>NC_080744.1:85753702-95753702 GCF_020826845.1 Diceros bicornis minor | reverse complement strand
CTAAAGTCAGAGCAAGTGCAGCCATTAGATCAGGTACCATTTTAAAGAACAAAGAATCTCAGGTTGGTTTAAAAAAGAAAATCCAGCAATATTTACTTACTCGGTAAACAAATATCTACTGAGCACCTACTGAGATACCTGTTGAACAAGGCTGACTCGATCTGATGTTGAATACAAACAAGCAATTATAACACAGGAGAGTAAGTGCAACAAGTAGGGAAGTAGAGGACATAAGAAGAGTTGATTGATGTAACTTTTTCTACCTTAGTATTTTTAACCTCTTTTGTTTTGGACTATCCACATATCAGCACCACCTTCCCAGCAGCCTTCCAAGATTCCCAAGCCCTAACCCTAAATCACACACACACACACACACACACACACACACACACACACACACAGGACTGCAGTGAAAAACTTTAATTCAGGAATCCAAAGTCAAATTAATATCCCAGAGCTTGGATTTTGGAAATATTTTAATTCACTGTTATTAGGTTGTGACAGAATAAATAGAGTAGGCACCAAAAAGAATTAGAGAATATGAATAATATAATTTTAAGGTGGAATTGGTAGATTATACTTTATAAGCAGAAACACAAATTATTTTTATATAAGACCCTCTCAATAAATTCAAACAGGTAGAAATTATATTGGCCATAATCTCTAATCATAGTGTAGTAAAGTGAGAAATCATAAAGTTTAAGGCAAAAAAAGTCATTAATAAATTGGAAAGCCTTATATAACATCTGGCTCAATGAAAAATATTAATAATACAATAAAAGATGATTTAGAAAAAATGATTATAGAAATATTACGTAAGAAAACATAAGAAATGTGGCTAACAATATATTCAGAGTTGAATTTATAGCATGAAATAATTTTTTGGAAAAGAATTTAGCATTCAACTTAAACTTAGACCACGAAAGATATCCTAAGTAAAATTAGAGTGAGGAAATAATAAAGATAAAAGAAGCTGACTTATTGAAAGAACAAATAAAATAGACAAATAAAGTGGCAAAATAGACAACAGAGTGGCAAATATAATTAAAAGAAAAAAGAAAACAAAATTAGAATTGAGAAAATTGACATTACAATAGGTATATTTTAAATTATTATATAATTGCACACATTTATATGTTATTTAATTTAAAAATAGCAATTAGGTGGACATTTCCCCCCTAAAAACAAATAAAATAATTGAAAGTAGAAGAAACAGACAACTCGGAAAGACTAATAAGGGAAAATGAATAGAAAATACCATAAAAATAAAACCTCTACCCCTGCCTCCCATCAGCTATCAGGAATAAGTGAATATATAAGTGAATGCTGTCAGATCTTAGAGGAACAGATAATTTCCATGTTAGAAAAACTTTTCCATAGCATTGGGAAAAATGGGAAGCTACCAATTGATTTTACAAAATAAACATGTCCATGGACTCCAAACTTCTTTTGACTTACATACACACACACAATTACAGGCCAATTTCCCTTAAAAATATAGATATTAAAAACTAAAATGGAACGGAATTCCAAAGGACATTGACTCTACAATTCAGTCCCTCAACCATCATTCACTAAATAACACCTATTATTGGGCACAGATAGTACCAGCACTGTGCTAAACCCTGGGAGACACTGAGTTAGTAAGATATGGTCCTTGATGTCAAGAAGCAGAGTCTAATGGGGAGGGGACACATAAAAAACAATTAAAATGTGTTAAATGCAAAGGAAATCTATTCTCAGAGTACAGCATGGAGTAGGGACACCTAGCCCAGCATGCAAAAGGAAAAGGAAGCTGTCAGCAAAGACTTCTTGGAGGACAGTGTGCTTCAACTACGTCTAAAGGAAGTAGGAATTAGCCAGTAGGGAGGTGTGGGGAGCAATGTTCCACTAGCAGGTGAGGCTATTTGAGGCAGGGGAGATAGGAGTGGAGGCATAGAGGCAAGCATGCTTAGAGAAAACTCCTATGCACCTCAATGGTCTACAGGCCTAGGACTATGCATATAGTTTTTTCATATTGTATGCATAGGGTCTAAACCAAATGAGGCAGAATGTGAAGTATAAAAAAAAAAGCAGGTGGCTGAGGACAGAACCTGAGGAACAGAAGAAGCACAGGTGGAGGAAGAGGAGCCCATGAAGGACAAGGAAAATATCTGGTGAGGGTGGAATAAGGAGAACCAGGAGCATGAGACGTCGTGGATCTCAGGGAAATTCTGGTCCACAGAGACTAATATAGCAGAGAGGGGTAATGCGAACAACTGAAGAATGCCCATTAGATCATGCCCATGAGACAGCAAGTGTAGACTACTTTTAAAAGTTTGGACAGGAAGAAGAGAAAGTGGAGAAGATGTGAGATCAAGGAAATGTTCTGGGTTTTTTTTTTTTGGGTTGTTGTGGATATCTACTGCTGTATACCAAACCTCTCTAAAACTTGCAACTTAAAACAAAGATTTATTATTTTTCAGGATTCTATCAGTGAATGTGGTAGCTCTTCTGTTGGTCTCTCCTTTGGTCACTCTTGGGTCTATATTCAGCTGGTGGGTCACCTGCTTGGGCTGGTTGGGACACTAGGCTTCTCTCTACATGTGGTCTCAGAATCTCTCTCCAAAGTGGTCACTCATGCTCCAGGGCCTCTTCCACGTGGCCATTCTCTCTAGCAGGACAGTCTGGACTTCCTTGTGATGTGGTGGCTGGCTCCAAAAGGGAATAATCCAAGAGAGATCAGCTCAGTGTGCAAGCACTTACCAAGCCTCTACTTGCATCACACCTGCTAATGACCTTTTGGCCAAAGCAAATTACATGGTCAAGCCTAGAGTCCACATGGGAGGGGACTACACAAGGGTGTGAATACTGGGAGAACTTGGGGAGGGACATCTATCCATATAATAGGCCACTATAAGGTTGGTTTTTTTCCCCTTAATATGGTAGAGAGTTAAAAATGTTTATAGGCTGTGCCCAAAAGAACTAACTGAAAGGAAGACATTGAAGATACAATAAAGAGAGATTATTACCAATAGAGTCCAGAGAGTGTGAGTGTGCTTAATGTGTTGGCGGGGGGGGACACCATCCTCTGAGACTGGAAGAAAAGAGATTAAAAATGGGTATGTATTTATGGTTAAATCACTGAGGGGATTAAAAGGGGAGTTGTCCATGGAAATGTGGCATTGGGGTAGAGACTTGGAATTTGTGGTAACACCAACTCCACCATCATTTTGCTTCTCCGTCAACACTCAGTCTGCATGTTGAAGCTGAGGAGGCTGATTATAGCACTGATCCAAGTTTAGAATTTAGTTGACGGGTGCTGCAGAAGGATAGTGGTGCCAGGGAATTGTGGGTTACTGGAGAGAGTAATTTAAATAACAGAAACAGGGTTCCAACTCCATAAGTAAGAGAGGCCAGGAGGGGACTGATAGGAAAAAGAGGAGTCAAGAAACTGGAGGTCTCTATAGGTTCAAAATACACTGAAGTGTGAATAAAGATGTGAGAAAAAGAAGAGAAGTTGAAACCTGAGGAGGTCCAAGAATTGTAGGGCTAGATTATTGGCTGGGCAGACCACATGAACAATGAAATCCAGGAATTCATGAAGGTCCGGGTGGGGCAGATAGTTCTAAGCCAACCCCCAGTGTCAGCAGTGAATGACAGGTAGTGACCAGGAAGTGACAATACTGCTGAGGGGCTGCTCATGTGGACAGAGACCATGTCTGTTGTGTCCTCAGTCACCAATACAGTGCCTGGCACATAAAAAGCACTCAATATTAATAATTTTTGTGGAATAAACAAATGACTTGAATCCATCTCCCTCACTTTGCAGATGAGAAAACTGAGGCTCCAAAAGGTTAAATGTATTGCTCATAGTTACACAGCTAGCGTTCCGCTAGCCAAAGCTTCCTACCTCCTCACAAAACCACACTAACGTGGATTTCCTTCTCAACCTTCCCAGAGGCAGCTCATGCTTTTATTACCTCAAAACTATTTAAATGGCATTTGTCATTCCTTGGGTTCTGGGATGGAATATCCTGAAGTTGTACGAATAAAGGGAATGGTTAAAAATCTTCCTTGAGGCCTAGAGGGATTTACTTACTTATTTGAAATACATCACATTATTTTCAAGGCACATCCAAGGAAGCTTCCTTGGTAACCATATCCTTGCCAGTCTGTCAACATTTCATTGTTCTCTCCTGTTCTGGTGCTTCTTTGTTAAGCCTCAGAAAATCAGGAAGAAACACACACACACACATACACACACACCCCATAGCTGTCCACCCATACTCACCATAGATTTTTTGACAGACTCTATAGGATAAAAGAAAGAAATTAGCCTTCAGCTGAATAGGTCTGAGGTTGTTGAAGCCTTCCTGACTATTATCCTTAAAGAAAAATGAAAACATCTCCCCTGAAGGCTATTGTCCAATACAGAATCCAATTTAAGAAGGAGGGTGGTGACATGCTCCTCTTTCCTACTGGACAAAAATTTCAAAGCTTCAAATGTGTGGTAAATCTAACCAAAGATAAAGATTTGCAGGTGTTTTCTGCATAAAAGCAAGAAGGGCAGATGTATCTGAAACGTGCTTCTAACCAAATGGGACATCTGCAATCCATTAGGGGTGTCCTGAAGAGAGAAAGTGAGAGGGGAGGTTCAGGCAGAAAGCCTGCTCTGCAGAAATGCAAGTGTGAGGATGTGTGCAGACCCTTCTGTCAGGATCTGAGGACACTGAAGTTCTAAAAAAGGTTACCTTTCCAGGGGTAAACTTAAATCTCTTGCAAATAACCCATTGCCTCTTTTTTCTTTCCTTCGATCAAGTTATCTTTGAAATGTCAGTGCCTTCTCTTTACTCAAGCACACCTACATGTTTTAGTAGTTAAGACTTGGCAGCCACCTCAGATAAAGAGAACATTCCCCTCTTTGAATGTGCGGACTTTCCTTTCCCAGCATTCATGCAGAGCAATCCTTGTCCTGACTCGGCTTCTTACCCTCCCAGGGAACAAAGCAAAAGTGTCACCATGGGCATTACTTGCAGGTCACTCACTGCTTGTTATGCGCCCTGTTTCAGACTCCCAAGAAAACCACTAACTTTTATTAAAGCGGGTGTAGCAAAAGCTGTTGCAAAATACCCACAGCTGTGAAAATGATTTGGCGGTGTGTGATTCTGGAATGGACATTAAGAGGGGCTGGCCCCGTGGCGTAGTGGTTAAGTGCACGTGCTCCGCTGCTGGCTGCCGGGGTTTGGATCCCGGGCGCGCACCGACACACCGCTTGTCAGGCCATGCTGTGGCAGCATCCCACATAAAGTGGAGGAAGATGGGCATGGACGTTAGCTTGGGGCCAGTCTTCCTCAGCAAAAAAAAAGAGGAGGATTGGCATGGATGTTAGCTCAGGGCTGATCTTCCTCACCAAAAAAAAAAAAAAAAAAGAATGGACATTAAGAAGGTTACTGAATTTTGTTAATAAATAGGATCTATGCCCGGGGCTTGCTTTTGGCCTCTCTTTGGCAGACTTAGATGAACTTCAGTGACTGGGCCCAAATTGAGCCTAACATGTAATCGGGTGCTCTTAAATGAGTTCTTTCAATGAGCATACCAGGTCTGTTTCCTGTATAATGTCTCTTACTTGCTTACCGGCCTTTTGATAAACCATTAGTGCTGGGGCATTTTGTTAATTACTAAACTCCCGGTGACAGACAAAACTAGCCTGTTAAAACTTGTGTTGTAATTTGAGGATTAAATGCCACACCTCTGGGAAACGTTGGTATCAAAACTGATGTGGTGTTGGAGGCAAGGTGTTAGAAGCCACAGTTTGACAAAGTGGATCTCCGAGTGCAGTTAGCAATTACATTTTTAGAGGTCTTCAATTATGCTATTTACAAGAAGGTACTTTTAAGAAGATACAAGTCAGGAATGTGTTTTTAAATCTCTTCGTTTATACATTCATAGGTAAAGCTTATATTTATGAAGTACCTACTGTGTACAGAAGAGCTAGATACAGTAAAAATCAACAGTCCTTACCCGCCTAAATCTCAAAAGCCAATGAAGAAAGGTCTTTTCAAAAATTAAAGTATATGGCCAGTGCATTTCTGGAAAATACTTAAGATCAAGGAGAAAATCATGACATTCAAAGCATCAATGTGCTTTGATTGGAATAATCTCTTCACTTGGCCCAGGGTTTGTGGATTAAGGGCCTCTCTTAATCCTCTATCACCAACGTCATCTAAAAGTGAAAGAACAAAGACCGTTATAACAGAGGGCACTTGGTATTTTATTTATCCTTCATCCCAGAATAATCTTCCAGTAAAACTGAATGTAAGTTTCTATATCAGTTGAGCAGCTTTCTATTGAAAATAAGGGAAAAAAAAATCTCAAATTGGTTTAAATGATAAAAGTGACTTAATTTTTCACAAATCTAAAAAGGACTTGGGCCGGCCCCGTGGCTTAGCGGTTAAGTGCACGCGCTCCGCTGCTGGCAGCCCGGGTTCAGATCCCGGGCGTGCACCGATGCACCGCTTGTCTGGCCATGCTGAGGCCGCGTCCCACATACAGCAACTAGAAGGATGTGCAGCTATGACATACAACTATCTACTGGGGCTTTGGGGGAATAAAATAAAATAAAAAATAAATAAATAAATAAATAGGTTTAGTTCTAAAAAATAAATAAAAAATGAAAAGGCCAAAGCCTTCAGGCATGGTTTGTTCAGAACTTCAGCTCAATTTCCCTACAATTCTCTCAACTCTATTCATCTCCATGTGTCAGTTCTGTTCTCCTTCTGATTTTCCTTTATTATTCACAAGACGGCTACCAGCAACAACAGGGATTAGCTGCTCCTTCATCACAACTATGGGAAAGGAAGAACTTGGCTTCTTACCATCATCAAACAAAAGTCCTGAGCTTTGAGCTGACTGGACCACCCTGGAACCAATTCCTGTGGCCAAGAAAACACTTTGGTGCCAATTGGTTTAACCATGGGTTACCCGAACCAATTTCTGTGGAATTGGGGGTTGAGTACCTACCCAGAAGACATGGCTGCTACATGCTAGAGAAGGAATGAAATGGAGGTTGAAGAGGCATCCTTTTTCACGTATAGACTCTGGGTTATTAATTAATTTTTATTCCATATCAGAGATACATGGAGAATCTATCTCCTCTAAATTTGCTAAATCTGACATTTAAAGATGTTTTACTTTTTCAAAACATAAAATGAGTAACTCTAAGTTAGTTTTTTCATAGCTCTCTTTTCCCCTAAGAATACACTGAAACCCCCCAAAGAAATGTTTTTAAAGTTTGATATCAGTTAGTAATTGAGAATGATTTAAAATCCATCCTATAACCTATCTTCCCTAACCCTTTCTTCGGAATTTCCAAAAGCAATATGATCTAATTTGGAATTCTCAGTTATAGTAACTCAATTATTTTCTCCTTCAACTTGGATAATGGATCATTAAATTTGCAGATGTTCCAAGGTATAATGAGCCTTAAAAGTTTTCTTCTGATGCATGTTCACCAGCCTCCCAAAACTTATCAAAGCAGTACCTGTCCTGTCCTCATAAAACTCACCCCAAATTTATCAACTCAATATGCAAAATGCCAGTCTTAGGGATTTTCAACAACTAAGAATTTCTTCTACACTTTAATTAGAAATAGAGTGCCTTGAGTTCAGAGACGTAACTGTAGTACTAGATAATGTGTCCAGGGAGGAGTTCACCTGTGATATTTTCCTCCCATTGCCTTAGTGAGGAGAGAATGAGCTGTTTGGAAGGCAGGCCACAGCTTTCTTATGACTGTCATTGACTGTTTACAGGCCACAGAGAACAAACTACATGAGAATTTCACATCATACGCCCCAGACGTATCAAAACAATGGCAGCCAAACTTGCAATGTCTTCTCCAAGTATTACACTTGAAAGAATCATCATAAGCTTTCAACTTGTCCATGTTGGAAATGAGTATCCTGATTGCAGAGGGTGCCACTGATGCTCACAAGCTCATCAGTGGCAGACCTATTCAGAGAAGCAGTTTAGAATCAGGCCTAGGTTTGTCTTCAATTTGGAATTTACAATTGTATTTATCACTCTTCCTCACTGACATCCTCTCCTTGAGATTGGGCAATCTTGGCCACCAAAACCCAAAGTGCAAGACAGTGCAATTCCCTCTGTGTAGCAGGACCTGCAAGGCATTTTGGTCCCTTCAACCCCTTGCCTTGTGTGAGAGGTGGAGGAACAGGAACAGTTCTCTGCCACCAAAACCCTGTGCCCCTTTGGAGTGGCCTCCTCGCTCTCTCAACGGGGAGCAGCCCTGGGGCTGGAGGGGAGAAGTTGCGACACCTGGGCCAGGACTATGGCAGGCCGACAGCACCCCCCCGACCCCCCGCCCTGAGCAGGCAGCTCTGTGGGGGGGCCAGCTTGGCCCAAATGCTGCTTAGTCAGGCTCCAATGCCGAGCCAAGCTGTAGATGTGCCCAGACCTGCCGCCACCAGGTGTCTGTGTCTGGGCCGGGAGGTGACGGAGCAAATGTGACTTTTGCCTCCTGATGTTTCCCGACACTGTCCTCAGAGGAATGTGGAGGACTCAGGTGAGGCCACCTCAGAAGGCCTCTGACAGAGCCGCAGCTCCCTGCCCACCTGACATGCCAAAAGCCTTTGCCTGCCCTGCCCATTTGGCCCTCACGCACTCCTCCTGCCCACAGCTAGCCCCAGGCGGGCTCCTCCTCCAGGCCACTGGTGGCTCAGCTACCTACCTGCCCTGCTGTAATACTTACACTGTTCCCATCATTAGTGCCCAAACTGCCACAGCTAAAGGTGTTTTTTTTTTTCTTTTTAATACAATGATCCCATGATTAAAAATATCTTTTTTAATCAAAAAAACAACTTTTTTAAGCTCATTTGTCCCCACTGGGGAAAAATTTCTTGTGAGCATTAGTTTCCCAAAGAGAGGCTATTCTGTATTTAACAGAATTATTAACAACTACAGGGAGTTTTATCAGGGTGTAAATATTGGAAAAGTTTACCAGCCCATTAGTGGACTCTGAATCCAACACAAAAATGTTGTTACTAACCTCTGTGTGGCTTCGGAGAATTCCATTTAAAGCTCAGGTGGGCTGTGAGCCGTTCTCCATCAGGAGTGATATTCACTCTACAAATGTTTATTGCATATTTACTATGTACTATAAGCCCAGGCCTCAAGAGGACATCACTAAATATAGCAGAGGATGCAAATGAACAGCACATTGGCCAGATTCAGCCCACAAACATATTTTGTTTGACTCACACCATATTTATCAAAAATTTGAATTAGTTGCCCACTTTTAAATATCAGAATATTTCCAGCTTCTTTTGAAAACTCAGGAAATCTGGTAAAACTGAGCAAAAATTCCCAGCCGATGACAAGCAGAGTAACAATTGCCCACTTCAGACAGGCACTGGCTGTGGGTGCATACAGCCCTCACCTGCCCTGCTTCCCCCTGACTCAACCTGCCTGGCCCCTCAGCCTACACTGGTGTTTCTCAGGATGGGCAGTCATAGCACACCCACCCTGGGAAAGGCCTCACTCGGGGACAGAACAACTCGACCAAGCCTCTCATCTCGGAAGAACTGCTGCTTGCCTCCATAAGAACAGGTCACAAAGGGATTTTCTTATTTTGTGTCTTCTCAACTTTTCCCCCTTTTAAAAAATAATTTTTTAATCCTAGGTATTGTAAAGTTAGAGAAGACATTCTGTTTTTAGTGCTTGCTAAAATGAGGAACTTGACACAAAAGTAAAGTGGCAAGGTTGAAGCAAGGAAGCAAAAAGTGAGGACTGTGAGAGCAGGGTGGGCCCTCAAGGATATCCCCATTGGCCAGATGAAGAAGCTGAGGCCTAGAGAAGAGGAAGGGCACGCCCAGGTCCCATTATGGACCAGTAGGAGAACAGAAGCGTGTCCTGGATGGTCTTTACCCAGCTGGTACCACATTCTTTTCTATATGCAGGGATGGTTTCTTTGTCCCAGTTTCTGCTTACATGTTTCCAAGGAGTGCCAGAGAAGCCCATCAGATCTGGGAATAAATGCAAGGACTGATTTCAGAAGTCACATGGTAATATCAGGTACATGATTCTAAATGAACCTGCAGAAGATTAATTGGCAATTTTCATCTAGACCTATTGATTCCCTACAAGTCAGTCAAAATTGTCATATTTGAAGAAATGTCTGTTGATCCCAATGGTGAGTGTTGGGAGAGGCTGCCTGTTTTTATGTTTTCAAATTATATATTGCCAAAATCCTCCTTGTGTTTGTAACCAGGAATAGAGTTAAACAGATTGATCCTGATATTTGTTGCTAGTGGAAAATTTTACTAAAACAAATATAATTCAGTTGCAACAAACACAAAGATACTGACCAAAACTCTCAATTTTACAGATTAAAGGCATTTAGGTGAGCCATTGCCTAGATAGACATTTTAGTATATTTATAATAATATGTATTTATAATAATAATATATATGGCCATTCAGTAATACTGCAACAAAGGACTCCTCTGGTAACAAATTTAAATTAATCCAAAAATTAGTTTTATGCACAGTGGAAAGGAAAGGAGGAAAGAAAGCAGTGTTGGCAGAACAGAGACTGTCTTATTTAGCCCTACCAACCTGATCAGGGACAGGGTTTCATTTTAAAGATGAGGACAGTGAAGCCAAGAAAGCTGACTTCCTCAGCCAGTTTCCAATTGCTGGGAATAGGCTACACTCAGGTCATTCTAACTCCAAAACCTGAACTTTTTCTGCTACAGAAACTCACAGCACAGAAGTCACTAAGATGAGTAACGACCAAAGAAGTTAAGCCAAGGACACATCACAACAAGACTAGAGAATGCAATAAGAGAGGCAGATACAAGTGCTTGGGGGTCAGAAGAGGACAAAAGCACACGGAGTGGAGGGTTGATGGGTCAGGCAAGGCTTCTGAGAAGCAGTGACATTTGAGAAAGACCTTGAAGGATGCATTCTGTTACAACAGAGAAGGAAGGAGGAACGGAAGAAAGGCCTAAATGCTGGGGGGTGGGGCGGGGGGTCAGTTTAGGTTTGGAATTCACAAAGCAAAACTTCATAATAAAGTTAGCCATGTGAAAAAAATGAATGTTCCCAACATCTGCAAGGCAGAGCAGAGTCCATCACATGAGGTCAGGCGACCTCATACCTACAAGGAAGGGCACCGCACTGCACACCTAGCACACTCACCTGGCCAGAATGCCAGATACGTGTGTCCAGCCTGTGGAGAGGCAGCAGGGCCCGCTAGATCCCATGAAGCCCAGATACCCACACTTTCTTCCCCATGCGTCCTGTTCTCTCCTTTCCCTCCTCTTCCCCTCAGAGGCCTGAGCCTTTCAGAGCCAAAACCAGGCACCCTCTGTCTGACTGCAGCTCCCTTCTTTTTCCTTTCATCTCACATCTTTCTCCACAATCTCAGATTGCAGAAGAGTTTTGTTTCCCTTTCAAGGATCTCCAACAGCAGCAAGGTAGGTGGAATAAATAGGGGGAGGAGGAAGCAGGAACCCCCCGCCCCCCAAAGTCCAGCCTTCAGAGAATCTTTTCATGGAACTGAAAGGGAGAGAAGGCCTGATTCTGCGCGGGTTCTGTGTCTGGCCTGCCCAGGGGCGGAAGAAAAGCTGGGTCCGGCTTCAACAGCTGTGGGCGATCCCGCTTCGCCCTCAGGCCCAGGAAGCCCGTTCTTCGGGCAGGCCCCGCCCCACCGGCTCAAGGAGGCCGGTTTGGTTTGGTTTTCCAGGACAATTTCATTTTATCCTTAGCCCCCAATAAGAGAGGTGAAAAGTTAATCCCATTTTACAGCTGAAGCAACTGAGACTCAGGGAGCAAAGTCACTTCTCCTGGGAAAGTGGGAAAGCTGGGACTAGAACTCATTAGACCATAGAAGGGAAGTGGGTGCTTGTCTGAGTTCTTAATAAAGCCTCCTGGCACCCCCAGTGTCCACGTCCTGAGCCCCGTCCCCACACTGCCTCTGGAAATCCAGTTTCTGGAGGCGCGGGCAGCGCAGCTGTCTCCTTGGCCGCAGTGGGACCCCGAAGGCGCCCCATCATCCCCCGAGACGCGAGCCAGAGCGCTTCAGAGCTTTTGGCCCTTCCCCGGGACAGGCAAACGCGGACACGTCCGTGTCTTCGCCGACAAGTACCTTCAAGCCCGCGGCGGCAGACACCTCCGCGCCGGCCGCCGCGAGCTCTCCGCCGTCTGCGGGCCCCGGCCTCGCCTCAGCTGCACCGACTTAGCGCGGGAGCGGCCGCCCGAGCACGAGGCGGCTCCCCAGCGGCGCAGCAGCGCCCGGAGCCTCTCGCCGCGGCGGAGGGGGAGGGGAGGGGAGGGGGAGGGGGAAGGGCGGGGAGGAGCCCCCCCCCCCCCCGCTGCAGGGGGCGGGCGTGCGGGCACACGCGGGGCGGGGGCGGTCACCGCGCCGCGCGGCCGGGGCGCCAGGGAGCCGCCCACTCGGCCGCGGCGGGCCCCGACGGCGGGAGCTTGCAGGCGGCGGCGCCCGCCGAGCCGGGCGGACGCGGGGCGGCCCGGGCCGGGCGCCGCAGCACTGCAGCGGCCGCACGATGGCCGAGGTGAGCGCGGCGTCTCCCGGGTGCGCGGCCCCTCTGCGGGCGGGGCGGGGCGGCGGGGGCGCCGCGGGGCCCTGAGCCCGTCGGTCCCTGGGGGCGCGTCCGGGCCACCTTCCCAGGGGCCGCCTGCGCGGCGGCTCGGCCCTTCCGCGAAGCTTGGCGTGAGGGCGCGCCTCTCGAGGTGGGAGGGCCAGGGGGGCGCCCGGACCCGTCGCCGCCCGACGCGCCCCGAGTGCGCGACCCGCCGCGGCGAGCGGCCGGTGCCCGGGACAGCTGGGCGGGCGCGTGGGAAGTGCGGGCCGGAGCGCTCGGGCGTCAGCCTCCCCGCACCGCGCCCGCCGCCTCAGCGCGGCCACTTGGAGCCCGGGGCCGTCGGACACGCCGTCTCAGCCGCCGTTACCTCAGAAGTGACTAAAGCGCTCGCGTTACGCGCTGGCCGCTCTGCTCCCTGGATTCCGTGTCTCTGGAGAACCAGGCGGCTGGTACCTTCTGTCACTCTGAGAAATGCGGGGACAGGCGAATGGCAATGACGGGGCTCCTGTCGCCTGGGGACAATGTTTGTATAAAACGGCCCGTCAGGCGCAGACGGGTCGGGTCGGGAGCTCCCGGGAGGACGGCGGCAGGGCGTGCGGCGGGTTCCACCGGGTCACGGCGGCCCGCCCGCCGTGTGCCCGCAGTCCGGGCGCGGGGAATGGGGTCGGGCTTGAGTGCCTCCACGGAAACGCCAGACAGACCCGGTTCCGGCCGCTTGAGGTGGTTTATCTGCAAGTGACAGGAGTGGGCTTGGCCGCCGGGCGGACGGCTGTGCCCCGCGCTTCCGTCAGCGCGACCCGCGGCCCCCTGGGTGGACCCTGCGACCCTCGGCTTCCCGGCCCGGAGCGCCCGGGCGGTTCCCGGTCGGCGACCGCGCGGTGGCGGCGGGGCAGGGGGCCGCGGGCGGAAGAGGGGGCCCCCGCGTGGTCCCCGCTGCCCCTCGGGCGCCGCCGGCCGGCACCGACCCCCACGGCCGCCTGGCTTTGCATAAGCTCCTCGGGATTTGTCAGCCAGATGTGACAAGATCGTTGGGAGGCGAGTGAAGGAGGAGGTCTGATATTAATCAGTGCATAGCTCGGAGCCAAACTTTCTCGAATGCGGTGTAGAAACATGTTCTTCTCATTTAAGGCATCTCTTTGTGGCTGTCGGGCTGCCACCGTCTGAGTTTGACAGTTAATTAGAATGCCAGCTAGCACTCTTAATTGCATGAGTAAAATTGTGTATGTTGGGGGGCGATCAGACACTCTAAGGTTCGGTAACGTCCCCTAGTTTTATGGCTGTGCCCACTGCAGTCCTCTGAAGATAGGGCGTTTAAATCGGGCCAGATGCCTGGTCGCAGCCAGGCCTCTGCTGTTAACGCTTAAGGGGCCTAAAAGAGGCCCCACTGGTGTCCTGGGAATCCCTGTCAGAGGGGGTGTGTGTGAGTGTGAGTGTGTGTAGGGGAGAACATGTGTTACTGCAGCTGAGGGCAGGCGGAGCAGATCTAACAATTTTTAAAAAATATATTCTCATCAAAGCAACAAAGATTTTGGCTTGACAGTAAGTGAATTGAAAAACAGCATTTGGCAGATGTTTTTTTTTTTCTGGTGTCCTTTCATTCCTTGTTTATTGTTTTAATTTGCTATTAGATTTCATGAGATCTTTTCATAAGATTTCTTAGACTTAGTTTACAAATACATGCTTCTGTGTTAAAACTTTTCTTCAGTGATAAATATACAGGATTCTCAATTGTCCCTTTCCAAATCCGTTAATATATATTATTAAAACTTCATTAAAATTGTATATGTCGAAACAAAATTTTTTGTACATCATGTAAAAACATTACTTCAGATGTTACAGATTTTCCAGAATTTGTTTTTTGCTTGAAATAGGTGTGAAAAGATCACCACCACTTTTGCTATGATGAATTTTTTTTTTTTTAATAATTTTATTTATTTATTTATTTTTTCCCCCAAAGCCCCAGTAGATAGTTGTATGTCATAGATGCACATCCTTCTAGTTGCTGTATGTGGGACGCGGCCTCAGCATGGCCGGAGAAGCGGTGCGTCGGTGCGCGCCCGGGATCCGAACCCGGGCTGCCAGCAGCGGAGCGTGCGCACTTAACCGCTAAGCCACGGGGCCGGCCCTGCTATGATGAATTTTGATAAATAACTTTATCCTTTTTGGCATGCCTAAAAGAATAAGATGTGAGTCATCATTTGATTTCTCATCTAATAAGTTTGCTAACTTGAATTTCACGGAGAAAGTATTACTATTTCAACTGAACTGCTGGTGAACATGTTTCCTGTTAGAGTTAAATGCTGAAAGAGGTGGTGAAATCTTCACTTAGCACAAGCGCTGCTAACACTTTGGGAACTCATAATTATGTTCAGACATCTGCATAATTTAATTTGAAATGTCATCTGTGCCCATAGATTCTATTCCCTTCAGAATAGTAAGGATTTAGTGACATGTTCCTCCTTCAGTCAGAGAGAAAGTAATTAGTTTGAAGTGGTTATTTGGCTGTTGATATCTACTAGGATGTGAAACAATGATCTGTTTGCTCTAGTTATAATTCACATTAGAAATATTAACCAACATGGAGTAATTGCCGTGGAAGTGTAAGGTTTGCATAGAGGATTATTTTTATTTTTATTTTTTTTCACATCTCTCCCATGCAGCAGTTAGGCCTGCATCCCAGGCCCGTGCCCACATTCTGTACCTCAGAATCATCAGCTTGGAGAGAAGGACCATCCAATCTATTGGGTGAGAAAAACCATATAGGTTTCCCTGTGGAACAAATTAATTGTCCTTTAAGCATAGTTTTATCATTTATGCATGCATAGGGATAAATATAAATGGGAAAACATTTTAAAAGTTCAGTTGGTAAAATTAAACCCCAGCTACAGGATGAGGGGCAGAAGTGTCTTTTAGCTTTTCTATATGACTTTAGAAGTTATTTTGACAGTGGCCGTTAAAAGAGTTACCCTGAAGATTCCACAAGGTAAATTACTTGCAGGAGGAGCATGCTATACCCCAGGGTGAATTTTCACCTCTACAGATGTCATTTAGAGTGAGTTACTTTTGTAGAAACAGCCCTGTTTAAAAAGAAATAGAAATACCCTAAGGTGAAATCTCAGTGCTGAGCCATCCATCTTTTTGCTGTCTAAGATCAAGATTTAGGGGGTCAATAAATATTTTTAATTAGCTTACTCCGAGTATTCTATGACATATTTTTTATTTTATTTGTTTATTTAGATATTTTATTTTTGATGACTTAGAGATGTTAAAGATAACTAGGTACTATGCAGAAGGGGCATCTGGAAATTTTTTTTTTTCCTTTTAAATTGGTTTCCACCTGAAAACCTTACTTCCTCTTATCTTGTCATCCTTTGAAGCCTTTTTTCCTAATGCTGGAAATTCCAGGATTCCAGTGTGGCCCCATTTCTCTTCACAGACACATGCCTATTTTATCCAAAAAGGGTGAGTCTAAACAGAGAGCAGATCTGCTTCACCTGGGTCCAGTTTGGGGCTTTCTCAGACTTCGCGTAGTTATAGGTAAACGAGTATTGCTGTTCCCGTCCACATGTGGTCTCATTATTATAAACCACCTAACAAATCACAGGAGGACTCTGCCTTGGGGGGATGATAATTTCACCCAGCTAATGTAAGGGAAAAGAGAGCTGGAGAAATAAAATGTGAAGGATAGGTCCAAACAGCCTATGTGGAGGGAAATGATTTGTCTCAGGTACTCTAATTCAGGCTGCTAACTTTTTTTTTCATATAGTTGTATTAGTTTGTCTCCTCTTATAGATTATTTGTATCATCCTTCCTTACACTCAAACAAACATAAAAATTATTTTCCGGGTCTACACCAGCTTCCAGAACCATTGTCTTTGTTCTGTTGACCTCTGATTGTTTCTTGGATTATTCATTGTGAAGGTAAAATTTTTATACAGACAACTCTAACATTTCATGATACACCATGCTGAATTTTAAGGCAGTGATCAGAATGGCATAATTTAACTAACTCTGATCTTTTCTTTTTAAAAACTTCATTTTGAAAATCTAGGGGTTTTTTTTACACTTAGTTTTTAAAATCTAGTTCTCGTAAAATTCCTGGAAGAAATGTTTGCAAAATTTTACTTAGAAATGTTCACAATTTTATCGTTATTTTGCATCAGCAGCAGTAGTGAAGTTGCATTGCTTGTGTAACTAGCCACCTTAGTTAAAATTATCCTTAAGTGTAAATGTCTTTTTTTGTTTTGGTTTTTGGTTTTTTTCCTCAGGCTGACTCATTTGTGTTCAGAAGTTTCCTACACGTGCAGTTAATGTCCGTCCATTTTTGTTATCAAAGGTTTCTGAGGATTACCTCTGAGGTCTCCCAAACTTAGGTTATAAAGGAAAAAATGCATCCCTATCATTTATATTTCTGTATAGTTTTTTCTTGTTTTTTAAAGAAGAAAAATTTGGTTTGGTTTCTAAGGTAATATTTGCATGTTTTTCTACTTTTTTTATTTTCCATTTTTGGAACAAGTAATTTTAAGAAAAAAGGTACAGCTGTTAAATTATTTTGGCACAGAGTTTATACTTTGATTTATAGAGATCAAAAGAACAGGTATTTTCCCCATCACCGTCTTTGAACTGAGCAGCAAGAGAACACTACGAGTGTGTCATGCATACTTTCTACTCACAGGTAGACATGGCCTAATGTCTGTCCCCTGAGTTTTACCTCCCACCTCCTCTTTCTCTGCCAGACCCTTCGTGCTTTCAGTTTTCTTTGACTGACCTCTCTTTTCATCCTCACTCATCTGCAGAGAGAAACCAGATTGTGTCATTTCTCCTTTAGTGTCATTTTTATATTGCAAGTGTTGCCTACCTGGTTTCTCAGTCTTCCCGAGTCCTTTCAACTATGCTAAACAGTATCTCCTCATTGTTCAGAACCCTGATGTTTCCATGAACCCAACAGAGAGACTCCTGGGTGCCCATCTGGACATCCCCATCTCCATCCTATATTGCCTTTCTGGGTCGGCTCTCAGTGCCCGTGACAGAAACCTCTACTCTGTGGTCCAGCCTCCCGGGCTTGACACTCATGAGCAGGGTAAGCCTAGGACTGGTATTTCCTGCACGCACTCACGAGAGCATGCCTGCTGCCTCCTGGAGGAAGCCTCCTTTGGCCTCTCTGCACAACACTGTTCTCTCCCTCTATGTCTGCCATCTCACTCAAAACTAAAGTTTGGGGGACAAAGGGAATCTTGATTTATCTTATTTTTTTCACTCTTTATTATAGAGAATTTCAAACAAAATTAGACTAGTTTAATGAAGCTCGGGGATTCAACAGTGATCAGCTTTCAGCCAATCCCATTTCATTCACCCCACCATTACCAACACTGGATTACTTTGAAGGAAATCCTGGGCATCATATAATTGCATTCACAAATATTTTAACATACAGCTCTAAAAGAAAAGGCTCTCTCTTTTTTTTTTTTAAACAAAAGCATTATACCTTATTGCACCTAAAAAAAAAAATTAACGATAACTCTTTAGTGTCATTAAATTTCTAGTCAGTGTTCAAATTTCCTTGATCGTCTTGTAAACTTTGTATTACCATTGGTTTGTTCAAATCAGGATCCAAATAAGGTACATTGTCTCTCTTAATCTGTAGGTTTACTCTTTACTTCTTTCCCTGTAATTTATCTGTTGAAAAAGCTGGGTCATTTGTCCTGTAGAGTGCTCCCCAGTCTGGATTTTGGTGATTGCTTCCTTGTGGTATCATTTAAACATTCCTCTATCCTCTGTATTTTCTGTAAACTGGAGTTGACCAGAGGCTTGATCTGATTCAGATTTGAACTTTTTTGGCAAGAACATCTCATACATAGTAGTATGTATCCTTCCATCCATAGGCAAATGACCTGGTTGTCATCTTTTTCATTAGGAGTTACAGAATGGTGGTATTCTAATTCTTCATTGATTTATTCACTGGAATACTTCTGTAAAGAGAATCTTTGTCTCCTCAGTGATTCAGTTACCCTAGAGTACAGTTTGTATAAAAAAGGATACATGATTTTTTTCCCTTTGTTTTCCAGTTTTCAGAATAATTAGTTGGTTCCCTAGCATTCTGTAAAGGCAGCCAATGAGTTTTTCGTTTGTTTTTAGTATCTTTTGAATTGCTAGGTTTTCATATAGTGAATGACTCACACTAGTTTTTGACAAGTCGTATTCTCTGCTCTGCTATTCTTGACCAATCAAGTTGTATAACTTTCTTCCCCAGTGAAAACACGTGCTCTCCTAGCACAGACACTGGGAGTTCCTCATCTTTGTATCCCCATGAGGTCCCCTGTGGTTATCAGTCCATGGTAGATGCTTTAAAAACAAACACAAAACAGCAACAATTAACAATTTAACAACAACAATTTGTTAAAGAAATTGGTATCATTTTGTCAAACTACTAATGGAAGATGATGGCACAAGATGAATGTCCGGTCTGTGTGTGTTTCTCCAGGTGGGCTTCAGTCTAGTGCTGCCAGCAGCAGATAAGCTACCTCACACAAAAGGACCTCGTGGATTTTCTTCTCTCTTCTTCCCAGTTGTCCTTATTGCCCAGCTGGCAGATAGTGGTAGTAAGTAAAGATAGTAAGTAAAACAGTGGAAAACTTAAAAATTGAAAGAAGTTAGAGAAAAATGAGAGGAGGGGAGGTTGGGAGCAAAAATCTCCAATTCTAGTAAGAGAAGTAAGAAATACAGAAAGTGTGTGAGAGGCAGAGCAGCTCTAAAGAGCAGTAGGGTAGAGACCTCCCAGCCTTGAACGATGCAGATTCCTGAACCAGGAGGGCTAGCCCTGCAGCCAGAGAGAATGGGAATGACAGTTTCACTGTAGGTGAAGAGAAACCAAGCCCTCTGCCCACAAGCTAAGGGTGGTCCCGCTGTTTTAGAAGACATCTTGTATTCTAGATCCTGATTGGCAGTTTTTGATATGCACTGCGGTTTTCAAGGACTCAAACATATTAACAGCAATCGTCTATATTGAACATTTAAAAATATAACTTGAGAAAACTTGAAGCATTTTTATTCTAAAGCTTAGCAACTTAAAAAGTGATTTGTGATTTAGCAGACTGGGTCCTTTGATTTCAAGTTGGGGAATTATGATTCTTACTACTGAGAATCTGGCACAGTCTTAGAATCTCACTCTTAGGAGAGGACCACAGACTCTAAACTTGGCCTTGGTGATTTCTAGTTCGCCATTTTCACATGGTTTTTGTGTGGCCCTTTCCACGTTCAGCAGGACAATCAGTGTGTAAATTAGGAACTACATTTGGCTACTAGGAAAAGAGCTCCTAAATCACAGTCAGCATCCTTTCTGCTCAGCCAGCCTCAGGGCTTGACCTCAAGGTTGCCTCATGGTCGCAAAATGGCTTCTAAAGTCCAGCCATCATATTCTTGTTCCAAGAAGAAGAAAAAAGGAAAGGCAAAGAAGTCTCTCAGCTGAGTCAGCTCCCATTTGTGAGGAGCTTTCTGTAAAGCTCCACCCAGCAACTTCCACTTGTATACCATTGGCCAGTACTTAGTCACCTGGCCACCAGCAGGGACTCATAAATTAAGATTCTTTTACCAAGGCAAATCAGGCAAAAGGATATTGGGTGGGCATCTATAATTAGTAAGCATGGTGCAGCTCTCTCATTGATTGGTTCATTATTCTCTCAAATAATGCCAGTAGAGGGTTTACGAAGGATCAGGCCCACTGCTAGCCGCTAGGTGTTGGTTTGGAGTTTCAGAGGTTTTGTTGCCTCTTTTGGGAATGATTCATTGTGTAGCAGCTTTTATGGAGACTTTTATTGTAGGTACTTTTGGTAGCTGTGTGCAGAGGCAGACCATCAGAGTCCAGAGGACCTTAGAACCCTACTTGTGGACCTGGTAGCAACAACAGTCTCACTGTATGAATTGGTCTTTTCAACTCTCCATCTGTATGTCCTCATTAATGTGGCTAATAGGCTTCTGAGGTATGCAGGAGCAGCTCTCCAGCCCATTTTAGTCAAAGGCTCCAAGGCATGGAGCTAAAGGTTACATGGCTTAACAGGAAGTAAGACCTAAGTCCCCTGAGGCCAATAGTAGGTTTTACTACCTCCCAGTGAAAGATGCTCAGTGTGGTGAGGGGGAAAGAGCTCAGGCTTCCCACCTCTGCCTCTAAAGGTATCTTTATACAGGCAAAGCATAGTCATTTCATACCTTTTCTCAAAAGATCAGTGTTAGAACAAAATCCAGACTCCTTGGCCTGCCCCCAGATCCTATACAGAGTGGTCTCTGTCACCTCTCTGACCCCCATTTTCTACCATTAACCTTACTAACTCCACTCTATCTACACTGGCCCCTTGTCTGTTCCCTAAACACTCCAGCCTCTTTGGTGCCTCAGGGCCTTTGCACTTTCTGTGCCCTCTGGCTAAAACACTCCTTCCCTTTCCAGGTTCTCACCGGCTCCTTGCCATCCCTTGGGACTCAACTCAAATGTTACCTCCTCAAAGGCTTTCGATGATGACCGTATCTAAAAGGCATGCAATTCTACCTCTCCCCCTCCATGCTACCCAGTAAAATTGCTAGCATTGCTTTCTGCATAGTTCTTTCATAGCATTTGCCTTATTCTGAAGTGGTAGTTTGTTTATTTACTTGTTTGTTTTTTGTCTCTTCCCTCTAGACTATAAGCTCCCTGAGGGCAGGGACCACATTGGTCTTTTCAACACTTTAACCCTCAGAGTTTAGAACAATGCCTGGCTCATAAATGCTCAGTAAATATTTATTCAATGAAAAAAGTTTCTTTACCAATGTGGAACTTTAATGTCCTTATGTAAAGAATGTGGATGATAATGCCTAACTCTCAGAAGTTGCTGTAGGGATTAAATGAAACCATAAATGTAAGTGCAGTTAGCACCAAATATTGATATTTTAAGATATAATCTATCCCCAGTATCCAGATTTGAGACCACCTTGATACCCTGTAAGTTCCTCGGTTTCCTCATCTATAAAATGGGGATAGTAATACCTACCTCCCGGGGTGGTTGTGAGAAAGAAAATGAGATAATACATGGGCACTGGATAGTGCAGTGCTTTATACATGATAAATGCTCCATAAAGCTACCAACTGTGTGACCTTGGGAGAATTACAAATCTTCCAAAAATATAAGTTTCCTGAGAACAATTCCCACCTCACAGTGGTGTAGTGAGGATTAAATGAAATCAGCTATTAAATATGAGCACAACCATGTGCAAGGGCGGATGCTAGAAGAGTGGCTAGTCTCTCCTTCAGACTCAGAACTGCCCAGTAGAACTCTCTGTGATGATGAAAATGTTCTGTATCTCTGCTGGCCAGTATGGTAGCCATTAGCCACATGTAGCTACCGAGCACTTGAAATGTGGCTAGTGTGACCAAAGAATTAAATTTTTAATCTTGTTTGATTTTAATTAACTTAAATTTAAATAGCAACATGTGGCTACCATATTGGACAGGGCGGATTAAGTAACTTGAGCCTACAAAGCTACCTGGCTGGTGCACAATTCGGTTTTGTGCCTGAGCCAGATCACACATGACTCCTCTCAAAGGGTCAATGCTATGAATCGGGAAACCCCAATGGTTTTCTATAATTTTTCTCCTTCCTCTTCCATCTAGTCCCCCAAGAATATCCCCCTGAATTTATCTTCAGTGATAGGAAAATATCTGCGTGTGCTAGAGATGAAAACAGCTTTGAAGTGGACAGTGTTTATTCTCAAGCTCAGTCATTCGAATCCCATCAGAAGCCTGCACTGTCCAGCAGTGGATGTCTGTGCATCTGTCCTGCAATGTACCTGGGCGGCTGCTGCTGGGAATTCAAGTCAGCATCTCCTGACGGGAGGCCTGGGGCAGCATCTCCCTAGGCTGAAGGTAGAGCAGGGGTGTCTGGGAGAGGAAGTGGGACCCTCAAACCTACCTAAAAACTGGGTCATAACTCTCCATCCCAAGATTGCAAATAACCAAATCATCCATCACGTACTAGGTGTGTCAGTAATTTCTAGATGAATGAATGAGCAAATGGTAGTTACAAAAAAGCAAACCAGAATTTTGATGTTGATTTGTAGCACATCAAAGTGACTAATAACAATTCGGAAATAGTCTGATTAAAATGAGTGCGTAAAAAGCAATAATCATGTCTTGATGAGTTCGGAATGTTCTAAACATCTGCTTTATGTTTCTGAAGAATGGAACAAGTATTAGGATTCCAAAGGAAAGACTGTGAGTTTAAGAGTTTTCCATCTTGATTTACATGAGTACTTTTCGTCCTGTAATTAGAATTTTTTGGTTTGATTTCATTTTAGAAGTTTTAATTTGTCTTTAGATGATGGTGCTATAATTTTACTACATTGTGGAATTCTGAGATGGGTGGAAAAACCCAAGGGCCTTAATGTTGGAAGTTTTCTTAGACACTGTAATTAGCTTTTTTACTTCATAAATAATTCCTCTGAGATTTATTTCCATAGATGTTTAATGAGCTTTATTAAGCCTTATTCAAATAGGTTCATATAGAACCACATGAATGTTTCTTATAAAGCAGCATTCATACATTGGAATTACAGATAAAACTGCTTAAAATTCTGTCCCAAGACTAGAAGCTGCTAAAACTGAATAGTCAGATTAGGTCAGGGGGGTCTCAACTGGGGTGGTTTTGCCCACAGGGACATTTGGCAATGTCTGGAGACATTTTTGGTTTTCACAACTCGGGAAGGGAGGTGTTTCTGTGGCATCTGGTAGGTAGAGGCTAGGGATGCTACTGGTTATCCGGCAATGCACAGGACAGCCCACCATCACAAAGAACTATCTGACTCAGAATGCGGATAATGCTGAAGTTGAGAAAACCTGAGTCAGGTGTCAAGAGATACAGAAAAAAATGAGTTTCCAACTTAGGCTGTGAAATGTGGTTGGAGTTGTTTCCTCTATAGTCTTGCTGTGCTGGGCCTGAGATAGAGTCACCCAGAGTTTCCTGGGTCTTTGCCTGAGGGAGAGCCTTGCGAGCCAAATCTTCAGGAAGTGGAGGAGTTGTGTGCTCAAGGACATCTCTCTCTCTGATTAAAGCATGTCCTATTTTCTGAGTAAATGAAATGTGAATTTACTTTGTATAGTTCCAACATCTTGTTTTTCAAGAGTGAATGGCATCTTGAGGGACATAACCCAAAATAAGAATTTTTCTCCTTTTAAAAATTCTCTTTAAAACAGTCATATTTAGGGGACCGGCCCCATGGCCAAACGATTCAAGTTCCGCATGCTCTGCTTCGGTGGCCCAGGTTCACAGGTTCAAGTCCCAAACGCGGACCTACTCCACTCAGTCAGCCATGCTGTGGAGGTATGCCACATACAAAATAGAAGAGGACTGGCACAGATGTTAGCTCAGGGCTGATCTTCCTCAAGCAAAAAAAAAAGGGGGAAGATTAGCAGTGGATGTTAGCTCAGGGCGAATCTTCCTCTCACTCACACACACACACACACACACACACACACACACACACACACACACACACAAAAACAGTCATATTTATAGAACGTAGGTGGTAAAATATTTCCGAGGCTTAGTACTGGGTATGCTGGTAGCTATTGAGAATACAGATGATTGGTTCATCTGTGAGCTGACATTCAGAGAGTTGCAGGAAGTTTGAGAAGGTGGACAACATATTAGGTGTGCTGCAAACTAAGCTAATGGTGCCCTTTTAAATTTTTGTTTTCACAGTATGTAATAGAAATTAAACTATTACTCGTTTTTATCCTTTAATTTCCAGTCAAGATAACTATATAACTATGTATATAGGTATATTGATGTATATGTTCCTGTATGTAATACATTTGTATATGTATATGCAAGTAGAAACTCTATAACCGAAAAGTTAAAATAATTTCTGGCATTAGAGCAGTGTTTCTCAATCTTTTTTTCATTACTCTCCCCACACTGAACGAGACTTGAGAAATTTTTTTCTAATTGTGCTTCCCCCAATGAAATTGTAGTATCATCCCATATACTATTTATCTGTTTAGATATGTATATCTGTGCTTTATACATAAAAAGAATAACATTTTTTCAGCCCCCAAGAACCAATTTCCACCCCCTTGTGATGATGTCACACCTGATGAGAATGCATGCATTATTAGAGCAAGAGAATGTTGTGATCGCATGGAGTTCTTTATGTTACATTGTATGACTTTACAAAGAGCAAAAATTTTTTCTCCTGTGTTTCCTGTTTTTGATAGCCTCCTGAAGGGATTAGGTAACGCTGTTGTTCTCTGCCTCACAACTCAGTTATGAACAACCCTATTCGTTGTAATCCAAAAGGAATCATAGATAACAGTCAAATCCTGTAAACTTTAACCTGTATTTAAGCAAGGTCACTGATTTTTTTTAAGACTTTATTTTTTTAGAACACTTCTAGATTCACAGCAAAATTGGAAGGAAAGTACAGAGATTTCCCATATACCCGCTGCTGCCACACATGCATAGCCTCCCCCATTATCACCATCCCTCACCAGAGGGTACATTTGTTACAGTTGATGAACCTATATTGACACATCATAATCACCCAAATTCCATACTTTACCTTAGGGTTCACTCTTGATGTCATACATCCTATGGGTGTGGACAAATGTATAATGACATGTATCCATCGTTAGAGTATCATACAGAGTGTTTTCACTGCCCTAAAAATCCTCTGTGCTCTGCCTATTTATCCCACCACCTCCACCAAACCCTTGGCAACCACTGATCTTTTTACTGTCTCCATAGTTTTTCCTTTTCCAGAATGTCTTATAATTGGAATCATATAGTGTGTAGCCTTTTCAGACTGCCTTCTTTCACTTAGTAATATGTATTTAAGGTTCCTTCATGTCTTTTCATGGCTTGATAACTCATATCTTTTTAGCGCTGAATAATATTCCATTGTCTGGATGTACCATAGTCTGTTTATCCGTTCACTTACTGAAGGATATCTTGGTTGCTTCCAAATTTTGGCAGTTATGAATAAAGCTACCATAAATATTCATGTGCAGGTTTTTGTGTGGACATAAATTTTTAGTTCCTTTGGATAGATACTAAGGAGCATCCTTGCTGGATTGTACAGTAAGAGTATGTTTAGTTTTGTAAGAAACCACCAAACTGTCTTCCAAAGTGGCTGTACTATTTTGCATTCCTACCAGCAGTGAATGAGAGTTCCTGTTGCTTCACATCCTAACGAACATTTGGTATTGTCAGCGTTTTGGATTTTGGCCACTCTGATACACGTGTAGTGGACTGATTTTTTAAATAATATTTTTATCAAGACATAATTCACATACCATAAAATTCATCCTTATAAAACATACAAATGAGTGGTTTCACTCTATTCATAGAGTTGTGCAACATCACTACTAATTTTAAAACATTTTCATCACCTCAAAAAGAACTGTGGTCAAAATTTAAAACATCTGTGCTTCACAGGACACCGTTAAGAAGTGAAAAGATAGTCCAAGGCGGGGAGAAAGTATTTGCAAATCATATATGTGGTAAGAGACTTATGCCTAGAATATATAAAAAACTCTTGCAACTCAACACTAAAAAGACAAACAATCCAATTAAAAAATGGGCAAAGGATCTGAATAGACATGTCTCCAGAGAAGAAATACAAATGGCCAATGAGCACATGAAAAGGTGCTGAACACCATTAGCGATGAGGGAAATACAAATCAAAACCACAGTGAGATACCAGTTCATACTCAGTAGGATAGCTATAATAAAAAGAATAGACAATAACAAGTGTTGAGGAGGATGTGGAGAAATTAGAACCCTCATACATTGCTGGTGGGAATGTGAAACAATGCAGCCACTTCAGAAAAGTTTGGCATTTTTCCACAAGGTTAAACATAGAGTTACTATATGATCCAGCGATTTTACTCCTAGGAATATACGCAAAAGAAATGAAAACGTTTGTTCACCATAAACTTGTACACAGGGATCCTTTTGGGGATGATGAAAATGTTCTAAAATTAGGCTGTGAATTGCAAAACTTGCAAAACTCGGTGAATATACTAAAAGTCATTGAATTCTATACCCTAAATGGATGAATTGTATGATATGTAAATTGTATCTAAACTTAAAGCTATTTTTTTTTTAAAGATGAAAACAAACAAAAAAAGAATACCACTCTCACCTCACTGTCACCCATTACCAGTCACTCCTTATCCCTACCTGCTGCCCACAACCCCTGGTAACCCCTGGTAACCTCTAGTCTCCTTTCTGCCTCAATGGATTGACCTGTTCTTGACATTTCATGTAAATGGAATCATACAACTTGTGACTTTTTGTACTTCGCTTCTTTCACTTAGCATAATGTTTTTAAGGTTCATCCATGTTGTAGCATGTATCAGTACTTCATTCTTTTTTACTGCCTAATAATATTCCATTGTATTGATATACCACAGTTTATCTGTTCGTCTGATGGACATTGGGATTGTTTCCACTTTTTGGCGATTGTAAATAATGGTGCTGTGAATATTCAGCTACAAGTTTTTGTGTAGCTATATGTTTTCATTTCTCTTGGGCACATACCTAAGAGTAGAATTGCTGGGTCATATGGTAACTCTATATTTAACTTTTTGATGAACTGCCAGACTTTTCCAAAGAGGCTGCACCATTTTACATTCCCACCAGCAACCAATTTTTAAGTGAAGACTAGTTATATACTCCTTAAAGTAAGTTTCCAGAGTTCTAGGCCACATTCTCCCCTTCCCTGTCCCCACACAAGGCCACATAGTCCCTTAATTGGCAGATGGAGATTTAAACCCATAATTGTCAGCCTTTTTCATCCCCCGCAAACAGACACGCACTCCCCAGTTTCAAAGCTCTCTTGAATCATCCGGATTCCACCCAGCAGGTCTTCCTAGAACCTCACTGACAGAGCTCCAGTGAGAACTTTTTCTCTTTAATAATAGATTAAAGAGAATTCTTCAGGCCTCTGTCCCCTTTTGAAAAATTCACCTTAAAAATATGTGTGAAGCTTTGTTCTTAATACTAGAACTTTGTTGACTTGTACATCTCTATTTTCTGTTTCAGCTATATGTTTGTACACTCCACACACCCACACCACACAGGGCATTTTAACATGCAACTGGGCAGCGATGCAGGTCTTGTCCAGCCTGTGTCTGTCTCTGTCAGTCACGCAGTCCAGTAAGTGGAGTTGGGAGTCATCCTCAGTGTAGACAGCCATTATGTGTCCTCAAATCTGTTTTGATATTCAGCCTCCACTACGTCGTGGAGGGTAACAAATTCCATGTGTGGATTACTCTCAGTTCCACTCATTCTCCAGTTTACTTGTTCCAAAACAGCCTCTGTATACCTTTCAGGGTTGCTGCTCTGGTCAACCTAGAGATTTGGTGAAAATGTGACTCTTCACCCTTTCTATGTCCTTAATAACAAGCAAGATATTTCCTTCCAACCCATAATCTTTTCTTATAAAAAGTTCTGATGTTTTTAGTCCATTCTTGCATGCAGAATATCTGTGTGAGTGTTCACAACCTCCAGGTCCTAGGTCAGCTGCTCCTCTTTCCAGGGTACAATGTCTGGGCCTGGCATAAAGTGGGCATGCACTGCTCAATGAATGTTGCTGAACAGAAGAACACATTTTGTTTTGTAAATGTGATGTATGTTCCACACATCAGTAATATGCTGGGCATACCTGTGTTCTCTTTTGCAGGCTATAGGCTGTACTCTGAACTGTAGTTGCCACAGTTTCAAACCAGGGAAGATAAACCACCGTCAGTGTGAGCAGTGCAAACATGGATGGGTGGCCCATGGTAACTTTATTTTTTTCCTTTCTTGGCCTGTACTGCTCCCTGTAAAAAACTTATAGTTATTCAGGAACTGAATTAATGTCTAAGAATGACAGCTAACGTTTCTAAGTTACTACTATGTGCCAGGTAACAGGCTAAGAGTTTATATATGTTCTCTCTTTGAATCTTAGTTCTATGTGATGTATTTTAGTAACCCCATCATAAAGATATGGAAACTGATGCTTCAGTGCTATCATTCTGCAGTGATAGAATTGTTCTGTGCTGTCTAATACAGTAGCCTCTAGCCCAGGGTTGCTAGGTAAAATACAGAATGCTCAGACAAATTTGAATTTCAGACAAACAATAAATACTTTTTTAGCCTAAGTATATCCCAATGAATATTTTTAGTTTAAGTATATCCCATTTATTCATTGTTTATCTGAAATTTATATTCAGATTTAACTGGGCATCCAATATTCTTATTTGCTAAACCTGACAACCCTACACTAGCCACATGTGGCTGTTGAGTACTTGAAATGTAACTAGTGTGACTGAAGAACTGAATTTCTAATTTTATTTAATGTTATTTTAAATCTAAATTTAAATAGCCGTATGTGGCTGATGACTATTGCATTGGACAGCACCGATTTCATTGGTTTAATTTGTCAAGCCCAACAACTGAAGGTGGCAGGCTAGGGCTCAAACCCAGATCTGCTGGATTCCCAAGCCCAGGTTCTTCACCTCCAGACCCTGTGCTTCCTGATTTTCCATCCTCTTCGTTATGCACCTGCTGCCTTTGTTTCTATCCCTTTTCTTTGCGTCTTCCCTACTTGTGGCTATTTTACTCCTTAGAAATGCCACAGGAAAGGGAGAAGAGTCTCAGGCCAGTCCATTTTATTTTAGAAGTTCCTGTGAATAACTTGGAGCCTAATAGCTATTAAGATTGTTAATTATTTGCATATTCATTTTTTTTTCTGTTGGAACAGATAGCTGAGAGTTAGCTGTAGCTGAGTTCCTGGGCAGTGTTTCTCTTAAAAGTAGAATCTTTAAAAATGATACTTCTTCAATTTGATTTTTCAGCTCTAAGTAAGCTGAGGATCCCTCCTGTGTATCCAACAAGCCAGGTGGAGATTGTCCAGTCCAATGTGGTGTTTGATATTAGCAGCCTCATGCTCTATGGGACCCAGGCCATCCCTGTTCGCCTGAAAATCCTACTGGACCGGCTTTTCAGTGTGTTGAAGCAAGATGAGGTCCTCCAGATCCTCCATGCCTTGGACTGGACCCTTCAGGATTACATCCGTGGATATGTGCTACAGGTATGGTGACCATGGCTGCTGTTCTCCTAGAATGTCTTCTGAAATCCTTGTCCACGTAACTGATGTAATCCAGTTGTGTACCAGTGCAACAGCCATTGGTGGTCATCCTTCCCTTGAGTATTTTTCCTAATGGCTTAAGGCCTACCTCATGTTCTGGGAGAAATCCAGTGCTTTCCTCAAGATACTGTGAAACTTCAGGATGTGAGAGCATTACATATTCTCTGATGTGGGTTTCACTAAGCCAACTCTTCCACAGTAAACCATTTGCCCCATCTTCAGTGCTGCCTACATTTCTTTATTATCCCCAAACTACCTACTGACACAAGACACTGTCTCTTTCAGATTTTACTGAGAGTTTGGGGGTGAGAAAGGGAACTGAAATTACAGAACCATACAGCAGTTACAATTTCATACCACACCCTCCTGTTCTTTAAAGCCCTCTGCCATCCCACTGCTGACTTTCCTTCCTAGGCTCCATCATGTGGTATTCCTATGTTCATGCTCTTGCACTTTCTCTCTCTCCTCGATTCTGTTGTGGCCTCCTCACATTTTCTCTTCATCTCTCCATGTTCCTTGCCTTTCATCCCTTCTCTCCTCTCTTTTTTTTGCAAAGTAGTTTTACCTCTCTTTCTATGTCATGCTATGGGTATAGGCCTTATGTTTCATATCCAAAGAGGCCATCAAGGTGTTTTCACAAGCGAAGAACATATATCCTGATACGAATTGTGTAATTTCTCTGACATATGATACAGCTACAGCATTTTTTTCCTTGCCTCTACACTAGAAAGTGTCAGCTGATTTTGGTAAAAATTTCAGTGAAATGAGAGAATGAATGTATTTCCAAGACAAACAGACACTTCGGTCTTACTCAGGAAGGCCATATCATTAAAACGAACACTAATGGCCATTTATTGACTTAACGCTCTTCCAGTAATCTCACAAGGTCCCATTTTCCAGTTGAAAAACAAGAGGCTCAGAGTGCTTCTAAATCTTGCTGAAGTAATTCAATTCATATGTGGCAAACTCAGAATTTGAACCCATTTCTTTCCAACTCTAAAGCCCATAATCTTCTCTGGAAACATATTTGCTCACCTTGAGTACAGGACCCCCAGCAGGCAAGAAACAGCCTTTTATGTAGAGTAGCGTTATGATCTTACATTATGACATGGATCAATATTTAATGATCCTAATAATCTTGCTTTCTAGTGTTAGGATTAAAAATATGGAATCAATTACCTTGAACCTCTAGTGCATGAAAAATTTATGATGTTACATTCCTCATCATCTTCAAAACTCTTACATGCACTGTGAAAAATCTCAGTAGGCCATCAAATACGTGTTCTGTGATAAAATATTCATTGTAGTTTTGGGAAAAGTTAGGCCTTGCTGGAGTTTGAAAGATCTCCAACACTCCAGGGTAATTACAGCTCTGCTTTTTGAACATGGGCAATAGATCAATACAAGTTATTTGTTTTCTGATGTTAGTTGCTTGGGAAGATTATTAAACTTGCAGCGAATAAATGCTTGAACTATGTCTAGACTTGATTGCTTCATCTATACTCTTTAGATAAAGAAGTTACTATGGTTCAAATGATACATACTTGGATTTTAGTGGGGAAAATTATTATGCCTAATGCCGGACAACCAATTGGTTTGAAATAAGATGGAAAATAATCACCAAATTTCCCTTAGGCTTGAGTAATATAGTTTTATTTCTCTCTTTTGGACCACTGCTTGCATTTGTGCAGTTTATTTTCTGCACAAAGTTTCTGTCCTAGGAGAGTGGGGTGAGTGAGGGCTGAATTCAGCAAGCCCTGTGCTCATGGGGATGTGTTTTTCTAATATGCACAAAGGTGCCCTATGGTGCTAGTGGAGGCCCTGACCACATGACTCCTTTCTTAGAGAAAAGGATAAGGAATAGTAAATTAATTGCACTTTTAAATTCTGGTTTGGGTTTAGGATGCATCAGGAAAGGTGTTGGATCACTGGAGCATCATGACCAGTGAGGAAGAGGTGGCCACCTTGCAGCAGTTCCTTCGTTTTGGAGAGACCAAGTCCATAGTTGAGCTCATGGCAATTCAAGAGAAAGAAGAGCAGTCCATCGTCATCCCGCCTTCCACAGCGAACGTGGATATCAGGGCTTTCATCGAGAGCTGCGGCCACAGGAGTGCCAGCCTCACTGCTCCTGTGGACAAAGGAAACCCCAGCAGTATACACCCCTTTGAGAACCTCATAAACAACATGACTTTCATGCTCCCTTTCCAGTTCTTCAACCCAGTGCCTCCCACATTGATAGGGTCACTGCCCGAACAGTATGTGCTGGAGCAGGGTCAGGACCAAAGTCAGGACCCCCAACAGGAAATCCATAGATCCTTCCCCAACAGCAGCTTCTTAACTTCCAGTTCCACACCATTTCAGGTTGAAAAAGAGCAGTGTCTGAATTGTCCAGATACTGTTACTAAAAAGGAAGACAAAGCCCATTTAAGTGACTCCAGCTCATACAACATTGTCACTAAGCTTGAAAGGACACAGTTGTCCCCCGAGGCCAAAGTGAAGTCCGAGAGGAACAGCCTTGGCACAAAGAAGGGCCGGGTGTTCTGCACAGCATGTGAGAAGACCTTCTATGACAAAGGCACCCTCAAGATCCACTACAATGCCGTCCACCTGAAGATCAAGCATAAGTGCACCATCGAAGGGTGTAACATGGTATTCAGCTCCCTGAGGAGCCGGAACCGCCACAGTGCGAACCCCAACCCTCGGCTGCACATGCCAATGAACAGAAATAACAGGGACAAAGATCTAAGGAACAGCCTGAACCTGGCCACCTCCGAGAACTACAAGCGCCCAGGTTTCATGGTGACTTCTTCAGACTGTAGGCCTCTTCCTGGCTATATTGGTTCAGCGGAGGATTCCAGGGGCCAACCAGCCTTCCCAAGCGTTGGGCAAAACGGTGTGCTTTTTCCAAACCTAAAGACAGTCCAGCCAGTCCTTCCTTTCTACCGCAGTCCAGCCACTCCAGCTGAGCTAGCAAACACACCTGGGATGCTGCCTTCTCTCCCTCTGTTGTCCTCCTCAATCCCAGAACAGCTGGTTTCAAACGAAATGCCATTTGATACCCTTCCCAAGAAGAAATCCCGGAAGTCCAGTATGCCTATCAAAATAGAGAAGGAAGCTGTGGAAATAGCTGATGAGAGGAGGCACACTCTCAGCTCAGATGAAGACATGCCCCTACAGGTGGTCAGTGAAGATGAGCCAGAGGCGTGCAGTCCTCAGTCAGACAGAACACTTGAGGAGCAGCACACACAGTCAGGAAGCTTAGGGAAGCCTCTGCCTGAAGGAGAGAGGGCCTGCCATCTAGAATCAGCGATGGAGTCCAGTGGTGCCATCAGCCGAACCCCTGAGCAGACCACACACAACTTAGACAGGGAGACTGAGCAGAAGCCAGCGTTGATTATGGTGCCAGGGGAGGTGGAGGATGGTGGCCGTGAGCTCCACCTCACTCCTGGGATGGAGCCCTGTGTTCCTTTTCCTGACTACATCAAACTACAGCAGCGCCTGCTGGCCGGGGGGCTCTTCAGTGCTTTGTCCAGCAGAGGAATGGCTTTTCCTTGTTTCGAAGATTCTAAAGAACTGGGCCACGTGGGTCAGCATGCATTAGCAAGGCAGAAGGAAGAAAATCGCTTCCAGTGTGACATCTGTAAGAAGACTTTTAAAAATGCTTGCGGTGTGAAAATGCACCACAAGAACATGCATGCCAAAGAAACACACATGTGCACAGTGGAGGGCTGTAAAGCCACCTTCCCTTCCCGCAGGAGCAGAGACAGGTAAGGCATCTGTTGGCAGTCATTTCTTCTAAGGCAGTGGTTCTTAAACTTTAACATGAATCTGAATCACCTGGAGGGTTGTTAAAACACAGACTTCAGAGCTCTACCCCCAATATTTCTGCTTCAGTAGGTCTGAGATGAGGCCTGAGAGTTTGCATTTCTGAGTTCCCATGTGATAGGTTGCTGATCCAGGGATCATGGATTGAGAAACACTGTTCTATAGATACACATTCCTGAATTTTCAATTCCAGAATCTAAACTAATTTGGCCATAAAACCTGACCTGAAATGATGTGAGGCTATTTGTAATATTTTTCTAAATCTCCCTTTGTGTGGATTTTTTATATATATTCAGTACAGAAATACTAATGGATTTATTGTGGGGACATTAACAAAATATTACAGTATATGCATCATTCAGCCATTCTAAAGTCAGAAATTCTGAATTCAAGAACAAATCTGGCCCAAAGGGTTTGGGATAAGGAATCATGAAATAGTTCTCACATGAGAGGAGGGAGGAGGGAGTTTTACAAATTATCTCTGTACCTTCCCGAAATTTGTCTGATTTTCACTTTGTAATATGAAGTCCATTGAATGAAACATTTTCTCTGACATCTAGTTAACCAGCTATATTGGAAAGGAAGAATAACTGCTTGATTGGAGATTTTTAAAATGTAGAGATATCAAAGAATAAAGGCTCTGAGCAGGTTATTTCAGGGTTTGTGATATTGACTGGAAGATGAGAAGTCTGTCAGTGCTGGGTTTTCGTGACCTGCACACAGAGTCAAACTGTTTACCAAGCGCCTGGGTATAGAGTATATCTCATCACTCTGGGGACACAGCACTGGCGTTACCATCTGGCTTGTGCTTTTCTTAATAAACTTGAGTCACATAACCACTCTTCAGGTCATCTTCCTCCCGAGCCTATAAAGGGAAGAGCAAGCATACCAAGAGATGACCCCAGGAGGCTTTAAGGAAAGGTCCACCTCTCTTATGAAATGCAATATGATAAATGCTAAATGGTTCACAGAATGTTCAAGTGTTTCATTTGCTCAAACAAGCGTGACTTGAAGCAGTTCAACACCACCACCACCTTAGTCCAAATTCTACTGCCTAATTTATCGAGAGGGGAGAATGTACAGACTCCTACACACATTCCTGGACAGGGCTCACAAGAACACACTCATTGTCTTGAGTGAAGAGGATAGAGCACAGGTCATATTAGTTAAAATTCCTGTTTCTGTTGCTGGATGTTGAACCAAACCACCAGGATATCCTAACTGGTGAACCCGTCCTTCATTCTCCAGGAGGAGTGTTTGTTCACAAATAAGCTGTTATTATGAAGAAGAGATGGTTGTATCAGTCAGATTATCCTTTATATTTGTTTGGGTTTTTTTTATTTATTTATTTATTTATTTTTTCCCCCAAAGCCCCAGTAGATAGTTGTATGTCATAGATGCACATCCTTCTAGTTGCTGTACGTGGGACGCGGCGACAGCATGGCCGGAGAAGCAGTGCGTCGGTGCGCGCCCGGGATCCGAACCCAGGCCGCCAGCAGCGGAGCGTGCACACTTAACCGCTAAGCCACGTGGCCGGCCCTATCCTTTATATTTGTGATACTATTCTGAACTACAATGTCTACTAATTTAGAAGGCATGTTGAAGATACTATTTCATTTTATATTTATTTTTCATATATTTAATATTTTCTTATTTTCTGACCTATTTGTGATGCGAGCCTCCTCCCCCACCACAGGAAAGCATCTTGCATTCTAAATTTAAACTACTAATTCTAGTAGTCTAGAACTTGGAATGCATTTTACCTAGAATCTGTGATTAAATTGATACCATTTTAAATAGGACTTTGTGGGCAGGCCCGGGTCCACCACCATTTCTCTGAGTCAGAGATGAGAACTGCATTGCTGTAAGAATAACTAACTTCCCCTCTTCCAGCCACTGCTACTGCCAATAGCAGTTACTAGAACCCATCAGGAAGGGAGCGGGACAGTACCCTGGATGCTTACTTAGGCAACAAACATTTAAGAACCTTTTGTGTTAGGTGCCATGGATACAGTCCCTGCACACGATGGCCATTTGGGGAGACAGACCAGTAAACAGGCGATTGCAACTGAATGTGGTGGCTGCTATAATGGGAGAAATACAGGTTGCTGTGGCACGTGAGAGGGTACCTACCCAGACTCTGGGAAGTCAGGGGAGGCTTCCTGGAAAGAGTTTGTCTAAACCAGTGGCCCTCAAACATTTTAGTCTCACAGCTTCTTTACACATTCTTAAAACCTCAGGACCCTCAAGTCTTCTTGGGACTTATTATTTTGTATTTTGGGGTTTATATTTATCAATATTTACTGTAGTGGAAGTTAAAACTGGAAAAAATTGGGGCCGGCGCAGTGGTTAAGTTCGCATGCTCCACTCCAGCAGCCCGGGGTTCACAGGTTCAGATCCTGGGCACAGACCTACGCGCCACTTATCAAGCCATGCTGTGGTAGGCGTCCCACAAATAAAGTAGAAGAAGATGGGCACAGATGTTAGCCAAGGGCCCATCTTCCTCAGCAAAAAGAGGAGGATTGGCAATGTTAGCTCAGGGCTAATCTTCCTCACACACAAAAAAACAAAACTGAAAATAATATATATTATATCACCTATTATATGTTAACATGTCTGTGAAAAATGACTACATCTTCCAGAACAAAAACTTAGTGAGAAGAGTGCCTTTGTTTTACATTTTTGCAAATATCTTTAATGTGTGGCTTAGAAGAAGCCACCTGGACTCTCATAGGGTCTTCTGCATTCAGTCTGTTGCAATGTCACATGTCGTGTGTCTCTGGAAAACTCCACTGTACACTAGTGAGAGAATGAGAGTGAAAAGGGCAAATAATGTCTTAGGATCATTATGAAACGCGTTTTGACTTCAGGGAACATCCTGAAAGGATCTCAGGGGCCACTAGGGGTGCCCAGGCCACACTTTGAGAACCACTGGTCTCGGCTAATCTAAATAGTCAAAAACCAGGAGGGAAGAGTTGGAGGGGGAGGTAGAGGTTGAAGGGAAGAAATACAGACCTGGGCAGTGGGCACAGCATTAACAAAGTCCTGGAAGCAGAAAGCCTGGTACGTGGTCCAGAGGGTTTTTGCACCTGTGGTGGTTGGGCACTGGTCTTAGGGGACATGGTACCTCAGGAAATGCATCTTACCCTCTGAGGCTTAAGGAGGAGAGAGAGGAGCCCACAAGTTAGCTTTTGGTATTCATGGGATACTCAGGAGTTGAGCATGGGGCCCAGAGGTTTGCTTTGTTGCAACAGGGACCTTTCTGTACAAGTTCCAGTAAATGTGTTTGTCTGACTTTTTTTCAACCACTTGTGTATACTGGAACCTATATGTCAATCTAGTGTCTGGTTTTCTGCCGACACATACCTGCCGCTTCAGCCCAGAACGCTGACATAATCACAGGGCAGAGTTGCAGTTGAGAAGAGCTGCTTGCAAAGTGGGTGATCTGGGAGTATAGTTCTGATTATGTCCAAAAAAAAGAATGTGTAAGGGGATAGAAAAGAGAAGTTGAATAGTAAATTTTATACATTTTATGAAATGTGATTAAACCTTCTCTCCTCCCCCACTTGCATGTCTTCAAAGATTTAGAAGAGAAAATTCAATCCTTAGTTATTTTGGTGAGGGTGCTTTTCCCAATTTGACCCTGGCATGCATTCTGATCTGTATTGGGGGAGATATTTTCCCTGTTTGGAATAATTCTGCTATCACTTTTAAGATTGTACCCCTTGGTAAGGGCTGTTTTTGTTAGTCAGAAGTTAGCAGGAGATCTCTGAGCAAGGCCAACATTGATTGACAAGTTACATCCAAATGATATCATGGGTAAAAGGTATGTGTCATAATGGGTACTCATAATCTGCCCTTCAGGAATAATCATTGGGTAGAAGATTGGTGGTGTGCTCACAGTGCTGCATTTGCAAAATTCCTGTCTGGTATATAGTGAAACGTTGCAAATATGAACTAAACTTAGTATACACATGTGCATGTACACACACACATACAATTTCTAGCCAATCAGATTTTCACTCCTGTAGCACTTCTGTGGTGATGTATATGCAAATACTCTAGACCATGATATGAGCCACAGAGGAAGTTTTAAATTTTCTAGTAGCCATATTAAAAAAGTAAAAAAGAAACAAGTAAAGCAAGTTTTAATAACATTTTATTTTATTCAGTCTATCCAAAATATTTCAATATATGCCACAAGCCACATTTCAGGTGCTCAGTACCCACGTATGAGTGGCTATCATATTGGACAGTGCAGCTCTAGAAGATATTTCCTGGTTTCATTGAAATAAAGTACTCTGCTTAGTTCCTTGTTGTTTGTGACCAGTTTTCTCCTGGGGTCTCCTGGTTGCAATGTCCCAGTTGAATTGGCCTAATTGAAGTAGTCTAGCCGTTCTCTATAGATAAGGTACAAGAAGTTACACATCAATCAGATTGTGGAAATTGAAGAGAACTGCACATTACCACTTTCCAGACTGTTGACTTTCCTGGTGAATGCCAACTTCTGAGAAGTGGTGGACGGCCGTGGGCCAGTGTACACTAAACATGCATTGCATCCTGCATCCCTTATCATCACTTTTCCCATGCCACATGATTTTCCTGGTATCTACTAGTGTTTCCACTCAGAATGATGACTGTTTTTGAAACAACAGCCCAACCCGTTGCTAACCATCTTTTCACTCTTTTCACTGTTGTAGACACAGTTCAAACCTAAACCTCCACCAAAAAGTGTTGACCCAAGAAGCATTGGAGAGCAGTGAAGACCATTTCCATGCTGCTTACCTTCTGAAAGATGTGGCTAAGGAGGCCTATCAGGACATGGCTTTCACACAGCAAGCCTCCCAGACATCTGTCATCTTCAAGGGAACGAGTCGAATGGGCAGTCTGGTTTACCCAGTAACCCAAGTCCCCAGTGCCGGCCTGGAGAGCTACAACTCTGGTCCGCCCAGTGAGGGCACCATCCTGGATTTGAGTACTACCTCGAGCATGAAGTCAGAGAGCAGCAGCCATTCCTCTTGGGACTCAGATGGGGCAAGCGAGGAAGGCACCATGCTCATGGAGGACAGTGATGGGAACTGTGAAGGGCCGAGCCTTGTCCCCGGGGAGGATGAGTACCCCATCTGTGTCCTGATGGAGAAGGCTGACCAGAGCCTTGCCAGCCTGCCTTCTGGGTTGCCCATAACGTGTCACCTCTGCCAAAAGACATACAGTAACAAAGGGACCTTCAGGGCCCACTACAAAACTGTGCACCTCCGCCAGCTCCACAAATGCAAAGTTCCGGGCTGCAACACCATGTTCTCATCTGTCCGCAGTCGAAACAGACACAGCCAGAATCCCAACCTGCACAAAAGCCTGGCCTCCTCTCCCACTCACCTTCAGTAACAAGATGGTGGACCAAGTATGCTTGGTTAAGCATTTGTAATAATTCGGGGAAAAGGTAGTCCAAAGAAATGCTTCTTTGTTTAATACCATTTGGGCAAGCCAGGCAAAAAGTATATGAGTTGACTTGATAGTCTTCTACAGCAGGAGGAGCAAAAGACAAGTCTTGTGGAAAGCCATCGTTGGGGCAGCCTTCCCTATGATTTTTCTTAACCCAAGAGATTTTTCACTGACATAATGAAAACTTGCAGAAATGCAGTTTTTCCCAGATTTGTTTACACATTCCCTGGGAGAGCTCCAGGTCTGCAGATTGACATCAGGGGCCCAGGACCTGGGGGCAGCTCCAAGTGAGGCTTGCAGTATTAAGGGTCAGTTGAGTGTCCAGGGTAAGCAGACTGTCACCATGGGTGAGGAGCCAGTCCAAAAGATCACAGTTTTCAGTTCCTGCTTTAATGAGTCTGAAATCCAGACTTGAGTTTGGGAAAATGACTTTTTGAGACTATCCCTCCATTTGGAGTGGAGAATTGCTTTCATTTTTTTTTTCCCCCCCTAAAGGTCTCATGTGTTACTCCAGGGAGTTCTCAGAGAAAGTGGGTTGTCTCTAACATATAGGAACATGGGTGTTACCAAGGATATTAGTTCTTGCTCTGGAACACACGTTCAGGAAGCTAAGGGGGAGATATTTCATGCACTTAAAAATAGTGGTCTTCAATTTAATTTAAAATAACTTTGATAATATTTAATTTGTGTTTATGTTATGTGAGTATTTGGGGTGAGTGCAGACATGTCACAGTGTGACCTCTGGGTCTCTGCTTGAAAACAGAACGGGTGACGACCTAAACTTCAAAACCACTGCCCATTTTCATTTGGTGAACTTTGGAGTCTGTTCATTTTGATCCCCTGTGGAATGAATGCAAACATGACTCTTGCAGGACCATTTGTATATATTTGGCCAAAGCGTTTAGAGAACGTGGTTCTGATGGTTGTGCATTTTCACTGTCACTGGATCACTCAGTCTTCACTCTTTTATAAATCTGTAAGATTAGGATGAACTTTTGAATCTACATAGTAGAAAGACAAGTAGGACGTTATTGCCATACTGTATGTCTTAATATTTAACTTATTCTGAAATATATTCCACACCATTATACACATTTGCTGTTGTAGAAAGGAAGCTCAATCAGTCCTGTAAAAGGAGACCATCTCCTGAAATTTGGCATTTACATTATCTAAAAGCCCATGGTAGGGAAAAAGAAATTGATTTCATATTAAGATTTCAAGTTAACCATCTTTTAAACTTACGGTTGGTTGAAGTAATGAAGAACATCATTAAAGAGAATTGGGGGTTATAAGAGAGACATTCCTCTGGCCTAAAGGTAAAAAAAAGCTAACAACCTCTTACTGATTATTTCAACATTTTTTTTTAAAGTAAATATGACAACTTAAAACTTACCTCTGCTTAAAGTGAGATTTATCTTTCAACTGTTTTGTTACCCAGCTGTTTAATATTCTAGTTGCCCCAAAGTGGAAAAATTTGTATACAAATGAGTTTTCTATGATTTAATAAAAATATATGACACACTTTTTGTTCAAAAAGGCAAACATTTGTAAAACTGGTTTTGTCACATGGACTGACTGTTGTACAAGTGCAGGTCATCATGCACACACACACAGACACACTCTGAATCTTATAGAGCTGAAAACCCGGGGAGGTGTGGCGAGCAGGGAATAGCATCAGAACTACTGCCACATCAACCGGGGATTGCAGCAGTTCATGGGTTCCAAAGAATGGCGACTTCACTGGGAGGAGGAGCTGGGTGTCGATTTATCATCAAGGAAAATACAAACTAAAGTGATTTTTTAAAAATACTATGCTATCAAAGATAAGCCTTGTAGCCAGTGCTCAAAATAGAATGCAATGCAAGATTTAAGCCTCTTGTTTCTTTCCTAAATATGCAGTTTAAAAAAAATAAGTTTTTATAACTTTTAACTTCTTTACCTCTTTTTTCTACCTGTGTAATATACAGATAAAAGCATGATTGCTGCTACCCATCCAGCCCCCCTCAGGTGGTGTCAATGTCCCTGCTTCATATTTCACTGAGAGAAAAGAAGTCGTCAGAGGGGAACTTTCTCATCTACCAGCATCTGTTCTGCGCCTGCCCTACTCTAGGCCATATCATCTCTTGCCTGGATGACTGCTATAGCCTCCTAACTGGTCTGTTGTGACCATTCTTACCTCCTGCAGCAGCCAGAATGGTCCTTCTAAGATCCAAATCAGACCATGTAGTGCCCCAGCTCAAAACCCTCTAATTTCTTCCCTTAACAGTTAGCATAAAATCCATAGATCTTCCCAAGGCCTACAAGGTCCTAAAACATCTGCTCAACTCCTTCTGCTTCTCCATCCCCTTTTCCCACTAGTGTTGCATTACAGCCTTTGTCAGCTTTCTCTCCCTTTCCTCACAGTAGCTTTTCCAAACCTCCACCTTACAGGATTCCACCGAATTGACTTGTCATATTCACAGTGGCTGATCTCACTTGCTGCTCTCAGAGAATTGGGTGGGAACCCCTTCAGCTTCTCCCCCATTGCTCACCACCCCCCTATCAGTTTGTCTGTATTCACAGCCATCCTTGTGTGGTTACATCTTCCTGGACCTCCTGAGAATTTATCTCGTGCCTGGTGGACACTCTCAGTGAGCTGCAGACCTCTATGAGAAGGTGACCAGGATCCCCCTGCACTCCCACCACCCATTTTGCTGTCACACTCAGACCTGTCACGGTCTCCTTAGGCTCAACACCATGTTGAGGGATCCGAGTTTCCCTAGCTCAACCTTTATGATTTTATCCCCTTGGGCCTACAGGTAGCTGTGTTAGTCTAGGTCTTCCAAGAAGCAGATACCAATAGGACTCAGTGTGCAAGGATTTTATTAAGAGACATTCATTTCGAGAGAAAATAGGAAGGGAGCCAGGGAAGGCTGGGGGAGACGGCAGATACAATGCAGGTCTGACCCCAAGTGAGGGAGAGAAGGAGGGAAGGTTGGGTGAAGGTATCCAAGACTGCCGTGTTGTCTAAGGAAGGTTCAGAAGGCAACTGGGGAGTCCTTGAGCCCAGGTCAACCATCAGAGCAGTCCTCTATCTCTGGGGAATGGATTCACTGGGAGTTGTATCCGTACCACGCTCAGTCATTGGCTGTGAGCAACCCATGGGAAGTGTGGCCTCTGTCCAAATGTGGCAACAGATTTAGAGCACAGTAGCTGGATCCCTTGGCCAAATCTTACCCTTCTCAAGCCCCTGTGTCCTGTTCAAGATGGATTCAAACCTATATTTTTCTCTGGACTCAAAAGAAGTGTTCCTATTCTTGAAGGCTGGTGCTCGCACCTCAGCCCTCCAGCTGCCTCAAGGATGTCACTCCATCACTTCTCTCCTCTCCCATTCTTTATCAAACTTGTCCTTTCTACTGCTTTCATCTGTCTGGCTGATAATATTTGCAAATTAGTGATTTTATCTCTCATATTAGTGATTAAAATAAAGAAAAAATAGCTCTCTGGACCCCTGATGCCTTCTAGTGACTCTTCTTTCCTTCTCTTTATATAGCCGAGGTCCTTAGAATAGTAGATTTTGCCTCTCCCCTAAACACTGCATTCTTGTTTCTTCCCTTACCCTAAGGAGGTCCCCACTCTCACCAAGGTTCCCAGTGACTCCCAGATGGCTGTATCCAAAGGACACATTTGGTTCTTTGGTGTACTCTGGTCCCTCCTTGGCCTTTTTCTCTCCACTCGCATGGGCTCTCCAGGTTGTCTCATCCACCCGCAGGACTTCAACTTTCTGTGGGCTGATGCCTTCTAAGTCTACATCTCCAGCAGGATCCCTCCGGGGCTGCCCTCTTGACTAGCAAATCCCTATTGGATATCACGGAATAATCCACAGCACCTCCAGCTCAACTAGTCCTAAACTCAATTTGTCATCCCTCCACGAATCAAATATTTTCCTCCTTCTGTTTCCTCAGATTGAGGGAGTGGTGCCATCACCTGACCAACCCAAACTAAAAACCTGGGGGCAGTACTGGGTATAGTTAAGAGCTCCTCAAGTCTGACTGTCGTTGGTTACTCCACATACTAACCAGGTGACTTTGGCCAAGTAACAGCTTCTCTGGGTCTCAGTTTCCTCATCTATATAATGAGGATAAAAATAGTCTCTACTTCAGTGAGTGGTGATGAGGCTCAAATGACATGGTGCATATAAAGCACTTAGCACAGTACCTGGCATGTAAGCGCTCAACAAACATTAGCTGTAAGCATCACCTGCACCATCATCATTGTTACTATCCTAGACTTTTCCTCGTATCTTACTCCCAACGGCAGCAGTCGCCAAATCCCAACAAATCTACCTACACAGAAATGCTCTCAAATCCTTCCCGTCTTTTTCATGCTATCTATGTCAGTTCAACAAGGCAATCCTCTACTTCCTTCTCGGAATGTATTTCAGCAGCCTCCTACTTTTATTTATCTCTCAAAACCATCCTCCAGATAGCAGCCGGAGGGAGTTCTGCCATAACACAGATCTAACCATGTCTCCCCTGCCTCCAGGCGCTTCCCACTGCCCCTAGGGTAGAATCCCCTCAAGGCCAGCCTCCTGCGGCTGACCCCCTGTGGTTGTCCCACAATCCTGGCTGATGGGTGCCCTATGGCACTGCATATGTTGCTTTCCCTGCAGGAGCTGCCGTTCTGCTGTCTGACCCACTAACCCTTGGTCCTCCTTTGAGAGTCAGCTCTGGTGTCATCATTTCCAGGAACCCCTGATGATCTCCCTCTCCTTCCCTCTCAGTGTTGAGTGAAGCGAGCCCATTCTGGGCACCCATGTGTTGTCAAGGTTTTCTCGCAGATTTGCCTTACCCCACCCCCAGCCCCTCATTTGGCAGTTCTGCTCTCAGCATTCACCCGTCACCAGAGGGCCTTTACTTGTGGCCTCCAGCTGTCAATCAACAGAGACTTATTGAGAACCCCCTGCTGTACACCAAGCCCTGCTGAGTATACGTGGTAAATGCAACAGACATGGTCCCTGCCCTTGTGGAATATTAGAGCCCAGCAAGGGAGAAAGATATTAAACCCAAAAAATAAAAATAAAGCATACAAACTGAATTTCCAGAAGAGGGGTCACTATCTTCAACGTGTCTTGCTAGCATCCCTCCCTGCTAGGCCCATCTAACTGAGGACATGGGGTCATGACCTCCCCATAACCTCTCCCCCTCATGGTTGGGCGTGTTCAGTCTCCCCTCCCAGGTGTGTGGCTACATAAATGTAACTTAGCTGTCAATTGCCTGAGCATTTCTAAACCTTCAACCTTGCAAGGTCATCCTTCTGCTTATATCAAATTAAATAAGCTGAGCCTCCACCTGGTGCTGTAAGAAAACTGATCTCAGCAATCACTTTCTCCATCAGCCTTGCAGCATAAGAAAAGCACGACCTCCCAGCTTCTGAGAGCGTACTTTCAAATCGATACAACTTCAACTGACAGATGAAAACCAGCTTTTTTGCCCTTAATCATAGAGATTTAATAATGTCTACTCCTCTGATCAAGCTCTCAAAACCCATTTACTCCCTAAGCTAACAGAGGGTCAGAGACCATGGGAGCACGTATATGGCCTATGGGTCTGTCTTAGGAGATTTTTCTGAGTGAGCTAATCCACTCACATCCAGATTTTGCCTGAGTTCTTAAAATCTCTATTAGGAAAGTTTATACTTCACTGATTCTTTTTTTCCTGTTTCTTATTGAGATAAAATTCATATGACATAAAATTTACCGTTTTAACCATTTTAGAGTGTACAAGTCAGTGGTGTTTAGTACATTCACAATGTTGTGCAACTACCACTGCTGTCTAGTTCTAAAATATTTTCATCACCCCAAAATAAAATCCTGTACCCAAAGCAGTCACTTTCCATTCTCCCCTCACACCCACCCCTGGAAACCACTAATCTATTTTCTGCCTCTGTGGATTTGCTTATTCTGGATATGTCATACAAATGAAATTGGGCAATATGTGGCCTTTTGTATCGGGCTTCTTTTACTTAGTGTAATATTTTCAAGGTTCATCCATGTTGTAACATAAATCATTCCTTCTTATGGCTAAATAATAGAGTATTGTATAGATATCCCACATCCATTTTAATTTGTTTTTCCACACATCAGTTGATGGACATTTGGGTTCTTTCCACTTTTTGGCCTATGAACATTCGTGTACAAGTTTTTGTGTGGACGTATGTTTTCAATTCACTTGGGTGTGGACCTGGGAGTGGAACTGCTGGCTGATATGGTAACTCTATGTTTGACTTTTTGAGGAACTGCCAGACTGTTTTCTAAGGTCACTGATTCTTAAACATAGCTGCACATTGGAATCATCGGGGCATATTTTTAAAATGCTGCTTCCTGGGCCCCCCTCAGAGGGTCTCATGTCATGGATCTGCTTTGTGGCCTGTGCAGGGAGAGTTTCAAAGCTCCCCAGGTGATTCTCACTAGCCCGGGTTGAGAACTTCTGGTACAGACAAAGGGGACTCAATGAGGAGGTCATTAGTCAATAACTCCTGAAGCTGCCTGCCCCCTGAAGTCAGTGTTCTCAGACCTGCTTGATCACAAGAATTTTCTGGGACACTTATTGAAAATACAGATGCCTAGGCCCCTCCTCTGGAGATGTCCTACTTAGTGGGCCTCGGAACCTGGGAATCTGAAGTTTCAACACACACTTCAGGTCTATCTTAGGATCCAGCAAGTGGTGGAAGCAGTATCTTAAATTCTTACTTCTCAAAGTGTGGGCCGCGACCAGCAGCATCAGCACCACCTGGAGCTTGTAAGAAATGCAGATTCTACCTACTAAGTCAAAATCTGCACTTTAACAATTCTGCGGTGATTGTTAGCACATTAATATCTTAGAAGCACGGTGTTAGACTACTAATCTCAAGCAGTATAGTCTCTAGACAAGTGGTTCTCAAACTTGACATGCACTAGATCATCTGAAAGGCTCATTAAAGCACAGGTTGCCCTTGGAGCTTCTGATTTAGTAGGTCTGAGGCAGGGAATTTACATTTGTAACAAGTCCCCAGGTGATACTGGTGAGCTTGGTCTGGGGACTTCACTTGGAGAATCCCTTGTCTAAAGTCTAGTCCAGGGTTTCTCAAACTCCACACTATTGACATTTTGGGCCAGCTAATTCTTTCTTGTGGGGGCTGCCCTGTGAATTGTGAGGTGTTAAGCTGCTTCTCTGGCCTCTATCCAATAGATGCGATAGCACCCCCAAAGTTGTGGCAGCTAAAAATGTCTCCATACACTGCCAAATATCCTCTTGGGGGGTGAGGGGTGACAAAATAGTCCCCAGTTGAGAACCGCTCATCTAGACCATTCCTAAAAGGAAGGGATCCTGCCACTCATCCCATTCACAGGGAGAGTGAACTTGACCCCTGGCTTGGGCAGCCTCTGTCAGCCTCTCCTCCTACCCCCTCATCCTGGGAACCTCTACAAAGGAGTCTTAGACCCTGTCAGGCAACTCCTTTGAACCAGGATTTACTCATCTGGAGAAATGAAACCCTGTTCCCAGCTCCCTGGCAATGATGGAGTCCAAGAGAAATATCCAAATCTCTGAACACCGGTTGTGTAGTCCCGAGCAGGTAGCCCAGCCCCTGTCACCCTCCTCTCCTCATCCACAACTCCTTCTTTGCCGGGGTATGTTTTTGGCATTCAAACCAGATTTTCCAAGAAACTTTAAAAGTGGCTACAGGCAAACTGAATGTCTATTGGTCACCTGATGCTTTTAAAGCTACATTCGAGAAATCTGTGATTGGTAAGTTTTAATTAGCCTGAATTGCTATATTTATTTAACGTTCTGTCCAGAGGGCTGGGAATACTAAAGCAAACATTTTTTTAAGGAGCTTCTTTGCTTTCCAATCTCGTGACGCTTGTTTCAGATTGTTGGTGAATAGTGCCCTCTGCTGGAATTTCTTGGTTATTGCAATCGGCATTGTGCGCTACTCGAGTCCTGTCAGATCTAGGAAATGTGTTTGGAAATTCCCCTCATGACCCGCCCATGTCCTCCAATTCCGAGGCTAGCTGAAAAGAGGACTTTCCGGAATGTTCTTCAGTCAGCTTCCCTGCGTGCCTCAGCCTAGGACACCGGTTCCGAGTAGGGTCCACACAGGCTCCCCCTGCCACGCCCTCCTGGAACAGAAGCTGAAACCAGAGCCCTTCCGACTCTCCAACCAGCCCGCTCATGGAGGAATGATGTGGTGGAAAGCACACATGGGGGCCGCCAGGCTCCTGGCTTCACCTTCCACCTCGGCACGTGCCCGGCTGTGGGGCCTCTAACATCTCCCACTCATGGAGGCTTCGTTTCTCCGTCTGTGAGATGGTGGTTTCAGATTGTACTTAGAGGTGTTCTAGGGAAACTCACAGGGGCCTCCCAGGCCAAAGGGGACATGAGGAGGAGCCAAGTGGGCAGCTACCACCACCAGAGGGCTTCCTTCCACTTCTATCTGGTTTGATATATTAGGTTTTAATATTTTGTTTTTTCTGTTAAAAAAAAAAAAGAAAAAGACAGACAGACTTTTTGAAAATCATGCAGTAGGTGATCTCTAAAGTCTTTCCAGTGCTTGCTGTGACTCCTGCTCTAAGTGCATCTGTGAGGAGACGTATCTGTGAGGAGATGTGTCTGTGTGTGAAGTCACAATGTCCTGCACCGCCCGGCCCTGCTTTTCAAACTGCATTGAAGAGAATGGTAAGGGCCCAGGGCGTCCTCTTTCTTCACCCTGAGCGGCACCCGGCCCAAAGTCGGTGCTCAGTGTGTGATGACAGTGGCTCCCTCCAAAATCAAGTTTATAGCAACAGGCTCAGTAACTTGTCACAGACTCCAGGGTTATTTTATCTCCTCTAAGAAAAAATTGTGTTTGAGCCAGTTCAAAAACAAGCTCACGGAAGTTGGTCAGTAAGGTTTGGTGACTGGAACCTTCTTGGGGAGGCTGGCCCACTCCGTTATACAAATGTTTTCCAAAGTTTCACATTTAAAATTTAAGCCTAACCTAATGGTTGACTCTGAATACCAGACACTGTGAAGTTTAGTATAAACGCTATTTATAAAGGTACTTGTACCTTTATCTCTATATATTTTTAAATATTTTTATTTATTTATTTTTGGCAAAGAAAAATTGTATATATTTAAGGTGTACAATGTAATGTTTTGATATACATTGTAAAGTGATTTCCACAAACTAACGTATCTATCACCTCCCATAGTTACCTTTTTTGTGTGTGTGGTGAGAACAGTTGATATCTACTCTCTTAGCAAATTTCAAATATATAGTACATTAGTATTAACTACAGTCACCATGCTGTCCATTAGATCCCCAGAACTTGTTCATCTTTTCTCCCCTTTTCCTCCAACTCCCAGCCTCTGATAACCACAATTCTATTCTCTGTTACTGTGAGTTCAACTTTTCTTTTTCTTCTACTTTTTTAGATTCCACATATAAGTGAGATCATACAGTATTTGTCTTTCTGTGTCTGGCTTATGTCAGTTAGCATAATGCCCTCCAGTTGCATTCATGTTGCGAATGGCAAGATTTACTTATTTTTAAGGCTGAATAATCTTCCATTGTATATACCACATCCTGTTTATCCATTTATCTGTCAATTTTAGGTTGTTGCCATGTCTTGGCTACTGTGAGCAATGCTGCAATGAACGTGGGAGTGACGATATCTCTTTGAGATAGTGATTTTATTTCCTTTGGATATATACCCAGAAGAGAGATTGATAGATCATAAGGTATTTCTATTTTTAATTTTTTGAGAAACATCCGTACTGTTTTCCATAGTGGCTGCACCAGTTTACATTCCCACTAACAGTGCAGAAGGGATCCCTTTTCTCCACATCCTCACCAGCGTTTGTTATCTTCTGAGTCTTTGATGATAGCCATCCGCACAGGTGTGAGGTGATATCTCATTGTGGTTTTGATGTGCATTTCCCTGATGATTAGTGATGCTGAGCACCGTTTCATGTACCTGTTCGGCATTTGTGTATCTTCTTTGGAAAAATGTCCATTCAGATCTTTTGCCCATTTTTTAATCAGGTTTGTTTGTTTTTGTTATTGAGTTATACGATTTCCTTATATTTTTTGGATACTAACCCCTTATCAGATATATGGTTTGCAAATATTTTTTCCCATTCCATAGGTTGCCTTTTAATTTTGTTGATTGTTTCCATTGTTGTGCAGAATCTTTTTAGTTTGATGTAGTCCCTCTGTTTATTTTTGCTTTTGTTTCCTGTGCTTTTGGTATCAATGCCAAAAAAATCATTGCCAAGACCAATGTCAAGGAGCTTTTCCCCTATGTTTTCTTCTAAGAATTTAATTGTTTCAGGTCTTACTTTTAAGTATTTAATCTATTTTGAGTTGTGTATGATATAAAATAAGGGTCAAATTTCATTCTTTTGCATGTGGCTGTCCAGTTTTCCCAACACCATTTATTGAAGAGATTATCCTTTCTGTGTGGTATATTCTTGTATATCCTTTGTTGGAAATTAGTTGACTGTATACATGTGGGCTTATTTCTGGGCTCTCTATTCTGCTCCATTGGTCTGTGTGTCTGTTTTTATGCTAGTACTATATGGTTTTGATTACTATAGCTTTATAGTATAGTTTGAAGTCAGGAAGTGTGACATCTCCAGCTTTGTTTTTCTTGCTCAAGATTACTTTAGCTATTTTGGGTCTTTTGTGGTTCCTTACAAATGTTAGGATTGTTTTTCTACTTCTGTGAAAAATGCCATTGGAACTTTGATAGGGATTGCATTGATTTGGTAGATTATTTTGGGTGGCATGGACACTTTAACAATATTAATTCTTGCAATCTACGAACACAGGGTATCTATCTCTATATTTCTAAGTCATATGCTCAAACTGCTATTGCTTAATTATCCATTTTAGACATTATCTATTTTCTTCCTAGTATGGAAAATGAGGATTTAAGTCTATTGTGTTTATAAACAAATAGCTTTTTTAAAGTTATCACTGCCTATTGAAATTCTTTAATTGAATCCATAGTAACTGCTGGGAAAAATCCAGTTGTCTTAGTCATGAAAGACCCAAACCTCAATGTTAAATACCTGAGAGGTTTCCAGGCAAAAAACTCAAAGATAGACTGAGCCAATCCCACTGTTTAATTATTATTAATAAACTATATTGATTAATAATTCCTTGTGTTTTCGAAAAGCACCTTACAGTTTACAAGGGCACTTAACACAGTTAATTTTCACAACATCTCTGTTAGGGCTGCAAGGGCAGCTCCACTTTATAGGTGATGACTTACACAAAGCCGTAGGGATGTGAAGGGTCAGAACTGGGACGGTTCTCCAGCCCAGTGTTTCTCCCACTACCCCACATGACCTCTTGCCTGGGAAGGAAGGACACAGGAGGTGAGAGCTCTCAGCCACCTGCTCTCCTGCTTCCAGATCCAGTCCTCCTGTCCCTTCCTCCTTCATCCTCATCTCTCCCTCTTCTCAACTTCTCCCTCTTCTGTCTTGAGCCCGTGGAACCAACTCTTTGAGGCTTGCTTGAGTTTCTAGGCAGCAGACTTCCATGGCCAGTTGGTCACAGGCATTCAACAAAGCCGGGTGCCCTCACTCAGTTCCACTTCCATTGCCCGCAGCTCAGACCCCACTCAGCTCCTCAGGAGCTTCTCAGGTGAGGGCTCTGCTGGCTGCCGATAGGGATGGCCTGAGGCCAGGATCCGAGGGGGGGTGTGCCCCCCACTCCCTCCTGAAGGACAGAGGATGAAAGCTGTTGCACAATGCTTGAGTAAAAAAATAAATAAACACATAGTCAGAACAGCATGGCTATTGTTAAAGAATCGCTCTGACCAAAAATCCAAACCACCACAGCAGAGAACTGAGAATATAATAAAGTGGTGACTTTTCTTAAATATTGGTTTTTTCTCTGAATGCGAGTGATACAAACTCATGGGGGGTCAGGGGGAGGTGGATGGAAACACAGAAAAAGACAAAAATAGAAAAGAGATCACATATAATGCTACCACCCTGCCAACATCCTTCCATCTTTTTCCTTTCTTTTGTTAAAAGAAAAGAAATGTTTACCGTTTACTTTTCATTTTTATCTAAGTAATATTTATTTTGGCCATTATGTTTATATTATTTTGGATATTATATTTATATATTTCTAAGAGCTCCAGATTTCAAAGGAGTAATTCTTCTTGAGATGCATGTTTTTCAACTGCCTGTGTTTCTTTCCTCCTTGGCTTTTGCTGTTTCCATGCACAGGACCTATGTGAGTTTCTTTCTGATGATTTTTCATCTTTGAATGGGGCTGGCTACTTGCTGAAGAATAGAGTGGGGGTGAGTGAGGCTGACGGGAGGGAGGAGATGGAGAGAACTGGTCTATAATTTTGGTCTACAATGTGGTGTCTTGTAGCACTTAGGAATGCTTTGAAGCATACAACAGAAAATTCAAAAAAGTAGTGTCAGACGGAATTTGTTACTTCAAATAACAAGAAATGTAGGCATAAGTAACTGTTGGGATTTCCTCAGTGGTGCAACCTGGTCAAGTCCAGCACCTCTGCAATTCCCTTGACTTTTTCCTCGTTGTCACCAGGGAACAGTGAGGCTGCTCTGACTCCAGTCACCACACCTGAACGGTGTGAAGGTAGGAAGAAGGGCTAGAGGAGTGGCACTAATTATGTTTTTCTGTATTTTCAAGAAAGGCAAAAGTTTTCCCAGAAAGCCCTAGCAGATATCTACTTATGTATCATGGACCAGAACCACGTCATGTGGCCATATTTAGCAGCAAGGGAAGCAGGGAAGGTAAATGGTTTTCCTTGCCTCTGTGGTGGAGGTGGTAGAGAAGAAAGAGTTTGGAACTGTCTATTCAGTTAGCCAAACAGCAGTGGCTACCACATCTTTCCTTTGTCCTGGGAGTAATTCTCCTTTCATATTCCATTTTTCAAGTGGGTGGTTGGCTCAGAGGCTGAGTCACAACTCCCTGTGCTATGGTCTGGAGATCACTGCTCCTCTCAGGAGCCACCCTCAGCCACACAAACTAGGTCACAAGCAACAAATTTGGCCTTCCAGTGTAGTTTCTCCTTCAGCTCCCTCTCCCTTGCCTTTCCAGTGTCCAGTGGTCTGTACAGGAACAGTTCCACTTCTTTCGTAATTGACACCTGCTCCTGGATCGCACTGCTCCCATCCAGAGTCTTCCAGGCAGGACACTCTCCCTAGGAGGTGCACAAGATGATCCACTGGGCTGCAGGAAGAAAATACATTTGGAGCTTCTCTTGATCTCTTATTTTTATCCTAAAAAAAGAAAGAAGTTTATCTCTACTGATCCTGAATATCCGGTCTAACAAGAGCACCCTTGTTCGGCTCATATGTCAGGTGGGCATGTGGTGCATATGCAGAAGACTGGAAGCTGCACACGTAGAGTTGTTGACAGTGGCTTCACCCTCGTTCATTCCCTTTCAGCGAAAGGGAGTAAAAGAAGTGTGCAAAGTAGTGTGGTTTATGTGTGCCTAGTTCAGAGGATTATCAGTTATACTATGTAGTTTTTTGTTTTTTGTGTGTGTATGAGGAAGATCAGCTCTGAGCTAACATCCATGCCAATCCTCCTCTTTTTGCTAAGGAAGACTGGCCCTGGGCTAACATCTGTGCCCACCTTCCTCCACTTTATATGGGACACTGCCACGGCATGGCCTCACAAGCGATGCATCAGTGCGCGCCTGGGATCTGAACCCAGGCCACCAGCAGTGGTGCGCGCGCACTTAACCGCTACGCCACAGGGCCGGCCCCTACACTATCTAGTTTTAAAACCTAGCCAGCACAAAGTGAAGAAGGAATTTACAAAAATTCCTGCCAAAACAAAAACAAAATAAAGTAAAACAAACAAAAACTTTGGAGTGAATGCACTACTAAAGCAAACAAAAACAGAACAATGAGACAAAAATGGCAAATGTGACACATCTTTTACTACTAGAAATGAACTTTTCATCAGCCACACTACGAAGTAAAAACCACAACAATCTAATCCGATCAACCGAAAAGTCAGTCCAAAAAAAGCCAAATTTTATCAAGAAAACTATTTGAAGTGTGGATTTATATCAGTAAAGATGTGCTGTTAATAAAGAAAATAAAAATGATTTGGTTTTACAAAAAAACTAACAACCAACCCAATTAAAAAATGGGCAAAAGACATGAACAGACGTTTCTCCAAAGAAGATATACAGATGGCCAACAGACACATGAAAAGATGTTCAACATCATTAACTATCAGGGAAATGCAAGTCAAAACTACAATGAGATATCACCTCACGCCCGTCAGAATGGCTATAATTAACAAGACAGAAAACAACAAGTGTTGGAGAGGATGTGGAGAGAAGGGAACTCTCATATACTCCTGGTGGGAGTGCAAACTGGTGCAGCCACTATGGAAAACAGTATGGAGATTCCTCAAAAAATTAAGGATAGAACTACCATATGATCCAGCTATTCCACTGCTGGGTATTTATCCAAAGAACGTGAAAACACCAATGTGTAAAGATACGTGCACCCCTGTGTTCATTGCAGCATTATTCATAATAGCCAAGACTTGGAAGCAACCTAAGCGCCCATCAAGGGACGAATGGATAAAGAAGATGTGGTACATCTACACAATGGAATACTACTCAGCCATAAGAAACGATGAAATCCAGCCATTTGTGACAACATGGATGGACATTGAGGGTATTATGCTAAGTGAAATAAGTCAGAGGGAGAAGGTCAAATACCGTATGATCTCACTCATTAAGTAGTAGATAAAAACAACAACAAGCACACACATAGAGACAGAGATTGGATTGGTGGTTACCAGAGGGGAAGAGGGGAGACAGAAGGGTGAAAGAGTAATTAGGCACATGTGTGTGGTGATGAATTGTAGTTAGTATTTGGGTGGTGAACATGAGAACATGATGTAATCTGTGCAGAAATAGAAGTCTAAGGATGTACACCTAAAATTTATACAATGTTATAAACCAATGTTACCTCAATAAAATTAATTAATTATTTAATTAATTTAAAAAATGATTTGGCTTTAAATATTGTTTAGTCTATTTCCATCTAATCAAAGTTTCTACTTAAATCTGTTTTATCATTTATATAGTTCATGAACATACCAAAATCTGTATATAAGTTATAGAGTAATAAATATATGTTGGGGTGCATCTATTTTATTCTGATAATGATTTGCCGTCAAAAAAGTTTGGAGAAGACTACCCCAAGCAATGGACTTTCAGGACTCTGACTTTCCTCATATCAGTAAGGATTCTTGGTTATCAACTACACAACTCACTCTAGTTGTTTTAACCAGAAAAGGAACTTATCAAAGGACATTAAGTAGCTCACAAAACCTTTAGGGGAACCAGACAGCAAGACAGGTTTGGAGCCTACACAGCCAGTAGTAATGCTTGCCTGTCCACACACAAGATTCACCCAGCAAAGACCTCTCTTCTGCAACCGCTAGAGACCATACACCAGCCAGGACCTCGGTCACTGTGTCCTGGTGCCCTGAAGCTCTGCTACATTGCACCCAAGGCCAGATCCCTCCCTAGCCAAGAAGAAAAATGGAATCCACAAGGTGTCTGCTTCATCCTGGGCTCCCTTTCTAATCAAGGAAAGTCTCCTGCCCATTGTAGAGTCTGGATCACGTTCTTTTTGGTGCTTATTTTTGGTAAGCTTTGAGGGAGGAAGAGGAGGAAAAAAAATGCCTTTACTTTGTGAAATTTTAATAATAATTCTCCAATTTTAGTAATTTAAATATATGTTTTCTTTCTTGATCAGTCTGGCCAGAAATCTGTTCAATTTGTTTATTAATAACACTGGTTCATTTTTCTATTTACTGTTATACTACTTTTATCCTTTTTAATTCCTTACTCCTGCTTTTCTTGGGTTTGTTTTCTATTTTAATGAGTTAAATGTTCAGTTCATTTCTTCTCTAGTGTAAGAATTTGGTGCTAAGAATTTGCCTCTTATGATGGAGGTTTTGAAATGTAATGTCATTATTATTATTATTTTGCACTATAATTTCCTATTTGATCCAAGATTTTTAAAGTGTCTTGTTTTGTTTTTGTTTCCAAGTTTTACAAGGTTTTTTGTTTGTTAATCTTGGGTTTTTACTTTCTGATTTTATTACATTGTGATAAGATAGTGTGACCTGTACATCTTCAGCTTTGAGAAATTAATTGGAGTTTTCTGTGCAGCCTAATATAAAATCCATTTTTGTAGATGTTCCATAGACACTGGAAAAATTAGGACTAATAGATTTTTAAATTTCTAAATGGAAGGGCCTTTTAAAATTTTTTGTTATTAATTTCTAGTTTTATTCCATGTAATGAGTATTATTAGTAATTTTCTTCTTTATGGAATTTAATATTTTCTTTGTGACCTTATATATGATCAGTTTTTTCAATGATCTATGTGTGCTTGAGAAGACGTATTTCCTATAATCAGGGTGTAAACGTTTTATATATGCATAAAATCTACCTTGTTATTGGTTATATTGTTTGTCTTCATTATTCTTGCTTATTTTTTGACAATTTGATCTGTCTTGTACTTGTGGTATGTTAAAATCTCCTATTATTAGTGTGTTTCTATCTGTATCTCCTTATATCTCCTGTTGTTTCTAGTTATATAGGTGGTTGCATTTGTTGGTGCATAACTCTTCATAATTGTTATATCTTAATTGTGATATGTAGTTTTAGCACTTTTATTTGTTATGCTTAATGCTTTTTGACTTGAATACTACTTGGATATCTGGATCAAAACTCCAGCTTTTTTTGTTTCCATTTACCTGATATATTTTGCCTGTTTCTTTATTTTTAGCTTTCTGAATCACTTTGTTTAGATGTGCCTCTTGTATACATACCAGCTTTATGAGCTTCAAAATCTTTCTCTCATTAGGTGAGTTATATCCACTCACATTTATTGATACGACATATATTTGGCCTCAATTCCATCTTATTATTTTACATTATAATTACTATATATGTATATTAATTGTATTTCTTTCTCTATCTGCTGTGTTTCCTTTGTTCTAATTTTTTAATTTTCTTTTGATATTTAGAAAGGTTTGCCAAGTCACGGAATATTTGTTTAGTTGTTACCTTTCTTAGTTCTATGTTTTTTATTCATTTGGTTTGTCAGTTATGAAAAGTATCCACTGACTCTCACCTATTGCTTATACAACAACCCATAAATTTATTCTGCCATCCCCTTTACATATGATTCTTCCAACTTTGCACCTCCCCCCACTCTTGTTTTAGTCTTAGAGCTACAATTAAGTATATTAAATGAATTTGAAGTTTACAGTATTCCCTGTCTTCTAGTATGCTAAAGGCATGCATGGATTAATGATGGTTTTATTTGTTCTTCTTGTTGATCTGTATAGTTTTTTGGAGGAAGTGTGGAAAGATACAAATTTAGGTGGCCACCATCATCCATGGAAACCTGCAAGTTCTCTTGAACTTTGAGAACCCAAAACAAAATGCCCCCTACAAATGTGTGCCCTTTTGGCTCATGAGCACTTTAGTAGCTTCCTTTCAAGTCACAGAATATTGCTTCTTCGTGTGTTTGCATGTATTTATTCAGAATTGGATGCTAAGATTTCCATCCTTGCCTGGTATTTGCCCCCAACATTCTTCTTAGATCACTTCATGCAGGACTCCTGTGCTCATGGCATTCACCCTTCATATCTTAATGTAAAGAACTTGTTACATACAGTTAAGTGATCAAGCCTCTCAAAGAGAACAGGGAGGAAGACAGGGCTGTCAGCCAAGGTCTCTACATAGTTTCTTCTCTATGTCTGGCAGAGATTCTGCACCATGAACTAGGCCCTCAAATGGGACTGATGTTAATAGACAAGAAGGTACTGAATTGAGTGTTGCCTATGTGTCCTATAGCCCACTCTCAATGTTCCCTCCCATCTTCAAAAACAAACAAACAAATAAACAAAAAAACAACTAGAGAATATGCTTAGCTTCAAGAATCCACAAGTTCAACTGCTTTTTTGGGAGAGGAATTACAAATCAAATCTTAGTACTCTTCTTGATCATGTTCTAGCTCACTGTGGCTTCCAGAAATTAATTTTCTACCTTGTGATGGTCCTCTTCCATAGAAAAGGGACAAGACATTTTTTTCATTCCCTTGTTCATTTCAGTTGGGATTAAGATAGAAGGAGTAGGTTCTTTTACTCATCACCATTTAATCCTGAAATCTTATATAAAGATATTACACTTTTACAGTACCATCTGAATACAATGTCAAGAAAAAGCATATGGTGTCATTCTTAACAGACGTTAACAGCTCATTAAGTGCCCACCTTGTGTGCTGGACTCCCAAGATAAGACATGGGTCCTTGAGAAACTTGCAGTATTGTGCTTCAGAGAAATGATGAATATGTAGGATAAATAATAAGCAGTAATAAAATGCCTGGTATAGGTACCAAATGCTATAGGATTTGAGAGGAGCCTAAATCATAGTTCTGATGCAGGAGATAACAGAACTGGTCCCAAAGGGAGGCAACCCTTAACCAAAGGGAAGTTGGGAAAGGGAGAAAACGAACAAAGGTGTTCCTGGGATATCTGGTGTGGTCTGTGTGAGCTATTATGATGCTTCCTTTTCATCATTAGCTGATGCAGATTACCTTCATTCTCTGAGAGCTTGGAAGAAATGTTGGTCTTCCCAAAGCTGTGGGTAGAGTTATTTATTCATCACCTCTGATTTTCTTTGCCTTCCTCTCGAATGAATAAAATGTTGCATAATGGACTAGCCTTTATTAAAGAGCGCAGTTGTTTACCTCAGAAACTTTGGGCTTCTCTAAAGTATGGTTGGATGATGAAATCCATTTTACATGTCTAAAGATAATTTGTCCATTTCCAGTTCCCCACTTTTTTCTCAACACCACCCATTCAGAAAATATTGGTGTAGTACTGTGATGGTTAATTTTACATGTCAACTTCGCTGGGCCATGGTGCCCAGATATTTGGTCAAACATTGTTTTGGATGTTTCTGTGAAGGTTTTTTTGGATGAGATTAACATTTAAATTGGTGAACTTGAAGTAAAGCAGATCACTATCCATAATGTGGGTGGACCTCATCCAATCAATTGAAAGCCTTAATAGAACAAAGACTGACCTCTTCTCAGAAAGAGGGAATTCTGCCAGCAGACTGCTTTGGACTAAAACTGCAACTCTTCCCTGGGTCTCCAGCCTGCCAGCCCACCCCATCAGATACACACAGACACACAATGCACACACACACACATCCTATTGGTTCTGTCTCTTTGGAGAACCCTGACTAATACAAGTACCTAGGTAACTTCTTCATGAGGATGAACTTAAGGACAAGTATAATCATGTTTAGAGCCTTTAGAAAGGCTTTCATGAAGAATGAAGTCATGCTCCCTGGAGAAATGATGCCTGACCTTTAAACAGGTGAAAAGTCTATTCAGACAGTAGATGCACCCTAAAAAAAAAGAAAGAAATACCAGGTAATTAATATGTTGTGCCCTCACATTTAGAGAACATAAAATGTATGAAAGAAAAGATTAAACATGCAAAGGTAACACAATAGACTAGGAAGAATAATTAGGAGATTTTAGAGCCAAGGAAAGAAATTGAGGACAAAAAAAAAAAATGTCTATACAGAGCTAATTCATAAACAAGAATAAGAATCATGGAAGATAAAGAATTACACAAAAAACAAATCTCACAGAAAGGAAAAAGGCAAAGAAATGAAAGCCATTTAGAGTTAAAATGGTGGATATGGAAGACACACACAGATAAATGATACCTCTAAATAAGAAATAAACAAATGGGATGCAAAAAAATGTGTCCAAAATTAGAACAGATGAAAACACCCCTGAAATGAAGAAAGAATTATATCTTCAAATTCAGGCAACTGAAAGCAACCATGTTGCTGGGGAAAATATGATACAGTATCATCAAAACTGAGACATATCCTGGAGAAGTTTATCAACTCTAAAGATAAAGAATATTATTAGCACACAGGCAAGCCACCTATATTGGAGATTAAAATCAGGCAGCGTTCTAACCGTCTCTAAAAGGACAATGCCAGAAGATAGGTGTATAAGACAAGAATAACAACTCCATGCTTCCACCTAACAAGATGCATCCATTTTTTGGTTGCATCTACAACGAAGCCCTCACCCTCTTCCGAAAAAAGCAATATACAAAACCCTAACAGTCCTCATATCCCTCTCTGGGTGAGGCTAATTTCTCTTCTAATTCAGTCAGAATCCCATGTAAACCATTCGGAACATAAAGACTAACAGTATGCCTTATATAATAAAGGAAAATGGGAAGGAAAAAATAATATATATACAGATGTATATATCAAGCAAGGAAAAAATATGCGGAGCTGCTATACCCCATTTCTGAAACTGGTAGTCAAGCTGTGGTTGTTGTTCTTGCTTCCTATCTCACCATACATTTCAGCCTCCTTTATCCTCAGCCAGTATCTCAGCAGATCCAGATTCTTTGGGGTAACCCAAACCGTCATTCCTAAAAAGTCTGATCCCCATTGGTCTTCATTTACTTTACCATTAACTTTCTTTCTACTCGACTTGGAAGTACTAAGAGGTGCCTTAGAGAATCCACTGAGTTCCACTGTGTCTTAGCAACTCAGTTCCCCAATGTAATTGGTGTCACCCCAGCCAATACAATAACCTCCTCTTTGCTTGTTGAGTGGCACATAAAGTCCAAAATGGCCAATGGAAGTCTCAACTTATAAATCAAGGATGTAAATCAATTATATTCCCTAGTGGAAACATTCCTCCATTGGAAGCTAAGACCTCTAAGCTAGCAGAAGCCTATCAGAGATAGGAGGCAAAAATTCTGTGAGTGGGTTATCAGGAAACACTTCCACTTCTACCCTTGATTCCCAGACCTGTATTCTAGCTGTGGAAAAACAGCACATATATTGATCACAGTCCAAAAAGAAAAAGAAACATACACACACACACATCCTGTAGGTTATACCCAAGCTTTCAGAGTATTGTCTTCTAACTTATACGTAACTGTCTTCCGTAGGCCATTCCACTGTTCTCTCAGGCCAGCTGTTTCTGAGTGGGTACATGGTAACACTAGTGAATTACGTGAGCATGAACCATTGTGATTTTTCTCTTGCTGTAAAAGGAGTTATTTGGCAGAAGTGATGAATGAAGTACTTTTATAAAGCATTTCATTAGTCCAGGGAGGGTAGTACTACCAGAAGCATTGCAGACAGAAGAGGTAAATCCATATCCATAATAAGTGATTACTCCAATGAGAACAAATTACTACCCACTCCACAGTAGGGTATCATCATTGGCCTATGCTGTTAGCAAGTTAGATATTAAGCTAGATCATCCTTGGTGAGGGGGAAGTCTACATTGTTGAGCCCATCCCTGCCATCATGGCTACTTTGAACATGGGCTGTTGAGCAAGCACTGAGATGGCTGGGAAAAAAGGCTGGCTGACCTCCTCAGGGCATGTCTTCTTGTCTACTTAATTATTCTTTGGTAGATGCCTTTGGTGAGCATTCACATGGAACACAAATATCCTCACTCTGTGCCCTTTCAAAGAGGACTAACCCCATACTCTTCCCTAGACCTCCTTTTCACTCATTTTCCAATCTTGTTCTTTCCAAATCCCTGACGAACTGGCCAACACATTAAACTCTGCCCATGGACCAAGAAAAAGTCTTGCCTCTAGATATCTCACACTGACTGAGTTGTCAATAAAATGGATCACTCGAAGTCCTGCTAGGTGAGAGAATTTTTCTTCGACACTCTTTTAGGAGTATTTCTAACTGAGGTTGAAATGTCCTAGCAGTCTGCTTCCTGTTAGTACCAGTATCTTGTGAAGAATCATCAGATCTGAGTTTTTCTTCCTCAACCAATTGGTAATAAGGAATTCACCAATAAATCATAGGTATACATAGGGGGAGAGGAAACAATAAAGCAGGAGTAGGCATCATACGTGTCTGAGACCACTACTCATGTAATTTATTTATGCCTTCAGGATTTGCTTAATCTTCATCTCTATTATACAATTTCTATTTAATTATGAATTGCTGCTGTGCATGTTCAACTTTATGGCTTAATGAGCCAGATAACACGTAGTTTGTGATGGGAACTCAGATTACATAACCACTTGATGTCCCATGGTTAAACATTCTAGCTCTACCAGAACCCGGTAGGAGCTGGTTCTCAACTGGAGAACGGGGACATGACTTTGCTCCTAAATCCTGTTATTCTCCTTTAGAGCTTTTCAGAGGCTCCATTCTCTTTGTAGACCTTTCAAGTAGACCTTTCAAGTGCATCTGGGTCATAAAACCCAAGTCAAAGCAGCCTGCACTGCAGCTTGGACCTGCTGCAGAGCCTTTTCTTATTGGAGGCCCCCCTTGAAACTGACAGGGTACTCTATAAATGAGCAGGAACACACTCAAATGTAGCATATGTTGCTTCCAAGAGGCAAATCAAGCATTTTGCCTCTTTTTTAATGGTAGGCAGTGCAAGATAGAGTAATGTGTCAATCCTTTTGGAAGGGATATCCCAACATGCTTTAGACCCATGGACCTCCAAAAACCTCTCTGAAGTAAGCCCCTGAAATTCTGTGGTTCTTATCTCCCACCTGCTGGTACACATGTATCTTAATAAGACATCTAGGATACTTGTTAATTCCTGTTCATCAGAACCAGTCATCATTATATCATCAATGTAGTAAGTTATTTGGTTTTCTGTAGGATGTCAAGACAACCAAGATTTCTACTGATTAGATTATAGTAGAGAGCAGAAGAGTTGACATGGCCCTGAGGCATTATCTCTGCTAGGTGAAAGCAAACTGCTTCAGGAGATGTTGCAAACCGATATAGAAGAAAAAGCATTTGCCACATCAATAGCTGTGTACTAAGTATGAGGAACTAAGCTGATTTGCTCCAAGAAAGATATTACTCCTGCAACAGCAGCTGCAGTTGGCATCTTCACCTGATTAAGTGTATGATAATCAACTATCGTTCTCCAAAATCCAACCACCTTCTGTGCAGACCAAACAGACAAGGTAAATGGACATGCAGTAGAATCAACATCCCTGTATCTTTAAAGTCTTTGATGGTGGCACTGACCTCTGAAATTGCTCCAGATATGCTTTTGGTTTACATCCTGGTAGGGGAGGAAAGTTCCAAGGTCTTCTACTTGGCTCTTCCTATCATAACAGTCCTCGTATAATAGATCAGGGAGCCAACATAGGGTTCCTGCAGTTGCTGAACATGTCTATTTCAATTATACATTCAAGAACTAATTTATTTTGTTAATCTCAAAATGTATTAATGAACAAAACCTAACTCATGTATCTAAAATAAAATGACTCAAATGTTAAAAGTCAAACTATGGGCATAGATAAAGCAGGCAAATGAAAACATAAAGCATACAGTCCTTAGCGCCTAGATTATGATCTCTAAGTACCTTTACCCACTGAAAAGAATAAGAGCTTCTTGGAGAAATGACTGGTTCCATATTTGGGACAAGAAACTTAAAAGGTGAATGTGGGACATCTTGTCACACCAGAAAGCAAGGAACGTATCAAAAACATCTATGGTTGTGATGTCAAGAGGACTCCTGACATAGCTTAAAGAGCACCCAAAGGCCAGAGATGAGACAATTTGAACATCAACAAAAATGATAATTTCAGTGGATTTAAACACATCAAATATGTTTAAACCTATGAGTTCATAATAAGACTGCAAAATAAAAAAGAAAGGGAGAAATTCATGGATTACCTTTGGCAAATACTAGAGAACCAACTCATTATTTTGAAAATTTAAGAAAGTGGAACTGACTTTCCTATGTGAACTGTACCCAGGATAACCAAATAATTGATTAGGAGGTTTCTTCTTAAACAAGAAATACAGATAACAAGTGAAGAGGGAATTATAGGATATGATATTGTACAACTTTATAACCCATAATGAATTAGTGGATCTATTAAAAATGAGATATTATTAAACGTTATTAAAAATGAGATAAGTAGACATTATATGCTGATCGATGAAAGTACATAACACCATCTATGAAGTATTCTTGCCAGAATGTTGACCCTGAATCTGATCAAGCCTCTAGATCTAAATACCAGTTTACAGGAAATACAAGGGACTGAGGAACACATTCAAGGACACCAGAGGGATGAACTCTTCAAAATCAAGACTTTGAGAAACTCTATGGAAAAACAATCTAGTCTCTTTGACAAATATATTGCAAGAAAAAGAAAGAGAGGGAGCAGAAAGCCTATTGCTTAAAAGACACAGTTATATTTATGGGCTTTGTCTGGCTCATGATTTGAATGATTAGACCATGAAAAACTTATGAAACGATTACGTGAATTTGAATGCTGACTATGATACTGGGTGATATTATGGAATTATTGTCCAGTTATTTTTAAAGCATCTTTATCTTTTAGAGATACACACTGAAATGTTTACAGATGAAATTATGTAATATCAGGTATTTGCTTCAAGATAATTCAGGAACAGGGAAAGTGTTCGGAGTACAAACAGGATTGGCCATCAATTGATAATTGTTGGAAGTGGATAATAGCTACAAAGTGGATTCATACTTTTGCATACTTTGTCATACTTTTGCACATGTTTGAAAATTTCCGTAATCAAAAGCTTTAAAGATTTAGCAAAGAATACAGTGTAGTAACTTAAAATCAGGTAAGGTTCAATTAAATGAAAAAGTAGTTTACAAAACAAAGAGAGAAACTTTATAAATGTTAAAAGGAACAATCCACAATGAAGTTATAGCAGTCATGAATCTTTTTACAATAAATAAAATTCATAAGACAAAACTGCAGAAAACAACGAGGAAATTGACAAAAAACATAGCAGTAAGAGACTATAATTCATTTCTCTGAACACATGATAGATACAATAGACAAAAAATAAATAAGCCAATAAAGGCTTTGAATTACCTAGTCAATAAGGTTGAATTCTATATGCTGAGCATGATTAACACTTTCTTCTCAAGTACCAATGCAACATTTATAAAAATCAATCTTTTGTAAGGCCATAAAGAAAACCTACATAAATTCCAAAAAGCAGAATTAAATCAGATCCCATTCTGTTTTAATAATGCAATAAAACTAGAAAGTAGTAACAAAAATAGGATCCAAAACACTCTTACACATTGCTGGTAGGAATGGTAAATGGTACAGCCACTTTGCAATATAGTTTGGTAGTCTTTTAATAAGTTAAGCATACATCTATTATATGACCCAAATGTCTCACTCCTAGGTATTTACCAAAGAAAAAAGAAACCAGCACGTATCTATACAAAGACTTATACCCAAATATTCATAGCAGCTTTATTTGTAATAGCCAAACACTGGAAACCACCCTAATGTCCTTTAGCAGCTAAATAGATAAACAAGTTTTGGTATATTTGTACAATGGAATAGTACTCAGCAATGAAAAAAATGACTTATGGATACATGGAACAATATGAATGAATCTCAAAATAATTATGCCGAGTAAAAGAAGCCAGACAAAAGAGAGTATATATTGTATGATTCCATTTATATGAAATTCTAGAAAATGCAAACTAATCTATAGTGACAGAAAGCGGATTGGTGGTTGTTTGGGTAGGTGATGATTACAAAGGGGCATGAGGAAACTTTTAGAGGTTATGGATATGTTTGTCGCCTTGACTGCATTAATGCTTTCATGATTATATACATTTGTCAAAACTTATCGAGTTGTATACCTTACATATGTGTAGTTTACTGTATATCAATTATACCTCAGGTTAGAAATATCCTAGGAATAAACTTAATAAGAAATATATAAGACCTAAATGAAGAAAATCTCAAAAGTCTATCAAAAAACATAAAATAGACATGAACCAATGGAAAAACAGACTTTACTCTTTGATAGGGATACTCAATTTCATAAATTTGGTGCAAAAAAATACCAAGGGATATTGATTCACTTAATTATTTGAAGTTGAAAAATGATTCCAAAATTATTCTAGAAAAATGAAACACATAAAAATATCTGGGATATGCAGAAATAGAAGAGTAACATTGGCACAGGAATAGACAAATCAATGGAAGAGAATTGAGAGTACAGAAGTAAACCCAAAAATAGACAGGCACCTGGAATATGATAAAGATGGTATTTCAGATCAGTGGGAAGAGGATGATTTAATAATTGAAATTGTATAATGACCTAACTATTGTGAAGTGGAGGAGTTGTATTTCTCTTTCTTTCCCTCTCTCTCTCTCTCCCCCACCCCCATCTCTCTCTCTCTCCTCCAAAATAGTTCTAAAATAATCAAAAATTTTAAGGTAAAAATGAAACCATCAAAATACTAAAACAAAGCATGGATAAATGTTTTTATATCTGTGAAATGAGAAAAGCCTTGTAAGTTTGAAGCAAAATCTAAACGGCATAATGGGAAAGATTGGTCCATTTAACTACAATAAAAATTTAAAACTTCTGTTACAAAAAAATAGTCAAAAAATAAACTGTGAAAAACATGTGCAAAACATAGGACCAACAAAAGGCTAATTTCCTTGGTTCACAAAGAGCTCTTTATGTATCAGTAAGATAAACAACCCAATAAAAATGAGCAAAATAAATGAACAGTTCAAAGAAAATAGCAATCAAGCATGCAAAAAGATGCCAAATCTTATTAAAATTAAACCAAATGTGAATTAAAGCATTGTTTTAGTTGTCTATTACTGTGTGAAAAATCACCCCAAAGTGACTTAAAGCAACAATAAATATTTATAATCTCTGATAGCGTTTGTAGCTTGGGAATTCAGAAGTGGCTAAGCTGGGTAATTCTAGTGTGAGGTTGCAATCAGGATGTTTACTGGGGCTGCAGTCATCTGAAGGCATGAATGGGGCCAGAAAGTTCATTTCCAAAGTGGCTTATTCACATGACTGACAAGTTGGTGCTGGCCTTTGGCTTCAGATCTTCCCGAGTAGGCATTTCTACAGTGCTATTTGAGTGTCCTCACAACGTGGTGACTGACCTCCTCAGGGCAAGCAATCCAAGAGACCAAAGCAGAAGCTACAATAACTTTCATGACCTATCCTTGGCAGTCATATATATCACTTCCACCATACTTTATTGGTCACACAAAGCTGTGCAGTCACACAGGCCCTGCACTCAGAAGAGCGCTGTACTTGGTTTAAAGCTCTGCTATTGCCATATTGATATTCTTAATAATTTTGTCTTTGAACTTTTGTGTTGTGAGTGAAGTCCATGGGAACAAAGGGGTATACATGTGAGCAGAGGAGATACATGCAGTATTTGTGTCTACCACTGTTTCTTTCCACCCCTTTGCATATAGCATTAGCAGTGCACAGAATTCTGGTGAGAGTTCAGTGAGACTCAAAGCAAGTACAAGGTTAATGTGTTTTGGAAGCTGCCAGCTTCCAGAGTGTTTGGAGAATGTACATATAAGAAGAAGTGAAATTAAAAAGAGGTGAGGGGCCAGCCTGGTGGCATAGTGGTTAAGTTCATATACTCTGCTTTGGTGGCCTGGGGTTCGTGGGTTCAGATCCCGGGGGCAGCCCTATGCACCACTCATCAAGCCATGCTGTGGCGGCATCCCACATACAAGGTAGAGGAAGATGGGCACAGATGTTAGCTCAGAGACAATCTTCCTCAAGCAAAAAGAGGAAGATTGGCAACAGATGTTAGCTCAGGGCCAATCTTCCTCACCAAAAAAAGAAAGAGTTGAGTTAATTTTGTGCATCACTTCTACTGTTCTGGTAAGAAAAAAACACATATGCATGTACAAGCTATGGAATATGAAATGTGTGATTTTGGTGATTCTGCATGTGAGTTAAATACTCTCATATTTGCATTTAAAACTGGCATTGCACATATAAAGATGAATGGTAAATTTTGTGCTAAAATTTTAATATTTTAATTTTTCTTTACTTAAGATGACATTAACAGCAAATTTTTAAAAAATGTGATAAGTTGAGAGAGAGACTGCAGAAGAAAGGGAAAAGCTTTATCTATAGAAACTTTAGTACCTTTATTGGCACTTTTTCTTCCTTTTTGAACAAGGGACCCCACATTTTAATTTTTCACTGAGACTTGCAAATTATGTAGCCAGCCATGGTCACACAGAGCAGCTCTGATTCAATGTGAGGGGAAACTCACAGGGTGTGCCAGGAGGCTGGGATCCTTGGATGCCATCTTGCAAGCTGGCTACTGCAAACATCAATAGGTTTCTTTAACACCTCTAAAGTTGGCAAAGATTTAAAGATGAGTGTGATGAGTGTGTCAATAAATAGGTGTGTTGTAGTTGGAAGGGTCCACTGTAAGTTTTTGGAGGTAATGTTGATGAAAAATTTAAAGGCACATACCTGTAACCCACCAAATTCATTTTTAGGAATTTTGTTCAAAAGCACTCCCACAATGGTGCAAAAGTATATGTAGAAGGATATTCACTGCAGCATTGTTAGTAATAGTGAAAAATTGCAAACAGCACTGTGAGTAGTAGTGAAAACTTGGAAGTAACATAAAGATACATAAAGATACAAAAAGTCTTTGTCTCCTGACATGGAAAGATACCTACAATTGATTGCTAAAAGAAACAAGCAAGTTGTAAATCAATATGTTTAGTAGGGTACTATTCATGATTTTTGTAAATAGGAGATGTTAATAGTAGTTATCATTGGAGAGTGAGATTGAGTAAGGACTAGTGGAATGGGGTGGGGGGGGAATTTTACTTTATATACAGTCATGCACCACATAATGATGTTTCAGTCAACAATAGACCACATAGACGACGGTGGACCGAAAATAATCAATAGATTATTTTGATTATTTTGATACCAGATGTGGTATTTTTCTACCTCTGGATGGTATTGCCATATTAATTTCATGACACAATTGGAAACATTAGTTATATTACCCAGACTTTTACTGGAATGTCATGTTTGAGAGACATGCATAGACTCAGATATGACCAGACAAGTTTAAGGAACTAAGATTGACTTTATGAAAGCCAATAAAGCCCCTTAAAAAAACAGCCTGGTACCTTATTTACGGTTCCTGACAGCCTAACCAGGTGAATAAAGAAAGTCACTTCCTTCAGGTACTAGAACCTCAAGAACAGAGGAATTCACCCTAATCTACAGGTATTGCAGGCAAAGTCTGATGGCAAGTATTTGGCTTGGCTTCTTAGCCTTGAGAGGCTATTAAAAGTTCAATCTAGAGATTCCTTATGAAAAGTTCCAGCAAAGCAAATTTTAAAGAACCTATGTGATCAATCACTATTCTTGCTGTACTTGTGTAAATAACTAAGCCAAGTTTATCGAAACTAGACTTATTTTGGAAACAAATTAGTTTTAATTTGACTATCTTAGGTCAAAACAAGGGTGATTTTAGAGAGGAAAATTATGTTTCAGTAGAAACTATAATATACATTTGTAGATATTAGATTCTAATGCTGTTGATTTCCCCTGAAGTTTTGTTATTTACATAAAAACTGGACTGGATCCTAAATTCTTCTAGTTTCCTTCAAGATCTGGCCACAACTCTCCAAACTAACATTTCCAATTTTCTCTCATGTTTTTTTCTCTTTTTTCTTTTTCTTTTTTTTTGCTGAGGAAGAATCACCCTGAGCTAATATCCACTGCCAATCTTCCTCTTTTTGTGTGTGAGCCAGTGCCACAGCATGGCCACTGACAGACGAGTGGTGTAGGTCTGCGCCAAGGAACCAAACCTGGGTCACTGAAGCAGAGTGCAGTGAACTTAACCACTAGGCCACCAGGGCCAGCCCTTCTCTCATGTTTTTAACTTGGAATCATTAAGAACTAAAACTGCCATTCTAGTGGGAGCGTAGTGGTATTTCATTGTTATTCTAATTTGCATTTCCCTGATAACTAATGATTTGAGAACATTTTCATTTGTTTCTTTGCCATATGGCTAACATCTTTTGTGAAATGCCTGTTCAGGTTTTTTAACCATCTTTCTTTTGGGTTGTTGCTTTTTCTTTGATTTGCAGGAGTTCTTTGTATATTCCGAATACAAACCCCTTGTTTGTCTTTTTACTCACTTCTTTACTGTTGTCTTGGCTATTCTTGCCTCTTCGCATTTCATATAAGTTTCAGAATCAGCTTGTCAATTTCCACACCAAAAAAAAAAGTTGTTGGGATTTTAATTTGGTTAAATTGGAATCCATAGATGAGTTTGGGGAGGAATAACACATAGATTATCTTCTAATCTATGAAAATGGTATATCTCTCCATTTACTTAGGTCTTCTTTAATTTCTCTAAATAATACTTTATAGTTTTCTGTGTAAAGTTCTTACAAATCTTTTATTAGATTTATTCCTAGGTAGTTGATGTTTTTTGATGCTATTGAAATTGATGACATTTCTAAAATTTCATTTTCTAATTGTTTATTGCTGGTGTATAAAAATGCAATTGATCTTTTTCTATAGTGACCGTTTTGTACAGTGACATGCTGAATTCACTTATTATTAATTCTAATAGTTTATCTACAGATTCTTTTAGACTTACTACATACATAATTGTGTCATGTGAAAATAAGAGTATATTTATTATTTTCCAATCCTTATACTTTGGGGTTTTTGTCTTACCTTATATCACAGGCTAAAAATCTAGTACAGTCTTGAATAGAAGAAGTAATAGCAGATATCGTTGCCTTGTTCACAACCCTAGGGAAAATTTCTAATATTTCACTATTAAGTAAGATGTTTGTTGTAGATTTTTTGTAGATACCCCTTATTCTATCAAGAAAATTCCTGTCTATTCCTAGTTTGCTATTTTTTTTAATGTATGCTGAATTTTATAGTTTTCCTGCATCTCTTGAAAAGATTGTGTGATTTTTCTCCTTGAATATATTAATGGTGTGAATGACATTGATTGATTTCCAAAAGTTAATCAACCTGCATTCTGAATTAGATTCAAATTTGTCATAATGTATTATTCTTTTTATGTATACCAGGATTTGGTTTGCTGATATTTTAGTTGAGATTTTTTTATCTATATTATGAGAGAAATTGGTATGTAGTTTTCCTTTCTTGTGTTGTACTTGTCAGGTTTCAGTATTAAGATTGTGCTGGCCTCATGAAACAACTTGGAAAGTCTTCTCTCTTTTTCTTTTCTCTGAGTGTGTGTGAGATTGGCACTATTTCTCCCTAAAATGTTTGGTATGGTACACCAGTGAAGCCATCTGGGCCTGGAATTTTCTTTGGGGGAAGATTTCACTTACAGATGAAATTTCTTTTTTTACTAGAGTTATGACTATTTGCATTTCTCTTTCTTCTTGTGTCAATTTTGGTAAGATGTGTTTTCCTGGTATATTGTCAGTTTCATCTAAAATTTCAAATGTAATGGCATAAAGTTGTCCAAAATGCCCTTTTTATTATTTTAAATATCTGTGGAATTTGAAGTGATGTCCCCTTTTTCATCCCTCATATGTGTTATGTGTGCTTTATCCATTTCTTATAATCAGTCTTGATGGAGGCTTATCCATTTTATTAGTCCTTTTAGACTAATAAGACAGATTTTGGCTTTGTTGATCCTCTCTGTGATATATTTTTATAGTTTATTAATTTCTGCTCTTTGTTATTTCCTTCCTTCTCCCTTTTGGGGTTTACTTTTCTGTTCTTTTTCTGAGTTCTTGAGAAGGATGCATAGACCATTACTTTTCATCCTTTTCCCCCCTAATATATGCATTTAAGACTCTCTAAGCAGCTTTAGCTTCATCTCACAAGTTTAGATGTGTTTCCTATATTATTCTGTTCAAAATATATTTTGATTTTCATTGTGATTTCTTCCTTGACTCATGGGTTATTTAAAATTAGGCAATAATGGGGCCGGCCCCGTGGCTTAGCGGTTAAGTGCGCGCGCTCCGCTGCTGGCGGCCCGGGTTCGGAACCCCGGGCGCGCACTGACACACCGCTTCTCCGGCCATGCTGAGGCCATGTCCCACATACAGCAACTAGAAGGATGTGCAACTGTGACATACAACTATCTACTGGGGCTTTGGGGAAAAAGAAAGAAAGAAAATTATAAAAAAAAAAATTAGGCAAAAATACTTCCAAATATTCGGGAATTTTCTAGTTTTCTTTTTGTTATTGATTTCACAGCTTAATTCCATTGTGGTCAGAGAATATACAATGCCTAATTTTATTTATTTATTTATTTTGTGTGTGTGTGTGTGAGGAAGATTAGCCCTGAGCTAACATCCATTGCCAATCCTCCTCTTTTTGCTGAGGAAGATTGGCCCTGGGCTAACATCCTTGCCCATCTTCCTCTACTTTATATAGGACGCCACCACAAGATGGCTTCACAAGCAGTGCATTGGTCCACGCCTGGGATCTGAATCTGCAAACCCTGGGCTGCCAAAGCAGAGTGTGCGAACTTAACCACTACGCCACTGGGCCAGCCCCTACAATGCCTAATTTTAATCCTTTGGAAGCTGTTGGGGCTAACTCTATGAGCCAGCATATGGTCAATTTTGGTAAATATTCCATGTATATTTGAAAATAATGTGTATTCTATAGATTTTTGGTACTGTGCTCTAAATATATCATTAAGATTATGTTTATTACTTGTGTTATTGTAATCACTTATATTCTTGATTTTTTTTCTCTGTCCTCTTGTTCTATCAGTTCCTGAGAAAACTGTGTTGAAATCTCCTACCATAATTGTGGATTTGTCTCTTCTCCTTTTAGTTTTGTCAAGTTTCTGCTTTACATATTTTGAGGCAATTTACTAATGCATAAAAATTAAGCATTTTATTTCTTTCTGGTGAATTGACTCTTTTATTTTTATGTAATGTCTCTTTATAGCAGCATTTCTCAACTGCGGCACTATTGGCATGTTGCGAAGGATAATTCCTTGTTGGGTAGGTGAGGGGGGTGCTGTCCCATGCACTGTAGGATTTAGCAGAATCCTTGTTCTCTACTCAATAGATGCCAGTAGCATCCCCACCCACCACCCCCGTGGTGACAATCAAAAATATCTCTAGACATTGCCAAATGTCCACTGGGGGGCAAAATCACTCCTAGTTGAGAGCCACTCATCTACAGTAATGCTTTGTGCCTTAAAGTCCATCTTGTCTGATATTAGTAAAGTCACTTTCTATTGGTATTTGCGAGGTTTTTTTTTTTTGTGTGTGAGGAAGATTAGCTCTGAGCTAACATCTGTTGCCAATCTTCCTCTTTTTTTTTTCCGAGGAAGACTGGCCCTGGGCTAACATCCGTGCCCATCTTCCTCTACTTTATATGGGACGCCACCACAGCATGGCCTGACAAGCGGTGCATCGATGCATGGCTGGGATCTGAACCTGCGGGCCCTGTGCTGCTGAAGTGGAGCGTGCGCACTTAACCACTACGCCACCAGGCTGGCCCCAAGGTTTTTTTTTTTTATCATTTTACTTTCAACCTTTCCATACTCTTACTCAAGCTATGTCTCTACTAAGCATAAGGCTGACTGTCTTTTTGATCCAGTCTGACAAGCTTTTAATTGTAATTGGAGTATTTATTTACCTCTAATGTGATCACTGGTATGTTTGCATTTGAATCCGCCATATGACTATTTATTTCATATTTAATCCACTATACTATGTTCATTTTTTTTTCTCCTTTCTTACCTTTTTGGGTTATGTATCATTTTACTATTTTGTTATTCCCCCATTAGTTGAGCAATCTTTTATTATTCTTTTAGTTGTTATCCTAGAGATCACAACATGTATCTTTAACTTATTTAAAACATAATATGTTAGTACTTTTGCCACTTTCAGTGTTATCTTAGGACCTTAGATCTTTTTACTCCATTTACTTCAATCTCACTTTTTGTGAATCTTTATTTCTCCAAAAACATAACCCAAGTAATTCATCATTATTTAATTTTATACAGCCAAAGTTTACTTAGATTTACTCAAATATTTACTTTTCCATTGTTCTTCATTTCTTCCTGCCTCTCCCTGCTTCCATCTGTGATCATTTTCTTTCTGGTTGATTAGCTCTGTTTAGTATTTCATTTAGTGCAGGTCTACTGTTGCTGAATCCTCTGGGTTTATGTTTATCCAAAAATTGTCTTTATTTCTCTTTCATTTGAAAGATAGTTTGCTTGGTTGAGAATTTTAGGTTGCTGATTATTTTCTTTCTGTTAATAAATCAGCTATCAGTCTTTTTGCTGCACTTTTGATGAACTTTGTCGTCTCTTTGTCAATGGGTTTCCACAATTTTACTATGTTCTTGGGGGTGGTTTTCTTTGGATTTATCGTGAGTGGTATTCAACATACTTTTTAATCCGTGGCTTGATAGCTTTCATCAGTTTTAGAAAATTCTTGGGCCATCACTGCTTCAAATATTGCTTCTACTGCATTCTCTCTCTCTCATCAGGGGATCCGTGACTTTTTCACCATATCTCATAGATAGAAAACACCTTACAAATACTAACCAATAGAAAGCTGATGTGGCTATACTATGTTCTTTTCTGTTTTTTCCCTCCTTTTATCTCTCTGGGCTTCAGTCTGAATATTTTTCTTTTTCACCTATCTTCCAGGTGAAAGCTCTCTCTAGCTGTATCTAATCTGCTATTAAACCCTGCCTCAGTTGTCCTTGCATAACATAATAACCCACCCCAAAATTTTGTGGCTTAAAATAACTGCCACCATTTACTTGCACATGATTCTGCAATTAGGGCAAGGCTCAGAGGGGACAGCTTGTCTCTGTGCCATGTGGTGTTGGCTAGGGTAACTTTACTGGGACTGGAGGATCCAAGTTGACTTCACTCACATGTCTAGCACCTCAGTTAGGGGAATCAGAAGAGCTGGGGACTCGCTGGGTCTCTCTCTTTCATTCTCCAGGGCCTGTGTCTCTCCATGTGCCCTTTCCCCGTCCATACGAGCAGGGTATTTAAAATTATTTACATGGTGGGTTGGGACTCCAAGAGGGTGAAAATGGATGCTCCATGCCTTTTAATGCCTGGGCCCAGAACAAGCAAAGCATTATTTCTCCCACATCCTTCACTCCACATAGTAGCCCTTAAGATGGGTGAAGCTAAATACCCTATCCTCCTCAGACCCCTGCAACACTACTTCATCCGGCGTGATTTTGATTCCTGCACCATCCTCCTTGTTCTCCATGGCTCCAAGACCTAGAACAATGACTGGTACATAGCACACTCAACAAATATTTGTTCAATAAATGAATGAATGCCAACTGTTGATCCAATGCTCTCTTCAACAGCATAAACACTAACATTGGAACAATACTAGCAAAAATGGTAGACCAATTTGCAAATTCTTCAAGCTTGTAATATCTTCTACATCTTGAATCACGTCCTCACAAATAGCTAGTAACTCATAAAAATTCTCTGGTTTGCTCCTCAGCCTAGGACAGGACAGTGAAGGAGTGAGAATGAGAACAATCTCAATGGAAACAGCCTTTGGACTCTGACTCTCAGGTAGGAGAATTCCCAGGACCTGAAACAATCAACCCCTTTTCCTTCCCAAATAACATCCCAAGTGGCTCATGTAGTGTCTTCAGAGACATTAACATGTGTCTGAGGTCATTATTGGGGTGCTCGCTGCTTCTCTACTTGGTGGCCTGAGTACAGCTGCTGCTGTTACCCACCCTGGTTGACCCCAACCTTTGATCCCTACCCTGTCCCATCATGGCCCACATTGACTGTATAGTGCCTTCTCCCAACCTAGAACTGCCCCAGTGCTCACATGGAGGTGGGAGTTTTCTTTCACACTACAAGTAGTATATTACAGTTCTTTTATTTGACTCTCAAGAGAGTATTACTATCTTACAGCCCTTTCTCTTTCAAAAAATGTGAGACCAGTTCCCCTGGGACTGGGTCAGAGACATTTGAGAGATACCTCTAGAGGCAAACGTAGTAGAAATGAACTCGGATGCAAAGCCCAGGGAGCTCCCTTCTGACATACTGATTGTGTGTGTTTGTGTGTGTGTGTGTGTGTGTGATTAACACTAAATTTTCCTGATTCCCTTTCCACAATTCTTTTCATCACACCATGTTAACAACAACAACAACAAAGATAACAATATCAACTAACATTTAATGAGTACTTACTATGTGCCAGGCACTGTACTAAGTGCTTTATATGTATCATCTCATACATAATTTTGGGTGGAGGAATAGATTTTAGGCAAATAGATGTAGGCACCCATCATGGAATGGGTGAATTTCGGGGACAAGATTTGAAGGAACTGTTAAAGTTTTATTAAGAAGCTGAGTAAAGATATGAAAGGGGAAGGTAAAAGCAGAACAGGGTCAACAAAATGTGAGGATGTGTGTGAGTGAGAAGAATGGCAAAAAATAGATCAAAGAGCCAAGCACAGGGAGAAGTAGTAGCCCATGGGGATTTGAGGATGCTGAAATCAAAAGTGATCAAAGGAAGTTGATATTATCACCATTTGTGAGTGGAGTTCTTTCCAAGTTTCAGAAGTAAAATTAATGTTCTATTTTGACATAGCAAACACACCAGCTCTTGGGGCCACATTGACTAAAATAAAATACATCAGGCTCTTTTAATGCTCTTAGTGGTAGCTCTAAAGGGTTAATTATTATCTGTTAAATATTTGAATAGAGCATTGTTCTGGAATAGCCACAGGAATACTCCTTTGCGTAAACGTAGAGGAACCAATCTGAAAGCTCTGTCTGCAGTGAAAGCCACAGGGTAATGCTTCATCCTGGGCAACACTGTGTTGACAATGTGGTCTGCATCCAACCTGGCTGCAGAGACAGACGGGCTTTTAGCCAGGCACATTAGGAAATTCCTGATGACCAGTCAGAGGGAGCCTATAAGGGGATTCTGTGTGTGTGTTATTAAGTCTGACTTGGAGGAGCATGAGAGGCAGGCAAATGACGTGTGCTCATCAGTCGACCAGGCTCAATCGAAAACCTGAAACCGAAGAGAAGAGTGGGAGAAATCTCCACATTCTCACAATAACCAAACCCCATCAATTATCCCCTCTTTGGCCTCCATCTTCGACCACACTACTGGCTTCTTCTCCTCATTACAATCGCAAATTTCCCCAATCTTTAAAAACTAGCCAAACAGTCACAACAGAACAACTCTTCCTTCATGCTTTCATGCTACTCCTTCTCTACTGTTGGTTGAGGTGGTTTCTTCCAACCACCATTTCAGGTAAACAGTTCCCAACAATGTCACCAATGCTTCTCAATCACTAGACTCAATGGACCCATCTCCTTCCTTATCTTACTTGACCTCCCTGTGGCATCTGTCTGGACAGATCCCTTCTTCCGGAAACTCTTTAATTCTTTGGTTCTTATAGCACTACACTTCTCTTCTTTTTTTGCCTGACCCTTAAATGTTGGTGTTACCTGGCTCCATCCTTGGCCACTCCTTTTCTCATTCAACACAGTCTCCTGGGAACCTCCCTCATGGTCTCAGCCACCACTTGTATATTGATGTCAGTCAAATCTCTATGTTCAGCCTTGACTATTTCTCTAAGCTGTATATCAGCTTCCACTAAACATCTCTTTCTGGATGCCCCATGGAAATCTCAACACACAAAACCACTCATGATCTCATCCCCAAATTGCCCATTTTTCATGGATTTCCTCACCTTGGTGACTGTCAAAACTAATCATCCTGTTGCTTAGGCCAGAAACCAGGGAATGGTTTTGATTCCTCCTTCTTCCTACCCAGTTGCCACCCAATGAGTCAGCAAGCCTTGTCTCAGCCCTTGTCTTCTCTCTCCTGGTGAGAGCCCCTCAGCTGAGCTCCTGCCTCTAGACTCTTATCCTCAAATCCAGCTCCACACTGGCCACCAGAGTAATCTGTCTAAACCCAAATCATGATCATGTCTCTCCCCTGCTTAAAGGCCTCCCATGGCTTCCAACTGACAATCTTTCCCCTCACATTTCTCCCCTCTCTCCTATTTCTACCCTATGCCCACAAGGAAGCTGGACCACAGGGGGCAAGCAGCCAACAGTAGGACTTTGACAGCTAGTCAGCGGGATTTGTGTTTGACATAAGAGGATATAGGAACCATTCACAGGTTTCACAAGCAGGGCATGATGGCATGATGACATGATGACAGGTACACATGACAGGTCCTAGAAGTGGGAGACACGTTAGCAGACTGCTATGGACTGAATGTTTGTGTCCTCCCAAAATTCATATGTTAAATCCTAATGCCCAATGTATTTGGAAGTGGGGCCGTTGGGAGGTGATTAGGTCATGAGGATGGAGCCTTCATAAATAGAATTAGTGCCCTTATAAAAGAGACCCCAGAGAGTTTCCTCACCCTCCTCCCCCTCCCACCTTGTCTAAGGACACAGAGAAAAGACTGTCATCTATGAACCAGGAAGCGGGCCCTCACTAGACAACAGAATTGCCTCAGCCTTGTTCTTGGACTTCTCAGCCTCCAGAACTGTAAGAAATAAATTTCTGTTGTTTATAAGTCACCCAGTAGATGGTATGTCGTTATAGCAACCCAAAGGGACTAAAACACCGGCTATTACAACTGAGGCAAAAGAACCTAGACTAGTCTTCTACAGTGAGAAAAGAGGAAAAGATGAACCTGTAGGACTGGTGAGAAGGGTAGATAATCTAAAAAAAAAAATCAAGAGATGCAAGTAGTAAGGAAATGCATCAGTAGCTAATGTCAAGCACTATTAACAAAGTAAACAGTCCACAGGAAGTCTAGACTTTAAAGCCCCATTATTGGAAGCCCAGCACCAAGGAACAACAGCAGGGGTACACACACACACACACACACACAATTCTACAGGGCAAGTGAAGGAGGCAGATGCTTGAAGAAACTGTAGCTTCTATAAAAGGGAGACAGGGCAGGAAAGTCTAGAAGAGGGGACAGACCCCAACAAGAACTGTCCTTGTGACAAGATGAAAGCCACAGAAAGTCAGCTACACTCAGGAGATGCGCCAGCTGAGCTCTTCAAGATGGGCTTCAGGATGATGCAAGAAGCAGCATTCATTCATTCATTGGGCAGATTCAAAAAAACGTTGTCCAAAATGTTGCCAGGATTGGAAACAAGTGACCTGTTGGAATAAGTCTCTTTGACAAAACTACAGGCCTATAAGACTCAGGCATAAAGGACAACCGCTTACAGAGTTGGAGTCATGTAGATCCATGTTCGAATCCTAGCTGGGCCGTTAGGCAAATGAGACAACCTCCCGCGACTCCGGTTTACATAGCTTGCCCTGGGTGGATCGCACTGTATCGTCAAGGGCAGACCTGGGGCGAGAACCAGCAAGGTCGCTGACTCCGGATTGGTGCTCTTTCCAGCAGCCCAATGCTCAGGGCAGCGGGTCCCCTCCCCTGGGGGCCGCAGCCGACCCCCACGCCTGCAGCGCCTTTGTGCCCCACTCACCGGAGAGCACCCGCAGAAGAGGCCCGCGGGGGGCAGCCGGGCCGGGGGCGAGTCAGCGGGAGGTGGGCGTGGGCCCTAGGGGCGCCGATGGGAGCACCCCCAGTGTGACGCGGACGGACGGGGAGGGGGGCGGCCAGGTGGTGATCGGCCAGGCTGCGGCTAGCAGCTCGGGGCCAAGAACAAAAGAGAGCGGGCGGCTGGCGTCCCCCGGAGAGGGAAGACGCACCCACTGCCCGCCCGCCCGCCCGCCGAGCAGCCGGGCTGGCGCGCTCGGTTTCTCCGCGAAAGCTGGCCGTGTACCTAGGAATTAACCGGCCGGCGCGGGAGGGGAGGGAGCGGGAAGCGGGGCGGGGGGATGCTGAGCGCGCGCGAGAACAATAATAAGATCGTGTTTGCGGTCGCTGCCCGAGGAGGAATTCGGAGGAGGCGCGAGGCCCGGCGCTCGCGCCGCGCCCGGAGCCCGGGAGGGAGGCCGGCGGCGGCGGCGGCATGAGGCAGGCGACGCGGCGCCTGTGAGCAGCGCGCGGCGGCGGCGGGGACCTGGGCGCGGGCGAGAGCCGAGCGGCCGGGGCTCCCCTCCCCCGCTGCCGGGCCGTGATTTGCCGGGCCTGCGGCGCCCCCCGCCCACCCTCGCCTCAGCCGCCGCCTCGCCGCTGCCCCTCGTCGGAGCGGCCGCCCGCCCGGCTCGAGGCCCGCGGGGAGCGCGGCGCAGTCCGTCGGCCCGCGGGGGGGGGCCTCCCGGCATCTGCGCGGCGACCGAGGACGACCGGGAAGGGGAGCGGCCGGGATGGCGCGCCCGCGGCCCCGCGAGTACAAGGCGGGCGACCTGGTCTTCGCCAAGATGAAGGGCTACCCGCACTGGCCGGCCCGGGTGAGTACGCGGCCGCGCGGGCCCGCCCGCCCACCATTTTCCCTTCATGATGGCGCGCCCGCCCCCTTCCCCGTCGCCTGGGCCCGAGCCCGGAGCCGGCGCTCGCAGCCGGCCGCGGCCGGGGCTGCGCGGAGAGGACGCGCCGGGCGGAGGCGAGGGTTCCGGGCCGCGCCGTGAAGGCGGCCATCCTTCCGCCGACTTCCGAAGGCGGCCCGGGCCCCGGCAGGCCCGCCGCTGCCCTCCTCCTGGAAAGCCGGTGGGGACCGCGACCCGCGCCGCCGGGAAGCGGGCCTGGGGCGGCGGCGGCGGCTCGGGGCAGGTTCGCTGATCTACACCCGGCAGCCGGGGCGGACGTCGGGGCACGTAGAGGAGCGCAGTGCAAATGGCCGTCCACGAGCCGGCAGGGTCGGCGGCGGTGAATCCTGGAAGGGGGTAGTGGTCATTCGGAAGCCAGCAGGAGCCTCTTGGCGATCATTCATCCATCTCTCGGTGCCTCCTTCGCCATCCAGACTTGTTGAGTGTTCCTGAGCGCGATTCCGGGTCCCCCGCCTGCCCTATCATTGTCCAGGGGTACCTGCATCTCTGGTGCCCATCGTTCCTTTACACCGACACCGAATAGCCTGGAGCTTGCAGCCAGGCACTGGCTAGTGGGACCAGTAAGCTCCTCGTGCCTTTTCACCTCCATATTTGTTTTAGGTCGGATCCCAAACCTTATCCTTGGCCTCCCACACCAGTCCACCATAGCTGCCTCTTCCTGGGTAGCAAGTTGTCCCTGGGCTCTTTCTCTAGAAAGCATCTGTGTGCAATACATAGCATTAACATTTTTTATTAGGCCCTTTGAGTGAGAAAGAGATACAACACTACCATGTGTGCTTTGTGTTGTAAAATAAATCCTTTTTACTTTTAATTTTATAATAGTTGGCAGTTAATTGCTTGAAATAAAAAATATAGTGAAAAGGAGGGTCAAGACATCTTGAAGACTACATTGGTACCCTTGAGGAATAGAGATTGACATGGGAAATATTGGCGTAAATAGGAACGTGAGCTCTAAAATGTTGTACTATGGTCAAGTGAAGATAGGAAGACCAAAAAAAAAAAAAAAAAAATACAGCCATGCACAAGAAGAAGTGACATCATGGTCGGCCAGACTGAAATTTAGTGAAATTGAAGTAGTGGATGGACCTAATCACTTTTTGTAAAATGGAAGGAACACTGGGCAGGAATTGGGGGACCTGTATCTGGTCTGGGCTCATCATTTCAACTGTCTGAATATCCGTTTCTGCAACTATAAAACGATCATCGTTAGGATTCCTTCCAACACGAACAACTTCAGATTTCAAGTGGAAAAAACAGTCTTGAATAACCTAAATAGGTTCCATTAGGCTGTGCAAATAACTTTTCTCCACTTCTGAACTATGGGTTGTCCTTAATTAAGGCAAAGTTTTCATGGTAGAATAACTGGTTATTTTTATTCTATAGTGCCATATTGCTTAAAGGGGCAAGATTTGTGACTTTAGGCGTCATTTAGGGAATCTTTGAATATATTTGTCAAGTAAGAAATAAATAGCTATGGAGCGCATATATTTATAGATAGTCAAAAGTGAATTAAAGGTTATCATTACCAGTTGGTCATTTCCTTGTGACACAATGGCTTTTTTTAATCTTACCTTTGAAAAATGTCTTCCCAGAGTCTAAAAGAAAATAGACTTAAAATTTCCTGAACATGTTGCTTGCATAGGTTGGCCACCTGTCGTAATTTTGAAACAAAAAAGTGCTGCAGAAGTGGTCCTGGTTGTATATCTAATTGTACATAAAATTTCTAGCAGTTATAATTCCAAACCAAGGCAAAATGGAAAATAAAATGAGGACAGTAAAATCAATTAGGTTGTTAGATAAGATAGAATAAATACAGGAAAGAAAAATCTATGTCTGTTCACATTTAACATGACCTCCTCAAGGAAAGGACCTAAGTCTCTTTAAAAAAAAAAAAAAAAAGGATTATTTTATAGTGAGTGGCATGTTGCAATTTCCAAAGAAAGGTAAAGGTTAGGAAAAGGTATTTGAGTCCCTACTCTTTGTTAGTTATAGTGCTGTATACTTCATATATTTTCTCATTTTATTTTCATCCTAGTTCTATGAGACATATCCCCATTTTACAGCTAGCTATAGCTTTGTAGATAATGATGTTATAAAATATCCTGAAAAAAAATCCTACATAATCAAATTTCAAATACTATCACTTGATCTGAAGGCCAGTAACGTTGGGATTCTATATGGCCCAAAGGAATCCAACCTAGGAGTGAAAGGGTGGGGGAAACATGTCAATTCAGGCTGTGGGGAGGAGCTTTCTCACAGTCAGAGCTGGTCCATGCTGGAATAGAGAAGCAACTTCCCTGCTGTAGGGAAGAAGTTTGGTCCTAGGCAGCCCCTTGGGAGGAGTGTGGGCCAGGAGGATTCAGATGTCTAGTAAATTTGGTGAGGTTGGATTCAGCTTCCTGCTGGGCTTCACACTCTGTGACCTTAGGCGTGTTCTGTAATCTTTCTAAGTTTCAGTTTACTAGTATATAAAATAGGGATACTTCTCACCTCATAGAGTAGTGTATGTGAAAGCACGAAGCAGTGGTACTTGAATATTCGTACCTTTTTTCCTTTCAAAAATTTCTAATTTCTCCCCCGTATCACTGCACTTTTTAAATTTTCAATTCTTAGAGATTTATTTTTTCCAATGTTTTATCATCAAAACTTCCAAACATATAGAAAAGGCAAAAGAATTGTGCAGTAATATCTACCCATATATCTACCACCTAGATTCTACAATTAATATTTTACTATACTTGCTCTATGACATATTTGTTCATATATCCATCCCTCTGGCCATACAGCAGTCTATCTTATTTTAATGCGTTTCAAAGTAAGTTACAGACATCACTATAATTTACTCCTAGACACTTCAGCATGCATATCATTAACTAGAGGTCAATATTTTTTATAGATCCTCTTTTTTGCCACTTTTGAGGTAAAATTTACGTAGACTGAAACACATGTTAAATGTATCATTCAGTGAGTTTGACAAATGTGTACACTGGTATAATAACAAACCCCTACCAAGATATAGAATGGTACCAGTACCCATGAAAGTTCCCTCATGCCTTTTCCCAGTTTATTCCTGTCCTCCTCCCTGTTCATATGTGTTATTTTAACATTAAATAGCAGCTAGCTATTTCTAATGGGGTATATTATATATAACGTTAAAAATCAGACATTCATTTATGCCTAAGGATTAACTAGCTTAATACTAGAAAGTACTTAGGCTAAAACAAGAGTCTCTGAACCCTGTTGGTAAAAAAATTTGAGCATGTATCCCAAATATGTGTAAATTTACTTTAAAATTACATATATGTGCTTCGTACTATTACATACATTATAAAATAAATACAAAAAGGAACTAAAAAGGATGACTTGATATAAACAATATTTTATGTTTTAAAGTTCCTATTGGCAAAATATCACTAATAGTAATAGATTAAGTCCATATTTTTAAAAGTATTAATTTTTGGAATATTTTTTGCCTGCTTCTTGTGAGATCTGACTAGATGGTTACAGTTTCTATCTTCTAAATAGATTTTCTAGACTAGAACTATCGGCTCAGCCATTTCCTTGTTTTCTTGTGCTTATATTATTAGTATGATCTTTGCAGGACTCCTTTTAGCCACTTGTTTGTTTGGCGAGAATTCACTTGGAAGTGGATATTCCATAATTCTGCTCAACCTTGCACACACAAATGGCAGTAAATCACAATATGCCCAAAGTGAATAAATATAACCATCTGAATAAGGACACTAGTATCAATTTTTGTATTGAATATTAGTGAAATTTACTTTTTAGGTAAAAGATTAAGAAACTAAAATAGAAGCTGTACTATTTTCTTCTCACGCTCACCACTCCCTAAATCATCGTGTGTATCCTCTGAGGTGTGAGCACTCTGCTTATGTTACCTCTGCTCTAAAAGATGACAAAACAATACAAAAAACCAAAACTCTTGTTTCAACTGAAGAGCTTTTTTAAATTTAAAAACTTTATATGAGAACTCTCCACATTGCTAGTAGGAGAGTAAATTGATATGATCACTTTAGCATACTAGCCTGATCTACTCTAGTTAAACACATGCCTACCTTGTGACTTAGCAGTCTGTTCTAGGCATATACCCAAGAGATATGAGTGTTTATGTCCACCAAAAGACTTGCACAAGAATTCTCATACATAGCAGTTTTATCCATAATAGCGGAAGACTGAAAACAATCCAGGTGTCCATCAACGGGAGAATGGATGCACAAATTTGTAGTATATTCATGCAGTGGAGTACTACTCAGCAATAAAAAGGAACAAACTACTGATGCCCACAAAAATATGGATGAATCTCAAAAATATAAGGTTGAATGAAAAAAGCCAAACACAAGAGAGTACATTCTGTATGATTCCATGACGGTCAAAAACAGGCAAAACTGATCAATGGATCTAGGTGGTGCTTACATGAGGGTATACATTATATAAAGATTTATCAAGCTGCACATTTAAGATTTGTGCACTGTACTGTAAGTTATACCTCAATTTAAAAAACATGCACTTTTTATGAGGTGGGGAAAAAGAAGAATCCAATACTCCAAGCTTCTTCATGGATTGAATTTTACCCTTCTTAGCTTTCAACGAGAAATTTTTTTGCTCTAAGGCTTTAGTCTTACCAAGTTGCATCTTCTATTCCATTTTGACTGTTTTAGAAACTTCATTTACCACTTTAGATCTTTCTCTTGAGGCTTCTTTTTAGTTCTGGTTTCTGCCTCTGTTTTGTTTAACTGCATTAGAGTCTTTCTGTTCCTTTCATACTAAATCATTGCTCATCATATGTTTTTGTTGAGGAAGATTGGCCCTGAGCTAACATCCATTGCCAGTCCTCTTTTTGCTTGAGGAAGATTGTCCTTCAGCTAACATCTGTGCCCATCTTCCTCTATTTTTTTTTGTATGTGGGTCGCTGCCACACCATGGTCTGATGAGTATTGTAGGTCTGTGCTCGGGATCCAAACCCACGAACCCCGGGCCACCGAAGTAGGGTGTGCGTGACCTTAACCACTATGCCGCCAGGCTGGCCCTTGCTCATCATATTTTTGATCTAGCATCAACCTTTCACTTGATAACACAAGAATAAAGCATTTGGCTTACCATTCTACAACAGCTTGAAGAGCTGAACTCTTACTGAACTTTTATTGAGCACCTACTGTATCTAAGGCACTGTGTGAGGTGTAGTTTATCATTTTTCTACCAACAGATTACATTTGCAGCAATTTAAAAATGTGATTATAGTTAAATAATTAATGTATTTATGTTAAATTAATATAAATACTGGTTGGGAATCCTCAGTTTCTGATCCATAGCACTTCAAATTTTTGTCACCTTTGACAATAAACTACTAGACTTTGAGACTTTATTTCTCAAGACCAGACTACAAATTTTTAGCGAATCACTTGGGATTTAGGTTCTTTTTAATCTCAGCATAAAGTATGTTTATAATCTTCATTACTTTGGCCTGAATCCAAAGAATTCCATCATTTGTACATTCCTCAAGTGGCACAGGTTCACTCAGCCTTTTCCGCAGGGGCTATCTTCACGTTGTCAAGGAACTAGCAAGTTGTCTCATTTTCGTCCGTTCAACCCTGGGAGCAAATAGGCAACTGAAACTCTCAATATCAAAATGTACATTTCCCATTGTGCCCATTTCAACCAGATGAATCTGTATTTCTGGCACATCCCGTTTGGAATGCCCTAATGACTACTATTTCCCCATGATTTGGAAAATATTGTTAATTCTCTGAAGTCAAGTTTCCACTATATGTTTGATTCTTTTGGAAAATGAGTAATGGTTTAAAATTATATATGACTTTATTGAAAATATCTGTTAGCATTAGAAAAACATTATAGACTAGTAAGTATAGCAAACATAATAGAGGAAGAGCCCAAATATTTCTATTTATTGGAGAAAGTTATCTTGTATCATGGAACAATCTCCAGATGTTAGATCAGAATCTAGTCCACTTGGTACAGTTATTAGTCCACTGCAAAAAGACTTCCTAATCATTTTGAGCAGTGCCACTGAAGGCATGGTCTGCAGACTCTTACATATCAGTGACAAGATAGGTACAGAAATTGAGAGTAAGAGTTTAGAAATTTTTTTTAGCAATATGATAGAGTAACTGTATGTCTTGGAATCTAACCATAAAAAAATGAGGTTTGTATTTTGTATGTCTTTTAATTTTATTTTTCTAATAATTCATCTTTAATATATTTTATAAAAATGTCAGTCTCTAACAAATTAGAAATTAAAAAAAATAATAAAACTAGTCCTTCATGTAGAGGACCTTTAAAGGTCAGTAGTGGTCCTTGCACCTAAAACAATTTGCTCATACTGTAAACTGCTTGAACTATCTTCAACTATTTAAAAGGGAGAATGGATTGACATTCATGTTATCAATATTAATTTCACCTGTGTAGAATACTTATTACACAAGTAATGTCCATTGTAGAAAGATTAATATCCCTATCATATCTAGTTATAAACATCATGAGTATGCACCTGTATTTGTAGGTATATAATTTTTGTAATACATATAATTTTGCATCTTTTTTAGAAACACTTTATAAAGTGTTTATGAAGATAAACACTGTATCTTAGATGACTTTCAATGGTGTTGAATACATTTCTATAACATTATTTGTAATAGCTATTTGGTAATTTATGGTATGAACCTATTTATTATAAATAATATCCACTTCCTATTATAGGACATTTAGATTATTTCCAGTTTTTTACTATAAAATAATGCTCTGAGAAACATTCTTTTACCTAAATCATTAGTTATTTCTTTAGAAGTCTCTGAACATTATATTTCTGAGTCAGGGGGCATTTGCATGTTTTAAAGCTTTGAAATTATATTGTTACATTGCCCTCCAGAGAAGTTTGACTTTCTTACCCACTAGCAGAATAAGAGAATATCTGTTTTCTCACATTGTCATTAAAAGTAGATGATTCAAATTTTTAAAAAATCTTTGTCATTTTTAATAAACACAAATATTTAATTGAATTTCTTTGGTTACAAGTTAGGCTGAATATATCATGTATGATATATATCAAATCATATATACGTGTCGTGATTACAAGTAAGGATGAATATATATGATTACACTACCATGAGGTAGATAACCCCGTAAGAGAACCAAGATTTAGCTTAAGAAATTCAGCTAAGGTCACACGCGTAATAAGTGTCTTAATCTCAGACTATTACAAATGGCACAAGAACATAAGAAATGTGATATCAGATTAGGTGAAAGGACTGAAGAAACATTTGGCAGTTAGGTAAGAAGACCATATATATTTGTGTGTGTGTGTGTGTGTAGTACAAGTTGCTATGAAGCTGGCAATGCTAAATCAGAGAATGTAACTTTTATTATAATGTAACATTTATTATATTATCTTTCTCTAGTCTTTATCTCTTTGAAACCCATGTGACACAAGGCAATATAAAAAGAGATAAGACAGTTATGCAAATAGACAAAGCAGAGACCCATTAAAACCATTCTGGATGAATAGAATGGTATTGACTTAGGTACAGGTTCCAGATCTTTGTGAGTGAGAGAACACATGTACTTTAACTGTCAGGTAGGGTGGTTATCAGCGTTGCTGGTTCAGTAGAGCCTAGAAGCTAAATCAGAACTCCTCCTTTCCCCTGTAGCGTTTTGCCAGTTTTCTGCATTCTTAATCCCTGTAACCACATTTTCCTATGTTATTTCGCGGCCGTTCATATACTTAATCTCCTTTCAGCTGATTGAAATACAGGTAGTAACTGAATTTTTCTATTATATCTTCTTCTTACTTAAATAAGAATTTGCTGCAGTTAGGTGAAGAACCATTTATATAGTCACAGAGAGCCACATAGAGGTAAAGAGAATGAGTAATAATGATTGGTGAGCTCAAGGCTTCAGAATGATAACCTCCAGATTTCCAAGAAAGATTTCCTACGATGTAGGGAAAGACAACTCCACCAGGAGTTAAGAGACAAGCACCACATTCTGCCGCTGTCTTGGTTTGTTAGGTTTGAGCCTCTTTTTTATTACAACCTCTTTGTAAAATAGGAAGGATGGTAATTCTTACTCTCTTTTCCTTCTTTTTTCCTAGAGATGAAATGTTAAAATGTACATGAAAGAAGTGTTTGCTAATTAAGTACCTAATAATTACCTCCCAAGAACACCAGACTTCTTATTATAGAATGCTAGGAACCTAGTAAAGTCTCAATACAGTCGGCCCTCGGTATCCACGGGTTCCTCCTCTGTTGGTCGAATCCGCGGATACTGGCCAACTAAGGGACTTGAGCATCCGCAGATTTTGGTGTCCGTGGGGAGTCCTGGAACTAATCCCCCACAAATTCCAAGGGATGACTGTAAATGCTTTTGTGGTTTGGCAGGTGTGTCTTTCAGCAGTTTCCATGTGGCTTTATAATAGTGAATTGGCTCTAGGCTCTGGGAGTTATGGGGATTTCCCATTGTTAGCCCTCCTTCAGGTTCCTGAGTGTGATGGGCCATTTCTAGAGGTTCCCCATAGCTTCAGGATTTGGGGGCAGACTAAACTGGACTATGTTAGCATAAAAAAGGGTCCGTGAATAAACTACTCTTCGCACTTGATCACTGAGACTCAAGCTGAGTGGATTTTCTAAGTCTGATTGTAGAGTCACTAAGGCTACCCAGAAGTGGAGGTATCCAGTTTTCAAACTGGAGGAGAGTTAGTGGTAACAAAGTTGCCTCCATGGGGACTGGAAAATGCTTGCTAACATAGTAGTAACTTTTTAGTTTCTATTGCAAAATGTGTTTAAGTTGAGAGTTGTAATAAGTGATAGGTTCAGTTAGATTCAGTAGTGGTTAGCAAATAATAGGAGTTTCACAGAAGATTCAAAATTTTTATGTAGAGAGGAATGTCAGAAAGTAAACTCACGGCTTTAGATTTTGTTTTCCTCTTTCTTTGTCACCAAAGTAGAACTTTCGTACTAATGGCATCTTTAATTTTGGAAGAAATGCGTATTCAGAGCAACATTATAAATTCTCAGTGCATTTTTTTCAGAGTTAGTGTATGTGGAATGGATTGAAAATTAATTCCCTCTAAAACTGAGTTTGACTTTTAAAATGAGACCATTTTCAAACAAGGCATAACTGTTCTTATCGCCTTCACTGGACTGCTCCATGAGGATTAAGTCAGTAATTTTGAAAAAGTATTTAGACCTTGAAGATGAGTCATTGCTGCTGGTTGATTCTGATGCAGTCTAGTCTAGTGGCTTTCAGACTTTTTTGACTATAACTGACAGTAAGAAATGAATATTAATTTCATACACACACACCAGAAAAAAATTTTCACCAAATCATACTATATGTAATACATTCTGATATTTTTATATTTCATTTTGTGTAAAACCAGTTTGCAACCAACTAAATCAATTTCACTACCTACAGTTTGAAAATCACTGGTCTGGTCTATTAGGCCAAAGGGAAATTAATCTATGTGAGTTGTACATGTTTATATAGAACAGTAGTTGGATTTTTGAGATGAGTTAACAGTCCTGAGCTTTTTATTCTGCTGTAGCCGTAGTCTTACCTGAAGGTCACATAAATATAAAAAGTGAAAGTTAGATTATGTTAGGTCATTTAACCATCCAGGCCAGTATTTCCCTTGATCTCAAAAGGCTGGGTATATAGATCAAATATTTCTACTCTCATCTTCCTTCTTATCTGTGAACTGCAAATGTATCTATAAGTTTCTTGAAACTAATTGTAGTTTCATATATACGCCTTCTTAAGGATAATAAGCTCCATACATTTGCTAACTACCTGGTTATATACGTTGACCGCATAGTGTTTCCTGGCTGATAATATTGAGGCTCTGGGTTTTTCTATGACTCCATTATGTTAGATGAAATTATCTGGGAACAAGAGCGACAATATTAGATTAATCTTTGTGTAATGCCAGGTAGTCGAGAATCGGGTTGTTCTCCAGCTCAGGCTTTTGTTCCTGTTGTTGCTTACTGGCCCTATCTTGTGTTATGTGAGGTGGCAGGGGAAGGACAAAGCCTTTGATAGAGTTATGAAATATGATGGTCTCCATTGTTCATTTTTAATAAGCCCCTTGTCTGGGGAAAAGATTTATGTAACTATAAGGGATCGGGTAACCCAGAACAAATGTGTCCTTTGTTTTTATATTGTCATAAAAGCAAATTATAGAAGTAGAACAGTTCAACAAGAGCGGGCAGTTGGAGAAGTTTGTTGAAGTGAAATGGAGATGACGGTGATTGAAGGCTACCCCTTTGCTCCACTAAAATTGCTTCTCGTTCAGTATTATTGTAAACTCTAAGTAAGTGCTTGACCTCTCCCTTTTTTCTTGGTATACCAGCCACCTCCTGGTTTGACTCCTTATCCAAATTAGACTCACGTGATCACTTGAACTGCTCTCACTGTAGTCTGCTTTTTACTTTGGTGCATTCACCCTACAACCCTTTCCTGGGTCATGCTTATAATCTGTCTTCTCTGCTCAAGCAAATCGTCTACAGAGACCAGCTGGAGATAGTCACAAAGCCACGCAGACTGGGACCTGCTCCAAGATTAATTTCATCTAGGTCCTCAACACTGCTTATCAGTCCTTTTACTTGCCCTGGGTCAGCTCCTTGTCAGTTCTCGCAGGTGTTAGTAGATACTTTTACTACTCTCTTCCAACTCAACTTCTTTCCTCTCACTGTTAGCAAATCATTTTACCTTCATATTTCGTGCGTTCATTTTCAAGATGCAGTGGAAGAGCAAGAGCCCTGTGGGCAGATGACGCAGTGTCTGCATATTGCCTGTAGCCCTCAACTGATGAATGACCTTGGTTAGATTACCTGATTCTTAGCCTCCACAGACTCATCTGTAAGATGAGGACAATGATGACTTCTTCTCAGGATCATTTCAAGGATTTTGAACATAAAGAGCCTGTAGTTGAACAGAGGATCAAAAAATGCTCATTTCACTCCTCTTCACCTCTTCCCCATCCTCCTACTAAGACCCTCCTCTTGCTTGACCCCTCTCTTTTCCTTCTTTCATTCAGCGTTCAGTAAATATTTTTTGAATGTTTGCTATGTCCCAAGTACTCTGATAGGTGCTAGAGGTAGAGAAGTGACCTAAACAAAGTGTTTGTTCTCATAGACTTTAACTCAGTCTTCAGCCTCTTCCCCTCTACTAGCTCTTTTTCTTCAGACTGGAAATAATAATCTCTCCCATCTCTCAGGCACTGCTGTGTCTGCTTTCCTTGGTAGCCAAGCTTCTTAAATAACTGACCTTCCTGTCTCTTTCTCACCCCTCTCCCAGAGGTCACCGTGACCTACCAATCCAAAGAACACATTTCAATCCTTATTTTGCCTCTGTGGAACTTAATACTGCCTTTTAAAAATTCTCTTCCTTTGGCTTCCCTCATGTGTTTCTTTTCTTGTAAGGTTCTTCCTTCTTCCACTTCTCTGACCATGCCTTTGCAGGCTCTTCTTTTGCTTCAAGCCACCATTCTTCAGAGTAATATCTTCCAAACCTCTGTTTCAGACCCAGAGTCACTATTGTGAGCTTCTGATCCATATATCCAAATACCTACTAGACAGCTCCATCTAGCTGTCCCTCAGGTACCACAAATTCATTGTCATAACTAGTCTAGCCGCCCCTCCCCACCCAAGTATTCCTGTTTTAGTGAAAGATTACTATCTAGCTAGTCACCCCCAAAAATAAAGACCTCAGATATCCTAGATGCTCCTTTTTCTTTACCTCCTGTATCTTATTGATCACCTAATGATGTCAAGATGGGCTGTGCAAGTGGAGGCTGGTAGTAATTCTGCTAGAGAAAAGTGGTGTGAAATTTGACTCATCACACAGCCCAGGGCAATGTAAGGATGCTAAATGCAAAAGGACCTGAGGCATATTCATGTTGTAAACAAGATATAATTTCAGCAAAACCTTATGACATTAAATTAATATTATTAATTGGATTTTATTGGTGGCATCATTTTATTTCTATTTAGTATATAAATTTATCTTGGTTTTATAGTGTATGATTACAATAGTACTATTGTTATATTTGTGCATATTTCAGAACATTATGATAAAATTTTGTAACAATTTAAGATGCCACAGTTTAAGAGGCCTCAACAGACTAGAATGAGTTCTTGACAGTGAGGGATCTAGAAACAAAGACATATAAGGAGATACTTAGAGATTTGAATGTTTAGTCAAAGAAGGAAAGATGAAAGGGCTGTGATAGTGATCTTCAAATATTTAAAAGACTCTTATATGAAAGAAGAAATAGGAAACATGGGGTAGCAAAAAGAGCATATGCTTTGGAGCCAAGGAGGTATGAGTTCAAATGAAGCTCCACCACTTAGTAACTGTGCCATCTTGGGCAAGTTACCTAATCTCCCTTAGCCTCTGTTTCCTCTTCGCTGAGATGGACATAGTATTACCCACCCCACAAGGGTGTTGAGAGAACTAAGTTAAACCTAAAAGAGATAAGTTAGTTAAAAGTACCTAACACATAATTGAAGCTAAGCAAATACTAGTTCCTTTCTTTCTTTGATAGTTTCTAAAAGAGTAGAACTAGAATTAGAGGATAGAAGTTTTGAACTGATTTAAGTAGGTTTACTTTAAGGAAGAACAGTTAAGAAAGAGAAAGTCTTAGCATTAATTTTTGAGAGCTTGTGTGCCATTAATTCATTTAATCATCACAGTAACCCTATATACTATATTTAATCCCCTTTTTTACAGATGGAAAAACTTGAATTTTAGAGAGATTTTAAGTATCTTCCCTAAAAATTTTCCAATTATAGTAAATGATAAACCAGAGACCTGGCTCCAGAGGCTGTACTTGAACCATTATGGTATATTGTGTTTTATCTCTAGTAATGCAAGTTTATTTATCCATTCATTCAACAGCTGTTTACTGAATGCCTGCTATACTCCAGGCACTGTTCTAGAAGCAGAGGTCATAGTACAGAACGTGACAAAGAACCTGCCTTCAAGTGATTTTTCTCTAAGGAGAAAAATAAGTGGTTGAGGGGGATAGGGAGTGCTAGCAGGGTAGAGAGTATAAAGAGGATCTTGCCGTGTTAATATAGAATGTTCAGGGAAAGCCTCTCTAGTAAGATGGCATTTGAACAAAGACCTGAAGGAAGTAAGGGAGGAGCCATGTGGATATTGTGGGAAAAGCATTCTAGGCAGAGAGAAGAACAAGTCCTGCATAATTAATCTTTTTCTTAAGAATAATTTTCCTTAACTATTTTCACTTATTTATTTTTCTAGATTGACTTTAGTAGCTCCTTGAGTTTCAAGACAAATTTCAATGGGATTTTAGTTTGAAGTGATTAAATTATAAATTAATATGAGAGATGACACTTTTTCCAATATTGAGGCATTCCAGCCAGAAAGATGCAATGTTTTTCTCTATTTTTCTATCTCAGTAAAATTTTATAGTTTTCTTCATAAAGTATCCAGACTTTTTTCTTTTTTTTCAGGGGAAAATTGGCCCTAAGCTAACATTTGTGCCAGTCTTTCTCCTTTTTCTTCCTTTTTCCCCCTCAAAGCCCCAGTACATAGTTATGTATAGTTGTAAATTCTTCTAGTTCTTCTATGTGAGGCACTGCCACAGCATGGCTACTGACAGATGAGTGGTATGGTTCCGTGCCTGGGAACCAAACCCGGGCTGCCAAAGCAGAGCACAACCAACTTTAACCGCTAGGCCGTCAGGGCTGGCTCCACACATTTTTTTTTTTAAGTTACTGTTTTGCTATTGTTGATGCTTTTATAAATTGAATTTTGGTTGCTCAGACAAAAATCTTGGTGTCATCCTTGACTTCATAGTTTTGCTTACCCCTCAAATCTAGTCTGTTGGCAAATCCTGTTATTCCAACTTTAAAGCGTGTGCAGAATCCAGCCTGTTCCACTGACACCATTCTTGTCTAAATCACTTATCTCTTAACTGGATTATTTTAGTAGATTTCTAATTGATCTCTCCATTTCCATTTTTGCCTTTTAAAAGTCTGTTCTCAACAGAGCAGGCATGGTAATCCTGTTAAAATGGAATATAGATCCAACTTGCTCTCCTCCTTGCTCTACTCCAGCCATATTGGCCTCCTTGCTGTTCCTTGAACATGCCAGTCATACTGCTGCCTCAGGGACTTTGCTCAAGCTCTTCCCCAGATATCTCCCAGACCTTTTCCAAGTCTTATTCAAATGTCCCTTTCACAATGAGAAATTTTAAACCATCCTGTTTAAAATTACAACCATGTCTTTATCCTTCACTCTGTTTTTTTTTCTTTTGTAGCTCTTTTTACATACATACTAAGTAATTATTTATTATAGTTATTTACTGTTTTGTTTTCCCCCTTGAGGGCAAGGATTTTTGTCCCTCGTTCATTGGTGTATCTTTAGCACCTATAATAGTGCCTGGCGCACAGGAAACACTCAATAAATATTTGTTGAATGACTGAATTCAAATTTTTTGTTTTTCTGATGAAGAAGATTGTCCCTGAGCTAACATCTGTGCCAGTCTTCCTCTATTTTTTATATGTGGGTCACCGCCACAGCATAGCTTGATGAGTGGTGTGTAAGTCCACGCCTGGGACCTGAACTCGCAAACCCCAGGCCCCCAAAGTGGAGCATGCGAACCTAACCACTACACCACTGGGCTGGCCCCTCTATTATAATTTTTTAAGTCTCAGTCACTGTAGTTACATCTTTTCATTACTAATTTTATGTATGTTTTTTAACTTTTGTCAAAAAATTAGATTGCCAAAGGTATGTCACTTTATTATTTTTTTCCCCAAAATTCTGCTGTTGGTCTTTATTTCTCCTTTTTTTTTGGTTAATCAATTTTCCTATTTTTTCCCTTATATCATTAATTTCTGATTTTGTCTTCACTACCTTTCCCCAGTATATTTTTCTTTTCTTCCATTTTAAACTTCGTGAAATAAATTCTTAGTTAATTTCTTTGAAAATTTTTTTTGAAAATGAAAAATTTAAAAGCTAGGAGCTTTCCTCAGGTCAGATTTGGCTTCAACACGTAGATTTGGATAGTTGGTGTTTTCTAGTCATTTTCAGAATAGATTTTAATTATGATTTTCTTTTCTTATTTGGCCCAAGAGATATTTGAGAGAATTTTAGAAATAATTGGTTGAAAGTTTTTGTATAATGTTTTATTATTGTTTTTAATATGATTACCTTGTAGTCAGAGTATATATCCTTTTAAACTAATTTTTAATTTATTGAGTTTTGTTTTAATATGTGATCAACTTTTAAAAAACATTCTTTGTATTCCTGAAAAGAAAGCTTCTGTGGGATTCAGTCCTATTATATTTTTACGTTATCTCCTGATATTTTTTACTATTTATTTAATAAATTTCAGGGCTTCATTTGGCACATAAATGTTTATGACTTATAACTACAGGGTAGAATGTACCTTTTGTCAAAATACAGTCATGTGTCACTTAACAGCGAGGATAGAGGATACGTTCTGAGAAATTTGTTGTTAGGTGGTTTCGTTGTCCAAACATCAGTGTGTACTTACACAAACCTAGATAGTATAGCCTACTACACACCCAGCCTATATGCTACTAATCTTCTGGGACTACTGTCATATATGCAATCTGTCATTGACTGAAACGTTTTTATGCAGCATATGATTGTATAGTGATCCACTTCGTACTATTTCATTCTTTTTTAGCTCATAAGTTATCGTGCTTTTTCTGATATTAGTCTTGTAACCTGCTTTTATTTTTGTATACATTTGGCTGATGTATCTTTATCCAGCCTTTTACTCATAACTTTTCTGTTCTAAGATGTCAATTGTATAAACAGTAAATATGTAGCTTAATTTTGTTGTTTTTTGACCGCCCATAGGAGATTTTCCCCTTTTCTCCTTTGCTGACAGTCTTCTTTAAGATTTTATGTACTTTTTTGGTTAGTAGAAATGCTTCCTGGTTTTAAACAGATTGTTGTGTAACATTTTTAATTTCTATCATTGAAACTTTCCTTTTTTGATTTTCCAGTGATCTCAATGTAAAGGTGGGGCTATGTGAATTGGGTAACACTAGTGTTCTGCCATCATAATCCCGTTAAGTGTTTATCGAGTGTATATTCTGAGTTACTCTCTATGATAGACTTAGGGTTATAAAAATGAATGAGGGGGCTGGCCCGGTGGCATAGTGAATAAGTTCACGTGCTCCACTTCATCAGCCTGGGGTTCGCAGGTTCAGATCCGGGGCGTGGACCTCTGCACCGCTTATCAAGCCATGCTGGGCAGGCGTCCCACATACAAAATAGGGGAAGATGGGCACAGATGTTAGCTCAGGGCCAATCTTCCTCAGCAAAGAGGAGAATTGGCAACAGATGTTAGCTCAGGGCTAATCTTCCTCACCAAAAAAAAATGAATGAGACATGACCATACCTTTAAAGAGCTTGAGATAGGTTAAGGAACAGAAGCATAGGTGTATAGAGAAAAAGAATAAAAGTGAGATGTGTGTAGAAAGTGATGACAAGATTTTCCTGTCAATGAGGCGGCTAGACTAAAGGAACAAGAAGTAACTAAAACTGACCAACCCAGAAGGAACATGAAAAAGAGAATAAATGGGGACTTTTTTTATTGACATTTCATTACAAAAAGGCTGAGTTTCAGCCCTTGTTTGTCATAGGACATTGAAGTGTAGTTTTTAGAACTACCTAGTTACTGTCCTATTACTTGTTATAGGACTATGTGGTCTTACTCGTTAGAGAGAGAAAATACTGCATCCTGGATGAACCTTCCCTTACGTTTTGTGCTATTGCTTCTTCTCTCCCTGCAGACAATTTTGAAGTCTTTAATGAAAAGTTAAATGATTGTTACCTCCTGAGACATAAGATTTAAGATGACTTCAGTGTTGTTGTTATTTTAGGGAGATGGATGAGAAAACTAAAATGCATTAATCTTTTTGACCAAGTGGCTTGCTCAGAGTTACAGAACAAGTTAGTAGAAAGAACTGCACTAAAATCTGTTGACCTTTTTACTCACCTCCATGGGATGAGAGGAATAAATGAAAGGAAATACGGAATTCACATTAACCATTTTGATAATTAGATGGAAACCTTGATTTAATTTAGAAAATTTAAAGCTCAGGTAAGAAAAGGGTTTAAACCAGCCTTGGGATGAGTTATTTATGTGCTCATTATAATTTTTTTTCCTTTTTTAATTGTGGCAAAAGACACATAACATAAAATTGACTATCTTAACTATTTTTAAGTGGACAATTCGATAGTATTAAGTGCGTTCACATTGTTGTGCAGCCATCACCATCATCCACCTCCAAAACTCTTTCAAAATCTTGCAAAACTGAAACTCTGTACCCATTAAACAATAACTCCGTATTCCCATCTACCCTTAAACCCTGTCAGCCACTGTTCCACTTTCTATGAATTTGACTACTCTAGGTACCTTATATAAGTGGAATCATACAGTAAATGTCTTTTTTGTGACTGGCTTGTTTCACTTAGCATAATGTCCTAAAAGTTCATCCATGTTGTAGCATGTGTCAGAATTTATTCCTTTTTAAGGCTGAATACTATTTCATTGTATGGCTGAATACTATTTCATTGTGTGTATATATCACATTTTGTTTATCTGTTCACCTGTTGATGAAAATCTCGGTTGCTTCCATCTTTTAGCTTCAGTAGTCCCCCCTTATCCACGAGGACACATTTCAGGACCCCCCAGTGGATGCCTGAAACCACGGATAGTACTGAACCCTATATATACTATGTTTTTTCCTATACATACATACCTATGATAAAGTTTAATTTGTAAATTAAGCACAGTAAGAGATTAACAACAATAGCTAATAAGAAAGTTGTTTGGGGAACCATTATTAAGTAAAATAAGGGTGACTTGAACACAAGCACTGCGATGCTGCGACAGTTGATCTGATAACCGAGATGGCTACTAAGTGACTAAGAGGCAGGAAGCCTATATAGCGTGGATACGCTGGACAAGGAGATGATTCAGGTGAGGTAGGGGCATGGTGCAGGACGGCACTAGATTTCATCACACTATTCAGAACGGTGCTCAATTTAAAACTTATGAATTGTTTATTTCTGGAGTTTTCCGTGTAATATTTTCGGACCACAGTTGACTGCAGGTAACTGAGACCACGGATAAGCGGTGACTGCTGTATTGTGAAGAATGCTGCTATAAACATGAAGAAACAAATATGTCTTTTAGACACTGCCTTTAAGTCTTCTGGATATATCCCCAGAAGTGGAATTGCTGGATCATGTGATACTTTTATTTTTAGTTTTTTGAGGAAACACCATACTGTTTTCTAAAGGGACTTCATTTTACATTCCCGCCAAGAGTGCACAAGGGTTCCAATTTTTCCATATCTTTGTCAACACTAATTATTTTCTAGTTTTTTGATAGTAGCATCCTGATGGGTGTGAGGTGATATCTCATTGTGGTTTTGCTTTGCATTTCCCTAATGATTCGTGATGTTGAGCATCTTTTTATGTGCTTATTGGCCATTTGTCCATCTTTGGAGAAATACCTATTCAAGTCCTTTACCCATTTTTTAATTGGGTTATTTGGTTTTTTGTCATGGATGTGCAAGGGTTTTTTTAGATATTCTAGATATTAACTCCTTATCAGATATGACTTGCAAATATTTTCTCCCATTGTGTGGGTTGCCTTTTTTCTCTGTTGATTGTGCTCATTGTAATTTGTTTAGATAAGTAAAGAACGGGACTCTGAAGAGATATCCCTGGGACAGTGAGTTTTTATGGAAGTCTGTATGCCACATATGTAGGGAAGGCAAGAGCAGTGAAATATGAGTCCTGGGGTCATTGTGCTGTTATCAGATACATGGAATAGAACAAGAGAGGAAGCTACTGAAAGATGAAAAGGCAAAACTGAAGACAAACTCTATAAATTTGCCCACTCCTAGACTTATATGAGGCACTTGGGTGGAATTGAGAACCAGGAAAATGAGATGGTGTTCAGAAAATGCCTGTGAGTGATAATTTAAATGATCATATGAGTTTTTACATAGGTAAGGCGGTCAAGATGGTTTGGCTAAGCTACCACATTTATTTGTCAAAAACAGGCATAGTTTAAGACTAAATATGGTTTGATTTTGATTTATGCCAAGAATTATTCAAATTTTCATATGTTGAATTTCATCCCTGAGACATAAACTGAATGAAGCAGTCGCTGAGAAAATTATCTAAAAAGCGCTCTATTTTCTGAACACTCTTATGCCAGAAACCAAGTCTTGTCCTCTACTTGTGGAACTATTACAACTAGCTCATTGTGCTTTGATTTTTTTCTTATTTTATTAACAATTACATTGAAACATCAAAAGTTAACATTAGTTTCCTAATCAGAATAATTGCCATTGTCTGCTCTTTTAACTGTGGCATTTATTGGTGTTGTCTTCTTACATCTACTTTCTATTATTAAATATTTGTTTAGCAACCCTGGCAGGAGCACAAGTTTATTGAAGTTTTTTGGTTTTGTTCTTTGCTTTTGTTTTTTTATTTTTAGATTGGTGGTTTTGGCAGAACGACAAAAACTATCTTTACATCTTTATCCTTAAAAAGAGATAAATTACAATAGGATGATGCATTTAGCAGATGGTTCTAAATCCTTAGAATGTTATTAATGCTGCTATAGGTTAATTGAGGCTTTTGATAGATTATCACGCTTGTGCTTTGATTCAGTGATTTTTGGCTTCTGTCTGATATCAGCAGTCTAGGGCATAGGTCCCTCTTTTCAGAGGCATTCAGGATGATTGCTGCTATCTTAAATTTGAAAGTATACAGAGTATTTCCTCCTTCCAACCTTTCTGTTATTTCTTCCCTCTCCCACAGGCTTTTTAAGAGTCCTTTTGTGCTAGGCCTTATGATTATCCAAAATCATTCTGTATGGTATTCTACCACATCTGTGTTCTTCAAATGTTTTTTTCAATGAAGAAAATTAGGATGTCAACAGTGATGCTATTAAATAAGAAAGGCCAGAGTGGAAAGTATATAAACACTGTCAATAACAAGCAGAATCAAGAAATTAGCCAAATATAAGACAGACTTTGAGGAACATGTCTAGAAAGCAAAAGAAGTGGTCGAGAGACAAATATAAGGGAAGAGATGATAATTAAACATCAAGTATATTTCAGAGAGAATCAGCTTGCTAATAGTGTGAATTCTAGAAGACAGGACAGATGGGTCAAAATTTATTATCAGAAGTATAATAAAGGAAATTTTCTACACTTCAGTTTAAAAAAAGACCTAATGTTAGAAGTAGATAAGGCTTATCATATTTTAGATTCTGAGGCATTTTAGTTGAAGTCTTATATCTTATATTAAATTTGTAATTCTTTATGCTTCCAATCAGGGAGTAGGGAGCAAACAGTATATTAGCTTGTTGAGATTCACAATAAACTATTGGGATTTTGATTCGATTTGGATTATATCTATGGATTAATATGGGGAAATTTGGCATTTTATAATATTAAAGTTTCTAATCCATGAAAGTGGTCTATTTCTCCATTATTTGGGCTTTCTTAAATGTTTTTAATTTTTTTAATAATTTTCTGTACCTCTGTTAGATACATTCTTAGGTATACTTTTTGCTGCTGTTATAAATGAGTATGTGTTTTTAAATTATATTTTCTTTTTATTGCTGTCCTTTAAGATGTATACAGAAAGGCAGATAGCCAAGACAAGACATTTCTGAACAAGAGGAGTAAGGTGGTGGGACTTGTCTTACCAGATATCAAAATGTAGAGTTAGTCAAATAGTAATTAATAGTAAATTAAGACACTTTGGCTTGGGGAGAGATATATTCACCAGCAAGACAGAAAGATTACTCAGAAACTGGTCCACAGATATGTGGAACCATGTGACAAGGGTGGCATTGCAGATGGAGAAAGGGGAAAATGGAGAGGCTATTTTTAAACCATGCTAGCATGATTCATTATCCATGAGTTAAATATCCCTATGGGTTAACTATATAGTATCCATGTGAAATTAGATCCCTATTTCACACTATATACAAAAATCATTTCTAATAGATGAGAGTATTTTAGGGCACATGGGGGAATATATTAGCTTTTAGGGCATATGGGAGAATACATTATGTCCCTGGAATAAGGAAGAATTTCCTGTCAAGACACAGAAAGGACTAGCCATGGAAGGAAAGATATATAAATTGGAGTACATTAAAATCAAGTGCTTCTGTTGAATAAAAAAATCCTCTAATGAACTTGAAAATATAAGACAAAAACTGGGAGAAGATGCTTACTACACACAGAAACAACAAAGCTTTAGTATACAGAATGAATCAATAAGAAAGACAAAACAGCTCCGTAGAAAAAAGGCGCAAAAGACGTGAACAGCCATTTCATAAGACCTATAAATATATGAAAAGACACTCAACCTTATTAGTAATTAGGGAACTGTAAATTAAGATCATAATGAGATTGCTAAAAATTAAGAGATTTACCAGTATCATATGTTGGAGAGGATGTGGATCAACAGGAACTCTTATATACCCCTGAAGGACTATAAATCCCAACCACTTTGGAAAACAACTTAACTTTATGTTGTAAAGTTAAATTTTGCATAATTTCTGACTTGGCATCTCTAATCCTAGTTGTACAAGGTAGAGAAACTTACACACGTGTACTGGAAGATGTGTACAAGAATAATTCACAGCAACACGATTCATAATGGGAAAAAAACTTGGAAGTAACACAAATGTCCTTTGACAGAGAATAGAAAATTAAATTGTGGTATACTGACATAAAAATATTAAACAGCATTAAAAATGAATGAACTACAGCTATATATTGGTTGCTTTCTGTGTGATCAGGCTAGCTTTGCAATGATCAGTGTCAAAAAATAATAAAGCAACATTTACTCGTTCTTTAAGGAAAAAATTTACTGAATTCTTGCTATGTGCCAGGCACTGTTCTGTGTGCAGAGGATTTCATAGTGAACCAGACAGACATATTTTCTGTCCTCATGAAGCTTACATTTTAGTTTAGAGGGGGACAGATGAATAACGAAGGAAGCAAAGCAGTCTGTAATTTAGTGTAATCATAGGAGCTATGGAGAAAGATGAAGCAAGGTAAAAGAATAGTGTATGATGTGATGTTGTGTGGTTGTATGTTTTTGCATGATTGACCAAGGTTTTTCTGAAAATGTGACATTTGAGCAGAGTTGAATGTTCTATGTGAGGGAGTTGTACAACTCTGGAGTAAGAGTGGGAATGAGATGGCACAGGCATATTTAAGGAAGAGCAGGAAGGCAAATGAGGCTAATACAGAATGAGCTAGGATTAGAGGGAGAGGGGCAGGAGATGAGTTCAAAGAGGTAGAGAAAATTCATACTATGTAGGGTCTTCTAGTTTTAGTAATGAGTTTAGGATTTTTAAAAATATAGAAAATTGGGGCCAGCATGGTGGTGTAGTGGTTAAGTTCACGCACTCTGCTTTGGCAGCCCAGGGTTCATGTGTTCAGATCCCAGGCTTGGATCTACACACCGCTCATCAGGCCATGCTGTGGCAGCATCCCACATACAAAATAGAGGAAGACTGGCACAGATGTTAGCTCAGGGGCAATCTTCCTCAAGCAAAAAGAGGAGGATTGGCAACAGGTGTTAGCTCAGGGCCAATCTTCCTCACCAAAAAAATATATATTTATGGAAAGTCATTGGAGAGTTTTGAGCAGAATGACATGATCTGACTTATGTTTAGTGTCTAAAGAATTGATTTGTTGGGGGTGGAGGTAGGGGATAGGGAGACGGATGCAAAGGGCCCAGTTAGGAGGCTTTTGTAGAAGTTAAGGCATTAGGTGATGATGGAGTAGACCAGAGGGGACAGCAGTGGATGTAGAAAGAAGTGGTTAGTTTGGTGATTTATTTGGGGGGTATAATTGAAAGGACTTAGTGATAGATGAGATACATCTGTATGGGAAAGAAAGAAATCAATAATGACTTCCTAGGTTTCTAATAGGAGCAGCTGGTTGGACCATTGGGAGTACTGAAAGATAAACAGGTTGGGCCATAAGATTAAGAGTTCATTTTTAGACTTCTTAAATTTGAAATGCCTATGAGACACCCAAGTACGTGAGTCTGAAGCTCAGAAGGGAGGTCTGGAGTTTGGGGGTAGAAATGTCATAACTCAATATGTAGATGGCATTCAGAACCATGGAATTAGATGAGATCACCAAGGGAGTGATAAGTGTAGAGATGAGGAGCTGTGAAAGGAGACTAAGAAGTGGATGGTGAGAAAGAAAAAAAAAATATTAGGAGAGTATAGTGTCCTGGAACTCGAGAAGAAAATGTTTCTATGGACATATTATATAATGGAGAAACATATTTGCAATGGAAATTATAGACAACAGATTAATATGTTACAAATGAATAGTAAAAAGCCAGGACCCTGTAGAGAAATGCAAAAATGATATGAATAGGCAGTTCACTGAAGGGCAAATCCTAATGGCCAATAAACCTATGAAAAGATGCTTAACCTCACCATTAATCAGGGAAATGCAAATTTAAAAGAGCAATAACACCTAATGCTGTCAAAGATTGGAAGGGAGGTCATTTTCATACGTTGGTGGAAATGTGAATTATTAAGCCTTTTTTGAAAGCACCCTAGCAGTATCTATTAAAATGAAAAATACCTCTAATCTATGATCCAGCAGTCTCACTCCTGGAAATCTAGCTCATGGAAATAGAAGCACCAGTGCATAAAAGTCTAAGTACTTTTACTGTAGCCTTTTTTTTCTTTTTTTTTTTTTTGAGGAAGCTTAGCACTGAGCTAACATCCGATGCCAATCCTCCTCTTTTTGCTGAGGAAAATTGGCCCTGGGCTAACATCCGTGCCCCTCCTACTCTACTTTATATGGGACACCACCACAGCATGGCTTGACAAGCGGTGCGCCAGTGTGCGCCTGGGATCCGAACCTGCGAACCCCGGGCTGCTGAAGCGGAGCGTGCGTGCTTAACCGCTATGCCACCAGGTCGGCCCCTACTGTAGCCTTTTTTAAGGGCAAAAACACTAAAAATAAGGTAAATACCCATCCATCAGGGAAAAAGTTGAATAAATTATAGGTTATCTAATCACTGGATTATTATGCAGCCATTAAAAATAAATGAGTTAGATCTATGCCAGTTGACTTCAAGGACTTTTCTTTTCTTTTCTTTTTTTTTGTGAGGAAGATCAGCCCTGAGCTAACATCCACACCAGTCCTCCTCTTTTTGCTGAGGAGGACTCGCCGTGAGCCAACATCTGTGCCCATCCTCCTCCACTCCATATGGGATGCCGCCACAGCATGGCCGGACAAGCGGTGTGTCAGCACACGCCCAGCAGCGGAGCGCGCCCACCCAACCACTATGCCAGGGGGCTGGCCCTCAAGGACTTTTCATAATGTGGAGCATTTGATAAAATATGATTCATCGTGTGTGTATGTGTGTGTGTGTGTGTGTGTGTGTGTGTGTGAAACACAGTAGCCTCTCCCCCCAAAAAATCTTTTGCTTGTGTATAAAACATTTGTATCTGAACATGGAGAGAAGCATACTTTGTTGTAATTAATGATTACTTGGGAATAAGTAAGTCTGAGGGAGATTGTGGAGGTAAGCCTCTACTCACCCACTCACTCAGTAAGCAAACACACACACATCTCTATTTAAAAGAAGGAGGATCTTCATGATAAAACAGCTTCTGTGACATATCCCATTTATGTAAAATATATGCATATATATAAAAGACATGAAAAGATAGTCACCAAAATGATAATCCAAAAGTATAATTAATTTTTAAAAATAAAATGCTAAATTGGCATATACTTGTCACCATTTTTTTCTCCTTTCAGTGCTGGTTCAGATGGAGACTCTTGATATTGATCAGATAAATTCAGTTTTCAAATAGAATAAAGATAATTTTGAAATAAAGTTCACAGGGTTATTATCATTTTATGCTCTTCATTAACTTCTGTTTCAACATCCATGTTCCTTTTGCTATCTTAGCTTTCAGTCTGTAACCAACAGTTTGTTTTGGCTATACACTAAATAATATGAGACTAAGAATAAAAATTAGAACAGATTAGTGGTCAAATCCACAAGCAGCTAGCTGTGTTCTATTGAGTGATAAACCTAACTGAATATCTGAATCATGAACACACTTATCTGATATCTGTTATTACTACACGTATTTGCTCAGTAGGTACCAGGAGGCTCTCATACTGTTCAATTTTAGAGACAGAGTATTTAAATTATTGTATTTATTGATTTTGAAATTCAAATTGAAACAGACATCATGACTGTCATTAATAATGCAAACTTCTCAGGAGACCTGTGGATTTGGAAACTGCCATTTATAAAATGTTGGATCTAGCCTTGCTGATTTTCTCTTAAGTCTTGTCTTCATGCATTGTTTGGTACTCATCTTGACCAGCCCCCACCTTTGCTCTTTCTCCCTGTGATTTAGCTGATCTGACTTCTTTCTTTCCTCGTTTTACTTTTTTGAAGTTTTGTTTTGTTTTCCCTTTACTCTCTGTTCAAACCCATACTGTGGTGATAGCATTGCTCCTGTCCCTTTGAATGAGGTCCCCTAACTGTTCTGGTTACTCTTTGCTAATGAAAAGTCCTCAAATCAGTTCTAGTCCCAAAAGTGGACTAAGTTCAATAATGAATACGGTCAATCCTGTGTAATATTTTGAAACTTTAAACTTTATTTAAAGCCAAACTTCTCCCTTCCAAAGAAGCTTGTACCTCCTGAAGGTTGGCCTACTACAGTGGGAAAGAGGGGTCAACTAATTTTTCTGACCACACCTACCTAATATTAATTGCTCTTCCAACATTCTTCAGCCCTCTAGGGTTAAAGTGGGGTAGAAGGTGGCAGGAAAATTTTTACTCGACTAATAGCTGTTGTGAGCTGACGTTGATGCTGTCTGGACTTGGCAGCTGTTTAGAGCTGATTCTTTTGCTCATGAACTCTTGTAGTTTTTTGGAGCTACCTCATATTAATTATCTTTTGCCACATAACAAATTACTCCAAAACGTAGTGGCTTGAAACAACCCACATTTATTATTTCACAGTTTCTGTGGGTCAGGAATCTGGGCATGGGTTACCTGAACCCTTGCCTCTGTGTCTGTCACAAGATCACAGTCATCTTATGGCTTAACTAGGGGATGGATTTGCTTCCAACCAAGCTCACTCCGGTAGCTGTTGGCAGGATTCAGTTCCTCATGGGTTATTGGCCTTAAAGACCTCATTTCTTCACGAGCTGTTGGTCAGAGCCCTCCCTAAGTTCCTTGCCACATGGGCTTCTCCTTAGAGCAACTCACAATATGGCAGCTGACTTCCTCAGAGCAAGTGAGCAAGGGGGCAAGAGCCAACAAGATGAAGTGACAGTCTTTTGTAAGCCAGTCTAGGAAGTGACATCACATCACTTTTGCCATATTCCATTCACTAGAAGTAAATAACTAGATCCAGCCTACACTCAGGAAGAGGGGATTACACAAGGCCGTGAATACCAGGAAATGAGGATCATTTGGGAGCCATTTTAGAAGCAACCTACCACCCCATCACCAATATTCCTAGGATTATCTCATCTTCACTTCTCTTAACATAGGCAAATGTATCTCTCTTCTGAGTAGTCACTTAAAACTCCCTCCTCCCTGGGCATCTAGATCATGGTACGTTTCTACTTTCTTTCTGCTGTGGTCCCCTCACTTCCATATGGCCCTCTTGGACAAGATTTAAGACAACCCCCATACTATCTCTAATTAATAGTCCATGGAAGACTTGCATCCTTTACCATAAGAAACTCCGGGAGTGTAAGCCAATCCCAGTGCAGTCACCACCCATTTCACTCTGTTATCAGAGCGACTAACCAGAAAGGCTTGTGCTCTTGCTCAAGATTTCTCAGATTTGAGTCAAACACCAGTGTTCTGTGACTCCCAAGCTCTAGAAGACATATCTTAAGCTCTCCAAGTGGTCTTATTGAAGCTTCTTTCCCTAGGTCAAGGTACTTGGGGAAAGGGAGCTTTTTCTAAAAATCTTCTCCTCATCTTCGGCTCTTCTCTTGCCTTCTCCAACATTTTGTTCTTGTTGTTGTTGTTGTTGCTGTTGTGCTAGACCTGAAGTTTACAAGCGTTTTTGACCACATTCTTTACAAGTCTGGCATGATGGTTACTCACCTCATTTTGGAATATATTATTTATTGTCTTGAATCTTGAGCTGAAACTGACACTCAGGTAGTTCCATATTGACATCCTGTTTCATCTGCTATTTGCCTTCTTCCTGCTCCTTGTTTGAAGGCATCTGCCCTGGATAGTTGCCTACAGTCACTGTAACAAGAAAAGTGATTACTAACTAATTTATTAAACCAAACAGTAAAACGTAAGAGAGAAAAGATGAAAGAAGGATTAATAAAGAATGGAAAAGAGAAGAAGAGAGGGGAAAACACTAAATACCTTATTTTGTTTCAGATTAGGATAAATAGATAAATATTATCTTAATATTATTGTGTAAATACTATTGTTTTAATAGTGTTCTTGATATATCTGAAGTACTTGTAGAATTAAAAGTGAAGTATTTAAGTTAAAATTCATAGAATAAAGGTAAACAATGAAGAGAGAAAACAGAGGCATAAAAAGCCAGACATTATATTACAAGCATAAATGATCTTAATTTGGATTGATAAATAAAATCCAACAATATAATGTTTATGAGACCAATCTAACACAAAATAATAGAAGGCAAAAATTGCCCCCAAATTGGAAAGAAGTATTTATCAGACTTGCATAAAACAAACAGAGATGGCAGTAATTTATATCAGACAAAATAGAATTTAAGGGGAAAAAAGCAGGTATTGCGTATCATTTTATGTTGACAACATAAAGCCCAATGAATGAAATTGACATCAAAAATAAAAGATGTGCCCAAGTTGACACAAATCTTGTGAATTAGATTCACAAATACCCGAATTTGGTTTTACATGATTATCTTCCTTTAAATTTTTTTGGTGGGGGAGGCAGGGTTTGGAAGATCTGAATAAAGCAGTGAATTCTCTCCCCATTAAAATGTACTGTATAAAATTTTGCATGTAATTAAGGAAATTTCTCTGGAGGAGGACCAGCTAAGAATCCCTACTGGGGAAATGGGAAAGGGAAAGCTAAAATTCTGCAAAGATAGTTTCCTAGAAATTTAAACAAAGTTTAGAACTGGAGACTCATTCCAAACCGCCTTTGCAATAGGAAAAGGTGCTCTTTATATCTAATCAGATAAGGTTCTTATTGATTGAGTCCTTACGGATGCTGACTGTTTTTAGGAAAAGTCATCCTCAGCAGACGTAGACAGCAGGGTCTGATAAGTTTAATTGTCCAGTTGTTCTTTACTTAATAAAAATTCCGTTCTGCAATTATTATTTTTTTTTTTTGAATCAGACTGTCTGGGGCAAGCCCTAAGCATCTGTATTTTTATTGGTTTACGTTTAAAAAAATAATGAAGGTTTTTGTTTGTTTTTAATTTCAGAAGAAATAATAGTTTTATGATACTACCATTCCTATTCCACTGAGGTAACTAGCATTGATAGTTTGGTGTGTACCCTTCCTAACGTCTTCCTATGTTTATATACGTGCTCACATGCACACATGGTTCTATGCAATTACCATTTTTTATTCTACAGCTTGCCCTTTTCACTTGTCCTTGATATATTGCTGGCTTCCAAGTCGATACATATAGATCTTGGCTATGGATATACCATAGTGTGGCTGCACCGTAATTTAATTAACCATTTCTACACTGGTGGCCCATTAGTTGTTTCTTTTATTGGCAGAAGAGCTTTGGTGAACATCTTGGTTTGTTTATCTTTACATACTTATGCTCTTATTTCTGTAGGATAGATTGGTTCCTAGAAGTATGGAATTGTTAGGCCATGTGGTATGTATGTTTTTAATTTTATAATATATGAATCATATCAACTTCTTAAATGTTTATAGCAATTTACGTTCCTAGTAATCATTTATATGGATGCTCATTTCCCTACACTATTAGGCACATTTCTAGCTTCAGAATATAATTCATTAAAACCACAAAGTAATACAAGGGAAAATATGGGAGAATTTTTTGGCAATCTTGGAATAGGAAGGGCCCTTTAAGCAACATATAAACCCATAAGCCACAAAGGAAAGATTAATAGCTTTTACCATATAAAAATTAAGAATTTTTGCTAGCAAAAATAATGTTGCAGATGAAATCAAGACAAATGATAAATAGGTAAAAAACACTTGTAACATATGGTGGAAAAAAGACTGATATATATACACACCATACAAAATGAGCTTTTACAGATTAGTAACAAAAGACCAACAACCCAGTAGAAAAATGGGCAGTGGATGTGAAAAAGCAGTTTATAGAAAACATAATACAAATCATGTTTTAATGTATGAAAAGATGTTCAACATCATCTGTAATTAAGAAAGTACAAATTAAAACACTTTCACATAGCAAATTTAGATTTAATAAATTGATAATACCCATTATTAGTGAAGATACAGGGATATAGGGACTCAAACATTATTAGTGGAAGTATTATTGGGGCAATCTCTGTTATTGGCAATTTGACGGTTTAAAAAATTTTTTTTGAATTGCTTGTAGCTAACGTATTGTATGTACATAGTTTTAAAAATCAACCTCGGCTTACAATGAACCACAACAGTCTACTGTCTCATCTTGATTTATTGACTAGACAGTATCTGTTGATTTCCCATTTTAAAAGACAAGGATATAACCAACTCGTTATATACTACACTCATCCTCTCTCTCCTCTCCTCCTACCTATTTTTACCAAAATATTATTATGAAAATTTTGAAACACATGAAATTTTGCAATATAAAGCAAACACCATACACCCACCACCTAGATTCTACAATTAATATTTTGCTAGGTTTTTTTAATCACATTTCTATCCATCTAACAATCTCTATCCATTTGTCAATCCATTTAATTTTTCATGTATTTTAAATTAACTTGCATACATTATTGTATTTCACTTCACCATGCATATAATCAACTAGAATTTAACATTTATTTAACTTTTGAGGTAAGTTACATACAGTGCATAAATCTTGTGTTCCATTTGATGAGTTCTGACAAATTTATACACCTTTATAACCCAAACTCCTATCAAGATATGGAATATTACCATCATCCCGGAAAATCATCTCATGCCTCTTCCCAGTCAGTCACCACCCCCACCTTCCCCCAGAGATAATCACTGTTTAGATTTTTTTTCACCATAACTTAGCTTTTCCTTTTCTAGAACTTCATATAAATGAAATCATACAGTATTCCGTTTACACAATATTACTCTTTTATGTAAGGCTTCTTTCATTTAGCATAGTGTTTTTGAGATTCATCCATGTTATTGTATCATTAGTACTTCATTCTTTTTTATTACTGAATAGTATTCCCTTGTATGAATATACTACAGTTTGTTTAGCCATTTTCATGTTGATGGACACCTGGGCTGTTTCCAGATTTTGCCTGTTGTGAATAAAGCTGCCATGTGCATCGTTGTACAAATCTTTGTATGGACATATGCTTTCATTTCTTATGGGTAAATACATAGAGCATTGTAACAGTTTTGGTATGTTAAAAGATATCCACAATAAACATAGATAGATAAGGAGAACAGAGTAGTGGTTACCAGAGAAGGGGGTTGGGGGGAGGGCAAAAGGGATAAAGGGGCACATATGTATGGTGATGGATAAAAACTAGACTATTGGTAGTGAACACGATGCAGCCTACACAGAAACTGAAATATAATAATGTACACTTGAAATTTACACAGTCATGAGCCAATATAACCTCAATAAAATAAAAAATAATAGTAATAAAAGATATCCATAATAGATACCACTTCACACGAATGGCTAAAATTAAAAAGACTGGCCATACCAAATATTGGTTAGGATGTAGAACAACTGGAGCTCTCGTATATTGCTTGAGGGAGTATAAAATGATATAACCACTTTGGAAAACAGTCTTGGCAGTTTCTTACAAAGTTAAACATATACTTAACGCTATTACCTAGTAATCCTACTCCTAGGTATTTATCCAAGAAAAATGAAAGCATATATCAAAAACAAATTTTCAAGAATGTTTGTAGCTGTTTCATTCACAATAACCAAAACTGAAAACAGTACAAATGTCCATCAGTAGGAGCAGTGGATGCAGTGGAATACTACTTGGCAATATAAAAGAATGAGCTAATATATAATGTGAATTCATCTCGAAAACATGTTGAGCAAAAGAAGCCAATGACCAAAGACCTATTACTTTTTTTTTAATTTTAAGTTCAAGAACAGGCAAAACTGATCTATGATGATGGAAATCAGGAAAGTGGTTGTCTGTGGTGGATGGGAAATAACTGGTAGAGAGTATGAAGAAAGTTTCTGAGATGACTTAAATATTCTATACGTGATTAGGTGTTCGTTATATGGGTACATGCATGTATCAAATTCTCTTTAAATATACATTTAAGATCAGTATATTTCACTATATATAAATTTTACCTCAATGAAAGTGAAAATCCTAAAAACAAGTGTATAAATACTTGGTTCACAATTGAACCTGTGTGGACAATTGCTTGAAAGACTGAAGGGACTGAGGAGGAGCTGGGGGAATATGCCAAATTTTTAGACATTTCGATTTAAAATGTGACTTTTCTTTTTTATTGTGGTAACATTGGTTTATAACGTTATATGAATTTCAGGTGTACATCATTATATTTCACTTTCTGTGTAGATTACATCATGTTCACCATCCAAAGACTAATTACCATCCATCACCATACACATGTGCCCTGTCACCTGTTTCGCCCTCCTTCCTCCCCCCTTCCCCTCTGGTAACCACCAATCCAATCTCTGTCTCTATGTGTTTGTTATTGTTATCTTCTATTTATGGGTGAGATCATATGGTATTTGATCATAGGTCCATCCATGTTGTCACAAGTGGCCAGATTTCATTGTTTTTTATGGCTGCGTAGTATTCCATTGTGTATACATACCACATCTTTTTTATCCGTTTGTCCCTTGATGGGCCCCTAGGTTGCTTTCAAGTCTTGGTTATTGTGAATAATGCTGCAATGAACATAGGGGTGCATATATCTTTACACATTCATGTTTTCATTTTCTTTGGATAAATACCCAGCAGTGGAATAGCTGGATTGTATGGTAGTTTTATTCTTAATTTTTTGAAGAATCCCCATACTATTTTCCATAGTGGCTGCACCAGTTTGCATTCCCACCAGCAGTGTATGAGAGTTCCCTTTCCTCCACATCCTCTCCAACACTTATTATTTCCTGTCTTGTTAATTATAGCCATTCTGATGGGAGTGAGGTGATATCTCATTGTAGTTTTGATTTGCCTTTCCCTGATAGTGTTTTTGAACATTTTTTCGTGTGCCTGTTGGCCATCTGTATATCTTCGTTGAAGAAATGTCTGTTCAGATCTTTGGCCCATTTTTTGATTGGTTGGTTGGTTTTTTTGTTGTTGGGATGTATGAGTTCTTACTATATTTTGGATATTAACCCCTTATCAGATATATGGTTTGCAAATATTTTCTCCCAATTGTTAGGTTTTTTCCTTTTGTTGATGGTTTCGTTTGCTGTGCAGAAGCTTTTTAGTTTAATGCAGTCCCATTTATTTTTTCTATTGTTTCCCTTGCCCGGTCAGACATGGTCCTTGAAAATATGCTGCTAAGACCGATGTCAAAGAGTGTACTGCCTATGTTTTCTTCTAGAAATTTTATGGTTTCAGGTCTTACATTCACATTTTTAATCCCTTTTGAGTTAATTTTTGTGTAAGGTATAAGATAATGGTCTACTTTCATTCTTTTGCATGTGGCTGTCCAATTTTCCCAATCCCATTTATTGAAGAGACTTTCCTTTCTCCATTGTATGTTCTTGGCTTCCTTGTTGAAAATTAGCTGTCCATAGATGTGTGGGTTTATTTCTGGGTTCTCAATTCTGTTCCATTGATCTGTGTGTTTGTTTTTGTGCCAGTACCATGCTATTTTGATTACTACAGCTTTGTAGTATATTTTGAAATCAGGGAGTGTGATACCTCCAGCTTTGTTCTTTTTTCTAAGGAATCCTTTGGCTATTGAGGGTCTTTTCCTGTTCCATATAAATTTTACGATTTTTTGTTCTATTTCTGTGAAAAATATTGTTGGAACTTTGTGATAGGGATTGCATTGAATCTGTAGATTGCTTTAGGAAGTGTGGACATTTTAACTATGTCAGTTCTTCCAATCCAAGCACATGGAATATCTTTCCATTTCTTTGTGTTTTCTTCAGTTTCTTTTAGCAATGTTTTATAGTTTTCAGTGTACAGTTCTTTCACCTCTTTGGTTAAGTTTATTCCTAGGTATTTTATTCTTGGTGTTCTAATTGTAAATGGGATTGTATTCTTAATTTCTCTTTCTGCTACGTCATTGTTGGTATATAGAAACACAACTGATTTTTGTATGTTGATTTTGTACCCTGCAACTTTACCATATTCATTTATTATTTCTAAAAGATTTTTGGTGAATTCGTTAGGGTTTTCTATATATAAAACCATGTCATCTGCAAATACTGTCAGTTTTACTTCTTCCTTTCCAGGTTGGATCTCTTTTATTTCTTTTTCTTGCCCAATTGCTCTGGCTAGGACTTAAAGTACTATGTTAAATAGGAATGGTGAAAGTGGGCATCCTTGTCTGGTCCTTTTTCTTGGAGGGATAGCTTTCCATTTTTCTCCATTGAGAATGATATTAGCTGTGAGTTTGTCATTTTTGGCCTTTATTATGTTGAGGTACTTTCCTTCTATCCCCATTTTATTTAGAGTTTTTATCATAAATGGATGCTGTGTCTTGTCAAATGCTTTCTCTGCATCTATTGAGATGATCATCTGATTTTTATTCATTTTGTTGATGTGGTGTATCACACTCATTGATTTGCAGATGTTGAACCATCCCTGCATCCCTGGAATAAATCCCACTTGATCATGGTGTATGATCTTTTTAATGTATTCTTGTATTCGATTTGCTATTTGTTGAAGATTTTTGCATCGATGTTCATCAGTGATATTGGCCTGTAATTTTCTTTTTTTTGTGTTGTCCTTTTCTGGTTTTGGTATTAGGGTGATGTTGGCTTTGTAGAATGAGTTAAGAAGCTTCCCCTCCTCTTCAGTTTTTTGGAAGAGTTTGAGAAGGGTAGGTATTAAGTCTTCTTTGAATGTTTGGTAGAATTCACCAGGGAAGCTGTCTGGTCCTGGACTTTTATTTTTCGAGAGGTTTTTCTTTACTGTTTCTATTTCCTTACTGGTGATTGGTCCATTCAGATTGTCTATTTCGTCTTGATTCAGTTTTCGAAGGTTGTATGATTCTAAGAATTTATCCGTTTCTTCTAGATTATCCAATTTGTTGGCGTATAGCTTTTCATAGTATTCTCTTATAATCTTTTGTATTTCTGAGGTGTCTGTTGTAATTTCTCCTCTTTCATTTCTGATTTTATTTTTTTGAGCCTTCTTTCTTTTTTTCTTGGTGATTCTAGCTAAAGGCTTGTCAATTTTGTTTATCTTTTCAAAGAATCAGCTCTTAGTTTCCTTTTTTTTCTTTTTCTTTTTTTTTTGGTCTCTATTTCATTTATTTCTGCTCTGATTTTTATTATTTCCTTACTTCTACTGATTTTGGGCTTTGTTTTTCTTCTTTTTCCAGTTCCTTTAGATGCACTGTTAGATTGTTTATTTCAGACTTTTCTTGTTTGTTGAGGTAGCTCTCTGTTGCTATAAACTTCCTTCTTAGAACCACTTTTGCTGTATCCCATAAATCTTGGCATGTCGTATTGTCGTTTTCATTTGTCTCCAGGTATTTTTTGATTTCTCCTTTGATTTCTTCATTGACCCAGTTGTTGTTCAGTAGCATTTTTTTATCTCCACGTATCTGTGCCTTTTCTGCTTTTCTTCCTGTACTTGATTTCTAGTTTCATACCATTGTAGTCAGAAAAGATACATAGTATTATTTCAATCTTCATAAATTTATTGAGACTTGTTTTGTGGCCTAATATGTGATCTATCCTGGAGGATGTGCCGTGTGCATTTGAGAAGGATGTGTATTCTACGGTATTTGGATGGGATGTTCTGTGTATATCTACTAAGTCCATCTGGTCTAATGTGTCATTTAAGGCCAATGTTTCCTTATTGATCTTCTGTTTGGATGATTGATACATTGATGTAAGTGGAGTGTTAAAGTCCCCTCCTATTATTGTGTTGCTATTTCTCCTTTTATGTCTGTTAATAATTGCTTTATATATTTAGGTGCTCCTGTGTTGGCTGTATAGATACTTACAAGTGTTATATCCTCTTGTTGGATTGTTCCCTTTATCATTATGTCGTGCTGTTCTTTGTCTCTTGTTACAGTTTTTGTTTTAAAGTCTATTTTGTCTGATATAAATATTGCTACCCCAGCTTTCTTTTCATTGCCATTTGCATGGAGTATCTTTTTCCATCCCTTCACTTTCGGTTTGTGAGTGTCTTTAGGTCTGAAGTGTGTCTCTTGTATGCAGCATATATATGGGTCTTATTTTTTTATCCACTTGGCCACCCTATGCCTTTTGATTGGAGCACTTAGTCCACTGACATTTAAACTAGCTATTGATAAGAATGTACTTATTGTCATTTTGTTACTTTTCTTACTGGGTGTTTTTGTAGTTCTTCTCTGTTCCTTTCTTCTTCCCTTGCTCTCTTCCCCTGTGCTTTGATGGCTTTCTTTAGTATTAGTTTGGGTTCCTTTCTCTTAGGTTTTTGTGTATTTATTATAGGTTTCTGGTTTGTGATTACCATGAGATTCATATATAATAACCTATGTATATAGCAGTCTGTATTAAGTTGATGGTCTCTTTAGTTTGACCTCTTGCTAAAAGCTCTACTCTTTTACTCCCCTTGTCCTACATTTTATGTTTTTGATATCATATCTAACCTCTTTTTTTGTGCATGTGTTTCTGTCACCCTCTTATCATGGAAATAGATAATGTTAGTACTTTTGTCTTTTGACCTTCTTATTAGCTTCATAGTTGGTTGATCTGCTACTTTTATTGTATATTTGCCTTTATCAGTGATTTTATTTTATTTTATTTTTTTGATAATTTTCTTATTCCTATTTGTGATCCTCTCTTTTCCACTTAAATAAGTCCCTTTAGCATTTCTTGTAAAGCTGGTTTCTTGGTGATAAACTCCTTTAGTTTTTGCTTGTCTGGGAAAATCTCCTTTCATTCTGAATGATAACCTGGTCAGATAGAGTATTCTTGGCTGTAGGTTTTTTCCTTTCAGTACTTTAAATATATCATGCCACTCCCTCCTAGCCTGTAAGGTTTCTTCTGAGAATTCAGCTGATCGCTTTAAAGGGATTCCTTTGTATGTAACTTGTTTCTTTTCTCTTGTGGCTTTTAGGATTCTCTCTTTATCTTTAATTCTTGACATTTTAATTATCATGTGTCTTGGTGTGGGCCTCTTTGGGTTTATCTAGTTTGGTGCTCTCTGTGCTTCCTGTATCTGGATGTCTGTTTCCCTCCTTAGGTTAGGAAGGTTTTCAGCTATTATTTCTTCAAATAGATTCTCTGCCCCTTTGTCTGTCTCTTCTCCTTCTGGGACAGCTATAACATGGATGTTAGTGTGCTTGATGTTGTCCCAGAGGTCCCTTAGACTGTCCTCATTCTTTTTAATTCTTTTTTCTTTTATCTCTTCAGCTTGGGTGATTTCCTCTAGTCTTTCATCCAGCTCGCTGATCCATTCTTCTGTATCACCTATTCTGCTATTGAGTGCCTCTAGTGAATTTGTCATTTCCACTATTGTATTCTTCATTTCTGATTGGTTCTTTTTTATATTTTCCCATTCTTTGTGGAAGTTCTCAGTGAGTTCAGCCATTCTTCTCCCAAGATCCATGAGCATCCTTATGACTCTTTGTTTGAACTTTTTCTCAGGTAGATAGTTTATTTGTTTCATTTAGTTCTTTTTCTGGGGTTTTTTTCCTGTTCCCTTACTTGAAACGTATTCTTTTGTCTCCTCATTTTGCCTCTTTCTCTGTGCTTGTATCTATGTATTAGGTAGGTCGGCTACGTCTCCCGATCTTGGAAAGGGGGCCTTATGTAAGAGATGCCTTATGAGGCCCAGCAGTGTGCTTCCCTCTCATCACCAGTTCCAAATGTTCCAGGAGTGTCCCCTGTGTGGGCTAAATGTGACCTGTTATGGCAGGGTTGCTCTTGCTGCAGGTGCCAGGGGAGGCTAGGCTGTCCTCCTGGCCGGCTGGTTGTAATGCTCAGCTGTGTGTGGCTGCTGTGGTCCTTTCAGTCACTTTATCAGGCCTGGGGAGCCCCAGCTTAGTTGGCTGCAAGCTCTAATAGCACATTCCTGTTGCAGTTTTTCTGTTAAGTGAGTAGGCTCCCAGCATGGCTGGTTGCTAGGCTCAGGGGCTTACAATTGCTGTAGGCCTCCAGCCTGCAAAGCTGTTATCAGCTCTCTCAGGGTTGCAGCTGAATGGAGCTGGCCTCAGACATAGGAGCAGCCAGTTGTTTCAGGCTTTGGAAGATGAGGCCGATCCCCTATATGGCTGTTTGAGAAGCACAAGTCTACTGCAGCTGACAGGCCCCACCGCCCATAGGGTCACACACCCTGTCAACACAGTCCTGCCCCGTGTGCACGCCCTGACCCACTGAAGCAGACCCAGTCACCCCACTGCAGAGGCCCCACACACTCCACGAACACAGGCCCACCTCTCGTGCACACCCTGCCTGGCAAAGGTGGACGCACTCACCTGGCTGCAGAGGTTCCAGGCACCCCGCCTGTGCAGGCCCACAAGTTGCCCGAGGGCTTGCTGTTGGGTGGGGCCAGTCCCTAGGACAGGCTGCCTGCCCTCGCTGAGCTGGATTAAATCTGTGCTCTAGTGGGTGGGGCAGACCCCTGGGCTATCAGGCCAAGGGAAGAACTCCAGTGGTGTCTGCCATTGTCTGTGTCAGCACGCCTGTACTAGGTCACAATAATGGCTGCCACCAGTGTCTCAATCCCTGGAGAGGTCTCACCTCTCACCAAGATGCACCCAGAGCCTATCAGGTGGGTCTCTTTTTACCAAAGGACTGTGCCCCTTTCTTTCTGGTGATTTTAGGTTGCTTTCTGAAAAAGGTGAATTTGTGTATGGGCCCTTTAAGAACAGGCTTTTCTTTCACTTGTATCTGATAGCTTTTCTGGGAGTATTCCCCGTTGTAGTTAATAGCCAGCAAAGCCAGGTATTATGACACTTGTCTTGGTTATGCTGAGTCCAAAAGCTGCTTATTGTGGTAACACTCCCCTGCTCAGCTCCCCCACTCCTCCAGGGGAGGCTTCATACCTTAAGATTGCTCCTGGCCAAAAATGTGACTTCTGACATTTAAAAAAGGGGGACCTGGAGGTTTAAATGAAGATCTTCTAAGAAAATCGTAAACCAAATCCCTCACCTTTTACTGTTCAACCTGAATTTTTCCAGTTGTCAGAGACTGGCTCTCCCCACGGTGCACCATGAAGGTGAGTTAATGCCCCACATATGCTCTTCCAGAATCAGCAATGTAACATACTAATGAGGGACCTCTATAAGTCATCTGGCCTATCACCTACATAAAACCTACAATAAGTTAAAAGCACTGTGTTCTAAGTATATCATGATCTCTCAAAATTATTTATAATTCTTTTAAAGATAAAAATGTCAAGATTTTTCAAAGTTTTATTGAGTAAAAAACAAAATGTCTTTAAATGTGAAATTGTCCTATCAACTAATAGGTAATGGTTTTTATATACTTGAAGATAATTAGGGACTGGTTTTCTAGAGATTTTTCAAACTGTCATTTTGGAAGGTGTTTCTATATCATCATGCTTGTGATTCTTTTAACAAAATAATATTTTCAAATATTAAGTTGACCAGTTACCTGTTTATTAAACCAAATGTACTCACATTTAAGAAGTTCTTTCCCCCTTCTCTTGTGCACATTTCTTTTATCCATAGTGTGCTTTCCCCTTCTTACCCCACAGTAAATATGTTGACTCATTTATAGACTTTTCTTGATCTAAAGCCATTTTTATAACAAGATCACAAGCTTTTTTTCCCCCTCTGTAATTTAACCTCACCTCATAAACTTTCATAGCTAAAATGGTCTTTTTTCCTCTGCATTTTTTGTCACCTAGCCCCCAAAATCTTTCTTATTGGCATATTCAAAGAGGCAAGTTTGCTTGTCTTTATTTTCTTTTCTTAAGCATAGAACCTCCTTTATATACTATAACTTCATAATAGTTTTTCATAGTAATCTGTTACTAAAAGTGTTCCACAACATACCCTTCTCTTCTCCATCACAGCCGGGGCCACTGGTTCTCTCCATGTGCACAGTGTAGGCTTCTTCAGATCCTGGGTAAATAAGGAAACCTTGGTCCTCAAGGAATATGTATTATGTACCTACCATCTGTGAGGCACTGCTTTAGGCAGTAAGGCTACTGTAGTAAACAAACCAAGTTCATCCCTCATGGAGATTATATTCTAATGTGAAGAGGCAAACAAATACTCAATGTCAGGAAAATGCTAAGAATAAAAGTAAAGCAGAATAAGAGAATAGAGAATGACAGGGAAAGAGGTGCTATTTTAAGTTGGGTTATAAGGGAAGGCTCTTGGATGAGGTGCTATTTGAGCAGAGATTTGAATGAAGTAAGGGAATGGGCCATGAGCATTTCTGAGAGAATTGACATTGCTGAGGGAGAGACCTTGGTATCTTTGCCTAGCCCTCTGGCCCTTAGGACATCCCAGCCTCCACACCACCTCACTCTCAACTACCATCTAGACTCCCACAATGAATGAAACCACTAGGCTACCACACATATAAATTTGAGCTACCATGTGGAACCCCCTGCCCCTAGTATCCTGATTAGATTCCCCCGATGTTGTTGCCTGTGTTTTAATCACCTGCTATTCACCCTATTGGTGAGAGAGGGATTCCCACTATATAGTTATGGGAATGGCTCAACACACAACACTGGACAGATAAGATAGACAACGTTTTATTAGTTACGTAAACTTACATCCCAGAAGAAGAGGACACTACATGCCATACAGGACCATATGGGGGTTGCACTCAGGAACAGAGTGAACAACCAGAGGCAGTGGGAGGCAGGTTTAGTAGTATCAAGAGAGTGGGGTTCCCACAGGAGGATGTGATGGCTTGTTTGAATAATTCGAAGGGCTGGCAGGGAACTGAAACCTGCCACTTGGAAATGAGTAGAAATTATGCCTGGTCTCTTTTTGGTAAGGAGGATTTTTTGATTAGGGGACCTTATCCACAGGAGCAGAGAGAGCAAGAGAACTTGTCGATTAGCCATTCAAGGCCATCCTGATTTTAGCAGATACTGAGGCAGCACTTAATATTGAGCTTTAGGTCTTACACCACAATCTGAGCCAAATCATTTATTTCCCAATAAATACTCTGAACTCAGCAGCATCACAAGAGTCATCAGAGAAGATTTAATCACTTGATTAAGATAGGAGCTTAGATATCAGAATAATGAATAATGACTTGAAGTAACAGTGTAATGTTTTAAATTAACATAGAAAATGGTAACCCAATTTTTTTTTAAAGAACATAGCTCTTTAGCAAGGAACTTTTGTTGTTTGTTTAAAAACAAATTTAAGGATAATGACAGTCAGCACAAAGTCCAGAAAGTTATTCTAATGAGATATGGCATCTTTGCTATCTATGCAGATTATTTAGAGGGTAAAAAATAACCTTACTCATCTTGTTAAGAACATACAGAATATTCCAAGACCAATTTGTTATTTTAACAGAGAAAACCAAATTCTGGTTTTGTATTAATAAATATTTGACCTTAATGGATTTATAAGCTTTCCCTTTTTAATCTTATGAATAAATCCATCAAAACTGAGGCAGCTTGGGCAAAATTTTAATATTTCATTGCATATTTTTAGACTCTTATTTGCAGTTACAGCCCAAGACAAATAAATTTCCCTTTCCACAGACCTTCTATAGCTTTCAATATTCATCCAGGTTTTGTTCTTCATTATCCTCTCTCATATTTTAGAACAACCTAGATACTTTACTTCAAGTACAAAACTAATGTTTTCCCATTAATAAACAAAAACACATCCCATTACCTTGCATATATGGTCATACTTCTATGCCACTGTTGTTGTAGTCTCAATCTCCATATTAATTATAACTTAACCAAAGTAACTAACTTCTATTTCACAGAGAGATAATTGAGAAATTTCTGTCAAATACAAGTGTTTTAGCAAGCCAGCAAAGCTCATGGACATACATAATACCCATATCCTTTCTCTACCTTCTTAAAGTGGCAAAAATAGCCACTACATAACATATAAAAATTAAAATCATATATATGTTAAAACTACACTGGGTGACCAATGTTTCCGTATTGTTTTATGTAGAAATTATTCAAGGATGCAAAGATTATCTATTAACTAACTCAATTTAATATTAGTCCAAAGTCTTAAAGTTAACTATTGGAAATTATGTTTAATCTAACACACCACAGAACATAATTACTCTTGATATAGAAAAGTTTGTCAGAATTATAATTCAAGTTTACATTTTCTTTAATCTTAAACATTATATGGAAGTAATATTAGCTTATCGATAGACCTATTTAAGATATTCAGAAGTAATTAGTATCTTTGAGAAAACAAACCCAAATTTTATTTAAAAAGGTAAAACATTTGCTTAATATTACACTCTACAATGATTAAATCCAGACAAAGACAAATAGCTGTTTTTAAACCAGAATTATTAACCAGTCTGATTTGTTCAAGGATTCACTTTGATTACTTAAATTTAGATTCTTATATAAAAATACATCTCACGGCTTCCTTGGTGAATTCTACCAAACATTCAAAGAAGACTTTATCCCCGACCTTCTCAAACTTTTCTAAAAATTTGAAGAGTAGGGGAAGCTTCCTAAGTTATTCTATGAGGCCAACATTACCCTGATACCAAAACCAGACAAGGGCAATGCAAAAGAAAATTACAGGCCAATATCACTGATGAACATCGATGCAAAAATCCTCAACAAAATACTAGCAAATAGAATACAATACATTAAAAAGATCATACACCATGGAGGGAGTGACGTCAGCATCATGGCGGAGTGAGCTTTCCCATGAACTCTTTCCCGATAAGATACAACAAAAGGAACAGTCACAGACCAACAATGGAATCCCAGACAGTGAAAAGCTAGATCGGAAAGATCCACACTGCCGCACATCTGAGAGTGGAACGTGCTGGGCCCCCAGAGGAAGTGGGGAGAGGTAAGGAGAACTCCTCTCCCTCCCCATCAGATCAGCCATCCCGGTCCACAGGCTCCTAGAGAGGGGTGAGGGCTGGCCCTTGGCAGGGAAACCGTAGCTTTTCCGGCTCTCTCAGCCAGTCGGAAACTCCCGCACAGGGGACTCAGAAGAGCCACAGGGCTACCATCAACATCTGAGCACCCCAGAGAGCGGATAACGAGGGGCGAAGGAGAAGCCCCCCACACCAGGGACCCAGAGGGCAAAAGAGAGAGCCCCCCACTCCCCACAAACCAGACCCTGCAGCTCAACCAACCAGACCAGACCAAGCGATCCGCGGCAGACCAGATGAAGCGACTCGACCTGTGGTTCGCAGCGGGGGAAAAAAAACAAACAAACTGCGGATCGCAGCAGAAAAACCGCGGCAGAGTGCACGGGGCTTAGACTACACAGCCCTTTACCACCACACAGTGGCGGCGGGTGGAAGTTGCAACCAGAGATTTCCAGGATGAGGAAAAACAAAGCCAACACAGGGACCACAATGCAAAGATATATGAAATCACCAGACCAGAAGCAAAATGACAAGCACCCAGAAACCAACCCCGAAGACACAGAAATCCATAACCTAGACGACAGAGATTTCAAAATAGCTATCATAAAAACGCTCAACGAAATACAAGACAACACAAACAATTCGATGAGATTAGGAGTTTCTTCACAAAAGAGATTGAAATCATAAAGAAAAACCAATCAGTGCTGATGGAGATGAAGAACACAATGGAAGAGATAAAGGAGAATCTGGAATCTTTAAAGAACAGAGCTGACAATATGGAGGAAACAATTAGCATTTTAGAGGATAGGAATACAGATATGCTCCAGATGGAAGAGGAGAGAGAACTAAGACTAAAAAATGAAGAAAGACTCCGAGAAATATCTGACTCTATTAGGAAATGTAACATAAGAATTATAGGTATTCCTGAGGGAGAAGAGAGGGAAAGAGGAACAGAGAGCCTATTCAAGGAAATAATAGCTGAGAATTTCCCAAATCTGGGGAAGGAGCAGGAAATACCAATAAGCTAGGCCAACAGGTCACCTAAATATATTAACAGACAAAGGCTCTCTCCACGACACCTAGTGGTAAGGCTAGCCAGAGTCAATGACAAAGAAACAATATTAAGGGCAGCTAGACAAAAACAAAAAATAACGTACAAAGGAACTCCCATCAGGCTCTCAGCGGATTTCTCAACAGAAACTTTACAGGCTAGGAGAGACTGGACTGATATATTCAAATACTGAAAGACAAAAACTTTGAGCCAAGAATAATTTATCCAGCAAAAATATCCTTCAAATGTGATGGAGAAGTAGTAACTCTCCCAGATAAACAAAAGCTAAGGGAGTTCATGGCCACGAGACCCCCACTACAAGAAATACTCAAGAAGGCCCTCAGGCCTGAAAAAAAGAAGAGAAAGGGAATACAAAGCTTGGAACAAGGAGAAAAATAGGTAGATAAACTCAGAAAAATAGTAGATCTTTACCGGAATAGGTTAGCAACCACTTAAGTACTAAAATCAAAGATCAAAGGAAGGAACTCACCAAAAATAAATTTAACCTTGTCACTGTAAACACACAACCACAACACAAGATAGAATAAGGTATAACAAGAACGACTTAGAAGAGGAAGAGGAAAGTGATTGAACTGACTTAGTATAAGGAAATAGGAGGCCATCAGATAATGGACTATCTCATACACAGGTTTTTTACACAAACCTCAAGGTAACCACTAAACAAGTAATCAAAACAAAACCACATATGATAAACAAAGAGAAAACTAGAAGAGTCATAAGACAGAACAACCAAACTGAATTGGCAGTCTGAAACAAATGGGACAAGAAACAAAGGAAACGCAAAAGAACCAGAAAATAAGTGACAAAACAGCAACATTAAGCCCTCATATATCAATAATTACCCTAAATGTAAATGGATTGAACTCTCCAATCAAAAGATACAGAGTGGCAGGATGGATTAAAAAGCAAGACCCAACAATATGCTGCCTTCAGGAAACACATCTCAGCACTAAAGACAAGCACGGGCTCAGAGTGAAAGGATGGAAGACAATACTCCAAGCTAATGGCAAACAAAAGAAAGCAGGTGTTGCCATACTCATATCAGACAAAGTAGACTTCAAGATAAAACAGGTTAAGAAAGACAAAGAAGGGAAATATATAATGATAAAAGGGACACTCCACCAAGAAGACATATCACTTATAAATATATGTGCACCCAACATAGGAGCACCAATGTACATAAAGCAACTATTAACAAATCTAAAAGGAGACATTAACAACAACACAATAATAGTAGGGGATCTTAACACCCCACTTACATCAATGGGTAGATCGCCCAGACAAAAAGTCAATAAAGAAATAGCAGACTTAAATGAAAAACTGGACGAGATGGACCTAGTAGACATATACAGAGCACTCCATCCAAAAACAGCTGACTACACATTCTTCTCAAGCGCACATGGAATGTTCTCTAGGATAGACCATATGTTGGGAAATAAAGCAAGCCTCAATAAATTTAAGAAGATTGAAATCCTAACAAGCATCTTTTCAGACCATAATGCTATGAAACTGGAAATGAACCACGAAAAAAAAACTGGGAAAGTGACAAAAATGTGGAGATTAAACAACATGCTACTGAACAACCAATGGATCATTGATGAAATTAAAGGAGAAATCAAAAACTATCCGGAAACAAACGAAAATGATAATATGCCATATCAAACCATATGGGATACAGCAAAAGCGGTCCTGAGCGGTAAACTCATAGCGATACAAGCCCACCTTAAGAAACAAGAAAAAGCCCAAATAGGTAACCTTAAATTACACCTAACAGAACTAGAAAAAGAAGAACAAACAAAGCCCAAAGTCAGCAGAAGGAGAGAAATAATAAAAATCAGAGCAGAAATAAATGAAATTGAGACCAAAAAAACAGTAGAAAGGATTAATGAAACAAAGAGTTGGTTCTTTGAGAAGATAAACAAAATCGACAAACCCTTAGCCAGGCTTCCTAAGAAAAAAAGAGAAAAGGCTCAAGTAAATAAAATTAGAAATGAAAGAGGAGAAATTACAATGGATACCACGGAAATACAGAGGATTATAAGAGAATACTATGAAAAATTAAATGCCAACAAATTGGACAATCTAGAAGAAATGGATAAATTCTTAGACTCATACAACCTCCAAAAACTGAACCAAGAAGAAATGGAGAATCTGAATAGACCAATCACAAGTAAAGAGATTCAAATAGTAATCAAAAACCTCCAAAAAAATAAAAGTCCAGGACCAGATGGCTTCTCTGGTGAATTTTACCAAATATTCAAAGAAGATTTAATACCCATCCTTCTCAAACTATTCCAAAAAATAGAGGAAGATGGAACACTTCCTAAATCATTATATGAGGCCAACATCACCCTGATACCAAAGCCAGACAAAGACAATACAAAGAAAGAAAATTACAAGCCAATATCGCTGATGAACATTGATGCAAAAATCCTCAACAAAATATTGGCAAACCAAATACAGCAATACATTAAAAAGATCATACACCATGATCAAGTGGAATTTATACTAGGGATGCAGGGATGGTTCAACATCTGCAAATCAATCAACGTGATACATCACATCAACAAAACAAAGAAGAAAAACCACATGATCATCTCAATAGACGCAGAGAAGGCATTTGACAAGATACAACATCCATTTATGATAAAAACTCTCAGTAAAGTGGGAATAGAAGGAAAGTACCTCAACATAGTAAAGGCTATTTATGACAAACCCACAGCCAACATCATACTCAACGGGGAAAGACTGAAAGCCATTCCTCTGAGAACAGGAACGAGGCAGGGCTGCCCACTCTCACCACTCCTGTTCAACATAATACTGGAGGTTTTGGCCAGAGCAATTAGGCAAGAAAAAGGAATAAAAGGAATCCAAATAGGTAACAAAAAAGTGAAACTCTCACTATTTGCAGATGACATGATTGTATATATAGAAAACCCTAAAGAACCTGTTGGAAAACTATTAGAAACAATCAACAACTACAGCAAAGTTGAGGGTATATAATCAATCTACAAAAATCAGTTGCATTTCTGTATGCTAATAATGAACTAACAGAAAGAGAGCTCAAAAAGATAATACCATTTGCAATTGCATCAAAAAGAATAAAATACCTAGGAATAAATCTTACCAAGGTGGTGAAGGAGCTGTACAATGAGAACTACAAGACATTATTGAAAGAAATCCATGATGACATAAAGAAATGGAAAGATATCCCATGCACGTGGATTGGAAAAATGAACATAGTTAAAATGTCTATATTACCTAAAGCAATCTACAGATTCAATGCAATCCCAATCAGAATCCCAATGACATTCTTCACAGAAATAGAAAAAAGAATACTAAAATTTATACGGGGCAACAAAAGATCCCGAATAGCTAAAGCAATCCTAAGAAAAAAGAACAAAGCAGGAGGCATCACAATTCCTGACTTCAAAAGATAGTACAAAGCAATAGTAATCAAAACAGCATGGTACTGGTACAAAAACAGACACACAGATCAATGGAACAGAATTGAAAGCCCAGAAATAAAACCCCACATATGCGGACAGCTAATTTTCAACAAAGGTGCTAAGAACATACAATGGAGAAAGGAAAGTCTCTCCAATAAATGGTGTTGGGAAAACTGGACAGCCACATGCAAAAGAATGAAAGTGGACCATCTGCTATCGCCATTTACAAAAATTAACTCAAAATGGATCAAAGACCTGAAGGTGAGACCTGAAACTATAAAACTCATAGAAGAAAATATAGGCAACACACTATTTGACGTTGGTCATAAAGGAATCTTTTCGGGTGACATGCCTACCCAGACTAGGGAAACTAAAGAAAAAATAAACAAGTGGGACTTTATCAGATTCAAGAGCTTCTATAAGACAAATGAAACCAGAATCAAGATGAACAGACAACCCACCAGCTGGGAGAGAATATTTGCAAAACATACATCTGTCAAGGGGTTGATCTCCATAATATATAAAGAACTCACACAACTGAACAACAAAAAACAAACAATCTGATCAGAAAATGGGCAGAGGAAATGAACAGACACTTCTCCAAAGAAGATATACAGATGCCCAATAGGCACATGTAAAGATGTTCCACATCACTAATCATCAGGGCAATGCAAATCAAAACAACACTAAGATACCACCTCACGCCCATTAGAATGGCTATAATCACCAAGACAAAAAACAACAAGTGTTGGAGAGGATGTGGAGAAAGAGGAACCCTCATATGCAGCTGGTGGGAATGCAATCTGGTGCAGCCTCTATGGAAAACGGTATGGAGATTCCTCAAAAACTTAAAAATAGAGATGCCCTATGACCCAGCCATCCCATTACTGGGAATCTATCCAACGAACCTGAAATCAACAATCCAAAGAGGCTTATGCACCCCTATGTTCATTGCAGCATTATTCACTGTAGCCAAGAAGTGGAAGCAACCTAAGTGTCCCTCGACTGACGATTGGATTAAGAAAATGTGGTATATATATACAATGGAATACTATTCAGCCATAAAAAAAGACAAAATCATCCCACTTGCAACAACATGGATGGGCCTGGAACGTATTATGTTAAGTGAAATAAGCCGGAAAGAGAAAGACAAACACTGTATGATCTCACTCATATGTGGAATATAAACCAACACACGGACAGAGAGAACTGTACTGTGGTTACCAGGGGCAGTGGGGGTAGGGGGTGGGCACAAGGGGTGAAGGGAGTCATATATATGGTGATGGACAAACAAAAATGCACAACCCAAAATTTCACAATGTTAAAAACCATTAAAACATCAACAACAAAAAAGAGAGATCATACACCATGATCAAGTGGGATTTATTCCAGGGATGCAGGGGTGGTCAACATCCACAAATCCAACAATGTGGTACACTCCATCAACAAAATGAAGAATAAAAATCACAGGATCATCTCAATAGATGCAGAGGAAGCATTCAACAAGATACAGAATCCATTTATGATAAAAACTCTCAATAAAATGGGTAGAGAAGGAAAGTACCTCAACATAATAAAGGCCATATATGACACACCCACAGCTAACATCATACTCATTGGAGAAAAACTGAAAGCTATCCTCCTAAGAACAGGAACCAGACAAGGATGCCCACTTTTGCCACTCTTATATAACAGTATTGGAAGTCCTAGCCAAAGTAGCCAGGCAAGAAAAAGAAATGAAAGGGTTCCAACCTGGAAAGGAAGAAGTAAAACTGTCACTATTTGCAGGTGACATGATTTTATATAGAGAAAATCCTTAAAAATCCACCAAAAAACTATTAGAAATAATAAATAAATACAGTAAAGTTGCAGGATACAAAATCAGCATACAAAAATCAGTTGCGTTTCTATACACTAACAACGAAGTAGGAAAAAGAGAAATTAAGAATACATTGCCGGGCCAGCTCCGTGGCTTAGCGGTTGAGTGCGCGCGCTCCGCTGCTGGCGGCCCGGGTTCGGATCCCGGGCGCGCACCGACGCACCACTTCTCTGGCCTCGCTGAGGCCACGTCCCACATGCAGCAGCTAGAAGGATGTGCAGCTATGACATGCAGCTATCTACTGGGGCTTTGGGGGAAAAAATAAATTAAAAAAAAAAAAAAAAGAATACATTGCCTACAAAAACAGACACATAGATCAATGGAACAGAATTGAAAGCCCAGAAATAAAACCACATATATATGGACAGCTAATCTTTGACAAAGGAGCTAAGAACATATAATGGAGAAAGGAAAGTCTCTTTAATAAATGGTGTTGGGAAAACTGGATAGCTTCATGCAAAAGTGAAAGTAGACCATGATCTTTCACCATACACAAAAATGAACTCAAAATGGATTAAAGACTTGAAGGTAAAATGTGAAACCATAAAACTCCTAGAAGAAAATATAGGCAGTACACTCTTTGACATCACTCTTAGAAGTATCTTTTTGAATACCATATCTACTCCAGCAAGAGAAACAAAGGGAAAATAAACAAATGGAACTTCATCAGACTAAAGAGCTTCTGCAAGGCAAGGGAAACTATGAACAAAACCAAAAGACAACCTACCAACTGGGAGAAGATATTTGCAAATCATATATCCGACAAGGGGTTAGTCTCCAAAATATATAAAGAACTCATACAACTCAACAACAACAAAAAACAACCCAATCAAAAAATGGGCAGAGGATATGGACAGACGTTTTTCCAGAGAAGATATACGGATGGCCAACAGGCACATGAAAAGATGTTCAGCGTCACTAATCATCAGGGAAATGCAAATCAAAACTACAATGAGATATCACCTTACACCTATTAGAATGGCTATAATTACCAGGACAAAAAATAACGAATGTTGGAGAGGATGTGGAGAAGCGGGAACCTTCATACACTGTTGGTGGGAATGCAAACTATTACAGCCATTATGGAAAACAGTATGGAGATTTCTTAAAAAATTGAAAATCGAAATACCATATGACCCAGCTATTCCACTACTGAGTATTTATCCAAAGAACACGAAAACATGAATGCATCAAGATATGTGCACCCCTATATTCGTTGCAGCATTATTCACAATAGCCAAGACTTGGAAACAACCTAAGTGCCCATCAAGGGATGAATGGATAAAGATGTGATACACACACACACACACACACACACACACACACACAATGGAATACTACTCAGCTATAAAAAAAGATGAAATCTTGCCATTTGCGACCACATGGATGGACCTTGAGGGTATTATGCGAAGTCAAATAAGTCAGACAGAGAAAGTCAAATACTGTATGGTCTCATGCATAAATAGAAGATAAAAACAACAACAAGAAACTAACTCGTAGATACAGAGATTAGATTGGTGGTTTCCAGAGGGGAAGGGGGCGTGGAAGAGGAGAGTGAGAGGGGTGACAGGGCACGTGTGTATGGTGATGGATGGTAATTAGTCTTTGGGTGGTGAACATAAGGTGGTCTACACAGAAATCAATATATAATGATGTATACCTGAAATTTATATAATGTTATAAAGCAATGTTACTTCAATTTAAAAAAATGCGTCTGAGCTAACAGTTTCCTTGACAAGGGTTTTTCTTAAAAGGCCACCATATTTAATATGGTATAGTACTCCTTTAATAAAAATAGAAATTTTGACATTTTATACATTTTTTTTAAATGTTAGGAAAACAAATGTGCAGTGATGTATTTTTGCAATCTCAGTGCAAAAATCCTGCAGATTTAGGGAGACTTAGGTTAATCACAAGAAACAAAGGCAAGCTATCAACAGGAACCACAGCAAGAGGATGAAATGTCTTATAATGAATATCAAAATCAGCTGGAGACTTCTTAAAACACTGATTTGGGGGCTTAACCCCCAAAGTGAGTCAGTTGGTCTGTATTCTGGACTGAGAACTGGCATTTTTGATGAGTTCCCAGGTGACACTGATGGTGAAGGTCCAGGGATGAAACTCGAAGGACAAGTTTTCTAGGAAACATGAGGGTGCTTCCCTCCAGGCCCCAAGACCATGGTGCTGTAGAGTTGTAGACGCCTAGGGGTAGAGCTTCAGTTTATCCCCTCTGTGTCTTTGCAGTGAACAGAGAAGACAAAGAACAATAACAACAAGGACACTATATTTAAAGTATTCTATAGTCACTTTTTTATTTCCTGAGGTTCTTTTGTTTCTTTAGATAAGATTTTTGTAAGTCTTATTAGTATCTATAAACCAATAAAAACAGAGCTCTTTTAAGAAGTTTATATCTAATTTTTTAATACCCTTTCCAGAAATAGGACAATGTTTCAAACTCACACAAGGAGGGGTAAAGTCTCTCTCAAGTATAGACACACAGAGAGCTTGTAGCTTCAGGTCTAAAACTTTAGCTACAGGTTGAAGGAAACACAAAATGCCCTCACTGATCTGGATCTCAAAGGGCTTTTCTTTCCAGTAGAAGCAAGACATAGTCTTCTACAAACCAAAAGACTAATGTACCAGATTCTTTTCCATGTCACACCCAAAAAACAGTAGGTCTTCATCATCCTGTTATGGGGAATAACACTGGCTATGTGCAAACCAGAATCATAACCAAACATAGCCAAGAACCAGAAACAAAAGTAAAAATACAAAGTCAGGAAAACAGAAACAGTAGAAAAACAAAAACTCTGAAGATCAAGTTCTGTTGCCACTGGTATTCACTCTAGGAGCCAAAAAAAAAAAACCAGTTCCTGAGAGGTGCACTCTTTAATTGGTTCAGGAAGGTGTGTCCACTTGAACAACTTAGTATAATTCCAAAATTGTCAAAGTATAATTTTCAAAAAAGTTAAAAATAAGACTCTCAATAAAATATAATGAGTGCATGTCAACACATTATTTAACACCTTTATGAGGGAACCAGCATGATGATAAGGCCAGTTACTCTTTTTGACAATATCTATTACAGGGAGCTTGAACTCAAACACTCAGAGGGGCCAGGCAAGCAATGTAAATAAGGAAAGCGGACATTTACAACATTATCTGGAGAGTAGTGGGGAGTGTAAGGAACTTGAGAGCTCATACCTTATCTAAAGGTGGCAACTGTTGATCATCTTCAGCTAATTGTTGCCTTGTGGGAATATAAGCTTAGTGTTGCTTATCCCTATCTTCAATATTTTTTTCAGAGAAGCTATTAATCTGGATTTTAATGTAAGTCTTCCAGTTTTAAAGCATTGCTAACTAATTCAGTCTTTAAAAAACACTGTATGAGCCAAACAACACATGTCTTCAGGCCAGAAATGGCCCAAGGGCCATCACTTTCCAACTTTTGCAGTAGGTAGTAGTTATATAACATTATAGCGAAGGAAGAGTTTAACCAAAAGTTGTGTTTTTGTTTGAAAGAAAAGTTTTAAAAGATTTTTTTAAATGTTCACTTTCAGTTTTCTCACGAGTAAAAAAAAACGTGATGGTGTTTTGTCAACTAGTAATTCAGTGTCTACCACATACATAAACTTATTCATTTGCATTTTAAGTTCTGTTTTTTGTTGATTTAAAATATATTCATCTTCTGGACATCTGTTTCACAACAGTATGAATATTCTTAACACTAAACTGTACATTCAAAATAGTTAATTTTTATGTTTTTTTACCACAATTATATATACATATAATTGAATATATATTGAGTTTATTCAAAATGGAATTATTTGTTTTAAATTGTCTTTGTGGTATAGTATTGAATGTAATACATACAAGGTTTTGTTTTGGTTTTTTTTTGTGAGGAAGATCAGCCCTGGGCTAACATCCCTGACAATCCTCCTCTTTTTGCTGAGGAAGACCGGCCCTGAGCTAACATCTATTGCCAATCCTCCTCCTTTATTTTTTTCCCTTTTTCTCCCCAAAGCCCCAGTAGACAGTTGTATGTCATAGTTGCACATCCTGCTAGTTGCTGTGTGTGAGACGCCACCTCAGCATGGCCCGACAAGTGGTGCATCGTTGCGCGCCCAGGATCCGAACCCAGGCCGCCGGTAGTGGAGCATGCGCACTTAACCGCTAAGCCACGGGGCCGGCCCCATACAAGGTTTTCACAGAAATCCGTATAGTAGGTAACAGGAAAGCCTGGAGACAAGGAGATATTTTGAAAGGCTGCTATAATGGCCTTGTCAGAAGATCATAAGAACTTGAATAAGGGAACCGAATATAGTAATGGGAATGGTGATCAATTTGCGAGACATTTCAGGAACTGAATTGGCAGAATTTGGTGAAAAATTGAATATGGAGCTTGAGGAAATAATAAAAAGATTAACGTTTCTTTCTTGGTAACAGTATACCAATAATTAAAATAGGAAACAACAAATTCACAGAAAATTGGTTCAGTTTTAGACAAGCTATGAAATTTCAGGACTAAAGGAAACCTAAAGGTTGCCTAGTGCAACCATCTCATTTTATACATGTGAAAGTCAAGGTCTCAAGAGATTAAATTAAGTGATACCTTCGATATCACAATTTAAATCAGAAGCAGGACTTAACTACAAGTTTCTAGGTTCAAAGGCCATCTTTTCTCAGTACACCAGAGCCTCTGCTCTGTGATACACGAATTGGTTCAGTTCAGAGATGAACTTGTGATGGTGTAGTAACCTTCAGGCTGTTGCCATATGTTTGTTAAGAAGGCCTGCATATTTCAAGAGACTGGATACCAGACCTTTTTTTCTGGCTCTCTAAAGTACAAGTCTGCCTCTTATCGGATTTGTAAACTTTTCTTTAGTTTAAGCTGTTTGTAGGACCTGTAAATGGAAATCATTTGTAGACGTTTGTGATTTAATGCCCAGAGTTCAAAGGAAAGGTTGAGACTACAGGTGGAGATTTGGGAGTCAAGGACCATATCTTGAAACATTCTGGGGAGTAATGTATAAGTAACTGTATAACATTCTAAGGATTTGGACTTTATCCTATTAGAGGTTCTCAACCTCAGCTGTATGTAAGAATTGGTAGGTCTGGGGACCGGCTGAAGTATCTTTATTTTTAAAAAGCTCCGGAGGTTTCAGAGGCATAACTAGGAATGCTGTAAGCAGTGAGAAGCTGTAGGATTTGAAGCAGGGAAGTGAAATAAACAAATGCGCATTTTAAAAGGTAATTCTAGCTTAACTGGGCGGGAGAGAGGCTTGCAGTAGTCTAGGCAAGAGATATCTTTTAATGACTACGTAATATTTCATCGAGTTAATTTTCCGTAATTCTTCTGTCTTGCAACACTTATGTTTCTGGGTGGGTGTGTGTGTGTGTGTGTAAAATTCACTATTATCCCCAAAAAGTGCATCTTTCTGTTTCTTTTTTTGTTATTCTTTTTAATTATTTCACTAGAACAGATTCCTAGGAGTAATTCTATTCAGTTGAAGGAAATGAGTCGTTTTGGCTCCTGATTATGTATTACCATATGGTTATAACCAATTTACAGTGTTACTCTCCATGTCATGGGCCAAATATGACCTTAAGAATCATTTTGTAAGGTTCAAGAAAAGAAAAACTACTGGGATTTTGATTAAAGTAATTTTATTTTGAAATTAGCAATAAATTATCAGAACAATGGTTATATCGTGTTATGCTATTTTACATGATTTAACTCAATATTTAATAACTAAATTTATCCTTAATAGATTGATGAACTTCCAGAGGGAGCTGTGAAGCCTCCAGCAAACAAGTATCCTATCTTCTTTTTTGGCACCCATGAAACGTAAGTCAACAAAACAACTTGAAGTTTCAACAGCTCTAATTTGACTCTGCTAGACTACATTGTTTATAGATGATCTATGGATATGCTTTTAAAAATCATCATAATCAATTATATAAAATTACCAAGCTCAATAATGTGTTTTTCTTAGTGTAAAGATTTTTCATTCATTTTGCCTTTGAATGTCATTTCTGGTTCTGTTTAAATGTTGGGCATCACCCAGAAGTCTCCTTTAGGACACTTTTAAGTCCTGGGGTGATCCCCTTACCACTCCCAGTAATTTCTTTTGTAGCTCTTATATATTTCCCTTAGGGAAATTTCTTCCATTCATATTTCACAGAACAAAGTTATATACTCTTAGGCTCTTTCAATTTGTTGGACCCTGAAGCAAACATATAACCTTTTTAAGGTTTTCTAGTTGTGTTGGTTAGAGTACAGGCTAAACTGTTGAATAAAGGAACCTGAAAATACAGCATCTCAAATAATATAGAAGTTTCTCTCTTCCTTTTGAAACAATCTAGAGATAGGCAGATAGGTGAAGGTGGGTAGACTACTCTGCTCTAGGGACCCAGGTTCCTTCTTCATGTTGTCCTGCCATTCCCTGGAGTGTTGCCCTTGTCTGCTTATTTAAAAAAAAACAAAAGCGGGCCGGCCCCGTGGCTTAGCGGTTAAGGGCGCGCACTCCGCTGTTGGCGGCCCGGGTTCGGATCCCTGGCGTGCACCGACGCACCGCTTCTCTGGCCATGCTGAGGCCGCGTGTCACATACAACAACTAGAAGGATGTGCAGCTATGACATACAACTGGCTACTGGGGCTTTGGGGAGAAAAAAGGAGAAAGATTGGCAATAGATGTTAGCTCAGAGCCGGTCTTCCTCAGCAAAAAATGAGGAGGATTAGCATGGATGTTAGCTCAGGGCTGATCTTCCTCACCAAAAAAAAACAAAAAAACAAAAAAACAAAAACTGGCTTAGCAACACCTGTGCATCTTTCAGGTGGAGAGAAAGGGAGAAAGAGAAGAGGTGAAGAACAAGTAACTTCCCTGTAAGGAAATGACAAGGAAGTTGCATACATCACTGCCACTTGCATTCTTTCCAGTGGCAAAAACTTGGTCATGTGGCCACATCCAGCTGTAAGGGAAGCTGTGAAACATAGTCTCTAGCTGGGCAACTCTAATGGGAGGAAAAACTGGAAGGAGTAATCCATTAATAAAAGAAAGAAGAAGATAATGGATACTAGGGGACAGCTGGCAATGTTGACACACTTAAGAATGTATATGGTTAATTACGACAGGTACACAAATGGCATAGGAATTGCATATGTGGGGAAAAGCTAAAAACTATCACAAAATCTTATAGGTCTTCAAATTCAGAGTCACTCCTTATGTTCATTTGAATGTTAGTAGAGCCAGGCGTGAACTTTTTCTTAGCCTGCTGTCTCTGCCACTGACATCTTCCTCATTCTCATCTTGAAAGAGAGCTAGCCAGGAGAGGGCCCTTAAGACATATTTCTTTCTTGTCTTCATATGAAAAATAGTTGTGTTTCTCTTAGGAAGTTAGTTTTATTTTCTTTGTTTTTTTTTTTTAATCTAATAGACACTGTGGACTATGCAACTTACCATGTTTTTCCTCCTTAGAGAGGTTGCTAGAAAGCTTAGGAATAAATGTTTTACCTTTAATAAGTGCATAGGGCTCTGTGATACATATTTTTGTATTTGCCTCGTTCCTGCCTCCATTTTATTTCTATGCCATTATTTTGCTTTTTCTTTAGGACCTGTTTCCAAGTGATCTGGTTGTATTTCTGGGACAAGGCAGAATTTAATAAACAGGATTATCACATTTCCACTATATACACCCAATCAGTTGTTTACTAACATTATATGGTTACTTTCATTCACTTAGTAAACATTTTTTGGCATTCTTTAAGGCATTGGAAATAAAGAGATGCCATTAAAGAGCTTGCCACCTGGTGTATTGCTGGTGAATGTAACAGATCATTCTAGTGAACATTGTGAAGGATTTTACAGAGCTGTTTCTTATAGCATCCTTAATATAAGTCAATGGCATCATTCCAAGACTCCATTCAGTAAAAGAAGTTCTACCAAAGAGCAGCATAGTACGGTCCATATGTGAGTTTTTTGCTGGTTTGATCATCTAGAGGTAGATTTTAAAACATCTAGAGGTGAATGAACTTCAAAAACCCTGCCATAACATTGTTTCAGCTGAATATTTACTTGATACTGGGTGTCCTTGAACCTAAGATTATATGCCCTGGCAAGTACCTAATGTTCAACCTCTTCGTGAAGGCAGAGTCATGTGGATGTTGCTTAGCACAGTGCCGGGCCCATGGTAGGTGTTTAAAAAAAACAGCTATTGAATGAATTAAAATTAATTAAATGAAATAAATGAAAGGGGGAAAAACCATGTGAAAGGTGAGGAATTTAACAAGAAAGCTGTGTGCAGGTCAGCCAAAGGAGCACCCTTAGGCAGGACTAGAATTTTCCTCAGAACATGGCTTTGAATCTGTTCTAATGCCTAGACAGATAGGTGAATGGAGCCCCAAGTTCTTCTGCTCCATATAACTTAACCTTAGTTAACTACTAACCCCAGTAGTTTTAGTCTGGACAATTTTCAAGGCAGCCTTGGCCAGGAAAAATAAAACCATCGTCCTTAGAGCATGTAATTTTGAACAATTTTATTTTCTGGCCTACCTTTTAATAAGATTTGTAAAACATGCAGCAAACTTAACCAACTGAGAGGGCATTTGATTTGTGGAATTATCTATAATCCAGGGAAAAACAAGGTTGTCTATCAAAAGTAAGAACTTGTTTTAAAATAGTTCCTTCAGAGTCCCTCTTTCTGGCAACAGTTAGCATGGCCAATTGAACCATTAACCCTGCCGCCTGTGGCGTGATTAAAGTACAGGCAAGCTCTGGTTATCATCAATAGCTGTGATGTGAACCTTGGGCAGCTTAGCCCACAGTTAATTCCTATACATAGAGTCAAAGTCTGGAAAAAGGTCAAAAGCCACAGTCTAATAATAATTCATGACAAATTTCTCTAAAAGTAAAATCACGATACCCAAAGTCCATTTATTTCTCATGTTCAGTTTGTTGAGCAAGACGCTGACATGCTTTTGATTAAAATGTCTAGTAACCTAATAAACTATGTCTGGATTCACTGAGATGGAATCATACTGACTGACCAATTAAAGGTGAACAATCAAGGAAGGTTTAGTGATGGGGGTGGGTCAGAAAGCTTCCTCAGGTGTTTTTATCAATTTGAAGTTTTTGATCAGCTAGGCAATGTGAAGGATCAGTACTAAGACCTAGTCAGAAATGGAATTTACAAAGATCAACAGTAAACTATTAACCTATAGTCTCAAAGCTTTCAATATCATCTCTGCTGATAATTTCCAAATATATATCTCCAGCTCAGACCTTTCCCCTGAATTCCAGAATCACCTCTCCAGCTGCCTACTTGACATCTTCATTTGGATATCTGACCAGGATTTCAAACTTAACGTCCAAAACTGAGCTTTTCATCCGCAAACCTTGTTCTCTCAAAAATCTTTCCATTTCAGTATCAATTCCATTCTTCTAATTTCTAAGTCTAAAACTTCGGAGATATCCTTAACTCCACCCTTTTTCTCACATGCCATATCCAGCCCATCAACAAATCATCTTGGCTCTTTCTTGAGAATGAATTCAGAATCCAACCACTTCTCACCAACGGCACTACTTACACCCTGTCCACATCACTGTCATTACTTCAATAGCCTATTAGTCTCTCTGCTTCTACCCTGGTACCCTCTTCTTCAGTCTCTTTTCAGCACAGCAGCCAAAGGATCCCATTGAAACATAAATTGTCGCTTCTCAAAACCTTTCATGATTTCCCATCTGACTCAAAGCTTTTATAGTGGCCTCCAACGCCCTGCATAATCTGTGCCCCCACCCTGTTACCTCTCTGACCTCTTCTCATACTGCTTTTCCTCCACTCATTCCGCTCTAGCCACACTGGCCTCTTCATTTCTTAAACACACTAGGCATCCTCCCACCTAAGGGCCTTTTTGTACTTGTTCTTCCTTCAGTCTGCTCTACTCTTCCGCAAGGAAGTGCATGGGTTGTTCCTTCACCTCCTCTAGTTCTTAGATATTCCCTCTTCAGTGAGGCCTTCCTTGATCTGTATATCTAAAATTGTAAAATCCACCCCAAGTCCTTGCCATCCCCTTTCTCTGCTTTATTTATTTAATTTTTTCTAGCAAAAAATACTATGTATTTTATTTATTTATCTTTTTTATTGTCCAAACCCCTACCCCCTAGAATGTATACTCCATGAGGATAGAGATGTTCATCTCTTCCCTACAGAATCCCCAGCACCTAGAATAGTGCCTGAGACATTATAGATGATCAGTCAAATTTGTTGAATGAATGAATAAATGAATCTTAGTTTGAAATGTAAGCTTCATGGATATCAGCTGGGATGTGGGCCTCCACCATCTCATTTACCAGGTTAACAGCATAGATAATAATGCTGAAAACTCTGGTTTGAATGCTTGAATCTATTAGTGAGCCCCAGGATTTATTCTAACTTATTTTCTTTTCATGGTTTTGATTAATTTAGGATAAGGTTTAAATTGGATAAGATTCTATCTAGTTTGCCACTTCTGATTTTTTTATTGCTTAGTGCCTCATTAAACACTAATATAATTTTTTAATTTATGGAAATAATAGTGAATAAATATACTAATTTGGTATATGGTGTTAAAATCATTTTTGTAATCTAGTGTTTCTATTTTTACTGTAAATCTCACAAAAGCTTCACCTATAGAAGATTAGCATAGATAAGTCTTAGTTTAAAATGATTTAAGTGGTCAAAGTAGACATCTTTAAAACTACTTGTGTAACTAAAAATCAATTTCAAAACAAAAAAATTGTAATTTAAAATTAAATCAAAGTAGCACAATGTAGGGTTGCTGGCTTATATAACCAGCTAACCATTTTTTCTGCCTTGAAGTATATATGTAAAACATCTTGTGGTAGGTGGGTTTATACTTTTAATTTTTTTACTAAAATATGCTCTGACACTTTAGTTGATATTGATATTAAAAATATCTTACATTTGAAGATCAGAGTATCAATTCTATTTCTAATGTATCTCTGCAGTGCATTTCTAGGTCCCAAAGACCTTTTTCCCTATAAGGAATACAAAGACAAGTTTGGAAAGTCAAATAAACGGAAAGGATTTAATGAAGGATTATGGGAAATAGAAAATAACCCGGGAGTAAAGTTTACTGGATACCAGGTAATGGTTTACTTCATTGTCACTTGCTATATCTCATTTCTTTGGTTTTAACTCTTTTTTTGGATCTGTCTTATATATCCTTTCTACTAATAGTTACCCTCCATCCATTTGAAGTCAGGATTGTTTTTGGGTCCAATAGCATTTGGAGTAAATGTAATTCTATTACCCAAGAGGGTTCAAGTAAAGTGGTCACTGGAAAATTGAGGTTGACAGCCCCTTATTTTGAAAATCTTAAGAGTAAGCTGAACCCTTTCAAATTAGAATAGAATGATTCTTGTCACAGTCTATGTTCTTTGCTATTTTTTCAAAAATGTAATTAGCTAATATTTTATTATTTCTTAGGCAATTCAGCAACAGAGCTCTTCAGAAACTGAGGGAGAAGGCGGAAATACTGCAGATGCAAGCAGTGAGGAAGAAGGTGATAGAGTAGAAGAAGATGGAAAAGGCAAAAGAAAGAATGAAAAAGCAGGCTCAAAACGGAAAAAGTCATACACTTCAAAGGTTACTGAGAAACTTTCCCCATTGTTATTAATGTTATATGCATATTCATTAAAAGTTTTTAGATTATCTTTAATTCATTCATTGGGCACATAGAAATATACTAGTTGTGTGGAGCCTCTGCCTTTAGAGACAATAATATAGCCGAGGGGAGTAAGACGGATAACCTTAGATGTGAGGGCAACTGGCTATTGACTCTTCAGGGCTGATTCGGCCCTGAAAATACCACCTTCTCAGTTGGAGGAGGACTATTCTTTAGTCAAGGATATAAGAGGAGGTATGCCTCCTGCAACCAGATGAGCTCTGAAGAATTTAGCTATATAGAACACTCAGAACGATTCAGGACCGTGTCTATGTACTATACATGTAAATATAAAGATATACTCTTACTTGTCTTTCTGCTTTAAAGAATGTGCTTTAGCTCTTTATTTGTTCAGTTCTCATTTTCTGATCACCTGTTCTATGTCAGACATTTGTACTGGTTACAGTGGTGAGCAAATCCAACTCCATCCCTAGCGTCATATAACTTACAATACAGTGGGTCGGGGAGGAGGGCGGAACACAGAGTAAACAAGCAAATAATAAATATAAATTGTGAACGGACTATGAAGGAAATGAATGGGAGCAGAGAATGACAGACTAAGGGTACCTACTTTAGATAGAGTGACCAGACCTTTCTGAAAAGGCAAAGTTTATGCTGAGACCCAAAAGGCAAGTGTGGGAGGAGGAGCCATGTGTGGCAGAGCAGCAGAGCTCTGAGGCAGGGAGGGGTTTGGCATGTCCTGAATTGAAAGAAGGCAGGTGTGATTGGAGAATCATGATGAAGAGGAAGAGTCAGGCAAAGGCTAAATAATGGAGACTTGTATGCCACATTAAGGAGTTTGGATTTTATTCCAAATTTAGCAATAATTTATTGAAGGTTTTAAACAAAAGAGTGACATGATCCTAGATTTACAAATTAGGTTTTTCATACAGGAATTCAGAAATACAATTGAAAAAACTATGAGATTGTGAAAATTGTTCACCTTTTAGAAACTGAAAGCAACATAAATGATCTTTGAAGACCAAAGATTTGTTTCACTATAATTGGTCTGTCACTCAACTGAATACTTGGATAAATTACCTCCATTTAGATTCTGGTATTTAGTGGCTGGATATATTTAGGAAACTCTTTAAAAACAAGTATAAAGAGTTTATCAGGCTATCAACATTTTATTTTACAGTCTAAAAAATCCACTTAACTGGATCCACCTAGTTAAAATTGTATGAATACATATTACTTCCTGTGCACCTAGTGAAAAACAGTATTTCTCTTGGATGGGAATAAAGTTTGCAAATAACAACAAAATAATTAGAATTTTCCCCATAAGACTGTATCTTCCATTGCAGTCATTTTTAAGCTGAATTTCTTTTAGCATTTTGGACTTCACTCAAACACCCAATTTAATTGATTTTATTTAATTTACGATTGCCTGCTGAGCTTCTGTGTAATGTGTTGTACCACCGTAAATTATCTAAGCTACCTAAGATAGCCAAGGTATTTAGTAGTGTGGATATGTGGCTTTTAAATGTCATTATTTCATTGCTTGGTATGAAGACCAGAAGTAATAGGCCTTATACCTGGGGTGGATTTACAATTTAAAGCAGTGAAGGGGTAAAAACAAACTTTACTTACTTACTTACTAAGGCTTATCTATTTTTTTTTTTTTCCTGTGAGGAAGATCAGCCCTGAGCTAACATCTGCCAATCCTCCTCTTTTTGCTGAGGAAGACTAGCCCTGGGCTAACATGCATGCCCATCTTCCTCCACTTTATGTGGGACGCCGCCACAGCATGGCTTGACAAGCAGTGTATCAGTGCACTCCCGAGATCCGAACCAGTGACCCCCAGGCCACCACAGCAGAGTGCGCACGCTTAACCACTTGCGCCACTGGGCCAGCCCCAAGGCTTATCTATTTTAAATTAAAGGATCATGTCCTTCGCTTAAAGGATCATGTCCTTCGCTTTCTTTCAAGATCACAACTTTCATGATCACTTAAGAACTATGATTTTTTGTTTTTAATATCAACAGAGTAACCTGTTAAAACAGCGGTTCTCAGGGCCAGCCCCGTGGCTTAGTGGTTAAGTGCATGCGCTCCACTACTGGCAACTGGGGTTCGGATCCCAGGCACGCACCGACGCACTGCTTGTCCGGCCATGCTGAGGCAGCGTCCCACATACAGCAATTAGAAGGATGTGCAACTATGACATACAACTATCTACTGAGGCTTTGGGGAGAAAAAGGAAAGAAAAAAAAAGGAGGAGGATTGGCAACAGATGTTAGCTCAGGGCTGGTCCTCCTCAGCAAAAAGAGGAGGATTGGCATGGATGTTAGCTCAGGGCTGATCTTCCTCACAAAAAGAAAAAAACAGCGGTTCTCAAACTTTCACATGCTCAGGATTACCTGGAGGGCTTGTTAAAACACATATTGCTGCGCCTCACCACCCCCCGCCCCAAATTTCTATTTCAGTAGGTCTAGGGTGGGGTCTGAAAATTCAGTTTCCAGATGAGACTGATGCTGCTGATCTGGGAACCATCTTAAGAGAAGCACTTACCTGGCATAACCTTTTTCTCTTTCTTCCCAGATGTGTCCTTTTTGTTGATTGTGGTGATCTTTTTTACATCTATCTCTTGAAGTCGAATAATCTTCTTTGCCACTAAAAACCAATGGTTCACAAACTTTTTTGACTGCAGTCAACCTACCCAGTTAGGTAGAGGGAAAGGTCCTACATCCCCTCTATCTCACCTAATTCCATTTTGCTGTGAAAAAAAAGTTCAGTAATCATAATGAAAAGCCATAGTACAAACATATTTGAGAGAGATTTTGTATATATCTTTTTAGCAGTAAGTGTATGGATGATTCATATGTGAGCCATAACAGATACTGAAAAATTATAGGTCAAAAATATTTTGCCTGAAAATTATTTACTGTATAAAGTAGGGCTAATCAACAAACTACACTGATGATGATGCTAAACCACTAGTAATCTGAGTTAAAAAACAAAGATGGCAGCAATTGGACACAGCCAATTCAAGACCACATTGATGAAACAGATGAAGGGTCCTTCCCCAAAATTACAGGAATTGGCGATGATCTGAATATGCACAGTAAGAGCTTTTTGCTAGGTTACCAAATATAGCTTGGCAGCCAGATTTCTTAGTAGAATACTGAATGTGACTCTTTAACAAAACTCTAGTAATGCCCTAATTCTAGTCCATGTACACCAAATTATAATATTTATAAACTCACTTGTATGGTTACTCATAAGTGTCTTTTGTAAGCTTCATAAATTTTAGGGAGTTGTGCATTATTATCTATAAGAACTCCAAGTCAAAGACTATTATTTGAGAATTACTGTATAAAGCAGTTACTACATTTCAATAATTACTGTATTTACTAGGAGAATAAAAAGTGTTTCACTTTTTATATTGTCATACTTGATCTTAACTTTAGATACTCCACATTTGGATTTAAATCCCTTCTTTCCCTTCGTGTAAAAGGTAAAAATGACCTCATTTTAAACTGACATTTTGGGCTTGGTTGGTAATTTTAGTTAAGTAAAATACAAGCAATGTAATTCAATATTCTATCACATAGCTAGAAGATATTTTCTCTTTGGAAGTTGCATTTTAAAATATCGATTGTCTGAAGAAGCTCCAGTTTGCTAATTCATTTCTGAAAGACCAGAAGTGACTTGGCTAAATCAGTTTTGCCTTGGCTGTTATTTGCCATGTGCTTAAAGATTCTTAAAATTCCTCAAAAAGGAAATATTAGTGAAATGCTACATTTTACTTTCTTAAAGGTGCACAGTGGGGACAACTTTTGATAATTTTAATGCTGTTCTGCAAAGCAACTCTGGCTGTGAACTATACTTGTATTTTCATCTTCCTATAGAGTTTATCGTGATTTAAAATGCAAGATGATAAGAAAAAAGGGCTAGTTCACCATATGGCCTTGGGTTCTTAAATAACTATCCATAGCGTAAAAGATTCAAGTTAGTTTATATCACATAGTGATATAAAAGTTTTGTCAAGATCATTCCATATATACCATTAACCAAACAGCTTCAACAGGTGTCCCAACATGAGTATAGATATATTATCTTGGATAGTTCACCTCACTTCTCTGGACCTCAATTTCTACTGTAAAATGTTGGGGAAAGAGGAGATAACCTTTAGGATGCCTACTAGCTCTGTAGCCTTCCCAAGGTCCATCCAGCTATATTTATTCATATTGACAGCGTTTTGGGTACAAGAATCTTTATTTTTTGCTTTTAACAACACACTACTGGAAAGAACTAAAGGGTCATCTGGTCCACCTCTACTTCCTTTCCAGCTGGTTAGACTGAGGCCCAGTGAGGTGAAATGACTTGTCCAAGGTCACCTAGCTCAGACTTGGCACACTGCATATTATATCAGTATATCCTGTAACAAGCCACAAAGACTGGTTGTAGGTCAGCTGCTTCTGTATTTCTCACTTACACTTGTACATTTGGATTTCTACTTTTGACTATAATTTTTAACTTGTCCAAACATTTAGAAATCCTCTAAACAGTCGCGGAAATCTCCAGGAGATGAAGATGACAAGGACTGCAAAGAAGAGGAAAACAAAAGCAGCTCTGAAGGTGGAGATGGCGGCAATGACACAAGAAACACAACTTCAGACTTGCAGAAAACCAGTGAAGGGGTAAGGATATGTGTGTAATTTCTCTTATCGTCTATTAACTTAGAAGACATTTTGCTTCAGAATCAGGATCCATATCTTAGCATTAGTAAATGTTGTTTTAGTAAGCGGAGAAATATTCTCGACCTGATGTATATACCCACTCTCAGCTCCTGAATAAGTGATTAGATGCTTAGAGTCTGAGAATAAAAGATAGCCAGGTGAGAATTACACCTGCCTATCAGTTTGGAACTCTATGAACAGGTTTATTCTTTTTTAAACAAACTTCAGGGGCCTGCCCAGTGGCACAAGTGGTTAAGTGCGCGCGCTCCACTGTGGTGGCCCGGGGTTCACCGGTTCAGACCCCGGGCACGCACCAACGCACTGCTTGGCAAGCCATGCTGTGGCGGCGTCCTATATAAAGTAGAGGAAGATGGGCACGGATGTTAGCCCAGGGCCAGTCTTTCTCGGCAAAAAAAAAGAGGAAGATTGGCAGATGTTAGCCCAGGGCTGATCTTCCTCACACACACAAAAAAATAATAACCTGTAAAATATATTATTATTACTCTTCTGTAAAATTCTGGTTTCAGCTGAGTTCTTATCTGTTCTTATCGGTACTATTTACCTCTCAGCTCTCTCCTCCTTCATCCAGTTATCCATAATTACTCACAAGTTATTAGGATACTAATTGTTCCCTTATTCCTCTCACTCAGCTCAGCTTTACTCTCCTTTGCTTGTCTTCCTTCTCTTGACCTCTTTCCAGTAAATTAGTCCTCTGTCATTACCTTTGCCTGCAGCCCTCCCAGGGATACAGTCCTGCCAACAGTCACTGAAGGCTTGAGTACCTGACTCATTTGATTTCTTTTTATCCCACCTGGTACCTTCATCCCAGGTAGCTTCAATATGCATATAGCAAAAACTCCCGCGACTTCTCTCCCCGTTGCTGCCAAACTCATTTCTAGCTGCACTTCACTTCCTGTGACAGAAGAAGAGATAGTCTACACCCTTAATACCCAGAGTGTAGTCTGTGGACAAGAAGCATCAGCATCACCTGGGAGCTTGTTAGAAATGTAGATTTTTAGGCCCAACCCCAGACTTACTGAAACAGAATCTATATTTTAACTAAACCCCCAGGTCATTCATATGCACGTTAAAGTTTGAGAAGCATTAATCTCCACCTTTCTATTGCTGGGGTCCAGAAGATCATCTCCTCCTACTTCCTCCAAGGCCACACCCAGTCAGTTGTCCCCTTTCTCTCCTATACCTTAATCTTCTTTTCCACTGGCTCCTTCCCCACTGCCTGTAAACAGTATCAGGTATCCCTTAACCTTAAAGATACCTCCTTTCCCCCATATATTCTGTTCTTTCCAACTTTCTCTTCATCTCTAAACTAAAAGAATTCTCTTTTCTCCCAGTGTCCATTTCTTCACCTTCTACTCATGCCTTAACCCACTGCACTCTTATGTCGTCTTTGACCATTTCATTGAAATTGCTCTTATAAAGGTCCCTAGTGATCCTCTCATTGCCAAATCCAGTGTCTCCTTTAATCTTTATTTTAACTCTGCAGCATTTAATACCATTAGCCACTTTCTTCTGCTAACTTTGCCTCCAGGTCACCAGTCTCTTCTGTTTCTCTCAGTTCCTTCTCAGTCTCTTTCTAGAGCTCCTTTCTTCAATCTGTCTTGGTGCACTTCTATTCTGAAAGCTTACCCTGTGTCCATCTTATCCACACACATGGTTTTAACTGTTATTTATTACTGATGACTTCTCACCCTGTATCTCTGCATTGTAGATGCATTTTCCTAACTGTTAATGAAACCATTTCTACTTGAATATCTTGAAAGCACCTGAGAAAATAGTTGCTACCAGAAGTAGCAACAGCAGCAGAGTCAGAGTAGTAGTGGCTCACATTTTTACTCTGTCACACACTCTGCTAAATGCTATGCACGCATCATCTCATTTCATCCCCACACAAATCCCGGGAGGTAGGTCAGGTATTATCTCCATTTCGTAGCTAGGGAAACTGAGACTGAAAAGACTGGCCCAGGGTCACACAGCTAGTAAGACCCTGAAGGTGAAGCAAGAACCTGAGATCCTTTTATTTTTAACCTGTTTTTAATAATATATTTGTTATATACAAGAGAATATATATATAATATAAAGTAATAAACATAGTATTCTTTTTTCTTTTTTTTTGCTGAGGAAGATTCACCCTGAGCTAGCATCTGTTGCCAGTCTTCCCCTTTATTTATTTATTTATTTTTTTTGCTTGAGGAAGATTAGCCCTGAGCTAACATCTGTGCCAGTCTTCCTCTACTTTGTATGTGGGTCGCTGCCACAGCAAAACAGAGTATTCTAATTAATCCAGTGACCCTACCACTCAACCCAAAAACCAAAACATAACAATAGCTTGTATCTATTTACACGTTCTTCCCCGTCCCATCTTCTTCCTACCCAGAGATGGCCACTAGTGTTGTCTTTATTATTTCCTTTCATTTTCAAAATTCTAGCCCATACGTAACATATGAGTATACAGTTAAATAATATATTGTTTAATTTTGCTGGGTTTTGAGCTTTTTTAAAAATGGTGCCATTTACTCACTTCACTTCCAAGATTCCTTCATGTGGTTACGTGTAGAGTAGGTTTTTTTCACTGCTGTGTAATACTCGGTTTTATGAGTATACCACAATTTATTTACCCAGCCTCCTATTGGTGGACATTTTGGCTGTTTCCAGCTTTTTGCAATTATGAACTGTGTTGCTGTGAACAGTCTCATATTTGTCTCCTAGTGCACATATGCACAAGTTTCTTTAGGTATGTAAACTAGAACTAGGCATGCTGAGTCATGAGTATGGTTTTTAACTTTACAAGATAATGCCAAATTATTTTCCTAAGTAGTTGGACCAATTTACACTCCCAAGATCAGTGTACAAGCTTTCTGTGACTAACTTGGCATTGTCACACTTAAAAATTTTTGCCTATAGTGAGTGTACATTATAGTCTTAATTTGCAATACTTAGATTAATAATGAGGTTGAACTTCTTTTCATATGTTTATTTACCACCATGTTGTGCAGTGCTTCATTTTGGTTTTATGCCCATTTTCCTATTGGTTTTTTCTTCCTTATTGATTTGTAGGACTCCTTTACATAGTCTGGATTCTAAGACGGGTGGTCACATGCATTGCAGATATCTTCTCCAAGTTTGTGGCTTTTTTCCTATTGGTTTTTTCTTCTTTATTGATTTGTAGGCCTCCTTTATCCTTTACATAGTCTGGATTCTAAGATGTGTGGTCACATGCATTGCAGATATCTTCTCCAAGTTTGTGGCTTATCTATTCAATTTCTTGATGATACCTTTTGGTGAAAAGACTTTCTTAATTTTATTATAGTCAAATGTATCAAACTTTTCTTTTTATTGTTAGCATTTTTCTGTCTTGCTTAAGAAATCTTTTCCTATCTCAAGATCAGAAAGATATTCTCGTATATTTCCTTTTGAAATTGTAAAGTTTTGTTTTTAACATTTTAGTGTTTAATCCATCTGGAATTAATTTTGGTGTATGGTATGAGGTAGGATCCCGTTGCCTTTTTCCCCATAGCATAACAATTTGAACCAGCACCATTTATTAAATAGCTCCTCCTTTCTTCTCTGATCTGCAGTGTCATCTGTCATATGGGTTCTCGATTCTGTTCTGTAGGTTAGTACCATACTTTCTTAATTATAATAGCTTTAATATGGGTCCTGATATCCTGTAGGGCTAGTAGCTGAATCTTAAACTTCTTTTCAAGTACTTAATAGTCATGGTCCAGGATAGAAGGTCAAGAGGGGCTTTTTTTCTTGATGGGAGAATTTATAGCACATATGCTGGTAAGAATGATCCAAATGAGGAATGATCACACAATGATAATGTAAGAAAGAATTGCCAAAGCAGTGCCCTTCAGAAGGCAAGGAGACATAAGATCTAGAGCACATCTGGAGGGGTTACCTTAGTTAATCCATTGGAGTGGGAGGGAAGGCAAAGTGTTTCAGCATAGATACAGGTAAGTGGGTACTTGGGGTGAGAGCTTGTAAAAGTTCTCATCTGATTGCTTCTATTTTCTTAGGAAGCAAGGTCAACATTTGAGAATGAGAACAGGAAGAAGTGTTGGAAGTTTCAAGAGAGAGGAAAAGGGATAAAATAGTCACTTAGAAGAATAGAAGAGTGAATGGACTTGGGAAATGAAGTTGAATTGCCAGGCAGCAGTAAGGGCCCACTTGAGGTTAGTGGTCATGAATTTAAAGTGAGAACAGTTGGGATGGTTCTCTGTTTTTCTCCAGGCATATTCAGTTCTGCAGTCACAGAGAGGCAGAGAATTGAATTTAACTAGAATTGGGGTTTTCCCAGAGAGTAAAGGAGGTTAAAAGCAAGGGAGTTGGGGGGCCGTCCCGGTGGCGCAAGCAGTTAAGTGCGCGTGCTCTGCTGCGGCGGCCGGGGGTTCCCCGGTTCGGATCCCGGGCACGCACCGACGCACTGCTTGGCAAGCCATGCTGTGGCGGCATCCCATATAAAGTGGAGGAAGATGGGTACCAATGTTAGCCCAGGGCCAGTCTTCCTCAGCAAAAAGAGGAGTATTGGCAGATGTTAGCTCAGGGCCAATCTTCCTCACAAAAAAAAAAAAAAAGGCAAGGGAGTTGGGGGGGTGTGTAAGGAAGGGAGCAGTTATAACAATGGACCATGGAATCCAAAATATGTTTGGAGGGAAATAAGGACATGAGGAAGGGGTAGGATCAACAGGTTGTGAGTATCAAAGAATTACTGGAGTTGGAGTACTAGATAAAAGGAGTGAGCTGGAAAGATAAGTGGCGATAGAAGAGTGCAGTCTTTAAACCGGGTTATGGAAGGGTTGCAGTAGTTGCTAATGACAGTGCAGGTGCTACTGGTATTTTGAGTGGGACAAATCTTCACAGTGTGAGTACTGTCCACATCACAGGGCATTTAGTACTTTTGGTCCCTTCCCATTAAATGCCATAGAATCCTCAAGTTCTTATGACAACCTAAAGTGCTCCTATAATTTTGCCAACCAAAATAGTGACTTAAAACAGTATTTGCAAATACTCCCAGTGGTTGAGAATCATTTGTCTAAGAAATAACCATGGGAATGAGTGACTGAGATAGGGTAGAGGACAAGATCTTTGGAGGAGAGCAAGTCAAGGAACTAAGAGGCTAGAGTGTTGGAAAGACAATCTACATCTCAGCAATTATGATATTGAATGACAGTGGGCCAGAGCTAAAATCTTCAAGGAGTCAGGGAGAGTGACCCAGGGAGTCTGGAGATGACTTCAGGGAGGAGGGGTAATGGTTTACAGTATTGTAAAAGCTAGGAGGATTCTTTTTTTCTGGGGAAGGGAGCACAGGGGAGAGGAAGAACAGCCTAGAAATAGTAGTAAAGATCAAGAAGGACATTTTCCCCACATCCAGGGCCAGTAGTACAAGAGCTGTGGCAGAGAAAAGAGCTTCCATTTGAAAGGGTTGCAGGAGAAGCAACAGCACTATCCTCAGGGGAAGCCAGGTTTCGGTGAGAACAAGTTGGTGAGTAGACTATCTTGGAAATGCAAGTTGGGAATGTAGGAGATTTGTTATAATTTCCTAGGGGCCCAGTGGAAGAGATTGAGGAATTGGGCTAGGGAGTGGAGGATGGGAGGGTTTAAGAGAAGAGGTCATAAACAAACATGTACACAGCTGACTGAGGATGAGAGTCCAGGAAGTGACAGATGCTCTGCAGCCCGTCTTGTGGTAACTGAAGTAAGCAAAGATAAAGGGCATAAGGATAAAAAGCTTGATGATCTCAAGACAGATGGTGGTGTTGAGGTTATGAGTATTGGTAGGAAGGAGAGAAGAGATTCTTACAGGAACCCACAGAGTTCTAGGGCCCCCTTTACTTCCAGAGGCTCTCTGACTACATCCTTACTCCTGCCAATGGAAGCATGAGGCAGAAAGGGGCAGGCTCCAGAACACTTGGAGCTCCCCTTGATTCATGTGGCTATAAAGTAGAGGTTACTACTCTTTGTGGCCAGGCCACCAGGGACTGATTGGCTTGGGCCTGCTGTATTATCTATTGCTATGTTACAAATTACCCCAAAACTCAGTGGCTTAAAACAGCATTTATTATCTAGCATTTTCTATGGATGAGGAATCCACACAGGCATAATTTGTTGAGTTCTCTGTCTCTGGGTCTCTCCAAAGCTGCAATTAAGGTGTTAGCAGGGGCGCAAATCATTTTGAGGCTCACCTGGGGGTGGGTCCTCTTCCAAGCTCACTCAAGTAGTTGTTGGCAAGATTCAATACCTCACAGTTGTTGGACTGAGGGCCTCAGTTCCTCACTAACTGTTGGCCAGAGGCCTCCCTTGGTTCCTTGCCACATGAGTCTCTCCATAAGGCAGCTCCAATGTAACAGCTGGCTTCATCAGCAAGAGAGAGTGCTAGCAAGACAGAAGTCAGTCTTTTGTAATCTAATATCAGAAGTGACATCCCATCACTTTCGCCTCATTCTGTTAATTAGAAGCAAGTTACAAGGTCCAGCCCACACTCAAGGAGTGGGGCTTAGGCGAGGTTCTGAATACTAGGAGGCAGGATCATTGGAGACCATGTCAGAAAGCTGCCCATCCCTGAACCAACCACTGATAACAGCGGATTAGAACTGGCTTAGACCAGTCAGGTTCTACCCCTGGAGCTAGAGTCAAGTTCCCAAATGACAAGGCTATCCCATAATTGCTGAGAGGGGCAGAAGGTAGATTAAATGTTGGGAGGACAGCCACAGTGTTCACTATAACCACTAACCAGTGTCCATGCCTTTATTCTTCTGACCCTGGACCTACTGTTCTTTCTACAGTATAGTGCTGCCTCTTTATGTCTCCCAGTTGCCCTCAAGATCAGTTCCCAACTCCTTATTTCAGCATATAATGGCCTTCACACTCTGACCCTAATTTATCTTTCCAGCCTCATTTCTCACCATTTACTCTCATTTATTCTAAACCAATGGTTTGTCAAGCTTTTTGGTCTCAGGACCCCTTTAATACTCTTACAAGTTATTGAGGACTCCAAAGAGCTTTTGTTATAGCTATTGATCTTTACTTAATTAGAAATAAAAACAAATTTTAAGATAGTTATTAATTCATTTTAAAATAATAATAAACCCATTACTTAACATAAATAGCACATTTTTATGAAAAATAACTACATTTTCCCAAAGAAATTTTTTTTGAAAAAAATGACGTTTTATATTTTTTAAATATAATATTAATGTCTGGTTTAATAGAAGACTTGAGGATTCTCATATCTGCTTCTGTATTCAGTCTGTTGTGATATTGTTATTTTGGTTGAAGTATATGAAGAAAATCTGGCCTCACATAGATATGTAGTTGGAAAATGGAGAGACGAGGATTTTAATAGTCTTTTCAGATCATTGTGGATATTATTCCTTGGTATTACACCAATTCTATAAGTGGCAGTTTCTTAAATGTTAATTACAATGTAGAATCAACTTTTTGTATTTTGTTAGGTTAAAATCTACTGGACTGGGGCCGGCCTGGTGGTGCAGCAGTTTAAGTGCGCGTGCTCCACTTCAGCGGCCTGGGCTTCGCAGCTTTGGATCCCAGGCGCGCGCTGACGCACCACTTGTCAAGCCATGCTGTGGTGGCATCCCATATAAAGTAGAGAAAGATGGGTATGGATGTTAGCCCAGGGCCAATCTTCCTCAGCAAAAAAAAAAAAAAAGAAAAAAGAAAAAAGGAGGATTGGCATCGGATGTTAGCTGTTAGCTCAGGGCTGATCTTCCTCACAAAAAAAAAATCTATTGGACTGTCTGGCACTTTGAATAGCTTTTACCCATTTGGAAAATATTGGTTCCCTGAGTTATTCAGGTCTTCCAAGTATTTCATTGTAAAATATTTTTAATCATATTTTTTAATATCACTACCTATTTTGTCAGAAAAATCTTTTAAGTATTGAGAAGCTGTCAATCATGGAGGATTTAAGTTTTCCAGAATTCCTATTTTCACTTAAAATCTCAAATTTTATCATTGACAATAAATACTGCCAGTTGTTTTCCTTCAAGTAATAGGCTTATTTCATTTATTTTTGACAAAGTGCCAGATACTCGCGTCTGAATAACCATAGTTTATCTTCATCACTTTTTCAAGTAAAAATGGTGCTCCATGAAAAGATCCTATGACTTCCACTGCCTCGTAACTTCTGCTTACTGTGTTCTGGGTATCCTTCAGCTTTGCTACCACCCTGCAGCGCTCCATGTGCCTCACATGCAGATGCCTCAAGAGAGAATCTGATTGGATTAACCAGCCATTATCCATTCTGGGAGTGGCAGCGCACCAAGCATGGCAGCCAGGGCAAAGGAGCCACTTCTGGCGGCTCACTTGGAGGAGACTTCCGGTCGACAAACGCTCAGAACACTATGTCCCAAATATACACGATTGTAAACGATCAAGATATTGTTTGGTGCACAGATGCAAATACAGTCATGAGCCATGTAACGTTTCAGTCAACGAGGGACTGCATATATAACAATGGTCCCATAACACTAGTACCATATAGCAGAGGTGTGTAGAGGGCTATACCATCTAGGTTTGTGAGAGTATACTCTGTGATGTTTGTACAATGACGAAACTGCCTAACGGTGCGTTTCTCAGCAGTATCCCCGTTGTTAAGCGACTCATGACTATAGAGTGATTATGGTATGAAAAGTAAAAGAAAAAAAAAGATTTAGATTGATAATTTGCTTTTATAAGCACCCATTTGACAGCATCTTGTTTAAAGACCAAAGAAAACCATATCCTTAAAGTTGTAGTCACATTCCAGTACCACCTTCACTTTGTTTGGGGCATCAATAATATTCTGAGGCTGCTCTGGGACCACTTCTTCCAAAAATATTCTTCAGTGTGGATTGAGTAGTTCTTAATATGAATTTTCTACCAAAATTTTCTATGTTTACCATTCTATGTAAATAAAATTTATTGCCTTTCACATTAATATTAATAAAAAGACATTGCTAATAAAAAGACATTATTAAAGAAGTTTCTTTAGTTGATTAACAGTTTTCATTGTTTTAATGGATGTCTTCCTCCTTCACGAGGGAGGAATATCCTCCAAAGTCTGTGCATATAATCTTATATCAGTATTTTTATTTGTTAATAAATAACTAGGAGTCACTAGTGAGGCACTGCATTTTGCAAACTCAGAGATTTTAAATGTGATTTTTTTTTTTTTTTTCCCAAGATTGGCTTTCTCATTTTGGTAGGAGCAGAGAAGGCTAAGAAATGTATTTTTGCCATCTTGAGAGGATGGTAGGTTTAGTAACTTCTCCTATTTGAAGGTCCTGGAATTATTTATATATGGCATTATATACAGTACAGTATAGATTTTGGCTATATAAGTGAGAACATCATACCCATGAGTGAGCACGTGTGCTTACAAACAAGCTCATTCACTTAGTGAAGCAAAAGCTGAAACAAGCTGTTTTTAGAAAAAGTATTTGGGGCCTGAGTACCCTCTTTCATTCATCCCATGAGAGTATTACTAGGGGGTTAAATATATTTGGGTTAATGATAAAGAAAACAAAAATAGCATTCCTATGGGGAAATGTAACCTGACACAATTTAAATTGGGACCCAAATTGAAACATGTTTCTTTTAGAAAATGGAAATATTTTATCTTTGTCACATGGATGCCATCTAAATTTTAAGAGAAATCTAGGTTTCCTTTCTTTTTATACATCTTGATTTTAATTCTTATATTTCTTTAAGCCATTTGTCACAAGTAATTAAGTTGTAAATATTATACAGAATAATAATAACACTCCAAATGCTTTTTAAATATTAGGCAGCTTATCTTTTTTTGTAACACCACAGTCCTTACAAAGATAATCTCACTTTCTCCATTGACTTTATATATCCCAGCAATACACGGTGTCCTGGAGTTGTACAGAGTACACAGTATTGCACTCTGTGCCCTGCCAGACAGTAGACAAAGTTTACTGTTTTTTTTCTTTTTGTTTAATGGAAAAATGCTCTACTGGTTCCTTTAGCTTTTTGCATTGATAGGTATAAAGCAAAGCCTCAGAGGCTGTTCTTGCTAAGTATTGTTAATGCTGCAGTGTAGATTAAAATCTCAGAAAATCCAGTTATTATACTGTATAGGTGTGGATAGCTTTTATTGTTAATATCCTAAATCACCTAAGGGCTTGTTTTCTTTCCTTTTTTTACAGACCTAACTGCCATAATGAATGCTGCATATTAAGAGAAACCACATGAAGGTTATACGTTTGGTTGTCCCATATTCTTGGATTTGATATGAACCAACACATAATCGTTGTTGTCATTGACAGAACCCCAGTTTGTATGTACATTATTCACATTCCTCTCTGTTGTGTTTTGGGGGAAAAAAAGACATTTTAGCCTTTTTTAAGGTTATTGATTTAATTTTATGTTATTTGGTTGCATGAAGTTGCCCTTAACCACTAAGGATTATCAAGATTTTTGCACAAATTTATACATGTCTAGGATCCTTTTATCAAGGCAGTTATTTTCATCATTCTGCTGCCTTTACTCTACCATCACCAAACACTCAGTTAAATATAAATTAGCATTTTTTTAAGATGACCACTCAACATAATGCTTAAGGGATTTTCTCTCTGTGACAGAACCCAAGAACCAATTCCTTGATACATAATGTTGGCATATTGAAGATGAAATTAAAATTGTCCTTCAGTTTTGAGGCCATTTGTAAAATTTAATCATATTGTAAAATATCTATTCTGTATTAGAAATAGCTAGTTGATAGCTTATACTTCTCAAAACTCATGTTATGTACACAAACTCAGTTTCTATATGTGAAGTTAGTGAGTCTTTTGTGTTACTCCAAAATAAAGGCAATGATTTATTTTTTCCCAATACAATTTGAGCTAATCACTCAAGGTGGATACTTTACATTTTAAAGCTGGAACCAGCAGTAGCCCTATGGGAAACCAGACAAAGCATTGACTTTTAAATATAGACTTTTAAAATGAACTGTTGTTTTCTTTTGGAACTAGAATTAGAATAGTTAATATTCATCCACAAACCATTATTATGTGTACATTATTGTTGCTATTGTGATAATAGAGAATTTTATTTATTTTTATGCCAGCTTATATTGTGAGAACACATTTAGTCAGTTTGGGTTTTATCAATCCTGTTATGCTTGTCTTTGGAACATCTTTTGCATATTCAAAGTTTGTAGTTGAAAAGTTTACTGTAAAAAAAATCAAAAACAAAAAAATGTATTGTTTTTACAGAATAAATTTATTGGAATGTGTACTGGGAGTAAGATTTGAGGTTGTAAACAACTAAGTTAGTGTAATTTGGCTTCATATATGTAATGTGAGGTATTAATGTAATTCATATATTAAAGCAAAAATTGTTAACAGCAAGTTGACAATAGAATCAAGTGCAGGTGAGGGTTTTCTTTTTTTTTTTTAAACATTCTCTGGGTTTTAGGTTTTTTGGAGGGAGGGAGAGGAATGGCTACATGGTCGCTTGCACATCTAAGATAATATTCACCTGCTCAGTGGACCCTAAATTCACACAGTTAACATTATCCATGCATTGATTTGGACCTCATTTTCTTTCAGTTTTCTTATTTTAGTGAACAGCTAATAAATAATATCAAGAGAAAATGTGAGACACTCCAAAAGCCTAGGGCCGTCAATGGTGATGGTGGTGATGATGGCAGCTGAGCGTGTGAAAGCACTGATCCACTTACTACCCTAGGGCACTGAGGAGGTGGCTGTATTTTTGGTTTGTTTCTCTCATTTAGCAAATATCGATTTTTCTCTGTTGTACTCACTCATAATTCCAAATATGAAAAGTTCATTAAAGGATAGTAAAGATGTCAATCCAGTTCTTTTTCCTTGAAAGGTACTTTTTAATTTTGAGTATTTTGATTTAATTTAAAATTAATGAAATTTAATTAATTCATCAAAGGCCTCTTCGTTGCTCACACTAAAACGTAAGGAGAATGTAGATGACATTTTGAATTGGAACATATAATTGACAGATTTTTAAAATAAAAAGCCTAAAGACTATAAAACTTTTTCTGGGAAAAAATATATAAAATGTTTTAAATTTAATAAGATTTATCTTCATAAAAGGCCAAAAATAATTTTATTAAAAATGTACACAGAAATACAATAGAAATATTTCCAGTCACTAATAAAACAAGTATTCATTAAGGATAATGATCAAGTTATCGATCCCTCCTTATCTATTTAGACACAAAAAAATTTTTTAATAAAAGCAATTTTTAAAACAGCAGTAAAGAATATACTTTCCTTGCGAAAACATTTTTCAAACAACATTTAAAAATATTCTAATGATTTGCCTTTTATATTGAGGTTGATAACGAAGCATGTATATCTTATATGCAAAAAATATTTCTCCAGTCTGTATTTGCTATTTTGAATTTTTTAATATGCACAGACCATATTCACTTTTGAATAGTTTTCGTTTTCATGCTCATTATTGTAGGAGCTAAACTGATTTTTCACACTTATATGTAATATGTGCAAACAATATTGAGATAGATGGTCAAGTTTATTTACAAATAATTTTGAATATATTTCTTTAAACAAATTGTTTCTCAACAACTTCAATTTTCCTTCAAAAAAAGAAAATTTACCCACACAAAACCATGTGAGAGCTCACACATACAGTGCAGAGCAAGAATTTATGTATTCTTAAGTGTTCGTGTATGGGAAGGGAGTGAAATGGGACAAAATATCAGTACCAGGATAACAAAAGTCAGTAATCTAGAGAGAAAAGAACATGAAATAATGTTTTTATTCAACTTTTTCATCTGCCTTTGTTTTTATGAAGAACTCTGGTTTGTAGATACAGCGATAGGCCAAGAGCTGAGGAAGAACTCCATATGCTATGTTTAATGCTAAAAAAAGGATTTTCGCTTCTTCGGGGACTCTGTAGACATAAGCAGTTCTAGCATGAAGAGAAGCACCGATGTGAGAAAACTGAGCCTGTTGCATTTAGAAAAAGGGGGGGAGGTAAGCGTGAATTTTGTGTTCAGTTGGATGAACGATGAGTTCTAAATGATTCATTCAGATCACGTTCCTGTGCCCTCAAAACCAGTGCTTTCAAACAATCCATAGTCTTCAGTTTTTCACTGAATTTACGGCCAGTCTTAAGACACACAACTATTCAAATAAAGTATACCTTCTTTAATGTGGCTGTATCACGCCAGCTATTTTTTAACCCATCCAGTGCCCCATACCAAACATTAGTGGCTCAGTTAACAGAAAATCTGAACAAAATCTCAAATTTGTTTCTGATTTGCATTCTGGAAATCCTATATAGGAACTCAGTTGTGGCTCACAAAATGTGTTCCAGTGAAAATGAAGAAAGTACAGAATTTAGAAAGCTAAAATATTTTTAGCATACTATTTAAAGAGAAGCACTGAGGACCTCAACTTCATTTATCAGTCTTTCACCTACTCCTTGGAGCAGGAGCTCGGAGCCCTTCATTATGTATTTTTTTGTTGGTTTATTTATTCATGTATTTGTTTTTTATGCAACTTAAAAAATACTAAAGGTTGTTTTGTAAGATATGGTTGTTAGCAACTTGGGTGGGGGTAGGATTATGGTTGCTCTTTATAAAATGTCAAATGTAGAGCAGGCAACCTTTTCAAGTCAAATTACAATTTATTTAGAAGTACAGCTTGTCAGCATAATCTGAGTTTACAAGACGGAAAAGCAAGTGCTTCCCATTTGTACTTATAAACATGTACTTGTTCAGAACATACATTTAGAATGTACCAGTTGATCTTTTTTGATACTTTTCATAAGCACAGGGGAAAACGATTAGAAAAGGCTTCTGTGAGAAGATTTCCTCAGGATCCTTCTATCATTACAAAATGCAGCGCTGGAGTCTGCATTTTCATAGCTTACTGAAATTCCGGATATACATGAATAAAGGATCAAGAGTCTAAATGTAGTAAGTGGCGAATTATTCATCAGGATCAAAGTGAAGAGACAAAAGATATTACAATCTGAAGAAGGCACAAAAGTAACAAGAATGAAAAACTATAAATAATTTGCTTAAAATACGAAATACGTATCTTGCATTTCCTTCCATATGAAATCAGAATATTCTGCTAAGTGATTAACAGATAAAAGTGTTACTTGGGTGGGGTGGCGGTGGCCGGCCCCGTGGTGCAAGCAGTTAAGTGCGCGCGCTCTGCTGCGGCGGCCCGGGGTTCGCCGGTTGGGATCCCGGGCGCGCGCACCGACGCACCACTTGGCAAGCCATGCTGTGGCGGCGTCCCATATAAAGTGGAGGAAGATGGGCACGGATGTTAGCCCAGGGCCAGTCTTCCTCAGCAAAAAAAGAGGAGGATTGGCAGATGTTAGCTCAGGGCCCATCTTCCTCACAAAAAAAAAAAAAAAGTGTTACTTGGCATTTGACTTTACCATGACAAGAAAAGGACAAGCTTTCATAAGCAGCATGTGTCTGCATTTGTATCAGTGACGGATATTTTCACAGGCTACATTTTTATAAATTACTGATCCATTCTGTGTGCCTCTGGTACAGTTTTGCTACTCTCTGGAGATAGAAGTTAAATTACTGTGGTATGTTGCCAAGGACCAAGAGGTGAATCATCTGGGTGCACCTCTGCATAGTGATCCTCGAGGTACTGAGAGGGCTCTGCCCTCAAACACTCCTCCCCTGGGCATATTCCCCAACAGAACCCAGCCCACTCTAAGCATGTCATCTCTGGGCTATGAAGACAAAAGACCTTGAGAGTAAAGGGCATTTGAGAGGCTGCCCTGAGGAGCTGCTCTTTTGGACATTGTAGGAACACTGAACAGGAGCTTGGTCCCCGTCACTGTTTTTCCCTAGGGCCTATTTTGAATAACTGTTTTTCTGAATAATATAACTAAACTTTTTCTTCTGGACTAAAGGCCAGATATGAACCCAGATTTTCAGAAATGTAAGTTTGGTGTCCCTATCTTTATAGACACTTGTACACATCACAAAAATCATCAAATTTGGGGAAATGCCAACCATACTTGGAGAGAATAGGTAATATGAGTAATCATGCCTACTTGCATAGGGAAACCTGCATAAAAAATCACTGAGTCCGTAGACTCTTTTTCCTGCACTAACCAGTGCAGTTAATACCTCATTTTCAAAAACAGCAAACTCATGGCAACATTAAAAAATGATCATGTCCTTAGATTAGATTGTAAGCCCACTGGGCAGGTACTATGTCTAATGTTTTGTGTGGCACCTATCACATTATTAGAACTTAATAAATGTTCAACAATAATGGTCTTGTGACTGTCAAAATAGAAAAAGTTTCTACAAAGCATTTCTCTATTTATATACCTGTTTTAGTAGGCCTTTTTCTTCAGAATTATTCAACAAGGGGCAAAGTTTTATATGTCTAATCAAAAGAGGTGTAGGTGAGAGAAGCAGCCTGAGGCCAGTTTTTTGTGGTGTCAGTATTACAGTTCTAATGGGTTTATGGTTCTAATGGAGGTATTTATGGTGGCCACACCTCCCGCTGAGTGAGCACGCAGCTGTAGCTTCCTCCGAACGCATATGGTGTCTGTTCCAGGGGTCTAAAGTTTCAGAAAGACCTCAGTCTCACCTGAGGAGGGCTTCCTTCCCAAGCACATAGCTAGGGGGCTGCATCATGTCTCCTGAGTGCTGTTCCCATTAGCACACAGGCCTTCTTATCACAGGGAGAGCTCAGCCTGAGCACTATGCTGGGGTCAAGTGGCTCAATGAACTCCGTGCTGCTGAAGTGACATGTGGCCCAAGATTATAGGTACAAGTAATGGATCCTAGAAATTTCTCCAAAATTCAGTGATGTGAGGTTGAACCCCTAATAATTTTTCTTCTGCTTCAGTCGAAATCATTTTTCACCTTAAAGAAATTTAATTAAGAGATATATTTTGATTTTTTTTTTTGAATGGATGATTAGGATGGACAATGAGGCAATAAAGGTAAAGAAAGGTTAAATGGTAATAGCTCTGTTTTCTTATATTTAGAGAGACAACCTGGAAAGGATGACTAAAAATCACAATCCTGGCTCCAGAAAGGAGAACTCAAAGAGTTTTATGTGTTCACATAAATATTATAGGCAAAAACTAATGTCATTGGGACAATAGCCAGGCTATTTCACCCCTACAGTGTAAGCAGCTAATCCAGAGCCATGTTATCATTTCTTAGGGTTTTCTGAGCAGCATAGTCTAAGAGGTTAAGAACACTGACTCTGGAACCAGATGGACAGCTTCAAATCCCTGCTCCACCCCAAACCAGCAGTATGACCTTGCTTCAGTCTGTAACCTCTTTGGCTTCCTCATCTGTAAAAGCATGATAATAACGGAGCCTACCTCACACGAGTGTTATGTGGGTTCAGTGAGTTGATCTTTGTGAAGTGCTTCGGACAGTGCCAAGCACGTGGCGCTCTTCCACAGACACAGATACAAAACCCAACTGCAATACCTGTTCGTGATCTGGCACTCTACTTGGTTAAAAACCTGGGCTCTTTGTTTTAGATCCTCTTGCTGACCTTTCGACAATTTCAAGACTGTCTGTCTCCACCAAAGGATAATAAGCATGTAAAGATATTAAACCCAAAGTCAAGGCACATGGCACCTGCATAGCCAGGGAGCAGGAGGGTGAGGCAGTGAGTAGGAAGGGGTATGGCCTGGCTGAGGTGGAACTGCTGCTCCGTGGCCGGGGGTGTTACTGGATGGCGTGGCAGGTGCCCTACCAAACCCACTGTGAATCTATCCCAAAGCTTTCTCCCAGTTTCTCTGATTTTTAGGTAATTATATATAATACACATAGCTACAGATTAATTAATGAATCTTCTGAGCAACATAAGGCATTTTTCCTCCAGACTCTTATTGGGAATCTTCTCCCAACAACAACAACAATAATAATAACAGCAACAAAGAGGTTGACAGCTTATTATATGCCAGGCACTGTCCTAAGCCCTTTACATATATTACCTCATTTAGTCCTCACAGCAGCTCTGTGAGAAAGGTACTGTTATTCTCTTTACTTGACATAGGAGGAAACCAAGACTCAGAGGGGAGTAACCAGGTCACTGAGATGATCAGTACAGGCTGAGCTGTGAGCCAGTCTGCCTCCAGAGCTCATGCTCTTAGCCATATAGACTATACTGGCTCTGGGTTTTTTCTTTTAATTTTCAATGAGAGTCTTAGCCATGTAGACTATACTGGCTCTGGGTTTTTTCTTTTAATTTTCAATGAGAGAAGTATTCTTCAATTGATAGAAAATGGTAATAAGTGGATCTAAGCAGCCTGTAATACTTTTCACACTAGACTTGCAACTTTAATCCTATGATAAGGATTTTATATGGAAAGTCCACTTGGACTTATGACTAAGTCCCCAGTGGAACCCTTTGGTGTAAAATGTGCCCTGATTTTATTTTTACTTTATGATTGATCTTTTGATTTCTGAAGGCAGCAGATTTGACAGACTCTTACATGGTCTGAAATCAGGACCCGAAAACTACTTAACATGTTTTCCATTGACTTGTACTGATCTAGAAGTTTTTTAAAGATTTTTTTTCCTATTAAATCACATAGACTTGGGGGTTCACTAGGTTTTTCAGTAAATGCAGGTGTTGATAAAGTTAGTGGGATCCTGAATGCATCGAGCTCCTAAATTAGGACTGACAGTTTTGGCAAGCTGGGGGTGCCGGTCAGGCTTCTGGAGGGCGCTTTCTGTGATTGGGCCAGACACCCTCCTGCGACAAGCTTCACCAATAAGCAAGTGTTCACTAAGTAGAAAACAAATCACGTGACAAATTCAACCTTCTCATCATATGCAGTTCTGCTGCAATGTGATTTGTAACTTCCTTAGGCTAAACACTCCCAATAGGTAGATATTAAAGCCCAGCCAAGAGCAATGGGAATGCCAGTGACATAATACTCAGATTACACCATTCTTCTGCTGGATTGGGAGAAACAGCCTTCTGACATGTACAGGATCTAGTCATTAGCCTCAGGCTACCTTGTCAAATTGGGCAGTGATGGAGAAGCCCAAGGATTCCTGCAAGGCCTGGGGTCTGGCTGGAGCTGCCACTGCTGCTGCCAATTGCTCTGCTGGCCACACTGCCCTTCCCAGAGCCACCCAGCTGGAGTCACAGGTGCCCGTCTGCAAGCTTAGCTTCCCCAGCAGGTACACTGGGGTCAGTCTTACTGCTACAGGTTCGAGTACCCGTTTGCCCCCAAGCAAACCTTCCCAAGCCTCCTCTCTGACCCTGTCTACATGACCAGGCCTGTGCCTAGGGTTTCCTACCTAGTTCTCCAGTTGTCTCCTGAGACTTGGCCAGGTCCAACACCTGGCCTCACTCTTGCCAGCCTCCTAGCTGATGACAGTGTTCCTGCATCGGGGTTGGGTGCAGGGCAGACCATGGCACATGGCATGCAGAGGAAGCCCGACTGTGCAGGCAAAGCACACAGGTAATGAGCAGCTGTCAAACTCTGAGCAGTTGAATTCTTTAAAGACAGACCGGTAAGAGTGGGGTGAGTGGAAGGGCCTTTGTCCTGAGAGACAGGCGAATAAGGCAGGGGAACCAGGCCAAGAAAACAAAGCCAAGGCTTACTCGGTCCCCTCTGACCTGCTGCACGCTCCATACCTAAACGCTTCCTCGGTCTAATAAAGCCCACTCAGCCCACAGACCCAGCTCAGATGTCACTGCCTCCCACCCTCCCTGCCACGTACAAAGTCTTACTTTGTGCTGTAGGTCTCTGTGCTGTAGCTAATTGTTTGCATGGGGAGAGGGATAACAGTGGAGAAGAATATGGGCTTTGGGGTCAGACAGGATGTCATATCCCTGTGCTGCCATTTAGTAGCTTTGTGACCTTAGGCAAGCAACAAGCTGCTCTGAGCCTCAGCTTTCCTCTCTTTAAGTGGGGCTTTTAAAAACACTTGCAGAGATAATGCTATGTGTTCATGCAGTTTCTTCTGAGGCACGCAGGAAGACCACGCTGATCAGCCCCCCTTGCAGTCAGGCTGCTGCGAGGCCTGGCTCTTGAAAATATCCCACATGCTCTTTGCACAAGCAAGAAATAAACTTGATTGTATTAAACCACTGCATATTTGCTACTCCAGCAGAGCACATAGCCTATCCTTTACAAATAGGTAAGGAAAACACAGCGTGGTTTGCCTCCCGTGAAGTAAGGTAACGAGAGCTCAGACTAGTGTGGTGGCAGTGGAGCTGGAAAGAAATTGGTGGATTTGAGAATTACTCTGGAGACAGAACTAACTGGATCTAGCGATGGGCTAGATGTATAAGGCAAGGGAATGGGAAGTGTAAGGAATTACTCCAAGTTTTTGACTTGAGCTGCTGGATGCAAGGAAGGGCTATTTACAGAGATGAGAGAAAATGGAAGAGAAGTGGGGAGGATCGAGAGCCCTAGTTTAGACATTAAATCCGAGATGCTAGTGAGACATCCCAGTGAAAAGACTGAGTTTAGAATTAAATATAGGAGTCTGGGAACAGTTTGGGCTAAAGATAGAAAATTGGAAGTTATCAGCTTATAGCTGATATTGAAAGTTATGAAAATAAAGACCCAAAACCAAGGCCTCAGGAATCAGGTATTCAGAGGTCTGCAAAGCGGGTAAATGTTAGTTCTCTTCCCTCTTAAGTCCTTCAAGGGAAGGACAGAAACCATTACTTCTGGATGCTACGTCAACTTTTTTTATATTAACATTCTAATTCTGTAATTAAGGAAGTACCTCAGACTGGAAGGATTTAGCCCAATGTATTAACCCATAAATGCTGTAACTATTTTTCAGCTCTCTAAATTCTTGTGTCTTTTTGCCATCACGGTTGCTGTACCATGAGTATAACTAACCGTACATGCCTAGGGTTTCTGGATGAACTTCATGCTTATGCCTGCTTGAAAAGAGCAAGATGAAGATAATGATTTTAAAAGATGAGTTCATTTGGTTTTTTATTTACAGTAAGGGAAAAAAAAACAGATAAAACTACTTAATTTTCTTCCTTGTTCATAAGATCAATTTGTTTTGCTAGATGTTACCTTGTAAAAAATGTACTTTGTCTGATAATACAGCTCCACAGGTAATATCATTTCCAGTTCAATGAAGGAAGCGTTCACTGAACACCTGCTCTAGACCAGGGACATGGCCAAGTAGCAGGGGGTGGGGGATGGAATGACAAGCCCTGCCTCCCAGGAGCAGAACTGTTTTAAAACCAGTTTCTCTGGTTCTGTATAGCATAATATAGTGGAATTCTGAAATGTTCAAGTTAGATAGACATCTTAAAGATAACAGCTCTCAGTTCTTTTTTAGGAGCTGTGGTGTTCAGAACTGGGAAACAATACTATAAAACAGCAGTGCCGGGGCCAGCCCCATGGCTTAGCGGTTAAGTGTGTGTGCTCCACTGCTGGCGCTCCACTGCTGGCGGCCCGGGTTCGGATCCCGGGTTCGCACCGACACACCGCTTCTCCAGCCATGCTGAGACTGCGTCCCACATACAGCAACTAGAAGAATGTGCAACTATGACATACAACTATCTACTGGGCCTTTGGAGGAAAAAATAAATAAATAAAAAAATTATGAAACAGCAGTGTCACTTGCTGTATGTGACCTTGGACAAATCATTTAACCTCACTGGGCCTCAGTTTCCTCATCTGTATAACTGGATGGTGCACCTACCAGATAGTTATTGTGAGATTTAGATAAAATGTATGTACAGAAATGTCTTCTAAAGAACTGTAAAACAAAAGGGGACGACATGTCTAATAACTATTTCCTACCCTAAAACACTAAGCAGAGATGTTTTTCAGATACTCAACAAGGACAGCCAGTAAACTTTCTTAATAGAGCACGTTCTTAGTACCTGAGCTAGACCTCCAGCATGTATCAGGGTTATGTCAGGCATCCAGGAGCATCCGGGAACCACTAAGCCATACAGTGCAATCACAAAGTAAGGGACAGAATAGAACAGATACGCCAGCATCTGTATTGAACAGAGAAATAACATCATCAGCAAATTAACAGTTAACCTGGCCTGATGAAAAACACAGAAAATTAGCATTTTCATCTTTAAAAATGTTAATTCCTATTTCCTACATGAGACCACATTTCCCATTCTTAAAGAGAAAATTAGTTTTATAAAAATCTTAGGCTTCATAACTACTTGACCTGGATTTTAGGATAAGCAGCAGGATCCTTTAGGTAGGGCTCTTGAAATTGTATATAAAGTCGGCAGAGCTCAGCTGGGCAATCCAAAGCAATCTGAGAACAAAAATGAATTCATTATAAAGATACAATCACATCTGGCTCTTATGTTTGCTGATAAGGCTAAATGTGCCAGGTTTAGTCACAAGCTGCTTTGCTATTTTAAGCAAAACTCTGTATTGTAAAAGCGAAAGAAAAGAAACATTCTGCAGATTTACTCTAAGAAGTTTAAGCAGAGGTTAATATTGGAGCAGGAAATGGAAGCGAATGCCCTATTCTTGGGTACCTTTTGAGTATTCGGTTTTAAGTCTCTAGGTTTCGCTAGCCAAAGCACAGCTAGCTTTAGATTATGAATTTTGCTTTTCCTGGGAATAACTAGGCAACTATTCCTGCAGGAAGAAAAGTACATTTCTATACCAAATTCATCTTACTATGCTTCGCAAGATTCAAAAATAGCATCCTCCTCTCTCCAGTGCCTCACAGAGAATATGGCCTTTGGGGGCAGTAAAGGATAATGATTTGAGAGCAGAGTCCTCTTGTCTGAAGCCACCGCCTGCGTCCACTTTGAAAGAGAGCAGAGCAGACTGAATCACGGCAGAGTCGACTCTAGGCCACAGAAGAGACAAATGTCTCTTTGGCACATTACTGGATCCCCTCTGAGTCACCTCCCTCAGGCATCATTCGTCCTATCCTTGGCCATAAATGTCCTCCCACCTAGATAACATATGACACAGGCCAGTGGCAGAGTTGGTAAAAATGGCCCCCAACCTAAAAGCCCATCTGCAAAAGTCCCACCCACCAGGCGTGCACACCCCACACGCACACGTTTTTCTCATGTGCACAGGAGTGCATATGGCTATGCAAGAACACAGTTGGGGCTCATTTTTGTTGTTCTTTTAACTTTGGGAATTATAGTAAACTAAGCAAAGAACAGTTTCACTGCTCTGTGGTCTGAGCAAAGCCTATGGCCCTGCTTTCTCCACTTCCCTTCCCTGTGCCACTCTGCCTACTAGCCAACTCTCCTCCAGGAAGTTTCTGACAATCCACAGACAGAGACAACTCTTACAACAGCTTTTCACCGTGAACCCAGCCAGCCGCGCTGGACCCCAAAACAGTGAGTCAGCTACATCAGCTTACACTTGCCCCTCCGCTCCCCAACTGTTGTGCAACACCAGTAGGCTTAGAACAGTTAGGAACTGTCATTGAAGCTGAATATAATTAACCATGTAATTCCGGCTGCTCAAGTTTATTTCTGCTAAGAATAAATCACGAAACTGGGGCATCGTGAAGGATCATTGATCAATAAAAATAGTAACATCAAACATTTATTGAGCACTTACTATGTATAAGGCATTGTACAAGTGTTTAATCTTCATTATCTTATTTAATCTTCCAAACAATACTATAAGGTAAGTACTACTGTTTTATAGAGGAAGAAACTGAGGGTCAAAGAGGTTAAATAATTTTTCCAAGGCGACACGGCTAGTAATGGCCAGGATTCTAACTCCTTACTCTGGTACCCCTTCCTCAGTCCCATCTGCCTACTGAGAATACATGGATGCTCTGTGCCACAGTTTTATTGGAGTATTAAGTTATCACCCTTACCAAAGATATTTAAATTTAAATCAGAAACATCAAAGGAACCAAAAGAATGAGACTAATGGGTAATTTTCAGGTGCCCTAAAATGGGAGAAGGAAGATACTTCTGAGTAGAGCTTGACCTAAGCACCTGAAGGAGGTGGTATGAAGTTGCCCAGAATGGACCACCCTTTGGGAGGGGAGTTTGGGGTTGACCTGGGTGGGAGAGGCAGGAAGCAGGTCTAGCCTCTAGGCTCTAACAGGAGGAATATTTATTTTGTTAGCATGCTAGAAGTCTGATTAAGAGAGAGAGAGGTCTTTATGTTATTTTGATCTGTTATGCTTACCAAGCCTCTAAACAGGCAAAAACCAGTTGCCAGGAGGAGACACACAACCAACATTAAATCAAACGGTCTTCTCAGCAGGTCCTTCGCTTGGACTTCTTGTACAACCTGAAACAGAGTTTGTAAGTAATGAGCAGGCTCAAAGCGCCAAGGAGGAACCTGAGATCTACTGAGACGTAAATGCCATTATGACGGGTAATGAGAGGATTTTGCAGATTCACAACGCGTCTCATAAACCACCAGCCATGGAACTTTAGCAAAATCATTTCCTCCTCACATCTCAGCTTCCTGACCTGTGGAAGGAGGAGATTGGGCCAGGTGATCCTGAAGGGCCCTTCTAGCTCTATGAGTCCATATTTTTTTCTTGAAATAGCAAAAATTTTGTGATTATAAATGTAAGACACACTCATTTTAAAAATAAAGTAAACCATAAGCCCATCACACTACTATTAATAGTTGCTATATTTTTCTGGATGGATATATAACTATATATAGATAATCTACATTTATTTTTCACAAAATTAGGACTTAATGTATAAACAATTTTGTATTTGTTCTTTTGACACTCAACGTCTACGTATATTATAAGCAGTTTTCCACATTATTAAGAATTTTAATACTTAATATCATATGGAAGCACCATATTTTAACTATTTTCCCATTGTTGGACATTTATGTACTTTCACTATTACATTCAATGTGATGATGAGCAACTTTGTACATAAATCTTTGACAGCATCTCTCTCATGGTTTTCTTAGGATAAGGCCCTAGAATGTTAAGAGAATACTACGTTAAAGGGTTAAATTTGTTGAGGTTGATGTCATTGCCAAATTGCTCTGCAAAGCGATTCTGAATTTATGTTCCTGTCAGCACTATGTGATAATGTCCATTTCTCCCTGGCCATCACTGTGTTTTAGCATTTAAAAAAAATAGTAATAGGGCCAGCCTGGTGGCGTAGTGGTTGGGTTCACACACCCCACTATAGCGGCCGAGTTTGCGGGTTTGGATCCCAGGTGTGGACCTACACACCACTCATCAAGCCATGCTGAGGCGGTGTCCCACATACAAAAGAATAGAGGAAGATGGGCACAGATGTTAGCTCAGGACCAATCTTCCTCAGAAAAAAAAATACTAATAAACAGTTCTGTGTGTCTCATGACATGAACACTCTGCTGACACACTCTTATGGAGCCTTCAAAGGCAGTGGAGTGAGCACCAAGGCTATGGTGACTGTTTGCTTTTTTTTAACAACCACCTCATTCCTCAAAAGGATGTAAGGGAGTACCAGTTGTCATTGTGCCAACCTGAGTTTACATAGCAGGTGTCTAATGTTTACAAATCAAGTGTTTATAAATTAAAATGTATTTTAATGAATTCTATTGTAAATCTTTTTGTAAAATGAATAATGTTTTGATTATCTCTAGTAATTCATATTTTCACATATCAGTTTTGCGTAAAGGATCTTAAGGATCATTTAATACCTATAAAAGGAAGAGAAACCTAGAAAGATGTCACTAGCTTAGAAATGAAGGCCTTAACAGAGTACGTGCCCAGCCAGTATTGTTTTACCCTGACCACCTTGGCTGTGAATGGACAGGAGCTGTCTCAGAAGACGTCCTGTAGCCAGTCTCCATGTGCCTGGATCTGTTGATAATCAGACCCTATGGCTCTGTGTGCTACCTGAACAACAGTATCTCTCCAGCCTCCCCTTGGGGCAATAAATGTACAAGTATCGCTGAAAGAGGTGCCCAGGTGCTCAAACTCCAGGCCATTAACAGCCCGAGACAAACCACACACTAGCGCACTAATGCAAGATCTGACGGAAAGAGCCAATATGACCACTGGCACAAGAAGTTCCAAAATGTATGGCCTGGCCAATCAAAGCAGACATTTTCAGACAGAAACAGATCTTCTTGGCCATGGTAACTACCGTGTGAACCAGTGCTGCAGAATCAACAGTCACACGGTTGAATGCCCCAAATGCTCCAGTCCACGAAGGCACGGTTCAGTCCAATAGCCAGTGGGTGTGAGTGAGCCCTGTGAGTTTCAGAACAGGTTACATTTAACTTAATAAAATCACCTTTGAAGGATAATTATAATTTTCTGATGGCTGATTATAGATTCTGAAACCAGCCCAGACAGGAAGACAAGTATATGGTATGCTTAAGAAAAGAGCAGGGCAAACGCGTGTTCCGTACTTTCCTATTTAAAAGAGAGAGAGAAAGAGAAAGTCAAAAGTTTACCAAAAGTATATCGAAACACAAATAACATTTAAGATAGCTCCCCATCTCAAGTCATCTAAAATTTTGCTGTGGACCAGACAATACCTTGTAATGAGACAAAAAAAAAAAAAGAAAAAGTCAATTTAAAACTATTAGATGTTTATTAACAGGCATATCCTATCTACAGTATTTTAAAAGTATATTTAATATAATATCCTGATTTCTTGCTTGCATAAATAACCTCTTTTTACATTAGCTTTCAAGAGTCTTAATTTTCAAGTACATTTATCGAGTTCCCCATAGTGTGTCAAGAGTTAAATATAAGTTGTAAGAAATATTTGCACACTGAAGGTAGCCACAAACACAATACTTGCCCCCTCTAGATCCTTCTAAAAGTCAGGAATCACTGATATTATGTTGTCTACTTGTTCAATGTACACTTCTGAAAACTGCTCGAAAGCATTTCTTAAAAAGTGAGCTTAAGAAGGTGAAAAGGAATAATTCTGCAAAACAGCTTTTTGGTAAGCTTGGAATTTCTTGCTTCTATCACAACCAAAATAGCTTCTCTATTTAAAAACAATCCCCATTGTTCCAGAAAAGGAAAGTAAATTTTAAGATAAAGTTTCTTACCTACAATGTTTCCAGGCACAAAAACAACAATGCTCATAATAATAGATCCAACCCAATATAAGCCAATGGTTCTGTAACTTTCCCTGTAATGAAAAAATCTTGGCTTAATGCACTGGTCTTAGAATACTGTTAGCAAAAGATGGTCCACAATATTATCTTTATTCTAACTAGTAAAGTACATAAATTGAAACGTATTGAACGAGAGTAACAAACACAAGGAACCCTACTGATCAGACTTCATTTCCATATGTGATACACCACAGAGCACTCGATGTTCCTTTTGAATAGGAATTATGTTGCTACGCTGATCTTCTGCTAAACTACAGCATGCTCATCACTGTCAGAGTCCCACACCTCCCTGTTCTGTGTGAAACTCACAGCATGAAAGGAAAAAGAAGGTTCAAAGACGAAAAGAAACTGGATCCATATTTTAAATCATTCTAAGTACGAGTAATAGGATGTTACATGGACTTTCCCTGGTGTCACAGAACTTTGGCCAAAGCTCCAAAGATGAAGATAATAAGTGACACATCCCTCATGTTCCGAAGGAGCTGCTAGACATACACCCCTAATCTTCTAAACAGACGATGTTGACAAAAAGTTCTTTCAACTGATAACCCCAATAACCCACCTCTGTACGGGGCTATGAGAAATTCAAAAGGAGATTCTCTGAAGGGAAACAGAAGTGGGGAATACTGTGTGCTTCCTGCCCTGCCCCACCCAATGAGCCAGACGCAGCAGATCCCAGGAGGCCCATTCACAATGGCTGGGACTGTCAGCAGGAGGACAGACAAGAGTCTTCTTCCCCAGCTGGATGCTAACAGAGCCATGGAAACTCAGGCCCACTCCTGGCAGCCCCCAAGCAGAGCTCCAGCATTCTCAAAAACACCTGACGGGTTCCCTAGAGCTTGGGAACATTCATGAAGAGAGAGGCTGGTGCCTAAAAAGTCCAAAAATTAGCTGGAGCTGTCCTTGAGTTCATGATTTAGGGGTTGGGGGGAGGGCAGGGGGCAGGCAGTTGGTCAAGCTGAATTTCAACCTTGTATGGGGCAAGAATGCATGACTTTCTTTAACTTGGAGCCAAGGGGAGGCCTAAGAAGGTAGCTGGGCTTGAGGAGTCTTGAAAGGATCCTGCCTTCCGGGTTACAGGGACCCCAGCAGAAAGAAGCTGTGGGTGTACCACCATGGGCAGGGAAGTCACACAAATTCAGCCAGAGAGAGCATTGCTCAGTTCAGGGATTGGGGCAATGCAAAGGTTCCTACGGGTACGAGTCTCCAAAGAACCCACACATGTGCCCTACAAGACAGACCTAGCGTAGCATAATAACGGGAACCAGTACCCAGAAGACAGCAACTGTCATGTGAGACTCTGCCCCTCTTCCTTTAACCCCATGTACGTACACACACGTTCCCAGAGGGGCCAGCTACAGAGTGAGTTGAGAAGGAATAGAAGGATAGACCAGACATCCCAGCCTCACTGCAGGCCCCTAAGCCTCAGGGCTATGCCTGAACTGGGGGAAAAGAGAGCTTTGAACTGAAATGAAATTGAAGTTTTGAATTAGAATGTGTTGAACATAATCAGAAAGTTAAGGGGACTTCCTGAGCTGTCACTGTGGCAGGGGATAATCCAGAGGGACATGTTCAAAAGGCAGTAGTGCAAGGACAATAAAGCCATTCTAACTTGTCTCCATCGAGCATACATTCATGTCCATGTAACCTGTTGGTGTATTTGCCTCTATATGTGTTTTCCTTACATACTCACTTATCGGTTGCTGAGGTGGCAGAAGCACACACACACCAGGCAAACTGACTTACTCCCATGCTATGGCTGCCACCATCACCAGATACATCAGGTAGTGAGCAGAGCCATCCCAGTAGCAGATCATGTGCCCATATGCAGTGTTCAGATACGGTTCACCCTAAAGAAAACATTAAAAAGAAGTCCACTGTAAAAATGACTCAAACATTTCAATGCTGAATACCAGACGTATTGCAAGTAAAATAAAACAGCAGAACTAAATTGTTAGGCTGCTAAATGAAACTATCCTTAATCTTCTAAAATTACAAAATTGGTAGGAACATGAAAATATAAATTTACCCTGGAACTGCCAAAACTAGAGTCTGCCGCAGGGGACGGAACGAGAGAAGGCCTGGCCATTCCCTAATATGCTGGGTCAACACAGGTGTGTGCAGTGCTACAGAGCAGATGGTGTCCTGGGCAGTCCTGAACTTACTGAGGCCAAGTCAAATGTGTGACTGCTGGTGCTTGGCTCTGGCCAGAGTGAGTGGCCAGAGAAGACCCTGCTCACCAGAGCCTCTAGGTGACCCTCATAGTTCATGCTGACGCTGAGGCTCACGGGGATGAGTGTGAGCAAGGCCGTCCTTGCCCACACCCCAGCCCACACACACACAGGCAGGCGGGCACTGCACTCAGAGCTCCACACCCACCCCTCATTCAACCTTCCCAACAGCCCTACAGGACGGACGTGACTGACTCCATTTTACAGATGAGGAAACAGAGGCTCCAAGAGGTTACGAGACTTGCCTAAGGTCACATTGCTAGTATCTAGCTCTGCTTCTTTTCAAGAAGAGCCGTACTTCTCCTGCAAAATTTTTAATCTTATGAACAGAAGGTGATATGATGAACTACATTTCCCTCGTCCAGGTGGCGACTAGACATCACTGTCCGATTTGCATGGGGTTTTAGTGTCATTCTGGCTCCACTCCGTTTTCCTTTCTTCTTCCTCCCACTTCGTGCTCTCCTGCCTGGTTTCACATGTCTTCCTAAGATGCCTGAAGTCCTTTCCACAACAAAGAACAGTGCAGATCAACCAGCCCATCAATCAACAAGCAAGAGGGGCATTCTCTGAAGCTTTGCACTCCCCTGAGGCGAGAACTGCTCTGACATCTCTCCCCACAAATCAGATCAAATGAAAATCATGGAGGAGGAAGAAACAAGACAAAAGGTGTCCTTCTGCCCATGCCTGGCCCACATGTTTTCTCTCTGACATTTCTCTCTGGCTTCGACTGGACAATACCATCCAGTTTCATGGTTTTAATCATTCACGCTACACACCTGGCTCTTGGAGCCAGGGCTGGCCTCTCCTGGTGCCTTAATGGGCATCTTTACCCAGATGGCCCATGGGTCCTGCAAACTCACCTGAACTCCTTTAACTCATCAGCTTCTCCCCTCACCCGAGCCCCACCTGGCCTCTCTATATTAATGGTGATGCCACTCAACTGACCCAGGTCAAAAACCACAGGGTCTTTTTTTATTCCTTTCTCCTATGCGGTCTCTTGGCAAGTCCTATCAATTTTATCTCCATAACATCACCCCAGGCAATCCTCCTTCTTCGTCGCAGCCTAGTTCAAGCCGTCAGTGCCCCCACTGAACCATTCCCAAACAGTCTCTCTACCTCTCTCATCTCCTTCCGATCCACCACTCTCCCACTGCCAAAGGAAGATTCACGGGGCCTGGCTCTTAACAGGTCGCTCTTCTGCTCAAAAACCGCCCAAAGCTTGTTGCTGCCTGCAGGCCCAACCCCCACCTCCTCTATCTGGCAGCCAGGTCCCCAGAGCCTGGCCCTGCAGACCTTCTCATGGTTCCACCCCAGTCCCCTTCTCCTATCCTGTCTGCCTCACTGCTTGCCACGCCACCAGCTCGGCCGCCAGGCCCTCTTGGCAGCCACCTCCTCCCTGAAACCTCGCTCCTCTGGCCTCAGTGGACCCATGCTCCCAGGGTTTTCCTTCTGCCTCTTTGCCTGCCTCTCATGGCCCACTTCAGAGGCTCCTCTTCTTCTGGCCACAGTCTCCAAAGTTCTCGCCTCAGCCCTCTTCTCTCTCCACCTTCTCCTGGGCAAGCTCCTCTCCTCTTAGACCTTCAGGTACCAACTATACTCAGATGGCCCCCGAATCTCTCTGCCAGGAATGCTCCTCAGAGCTCAAGACCTGCACAACTCTGCCAGTTGGGACATCTGCCAGGATGTCCCTCAACCATCCAAAACTCCACGTCTCTAAATGAACGCAGCATCACGCCTGCAAACCTGCACCCCAGTTGGCAGTGGGGAGACACATGCTATTCCTCATCTCCAAGCTTTTGCCCAAGCTGTCCCTTATCCTTGGAATGGCCTCCACCTCCCTAGTCTACCTGGAAGATGTTTATCCTCCACTGCCATTGCCATTCTAAAAAATACCAAAGCATTGTCACCAACTCGATGGAGCCTCCCCTGACTGCTCCCAGAGTCAATTCTTCCTCTGTGCACTCCATGCCTAGGGTGTCTCTGTCACTGCACCTAGGACAGTGCCATCTCCCTGACAGCTCCCGGAGGGAGGAAGCAGGCCTTATGAGCCCGAGTCTGCTTCAACACATGCCCATGGACCTGCGTTCCTCCTCTCATCCCTTTCAGGTTTAATAACAGCAGCATTCTTCCAAAAGCAGGAAGCAGGACGTCACCTTGGACCTTCCTCTCCCCGTCACCCCCAACTCACCCAAGTCCTGCTCATTCCAGCCACTTGAATTCTCTGAAGTGTGTCCCTCTCCACTTCCTGTGCTCTTCTCCGTCTGGGCCATCTTCATGCCCTTACTAGCCCTGACTGGTGTCCCAGCTCATGGCATTGACCCTTCCTTTCAACCTCTTCCTTCCCAGGGCTGACCACATTGTTCCCTGACTTAAAATCTTCCCTCACATAGGGGATAAAATCCAAACTCCCTTAGCTTGCATACAAAGCTCCCCATGATTTGAAACACAGGTGAAGACTGTACTCTCAGCTCTGCTCCTAATTTCCAGTGTGACCTTGAGTAAGTTACTTAACCTCTCTGGGGCTGCTGGATTCATCACACCATAAACTAAGAAAATCGGTGGGGCCGGCCTGGTGGCGTAGTGGTTAAGTGCGCGTGCTCCGCTGCGGCATCCTGGGGTTCGGATCCCAGGTGTGTACCAATGCACCACTTGTCAGGCCATGCTGTGGCGGCGTCCCGTATAAAGTGGAGGAAGATGGGCACGGATGTTAGCCCAGGGCCAGTCTTCCTCAGCAAAAAGAGGAGGACTGGCATCAGATGTTAGTTCAGGGCTGATCTTCCTCACAAAAAAAAAGAAAAAAAGAAAATTGGACTAACTCTCTCAGGTGCGGGTAGCTCTGTAACGCTGTGATGGGGACAGGGGGTCATCACGGTCCAATGGGTCCATTAACTGCCTCAGAGTTTGGTCCTTTCCACATGTGAGACTGACTTTCAGATAGAGTGATGTTTTAATAAAAACAGACACTCAAATACTAAATTCATTTAAAGTATCTCATTTATATTAAATACAAGCAAAGGAGAAAGGCAGTGGGTCAGGTGTGAGGGAGGAGTTGTAAGACCGACCCTTGAAGAGAATCGCCTCGCCAAGACTTGATCCTGGCCTCCTGCTTCACTTGCCCCGGGAGTAAACGGCCCGTGTGTCCGGCAGGAAATGAAACACCACGTATGACACCTGCTCACACTAACGGAAAGGATTTCATCTCTGGGCAACACAGCTGGGGTAGCTGACCCTTTGGGTTAAGGCTCATCATCGCTAAGCAACCCCATACCTCTCTCAGGTAGTGTGTCATGAACCCGTCGATGATTCCGTCCTGTTCCAGTGCTATGATGAGGTTCACCACACTGGTAAATCCAAAAACCGCGTACACTAGAGCAAAGAAAGAACAGTTGAAAAGCAGCAGCTCAGGGGACGATGACGAAGAACTTGGCATTCATCAATAATAAGGGCTTGTTTTGGGGCCGGCCCGTGGCTTAGTGGTTAAGTGCGCACGCTCCGCTGCTGGCAGCCCAGGTTCGGATCCCGGGCGCGCACCGACGCACCGCTTCTCCGGCCACGCTGAGGCCGCGTCCCACGTCCAGCAACTAGAAGGATGTGCAGCTATGACGTACAACTATCTACTGGGGCTTTGGGGGAAAAATAAACAAATAAATAAATAAATAAAAAGAGTTACTATATACAAAGCATTAAAAAATAATAATAATAATGGCTTGTTTTTAACGTTTTCCAGAAGATACTATGGACACTGTCAACATGGACTAACAGAACACGCCTCCTGCACACACAGTGCAATCTCTGCCTGTGTCACGGATCGCCCCATCACTGCCCTAATGCTCTCACCGAGGGGACCCCCGCCAGGGGCACAGAATGACGAACTCACCCACTGACTCTGTCCCAGAGGATTCTACCAGGCTGCCCCCACCCATCCTCCACTCGCCTACAAGTGGCTGCCCAGGGTTACACCTGCATCCCACCTGGACAGTGGGACCAGTGGCCAAGGAAGCATAGAGGTGACTACCAGGTTTAGAATAATGACTCAGAAGAGAGAATTCATCTCAATGATTACCACGCAGGCCAACTCACAGTGTGTCCAGCATGTTTGCCCTTCCCACACTGGAGCTCCTAAAGACAGCAGCTGATGTGCAAGGGACAATGGCTTTAAGAAGAAAGGCCAGTGACTTTTAAAAATGGATATGAGATGGTACAATTGAATATTAAGAAAGGAAAGCCATGGGGCCGGCCCCGTGGCTTAGTGGTTAAGTGCGCGCGCTCCGCTGCTGGCGGCCCAGGTTCGGATCCCGGGCGCGCACCGCCGCACCGCTTCTCCAGCCATGCTGAGGCCGCGTCCCACATACAGCAGCTAGAAGGATGTGCAGCTATGACATACAACTATCTACTGGGGCTTTGGGGGGGGGTGGAAATAAATAAATAAAATCTTTAAAAAAAAAAAAAAGAAAGGAAAGCCATAGCATCTCAGAGAATCTTACTAAGGTTGTGAGAATATCCTAAATGGGCTTAAAACTACCAGCAACAGATAGCTAAGGAATAACACTTTTTAAACAGTGAGTGATCAAATTTAGTTCATGTTAGTTTATCAATACAGCTGCATTTTCAAGTTGTAACAAATCAATATCTTAAACCATGTGATGGGCATGGACAGTAGAAAAATCTGAGGTTGAATGTAAGAAAAGCTGAGAAAAAAGAAATGAGAGGAGAGTGGGGAAGGGGAATTCACCAAGAAGGGAAGCAGGCCTTGCCCAGAGTCTGCAGCCAGGAGTCCAGCATTTACATTTTCCCCAGAACAGCGGCAGGCCCACAGTTTCCTGTCCTGAGGACCCTGCCCCCCATGCCTCTGGGCAGGCCTTGGCCCAGATCTGGCTGACGGTGATCAGCCATCAGTAGATCAGCCATCATATGTCTCCCAGGAAAGGAAGCATTTAGCACATGATCATTCACATAATCATCCTACCAAGAATCGCTGATGCCAACAGGAGTATCGGACGCTGGGTCAGAGATGACAGGGACAGTCTCTGCCTTCCAGTGGGCAGGAGTCTGGCCTAGGTTCTGAGCTTGAGGCTGCAGTGTGCTCAAAGCTGTGACAGAAATGAGGACAGGGGGCTGAGGGTGTAGGAGCCCCACCCTGAGGAGTTGGGAGAGACACGATGCAGCTAAGTGTGGGCTCCATGGAGTGGGGAGGGCAAGGAGGGAAGATGGCAGCAGGGGACGAGTCTGGAGAGGCAGGCAGGGGACAGATCAAAGGCTGTGGAGTGGGGCAGGGAAAGGACATGGACCTTGACATCAGACAGGCCGGCTCATCTACTGACAGGCTGTTAAACTTTAGGCAAGTTACATCATCTCTCTAAACTTCAGAGTTTTTCATATGCAAATTGAGAGAAATTAGGTACTCACAATTCTTCTCCCCCTCCCTACCTTTGCCAAGATCCAATGTGGGCAGAGAATATTCCCCACACCATTGACAATGGACTCAGCCACATGACTCCCTTTGGCCAGTGGAATGTGTGTGAAAGTGACAGTGACCAGCTCCAAGTCAAGGCCCTAAGTGGCATTGCTCTTTTTCCACTACTCCTCTTGTGCTCTGTATCTGCCACGAGAAGGGCACGCCCTAGGAGCTGCTGGTCCAAGAACAAGGAGACATATGGAACAGCCCTGAACCCGTCCCACAGCCTGAAGCAGAGCAGCCCAGCCAACCTGCAGACCCGTGAGCAAGGAAAATAAATGCTCATAGCTAAGACATGGAAACAACCTAAGAGTCCATCAATGGCTGAATGGATAAAGAAGATGTGGTGTGTATATATATATACACACACACACACACACACACACACAATGGAATATTATTCAGCCATAAAAAAGAAGGAAATCCTGCCATTTGTGACAACATGGATAGACCTCAGGCCATTATGCTAAGTGACGAATACCACATGATCTCACTTATGTAGAATCTAAAAAAGCGAACTCACAGTAACAGTAGAATGGTGGTTGCCAAGGGCTGGAGGGGTGGAGGAAATGGGGAGATGGTGGTCAAAGGGCACAAACTTCCAGTTATAAGATGAATAAGTTCTGGGGATCTAATGAGCAGCATGGCGACTACAGTTAACAATACACATCGGACACTTACCCACAGAGGCATCTACATTTCACAGGTGTTTGGTGATTGTGACACCACAGACCCCAGCATGTGTGGCTTGGACCCACACACCATGCAGCAGACAAGCCACACACCATGCAGCAGAAGGCAATGTCAATTACCCACTGCTGCGTTTTCCTTTTTCTCCTTCTTTTAAACCTTTTTTACCTTGAAAACTCTATGATGAGATAGTGCAAAATGAAATATGAGATAGTGCTGGAAGATGCAACCCCCAGGCCAGAAGGCACTCAGCTACTGGGGAGGAGTGAAGAACCAGTGCAAATAGCACTGTGGCCAACGACACAACCTACTAAAGCCGGAAGGATGTCTGTGGCTGAAGTGCATGAAGGTGAAAGGAAAGTCCGATGCTGTGCCACACACAGTTGGAACATGGAATGTGAGAAGCACACAAAGGTGTCAGACAAGGGGGCGTTTTATCTCCCTATCTGTTTAACCTGTATGCAGAATATATCGTATGAAAAACTGGCCTACCATCGACTGATGACTGGATAAAGAAGATGTGGTCTACATATACACACACACACAAAGGAATACTACTCAGCCATAAAAAAAGGCAAAATCATCCCATTCGCAACAACATGGCTGGGAAAGTAGAAGGCAGCAGGAAAAGAGGAAGACCAAATTTGAGCTGGATTGACTTCATAAAGGAAGCCACAGGCACGAGTCTACAGAAGGTGAGTGGCGCTGTTGAGGACAGGACATTGTGGACATCGCTCATTCATAGTGTCACCAGGAGTCAGAGCCGACTTGATCACTCGTAACAACAATTGCATACTTAAAAGTTGCTAAGAGAGCAAACCGTAAATGTTCTCACCACACGCACAAACAATGGTAATTACGTGAGGTAAAGGAGCTTAAGGTGAATAACCTTATTGCGGCCCTCATTTCACAACACACACGTGTATCAAATCGTCAGGTGGTACACCTTAAACTTACACCATGTTATATGTCTATTATATCTCCACAAACCTGGGAAAAGAAAAGAAAAAGAAACATTCATTGCTGTAGGACACTGAGCCGGGGATGTGTGATGTGCAGCATTACTAAAGCAGGAACTAAAGGAATAAGATGCCCAGAGCTCCCGGCACGGGAAGTGCTCGAGGGCCAGTGACAGCTCTGCTTGAGCCAGTGTGGCGCAGAGAGAGCATGGGCTTCGGGGTCAGTGCTGTTCTCACTATGCCACCTTGATCATGTTTCTTAGCATCTCTGAGTGAGTGTCTTCATCTGTAAGTGTAGGATATCTGTTGTGAGAATTAAGTAAAATAATCCTGGTAACGTGCTCAGAGCCGTATCAGGTACACCGTGGGTGCTCCATCAGTGGTGTTTTTATTTATTTAACATACATGTGTATTTGTCAAGCACTGTTCTAAGTACTTTTACAAATATGATCTTATTTAATGTTTGTACCAACCCTCGTTATACAAATGTGCAGACTGAGGCACCATACAGTTAAGTTCCAAGTCAGGTGGCGGGGGCTGCAAGGAGCAGGAAGGAGCTGGTACTAGAGTTGAGGTCAGAGATCAGAGCATGGGGAGGTGGGGGGGGGGGTTGGGGACACAGAGGTCCTGCCTAGCCCTGGCAGTGGAGCCACAGCCAGGGGAGGCGTTGGCCTGGAGGTGAGGGCCACGCCATCCTGAAATACTCCTCCACTTCCCACCACTTCACCCGTGGGCTCAGAGCATTCACAGCCACAGAGGAAAAGGAAGGGCGGCCCACGTGTTGTGCTATTAAGTGGACACAAACGGTTTCCCGCCCGGGGAGACGTACCATAGAACAGTGGGTCCCGGGGCGGTTTTCTTTTGACGAGGACACGAGCCAACAGGACGACCAGGAGCAGGATGAGGGCAGCAACCCCCACAATTGTCCAGGAACTGCAACAACCAGAACAGGGAGGTGGTCACTCACCAAAATAAACACGCTGGTGCCCGGAACTTCCTGGCAATTGAAGGCATTCACTCCAGCCCTGCCTCTGCGTGTAGCTCAAGCACCGCAGGGTGAATGATGTTGATCTGCGCACTCTGGCCCCTCGGGGCCACTCCCGTGAATTTCAGGGACCAGAGGCACCAGGTCCTCACTCTTGTCACTCTGCACAGACCATGTGCCTGAGCACCCTCAGCCCCACCCCAGCTTGCCCCCAACATGGCCGCTGACCCACTGCCTCTGCTCCTCCAACCCCTGGTCCCTGGTCCTGGTGGGTGACAGGCCTAACCATTGATCTGCCACCTCCCTCAGGGCCAGCTGGAAACTGCAGACTGATCTCCAGGGAACACGCAGGAGCTCAACGACACACACCTTCCAGGGGGACAAGGAAGAAGGGACACAGGTCATGTGTATAATCAAAGGGGCCAGGGGACGAGGCCAGTCCAAGGAGGGGAAGAGTCTGGGCCAGACCTGAGGCCAGAATGAAGCCAGCCGCCACACCAGGGCCAGCAGGCCAGCATCCAACCCTAAACCCAAGAAGCCAAGGCTCGGCTCGGTGGAGCACAGCCCCAGATCTTCTCTTGGGAAAGGGCGCGGCACCTGGCACCAAGGAGACCAGGGGCCAAGGCCCCTCCTCAGGGGGGCAGCACTAGGGCCTGAGGCTTGCTGGAGGGAGCAGTCAAGAGACCCAGATTCTAGTACCTGCTCTGCCACTGCCTGACTGTGTGACCTTAGGAAAGTCATGTCATTTCAGTCACCTGTTTATTAATTAAGGAAAAACATATTGAAGAAAAAATATATTACACACCCACACGTGCCAGGCACCATGGATGAACAAGAGAGGCCCCTGTGCTCGTGGAGGGACCTATCTCATGAGCTCTGAGCTCTCATCCACCTCGAGTCCTACAGAGACACTCTGCCCCTCACACTCCAGCACCAGCAGGGCTTCCGGTGCTGATAAACCCCGCCTGGCCCGCTCCCACGGACGCTGCACCACAGCCTCCTCCACAGCCCGAGAGAGCTGCCGCCAGCACCCTCCCCATCAGGATCCCTCCACACAACACAGCCCAACACGAGGACTCTCGGATAACCTTCGCCATACGCACCGGGACTTCTGGAAAGTACCCTTCTCAGTCACAGGTTCCACAGCCCACCAACAGCCTACCAACAGCTGAGGGACAAACTCATGCTGGAGTTCACCCTACACGCCTGCAGCTGGAATGGGTGCTAGGCACTAGGCAGAACTATTTTCCCCTATGTCAGAGGGGTCACTCGGGAAGTGATCCATCCAACCTGCAGGCCCCAAAGAGAGTGGCCACAGGTGCAGGAAAGCCGTATCTCCAGCACCTGGTCCCAGGCCCCACACAGAGTCGGGGAGTGGGCTCTGCGCATCAGCAGCACTCAGATTTCCAAATGCCACCCTAGACTTACAGAATCAGAATACTTCAAGGATGGGGCATGGGAATATGCAACTCTTTTCAAGATACCTGGATAAGTGTGATGCAGCAAGTCTGCCTGAGGACTTCTGCTAAGGTGTACAAGAATTAATAGATGGACGAAGGACGGAAGCGGGGAGAGGAAGCGAGGAAGAAGAAATGGATGGATGGATGGATGATGGATGGTGGATGGATGGTAGATGGAAGGATGGATAGATGGAAGATGAATGGTGGATAGTGAATAAATGGATGGATGGTGGATGGCTGGATGAATGGCTGGCTAGCTGGCTGGATGGCTGGCTGGCTGGATGGATGGATGACACAGTTCCATGATAAGAACAAGGATGACCATGTCAGTGTCCAGGTAATAGACTGAAATAGGAGGTTTCTAGTGGTGCACATCAGTGGATGCTCCAGGCTCCTCTTGTAGAGATGAGCCAAAGGAGGAGAAGATGGAAGAGAAAGTTGATGTGGGTCAGAAACATGATGCTGGGCTGAGGCATCCCGTGAAGAGGGAACAGATTAGGTGTGCTATGTAAGCTGACAGGCATTTTAATCATAAACGGCCTGAGGTAGGTGGTGGCCAGGAGACAACCCTCATCCCTGCTCCTACCAAGGACCTGGGCTCACAGCCAGCAAGATCACATAGCTGGTGCTCTTCTGGAATATGAGAGAACAGAATAAACCAGTTCACGGCGTCCTCTCATGCTCTCCACCTCTAGTGGAGGAGCAAAGAATGAAGAGAAACTGGGGCACCAGATCATCTCTGTCTCCTGGCGACAGCCAAGTGCAGGACCTACTCAGACAGGGAGAAACAGATCCAGCAGGGACTTGGAGGCAGGGGGTGATGGGTAAGTACTGTGACTCCCCCAAGAGTGAAAGAGTTGTTAGTCTTGGGATGGGGGGTTTTTATGGATGCCCTTCTGTGAACAGACACCTACTGAGAGGGGACATGTGTGGGTGAGTATGAGAGTGTGTGTGTGTGTGTGTGTGTGTGTGTGTGTGCGTGTGTGTGTGTATGTGAGAGAGACAGAGAGAGATTCCAACCCTTTCCTGACTCCTCAACCTAATTTGCTTTTTCTGTTTTCCAGGCTTTCATAAATGGTCTGATAGGAAGAAGGCCTCAACTAATTCCAGCGAATCCAAACCTACCTGAATCTGCACAGGGCCCTGTGCCGGGCAGGGCAGTACTAAGGTGAGCTATGGCCTGGGGAGGTAAGTTCTGACCACAGGAAAGCAACTCTCATGGGAAAGGCACAATCCAAGGGGGCTCAGAGGAGGGAGAGAGCACGTCTGCTTGGAGGGAGGGTCTGGAAAAGGAAAAGGTGGCATTTTACTCCAGGCCGTAAAGTCCAGGTGTGGCTTCAATAGTCAGCGACAGGGAGGAAGGCATCCAGTCAGAGGGGACAGCGTGAGCAACGGCAAGGAGGCAGGAAATTTAAGGAGTGTCCAAGGGGTACAGAACATTGCAGTGTGGCTGAAATATTAGCACAGTGGACGTGGGGTGCTGAGGCAGGGGGACCCCCCAGGGGAGGCTCTGCCATGGTCCACGTCAGGGAGGGCCAGTGCCAGGGGAAACTAGAAGGAGGGAACTGATGCTAGCCTAGCCCCAGGCCTTATGGGGAAGGGGACAGTGGCAGGGAGGGAGTGGAGGGGTCAAAGGCCACTGGGATTTTAACCTGCAGGAGGATGGGAAGAAAGGTTGGAACCAATCATTCAAAACTCTACAGGGCTTAGCAATGTGCTCAATAATGCACGGCAATACATAATTCAGTGTGTCCTCAGTAAGTGCCCTCACCACCCTCCTAGTGGCTGAGGCCAAAACCTCTGAGTCATCCTCACATCCTCGCCATGACCTGCAGTTCTTCTGTAAGCTGCACTGCTCTCTCTCCAGAATCTCCCCTGGTCCCAGCCACATCCCTCTCCCGGCACTGCTCCTTGTTCCCCTACCTGGAAGTCTCTGTCCCCAGATCTTCCTGTGGTCACCTCCTGCAGCTCAAGTGTCACCTCCTCCAAGAAGCCTTCCCTGACCACCAGTCCCCTTCCCAGTCACTCTCATGTTGCCCCATTTTATCTGTTGATGTCTGTCTCAACAGCCTCTCCAGCCCTTTCTGGCTTGTTCAGGGCTACAGCCCCAACACTTGGAACAGTGCCAAGCACACAGTAGGGACTCAATGAACACTTGCTGAATTGCCCCTAATGCCATTTTAGGAGTGCAGGGTTCCCCACGCACTATATTCACAGACGTGTGACATCCACTGCCCAGAGTTGCTTTTTCTAGTAGCTGTGCCCCAAGGCTGGGTCCGACCCAGCGCAGACACTGCCTGTGCCTAGCGAGTGCTCAGTATGGAGGGGGCGTCTGGATAAGGCAGGCAGCAAGTGGCGGCCCGGCCCGGAGAGGAAGTCCCCGCCCTGTGGGCAGACATTTCTCCGCAGTCGGTCTGGGGGGTTTGCAGCGTACAGACTGATGCAACTTCCTTAGCACCAACTGCTGTGGGAACATAACAGGTTACTTCCTCCTCCCCGCAGACGGCAAGAACAGGAACAAACGCAAGCACGGAGGCCTGGCACCTCTCCCACTGCCCGGGCGGGCGTGCGGCGGCTGGTGCGGGGTTACTCGGCCAGGGATCCCTCAATGGGGAGAAGCAGGGCTTTGAACCAAACCCATCTGCGGCCTCCTTCAGCCCCACCCATTTTCCTAGCATTGAACTGCTCTGCCTCGCATCCCAGCCGCCCATCCTACACAGCGCCCCTACGCAGTCTCTTTGGATCCTGGCAATAGGACGCGAATATAGGCCATTTGACAGACCAGAAAACTGAGGCCAGACACACTGTTAGTGCCGAAGCCAGGCCTACAACCCAGGTCTTTGCCTGTTGGCTCAGGGCTATTTCTGCTAGTCATTCACAACAGTTTCTAAAATTAATAAGAAACGATAAGCATGTGTGTGTCCATACATGGAAACGTTCCTGAGAAATGCGAAACGAACAAGGCATGACCCGAGATAACATGGCCACACTCCTAGTTGTCGGTGTTTGCACCGCCCGCGTCTCTGCCCCTGAGCTCCTCAAGGACAGGGGCATCGCCTTATTGACCTCTGTAACCCCGGACACCTAGCACGGCGCTGGCACGGAGCGGGCGCCCAGCACTCGGCCCAAGAATTGCACCGAATGTCAAGGATGCCAGCCCGAGCGAGGACCCTGGCCCCTGTGATCTCCGGGGCGCCTCCCCCCTCTGGCCCGGCGCGGGGCGCCGCTGGAGGCCGGCGAACTGCTGCCCTGCAGCTGCGGCTCGAGACCCATCTGAAAAGTTGTGGGGCTCCTGCCGCCCGGCGCCGACTCCGCCGCCCCTCGCGCCGCCCCCGCCGCGCGCCCACTCACTCGTGCTGGGCCGCCAGGTGGTTGAAGACGTAGGTGACCGGGATGGCCGAGAGGGACAGCACGAACACCCCGGTGGCCGCAGAGGCACTCATCGCCGCCGCCGCGCCGCCTGCCCTTCACCGCATCCCGGCGGGCGCCCCGCCCAGCTTCCGGCAGCGCCCGCGCCCCTCGGCCGCCGTGCCCTGGAGGCGCCCCGCGCCCGCCGCGCTCCGCCCGCTGCAGCGCCCCCTCGGCGCGCCGGCCCGCAGCCGCCCGGGGGCGCAGTCCCGGAGGCGCCCGCGCCGTCCTCCTGCCAAGGGGCGCCTGGGCTCAGCCGCGAGCGCGGGCGGCGCCGAGGAGCGGCGGGGACAGGTGCCCCCGTGGCGCGCGCTCTGCGGGAAGCCGGCGGCCAGGAGCTTGTCATCGAAGACCTGGAGAGGCTCCGAGCTGAGCCGCGGGCCGGCGGAGGGTGGAGCCAGACTGGGAGTATCAGAGCGGGAAGGGCCGGCAAGATCAACTACGGGGGGAACCCTCGGCCCGGGGACGCGAAGGGACAAATGATCCCGAAACCTTGGAACCCCTCCACCGGAGCAGCCATCAACGGGCTGTAAGCACACCGAGTCTGACTCCCGGTTTTAAACCCTGGCTGCGCACTCACCAGCTGTTGACCTTGGTCAAGTTACTTAACCTCTGTCTTTTCCCTTCTCTATCAAACCGGGATAACCCACGTCTACGATCACGGGATTCGCTGAGTTAATGTGCATGAAGCGCTCACCGTACACTGCTCAGTACGCTACTGTCGCCTGCAATTCCCATTTTTTGGATTGAAACTGACACTCAGAGGAATGCCATGACTTAGGAGACTCAAGAGCCCTTCATTTCTATCCCAGGGAGGGTTCCTGGAGGCCAGGTTACTGCCAGCAGCCCCCACTAGGCCCTGCAGGGTGCAAGGAAGGGAAGACAAGGGCCCTGCCCTCAGAATACTGTCAGACAGATGCCCTCTGGTTACAGAATAATATGATATCATTATAGAATATAGGAATAATGCATGCCGAGTATTGCCCTGGCTGCATGACCATGTGTTGGGGGTGGCCTCAGAAAGCCCCCTGGGACTGAGCCAGGATTGGTCTACTGGCAGGGAAAGGGAAGGGAAGTGAGTTTCAGAGAACAACTCAAGCAATCAAGAGAGGTCCAACATGTACTAGTGTCCTTACAATGCCAGTGAGCTGAAGAGACCATGCGGCTCACTCTAGAGATGAGAAAAATGAGCTGCAAAAGACTATGACCGGTTCCGGGGTGACCCAGCTTTTCAAAAGCCAGCTCTCTGACCCCCTATCCTGTGCTTCTTGGAAGCTTCTCCAACTCTGAGGACATAATGATAAAGCCTTGGCCCAAACTGTGACATATCCAAAGTTTCCCCAAGAGATGTCCTCACCTGTGACCTGGACATCACCCTCTTACACACCTACTCCTAACCTTCACCACTTTCCTTAAACTCTTTCTTCCTCCCGAAAACACATACCTCCCTTGAGACCATTCTCTCCTCCCAACCGATCTCCACAACCTCTGGGGCCAGCGCGACCCCTCCACCACCACCCAAACCTCTCTGTGTCAATCTTGCCTTCTCTCTTATACTTTGAACCGCACTAGACACGTGCTCATGTATGTTCCAATTTAGAAATGTGCTCCTGGACCTGAGTTTCCCCTCCCTTTGCCATCTCCTCTCTTTCCTTCCTCATCCATGCTCCATTTTAATGACCGCGTCAACGCTGATAGATCCCAAATTGTCATTCCTAGCACTGACCTCTTCTCTCAGTGCTGCTGCATGGGCATCCCACAGGCACCTCACACTCCACATGGCCAAAATGGAATTCCTCATCTGCCTCAAGACCACTCCAGCTTTATCTCATCTGGTGGCACCACCATTCACCCGGTCATCCAAGCCAGAAGCCTGGGAGTCCACATCAGTTCTGGCCAATGCCACATTCCTTTGGTTACAACAGTCCTGCCAATGTTACTTTCCAAATCTCTCCAGTCTGTTTGCTCCTCCCCATCTGTACCACCACTGTCTTAGTTCAGGTCTGTACCATCTCTCATGTCCTAGCCTCCTTGCTCGTCTCCCTGCCTCTGACCTCACCTGCTCTAGAAGACCTTACCTGGTTGCCCTCCTGCGCCTCCCCCAACCTCTCTATCAAGCACCCTGCTTTGCTTTCTTCATAGTACTTTACTTATACTACCCAAAATTATCTTGCTTGCACATCTGCTTCCTGTTCTGTGTCTCTCTCCATTATGATGTAAGCTCCTCGAGGTCAGGAACCCTATCTATCCTGTTTACTGTACTATTCCCATCATCTAGGTTAACACCTGGTACAGAGCATCCTCTGCACTAGGTGCTCAAGAAATATTTGTTCAGTGAATGAATTGTCTAGATCATCACTGCCCGATGGAAATATAATGCAAGCCACAAATGTGAGCCACATGTGTAATTTTAAATTTTCTAGTAGGCACATTAGAAAAGCAAAAAGACACAGGTGAAATTAATTTTAATTGTGTATTTTATTTAACCCAATATGTCCAAAAGATTATCATTTCAACAAGTTATCAATGTCAAAGATATTGAGATACTTTACATTCTTTTTTTCATATTTAGCCTTTGAAATTTTGTGTGTATTTTATACTTACAGTATATCTCATTTCAGAGCACATTTCAAGTGCTCAATAGCCACATGTGGCCAGTGGCATCTTTACTGGACTTCACAGCTCTGGACTTACTCCTCCTATCATATTGACTTGGCTTCAGGTGTGCTGCTACTATAAGAATGGGTGTGGGGCCGGTCCCGTGGCTTAGCGGTTAAGTGCGTGCACTCCGCTACTGGCGGCCCAGGTTCGGATCCTGGGCGCGCACTGACTCACCGCTTCTCCGGCCATGCTGAGGCCGCGTCCCACATACAGCAACTAGAAGGATGTGCAACTATGACATACAACTATCTACTGGGGCTTTGGGGGAAAAAAGGAGGAAGATTGGCAATAGATGTTAGCTCAGAGCTGGTCTTCCTCAGCAAAAAAAAAGAGGAGGATTAGCACGAATGTTAGCTCAGGGCTGATCTTCCTCACACACAAAAAAAAAGAATGGGTGTGATAGTTCAATCACTAATAAACTTATTCAAACATCTTCAGAGAATCTACCATGTTTCCAGCATTGTTCGAAGAGGTGGTCACACAAAGATGAATTACAAACACATCTTGCCCAAGAAGACCACAGTTTAGTGTGAGAAAAAGACCTGTAAACAATTACCATACGAGGCAATAAAAGATGTATGTACAAATTGCTATAGGAACCATCAATTCTGTGTGGAAGAGTCAAGAAAATCTTCAGAGAGGAGATGAGGCTTTCGACCAGCCTTGAAGAACAAGTAGGAGCTGGCCTATCAGAAAAGGAATAGGAGGGGCTTTCCAGGCGATGGAGACAGCGCATGTTAAAGGCAGAAATGTGTGAGAGAGCCTGTCACTTGATGAACTTCAAGTCATTTGCTCTGGTTGGAAATACTGGGATGTCGTGCAAGAGGGGGGATGGGACGAAGTGAAGATGGAGAGGTGATCAGGGCTCAGTCTCAGAGAACCTCAAGTGCAGAGCACATTTAAGATTTCTGAGTGGGAGGACACGCTGACTTGGTCAGAGCAGCATCTTGAAAGCTCTGCCTGGCAGCTGGTGTGGACCACAGTTTAGAGAGAGGAGAGATAGGAGGCAGGAAGACCAATCAGAAGGCCACAACAGTTGTCCCAGTGAGAGATGATGAGGACCTGAAACAAAGCCATGGCAATGAGAGGGCAGAGGAGAGGGCAGATGTGAAAGATCTGGATAGGAATTGTAAGAGGAGAAAGTGGGCAGGAAGGGCACCGAGACGAGTTTGGTTTTGGACATGATGAGTTTCCCCTACCCATGGGGCTCCTAGGAGGAGCTGTCCCATAGGCAATGGGGGATACTAGTCTGTGGCACCAAGAGAGGCACAGGCTACAGATACAGATTTTGGGGTCATCAGCCTAGAGATGTGGCTTAAAATCAAGGAAATGAATTCAATGTCCCAGAAAGAGGGTGGAGTCGAAGAGAATGGTAACAGATGCCACCTGAGAGGGATTGGTGAGCATTGCCACCAGCAGAGCAGCCCCAGGCCATCGGAACTCGGAACTCACTGGCAGAAGCATCCCACATCCCAACCCTGAGAGCTGCTCCCTCAGAGTCTGCAACGGACCCAAGGGTCACGGCAAAGCTTTGGGGTACTGTGATATACACATTGGAGATTATAGGAGTTTGTTAACAACAATTTCTCTCAGTGCTGAAAATACAAGTGGTCAGAATGCATGTAGTTGAGAAGACTATTTGACAGGAACCCTCCCCAGGTTCCTGAGGAGGGTACAAAGCGGTGAATATAATCTCACTCTGCAACACTACAGTACTCTGTAGATTATAAAGTAATTCCATCGACATTATCTCCTTTAGTCTTCACAACAGCTCTCTGAAGAATACAGAGCCATTTATAGATGAAGAAACTGGGGCTTAAAGAAGTGAGACGACTCGCCCAAGGTCAAGGGCCAAGAGAGAATGTGGACTTGAGTTCATGTTTTCTGCCTTTGTCGCTGTGCCCAGGAAACCACAGCGGACCAACAGCAAACCACCGCTTTGGGCACCTTAGAAACGGTGGGTGGACACGCTACAGATTTGGCCGGTTGACTCATTGCTCAGGAGGCTGAGGTCTGAAGTGCTGCCCCATGCAGATCAGTAATTATTAAGTTCCCATTCTCTTGAAAAAGAGTTGGGTATGACTGAAAATAAAAAGTATTCAGACAGTAAAGTTGTTGCTGTTTGGTTTTTGATTTTTGTTTTTTTAGGAGCATCAATCTTGCAAGCTGTGAAGGTTAATATAGTAGCTGTGACATTTGACTCCAAGCTCTCTAGAAGCAAAAATAGATATATGGAGGTCTGTACGCTGCCCTTCCCCTGAGGAGAAAGACACAGATTTTTTGTCTTGTTGATTCAAAATAATTGACTAATCATGCATGTTTCTGCCATGGAGGGGAAGTGAAAGCAGACCAGCAGGAAACCTGGTCACTCAGGAAGCAGGAACTAAGATAGATAGAACGCTGCTGGGCTGGGGCTGAGGGTAGCACAGAGTCATGCTCTTCTGGAAGAGTCAAGTAGAAGTCAGCCTACAGTTTACTCTCAAGCCCCCAGCCCCAGCGCTCTCATAGTCTTCCCCTCTTCACATGCGTCAGTTTCCCACTTTTTTATTCTTCTGATAAAAGCTGTGTTTGTGTTCTGACAAAGGGCTGCTCACTCTAGATGAATGTGCAAGGGGCAGTCAAACAGATGGATCTGCGGGGTGTACAGGGACAGGAAAATCACCCGAGAGTGACCAGGGCAAGGGTGTGGGCATTAGTGGGGAGATCACCAGGATCCTGTCCGGAGAAAGGACCAGAGAGTGCCCAGTCCACCCAGAGAAACACCGAGTTCCTCTAAACACTAAGTGATATGAAATACTAGGTTTCTCTTTGGTCACCATGAGTGCCCTGACCAGGGCTGCAATTATTAACATGGCTATTTCAGGTGATGGTGGATGTCTGCCCAGGCATAGATCAGAGCTCAATAAAGGTAAACTAAAGAGAAAAAAGGAGAAAGGAAGAAAGGAAGGTGAGTTTGGAAAAAAAAAAAAAAAGGAAGGAAGGAGAAAGACGAAGAGGAAGGAAAGAAGTCTGTAGGAAAGTGACAAGAAAATAAAACGAAGGGAGAGGTAAAGTTAGTGTGTAATGTGTTTGTCAAAAGGTCTTGTGCAGCTGCTAGAGGAGGTCTACACCATGGCCCTGGGTTTCCCAGCAACCAAAGCAAGGAGGGAAACATAATGTTATAGCATTCACAGTGTCCATAAGATGAAAACAGATCAGTTGCTCAGAAGAACTCTCCCATGGCTCCTCTTAAAAGGACCGCTATGTCATATAGCATGTCCTCAGCAACATTCCTGCAATAAATGTAGAATCTGATTCTGAACAGTTGTCTCTTAGTACATTCTCAGTGCAAGCGATTGACATTTTGCCAAGAGCCACTCAGTGCCCTCAAGGAGCCAAAAGAATTGCACACAGATAAGCAACTCTTGGAAGTTTGGCTTCGTTTAGTGATAAATTTTGTAATATCTGGGAGCAGGGGTAGAAAATACCTTCCTAGCAAGCACATCCTCACTTCAAGTCCAAGCCCAAGGCAGACATCACCAAGGATCCCTGAACTCTCTCCCACAGAGATTAGACCTCACCCCACAGACCTTCCCAAGGGGCACACCGATGGGGTTCTTCTCACGCACCAGCTTGAATCCATGTGCCAGCTCTGATCAGAGGATATTCATGAATATCCTTCAGACAATGCCCTATGAATATCATTTCACATAATAACATTGTAATACAAACAAGGCGATGGGGAGTTTGAGATTATAGTGACTGGCAAGAGAAGAAATAGTCTCTGTTGATAGATAAGGACAGATATTATTATAGTTTAACAGGAAAACAAATGGAGGGTAATGTGAGACTCTTGCAGGAAAAGGCTGAGCACTAGGACAAAGACTAGATCCAGACTTGAGACTGCTCCTGAGGTATAACAAAAAGACCCCATATGGTAGGATTTGGGTTAGACAGAACTGATTTTTTGCTGGTTCACCGTTTCATCAAAGGTGTATGTCGCCTTTAAAGGTCCTAGGTCTCTGCAGGGATGTCAGTTTCAACATTTTGCATCCAGTGAACTCAAAGCTGGTCTCCTACCTGGTGTGGACATAAAAACCAAGTTTCCAGGTTATTGAAATGACAGCAACTCTGGAGCTGTACCGCATCGCTCACAGACTCTAGGTCCCAGAGTGTAGTTTTCTCTTAGCCTCTGGGGACTTCACTTACCTTCTTGCAGGCTTGGCTATGTGCTTAAGTGATTTTGTCGTATTTTATCTAGCATTTTTAGGTGTTTTTAGTGGGAGAGTTTTCAGATTATCTAGTCCAGGTAGTTTAGGATTTAACTTGAAAAAATTAAACCACCAAGTGAGAGGGGCAAAAACAAAAAAGGCATTTTCAGAAATGCAAGGTCTCAAAAAACTCTACCTCCCATGGGCCTTTTCTCAGAAAGTTACTGGAGAATGTGTTCTACCAAAACAAAGGAGTATACAATGCAAAGGAAGAAATGGGATGCAGGAAACAGGAAACTGTTTCCAGGAATGGAGCTGAAGGATCCCCTGAGATGATAGGGTGACAGCTGTGCAGCAGCAGGCCTGGAGAATGGGCAGTCCAGCTTACGGCAGGAGGAAGGCAACTCCAGGAGAACTGTCTCTAGAAAAAGATGAAATTGTTAGGTTATCTAGTGTGTTTGAAGGTATTAAGAGATGAAAATCTTTTTCACCAGAGAGTTTGAGGCCGAAGTAGTGAGAGGAAATAGAAAACTAAGGAAACAGCCTCATCTTCCATAGTAGAAAATCAGTAGATAATCTCTAAACAAAAAAATTCAAGAAATATCAGTGTAAACTTGTTATTTAGAAATATGCGGGGGAAAGCAGGCATTGGAAGATGTTGCTTTTGGGGGCAGAAATCAGGGGTGGGGAAAAGTAGGGCAAGGGATTCCTGTTTTCATTACAAGCCTTGGAAATTCGTGTTTGTCATTTTTATTAAATATATATAGAACTTTGGTAAAAATAAGTAAATAAAATGAGGTTGCCTAATACAACAACATTCATTTCACTTTTGAGTTTTGCAGCAAGATTCAAGACAGGCATCTGCCTAAGTATTCAAGAGATTATGAGTCAATTTTCCAAAGGCAGCTGTTAATCCTTAGATATTCAAACACCTTCTTTGAAGCACTTATCAAGTCTTCGTCCTTGTCACTTTGCTCTTCATTTCTTAATTAGTTTTATAATCAAATTCTTGTTTGTGAATAACCATCCTCCAGCATCACTTTAATCAACTTCATGAAATTCTGTGGTCCAACAATTCAGGAGAAGCTGACTGACTACTAGAAAAAAGCCATTGACTCAATGGGCAGGGATAGACTTTGGAGCTAAACCAGTGGGGACTAATTTCATAACTGATTTGTTAGTGAATACGTTGGACAGTTGATGACTTTTGCTACTTTATGTAAACTCAAACTGTGGAATCTTGAGTAATGAATACTCAGACAATAAGAATTATGTTTATAGTAAATTGACTGTCCCAAATGTCACATTCACTCCTCATTCATTGGTTTACCACCTGCTTGCTGTCCAGTGTGGAAGAAAATGGCATAAAAGCAGGAAGCAGAGAGAAGTGAGAAGGAGACGTAGGATGAGGACTAAATAAGTTACACGTTTTATAACCAGTTTCCAAGTCCTGGAGAGCTAACTGAATCTCTATCCAATCAATCAAATTTAAAACTCATTCACTCAATACACATTTACAGTCATGCACTGCATAACGTTTCAATCAACAACAGACCGTATATATGACGGTGGTCCCATAAGATTAGTACCATAGAGCCTAGGTGTGTAGTGGGCTATACTATCTAGGTTTGTGTAAGTACACTCTGTGATGTTCACACAATGATGAAATCCCCTCACAACACCTTTCTCAGAATGTATCCCTGTCATTAAGCAACGCATGACTGTACTTTTTGAATGAATACAGTGTGCCACATACTGTACTAGGCACTGTGGTCATAAAAAATGAAGGGGTGAATAAGTTACCAACCCATTCACAATCTTTAAGGGACTCAGACGTGTAAACAAATTATCACAATCACAGTTGTGCTTGGTGCTTGTGAAGGACAATAAGGTTCTATGGAAATTAATAGAGAAGGCCTGTAGGGGGAGCTCTTGAGCCCTATCACACATTGTCAGTGACACCAAACAGGAAGAGACGGAGGCTTGCATCTTGGACAGGTAGTAGAACTACTTTAGTACTGAAGGAAGATTTCTCTCTCCACGTGGCAACAGCTTAGCCAATGAGAAACTGTTGCCACCTAGAACTGTTACTTTTCCCCATGGACTTTCCTTTAAAACAGCCCCTCCCTACTCCCCCTTTTTCTATATAAAAGCAGCTCCCCTTCTTTGTTTGCTGGATTTGCCTGTAGCTTGCCATAGCTTGCATACCCCAAATTGCAATTCTTTGGGCTATTCCAGAATAAAGTTGTTTTGAGGCTAAGTTGAAAGTTCAAAGGTGCACAGGGAAGAGAGTGATTAATTCAGCCAGGGAAGAGTGACGTCAGCATCATGGTGGAGTGAGCTTCCCCCTTTGAACTCTCCCCCTCTAAGACACAACAAAAAGGACATTCATATTCCAACAGAAGATATTCACACAACACAGGGGATGTCTGAGTCACCCAGGCAGCCATACCTCCGAGGACTGTGGTGCTGGAATCCCCAGAATAAGTGGAAGGAGGCTCCAGCTGACTTGGCGCCAGCAACTTTGGCCCACTGCACTCCAGTTCCAGCTGCTTTGGCCCAGTGGCACTCCAGCTCCTCCTTCTTCGGCCCTGTGCACTCCAGTTCCAGCTTTTATGGCCCGGCACACTCCAGTTCCAGCTTCTTTGGCCCAGTGCACTCCAGTTCCAGCTTCTTTGGTCCAGCGGCACTCCAGCTCCTCCTTCTTCAGCCCAGTGCACTACAGTTCCAGCTTCTTTGGCCCACCACACTCCAGTTCCAGCTTCTTTGGCCCAGTGGAGCTCCAGCTCTTTCTTCTTTGGTCCCGTGCACTCCAGTTCCAGCTTCTTCGGCCCAGTACACTCCAGTTCCAGCTTCTTCAGCCCAGCTGCGCTCCAGCTCCTGCTTCTTTGGCCCAGCGGTACTTCAGCTGCAGCTGCATCAATCCACCTGCACCTGAGCCCCAGATGCTTTGGCCTAGCTGCGCTCCAGTCTCAGCTGTTCCCATGCTCCAGCTCCAGCTGTTCCCACACTTCCTCCCCAGCAGCCTCCACTCAGCCACACTTCAGATCAGCCAGGGGCTGACAAGAGTGCTCACAGATTGAGGTGGGCCAGAATACAAGGCCCTTGACCCCCACCCAGCAGTAGCAAGAGGAAACTGTGACCATATATTTTCACTATGAGGAAAAGTAAGCCAACACTGACAGGCACCATGCAAAAATATATTAAATCTCCAGACAAAAAGGAAAATGACAAGCACCCAGAAATCAACCTGGAAAGCACAGAAATGTATAACCTTAATGACAGGGAATTCAAAATAGCCATCATAAAAAAGCTTAATGAAATACAAGAAAACACAGACAGACAATTCAATGAAATCAGGAGTTTCTTCACAAAAGATATTGAAACTATTAAAAAAAAACCAATCAGAAATCTTAGAGATGAAAAACATAATACAGGAGAAAAAGACAAACCTGGAAGGCTTAAGCATCAGAGCTGACAATATGGAGGAAAGAATTAACAATTCTGAGGACAGCAATGCAGAAATTCTCCAGATGGAGGAGGAAAGAGAACTAAGACTAAAAAGAAATGAAGAAACTCTCTGAGAAATATCCAACTCAATTAGGAAATCCAACATAAGGATTTTAGGTATTCCAGAGGGAGAAGAGAGGAAAAAGGAGCAGAGAACTTGTTCAAAGAAATAATATCTGAGAACTTACCAAACCTGGGGAAGGAGCTAGAAATACCAGTGAATGAAATCAATAGAACTCCTAAATATATCAACACGAAAAGACCCTCTCCAAGGCACATAGTAGTAAAGCTGGAAAAAGTCAATGACAAAGAAAAAATATTAAGGGCAGCTAGACAAAAAAAAAAAATAACATACAAAGGATTTCCTGTCAAGCTTACAGCCGATTTCTCGACAGAAACTTTACAGGCTAGGAGAGAGTGGAATGATATATTCAAAATTCTGAAGGACAAAAACTTTCAGCCAAGAATACTCTATCCAGCAAAAATATCCTTCAGATATGAAGGAGAAATAATAACTATCCCAGATAAACAAAAGCTAAGGGAGTTCATTGCTACAAGACCCCCACTACAAGAAGTGCTCAAGAAGGCCCTCATCCCTGAGAAAAAAAAGAGAAAGGGGATTCAAAGTTTTGAACAAGGAGGAAAATAGGTTGACAAAACCAGAAAAATTGCAGTTCTCTATGAAACTAGATTGGCAAACACTTTATTATAAAACCAAAGATCAAGGGAAGGCAAGCACCAAGCATAAATAATACCTCATTATGTTAAACACAAACTCACAACACAAGAAGGAATAAGATGTGACAACAATACCTTAGAAGGGGAAGAGGAAGGATCAAATTGACTTAGTCTAAGGGAATTAGAGGCCATCAAAAAATGGACTATCACATTCACGAGATTTTTTTATACAAACCTCATGGTAACCACTAACCAAATAATTAGAACAGAATCACACACAATAAAGAAAGAGAAAACTAAGAGAACCCCCATACAGAACTACTAAACTGAATTGGTAGTCCAAAACACACGGGATGAGAAATAAAAGAACTGGAAAAGAACTGGAAAAAGAGTGATAAAATAACAACAACAAGCCCTCATATATCAATAATTACCCTAAATGTAAATGGACGGAAATCTCCAATCAAAATACACAGAGTCGTGAGATGGATTAAAAAACAAGACCCAACAATATGCTGCCTCCAGGAAACACATCTCAGCTCTAAAGACAAACACAGGCTCAGAGTGAAAGGATGGAAGACAATACTCCAAGCTAATGGCAAACAAAGGAAAGCAGGTGTTACCATGCTTACATCAGACAAAGTTGACTTCAAGATAAAACAGGTAATGAGAGACAAAGAGGGGCAATATATAATGATAAAAGGGACACTCCACCAAGACGTCATATCACTTTTAAATATATATGCACCCAATACAGGAGCACCGAGGAACATAAAGCAACTATTAACAAACCTAAAAGGAGATATTAACAACACCACAATAATAGTAAGGGATCTTAACACCCCGCTCTCATCAATGGACAGATCATCCAGACAGAAAATAAATAAGGAAATAATGGACCTAAATAAAAAACTAGATGAGATGGACTTAATAGACATATACAGAGCACTCCATCCAAACACAGCAGATTACACATTCTTCTCAAGCATGCACGGAACATTCTCAAGAGTAGACCATATGTTGGCAAACAAGGCATGCTTATACAAATTTAAGAAGACTGAAATCCTAACAAGCGTCTTTTCACATCATAATGCCATGAAATTAGAAATCAACTACAAGGCAAAAAACGGGAAAGTGACAAAGCTGTGGAGACTCAACAACGTGTCACTAAACAACCAATGGATCATCAATGAAATTAAAGGAGAAATCAAAGCATATCTGGAGACAAATGAAAATGAAAATACACCATACCAACTCATATGGGATGCAGCAAAAGCGGTCCTGAGAGGGAAACTCTCAGGACCTAGCAATACAGGTCCACCTTAACAAGAAAAAGCCCAAATAAGAAACCTCAAACTACGCCTAACAGAATTAGAAAAAGAAGAACAAACAAAGCCTAAAGTCAGCAGAATGAGGGAAATAATAAAAATCAGAGCAGAAATAAATGAAATTGAAATTAAAAAAACAGTAGAAAGGATCAATTAAACAAAGAACTGGTTCTTTGAGAAGATAAACAAAATTGACAAACCCTTAGCCAGACTCACCAAGAAAAAAAGAGAGAAGGCTCAAATAAATAAAATTAGAAATGAAAAACAAGAAATTACAACAGATACCACAGAAATACAAAAAATTATAAGAGAATATTATGAAAAACTATATGCCAACAAATTGGACAATCTAGAAGAAATGGTTAATTCCTAGACTGACATAACCTCCCAAAACTGAATCAAGAAGAAATAGAGAACCTAAATAGACCAATCACAAGTAAAGAGATTGAAACAGTAATCAAAAACCTCCCAAAAAATAAAAATCCAGGACCAGATGGCTTCTCTGGAGAATTTTAACAAACATTCAAAGAAGACTTAATATCTATCCTTCTCAAACTATTACAAAAAATAGTGGAAGATGGAACACTTCCCAACACATTCTACAAGGCCAAAATCACCCTGATACCAAAGCCAGGCAAAGACAATACTAAAAAGGAAAACTTCAGACCAATATCCCTGATGAACATAGATGCAAAAATCCTCAACAAAATATTTGCAAACCGAATACAGCAATACGTTAAAAAGATCATACACCACGATCAAGTGGGATTTATACCAGGGACGTAGGGATGGTTCAACATCCGCAAATCCATCAATGTGATACACCACATTAACAAAAAGAGGAATAAAAACCATATGATCATCTCGATAGATGCAGAGAAGGCTTTTGACAAGATCCAACATCATTTATGATAAAAACTCTCAACAAAATGGGTATAGAAGGAAAGTACCTTAACATAATAAAGGCCATATATGACACACCCACAGCCAACATCATACTCAATGGGGAAAAACTAAAAGCCATTCTTCTGAAAACAGGGACAAGACAAGGGTGCCCACTCTCACCACTCTTATTCAACACAGTACTGGAGGTTCTGGCCAGAGCAATTAGGCAAGAAAAAGGAATAAAAGGAATACAAATAGGCAACAAAGAAGTGAAATTCTCACTGTTTTCAGATGACATGATCTTATATATATAACACCCTACAGAATCCATTGGAAAACTATTAGAAATAATCAACAACTACAGCCAAGTGGCAGGGTACAAAATCAATTTACAGAAATCAGTTGCATTACTATATACCAACAACGAACTAACAGAAAGAGAACTCAAAAAGACAATCCCATTTACAATTACAACAAAAAGAATAAAATATCTAGGAGTAAATGTAACCACGGAAGTGAAAGACCTATACAATGAAAACTATAAGACATTATTGAGCGAAATCAATGATTACAAAAAGAAATGGAAAAATATTCCATGCACTTGGATTGGAAGAATAAACGTAGTTAAAATGTCCATACTACCTAAAGCAATCTACAGATTCAATGCAATCCCAATCAGAATCCCAAGGACATTCTCCACAGAAATAGAACAAAAAATACTAACATTCATATGGGGCAACAAAAGACCCTGTATAGCTAAAGCAATCCTGAAAAAGAAGAACAAGGCTGGAGGCGTTGTCTTGACATGAGTACAGCCATGTTTGGCCGCTCCATTGACCTACAGCCACCAGCACAAAAAGAAATACAAAGCTGCTTTCTGTATGGTGGGAACTGGCCTTTTCCCGGGAACTGGCCTTTCTCCCACGGAGAGAGTTGCAAATTGTAACATTTCAAGGCTCTTGGAGCGTCGTAGCCCGGAATGGACTGGCCATCTGTGCCGGGCTGAGACGATAACCAAAGAGAACAATGCACGTACACAACTACTGGGCTGGGACATTAGCCAGGGGGCTCAGTGCACGTACGCCACTGATAACCATTTTGTGCATGGGAACACTAAATGCTTGCTCTGCAAACTCTGTAATTGCTTACTCTGAAAATTACTGATGATATAAAAACTGCTGGAAACTAAGACCCGGGGAGAGTTCCACCTGTGGAAGGGACACCTTGCCCAGGACGTGTGATCCTTGCCCAGCCACGTCGATTGACAGGGCTCTCCCGGCAGTGGGGCGTGGATGTTGTGAATAACTGATTTGATGTGAAGTAATTGATTTGATGTGAAGTAATTGATTTGATGTGTTCTCTTTTCGGTCAACCTGGTGTTTCTCTTTCTGGTTGATTTGTGTCATTTCTCTTCAGCCGATGTGGGTGTTTTCCCTTTCCAGTCGGGCTGATGTTTTTTCCCTCTTAATATTTGACCTATTTAGATCTGTTTGCAGACTGTCACCTTTACTATCCTCTATATAATAAAATATACCTTCGGTCCATTTGTTTGGAGTGGAAAGTGTCTTTTACGTCTCCGATCGAATCCCCGAACCTCTCATAACATAATTGGCGCTGTGAGCAGGATTCGATTAAGGAGATGCCTTTCCTATTCAAACGAAAGGTAACTGAAGCCAAGGTGGAAGAGATCCCAGGATGGGAGGACCCTCCCTTTTGCACTCTGGCTGGGGAGTGGGCTCATAGGTCAGGATTATGTGAATCTTGGGATGTTCGTCTGCAAGATATAAATCATTGGATGTGACCAAAACTTTGCAGACAGTAGGAAAAAAGAGATAATATTTCTTTTCTGGCACGGCGAGGTTAATGTTTATTGACTGCTTATCGTCGGGCTATGAAAAATAGGGATAAAATACAAGGGAGAATGTACTCTTGAAAAAAGAAATTTCAAATTTACAGTCCCGGCTGATGTCACCCAAAATAAACTCTTTCCTTGCCGTGAGCCTGGCATTCTAGTTTTATTTGGCCCCTCTTAAGTGACAAATAGTGAGCCTAAATGTGTATCCAATAATAATTTGGCGAGCCAGCCGGGAGGCTCTTTGTCCATGGCTCGGTGGGTCTGGGCCGGGTGGGATGTCCTGGGAAACAGTCCAGCAGCTGCCTAAGTGATTTGCCCTAGGGACTGCTCCCAGTGCTTTCCATCTGACCTGGCACCGCTGACCCTGGGCACATTTTTCTTATGACAGGGAAACAGGCTCTAGAATTATTTGTTTGTTTGCCTATTTGTTTGTTTTTGCTTACACCAACAACTCCCTTCCCCTCCATCTGGAGTCCTGTCTCTTTAAGAGGCAGGGCTATCCCTACTGGAGTGGGAATAATTGTAGGACTTTTACCCGGAATCTGTTAGATGCATCTATCTGTTCTGTTTGGGATCCCATTTAACTGTCTGTTCTGTATGTTTGTAATTTTGAAGGGGGGAAGTTCCATCTGTCCCCAAGGAGAGCCCTCTGGGCCACCTCTTGGCTAAATGGGCTATATTCAGCTAGGAGCCCATATCCAAGAAGATAAGTTTTTTATTGTAACACCACATTGCCACAATATTCCATAGACTCCAGAGAGGAAAAATGGCCAAAATGGGGCAATTTCAATTTAAACTTTTGAAGTAATTTAAAATTGAAATGGCTATTCTGAAGAATCTGATGAGTTCACCTTAAGGGTCGCCCTTAAAAGAGAGGATTCAAAACCTCTCACGATGAAATGCAATCTTTAATTAATACACAGAGACTTCTAAAAGACAAAGTTATTTCAAAAACAGCTTCCAAAATCTTTTTGGTAACTTGAAGCTTTAGAGTTTTGCTAAATTAAGTTGATAAAAATTTATTGAGTCTCTGATCATTCCCACATAAGATAAAACATTAAAAATTGGTTACTAAGCATAGATTTGTCTGCCTTTGGTTTCTTATCTCAGAAAAACTGAAAGATGCTTACATTTATTGATAAACATGTTATGTGCATGTTGAGGAATTTTCTATGAGAAAGTACACATTTCTGGAAAGTCTATATACAAAAAAAGCAAAAGGTATGTTGTCCATAAAGAAGGTATAAAGAATAGAGATATTTATGTTTGTTTTGTTAAGAAAAATAAATTTGTCCTAAAGTACTAAGAAAAGAAAAAAGGCGTAGGACAAATTCTAAATGTAAAAAATAAGTGACAGAAGGTTTGTAAAAGTAAAGCCCTGAGGAGTTTTACACATGATCAAGTTGGCTAAAGTAAGCTGATAAAAAATTAAAATTTGGCTTTGTCTCTTATAAAGGTAATCTTCTTAAACTTTTAGTCTACTCTTTATATAGAGATTAAAAGGTGTTCTTTTGAGTAAGTCTATATAAAAGACAAAACACCTATGTTTTGTTAAAATAATTTCCTATGTTCAAAAGGACTGAAGTCTCTCCCTTAAGGTTTTTGTTTTTGTTTTTTGACTGTTTTAACTCTCTGTTTGCCTTTAACTGTTTCTGTTATCAATTTGATTAAATAAATAACTAGGCATTATTTCCTATTTGACCAAGTGTTTTAAAATCTTTTGATATTTTTGATAAACTTCTGCCGAAATTAAAGTTTTTTTTAACTTAAAAAAAAATTACAAAAAGGACATATGATTATGATGCCAAAATACAATTGTTACTGTATTTCATGTTGATGCTCACAGTTCTGTAATTTCTACAGAACAAAAGTATAACTCTTATGCTGATCAGCTGGTGCAAAGTCATGCAACGCACAGCCCAGGCTTAGCACAATGAATCCACGAAAAGAGTGGACACTTGGGAGAACAAACCTCATACAGGTGGGCACAACAAAGGGGAATCCTTGTCACCCATGATGATATTGCCACTGCAGTACAACAATGTCAGTTATGCCAACAGTTAAATAAACGGGGAGTTCCACACCCCTACCAAGGTCATATCCAAAAGGGATTATTTCCCACTCACACCTGGCAAATAAATTTTATTGGACCATTGCCAAATTCTTGTGGATATACTTATGCCTGCACTGCTGTTGATACATATTCTGGTTATTTATTGGCTATGCCAGCTAAAGTGACCACCCAACAGAGTGCCATAAAATTATTAGATATAATTAAGTTATATTATGGAACACCAAGGCAAATTCAGAGTGACAACGATTCCCACTTTACAGGTAAGTTGATTCAAACTTATACCAAGGAAAATTATATAGAATGGATTTATCATATACCTTATTACCCCCAAGCTGCAGGCCTCATAGAACAAATGAATGGATTGCTTAAACAACAATTGAGGAAACTTGGTCATGGCTCATTAAAGGGGTGGCACAACCATCTAAGTACTGCTCTAAATATGTTAAATAACAGGCCACTAGGCCCTAATGAGACTCCTCTGTCAAGGTTGTTACCAGCAAAGATTACAGAAGTGGCAGCCGCCACCCATGAGCTTATGACCTTAACCTATTGGCCCCTGACTCAGTCTGCTAAACCGCCTTTTCGTGCCACGGCCGAAGAGGCTGGATTGGATTTATCTACTGTTCATTCTATTCAATTGCCCCCTAAGAAGCAATCTATAGTCCCTACTGGGATAGGGGTACAATTTCCCAAAAATACCTTTGGTTTGTTAAAAGGACGCTCTGGACTGGCAGCAAAAGATATTGATGTACTGGGAGGAGTCATTGATCCAGATTACCAAGAAAAAACAAAATTTATATTATATAATGGTAGTGACACAGTACTAACTGTAGAGTCTGGAGAACGAGTGGGACAATTATTGGTGCTTCCCCTCTTGACTCCAAATGTGTCACAAGGACAGCCTCCAAGTGAATTAACTAAAAGAGGAATGCAAGGATTTGGGTCTACAAATGGATGGAAACCTGGAGCAAAAGTGTGAATGACACATCCATCCAATGCAGCTCCCCATGCCGCAGAAGTAGTGGCCCAAGGGCCCACTGCAACACTCATAGTTATGTATCCAGGAAATGAACAGTTATATCATGTTCCTAAAAATTCTGTTTCTTTGCGTGAATAGATACTCCTGCTGTGTTCGCTATGCTGTGCTGCACCTCCATGTCTGCTGCAGACCTACACACAGAGGCATTAGTTGCATCTGTAGGACAACCTTTGACCCTCTACAGTTAGACCAACTGCTCTACACCAGTGGGACCTATAACCTGGACTATGAATGGCCGAGAAATTTGGTCTCAGAAACAACAAGCAACTTTGCAATATAAGATAATTTCTCTATTACCCTGCCTTCTGCTACCCTCTGCGATGGGGGCTGATCTGAACATCTGCAAGCTAATTTGTTATGCCTAAATGTTACCTTATCTAATGTTATCTTTGATGCTGTACATGATTTGCAAGATCAAGTTAATAACATTTCATATTCTAAGGGGTTATTTGATTGGTTACCTTGGGGTTTAGGTCCTTTATTGTGAGATAATTTTATAATTATTGTAGTCATTGGATTTTGGATTCTTGGATGTGCCTTATGTACTTGTGTACGAAGTTCATTGTCTGTGCATATGGTGTCTTATGGTTAATGGAGACGGCCACGGCCGAATATGTCTTGACATGAGTACAGCCATGTTTGGCCGCTCCATTGACCTACAGCCACCAGCACAAAAAGAAATACAAAGCTGCTTTCTGTATGGTGGGAACTGGCCTTTTCCCGGGAACTGGCCTTTCTCCCACGGAGAGAGTTGCAAATTGTAACATTTCAAGGCTCTTGGAGCGTCGTAGCCCGGAATGGACTGGCCATCTGTGCCGGGCTGAGACGATAACCAAAGAGAACAATGCACGTACACAACTACTGGGCTGGGACATTAGCCAGGGGGCTCAGTGCACGTACGCCACTGATAACCATTTTGTGCATGGGAACACTAAATGCTTGCTCTGCAAACTCTGTAATTGCTTACTCTGAAAATTACTGATGATATAAAAACTGCTGGAAACTAAGACCCGGGGAGAGTTCCACCTGTGGAAGGGACACCTTGCCCAGGACGTGTGATCCTTGCCCAGCCACGTCGATTGACAGGGCTCTCCCGGCAGTGGGGCGTGGATGTTGTGAATAACTGATTTGATGTGAAGTAATTGATTTGATGTGAAGTAATTGATTTGATGTGTTCTCTTTTCGGTCAACCTGGTGTTTCTCTTTCTGGTTGATTTGTGTCATTTCTCTTCAGCCGATGTGGGTGTTTTCCCTTTCCAGTCGGGCTGATGTTTTTTCCCTCTTAATATTTGACCTATTTAGATCTGTTTGCAGACTGTCACCTTTACTATCCTCTATATAATAAAATATACCTTCGGTCCATTTGTTTGGAGTGGAAAGTGTCTTTTACGTCTCCGATCGAATCCCCGAACCTCTCATAACATAATTGGCGCTGTGAGCAGGATTCGATTAAGGAGATGCCTTTCCTATTCAAACGAAAGGTAACTGAAGCCAAGGTGGAAGAGATCCCAGGATGGGAGGACCCTCCCTTTTGCACTCTGGCTGGGGAGTGGGCTCATAGGTCAGGATTATGTGAATCTTGGGATGTTCGTCTGCAAGATATAAATCATTGGATGTGACCAAAACTTTGCAGACAGTAGGAAAAAAGAGATAATATTTCTTTTCTGGCACGGCGAGGTTAATGTTTATTGACTGCTTATCGTCGGGCTATGAAAAATAGGGATAAAATACAAGGGAGAATGTACTCTTGAAAAAAGAAATTTCAAATTTACAGTCCCGGCTGATGTCACCCAAAATAAACTCTTTCCTTGCCGTGAGCCTGGCATTCTAGTTTTATTTGGCCCCTCTTAAGTGACAAATAGTGAGCCTAAATGTGTATCCAATAATAATTTGGCGAGCCAGCCGGGAGGCTCTTTGTCCATGGCTCGGTGGGTCTGGGCCGGGTGGGATGTCCTGGGAAACAGTCCAGCAGCTGCCTAAGTGATTTGCCCTAGGGACTGCTCCCAGTGCTTTCCATCTGACCTGGCACCGCTGACCCTGGGCACATTTTTCTTATGACAGGGAAACAGGCTCTAGAATTATTTGTTTGTTTGCCTATTTGTTTGTTTTTGCTTACACCAACAACTCCCTTCCCCTCCATCTGGAGTCCTGTCTCTTTAAGAGGCAGGGCTATCCCTACTGGAGTGGGAATAATTGTAGGACTTTTACCCGGAATCTGTTAGATGCATCTATCTGTTCTGTTTGGGATCCCATTTAACTGTCTGTTCTGTATGTTTGTAATTTTGAAGGGGGGAAGTTCCATCTGTCCCCAAGGAGAGCCCTCTGGGCCACCTCTTGGCTAAATGGGCTATATTCAGCTAGGAGCCCATATCCAAGAAGATAAGTTTTTTATTGTAACACCACATTGCCACAATATTCCATAGACTCCAGAGAGGAAAAATGGCCAAAATGGGGCAATTTCAATTTAAACTTTTGAAGTAATTTAAAATTGAAATGGCTATTCTGAAGAATCTGATGAGTTCACCTTAAGGGTCGCCCTTAAAAGAGAGGATTCAAAACCTCTCACGATGAAATGCAATCTTTAATTAATACACAGAGACTTCTAAAAGACAAAGTTATTTCAAAAACAGCTTCCAAAATCTTTTTGGTAACTTGAAGCTTTAGAGTTTTGCTAAATTAAGTTGATAAAAATTTATTGAGTCTCTGATCATTCCCACATAAGATAAAACATTAAAAATTGGTTACTAAGCATAGATTTGTCTGCCTTTGGTTTCTTATCTCAGAAAAACTGAAAGATGCTTACATTTATTGATAAACATGTTATGTGCATGTTGAGGAATTTTCTATGAGAAAGTACACATTTCTGGAAAGTCTATATACAAAAAAAGCAAAAGGTATGTTGTCCATAAAGAAGGTATAAAGAATAGAGATATTTATGTTTGTTTTGTTAAGAAAAATAAATTTGTCCTAAAGTACTAAGAAAAGAAAAAAGGCGTAGGACAAATTCTAAATGTAAAAAATAAGTGACAGAAGGTTTGTAAAAGTAAAGCCCTGAGGAGTTTTACACATGATCAAGTTGGCTAAAGTAAGCTGATAAAAAATTAAAATTTGGCTTTGTCTCTTATAAAGGTAATCTTCTTAAACTTTTAGTCTACTCTTTATATAGAGATTAAAAGGTGTTCTTTTGAGTAAGTCTATATAAAAGACAAAACACCTATGTTTTGTTAAAATAATTTCCTATGTTCAAAAGGACTGAAGTCTCTCCCTTAAGGTTTTTGTTTTTGTTTTTTGACTGTTTTAACTCTCTGTTTGCCTTTAACTGTTTCTGTTATCAATTTGATTAAATAAATAACTAGGCATTATTTCCTATTTGACCAAGTGTTTTAAAATCTTTTGATATTTTTGATAAACTTCTGCCGAAATTAAAGTTTTTTTAACTTAAAAAAAAATTACAAAAAGGACATATGATTATGATGCCAAAATACAATTGTTACTGTATTTCATGTTGATGCTCACAGTTCTGTAATTTCTACAGAACAAAAGTATAACTCTTATGCTGATCAGCTGGTGCAAAGTCATGCAACGCACAGCCCAGGCTTAGCACAATGAATCCACGAAAAGAGTGGACACTTGGGAGAACAAACCTCATACAGGTGGGCACAACAAAGGGGAATCCTTGTCACCCATGATGATATTGCCACTGCAGTACAACAATGTCAGTTATGCCAACAGTTAAATAAACGGGGAGTTCCACACCCCTACCAAGGTCATATCCAAAAGGGATTATTTCCCACTCACACCTGGCAAATAAATTTTATTGGACCATTGCCAAATTCTTGTGGATATACTTATGCCTGCACTGCTGTTGATACATATTCTGGTTATTTATTGGCTATGCCAGCTAAAGTGACCACCCAACAGAGTGCCATAAAATTATTAGATATAATTAAGTTATATTATGGAACACCAAGGCAAATTCAGAGTGACAACGATTCCCACTTTACAGGTAAGTTGATTCAAACTTATACCAAGGAAAATTATATAGAATGGATTTATCATATACCTTATTACCCCCAAGCTGCAGGCCTCATAGAACAAATGAATGGATTGCTTAAACAACAATTGAGGAAACTTGGTCATGGCTCATTAAAGGGGTGGCACAACCATCTAAGTACTGCTCTAAATATGTTAAATAACAGGCCACTAGGCCCTAATGAGACTCCTCTGTCAAGGTTGTTACCAGCAAAGATTACAGAAGTGGCAGCCGCCACCCATGAGCTTATGACCTTAACCTATTGGCCCCTGACTCAGTCTGCTAAACCGCCTTTTCGTGCCACGGCCGAAGAGGCTGGATTGGATTTATCTACTGTTCATTCTATTCAATTGCCCCCTAAGAAGCAATCTATAGTCCCTACTGGGATAGGGGTACAATTTCCCAAAAATACCTTTGGTTTGTTAAAAGGACGCTCTGGACTGGCAGCAAAAGATATTGATGTACTGGGAGGAGTCATTGATCCAGATTACCAAGAAAAAACAAAATTTATATTATATAATGGTAGTGACACAGTACTAACTGTAGAGTCTGGAGAACGAGTGGGACAATTATTGGTGCTTCCCCTCTTGACTCCAAATGTGTCACAAGGACAGCCTCCAAGTGAATTAACTAAAAGAGGAATGCAAGGATTTGGGTCTACAAATGGATGGAAACCTGGAGCAAAAGTGTGAATGACACATCCATCCAATGCAGCTCCCCATGCCGCAGAAGTAGTGGCCCAAGGGCCCACTGCAACACTCATAGTTATGTATCCAGGAAATGAACAGTTATATCATGTTCCTAAAAATTCTGTTTCTTTGCGTGAATAGATACTCCTGCTGTGTTCGCTATGCTGTGCTGCACCTCCATGTCTGCTGCAGACCTACACACAGAGGCATTAGTTGCATCTGTAGGACAACCTTTGACCCTCTACAGTTAGACCAACTGCTCTACACCAGTGGGACCTATAACCTGGACTATGAATGGCCGAGAAATTTGGTCTCAGAAACAACAAGCAACTTTGCAATATAAGATAATTTCTCTATTACCCTGCCTTCTGCTACCCTCTGCGATGGGGGCTGATCTGAACATCTGCAAGCTAATTTGTTATGCCTAAATGTTACCTTATCTAATGTTATCTTTGATGCTGTACATGATTTGCAAGATCAAGTTAATAACATTTCATATTCTAAGGGGTTATTTGATTGGTTACCTTGGGGTTTAGGTCCTTTATTGTGAGATAATTTTATAATTATTGTAGTCATTGGATTTTGGATTCTTGGATGTGCCTTATGTACTTGTGTACGAAGTTCATTGTCTGTGCATATGGTGTCTTATGGTTAATGGAGACGGCCACGGCCGAATATGTCTTGACATGAGTACAGCCATGTTTGGCCGCTCCATTGACCTACAGCCACCAGCACAAAAAGAAATACAAAGCTGCTTTCTGTATGGTGGGAACTGGCCTTTTCCCGGGAACTGGCCTTTCTCCCACGGAGAGAGTTGCAAATTGTAACATTTCAAGGCTCTTGGAGCGTCGTAGCCCGGAATGGACTGGCCATCTGTGCCGGGCTGAGACGATAACCAAAGAGAACAATGCACGTACACAACTACTGGGCTGGGACATTAGCCAGGGGGCTCAGTGCACGTACGCCACTGATAACCATTTTGTGCATGGGAACACTAAATGCTTGCTCTGCAAACTCTGTAATTGCTTACTCTGAAAATTACTGATGATATAAAAACTGCTGGAAACTAAGACCCGGGGAGAGTTCCACCTGTGGAAGGGACACCTTGCCCAGGACGTGTGATCCTTGCCCAGCCACGTCGATTGACAGGGCTCTCCCGGCAGTGGGGCGTGGATGTTGTGAATAACTGATTTGATGTGAAGTAATTGATTTGATGTGAAGTAATTGATTTGATGTGTTCTCTTTTCGGTCAACCTGGTGTTTCTCTTTCTGGTTGATTTGTGTCATTTCTCTTCAGCCGATGTGGGTGTTTTCCCTTTCCAGTCGGGCTGATGTTTTTTCCCTCTTAATATTTGACCTATTTAGATCTGTTTGCAGACTGTCACCTTTACTATCCTCTATATAATAAAATATACCTTCGGTCCATTTGTTTGGAGTGGAAAGTGTCTTTTACGTCTCCGATCGAATCCCCGAACCTCTCATAACAGGCGTCACAATCCCTGACTTTAAAACATACTACAAAGTGATAGTAATTAAAACAGCATGGTACTGGTACAAAAACAGACACACAGATCAATGGAACAGAATTGAAAGTCCAGAAATAAAACCTCATATCTACAGGCAGCTAATCTTTGACAAAGGAGCTAAGGACATACAGTGGAGAAAGGAAAGTCTCTTCAGTAAATGGTGCTGTGAAAACTGGACAGCCACTTGCAAAAGAATGAAAGTAGATCATCTTCTTTCGCCATACACAAAAATTAACTCAAAATGGATCAAAGACCTGAAGGTGAGACCTGAAACTATAAAACTCCTGGAGGAAAACATAGGTAGTACACTACCCATCATCAGCCATAAAGGGATCTTTTTGAATTCCATGTCTACTTGGACAAGGGAAACAAAAGAAAAAATAAACAAGTGGGACTTCATCAGATTAAAGAGCTTCTACAAGGCAAATGAAACCGGGATCAAAATGAACATGGAACCCACCAGCTGGGAAATAATATTTGCAAACCATATATCTGACAAGGGATTAATCTTCATAATATATAAAGAACTCACACAACTGAATAACAAACAACCCAATTAAAAAATGGGCAGAGGAAATGAACAGACACTTCTCCAAAGAAGATATACAGATGGCCAATAGGCACATGAAAAGATGCTCAACATCACTAATCATCAGGGAAATGCAAATCAAAACCACACTAAGATATCATCTTACACCCGTTAGAATGGCTATAATCACCAAGACAAAAAGCAACAAATGCTGGAGAGGCTGTGGGGAAATGGGAACCCTAATCCAGTGCTTGTGGGAATGCAAACTGACACAGCCTCTATGGAAAACAGTATGGACATTCCTCAAAAATTTAAAAATAGAAATAACTTATGATCCAGCTATCCCACTACTGGGTATCTATCCAATGAACCCGAAATCAACAATCCAAAGAGGCTTATGCACCCCTATGTTCATCGCAGCATTATTTACTATAGCCAAGACATGGAAGCAACCCAAGTGTCCCTCGACTGATGATTGGATAAAGAAGATGTGGTATATATATACCATGGAATACTACTTAGCCATAAAGAAAGACAAAATCGTCCCATTTGCAACAACATGGGTGAACCTGGAGGGTATTATGTTAAGTGAAATAAGCCAGAAAGAGAAGACAAACACTGCATGATTTCACTCATATGTGGAAGATAAACCAACACACGGACAGATAGAACTGTTTGGTGGTTACCAGGGGCTGGCGGGGGGTGGGCACAAGGGGTGGAGGGATGCACTTATATGGTGACTGATAAACAATAATGTACAACAAAAATTTCACAATAAAAAAAAATTCAGCCAGGGAAGCGAACAATACAGAGAAGTCTTCTGAGAGAAAATGATCCCTGAAGGACCAGGGCAGAGAAGGCATTTCAGACAGAAATTACCTAGAACATGTGGAATAGAACAGAGGCTAAAATACCATAACACAATCTAGGAACTGCCAGCTACCCCCATGGGGTAGAGGAGCTAAGGAAAATTTTAAGCTGGAGAGTGACGTGTTCAGCTTGTCCCCTTTAGAAGCTTACTCGGGTCAGTGTGCAGAGATTGAGGTGAGGGGGAATGAAATAACGGGCAAAGGGACAAGAGTAGCAGTAATCTAAGCAAGAAAAAGAAGGAGTCTTGAACCAGGGCAGCTGCAGTGAGAGGAGAGAGGAGAGGCTGATCACGAATAGAATCTACAGAGCTTGGTGATTAATTGGATGTGAGAGGCGTGGACCAGAGGAGACTTTAGGAACGGCAGCTGCTGCAGAGAAGGAAAGGACAGGGAACTAGGGGGACTAAGATACATTGATATACCGTATTGTAGCCTATTGTGGTTTCCTCTGACTCCTGGAGACAGAGTCTTCCTTTCTTGCTCTTGGTGCTCCCCAGATAAAATCACGTTTTATAAATTAGGAAAGAAAGAAGAGAAAACTGTTGGGTAGTAGTTGTAAGAAATATTGAAATCTATTATATGTTTGACGTGTGACATTCAGTGTCTGTCTTGCTTCTCAAACAACCCTGCAAGGTGGCGTTTCAATTAGGAACTCTTAGAGTTGCAAGTAACAGAATGCATAACCCACACTGGGCTTCGGCAATGAAGACATTTGGAAATGTGACATGGCAAGAATTCTGGAGAAAGAAGGTGCCCCTTTAGCTGCAGTGGCTCAAGGATGCCATTAAGGACCCAGCCTCTTTATGGCTTCCTAATCCCCACCCTCAGCACGTTGGCTTTTCACCCTTAAGCCTGTCAGCACACAGCTGTTTCCTCTCTTGGCTTTTATTTTTAACTGGACTACAACATCTTCCTCAAAAGCTTGCTCCCAGACTTCTTCCCTCTCATTGGCCAGAACTGGTTATATGCTCAGTTCAAAACCAGTCTCTAGCAGAGGAACAGTTAAGCTTCCACCCATGATGGTTTTTCTCTAAGGCCTATGGATAGCTCCTCCTTCCTTGTGAGTATTGCTGCCCAAATCAAATCAGGTCTTTTAAACCAGGAAAGAAAGAGAAATAACCATTAGATAGTGGTTGTAAGTCATATTTCCTCCCTTCAGAACCCTGGGGGAGAAGGGATGAAAAAGACAAAAAGAAATGATCCATGTCAGCTTTCTTCTAAATACCTCTTGACGGTATTTACAATTGGAAAGATAACAAAAGGCCTTATCTATGCAATGCATTTACCAGGATATAATTGGTCTATGTAGGTTCCTTATGGAAAATATGCATGGAATGTATGCATTTATGGGGGCTAGCCTACTGAAAAATATTAGCATCAACTATGTAATTACCAGAGTACAAAACGAAGATGTTTCTTCACCCCTTTGTGTAAGCAACGCCCACGTGCAGCACTTAAAGACCTCATATGTTCATTCCAGGCCAAGCTGCATCCTTAGGTGTTGAGGAAGGACCTGGAGCTGCATTGGTCATCCCAACTAGTAAAGGCCAGTACTGGGTAAGGTCTCTGGTTCTTGTGAGTCTGATCAAACAATCCAACCATCTGTGTTATTTCAGGTAGGTAAACAACAAAAGTATCCTCATTTGACAGATGAAGAAATGGCAGCGTCGCAAGGCTAAAATCTCACCCATGCTCACCTAACTAGTAATGCACGGACAAGGACAGGAACCAGTGCTCAGTGACTAGAAAGTCACTATTCTACCAGAGCATGTGGCTGACTGGTTGGTGGAGCCAATCCCTGAGACAGGAACGTAATCATATGGCTCCCCTCATCTCTGAATACAATTTTACAACATACAGAAGACAATTCTGTTCCATTCTGATATAACTGATCTGTTGAGGCCAAAGGCTAACGTCAGGCACTCTTTCCACCTCACTGCCAGGATTTCAGCGGGATTTTTTTAAGGCAACCATTTACTTCATAAGGCGTTGAAGGAGGGTCCACGGAAAGAGATGTGGTCAGCTCAGTTTGCTGTATATGTGAGACCCTGGTAGGAGATTTCTAGTAGACATTTGGGTATCCAAAACAAGTATTATGCCAAGAAAAATTATCAGGTCTGGAGTTGTAGATTTTGGGATCACCAGCATTAGCTGAAATTCTGGGAATAGATTAGATGTTGCAGAAAGTGGAGGGGTAAAAAAGAAGGGAGCCAAGGATGGAACCCTGAGTAATACTATTACTGCCCAAGGGGGGTCACCTGCCCACCACAAGACATGCCAATAGCCAAGAGGCAAGGAGGTAGGAGAGAAAGTGTTTTATTACAGCTTGCTACCAACGGGGAAGATGACTGACTAGTGTCCGAAAGAACCATCTTACAGAACAAAGACTATGGCCAGTTATATAGGGGGCTGGTCTTCGGGTGGGGGCAGACATCTGATCTTGGGGTTGGGGGCAGACATCTGATCTTAGTTCCTGCTAATCTTTTGTTTTACTGGATATGCATTAGAGACAAGAGCAACGCCCTATTCCCCTGATCTTTCAGCTGCCATTTATGACAGCTGTCAGCATAGACTCTCTGCCCTGGGGGGGTCATCACATTCCTAAGGAACTCAAAACAACAAGTTATCAATTTATTGCAGCTGGGAGGGGCCATAAAATCTACAGAGCATGTATATCTCCTGGAGGGTGCATATCCAGCTGGGTTAGTCAATCAGGTCATTCAAAGTTACAATATGGTTTCTTTTCTTCAATACGGTTTTCCTTATGTCAACTTCTGTTGAGTTGGTATCAATACCAATGCTTAAGGGTGGGGACAAACAGGGAGCTCGTCATGTAGGAAACTGAAAAGGAAAGGTTAGAGAGGTGTGAAAAATTACAAAACCATATCACAAAACCCAGGCAGAGATGGGCTGGCCTGGTGGCATAGTGGTTCATTTCCCGTGCTCTGCTTCAGCGGCCCAGGGTTCGCAGGTTTGGATCCCGGGCATGGACCCACGCATCACTTATCAAGCCATGCTGTGGCAGGCGTCCCACATATAAAGTAGAGGAAGATGGGCACAGGTGTTAGCCCAGGGCCAATCTTCCTCAGCAAAAAGAGGAGGATTGGCATTGGATGTTAGCTCAGGGCTGATCTTCCTCACCAAAAAAAAACCCAGGCAAAGAGAGTACCAAAAAGTGAGTGGTCAACCATCACACTCAATGAGGTCAAATAAAGTGACAGAAAGAGGCTCAATAGATCTGGCAGTAAGGAGATCACCAGCCAGCAGCCTTAGAGGTGCTCAGGGGAGTGGTGGCCAAAGCTTGACTATCATTGCTTGAGGAGTGGCAGGAGATAAGGAAGCGGAGTGAAGATACTGTGATAGGAAGGAAGAAGAAAGGGGAACACTGAGGCTGACACAAGGTTGAGGGCATTTTTTTCTGTTGGGGGAAATAGTTGTATGTGTATGGGTACCAGGAAAAGCTGCCAGTAGAAATGGATAGGCTGAAGTCACCAGAAAGAAAAGAGAGAGAGAGTCCAGCAAGAGAGTAAGGGAATGAACCCAAGAGCAAAGGTGGAAAAATTAGCCTTGAAAAGAAGGGAAATTTCTAAGGCAGATGGGAAAAGAATAGCAGACCTACTTATAACTGGGTTGATCTAGTTTCTGTTGCTGGGAAATGAGTAGAGATGGGCAAAGTTAAATGAAATGTGTTCACATAATCAGCCTGTCTATATTTACTTCCCTGTAACCAGAGAGGCAGCATATTCTAGTGATGTGGACTCTGAAACTCAACCTGCTGCTTTGAATTTCATTTCTGGCCATGACATGCTTTTTCGTGGAAGGTCATATTTATATCACTACAGCAGAATCACAGCAACTGAGCCCAGTCTCCACGGCTTATTTCAAAGATTCAGAACATGTGGGACAGATAATTCCAGCACTTCAATGTCCTTGGATCCCTAATATTATTTTTATGAACATGACAACAGCCTTGATAATGTGGTATAAACTGGACTAACGTTAGTTATTTATCTTGTAGTTTATTGCGTTAACATAGTATGTGAGACAGCTAATAATAAAAGTACAACTGGACAGTTAAAATAGATTAAAAAGGGAAAAATTACAACTGTGACAAAAATTTGAAAACTGTTTAGCCTCCACAGTAACTACAGAAATGTAAATTCCATTTACATTTACCATCTATGAAATAATCAAATCAAAGTTAAATTATTAAATCTATGTGGGGTAGATTTCCTACTCTTTTATGAAAAGAGTAATACATAAATTAGGAGTGAATACTTAAATTCAGTTCTTTGAATAATTGCTAACATTTATGGTGCATTTACTCAACTTCAAGCACTGCTCTAATGTGTATTCATCTAATCTTCATTTAATCCTCTGAGGTAGATCATGTCACTATTGTCATCCCCATTTTCTGAATAAGAAAACTGAGGCACAGAATGGTTAGGTAAATTGTCCAAGGTCATGAAGCAAGTAAGTGGCCAAGCTGTGAATCAAACCAGGTAAACTGATTTCAGAGCCCTTGCTCTTAACTAATATTCTATACAAGCAGGACCTCTTTACAGTCTTAAAAATTATTGAAACTTTCATGATAAAAACATTCAACAAACTGGGAATAGAAGGAAACTTTCTCAACATGATACAAGGCATTTATGAAAAACTCGCAGCTAACATATTCAATAATAAAAGACTAAAAACTTTTCCTCTAAGATCAGGAACAAGATAAGGATGCCTACTTTCACCACTGCTACTCAACAATACTGCACAAGAAGTCCTAGCCAGAGTAATTAGACAACAAAAAGAAATAAAGACATCCAAATTAGAAAGGAGGAAGTAAAATTATCTTTATTAACAGATAACATGATCCTATAGATAGAATATTCCAAAGAATATACAAAAAAACCATTAGAGCTAATTAATGAATTCAGCAAAGTTGGAGGGTACAAGATCAACACACAGAAATCAGTTGTATTTCTATATACTAGCAGTGAACAATCTGAAAATAAAATTTTTTAAAAATTGCACGTATAATAGCATCAAAAAAGAATAAAATACTTAGTAATTAACTTAGCCAAGTTGGTGCAAGACTTGTACACTGAAAACTATAAAACATTGCTGAAAGAAAATAAAAATCTAAATAAATGGAAAGACATTCTGGGTTCATATGTTGGAAGACTTAATATCATTAAGATGGCAATACTACCCATTGCAATCTACAGATTCAATGCAATCCCTAGGAAAATTCCAATGACCTTTGTTGCAGAAATTGACAAGCTGATTATAAAACTGATAAGGAATTGCAAGGGGGCCCTGAATAGCCAAAACAATCTTGGAAAATAAACACAAAGTTGGAGGACTCACATTTCCCAATTTCAAAACTCATTACAAAGCTACAGGAATCAAGACTGTGTGGTACTGGCATAGGATAGATAGATAGATAGATTATTGGAATAGAATTGAGATCCAGAAATAAGTCAAAAATCTATGATCAATTGATTTTCAACAAAAGTGCCAAGACCAATCAATTGAGGAAAGAATAGTGTCTTCAATAAATGGTGCTGGGACAACTAGATAGCCACATGCAAAAGAATGACGTTAGACCTCTACGTCACACCATACATAAAAATTAATTCAAAATGAATCATAGATCTAAATGTAAGAGAGAAAATTGTAAAACTCTTAGAAGAAAACATAGGGGTATACATTCATAACTTTGAATTTCACAAGGGATTCTTAGAAATGACACCAAAAACACAAGCTACAAAAGAAAAACTAGACAAATTGACTTAATGAAAATTAAAAACTTTTCTGCATCAAAAGACACTACCAAGAAAGTAAGAACACGACCTATAAAATGGGAGAAAATATTTGCAAATCATATATCTGATAAGGGTCTAGTATCCAGAATATATAAAGAACTCTTACAACTCAACAGCAAAAAGACAACTCAATTTAAAAATGGGCAAAGGGTTTGAATAGGTATTTCCCCAACAAAGATACATAAATGGCCAGTAAGCATATGAAAAGATGCTCATCACTAATCATTAGGGAAATGCAAATCAAATCCACAAATGAGATACCACTTCACACCTACTAGGATGGCTACAATAAAAAAAATGGAAAATAACAAGTGTCCTCGAGGATGTGGAGAAATTGGAATCCTCCTACATTGCTGGTGGGAAGGTAAAATGATGCAGCTGCTGTGGAAAACAGTTTGTCATTTCCTCAAAAAATTAAACATAGAATTATCATATGACCTAACAATTCTACTCCTAGGTATCATATCCCAAAGAATTGCAAACATGTATTCCAGCAAACAGTTGTACACAAATGTTCACAGCAGCACTATTGACAATAGCTAAAACGTGGAAACAACCCAAATGTCCATCAACTGAAGAATGGATAAACAAAATATGGTATATCATAAAATGGAATATTATTCAACAGTAAAAAAGAATAAACTATTGATACATGCTACAGTGTGGATGAACCTCAAAAACATTGTGCTAAGTGAAAGAAAGGTCACATATTGGATAATTCTTTTTACATGAAATGTCCAAAATAGGCAGATCTGTAGATTCAGAAAGCCAACTAGCCCTTGCAAGGGGCCTAGGGGAGGGAGGAAAGGAGAGCGACCGCTTAATGGGTACAGAGTTTCCTTTTGGGGTGATGAAAATGTCTTGGAACTGAAAGAGGTGATGGTTGCACAACATAGTGATTGTACTAATGGCCACTGAATCGTGCACTTTAAAATGGTTAATTTCATATTATATGAATTTTACCTTAATTAAAAAAATTTATTCATAAAAAGAAGTATTGAGGGAGCTGGCCTGGTGGTGTAGTGGTTAAGTTCGCGCATTCTGCTTCAGTGGCCAGGGGTTCGCTGGTTTGGATCCTGGGCACAGACCTACTCACTGCTCATCAAGCCATGCTGAGATGGCATCACACATAGAAGAAGTAGAAGGACCTACAACTAGGATATACAACTATGTACTGGGGCTTTGGGGAGAAAAAAAGAAAAAGAGAAAGACTGGCAACAGATGTTAGCTCAGGGCCAATCTTCCTCCAAAAAAAAACAAAAAAAGTATTGAGGACCCCAAAGAGCTTTTGTTTACATGATTTATATCTATCAATATTTGTGTTAGAAATTAGAACTGAGAATTTTTTAAACCATTATTCATTTTTAAATAACTAAAATGAATATGTAGAAATATATGTAAAAATTTTAAATAACAACAAATAATATATTTTTATGAAAAACTATATTTTCCAAAACAGAAATTAGTTTCACATTTTTGAAAATCTGTCTGACTTAATAGAAGACAGCCTGACTCTTTGCTTCTGCAGTCTCTGTTACAACATGACGCTCTCAGGTGGCCTATGGAAAACCTCACTGTACACTCCTGAGAGAATGAGAGTGAAAAAGGCAAATAATGTCTTTATAATGTGTTATTATGAAAATAGTTTTGACCTCACAGACCCCCTGAAAGGGTCTCCATGAACCCCGGAGGCCCCGATCATATTTTTTAAACTGCTGCTGTATAGCCAGGGCCAGCTTCCCAGGCAGAGGACCAGCGCTATCACATGGGGCCCTGTCTTCTAAGAGCCCCGCTTGGGGTTTCACGCTCTCCAGTTGCCATCTTGAAATTCTTAAGAATTTTATCTTTGAATCTGTGCTTTGTAAGTGAAGTCCGATGGGACAATGGGGCGTGAACCCGAGGCTTGGAGCCTTGCTCATGCTCTGTCCCCCTCCTGCTGCCTCCCTGCCTCCCAGGGACCAGCTCAATCCCCCCGCCCCGCCCCGCCCCGCCCCGGGTGTCGTGGGCCTCATCTGGTCTCCCTCTCCCTGCTCCTGCCCAGCAACTAATGGCACCCACATCGCCTGCGGGGGCCTAGGCTTGGGTATAGAAGGATGCGAGTCGGGCACCTGTGCGGGGTGTTGACTCAGGGAAGGAAAGGCAGCAGCTGACCTCGCCCCAGAGTGCACATGCCCTGGTGCGTTCAGCAGACAATTTGCGGGGCAAACTTCTCACCCATCCCGGATCTAGATTCCTACCACGTCCTGGCAGGAAAGTTGCAATACCCTTGGGGTTCACCCATCCTGGTGGCTTGGGGCAGCCGGCCTATGAAAGGGGCCTTGCCCAGCTCGGGTACATTGGTCAGGTGGCAGCCCGGAGGGGGCACCCAACAGCTGGTGTGCCCAGTGCACACCGCCAGGGGACTGAGCCTCGATGGGGCCCATGAGGTCTGCACTCAGCCTGCCAGTATCCGTGTACCCAAGGGAACTGGAGATTAAGTAGGAAATTAAAAACAACAGGACAGGTGGAGGGCTGAGAGTGGAGGGAGAGAGGAAGGGAAGGACAGCAGAAGACAAAAAAGCTTTATGTTTTAGTACTTTAATGGAATTTATTTACCACTTTTTGGACCAGAGCCCTGGATTTTCACTTTACACTGGGCCCTGCAAATTATGTAGCTGGTCCCATATATAGCCTCTGAGGAAATAATTAGGCAAGACAGCCCAGTACTCCTTCCTCCCCTCTGCACTAATAAACCTGCAAGAGTAAATTATCCTAAGCAAATGAATTCAAAGGAGAAAAAACTACAAATAAAGGTATTTTAACAGATGTATTTATTATTATAATAATAAATACAATCTAAATGATTGATAGAAAAATGATTGACAAAAATTAGTTTTTCCTTTACCCTCAAAAATCTGCTCCTCCTTTAATATTCTTCATCTCATCTCTGTCCACAGAAAAGGCCTAGAGATAATAACCAACCCAGAAGAAATGAGCTTCCTTAGAGGCCAGATTCTCGTTTCTAAATATGCTTCCCACTAAAGGGAACCAAGGCTCCTTAGAGAAATGGCTGATTCCAGGTCTGGGGCAGGAGAGTACATCTTGACATTCTACAAAGCAAGAAGTTCTCAAAGATTACTGTCATTGTCATAGGGCTCAGACCTCAGTGCTTTGAACAGTGCCTGACAATTAATATGCCTAGACACCAAAAGTGAAAACAAGCCCATGTGGCTGCGTGGAGGAGTGAATATAGAACAGCGTTCGTTATCTGCTCACCCTCTGTATTTGAAACTTGATGGCAAGGATGGTCATTCATCTTCCAGCTCAATGCCTGTCACATGGCTCCAAAGACTGGTTATCATTTGGGTGGGTAGATAGGTGGTTGGATGATGAATAGAATAAAAAAGTAAGAGAAATTATAAAGCCGTTTTACTAATAAATAAAGGAATGATTGTGGAGAGTTGCAATGCCATGAGCTTTCTTCTCAAATTCTATTCAAATACCTAGAAAAATTCCTACAATGAACTATTTTCAGCAGCAACAACGGCTTCCAAGTTGGTAAAATCAAGGAAAAAGAAACAAACAAAAGAGAGAAAGAAGACTGCAAATGTACCCTTGTCTTACCAGGTCGCACTACTTCGGTGACATGGAAACAAATATATTTCAGTCTACTCAAGTACAATTAGTCCAAGGCAGGAATGTGACCAATCCCTTTAAGTAAGGCTGTCTCAGAGACAAAATGACTCAGTCCCTCAGATTCTCCTTCTCCAGCTTATCTCTAAGGTAGCATTTGGGTACAGGGAAGAGGCTGATGTGACCTCAAGATATTATGGCCTCATGTTGGCCCTTCGATACGTGCAGGCTAGTGACCACTGAGGTATAACCTGGCCCTGGCTTCTGGCGTCCGCAGCTGACCCCTGCAGTTGCTCTAACCTGCAGCCCAGTGTTGTTTCTCTGGGTCAGAGCCTGAGGGCTGCTCTCCAGCTGGCTCAGCCTCCCCTTGGCTTTCACTGACCCATCGGCTCCACTGAATTGCTGCCACATTGTCCATCCAGCCCCTGACCAAGCGGTCCAGGCAATGGGGTCATCTCACCCCTACCCAGCAGGTCCATGGCAGGGCTTCTGGCTCTCAATTCTGCAATCCTGGGGGCTAAAAGAGGCTCAGGAGTGAATACCAGATCTTCTTCCCAGACACCCTAATTTTAAACCAATCACCTTGATAAGGAGGCCAAATATTCACTCTTTCTGTGCTGGGAAGATAGGCCTCCTGTCTTGGAGAGGGAAGGCTGCAAGGGAACATTATTTAAGAGGGAAATAAAATACATCCCTTCATTGTGTGCAAAAATATTGTCACCACAAAATCATCCCATTCGCAACAACATGGATGGACCTCGATGGTATGATGTTAAGCAAAATAAGCCAGACAGAGAAAGACAAACACCGCATGATTTCACTCATATGTGGAAGATAAACTAATGCATGGATAAGGAGAATAGATTGGTGTTACCAGAGGGGAAGCGGGTTGGGGGGTGGGCATAAGGGGTAAAAGGGCACATTTATGTGGTGACTGACAAATAATAATGTACAACTGAAATTTCACACTGTTATAAACTATTATGACCTCAATAGGATAAAATAAAAAACAACAACAAAACAAAACCAAATATTGTCACCAATACTCAAGCAAGCAAAAAGTAATCTAAGGACAATGACAGTAAAATGCAGTAAGCACCTGAGGCCGGCTCGGTGGCACAGTGGTTAAGTTCGTGTGCTCCGCTTCTGCAGCCCAGAGTTCACAGGTTCACTGGGTGCGCACTGACGCACCACTTGTCAGGCCATGCTGTGGCGGTGTCCCATATAAGGTAGAGGAAGACGGGCACGGATGTTAGCCCAGGGCCAATCTTCCTCAGCAAAAAGAGAGGATTGGCAATGGATGTTAGCTCAGGGCTAATCTTCCTCACACACACACAGACACACAAAAGCAGTAAGCACCTAAAAAAGACTTCTTGATTAAATCATCCAGAAGAAATGTAAGAATTTGGAGAACAAATCTCCAATATTTCTTTGGAAACTCTAATGAAGTCTAACATACACACCAAAATATGCATGAATCCTAAGTGTATAGTTTAGTGAATCTTCAAAAGCGGGTCCATACCCCTATGATACCCAGATCTAGAAACAGAACTTTAACAGCACCAGAAGCCCACCTCCTGTCCTGTCCATATCTTGACTTCTAACACCAAAGGTTAGTTTCTTGTTTTTGAACTTTACATTCGTGAAATTATGCAGTACATGATGTTTAGGGTCTGGCTCTTTTTATTCAATACTATGTGTGTGGGATTCATCTATGCCATTGCACGTATTAGTTCATTCTGTATGGATTTCCATTGTGTTAATATGCCACAATTTGTATTCTACTCTACTGAAGATGAACACTTGGGTACTCTCTAGTTTTTATTACAACTTGTACTCCTATGAACATTCTTCGGCATGTCTTTTGGTGAACATATGTACATATTTCTAGTGGGAATATCCCTAGGAGTTGAATCTCTAGTCATAGATTAAGTGTATATTCACCTTTGGGAAATAGTGCCAAATAAGTTTTCAAAATGGTTGTATCAATTTACACTCCCATCAGGAGAATACGAGTGTTTTGATTGTTCTACAACCTTGTCAACACTTGTTATTGTCAGCCATTTACTTTTTAACCATTCTGGTTCTGGTGTAGTGGTATCTCATTGTGGTTTTAGTTTGCATTACCCTGATGAAGATGATGTTGAGCATCTTTTTGTGTGCTTATTGGCCACTTGCATAACCTCATTAGTGAAATGCCTGTTCCAGTCTCTTGCCCATTTTCTATCGAGTTGGCTTCCTTTCTCTTATCAACTTACACATTTTGGACAATGGTCTTTGTCAGATACGTGTTTTGCAAATATCTTTTCCCAATCTATAGCTTCTTTTTCATTCTTGTAATTGATGTCTTTGATAAACAGAGTTCTTAATTTTAATATAGTCCAATTTATTAATTTTTCTTTCGTACGTAAAGTGCTTTTTATTTCCTTTCTAGGAAAGTTTTGCCTACTCCAATATGTTCTCCTATGTTTTCTGCTATAAGATTTTTTGGGCCTGTCACAGTTAGATCTGGAATGGGTTTTTTGTGTCCTGTGAGGTTCACCATTTGTAAAAAAGATAATAGAGGACAAGAACAATAAGCTGAGTCTTTTTTTTAAATTATTATAGGGCCGGCCCTGTGGCTTAGCGGTTAAGTGCGCACACTCCGCTGCTGGTGGCCCGGGTTCGGATCCCGGGCGCGCACCGACGCACCGCTTCTCTGGCCATGCTGAGGCCGTGTCCCACATAAAGCAACTAGAAGGATGTGCAGCTATGACATACAACTATCTACTGGGGCTTGGGGGGAAAATAAATAAATAAATAAATAAAATACTTTAGAAAAAAATAAAAATAAAATTATTATAAAAATCATGATAGATTACTTAAAGTCATCATTAAAAACAGTGGAAATTGAAATTGATGTGGTAGAAAATCTGTCAGTACAACAGATTTAACTCAAGAAGCATTCAGAATATGAAAGAACTCTATAAAGAAAAATACGCAGTAAAACAAAAAATGAAGAAAACCACTGAACTCCTATTGTAAGCAGAATGGTTTTCATGTAGTGTATTTCCTCAATTCTAAATGTATATTTTTTCCCATTTTAACATCTCTGAAATCAGAATGCATCCTATAATTGATATGTGTGATTCAATTGAGGGGGGAAAAAAACTATAGATTTACTCAAATCAAAAATACTAATGAAATTCTACAAAAGTGATAGATGATAAAAATATATGTCTAAATAAATCTGAAGGAATCTTTTCAATAAGTATGAACTGGAAATCTTAGGTGACAAAACAAACCCATTGTGTATTAGTTTAATTGGCAGCCATTTTTGTTTCATACTGGTACATAAAATGTGGTATGTCTTATAATCGTTGGTGTCCTGTATCAATGAGATACAGGATTAACTAATTTATCCTAAACAATGATCTAAAGAAGTAGGCATTATTGTCTATGCTTGAAAAATGAAGAAACTTTTAGAGAAAATTAATAAAGTCATAATCAGTAAATGATCAAGCCAGAATTCAGGCCCAGGCTTTTCCACAGCGTTTATCACCCTGGGTGATAAAACAGAACTCAGAGACAACACAATGCAGCCTCTGGACTCTGGACCTCGGGAACTCCAAAGAAGATGTCCCAGTTCTCAACAGTCAATAACTAAAGGTATAATGGAATTTGAGGGTGGAAAATGAGTCTATAAATAGGTCCTTATTAAAATTAAGTCAGGGAATGCCCCCATTTTCATATAGATTTGAAATCTTCCACAATAAAAAGTAAAAACAAAAAATTAAGGCAGAGGTTGACACCACGGTGTTTTCAAATTGCAAACACCTTGCAAAGTTTCCCAGCAAAGAGCAGATTACTTTTAAAAAATCCAAGTCAGAAACGCCTTTGCTTCTTCTGAGGACCGCGTCGAGCCCAGATGCAATGGGACGACATCTACAGGGCTTAGTGGTAGAGGAGCGGGCGAGGGTGAGGTTTATTGCAAAGGGCTGTTTTCTCAGCAGAGCCGTCATCCGCAGAACAAGGTGACACCAAGACATTCTCAGGGCTGCGAAGTCTTAGGAAACTTAATAATCAAATGCCTGTACTCCCTAATTTGCTTAAAGGCATATATCACTTATTTTAAAACACTTAAATGCAGTTCTTACCATGTGTCAGGCAATATTCTAAGTGCTTTATGATATTATCTTATTTAATCTTCATAGCAACTCTATAAAGTAGATGCCATACTCCCCGTTTTACAGGTAAGAAAACTGAGGCATATAAAGGTTAAGCAACTTGCCCAAGGTCACACACCAATACGGGCAGAGTCAGAATTCGAACTCAGGCAATGTGGTTCCAGAGTGTATGCTCTACCCTTTGTGCTATCCCGACTCTCCAAATTGTTGGATGGAACCAGAGGGAATTAAAAATGGAATTTTTGAATGAGAAAGTTGTTAAAAGTGATGAGGTAATGTCAGAAGAAGGAGGAGGAGGAGGAGAAAAGTGACGACCAAAAATAATACCCTTAGTACTTACGTATATATGCTTATTGGTATTATCGTGGCATCTAAATAAACTGTCCTCAGAGTGCCCTGACTTCTATTTCTACTTAATTAACAAATCTATTTTCCCTGAACACTCCTCTTTATTTAACAAGGCCCTGTACACACTTCAGTCTAGTTTAAAATCTAACATTTAGTTCAGTTCTACTGGCCCGAAATAATGCATGCTCTTATAGAGTCAGAGAAAGGAGGAGAAATTTTGACATAAGATGACAGTTCAAGAAATCCATGACAATTTTGTAGCATCTAGGGTTTCTAAGAAAAATAGTGGGAAGCCAATAAAGATAAACCATGCCTATTGCCCTGGTGCCAGCCAACTTGACAGATGTTTGGGTTAAGAAACCAGGACAATTTGCAAGTTACAAACCTCAGCTTTCCCCAATTCATGTCCCAGAAAGCTGGATGAGAAGAAATGTTATCACCTGAGGGAACCTATGAGATAGGATTTTCTCTCTCCTTGATCCAAAAAGATAAAGGGCACAGACAGTACCTCCTGTTCCCACCCACTGGTCAAACACCTTAGTGAAAAGATGCCAAGAATCTGTTTGGGATGGGTGTGTTGCCCTATCCCTCAGATGGATCACAGACTCAAACTGTGTATCAGCCATTAAATTCTCATTCACGTCCAGAATAGTGGCTCCTAGGTGAAGGCAGAAGGGAGAGATTCTCCGTGGTGATGAGGCATGTATGAGAAAGAGCTGTGGACTTAGAGAACTTGAGTTGACTTGGTGAACTGAAAGGCCATTCTTTCTTCTCTTCTTGAAGAAAGGTCTGACCAAGTAATGAGGGGAGTCAAATGCAGAGAAGAGACCTCTGAGAGAAGGACAAAGAAGAGGCAGAAGATCCACTGAGCATCCAGTAGCCCACCACCACCCAGTGGAGACCCTTGCAACCATGCACAGTGGGGCATGATGGTGGATTCATTAGTGAATGAGACTGGCTCTGGCAGCTGGAACAGAAGCCCAAGACAAGGGGACAGTCAAGGCAGGAGGAGGTGGGGAGGTGCTCAGGGAAGCGCGCCCTGTAGGAGCCTGAGGATACAGGAAAGCTGTCTCTGACAGGACAGTGGAGAAGGAGGAAACCTGAATGACTCTGTTCTGTCTGAGTGGGGAGAGCAAAATGTGGGAAATCTGGGATACGAGAGGTCAGCGTCATGGGGAGGCGGGGGATGGAAAGATGGTGGAAAATCAAGCTGCCTTAGATTAGGGGTGACCCTCTACCTGTTTGTTTGTTTTTTAATTCCTGGGGCCATACCTCTAGGAAAGGCTTCTCAGAACCTCTTGACCCTACAAAGGGAGGGGCTGTTGGATTTCAGGGCTTAGGTCAACTGATCTTTCTGAAAAGTGTTAATGCTTAGTTGGAAACAGGTGGAGTGGGGGAGAAAATTATCCAGTGGGCTCAGAGGTCTTAGAAATAAGACTGCTGTGTATTAGTGTTATCACAGTGAAGTTTGGTGAAGGCCAGGACTAGTTTAAGATTTATAAGAAGAGCAATCTTGGCCCCTTCTGACTTTTCCCCTCCTTTCGTCCCTGGAGCTCAAACTCGGGTCACAGGCATAATTGCAGCCTTAGGAGCAGAGGGTATTATTTCACATGCTTATCAGACTCTGCTGGACACGTGAGTCTCTTTCTGCCTTTAGCTTCTTGACCTTAGCTTCTATTTATACCTACAATACTCATCCTTTCAAATAGAGTGTAATCCAATAGCAGCTACATTTTCATGCACTCCTGAAATATAAAAATCCTAAGGACAGAATTGCCTTTTATACTTTTTAAATGTCTTCTCTTTCTTTAGCCTTAAATTAATTTCCAAAATAGATCTCTTCCTCCTTCTTTCTCCTGACTGCCTTTTCTAGAGTTTTACTAAATGTTTTTTGCCAATAGGTCTTTTTCTCATAAGTCCTCACATTTGTTCTAATTATAAACTAGCGCACATGGTGACATATATTACTTTCCTAGGCTGAATTCCAGAAAGCAATGACAAGCAAAGAAAGAAGAGCTCCATAAGTAAGCTGAATTTAGTCTAGGATACGGCAAATTGCCTTTGGATTTTAAAAAATCCAAAAAGAAGTTTTATTTCTAGCTGAGTGGATCTCAGTGGGTTTCCCTCTCCTACTAACTTTTTAGCTTCTTTGGGGCAAGTAATATGTTCTAGTCATCCTTTCGGTGTCTTCTCTAGTGCCTTGCGCATAGGGATGTATGAGTGTTGAACTGAATTAAGTTGCATTTAGTCAAATGAAAGGTGATACCTAACAGCATTTCAGAGGAAGTCAAAGAAATAAACTGCATCTTATGACATAGACATGCTAGTGTCCTTGCTATAGCTTACCAGTTAGCTAATTCAAAAATTGTATGTAGTCAAATCTCACAACATTTTTACTTGAAAAAAAAAAAACCTTGTTCTTACCCTCAAATAAGAAAAGCAATATAAAATGGGAGGAATCACTTGCACTCTCATCACCCTGCAATCTACCAAATTAATGACTCTTTTTTATACATATAATACAGACATTTAAAACAAAATGACCGACTCTGAGCCCATGAGACAAAATGGTATGCTGCTTGTTCTGTAGTCTGCTCTTTCACTCAGTGTCATGGGCCAAGAACACTTTTTCATATCAATAATGTTCTTCAAAATATTTATTGCTCCAACATATAATTGATTGTACCATAATTTACCTAACCAACTATCCATCTAGGTTGTTACCATTTGTAAAAATTATTATGGTGCTTTGATATCCTTGTTGTTTTTTTTTTAAATTCTATACTCAGCTCTTATTTCCTTAGGATAAATTGCCACAAGTAGAATTGCCAGGACAAAAGATACATAGATGTTTAAACTGTGGACACACGTTTCTGAATTGCTCTTCAGAAAGTTTATACTTCTGTGCATTCTCTGTTCATGTCCTTTGTCCATTAAGAAAAGGAGATGGGTGGGTATTTGTCTTATTGATTTGTAAGGGCTCTATATATATTAAGGATACTGCCCTTTTGTAGTAAGTCATACAAACATTTTCCTAGTTTGTCTTTTTACTTTTAATATCATTATGTTTTATTTGTAGCTGGACAAAAGTTTAACATTTTTAGATAGTCATCTTCTAGTATTTTTATTTTGTGAATGTAGTCTTTGGTGCTATGTTTAGAAAGGCATTCTTCACCTCAGAACCAGATCATTTCACTTGCACTTTATTTTGGTCCTTTTAGAGCTTCTCATTGTTCTTCTTCTTCTTCTTTTTCTTCTTTGTTACTGTTGTCTTCTTTAATATACAGATTTATTCTTTCAGGTATATATTTTGGAGTAGAGAGTGAAATATAAGCTAACTCCAATAAATAAATATATATAATTGGGTCTGTTTCTGGCCTTCCTAGTCTCTGTATTATCTTTCTGTCTGTTTCTATATCAGTAATGTATAATAGATAATATTTATTGGGCACTCATTCTGTTGCCAGGCTGTTCTAAATGCTTTCCATACATTAATTCAGTTAGTTCTCACATCAACTCTATGCAGAGGCAGATTTATCATGAAACTAATGAAGCTTAAGCTTCAGGGCTCTTCACTTGCACAAACCTCCTCCTAGACCCTGGGAGGGGCCCTAGCAATATATTCACACCATGTTACATTTTTGTAAGATTTGCAAAATAAAGTATCTTAACTACAGTTGGTTAAGACTGCTCTTTCTGACAACCTTTCCTCCACAATTCCCCTATGTCATTGGGGGCAGTGGCGGGGCCTCTGGCGTTAAGGAGAAGCTGAGTGAGGGGAACATTTCATTAGGTTTAGTAGGATATCCTGATGTGGTTATCAGTCACTTTTGCTAGATGCCCATTATAGGAATAGCTTCCAGGAATACTCCTACTGCCCATTGTGCCAACTTATTCAGCATCATGACACAAAGGTACAGGGCCAGAACACTTATCATAACATAAATGGATCCTCTAGGACCCAGCCCCAGAAGTATGTGGGTAGTGGAGAAAAACAAGGTTAAAAATAAATAGCAACAAAAGCTAGTCTGTGGAAAATTTCTCCAATCCATCAAAGGATGAAGGATTTGGTTCTTATTAACACCTGGTCAAAAAAGAAGTCCTCTCTTGTCAGGAATATTCTTGATAATTCATTGATTACAATTATAGATAATCATACTGTTTTGTGATAGGAATCACACAAAGTAGAATTTATTGGAATTTCTGTGTTTGTAGGGGACAAATCTGTAGCAGTACTGTAAATGTCTCTTACAGCTTGTTCAGAAAAGAAATGTCAAAGTGGCTTTCCCAGATTTCACAGTAACCCCAAAAATGTACATATTATCAGTAACAAGTTCTGAAACTGAAGAGACTTCTCTAAATAGCCAATAATAAATTTTCTGATCCTGCTAGAGGAAAAACATAAATAATTTTTCTGTTCTCTCTCTAGAAAATGATGTTCCAAAATCATTTTCACGCAAAGAGAAAATCAAAGAGTATGATGCCAAAACTGCAGGGGAAAAGCATTCTAGAAGTGTTTCAGGCAGTTACTTAATAAAAAAGATTATGTTATTTTCTGGATTTGTGCTGTTTGTGATATTTATCAGATTTTTTAAAATGTGTGATTTGTTATAATTTTTTCTCATTTTAAATAAATACTCTTCTAACCAATTTATCTAATAATTTCAAACATATAGAAAAGTTTAAAAGACTTGTACTTTGTACTTGTAATGAAGACTCATATACCCTAATTTTCTATCTAGTTTTGCATTTTTTTCTTAAAAAGTACCCCCCTACACACACTTGTATAAGCTTCAAACCCATAAAACCTGGATCCACTCCTGACTCTATGATACTGCTTTTATTATGATCTGATAACAAATTTAGGGGTGAGGAAACTGAGGTAGAGAGAAGTCAAGGCCAAGAGTTGGATAATACATGTCACACAGGAGTATTGCTATCCACTGTAATGTCCTATTAAATTTTGTATGATTTCAGCTGTATAACTCATTTTATTTTTTTAATCTTCCTTTTTCACTGGACAATAAAATGTGAAGTGCTTCCATGTCAGTACATATAATACTACCTCATTCTTTCTAGTGGCTGTGTAGTGGTCCATTATATGAATATACCATAATTTAAGCGGTTCTCTCTTGATGGAAATTCCAATCTTTTATTATTACAAATGAAGCTCTCATGATATCCATGTACTTGTGTCATTTCACAAATATGTGAATATATTTGAATCAGATAAATATTCAAGAGGGAAACTATTGTGTCAAAGGATATGGACATGTCTTTTTTTGTTGTTTTTTTTTTAGTGAGGAAGATTTGCCCTGAACTAACATCTATTGCCAATCTTCCTCTTTTTGTTTGAGGAAGATTGTCCTTGAGCTAACATCTGTGCCAATCTTCCTCTATTTTGTATGTAGGATGCTGCCACAGCACGGCTAGATGAATCGTGCAAGGTCCACACCTGGGATCCGCCTGCAAACCCTGGGCTGCCAAAGCAGAGTGTGCAAACTTAACCACTATGCCACCAGGCCAGCCCTGGAGACGTCTTTTTGATACTTGGGTCAAGATGTCCATATTTGAAGTGGTAATTGCCAGTGCCATTTCTTTACATTGAACTACCTTCGAATTAACGTGAATAAATTTTACTTAGTTGTGGTTAATTATGCTTTTAATTAGTGCCAAACTGATTTGCTGTTACTTTATTTGAGATTTTCATATTATATTCATGTATGATATTGGCTGATAGTTTCCTTTCCTTGAGCTCTTTTGGTTAGGTTTTGGTATCAGAGTTAAGCTAACTTTGTGATATGAATTTGGAAATTCATCATCTAAGCTCTCAGTAGTGTATTTAGCATCTATTCTTTGAACATCTGAAGGCATTCCACTCCCAAATTTCTTGGCATGGAAGGATTTCCACAATGTATTAAGTGAAAAAAAGCAAGTTTCAGAACAATATGTGTAGTATGATACCATTTTTATTTTTAAAAAATTGTACTTAGGGGTATATGTGTTTATATGTATAGATAGATAGATAATGTTCTTAGGTATATAGGAAAAAGTTCAAGAGTGTAGGTATCAAACAGATAATGGTGGTGATCCCCGCAGTGTGGTTGTACAGGAAAGAAGGGCAAGAATTGTCAATCTTTACTTTCTGCATTAATCTCTATATATTCTTCTACAGGTTTTTCACATTTTATTTTCTTTCTATTGAGGTATAACTTACATATAGTAAAGGACACAAGTCTCAAGCATAAAGCTAAAAAATTGTTACATATGTAATACCTGTAGCCGACTGTATTTTCTAAAGATGATTTTACAATGTCTCTGATCCCATGTGGCTTTCTCACGATGTGACTTGCTGCTCCCCCATCAAGAGAAGAGTCTATATCCTCTCCTTTTGAACCTGGGCAGGCCTTTGTGACCACCTCAACAAGTGAAGTGTGGAGGTGATATGCTGTGTGACTGTGAAGGCTAGGTCATAAAAGGAGATAGCGCCTCTACCTGGCTCTCTCTCTCTCTCTCTCAGGCCACTTGCGCTTGGAGCTGCCATGCTGTGAGGAAGCCCAGTCTCATGGAGAGGCTCATGTGGAGAGAAACCAAGGTCCTGGGCCCTCAACTCCGACTGAGCTCCCAGCCAACAGCCAGAACCAATTTGCCAGCCACGTAAGTGAGCCTTCTTGGAAGTGGGTCCTCCAGCCCTCAGTCAAGCCACCCCAGCTGACTCTGGGTGGAGCAGCCATGAGCCTTCCCCACTAAGCCCTAACCACATTGCAGATCCATGAGAAAAATAAATAATTGTTGTTTTAAGCTGCTAAGTTTGGAGCTAGTTTGTTACACAGTAATACATAAACCAGAACAACACTCATGTAACTACCACCAGTTCTAGATATAGAACATTTCTGCTACCCCAGAATTTTCCCTCATGCGCCCTCCCAGTAAACAAGCCCCCAAAAGGTAACTGCTATTCTGATCTCTAGCACTGCATGTTAGTTTTGTCCATCGTGAAGTTTCACATACATGGAATCGTGATGTATTCTTTGTGTCTGGCTTCTTTTGCTCAACATGTTTATGAAATTAATTCATATTGTTACAGTATTAGGGTTAGTTCTTTTTCATCCATTGTAGGAATATACCACCATTTAGCCATTCTAAATTTGGTCACTTATCATGAGTAAAGCTGCTATGCACATCCACGTGCTTTCTCTTTTTTTTTTAATATATAAGAATCGTTATATTTATTTATTCCGCCCCCCCCCCAAAGCCCCAGTAGATAGTTGCACATCCTTCTAGCTGCTGTATGTGGGACGCGGCCTCAGCATGGCCGGAGAAGTGGTGTGTCGGTGCACGCCCGGGATCCGAACCCAGGCCGCCAGTAGGGGAGCGCGCGCACTCAACCGCCAAGCCACGGGGCCAGCCCCCATGTGCTTTCTTTTGGTGGGCATAAGTACTAGTTTCTGTTGGAAATACATCCAGGAGTGGAATGGCTGGGTCACAGACTATAGGTACGTTTAGCTTTAGTAGTGGGGTGGTTTTTAAATATGTCCACAAATTCTTTGATACTCCTCCATCAAGATGTGCTGTCTCTGGCCCCACCCACCCTTTGAATCTGGACTGGTCTTAGTGACTCATTTGTAACCAGTAGAATGCAGTGGATATGACCTTGCATGACTCCTGAGGCTAGGTCCAAAAAAGTTGAGTAGCTCCACCTGGTTTTCTTGGGACACTTGCCCTGGGAAATTTCCAGCCAGTATTTCTTCAAATACTGTTCTGTCTCATTCTCTGTTCTCCTTCTAGCACTCCACTATACATGTGTTAGTCCTTCTCATTTTGTCTCATATGATTAACAGACATATGTTCTTTTCTGTCCTTTTTTCTCTCTGTATTTCAATTTGGATATATTCTCCTGACATCTCCCAGCTATACTAATCATCTGCTCTGCTGTGTCTAATTTGCTATTAAAAACAAATTATTTAGGAGAGTGACGTCAGCATCATGGCGGAGTGAGCTTTCCCGTGAATTCTTCCCCCACAAAATACAACAAAAGTAACAGCCACAGACCAACAACGGAATCCCAGACAGTCAAAAGCTGGAGCGGAGGGATCCACACAGCCGCACATCTGAGAGCGGAACGTGCTGGGCCCCCGGAGGAAGTGGGGAGAGGTAAGGAGAATTCCGCTCCCTCCCCATCAGATCAGCGATCCGGTCCGCGCGGCTCCCAGAGAGGGGGGAGGGGCGGCCCTCGGCGGGAAACTGTAGCTCTTCGGGCGCTCTCAGCCAGTGGGAAACTCCCGCACAGAGGGCTCAGAGGAGCCACAGGGCTACCATCAACATCTGAGCAACCCAGAGAGCGGATAAAGAGGGGCAAACGAGAAGCCTCCCACGTCAGGGACCCAGAGGGCAAAAGAGAGAGCTCCCCCCTCCCCGCAACCCGGAGTCTGCAGCTCGACCAGATCTAGCGGTCCGAGGCAGACCTGAATAAACTGGACTGGACCCGTGGATCGCAGTGGGGAAAAGAAACAAAACAAAACAAAACAAAACAAAACAAAACTGCGGATCGCAGCAGAAAAACTGGGGCAGAGCGCAGGGGGCTTAGACTACACAGCCCTTTACCACCACACAGTGGCGGCAGGTGGAAATTGCAACCAGAGACTTCCAGGATGAGGAAAATCAAAACCAACACAGGAACCACAATGCAAAAATATATGAAATCACCAGACCAGAAACAAAATGACAAGCAACCAGAAATCAACCCCGAAGACACAGAAATCCATAAACTAAATGACAGAGATTTCAAAATAGCTATCATAAAAACACTCAACGAAATACGAGACAACACAGACAAACAATTCAATGAGATTAGGAGTTTCTTCACAAAAGAGATTGAAATCATAAAGAAAAACCTATCAGGGCTGATGGAGATGAAGAACACAATGGAGGAGATAAAGGAGAATCTGGAATCTTTAAAGAACAGAGCTGACAATATGGAGGAAAGAATTAGTACTTTAGAGGATAGGAATACAGATATACTCCAGATGGAAGAAGAGAGAGAACTAAGACTAAAAAGAAATGAAGAAAGACTCCGAGAAATATCGGACTCTATTAGAAAATGTAACATAAGAATTATAGGTATTCCTGAGGGAGAGGAGAGGGAAAGAGGAACAGAGAGCCTATTCAAGGAAATAATAGCTGAAAATTTCCCAAATCTGGGGAAGGAGCAGGAAATACCAGTAAGCGAAGCCAACAGGACTCCTATATATATTAACAGACAAAGGCCTTCACCACGACACCTAGTGGTAAGGCTAGCCAGGGTCAACGACAAAGAAACAATATTAAGGGCAGCTAGACAAAAACAAAAAATAACGTACAAAGGAACCCCCATCAGGCTCTCAGCGGATTTCTCAACAGAAACTTTTCAGGCTAGAAGAGACTGGAATGATATATTCAAAATACTAAAAGACAAAAACTTTCAGCCAAGAATAATCTATCCAGCAAAAATATCCTTCAAATATGATGGAGAAATAGTAACTCTCCCAGATAAACAAAAGCTAAGGGAGTTCATGGCCACGAGACCGCCACTACAAGAAATACTCAAGAAGGCCCTCAGGCCTGAAAACAAGAAGAGAAAGGGAACACAAAGCTTGGAGTAAGGAGAAAAGTAGGTAGACAAAATCAGAGAAATAGTAGATCTTTACCGGAATAGGTTAGCAACCACTTAAATACTAAACTCAAAGATCAAAGGAAGAAATTCACCAAAAATAAATTTAACCTCATCACTGTAAACACACAGCCACAACACAAGATAGAATAAGGTATAACAAGAGCAACTTAGAAGGGGAAGAGGAAAGTGACTGAATTGACTTAGTATAAGGAAATAGGAGGCTATCAGATAATGGACTATCTCATACAGAAGATTTTTCGCCCAAACCTCAAGGTAACCACTAAACAAATAATCAAATTAAAACCACATATGATAAACAAAGAGAAAACTAGAAGAATCATAAGACAGAACAACCAAACTGAATTGGCAGTCCAAAACAAATGGGACAAGAAACAAAGGAAATGCAAAAGAACCAGAAAATAAGTGACAAAACAGCAACATTCAACCCTCATATTTCAATAATTACCCTAAATGTAAATGGATTGAACTCTCCAATCAAAAGATACAGAGTGGCAGGATGGATTAAAAAGCAAGACCCAACAATATGCTGCCTTCAGGAAACACATCTTAGCACTAAAGACAAGCACAGGCTCAGAGTGAAAGGATGGAAGACAATACTCCAAGCTAATGACAAATAAAAACAAATTATTTAGGTATTAATTTGTTATAGTACTTTTCAGGTCAAGAATCTCCATTTGACCCTTCTTCACAGATTCCACTTCTCTGGTGAAATTTTTCATCTTTCTTCTATTTTCCTTATCATATTAACCACAGTTATTTTAAAGTCCTTGTCTGATAAATCTAATATCTGAATCATCCATAGAACTGATTCTATTCTCTATTCATTCTCCTTCTCTGACTCTCCTTTTTAGCATGATTCATAATTTTTATTTTTTCCCCACAACATTGTAAAATAAAAAATGTCGGGTCTCTGGATGATATAATTTTCTTCAAACAGGATTAAGTTTACTTACAGCAGCTTGTACAGATCACCTTGAACCTGTCAAGGACTGGTTTTAAGCTGGTTAATTTTGCTCTTACTACTAGCATGTAACCCTTACTTTTAGAGCATGTCTCTATGGGATCTCAACCAAAAGTCCTTTGTATTTACTAAGGCTTCTCTGTCTTGGTAGAGCTCGAACTACAACCTCCATCTCGCCAGCACCGTGCAGCACATGTGAAGTCTCTACTTGTCTCTCAGTCTCTCAGCTGCTGTTGTTTCTCCTTGTACATGTGCAGTTTAGAAGTTATCCAATAGCACGAAGTTAATTTGTACGAAGATTTTGGGGTTCATTTCTCTGTAGTTCCCTCTTTTCTAGGACTTTGCCCCAACTACTTTGGCAGTTTCATACTCTGTCTCCGGAGTTCTTTCTGCTTGAGAAACACCCAACAAAATAGAAAATTCCGGGGCTGGCCCCGTGGCTTAGCAGTTAAGTGCGCGTGCTCTGCTACTGGCGGCCCAGTGTCGGATCCTGGGCGTACACCGACACACCACTTGTCTGGCCATGCTGAGGCCGTGTCCCACATACAGCAACTAGAAAGATGTGCAACTATGACATACAACTGTCTACTGGGGCTTTGGGGAAAAGAAAGGAGGAGGATTGGCAATAGATGTTAGCTCAGAGCCAGTCTTCCTCAGCAAAAAGAGGAGGATTGGCATGGATGTTGGCTCAGAGCTGATCTTCCTCACAAAAAAAAAGAAAGAAAGAAAGAAAGAAAATTCCCTCAGGGAAAAAGCAAGAGTCAATCTCACATGCTTCCCTATTCTTAAGGACCATAGTCCCTCAAGTCTTGTCTGTATTGTTTATTCTTTAATACTGACAAAGACTCTCTTTGACCAAACTGTAGTCAGGCTCCCCTGAGTCTTCTAGGCCTTCAACTAGGCCTCAGCCTTGGCCCCAGGCCTATCTTTGACCTGCCTCACCCATCTTAGCAAGAATCCTGCTCAGTTAGTTTAGTGAGAATGCCCTCACTGTTTATCTGATTACCCTTGATATCTGATCAAGTTCCTCATACCCCACCCTTGATAACTGATCACCCTGGCTTGCCTTCAGCAAGAATTTGAAGTCAGTTTAGCAAGAATCCCCCTACCCTTGACATCTCCTCATAGTAATTTTCCATCTACTGACCCCCTCACTTTGCTTGTTGGCTATAAATCCCCAGCTGTCAGTGCTGTATTTGGAGTTGAGCTTGATTACTCTCACCTGTTGCAATGCCCCCATTCGATAGACTCGAATAAAGTCTTTCTTACTATTTCTTTTGTGTGTGTGTGAGGAAGATCAGCCCTGAGCTAACATTCATGCTAATCCTCCTCTTTTTGCTGAGGAAGACTGGCTCTGAGCTAACACCTATTGCCAATCCTCCTCCTTTTTTTTTTCCCCCAAAGCCCCAGTAGATAGTTGTATGTCATAGTTGCACATCCTTCTAGTTGCTGTATGTGGGACGCGGCCTCAGCATGGCTGGAGAAGCGGTGCCTCCGTGTGCGCCTGGGATCCGAACCTGGGCCGCCAGTAGCGGAGCACACTCAACTGCTAAGCCATGGGGCCAGCCCAAAGTCTTTCTTACTATTTTAACAAGTGTTTAAAATGTTTTTTGTTTAGGGCCGGCCCAGTGGTGTAGCGGTTAAGTTCGCGCATTCCTCTTCAGCAGCATGGGGTTTGCTGGTTCAGATCCTGGGTGTGGACCTACTCACCACTCATCAAGCCATGCGGAGGCAGTGTGCCACGTAAAAGAACTAGAAGGACCTATAACTAGGATATACAACTACGTACTGGGGCTTTGGAGAGAAAAAAATAAGTTTTTTTTTGCTTTTCTAGCAATTTGTCCATTTCAGCTGGGTTATCCAATTTTTTGGCATACAGTTGTTCATAGTACTCTCTTAGAACCCTTTTTATTTCTGTAGCATAGGTGGTAATGTCCCCACTGAGATTTCTGATTTTAGTAGTTTGAGTCTTCTCTCTTTTTTCCTTAGTCCATTTAGCTAAAGGTTTATCAATTTTGTTGATCTTTTCAAAGACCTAACTTTTGGTTTCATTGATTTTGTTTTGTTTTTCTAGTCTCTATTTTGTTTATCACTGCTCTAATCTTTATTATTTCCTTCCTTCTGCTAGCTTTGGGTTTAGTTTGTTCTTTTTCTAGTTCCTTAAGTGGTAAAGTTAGCTTGTTGATTTGAGATCTTGCATGTTTTTTAAGGTGAGCCTTTATAGCTATAAATTTCCCCCATAGCACTGCTTTCACTGTGTCCTATAAGTTTTGGTATATTGTGTTTTCATTTATCTCTAAGTATTTTATAATTTTCCTTGTGATTTCTTCTTTGATCCATTGGTTGTTTAAACGTGTGTTGTTTAATTTCCACAATTTTGTGACTTTTCCAGTTTTCCTTTTGTTATTGATTTCTAACTTCATCCTGTTGTGGTCAGAGAAGATACTTAGCATAATATCTGTTTTTTCAAATCTATTGAGACTTAATTTGTGTCCTAATATATGGTCTATCCTGGAAAACGTCCCATGTGCGCTTGAGAAGAATGTGTATGCTGCTGTTGTTGGGTGGACTGTGCTGTATATGTCTCTTAGATCTAGTTGGTTTATCGTATTGTTTAAGTCCTCTTTTTCCTTACTTATCTTCTGTCTGGTTGTTCTATCCACTATTGTGAGTGGGATACTGAAGTCTCCAACTATTATTGTAGAACTGTATATTTCTCTCTTCAATTCTATCAGTTTCTGCTTCATAAATTTTCAGCCGTTATTTCTTCAAATATTCTCTCTGCCCTCTTCTCTCTCTCTTTTCCTTCTAGGACTCCCACAATGTATATGTTGGTTCATTTTATGGTGTCCTATAGGTCCCTTAGGCTCTGTTTGCTTTTCTTCAATCTTTTTTATTTCTGTTCTTTGCCTTGATAATTTCTATTGTCTTCAAGTTTTCTGATTCTTTCTTCTGCCTGCTCAAATCTTCCTTTGAATTCCTCTAGTGAATTTTTCATTTCAATTATTGTACTTTTCAGCTCCAGAATTTCTTTTTGGTTTCTTTTTAGGTTTTCTATCTCTTTATTGATATTTCCATTTTGTTCACACATCATTTTCTTGACTTTCTCCACATCTTCCTTAAGTTCTTTGACCATCTTTAAGACAGTTGTTTTAAAGTCTGTGTGGTATATTTGCCATTAGGTCTTTTTCAGGGACAGTTTCTGTTGATTTTTTTTTCCTTCAAATGGGCCATACTTTCCTATTTCTTTGTACGCCTTATGATTATTTTGTTGAACACTGGACATTCGAATCTAGCAATGTGATCACTCTGGAAATCAGGTTCTCCGTCTTCCCCAAGATCTGCTGTTTTTTTGTTATTGTTTTTATATTTTTGATTGTTGTAGGCTGTCTCTGTGCCAAGGATAAGCCTGAAGTGTAAACTTAAGGTCTTCTCAGGTCTTTTTTCAGCCTTTCCCTGGGTGTGGATGGTCACTTTCTAATTTTCCCCATCTTATATGAGGTTGTTTTTAATCTACTAGTCTTTAAATGTCTGGTTCCCAAAAGATGAAAAAGTGAAAAATGAAGGAGGGGAAAAAGGGTGCTGGTCCTTTAAATCCCATGGAATTCACTTCAGCTGGGGGGAGGGAGGCTTGCAACAGCACCAAGAGGTGCAACAACAATGGTTACCCCTCTTTGTCTACACCTGTGTTCAGAAGCAGACATCAGAGCACAGATCCTTGATATCTAGAGGACAGGTTCCTTTTTGCCCACCCTGGCTCCCATAAGCTATGTGCAAGCTGCGCCAGGAACATGTGTACAGCTGCCTGCCATGGGGCTGGGGGTGAGGGACAGGTAACTGCCACTGTGCAAACTGAAAATCACAGCAATTGACTGTCCAAGTCTTCCTCTGGAAGTCACCAGCCTTCAACATACTCCACAGTTCCAAAATAGAATCAGACAGATTCTGCCAGTGCAATTGTTGTCTAGGTGGGAAGACAGATTCCTGGTGTGCTTCCTACTCTGCCATCTTCCCAGAATCCTCTATTTCATTATTTTTATTATTTCCAGTTTACTAAAGTGTTTTTGGCTTGTGCTTGAGCTCAGCTTTGACTGCATTCCATAAGTTTTGATATGTGTCCTCCTATTTTTTGCTACTAAATTATGATTTTATTGTTTTGTACCAGATAATGCCACCTGTACCATGTTTGCTTTGGTACATTTGAAGGTTTTTTTTGAGATTTAAAATATGGTCTGGGCTGCCCAGTGGCTTAGCAGTTAAGTGGGCGCACTCCGCTACCGGCAGCCCAGGTTCCCCGGGCCCGCACGGACACACCACTTTCCAGCCATGCTGGGGCCGTGACCCACATACAGCAACTAGAAGGATGTGCAACTTTGACATACAACTGTCTACTGGGGCTTTGGGGAAAAAAAAAAGGAGGAGGATTGGCAACAGATGTTAGCTCAGAGCCAGTCTTCCTCAGCAAAAAGAGGAGGATTAGGACGGATGTTAGCTCAGGGCTGATCTTCCTCACACACACAAAAATAAATAAATAAAATATGGTCAATTTTTGGTGACATTAAAAAAAAAGAATCCATGAGTCCACAATGATACTGGAAAACAGACAGAATAGAGGAAGGGGGAAAGAGAAGGGAGGGCTCTTTTTTTACAGAACATCAGCTGTTAGATGTAGGGGGTTCCAAGCTCAGATCCTGGGATTACACAAGAGCAGCGGCCCTCTGGAGTGGTGACTTGGACATCACTGGGGTTGGGGGGCTGTGAGGAATCATGCCCTCCAGCCCCCTCCACTTCCAGGCGAGAAACTCCTTGAGGCATAGTCTAGGGACCTGTCTTAGGCGCTGCAGCTGGCGATGAGTGCCTGAGGGAACAAAAGGGCAGAAGCTTCAAGGGCCCGCAGGTCTGAGGAGGAGCCTGGGGCTTGGGCCTGGCCGCATCCAGCTCGGGGCTCACACTTGCTCAGCGCGCCCGGCACGCGACTCATCGATGGAGCCCGCCTCCAGCCCCAGCTCGGGGGGCCGCGCGCGCCTCCGCACCCCGACCCGGCGGGGACGCGCCTGGCGCGGGGACGCGCTCCCCGCGACTCGGAGCAGGGCGGGGCAGGCGGCGGCGCGCGGCTCCGGAAACGCCTTTTCCGGAAGGCAGGGGGGCGGCGCCAGCCTCCGGGGCGGCTTCGGCTATGGCGGCTGGGTCGCTGGAGCTGTCTCCCTAGCCAGGCCCTGCGCCGCCAGAGGATGGCCTCGCTCGGGCCGGCCGCTCCGGGCGAGCAGGGCCCGGGGGCTGAGGCGGAGTCGGGCGCCGCGGCGCCGGCGTCGCCATCGTCTCTGGGGCCCCTGCTCCCCCTGCAGCGCGAGCCGCTCTACAACTGGCAGGCGACCAAGGCGTCGCTGAAGGAGCGCTTCGCCTTCCTCTTCAACTCGGAGCTGCTGAGCGATGTGCGCTTCGTGCTGGGCAAGGGCCGCGGCGCCGCGGCCGCCGGGGGCCCGCAGCGCATCCCCGCCCACCGCTTCGTGCTGGCGGCCGGCAGCGCCGTCTTCGACGCCATGTTCAACGGCGGCATGGCCACCACGTCGGCCGAGATCGAGCTGCCCGACGTGGAGCCCGCCGCCTTCCTGGCGCTGCTGAGGTGAGCGGCCCCGGCCGACGGGGCCCGGCCGCCCGGACTCCCCGGTGACCTTGAGCCGGGCTCTCCTGACCCGCCCCGGGCCTCTGTCCTCCCGAGCCGGTGATGCTCCGGAAGGTCGAAATCAGAATCCGTCAGGCGGGCGGCCGCCGCCGGGTGTTAGGGCGAAGGTTAAGGTCGGGGTCCCATTAGCGTGCGCTTTGCCGTTGAGAGGCGCCTTCGCGTTCCAACAGCGGATTATCGCCGAGGCTTCAGAGTTAGAGAAGTGGGAAGGATAGAGTGTGGGTCAGGTTGTCCTGATGGCCCGTTTGCCAAATTTTATGTTTTTTGAGGGGAGAGGGGAATAGTTGAAAAGTCTTGTAGGACCTAGGGCCTTTTTTTCTTTTAAACTCTTACTCCTATTTCATTAGCATAAGTATTAGTTGTCAAGACCCAGGAAAGTGAATACCAAAACAATAAGTGTGGCTTGACCTGCCTTGCGTTTCTGCAGGCAAGGTCACACTAGCCTAAAAACGAATCCCTCCATCGGTGTTCGAGTTTGCTTTTTGATTATTTGAGGATAGTAGATTGACTTCTGATTAATTTTATTTAATGGAAGGGAGCTAATAGTTTGCCATTATTAGCTTTTAGTCACAAAAGTCCAATTAGGGAGGTATAGGTCTTGTTTCCCACAATTTTACAAATGGGACTGAGGCCCAGAAGAGTCAGATAACTTGCCCAAGGTAACAGAGCCAACTCACACGGAAGACCGTTTGTGTTTCATTATACCAAAATGGTTTTAGCTGCCTGAGTAGAATGTGTTGTTATTAGTAGCAGAGTCTTGGGTGGTACTGAGGCAAAAACAGGTAGGTCAGGGAACAGATGACAGCCTGCAAAGGCTCACAGCTCAATCAGGAAGATAAATAGGAAATTGAATACAGAGTTAACCCAAGGAGGAAAGAAATGCTAAGATCCTGTTAATAAATGGATAAAGGACAAGATAGATAGCTTAGGGAAAGAAGAAAATACAACTAATTAACAAAGAATGTTTAATCTCGTTAGTAATTAGAGAAGTGCAAATTAAAAGTAAAGTACTTTGCGTCTTCTGTTAAACCATCAGAGGAGCCCTCTCTTGCAAAGGTGGTGGTAAAACACTTTGGCACCAAAGATTTTTTTTTACCACAGATAAGAAGTATTCAAGTACTGAAAAAACAGTCTACAAAAATTTTGCAGCAGGATTATTTATAGTAGTGATGAAGTAGTCAACTGGAGGGAATGGTTAGATATACAGTGATAGGTCAATTTGATGGAATGTCATGCAGCTACTAAGTATGATGCTTATCAAGACAAGGTAGTAACATTAACATGGAAAATGTGTATAATAAATAGTATTTGAAACTGTGCACACTGTGGTTAAAGAAACAGAACAAACATGTACCTAGAGATAAGGATAGAAGGAAACAGCAAAATGTGAACCGAAGTTGTGTTGGATTGTTAAGATGATATTGCCTTTTTTTTTTCTTCTTTTCTCTTTGATGCCCATATTTTCTGTAATTTAGTTCAATTACATTTATAAAAGGAGAAGAAAACAATTCAAAAGCTAGGATCTAGGTCATTTTGGTTTTTGGTTTGAAGTTGACCAGGAGGATTGGTTATAGCTTGTTTAGATTTTCTAGACTGGAAGTGTTTTAAAATGATCTGTTGGTCCATCTGCATTGTAATCTCCCAGAGTACTTCTTGAATTTGTAGATCCCTTCTTCCCTCCTTACAATATTGCAGTGTTTTGAGGTAGAACCTCAAGAGCATTTTTAATATTCTCCCAAAATACTAACTGGCTAAATTTGAGAGCCAGTGATCAAAAAATATTGTTGGGTAGCTTTTCCCTTTAAAAAATATTGAGATTGCTAGGATAAGAATGTAGAGGGAAAAATGCTTATTTCATATTTTCACTGAAGCTATTAATCAGTCTTTTCCCATCAATAGAAAATAAGTGAATTAATTCAGAGTCCCTGAAATTTTCCTATTTTCAGTGTAGTCATGGCATTTGTCCTTCTTCAGGTAGGTTCCAGTCGTTATTCTATTCTGAAAGTGATATCTGGACTGAGTTTAACCTAGATATTGGCTGGCTGTGAAACGTAGATGCTGAACCTACTATTGTGTGACAAAAAGATGTTAGCACTTGCTGAGTTGGAAAAGCAGATTAGCTTGGGCATACTTTTATTATGTGCGCAACTTGAATTAGTTAACATTAGTTACAGGCTTTTGAACGTGAGTTTGAAGCACTTTAAGAAACTGCTCAGGGCAGGCCCCGTGGCTTAGCGGTTAAGTGCCCGCGCTCTGCTGCTGGCGGCCTGGGTTCGGATCCCGGGCGCGCACCGACGCACCGCTTCTCCTGCCATGCTGAGGCCACGTCCCACATACAGCAGCTAGAAGGATGTGCAGCTATGACATACAACTATCTGCTGGGGCTCTGGGGGGAAAATAAATAAAATAAAATTATTAAAAAAAAAAAAAGAAACTGCTCATTTTTATCTGCCTGACCTTTAAGTGATGTTCATCAGCTGTTCATTTGAGAAATACTGTGTTCCTCCCTTGTGCCAGTCGCTGTTTTAGATGTTGGATATAGCAGTGAACAAGAAAAAGTCCCTGCCTTCATGGAGCTATAATCGAGTAAGGAGAAACCAAGATAGAATATAATGTCAATATAATATACTGTCGAGTTCTGATAAGTGTTTTGAAGAAAAATGATCAAGTCATGAGGGAAGGAGCATTCTAAGCAAGGAAAAGCATGTTTAAGGCCCTAAATTTCTCCTGTTGGAGGAGCTGCAGGAGTAAATCAGTGTGATTTGAGCAGAGTGAATAAGGGGGAAAGAAGGAGAAGATGAGGTCAGAAAGATAGGCTGATCAAGATCCTGCATGGCCATTGTGCCTGGGATGGCCTGTGTGTTTCTTGTGGTGTGTGGTGGGAAGCCTTTGGAGGGTTTTGAACAGGGGAGTGACATGATCTGATTTACATTTTAAAAACTCATTGTGGCAGTTGTTTGGAGATTAGACTGAAGAGGGAGTGAAATGGGCAGCAGGGAGTTGAAGTAAGAGGCTTTTGCAGTAGTCGAGGCAAGAGATGATGGTGGGTTATACCAGGGTGGTAGTGATGGCCTTGATGAGAATTGGTCCAATTCTGGATATGTTTTGAAGGTAGAGCCAAGATTTCCAAGATACCCAAGGAGGGATATTAGAGTAGTCAGTTAGAAATATGAACCTGGAGCTTAGGGAAGAGTTTCTTGCTGAATGTAAATTTGAAAGTTAAGGGTGAGTGGTATTTAAACCATGAGACCAAATGAGATTACCTAGGGAGGGAATGTAGATTGTGGAGAGAAGAGAGGTACAAGGATGTGCCCTGGGATCCTCCAACATGTAGACTTGTTGCAGAGGAGAAGGAGCATAAAATGAGACTGAGCTGTCAGTGGAATTAGAAGAGAAAGCAAGGCGTATGGTATCCTGAAAGTGAAGTTGAAGAAAGCATTCCAGTAAAGAGGGAGTTGTCAACTATGTTAAATGCTGCTGAGAGTTGGGTAAAATGAGGACCGTGACAAAATGGAGGCTATTGAAAACTCTGGCAACAGTGATTTCAGGAGCTGGATTAGAGTAGATTATGGAGAAAATAGGAGGTGAAGAACTGGAGACAGCCAGTATAAATAATCCCCTCAAGGAGTTTTCTTGCAAAGAGGAGCAGAGAAATGGAGTGGTGACTGGAAGGAAACATGGGGTAACTGTTCTTCAGGGTTCTGTCTTGAGCTGTCTCCTTTTCTTCCATTAACCCATGCCATTGTGTACTCCGCCAGCTATATTGCCAGTCTTCTACTCCGCTCCAGAACCCAATTTGCAACTGGACATTCACAAGTGAATGTCTAGTACCCGTGCAGATGGACATGTCACTAATAAAAATATCTTACATGTAAGGAGGACTTACTGTGTGCCACTTATTGTTCCTAACCACCTTGTGTGAACTCACTTAAATTTCAGAACAGTCTTTGAGTCAGGCACACTCATTATTATGCCCTGTATTAGTCAGCTTTTGCCACAATAATGCTGTAAAATACTCAAAACTCAGAGGCTTAAAAAAAACAATCATTTATTCTTGCTCATGAATATTCTTGCTCTGTGGGTCATTTGGGGATTGACTCAGATGGCCTTGATTCCAAGGCCATCTGTAGTTTGGTTCCAGTGTGTTCCACCTGTTTCTCATCCTTTTTGGACCAGTCATGAAGGTTCTACTCCCTTCTCTTAATTTTTTTTTGGCATTTCTTCAACCAGACCACTGCCTTTAGACTTAGCTGTGTCCATTCTTCACACGGTTAACAACGCTGTCTCTCTAATATCCATGTATTCTCATATGGTTCCCCTGAATCTTGTAATGACTTCTTTTTGCGTATAGGGTGCGGCTTAAACACTTTAGCAGGTACACAAGACCTTTATGATTTGATCTCCATTTCCTCTTCCTCTGCATCTACTCAGTGCCCTAACCCTCACTGCTGATGGCCGCCTTCTTATTTTAACACCTGCGTTTGTACTTCTCAGTCTTTCTGCCTTGAAGATCTCCACACTTAATTACTACGCTCCAGATAGACTTCAGGCTTTACCTCTTCTATAAAACATCACCGAATATTACCTGCAGGCAGAATTGTGCACTGCCTCATCTCATCTCTCATAGCAAGTTTTGTATCTATTGCTCTAGAACAAACTGCTCCAACACTTAGCGGCTTAACCACGGTTTTATTATCTTCCCCGTTGACTGAGGTCAGCTTGGTGGTTCTTTTTTTTTTTTGTGAGGAATATCAGCCCTGAGCTAACATCCATACCAATACTCCTCGTTTGGCTGAGGAAGACTGGCCCTGAGCTAACATCCGTGCCCATCTTCCTCCACTTTATATGGGACGCCGCCATAGCATGGCCTGACAAGTGGTGCATCAGTGCGCGCCGGGGATCCAGACCCGGGCGGCCAGCAGGGGAGCGCACGCACTTAACCACTACGCCCTGGGGCCGGCCCCAGCTGGGTGATTCTTATGGCCTCTCCTTCGGGTCTCCCGTGCAGTCGTAGTCTGAGAGCACTTGGCGCCAGAGTCATCTGGAGGTTTGATGCAGATTCTGGGATGGCTGAGCCTTTTCCCCTCTCTCCGTAGCTTCTCCAGCTGATCTTTCCAGCAGGGTAGCTGGACTTCTTGGATAGCTCATGGCTCCTGAGAGCACAAAAGCAGGCGCTGCGAGGCATCCTCAAAGTTTAGGCCCCAGACTGGTATAGTATCACTTCTGCCATGTTCTCTTGGTTAAAGAGAGTCACACAGGACCAGCCCGGATTCATTATGGGACAAATCTACATAAGGGCATGGATAATAGAAGGCATGATTTATTGGGGCCATTTTTAGAGATTAGTTATCACCTCATGCCTAATGTATAATTCTGTTATAATTATGACATTACTTTTGAATCATTTCATTGCCAAACCGTAAGCTTTTTATGGGCAGAATATGTTACCCATATTAGTATTTCTAGGACCTATCACAGTGCCCGGTATTATATAGTCCCTTTAAATTTTTTTATTTATTTATTTTTTTCCCCCAAAGCCCCAGTAGATAGTTGTATGTCATAGTTGCACATCCTTCTAGTTGCTGTATGTGGGAAGCGGCCTCAGCATGGCCGGAGAAGCGGTGCGTTGGTGCGCGCCCAGGATCTGAACCCGGGCCGCCAGTAGTGGAGTGCGCGCACTGAACCGCTAAGCCACGGGGCCGGCCCCAAATTCTTGGACTTTTAAGTAGCCTTTTTTCTTATTAGAAATGAAAATGATTTCTCTATCAGTGTTACACAGAAGACTGTACTAAATCGTCTAGTCAGTTAACATGTATTTATTAAGTTTTAGCCATGTGCCCACACTGTGCCTGGTGCTGTAGGAAAGATGTAGGAAAAAAAAAATATAAGAAACACAGAGTTCCTTTTCTTATGGTTTATAGTGCAGTATTTATTTATAACTTGCGTTGCTCCAAAAAGAAATTTAAAATGTCTTAAAAGAAGCACAAGGGTAAGAAATAAAAGAGAGCCAAGGTGAAGCTAATACAAAAATGCATGCTATAGCTAAGCTACAAGCTTAATTTTAATCTTTTCAGCAGCTAATGCAAAAAGAGAAACCTGGCTAGTCAGTTGTAATTCATAGTGTTCATCAGATTAAAAACAAACCAACTGCATAGGAGATGTACAACTCTATCTGATAATAAGACGAGTAAAAAACATTCCTGATGAGGTCCCCTCATAAAGAAGGCATTACTGAAATGAACAGTGTCCTCAATCTATGTCTTTAGATATAGATATAGATGTTTCTTTAAAATATTCCTTGATATAAGCCAAAGATATATTACCAAAGTATAATTTAATAAGAGCAATTTCAGTGGGGCTAGGTGTCTCATATAGAATAGTCTAAAAACACAGTTCTCTCTATTCCTGGAATGTTCTTCTGAACCTCTTTTCATCTTTTAGATCTCAAGTGGAAATTCGTCTAGGAAGCTTTTCCAGATCTCCCTGTCAGAGGCCCCACTTATAAATTTTATGGAACCATGTACTTCAACTTTATGGAACTTGTTTCCTTAAGATTTGAATCTACTCAGATACAAAGGCAAATGGTAATAAAGGCCCCACATTTCTGCTCTATATTTTATAACTCTAGTAATTTTGCCTGAAAAAAAATTAAGCAGATGTAAAGACTTCTTTCTACCTTGCCCTTGAAGCAAAAACTTCATAGGTTTCTAGTTGAGGAAGGGAACTGAGCATGATGTTAGCCTTCTCTCTCTCCCACTTAAAATGACTATAAGAAATACAAAAGAGAAGAAATGCATTACGGTGAAGAGAAAAAAGGGACAGGAGTTGGAAACCAACAATGTAGAAAAGAGACAAAGCAGTCAGAAGCATGTTGATGATGAAATGGAGTAGATGAATCTGGAGCCCAGAATCCAGAGCATGAGGAACCGCAGTGGAGGTGGGAGCCCACCTTTCCTGGCAGAATCCCAGCAAGGCTCTAGGCTGGGAGTTGGGAGTGAGGAGGGTGAAAATGAGAAGGTAGGGCTAAAACCATGGGAATTAACTTAACACCTGCTTATGGACCATCCCTCACCCAGCTCTTGCAGACTAACTCCCGGTGATAACTGACAGGCTCCTCTTTAAAGAAACTGAGCAAACTGCCTGGGGAGAACAAGGATGCTTATATGGCCTAGGGACTCCAAGGTAAAGGCATTGAGGGGGGTCCTTGACCCAAAGACTAATTTTCCACTCTAATGCAAAGTGCCAGGCAATAAGCCTCCCACATAAACAGAGCTCCCAGCCAACCTGTCCATTTTGGAAATGGTTTTAGCTGGAAAACAGACCTACCTACACAACAGCAAAGAAAACATACCAGCTACCAGAATACTGAACTAGAGACAATCATTAATCATTTGACATATAAGGAAAATTAGAACATGAATGACAAAGACCCAGAACAGCTGATTTTCAAGGAAATAGGTAATTCAGGGAACAGAAGGAACTTTTAAAACTTTGATTAATATCATCTTGGAGACTTGAGAACATTTTTGCATCCATAAAACTGGGACATGATGCTGTGAAGAAAAAAAAGGAACAACAAAGAAAGAAGCAAGAATTCTTAGAAATTTAAACATTTGATTCCTGGGGAGAAAAAGGGAACAGCTAGAAGATAATGGCAAGGAAATCTAAAACGCGGAGGAAAAGAGAAATAAAAAACGAGCAATGTAAAAATAAATAGCAACATTTACTGAGGCTAAGTATTTGTCAGGCACTTTTCAAAACACTTTATGTATTTTAATTTATATTAATCCTCACCAGAGCATTATGAAGTAGATACTCTTATCTCTTTTCAGAGAGGAACACAATGATAATAATTTGTTTAAAGTCACATAGCTGGCAAGTGGTGGAACAGGCTCAAACCCAAGCCATCTCTTCCTGCGTCTGCAAAAATTAGAATGGCCCTCACCTGCTTGGCCTGGTAGTACTGTAGCACTGGATGCAGTTGGAAGTCCAGAAATGACGTATTGTGGTAAACAGCTCCTGGGTTTCCTCACCCTCTGTCTCCACATCTGTAAATGCAGGGAACAGCACCTGCCTTCCTTGTGGGAGGATTAAATGAATTGGCATCAGTCACGTGGTAGACACTCAACAAGTGTTAATTTTCTCTTTTTTCTTTTTATTCATCCCCCTCCCCCTGACTAAAAGGGACTGTGCGTTACTTGGTTTTTAATTCCCTGTACTCATCACAAAGTGTGGCACATAACATTAAGTGAGTTTTTTGAGGGTGATACAGATGGCTGGCTTGAGTCTCTAAAAGGAGGTTTTGGAAAAAATATTTTGAAACAGTGTAATCCTGGAAAACAGCAACCTTCATTTTGAACCTGAGATATAGAGGAGGATGAGAATGAACAGCCTCCACTTGAGGTTATGGTAAGGACAGTGGTCATTATTAGAGGAATGCTAGCCTTTGGTTAGGTTGGGAAGTTAGGCGGGTGAACAGGCTCGGGTTTCATCTTGGGTGGTGATTATGGCCACAAGTATAAAAGAAGAGGAAGTTGAAAGGTAGAGGGTAGGAACATGAAATAGAACTTACTTTCCTCATGCACTTCACTGTAATACTGTGTTCTGAAAGAAGTTAATGAGTTTTCTTAAACACTTATTTTACCACTTGGGCCCTGGGAATATAAGTGTAACAAGTGTTCTAATGTCTTTAGTATTGCTAAAATGAAATACTTATTCTTAATGCCATACCTCTCCAGCACCCTTGGCTATCCTGAGTATAGTTGAGAACTGGGCTACTGAGGAGTGGGCCACTGGGCCACCTAGGGGTCTCTGAGGAGCCACAGAGGGGGCCTAAGGTTGATATGTAAAAGCCCCGGGATAGTTTAACAAGAACTGCCCAGGCCTTTGTTGAGAATCTTACACTTTATCTGCAGTTCTATGAAGCTGAATTATCTAGTGACATAGCAGTTAGAAACAGCGAACTGGAAGGAAGGCAATATTGGGCTGATGGTATTTTGAGAGAAAATTGGACTTAAATACCCAAAAGCACATAGCAGCGTGTGGTTATTCAAGATATTATTAAATCGGGGCCGGCCCGGTGGCATAGCGGTTATGTTTACAAGCTCCGCTTCGGTGGCCCAGGGTTTGCAGGTTCAGATCCCCGGCACAGACTGATGTACTACTTGTCAAGCCATGCTGTGGCGGCGTCCCATATAAAGTAGACGAAGATGGGCATGGATGTTAGCCCAGGGCCAGTCTTCCTCAGCAAAAAGAGGAGGATTGGCAATGGATGTTAGCTCAGGGCTAGTCTTCCTCACACACAAACAGATATTATTAAGTTGTTTTATTCTCCAAAGCCCCAGTACTCTGGTTTTTGGTCATAATGCTAATTCTGGGATAACAATGAAAGGTTAAAAGATTCTCAGAATAAGAAGACACCATTATCGGGAAATAAATGAATGTTTTGTCATTTAAAGATGTGAACTTCAGCCATCTGTAGATTTGCTTAAGTGAACATCCTTTGATGAAGGAGAGATAAGTGAACTATGTTGTCCTAAGTTGCCATAGGGTACTAAAAGACCCCTGCACACTTGGTCCAGAGACGTGGGTCTGTCTCATGATCTTCCCTTAACTTCAATTTCCTCTGTAAAATGGAGACCAACTACCTCTCAGGATTGAGTAAAGATGAGATGTTGTATGTGCAAGTGCCCTGGAAAGTCTGATGTGCATTTCAGGTTATTTTTCAATTTTCTCGTTATCTTTTAAAATATTCCTTAGAAGTTTAACTCTGATGAATTGCTTATCAAAAACATTACTGACCATCTCTGCAATTTCTAATTGCTTTACAGATTTCTGTATTCAGATGAAGTCCAGATCGGCCCCGAAACAGTTATGACCACTCTTTATACTGCTAAGAAATATGCAGTCCCAGCCTTGGAAGCACATTGTGTGGAATTTCTCACCAAACATCTTAGGGCAGATAATGCCTTTATGTTACTTACTCAGGTAAGTAAATGTAGCGAAGATATATATCATTGTAGTTTTAAAAATTGAGTGTAACTATATATGAATATTTAGTATTTCCTGGAGAATTAGTTCTAGATCATTATTTTAAAATATATGTAGAAATAAAAGGGATCCAAATTGGAAAGGAAGAAGTGAAACTCGCACTATTTGTAGATGACATGATTTTATATATAGAAAACCCTGGGGCCGGCCCCGTGGCTTAGCGGTTAAGTGCGCGCGCTCCGCTGCTGGCGGCCCGGGTTCGGATCCTGGGCACGCACTGACGCACCGCTTCTCCGGCCATGCTGAGGCCGCATCCCACATACAGCAACTAGAAGGCTGTGCACCTATGACATACAACTACCTACTGGGGTTTTGGGGGGGAAAAAAAAAAAGGAGGAGGATTGGCAATAGATGTTAGCTCAGAGCCAGTCTTCCTCAGCAAAAAGGGGAGGATTAGCATGGATGTTAGCTCAGGGCTGATCTTCCTCACAAAAAAAAAAAAGAAAAGAAAAGAAAACCCTAAAGAATCCACCAAAAAACTTTTAGAAGTAATAAATGAATATGGTAAAGTCACAGGATACAAAATCAACATACAAAAATCAGTTGCATTTCTATACACTAACAACGAAGTAGCAGAAAGAGAAATTAAGAATACAATCCCATTTACAATTGCAACAAAAAGAATAAAATACCTAGGAATAAACTTAACCAAAGAGGTGAAAGATCTGTACACTGAAAACTGTAAAACATTGCTGAAAGAAATTGAAGAAGACACAAAGAAATGGAAAGATATTCCATGCTCTTGGATTGGAAGAATTAACATAGTTAAAATGTCCATACTTCCTAAAGCAATCTATAGATTCAATGCAATCCCTTTCAAAGTTCCAACAACATTTTTCACAGAAATAGAACAAAGAATCCTAAAATTTGTATGGAACAACAAAAGACCCCGAATAGCTAAAGGAATCCTGAGAAAAAAGAACAAAGCTGGAGGTATCACACTCCCTGATTTCAAAATATACTACAAAGCTATAGTAACCAAAACAGCATGGTACTGGCACAAAAACAGACACACAGATCAATGGAATAGAATCGAAAGCCCAGAAATAAACCCGCACATCTATGGACAGCTAATCTTTGACAAAGGAGCCAAGAACATACAATGGGGAAAAGAAAGTCTCTTCAACAAATGGTGTTGGGAAAACTGGATAGCCATATGCAAAAAAATGAAAGTAGACCCTTACCTTACACCATACACAAAAATTAACTCCAAATGGATTAAAGACTTGAACGTAAGACCTGAAACTGTGAAACTTCTAGAAGAAAACATAGGCAGTACGCTCTTCGACATCGGTCTTAGCAACATCTTTTCAAACACCATGTCTGACCGGGCAAGAGAAACAATAGAAAAAATAAACAAATGGGACTACATCAAACTAAAAAGCTTCTGCACAGCAAAGGAAACCATCAACAAAACGAAAAGACAACCTAACAATTGGGAGAAGATATCTGCAAACCATACATCTGATAAGGGCTTAATCTCCAAAATATATAAAGAACTCATGTATCTCAACAACAAAAAATCTACCAACCCAATTAAAAAAATGGGCAAAAGACCTGAACAGACATTTCTCCAGAGAAGATATACAGATGGCCAACAGGCACATGAAAAGATGTTCAAAATCACTAACTATCAGGGAAATGCAAATCAAAACTACAATGAGATATGACCTCACACCCCTCAGAATGGCTATAATTAACAAGACAGGAAACAACATGTGTTGGAGAGGATGTGGAGAGAAGGGAACTCTCATACACTGCTGGTGGGAGTGCAAACTGGTGCAGCCACTATGGAAAACAGTATGGAGATTCCTCAAAAAATTAAGGATAGAACTACCATGTGATCCAGCTATTCCACTGTTGGGTATTTATGCAAAGAACTTGAAAACACCAATGCATAAAGGTACGTGCACCCCTGTGTTCATTGCAGCGTTATTCACAATAGCCAAGACTTGGAAGCCACCTAAGTGCCCATCAAGGGATGAATGGATAAAGAAGATGTGGTATATATACACGATGGAATACTACTCAGCCTTAAGAAACGATGAAATCCAGCCATTTGTGACAACATGGATGGACATTGAGGGTATAATGCAAAGTGAAATAAGTCAGAGGGAGAAGGTCAAATACCGTATGATCTCAGTCATTAAGTAGTAGATAATAACAACAACAAACAAACACATAGAGACAGAGATTGGATTGGTGGTTACCAGAGGAGAAGGGGGGAGGGAGGAGGGTGAAAGGGATAATTCGGCACATGTATGTGGTGATGGGTTGTAATTAGTATTTGGGTGGTGAACATGATGTAATCTATGCAGAAATAGAAGTATAATGATGTACGCCTGAAATTTATACAATGGTATAAACCAATGTTACTGCAATAAACAAAAAATTTAAAAAAATACATAAAATATATGTAATTATTCTTACGGTACCATTCAGGGAACCATATCAGGTTCATATGATTTTGGAATAGAAAAGCAAATTAGAGTCAATACAATATAACCTAGATAAAGAAACTGAAGCCTTCTGTAAGTAGGGTATTATGACTCCAAGTTCTATAGCTATTTAGGGTTGGAGTTGGGGTTAGGATCTCGAGTCATTACTGCTGTGATTGAGAGTGTGGAAGCAGGAAGTTTTCTGGACGTCTTTGTTCTCAATTTTTGTTGGATCTGAAATAAAGATTGAGTATTTCAAGTCCAAAAACGTTCTAAAATTTACTCTCTTTGGACTTGTATCTGTAAGCTTGCTGATCCACTTCTGGAGGAGTTAGAATTTAAGGTTTATATGAAATACTCTTTCTCTGACATTTAAAAAAGTTTTCACGAAGTACAGGATACATACAGAAAAGTACACATATCATAAGTATACAGTCTAATGAATTTTTACAAACTGAACACACCTATGGAACCATTAACCAGCCCTTAACATATACTATTTAGCATTTGTTAAATGCTTGTAATCTGAGCTTTATACTTTAGATATAAATAAATTGCTGCTTTTCTTTTTAGACAATATTTTAATACCCTTGTACAAGTTGTTGTAAAATTTCCAAGCTAGCCTATAACCATGTGTTATGGATTGAATTGTGTTTGCCAAAATTCATGTGTTGAAATCCGAATCCCCAGTACCTCAGAATGTGACTTTATTTGGAGATAGGGTCTTTATAGAGGTAAGCAAGTTCAAATGAGGGGGAAAAAAATTGTAAGCTGGTGATAAATAATCGTATTGAGTATTAGTACTGGAAATAATCATGGACGTCCCCTAGCTCAACCCTCTCATTTTCCAAATGGATAAACTAAACCCTGGGCTGATTAACTACCTGCCCAAAGTCTCACAAGAGGCTAGGTGAGGCCAGAGCCCAGCGCTCGTGTGTCCCAGTTCTGCGTCCATTCTGTCACATAGAAAATGTCTGATGGCACCGTTTTTTTTTTTTTTTTTTAAGTCTTCTATCATCAAGTATTTGTAGTTATAGAAGACAGAACATGCTGGTGTCGCCTTTTCTTGGACATAATCACAAAACTCCATGTCTGTATATGTAGTATGTCAGACACTAAGCTAGTCCCTTTTATGATTATCACATTTACTCCTCACTACAGCTCTGTGATGTTGCTTACTATTATCCCAATTTTATTTTTATTTTTAATTTTTTTTATTATCCCCATTTTAAAGATGAAGAAATAGAAGCTTAGAGAGGTAAATATATAACATTAGACAGCAAGTGGTAAAACTAAGGTCTCAACTGTAAACCACTAGTTCTTAAGGTGTGATGTTATTGATGATAATAATAGCAAAATGTAATGAGTGATTATTGTGTGCCAGGCACCATTCTAAGTACTTCGTACGCATTAGTTCATTTAATCTTCACAACAACTTTAGGAGGTGTAGGTGTTCTGGTAACGGTTTTCTTATTCCCCATTTTATAGATAAGGAAATTGAGGCACAGAGAGGTGAAATAACTTGACCAAGGTCATATAAGTAATGCAAGATAGCTCCCTGCATTTTTTTCCTCTTTTGAATTTGTGATGAAAATCGAATAAATAAGTTGATATTCCTAAGATTCTTTTTATTTATTTGTTGTTTTTTTCTCTTTTTTTTTTTTTTTGGTGAGGAAGATTGGCCCTGAGCTAACATCTGATGCCAATCCTCCTCTTTTTTGCTGAGGAAGATTGGCCCTGAGCTAACATCCGTGCTCACCTTCCACCACTTTATAGCCACCACAGCATGGCTTGACAAGCGGTGCGTCGGTGCGCGCCTGGGATCTGAACCTGCAAACCCCGGGCCGCCAAAGCAGAGCTCATGCACTTAACTGCTCGCACCACCAGGCTGACCCGTCATAAGATTCTTTATTGTCCAAGGGGTTTTATTATGTGTAGAGAGGATCACTTCACTCCTGTTATTTAAAAAGTTCTGTCATAAAATTCAGAAACCAATAAATTAAACTTTGACAATATACACTTTCTAGTTCAGTAGGTCCAAGGTGGGCCTGAGAGTCTGCATTTCTAACAGGCTTTCAGATGATGCCGGTGCTTCTGGACCACACTCTGAGTAGCATGGGTTAACAGGTGTCACTGTGAGAAAAAAAGGAAATTTCAGGACCTTATGTGTCTGAGAACCCAATATTACCCCACATTTTTCATTGGTAGGATCATGTGAATTAGCCCACAAATTATCTTGTGAACTTCTTGTTCCTACCCAGTGACTCATTTGAACTGAGCTTGTTCATTTACGTGAAAGGACCTATGCCAGCTTCACTGTAAAACAAAGAGCCAGTAGACTGTACCAGCATGATTTATAGAGGGAAAAACACTTCATGAAGTAATACAATCTTAGCGATATTTTATCAGAGATAATGGTAGACTCAAACTAAATTTTGAGAAAATTGATTTTATTTTAAGTAGCAGCAACAGATTCCATAGGAAACTTGATATTGCATATATAATCTGAGTGACTGAATGTTGCTACTCTGAATAAAATAATTTTTATAAAAAATGATTTTTGTTAGAGTGAAAGATCAATGTTTACATGAACACTAACTAAAAATATAGTTGAGTTGGCCAATTAAAATATATGCTGATATTAGAATTTCACTTGTTAAAAATGTAGTATTTTTCATGTTTTAAAAAATACATTAACTGTGATCCTAGACTAGATCCTAGACTAGATCCTATGCTAGAAGAAAAAGTGTTATGAAAAACATCATTGGGTCAATTGAGAAAAGTGAAATACAGACAATAGATTACAGAAAAATATTGCATTGTTATTTATCAAAGTTAATCACTATGGTTATGTAAGAGAATATCCTTATTCTTAGGAAATATACACTGACGTATTTAAGGGTAAGGGCTATATGATGCATGTAATTCTCAAATGGTTGAGGGCCCTCCCCCACACACACATTATTGCCGTTTTCTTATATGTTACTTATTTTTTTTTAAACATTTATTTTATTTATTTATTTATTTATTTTTGTGAGGAGATCAGCCCTGTGCTAACATCTGACAATCATCCTCTTTTTTTGCTGAGGAGGACTGCCCGGCGCTAACATCCGTGCCCATCTTCCTCCATTTTATATGGGAGGCCGCCACAGCATGGCTTGCCAAGCAGTGCATCAGTGTGTGCCTGGGATCTGACCCTGCGAACCCCGGGCTGCCGCAGTGGAGCGTGCACACTTAACCGCTTGCGCCACCGGGCTGGCCCCTATGTTACTTATTTTTGATCCTTAACGAAACCTCTAGGTTAGATAAGGCAGACATTATTATCTCATTTATATATATATGTGTGTGTACAAAGAGAGCAAATGGTAAAAAAACAAATGAGGCAAAATGTTAGATAAATAACATTTGGATAGATAAATCTGGGTAAAGGGTATATGGGTGTTCTTTTTACCTCCAACTTCTGTAAATTTGAAATTATTTCTTTTTTTTCCTTAACTTTTTTTTTTATAATTTTATTTATTTATTTTTTCCCCCAAAGCCCCAGTAGATAGCTGTATGCCATAGCTGCACATCCTTCCAGTCACTGTACGTGGGACGCGGCCTCAGCATGGCTGTAGAAGCAGTGTGTCGGTGCGCGCCAGGGATCCAAACCTGGGCCACCAGCGGCAGAGTGCGCACACTTAACCACTAAGCCACGGGGCCGGCCCTGAAATTATTTCTAAATAAAGAAATTTTAAGGGAAAATTGCATGAGAGTTAATATTTATTCTATTTTTTTTTTTAAGATTTTATTTATTTTAATTTTCCCCCCAAAGCCCCAGTAGATAGTTCTATGTCATAGCTGCACATCCTTCTAGTTGCTGTATGTGGGACGCGGCCTCAGCATGGCCGGAGAAGCGGTGCTTCTGTGCGCGCCCGGGATCCGAACCCGGGCCGCCAGTAGCGGAGCGCGCGTACTTAACCACTAAGCCACGGGGCCGGCCCAATATTTATTCTATTAGTACAGATTTTGTATTATTATTTAGGGCTAAAGTTTACTGAAAATTTGATTAAACAAATTAATATAAACAAGCTCAGTATATAATCTAAGAAGAGCATTTTCAAATGTATTTGAGTATTCTATACTTTTGTGTGTGTGTGTATGTGTGAGGAAGATTGGCCCTGAGCTAACATCTGTTGCCACTTCTTCTCTTTTTGTTTGGGGAAGATTAGCCCTGAGCTAACATCTGTGCTAATCTTCCTCCACTTTGTATATGGGATGCCACCACAGTATGGCTCGATGAGTAGTGCGTAGGTCCGTGCTTGGGATCCGAACCTGTGAACCCTGGGCTGCCAAAGCAGAGTGCACGAACTTAACCACTATGCTACTGGGCCGGCCCCCCTGAGTATTATATAATTTTAAGAAGTTTTCTACTAATTAAAAAATATATTTTTATATAGTAAATATAATTATATATCATATATGATATATATTTTGAATTTAAGTTGGTGTGTTTAATGCTCTCTTCTATCCCCCATAAAACACAAGATAACCATTTAGGTTAGGGATGTTTATCATTTTTTCAGTAGTTTCTGAGTTATTGAATCCTTTGAAAATGAATTTTACTTTAAAATTAAATGAAGAGTCATCAGCCATGCCAAATAATGGTGTCTTTTATGGTATGGTTAATTAATTGGGAGTATTCTCAGCAGGTTTCTGTACAGCCCAGCATGAATACCTCTGTGCATTTCGTCCCTGCTGTTAAATGTAAACAGAACTGACCCTAGGCCAGAATGAAAAATTGGTCATTGGCATACCTGTCATCACTTCTCCTTTTTCAATGTTATGGTTTTTTAAAATCTCATTTGAGTTTGGATTCCACTTTCTTCCTCTCCCCACCCCTTGGCTTTTTAAACTTGTTTTTTTTTGAATTATAATATGCATGCTGATAAAGCACATATTATAAGCTCAACTTTGACTTCTAACTTCTTAAAGCTTAGATTAGCTTTGCTGAAGTCATACAGTATATACTCTTTTGTGCAGTATGTACTGTGGCTTCTTTTGCTTTTCATTAAGTTTGTGGGATTCATCCATGTTGTTGTGTATAGTTGTAGGTATTTCATTCTCATTGTTGTATAATATTCCATTGTGTGAATTTATTTATTTGCTCTTCTGTTGTTAGACATAGTTTTTGCTTAGGTTCCCAGAGCGTTCATGCTCTAAAATTCTTTTTTTTTTTTTTTGATGAGCAAGATCAGCCCTGAGCTAACATCTGTGCTAATCCTCCTCTTTTTTCTGCTGAGGAAGACCGGCTCTGAGCTAACATCCACTGCCAATCCTCCTCCCCTTTCTTCCCCAAAGCCCCAGTAGATAGTTGCTTGCCATAGTTGCACATCCTTCTAGTTGCTGTATGTGGGACGCGGCCTCAGCATGGCCGGAGAAGTGGTGCGTCGGTGCATGCCCGGGATCCAAACCCGGGCCGCCAGTAGTGGAGCGCACGCACTTAACCACTAAGCCACGGGGCCGGCCCCCATGTTCTAAAATTCTTTTACTTCATTCTCTCTCCCTAATCAAAACAAGAAATGGAAAAAAAAATCTGATCTGTTTGTACTGGTATGCTTGACAATTGATATTTTCTTTCAGTGAAAAGGTCATAAGACGTAGATTTAAGTATTGACTTTGCAACATAACTAGCTAGGTGATATTAGGCAAATCAGTACACCTCTCTGAGCCTCTGTTTCTTCATCTGGAAAATGGGAAAATAATGTCTGCCTTATCTAACCTAGAGTGTTCCTTAAGGATCAAAATAAGTAATGTATAAGAAACTAGACAATGTACAGTTATGTGTTGCTTAACGATGGGGATACATTCTGAGAAATGCATCGTTAGGCGATTCTGTCATCGTGTGAACATCATAGAGTGTATGGTATAGCCTAGATGTACAGCCTGCTATATGGTACTGATCTTATGGGACCACTGTTATATATGTGGTCTGTCGTTGACCGAAACGTCATCATACGACGTGTGACTGTATATAAAAGCATATCAAAATAAAAATAACAGGGTTGTTAGTGGTGATGTGAATTTGTCATTATCTCAGCAGGGCATTTGTGCCTTTTTGGCTTTTCATTTCTGATTGTGGAATGAAAAGTTTTAAGACTGTATAGACATTATAATTGTATTTTAAGTAAATGTTTTTACATAGTTAGCAATTATAACTCTTTACAGTATTGACTTTGAATATGTACAGCCTCAAGGTAAAATAACTATGAAAATAAAATAACTATCTTTTTATGTTTAGGCTCGATTATTTGATGAGCCTCAGCTTGCTAGTCTTTGTCTAGACACAATAGACAAAAGCACAATGGATGCAATAAGCGCAGAAGGGTTTACTGATATTGATATAGGTAAGTTCATTGTGAATTGAAATTTTGTCTTTTAAGTACAGTAACACCTTACTAGTCAGCCTTGTTGGTGGATGAACTGTTTTTAAGTTAGTGGTTTTTCCAAATGTTTTAAGTCTGCTTCTTTAAGAGTTTTCTTTCTTTATTTTGGTGAAATATTCCTAAAAGTCTTAACTACCTCATTGCCTTTTAAAAGATGTCAAATCAAATAAATACTCATTGAATGCTCACCATATGCATGACACTATACTAGGGTCCTATAAGAAATACAAAGAAGGGTAAGATGTGATTTTTCTTAAGGAAACCATCATCTTATTAGAGAATCAAGGAACAAATTTGTGAAAGTTAAGATTTAAGACGCTAATAGAAGAGATGGCATAGGGCAAAATGTGATTTTTGCCTTTTCTAAACTAAATACATAGAAAATAATTACCATGCAAATCCAAAACGTGGAGAGATTACCTCAAATTGGAGTAGTGTTAGGAAAATCTTGACAGAGAGGTTCTGACATTGGGCTTAAAGAATGGATCGTATTTGAATAATTAAAAGGGGAGGGCATTAGAGGCAAGTGGACCTGCGTGAAGAAGTGTATGTAGAGGAAGGGAAGTGCAAGGCAGTTTTGAACCAGATTGTGGAGGACCATCTAATGACAGGAAGGAGTTTGAATTTTGTCTTGTAGGAGAATAGAGAGAGCTGATCCAGGCCTATGGCTTTAAATATTATCTTCGTTGTAATGAACCCAAAATGTTTATCTTCAACCCTCTCTTCTTCTGGGCTCCAAATTTATACACCCAGCTATTTACTTAACATCTTCATTTGGAGGCATTTCAAACAACACAGCCAAAAGAGAGCCATTGAGTCAGATCTTTTCTGTTCCTTTCCAATTTTTTTCACTCTCAGTGATACCACCATGCATCTGATTACTCAAGCCAAAAACCTAAAAGTTAATCCTAATTATTCTCGTTCTTTCATATCCCACAGGCAGTTTATCAGCAAGTGCTCCCAGCTCTGCTTTCAAAATGTATCCTAAATCTGACCATTTCTTACCATATCCACTGCTACCACCTGGTCTTAGCCACTCTTCTCTTTCACCTGGATAACATCTGTGGTCTCCTGTTGTCGCCTTGTTTCCATCCACTCTTGCTTTCATACAGTCCATTCTCTACCCGGCAGCAGATTTAAATCCTAAATCAGATTGTATCACCTCTTTGCTTCCAATGTCTTCCCCCTGCAGTTATAATAAAATTCAAACTCCTTACAAAGCTTACAAGACCCTACATGACCAGGCCTTGTATTAGTCAGGGTAGGCTAGGTTTGGCTGTGATAACAAATAGACCCCAAAAATGCATGCTCAACACATTTGCACAGATAAACCCAAAAATGCATACTGTTTCAAACACAATAAAAGTTTATTTCACACTCACATAACAATCCCAAGATAGCTAAGTTCCTGGCTAGCGAGTAGCTCTCTTCTGTCTGTGGCTCTGCCATTCCCTAGGGCCTAGTTATTATCTGTATCTTGCTGGTAGATGGGAAAAAGCATGTGCATGAAAAACACCTCCGTGTTAAAAGCTTTGGCCTTAAAATGGCGCCCTCATTTTGGCTCTTATTTTATTGTTTGGAATTCAGTCACGTGATCCCACGTAACTTCAGAGGAGGCTAGGAGATGCAGACTAATCACATCCAAAGAAGAGAAAACAGACTTTTTGTAAACAGTTGGCAATCACTACCTGCCTCCATCTGACTATCTCCTACCATTCTCCCTCTCATTCACTATGTTCCGTATAGACTGGCCAGGGTTATTTCTATTAAGCCTTTGTATTTACTGTTCCCTCTGATTGGAATCCTTTTCTCTCTGAATCCTTGCGTGGCTACTTCCTTTTGATCATTCAGATCTCAGGTTACATGAGACCTGAGACAGGCCATCTCAGACCTACTTAGTTACAGTAGATACCATGTTCTCCTAAATAATCCCTGTTCTGTTACTCTGATTTATTTTCCTCATAATACCTATCACTATCTGAAATTCTCATTTATCTCTGTGTTTGTGTTGATTGTCTACCTTCCCCGCCTCAATTGTAGCGCTTTGATGGCAGGGACTTTGTCTAGTTTACCACTATATCTCTAGCATCAAAGACAGTAGAACATAGTACATGTTCAGTTAATGTTTGTTGACCAGCTGGACTGACTGACTGTCTAGAATGTTGCCTTTCCTTCCCACCTTGGCTAGTTCTCACTCAGTCTTAATGTCTTAGCTCCAGTTGTACTTCTGCAGTGACTCCTTAAGAACTAACACCCCACCCTCTTCCATGACAGTTCGTCTGTTTCTCTGTTCAAATAACATCCCATTGTTAGTTTGCCTGTCTGTTGCACGGTACCTTGGGAAGGATTTATACTCATCTTGCATTGTCCTGAAGGGCAGGCACTAGATCGGGGTCCTCCCCAGTAGACATCATGTGCCACTGAATGTCTGTTGAGTTACTGGATGTTTGAAGTATTATTTAATCCTAATTTCCTTCCCTTTAAGGGGTTGTCAAGTGCTACATGTATACTTCAGTCTGCTCTCATTTGAAATAATACCGCCTGCATCTGGGTGACTTACTCCTGAAAGTTGTTTTCTAAATAGCTCTTACATTAGGCATGCCATTGGAGCCTGGGAATTTTGAAGTAGGTGCCTTGCACAGAGTAAATACCTATAAATATTGGTTGATTTGATTTGACTCACAGTTGTTTATATTAAAGTCCAGTATTATATTTATAAAACATAATCTTAGGTGTTTTTATGATCTTTATTAGGCTCTCAGCTATAATTTCTTATTATAACATATCTGCCAATAGAAGACCTGTGTATTTCCACCCCATAGTCTAGTTTGCCTCAAATGTGCTTGGTAAAAATTAGGAATGAAAGAGAAGTCTAGGAGCTGAGAGAAAGAAGGGCCTGGCTTCAGGAGCTTTTTTTAAAGCTATCTTAGATTCTGGGGGTGCTTTTTCTACTCTGGGATTTGAATATGTGTTCTGGAGGGATGTGCTTACCGTTTTCCAAGTAGAGAGAGACTCTTTTTCTCTTAAGCTTTTTGCTAAAGAAGAAGATAATATGTCACACTGATAGAACAGAATGAATTTACATTGTGCCAAGGGCAGTGTAATGTGCCCTTTTTTGGTCATATTTTAAATTTCTATGTTTGCTGAAGTTATTAGCATACAAAGTAGAGACATGTAGGTCCAAAGTTGTCTGTTTTTCCATTGAATGATTAAATGTTATGCTTGTTGTGTATTCCTAATCCTACAAGTATTGAGGTATAGTGATTTACATTCATTTACCTGTGAAAAAGCTTCATGGAGCCTTAGTTTATACTCATCTGCTCAGCCACAAGAGAAGGAAAAAAAGCTTGAGGATTTTTTTTAAAATCATGTTTTTGTTTTTGTTTTTTAATTTTTATTTATTTATTTTTCCCCCAAAACCCCAGTAGATGGTTGCATGTCATAGCTGCACATCCCTCCAGCTGCTGTATGTGGGACGTGGCCTCAGCATGGCGGGAGAAGCAGTGCGTAGGTGCACGCCCGGGATCCGAACCCGGGCCGCCAGCAGCGGAGCGCGCGCACCCAACCGCTAAGCCACGGGGCCGGCCCTAAAAAATTATGTTTAACCTATTCATTTTTAACATATTGTTGACCCCCTGCTATGTTCTGGGGACTGTGCTATCTTTGCTGGAGTGATAGCTATGTTTGATATTGGCCAAATACTTGGTTCTAGTATGAACGTGTAGACCATTGCAGAACAGAATTTTTTTAAATACATTTTTCTTAGATATGTATTTCTGGGTAATTCGATCATATTTAATGTTTTCATTGATTTCTGCTATGTATAAGTATGGCATCCTCATTTTTATTTAAATTTAATTTAAAGTATAACTGTTGGATATTTTATAATGATGCCTATTTTATCAAGATTCTTTAGAAAATAAGGTTCCATAAAAGTAATTTTCCCATATATCTAGAACAATCTTTTTTAAGAACCAAGGTATTTATTTTGGCCATTTGAGAAAGATATCTAAAACATATTTTACTTCACCTGCCTTTGTTAAACAATATGTGTTGCCTATAATTTAGGATTCTTGTGATTATTAGTACTCATTATCATGAGTCTCAGTTATTGTACAGTGAAGCCCTCAGGCCTCTGTGGTGGTGGTGGTGGTTTTTTATCTCTTTCTCTTTGTATGAAGGACTTGCTTGTGGTGCTCTCAAGTACTTAGGTCTGCTTGTCACAAATTTCCTCTCTTCTCTGTCCCTGTTAGGTTGCACCCTGTTATTTCATTCTAGTATGTTGGCCTCTAAAGCCTGTTTCTCTGAACTTACTGCTTCTGGTCTACCAGAGCTTAAAAATAACTGGGCTTATTTTAATTTTGCCTATGATAAGAGAAAAAGGATTCTGAGTGAGGGCCTGAGTTATAGGCATGACATTTATACTTGGATGTCAAATGGGGATTTCAGACTTTGTATGTCCAGATTTAAACTTGAGAACTCCCCTCCCCCCCCAAACCTGTTCCTCATCTCAGTCCCTCCATTGCTTAAACTATAAACTTTGAAATTATCCTTGACTCCTGTCTATCACCACCTATATCCAGTCTGTTAGGAAATCTTATTGAGTCTTCCTTCAGAATACATCCTGAATCTGGTCATTTTTCACCACTTCCTCCTGGTCCAGACCACCATCACCTCTGACCTGGATCAGTGCAAGAGCCTCCTGACTGATCTTGTTTCCACTCTTGTCTCCACTACACTTTCTTCTCAACACAGCTGCCAGGGTGATCCTTTTAGAACATAAAGTGTCACAGCTCACAACCTTCCAGGGGTTCCCTTTTTCACTCAAAGTAAAAGTGGAATGATCTACTGGGTGCTTCATGATTGTAGCCTACTTCCCCCCATGTTTCCAGCCTCATCGCCTGCTACTTTTCCCCTCTTGCTCTCCACCCTATCCACGCTGGCCTCCTGGCTGTTCCTCAGATATGCCTTGCACACTTTCATATGAGAGCCTTCGCACTGGCAGTCCTGGAATGCTCTTTCTCTCTAGGTGTCTATTTGGCTTATTCTACCCCTCCCCCACCTTCTTCAAGTCTTAGCTCACTCGAGGCCCACCTGAACCATCCTATTTTAAACTGCACTTCTGGTTCCCCTACCTTGCTATTGTTTCCTAGATTTGTCGTCTAACATAATTTACTTGTGTTTCTTTAATCTGTTTCCCCCCATTAGAATGTAAGCTCCCTGAAGGCAAGGGATTTTTTACTTCCTGTTCGATGATGTATCCTCAGTATTTAGAATATTTCTTAGTAAGAAATATTTGCTGAATGAATGAATGAATTGTAATCTGCAGACTTTATGAATTTGTGTATGTTACGAATTTGGAGGCTTTTTCTCTGACTTATTATTAATCTTGTTCTGGACATTTGAGTTTGTTTGATAAATGGCATGAATATGTAAGGAGACAATATATCTAAGCTTCCATGTATCGTAAGTAATAAGTTGAATGTTAACCTTATAGTGATTTTTTAAAGAAAACTTTGCAGTTTAATTCTTTTAATTCCTTAATATTTTTAAGTATAGAGTCTCTAGTTTTAAGTATCTAACCTATTTTTTATTGAGATTTGAAAACTTAATATGTATAAGCATGTTTGTCAGTTGTTTTGTTAAAGAGCAAAATATTCCTAATTTGATTTATTTTTACGTTTTACCTGTAGACACGCTCTGTGCAGTTTTAGAAAGAGACACACTTAGCATTAGAGAAAGTCGACTTTTTGGAGCTGTTGTACGATGGGCAGAAGCAGAATGTCAAAGACAACAATTGCCGGTGACTTTTGGAAACAAACAGAAAGTTCTAGGAAAGGCACTGTCCTTGATCCGGTTCCCACTGATGACCATTGAGGAGTTTGCAGCAGGTACGGCTATAACTTCACCAGAGTCTATTTGAAACTATTTTAATGGGCAGTCAGTCAGTCTCCCTGTGCGAGAGAAGAAAAGAAGCTGTTATTTATTGAGTGCTAGTCATTCTTCTAATCTCATGACATATGAATGTGTTTGTGTATATAATTTCATTTAATTCTCCTATTAGCCCTTTAAGATGCTATTATAGGTTATATATATTATATATTTAAAAATTATATATATATTTTATTTTAAAAATATTTTATATATTATAAATATATAAAAATTATACATTTTATAGGTTAGAGAATTGAACCTGAGAGAGGTCAAGTGCCTTGCCCAAGGTTATAATGACAGATCTTTCTGATTCCTAGAGTTGATGCTTCTGATTTAAAATCAGACAGACTTGGTTTTGAATCTTAGGTCTATCACCAGTTCTCATTACTCATATCAGCATTGAGTGTTACCTGCTTTTAAGTCATGGCCAATTTGATTTAAAAGAAAAAAAATCTCATGATTGCTTAAAATTATATTTCTTTATGTTTATTGTCCATTTGTATTTTTTTTCTTAACATTCATGACTTTTGTTGTTCTGTTGGGGTATTCAGGTTTTTTTAATTGATTTATCATATATGTTTCAATTTTCTCCCAAGTTGTTTTTGTTTTTGCTGGTCAGACTCAATGTTTGTTTTTTCTTTTTATAAACTTGTTTTATTGAAATATACATATAGTAAAGTGAGCAAATACAGTGAACACACCTATTTAACCACACTTATATCAATTTATAGTATATTGCCAGTACCCCAGAGGCCTCTGTCATGTTCCTCCAAGTCATTAATCTCCCTCCTGAAGGTGACTACTTTCTGGCCTCTATAAATTAGTTTTGTCTGTTTTTGAACTTAAGATAGAGGAAATCATACATACGTGTGTTCTTTTGTGTGTGGCTTCTTTCTCTTAACCTCATGTCTGTTAGATTCAACCACGGGTGTGTGTGATAGTAGCTCATTCTTTTCATTGCTGTATAATCTGTTGTATGAATGTGTTGTTGGACATTTGGGTTGTTTCTATTTGGGCACCATTAAGAACATTCTTGTACGTGTCACTTGGTGTACATATGTGAACATTTCTGTTGAGTATATAGGAGTGGAGTTGCTAAGTCATAGAGTGTGCGTACGTTCAGCATTGGTAGATCCTGCCAAACAGTTGCCCTAAGTGGTTGTAACAGTTCACACTCAACTGCCAAGTTAAGAGAGTTAAGAGTTTCTTCTAGTTGCCCCATATCCTATTCAAAGCTTAGTATTATCAGTTTTTTAGTTTTAGTCATTTGGAAGTATAAGGACATATTTCATTGTGGTTTTAATTTTGTGTCCCTGATGATTAATAATGTCAAATATACCAATAATTGGATATCCTCATTCATGAGATGTTTATTAGGTCTTTTGTTGTTTCTTTGTTAATTTGGAGGAGTTTTTGTATATTCTGGATACAAGTCAGATATATGTATTGCTAATATCCCAATCTATGGATTGCCTTTTTATTGTCTTAATGCTATCTGTTGATAAATAGATCTTAATTTTACTGATGTTAATTTATCAATCTTTTCCTTTAAGGTGAAGGCTTTTTGTGTCCTCTTTAAGAAATTTTGCCTGCCACAAAGTCATAAAAATATTCTCTTAGGTTTTCTTCTAGGAGCTTTATTGTTTTACGTTTAACATTTAGGTCTATAATCCAGTGCGGTTTTGTTTTTTGTGTTGTTTTTCACACGTGTATGGTGTGAGGTGTAGAGGTCAAGGTTCATTTTTTCCCATATAGCTATATATTAAAAAACTATCCTTGCCCTCACACATTGCAGTGCCAACTTTGTTATAAATCACATGACTATATGAATGAATCTATTTCTGGAATGTCTATATTGTTCCACTGTTACATTTGTTTATTCTTGTACCAATTCTGCATAGTTTTAATTTCTGTAGTTTTATACTAAATCTTGAAATTTGGTAGTGAAAGTCCTCCATTTTTGTTCTTGTTCAAGATTAATCTTGGCTATTCTTGGTCTTTTGCATTTTCGTGTAAATAAATTTTTTAATCAGCATGTCAGTTTTCACCAAAAAAAAGTCACGTGGGATTTTGATTGGAATTGCATTGAATCTGTAGACTGCTGTGGAGATAATTGACATTTTTATAATATTGAGTCTTCCAATTCATGAACATTTATTTAAATCTCTTAAAACTTTTCTTAGTAATATTTTGAGTTTTCTGGTAGAGGTCTTGTACATTTTTTGGTAGGTTTATTCCCTAGGTATTTTATTTTTTAAGTGCTATTATAAATGATTGTTTTTTTAATTTCCGTGTCCTAATTGATTGTTTGCTGGTAGAAATCCAGTTGATTTTCCTATGTTGACCTTGTATCTAGTGACCTTGCTAAATTCACTAATTCTAGTAATTTATTTGTAGATCATTGTACATAGTCTATCTATACAGTCATGACATCTGCAAATAGTAATAATTCCACTTGTTCTTTTCTTTTTTTTTTGGTGAGGAAGATCAGCCCTGAGCTAACATCTGTCAGTCTTCCTCTTTCTGCTGAGGAAGACTGGCCCTGGGCTAACATGCATGCCCATCTTCCTCCACTTTATATGGGACACCTCCACAGCATGGCTTGACGGGCGTTGCGTCGGTGTGCACCCTGGATCCAAATCCCGGGCCGCCGCAGCAGAGCACGTGCACTTAACCGCTACGCCACCGGGCCAGCCCCACACTTCTTCTTTTCTAATCCTTAGACATTTTCTTTCTTTTTCTTGCCTGTTGTATGGCCTTGGGCCTCCGGCATATTCGTGAATAGAATAGCTGATACTGAACATCCTTGCCTTATCCCAGTCTTAGGCAGGAAGCTTCCAGTATTCCCCACAGAGTGTGCTTGCTGTGGATGTTTGTAGATACCTTTTATTGGATTAAAAAAGTTCCCTTAGTCTCCAAGAGTTTTATCATGAATTTTATCAAATGCTTCTCTTCTTCTTTTGAGAGAACGATTTAGTTTTCTTCTTTATTCTCTTAATATGGTTAACTACATTGACTGATTTTCCAAATTAAACCTATTTTGGATTCCTTACATAAACCAGATTTGGTTGTCATGCATTATCCTTTTTTTGTGTGTGTGAGGAAGACCAGCCCTGAGCTAACATCTGCCAATCCTCCTCCTTTTTTTGCTGAGGAAGACTGGCCCTGGGCTAACCTCCGTGCCCATCTTCCTCTACTTTATATGGGACGCCACCACAGCATGGCTTGACAAGCGGTGCATCAGTGCGCACTGGGGATCCGAACCGGTGAACTTAACCGCTTGCGCCAGCGCCCCTGAGATTGTCAGATTTTGATTATCAAGTTTATGCTGGTCTCATACAAAAGTTAGGGATATTTCCTTTTTCGGTGTTCAAGAGTCTGTGTACGATTGGTGGTGTTCTTCCTTAAATGTTTAGGGGAATTCGCCAGTGAAGCTATCTGGATCTAGAGTTTTCTTTATGAAAAGTTTTTAATTAGAGATTCAATTTCTTTTTTTTTTTTTAATTTTTTGTTTATTGCAGTAACATTGGTTTATAACATTGTAAAAATTTCAGGTGTACATCATTATACTTCTATTTTTGCATAGATTACATCATGTTAGCCACCAAAATACTGATTACAACCCATCACCACACACATGTACCGAATTATCCCTTTCACCCTCCTCCATCCCCCCTTCCCCTCTGGTAACCACAAATCCAATCTCTGGCCCTATGTGTTTGTTTATTGTTGTTATTATCTACTACTTAATGAAGGAAATCATACGGTATTTGACCTTCTCCCTCTGACTTATTTCACTTTGCATTATACCCTCAATGTCCATCCATGTTGTCACAAATGGCTGGATTTCATCGTTTCTTATGGCTGAGTAGTATTTCATTGTGTATATATACCACATCTTCTTTATCCATTCGTCCCCTGATGGGCACTTAGGTTGCTTCCAAGTCTTGGCTATTGTGAATAACGCTGCAATGAACACAGGGGTGCATGTACCTTTACAAATTGGTGTTTTCAAGTTCTTTGGATAAATACCCAGCAGTGGAATAGCTGGATCATATGGTAGTTCTATGCTTGATTTTTTGAGGAATCTCCATACTGTTTTCCATAGTGGCTGCACCAGTTTGCACTCCCACCAGCAGTGTATGAGAGTTCCCTTCTCTCCACATCCTCTCCAACACATGTTGTTTCCTGTCTTGTTAATTATAGCCATTCTGAGGGGTGTGAGGTCATATCTCATTGTAGTTTTGATTTGCATTTCCCTGATAGTTAGTGATTTTGAACATCTTTTCATGTGCCTGTTGGCCATCTGTATATCTTCTCTGGAGAAATGTCTGTTCAGGTCTTTTGCCCATTTTTTAATTGGGTTGGTAGATTTTTTGTTGTTGAGATACATGAGTTCTTTATATATTTTGGAGATTAAGCCCTTATCAGATGTATGGTTTGCAGATATCTTCTCCCAATTGTTAGGTTGTCTTTTCGTTTTGTTGATGGTTTCCTTTGCTGTGCAGAAGCTTTTTAGTTTGATGTAGTCCCATTTGTTTATTTTTTCTATTGTTTCTCTTGCCCGGTCAGACATGGTGTTTGAAAAGATGTTGCTAAGACCGATGTCGAAGAGCGTACTGCCTATGTTTTCTTCTAGAAGTTTCACAGTTTCAGGTCTTACGTTCAAGTCTTTAATCCATTTGGAGTTAATTTTTGTGTATGGTGTAAGGTAAGGGTCTACTTTCATTTTTTTGCATATGGCTATCCAGTTTTCCCAACACCATTTGTTGAAGAGACTTTCTTTTCCCCATTGTATGTTCTTGGCTCCTTTGTCAAAGATTAGCTGTCCATAGATGTGCGGGTTTATTTCTGGGCTTTCGATTCTATTCCATTGATCTGTGTGTCTGTTTTTGTGCCAGTACCATGCTGTTTTGGTTACTATAGCTTTGTAGTATATTTTGAAATCAGGGAGTGTGATACCTCCAGCTTTGTTCTTTTTTCTCAGGATTCCTTTAGCTATTCGGGGTCTTTTGTTGTTCCATACAAATTTTAGGATTCTTTGTTCTATTTCTGTGAAAAATGTTGTTGGAACTTTGATGGGGATTGCATTGAATCTATAGATGGCTTTAGGAAGTATGGACAAAAGAGATTCAATTTCTTGAATAAAGTAGGAATATTCTGATTTTCTATTTCTTTTTGTAACAGTTTCATCTAGACTTTTCATTTGTAACATGAATTTCATAATATCTTCTTATTATCTCTGTCTGTGGAATCTAATTACATCCCCTTTTTCATTTCTGATGTTGGTATATTGTGCTTTCTTTGATTAGCCTTCCCAGGGGTTTATCAGTTTTATTAATTTTTTCCAAGAATCACCTTCTTGCTTTACTAATTTTGTCTATTTTATGTATATTTTCCATTTCATTAATTTCTGCTTTTTCCTTCCTCCCTTCCTTCCTCCCTCCCTCCCTTTCTCCCTTCCTCCCTTCCTTCCTTCCTTCCTTCCTTCCCTTCTCGCCCTGAGCTAACATCTCTTGTCAATCCTCTTCTTTTTGCTGAGGAAGATTGGCCCTGAGCCAACATCTGTGCCCATCTTCCTCCATTTTGTATATGGCATGCTGCCACAGCATGGCTTGATGAGTGGTGCATCGGTCCACACCCTGGATTCAAACCGGTGAACCCCCGGGCTGCCAAAGCAGAGTGGATGAACTTAACCTCTATGCCACCGGGCCGGCCCCTCTGCTTTTTTCTTTGTTATTTCTTTCCTTTGATTTTAATTTGCTGGGGGTTATTTATTTAGTCAGTCATTGTGGCTTTTTGAGATGAATGCTCAGAAGAGTGATTTTCAGCTGTATTTGTTTTTAGTGTACAGTCATGTGTCACTCAACGATGGGGATACATTGTGAGAAATGCGTCCTTAGGCAATTTTGTCATTGTGCAAACATCATATTATGTACTTACACAAACCTAGATGGTATATCTACTACACACCTAGGCTGTATGGTACTAATCTTATGGGACCACTGTTGTGTATGTGGTCTGTCACTGACAGAAATGTTGTTATGTGGCGCATGACTGTATACATTTAAGTCTGTAATTTTTCCTCTAAGCATCCTTTTTTCCCCCACAAGTTTTGATATGTTGTATTTTCATTATCATTCAATAAAAAACATTTTCTAATTTTCATGGTGATTTTTCTTCTTGACCCATGGGCTATAAGTATATAGCTTAATTTTCAAATATTTGGGGATTTTTCTCCCCAGCATTATAAGACAACTGAAATGTCTGCTTAACTCTTTAAGCAGTTCTCTTTCTTAGCAGCTCCTTTCTGCTTGGTTTCTTGGTCTCATAGTTTTCTCTTGCTTGTGCAAAGCTTAAGAATCAGCAAATACTTCAAGGAGAAATTGTGCCCAAAATGTTGATCTTATTTCTTTATTAGTCCCTTTCTGCAGGATCATAATTCCAGCTTTTGTCTCCTCAATCAAGTGAGGACTACCACAATTTCTAGGTTGCCAGTTTCTGTTTGGCACTTATGCCCTGTGAAGCAAATCAACAAGTATCCCAAGGGGAAAAAGTAGTGACAAATATAGGGCTTCATCTCAATACATTTCCCTTCTCAAGCACTGACTGCCTCAGTTGTTCTCTGTTAACCTGAGATTGCTATTTTAGGGATTTCGTCCATTGTTGTTCTCTGACATAGGCTATTCCATCCTAAACTTCTTAATATTTTTATGTAGTCAAATACTGTTTCTTCTTTTGCTGTTATACATATTCGTTTCCCTGTAGTATCTCTGTATAGTGCTTTTAAGAAATGTTTTTATGGAGTGTTCCCTTTATTTTCTCTATTTTGCTATTGAGTATGTTTTCTTTGCTTTTTTTTTTTCTGTCTAGAGATTTGGCAATTACAAGTCTTGTATTTACTTTTTGCCCCCCTCAATTTTCTTAATTCTCCATATCACAATGAAACAATATTTACTGACCTTTCCTATTTAAGACAAGAAGGTTAACATGGTGCATTCTTCCTTTCAACCTTTCCAGACCACTTCATGGTAACTGATTTTATACACGCATACACACCCACACGCACACGTGCCATGTTACAGTAATACAACTGTATGAGACTTAATTCTGGGTTGTGTTGGTTTTAGTGCTTATCATCAGTTCTTTTATGACACGCTTTCCTGAATTCTTTTTTTTTTGGTGAGGAAGATCAGCTCTGAGCTAACATCCATGCCAATCTTCCTCTTTTTGCTGAGGAAGACTGGCCCTGGGCTAACATCCGTGCCCATCTCCCTCTACTTTATGTGGAACACCGCCACAGCATGGCCTGACAAGTGGTGCATCTGGTGCACACCCGGGATTCAAACCCGGGCTGCCAGCAGCAGAGCACGTGCACTTAACCGCTACACCATGGGGCCGGCCCCCTGAATTCTTTATTTTGATGCACCCCTCTGTTAAGTGGAGCATATCTTTGATTGCTTTCTTTAGGTATGTGTATGGTACATGTCTGAGAATGTTTTTCATGATGCGAAGACTTCTTTTTTCAACTAAGAAATTTTATTACAGTCTTGAATTATTGCATCATCCTATTTCTTATTGCTAGTTCTTCAGGAGCACTAGTTACCTGTATGTTGGTCTTGCTTTTTATCTTTTTTCATCACCTTAAACATTTTAGTTCTTTTGTCTTATTCATTGTCATTCTGAGAAAGTTACGTGAGTTTTTATCCCCATCTCTTTGTTGATCTTATGCAGTTCCAGTTCTGTTCTTTTTTGCTAAAATGCAAGTTTTAAGTTTGTAATTGTGTTTTTCCTTCTTTACAATCTTTCCTTATCCAGAGACTGCATATGAACCTTGGGGCCAGGTCTCGCACGCTTTTTATATTTTGTGTTTGATATTTTAAGGGGGTTTTATGTTAAAATCTGAATTTATTATGCCTTCCTAAACCAGATTTCTAGTGTTTTGCAATCTCTTATTTAGATTGTTTTTACCAGCCTTGGAAGGGATCTCCTGGCATCTTTTATGAGGAACAGAATTTATTCCTAGATAAGTTTAAGCTACCTGGAAATTTTCTCTTCTCAGAAACAGTGGGATGGGAAAACTATAACATATGATATGCTGCTTCCACAGCTCTTCCAGTCTTAGCTCCTGCCCTCTGCTAATTCCTAAACCCCAGAATGAAAGCACTATCGCATCTATTTCCGCCTGTAATTATATTCCCTTGTTTGGATTCTAACCTCCAACAGGTATTAGTTGGGGAACAGAGAAGTAAGGATAGCTCTGGCTGCCGTTGTAAGCATTTCCCCACCACAGGGAATGACTCTCCTCTTTCTGGTGACCAAAAGTCTCTGGTACTAAGAGTGGGTATGTGGATAGAAAAATCCAGAGATCTTTCTGTGATCTCAGGGTCTCATCGAAGCTTTGAGCTATTAATGATTTTAGTTCTTACCTTAAATGGATTTAGAAAAATGTTTTAATTAAATATATGCTAAAATTATATATGCTAAGATTTTTCTACCTCATTGTTACTTTACATCTTCCAGATTTGAATTCACATTATTATGTGGAGTATTACAAAGTTAGGAATTGAAATCAAGTTGCTTTTTTTGAGGTTTATATTTTTATTTCTACAGGTCCTGCTCAGTCTGGAATTTTGTCAGATCGTGAAGTGGTAAATCTCTTTCTTCATTTTACTGTCAATCCTAAACCCCGAGTTGAATATATTGATCGACCAAGATGCTGCCTCAGAGGGAAGGAATGCTGCATCAATAGATTCCAGCAAGTAGAGAGCCGCTGGGGTTACAGTGGAACCAGTGACCGAATCAGGTATGTGGCATATTGCAGGCTTGGGAGTGGTGTGGGGCAGTGGTTAGCGTTTGGCTTTTATTCTCATACTGTGGGAGATAATTAACCAACATTTTATTTTATACTTTGTTTAATACATTTCTAAGTTAATACAAGAGTCAAGAAGTCCATGAGATATACTGGTCTCCTCATTGAATTATGAGTGAGAGGACCTCTTAGGAAACAAGTAAATTAAGAAAGGATTGGGTTGGGCTTTCTATTGCATGTATTCTGTTTGGATTGCCACTGCTGGTGAGCTGCGGCCTAGACCTTACTTGATCAAACACTATTTTTACAGTCTTAGTGCTACAATTTAATACATTCAATCTTCCTATGTTTAGTGTGAATTTTTCCTTTGCATAGATATTGCATGGAAAATATCTCAGCATACATTTATAAAAGCTCACATGAGAAGAAAAATCAAGAATCTTGAAAGATACATGCATATAATCCTGTTGAGGAATTTATCTTTGCTCCACTGTGTTAGGTTAAATGTCAAAATAGAATAAGTTTCCATAAAACATGCCTTTTGGATTTTCCACTTATTTAATTGCACTTTGGAATAAAACTAGAAACTAATAACAAGTTTGTTAAAAAATAGAACTCCGAGGGAGAGAGGACTTGTAAATATTGGGTTTAAATGGAAATAAAAAATGCAGTTGTGGACTATTTAGTAATCATTTACAATGAGAATACTATATATGAAAACTTATAGGATGAGACCAAAGCATCACACAAAGAAACATTAATAATTAACTACTTTTACTAAATAAATTAGAGTAGAAATAAATGATTTAAGCGTTCAACCCAAGTAGCTAGAAAATGAATAGCAAAAGAACCATAAGAAAAGAGAAAGGAAATAGATAAATGTAGAAATTAATGAATTAAAAATAGTAGAATTGATAAATCCATAAGCTGGTTCCTTAAAAAGATCAATAAATAAGTAAACCTCTGGCAAAGGTAATAGAGAAAACATACTCACATTTAGAAATAATGGGAATATAATCATATACTGAGGAAATTTTTATTTTAATTCTGGGTTTACTCTGTGCTAATAAATTGAACATCTTGATGGAATGAATCATTTTATAGGCAAATATAAATTATCAAAATTGACTGAAGAAGAAAGCCTGAATAGACCAATTACCATGGAAGGAATTAAAAGTTATCAAAGAACTGTCCCTTCACAAGGTGGTTTTTACAGGTGAGTTTTATCAAACCATCAAGGAACAGGTCGTTTCCTTGAGCATTAAAAGAAGAAAGTACTTCTCGGTAAATTATTGGAGGAAGCATAACTCTTATACAGGAATCTAACAAGACAAAAAATTTTCTAGATCAGTCTCGCTCATATAGAAGAAGAAATTCTACATAAAATATCAGCATATTGAATCTAGCGGTACCTTAGAAGAATAAATACTATATGAGCAAATAGAATGTATTTGGAGATTGAGAAGAATGGCCCAATATTAGGAAGTGTATTAATATAATTCACTACAGTAGCAGGTCAAAGAAAAACAATTTGATTATTTCAATAGATGTCAAAAAGACTTTTGATAAAATTTCACCTTCATTCCAGATGTAACCATTAATAGACTAGGTCTAGAAGAATACTTCTTTAACATGATAGACTATTGAAACGTTAACACAGGGATACCTGCTAACCTTGCTATTTTTCAGCAGTGTTCTTATAATTCCGATTGATGTAGTCATAAGGGTAAAGAAATTAGAGCCTTGAATGTTGGAAAGGAAGAGGTCTTTTTTATTATCTGCAGATAACATTACCTACATTAGTAGTTCTCAACTCCATAAAACCCAGTTGTCCTTTTTTATAATAAATATTTTGTATTCCCCCTTTACTAACCTGAAATGAAATGCATAGATAATATGCTTCACACATTTATTTTCTTTTAATCAATATAATGGCCTAGTGTTGTAATGTTAAGGAGAAATAAATGTAACTGACAGTAAAATAAAATATGTACTTCGGTATGTAGACCCTTGGACAAACCACACTAGAGGACAAACTGAAGCAGTAGGATGCAGTATGTGTCTCAGCGTGCTGAGACAGCTACAGTTGCAGGGGACAGCCGTGTTATATTAATGTCTCAAATACCATGAGCAGCGTTGCTACCAGTTACATTATTTTCTTTAAAGGTTCCAAATAAAACAAAGTACAGTCAGTCCTATTTATTCAGTTTCTGTATTTGTGAGCTCGCCTACTCACTAAAATTTATTTATAACCCCCAAATCAATACTTGGAGTGCTTTTTTAGTCATTCAAGGGAAAAGATTCTAGTATGTTCCCAGCTGAGGTCAAACAATGCGATGCTCGGCCTCCTTGTTTCAGTTCTCTTACAGAGATGGAGACGGTAGGGCGCACTGCAGGCTAGTGCAGGACACTGGCTCTGGGCCATTGGGACGTTAGAATCCCAGCTCTGGCACCTTTTAGTAGGGTGGCCTCAGGCAAGTCATTTAACACTTCTGAACTCTGTTTCCGCTTTTGTAAAATAAAGTAAATGGAATCTACTAGGATGCGTTGTTTTTAGGATTTAAGATTATAATCTATGTTGGGGGGAGGTGTACATATTCCCCCTAGGAGCAGTGGTTTAGTATTTGCTAATTCTGTGTTTGCAGCAACTTTATAGAATATAACTACCACAGATAACAAGAACTGACTGCATAATTTTCCTCTGTTTATATGGTAGTTGCCTCTTATGAAAGTCAGCAAGGGGCCGGCTCGGTGGTGCAGTGGTTAAGTGTGCGCCCTCCACTTCAGTGGCCTGGGGTTCACAGGTTCGGATCCTGGGTGTGCACCGACGCACCGCTTGTCCAGCCATGGTGTGGCAGCATCCCATATAAAGTAGAGGAATATGGGCACGGATGTTAGCCCCGGGCCAATCTTCCTCTGTGAAAAAGAGGAGGATTGGCATTGGATGTTAGCTCAGGGCCAGTCTTCCTCACTAAATAAATGAATGAATGAATGAATGAATGAATGAATGTCAGCAAATATTAAAATTGCCATAAAAAACTTTGGTTTCTAAATAAAATGGAATTAGGTTCAAGTCTCATAGTTATAAACAAGTTTTTCACCTACGTGAATTCTGACAGGACACTTGAAGTTGGTTGGGATTCTTTGTCTTGGGAGACTTTTCTCAGCATTGCAGGAAATCTAGTGTCCTTGGCTCCCTGCCAGTAGGGCCCCTAAACCTTCATGAAAACAGAACATGCCTCCCTGGGGATAGGACTTCTTTTGAGAACCACTGATCCACCTGAATAACCTCAGGATCAGCTAAAAATCTATTAGAACCAATAGAAAATGTATATGCAGAAACCAGTAATGTTCGTGTATGTCATCAAAGTTCAGTTACAGAGATGGATGATGTCGATGGTTCACAATAATGTGAATGTACTAATGCCACTGAATTATACACTCAAAAATGGTTAAGATGGTACATTTTGTTATATATTTTGCCAAAATAAAACATTTTTAAAGTGTTGACGTTTTCAGTTATAATACTGAGTAAAAATAGATCCATCCCATTTACAAGAGTAACAAATAACATAAAGTAGCAGGATTGAATCCTATAAGAAATGTACAGTATAGTACCTTTATGAAGAACCGGAGAACTTCAACTGGAATCAGACAGAGTCTTTCCAAATTAACCGATGTATGTTATGCAGTTCCTTTCAGAAGTCAAATTTTGGTAGGGAAGAGTGGCTTGGCAAAATTATTCTGAAGTTAATCTAGAAGATTAAATGTTTCTTTTTTAAAAAGAATAGTAGGGATCAAACATGAAAAGTATTGTAAAGCTATAATAAGTTAGTGTCATATGGAACATACTACAGAGTTCAGAAACTCACCTAACATAGGTGAGAATATGAGGAATGGATTTAGAAGGTGAGGGAAAGATTAATGACTGGGAAAATAAAGTTAGAGCCATCTACCAATATTTGTATTTTTAACATTAAAACAACGAGGGGCCAGCCTGGCCGTGCAGCGGTTAAGTGCGTGCACTCTGCTGCGGCGGCCTGGAGTTCGCAGGTTCGGATTCCAGGCGTGCACTGACGCACCGCTTGTTAGGCCGTGCTGTGGCGGCGTCCCATATAAAGTAGAGGAAGATGGGCACGGATGTTAGCCCAGGGCCAGTCTTCCTCAAGAAAAAAGGCAAGGATTGGCATCGGTTGTTAGCTCAGGGCTAGTCCTCCTCACCAAAAAAAAAAACATTAAAACAATGAAAAAGTGCTGGAACAGGTAAGTGTTTGTTTATTATAAGGATGAGCTAGGCCTCTCTAAACTTGGCATAGATCATAATTGGGCTACAGATAATCCAAAATTTTTATGTCCAAATCCACTACAAGAGATAAATGACAGGAAATGTTTTGTAATGGATATTACTGACAAAGTATAACTATGTAACATGGTCCTTCAAATTCACATGAAAAAGACACTCATCAACAGGGAGAAATGGGAAAAGAACATGAGTGAGTATTTCATTAAAGAGAAAATAGTATGCGTATGAGCAAATATTTTAACTCATTAATAATCAAAGAAATATAAATAGAATTTGTCTGTTTCTCAATGGCAAAAAGAAATGAAAATGCTTGTGGTTGTTCAGAGTGACATAGAAGAGATCTTCGTTTCTCATGGGTGTAAAGTGTCGTCTCCCCAGAAAGCAGTTGATAATATGTATGTGAAGCCTTGAGAATCTGCTTTTCATTTTCACCAACAATTCTACTTCTAGGAATTTATTCTAAGGAAATAATTAAGGCTCTATGAAATGATTTAGCTATAACATTGTTCATCATGGCCTTGTTATATAATAACAAAAAATGCAAATAACCTAGATTATCCAACAACTAGGGATTAGTTAAATTTGGTGAATCAGTAATAATCTTTTACCTTTTTACATGAAAAAAAGTTACAAAAATATATACATTCTGACATGATTTTTAAATACTACATGTTCATAGAAAACAGTCTATTTTCCCATTGTTAAAAAAATAGAACTAAAAGTCTGAAAAGGAAGTGTCCCAAAGGGTAAACGGGTTATCTCTGCATGGTGGATTTAGAGATGCTTTAAATTTTTCCCCTTGTTTGTTTAGCTACATTTTCTAATTTTTTTTTTACAGAGAATATGTTGGTTTTTTATAATAAGAAAAAACTACATTATAAATAATGCATTTAAAAAATTTAAGGTGGTTTTCATACTGTCCTGGGAATGTAATGTGGTGGTTGAGAGTGTGGGCTTTTGATCCAAGCATACCTGGAGTTGTGTCCCAGTGCTGCCACACTTTTCGATCTAGGCAAGTTAATTTCTGTAAACCTCAGTTTCTTCAACTATAAAAACTGAGGATAATAAAGATAATACTGTGTTACTTAGTTTATAGAGCTGTTGTGATGATTAAAGGAAATAATCCATGTAAAGAACTGAAGCTCAGTGCCCAGCACAGGAGGTACTCATAAAGTGGTAGATTTGTGGTAGTAATAGTAATAATAATTGAAGTTGTTACCTAAAATGTTGAGGATCACTGCTTTATATTATAGATTATCTCTGATTATACAGTCTTTCCGTGCCGTTTGTACTTGATGTCAGTTTTTATACATTTATAAAGTGGAGTAAGGTGGGTCCATTTGTTAACTGTTATGACCAAACTGGACTTGCCAGTTGTTCCAGAATGAAATCTCATTCTGATCCACTTGGGGTCCTGTCCCCAGCCTTCCACCACAGATATTCTGTTACAGCAGCCTGCTTCCTTCACAACTCTTATCAGTTTATAATTATTGGTTTATTCCTTTGTTTACTTGTTTATCAGTGTCCTCCGTTAGGCTGTAAGTGCAGTAGGGGTAGAGACTGCCTTGTTGACCATTATTTCCCCAGTGCCAAACCCAGGCCCTTAGTAAGTGTTCATTGAGCTGATGAATCATCATACTTGGGGATGCTGGGCTTCAGGCCTAATAGGTGACACCTCTGTGTTCATGAAGGAGATGTGCAAACATATTTGGACTAAAATTATCATTACAACAAAAGTGGGTATTTAGGTTAAATTCTTTTGATTCTCAAAAAATGTACAGTATAGAACATAAATTCTGCTTAAGTTTCCATTAAGTTAAAATTTACTCTAGAAAGTTTTTTTTGCAAACAGATGACATTTCCAAGGATATCTAATTTGTGATAGTTTTCCTTTTTATTAGCAAAATTAGATGTTCCAGGTAACACTTAAAAAAATTTATAAGCCTTCAGAATACGAACGCTTACTGAATTATGTATGTTATTTTATATTTGGCTTTATTCTCAGGTTCACAGTTAATAGAAGAATCTCTGTAGTTGGATTTGGTTTATATGGATCTATTCATGGTCCCACGGATTATCAAGTGAATATACAGGTACACTTTTTTCCCACTATATATCATCTTGAACTATAACAAACATGTAATTTTATAATAAGATATTGTAACTTGACAAAAGGTATTGTAATTTGACAGAATCCAAATTTTAATATAATTATCAAAGGCATTAGAAAGCTTATTAGTAGCATTTTAAGCCTAGAGAGTTCTGTTTTACAACTGATCAAAAAAATGTGGTTTCCGAGAATTGGGGTCCTTGGGTCCTTCACAGAGGCACTAGCATATGAGGTGCTCTCCTTTGTTCAGGAAGCCCCTCTGTTAGTCCTTCCTGCTGTGCATTGACTGTCTTAAAAATCACCTGCTTTTTTCATGGTATTTGAACTCTAGGGCTTGAAACTAATTTCTTATAACTACTGTGAACACCTTCTGATTCTCATTGTCTGACTGTACCTTACCTTATCTTTAGATCTACTCCACCTCATTTTTTAATCTGGAAGAAAGTGAAATACCTCTCTCTTTCCCTCCCAATAAACCAGTGTCTGCACACTTTTGATTGTACACCCCAGTTGGTAAAATTATGTTTGAAACACATCTTCATTGTACTTTTATTTACAAACTATACATATACAATACTGTACTTACACATAGATTAAAACACAAAAAATAGAAATGAGAAAAGAAAGAAAACAATGTTTCAAACTTTTATCAGCATAAAAAACTGCCCTCTCTAAAATGTTATTAATATATTGTTTTTAAAAGTAAAAACATTGGTGAGCTTTGTGATCAAAATGCATCATTAGTTTTCAAAATATACAGCAGTTCAAAGACCTCGTTTGATGATAGCCGAGAAAAATACCTCACTACCTCACAAAAATACCTTGTCCCAAATGGAAGAATCTCGTTATTGGCTCTGCTACATGAAATCATGCTCATTTTCTAATCCTGTCCACTAAAGTTTATAGTGAAATCCAGCTGATAAATTTACATCACTCATGTCAACTTAGCATTCTTACAAACCAATTAGAAAATTACGTTGTTAATATTTTTAACAAATAGGTTCAAAACCCACTGAAATTCTTTATTTGAAAGATTTTAAAGCAAGTTAGAAAATTTTGTTTCTATGTTTGTTTGTTTGTTTTTTGTGAGGAAGATCAGCCCTGAGCTAACATCCATGCCAATCCTCCTCTTTTTGCTGAGGAAGACTGGCCCTGGGCTAACATCCGTGCCGATCTTCCTTCACTTTATATGGGATGCTGCCACAGCATGGCCTGACACGCAGTGTGTCGGTGTATGTCCGGGATCTGAACCGGCGAACCCAGGGCCGCCACAGTGGAGCACATGCACTTGACCGCTACACCACAGGGCCAGCCCCTCTATGTATTTTAAGTGCAGAAAAACCACAGTAAACCTCTGAGAGGTGTAAAAGATTTTCTTGATCACAACCCATTTCACTTTATATGCTTTATAAAGTATCGTTAAGATCCTGTCCAGTGGGATCCACGAACCCACTTAAGCAGGCTGTGTAATCTGCAGGCCTGAGAAGGAGCTAGGGCCCCGCTGTCAGCCTTTTCTATTGTGGAACCCCACTCTTCCTTCAGTGCACCTTATGTATTACATAAGACACCAGACTCCTTGTGTACAAACTGAGGGAGGGCAGCAGGGTTATAGGGATAGTAAAGTGATAAACTATAAATACTCTGAGTAAAATGAACAGAAATAGGACTTCTCTGTATTTTCTTCCCCCAATGGCTAGTCTCATGCACCCTCCAGATAGACTACAGATGGACCCGCCCGGGTGGGTGTCATCTCCACCACCTCCAGGTGTGACTGTGGGCACATGATGTAAGCGCTCTAAGCTGTAGTTTCCCCGTCTGCTGTGACAGTAGCGGTACCTGCCTTGTAGTTTGTGAGGACCGACTGAGATGATGCGTGGAAAGTGTTTGAAACATAGTCTGTTGCTGTCGTCTTATAATTTGATTCTCATAAGAGCCTTAGGAAGAAGGTAGAGCAAGGTTTTTCCCCAAATTAAAAGATAAAACTGAGGCTCCGAGAATTGAAGTGGTTTGCTCTAGATTACACGACCACAACCAAATCTTGTGTCTTACTACTCTTTTACAGGGCGCCATCATGTCTTTTTTATTTTGATTTTTTATTAAACTGTGATAAACTACAGAAAAGTGCACATATTTATAAGTGGTCCTTGGCTCCCTTTTCACAAACTAATCACACTTGTGCAACCAGTAGCCAGATCAAGGCATAGGACATTATAGCACCCCCGGAACCCCCTTGTGATCTTTTCCGGTCACTATCCCTGCAGAGTTGGGACCACTGTCCTGACCTCTCACTGCATGTGTTGGTTTGGCCTGTTTTACCTAACGTATGCAAAAAGGCAGGTTTGTGAGCCTCAGCCTCCGCACACGGTGTTCTCTTGCCCGGAAGATCTTTCTCTTGGTACCCAGTAAGCTCTGACTTGAGCTTTTAAAACCCTCCTCTGTGGCGCCGCACTGCATCTTATGCATAGCTCTCCCACTGGAGGCACTGGACTGAACTCTTTGTTTACGTGTCTTCTCTCATGACTGGAAGCTCCTTGGGGGTGTTCCTCAGTGCCTGGCACCGATTATGGAACTAAATTGAAGACAGAATTTTCACATTTTGAATATCCACATACCTGAATACTGCATTTAAGGTTATTTCAATTTCAGTAAATAACAATTAGATATAGGAAATGCTACGGGAATTCCCAAGCAACAAGACATAGGCTACCAAGGAGTAGAGGCTCATTTCTCTTGGGAATCTAAAATCTGAACATTCTCAAAAACCAGTTCTGAAGCCATGTGTGTTAATATAGAATCTCCTCTCTCCTACAGCAAAGCCCCAGTTATTTGACATGCTCCCCATCTTTCCTGCAATGAATGATAAATAGCCATTTTCTGACAGCATGTTCAAAGCCATCTTTTGTGGTTAGAGATAAGTAGAGAAAAATTACAACACAGAGATGTAGTAGTCTATTCTTACATTCCTAAGGGCTTTATATTCTTTTCTATGAAATTTTATTTCTGTTGGTTTAACTTAAATGTAACTTCTCTTTAAAAAATTACAGATCATTGAATATGAAAAAAAACAAACCCTGGGACAGAATGATACCGGATTTAGTTGTGATGGGACTGCTAACACATTCAGGGTCATGTTCAAAGAACCTATAGAGATCCTGCCCAACGTGTGCTACACAGCATGCGCAACACTCAAAGTAAGAGGTGTCTAGAATGTTCCACATAGTGAACTTGTGGGGCCCAAGGTTTCCTCTTGCGTGTTACAGAGAGTCACTGACAGTAAAGCCTTTTAGGAAAAGGGGAAAGAAGGAAGCTGGGAGCTAAAACATCCCACTGCTTTGAGAAAAGAAGTGCCTCTCAGCATAGCTCTGCTCTGAAAGAAATGATTCCTCATAAGAAGTAGCCCTTTGTTTGAGTAGGAGACTGAATGTTTGACAGAAGATAAAATAATTATTTTCTTAAAACCATTTCACTGTTTTCTAATAGCTGAGTTCTACATTCAGTATTTTTAATCATTAATTAGTGTTGCATCAGAAACTTCATTTCTCATTAAATGACTTGGCATAAAATTTTATACAGGAGCTATAATGAACTATAATATATAATAGATCATCAATCTAATTAAAACACTGCTTTAAGTTGAGTGCTTATTAAATGAAAATTACTAATGAACCTTTTGTTTTCATTTAGGGTCCAGATTCCCACTATGGCACAAAAGGACTGAAGAAAGTAGTGCATGAAATACCTACTGCTAGCAAGACTGTTTTTTTCTTTTTTAGTTCCCCTGGCAATAATAATGGCACTTCAATAGAAGATGGACAAATACCAGAAATAATATTTTATACATAATGTAGCATTATAACACCTCTTGGCTAAATAGTAGCATACAGTCTAGTCTCAAAGGCATAAAAAACTGGCCACAAAAAGGAGTTCGAGTGTTATGAATATTTATAATTGTAAGATAAGAAACATTTTAGTTTCTTAGAGGAGACAGAAAAATGTTGATTTAAATCTCTGCATGATTTAAAGGCAGATTTCCATTTTCTTATAACCTTAATTAAGGGAAAAGAGAACTGGGTTTAATTATTAAAAAAACACAGCGGTTTCAGCTTTATCTTGTATAATTTCATAGATCAGCTGACTCATGGTCTTTCAACAGTTTTATAATTGAAAGATTCTTGTTATATATAGCTAGTTTGTTTTTGTTTTAACTATTTTGAAGGTTAGCTGAGATGGGCATATAGGCTTAACTATTTTGAAGGATACATGAGATCAGATGGGTCAGTTTTCCTACAGATTTCTTATCAACTCAAATAACTAATTTCAGAAAATTAAGAAAACTGACTTTATTTTTGCAGTTTTGAAATATCTGGTTGTTAGCATTTGGAATAGTGCTAGAAATAGGCCTAATAAATGCTCGAGAAAATTTTCAATGCATTTACAGAAAAGGATATTTTGTAATAGTATAGTAACGTCTTACATAGTACAGTTTTAAACTATAGATGGAGTTTATACAAATTCACAATAATGTGATATATAAACAAAGATCTAAAGGTATAGTCTAAGACTGGATTCTTTATCATTAAACTGCACCACTATAGCTGTCTATCTGTATGGGGGATGCTGCCAAGAATTCCCAAGAGTGAGATGATGATGGTGACCGGGTAAACAGACATCAGTTCAACACTGTGGTGATAATCTTACACAGCAAGTAACGGAATAAAGTATTAAAATTTCTCACAACTGCTTTGAAATTTTAAAGATATCCAACAGAATCACTCTTGCTGAAAGGTATACTTTCTGTCACCTACACAGTGCTATCCAAGAAGTAAAATATGTTTAATATTCATGACCTCACTGTTGTCCACAGCTACAGCTGTATTGGGAGGGGATAGGAAGTATATCTGACAGAATGACATTTATACACTTTTTTATAAAACAAAATTTTATATAAATAACATTCTTTTTTTCCCTTGAAAGTGATTATCTTACAAAAAACTCACGTGTAATTAAGTTTAAGGTATATTAAATAGTTGTGGAAGATGGTTAAAAATCACAATTCTTTAAGTATCAACTTAAAAAGAATTAATTTTTTCTAAATAATGGTATTTAGGATTTAAATTTCTTCATCTAAAGTAGTATTTCATTTTATATTTTCAAGAAGGTAGTGAGGTATGTTGGTGGCAGATGTCTCTTAAAATTGCTGAAGGAAAGGGAAATATTTCTATCTCTGGTAACATGACCTTGGGAGTATAAACCTCAGTTAACTGGAATATCTATGGAATGTGTAGTTCTGGTTGACTAAAGATTGACCAGCAAATATGCTGTAGCAACCATTATAGGAAAAAACAATACTTCTGCCTTAAACTTTATGGTATGCCAGAGATAAGTTAATATTTTTTGATGTTTGAGGCATTTCAAATGCTTCAAGTACATTGCACTAAACAATTGTAATTGAAGGTAGCTGTAGAAGGTGAAACAGAACTGTTTACTGATATGGGACATTCCCTGAAATTTTAAAAAAATAAATGGCTATTATCCTTTTTTTTTTTTTTTTTTTTTTTGTCAGTTGTCCTAAAAATTGAGTGTAAGACAGCATTTTGGAATAAGGGTTCTAGTTAATTGAGGTTTAACCTTATTTTTAATTTGTGGAAGTAATGCAACACAAAATAAGAATGTTTTGCTGCTGCCTTAAAGCAATTCATAGGAACTATAGCAACAATAACTACTGCTCCATCTGCTGCTTGATCAGTGTTCCGTGGTCTCGGGTTTCTCTCTCTTGTTCTGATCTCAGGAGGTAGGGGAATGAAGACAGTTCTTGTTATTTACTCTGTTACAGTGTGACGACCATCTCACCATTGTTTAGTATTATTAATAGCTACCTGAGTGATTACTGTATACTGGGCTCTGCACTGAGTAGTTTACACACATTCTCATTTGTCTCTCACAACATCAGTATGAGGTAAGTACTATTATAATACCCATTTCACAGTCAAAGAAATTCATGTTTAAAAAGGTCAATAAGTGATGGGAGGCAGAATTTAAACCCAAGTCTATCTCCCAAGCTAAGAGTTGGGAAAATACTATTTTGCTGGGTCCCAAAATAACATTTCTGTCACTATTCTCAAACTTGACAATAAGACCCAAAAAGATACTTGGCTAACCTGTATTTACTGTAGAATATAAGTATTTTCTATTTTTTAAAAGTGTGATTAGTCTAGTATCTGCTCAACAAATTGAGATTGTTGATTTGCATTATCAAAGTGTTTTTTCTTTTAGGTCCACATAAGTAGTATCTTTAGTTTTCAAGAAAAAAAATTACCTGAGAATAGACGACCTTGTATGACATTAGAGAGAGCCAGGTCTTCGACTTCAGTGTATTAAATGCAACATGTCTAAAACTTATTGTTCCACCTCCCTTTCTAGTCTCATCTCCTTTAAATCACTTGCTTCTTTATGCTTCTCTCTTCTAGTCATTCAGATTCAAAACCTAGGATGTGCCCCTTGAATTAGACAAAACGCATCCTTCATCAGAGGGGCTGGTGCCATCGTGATCCCAGCCCCAGTCACCTCCAGCACCCCAGCTACACGGCTCATTTACTCTCTTGTCTAGTGTGTACATTTTAAAAATCCATTTTCCATTTTCCCCATTGGCAAAGCTAAGATAAGATGGAGTTTTTAAATGCAACTTTACTAAAAACTGAAAGAAGATAAAAAATAAAATACAAACCAGTATAAACATGTTTATAATGGGTTTTCTGCCATTTGAATCACAGCCCCTGTTCCTTCCCACACCATTGGGCAACATATCTTCCCACTCTGCGTCTTTCCCTTCCAAAGGCAGAGATTTGGGGCAGGAGCAAGTCAGGTGCACAGTTTCTGGTGGCAAATGGAGCTGATGGCTTTTCCTCCCCCCTCCCTGCTCCCCACTCCTGAGTCACCTGTGGAAAGGCTGAATGGTTCTTTGCAAGGCACCTCTTCCCCCTCTCTCTGCCTTCACCCATCTAGTCACCTGCCACGCACCATTAATAATTCACCACCGCAACTGTCAAGGCTCCAATTGAGGCTGTCATGACTTAACCCAAAACAAATTCTATATGATGCTGATTCAGCTTTTGTGCCTCAATTCTGAAGTGATTTCAAACAAGGAAAATATGGCTTTGGTTTAACGCCTGGTTCACTTTCTTTTACCAAAGCCTACATACGGAGTGGCCTCAGAGTCCATGTGGGGTGGACAACCCATCTACACCTAGCTTTCCATTCCTTCCTTACCTCCAGTAACCCCTTCACCATTTCATGTCAGCCATTCCTCATGCCTGCACCGTGCACCTTGTCATGTGGAATTGTACTACTCCTGAAATAGTAAATTCAGACATACCACTCTCTGACCACAACCTTCGATGCTTCTTCAGCTCTCATCTGTACTCCAATTACATCTGTTCTTGAATCTCAAGACTGCCATCCCCTGACCTCTGTTCTGTCAGCTGTCTTCCTTCCCTACCCAGTTAGACTCCACCTTTGATCCTTTTTTTTTTTTCCTTTTCCACTTTTGATCTTTGATCCTTAGCCACTTCAGTAACGCTCAAACCCACCTGGGTGAATCCAGTTGTCTGCATTATCTTCAACGTTCTGGCTACTGAGTCCAGGCATTTAAAGTGATGTAACTTGGGGCGGGCCCCGTGGTGTAGTGGTTGAGTGCACGCGCTCTGCTGCTGGTGGCCTGGGTTCAGATCCCGGGCATGCACCGATACACCGCTTGTCAAGCCATGCTGTGGCGGCATCCCATATAAAGTAGAGGAAGATGGGCACAGATGTTAGCCCAGGGCCAATCTTCCTCAGCAAAAAGAGGAGGATTGGCATGGGTGTTAGCTCAGGGCTGATCTTCCTCACACAAAAAAATAAATAAAGTGATGTAACTATAGATTGGGGCCATGATGATTTCATGGTCTCCAGCTTCAACTAGACCATCTGTGCTGCCAGGTGAGAGTTTCAATAATCAGCTCTTTGCCATTCTCCAGAGTATTTAAATCTCTTCCACTCTCTTCACATCTTCAACACCTCCTTTCCTTTAGCTAATGAAAGAAAATCCAGCTCCCACCAAACCTATAAACACACCTGCATGTGCACCTAAGCTTTCCCTTCTCTTATGAAGGAAGGGGTGTCTAAGACTTCCTCTTGACAGGTCAGCCTCTCCACCTGTGCTCAGAACCCCAGCACCTCCCTCTGTCATAACCTCTTCTCTCCTGGCTGATTCCTGTCCACATTCATATATGGTTCTCTCTCATCCAGTTTAAAAATGAAAAATAAGTCTTGATGCCATGTGCTCCTCCAGATACCAGTTACTCCTTCACAGTGAAGTTGAATTACTCTCTACATGTGTTACCTCTACTTCCTCCTCTCCACTGAAGCTGCTCCTGCCTGGGTCACCAACACCACTCATTTCTGTTTTACATGTCCTCTCTGGCATTCGTCACTATTAACCACTCCCTCTTTAAGTCCTTTCTTGGCTGCCATGTACTCCTACATCTGGCCAGTGTCCTTTGGTGGCCTCTCTTCTTTACTTCCTCTTAGGGTTCTGTCCTGAGCCCTCGTGCTCTGTACTCTCTGAGCCGGTCTCTCATCAGCTTCCATGGCTTCAACTACCATCTATTTTCAGAGGGCTCCAGAATCTATCACAAGCCCAGATCTCTCAAGCTTCAGTCACAGACTTGCAGTTACCCCCTTAGTATTTCTACTTAGATGTCCTACGGGTATCTCAAACTCATTATGTCCCAAACCGAACAACTCACCTCAGACACCCAAACCTGCTCCTCCGCCCATAAACCCAGGCATCTTCGTTGACCCCTCTCATTCCCACATCCAGGCCTTCCCCAAACTCGGATCATTCCAGTTCCCAAATATCCTTGAAATAATCAGCTCTCAGTTCTCCGTCTCCACTGCCACTACTCTGGTTCAGGCCACCAACTTCCATTTACATGGCATATCTCCCTACCTCTATTCCTCCCTACCTCTATTCCTCCATGGGCCACACTGCAGCCAGTGATCTTTTTAAAACAACAAATTGAACTGTACCAATCTTTTGCCTCAAACCCTTCAATGACACTACGATCTTGCCTCTGCTGACTTCTCCAGTTTCATCTCTTGCTACATCACTGTATTTCCTCCTCTTTTACATTGTGGGACCCTCAGCACCTGGCGCAAGGTGGGTGCTCGGTCAATACCTGGAATGCGCCCAAAGGCTAAGGCAGCTGGAGGTTCTACCTCACTTGCGGCCATGGGCAGCAGTGGGGCTCCGTCCGCACCTCTGGTCGGCTGCAGGAGCGAGAAGACGCCTGGCCCTGGGCACTCCTTGCCGCTCACTCCAAACCATTCTTCCCATGAGGGGACAGAAGACTAGAGGTAACAGCCCTCCCACCTGCTGTTGGGGAGGCGGGTCATGACAGGGTCAGAGCCCAGCTCCCCGTCTCTCTGGTCCTGGAGGAACGAGAGGTCCTGCTCCCGCCGGCCGGGAAGTGGCGCGCTCCGATCGCAGGCGAGGTGGCGGCGGCGGGCCGCGCCCTCCCGCTGTGCGCAGGCGCAGAGGGCTTTTCCGGCTCCGGGCCGCCTCCCCGGTGGGAATGTTGCGGCTTGGCGGCCGGCTGAGGCTTCTTGGGGCCAGACTTGCTGCTCGGCCTTCCGCCCGGCTCGCTCTGGGGGCCGAGATGCCGAAGAAAGCTGGTGCGACCACCAAGGCCAGTGCAAGTCCGGTGGCGGCGGGAGGGCGGGCCGCAGGGACAGAAGAGGGACCGCCGGCGGGACAGAGGTGGTCACAGCCCTGGGCTCCTGCTGCCGCCTCCCCGCCTCGGCTGCGTCCCGTCCACCCGGGCGATCCGAGCGCGGCCCCTGACCTCTGGCCTCATCTGCCCGCTCGCAGGCCTGCGCTTATCGGAGGCTTTGTGCTGCTTCTGCCTCCCGACCGGGCTAATGGCGACCCCCTATGGAGAATACACCGCTTCCACCCCCCTTCCGCGTCTCGGCAGGGCGAACTCCAGCCCTGAGACCCAGCTCAGGCACCGCCTCCCCGCAGCATCTCCCTTGAGCCCCAAGGCTGGACTGCTTCCCCCTCTTTGCGCAGGGAGCCCTTCGCAGGGGATTACAGTGATATTGTGCCTTCTCCCTCGCTGCAGTGCCAGCTCCTTGAGGGCAGGAACCATGCGTCCTTATTCGTCTTTCCGTATCCTTTGCCTGCATACTGCCCCGGTCCTTAGTTCATGTTTGTTGAGTCGAAAAGTTCCTAGTACAGCTTCTGTCACAAAGTAGGCCTTTAAATATCACTGTCATTCCTTCCTCTCCCCCTTCCCCCCAAATACACAAACATATACACTTCCAGCCACGGCTGTTCACAGAGATTTATTAGCTCGTGCTATTCACGAAGGTGAATAATAAATGGTCTCTGCCATGAAGAATGGGAAATAACAGAGCAGAAGGTAGGAGCCAGAACGAAGGTATGGAAGTCAGAGTCAGGTCTCCCAGGGCAGGAAAAAATGGTTTGTGGGGTCAATGGGAAGGCTTCATGGAAGACTTTGTTTGAGCCATGAAAGATGCTGGAAAATCATTCCAGGTAGTCAGAAATTCCTGGACAGGACTGATTAGCTTCATTTGTCTTGGTTAAGGGTGCAAGGGTGTAGTGGAAGGATCAAGTGTGTGGGAAAATATTTTGTAAGCTGTAAAGTTGTAGCGTGGTTGTTGTTGTTGTTTCAGGGTAAAAGCCAGAGCAAGGAACCAGAGACACCACTTCCTCCCTTAGGTCCTGTGGCAGCTGATCCTAAAGGTTGTGTCACCATAGCCATCCATGCCAAACCTGGTTCCAAACAAAATGCTATAACAGGTATATCTGGACTCTGAGGCGGGAGTCATGTATGAATCAGGTGTCCCCTCCACCCTCCCTTTACCTGGGTAGCTGAAAGTTTACCCTATATGGTCAAGGATATTTTCACATCTGCAGTTAGAGGCTTCTCCATTTTTAAATTCTAGATTCTAATGTAAAGGTGTAAATCCAGTGTTTAAAAGTGAATATACAATATTTAAAGAATACTAAGCTAGATTAAAAACCATTGAATATTTTCTTTTTGAAAAATAAGGTATTTTAGAAAGGACATACACAAAAACGTGTAGCCTAGATTATTTTCAGTTTGTCCTATTCCAAACTGCAGACATTGGCCAGAGAAAGAAAGATGTTTTGGTCAAGTTTAATGACCATTAGCCCAAGGAGGGAGCGAAAACCTGAGATCTTGAAGTCCTGGTCATCAAGTTCTGTATGAACTTGTTTTAAATCAAAACAATACAAAACATGTCTGGGTTCAGTTCTTTCATCTGTCAGAGGAGATCACTGGACTAAGTTAGACTTTCAAGCTATTCCCTGGAGCTCAAAAGGTGCCTAGGGAATCTCTGAGGTGGGCAAGGGGAGGCCCGCAGACAGGGGTCCTGAGTGGCTGTGTTTGCATTTGTTTTAAGTGTTGGGATTCCAGGGGAAATTGGGGGGAGGGGATTCTGAGTGGGAAAAAGGTTTGAAAATTGTTGATCTGAATTATCTTGAAGGTTTTTTTCAACTCTAAAGCTCTGTATTCCAATTTTTTAAAAATATATTTTGAGGGGGCCGACCCCGTGGCTTAGCAGTTAAGTGCATGCGCTCCGCTACTGGCGGCCCGGGTTCGGATCCCGGGCGCGCACGGATGCACGCACCGCTTTTCCGGCCATGCTGAGGCTGCGTCCCACATACAGCAACTAGAAGGATGTGCAACTATGACATACAACTATCTCCTGGGGCTTTGGGGGAAAAAAAGGAGGAGGATTAGCAATAGACGTTAGCTCAGAGCCGGTCTCCCTCAGCAAAAAGAGGAGGATTGGCATGGATGTTAGCTCAGGGCTGATCTTCCTCATAAAAATATATATATGTATATTTTGAAAACAAGACCTCAGAATTGGGGTGGTAGGTCTGGTTTGTGCTAAGGGCCATGTTAACTTGGCTGTTTGTTGGCTCTACCCTCCTTGGTCAGCATTTTCTAAGTAGTCCCTGTGGGCACTGTCTACTGTTGGATACCATGTTGCATCAAATCTAAGATGCCATCAACTATAAGGTACACAAGTATTTTATGTACCAGTAAGACAAAATCCATATCAACTAAACACTTTTCCCCCCATCTATTCTAAGACATCTGGATTTCAAAGATAATAAAACGTGAAAAACTGTGCATTTTAGAATCAGTGACAGGATAGGAGGAGAGTTGTTTTACCACCTCATTCTTGTGGATTCTGTGGCCATGTTGTTTCCACAGGCAAGGACTAAGTGTGTGTGGAAATGCCTGAGTAACCCCAGATGTAGGACCAGCTCAAGCTCGCTTGCAAACTGCTCTGAGTAAATACTTTCTCTCAGAGACAGTGGAGACGACAGGCAGGTTTCTCTTTATAAAGGCTGTATTGATGAGGGAGTCAGGACCACTCTTCAGAAGCAATGTTCTTTGTTCCTGGATTTCAAACCATGAGTTCAAATTTATTTTTGAATCACAACATCACTTTCTAGCCATGTGACTTTCCACACATTACTTCCAATTCCAATTTCCTCATTTGTAAAATGGAGATAATGGTATAAATATTTTTTCATAAAGTTGTTATGAGGATTAAAGTTAATTTTTATAAAGCACTAAAGTACATGTTTGTGTGCTCTTAAATTATACATAGTGTATATAAGTGCTGTGTAAATGTTTAAGTAAATATTACATTTTAAAAACATTAAAGAGGCATTTCACATAAGAGATGAGTCTAGCCCAGTGCCCTCATTTTCCTGATGAGGAAACCCTGAACGACCTGTACAATCCAGTGCGCTGCCTCGGGGACATTGCTGGGGCTAATGCCCAGCTCCTGACTCCCTGCCTGGGGCTCCTCCTGTCATTGGTTTCCAGTTGCCTAAATCCAGGATACTGACCAGGACTCTGTTGGCCCATCTTGGTCAGCAGGGTGGGGTAAATAGCAATTTTCTTGAGATTTCTTTTCTGTAATGGTAGAGGCATATTTATCATGTTTATGTTGCCTTAAGTGTGATTAGTTTAATCATTTCTTCATTCAACAGTTATTAATTGAAAACTTACTATGTGCCAGGCAAATGCAAACGCTTTCACAAAATAGCCTCCCTTCATGAAGAAAAAGAACTCAAGGATAAAGTCCACCTGTTTTCCTTCCAGATTTGACAGCCACGGCTGTGAGCGTAGCTATTGCAGCACCTCCGGCAGAAGGAGAGGCGAACGCCGAGCTCTGTCGGTACCTTTCCAAGGTCTTAGAACTTAGGAAGAGTGACGTGGTTTTGGATAAGGTAGGTCTCTCTCTCTTTCTACATGTTTGGTTATTACACATCAGTCATTATTTTTAAAAGTGATTTTTCTTTTCCAAATAATTGAAAAACCAGTTGTTTTTAACTCTCATATTCATTTAATCACTAAAATCTGTGAATTCTTCCCACTCTCCTTCATTCGTACTGCCTCAATCCTTATTCAGACTGTCCACACTCTTTAATTATATTCCTTAGTTACCACCATTTCCAGCATTTTCTCCTTTCTAAATTCATTCCTGTACCTGCTCTGTCAGATTAATCTTGCTCATCTCTTCCTTCAAGTCATCACCATACTAAAAAATGTAAAAGGGTTCCTATTGTTTGTCATCTCCATTAGTGAGTCCATCAACTATTTCTAGTCCCCCACGTTATCCTTGATCACTAAGAAAAGCTCATTAGGAAGAGAGAAAGCTCATATGAAGTCATTAATACCACAGGTTTGCACTAGGGGTGAGTATTAAAATCACTGGGGAACAATTTCTAAAACACAAGATCCTGGGCATCACCCTAGACTTAATGATATAGAATCTGCAGGAGTGAGACCCAGCCATGTGTATATTTCTTAAAGCTCTTCTTGTTTTCCACACTCTGTAGCTCCCATCTGGGTTCCAGCTGGCACTCAGACTCATTGATTAATAGGTTGTACCTAAAAATCCATCTGATCAGGCCACTTCCCTCAACATCCCCTGCCTATGGCAGGTCATTTCTGATTTTCTGCCAGTGCACTTGCTCTGACATTTCCCTGAAAGGCACTGCTCACTCTTCTACCTGTGCAACTTCTCCCCATCTGGATAGATCCCTGCTCAAGTTTTACCTTAAAGGATGTGTTTCAAAACAAATCCTTTTTATACTTGTCTTAAGTAGTTGTGGAACTACAGCACTTGGATATGTGGTTGCTTTTTGTTTGGAATTTTCAGAAATGTGTAACAGTATAGAGAATAGCAATTTTTTTCTATATTTGAAACTATTTTTATATAAAGTTCATATAAAACTGCAATATGTTTTAGGAATTTAAGAAATTTTCACTTTTAATTTAAACAGAAGAGTTACTTGAAACCAGAATATTGCACATCTGGATTCCACATTCATTTTGACATTTTAATGCCCAGCTTTTATTATTACAGAAATTGATGTATGAAGGTAAAAACCCTAGAGGGCTGTAAAAACTTGTAGTAAGGTGGAATCTAAGACAGTCTTTGGTTAGACCAGAAATGACCAGGAAAAAGTGGCAGCTAAGCTGACAGGAAAGCTCCAGCCCACCTGTAACAACCTCATGAGGACACAGCTGTGATGGGTACACCTGAAGTCTGCTGTCTCTAGTAGTAGCATTAGAAAGTTTAGTATGTTATCTTGACACGTTTTTTCCTTTTGGTCCAGGGTGGTAAATCTCGTGAAAAAGTGGTGAAGCTTTTGGCCTCCACGACTCCAGAAGAGATCCTGGAGAAATTAAAAAAGGAACTCGAAAAAAAGTAAAAGCAAGAAATGAAAAATACATCCTTGAGAAACTTTTTGATTGCTAATGATGAAAAAGCTATTAAATAGGAAAATATCTTTAAATGCACAGAACATGGAAAAAAAAATATATATATATATTTAAATAAGAACAGGACTCAATAAAGAAGTAAGAATTTTATGGAGCCGGCCTGGTGGTGTAGTGGTTAAGTTCGCATGCTCAGCTTCAGCAGCACGGGGTTCGCAGGTTCGAATCCCAAGCGCAGACCGATGCACCACTCATCAAGCCATGCTGTGGTGGTGTCCCACATACAAAAATAGAGAAAGACTGGCAACAGATGTTAGCTCAGGGCCAATCTCCCTCACCAAAAAAAAAAAAAAAAAGTAGGAATTTTAAAAGTACTATACATTGACTATAGGTTCTAAAACCCCTGACCCCAAACAGCTTGGAACATGTTACTCAGATTTCATTGCATCACAAAATAACAGAGCTGTAAAGGATATTCAAGATGACCTGATTCAGCCCATTTCATCTGATACCCAGAAGTTGAGAGACTTATTCAAGATCAAGATGACAACTAGAACCCAGATCTCTTGACTCCTAGTTGAGTTCTGTTTATCCTGATTGTAAATTAAAATGCTAATATTTCCACAACACTTCTGGAATTCTAGGGACTGCCTTCTAATCCAGTTTACAAGTGACAGAGGAAAACCTGTCACACTGCTTTGTAGTCTTACTGTATATATATATTTTTTTGGTGAGGAAGATTAGCCCTGAGCTAACATCTGTTGCCAATCCTCCTCTTTTTTGGCTGAGGAAGATTGGCCCTGAGCTAACATCTGTGCCCATCTTCCTCTGTTTTATGTGGGACACCTGCCATAGCATGGCTTGATAAGCGGTGTGTATTGTAGGTCCACACTCGGGATCTGAACCTGCAAATCCCAGGCCACTGAAGCAGAGCATGTGAACCCAACAACTACACCACTGGGCCGGCCCCAAATATTTTAAAATGCTTACCTAAATGCAAAAACGTTTTCTGTGTCTTTTTAAAACTCTATTGAGCATCTTCTGACAAAGTTAAGAATAATCAAGACTTGTAATTTAATGTTAATTATCATTTTTGAGAAGTCACTGAATTTTCTTCCTCTTTAGATGGTAACTGCAATCATCAAATCTAGTAGTTCTTATGAATCTCCAAAGATCCTTAAAAGAAGAAAGAGGACCTGGAAGCTATTTTCAGTATTTGTAAAAGCCTATCAGAAATCATATCTGTATTAAAGCTTCAAAAGCTAATAATAAATATCTTGTTTTTAAATATTCAATGCAAATTATAGTAATTTGGTAAGGTAAATAACTTGATTACCTTTGCTGTCAGAAGAACTGATTTGCAGTTGTGTCCTTTGTCTAAGTACATGAGAAAATGTCTCTATAGACAAAATCTTTAAAAGTAAATCCACAAGAAAGACCAACAGTAACAATTATGGTTGTTAAAAGAGCTGGGAACCACTCATCTAGGACAACTCTTATTCTGTTGATAGGAACCAAGGACAAGAAATGTTAGGTGGCTTATCTAAGATCACAGTAAACTCTAATGGCAGAGCATGGGGGACGCTCAGCTGCCTTCTCTTCTAAAGCATTATGCCACACTGCCTCCAGATGTGCTTCTGTTTTATATGGTCTTGGCTTAAGAACTTTTCCTACTCTTTTTCAACACTGTTCCAGTGTGTGCTCTAAAGGCATTTTACTTGTGGGTTTTACAAGGATCACTGTTAGGATGCTTTCCTGGACAAGTAACAGAAACGCAACTCCATCAGGCTTAAACAATAAAAGGATTATTAGCTCACATACCTGGACACTCCTGAAGCAGGGTTTACTTAGGGGTGGGTTTGAGTCAACAGCTCGAGTGATGTCATAAAGGACCCTTCTTTCCCTTCCCTGACTCACTTCAGCGGTGCCAGCTTCATCCGCAGGTCTGCTTCCTTCATGGAGGCAAGAAGGCAGCAGTTTTCAGGCTTCATGTCCACACATCACCCCCTCCAGTGGGAAAAAATGCCACTCAGAAGAGCCATGGTATTTCTTTTCCAAAAGCTCTCAATCAGCTTCTTGTATCTCAGCCCAAATTAAGTCACATGAAGTGTCTAAACCAGCCCCCGTTGTCAGGGAATGCCATGCCATGACACCAGTTACCTAAACCAGTGACTAGAGAGGAGAATTACCCTAACTGTTTTAGACTAATCAAGGCCTATCCTAGAGCTGGAGATGGAGTCAGCCTGCTCAGAAGCAAATGAGTGAGTAGAGAGAGGTAGATACCCGAATAAAAATTGGGAAAAGTTATGAAGAAAGGAATAGACGCTGGATAGGAATCAACAAATATCCATTACAATAATCTATTTATTTTAAATGGCCATATTTTAACATAGGCACTTTCTTGCCTGATCAGTGTTTTTTCTTTTTTTGAGAAATATACAGTATCTTGTAATAAGGAGGATACATCCAGTGACACTTTGTCATCAAAAACTGTTGCCAGAGGAACTAGCTCAGGAGCTGTGTTCAAAGATAGGAATTCCCTTTCTTCCTCAGCAAACGAGGTTGCCTTTAGCAGTCTAACGCCATCTTGTCCCACACAGGGCCATTCCCTACTAGTGAAAATCACAGCTAAGGCCTGGGCACCTTGACCTGCTGTGGAAGTTTAGTTACTGCAGCTTTCTTCGGCTGGGCCTTGGTCTTCCAAGAATATTGAGGCAGGCCCAGTGACCTAGGACCAAGGACACGAAATCTCCAACCCCTATAACATTTATTTGTCTAATAACATGATTCTAGTCCTGCCTACCCCTGTTAATTTTAAGTGAATAGCAGCTAGACAGTGTGTCAAGTGACCTGATTATACTGCCTTTTTTGTCCTGTGCTGAGACAGCCTCTGAGGCAGCCCAGGAATGAGGTTTGAAAGACAGTTATCCAACTCTGGTGACTAGTATCATGGTGATATTCTAGCACTGCATCTGCCATCTATCACCCCTACCTTAATAAATCATAATTACTCCTGCTAAAATGATTTCTGAATAATTTATTAATAACTTGGGTGCCTACTACTTGCCAGACGCTGCTAGGTGCTTTGCCTACAATGTACACTGACAGAACCTGGGAAAAGAAAAACCTGGCTCAGCCTTCCTCTGGAGGCAGGAACAGAGAACTTGGACTCCTGTGGGCCATTCCTCACTCCTCTGCCAGCCAGGGGATGGAGAGAGAACCAGAGGATGTAGGTGGCACCTCTGCAGTGTTTAAAGTTCCAAACAGCTAAAAATGCACCACGTTCAGGAAGCAGTTCTTTCTGGGCTGTGGGCTACCAGCATTCCCCCTCTTAACAGACTTGAGGGGTTTGGTTATGTAGTTCCTTAACTATAATGCAGAATATAAAGTTTAGAACCTACCATGGCCTCCACTTCAGATTTTTTTTTTAAGTTTTTTTTTTTTTATTTATTTTTTCCCCCAAAGCCCCAGTAGATAGTTGTATTTCATAGCTGCACATCCTTCTAGTTGCTGTATGTGGGACACGGCCTCAGCACGGCTGGAGAAGCGGTGCGTCTGTGCGCACCTGGGATCCGAACCCGGGCGGCCAGCAGCGGAGCGCGCGCACTTAAGGAGCGCGCGTACTTAACCGCTAAGCCACTGGGCCAGCCCTACTTCAGATTTTTTTAATGCACATGACTAGAGACTAAAAATTTAGTCTCGATTTTTCAGTTGACATCCAGGAGGTGGCACCATAATGCCATAGCAGAAAGCCACATATAATCTGAAGAAGGGAACTGACTCCTAATTCCTTTTGAAGTGAGCTGTACTATTAGGAAATCCCTTCTGTAGTGCCCAACTACCAACATCACACACTCTGAGCCTTCTTGGCTGGTCTTCTTGGAGACGTTCCTTAGGCTTATCCCCTCACAGGCGTTTAGGTCAGGCCAGAGTGTGGGGCTGACCACCCCAGTACTCAGCTACTCAGCTGGGTGCCCAGGAGTCCAGTGTCAGTGCTTCGGTGGCGTCAGCATGGTCCTAGGTGCCTCTCTTAATTCTGCAGCTTTCAGAAATCCCCTTTAGTCAGTGTTCTTGAAAATTGAATTGGGCTGGGCAATTGGCAAGGAACTAATTTCTAAACAAGATACCATTTGATTCATTTGAGTGAAGAACACATCTGCCTCACTCACTACAGAATGTAGTGAGTACATTCTGTCCCTTTGGGAAATCTCTCCAAGAAGCCAGCCATCAATTGAAGGCTGCTTAGAGAGGTTGGGATCAGAGCCAAGGAAATTAGGGGCCAGGGGCAGGGAGCTCTGACCAGCTGGAGCTCCCATTTCTGCTGCAGGGATAGACACATCATATCAGCCCCTCTCTTGGGACAACACTGGACACTGGTGCTTCATGGCACAGGAGCTCCCTTTTCCTAGGCTCCAGGAAGACCACCTACTTCTGCCCACGTTGGCTTTCTTCAGACAGTCCCTAAAACTCAATTGATAAGGTTCTCAGCATTTTATAATCCTATTCCAGGTGTATGCCACAGGGTCCATGTAGTCTCCTTGATATGAAAGTTTAGGCAGGGGGGAATCCCCAGTCTTGCAGCACACGTTACAGGCTCCATGGTCATTTCTACATGAAACTCATCTCATCCGTGATGTGGTTTTACTATCGCAGTGACTTTCAAATTGTTTCAGAGCGTTAGGTTTCCCCAGAGATACCTTGGGGGGTTGAAGTACTGTGGAAAATAAGGGAGCAAGTCAAGTCAACTGAACTCAACGCTTTAGTCCTCTTCTAGAACTGTGCGGCTGACACATGTGGCTACTGAGCACTGGAAATGTGGCTGATCAAATTTAAAAATAAAAAATAAAAGCATCATAGAAATAAAGGCCATGTTAGAAACAACAGAGAAGAGGCTGAAAACACAGCACGGAATTTAGAGGGTGGAAGAGAGAAAGGTGAGCAAAGAAAGGAAAATGACAGATACAGAAGTCAGACAAAGGTGGGCCCGCCCAGTGGCGCAAGCGGTTAAGTGCACGTGCTCCGCTGTGGCGGCCCAGGGTCCGACGGTTCGAATCCTGGGCGCGCACTGACGCACCGCTTGGCAAGCCATGCTGTGGTGGCATCATCCCATATAAAGTAGAGGAAGATGGGCATGGATGTTAGCCCAGGGCCAGTCTTCCTCAGCAAAAAAAGGAGGATTGGCAGATGTTAGCTCAAGGCCAATCTTCCTCACACACACACAAAAAAGTCAGACAAAGGAAAATCAACACATACATAACTGGGGTCCTGAAGAAGAGAACCAAAACAATGGAACAGAACAAAGATTTAAAGATATAATCAAGAAAATACTGAAGAAATAAAAGATGAATTTAAGAAATAAAAAGTGCAGTGTCCCAGATGAAACACTGGCAAAGAATGATCAACTGAGATACAATCTAGTAAAGTTCTCTGATTTCAAAAATAAAGCCTGCTGGCCATCTAGACAAAAAGTTGAAGTCATAGGGAAGGAGAGGGGAGACACATATTTGCATACTCGTCTGTTGCTGACAGGAATGTGAATTGCTCCAGTGTTTTAGAAAATGTGGCAGCATTCATTAAAATTAAAAATACAAATCTCTTAACCCAACAATTCTACTTTTGAGAATACCTCACAGAACACATAAAAATAAAACCACCACAGGATGTATGGACAAAAGCAATGCAGCATTGTTAGTAGGGGCAAAAAAAGGGAAACAGCCTGTGTCTAACTAGAGAATAATCATATAATCAATCGTAAAGCCACACTATAGAATATTATGTTATTAAAATTAAATCATTAGTTTTTCATCTATAGCTATTGACCTGGAGTGATGTCTATTATATTCTGTTGCATGAACAAAGGATAATATACATTTGTTGGTGTGTATGTGTATTTATTTATTTATATAATATAACCTCGCTTTAGTAAAAAAAGGAAAAATACATATGTGTATCAAATTTATATATGTGTGTGGGCATGGTGAAAGAGACAGAAGCAAACACAATAGGCCATAATCACAGGATGGATGCAGACTATTCATTTTTGTATTATTTCACTTTGTATAATATTTATTATTTTGTATACACACAAAAAAAATATAAGGAAGGCAATTTTAAAATGAGAGAAACACACAAAAATGAAAAAGTTCTGGCTTTTAGCAATTAGAGCAGCTTTATTTACCTAATTCAGACAGAGGCTGGAGTTCCTTTAGGGAGTTAAAGGCACTGGCAGTGGGAAAAAAAACATGAGATCATCATCACATCATCCCCTGAAGCTGTCTCAGGAGAAGTCATTGAGGCCCAGAGAAAATCTAACTGGTAATTAATACATGGGGCTCTCTATGCCCCTTGGGGACAGGAATGAAAACACCAACCGAACTAGCCCATTGGCCCATGGAGACATTGGTGAAGGTTTGTGAGCTGTACTTCCTGCACCCAAGGTAGCCCAGAGATACCCCACTCTGCTTCTGGAGGCACAAACCTGACACCGACTGGGCACCTATTACGTACCCCACCCAGTGATCTGTACTTTATGTAAATGCTTTCACTTAATCCTGCAAGGGGGCAGGCAAATCACATACTAGCAGTTTTGATGGAAGACTTGTCCTCTTCATTAACCTGCTCCTCCCATACCATTCTGTAAATATTAAAATCTGAGGGGTGTTATCCACAGCTCATCTCCAATCTGACAGCATTGCTAACTCCTCAGATAAGAATGTTTCTCTAGCACCCAGAGGCCTCAGCAGTGTTACAGCAGCTGAAGTAACTTCCTCTTCAACTCTGGCATATCCTGACATAGTTCAGCCATATTGATTGAGACCCAGGCAGGCAGCTTGGCCCACAGCCATTCTCTCCCAGAATATCCATAGGTCAAGGAATCTCTGCTCCCATCCCTATTTTCCCCAAAAGCTGGTCCCAGTAGAGGTCAACCAGACTTCTAGAAAGGAGGAAATATTTGCTCTCAAGGCTACCTTGCATCCAATGGTATAACTTACTACTTGAATCTAGTTGTTGATTTCGCTCCATTATAATTTAATATAGCAGGAGATAGGAGAAATCTTTGTTTAGATATTACAGAACATCACATCTGAGTATATCTGAATCCTGAAGTATTAATCTAAAAACTAACATCAATAACTTCTACCAATGTCAAGAGTATTTACTCCTGTTGGTCTCAATCTATTCTAAATTAAAAACTAGAGGATTGTAAAAGTATACGTTTCTAAGGAAACAGAGGAAAAATTCTCTGAGTGACCTATATAATTAGGTTTTTCACACAGAATTAACCAAAGTCTATTTAGTATTTCAAAGTCCTCATTTATACATATATATCAAATATGCTTCTTTGGTTAAAATACAAGATATTGAAAGAAAAATCCCAAATAAGCTTTTCAGTGAATCGTTTATAATACCTCAATTTGTCTAACATTAACAAAGGAAGCACTTTCACAAGTAACTTTTCCAGCTAACTGAAGTTATTACATAGTACTATAAGCTGCCTCAAGCTGGGAGTATTTATTTCCTGCATTTCCTAATGAAAAAAAATTCCCTTTCACTATAAACAATCGTGCTAATTAAAAGAAGTCAAAGGCCTGGGGAATAGATTTTCATACACAGCCAAATCTGTGTTTGGATTGAACGAATCAAATGGAATAGAAAGTCTAGGAAAATTTTTAAGGTGTTAAAAAACTGTATTTAGAAACAAAGTGCAGTGCTTTTTATCCTAGACTTCAAAATTAGTAATACCAGTAACCTTCAGGGGAAAAGATCACTTCCTTCCATTTTAGTATTCTAAACTTAAAACTGGCATTTCATTACTCTTCATTCTATCATCAAGTTCTATATTTTCCTTCACGTGAATAAAACACAAAGGGAAATGACACCCTGTCTGCTGAGCACTGGATTATAAGGAATGCAGCTCTGGAAACCAAAACCATGCTAGGGAATCTCACCAGATATCTTTTTCCTGTATGACTTTAAGAACCCAGAAACTATTCTCAGAGCAGTGATCCATGCTTATTACACTTTGGATAACCTCAAATCCTCCCAGCACACAGGAAAAAAAAAAAAAACTTCTATATCTCAAGTCACCAGCAAGCTGGTCTCAAAAGGATATTAATCTGATGTGTTCCATAATCAACATTCAACATTTTAAGGCCAGTGTTCGAGCATTTCCAAACAGCAAATGCTACTAATTTTAGCTCAACTTTCACATAAACTTTTTCCATATTTAAAGTGCTTGTTATTTTCTAAAAGATTTAATTTCTTCTTCTTTTGCTAATTCATATATTAATTCACATAAGAATCACCAACCTTTAATTCTCAATAAGTCTCATGCCCTACCTCATCTTCTATCAGTTACCCTACATCCTTTATAGCTACAGTATGCTTCACAATTTACCAAATACCTCCCGCCCATGGATTCAACAAATGTTTATGCAGCACTAATTATGTGCTACTGGGGGTTTAATGGTCACAAGCTCTAGTTTCTATTCTCAAGCTCTGGTAAGTTTGGTCATTTATGATAATCCTGAGAGTGGCAGGGTGGGTATCATCCCCATTTTTACAAGTGAGCAAATAAGCTCAGAGTTTAAGTGATTTTCACAAGGTCACATACCTTGCAACGACAGGACTGGACACCAGGACTCCATTACGCTTAATGCTATATGCTATTACAACAGACGGTCTAGTTGAGATTAAGTCCATTTGACACTATTTTAATTCTTTCTTCTCACTCTTAAATTATCCTTAAGTTTTTTTGATGTTGTTTGCTGTGTCTCCCACATGAAGCAGAAACCATGCCTTTTATTTCTCCCTGGTTTTATGCATGCAGAGGGCAGTCTGATGGTGATTGCTGTTTAAAAAAAAGAAAAAGAAAAACCACCACCACGTAGATTGCTCATGCAGAATGCAGAAATAACTCATGTTAAAGAGACTCTTACCATATTTTCGAGCAGGGCTGATACAGTAGGGTACATACAGCCTGAGTATCAGTGTTAAAATATTTAAATACTGTTGGAAAATAACCTTTCTTCTGAGCTTCCTGAGATGCATCCCTTACTCCATCCCTGACCCCATGGACCCACAGATCTCCCTAATTTGTGTCAATAGCTGACACAGCAGGGGGCCTGCCTCCAGGATCCCATTCTAAAGCCAGGGTCAGCTATTGTCCCAATTGGTCAGTGCCTGTGTTTTATCAATTGATAGATAGTTTTAATAACCCATCTGCTGTCAGAGATGTTGGCATGCAGTCAGGCCATTCTTAACTCTCTAGGCTAAATATTAGTAGCATCAAGACCTATCTTTATGTAACAGTACTGGCTTACTGCCTGTTGATGTAATTAGAGGGGTACAGGGAAAACCCTTACCTTATATTCACATCTGAGTGTGAATACCTGGTTTATTAGATCCTTTCCAATGAAATAGTTACCTGAAAGGATGGCTCGTCAGGAAGTGGGGAGAAGAGGGGAGAGTTGGATCCAGAACATGGAGAAGTAGTGCTTGGAGAAGTCAACCTCAAGGGCCTAGATTGGAATGCTAAGAGAGAAGGCAGCAGAACGCAGATTTAGGAAGTTGCCTTTTAATTCCTTTGCTTTATGATGAAACTTGTACTCTTAATATTACTCTTAAACCAAATAAACCTTTTTCAACAGATATAAAGGACAGAATAATAAAAACCAAAAAGCTCATGTGACCACATTAATGAATGGGCTAACTGCCAAAACTTGAGAGATAAATTGCTTCATCTTCCAAGTATTTTATTTGAATAATCTTACAAGTATTTTATTTGAATAAAACCAGTGTAATGGCCATTAAAATGATTTGAAATATAATGATCACTCTGAAAGGAAGTTACAGCATCATTGTATTTATAGAAGAGGAAGTAGCAAAGGTGCACATTTGGAAGTGAACAGAACATTGTAAAATCAACCCACATTAAATACCATAAAAATAAGTAGAGTCAAAATGCAGCATTATTTACACATGATTAAAAAGGAAAAGGGAAACATTAAACTTTTGTATAAAGTATGGATTTTGACCTGCTATTGTTTCTAAGTTAGCAAAAAGCCTTAGAGTTTGTATAAAATGATTGTGTGTCCTAATCCCACCCACCACTAGATCAAGACACTGAAACTGAGAATGAGTCCTTCCTCATTTTACGGCTTTATTCTGGATATCCCTCTAAAAAGAGACCAAAATGATTGTGGAGCTGACTCATACCTATACAGTAAGCAATTACAAAGTACCATAGTCACATAACAACAAAAGCCAAGAGAAATATACTATAATTGTTTCACTTTTCAACTGCTGATGTTATGTACATTACAAATAAGCATGGTTGTGCATTCATGAGTTGACTGTACTAACCTCTGTAAAATTTTAGGAATGAGCACATTCTAGTATATGGATACTTCCTTGTCTTACAAAGTAAAAGCAAGCATTTTCTATTTTTAAATTTTTATTTCTGTGTAAAACAAAGAACTCCTGGAGGTCAAACAAGGAAGAGATAACACCAAGTTCAAAGCACTATTAAGTCATGAAACAAAGAATCTGAGGTAGAGGTCAAGCAATATAATCCACAACCTTTTTAGGGGAGTATTTATTCCCAGCAACCATCACAAATCTCTAGTAAGATCTAATTTTTTAAAAAAAGTTTCAAGTTCCAAAAAATTAATAATTCACTCTCTGAAATCAAGACGTAAAACTATGACCAACAGAAGATACACATAAACTTTTGTCATGTTAACAGAGTAAATGGTTTTACTAAAAGCTGCTGACATTTCTATCAGTAGTAACCATACGGAGGCCGCTGGTTATAACCATAGTGTCCATACTGGTGGGGATAATAAGGTTCTTGTCTGTGCTGCGGGTAATTGTTACCCCAGGATCGTCCATGCCACTGATTGGATCGATTGTCACTTGGCCACCCCCGTCTGCTATCCCTACCTCTAAAGTGTCTGTTATCTTGCAACCTACAACAACAAAACAAAAAGATTTTCATATTTCTCTTTTAAAAAAACACATGACAAATCTACCCCAGTGCATTTTCTCAATCCAATACCTGGTAAACAAGAAAGTAAAAACCATTTTTCTCTAAAGAACGTTACAGCACCAGTTATTCAAAACTTTCCTAAGATTTAAATCATTCTTCCAGTATTATACTGGATACACTTTGCAGAGAAATAGGCAAACTACAACAGCAAAACCAAAACAATAGGATAGTTCTGAATCAAACGGAAATCTATTCAATTGTACAAAAGCAGTATGGTAATTTATTCCTTTTATCTATTTTGAATTATTAAATAGAAGTAATTTCCATGGTATAAACTTCCTTCTAAAGTAAAACCAAAAACACTACCTTCTTTATGGAATTTAACACCAAGTTTTGTAGAAGACTCTAGGTTTTGCAAGTATGTTTCCAAAGAAAATAAAATATTAGTCCACAGAAACAACATTTTTAAAAAAACATTGAAACACACACCCAACTGAACAGCAAGGAAAAAATATATGGTGCCGACAAAATACTAAAGCCAGCCACTTACTCTGTGCAGGCACTGTTACTAGGCACCAAGTGTACCATACCAAGCAAAAACATTGGTCCTTGCCCTCACTGGCCTTATGGGCTAGCAGATCAAAGCTATCCTCTCCCAGATCAGCCAGCTGCATTTACTCTTCTGGAGTAATACATACCGATTGCCTCTATTTCTTTGGTTCCCACCAGCTCTGCTATTCCATTCCTCAACAATTGGAGGGGACTCAGGAGGGCGTTTCAGGTATTCCTGGTATTCTTTGTCATCTTCTGTGAATCTACTGGCAAACATCTCTTCAAAATTTGAAACAGCTTCAGAAGTGTCAGTCATTCTGAAATTCTGTACAGTTTTTAATATCTATTAGAATTTTGTTTTAAAAGAACACTATCTTAAATAAAACCAAGAGCTGGTTCTTTGAAAAGATAAACAAAATTGACAAACCTTTAGCTAGACTCACCAGGAAAAAGAGAGAAGGCACAAATAAGTAAAATCAGAGATGAAAGAGGAGAAGTTACAACAGACACCTCAGAAATACAAAAGATTCTAAGAGAATACTATGAAAAGCTATATGCCAACCAATTCGACAATCTGGAAGAAATGGATAAATTCTTAGAATCATACCACCTTCCAAAACTGGATCAAGAAGAGGTAGAGAATTTGAATAGACCAATCACCAGTAAGGAGATCGAAACAGTAATCAAAAACCTCCCCAAAAATGAAAGTCCAGGACCACACAGCTTCCCTGCCGAATTCTACCAAACATTCAAAGAAGACTTAATACCTATCCTTCTTAAACTCTTCCAAAACATTGAAGAGGAGGGGAAGCTCCCTAACTCATTCTACAAAGCCGACATTACCCTGATACCAAAACCAGACAAGGACAACAGAAAAAAAAAGAAAATTACAGGCCAATATCACTGATGAACATCGATGCAAAAATCCTCAACAAAATACTAGCAAATCACATACAACAATACGTTAAAAAGATTATACACCATGATCAAGTGGGATTTATTCCAGGTATGCAGGGATGGTTCAACATTCGCAAATCAATTAACGTAATACACCACATTAATAAAATGAAGAATAAAAATCAGATGATCATCTCAATAGATGCAGAGAAAGCATTTGACAAGATACAGCATCCATTTATGATAAAAACTCTGAATAAAATGGGTATAGAAGGAAAGTACCTCAACATAATAAAGGCCATATATGACAAACCCACAGCTAATATCATCCTCAATGGTGAAAAACTGAAAGCTATCCCTCTAAGAACAGGAACCAGACAAGGATGCCCACTGTCACCACTCCTATTTAACATAGTACTGGAAGTCCTAGCCAGAGCAATCAGGCAAGAGAAAGAAATAAAAGGGATCCAAATTCGAAAGGAAGAAGTGAAACTGTCACTATTTGCAGATCACATGATTTTATATATAGAAAACCCTAAAGAATCCACCAAAACTCTTTTAGAAGTAATAAACGAATACGGCAAAGTTGCAGGATACAAAATCAACATACAAAAATCAGTTGCATTTCTATACACTAACAATGAAGTAGCAGAAAGAGAAATTAAGAATACAGCCCCATTTACAACTGCAACAAAAAGAATAAAATGCTAGGAATAAACTTAACCAAAGAGGTGAAAGATCTGTACACCAAAAACTATAAAACATTGCTGAAAGAAATTGAAGAAGACACAAAGAAATGGAAAGATATTCCATGCTCTTGGATTGGAAGAATTAACATAGTTAAAATGTCCATACTTTCTAAAGCAATCTATAGATTCAATGCAATCCCCATCAAAGTTCCAACAACATTTTTCACAGAAATAGAACAAAGAATCCTAAAATTTATATGGAACAACAAAAGACCCCGAATAGCTAAAGGAATCCTGAAAAAAAAGAACAAAGCTGGAGGTATCACGCTCCTTGATTTCAAAATATACTACAAAGCTATAGTAACCAAAACAGCATGGTACTGGCACAAAAACAGACACACAGATCAATGGAATAGAATCGAAAGCCCAGAAATAAACCCACACATCTATGGACAGCTAATCTTTGACAAAGGAGCCAAGAACATACAATGGAGAAAAGAAAGTCTCTTCAACAAATGGTGTTGGGAAAACTGGATAGCCATGTGCAAAAAAATGAAAGTAGACCCTTACCTTACACCATACACAAAAATTAACTCAAAATGGTTAAAGACTTGAATGTAAGACCTGAAACTATGAAACTTCTAGAAGAAAACATAGGCAGTACGCTCTTTGACACTGGTCTTAGCAACATCTTTTCAAACACCATGTCTGACCAGGCAAGAGAAACAATAGAAAAAATAAACAAATGGGACTACATCAAACTAAAAAGCTTCTGCACAGCAAAAGAAACCATCAACAAAACGAAAAGACAACCTAACAATTGGGAGAAGATATCTGCAAACCATACATCTGATAAGGGCTTAATCTCCAAAATATATAAAGAACTCATGCATCTCAACAACAAAAAAACTACCAACCCAATTAAAAAATGGGCAAAAGACCTGATCAGACATTTCTCCAAAGAAGATATACAGATGGCCAACAGACACATGAAAAGATGTTCAACATCATTAACTATCAGGGAAATGCAAATCAAAACTACGATGAGGGGGGCCGGCCCGGTGGCGCAAGCGGTTAAGTGCGAGCGCTCCACTGCGGGGGCCTTGGGTTTGCCAGTTCGGATCCCGGCCGTGCACTGACGCACTGCTTGGCAAGCCATGCTGTGGCGGCATCCCATATAAAGTAGAGGAAGATGGGCACGGATGTTAGCCCAGGGCCAGTCTTCCTCAGCAAAAAAAAAAGAGGAGGATTGGCAGATGTTAGCAGAGAGCTGATCTCCCCACAAAAAAAAAAAACAAAAAAACAAACAAACAAAAAAAAACTACGATGAGATATCACCTCACGCCCGTCAGAATGGCTATAATTAACAAGACAGGAAACAACATGTGTTGGAGAGGATGTGGAGAGAAGGGAACTCTCATCCACTGCTGGTGGGAGCGGAAACCGGTGCAGCCACTATGGAAAACAGTATGGAGATTCCTCAAAAAATCAAGGAATAGAACTACCATATGATCCAGCTATTCCACTGCTGGGTATTTATCCAAAGAACTTGAAAACACCAATGCGTAAAGATACATGATCCCTGTGTTCATTGCAGCATTATTCACAATAGCCAAGACTTGGAAGCAACCTAAGTGCCCATCAAGGGACCAATGGATAAAGAAGATGTGGTATACATACACAATGGAACACTACTCAGCCATAAGAAACAATGAAATCCACCCATTTGTGACAACATGGATGGACATTGAGGGTATTACGCAAAGTGAAATAAGTCAGAGGGAGAAAGTCAAATACCGTATGATTTCCTTCATTAAGTAGTAGATAATAACAATAATAAACAAACACATAGAGACAGAGATTGGATTGGTGGTTACCAGAGGGGAAGGGGGGAGGGAGGAGGGTGAAAGGGATAATTCGGCACATGTTTGTGGTGATGGGTTGTAATTGGTATTTGAGTGGTGAACATGATGTAATCTATGCAGAAATAGAAGTATAATGATGTACACCTGAAATTTATACAATGTTATAAACCAATGTTACTGCAATAAACAAAAATTAAAAAAAAAAAAAAAAAAAAAAGAACACTATCTTACCAGGCAGTGAAAAACCATGAAGTGAACAATTTTAGGGAGGGTATTCATAAAAGTCTTTGTGTACTCTCTTTTTCTTTTTTTAATTTTTTTTTAAACCTTATTTATTAATTTTTCCCCCAAAGCCCTAGTAGATAGCTGTATGTCATAGTTGCACATCCTTCTAGTTGCTGTATGTGGGACGCGGCCTCAGCATGGCTGGAGAAGCGGTGCGTCGGTGCGCGCCCGGGATCCGAACCCGGGCCGCCAGCAGCGGAGCGCGTGCACCCAACCGCTAAGCCACGGGGCCGGCCCAGTCTTTGTGTACTCTTAAGATAGATTTTAGACATTCAATTCAGTACTTCTTGATTTCTATTATAGAGGCATTGTGCTAACTAGGAGCCTGGGATACAAAGATAAACAACATATCATGGACCCTGCCCCCAAAGAGCTCTCAGTCTGGTAGAAGAGACAGATATGGTGTAAATATAAACAGAGGAGCAGTGAATGGTAGGAAATGAAGCGAAAAAGTAGGCAGGGGTCAAACTGTGATAAACTTTGTATTCAATGCAAACAACTTTGCACTTTTTCTGGTAGGAAATTGGTTGTGATAGGTGGTTTAAGCAGAGAAGTCTAAGAGCATATTTACTATTTAGAAGGATCATTTTTCTAACAGGGTAGAGAATAGATTAGTGAGATTAGACTAAAGGCAGATTACTGCAATAATGTAGGTGACACGCTGAGGGCTTCATCTGAGACAGTGACTTCGAGAATAGTTTTAAAAGAATTCCAGGAGGAATTAGTCACTGACTAGACGTTGAGAGGAGATGGGGGTGGATAAAGGAAAACTCCCATGCTTCTGGCCAAAGAATTGGACAGGTTATGGTGCCACAGGAACTACAGGAAGAAGGGTGGGGGAGAGGACACACATTGAGTTTGAAGTTAGCTATGGTACATACATTCACATGTAGAGTCAGTTCACAGTTAACTAGTATTTGGGACTGAGAACTAGGCTGAAGATGAATATGGGAGACGTTAGCAATTTTGTTGGTGGTTAATGATGTCAGAATGGATGAGATTCCTCAGGAAGGCTGCGGAATAAGAAGAGTATCAAGAAACAGAATCTTGGAGAATATCAACATATAAAGAAGTTGAAAATAAAGAAGGGATAAGAGAAGAACACACACATAGATAAGAACCAGAAAAGATTATCATAGAAGGCTAGAAAATAAAGAATGAATGGCCATCAGTACTTAATGGTACAGTGATAGAAAGAACCAAGAAGAGAAAATTAATTGGATTTAGCCATTAAGAGGTGATTATTTTAGAGTAGTAGGGATTGAGGCAGGACTGCAATTAATTGAGGAGTAACTGGAAGGTAAAGAAGTAGAAATCTACACTGCTCACAGACTAAGTTTTCAAGAAGCTTGGCTGAAAACAGGAGAAAAAAGGGCAGTAACTAAGGGATTACTGGAAGATTATCTCTTATTGTTCTCAGAATAAAATACTTAAGGCTGTTTATAGGGGGGAAAAAAGAGCCAATAAGAAAGAGAAAGACTGAAAATACAGGAGACACACGACAATAGAAAGGTATTTAAAAACACAGCTACTAAGGTCTAGGTAACTACTTTATACTGGTATCCAAGGTATTCTTATTCTAGATTCCGTGACAAATGAAAAATAACTACTATAGATATTGTCTAATGGCTCTAAAAACTGAAATCTGTATTAGCTGGGTTTTCCGGGCCAATTATGGATTCACTGAAGTAGTATTTCTTCACCCACATTCTCAGAGAGCTCTCTACCTCTAAGAAAAGATTTGGCTTAGGCTGAAGAAAGTCTAATCCTTGAGAAACTAGGGGACAAAGAGTTCACATCTTTTAATCTTCACCCAAGACCTAGATGCCAGCCCTAGCAGTATTCTGTAGGTAGCCCCCACTTCCCAGTCTTCCTTGACCAAATACTGGTCAGTATTTGCATCCCCTACCTTTCCTAACCCAAACCCTATCTTTCTGCTCTTTGCCTCAAGACTCCTAAAAGCTGTTTTATGGTTTGGGGTATATGTGCTATCATGCTAAAACTTTAAAACCAAATCTCTCCGTCTTATCTGACACCCTGAAATTATTGTTCTTCCTGTATTACTTCAACTTATAATAAAAAGTTTCTGACAAAGAGATACGGTATCGGAAGACAGCTTCTTCATTAGCTTGTCTTTCCTCCAAATCCCTCAAAACATATGCAAATATTTTAACATAATGCTACCCTCATCCCAACAAAATTAAACCAAGATTGTTGTTTGGATGCATGAAGTAATACCCAGACGTTTTACCTTTCAGGCTACTGCTCTCTTAGAGAGTATGCCTTATTCAATAACAGACTTTCAATGTGTCTGGGATTGGCAAACTGATCTCAAATTCTTAAATCCAAGGTATGATTTAAAATAAATTCAGCTAATTAAAACCGTGCCTGGATTTCTATAGGAATCACAGAAATCACCAGAAAGATGACCCATATCTAACCAGATGGGCAGTAAAAATCATAAAGCGAGGCAAGTGTGCTACTCTATTTTTATGTTCTCCCACGACCCCCTCCCACAAGCAAACAAATATCACCTTTATCATTACTCATGAGAATGAAATTTAAATAGAATTTTAATTGATCCAAGCTTCACTTACCCCAGGGATTTGAGGCAGCTGTACTGTTTAACGTTTAGGTTGTTTCGATCTGTGGGAGGAAAAAAAAAAAAAAACTTGACTTCCTTGAAGGAAACCCTGAAAAGGTGCGCGGGGTTGGGAGGGTCGGGCATCAGGGCCTTAGTCAACGAAGGGGTTGGATTACAAGTGCTCTAAAGACTTGCAAAGCCAATTGGAAAGAGGGAACCCGAGCTCGAAGCGCCAGCGAAGAGCTGGAAGATGCTACAAGACCTGTCCTCTGGGCCGTCAAACCCAGTACGCTAGTTCAAGCATGAGTAACAGCTTCACAAGGTATGTGCTTTTCCGTTGAAAACAATGGTACAGCCGTTCAGATCTGTACTCGAACATTACTAGCTTCCTTACCACAAATAAAACCACGTACACCTCGGGCTGCGACCAGCCCTGGGAATGGCTACCCGTAGTGGGGTTCCGCGGCCCAGGGAGGGGGCTGACAGACGAAAATGCTCACCAAAAGCCACTGCGTCTTTCGTCCTCTCACAGCCCACCAGGGCTCGTCTACCGAGGCTCTGACAGATTCGCTCCCTTCCGAAGCACCGTCGAACCCGAGACGCGAGGGTAATTAGAGGCCGCGAGGGGTCAGCGGCTTCCGGACTCGCGCAAGAGCCTAACCTGGAACCGCACAGCCCGAGGATGCCTCGCCGGCCACTCCGCTCGGGCCGCCCCGCCCCTCCTCCCCGTCGGCCCCAATGGGCGACTCACCCGCCAAGAGCTGTGTCTATCTGGCTCTGGCCGAGCTCCGCCGGCCAGACACGCAGGAGAACCCAGCTCTGGCCCACCACACGATCAGACAACCAGCACGCCGCTCCAGCTCTCCCAGATAACGGAGCCGCTTCGGCCAGACTCCGAAGACCACCTGACTTCCGCTTCCGGCAGGCAAAGGCAGAGGCGGGTCTGTCAAGTCGCGCGATATCTAAGGCTCGCCGTGTGGATTTTTCCCAGGCCTTCGAACGCTGGTGCGACGCACAGAGCTCGACGAGCGTGGTCACGTGGCGGGCTACAGGAAACGAAGCGCTTTCAGCCGGCCTGGCGGTGTAGTAAGCGGGGTTGGCTGGGAAACGGTGACGGGTCGGGACGGAATTTCTGGAGATAGCAGAGCAGAGTGGGAAAGGCTACTTCCGGCCGCCTGCACCCGAGTCTGTGCAGCACGCGAAGCGAGCGCAGCCACGCGTGGATTGCTTCAGCCAGGCGACGCCTTCCATTCCTGTGGGGGCGAGGCTCGGCAGTGAGAACTCTGTAGTCCGTTTTGTACGTGTTTTTGTTGGAACTCACCCCCTCTCTGCTCCAGTTTAAGTCATCAGTACCCGGCTGCCGCCAAGAGCCTTGGCCATTTCTTCTTGGATTTTCTGCAGCTGTATAAACGCTGAATATTACAAACCTAACTTGCCCCCCACCCCCCGCCAAATTGCTTTCCAGACTCTGCATCTCTTTTTGTTGATGTGACCACCAGTTTCCAGCTTGGAAACATTGATGTCTATATTTGGTGCCATTTATTTCTTTTACTTGCTCCCATCAGTTGACTAGTTCTGTCCCTTCTACCTCTGCATTAATTCTGGCATCCATCCTCTCTCCTTACCCACTGCCTCCACCTAATCAAAGTTCTCATTATTGTCCCCTGAGCGTGGACATGCACTGCCTGTCTCAGTGATGCCCGTCGTCCGGCGTCACTCCACTACCAGCCCAGCTTACAGATAGCTGCTATGGTTTAGTCAATCTTTAAGCACAGCTCTGATTGAAAATCTTCGTTGGCTCCCTGTTGCCTGTAGATTAAAGGCCAAATTTATGAACTTGGATTCAAAACTCTAACTTTATTTTATGGTGTCCCCCCTTTCATTCTCCCTTTGTCCATGGCAAACCAGACCATGTGAAGCACCTTCTGGGTGAACTATTCATTACCTTTCTAAAGATTGCTCCTGTCTCTTTCTGCTTGGAATACTCTTCCCCCTCCATCTTCTCAAGAGATTGAAATTCTACCCATTCTTTAAAGCCAAACGAAGTGACATCTCCATCTAGAAATAATTTTTCTTTCTACTGACTGTCCATCATACTTTCTGAACCATTCTTTGTGTATTTATTCAGTTATTACCACTTTCTAATTTGAACTAAAATTATTTATGTACACGTCTTCCCCCTATTAGACATAAACAGACCTTTATCTGATTCATTTCTACACTCTGGAGTGGGCAACATCCTGCTTTGTATAAAGTAAGCACTCAGTAAATGTGGAATGAATGATGGAACTATGAATGTTCCAAGCCATGTTTTAGAAACATTAACCTAACAAAAGTGTATAGGATCGTATGGATGGGGAGACATGATAGTCTTGATGTTGGATAGTAAAGATGAAAGTGGAAAGACCAAGGTTACAATAATTGAATAGTACTATCCTTAGTGACTGAGAGGATGATGGGAGAAAACGCTTAGGAAGAATCAGGGAAGATTCCAATTCTTTAAGCCTGGGAAATTGGGACTGAAAAGGGATAGCTATAGGGTGAGCTGGTTTTAAAGCAAAAATGGGCTCAGACCTCAAAAATATTTGTAGAATTTGAGATGGTAGTGAAATATCCAAAAGAAAAATGTTAGGGGTTAGGAGTACAGGACTAAAGCTGAGGAAAGGGAGGCTATGCCTAAATATGTAAATGTGTGAGTCATCCATGAAGAAACAACAGTTGAAATAATCAGTGTATATGATCTTTCCAAAGGAGAAAGTATTTATAGAGAAGAGCAGAAGGCCAAGGCCTACGCCTCAGGAAATACCCATATTTAGGAGGCAGGAGTAGGAAATATAAACTTGAAGAGGAGATTAGAATAAATACATGGGTAGCAATGTAAGAGTTGAAAAACTCAGAAAAATGCTTCCCCACCTGGTATCAGGAGTCAGGGAGGATATTTGGAAAAAGGAGTGTTGTTGAAGGCCAGCTTGCTGGTTTCCTTGTGATTTAATTATGGCATTAGTTCTAGGTGATGAGGACTTACAGACAAAAGAGTATATTTCTTTTCTTTCAATTCATAAATAGCACTTAGGAGCTCCTAGGTTTCTGAGAGTTTATGTGAAGAATTCTGAGTATTCCAGCCAATTTTCAAATGAAACTATTTATGCCTATAATGTTTTTTTATATTCTGATATCTTATCAGTTATTATATCTCACTTTCTGGCATCATTAGGAAATAATCTGTTCCATGAAAGGAAATTTTCTAGATAACTGACACTTAGCCTTTAAGCACCAAAATGTTTTCATTGGAACCACTTTTGATGGAAATGTACATAAAATGTAGTACTTACTTCTCTGCAGTAACCAGAGTATATGGGCCGTAATTGAATCTTTGCTTGGCAACTCAAAGTCGTCATTATGGCATCAATTATTATATTCTGCTGCATAGTAATGTCCTTGGGCCTATTGATATTCATGGAAAAGACTGCCTTTTATTAGTTGATTTTGCTGGCTCTGTTATTAGTGTTAAATCTCAGTGTTTTATCTTCTAGCAACTTATAAATTAACCTAATTTTAAGTCTTACCTTTTCCTGGTGATCTGGAGGCAAAACATACCAGCAAAAGTCCTTGGAATCCTGACATTGAAAAAGCCCTACCTTCAGAGGCCCTGAGTGACCTTGGGTAATGACCATTTTAAAGATGATGAAACAGGCTCAAGAGGTTATATAATTTATTCAAGGGTACAGCTGGTAAGTGGCAGGGTAGGATTTGGATCAAATCTGTGATACTTCAAACAGCCTTGCTTTTTCTTCATTGAAACACTATTCTGTCCTTTTCATTCCCTACTCCATAAATCTTGAGCCACATTGAACAACTTAGCTGCTGCTGCACAGCCCAGTCTCTTCCATGACACCGGTGATGTGGAGCCCTGGAAGGCAGGAGCTCTGCCCCCACAGCCTCCCCACCAAAGGTGAACTCCACAAGGTACCTGGTTCCTCACATTGCTCACCTTTAAAAAAAATCTCTTGAAGGTGCGTATCATAGGCAGAACCCAAGTCCTATGGCTGGTCCCTAGCAACATTTAGGAAGGCTGGGTAAGTGAGCTTCTAGTTTCCTCCTTGGAGAGGGAGGACTCATAGCAAATTCTCTAAACAGAAGAAGGTATTCAAAAGATACTGGGCAGACAGGAAATGTGACTTATCCACTATACTCTAGTGTACTACTTATCACATTTTGCCTTGTATTATGGTTCATTGACTACATAAAATCACAACATTGAATCATTGAAAAGTGTTTTCTGGTTGAATGCTCTTCTTTTTTTAAACTAATGCCCCAGGAGATGAAATGACTTCTCCAAGGTCACAAAATTGATCAGTGCCAGAACTGGAACTATAAACTTCAGGCCTTCATCATGGATTTAACAAACACTTTTTGAGTACCTATCAGATGCCAGGCACTGTTGCAGGCCCTGAAAACATCAATGAATAAGGATAAAAGCCATGCCCTCATGGAGCTTACATTCTAGGGGGGAGATGGACAATAAAAAAAGAGAATATGAAGAGTGCTATGACGAATAATTAAGCAGGGCAAGGGGACGGAGGGTAACGGGCTGCTACTCTGGATAGCACTGTCAGGGAATGTGTGATGTATAGTTTTCGTCTTAGCCCATTTCCTTGTGAGGCAGAGTCCCTCACACTTTCCCCTCCTATCAGGAATGTAAAAATTGAATACTTTATTTTTAACAGCCTTCTCCTTCATAAATGAGTAGATGAATATCTCTGTCGTATCTGGGACAAGACAGACGTAGCTGAGTTTGTAGTTCCTAGGCTGTGCCCAGTGATAAAGCTGAACTTCTGTGCCTATAGCTTGAGTTGGAATTACAGACTCCCAAACATACCTCTGTCTTTGTATTATGTTATTCAAACCACTTTTCCCTTTCCCCCCCACCGCCACCTCAACCACAAACACACTGCCCATCTTCCACAGAGCCAAGCACATGGATGTAACTCAGTAAATAAGTTCCTAAACAAGAATTAAAAAATAACAGCCTTCCGCTCACTTTTTCTGATCTGGGCAAATCTCCTCGTGTTTCCCTGCCCTGATTTTATTCTTCTGCAAAATGGGAATAATAACCCTTGCTATTCTCTGCTTCATGAGGTTCTTGTAAGAGTTAGTTATTGTACATATAAAGTGCTTTAGGCTCAAGTGAAGAAAGATACTATGTAAATGCTAATGATAATTAGAGTTATGGGTTAATTAGATGTTTATTCTCCGAGAAAACATTTCAAGTTATATGAGGCATTGGTTTAGATTCACATCTGTACTTCTGTAGCTTTAATTACATGGAATTGTTTTGATTAGAGATTTCAAGATCTCAATTGGGTTCTCCACTTCAGTGTCATCATGCCACAAAAGGAGTCCTTTGTGTAGGGACTTTTCTCAGGAGAGTGCAGGAAGCAAGCCACTGCTAGTTGCAAGTTTGTTTGCTGCCTGAATATTACTGTTTACCATAGAATTCTGTCGATGTCGGTGAAGAAATCACAGAAGGAGGAAAGATGAGCAGTCTTGGGAAAGAAAAAGCTGTGAATTGGGCGTAATGGGTTGGACTAAAATCTTTTCCAGTTCTAAAATCTGTGATTGTGATATGAAGGTGTTTTCTCTCCTTTTTCCTAATATTTGTTATGTAAATAACGGCACCTACTATGTTTTTAAGTGGAAGTATTTTGGGCTCAAATTATACAATATCTGCCTATTTCTTTTCCATTTAACAGGGCCTATCCAAGGCCAAATGATGCCTCTAATCTCTAGTATCCTTCCTTCGCTTCTGCTGCTTTCTCTGTATGTTCCATTGGCTAGCTCTGCTAATCCACTTCAGCGTCTTGGTCCTATCCACCTCTTCATCAGATATGTGTGTTAGAAGAGCCCTTGGAAGTGTGCAGAGAGGCCAAGGGATTTGTCCAGAGTTTCCTCTCAACCACTCGTTTCCCCATGCTACCATATTCTCTCCTCCAGGTAATTTCCAGAATTTTTTTCATTGAAGTGATAATCACAGTTGGAGTGTTCTAAGCATTTTGTAAGCCCTCGAAAGTGCATGAGTAAGTCAAGATCCTTATCGGAGTGTGAACTTCTGCTGTCTTCCCCATTCAGTCCAGGGTCTTGGCAAGCTTACTGTCCTTTGTGACAGATGGCCTGTTCTGCCCTTGTGTGCAGCCAGCCTTGCCTAGTAATCTTTCGAAAGAAAGGTACAAAAAGCCCCATTTTAAAATAAATGTGCAAGTAATGCAAGTATCTTCATCATAAGTGAGTGTAACATAGAGAATACAAAGAGCACCAGGCAAGGAGTCAAGAAACTTGAGTTAAAATCTTATAATTTTATTTATTTATTTTTTTCCCCCAAAGCCCCAGTAGATAGTTGTGTGTCATAGCTGCACGTCCTTCTAGTTGCTGTATGTGGGACACGGCCTCAGCATGGCCGGAGAAGCGGTGCGTCGGTGCGCGCCTGGGATCCGAACCCCAGCCGCCAGTAGCGGAGCGTGCGCACTTAACCGCTAAGCCACGGGGCCGGCCCATTGAGTTAAAATCTTATTCCTTGGGGGTTATCATGCAAGTCATCACCTCTCTGGGCCTTAGTTTTCTCACTTTGTTTCTTATTCCGCAGATAGATTGAGACTCCAGCATTCATTCCCTTGATTTCCCAATCCCATACCTATGGTTTGACCTCTTCCTGCCCCTTTTCCCCTTTTGTCTTTCAGTCTCTTGCTGCTGCTGTGTCTTTGATCAGTGCGCCCTGTGCCCTTCTGCACATGGCTCCTGCAGTTATTCCTTCTCTCTTCTCCATTTTCAATTCTCCCTCGTCACTAGCGCCTCCACCCCCACACCCGCCATGTAAACTTGCTCAAGTTTCTCCGGTCTGAAAACCGATACCTGCCCTCAGTGCTGTGTCCTCCTCTCAATATCTCAGATCTCCTTTCCCCACCTGTACGGAGTCCTCCACACCTGCAGTAAGACGCTGCCCTCCCTTTTCTGTTCACTGCAGTCAGGTTTCTGCCCCCAGAGAAGCCACTGAAACCACTCTGGCAAAGTTCACTGGGACAAAGTTGGCCTCTGGCCAAATTCAACGACCGTCTAAAATCTTCAGTTTGTTTAATAGCCATGCAGCACTGACACTTTTATCTCTTTCCTCCCTTAAACTTTCTCACTTTGTTTCCAAGTTTCTCATGATTCTCTTCTACTCTGGGTTGCTGTTTCTTCTCTATCTCTAACTCTTCGGCTGACTCATTCCCCTGCTTGTCCCTAAATGTTGGTGTCCCCATGGCCCCATTTGTACTTTCCTTGTGTTGCCTGTGCAGACTCGGTCTCTTTTATGACTTCAGCTTCCAGCTCTGTGCTGCTGACTCAACAATGGATATCTCCAGCCATCCATCATATCTGGGCTCTAGATTCATACATACTCCTGCCTACTAGAAGTTTCTATCTGGATGTCCAACAGGCATTTCCATCACATGTCTAAGTATGAGTTCATCTTTCTTCCTGAACTGCTCATCTGCCTCTATCTTCGTTTTCAGAGAATGCTTCCTCCCAGTTACCCACACCCAGAACCTGGCAGTCATACTGGACTCCTCCCTCTCTCTCATCCCACACACCCAGTCCTTCCCCAAGTCCTGTGGATTTCATCTCCTGACCATCTCTTCTGTTTGTCTACTGCTTGTATTTCCATCCACCACTCTTTTAGTTCTGACCCTCATCCCCTCTCATACAGACCATGGTGATAGCCTCTAACTGGTCCGTATATCCTGCTTTGCTCCCCTCCAGACCCTTCTCTACCCTGCTGTTAGAGTGTTCTTCTTTTATTATTATGAAACATACAGAAAAGAATTGATAACAATATAACCAATTCTTATGTATCTACCAGCCAGCTCGGAGAAGGTTCTTTCTAAAACACAAACCTGATTACATCTATCTCTTGATCCATGCACCTTTCAGTGGTTCCTAATTGCTTCTAGGATATACTCTAAGCTCCATAGTATGGAATTACAGCCCGTTAAGGTTTTGTTCTGTCCTATCTGTTCAGCTACATCTCCTCTCCCTCAGTGAAGTAAGTGCACAGACATATCAAACTGTTTAAAGTTCCTGGAAGACTTCATCCTGTGTTGTACACATGCTGTTCCTTCTGTACGCAGTGCCCTCCCTACTCTGGTCTACCTGGTAAACCTTAGCCCATTATGTCATCTTCAGGTGGCCTTCCATAATACACCCCCACTTTGTCCCCACCTCCAAGTTGAACTGATTATTGCTTCCTTTATATCTTTAACTTATATAGTCAACACATCTATCACAATGTATTGTAATTTGTTTATATCCACCTAAATTATAAACATCTTGAGAGTAAGGCTGTGTCAGTCTGGCAGCCTGATACAGAGTTGGTGCTCAGTAAATGTTTATTGATCTGGCCCCTACCGTCCTCTCAAGTTTTATATTTGACTAATCTTTGCCCACTTACTTCCAACCCACTCTGTAAACACTCAACCATATGTAAAGACTCAGCTCACCTCCTGTGCATAGCACATGTGTTCTCTGGACACCCCTTTATCATGGCACTGCATCACTTTATTGAATCCGTCTGTTTTTGTGTCCATCTTCCCTGCTAGAGTGTAAGTGCCAGGAGTCCGGGGACCATGTGTGATGTCTCTGCGTCTCCAGCTCCTAGCACTGGGGCTGACACACAGACAGCTGTGAAGAAGCATTGTGAACATATGAATGAAGGAGCTAGACTAGATTTCTAAGTTGTCCTCCAACTCCAAAACTGTGTGATTTGAGGTTCCAAAAACTGTGACATGATCTAGAAGTTTTCTCCCAGCAGATGGTCAGAACAGTTGAAACACCAATTCAAACAGTTGGCAAATATAAAGGTAAACATTTAAGAAAGTGAGTCAGAATGAAGGTGAATCCTCCAAAAGGGTGGGGAACATTGGCAAAACAGTGCATCCAGGTAGTCACAGGCACCCCGTTTGCATCTGATGGTGGGTTCCATATGTTCCCTCCGATGACACATATGCCTTGAGAGCTTCTCAGAAAGGTGCTTGACAACCTCCCTATGACTAAACCCCCATTGGCTAGAAATGAGCTAAAAGCACATTATTTCTCTGCAGCAAAAATCAATTTTTTTCCCGTAGCATTTCACTTTAATTTTCTCATTTTTGTAAACTAAACATGAGTTTTGTCATTTATTCAATATTTTATTTCTGTTCAGATAGAACTGTAGGAAAAAAACCCCTAATCTAAAGACTCTCTTAAGATTTGTGACCTTACTTATTTTTTCACTCCACAAGCATTTATCAATATCCAGTATATTTCTAGGCTTAGTTTTGGGGTAGTGGAGAGAATTCAAAAAATGTGAAACACAAATTTAAGATCTAATTGAAAGGTCAAGCAGAAGATAGTTTTGATGTAGCACGTGCGTTATATAAAATGGTGCGTGGTAACCTGAATAGAGTGCAGGAAAAGGTAATTCCAACTGTATACCCAAGTATGGAGAGACTTCAGAGTGAGGAAAATATCAGAGCAGAGTGAAATTAACCAGGGGAAACAAAATATATGGATCGCCAGAATTAAGACTGTGTGAGGAATTTGGATTTTTGAGGGTGGAGGATGGAGACTGGTAATTCTTCTGCTGAATACTCTTCACAGGAAGACTGCAAGGCTGCTCCATTTCCCTTCAGGCCAACTCACAGGGCTCTTCACTGCTCCTCTCTCCCGAGTCACCTCAGGGACCCCTGTGTAATGTCATCCCTGACATTACACCCTCATACTCCTATTTGGAACATGAGTTGTGATCCCAGCTCACTTGGGGAAATGCATGTCTCCCTTCCATTTCAGCATATCCCAGTTAGAGTTGACTGCGTTCCCTGTGGTGGGTGGGAGCCTGCCCCCTCCCACACTTGAGTGGAGGGCTTTTGCTGCACAGAGATCTTGAGCATATTTAGGTGGGAAGGGCATTGGCTTTAGATGCAGACCAATCGGAGTGACTTTAGCCAAGATGGAGGCTCAGTTTCCTCATTTCTAAAATGAGATTAGATTGGTTATTATTTTCTACCACCTAGATTATGATTGTAAGGATTAACAAATTTTAGTTCCCCCTCTCCTTCCTTACTGTTTTCCAAACTAAAGTAAAACACTCTGACTTGGCTGATTTCAGTAGGGAGAGGTTCTGATGCAGACGTTTTGCAGTAGTCCTGTGAAAACAGCCATGTCCAAATGTGAACACTACTACCACTGCTGTTTATTGAACATTTACTACATGCCAGGCACTAGGCAAAGCTTTGTATCTGTATTATCCATAATCTGCCTAGGTAGATATTATCCCTCTTTTACAAACAAGGCTTAGAGATCGTAGGTAACTTGCCCAAAGTTACACAAGCAAGCAGGAGAAATGAGATTTGAACTCGACTCTCTCCTGCCCATAGAAGGGATACCAAGGAACATGAATAACAACGTATTTCAGCTGTAGTTTCGAGAAATAGGAGTTGTATGGCAGGCTAGTCAAGATTGCCTTCTGTGGTGAGAGAGGTTCTGTGGCATTGATTGAAGCAAGATCCATTTGCTTTCATATTAGATGCTGCTCAAGCCAGAACTTGGAGTCTCTCAGGGTTCAAGTGACAGCTGGGACTCAGGTTGTAGTTACTTTCACTTTGGTTTATTCCGGAAGCAGGAGACAAACAGTGCAAGGGATCTAAAGGAGGCGAGGAGGCTGGGGGCTCCCTGGCGTCTGCCTCTTTTTGTGTCTTGTGGAGGTGTCCCCAAAATCTGATGTATCTTGAGAGCCCACACAAAGTGAGATGCCCACCAGGTCCAAAGCATAGAGAAAAGGAAAGGAAAAGAAAGAAAGAAAAGCAGCTCTGGATCTGCTTGAATCTATGGCAGGCACTTCAGTGAAACGCCAGGGTAACTGGCCACAGAGCACAGAAGAGAAGATTTTGGCCTAGAAAATGTTAAGGCCAGGATTTAATCATTAAAATCTTAGTGTCCAAACATCTGACTCTGAGTAGTTGGCCTCCTGGTGTCCTTGGCAAGATGACAATCATAATATTAATAGTGGCTGTGGCAGAAACAGCTAGCTCCCTCCCCCACCCCATATCAATTCCCTCCTCCTTCCACAGTAGAGAGAGGGTTTGGAGGCACCGGTCCAGAGCTGTACTGACTTGAGCAGAGTCAGAGATTAATAGCAAGAGCCATAGCTTCTTACTTCTAGGAATCCTTTAAAATCTATTTGAATTTTTTTTTTTTTTTTGGTGAGGAAGATTAGCCCTGGGCTGACATCCGTGCCCACCTTCCTCTACTTTATATGGGACGCCGTCACAGCATGGCTTGACAAGTGGTGCGTCGGTGTGCACCCAGAATGGGAACCTGCGAACCCCGGGCCACCACAGCAGAGCGCGTGCACTTAACTGCCACACCACCGGGCAGCCCCAATCTATTTGAATTTTTTAAAAAATTCTCCACGGTAAGAGTTGTTGCTTCTAAAGAGAAATGTCAGGGTAAGGCTGGCTAGCCACCAAGGCTAGGGGCACTCAGTGCCACAATTACCAAAATTTATTTGAAAAGGGTTCAAAGTAAAAAAATGACAGTGGCTCTGCCTCCCCAGCAGCCTCTGTCCATCTCCCTCTGTGTGTGTTGTGTCTGTCTCTCTCTCTGCCTCTTTCTCTCCACCACTGCCCCCACCCCACCGCCTCTGTCTCCTACCTTTGACCACTCTTCTTGCCTCACCTGGTTCAGAATTTTTGCAAGAAGGACAGGAGTCACCAGTGTTAGAAACAAGAACCATGCCCCAGCACCCTGTGGAAAGTTGGGATGGCGAGAAGGAGCACACGAGCTCCCAAAATGATTTTAATTACCTGCACCTGTGGCATGATCCAGCACCCAGGCCTCAGCTGAAAGTATCCAGAAATCAGAGTTGCTCATTATCAAGAATTGGCTTATGCTAACCAAGCTTATGTAAGCAAGGGAGCATACTGGATTCTCAGTCAACCAGATGTCAGTTATTAATTTACGGTGAGAAATACACCTTCCCTTTGAATGCGCTATTTCCTTCCCATCAGTCATCCAGGGTGCCCCTTTCCTGGTGTCTGGGTGTCTGGGTGCTACACTGGGGGCCATGGACTATGGCTTTCCACTTCTGCATCCCTAGAACACAGTTGGTGCTTAATAAATATTTGCCAAACTGGATTGAATTTTGCCAAGGATTAGACTTGTTTATGGTTAGCCATTTTTGGTCAAACAGGAGCTGGAGATATTTTTACCCCACATATTAGCTTAGTCAAATGCTGCTTCTGAGCCACAAGGATCTATGCAAACACTGCCTGGCAAGATTTATGAAGTGGCCATTTGATTTCCTTTTTCCAAACAGATGACTTCACTATAAAGAAAACTCATGGGGCCGGCCCCGTGGCATAGCGGTTAAGTGTGCGCGCTCCACTGCTGGTGGCCCGGGCTCGGATCCCGGGCGCGCACCGACGCGCTTTTCGAGCCATGCTGTGGTGGCATCCCATATAAAGTGGAGGAAGATGGGCACAGATGTTAGCCCAGGGCCAGTCTTCCTCAGCAAAAAGAGGAGGATTGGCATGGATGTTAGCTCAGGGCTGATCTTCCTCACAAAAAAAAAAAAAGAGAAAGAAAATTCATCTCAGAGGATTTACCTAGCAAGATATCTCTCTACTTACTTTTGTGTTTTCCCTTTTCCTTTACATTGGAAATAAATGCTCTAAAGGATTCCATTATGCCACAGGTAATAATAGCACACACAGCTGTGGACTGTCCACCACCCGTCCCTGAAATAGATTCTTCAGTAGAAAGAACAGTGCTGTCATTTACCGATTTGTATGGGAAGCAAGGATCAGAACTGAAGACATAAAAAGACTTATGAGTCAGTGGAGTCCAATTTAGCTTTGATGGTAATGTGAGGTGCATTATTAGTTCTGTTTTCAGGGAAAATTATTATTGTTAGGGAAGGAAGAGTCCTGACCATTTGTCAGAGCCCTGGTGATAAGGTCTTTGATGATAGGGACCTCTTTCAGGCCCCAAAACAGGCCTCCCCTACTCTTGGGCCCTCTCAAATCCTCTGCTGCTCTAGAGACCCCAAACCTCCGTGACAGCTCTGTCCTCCCCCTGCCTCAGGCAGGAAGAGTTTCTGGTCTGAGGTTGAGGAGATCTTGCTCAAAACTCTTGGCTGCCATGACACTACTCTCCCTGAGGTCAGTGTGCCCAAGACTCTACCCGTGACCTCTTCTCATTCTCCATGCTCTTCGTGTGATTGTATCTATTCCTCTGGCTTCAACTACCACCTATATGCTGGGAGCCTCTGCCCCTCAGTTACTGTGTATGGCCCTGACTGTGTGTAGGCATCAGTATATTCTGTACACGAATCCTCTCCTGTTCCCCATCAGACATCCTAGGTCCCTTTTCATCCCACTGCCTGTTCAGTTCAAACATTTGTTGCATATGTTTGGCAGACATCTGTAGTTACTGAGGATACAGAGGTTCTACTTCTATTTAAGTGAATGTTCCTCTATTTAATCTGCAGAGTTTTTTATTTTTATTTTTGCTATCCCATAATTGTTGGAATCCCTGAAGTCTTAACTGTCAGCTACTATTCTTCTCTTTCTATCCCTTCCTTCTCCCTAAGATTATTCATTAATATGGTTTCAGTTTCATAGAGATAATTTTCAAATATACATATCTAGTTCCAACTGTCTTACCTGTCTCCTTTAATGTACGTACTTAGATGTCTCTTTGTCTCCTTAAAATAAACATCTGTTGTGGCTTCAGTTCCTGGAATTCTAAAATGCAGAAGTGAATGGGGAGATAATTTAGTAAGTTATGGTGTGTCAATGCAGTGCAGTTTTAAGCAGCTATTAAAAATGCTTACAGACAACTATGGATAATTTCTGCTTCTCTATGTACTTTCTAAATTTCCCCAATGAGAATTCCTTTCTTTTTTAATCAGAAAAGAAGTAAGAGAGGAAACAAGGGATATGATCATTTGTGTCTTAGAGGAGAATATGGGAGAAAGGCAACAATTTGCTGCCACCTTTGCCAGTGATGCCTGGCTAATCCCCCAAGATTTCTCAGAACCCTTAATTTTAGATCTCTCTTTTCCCTTCCAAGTGCTTGGCTGAAGATATGAAGATAGCTGAGATTCTGATGAGCCCTGAAGCTGAAGTCTTTAATTTGTGGTTTTTTTCCTCCCCTTCTCAAAAGAAGGTACTTTTTAGACTCAGAACTGCCTGGGAGAAGGACCATATTTTACTCATTTCTGTAACCCCAAAGCACTTACATAGTGTGTGAGGCAGTCTGAAATAATGGAATACTATGCAGCTGTAAAGAGAAGGAGGGAGCTCTTTTTGTTCTGGTATAGAATGAACCCCCAGATAAGTGAAAAAAGGCCAACTGCAAAACAGTGTGTATAGAATACTACTGTTTGCGTGAAGAAAGAGGAAAGGAACTTTTACTTTCTAGAAGGATGTGTAAGAAACCAGATACCTCTGGAAAGGCCTGTGTGTTGGAGGAAGAGAGATGGGAGGGAAACTTTTCACAGAAAACCCTTTTGTACCTTTCAAATTTTAAACTCTGTTGAATATTTTAGTGATTAAAAAAATAAATATGTTGAATTTATTCAAAATATCCAGAATAGGCAAATCCGTAGAGACAGAAAGCAGATTAGTGGTAGCCAGGGGCTAGGAGGAAGGGGGAATGGGGAATGACTGCTTAATTGAGTATGGGATTTCCTTTTGAGGTGATAAAAATATTCTGGAATTAGGTAGTGGGATGGTTGCACAACATTGTGAATGTACAGTGTCACTGAATTGTACACTTTAAAATGGTTAAAATAGGGAATTTTATGTTATGTGAATTTTAACATAATTTAATATATATATTTTTTTGAATGAGTGAATGAATGAATAAAATGCTTATTATATTTACAGATTTACATTAGATGGCTTCTCTGTGCAGTGAGATGTCTATGCTTTGTGGAGTTTTTAATGGAAAATTCCAAACTTATACAAAAGCAGAATAGTATAATGAACTGCACTTACCTACCACCCAGCTTCAACAATTATCAGCTCATGGCCAACCTAACTCCATTTATACCCTGAGCCACTTCTCCTCTACACCTACTGGATTATTTTGAAGCAAATTGTAGATATTTCACTACACATCTCTAAAAGCTAAGGACTCTTTTTTTAAAACTTATTTACAACGCACTATCATACCTAAAAAATTATTTCATAATGTCATCAAGAACAGTATTCAAATTTCCCAGATTGCCTCAAAAATATCCTTTTTAGAGTTGACTTGTTGCTTTGTGGTTTTAAAGAGATCAAACTACTTTTCCCAGAACTCACCTGCTAAGTTCATTCTTAGACATAATGAAATCTTAAGGAAGTTCAAGTTTCTTATCTGAAGATGACTAAAGTTGGACAAGATGCTATTAAAGTTCCATTTCTACTTAAACGTTTTCTGAAGAGTTTCTGAGGAGCTCCTTTGCCCGCTGTGTCCCACATTGCTGTGTGGCAGTAGATATCAGTCATGAAAGCCAGTGAGATGAGTGCAACCCTCGTTTGAGAGGCCCCAGTTTAGCACTGGAATGCACCAGCACGAACCTCTCCATTCTCCCTCTTGGTTGTTAGTTTCTTAACTTTCCCCCATCTTCATTTAATACAGTTCTGCATGACCCTCCCTCTCCCTCTGGAGGCTCCTTACTAAAATTCAGTTTTCCGCATTGTCCAGACAAATATCATAGAGATTCAGGGAGCGATGGGTTACTCAAGGGCATCACAGGTTACACCTAATGCTGTCTTAAAAGAAATTTTGAGGTTTGACTCTTGTCTTTTTCCTCCTCTACTTTTTTTCTCTTTTTTGTGTTTATAATGCATTTATTGACCCACATAAGTATATATTTCTACATAACCTGTTACAAGGTTGACTTGATTCTTTTATTTTCCTCTTTCTCCATATTTTAATGAACTCTTCCCTTCATCCTGTGCCCATCGCCCTGGCCTGTACCTCCACATTGCCTCCCAGATGCTCTGAGCTTTAGCACAATGGCTCTCTTCAGTTTATTCTTACTCCTTTCATTTGTCCCTCAGTTCTACTCTACTCCCAGTGCCAAGTGTGCTTGCTATACCCTCTAATGACCGCTAGTTATCTGATAGAAAATCAAGCCCAGAAGTGAGCTAGAGGACCCAGCCTTCTTCAGGAGATGCCTCTATTGCTTAACAACAATAGCTCAACGTGTGCCTTTATCTAATCCTCACCACAGCCTTGAAGAGGAGGTACCAATATTGCCCATTTTACAGATGTGGAACTTGAGGCACAGGAAAGTTAGATAACATGTCTAAGGCTAATAAGTGGGGGATCCCAGGCAAGACTCCAGACAGCCTGCTCACTTAACTGCTGTGCTCTACCGCTTAACCCTAAGAAGTGATTTTTGTGGTTACAGAGAACAGTACCTCAGAGGGAGGTGACATTCACCTGTGAACAATCAGAATAGCAACTGCTTATTTCCTGTAGTTCAAGTTGGCTCTGAGTAATAGTATCCTTTATTTCAGAATTTACAAAAATGTGTCCTCTGAAAAACTACTTAAGCTTTCGTTGTTAATAAATTCATTTAATTTAGAAAATATAGTACATTGTGTTCACTTCTTAGAGTTTCCTAAGTCTACACTGACATATTAAAGGTTCTTAAAAAAGAAAAAAAAAAGACCAGTAAAGAAACCTATTTCACTTTGTTTAGCCAAGTATTTCCTAAACCTATGGAGTATGAAACCTTTGCCTGCTGCATAACACTTGTTGACATTCCATGGAAACACTGCTTTATATAAACTTTCTGGAGTAAAGATGACAAGGAGCTGTTTCAGAAATTATACTCAGAAACTGGCGTTATTAAAAGCAAGACACTTGTGAATGTCTAGCCTGTTTTGCCATAGCTCGCTCTGACCCGCTGTACCCTGGGGTGGTTGTGGGGAAGGAGTGGTCATGGTAAGGTTGCACTGTGTATAGGCGTGGGGGTTCTCTGGAGCAGTCTGAACGTGGATGAGCCTCCCAGGTTCCACTCGGCCAGCTTGTATCAGAAGGGCCCCAAGGTGAAATTTCAGCTCCATGGTAGAGTTGGTATCCAGTGTCTCTCTCTGTAAACACTGACCTCAGGTTTGATAAATATAAACTTCCTGACTTCTTTCCATACGATGACCCAGCCGGAGCTAAAGGTAGAATATGATGTCACCAGCTATCTATAGTCATTCCCTAATTAATACCTGGCCAATGAATACCTAGCTCTTTTGTTCTAAATTGGGACTACATCTCATTGTCATCCCTCAACTGTGGGGAACCAAGCCAGGGGACAGGGCTGCCAGAACTTGGAATCATCCAAGGCCTTCAGCAGTACAGGTAGAAGTAAGAGACTCTATATGGGCCCCGTGTGGAGGATGTTGGAGGAGGAAGGGCCAAGTGCGCAGAGGCAGCAGGCCCTTGGGAGTCTTGGAGCCCACTAGGCCTGGGAGGGTTCAGGAAATCAGCCCAATGGTCTGACTAGCTCCTGGGAGCGTGAAGTAAGTCTGTCTGGGAGCCTTTACCTGCACAGCCCCAAGTGGCTAGGTTGGCCCCACCTTGCTGATGGAACACTCTAGTTCATTCATCCCCAAATTTGCCTTTCATAAGAATCACTCTGTGCACTTGTTAAACATGTGGGTTCCCGTACCCTACCTCAGAAGTACTGAGCTGGTCTGTTTAATAAACACCCTGAGTGATTGATATGATGAGGTGAGTTTGGGAAACACTGCCCTAGTTGTTCAAGGTGTCCTACTCAGTGGTAATGGGCTCAGTCCATTACCTCCAAGTGCTTTTGTTTCCTGTCAATTTGTTTCTTTGGCCCTACTTGGGACTCCATAAGGGTCTCATGTCCTCTCAGAAGAGATGACAAAGGCCTTATCTTCCTTATCCTCATCTTCTTCAGGGGCCTCGGACTCCTAGACCCTCTAGCCAAGGCCAGGTCATAGCCTGATGTTGGGTCCCAGCTAGAATAATTGTATCTATATTTTTTCCCTTTTCTGGGGTCAGCCTTCCCCCGCTTTTTTTTTTTTGGTGAGGAAGATTAGCCCTGAGCTAACATCTGTTGCCAATCCTCCTCTTTTTGCTGAGGAAGATTGGCCCTGGTCTAACATCCATGCCCATCTTCCTCTACTTTATATGGGACGCTGCCACAGCATGGCTTGACAAGCAGTGCATGGGTGCGCGCCTGAGATCTGAACCTGCGAACCCTGGGCCACTGAAGTGGAGCGTGCACACTTAACCGCTACACCACCGGGCTGGCCCCTGGCTTTCCCCCTCTTGTTTCAATGAGAAGTAATTTTAGAAGAAGTGCTTTGGAGGGCTATTGGTGCCAGTTTGGTGCCTTTTATACTAAACCTCTTCTTTGCTCTGATTAGCCAAGAGTATTTATGGAGCATGTACTATGTGCAAAACTAGGAAAAAAAGTAAGTTAAACATGTCCATACTTTCTAGGCATTGAAAAACTTGTTCAGATTTGGGATAACAAAAAGGTTCTGGAGAGGGATAGTGATGATGGTTGGACAACAATGTGAACATACAGTCATGTGTCTCTTAATGACAGGGATGCACTGTGAGAAGTGTGTCGTTAGGTGATCTCGTTGTGCGAACATCATAGCGTGTACTTACACAAACCTAGGTGGTACAGCCTACTTACACACCTAAGCTGTATGGTACTAATCTTATGGGACCACCATTGTATATGTGGTCCGTCATTGACTGAAATGTTGTTATGTGGCACATGACTGTACTTAATTCCACTGAACTGTACACTTAAAAATAATTAAAATGGTAAATTTTATGTTATGTATATTTTACTACAATTAGAAAAAAAACAACTTGTTCAGGAGACAATGCACCCAAAACCCAACTGAGGAAGGCATTTAGAAAGTGATAAACCAGCAAATGTAAAGAAACAAGTGAATTTAAAAGGATAGTTGAGTAAAGTAGACCAAATACTCAGACAGCTTTTGTGCTGGTTTTGAAGCAGGTAAAGAATTGGTGGATTGGAGAATTATGCAAATAAAAGAGAGTTCATGTGCAAAGAGAACAATAGATCATATATCATAAAAAGCAAAATTTCTAAAAGGAAGGGTCTGTTGAAGAGACAGCCCTCACACTACCAACCAACCTGGGTGTGGGAAGTGTTGGCTGGGCGAAGGAGGGGATGAGAAATTACAAAGAAAATGGTGGAAAGAGAAGTCTCTGTGGGTGGGTGGTGACTGTGAGGGATCAACCAGCCTCTTGCTTTGAGTGAGTAGAGAGGTGTGGCTTGATTCGAAGTGATTTTCTGCTAACCGTTCTGGTATTATAACTCTGAAGTTACAGAAAGGAAACTCCTGGAGACCTCTGAGGGGTGGATGTTGGAGATGGCTAGAAATATCCTGAAAAGGTGTACTCGTTTCTGGGCCAGATCGTGCATCTCTGCCCTGTGCAGGAGCTGGGGAAGAGCTGGAGGTGGGCCTTGGATCAGAAGCCAGCTCTTACCGGGGAGCCTCGCCTAGGCAAGGGCTTTGTGGAACAGACAGAGCCAAAAACCCACTGGGCAGCTGATGTGAAACAGGTGGCTTTCAGGAAAGGTGCTACCTGCCATGAGGACCCCAGATTTGCAGGGGGACCTCACTTAGAACAACTTGTGGATGAGCTGAGCTTTATGGGAGGCAAAGATGCTAGGAACTGGAGCCACTGTGGCCTCCCAGATGGGGCTGGGGAGAGAGTAGGAGTGGGGCTGGGTCTGATAAGCGATCCATGCCAGGCGAGCCATCTGGGGCTAGTCTGGTGCGTAGTAGGTGTTCAATAAATATTTGCTACGTTGAAATGAACTGAAAACCCACTTGTTTCTATTTTGTATTATTTGCTTTTTGTTTGTTTGTTTTTGTTTTGCTCTTAGTTTGCTAGTAAAGAGTTATTTCATTTTTTTAAAAAGAAGATATTTGATTCAGCTAAATCAAAGGGGGGTTGATCCGCATCTAGAACAGGACAGCCCCTGGGTCCTAATGGCCACACTCTCATCCTCACAGGCTCCTTGTCCTCCCCTGGTGAGTCCAGCTATGCCTTCCTCAGCCCTACCTCTGCTCCTTCAACTTGCTCTTCCTGGGTTCAGATAGTATCTTGCCAGTGGGCTCCCAAATCTTCCTTCCAAGCTCTATACCTGCCGTATCTAACTGCCTAATGGACACTCCTCTTGTTTGTTCCTCAGATTCCTGCATCTCAGCGTGTCCAGCATTGCACTCATCCTCTCTCCTCTCTGGTTTGCTGCTGCTCCTCTCCCTCAGGATTCCATATATCCTTAAGAGGCATCGCCATCTGCTCAGCGTCTCTGGTTGGAAACCTCAGTGCTACATAGGACTCGACCGTCTTCTTAACTCATCCCCAGTCTTGTTGGGTCTACTTCAGTCATGGCTCTGGAATCTCGCCTCACCCGTCTGAGCCTGCCCCATCCCAGCTCCTCCAGATATACAGACAGGTGCCTAGCTGTTCTGCTGCTGCTGCCAATCAGAGGCAACTAATCTGTACAACTCCAGGTCCTCTCAGAGAGAGCTAACAGCCTTTAGAATGAATTTCTGCTGCCCTGTGCTCAGAGGAGGTACTGCACCTCCTTGGCCCCACAAATTCCTTGGGTTTCTTGGTTCCCCTCTGGAGCCCTAAGCTCAAGAAAACCTAGCCAGTGAACTAGGGTGTGTTCCTTTTTGTTCCTACCAGTTTCCAAACTCCTGGGGCTGTGGGTTTCAGATCTGCTTCTCCTTGGGCACTATGAGGCTTAGAGCAGTGGTTCTCAGCCTTGGCTGAACATTGGAATCATCTGGGGAGTTTAAAGGATTACTGATGCCTGGGCACCACCCAGACCAATTACATCATTCTCCCTGGAGGTGGGGCCCTGGCCCTGGCATTTTGTCAAGGCTCTCGAGGTGATTTTAGTCTTCAGCCAAGGTTGAGAATGACTGGTTTAAAGCATATATGTCCACTCTCCCTGCCTTAGGTTCTCAGAATTGTGCCTCCTCTCCAGCTCTCCACACTGGTCCTTTCAAGTTTTTCTCCAGGAATAGCTTAACTTGGAATGATGCTACTAGGTCCTTGACCATCTTTCATCCAACAATTCATCCATCTACTCTGTACTGGCCACTGGGAAACAAATAGAACTACGTACTTATGATGGGCATCTATTATTTTTTGGCCACCACCCTGTATCCATTTACTTTGATTTTCCCAACCTGTGATTTTCCTCTGGGTGTCTGCTCCAGTCCGACTGCCAGTCCCTCGTCCTTTGTGAGAAGCTGCCTGCACACCTCACTCCAGGACTGCATGTGACCCAAACTAAGCCATTCATAGCATTTCATCTCCCTGGCCACAGCGATTGGCTCAGGGATGGACCTGTACCCCAAGGCAGGCCAGTCAGACACAGTGCAACTCAATTCTGGGAGTTTGGTTTGAATTGTTTGGGAATTTGCTCATTTCTTGCTAGACCTGAATGTGAGACTGGAACCAAGAAGAGAGCTTGTCTGAGGATGGAGCCCAAACAGAGCAAGGAAAACCCAGGGAGGAATCCTGCCCTTAAAGATCGCTGTCTAGTAGAGGAGACTCACCTGTTCACACATCCAAAAGGAGCAGTAAAGGTGATAATCAGCGTGCTACCTCCAGGCAGCAGAGCAGCATAACCTGGATGCTCCCAGGGGCACTTGCAGCTGGCTGGGCTGCCCATATGGTCAGTCCCAGTTTTACCTCTTATGGTTGAATTCTGCTGGGAGGCAGCCAGTGAGGTCTAGCCTCTCCTCCAGGTTGTTGGGTTGTTTGATGACTCTTATCCCTCAGTCTAGCAGCTGCAGCTTCCCAGGACCCTGCATCAGAGGAGCTCCCTGGCTCCCAGCTCTTACTTCAGGCTCCCCTCCCTTACTGGAAGCTGATCAAGACACCACCTCTCCTTGCCTGGCCTTGGCTGAAACCTGTCTCACTGAGATCCTCCTAACGAACTTCTCCCGCCTCCAGTCTCTACCTCTCAACCATTCTCTACTGCTGCCAGAAGGTCTAAGATGCAAATTTGATCATGCCATCCTCTTACTTCAGAACTTCCACTCGCTCCCAGTGTCCCTCAGAATCAAGTCCAAACTCCTTAACTTGACCTTGAGGTCTTTCACAGTGTGGTCCAAATTTCCCACTCCTGCCTGGCCACTTCCCACCACCCACTATTGAGCCAACCATGTGGACATTCCCTGTCATTTCCTTTGTGAGTCAAGCCCTTTTATGCCCCATGCCTTAGCAAGAGCTGGTCTATTTGCTGAAATTGGCCTTCTCTCCCATACATCCATTAAGATCCAGCAGAGATATCCCCTTTTTGAAGCTTTGCCCAGGCAGAGTCAGTATCTCATGGACTTGTATTCATACCTCAGTTACATTACATTTTGCTTATTAGGTTGTTTGAGGACACAGACTGGCTCAGAGTAGGTGTTCAGTTAAGGTTCAATGAATGAATGAATGCTATCAGAATCCCCGGAGGCATCTAGGACAGATAGACTTAGGAGAGCCCTGGATGGGAAGAGTAGAGGACGGTAGGGACTGTTGGAATGGTTTACAGCTTCCCTTTCTAAGGGCGGATCCTCGGCTAGATTGGAAACAGAAGGGGCTGGGGCTGGTGGTCCCATATTGAGCTGGTGTCATTTTAAAGAGATGCCCCATAGTCTCTGACCCTCAGGTGCCCTGCAGAGGAATCCTGAAGCTATGGAGAGCTTTGGACACAGGTTAGCCAATTGTTACCTGGCAGACAGTGCACAGGCTCTTTCCATACAGTTCCAGAATATTCAAACCAACATTACTAAATTTTAAAATGTTAACTCTATAAATTCCATTATAACAGTATTAATTCAGTCACAATAAAGAATGGAAATTTCACCCCAGTTCCACCATTATAGCCAGTAATAATAATAATACTTGTAGTATTGAGAATGGACTATACCAGGGACTGAGCTGAGCACTTTACATGGATTATCACACTTAATCTTCTTAACAGTCCAATGAGGGATCCCCATTTTACAGATGAGAGAACTGAGGCTCAGAGAGGTTAAAAAGCTTGCTCACTGTCAGAGAGAGAGTCAACGGCAGAGCCGGGATGTAGCCCAGGTCTGCCTGACTCCAGTGTTTGTGCTTTTATCCTATATTCCTTCTGTTATCCCAACAAATCAGCCTTTTCATTTTCTGTGCTTCCAGGCCTTCTCCAGACATACTAAGAGTTTTTACTTAATTATACTCACAGCACAGCTATAACAGATTATTTTCTGAATTTTATATCATAATACACATCCAGTCCATCACTGAGTCCCGGTGAGTGTTTCTCCAATGTATATCTCTAACCTGTAACCCACTCCTGTCATCTCTACTGTTCTCTCTTGGCTGGGCTTCTGCTAGAACCTCTTAACTGGTCTATTACTTTTACTCTTGTCCCCTTCTTATCTCTTCTCCTTTCAGGAGCCAGAGTGATCTTTAAAAAACGTAAACCAGGTCATGGCGTTCCCCACCCTGTCAGTGCATTTGGATAAATCCCAAATCCTTAACCCAGCCTTGGGGCTCTGTGTACCTCTCCCACCTCATCTCATACTTCGCTAAGCTCACTGCATTCTAACCACACTAACCTTCCAGCTCCTCAAAGCTGCCCAGTCCTCTACCGCCTCAAGGCCTTGCACAGTGTCCTCTGCCTGGGACCTCTTCCCTCCACGCTGTTCCTGGCTAGCGCCTCTTTGTTCTTCAGGCCTCTTCTTAAATGCCTCTTCAGAAAGGCCATTCCTGACCACCTCTCTCAACCTAAATGGGGTCCCTTTTACTGACACAGATCACAGTTTATATATTTGTGTAATTATTCGATTAATATCTTTCACCCAGTCTTATAGTTCCATGATGGAAGAACTGTGTCTCTTTTGCTGAGCACCTTATCCGTAATGCCTAGCACAGTACCAGATACAGAGTAGGTGATCGATATTTGTTGAAAGAATAAATATTTTTCTATGTTACTATATAGTTTTCACAAATATAATCTAATAGCTGCATTATACCTGATGGTTATCTGTTTAATTAATGGCTTTAGTAAGACATTTGTTTCATGGCAATTGAGACAACTAAACTTTTATGGTTAGAAGAAAAAAATGTTCAAAGTCCCTGGATCAGCAATATCAGAAATCTGAACACACTAATAACATTATACATGTACATGGTGAGCCTAATTTTGCTATTGATAGAAAAAAACATAGATTCCAGGTTTTGAAATCAATTTAGTGGGTTGTGCAGTGCAGCACTGCTTTTAAAAATACAACAGAATGGAAAATGTCTGCATGCATTATAGGTGAGAGGATAAGAATTGTTTTGCATAACTTTCACTAATATATATAACTTTTGTTTCCATTTTATGTAGCTGTAACTGTAGATGAAGTATGTACAGGGTTGCAGTGTAAAATATATTTCTTACTGTGGGTTGCAGTTAAAAAAATTGAGAAGCACAATTTCATTGGCTCACTTTTGGAGTTACACATACAATGTCAAGTCCCAGGTATCACCTGATGAGTTACTCATTCAGCGTTCCACATGCTCGCCTTTCCATCATGGCCAGTGACTGGATTGCTTGGAGGGTTTAGTGGACAAGAGACTCTTGAGGCTACTTTCTTTTTTAATAAACTTTTTATTTTGGAACAATTTTAGATTTACAGAAAAGTTGCAAAGATAATACAGAGAGTTCTCATATACCCCTCACCGAGTTTCCCCCACTGTTAACATCTTACGTGACACGAACACGTGGCATAAGTAAGGGGCCGACACTGGTACGTTACTATTAACCGCACCCCAGACTCTATTTGGATTTCACCAGTTTTTCCTCTTCCTCTTCCGGGATCTGATCCAGGATCCCATATGCATTTAGTCATCATGTCTCCTTGGTCTCCTCTGGTCTGTGACAGTTCTTCAGTCTTTCTGTGTTTTTCATGACCTTGACAGTTCGGAGGAGTACTGATGGGTGTTTTGTAGAATGTTCCTAAATGTGGATTTGTCTGGTGTGTTTCTCATGATTACACTGGGGTTATGGGTTCAGGGGAAAAACATCACAAGTGAAGTACACTTCTCATCATATCCTGTGAGAGGGTCCACGATATCAACATCGCTTCTCACTGGTGATGTTGACCTTGACCAGTTGGTCAAGGTAGCATCTGCCAGGTTTCTCCACTGTAAAGTTCCTATTTTTCCCTTCCCGTACTCTGTTCTTTAGAAGCAAATCGCCAAGACACTAAGACTAGCCTACTCTCAAGGGGGTGGGAAAGTAAAGGGTGTTAATCTCCACCTCCTGGAGCGGGGAGTGTCTACCTGTATGATTTGGAATTCTTGTGTAGGGAAGGTTTGTGTCTTCTCCACTTATTTAATAATTTATATCAGTATGGACTCATGTGTATTTATTTTATATTTTGCATTATTATCCTGTGCAATGTTATTTATTTTGTTGTTCAAATTGTCCCAGCTTTGGCCATTGGGAGCTTTCAGTTGTCTCCTGTGTCCCTTCAACATGCCCCTATCCTTTTGTTTCTTTTGAGCCCTTCCTTGCTTTCTGATACTACAAGATGCTCTAGGCTCATTTGTATTTTCCCTGCCCCAGACTAAAGTCAGCCATTTCTCCAGGAGCTAGCCTTTGAGAGAAGTCAGAGATGTGGACCTCTTAGGCACAGGGGGTGCACAGCACTTTTCTGCCCAGGATGCTTGGGAGAATTAGTTGACAATACAGAGGAAGGTTACCTGTGGACCTGCTCCCTGTTTCCTTAGTTTCTCAGGCTTATACAGCTCTCTGGTGAGCCACCCATGGTTATCTGATCTGCTCCGGTTAGAGGTGCTGGGGTTAGAATGTTCCTCAGACTGACTGTCTGTGCCTGGTGATCAGATTCTGGAAGCCTCTGCTGCCCACATAGAATGGCAGGAATTCCGGTCCCTGAGTGTGTGCTGGTCAAGGTCTGGCCTCCCAGACTTCTGGGGCATCTCTGCCCTGCTCATTCCCAACTCTGGATCTATCCAAACACCCGTTTTTATTTTCCCCGGGCTGTTGTTTCAAATTTGGCTTCCGCCCCACCTCCTCTCTCTCGTGCACATTCGGGAGCTGTGCTTGCTTCCTTTAGGAAAAGTAGCCCACCCGGCAAGTGTTCCCTTAGCCTCTCACCCTCCCCTCTGGACCCTCCTCCCCTCTCAAGGCCAGCTCTCCCGCCGGAACCTCCCCTTCTTTCTCACATCTTCAGCCTTGCCCCCACTCACTGGGTCCTCTTGTTCAGCCTAGGATATTCAAGTCTCTTGGCCTAAAAAGATGCTTCTGGGCCTTGCCTCAGACCCCCGCAGCACAAAATCTCTCTCCCCTTCATCCCAGGCCTCTTGAAAGAAGAGACATCACCAGTCATGTCCCTTGACAACTGAGGCCATGGAGACCATGTTGATGGAAGGTTTTCCACAGAAAAAGAGTGACTGTATTGGCTTCAATGGGGGGAGGCACTGATAGAGAAATTAAATAGACCCTCTCTAGGTAAGATTCCAAGATGACAAAATCCTGCCTGTAAGGACAACCCTGGAAGCTTAGAGAAGGCTCTGGGTGTCTGGGAAAGCTCCTGAGAGGCAGGACCTGACCTAGACTTGGGTTTGAGGGACAGGAGTGGAGGCCACTCCTCACAGGGTGGCAGCCCAAAGTTGGAGGATAGGAGAGGCATCCATTTCCAAATCTTGTCTGATCCACCCTTCCCGCTCCTTACCCCAGGGCGAGAGTCTGTACCCAGAGCGACAGCCGCTTCAGTCACGGAGTATTAACCTCACATGGACCCACACTTGCAGCATTGCCCTGCTTCCTGCTGACTGTGAAGCAGCCCAAGTGCTTCACCGGCCCCACCTGCTTGGCCTCGCTGCATCTACCCAGGGTAACGCGGGTGTGCCCTTTCGGTCAGTGGAACAAAGGAAACTCCCATTCAGGGTTTGGGGCATTACTGGGCCCCATGCAGCATGAGTCTGTTTTCTGGTACCCCTGCTCCAGCTGAGCCAGCTCCTGCCATTCATTTCCTTTCTGCAGACTTCTCTCTTTGACACTGCTAGGGAACCCCCACCCCAGGCCTCCGTCTTTGGAATTCAGCTTGTGTTGGATGTTTCCTCCAGGACCAAGTGCTTTTCCAGCCCTGGCTCTAAACAGACTCCCTGTGCTTACAGACCCTGGCCAATTTTGTGCATCTGTGGCCTGGCCTATTTGCTTATTCATTCATTCAACAAATATTTATGGAGGACTTTCAGGCCCAGTTCTGGGCACTGGAGATACCATGATGAGCAAAAGACATGGCTTCACTGTGTTTGCAGATGTGCCTGGGAGACAGATAATAAGCCAGTAATTTCACAAATAGATAATACAAAGGATAAGTGCAATGAAGAAAAAGTACAGGAGTTCACAGTCTTGTCTGGAGTGTTAGGTAAAGCTTTCACAAAGAAGTGATGGTGTTTTTTTTTTTTTTTTGCTGAGGAAGATCGGCCCTGAACTAACATCCATTGCCAATCTTCCTCTTTTTGCTGAGGAAGATTGGTCCTGAGCTAACATCCGTGCCCATCTTCCTCTATTTTGTATGTGGGACGCCTGCCACAGCATGGCTTGATGAGTGGTGCATCGGTCTGTGCCTGGGGTTCTGAACCTCTGAACCCCAGCCCGCCAAGGCAGGGGGCACAAACATAACCACTACACCACTAGGCTGGTCCTGGAAGTGACAGTTTAACTGAGATCTGAAGAATGAGTAGGAATTGACTTGACAAGGCAGTTGGGGAAACAGGGACAGGAGAGGAGGAAATCTTTCCATACTGAGGGAACAGCATGTGCAAAGATCCTGGGGCTGAAAGGATGGCCAGTTGGTTACAGTTCAAAAACCAAGGGAGAGAATGAGAGGACAAAAGGCTGGAGAGGGCAGTGGAGGTGCAATGCCTTGAAGGCATGTTTGGTAACTTGGTCTTCGTCCCAAGGACAGTGGGAAGGAAGCTACTGAAGGATTTTAAGAAGAGTGATATGATCAGATTTGTAATTGAGAAAATTCCTGACCACAGTGTGAAGCACAGATTAGAAGGGGGTAGGTGCCCCTCTGAGAAGACTTTGGGGGTTAGTTAGCAAGAGAAGTTGTGGTTCCAGGAGAGATGAGGGTAGGGTTTGGGTGGTGGCCCTGCTCCATCTGCTTGTTCTGTGAGTTTTTACTGTCCTGAGATGCCAGGTTCATGTGGATAGTGTGTTCTCAGCAAAAGGTGATACTATGGAAGGCCCAGAGGGGCCATGAAGGTTAGGTTAGTCCCAATGCCAGCCTTTAATGGGGAGTCAGGACCTGTTATGTGAAAAGGGGGTTGAAGATACTGCTCTTCTTCTCAGTTCCAGTTTTGCCATCTCAATTTCCCTCACTTTAAGAATAAAGCCAAGCTTGGGCCGCCCGGTGGTTTAGCGGTTAAGTGCGCGCGCTCCGCTGCTGGCGGCCTGGGTTCGGCCGGGGCGTGGGCGCGCACGGAAGCACCGCTTCTCGGGCCATGCTGAGGCCGTGTCCCACATACAGCAACTAGAAGGATGTGCAGCTACGACAGACAACTATCTACTGGGGCTTTGGGGGAAAAATAAATAAATAAAATTATTAAAAAAAAAAAAAAGAATAAAGCCAAGCTTGATTAAGCCTCCTTAAAAGCAATTATCCTCTAGCTGGGAGCCCCCATCCCATCTTTACCCAGGGAAGAGCCCAGAGCACCTGCTGCCAGTGTAGGATCCTCCCTGCCACACTGGCTTCCAAAATCCTGAGCCACCCAACCTGGCACTGGAAAGACAGAGGAAGTAGGGCTTCAAGGAGGTGCATGGCCGTGCCCATCTCAGATTCTGAATACCTGACCTCTGATCTGAATGTGTGACCTTGGGCAAATCACTTCCCCTCCCCGGGCCTCAGTTCCCTCATCTGCAAACTAAGGATAGAGTCCCAAAGTCCCTTCCAGCTAGGAGTGGGGCTCTCAGTACAGCTGGCGACGCTCGCCCGCGACACTGCGCCAAGCCCCCAGGTGGGCGCGGGGCGGGGCGCGCCAACGCCGGATCGCGAAAAGAACGGCGCTGCCCGGGAGGAAGGCGGCGACCGCGCGGCAGCGCCCCCCACTCCCTGGCTCGGCGCGGCGGCCCGGGGGCCACGAGGTTACGTAAGGAGGCGGGAGGGGGAGCGGGCGGGGCGGGCGCCGCCCGAGCGCGGCGGCGCAGCCCCCGGCGGCCCAGCCCCCGCCCGCCCGCGCCTGGCGGCGGCGGCAGCGGCCCCGCGCAGCCCGCGGAATGGAGCGGCGCCGGGGCTGAGCCGGGCGCGCACGGGCCGCCGCATGTGCCGCGCGGGGAGCGGCTGCGGAGCGGGCGCAGAGCGAGCGCGAGAGGCCCGGTCGGAGCGGCCCCCGGAGCAGCGCCGGAGATGGGGTGAGTGAGCCCGCGCCGCGCGCGCCCTGCGCGCTCCCCGGAGGGGCTGCGGGGCCGCGATTCGCGTCCCCGGGCTCGGAGCCCCCGGGCCGGCTGGCTCTCGCTGCCCGCGCCTGGAGCCTGGAGCGAGCGCGCAGCCGGCTCCGGAGAACCTGGGGCCGCCCGACACCGCACCCTCCGCCCCGGCGCGCGGACACCGGGCAGGGGCGCCCCGGCCTGGGCGCCAACTTGCGGCTCCGCGTCCAGTGGCCCTTCCCCTCTGAGCCCTTCGGGCGAGGGGGCACCGGGCAGGGACAGGCGCCCTGGCCGGCCTCCGTGCTTCGGCCATTCCGCCGTCGCCTCGCTCCCGGGCGCGATCAACTCCAGGGCCTGTGTTTGTGAGTGTAAGAAGCAGTTGGTCGTTCTCCACGATTGGATTTATTGCAAACAAAATGGAAATCGAAGTTTTCCTGGAAAAGGAGCACGGCAAATAATAATAAACCCCCAGCATAGGAATAGTGGACTTTGAGTCTGCTTTGAGATGGCTGAGGATGCTGGATGTCTGTAAGGAGCCTAGGTGAGGCTTCAGTCTTTGAAACAACTGAGTGGATGCTCAGGAGAGAAGTTGAAATACTCTGTCGAAGTGACTAATGCTTCTGAGTATATAAAGTAATTTAAAAAGCAGGATTGATTTCTCCTTGGCGTCTTTGTGATCAGTAGGCTCTGTGAGTCAGGGAGCCACTGTACTAATAACACAGTTAACTCCTCAAGTCTGCTCACCGATGTGAGCACACGTTGTTGATGATGTGCCCGTCCCTATTCAGGGAACGGTTATTGTGCCCATTTTACAGATGAGGAAACTGAGGCCTGAAGTGGTTCAGTGACTTCCCCCAGGTTGGGAAGCTGATGAGCGCTTGTAGAAGGGGGGCACGCTGTGCGTAGGCAGAGGGGAAGCCCCAGCCGAGCAGTGGGCCTGGGGGATGGGGTGGCTGGGTAAGAACCAGAGTTCCTGAATCTCTGTGTCCTCTGCTGCTGAGCTCAGCGTCCTTCTCATGACCCAAAGACCTCTGCTTGGTGGGTCTAGAGATCTTGCTTTCCTGTTTGGGACTGGTGAGGAGTGGAAAGGGGCAAGGTTGTCCTGGTGGCCTGACCCAGCTACCATGGGTCAGTGGCTTTATTGTGCATGACTCCACCTAAGTTTCTGGGGTCATTTTACCCATGAGCCTTATCTATCAGGTCTGCAAAGTGTTTGGAGGAATCAGAGGCAGACCAAGAGGAATTTTGAGAAAGGGAAGTGTGAGGGCTCTGGGCCAACAAGAGCAGGTCAGGGGACAGAGTGGGCCAGGAGATTTGCTTAAGATGTCGATGCCCATCCAGGAGATTTCACACATACAGAAGTTGTGGGTGATCTTACCAGAGGCACCCTGGCTGGGAAGCAGTTTTCTGTAACATTCCAGTGACCCCTTGGTAGATTATGAAAGGGCTGCTCTTTGAGCAGTGGGAACCTTTGAGGCTCTCAGATTTCATTCTTTAAAAAAAGATATGTACAGGAAGAAGGAGTTGGCAAATGTAGGTCTCAAGATGGAAGATAAAAGGGATCTGGTAATTTTAACTCTCTCTGCAGCCCCCTTTCCCCAGCCAACACAAGACCAACCCAACACATTTGCATGATCAAAAACAAATATTGAAACTCCGACTGTGGTTGCCATCAAATAGCTCTGTGGAAATGAGAATGTTTACTCATTAAAGCTTGAAGAAAATGTCAGAAAATAATTTTTGTTTGTGGAGAAGCCGGGAGGAGTAGCTTGGGGATTTTATTTAAACATGGAATATGTCTTGCATGTAATTTTTTTTTTTTTTTTTTTTGTGAGGAGATCAGCCCTGAGCTAACATCCGCCAATCCTCCTCTTTTTTTTTTTTTTGCTGAGGAAGACGGCCCTGGGCTAACATCGGTGCCCATCTTCCTCCACTTTATATGGGATGCCGCCACAGCATGGCTTACCAAGCAGTGCGTCGGTGCGCGCCCGGGATCCGAACCAGCGAACCCCGGGCCGCCGCAGCGGAGCGCGCGCACTTAACCGCTTGCGCCACCGGGCCGGCCCCTGTCTTGCATGTAATTTTAACATCATCCAATAAATGTCTATTACTCACTTTTGTAGGTAAGGGCTGGTTTGTAACTCCTACCTACTTCTGTCATTTTTAATATATCCACTTCTTCTATAATTTATGTGAACATACAAACCATGGTTGTAAATTGAGATGATGCTAAGTGCTGGATAAGCAGTTCAGACAGAGGAGGGTGGAGGGAGCCGTTTTACCGGAAAATAGAACCAATGTCATCCTTCCCGAGAGTTAAGTAGGATGGAGGGGAAGAACCAAGAAAGGGCAGCCAGTAGAAAACCTCACTGTGGTCCTACAGCTTTGTAATCGCTCTGCTGTGTAGACATGATCAGGATTTAAGAAAAGAAAATCTGAGCTGACCTCTCCCCACTTGAGATGCTTTTCCTCATTCAGACGTTCACTGCTCGTTCCCGCTTCTCTTCTGCGAAGTGCTTTGCGTTGTGTGTGGTTTCCCCAGTACGTTCGTGTTCTCACTCCCCAAGGCAGCTGTTTTGTAACTTCTCCCCTCCTCAGACCTCTCTCTCCTCCCCACATACACTTTGCCTCCGTTTTCATTGACAAGAGAGGAGCCACAGACCAAGGCCCGCCTCACCTCCCCACCATGCTTACCGTTCAGCTTGCAGCTGCCCCTGCATTTCCCTTCCCACCTATTTCACTGGATGGCCAGTCCCTCCTCTTGTCCTACCAGAGGCCCGCCCCTTCTGGGGGACTGTCTATTCCATCTCTTCTCACCTTGTCAGGGAGCATTTCTCCTTTCACCTCCCTCTCTCTCCAGGGTCTTTCCCGTTAGTACGCGAACATACTTTAGTTCAGTGCTGTCTAATGGAACTTTCTGTGCTGATGGGAATGTTCTATGTCTGCAAGGTCTGATATGGTTGCCACTGGCCACATGTGGCTCTTGGGCACTTGAAATGTGGCCACAGTGACTGAGGCCCTGAATTTTTGATTCAGTTTACATTTGAATAGTCACATGTGACTAGTGGCTGCCTCATGGGACAGCACAGCTCTAGTGTCTCTCATCTTACATCCCTCTCCTGCTTCTGTTCCACTTCTTTGCTCCCCTTCACCTGAAAAATATCTCAAAAATATCTCAAAATATCCAAGCCCACTGTGTCCATTCATTTCCTTTGCCTGTGGGTGCCTTGTTCACCCTCCACACTCTGCAGTCTATCTTCTGCCCCCACCTCTCCACGGAAGCTGCCAGGGTCACCGATGACCTGCGCGTTGCCAGATCTCTTCCCTTGTCTTCATTCACCTCTCACAGTGGTCCTCACCGACAGCCGCTCCCTCCTCCTTGAAACAACTCTCTCCCAGCTTCTTGCCTCCACACTCTTCTGGTTTTCCTCTCACCTTCCTGATGATTCCTTTTCAGTCTCTGCTGGTTGCTCCTCTGCCTAACCTCTGAATGATGAGGTTGCTTAGGGACTAGTCCTGGTTCGTTTTTGCTGTCAATACTCTTGCTAGATAATGTTATCCCATCCACCTCCTCACCCCCAGCCCCTACCCATGGCTTTAAATACCATCTATATGCTGGTGACTCCCGTGTTTTATTTCTTAACATAGCTCTTTCTCAGGGCTTCTGACTCTTGTCCGTGCATGGAGGTCTTGATATTCCCTCCATTTCACTCCTTCCCTCCGTCTTCCCCATTCCAGTCAGCGGCCCCTCTGTCCACTCACTTGCTAAGAGTCATCCTTGATTCTTCTCTCCCTGTTGGAGGAGGTCATCGAGAGGACGTTACTGCTGGTTGACCCGTGAGCTTGACCCGAGCAATCAGAGGCTTCTCACTTCCCCCTCTGTCCTTGGAATGTACTTTCTGCCCACTGTTCCCATGTGGGAACTGTTCCAAGGACATAGCCTTGAGAGAGTAAGGTGTTGTTGAGGCCATCTGGACTGAATACGTGACTGAACCCAGTCAAGGCCTCTATATAAACTTTTGATTCTGGCAGGTGGGTGTGGAGATCTACTCGTCTTGCAGCCACCCAAGACAAACCTCATAAGTAAGTTCCCTTGTTCATTAAACCTGCCACCTTCCCATCTGGAGTGGTCTGCCTCTCTCTGTGGTCTCTCCTTGCCCTCCGTGTAAGGGGGACAGTTTACGAACCAACACACCTTCCCCTCCCACGTCCAGGCTGTCAGTGGGTCCTGTGGGTTCTACTTCTGGGACGTATCTGGAGTGCATTCACCTCTCCCCATAATCATAGAGCTCCCACTCTAGTCCTGCCCACTGTCACCTCCTTCCTAGACTAACTTCCAAACAGGCCCCCAGCTTCCACTCTAGGGTGTCACCATTCTCCACATGGGAGCCCAAGTGACCAGCTTCAAAATTGCAAATCAGATCACATCGCTCTCTGCCTTAAACACCCAGCAGGGGCTGGCCTGTGCCCTGCCTCCAGCTCTGCCAGCCATTCTGCCCGTCCCTCACTGCCGTCTGCTGACACGAGCCTCTTCTTTTTCTTGCCCTGCCGGGGGGTCTTTGAACTTGCAGTTCCCTCTGCCTGGAATGCTCTTGCCCTGGCTCTGCAGATACCTTCCTCCTTCTCATCTTTTGGATTTCGACATCAAGGTCACCTGCTCAGAGTCCTTCCTGACTACCCCCCCTACTCACTGACATAGCCACACCTCTGTTTCCCTCACTTGCTCACCACAGCACTCCTGCAATCACTGGGCTTTGTTTACTTATTTATAATCTGTCTTCCCCAGGGGCATCCCACAAGGATAGGTCTCACCTTTGTCACCAGTGCATCCCAACACCTAGCACAGTGTCTGGCCCCTAATAGGCCCCCAACAAATGTTTTTTGATTGAGTGAGTGCTTGAATGGGGTGGGCAGCCTTGCTTGGATGCTGGCCTGGAAGTTGTGGTAATTTTTGGATTGCCTTCTATATATCTTGCTTAACTGAGAGTGGCAAGGGCCAAGAGAGAAAGAATTACCTTTGGATGCAGGTTTCTTTTAATGCTAAAGCAAGCCATTTAGCTTTTATTGTGACTTGGGTTAATATTCTGGCCCTTGGCTGTCATCTGAGTATTGGGGTTGTAAATTATCCTTTTACTCGCCTGCAAAAGGCTAATAGAAAAGCCAGCTTGTCTGCTGTTGTGACTTTTAGCTGATTTTGTCAGTGTTTACAAACAAGATCTACTGTATTTCTGTTTGGCTTCAGTTTACACTCATTTATTTTGTTCAGCCAAGATTACGTTGCAATGTGTGGATGCCACAATCTTGGTTATCTAAAACCTTGAGCCTTCTTTCGGTAATCTATACTGATTAACTTTCTTTTGATGTTCATTCCTTCTTTAATTTTCCATCCCTCCTGAATCACACTAAACTACGTAGTTCTTACAAATTACGAACTTTTCTTTGGGGTTTGTGTTGACTAAAGTAGATACAGTCTTTCAGATATATTTAGGTGAATTTGTCTTCTCTTGGTCTTGTTGAGGTTTTTTAAACGTCACTTTCTAAGGTTCATTCAGTCCCTTCATCTGTAAGGTGACTGGTGACTGCTGTCGGGGATCCAAGATGAGCAGCCCTGCTGGTTAGTTGCTGCCCTTGTGGAGGTTATGTTTCAGAAAGGGAGATAAGCCACATCACAAGTACCAGCTTTATGTGTGAAATGCTGTGAGTTTAAACAAAATGTTATAATCCATGGGGTGTCAGAGGTGGTGGGGGTGCCCATCTATTTGGGGAACTTGGGAAAGATGCCCCAGTACACCATGGGGAGATGCTGGGGGGCTGTTAGCATGTAGGATCACCCTCATTATCTGGACAGTCATCTCCTTTAGTGTCTGAGTGGGAAAAATACACTGTCCTTGGAATGGGGTGGGCACTAAATAGACGTGCATTGAGTGAATGAGTGAATAGGAATGAATCAGTACTCTCTTTGGGCTGACTTTTACTTTGGGGCGATGCCATCATTGTTATTGGAAATAGCCCTGAATCTCCTGGCCTTGAGCGTTTTAGGATGGAGTCAAGGGCACATTTGCTGCTTGTACACGGTCCCCTGAAGGAGGACCCAGAGCAGAGCAGGTGGTTTATTTTTGTCTAATGGGCTCAATGATTTGTGTAAATTGTTAGGTTTCTGCTCTGTAACGGCCCCTGGGGAACTTGGAGTCAAATGTGTGGTCACCGTTGGCAAATTGAGCAGACCTCGTCCCCACCTTTACGCCTTGCTCAGTTTTGTGGCCCTGCCCTTGTTCGCCTTCACCCCTTCTCATCTACCACTCCTTTTGTTTTTGAACAAAGTGAAAATAGCTTTGCTTTTTTTCTAATTATGAAAATATTACATGTTCATACTAAAAAATAACAGCATAAAGAAGGAAGTGAAAATTACTTGTCCCACGTCTGAGGGATAACCTCCATCAGCGATTGGATGTCTGTCTTTGCAGATTTTTCCCATGTATGTATGTCTCTGTGTCTAGTTATGTGTCTGCATAGAGCAAATGTACTTTTAACAAAATGGAATCATATACATCTATTTTGTAACATAAGTTTTTCAATTTAAAATGCCTTGAGTGGACATCTTTCCATGCCAATAACTATAAATATACATCATCATTTAAATCCATGCCTGCTTCTAATCTGTCGTTTTGCTGAATTTTATACATCTTTGTAAACCTGCTTAAATCCTTTCTAGAACAAGCCAGGGTACACTTAAAAAAATTAAAAAGACATGTTGACAATCCATTAAAGCTGTTGTTTGCTTTAGATGAATTACTGAAGGAAAGAAATGGTGGAGGAGACCAAGATCACAATTAAAATTGGGTAATTTGCAGTGACTGTGTAATTTTGGGTGAGTCACTGCTCCTTAGTGAATCTTCGTATGAACGTCAAGGATTCATCGTGGTTGCTAAGGGTGGTTCGTGGACCAGGACCCAGCTGCTCAGGTTGTTTCTGCTTGTTTGGCAGTATCAGGGCAGGGTGATTCTGCTTTAAGACCTGGATGAGGAGCGTCTCTGCCAGCAGAAAGCACCCGTGCCCACACCTGAGCACCCCTTCTGCTTCAAAGCCCTTTATCTGGTGGGGATCACACCCCCTCCTTCACAGAATTCCCTTGGCGAGAGGATTAGCAGGGACATATATACAAGAAGGATGTCATATTTCCTGCTTTAGCTGTAAAGCGATTAAAAAAAAGAACACCTGGATAAATTCTGTGACATGTCACTTCAGGCAGCATCAGCATCTGAAACCTTTGGAAAAAGGCTTCCCTTTGGTACATGGAGTGGGGATGGGAGCTCCTTTTCCATTTGAAAAGAAAAACTTCCTTCACCTTTGTCAAAAGTTGAAGTGAACAGCAGTCAAAAACAGATTTACAATAGAGAAAAAGCATTTTTCAGAATATTAGAAATCTCAGATGTTGCAAGTCCTCACCTTCTAGGGCTTGAGAGTTAGACTTTGTTTTTTTTCCAGTGTGAAAATAAATTGAGCACAAAGAAGCGTGGTAAGGAAATGGGGCAAAAAGCTTCTAATTTGCGTTGGTTTTGGTACACTGGTCTCTAAGCTCTGCTTGTTATGTGTCTGCATTTCGAGGTATTTGCGCATGCAGGCTGCCCCCGAGTTGTATTTATAGGTTTGGAGGTGAGCACTGGCATCATGATCCGGTTTCCTAGCGGGTTCGCTTTGTGTGGGAAGAGTGTCAGGTTGGAAGCCTCTGCTGAATGTACGATGAAGTCTCCAGTAGTTCTGCCACCGGGGGCTGTTAGTCATATGGTATCATTCTGGTAGAATTTATTTAAATTATATTTCAAATTAGCTTGTTAGCATAAAAATATGCTGTGGGGAACACATTTAGACATTTGTCAACGACTAGAGAGATTTTTTAAAAAACGTTTTTATTCACAAGCCTGGTTGATAGTCTTATTATTATTCCTCTGAGGAACTGGGGACTGTGGTGTCCCCACCCCGTGCAGAAAAGCTTAGCATAAGGCATCGCCACCAGCCAAAGCGGTTAGCCTGAGAGCCGTGCGTTAAGAAACCGTTTATCTTACAGGTGCCTCCCAGCCAAAGGAGGGCAGAACTGAGGCTGGGTCCCAGCTACTGGAGGGGCTCTGGCAGGCTCCTCCAGTGAGGGACTGGCCAAGCCCATGAGCCCTTTGTCCTCCTTCAGCTCTTGGGGGGAATCTCATCTGTGGGTCGTGGGGTGGGGGTGTCCAGAGGGACCCAATTAGTGAGGTATCTTGCAGACCCCACTGCCTGGGCATTGGATCTCTTTTGGGATCTTTAATTGGAAAAGCTTTTAATTGAAGTTGTTCAGATAAATGGAGAATAGGAGAGTTGGTTTGGTTTCTGTTGTCCTGGGGGAGGGGGGTGGTGGAGAAGGTCTTCATGGGGAAAAGGAATGGAGCCTGTTCTGGGAGGCTCCAACGGGCAGGAAAAGGAGCTCCCAGTGGAGGTGGCATCGAGGCACATTTCAGCTCAGTTGGTGTGAGGAAGAGCTCTCTAACTCCAAGTGGACTGAAGGTAGAACTGACTGTCTCACCAAGTATGAGCTCATTGTCATGGAGAGCCACCGGTCAGGAGTCCTGAGGAAGATGGTTAACTATAGGCAGGTCAAATCCCAGCCCCCTTGGCTGGCTGTGTGAGCGTGGACAAGTCATTTTCTCTCTCTAAGCTTCACCGTCTTCATCTGTTAAATTACTGAGATGATTAAATAAGAAAATGTGCGTAAAGCATTTAGCACAATGCCTGACGCATGAGTACTCAATAAATGGTGGCCAAGTTTATCATCATCATCATCATTTCTACTTTGGGTGGGAGGCTGGAGTACCTGCTCAGGGATGGTCCATCCCTCATCTTTAATCCTCTTGGGCACTCCTCAAGTCCTCGGCTGCTCGCTCCCAGTCCTGAGCAGTGCCAGAGTTGGTTCCTTGTCATCAGGTGACCCAGACAGTATGAGGTTTGCCCTCTGAAGCCTTGCCTCATGTCGCTAAGCCTCTCAGGTAGTGGGTGGAGGAGTGTTACCAGCCTGAGGATGAGGAATGTCAGCAGAGCTGACCCACGTATGACAACAAGAAACCAGGCTTCCAACCAGTTGCTTTCACAGAGAGGTGCAAGTGTGGACCAAAAAAAAGAGGGCTTTCTCCCTATGTGGGCATTAGACTAGAGATTTGTGTTGCTGGTCAGAAAACTCTTCATTTGATTATTTGTATATTCATTCACTCATTCATTCAAGAAATAATGGCCATCTACCTTGTGTCAAGCACTGTTGTGAGTGCCTGAAACACAATGATGAGCATCTATGGCCCCATGATGCATACAGTCTAGTGGGAGAGGTGGACATCAAACAAACATTACCTAATGGATTAATATGGCGGGATATGGCACCAGGGGCCAGTAGGTTTCAGATTCTCACATCTCTAGACTCCCACCCACTCATATGCATCTGAACTCCTTTCTGATCACTCTTCATCTGTTCATCAGCTCCTGTATCTTTCTTGACCCTTTGACCAATGACCATCACCTGGCTGTTGAGCGCCTTCTCTGGACCAGGCACCAGGAAGACAGGTTGTTAGAACAGAGTCCCTGCCCTCCTGAGGGAGATGGATGGTGAGCAGGTAATTAGGGCAATGAGATAAGCCTTGTCGTTGAAGTATGAACAATGGTAAAATGCTTAACTCTGCAAGAAGTTAGAGAAGACTTCTTGAAGGAAGTGACCTTTGAACTGAGTCTTGAAGGATGAGTAGGAGTTTCCCAGGCAGGCAAAATGGGAGGATGGGGAGACATTTAGATGGAGAGAGCTGCCCATGGTAAACAGTGAAGTATGGAGGTGAATAACAGGGACCTTGGACTCAGTCCTTGCTTGGCCGTTCACTGGCTCTGTGACCTGGAGCAAGATACTGACCATTGAGCTTCAATTTCCTCATCTGTGAAATGGGAATATTAATAGCACCAATGTCATAGAGTGGTTGTGAAGATTAAATGAAACACACATTTTGATGTGCATTAGCTGTTAATAGTGGGCGGCGAGGTGAGAAAGATTGTGGATTACATGGTGAATGTGGAGGGGGGGGTCGAGAAGGTATAGGCATAAAAGAAAGGCCTTTGTGCCCAAGTGTTGGCACTTAATCCTGTGGGTGGCAGGAAGCCAGCCACGGGTGAGACTGGAGGTAGGGAAGCAGTTAGTCCTGGTATCAGAGAATGAGGCCTGACCCGGACAGTGGCAGGCAGTGTATTCGGAGAGGAAGAGACGACTTGGGGTAGGAGGCAGAAAGAAGCATGCTATATGCCAAGAAATTTGGGTCAGTCTGTAGGCAATGAGAGAACATCTTCAGTTTTGAAGAGAAGAATAATACCTGTATTAGGAAAATTATTCCAGAGATAGTAATGATGGGTAGCATGGAGAGTTAAGAGCCTGGAGGGAAGAGACCTCATAGGAACTAGACCCAGTCTAGGCAAGAAATCTTGAGAGCAGGAGGGATGGAGGAGAGGAGACAGCAGATATGGCATGGATTTATGTAATGTAAACCTTGCCCTGTTCTGTAATAGATCTGAGGCAGCCTCCAGGAATGTGCATAATACAATAAAATAGAAAAACATATGTAAGGCATCTTGCTGAGGATGAGAGGGTATAAAGCTTGAAAGTCTTCCCTGTGTAGTTGCTAAATTAGGATACAAATTAAGCTATCGTTTAACTTAGTAGGTTGGAGTTACTATGCAGAGTGCAGTCTGTACAATATTTCATTTAATTCTGACAGCAACTCCCACTTCGGTAGTTGGAGAAGCTGGGCTTGAGACGTTTAATAATCTGCTCAAGAACCCAGCCAGGAAGTGGCAGTTGGGAATTAAGCTCGAACCTGTTTGAGAGCAAAATCCATGTTCTTAAGATGCGCTTTCTGGGGGCCAAAGCCCCCATGAGAGTCATGTGGGAGGTGGACCACAGCTCTTGATTGTTGGAATGAGAGAAAGGGAGAGGCTGAGTTGCCAGCACTTCGGATGTTTCTGACTGTGTGACTGAGCTGTTTGATAGTGGTGCCGTTGACTGAGATTGGGAACATAAGAGGAGATGTGTTTTTTGGGGGGGAAATGATGAGAGTTGAGTTTTGGGTGGATGTGGTAAATTTCCACTTGTGGTGGGTCATCCATGAGGTGGCCTCTGTAGAAATTCAGCTCTAGCGCTCAGCAATTAGGATAGAGTCAGAGATACAGATTTGGGAGTCATCACCTGAGATGAGTGGGTGGGTCACCCAAGGAGAGAGGGGGTCAAGAAGATGGAACTCTGGGAAAGGACTACAACTGAAGGGAAGGAAAAGAAGTCGTGGATGAGACTGAGAGGTGGTGAGAGTGAGAGGAAGGCTGGAGGAGAGAGATGTCGCAGAAGCCAGGAGAGGGGAGGCTGAAAAAGGCTGTTTGCTTGAACAGGGGCAAAGCCCTCAGAAAGGTCAGAGTAGGGTGGGGGAAACCAAGGTGCACACTGTTAATGCTGTGGGGGTGGCAGTGTTAGGACACTGATGGATTTTAAGAGCAGCTTCAGCCAAGTGTGCACAAATCCATTTGCAGGTGATTTAAGGAGTGGGTATGTGGTGAAGGAATAGAGAAGTCTGGCTGAAGATGAAGGTGAGCTTGAGTGTGAGTCAGGGTAGAATGGAGGTTGATTTTTGTTTCGTAAGTTGAGTGTGTTGGGAGACTGAGGACAAAGAAAAGGAGGAGACTGAAGATATTAGAGAAAGATGAGAGGCACTGAGATTGGAGGCAGGAGGGAACTAGAGCAAGAGCTTTAGAGAAGTAAACTTCCAGAAGGGGGCTGGGAGGCTCGTCCTCAGAGACCAGGCAAAGTCCAGGTACAGAGGCATTTTGAGGCTGTGGCGGGAAGGGAAATGAGGGAGCTGGGTTGGCGACCTTTTCTTTCTCAGCGTGAGCTAAGAAATTGATCTGAGAACCAGCCAGTACATCAGGAAGAAAGGAAATGGATTGATACAGCTGGTTGTGGGAGTTGGGGTACGGAGTTAGCTGGGGCAAATACAGATTCGTGTGCAGCCTTGAAGGCCCAGTTGGAGAGTCAAGAATGTGAGTTTGTAAAGGTGCTAGCCGCAGCTAGATAACTCGCCAACATGCCAAGCGACCTGGGAACAGGAGCAGAGGTAAGCAGTCCCAGACTCAGATGGTGGACACGCAGAGATGGCCACCCTGTCAGACTTTGAGTGCTCCGCCATCCACAGCCCTGGGGGATATTACGTGGGAGGAGGGAGAGCCTGCTACATCCCCATCGGTCACCCTTCTGCCCTCACTTCTCCAAGTAGTCAGTCATTGTTCTGTTGTTAATAATTCTTCCAGACTCTTTCTAAAAAATGCATTAAAATTCTTGCCAGCACGACCTCTTTGAGTAATGAGATCTGTAAGTTTATTAACCTCTGTGAGAAGTGGATTTCTTTGCTCCGTGGGAGCGGATAATCTCTTGGAGGGAATGAACATTAATGTGCTGACCTGGAGGGTGAGCTTGACGCCTGGGGGCAGAGGTGGTGAGGCGGAGGCAGCTTATCTGTGCCCTCTCCCCTCAGTCATCTGATTGAATGTGTGTCCACTGGAAGATGGGCCCATTACTCTGCACATCACTCTCCCCTCTGCCCGACTCAGTGAGCCCTGCCGTGGCCCAAAGTTGAGATGGCCAGAGAAACCAAACCGTAACAAACCCTTGTTTCTTTCAGTGAGCCTAATTCTTTAAGTATGAGAAGAGGAAAGGAGGAGATAGGAGCATTGAGTCTTATGCAGACAAGAATGTCTAAACTGTGTGTCCATGCACAGAGGCCTGGGGATCCACTAGGTTTGGGAGGGATGTTAGGATATTTGCTATATGACCACGTTGAAACACATCCTCTGTCGTCCCAGTGTTGGCCTTCAAATCTGCACATGTATTCGATAGTTGACATAAGCTACTTGCAAGGCGTCCAGCTAAATAGCAATGATTCATGACTTCGTCTTCATTATTGGCATTTCAAGTCTGCTATAACCTAGCCTGACTTACCTGTCTTCTGTGTATCCTGAATACTTCGCCCATGCCCATCTATATTGTTTATCACATAAAACATTTAATTATAACACAATGTTATGTCAACATATTATCGTACTCTGCATCTCCCCCACCCTTGCCAACCAGACCAGCACTGTCCAGTAGAAATATGAGTGCCACATCTGTAATTTTACATGTTCTAGTGTCTGCATTAAAAAAAAGACAGGTGAAATAAATTCTAATGTATGTTAACCCAGTATATTCAAGATATTATCATTTCAACATGTAATCGGTGGTGAGTAAATCACATGGAGTGCTATGGAATGTACATTCCAGTGAGAGAGACAGACTCCGCTTGTCTCTGCTCCCCTGGCCCCCTGCCAAAAAAAAAAGAAATCAACCAACCTGTAAATAGATCCGCAAATAAAATAACTGCAAGTTGTGCTCAGTGCCATGAGGGAAAGAAGCAGGGGCTGAGACAGACTTGAGAATGTATGGTGATGAGATGCCTCTCTGCAGAGGTGACATTTAAGCTGCTACTTCATGTGAAGAACAGGAACAGAGCATTCTAGGTGGAGGCAGGAACAGGTGTAAAGACCAAGAGTGGGAAGGAGCTGCCTGGAATGTTTGAGAAATTGAAATCAGACGGTCGTGGCTGGATGGCAGCGAGTGAGGGGAGAGAGTGCAGGCTGGGATTGGAGAGAAGTAGGCAGGGCCGAGGTCGGCTGTGGTGAGGACTATGGCTTTTATTTGAGATGCACTGAGGTTGAATCAGATTGAAAGATTTTAACAAGGCTGTGACACCATCCTTCTGTGTTAAGAAGACTACTCCGGTGCTCTGCGGAGAATGGATTGGAAGGGAACAACAATTGAAGCAAGGAGACCAGTGACAGGATTCCTGGGTTTTGAGTCACAGAGGGTGCTGGCTGAGGCCAAGAAGGTCACAGCGGAGAAGGAGAGAAGCAGACAGATTATGCAGGTGGTTTGGAGATGGATTTGTTAGAACTTTCAGAGGGATTAGATGTGGGGTAAGGGTAAGGGCGAGGGAGGAAATAAAGAGGACCCCTTTGGTTTTTGGTTTAAGCAACTAATAGATGTGGGGAAGCCTGGAGGAGGAGAAGGTTAGGAGTAGGGTGGGGGAGTCAAAGTCAATTAAGCTTGAGATGGTGAGTGGAGCTGGAGAGAAGGCAGTTAATTATATGCATCTGGGGCTCAGCAGAGGACAGACTGGAGATAGATTGGGCTAGGTCAGGATAGAGAGAGGGTAGGCAGAGGAGAAGAGGGCTGGGATTAAGCCTGGAGCACCCACTGTTTAAGTAGCAGTAGAGGAGGAGGAGCGAGGAAAGAAGATGCAGGAGGAGTGGCTAGTGAGGGAGGAGGAAACTGGGATGATGGCGTCAAGGTGGCTGATGGAGAAGTGTTTCAGGGAGGAGGACTTGAGCCTTGGTGTTGAGTGCTGCTCAGAAGTGGGCCAGCACTAGGCAGCGTGGCAGCTGCTGGTGGCCCTGAGCTGAGCCCAGTCAGTGGCAAGGTGGAGCCAGGAGCCAGGTGGGTTAGAAGATGAATGGGAGTCTGGGAAGGGGGTCTTGTGGGGATGTGTGGACCGCTTTTTCAAGAAGTTGACTGTTAAGGGAGCAGAGAAATAGGACAATAACATGAGAGGCCGTAGGTAAAGAAGAATGTATTTAAGGTAGATCTCCAGCGTGCATGGATGCTGATGGAAATGCTGCCTGAGAGAGGGGGCGTGACAGAGGAGCCTAGGCCTTGAGAAAGTGACAGGGGTGGGGTTCGGGGCACCAGAGGAAGGACTGTCTCTTGGAGGCGGGAGAGGGAGGCACCCTCTCCTGGAAAGAAAAGGAGGAGGCCGCAGTGGCAACAGATACAGGCAGGCTGGGGTGTGGTGGAAGATGCGTAAGTTCCAGTCCATGGCTCCTGTTTTCTCCATGAAGATGAGGCAGGGTCATGAGCTGAGAGCCAGGGTGGAGGACGGGTGTGGGAAGTTTGAGAAGCAGAAGGTGTGAAATTGTCTGGGAGTGGGTGGCAAGCCTACTAGAGAAACCCAGGCTTGTGGGCTATTGCAGAGTGACAGTTTGAGGTCAGAGAACATGAATTTAAAGTGAAACTTGTCCACCCAGTTTTGCGCTGTTACCCAGTGGCTTGAGTGTGGGCATGGAGGAGGCAGATGGCAGGATGCATCAGGTTGGGGTTTTGCCAGGCTGAGGAGACAGGATATTCTCATGGGATTGGTAACAGTCATAGACGATGGCATGGGCCGTTCGAGCAAGAGAGTGAAGCCAGGAGGTGGCTGGTGGAGAGTGGGTAAGTCAGTGGATTGGAGATCTCTGTGAGGTGGGAAATACCTAAGGGAGTGAGCTGGAAGGATGAGTGGGTGGGCAGGAATCTGGGGATTGGAAAGTCACATTCCGAGGTGGTACATTCCTGGAGATGAGGGGTCCTGAGTAAGGCCATGGGAGAGCGTCGCTGAAGGGGCATGGGGAATAAGGTGTTTCAGTGGAGGTGCTCAAGGAACTGAGCCTGTTGTGTTGGGGGTTATCCATGTGGATGGTGACAGTGACAGGAGGTGGGTGGAGGAAGAAGCTGGGCTCGGACCTGAAGCCCCTCATCAATGGTGGGAAACGACTTGGAGGCTAGGGGGGAGGCAGGTGGCTGGAATGGCCTGGCCACCAAGGGCATGAGAGAGCCACGTGTGGGGAGTGGGGGGCACCACAAGGACACCAGTCCCCTGTACTCCCTTGTGTTCTGCGTATGTGGGAGGTGAGAGGAGCACATGACCTGTGTGTGTAGCTGGGCAGTGCTGTCCTCAGGGCCCAGCCTGGTTTCAGTTAGGGCATGAAGGTGAAGGGAGCATTCTGGCTGGGCTGCTGGTGCCTGCTGATTTCAAGAAGGATTTCAGTGAGCCCTCAGAGGATTTGAGAGTATAGGGAGGAGGGAAGGCCTGGCTCAGATTTGTGAATGAATAGAGCAGGGAAGACCCAGGAGCCTGAGTGATGCTGGGTGACTAGGAAGGTGTGGTCTCCCGGCTCTCCCTGCGGTAAAGGGATGGGAAGTGTTCCTCTCTTGAGGTGAAGAGTGGGGCAGATCTTTCTGAGCATGCCAAAGACTTGGGGATTTCGAGTTGATGGTGAGCTCCATGTGGGTCAGCCCTGGTGATGTGGTTGTTCCAAATGCTGACTAAAACTTTGAAGACCTTAGTCCAAGTATGAAGTAGCTGTAATAAAGGAGACGATGGGTCTGCCTCGGTCTGCGTCTAGAATATTGTATTGGGTTCTGGGCACCAGAGTTCATCCAAATTGAGATGTGTGGAAGGATATTTGGAGCGGCCAAAGCAGAGCGGGAGGGGTCTGGACACGTGTTCCGTGAGGATGAGTTGAAGGGAGGTTTCTTAAAGTGGGATCTCTAGATGCAGTTCAGGGGTCTGTGAACACCCCTCCCCCTAAACTGTACAGAGAATTGTATATGTGTATGTGCTTTTCTGGGGAGGCTGTCCTTAGTTTTTATCAGATTTTCAAAGGGGTCCTTGACCCAAAAGCGATTAGAACCACTTGTTTAAAGGACTTGGGCGTATTTATCTTAGAGAAGGGAGAACTCGTCCAAGAGCTGAGGGCAGGGGGAGGAGAGAGCTGTTTCCACAGCTAGCTGCTGTTTGGGAAGGAGGGTTTGCTCTGTGTGGACTCAACTGGTGGAACTCGGATCAGTGGAGGGAGGTAGAGGGAGCCCGGATCTGGCCCCTTGGGTGTCTGAGGGAACCTGAGAGCACTTGTCGCAGGTGGGGTATGCACAGGGCAGGTGACAGAAGGAGGTGGCCTCTGATGCTTTTGATGCAAAAGCTTTGTCCAAACCTTCTTGTTCTGAAGGGTAAACGGCTTTGGATGTTGCCGGGTTTTCCTTGTCCTCAGGGAGGCTGTCTTTTGCGCTGAGCTTCCCTGGGAACGATGAAGCCCCTGCAGGTGCTCAGCTGTGCAGCTCTGGGGTGCAGAGGCCCCTGAAAGCCTGCTCGCCTTTCTGGAGACAGCGCATTAAACGTAATCTTAGGGAGAGGGCCCCTGCTTGTCTTGGGCCTCCATGGACTCCGCCGTAGTGTGGGAGTGATGTTCCTCATGGTGTTGCCTTGGGTGTGCTTGGCTCCTCCCACATCTCATTCAGGGTGGCAAGCTCACCTTCCTGGGCCCTCAGTCACCCACCTAGACGGTCTGTGGCGTTGGAGTCCTTTCGGTGATGTGGAGTAGGGTGAGACAAGCCCTGAATTGGGCTCGCAGGCCTGGGTCGAGCACAGCGTTGTCTCTTAGAGGGGGCCCTGTACGCCCCCGCACCCAGTGTGTTCTGAGTGGTGGCTGTGCTCCTACCTTGCTTTGGCACCAGCAGAGTCTGATCTGCTAAATTTAAAAGTATCTCCCTTGGGACACAACTGATGATTAATCGAGTTTGGCTATGTCAGAGCTTCCTCTTTTTTTTTTTTCCTTCTCTCAGTTTTTTTAAAGCAGGCATACCTCACCAAGGATGGAATATTCTGGAAAACTGGAATTGGAATTCCCACAGCCTGATTGAAAGCCATATCACTTGCTTCAAGGGAGGGAGCTAAAAAAAGCCACTCCTTGGCTTCTCCCATGAATTTTAAATGTTTGAAAGCTTTGCCTACAAAGGAAACAATGTCTTATTCCTTAAATAATTAAGTAGAGAACATTGAGAATGGCAGTATCGTCCAGGCCTGGTCACGCTGTAGCCCCTGGGACCCTCTCTCTCAAGGGGAGAGCTGGGGTGGGTGCCTGAAGAGGTTGTCCTCGTAGAAAAATTGATACAGCTTCCAACAGCAGCCTTTCAAGCATTTTGGGAAATTGGCACCACCATGGAAGTGTCATGAAAGGCAGTGAAGGTGGCATGTGATATAATTTAAGTTTTCCTCTGAGAGGCTGCATCCATCAGCTGTTTGTATCAGCCCGGTGAATTCTTAATTGGTCTTATTTGTCCCTTCCCTGCCAGGTGACTGCCCACGTGAGATGACTGTGGCCTTGAGCAAAGTCTCTGTCCTCCCAAGCACTATAGTATTGGCACTGGTTTCTGTATGTACTTGGTGGAAATTTCTGGAGAATCTGTGCAGGGAAGAGAAGGCTACTTTATCTTCTGGTAGAAGATCTTCCCCTCAGGAGCAATGGTGGCGTCTCGGAACTGGCCGATTGTTTCCCAGATGTTTGCCCCTTCTGTGATTATACAGGATCCTTATCTCTGAGGCCACAGAAGGGTATGCTGGACAGACATAAGGTCATGCCCGATGGTCATTGTGGTGTCTTACTTGATTTTTGTAGAAGAGTGAGTTCTTCCAGGGGGAAGGGAACTAATATTTATTGACTACCAATATGCATTATTTCATTTAAGCTTCATGTTTTATGGATGAGGAACTGGAGTTCAGAGGGGTTAAGTTACTTGGTTAAGGTCACACAGTCAGGACAGAGTGGGGCTGGTGGTTATATATGTTGTCCAACTCTGAGGGAAGTCAGTCTGAGGTTCACACTCTGTAAGACTTTTTCAATTCCATGAGGAAAACAACTTTTGTTTCAAAAAGACAACTTGAGGTCTTAAAAAAAAGCAGAGATGTGCCTCAAGGAAGCTCTGTTAGCACACCTTTCAAGGGGCTGGGGTTAAAAACAGGGATTTGCTCTGATGCGAACACATGGCCGTTCACACAGCTGTCTGAGTTTTCTACGGATTTCTTTTGCCCAAAATCCACTGAGCCATTCCTTTGTCTTCCCTCTCATCCTTCCATCTCCCAGTTTCTCCCTGGTCCTTTTTTCTCAGATTTCAGTAGAGGTTCTCAGAATGACTTACTTCTTCAGTCTTGGTGAATTATATGTTACAATCACATCTATTAAGACATTATTCAGATCATGTAATAGAAATCTAAATCTTGAATAAGTAAACCTGTTAGGCTGGGTCTATGTGTGATTAGTTATATCAATATTAATCTTGACGCAGCAGGGTTGTAAGCTCTCCAGAGCCCACGTTGCTCACCCTACCTTTGGCTGTGAATCAGAATCTTTCCCATACTTCTCAGTGGTTCACACTTTAGGGGGTTACTTGCATTGTTTGTCTCAAAGATGCACCAGAGCCCCCCTTTTTTTTTGGCCAAGTGATGTAGCTGCTTTGTCACAGCCAGGGCTCTCCTGGCTGTAATAGAAGGACGCCCCGTTGGGAACGTGAGGGGAAGATGCTTTAGTGATGTGGTTTTCAGGACTGATTTCCCAATGAACAGCAGTTTCGTTCCGTAGAAGTTGGGGGTTTCAAGCCCCTCCCTCCTAGGTGAGAGGTCAGACTGAGTCTGAAGTAGTGAAATTTCTCTCCGTGCATCTTACAAAAACTGATTGTTTGATTTATTTTTGTTTTTTTTCCTGGAGCAAATCTCTTACCCACTCATAGCTAAACCAACCTAGTGAGTCATGAGTGCACCTTGAAGAGGAAGTCAAACTGAAATTATGATCTGAAACCTAGATAGGATCTGGGTAAGTGTTTTTTGCAGGAAGAAGTTCATGGTTGAGGGTCTTCTAGGTCATCTGTTTTTAGAATGAAAATTTTCAGGTAGCCTCTGGAACTGATCTTGGTAACAGGTAAAATCAGTTTCCCCCACACCCATGGGATCAAATATTTGCATGGCGGAGGCAGAAACCACTGTGTCTGCTCAGACCTCTGTGTCTAAAGGCTTCTGATGCTTCGTGCTTGGGCTTATCAGAATCAGCAGCTTTGTTTAGGTCACCTGCATTCAGGTGGCGGCCAGTGGCAGCAGAACTGCATCCCAGCAGTCCAGGTGGAGGTGACCCTTGCAAACAGCAGATTTAGCTCAGCAATGCACTTCTTACATCCTAAGTTTGCTCCTTCATTCACTCAGTTAAATAACATTTATTGAGTACTTCCAGGGGTGACTAAGATGGACTTACCCCTGTCCTTGTAGAGTTTGCAGTATAGCAGGGAAAGTGGATATTGAATAATTACAAAAATAATTCATTATAATTTGTTCATTCAACAAGTATTTGTTGAGTATCTAGTGTGTGCTCGGTGCTATTCACGGTGTTGGGGATATCAGTGAACCAGACAGAGAAGAATTCCTGCCTTCTTGAAGCTTACATTCTAATAAAACACACAATAAATAAAAATATAACAAATAAGTAAATTTTATGGCATGTTAGAAGGCAGAAAGTGCTGCGGGAAGCAGAGGCAGGTAAAGGTGATTGGGAGTATGGGCTGGCCGGGTGGGGGGTGTCACTTGTAGAGAGTGGGATGCATGAAATGAAAATTACAGATGGTTGGAGTTATTGAGAAGTGGCAGGTTATGACAGGGAGTTGGAGAGGTGGAGGCAGAGGGAGAGAAGAGAAGTTCAGGCAGCTGAGAGGCCAGCTGGATCATCTATGTGTGTATTGAAATGATTGAGAATCAAGACCAGAGTAGTGTAGGAGAGAGGGACTGTGATCAGGGAGCTAAAATCATTGAGAAAAGAAGGGGAGTGACACGGGCACTGGTGGTTGAGGGCAGCAGTGAGGGGTAGTAGGTGACAAAGTCTGATGATGACAAGAGATTCAAAGCCCAGGAATCTCAGAGAGGAGGGAAGAGAGTTGCCTGGAGGGGCAGTGAGGAGCCCACTGGTCCGGCCGTGGAAAGTGCTGTGAAGGAGAGTTACAGGGTGCCTTGAGGATGGGTAACAGGGGTGTCTGTCCTGGAGTGGAGAGGCTGGGGAAGGCTCTTGTGATAGTGTGATTTATAGTAAGAAATATATGTTTGGTCTTCCTTCCTGTTCCTGGCAGAGGGCTTCTAAAACCCTTGGAATCTCCTGGGATGAGAGCCATAAGGATGTCTTGTGTTATGTTAATGAAGTGCCTTTTGGAAAGCACCTAAGGATGGGAGGTGGTTGCCAGGGAGGCCAGTCCTATGATTAGAGGGTTGGAACTTTCAGTGCCCCCCACCCCCAGTCTGTGGTGGGGAGAGCGACTGGAGGTTGAATCAATCGCCAGTGGCCAATGATGTAATCAATCATGCCTGTGTAATGAAGGCTCCATAAAAACCCAAAAGGATGGGGTTCGGAGAACTTCTGGGTTGATGACCATGTGGAGGTTGGGGGAGAGTAGTGCGCCCAGAGGGCATGGAAGCTCCATGCCCTTTCCCCATACCTTGCCCTATGCATCTCTTCCGTCTGACTGTTCCTGAATTATATTCTTTTATAATAAACTAGTGATCTAATAAGTAAAATGTTTCTCTCAGTTCTGTGAGCTGCTCTAGCAAATTAATCAAACCCAAGGAGGGGGCTGTTGGAACGTCCAATCTCTAGCCAGTCGGTCAGAGCGCTGGTGACAACCTGGACTTGCGATTGGCATCTGAAGTGGGAGCAGTCTTGTAGGATTGAGCCCTTAATCTGTGGGATCTGATGCTATCTCCAGATAGATAGTCTCAGAATTGAGTTGAATTGTAGGACACCCAACTGATGTCTCGGATAATGAGAATTGAGTGCAGAATCTTAGCTTCCCTGAGGAAGTACAGTTTGAGAGGGTGGCTGGTGGGTAGATGTGGTCCAGAGGAGGTCAAGAGGGAGCAGGAACTCTCTAGGGCTACACATTCAGGAGGAGGCCTGGCTCATGGGTGGGGGTGAGTGTGGATGAGGAGCTTGAGAGAATAGGGGGTTTCCCAAGGTATTTATTTAGTGCTGCGGTAGGAAGAGACCTGTGTGGGTAGCTGGAAGCTGCAGAGAGACCCAGGGAGGGCCGGATGGAGATTCCCTCTGGCCACCCAGGAGATGGGCTGTTGAAGCACCACATTAGCCAGCTGCTGCCTGCTATCCCATCTTATTGATCTGGTGGTTGGTTGATCAACAGGGTCCAAACAGGCCCAAGAGGCACCTTTAGGGGCTGTGAGCCCTGGGTCAGGAACCTGAAGGTTTAGGGAACTCAGGAGGTATTTTCTGAGCTCTCTGACTTGGGGAAAGGCTGTGAGGATGCTGTTGGTGAGCAGGATTTGGATTTCTGGATCATTCTTTAATGCCTGGGATGACAGCCTTGGTAAGGGATGGAAAGGGTGAACCTGTTTGCCCAGAGACCGCAGAGCTCCTCAAGAGGGCTTCCACCTGAACATGGTGGGGAAGGCGAGGAAAGCGGCTGAGGTGTCTGGGGAGTAGGGTCAGTAGAACCAGGTGTGGGAGATGGCTGGGACACTGTGGAACAAGTGTGAAGGGAGCCTGAAGCATGTGTTGGGTTTAGGTCGCTCAGGGGACTCTTGCTTAATAGCTGTGTGTGGCCTTGGGCAAATTACTTATACTTTATCCCCTTTCTGTTTTCCTCTGTAAAATGAAGACACAGACTCTGATTTCTCAAGGTTGTTGGGAAAATTAGATGAGCTATGTCTTTCAGTGCCCAGCACGACCGCAGCACGGGACAGATGATCAGTACATGCCAGAACCTCCAGAAAGTACCTTTCCTGAGGTACTGCTGACACCTGGCTGGAGTGGGTCTCAGTGTGGCTGTATGACCATGGAAAGGCATTTCCTATTTAAAAAACAGATCTTTTAGGAGAGGAAGACAAATTGTACTGAAGATGTAAATGTGCATGGAAACGTGCATATCCGAGGATGGAGGCTTGAAGCAAAGCACTTGGAGAAGATAAAAATGAAGTGGGGAGAAGTCTACACACAAGCCATCTGGCCCTTTGGAGGAGAAGGGCGATGTGTTCTTGGTGCATGGGAGCAAGCACGGGCTGTTCTGGGGCCAGACTCCGGGCCGGCACACCTGGGCCCCAGCTGTCTGACACCGGCTGGCTACCTCATTCTGCTAAAAGTCGAGCATCTTCTCCCTTTTCCGAAAGGGAGAAGAAACTATAGAAGATCCAGTACTGTACCGCACATCTGATTCATCATAACCTGTTACCCACACAGCAGCCAGAGCACTCTGCAAAGTGACAGGAAAACATGTCATTCTTCTATTAGTCATTTGTTTCTATCTACTGAACACCTACCAGTACATTTTCCTTCCAAACCCAAAGAAGCATTAAGGAACTCTACTGGGTGTTTGCTCCTATCTACTTTTGTTCTGTCTCTGCGTGTACCCTTCTCTCTCTCTCCTGTGTTGAGACATGTTTTCTGGGTGCCAGGCTCTCGTTGTGACATGGTGCATAAAACATAGTCATGGCCCTTGAGCTCACCCTGGTAGAGCTGTGCTTTCCAACCTCTTTCAGGCCAAGCAGGGCACATTGGGAAAGGTCATTTGTGCAAACGCTGGGGAAAGGGAGGAGGTTGCAGATGAGGAAGCCATAAGCTGGGCCTCCAGCTGCCCTGGTGCAGCCTGGAGCTGAGAGTGTCAGTATATCTTCACATGTCCGTGTGTGTGTGTGTGTGTGTGTGTGTGTGTGTGTGTGTAAAACGTTACCTAGTAGTCCTGCTGTAGAGAGAGGTTCTCACTGCTGTCCACAAGGATCTACTGATGGCCTTGTGGAATTTCACACGGTCCCATGAGCTGGCAGCTGATCACTCTGGGCCCTCTGTGACTTGGGTTCACTCAAAGCTCTGGCCACAAGTTCGATCACTTCCTCTATTAAGGGGCTGCAAGGGCTCCAGAAATGAAGACCTGATCCCCGCCCAAGGGGGCTTATGGCCCAATTTAGGGGTTACAACACACCTATAGCTACCCAAAGACAAGGCAGAATATGGGCCACAAAGGAGGTACAGAGAGCTGGGCGCCAGGGAGAGAGTCTAGTGTGGTGGTGGAGCCGGGTGCCTCTGATGGAAGAGGTGACTAACTTGCACTTTGCCTTGAAGGACGTGGGATTCTGACCAGTGGTGGTGGGCTGAGGAGCAGGTGGACATGAGCAAGAGGCATTCCCGGGGGAGAGCACAGCTCATCTGAAGGCTCAGATATGGGGTGAGCAGAGACTTCTGTTTTGTGGAGCCTGTAGGTTTGGTACAGGGATTGATGGGGAGGAGGCTGCAAAGTCAGGTAGAGACAAAGGCTGAGTGAGGACTTGGATTTTGGCTCCCGGGGCTGCCTTCACAGCCTGTATGTGAATAGCTGTCAGGGTGGACACCTGTGGTTGGTTTGAATGGGACGTGGCTGAAAGGGCGTAGTACAAGGGAATCAAGCACAAAAAAGGCTCCCTTCACTCGTGTATTGCCTGTTTGAGGTCCACAAGGGTAACTTTCGATTGAACGTGGCCTGTCTTGGCTCCTTCTGAGCCAGCACACATGTCGCACCGTGGGGCTCTTCAGAGCTGTGGACGCAAGCTATTTTTGTGCTCTTTCAAATGCCCGTGTTTATTTTTAAACTTGAGCCTTTGTAAGGCAGGTATGTATCATGCAGGCTTTGCTTTTGAGTAAAAAGGTTCTCTTGGGCTGACGGCACCAGCAAAAGATGTTCTTGGTTTAAAGTTGTACATTCTTTTCATTTAATGCCTCAATGCATATATTCCAGCATTATAGGGAGGGCCACAGAATTTTCTTTAAATTTGCTTTTAAAGAAAATCCTGGAAAGAGGAAACCCACATGCAGTTGGCCACTTCCTTAACTCATACTGGCAGATCTGTATCATGAACAGTGGTGCTCAGACAAGGAAGGTGGTCTGTGTTTCTCAGAGATGGGGCAGGTAAGGGAAAAGCTGGGATGAAAGTCTGAACCCTGCCACCCCTGCCCCCACCTCCCACCAATAGGAGCCCATGGACAAGGGGCTTAGAATAGAATGTCTTATTATCTTTTAAGCATATGCAAGTTGTAACTGAAGAATTAATGAGATTAACTTAAAGTTCAAGATGGAGGATTCAACACATGTGCTTACTTATACTTTTCCTCCCCAGAATCCATTAAAATGGTAATAAAGAGTTTATTAAAAGTATAATCCTGTGACAGCAAAGTGAATGGGAGGGAATTGGCAGCAGCTGAGAGATTGCAACAAATTTCTGGATAATAGAAAGCAGTGGAGGAATGGCGATGTCAGAAACATAGCAGAGGAGACCAGAGCCCAAAGTACAAGAGGAGGGGGTCCGTGAGGGTGGGAGTAGGGGCCAGTCTGCCCTGGAGAACTCCAGAGAGCCTCTTAACCAAGCCCATAGGTCCAGCTCAGGGCCGGAATGAGAAGTGATGCTGAAAGCTGGAAGTTTAATTGAAGGTCTTAGGGACACCGTGTTTCTTAGGGAAAATGAGGACAAGCAAACTTCGCTGGCAGAGGCAAGCAGGGAGTGTGGGTGCTGGCATTCTAGAATAAAGTCTTCCTTGGTCTGGCATGGATCCTGGGTGGCTGGATGGTATTTAAAGCCATCGTATTAGGTAAGATCAGCTAAGGAGAGATCTTGGAGCACTCCAACACTGAGGAGTCAGGAAGAGGAAGAACCAGCAAAATAAACTTCTCATCAGGTAAAATGGATGCTAGACAAAATAGTGAGGCAAGGCCTTCAAGATGCTGAGTGAAAGTCATTTTTTCCCCCAAGGGAATATTCTCCCTTCGCTAACATCTGTTGCCAATCTTCCTCCTTTTTTTCTTCCTACTTCCCCCACCCCAACCCCCCACCCCAAAGCCCCAGTACATAGTCGTATATAGTTGTAAGTTCTTCTATGTGAGCTGCCACCACAGCGTGGCTACTGTCAGACAAGTGGTGTGGTTCCATGACTGGGAACCAAACCCAAGTCGCCAAAGTGGAGTGCGCCAAACTTCAACAGGTGGGCCATCAGGGCTGGCTCTGGGAGTTTTTTTGTTTTGTTTTGTTTTGTTTTTTTGGTAAGGAAGATTAGCCCTGAGCCAACATCCGTTGCTAATCCTCCTCTTTTTGCTGAGGAAGATTGGCCCTGGGCTAACATCCGTGCCCATCTTCCTCTACCTTATATGTGGGACGCCTGCCACAGCATGGCTTGATGAGTGGCGCATAGGTCCATGCCTGGGATCTGAACCTGTGAACCCTGGGCCGCTGAAGCAGAGCGCACAAACATAACCACTATGCCACTGGGCTGGCCCCAGGAAAATCATTTTTTAACCATTGAAAAAAATTTTTCTATCCAATGTGGTAGACTGAAAGATGTCCCTCATAGATATTATGTCCTAATCTCTGGAACCTCTAAATGTTGCCTTATTTGGTAAAAGAGTCTTTGCAGATGTGATTAAGGTAAGGATCTTGAGACGGAGAGGTGATCCCGAATTATCCCGATAGGCCCTAAATGCAATCACAACTGTCTTTGTGAGGGAGAGGCAGAAGGAGATTTCACTACACCCGCACAGAAGAGAGAAGGGATGTGAGGACCTCAGCAGATAGAGAGATTTGAAGATGCTAAGCTGCAGACTTTGAAGATGGAGGAAGAGGCCAAAGAATGAATGCAGCTCTGGAAGCTGGAGAAGCTGGGAAACGGATTCTGCCCTGGAGCCTCCAGAGGGAGCACGGCCCTGCTAACACCTTGGTTTCAGCCCAGGGAAACTGATTTTGGACTTCTGGCCTCCACCCTGTGAGAGAATGAGTTCCTGTTGTTTTAAGTCACCGAGTTAGTGGTAATTTGTTACAGTAGCCCAAGACACTAATCCACCAGCCAAACCGGTCAAGTGTAGGGAGAGAGTAAAGACAATCACAGGTCTGCAAGGACTTAAAGTTTACTTCCCGCTCATTTTGAGGGTCTATACCAGCAAAACAAGGGTGAATACTATGAAGGAGGCAAAAAGAGACTTGGTGGCTTCTGGGAGTCTAAAGTAAAGAACTCCAGATGGACACCTGGGAGTGGGCATCAGAAGCACCCAGTCCAGATCGGAACTGAAAGTCGTTGGCTCCAAGAATAGTATATTCAGGACAGAGACTGGACTGGATTCCAGGCAATGGACAGAATGAATAGGGAGACATTAGGGTTACAGGAGATGTTTCTTTTCTCAATAGGAAAATGAAGGCAATAGAAAAACTCCACAAAAAAATAAAAATGACCGCAAGCATGATATATTTCTAATATGAAGCACACTAAGATACCGCCTGCTTTTGGACAATTGGGGGAGTGCTAGAGAGGAGAAGCTTCTCTTTGACCTTGATGCTAGGAACTTTTTCTTGGAAGAACACTTGGCTCTTGACCCTGGAACTACACAGAAAGAAATATAATTCTGGCACATTTCTTGGGTCTGCAGGGAACAATATTTATGTGGTCATAATAATATTCTCTTTTTTAAATGGTAGAGGACGCTTGTGTTAATTTATTGACTTAACTTTTCCTGGTACTAGACATTCCATTTAATTCCTGGTTGACTTTTTTTGTAAATAATGCTGGAATCTGAGGTCAATTTGATCCATGAAGCCTCTTTGTTGGAAGAGTTGGAGAACTGAGTTGTTAGACTGGTAATGTATAATTATGTATAATGGGGAAGGCCCCCCCAAGTGTAAGAATGATGGCTGAATTCTGAAGGGAGGTGGTTGATTGGCTTATCTAGACCATCCCCCTTATTGTGCCGGGTATCGGGCCAACAGGCTAACTTGCTCTTGGTCCTGCCTGATCCTGTATTGATGAGCAGCCTAGTGCTGCTTCCCTGAGCAGGGGCCTGTGGGCAGAAGGGGTTGAGGGGTGGGGCAGACATGCTGACTTACAGGTCTGGTACAAATGGGAGAAACCTGAGCTTGTTTATATGCCAACAGTAAGAAAAGCAGCAGAGCCTATCTGGTGAGGGGCAGGGCCAGGTAGTCAGAGGCCTGTGGATCATTCTGATGCACCTGGAGCTGGTCCTCTGGGGGACAGAGCCATGAAAGGCTTTGAAGCTGGGTGGGCAGTTCCTTACTCCTCGAGATTGGAGGAAGATTTTTCTCTTGGTGCTGTATGAATGATATTTGAAGGGGTGTTAAGACTCAAGGCAGATGAACTAGTTAGGGCATCCTATGAGACTTTGAAACACTATTTAAATGGCTGTAAAAAAAAAATGTCTGAATGGTTTGTTTTAATTCAAACCAAATAGAAGTGGAAATAATAAGAATTGTGAAGTTTTAGAGGTTCATATCAGAAAAAGCCCGGAGCGGAGCACTGCAAGTGAGGGGTTATGATAAATTAAAACAGCATTTTTCTTTTCTTTCTTTTTTTTTTTTTTTTGAAAAAAGTAGTCATGCCAGTTCTTTGCAGAATCATTTCACGTGGAGCCAGAAATCGTTCAGAGCCGGAGTGGTCTCTGCCGAGTGTTTTCATATTCTAAACATACATATGTTGTACAGAGCGTCTAATTATTCTTGGGGATAATTACTGTCAGGTTCCAAACTATGTTCAATGAGCAGCAATTGGTGTTTATTCAGCTCTAAAAAGACCATGCAAAGGAACAGTAGGTTATAGTGTCTGCCTAAAGAGACGTTTTGCCATCCAGAAACATCTGCTTTCTATTTAAAGCACTGAAGAAAGAATGGGAGTATATTTGAAATAGACTCTCTAGGCATTGAACACTAAAGAAAGAAGAATAAAATTGGGCATGAAGGTAAGTTTCTGTTCTCTGATACATACTCGCTTCAGCTTTTCCCTGCTGGGAAGGAAAGGTGGCCTCCTGGGTTGGAAAGTTCTGCTTCTTTTGAACTTTTCTATTTATACTGATTTGCACACTTAGAGGAACTGGCTTGTGTGTCTGTCCTAGTTCCAACTCTTACTTTCTCAGGTGAGACAAGATACTCTTTCAGAGTTGGGGTCTACCTTTTGAATTTTCTGGTGAGGTTTGTGGAGTACTCTGAGTTTGCTGATAAAGATCTAAAGATTTGTTGTCCAGGTTGCCTGAAGTCATCCTGTGACCCTCAATTTTCTGTGTGGGTGATGCTGCCCATGCACAGTCCTGTCCAGTGGATTAAATGAGAACATATACGATCTACTTGGTGTGCAGTAAACTTTCTCTGAAGGTCAGTGTATTAGTTATCTGTTGCTGTGTAATAAATGGCCACAAACTTAGCAGCTTAAAACAGAGCACATTTTTGTGGGTCGGGACTGCAGGCATGGCTTAGCTGGGTCCTCGGCTTCAGGGTCTCTCTTAAGGTGTCATCAAGGTGTCAGTCAGGGCTGGGGTCTCATCCGAAGACCCAAACTGTGGAAAGATCCACTTCTAAGCTTCCAAGCATTTGTTGGCAGAACTTTACTTCCTCGAGGAGTGTTGGACTAAGGGCCTCAGTTCTTCTCTGGCTGTTGGCTGGAGGCCACCCTCAGTTCCTGCAATGTGGGCCTCCCCAACATGGCAACTCACTTCATCAAAGCCGGCAAGAGATAGTCAATCGAGAGAGCCTGCTAGCAAGACAGAAGCCACAACCCTATGTAACCTACTCGCACAAGTGACATCCCATCACCTTTGCGACATTCTGTTGGTTAAAAGCAAGTCACAGATCCCACCCATGCTCAGAGGGAGGGGCTTACACAAGGATGTGAGCACCAGGAATTGGGGATCATTGGGAGACACATCAGAAGCTGCCTCTATAGACAGCTGTTATTTTAGGAAGAGAGTATAGCATAATGATTAAGAGAGAGGGTGTCCATGGCATTTAGAACTGACTTCAAATCTCAGATCTGCCAATCTGCCACTTCCTAACTGTGTAATGTAAGGCAGGTCTTTGGCCTCTCTGAGCCCCCATTTCCCTACCTGTACAGCACGTTCCCCACAGGATCTTTGTGATTCTAAATGAGAGATCACATGTAAAGCCTGGCAGAATGGTAAGTAGCCAGTAAATATTAGCTACTGGCTTTTCTTTTTATCCTTGTCTTTTTTTTTCTTTTTCTTTAAATACCGTGAGATTTTTGAATTTTAGAAGAATGAAATGCAATCCCCTCAGTGGTATCAGACTTGGTTATTCATGTGGAAACCCCAGTCTGGTGGTAGTTTCCTGGGCACAAAGCTGCTGCCAGGCTAGCTGTACAGGTCCTCCCTGGCTTGCTCAGGGCCTCGGGACCAAGGAACACAGGTCTTTGCCCTCAGAAGGGCCATGGCTCCTCCCATAGGGCCCACCCTTGGAATGGGGCTAGTGGAGTCCCTGCAGCTCTCCTCCTGGGCTCTGTGCTTCTCCCTGCGCTGGAGCAGCTCCTTCCCTTGCAGAGGCCTGACCGTGGTGACTAGGGCTGCAGCCACCCAGAGTGTGGCCAGCTGAGCCCACTGTGCTTGCCCAAGAAATCGCGTTTCTCATTGGGGTCTTGAGGGCAACCCGCGATGGCTTCAGTCCACTCTAGAGCTGAGCAGGCTGATTGGGAGATGGGGCCCTTTGGTCTGCATGCTCATGCTGACCTGAATCATGCCCAGCTGAGGACTCACTGCACTTGCTTATCCCTGATCAGAAAGCTCTGCCGTCTTCTCTTATCTCTCTGTCCCACTTCTTCTGTCTCTTTTGCTTTGCTTTCTTCACTTTCTCACTCCTGTTGGCTTTCAGGAACATACAGTGCTTCTAGAAGGTCACTGCTTGGCCATGACAAGCTGCCCTCTGTCCTGACCAGAGCTCCTCTTGTCTCCTCTCACCCGTCACCCATCCTTTGCACCCAAAGATCCTGTTCTTGGTCCCACTGCTGCCCCCTCAGGCTGTGGGAGGACATTCTGGAGTCATTCTGTGTCATTCACAGTCAGCCTGGTATTCTGGAGCAGATATGCCAGCTGTAGGGTCACTTCGTCCATTTTTTTCTAGATCATCTAATAATGTCTAATGTGAGTCTCCCCAGCTTCCTTGAGGATAAAAATCACCTGGAGCTCTTGTTAAAAATAGAGCTACTCAGGGGCCTTAATCACTTAATAGTGATTAAGTTCGTGCACTCTGCTTCAGCTGCCTGGGGTTCACAGGTTTGGATCCTGGGTGTGGACCGACGTACCACTTGTCAAGCCATGCTGTGGTGGTGTCCCATATAAAGTAGAGGAAGATGGGCACGGATGTTAGCCCAGGGTCAATCTTCCTCAGCAAAAAGAGGAGGATTGGCAACGGATGTTAGCTCAGGGCCGATCTTCCTCAAAAAAAAAAAAAAAATAGAGCTACTCAGGCCCCTTCCCTGGAGAGCCAGATTCCGGGGGGCAAGGTTGTGGCCTGGGAACTTGTATTTTTAGTTTAAGTGCCCCAGCTAATTCCTATTGGAGGTTTAGAAAACACCAGTCTAAGGGTGCTAAAACCCAGACCCAATCCCTCTTCCTCCGTGTGGGGCACACAAGGCCTGAAAGCCGGCCGTTTCCTCGAGGAGGGCTCCTGCCTGACCTGTGGACTCCTGCCCAGCTTGTTAGTGCTCTGCACAAAGGATGCAGAGATTTTAGCATAATTCGATTCTTTAAAATCCTTTTGTGTATTACTGTCCTTCCGGTTGCTCTCTCCTCTTACACATGCAGGAGAATACCATGTGAGCAAGTGTTTTCCTTTATGGTGATATGCTTAGATGATGAGCAAAATATGGTGCCTGGGTTGACAGTCGCACAGCTGGGGGATCCGGACGTGCGACTTCCCCACATGGACTTGATCAGGAGGGCTCGTATTCGTGTACACACACACGCTCCCCCACAGGCTGGCCTCTCTTGACAACAGATGCCCGAAATTACAGTGGGAATATTCCTTTTGTTTCTACAGCTGTCACCCTGCCACTGGGAGGGCGTCGGTTTGGAATTGAGCGGGTGGGTGAACTTGGTCTGTGTTGAGGGAAGAGAAATGTCCTAGTAATCCACAGCCCCGGAATCACTTTTCCTGCTCCCAGGATCTAGAAGGGAAAATTCAGGGGGCAGGGAATGCTGGTCTTTGTCCCTTCTTCTGGAAAGCCGGCCTCAAGAAACAGCTGCATTTTGGTAGCGTGAAGAGCATGCCCTGGCTTTTCTTCATTTGGAGAAATAGTCACAAAAGAGGTTTCTGCGTTTCTCTACAACCACAGTTGATGGTTGGTGCTGGTATTCATGGTATTGTTCAGTGTCCCTTCTGTGATGCTCAAATAATAAATTGCTTTTCTAGGAAAAATTTTCTCTCCTAAAAAAGAGCTTTCTTTCCAATAATGAGCCTTCTGTAGTCAGGATGGGTTCAAAGACCGCCTAAAACTGCTGCATCTAGAGACCAGAATTTAAAATTCATTTTTCCCTTTTGATTTTTTTGTATCTACTTGGATGTCCTCTTCTTTTATGTCATGTCTTTTGACACTGTAAGAATTAAAAAACAATTAATTTGTCTAAGCTACCTTTTGATTTCATTTTTTATCTCTAATAAATGCTTATTAAATCCGTAGCATTTTTATGAATGATCGGGTTATTTTTACATCCTGGTGGCCATTTGCTCCCTATTTTATCTTATTTCAAACACGTTAAAGGATTTTTGAGCCAGTTTGCCTGAAGACCCTTTCCTCAAAAATGTCTATTTTGTAACGAGCCTGTTTCATTTTGTGTTACTTTGTGAAGTAGATACCTTAAAATATGAAATGCAATGAAATGCATTACAATTTTTATCAATCTGCCTTATTTCTTAATGCTTATTGTCAAAATCTAATTAATTCCCCATTAGGCAGAATCATAGATAATGTGCTAATTTGGTTAATAATCACATTAACAATTTACAGGTCTGTGGAGTGAAAAAGCAACAATACAGAGGCAAGAATAGCAAGAGAGAGATGTAATGAATTTTACATAAAACTCAAAGGGTTTATAAGTTGGAGACATAAAACTTTAAGGCTCGGTCAATTATGAATGAATGCATCGTTCATAAAGTGCTGAGAATTTGAGAAGTACTTAATAGAAGCGTAATATGAAGTCGCAAATGGTTTGCACAATCCTAAAATTGTTGCAGAATCCCCCAAAATAAATTTGTTGCAAAATCCTAAAAATGCCCACAGATGTCAGAAAAAGAATGAGACACTTGACGGGATGCGAAAACATTGGACAAGGAGTCACATTTTAAGCAAATTGCTCATTTGGCCAATTGCCCTGCAGCCTCAGGGTGTGGGGTTGCAGTAACTCTGCTGGCGTCCCTTTTTTCTTCTCTCTTCCCTTTTCTTATTTTAATTGTCCTCATGCATATGTATCTTTCCCTAGAAGCTATTAAAATCTTTGGGGGCAGTATGTGGCTTAGAAATCATTAATTATACATGAAGTCTTGTTCCATCAACTCACACGCCTCTCTCTCTTCTCGCAGAGAGCAGCCCATCTTCACCACCCGAGCGCATGTCTTCCAGATTGACCCCAACACCAAGAAGAACTGGATGCCTGCGAGCAAGCAGGCAGTCACGGTGTCCTACTTCTACGATGTCACCAGGAACAGCTATCGGATCATCAGTGTTGACGGAGCCAAGGTACCACTCCACCGGCTGATTTTAACATTCACAGTCACTTACTTTTCATCAAAAGCAATACAATATGTTTGAAAAGTGTAGGGAAAGAGATGCACACAAAATCCTGCCACCTTAACACAGATTTTATTGTTATAATGTATATATTATCACATATCCTGCTTTTTTTTTCATTTAAAGTTATGGCAAGTGAAAAACAAAGATTTCCCTGTTACCACATTGTCTTCATAACTAGCATTTTATGCCTGTGTAATAATTCCACCAAGGACCTATAATGTTCTTAATCTCTCTCCTTATAGTTAGATATTTAAGTGGCTTCCAATTTTTGCTGTTATAGGTAATGAGCATCTTAATGCAACACATACTCTCATTTGTTCATCACGTACCTATTGCTTTCTTTTGGATATTACCTTAAGACGGATTCCTGGAAGTAATATTATAGGTCGAGATATTAACACTTTATGGCTCTAGATGGATATTGCCAAATTGCTTTCCAAAGAGTTCTCTCTTCCAGCATGTATGAGAATGCCAGTTTAGGGCCGGCTCCGTGGCACAGCAGTTAAGTGCGCGCGCTCTGCTGCTGGCGACCGGGGTTCGGATCCCGGCGTGCACCGACACACTGCTTGTTGGGCCATGCTGTGGCTGCGTCGCACATAAAGTGGAAGAAGATGGGCACGGATGTTAGCTCAGGGCCGGTCTTCCTCAGCAAAAAGAGGAGGATTGGCATGGATGTTAGCTCAGGGCTGATCTTCCACACACACACACAAAAAAAGAGAATGCCAGTTTATTGCACCCTTGCCAGCAATGGGTATTCTATCTAGTCTAGTTTTGGTGTTATTAGACACAGGAGTCAAATTTTATTAAATGGCTTTGGAGTATTTCCTGAAATAATTTTTTTCCTGGTACTTTCATTTTTCTGCTGTTTTCCTCGATATTTTTGCCACATTATTATGGGAGCAGAATAAAGAAGGGATATCAATAGAAGTATCACTAGGTTTACAAAAGAAAAAAAAGTAGACAATGCTGTATAATTTCTTTTCTGTCTTTAATCTGTGTTCATCCTGTTGGACGTTTTTACATGGATTATCTGCTGTCACCTAAAACTCAATGTATCTGAAGCTGAATTGCCTATTTGCCCTCTAAACCACCTCTCCATTTTCATTGCCCAATCACTTGGGCTAAAAAAAAAGGAATAGAGAAAAGCACAGAGTCGTTCTGTTTTTCGTTGGTCAAATGAATCTGCCTCCGAGGTGTCTCACATTTATGCCTGATGTTTTGTTTCAGGGCCATAACCCTTGTCCTGGTACAGTCTTGCTTGGACTTCTCCCGTAGTCTTTTGACTAGCTACCTGCTCTCCCACCCACAGTCTCTGCTGCTGTCTGCCTCTAGGTCAGCCTTCCTAGGCAGTCGGAAGCAGGGGAATTGGGGGCCAGGAAGTAGGATGGGCCCTGGTTATAGGCTTTTCCCTCCACAGCCCCACAACCACAGAGCAGAAGATGCGAGAACTCTCCATTGCAAGATCCCCCAGGAAAGGCATGAGAGCCTGCTGGTGCTTCCGGATCTCTTGAGGAGGCTCCCTGTTTTAAGGCAAAATTCTCCCTTCAGCCATGTTCTCTAAGTACCACCTCTGTGCTCTCCGTGCCATGGGACTGCAGATAAAGTCACCTTGGCCCCCTGATCCTCTTTCTCTTCCTTCCGGTTGCCACAACCCTTCCTCCTCCTCAGGAGGGGAGCCCAGAAGTCCTCACTTTATAGCTGAGGTCACAGAAACAGTGACCTGGCCGAGTTCACACTTCCGGTGAGGCTTGGAGTCTGGTGCTTATGCCCAGTTCTTGGCACACCGGCTCCCAGCTCTTTGGGTTGGAGCAGGCTTCCCCCTGGCTGGTGGAGCAGGTCCTGACATGGCATCATACAGGCCGTTGTTGTCTCCTTCCGTGTTCAGATTGCAACAGCTGGTCTGGCAAACATGTCGAAAGAGGCGCAGGAACTGGTTTTTCATCTAGGCAAGCAGGAAGATAAGGTGTGGCGGGGCTCTGGTGGGCGTTAAGGAAGTGTGAAGGCCTGGCACGTAGTAGGTGACGAGTGCATATCTGAAAGGTGCCTTCATTATCTTTTCTCTTCTGGGAGACATGGTGATACCACACTGATGTTCTGATAGGGGTGGTGAATAAGGCTGACCTGCTGTCTTTTATCTGTAGATTCTGTCAGTTCGTCTGCCATCCTTGAGATGGGTTTGCACTTTTGTCATTTGAATTATCCAAGGATATATTGGGCTTAAACATAGATAAAACAACTTTCTTAGAGAAAGTGCTTTACTCCTATTAGCTGGGCTTTTAGTAATTTGTCAAAGTGTCAGCTACTGTGTTGTATGGCTCTGCAGTTCCTGAAGGCTGTGACAGTGTGGTGGGTTCCAAGCCAAATGAGCCAGCTATAAGAAATCGGATGAGTGTAGGAGGGTGGGCTAACCCCTAGCTACAGAATAGAGCTAATTCAGGCTCAGTGTGGGGGTGTCCATCAAGTTATGGAGTCACTTACAAGGGAGTTTGAAACCCAGGCCAGAAATTCAGAGATGGAGCCCAAGAATCTCAGGCCACCCCTCCTATGGCGCTAGCCACCTGGTGTTCCTGCAGCCCACCCAGAGTTCCTGCCTTACCAGTGTGGCACCAGAACTGTGGCAGGGCCTTGTCCTGCAAAGGGGGTTTCCTGTGAGGGAGCAGAAGGCCCAAAGGGAGTGGGGAGGTAGGGATGGGCCTCAATCATTTAATTACTGTGACTGGCACTTGGGGCCAAGCGTGGGGGCAAATTTCCTGCCCCGAGAACTGGAGCACAGAACAGCGGACAGTGGTCCCAATACTGCCTCAGCCCTGCTGGACATTTCCTCAAGCTGGTGAGCAACAATGGGTAAAACCAACGGATCCTGTGCCTCCGACTGCTCCACAGGTCGGGTGGGGCATGGAGAAGGACCCCAGGATGGTGATTTCCTCAGGGTGGTAGCAGCTTTTGCCACTGTCTGGTCTTCTACACCTTCCCCCTCCCTCCCCATGGCTGAGTTCCTAATCCCCCAGCCCCAGCTTCCACCCTGCCTGAATAATCCAGATGTCTCTCCTTCCTTTCTGGGGGAAGAGGGTGCCATATGCTGGGCTGATGCCAATACCTCCCCTTACAGGCCTCCTGTCTATTGCCCTTGCCCACCCGCAGCCCCGCCCTTGGCTTCCCCCTCATTGTTTTCCACCATATTGGGACAACCCCACTTTGGCTTAGGCCCTCAGTCCCAAATGTTCATCCGAACTGAGATAACAGATGGTCAGATGCTTTTAGCCTTTGGGGCTGTGTCTTGGCCCATGGGCTGCACCTTTGACCTTGGGCAGTCTAGGGCTCGGGTCCTGCCTCTCTGTTGACCTGGGCACGTCAAGTCCATCACCTTGAGCCTCTGCTTGGTGCTTCTGAGTCCCTCCCAAGGCAGGAGGCTCTTGTGGGCTGGAAGGGGAAGCCTGCTCTGCCCCTCCCAAATGAAGGAGTCGACAGGCTTCAGTAACAAGCTGGTGTGGAAGGGTGTGGTGTGTGCTTGGAGGTGGTTGTGAGCAAAGGCAGACTCAGCCAGTGAGTCAACCGTGGGCAGCCCGCAGAGCACAGGCTCCCCAGGAAGGAGGAAGTGCAGCCAGCAGCTTTAGCAGCTTTCATTCCACACCAGGGCACAGGAAGCTTCTCTGCCCTGTTCAAGCGTTTGTCATGCTCTACTTGGGGAAGAATGCATGGAAAGCTCCCCTTCCCCTAAGAGCAGTTGGTGCTGCTCATCATAGGAAAAATCTCTGCTCAGACCTATTCTTCATTCTTCATGAAACACTAAGGTGCTTCCTTCTTCTCGGGGGAAATGTTTCACGTGTCAGTCCCAGCTGCTCCTAGAGACATGAGCAGTGGGAATACTGTGGTGCATTGCCCCAGCATTGCCAGAACTCTAGGGGGTTATGTGGACCCGTTTCTGTGTGTGGGGCTACTAGGAGATTGTGCTCTTTGAGGACTGGGGACCAGGCCTGGCTTGTTTTGGAGTCCCAGCACTAAGCTAGAGTGGGCAGCACCATAGAAGTGGGTGGGAGAATGAGTGGGTGATGAAGTCAGGCCTGGCCACGTGCTCTCCAGGCCTGCAGCAGGTGTATGTGTCAACAGAAGGACAGTGGGCAGGGGTAGGGTCACTGCTGCCAAGAGGGAACCAGAACCAAAACCTCAGGACGTCACCCAAGGTCAGCCCTGTGCATGGACAGATGGGAGCCACCTGAAGGCATCTCCCAGCTCCCAGCTTCCCAAAGCACTGATGTGAGCCATCGCATTACCAACAGCTGCACACCAACAGCCGTAAGATTTATGGCAAAATTCGGGCAGAACAGCCAGCTCCACTCTAAAGGAACTCCATTTCCAGAGCATTTGTTAATGGAACCATCCCAGCACTTGATTTCATTGTGCTGTTGGCACTCTGCAGACCACGTTCATCACTGCCATCCTTATGAGAAATCGCCTGCGCCTGCAGACAAGACTTGCCTGGAGCAGGTGTTTCTCCCAGGTGCTGTGGATGGCTCTGCTGCCCTTGGTTCTCAGTTATTTATAGGATTACAGAAACCTATATTGGGAGAGACCTTAGAGGTCATCCATTCTACAAATATTTAGCAGCTCCTGCTGTGTAGCAAATACTGCCTAATCGTGACAGTCCAGAGGATATGTTTCTGAAGCCCTGACTTGTTTGGTATTTTCTTCTGGGAATGTGAAATTACTTTCAAGAACACAGTCAGGGTCCCCTCCTCCACCTGCAGTTATAGTTTTCTCTTTTGGATAAAACACAGCACTTTCTGTTAAGGAAGTGAGCATATGGAAGGTTCTCAGCACACAGTAGGCTTTCAAAGAATGTTGGTTTCTTTCCTGACTGTGGTTTAAAAAAAAGGAAAAAAGCATGTATTAATACCTACTCTGGAGGCAGGCAACGTGTCTTTTAATTGCTGTAACCCAGTCCCAGCTTCTTGTGGAAAACTTCCAAGTTCTGCCAACTTCCTTCTCCCTGGATTTGGGAAAGACTTTCCATGAAGAGGAATCCTGGGGGCCTGTCTCCTGTTTTGTGATGAGCAGCTTCCTGTGAAGTCCAGAACAGGACTAGAGCCTGGAGGAGCTTAGCTTTTTGTTTCTTCAGGTAGCTCTTGATTACATATGCTTTGTGTATTTTCTGAAAACTTGGTTCCAGTGAGCTGCAGGAACTGGGTCTTTTACTAGGGAGTCTTTTTTTTTTTTTCCCTCTGTGAAAGTTTCAGAGAAAACTCACGAAGGAGGAATGGGGTGTGCCTAGGAGCCAGGAGCCCACATTAAAGCTGGTGCCCCAGGATGCTTTGCATAAAGCACCTTCTGGGCTTCACTTGCTCCCCCAGACTCGCCTTCCGCCTCCACAGGGAGCTTCTGGTTCTCATCCTGCTGAATCTCTGCTGCATTTGCCACCCACAGCGTGCCCTTCTCCTCAGTACCCTCACCCTTGGCTCTCAGGACCTTATTCTTCTTGTTCCCTCTTGACTGTCCCCACCACCTTCTGCGCTCCTTCACTGGCTCTTCCTTGGTGCTGCCTCATGTCAGCCTCTGCCCAGGCCTCTTCTCTTGTCCTTCTGTCTCTTCCTGCTGGGTGACACCCTCCACTCCTGTGACCCCTTTACTTCTCATCCTGTAGTCTGCTGAGACCCCCTCTCCCCTGAGGCCAGAACCCACAGGTCGAGCCACTTCTTCTACCCCCAACACAATTTCCCAGTGTCCTCGTGTGCAGGGCACCACGTGCTCTTTTCACAAGCCTCTGCTCCCCCTGCAGGTTAGTTCCTGACTACTCTGTTATATTTTTGTGTACTTTATTTTTAACTGTTTATCTGTACCAATAAAGCAAACACTCATGTAACCACCACCCAGTTGAGGAGGTCTGTCCTTTACTAGTCCTTCAGAAGTCTTTCTGGGCCTTGCTCTCATTATCTCTTCTTCCCGTCCACCCCTCAAGAGGTTATCACTCTCTCGAAATTTGTATTAAGCATTCCCTTACTTTTCTTTATAGTTTTGCCACCTGTGTATATATCCCTAAACCAGGGGTTGGCAAACATTTTTTCTAAAGGGCCTGATAGTAAATTTTTTTTTATGAGCCATACAGCATCTGTCACAGCTATTCAGCTTTTCTCTTGTAGCAAGAAAACAGCCACAGACCAATGTGTAAATGAATGGGTGTGGCCGTGTGCCGATAAAACTTTGTTTACAAATACAGACTATAGGCTGGATTTGGCCTGAGGGCTATAGTTTGTTGACCCTTGCCCTAAATAATATATTATTTAGTTTTGCCTATTTTTGACCTTTATGTAAGTAGAATCATACTGGAGACCCATACTGTATGCCTCCTTTTGTGACTTCCTTTTTATTCTTTTGCTAACATTTTTTTTCCAGTTTTATTGAGAAATAGCTAACATACATCACTGTATAAGTTTAAGCATGATGGTTTGATTTACATACTGTATTGTGAAATGGTTATCACAGTAGGTTTAGTTAACATCCATCATCTCATATTATATATACAGTAAAATAAAAGAAGAAAAATTTCTCCTTGTGATGAGAACTCTTAGGATCTACTCTCTTAACAACTTTCCTGTATATCGTACAGCAGGGTTAACTCTGGTCATCAAGTTGTACATTACATCCCTAGTGCTTATTTATCTTATAACTGGAAGTTTGTACATTTTGACTACCTTCCAACATTAAGTTTTTGTGATTCATCCATGTTGATGCTTACAGCCTTGGTTCATTTTCGCTGCTGGATAATATTTAATTGTATGAATATACCACATTTTATCTCTTTTGCTGGTGGTGGACGTTTGTTTTTGCAAACACTCCTACTGTGAACATTCTTGTCCATTTCTCCTGGTATACCTGTGCAAAGGTTTCTCTTGGATGTATACTTAGGAGTGGAATTGCTGGGTGCCAGGGAATGTGCATTTTAAACTTCATCAGAGAAAGCCACATTGTTTTTCAAAGTGATTTTACCAATCTGTGATTGCCCCATTGCCCTACATCCTCACCCCACCCTTGGTATCATCAGACATATTTTGAATTCGGTGAGGATATAAGGGTAATAACGGTAATGCAGTTTCCACATTACTAGTGAAATTGAGCTTTTAACATATGTCCGTCAAACTCACCCCACTCCATTCTCTCCAGTCTCACAAGAGAGGAGTCCATTCACCTGCCCAGAACTAAGCCTCCCTCAGTGCCCTAGGTCCCATCTCCTTACCCCCACCCCTAGGATGTCCTTCCTGCCCACACCACTGCACCGGGCACTCACCACTGCAAACCCAGAGTAGTAGTTTTTTCCTGTGTGTCCACTTCCTCTTGCTCCTTTATGCATGCCTTAGGAGGGTGAAAGTCAGAAGTGAGTCACAGCCTCAAAGAGAAACAGAGGCATTCAGGTGGATTCCAGGTACAAGAGCAGTCAGCCAGAAATGATTTGGGGGGCCTGAGAGGAACATAAACAGAAGGAGCATATCCTTAGAAGCTTCTATCTGCGTAACTTTTCAGGAGGACTTAGTCTTGGTGGGCTGAGCCAAGTGTAGCATGGGGTAGAGTTCCTATGTTAGTGGGAAATGAAAGAAGAAGGCTCTGGAATTGACTATTTTTGATAGCATGATTGCTCCTGCTGTCAATCTTGCTGATTTTGAGAAGGTCAGTGCACTGGATTTCCTGGGAGAGCAGCCAGCCGGTTGTCTCACTAATTGTAGAGATGGATTTACTATTATGGCCTTGGGATTATTCAGACTAGCTACTTCTGGTGAGTCGTGGCAGTGTAGGATGTTGTAGAAGTATAAGCTTTCCTTTCCCTTTCTTTCTCCACCCTTTTCCTCCTCCCCTCTGGGTCTTGGAAGTTGGAAGTAGTTGGAAGCCCAGAGCCTTTGATAAGCTGTTAGGAGACAGCCAGGGCATTACAAAGCCTGCAGGGAACCAGCCTGAGGGATTGCAAGAGCAGCACTGTGAAGGGAGCAGGCTTTCCTTTTCTTCCCTCCTGGCTGACCTCCAGCTCGTGGGATCCTGTAGGTTGTGTTTGGTAAATGCCTGGACACCTTGATGCTGGTGACGGAGTGCAAGGTAGCCACGCTGAACCAGGATCAAAGCAATACCGCAACAGAGCAGGCATGTCAGTAGGGAATGAGGGGACAAAGCCACTCCCACTGCAAAGTTCTGAAGAAGAGTTCCTGCAAGACCAGCATCTTGTGTTCCATCTAGACGTTTTGTCTGCTCTGGGTCAGCGGTGGTGATTGCCCAGTGCAGTGGTGTGGATAGGAGGGACATCCTAGAGGTGGAGGTGAGGAGATGGGACTGAGGGCACCAAGGGAGGCTTAGTTCTGGGCAGATGAGTGGACCCTTCTCTTGTGAGACTGCAGAGAATGAGGTATTTTGATACCCTCCTCACACACTCGATGTACAAGGGGAGTAAAGAGATGGAGAGGTCTGGAGTCATTGCTTACAGTGAGTACAAGGAGATGTTGGAGGATTAGGGGAATGTCTGCAGCTAATCTTAGCTACCCATTTGAGGTCATACTAATAAGCTTGATTGGCGTATCAAAGTACAATTTTGTCTCTTGATATAAACAGCAACCTTATGAGAGGTTGCATGCTTCCCATGAACATTATAGAAAATGTCACTTGAGACACATACTAAATTGTGTCTCTGTGAACTTTTACAGATTCAGCACTTCTGCTTTTGAATAAGGTGTACAGATTTCAGCAGGCTAGTGTTACCTCTGACAGCAGCTAGAAAAAGCTGGATAAATACAATTTAAAGGCATCAGAGAACTGTAGAAACAGTGAGGACTAGAGGGACTAAAATTCTAGAGAGGCGAGGACCACTCAGAGGTGACAATCAGCAGCTCTTTTCTCTCTTGGGAGCATTTGCCAATTCCAGATGCAGGCTGAAGATTGGGAGTTGGCCCAGGTAGAGGGGCACTGATGGGAGAATGAGAACGCATTTAACAGTGTACAGGGCTAGAGTGACAGAAGTGGAGACTTGAGGGGTTTCATGCCTATGGCTGGTTTTCCCCACAAGACATTTGCTGAATTCCAAGTCTGTGCCAGTGTAAAGAGTCAGGCTGAACATTTCTGAAGGGCAGAGTACAATTTCCCTCATATTTAGAGTGCTTACAAAGCAAAGACCTGCCAAAGAGCCTGAAAAGAGAACAGTAAACATAGGAAAGCCCCAGAGGGAGTGGGAAATTGACACTGGGCCTCTCTACACCCTCTTCACCTGGGGCATTCACTGATTCTAGGAACAGTTAGAGGCTGGAAATCCAGGCTTAGTCCTTAGGAAAAGACTGCAGCTGAGGGACAGAGAAGCCAGCAGAGATTTTTGGAGCTTGAGTGACAAAATCGGAGACTTGAGTGGCCCCAAACGCACGGCTAGTTTCTCCTTCAAGATTTCCCCAATTTTGAAGATGGGTGGATTTGGAAGTCTACAGAACTGAATCTCCTGCAGTCTTTCAAGGAGGAGGAGATAAAGACCTTTCAGGCTCTCAATTGAAAGCTTTCAAGGGCTTGCCCTAAAAACAGGGTGAACCAGAAGTAGACTGAGCCTTACCAGAACTGAGACTGAACCCCGAGTCCCCGAGTGGATTAAGGACTCCCTGTCTACCCTACTTGCCTAGCAGAGGAAAGGGGACCCTTTCTCTGGCAGATGATGACATTGTGTGGAGCCCTAACAGTTCTTTTATACCCATTTTCTGACATACAATAAAAAATTACTAGATGTGCAGAAAGGCAAGACCATATGCCTAGAATGAAGAGCGCAAAAACCAGACAATAGAAACATATTCAAAGATAATCCAGACATTAGAGTTAGCATTAAGGATTTTAAAATAACTATGATTAATATATTCAAGGAAATAGAGGACAGAATGGATGAAAAGAAGAAGGATATTCCCAGAGACTTAGATTTTTTTTTTTTTAAGAATTAAATGGACATTCTAGAACTAAAAAATACAGAGTCTGAAATTAAGAACTCAACGGATAGGTTTAACAGCAGATTGGCTATACCAGTAGCCAAGATTAGTGAACTGGAAGACAGATCGATAGAAAATACCCAAATTGAAACAGAGAGAACCAAGAATCAAGGGGTGAAAAACTGGTGAGAATGTAAACCGTGTTTGACACACTCAAAAGATCTAGCATATGTGTACTTGGAGTCCCAGAAGGAGAGGAGAGAGAATGGAGCAGAAGCAGTATTCATAGGATGGTTGAGAATTTTCCAAAATTGATGAGTTCACAGATTTAAGAAGCTGAATGAACCTCCAAGCAGGATAAAAACAGATTTAGCTCTCAAAATCAGTTAATCATTGCTTTGTATAAGTAATCCAGACATTATGTTCTTTTTAACCTGTTACTAGTTTTATGATCTTGAACAAGTCATTTGACCTTGCTGAGCCTCAGTTTCCCCATCTGTAAAAATGGGAATTAGATGAAAGACTGTGAAAAATTACCTTATAAACTATTAAGTTCTAAAGAGATACCAGGGGACATCACCATTATTATTCCAGCTTGACTGACTCTGGGACGGCCTGTTGGGGCAGGCTTCAGAGGTGTGTCCTAAACTCTGGTCAGCCTCTGTCCTCTGCCTTTTAAGGGGACTTCGGAGAGGGCATGTGGAGGCTGACCTCAAGGCGTAGGTCTCCTGTGAAGGAGCAGAAAGGTTTAGAATGAATCAAGCTTCTGGATGGGTTTGGTCATTGCTTGGCCCTCCCAGAAGCCTGGTAATCGAGACATGACCGGGGTTGGCTTTCTGGGATCATGTGATCCACTTTGATCCAGTCCCAGCTGCACACCTTCCCTAGACCTGCCTTGATTCCGCCATATCAGTTCTGCCTGTGACTGAGCCGGACCCCAGCCAGCCTCTGAGGTCCCAGAGCATTCCCTTATACTTGCCCCTGATTTAGGTCTGCATTTTCCACTCTCCTGCCCCCATTTCCTAATTGTGTCCAGTGACTGCAGGCAGAGCTCTTTAGTAACTGTGTTGCATTCAGTTATCTGGAAAACACTTGATAAAGTGTCTCAACTCGCATGGACTTTGTTATTGTGGAAGAGTTGTCACAGAAGAAGGAACAGCAGCCTGGACTGCAGTGAAGGCATCGGTCCTTCACAGATGAGGGGAGAGGAGAAGTTATCATGCTATAAAATGAGAAAGACGTAACATAGAAGTTCAGAATACAGGTTTTGGAGTCAGACAATCTGGGTTTTATCTCTGGGCTCTGCTGCATACCAGCTCAGTTTCTCCTTCTGTGAAATGAAGGTGATAGTCATACCTCACAGGCTTGTGGTGAGGTTTAAGTGAGCTTATATAAGTGCTCAATAAATAGTAGCTGCTGCTATTAATATTAACTTCTAAAAGTTGTTTTCCCAACTAAGCTAAAGTTTATTCTTGAGCTAATGCATCATCAGCGAACTCAACAGGCTCTTGCATATGTACATAGCAAGGACATTTCTCTTACCAGTGACAACTGTGATTTACTGCCTGCGTGTCTTTATTTGTTAAGGTAAGGATCTGTGTCTGGAAGTTTTGTCCTTTAGCAAAATAATTGGCTGATATTCCTACCAAGCTAAGCAAGGCCTGTACCATTCAAAAATGTTTTCTCTTCTCTGCTCTAACAGTTAAAAGAGAAGTGTTCTGAGTTGACTGTTGAGAATAAACACAGCCCTAGTAAGTAAAACTGCTAGTAGATTCACTTTTTAGAATATTTGCTTAGATTGCTACTGTTCCCTGCTCAGATCATCAAAAGCTGTTGGATGAGGAAGTAGTCAGTGGATTATGCTACCCCTGCCCGGAAGTAAACATCTAAGAATCCCTTATTTCCAAGGACATTTTTCTTGAGTGTTTCTTAGAGTCTTAGAACTTGCAAGGATTTCTGCCAGAGTGAGCCTATTGTGGGTTCTTCATAACACTTATCAACTGCTGGGTGATTATTTATTTGCGTGGCTCTGTCCTCTTCCTGACTGCCTGCAACTTGAGGGCCTGGAATCATGACTTGCTCATCTTTGTGCCTTTGGTTAGCAGAATGCCTGCCATGTAGTAACTGCTCAGTAACTGTTTGTGGAGTGAATGAATGCATCATGTGTTGGACAGCACCCTTTTACCCCTCCAGGTTCATTCTCTGCCCCTCTTCACCCTGCTCTGGTCCCTGAGAGGCCAACCTGCAGATGACGTCAGCAGGCCCCCGGGGCCTCTGGCTTCTGGTTGTGTTTGGCCAATGACAGGAGATCAGAGGGAGAGAGGCGAGGGTATTTGTTCCACTGGCTCCCCCTCCTGTGGGGGTCACCATGTGCTGGTGTGTCCCTCGACAGAAGGTCACTTCTCTCGTCAAGGCAACTATTCTCCACGTTTCTCCTTCCACATGCTATGGCCTCTTCCTTCCCTTATCCTTTAAGGCCAAGGAGTGGTGAGACCTAGCACCAGGTCCCTGCACTGTCCCTGATTTTCCCTACACCCAGCTCACACCTGTATAATCGATCTGTTTGTAATTTAACCCTCCACAAATTATCCCGGTTGGAGTGTACCTTTTCCTTCCTGTTGGGAAGCAGCAAGCCCCAACTGCTTATGGAGATTTTAAGTTGTCTGAGCTGGACACTGGGGCCCCAGGCACTTAAAAAGGTATACAGTGCAGTTCTTCAGAGAGTGTGTGACATGGCTAGTCATTAAGAGCAATTGGATGCATGGCAGCTTTGGGGAAATAAATAGCAGTTTTAGAAACTATGCTCAAGAGAGGCTTTCTCCCACTGATAACTTGTAAGATCTTATTTTAGGCTGACTGACTGTTTTTAAGTCTCTGAGATTAGCCCTTATCATGGTTGTATGTCTGACTCAGCATGGGGCGTGCGAGAAGAGGAAGAGCTCAGGACCAAGTGTAATGAACAGGGATGCATACTTTAGGTACTAGCTTTGCCAACAGAAGACTTTGTAAGGAGTTACTTTGGTGTCTAATTCAGTGTTTAAATTTCTGCTCTTTGGGCTGTTTTTCTGTAGGTGATCATAAACAGCACAATCACACCCAATATGACTTTCACCAAAACGTCGCAGAAGTTTGGGCAGTGGGCCGACAGCAGAGCCAACACGGTGTTTGGTTTGGGGTTTTCCTCGGAGCAGCAGCTGACAAAGGTAACGTGGTCCTTTCCGCAGCACACTCAGTCCTCATTAGGTCATCCCTGCTGAGGGACTGAGTGGTGCCGTTGGTGAGCAGGATTCCTCTCTGGACTTCCATGCCACCCCTTCTGGCACCGCAGGGCTGCCAAACCAGATGACCTTTTAGAAACACCAGGTTCCTTGAAAATGGTGACATCATTTGAGGAAGGAAAACATATGTGACAAATGCTGCTTCAGAGCCTGAGGTTGCAACATCAGGAAGCAGCTTTGCCAGTCGATCCTTCCCCACATCAGCCCTGCTCCCCGTGCCCGGGTCTCTCTGACAGCCATCAGCGTCGATGGCTCTCTGGTTGGAGCCCTTAGAGAGAGGGGGTAAGGCGATGCTTAATAGCAGGGCTTAACCTGGAATCCCCTCACCCCTTAAAATGTCACACAGTGTTTTCTGTGTGTGTTGCTTTTTGTCTAGGGAGTGGGTTCATAGCTTTGATTCAATTCTCTGAGGGGTCTAGGGCACACCTGTGGATAGTTAGAAAGGTGTTGAGGAGCAGATCTTGACTGACCACAGACTTGGAGAACCCCAAGATCTGTGGGAACAAACTGATGGCCTCTGAGAGGCCTCACCCAGCCAGTTGAAGGGGCCGAAAGCTTGTTTTAGGAAAATACGTTTACTTTTAGGGTGGCAGGAAAGCGCTGGGTAGGTATTAAGAATGTCTTGGCTGAAAGCAAGACTGGCTAGTTTACATGACACAGGAACTTATTGGAAGAATCTCAGAGTCTCTCAAGGAATCCTAGGGAGAGTCGAAAATCCAGGCCTTGGGAAGGGCTGGAGCTAGGCTGGCTTTGGGAAGCTCAGCCATAGGAGTTGTTTCGCTTTAGACTGTTGCCTTGAGCGTCTGACTGACTGCTGGGCAAGTATTTATTGAGCTCCTGCTGTGCCGACACGGTGCTAGGCACTGAGGATGCAGAAATGTGGTCCTGTCCCCAGAGGGCTTTACAAAATTCCAGATTCCTGAGGAATTGACAGGGCTGCTCGGGTTCCCTGTGTATACTGAGGACAGTTTTCAAAGAAGGGAGGGTTAAGGTGAGTCAGGAAGCCACCCTGACAGAGGCTTGCTAATTTGCACCTTTCATTTGTCTAGCGTGTGTGCATATGTGTGTGCACACACATACATACATTGGGTATAGTTATGGGAGACGTCTCTCCATCCCTGATCCCTCGGTCCCTGGACTGTGGTTCAGAGAAGCATCACGTCCCACAGCTCTGAAAGACATGGTGTTCTAGCAGGCAGCACAGCAGAGTCCTGGAAGGCCTGCTGCTTCTGCTGAGAAGGTACGTGGGAGGACTGAGAATCCTATGGCAATCATACCCTTGCTTCATTTGATTTGTGGAGAAGTGTGTTGGTTGGTTTGAGGCAGTGCTATGTGGTATAGAAGACATTAAGTCAGTGTTTGGGTGGTGGGGCTGGCAGAGGCACGCCAGTCCATAGGAAATGTCTGTTGTGATGAGGATAAAGCACTGTTTGCTCTGGAAGAAGGAGCCTGATGTAATCAGCTTTCCACCAGGGAGCTGGCTAGTCACTTAGAGGTGTGATGCAGAATTGGGGACTTAGAGTGGGTCACTGTTGTTGGCAGTTGACACTCAGCAGGGTCAGAAGTCTTGGTGGCCGTGGAGAGCAGGAGTATGTGTTGTCAAGGCCACGTGGCGTCTCTCTCCCTGGCACCAAGGCCAGTGTGTCCATCAGCCTTTTGAGCAAGCGCTAGGCTGCCTGCAGGAGGAGAATGACTGGGGATCCAGAGAGCAGCCGTGCCTGCCTCCTAGTTTTAAGGATTCTCTTTGCTGCGAAGGGTGGAGACTTTGGAAGAGCACTGTCTTAGTCGTTCAGGCTATTATAACAAAATACTATAACAAAATACCATAGCCTGGGTATTATAAACAACAGGAGTTGATTTCTCACAGTTCTGGAGGCTGGAAGTCTGAGGTCAGGGTGCCAGCCTAGTCAGGTTCAGGCGAAGGCCGTGTTTCAGGTTGCAAACTGCCAACTTCTCATTGCATCCTCTCATGGTAGAAAGAGAGCAAGAGAGCACTCTGGGGTCCCTTTTATGAGAGCGCTATCGCTTTCATGAGGGCTCTACCCTCATGACCTAATCACCTCCCGAAAGCCCCACCTCCTAGTCCATCACATTGGGGGTTAGGATTCCAACATAAGAATTGTGGAGGACACAACCGTTCAGTCCATTGCAAGCATTCATGTGGAACGTGAATATTTTCAGGCTCTGGTTCCATTTGGGCCCATTGTTTTAGCCATTTCCCAGATCTATTTGTCACTAACCCTCTGACTTTATTTATTCCCAGTCCCTACCCGTGCAGTTCAGCCCTTCACCATTTCCCAGGTTTCAGTGTAGATCCCTACTCCAGGCGCCTCCCCTGTGCACACTGGACAAGGAGACGTTCCACGTCATGCCTACAGGGAGGGTTTCTCTTTTCCGTCATCCTTCAGACGACAGGAGTAGCATGAGAAAAATCGTTGACACTGGGCGAGGAAAGCTGCAAATGGTTCACTGTTAACAGGGTGTCCAGGTTTTGGGTTGGGGGGTTAAGGCTGGTGGAGGCCAGCCCTTGGAAGGCATTATATGTCATGCTACTTTCTGGACTTTATCCTATAGCCTGTGAAGGATTTTAAGCCAAGAAGGAAAATGATCAGATTTGCATTTTAGGTAGATTTTTATGGCATCGAGACAGATTAGGTTGTTCTAGTCCAGATCGGAGATGATGAGGGCTTGAGTAAGAGTTGGAGAGATTTAGAAAGTATTGAGGAGCTCAAGTGGCAGAACTTGGTGAGTGGACGTGGGAGGCAAAGACTCGGCAATGATGGTAAATGGATGGTGCTGCCGTTTTCTGAAAAGAGGAAGAGGAACAGGTGCTGTGAGGATCAGAGAGAATTTATATAAAGTGGAGGCAAGTATGATGGTGATTTGTTGAAAGAATGATACCAGAACCTCTGTCCGAAGTGGGGAGTGGGAATTGCATGCCTTTTCCCTCTGAAGAAGTACCTGGTAGGGGGAAGAGGAGTGGTGGGAGCGCCCCCTCCCCTGCCAAGTGGCCCCTTCCCACACCTGCCTCATATCCAGACTCATAGGGTTGGAAGCCTCAGACCTCTGGAGAAGGGCGAGATGGGGGGTCTGCTGTCAGAGACACGGTGTTGGCCAGGACCACCTCGGTCTTGTGCCCCTGATCCCGCCCAGGGCCTGAGTTCTTCACTGAAGCCCAGGATGTTTTGAGAGAATCACTCCCAGCTGCCTGGACCAATTTCTTCCATCTTTGGAGGAATCAAAGCAGCTAGGAAGGATAAAGGGGAAAAGTTTCAGTGAAAAGAATTGAAAGAAGGGAGAACTCAAAACAAAAATCAGAACAAATTCTTAACATTCAATTCTTTGTGCCTCTGAGAACTGGGGAGACGTTGAGCTGTACCTGCTTCCAAGTGTGGCCACTTCCGGTTTTTCCTAGACAGGAAAAAGTGTCCTGTCATTAAGGAGGAGTGCCCGTCTTCCTAAGTCACTCAGTCTCCTCTGGCAGCGAGGCAGTCTCCACTCGGTAACTGTGACCTGCCATTGTCACAAAGACTTATCAGATAAGGCCTCAGATGTTTCTTTTGTTCAAAATGTTCCAAATCCACTGTTCCCCTTCTCTTTGAAGGAATGATTAACCACACACTGATCAATTACTATGAAGGGAGGCTGGCCGTCTCCACACATGGCAATTAGCTAGCAAAGAGGAGCTTGGGCCCAAAGGGTTCCCAAGATGTGTTGCTGAGGGGACAGCTCTGGCTGAATATTCCTGACTCCACAGAGCAACCACCTACAGACCTGAAAGAGGAATTGGTGATCAAACACTATAACTAGGCTAGAAAAAGGAACGGCAGTGTGGATATTTCCATTTAAGAACACTTTATACACAACTCGCTCTCTACCCCCAAAAGGAAAATAGATACCTTAGTCTTCACTGCTTCCATTATAAGGACCACTTCACACCACCATCCAAAAAGGATTACAGGGACACTTTCTGCTCTTTAGATAGGCTTTCCAAAAATGATAGAAGCTGTGTATTCGCAGAGGTACACTGGGCCTCATCTGTCCACCCACTGGAGAGGACGTAATACCCCAGCTACTAAAGGATGTTGAAAAGAGACTTGCATGTTCTGATGAAAGGAGAATTTTGTGAAAAAAGACGAAAGGAAGGAGAACCAAATGTGAGAATGAGCCAGTTGTTAAAGTTTAGATTCTTTCTGGCATCTGACCTTGAGATGTCACTGTTCTAAGTTTGGCTCCATCTCATTCATCACAGACAGAAGGAAACACATTCTGCCATGGAGGGGAGTGATCCAGGATGGCATTGCTAGTGCTCTGTGATTGATCTGTCTAAACCCTGCCACACACAAGGCATTCGCTTTTACCCGTTTCAATGATTTCATCTGTAATTTGAATTTGTATCGTTGTGTTCACTGCATTAACTCAGTGTAGTTGTAAGAACATTGCCCTGTCTCATCTCATACCTTTCTGTCTCCTGAATTAGGGGCCAATTTTTTTTTAATAGGGGATATTGATCATTCTTTTGATATGTTTTAGTTGGAATGCTTTTGGCTGCAAGTCACAGATAAGCTAATCACAGTGCTTAAACAAATAGGGTATTCTTTTCATACAAAAGAGAAGTCCTAAGGCCGGAGATTGCCAGCATTGGTACAGTGGCTCCATAGTGTTGGGGCTGAGGGCTTTGCATGTTTTGTTTGTTTCTTTTATTGGCCTTTCCCTCATGGTGATAAGATGGCTTCTGAAGCTTCATCCATCACATCTGCATTCATGGCAAGAGGCAAGAGGCAGAAGGGTGGTTCCACAGTAGCCTCCCTGTAAACTCCCTTGGCAGACTTCTTCTTGGGTCCCATTGTCAGTCTTGGATCCCTCTTCCACCCACACCCAGAAGAAAAAAAGGCAGGAAAGTAGGTTGCCATGACCAGCTTAGACTAGTTCTCATTCTCTACTACCCAGGAAATTTCCTGCTCCAGACAAATTTGAGGTTCTGTTGAGCTAAGAGAAAAGAAGAAATGGATTTTGAATAAGCAAGTAGGTAGCGTCTGCCACAGGGTCTTCAGTGGCCAAGGCCAAAAAAAGCGACAAGTAAAATAAAACAACAGTCTCTCATTTTCTATCATGATAATGACGAAGATAATGATTTTGATTTTGATTAACATTATTACCACAAGTTTAAAAACTGCAGAAAATGATTCTAGTAAGTAAGGACATGAGAATTTGGCATATACTTCAGAAAGCTTTATGGTCTGAATATCCTTAGATCCACGGGTTTCATTTATTCTATTCTATTCTATCTATTCCAAGGAAATAATTGTCACTGAATACAAAGATTTAGCTACAAGGATTTTCCTTGCAGCATCATTTATAACAGCAAAAACAAAAACACCAGCCTAAATGTCCAGCAGTAGGAAATTAGTTAAATGAACTCCAGTATATCCTTCAGGGTAATATTGTGCAGCAACTCAGATGATGTAGCAGAAGATCGTATAATTGCATGAGAATATTAATGTCATGTTGTTAATTGTGAAAGTAGCTATAAAATGGGATGTACAATATCATTCCATTTTTTAAAAGAAATATGTGTAATGAATGCATATATACAGATAGAGAAATAACAGAAGTTTATGTGGTTAGTGCTTATCTCTGGGATGGGACTACAGGTTTAAAAAAATATTTTTTTCTAAACTATACTTTCTAAATTTACAAGCGTATTTGCTTGTTTATAATGAGGGGGGAATATTAGGAAACTGAAGACTTAGAGGGGGTTTTTCACCGAAGGACAATCGTCTGGCATCTCTCGCAGTGACTAGTCTTCTTTTCCTAACAGCTGGAGGCTGTGAGGGGAAATGCTCTCCCACCTTTCTCCTCGGGTTTCTGGATTGCTTCCAGCTTTTCATTGTAAATAATGCTAGGATTAACTTCTTTATATTGAAGGCCTTTTTTTTCATATTCTCAATTATTTTCATAGAATAGTTTCCCAGAAGTAATATCACTAAGTCAGTGGGTAAGACCATTTTTTTTTGCTTATGATAGGTATTTCCAAATTGCTTCTCAGGGGGCCTGTACCGATAGCCAATGCTCCAGAAATTTCTCACCAGCACCAGGTATTATCGTTGTATTTAGTGTTTGCTAATTCAGCAGGCAAAGAATGGTACCTCATTATTTCTATTTGCATTTCCAGCGAGGCTAAACGATCTTTTCTATAAGTTGTTTACTCGTATTTTTTTTTATTTCTGGTGAGGAAGATTAGCCCAGAGCTAATATCCGTTGCCAATCTTCCTCTTTTTGCTGAGGAAGATTGGCCCTGGGCTAACATCCGTGCCCGTCTTCCTCTACTTTATATGGGACGCCACCACAACATGACTTGGTGAGTGGTACATAGGTCCGTGCCTGTGATCCAAACCTGCGAACCCTGGGCTGCTGAAGCAGAGTGCATGAACTTAACCACCACGCCACTGGGCCAGCCCCCTACTCATTGTATTTTTTGTTTGTGAATTTTGCCATTTATGTATTGGAGTTTTCATATTTTCCTTTTCATTTTGTACAGACTTTCTATACTGAACGTAATAGCCTTTTTTTCTGTTGTACTGGTCTAGCTGTAGATATTCCCCCAGGCTGTTGTTTCCCTTCTGATTTAGTTTTTTTCCTTTTATATTCAAAAGCTTGAAATTGTTATATAGTCAAGTCTGTCACTTTTGTGATTTTCTTTCGTTTCTTCCAAGTTTAGAAAATTACTCTCTCACTCCTCAAGCACAAGTTTGGTAAATGTTCGATTTTGTTTGCATACAGATTTTTTTAAGGTTTGTTTTTTAAAAAATACTTACCCCTTTAATTCATCAATAATTTAATCAAGCTGCTGGTTTGTGGTAAGGATTTAAATTCATTTTCCCCCAGTTTACTACAGTTATCTCTATCATTATATGTTAAATAATCTTCTCCATTAATCTGTGATTGCTCCTTTGTCATAAGCTAATTTTTGTACAAATGGTAGGGCTATTTCCATCATGCATCTACTAATGCATGATAATATACATCTTCTTAAATGAGTATTTATTTAAAATTTATCTGATATTATCCTACCTCATTACGTTTTAAGCTTATTTTCTTTTTGACTCGCACCTGTTTGAATGTAAAACAAAATCCTCTATGGACTCAGAGTTTCTTTAAGGACAAGAACCAAGTCTTTCTTAAGTATTTCAGCTTCCCCAGCACTGTCCCTAACACATCAAAATAATTAGTAAATATTTTTGAATGAATGAATTTGCCCTTTTGTGGAGCTCTTTTACTAAAGGTCATGGTTTTAAGGCTTTAGATGTCATTTTACTTGAAGAAACAAGTCAAATCAAGGCCAGAGGAGCTGTGCTTCCCTTTGTTGAACCCCTGTCAGACACCTAGCAGAGCCCTGTCTTTTGTCCTCCAGTGACCCATAGACGAGCAGTATTATCCATATTTTATAGATGAAGAAACTGAGGTTCAGAGTGGTTCATTTGCCTGCGTTTGAAAGGCTGATAAGGGTCACAGTTGGGCATCTTAGCTGAGGTAGCAGTTAAGCAGGTAAATCATAGGACACTGTAGCGTCCAGTGCTGGCGTGAGATGGCCTGTGTTCAATCCCAGTGTGACTTCGGCCAGTTAACAAAACCCACCTGTGCCCCATCTGTATATTGATAGTAGTAAGCGTACCTAAGGGTCCTGTGAGTGCATGGTAAGACTCTATATGTTATAACCACTCTTATTTCATCCCTATGAGCCAAGAATACATGTCCTTTTTTCCTTTTTTTAAGAGGTTCTAGGCTGTTATTATTTATAACGGCATTATCACCTTGAAGTCCTGTAAGGATGTGTGTTTTGATGTACATGTGACAGTTGCTCGTTGTCTCCCTTTTATAACTGAGAAGGAGGACAGTTAAACAAGGTAGCTGAGGAGAGCTGTGAAATCAGAACTTGTAATCCGGGCCCCTTACCCCATGTCTGATCTTCTGTCTTTGCCTTAAAGATTCCCATGGTCTATTTTATAAGTAATTTTCTTTTAAAAAGGGAGTGAGTACAATTTTGTTTTACATTTTGAGGTGATGGGGCTTCTCTTTACAAATGGAAAATCTGATCAATGAATGTTTAGCAACTGCTATGGGCAAGACTCTTGGCATTCCTGTTGGCACAAGGAGGTAACTGGGCATGTAGAATGATCGTGTGGAAGTCAGATCTGGGCCCAGGTGTGGGTTTACCATTTACTAGCCATGTGACCATGGACAAGTCTTAACCTCTCTGGAAACTAGAAATGAGAATTTGAGAATTCCTGTTCTAGTTTATCCTACAAACTAGAAATGGTGATGAGGAGCAAACGAGAGAGTGTGCGTCAAGAAGCCGTTAAACTCCTTAACGTATAGACGTGGTTGTGCTGAGGGTCTGGGGGAAGAGGGTGGTAAGTATGCCCATCCAAGGCAAGGACTATGGGACAACAGGAAGGGCCACCATGATGGGTGTCAGGGCACAAAGAGAGAAGAGCCCATTGGAACTGAAGGTTTGTGCCCTGGGCTGAGAGTCTCCAAGAGTTGAGCTAAGGTCTGCACCATTTGGGGATGTTCAGGGTAAGGTAGGAGAAGGCAGACAGAATGGAGGCCCCAAGCTCTGTCCAGAGGCAACTTGTTCTATCAAAGCCTGACAAAACTTTATTTACTGACTTGTTTGCCATTGTCTCTTACTACTCAACTCTTGGCCCTCTGGGAGGCAGGAGCAGTATCTGATGCTGACACAGTGTACATGCCCTAGCACCCAGCTATGTGCACGGCCCAGCTCAGGTACAGTGGAAATATTTGTTCACTGAAAGGGGGAGTGATGCTTGGACCATGTTTGGTGACTAAATGAGCATGACACTGGCTGATGACATGTCCAATCTAGTTTACAAGCAACTTTGAATAAGACCCCTGAGAGAAAGGGACCTGACAGAGACGGGAAGGATCTGTAAAAAACAGAGCACTTTTGATTTGGGAGCCTGGTAAAGCATTGAGAGGCTTGTGGGGAGAGAGCCAGCCCCGACCTTACTGAGCACAGCATGGGCAAGACTCAATTAGCAGGGGTGTCTATTGCGAACCTTGTGTGCTACAATTTTCTTCAAATCATATTTGACTTTGATACTAGGCACAAAACATTTAAAATAATACCTTTAAAATTTGCATCTTTTAATGTCTTAATAAGATTGAAAGCCTTTATGGTACCTGTGCATAATCTCTTCTGGGATAAGCTTCATATCGTGAAAGATGCCCTCCCTAGTTCCTAGGTTGATCCAATCGGGTCAGCTTAGGAAGCAGAAAGACGGGGCAGAATACTCCTAGACGCTGACCACAGTACCTCCTTGAGCTGCGTTCTCGGTTGTCTGGCCGAGGAAGAGCTGTACCTTTCTTAGGTTAGGCCTGCACCTTTGACATGATTTTTTTTTTTCAAGTGGCCGAGGTGTGCAAACCTGGAGCCTAGAGTTCGTTCATTCACTGAACAAGCCTGCTTGTGCCTGCTTTCTGCCAGGAGTGGAGGGCTGGTGCAAAGAGGAAAGGCATGGTCTCTGCCGTCAAGGAGTGCATGACATGATATTTTTACTTAAAGGAGCCCCGAAAAGGGAGGGTTGGTGCCTTGTCCATCCTTGCTGGACCTCACATGGTTTAAGCAGCAGGTAGTGTGATTTTCCTCTGAGCTCTGGAATGGTTAAATATGAAGCCCTGTGGCTGTGGCTTTATTTACAGGCCTGTGGAAGCAACACAGGCCAGAACAGAAAAGCTGGCCTTTTCTGCTTCGACAGGGGCTTGGTTCACCAGTGTCTGCCGTCCAGTGGGGTTTCCCAAAGCAGACCACTGTTGTCGGCATTAGGAAGATACTCGGAGTGTAGCCTCTGCTCAGAAATCAATGAGTTCTTGGAAAAAGCCACTGAATTGCCGGTAGCCTTGCAACTTGCGAGATTTTTTTGTTTCTCAGCAACCACGTTTAGGTCTCTTTTGCCTTTTAATGCCAGCATTATCTATCACAGAATGTTCTTTGTTTGAACAGTGTAGTTGCTGATTAAAATCAGTTGCCTTGTCAGTAACTATAAGCCAGTGATTGATGTGATTGTCCTGGGATTTTTAAGAACTTTTTTATTATGAAAATATTAAAACATTTAAAAAAAATAGAGAGCATAGTATAATAAATACCCATATACACATCACCTAGATTTAACAGTTGTTAACATTTGCCACATTTCTTCATCTATTTTATTGTTGTTGAAGTACTTTAAAGTAAATTACAGACATCAAGACATTTCATGCCTAAAAATGTCAGTATTTATCTCTAAAAAATAATGACATTTTCCAACATAACTACATCATTAGCACTTCTGATAAAATTAATAGTAATTCCTTGATGTCATCTAATCCAGTCTGTGTTCAGATTTCCCCCATTGTTCCCCGGAAGTCTTTTATAGTTGGTCTGTTTGGAACAGGATTGACTCATAGGCTACATGCTGCATTTTACTATTTTATATCTTAAGCTTTTAAAATCTAGAACAGTTCCTTCTCCCCAACTTTTTGTTTTTCGTGACAGTGACTTGTAAGAGTTCTTGGATCTTTTGATAGAGATTATGAAGTTTTTCATGGATTCTTTTTGTGGTACAGATAAATTTCTTTTCTTGTATTTGCATTAGTTACTGTTGACCAGAAGTGTTTGTTTTTAATACTTCATCATCAAACTAGCTTTAATAGCTTATAAATAGGTTCAGATCTGACCTTGGCTAACAGTGTTTCCTGGAAAAGCATTCCTTATATTCCTTTCTTTCTAATCTCAAATAAGATTCTTCTTCTGGATTTATACAGAATTTATTGGCTTAAAGTGAATGCAAAATAATAAACGTAGGTTCTGAATATCAGCTGTGTATAAGGTTACGAAAAACCTCGTTAACTATTCTTTGTGTTCAGTTTGCAGAGAAATTCCAGGAAGTGAAAGAAGCGGCCAGACTAGCCAGAGACAAGTCCCACGAGAAAATCGAGACCCCGAGTAATCATTCCCAAGTAAGTGGTTTGTCCATAAAGTAAGTCTGACTGCGATCAGTGATGGAGATTCTTTGTTTCTTGTCACTTTTGACAAGAAATAGGGAATTTTAGCAGCAGGGCATTTTGAAGGCTTTTTCAACTATTAGCTGTCTCACAGTGAGATGGATGTGACATGTTTTTATGAGACTCTTGAATTTTTCAGGATACGATGATGTATTTTTGACAGGAAACAGTTGATGAGATTAGAGTTAATACGTGTCCCTGGCCTCTGAGAGGCATTCTCTGGTCCCTGTGTTTAAATCCCAATGGCAAGGCAGCATGTCTCCCTTCTGTGCTGGGAGGTGAGATCTATATGAAGGATGCTTATTGACAAATGCAGGTGCTTTGTGCCCGTGAGAGAGAAAACTTGATTGATACCAGAGAGCCCTCATCTCTGTTGGCCTATTTTAACAAAGTCAGGTGGGAGATGGTGTTCCAACAGCTTTGGCTTAGCCAAAGGAGATGTGGCTTTGCCAGGAATTGAGTAGTCCCTCTACTTAAAAGTGTGATAACTGACTAAAAGGGACCTATTTTAACCTGAAATAAAAACACCTGCATTCCTGATGTCTAGATTGGCGTATGTAGTGGTGGGCGGAAGGCTTCACCTAGTGACAAGGTTATATGTAGATAGACAGGGAAAGGGAGACATCAAGATCAAAGGTTTGGGATTAGGAATGGGCATGATGTAATAGCAAGACAGCCAGGAGTCTGCCTGGCTGGGCTGAGGTGTGCTGTGGGAGGAACAGAGATAAACTTGGAGATACTGTGAAAGACCTGGAATTCTTCATTAGTGGATAGTTTATTATTTCTTAGTTTTTTATTTAATTATTTATTGCTGGAAGTTGGCAGACATTGGAGGTGTTTTATGACTACGGAACAGGAATCGACATGAGGGTTGCATGTGGATGATAAGGAAGTCAGGGAGTGATGGAGGGAAGGAAGACTGGTGGCAAGGAGGCTGGAGGTGGAGAACAGCTGGGCCAGAGCAGCCACAGGGATGGATGCCAGGGACAACTGGTAGGAAGAGGACCGGGAAGCCTGGGCATCTTGAGTAGTCAGGATCAATACTCTAGACTTGACCATCAGCCTCACAGCAGCCATAGCTGAAGCTGAATCATACAAAAGATGCCTCATATAGATTTACGGAAATGAATGTATATTAGACGTCAGGTGATCAAGAACTTTCCTGAATCTTTATAAATAATTTTTAGTATAAATCTAAATGATACTGTTAATTTAGTATACGAATTACTGTACTGAGTAATCTCTGAGGATCTATAAAATTGGGTACCTGAAATGGTCCATGGTCTAAAGAGTTTCTAATATACAATCTTTTTCTGAATACCACATATTATAGCAATATCTTTAAACTTTAATATCAGAATTTCTTTCTTCTTCTTCTTCTTTTTTTTTTTTTGTGAGGAAGATCAGCCCTGTGCTAACATCTGCCAATCCTCCTCTTTTTTTGCTGAGGAAGACTGGCCCTGGGCTAACACGTGTGCCCATCTTCCTCCACTTTATATGGGACGCCCCCACAGCATGTCTTGCCAAGAGATGCGTTGGTGCGCACCTGGGATCCGAACCAGCGAACCCCGGGCCGCCGCAGCGGAGTGCGTGCACTTAACCGCTTGTGCCACAGGGCCGGCCCCCTGAATTTCTTTCAAGTTTTTGTTTTAATGTTTGTTTTCCCCCCAAAAGTGTTTTAAACCTTAAAAAATCAAGTGTACCCATAATATATTATTTTATATGTATGTGTTAATTATATATAGTTTTTTGCCTCTAAGCTTTATTTACCTCTAAGTTTTTATTTACCCTTCCTGATGTTTCCCCAGATGTAGAGATCATCGTACATTTTTCTTTTTCTTTTTGTTAGAAATCATACAATTGCTTGGTTTCTTGAATCTCTAAGTAAATGAACACTTTGGCCAAGTTTTCCAAATATTTGAAGACTTTGAAAAACCTCATTACAAATCATTTAATGTGGGGTTTTTTTCTGACTATAAAAGCAATACATATTTATTGCAGAAATAAAAAATATGCCATACTATGAAGAAGAGAATAAGAATTACCTGCTTTCATACCACTCAAAGCTATTTTTTGTTAATATTTTGGTATATCTTCCTAATGTAGTTTTCCAATATATTTTATGTTATTCTTTTTAACTTTTTTTTTTTACTTAGATATGTTATGATCATTTTCTCATGATTTCAAATATCCCCTTTTCAAAACTATTTTAATGGCTAGACAGTATTCCAGTGTTTGTATCACAGCTTATTCCATTAACCTCCTATAATTTGGGACATCTATGTTGTTTCCAATTTTTTATTAATATAAATAACAGCATGATCAACGTTCTTGTACATCTTTGTGCATTTGATGTCTTCTGCAGAACCAATTCTTGAAGTGAAAGTATTGGGTTAAAGGTAGGAACATTTAAAAAGCTTTTGATGAATTCTGCAAACTTAGCCTATAGAAATGTACAATTCTAGGGGCCGGTCTGGTGGCGCAAGCAGTTAAGTGCGCACACTCCGCGTGGGTTCGCCGGTTCGATCCTAGGCGCGCACCAACGCACTGCTTGGCAGGCCATGCTGTGGCGGTGTCCCATATAAAGTGGAGGAAGATGGGCATGGATGTTGGCACAGGGCCAGTCTTCCTCAGCAAAAAAAGAGGAGGATTGGCAGATGTTGACACAAGGCTGATCTCCTCACCAAAAAAAATAATAAATAGAAATGAAATGTACAATTCTAACTCCCACTAAGAGTGAATGAGAATGATTTTTCCTCCCACAGCCTCACCAACAAAGCTTTGATGATTTGACAGAAGAAAAATATGTTATTGGCTTTTTTCATTTTGTATTTCTTTGCTAGTGATAGTAAATATTTTTTATGTTTGTTGATCCCATGCATTTCTTCTTCTGTAAATGTCAATTGTGTATTCTTTCCTTTTTTAAAAAAATTAAAGTGTTAATCTTTTTGTATTGATTTTCAAGAACTTTATTTTTTCACATGCATATTTTTGAACGTATACAAAGCTAGGCAGAGTTGTGTGATGAACCCGATGGACCCGTAGGTCAGCTTTAACAATTAGGAATTTGTGACCAGTCGTTTTATCTACACCCCCTCTGTCTCCCCCTATATTTTAAAGCAAATCCCAGGCATCTTATTTCATCCATAAATATTTCAGTGTGTAGCTCTAAAAGATGAAGACTCTAAGAGTTTTTTAATATAGGGAAGATATTAACATTTTGGTATTAGTATCTGCTGCAAATATTTTTTCCATGCTTTTGTTTGCATTCCAATATTGTTTATGGCATTTTTTTGCAATGCAGAAATTTAAAGTGAGTCAAATTTATACATCATTCCCTTCATGGTTCCTTCCTTTGCCTCTGTGCTTACTGGGGGCTGAATAAGGTCTTTCTAAGATCTTCTCCAAGACCAAATGAGATTTCACCTCTATGTGGTATGACTTATCACAGAAAACATTTCAGGATATTCATAGCAATGCTAAATAGTAATGGAGACAGCAAACATCCATATCTGATTCCTGTTTTTTTTTTTTGTTTTTGTGTGTGTGTGTGAGGAAGATCAGCCCTGAGCTAACATCCATCCCAATCCTCCTCTTTTTTTTTTTTTTGTGAGGAAAATCGGCCCTGAGCTAACATCTGCCAAGCCTCCTCTTTTTGCTGAGGAAGACCGGCCCTGGGCTAACATCCATGCCCATCTTCCTCCACCGTACATGGGACGCCTACCACAGCATGGCCTGACAAGCAGTGCATCAGTGCGCCCCCGGGATCCAAACCGCTGAACCCCGGGCCGCTGCAGCAGAGCGCGTGCCCTTAACTGCTTGCGCCACCGGACCGGCCCCCCAATCCTCCTCTTTTTGCTGAGGAAGACCGGCCCTGAGCTAACATCTATTGCCAATCCTCCTCCCTTTTTTTTTTTTTTTCCCTTTTTTCTCCCCAAAGCCCCAGTAGATAGTTGTATGTCATAGTTGCACATCCTTCTAGTTGCTGTATGTGGGACGTGGCCTCAGCATGGCTGGACAAGTGGCGCGTCGGTGTGCACCTGGGATCCGAACCCAGGCCGCCAGTAGCGGAGCGTGCGCACCCAACTACCAAGCCACGGGGCCAGCCCCTGATTCCTGTTTTTTTAATGAGTGTGTTGATCTAACTCTCTGTAGCCCCAGGATTTTTAAGTTGTCTCAGCTTCTAATACTTTTTCTCTCCTCATTCATTGTTTCTTGTTCCTTGTTGTAAATCCCTCCTCCCCTTTTAATCTGAGGCTTCTGTTCTCTATCATTTAAGGAGATCAGGTATCCAGGCTTGTTAGATTTGTCTGTAAAGTTCGAGTGAAAAGGCTCTGAATGACGGCCCCGGCTGCTCTCTTGTCAGAACAGTGCACAGACTTTCTGAACTCTGTGGACACTTCAGGCCTTTTCCTTCGCTCTTGATCCTCTTTGTTATTAGTCTTAGCCGCACTCTGGTTGGATGTTGGTTCTCCCACACTCATAAACACACTTTCTCATGCCTGATTTGCTGCCGCTGTGAGGATGAGCAATAATGTGTGAAGGTGATTGGCTTTGGCCAGGAATCTGGGTGTGAAACCCCATCTTCTACTCAGGCATCCAGTGTCAATGGGACGGACGATGAGAAGGCCTCTCATGCGGGTCCTGACACACACCTGAAGTCTGAGAATGACAAGCTGAAGATCGCTTTGACACAGAGGTAAGGGTCTTTAAAATCCAGATGCTATTATCTCCAAGTTCAGCAGTTCCCTGAAGACTCTCCTGCTGGGTGGGGGTTCACGAAACTGAGAAAGGAGACTGAGTTCTGCTCAGAGCGTCATCCAGTCTTGTCTCCTGGCCAAAGGTAGACCACTGGCTTCATGGCTGTTCTCTGTCTGACAGACCACATCATACACAATTCATGTGTGTGAGTGTGTTGGTGTGAGAGAGAGTGACTGTGTTTGCATGCGTGTATGTGAGTAGTATGTGACAAAGTACATGAGTGTGTGAAAGAGTGTGTGTATGTGAGAGAGATGTGTCCCTGTGCTTGTGTTTTGTTTTGTTTTTTGAGGAGCCAAAATTATCATTTATTTGTATATGATAAGATTGAATCTTGAACATCCAGAAAAACATGTAAAAGCCTAAGAAACTATTAAAAATAATATAAAATCTCACACAAATCAATAGCTTTTTTATATACAAACATCACATAGAATATATATTTGAAGAAGAGATTTTCTTTACAATATAAACCAGAACCGTAACATACACAGGAATAAACTTAAGAAATGCAAAGATCTATGTGAAGAAAACTTTAAAATCATTTTGAGGACCATAAATGAATAATTTAACAAATAGAAAGATATATTCTGTTGGGAAGTGGTAGGAAGCCTTGATATTTTGAAAAGTATCAATTTCCCTAAATTGATCTATAAATTTAATACAGTCCCCATAATGATATCAACAAGATTTTAGTTTTAATGAGCGCTTGTGTGGTTTTTTGTTTTTTGTTTTTTTTGTGAGGAAGATTGGCTCTAACATCCATGCCCGTCTTCCTCTATTTTGTCTGTGGGATGCTGCCACAGCATGGCTTAATGAGCAGTGCGTCTATCCACTCCTGGGATTTGAACCTCGAACCCTGGGCCACCGAAGCAGAGTGTGTGAACTTAACCACTATGCCACCAGGCGGCCCCTGTGCTTGTGTTTTTTTATCTTGAGAATGTGGCCCATTTCCCAAAGGCTAGGCTGGACTTCACGGTGTGGGCTCGCCCCGTTAGCACACTCAGAGCTGCTGTCTTTTGGAATCCTGCTCACCTGGCAGGGGGTTTGGCCAGGTTCCCCCAGCCTCTTTGTGGCTGAGAAGCTGCTCTCCTCAGAGTTGCCCTGTTTAAGAGCTGTATCATATGAATTCCCCCTTTTACAGATGATGAAACTGAGTCCCAAGTGGTAAAGCGAGTCCTTCCTTGCCCAAGGTCACATGGCTAGTAAATCTTTCCACCACCCCATACTACCTTCCTTTCAGGTAAGGCTGCAGCTGTAGTCTCTTCAGGAACCTTCCCTGAGGTGGCCAGTCATATCCCACAGCTGGAGCCACCAAAGGGTTGGCACCCACCTCTCCAACTCAGCTGGCCTGGCCCGTTCTTGGAACTTAATTCCTGTGATCTGACCTAGGAATTCCAGAAGGAACATGTGACCTTTAGCTTCAGCCACCTTCTTTGGATTGTGGGTTTTGTCAGGTACTTCAAAGGACAAAACAGTGACCAGTCTCTTTTCTTACTCATCAGGCAATATAGGTGCTATTTTTAGTCGTTTAAGTCACAATGAGCTGCCTGAATAAAAATGTTTCAACCCTAAAATAAGTGTTTTTAAATCTCAGTTTAATGAAGAAGTGAATTACAGGAGTGGCTGTGAAGCCATTTCCTTAAATTCTCCATCATCAACTCTAAAATTAATCAGGTAATATTTTACTGTTCTTCCAGTCTGTGGTATTTGAAACTGAAAGTATATATTTTCCAATCACATTCCTAAATCCTTGAGGCTGTGGGATGAAAGGTAATACAGATTATTCAGATACAGTTTTATTTACTTAAAAAAAACAAAAGCCTTTAGAGAGAACTCTCCTCAGCCAGGCGGTGTTGTTAGACGCCTGAAACGTTGTGATGGGCTTGTCATGCGCAGCTCTGCCTGTCACCTCAGGTCACATTCAGCACCACAGATACATGGGCTCCAAGCAAGGAAACGAAAGGAGTGTCAAAAGCGAACAGCAACTGAGGGGACCCTGATTCCAGTTCATTTGTTTTTTAAAACTTCTTCACTGAACACATAGGATCAAAGATAAATACAAGGTTTTCGTGGTACCATGGAGGTGCTCTTCAGCCCTGTGGTCTTGCCACACCCCTGAGGTGACGTTGGGGTGGCCAGGGCTCCCTCACACACACTGGGGTTAGAACCCCAGTTCTGTCCTCAAGGGATTCCTGGTCACTGACTCCCATGTCCTCAAGTCCTCAGCTCTCAAATCTGGATTCCTTTAAGGCTCTGAGCTAAGTTGAAAGACACAGGTTACAGTGGGACCCATATCACCTGCAGCCAGGCTTGTGTATTTGTTGAACCTGGGATCCTTGGGCTCCGGAGGGGAGTGTCAGGAACTTGCAGAAAAGTCCGTGGAGCTTCCCTGAGATTCTCAGAGGGCCCAGTGGTCCGCCCAGCACTTCAGAACCTCTGTCCTTGAGGCTCATTTCAGGAATGAACCGGATGTGAGAGAACCCTTCTGTGGTGGGGAGTCAGTAGGGAGTAGGAGGGAGGAGTGTCTCACCATACTCTAGGGCTTCATTCTTAGCTTCATCTCTTCCTTCTAGAAGAATTCTGTTGTTTTCTAAAGTGGTTCTTTAAGAAAATAGCTCAGCAAGGTGACATGTGTGCACTAGAGAGCCACACCAGTCACTCTTGGCCCTGGTCCTTGCAGCCAGGCCACCAGTGGGAGAGGGTGTGGCCCTCCTAGGGGCAAGCTGGGGGGTGGCAGGATCCTGCTTCCCCAGGCGGGTGGGGGTGCAGCAGGATGGATGGCGCCTGCCATCTCGGTCACTTCTTGGCCCCTGCCCTGCAGTGCCGTCAACGTGAAGAAATGGGAGATCGAGCTGCAGACCCTGCGAGAGAGCAATGCCCGGCTGACCGCGGCGCTGCAGGAGTCGGCTGCCAGCGTGGAGCAGTGGAAGAGGCAGTTCTCCATCTGCCGCGATGAGAATGACCGGCTCCGGAACAAGGTGGGCGCTGGGTGAGCCTAGGGGAGGAGCAGCCAGCAGGAGGGAGGGTCCGAGGCTAGCTGGAGGCGGCCCTGGGAGAGGGCAGCCACACTCTCTCTCTCTCTCTCCCCTTCCTTCCTCCCTCTCACTTCGCCCTCATGCCCACAGACAGGAGGAAGACTTGCTGCCTTTCCCCCCTTGAACTTCCCTCTGTCTCCCTGCCTGTCTTGGTAGGAATGCAACCGTACGATAAATAACTGATTTGTTACTTTTATTGAACCAAGTTTTATAATTTCTGTTGTGAAGGAGAAGATAAATGAGACACTTCAGCTTTGTCCCTCACAAAGAGCACCATCTGATGCTAGTTAGTTGTGGGTGGGCCTTTTCTTGTGGTGGCCCTCCCTTGGCATTTTCTGTGGTTCAGTGATCTTTGGTGGAGAAAAGGGATCCAGAGGGTGAGTGAAGAAAATAGATTCAGGAAATCATGAGGAGTGTTTGCTCAGAAACCCCGCTTCCATGCAAATCGTTATTTCTAAAAATATGAATTTGGAAGTGAGAAAAGGAATGTGGCACTTGTACGAGGTGGGTGGGTGCTGATGGCCATCGTGTGCCCTCTGCTCTCTTACGTTGACATCAAACATTTTGATTTTTTCAGAATTCACCTGCAGCCTTCCCTGTACTTAGTCACCCACACTCTTTGTAGCTGGGCTGAGTTGATGAGGTAGATTTCGGGTGGCCAGAGGATCCTCAGTTGAGGTCCCAAGGTCGCTGTGCTGACTGTGTTTTGATGGTCAGCGCATTTACTCCACAGGCCGTGAACAAAGGCTGCTTTGTAAGTGCAGGATTTCAGTGGGACATGTCACAGTAAGATTGGTCTTCACTCTCCCTTGCCCTCTGTTTATAACCTGCCCGCCCAACCCACAGAGCCACCAGCGACCACTCCTGTTTCACCGACTTACTTCGGTACAGCTGACATGTAAAACTGCCTTGTGTCATTGTTTCACTTCCCTGCCGAGAGCGCTGGCAGTGAGGAGCCCAGGCCAAGTGCTGACTTGGCACATTCCCTTCCGAGGCCTGGCCGATCTGCTTGCCAGAGGGATCAATTGCCCTTTCTTTTTTTTCCAAGCAAAGAGCTGGATTTCTCACTTTGCGCCTGAGTGTAAGAACCAACAGCAGTGCTGGTGGAGGGGGGAAGTGCGTCTCATAGAACTTGCTCCCTGAGAAGAGTGTCAGCTTCCCTGGATGGGAAGCAGTGAAAACTTGATTTCCGGGATAGGAGGAAGAAGTTGGTGGAGTCTCCAGCAGCTGCTGTGGCTGGGGGTTCAGACCCTGAGGGTTGGTGCAGGCCACCCCTGAGAAGTGTCCTCATGGTGACCACCCAGTGCCCTTCACCTCAAAGACTGCTGCTATATTGCTTGTGGGGACCCCATCAATATAGTGCGTTGGTTCCACTCCTCCTGTCTACTCTGTGCCCACACATCGGCCCCCAGGAAACCCTCAGCATCAGATGGCAGTGCCGGGGGTCTCAGGCCTTTACATCCCTTCTGAGGGGTCAGGCTTGGGAAGGAGAGAAAGATGCACTCTGGGCATTTGCCAGTTCAGCCTGTACCTCTCATCCCTCCAGGAAGAGGCCCACAGCCCAGCCCCTTCTGCATGCATCAATAGGGAAAGGTCATCCTGATATAAAATATTTGAAATGTCATTACATCCCATTTGGTGGCCACTGTCCCACAGAATTGCTCGATTCTCTACCCTGCTGGCTTAAACCCTTGAGATGAAACAGAATAATTCAAGACATGATTAAAATGATGTAAAAATCGTTCTGGAGAGAAGCAGATAGATTCATGGGCCATCTGACCCCTGCTTGCGATGGATCCTTAAAGCAAACCTAAAGTTACTGTCCTGTGGCTGTGAGAGAAAACCAGAAGCCCGTAGCACCCTGAAGCCAGGTTTTGTGACTTGTTTAAGTAAGACATCTCGTGCAGGCAGGGGCAGACAGCTTTTCGGGGTAGGGGGGATTGGGGGGCACGTGGAGTTCGTTCATAGCCGCAAGGAAAAATTGATAAGTGGGTTAGTTTATGGTTTATTTTAAAAGAAGGCTGACAGAGCTGTGGTGATGTTTTTAAAGTAAACCAGCATCCCTGCCTTAACATGTGATATTTATTGAAGATTGACGCGCTGGAAGAACAATGCAGTGAGATAAACAGGGAGAAGGAGAAGAATGCTCAGTTGAAGAGAAGAATTGAGGAGCTGGAATCGGAACTCCAAGAAAAGGAGACAGTGAGTAACAGCGCTCTGAGTGGTGCTCTCGGTGTCCTCTGGGCCTTGTGAGGTGATCACAAGGACACAGCGGGCGGCTGTGGGGCATGTGACCGGCCCGGCAGCTGCCTGGACATCAGCATGGAGACAGAGCCAGGAGGCACAGCAAGGCACAGACACTGCAGAGCAGAGGCCTAACCGTTCCCCTCTGCAGCCTCGCTGTATTTGCCGTGTGGTCGGTCACTCGCACCCAAGAGGGGACGAGCATTGTACAAAATACTCAGAAACTTATAAGTGACCTATCATCAGAAGTTGAGTTCTGCCGTGAAATTAATGCAGCAAGAGCCATCAGTCATACAATCGTGGATTTTCTGGGGAGCAGGACAGCTAAGTACACAGACACTGGAGACCATGGGCAAGTTACCAAACCTCTCTTAGCCTCGGTTTCCCCATCTACAAAACGGGAATCGTAAGAATACCTGTCTTCTTTTGGGGGTGTACGGACTTGACGCAATAATGCATGTAACACACTCAGCCCTTAGAATTATGTGATGTATGTTAAGTGTCAGCATCATCGCCATTATTATTTATGCACAGTACAGGTTGCAGAAGCTGCTTCGATGGGTGTATGTGCAAGTCGGAGATTTTCAAGAGTACATTTTATCTGACTTGTTTTCACATTCTTTTTCAAATTTCTGTCTCCTGTAGGAGTTGAAAGACCTCCGAAAACAAAGTGAGATCATACCTCAGCTCATGTCAGAGTGTGAATACGTCTCTGAGAAGTTAGAGGTAAGGGCCGGGAGCACGTCCATCTTGGCTCAGACGAGAAGGCGTTTTTCACATTGCTCGTTTCTCCGAGGCCTCTACCTTTCATACCTGGCACAGTAAACGCGAGCAATTTTCTATTCATAAAGAGCCAGCAGTAACTGCATGCCAGGTGCCATCTCTGCCCCCTGGGTGTGGACTCAGCAGTGCGTGTCTTTTGAGTTTTCCCCTTGTACAAAGGTGTCCTGTGCATAACCATAGTGTAGGTGACTATTTCCCGCCCACAGAAGTCCCTACAGAGCCGGAGAGGCGGTGAGCGGGGACAGCAGAGAGGGGGCTGAGAGCATCAGACCCGGGTGCTATTCCACCTCGCCACTCCCTAGCCACCGACCTTGGACACGACCTTGAGCAGGCCCCCCTCGCTGGCCTCGGATTTCTGATCCGCAAAAGGAGGGTTTTCACATCCTCCTTCACCTCCCAGGGCCTCCTCCCTTCAGGAGCACTGTGTTCAGGTACGCAACCCCAGTATTAGTAACTGGTTCCTGTACAGATGTTCAAAAAAGCCTCCCACTCATAAGACGGAAGCTCTTATTTGATATGAAGAGTGCAAAGCTTGAGCCTTGTTTAAGGACTCCTGCCGTCCTGCCTTTGGGAGCTTGAAGGTCTCCATGGTAACACATCAGACGCATGGTGCGCAGACCGGCTGTCCCTGAGTCTGGCACGGCCAGTCCTCCCCTGGGGCCAAGGAGGCCTCCCCTCTCTGGAACTAGAGGAACAAGTCACTCTCCCATTGGTTCTGTTTCTCCCTCAGAACGGAACTGAAAGGTAGCCTCTGCTGACTACTCTGGGCCTGGGGTGGAAATCCCTTGTGCTGGGATTTCAGACTTTCTCTGCTGGACATTGTGTCAGAGGGTCGGTTAGCATCAAGCTCCCCCAGGCAGGACTCCAAGTTCTGCATTCTGTGTAGGGACGTTTTTTTTCAGACCAGATGTTGGTCGTACACTCTGCCTGTGGGCACCTTTCCCAGGGAGCAGGCAGGAAAGGAGGGGTACACTGAAATGCCCCATGCTGCCATCAGCGGTCCCCACTTGTGTGCTGCGGGACTTAACACGTCTGGGGACTCAGGCCCACAGGAGAGTGGACAGTTTGGCTGTAGCAGATCTCAGCGGACGCACAGCTCCCATCACTCTGTTCTCCAGACCCTTCCCCCTTTTGTTTTGCTTCAGGCGGCAGAGAGAGACAATCAAAACCTGGAAGACAAAGTGCGTTCTCTCAAGACGGACGTTGAGGAGAGTAAATACCGACAGCGCCACCTGAAGGTGGAGCTGAAGAACTTCCTGGAGGTGCTGGATGGGAAGATCGACGACCTCCACGACTTCCGCCGCGGCCTCTCCAAGCTGGGCGTGGACAACTAGGGCGGCCCTGGGCCCGCTCGTGAGTCCCCAGTGTGTGTGTGACACGAAGTAGGACTAGGACGTTCTCCCGTTTGCGTTGCTTCTGTACGTGCAGGCGCAGTTTGTCGTGTTTTCAAACCAGTTGTGCCGTCCACTCTCTCCTCTCCAGAATAGAAATCTCTCGCTTGTCTGGTCTTGCGAGGTTGTGGACAACTGGAAGATTCTGACTCAGGAATCCAGAACTAGGTCTACCTTAAATGTTTACGCAGTTAGGGCAGGGATGTTTATATCTTTCTTAAGGGCTGTTGCAACCATATGAACTGAAAAAAGTATTTTCTAATCCAAATATGAGTATCCTTTACACCTCCTTTTTCTGAATAGCGTTCAGAGTGTTTGAATGCCCACCAGGCACCAGTGCGTGGGGCATGGAGGTGACAACTTCCCTCTCAGTAAATATTGAGATGCTTTAAAACAAGCACTTGGTAGAGACTTGTCCAGAAAAAGAAAACAAGTTTCTGGTGGGTGTATTTTCTGGCGTGGGAGTCACCTATCCACTGGACCCCCTTCCACCCACTCCAGTTTGTAGGGTTGCAACAATGTTCCTTTTCTTGGTTTTCATTTCTGAGCAGATTACTGTGCTGTGGGAACAGCACACCTTGAGGGTGCCTAGCAGTGCCTGGCACAAAGTAGGTGCTTAATAAATATTTGTTCACTCAAACATATCAACAGAATTTAGTGTTTTAATTAAGCCACCCAGCAGAGTCCATTGGACCCCTGTGGAGCAGTCCACCGTCCTGGTGCACTGGGTAATTATCAGACATGAATGCAACTGACTCTGTGGTCAAATTCACGGACTGGCTTGGGTTGCCTGGGGCAGGGAGGGTGGTACTGGAAGCAGCAGAAGCTTGTCTGAGGCCCCCCCAGGAGCCCATCTGTGGTGCTCTGTCCCTGGGCGTCTCTGATGCTGGGACCGCCCTTCTTCTCCCGGCATGGAGGCCTGTGGCCTGGGGATTCCAGGACCACTGGCTGTCCCTGGTATAGCGGCTGCCCATGGCTTGGGATCCAGGGTGGGGTCCCATGATGGGTTTGGACAATTAAGAAAGAAGTCACACAGGCCCTCGAGGCAGAGTCAGCTCAAACTGGTTGAGCCTTGGCCTTAGCGACAGAGGAGATCTGCTCAGGTCTGCCTTCTGACCCTCTCAGTCCCTGCTAAGGAAGGGACTGGAGCCGTAGCCTCTCCTCTCTTAAAAGAGTTTCTCAGTGGGGCTGGCGGTCATTAGGGTGCCCTGCGCATGGCACAATGATTTGAATCCCTTCAGGGGAGGGGGTGACGTTGGTGTCCCCCTACCCACTTTGGAACCACTAAGAGAACTTGCCCCCCTAGAATGATCTCCTCACATGGTTAGAATTTCTCCCTGTTGAATTTGGGTAAATGATAAAGCAGCCAGAGGAGGGGGGTGGGGTACACACGGAAATGACCCGGGCCCCAGGGCACGTTTACAAGTCCCGCTCTATCCTTCACCTGGCTGAGACTGTCTCTCTGAGCAGAGAGGTCTTATTTGGGGTGGGGAAAGGAAGAGGGGCTGGTGGTCTGGAGCTCCAGGGCACTGGAGGGAAGATCTGCAGGCTGAGTGGGCCGCTCGGGTTGAATACACTGGGCTCATGGGAGCTAGGAAGTGGAAAGAGTAGTCAGCCCTCTTGGTGATTTGAGATAGGGAGCTGCTGGCCCTGCCGTTGCCCCAGAGCTCCAGCTGCCTGAGAGCACAGTTGGTAGCAGCTCCTTACTGGCGAGAAGACCGGGCAGATGGGCTGGCCATGGGTTGGCCCCATTGCCCAGCAGTGGGCTAAAGGGGATTCTTCTCAGACCAGGTCAGTCCACCTGTCAGCAGACTGGCTGTGTGACTGCCCAGGAGCAGGGGGCACTGGGATTCCAAAAACCTCAACTTGGGTCTTCTGATGCCCAACACTCCTGTCTATCAGGTGGCCTATTGATCTAGAAGGAACCATCTGACTGACTGGAGCATGCTCAGGTGACATGTTCATAAGAGGATAGAGTTGTCAAAGCCACTTGTGCATTCGATAACAGTGACTGTAGGAAACACTGGAAACAGTAGGGCCACTACCATGGTGGGCTGCTCTGTCCCTCTGCATTCGAGACCAATGATCCCTGCTCATTGCTCATCGAAGAGTTTGGTGATCACCTTGTAGGTAGAGGTGAGGAACTTGGGTCCCAGACTGTGTGGCCTCGTCCAACTCTAACACCGTGGCAGCCCAGGAGCTGAGAGCAGTAGGGGCTCCCCTAAAGGGAAAGGTAAGTTGGGGTCAGCAAGGAAAACACCACTTCACAGAAGCATTGGGCTTTCAGTTCCTTCTGCATTTCCCTAACGATCTTAATATTGCTTCAGTTACTTTCTTTTTAAAAACGTGGCGCGGGGACAAGCTGGACAGACAGTCAGTCAAAAGGCTTGGCCCTGGCTGTCAGCCTCTGGCAGTGTGAGGGTGGACTCAGCATAATGCACATGACCCGCTGAATCCCTCCTGGGTTTCTTTTGAGCCAGTTCAGCATGCCCTCATTTATAGGACGTCCAGCTCCTGTCTCAGCACTGATGTCTTTCAGTTGTCATTGTCTTAGGCCAAGTGCAGGCAGGACATAAATCTGTGACTCACGAACATCCCTGCCACGTTGTGCTGCTGGAAGACGTAGAGCCAGGACCGTGTTTTCGTTTCCAAGGGCTGACTCCTGATTCTGACGTCTCCAAGACCTGCATTAGCTTTCTTTCTGTGTCCTGAAACCTGGGGCCTAAAAGAGGCAAGGAAAAACTTGGAACCCTTTAACCATAATGATCCTTAAAAATAACCTTGTGTTCCAGTAAAGACCCAACCGGATGCATTGCAAAGTTGAGGGTGGCCATCTTCCTAGTGTCCAGGGAATGTCAAACCACCCGAGGAACAGGTTGGGACAGTGTGGTCAGGCCTTGAAGGGAAAGAGAACCAGTGTCCACATGAGACCTGGAACTTCTGTGCTACATCAGTTCCATACTCTCCTGCATGCTGTCACTTTAGACCTCTATTGGGTGACAGAATTGGGCAGAGATCATTTCCCCTATTTTGCAGACAGGAAGCAGAGACAGAAAGTGACACGCCCAGGGCCACCAGGTAGTGAGCAGCAGCATGGGCTCAGCATCCAGGTCTCCCAGGCCTTGGTCCAGTGTCTTTCTGTGAGCCCTGCTGTGTTCTCCCTTTGGTGACCCTTGGGTGCCAAGAAAAAAAATTCTCTTGTATTCTGCTAAGAGCACGTTGCAGTTATACTCTTAACATAGGTCCACAGCAAATGACAATTTACAAATGAGCAAATCAGAATTACATTTACATTAATTACAAATAATGGGTTCCATTATTGAATGATTCTGGTTTTGCAGGGATCTTTCCAAGAGAGTGTTGGTTAAAATGATGTCCGTGCTCTGAGAGGCCAGCTCTGGGACACAGGCTCATTTTAATTTCTTTGTCGATGGCTTTAGTGGAGGCAGAGCAGTTCTTTCAAAACAAGCAGGAGGCCCTGAGACCGCAGAGTGGTAGACAGAGTTCTAGCTTGGAGATTACCCGTCCCCTGCCCACCCCCTTCCCAGACATGAGCCAGCACTGGGGAAGGAGCAGGACTTCCCAGTGGTTCGAGCAGGTTGAATGGAGCCTGACCAACCCCAGGAGGACTGTCCACAGTGGGCAGTTGATCTCCAACCTGCAGATTCCTCGTGGACTTCTCTAGACTTGGGCAGCCCAGAAGCACAGCCTTCAGGATAGTGGTTGGCTGGCACTTGACTGGTATGTACACTTTATTAGACGTGAAACATCAAGTAAAGGGTGGAACAGAATACAGTTAATGTGCTGCCCAGAAGCATCGTGATCTGTCCACTTTGAAGACTCTTTTTCTATAGAGAAGTCTGCTTTTCTGTAGAAACCAGGAGCGACTTTGGATGAGAGCCAACCACAGGGCATGCCAGGGACCTTACTGTGGGACCTCCCATGTGGCCAGGTGCACCATTAGAAGGAAGGCAGCTGTGACGTGACTTAACACAGGCACTTGAAAGAGGCTGCCCTTTTACACGGAGCCAGCCACTGCTCTCTGCTAATCACTGAAAGCAGTTGTTTGTGCCCTTTTTTCTTTCTAAAAGTTATGATTCTTATATTCACTTGAAACGTCACTGGATTTTGAAGCACTGACAATTTAAACTAGAAGCTTGCAAACCAATGTCCGTATATATTTTTAAATGGTATGCATGGTTTTAAAGGATCCTAATGTCCGAGTACATGGTTTCCCCAAAAGAAATATTGCGTATTCTGGGGATGGTAGGAGTGACGGCATGGAGAGGGAATACTGTATAGAAATGTGTGTTATTTACATGTCTTTTCCATACACCTATCTTAAGAGTATGGGTTTTCTAGTTACTCTTTAAACACCAGCCAGGCAAGAAGGTGACTTTGATAAGAATTTGGCAGCTGGATGAAATGTTCTAGTGAACTTAGGACTATGTGTGTGTGTGCACGCGTGCGCGTGTGTGTGTGTGTGTGTTGGGGGGAAGCAGAAGAAACAACAAGGAAGGGTTTTCAATAAAAAATCTGTGTACCTGAGAAGAGTCTTTAATATTCCTGGTGGTGATGTTATATGTTCTGGAATCCATTTATGAGAAGAAGAGTTTGTGGGTCTTTTATTTCAAGTGGAATTGTACAGTGCCCTACTCTCTTTGATGATGCAGAGCCTTGTGAAGAGTGGTCCTCCAGGCCACACAGACCCCCGGTGCACCTGGCAGGAGCCCCGAGAAACTACGGTGGAGTCCAGACAGTGGGACATTTTGGCAGATGATTGACAGGTCTGATGATATGCAGCTGTGGGGAATATGTTACTGTTTTTACCCTGTTGTACTACTTTTAATATAAAGTCATGACTTTAAATAAATTGTTGTAACAATGTCTTATGATGTGACAGGCAATCAGGCATTTCTTCTGTCAAATGTAAGAATTTAATGATTAGTATGAGACAGATAAGTGGACTCTCTCAAGAGTACTGGGGTATTTTTTTTTTTCCTTTTTTAATGCCTTTTTGGTATATAAATAATATATACTTTTTTTTTTAAGAAACTACAGATGAGTGAAAAGAAAAAAATCACCTGTTGTTACACCATCTGATTATAACCACTGTTAACATTTTGGTATATACTTTGTCCGAGTTTTTTCTATGCATCTGTATTTGTTTTATTACTTTTTCATGAAATACAATGATATTATACATACTGTTTTATAACTTGCTTTTTTTCCCTTTTAACACTATATTGTGAGTATATTTCTATATCGTAAATATGTAATTGCATCATTTTTAACATCTATGTAGGTTGGACCTTGTATACTTAGGTTGTTTCCTATTTTTTACTGTTGTAGTCAAGGATATGATGAAATCCTTTCTTCTAATATCTTGGTGAACTTTTCAGAATATTTACTTAGGATAATTTTCTAAAATTGGACTTGCTGGTTCAGAAGTGTGGTGGGCAGTATGAGTGCTGCTCTGTCTCCTCCTTTGCTTCTGGGGCATACAGGAAACTCCACTTTCCAGCCCCCTGTAGTCGTTCAGGGTCCTGGGACTAATTCTGGCAATGAAATGTGCGCAGAAGTGACAGTTGGAACTTCCAGGCTGAGGCTGCGAGAGGCCCTTGTGCAATTCCCTAGTCTCTCTGTTCCCTTGCCTCAGCAAATGGGGATGGAGCCTCTGTCAGCCTGGGTCCCCGTCAGCCTGGGTCCCCGAGTGACTATGTGGAACAGCTACCTTTTTGCCTTCACGACACCCCCACCCACCCTACTGCATGGATGTGTAGTGTGGATAAAGAGTAAACTTGAAGTCTTACACCACTGGGATTTCAGGGTTAATTTTTTACTGCAGCGTAATGTATCCTATTCTGACTAACAATAAGAAGGTATGTGCATTTTTAGGACTTTTAATATATATTGCTTCAAATTGCCTTCTGGAAAGATGAGACCAAGTTATACTCCCACCAGCAATGTGTAAGAGTGTCCTACTCCCTCTTTAACACTGGTGTCACCATGGGGGCTGGGGACTAGTTTTGATATGCATTTTTTTATTATTAAAATGAGACCCTTACTAGCAAAAATACCTATTGGTCTGTATTTTTTGGTAGTTGACCTATTCATCTCCTCTGGCCAGTTTCCTTGTAAGGTGTTTAACTGTCTCATTGATTTCTAAGAGATTCTTTTTTTCCATAAATATTGTAAACAAAATATTTAAGTTGTATGTATGGCTTTTTTTAAATGTTCAGACATTGAAAAAACTTTTTAGTCAAGTCTGTCTTTTACTTTATGGCTACTACCTTTGGTGTTATGCTTATGAAGATCTTTTTGATTCTAATTCCAAGATTGTATAAATATTGACCAGTATTTTATTCTTGTACTTCTGTTGTTTCTTTTTAAATCTATGATCCATCTGGAATTTATTTTCTAAATTGCCCCAATATCATTTATTGGGAAATCTATCCTTGTTCTACTGATATGAAATCCCATTTTTACTATACAGTCATGGGCTGCATAACAAGGTTTCGGTCGGCGACAGATTGCAAATATGACAGTGGTCCCGTAAGATGAGTACCATAGAGCCTAGGTGTGCAGCAGGCTGTACCATCTAGGTGTGTGTGAGTACGGTCTGTGAGGTTCAGCAAAAACCAAATCGCCTAACAACTCATTTCTCAGAACGCATCACCATGGTTAACGCATGACTGTATACCCAATCCTTATATATCACTAAGAAGCGTGCTTCTGAACTTCCTGTTGTGCACATTCTGGCATTGGTACCACATTGTTTTGGATTGGAATTGGAAATTGAAATGTATAAAATTTATAGGTTATTAAAGAGAGAATTAACATCTTTATAATATTTGACTTTTCAGTTCAGAAAATTTATAAAGTATTATTTTATGTTCCCTGGTATATTTTTTCTAGGGTAGATAACTTTTGCAGTTGTGGTTACTATTGAAAATGATCTCTTGTCCATTATACTTTCCAACTGCTTATTGTTAATATAAAGGTAAACCACTACTCTTTTTAATGAAAATTAAATCCATTTATTTTCTTATTTAAAATGTTGAATAAAAGTTGTGAAAATGTAAATATTTTGAAAAAACAAATGTAGAAATTGAAAGTTCCCCATAATTAAAATCCCTCTGCCCCAAGATAAAGTCAACAATTGATGCATATTCCTCAAATTTTTTTTTCTAAAATATGATTTATCATTTTGACCATTGATACAACCCTTCTGCCACTTACATTTTTCACTAAGCAGTAGACCTTGGACGTCTTCCCGTGTCGGCACACATCGCTCTACCTCATTCTTCTTAACTCGCTGTAGAGAGTTGTGCGTGGTTGTACACTAGTTTATTTAACTTGGCAACTGGTTATTTGTTTATTTTGTAACTAGCCAATTACTGAATTCTCTTTGTTCTAATAGTTTTGTTGTTTTTATTGTTGTTAATTCTTTTGCCTTTTTCAGGTAGATAATAGTTCTGAGTAGTGATGATAATTTTACCTCCATATTTTTAATAATCTTATTTTACTTTCTTATCTCATCACATTGACCAGCACTTGTAGAACAAAATAACACGCACATAATTGTGCTAGTAGTGTACATTCTTCTTTATATATTTTTTTACTTAGTGAGAATACCTCTAATTTCTCCAAAAGTATAAATTTGACTCTTAGTGTAAGATATTCCTAATATTTTAATTTATATGTCAAAATTATGCCCTTCTCTTTCTAGTGTGCTGCAAGTTTTATCAGTAATGGGTGTTGGAATTTTATTACATGCCTTTTTTTTCACATCTGTCAAGATGATCAAATGGTTTTTCTCTATTATGACTTAAGATGAATCATTGTAATAGCTTTGCTAATGTTAAGCCCTCTCTGCATTTCTAGAAAAACCTAATTTAGTCATAGTATATTATTCTTTTAATATTGATCTCCACTCAATGTTAACAGTGGTTATTTATGGTGGATTTTTGTGTTCTTATCTGTACTTTCTGATTTTTTTCTACAAGGCTCGTATATATATTACTTATATAATAAAAATGAGAGCTTTAAAATAAGAAAAATATTCTGGATTTGGTTTGTTCATATTATTTTGGGAATTGTTCATATGTTAAGATGGACAGTTGTGTAATTTTTTTTTTCTGCTCTTTGTGTCAGATATTGGTGTCAGGTTTATGTTAACTTCTTTAAAGAAAAAAAAAAAAAGAACTTGGGAAGCTTTCTCCTTTTTCTATGCCCTGGAACAGTTTAAATAATATTTAGAACTTTTTGCTCCTTGAAGTTTTTATAACATGTATAAAACTGTCCAAGTCTAGTGCCTTTTTAGGAAATAATTCTTAATTTTTTCGATGTTTTTCACGCTCATTGGTCTCCTCAAACTTTCTATTCTATAAGTTTTTGGCAGTTTAAATTTTCTAAATAATGATTCTGTTAAGATTTTCAGATTTGTTAGTGTGGAGTCGTTGTATTCTCCTTTCTCTCTCAGAATGTTCTGTGTCTATGCTTTCCCTTTTTATTCTGATTAATTTTTCCAGAATTAATCTATGTTATTGGTCTTTTCAAAGAACCATCTCGGGGACTTATATCTTAATTTATTACTTTACCATTTTATGATTTTTTTCATGTTTTTATTCTTATTAATTCCTTTATTTTATTGTTATTTTTCCTCTTCTCAAGTTGAATACCATTTTAACTTTTTCTTGTTTAGTAATAGATGCTGTTACTAGCATTGTAAGGCTATGACTTTTCCTCTGAATATTTCTTTATCCATATTCCTTAAATTTTTAAATATGGTATTCTAAGTTATAAATGATTTATAATTTCAGATTTGACTTTATTTTTTACCGAAGAGTTATTGTAAATTATACTTTTTAAATTCCAGGTAATTTGATATTTGTTGTTGTTGTTTTTTTAAACACTTCTTGTATATTTCTAGTTTTATTGCCTTGCTATCAAAGAGGGTATGGCCTGTACAATTTCTGCATTTTGGAGTTTATTGATGTTTTCTTGGGACCTAGTAAATTGTTCATGTTAATAAGTATCCCCAGGAAACTGGAAAAGATGGTATATTCTCTGAAGGAGACAAAATTCAATCTATATATATTAATTTGACCATATTATAAGTTTTTACTTTATTAATTTTATAATTATTTACTTAAGTAAAAACTATAATTAATAACTTGATTCATTAAAGACTAAGGAAAGTATGTTAGTCTCCCACTGCTATTGTATTTCTGTCTATTTCTCTTGTGTTGCTAACAGTTTTTGCTTTTTGTGTTTCAGTATGTTGTTTGTCAAATTATCTTTTTATGTTTAAGGGAAAAATATTTTCTTTTAAAGACTTGTATACCTTTGTGAATTTTACCTGATTTTGTTGTAACAGAGTTGTTTATGTAGAAATACATAGTTCAGTAAAATGTTTGTCTCTGTTTTTAAGTCAACAGAATCTTTCAGAAGTTCTTGTGTCCTAACAAGATGTTTTAGAAGCTCTTGATCTCCCCGAGGGTAGGCTTATGTACTCCCGGGCCACTTCTTGAGCCAAAGCGAGGATGGCAGTATGGGTGGAGGCACATAGTTCCTGCTTTTCCCCAGCCCCATGATTGGGGAAACCTGGGGGCACCGGCCTTCCAGTCAGTCACATTCTGCCTCGATGGAGCCGATACCAAAGCTTTTCTCGACCCAGGAGGCACTTTTCTTTTGCGGGTCTAGCCTTTTTTTTTTTTTTTAATAATTTTATTTATTTATTTTTCCCCCAAAGCTCCAGTAGATAGCTGTATGTCATAGCTGCACATCCTTGCTGTATGTGGGACACGGCCTCAGCATGGCCGGAGAAGTGGCGCGTCGATGCGTGCCCGGGATCCGAACCCGGGCCACCAGCGGCGGAGTGCGCACAGTTAACCACTAAGCCACGGGGCCGGCCCATAGGATAGCTTAGCTTTTTTTTTTTTTTTTTTTTTGGTGAGGAAGATCAGCCCTGTGCTAACATCTGCCAATTCTCCTCTTTTTTTTGCTGAGGGAGACTGGCCCTGGGCTAACATCCGTGCCCATCTTCCTCCACTTTATATGGGACACCGCCACAGCATAGCTTGCCAAGCGATGTGTCAGTGCGCACCCGGGATCCAAACTGGCAAACCCCGGGCCGCTGCGGTGGAGTGCGCGCACTTAACTGCTTGTGCCACCAGGCAGGCCCCCGGGTCTAGCCTTCTGAGCAGAAGGCAGCAGGGAATATATGCTTGTGTTCTCGGCTTTTGGGGGGAAAGCTAATCTTAGAGACTCATTCTACTGGAAAAGACTTTTCCAGAGAGCTGTTTGAACAGATTATTCACATGGCAAAGTCTGTGCTAGGCACACTACCAGCTTTTCCCAAATGCATGTAGGAGGCATGAATCTCAACCCATGGCTCAGGAGTGAAAGAAATATTACCTTCTGTATTTTCTCTTCCTTCAAGTTAATTTCGATTTTGAGCCCTCATTCTACTAGGCTCATGCAATTTGATCTCAGTCAATTCTGGGACCCCCTTTTCTGCAGATTTGAGTCTTCAAAGGTTCTGGGGGCCTTATATATTCCCAAGGTGTTAGGGGACGGGGTCCGTGTCTGCTGAGATGTCCCTATTCCTGCCCCTGCCCTGCTGTACCTTTGCTCCACCACCTCTGTGTCATGTTCGTATGTTTGGAATACTAGAATGACTCAGATGTTCCCGTGTTGCAGAAATCTCCACGAGGCTGTCCTAGCCCTGACCGCCTAGCCCCTCTCTATGCAGTCATCTCCTGTTAGACAGCAGAGGTTTGGGGGTGGGGGATGATTTAACTCAAAGGCACTGCTATGTTAGCCGAATGTGTGTTTGCACGAGAGACCAGACTACTGAGTCAAAGTGATTCTGTGGCCACCAATGCTTGCTTTGCTTTGCTGACGGTCACCATCTGCAGGCCCTCACTGCTTGCTTGGGCGAGGGCTGCAGCCCTGATCACTGCATGAACCACCTCCCGGAGGGGCCTCCCAACAGCAAATCAGGTCCTGTTTTTTATTTCTCCGGGGCATTTGGCAAAGTTGACCTCACCTCTTTTTTGAAATAATCCTCCAAAGACTCTGAAGTTTTCCTTTCTAATGCTTGTCATGCCTCTCTGACTGACTGTTCCTTCTCGCTGCCCTCCTCCTCCTACTCTGCAGTGTCGGGGTCTCCAAGGATGTGGTCTGGGCCGTCTTCCTTTGATACTCTCTCCCTGGAAGTTTCAAGGCTTCCACAGTCGACTCTGTCAGCAACTGCCTGTGCCCCGTCTTGCAGCGGGACAGCCCCCTGTGTGGGCACCTGCTGCTGGAGGGCTTCCCTGCTCCACGTTTGTCCCAGTCTCCTGGACGTAGAGCCAGCACCTCACATGCAGCCCGGCTCCGCTTTCTCCACTGCTTCCTCCACCTCCTGATCCCTGACCTGGCACCACCACCCGTCCAAGTGTTGGCACCATCTCTGTGTCCTTTCTCTTGCTTCTTGCACCAAGAACCACACAATCTGGTGCTCCCTCTAGCCATCCTGATCTCTTCACTCCACCACTGCTACTCACCAGACTGTCCCTGCCCTATTCCTGGTCTCTTGCCTCCGGGGTCTCCTGTCTTCTGGTTCCTCTTGTGTAAAGCTACCAGCGGCTTCTTCCCGAAGCTTGGGACAGATCACGTTCTTGCCCTGTCCCTTACTGGCTCTCCCTCCTACACCCCCACAGCCCCATGCAGTCACACCAGCGCCTCCCCGGTCTTGCCCGTGCCTGGCTGTCACATTGCTCTGTGCTCTTTTTGCTCCTGGTCTCCTCACTGCCTGAATCCTTTCCCTGCTCCAGCCCCATTCCTCTTCCTAGGCCTACGTCAAAGGCCTTGGCCACCCGGGTTAAAATCATCCACTCCCAGGGGCCTTCTCGCATGCTTTTTATATAGCTCTTTGCACACTTGCAGCTCTTAAATCATTAACTCGTGTTCATTTAACAAGCATTTACTGAGCTCCTGTATACTCCAGGCCCTGGGAACACAAGGTGAAAAGACACAGATACTCTCCACAAAGCTATTACATTCCAATGGAGAGGAGAGAAGATACATTGCAGTTGCCAGTGCAACTCAACTGATGGGGGATTTGTGAGGCGCCCCCTCGAGCAGGGTCCTCACAGGTAGCCAAGAACAGGGGCCAGAGCACACCGAGCTTCTCCAGAGCTGGGGTGACCCCGGGCCACTCAGAAGACCTTGTGAGACCTCAGGCTTCAAGGCTCTTAGCCTTGGAAGGACACTGCTGTGACTAAGCAGACCTGCCTCGCCCCTCCCTCGTCATGGCCCCCTTGTCCTGTCTGACTTGTGTATATTAGTGTTCTTCTAAGGATGGGCTGCAGACCAGCTGTTTCAGAGCCATCTGGAGTTTCCAGGTCATCCCAGAAAAACTTCTAGAGTACACCTTTGCAGTCCGGGTCTGGCCGTGTACATTCTAACAAGTTCCTTGTGCTAGACAGGATGACAGCCCCCCCAAAGATGTCCACATCCTAATCCCTGGAACCTGCGAATACGTTACCTTACATGGCAAAAGGGACTTTGCAGGTGTAATTAAGGTCATGGACCTTCAGATGGGGTGATTATCCTGGACTATCTGTGAGGGCCAGTCTGATCACATGAGTTCTTCAAAGCTGAGAACCTTTCCTGGCTGGGATCAGAAAGAGACATTATGATGAAGAGGCAGAGAGATGTGATGTTGCTGGCTTTGTAGATGGAGCAAGGGGCCACAAACCTAGGAACACAGGCAGCCTCTAGAAACTGGAAAAGGCAAGGAAATAGCTTCTCACCAGGGCCTTCAGAAAGGAACGCAGCCCTACCAACACCTTGACGTTAGCCCAGCGACCCATGTCAGACTTCTGACCTATAGAATGGTAAGATAATAAAATTTGACTTGGTTTAGGCACAAATTTGTGTTTTTATAAGTTTGTGGTCGTTTGTTATGGTAGCAGTAGAAGGCCAATACATTCCTCACATGAGTTTCCGTACCTATGATTTGAGAACCTCTGCTGTATAAATTCACTAAACTACATAGCTTCCCATGATGGGTGGTCGTTAATCAAAAAACCTCTTGATTCTAGCTCCTGCTACTACCTGCTTGATTCCCAGTTCAGATTCTGGAGAGGGAACGACTGAACAAATGAAGACATGAGTCTGATTGGCCCAGCTCATCGTCTTGTACTCCAGGACAATCCACAAGATGCTGCCAGTTATGGATTAGCTATCCTAGGATCAGCTTTGGCCAGAGGGCCCATCTCGGGGTGTAAAGCCTGGCATGGTGGCTGCCCTTGTAGCCAAGGCTGTGGATGGGGAGGCTGCGTGACTGGAGTCCAGGACAAGGTGCAGTGTTGAATAGAAGAGGGGTCGGGAAGACTTCAGAGGGGAGGGAGCTGTGAGGTTGAAACTGAAGGATGGGTGTGGATTTGCCAGGGTGGGGAGATGAGGGCTGAGGGCAACCCTGGCACTTATGCTTTAAAGAGCAGGGCCTTTTGGGGCAGGCAGCAAACAGCCTGGTTTTGCTGGAGTAAAAGCTGTGGTAGGGGAAGGGGCTGCCTAGGAGACAGCAGCCAAGTTTTAGGGTTTGGCCTGCCATGCCAAGGGGCCGGTCCTCACCTCTGTGGGTTGGAGAGCGGGGAAGGACTTTCTGTGAGGAGAGGGGAGACTGACTGGCAGCACTCTGGAGGGTGGATTGGAGAGGTTGGAAGCTAGACAATAGGAGATACACTGTCCCCTCCCTGGCTCTGAATTCCAGAGGCCAGAGTTTGGACTTCAAGGCTTGGCTGGAAGAAGGGGGCAAAGGGAGAAATGAGGGAGAGAAGAAGTTTTGCTGCACTGAAGACAATCGGGCAAGTAGTTTTATTTGGGAAAACTCTCTTTTGAAAAGGATCCCTTTTTTTGAAGGGTTCTCATCTTTGGAAGCCCTTAGAAAGCAAATTCCGAGAATTACCCAAGCCAGAATAAGCTCGCTGGTGTCTCAATATTCTGAAATTACAATAATTAAAATAAAAACAATACCAAACTACAAAATAAGAGTAAAAAGTCCAACAAAGTTCTGATTTTGCTATTTTTTTAAATATCAAATTCTTTACAGAGAATTGGCCTGTCTGCGGTGGGGAAGGAGGCCTGGGGCACGGTCACTTGACCTGCTTCTAGGATTTGGAACTGAAGCCCAGTGAGCAGCCAGCAGGGAGTATTCCCATGTGTAGCACCCCTGGGAACCTGTGAGGGAGCAGTGGGGACAGGGGCCAATGAAGTGTCAGGGCTTGGTCCATCAGACACCAGTGTCCAGGCCCAGGCTGACAGAGCAAGGTACCTTGATGCACAGCAGCTGGATTTGGGTCTGCATCCCTTGAGGTCAGGGAAGGTAAGACACGTGACAGACCTGTGGGCAACCTGGCAGTGGCCACGCCGAAAGATCTCCAGCCACGCATGGAGGTCCAGGCTGCAGCTGCTGAAGAAGGACCCAGCCCCTCCCAGCTACGGCAGCTAAGGCCTCTCAGGCAGGTACAGGACAGGGTTGGTTAAGAAGAAACTGGAAGTAGGAAGGGTTTTGGTCTATAACACAACTTTTCTTTGGAAACAAAGAAGAGTCAATTCATCTTGTTCTATGGAAACCCAGGATCGCCATGGCAAGAGTTAGGGGTATGAGGTTAGTGGGGATGCTTTGGACAATTTGAGAAACAAGTGGACTGCCTTGTATTGGCCCCTTCCCCTTTCCCAATCTGAACACAAAGCAACGAGGAAAGACTCCAGCAGGAGACTTCAGTTCCTAAGGGAACAACACTCCTCCCTCAGCCACAGTATTTGCTTAAACAAATGTTCAGCTAAACTCTTACTAAAAACGTCAAACCCACCCAGGCGAGGAAGGCTGTGCTTTACATCAGTTAAAATGTTATATTTTCATTTCCTCAGGAGTGACACTGATACATTATAAATAGTTCTTTATTATGAGTTTATATAGTGCTTCATATTTAAAATAAATTGCATTTAAAATATTTAAAATAATTTCTGAATACAAGCAATTTATTCTGATTATTGTTAAAACAACGTTCCATTGAAACCTTTAAATCTGAGGACACCACTACTCACACACACACACAGGAGGATAGGGCCAGTAGTCTAATAGTGCTGTTTACAATAGTAGTGTAGACTTTTTTCAGAATAAGGAAATGATTCTAGATTATCCATGGTGAAAAATAAATATTATTCTCATATGTCAGCAATACTTTCTATGTGTTCTTAGATCCCAGCTATGGTTTGGTGTGAAAGTCACCACATCTCTGGTTTTAAGAGCCACAGCATCAAGTAAAAGCTGCAGCATCACACCCAAAGCCCTGCTGATCTTTCCGGGGTTCTGGGGCCAGTCTATCAGCCCTCTGTTCACCTGCTTTTCAAGAACAGGCCCTGGGCCCACATCGTCCCCTTCAGCACACTGCGCGGTGCCTTCGGCCTTGACGAAGGCTTAATGGTCCCACTCTCGGGGGCTCCGCTCCTCGCTGTCCTCCTCCTCCTCCTCCTCAGAGTCAGCAGACACTCTCTTGATTCTTTGGAGCGCCGCCTTGATGCTCCTCTCCAGGTCGCTGGTTGGCTTCTTGCTGGGGCTCAGGCCAAGGTCGGGGTGAACTTTCTTCAGTTTGACCCCTTGCCGTATGGCAGCCAGAAGGTGCTCATTGACTGAGGCACAGGGAGGGGGCAAAACAGGCACTTCCACTTTCTGGAGAGGGGTTCTGCTACGCCTTAAGGAGGCCAACACCTCATCCATAGATCCTGAAATTGAGTAAACAAAGCAAGTACTATCAAGAAAACATACTCTTTCTCCCTGAGATGCCAAGACATTTTTGTACTAGTTAAAGGTGTTAAGTCACACATCAGTTAACACCATGATTCAAACAAATAATCATCATTCCATTAAATAAATGCTTTATTTGCTAGCAAAATCAACTATAAGCTCCCTCTTTGAATCCAGGATAGTTTAATTATCAATATTTTATCTTGACCACTTATTTTCCACTACTTCTTCAAATCCATAGCAATTCACAGGCACAGTCATGGACACTTCTGTTAGGCTGTTTTTCAAACCACAGATGTCGTAATGTTTTCATGTGATCCTGAAGAGAGTTATGGATGCCTGGGGTGTAAATAATCTGACCCAATGTGCATGACTCAGATACCTCTGAAATTGTATCTCCCCCATATCCCTTCCCACCCTTGAAAAAGCTCTTTTTAAAATATACCCTGCTGTGTTTCTCTAACTTCAGTCTTGGATATTAGTCAGTGATGACTCCTTCTGTGACAGTGAAGTGTGTAGGTTTCCACACACGAAAAGGCTTCAAGTAAAACTTCCATCAGTAGCTCAATGGAGGGGGCACTGGCACATTTCTGTACAGAGTGTGTTTAATTCCACCTACATTACCCTGAGGTAACTTACACATTCTATTTTTGAGGGTGTGAAATACTATCAAAACAAATTAAATCAGAGTTTTGAGGCCTTGGTGAGGAGAAACTATTTTTCACTCTGGCACCTTGAAACCCCTGAGGGGGTAAAATCTCTTAGCACCCGCTAGAGATGGGCGGGACTGTGACCACTAATCTAGAAACCTTCCAGGTACGGCTTCAAGGGTATTTCTAGTTCAGGACTGAAAGGCCACACACTGGCTAACAAAATACTATTTAACTCTGGATTTAAACCTATAATATTACAGTTCCCTTCTAGGAGTAATAAGACAAACTCACTATCAAGGGCATTTTTTGGTGTAACTCACCCTTTCTTATCCTTTCCAGTGGAATGAGGCTGTGTGAGTGAGTTGAAGGGGGCTTCCCAACACTGCACTAAGCCCAAGCTGGGCATGAGGCCCCACACCCAAACTCTAGTCCAGGCACAGGCACGCGAGCTCTTGCTTTTCACTTACACGATTTGTTGCACACCCCATGGAAATGGGCTGCTGGTCTCCACCTCATAGTGTGGACATTTTCATTTGTACCTGGTTCTAGGTACAGTGAAACCTTGAACTCAGAAGAACCAGAATACACACTTAACCAGAATTTATATCCTTCACATCACTGATCACAGTACCCTTGCACGTTCTAGGTGGAGGTGCTCAGGCACTCTTTAAAACAAATGTACACAGCTTTTTGCTAGGATTTATCTAAAACATACACACACACACAGATACATCCCAAAGCAGTAAGCTCCAAGTCTGGGCAGATTTAAGCCAGTCTCAATAGTCAACTAGACGTCTAAACCATAATTAGAATTATGAGTGAGAACTACAGCCCTCTTAAACAATGCAATATTCTAATGTACTCAGTGTTCTGTACTTGCAAAGGCAAAGAGTGGTCCACTTTTTTTGTTGACCACTTCATTTTAGAAAGATTTCCCACAGGTTTCTCAGTCTACAGTCAGTCTGTAAGAACCACCTTCCATATTCTGGCTAATATTCCTCTACAATAATTACCAACCAATATTCTGCTTAAAATGCGACAATTTAATTCTGTAAAGGACTCAGAATGCAACAGGAAGCTTAATTCAAAGCAACATAGAAAAATATTCAAATGGCAAAAATCAAACACATAGTGAAGTCTTAAGAAACTTGAAATAGGTTGACTTTTAACAGCCTCAGAGACTCCCAACTCATGTAACCATTACATGTATAGAGATGGTTTCTTTAGCATTTATCAGCCTCAGATTTAGGCTCTGCTAACTTTGCAACAATAGAGTAATACTTAAGGCAACAGATACTGGAGGATTTTAACACTGCACAGAATTCTGAAAAAGCCTTTGACCGGGAGTTGATGGCTTCTAAAGCTAGAATGCTTCAACTGCTCAACAGCCGACAGCTTGCCGGGGCAGAGTCCCAGCGGATTACCTGGGCATTTAAAACCGTCTGAGGAAGCACGCCGTCTCTCAGCAGGTGATTCACACGCTAGAGGAAGTGGCTGATCATCTTTTACTGAAGTCCTGAGGTGTAAATTCTGACGAGTTGCAGATTGAGAAGAAAAGGACCCGGCAGGGAGGGGCGGTGGGAGAGGGGGTGGCGGGGGCGGTGGTGGTGGTGACAGTTCCTCACTGGATTTGGAGTGTGTCTGGTCACCAACTGGAACAGAAACCTGGACAGGGATATTTCCAGGACAGTCTTGACAGTTGGGGGTTTTCAGATTACTAACTTCAGATGAGGGAGCACTTCTGGTTTTCCCAGAGGACTGATGAATTCCCACTGTCCTCTGAGAGGTCGGCGAGCCTGTCTGCTGGGAAAGTCCACCTGGCAGGTTTGGAGCCACAGGCTCTGAGCAAGAGGTCTTCCGTACAGACTGACCTGGACATCTCTGAAAATGAAAACTGCTGTGAGAAACTTGCCATCAAACGCTGAAACTTTCTATAAATAAATGAACACTGAAGAGTTTCTGTGCATAGACCGTTCAGTTCACAGTGGCTCCTTCTCACTGTACAGCCACCCTTGCTACTAAATCTATATAAAAGGATAAGCATTTATATCCTCTGATATAATACTTTCTCTGTAAGAATAAAAATATGAAAGGATACACACAGATGAAAATATTCATAATATTTTTAGTATGAAAAATCAGAAACTTTAAATACCAACAATAGAAAGTTAGCTGAAAAAATGATGGGGAATTTATTTAAAATATTAGGCAGCCATGAAAAATCATAAATAGTACAAAGTCTGTGAAACATCCTAAAAAAATACAGATGATGCAGTGTTAAATTTATAACCATGTGAAAAACAGATAATGAAAAATACCAGGAGAGTGGACCTCAAAGTGACAGTTATAACAGGAATTATGGATATTTCTTTTCTCTAACTTTTAGACTTAGAGTAAATTCTATAATTTAAAAAGTTCTGACCTCTCAGGTATTAGCGTGATAAAGAAAAATGAAACCCTACAAAGAACCAATCTTAAGGGGTTGAGGGGGTCTCTAAAGAAGGCACTGATTAGCCAATAAAACACATAAAATGTTAATACTATGTAGCCATTAAAAGGAACTAGATCTATATATCTCAAAACGAATACATCTCAAAAATATAATTTAAGTGAAAAAAGAAACTGGCAAACGATGTATACAGTATGATACTACTAATGTAAACTTAAACCAAAAACAGACACCAAACTTAAACACTGAATTCAAGTTCACACTTCAAAAGTGGAATTCATGATAAACTCAAAGAGCATTTCTCTCTCTCTCTCTCTCTCACATTCTTCTAAGTCTTTTCAGAACAAACATCAAAACAATGGCAACCAGCTCCAAACCTCACTGATGCAGCCACTGGTCACGCAGCTGCCATCTGCTTTAGTCAGACGTCGTACCAGTACAATTAGAATCCCAGGAACTCTGGGCCAGACGCCAGGGGTCGTCCAGCCATCCCCTGCTGTTGGGGATCCCCAACCACCCAAGGATTAGCATGTCGCTGTGACTCCAGCCTGTTGAGTTGTCCTTATATCGCTGGGCAGTCTGTCGCCCTGCGGGCTCATCCAGGGCAAATGAAATACTTTACTTCATAACAGCCCTTCAGATATTTGAAAGTAACTCTTCTGGCTCAACAAGTATCACGTATCACGTGATTTCATTTCCAGTATTCTCCCTCTCCTCCTTACTCCCTTCCGAATGTGCTCAAATTGGCTTTGCCCCCTTCCAGGGTGGCACTTCTTGGTAAGCAGGGAATCCCCTCATTCTTCAGAAGATGCTTCTGTTCGTCCTTTCTAAAAACTCACGAGCTCTTCTGCAGCTTCATCAAAATGACTCACATTAAGCTGAAGGAAACTAAGTTCCCAAAGTTCTTCTCCCCTACAACTGAACACACACACACACTCCCTCCCACTGCCCCCCTGTATCAGTGTACACCTCCATAACAGGTTTTTTGGTTGAAAACCTGCAACTTAAACCAATTTGAGGTCGTGTTAGATTTTTAACTCATTGTTCCAGTTTGTTGAGAGCTTAGGCTGCCTGATTCTGTCATCTTCCATCTGTCTATCCCTCTCACCTCCATATCTGAAAAGGTGATCACTGGATCTGACTGATCCAGGGCTAAGGAGCTGGACTTGCATCCCTCGAATCCCTTCCTCCCACTGACTCCGTTCCACAAATCAGTACCCTCTGGTGACAGCTGACCGAGCAGGTGCTCTCTACCTCATAGCTCTACATTCATCCGGTACTCACGGAGCTCCCCTTGAATTCTGTCTTCCCCTTTGGATTCATGTCCAGGCCCCCATCCAGTACGATTAAACCAGAATATCTGGAGGTGTGATCTGAGCATCAGTACTGAGCATCAGTACTTTTTAGAAGCTCCTCAGGTGATTCTGATGTGCTGCCCAGGTTGGAGAATCCCTGTTGCAGCTTGGAGTTAGACCTGGCTCTGTGTATCCTGGAGCTAAGCTGTGTAACCTCTCTCAGTCATGGTTACTCATCTGTAAACTGGTGATGGTAATCTCTCTCAAACTTGTTTTAAGAATTAAATGAGGGGCTGGCCCGGTGATGCAGTGGTTAAGTTCATGCACACTGCTTCAGTGGCCCGGGGTTTGCAGGTTCAGATCCCGGGCTCGGACCTACACACTGCTCATCAAGCCATGCTGTGGCAGCGTCCCACATACAAAATAAAGGAAGATGGGCACAGATGTTAGCTCAGGGTCAAGCTTCCTCAAGCAAAAAGAGGAAGATTGGCAACAGATGTTAGCTCAGGGTCAATCTTCCTCACAAAAAATAACAATTAAATGAGAATGAATGTGAGTGCCTAGCACAGTGCCTGGTATACAGCAGGCACTCAATAATGGTCAGAGTAGTAAGCACATTAGAAAACAAGATGAAGTTAGTATGTCATGATTTATTCACTCCAGCAGCCCCTACTTTTCTTGTTGGTATCACATAGCGCACCTTCAACACCTCATTCCAGAATCTTGTCTGGGAGTGGGTTGTTTCCCCTTCTGGGGGCAACAGTAAACTTGGGTCTTTGTGAAGGTGTGTGTTGGGGGTGTGTGATGAGAACAGGTTTATGTTTTATATTCAACATGTTTTATGTTATTTTTAAATAAGTATTTACTTTTTTTTTTTAAACGTATTCACTTTTAACAGAGCACTTTACTATACTTAGGTCACAATGTTTCTTTGACTGCATTTTAAAGAATTCTTTATTACAAATGAGGAAAAAGCCAAATTTAACTATTTAACTATTTTTGGTTCTCCCTGCAGGTTGACACCAAGGTGGGCAGAGTCAGCACCACTCAGTCAGGAGGGGAGAGTAGGAACCCTAGCGTGTGGCAATGTCAAAAATATTTTGATGTTCTAATATTTTGGGGTTTTATTTATGTACTAAAAATAACAGCATTTGGGGCCGGCCCCATGGCTTAGCGGTTAAGCACGCGAGCTCTGCTACTGGCGGCCCGGGTTCAGATCCCGGGCACGCACCGACGCACTACTTCTCCGGCCATGCTGAGGCCGCGTCCCACATACAGGAACTAGAAGGATGTGCAACTATGACATACAACTATCTACTGGGGCTCTGGGGAAAAAAAAAGGAGGAGGACTGGCAATAGATGTTAGCTCAGAGTGGGTCTTCCTCAGCAAAAAGAGGAGGATTAGCATGGATGTTAGCTCAGGGCTGATCTTCCTCACAAAAAAATAAATAAATAAAAATAAATAAATAAATAAAATAACAGCATTTGGGGAATATTTTTGCGTTCCAAATTATCTGTTCATAATACTTTATACTTTTCTCCTAGGACGAGTGATCTTCATTTATTTCTCCAGAAAATGTAGGTGTGGTGATTAGTTCTAGAACTTACCTCTTTAAATGCTCTCAATCGTTGGAGTGTTTTTTGGCGTTCTTGGTTTATCCATTCTTTTTTCTTTTGCTCCTCTTCTTTTATCTTGTTTCTTTTCTATATTTAAACAAACATATTTGTAAATTTCTCAAAATAAAAGTCTTGAGAAAGAAAGGAGCCGTGATGCAATATTATCACCTCCCCACCACCAACAACGTCAGCTCCCCAGGCGCAGGACTGGACTGCACAGTCTCCCCAGGGTCAAGGCTGATGGCTGCCGGTCTAGGGCAGCGGAGCTCCAACTTCCACAGAGTTAAGCCAGTGTGTCACATCATGCAAATATAAACATTTTTCTTCAACTACTCACCATCTGAATACTATGATGCTGATGAAAATATTTTATACTTTCTTCAGCCTGTTGTAATCTGAGTTGATGATTTTCTTTGCATTGATCCTGGTGGAATAACACAAATCACCTACATGGTTTTTAATATTACCATGGGTTATAGCATAAAAGGTTAAAAGAAAAAAGCATTGCATCTGGACTCTAAGTATAAGGCATTCATTAATCAGAGTTCCTGGTGTGGCTCCATGGTACTGCCTCCTCCTCAATCATGTGATACGGGCTGATGGGCTGCTAACAGGGATCATTTGCTCCCAGTCAGGAAGGCCACAGCTTTGATTTAGTGCTTCGAGAGATGAAAAAGCAAATCCTCCAACCCAGTGGAAATGAGAGGACACATAGGCAGTCTCCTATTCTTAAGTGGGATGTCCCGTAAGAATCTGTTTCAATGCAGTTGTTTTAAACAAGTTTCCCCATAATGTTACAAATAATATTTCCAAAAACCTAAGCATATCCAAGCTACAAATACCTGAAAAATTATATTAAAAACCACATCTCAACTATGCTTAACCATTATTAGTTTGCTACCGTTTTATGTAATCATGGAGTTTTTAAAAATTAAGAAAAAAAATCACATACCCAATATAAGGATTCAAATAAGCTGAATATTATCTCTGATTGATATTTTATAATCAACAATTCACAATAAAATAAATTTTAGAATTTACTATAGCTGATTATTAGAAGTTTCTACCTAATGTGATTTTTAAAATACCTGTATAGGTAACAGGCATTCAACAAATAGTTGTTGAATGAATTAATTAAAATCTAGAGATTATGATAAATGCTTAAATCCAAAAGAAAAAGAATCTTTTTAAAGAAGAATATTTAAAATATATTTTAATTGCAGCCACTGATATCTACACAAACAAAAAATTAAGCACCAGCAAAAGCCTTATTTTCAAGACTTCTTTGTCTTGCATATAAGAAGAAATGCCTTGAAGAGGAAAGAAAAGAAGGCTGCCCAGGCGCTCCTACCCTTCTTCTCCGGAGACAGGCTCTCCTAGCACAGAGCCTGCCCCGTTTAGACTCCAGCCGCTGGCGCTGCCGGCTGAGTTCCTCCACCTCCAGATTCTTCTCGTCCTGCAGCCCCATTACACCAGCGACGACGGTAAGTTCCTCTGGACTTTCACACGGATCGTAATAGACAACTTCATCCTGTTTATCTAGAAAATATGAATGATTTTTTTAAAACATGTTTTATTATTAAAAATAATGCATAAAACTTTTTTTAATGTAGAGCAAGTAAAGATCACTTGTAATCCCATCACCCAGGGAGAAGCACTGTTAACACTTATGTATGTATGTATATGTGTACACACACACACACACACACACACACACACTACTTATTTGGCTACACATATCAATAAACAGAATTCTTAGAGAACATATTCCACGTGATGGAAACGTAATTTTAATGGCAACACAGTATTCTCTAATTCAAGCATTCTCTGTTGTTCTTCAATGTTCCATTATTATCAATTTCACTGTGATGATCATCTCTGAATATAAACCTTTGTGTACATTTTTTATTACTTTCTTAAGCAGATGAATATTTAAGGCTCTTGAAAGCTATTGTCAAATTGCCCTTTAGAAAGACAACTTACATTTTACCAGCAGTATATCATTAAGGTGCCTTAATAATATTTAATCTTGATCACATATTGACTTTTTAAAAAATACATGCTAAGTATAACAAATTCAAGCCCTATAAAAGTATATAAAATAAAAAGTGAAATTTTCTTCTTCCTTCCCCAAACCTTTGGAATCTCATTCTCAGAGGAAACCATTCTGAACAATTTGGCATGCATCCTTCCAGATTAACTTTTTTCTAATAGAATTTTTTCCTAAATATGTAAAATGCTTATGACCTGAAATGACTGTAAAGGTTTTTGAATACCTAGGATTAAATGAAATGTCCAGGATCTATATGAAGAAAATTATTAAACTTGGAGGAACTTTAGGAAAAGAAAAGACTTAAGTAAATGGAGAGACCTACCATGTTCTTGGATAGGAAGATTCAAAATTGAAAAGATGACAATTCTCCCCAAATTAATCTCTAATTTTAAGCACAATCCCAATAAAAATTCCAAGGAGTTTCTTGTTTTTTTGTTTTGAACTTGCCAAAATGATTCCAAAGTTCATGTGCAAGAATAAAGGAGTGCGAACAGTCAGAAAACTTGTGGAAAAGTAATGAAGGAGGTACTTGCTTTACCAGATACTAAAATGTGCTTCCACTACAATAATTGGAGCAGCATGGTCCTGGCACTAGAAGCCACTCACAAATCAATGAAAGAAAATAACAATTCATCAAGAGATCAAAACAAATATAATAAATCTGGATGTGAGACAGGTAGCAAGTCAAAGCAGTAGGGGAAAATGTTCTTAAAATCAGTGATTGGGACTGCCAACAATTTGGAGGGAAAAGTTAGATTCCTACCCCACATCAAAATAAATTTCACCTGGATTAAAGAGCTAAATGTTTAAAAAAAACAAAATCATAAAAATACTAAAAGAAAACATAAGTATATATTGATATAATTTTGGGATGAGGAGGACTTTGCCAGGTATAACACCAAAAGCAGAGACATTGATAGATGGGACTTCATAAAAATTAAATATTTCAGGGCCAGCCCCATGGCATAGCGGTTAAGTTCGAGGGCTCTGCTTCGGCAGCCTGGGGTTTGCGGGTTCGGATCCCAGGTGTTGGACCTACACACTGCTTATCAAGCCACACCGTGGCAGCATCCCACATACAAAATAGAGGAAGATGGGCAAGGATGTTAGCTCAGGGACAATCTTCTTCAGCAAAAAGAGGAAGATTGGCAACAGATATTAGCTTAGGGCCAATCTTCCTCACCAAAAAAAAAAAAAGGCAAATATTTCTGCAAGGCAAGAAAAAGCAAATGACAGGGAGACATTATTTGCAACATATGACAGATAATAGAGTAATATCTTTAATATGGAAAGGGAACATTCCAAAGAAAAATGGGCAAAGGCCATGAATAGGCAATGAATAAAAGAAATACAAGTGGCCAGTAAACATACAAAATTGCATTCAACATCACTTGTAATTAAATAAATGAAAATCAGAAGATGCCATTTTTTTCTACGAGGTAGGCAAGAATTTAAAAGAATGATATAAGTATGGGGAAACAGATATTTTCATAATCTGCTGATGGGAGTGTCATTTTGTACAACCTATCTAGAGGGCCATTATGTAGTATGAAATTTAGAAATTAGAAAGTAATAGAGTTGAGGAAAAAATGTATACCAAATGATTATTGTAGTGTTGTTTTAACAGATATGTGTCAAAATATAAAATTTGCATTGTCTTTGACCCAATGATTCCATCTTTAGAAATTTATTCCAAGGAAATAATCTGTCCTATACACAAAGACCTGTGTAAAGGAAAGTTCTTCACTACCACACTGCTGCTCGCAACAGTGAAGAACTGAAAATCATGGTGTATCCAGACAATGGAATACTGTGCATCCATTAAAATTTTTGATGTTTCATTACTTACTGAAATGGAAAGATGGTTATTATGTATTACATGAAAAAGAGATTATTGAACAGGATATATAGTTTTGGTTTAAAAAATCGATGTTTACTTATATACATCAGCATACAAAAAAGGCTACAAAGCTATACAGCAAATTATTATTACCAAGTATCTCTAGATGATGTAATTGGGGTAATAATAGTTTTCCTTTCTTTGTTTTGCTTTGTGTTTAACAATGAATATAGTATTTGAATAATAAAAATACTGAAAGGAAACTTTATTTAGAAAATTTCAGTAGATGTTTTAATTTTATTTATTTATTTTTTATTTATTTATTTATTTATTTCCCCCAAAGCCCCAGTAGATAGTTGTATGTCACAGCTGCACATCCCTCCAGTCGCTATATGTGGGACCTGGCTTCAGCATGGCCAGAGAAGCAGTGCGTGCCCGAGATGGTACCCAGGCCGCCAGCAGCAGAGCGCACGCACTCAACCGCTAAGCCACGGGGCCGGCCCCTCAGTAGATGTTTTAGACAATGTATAAGTAGTAATTGATAACATGGTCCGTATTTCCCTAAATGTGTAATTTAAACATTTTAATATAAACATTTAAATAGATATTTTACCTTTTATAAGTCTTTTAATAGAGTCCAACTGTGTAATAAGCAGTATTTCTTCATATTTTAATATCTCGAATTTAACCTCATATAGTTCTAGTTGAACTTCATAATACTGTATTTCTAATTCATCTACAACATTTATATTTTTTTCTTGTTCTGGAAGATCTTCCATCTTGTTTTCATGAAAAACATAAGAGCAAGTTAAAATAATTAGTATATTAAAAGCGAACTTTAGAAGCATTCAAGCTGTTTTCTATTCCTTGCTCAGTACCAAATATAAAAAAGCAAAGAGAGAAGAAACACTTTTCCATTTCATTTAATGAAACAAAAATACCTTATTCAACATTTGTTGCAAATGCTTTATCTCACCTTGAAATATATGAGAACATTTAGGTTTTGAGAAAAACAAATGGCAATGAGGTATGTACAATGTTTTCTGCTTGAAAGTCATAACATTACTATTAGTCAAAAAAATTTAAGTGACTGTGACCTTAGGATGAAGCCCCTCTTTGATTATTCTAAAGTTGTGCTGAAAACATTGCTTGATTGATTTTAAAGTATATTACTTACTTCAGTACTGAGCTCAATGTTATTATCAAGCGAATCCTACAATATAATATTTCAAAAACATCTTGACCAAAGGAAAAACCTTACGGCCAACCTTCCATAGTCTCTAAATTCTCACCAATAAGTGAAGAAAGGAAGTTCTTTAACAATGCCTGGAAAGAAGGTGCTATCTAAAATAAAAGTGTATTTTAAAAACAAAGTTACATTTATCTTTGTCTTACCTTTCCCTGAATTTCAGCTCTTCTGTGATTTAAACACAGCTCCTTGGCTCTCATGAGTTGCAGAGTCTCCCGAGCTAATGTCAGCTTGAGTTTTTCTAATCTGGGAGTGGCTGTGGCCCAGGCAGCCTGGCCAAATCTCTTCTCATCCTGTTCCATTTGTTTCTGCATTCCTGTTGGATTATAATTAATAAACTAAAACATAATTACAACTCATGAAAAAGGGAAAAATTTATTCCAAGCTAATTCTTTGTTTATTGCCTTCCACAGTAACTGCAAAACATTCTTTTTAACGGAAAAATTGTTGTATTTTAATGACTTTATTATTGTCACAAAAATAATACATGGTCACTGGTATAAAACTTTAGATACTTCATTTAAAAAAAAAACAAGAAAATAATAAATCATGAATCTCACCTACTTGAGGCAATTGCTTCTTACATTTTGGTGCATATACTTCCAGACTGTTTCTATGTCTAGCTAGACAGGCTTATATAGATATTTTGACCAAAAAAAACCCCATTTGATCATCATTCTGCTTTGTAACTTGTTAATTTCACTTAATATATTATGGAACTGTGGCCATTCATAAAAATAGATATAGAGAATTATGCTTAATAGCCACATGGTATTCCATTTTATGAATGTACTGTAATTTGACAAACTGATTGAGAGACATTAAGTTGTTTCCCTCTTCGGGACTATTATTGACAATGGTTTAAGATTAGACAGAAGTCCTTCCCCCAGCCCACCAGACCCACGTGGTCTCACCCTTGCCCTTCTTGCCAGCATTCTCTCACACGGTATTCTCCGTACTTCTGTGCTCCAGCTCCATGGGCTTTCTTTAAGCTCCTCAAACTTGCCAAGCTCTCTCAAGCCAGAGGGCCTTCATAAATGCTATTCCTTCTGCCTGGAACACTCTTCCTTCACTTTTTTGCTCTCTCAACTTCCATTTACCCTTCAGATATCAGGGCAAGTGCCACTTCTCAGATGCCTTTGCTGACCACTCTGATTGAGACTAATTTCTCTCTCATGGGCTCTCAGAGCCCCATGTTTCTCTTCTTCATGTGGCTTCTTGCCACTTCCATTTTCCATGTGTTTGAATGAACATGTAATTAAAATGTCTCTCCCCTCACCAGACTGTACCGTGTCTGTTTATATTTATCCTTATATTGAATCCCCAGTATTTAGAAAACACAGGCCTGGTGCTTAAGAGGCACTCAAATGTTTTCTGAATAAAATGAAAATTACATGTGTCTTAGAATAGCATTTTAAATTATTACCTGCTAAGGCTTTTACTGTTTCTTTAAAATAATTCACCGTAATATCTTGAATAGAGACGATAGCTTCCTCAGCCCGTCTGGCCCATTCTTGGGCTTCTCTCTGCAAGGCAACTATCCTTTTAGGCCCCAGATCATCTTCCTCCAGGGACTTCTATAGAGAGAAGGGAAAACTGTGTGAGTAAAAGAGAATGGTAATGTAGAGCCATTAGGAAATTGAAAGGAAACTGGTCACATGGATTATTTCAACTACTTTTATTACTACTACTTAGTCAATTAAATTTCATTCATTCAGCAATTTCTTAAGGAGTATGAATAAGGCTCTAAGCTGGGCACCGCCTGGAAGACAAAACGATACTCTGGGGCATAAATTTTTTTAAAAACCTACTTTCACTTTGCATTACTAGGTTAACTTTTTCTAGAGAGAAATGCTGTCAAGTTATGTTTCTCTATTGATAATAATAAACAATTGTTTAAATGAGATCTGGGTTGTTAGGCACTCAGCATAGGGCCTCGTATACTCGAGTGTTAGCTGTTGCTGTGGGTTTTTTTTAGGGATATGGTGAGAAGCTTTTCTATACTGTGATTCTCTTCTGAAGAGCAAAAGTAATAAAATAACCTACAAGATAGTAAAACCTGTATATTCATGATTATGACATGTACTATGTCACCCAGCATCTAATTCTTCTATAAAGCTAGTAATATAAGGAATATACACAGGTTAGCCATCAGGGAAATGTAAATCAAAACCACAATGAGATACCACTTCACATCCACTAGGAAGGCTATAATCAAAGAGACAGACAAGAACAAGTGTTGGCGAGGATGTGGACAAACTGGAACTCTCATTTACTGCTGGTGGGAATGTAAAATGGTGCATTTGCATTGGAAAGCAGTCTGGCAGTTCTTTAAGAGGTTAAACATAGAGTTACCATATGACTTAGCAATTCTACTCTTGGGTATATATCCAAGAGAAATCAAAACATATGTCCACATAGAAACTTGCACACAAATGTACATAGCAGCATTATTCATAATAGCCAAAAAGTGGAAACAACCCAAATGTCCATCAACTGCTAAATGGATAAGTAAAATGTGCTATATCTATATAGTGAATATTATTTGGCAATAAAAAGACATGAAGTTCTGATACATGATACGACATGGATGGACCTTGAAAACATGCTACATGAAAGGAGTGACACAAAGGACCACATATTCTATGATCTTATACAATATGAAAGGTCCAGAATAGGGAAATCCACAGAGGCAGAAAGTAGATTGGTGGCTGCCTACAGCTGGGAAGGTTGGGGGATAATGGGGAGTGACTGCTAATGGGTGTGGGGTTTCTTTTTGGGGTGATGAAAATGTTCTAAAATCACACAGTGGTGATGGCTGCACAACTCTGAATATTCTAAAAACCACTGAATTGTACACTTTAAATAGGTGAATTATATGGTCTGTGAATTATATCTCAATAAAGCTGTTATTTAAAGAAAGAAAAAATATACAGGAAGTAAAGACTATCCAAATAATAGCCTTTCAAAACAATGAACAGAACTACTTTCTCCACAGGTTAGAGTGGCATGAATTTCATCTAAACACAATAGCATTTTTATGGTACAGTAGCCTGGCAGGGGTCATGAGTACCTGTGTGGAAGGATGGCCCAGTGCAGGGGACAGAGATCAAGAGATCTCTCTGATGTCTTCTGATTCCAGCTGGTTGAGACCCAAGGAAAGCTATTTAACCCCTCTGGGCTCCAGATGCACTTATTAACACTGGGATGATCATGCCTATTCCAGCTAGTGTCACAGGGTTGTGCCATGGCTCAACGAAGTAAGAGCGATGATGGCATTTACTAAAGTTTAAATTACTGAAATACAATTCAGAACCTTGCTATTTAAATTTTCATCCTATTTCTAAGAAATTCACATGTGTCCTTAGAGGCTGAAAATAAGCTAAAGTAAATAGGCATCACATCAAAAACAAGTCATCAACAAAGAACGTGTTCAACCCTTGAAAATCTGCAAAAATCTTAATGTATTGAGAAGATGACCAATGTACAATGTCTTCATTTTTATCAATTTTTAAAAATAAATTCAATATATCTACAATATTATCTAAACCTAAGGGTGAACTCAAAGTGCAGACATAGATTGAATCTTAAATGTGACCAAATATGTGAAAATGGTAAATCTGATAAAATACAAATATAAAGAAAACATACCAAAATATCAAGTTTACATGAAGTTGCAACTTCTCGCATATCCCTAAATGGCTGCAGGAAATACTGGAAGAACGTGGTCGCCACAGTGACTAATTCCTGGTATGCTTTATCTTCCTCTCCATAGACTTGCATTAATGCCACCATGGTGTTGGCTTTTTCATGCCCTTGAAGAACCTAGAAGGCAAAATGTAAATAAAGCTCAAGTATGAACAGTATTTATAAGATTATACCAAACAAACTAAAGAAACCTTAATGTTCTAAACTTTAATACATCAATTTAAAATACTGATTAAATATGAAAATGCTATTGTCCTCCAACCAAAATGCCCAATAAAACAAGAATGTAACCGGCCTGGTGGCGTAGTGATTAAGTTCACACGCTCTGCTTCAGAAGCCCTGGGTTCACAGGTTCAGATCCCGGGCGCGGACATATGCACCGCTTATGGCTTGATGGCATTGATGCCATGCTGTGGCAGGTGTCCCACATATAAAGTAGAGGAAGATGGGGAAGGATGTTAGCCCAGGGCCAATCTTCTTCAGCAAAAAGAGGAGGATTGACAACAGATGTTAGCTCAGGGCTAATCTTCCTCACCAAAAACAAAACAAAACCAAGCATGGTTAAATAAATCATTCAGCATTGTGCTTTTGGAGACTGTTTAACAACATGGGGACTTTTATAATAATAAAGGTTGGGAAAAACAGAGTTCAAAATTTTATCTCAACTACGTACAAAGTACTCTGAGAAAAGGACTTGAAAGAATCATCAAATATCAACAGTGGTCATCTTTGGGTTGTAGATTGTGGATGATCTTTTTTCATCACTGTTCTGATCATTAAGGTTTTGTGAGGCTGTACTCCTTTTTTAAAAGCTCATGAGGACATTATAGAGATGCCTCCAAGTATTTCTGCAGCAGGTTGACTCTCTTAATTCCCCAGGTTAATATTGCCACCAAGCCCCAGGCAGAGTAGACTCATTTAGAGTCACAACTCTAGTTGTGGCTCTAGTCTCTGCAGAGTGCTTCTTCTGAGGCAGGGTAGAAAATAAACTGAGCAGTTTATAATCTAGATAAACTCATTTGGTAAGAAATTATCTTACCCCTAGGAGAAGAAAAATAAAACCAAGTAATAGTATAGAATTTTTTCCTCAATCAGTACATTCTTAAATTCTTCTATTTCCATCCCTCTGCTTGAGGATAAAGTGATCTGTGTTCAGCTGTAGTTTTATCCAGGTGATAAGAGTAGTATTTAAAAAAAAAGCAAAAGTTTCCCTGAAGAAAATTAAAACACACACACAAAAAAGTAAACTTAAGACAAACTGGTACTTTTCTGCCCTATTTATTAAGACTATTCAGAAGAATTCAAAACATTCAGCTTCATTTTATATATACTAGCAATATTAGCAATTGGTCTAATTCTAGAATCAAATGCTCTTCTATTCTAAATATGAGGTGAGTATTACAATTATTTATACACATTTCCATGGATGTGGTATACTGTGTATTTAAGCCCTCCCCTGACCCTCCATTTTTAAGTTCCAGGTAAACAACACCTACACTAGCATGAATAGCCAGCTCGACAGTATGAACTATACTAGTGCTACAATACCCCTGGATGAACTTCAATTCGGGTAAACTATAACTTTTACGACAGTAACATATATATATATATGTTCCTTTAAGGAAAAACCACTTCTTTCTGTGAGAAACCAAGTGTCTAAAAAATAAAAATTGGTCTGATACAAAATGATAAAGTTGAAGATCAAAAGTTCCCTGGCCTGAAACTGCCCCGTGGTTTCCTCACATTATAAAGTGAAATCAACCCATGAGAAGTGGGTGTGTGGGTTTTAGTTTACACGTAAAACCCACAGAATAAAATGACACCACTAACAAATTCTTTTGATAAAATCATTTTAATTCAAAAACTCATTCTAGGGGTAAAGGGGCACATGTGTACGGTGATGGATGGCAACTAGACTTCTGGTGGTGAACAGGATGTAGTCGATACAGAAGTCGAAATATAACGATGTACGCCTGAAATCTATATGTTATAAAGCAATGTTACCTCAACAAAAAGGGGAAAAAATAAAAACCTCAGTCTATATTTAGCTTGAGAGGATATAATTAGGATTTTGCATTGTTGCTGAATTCTTCTCTTACACCTCCCCTTGCTCAAAAGAATGCACAGAATAATCATTCAGATTAAGAATGGCCTATAAGGAGCCGGCCCTGTGGCTTGGTGGTTAAGTGGGCGCGCTGCGATGCTGGTGGCCCGGGTTCGGATCCCGGGTGCGCATCGAGGCACCACTTCTCCGTTCATCTTGAGGCCGAGTCCCACATGCAGCAGCTAGAAGGATGTGCAGCTACGACATGCAACTATCCACTGGGGCTTTGGGGGGAAAAAATAAAATAAATAAAATCTTTGGAAAAAAAAAAAAAAGAATGGCCTATAAGGAGAAAGGGCCAGCAAGAAGACAGGTCCAGAGTGTAGATATGTGCCGTATTTTCTCCTAATCCTTTCTGTAAACCCGTATTCCAACCCCCCCCTTAAGCTCTATAAGTTTACCCCTCAATTTATGAATTGTTCGGTCTGTGAAATTACATCTTTCAAGCTTTAAAATCGCACTCCTGTTGCTGCTCTTCCAAACTGATGAATAAAGCTCACTTCCTATCGGCTTTCCATGTGACCGAGTCTTTATTACTCAAAACACCTGTCTCCTAGAAGCCCCTTCATCCTCTAAAACATGTGTCTCCATTACTATCTGCCCTCATACACAGGACGTGGCTCGTTTCCGCTTAGCCCGTGTTGTTCTTTCCTACGTGAGCGGCTGTTTTCAGTTTTGCTTTCGGTACTTGCCGGCATTTCCCGTCACAACGGGCCGCTCCGCCAGCATCTTGAGTGCAAAGGGGAAGGGCCCACCCGGCTGCTGACCGCGCACGGACTCGGCTTGAGCGCAGCCTGTCCTCCCTCCAGCCCCGCACAGCTCCCCGGGGGGCCCCTGCGGGGAAGGGCCCCGCGCGCCCGCGCCCTCCTCCCCCTCAGCCCGGGACGCCCGGTCACAGCACCCTCAGCGCGGCGCAGCCTCCCCCCGCCCGGCGCACCTGGCGCAGGCGCGCGCCCGCCTCGGCCCACCGCGCGCGCAGGGCCCTCTCCCGGAACTCGCGTGGGCTCTCGCAGTCGGCCTCGCCGCCCCCGGCCGGGAAGAGCGCGTCGCGCACCGCGGCGCCGCCGCAGCCGTCGGCCGCCTCGCGCAGGTAGCCCTCCAGCTGCCGGCACAGCTCCTGCAGCGCCGCCTCGCCGGGGCCCGCGCGCGCCGGCCACAGCAGCGCCCACAGCCCGAGCCCCAGGCCCCAGGCGCCGCCGCCGCCGCCCGCCTCCAGCCCCGGCGGCAGCGCCGGGAAGCAGCGCTCCAGCGGCGGCCACAGCGCCGCCAGCTGCCGGTGCGCGCCGCGGAGCCCGGCGGCCGAGAGCAGGCCGGCCCAGCTGGGCGGGGGCGCGGCGGCCCCGGGCTGGGGCTCGGGCTCGGGCTCGGGCTTGGGCCCCGGCCGGCTCCCCTGGCGCCGCCGCCGCTGCGCCGTACGGTCGTGACAGGTCACGGCGAACTTGCCCTCCGCGTCGTTCCAGGCCACGAGGAAGCGCAGCTGGTGTCGCTCGGGCGCGGCGAAGAGGTCCTCGCGGACTGGCACCCAGCCCTCCAGGCTGTCGGGCTGCTCGTCCCCCAGGGCCGCCGGCGGCCCCGGCCGCGACATCTTTCGCTGGACTGTAACCCGCATCCGTGGCCCCACTACTGCCCCCCTCTGGCACTTTTGATTGGCTATCTGCGGCCCGTGGGGCTTCCAGCGGGCGTCCGGGATTGATCGAATAATAGAAGGGAGGGTTCGCGACAACCAATGACAAGGTCAAAAAGTCTGCCTGCGACCCGGCTCTCGGAATCCATCAGTGTGGCAACCTCGTCTGGAGCCCGGGAATTACCGCTCTTGGCTCACCTTCTCCACCTTTGTACATACTGACGGTGAATAAATGTTCGTTAAATGAACGAGTTATTGTCTAAGTCGCCTACACTGGACTGTGAACCTCTTGAGAACGGGGACCCAGCCGATTTCGTCTTCTGTCATCAGGGCCCTAGTGAATACGTGGTTCCTGCTCTCAAGAATGGTACCAACTTGCTGGAGTGATCAAACTTTATATTAGACGTCATAGTTATTTATTGAGGGGCTCTAAGCGCCAAGCCCTAGGTAGAAGTCACATATTTATTGTTATCAATTCAACAGGCTTTTATGGAGTGTCTGCTGTGTGCCTATGTTGCCAGGGAGGCAGAGGGGCATACAAGAAAGATATTTCTGTCTTCAAAGCATCCCAGCTCCCAACCAGCATGTTTAAATACCATATGTCCTAACTTCATTTTAGAGAGAAGGAAAATGAGACCCAGAAAAGAAATTTGTCTTAAGATACACACTCAGGCTAAATAAGACCACCTGGCTCCTAAAGACCCCTTTAAGAAGATGGGAAAATCTAGCTTGCATGGGAAGATGGAGTGTGGGGTGGAGCTGGACCTGTTCATGTGACAGGGAACACCACAGCCCTGGTCTCTGCGGAAGTACAGTACCTGTCACCCCCTGTCCTGTGAGTGCGCGGAGACAGGGAGTGGAGGTGTGGAGAGCGAGGGGAGGAAGAGCCCTTCACCCAAACAAGGCTTGTGAGGTCTTCATTCAGGAACCAGTGAGAGAGCTTTTGAAGGTTTTGAGCTGGGAATGCCTGGAATCCTCTTCGCACTTAATGTTATGCCCAAGGTAAAACAACAACAGAACCAGGCTGAAGCTATGGTCAGGGCATCTCTTCCCCTGGAAGATGATCCCATGGCCTCTAGGGACCTCTGTGGAATGTAGCTTGAAGGTCTGAGGTTGCTTCTGAAGGTGCCCCCCCCCCCCCCCCCCCCGTTTAATGCCTTTGTATGTGTTTTGGGGGTCTATGGGGTCTTGGACTCAGAACTGCTGCTTTGGCTGTCACCCCGTCCTCGGAGAGATAACCGTTTAGCTGAAGTGAAGTTTATGTTTTCTCAAACTATTTTTTTTGTATATTGTTTTAGCTAATATGAGTTACTTGTTATTCTTTAATAGTCTGTTTTAATATCATTTTTGTATGTTCTTTACAGTATGTCTTTTTACTGTATTTGTTTTATACTATTTTATCCTTTCTTGTAGTCTTTCTAATTTATTTGCTTTTTCAAAATGAGACGAGCAGGCTTTCTAATTATAAAAGTAATTTCTATTTTGTGTGTGTGAGAGGGGGATAAGTTTGTATACTCTTAGGAAAAAAATATGGAAAAATACACACCAAACCTAATAATTGTTGTTACCAGGATGCATGACTGGTTTATATTCATTTTATGGTTCTTTTGTAGTAATTTGCTTTTTTCTAAGCCAAATATCATATATTATTTTACAATAAAAATATTTTAAAAAATTAATAAAAGGTATATATTATAAAAATAGACACTATCAAAGATATAAAGAAAAAGTAAAATAACTCAAAAGAGATAACTGCACTCATTTTGTATGTGTGTATATATATATAATATAAATATATGATTATACTATAATATTTTTTTTGTGTGTGAGAGAGATCAGCCCAGAGCTAACATCCATGGGAATCCTCCTCGTTTTGCTGAGGAAGACCAGCCCTGAGCTAACATCTATTACCAATCCTCCTCCTTTTTCCCCCCAAAGCCCCAGTAGATAGTTGTATGTCATAGTTGCACATCCTTCTAGTTGCTGTATGTGGGACGCCGCCTCAGCATGGCCGGACAAGCGGTGCATTGGTGCGCACCCGGGATCTGAACCCCGGCCACCAGTAGCAGAGTGCGTGCACTTAACCACTAAGCCACGGGGCTGGCCCCTATAACGATATTTTGCATACTCCTTTTCTACTTATAAATATGTTGTGGGCATTTTCCACATTAAAAAAATAGGCATTTACATCATTATTTTTAATAATTACCAATATTGAGATGACTGTATTGTGATTTATATAACAAATTTCATATTGATAGATGTAGATAAATTTCAATTTTCTGCTAATCTAGACAATGCTGTGGTGAACATTCTTGTACATACATCTTTGCATAATTTTTTCTTTCAATTTTTTTTGCTTTTGATATTTTATTTTGCTTCCAGTATTTTTATGTTATAGATACCTGGCAGTAATGGTATTTTAAAAATATAATTTTGATTGAGGCCTGAAAAAGCAATAGATGTAAAATTCTGAGAGTATATCACCATATGTAGACTTTTAAAGGAAATGGTCCAGAACCCAATTTATGCTCTCAGCTGACTCAAGAAAATAAAAATGGATCAGAGTGAAGAAAAGAGGATGTGTGGAGGAGACTGGTGAAGTGATTTCTCTGGAGAGAGCTGTCATTGGGCTAGGGGGAGGGTTGGAAGTCCCACCCTCTACCCCCAAGCCTAGTGAGGGAGTCTTCAAAGCGACCCTTCAGAGAGCTTGCTGTATTTCCTACAGGGGAGCCAATGGTGGTCTGAGGTGAGAGGTGGAGCCAGGGGAGGTGCCTGCATTGGGATTGTCTGCATCCCAGAGTTTGCAGGGACCGAGGGTGAGGCCTACCTCCTAAGATCCAGATGTGGGCCAGCAGGAAGACAGAGCCAGCAAGAAGTCACCTAGATCCTGCCTAAGAGAGCCAGCTGCATGGGTGAATAGACCTCATCTGAGAGATCTTGGTGGGGGCCCACCAGGCCCTGGAGGAGGAATGCAAGGGACATGCTGGAATAGAGGGGTTCTCAGCCTGGTTGTGGGAACTTCAGGGGAAAGATCTCCATAATGGGAAACTCTAGAGATGTACAACAGCTCTGAGAGAGAAAGAGAGAGAGAGAGCTCTAAGCATCTGCCAGCCCCAGGGATCCTGAAGCTAGGACCCATTGTGACATCAACTCAGATAGGAGCTGTCTTACCGCCTTAGCGCCTTCTGCCCTGGCGTCCAAACCCACAGCTCAGGGAGGAGGTGCAGGAGAAGAGGCCGAGCTCATTCCTCCTTTCTCAGGCAGACTTCCAGCTAAGAGGCCCCAGATGGGGAGGACAGAAGATCTTGATGCTGGCTTAACTCAGTTTGACTTTTTAATTAATACACTGGACTGTACATTCAATTACTGAATGAAGACTGTGCCTTCAAGTGACCCCAGGACTCTGTTTCCTAAGAGGGAGCAGAAAGTCATGGGGCTGCTAGGTTTTCATCCAGAGAGGGGTATAATTCCCACCCCGGGTAAATGTGAAAGGAATGGCGGGAGAAAAAATTTAAGTTGCATTTGAGTACCTGCAGAGTTGTGCTTCTTCAAAACGCTTTGGGAAAAGACCCTTAGCCCTGGTGGAAGGTGCACAGCCCGAGGGCTCTCAGAGGTCCTTCTCCTCTGCGTGGCCACACAGCCCTCCTGCCCTTGCTGTGACAGCCCCCAGCCATCTACACATGACTGGCCATCCTAGTGGCCCAGTGGAGCCACAGGACTCAAATCCCCACAGTAAATGCAGTAACTCAAAGGACAGCATGTGACATCTCCTAGTGACACTTGAGCAGTAAGAAGTGGCAGGACAGCCTGGGCAGGTCTATATTTGGGCCTTCACTCACGACAGGCCTGTTGCTATTTGCAGCCGGAGCATTCTCGTGTTACCATCGACTTCGCTGCCCCACTTGCAGAGCCCTAGTGTAGCACAGGCGGGGCAGCCTGTGGGGCATGCAGAGGTCACCGAGAAGGAAAGCCTGCCGAACTCGGACGCAGGTTTCTAGCAGTTATCCAGGGCCTCAGAGTTAAAGGAAGAATTTATGGACCCTTAAATTGGCAGGCAAGTTTTGGGATAGTCATATTCTTCTAATACAAATTGTATTATTAGAAACTCAGTAACTTAATGCCATAATGTTAATGCAGTATCTTTCCTTTAGGTGTGCAGAGAGATCTTAAATTGCAGATGCGTAAATGACAATAAACAGTGTGAATGTCTAAGACATTCACATTACAAGAAAGATCATTGTAATCATTTTTTACTTGTTTGGCATACCCCCTCCTCCTGGAGAAAGTTTTCAGTTTGGACTTTGCCTGTAAAGCTGATTTGAACCGTTTTGCATAACTGTCCAGCTAATGCTTTAAAGCAAGTTTCTTTAGCTGTGGCTCAGGAATTGCTAGGGCCTACATGGGTGAGCTTCTAAAGTTATATGCAAAATTATGTTTGTGTTCTTTTGGGCTCACTTTGTGGGAGAGAATTCACAGCTTTCAGTAGATTCTCAGAGGCACCCGTGACCCATAAAAGGTTAAAAAAAAATTTTTCAGAGACTTTTTCTAATTAAAGCACAGGGAGACACCTCCCATATAAGACTTAAGCAAATGCCTTTTTTTTTTTTTTAAACTGCAGCCCTACGGCATAGAGTAGAAGCTTTCTAGCTAATATATTCTTCAGAGACTGTGATTTATTACTTTATTGCTCTAAGCCTCAGTTTCATCATTTCTAAAACTGCAATTTATTGTTAATGTTCCTTTCTCCCTAAATTCTGAATAGTTTAAGAAACTGAAAGAGTCTGGGTGTTGAGGGGGAAAGTGTCAACTCTGGGGGCGTGTTGCAAAATTCCTACTTTGATGCCAGTTTGTGTTCGTGTGTTCCAAGGGCAAATGCTGGCCTGAAAGAATTTGTTGTTATTAGCATTTGTGCTCAGTGTTTTCTAGTCGTCTTGCTTGTGTAACAGTTCAATTCGGTGTTTCACATTCCAGGTTCTGGTTGAAAGAATTTCTCACGATGATTTATTGGTAATACAGAATTCTCATTTTCTCCCTTTTGATAGTACATAGAAATGGAAGTGTTATTTTTAGCGGGCCACTCCTCAATATGTAGGTGGTGTGGTTTAGTGGTAAACTGGGTCCCCATCCAACGCTTTTCCTGCCTGGCTCTGTGTCCAGCACCCAGCACAGGGCTGGATGCAGAGTAGCCCCAGATCAATCCTTGTTAAATGGAATTGGCCGTAGCAAGCCCTTTCTCCTCACAGAAACCCAATTTTGCCATCCTAAATTCAGGAAATTGAATTAGATGCTCTCCAAGGGACCCTGCAGGCCTAGAATTCCATGTCTCTGCCTAGGAACTTGGAAGCTCTTGCTGTAAGGAGGGGTGATCTCATAGCCAGTGCCTGTGCCTGGATATGAGGCTGTTCTGCTTTGGTGCCTTCTCCCATCTTTAGCTGTTTTCAAGGGACAGAATGATCCCACAGTGGCCTGTGGCTCTCACAGTCTCCACACTGCTGTGGCCTCTGTGAGTTTTCACTTTCTGACCCTGGTCCTCACCCTCCACGGATGACCATGTGGGAGACTTCTATCCTAGCCCAGGTGGGAGAAGCTGAGGTCCAAATAATAGTAATAGCAACAACAATAATAATGACAGCAGCTAACATTTATTGAGGACTTGCTTTGAGCCATGTCCTATGCTAAGCATTTTACATACATTATGTTATTTCGTCTAAATGCCAACTGTGTGAGGTAGAAACTATTAATAAACCCATTTCGTGGACTCATGAAAGTAAGGCCTAGAGAGATGATTTTCTCAAGGCTGTACTTCTAGGAAGTAGCAGAGACAGAATGCAAACACAGGACTTTCTGAATCCAGAGGGTAGTGCCCTTAGGGAGGGGTGAGGGGAGGGGGTGGAGGGATATTATCTGGAGATTGAGGAGATAGAACCAGAATCAGCATTAACGGGGCATTAATTAGATTGGGTGATATCAAGGATAACCTCCGGGTCTCCTGGTTAACCAAGGATAACCTTGGGTGCTGAAGGGAGGGGGTGTCATGCTATTGTTAGTGGATTTTAGGAAGGCAGTGGCCCTCATGAGGATGTGACAGGCTTTGGCAGTGGTGGATGGGTAGGAGTTTAAGGAGCAGTGGTGAGATGAGGAAGGGTGGGGAGCTCTCAGCAGGAAGAACAGCCTGAGCCGGGGCCTCAGGTGGGACTTACATGGGAGGACACTGAGAGTGGTCAGAAGGAACAGCAGCATCCACTGGAGAAGGTGAGGCTGTGTGGGGAGGTGGAGCTAGGACATGGGGGTGCCTGATGCCCAGGGGAGTTGAAACTTGCCCGTAATGGAGCCCCCAGAAAACAGGATGTGCAGACTTGTCACTTCTGCTGAGCAAAGCATCATGATGCTGTGCTGTAGACCCGGCAGGGACACTCATGAAGAGAGCCGTGGGGGCGCACAGCCAGCAGACTGTAGAGACAAGATGGTTTCGAGGAAGATTTCTGCCTACAGGTGACACTCAGGTGTGATGCTGGAGCCACAGAGGGAAACAGCGTGATTTGGCCTGTGTGACCACAGCCTGTGCTTTAAGAGGGAGAGGTGTCCTGGGGTCCCAGGACAGAGGGAAGTGGTATCTCTGAGAAGCTGTGCACCTGCCCCAGATGGGTAATTACTTCACTTGTCTGGAGCCTCTGTTGTACCAGGAATTGTGTCTCGTTCATTGTAGCCTCAGCATGTAGCACAGTTCTGTTTTCTTGAATCCACACCTCTCCAGCCCCATGAATAATCAGTGCTGAGGCAATGAATGATGCTCAGTGCCACAGCCCATGCATGTGATGGGGTCAGCTGGAGCTGCAGAAGGACCTTGGGCTTCCCCACATAACATCTGTGTGGGTACAGACTTCCCAGGCCACTCCTGTTGCCCCATAGCATGCTGGGTCCAGGACTTCTGAAACTCTGGCATGACCAGGTGGGGCCTATAGTGCCCCTGGAGCAGAGGCAGCAGCCAGGAGCCCAGGTGGAGTGAAGACAGGGAACGCGCTCCTAAGCTCGGAGACATGCTGCTGTTGTTGGCTAGGCAGAGGCCCCTGGAGAGGAGGAATGACCCTTTCATCCTCTCGGATTCTATTTCCAGATCTAATTGCCCTCCACCTCATTCCCCTCCTCCCCCTGCTCCATGAGGCCATGCCAGAGCTCAGAGCAAGTGTTAATGGTAAGATATTATGTGCAATGGGGTTATTCTTTTCGTTCAAGCTTTATTGAGACATAATTGACATATAACATTGTGTAAGTTTAAGCTGTACAATGTGATTATTTGATACACAGATATATTGCAAAATGGTTACCACAATAAGGATAGTTACCACCTCCATCACCTCACATCATTACCCTTTTTTTATGTGTGTGTGGTGAGAACATTTAAGATCTACTCTCTTAGCAACTTTGAGGTATATAATACAGTTTTATTAATTCTAGTCGCCATGCTGACATTAGATCCCCGGAACTTATTCATCTTATAACTGGAAGCTTGTGCCCTTTGACCAACATCTCCCCATTTCCTCCACCTGCCTCAGCCCCTGGCAACCACCATTCTACTCTCTGTTTCTATGAGTTTGGCTTTTTAGATTCCACATATAAGTGAGATCATACAGTATTTGTTTTTCTCTGTCTGACTTATTTCACTTTGCACAGTGCCCTCAAGTTCCATCCATGTTGTTGCAAATGGCAGGATTTCCTTCTTTTTTATGGCTGAATAATATTCCATTATATATATACACCACATTTTCTTTAGCCATTTGTCCATTGATGGACACTTAGGTTGTTTCCATGTCTTGGCTGTTGTGAATAATGCTGCAATGAACATAGGAGTACAGATATCTCTTCAGGATAGTGATTTCATTTCCTTCAGATAAATACCCAGAAGTGGGATTGCTGGATCATATGGCAGTTCTATTTGTAATTTTTTGAGGAACCTCCATACCGTTTTCCATAATGGCTGCACCAATTTACATTCCCATCAACAGTGAACAAGGGTTCCCTTTTCTCCACACCCTGGCCAACACTTGTTATCTCTTGTCTTTTTGGTAGTAGCCATTCTAACAGGTATGAGGTGATATCTCCTTGATTTGTATTTCCCTGATGATTAGTGATGTTGAACATCTTTTCATGTACCTGTTGGCCAACTGTATGTCTTCTTTGGAAAAATGTCTATTCAGGTCCTCTGTCCATTTTTTAATTGGATTTTTTTTTTTGCTATTAAGTTATATGAGTTCCTTATATATTTTGGTTATTAACCCCTTATCATATAGATAGTTCGCAAATATTGTCTCCCATTCCATTGGTTTTTTCATTTTGTTGATTGTTTCTTTTGCTGTACAGAAGTTTTTTAGTTTGATGTAGTCCCATTTGTTTATTTTGCTTTTGTTGCTTGTGCTTTTGGTGTCATATCCAAAAAATCATTGCCAAGACCAATGTCACGAAGCTTTTTCCCTATGTTTTATTCTAGGAGTTTAAAGTTTCGGGTCTTACATTTAAGTCTTCTTTAATCCATTTTGAGTTAATTTTTGTAAGTGGTGTAAGATAGGGGTCCCATTTCATTCTTTTGCATGTGATTATCCAGTTTTCCGAATACCACTTACTGAAAAGACTATCCTTTCCCACAATGGGGTAATTCTAATTAGCTAGGCAATCAGACATATAGGAGAGTGAAGGCAATGTTCAGAGCCTCTGAGGATGGAAGGCTCTGATTGCTTTGTTGAGCATCACCTACTACAATAAAGGATGTGGGGACCTAGGATGGATCATAATGTGGGAGAAGGCAAAGTGGTGCTTCTGTAGCTGGAAGGCCCCTTTAAAGGCCTTGGGAACCATAGAAGGAAGACATGGGCTAAAGTAGGGGTGATGCACCTGATACCAGGCAGAGCTAGCAGTCCTTTAGGTCTGGGTGTGTGTGTGTGTGTGTATTTGAGGGGGAGGGGCTTCTCGGTCCAGCTTAGCACTAGTTTTTCTGGGATGCAGACCCATTGTGAAGAGAAGATGTCCCCTACTTCACTTGAAGCCACACTTCTCCATCCCTAAAACAGGCTATATTGGTGAGGACAAGCCAGGACTGCCCCAGCAGGGTCTAATGGTGGGCAGGATTCTTAGGAGTAACCCAAAAGAACATCCAGGCTCTAGGATCTTCACACATAATGGATGTTCGGAGGTAAAGCACTGGCCGCAGAGCCACTTGCTTTGTGATGCTACCTCTGGAAGCTACCTTCGTTCGTCTCTTCCCCCAACCCAGGGGGTGGACCAGGTTCCCATGGGCCTGCTGGTGGTCCAGGACATGGTGGAGCTAGTACCTTGTGCATCAATCCTGCGTGGCCGTGGCACTCAGCCTCAGCAGACGTTACTGAAGTGATGTTTTACCATTCTTTTCTATATGAAGTGTGTAGGAGCATTAGAGAATGGAACTGAAGCCTTTCTGATCCCAAGTGTGATGTGCTGAAGTCTTGGAGTCTCAGGAGTAAAGTTGCCTTATGGGGATCAAGACCCCAGAACCCAGTGGTGTGCATGGCATGCAGTTAGGATAGCAGTGTCTTTGTCCCCTAATGGCTGCTGGAAGTGTGTCCCTCTGTGTGGTCCTGACAGAGGAAATGGAAAAACAGCATTCTGTGGGAACTTCAGAGTGAAGAAGGAAAGAGATAAGATACCCAGGGGCTCACCAGGGCTGAGTCTGTGTAGTCACATTCCCACTGTCCCCGCCATGGTCAGAGAAGGCCAGTCAGCTCTTGTGTTTTTGCCTTGCCATCAGCAAGATCCTGGATGAGCCCACTGAGGGAAGTGTGAGGGACTTCCAAGGAGGGTTATTAATATTTGGTGCGGAGCCCCAGACGAAGAGAGGTAGTCTTCCAAGTTAAGAGGAGGGCAAATCTCCATCACTGGGATCCAGAACCTCCTATTTTTGGGTCAAACCTTCCTAACATGGGGCCATATGTGGGACAGGATCAGCCCTCTGCTGGCCTCATCACCGCCCTTAGCCTTTCTCTGTGGCTCACAGGACAGAACTTGGAGGACATAGGGGCAGGCAGCAAGAGGAGCCTGGCCAGCTGTCTCCAGGAGGGAGGAGGATGGTCTGGGCCACTAGGGCAAAAGGTCATATCTGACCAGCCTGGGACACAGGGCCAAGTTCTCTTCCCTGAGAGTATGAGTAGAAAAGCTGAGTGATCCTTCGTCTCCACAGATAGAGGCTGAGGAACAGGGATGAAATTGAAGGCTGAGAGCAGGAATATCCAGGGAGGGGATTGGGATCCAGACAATCAGTTCAGGACATCACAGGCAGTAAAGGCCAGAGTGCAGAGAAGCTGAAGAAAGTGGATTCTCTGGAAGTCTGCCAAGCCAGCTGGGCCTCCAGGAATCTTCCAGTGTATTCTGTGGAGGTAATTGCAGGCTTGTAGCTTGGGAGACCAGGTGGACGTCACACCACACAGCAAGGTGGAGAGAGTGAGAGGCGGTGAGCTCCATCTGGCAGTGACAGGGGATGCTCAGGAAGGCAGCTGCTCCTCTAAATCTCTGCTTCTGCTTGGAGTGGAAGTTAGGGCCAGAGACAAGGATTTGGAGCCATTGGCAGAGAGGGGGCCATGGAAGCCGTGAGAGTGGATGAAATCACCTGGAGCAGGTGGAGAGTGAGAAGAGGAAGTAGGATGGAAGGCCGGGGAAAGCCGGCGTGTGAGGAGCAGCCCAGGGGAGGGACTCAGCAAAGATTTCAGCAGTCAGTAGCCCAGGAGGAGGTCACAGCTGAGCCAGAAAGTGGGGGGTGAGGAGGGGTGGGGGACACAACAGTCAACAGGATCAAATGGCGCGGAGCGGTCAAGAGCACAGGCCAGTGTCCATGGATTTCACAATTAGGCCATCAGAAAATGTTATATTAAAAAAGGCAATCAAAAGTAGAAATGGTGGAAGGAAAAATGAACGGCATTTTTTTATAGCTTTGGAATGGTTATTAAAAGGACAGCCTGTCAGCAGAGGTCACAAAGTCCCTCACTGCAGAAAGATAAGCAAAGCTGAGAGGGGAAGCCACTGAACTTGACTGCTGTGTGCAACCGCAGGACAAGCAGTTAGACAAACAGCTGGCTGCTGGCTTTGATCCCGCAAATGGAAATTAAGGGAAGTTGGATCATAAAAGTTATGGCTGGGGGAAAAAGTGCTAACCCGTATCTTAAAAAAATTTTTTTGCTTTTGTTATTTTCCTCAAAACCTTATTCCATATGTGTCATGTTGGAATAATTTAGTAATATTATTTTTTTTAAAGGCACTAGATTTACCATAAGTTTTTTTAAAAAGGGACATTGGGAACAGATTGTGGTGATGGGTGCACAACTTGAGAAATTTACTAAAAATCATTGAATTGTGCACTTAAAACAGGTGAATTTTATGGTGTGTAAATTATATTTCAATAAAGTTATTTTTAAAAGATATTAGGGGGCCGGCCTGGTGGCGCAAGCGGTTGAGTGCGCGCGTTCCGCTGCAGTGGCCTGGGGTTCGCAGGTTCGGATCCCGGGCGCACACCGACACACCGCTTGGCAAGCCATGCTGTGGCGGCATCCCATATAAAGTGGAGGAAGATGGGCACGGATGTTAGCCCAGAGCCAGTCTTCCTCAGCAAAAAAAGAGCAGGATTGGCAGATGTTAGCACAGGGCTGATCTCCTCACAAAAAAAAAAAAAAAAAAAAAGATATTAGGAAATAAGATAAGCAGCTCACATAACTCCTGGTTTTATATAGGGATACACTGTTGATAAAGCCTTGTGCAGGTTAATTACAATAGTACAGCAATTCTGGTGGATAGAAATTTAGGCCAATATTTGGACATCAACTGTACTTGTTTGTGACTTGTGAAATTAAATGAAAAAAAATAAAAAACTACTTCTCTAAACAAAAATGGTCCTCCTTTTTTCTGTGTGGATCAATAGTCTTCAAATTTTTTTGCTTGTGAACCCCCTCAGAATGTTTACATTACCTACAAATTTTTATGAAAAATTTAAGGGGCCGGCTGGTGGCGCAAGCAGTAAAGTGCGCGCGCTCCGCTGCGGCGGCCCAGGGTTCATAGGTTCGGATCCTGGGCGCACACCAACGCACCGCTTGTTAAGCCATGCTGTGGCGGCGTCCCACATAAAGTAAAGGAAGATGGGCATGGATGTTAGCCCAGGGCCAGTCTTCCTCAGCAAAAAAGAGGAGGATTGGCAACGGATGTTAACTCAGGGCTAATCTTCCTCACCAAAAAGAAAGAAAAAATTTAAAACCTTTGTGCTTCAAAGGACACCATCAAGAAAGTAAAAAGAAGACATACAGAATGAGAGAAAATATTTGCAAATCGTGCACCTGATAAAGGACTTATATCCAGAATTTGCGAATAACTCTTACAAATCAACAATAAATAGACAAATGACCCAATTTAAAAATGAGTGTATTAGTCAAGGTTCTCCACAGAAACAGAACCCAATAGTGTGTGTGTGAGTGTGTGTATAACGAAAGAGAGATCTGTTTTAAGGAATTGGCTCATGTAATTACGGAGGCTGGCAAATCCAAAATCTGCAGGGTAGGCTGGCAGGCTGGAGACCCAGGGAAGAGCCAATGTTCTGGTTCAGGTTCGAAGGCCATCTGCTGGCAAAATTCCTTCTTGCTTGGGAGAGGTCAGCCTTTGTTCTTTTAAGCCCTTCAACTGATTAGATGAGGCCCACTCACTTTATAGAGGGCCACCTGCTTTACTCAAAGTCCACCAATTTAAATGTCAATCTAATCTAAAAAACACCCTCAAAGAAACATCTAGAATAATATTTAACCAAATATCTGGACACATTGGCCCAGACAAGTTGACACATAAAATTAACTATCACGATGGACAAAAGATTTGAATAGACATTTCTCCAAAGAAGATATACAAATGACAATAAGTGCATGAAAAGATGCCCTATATCATTAGCCATCTGGGAAATGCAAATCAAAACCACAATGACGGGCCGGCCCCCTGGTGTAGTAGTTAGGTTCCGCATGTTCTGCTTCAGTGACCTGGGTTTGTCAGTTTGGATCCCAGGCATGGACCTATACCACTCATCAGCCACACTGTGGCGGCGACCCACATATAAAGTAGAGGAAGACTGGCACAGATGTTAGCTCAGGGCTAATCTTCCTCAAACAAAACAAAACAAAAAAATAGGAAGCTTGGCAACAGATGTTAGCTCAGGGCAAATCTTCCTCAGCAAAAAAAAAAAAAAGAGAGAGAGAGAGAGAAAGAATTTTGAAAAAATGGGGCCAGCCCTGTAGCATAGTGGTTAAGTTCAGCACATTCTGCTTCTGCAGCCCAGGTTCACGGGTTTGGATCCTGGGTGCGGACCTACACTACTCGTCAGCCACACTGTGGTGGTGACCCACATATAAAGTAGAGGAAGATTGGCACAGATGTTAGCTCAAGGCTAATCTTCCTCAGCAAAAAATAACCCCACAATGAGATACCACTTCACATCTACTAGGATGGCTCTAATCAAAAAGATAGACAATAACAAGTGTCAACAAGCCATAGAGAAAGTGGAACCCTCATACACTGCTGGTGGGAATACAAAATAGTGCACCCTCTTTGGAAAACAGTTTGGCAGTTCCTCAATAGGTTAAACATAGAGTTATCATATGATCCAGCAATTCTACTCTTCAGGATATACCCAAGAGAAATGAAAACATGTCCACACAAAAATTTTTACATGAATATTCATAGCAGTATTATTCATAATAGCCAAAAAGTGGAAACAACTCAGGTATCCATCAACGAATGAATGGATAAACAAAATATGGCATATTCCTACATTGGAATATTATTCAGCTATGAAAAGGATAAATTCTTCAACATGGATGAAACTTGAGAACATTATGCTTAGTGAAAAGAGCCAAACACCAAAGATCACACATTGTATGATTCCATTTATATGAAATGTCCAGAATAGGCAAATCCATAGAGAAAGAAAATAGATTAGTGGGTATCATGGTCTGGGGGGAGTGGGTAATAGGGAGTGACTGCTAATGGGTAAGGGATTTCTTTTTGGGGTGATGAAAGTGTTCTGGAATTAGATAGCAGTGATGTATGCACAACTCTGAGTTTACTGAAAATACTAAATTGTACACTTTAAAAGGGTGAACTTTATGGTATGTAAATTATATCTTAATAAAGTATTATTTTCTTTTTCCCCCCAAAGCCCCAGTAGATAGTTGTATGCCATAGTTGCACATCCTTCTAGTTGCTGTATGTGGGACGCGGCCTCAGCATGGCCGGAGAAGCGGTGCGTTGGTGCGCGCCTGGGATCCAAACCCGGGCCGCCAGTAGCAGAGCGCGCGTACTTAACCGCTAAGCCACGGGGCCGGCCCTAAAGCATTATTTTAAAAAGCATAAATAGTTGCAAAAGATACACTTTTTAGCATATGATAAATATTCACATTTTCAAGCAAAACTATTTAATAACTCTTAAATTTGTTCAGGGGACTCAAATACCGTAGCAATTTGATACCTTTTATCAACTATCTTTAAAAATGGAAGAACAAGCTCTTCTATAACAGCAGGAATTTTACATTGCTCGTTTTTCTCCTTGAGCTTGTATTTCCATTTCACTTCTCAGAAGAATTTTGTACTGATGTATTGTTTTTCTATGCTTGGAAAGTCTTTTATTGGTTATCTATGATACTTCTCTACAAAAAATACATATACCTGACCTGAAATTTAATTTTCTTGGAACCATAAGTCTCTAGATAGTAACTTCCTTTTTTTTCTGGACTAATTTATCAATACAATGTTTAGTCACATTTAAGCAATACAACATAAATACATTACAAATTGTGACAAATAATTATTAAACAAAAAAAAGTAAAATGGAAATGCATCTCTTGAGGAGGTAGATGGGGCTTTTTTTTTTTCGTTAAAAGTTAGTTCATATATCCATGGATGAAAATGACATACTCTAGAATGCAGTAGGAATTAGTGTCAATTGTCTTCCTATTTTTTTTGTGAGGAAGATCGGCCCTGAGCTAACATCTGCCAATCCTCCTCTTTTTGCTGAGGAAGATTGGCCCTGGGCTAACATCCATGCCCATCTTCCTCCACTTTATAAGGGACCCCGCCACAGCATAGCCTGACAAGCGGTGCGTCGGTGCGCGCCTGGGATCCGAACCGGCAAACCCCAGGCTGCCGCAGCGAAGAGTGCGCATTTAACCGCTGGCGCCACTGGGCCGCCCCGCCCCCCACCATTTTTCATTTTGTAGATAAGCCCTGAGCAACCTTGCTCACCTACATAAGTAGATGGAAATAGAAGCTGCTTTATTGTAGCAATGTCACTCAATTCTTTGAATTCTTTATGAAATGTTTGCCAAAAATTATATAGTGATCTATCATGAAAAATCATTTTTAATCATATATCAGCTGACAGTTGATTAGATCCTCCTTCAATTTTGTTGAAAGCAAAGAAGTGGAAACCACTCAACTTACAAAAAATGTATCTTCCCCATTCATTAATGTCATTCACTCTCTCAACATTGATACCAATACTTCAAATTGTCCTTTCATTTAGCCCACTGGAGGTTTTAAAATTCCAAGGCAATGAAATGTTACAGTGCAATGTAATATTCAGCAAAGTGAGAGGGATAGTTTTCCTTTTGTAATCAAGAGAAGAAGGGCTATTGTGAAAAGAGAACCCACTTGAAGCCTCAACTGCTGGCTCATTTCCAGGCAGAGCAGCTCTGGGAAAAATTAAATATTATGTTAAGCATCTGAAAACTGATACTCTTAAAACTATCCATGCCCATGTACCCTTTGGAAAGTCTTTACGTACACATGCTGTAGTCTGAAGATCAATGATGTAAATGCTGCCCTTTGAAGATCGAATGTGAAAAAAGGAGGTGGAAGGAATAGTAGCAAGAGGGCATACCCAGGTGGGAAGAAGGTTATTTTTAGTTATCTATTGCTGCATAACAAATTATTCCAAAACTTAGTGCCTTAAAACAATAGATATTTATTGTCTTGCATGGTTTCTGAGGGTCAAGAATCTGAAAGCAGCTCATCTGGGTGATTCTGGCTCAGGGTCTCCTATGATCTGGTGATTACTTTCCTTTGATCCTCCTAATGAACCTCATGCCTGTAGCAGTGTTTCCAACTCTCTGTCCACCTGCCCGCTAGGCTTGACTCACCTGTGCCTTCACGTGTTTTTCTTGCTTTTCCAGCAACTGTGGACCAGCTCTGGCCACCGAGACGACTCAGTGAACTTATTTGCCATGAAATGAGATACAAACACAACTTCTTCAACAAGATCTAAACCCTCTTTCAAGTTTATCCTTCCATAGGTACTTTCCCTCAGCTTTAGGGTATCCTTTAGAGTTCTCTTTCTAACTTTATAGTTTCTCTGACATCATAGCTTAACACTTTTTGATAGTAAACTGTCTTCCTCCAATGTTATATCTACAGTTCTCAGCAGAATTGTAGATGCCAATCTTCTTTCCTAACCTCTGGTGTACTATCCTGCAAGGAAGTTGAGGATTGAAATGTTAATTATCACATTCTGAGGAGGACTTTTCTTAGGGGGTGGGGTGTATTATTTTATAGAAAATGCCCTTTTGTTGCACTGAAAAAGACACAGTGTTGTCATGCAGAAATTCTTAGGAAGTTTGTCATAATTAATATATAATAAAAATTAATAATTAATACTTCCAGCTATATGCAGTCTACAAGAGACACACTTTGGGTTCAAAGATATGAATAGATGGAAACTAAAAGGATGAGAAAAGGTATATCATGTAAATAGCAACTGCAAGAACGCTGGAGTGGCTATACTGACATTAGAAAAAATAGACTTTAAAACAAAAAATGTTACTAAATATGGACCTTTTATAATCATAAAAGGGTCAATCCATCAGGAATATATAACAATTATAAATGTATATGCAACTAACAATAGAGCACCAAAATACACGTAGCAAAAACTGACATAAATGAAGGGAGAACTAGACAACTCAACAATAATGGTTGGAGACTTCAATACTCTATTTTTCAACAATGAATAGAGTAACTAAGAAGATCAACAAGGAAATAGAAGACTTGAATAATACTATAAACCAACTGGACTTAACAGATATCTATAGAACACTCCATTCGACAATAGCAGAATACACATTCTTCTCAAACCGTATGAAACATTCTCCAGGACAGAGCAAATATTAGGCCATAAAACAAACCTCAGTAAATTTAAAAGGATAGAAATAATACAAAATATGTTCTTCAACCACAAAGGAATACAATTAGAAATCAATAACAGAAAGAAATTTGGGAAACTCACAAATATGTGAAAATTAAACAACACACTCCAAAATAACCAATGGACCAAAGAATAAATCAAAAGGGAAATTAGGAAATACTTTGAGATGAATGAAAATGAAGATAAAACATGCAAAAACTTGTGGGATGCAATGAAAGTAGTACTTAGAGGGAATTTTATAGCTGTAAATGCTTATATTTAAAAAGAAGAAAGATCTTAAATCAATAACCTAACCTTCTACCTTAAGACACTGAAAAAAGAAGAGCAAACTAAACAAAGCAAGCAGAAGGGAGGAAATAATAAAGATTAGAGTGGAAATTAATGAAAAGGAGAATAGGAAAACAATAGAGAAAATCAAAGACACCCAAAGCTACTTCTTTAAAGTGATCAGCAAAATTGATAGACTTTCAGTTAGATGACCAAGAAAAAACAGAGAAGACTCAAACTATTACCAACCTTACAGAAATAAAAAGGATTAAAAAGGAATACTATGAACAACTGTATTCCAATATATTAGACAACTTAAATGAAATGGACAAATTCCTAGAAAGGCAAACTTCCAAAACTGACTCAAGAAGAAACAGACAATCTGAATAAGTAAAGAGATTGATTTAGTGATAAAAAAAAAAAAACTACCCACAAAGAAAAGCCCAGGACTAGATGGTTTCACTGATGAGTTCCACCAAACATTTAAAGAATTAATACCAATTTTCCATAAGCTCTTCCAAAAAATAGAAGAGAAGGAACACTTCCCAATTCATTCTATGAAGACAGTATTACTCTGATACCAAAAACAGACAAAGGCATCACAAGAAAATAAAACTATAGGCCAATATCTCTTAGGAATATGAATGCAAAAATTCCTCAACAAAATACTAGCAAACTGAATCCAATAACATATAAAAAAATTATACATCATGACCAAGTGGGATTTATTCTAGGAATGCAAGGTTGATTTAACCTCAGAGTTGGCAATAGATTCTCAGATATGACACCAAAAGCACAGGCAGCAAAAGAAAAAAATAGATAAATTAGACTTCATCAAAATTAAAAACTTTTGTGCTTCAGAGAACACTATCAAGAAAGTGAAAAGACAATCCACATAATGTGAGAAAATATTTGCAAATCATGTATCTGATAATTTCAAATAACTCAACTTAAAAATGAGCAAATATTTGAATAGGCATTTCTCCAAAAAGATATACAAATGGCCAATAAATACATGAAAAAAACCTGACATCGTTATTCATCATGGAAATGCAAATCAAAACCACAATGAGGTATAATTTCACACCCATTAGTGTTACTATAATCAAAAAGTCAGATAATAATGAATGTTGACAAGGGTGTGGAGAAATCAGAGCCTTCATACACTTCTGGTAGGAATGTAAAACGGTACAACCACCTTGGAAAACAGTTTGGCAGCTCCTCAGAAAGTTAAATACAGAGTTACCATTCAACTCAGCAATCCCACTCCTAGATATATACTCAAGAGAGATAAAAACCTATATACAGAGTGATGTCAGCATCATGGTAGAGTGAGCTGTTCCCTTGGTCTCTATCCCACTAAGATACAACCAAAAGGACATCCATTAGCGAACAGAGGATACCCACACAACACAGTGGGATGTCTGCGAGATCCACACAGCCATACGTCTGAAGGTGGGGGTGCTAGATCCCCAGGAAGCAGTGGAAGGTGAAGGGATCTCCTCCTCCTCCCCAGCGGCAGGGATCTAGGTTGCAGGTCCACATGCAGCAGCTGGTGCATGACTCTAGGAGGAGGTGGGGGAACCAGCATGCCTCCACGCAAATGCTTTGACTTTCAGAGTGCCTCCCAGCCTGCAGAAATGCTCCACACCAAGGCACCTGGTCACCACATGGGCACCCCCACCAAGCCCAGCAGCCCAGGCAGGCCACAAATGAGTGCCGAGCGGGTATGCCTGTGAGCAAAAGAAGGCACCCCACATCCCCTCCTGCCTGGTGCACCCACTCAGCCAGTCGGCCAGGGCAGCAGATCCACACCAGAACGCCTGCACCTGAGTGTGTGAGCCACCACGTGGCAGTGGCCAGCAGGCAGATGAGCCCTATTGGCACAACTTGCAGCAGATGTGGAGGGTTCAAAAAACACAGCTCCTGCCCCTCCCAGTGGTGGCAGGTGGAATCTGCGACCAGATACTACCACTATGTGCCAGCAAACGTCCAATACAGCAAACACCATGAAGAAATACATTAACAATCCAGACCAGAATGAAGATGACAGGTATCCAAAAACCAATCCTGAACTCACAGAAATTTATAATGTAAATGACAGAGAATTCAAAATAGCTATCATAAAGAAACTCAACAAGTTACAAGAAAACTCAGAAAAGCAGTTCAATAAACTCAGGAATAAAATTAATGAGCAGAAGGAGTTCTTCACAAAAGAGATTTAAACTCTAAAAAAAAAAAAACCAAACAGAAATGCTGGAGATGAAGAACATAATGAATGTGATATAAAGCAATCTAGAATCCTTAAAAATCCAGAGATGATATTATGGAGGACAGAATTAGGTAATTTAGAGGACAGAAATATAGAAATGCTTCAGGTGGAGGGGGAGAGAGAACCAAGACTAAAAAGAAAAAAAAAATGAAGAAATTCTCTGAGAAATATCCAACTCAATTAGGAAATGCAACATAAGGATTATAGATATCCCAGAGGGAGAAAGGAGCAGAGAGCTCGTTCAAAGAAATAATAGCTGAGAACTTCACAAACCTGGGGAAGGAACTGGAATTACAAGTAAATGAAGCCAGTAGAACTCCTAATTACATCAATGCAAAAAGACCTTCTGCAAGGCATATATTAGTAAAACTGGAAAAAGTCAATGACAAAGAAAAAATATTAAGGGCAGCAAGGCAGAAGAGAATAATCTACTAAAGAACCCGTATCAGGCTTTCAGCAGACTTTTCAGCAGAAACCTTACAGGCCAGGAGAGAGCGGAATGATATGTTCAAAATACTGGAAGACAAAAACTTTGAGCCAAGAATACTCTATCCAGCAAAACTATCCTTCAGATATGACGGAGAAATAAAAATTTTCCCAGATAAACAAAAGCTGAGAGAGTTAATTGCCACAAGGCCCCCCTACAAGAAATGATCAAGAAGGCCCTCATACCTGAAACAAAAAAGAAAAGGTCTACAAAGGCTTGAATGAGGAGATCAATAGACAGACAAAATCAGAAAATTGCAGCTCTCTATCAGAACAGGTTAGCAAAGACTTAATTATAAAATTAAAGATAAAGATAAGGAAAGCATCAAAAATAATTATAAACACTTCATTTTAATCACAAACTCACAACACAAAATGGAATAATTTGTGACAACAATAACTTAGACAGGGAAGAGGAAAAGGATGGAACCTGCTTAGGCTAATGGAGATAAGAGGCTATCAGAAAATGGACTATCTCATCTATGAGATCTTTGACACAAACCTCATTGTAACCACTAAATAAAAAAAGAGAACAAAGACACAAATGATAAATAAAGAGAAAACGGAGGAAACCATCATAGAAAATCACCAAACTGAAATGGCAGTCGGAAACTCATGGGAAGAGAAACAAGGGTAATATAGAACAACCAGAAAACAAGAGATAAAATGGCAGTATTAAGCCCTCCTATATCAATAATCACTCTAAACGTAAATGGAAAGAATTCTCCAATCAAAAGACACAGAGTGGCAGGATGGATTAAAAAACAAGACCCAACAATATGCTGCCTCCAGGAGACACATCTTAGCTCTCAAGACAAACACAGGCTCAGAGTGAAGCGATAGAAGACGATACTCCAAGCAAATGGCAAGCAAAAGAAAACAGGTGTTGCCATACTCATACCAGACACAGCAGACTTTGAGATTAAAAAGGCAATGAGAGACAAAGAGGGGCAGTATATAATGATAAAAGGAACATTCCACCAAGAGGACATAACACTTATGAATATATATGCACCTAACACAGGAGCACCAAAGTACAGAAAACAACTATTAACAGACCTAAAGGGAGAAATTAACAGCAACACAATAATAGTAGGGAACCTCAACAACCCGCTTACATCAATGGATAGATCATCCAGACAGAAAGTCAACAAGGAAAGAGTGGAATTAAATGAAAAATTAGACCAGATGGACTTAATAGATATATATAGAACATTTCATCCCAAAACAGAAGAATACACATTCTTCTCAAGTGCACATGGAACATTATCAAAGATAGACCATATGTTGGGAAACAAGGCAAGCCTCAATAAATTTAAGAAGATTGAAATCATATCAAGCATCTTTTCTGACCACAATGCTATGAAACTAGAAATCAACTACAAGAAAAAAGCTGGGAAACTCACAAATATGTGGAGACTAAACAACATACTACTGAACAACCATTGGATCAATGGAGAAATCAAACAGTACCTGGAGACAAGTGAAAATGAAAATATATTACCAACTCTATGGGATGCAGCAAAAGTGGTACTAAGAGGGAAATTCATAGCAATACAGGCCCACCTTAACAAACAAGAAAAATCTCAAATAAGCAATCTTAAGCTGCACCTAAACAGAAAAAGAAGTACAAACAAAGCCCAAAGTCAGCAGAAGGAGGGAAATAATAAAAATTAGAGCAGAAATAAATGAAATAGAAACCAAAATAACAGTAGAAAGGATCAATGAAACTAAGAGCCGGTTCTTGGAGAAAATAAACAAAATTGACAAACCCTTAGCCAGATTCACTAAGAAAAAAGGAAAGAAAGCTCAAATAAATAAAATTAGAAATGAAAGAGGAGAAATTACAACAGATACCACAGAAATACAAAGGATTATAAGAGAATACTGTGAAAAATTATATGCCATCAAATTGGATAACCTAGAAGAAATGGATAAATTCTTAGACTTTTACAACTTCCCAAAACAGAATCAAGAAGAAATAGAGAATCTGAATAGACCAATCACAAGTAAAGATATTGAAACAGTAATCAAAAACCCTCCCAAAGAACAAAAATCCAGGACCAGATGGCTTCTCTAGAGAATTCTACCAAACATTTAAAGAAGATTTAATACCTATCCTTCTCAAATGATTTCACAAAATTGAAGAAGACAGAATGCTTCCTAACTCATTCTATGAGGCCAACATCATCCTGATACCAAAACCAGACAAGGACAACACAAAGAAGGAAAATTACAGGCCAATATTGCTGATGAACATAGACGCAAAAATCCTCAACAAAATGTTGGCAAACCGAATACAGCAATGCATTAAAAGGATCATACACCATGATCAAGTGGGATTTATACCAGGGATACAAGGATGGTTCAATGTCTGCAAATCAATCAATGTGATACACCACATTAAAAAAATGAGGAATAAAAATCACATGATCATCTCAATAGATGCAGAGAAGGCATTTGACAAGATCCAACATCCATTTATGATAAAAACTCTCAATAAAATGGGCATAAAAGGAAAATACATCAACATAATAAGGGCCATATATGACAAACCCACAGCCCACATCATACTCAATGGTCAAAAACTGAAAGCCATCCCTCTGAGAACAGGAAAAAGACAAGGGTGCCCACTCTCACTGCTCTTATTCGACATAGTACTGGAGGTTTTGGCCAAAGCACTTAGGCAAGATAAAGAAATAAAAGGTATCAAAATTGGAAAGGAAGAAGTGAAACTTTCACTGTTTGCAGATGATATGACTCACTATATAGAAAACCCTAAAGAATCAGTCAGAAAACTATTAGAAATAATCAACAACTACAGCAAAGTTGCAGAGCACAAAATCAACCTACAAAAATCAGTTGCATTTCTATACACTAATAATGAACTAGCAGAAAGAGAACTCAAGAATACAATCCCATTTACAATCACAACAAAAAGAATAAAATATCTAGGAATAAATTTAACCAAGGAGGTGAAAGGCCTATATGCTGAAAACTATAAGACATTACTGCAAGAAATCAAAGATGACATAAAGAAATGGAAAGATATGCAATGCACATGGATTGGAAGAATCGACATAGTTAAAATATCCATACTACCTAAAGCAATCTACAGATTCAATACAATCCCAATCAGAATCCCAATGACATTCTTCGTGGAAATAGAACAAAGAATCCTAAAATTTGTATGGAACAACAGAAGACCACGAATAGTGAAAGCAATTCTGAGAAAAAAGAACAAAGCTGGAGGCATCACAATCCCTGACTTCAAAATATACTACAAAGCTATAGTAATCAAAACAGCATGGTACTGGCACAAAAACAGACACACAGATCAATGGAACAGAATTGAAAGCCCAGAAATAAAACAACACATCTATGGGCAGCTAATTCTCAACAAAGGAGCCAAGAACATACAATGCAGAAAGGAAAGTCTCTTCAATAAATGGTGTTGGGAGAACTGGACAGCCACATGCCAAAGAATGAAAGTAGACCATTATCTTACACCATATACAAAAATTAACTCAAAATGGATTAAAGACTTGAAGGTAAGACCTGAAACCATAAAATTCCTAGAAGAAAACGTAGGCAGTACACTCTTTGACATCAGTCTTAGCAGCATCTTTTTTGTTTTTTTTTGCTGAGGAGGATTCGCCCTGAGCTAACATCTGTGCCAATCTCCCTCTATTTTGTATGTGGGTCACTGCCACAGCATGTCTGCCAATGAGTGGTGTAGTCTGCACCCAGGAACCGAACCTGAGCCACCCAATGGGAGCACACTGAACTTAACCACTAGGCCATGGGGCCAACCTCTTAGCAGAATCTTTTCAAATACCATGTCTACTCAGGCATGGGGAACAAAAGAAAAAATGAACAAATGGGACTACACCAGATTAAAGAGCTTCTGCAAGGGCCAGCCCCGTGGCTTAGCGGTTAAATGCACGCGCTCCGCTACTGGTGGCCCAGGTTCAGATCCCAGGCGTGCACCGATGCACCGCTTCTCCAGCCATGCGGAGGCCACGTCCCACATACAGCAACTAGAAGGATGTGCAGCTATGACATACAACTATCTACTGGGGCTTTGGGGAAAAAAAGGAGGAGGATTGGCAATAGATGTTAGCTCAGAGCTGGTCTTGCTCAGCAAAAAGAGGAGGATTAGCATGGATGTTAGCTCAGGACTGATCTTCCTCACAAAAAAAAAAAAGAGCTTCTGCAAGACAAAGGAAACCAGGAACAAAACAAAAAGACAACCCACCAACTGGGAGAAAATATTTGCAAATCATATATCCAACAAGGTGGTAATCTCCAAAATATATAAAGAACTCGTATAACTCAACAACAAAAAAACAATCAACCCAATCAAAAAATGGGCAGAGGATATAAACAGACATTTTTCCAAAGAAGGTACAGATGGCCAACAGGCACATGAAAAGATGTTCTACATGACTAATCATTAGGGAAATGCAAATCAAAACTACAATGAGATATCACCTCACATCTGTCAGAATGGCTATAATTAACAAGACGAGAAATAATAAGTGTTGGAGAGGAGGTGGAGAAAAGGGAACCCTCATACACTGCTGGTGGCAATGCAAACTGGTGCAGCCACTATGAAAAACAGTATGGAGATTCCTCGAAAAATTAAAAATAGAAATACCATACGATCCAGCTATCCTACTACTAGGTATTTATCCAAAGAACATGAAATCAACAATACAAAGAGATCTATGCACCCCTATATTCATTGCAGCATTATTCACAATAGCCAAGATGTGGAAGCAACCCAAGTGCCTATCAACTAACGAATGGATAAAGAAGATGTGGTGTATACATACAATGGAATAGTACTCAGCCATAGAAAAGAAAAAATCATCCCATTTGCAACATCATGGATGGAGCTTGAGGGTATTACGTTAAGTGAAATAAGCCAGACAGAGAAAGACAAACACCACATGATTTCACTCATATGTGGAAGATAAACACATGCACAAAGAGAACAGATTAGTGGTTACCAGAGGGAAAGGGGTTTGAGGGTGGGTGAAAGGGGTAGAGGGGCACATATATATGGTGATGGATAAAAATTGACTCTTGGTGGTGAGCATGATGCAGTCTATACAGAAACTGATAAATAATAATGTACACCTGAAATTTCGCAATGTTATAAACAGTTATGACCTCAATAAAATAGTAATAATAATAAAACATATATCCACACAAAAACTTGTACACAAATGTTTTAGTAGCATTATTTATAATAGCCAAAACATGAAAACAACTCAGATGAAATGGGAAACAATGCAAATCAGCTGATGAATAGATAAACAAAATATGACTTATCCATACAATAAAATATTATCCAACTCTAAAAAGGAATGAAGTACTGACAGACTACAACAGGGATGAAACTTGAAACCGTTATGCTAAGAAAGAAGCCAGTCACAAAAGACCACATGTTATATAATTTCATTTATATGAAATGTCCAAACAAGAAAACCAATAGAGACAGAAAGTAGATTAGTGGTTGCTCAGTGCTGGTGTAAATGAAGGACTGCAGGCAGTGATAGCTAAAGAGCTCAGGCTTTCTTTTTGAGATGATGTAAATGTTCTAAAATTGACTATGGTGATTGTTGCATATATACGCAAATATACCAAAACCATTGAATTACACACTTTAAACAGGTGAATTGTACGGTGTGTGAATTATGTGTCAGTAAAAATATTACAAAAGTAGTTAGTATAACACATGGCAGTTCTGAGCTAAGAAGAAAGCAGGGGCTTTGAAGTCCAACAGTTTGTGTTAATCTAAGTCCTCCAAAAAGCAGGTACCAGATGGGATTAAATTTGCAAGAATTTTATTAGGGGAAACACCTGTGTGAGTTAAAATAGGGAGACAGATAGGAAAGGCTGAGAGAGCTGTCTTGTCATGATGCAAGTCTCACACCAAGTGAAGGAGGAGAGGAGGGAAGGTTTGGAAGAAGCATCCTAGACTGCCATGCCCCTTAAGAAAGGTTTGGCAAAGCTGCCAGGGTTTGGCAAGGCTCCAGCCAAAATTCGCCATCAGAGTAGTTTTGTGTCAACCAGAAATGGATCTGCCTTAGTATCTTTGCTACACTTTGTCATCCGATGGGAGATGTCCATGGGAAGCATGTCCTCCATGCAAATATATCGATGGATTTCAGACTGCAGCTGAAACCTCTGGTCAGTCACGCTCCCTGTAGTTGGATATCTACCACCACATCCTCATGGCCATCACGCACACTAAGGTTCAAATCCCAGTTCAATGACTTACTAACTATGTGACCTTGCACAAGCTCCTCTCTCTGAGTCATAATTTCCTTCTCTGTAAGAGGGGGATAACAGTAGTGCCTACCGCATAGGGTTGATATGAGGATAAGACAATGTGTATAAACTGCCTAGCACACAGTAAGCACTCAACAAGTAGTAGCTACTACTAGCATTGTATTTACTACTACGACTATTTCTTCCTAGATTTTACGAACTTCCATTAAAAACAGTGGTTATCATTGTCTATATATAATGAGTATTCTGTTTACTTAACATCATATTGTAAATCTTTTTCCACGTTATCATTTGCTCTCACTAAATATTTTAAAGGCTGCATTATATGCTATAGAGTGTACATATCCTAGTTTACTTAACCATTCTCCTAATCATTAGGCCTTTTCAAAAATTTTTTTGCTATTTTAAAAAATTTAGTGGTGGACATTTTTATATAGAAAAAATTTTCCCCTGTGTTTGAGATACTTCCTCAGGGAAAACTAGATTAAAGAGTGTGAATATTTTTTGTTGTTGTTGTTGGCATATTACTCCTTTACTAGAAATTGTAAAAATATGGAACGCTTCACAAATTTGTGTGTCATCCTTGCACAGGGGCCATGCTAATCTTCTCTGTATGGTTCCAATTTTAGTATATGTTTAGTATATGGAACTCTGTATAGTTCCATATTTCAGTATCTCATGCCGAAGCGAGCATGCGAGTGTGAACATTTTTTTGCTAGGAAAGATTGGCCCTGAGCTAGCATCTGTTGCCAGTCTTCCTCTTTTTTTTTCTCCTCCCCAAAGCCCCAGTATGTAGTTGTAAGTCACTGTAGTTCTTCCGTGTGAGCTGCCACCACAGCATGGCTACTGACAGAGGAGTGGTGTGATTCCATGTCTGGGAGCCAAACCCAGGCCACTGAAGCAGAGCTCACTGAAGTTTAACCACTAGGTCATCAGGACTGGCCAAGAGTGTCAACACTTTTAATGCTCCTGATCCATGTTGCCAAATTTTCTCTCCAGAGAGGTGGGGCCAGTTTACATTCCAACCAGCAGCATATGAGAGTACTCACTGCTCCCTTACCCTGCCTTGGGTATCATTTTTATATTTTTAAATATTTGCTAACTGGAAAGTCAAAATGACATCTAATTTATTTGTTCTCTGTTACTCACAAGGATGGACCATTCTCTAAATGTTTTTGTACAGGTAATATTATATACAAAAGTAATTATTTTGTGACTTGTCCTTGCATGGTAAACTATTAAGATCTTAATTTTTTTAATTAATTCATACAATTTGCTTAATAATAATTGCCTGACACTTCCCATTATTTTCCCTTTCGAGGTTTTTTTTTTAATGTATAGGAGTCTATTGTTAGTCAAATCTATTTATGTTTCTTTTGTCATTTCTTCTGTCTCTTTTAAGCTTAGAAAGCCCATCCTCCTATAGAAAGCAAACTTTTCTTTACAGATAGTTCAAAGTGAAACCACAGCCCAGCTGCTCAGATAGTTTAAAAAAATTGTGAATGAGCGGAGCCCAATCTAATGACTCCCTCCTACAAGGCCATCTCAGAAACGAAGTTTTCTTCCTCTTTTTGTGTTCCAGCACCCAGAATATCCGCTATTAACCGTCCAGGAAGGATCCTTCTTGTGCAAAGGTGCTGCCCAGGTCCTCCAGAGCTACAATGGAGGAGGAAGCTGGGGGGGCGCCGGCAATGCACAGGTCTACTGCCTCCAAGAACTTTCACTTTTATCACATGGATCTGTATGACTTTGAAGACAGACTGCATATCTTCCCAGAAGAAACCACTCGGATGAGAAGAGAAGTAGTCCAAGCTGAAATGACCAGTGAGCCAAGAGGGGCAGCGAAAGGTAAGCCTCAAAAAGAACTTGAAGAGGAAGTGGATGAACTTGTCCATTTATATGGACTTGAAGATGATCACGAATTAGGGGATGAGTTTGTTGATGAAAACATGCCCAGAATAGAGGTTTCAGAATATCCTCCTTATGGGATGATGAGGAGAGAACCAGCCGGGGAGCAGAGAGACTGGAGACTTAGTGGAGAGGCAGCTGAGGCAGAGGACCCAGGCTTCGGAAGGTGGGGCTCGGCAGGCCAGTGCCAGGACTTGCGGGAAGCCTATAGGTACACACGTGGCCGTGCCAGTGAGGAGTATGAATGCTACGTCATCCCAGAGGAGGAGGATGAGGAAGAAGCTGCTGACGTCTTCTGCATCACTTGCAAAACTCCAGTAAGAGCTTTGGAGAAGGTTTTTGATGAACACAAAGAGCATGAGGTGACCCCACTCAATAAAGCACTGGAAATCGCCAAGGTAAATAGGTCTCCTTGGTTCTTCTTTCTCTGGATATTGCATTTATATCTCAAATGTGCAGGCAGGGAATAAATCTAAAATGCCTTCTACAAAAGAGAGAGAGAAAAGATGTACCATTAACATCTTCTTGTGATCCTCTGTTGGATAGGATGAAATTCACAAAAATATGTACAAATTGGAAAAGCAGATTATCGAGATGGAAAATTTTGCAAGTCACTTAGAGGAGGTTTTCATCACTGTGGAGGTAAGAGCACACTTGATGAGCCCACCAGACACACGTGGCTTCCATTAGTGGCTGGGTCAGCAGCTGTGTCTGATATGATTTGGAGAACCTGCTTTCTTAGAATGGGTGGCGTCACTACTGCCCCTCTCCCCTCACTCCTTCCCCTGCCCTCCCATGGCACCTTGGGTATATGCCTCAGGGCACCCACCACCTGTCAGCAATCCCTACTCAACTAGAAGCTCTCCGTGGGAGACTGTGTCTTCTGTGTCTATATATCCCCAGTCCTACTACAAGGTAGGACTCTTTCACGCGCCAGCCTTGACAAGGCATTGCAAAACACCTATTCTGTCATTAATAAGTGTGCTTTTCCTCAGCTGTTATCTATTTCTCACAAGATTAGTAAGTTTCTGTGCCTGCCACCAAACATGTCACAGTCCCCTGGGTGGACCTAATAGGTATGTAGTATACCGCTGTGATGCCAGCACTCAACCTGACCCTCCAGATGAGGTATACCGAGACTGAGGACCAGGGGACCGTCTGTCTCCTCTCTCTTCATGTGGATGCTCTAATCCTATTCATGCAGCCTCAGACTGTATCAACAGGAGCACTCCATATGAATTAACTAAGCCCCAGGCCCCTTTCCCGTGAAGCCTCCAATCTGAAAAGGGAGGAGAGCTATTGCACTAATCCCCTATGGAAGGCAGAGAAGGGACAAGCCCTTCCCCTTCCAAGCTTAGGGTAGTGCTAGGAGGGGTCAGTGTGCAACAGCCAGGACAAAACTCCCTACACTCTGTACTGCCAGCTCACTCTCAGATCAAAGTGTCTTCACCTCAGTGAGGACTCTGAGATCTTCCTTTTACACTTAACTCAGGGAAGTTGTCTACCGTCTTTCCCTCTCTTCCACCATTCTAAGCAAATCTTACGCACATAGTAGGCGCTCAGTAAATACTCCCTGAGTGATTGATAAGAGCCCCTTCTTTGGAAAGTCCCTGTTATGGGTGAGGATGACATCAGTCAGAACCCGCAGAGCTCGCCTGGGCTTCCAATCTAAGGAACAGGGACCAGGAATCCATATGCTCTGACTAATATTTCTCATCCATTGTGCTCCAGGATTATGTACGGTCTCAACCCTCCCTCTGTCTTCCTGACTTTTCTCATCTATTAGGCAGCACCATCTGGCCACAACCCTTATTCCCCTTCCCCTTCATCTTTCTCTTAGTTGATATGAGAAAGCAGTTGATATCTCTCAGCAGATATGAGGATCTGCGTGATCCTGGTGTTTGTATAATCCAAGCATTGAGGGGTGGAGGTGAGTGTCATGAGATGTTGAGAGCTCAGGAGGGAAAGATAAGTGGGAATCGCCCAGAGCAAACATCTTCATATTAAGGTCCAAGGTTCCAGTGACAGGCTGACTCATTCATCACTGATAATCTCCCTGGTTGGTTGTCATGGTGATGAAAGGTGGCTAAAAATGGAGTGAGGAGGACGATTGCAAAATGCTGCCAGGAGAGAAAGCAGTGCTTTTTGTTAAGATTATCCCTGAGGTTCTAGCTGGAGACTCCTGGGTCCTAGCTCCCCCAGTGTCCATCACAGCATCCTGGCAAGAGATAAGACTACGTGGAGGGACTAAAATAGCTACAATATAGATACATTTTCATGCCCCAAATGACTCTGTTGTTGACACACCAGATGCACTGAAATGATGACTGAGGGGAACTGTCTTGCAGGAGAATTTTGGAAGACAAGAACAAAACTTTGAGTCACATTACAATGAGATCTTGGAAACACTTGCTCAAAAATATGAAGAAAAAATACAAGCTCTAGGGGAGAAAAAGAAAGAGAAGCTGGAAGCCTTGTATGGACAACTGGTCATCTGTGGAGAAAACCTTGATACCTGTAAAGAACTGATGGAAACAGTAGAGGAGATGTGTCATGAAGAGAAGGTTGATTTCATCAAGGTCAGTAATGAAGTGAAATGAAATATTGAACTGAAATGACAGTTATAGCTGGAGTAGCTTAGGTTGTTCCTTCTTCACCTGGAGGTATTGGAATTGCCTTTTATGGTCAGAAGCCATTTGGTTCGACTCGATATTCACGATGGTGAGGTTGTCACCTCCTCTTTCTGCACAGCTTTGCCATGAGTGGCCAAGCAGGCTCATTCACAGCTGACTCCCGCCCTCCACCACTGCTCAGGTAACACCTGAGTCTTTGTTCCTCTGTCCTGGTTACCTAGAGATCTGTCCCCTCATCCTGGAACTGTGCAAAAACAGTGCTCTGAGAGTTTTCTGGCCCCCTCAGATGGCCTCCTGGGGCTCTGGGGAGAAGGTTATCCAGGCCAAAAAGGTACCTCCAATTTCCCAGTAACAAACACAGCAATTATAAATCTTACTTCATAAACTCAGACACACACAAAAAAATCCATTTCTTAATTTCCTTGAAATCCAGTTAAATCTGGCTCCAAGTTCCCATGCAGCTGAAATTGCAAACTCAGTCAGAGCTAGAGTCCCCTTTCTTCACAAGGTCCCACAGAAATGTGCGGCAGTTCTGGTGTCCAGGATGTGAGGGAGGGGCCTTCGGCCTCCAGAGCTTCCTGGTTGCCAAATATGGCTGCCACACTGACCAAGCCCATAGTCACCCCTCAAAGCCCAACAGCGCCTCCTTCCTGCCAAGCTTGGGTTGAGGGACCTATGACTGAAGCTGGAAAGCAAGTTGGTGGGCAGCATTAGAGCCCTCAATGCTCAGACCTTTTGAACTAGTGGTCCTACAATACCACTGTATCTCAGAGACATAATCCAGAATGTGGAGAAAGTGATATGCATGAAGATGTTCTTCTCACTGTTATTTATGATGGCAAAAATTGGAAAGAACCAAAATGTCCAAAAATAGAGGAACGGGGAAGTAAACGATGGCGTTCCCATTCAATAACTGTTACTCGGTCTTTCAACTTGATGGTCCAAAAGACCATTTGTAACATGAAAGTGCTTACATAATGTTAATGGAAAAAAGCAGTAGTATGGAAGAAAATGCACAGGCATCATAACATTGGTTTTATTAGGGTATGGGATATGGCTAATTTTTTCTTTTTCCTAATTTCTAAGTTTTAAATATGTTTATATTATTATATAGTTTGAAAAATAAATTTATTTCCAAAATCAATTTAATCTTTTCTCCTCCTTTTTAGGATGCTGTGGCTATGGCGGACAGGTAATACTTTTGTTCTGACATGCATTTTCTTCTTCTGTTTCTTTCACCTCTAGATATCCAAATAGACTCAATTCCATTTGGTTATACGCTCCCAGTTTCAGCTTTTGTGTCTGCCTCTAAGATTAAATAGCACTGGCTGGAATGATGGTGTGGGGTCACAAGGACCCTCTAGTACTGAATCTCAGAATCTTAGGCCTGGAAGGGAGCTTATGATGAGGCCCAGCCAACAAGCTCATGGTCAGATCTCCTCCACAAGCCCCTGTTTCACCAGGAGGAACCAAGATCCAGAGAGTGTCCCCAGCTGTGCCAGGACCCAGACTGTGCACTGCAGAAACCATGCACGTTATAGAGTCAGACCGGAGTTCAAATCCTGCTACCCCCATGACCTTGGGCAAGTCTAACCAGTCGAGGACCCACCTTCCTTATCTACAAACAAGGATAGTTTTGTGGGAATTAAATAAGACAATTTACATGTCTGTAAAGCAACATGAACATTGAAGCTTAATAATGTAAGGGTTAAGTGCATGGGTTTTGGCAAAAGACAGATCTAGTTTCAAATTCTAAGTCTGCCACTTACAAACCCTGTGAGTGCCAGGAAGCAGGTGCAAGAAGATGCAGAGCCCCGGTCCATAGTCAGCAGCTTGAGGGCACTTGGCCTTGTGGAGGGGGAGCCCCAGAGAGTCTGTACATCTTGGGACCTGAGTGGCATGGACGTGGGAGCTTCCAAGTCAGCACCTGAGGGGTCTGTCAGAGGCTGTGGATCTGGAGCTTGTTGGCCTATGACCCCCCACCCTCACTCTCTGACATGACCCCACCCCACCTCCTCCCCTCGAATGCACACACCAATCCCGCCCATCCCCACTGGTGACCTCCTAGGTCAGTCACTGAAGCAGATGGCCCAAGGCAGCCAGCAACATGTTAAAATAAAGAAATAAAAGTTCAGCAAAGAGGCCCTCTTCATTCATTACTCGTGGCCCAGCACAATAGATGTACCCTGAGGAGAATGCCCCTCCATTCTCGATAGTGTGTTTTTTATACCAACAGACTTGGAAAATTCCTGAAAACAAAAACAGACATAGAAATCTCTGCGCAGCATGACTTTGAAGACCAGACCTTGGACTTCTCGGATGTGGAGCAGCTGATGGGCGCCATTAACACCATCCCAGGTGCATAGCTCACCTGAGGGCCTACTTCACAGCGGGTTCCGATTTCCCTGAGCTTCGAGTTAGAAACTTGGATGGCTAAAAACAGCATAAAGATTTAGAAACAAGTATTTTTTCCCTCTAGCTTCATGTTTTTGTCTTTGTGGCTTGTAAAGGTGAGAGCAGAAGCTGACCTCCCCAGGGTAAGCGCTTGCCCTCAACTCTTCAGGGTGCCGACATCTGGCCCCAGGTAGCCTTGAAATATTTTCTGTCCGTACCCTGCCCGCCTTCATAAACTCCTGCTCTCTTGCCTACTTTACACCAAACAAGTAGCCCGAATTTTGTTTCCTTAAATGGCATATTTATGTTCCTCCTGGGTGGCTGCTTTTAGCAGAGTGGCTCAGAGATGGGCTTTGGAATCCTCTGGAGCCAGTGAGAATCCCAACTTCACTGCTTCCTAGCTGTGTGACCTTGAACAACTCACCCAACTCTCTGAGCCTTGGTTTTCTCATCTGTAGAGTGTACATAATAATGCCTCACGGGGACACGGTGAGAATTAAATGAGGTAATGTATGTGCAATATATCACATGGCCAGGTAGCTCTTAAAAATATTATCGTGATTCCTTATTTCTGAGAAGTATACTAGAATTCAGCTTTTTTTAACTGCTCACCTTCCTTTCCTCACCAACACCCACAAACATTGTTAAAATGTTGCATACATCATTTTAGGTTTTTCCTTTGCACAGATTTTTTTTTATAAAAATGAAACCATTCTGTTTTGTAATCTGCTTTTTTAAGCAAAACAATTATGATAAATATTTTCTCAAACTGATAAATTCTTCTAAAACATTTTAAGGGCTACATACCTTAATTTGTTTATTTAATACTCAACTCTTGGATGCTTGGATGTTTCTAGGTTTTTCACCATTATAAATCACACTGCAATGAACACCCTTAATCATGAATCTTAGAGGCCATTCTTAGACCCACGGGGTCAAGGGGAGATTTCACTGAGCTCTGATGTCCCTCGGATGGTCCCTTCCCCCTTTTAGGAGTGGTGCTGCCCAAATAAGCAGGCCTAGTCATTTGGAAGGAAAAGCACTATCGCCCAAGTCAGTGCTCAAGAAGCACGACATTTTTCTTCACCTTCCTGTGTGCGGGTCCCATGCAGACCGCCACCCTCCTGCTTGCATTCGGAGCCTCCTGAGAGGCTTAGCTGCTCCCAGGGCCCTCCCTCCTCTGCCTGCATCTCCCGGTGGGGCTCTTCTTCACAGGGTATAGAAGTGCATCTTCTGTGCATCCTGGACTTTGTCATTTGGGGATGTAGGTTCTTTCTCTCCCTCCTCACCTTTGTCATGTGAGGTCTCACAGCCCCTGACCAGAAATGAAAGGCTGAGTCGTGGCTAAGTAAACTCCTTTAAGTTTAGCTGTGCTCTGACCCGGATTGAGCAATTTCAAAATTTGAAACTAAGGATGTTCTTAAAGGCCTGGGGTGGAGAGAGGTGCTATCATAGGAGAAGAATTATGGAAGAAAAACAAGGAGTGTTTCTCGGTTGTGTATGAGTCTGGGTGGGGGTGAGGGAGGCAGAAGTATTAACCTACAGAGAAGGAAAGAATTAACACAGTAGATGGACTCTAAAGAAGTTGGTTCTGAAAACCACAATTTGGCCAAACCCCATTTTCACTCATCGTAATGAAGGACACGGGTGTTGGAGCGTCCCCCAGAAAAGCAGAGCGTCCCTGTTGAAGGCTTCCTTCACTCCCTTGTTCCTTCCCGGGCTGCGGGCAGCAGTGCTATGGTCCTAGCTGTCCTGCCTCTTTGGATGGCGTGGAAGGGTCAGAACCCGCGTACCTGGGGCAGGACTTGCAAACCATACCCCAGCCTGAGTCCCTGTCACCGACCCCTCCTCCCAAGCTCATGTGCATTTGTCAGAGCAGAAATGGACATACTGGTTGTTGCTTGCAGGCTCATGGTTGGGAGGTTTGGCCTTCCTATCCTTGTCCACTCCAGACTGCCTCTTCCATTTCCAAAGGTCACAGCTGCACTGGGGCATCAGTGGTCCTGTAAAAGGTCCCATCCACACCTCTACTTAAGGCTCCTCACTTGTCTTTGTTTTTCTCCTTTTTCCTTTTCAGCTCCTTCTGCTCCAGTGATAAACCCGCAGGCTCCCAACTCAGCCACGGGTTCCTCTGTCCGGGTGTGCTGGAGCTTGTACTCCGATGACACAGTGGAGAGCTATCAGCTGTCCTACCGGCCAGTGCAGGACGGCTCGCCTGGGAAGGACCAAGCAGGTGAGGCTCTGCCAGGAGCATAACCCTGCTCTGGAACGGCGAAAGCCCGTCGGAGGCCAGGGCCCTGCCTTCTTGGCAGTTGGGAAGGTGGAGCTGAGAAGAATCTGCATACCCCGCTCCGGGGAACTGTCACAATCTGGGAACTACCCAGAGCATGGGTTGCAGGCAGGTGAGCATGGCAGAAAGGGCTAGAAAGGCAAGTTGGGGGCCTGACTGGGGAAGACCACAAGGCCAGGGTAAGGTGTCTGGAGTGTATCTACAGCAGTGGGGTCAGATTTGTCCTTGGGATGAGTCTTGGTCGCACTATGTGCAGGAAGGGTGAGGACAGCCCTCCTTGAGGAGGCCCAGCTGGGCTGGCTGGGTTCTAGCAGGTTCTAGTATGTGAGGGCAGGCTGGCTCTCCTCAAAGCAACCTTGTGTTGCGAGAAACTGGAGGGGTTAGTTTGCAGACCCCCAAGAGGAATGAGCGGGGCTCTGCAGCCTGGAAGGACTGCTGCTGATCTGACCCACATTCCCATATTGAACCCAGTTCTGAGAAGGGCCCCCAGCCTCCACTGTAGGCAGCTCTTGGCCCATTCTCTCCCCAGGGAAATGGAGCTGGCTGGTGTGGGGTTAGGACTAGGGTAGCTGCCTCCTCACTCACCCACCACCCCTCATAAGAGATAAGCTATTCTCCTGTTGAAAAGGGAGGGTCAGATAGCAGAGGAGGCCCAGCTGAGCATATGAAGGAATCAGGGGGCAGGCACCGCCTGGCAGGGCCTGTCCTGTGGGCATGTGGTCAGAGTGAGACTGCTGGAAAGAGACTTAGAGATCTCCATTTCATGGATGAGGAAACTGAGACCCACAGAGAGATGAGCTGTCCATGGGGACACCGTGAGTTATGGCAGAACCAGGACAAGAACCAAGTCCGCAGGCTCCCTGCTTAGAGCTCTTCTCACTATACCAGGCCACATGGGTAGAGGGCTCTCAGTGCCGAAGGCAAGGGTGGTTTTCTGCTCAGGTACCAGGAAGGAAAGGGAATTCTTGAGACAAGAAAGAGTAAGTTTAAGCGTTGATGAAAGAGGGCAAAGGTGGTCAGAATAAGGACTAAGGAGGGCATGGAAGGAAAAAGGGAGATTTGAAAAGGGAGGTTGGTGCCCGAGACGTCAGATCTGATTAATCACAGTTTTTGCCGTGAATCAACCCTGCTGGCATCCTCTACAGACATAGAAGAAGACGTGTTGGGGCTGTGTCATGGTCATCTATGACGATCTTTTAAATGGACCACTTTGTTATAAAGGAACTGATATCAGAGGGTGGGTTCATGAGTTATCACTGCCTTTCAAGAGTCTGGGGAGGTTTGGAGGTGTATCAGCTAGCTTTTGCTGTGCAACAGCCCCCCCACACACACCTTATTGGCTTAAAATGACATTTATTATTTCTTATAATTCTCTGACTTGGCTGGTAGTTCTTCTGGTCTGGGCCAGCTTGGGTAGGGCTGGATGGCCTAGGACGGCCTTGCTTATATATCTGGGGCCTCAGCTGCGAGGGCTGGAGCCTCTGTCCACGTGGTCTCATCCTCCAGGAGGCTGACTCAGGCTTGTTCCCATGGAAGTGCAAGCATTCCCAGCAGCAGGAGGACAAGCCCCTGTGCACCAGCACTTCCCAAGCGTCTGCTTGCATCATGTTTGCTATTGTCCCGTTGGCCAAAGCAAGTGATATGGCTAAGCCCAGCTTCAAGGGATGGCAAGAAAGACAGCACCCCTCAATGGAAGGACCAGCAAAGGCACACTGCAGAGGGTGTGCATACAGGGATGGGAGGAATTTGTGGCCAGTTTTGTAATCTACTACAGGGGGATCAGCACAATGAATTTGGAGCTACTTGGCCTACTTTAGGTTTGAATTTTTGCTTTTTTCCCCCCCAGAGTTTATAATGACCGTCAAAGAAACATACTGCTCAGTGACAAACCTTGTGCCAAATACCCAGTATGAATTTTGGGTCACAGCTCAGAACAGGACTGGCCTCAGCCCTGCCAGTGAGCGTGCGGTGTACATGACAGGTAACGGGGCCACTTGTTTCTGTAGCAGGACTTTCATGCAAGGGGACACAGGAATCACGGCTTTTTGTTGTTGTTGTTAGGAAGATCAGCCCTGAGCTAACATCCATGCTAATCCTCCTCTTTTTGCTGAGGAAGACTGGCTCTGAGCTAACATCTATTGCCAATCCTCCTCCTTTTTTCCCCCAAAGCCCCAGTAGGTAGTTGTATGTCATAGTTGCATATCCTTCTGGTTGCTGTATGTGGGACACCGCCTCAGCATGGCCAGAGAAGCGGTGTGTTGGTGCGTGCCTGGGATCCGAACCCGGGCCACCAATAGCAGAGCGCGTGCACTTAACCGGTAAGCCACGGGGCCGGCCCTCACGGCTTTCTTGATGTGGTGGGGCTCTTGATTTCATTCGGAAGGGCAGGAATAACTTTGTATTTTTTTTCTTTCATTTAATACACCAAATCTACACACCTGGGATGGCAAGGATGTTTTCTCACAGTTGGTCTCAAAAGATCAAAAAGTATGGTCTCGGCCACAGTACCATTTGAACCTTGCAACTAACCTCCACTCCAGGAACATGTGAAAGGGAGTCCCTGGTGTCTTAATCTGTTCAGGCTGCTATGACATATTACTACAGACTTGGTGGCTTATAAACAACAGAAATTTATTTCTCACAGTTCTGGAGGCTGAGAAGGCCTAGATCAAGGCACGAGCAGATTTGGTGTCCTGTGAAAACCCTTCCTGGTTCATAGACAGCTGTCTTTTTTGCTGTATCCTCACATGGAGGGAAGGGGCAAGGGAGCTCTTTGGGTTCTCTTTTATAAGAAACTCCTCTGCCTTCATGACTAATCACCTCCCAAAAACTCCACCTCCAAATACCGTCACATTGGGGAATAGGTTTCAACATAGGAATTTTGGGGGGACACAAATAGTCTATAGCACCTGGTTTGCTTTTGATTGCACTGAGTCTCTTTTGTGGGAGGAGTGGTTGCGATGCTTCCATTCTCTGGACAAAATGGCTGGATGTGAACAGGACGGCTGTTCATCTCTCCCTCTCCCCTGCATTTAGCACCTTCTCCCCCCATCATAAAAAGCAAAGAGATAAGGAGCTGTGAAGAGGCTGCGCTGATTTGCTGGGAGTGTGGGAACCTGAATCCTGTGGACTCGTACACAGTGGAGCTGAGCCAAGCAGCAACGCCAGAAGCCTCGGGGGTCACCGAGTGAGTCACGAGGGGCATTTGCTGGGCACAAGAGGCCTTGACACCTCACACAGTGATACAGCTTAGGAAATGCGTGGAGTCTGGAGAGAGGGTCAGAATTTGTGACCTTAATTTTAGGTTGCTTAGTTTTCGTAGGAAGTAGCTGGAATGCTATTATTGAAGGTGAGTGATGAGTGAGTAAGTCAGAGAATAAATGGTTGAACCTCAGGTTTGCTTTTTTAGCCCAACTAAGGCTTACCATCATTCATTTGACAAGTCCGGAGGCCCTAGGTGATGCCAGGTCCTGGGCCTGGGCATTGGTGGACTAGACAGACAAATTCCCTGCCCATAGAGCCAAGAGTCGAGTGAAGGAGGTAGACAAAAACCAAGAAAACAAACAAATGCATAAAATACACAGTGGTATGCAGGAAAAAGGACTGTAATAAAATTGGGAATGGTGGTGACGGTGGGGACTTACTTTGGATAGAGCGGACGTCTGAACTGAGATCTGAATGAACGAGAAGGACTGAGCTCTAAGAATAGTGGAGGCAGGGGTGCGCCTGCGGGAAGCAGCTGCCGGGTCCCGGGCAGGAGTGAGCTTGACATACTAGAGGAACTAGAAGACCCACCTGGCTTGAATTTAACGGGGAAGGGGAGAATAGCATGAGGCAGAAACAGAAGAGATTAGAGGTCAATGTACAAAGAACACTGTGTCCGTGGTAGAAGGCCACCTGGAAGCTCACATTCTTCCCCTGGCTGGTGGAGAGCTGGAGGGGTTCATGAGGAGATGAAGGTTGGACTCAACGACCACAAGGGCGTGTAGATCCTATAAGTCTACAGCTGTGTACAGTGCAGGAAACATGGATGTACCTCCGGTTTATAACCAGGTAGTCCAGGAGCTTCTGGAAGAGGAATGAATCAGCCAGGCAGCCCAGTACCAGCCACCAAGTCCAGGGGTAGTCCTGCTGGGGAGCATAGGATGCACTCACCTGGCTCTGGAGAAACAGAGGAGGGGTAGTTTGGTGTCAACTGTTAGGGAGGCAGATTCTTCTGTACTAAATGCCAGGCTTGGAGCCCGGCCATCTATCCCACCCACCCATGTTTCAGGTACAATCTGTGTGTCTGACCTTGCTTATTTACTTCTAGAGATACGCAGGAGCAGGGAAGGAGGATCCAGGTGTTCTGGCCACCTGAATGGTTCAGATTTCCTTTGCAATTTGTGCTGATACTTTAGGAGCATCTGATGACACCTGGGATCAGTCCATAATGATGGGGGTCATCAGAGGGCTGGTCAGTGACCTAGGTGATCTGATCTGGGGTAGTGCCTACTCTCCTAGTACAAATCTAATCATGGCATCCCATTGCTCTGAAAAAAAGGCAAATTCCTTCACAGATTCTGGCCCCTTCCTGCCTTTCCAGTTTATCCCACACTAGCTCCTCCTCCCTGTCTGGCTCCAACCACACTGGTCATATTTTAGTTCCTCCTACTTCCCATGCTCTTTCCTGCCACGGGGCCTTTGCACATGCTTCTTCTTCTATGTAGGAGACTCCTCTATCCACTTTTCATGCTTCAGAGCTCAGCTCAAAAATCACCTCTCCCCCCCTTATACACCTTGTTTTCAACTTGTCATGATTACCATCTTACATTTCTTCCAGTGATGACTTGAGGAATGCCTCTCTTCTCATCTAGACTATAGCTCTATGAGGGCAGGGGCTACATTCTGTTTTCCCCAGGGCTTCCCTATACAGTACTTGGAACCTAAGGTGCTTAGTTAGTGTTTACTGAATGAATATGTAAAAGTGCCCCTCTGGCCTGGAGCTGCAGCGCAGAGGTGACCTGGACATCCTGGCCTCGTCAGGCAAGGGCATCATATCTGTAAACGGGCATCACTCTGAAGGCTTCTCTTGCCCACTGGATGGAAAGGGGGCTGGCAACAGCAGGAATACAGACTGGCAATTATGGGCTTGTATTCCTGTATAGTACAATTTAGATAAATTGGATTATTCCCAGTAGGCAGCTGTTCTCAAAGGGGTCAACAGCATTGGGCTTCTGTGGGCCTTTTCAGCTTGAGTCAGGGTCATTTCTTCATAAACACACATGGAGAGCCTGCTATGGGCCCAGCACTGCACTAAGGTAAGTGGTCTTCGGCCCCTGCCCTGGGAGAGGCTATGATCCCACCAGACAGATGGAGACACACCGGATTGGATGGCGTGCTCGCCTCCACTGATGCAGCATTAGACACACGCCAAGCACGGTACTACGGGCTGGGAAAACAGGGTTGGGAGCTTGGAGGGAAAATAGCCATGGACACAAGAAAACGAGGAAAGTGGCCCCGAGGCCACTGGAGGGAGCACCGAAGGGGGGCCAACACTCCGGGCTGTGCTGTGGGTCAGAGGGCAGGGGCACGAGGGTAAGTTGAAAATACCAGCTTCGAAAGGGAGGACTGGTGCTTGGCTGGCCACCCCGGCCCCACCCCATGGTGACCGTGGCTCTGCTTCCTTGCCTAGGTCTGTTGTGGGCATCCCGACCTGCGAGGCCCTGGTGCAGCTGCAGCCCCGGCAGAGATACATGATCTACGTGCGAGCCCTCAACGTGGGGGGCCCCAGTGCAAGGAGCGAGCCTGCTACCGTCCACACCACAGGTCTGTGCCCCCAGCCACTTATACTCTGGGCCCCAAAGTGACCGCTCTGTGGCAGACTCAGTGCTGATATGACTTCATTGGAAAATAGATGTGTTCACAGACATGAACACACGGCAAGTCAGGCCAGGAAGGGGCTCGGGGGTGATTGAAGCCCCGCAGCCCCATCTTACAGACGGGGGACTGAAGGTCCAAGTCATAGAGCAGCTGGCGGCTGAGCAAGTGTTAGAACTCAAGGTTTTTCTCGACAGCCCTCAGGTGGGCTAGAGGCTTGTCACACTGGACCTGGCTGGCCCAGACACCCCATAGCTCCCACAGGCTGAATACCACCCCTGGGACGGGGTCTTGATGAAATTCCCAGCAAGAGCCATCGGCCTTGGCTTATCTCCCTGTTCCCATTATCAGCCCAAGCATCTTCCCACCCACAGGCCCAACTTAGACCTGGCTTCCCAGCCTTCTCCCAGGCCCTGGGAGGGCCTGGGTACCCACATCCCCAAGTCCAGCTCCTTTCCACTTCTCACTTGCCATCGATGTCATCAAATTGTCATATGTCATGTCCAAGTCTTGAGCCAGCAGAGACATCACTAGAAACACTCCACACATCTCCTGCTGTCCGGTCTGGCTGCGGCTCTGCGTTCTGAGCTTGGCCAAGCTGCACTGAAGCCAGCCGGCTCTTCTCGGACCTCAGGGAGCAAGTGGGCTCAGGCTGGCTGGTTGAGCGACATGCAGGTGAGATGCAGAAGCAGGGAGCCTGGGCCCAGGGCTCGGGAGACAACGTTCCCTGGACTGGGATCTTTCACTGAGGGCCACTGTGTGATTTTGTCCTCATTTCTAATGCCAGGAGGACAGGTGCATGATTAGTCCCCACTTATGTTCCTTCCACACAGATGGAAAAACAAGTGAAGTGGCCACCTAAGGTGGTGGGGCTTAGCCCTGGGGCTAGGACGCAGGTTTTTCTTTTATATCATGCTGGGGCCTCCCTTTGGTTGGGCTGGCACTTCTAATTTCCTGTGCTGACTTGGTGTTTTGAAATGTCAAATTCTGGCTGTTTCAATAAAAAGAAGAGAGCAAAAGGTACAGGCAGCTCTTGATTATTCAGTCATCTCTGAATTTGTTCAAATAATTTTTTAAGAGTCTATTTATGAAAAACTTGAACATGAATCAGCAAAAAACATTATATATTCAAAAATAATCCTTATTTGGGATTAGAGAGCAGGCAGTAAGGGCCACACATGTCAGTTGCAAGGGAAGAACCTGCGTTGCCCTCACCAGTCAGCTCAGATAGCAAACAAAATTTCCAGCAGCATCAAATTGTGAAAATAATTGTGAACAGCTCGATGGCGATGCCTGAACTAGGGTTTGAGACAATAAGAAGTGACAGAATAGGAACTTAAGAAGAGCTTGGTAAAGAGACAATAATGGAGAATGAGTTACTATGTTCCTAAATAATGAATTTTTTTTTTTACTAAATAATTTTTTATTAAATCTATTCTGTTCCACTTTTTGAAGAGCTGTGTTTTAACCTGATTTGGGGATGGCTCTAACCTCCCTCCTTCTCCCCCAATGCCCTAAGTAGAAGTTGAACGTTGAATTTTGCAAACCTTTATCACACTGATCATTAAGAATTCCCTCAGTTCCTTTCTCCTTCGGCTGGTAGGTTAGAAATTCTTGTCTGGGGGCCAGCCCGGTGGCGCAAGCGGTTAAGTGCACGCGCTCCGCTGCGGCGGCCCGGGGTTCGCCGGTTCGGACCCCAGGCGCGCACCGATGCATCACTTGGCAGGCCATGCTGTGACGGCGTCCCATATAAAGTGGAGGAAGATGGGCACAGATGTTAGCCCAAGGCCAGTCTTCCTCAGCAAAAAAAGAGGAGGACTGGCAGATGTTAGCACAGGGCTGATCTTCCTCACACATGCACACAAAATTTTTTAAATATAAAAAAACAAAAAGAAAAGAAGTTCTTGTCCGTGTGTAGGCACTTACAGCCTCGCAGGTAAGAGCACAGCATCTGGAATCAAGTCTGCATTCTATCATTTGCTAAGGGTCACTGTGAGGACCAGATGAGGTAAGACTTGCACCCTGCTTAGCTTAGTACCCAACACACAGTAACAGCCCAGTCCATGTTAATCGCCCTATTACCGTGAGGGTTATCATTACGGAAGGTCCAGGCCTGCGGGTATCACCCGGAAGCGAAGCCAGCAGTGTGCAGTAAGCCCTCTGCCCACGGGGTCAGTGTTGAGAAGGCAGTGAAGAGATCAGCTGGGGACCTTGGTGTGTTCCCTCCCCTCACAGGCAGCTACTTCCACCTCAACAAGCACACCTGTCACCCCTGGCTGACCATTTCTGAGGATGGGCTCACAGTTGTACGAAGCGAAAAGAAAACCTCTGCAGGGGAGCCGTTCCCCAGCAACACCCGGTTTACCAGGTACCTTATCAACCGCTCACTGGAACAATCTGTGAACCTCCCTAATAACACTGTTATTCAGGTAAAACTGGATTATGACAAATGGATGCAGCCTTGAAGGGGGAAAGAAAACCCAGAAATGAGTGAGGGGATAGGGGCCTGGTAGGGAGGGGAGGACAGGAGAAGAGGGCTGGCTGGTGCAGACAGAAGAGACACGTTGTGGCCTCCGAGTCCTGGGCTGCCAGAGCTGGAGAGTCAGGTCAGGAGGCGATGGGCATGAGGGTCACGCTGTCAGGCAATAGGAGAACAGAAACAAGGAGCCCAGTGCTCTTTCTCCCACACTGTGAAAACTTCCTGACGAGGATCTGGCGATGGAGCGAGCCCAGGCCGGAGCTGGTGGGGAAAATGGTGATCGTGCTAGTGCGTGACCCAAGGGAGGGGTGGTCACCAAAGATGCACGCTGTCTAGATCTGTGGCTATTTCCAGAGCTTAGTACCCAATGCTGAAGTGATTTACTTATACCTTACTTCCTTCCAAATACTTAAAGAAGGATTAAAATAAGAGGCAAATATACTCTACTGAAACAGAGAAATTAAAGCAATGAAGGAAAAAGAACACAGATAGGCAACAGCTACTTCTCTTCCTAAGATTAAACACTAAACGTGGCTCTCAGCTTCCTGGTAGTCAGGGCAAAAAGAGGTCTCGGTAGGCTGATTTAGAGTCAGGAGGATCTTCCAAGGAAGAAAAGGGGCTCTCCTGTGAGGGCCAGAAATCCACGGATGAAAACTGTATCTAGGACCCTCCCTGCCTGGGTCCTCGCCTATCCCCACAGCTGGCTCTTCTTCCGACGCTGGCTCCCTGCTGGCCTTTTTTACCGTGTATGTGTTAAGCACCTACTGTATGTAAGCGTTGGCGTGAAATAGCAGAACTTCACAGGGTACAGTGGAAACAACTTTATCCTTTCTCACCTCTGCCCATTCAACCCAAGGTTGGGGGCATGAAGAGGAATAAGAAGCAATTAAAGGTCTTACTTGTGTTAAAAAACAAAATTCAGCTGAGTACATTTTAAAGATTTTTGGCTTTATTCAATGATTCAGGAATTGGGCAGCATTCAATCTAGCAGACAGAAAGGAGCTCTGAGGAGCTGCACAAAATGAAAGACATTTATAGACAGAAGGGAGCAGGAATAAGGAGGTTACAGTAGGCAAAAAAGTGGGTTGGTTATGGCAAGGTTCCTTTCCTTCACGGGACAGCAGGAATCAGGCAGATCACCTAACTAGTGCTGGTCAGGCAATTCCTGATTAACCAGTTTAAGATTCCATTTCTGGGAGAGCCGAAACTATAAGTTGTCTCGGTTTGGTGAAGTCCTTTAGCATAAAGGGACTCCATCTTGGGCCTGGTGTCTTGTTTTTAACATTGGCTGTACCAATGTGATGTTTAAAGCTGACTCTCCCTCATGGGCACTTTCGTGGGCTCCTCAGCAATTCCCCAGGTAGGCCCCTCTGATGGCAGTTCTCTCCCTCTTGTGGCCCCTCACAACCCATCAACCTCCAACACTACAACTCCAGGCTCTTTCTGCCGAGGTCTCCTCAACCCTTGCAGGAAGCTCTCTTGGACAGGATCCCCTCAAAAACCAGACAGAGACAGCCCTCCTATGGTGAGTTCCATTCACCTGGGCCTCTGAAAACACACATCTTTGACCAGGCCACTGCTGCTTCACTCTGTGTGAACTATGAAAAAGCTCCCTGGGCAGACATAGCCTCAAGCACACGATCCATAATGGGAAGAGGTGGAGGATGAGGCAGAAAAGATAGATAAGGTCCAGTGCAAAGAAAAAGTCTGTATTTTATCCTTTAGGTGGTGAGAATTACTGGAGAATTAAAGTAGGGGAATGATGTGATCAGATTTATGTTTCAAAAAGTTCACACTACGTGGTGAAGGATGAGCTGGGGAAGGAGCAGGAGAGGCAGATGGGGAACAAGGAGACCAGGGAGGAGGCTGTGGAGGCCTTGACTAAATCAGCAGAAGGGTGGACAAGAGGAGCCAGTGGATTCAACAGATACTTAGCACATACAACCAACGATGAGAGTGGCCAACTGGCTAAGGGGCAAGTGGAGGAGGGACAAGTCAGGGACTGTAATATCACTGCCCTATTTACAGAGTAGTCATCAGGTGCTGCACACTTCCCAGGGCTTTACATGGATTATCTCACTGAATCATTACAACGGCCTGTGAGGGCCATACTATTATCAGTCCCATTTGACAGATGAGAAGACTGTGGCACAGAGAAGTTAAGCAATTTGCCCAAGGGCACGCTGCTATTAAGAGTTGGGAGTCAGAATTCAACTAGAAGCTGACCTTGTAACCACTACATTATTCCTTAGTTTTCTATCTTGGGTTACTGCGTAATGAGTCTATTAAGCAAAATGCAGAAAACATGCGAGGTATATACCCCTCCCCACCACATCCAAAACACAAACTTTTGTAGGTGGGAGGAGTAGGAATATGATAATTTCAGTTTGGGACATCCTGAGTTAGAAACAACAGGTGGGTGGAAATGTGGGTCTGGACCCTGGAACAGACATGGCTTCATTTTATAGACGAGGAGTTAAATAAGGTGCACTCTCCTTCCCAAAGCTTTTCGAGGGCGTTTAGAATGTGGCGTTCTGAGAGCAGAGATAGTGTGTTTAATGACAGCTGAATAAATCTGCCTAGGGATTTGGAGAGCTACATAAAGTTGGGTAATGTAGGAGGCTCCTGCAGGAGGTAGAATATCTACCTTGGGGACACTGATGTGATCTGATCTCCAGTGAAAACCTTTCCCGGTAGAGTGCTTTATTGTTGTAGAACAAAACATAACTGTGACCTATGTAAGTGTAGTTGTTTCCAGTGAAATCTTGGCGATAGATCTTAACATCTTGTGAGGAATGGGCTATTTTGTTCTTTTTCGGTCTGCCTCTGAAATCAGAATCCTTGCCTCCTACCTGTAGCTATCTCTAACAGAAGCATCACCTCAGAGACCGTCCATGCTAGTGTTGTAGTATAAGTGAGTGCTGGCCTGTCCTGAACTTCAAGCACGTGGTTGCCTTGACTATGCTGTGTTCTGTGAGATTTCAATCCCTTTCCTTTTTTTGAATAAGTGAACCAAAACTTTTTGTTACTTTAAAAGCCCAATCATTTAAAAAGGCAAACAGACTTTTCTATTGGTTTGTCTCCTCCTCACCAGCAGTGTAATAACCCTCTTCTCATCTCCGCATCAGTGAGAAGAGCTCTGAGTGCTCAGGCTGTGCTGCTTTACAAGTGAGGTGTTCAGCACACCTGCCTCCACATTCACAGACCACCTACTGACTGCCCCGGCAGTCGGCCTTGCTCACTTGCACAGCCAGGCTTCGGTCACCCAAGTCACACACGCTTCCACTTTCTAAAACCAGGTGTGTTGCTGTCATGGGAAATCTAATTCCAGTCCGAGGGCGCCATTACTGGGAGGTAGAGGTGGACGAGTGTTTGGACTACACAGTGGGCGTGGCCTTTGAAGATGTCCCTAAACAGAAGGACCTGGGAGCAGACTGCTTCTCCTGGTGCCTGAGGCACACATTTGCGTCATCAAGGTAAAGTAAAATCTGGATACCCAAGACTAAGGTTTGCTTTTGAAAGAAGAGAACAAAGGTTTTCACCAGCAATAATTAAGGCCCACGTGTTTTATAAAATATTCTAAGATATCTCCCTAAAGTCCAGATAAAAAGAGAAAGAGCAGCTTTGGGTACTTTTCTTTCAGACAGAAATAGCTAAATTCATGGAGAGCTTGTTATGTGCTAAGCACGTTCTACACTCTTACATGTATTATCTTGTTTACTGCTCACCATCATATTCTCCCATTTTATTTATTTATTATTTTTATTTTTTTTTATTTTATTGTTTTTCCCCCAAAGCCCCAGTAGATAGTTGTATGTCATAGTTGCACATCCTTCCGGTTGCTGTATGTGGGACGCGGCCTCAACATGGCCGGACAAGCGGTGCGTCAGTGCGCGCCCAGGATCCGAACCCGGGCCGCCAACAGCAGAGCACGTGCACTTAACCGCTAAGCCACGGGGCCGGCCCTATATTCTCCCATTTTAAAAACAAGAAAGCTACAATCCACCCAACACGATTCAGATCCAGGCAGTCTGGCTCCAAAGACAGCAGTCTTAACCACTAAGTGATTGGTTTTTCATTTATGTTCAACTTCACCGTTATTAAATGAATACAGTTTGATTTGAAGCCCCAATTCCATCTCTTTAAGTTAAGTGTGGGCAGAGGCTTAATGGTTACAGCTAATTCTGGTTTGCTTCTGCTGTTGAGCACTCTGTCCTCTACACTGGAGCAGTTCTATAAAGCTGGGAAAATCCCACGAGGGCCAGGCCAATGGCCATTTTCAGACTTAGAAAGCCATGGCTACAACCTCCCTTCATCTCAAAAACTGCACAAAAAGTTTACCATACCATTTTCCCAGCACCCCTTGTACTATGGGGCCTCTGACCCTCGTTTGCTGAACCCTATTAATGTTTCATCCAATGTTCTGTGCCCATGAGCCTCCATCATGGTTAAACAGTATCTGTCATGCCCAACCATAAGTGGGAAGACCAACTTTCTGCCTGTGAGATCTTTAGACTATAAGGGACTCTACTAAAACTCAGACCCAATTTGGGGAATGCAAGAAATACTATGCACTGAGCCAAATATTGTATTTGGAGATTCTGCCTGAAGTAAGATTAAAAATCCAAGTCTCCTCTCCTAGAAAGGTAAGAACAAGGCACAGAGAAAAACTAGGGGAACATAAAGGAAGTGTAGGAATCTGCGTGTAGTGGGACAGGTGAGGAGGTTCAAAGACAGAAGAGGAGAGACAACATGAGAGACAAAGAAAAAGGGCGGGCAAAAAGCCAAGCACTAGCAGTCCCATCTTGGAAAGCTGTACAAGAGTTTGTGTGTGTTACCTGTAGAGAATGAGAGTAAGGTATCCTAGCTGACTCATGTTTTTTGGTTCAGTCTTAGACTCTATTGGTGGTGGGAGGGAAAGTAGAAGGAAGGCCTAACAGCTTCTGGTAGCTGCTTAGTTAAGAAACAAAGCTGAGGGGAAGAGGTGAACTGGGATGGAGATAGGCTGGCTTGCTTTGACACACCTGGATCGTATTCTAAGCGGTCATCTCAGCCATCTGGACCAGCATGCTGGCACACACAGCTCTTCAAACATCTTTAGGTAGCAGGGTTAGGAAATTCCTGTGCCTGGCTTTGTTTTCAGCCATATTCATAGCACACAGGAGAAGCAACCTCATCTCCTGGTGAAAAGATCCCCAGCGTGTGAAACGGTGCTGAACCATGACAGGCCGCGGGATGCCCTGCTCAGTTTCAAAGTTGAAGAACTAGATGCCTTCAGAGTACTTGTGCACCGATTACAAAAACCAAAGGCCCATTTTGTTACATGAAAGATCATTAGGTTCCCTGTTTCAAATGTCTTTATTGCAAGGGATCTACACATCTGAATCTTGAAATCCAAACTTTATTTATTTATTTATTTTTTTGTGAGGAAGATCAGCCCTGAGCTAACATCCATGCCAATCTTCCTCTTTTTGCTGAGGAAGATCGGCTCTGAGCTAACATCTATTGCCAATCCTCCTCCTCCTTTTTTTTTTTCCCCCCAAAGCCCCAGTAGATAGCTGTATGTCATAGTTGCACATCCTTATAGTTGCTGTATGTGGGACGCGGCCTCAGCACGGCCGGAGAAGCGGTGCATCGATGCGCGCCCGGGATCCGAACCCGGGCCGCCAGTAGCGGAGTGCGCACACTTAACCGCTAAGCCACGGGGCCGGCCCCCAAACTTTTTAAATGTACTATTTCTATACATACACACATTTCTATACATATTTTGATGTAATATGAGTTTATGATACTGTATGTAAGTTTCTTAGGTTAATAGGTTGCTCAGAAAGAGTTTAAAAATATAAGTTTCTTAGGACAAATTTTAGAGAAGAGATATCGAGTACAGTTTTAGAAATGGCCTGTTACTTTGGTAGTCATTTAATAAAAGGAAATAATACAATCATAGGAATATTTGAAAATGAATATGAAATATTCTGTTAATAGCCCATGTACAGAATTTCTGAAGCTTTGTTAATTTAATCTTCAGGCATAAGTACGAATTTCTACACAACAAGACGACTCCAGATATAAGAATAACAGTTTTCCCAAGGAAGCTTGGCATTCTATTAGACTATGAAAATTCAAAATTGTCATTTTTCAATGTTGACATTTCTCAGCATCTATACACATTCGGTTGTCAGTTTCGCCAATTTGTGCATCCCTGTTTTTCTCTGGAAAAGCCCGGATGTCTAAAGATACATAATGGCATTTCAATGCCAAAGCACGTCACTTTCTATTAGACCTATCTGATGGCCAGCTTCCTGTCTCTCTTCTGCGTCTACGCCTCTCCCAGCCACTCACACCTCAGCTGGCTGAACTCGGCATTCAAGACCACGCGCCCAGCACAATTTGTGGCTCATGTTATTATCTGGCAGACTGGTGTGCTGGCACTCACTTCACCTGACCTGGATTGTAGTCCTGTGCACTGCCACCTGTGTGATGCTAGGTCAGTCATTACCAGGCCTAGCTGTAAAATGAGGGCTCAGACTAAATGAACTCAAAGGTCTTTCAAGTTATCAAATTATATTGGTCTATTTGTGTACATGCAAGGTATCTGAGTTTCCAAGGCTTTCAGAGCTTGGGGGATGGGGAGGGAAGAGATACAACAGTGTTAGTGGCTCCAGCAGCTCCAGCACACTCGTGACATTTCAGCCAAGAACAGACTTGAGAAGGCAAGAGTCTATCCACAAAGAGAAGCAGGGAAGCCCTGTGCCCTTCTCCTCTCCTGTTTTCCCAGCAGTCAGCGGCACTGTGATGAGTTTCTCCCACTGTACACCCTTTGCAACAACCTGTTCCTCTCCCTCATAGTACTCACCCCACTCTAATTTTGAAATGGCCTTTATAAGGCCTAATTCCATGAAGGCAGGACAGTGTCTGTTTTGTTCATCAGTTCCCAAGGGCTAACACATAACAGGTGTACACCAAATATCTGCTGAATAAACGAGTTTCTTCTTCATCCAACCACTGCTCTTCAGCCTCTCACTGCTCTCCATGTGAGGGACGGCAGGGCTCCTTCAAAATGAAAACAAAGGACCTATGGCCCGGAGACGGAGAATACCTGGAGGGGAGGTAGCACCAAGGAACAGAAGGCATCTGTGGCTTGATGACAAGATTGGGAAAAATGGAACACTACAATTACATGCTTCTTCGTGTCACACAGCAGCCTACACATAAATGTGGTGTTTTCACTGCTTGTGTGGGTTAGGGGATCAGGGGATAGATTTGGAGAAAACAGAAAACATTAGTTGCAACTATTCTAGGAACTGTCCTGTAATGTAAAGAGAACCAGATCTGAAATCACAAGACCTAGGTTTGATTGCTACTTTGTAGCTACTTTGCCTTACGACCCTAGAAATGTCACATCATCTTCCAGAGCTCCTGTTTCCCTTTAAACAGAGAAAAATAATACTTCTCTTATAGGATCGGGAGATTTAATGACAAACATGAGAACGCCTAACAGTATATGACATATAGCAAATGCACAATTTTTTAAAAGAAAACATCAGCCCACCAAGGTGCAAAGCTGAGCACTGGTGGGAGAGGTAGTCTCCAGGCAGCAGCTTTTGGGCAGCCTGCCTCACTGCTCTCATGCCCTTTTGTGACCTCAATGCCCAGCCCCATCAGCCGCATTCCTGGTTGTCCAGTTCAAGTTTCTAGTTGTCACTTAAAGCTCTGCACACAAAGCATTTTCAAGCTTCCGAGTCAAGATGCAGAGGAAATGACTCCACTTGTGAAGCAATTCTCAGAGACAATTTAGTATTGTGCCCCATGGACGCCTCTAAACAGCTTGCCCCTCATCTCATCACTTAAGGTTTTGTGTTAACTGAAAAACCGTTCACTTTAAAACTTGCATGTTTTCCAGCACACTCCCAGTCTGACACAACACCTCTTATCTCCTCTCAAAACTGCCAACTGCTATAAACAGAAGTTCAGATTCCTGCATTAATGACTCACCTTCACAATCTTACAGCTCGTTGCGTGCACGCACGCGCGCCTGACCTGCCAAGCTGGATCACTACCCTGAAATGAGGAAGGTACAACCAACGTAAGCACAGAAACAATTCAAGTCATAAACAATTAAAATATACATATGTGTATATTCAAAAATGTTCTCAGCTACTGAAATAGAAACTACCAAGTAGGAAGTAGGACATCACAGATAAGGCAAGTTTGAATTCAGGGTTCTAATAGGCTTTATGGAGTACCTCACATGAATATGAACATGGATAAAATGGGTAAAAACTCAGCACCTATAAGGTTTTAATAAAATTTTATTTGACCACGAAAAAACTGTCTAGAATTAGCTTTGACATTTAAAATCCACTTAATTTAAACAAGGTAGATGCATCACAATTATTCAGCATCAAGAACCTTTGTTTAAACATGTTTCTCATCTTTTAGAAGAAAAAATAAGTCTAGAACAGAAGCAAAACAAAACTTTGTTTTTTTGGTAAAATATTGCAATTCCTTAAAATACCATGAACACTCTGCTAAAACTAAATTTCAACAAGGGGCAGGATTTACCTCAAGGCCATGTTTCCCTGCAACCTGCTGATAAATCTGTTAAAAAACAAAACAGAAAAAGATTTTTAACAAGTCAGACCATTGTAGCCACAATTCCTGATAATGGGTAGTTAAAACAAAAGATACCAAAATCTGTTCCTTTCTCAGCTTTACCTATATTACTTTACAACTCCTGAGCAAGTTATTAACATAAGCTTTGGCTTCCCCACCTTAACAAAGGGGAAAGAGAATAGGTAAAACCACCACAGTCTTGGCGTAAACTAACATGGGTTTATAATTTTATTTATTTATTTATTTTCCCCCAAAGCCCCAGTAGATAGTTGTATGTCATAGCTGCACCTCCTTCTAGTTGCTGTATGTGGGACGCGGCGTCAGCATGGCCGGAGAAGCGGTGTGTCGGTGCGCGCCCGGAATCCAAACCCAGGCCGCCAGCCGCGGAGTGCACGCACTTAACCGCTAAGCCACAGGGCCAGCCCTAACATGGGTTTAGTAATGCAGAATATTCAGAATTTAAGGCACCCCTATTAGATGGGATTGGGAAGTTGGTTAGACTTGGGATACAAAATGACATTGGTTTCTGGTAAAATTAAATTGCCTTTTAATTGGAAAAGTGTATGTTTAATAATTGACTTCCTGCTGGTTCAAACAATGATATGCAATCACTTGTACACATCCAACAAAATATTTCTGAAGTGTGTGCTTGGTCAGCAGCATAAAGCAGAGCAAATGCATGGGCAATGAGGCCTTTTTCTTAATATTTCTCATCCTCTAAAATCTGTTAAAATCATAATTTTACAAGGCTCACACACTGGCAGCTTCCCCCGCACAATTCACCATTATACGGCATTCTGTACATGAGACCAGGTCGCTCTCTATCCAAGGAGGTTTAGCTACCAGAAAACTTCCTAGACCCTATGAAAACTGCACTACAAGAAAGGTCCCCCCCCCACTTCCCTAAACAACTTTTCCAATTTCTAGTCACCTTCCTATCAATTAGTAAAGTAAGATTCTCTTGAGTTCACTCTGTCCTTCTCCACCCTTACTCATCTATAAATTTACTATTCCTATTTTCTATAGGAAGACAATGGAAAGTGTATAACTGCTGTTGGTAGATAAGTAGATCTTGAATTTATTTTGCAAACAAGAACTGTTCTATCTACCTTTTCATTTAGGAGGCTAAAAGCAGAGTCAGCTTGACTTCAAGGACTCCATTCTCTTAAGTCTCCAGAGAATATGACCAAGTTCAGCTTTTAAAACACTGTCTTCTAGTATGTCAATATATTAAGGGAATGAGAATTTATAATAATAATAATAATTATTATTATTATTATTATTTTTTGTGAGGAAGATCGGCCCTGAGCTAACATCTGCCAACCCTCCTCTTTTTTTGCTGAGGAAGACAGCTAACATCCACGCCCATCTTCCTCCACTTTATATGGGACGCCACCACAGCACGGCTTGACAAGCGGCGCGTCGGTGCGCGCCGGGGATCCAAACCGGTGAACCCTGGGCCGTCGCAGCAAAGCGCGCGCACTTGACAGCTTGTACCACCGGGCCGGCCCCGAGAATTTATTATTTTTATAACTTCAAGCTTTAAAAGACTTGAACTCTTACATATGCTTGCTTCACTGCAGTGGTTAGTCAATCTAAAATGCAAGATAAGAGTTTGTGATTTGGAAAGAAGACTCCAGCCAGTTAGCATCTTTTCTGTCAGTTAGGAAGTCTACTGGAAGGAGTGTGGCGATGAGCTGGGCACAACAATTCCCCAAGTTAGAAATTATTTTAGAGATGCTATTGAATGCTGGTTCTTGTCAAGTAGATCATGTCCTACTACTTCACTGTTTGTTTTCTGCTATTTCCCAACCCAGTAAAAAATTAAGCCCGACTCACTGATTGATTGCTTTTTCTTCATTTTCCCAGACTTTAACAGAATCAGGTTTTTCTGCTCTATTTCCACCCTACTCGAATCCTGGTAGAATTAAACTATCGTTTATTATTATACAAATTCAACTAAACAGCATGTAGCCGATTAAAACAACACACAGTCACTCAGACATAGCCAATACAAATGTTTTTGTATTATGAACTTGGATTCAAATCTTGCTCTCTCCCCCATGCTCATTCCTAAGTCTAAACATAGGTCTTTTCTTTGAAAGGAGCTTAAGAGACCTCCCTTAAACTCAAATAGACAGGATAGGAGACAAGAATATAATCCATTCACTGGGAAAGCACCCAACCAACAAAATTGAGATTTCCCAGCTGTGCATTTTAACAAAGCAGGAACTTAGTTTTCAGTGACGGATTTACTGAGTATACACATTACTTCTCAGCAAACTCAGAAAGATTCCTACCTTTTGACTTCCTTTCATATCCCAAATACCCATCCAATTAAGGGGGAGAGGGGCAGTGAGAGAGAAAAAACAAGAGAAGCACAATCCAAAAGTAAGGACAGAGCTCTGAACGTATAAAATACGCAATAGCATCTTTTGTACAATCTAATTTATAAACCAGCCACAGATTCCTATGCACCTAGAATGGACCTCCCCTTCCTTGTCCACCTAATGCCTGTATAGCTCAGGTCACTTCTTGGAAGCACTGCCTAATTCCTCCCTCTCCCAGGCTGAGTTAAGTGCCACACACTCACCTCTTTTAGCACACTTAAGTGGCTACACTGCAACCACTGGCCTGCCTCTATTCCACTTGACTGTTAAGTTAAGCAAATCAAAGGCAGGAATTGTGCCTTCATAATCTCTAAAGGATCAGAACATGGAAACAACAGCATCTGCTTTCAAAGAGCTCATATACCTGAAAAGAGAAAAAAGACATCAAACTGTCTTTCAAATTAAAAGAAAATCCTCTTCTGTAGAAAGCAACACAGCTTTCAAATTTGTGTGTGTTGCAGGGGGAGAAAGGGGAGGTTAAAAATACATACAAATCGGGGCTAGCCCCATGGCGTGGTAGTTAAGTGCGTGTGCTCCGCTGCTAGCGGCCTGGGTTTGGATCCCAGGCGTGCACTGATGCACTGCTTGTCAGGCCATGCTGTGGCAGCGTCCCATATAAAGTAGAGGAAGGTGGGCACACATGTTAGCCCAGGGCCAGCCTTCCTCAGCAAAAAGAGGATTGGCAGATGTTAGCTCAGGGCTGATCTTCCTCACACACACACAAAAAATACATATGAGTCATTCTCAACCTTTCTTCTGTCCTAATACACCTGAGGGATCCAACACATAATCCCATTAGTAACAGTGCTCCATGGTGACTTCTAACCTGGGAAGAGTGGGAGGGGGCTTAGGAGAATCTGGCAGGTAGGGAAGATGCGTGTGGTTTAGAATGCTCCTCCCCCATACTGCAAGAGTCCTTTGATATTTAATATTACAGTTTTGACTATTCTTAAGAGAGCCCAAAGATCTACAACATATGTATTTTAAATGTTCCAAAACATAAATTGGGTTCGTATGGCCTGGAGGCTGGTGAGTAGAAGTTACCCTCTTAGCCCTGAGAGAGCTTGATGGACAATCTGATATTACAGCACAACATGACTCTGTGGCTCTCTGCTGGTCTTAGAATCTAAAACTTTTACGGAGGAAAGTATATGCTGTAAAGGTAATGACAAACTTAAGGACTTAAAAGGATCACAGGTGATTGCTTCTCAAATGTCAAGTGTCTTTTAAGAATCATTTTATGGGAGAGACTTCCTCACAAATGATACAAGCAACAATTAAAGTAGCTCAGTACCAAACAGCAGCCCCTCCCCCCCAACTTCGGCCACATTTATGTATTATACGTAGGGTGAACATCAGATGGACGCCCCCCTCATTACTGAAATGTCATCCTTTCGTAAAAAGTTGACAGATGGCTAGAATTGTCAGACAGTGCGAGTCTATGTTTCATTATTTTAAATCAGAAAAATAACTTCCCAGCCCTTCAAAGAACTTCAGCCAATTTCCCCCAAATAACCACATATAACTATCAAGGATTGCTGCAAAATAGAAGGCATTTTAAGCACCTATTAAATTACCTATTTATGTAATAATTACGAACTCAGCTGTGGGCACGTTTCTGTGCAGTTACTAATCCACTGAAATGTCACGTGAATTCTGGAAGACAGAGAAGGGAGATGGAGGCTGTAACCTGCTGCCGGTCACTGGTAGGGGAAGGTGAGCAAGTTAACTGGCCAAGGGAGCAAGTGAAACAGAAACCGGCTGTGGCTTGTCCATGTCCAAATCCACACAACTGTGGAGTCTTCTCTTCTTAGCTCTTGACTCTCTAGGAGATGGTCTCAACCATTGTCTGAAGCCTTATACAAATCAACAGGATGAAGAGAACACAAAATGGACATCTGTTTGTATTCCCTGTGCCTCGATACAAGTCTTAGAAATATAACACCATCCTTATTATTGCATATTTAAGGTGATATTTCTGCTCATGTCACAATCACTTGCAATAGCAATAATTTGTCTACATCATCTAAAATTTCTTTGAAACATCTGCATAGAGCAGTTGTTCTTTAAGTGTGGTCCCAGTGGGGCCCCTGACATCCTTTCAGGGGGTTAGTCAAGTCAAAACTATTTTCATAATAATAATTAAGACATTATTTGCCCTTTTCACTCTCATTCCATGAATATACAGCAGAGTTCAATCAGAGGCTACATGACCTGTGAGGATACCCATCACTTTAACAACTGACAAACTGTGTGCTCGTATACAGGCATATCTCCTAGATTTTGTGGGTTCAGTTCTAGACCACTGCAATAAAGCAAATATCACAATAAAGTCATACAAATTTTTTGGTTTCCCAGTACATATAAAAGTTATGTTTACACTATACTGTAGTCTATTAAGTATGCAATAGCATTGTGTCTAAAAAAACAATGTACATACCTTAATTAAAAAATACTTTATTGCTAAAAAACGCTAACTATCATCTGAGCCTTCAGTGAGCAGTAATCTTTTCGCTGGTGGAGGGTCTTGCAAAAAATGCAGCATCTGCGAAACTCAATAAAGTGAAGCATAAATATAACAAAGTATGCCTGTATTCCTGTTTTTAGATACTTCTCAGTTTTAATTTCTAATACCATAAATATTGATATATAACCCACATAAATGAAAGCTCTTTGGAATCCTCAATAATTTTTAAGGGAATCCTGAGAGCAAAAAGTTTGAAAATCGTTTATAGAGTATTCATGGCTCCCCCATAATGAACATCTAGTTGAATGAGTTCCTCAGCAGTAAGAGTTCCCCTATGTGACACCAACAGTTTTTCAGTATTTGCTAAAATAACTCATTGTTGTTTTCTAGACCTCTTTGGCTCACCCACTTTTCTACATTTCCATTTAATAATATGAGAGAGATGAAGAGATAATGCACAATACATTTAAACAGCTTGAGTGCCAAACACATTATTACTTAAGAAGACAGCAGAGGTATGACTGCAGTGCACTCCACAGCATCTCACCTGGATTTGCGGGCAACTTAGAAGTTCTTTATAGCTGGTTTCTGACTCAGTGTTTTGGATATACATTTCCACGGTTGTTACAGCAAACATTCACAGTGAGAGCTCAGATAATAGTTAGCTCTAAGTCTTCCAGGGTGAGCCCATATCTACGAACCCCAGGACTTTCTGTGTCAAGGTATGTAACAGGTAATGCAAGTTCCATCCTCACATTTTGTTACTACACATACGCTGCTGCATAGGAAATGACAGAAGCGACATGCCAGACTCATCTGCATCTATGGAGCATCTAAAATGTACATAAATGACACAGCTCTAACTCCTGACACATCTTGACTTTGTCTTTGATGGATTCCCACTGCACCTAGAGGTACAGACCCAACCTCTTCACTCCTTTTCATTCCCCCCACCAAAAGACGAATTGTTTCGCAATCCTTCCACGGTGTGGAAGAAAGCATTCTGAGCTGGAAATGAAGAGATCTCGTTTCTGGTCCCGGTTCTATCACCAACAAACGGTGTGGCCTTCGGCCTGTTTCCTCTCACTGCCCTTCAGTTTAAGATAAAACGAGGCGTATGAGCTCGATGGTTCTGTTCCGCCTCTAATACCAAATGTTTTTGCCGGCAGATTCAGGAAGGTTAAAAATTACCAACTGTGTGTGTTTTCAAATTAACGCAACAGGTGCTGCTGCCTCGAGCAGGAGCCGCCGGCTCAGAACGTCTGGGTTTGCACAGGCCCTCACATCATATCCCTTACAAGACACAGGGTATCACCGAGGTGAAATGCACCTACTGAGTTTCTTTCTTAAACTTTACTCCGAGTGTGTATTTTCCCCTTCCACATCTAGCCCCACCACAGTTCCGTGAGCTACCAAGTTCGTTTTCCAGACGAGATCGAGGAAGCTGAACACGAGTCAGGTAGGAATGAGACCTGGGTCTCTGGCGGCGCTGACCCCGCGACAAATACAGCGGCCCCTCACCTCTACTTCGGCTCCCGCCGGATCCCTGAAGCCTGACACTCCAGCCTGCCTACCAGGACGCCGCCATCACCCGCCCCACAAACCGGTCACAGCTCGGCCTTACGCCCCACAACAAGAACGCCAGCCTGCGAGCATCTGATTTCGTTCGCAACTCCTCTCTCTTTCCGGCGGAAAAGTCCTTTCCGGCTTCCGGGGCGTGAGGAAGTCCCGCCCCACGCAACAGCGTGATGTTGCGGGGCGCGCCGAGGCGGCGCGCGCAGGCTCGGGAAGGGTCCAGCTGTTAACGCTCCGTGGTCGCTGGTGGAACATCGGGGTGGGAGTCCGTGGAGCTCGGTGGAGGGCAGGGAGCCGTTCAGCGGGGCCTAGGAGAGCGGCTTGGAGACTCAGTAGCCTCAAAAATTCCCTCCTTGCCCCACGGGCGCCCTCCGGAGCATCAAGGCCCCGTCTCCCCAGCTGCCCCGTGTTGTATTTGGTATCTTACTGTCTTTGTTTATCTTTGTAGCCCCATTTCTTGCCGTAATCTTGGCTACCACTTACTGAGCCTTGGCTGCACATCACCTGACAGCAGGAGCTCATAAGCGTCTGGTGACTCTTGATTACTACCACTGCTGCGAACTTGCTCATTCCTTTACCGGGGAAGGGGTGGAGCCCCCACATAGCCCTCGACTGGACTGTGGACATGGCACTGTTGCGGCTAGGAAGATAAATTAGAAATTAAAATTGCCGCTTTAATTTCCTAGGGCTGCCACACCGAAGTACCACAAATTGGGTGGCTTAAAACAACATATTCATTGGCTCACAGTTCTGGAGGCTAGAAGTCTGAAACGAGGTGTCCGCAGGATCATGTTCCTCTGAGACTCTGGGTAAAATCCTTCCGTGTCTCTTCCTAGTTTCTGGTGGTGTCCGGCAATCCTTGGCGTTCTTTGGTTCGTAGCTGCATCACTTCAGTCTCTTAACTCGGTTCTTACATGGTGTTCTGTGTGTCCCTGTCTCTGTGTCTCTTTCTTAAAGGACACCAGTCTTCTTGGATAAAGGGCCTACCCTACTCTAGTATGACCTGACCTTAACAAATTACATTTGCAGTGACACTATTTTCAAATAAAGTCACATTCTAAGGTTCCAGGAAAGACAGGAATGGGGGGGTGGGGGGTTGACGTTAACAAGAGCTTAAGAAATAGGCAAGCCAAAAGTTGACGGTAAATAACTGTAATACAAGTGAATTCAAACATAGTTCACTTGGATCTGAGAAGTTTTCATGGACATTTGAGTTAGTCCCTTGATAGATGGGTAAGATTTGGATGTGCCATCACAGACCATCATAGACAACATGCTAGGCAAACAAACATCACAGAGAAGGAAGCACAGGTTGAAATGTAAAATAAGTTAGGTTAAAGTAGGAAGGATTTTGAATGCAAGCTGAAGAGTTTGGAGACTATTTTCTATGTAAAATGCGGAGTAACTCCAAGTGTTTCAGCAAGGGAGTTGTGCTTTGAAAATTAATTAGCAGCTTGAGCCAAACCTACTTTGTGTTACTTATTCCAGTTTAAGAAGTCTTAATCCTATCTCTGAGCATTCCCTGTGCTTTTTCATCCTGGTGTCTCTGCTCATGCTGTCCCTTATTCCTGGAATGCTGCCATCAAGCTGCACAATTTTCACTTGTCAGTTTTTCTGTCCTGGAAATTGTGCTATAACATGGGGTGGAGGAGGAAAGGTGTTCAACTTATTTTATAACATTAGCATCCCCCTAATAGCAAAATCTGATAAAGATAGCACCAGAAGAAAAAACTAGAGACCAAACTTACATGGATACAAAGCTCTAAAATAAAATGTTAGTAATTCAATCCTGCACTCCATCTAGAACAAGAAAGGGTTTATCTCAGAAATGATTTAACATTAAAAAACTTGTTGCTATAAATCATTGTATTAAATAGTTTAGAGGCTTAAAACTATATGATCATCTCAACTGATAAAATGTTTTCTGAAAAAAATCCAATATCTACTGTGATTTAAAAGAAAACACTTTTAGCAAAACAGGAATAGATAAATAGCAACTTGATAAAAGGCACTTACCAGAAATCTATAGTAAACATCATACTTAAAGATAAGACATTAGAGACATTCCCATTAAAGTCAGGAAAAACTGGAATACACATTTTCACTACTAATATTCAACATGGTGCTAGATCTTCTAGCCAATGCAATAAAACAAGAAAAAGAAGTGGTAGGAAAGGAAGAAGTGAAAAGATTGTTTTCAGATGATGTGATTTTCTTTCTAGAAAATGCAAGAGAATGAGATGACAAACTATTAGAACGAATTAAGTAGTTCAGCAAGGTGGCTAAATAAATTAACATATAAAAACTTAAAATTTTCTTATATACCAGTAATAAAATATAAAAAAAGGAACCTAATATGAATACACTGAACAAAAGATGTACAAGACTTTTGTGGGAAATATGAAACATTATTGAAAGATATTAAAGACTTAAGTAAATGGAGAATTACACATTCCAGGATGGGAAAATTCTGTGTTTTAAAGATATCAGTTTATCCAAATGAATAAGAAGTTTTGATACAGTGCCTATTAAAATACAATAGAATCTTGAAATAACTCTATTTGGTCAAAGTATATTATTGTTTTGATACATTCTTGGGTGCCATTTATTGATATTTTATTTAGAATGTATCTCTTATGAATGAGATTGGTATATAGGTGGGTTTTTGGTACTATATTAATCAGATGCTGGTATTTAAAATTATACTAGATCCCTTAAAATAAATTAGGGAGCATTTCATATTTTTCTATGATCTGAAATAATTTAACTTTAGAATTATCTGCTATTTTAAGGCTGAATAGAGAACTTGGTTGTGAAACTATTATATGCTGCATTATTATATAGTAGATTTTAAACAATGTGTCTGCTCTCTTCTATGATAATTGAAATACTCAACTTTTCTACTTTTTCTTGGATCAATTATAATTCATATTTTGCTTGGAAGGCATCCATTTTCAAAAGGTTTTCCAAATTAGTTGTCATTGTATTAGACATAGAATTCTCTTGTGATTTTTTTTTTTTGAGGAAGATTAGCCCTGAGCTAACATCTGTTGCCAATCCTTCTCTTTTTTAGCTGAGGAAGATTGGTCCTGGCCTAACATCCATACCCATCATCCTCTACTTTGTATGGGATGCCACCACAGCATGGCTTGATAAGTGGTGTGTAGGTCCACGCCAAGGATCCCAACCTGTGAACCCTGGACTGCCGAAGTGGAGCGCGCAAACTTAACCACTACGCCACTGGGCCAGCCCCTTCTTGTGTTAAAACCTGTTCTGCACATGTGGTTGTTTACTTTCTCATTCCTAACCTTACATTTTTTGCTTTATTTTTTTCTAAATCAGGCTCACAAGAGATTTGTCTATTTTGTTGAACTCTTCAAAGAACCAGCTTTGGAGTTTATTTTTTTCTACTATTATTTATCGTCTTCTATTTTTTGATTTTAGTTTTTGTGATAGTTCCTCTTCCTACTCTCTTTCATTTTGTGGTTCTTTTCTAATTTCACAATATAAATCTAAGATTCTTTATTTTATCTAAGTTCTTCATTTTCAATCTTTCATTTTTTATGAAGACATTTTAAGGCTGTAAATTTGCCTCTGAATATAGCTTGTTTTGTATTCTATAGGGTTTAGTATAAAGTGTTCTCTTTTTCATTCCTTTTTACATATGTTGTAATTTTACTTGTAATTTCCTCTTTGATCCAAGGGTTGTCCAGGACTGGGTATCATTTTTTTTTTAACATTTAACGTTTTTTATCATCTTTTTATTTTTTTTTCCAGTTTTATTATGATCAGAGAATTAGGTTCTGTACTTTTTAATTAAGGTTTTCTTCTTTATCAAGTACATAATCAATGTTTACATATTCCATGGACATTGAAATATGTATATTTTCTACTTGTAATTGAAGTTCTGGGCTTCTGTTACGTCAGGTTTATTGATTTTAGTATTCAAGTTTATTGATTTTAGAATTCAATTCTCTGATATGTTTCCTAGGTCAGTTCTAGTTCTAAAAGAGGTGTGATTAAAATTTCCTACTTAAATGTATTTTAAATAAGTTTCTCTTGCATTTCCAAAAAGTTTTCTTTATGTATTTAGTTGCTATGTCTTTGGTTCATACAGGACTATGACTGCCCTGTCTTCTTTGTAAATTGTGCCATCCATAAATTCCTTTTTATCCTATTTAGTGCTTTCAATTTCTATCTAACCAATGTCCCCTTATCTCATGTTAATGTTACCATTCCTTCTTTCTTCTGTTTACCTCTGTCTGGTTTCTCATAACTCATCTCTTTATATTCAATCTTTTATAGTGCTTCAAGTTTCATTTCTAGTAAAAAAAAAATTATAGATGTAGACATAACAAATGAGAAATCTGGGTTTTGTTCTTCACCTAGAGAATTTACCTACCCTGCAGAAGCCAGCTATTGTGCTGAGGGGATCTACAGATCCATGGAGGCTTAGAGCTTGGATATTTTTATGTTGCAAAGAAAATTTAATATTATGTTGATGTTAAAATAACCAGTAGTATACAATTTAGTTTGTAATATTAGTATTTTAAAATATCACTAAGTACAAAAAAATAGCCTAGAAACATAGCCGTTAAAATCTTGATAGTAGATTTCTCAGGGTGGTGGGATTAGAGGTGGCTTTTTTGTACTTTTCTGTATATTCCATATTTTCTATAATGAACTTATATCAATATTTTAATTTTCAAAGAGCACCAATTATATATGGTATTTAGATCGAAAGTGTCTTTTATGAAGGACTTGTGTCCAGAATATGTAAAGAACTCTTAAAACTCAACAGGATGGGCTGGCCTGGTGGTGTAGGGGTTAAGTTCGCATGCTCCGCTTCAGCAGCCCGGGGTTCGTGGGTTCGGATCCTGGGTGCAGACCTACAGACCGCTCATCAAGCCATGCTGTGGCAGCGTCCCACATACAAAATAGAGGAAGATGGGCACAGATGTTAGCTCAGGGCCAATCTTCCTCAACAACAACAACAAAAAAACCCAACAACAGGAGAAAACAACCCATCAAATAAAACGAGTCAAAATACTTGAGCAGACATTTTACCAAAGAGAATATATCCATGGAAAATAAGCAGAAGAAAAGATGTTTAATATCATTAGCTATTAGGAAAATGCAAATTCAAACTACAGTCAGATACCACTACACCCCTATTAGGATGGCTAAGAAAGCCCCACACCTGACAACACCAAGTGCTGATCAAAACAAGGGGCAACTGGCACTCTCATACATTGCTGGTGGGAGTTCAAAATGGTACAGCCACTCTAGAAAACAGTTTGGCAGTTTCTTATAAAGTTAAACATACACTTACTGATGACCCAGCAGTCATGGTCCTGTGTATTTATCCTAGAGAAGTGAAACTTGTGCTCACACAAAAACCTGTATATAAATGTTTACAGAAGCTCTAGCTATAATCGCCTAAAACTGGAAACAACCTAAACGTCCATCAGATGAATGCTACTCAGCAATCCAAAGGCATGAGCTATTGACATACGCAGCAATTTGGACACATGCAGCAATCTCAGAGACATGATGCTGAAACTAGTCTCAGAGCTGACACACTGTATGATTCCATTTATATGACATTCTTGAAAAGAGAAAACTATAGTGTGGAGATTAGTGGTTGTCAGGGGTTAGGATTAGGGAGATAGTATGAGTATTGACTGGGAGGGGGAAAATCCCCTTTCCACCCTTCTTGTGTTCTTATGGCTGGACTAAGAATAAAATTGACACAAGACTAAAACTGATACAGATTAATAAGAGAAAGACCTCTAAAGATCTCTCTATTGGAGAGCATAGAGAAATGATGCTCAGCGAGTGAACAAAGCAGGCACTATATCTTTGTTGCACAAAGAAACAATAAATTTGTGAGGAATGACAGGAAAAAAACTTATATTTGAGGTACGTAATTAATGAGGAATTTAAGCAGAGTTTAAGATGAGGTAGTAAATCAGCAAGGTTTGCTTATGTGGGCTTCTCAGCCATGAATCCCCAGCTCTGGTGATAGGGATGCGGGGAGAGCACCTCTCACATGGGAGACTGATTTCCTGCTCTCAGGGGGAGTAGAGACAGGAGGGTCAGAATGCCCTCTTTGCTTCTCAAGTAACTTTAATTCTAAATAATCAGTATGCTATTGTGGGATATTTGGGGGTGGCCTGCTCTGGGCCCCAACAGTATAAAGGGATAGTAGAAGGGAGTTTTTTCAGTGATGGAAATGTTCAGTTTTAGTAGTGGTTACATATTTATACATGTTTTAAAATTCATAAAACTGTACACTAGAAGTCAATTTTACTATATGATAATTGTTAAAACATTTTAAGGTGTCTTTTAATCAGGTTTAGTAAGAATTGTACTTCATTTTTATGTTATTTTTAAATAATTTCAAACATACAAAAAGTTGCAAGAATAATACAATGAACCTACATACCCGTCACCTAAATTCACCAAATGTTAACATTTGCCACATTTTCTTTAATACACAAATGTTCACAGCAGCTTTGTTTGTAATAGCACAAAACTAAACAACTCAAATGTTCATCACCAAGTGAGTGGACAAACAAATTTTGATATGTTCATACAATGGAATACTGCTCAGTAATAAAAAGAAATGAACTATTGTTAGGATTAATTACATACTGTGTGGAATTGGCCCAAGGGCCAAAAGCCTGTCATCTCCTTAGCCAGGAACTGTACCAGCGCTCACTCCTCCTGCCCTTTGTCTCTATACCTCGTAAGGCTCAGCTTCCATCCTGGCCCTCTGCTCTCACACCCATCCAGTGGCTCCTGGAGAACACTAGAGGGAAACCAACACTGCTCAGTCTAGAATTCAGGGCTCTCCAGGAGCTGTTCCTGTCTAGATATCCAAATTAACGCCCTCAAACCACCTTAGGGGTTTCCACAGAATGGGCTGTTAGTGGTACTACCTAAGAAAACAAGCAGAAGGCAGAAAACTTCTGGACCTGCCATCTCTCTCCATTCCCTGTTAGGTATTTTCTCTTCCCTAGACTGTTTTAATAATGGTTTTCCTGCTGTCCCATTTTTTCCCCACTTAATCACATTAGAATGTCTGTAAGGGGGCTTGGAGTTATCTTGGCAGTTACAGACCCCAGGTAGCAAGAGGAAAGGTAAAGAATGCCTATTTTTGTATCTTGTATAAAATAGAAGCGATCAGCAGATAACTCCAGGTTTTCAGTCCTTCCCTCACCCCCATTTACCCCTCTTCCTGAATCTGTCCCACATAATCCTCCCTCTTATTAGTCTGGGTCAGTCTGGGCTCTTATTTACATCCAGTTCCTCCACCTGTGAACTACATTCCATCTCCTCTCAACCATTCAAGGACTGTGATCCTACAGCTCTTTCTCTCCCTTTCTTGAATTGTCAGATTTTCTCTCTCTATTGGACGATTCCCATCAGTTTACAGATAGGTCCTAATAACTGTCACCATTTACAAAGATATCCTTTCCTTGGCCCAATATCCTACTGCAGCCACTATTCCATTTCTCCCCTTTCAGCTACAGAAATACTCCTTGACTTGTAGATTCACTGTCTCTATATTTTCTCATCTTCTATTCTGTCTTTAATTCACTCCAATCTGATTTTCATCCCTATCACTGAAACCATTCTTGCAATGACTCCCATAATTCCTTAATCTTGACATTGGAAAATACCTCAGACAATACATAGTCCACATTCCTTCTCCCGGCAGCATTTGAAATAGCTGATGTCTCCCCACTTCTTGACATTCTCTTCAGTTGTTTCCAGGACACCACACTCTCCTGTTTTTTCTCCTACCCCACTGGCTGCCCTTTCTCAGTTTCCTTTGCTGAATTCTTCTCCTCCTTTTCCTCCCAACCTCTAATGTTAGAATACCCCAGAGTTTGCTCCTCTTTCCTTTCTACACTGACATCCTGGTTGGTTTCCTCAAATGTAATGACTTTAAAAGTCATCTCCATTTTGATGCACCTCAAATTAACTCTTTAGTCCTGACAGTTCCCCTGAACTCTAGACTCATACATCTAAACATTAACTTCACATCTCCAATTTGATGTATAATATGTATCTTAAATTTAGCATTTCTAAAATTAAGCTCTTGACTTCTGCCACCTCAAACCTGTTCTTCCCATAGTATTTCTCATCTTGGTATGATACCATCGTTCACCCAGTCACTTAGGTCAGAAACTTGGAGTCATCCTTGATGCGTGTTTTTCAAACACACTCTACATCCAACCTATCAGCAAATGAGTTCTACCTTTAGAATATACACTGAATTTAACCACCTCTTTCCCCCAATATAATTACTAACGTAGTCCCAGCCACCAACATCTTTGCCTGGATTGCTGGCTGAGCATCCTAACTGGATCCTCTACCTCTATCCTTGTTTCTCTATTCCATGCAGAAACCAGAGTAACTCTGTTAAATCACCAGTCTCCTGTGCCAAACTGCCCAATGACTTTGCATCACACTTTAAAATAAAATCCTAAATCCCTATCATGGTCTGCAAGGCCCTATGAGATCTCTGCCCCAGACTGCCTCTCCAACCCATCCACCACTGTTCCCCTGGTTCTTACCACTTCAGACATTCTGACTTTCTTGTTATTCCTCAAGTACGCCTCCTGTGTTCCTACCTCAGGGCATTTGTACTTGCTTTGCTCCCTGCCTGGAACACCATCCCCTAAAATATATGCACGACTTGCCCCCTCACTTGATTCTGGAGTAGGGTTACCAGATAAAATACAGGATTCTCAGTTAAATTTGAATCTCACATAAGCAGTTAATAATTATTTAGTATGTATGTCCCAAATATTTGTTGTTTTACCTGAAATTCAAATCCACTGGGTATCTTGTTTTTCTTTTTGCTAAATCTGGCAATCCTATTCTGGAGCTTTTATTGTTTTAGTTCATGGAAGGGGCCCTTTCCTGGCTCCTGCCTCAGTTTCAGCTTTCCCACTGTGCACAAGCCTGTGTCTCAGGCATTAAAACCCACCCCCTAAGGCATATATGTGGTTCACTTACTTTGTGGATCACAGGGCTTCAGCTTTCATTGTTGCAGGCTCTTTATTTGGGGTACCTGGATATCTCTTCTCTTCTCTTCTCTTCTCTTCCCTTCCCTTCCCTTCTCTTCTTTTCCTCTCTTTCTCTCTCTCTCTCCATATATATATATATATATATATATATATATAAAATCTGCTGCTTTCAGGCTCAACTATGTATTTAGTTTTTTTACAAAGTATTGTATCTAGCATTTTGGTGTGTTTGAAAAGAGAGATTTTGTTTTCATGTGAGTTCACCCTGCCATCTTGTCCCATAGTTGACAATTAATTGGTAATACATTTCCCTACAGCCACTCATTCCACCTTTTTGTTGTTGTTGTTGCCTCAAAGCCCCAGTAGATAGTTGTATGTCCTGGTTGCACATCCTCCTAGTTGCTGTATGTGGGACGCGGCCTCAGCATGGCCGGACAAGCGGTGCCTCGGTGCACACCCAGGATCCGAACCCCAGGCCGCCAGCAGCGGAGCGCGCGCACTTAACCGCTAAGCCACAGGCTGGCCCTCCGCCTCTATTTCTATGTCTAAACTATATCCTTCAAAGTTCATTTAACTGTGATGTGTGTCCTCTACCTCTATCTCTCTTCTGCATAACCTTTTTAAGATTACACCTACTGATTAATGACACCAAGGACTAAATGTACAGCCAGCCCCTCTTACCATGTTTATGATTTCAAAGTTTACTTTGGCAAAAACAGTTTAGCACAAAGCTGGAACTTTATTCTAAGGAATCGCCAGCAGATTTGCATGGAGTCATGGATTAGACTTTCCATTAGTAAAGATTATGTTCCTTCTTTAAGTATTTCAGGTGTCCTGGGAGAGGATTTAGTAGGTCCCTAAAGCTCAGGCCCACTACGTATCTCCTTGCTTTCCCTTTTTTCCCACACTCTACCTCTAGGCCGCCCACCTAGTTCTGAGTTATCAGAAGCTGATGCGATCAGAGGCTCTGCTCTGGCTCTTGCAGTGGAAGGCAGAAAGACGTCTCCTTTTACGCGAAGCCAGGAAACGAGAGGGTGAGCACAGGAAGGCTTGAGAACAGGAAGCAAAACGTCTCCATCCACGTGGGTCTCGGGCAAGTGCTCCTAACGATAAGCCAATTGCAATACAGGATTTCCAGGCCCTGAAGCGCAAGGGCCAATCATATCGCAGCCAGGCGGCGCTAGCCCTCTTTGCGGCTTTCCTCAATTTCACCCTAAAGAGGCTCCAGGTTAGGACCAGCTTCGCTTATTCCGCTTCCTAGGCTTTTCTCTCTCCACGTCCCTGCCTCCTTCCCTAATCGAACGGTAAGTTTTGAGCTCCTATAATACACCTCCCTTTCTTACTCCCCTATAGCTCATAGAATTGTGGAGTTGTGAAAGAAACCTTGGCATCAAGGTGGACAGTCTTGCTTTACAGATAGCAAAACGGAAAGGTAGAGTGTTATTATCTCTACGGTGTTACCAGCGTGCGCTTTGTGTAAAGTATTCCCATCATTTGTAATCTGTAAATTTTAATCAGTGTTTGGACTCTAATTTCTCTCAATGCTTAGTTGAATCTGAGAGCAAGAGCAACACCTGGACCGGAAGAGGAGGTGATAACAGGTTTCCCGTGTGATGAATACAAGGGAGACCTGGGACAAAGCCTGAATGCTCAGTGTGTGAAGATGTTTTTTAAATAAATTTAAGACACCTGTGTAAACGCAGGGGCATCAGGGAGACGAGAGAAAGGAGACCCAGTTTGACAGCAGGTGCTGCCAGCACACTGGATGAGCACGCTTGGGAGAGTCACTTAAATGCTGTGTGCTGTGTTCAGCGGTGTTAGAGTAACGGATGTCCGGTTCTGTGCAAATGCCTCCTCCTCGCCCACCTCACCGGCACAGTCGGCCTCTACTCCTCTCTGGTTCCCAGTATTGCCCCTCACTCTACATTGCTTCAACACACACCCTCACTTCCTCACTCTGTCACAGGGAAGAGGGTCTTTGCCGTCCAAGCCTAGCTTTTCCTTCTGTGCTCACTCTACCTTCCCCTCTCATCCTCACTGGACTCTGCTTCATCACCTGTTGTATAATTTCTTGTCTTCTGAACCCCATCCAAACAATACTTATCTCTAGATTTCTTTTAGGCATTTGAAGTGGTTAATCCCTCCTTTAAAAAAAAAAGCTTTATTGTTTTAATTAACATACCATACAATTCACCCACTTAAAGTATACAATTCAGTGTAGTCACAGATATATGCAACCATCAACTTTAGAAGATTTCCATCACCACAAAGAGCAGCTCTGTATCCTTTAGCTACCATCCCATTTCCCACAACCCAAAACAACCACTCATCTGTCACTATAGACTTGCATGTTCTGGACATTTCGTATAGTAAACGGAGTAATATAGTATGTGTTCTTGTGTCACTGCTTCTTTTACTTAGTATAATTTTTTTAAAGTTCATTCATGTGGTACCATGTATCAGTACTTCATTCCTTTTTATCACCGACTAATATTGCATTGTATGGAAATAACACATTTTGTTTATCCATTCATGAGCTGACAGTCATTTGAATTGTTTCCACCTTTAGATTATTGTGAATAGTGCTTCTATGAACATTCATGTACAAGTTTTTATTTAAATACCTGTTTTCAATTCTTTGGGAATATACTTAGGAGTGGAATTGATGTATTATATGGTAATTTTATGTTTAACATTTTGGGGAACCACCAAACTGTTTTCCATAGCGGTGGCACCATTTTAGTTTCCCCCAGAAATGTACAAAGGTTCTGGTTTCTCCATTTTCAGGTCCTGAGTGATCAGTAAGTCCTTTCATTCTGAAGATTCTTGCTCTTCAACTCTGAGAAATTCTCTCCTTCTTTCTCTTGAATTCCCTGACTTTTATTATTTCTGTTCTTTCTTCCTAGAATTTCTGTTAATTCAAGGTTGAACTTCCTGATTGATTTTCTGTCTCTTTTAGCTCCTTTTATATCTCTGTTTTCATTCTATTCAGTTGAAGATTGCTTCAATTTTTATCCTCATGCCCTTCTATTGATTTGATTTCAGCACAATAGTTTTAACTTTCAGGAGATTTTGTTCTTTGTCACTCTTTCATAGCATCCTGTTACTGTTTTAAGGGTGCAGTTTTCTCTGTGTGTGTGTGCACGCATGTGCGCATGTTCTCTCCTGCTCCCTGAATTAACTGTTTCCTTCAGGGTCAGTTTTTTTTTTTGTCTTTATACTGGAAGATGATATTTTCATTTATTTATACTGAAAGCTTCCTTAAATGTCTGGGGGTCTTGATCGTTCATATTTAAGAATGAAGTATTAATTGGATTATCAGCTCTCTGTACTTGATTGAGACTTGCCATTCTGGCCAAGACGATGGGACAGGAATGCTGACGTTTTACTTTAAATGGCAGAATGCAGGGTATTTTCTTTGGAGCCATTAAATTTATTTAAAGAATAACATTTCAGTGTTTTATGTGTATATGTGTGTTGGGAAGTTCTGGGTGTTCTCCATCCCTCCTATCATGCCCCCATCCTAGGGGTAGATGCTTGGCTGTAAGGCATTCTGCATGTTGAGTAGGAGGGAGGGACAACTATCTCATGTGTGGATTCTTGACCCTATATCTCATTATTGTACTCAGTGGTCCCTGGTATTTCCTGGTTCTGGACCCTTCTCGATTTCTGTAGGGTGAATTGATTTCTTCCTTGGCTGTATTGCCCACGCTCTACAGTTTCTTCTACTTTCCCCTATCAGTTATCGTTCCTTCATCAGCTTCCAAAGAAGCAAGTGAGACAGTGCTGGTGCATACCAAGCTCTCAAATTATGTTTATTACTGCTCTCATTACTACTAATATAAGAAGGGATACTCCCAAGTAGGTACAATGCTATGGACTGAATTATGTCCCCTCAAAATGTATATGTTGAAGCCCTAACCCCCAATGTGACAGTACTTGGAGATGAGGCCTTTGGGAGATATTTAGGTTTAAATGAGGTCATGAGAGTAAGAGCTTCGTGATGGGATTGGTGCCTTTATAAGAATAGACACCAGAGAGTTCTCCTCCCTCCCCCCGTCATGTGAGGAGACAGCAAGAAGGCAGCCATCTGCAACCCAGGAAGAGAGCCCTCAGCAGAACTCAACCATGCTGGCACTCTGATCTCAGACATCTAGCCTCTCACATTAACTGTGAGAAATAAGTGTCTGTTGTTTAAGCCACCCAGTCTGTGGTATTTTGTTATAGCAGCCAAAGCCAATTCAGACATACAATTTTGTTATAATCATTCAGCATGGAACCTAAGAGTCCTAGATGAGAAATAAACGGGGAGTAATGATGCTAGACCATGAGAGACGAGTTAGGAATGCAGGTGACATCAAGATTACATAGTGACTGATGTTGATGCCTCTCCTGTGTCTATCTGTGTTTACCCTCTATTATTGGAAATAATTATTGTTTCTCTATTATTGGAAAACAGCTGCAGTGAACCATAACTGTTTTCCCAGGCAACAGGAACCTGATCCACCTGAATCTGGGTGCTAGTTTTGTGGAAGATTATGGAATGAAGCTTCCATGTGAGACTTTGGGTCATTCTGACTGTAAAATACAGGACCTGGGACTCCTGTGTTCTGCAGCTTTCCTTCTATATGGGATTTACTATGTAGGGATTCACTTAATGGATGAGAAAGCTGGAACCTGTATCTATTAGAAAAAGTTGAGTTCTAAATGACTCATTTTTCTAGTGGGGTTCCAAGTAAGTCTTGTGTCTTCACTATAATCATTATAATACAAGTTTTTCTTATCTTCCCAAGAAGTCCCACTGTTTCCCAGAGTTTTCTTTTTGTGTAAAAAAAAATGCTCTTTTGATACTAAATTAGCATTAGAACATTATAAAAGGAATTAAAATTTTTCTACCCACAACTTCATTAAATTAATACCAACTACTTTAAGGTTCATTTGTTCATTCTATACGTGAACAATTTTGTATACTTGTTTATTCATGTATTATTTCATTGATTCATTTTGCTATTGCTATTCATTTAAAATATCCATATAATATTCTATAGAACCCCATTATCTCTTACAGGGAGTTGGTGATGCACAAATGTGGGCCAGTAAGTGCCAGTCTGACCACTCAAACCAGGGCCCAAGAGAGGGGATGGTTGTTCACTGAAGTGTAAGTTCTAGTCTTCAGCATTTTTAGGCCAGTAAGCTCAAGATTTACAATATTTAGAGGGGCTTTTATTTCAAGAAATTTATTTGAGTTAAGCAATTTGGCAAGAGAGGCATGAAAATTCTAGAATATAAATGAATGTTAATAGAAGGGAGAGGAGATTTGGAATATTTGAATATTCTGATTAAGTCATTTTCCTCGGGAAGGAAAATCTACCTGGAACCTGGGGTAACAAGATGGTCATTCAGGTATAACACAGAGAAAGAGTCAGAAGATTTTTAAGATAGACCATAAAACTGCAACATACAAATAGACCTGTTACGAAGACTGCTAATCAGAGACTTCTCTTGAGGTCTGCTCTCCCCCTGCTGCCTGAGATGTGCACCAGGATTCTTAACTAGCTCCTGGACTGATTGTTTTTCCCACAGTGGCAATGAGCTGGGAACTTATTATCAGATAAACCAAAGTAAAGAAAGCTATAACCTGCAACTTGTACAGGTGAGAACTTAGCCAACATGGGGACTTTCTTCCCAAGAGTGCCTCCAAGATGCTCCAAACTAAGAGTCAGCAGAAACAGAGAGTGGAAATAGGACCAATATCACAGGGAATAACTGAAGGACAGTCTACAGAACCATTCACAAGTAGTGAAAAGGACACGCAAGAACTCACATTTATTTCACATCTATATTTTTCTGAAATTATTTAATATACCCTGGAGAGAAAAAAACTATGTAATCTAGTAAAAAGAACTCCAACTTAGGAAAGCAATGAAAAGAAATCCCAGGGTATTAGCTACGCAGCAAGCCTAGAAAATAATGAGTCCACATTAGAACAGGACACCAGAGGGTCAGAAGAATACCTTGAAACAAAAAATAGATTTCTGTTAACAAACTGTAAGAGTAAGAGGCTGCATGATCATCAGTAATGGTATATGCTTCATTTTGTCAAATAAAAGAGGTTGTTAGAAATGCTAGAGAAAGCAAAGTTTTATAAGAACATGATAGTCCAAATACAAAAACTGAAATGTAGCTTGTATGTAAGCATCTCCTAGAGTATAAGAAAAGATTTGATTTGGCCTTGACCCTTGAAGCAGTCATCTTTTAGTGGCACAGTTTTAGTGATATAGGATTATATTTCTTACTCTACGAGTCTGTGAAATAATAGAAAAAATATGTATTGGTCTCTGCCCCCCGGTTCCTGACACAGAGCTATTAAATCCCTTGGAATTCCCTGGGTGATAGCAGTGTCTTTTGTTCTAATGAAGTGACTCGTGGTGTGCTCCTCGATGGGGGCTGGTCACCAGAAAGACCAAGCCACGACTAGAACCTTGGAATTTTCAGCCTGACCCCCCATTTTCCAGAGAGGGAAGAGGGGCTGGAGATGGAGTTAATGATCGACCATCCCTACATGATGAAGCCTCCATAAAAATCCTGAAGTATGGGGTTCAAAGATCTTCTGAGTTGGTGAACACATCTATATGCTAGGAGGATGGCTCACTCCAACTCCGTGGAGACAGAAGCTCCTGCACTTGAGACCCTTCTGGACCTCACCCTATGTATCTCGTCATCTGACTGTTCCTCTGTATCCTTTATCATGCAATAAACCAGTAAACATAAGTAAGTGTTGCCCTGACTGTGTGAGCTCTTCTAGCAAATAGTCAAATCCAAGTAGGGGAGGATCATGGGAACCTCCAATTTATAGCTAAGTCGGACAGAAGTTGTGGGTAACCTGGGGGCCTACTGGCACCTGAAGTGGAAGGCAGTCTTATGGGACTGAGCCCTTTACTTGTGGGCTTAATAGTGAAGACTATTAATTAGAGACTTCTCTTGAGGTCTTCACTTAACCTTCACTACCAGAAGATAGTGTCAAAACTGAGTAAATTGTAGGACACTAAGCTGGTATCGCAGAGAATTGTTTGGTGGGGGAAAGCCCACAGACATTTGGTGACCAGAAGTGACAGAAGTGAAGTAAAGGGTGAAAGTAAAGGAAAAACACAGGACAAAGAATGAGTTTTTCCTACCCAGAGTCCAATCTCATTCCTTGGTTCTGTAGTGAATGATATTTACACAAATATAATCTCATAGATACTATATACTCATTTTCAAAATTTTAGAATCAATCTATATATAAAGTATAGAGAAAACAATTAAAATTGCTAAACTGAGTATAAAATTAAAATAACATAAGCAATTGGGAGCATAAAAGAGATGCAGAAAAGTTGGGAGATAATTTTCTCATCTTATATAGAAGTCAATAGACCTCTCCACAGTAGACAGATCAATAATTAAAGTACCAATATGAGAAATAAAAACAATGTAAGATATTTTTTTGGGGGGGAGATGGGACTACATATTGTAAGTGAATGAATTCTTTATTTTTCATAGAATGAAATGTTTGATTACAATAAAAATCAAAGTTTTTGTGGAAATTGTCAGACTCTAAAATGTATATAAATGAGCAAGGGGCCAAGAATAGCTAAGACACACTTGAAGAATAAGGTGGGAAGACTTAGCCTACCAGATATCTGGTCTTATTATAAAGCTATAGTAAGACAGTGTGGTATTGGTATAAGATTAAACAAAATGAAAAATAGAACAGATTGGCAGGCCCAGAAACGGACCCACACATATAGACACTTGGTATGACAAAGGTGGCATTGAAGATCAGTGGGGAAAGGAACAGCTATTTAATAAATGGATCTGGGATAACTGGTTATCAAATTAAGGGAGAAAGTGAAATTGAGTCCCTATCTCATACCACATACAATTTTATATGGAATTAAAGCTAAATTAAAACTTTCAGAAAAAAAAGGAGAAAATCTTTGTCACCTAGAGAAATTCTTAAATGATATACAAAATGCTAATTACTACAGAAAAGATTTATAAATTTGCCTATATTAAAATTAATATACACCTGGTGGTGTAGTGGTTAAGTTCGCACGCCCCGATTCGGCGGCCCCGGGGTCCACAGGTTCGGATCCTGGGCGCAGACTTATGCACCACTCATCAAGCCATGCTGTGGCGGCATCCCATATATAAAATAGAGGAAGATGGGCACAGATGTTAGCTCATGGCCAATCTCTCTCACCTAAAAAAAAAAAAAAAAAAGAATACCAGACGGTCAAATGGCACCATAAAGAAAATAAAAATGAGCTACATACTGGAAGATATTTGCAACACATATTTAACTAACAAAGTATTAGTAATCAAAGTATATTAAATCTCCTCCAAACCAATAATAAAAACCAAACACTATATTTCATTAAACATAAGATGTTTTCAATTATAAGATGCACCATTAGGTTATGTACCACCGATAGGAAAACATTCAATTAAATTGATATATTACTTTCTCATTTCCTTTGAGAATACTGTCAGGAAGACTAAACAATTCCTCTTCCCAAATGCTAAGCTGTTTCTAAACATCATTTGGTCCATTTACATTAAAGATGCTTCCACTAAAAATGTGCTTTTTATAGGTGGAAATGGATCCTATTACTTTAGCCCACTCACTTTTCATTAATTCATTTACCAAATACTTATCAAGGTCTCCTTTGTGTTAAAGACCAGGATATAAAGATGAATGGCCTAACCCCAGTGTTGTGAATATTATTGTTGGGAAATAATTACAATGTACTGTGAACGCGCTGCAACTGAGGTATGTTCAAAGTGGTAGGGGATGACAAGGCTGTTGAAAACTGCACATTTGTTTCTGAACTTTGAAAGATGAATGACAATTAACTAAGCAGACACTTTGGAAAGGCAAAAAAGGTCTCAAAAATCTGGAAAACCATAGGTTGAGTGAAGAAGTGAGTACACTGATGTTGGTGAAGTATTAGATGTGAGGGATGGAGCCGGAGCCAACAACAGAAAGATGGAGAGACTTCAATATGTGTGTTTTCCAGACATTTTAGACATTAAAAGTGTTAGCAGTTGGATTCCATATTTCTAAATGCAGGAGAGTGATGTGAGCAAATTTGTTTTGTAGAAAGAACTCTGGCTGTTGGCATAGGAAGCAGACAGAGGTTGATTTGCTTCTTCAGTCATTGCATTCTTACAGAAGTTCTTGCTAGCATTCACACTTTCAATTCTTCAGTTTTGCCCATATTACATCACTTTGGATGAAGCTAAAGTATACTTCTACCTAGCCACTGGGTGCCAGAGTTCAGTATTAATCCTGGTCCTCCCCTTGAGGACTCTTGCTCATTCTTCTAGTCCACATTCAAATTGCTCCTCTTTGACAAGTATTCAAGATAAATTAATCCCTCTATATTAGGCTCTAATATCATTTCATATGTATATTTGTAATATTTGCCTTAATGAGCCTTTTTTTCTCACTATTACATGTCCTGTAACAGAAGCTACTTTCATTTTCATAGTCAAATGCCTGGCACATAGTACACACTGTGGAGTGGAGAATTGCAATAAATGCGGACTTTTGTTCCAGCCAAGGTGGAGTAACAGGAACTATATTTACCCTCCTGTCTGAAATAACAACAACAACAAAAAGGACAAAATATATGAAACAACAGTTTTCAAGATGCTGGACATCATGCGGTGACAGATAGTGATCTCTGAGAAATGGGAGATATGAAGTGAGCCCTATGATTGCCCCAGCTTATTGCCTTGAAAGAGTTTCAAGCCACAGCAGAGGAGGGAAAACCCAGTCAGAACCCAGTGCACTCACTGAGTTGAAGAGATGGAGCTGAGAGTCCAGGGAGACCAAGGAAGCTAGAATTTGCAGAACAGTGTATCACAGAGGAGAGAGATGCACAGGAAAATGTAGAGATCTGCAGAGGGTTCACCTCGAACATTCAGCAGAGTACTGATCAGCTCACATGTGTGAGAAAACTACCTGATACCAGGAAAAGAACCCCCTGAAAGAATTAGAACAATTCTAGTTCTCACACAGGGCCAAAAATAGTGCCTATTCCCACCGGAAAAACTCATAATTCGTTGAGCAGTGGGGAGAGTACTAAAAAAGCCTTGTTTCATTAGTGGGGAATAATTATCCCTAAACTAAATACAGCTCTGGTCCGACCTAACAAATCTTAAAAGTAAGACCAGAAAGGATCAAACAGTTTCCAAGTAGCTTAACTGCATCCTAGAACACAGCTCCACAAAAATTTGAAAGAATACAAAAATATCCAGCAGTTAACAATGTAAAATTCACAGTGTCTAGCATCCAATCAATGAGTACCAGGCATGAAAAAAAAAAATACAAGCCAAGTAGGGTGAATGATAAACCAATTGAATCCAAGCAGGAAAATAGAATCCATAATAGGGTGAGTAATAAATCAGCAGAAACCAATCCAGAACTAACAAAGATATTAGAATTAGCAGAGAAGGACATTAAAAGTTATTACAACTGTATTCTGTATGTTCCAAAAGTTAAGTACTGACATGGAGAATATAAAAACTATCCTAATTGAACTTTGTGAGATGAAAAATACAGCATCTGGGATGAGAAATAAACTGGATTGGATTAATGGCAGATTAGACATTGCAGAAGATTAGTGAATTTGAAACATAGTAATAGAAACTCTCCAATGTGAAACACAGGGGAAAAAAATTTTTTTTAAATGAACAGAGTATCAGTGAGCTATGGGATAACTTCAAGTGGCCTAATATACTTGTAATTTGAATTCCCAAAGGAGATAAGAGAGGGGAGGACAGAAAATATATCTGAAGAAATAATGACCAAAAATTTTCCCAAATGGATGAATACTATAAATCCACAGATCGAAGTTCAATGAACACCAAGAACAAGAAACATGAAAAAAGTATACCAAGCACATCATAATAAAATTTCTTAAAACCAGTGAAAAAGAAAAATTTTAAGAGCAACCAGAAGGTGGAGGGTAGGGGAGACATTACACACAGAAGAACAAAGGTAGGGGTGGAAGAAGGTAACTTGTTGGTAACAACACAAGTGAGCAGACAGTGGAGCAACACCTTCAAATATTGAAAGGAAAGAAACTATCATTGCTATACCAATTCTATGCTTTCTTTCAAAACAAAACAAAAAGTATACCAATTCTATAGCTTCTTTCAAAGATAAAAGTGATATAAAGATTTTTTTTAGACATACTGAAGCTGAAAGAATTCAGCAGCAGTCCCTCCCTACAAGAAATATTAAAGGAAGCCCTTCAGGCAAAAGGAAAATAACACCAGAGGGAAACCTAGATCTACCACCCCTCAAAATTAGGAGCACCAGCAATGATAACTACATGACTGGGTATATATTTTCTCAAACAGAACAACCTGTAATTTCTTAGGAAGATCTAGTCTATTCTCATGACACTACAAAACTGAAACAAAGAAAAAGTCAATATACTATTTTTTTCTGATTTCTGCTTGGAATAACATACGGATCATTGCATCCTGTGGTATCACTTCATTGGGCAAAAACGTATGGAAAATCCTTTCTGTGACTTTAGCCAACAATTTGTTAGTGATATTCATTCCTTCACTAACCTGGAGTATACATAGTGATAGAGGGAAAATTTTTTTCTTAATTTTTCTTCAATGTTTTACCTAGCTTGTTTCTATGGTTATGAAGTGAACAAATTACCTCTTCATCTGAGATATAAAATTTAAAACATTGGTTCACCAAAAATTTTAACAATAAAAGTGAATTTGTGATTTATGAATTGTATAAGTATTAGAGTTAGAGGCAAAATTTTCTGCTTAAACTACTTATTAGGAGAAAATAAATTGTGTACATGCACTATAAGCTCCGTTATTTATCCTAGGTTTGTCTTTTTTAGGATTTTCACAAGGTTCCCTATTTCAGGCTCACATATGGTTTTACTGCTTACTTTCCAAACTTTAAGTTTGGGTCATTTCTCATCCATACGTATCTTCTTTGTATGTTTGAGGGATGTTTTTCACTTCTGATTGTTGTGAAGATCTTACCTTTCTTCTTATCACAAACAAAAATATGACAAGTCTAAACTTAGCCCCAAATGCCTCAGAGCATGATAGGATGGCACAGGTGTACAAGACTTTGAATCACCCAGAGTGTAACCTAGGTGTGCTCAGGTAAGCCCCAGATATTTCCTCTGGAGACTGTCTCCAGTGAAAAGGTGTTCAGAGTCTATTGTTACGGCAATAGGTCCTGGTGACTGTATCCTCTGGAGGTTGCAGGGGGTCATTCCCCTCCCTCTCCTTTGTTCCTCCCTCCAATAGGTCAGCCAATAAAGCCAGGTCAATAAGAAATAGTTAATGGGCCATACATAGAGGAGACAAACTTGTTAAACAAATATAAAACATGTCTCTCAGACTCCAGGATCCCTTATTCCTGTCACTCAAATTCTAATGATTCAAAATTTGAGTGTTCAGATGCTCTTATACATGTGTGAGGATAAGATCCAGGATGATGATCAGTTCTCTATTTATCCGAACTGGGACCTCAAAACCTCAAATAAAAGCAAATGTAGGAATTCCACAGTAGCACCCTAAAGGTTTCCCCAAGTTCGACATAGATAAACCAATCCATTTAGACACACATACATTTTTGGTTACCTGCAGATAAAAACTCATTCTCCTTTGAAGAAAACAGTAGATGGCAACAATCTGTGATAAGACTATTTTAGAGGAAAGGCAGCTCTTATTTGCTACAGCCTGTTCCTTGGTTGGGCAAAGAACTGTCCCCAGTATTCACCGGGGGCAGGAACCAACTGTGGGGTGGAGGAGGAACACAATCAAGAGCAGGGGATAGGCGGATCCTCTATGCTTTTCTTAGGTTGTGAGAAGAGTCAGTTGGTGAAAAACCACAGTTTCGTTTGGATGCTATGAGAGAAGTCTCACTTGACTATTGAGGAAGATTGGAATGATTATGAAAGACAAGAAAGATATTGGTGATGTTCTTCCTGATTTGAAGACCTCTAAATATATTCTCTCAGAATGATCCCTAAGAGAGATGAAAAATGAAGCTTTATCTGTAACAAGCCAGGAGTGAAACCTCATGAAGATGTCTGTTCTGCTCTCTCAATAGCCTATCAGCCAAACAGACTATAGTTTTTCTGTATTGGTACCCATGGGGTTCAACTGTTAGAACATCTGGGATCTGGTCCCGGTTATGCCTTTTGTTGTTGTTGTTTTCATGAGGAAGATTAGCCCTGAGCTAACGTCCAATGCCAATCCTCCTCTTTTTTTTTTTTTTTTGCTGAGGAAGATTGGCCCTGGGTTAACATCCGTGCCCATCTTCCTCTACTTTATATGGGACGCTGCCACTGCATGACTTGACAAGCAGTGCATCGGTGCGCGCCCGGGATCTGAACCTGTGAACCCTGGGCTGCTACAGCAAAGCGCGCGCACTTAACCACTATGCCACCGGGCTGGCCCCCTAGTTGTGCCTTTTGAACCTTGAAAAATATGCTTTAAAATCATTCTCTCTAAAGTGCTTGTCTGTACTTATTTTGAGAGGATCAAACAAATTAATGTTATGGCATTTTGAAATAGTATAACATGGACATGAATCAAGAACTAGAGTAGTTGGGCCGGCCCCCTGGCTTAGCGGTTAAGTGAGCGCCCTCCACTACTGGGGGCCCGAGTTCGGATCCTGGGCGTGCACCTATGCACCGCTTCTCCAGCCATGCTGAGGCCGCATCCCACGTACAGCAACTAGAAGGATGTGCAACTATGACATACAACTATCTACTGGGGCTTTGGGGGGGAAAAAAGGAGGAGGATTGGCAAGAGATGTTAGCACAGAGCTGGTCTTCCTCAGCAAAGAGAGGAGGATTAGCATGGATGTTAGCTCAGGGCTGATCTTCCTCACAAAAAAAAAAAAAAGAACTGGAGTAGAAGAAACCTTAACTCTCAACTACTTCAGTTAGGAAGAGAGATTTGAAAGGATGTCTGAGGACAACCCAATTAAAAGTATTTTCAAGTATCAATCACCTCAATCTTTCTTTTATGCCCCTGTCTTTTTATTCTGCCTGCACTGCCTTAGTTAACAGAGTCATCTCTTAATTATTCATTTGCCCTCACGCAGCCACTCCCCAAAAACCTGCTTTCCCTTATCTTTTCCATTATCTGTTTCCATTATCTTTCACACTGGCCACTAGTTATTCTCTAAAACTTATCTAATTACAAAATTCCAATGGCTTAGAAACCTTCAGTAGCTCCTTAGTGGACTACAGGATGGATCAGATTCTCTCTGTGGCATATAAGGCCTCTTCCAATCTACCTTTCAGGGTTGTTTTAAACAATAAGTTTATATAATGCCATACACATAGGATTTAATATATCTAGTATAATGACATACATAATAGTAATAATAGCATTAGGGGTAGGCTAAAAATTCATTTAAAGTCATTTCCTAGACTGAAGACCTTAGGTTTCAATATCTAAAAGAAAAATACCTACAGAGGAAGATCCTTCTTACAAATCCTGAGAAGTCACTCTCTTGAACGCAGCCTTGGTGAATGGAGCAGGAGTCAAGACACTTATATCTCTCTCTTTGTTTCCTCCCCCTTTCTCCATGATGTGGTGGTCCAGTCACAGACTGTAAGCTCCAAGAGAGGTGGGACCATGCCTTTTATTTGTTTGCCTTCTACTTCTTTTTCTTCTCTTACTGTGTTAGTGAAAGAAACCAGACTGTGTAACCCCAAAATATGCCACTTTGGTCTAGTGATTATTTTGGCAATAACTGATTATTTGGTAATCAATAAATAAAGGTACCTAAGAAATAGCAGGTACAAGACGGACACTCTGACCTTCTTTTTCTTCCTGAAAGCAGGAGATAAAACTCCCATGTGAAAGGTAACCTCCCTGTATCAAAAAGAATACTTAGAATTCATTTTATACAGAGAAGTGTAAGAATTATAAACCAAAAACTACAAAACATCGTTGAAAGAAACTAAAGAAGACCTAAATAAATGGAAAGACATCCCATGTTCATGGATTGGAAGACTTAATATTAAGATGGCAATACTCCCCAGATTGATCTACAAGTTCAACACAATCCCTATCAAAATCACAAGTGTCTTTTTAAAAAGCAATGAACAAGCTGACCCTAAAATTCATATGGAATTGCAAGGGACCTTAAATAGCCAAAACAATCTTAAAAAAGAAGAATAATGTTGAAGGACTCACATTTCCTGACTTCAAACCTACTACAAATCTACAATAATCAAGACAATATGGTACTAGCATAAGGATAGACATATAGATCAATGGAATAGAATTGAGAGCCCAGAAATAAACCTATACAACTATGGTCAATTGATTTTCAATAAGAGTCCCAAGATCATTCAGTGAGGACAAGGCTATTTTCACAAATCGTGTTAGGACAACTGGATATCCACATACAAAATAATAAAGTTGGACCCCTACCTCACACCACATACAACAATTAACTCAAAGTGGATAAAAGGCCTACATGTAAGAGCTAAATCTAGAGAACTCTTAGAAGAAAACATAGGTATAAATGTTTGTGACCTTGGATTAGGCAACTATTTCTTAGATATGACACCAAAAGCACAAGCAACAAAAGAAAAAATAGATAAACTGAACTACATCCAAGCAAAAAAACTTTTGTGTGTCAATGGATACTATCCAGAGAGTGAAAAAACAATCCATGGAATGGGAGAAAATATTTGTAAACTGTATATTTGATAAAGGTCTAGTATCCAGAATATACAAAGAATTCTTAATAATAAGTTGTAAGAATTCTTTGTATAAATAAATAATAAAAAACACAACCCAATTAAAAATGGGCAAAGATATTGAATGGACATTTCTCCAGAGAAGATATATAAATGGCCAATAAGCACATGAAAAGATGGTCAACATCATTAGTCATTAGGGAAATGCAAATCAAAACCACAATGAGATACCACTCATTGGTATCTACCAGGATGCTATAATAAAAAAGACAAACAACAAGTATTGACAAGAATGTGGAGAAACTGGGGCCGGCCCCATAGCTTAGTGGTTAAGTGCGCGCGCTCCACTAGTGGCAGCCCAGGTTCGGATCCTGGGCGCGCACAGATGCACCGCTTGTCCGGCCATGCTGAGGTGGCGTCCCACATACAGCAACTAAGAAGGATGTGCAACTATGACCTACAGCTATCTACTGGGGCTTTGGGGAGAAAAAAGGGGAAAAAAAGGAGGAGGATTGGCAATAGATGTTAGCTCAGGGACGATCTTCCTCAGCAAAAAGAGGAAGGATTGGCATGGATGTTAGCTCAGGGCTGATCTTCCTCACAAAAAAAAATAAAATAAAAATAATAAATAAAACAATGTGGAGAAATTGGAACATTGCTGATAGGAATGTAAAATGATGCATTTGCTTTAGAAAGCAGTTGGGCAGTTCCTCAAAAAGTTAAACATGGAATTACCATATGACCCAGCAAATCCACTCCTAGGTATATACCCAAGAGTACTGAAACACATGTTCAAACAAAAACTGACAGGTGAATATTCATAGCAGCATTATTGATAAAATTCAAACAGTGGAAACAACCCAAATGTCCATCAACTGATGAACGGATAAACAAAACGTGGCATATCCATACAATGGAATATTATTTGACCATAAAAACAAATGAAGTACTGGTACATGCTACAACATGGATGAATCTTGAAAATATTATGTTAAGTGAAAGAAGTCAGACACGAAAGGCCACAGTTTATATAATTCCATTTATATAAAATGTCCAGGATAGGCAAATCCATGGAGACAAAAACAAGATTAGTGGCTACTAGGAGCTGGGTGGGGTGGTGAGGAGAGGAGAATGAGGAGTGACTGCTTAATGGATATGAGGTGTTTTTGGGAAGTGATGAAAATGTTCTGGAATTAGATAGTGGTGATGGTTGCACAAACTTATGAATATACGAAAAACCACTGAACTGTACGCTTTAAAATGGTGAATTTTATGGTATGTGAATTATATCTCAATTAAAAAAATAGGCAAAGGACTTGAACAGATACTTCACCAGAGAGATTATACAAATAACAAATAAGCACATGAAAATATGTTTAACATATTAAGGAAATGCAAATTAAAACCATTGTGACAAGAGGAGCCCAAGGAGACATGATGACTAAATGTACTATGATATCTGTGATGGAATCCTGGAACAGAAAAAGGACTTTAGCAAAAAAGTAAGGAAGTCTGAATGAAGTATGGACCTTAATTAATAATAATGTATTAATATTGGTTGATTAATTGTGCCAGGTGGACCATACTAATATAAGATGTTAAAAGGGGTTGGTTTAGGGGATGGTGGAACTGTTCTGTATTGATTGTGATGAATCTATACATGTGTTAAAATTCATAGAAATGTACAACAAAAATAGTCAATTTTACAGAATGTTAATTTAAAATACAAAATTAAAAATTATTTGGAGGAATTAGAGAGCAATCAAGGGCCAACAGAACATGGAGATTTGACCCTTGAAAGAAAAGAACTGTACTCGATGAGATCCACCTTTCCAAAGCTTTCCCCTTAGGGCACTCCCCAGTCTGCACAGTGTGAGGTGGCTAGAATTCTTACAGAAAGCCATACACTTCTTGGCTTAAGATATCAGTGGATAAAGTTCAGGGCATAGCAGCTGGAAATTGAGGGGCGAATATCTCATAAAGGAGGGATCTGCAGAGAGGGGACCCCCTAAATCTGCATATGAAATTTCCTCAAATCCTTGGATGACCCCTTACTGCAGATCCACTGGGTGAGACTCCAAGGAGTCCAGTGGAAAGCAATAGCTGAGAGGCAGATATTTCAGCTGCTGCCTACTCCAAGAGAGACAGAATTTGTAATTGATTTCCACAAATTTAAAGGAGCTTGGTAAATGCCTTGGAGTGTCCACTGAAATACCATGTGGGCCATGCCTTAGAAGACTATGTGCCAGAACTAAGGAATTCACCCTAATAATAATGGTGAAACCTAAACAGACTCACTATAACAAAGGGTTGAACCAAGACTCCACAAACTTGAGGTCAAGTTCAAGCTATTAATTCCACTGCCTGCTAATAAAAAACCCAACATTCTTTAGAGGAAAATAAAAGAATCCAGAATCTGTACAATGTATCATCCTCAATGTCCATTACACAAAATTTTAAAATCCTAGACGTGCAAAAAAAAAAAAAAAGGAAAATATAATTCAACATCAATAGAAAAGTCAGACAATGGCAGTAGATACCAAGACCACCCAAATGTTGGGACAAAACCTTGGAAGCAGCTATTATAAATATCTACCAAAGACTTCAAGGCAAAGATAGTCATAATGAAAAAATAGATAGGGAAATCTTAATAGAGAAAAGGAAATTATTTTAAAAATAGAAATTGTGAAACTGAAAATAAAATTAAAAATTCAATGAGTGAGCTTAACAGAAAATTGAAGGTGTCAGAAGAAAGGGTCAGTGAAATAAAGAAATCTAGAGACATCTCAGTCAAGAGACTGAGAAAAAAGATTGGAAAAAAAGATCTATCAAACAATATTAAGGTGACAGTACTAATTGGAGTTCTAGAAGGAGAGGAGAGAGAAAACAAAGTAGAAAAATGTGAAGAAATAAAGGCCAAAAATCCTTGCATTTGGTCAAGACAAAAATTTACAGATTCAAAAATCTCAGAGAACCACAGTGAGATATATATGAAGAAAACCACTCCTAGGTACATCATAATCAAACTGCTGAAAACAAATATAAAGAGAAAATCTGGAAAGCAAAGATAAACAACAATGACATACTGGAGAACAATAATTTTAGGTATCTTGGACTTCTCCCCTGAAAGTATGAAGGTGAGACAGTAGTGGGGGAAAATCTTTAAAGTGCTGAAAGACAAAGATCATTAATACAGAATTCTATATCCAACAGAATGAATGAAGATGAAATAAAGTCATTTTCAGATTAAAGAATTCATCTAAGAGAATTCATCACCAGCAGATCTGCACCAAAAGAAATGCTGAAGGAAATTCTTCGGGCTAAAGGGAAATGATATCACAGAAAATCTTAGATCTTCAAGAGTGAATGAAGAGGGGGGCCAGCCCCGTGTCTTAGTGGTTAAGTGCGCGCGCTCCATTACTGGCGGCCCCGGTTCGGCTCCTGGGCGCGCACTGACGCACTGCTTGTCCGGCCATGCTGAGGCGGCATCCCACATATAGCAACTAGAAGGATGTGCAACTATGACATACAACTATCTACAGGGGCTCTGGGGGAAAAAAAAGAGGAGGATTGGCAATAGATGTTAGCTCAGAGCCAGTCTTCCTCAGCAAAAAAAAAAAAGGAGGATTAGCAAGGATGTTAGCTCAGGGCTGATCTTCCTCACAAAAAAAAAAAAAGAATGAATGAAGAAGATCAGAAATGGTAAACATCTGAGTAAATATAAAAGACTATTTTTTCTTCTTTCTTTAAAATACAGGACAGTTTCAAGCAAAAATTATAACATTGCCTTGTGGAGTTTATAATGTATGTGGATATAATACATATAACAAATATAGCATAAAGGATGGGGCAGGGATGATAGTAAATGGACCTATGTGGTTACAAGGCTTCTACATTTTATGTGAAGTTGTACAATATTATCTCTAAGTAGATTGTGAAAAGTTAAGTAGTTATGTTGTAGTTCCTAGAGAAACTACTAAAATATGAGATAAAGAGGTAGAGCTAACTATCAACAGATAAAGTGGAATTCTTAAAAAAAATATTTGAATACTCCAAAGGAAGACAGGAAAGGGAGAACAAAAGAACAACAATCAGAAAGGAAAAAATAAATAAATAAAAAACGGTAGACCTAAATCCAACCATATCAATTATTACATTAAATATCTATGGACTAAACAGTCCAATTTAAAGGCAGAGATTTCCAAAATGAATAAAAAAGCAAGACAACCATATTCCATCTACAAGAGATGTACTTTAAATATAAAGACACAGATAGATTGAAAGTAAATGGATAGTAAAAGATATACCTGCAAACAGTGAGCATAATATCAGATAAAACAGACTTCAAAGCAAAAAGTATTAGCAGAGATAAAGAGAAACATTCATAATCATAAAAGATCAATTCATCAGAAAGACATAATCATAAATGTTTATGTACCTAATAATAGAATTTCAAAATCCACAGAGCAAAATTCAACAGAATTAAAGGGAGTAACAGACAATCTCACAATCACAGTTGGAAGTTTTAATATTCCTCTCAACTGATAGAAAAACTATACAGAAAATCAGTAAAGACATAGATGATCTGAACAACATTATCAACCACCTTGACCTAAATTGATATTTAGAGAATACTACACCCTAAAGGTGCAAAATAAACATTTTCAAGTGCACGTAATATGTTCACCAATATAGACCATACGTTAGTCAATAAAGCAAATCTCAATGAATTTAAAGGTGTTGAAATCATACAGAGTTTGTTCTCTGACCACAATAGGGCGGGTATGGGGCATTCAGGTTCCCTAGAGGCCAGTGAGGGGAGAAGGACAGGTTCAGAGAGAAGGCACAAGTGGCAGTGCTGGCACAAGCAGGTATGGGGAAGGGGCTGAACACCAGGAGAAGGGGAGAGAGGGTGGGTGAGGGCACCAATTACCCACCCCACACCCCAACCTCACAGTCTCTAGCCGCCACATGCCCCTAGAGCTGCCAGGAGGAGGGAGTGCTGCCATCAGGTGATGCTCAGAACAGGGCCCCAAGGCTTCCTGCTTGGCTCCTTTGTCTGCTTGAGGGGTGGACAGCTTGTCATCGCTGCTCTGGCCACAGAAGGAGAGCAGCTAGCAAGGTGTGGAGTGTGGCTGCCACGAGGTGAGCTGCTTGGGCTGGGGGGCTAGGATGTAGCTGGGATGGCTCTGTGCCAAGAGGGAGAGGGTGGTGACCAAAGGCTTTGCAAGAGAAGCCAAGAGCCAGACCAGGTGCTAGAGGCTCAAGGGAAGAGCCTGCTCTGCCCCAGTGGGGATCCTCGACCCTTGTTCTGGCTGAAGGTGGCTGGCTGAGAGCAGTAACCCCAAAACCTTGCCTCCCACAGAGGAACTCTTTGTCCAGGGCCAGACTGAAGGGGGATGGGAGGGGCTGGAAATTTAGGCGGGACCATAGCCACAGAGCCAAGGGTTGCCACAATGACCCCACAAGGCCTGTGCTTGTCGAAAGGACCCCACTGGGCGGAGGTCCTGCAGGGGCCTCTGGGGGAAGGGTGGGGCCTGGGGCCTGTCACACCCAGTTTTAGGGCCACCTCATCACAGTTCCCCTGAAAGCCTCAGTCAGAGTGAGAAGCGAAAGAGCTCAGGCCCAAGAAGCCCCAGTGGGGTGGGCAGCACTGTCAGGCCCAGAGATTGGGATGCTGTCCCCTAGACTCTTGCTCACAGCTCCAGGGCCTTGCTCCTTTTCCTTTCTTACAGAGAAAGCGATGGCTTGGTTCAAGGAAAGCTAAGGGGAAGGGTGGCTGTTTCTCCAGGTCAGGGAGGATACCAGGCGTCAGTACTTCCCACTGGTGGGGTCTGGGGAAGTGGGGCGCTCCTGTGCCAGCAGCATGAGAGAGACACTACTGTACAGTGGTTAAAGTCATGGGCACTGGAGCCAGACCGCCTGAGCTTGAATCCTGGCTCCTCTACTTACTAGTTTGTAACCTTGGCAAGCTCTCCAACCTCAGTTTCCCCATCTGCAAAATGGAAAAGAGACAACAGTATCTATTTCATGATGTTGTTGTTAGGGCTAAATGGGGCTTTAGCACAGTTTCTGGCAATAAATGTTATTATCGTTATGGACGGAACCCCACGTGTGCACCTAGATGCCCTATCTGAAGGGGTAGCTCCTCATCCGGACTCTGACTCAGAGTGGTGACGGGGCCAGACTCAGCACCCCCACCACCACTCGGGAACTTGCAGAGGGAGAGTTAGGGGTGGAGCCCTGCTCTCCAGGGGCTTTCCAGCTGGGTGATTTCCTGAGAGCTCAGGGGCAGGGGTCACAGGGAGGCAGCCAGCCTCTGAGGGCCCATTGTTCTTCTCCTCTGAGCTGAGAAAGATGCATTCTTCCCATCCCTCCTCCCCTGACCTCCGACTCTGCAGCTCAGGAGCAGACGTGCTCATCTCTCCTTGTCTTGCTCACAAAGAGCTCTCAGTGCCTCACAATTGTCCTGTGATGCCCAGCCTTTCGAGCGTATCGTCCCCAGTTCACAGATGAGGAAGTTGAGGCCCCGAGGGAGGAAGTGGCTTATTTGATGTCCCATAAAGAGAAGCGGCACAGCCAGGACTCCGTCTCCCAGTCCTGTGTCCAGTATTGCAGCACAGACTCCTGGGCACCCCACTGCACAGCCATGCACTTACACCAGACAGCCCCACATGCAGAGTGCACAGCCTGAGACCGGAGAGGCGGGAGGGGCAGCGGCTTGGACCCTCACTCATCAGCAGCCAGGTGGTGACAGCAGGTTTTTTTTCCTCCCTAGATGAGCTTCACATCCCAGGTAACTGGAGCAGAAGTCCTCAGCTTGTCTTGTCTTCTCCCCAGGTGGGGTGCCTGCTGCACCAACAGGGGCCAGAATGGTCCATCCTTCTCCACAGCTGTGACCACTGCTTAGCCCAGTGGGTACGGGGGGAGTGGGCAGCAGGAACCCAGGTGCCCTCCCTACCTGGTGGACTGCAGGAGAGCGTGACCAGGCCAAAGGGCTGTTCACGTGACTGGTTCTCCCTGTGGTCTCCTGAGGTCAAGGGAGAGGGGATGGGGGAGACCTGAGCCTAGCGTGATCAACCATCCAGGTTTTCCTGGGTTCCTGGGATGCCGGGTTTTCGATTTTAAAATCCAGCAAGTTCCAGGCAAACTGTGATGAATTGGTCCCCTGAGTCTTCCACAGCTCCCAGTCTGGGCAAATGAGACTCATCCAGTAATAAGGAGAGGATACTATGGACTGGGGCTGGGAGGGACAGGGAGGGTCAGGGATGGCAGAGACACGGTGAGCCAAACAGTGGTTGGCACTCTGCAATGTGGGTTTGGGCAGCCTTGCTCCTTATTTGTATATGAGTCCTTCCCACTGAAGTCAAATCTGCTGGAGTCAACTTCCTCCCTTCCAACAAAGATAACCAGAGACCTGGGGGTGGCGGACCACTTCCTTCTTCTAGTTCCTCTGCCAGCCCAGGGTTGCTCAGTGCTCAACAGGCCCTACTTTCACCCCTTTCCCAGGCTCTCTCTGAGACCAAAGCTCAGGCACAGCCCAGGAGGCCATCCCCCCAAGTCCCAAAGCCCTCTGTTTCCAGTAAAAATAGGAGAAACCTGAACTAAACAGATTTCTCACTTCCTTATAGAGGAAAAGGAGGTAAGGGAGGTGACTGATGTTTAGTACAAAGGGCACAAGACACAGAGTTATGCAGACATACATTAAGCTGCGTGCCCTCCGGCAACATATAACCTCTGTGAAGCTGTTTCCTTATCCCGAAAATGGGGATACTGTACCCATCTGGTAGGACTGTATTAAGCATCACAATGAGCAGCTGCTCAATAGATGTTTGCTGCTGAGGTTGTTGGAGGGGTCTTTCTCCACTCAAACTGGGGAGGGGTTGCCTGTCTTGGCTCCAAATCTCACCCAGGTTTCTCTGTTTCTTCAGGACTTCTGCTCAACTCACATACACACAGTCCCCGGTGTTGCCTCCAGGGAATAGCAAGATGGGAGGTGGCTGGGGAAGGAGATCCTAGAGCAGGGGGAGGGGAAGAGAATGGAGAGGCTATAATTTGAGATGAGAAGAAAACCCTGGATGAGGAGGAGATCCCAACTGCTGGAAACGGAGGGTTCTCACCCGTGGCTCAGGGCAGCATTTATCTGTGATGTCCAGGCCTCTGGAGCTCCTCAGCACAGGGAAGCGGGTGTGCCGTAGTGAAGACATTCACCTTGGGCCTAGCTCCAAGCCACGTCTCCCTGAGCTCTGGGCGGATCGTCTTTCCCGTTGATCAGTGGAAGGAACCGGCTCCTCCTGCACCCTTGCCTGTGCAGACACCCAGCGGTCTCATCTCTTTCTCCCCGCAGGCCCTGACCGGGGCAGTCAGCACCGTTAAGTTCTTCCTCTCTGAGGCTTTCCTGGGGCAGCACTTCGAGGCCGTGGAGTTGGAGGGCAGCGAGCCTGAGCCAGGAGACCTCTTCCTGTTCAGGCTGAGGTCCCTCACCGGACGCTGGTGCGGGGCCCCCGTGGGCGTGTACTGCGGCCACGGAGAGATCATCCACTTCGAGGGTGAGCGTCTCCGGTGGAAACACAGGCCCTAGTAGGGGAAGAGAGGCTGCCTGTCCAAGCCCTGCTCCACCAGTGGGGAGGCCACACAGAGATGACTACTGTGGGTCCCGAGCTGGGGGTCCGGGTCTCTGAAGATAGGCGCTTGGGCACTCAGGGATGGAGCCTAGGGCCGCTGGGTCCTGGGAGATGGGGGGAGGGGGATCAAGTGGCTGGGATCACAGGAACTAAGCCCGGCTCTGATCCGCACGCGTCCGGCTTTCCTCGCAGGGAAGAATCCCGGTGGTCACGGGCTGCACACGTTTCTGGGCTCCTTCGAGGTCGTTGTATCCAAACAAGGGCAGCGCCCGCTGCTGCGCTCGCGCTCGCTCTGGCGTGTGCTGCATAGACGCGGCGGCATTGACCGCGCCGCGCTGGAGCGCCGCGTGCGGGAAGCCATGGACGCGGACCCGCCGCCCTATCACCCCACGCGCAGCAACTGCGTGCACTTTGCACTGCGTCTGCTCCGCCCTGGGCCCAGCCTGGACCCCCTACAAACAGACTGGAGTTCCTTTAGCTCGGTGAGTGCAGACCAGCTACCCACACAGGACCCCACCCCGCCTCCGGAGCTGGTTGACAACTGCAGCTAACTAAAGCGCTCCTGCAAAATTCAGGCCCTCCCTCCCTACTCAGGCCACGTTCCTCAAACTCAGGAGCCGCTTTAGTCTGGCAGACCCAAAGCCCTCAGAAGCAAACTAGGCCTGCCAATTCGTCGAGGTTCCACCCCCCTGAAACCCTTTGGGGCCCACTCTAGGAAGGGCCCAGCTCACAGATCCCGGGCACATCTATTTACTTTAGTCGACCAACCTCCAAACCTAGGTGCTTAGTCAACCCCCATTCCCATTCCCCGAATGGAACCTACCTACGGAGCCAAGCTCCACCCTTCTGGGCCCCGCCCATTTCCATCCAGGCCCGCCAATTCTGGTTGTGGAGACGTCGGGATCTTAGTCTACAGATCAAGACTCAGCCCTCTTCACTTCCTCCCCCACGCCCAGCCAAGAGACCCCACCCATCCAACCTGATGCCCCAAACTCGGGCCCAGCTAGATCCCACCCCATTCCCCACCCTGGTCACTACATTCCCTCTAGATTTAGGTCTATCCTTGGTGGACCTCGGGCCTTGGGAGCTGAACTGGAGGCCTCACTCTGGCGGTCACACCAGACCCTAACCCAGCCTCTTCCCTTTCCCTTCCTTCGTAGGTGTCAGTGGACGTGGACTTGACCGTGGACTAGGCTGATCTCAGGCCCTCCTGGGTGGGCACGGGTGCTCCAGAAATAGTCATTAAACTATTTTCCAAAGCTGAACTCGGGGTTCACCGTCTCCTCTATTCTGTCCCCACCTCTCCGTCCGCAACCTGCTGTAGGCTCCTGGGCGCTCTTGGACCAACCTTCCTTAAATTCCATCACCTCCGGGAAGGCCCCTGGCTTCCTAGTGAGAAACCAGAATGCCGTCAGAGGGGCCCAGATTTTGTAGGAAAGGTAGTGCGGGGAGAGGGCGCGTCCTTGGTCCCTGAGTCGGTCTCTGTGTGCAGTGCCTTCTTCCCGCTCTGGGACCCCTAGCCTTGTGGCACACCCTTCTCTTCAGTCCCCTTTCCTTCCACTGCGTGGGTGAGCATCTGCGCTTGTGTTTGGGGTGAGCGGAGCCCCTAGAGGCCGTTCAACCGAGACCCGGTGGTCGGGGAGTGGGAGAAGGCGTTCTGCATTCCCCGGAAAGCTGTCCCATGATCAACCCAGTAGCCTCCACCCACCCCCAGACCTGGCGGTGCATCGAGTCCCTTTAAAGGGCAAGAAATTTCCTTGGGGCGCGGGGCGGGGGGCGATTTCCGAGGGGTTTGGGCGGCGCCAGACCCTGCTGCACTTCCCCCACCGCCCCCGTCCGCGGACACGCCCTCCGCTCCGGAGGCGCCGGTGCCTTTAAGAGCCTCAGCGCGCGGCCCTGATTGATAAACCCGCGCGCCGCCTCCGCCACCCCAGACTGCGGCTCTGCAGAGCCCGGCCGCCCCCGACCTCCGCCCCGTCCGCGCTCCCTTCTTCGGCCCGGCCGCGTCCGCCAGCAGCCTCCTTCCCGGCGGAGCCCCCTCCCCGGCCGCACCATGTCGGCCGCCCCCGCCTACGGCGAAGACAAGGGCGGCTCCGCTGGCCCCGGGGAGCCCGAGTACGGCCACGACCCGGCGAGCGGCGGCATCTTCTCCTCCGACTACAAGCGGTGAGGGAGCCCGTCCAGCTGGCGGCTGGCCCGGCCCGACCAAGGCAGACGCGCCGGTACCGTGGACAGCGCCCGGCTATCCGCCGCGGCCCAGCCAGGCCCCGCCCGCACCCCCGCCAGGCCGCGCGGCCCGCCCGCCCAGCCCCCTCCCGCGGCGGCCCCGGGCCTCGGGACCCCCGCTCCCACGCCAGCACCCTGCCCTGAGGGGCCGGCCTGGGACCCGGCACGGGGGTGGGAGGCTGGTGGGGGATGGGCCTATTTCTGGGAGACCCACCCTCCCGCCCGGATATTTGTCCTGTCTGCAGGTCCGCATTACAGGTTCCCCGCCTCTGTCGCGCGTGGCGAGTTGGCGAATCCGGGGGAGGGGTCCGAGTCGCGACCTCGAGCCTGGGGCCCGTGCAGGAAGGCCCGCCCTGGGTATAGACTCTGAGCCTCCCAGGCCTGGCCCCTCCTCCAAAGCCATTTTCCCTTATTGGCGTGCACACATTCTCATCCCCATCTCCCCTCTGGCGCTCACACTCCTGCTCCCCACGTTGCCCCTGTGGTTCAGCCCTACCTAATTTCCCACTCCTCCCCTCCACCTTTGGATTATTCATTCGTTCATTCGTTTATTCATAAATTCTGAAACAAGCATTTTTAAGAGCCTACTGTGTGGAGTCTTGTCCTAGTCACTGTGAATACAGCTGTGAACATGAGACAGTCCTTCTCCTCGAGTTGCTGGAGAGGGGAGCACAGAGGAAGAATCTGTCAGTGACAATTCAGTGTAGTGGGGACAGTCAAAGGGTGAGGCGCTGGTCTCTGGCCCTGGAGAAAAGTGAGAGGGGAGAGTGAGGGATGTTCCAGGCAGAGGAAACAGCTTGTAGGAAGGTGGGGAGATGGAGAGCCAGGTCACAGATTTTGTAGGTGCTGGTACAGTGTGGCCAGAATCACTATGCAGGCCGCTGGAGTGACCAGAAATGAGGGTGGCGAGATGCCAAGGTTGAGGGGGTGGGCGGCTGAAGAGTTCTAAGCAGGCCATATCAGCTTTGCATTTTAGAAGGATCCCAGGCTGGATCGTGGAGAAGAGATTGGAGGTGTGCTGGATCAGGAAGGAGACAGTGAGGAGGGTGTTGAAGTTGGAAGGGGGTACATGATGGTGGCCTAGACTGTGGGAGGGGCTATTGAGGGGGTAGGAGCCACAGACCTGACGGTTATTGGGGGATGAAGTGAGAGGAAGAGGCTGAGAGAAGATAAGGATGATACTCAGGTGTAACTGGATAAATGGTGGAGCTATCCATACAGTGCAATTGTAAATAAAGACGTTACAATCAAATCTGTGGAAAATAATGTTGAGTTTGGCTTTTGACATGCTGTGATTATAAACTCTGAGGGACATTCAAGTCTAGTAGGTAGCTGGGTACTAGGATTTGTATTCCAGGAGAGATTATTAACATATATATGTTGATCAAAGCCACAGAAGGAAGTGAAGATAAGCCAGGGAGAGTGTATAAAATGAGTTCAGACGGGGCACAGGTATGACCTCGAAAGACAGGAACATTACGGGTGACCAGAGAGCAGGGAGAAGTGTTTCAGATTAACTGAGAAAAAGTAAACCAAAGGCAGGAGGAAAATAAAATGTGGTTTCAAGAAGGAGGAAGTGATTAGCAGTGTCAGTGCCCTTTGAGGTCACCTCAAAGAAAGAAAGAAATCGTGACCATCCCATCGGTTTGACAAAGAGCAGGTCAACCCCGCCCTGCTCCAGTCCCCACCTCCTGCCCTGGGAGACCAGTTCTGGCAAAGTCAGGAGAGGAGGAGCTAGACTATTTTCTCCCCACATTCTATTATGAACAATTTTAAACATACAGAACAGCTGAGTGAATAATACAATGAATACATGTATCCCTCCACCTAGATTCAACCATTGTTGACACTGTGCCACACTTGCTTTATCTAACCATCTACCCGTACATATTTTTGGCTGAACCGTATAAGTTGCAGATGTCATGGCCCCTCAGCCCTAAATTCTCGTCAGCATCTAAAGCCAGATTAAAGTGAATAGAGGAGCAAATAGGATGTGAATAAATAAAACATGGCGAATGGAATTTTGCTTTCAAGAAGTTTGACTGTAGAGGGGAGAGAGGGAAAGAGTTGCTGGAGGAGAACATCGGCTCAAGAAGGTTTATTTTATTTTTGTTGTTATTTTTGTTTGTTTATTATTAGGATAGGAAAGCCTAGAGCAAGTTTAACTGCTGATGGGAAGGAGCCAGTAGTGTGGGAGGGGCTGCAGGGAATTGAAGGAGGCCCATGTCCTGAGTGATGGAGGAAAGGCTTCCAGAGCTGGGTGGGGGACTAGCCGGCTTCAAGGAGGGCAGCTCTGCCCAGAGGGAGGAGGGCAGGAGGAGGGGAGACCAGGGACGCAGATGTGTGGCAGCTGCAGGGGATTTTATCGAAGGCCTTTCATTTTCTGTGAGAGGCAAGAAAGGAAGCTGTAAGAGCAAGGACAAGGGTATGGGGGGAATTTGAGGAGCGTCGAGGGGGTTGATATATAGTGAATGAAGCCAACCATTCCTGGCAGGGGAGACGCAATGGGGACAAGGGGGCCAAGGATGTGAGCGAGCGAGCCATGGAGGATGGCCTAGGCCAGGTAGGGAGGAAGTAGAGATAAGAGAAGGCTGATAGGAAGGAAGAAATCGAGAAAGACAGGTAAGGATCAAGAGGGTTCAGGTCAGAGTGAGAAGGGGGTGTACAAGATTTCTGAGGAGGAGCAGTTGTGGGGAGGCAGAGGTCCAGCTGTGGTGTGAGAGTGGAGAGGAGGAGCAGCCCTTGCCTCTGTCTGGATCAGCTCCCCTGACCCACGGACCCCGCCTGGAGAGTGAGGGTTGGCGTAGTTCCCAGGCCCAGCCCTCCTCCTCTCCTGTGTCCTTGTCTCTGAGCACGGAGGAGGAAACCAGAGCCTCCCTGCCTGCCCGTGTCTGGTTTCTGAGTTTCAGGGGCAGGCTGTCTGGTGACAGTGACAGGCTTCCCCGGCTTCCTGGTGAGTTCAGTCCCATCTCCAAGCAAGACCTGGTGCCGGATGCAGCGATTCCTGCAGCTCCCGGGGGCCGTGGTGAGGCCAGGGGGCAGAGGGGCCTGTGGGGCTGATCAGGAGGCTGCCAGCCCTGTCCTGGCCCCCGAAGGTGGGCCCCCACCCTGGTACCAGGCCCTGCAACCTGAGGAGCTTCAGTGGCTTCAGGCCTCAGAGGAAGACACAGCCCCAGAAGCATCCCTGGAAGGACCTTGCCCAGAGACTGGCCAAGGCCAGAGCCAGAGCCAGCGCCAGCCACTACGGTACAGAGGAACCCCCAGGGAGCCTCACCCAGACAGCCAGGGAGGCAAGGGATGAGCAGCTGCCACTCTCAGCCCAGACTCCTTCAAGTCTAACCTCCTCAGGAGGAGGACTGGGCTGGCATTTAGGGTCCAGGCAAGAGGGGGAGGTGTCAGGAGGCTTAGTATGGAGACTGAGAGTATGAGTGGGGGAAGTTGAGCTTAACTCCCCGGAAGCTCTGAGGAGAGGAGGATAGTCAAATATTCGAGGGTTGAGGTCCCACCTTGACCTTTTCCTCCCCCCGGTCCTAGCTAGAGTGGGCTCTGGGTAAGGTTTGGAGACTAGATAAAGCAGAGTTTGCCAGCCTCTCCTGGCTAGTGGATTGGGACTTGGGTGGTGAGGGGAGAGAGGCAGATGTATCAGGGGAGGTGAGCATGTCTGGCCTCAAATGCCATGTTTTACCTACCCTGGCTGGCTCCAGCCACCCCCCAGGGAGTGCCTTAGGCCAGGCCAGGCCAGGGGTCAGGTCAGAGTGCGGTGTAAGGGGATCCGACTATGGGAGATTAATGTTTCATGGCCTTAGAGCATTGCTGTGTATCTCTCCCTTCCTCTCCCCCTTGGGAACATAAGCTGGGGGTGGCGAAGATGAGAGACCCAGGGCGGTCACACCCCAGGAGGGAGCTGGTTTCTGTTAGTGGGCATCTGACAATCCTGCCTGTGCTATGTTTGCTGTACATCCGCCGTCCCTCCCCTCCCTCAATTCCCCCTTTGCCCAGGGCCCTGGAGCTTTCAGGGGCCTGGAACATATGCACTAGGCTCCGGGGTGGAAGTAGTACTCATGCCCCTGTGCGTGCCCTGGGGCATGTGCATTTGACATGGGCCTGTGGCGTTTCGGGGAGTGCTGAGGACCCCCAGGTGTGAGGAAGTCTGCTTCAGAGAATGTCCAGTGTTAAAGGGACTGGACAGACTCTGACTGCTGACCATTGAGGACACCCCCCTGACCCCTCAGGAGTCAGAGGATCTTGAGGCCGGATGTATTTGATCTTGGAAGCCTGAATTCATCATTGAGAATCTCAAACAGGAGTCCAGTGTCCACTTTGGCAAATGAGACTGGAGTGACCGAGTTTTGTTAAAAAGGTGTTTGTGTATGTGGTGTGTGTGTCTGCGGAAGGACATGTGTGGGGTATGTGCACTGTGTGGGACGCTCATGTCTAGAGGAGGGTGTGGGGAGTATGGAGAGGTCTTGTGGGGATGTATGTATGTGTTTGTGGGTGTCTGTAGGGATGTGTAGGTGAGGTCTGTGTGGGGGTTTATGTGTGGAGAGTGTGTTTTTGTGGGAAGTGTCTACGGGTGGTATATGAATCTATGACTGTGTTTTTGTGGGGGTTGTAGGTGTGTGTCTGCAGGGGTTCTTTGTGTGGGGGGAGGGTTTATGTATGGATTGTATGTGTGTCTAAGGGGTGTAGGTGTGTCTGTGGGGGTATAGATATGTCTTTGGGGGTAGGGGTATGTCTATGGGGTGTAGGTATGTCTGTGCGGGAGATATGGGAGTGTTTGTCGTATACGTGGGTGGTACTGGTGTTGGTGGGGGTGTTGGGGTGTGTGGGTGTCTATGGGGTGTGAGCTGACTGTGGGGTGTATGTATGGAGGATCCTGGGGGTGCAGTGGAGTGCGTTTGTATATTGGGGAAGGTGGTGCCCAGCTCTGTCATTCTTCCCACACCCTCAGTGCTACCCAGACCCAGCTGAGTGGTCTGTACTTCTGTCTACACCCCCGTCGTCCTGAGCTCAACCCCCCTAGGAATTGACTGGCTGGTTTGTGTATGGGAGCGTGACAAAGTGGTTCTCTCCTGGCCCTGGCTTGGCCATGGGAGAGTAAAAAATGTCCTCTGGTTTTAGGGGCATCCCTCCAAGTAGGGGAGTTTTAGATCAGCATGCCTGGGGCTGGATATCTTCTCCTGCCCTCATCTGACAGCTTAGCAAGTCCTCTGTGTTCTGGAAGGCGTCAACTTTCTACTTTGCTTCCCATCAAAAATCTCTTCAGGAAAGACACTTTCTAAAATCCTTGGAACATCAATTTCTTAGCACCCCTTCTGTCCTTTCTATCTGTTAAGCACTCACACATTTCTGCAAAATGCAGCCCCATGACTAGGTGTGTGTTATGTCGGGTTCTTCTCTTAGCATTTATCACTTAGTCATTTCTCAGCATCAGAAGCTGTCACATTTGCCTCTTTATGACTATTATCATGCTCTTCCCTCTCCTAATATTGCTACCTCCAATTTCTGATTTCCTGTTTGTTTCACTTCTGTGACTAACTTTGCACACACTACTTTTTAATTTCTACCATTGGTGATACCTCTCTAGGCTGGGTTCTCATGCCTGGGTCAAAAGCTGTGGGTTAGCAGAGTATCATCTGGGAGATTAGAGAATATGCAGGTTTCCACACACAGCTGCTCACCAAATTTTGGAATTGTCTTGGCAATGCATGAGTGCCTCAGTTGTCCCACAGCTCTGTCAGCTGCCTATAGACACACTTTCCATGTTTTTACTCACAATTCTCTGTTCACTCCTTTGACCACCAGCCTGTGGACCTCTGAGTATGGTTGGGGAGGTTGTTCGCTGCACAAGGGCACCTGGCCAAAGAATACCAGACCATGCTCCACTCACTGAATGACGAGCAACAGCTTAGGGCTATGTCTACCTGGAGGGCCAAGCGGGTGGAGGATGGGCTTGCAGCAGCCCTGACAGTGAATGCTGGATATGGACACTAAATTTATATAAGTCCTTTATTTATTTTGAATATTAAACTTTTATTCACCATATCCCAAATATTTTCCATTCTGTTGCTGTTCTGGGCTGAATTGTGTCCTGCTCAAATTCATCAGTTGAAGGCTTAACCCGCAGGACCTGAGAATGTGACTGTATTTGGAGGTAGGGCCTTTAAAGAGGTGATTAAGTTAAAATGAGGTCATTGGGGTGGGCCCTAATCCAATATGATTGGTGTCCTTATAAGAAGAGGAAATTTGAACAGGGACACACAGAAAGAAGACCGTGTGAGGATATAGGATCTACAAGCCAAGGAGAGAGGCCTTAGAAGGAACCAACCCTGCTGACACCTTAATCTCAGACTTCTAGCCTCCAGAATTGTGAGAAAATAAGTTTAGGTTATTTAAGTCACCCACTCTGTGGTACTTTGTTATGACAGCCATGGTAAGGGAATATAATTGCCTTATTTTTTTCCTTAAATTTAGTTTTATATACCAAAGTTAAAAAAATTAAACCTAGCAATCTTGTTACTGATAATTTTATGACCTTGAAAATTAAAAAATTTCCCCTTCCGCTTCCATAATGAAAAATAATTTAACTATACAGGACCAGCCCTGTGGCCTAGTGGTTAAGTTTGGTGCACTCCACTTCGGCAGCGCAGGTTTGTGGGTTCAGATCCCGGGTGCAGACCTATACCACTCATCAGCCACACTGTGGTGGTGACCCACATATAAAAAATAGAGGAGGGGCTGGCCTGGTGGCATAGTGGTTAAGTTCGTGCATTCTACTCCGGTGGCCCAGGGTTCGCAGGTTTGGATCCCAGGCATGGACCTATGCACCGCTTATCAAGCCATGCTGTGGCAGGTGTCCCACATATAAAATGGAGGAAGACGGGCACGGATGTTAGCTCTGGGCCAATTTTTTCAGCAAAAAGAGGAGGATTGGCGTCAGATATTATATCAGGGCTAGTCTACCTCACACACACAAAAAAAAAGTAGAGGAAGATTGGCACAGATGTTAGCTCAGGGCTAATCTTCCTCAGCCAAAAAAAAAAAAATTTTAACTGTTAAGCAAATGTGGAGTTTATTTTGGTGTGAGGTATGTATGTGTACAAGTTAAATTCTTTGCTGCAAAGCAGTTTCCCAACAGCATTTATTGAAAGGGGGAAAAGGTTCTTTCTTCCTTTGGTGAGGTATTTGTTCCTAATGTATCAAACTTAGACCCATTGATGAAATTTCCCCCTATGACCTTGACTTTCTATTTTTAACCCGGTACTATAGAGCTTTTCTCATTGTCATGTTGTTTTGTGTATTGAATTCCGGTAGGGTGAGTTGTCTCTCATTATTCCATTGTTCTCTTCTTTTCCCCAAAATATTCTTTCGAGTTCTTACCTATTGATTTTTTTTTCCAGGCAAATTTTGCTATCATTTCATGAAGTTTGACAAAATGCTTTCAGTGAAATTTCAGTGCAGGGGCCGGCCCCGTGGCTTAGCGGTTAAGTGCGCGTGCTCCGCTACTGGCGGCCCGGGTTCAGATCCCGGGCACGCACCGACGCACTGCTTCTCCAGCCACACTGAGGCCGCGTCCCACATACAGCAACTAGAAGGATGTGCAACTACGACATACGACTATCTACTAGGGCTTTGGGGAGAAAAAGGGGTAAAAAAAAGGAGGAGGATTGGCAATAGATGTTAGCTCAGGGCTGATCTTCCTCACAAAAAAAAAAAAAGAAATTTCAATGGACATTGCATGAAAATGTATTGGCTTGAGGACCACTTTTATTCCCCTCAGCCATGTGCAAGGGGTAATTTTTTTCAAATCTTCACTTATTTCTCCCATAATGGCTTTATAACTCCCCTGAATGAGTGTTGAATGTTGAGTGACAGGTCTGGCCTTCATTGTGAGGCCATCTCGACAGACCCTGGAGTGTCTGGGACCTGTCTACTCCTTAGAATCAGCTCAGTCTATGGGGTCAGGGCCTGGGAACACACTTGAGGTGGGGCAAGGGCATCCTGCTCTTGTTTTGACACCCACCTTCTTTTCACTTTTGACATCTACTCCTTTCCAGGTCCTTCTCATCCATCCAACTGGCCATTTCCTGGGCAGGGTCCATACCTTTTCTACCCTAAACCCTTCCTCTTGTCTCCCAGCTCTATGTCCCTGGCTGTGTTAGTTTCCCAGGGGTGCAGTAACAAAGTACCACAAACTGGGTGGCTTAGAAGAAGAGCAATTTATTGTCTCACAGTTCGGGAGGCTAGAAGTCCAAAATCAAGGTGTCAGCAGTGCCCTGTTCCCTCTGAAACTTGTAGGGGAGACTCCTTGCTTGCCTCTTCCTAGCTTCTGGTAGCTTCCTGGCAGTTTTTGGTGTTCCTTGACTTGTAGATGGATCACTCCAATTCTCTGTCTTCACATGGCATTCTCCTTGTGTCTCTGTCTCTTCACAGGGCCATCGTCTTATAAGAAAAACAGACATATTGGATTAGGGCCCACCCTACTCCAGTATGACCTCACCCTAACTAATTACAACTGCAACAACTCTGTTTCCCAGTAAGGTCACATTCTGGGGTACTAGGGGTTAGGACTTCAACATATCGTTTTTGAGGGGATGCAACTCAACCCATAACATTGCCTGGGCCACATGTTTCCCCCAACCCTGAGTTCCCTGATCCGTACTTCACCCCCTTCCCCTCTGGTCAGGTCCTGCCTGAGCCTTCCCTGCCCGTGTCCCTTCTCTCTGCCTGGATTCTCCTGATTGATACCCCTACCCCCACCCTTATGCCCTCAGCTGACCTCTTGTGCCCCTCATCAGGCATGATGACCTGAAGGAGATGCTGGACACCAACAAGGATTCCCTCAAGCTGGAGGCCATGAAGAGGATTGTGGCGGTGAGCGGGAAGGAAGGGGGCCTCTCTTGGGGGAGGGGCCCAGGGATCAAAGAGCAGCTCTCCTTGGCTCCTTGTGGACCTTCCCCTAATAAGTGCTGGCCCCCTCCTTTCTCCTTCACCCCTATCTTGACTCCACCACCCAGATGATCGCGCGCGGAAAGAACGCCTCCGACTTGTTTCCCGCTGTGGTGAAGAATGTGGCCTGCAAGAACATAGAGGTGAGCACTCCCCAGTGAGACATCGCTCATGCCCACCTCCACCAGGAATAAACTCAAGCTGGCTGGGGGTGAGGAAGGGAACGATCCAGCCCCTGGGGGCCAGACCTGCTCAAAAAAGTCCCTGGTCCAGGAAAAGACACTGTCTACATGTCTCTGAACTAGATATTGATCAGAGTGAAGAAGCCGGGGTACACTCCAGACGCTCTCCCCCACTGGAAGACTTTGTCCCCATGGACCATAGCTGGCTGGGGTGATGACATCTCCTGGGGTGGGGGTACCAGTCCCTGCTGAGAAACCTGCTCTCCCCCAGGTGAAGAAGCTTGTCTACGTGTACCTGGTGCGCTATGCTGAGGAGCAGCAAGACCTGGCCCTGCTGTCTATCTCCACTTTCCAGCGTGGCCTAAAGGTCAGAGGTCTCAATTTGCCTCCCTGGAGCTTGGGCCTTATTGGTGCTGTATTGGAGGAGTGGGCCCAGGGAAAGGCCTGAGCATGGGGGGCAGGCTCTGAGGGCTCCTTCCTACCTGCCTAGTGTTGGGAGGTCAGAGTCAGAGAATAAGACCAGCCAGACCCTCAGAGGGTGGAGGCCAGCTCAGAAGGGGCATGAAAGATGAAGTGGGTGCCCAGGGACTGTGTCTCTCCTCCTCTGAGGAGCCTATGATAATGGCTGCCTCGAATATGAACCACTTGAGCCCTTGACAATGGAAAACCCCTCAGCCCTCACACCCATTAGTGTAAAGGATTTGTGGCCCACAGCCAGGCAGAAGTCAGCCTCCCTAAGACAGGGTTCTATGAGGGGAGCTGCCGACCTGGATTCCTCACCTCTGGGCGTCAGAGCCTTGGCACTGGCAGGCTCACCAGTGCACATATCTGTAGAGAACAATGACTTTGGAACCTTTTCACCTGGAACTTGGTAAGGAGGACAAAGGGTTTATTGAAAGCAAATGAGCTCCACCGAGAGGAAAACAACCAAGTTTACCATGGAAGAGAGTGGCCTCAGATGGGGAGGTTGGGTTCCAAGGTCAGCACAGAGGACATAAACACATGACCACTCCCTTTTCAGTAAGTTCAGTACAGCCAGTTATTCCCCTAGAGTGGGACCAAATTGATTGTTCTTCTGTTTAGCACCAGAAGTAGTTGACTTGTCTTAGATGCCCCAGTGTATATAAAATATCCACTTTTAAAGACCTGGATCACATCTGTTGTGAAATGCTCTTGAGGCAGGCAAAAATTGAAATCACCTAAGGGAAGGGACTGTGGAAATATTCAAGTCCTTTATAATGGAGTGGCGCTGAATCCTCCCACATTATTTAAACTGAATATTCTCACCTTTTGTTTGTATGTTAAACTCATGCATGATAGTGTCCAGTGGGTGCTTTTCTGGTTAGTATAAGATATCTCTAGGGTAAAGAAGCCAATATCACTGCCATTCTATTCTCTCTCCATATCAGACTTTTCAGCTCTGATTGCAACCATCAACTCCCCTAGTCTTTCCAAACACACAGTTCAAATTCCTGTGAGAGGGACTCTGAAAGGTCTAGCTCATCTTTTCATGTCCAGCTGATTCTACAGGTTGCTGAGCAGACTGAGAATTGACTGCCCAAATCTGGGGCTCACCCCTGGTTCAATCTGCTATGGCCAGCAGGAAGGGCTGACAGAGTCTGCTTCTGTGAGGTGGGGTCGAAAGGAGAGGCACTTGCATATATCATTCATTCATTCAGCAAATACTTGGGTATCTCTATGCCACACATTGTGCTAGGTTCTTTTTAAATGTCAACACCATAGGGGCCAGCCCAGTGGCATAGCAGTTAAGTTTGCGTGTTCCACTTCGTTGGCCTGGGGTTCGCCAGTTTGGATCCTGGGTGCGGACCTACTTACCACTCATCAAGCCATGCTGAGGCAGCGTCCCACATAGAAGAACTAGAAGGACCTACAACTAGGATATACAACTAGGTACTGGGGCTTTGGGGAGAAAAAAGAAAAAAAGAGGAAGATTGGCAACAGATGTTAGCTCAGGGCCAAGCTTCCTCAAAAAAAAAAAAGTGGTACTGTAAAAAACACGACCTTATTAAAAAAAAAAAGTCAACACCGTAGAATCTGTCTCAGATTGGCAAGTAATCTTTTGGTTTGAATCAGGGTTAAATCATTTTATAAGAACTTTTCTGGAATTTTTTACACAGACAGATTTTATATTTACTATACTTTCTATAGTCTGCCCTTTTTCCTCTTTAGAAAACCAGGGCTCATTTAGTCCAACGCAATGCAATGATTTCTCTAGAACGGTGTTCAGAAAACTTTTTCTGTATAGTGCCAGATAGTAATTAAGGCTTTGCAGGCCATACAGGCTCAACCATGCAACTACTCAACTTTGCCCTTGTAGTGTGAAAGCAGCCATAAATGAGTGGGCGTGGCTGGGTTCCAATAAATTTTTTTTATATAAAAGGCAGAAGACAGATTTGGCCTGAGGGCTGTAGTGTGCTGACCTTTGCTCTAGAACATCTTTGACAGGTCATCTCCAGTGATGGAGACCTCACTCCTTCACAAGACAGCTCACTCCATCTTAAGACAACTACAACTGTTTTAGTTTTTTTAACCATTATATTGTGTTGAGACCTCTATAGCTATAATTTTTTAAAATTTATTTCAGACTCATAAAAGGCATAAGGAATAATATAATGAATATCCATATACCTGGCATAAAAAATGAAATATTTATCAAACAGCCAAAGCCCCCTATGTATCTTTCCATTTGTCATTCATATGCATTTATTCTTTTATTATGTATTCCTAAACAATATATAATATTGTTTTGTAAATGGTATCATATAATATATGTGTCCTCTAAAACTCATTTTCTTTTTGTTGTTGTTACTCTTTTTTGGGCTCTCCTGCACTTTGGAACCAGTCATTTCCATCCAGGGTTCTCCTTCTTTTTATCAGCCTAGGCTGAGGCTGTGTTTGCTTTCCTAGCAGTCCACCTGAATTCAGACAGCCTCCAGTTGGCAAGCAGATAATCTAGGTCTCCCTATATCCTGTCTTTGTGCAGTTGGTCCCTTGAATCCCCTATGAAACCCTACTCTATTTCATAGTAGAGAAGGAGACCAGCTTGGTTTAGGACAGAGTCCAAGCCAGGGTGATTCTGAATCTTAATTTTGTCCTTCTGATTTTGTGTCTTTCTGCAAGATGTTGATAAGCTATTTGGACCAGGGTAACAAACTGAGTCCCGTGGCATATCATGTTTCCAGGTTGACACTGATCTGTTAATTAACCTTCCCCAAGTACAACATTTTACCAAGTTGTGGATCTACGTAACTGTACAATCAGCTGACATTTTCCCATCTTGTTAGAAAGAATCTTATTCAACAGCAAAAAAATTTCTTAACACCTTTCATGTGCAAAGGGCTGTGGTGATACAGAGATAAAATAGACATGAATTCTGCTCTTAAAATGCTTGGGTATTAAGTGAAACAAAAGGCCTGCCTCAAAAATGGCAACAGGAAATGCTATGAGAGACTCCCACAATGCTTGCTGAAATCAAGATACATAGCATTAATATCTATCAGTACTAATATCTACGCTATCAAAATGGAAAATAGATTTTTTGTAACTTTCTGTGAATCCATAATCATTTCCAAATAAAATGTTAAAAAAAAAAAGGAAAATAGGTCTTAGCAGTTGATTTGACTCTAAGAAGACAGACTCCTGCTTTTTAAATAAGTACTTCTAAACCACCTATTTAAAAATTACTTCCAGAATTTTGCCAGAGATTAGCGTCATTTTCACCTGTAATTTTGTGGCTCTTCTCTTTCCCCATTTTAGAAAATCCGGGCAGCATCTAACCTTGAGTGTTCCAGTACCTCTCCCGCTGGCCACCATTCTCCACAATTAACAGTAATTTACAGCAGCAGACAGCCATTAAGCCCCATGATTATAATAGGTTGTGTCTAATGCTCTACTCAGGTGTGCATAGGATGCAATAGGAGCAAAGAGGAGGGGCCTGCACACCCATTCTGTTGTTAAACACTGCAAGAAGAGGAAGAAGAACAGCTTTTGAGAGACTACTGACCGAGAGCAATGTGGGCGTGGACTCTTTGGAAGGGAGACCCGCTTGCTTTCGCAGGCAGTCACCGTGGGCATAAACACAAAGACCCTACCCCCCACCCCCAATCCTAAGGAACAGGAGGTGTTTCAGGAACTTTAGGTGTTCTGAAAGTTTTTCTCTCTTCCTGAAAGTGAAGCAGCCCATTGCCACACCTGTTCAGGTGTCAGATTTCTGCAGCCAAGGCCAAGAGTCAGTGCCCTCAAGCAGTGTCCCCCAGGTGCCCAAGCAGTGGCACATCATCTAGGCTCAGGGCAGGAGGCAGGCACGCAAGAGCTGGTGGTAGCTAGGGACAGTGAGTTCCATAGGTATGGCCTCCCCCATCAGGCCACCTGCTGCCCTCTCATGGCTCTGCCTCCACCTCTGCCTTAGGACCCCAACCAGCTGATTCGTGCCAGTGCCCTCCGTGTCCTCTCCAGCATCCGTGTGCCCATCATAGTGCCCATCATGATGCTGGCCATCAAGGAAGCTGCCTCGGACATGTCACCCTATGTGCGGAAAACAGCTGCCCATGCCATCCCTAAACTCTACAGGTATGCCCCAGCCCTACTCTTCACTCCTCAGGTGAAAGGTTCCCCAGCCCCCGGGGCACACCCCTGGCCTCTCTCAAGTCTTGCAGGCTACCCTTCTTTTACTCTTCAGATGGTTTAAGACAGTTTGGGGAAACTGGCAGAGATGGAGGACAGTGGAGGTGGGGGCTCACACCCCTCTATGAATAGGGTTGGGGTGCAGGAGGTGAGCACAGTCTGGACAAATATTGAGAAGGCTGGAGATGGGGGGAGGGGCAAATCCCTCTCAGTAGTTTCTCCCTCAGCTTGGATTCTGACCAGAAGGACCAGCTGATAGAGGTCATTGAGAAGCTTCTGGCCGACAAGACCACAGTGCGTATATGGGCACACAGGGGTGAGTGGTGGAAAGGTGCCAGACAGAGGCCCTTCTGCTTTTCCCGTTCACCCTCTCTTGCCTCTGGCCGTTCCCCAGCTGGTGGCGGGCAGCGTGGTGATGGCCTTCGAGGAGGTATGCCCCGAGCGCATCGACCTGATTCACAAGAACTACCGGAAGCTCTGTAACCTGCTCATCGACGTAGAGGAGTGGGGCCAGGTGGTCATCATCAGCATGCTCACCCGCTACGCCCGCACGCAGTTCCTGAGCCCCACCCAGAACGTGAGTGGCCGGGACCCCCAGGAGAGACCCTAACCCTCGCCCTAGCCGAGTGCGTAGGAGGGTTGCCCGGAGGAGGCGCCCACTGGCCCATCTGTCTGCTCCTCCAGGAATCCCTGCTGGAGGAGAACCCCGAGAAAGCCTTCTACGGCTCAGAGGAGGACGAGGCTAAGGGCCCGGGGTCGGAGGGGGCGGCTGCCACGGCGCTGCCCACCCGAAAGCCCTATGTCATGGACCCCGACCACCGGCTGCTGCTGCGCAACACGAAGCCGCTGCTGCAGAGCCGCAGCGCCGCCGTGGTCATGGCGGTGGCGCAGCTCTACTTCCACCTGGCGCCCAAGGCCGAGGTGGGCGTCATCGCCAAGGCGCTCGTGCGCCTGCTGCGCAGCCACAGGTGCGCGCCCGCTCCCCGCCCCCATCTCGGGGCGGCCCCCGCCCATCTCCTGTCCCCTGGCGGCTGCCTGTCTCCGGGACCCTGGGAGCATCACATCCCCCGACCCTAGCCCACCTGCCCCCACGCTGACCCCAGTCCTGCTCTCCTCCCACTGGTGCCCTCTCGCCACACTAGGCCTCACTTCCCTCCTATTTGGCCCCCCTCCCTTCCCCCACCTGCTGCCCGTTGCCTCAGCCGAGGGGCCGGGGTATCTCTGACTGTTCTCTCCGCAGTGAGGTGCAGTACGTCGTGCTCCAGAACGTGGCCACCATGTCCATCAAGCGCAGGGTGAGCATGTGACCAAGGCCTGCCCTGGCAGTCCGAGGGATGGCTCCTGCAAGCGCTGGGAGTGCTGGGGAAAGGCAGGATGGGGGAATGCCTTGGCTGTGCAGAGCGCGGCAACGGGGAGACCCCCAAATGCAGGTGGAGAAGCAGGGCCTGGATCTTGAGAGGCCACTGAGGGAGGAAAGCGTGGTGAAGAAAGACCCAGTCAGATCTGAGAGGGAGGAGAGGACTGAGGCGTGGAGGACAGTGAGGAGGAGGGAAGGATACTGGTCAGGAGAGGAGGGGTGGCTCTGGAAGAGAGGTGGGTCCAGGGCTGCAGTGGAGCTCCCTGGGGCTGCCTCTCTTGTGCCAGGGTATGTTTGAGCCCTACCTGAAGAGCTTCTACATCAGGTCCACTGACCCCACCCAGATCAAGATCCTGAAGGTGAGTGATGGACCCAAGAAGTGCATGCAACCCTTCTGGGCCCTCCCCACCCCCACACACCCACTCAGATATCCACAGTGGCCACCTTGGTGCCTGCTTGTTTCTGGGGCTGAGCCCATGGTTGCCCCAGCCACAAGCCTTTGCTCAGGAAGCCAGGCTAATGAGAGTCGGGGGACAGGGATAAGGGAACTGCCCTCTGCCTAGTATCTGTTACATACCTGCCACTTTTCACATACGAAGTAACTTGATTTTCATAATAACCACAGGAAGTGTGCGTTATCTCCATTTTATGGAAATGTAGACTCAGGTGAGGTAACTACCCCGAGGTAGTTCTGCTGACTCCAGAATTCATTCTTTTCACACTACGGTCTTCTGTCCTCCCCCCACAGTGTTAATGCCCCCACACACCTACCCCCTCAGGATTTTGTGCAAACATACACCCATTCCAAACATACAGAAAAAGTGGCAGGAGCTCATACCTCCATTCCATTCCTGCTCTGCCTCCTCGTTATTGAGTGACTTCGCTCAGCAACAGTTAATCCTCCTAACGCTTTGGAACGTCTCCTGTGTATCAGTCACATCGCTAGGTCTAGGGGTATGAGAGAGCAGTCTAATCAGGCACCCTACCCTTGTGAAGCTTACAGTGTGGTTGAGGTGAGGAGGAGACATTAAGCAACTAATCATAAAACACTTATAAAAATCCGTTTATGAAATATGGTATGAAAGAAAAGTGCAGAGAGCTGTAAGAGCATAAAATAGGAGGACCTGGTTTAGTCTAGTGTCAAGGAACTTTCCTTCAGGAGGTGAGGCTTGAGCCAAGGCCTGAGAAGTGAACATAAATTATCTAGGTAACTGCAGGAACAAGAATGGGAAGAATCGCTCCATGCAGAGGAGACAGCACGTGCAAAGCCTTTCTGAGGCAGGAAGAGGTCTGACAAAAGGCCTGTGTGACTGGGCCGTAGTGGACAAGGGGGGTGGTGGGAGATCAGAGGTAGACAGCGATCAGATCATTCAGGGACTTACAGACCGTGATAAGGACGTTGGTCTTCATCCTAAAAGCAATGGGAGGCTTTAAGTTTTCCATGGAGGTGGAGATGTGACGGGATCATACTATAAGCGTATTCTGTCAGGGAATCCATTTAAGAGGCAAACTGGTCCTCCTGCATTTTGGACAAGTTTCATGAGCTGTCAGTTCCCTCATCAGTCCAAGGATGATGCAGGGCTATCCTGAGGATTGTTTTCTGGTCGGTGAGGTGTGTTTGGAATGAAGGCACAGAAAGCCCACTGGTCACGCTGCCATTTTTGCCTCCCTGCAGCTGGAAGTGTTGACCAACCTGGCCAATGAAACCAACATCCCTACTGTCCTACGGGAATTCCAGGTACAGGCCAGGGGCCAGCTCCCAGCCAGAGGGGCCCAGGAGAGCTGCCCTGCAGCTCCTCGTGCTCAGTGAGAATTGTCCTGATGGGTCAAACCTTCTCCTAAGAGCCCAAAGTGGAGAAACTGTTACCTTAGCTTCCCTCTCAATGTCTTCTGCTGGCTGTGGGCTGGGGAGTCACTGGGTTGTGGATTAGAGTGTCACTCCTTCTTCCAGAGTTTAGCCTCTGGCATGATGAGTCATTGAATAAGGGGTGACAGCCTTTCTGAAGGTGACTCTCAAGCCTGCAGAGTCACTGAGGGATCACTGCCTACTGGGGGTCACTCTGTCATGGTGTCCCACAGACCTACATTCGCAGCATGGACAAGGACTTCGTGGCAGCCACTATCCAGGCCATTGGACGCTGTGCAACTAACATAGGCCGAGTCCGTGACACCTGCCTCAATGGCCTGGTGCAGCTACTGTCCAACCGTGATGGTCAGTGTTTGTCTGAGTGTCTAACTTTGATGACCAGTGGGTATCTGCCTGCATGTCTGACTCTGACAGCCAGTGGGTGTCCACTTGTCTGTCCAGGCACAATGTGTGTTCCTCAGTCTATCCACCTCAATTAGTGTCCAGGTGTTTCCTCTGAGGGCCACTGGAGAAGTGCAGGGGGTTGAGGAAGAAAGCCAAGGGTCTGGGGGCACTGCAGGTGTGTCTGTCCACCTGTGTGTGGTCATCTGACTGTCCCGGGGTCCACATACTCATTTCCTGTTCCGCAGAGCTTGTGGTCGCAGAGTCAGTGGTCGTCATTAAGAAGCTGCTGCAGATGCAGCCGGCACAGCACGGGGAGATCATCAAACACTTGGCAAAGCTCACAGACAACATCCAGGTGAGGGAGGAACCCCGTGTTTCCCTCTCCACTCCCGTGTCCTGCCTGTGATTTTAAGACTATAATTAAGTGCTCTAGCCTAAATAAAATCAACTTCCACACCTTCCATACTGGCTCTGAAAGGTCTTCAGGTGGAAGGAGGGGAAAGATGGGACTATGTGACCCTGACCTTGCCAAGAGTCACCTTCCCTTTGGGGGTCCCTTTGGGGATCCCTCCACGGCCTGCACCACCACTCGTGTTTTCTCTAAAGTGCTGGCCAACAGTGGCTGATTGGCAAATCCAGTGGTTTTCTGTTGTACTACCAAATTGAAACATTCAAACAAGGCACTGCTGAAGATTCAGGAAGAATAATATGGCAGTAAAGCATCCAGGGTACAATGAATCCAGAAAATTCACCTTTTAAACCATGACTGGCTTTGGGCTTGAAGGCTCTGCCCATGCTAATGAAACCCTAGGGAAGAGGGGAGATGCTGCCCAGGGAATGCCCACATTTTTTTTTTTTAATTGATGTCATAATAGTTTATAACGTGAAATTTCAGTTGTACATTACTATTTGTCAGTCACCATGTAAATGCGCCCCTTCACCCCTTGTGCCCACCCTCCAACCCCCTTCCCCCTGGTAACCACCAAACTGTTCTCTCTGTCCATGTGTTAGTTGATCTTCCACATATGAGTGCAATCATGCGGTGTTTGTCTTTCTCTGTCTGGCTAATTTCACTTAACAGAATACCCTCCAGGTCCATCCATGTTGTTGCAAATGGGATGATTTTGTCTTTTTTATGGCTGAGTAGTATTCCATTGTGTGTGTGTGTGTCTGTGTGTGTGTGTGTGTATATATATATATATACACCACATCTTCTTTATCCAATCATCAGTCAAGGGACACTTGGGTTGCTTCCACTTCCTGGCTATAGTGAATAATGCTGCAATGAACACAGGGGTGCAGAAACTTCTTTGGATTGTTGATTTCAGGTTCTTTGGATAAATACTCAGTAGTGGGATAGCTAGATCATAAGGTATTTCTATTTTTAATTTTCTGAGGAATCTCCATACTGCTTTCCATAGAGGCTGCCCCAGTTTGCATTCAGGCAATACCTACTTTTTAGTCCCTCTCCCACCACCCCCACTCTCATCTCCAGAAAACTCCATGACACAATAGGCCAGCACAGATGGGAAGAGTGCCATTTCCCTGACAGGCCACATGTCCACCCACATTCCCACATCCACCCCAGTCCTAATTCCTCTCCCATACCCACAGGTGCCCATGGCCCGAGCCAGCATCTTATGGCTCATTGGTGAGTACTGTGAGCACGTCCCCAGGATTGCACCTGATGTGCTGAGAAAAATGGCCAAGTCCTTCACAGCAGAGGAGGACATCGTCAAGCTACAGGTCATCAACTTGGCGGCCAAGCTGTACCTGACCAACTCTAAGCAGGTAAAGATTGAGAGATGCTGCCTAAAACACTCTGGTCCCCAGAAACTGCCCTGGCAATGTTCTCTGGGCCCTCACCAGGTAGGCATGAACTCCAGCACCTCTTTCTGAAGAGAGTTCAGGGCAGGTGGCTGGTATACCCAGGTAACCAATGCTACCCCCGTGTCCACAGCCACTCTTGGGACCCAAGGGCCTGGTAGGGATGGTGGCCACTGTTGAACAGGCTCTCCTGTGGGGCTGTGACCTCCAATCTGCCAGTGGGAGTGTCCCTACCTGCTGCCTTTGGAACACTAGGGCTGTGAAGAACCACAGTTGAGTGAGGCTGAGGGGACGGGACAGACATTGATGGGAGAACATGCGTCCCAGGAGATGTGGTCTGTGCTTCCTCCCAAAGCTCGATGATGCTTGGCCAGTCTGTACTAGAGATAAGGAGGCAAGTCTCTGCTCGGGCTTCTGTGGTGCTGGCAGCCATTGGCATTCCCAAGGTGAAAGGTTACAAGAAATACCATAGTGAAGGATGTGGCCCATCCAAGCTGGAATATCAGGCCTCTTGAGTGTCCAGCATCCCCTGAGATGGTCCCAGGAGATTCTTGTAGGAATAAAGTGTAATGCACAGAGCTTTTCTAGGTGTTGGGGACACCAAGCACCTTGATAGTTCCCACACTTACTGCCCCACTCAGTTAAGCAAGACAAGGGTTGGCAAATTACTGCTGATGGGCCAAATCTGGCCTACTACCTGTTTTTGTAAATAAAGTTTTATTGGAACACAGCTGTGTTCATTTGTTTGTTTATTCTCTGCGGATGCTTTTGTGCTACAAGTTGCGACAAGTTAACTAGTTGTGACAGAGTCCATATGGCCTGCAAAGCCTAAAATAGTTAGTCTCTGGCCCTTTATAGAAAAAGTTTGCCAACCACTGGAGCAAAGCATCTGGGTGGGTGACTGGGGTCTGCAGCATAGCTATACCCTGGAGATTGTGACATCCCTGTCAGCCTGAAGGTGGCCTCTTTGCCATTCCATGGGAGCCTTTGGATGGTGGCACTTGTGCTTCTTCAGTGACTCCTTTGATCCATGGTAGCTGGAGTGGGCCCCAGGGGCTCAGGCTGGGGAGGCAGAGCCATCATGTGCTGGGACTCTCCTCAGGAGTTGAGAAGGACAGCAGTCACATGTGGGAGCACTGAGGGACTGGGTCTGTGGGTGTCACTATTGTCAGAGGCAGATTGGAGACAGAAGTTAGAGGGAGCACCATGGGAAGCGTTCAGTCATTGAACAAATATTTGTGTGCTTCCTTTGTTCAGATGGGAAGAGGAAGCAGTTGGGAGGAATGTTTGACAAGATGAAGCAGCACAGGTGGGGACTCCCCCGATAGGGGGAAGTCTGACGGGCTCAGGACAGAGCCAGAGCCCCGAGCCCCAGGTGATGTTGGCACTTTGTCTTAAGCCTGGGTGTGTCCATATGGCATTTCCCCAAGTTGTCACTGTCAGCTACATGTGTTAGCTCCATGCACATTTGTCCATTGATTTATTTAACATACATTTCCTGAGTGCCTCCTATGCCTGGCACTGAGCTATGTCCTGCAGTAATGACAGTAAGTGAGATGTGTTTACTGGCCTCCCAATGCTCATAGCCAAGCAGAGGAAGGAGCACAAAACATAGCAATAAGAGCTGTTGTCAGGGTCGGCTGTTGTCAGAGAGCTGTGGGTATGTTCAGCTGAACTCCTCTCCTAGGCAGGACACAAGGGGTCCCAGCCCCCATCAGGGCACTCAGAGTAGGGCCCTGTTCAGGAAAACGGACACTGACCTCCAGGCACCCTTCACCTGAAGGCGCAGCCTTCCAGACACAGACCCCTTAAAATGGTTCTTCAACTTAATAAAGAGAACTTTTCTCCTCCCTCCTACTCTCCGTTTCTTTCTCCCTTCTTTCTTCCCAGCCTGTTCTGGGAGGGATGCAGAAAGAGGAATCCTTGGCATACTAGGAGGGAGGTGGCTTGGATGTGTACATGGCCATCCTTGCAAAACAGCAGTGATACTTCCCCCATCCCAGGACCATGGGTGATATCTGGGCCTGCCACAAGGCCACAACAATCCTAGCCATCCCCCTCAACTTACTGACCCCCCCACTGCACACCAGATCCTGGACCAGGCTGAGGCCAAGGAGATGACCGAGAGGCTCTGCCCTGGTATTGCTCAGCAGATAATCAGATTCTGGGCCAGAGGCCACAAAGGCTCTGACAGCAGACGCACTGACAGAAGAGTTGGGGTGGTGGTGGTAGTGAAGGTGGTTATTACAGCCACCTGGAGGATGGCACCTGGGGCAACTGCCTGGAATGTTTTTGGCAGGTGACTTTGCTTTTGTATACCTGGTGAGATGTGTAGGAGGAGGGTCTGCTGGGGGCACCGTGGGAGCTAAACTTTGGCTTCTACAGTGGATGGAAGGTTCTGATAAGTTCTGCAGAATTTAAAAAAAAAGCTAATAACTTTTTTCATATTATAAAGTTAATGCATGCTCATCATAAAACACTTGGAAAATCCAGAAAAATATTAAAGTTTAAATTAGCCATAAGTCTACCATTTAGAAAAGACCACCATTAATCTTATATTTCCTTAGCTTAAAAAAATTTTTTTGATGCCTATATGTAGTCATTCAGAAGTGGTACATTTGTGTCTTGTTCAATATATTAATCTTTTCATTTCTGTTTCCTTCCAGTGTCTTCATATTTAGAAAGTTGTTTCCCCATTCACAAATTAAAATTTTCACAATTTCCTCCAGATTCTTTTTCTATTTTCATATCTTTTAGTCCATTGTATTAATTTTCTATTGTTGTGTAATAAATTACCACAAACTTAGTGGCTTAAAACAACATGTTTATTTTCTCACAATTTCTGTGGGTCGAGAGTTCAGCCATGGCTTAGCTGGGTCTTATGCAAGGCTACAGTTGAGGTGTCGGCCAACCTGGGTTCTCATCTGAAGGCTCTGCCAGGCAAGGGTTCACTTCTGAGCTCACATGGTTGGTGGCAGGATTCACTTCCTTGTGGTGGTAGGACTGAGGCCCTGGCTTCTTGCTGGAGAGCTGGAAGACTGCTCTCAGCTTCTAGAGGCCACCCTCAGCTCCTTACCATGTGGGCCTCCCAACATGGCCATTCATTTCATCAAAGCCACAAGGGAAAAAGTCTCTAGAGCCAGTCTGCCAGCAAGATGGAGTCTTAGATGATGAAATTTAATCATGGGACTATGTTTTACCTCTGTCACCTTTGCCGTATTCTATTGGTCAGAAGCAAGTTTCAAGTCTTGCCGACACTCAAGGGGAGGGGATCACACAAAGGCATGAGCACCAGGAGGCAGGGATCTGGGGGAGAGAACCCTAGAACGTCTGCCCCATCCATCTAAAGCTTATTTTTATGTTGTATGTGAGGTAAGGATGTATTTTAAATCTTTTTTTTTTGTTTTTGAATAGCCAGTTTTCCCTGCATGATTTAACAGGTGGTTGTAAGGTAGCAGGTATGTTGGCATAGATACTTGAAAAGGCATCAGTGTTCCCCACCTAAAATTCTCCCCAGCAGCTGGAGCCCACTGGTCAGTGAGAGCCTTGTTCTGTTCTTGGTGCACTGAAGCGTGTCTCATAGGCCTTCTTGAGCAGCCGATAATTCCTGCGCAACCTGGCTAGGGGAGGTGAGGGTTCTGGTGGTGCAGACTGGACGCCATAATCCCTGGGGAATGGGTCTTTGGGATGAAGAAGGGTAATGAATTGTTATAGGCAAATCTTGCTGTGTTGAGGTGGGTAGACCAGCTGCTTCTTATGTTGGTTGTTGACATGCAGTGAAGGCTATGAACAGATGGATCCAACTCCTAAACACTTCTTTCTAGAACTAGGCAAGGACTTGGTGGGGGGAGGGAGAGAGTCTGTGATCAGCCAGCTGGGAAGTCTGTGGAGGGGGACACAGTTAAACCAAAAGGAGGATCAGCAGCATCTTGATAATGGACCATGTTGATAAGGACATCCACTAGACTTGGCTGGTGTGATGGTGTCTGGCCAAAGGAGAGGCAGGACTGTGATGAAGTCCATTGGGATGGTGTCCTAGGGGAGTGTGGGGTTCAGAGTACTTATCTGTGATGGGGAACAGTGTTGTAGGTGGCACAATGCTGGAAGGGACTAAGCTGAACGTGAGGCCACTGAAGTCCCTCTAGGCCATGTGGTAGGTAGCAGTGGAGTCACAGTGGCTCTCTAGAGTTTTGCCACAGCAGCAGCTCTGATTCTGGGCCAGCATCTTGGGGCTCTACGCCTCATTGTCATCTTCCTGATAACCTTGCTGGATTACCTGGGTCATCCATGTCCAAGGCTAGATGTAATGCTATGTAACCATAAACTTGGGGAAGACCAGAGTCAGTTCTAGGCTCCCTCGCTGGCCCCTGCTGCCACAGGCACTCTGGCTGTGGTGACACGAGATGTATGTACTTGGTGGTTTTGACTGTCTTGGTCATAAGAGATAGAGACCTGGATGAGGGCAGCCCTCTATGTCAGCAGATGGGCAGTGAGGGGAAGCAGATGGAGTGCTGGCTTGGGCAGGTCCAGGCCTGTATGCAGCACTGACTGGCTCCTTAACCTAGCAAAAGTCACTTAATGACTCTGCTTCTCCCCTGTAAACAGGAGCGATAGCACCTGCGTCTCGGGAGGGTTGTGGAGGTTACAGGGGATGGTGGGAAGGACCTGATGCACAGTGCTAGAAGCCTCTCCACAAATGATGGCTGCCGCTGACATTTTGTAAAGACAAGGTAGACAAGGCCAGGATCAGGGCAGAAATCGAGATTTGGGGGTCCTGGGATATGGCTGCCTTGACTGCAGACCATGAACCCCACGTGACTTCAGCAAACCCATAGGCAGCTGCAGTTTTGTCTGATCTCATTAGGACCTTCCAGGAGTGGATCATGGCCACTGAGACCCCTAGGCTGCTCAGAATCTACTTTGTGGATCAATGGGGCATGAGGGCAGCCCCTGCCAAGGGGATCTTTATGTGTTTCCACTCTCTTTTTTTTGTCATCTAGTTTCCCCCTGGGTGATGGAGCCTGGGAACTATGAGGTCTGGCGGAATGGTCCAGACCTTCACTCACCCTGGTACCTCAGAGTAAAGAGACTGGCCCAGCCTGAACTACGTTGGGTAGGAGCTGGGCCTGGGGCAGTGGGGACCACAAACCTGAGGAAGAATGGAGTCGAGGGCCAAGAGGGAGGAGAGTCCAAAAGGATAGCCTCTTTGCTGGTCCAAGGCAGTTATCAAAGTTGGGGTCAGGAGTCAGGGCCAGGGAGCTGAGAGAAAATGCAGTCTGATGCAACGGCAGGGTGGGAGGGAAAGTTGGGTGGAGGCAAGCTATAAGAGGGGAGAGGGAAGCACTGCTTGGAGGTGCTGGCTTAAAGAATCTAGTTCAGAGACCCTCTCTGATGACTGTAGTCCCACCTCTTGTCCCCTAGACCAAGCTGCTGACTCAGTATGTTCTGAGTCTGGCCAAGTACGACCAGAACTACGATATCCGAGACCGAGCGCGCTTCACCCGGCAGCTTATCGTCCCTTCAGAGCAGGGTGGGGCCCTCAGCCGCCATGCCAAGAAGCTCTTCCTGGCACCCAAACCAGCTCCAGTCTTGGAGTCATCCTTCAAAGGTGGGAGCTGAAATCAAGGGTAACAGTCCTGGGGGGAGGGGAGGAATTGGCCAGGACCCCAGTCCCAGACCTTCTCCCTGAGGTTGCAGTCTTGGCCAGGCCCCAGGCTTTTGTGGGCAGGACTTCTGGAGGAATGCTAATCCTGCCCCCCTGGGCCACCGCTTTTGCCCACCCTGCAGTGCCCAGGGCTTTTACCCACCCACAACCGCCACCACCATCATCTCACCTGAGTCTCTGCCCTACCAACCAGCATGGGCTTCCTGGCTCTTCTCTGCTCCGTGCCCCTCCGTGCTCTCTCCTTGAGCAGGCACTATATATCAAGATTTCAAATACCAAGGGCCCAAGAATGCAGGAAGTAAAACACTATATGAAGGAGACGTGTATGTTTGTAAGGGTCCTGAGAAAGCAGTTGTCAGTGCTCTGTGGGCTGTCACTGGAGTCAGCCCAAACCCCAGGCCCCAGGCCCTCAGCCTTGCTTCTGTTCTTGGGTTCATCTCGGTGACAAGGACTCTGAGAGAGGCCAGGAGGGGAGGGTCCTCCAGCTGGCTCTCTCGACCCAGGAACCTGCACAGGAGGGGAGCCTCCTTCACAAAGCTTGGTTCTCCTGGCTGGCTTTTGGTTCTGCTTTTTCTCTTCCCTTGACCTCAGGAATAGGGAGATTCTGAGGGATGGGGCAGATTTGAAAATCTCCCAGAAAGAAGGGGAACAGTCCCTTTCTCCTCCCCAACACCATCCCCACTCACAAGTCTGTGTTGTCCTCCTCTGGCCATGAAATCCTCCCACTCCCATTTGGACAGCTCACCCCTCCACACGGAGTCCAGAGCCTGACCAGACATGCCTCCCACCCCTTGACCCAGCCTTACCAGCCTCTTGGTCACAGTTGTTGTCCTCACCCCCACTAGGCCTCCTTCCTGAGCCTGGCTGTGCAGTCAGATGCAGCCCCCATTGCCCTGAAAGAGAAGTCACACACACATTTCTGCCTCCCCACAGGCAGACCTGAGCAGACAGGCCAGCAGCATCTCTGGGTCTGGAGTCCCCTCTGCCCTCCTCTGCAGTCCCACCTGCCCCCACCCCTCAGCCCCTGCTCTATGCGGGCCATGCTGCGTTTTCTTCCAGCATATGGACCTGAAGGTGCAGTCGGGGGGAGACCTATTAAGGGACACACCTACCCCTTTCTTCTACCTAGCTAGGGAGTCCCGACCAGAATCACCACCAGTCTCACCTAGGAAATAACTCCCAGGGCATTTCCTCACTGCCACTACTGACTTGCTCTCTAACCCTGTCCCAAGACCGAGACCACTTCCAGTTGGGCTCACTGTCCCACCTGCTCAATGCCAAGGCCACGGGCTACCAGGAACTCCCAGACTGGCCAGAGGAAGCCCCGGACCCATCTGTGCGCAACGTGGAGGTCAGCAGGGGTGGAGGGTTGAATTGCATGTGTGTGTGTGCGTGTGTGTGTGCATGTGTGTGTCTGTACGTGTGGAGGGACAGACAGCAGGGAGCCCTGGGAGTGCTGGCCTGGCCCTCCTGACACGCCATAGCTCTCCTGACACCCTCCTCACATGCAGGAAGATCTCTCTCTTATTGAGACCCATGGGGGCCTGTTGGGCGAATACACTGAGGTTCCCCGCCCCCATCGTGTGCCGTGTGCCCTCTGCTCTGTGTGCAGTGCTCTCTCCCACCCTGTGCTGCCCCTTCTCCTTCCCCTTGTGCCTTCCCTACACTCTGTTTCTTCTTTGGTTTGGCAGTGCTCCCTCTGTGAGCAGCACCCCTCCCCTCCATGGGCAGCGCCCCTTCCCTCCCCACCCTTATTCCTTCTCGGGGACAGGACCAGGTAGGACCCCAAAAGAGTCAGAGCAAAGGATAAGAAGGCCCTATGCTTTCCTTCCCCCTCCCCAGCCATGACTTAATGACCACCCCTCACACTTTCCCTGTCTTCAGGTACCTGAATGGACCAAGTGCTCAAATCGGGAGAAAAGGAAGGAGAAGGAGAAACCCTTCTACTCAGACTCTGAGGGGGAGTCAGGCCCCACAGAGTCGGCAGACAGTGGTGAGGAGATCAGCAGAGCTGGGGGCCCTGTACTCCTGCCCATGTGTGTGCCTCGTGGCCTTGTGTGCCTTGTGTGTGTGCGAGGGGTGTGTGTGAGTATGTTTTATATTGTGGGAGCCCTGTGTTCCTGCCCATGTCTGTGGCTTGTGGCCTTGTGTGTGTGTGGGGGGGTGTGTGTATGTTTTATATTGTGGGGGCTCTGTGTTCCTGCCCATGTGTGTGCCTTGTGCCAGTGGGAGGGGGGTATGTGTGTATGTTTTATATTGTGTGGCCAAGGGGGTGTGCAGCTGCTTGTGTGCACTTGTATGTGTGTTTATGCCCCTGAGGGATTGCCTGTTCCAGGTGTGTGTGTGCTTGTGCAGGTCTCTATCTACACGGGTCCATCTCTGTCCCAGTTGGTCCAGTTGGTATCTGCGGCTGGGGGCAGGTCAGGGGGGTTTGCAGCTTCAGTGCTGAGTCTGAAGCTGGGAGCCCAGGGCCCCTGCTCTGGACCAATGGAGACCTACACACAGGGGAGGGAAGCCTGAGACAGTTCCTCCACAGACCCTGAGTCCGAGAGTGAATCGGACAGTAAGAGCAGCAGTGAGAGCGGCTCTGGGGAGTCCAGCAGTGAGTCTGATAATGAAGACCAGGATGAGGATGAGGAGAAAGGGAGGAGCAGTGAGAGGTAAGAGGGGAGCCAGTCAGATGACTGGTGGGGTTCAGGGGTCTCCTCTGGAAAAAAACGGGCTAACACTCAGCCTTAGCCAGTCTTGTAAGAGCCTCTGAGCTTCCTCGTGAGCTGGTGGGGCCTGCAGATGCCCTAGTCAGCTCATGTGATGGCTACTTTGGCTGGCTGCAGGAGGTCTCTGTGCCGGGCCTGCCACCTCATGGGGGCAGCATGGAGAAGCAGTCAGGGGCCAGGGACCCAAGCTGGCACAGCCTAGCTTAAAGTTCTCACTGGGGCCTGGGCATAGGAGCCCAGGTGTGGATTGCACTGGCCCAAACTCCCCACACTCATCCCCACTTATCAGGGCTTCCCCCGCTCTTCTGGGAGGCAAGTAGGAGGTGTCCAGGCTGGGCCTGAGCCCCATTTGTCCCTTCTTCTCCAGTGAACAGAGTGAGGAAGAAGGTGAGAAGAAGAAGATGAAGAAGAGGAAGGTGCCAGAGGGACAAGGAGAAGTCTCGTCCTCGGATGAGGGCAGTGATTCCAGCAGTAGTTCATCAGAGTCTGAGATGACATCGGAGACCGAGGAGGAGCAGATGGAACCTGCTTCCTGGAGGAAGAAAACAGTGAGAGCCTTGGGGCAGGAAGGGGGTGGGCTCATGGACCAGGGCCTTCCCCATACTCTGGGCCGGGCCCAGGCATCTCCCTACCATGCAAAAGAGACCACAGTATCTTCTACCTAACCCAAAATAGGCTGGGTACTCCCCTCCCACATCTGCATCCCATTTATCTCTTTCAGCTTCCCAGCAGTAAAAGCGCCCCTGCAGCCAAGGAGATCTCCCTGCTTGATCTAGAGGACTGTGAGTTTGGGTGGTAGAAGTCACAGGGGGACGGAGGCCTGGGGAGTGTGACTCTGGATTAGCTTCCTCAGGGCTTTGGGGTGGGGAGAGCAGACAGAACACCTCTTTGGGCCTGAGAGGGCAGCAGGACAACCTCCCCAGGTTTGGGGTTGGGAGTGGAGGGTGGTTATCTGCTTAGAGCCACCAGGCTGACGTGTGCATCGCTGTCCATGGTGCTGAACTGTCTGTTTCCCTGAGCCCTGGGCTCCCTACTCAATCGAAACCAATTCTACTTTGCCCCTCCCTCATCACAGTCTTCCTCATCTACCCCCACAGTCACCCCTCCCAGTGTCCAGCCTGTGTCTCCCCCTACGGTTGTGTCCACCAGTCTAGCTGTTGACCTGGAGGGCCTGACACTCACAGACTCCCCCCTGGTGCCCTCGGTGAGTGAAATGAGGGAGGGACTGGACTGGGACAGGGACACATCTCGGTGATTGAAATGAGGGAGGGACTGGACTGGGACAGGGACACATCTCTGTGATGCATCCTATGGTGTGGATTTGTGTGTAGGGGGATGTGATGGAGGGAATAGCTTTGAGTCCCATTGCTGGATGACCCTAGGGGGGAACAAGGCTGGGACAGCCTCTCTCCTTGTTGCTCACTTCCACTCTTCCCCACTTCCTCCTCCCCTCTAGCTGCTGAGTCCAGTGTCAGGTGTTGGGAGGCAGGAGCTGCTGCACCGCGTAGCTGGCGAGGGGCTAGCTGTGGACTACGCCTTCAGCCGTCAACCTTTCTCTGGGGACCCGCACATGGTGTCTGTGCACATCCACTTCTCCAACAGCTCTGATACCCCCATCAAGGGCCTGCATGTGGGCACCCCCAAACTGCCTGCTGGCATCAGCATCCAGGAATTTCCTGAAATCGGTGCGGAAGGGCTTTGGACATGAAGGAGAAGGAGACTCCTCGGCAGAGTCAGTCTTTCTATGGCTGCCGATGCCCTGTCTGTGCCAGGCCAGGGGCGAGGTTATGGGGGCACAGAGATGGTGTCTAACATGATCCATACCCTGGTGGACAAGATAGACTAGGAAATGAGCAAGTCCATATCAGAGCAGAAGGTTCTTGGTTGTTTCAGTACTGACTTAAATGGTAGGGGGGGCGGGCGGGAGGGTGTTTAGATTTCAGGAGAAAACCAAGGGTGGTCTCCAGGGGCCCAGAAACCCAGGATTCCATGGAGGGGTGTCAGCTCTGGCAGTAGAGGGGAGAATGGGTCTGGATTCCAGACTTATCAGATGATAGTGTCTCTCCCTTTCCTCTTTTCCCTGCCTCACACCACTGCAGAGTCCCTGTCACCTGGAGAGTCTGCCACTGCTATAATGGGCATTAATTTCTGTGACTCAACCCAGGCGGCCAATTTCCAGCTGTGGTATGTGTCCAACTCATGGTAGGGTGGGAGGGTGGGCAGGGGAGAGGTGGGGTCAAAATAAACGGCAGCTAGAGGTGGTGGTAGGAGAGGATACATCATGATCTGGTGGGTCTGGAAGCCATCCCAAGCCTTCAGGTCTTACCTCAGTCTCCTGCTGCCTCCAAGCCCTGCCTCCAGCAAAGTGAGAGGTGAGGGGAGAGATACTGGCCTCACTTTCTCTACCTCTGTCACCTCCCACCCTTCCCAGCACCCAAAGCCGACAGTTCTACGTCTCCATTCAGCCACCCGTTGGGGAGCTGATGGCCCCTGTATTCATGAGTGAGAATGAGTTCAAGAAGGAACAGGGTGAGTGCTCCTTGGGAGGGGGCTCAGCACCATCCACTGGGGCTCATGAAGCTCCACCACATAGTCATGCTGAAGGGGCCTCAGCTCCTCCAAATGGAGGGAGGCCTCACAGCTTGTGGCTCCAGCAAAGGCTTTATGGAGGCCAGGACCCTTCAGTGAGGCTTTGGAGAGAGAGAGGACTCAGGCAGGCAGAAAATTCTAGGCGAGCATTCCAGCTGGGAGAAACATTATGAGTAAGTGTTGGTGAATGTTTACAGAAAGAGGGGAGGGGAGGAATTTGGTTTGGGGCATAGGAGTCCCTAGCTCAGAGAATTAGTAAGAACAAAGCTGAAAATATGTTTGGTCTAGTTTCTGGAAGCCTTGAATGCTATGCTAAAAGATTTCAGTCCTAGAATTTCAGAGCTGGAAGGGGTCACAGAGGTTATTGGGTCCAACCCATCTGTAGAGAGATAAGGACTACAGATTTCATCTTCCTAGCCGTAAAGGAGTCATTGAAGGTTTCTGAGTGAGGAAGGGGTCAGGTTCAGACCTTTGCTTCAGAAAGAGGATCTGACAACATCCACAGCTAGGATTGGAATTGGGAGAATTTGCAGCAGGGAAAAGAGGCAAGACAGCACAAGTGGGAGGAACATGGGGCTTTCTGAGTCCTGGCTTTAAGGTCTGAACCTGCACGCTTGGTGTGTGACTTTGGACTAAATTCTGTGACTAGTTCTAAAGCTATTGCAGTAGATCTGATGAGAGAGCGTGAGGACCAGGATTAGAGCCATAACAAAGAGAAGGAAGGGCTGGGGTAGGGGAGAGGCACTGGCAGAGGGAAGCCACTGGCATTTGCCCTAAGAAGGAGGAGAGGGAAGTATATAAGCTGACTCTAGACTTTCTGGCTTGGATGGTAGGGAGAATGGCAATGCCCTTCACCTAGACCAGGGGTCGGCAAACCTTTCTGTAATGAGCCATAAAGCAAATGTTTTAGGCTTTGTGGGCCATCTGGTCTCTGCTGCAATTACTCAACTCTGCTGTTGTAACACAAAAACAGCTACTGATAATCCATAAATGAATGAGTGTGGCTGTGTTCCAATAAAATCCTATTTATTGTCATTTAAATTTGAATTTCATATAATTTTTGTGTCATGAAATATTAATCTTTTAATTTTCTTCCCCAAAACTTTAAAAATATAAAAAACATTGCAGGCCATACAGGTGGTGGGCCAGATTTGGCCCGAAGGATGTAATTTGCCAAACCCCTGATCTGGAAGAAAGAAGAATAGGCTGGGCAAGGGAGGAGGGCATATCATGGGTAGTTTTACGTAAGCTGATTGTGAAATGCATTTGAGAAATTCAGGAGGAGGTGCTTAGTATACAACTGAAAATGTGGATCTGTGCCCAGGACACACTTCTAGGCTGGAGTCATGAGCATGGAGGTGATAACTGAAGCTGTGAATATGAGTGAGATCACCCTGGGAGAGCGACAGGTGGGAAGATAAGAAGGCCAAGGACCTTCCTTCAGGAAAACCTGTATTCTTCAGGAGAAAAAGGAGGGGAGGAATAAGAGAAGAGGTGGGAAGATAACTAGGAGAGATGAGAAGGCATAAGAGTGCCTTGGGGTGGTCTGCAGGCAAGGATGACCAAAGACCTTCAGAGCCAGCAGATAGGAGGCTGCTGCCAGCATCAGAGAGGCAGGTCATTGCAAAAGGGGGACAGAGGCTAACTGCAGTGGGTTGAGGGAGGGCAGGGCAGGGCTTGAGGAAATGGAGTCCTCTTTGGAGGACTTTGGCCATGAATGGGGAGGGAGACACAGCACTGGCATGATGAGGGATCTTGCTTCTGGAGAGGACTTCTTAGGAATGAGGAGACTTGAACATGGAGAGACTAAAGGTACAGGGGCAAGAAAATGTCACTAGTCAGAAATGGAGGGGATGGAAGCAACAGGAAAGGGATGTCCGTTCTCAAAAGGAGGAGAAGAATGAGGGAAGCAGCAGAGGGAGGAGAGAGAGGCTGAAGAGAAGAGGGGCAGGAGGGCAGATGAAGGAGCTCACACAGCTGGCCTAGAGCGTGTGCGAGGAGAGGAAAGGTCAGGCCTGTACAGTGAAGGTTTCCAGGGATGCTGTGAGCACCTGGGGGCTTCAGCAGCCCTGGCCAGATCTGGAGCTGCACAGGTGAAACTAGGGGTCCACCTGTGAGGGCTGCATGTAACTACTAGACTCTGGCCTATCTGGTGAGAACCAGTGCCTTGGCCAGGAGTGCAGCAGCCACCAGTGATCTCTCTGTGAGGACTCAACCTCCAGGAGTTGGGAGGGATTTGAACTCGGGGTGGAGGGCCAACTAGGAAAGACCAAAGGGTGTGGGGTCCAGGGTGGAAGAAACCTCTTAAAACTGACTGGCCACCAGGTCCACTGGCCACTCCTAAGGGGCTGGGGCCCAGATGTCTGACAGCGGGAAAGCGGCAAATCAGTCTTTGTTCAACAACATGGATAGAGCCCTGGGTGGGATGGGGAGGCTGACAGGGGCTTCCTGAGGGAGGGCCAGGTCTGAGGGGGAAGTACCCCCTCCCCAAGACTGGTGAGGGAGATTCAGACCTGCCCAGCCTGAGGAGAGCTTGGTGAGGATGCTCGGTGGGCAGACCCAGGGGGCCCTACCACAGCCTCTGCCCTCATCATGACATCTGCCCCCAGGAAAGCTGACAGGTATGAATGAGATCACAGAGAAGCTCACACTGCCAGATACCTGTCGGAGTGACCACATTGTGGTGCAGAAAGTGACTGCCACTGCCAACCTGGGTCGTGTCCCGTGTGGCACATCTGATGAGTACAGGTACTAGGCCACCAGCAGAGGGGAAGAGATAGGCTCTTGGGCCTGGTTTGAAGGAGGGGCCCCAGAGCTGAGGCCCTTTCTCGACCCTCACCTCAGGTTTGCAGGGAGGACGCTGACCAGCGGGAGCCTGGTCCTGCTGACCCTGGATGCCCGGCCCACTGGAGCTGCCCAGGTGACAGTCAACAGTGAAAAGATGGTGATCGGTACCATGCTGGTCAAGGATGTGGTACAGGCTCTGACCCAGTGACTCCCAAGTACTGTGACCTCTTTGACCCCCACCTGTCCCTCCCTCCTGACATCTGGGCTGTTAGACTCTCTCTCTTTATTTCTCTCTCTCTCATATTAGACTCTTCATGCCAGATGGCATCCAGGAGGTCCTCTCTCCCTCTGGTCATTACCAGGCTCCCTCCCATTCCCCTCCCCATGGATTCCTTAGTGACCTGTGCAGAGGGAGACAGCAGCTGCTCCCTTCAGTCCTCCCAGGTTTCTGTAGCTATTTATGTAGCAAAATCTCAATAAAATGTCTTCTCCCTAGAAGCTGGCTCACCTTTCCTTTCTTCTGGGTTCTGTCTAAGGGTGTTAGAGGGGAGAGCTGCTGAGAGTGACTGTGTTTGACCCTTGTGAATGATCACTACTGATCTCTAGGAGAGGCTGTGACTGACTGTCAGAGGTGACTCTGGTTGGGCCCCAAGATGACCATCTCCGAGTCTCCAGGTAGCTCTGTGAAAGAGATATCTGAGCAGGGATGGGGAGGCCAAGCTGGAAGAACTCCCTGGTTCTTTTTATGAGCCTCTGCAAAAGTGAGGCCTCTTCGATGGCTGGCAGTCCCCTTTGGTTCCCCTCATGGGACCTTGGGAAGGAGGACTCATAATGTGGGGAATTCCCCAAACATAGGTGCGAGGTTCAAAATATGTTAACTACATCTGGATACGGGACCTAGAACCCACATCTGGCTGGGCAGATGACCTAACTAGCCATCTTGGAGAGAGAAGAACAGGAGATGTAGAACAGTGCTTCTCAAACTGCCCTGCATCAGATCACCTGGGGATGTTACTAACATGCAGATTCAGATCAGTAGGTCTGGGGTGGGGCCTGAGATTCTGCATTTCTAACAAGATCCCAGCAACCAACACTGTTGCTCCATGGACACACTTGAGTAGTGAGGATATAGAGCCTCCACACCTGGGACAAGCCTTCTATGGGTGGCAGTGAGGGTCAGGGCCCTCCCTGATAACTTTCCTGGTGAGGAAAGAGGCTGAGTGAGCAGTGGTTCCAAAAGGTGCAAAAGGTGTTCGGTTAGCTTGTGTTCTGTGCAAAAAAAAAAAAGTCTGTGACCAACTAAGTTTAGGAATCATGGATTTAAGTGAAATAAGTTTATTTCCCACAGGCTTTTCAGAGCCTTTACTATGCTATTGTGCACTGTGACCCCTCTCCCAAGAGGGCCAAGAGCTTGCAGTGTTACCCAAACTTGGTTTTGACCTTGGAATGCTTTTGCCCCAGAACATCTTGATTGAGTTACAAGGAACAAACTCCAGTGATAGTTCAAGATGTGGTGCCTCAGCCTCTGACCCTCCGTGACCAAGACTCTGGTTCTTTGGCTGTACCTCCGCACAGCCCTGTCACTGAAGCAACCCTGAGCAAGTCTGTTCAGGGGAAAGACAAGGTGAAACAGATGTGGTCCTCCTCTCAGGTAAGGAGAGCAAAGGCAGTGCCAGGGGACGCCTCTGCCTCTGGCTCTGGGGACCTGCTGGACTCTGTGGCACCAGAGAGCACCTGGAGCCGCTGCTTCTTTGAGAGCCTTGGGGCCCCAAAGTCTCCCCGGGATCACTGCAGGTTCTGAGATGGGCTGATCCAAATGTCAAAGGCCACTTGAATGGTGGACTCCTTCTCACTTTTGTCTCTGAATTGGCACTGCCCACAGCCTGAGAAAGGAAGTGGGGCGATTTTCCAAGAAATTAGAACAAGTACCATCAAAGAATTCCTCACCAACCTGTACTTTGCAACAAAGGCCTGGCTGCCCCATCAATGCTCCTCAGAGTGGATTCTGTAGGAGACAGAAGTGCATCAAGCATGTCAATAACATCCCTACAGGAGTTCAGAGCCCAGATTCCCAGAACCTCTCAGAAGGGGCACTGGGACCTCCAGCCCCGAGTGAGAGTCCAGGGCACCAGAACCTTGGTCACCACCCTGTGTTGGTTTCTCTGGAATGCGTCCCAGGCTGTGGGATTAGCAATAACAGCCCTTCATAAGAAAATGGGTCTTGTGCTTGTCTCAGGGGAGAGGCAGGAAGCAGGGGAGTGAGGTGTGAGCTGGGAGAGGATGACTCTGCAGCTGGTCAGAGAAGGCGGAGCCGCAGTGGGAAGATGTGACAGCTGAGCAGGCAGAGGTAGCAATCTTCAACCCAGGAGGGGGAAGGGGCCATTCTGTTTTGAGGGAATGGTCCAGGGGGAGAAAACCTCAATCAGAGAGGAAAAGAGAGGCACTGCTCCAACCCAGCCCAGCCCAACCTGTCTCTTCCAAGACTCTAGGTCCATGGCCGGACCTCCCACAGCCCTGCCATATCAGCATCCCTGAGTCTCTGAAGGGATAAGTTGGGGCCTGCCCACCACACACTGGTGGAAGGAGATCAGACATGCAGGAGCTGGGAGGGCCTCACTTCCCCCCAGAACATTTTTCTTTCCAACCCATATCATACCCTATGTTTTGTCACTGACCCAAGTCTTTGCCACCATGGTGACACTTTGTGCCCAGGGCCTCAGGGGCCTGGTTGCAGGCTTCCTGAATCTCATGCGTCCCATGAGCAGCATTGATGGGGCAGCCAGGGAGCTGGCCCAGGGCTGTGGGATTCATGTGGGGCCCTGGACCACAGAGCAGACCAGGAAGTGCTCTTAGGACCCTGCTGGTGCACAGGGAGGGTTATGGGGGGGGGGGCAGAAGTGGATAGAAGCACAAGGACTGGCTCAGAGACAGAAAGTGCCCCTGGCAAGGGTTGGGTAGAGTATTAATGCAGACCCAGGAGGTCTGAGTGTAGTCTGAGCCTGACCACAGGCCTGGACAGGTCAGAGGACAATGAACTCAATGAGGGTCTGGGAACAGGAGCCCAATCCAGGATGGCTTCCAAGTGATACCCTGGCAAATTGGTAAGAGAAATGGCTCCAGTTTCTGGCCAGGCTGTAGCAATGGCTAGCTGCAATGGTTGGGGAAGAGATCCATTTAGGGACACTAAGGAAGCCACTATAAGAACCCTAAGGGTGGGGCATTAGCTGTGCCCACACCTGAACCCCCAGCCAGCCAGCCACTAGGGCAAGCCCCTGTGCTAGTTCAGCACCTTCTGCTGGGCACCTTGAGGGTCACCTCCTCCTAGCAGAGCCTGCAGATCAAAGGGATGGGTGTTGGGTGTGTAACTCAGTGTGACAGGACTTTCCCCAGCCTGACTGGGCAAGGAAGGAAAAATAGGAAAATTCTGACCCACCAGAGGGCCTGTCCCCTGGACAGCCAGGATTCTCACCACCAATATCTTCCCTGACTCCCCAGCAACATTCATGCTCCTCTCAGTCGCTCCCATTTCTACTATGGCTCCACATGATGGGGAAAATAGGCCTGCCTTAGGTCCCTCCTTCCTCATCAAGCATCTACTGAGCACCAATGTATGCTAGGCGCTGAGGAGCAGGCCTCCAGGCTACCAACCAACCAGGACTGGGTGTGAACCACGGAGGGACTGCTCAGCCCAGTAGATCCCATCCCATTCCACCAGCCTTCAATTGGCTGCAGAGCCTTTGGGGTTGGGAGATCCCCAGCTCAGCGGTGTGGGCAGGAGAGCTGGGGGAGGGGTCCTCATGGGCTGGGGTCCTCAAGGAGGTGAGCTGGGTCTCCCTTCTTGGACTGCCTGATCAGTTGTGTCTCTTAGGATCAAGAGAAGAACAGTGAACTAGTGCCTGGAAGGGTGAAGCCCAGGATGGGGTATGGAGAACAAGGGGGTAAAAATGGGGCACACCCAAAGGGAAAGAAGCAGTGCACACCTTCTTCGATCTTCTACTTGAAGGTGCTGCTCTGACCCCATTGTCTCTCCCCAGTCCCCATCCCACAGACCTGTCTACCAAGAGAGAACCCAGGGCCACACTGTCTGAGTGTGACCACTGGGAACCCCATCCCTATTGCCCCAATATTGCAGAGGGTGCTTTGGAGTCACTGAGGCCTCGCAGCTGGGCCTGGAACAGTGCGGAGGGTGGTGAGCAATGCCCACTCTGAATATCTCACTGGTCACTTCTTATCCTGGTGTTAAAGACCTTCCAACTTAAGCCCCTTTTCAGATCTTCCACCCCAAGATTCCCTTGAATGGAATACCCTACGGCTTCCCTGCAGTTCCTGGAGAAAAGAGGTTGGCAGTAGCTCAGAAAGAATGCTTCTCTTCTGTCTGGGATCTAGAAAGATCGCAGACACATATGTCCTTGTCTTTTGGACTAATTTAAAAAAACCTTTTGGGCTGGCCTGGTGGTGTAGCGGTTAAGTTCACGCGTTCTGCTTTGGCGGCCCGGGGTTCACAGGTTTGGATCCCAGGTGCGGACCTACGCACTGCTTATCAAGCCATGCTGTGGCGGCGTCCCATATAAAGTAGAGGAAGATGGGCACGGATATCAGCCCAGGGCCAATCTTCCTCAGGCAAAAACAAACAAAAAAAAGAAAACCTATATAATATTCATATAGATAATTGTACAAATCACAAGTATGCAATTTCATGAGTTTTCATAGAACGAATAACCTGTGTGAATTGCATCTAGATCAAGAAACAAAGCATGACAGCACACCTCCCTCGTGTCTCCTTCCAGTTTGGGGCAATGTCTTACCATAGACCAGGGATCAGAGATCATAGAGCTCTGAAATGGTTCAACATCAGACTCCAAATGGTAGTGTGATCCCAGAAGGCCAGCATAGACTTGTGTTTGGCAATGACAATGCAGTGGCATATGCTGCTCTCTGGGGCTACTCGGGACGTGTTACCCACAGCCACTGTGGCAGGGGTGGGGTGTGTGGAAATAAGTGGGGTTGTCTTCTTGTTTTGACTGACAGACAATGTGAGGGAACAGCTCTGGGGAAGAAGGAACTCTTGAGGGCTGGGCAAGGTGACCTTGATCTAGGCCTTGATGTGCCAGGACCCCAGCATCTGCACCTGCAGATGGAAGGCAGGGAGAAGGGGCTGGGAGAGGGTGAGAAAAGGTCCTTCTCACAAGGACCACTGCAAGACAGAGACCCTGGGATCCTGACAAGAGTAGCCGCTTACTCTTGAGTAAATCCCTAAACTTCTCAGTTTCCTTGGCTGTAAAACAAAGGGGAGGGCCTCTCAGGTTCCCATGTCTCTCCTTGTGCCAAGACTCCTGGCATCCTCCTCTAACCCATTTACAAGTGTCTCAGGACAACCTTCAACTGTGGTCAGTGTGATGGCCGACCTCCAAGATGGTCCTCCACGATCCCTGCTTCCTGGCATTCACACTGTTGTGTCCCCTCCTACATTTTATCAAGGTTGGTGAGCGTCAACAATAGGATGCAGAAGTGACGGCATGTCATTTCTGAGATTAGGTTATAAAAGTCACTGCACCTCCATATCAGTCTCTCTTTCTTTCTTTTTCTGGTCATTTGCTCTGGAGAAAGCCAGCTGCCATGTCTTGAGCTCAAGCCAGCAACCCTATGGAGAGGTCCATGTGATGAGGAACTGAGGCTTTGCCAGCAACCACTTGAGTGAGCTAGGAAGCAGATCCTCCAGCTCCAGGCAAAGCTTCAAATGACTGCAGTTCTGGCTGATAGCTTGACTGCAACCTCAGGAGACATCCTGAGCCAGAACCCAGAACCCAGCTAAGTCATCCTTAGATTCCTGACTCGCAGAAATTGTGTGAGATAATAAATATCTATTGTTTCAAGCTGCTTAGTTTGGGGGTAACTTTACAGCAATAAATTAACACAATCTAGCCCTTGATCCATTTCCTGGGGTGTTGGAAATGTCCTCAGAGGGAGCCTGTGCCCCCAGCTCTGGCCTTCAGAGCACTTTGCTCCCATATTCAGTGTCAGTGGTGTGCTGGGGCTGGCTCGTACTGGCTCACGAGCGCCCAGGAATTCCCTTTCAGGAATTTTGTGAGCCGACTGGTGTCACATTGGTACTTTGAAATCAGCCATGGTGGGAGTAGTTATACCACAGAAATAGGTGAATATTGCAAATCACTCCCCTCCCCAGAGCCAACTGTCAAACATTTACCAGCACACCACTGGCTTTAATTATCTCCATCCCTTCTCTCTTTAAAAAATTATGATATTTAAATATATTAAAGAATAAAATAACAACCACTAGTGTACTGATTACCTGGCTTAAGAAGTAAAGCACTTATCAATTCAGTCAATACCCCTTGTACTCATTTCACAAGCTCTTCCCTCCTCACCTGAGTACATCACTATTCTGAATTTTCTGTTTATCAATGCCATGCATTTTTTGTACTTTTACTACATACAGATATGTTCCTGAGCAATATATAGTATTGTCCTTTGTGACAGTAGTGTATTGGATGTTTTAAAATTTTATATAAACGGCATTGTAGAGTATGTATTCTACATCCTGCTTTGTTCACTCAATATTGTTTGAGTCATCCATGTTGATACAATTAGCTTTATTTCATTTCCTTTTACTTATACATATAGTATTCCACTGTATGACAATACCACAATTTACTGATCCACTCTCCTGCTGGAGGACATTTAACGTTCTTATTTTGTTTTTGCAATTATGAATAACATAGCTCTTGGTATTTTTACTCATGCCTCTTTTAACACATGTGAAAGTTTCTCTAACATGTTTTCCTAGGAGTGGAATTGCTGGGTCGTAGAGTATACACATGCACAACTTAACAACATTGCCAAATTGCTCACCAGAATGGCTGTACTTCACATCAAGAATGTTTACAACACCTTTATTCATAACAAGTCCCCAAACTGGAAATAATTCAAATGCCAATCAACAGGAGAATGGAGAAACACATTCCATACAATGGAATACTACTTAGCAATAAAAAGGACTGAACTACTGCTAATGCAACAACATGGATGAATCTCACAGATACTATATTGAGTGCAAGAAGCCATGCTTATATGAAGTTCTAGAACAGGCGGAATGAATCTGTGAGGAAAACAATAAGAATAATAGTTACCTCAAGGAAGGGGGTATAAAGTGGGAAAAGGGATGATGGAACTCTATGGGGTTCTGGAAAGATTCTATGCCTTGATGTGGGTAGCAGTTACCTGGGTATATTTGTAAGTAAAAAAATCATCAAACTGTACACTTAAGATTTGTGTACTCTTTGTACGTCATCCCTCAGTTCAAAAAATGTAGAAAATAAGAGAAAAAACCAAAGTGGCTGAGCCAGTTGACACCTTCACTGGCAGTGACTCTGCTGTTTGGGTGGTGAGACTTTCTCATTTTGTGTGAATGTTATCCTACTGTGGTTTCATTTGCACTTTCCTGGTTATTGGTGAGGGCAGACATCTAGTGATAATGTTTGTTGGCCATTTGGGCTTCTACTCCTGTCAATTGACTGTTTCCATCTTTTGCCCATTTATTTCTATAGGGTTGTCATATTTCTTCATTGATTGTAGAAGTTCTTATATATTCTGGAAACTAGTCCTTTGTAGATCACATATTGCAAATTTCTTCTTCCAGTCTATGGCCTGTCTTTTTAAGTTTTAAATATCTTTTGATAAACCAAAGTTTTAAATTCCAATGTGGTCAAATCTATCAACCTTCCTTTATATTCTGTGCTTGTTCCTTATTTACCAAATTCATCTACACTCTGAGATAATGAAAATATTCTCCTGATATTTTCCTATAAAAAATTTCCAAGTGATGCTTTTCACATTTATATCTTTAACTCACTTTAAATTTACATTTGTGTATGATGAAAGGTGGGGCTGATCCACTTTTCTTGAATCCCACTTTAAAAGACATAAAAAAACAAAGAACATGGTTTCTTCTGCACAGAGCTTGGGAAAAGTTGAGCAGAGACTGTGTGCTTACTTTGCCTTGTGGTCTTGAGTTCCTAAGCGAATCCCCCTTCTGATATTTCTCCACCAGGAAAATTATTTTCTCCCAGCAGTCTCTTTCCTTCTTTCAGCACTCCGCCTGCAGTGGAAGCGCTGAACACCTGAGCCTATAGAAGACTATAGGGTCCCTCCTGTCCCCTAGTATATGCATTCAAAACTTAGGCCAGCCAATTACAGTTACACTTCAAACCTGTATTGTAAATCTGGGACTTGACTGCAGAGATGGTGCCAGGCATAGCTGTGCTCAAAGGCTGTTTGTTGACTGGGAGAATGGATAATGCTGCCTGTTTGTTCCTGCTGCTTCTGCCAGTGACCAGCTGTGGGGACTTGACCAAGTCATTTAATATCTCCACCTCTGCCACTTTCCACACCCTGCCCTGTGGATTGTGGACACCTTCTAGTCAGAGGTACTGTTCTTCCTGTTCCACCTGCCAAGTATGAGCAGGCAGCAAGGACTCACCCACCCCTGAGGCCATGACTGCATTTGGACTCAGCCACCCCTTCCTTCACTGTCTACAGTCTGGGGTCAGTCAGAGGGAAGCACACACACAAGAATGCTAGAAGTTTTCTTCTATCTGGTTAAGACCTCAGGCTCTGAAGCCAGAAGACTGTCTAGGTTTGAGTCCTTGCTCTTCCACTTCTAGCTGGAGGTCCTTGGGCTAGTTACTTTACTTCTTTGAGCTTCAGTTTCCTCATCTGCACAATGGGTTAACATAGGTCAAGCACTTTGAACTGTGCCAAGCACACAGTAGGTGCTCAATGAAAGTCAGCTGTTTATTCTTATTATTACCTGCAACAGAAAGTTTAGGAAGAGGGATTTGAAGCAGCAGAAATTTCTGTTCCATGTCACCTGAAAGGTTCCAAGTCATCTTCATTTTCTTATGGCTGGGAGTTTTAAAATATGAAAGAGCTCCCAGATACCTGTTCCCTTGGGCACCACTCCAGGTTTCAGATTCTGATCTTGCTCAACTTTGGGTCAGAGAGGAGAGAGGGATGGAAAAGATCACCAGTTGGCAGCCAGTGAGCTGCATGGGGTCCCTGAACATGCTGGGCTTGGCTCTTTTAATTAGAATTAGTGACCAAATTTAAAATTAGGAAGATTTCACATTAAAAAAAGCAAACTGTATTTCCAGCTTGTCTTGAAAGATCTTCTTGAGCTGGGACCTCATTCCTGCAGTGACCATCAGCTAACTGCCTTTTTAGATGTGCCTTGGGCCTTCTTGTTGCTCTCACCCACCTTCACTTGGCTCCTGGACTGTAGGTATCTGGGTGTGGCACCCCCTGAGAGCGCAAGCAAGATATGCCACCTCGGTGCAGCTGTCCTATGCTGTTTGTGGGCCAGGGTGAGACTTGGAGGGGGAGAAGGAAGGGCCCCAGGAAGGGCCTGGCACCGGAGGGTCCCAGTGAAGCTGAACCAGAGGGTGTGTATTCCTGGGTGGCTGGAATGGGCCATCTTGAGGAGGGAGGGCAGATGGCTAAGCAGCTCCTCTGAAGGGGGAGAGGGTGGAGCAGTTGATGGCTAGGGGATGCCAGGGCCCCCTCTTGCTCTGCCCCTGTAGCCATCACCCTCTCGGCCCAAGACCTCAGCAACCCAAAGAAGCTCCTGCATGGAGATATTCTGCGGATGGAGACTGGCCAACTCTCACTGTCACTCTTGAGTCCTCCTGGGGACTTCTACTCCAGCATCTCTTCTTACCCTGGCCACCTCCTCCCATTAACCCTCCCGAAACACTAGGCTAGACCACTGACTTCCTCTCCTTCCATTCTCTCAGATAGAAACCTCGAGTTACTCACTCCCCTCCCCTTAGCCGTTAGGTCCAGGCCAGCCTTGCCAGCCCGCCAGGAAAGCAGCAGCCCCGTCTCCCCAACTGCCAGGAGGAGCCTTGAGCACAGATAGCGCTTTATAAATAGCATTATGATGAGGCAACACCTGTAAAACACTTAGTAATGCTCAACAAATGCTGGTCCCTTTCCTCCTCACTCCAGTCCCTTGTTTCTCCCCTTTCTCTGTCCAACTGCTATTAAATCTCCAGTAACATCTTAAAAGAGACCTGATACTGCCATTCTCTTGTTTATTATTCTTAATAGTTCCCTGCTGTCTGCAAAATAAAGGCGCTTCAGAAATTGGGCCCAGGCTTCCCTCCTGCGGTATCAGCACGTCCTCCGTCCCGCTCAGACTGAGCCGCCCTATTCAGTCCTCCCTTTCCCCTTTGCTTGGTCTCCCCGCCTGGAATGCCATCTCCGCCTCTGCGCTTGCCTGGGGCTTCCGGTCCGCTCCTGCCCAGCTACCCCGGGACGCCCCTCCTGACAACAGCCCGGCCCATGGTGGTCTCTCTCGCCCTGTAGCCCCCGCCCTGTCCCTTGTCCCCTCTCCGTGAAGCTTCCTATCGCAGGCCGGCAGGAGCGTCGGAAGCGGTTTTCCCAGGGAACTGCGGTCCAAAGAGGACCTCTGATGTCTTTGGAACTTTCCGGAATCTCCGGACGCCGGCGCCCTCCACCCGGTTCCAGCACACAGAACAGCCGGTCTAGTGTGAGAGCGCCTGCTGGAGCCCGGGGGCGCAGGCTCGTACTGGGGCGCGCACGGCTGGCTCTCTCCCCGCAGGGATCCTTGTAAGAAGAGGAGCGTGGGCACGAGAGAGAACTTGACTGACAAAGCGCATCTACAGGACTCGTAAAGCTGCCCTATTTCATGAGAGGTAAACTGAGGCCCAGAGGAGACAAGTGACTTGACCAGGATCACTAAGTGAGTGGCGTGCTTGGGCCTTAGGCCTCCCAGGGTGTGGCTGCGGCCCCCGGCCCGGGGGGCGGGGAGGAGGGGTGGCGGAGCCCTCGGGCCGGCCTGCTGGGGGGGCGGGGCCCCGGGCGGGGCCGACACAGGTGCTCCGCATCCGGCCGGGGGGCGGCTCCGCGGCTTTTATAAGCCGGCCGGGGTGCAGCACTGTGCGCGGCTCGCTGCAAAAATAGTGCCCACGTGTCTGCGTATCCCTAGCCGCGCCGTCCCGCCGGCCGGTGCGTCCCGCAGGGCCACGCCGGCCCCATGGCGTTCTCGCTGGTAAGAGCTGCCCGCCGCCAGCCGGGGCTAGGCGGGGCCGCGGGCCCGACCGCGGCTGCTAACGGTCCGCGCGCAGCCTCGGCCGAGTCCGCGGTCCCCCGCCCCCGTGCGCGCGAGTCCCAGGCGGGGCGCGGGTCACGTGCCTGCAGGCGTGGGGCCTCGTGGAGGGGTGTGTGGCGGGGGGTAGGGAGCCTCCTCGTGACTCAGGGCCTTTGGGCTTAAAGGCGCCTCGGCCCTCCGGGGGCGGTCGGTGGGGCTTCCACGCTGCGTTGCAGACTCCCAGTGGCCCCGGGTGTCTGTCCAGGCGGGAGCTGACCGGACGGATGGGCGCCCTCGCTCCCGGAACACTTCCTTCTCCCACAGCCGTCGCACGTGAGACCCGAGGCTGCCGGCGCTGGCACCTCACGTGCCTCGCAGAGCCCCCAGCGCGTCTCTTTCGTACGGAGTGGGCGGCGGGGGCGGGCAGCCTGGGGTGGGGCGGGGCTGCTGGCGGCGATGCCCCTCACGCTGGGCCTACGGGCGCCGGAGAGCGCCACGACGGCAGTGGGCGCGGCTCCTTTAAGGCGGAGGGATCACGCCCCTCGTGCGGGCCGCGCGCGCTTCCCCAGCCCGGGGAGGTCACGTGGCTTCACACGTCCGATTAGCGTCGGAGCCGGAGTTCTGGGGCGAAGTTGGCTACGTGGGGGTCGTGCGTGCGCGGGTGGCCGGCACCAGCGAGTTGGCTTCGCGTTAGGGGGACCTGCGGCTCTGAGGTGGGTCTTGAGGGCATGGGCGTGGGGACCTGCAGGCTACAGAAGGGGTGCGGCGTGCAGCGCACCTGGGTGGCGCCGGGCGGCCGGGCCGGAGGAGAGGCGCGCACGTGGGCTTGGTATGTCATTCCCTTCTTAGTCCGGGACCCGGCCGGTGCCCAGACTCCGAGGGGGGTTGAGTGCGCGCCCCGCCCTGGGCTCGGACTGTCGGAGCAGTGGCTGGGGGGCCAGGCCGGTTGCTTCACCCGGCCAGCATGCTGGTCAGGAAGGCCCGTGCCTGCCCCGGTCCCCGGGGTATTGGGGACCCAGACCGAGGAAGGGTCACTCACCTTCGGTTGTCCTGCAGGCGTCCTCCTGGGGCTTTTGCTCGCGCGGGGGGTTCTCTACGGTCAAGTCGACCCTGACTTTCCTGCCTCCTTTCAGAGGGCCTGGGTAAGGCCAGAGTCCTTGTAAGGGGCTCAGGGCTGCCCAAGGAACCGGAAAAATCCACACGGACGCCGGGCTTCTAGGGCACAGTTTTGTGCGTGCGCGGGTGATGTTTGGTGGCAGTTTGCGCCCTGCAGGCCTTGGCCCTGTGCACTGTGCCCTGGGTAGATGTGCTCTCGGGAGGACAGTCGGAGGTGCAGAAGCCACCACAGCAGCGCTGAGAAACCGGGGTTGCCGCCCGCCCAGGCCTCCCTGCACCCCAACCCCGCCGTCTCGCCTCCGCTTGGCGCCGCATTTCTCTGGCACCTGCCTCTTTCGGTCTCCCTGGCTACCGTCTGCCGCCCGCCTCTCCTGGCACTTGAGTAAACTGCTGGTCTGTGTTATGTGCGCGAACCAGGGGCCAGTGGGTCGGCGTTGGTTCCTTGGAAGGCACAGGTGTACCGCTTGGCTCTTGCCTGCTCCTCAGGTGACGGTGCTGACATGTGCCAGCTGGAAGCGTTTATTGAGGATAGTTTGCACCTTTAGGCTCGAGTTCTCTTTGAGCCTAGGGAGATAGGCTGAGTTAAAAATAAAAATAAATGCAAACAGGCAGAACAAAATCTTGGAAATCTCGGGTTGCTGGTTGTTTTCCCCGTTGGTTTGTTTTTATCGTGGGGAAAGGAGGAGTGGAAGGCAGTTCTGCTCCTAGAGCTTGAGGGAGCTCGGGGCTGTCGGGGCCCCTGAGGAGAGGCGTGTTCAGGACTCACCACTGGTCTGTTACCGTGCCTCCCTGAGCTTGCTTTGAGCTGAACTGGATCCCGGAGCACATGGGTGGAGAGTTTATATTTTGTCACAGTGATTTAATTGAAATTAAATAGTAATTAAATTAAATGGCAGTGCGTGCTCAGTTTACAGAACTAGAGTTTGGAAGTTGACGACCGTGTATGGAAGGCAGTCTTTATAATACAAAAATATTTGCTTTCCCCCTGCCAAGGGTCGTATTATAAATATTTGGCTGGCCGGGCTCTCCTGTGTGGAAGGGAAGTTGTGCTAGCCTGTACAGCAGGCAGGAGGTTAGAGAGCCGATGGACGTGGTGAATGATTATGGGAACATTTGCGGTTTGGGTTGGGCCATAGGCACTTGGTATAAGAGTGGTTCTATGGTCTTGTGTTTCACTTGGTAGGTACACCAGCGTCCATGAGGCAGAAAGTGGAGGAAGATGATAAAAGCAGTGAGACTCCAGGCTCAATACCAAGCTTGTTAACAAGCTAATGGTAATAGGTATCTTAATAAGTATCTTCATGGGGTACCAAGCTATTTATTTTATTTGTAATCCTTAAAACGGGTTGCGAATCCAAATCCTACTGGGGCCTGAGGGAACATAATGAGTAAAAGGAGAGAAAGGAAAGAAGAGTAGTGCCTGCTGAGCTGCAGAATTTGTGTCTCTGTAAAGGGAGCAGCCAGTAGCTGGTTGCTGCCATGCAAAAATGTGGGCCCAGAGTTGATGGATCTTTGACTTTTTTCCTAGTTAAGCTGCCAATCTATTTTTTAAATGTACCGATTAAAAAATCTTAAAGACTGTAAGGGCCAAAGGTAAGGTGTCTCTGAAGATTAGATTCAACTCGAGGGCTAGTTTAGGATCTTTGTCTTAAAATACCCCGTTTAGATTTTTCCTCTATTTTGTAGATGATGAAACAGGCTCAAAAATTGTCACTAGGCTGTTAAGTGATAAAACCGGGGTGTGAACCTAGGTCTTTCTGGTGGTGTGATGATATGTGTATTCTAGTATGTCAGAGGGGTCAATGGGTTATTGGTAGTGTACATTGTATGGAAACGTAGTGGTCAATGGGCTGGTCACATTTATAGGCAAAATGAATGTTAACTGCATTGGAGGAGATCTCTGCTGTGGAAGTCAGTGTGGGTCTTCTGAGCGTTAGTGCAGCAGTGTTGATGTTAGGAGGAATGTGCTGTGTCGATCGTTCCCTGATGTTAGAGCAGTTAGCTGATCCTGAGAGAGCCAGAGGTCTGGAGAAGTCAGGCTCCTCCCACTGTGGGGGGTGACCCTCCCAACACTCTCCACAAAAGATTTTCCTTTTTCAGGACAGTTAAAATTTCAGTAACTTTTTCCTTCTGAGACAAGGCAAATTTGAAATTATATAATTGTTTTAACACCTATAAAAGTAGAATGGAGATTATTAACTCTCACCTTTTTTCTCTTAGCTGAAATTCCTGTAATCCTGTCTCTTGGATTTCCAGGAAGAATTAACAAGAATTATAGCAGTATGTGGTAAAATCTTCTGGAATAAGCTCCCAGGGCATGAGGTAGCTCTGTGCCAGGAATGAGGGGCTGGAGTTTCATTCTGGGCAAAACTTGTTGGGACTCCTAGCAGTGTACACAGCCACTCCAGCAGGTGTAAAGGGATACATACCTTTATTTCTGTGTCTTATTCCCAAAGGATTTAAAGCATAAAGCTGTAAAGAGCATGTTAAGAGCCTTTGCTAAAGGGGTTTTTCTGTGAGAATACAGACTCAAATACAAACTAGATAGCTTTTTTTTACCTGTGATCTGGGAAGTTTTGGGGAAGATGGAAACTTGAAAATGTTGCCTGTCCCCAGCTGCTTCTCTAGCAACCTTTACAGGCCAAGCACTCAGCTGTGAGTTCAGTGTTTGTGAATTTGGGGATGGAGGGGAAGGGTGAGGGGACTAAAGTAGCTCTCTGCTGGTATTTTCATGTTTATATGTTAGGTAATATCTGTGTGAACTTTCTCATGCATTGGTTTTAGGTCTCTTAGCTAAACGGCCATTCCCTAAAATTGTTACGTGTTTGTTTAAAGGGCAAATTAATTAGTTTGTACTTCTAGGTTGAAGTTTGGGACAGGAATGCATACCAACCTCGGATATTAATGTTTATTTAGGTTGTTGTCTTCAGTAGCTAGTGGTGGAGGCAGCAAAAGAATCATGGGATCAACTAGCAAATTATTTTCTGTCCTATGGAAGAGCTGTGCTGATCCCATCCTGTGCTGCAAATCTACTTTTCCTAGGTAGTAAGCTGTACTGACTCTGGAGAGAACTTACCAGAAAGCCTGAGATTGAGAGTAAGGGGTAGGAAGGGGCTTGGACCTAGAAGTTGGAGTGGAGGAGGTTACATAAAGAATTTTTGCTTCTATCCGTTGTTTGAATTAAAACCAAGAAGCGCTGATGGCATCCTCTCAGTGTTTATTGAGCCTTTTGGGTACCGCTGACCTCACCTCCTTTGCCCCCCACGTTCCAGCTTTGGAAATGCCCTTTGTTGTCTTTCCTGCTGTTGTTGCAGCCTGTTTTTAGTTATACCTGCTTATGAGAGCCTGTCATCTTCTGTAAGCACAGATTCCAAATGTTGAAAGTTTTTGTGTTTAAGATAAGATTCTCCAAAACAAGGAATTTCTCTATTATCGTAAACTGGCTGACAAGGTTGAACTGAAAGGTGCATAATGTATGTACTATTTCATATTTTTCATAGGAAAATTATCTGATTTTCCATAAAAAGTCAGTATCGAAATTTCAGAGTGTTAAATTTACATTATAGACGTACTTGTCAGTGAGTTTTGTTATTGGGATTTAAAAAGACTCCAGTTAGGGATTATTTTGCCTCCCTAATGTATAATGTGAGTGTTTTAAATAACGCGTGGAGGGGAGATTCCTGACCAAATGGGATTGAGCTTTGCTTTCAGTGGCATAGAAGAACACTGAGGCATGGGTGATCTTTGAATTCTAGGTACCCTTTTAGATTATAGTGAGTTAACACTCTTTGATTTGATTTTGAAGGCATTTTGTGATGACTTGCCTTGAGGTAATTGGAGAATTCCCAGAGGGCAGGTCTGAAGACTGATTTGTGTGCTAAAAATGGGTCACAGTTGCATGTAGCTATTGATTCTGGGAGTAACTTGACTATAATAGTGTTACTGGTTTCTTTCTCCTTGGCGTGCATAGTATGCTGATATATGTACCATCCTGATGTGTTGAGCACCATGACCTGAAGTCTCCTTTGATAAGGATGTGGGAGTAGCTTTCCTCTGTTAGGGGAAAGCAGTTACCTTGAGGGGCAGGTTGCGTTTTTTGTGTCTTTTGACAGAACGCTTAATCTCTTACTACTTAACACCTGTGCTCTTTGTATTCTGGCTTTGTGCTCCTGGCTCTGACACCATCTGTCTACTGAGTCGACTCTTTCTCCTGAGACTTTTTTTTTTAAGCTGTAATTTTGGAGTTGTTTTGAAGCTCAAAAGGTGTTAGAGACCTCTCTGTCTCCCAGGTATAACTGGAGTTGACACCAAGCCCAGATTATAATGTCTGACTCTATTTTCATGGACAAGGTGAATTAGGCTTAGAGTGAAAAGTGATTGTTTGAAGTTTATACAGTGACTGGGTGATAGAGCCGGAAGCAGAACCCAGATCTCTTCATGTACAGACTAGTGTTATTTTAGAATTCATACACCTTGACCTCTGCTATACTGATCTCTGATTATCTCATTTACTAAAATTTCCACTTGGTTCGTAAGAGTCAATGGCTTACTATTTTCCTTACTTCTGTCTGATCTTTTCTTGTCCTGGCAGTTACAGGCTTCCTCCTCCCACTGAATGCCATATTCCCTGTGGTTCATTCTGTTGGCTTGTTCTTGTCCTCTTACACAGAGGGCCCGTGTATTCCTGTAGCACCAGTTCTCTCTTTGATCAAGTTTTAGGTTGAGCTCCTTAGCCCTGATTGTTCTCAAGACCCATAGTTCTCATTGGCCTACATGAATATATCTATCTGAGGTGTGTTCAACCCAGCGGGTCTAAAAACAGAACCAATTTCTTCCCTTTCCTCATCTCCTGGGGCTAATCTAATTCTATCCCCTCCATCCCATTAGTCTGTTTTTCTCCAACTAGACTCTGGTGTCCCCTTGGGGGAAAGAACTGTGTGTGGGTGTTTTTGTTTTTAATTTTTTACTACTAGAGGTCCCAGTACAGAAGGATGCTGGGTAAATACATACTTGTAGCTTTCCTTTGGAAACCTCTTCCCAATTTCTGTAGCTATAAAGCCTTAATGTGATCTCTTTGGCTCCCTTGGGCCCTGTATCCTTGCATTCCTTCTCCATTCCCATTGCTACTGCTAGTTCATGTCTCCCTTGGATGAATATTTTCAATTTGCCTTTTCCACCTTCCTCCTCAGTTGTTGTTGCCTGTTCACACCCACCACTCTGTGTGGAGCTCCATGTACTAGTGGTCCTGTTGCTCCAGACCATATCCCTTGGTCTTTGGGTCTTAATGGATAGTTATATCTCCCAGGCTGAGTGGTAAGCTCTGGATGAGCAGGCCTTTTCCTAGATCCTTTCTCCACACCCTGCCCTCCAGCATGGGAATGACTAATGAGATGTTGCTTGATTAAATACAGGAGGTTTAAGATGAAATTCAAATGTCTCTTGGATTTTTGGATTTAAAGAGGCTGAATTTAGCTCTGCTGGTCAGGAGGTTATGCCAGCTCTACCATCCTGCTGCCTTTCCTGCTCATATTGTCCTGCCTGAGAGTGTGAAGGTCTCTTAATGCTAAAGCTTCTAAATGTTTCAGATGAAGCCCTGAGAGCAGTATTTCCCTGCCCTTGTAAGAGACTCCCCATACAGCTTCAGTGTTGTCACAGAGCAGTTCCCTGACCTGGTCTCTATCTCCTCTCCTCCTCAGTGTTTGTCAGGCTGCCTTGATGCAGAAGGAAGGAGATTTGGAGTCTGGGATCCTGATTTGAGTCCTAGTGCTCTGTTCAACTGGTTGACTTGGAGCAAGATTTCCAATTTCTCTAAGCACGTGTTTTTCTTTGTGATGTGTGACTGATACAATCTCATAAATTCTCATGCGGAACAAAAGAAACTGAAGGCTCTGGCCAATTGGTCATATAGGCCCTATTCTTGCCCTCTCCAATTGGGCTTAGCTTCCATTACTATCCTTTTCTCCAGTTATTGAAGGAATGTTCTTCTCCCTATTCAAAGCGCAGTTTTGTGCCTTGGAGTCCATCTTCTCTCACAGCCTCAGGACCTGTCCCACCTTTCACCTCTCTCTGTAAACATGATCACCTCTCCCCCACGTTTAGACCTCTCAATACAACACCTCCTCTAGCAGCCAGCCTCACTGGCTTTCCTTCACTTCCCCATCAAGCTTTTGTACAGAGTAACCCCTCTATCTTGACTGCTTCGCATTTGACTCGTCTCTTAAACCCTTGAGATCTGGCATCAGATGCTCGTCTCCCTTCTCACACATGTTATTCTGAAACTCTTTTTACCAAGTTCCCTGTGCCCTATCAAATCTTATGGACGTTTCTTAGCCTTTCAGGATGTTTGCATTCCTGCCTGGCTGCTGCGATAAGATCTTTGAAAAGCACAAATCTGATTACCTACTCCATAAGGCAGTGGTTCTCAAACATTTTCATCTCAGGATTTCTTGACATTCTTAAAATTATTGAGGACCTCAAAAGCTTTTGTGCATGCGGATCATATCTATCAATATTTATCTGTTAGAAATTAAAACTGAAAAAAGTAAATTTATTCATTAATCATTTAAATATAGCAAATCCATTACATATTAACATGTAATTATATTTTCTAAAACAAAAATGTGTAAGAGTGAACATTCCTTCACGTTTTTGCAAATCTCTTTAGTATCTGATTTAATAGACGATAGGTGGATTTTCCTGTCTACTTCTGTATTTAGTCTGTTTCCACGTGTTGTTTTGGTTGAAGTATATGAAGAAAATTTGGCCTCTCACAGATATGTAGTTGGAAAAAGGAGGAATATTTCAATAGCCTTTTTAAATAATTGTGGCTATTCCTCTTTGATACTACATCAAACTCAACAAGTGGTAAGTTCTTAAAGGTTAGTTGCTACATGGAATCTGAAGCCACATGGATGTACTCTTCATGCTCTGCTACATTAAAATGCACTGGTCTATCTTGCACTCTTTGGATGGATCATTTACCTATGCCTGATTTTGTAACATCATATTTTAATCATTTGACAAATATTGGTTCACTGAGTTATGCAGTATTGCAAATGTTGACACACTAGTTAATAGCACCACCAGTCTCATCAGAAAAGTATTGAGGAAGGTGTCAGGTTCATGTGATGGCAAATAAAGGTTTTCTAGAATTCAGATGTTTTTCTTCAAAGTTCAAATTTTATTATTGGCAGCAAATACAGTTATTGTTTTTTGTTTTTTTTTTAAACAGCTGGCTTACTTTGTTTTCAAGAGAATGTTTGCAGAATACCCAAAGTTGATAACCATAGTATGTCAGTTGTTCTTTCAAGTGAAAAAGATGATTTGTGAAAAAAGGCTAATTCTTCTTGAAACTTAATCACATAAGTACTTTTCCTTGAGACAGTCATCATACTTTGATACGAAACAAATGGCTTTTACGCTTACTTCCCATTTGCCTCACAGAATATTAAAGGCATGTACTCAAGGGTTGAGATTTAGTAAAATAAATTTTTACTGCTTAGTCAAGGACATTTGTTAGTGAATCTGGCTTTTTCTGGGAATGCGTAGCATGAAGAAGACAATAACTGCTACTGCAGCTTATTGGCATTGCCTTGATTCCTGCTGAGGTGCCAGTTTTATTCCCATCGCTTTTGTACTGTCAGTGCAAATGTCAACATAGAGTGAAAAAAGAAACTGATATCTTAGAATTATGAAAATAATTTAACTTCCATATCTCTGAAGGGATCTAGGGGACCGCCATGGGTCCACAGACCTCGCTTTGAGAACTACTGCCACAGAGTAAAGGCCAAGCTCCTTAGTGATAGCCTACAAAGCCCGTTATGGTCTGGCTTCAACTTAGTGGCCGAGTTTGAGCCCTACTTGTCTACTCCTTGAACTTTTTTAAAATTGAGGGATAACATACGATGTATAATAAGAGACACTAATTGTAAGTGTATAGCTTGATCAATTTTTGTGTGTGTATATATATATATCTCTCTAAGTAACTACGATGCAGATCAAGATACAGAACATGTCCAACACTCCATAAGCTTCCCTTGTGCCCTTTTCCACTCTGTATCCCTACCCCTCACCGGAGTTAACTATTCTGACTTGTGTTGTCATCAATTGGTTTTGCTGTTTTTGAACTTATGAATGAGATCACCTAGCATGTATTCTTTTGGGTCTAGCTTTTTTTCACTTAATTTAGTATCTGTGAGATTTCTACAAGTTGCAGTGTAGTTCACAAGTTTTTTATTGCTGTGGAGTACTACATTACAGATGAATAATCATCCATCTTACAGACATTATAGATGTGAACACTTTATCCATACTTCTGCCGTGGGTGTTCAGAAAAGAGCTAACATAGCAGGCCTGACTACTGTCCTTTGGCTGGTGTCTGGGAACTTGGATTTTGAGTTCCCACCATTCCCAGAACTGGTAAGAATGACTTATATACCTAAACTGTATGAACAATATGATTTATGCTGAACACCTGCTTTCCTCCTGGAGTCTGAAATTTTGGTGTATTCCAGGCAGAGGCTGCCTATGTGACCAACCCTTAATAAAAACCCTGGGTGCCAGGTTTTAACAAGCTTCCCTTGTTGGCAACATTTCACACATGTTGTCACAACCTGTTGCTGGGAGAATTAAGCATGGCCTGTGTGACTCCCCTGGGAAAGGACCCTTGGAAGCTTGTGCCTGATTTCCCCCAGACTTTGCCCTGTGCACCTTTTCCCTTTGCTGGTTTTGCTCTGTATCTTTTGGCTATAATAAATCTTAGCCATATGTGCTGAGTACAGCTATATGCTGAGTCCTCCTATTGAATCATCAAATCTGGGGTGGTCTTGGGGACCACTAATATAACAGGCATTAGTTTCTGTTTCTCTTCAGATTTCAATTATAATGAATAAAACTGCTGTGATTATTGTACCTGCTTTTGTGTAGTCATATGTGTTCATTTCTCTTGCATACAGGAGCATGAGTGCAACTGCTGGATCAAAGTATAGTATCCCTTGCACTTAAAATTCTAGCAGTAGTGTACTTCTAGTTGCCTAAAAGCATCGCGCTGTTTCATACTTCTTTGCCCTTGTACATGGCATTACTTTTGCCTAGAATGCCCTCCCCACAACTAGTATCCCTGATTGGCAAAAACTTTTTAATATTTTTACCTACCTGCTACCCTTATTTCTATGTATATTATTGGGCTTACAATATAGGGTATAACTTACTTGTTTATGTGCTTGTATTCCCATTAGACTAACTCCTTGGGAGCAGGGACAGTCTTATTTATCCTGTCTCCAGAATGGCTCCTGGCATAGGATGAGAATGCAATCAGTAAACATAATTGTAATCTTTGGGTCCCCAAGCATCAGGTTGTATTGTTCATGGGTTCTTTGTTTTTTGTTCATGTGGAATTGTCTCGATCCAAACTTAAAACCCCAAATTCTGAAATGACTTTGAGTGGCCGAGAGCTTTGACAGTGAGAAGAGAGAGAATTGGTGAGTGAATATTGGTTTTGATCTTGTCTTAATCTTTAAGAAAGGAGTCACTACCATTTATGGAGGTTGTGATTAAAGTGGTAAAAATATCTGTGAAAGAAGTGTGATATGGGTCTGCCTTTCCTATGGTATCTGTATTGAGTGTCTGTAGACGCAGCAGATGTTATTATGCTGGGTGCTGCTTAGATAAAGGCCTTGAAGGATGTTACAGTTTATCATATGCAGAGCTAACAGTACATACAGCCAACAATTTGAGAGATGTGCGAGCTCTCACATTTGAGCTCTTCTCAAATGTGAGAAGAGCTACAATTATAGTGACCATGTGTTTTAGATATTCTTGAGCAGTCTTGGCGTTAAATATTCCCTTAATGTTCTCATAAACCTGTCCTGGAAATTGTAGTATTTCCTTCTCCAGACTAAGTTTATAGAGTAAAAGGAATATTGGGCATTACATGTACTGAATTAAATGACTGGAGAGTCGTTGATCAGATACCCAAAGATGCCAAGTGAGATAGACTTTTGAAGTATGGGTTGTGTTTGGCAACTATGAAGTCATTAATTTAGGAGCAGTTGTGTAGTGTCTTTTTGGGGAAAAGAAGTCGTGTTGGCAGGATATTGTGGGTTGCGAGGATGAACAGGAGGTTAAGAAGTAAAGATAGCATATTTTCTAGAAGGTTGGTAGTAGAGCAAAAGAAAGAAGGCAGTGGCTTGGAAGGATGTTTTAGGTCAAGGAAGATGTGCTGGTTTTTTAAGGTGAGAACCTTGAGTGTACTTACGGACTGATGGGAAGGAACTAGTGGAGAAGAGAGAGGAAAGTCAGATCTGGAGGAAGAGAAGGTGATGTTTTGAATCTTGTATCTCGCTGTGGATTCACTTGCTCTTTCTGTTGGTAAGGACCTGCACACCGTACCTCCCTTATTCCTGGTGAACCTTCCTGTCCAGCCGTGTTAATGCAGTTCCTTTCCTTAAATTTAGTGTGTTCTGTATCCACTCTGTGCTTGTTCTCTGCCCAACTATTCTGCTCTTTCTCACACTTGCTTATTGAAATTCTACCTTATCATTATTCTCTAGCTTAAAAGTCTAAATTGTCAAACTATTCCAGATACCTTAATTTTTACTCCCCTCTTCTGTGGCATTTTGTACTTACGTTGATCTCCACTTACCTAACTGGATTTATTTCTTTTTCCCACTTTAATTCTCGCTGGAGTGAGGATTATGTTTTATCTGTCTCTGCAATATCAACATCTAACCTAGCAGGTTTTTAGTATTTATGAAATACTAGATTGAACTGTGTGAAACTGCCATTTTGTTGGTCGCAAAAGGTAGAATATTGACGATTTCGTATGGACCAACCTAATAAATTTTTATTTCTTGCGTTGTTACACAGAAGACTTGAGGTGGAAGTTCAGTTAAGAATGGACAAGTAAGGACCAAGGAGAGAGTTAAACATAGAGAAGTATTTCTTAACAACTGTAGAGTCATTCAGGTTCAACCAAAAACTTGGCTTTGAGTGAGCAGGTGACCAAAGCAAACATGGAAATTTGGCTAGAAGATTAGAAGTTTGGCTAGAAGTTCTTTCATAAAGAACTTAAGGAAAACATATCAGTTCCTCAGGAGAAACTGTAGCGTTTCCTAATCTTTGGTCTGAATGATATTTTCTAAGTGGGTGTTCATGTAAGGGCTGTTCAAAATTGTAGTACATGGTCTCCTCAAAATCCAGAGTGTAAATGCTCTAGAGGTTTTATTCAGCTTTATTATAACTTGCTATAAACTAAGGGCAAACTGCCAAAGTACATCTCAGAACCAGTTCTTTGGGGGCGTTGAAATATATTACTTTCTATTGCCGTGTCTTAATTTAAAAACAAAATCTAATTGTTCAAGACCAATGCTTTTAACTAAAAGGTATCTGATTAATTAGAAAATCTTACTCTCAGAAAAAGTTTTAGTGTGAACACAGTTTTGCTGGGGGCTCCATAGATTCCGATCCATGGACCCTAGGTTTAAAACTCCATCTGGAGGAGTAGATAAACTGTGTGCCCTTAGACAGTCTTCCGTAAATCTTTCACCTGGCTTTTGATGAATGCATAGTAGAGGATTAGCAGCAGTAGTCTTTCAAGGGTCTGCGTTGTAGGTGTTGTGTTGTTGATTAAAGGCAAACTGAATAAAAATCAACCCAGAGACGGTAGAGTTGGCATTCATTTATGATAATTAAATATCCCCAAACCAGGATTTTACTTAAAGGAATGGCCATCCTGTCACCATGTTGATCCTGGGTTGTATAGTCTCTGAAGGCAAGGCTGGGGTTTCCAAATTAGGCACTACTCGATTTGTTCTGTCATACAAATAAGTATACAATTTTAGGTACACCTACACTCATTCCTTAACTAGCAAACATAGCTACGTGATGTAGGTTCAGATTTTTAAAGAGTTATGAGTGATAGTTTCAAACCACAATTGCAAAAAAAAAAAAAAAAGGACTCCAGTTAGGTGCTAAACAAGTAAAGAAGCTTCTTGGTGAATTTGACTAGGATGAATAAGTTGAAAGCATACCTCTGAGGAGCAATGATTTGATCAAGTATGTGGAATTGGGGGACATCTGTCACTAATAAGTTATTTATTGAGCATGTTCAGGCACTTTATGTATCTCTCATTACTACAAAGTCTACAGAATAGCTGGTACTCCGTTTTACACCTGAGGCAACCAAGGCTCAAAGAAGAGTATTTGTACTCCAAAGCATGTGTTCTTTCTGCTTTGTGAAACAGTGATTCACAGATTCTTCCCGTTTGGAAAAGGGGAATGCTTTCTTCAGACTATGGTCTCCCCTCCCAGTTGAAGGTTTTTGCTGTAGGAAGCCACTGTTTCATGATGGGAGTGTCAGCGCTCATCTGGTGAGAGGGGAAAATGGAGACGTGCTGTAAAGCAGCTTGTATTAGCGGAGATTCCTCATGAACCATTCTTTCTGACAATAAGTAGTTATAACTAGTTTTATCTTGAGGCGTTGTTTAGCTAGTTAACAGTAAGAATTATGGTTTTTCTTTTCTCGCATTTCTAAGTAATTCTTCCTGTTGATCCATGATTCTCAGTAGTGTTAAGCTTTGCGTTCTCTTGAAAGTATGATCTGTCTTAAAGCCTACTTTCCTGTCCATGGTGAAAGACAAAATGTCAAGAAAAAGAAAAGCTGCAAACGATCTCACTTTATGGCAAAACATGCCAAAAATAACAGTAAAGCTATCAGGCAATAATAGCATAACCATGAAAAACACTGTTTTACTTATGATAAAGCATAGGTATGATCTCAGACCTGTAATTTGATCAAAATTAAGATAGAATATACAGAGTAATATAGGGGTGAATAGAGGGTTTCTGTTTTGAAAATGAGAAACTATGAATTCATTTAACTGGAGAGTTCAAAAGGATCACTATATTCTATAGTAGCTTCAGGTTTTAGAGAGTTTAGTTTGTATCATGTCTTTAGTCTTAATCTTTTTAAATCAAATGATTGGGAAGATTAGGCATGGAAGGGCCTGGGGTCTTCAAAGGAATAGTTGACCTGGGTCTTCAGTATGTTTTTCTCCTTTAATGAGCAAATAGATTCTTTCCTTCAAGGATCCCTGTGGTGGCCTCTGACCCCTTGGTGTAATAATAATGATACTACTGATAGCCAACATTCATTTGTTCAGCACATAATTATGTACCAGGTACTATGCCAAGCATGTTATGTGTATTAATTTACCAAAAGCCCTATGAGATAGTATTATTACTTTTATCCCTATGTACACATAAGTGGTAGATTGTTCCCCATCTGTCATTTCTGGCTTTGATCTTTTTTTTTTTCTTCCAGATTGGGTACTGAAAGCAAACCATTGGTACTTACTGATGTGATTAAGCAGTGTGGGGTATATGTTGAACACTTCATTTACCTTTGTTCTAGTCACACAGAGTCCTCTAGTCTCTGATTTGGTATACTTGAGAGAAGGGGAGGGAGGGAGGCATTCCAGATATCATTTGCCTTGAGTTTGAAGGTTACGGTGTATGTTCCTGGCAGGATTGAGAGTGGGACAGAGTTGGCCAGGCATGTTTCTAAATTAAATTTTTTCAGGCTGCCTGAGATGGTAAGATTCTTAGACTTTCCATTCCTCCTAGGGAAGCAAGTTTCTCCCAGAAGGGCTCCAGGTCTGCATCTTCCTCCTATACTACTATGGCACTTTCCTCTCTGGTTCTCCTGCCTTGCATCTTCCATGTAGTTGCTTGTGGTCTTCTCCCAAGACTTGCATGCAGTTGTCATTTATTTGCATTTAAGCCTGGCCAGGTCGGAGAATCCATATATATAGCACATCTGTTATAGTAAATAAAAATTAGGTTATTTTTTGTACATTAAGAGAGGCCTTTTAAAGTTTGGGAACCTCTGATGTAGAAGATAATTCTGACTCCTTAACCTGGCATATGAGGCCTTCTTTCCAGTCTGCTCTCTTCTCCTGTATCTAATGCTCTACTACACTGGACCACTTTTGATAATTCTCCTCTGTTCTCTGTGTTCTTCAGACCTTCCTCTTACCCTCACTTCCAGGCACATTCTCTTCCTCCTCAGCTTAGAGGACAATGTATATTTACAGCACATTGTAGCTTGTGTTGTGCTTGTGTACAGCATGATCAGGTCTTAGTTCCCTTTCTAGACTTCAGTAATTTCTTTTAGTTGAGTCTCTGTCTAATCTGCTTACCCTTAGGGTGCTCACTGTAGATAGCAGGTTAACATTTATTAGGTAGTGAATGAATGAAGTATGTAGCCATAAGATCTGCAGATTGATTGTAAATGCTTGTATCTTAGCCTTTGTGAAGTTGCCTTAGTGAGGTTGAGAATCATCTTAGAAATCTACAGTTGTAAAAAGGGCCTTGTGTCAGTGAATTTAACCATTCTCAATGGTGCCTCTCTGGAGAGCTTGGGAAAATGACCTTGCAGGACTGTGTATTCTGGTCATCCTCACAGCTTGCAAAGGGTACCGGTCTTTTCAAGAGCTTGAGAATAATATGGGATTCAAGTTTGTCCCTTTAAGGCCATCCTGCAGAGTTTATAAAACTGTAAATGCTTCTGGTCGTTCTCATGCTTACCTGGATTTTAATAGGTTAAACAAAGTGATGCCAGGCTTTTTTTGGTTTTATTTTGAAGTGACCAGCTATAAGATTTTAAGTGCACCTTTCCTTACTTGGTCTGTTTTTTGTTTATTTTCCCCAAGGTAATTGGGAATAATAGAACTGATATCAGACTCCCCTTAGAAGATTCAGTCTGTCAGCCAATATTTCATTGCTTACTATGTCTGGCATTGGATGTGGTGATTGAAGGAGATTGAAGAGTGAAGAATCGTACCTAAATTTCTGTATAGAGTACCTGGTGGGTGGTGGTGTTATTTACGGAGATAGAGAATAACAAAAGAATCACTTTTTTGTGGGAATTCAGTTCGTGATTTCATGTCTGAGAGTGCTTTTTTCATTCGGTAATGTCTTACACGAGTTGTATGTACTTTTAATGACCACACAGAATCGTACAGTTAGTTCCCTTTGGGTGTAGCAAAGAGTGTTTGTACCACTCTTCATGCTTACCATATTTTCTCTTGTAGTTACATCTTCAGGTGTAAAAATAGCAGCTGCCATATGCCAGGCACCATGCTAAGTGCTTTATGTATCTCATCAAAAGGTTGGTGGGTACTCTTTTCCCAATTCACAAAATGAGGAAACTGGGGCACAGAGGTTAAGTAACTGCCAATAAATGGCAGAACCAAACTTTTTAAACAACTGTATTGAGATGTAGTTTACATAACTATAAAGTTCACCTTTCAGTGTAAAATTCAATGATTTTTAGTATAAGTTTTGCAACAATCACCATAATCTAATTTTAGAATATTTTCATCATCTCAAAAAGAAACCTTGTACCTATTAGCCGCCACTGCCTAACCTCCTCCCCTGCTCCACATTTGAAGGCAGCTAGTATACTTTAGATTTGCCTGTTCTGGACATTTCATATCAATGGGCTCATATAATATGTAATCTCTTATGACTGGCTTCTTTCACTCAGCATAATGTTTTTGAGGTTATTCATGTTGTAGCATGTATCAGTACTTCATTCCTTTTTATTGCCAAATAATATTCTGTTGTATAGATACACCCTGAGATTTGAAGCAGGTATGTCTGTCTCTAAAGCTCATGCTGTTGCTACCGTGCCACGCTAATGCCTATATGTGTCCCATTAGATTAGAAGGTCCTTGAGGCAATATCCTGTATTTTGGTGTTTTTTCCCTCTTACAGTTCTCTCAGGGTACCTTGCTCATGGTAAACACTCATTAACTATTTTGATATATAGACAAGAAACTCAAGTCCTTGTTACTTTATCTAACTCATAGTGTTGGCTTGGGAGAAAGGGGGCATGAAGTCTCTATCATAATGGAGTGTAGAAAACCTAAATATATCTTTTTTCTGTGTCTAGGAAGAAGAAGCGGGAAGAGTAAAAGACTACTGGGACAACCAGGAGGCTCCTGCGCTCTCCACGTGTAGCAATGCCAATATCTTTCGAAGGATAAACGCCATATTGGATAATTCTCTGGATTTCAGTAGAGTCTGCACTACACCCATAAATCAAGGAATTCATGATCATTTGCCAGGTGACTTAGATTTGAAAAGTTGGATGCATTAGGCATGTGTATGGAGCTGTTTCTAGGCAGCTTCCGTGTCATAGCCATGAAGTCATAAGCCAGAGTCATAAGAATGACCTTGAATCTCTGGCAACATTTGCCCCTTTTGTAGTTTACTTTGTGGATTGGGTCCTTCTCTGGGTGAAGACTATCTCTGATTATAGTATAGAATCTATTTTATGATACACAAGAATATTGGGTAAAAATATCAGAAGTGACAGAACTATTTGTAAGTGACAGAATTATAATGTGTCACATATGTAGTTACAGATTTGCTAGTAGCCACATTAAAAAAGTTTTACAAAAGTGAAATTCACTTAATATTTTATCTAACCCACATATACAAAAATATTATGTCAACATATAATAAATATAAAAACTATTAATGAGATTCTTTTGTTAGGACTAAGATTTCAAAATCCAGTGTATATTTTACATTTACAGCACAACTCAATTAGAACTTGCTGCATTTCAAGTGCCCAGTAGCCACACGTGACTAGTGGCTACTGTATTGCACAGTGCAGCTCTTGACTATTTTAATTGCTTTTAAAAATGAGTGTGAAGTCAACAATTTAGTTTTTATGATACTTAGCATATTCCACACAATAGTGGAAGGAGAGGGCAGCATCTCCTGAAGATGATACTTCACAAGGAGGCTTAGGATGTCCTAACAGTGTTTCATAATCTTTTGTGGGAGTTGCAACATGTTATAAGAATTTTGACGGAATGTTTTTTATTAGTTATTTTAAATGGAAGTGAACATATTCTTAATTTTTTAAATGGACCTTGAGAAAATTTGGCAACAATGAGGATTCTCAGAAAAAGGATTGGTAATTGCTGTTTTGGATGATAAATTCTTTGATTTATTTTTTAACTTGACCTTGGAAATAATTCCCACAAAGCCACAGGAGGATGTGAACATAACGTGGCTAAATGTTTGAGAACGAGGTTCATTATGAGGGAGACTGAGTTGTGGTAAATGTAGAATTTGTTTCTATTAAATTGTACTGGAGGGCACATGAGAGAAGGGCGTGGGAGGAGGGAGGGACATTGGCGGGTCTTGTCTCTTCTAACTTCCAAAAAAGTATTTATGAAATATTTTCTGTTAATTGGAGTAAGTCATGAGCTAACATTCATTCTCCTTTAGCTTATGCCAAGTTAAAAATTCAGAGAATCGTCTTGGTTCTGCATACATGTTCTGTTTCTCTCCTTTGAGAAAATTGCATGAATTACATTCCAATAAGAATGACGGTTAACAATGGCTTAAATCTCACTGGGTTGCTTTAGACATGCTGGGAATTTTTATAGTTTATAGCAACGTGTTTTTCAGCTAATGCTATGTTGTTGAACTGTCTAAGAGAAAGAATACGTGGTTAGTAAGAGAGGAGCTTTGAGGAGTGTATGTTTGCAGTTGGTTGGGGAGCCCAGTGGCCTCACTGGTAAGATGCCAGGCTCTGGTGAAGGTGTTACCATTGTACTCTGCCCAGGTTAGTGGCTGGCCAAACTACAAGGTATAGACTTCTTGGCCTCTTCAGATACTTCTCAGGGCACACATCCAAGAGGTACAGTGGGAAGAGGACCTTGAAGAAATAGGGAAACCTAGGTTCTGAGGTTGACCTTGAGCAGTGAGATAAAGGAGACAGTTTTCTGAGCTGTAGAGCAGAAGTGTACCTGCCCAGCTTGCCTCAGAGGGTTCTCTTGGGGCTCAGATGAGGAAGCAGTACTGCAGTTTTAAGGGACCTCCAGGGATTGTAGGAAAGTTTCTAGTCAAGGTAGCTGGTGTTCTGTGCCTTTCACATACACCGAGCCCCCACTGTATGGTCAGCTCTCCCCATTCCCACCTGAGATGTTAGCTCAGGGCTGTGGGCCCTTGGTCATGCGTGGTGAAGCAGGGCTGCCTGGCCCACAGCAGAGAGCACCTTGACCAGGTTTCCCCAGCAGGAACTCCTGATAGACCAGGCCAGCAGAAAAACCGACTTGTGGTTAATGTGGAAGTAAACTCCGGTACGTATGTATTTTCCGTAAAGAACTTTAAGAAATAACCTGAATTTGTAGCTTCTGGTCAAAAGTAATTTTATTACCTAAGAAAATAATGAGAACTGTAAAAACTTAAGAACAAGATTATTTATCACAGCATTTTAACTAGGGAAAATTTGGCAACAACAGAAAGTTAAGGAACCATACGATGGACTGTTCTGCAGCGTACAGAACATTCCTTGTAGCACAGCCATACCGTGCAGTGCCCTGCAGCTACTTAATGACGTGGAAAGATAACGAGAAAGCATCTGAAAGGAAAAAGCAGAGTACTAAACAGTATGGTCTCAAGTATAGATACGTCTATATCTATATATGTATCTACACACACACACACGGAATAAGACTGGAATGACAGACATAAATGTAACGTGTTATGGGTAATTTTTTCTGTGTGCCTTTCCCCACTAGTCTTCTATAACAAATATAAAAACAACTTTTTTAAAAATGGTATATCCTACCACAGTGTTTCACATTACTGTTTTCATTTTGCATAGGTCACATTTAATTTTAATTGCACAACTTGTTTCATATGGGTGTGCCTAACTTCGTGGTGGTTATGTCCCATTTATTTTTTTCATTTGAACAGATGTTTAAGTCACTTGCAAGGCTGTATGCTAGCTGTGACAAAATATTTCATTGCATGGTGTATGGTGAGAGTGGTAACAGAACTACACACTCAGTTGATAAGGCATTATTGGAAAAGTGCTGTGACAGGGTCAAGGAGGAAGAGATTGTATTGGTTAGGAAACACTTTTTGGATGAAACAGCATTTGAAATAGACTTTGAAAAAGAGAAAGCTATTTCAGTGTAACTGGATGTCAAGTAGATTTTTTTTCTCTTGCTTCAGAATTGGCTGTTAGGGTCCGAAGTTGAGAATGAAGAGATGTTAAGTGATCTGTGGTGCAATGCGAGTCCCCAACATTTGGGGCCAGATACCTCCCTGGGGGCTTACCAAGAGGCCACAGAGCTGTCCCTGCCACCACCAATATTATCTCAGCCTTGCCCTGGTCTGTATAAGAAGACCATGTAGGGAGAGTGGCACTTGAAATGATTCCCTCTGCTCTCAGTGGAGAGTAGGGTGGGATGCCGCTTCTTCTGTCAACCCAAGCAAGGAAAGTGTCTTCCAAGAGAACCATTTGTACAGATTGAGGGTGCTTCCAAAAAAGAAGTCAAGGTTCTTCCTAAAAGAAGTCCCTTGTTAGGCACCAGACCTGCTCTCTGCCCTTGGCTAAGTAAAGATGAAAGAGAGATTGAGGGCCGGCCCCGTGGCTTAGCGGTTAAGTGCGCGCTCTGCTGCTGGCGGCCCGGGTTCGGATCCCGGGCGCGCACCAATGCACCGCTTCTCCGGCCGTGCTGAGGCGGCGTCCCACATACAGCAACTAGAAGAATGTGCCACTGCGACATACAACTATCTACTGGGGCTTTGGGGGAAAAATAATAAAATTATGAAAACGCTCTTCTTTAAAAAAAAAAAAAAGTTTGAGAGGTGATATGGGGCAGGGAAGGAGAGTGGCTGGAGCTGTCTGAATTCCTACCACTTGATACGCAGGGAAGTTGTGACTTTCTGTGGTTCAGGAGGGCTCTACAGAAGACATGAGCTTTTTGGCTAGTATCCCACCAAGAAGGGCCCCTCTTGTGTGAGGAGTGGTAGGAGCTGGGATGGGGCTGGAAGGTCAGGCCAAAGCAGGATCTCTTAGCCAAGCAACTGTGCAGTGAGGATGTACACACTCTTTCATGAGAGGGATGAGTGGCACCTAGAGGGCCCTTTCCATACTCCCTAGACCTTTAAGCCATAATCTGTTGATCTCTGTGGGGAAGGGAGGAAATGGGATGTAAATGGACATGTGATTAAAGCATAAATGAATTGAGTTTTTATTAACAGTGTCTGTAAAAGTGTGAAAGTTCGTTAAGACATCATTAAGGGACATCTTAACTACTAGATGGGTAGGGAGATGTGTTATATAGTATGGCTGGGGGCAGTGACTAGAGGAAAAAGTTTCATGTTAACTCACTGAGATGAGACTTCAAAATAACCACTTAAAATAGCTTGGAGCTTTATGAAAGAGATAGATTAGCCAAAGTAGTTCAAAGTAAGTGGGGTACGGAACTGAAATGCTGATTAAAATTTTTAAGTATAATACACATGCAGAAAAGTACGTAAGTGAAGTGCTCACACTTTCTCAAACTGAACATAACCATGTAACCAGCACCCAGATCTAAATGGACTGCTCACTTTTAATTTAGGACCAAAGAATTGTATAGTTATAGCTCAATATTGAATTTCTGGTTTCCCTTTTTATTCTGGAGAATCATAAACAGTATCATCACTAGCTTATCTGAAAAGGTATTCTGAAACAAAGTTTAATACATTCAGTCCCAGCTAACAGGAGACAGTTGAAATTACTCTCAGGAAGTCTTGTTTCCCACAAAATAAATTGTTGTGGAACCTTAATATATGGCTTTAACAGTTAAGTGATAAAAATTTAACTTTTTATTGAAGTATAACATACACACAGAAAAGTGTACAAATGATGAGTGTGCAAATTCAATGAGGGGCCGGCCCTGTGGCGTAGCGGTTAAGTGCGCGTGCTCCACTGCTGGCAGCCCGGGTTCAGATCCCGGTGGCGCACCGATGCACCACTTGTCAGACCATGCTGTGGCGGCGTCCCATATAAAGGAGAGGAAGATGGGCACGGATGTTAGCCCAGGGCCAGTCTTCCTCAGCAAAAAACGAAGAGGATTGGCATGGATGTTACCTTAGGGCTTATCTTCCTTACATACACACACACAAAAATCAATGAATTTTCACATACTGAACACATCTTGTATATCCATTCATATATAGAGGCAATACACCAGAAGCTCCCTTGCAATCCTACTGGATCGAACTAATGAAGGGTAAACGACTATGCTGACCTTTAATTGTAAAGATTAGTTTTGCCTGTCTTTGAACTTATGTAAATAGAATCATAAATATGTACTCTTTAGCTATGGGATTCATCCATATTACAACCAGTGGTTGTGGATCTTTCATTCTCATTGCTGTACAGTATTTTGTTGTATGAATATACCAGTGCTTATTCATTCTACTGTTAATAGGCATGTGGGCCGTTATGAATAGTGCTGTTATGAACATGTCTTTTAGTGAACTTATTTCTATTGGTTATCCTCCTAGGAGAGAGAGGTGCACGTGTATTCATCTTTAATAGATGATGCCAAACAGTTTTTCACAGTGGTTGTACTGCTTTACAGTTATGGCAGTCTAAGATGGTTGGGTTGTTCCACGTCTTCACCAACAATTGGTTTTGTCTTTTTCATTTTGGCCATTTTGGTGAGTGTGTAATGCTATCTCTTTTGTGGTTTTAATCTTTATTTCCCTCATGACTAATGAAGTCGAGCACCTTTTCATATGCTTATTGACCTTTGGATATCCTCTTTCTGGAAGTGCCTCTTAAAGTCTAATATTCATTTTTCTTTAGGGTTCCCTGCCCTTTACCTGTTTACTGTTCTTTGTATATTCTGCATATGAGTTCTTTGTCTGATACATGTAACAGAAATATTGTCTCCCAATCTCTGGCTTGCCTTTATACTCTTAATTGCTATTTTTTGAATAACAGAAAATGTAAATTTTAATGAAGTTCAGTTTATCGACTTTTACATTATGGTTAATGCTTTGTGTCCTGTTTAAGAAATGTTTGCCTATTCAAGGTCGTGAAGATATTCTAGGTTTCATTTTAAAAACTTCGCTTTATCTTTCATACAGATTTGCAACCTATCTGGGATTTAATTTTGTATGTGGTGTAAAGTAGAAGGTCAAAATTCATTTTGTTGCATGTGGATATCCAGTTGACCAAGTGCCATTTTGGAAAAAAAACATCCTTTTTCATTGCATTGCTGTATCACCTTTCAGAGCAATCAGGCACCCATAGTATATGTGCAGTATATATATGTTTCTGGAAACTGTTTTCTTCCTACCTATTATCTGTCCTTGCGTCTTAATTAGTAGGGCTTTATAATAGATTGTGATGTTTGGTAGTAAGCCCTCTAGCTTTGTCCTTTATGATTCTTGATTTTTATTGGATTTTTGCGTTTCCGTGAAAATCATAGACTCGGCTGGGATTGTGTTGAATCTATGAATCAATTTGTGGAGAATTGATATGTTGACAGCCAGTCTTCCAATTCATGAAGCTGCTGTATCCTTTTGTTATCAGGTCATCTTTAATTTTTCTCAATGTTTTGTATACCTCTTGGATATCCTTTCTTAGGTTTATTCTTGGTCTTGATAGGTGTCTAATGCTATTGTAAATGATAAGTTTTTTGATGTCATTTTCTGTTGACTTGCTGCTGTCTGATAGTCTCCTCTTATGCGGGCTCTAGAGCTGAATGTACTGGTTTTGAACATTTGGGTTCCTCTTATGTGCAGATTTAAGTTCCTGGTATTCTGGTCTCCTAAATATGCTGTAGTTTGGGGTTGCAACTGGTTTTATTTGCTTTTGTTAATCCATGTGGTTTTTGGACGATATATGGAGAGATTTAGATTTAGGCAGCTGCCAGTTTCCTATAGGAACCAGGAAGTATGATCTTGTTGATGTTGTTTCAAAAAAATACATGTGCACACGCACACTTATCTTGGCAAAATATACACCAAAAAGTATTAATATAAAATATTAACCATGTGCATACCTATTAGAATATCTAAAATTAAGACGACTGACGTTATCAAGAATTGACAAGAATGTGGAAGACTTGCAACTTTCATAAACTGCTGGTAGGAATGCAAAATGGTACAGCCATTTGGAAAACAATTTGGTAGATTCTTAAAAAGTTAAACATTTACCTACCATAGGAGCTGGCAAGTCCACTCTTAAAAAATTTTTTTTTAAATGAACTTTTGCTTTAGAATAGTTTTTGATTTATGGAAAAGTTACAAAGATAATACAGAGAGTTCTTGTATATTCCACACCCAGTTTCCCCTGTTGTTAACATCTTACATTAGTGTAGTGAATTTGTCACAACTAATGAGCCAGTATGATACTAAGTGCATATTTTATTTGGATTTCCTTAGTTTTTGCCTAATGTCCTTTGTCTGTACCAAGATCCCATTCAGGATACCGTATTACATTTAGCCACCGTGTCTCTTTAGGCTCTTCTAGACTGTGACAGTTTCTCAGACTGTCCTTGTTTTTGAGGAACTTGACAGCTTTGAGGAGTACTAGTCACACTCAAGAGAAATGAAGGTGTATAGCCATCACACACTTGTACACAAATGTTCATAACTTCTTTATTTGTGATAGTTGCAAACTGGAGACCACCCAAATGTCCATCAACAGGTGAATGGATAAACAAATTGTGGTATGTACACACAAAAGAATACTGTTTATTGATGCATACTACAGCATGGATGAATCTCAGGATAATTATACTTAGTGAAAGAAGCCTGACAAAAAAGATTATATACTATATAATTCTGTTTACATGGAATTCTAGAAAATGCAAACTAATCTGTAGTGACAGAAAGCAAAACCATAGTTTTCTGGGGAAGGAGGCTTGGGGATTGGGGTGGGGAGGGATTGCAAAAGGGGCATGAAGAAACTTTTGGGAATGATGGATATATTTGTTATCTTGATTGTGGTGATCTTTTCGTAGATGTAGCATGTTAAAACATATCAAAATTCACACAGTTTGTGTGAATTCACACGTTTAAATATGTAAAGTTTATTATATGTCAATTATGCCTCAGTAGAACTGTCAGCATTTTTAAAACAGTGGTTATCTCTGAATGGTGGGATTTAAATGTACTTGTTTTGCTTTTGTAAAAAATTTTTTTACTATTAAATATTTCAAAATAGAGAAAAGAGCAGAAAATTAATTACTCCTGTGTGGCTACCCATCTTTAACAAATGTTAAGATTTTGACATGTTTGATTCAGACCTTTTTTAAGGCAATATAAAAACATCAAATAAAAATTTTGTATTTGTCTATTCTCCTCCCCCTGCTCTCTCTCCCAGAGATAACAACTCTCCTAAAGTTGGTATATTTCCTTTATACTTTTATGTATGTGTCCATAAACACTGTTTTGTGTGTTTTAACTTTTTGTGTAAATAAAACATCCGTTCAGGAAAGAGCACAACTAAGTTTGCAACAGGATGAATTATCACAAAGAAAATACACCCATGTAACCAAAGCTCAAATCAAGAAGTAGAATGTTACCAGCACCTAAGACCTTTCCTCATACTTCCTCCTACATGTCATATTTTAAAACTTTACATAAATAGTATAACGTATATTATCTTTCTGGTATTTGCTTTTTTCCCATGTATCCTTATATTTACAGTGTGTCCATATGGATATTTTAAAGTCAAATCAGTGCATTTTAATTGCTGTGTAGCAGTATTTCACATAAATATATACAGTATTTATCTAATCCTCTACTGGTAAATGTTTAGGTGTATTCCAGTTTTTTGCTGTTATAAATGATGTTTTGGTGAACACCCTTGTTCATATCTCCTTGTGTGTATGTAAGAATTTCTTTAGCATATGTACCTAGAAGTGAATTGCAGAGTAATTGGATATACTATCTTCAAACTTTAAGTTACTTTGTTTTCAGAGTGAATTTATACGTTTATAATCTTGCCAGAGTTTCAAGAGAGTTTTTCTCCACATCTTTGTAGATCCTAGATATTATCATACTTCAGAATTTGTCAACCTGGGTGTAAAGTCAACTTAATTTTGTTTTTGGTTATATTATAAAATATTTTCTGCAGCTAAAAGAATATGTGTAGCATATATGATCTGGCATCAGCCCAGAAAAGGTCTCTAGAACTATACCCCAGGGTTCTTTTCCCTTACCCTGTTCCGTCTGGTGTGCTTCTTGAGATTCCATTGTATATTATATAGTTAAAATCACTGAGATGAAATCATGCGGGGGATGCTGTTCTGCTACATAGCAGAATTGTTAAGCAGAATACTAAATTGAATATTTTCTGCCTAGAAAAATCCTACTTTTCTTCAAGATTGGTTTGGTTATCACCTCTGAACACTTTTTCTCGCATTTTCCTAACATGTTCCATAGTCTGTCTGGATGGAGCAAGATCATTCTTGGCTCTCCCAGATCGTTTGTTGACCCACCATGTGGTATTATACATGTAAACATATACAGAGTAGTTCCCCCTTATCCACGGGAGATACATTCCAAGACCGCAAGTGGATGCCTGAAACTGTGGATAGTACTGAATGAACCCTATTATTATATATGCTATGTTTTATTCCTGTACATGCTATGTGATAAAGTTTAATTTTATAAATTAGGCACAGTAAGAAATTAACAAAAATAATAACAAAATAGAACAATTATAACAATATACTGTAATAAAAGTTACGTGAGGGGCTGGCCTGGTGGCACAGTGGTTAAGTTTGACATGCTCCACATTGGCGGCCTGGGGTTAGCAGGTTCAGATCCTGGGCACAGACCTACACCACTCATCAAGCCATGCTGTGGCAGGTGACCCACATACAAAGTAGAGGAAGATTGGCACAGATGTTAGCTCAGGGCCACTCTTGCTCAAGCAAAAAGAGGAAGATTGGCAACAGGGGTTAGCTCAGGGCCAGTCTTCCTCACCAAAAAAAAAAAAAAATAGTTATGTGAATGTAGTCTCTCTCTTTCAGTCCAAACCTGTTCCTGAATCTGTGTAACCATCCCTCACTTGGAGTAAATGGTGTGGTTTCACTCGTTTAAGGGGATCCCTTGCTGAAGTCTTTGTGCAGGCTTGATGCTTTCTAGTGCAACATGTTGCCATCAGTCAGAACATGTTTTCTATTTATGTCTCCAACCCAAAAATTTAATGCCTTTTCCATTAAAAAAAAATTTTTTTAACATTTTATTTGGCAATAATTTCAAATTTACAGAAAAGTAGCAATAAAAGTACAAAACAAGAGTTCATATTCTCCTTACCCAGAGTTACCTTGTTAACATTTTGCCCATTTGCTTTATCCTTTCTCTCTCTCTCATCATTTTAAATTGTTCCCAGAATTTTGTTTTATTCAGTTATTATGAGGCCAACAGATCAGGAGACCACTGAAAAGAGAGCTTTATTACTCACAGTTCCCAAGAAGGGGGACATGTCACACCATCCTGAGCCACAGGAGGGTCAGTCACAGGCAGAGAGAGTGGGGGAAACTGCAGCAGTGCCTTTACTATGGTTTTCCAGGGAAGGAATGGGCAAGGCAGGGCAAGGAGTGACCGGGTTTAGGATTGACGAGTTAGAATAATTTCCATAGGTTGGGGGGTGTAAGGGCTATCCCAGGTTGTCTGATGCCTTTTCCATCTTAACTAAGCGCTTATCATGCACTGTCGCCATAACTTCTGCAGTTAGAGGTGCAACAGCAAAACTAGCATGGGCCTCTTTTTCCTTCTTCACAATTTCACAGATAAAAGATTTGTTCTTACTGTAGATCTTTGCAACCTCAGCATGCAATTTTTTTCCTTCCTTATTGAGAACTTGCACCTTTTTGCTTAAAGGAAGCACTTTACAGCTTCTCTTTGGCGTATCAGAATTGCCAGCATCACTACTCTTGTGCTTTGGGGCCGTTATTAAGGAAGATAAGGGTGACTTGAACACAATCACCGTGATGGCACGACAGTCGATCTGATAACTGAGATGGCTACTAAATGACTAACAGGTGGGTAACATACAGCATGGATACGCTGGACAAAGGGATGATTCACATCCGAGTGGGATGGAGCCAGAGGCCACAAGATTTCCTCATGCTACTCAGAGTGGTGTGCAATTTAAAACTTGAGTTATTTATTCCTGGAATTTTGAAATTAATATTTTTGAGCTGTGGCTGACCGCAGGTAACTGAAACTGCAAAAAGTGAAACTGTGGATAAGGGGGGACCACTGTGTTCTCAAGATGGGGAGGATAAAGTATAGTTTTAAAAAATCATATTCAGTTTGCCCATAAAGCTACACAAAGTAAAGTGTGGGCTCTGGATGCAGATTACTTGAGAACAAATCCTGGCTGTGCTACTTAATTGCTCTGCCTTAGCCAAGTCTCTCAGATTAAGTTTCCTTTAACACAAGAGTATTAATAGTACCCATTTATAGGATTTTGTGAAGCTTGAATAGGATGTGTTGCATACCTAGAATAATGCCCATAACTGCACTTAGTCAGTAAATGGTGGTAGTGATTGTGATGGTGTGGATATATAAAGAATGCAGTTGCGAGAGCATTGCTGGAGTCAGGTATTTTTAAAAGTTGAACTACTGGTTTCTGGTTTAGACTGAGAGTCTCTTGAGTCAAGGACCAGGTCTTAAATATCCTTGTGTTCCTGATCCTCAATACTGGGTCTGGCAAATGGTGGGTATCGTTATACAATTGCTTAATGAACATGTCCTCACAAACTGGGTGCCTAAGCTGAAGAGGCCCTAATTTTATGTTCAAATAAGTTCTACTCCCCTACATTCGATATTGATAACATCTAGGAGTTTTGTGTTTTGTTTTGTGAGGAAGATTGGCCCTGAGCTAACATCTGTGCCAGTCTTCCTCTATTTTGTATTTTGGATGCTGCCACAGCCTGGCCTCATGAGAGGTGCAGCTATTTTTAATTTTTAGAGGAACCACCATACTGTTTTCCACAGCAGCTGCACCATTCTACAGTCCTACCATTAGTGCACAAGGGTTCTCCACATCCTGACCAACACTTGTCTGTGTTTTTGATAGTAGCCATCCTAATGGGTGTGAGGTGGTATCTCGTTGTAGTTTTCATTTGCATTTCCCTAATGATTAGTGATGTTAAGTATCTTTTCATGTGCTTATTCGCCACTTGTATATCTTTGGAGAAATGTCTATTCAAGTCCTTTGCCCATTTTTGAATCGGATTGTTTGTTTTTTTGTTGTGGAGTTTTAGGAGTTCTCTGTATATTCTGGATATTACTCCCTTATCAGATATATGATTTGCAATTGCCTTTTTATTCTGTTGATAGTGTCTTTTTTTTGTGAGGAAGATTAGTCCTGAGCTAACATCTGATGCCAGTCCTCCTCTTTTTGCTGAGGAAGATTGGCCCTGAGCTAACATCCGTGCCCATCTTCCTGTACTTTATATGGGATGCTGCGACAGCATGGCTTGACAAGTGGTGCATCGGTGTGTGCCCGGGATCTGAACCTGCAAACCCTGGGCCACTGAAGCTGAGCTCGCACACTGAACCGCTATGCCACTGGGCCGGCCCCAATAGTGTCTTTTGATATACAGAATTTAAAAATTTTTGTCAAGTCCAATTTATTTTTTTCTTTTGATACTTGTGCCTTTGGTGTCATATCCAAGAAATCATTGCCAAATCCAGTGTTGTGAAGCTTTTGTCCTATGTTTTCTTCTAAGAGTTTTATTGTTTTACATTGGCTTTAAATGACACACTAGAACAGATGGACCTAGTAGATATATACAGAGCATTCCATCCAAAAACCAAAGAATACACATTCTTTTCAAATGCACATGGAACATTTTCCAGGATTGATCACATATTAGACCACAAAACAAGTCTACATAAGTTTAAGAAGATTGAAATAATACCAAGCATCTTTTCTGAGCACAGTGGTATGAAACTAGAAATCAACTATAGGAAGAAAATCAGAAAAGCCACAGATATGTGGAGATTAAACAAAATGCTACTGAACAACGATTGGGTCAATGAAGAAATCAAAGGAGAAATCAAAAAATACCTGGAGACATGCCAGAATTTATGGGATACAGCAAAAGCAGTTCTAAGAGGGAAGTTTATAGCAATACAGGCCTATCTCAACAAACAAGAAAAATCTCAAATAAACAATCTAACAATGCAACTAAAGGAACTGGAAAGAGAAGAACAAAGCCCAAAATCAGTAGAAGAAGGGAAATAATAAAAATCAGAGCAGAAATAAATGAAATAGAGACTGAGAAAACAATAGAAAAAATTAATAAAACCAAGAGCTGTTTCTTTGAAAAGATAAAATTGACAAATCTTTAGCTACACTCACCAAGAAAAAAAGAAGGCTCAAATAAGTAAAATCAGAAATGAAAGAGGAGAAATTACGACACCTCAGAAATAGGAAAGATTATAAGAGAATACTATGAAAAGCTATATGCCAACCAATTCGACAATCTGGAAGAAATGGATAAATTCTTAGAATCATACAACCTTCCAAAACTGGATCAAGAAGAAGTAGAGAATTTGAATAGACCAATCACCAGTAAGGAGATCGAAACAGTAATCAAAAACCTCCCCAAAAATAAAAGTCCAGGACCAGACGGCTTCCCTGGTGAATTCTACCAAACATTCAAAGAAGACTTAATACCTATCCTTCTCAAACTCTTCCAAAAAATTGAGGAGGGGGGAAGCTCCCTAACTCATTCTACGAAGCCAACATTACCCTGATACCAAAACCAGACAAGGACAACACAAAAAAAGAAAACTACAGGCCAATATCACTGATGAACATCAATGCAAAAATCCTCAACAAAATACTAGCAAATCGCATACAACAGTATGTTAAAAAGATTATACACCATGATCAAGTGGGATTTATTCCAGGTATGCAGGGATGGTTTAACATTCGCAAATCAATCAGTGTGATACACCACATTAATAAAATGAAGAATAAAAATCACATGATCATCTCAATAGATGTAGAGAAAGCATTTGACAAGATACAGCATCAATTTATGATAAAAACTCTGAATAAAATGGGGATAGAAGGAAAGTACTTCAACATAATAAAGACCATATATGACAAACCCACAGCTAATATCATCCTCAATGGTGAAAAACTGAAACCTATCCCTCTAAGAACAGGAACCAGACAAGGATGCCCACTGTCACCACTTCTATTTAACATAGTACTGGAAGTCCTAGCCAGAGCAATCAGGCAAGAGAAAGAAATAAAAGGGATCCAAATTGGAAAGGAAGAAGTGAAACTGTCACTATTTGCAGATGACATGATTTTATGTATAGAAAACCCTAAAGAATCCACCAGAAAACTTTTAGAAGTGATAAACGAATACAGTAAAGTTGCAGGATACAAAATCAGCGTACAAAAATTAGTTGCATTTCTATACACTAACAACGAAGTAGCAAAAAGAGAAATTAAGAATACAATCCCATTTACAATTGCAACAAAAAGAATAAAATAGCTAGGAATAAACTTAACCAAGGAGGTGAAAGATCTGTACACTGAAAACTATAAAACATTGTTGAAAGAAATTGAAGAAGACACAAAGAAATGGAAAGATATTCCGTGCTCTTGGATTGGAAGAATTAACATAGTTAAGATGTCCATACCTCCTAAAACAATCTATAGATTCAATGCAATCTCTATCAAAGTTCCAACAACATTTTTCACAGAAATAGAAAAAAGAATCCTAAAATTTATATGGAACAACAAAAGACCCCAAGTAGCTAAAGGAATCCTGAGAAAAAAAGAACAAAGCTGGAGGTATCACGCTCCCTGATTTCAAAATATACTACAAAGCTATAGTAACCAAAACAGCATGGTACTGGCACAAAAACAGACACACAGATCAATGGAATAAAATCAAAAGCCCAGAAATAAACGCACACATCTATGGACAGCTAATCTTTGACAAAAGAGCCAAGAACACACAATGGAGAAAAGAAAGTCTCTTCAACAAATGGTGTTGGGAAAACTGGACAGCCACATGCAAAAAAATGAAAGTAGACCCTTACCTTACACCATACACAAAAATTAACTCAAAATGGGTTAAAGACTTGAATGTAAGACCTGAAACTATGAAACTTTTAGAAGAAAACATAGGCAGTATGCTCTTCGACATCAGTCTTAGCAACATATTTTCAAGCACCGTGTCTGACCGGGCAAGAGAAACAATAGAAAAAATAAACAAATGGGACTACAGCAAATTAAAAAGCTTCTGCACAGCAAAGGAAACCATCAACAAAATGAAAAGACAACCTAAGAATTTGGAGAAGGTATTTGCAAACCGTACAGCTGATAAGGGGTTAATCTCCAAAATATATAAAGAACTGATGCAGCTCAACAACAAAAAACTAACAACCCAATTAAATGGACAAAAGACCTGAACAGACATTTCTCCAAAGAAGATATATAGATGGCCAACAGGCACATGAAAAGATGTTCAACATCATTAACTACCAGGGAAATGCAAATCAAAACTATAATTAGGTATCACCTCATGCCCGTCAGAATGGCTATACTTAACAAGACAGGAAAGAACATGTGTTGGAGAGGATGTGGAGAGAAGGGAAGTCTCATACACTGCTGGTGGGAGTGCAAACTGGTGCAGCCACTATGGAAAACAGTATGGAGATTCCTCAAAAAATCAAGGGTAGAACTACCATATGATCCAGCTATTCCACTGCTGGGTATTTATCCAAAGAACTTGAAAACACCAATGCATAAAGATACATGCACCCCTGTGTTCATTGCAGCGTTATTCACAATAGCCAAGACTTGGAAGCAACCTAAGTGCCCATCAAGGGGCGAATGGATAAAGAAGATGTGGTATATATACACGATGGAATACTACTCAGCCATAAGAAACGATGAAATCCAGCCATTTGTGACGTGGATGGACATGGAGGGTATTATGCAAAGTGAAATAAGTCAGAGGGAGAAGGTCAAATACCGTATGATCTCCCTTATTAAGTAGTAGATAATAACAACAACAAACAAACACATAGAGACAGATTGGGTTGGTGGTTACTGGAGGGGGGGGGGGAGGGAGGAGGGCGAAAGGGATAATTCGGCACACGTGTGTAGTGATGGGTTGTAATTAGTATTTGGGTGGTGAACATGATGTAATCTATGCAGAAATAGAAGTATAATGATGTACACCTGAAATTTATACAATGTTATAAGCTATTTTACTGCAATAAACAAAAAATTAAAAAACAACAACAAAAAAGAGTTTTATTGTTTTAGGTCTTGCATTTAGGTTCCTGATCCATTTTGAGTTAATTTTTGTATATGGTTTTGGGTAAGGGTCTAACTTCATTCTGTCCGGTTTTCCAAGCACCGTTTGTTGAAAAGACTGCTTTTTCCCCATTGAATGGTCTTGGCACCCTTGCCAAAATTATTTGATCGTATATGTGAGGGTTTATTTCTGGGCTCTCTATTCTATTCCACTGGTCTATATGTCTGTGTTTATTCCAGTACTACACTGTTTTGATTACTGTAGCTTTGTAGTAAGTTTTAAAATCAGGAAATGTGAGTCCTTCAGTTTTGTGCTTTTTCAGGATTGTTTTGGCTATTGGAATTGCCTGAGATTCCATATGAATTTTAGGATGGGTTTTTCTATTTCTGCAAAAAATGTCATTGGGATTTTGATAGAGGTTGAATTGAATCTGTAGATAGCTTTGGGTAGTATTGACGTTGAACAATATTAAGTCTTCCAGTTTATGAACATGGGATGTGTTTCCATTTATTTATGTCTTCTTTAATTTCTTTCAGCAATGTTTTGTAGTTTTCATTGTACAAGTCTTTCACCTCCGTGGTTAATTCCTAAGTATTTTATTCTTTTTGATGCTATTGTAAATAAAATTGTTTTTCTAGTTTCCTTTTCAGATTGTTCGTTGTTTGAACAGATTTGTTGTGTTGTACATAAATGCAACTGATTTTTGTGTTGACTTTGTATCTGCTACCTTGCTGAATTCATTTATTAGTTCTAACAGCATTTTTTGTGGAGTTTTTAGGTTTTTCTACATATAACATCATATTCTTCACAGACAGAGATAATTTTACTTCTTCCTTTGCAACTTTTTTCCTTTTTTTTGCCCAACTGCTCTGGCCGGAACTTCCACAGTACTATGTTGAATAGAAGTGATGAAAGCAGGAATCTCTTTGCCTTGTTCCTGATCTTAGAGGAAAAGCTTTCAGTCTTTCACCATTGAGTGTAATGTTTGCTGTGGGTTTTTCATATATGGCTTTTATTATGTGGAGGTAGTTTCCTTCTATTCCTATTTTGAGTAATTTTATATCATGAAAGGGTATTGAATTTTCTCAAATGCTTTTTCTCCATCAATTGATATGATCATGTGGGTTTTTTTCCCTTCATTATGTTGATGTGGTATGTTACATTGATGTTTTTGTGTGTTAAATCATCTTTGCATTCCAAGAATAAATCCCACTGGGTCATGGTGTATAATCCTTTTCATGTGCTGCTGAATTCTGTTTGTGCTGCTGAATTCTGTTTGCTAGTATTTTTTTGAGGATTTTTTTCATCAGTGTTTATAAAGGATATTGGTCTGTAGTTTTCTTGTAGTGTCTTTGGTATCAGGATTATGCTGGTTTTATAGAATGAGTTGGGAAGTGTTCTCTCCTCTTCGATTTTTGGAAAAATTTGAGAAGAATTGGTATTAGTTGTTTAAATGTTTGGTAGAACTCACCAGGGATGCCGTCAGGTCTAGGGCTCTTCTTTGTTGGGAGATTTTTGTTACTGATTCAAGCTCCTTACTAGTTAGAAGCCTATTCCTTTGTGATTTAGTTTTGGTAGTTTTTGTATTTCTAGAAGTTTATCCATTTCATCTAGGTTATCCAGTTTTTTGGTGTACAATGTTAAAAATACTCTCTTATAATCCTTTTTATTTCTGTAGAATAAGTAGTAATGTCACCACCTTTGTTATTGATTTTAGTAAGTTGAGTCTTCTGTCTTTTTTTCTTAGGCCATCTAGTTAAAGGTTTGTCAATTTTGTTGATCTTTTCAAAGAATCAACTTTGGTTTGATTGATTTTTCTATTTTTTTTTCTATTCTCTGTTTATCTCTGCTCTAATCTTTATTATTTCCTTCCTTCTGCTAGCTTTGAGTTTAATTTGTTCTTTTTTTAGTACCTTAAGTTGTAAAGTTAGGTTGTTGATTTGAGATCTTTTTTGTTTTTTAATGTGAGCATTTGGTAGCTATAAATTTACCTCTTTCATTGTGTCCTGTAAGTTTTGGTATGTTATGTTTTCATTTTCATTTGTCTCTTATTTTCTAATTTGCCTTATGATTTCTTCTTTGATGCATTGGTGGTTTAAAAGTTCGTTAATTTTCAAAATTTTGTGGATTTTTCAGTTTTACTTTTGTTATTGATTTCTAACTCCATCCTGTTGTGGTCAGAGAAAATATTTTGTATGACATTATCTTTTTAAATCTATTGCAACTTAATTTGTGGCCTATAATATGGTCTATCCTAGAAAATGTCCCATGTGCACTTGAGGAGAATGTGAATTTCTTGTTGTTGGATAGAATGTTCTATATATGTCTGTTAGATCTAGTTGGTTTATTGTGTTAAGTCCTGTATTTCTTTATTTAAATATCTTCTGTCTGGTTGTTCTGTTATTGTGAGTGGGGTATTTGAGTCTCCAAATATTATTCTAGAACTGTCTATTTCTCTCCTTAATTCTGTCAGTTTTTGCTTCATATATTTTTATGGTCTGTCATTAGGTGTGTAAATGTTTATAATTTTTATATCTTCTTCCTATATTGAACCTTTTATTAATATATAATGTCCTTGGTCTCTTGTAACCTTTTTTTGGCTTAAAATCTATTTTGTCTGGTACTAGTATAGCCACCCCTGCTCTCTTTGGTTACTCTTTGCATGAAATATGTTTTTCTGTCCTTTCACTTTCAACCTGTTTATGTCTTTGGATCTCAGAGGAGTGTTGTACACAGTATATAGGTGAAGTCATGTGTTTATATTCATTCTCCCAGTCTCTGTCTTTTGATTGGAGAGTTTAATCCATTTAAATTTAATATAATTACTGATGAGGGCCTTCTGTCATTGTGCTATTTGCTTTCTATATACCCCATAGCTTTTTTGTCTCTCATTTTCTACATTAATGTTTTCTTTTGTGTTTAGTTGATTTTTTTTTTTTTTGTAGTGGAATGTTTAAATTCCTTTCTCATTTCCTTCTGTGTGTATTCTATAGCTATTTTCTTTATGGTTACCATGGTGATTACATTTGACATCTTAGAGTTATAACATGTTGTAATTTGAATTTATACCAGCTTCCTTTCAATAACTTACAAAAACTCTGCTCCTTTACAGCTCTCTCTCCACTCCTTTCAGTTGTCACAAAATTACATCTTTATTCAATGTGTGCCTCAAAACATAAACTAATAAGTCTTTTAAGTGCATTGGTCTCCTAAATTATGTAGAACACAAGATGTGAAATTACAAACCAAAGTTACAGTAATATAGTTTTTACACTAATTATTTTTTTCATTAAATGCACTAGTCTCTTAAATCACGTACAAAACAAAGTACAGTTACAAACCATTGTTATAACACTAGCTCTTATAATCGCCCCTGTATTGGCCTTTTTGAGATCTTTATTTCTCCGTGTGGCTTCGGGTTACTGTCTAGTGTCCTTTCATTTCACTCTGCAGAACTCCCTTGAGCATCTATGCCAGGTATGTCTTATGGGCACAAACTTCTTCAGCTTTTGTTTATCTGGGAATGTCTTAATTTCTCCCTAACTTTTGAAGTTTTGCTGGATATAGGATTCTTGGTTGACTTTTTTTTTTCCCTTTTGGCACTTAGAATATATTGGCCCACAGTTTTCTGGCCTCAAAAGTTTCTGCTGATAATCTTATTGAGGACCCCTTGTATGTGATGATTCACCTCTCTCTGTTGGTTTCAAGATTCTCTTTGTCCTTTGAAATTTTAATTATAATGTGTCTTGGTGTGTGAGACTCTTTAAGTTCATCTTCTTGGAGTTTTTTGAGCTTCTTCAGTGTTTATATTCATTTTCATCAAATTTCAGAAGTTTTAAGCCATTATTACTTCAAATATTCTCTCTGCCCCTTTCTCTCTTCTCCTGGGACTCCCGCGATTCATATGTTAGTCTATATTGTGGTGTCCCACAAGTCCCTGAGAATTGGTTGGCTTTCCTCAAATCTTTTTTTCTTTCTGTTCCTTGGCCTCGATAATTTCCATTGTCCTATCTTCCAGTTCGCTGATTCTTTCTTCTGCCTGCTGAAATCTGCCTTTGAATCTTTCCAGTGAAATGTTCATTTCAGTTATTGAATTTTCAGCTCCAGAGTTTTTTTGGTTTCTTTTTAGAATTTTTATCTCTTTACTGACATTTCCATTTTATTCACACTTGGTTTTCTTGATTTACTCCACATCTTTCTTTAGTTCTTTGAGCATCTTTAAAACCATTGTTTTAAAGTCTTTGTCTAGCATATCTGCCATTGAGTGTACTTCAGGGAAAGTTTCTGTTGATTTTTTTTTTTCCCCTTTGAATGGGCCATACTTCTCTGTTCCTTTGTATTCCTCGTGATTTTTTTTTTTTTTTTTTTTTTTTTTTTTGGCAAACACTGGATGTTTGAATGTAATGTGATAACTCTGGAAAACAGATTCACCTCCTTCCCCATGCTTTGCTGTTTTTTATTATTGTTTTTGCTTTTTGTTTTTGTTTTTGTTTTTTTGATTGTTGTAGGCTGCCTCTGTATTGAGGATCAGCCTGATGTGTAAACTTACGTGTCTTCTCAGGTCTTTTCTGAGCCTTTCCCTGGGCATGTGCGGTCACTTTCTAATTTTTCCTGCATGTGCAGTTGTTTTGGAATGTTGTAGTGTTTAATGTCTGGCTCCTGTAAGGGGAAAAAGCAAAAAGTGAGGGGGGTGGAAATGACACTAGCCCTTTAAATCCCCTGGAAGCCACTTCATCTGGCAGTGGGGGGGCGAGGGGGCTAGGACTTGCAACAGGAGCTCCAATGATGGCTGCGTGCCTCTTTGCAGCTCTATGATCAGAAGCACCAATTAGTGATCAGAGTACAGATCCTCAATATTTGGAGGACATGGTCCTTTTTGCCCACTCTGACTCCCACAAAACTATATGCAAGCTTCTCCACAAACATGTGCACAGCTGGTGACTGCGGGTGAGAGGTGAGTAGCTGCTTCTGTGCTGAGAGCTGAAATTAATGCAATTTACCTTCCAAGTCTTTCCCTGGAAATTACAAGTCTTCAACAGACTCCAGAGTTCTGAAATAGTTACATCAGACAGATTCTGCTAGTACATTTGTTGTCTAGGTGGGGAGATACATTCCTAGTGCTTCCTACTCCTCCATCTTCCCAGAATCCTCCTAACATCTAGGATTTTAGTTGTAGTTTTGTCTTTGTGTATACACAACCATCACTTATTTACACTTCAGTAATTTTTACTGGTTTCTTAGATTACCATTGTTTGTTTCATTTTTGGAGTGGTTTTGCTTGACCTTTCTAAGTTGTTAAGCATAGTGCACATATACGGGAAATGGCTAAAACTATTGTAAACTCTAATAGATTATACAATAAATAACCACTACCTAGGTCAAGAAATAGAACATTACCAGTATCCCAAAAGTTCCCCATGCTTTCCCTAATGATCACATCTACCTTTCCCCAGATATAACCATTATCTTTGTGTGCTTTTCTCTATATATTTCATCCCCATGCATATATCCCTAAAAAGTGTTTAAGTTTTTAACTTTATTCTGTACTGTGTTCTTTTATGGCGGGCTAATTTATGAAGCTCGTCCATATTGTCTACAATTTATTAAAATTGATGACTGTATTACAGTGTCATGAAATATCTCGCAATTTATCAGTTCTGATGTTCAACATTTGAGTTGTTTCTAGTGGTGCTGTGAACGTTCTTGGAACATTCTTGGAATCCTGGAACACAAATTCTCCAATATCTAGGTATGAATATCTTCAAAATTAATAGATAATGCCCAAGTTTTCCCAAAGAGCTTGTACCAGTTTACTTTCCCATCAGCAGGGTATGTCCATACCAGCTGCTTCACATCCTAACCAGCTATTGATATTGCCATTCTTTTCCATGTAGCTGTTGCTGTGGAGTGATACCTCATTATGGTTTTATATTGTATCTTCCTGATTTCTACTGAGGTTCAGCATTTTCGCATCTTTATTGGTCATTTTGAATATTATTCTGCAGTGTGCCTATCTAGGTCCTTTGTGCTTTTTTCAATTGGGTGAATCAGATTTGTAGGCATTATTCTGGAGCAGAGTCTTTTGCTGGATATATACGTTGCTAATATCTCCTACTTTTTGGCTTGTTTAGTCTTCTGATGTTGTCTTTGGATGAACATAAGTTCTTCATTTTAAGGAAGTTCCAATTTGTTGATCTTTTTCTTTATGGTTAGTATTTTCATGCCGTATTTCAGAAATCTTTGTCTTTTTTGAGGAAGTGAGGATATTTCTTGTGTTACCTTTAAGAAGCTGAGCTGAGGATGTTAGCTCAGGGCCAGTCTTCCTCAGCAAAAAAAAGAAGAGGATTGGCATCAGATGTTAGCTCAGGGCTGATCTTCCTCACACAAAAAAAAGAAGCTGTCTTGGTTGATTTTTGGGGTAATATTGTAAATGGAATTATTTAAAAATTTTTATTTCCTAATCGTTTGCTAGTAGAAAGAAAAGCTTTTTGTATATTGATATTGTATTCAGTGACCTTGCTGAATTTACTTCTAAACACTAATAGTTTACCTATAGATTCTTATGGATATTTTATATACACAAGCATGTTGTGTGCAAATTATGAATATTTTGTTCTTCATTTCCAATTCTTCTGTTTTTTTCCTATAAATTATTTCACTGGCTTAGATTACACAGTAGAGTGTTGAATAGACGTGATAATAACAAGCATCTGTGTCTTGTTTCTAGTCTTGCGGAAGGGATTACAAGAATGGAAATCTTCAGCATTTCACCATTGTGTTAACTGAAGTTTTGAAATATTCTTTATCTGATTAAGGAAATTTCTTTTCAGAATTTGCTGAGAAAGTTTTTTTTTTTAAATCCTGATGGTTGTTAAATTATTTCCATTTTTTCTACATCTGTTCATTTGACTTTTCTCATTTATTCTATAAATGTGGGGATAACATTCAGAAAAGAATACCAAAGTAAAACCAACTTGGAATTCTTAGCATAAATCCAACTTAGTCATAATATATTTTATTTTATATATATTGCTGGATTTGGTTTGCAAATGTCTTTAGGATTTTTGTATCCAAGCGCATAAGAGCTTGTAATTTTCCTTTCTTAAAATATCCTTGGTATAAAAGTTACGCTAGCCTCTTGAAACAAAGTGGAAACTTCCTTTTTTCCTGTTCTTTGGAAGAGCTTGTGTCGAATTTATAGTGTTCTTCCTTAAATTTTGGCGTAGTTTATTGGTCAAGTCACCTGGGCTTGGAGCATTTTTTTGTTTTGTTTGTTTTTTTGAGGGACGGTTTTAAATTGTGGATTCAATTTGTTTAATAGAGAATTATTCATATTTTCTTTTTGTAAGTTTTGATGAGTTGAGGTTTTCTGGGAATTTCTCCATTTCATTTAAACTTTCAAATTCATTCTCATAAACTTATATATAATAGCCTCTTAATGTTTTAGAATTACTGATATTCTTGTTTTTTCATTTTCTTTTCTTTTCCTTTCTTTCTTTTTTTTTTGTGAGGAAGATTAGCCCTGAGCTAACATCTGTTGCCAATCCTCCTCTTTTTGCTGAGGAAGACTGGCCCTGGGCTAACATCTGTGCCCTCTGTTTTATATGGGACGTTGCCACAGCATGGCTTGGCAAGCGGTGTGTTGGTGCGCGCCCGGGATCCGAACCCTGGGCTGCTGTGGAGGAGCATGTGCGCTTAACTGCTTTGCCACTGGGCCGGCCCCTTTCTTTTTTTTTTATTGAGGTGTAACTGACGTAACAATATTATATCAGTTTCAGGTGTATAACATAATGATTTGGTATTTGCAGGTATTGTGAAATGACTTCTTATTTCTCTGACTTATTCCACTTAGCATAATGCCCTCAGGGTCCATCTAGGTTTTCACAAATGACAAGATTTCGTTCTTTTTTATGGCTGAGTGATACTCCATTGTGTGTGTGTGTGTGTGTGTGTGTGTGTATGTGTGTACACACACACCACTTTTTTATTTATCCATTCATCCACCGGTGGACACTTAGGTTGTTTCCATATCTTGGCTATTGTAAATAATGCTGCCGTGAACATGAGGGGGCATGTATCTTTTTGAGTTAGTGTTTTCATTTTCTTCAGATAAATACTCAGAAGTGGAATAGCTGGATCATATGGTAGTTTTATTTTTAATTTTTTGAGGAACCTTCATACTGTTTTCCATAGTGGCTGCACCAATTTACATTCCCACTAACAGGGCACAGGGGTTCCCTTTTCTCCACATCGTCACCAACGCTTGTCATCTCTTGTCTTTTTGATAATAGCCGTTCTAACAGGTGTGAGGTGATGTCTTCTTGTGGTTTTGATGTGCATTTCCCTGGTGATTAGTGATGCTGAGCATCTTTTCATGTGCCTGTTGGCCATCTGTATGTCGTCTTTGGAAAAATGTCTATTTAAATAGATCTTCTGGGCCGGCCCGGTGGCTTGGCAGTTGAGTGCGCACGCTCTGCTGCTGGTGGCCTGGGGTTTGGGTCCCGGGCGTGCACCGACACGCCGCTTGTCCGGCCATGCTGGGGCCACGTCCCACGTGCAGCGGCTGGAGGGATGTGCAGCTATGGCGTGCAGCTGTCTGCTGGAGCTTTGGGGGGAAAAAGGAAAGAAGGAGGGGGATTGGTGATGGATGTTGGCTCGGGGCTGATCTTCCTCACAGGGAAAAAAAAAAAATAGATCTTCTGCCCATTTTTTGATTGGGTTTTTTTTTTGCTGTTGAGTTGTATGAGTTCTTTATATATTTCGGATATTAACCGCTTATCTGATAAATGACTTGCAAATATTTTTTCCCATTCAGTAGGTTACCTTTTCATTTTGTTGATAGAATTACTGACATTCTTGACGTTGGTAATTTGTGCTTTTTTCTTTTGTCAGGTTTATTAATTTTTTTTAAAGATAAACTTTTGGCTTTGAATTCTTCCCCCCCCCAATTATACTTTGCTTTTATATGTCATTGATTTATTTTCTTTTCTTCCTTTCTTTTGTTTTAATTTACTGTTCTTTTTCTAACTTTTTGAAATGGAGGTGCTTAGATCATTTTTTTAGATAAAATTTATTTAAGTATATCCATCATTTAAAAATGTACAGTTTATTGATTTTAGTGTATTCACAAAATTGTGAAACCATCACCACTATCTAATTCCAGAACATTTTCATCACTCCCAAAAGAAAACTTATACCCATTAGCCATCACTCCCCTCCACCCTTTTCCCATTCGCTGGCAGCAGCTAATCTGCTTTTGGTCTCCATGGATTTGCTTCCCCTGGATATTTCATCTAAATGGAATGATATAATATGTGGTCTTTTATGTTCAGCTTCTTTCACTTAGTGTAGTATTTTCAACATTCATCCATGTTGTACCATGAATCAGTACATCATTCCTTTTTCTGGCTGAATAATAGTCCAATATATGGATATGTCACATTTTCTTTATCCATTCATCAGTTGATGGACATTTGGGTTGTTTCCACTTTTTGGCTATTATGAATAATATTGTTAAGAACATTCATATAGAAGTTTTTGTGTGGAAATAGGTTTTCAGTTTTCTCAGGTATATGCCTAGGAGTGAATTTGGGGATCACGTGGTGTCTGGGAGTTTAACTTTTTGTGTGTGTGTGTGAGGAAGATTAGCCCTGAGCTAACATCCGATGCCAATCCTCCTCTTTTTGCTGAGGAAGACTGGCCCTGGGCTAACATCCATACCCATCTTCCTCTACTTTATAGGGGATGCGCCAGAGCATGACTTGACAAGCAGTGCATCGGCGCGCGCCTGGGATCCGAACCTGCGAACCCTGGGCCACCAAAGTGGAGTGCGCACACTTAACTGCTACACCACCGTGCTGGCCCTGAGTTTAACTTTTTGAGAAACTGCCAAACTGTTTTCAAAGCAGCTGACCGGTTTTTATTCCCACCAGCAATGTATGAGGGGTTGAGTTTTTCCATATCCTTATCAGTACTTTTTATTATCTTTTTGATTATAGCCATTGTTGTGGATGTGAAGTATCTCATTGTGGTTTTGATTTCTCTAATGATGTTGAGCTTATTGGCCATTTTATATTTTCTTTGGACAAAATGTCACTTTAAATCCTTTGCTCATTTTAAAACTAGAATGATTTTTTTTTTTTTTACCGTTAAGCTATGAGTTCTTTATATATTCTAGATGTAAGACCCTCATCAGATGTATGATTTGCAAATATTTTCTCCATTCTGTGGATTGTCTCTTCACTTTTTTGATGGTGTATTTTTTTGTAGCACAAAAGTTTTTAATTTTGATGAAGTCTGTTTTTTTTCCTTTGGTTGCTAGCATTTTTGGTATCATATCTAAGAAACTTGATTCAATATTGCAAAGATTTGTCCTTGTTTTTTTCTAAGAGTTTTCTAGTTTTAGCTATTACATTAGCTCTATGATCCATTTTCAGTTAATTTTTGTATGTGGTGTGACACAGGGGTCCAGCTTAATTCTTTGCACGTAGATATTCAGTTGTCCAAGAACTATTTGTTGAGAAGAATATTCTTTCACCGTTGAATGGTCTTGGCATCAGTTGACCATAAATGTAAGGGTTTATTGCTGAACTTTTCAGTTGTATTCCATTGATCTACATCTATCCTTAAGCCAGTACCACACAGTCTTGATGACTGTAGCTTTGCAGTAAGTTTTGAAATAGGGAAGTGTGAGTCTTCCAGCACTGAGACTGTTTTGGGAATTCATGATCACTTGCAATTCCTTATGAATTTTAAGATCAGTGTGTCAATTTCTGCAAAAAAAAAAAAAAAAAGGCAGTTGGGCCTTTGAATCATAGATCAACTTGGAGACTGTTGCCGTCTTAATGATATTGAGTCTTGCAATTCATGAATATGAAGTGTCTTTCAATTTATTTAATTTCTTTCAACAATGTTTTGTAGTTTTCAGTGTACAGGTCTTGCACTGTATTTGTAAGTATTATTCTTTTTGAGGCTGTTGTAAATGAAATTTTCTTAATTTCATTTTCAGATTATTCATTGCTAGTGTATAGAAGTATAATTGATTTTTTTTTTCTTTTGAGGAAATCAGCCGTGAGCTAACATCCATGTGAATCTTCCTCCTTTTTTTTCCCCCCAAGCCCCAGCAGATAGTTGTATGTCATAGTTGCACATCCTTCTAGTTGCTGCATGTGGGACGTGGCCTCAGCATGGCTGGAGAAGCGGTGCATCAGTGTGCGCCCGGGATCCGAACCCGGGCCACCAGTAGCGGAGCGCACGCACCTAACTGCTAAGCCACGGGGCCGGCCCCTATAAGGCATTTTTTAATATTGATCTTGTACTCTTCCATTTTGCTGAACTAATTTATTAGCTCCAATTATTTCTTTGTAGATTCCTTAGGATTTTTTATATCCAAGATCATGTTTTCTGTGAATAAAGTTTTACTTTTTTCTTTCCAGTATAGATGTCTTTTATTTATTTTTCCTGCCTAATTGCCCTGGCTAGAACCTTCGGTACAGTTTTGAATAAAAGGGACAGGAGTAGACATTCTTGTCTTGCCTATCTTATGAGGAAAACTTTCAGTCTTTGACCATTAAAGTATGACATCAGATGTGGAGTTTTTGTAGAAGCCCTTTATCAGGTGAGGATGTTTCCTTCTATTCCTGGTTTATCGAATATATATATTTTTAATCATGAAAGGGTGTTTGATTTTTGTCTGACTTTTTAATGTGTCTATTGAGATGATCATGTAATTTTTGTCCTTTTTCTGTTAATGTGGTGTATTTCACTGATTGATTTTCATCTGTTGAACTAGCCTTGCATTCTTCAGAAAGATTTTATTTGGTCACGGTGTATAATCCTTTTTATATATCACTGCATTTGGTTTGCTAGTATCTTGGTGAGGATTTTTGTGTTTATATTCATAAGGGATATAGGTCTATGATTTTCTTGTGACGTCTTTGCTTTTAGTATTAGGGCACTGAGGCTAAAATACTGGCCTCATGACTGAATTGTGAAGTGTTCTCTATTCCATTTTTTGGAATATTTTATGAAGAATTGGTATAATTTCTTTTTAAGCCTTTGGTAGAATTCACCAATGAAGCTATACGGTCCTGTACTTGTCTCTGTGGGAAGTTTTTGATTACTAGTTTAGGCTCTTTGCTCCTTATAGGTCTGTTCAGCTTGTTTATTTTTTCTTGTGTCAGTTTTGGTAGTTTATGTCTTTGTAGGAATTTATCCATTTTATTTAAATTATCTAATTTATTGGAATTCAATTGTTCATAGTATTCCCTTTTAATTTCTATAAGGTTGGTAGTAATATCCCCACTTTCATTTCTGATTTTAGTAATTTGAGTCTTTGATCTTTTTTTCATGGTCAGTCTAGCTCAAGGTTTGTCAATTTTGCAGATGTTTTCAAAGAACCAACTTTTGGCTTTGTTAATTTTTCTCTATCATTTTTCTAGTCTTTATTTCATTTATTTCTGCTTTAGTCTTTGTTCCTTCTGCTTGCTTTTAGTTTTTGTTTTTTGCTCTTTTTCTGTTTCCTTAAGGTATAATGTTAGGTTATTGATTTAAGATCATATTTTTTAAGATACGCATTTACAACTATAACTTGTCTTCAAGTACTGCCTTCGCTGTATGCCATAAACTTTAGTATGTTGTGTTTCGTTCATCTCAGAGTATTTTCTGATTCCCTTGTGATTTTTTTGATCCATTGATGATGAAATTTAATTTCCACATATCTATTCCAGGTTTCCTTCTGTTATTGATTTCTAATTCTGTTGTGGTCAAGAAACATACTTTGTTTGATTTCAGCCCTTTCAAATTTATTGAGATTTGTTTTATGACATTACATATGGTCTGTTTTACACAATATTTAATATGCACTTTAGAAGAATGTGTATTCTGCTATGATTGGACAGAGTGTTCTATGGATGTCTGTTAGTTCTGGTTGATTTACAGTGTTCAAGTCTTCTCTTTCCTTGCTGATCTTCTGTCTTCTTGTTCTGTCGGTTATTGAAAGTGTGCTATTGATGTTTCCAACTATTACTGTTGAATTATCTATTTAACCTATTCTGTCAGTTTTTACATCGTGTGTCTTGGTGCTGTGTTCTTACGTTCACCTATGTTTATAATTGTTACATCTTCTTGATGGATTGACCTTTTTATCATTGTAAGATATCCTTCTTTGTCTCTAGTAACAATTTTTGTCTTGAGGTTTATTTTGTCTGATATTAGTATAGCCACTCCAGCTCTCTTTTGGTTACTGTTTGCCACGTATTTCTTTTTCTTTCCCTTTATTTTAAACCTATTTGTGTCTCTGAATCTAAAGTCTCTCTTCTATACAGCATATATATTTGGATTGTGGATTTTTAAAATTCACTTTGCCGATCTCTGCCTTTTTAATTGGAGAGTTTAATCTATTTATGTTTAGTGTAATTACTGGTAAGATAGGATATACATCTGCCATTTTGCTATTTGTTTTTCATATGTCTTAAGTTTTTTTTTCTTTCTCTGTTTCTCATTAACTGCCTTCTTTTGTAAGTAGATATTTTCTAGTGTACCATTGTAATTTCTTTGTTTCTTTTACTATATTTTTTAAAGTTATTTTCTTAATGGCTGCCCTGGAGATTACAACTAGCATCTTAATTTATAACAATCTAGTTCAGTTTAACACCAGTTTAATTTCAACAGCATACAAAAGCATTGCTCTAGTATTGCTGCATTCCCTCCCTCCTTTGTGCTGTTAGTGTCATACAAATTACATCTTCATACATTTTTGCCCATCAACACAGATTTATAATTATTCTTTTATTCAGTTATCTTTTAATATGATACAAAAAATTATAAACAAAGGTACATTTTTACTGTATCTTATATTTACCTATGTAGTTACCTTTTCTGGTGTCTTTGTTACTTCATGTGCATTAAACAAACTGTAGTGTCTTTTCATTTTATCCTGAAGGACTATTTTTATTATTTATGTAGGGCAAGTCTGCTAGCTACAGACTCTGTCAGTTTTTGTTTTTCTGAGAATGTCTTAATGTCTTCATTTTCAAAGGATTGTTTTACTGGCCATAAAATGATTGAGTTAATTGTTTTCCCAACCCTATAAATATATCATCTTACTGCCTTCTAACCTCGATGGTTTCTGATGAGAAATCAGCTGTTAATCTTACTGAGGCTCCTTTGTATATGATATGTGATGAGTTGCTTTTCTCTTGCACATTTCAAAATTCTGCTTGTCTCTGGCTTTCAACAATTCGATTATGGTGCGTTTCAGTGTGGTTGTCTCTGAGTTTATCCTGCTTGGAGTTCATTGAGTTTCTTGGATGAGTATATTGATGTTTTTCATCAAATGTGGGAAATTTTCTGTCATTTTTTTTCACATATTCTTCCTTTTCTTTTTGCTCTCTCTCCTGAGACTTCGAATGTGTGTATGTTGGTACACTTGATTGTATCCCAGAGGTATCTGAGACTCTTCATTTTTCTTCATTCTTTTTTCTTGTTCTTCCTCAGATGACTCCACTGAGATTATCCAGTCTCCAGGTTTGCTGATTCTTTCTTCTGCCTTTTTAAATCCTGAGACCCTGTAGTGAATTTTTCATTTTAGTTATTGTACTTTTCAGCTTCAGATTTTCTAATTGGTTCTTTTTTTATAATTTTTGTATGTTTATTGATATTCTGTTTGGTGAGACACTGTTCTCATACTTTTCTTTTCTCTTAGACATGGTTTCCTTTATCTCTTCAAACATTTAAAATAGCTGATTGAAGTCTTTGTCTAGTACTTGGAATGTCTAGTCTTTGTCAGGTAATTTCTTTTGATTGCTTTTTCTTCCCTCTGAATGGGCCATATTTTCTTGTTTTTTGCATGTTTTATAAATATTTTGTTGAAAAGTGGACACTTTAAATAATTTAACAAATCTGGAAATCAGATTATCCTTCTTCCCCAGCGTTTGTTGTTCTGTTTGTTATTGTTTTTTTTTTGCGAGGAAGATCGGCCTTGAGCTAACATCCATGCCAATCCTCCTCTTTTTGCTGAGGAAGACCAGCTCTGAGCTAACATCTATTGCCAGTCCTCCTCCTTTTTTTTTCCATTTGTCTCCCCAAAGCCCCAGTAGATAGTTGTATGTCATAGTTGCACATCCTTCTAGTTGCTGTATGTGGGATGCTGCCTCAGCATGGCCGGACAAGCGGTGTGTCGGTGCGTGCCCGGGATCCGAACCTGGGCCACCAGCAGCGGAGCGCGCACACTTAACCGCTAAGCCATAGGGCTGGCCCCTGTTTGTTATTGTTGAGTGACTTTTCTCAACTAATTCTGTCAAGTTCGTATTTTTTTTATATGTGTCAACTGAAGTCTCTACTTGATTATCTTAGTGGTCAGCTAATGATGGGACAAAGATTTCCTTACATGCTTGGAAGCAATAAGTCGCTCTGTCTTTTGTCTGTGGACCCAGCATGCCTTCCACATTCGAGCCATACAGCTTACAACTCCTCAGTGGCCTTCACTTCCCTGCTTGTGCAGAGCCTCAAGGTTAACCAGAAGTGAGAGCTTAGGGCTTTCTAAGGTCTTTTCTGAGCATACGTGTGGCCTTCTAGATTCCCAGGAATATGTAGGTATTTTTCAAGCCCCTTATGGCTATCTCATTCCCTAGCTTTTCCTTTTAAGCTTTTTGTGGTAGTCGATTGTTTGCCTAAACTGTTATTTATTACTTGAGGTACCAGGTGTTTGACAATTGCATTTGATTGTTTAACAAACTTGCCCTAAAGGTCATTCATACTGCATGACCTCTAAGACGAGTCCAACAGATAGCCTTGAAAAATGGGAACTTCCAAGGAACCACCAGAAAAGTTAAGTAATGACAATCTCTGGGGATGGGCCTTGAGCTCCAACCTTATTCTGCCTCTTCCCGTAGCTGCTAGGCTGCTAATTTTCACTGTGAATATAGGCTGCTGGTTTTCAAGGTTACTGCAGAGCTAGGGAGGAGGAAGTGGAAATAGTGCAAGTTAAAAGGCCACAAAGCATGCTGTTTTTACTAAGGTTCAGCTGTTTTGTCTTTGAGTTTTAAGTAAGCGTTCCCTAGTTACTTCAAGGCTTTGTTTAATTTCCAGAGTTCTGACAAAGTTCATTCTGACCAAATTTGCCAGTGTTCTCACTCACTGCTTTTATGGGGGAAAGAATTTTCAGAGGTCTTTACTCTGCCATTTCACTGACATCACCCTGATCATTGCTTTTTAACCTTTCCAATACATGCACCAAAGGCTATAAATTTTCTTCTAAAAGAAAACATAGGCAGTACGCTCTTCGACATCAGTCTTAGCAACATCTTTTCAAACACCACGTCTGACCGGGCAAGAGAAACAATAGAAAAAATAAACAAATGGGACTACATCAAACTAAAAAGCTTCTGCACAGCAAAGGAAACCATCAACAAAACGAAAAGATAACCTAACAATTGGGAGAAGATATTTGCAAACCATACTTCTGATAAGGGCTTAATCTCCAAAATATATAAAGAACTGATGCATCTTACCAACAAAAAAACTACCAACCCAATTGAAAAATGGGCAAAAGACCTGAACAGACATTTCTCCAAAGAAGATATACAGATGGCCAACAGACACATGAAAAGATGTTCAAAATCACTAACTATCAGGGAAATGCAAATCAAAACTACAATGAGATATCACCTGACGCCCGTCAGAATGGCTATAATTAACAAGACAGGAAACAACATGTGTTGGAGAGGATGTGGAGAGAAGGGAACTCTCATCCACTGCTGGTGGGAGTGCAAACTGGTGCAGCCACTATGGAAAACAGTATGGAGATTCCTCAAAAAATCAAGGATAGAACTACCATATGATCCAGCTATCCCACTGCTGGGTATTTATCCAAAGAACTTGAAAACACCAATTTGTAAAGGTACATGCACCCCTGTGTTCATTGCAGCGTTATTCACAATAGCCAAGACTTGGAAGCAACCTAAGTGCCCATCAGGGGACGAATGGATAAAGATGATGTGGTATATATACACAATGGAATACTACTCAGCCATAAGAAACGATGAAATCCAGCCATTTGTGACATCATGGATGGACATTGAGGGTATAATGCAAAGTGAAATAAGTCAGAGGGAGAAGGTCAAATACTGTATGATTTCCTTCATTAAGTAGTAGATAATAACAACAATAAACAAACACATAGGGACAGAGATTGGATTGGTGGTTACCAGAGGGGAAGGGGGGAGGGAGGAGGGTGAAAGGGATAATTCGGTACATGTGTGTGGTGATGGGTTGTAATTAGTATTTTGTTGGTGAACATGATGTAATCTATGCAGAAATAGAAGTACAATGATGTACACCTGAAATTTTTACAATGTTATAAACCAATGTTACTGCAATAAACAAAAAATTAAAAAATAAATAAATAAATAAATTTTCTTCTAAGGATAGGTTTAAGTGCATTCTATGACTTATGATATCTTTTTAATTATCATTCAGTTATTTTTTCTAATTTACATTAGATGTCTTGCTGACCCTTGAAGAAGTATATAGTTTAACTTCAAAATATTTGGACTTTTTGTTGTCTTTTTGTAATGGAGTTTTATCTTAATTCTGCTGTGATTGTAGAACATCTTCCATATGGTTTCAGTCTTTGAAATTTGTTGACTTTCTTTATGGTCTAGCATATGACCTACTTTGTTAAATGTTCTGTGTACGCTTGTAGAGTAAGTGTATTGAGCACTTGTTGGATGCGGTGTTCTGTTTATGTCAGGTCAAGTTTATTAATTTTACGTTTCAGATCTTCTATGTTATTATTACAGTCATGTGTCACTTCATGATGGGGATATGTTCTGAAATGCATTGATAGGTGTTTTAATAGTTGTGTGAACATCATAGAATGTACTTACACAAACCTAGCTGGTATAGCCTACTACACACCTAGGCTACATGGTACTAATTTTATGGGACCACCATCGTATATCTGGTCTGTTGTTGACTGAAACATCATTATGTGGTGCATGACTGTGTTTTTGGTCTGCTGCTTATATCAGTTACCAATAAAAATGTGTTAAAAGCTCTAGCTTTTGTTGTATTCTTGACTATCTCTCCTTTTAGGTTTGTGGACTTTTTTTTCTCTACAGATTTTTGCACACTGTTATTAAGTTTTAGAATTATATTTTCTTGTGGATTGACTCCTTTATACTTAGGAAATGACTTCTTTATGTCTCATGCTTTTGCCTTAAACTTTTAACTTTGATGTTTTAGTTACACCAGCATTCTTTGATTAGTTTTGGCATGGCATATCTTTTCTCATATTTTTCAACCTGTCAGTGACGTTGTATGTTTAAGACATGACTCTAATAAGCAGCATATAGTTGAGATTTTGATTGTGTGTGTGTGTGTGTGTGTGTGTGTGAGGAAAATTACGCCTGAGCTAACATCCGTTGCCAATCCTCCTCTTTTTGCTGAGGAAGATTGGCCGTGGGCTAACATCCGTGCCCACCTTCCTCTACTTTATATGTGGGATGCCTGCCACAGCATGGCTTGATAAGCGGTGCATAGGTCCATGCCTGGGATGCAAACCTGCGAACCCTGGGCCGCTGAAGTGGAGCACACGAATGTAACCATTATGCCACTGGGCCAGCCCAAGATTTGGATTTTTAATTCATTCTGTCAGTATGCATCTTAATTGCAGTTTTGGGGGGTTTTTTTTAAACACGTAGTTGAACTATTAATTTGCTTATGCTTAAATATATCATCTTTATTTGGTCTTATCTTTGTCCTTCATGTTCTCTATGGCCTTCTTTTAGTTTAATCAAGTATTGTTTATTTAAACTTTCCCCTTGTGTGGTTTGAGTAAACATTTTTTTTACTTTTTTGTCTTTGACATTTGTTGTTTTTGTGGCTACCCTAGGAATTACAACTTGTATCTTTGCCTTATTAGTATCTGACAAGTTAGTACTTTCATCACTTCCTGGAGAATGCAGACATCTCATAGAACTCCAGTTACCCTGTCCCCACAGCCTTTGTGCTATTGTTACTATGCATTTTAACTGTATGTGTATTTTTAAATCCCAGAAGGAATTATTTTGTATAATTATTATTTAGTCTTGCTCACATATATCTTCTTTTCATTGTTCTTTTCTCAATTTCTGTGCTTCCATGTGGGTTCACTTTCCTTCTCCCTAGGAATGTCTTTAGTGTTCTCTTTATTGTGAGTTTACTGGCAATTTTTTTAATTCTCCCTGAAAATGCCTTTATTTCTTAGGATATATTTGCTGGTTATAGAATTCTTGGTTGGCATTTATCATTGCATTCTGTATATGTTGATTATCTTCGGGCTTTCAAGGTTTTGTTGACAAATCAGTGGCTCTTGTTTGAAATTTCTTGTTATTTGTCTCTGTTTCTTACTCTGCTTGTTTGTCTTCCTTTTCCCTGTGTCTTCTTTTCTGCTGTTTTGCTTCGTCTACATTTGATACCTTTTTATTTTTCTTGCTTATATGAGTTCTTGAGCTTCTTATTTGTATGGATTGGTATCTTTCAGTACTCAATTTACAACCATTATCTCTTTGGTATATTTCCTCTGCTTCATTTTTCTCTTTTCTTCTTCTGTGACTCTAATTAAACATTTATTCTACTTTCTCATTCTATCCTTTGTCTTTCATTCTCTCTTTGGCATTTTCTATTTTTTTATCTTCCCACTTCATTTTGGATATTTGGATATTTTGGTCTTGTATTCTAGTTCACTTCTTCTCCTGAACTGTGCCTCATTTGATGTTAAACTCCACTTTTGAGTTTTTAATTTCCAATATGATGGCAAGAGGTTTTGGACCCTGGTTTCATTCTGGGTCATTTTCACCCTGAGGTACCCTGGAGGTCTTAGCTTAGTGGGTAGGGTGTCCTATTAGACTTCCTGCTTGGGCGTGCCTTGTATCTTGACTTCTCTCGCTTTGCCTCTTCAGACCTTAGAACCAAAACCCAGCTTTGCTGAATGGGCAGATACCTTGACAGGCGCAGTGACTTTGGTACTCTGGTATTTTACTTTCTTTTCTGAGTTCCTGCTTTTTTTTTCAGAATTAGACTGGTAGTTCTCTATCATCATCTAAGATCTTAGATACTTTTAAGATGATGTCTCTCTTTTTTATTAATTCAGCATTTATTTTTCAGTTAGAACGTTAGTCTGAATAATCTTGTGAGCCTTTCCTGGAAATGAAACTTGAATGGTTTTAAATTTTGAATTAACCTTTATTTTAATTCTCCTCTAGTAATAATACCTATTGTGAATGGTTGCTTTCAAGAGAAGTGAGATAGTACATGTAAAGAGCTTGGGAAGTATCCAGTGATAGTGAGTAGTTTTTCCAATTTTCTTTCATTTTTCAACATTTTTTGTCCTCGGTATAATTCGGGGAGACTATTTGTCTTCCCACTTCACTGTTAAGGTTTTTAGCGCTCTCTGTTCTACCAATCAGACCATTTATTGGCTTTACTAACATATTCAAATTTTATGTTTTAAGATCTCCAGTGGAACTTCTAGCATCTTTCTGGGTATATTTATTTTAAAATCTTGTTTTTGGCTTTATTATCCTTTATTTCCTCAGGTATAGGTTTTATGTGAAGGTTGCTGCCTCACTGAATCTGTTGGTTTTCTGAAAATATTTGGTCAACATTGGTTGTAATTTGTATTTTAAAATGACCTTTGTATTTGAGATTGCCTGAAAGCTTGTCCACAGATACTGTATAAGTTTACTCCAACCTGCCTTCAGAATGGGAAGAATACTTCATAGGTGATTTTGGGTACTTCTGTAAAGTGATCTTAGCATCCTTGATGATCACTACTTAGATGCATTAATTTGCTAGGGCTTGCCAAACAGCAGTTTTCAAATTCTCATGCCGTCGTTTATTAGCTGATATACTTTTACAAAAGTAAACTTAATTTCCTCAACTATTTGGTTAACCTGAAGAGCAGAACACTTAGAAAAGGCAGATAAATGCTTGACTATTTTTATTTATTTACTTTCTTTCGTAATATTGAGCTGATTTCTCCAGCAGTCTCCAAAGCTGATCAGTAATTATTTTTCAGTATCATTGTGAACACATGGATTTTATGTGTTTGATGTGTCTTGATCTGTTGCAGTTGTGTTTTTTTTATACAGATTGTCTGGTCTTTGAACAGTTGAGCCTCTTCACACACAGTAGGATGGCTATGAGGAAGAGAAACAGGCAATGACAGTTGTTGTTCAGGATGTAAAAGAGTTTAGAACCTTCATACATTGCTAATGTAAAATATTACAGCTGCTTTGGAAAACAATTTGGCAGTTACTCAAAAGGTAAAACATAGTTATTCTGTGACCCAGAAATTCACTTCTAGGTGTATACCTAAGAGAAATGAAAGTGCGTCCACACGACAACTTGTATGAGTGTTTATAATAGCATTATTCATAATATTCAAAATGTGGAAACAATTCAGATGTCTGTCAACTGATGGGTGGGTAAACAAAATGCGGTATATCTATATAATGGAATATTATCTGGCAATAAAAAGGAATGAAGACCTGATTCATGCTAAAACATGGGTGAACCTTGAAGACAATATGCTGAAGTGAAAAAAGCTAGTTAAAAAAAAGACCACCTATTACATCATTCAATTTATATGAAATGCCCAGGATAGTCAAATCTTTAGATAAAAAAGTATCTAAAGATACAAATCTTTAGATACAATTAAAGGGTTGCCTAGGGCTGGGAGAGGTGGGAGGGAAATGGGAGTGACTGCTGTAGGTTATGGGTTTCTTTTGGGGATGATGGAATGTTTTAAAATTGATTGTGATAATGATTGCACAACTTTGTGGAAATACTAAAAAATGTTGAATTGCGTGCTATTAATGGGTGAATATGTGACCAAGGAGAAAAAATATTTACCATGCATAGCAGAGGGTTAACTTTCTTAAATTACAGAATGTTCTTACAAATTAATGAGACTAACAAACCTGTAAAAATAGTCAAAACATATGAAGAGACAGTTCTTTCAGTCAACGTGTGATCAACTCTTCTAGGTGCTTTGAATACAGATGTGAACAGATGTGCTCCTATAGAAGAGCTATGAACTGTATGTGTGTAACAATAGAAGGATGGTGGGGAGTTAGGAACAAATAACATCATTTCAAATTATGCTAAGCAATACGCAAGAAACTGAACAGGGGGACAGGATAGGGAATGACCAGGGTGGAGGATTGATGGGTTACATAAGTTGTTTCCCCACATACTGTTGAGGGGAGGCTTCTCTCTGAGGAGGTGACATTTAAGCTGAAGACCCAAATGATAAGGAGCAAGCCATGTAGAGAAATTGGTTTAACACCAGGGTAAGATTGTTATAAGCAGAGCAAACAGGAAGGCCTTGGAGTGAGTGGCTGGGCCTGAAGTTAGTACATTTAAGGGGTGGCAAGGCTTTTAAGGGGGTGGGAAGTGTTAAGTGGTAAAGCAGAGGTAACAGGAGGCTATTGCAGTAGTCCAGGTGACAAGTCTGTGTTGGCTTGGACTAGTATGGTGATAATGTAGATAGATTTAGTATGAATTTTGGAAGTAGATTTAACAGGACCTGCTGATTGTGGAGGATGAGGGAGAATAGAAACAAATTTTGCCTGGCAAACTTAGGTGGATTCATTTTCTGAGATGGGCAATATTAGCTGGGGAAAGGGGGCAATTAACAAATGAAAGAATGCTGAATCTTATGAAAGTAAGCTAAGGAGATATGGTAGATCTTTGTCATTCAGCCTCAGAATCTTATCACAAATTTAAACAGTGTGCTTTTTTATCTGTCAGATTCATGAAAAGTAAAGTTTGGCAAGGGTATGAAGAAAGAGTCCTCGTATAGTTGGAAATTTAAACTGGTACAACTCTTGGGGCAATTTTGGACAACATCTATTGATTTTAAACATACTGAATCATGAGGTATATGCACTTATCAAGTATGTTTGCCCAAAAGTCAAAATGAAGGTAGAGGGATATTTATTGCCTTCTTATTTATAGAAGAAGAAATAACAACTGCTAGGAACAACCTGAATATCCATCAAAAGAGAAATGGTTAGATGGAGGTGACGTCAGCATCGTGGTGGAGTGAGCTTTCCCGGTAGACTCTCCCCACCTAAGATACAACAAAAAGGACATTCATCTACCAACGGAGGACCTTCACAAAACACAAAAGATGTCTGAGGGACCCACGCAGGCTCACATCTGAAGGTGAAGGTGCTGGAACCCCCAGAGGAAGTAGAAGGAGGTAAGGAGAACTCCTCTCCTTCGCGAATGACAGCGACCCTGGAACCGGGTCTGCACAGCTCTCAGAGAGCGGAGAGGGGCTGCCCTCCACGGCAAAACTGTCGCTCTGCAAGCTCTCTCACAGTCTGTGGGAACATCCCATACGGAGGGGACTGAACTGTTGCGGGGGTGCCTTCATCAAGCTAGCACCCCAGGAGAGCAGATAGCGAGGGAAGCATGAGAAGCCCCTGGGATCAGGCAGGCAAAAAAAGAGCCTCTACCCCCTACCCAGTGCCCCAGCACAACCAATCGGCCAGAGCACCTGCGGATCACAGCGGGCTTGGAATACACAGCTCTTGACCCCCACCTAGTAGCGGCAGGTGGAAGCTGTGACCAGATATTTTCAGAATGAGGAAAAATAAGCCCATGCCCTCAAGCAGTATGCAAAAATATATTAAATCTCCAGACCAGAAGGAAAATGACAAGCACCCGAAAATCAGTCCTGAAGGCACAGAAATTTATACCCTAAGTGACAGAGAATTTAAAATAGCTATCATAAAAAAGCTCAATGAATTACAAGAAAACACAGATAGACAATTCAGTGAAATCAGGAACTTCTTCACAAAAGAGATTGAAACTATAAAGAAAAACCAATCAGAAATGTTGGAGATGAAAAACAATGGAGGAGGTAAGGAAAACCTGGAATCTTTAAAGAACAGAGCTGCCAATATAGAGGAAAGAATTAGCATTATTGAGGATAGGAATCCAGAAGGAGTAGGAGAGAGAACTAAGACTAAAAAGTAATGAAGAAATTCTCTGAGAAATATCTGATTCAATTAGGAAATGCAACATAAGGATCATAGGTATTCCAGAGGGAGCAGAAAGGGAAAAAGGAGCAGACAGCTTGTTCAAAGAAATAATAGCTGAGAACGTCTCAAACCTGTGGAAGGAGCTAGAAGTAAAGTGAATAAAGTCAGTAGATCTCCTAAACAGATCAACATGAAAAGATCCTCTTCAAGGCATATAGTAGTAAAGCTGGGAAAAGTCAATGACAAAGAAAAGTTATTAAGGGCAGCAAAAAAATTAATAATAATGTACAAAGGAATCCCAGTCAGGCTTTCAGCCAATTTATTAGCAGAAACTCGACACGCTAGGAGAGAGTGGAATGATATATTCAAAATTCTGAAAGACAGAAACTTTCAGCCAAGAATATCCAGCAAAAATATCCTTCAGATATAATGGAGAAATAACTATCCCAGATAAACAGAAGCTAAGGGAGTTCATTGCCACTAGACCCCCACTACAAGAAATGCTCAAGAAGGCCCTCATGCCTGAAAAAAAAAAAAAGAGAAAGGGGATACAAAGCTTTGAGCAAGGAGAAAAATAGGCAGACAAAACCAGAAAAATTGCAGCTCTATCAGAATAGGTTAGCAAACAATTATAACATCAAAGATTAAGGGAAGGAAAACACCAAAAATAAATATAACCTCATCAGTTTAAACACAAACTCACAACACAAGATGGAGTAAATAGTGACAATAATAACTTAGAAGGGGAAACGGAAAGGGATGGAATTGATGTAGTCTGAGGAAATAAGAGGCCATCAGAAATTGGGCTGTCTCATCTATGAGATTTTTTATACAAATCTCATGGTAACCACTGAACAAGTAAACAGAACAGAGACACACATGATAAATAGAAAGCTAAGAAAACTATCATACAGAACTACCAAACTGAATTGGTAGTCCAAAACACGCAGGATGAGAAACAAAGCAAATGCAAAAGAACTGGAAGATGAGTGGTAAAATAGCCCTCATGTAGCAATAATCACTCTAAGTGTAAATGGACTGAACTCTCCAATCAAAAGACACAGAGTGGTGGGATGGATTAAAAAACAGGGCCCAAGAATATGCTGCCTCCAGGAAACACATCTCAGCTCTGAAGACAAACACAGGCTCAGAGTGAAAGCATGGAAGACAATCCTCCAAGCTAATGACAAACAAAAGAAAGCAGGTGTTGCCATACTTATATCAGACAAAGGTGATTTCAAGATTAAACAAGTAATGAGAGACAAAGAGGGGCAATATATAATGATAAAAGGGACACTCCACCAAGAAGACATATTACTTATAAATATATATGCATCCAACACAGGAGCACCAAAGTACATAAAGCAACTATGAAGAAACCTAAAAGAAGATATTAACAACAACACAATAATAGTAGGGGATCTTAACACCCCACTTATATCAATGGGTAGATCATCCAGACAGAAAGTCAATAAGGAAATAGTGGACTTAAATGAAAAACTAGACCACATGGACTTAATAGATATATATAGAGAGCACTCCATCCAAATACAGCAGATTACACATTCTTCTCAAGTGCTCATGGAACATTCTCAAGGATAGACCATATATTGGGAAACAAGGCAAGCCTCTATAAAATTTAAGAAAATTAAAATCATAAAAATTGTCTTTTCTGACCATAATGCTGTGAAACTGGAAATCAACTACAAGAAAAAAACTGGGAAAGTGACAAAGATCTGGAGACTAAACAGCATGCAACTGAATAACCAGTGGGTCATTGAAGAAATTAAAGGAGAAATCAAAAAATATGTGGAGACAAATGAAAATATTACTATACCAATTCATGTGGGATGCAGCTAAAGCAGTCCTGAGAGGGAAACTCAAAGCAATACAGGTCCACCTCAACAAACAAGAAAAATCCAAAATAACCAACCTTCAGCTACACCTAATAGAACTAGAAAAAGAAGAACAAGCAAAGCCCAAAGTCAGCAAAAGGGGGGAAATAATAAAAATTAGAGCAGAAATAAATGAAATTGAAACTGAAAAAAAAAAAAAAAACCCCAAAAAGCAGCAATGAAACAAAGATCTGGTTCTTTGAGAAGATAAACAAAATTGACAAATCCTTATCCAGACTCACTAAGAAAAAAAAAAAAGGCACAAATAAAATTAGATATGGAAGAGGAGAAATTATGACGGATACCACATAAATACAAAGGATTGTAAGAGAATACTATGAAAAACTATATGCCAACAAATTGGACAATCTAGAAGGAATAAATTCATAGAGTCATACAACCTCCCAAAACTGAATCAAGGAGAAGTAGAGAACCTGAATAGACCAATCACAAGTAAAGAGATTGAAACAGTAATCAAAAACCTCCCAAAAAGGACTTTTATTTTTTCTCGAGAATTTTACCGAACATTCAAAGAAGGTTTAATACCTATCCTTCTCAAACTATTCCAAAAAATAGAGGAAGATGGAACACTTCCTAACACATTCTGTGAGGCCAACATCACCCTGATACCAAAGACAGACAAGGGCAATAAAAAGAAGGAAAATTACAGGCCAGTATCGCTGATGAACATGGATGCAAAAATCCTCAACAAAATATTGGCAGACCGAATACAACAATACGTTAAAAAGATCATACACTGTGATCAAGTGGGATTTATACCAGGGATGCAGGGATGGTTCAACATCCACAAATCAGTCAGTGTGATATACCATATTAACAAAACAAGGAATAAAAACCACATGATCCTCTCAGTAGAGGCAGAGAAGGCATTTGACAAGATACAACATCCATTTATGATAAAAACTCTTAACATAATGGGTAGAGAAGGAAAATACCTCAACATAATAAAGGCTGTATATGACAGACCCACAGCCAACATCATAGTCAATGGGGAAAAACTGAAAGCCATCCCTCTGAGAACAGGAATAAGACGAGTGCCCGCTCATGCCACTCTTATTCAATGTGGTACTAGAGGTTTTGGCCAGAGCAGTTAGGCAAGAAAAAGGAATAAAAGGAATCCAATTAGGCAACAAAGTGAAACTCTTGCTGTTTGCAGACGACATGATTTTAAATGTAGAAAACCCTAAAGAATCCATCAGAAAACTATTAGAAATAATCAACAATGACAGCAAAGTTGCAGGGTACAAAAATCAACTTAACAAAAATCAATTGCATTTCTATACTCTAATAACAAATAACAGAAAGAGAACTCAAGAAGACAATCCCATTTACAATCACAACAAAAAGAATAAAATATCTAGGAATAAATTTAACCAAGGAGGTAAAAGACCTATACAATGAAAACTATAAGACATTGAGTGAAATCAATGATGACATAAAGAAATGGAAAGATAGCCCATGTACATGGATCAGAAGAATAAACATAGTTAAAATGTCCATTCTTCCTAAAGGAATCTACAGATTTGTTGCAATCCCAATCAGAATCCCGATGACATTCTTCACAGAAATAGAACAGAGAATACTAAAATTCATATGGGGCAACAAAAGACCCGGAATAGCCAAAGCAATCCTGAGAAAAATGAACAAAGGTGCAGGCATCACAATCCCTGTCTTCAAAATATACTACAAAGCTATAATAATGGTACTGGTACAAAAATGGACATGCAGATTGATGGAACAGAATTGAAAGCCCGGAAATAAAACCACGCATCTCGGACAGCTAATCTTCGACAGAGGAGCTAAGAACATACCATGGAGAAAGGAAAGTCTGTTCAATAAATGGTGCTAGGAAAACTGGACAGCCACATACAAAAGAATGAAAGTAGACCATCTTCTTTCACCATACACAAAAATTAAGTCAAAATGGATCAAAGACTTGAAGATAAGACCTGAAACTATAAAACTCCTAGAAGAAAATATAGGCAGTACACTCTTGGACACTGGTCATAGAGGCATCTTTTCAAATTCCATGTGTACAGGGACAAGGAAAACAAAAGAAAAAATAAACCAGTGGGACTTCATCAGACTAAAGAGTTTCCTCAAGGCAGATGAAACCAGAATCAAAATGAAAAGACAACCCACCAGCTGGGAGAAAGTACTTGCAAAGTATATATCCAACGAGGGGTTAATCTCTGTACTATATAAAGAACTCACACAACTGAACAACAAAAAAACAATCCCATCACAAAATGGGCAGAGGATATGAACAGACATTTTTCCAAGGAAGATATTCAGATGGCCAGTAGGCACGTGAAAAAATGCTCAACATCACTAATCATCAGGGGAATGCAAATCAAAACTACACTAACATATCACTTTATACCTATTAGAATGGCTATAATGACCAAGATAAAAATAACGAATGTTGGAGAGGTTGTGGAGAAAAGGAACCCCCATTCACTGCTGGTGGGAATGCAAACTGGTGCAGCCTCTGTGGAAAACAGTATGGAGATTCCTCGAAAAATTAGAAATACCTTATGATCCAGCTATTCCACTACTGGGTATATCCAAAGAACCTGAAATCAACAATCCAAAGAGGCTTTTGCACGCCTATGTTCATTGCAGCGTTATTCACTATAGCCAAGAAGTGGAAGCAACCTAAGTGTCCCTCAACTGATGATTGGATAAAGAAGATGTGGTTTACACATACCATGGAATACTACTCAGCCATAAAGAAAGACAAAATTGTCCCATTTGCAACAACATGGATGGACCTGGAGGGCCTTATGTTAATTGAAATAAGCCAGACAGAAAAAGACAAACACTGCATGATTTCACTCATACGTGGAAGATAAACTAACACATGGACAGAGAGAGTAGTTTGGCAGTTACTAGGGGGAAGAGGGTTAGAAGGTGGGCACAAGGGGTGAAGGGGGCCGCATTTATATGGTGACTGATAATTACACCTAAAAGTTCACAATGTTATAAACTATTATGACATCTATTAAATAAATAAATAAAGAGAAATGGTTTAATATATTCACAGAGTGGACCACCATGCTGCCACAAAATAATGAAGTCGATCTCTACATACATAGAGAAAACTCCAAAATACGTCATTTGAAAAAAGATGTGAAATAGTATATTTGACTCTTCATGTACATTTTTTAAAAAGCTGTGCATTTACATGGTTGGATATATGGAGGAATCTTTGAAAGACACCTGTGGGCTGGGGAGTTTTGAGGAAGGAGATAATTCCCACTTTATATTTTCCTCTCTTATATGAAGTTGTGCATACTAGTTTTATTAACTTATAATGTGGCAGTGAACTTCCCTGTAAGAAAGTCCTGACCGTATCTCATTCTCATAGTAGAATCCTGGAAGTACTGGACTACTGCTGACATTTGTGCTGGATAGAAACATAGAGACTCTTAATACATGTGACCAAAGGTCATCTCAGAAGTTTTACCAATTTCTTAAAAGAAGACAGTTCATTCTTATGTAAATATACTGTGTTTTTTAATATATTGTGAGTTCCTTTGTCAGAGAGCCATACCCAGATTTTAAATTCTTAAACCCATTCTTTGAATTCTTTTTTGTAATTTGTGTTTGCTATAGACGGTTTGAAAAATTTAGTACACGTTTATGCATCCTGCTACCTGCGGTCTACTTCAGTTGGTTAGATGACTGTGAAGTCTCTTTCTACATACTTCTGGATCTCTTCATGCAGTTATAATCATACTTTCTATAGTTATTTTCTCTCCCCAGCCACTTAAGCGTTCTTTATCATACGCTGAGATAGGAATTTTATGGCTAAGTTCTTACTCCATTATGAGAGAAATAGTTATTTCTAGTTTTTCACCATTAATAGTTTTGTGACAATCATCTTTATAGATAGATATTTCTCTGCATTTATGAGTATTTACTTAGGAGAGATTTTCAGCAATAAAATTACTAGGTTGAACAGTTAGTATTTTTAAGTTCTTGATGATTTATGGAAATGCTGTCCTTTTATGGTCCCTCCAGCAGTTTGAGAGAACTTGTCTCACTGTATACATAGAGAAGAAAATTATCAAAATGACTTATCACCACTGAGTATTATACCTTTAATTTTTCTGGTTTGGTAAGCAGAATTCTTACTATAATTCCCATTGCTTTGTAAAGTGGAACAACTTGGGTTTTGTTACACTATTTTTCTTTTATCTTTTCCCTTCTTGAATTTCCTCTGGAGCTTTTTTTTTCCTATTGAGGTGGAAACTCCACGAGGCACTGTGAAAAATCTAACTACCTTAAAGACACTTGAGATTCCTTCTTTTGTTGAGAAGTTAAAAGAAGGTATGTAGCTTTTTAATTCATTGTTATCTAGTTCCTAATGAATAAAACCCCTCGGGGAAAATGCTTTAAAATGGGCTTAGATGGGCAAAGATTCCTTACAGGCAACTGTAACTTTTTGAAATGTTAATGATGGCTAAGAATAGTAATCATCTTGAATTCACACCTGTGTAGTTCTGTATCCCTATGTATAAAGGTGTGTGTGCAGATGTGAATCCAAATTTAGAAGAGCGGTGAACCCAGCTTGAACCTGTGTCTTTAGGTTCTTTCCCAGTGAACGTAGAAGTACAAACTAACTTGTAAGGGGTACTGTTCGTTCTTGTGCAGATCATTGAGTTTTGGTTTTTACCAGCAATCTGGCTGTCCTAGACAAAATGTAAAATTTCTTCTGACCAAAACCCAGAGAGGGAGAGATCAAATTTAATGTGCCTTTCTTTTTAAAGCAAAATAATATTTAAAACTAGAGGCCTCTACAAACAGTGCCATAGTTTAAATGCTTTAAATCTTACCAAGTGCTTAGAAAAATGTAGTCAAATGATTTTAGAGTATTCTTTTTTTTTTTTTTAACCTCATAGAGGATAATAATACCAGCTTATTAAGGTGAAGGAAAGGCCATGGGTTAAGAACTCATCCTCAAAGAAAAAGAAGGCAAAGGATATGAACTGAAAATTGACAACTACTGGCTGTTTTTATTTCTGTTTGGAAAAAAATTCTTCAACTATCTAATGATCAAAGATGTTGTAAATTAACAAAATATTTGAAAAGCATACTTACTCAAGAAAATCTTAACTAACATTCCCCCGTTAGGCCAGGAATCCCCTTACATACTTTTATATCATCATGTGTCTTGCCTTCCTTCGCTTCACCCACATTATAGTTTATCACTTGTATGATTATTTGGATTGTCTCTGCCACTAGACTTGTAAATCCATAAAGGCAAGAACTGGAGCTGTTTTTTCTCACTTACTGTATTCCTGTTTGCCTAGGTAGTGCCCGATACATAAGAATCTCATTTATTAAGTAAATATTTTTTTTTAACCATCACGTTGGCAGAACTTAAAGTTGGATAGTATCAATGTTGGTAAAGGTGTTTGCAAATGCATAGAAAATCATGTAAAAAGAATATATTTTAAACTGTTAATTCAGAGGCGACTAGGACCAAGGATGAGAAGTATTGCAAAAATGTGAAAGTGATCTTTTACTTTTTACTCTGTGTACTGCCTCGAGATTTTACTTTTTTTTTCTTTTTACATAAAGTGTAAGTCTACGCTGTTAGCTGTGTCACCTTGAGTAACATCTGAGTGCTAACTCTGTCACCTTGGTTACATTGCTTTACCTCTTGTGAGCCTTGGTATTGATACCGGCTCAAGACAAGGTTGACATAAGGGAAGCCATATTGTAGAAAAGAAGCCCTATTGTAACTTGGAATGACCTCTGACAAACTAACCCAGCTGGATATGCACCCTCCAGGAGATCTAACTGATCTCTAGATTTTACAACCCCTGGTTGTACACGTACCTCCCAGCTGCGATAAGATGATAACTTTGTTTTTTTTGAGTTCCCTAGGAATGTGATGGCCCCCGAACAGAGAATCTATGCTGATAGCTATCATCAGTGAAAACTGAAAGATCTGGTGTGGCCCTCGCAGTCTGTAACCCCAGAAGGTCAACATTCCTAACCCCCTCCCCAGTAACCCAATGGCCTATATAACTGCTGTAAGATTTTGTGCCCCCTTAAGATGGTTCTTTTGGACATGAATGGGCCATCTTCCCTCTTGATAGCAAGCTGTAATAAGAAGTTCTTTTTCTCCTACCACCTTGCCTCTTGACTATTGGCATGTCTTGCGGCGAGCAGAAGGCCCCATGTTGGGCGGTAACAGTGTCAATACTTGTAAAGTGAATGTAATGCCTTCTCCATGTGGTTGGTTGGTGCTTTTTATTTTAATAATATTATTTTATTTAATCCAAAATGTTTCAACGTGTGATTTATGTAAATTATTAATGAGGTATTTTATTATCTTTTTTCTTACTGAGTCTTTAGAATGCAGTGTGTGTATATATTTTTAAAAATTTTATTGAGATGTAATTGACGGGTAACATTGTATTAGTTTTAGGTGTATAATATAATGATTTGATATATGTATTGTGAAATTAGGTACTTTGTTTTAATGATATGCATTATATTTTATACTCACAGTCCATCGTGATTTGAACTGTACATTTTCATCAGAAATAGTAGATATGTATTTAAGTTTCATAAAACTTTATACTTTCTCAAGTTATTCTGAACCATACTTAAACGTTTCTAATAATAGACTCAAGTTACCAGGTTTTTAATTTAAATTTTAATTAAAATTAATTTCCCCAGTTGTAACAACTTCTTTTTAAGTGCCCAGTGGCCTCTTGTGGCTGGTGTCTTCTGAATTGGACATGACAGTTCTAGAGGAATATGTGATAGACTGGCAGGCCAGTGAATGGCATCAGTCCTCTTTTATTCACCTTAGGGCTCTAGGGCCAGGCAGCCAATCCAGGTTTGCTCTTGTCCTCAGCTCTTTAAGAGAAATTCTCAGCCATCATATTTCCTGGGGGGGATGACTTCCATTGTGCCATACAATGTCCCCTTAGTACACTCTGTCTCAGTCAGGATTTGGTAAAGAAGCAGAACCACAATGATTAGTATGGAATAAGGATTTGTTATAGGACTTGGACGTTATACAATTTAGAAAGGAGGGGAGGGTTGAAAGATCAGGGAAGTGTCAGTAACCAGCCCTCCTGAAGCATCTGCATAGGTGGACGGTTGGGCTTACAGGACACTCTGGAAAGCCAGGCACATCTGGCTGCTCGAGTCAGGCGTGAAGGGGAGCTGGGGGAGAATCTGTGGAAGGCTGTTGCTACTGCATCTGGTGGTAGGCCTGGGCTTGCTTTGGTCTTCGAGGCCTGTTGTAGGGCAGAAGAGCTAGATGTGGAGTGGAGGCCAGCAAGCACAAGCTGGAACCTGCCAGCATCTCTGTGTCTGTCCCTCACTGTATCCAGCTCTGCCGACCTGATGCTCTTTTACTTTCTCAGCCCAACTCCAGGTGAGGTTATCTGCAGAGAGGCGGACAGAACCACACTTGGACCTGAGGAGAAGAATACAAGTGTAGAAGAGCTGCAGTGGAAGGTGGGAGGGGGAGCCAACCTGGAGACTCCAGTCTGTGAACACACATGCATCTTCTGAGACTGTTGTAGAGCCTTTCCACACAGACTGCTCTTTTTCTCACTCTATAAAGTAGAGAATGTATTGTTTAATTTCTAAAAGCCTTGGTCTGCGTGGTGCCATCCCCATCTGCTGGAATGTCAGGGCTTTGCCACTAGCAGCTAAGGCTTGATTATTTCTTGATCGCAGGTAGGCTTACTCCCACTTTAGTGTGTGCGTTCCGGTTTCTGGATGTAGATGGTTTACATCTTTTTGCCTGAAAAAGAAGTGAGTACAGTTATGGGGGGAGAGGGACCTGTGCAGAAGTTAGGGCTTCTGGATACTAGAGAGGGTGTTTCCACTGTAAAATGAGGGGCTTGGACTAAGTAGACTCCAAAGTCCCTTCTATTCTTAATGTTCTGTGGTTTTATTGTGTTTAAATTATATAATCCTAATTTTTTGTTGTCATTGAACTGATTTTTGCGTCTGTGTGTGAGGAGAATCAGCCCTGAGCTAACATCCGTGCCAATCCTCTTTTTGCTAAGGAAGACTGGCCCTGAGATAACATCCGTGCCCATCTTCCTCCACTTTATGCGGGACACCACCACGGCATGGCCTGACAAGTGGTGTGTCAGCGCATGCCTGGGATCCGAACCCCGGCCGCCAGCAGCGGAGTGCGCACACGTAACTGCTACGCCTCAGGGCGGCCCCTGAACTCCTGATGTTAAATTTAAAATCTTTTAATGTGGACTTTTCTTGGTAAAAGTTTTTTCAGATTTTTTCAAATTTATTTAGGAGATATTAAATCTGAGTTATCTTACCCTGTTTAATAACTTGTATCTCTTTTTGTTACAATAACATGTTCATTGTAAAAACTTCTGAAGAAAACAGACAGATTAGAAGGAAAAAAATCATATGTAATTCTACTACCCAGAGATAACTACTGTTAACATTTTAGAATCTCTCGCCAGTATTTTTCTAACATGTATGTTTATTAAAGTGAAAGCTTTGGGAACACACTATGGAGTAATTGACCTCTTTCTCTTCCTTTTATCTTTCTGTGTCATTAATTTTCTGTGTCTTTTTCAAGGTTACATAGCATTTTACTGTGTAGATAGTGTCATCATGGGATTCTTAACCTTGGACCATGGATAGAATTCAGGGAGTCTAGTAACTTGGGCAGGTAAAAACTTACATCTTTATTTTCACCAATGTTTAACTGAAATGTAGCATTTGTTTCTATTGTAAATATAGGCAACAAATCACAATAATAATGGCAAGACCTAATATTTTGGCAATACTAATAATCATCAATAGGATGATCATATCTGATTCCTGTATAGTCATTGCACATATCTTAAAATGTTGTTTGCACTCATCATTACTTTGAAATTATGATCACTGTTTTATGTATTTAATAGCATTATTCTTAGAAGGTATCCAATGGGCTTTATCAGGCTGCCAAATGTTCATAGTACAAAAAGTTAATAATTTCAAACTATTGGAGATAGTTTGCTTAAATAGGTGTCTATTTTAAACACTAGTAGAAGTCCCTGAAGTAAAACTTTTGCCTATGTCTGTGATTATTTGGACATAGGATAAATCTCTAAAAGTAAAATTCATTCATCCAAATAAGTATCTTTTAAAGCTCTTAGTTCACATGTCAGATTACCCTCCAGAAATGTACCAATTTACTCTTTCTGTAATATGTGAACGCACTCAGTCCTTTTTTTTTCTTTTCCTTTTTTTTGGTGAGGAATATTGGCCATGAGCTAACATTTCTTGCCAATCTTTCTCTTTTTGCTTGAGGAATATTCACCCTCAGCTAACATCTGTGCCCATCTTCCTCTATTTTGTACGTGGAATGCCGCCACAGCATGGCTTGATGAGTGCTATGTAGGTCCACGTCTGGGATTTGAACTCACAAACCCCAGGCTGCTGAACGCAAACTTAACCACTACACCACTGGGCCAGCCCCAGCACCCAGTCCTTTTTAAATTACTAGCTTTTATATTCTCTAGGTCTATTGTGATTTGGCACTGTAAGGGGTCTCCAGTTTGGTGTAATGTTCCATAACTTCTGCCAACCCAAAATTTGAACGGTATAGCGTCAGGTAAAGTAACATTTCATTGTGTTTAGATGATACTAGTTATACATACAACTTGAGGATACTACCTAGACAGCATGTTGTATTCCAGGACTCTGGACTGGAGTCTTCGAGACATTCTGCCTCAGAAACTCCCATACCGGAAGCTATAGATTAGGTAGAGCTGGGCTTGAATCAGCAACCTTCTTTTTTGGTCTCTGTGGGGAAGAAGTTTAATTGTTACCTTCAAAAATAATATACACATATGGTGGTGGAATCTTGGAAACACCAGAATGTGAAATTGACATTTTCCTGAGTAAGTGGGAGATTGAGGGAAGGATAATAGGAGTGGGGAGGAGCTCGTGTAGAGAATTGGACTCCTGGTAGGGATGGATGGGTTTAATACAAAGCTCTATGGGGACTTAAGTGGAGAAAAGGAATCCATTAATAGTTTACAGATAAAACAGTCTGAGTTGGGATATGTGTGAGTGTAGACCTGGGCCTGAGCAAGTGCCCCAGAGTAGGAGAGAGGCAGGAAAGCGGATTGGTCCCTGAATTTGGGAGCAACAGACCTGGATTTGGATCCCACCTCTGGCACTTAGTAGCTTTGTCACTTTGGTCCTCTCTGGGCCTTGTTTGCTCTCTAGTGAAAAAGAGAAGGTTTAACCAGGTGGTCTTTTAGCTGCTTTCCTGCTTTCCTCTGTGGCTGACACTCTCCTCTGGTGCCAGGGCATTAGGGGCTTCTGTCCGAGAGACTCATACTGTCTGTAGTAATTGCTTGTTTGGTCAGTGCTTGCTGAGGAGCCTGAATTACATAGAACACTCTTATTTCCGAATGATCAGACACCTAATTAGAACTAACTTTAGCAAAACGTGGGATGTGTTAGAAGGCTCTTGGTATATAGCTCACAGAATGGGAAGAAATTGCTGAAAAACTAAGTAAGGATGCTGAATCCAGGGCCTCCAGTTTTGTCAAGATTCTATCTCTTTGCTTCCTCTCTCCCAGTGTGGGTTTCATTTTCTTTCTTTGCACAATTGCCTCTTATATGAGGAAGGGGCTCTTCTCACATTCTCTGGCATCGTGAAGTCAGGAAATCATTCTTCCTTCACTGTATCCAATTAGAAAAGTCTCAAGGAAGGGCTCCTACTTAACTTGGCTTGAGTCGTGCCCATACCTGGATGGGTCTCTGTAGTCATATAGATATGGGTTATTCTGACCCATGTTGGGGTCAGATGCCCATGGCCTCTGGACCATCACTGTGGGCCTATGGACCATCACTGTGATCAGGGAGGCAGAATCCTGCAAGAAGATGGCATTTGCCTTTAGGACCACTTGAATGACACAGGAAGAAAAACAGTTCAACAGAAACCTGGTGTGTGGGAGATTTTAAAAAACATGATCTTGGGGATTCATGAACTAGGCAGCAGCAGTTTTCAAACATTTGTTTGTATATATCCTATTAATTTTCTAAAAACAATGTACCCCACAATGAGATATCAGTTCACACCCATTAGGAGGATGGTCATTGTCAGGAAAACAGAAAATAGTAAGTGTTGGTGAGGACGTGGAGAAATTGAAACACTTGTGTGTTGCAGAATGTAAAAAGGTGCAGCTGCTGTTGAAAACAGTACGGTGGTTCCTAAAAAAAATTAAGCATAGAGTTACCATATGATCCAGCAATTCTACTTCTAGGTATATACGCAAAAGAATTGAACACAGGGACGTGAACACATAGTTGTGCACTGATGTTCATAGCATTACTATTCACAATAGCCAAAAGGTGGAAATAACCCAAATGTGCATGGACAGATGAATGGATAAACAAAATGTGGTATATACATACAAGGGAATAATATTCAGCCTTAAAAAGGAAGAACGGGGACCAGCCCCGTGGCATAGTGGTTAAGTTCGTGCAGTCCACTTCAGCAGCCTGGGGTTCGCAGGTTCAGATCCCAGGCACGCACCTACGCACTGCTTGTCAGGCCATGCTGTGGTGGCATCCCATATAAAGTAGAGGAAGATGGGCACGGATGTTAGCCCAGGGCCAATCTTCTTCAGCAAAAAAAAGAGGAGGATTGGCATCGGATGTTAGCTCAGGGCTAGTCTTCCTCACATACATACACACACACACACACACACACACGTAAACCAGTTCCTTACCAGTAGGAAATTTTTCATTATTCCTTTTCTCCTCCACTCGTATTTCTTGTCTACTTCTCCCACAGAATTTTATTCTAATGTAATATTTTACACCTAAGACTTTTTTGTTGATCACATGGTTGTACTTCTCTACAACAAATACAGTACATAAATTGAAATTTTAAATTATTTCCTGTGACAAAATGGCTGTAAGTCTTCTGGATTGCTGTGGCCATTGATTGCTAAGACAGTTAAGACAATTCTAAATGTTAAAAATTTTGGTAAAATTTTATTCTTTATTTAATAATTTATTGGAAATAATAAGATAAACGAGGCATTTTAAACTCATGTAATTTTGGATGACTCACTGCTGGAATGACTCAGGAATTTTAACACCAAATATATTCCTATTTTTTTGTTTTTATAGATCTGTACTCTGAGTAAACTGATTCACATAAATAAGTAGATGGGAATAAGGAGTTGTTAGAGCAGTGTCACTCAGTTGTTGGAACTCCTTGAGTTCTATGCAAAAAATCAGTCATCTATCATTATTTTTAGTAGTTTACTTGCTGGCAGTTCCATTCGCTCCTCGTATTTGTTGAGAAGGCCGCACTGGAAACCATCTAATTTCTGAAAAGATTTGTTACCAACGTCACCAGTCATTTAATTTCTCAGTTTTTTGACAGTATACAGGAATGCTTTATGAAGATTTTAGATGACTACTAAATGTCTGTTATTCTTTCCCTTCTAGAGACCTGTTTAACTCAGTTTACCTAAAGGATTGAGAAAATTAAAACATTGTTAATTTAAAAATACACCTTGGGCCGGCCCCGTGGCTTAGTGGTTAAGTACGCGCGCTCCGCTGCTGGCGGCCCGGGTTCGGATCCCCGGCGCGCACCGAGGCACCGCTTCTCCGGCCATGCTGAGGCCGCGTCCCGCATACAGCAACTAGAAGGATGTGCAGCTATGACATACAACTATCTACTGGGGCTTTGGGGGGAAAAAATAAATAAATAAAATCTTTAAAAAAAATAAAAATAAAAATACACCTTAAGGAATCGGCCTGGTGGCATAGTGGTTGAGTTCCCACGCTCCGCTTCGGCAGCCTGGGGTTCGCAGGTTCAGATCCCGGGGGCAGACCTACAGACCGCTTACCAAGCCATGTTGTGGCAGGCGTCCTACATATAAAAGTAGAGGAAGATGGACACAGATGTTAGCTCAGGGCCAATCTTCCTCAGCAAAAAGAGGAGGATTGGCAACGGATGTTAATTCAGGGCTAATTTTGCTCACCAAAAAAGCAAAAATAAAAATACACCTTTGCCAGTGCAACATTTTAAAATGTTTTTTATCTTATGAGTTGCTTTAAGTATGTTTTGTCAGAACCTTGGGTGTATAGATTTTAATTTGCTCTGCTTATGGAAAATGTCAACCATAAAATCTAATTTAATGAAGTCACTTGTTATTGTTGAACCAGTTAGTTCAATCAGACTTGCTTTTTGTCAGAAGTCTGACTTCATTTTTCCCCACCATTTTATTATGAACATTTTCAAGCATACAGAAAAGCTGAATGATTTATAAGGTGAACACCCATAATACCCACCACCTAGACTCTACAATCAACATTTTGTCATACTTGCTTTATCACATATCCATTTATTTATCCCCCTCACCCATCAGTCCATCTTATTTTATGATGTGTTTCAAAGTAAGTTTCAGACATGGGTATAAGTCACCCCTAAGTACTTAAGCATGCATATCATTAACTAATGTTCAATATTTGTTTACAATTTTTTTGTGGTAAAATCTATACACTGTGAAGTACACAAATCCTTTGTGTAGTATTAGATGCATTCTGACAAATGCACATACCCAACTCCCATCAAAATGTAGTATGTTACCATCACCACAGACAGTTCCCTCATATCCCTTCCCGGTCAGCTCCCACTACTACCCCTGGAGGCAACCACCTGGTTTCTTTTCACCATATATTAGCTTTGCCTGTCCTAGAACTTAAAATTAATGGAATCCTATTTATGTATGACATATGTGTTACTCTTATGTGAGGCTTCTTTCACTGAGTATAATTATTTTGAGCTTCATCTTTTTTGCCTGTATCAGTAGTTTATACCTTTTTATTGCTGAGTGGTATTCTATTATATGCACATACCACACTTTATTCTCCTGTTGATGGTCACGTGAACTGTTTCCAGGTTTTGGTGATTATGAATAAAACTACTATCACCATTCATGTATAGGTGTTTTTGTGGACATACACTTTCATTCCTTTTAGTCGAATACCTAGGAGTAGAATTTTTGGATCGTAGGATAGTGTATGTTGAATTGTATAAGGAATTGGCTGATCTTTTTCAAAAGTGATTGTACCATCATACAGTAATGTATGGGCAACACCAAGTGTTGGCAAAATGTGGAGCAGTCTTTTTAGTTTTAGCTATCTGGTGGGGGGGTAGTAGTAACTCATTGTGGTTTAATTTGTATTTCTTTAATGACTAATGATGTTGAACACTTTTTCAAGTGCTTATTGGCCAGTTATATATCTTTGTGAAATGCTTTTACAAAATTTTGTGCCCTTTTAAAAATTTTTTTCTTTTACTTTTGAATTATTAAGATTTCTTATATACTCGAGATAACTAGCTATTTGTCAGATAGGGTTGCAGATATTTTCTTCCATCTTGTAGCTTGCCTACAAGATGGAATCATTTTAAATTATTAAATTATTAAATCTAAATTATTTTCTTAATGATGTCTTGATAAGCAGAAGCTTTTAATTCTCATTAAGTCCAGTTTATCATAATTTTCTGTAATGATCATTGCTTTGTGTCCTCTGTAAGAAACTTATTGCTTGTATGCACTCCCCCACCCCAAGTCACAAAGATAGTCTGTGTTTTCCTAGAGAAGCTTCGTAGTTTTAACTTTTACTTTTAGGTTTCCCTGATCCATATTAAATTAACGTTTGTATATGATGTGAGGTAGGGGGTCAAGGTTCATTTTTTTTCCCCATATGGATGTTTGGTTGTTCCAGCACCATTTTTTAAGAAGTCTTTCCCCACTGAATTGCTTGAAAAGCAGGTGTATTACTGGGGTGGCATTGACTATGTAGATCAATTCGGTGGGTATTAACTTTTTAACAATATTGAATCTTCTGGTATGTGAACATGGTATATGACACTTTAAAATTTAAACATTAATATTTAAGAAATAGTATAGACATCACTTTGAAATAATTTACAGAATTCATTTGAATATATGTATATATTTTTTTTTGCTGAGAAAGATTGGCCCTGAGATAACGTCTATTGCTAATCTTCCTCTTTTTGCTGAGGAAGATTTGCCCTGAGCTGACATCTGTGCCAATCTTCCTCTATTTTGTATGTGCGTCACCGCTACAGCATGGCCGCCAAGTGGTGTAGGTCCATGCCCAGGAATGGAACCTGGGCTACCAAGGCGGAGTGCACCGAACTTAACCACTAGGTCATGGGGCCGGCCCCTTATTTGAATATTATTAAAAGCAGTCAAGACTAAAATAAGCCATTGATCATATTTCTATGATGGGAAGTACAAAGTAAACCTAATGTTTTCTCTTATGCCTAAATCTGTAATGTGATTTAATATTTAGCTAAATTATAAGGAGGCTTTCCTTGAACGTCCTAGCCATCATGCATTCTGTCTCTTCTGGACTACTGTTGCGTTTATTAGCACACAGATTAACAAATTGTCTGCAGAGTGCGAACTTCTGGGGAGTTGTGATTAACTCAAGCTTAGCCTTTAATGTTTGGTGAGGAGTGTGAGAGGAAGTTCATAAGTAAGCCAGGGCCTAAAGATGGGCTTTGATCTGAGAGGCAGTGGGGAACCTTTGAAGGTACTTGTTTAGGAGAGTGAACACCGTGAAGGAAGTGGTGTTGAATAAGAATGGGATGAATTACCTCCAAGAGAGAATCTGAGTTAGAAAAAACATTTTAAACTTTTACGACAGTCATGCATTGCTTGGTGACAGGGATACTTCCTGAGAAATGCGTTGTTAGGTGACGTTGTTGTGTGAACACCATAGAGTGTACGTACACAAACCCAGATGGTACAGCCCACTGCACACCTAGGCTCTGTGGTAGGGATCTTATGGGACCACCGTCATATATGCGGTCCATCCTCAACCAAAACCTTGTTATGTGGTGCATGACTGTGCTCAAAGTATGGTCAGCAGACCAGCAGCATTATTTGGGAGTTTGTTAGAAATGGAAATTCTGGGGCCTGACCCCGACCCACTGAATCAGAATCAGTGTTTTAAAAAGATTCCCAAGTCATTTGTATACCTATTAAAGTTTGAGAAGTCCTGCTCTCTCTGGAGAAACTCGCAGTCTCCCTGGCGGGAGGTTAAGGGCCACAGTACAGACAGAGCAGTTAAAATGATCTTGACAGACATCCGACTTGTGTGTGTGTTCTTTCTTTTTAAGTTGCCAAATGGATTTTCAACATCGTCGTTTTGATTTTCTTGATTTGGGGAGAGAAAATAGCCTTTAAAACAGTCTTTTTAGAAATACGTTCTTAGGGGCCGGCCCCGTGGCTTAGTGGTTAAGTGCATGCGCTCTGCTGCTGGCGGCCCGGGTTCGGATCCCGGGCGCACACCAACATACTCCTTCTCCGGCCATGCTGAGGCCACGTCCCACATACAGCAACTAAAAGGATGTGCAGCTATGACATACAACTATCTACTGGGGCTTTGGAGGGAAAAAAATAAATAAATAAAATCTTTAAAAAAAAAAAGAAATACGTTCTTAGAAATACTACTTTATGAGCTTGTTAAAACTTTAAGAACCATAAATCATTAAGTCGTCTCAGCAACTGTAAAGTTAGTCATTTGAAACAATCTGATGGGGACAGATGACTCAACGTCCTGTTTCTGCTATTCCTAGGTACTGGAATTTGGGAATGAAGGCGAGATTTTGTAAAAGAGCTCAAGTGTGGTTGCTATACAGATTATAATAGTATGCTAGTTTAAAGTCTAAAGAGGAAAAAAGAGAGGAGAGGACAGATTTTATTTTGTATTGTTATATTTGTGCAAATAACTAAAGGAACATAAATTCATTAGCAGTCTGCTACCCTCACACATTAGCTGTTCATAGTGTTTTATGTTCCTTTACCAACATTGTCCATCAACATAAATAATTTTCACATAGTTATAATCATGTTATATATGCAACTTTGTACTCTGCTCATGTCATTTAACGTGTTTCCCTCCTCCCCAACATCACCTTCCCTCCTCTCCCAGCTGTTCCTCTGCCTTCCTCCTCCTCCTCTCCCTCTTATCACTGGCCTCCCCAGCTCTATTCTCTGGTTCATCTTGGGCCCTCTACCACGTTATTTCCTTTTTAAGAGTTTACGGAGATTCCCAACTGCATGTCTGAGCATCAGTTTGATATTCTAGCCTCAGTTCTTCCTGGTTTGGCTGGCCCAAACACATCTCGCTTACTTCTCCACTATTACCTCCTCACAACTAGATCTCATTTTTCCTAGAGTCAGCTAATGATACATCTGCTCTGTGAAGCCAACTCAGGTCTCCCAGGGGCCTTGACTGACTTCTTGAAGTCATCATCTGCCTTTATACAATGGAGCTTGCCTTAATGGTTTCACAAGTAGGGGCCTAAAGGCACTAATCTTGTCTTTTCTTACTTCCCCTATTTGCCAGATGCTCAAGAATGATAGTTGCAGAGGACCCTGAGCAATTTTGTGCTAAGTTTTGCTGGCAGAAGAGTCATCAGAGGACAGACAGGTTCTTATACTAAGGATGCAAAAGATCAGAGTTGAGGCTATACCACTGTGAGTCCTCGAGCCCAAGTCCCTGGCTCACCTCTGCATTTTGAGTCTGCCAGGGGATGCTCTATTTTAGACTGTGGCAAACTTTAAACTTTGGGTTAGTTTATTTCCCTGAGTTGTTCAGTTGCTAAGAAATTTAGGAGATTAACTATAAAGAAGATAACTGATATTTTCAAAGAAAAATTATTTTAAAATTTTGAACCAAATTAAGAAAGTTAAATCAGAAACTTTGTCTAGTTATTAATAAAAGAGACTTGTGGGAGAAAGCATTTAAGCTAAGACATTGTTCAAGTAGATTGCCTTAGAATAAAAATTATCATTTCATCTTGTGCTGGTTAGCAGCTTTGAGTATCTTCAGAGACCTAGTTGGTACTTGGCAAAAAGGTTATAAAGAATATCCTCCAATAAAAAGGGCCAAGTTCCTGTCCAGCATCAGATGTGAGTTTGAGAAGCAAAGGTGGGCTTTTGTGCAGTAAACTGAGCTTTTGCTTTTCAGACCGTTTAACTCACTGCATGTTAGCCTGTGTTGACAGTTTACTTATCAAACTTACTTTCAGCACAGAGTGAAGAGGTAGAACAGAATGGGTAAATTTAGAGAGATGGGATCAGGAAGCCATTAGAAAAGAGGCTTTTTAAGTAAAATGTTCCTCAACACAAATGGCTGCAGATAGAGTGATCATGCCTACCACTTCACCCGGGACAGTGTCTCTGTTTAAGCTTACTGTTCTGGTATGATTGATTATTTGCCCCCTTTCTCTCTCAAAAGTGTCTTGATTTGGATGATAAATTATACAGTCACCTTACTGACAATAAAATAATGATAAAATACTTTGTGCCAGACACTGTACCAAATGCTTTATGTAGTCCTCACAAAATACCTGAAAAATAGCTGCAGTTGCTGCTTGACAGATGAAAAGATGCTCAGAAAAGCTAGGTAACTTGACTGAGACCACACGGTGGCAGACCTGGTGAGCAAAGTAACTCACTATCAGACTTTTAAAGCTACTTAATTTTTCCCAGCCTGCCACATTGAGGGTTTAATGAGTATGGCCTCCATTGATTTTAGGATCTAGTGAAGAAGTCCTACAATGATAGTGAAAGCCTTTATCTGGAGGAAACACTGGAATGGAGAATGTCTGGATAAGGATAAAGTTGATGTCTGTAGTGCGGATGCTGGCACTGTATTTAGATCTCCACACTCTTAGGTGTTTGTAGCCATTTCTTCCTAAATGTCCTTAAACAGACCTGTTGCTCATGCCTGGGGTCTTTCAGCTTTGGGTGGGAAGGTTGTGGTGGTTGTGTGGATCAGGAGCTCAAACTTTTATATGGATGCATATCAACTGGGAATCTTGTTACAATGTAGACCAGTTCCGTAGGTCTCAGGTGAGGCCTGAGAGTCTGTATTTATAACAATCTCCTGGTGATGTTGATATTGCTGATCTGCCACACTATACTTTGGGCAGCAGGAGTATAGTTGATGATTAGATTGTCTCTGCCTGGGGTATGGGTGTAGTCATGTACACAAATGCCCTGATTTTAGAGGAGGAGGGGAGAAACAGTTGCTTCTAGACATAGATATCCTCACATTGGGGTGAAAGGGACTGTATAGATAGCTGGTTTGGTGGGGAATGGATGCTTAAATATGAATGTTTTTAAAGGAAGTATTATACTTTGGTAATTAATACATACGAACTATTTTTAAAGTGTATCCTTAGTTTGGGGGAAGGGTGGACTTAGAGAAGCAGGAAGGAGTGGTCTGGGTTGTGGGCAACATGAGCATGGGTGAGTTCTTGGTCAGTCTGAACAAGGCTTTGACAAACACAGACAGGGAGCAAGCAGAGTATCTACAGCCAGACGGGAATAATGGAGATGGATGACACAGCAACAAAGCTTTGGGAAAAAAAAAACCCCTCCAAGGGGAGGAGTCCCTCCCACAGACTGGCCATTTTCGCCTTCTAGGCTATGCCTGAGTGCCTGTGGACATAAGGATATACTGCAGGGGTCTCTGGCCAGGTATCAGCTATTCCTGTGGCTAACAGCATCCCCCCCCCCCCCCACAAGACCCTGTCATGGGTGGTCCAGGGTGAGCATGCTTTCTGTGTTTGGTTACTTCTTGTAACACATGGGAACAAGCAGGGTGGAGTGCTTCCAGCCTGGTCTAGGAGTGAGCAGCCTGCCTGCTGAGGCTGGGGCTTTTGCTCTACCCTCCATTCTGAGGAAGAGACCTTGTGACTGGAGGTCATGTTGGAAAAGGAGTGATGCAGGAGAGTACGTTGGCAAAGAGGAAATGGCAGAGGTTCCAGAAGCTCTGGCAGAGCTGGACTTTGTTGCTGGAGCTGTGAGTGGTCACAGAAATAGGGCCTTGGTCCTGGGCAGCACCCCTGAGAGAGGGCCCACGCTGCTAAAGGTGTCTGTGATCCTCACAGCTTGCGGATACGGCTCTGAGTGCTCCTGAAAGGGCAAGAGAAACAGTATTGACAGAGCTGGGTGATGTGAGCTCCTGGGTGTGGGGTTTCTGATGGGGCATAATACTACATCTGAGACTCTCGTCTTTGGTTTGGGTCTGTCAGACACTGTTTTTTGGAGTGTTTCCTCAGTTTGTGCCTACAGTTGCCTAGGCATAGGCAGCTTGGTCCAGGGAGGGGAGGAGCTGGACCTGATATATCCGTTCATGACTAATGCCCATCCTTTTGGGGCTGAGGGAACTTGGGAACAGGGATCCTAGTAGGGCAAATCTTACTCTGGTATGTGGATTGTCGGCCATACCTAGAGCAGCCCAGTGACTACCCCCTCTCTACCAAAGCTGACCCCTTTTCTCGGCGATAAGCTGCTCCAGGCAAGCCTGGGGCACCAGGTGTTGTTCCCCCTGGGTCCAAGTATGCAGTGTTTTTCTGAAGGTTATCCCATTCCTCAGTGGTGAACACTGCTGTGTCAGGGTAGTGCTTAGAGGCCACTTGGAGCAGATAGATTTTTGCTAGCAGGATTGTGAAGCTTTGCATTGGGCTGCAAAACCAGGGCTTGAGCAAGCAGCTGGAGAGAGTCCAGGACTAGAGTGTTTTTGGGTTTGGGGGTGGAGAGCAGAGGGAGGGAAGGGAGGGGCAGGAGGGCAGAGCTACACAAGCAGCAGGCAGTCGGCTGCTTTGGCTTTGCTGTCAGCAGAGGGGACTTCAGTTGTGCCCCAGGGCCACTCAGCCACCATTGCTGCAGACCGGAGGGTGCTGCCTTGAAACCCTGACTTACCGGCACTGCACCCGGACTGTTCCAAGTAGCTGTTGTGCTGTCTTTTCCCTGGGAGGCAAGTCTCCTCCCTGTCGTCCCCTCCTGCTCCTCCCCCGTTCTGTGAGGGATGATGCCGCTCTCTATTGCACGGCTCAGCCGGCTGATGTCACTGGCAGCGGGAAGCATCAGCAGCCTGATCACATGCTGGCCCAGTCTGTAATGCAGACGGGATAGGGGTGTGTATGTGGGGAGGGGGGCTGTATGGCAACTGCTCTTGCTCTAACGCCCCCAAAAGTGCAGAGGCAGCGGCTGCAGCATCCAGCCGGCTTGGATGTCTGGTCCTTGAGCCTGGGGAAACTATTATTAACAATATTTATTGTTAATAATACTGGGGAAAACAGCCCTTAACTCTGGGGTTTCTACTGTCATCCTGTCCAAAGCAGACTTCCAGGACTCAGAAGAAACAGTTACAAGCAGGATGCTTTTCCCCACCTCTGCGCAAGATTCTTCCCGTGGCCTCCCAGATGCAAATGACTTGTGCCTTGGCCTGCAGTCCCTCAGTCTCACAGGCTGGGACCGACCCTGGAGCACCCAGGACTCTGATTCCACAGCCCAGAGCAGCACACACTCGGGTGAGTGCCAGAAAATGAGTTGGCTGGGGGAGGGGGATGCATGGGGTGGTGAGCAAAGATATCCACAGCAACAGTTGTTCGATTCCCCTTTGCATCACAATCTCCCCCCCCCCCCCCCCCGACAACATGGAGCTGTTTTGCAAGAGATAGAAATGCTGGCTGTGAGTCTGGCAGGACAGATGGTTGCTTGTAAAGGCAGGCATGGCTTTTCCACTTAACCCTGATAAATTCCCTGGAGTTGTTAGTCTGCACCTGGGGTGGCCATGAGAAGGGTCCCCAAGGTGACAGCCTTATGCAGAAAAGATCCAGCTAACCCCCTAGTGCCCAGGCCTGTCTTGGAGATGATGAAGCAAAACACTTTTAGGTGGGGGAGGGGACTTAAGGGGCTGATTACTGGATGTCCAGATTCTATTTTTCAGTGGCTTTTAAAACTAGGGAGCTATATGTGAAGGATGGGTGGTCCCTGAGTCATGGCAAGGAGGGTATTACCCCATCAGATGAGGCTGGGTAATACTGGGATATTGGAATTGGCTTAGCATGAGGTGAAGAGCATCAATCCTGGAAAGGGGTAGGCAGGGTAAGCGGGTGGAGTAACTCTCAGCTACAAAGGCTTTTTTTTTTTCTTTCTTTGTGTTAAGGATAACCAAGTGGATGAAGGAAGAGCCACTCCCCTTTAGGATCCCTTGTTGTCTTGGAAAGATTTGATGGGGACAAACCGAAGGGGCTTCTTGGCAACCCCTTGAACTGCTTCTCCTCAGACCTTCCCATTGCCTATTTATTTCCTTCTTGTTTGTGGTACAAGGGGGAGGGTTGGCCAGACGCAAGTCTTGGAGTTTTCAGGAAGCCATGTGAACTTAAGAAATAACTGTAGATAATAACTTAAAATCTACGTATTTTGTTTTATGTAAATTATAACTTAATAAAAAGAATTTCGGCAGCAGATACTTTAGCAAGACGGAAAGGTAGTGGAGGGGGGCAGCCATTTGCTCTTGGTGCCGACAGTGGGATTTACTGAGCCTGCCATCCTTCCCTTGCCTCCCCCACTCCAGAAACTGGCAGTCATGGCAGCAAGGTACTGCCTTGTTGATTTCTCTGGCCTCCACCCTATTTGGCACAGGTCTTTTTTTAGAATGCTTTGCAGAGCCTGGGACTGTTGTGTCTGTTGGCATTTTAATGCCGTGTCGTTTCATTAAAATCTCATTTGATTGGGGGTAGGGGTTGGATTTTTTGGTTTGGTTGTGAATGGGGAAGAGCTTTGCCTTTAAGTAACGACCTCTGGAGTAAGGTAGAATTTCTTGAAGTACTGGCCTTCAGCTGACTCAGGTTTTTCCAGAAAGGTTGGTAACTGCCCTGTTCCCCTGGGCAAGGAAATGTGGTGTCACTGTTTGGTATCCTGTGCCTGGAGATCTTGGCTTGGAGGCCGTGGTAGTTTCTTTTATGTGGTACTCTAAAGCCAACCTGAGTGGCCTGTGAAGCTGACCTCGTCCTCATTCCCACTGTATCTGAGCAAAAGACAAGAGCTCACGCAGGAGATGGGCACCTGTCTGTGGTGATTGGTGTTTGACCCAGGCACTCTCCTTCACTGGTATCAGGTTGGGTCACGGCCCTTCTTTGGCACTGGTTTCTCTTAGCTACAAGGGTCCTTCTGAAATGTGTTACAGCACATAGAAATACAGGACAGCCCAACTCGGGGCTTGGAGAGCTTGGCCTGAAAGTTACTGTGAAATTAGGCTGTAAAAAATAGCTTTGGTCCAGCCATAATGTCCCCAGCTTCCCCAGCACGTGAGAGGCCTGTAGCTATAGGCCTTTGTCTCTGAAGTGGGGATGGATTTACTTCTCCACCTTCCATCTCAAACACTTCAGTCATAAATATTACATGATTTTGTGGATGAGGGAGAGCTGTAGTCTGTGGTCCTAGCATTTATAGAGACCAGAGGGTTGCCCCAGTGGTATGCTCTGACTGTGTGGGCAGGGTTAGTGTGGGTATGTCTTCCTTTCCGAGGATTGAGGACACACCCATCCCCAATCTCCATGTTGTCCTTGGATTTTGGAGCTGTGGTGATGGCCATTTCTCTTCTTTCCCTGAGCTCTGGGTCTTCTTGGAAAACCCGCATTGGGGGTACCACCTCCTGGAGTAGGATGCAGCCCTCCCACCAGCCAGCTGCAGTGCCAGATCGTGCACACTTGCCAGCAGTGCAGGAACATGCAGCCCACATTCCAGTGCCTACACTGCCTTTCCTTCTGAAGACCAGCTAGCTCAGTTTCTTCAGGGAAGGAGGGGATATTTCAGCAGCTCTGGACAGTCTGGGAGTTATCCTTGCAGACAGCCTGGGACCCCGCTGTCTCTGCGTGGAGCACAGGGTAAAATAAAGCTTATTCCTTGGGCTCTGCTTGGTGCTATATTGCCCCAGGCAGCTATGGCCTCACATCTGACCATCTTCTACCACTCTTAAGTATTCAGCAATGTGAGGGGTAAGGTTGGAGATAGCAGGGATCTTGACTGAATATCTTGGTTAAATTCATCCAACAAACATTGAGCACTGGCTATGTGCCAAACACTATGTTAGGCACTGGAGGTACATCCATGAATAAAATTGTTGCCCTTAAAATTCCCCATGACTATCAAGGGAAAACAGATGAGAAAGTATACCAATTGTAGCATGATAGTCGCTGTGATGGGGGCTTCCATTTTTTCCCTTAAGGATTTTTTTCGCTGGAACAGCCTTTCATTGGGTTGTCAGCATGAGACTGGTACGGGGACTTTTCTCCAGGGGCTGGAGTCCTTCTGCTATGTGGATTTCAGAGACCTGCAGGAAGACCTGGGGGTCGAGTCTGTTTTTGAGTTGTGCCTGCAAGGCCAGCATTGGTTTGGATGTGGCAGTTTGTGGGGTCCCTCTCTTCTAGACTGTGTCTACCCTGAGGCCTCACCTCTTGCTGGGAAGGAAGCCTTGCAGGGCAAGATGAATGGTAAAAGTGGGTTTTTCTCTGAGACCCCAATGGCATGTGTCCAGGTCTACCTTTGTCCTACTTGCAGTGTCTTAAATCCTCTAATGGAACAGCAGGGCTATGAAAGCTATCCTCAATATCCTGGGATGGGGGATAGAGTGACTAATAACCACCATTTATTGACTACTTCCTATGCTGAGTACATCATGTGATTTTAATGCTTACGTAGTCCTGTGAAATGGGTACTATTATTGTGCTCATCTTAAAGACGAGGAAATAGGCTCACAGAGGTTGCAAAGTGCCCAAAGTGACACAACTACCAGAATTCCAACCCAAGTCTCTTTAGTTCCAAAACTCTACGCTTTCTATCACGCTTTTCTATGAGCAGAACTCTAATGTGTTGGGCAAGAACACTTATATTAAGGTATTCCTGTATACAACTCCGGGGCTGTTCAGCCAGACGTGATGTGTTCCCTTGCTGAGGGTCCCACAAGGCCGGGGCACACCACGGGCAGTTCTGACTTCTTCTCCACCCTGAGTCTCATGAACTGCACCACCCAGTGGATTTGTCTTCCTGCCATCCCCCTTTTGCATGCAGCGTTACTCAGCAGGAAGTGGGGTGACTGAGAATCTGCTTTGGGGGATCTGGAAACAAGGACTCCTAATGAATGTCTTGCACAGAAGCCCAGTGGGCAGACCAGATGCTCAGTCTAAGGATGCCAGAGGACATGTCCTGTTTCCTCCCACTCTCCTTTAGAAGTCCATTGGGGATTAACCTGTTCACCGTCTCTGGTTTCTGCCCTAACTGCTAACCAGTGAATGGTATGTTCCCTGTGCTGTGTCATTTGCAGGCTCCCCATTGGTCTGCAGGCTTGATCAGCCTAAGATGAGAGGGGAATCTTCAGCGTTTTGCTTCTGCTGCTGCTATACTTCCAAACAGCCTGTCTGAGGTGACATTCAGAATAGGATTAGGTTCCTCCTCTGTGGAACGTAGACTTCCTGGGCCCAACTAAAGTCTCCTGCAAATCTACCTCAACTGTCCAGTTCACCACTACTGTATTCCCAGCATATAGCACAGTGCCTGGCTCATGGGTTTTTAATAAGAATTTATTGAATGAATGATGAGTGCTGGGCCACTGTGTTAATCCTGGGTGTTTTTGAACTGCAGAGGTCAGACAAGGTCTCTCCCATTCTCCTGCCTCCTGCTTGTGTTGATCAGCTGGATGGACAGATTCTTCAGAGATCAATATCTCTCAGCCTCCATAGCTTTTAGGGCATGATGATGCATTTACAGAAAGTTTTTGTCATACACTGAAGCATGAATTCTATCATGGAGTCAAGTAGTCTGTTGAGGAATAGCTCTCACTGCAGAGAGGAGAGAGGGCCTGGGAAGCAGTGTGACAATGGGGTACCTGCTTTGAGGTGAGAAAGAAGTTGAGGTACAGGGACAGAGTATGTGCTGACCTTACATGGGACTTGGATATGTCATTTCTTCAGATAATGAAACTTGTCCAGTGATCAAGGTTGGGGAGAAATGCTATGTTGGGTACCACCTTGGACCTATGGGATCCAGAGTCAGTGGAGGGAGTTCATACTCAGAAGATCACCACCTGAGCTGGGGTGGGGTGTGGAGTTGCAGGGTTGAGGTCATAGGCAAAGAGCAGTCTGTTGTTAAACCTGGGATGAGTGCTGCCCTCCCCCTTCCTACCTCTCTACCTTCAGATAGATTTTGAGCAAGCAACCTTAGAACCAAGGGCTGGGATAGAAAAGAATGGTTCCCGGTATGCAGCTTTATATCTCAGGCTAGAAATAATGGGTCCTGGTCTGCGTTTTTCCCCATGACTACTCCAGTTAGATAACAGGCATCTGACTATGATGTCTTGGGCCTAGTCTTTCCCCGAGTTGAGCTCAAGCTCAGTGTCTTGCAACCCAAGCATCTGGTGCCAAGCTCTTGCTGCCATTGCTGCGGCCACCATCAGACTCTGGGTGCCTTCACAGTCTTTGGGGAAGGCTTCAGAAGATTTGAACAGTGACTCAGCTGTAAAACCCACAGGAGCTGGCACAGAAGGGTGAAAGTGGAGAAAGTTAACAATCGGTCTAAAAATATTACTGCTGATTTGGTCTCTTGTACTCTCTGAGGTAGCATTAATGATCTAGAATCCTCTGCCAGGTCCTCTCCGCCCCATGACTGCCCTGAGAGCTATCTGTAGCTGATGCTGATTCCTGCCAGTCTGTGAGTGGGGACGGCTGCCTCTGCTCCAGGAGGAGCACACTGTTTGTCTTAGTCACTTTCAGAAGATGTGGATTTGCCATACACTTGGCCACCAGACACTTGGTAAACCTCAAACTTTCTGTGATCCCTGAGTTGTGGAGGTCAGGACAGGAGCAGAGCAGAGGTCAGGGCCTTGACCACCATTGAAGGGTGAGTATGAGGGGGATCTCTCCCACATTCCTCACCCCTCTTAAGCCATTTGGGTTAATACTTGACATCTGGCCTTGATGAAGCTCTGTGCTCTCTAATGGGGAGTGGAGTTTGAGATCGGTCACTGGCCTACAGCGTAAGGGACTGTCATTTTCACTGGATTTTAGGTTATGTGTCTCAAAAAGAGTGCATTTCCAGTAGGTATACTTCTTACTTCAAGTTAGGAAGAAGGGAGCCATTGATTGCTAGCTATTTTGCTCTTTCCCTCCTGATTCCCAGCTGGTGGGAATCATTGCTGCTCACTCAGCAACCATACATAGGGGAGAGTATGGTCTCATGCATGGGCTGAGCTGAGAGCAAGAGAGGTTCCATCTCTTGACATGAGGGTCCCACCTTCCCAAGGAGCCCAGTGTCTCTGCTGCTTTCCTTCCTTTGATCTGTAGATACTCAAAGAACTACCTGGCCAGGCCCTGTGTGAGGCTGGGCTATCGAGGGACAGTCAGGTTACTCTAGGGCATCTGACCATGGGTAACAGTTTCTAGAAACTTAGCTCCTTCTGGAGTTGAAGGAAGTATCAAACCACCTGGAGTATCCTAGGCTTCTTGATAACTAGGTTTTCTTGTCTTTCCTGTATCTTCTAGTCAAACTCCTCCCTCCTAGTGTATCCTTGGCCCCTTCCAATTTAATATTTGCAGGAAACTGATGCATGGAGGTGCTGACGTGACCCAGGTGTGTTAATTCTGGGGCACTGTGATCTTACATCTTTGCCCGATGGCATTGCCCCTTTCTGGGCCATCAATCCAAGCCCTTTCCCCTGTTTTTTCTGTGGTTGGTATAGTGTTCAGTGAGGCACTCTTCCCTGCTCCTTGTGCTTGAATGTAGAAGTATATGTCAGTGGCTGTGAGGAGCCCAACAGATTCTGGGAGGCCTCGGCAGGGGAGGGTGACTCTCTTCAGCCTGAGCGGAGTAGCTCTATTCAGCCTGTGTTTATATATGTTTAGTTCTCCTTAAAGAAAGTATTTGGAACTAGTGGAAGGAGTATTGTCACAACTTTGATGTGGCAAGTAACTGTACTTCTCTCAACCTCTGTTGTGGTGATGGTCTGGGTAGGGATGAACTAAGGTTTTTCCCCCTGGTTTGGAGTTGCATCTAAGTCAGCATTGTGTCCTTAAATTGAATAACCTTGAAAGAAAGGGTATAGATGTTTCAGTGAGCATGCTTGCTCTAAGGGGTATGATACTCCCTTTCTTTCAGTACTACACAGCAGACATTGGTCACCTGCTTTCTGCCAGGTGTGGAGCTAATTACTGTTGGAGTGGAGTGATAAGGACGGCCCTTGGTATGCTTGGTTGAGAAGGCAGAACTTGGTACACATGTGTGCCTGTAAATATCTATGCAGAAGTTTTTGAGGCTTTAAAAAGCTTGTTTAAAAGAAGATTATTTCTTCTCATAAGCAGAGACTCCAAAGGTACTCAGTTACCGTTTTTTTCCCCTGGGGATTCTAGTCCCTATTACTTGTGCTCGATTTCCCTTTTCTGGTTATATCAGTTGCCTTGAAAGAGGCAAAGAAAGTTACATGGGAATTGACTAGTTTTCCTTCCTATTATTTAAAAAAAACTTCGGGGGCCGGCCCTGTGGCTAGCGGTTAAGTGCGCGTGCCCCGCTTCTGGCGGCCCGGGTTCAGATCCCGGGCGCACACCGACGCACTGCTTCTCCGGCCATGCTGAGGCCACGTCCCACATACAGCAACTGGAAGGATGTGCACCTATGATGTACAACTATCTACTGGGGCTTTGGGGGAAAAAAAAATAAAACTTTTCGTTTGGAAATAATTTCAAATTCACGGAAGTTTAAATATAAGATAAAAATTATACAAAGAATACTTGTATTCCCTTTATCCAGATTCTCCTCTTGTTGACCTTTACCTCATTTACTTTATCATTTGCACATTCTCTCTCTACATATATCTCTCTATATAATTTCTTTCTGAACCATTAAGAATAGAGATGTTCTTACATTCATACATAACAAAACAGTTAATCAATTTCAGTCAATTTAAAATTGATATGATACACTCATTAAACTATTGTTTGTATTCCAGTTTTGTCAGGTGTTGCAGTAGTGTCCTTCATAGTGTTTTTTTCTCTTCCTTTTCTCTTAACAGGTGTCTCCCCCAAGCACTAGGCCCTAGCTCCCTTTGTTTTTGCTCGGTATGAGCTTAACAAAGTTTTTTGGTTGTCTTGAGTACATTTCACAATGTTCGGCTTGTTATGGCCATCACGTTTCCCGAAACCGTTAACACAATCCATGCCAGTCCTTTTTATATTCTTTGTTGCTGGTTACTGTGTTTGTGTGTGTGTGTATATGTGTGTTTCCCTGCCCCCAGTGTTTTCAGAGATCAAACTCTTTGGGAAATGTCATATATAGCCACCTTGGTTTCTTTTTTTCTCTTAAGTATTAGTTGCCATTGTGCCATAAGAGCTGTATTTAAATAACCTAGAGTTTTTAGGTCAAGGGAGATTACTGTGAAAGGTTTTTGGGGTGTGGTAAGGGAAACTGATTAGAAGCTTGAAGTAGCAAATAGCAAGCCTCAGGTTTTTCTAGATTAGTGCTTCTCAGACTTGAATGTGCATACAGATTTCCTGGGGGTCTTGTTAAAATGCAGGTTCTGATTCAGAAGTCTGGAGTGGGGCCCAAGATGCATTTTTAATGAGTTCTTACCTGGGCAAGCCCCTAGAGATGTTTTAAGACCTGGATGATTTAGATCCCAAGACACTGACCTCTAGTAGGTAGGATAGCTTGTCTGTAGTTGATGATCTTAAAGGAATTGGAACAAAAGGTGTGTCAAGAACATGAAGACAAGAAGATGTAAAGTCTTGAGTATTAAAAAAAAAAAAAAGAAAGAAAAAGTAGCTAGTGAATGGTGCATTACAGAAGATAAAACTTGAAATCAGAAAGCACTGGGTCCCACTCTGTCACTCACTAGCTGTTACTTATACAAACGCCTTTGAGCCTTGGTTTCCTTTTGTTAAGATGGGGTAGTAATATCCACTTGTTAGGATTCAGTGAAGATTATCTACCTAAAGTGCTTCTAACACAGTGTCTGGCGTGTGCTGGATGTGCAGTAAGAGGAAGTTGCTAGTAGTGAATGGTAGGAGCTTGATTGAACCTGGTCCAGATTGTAGAATAGATGATTGACCATGAACTATGAGCACTTAAGGGAGTGGAGTTCATTACTGGCCAACATGGATTGTCATGCCATTTTCTTTTTACACAGGCTTATTATCAGACTAGAGGAGTGCTAAAGACATAGACATAGTTCCTAGCTTTGACATAGGAATTTGACAAAGCCTCGAGGTATCTTTGTGGGCATGGTAAAAAAAAAAAAAAAAAAAAAATTGTAGGTTAGTTGTGGTAGATGGATTTGTGGGTGGTATAACAGATGTACCAACACAGTAGTGAACACAAATTGATGTGAATAAGAAAGTAGTCTACAGTGGAACCCATATTGCTTTTTGACTCTTTCAGATATACTTTTTTGTAAACCTTGGGTGAAGACAGTTACTACAGCCCATAATCATCATCTTTGATGCCCCCAGACACAAGCCCTTTGCGCCGGCCATCTCTTTGTGAGCATTTTCTTCATACCCCTTTATGCTGTGTTTCCCTTGACAACTCTTGGAGCTCTCTACTGTGCTACCCTTTTCTAGGATCAACAAACTGCCCTTTATCTTATTTGTCACTGGTGCATGCTCCCTCAGGCTTTTCCTTTAGGATGCTGCTTTGTCAAGTGGAGGCTACACATTCTCCCAAGTCTTATCTACCATTTACCTCAGAGTCATTCTTTTTGTTGTTCTTTACTGATTTCCCAGTCCTTCCCTTTCTCTCAAGATCTCAATATCTGTTTTTTGTTTGTTTTAACCCCAGGCCCAGTTATCACCATAGGTTCCTTTTAATGTCCTTATGGATGACCAAGCCAATATTTTAGACTCCACACATTCCACTTCAGCGTCATATGGTCACACTCCTTGGATCTTGCCATCCTCATAATTCAGTCTTCACTGTCCCGCCTTCTCCTTTTTATCCTGTCTGCTCCCTTCATTCCTCTTGTAGCTGACAGCCTGTTGAAGTTGCTGGTTCTCCATTTGCTTCTGATCTTTTGACTCTTCTGTCTTTCACCTATAATACATGAACTGTTCTTCATCTCCTCTATTGCTGTTATCATCAACTTGTTGTCCCATTTCCTCCTTCACACCCTCTTTGGAAAAAAAATCACAGCCCTATATGGGTCCACTGTCTGTCCAGGTTCCTGACACTGCTGGAGAGAATCACCCAAGTCTAATTTTAAATACTCAGTCTCTCTCTCTGCTGGGCACTGGGTACCAATGGCGGTCTTCCTTAGTTTCCCTGCTCAGCCTCCTGTGCCATCCCCACAACAGCTCCTCGGTGTCTTCTAGTTACCTTTAGGATAAAATCTAAACACCTTAACTTGGTTTTCAAAGCTCTTTGTGATTTGATTGTTACCTCATTATTCACCACCTTAAACTGGTTTTTGTAAAATGTGAAGATGATGCCCTCTAGGGCATTGGTACCGCTTTTAAGACGGCTTTGTATGATCTGTTGGTTTTCACACGTGCTTTTATGCCAGGTTTTGCAGCACCAGGGAGGAGCCTCAAATAAATCTCCACACCTCCTGCCTTCTCAGGGTGTGAGTTATTTGTGTTTCATTGAGGCAGGAGTTTGTGAAGAGTATTTGAGAAGTTTGGCAAAGATTATTTCTGATGGGTGTCAGAATCCAAGCATTGAGAGACACTTAGTTTCAGCAACAAGTTACAGTACTTGCGCTTGAGAAACTGCTTTGAAAGCCCTGGTTAAGAGAATGTTTCCTTAAAAAACAAAGCAATAAACCAAGTAATAAACTATTAGCTGGATATGGTGCAGCACCCCCCTCCTCAACACATGCACACATATTAGACTGGCTAGAATTAAAAAGACTGACCATACCAAGTGTTGGCCAGGATGTGGAGGGACTGAAACTCGCATCAGTGCTGATGGGAATGGAAAATGGTCCATTTACTTTGGAAGACAATATGACAGTTTCTTTAAAAATTAAGGATATTTTTCCACAATAAAATAAAGACATCCACAATACCCTTTGCATTAAAAAGAGAGTTAAAGATACACCTACCTTATCCTTATCTGAAAAGGAGGTCATTTGGCTAAAGGAGAGTGGGCTAGCCTGATCTTGTACATATGCTATGGCATATGTGTCTGGTACCCTGAAAGCATGCTTTCACATTGATTTCATGCTCAGAGAGGTTTATTCCTCCTTCTTGGGACTCAACCACAGCCCCAGCCAGGCATTCAGACTGACTTGGAGCCTGAAAGGAAACCAGCTCTGGTGATCTGTGTTTCACTCAATTACTAGTGAGGTAGAGCCAATCACAGCCACCATTTATTGAGCACTTAAACACACTTAAACGCATTATTTTGGTTTCACCTCAACAGTCATTTTGAGGTGGATGTTTTCTCCTTTCTTCAGATAGGCTTCTTCCCTAGCCTTAGTGACACCATAGCTCCATGGCAAAGCCCTCTTATTCTTCATCTTCATGGATAAAGGATGTGCTTTGCTTTGGATTCCTTATTTCCCCAAGGCCAAGTGTGGAAAAACGTTGCTCTCTTCTGCTGTCCACTTGACCCACCTAATCTTTTCTGTCGTCTGCTTCACTCTTTTCTGGTTTTGATATTTAAATATTTATTGTGTGCTGGGCACTGCTCTGCTGAGTACTTTTCATCTGCTGTGTCAATTATTCAACCCTCCTGACAATAATATAAAATAGCTGGTATTCCACCCAAGATGCCATGTGAAAATGGAGACTCAGAGAGCTTCTCAGAGCACGTGGCTGACTGAGGAGTTGTCAAACCTAGGGTTTTATCCCAGGTTTGTCTTAAGCTACAGCAGGCTTAACCACACCGCCATTCTGCTTCCATCCTAAAGTTCAGGGGTGTATAAAAGAGAATCTGCATATGCTAGAACTGTGCATAAGGGAACTTCTCAGATGAGATGGCATGCTCATGCTATACCAGACGTCTGGGGTGTGGCATGAAATTCTGTATTTTAGCTATATAGTGTTAGAAAGGTGGGAATTCAAATTAACACACTGGCAGGTAGTAAGGAAGGAGTATGGTTTGGGCTTCCTAATTGTGCTGAATGTATCTCCTATGGCAACATGGGCATGTGTATTCAGACATTAATAGCAGCTGTGACTGGGGTCCCCAGTGGCAGTTTCCCAAATGCTGGCACTGACCCTTGAGCCTGGGTGGCAGAGAGTAGGATTTTGCTACTACTGTTACAGCAGGAACTCCAGTCTTCAGAAAGCCATCCTGTAATTGCCTCTAATGGGCCCTGCGTGGCCAGCATCAGTACTGAATGTATATCTCCTCATCATACTCTAACTGTAGTTCTCTCATGCTTTCAGTGGTCCTGCCTTTGTGTATCTTGTTGGGTGGCAGTGGGAGAAAGGGGAAGGACTGATGGCTGGGAAGAAAACTAAGAGGTCATGAGACTTTTTTTTTTTCTCCTAGTACTGAGCATGCTCCACAACCCTCTGGGCAATGTCTTGGGGAAACCGCCCTTGAGCTTCCTGCCTCTGGACCCCCTTGGATCTGACTTGGTGGACAAGTTTCCAGCACCCTCAGTTAGAGGATCCCGCCTGGACACCCGACCCATCCTGGACTCCCGTTCTAGCAGTCCCTCTGACTCAGACACCAGTGGCTTCAGCTCTGGATCAGATCATCTCTCGGATTTGATTGTATGTAACCTGTTGGGGAGTGGGTTTGGGAGGAAGAGTGAGCTTGAAGTGGGATGCATGTCCACTAGAATGCAGGCTGAGAGGTGGAATGGTGGGAGGAGTGGAGGCCATTGTAGACTCAACAGAATACAGGATGCCTTTATACCCATTCAGCAATACATTTCAGGACCTGAGCTGAGGACTTTCTTTTTACAAGTTACTCCAAGAGCTGCTGGGAAAAAGTTATTTCAAAAGTAAATATGGGGGTCCTGGCAGTGTTCTGTTTCTTAACTTACATTGTGGTTTTCTTTAGTCTTTAAACAATATCACTTATGTACCTTTACGAAGGACATCTCAAAATTTTTAAGTAGTGATTTTAAAAATCGCATGCTAGTAATTAGCAGGGCCAGGATTTTAATCTAGATCTGACTGACTCGAGCTCCTATATATTCTTTTCACTGACCCATGCCAACTCTCAATCTGAGGCCATGATGAATCTGTGAAATACTGCCTCAGAGTTAATTTACACATCTCATGCTCCTGATCTACGGCCATTTTTGACATGTGGCACCCATGCTAAGTGGAGTTGGCAAGTGGATTAGAATAGATGAGGAATAGGGGATAGAAGTGTAAATATCTGGGAATGGCAGTGAGAAATCATCCTAAAGTAAAATACGACTTCAGGTGCTTTGTGTGCCTGGCTTCTCTGCTACTGAATCTCCTGAGCTGACTGTTCAATGAATAGGATGGCTTATTTTCCTACCCTCTTGTCTTTCATATCCAGGACTGCCAACATTGGTTGTGGTTACAGTGTCCCATTCATAGCATGACCTTTTAGGACCCATCTTGTCTTCTGTCAGCCTCTCCTAGAATAGGAAAGCTGGATTTGGTGTTCCCACTACTCATTGGTTTTATCACTTCAGGCTGTGTTTCCAGAAGGGTAACCACAAGCAGATCCCTTTGATTCTCTGGGCTACAGTTTACTCCCCTATAAAATGGGGTTAGATGAGGTGCTTCTAGTTCTGTTTGTTACTTTAGATAGGCTCAGTCTTGGAAACTTACCTCATAACTAGCTTTAATATTTTGGGATTTTGTTGAAAGAACTTTCTCAGATACCCCATCTCAAAATTTTTAAGTAGTGATTTTAAAAATCACTTTAAAAAGCATTAATTGATGAAGGGATATAGACAAACAACTCACGGAAGAGGAAATAGAGGCAGTATTTGAATTTATAGGAAATAGTCTTTTGAGTAATTCTTTTTTTTTTTTTTTTGATAATGTATCATTTCTACCCAATTAAATTTAGTTGATTTTAAAGCCTTCACACAAGGTTGTAGTGAAACTGGTGTTCTCATACATTTGTGATAGAATGTGGAACCCTCATAGAAGGCATTTTGACTTTCTACATCTAGGAATCTGACCAAAGAAAACACAAAATATAAATAAGATACACCTTAAAGTTTTTGTTTGTAAGCCTAAAAAACTTGAAAGTATCTAAATGTTTAACAGCAGAGGAATAGGTCAGTGAAATGTAGCTTGTTCCCTAAATAGAATATCATAAGTTAATTAAAAATGGTTATGAAGACTGTCTGGCAATATGAAAAAAATGTTGAATTAGAAAAGAATTTGTTTAAATTATAGCATAAGGACAACTAATCTTAAAATGCATAGGAAGAAAGTCTAAAAGAAAATATATCAAATGGCTAAATGGTATTTTTCATGATTTCTATAGTGTGATTATTACTTTTATAACAAAACTGTTCTTTAAAAACCTGTATCTTCCTTTTTCCTCCCCTAGTCAAGCCTTCGCATTTCCCCTCCTCTGCCCTTCCTGTCTCTGACAGGCAGTGGTCCCAGAGACCCTTTAAAGATGGGGGTTGGGCCCCGGATGGACCAAGAGCAAGCTGCTCTTGCTGCAGTCACTCCCTCCCTAACCAGTGCATCAAAGAGATGGCCAGGAGCTTCTGTGTGGCCATCCTGGGACCTCCTCGAAGCTCCCAAAGACCCCTTCAGCATAGAGAGAGAGGCCAGGCTGCACCGGCAAGCTGCAGGTGAGTGTGGCTGTGGGCATGCGTGTGGGGCCTGAGGCCTCATTCTGGGAGCAGAGAGTAAGGGACCTTAGTTCACAGACTGATTAACTGTGTAGAAGAGGACTTGGGTGCACGGTGAAGTCTCTGGATCTGAAAAGAATGGTCTGTTCTGTGGAGTAAGTGCTAGTGGGGACAAACTCAGGAACTTCTTTGAGGCTGAGCAGAGAGGAAAGAGGCAGATAATCTGGTACACAGAGCTGTGCTCATAAGGGGTTGGATCCATCTTTCACTTGTGCTCTTATGTGGAGATTGACTGTGTGCTGCTGTTGCTTTGGATTTTCACGGATGGGTATCTTCAAGAGAAACCCTGGAAATGATGCCCAGAATTTTGTCTACCTCCTCCCTCTCTAATTCAAAGATATATCAGACACAACCCATGTTGGAGGTTTCTTCCTCAAGGCTTTCTGATTGGTATACTCAGGGATGCACTGGGGGGTGGGTAGTCCATTTGTCAACCTCTAAGGTAAGGGATGTCCTCAAGTGTCCTGGTCTCTCAGGAACCCTTACGTCCTGACATTTAAATTATCTTAAATACATGTTAAATGTTTTTTCATCTTACACCAGTACTTGGAAGTAAATGAGTTATGTAACTCATTGTTTACTAATGCTTCAGGGAGATGCTGACTGACTGCTAGTCTAAGGGTCTGGAGTTGATTACTAAGTGAATGTTCAGTTTCTCCATTCAGTTTGTTTCCATAGGCTTCAATATGTCTGTCTTTCTACTCACAGACCTAGACCTGATCTCATTCTCCCCTAATAGTGCTGCTGCCCTGTTCACTTAATAGTTTTGGCAGCCATCTTTGTACCTTCTCTAGTGCCAATGTTTTCCTATGAAATGACGTTACCATGTTTCTGGACGAGGCTATTATATCGACTCCTTTTTTTTTTTTTTTTTTTTTTTGTGAGGAAGATCAGCCCTGAGCTAATATCTGATGCCAATCCTCCTCTTTTTTCCTGAGGAAGACTGGCCCTAAGCTAACATCCGTGCACATCTTTCTCTACTTTATATAGGACACCGCCACAGCATGGCTCGACAGGCAGTGTGTCGGTGCATGCCCGGGATCCGAACCAGTGAACCCTGGGCCACTGCAGTGGAGCGCGCACACTTAACCGCTTGCGCCACTGGGCGGGCCCCTCGACTTCTGTTTTTGTTTGCAAAATATTGCTGACAGTGCCCAATTTTTTGCTGTAGCAATACATTAGGCCTGTACCTTTTAGAGAATGGCCTTCCATGTCATTGCCTGAATGAAAATGATGGTTTGTTTCATTGGCTGTCTGCCCCAGTGCTGAAGGAGGAGAGTTAAATGGGCAAGGACTATCCAGTCCCCACTAAGGTCAGTCTCCGATCTGGAAAGGCACAGACTGAATGGGGACAGGATTAAAGATTGATAGAAGGCTGAATTAGTCACCAAGAACAGAGAGGCCTCTAGAAATTGTCAGGGCAGGCCAAACAGAAGATAGTTCTATTCTATATAGCAAGAAGGGTTTCTTAAAGAGGTGTTTGAGTCGGAGTCGGAGAAGACTTCACAGTGAGTTTGGACATACTTGTGTTTGTGAGGGTTGGGGGGAAATCCATCATCTTACAGCATTGGCACCAGTGTCTGTTCAGGTACTCTAAGGATAGCTGTGGCAGTGATGGGGTGTAGTTCTGACTTGGGAACACTTGTGACATTCTTGTCTTGTTGGGTTGCTAGTGGTGGTTTTTATTGGAAGTGTCCTAACTTCTGTGATCGATGAGTTCCAGCGAAGACAGGGAAACAGTAGAATGTTCCTCATTTGAACATTTGGGGAGAACGCCAGTTTGGACCAGTAAACCTAAAGGACATTGTATACAAAATTGCTCTCTTTCTTGTTAAGTGATTATAAATTTAAATTAATTAGTATTGTAAGCAATGACTACCTAAAACTTTTATAGTTAGCATATCAGTTATATGTTTGAAAATAGCTTGGGTTGTGATAATTTTTACCCTACACATCTGGTTTGCTATTCTTCTCAGTTTTAGTGGAGACAGAATTAGTGAATTAGGGTTGTCATACTGGGTTGACTGGATTGGTGAGGTCTAAGGTTTCTTGCCTTTCAGAATTGTCGTGGATGTTCTTACAGGCAGCCAGGCTAGGACTGTGGCCTGTCTTGTTCTTCCTGGACAAGTTCACCCTGGAGAAAGGCAGTGACGGTGTTGGTTGTCTGACTCCTGTTTCTCTCTTTGTCTTCTGCCAAAGCTGTGAATGAAGCCACCTGTACCTGGAGTGGCCAGCTTCCTCCCCGGAACTACAAGAACCCCATCTATTCTTGCAAGGTGTTCCTAGGAGGTGTTCCTTGGGATATTACAGAAGGTGAGCTGCCTCTGAGACAACCTGCTTCAAGCATTGAAGGTGGGGCACGTCTTTCAGGAGAATGAAACTTGGACTTGAGGCCAGGGGCTGAACCTCTGCCTGAGCACAGGGTATTCCAGGAGCAGCTGAAGGGAGAGGTGCATTTCGTAGACTCTCAGTGCTTCTGTGTCTGGTGCGTACACTTGTCACCTGAGACCAAAGGTCAATTCTGAGTTGTTTGTCAGGGGGGATGAACCTGGGAGAACGCTGGTGATCCTGGGCCTGTGCCTTCCTGGGGAAGATGGTGCCTCAGTTTCTGCCATTATTTTCCATCTCTTCGCAGCTGGCTTGGTTAACACTTTCCGTGTGTTTGGCTCTTTGAGTGTGGAGTGGCCTGGTAAGGATGGCAAGCACCCCCGGTGTCCTCCCAAAGGTAATATGCCTAAAGGTAATAAAGACATGGTAGGAGCTTTTTTTTCCCCCTCTGTAGTACATATTGCACTGAGGGATGCTGGGATGTCACAGCTGCATGCTGGCAACATGGTGTGGGCACTCCAGAGCACAGAACTTTCAGCTGTCAGTGCTTCTCTTCAACCTAGCACATCCCTCTGTTTCCTCTGAGCTAATGTTTCATCTGTCCAAACACACTGCAGTTGGAGCTGCCTCTGAAACCCCCTGTGTGAAATTTCCTTGTGCACTTCACTCCAAACCTAAGCAGCTTCTTTTCTCTCAAAATGAGGCATTTGAAAATCTTTCCTTTGCCTGCCTTTCCTGCCCAGTTACGTTGTTGCCTGACCTGATTCTGAGATCCCTTTGGAGTTGGCAGGAATGAGGACCAAGCATCTGATTCCTCACTGGTCTGAAATGAGATCTCTTCCCTGTAGAAAGGAGCAGATGCTATTTTCATTCTGCCCCATCTTCACTGAAAATGTTCCGATGAACTGAACCAGTGATCTAACTAGGCTTTTAAAGCCATATCTCCATTCTCTGGCAGACTGGCTACAGGTCTGCCATCCCTCCTGCCCCCAGGAAAGCCTAGCTTTGCTGACCTGAACATATGCTCTGTGTTCTGGGATAAAGAGCTGTGTGGTAATGATGGGCTGCTCTGTCCACCTTGCCCGTTCCTTCCCTTACTAGTGTGGGAGATGGTGCGCTTCTCCCTCCCTTGCCTGGGCATCTGGCATAGCAAGTGCTTCCATTCAACGAGACTTTCCAGGAGTAGGACAAAAATGTATCTTACACACAAGGCCATCTCTCTTGGAAGAAACTCCGTGTTGCAAAACTGAGACCGAAGAGTAGCCAGCCACCTGAGGGATGTTAATGCAGTTTCTCCTTTCATTGGGAATAGGGTATGTGTATCTGGTCTTCGAACTAGAGAAGTCTGTCCGGGCCTTGCTTCAGGCTTGCTCTCATGACCCACTGAGCCCAGATGGCCTGAGTGAATATTATTTCAAGATGTCGAGCCGAAGGATGCGCTGCAAGGAGGTGAGTTAGCATTATGTCACATCTGGGTCAGGGTAGTTGGCTTATGAGGCAGTGGGTTTCCTTGGGGTGGGTGGATATGCAGGCTGCAGGTGAGTATTCCCACTGAGGCAAGAAGGCTGCTCTTCTTGCCCCACAGTAAATACAACAAAATGCTCTCAATTACATTAAAATAAACAACCAGCTTTGGGTCTTAATGGTATATGTGTGCTCCTGTCCATGGAGGTCAAATTCTCTCCCAGCCCTGTTCTGCTCTTCTTATTGTAGCCAACACTTCTGTCCCAAACCCCTTGTTTTAGAAATGAAATTGAAAACAGCAACTTTCTCTACTTGGACTTAACTGATAATCTATAGCTTTTTCTCCCTGGTTCTATGCTCAGGCTGTGTCTGACCTCCCAATCTGTGGTGGGTAAATTCCTCTTTAGCCCACACCTATCCATAGATCACTTCTTCACTCCCATTCAGGGCTGTATTAGCTATGTAGTATTCTCCATATGATTCTCTCTTCTTACACCTTTTCTGGTATCAGCCTCATGTGCCCTTAGCATCATGGGTTTCTAGCATTGAGTTATCCTGCCTGGGAACCTCATTGCATATTCTTGGGCCTTATCTCAGACTTACTGAATCAGTTTGGGTGCAGCTTAAGAATCTCCACTTGAACCAAGTTCCCCAGGTGATTCTAGTGGATGGTATTTGAGAACCACTTGTCGAAGGAAGTTTTGAGCTCAGGAACGAGTGTTGTTTTTTAAAATCTGGTTTCAGGGCACATCACTTCTATGACATTGGACTAGGTATTTAATATCTCTGAAACTTCATCTCCTCATCTATAAAATGGGGAATTGAAATGCCTCTTTTAATAAAAAGATCAGCAGGGGAGGGAGGGATGAAGAGGTATAGCACAGAGGATTTTTAGGGCAGTGAAACTATTCTGTATGATACTATAATGGTGAATACGTCATTATATGTTGGTCAAAACCCATAGAATGTACAACAAACAGCAAGAGTGAACTCTTATGTAAACTGTGGACTTTGGGTGATTATGATGTGTCAGTGTAGGTGCAGTGATTGTAACAAATGTACCACTCTGTTGGGGATGTTGATAGTTGGGGAGGCTGTGCGTGTGTGGGAGCCGGGGGTACATGGGAACCCTGTACTTTAAGCTCAGTTTTGCTGTGAAACTAAAACTGCTCTAGAAAGTAAAGTCTATTAAAATCTATAGGGTAAGGGGAAAAAATGCCTATTTTATTGAGTTGGTCACATTGGATTTAAAATAAATAGTCCATGTTACAAAGCTGGCTCTTTGTTTTATAGATGTTTCCTGGTGTTAGTTCACGTTTTGTCTTAGTAACAGGGTAAGTTTATCTTCTGGCTGCCCACAGTGACCCACAGCTTCCCTACCTTCTCTCCTTTCTTGCTGTATGGAGCTCATGCAGTTATCCCACCTCATTATATTCTAGGACTTAGTTAACATTGTGTCTCCTGCTTTCACAATGAGAGGCTGCCATAGCCATACCACAGACCACCCCCACCGTCCTCATCGCCCCTGCTGACACCTTCCTATCTCCTTTTCCCACCTCATCACCTTGCAGTGATTTAATATCTTTCTTTGATGCATTGACTACAGGCTGCCCTCATTCTCCTACCTCTCTGACTCTCTTATTTCTTCTCTGCTCCCCTTCCCCACCACCAATGTAGTCAGTATTTGACTCCCTCCTCTTCTTTCCCAGTCAGATAAATTATTCACTTTTGTGCCTCTGCTCTTACCTTTAGACCCAGACTCACCTCTCTAGTTTCGTCTCTACCTTGAGCCTCATCTTGCTGTGGGGCTTTTCTTTGGGATGTCCTGTAATCCTAAACTCTTCTGTTTAGTGTAAGAAAAAGCTTAGAAAGCTTGTGGCCCCTGGGATGTAGACCAAGATTGTGATACTTTCCCATGGGTGTGGAAAAAGCAAAGTGGGCTTTTTCATCTTCCAGTGAAATTGGCTCCCCCTGGTAACCTCTGCCAGGTTCTCTAACTGCAGGGTCATCTAGCCCTAGAACCCCTCAGTCTTGACTCTTCCTTGTTTTCCCACCATACCCAGCCAGGCAGTCTGAAGTCTTCAGACTCTTCTATTGAAGAATCTTCTTGGTCTTGGCCTGTTCTGTGCCCAGAGCCACCAACTTACTTTCTCCAGGTCTTCATCACCTGTCCTCTGAAATACTGTTTTTGCCTCCTTGCTGGTTTCTGCCTCAAATCCTGCTTTGAGGCTTCTTTTTTAGATCTTCACAGATTAATCTTCTAAAAACATTTACTGGTCAACTCACTTCATTGTAGAGTCTTCTGCCTGCTATGCCAGATTTTCTTCTAAGATCAGGGGAGTCACAGGCAAAGGACATGGTCAACTCCTGCCCTAGTGTTACACTGCTCTGCAAGTCCTCAGTGCTCTCCTGCGCATGTCTTTCCACCCTACCTCTCTCCAGTTATTGCCACTGCTCCTGGCACAAACCCTCTAATGTGTACATTGGGCCAATAACCACCTCATACAAATACCTTAAGCATCCCTACCCTCTCTCCTTCAAGCTTCTGTCCTTTAATTTCTCTATGAATTTTTCCTGTCCCAAGGACGCCAGACCATGCTGTCTCTTCATCGGTGTCCATGATCCTTTGTTGAAACCACACAATTGAAGGTTGTGACAGAGTTCTAGGTTCCTGGGTATAACAGTTTGGTACTGTTTTGCTTGCTCTCCAGATGAATGACTGCTGTTCTACCACTTATTTTCACATGGACTCAGTAAAATTCAGCTCTTTTTGGGTTGGGGTGAGGGTGGCTTGCTGAATGCCTGTGTGCCTCAGATTGGGTGATAACACCTTCTCCCCCTCTGTGTGGGCCTCAGCAGCCCCAGCCTTAGCATCTCCAGAGCATGTGCCTCTCCATACAAGAGCCTCTCTCTCTCTGGTTCTCTGCCAGGGCTAATATACCTTTGGGTGGTTTTCAGGTGCAAGTGATCCCCTGGGTCTTGGCCGACAGCAACTTTGTCCGGAGCCCATCTCAGAGACTTGACCCCAGTAGGACGGTGTTTGTGGGTGCTCTGCACGGCATGCTCAGTGCCGAGGCCCTGGCAGCCATTTTGAACGACTTATTTGGTGGAGTGCTGTATGCTGGGATTGACACAGATAAGCACAAATATCCCATTGGTAAGTGTCCCACTTCTGTGTAGGAAAGCTTGGTGGCCCATGGGATATAAACCAAGATTGTGATACTTCCCTGTGGGATTGGAGAGGGAGGCCTGACCTAGGTCTGCAGATCAGCATATACCAGCAGCATAGCATCTTTTTCTAGATAAGCCACCGATACAGCAGACCCCTCTGCACCCACCCCTCTCCCCTCACCTCCTATGAAGGGGGTAAAAAAAAAGTGATAGGAGACCAAATGAGACAGCAGTAACTTTGGTTGGAAGCTCAGAGTTCACAGCCAAGCCAGTCTGGGACAGACAACAGGTGATATTTCATTAAAACGTCAGGACTTTCCTGAAGTTGCTTGGTTTCCTTTATTAAGAGTTCTTGAAAAGTGGCCTTGTCTAGGGTCAGAGACCAGGTCAGGCTGAAGGAAGACGCTGGGTGACTCAGACAACAGAGTGTAGGCATGGCCTATGCTGTCCTAGCTTAGGGGAGTCTGTGGGCCTAACGACTGGCTTTTTGGTCAGCCCCTCTGAGAACGGAGGTCAATTCCCCAGTCATAACAAATAGTCGCAGTGGTGGGGTTTGGAGGTGGAGCAGAGTCTGAACTTTCTGATCAAGACCTCACTAACCCACCTTCCCCAATGCTTAGTCTGCCCACCCACGCTGAATGTGGTCAGGAAGGAGCACCATGTGCTCATCAGTGCTGTGCCACAGACTGAGAACAGGGACTTCAGAGGCTGCAGGGGCAGAGGCAGCACTTGGCAGGATGGGGCTTCTTCCAGCTCCCCTGCTAGGTCCCTGGAGTACTTTCAGGCCAGGAGCAGTTTGACTGCTGGGCCTGCTTCAAAGAGGGGTTCTATCTGCATCTTGGTTCTTACTCTGAACCCTTTTAACCTTACCTGTGCATCTGCCTGCACCAGAGGAGTCTCTTCCCTCCCCATTTTGGTCAGCAGATCCTTCCCCCATTCCTGAATGGTTTGTGCCAGCATGGTCTATAACTACGCTGTCTAACATGGTAGCCACCAGCTAAATGTGGCTACTGAGTGCTTGAAATGGGGCTAGTGCCACATGTTGAAATTATTATATTTTGGATGTATTGGGTTAAATAAAATATTAAAATTCTGCCACTTTCTTTTCACTTAAATGTGGCTACTATAAAACTTAAAATTACATAAGTAGCTCACATTATATTTCTATTGGACAGCACTGGTCTAAAAACAGAGTTTCCTGGGTGTTGACAGGTGGCATTTGGGAGAATTTGGCTAGAAGGTAAGTGTGTTCTGCTTTTCCTAGGATCTGGTCGCGTGACTTTCAATAACCAACGTAGTTACCTGAAAGCAGTCAGCGCTGCTTTTGTGGAGATCAAAACCACCAAGTTCACCAAGAAGGTGAGTGGGCCTGGTCTTGGTACGCTCATGAGGAGGGGAGCTGGGACTGTTGAGCTTCCCCAGTGTGTGGGGTACCTTCCCTCACTGTGGTATTTGACCGGCATTGCTAGGTAGCCTGACTCCCCATTCTCCAACCAGATCTGCGTCCTCTGAATGCTTACCCACCTGTAGCTGGGTGATAGAGAGCTGGGGTACAGTTTGCTGAGAAGAGCAGGCAGTAACGTGTGTGGTGCACAAATTCGCGGAGGCTGCCGACCTGGCTTTGCATGGTGTGTGCATCTGTCCTCTGGATCTCTGTCTGTACTCTCTACCCATAATTCTGTCTAGGTCCCCTTTAAAACAGGAAATGTCCTTCGTTCATATGTATAGCCCAGTAATGTGCCCTTCTCTTCTAGCCCATTTGGCCTTCTTGTGAGAAGAACCACTTGATTCTCGTATTTTGCTTTGTGCAGGTTCAGATTGACCCCTACCTAGAAGATTCTCTGTGTCATATCTGCAGTTCTCAGCCTGGTCCTTTCTTCTGTCGAGATCAGGTGAGTCCCCTGGGCACCTGAGATGTCTAGGAAGTCCCTGCCCTCAATTAAAAATTGTCACTCCACGTTTGTCACATAGAGTATTGGAGTTCTCAGGTACCTCATGGTTGTCTAAGAGAGCATAGAGGAGGCAGCAGTAATGTTTGCTGATGGTCAGACCAGGGACACGCTTTGATAGCTTGACCCAAAACTCTTGAAAGCTCATTGAGCTGAGTCTTGATACTTTGGCCTCCTCCTTGCCTGGGATGTTGGTATGCAGTGTGGCACTATTGCTGATAGGGGGTTTTGGGGATGATAGGAACCTGGGTGAGGGTGGTCAGCAGTACCTATGAGCACTGTTTCCTAGCTCTGAGGCCTTCTAGATTGGTTTTCACCTACCAAGGACCACTTCTTTACTTCTGAACCTTGGGACTATTTTGATGTTTGTACCTGGTGTGTACCCACAGTTGTCAAAAGCAGGCAGAAAGCAGCATGGCAGCTTGTTGTTGAATGTTTCTGGTGGTGGAGCATGGATCTGCTGTGTTTGGGCAGTGCTTCTCATACTTCAGTGTATATGCACATCACCTGAGGATCTTGTTTGAATGCAGATTTCTGATTCAGTGGCTTTGGAATACGGCCTGGGATTCTGTATTTCTGATAAGTTTCCAAGTGGTGCCAGTGTTGCTGGTCTATACCCTACTTCAACCAGTATTAGGGGAAGTTTGGGGCCTGTTCAGCACCAGCAGTCCATCCATGCTTAGTGTTTTTTGCACTGGTGCTATCCCTCAGGTATAGAGTCTCTGGGTAGATAGTAGATAAACTGAGGCTCCAAAATGAGGGTGTGAAGTAAGTTTAGGTTGCTGGATAAAGCCTGAGAACAAGTATCTCTCTGATCAGCCTCTTCTAGCAGGCTTTTTTTGTGTATCTTGCACAGATCCTCATTTTCAGATAATTGCTCAGAGGTTAGTGGCTTGCCTGAGGTTACACAGCTAGCAGGAAGTGGGACCGAGACTGAGATACATACTCAGTCACCTCACCTCACTTACTGTGAAGAGGAAGGTATGTTGCCTAGCATTAGGATCTGGAGTCACTGTCTTGAAACGTTCTCCCATATTAGCAGCCATGTGAGACAGCTACTCTGTAGAAAGGCAGGGGACTAGAAGAGCAGCTGTGGTGGTAAGTGGATGAGGGAAGCTGGCACAGTCTGTACACAGTAGGAACCCAGCGTGTTTAAGTCGGGGTACCCACAGAAGCACAGACAGTGGATTTGCCATGGTTGACTAGGCCTCTGTGTTAGCGGGGAGAGGGTTCCCTGAGACCATCTCTTTAACCCCACGGCGGCCATCAGGAATCTCCCACTCCCTCTCAAGCAGATTAAGTAGCTCATGCAGCAGTCCCTCTGGCTAGTGGTGACACAGGCATGGCTTCTCTCTCATTTTCTCCCCGCAACCCAGGTATGCTTCAAGTACTTCTGCCGGAGCTGCTGGCACTGGCGGCACAGCATGGAAGGCCTGTGCCACCACAGCCCCTTGATGCGGAACCAGAAGAACCGAGATTCCAGCTAGAGGAGCTGGCCTTGCCTGGTGGCGCCTAAGGCTGGCAGGTCAGGCAGCAGCCTGCACCACCCTGCTGCTGGCAACCAGGGAGCTGGCTTCCCGAGGACAAGGGAAAATCGTAGTCACCTTTGCACTTGCTGAATCTGTCTTTGTTTCTGCACTAATTAATGCACAATGAGTTTTGTCGGGTTTTGTTTTCGGGGGTGTGCCAGGGCAAGGACCCTCTGGCTCACCCTCCAAGCGACTCTGTAGTTTTCCCAGATTTTAGTTCCTCATTTTGCCGATGAAAAGCAAAAAAGAACTACGTGTCCAGGAGGTATTGACACGATGCCTACATCGAGGTTTATTTATTAAAAGCGCTTTTTTACATTCCTTGCAATACTGATGGTGATGATGTGCAGGTCTCATTGGTTTCATTCTTGCAGTTGCCATACAGTGCCTTTCCATTTATTTAACCCCCACCTGAACGGCATAAACTGAGTGTTCAGCTGGTGTTTTTTACTGTAAACAACAAGGAGACTTTGCTCTTCATTTAAACCAAAATCATATTTCATATTTTACGCTCGAGGGTTTTTACCGGTTCCTTTTTACACTCCTTAAAACAGTTTTTAAGTCGTTTGGAACAAGAGATTTTTTTTCTTTCCTGACAGCTTTTAACATTATAGCAAATTTGTGTCTGGGGGACTGCTGGTCACTGTTTCTCACAGTTGCGAATCAAGGCATTTGCAACCAAGAAAAAAAATTTTTTTTGAATTTGAAACTGGACCGGATAAACGGTGTTTGAGCGGCTGCTGTATATAGTTTTAAATGGTTTATTGCACCTTCTTAAGTTGCACTTATGTGGGGGGGAGGGTTGATAGAAGTTTTTAATCACAAAGTCACAGGACTTTTTTTCTTTTGTAACAGAGCTAATAAAAAGGGCTGCTTTTTTGGTGGGGGCAGATGAAGGCTCACAGGAGCCCTTTCTCTTAGAGGGGACAAGTACCCTTCCCTTATGTCTTTCATTTGAGAAATGTATGAAGCAACAGTTGCGGTCGACTGAAATGCTACTGAAATTTGAAAACTTGACTTTTTCTTTCTTGCTTTCTTTTTATTTTAAAAACTACTTGCCCCTCTTTGGGAAGCTGTGTGCCAAAGAACCAGTGTCATAACCCCTCCCCCCCTCCTGCTGAGCTGACGTTGCATTGTTGCATATCCCAGCTACTCTGTGGGTTTTGTGAAGCTGTGTGTGAAGTCTCTACCTCATTGTAGTATATGCAGGCAAGACTGCACTCTCCTACAGATGTGTGGAGTAAGCTGTGGTGTAGTTTTTTTTTGGCACATAATAAACACGTTGCAGCAGAAATCTGGTTTTGTCTCTGTGTCAGAGGTGTGGGAGCAAGAGGGCAGTGGGCTAATAAGATTGCAGAGTAAAAAACTCATGTTGCCTTGGATTTTCTGTGATGGGATTCCAGCCCAGGTGGATGGTGAGGCAATGTGGGAGACTTGCCCCTGTAAGTATTTCTTGGTCACTTCTGTGGTCAAATGTACCTTGAAGATGCCTCTCCAGCGGGTGGGAACCTCTAGTCCAAGTGTGGAAAGTCCTTACACCTAAGCTGCTTGGGGCTTCTCTTCTCGTAGCCCCAGACCAAGCTTGGAGAAACTTTGAGGCACAGCTGCTCAGTTGTCTGCATGGCCCACTTGTTCTTGGCTTCTCCTCTAAGCCTCGGGCCTGTTTCTTCTTCTTGCAAGGCTTCCTGTCCTCTTAGACTCACCTATGCTGACTCAGTCCCTCTCTGAGAGGGAGTAATTTACTTTCCACTGTTCTTCAGAGAGCCCTATTATCTGGACTTCTTCTCACAGGCTCCCAGGATTTGTGAGAGGGTCTGCTGATGATCTTTTCAGGTAGGTTATGCCTGGGTCCAGCTGCTGGACTGATCTTTTGGAAGATTCCATTTTAGTCTGAGGCAGAGGGAACCTTGCATTACTGAAGCTCCCCTTCTGTGAGAGGTGCAAGAACTCATTATCGTGGGGGATGGGGAAGCCTCATCTCGCACTTGAGGCCTGGCTGGTAGCAGCTTGATTTGAAGTTTGCTAGTCAAGTGAGCTCCTGCAACTTGCTCAGAGCTGGACTCTCCCTTGTGGTCTCCCCTTATTCTCCTTTTCTGCAGACAGGCAGGTCTTCTCCCTTGGACTCTCTTGTCCAGGGGCTACTTTCAGGGCGAGGACTTCTAGTCTTTCAGCCTTTCATTCCCAGTCAGTTCAAAGAGTCTGTGACTGGATTGGCCAAGGTGACCAGGAGATGAGTTGAGGGATGAGGCTCAGCCTTGTGCCCCTTAACTCATCCCACCAGACCAGCCAGCCTTTCCTTAAGTCACATGGAGCCTAGGACTTGGCTTCAGCAGAATTGGGGCAAGCAGAGTTGGAGGGATGGGACAGGGCACTCCCTAGGCTAGTGAGGCCACCAGGGATACCTGTGCTAGTGGCTTCAGAAGAGCCTGATTTAGGAATGGGGATGGGAAGAACAGCCTGAAGACGGCGATGGTGAAGGCGCCCTCAGTTGTTGGGAGCACTAGAGGTGGACTTCACTTCAATATTTCAGAGCTTGCTCTGTGCTGGGCACTGTTCAAGGCACTGGGGATTAGCTAAGTAAAAACGGCCCTTCCTCCCCAGTTGAGAGAACAAATCACTGGCAAGTGCTAATATCAGAGCAGCTTTAAAAAGAGAGTGGTGCTATTTTATGTAAGTTGAGGGAAAGTCCCTCTGGCAAGGTGACATTTGAGCCAAGACCCAGAAGAAATGATGTAAACCTCTCAGTGGTACCCGCGTCTCCGAGAGGCTGGACGGACAAGTCTCGGACTCATGGACTGGGTGGGGGTCCTGGGTAGGGCGCCATCCCCTACTTCCTTACCTTTCCAAGCTCCCAAATCGCCTTCCCAAGGACTCGAAGCTTCCCTCCGTCTCCCTGGCGCGTGTGGAAAAGATGCACCTCTCCTAGTCTAGACTACCTCAAACGGGCGATCCGGTCACAGCGCGAAGCGGCCAAGAGAATCGGGCCCCAAGCGGGGCGGGGAGCGGAAACTGAGGAGCCCCGCCCACCCGGGAGCGGGCCAGAAGTTCGCCCCGCCCACTGGGTGCGGTCGCTGCCTCCACTTCCGTCCCCGGTCCGCCAGGGGTCGTTGTGGTGCTCTCGCGTTAGCTCAGAGCGTACCAGGCTAGGAGGAAGCGGCTTTCTGGCCTGCGCCTTATAGGCCTCTCTTGTGCTTCCTGTTTCCTCTTTTACCAGTGACCCGCCAACATGGTAGGTGTTTTGGCTCTAGGCCGTGGCCGCCCGCAATCGTCCTCCATCCGCCGCTTTCTGCGGGCCTGAGCCCGCAAGGAGAGGCTGTGGGCCAGGGGGCGCGGGGCCCTGTCAGGCCGGAGCCTCCGCGGGCCTCTGGCTTCCACGCTGACCCCGCGCTCCCGCACTGCCCGGCCGACCCTCTCCTCCTCCCGGTCTCAGTCCCAGCCCGCGAGCCCGTTCCTGTCAGAGCGTGACGCTGCACTCTTCCAAGGAGGGATGTCCTGGCTCGCGAGTGACCCTGTCTTCTCCACCTGCAGGGCCGCGTTCGCACCAAAACCGTGAAGAAGGCGGCCCGGGTCATCATTGAGAAGTACTACACCCGCCTGGGCAACGACTTCCACACCAACAAGCGCGTGTGCGAGGAGATCGCCATTATTCCCAGCAAGAAGCTCCGCAACAAGATCGCAGGGTGAGTGGAGGCGCTCGGCCTCGGGGCCTGGGGGAAGGCGGGAGCGCGGGGCTGTGGCGTCTGCCGTCCTCCGACGCCGGAGGAGACTGTCCCGGCGGTCCCGTCAGCGCGAGTCTCCCGACAGCGACAGCGTTTGCAGGCGTTCCATCAGGTTACCCTACGTTCGCCCTGTGTTTGGCGTGGCTGTTGCCGAGGTTTAGCCGCAGTCAGACCTCTGGGAGACATATTCAGGACGGTACAGGCCAGCGTGATTAAATGCTCCATGAAGTAAACTGGAACTCGGAGAAAGGATTTGACGGCTTTGAAAGAGTCTCTGAATGGAGAGGGCCTGAGAGACAGCAGGGAGACAGGTGTGCTTGCGGCAGGCAGAGCTCTGTGGAGGTCTGTGTGTGGAGGAGGGTCCGTCAGGGCTTCTGGGCTGGCGAGCCCTCGCGCTTCTCACTGTGGGCGAAATGAAAACCGCCGCTTAGAACCCAGGTGCCCCGTGTGCTGGTGGCAGCTGACGTGGGTGCTCACTGCTCTCCGTGGGCGTTGGTCCTTTGCAGCTATGTCACACACCTGATGAAGCGGATCCAGAGGGGCCCTGTGAGAGGTATCTCGATCAAGCTGCAGGAGGAAGAGAGAGAGAGGAGAGATAACTATGTTCCTGAGGTAAATTTTCTGGGTCTGTCTCTGGGCCTCGGGCTCACCCTGAAAGATGAGACAGGTTCCCGAGAACCCTTTTAGGCAGCTGGTTTCCAAAGGGACCTCAGCCGAGTCTGAGAAGGAGGTCCTTTATCCATATATCCCTTAACCAGCTGTAGGTGCCCATCATCTGCCTGTCTGTAGGTTAGATTCTGTTCTGCCCTGTTGGGACCATTTAAGTCCATTCTGTTTTTCACATGAGAGCCCTTAATGATGTTTGTTTGATGACTACAGTCATGTCTTGTGGTTTGATTGTTTACCTTAGCATAGTATTCCTGCAGTATAAACCTAGTCTTAAGTTTTTCTGAATACTGGTTAGATAATAATGAGGGCATACAAAGGTAAAACCAGAAGAACTGATTCTTGGGGCCGGTAATAGTGAAACAGACTGCTCACCTTGTGGGGTCCTATCCTATTCTCCACCCCCACCCCTTTTGTTTGTTTATTTAAGAATCTTGGAGAAAAGGCAGGGAAGGTGCGAGACAGCTCACTGATTGATGTTTTGAGTCTGCCTTGTACCTTCTAGGTCTCAGCCTTGGATCAGGAGATCATTGAAGTAGACCCTGACACTAAGGAAATGCTCAAACTCTTGGTAAGTGTCTGCTAAATTCCTATAGTGGGACTTCCTTGAGCAAGAATCAGCAATAGCTTTCTACTATTTATAGTGATACTAGCTAACACTTCTTGAATCCTTCCGTTTCTTTTTTCTTTTCATCCTCATAATAGCCCAGGAGGTACATTCTGTTATTTACATTTTATAGATGAGGAAATGGTGACTCCAAGATTAGTAAGTAGCAGCGTTGGAACTGCCATCTACACCTCTAATCACTAAACTAGAGTGCCTCCAAAATAGGTTTAGTTGGTTATGGAAAGTTGAGATTGCTCTCCACAAGAAGATAATTCCCAAATCCAGTGGCTATTCTCCCATGACTTCAGGACACCCCTTCTCTTGGTTCCTTCCGTTCTCTTCTTGGCTCTATGGCTAACTCCTCAACTTTGCCCCCTTGGTTCCAGCCCTGGTTCTCCCTTCATTCTGCCTGCTTTCCTTCGGGCCTTCATTCCTTCTCTGTCTGTATGCTAACTACTCAGATGGGTCAGCTGCCTTCAATACAGTTTGATAATGTGTCTCTTCTGTGGCTTATCTTAGTATTTTTACACAGTTTGGTGAAAGTAGCATGGGCTTCAAAGTCCAGTAGGCAGTTGGTGATTTAGAGCAACTTCATTTTCCCCTTTTTATGATCATAAAATGTTTAAGGCATTCAAAAAGATAATGAACAGAATGAACTCCCATGTACCCACTACCCAGCTTCAGAAAAACGTTACCAGTACAGCTAAAGGCTGCTACGGATCATTTTCTCCTGAAATAACCACTATCCTGCATGTAGCTTTTTAGTTTCAACTTTAAAATTGATTTTTGAGGATCAAATGGGATGTTAAGTTCCAGGTATGTGGTGGGCCCTTGGGTTCTTTGCCCTGTTCACTTAGACTGAGCCGGCTTAAAGGCAGGCCCTGATCTTGTCCTCCTCCTACCAGTGTACCTGAGCCCTTCACAAATGTTTGCATTAGTGATGCCTCCTACTTGAGGCTAGTCCTGGAGAGGAGGTGGCACTGTATATACCCTGGAGCAATGATTCTCAAGGGACAGATTTTTGCCCCCCCCCCCGGGGGGGGAGTACATTGTAATAATGTTTGGACACATTTTTGGTTGTCACAGCTGGGGGATATTAGCAGACATAAGTGGATAGAGGCCAGGGATTCTGTTAACAACCTACAATGCATAGGACAGGTCCCTAATGGTTGACTTTTGGAATGCAGGGTCCTTCAGATCCCAAGTAGACCCCATTTTGCTCTGGGGCAGGGAGGAGAAGGCCCTCTGTTGGGTTTCTGCAGGGTTCTACCAAGCTGGTGGAAGCTGATAAGCACTGCCTGGTGGTGATGCTGGGGCTCTGACCACAGATTTCACTGGTACAGGCACACTGAACTTATTTTGTTGTTCCAGGACTTTGGCAGTCTCTCCAACCTGCAAGTCACTCAGCCTACAGTTGGGATGAATTTCAAAACCCCACGTGGAGCCGTTTGAATCTTTCTGCTGTGCTGTAATATTTGCAATAAACCTTGAACAACAGCCTTGCCTGTGTCCTCTGTGGGGTTGGGTGCTGATGGAGCTAAGAGCAGGAGTATTTTCTCAAGGGAGAAATCCTGAACAAGAGTAGTCTGCAGTGGAGCACCTGTAAGTGGGCTCTAGGCAGGGCCCGTACAGGTCATGAATGTATTCAGCGGCCCAAACCCAGCAAGCTGCAGCACTGCTTTGCCAGCTCCGCCCTGCCTGATCCTGACAGGCCCTGAGCACTCACTTGGGCTTTAGACAGAAGTCAGGAGATGCTTTCCCCTCCTCACCCTGCATGCCCTTGGTGTTTGCTCCTCAGCCTCTCCTAGGTATACACAATTTGGGCTAATGAACCTGCCCACCTTGAAAGGGTAACAATTCTCATATATGAAGGTTGGTGGGGGTTAGGCTGGGTGATGTCTGTCTGTCCAGTGTTGAGCCCAGTACCTGGAGCATAGGAGATTCAACAGGTGTGAATGGATGTGTAGGGGAGGATCAGTGAAACAAGGGGATGTCTTAGTTGGTTTAAAGGGAAGCAGAAGGGCCTGCCCGGTGGCTTAGCAGTTAAGCGCGCGAGCTCTGCTACTGGAGGCCCGGGTTCGGATCCTGGGCGTACACCGACGCACCACTTGTCTGGCCATGCTGAGGCAGCGTCCCACATACGGCAGCTAGAAGGATGTGCAACTATGACATACACCTATCTACTGGGGCTTTGGGGAGAAAAAGGAGGCGGATTGGCAATAGATGTTAGCTCAGGGCCGGTCTTCCTCAGCAAAAAGAGGAGGATTGGCATGGATGTTAGCTCAGGGCTGATCTTCCTCACAAAAAAAAAAAAAAAAAATGGAAGCAGAGCTCACTAGCTGGGTCCTGGGTTGATGGCTCAGAAACCCGAGGCTATGGCTCCATCTGTGTCTGTTGGGGAGCGTGCTGGACTGGGCTGGCACGTTCTTGAGTGGTGGGAGAAGGAGCTATTGAGTTGCAGCGTGCTTCACGCACTAGTCTACTTTTTTCATGCTGGGACTGAGCTGGGCATGTTTGTGCACACGCATGTGTCAACATCTCCACAAGGAAGTAGCACAATCCAGGTCAGTCTGACTCGCCACGGATCCTTGCACATCTCCTGTCAGGCAGATACTTAGGGCAAACATTCTAAATCTTTTGTAACAGTTTTGATATAATTTCAAACTTGGGGAAAAGTTAAGAGAATAGTACAAGGAACTTCCAAATACTCTATGCAGGTCTACCAATTGTTCACGTTTTGCCCCAGTTGCTTTATATTCTATGTGTGTGTGTGTGTGTATATATATATATACACACACACACACACACTTTTTTCTGATCCATTGAGGTTAAGTTAGAGAGATGCTCTTTTGCCCCAAGGTTTTCAGTGTATTGTTTCCTAAGAACAAAGACATTCTCTTTTTTTACTTTTTTGTTTGTTGAGGAAGATTGGCCCTGAGCTACCATCTGTTGCCAATCTTCATCTTTTTGCTTGAGGAAGTTTGGCCCTGAGCTAACATCTGTGCCAATCCCTTTATTTTGTATATGGGATGCTGCCACAGCATGGCTTGACAAGCACTGTGTAGGTCTGCACCTAGGATCTGAACCCACAAATGCCGGGCTGCTGAAGCAGAGTGTGCGAACTTAACCACTACGCCACCAGGCCGACCCCAGCAAGTACATAAACACCTAAACACTGTCTTTTACATAAACGCAGAACGATGATCAAGATCAGGAAATTTAACATTGATACAACACTATTATCCATAGTCCATAATAAAATTTTGCCAGTTTTCCAAGTAATGTCTTTTGTAGTTAATTTTTTTTTCCTAGTCCAGTATCCAACCCAGAATCACTGCATCTACTTTTCATGTCCCTTTAGCCTCTTTCCTATGTCTTGCATGACTGACATTTTTTAAAAGTATTGACTGAGTTAGCAGAATGTCCTTCAATTTGGGTTTGATGTTTCCTCACAAATGTAATTTAGCTTTTCCTGTCGGAATACCACAGAAATGATACTGTGTTCTTGGTACATCATGTTGAGAGGCACAGAATATTAGTGTGTCACATTTTTAGTGTCACATTTACTCTGAGCCCTAGGATTAAGGTGCATCTGTCCACTTTCTCCACAGTAAAGTTCCTCTTTTCCCCCTTTGTAGTTAAGGTGTCAGGAGATACTTTGAGGCTAAATATTCTGTTCTTTATCAGCTTTTCACTAACTGCTTTGGTATCCATTAATGATATTTTATCCATTATTCCCTTTATTAGTATTGTACTGTAAGGAAGCTTTCGTATTTTTTTTATTCACAGCAACCTTTTGTTTCCATTTTTTGGTGCAGGGTCTGGCATTCTCAGCAAATACTCTTGCCTTCTAAATACAGTTCTGTATAGAGAAGCCTCGCTCTTCCCCTTAGGTTTTTGGTTTCAATGATGAGGAAAGGGTTGGGCTTTCCCTATGGGGGAGAAATTAGAGCTGGGTTAAGAAAATTGCCGATAAAAGGAAACCAGTAAGGAGGCTGTTTGCTGCGATGTTTGCCACACTCCACCACTAGGAGGCAGTGTCATCGCAGTTTTACATTTGCCGGCCTCATTCACCTCTAAGGCCTCAAGCACTAGGTAACTTAGATATGGGCTGGGGAGAGCGGTGGGAGGGAGGAGGGCCCAGACATTGGACAGTGTGAAGAAGCTGTTTTATGCTCCAACAGTGTTGAGAAACCTCTCTAGGCCTTAGTTCTTTCATCTGTAAAATAGGACTAGTCCTCATTAGCACTTCCTGTGGAACTTGTTACAAGCAGATGGCCAGACTTCGCCCCCGGCGGCTGTGGTTTGTGCTTCGGCAGACGGGCGGAGTCGGCGCAGGTGTCTCACGAGCGCACCGCAGGCAGTTCCGATGCTCAGCCGGGTTGGAAGCTGCCTGCCTAGAGGTGGTTGGCCCTCGGTACTGGCTCTCCCAGGTTGTTTGAGTCAGATCATAAGACTGAACAGTCTTCTGCCTTCTGTGTCAGAGAGACTCTGCTCCTTAAAGGTTTGAAAGTGTCCTAGGTAATTTTTGGAGATGTTTTTTCTTTTTTTCTATATCGTCCTTTGTTGTTTGTGTTAAAGGATAATTTCAACAAAGTGAAATGACTCATAAAGATAGATATAAAATGAATGCGTTAAGCATTTTTTAAAACAATGAGGGAACTGAGAAGATGTTACAATCAATTCAAAGGAGAAGTCAAAGAAGGACGGATTTGGAGTAAAGGAATGTTGAAATGAATTTATAAATGGATATAAAACTGACTTCTTCCACAGTCAGGAGGGAAGTGAGCTGAACTTCTACCCAACAGAATTTATTTATTTGCATTTGTCTATGGACAAGAATTATTTGCATGCTATCGGGTATCTACGACTTAGTTGCAAAGTAGCTCCAAGGCCATAACAGGTGCAAAGCCTCTCTCCAGTCCGAATCAGAACCCAGAAGGTTCGTGCTCTTAACGCTGCACAGCTTTTCTTTGAAGCACAAATTTTCCGTTCTATCTGTAAATCCATATTTGTTCTCTGTATTGCTTATGTCATCAAAATTTTCAATTTATTAATATATAATTATACATAGTTTTCTCTCGTAATTAGGAAAACTCCCTATTTCTTATTATGTAACATTTTAAATGTTTTCTTTCTTTTCTAAATTAAACTTGTCAGATGCTTCACTATTTTATTGATAGTTTCCAAAAATTATCCTTTCTACTTTACTTGAGGTTGCAGCTTTTCCTCATTAGATATTGGAAAAAACAAACAACTTGATTCAATTGTGAGGAATGTGAATAAAGCTCATTTTCTCTTTTTCAACAGCAGGAGTTGGCAAACTATGGCTGGCTGCCTGTTTGTGTGTGAGCCATGAGCTAAGAATGGTTTTTACATTACTAAGTGGTTTGAAACAACAGCAACAGCAAAAGAAGAATGTGATTGTGAAAATTATATGAAATTGAAATCAGTGTCCATAATAGAAAGTTTTATTGGGATACAGCCACATTCATTTGTTTGCATATTGTATATAGCTGTTTTCCTGCTACAACCGCTGAATTAAATAGTTGCCACAGAGACAGGATGTGGCACTGTCATCACTTTGCACGACAGACTGCAGTTACACTTTTATATCTCTTTTCTAGAGCCATACGTATCAACATAACGTGACATTTTATTTTTAAAAAATTATTAGTGCATATTCATGTTAAAAAAAGAGAGAAAACTGGACTTTGAATGTTGTGCTTTTAAAGTATGAGTAGCTCATTCTTTAGCTAAACAAGGAAAGCTGTTTACCAATGGTGAGTTAATTTCTCTGGAAGAAATACGTCCTGAGAAAATAAACTTATTTAAGACTGTTAGCCTTTGGGTGAGAATGGTTGCTTGAAGAGTTGAGAACACTGGGAGCAATATCAATAGTCAATTAAAACCAAGGCGAATGATTTTCCTTGGTTCTTGATGAGTCAAAAAATGTTACCAATACTGCTCAGTTGTTTATGCAAGAGTCAATGCCAAGTTTGAAGAGACTGACGAGTTAGCCTCTATGAATGGTCTGCATAGAGCTACAGGTGAGAATATTTTTAAAGATGAGAAATCACTAGTTCAATATAACCTAAAGTGGGAATTGGCTGAGCTGACGTTACAGCTGATGATGGTAGAAATATGTGCGGAGCAGAAAAAGGCTTATTTGGACATATTTCAAAGCTTGCAAAAATGTGAGGTTTAAAACCTATGCTGGGGGGGCCGGCCCGGTGGCGCAAGCGGTTAAGTGCGCACGCTCCACTGCGGAGGCCCAGGCTTCGCCAGTTCAAATCCCAGGCGCGTACCAACACACCGCTTGGCAAGCCATGCTGTGGCGGCGTCCCATATAAAGTGGAGGAAGATGGGCACGGATGTTAGTGCAGGGCTAGTCTTCCTCAGCAAAAAGAGGAGGATTGGCGTAGATGTTAGTTCAGGGCTGATCTTCCTCACACACACAAAAAAAATTATAAAAATAAAATAAATAATAAAAAAGAAATTTAGAATATAATAGCTTCTTAAAAAAAAAAAGCCTATGCCGTTCATTATGTTACTCATCAGTAGGAATTCTGTAGAAAATATCTAAATCTGTCAATCATTGAACCAGTATTGTTAACAATGAATTTCACTTGCTCTTGTAGACTTAACCATCATGAGTTCCATAAATTTTGGTACTTTTTTAATTGTGGTAACACATACATAACATTATTTATCATTTTAACCATTTGTAAGTGTACAATTCAGTGGCATTAAATACATTTATAATTTTATGGTAACCATCATCACTATATCCAAAACTTTTTCATCATCCCCAACAAAAACTCTGTACCCATTACACAATAATTCCCCATTCCTCCTTCCCCCTAACCTCTGGTAACCTCTGTTCTCATTCTTTCTCTATGAATTTGCCTATTCTAGGTGCCTCATATAAGTGCAATCAGAGTATTTGTCCTTTTTGTGACTGGCTTATTTCACTAAGCATAATGATTTCAAGGTCCATCCATGTTGTAGCATATATAAAATTACATTCCTTTTTAGGGCTGAATAATATTCTGTTACATATATATATACACACACATACTTACATACCTGCCACATTTTGTATATCCATTCATTTGTTGGTAGACATTTTGGTTGCTTCCACTTTTTGGTTATTGTGAATAATGCTGCTATGAACATGGGTGTACAAATATAAGTTTAAATCCCTGCTTTCAATTATTTTGAGTATATACCAAGAAGTAGAATTGCTATATCATATGGTAATTCTATGTTTAATTTTTTGAGGAAACACCATACTGTTTTCCACAGCAGTTGTGCCATTTTACATTCCCACCAGCAATGCATAAGAGTTCCAACTTCTCCCCATCCTTGCCAACACTTGTTTTGTTCTATTTTTTTGATAATAACCATCCTCATGAGTGTGAAGTGGTATCTCATTGTAGTTTTGATTTGCATTACCCTAATGATCAGTGATGTTGAGCATCTTTTCATGTGTCTATTGGCCATTTGTATATCTTCTTTGGAGAAATGTCTATTCACGTCCTTTGCCCATTTTTTAATTGGGTTGTTTGGTTTTTTTGTTGTTGAGTTGTAGGAGTTTTTTGTATATTCTGGATATTAATCCTTATCAGATATATGAGTTGCAAATATTTTCTCCCATTCTGTGGGTTGCCTTTTCTTTCTGTTGATAGTATCTTTTGATGCACAAATTTTTAAATTTCGACGAAGCCAAATTTGTTATTTTTTTGCTTTGTTGCCTATGCTTTTGGTGTCATATCTAAGAATCCTTTGCCAAATCCAAGGTCATGAAGAATTACCCCTATGTTTTCTTTCAAGAGTTTTCTGATTTTAGCTCTTATATTTAGGTCTTTGATCCATTTAGTGTTAATTTTTGTGTATGGTATGAGGTAGGAAGTCCAACTTCATTCTTTTGCGTGTGGAAGTCAAGTTGTCCCAGCATCATCTGTTAGACTATTGAATGGACTTGGCACTCTTGTCAAAAATCAGTAGCCGTAAATGCACAATAGCCATAAATTCTTTTCTCAAACAGAATTGAGAATAGAACTCTCAGTACTATTCCAGTGGTCTATAAGACTGTCCTTATGCCAGTATCACAGTGTTTTGATCACTGTAGCTTTGTAGTAAGCTTCGAAGTGTGAGTCCTAATACTTTGTTCTTTTTCAAAATATTTTTGGCTACTTGGGCTATATAGGTTTGCTAGGGCTACCATAACAAAATACCACAGACTGGGTAACTTAAACAGAAATTGATTTTTTTTACAGTTCTGGAGGCTTAAATTCCAAGATCAAGGTGTAAGCAGGTTGGTTCCTTCTAAGGCCCCTCTCCTTGGCTTGCAGATGGCTGCCTTCTCACTATGTCCTCTCGTGGTCTTTTCTTTGTATATGCCCATCCCTGTTCTCTCTCTGTGTGTCCAAATTTCCTCTTCTTAAAAGGACACCAGTCAGATTAGACTAGGGCCCACCCTAACAGCCTCACTGTAATTTAATCACCTCTTTAAAGGCCTTATTTCCTAATACAGTCAGATTCTGAGGTACTGGGGGGTCAAAGCTTCAACATATGAATTTTGGGGAACACAATTCAGCCTATTACATGGACTCCGTGCCATTCTATATGAATTTGAGGATCAGCTTTTCCATTTCTGCAAAAAAGACCATGAAGTGTTGATAGGAGTTGCACTGAATTTGTAGATGGCTTCAGGTAGTATTGATGTCTTGACAATATCAACTCTCCTAATCCATGAGCAGGGGATGTCTTTCCATTTATTTAGGTCTTCTTTAATTTCTTTTAGGAATGTTTTGTTATTTTCAGGGAACAAGTCTTTCACTCCTTGGTTAAATTTATTCCCAAGTATTTTATTCTTTTAGATTGTGATATTATGATATAATAAGAAATATATATTTGGTCTTCATTCCCAGTTCTTGGCACAAAAGCTTCTAAAACCCTTGGAATTTCCTGATAGGAGTGGGAGGACCATCTTTTGTTATTCATAATAAGGTCCTTTCAACCATACCTGAGTTTATGCTAATGAGGTAACTCTTGGTGAGCTCATAGATAGCTCCAGGAGAGGGGCTGGTTGCTAGAGGAACCAACCATGTGATTAGAGGGCTGGAACTTTCAGCCCCACCCCTTGACCTCCGGGGAGGGGAGAGGGGCTGGAGATTTAGTCACCAATAGCCAATGATTTAATCAATCATGCCTACATAATAGAACCTCTATAAAAACTCTAAGTGATGGGATTTGGAGAGCTGGGTCAGTGAATATGTGCCAAGAGAGTGGCACATGCCAAACTCCTTGGGGACAGAAGCTCCTGTGCTCAGGACCCTTCCAGACCTATGTACCTCTTCATCAGGCAGTTCATTTGTATCCTTTATAATAAACCAGTAGTAGTCAAGTTTTTCCCTGAGTTCTCTGGGCCATTATAGCAAATTATCGAACCTGAGGAGGCGGTCATGGGACACCCCCCCACCCCACTTTGTAGCAAAGTCAGATATAAGTGTGAGTGACCTGGGGACCCACTACTTGTGATTGGTGTCTAAAGTAGGGAGCAGTCTTGTGGGACTGAGCTCTTAACCTGTGGGGTCTGTGCTAATTCTAGGTAGTTAGTGTCAGAATTTAATTAAATTGTAGGACACCCGGTTGGTGTCTACAGAGAATTGGAGAATTGCTTGGTGTGGAAAACCCACACATAGATGTTATTGTAAATGGAACTGCTTTCTTAATTTCCTTTTCTAATTGTTCACTAGTGGTGTATAGAAACACAACTGATTTTTGTGTGATGACCTTGTACTCTACAATTTTGCTGAATTTGTTTAACAGTAGCTTTCTTGTGTGTTTCTTGGGATTTTCTATGTATAGGATCATGTCACCTGCAAATAGAGATGTTTTACTTCTTCATTACCAATTTGGATGTCTTTTATTTCTTTTTCTTGTCTACTTGCTCTGGCTAGAACTTCTACTACAATGTTAAATAGCAGTGGTGAAAGCAGGCATTCTTGTCTCTTTTGTGAAATTACAGGGAAAGCTTTCAATCTTTCATCATGTACCATGATGTTAGCTGTGGGTTTTTCATATATGTCCTTTGTCATGTTGAGAAATCTTCCCTTTATTCCTTGTTTTCTTAAAATTTTTTTATCATGAAAGAGTGTTGGCTTTTGTAAATGCTTTTCCTGTGTCAATTGAGATGATTATTTTGTTTGTTTTTCTTCCTTCTACTACTGTGATGTATTACTTTGATTGATTTTCTCATGTTGAACCACCCTTGCATTCCTGTTATAAATTCCACTTTGTTGTGGTATATAATCCTTTTAATGTGCTGATGGATTTGGTTTGCTAGTATTTTGTTGAAGATCCTTGCATTGATATTCACAAGGGATATTGATTTCTAATTTTTTGTTTGTGATGTATTAATATGGCTTTGGTATCAGCAAATGCTGCTCTTACAGAATGAGTTAGGATGTGATTTCTCCTTTTCTGTTTTTTGGAAGAGCTTAAGAAGGATTGGTGTTAATTTTTCTTTAAATATTTTATAGCATCTCCAATGAATCCACGTGGTCCTAGGTCTTTCTTTGTTGAGAAGTTTTTGATTACTAATTCAGTGTTTTTACTTGTTATAGGTCTAGTGAGATTTTCTGTGTCTTCTTGAGTTAATGTAGGTAATTTGTGTGTTTCTAGGAATTTGTGCATTTCATCTAGGTTATCCAATTTTTGGTACACAATTGTTCATAGAATTCTTGTATAATTCTTTCTATTTCTATTTGTTTGGTAATACCCTCACTTTCATTTCTGATTTTAGTTATTTGCATCTTCTCTTTTTCTGTGTCAGTCTAGTGTTGACCTTAAACAAATAGACAGCCAATTATTTCTCCAGTAAAATTGGGTTTGTTTAGGATCAGCAAAGAATTGCAATTCAGGGTCTGCAACCATGGCAAGCTACGTGCAGTCCCGAGCAGCAAGGTAAGGAGAAACTCTTTAATAGAGGGGAAGAGGACACTGGAAGGGCTATTGTAAACAACGAGTCAATTGGAGGAAACTGGGAGTTCAAAATGTAATGGGTTTTCATTGGCTGAATTGTGACAGTCTCTCATTGGCTGAGCTTCTTGCTAGTTAAGTCTCTCTTCTTCTTGTTGGTCTCTGCTATCCACATAGGGCATAAAAGCTCCTCCTTTTGGCCTCCTGACTCCATTTTAATGAAATTTCTGTTTATTAACGTCCACATTTTCTCCTTTTGATCAAGATCTTTTTCTGAAAGCATCGCTGATCAAGAATCAGGTTTTTCCAGTTTCAGCAGTCTTTTGTCCCTTGATGCCAGGAAGGACATTTCCTGGGTGTCGTGTCCCATGTCAGAGGGAAAGTGCACAGATTGGAAACCTATTATGGCCACATGTGAGTAACAAGGAGGGGTAGGAGGGAGAATTCTCATGCTTTTTATTTTCTAAAGTCCATATGGTATCAAATGCATAGGCATTGGAGATCATCTGAAGCATTATCTCATCATCAAAGATTTTACAAACAACATTCCAACAGACCTGCTCCAGACATCTTGGAAAAGCTGTCTCATTAGATGTCGTCTGCTTCAATTCCAAGAAATCTTTACTTTTAAATCACCAGATGATGTGCAGTTCCAGTCAGGGTTTGGTGCTTTCTTTAGGTATGTCATGTGAATCCAAGAGTCTATTCCCTGGAGTTTTGCAGCATAGTAGTTAGTTAACAGTATCTAATAGAGGCCTTTCCAGCGAGGTTGAATAGAATCCTTCTGGAGGTGTCTTTTCCAAATGACGAAATCTCCAGGTTACAAGGTGTGATGCTTAAGGTCTTTGTCTCCTTGGAGCGTACCATGAAAAGATTGCTCTACCAAAACGTGGTTATTTTTAATAGAAGCAATTAGGCCTTTGAAATTATGGAGTAGATCTCCTTTTATCAGCTGTGGGTCAAAAGAGACAAGAGCCAAGTGGATTGGGCGTCCTGTGACTATCTCGAAGGGTGAGAGTTTATGAGTTCCAAAGGGGTGGATCTGAGATTTAGAAGAACCAATAGCAATGCTTTTGGCCAAGGTATTTGGAAGGTTTCTACAAATTTTGCCAATTGAGTCTTTTTTTTTTTTTTTTGTGAGGAAGATCAGCCCTGAGCTAACATCCATGCTAATCCTCCTCTTTTTGCTGAGGAAGACCGGCTCTGAGCTAACATCTATTGCCAATCCTCCTCCTTTTTTTCCCCCAAAGCCCCAGTAGATAGTTGTATGTCATAGTTGCACATCCTTCTAGTTGCTGTATGTGGGACGTGGCCTCAGCATGGCCGGAGAAGCGGTCCGTCGGTGCACACCCGGATCCGAACCCGGGCTGCCAGCAGTGGAGCGCGCACACTTAACCGCTAAGCCATGGGGCCAGCCCCAATTGAGTCTTTTTTTTTTATTTATTTTTTTGTTTATTGCAGTAACATTGGTTTATAACATTGTAAAAATTTCAGGTGTACATCATTGTACTTCTATTTCTGCATAGATTACATCATGTTCACCACCAAAATACTAATTACAACCCATCACCACACACATGTACCGAATTATCCCTTTCACCCTCCTCCCTCCCCCCTTCCCCTCTGGTAACCACCAATCCTCACCAATTGAGTCTTAATAATGCCATTAGTGCATTCAACTAAGCCAGAGGATTGAGGGTGGTAAGCACAGTGGAAGTGTTGTAAAACCAGCCAAACAGCACAAGCTTGTCAAAGTACCTCACCAGTAAAATGGGTTCCTCAATCACTGTGAAGCTCAAGAGGAGTTTCCTAGAAGAGGCAGTAGTCTCTCTGCAAGGGAAGGCTTCAGTCCAGTGAGAAAACATACAGACCATGACTAAAATATATTTATATCCATGAGACAGGGCAAGTTGTATGATCTCCATCTACCAAACCTCGAATGGTCCATTAGGCAGTTTAAAATGTCTGGGAGCGGTACGAACAGGCTTCCTTGGATTATATTTTGGTCAAGTGGGACAAGTGAGGTAGGCATTTTTTGCAGTCTTGTTAATATTTCCCAACCAATACTGATTCATGAATGCTATCATTCTGTCAGTAGACCAATGTTTAAATACAGGTACAGTGGTTAGGAGTGGGAATTTTAGAGTCTCAGGTAGGACTGGGTTGTTATTTGGTCCAAACCAGAGCTTTCTTTTTTTATCAAACTAACGCTTGTTGAATTTCCAATCTGTTTTTCCTTTTCTGAGGCCAATTGTTGGGCTTCTCTAGCCAGTTTTTCTAAGTTATCATTCAGGGAAATATCCCTTTGGACCATGACAGAGTTGTGGCTATTGTTGGTTCCTTTAAGAAATGCATTCCGGGGCCAGCCCATGGCTTAGCGGTTAAGTGCACGCGCTCCACTGCTGGAGGCCCGGGTTCGGATCCTGGGCGTGCACCGACCCACCGCCTCTCCGGCCATGCTGAGGCCGCGTCCCACATACGGCAGCTAGAAGGATGTGCAACTATGACATACAACTATCTACTGGGGCTTTGGGGAAAAAATAAATAAAATAAAATCATTTAAAAAAAAAAAAAAAGAAAGAAAGAAATGCATTCCTTGCAGAAATATCAGCAAGGTGATTTCCTTTGCTTCCAGAGAGTCAAGTTAGAATGCCCTGAGATCTTACTAGTAGCTAAAGCAGCAGGTAAAAGTATAGCATCCAATAATTCCTGAACATGGGGGCCACTTTTAATTTTACTTTTGCTGGAAGTAAGGAAGCCATATTGTTTCCACAACATTCCAAAATCATGAGCTACTCTGAAAGTGTATCTACTAGCAGTATAAATATTGGCAGTTTTGTCCTTGGCTAAAGTACAAGCCCACGTAAGAGCATATGATTCAGCCTGGTGGGACGAAGTAGCCATAGGTAAAGGTGCTGCCTCAACAATATCAAAAGGTGTGGCAATAGCACACCCAGCACAGTATTTGCCATTGTCACGCTTTAAATAAGAACCATCAGTAAACCATGAGAAGTCGGCATTACCCAAAGGAGTTTCCTGCAGATCGTCACAAGGAGTTAGGAGGTTATCCGTCAGTGTTAAGCAGTTGTGAGGGACTTCATTGGTAACAGAGGGGAGAAGAGTAGCAGAGTTAAGGTTATTACAACATAAAGGAGTTACATGAGGAGCAGTTAACAAAAGGATTTCACAGGAGGTGAGGTGGCTGGCTGAAATAGGTTGAGTGTGATGAGTATTCAGGAGAGCTTCTACTGCATGAGATACAAAAATGGTTAAAGGGGATTTCACAATGATTTTCTCGGTGGCCTTAACCAAAAGGGCAGTGGCAGTAAGGGCATTAAGGCAAGGGCGGTATCCCTGCCCTTGCAGGGATCCTGGATCCCACAGGATCCAGTTGCTGGCTATAATACCCTATGGGTCAATGGTGGTCCCCATGTTTTTGGGTGAGTACCCCAAGGTATACCCTTTCTTTTCATATACAAAAAGGGAATCTGATAATCGGCATGTTCAAGGGCGAGTAGGTTCATCAAACTCTCCATTAAGGCCTTAAAAGCTATCATCTTGTTTTTTCCATAAAATTGGGTCGGGATTGTTATTTTTTTTTAATTGAGGTTGTATTGGCTTATAACATTGTGTAATTTCAGGTGTACATTTTTATATACCAGTTTCTGTATAGGCTGCATCATCCTCACCACCAACAGTCTAGTTTTTATCCATCACCATACATATGTGCCCCTTAACCCTTTTGCCCACCCTCCAACCCCCTTCCCCTCTGGTCACCACTGATCTGTTCTCTTTATCCCTGTGTTAGTTTATCTTCCACATATGAGTGAAATCATATGGTGTTTGTCTTTCTCTGTCTGGCTTATTTCGCTTAACATAATACCCTCAAGGTCCATCCATGTTGTTGCAAATGGGACGATTTTGTCTTCTTTTATGGCTGAGTAGTAGTCCATTGTATATATATACCACATCTTCTTTATCCATTCACAGTTGATGAGTACTTGGGTTGCTTCCACATCTTGGCTATTGTGAATAATGCTGCAAAGAACATAGGGGTGCATAGATCTCTTTGTATTGTTGATTTCATGTTCTTTGGATAAATACCCAGTAGTGGGATAGCTGGATTATATGCTATTTCTATTTTCAATTTTTTGAGAAATCTCCATACTGTTTTCCATAGTGGCTGCACCAGTTTGCATTCCCACCAGCAGTGTATGAGGGTTCCCTTTTCTCCACATCCTCTCCAACACTTTTTATTTCTCATCTTAATTATAGCCATTCTGACAGGTGTGAGGTGATATCTCATTGTAGTTTTGATTTGCATTTCCCTAATAATTAGTGATGTTGAACATCTTTTCATGTGCCTGTTGGCCATCTGTATATCTTCTTTGGAAAAATGTCTGTTCATATCCTCTGCCCATTTTTCTGATCAGGTTGTTTGTCTTTTTGTTGTTGAGTTGTATGAGTTCTTTATATATTTTGGTATTAACACCTTGTCAGATATATGATTTGTAAATATTTTCTCCCAGTTGGTGCATTATTTTTTTGTTTTGTTCATGATTTCCTTTGCCTTGACAGAAGCTTTTTAGTCTGATGTGGTCCCATTTGTTTATTTTTTATTTTATTTTCCTTGCCTGAGTAGACATGGTATTTGAAAAGATGCTGCTAAGACCTATGTCAAAGAGTGTACTGCCTATGTTTTCTTCTGGGAGTTTTATGGTTTCAGGTCTTATATTCAGGTCTTATATTCAGTTGATTTTTGTTTATGGTGTAAGATAATGTCTACTTTCATTCTTTTCCATGTGGCTGTCCAGTTTTCCCAGCACCATTTATTGAAGAGACTTTCCTTTCTCCATTGTATGTTCTTAGCTCCTTTGTCAAAGATTAGCTGCCCGTAGATGTGAGGTTTTATTTCTGGGCTTTCAATTCTGTTCAATTGATCTGTGTGTCTGTTTTTGTACCAGTACCATGCTGTTTTGATTACTATCGCTTTGTAGTATGTTTTGAAGTCAGGGCTTGTGATGCCTCCAGCTTTGTTCTTTTTTCTCAGGATAGCTTTAGCTATTCGGGGTCTTTTGTTGCCCCATATGAATTTTAGTATTCTTTGTTCTATTTCCATGAAGAAAGTCCTTGGGATTCTGATTGGGATTACATTGAATCTGTAGGTTGCTTTAGGTAGTATGGACATTTTAACTATGTTTATTCTTCCAATCCAAGTGCATGGAATATTTTTCCATTTGTTTATGTCATCATTGATTTCACTCAATAATGTCTTATAGTTTTCATTGTATAGGTCTTTCACTTCCTTGGTTAAATTTATTCCTAGATATTTTATTATTTTTGTTGCAATGGTAAATGGGATTGTCTTCTTGAGTTCTCTTTCTGTTAGTTCATTGTTGGTATATAGAAATGCAACTGATTTCTGTAAGTTGATTTTGTACTCTGCAACTTTGCTGTAGTTGTTGATTATTTCTAACAGTTTTCCAATGGATTCTTTAGAGTTTTCTATAAATAAGATCATGTCATCTGCAAACAGCGAGAGTTTCACTTCTTCATCGCCTATTTGAATTCCCTTTATTCCTTTTTCTTGCCTAATTGTTCTGGCCAGAACCTCCAGTACTGTGTTGAATAAGGTGTTGAGAGTGGGCACCCTTGTCTTGTTCCTGTTTTCAAAGAGATGGCTTTCAGTTTTTGCCCATTGAGTATGATGTTGGCTGTGGGTTTGTCATATATAGCCTTTATTATGTTAAGGTACTTTCCTTCTATACCCATTTTGTTGACAGTTTTTGTCATAAATGGATGTTGGATCCTGTCAAATGCCTTCTCTGCATCTACTGGGATGATCATATGATTTTTATTCCTTGTTTTGTTAATGTGGTTTATCACATTGATTGATTTGCAGATGTTGAACCACTCCTGTGTCCCTGGTATAAATCCCACTTGATCATGGTGTATGATCTTTTTAATGTATTGCTGTATTCGGTTTGCCAATATTTTGTTGAGGATTTTTGCATCTATGTTCATCAGGGATGTTGGTCTGTAGTTTTCCTTCTTAGTATTGTCTTTGTACAGCTTTGGTATCAGGGTGATGTTGGCCTCATAGAATGTGTTGGGAAGTGTTCCATCTCCCTCTATTTTTTGGAATAGTTTGAGAAGGATAGATATTAAATCTTCTTTGAATGTTGGTTAAAATTCTCCAGAGAAGCCATCTGGTCCTGGATTTTTATTTTTTGGGAGGTTTTTGATTACCGTTTTAATCTCTTTACTCGTGATTGGTCTATTCAGCTTCTTTATTTCTTCTTGACTCAGTTTTGGGAGGTTGTATGAGTCTAAGAATTTATCCATTTATTATATATTTTCCAATTTGTTGGCATACAGTTTTTCATAGTATTCTCTTATAATCTTTTGTATTTCTGTGGTATCTCTTGTAATTTCTCCTTTTTCATTTCTAATTTTATTTATTTGAGCCTTCTCTCTTTTTTTCTTTGTGAGTCTGGCTAAGGGTTTATCAATTTTGTTTATCTTCTCAAAGAACCAGCTCTTTGTTTCATTGATCCTTTCTACTGTTTTTTTGATGTCAATTTCATTTATTTCTGCTCTAATTTTTATTATTTCCCTCCTTCTGCTGACTTTAGGCTTTGTTTGTTCTTTTTCTAATTCTGTTAGGCGTAGTTTGAGGTTGCTTATTTGGGCTTTTTCTTATTTGTTAAGGTGGGCCTGTAATGTTATCAGTTTCCCTCTCAGGACTGCTTTTGCTGCATCCCATATGAGTTGGTATGGTGTATTTTCATTTTCATTTGTCTCCATATATGATGTAATTTCTCCTTTAATTTCATCAATGATCCATTGGTTGTTTAGTAGCATGTTGTTGAGTCTCCACAGCTTCGTCACTTTGCCGGTTTTTTTCTTGTAGTTTATTTCTAGCTTCATGGCGTTATGGTCAGAGAAGATGCTTGTTAGGATTTCAGTCTTCTCAAATTTATATAAGCATGCCCTGTTTCCCAACATATGGTCTATTCTTGAGAATGTTCCATGTGCGCTTGAGAAGAATGTGTGATCTGCTGTGTTTGGATGGAGTGCTCTATATATACCTATTAGGTCCATCTCATCAAGTTTTTCGTTTAAGTCCATTATTTCCTTATTGATTTTCTGTCTAGATGATCTATCCATTGATGAAAGTGGGGTGTTAAGATCCCCTACTATTATTGTATTGTTGTTACTATCTCCTTTTAGGTTTGTTAATAGTTGCTTTATGTACCTTGGTGCTCCTGTGTTGGGTGCATATACATTTAAAAGTGATACGTCTTCTTGGTGGAGTGTCCCTTTTATCATTATATATTGCCCCTCTTTGTCTCTCATTACCTGTTTTATCTTGAAGTCACCTTTGTCTGATATAAGTATGGCAACACCTGCTTTCTTTTGTTTGCCATTAGCTTAGAGTATTGTCTTCCATCCTTTCACTCTGAGCCTGTGTTTGTCTTTAGAGCTGAGATGTGTTTCCTGGAGGCAGCATATTGTTGGGTCTTGTTTTTTAATCCATCCCACTACTCTGTGTCATTTGATTGGAGAGTTCAGTCCATTTACATTTAGGGTAATTATTGATAGATGAAGGCTTATTGTTGCTACTTTATCACTCTTTTTCTGGTTCTTTTGCATTTCTTTTGCTTCTTGTCCCATGTGTTTCGGACTACCAATTCAGTTTGGTAGTTCTGTATGGGGGTTCTCTTAGTTTTCTCTTTCTTTATCACGTGTGATTCTGTTCTGATTATTTGGTTAGTGGTTACCATGAGGTTTGTATTAAAAAATCTTGTGGATGTGATAGTCCCTTTTTTGATGGCCTGTTATTCCCTTAGACTAAGTCGATTTGATCCCTCTCCTCTTCCAAGTTGTTCTTGTCACATCTTATTCCTTCTTGTGTTGTGAGTTTGTGTGTAACGTGATGAGGTTATATTTATTTTTGGTGCTTAGCTCCCCTTGATCTTTGGTTTTATAATTGTTTGCTAATCTATTGTGATAGTGAGCTGCAATTTTTCTGCTTTTGTCGATCTATTTTCCTCCTTGTTCAAAACTTTGAATCCCCTCTCTCTTTTTTTCCTCAGGTGTGAGGGCCTTCTTGAACACTTCTTGTAGTGGGGTTCTTGTGGCAATGAATTCCCTTAGCTTTTGTTTATCTGCAATAGTTATGATTTCTCCATCATATCTGAAGGATGTTTTTCCTAGACAGAATATTCTTGGCTGAAAGTTTTTGTCCTTCAGAATTTTGAATATATCGTTCCACTCTCTCCTAGCCTGTAAAATTTCTGTTGAGAAATCGGCTGAGAGCCTGATAGGAAATCCTTTGTACGTTATTTTTTTTTTGTCTAGCTGCCCTTATTATTTTTTCTTTGTCGTTGACTTTTGCCAGCTTTACTACTATATGCCTTGGAGAGGGTCTTTTCGTGTTGATATATTCAGGAGATCTATTTATTTCATTCACTGGTATTTCCAGCTCCTTCACCAGGTTTCAGAAGTTCTTAGCTATTATTTCTTTGAACAAGTTCTCTGCCCCTTTTTCCCTCTCTTCTCCCTCTGGAATACCTGTAATCCTTATGTTGGATTTCCTAACTGAGTCAGATATTTCTCGGAGAGTTTCTTCATTTCTTTTTAGTCTTAGCTCTCTTTCTTCCTCCATCTGGAGCATTTCTGCATTGCTGTCCTCAATATTGCTAATTCTTTCCTCCATATTGTCAGCCTTGATGCTTAAGGCTTCCAGATTTGTGTTTATCTCCTCTATTGTGTTTTTCATCTCTAAGATTTCTGATTGGTTTTTCTTTATAGTTTCAGTCTCTTTTATGAAGAAACTCCTGATTTCATTAATTGTCTATCTGTGTTTTCTTGTATTTTATTAAGCTTCATAGATGGCTATTTTGTATTCTCTGCTGTTAAGGTTATACATTTCTGTGCTTTCTGGGTTGACTTCTGGGCACTTGTCATTTTCCTTTTGGTCTGGTGATTTAATATATTTTTGCATAGTGCCTGTCAGTGTTGGCTTATTTTTCCTCATACTGAAACTATATGACTGCAGTTTCCTCTTGCTGCCGCTGGGTGGGGGTCAAGGGCTGTGTATTCTGGCCCGCCTCAATCTGCAGGCACTCTGCTTGGCTCCCGGCTGAGCTGAAGTGTGGCTGATCTGAAGCATGGCTGAGCGGAGGCTGCTGGAGGTGAAGTGTGGGAACAGCTGGAGCTGGAGTGTGGGAACAGCTGGGACTAGAGCGCAGCTAGGCCAAAGCAACTGGGGCTCCTGTGCGGGTGGGTTGAAGCACCTGCAGCTGAAGTGCTGCTGGGCTGAAGAAGCAGGAGCAGGAGCACTGCTGGGCCAAAGAAGCTGGAACTGGAGTGCGGCTGGGCCTAAGTTGCTGGCGCCAAGTCAGCTGGAGACTGAGCACGGCCAAGCTGAAGCAGCTGGAGCCCGGGGGCAGTCGAGGAGAAAGAGCTGGGGGCAGGGCACAATCGAGCCAAAGGAGCTGGGGCCGTGTCGTGATCCAGCTGGAGCAGCTGTGGCTATGGCGCAGTGGGGTCTGAGCTGCCGCTGCCTCTGGTGCGGGGGCTTGGGCATGCCACGCCGCTGGTGGGGCCTGATTGCCTGAGGTCTGCTGCCTCTGGGGGCAGGGCTGAGCTGAAGCGCTGCTGGGCTGAAGCACCAGGTGGGCAGGGGGGCCGGGTGGGCGAGGGATGCTTAATTTCACGTCCCCTATCTCAGAAGTCTTGCCTCGCTGTCACTCTCTGCTCTTCTGGGGAGCTAGCCTGTCAAAAGTACCCTTGCAACAGTTCCACTCCCTCTGTAGGGTGATGCCCCACAGGCTGTGAGGGGTCTTGGAGAGCCAGTTTCCCCACTGAGAGCCACCCCTCCCCCCTCTCTGAGAGCGCATGGTCTCAGTCTCAGGGTCGCAGTCCTTGGGGAAGGAAGGGAGTTCTTCTTACCTCCTTCTAGTTACTCTGGGGATTCCAGCACCTCAGTCCTCGGGTGTATGGCTGCCTGGGTGCCTCAGACATCACCTGTGTTGTGTGAATAGCGTCTGTTGGAATATGAGTGTCCTTTTTGTTGTGTCTTAGAGGGGGAAAGTTCAATGGCGGAAGCTCACTCTGCCACGATGCTGACATTCTCAACTGCCTTTCTTGATGAAGCCATACCAGTGTGTGTGAAGTAGTATCTTATTGTAGTTTTGCTTTGCATTTCCCTGATGATTAATGATGTTGAGCATATTTTCATGTGCTTTTTGACCATTTGTGTATATTCTTTGAAGAAATGTCTATTCAAATCCTTTGCTCATTTTAAAATTGGGTTATTTATCTTTTTTATTGTTGAGTTGTAAGAGTTATTTATATATTCTGGATACTAGACCCTTATCAGATATGTGATTTGCAAATATTTTCTCCCATTCTGTCAGTTGTCTTTCCATGTTCCTGATAGTGTCCTTTGAAGCACAAAGTTTTTAATTTTGATGAAATCCAATTTATCTATTTTTTTTCTTTGGTTGCTTGTGCTTTAAGTATCATATCTGAGAAATCATTGCCTAATCCAAGGTCACTAAGATTTAAGCCTATGTTTTCTTCTAAAAGTTTTGTAGTTTTAGCTCTCACATTTAGGTCTTTGATCGATTTTGTGTTAGTTTTTGTATATAGTGTGAGGTAGGGGTCCAATTTCATTCTTTTGCATGTGGGTATCCAGTTACCCCAGCCCCATTTATTGAAAAGACATTCTTTCCCCCATTGAATGGTCTTGGCACCCTTGCAGAAAATGAGTTAACCGTAAATATAAGGGCTTATTTCTGGACTCTCAGTTCTATTCCATTTATCTATAGGTCTATCCTTATGCCAGTACCACACAGTCTTGATTACTGTAGCTTTGTAGAAAGTTTTGAAATCAGGAAGTGTGTATTTTCCAACTTTGTTCTTCTTTTTCAACATTGTTTTGGCTATTCAGGGTCCTTAGGATCAGCTTGTCAATTACCAAAAAGAAGGCAGTTGGGCCTTTAATAGGAATTGCATTGAATCCATAGGTCAATTTGTTGACTTTATTAGTTTCTTAGGGCTTCCATAGCAAAGTACCACAAACTGGGTGGCTTAAAGCAATAGAAATTCATTGTCTCACAGTTCTGGAGACTAGAAGTCTGAAATCAAGGTGTCTTCAGGGCCATGTTTCCTCTGAAACCTATTGGTGAATGCTTCCTTGCCTCTTCCTGGTTGCTGGTGGTTTTCTAGCAATCTTTAATATTCATCGGCTTGAAGATGCATCTCTCTAATCCTCCATCTTCACATGGCGTTCTCCTCTGTCTTCACGTGGCATCTTCTTATAAGGCACCAGTCATATTGAATTGGGGGCCCACCCTATTCCAGTATGACCTCATCTTAACTAATTACATCTGCAAATGACCCTGTTTCAAATAAGGTCACATTCTGAGGTACTAGGTTAAGACTTCAACATATCTTTTTGGGGAGGACACAATTCAACCTGTATTTCAACCCAGGGACTATTGCCATCCTAACAATATTAAATCTTCCAACTCATGAATGTAGGATATTTTTCAACTTATTTATTTAATTTCTTTCAGTGATGTTTTTTAGTTTTCAGTGCATGTCTTGCACTTCTTTATTCCTAAGTATTTTTATTCTTTTTGATACTATTGTAAATGGAATTGTTTTCTTAATTTCATTTTTTGATTAATCATTAGTAGTATAAAACAATAGAATTGATTTTTATATATTGATCTTGTATCCTGCAACCTTGCTACATTTGTTTATTAGCTCCAATAGGTTTGTGTGTGTGTATTTCTTAAGATTTTCTATATACAAGATCATGTTATCTGAAAATAGACATAATTTTAATTTTTCCTTACCAATCTGGGGGCCTTTTATTTCATTTTCTTTCCTAATTGCCCTGGCAAGTACCTCCAGTACAATGTTAAATAGAAGTTGTGAGGAGCAGACATCCTTGTATTTTTCCTGACCTCAGGAGGAAAGTTTCTAGTCTTTCACCATTAAATATGATGTCAGCTGTGGGTTTTTCATGCTGCCTTTTATCAGGTTGAGGAAGTTCCGTTCTATTCCTAGTTTATTAGTGTTTTTATCACGAAAGAGTGTTGAATTTTGTCAAATGCTTTTTCTGTGCTTATTGAGGTAATCATGTGGTTTTATTCTTTATTCTATCAATAAAATATGTACATTGATTGATTTTCATATGTTAAACCAATCCTGCTTTCCTGAGATAAATCCCAGTTGGTTATGTTGCCACATTCAGTTTGCTACTATTTTGTAGAGGATTTTTGTGTCCATATTCATAAATGATATTGGTTTTTAGTTTTCCTGTAATATCTTTGTCTGGGGTTGATATCAGGGGAATACTGGCCTCACAAATGAGTTGGGAAATGTTCCTTCTATTTTTACTCTTATTTAGTCTATTAAATAGTCTTCTATTTTTAGGAAGAGTTTGAGAGGGATTGGTGTTAATTCTTTTTTAAATGTTTGGTAGAATTAATTCAGTGGTGAAGTCATCTGGTCCTGGGCTTTTCTTTGTGGGAAATTTTTTGATTACTAATTCCGTCTCTGCTTATTATAGGCTTATTCAACTTTTCTATTTCTTACTGAGTCAGTTTCATTAATCTATGTCTTTCTAGGAATTTGTACATTTCACCTAGTTATCTAATGTGTTGGCATACAGGTATTCATAGTATTACTTTATAATCCTTTATATTTCTGTGAGGTTGGTAGTCATGTGCCCACATCTTTCATTCATGATTTTAGCAGTTTAAGTCTTTTCTCTTTTTTATTAGTCAGTTTAGCCCAAAGTTTTTCAATTTGTTCATCTTTTTCAAAGAATCAACTTTTGGTCTCATTGGTTTTCTCTATAGTTTTTTTCATTTATTTCTGCTGTAAATTTTTTTTTTTCAGGGAAAGATTGGACCTGTGCTAACATCTGTTGCCAATCTTCCTCTGTTTTTTTTCCTCCCCAAAGCCCCACTACATAGTTGTATATTCTAGTTGTAAGTCCTTCTAGTTCTTCTATGTGAGCCGCTGCCACAGCATAGCTACTGACAGATGACTGGTGTGGTTCTGCCCCGAGAACTGAACCCGGGCCGCCGAAGCAGAGTGCACTGGACTTTAACCACTAGGCCATCAGGGCTGGCTCTATAATCTGTATTGTTTTCTTCCTAATGTTTGCTTTGGTTTACTTTGTACTTTTTTTACTAACTTGTTAAGGTAGAAGTTTATTTATTGAGTTCTGTCTTCTTTCTTAATATATAATTTACAGATATAAATTTTTCTGTAAGCACAGCTTTCACTACATTCCACAAATTTTAGTCTATGTTTTTATTTTCATTCATCTCAAAGTATTTTCTAATTTCTCTGTGACTTACTCATTGATCTGTTGGTGGTGCAGGATTGTATTGTTTAATTTCCACATATTTGTGAATTTCCAAATTTTCCTTTGTTATTGATTTATAATTTCATTCCATTTTGGTCAGAGAACATACTTTGTATGAGTTTGAGTCTTTTAAACTTATTGAGACTTGTATCATGGCCTATCTTGTGGTCTATCCTGGAAAATGTTCCATGTATACTAAGAGAAATGTGTATTCTTCTGTTGCTGAATGCAGTGTTCTATAGATGTCTTTTAAGTGTCATTGGCTTATAGTGTTCTTCAAATCTTCTATTTCCTTGTTGATCTTTTGTCTACTTGTTCTATCCATAATGGAAAGCGGGATATTGAAGATTACAACCACCACTGTTAAATTGTCTAATTCTCCCTTCAATTCTGTCAGTTTTTGCTTCGGGTATTTTAGTGCTCTGTTATTAGGTACATACAGGAATACCTCACTTTATTCCGCTTCACAGATAGTGTTTTTTACAAGACCTCCCACCAGCAAAAAGATTATGACTCGTTGAAGGCTCAGATGATGGTTAGCATTTTTTAGCAATAAAGTATTTTTTAATTAAGGTATGTACATTGATTTTTCAGACATAATGCTATTGCACACTTAATAGACTACTGTAATAGTGTAAACATAACTTTTATATGCACTGGGAAACCAAAAAATTCATATGACTCACTTTATTGTGATCTTTGCTTTATTGCGGTGGTCTGGAACCAAGTCTGCAATATCTCTGAGGTATGCCTGTATATGTTTATAATAGTTATATCTTCTTGATAGATTGTCCCTTTTATCATTTTAAAATGTCCCTGTCTTTAGTAATTTTTGTTTTAAAGTCTGTTTCGTTTGATTTTAGTATAGCCACTTCAATTCTCTTTCAGTTACTGTCTGAATGGTATATCTTTTTCCATCCTTTTAGTTTCAACCTATTTCTGTCTGAATCTAAAGTGTGTCTCCTGTAGATAGCATATAGTTTGATTTTTTAAAAAAATTCATTATGACAATCTTCACCTTTATTGTAATGTTTAATCCATTTATGTTGAATGTAATTCCTGATATGTAGGATTTATGCCTTCCTTTTTGCTACTTGTTTCCTTGTGTCGTTTTTGTTCCTGTATTTCTCCACGACTGCTTTCTTGTGTGTTAAATTTTAACTGCCTTGTCATTTCTCTTATTATATACCTTTTGAGTTATTTTCTTAGTGGTTGTTCTGGGCATCTTAATTTATAATAATCTAGTTCAGATTAATACCAACTTTATTTCAATAATATACAAAATTTTACTCCTATATAGTTCCTTTGTGTTGTCATTATCATCCACATTAAATCTTCATACTTTGGATACCCATCCACATTCCACTGCCATGTCATCTCACTGCCTTCTGGCCTCCATGCTTTATAATGAGAAATCAGCTGTTGATCTTTTTTTTTTTTTAATAATTTTATTTATTTATTTTTCCCCCAAAGCCCCAGTAGATAGTTGTATGTCATAGCTGCACATCCTTCTAGTTGCTGTATGTGGGACGCGGCCTCAGCATGGCGGGAGAAGCTGTGCGTCGGTGCACGCCTGGGATCCGAACCCGGGCCGCCAGCAGCGGAGCGCGCACACTTAACCGCTAAGCCACAGGGCCGGCCCTCAGCTGTTGATCTTATTGAGGATCCTTTACACGTGATACGTGATAACTGGCTTCTCTCTTTTGGCTTTTAAGATTCTCTCTGTCTCTGGCTTTCAACAGTTTGATTATGATGTGTCTTGGTATGGCTCTCTTTGAGTTTATCCTACTTGGAGTTCATTGAACTTCTTGGGCATGTAGATTAATGTTTTTCATCAAATTTGGGAAATTTTCTGTCATTATTTCTTCAAATACAGTCATGCATCACTTAACGATGGGCTACATTCTGAGAAATGCATCGCTAGGTGATTTGGTCATTGTGCGAACATCATAGAGTGTACTTATACAAACTTAGATGGTATAGCCTAGTACACACCTACGCTATGTGGTACTAATCTTATGGGACCTCCATTGTATATGTGGTGTGTCATTGACTGAAACATCATTATGTGGCACATGACTATATTCATTTTGTCCCTTTCTCTTTCTCCTCTTCTTCTAGGATTCCCATTATGCATATGTTGGTACACTTGATGCTGTCCCAGAGGTCTCTGAGGCTCTCTTCAGTTTTCTTTTTTCTTTTTCTGTTCCTCAAGACTGGGTAATCCCAATTGACCAGTCTTCAAGATCACTGATTCTTTCTTCTACCAGCTGAAATCTGTTGTTAAACCCTTCTAGTGAATTTTTCATTTCAGTTATTATACTTTTCAACTCTAGAATTTCTATTTGGTTCTTTTTTATTTATAATTTCTGTCTCTTTATTGATCGTTTCTCTTTAGTAAGATGTGTTTTTATACTTTCCTTTAGTTCAGATATTGTTTCGTTTAGTTCATTGAACATATTTTAAATAGCTGATTTAAAGTCTTTGTCTGGTCTGGTCTGGTCTTCCTCAAGGACCATTTCTATTGATTTTTTTTCCTGTGTATGGATCACACTTTTTTGTTTCGTTGCATGTCTCATAATATTTTGTTGAAAACTGGATGTTTAAATTAATATAAGCTGGCAACTCTGGAAATCAGTCTCCCTTCATCCTCAAAAGTTTTTGTAGTTGCTGGGATTGTTTGTTTAGTGACTTTTCTGAACTATTTCTGTAAAGTCTGTATTCTGTTTTGTGTGTGACCACTGAAGTCTCTGCTCAGTTAGATTAGTGGTCAGCTAATGATTTGTCAGAGATTTCCTTAATGCCTGGAACCAATAAATCTCCTTCATTGCAAGGAATTCTGTATGCTTGTTGTGGCGTGCCTTCAACACTCAGCCAGGCACTTGACAACTCTGCCTTAGACTTTACTTTCTGCCTGTATGAGCCTCAAGGTTAGGCCAGAGGTGAGAGGGCCTTATCAACTCTTTTCTGAACATGCACACCATCTTACATATGCCTTAGCCTTCTAAATTCTCAGAAATATGTTAGAGATTTTCAAAGCCCTTAAGGACTTCTCCTTCCCTAGATTTTACTTTTAAGCTTTTTGGTTAGCCTGTTATTTGCCCCAGATGTTATCCACTGCCTACAGCAGCCACAAAGTCAAACAACTGCACCTAAATGTTTTTTACCAACATCCCCAGGGAAAAAGTTTTTCACGTTGGACAAGCTCTAAGTATAGTCAGATAGAGAGCCTTGCAAGTGGAGTCTCCTAGGGAACCCCCAGACACATAATGACAATCTGTGGGGATGTGGCTTTTAAAGAGCTCCAGCTCTGATTTGCCCCTCCTGTTGTCTGCCAGGCTGCTATTTTCCACTGCGATTGTGGCTGTTGGTTTTCAAGGCTATCACAGAACCGGGGGTGGGGGGTGGGGGGATGGGAATAGGACAAGTTAAATTGCCTCAAAGCTCACTATTCTTATTGAGATTTAATCATTTTTCTCTATTAGAACTCCCCAGTTATTGCTGCAATCTTTTGGTTAATTTCGAGTCCTGAAAAGTTGATTCTGACATTTTTTGCCAGTTTTCTTACTGTCCTTAGGAAGGAGAAAGTTTTTAGAGGTCCTTACTCCCCCATTTTCACTGATGTCACGCCCCAACCAACATCTTGACTATAACCACATGAGAGACACTAAACCAGAACCATGCCACTAAGCCACTCCCAAATTCCTGACCCAGAGAAACTGAGATAATAAATGTTTGTTGTTTTATGTTACTAAGTGTTTGAGTAATTTGCTATGCAGCAATAGATTACTAATACCATATGCAAAAAATACATATATTTCTCCCCTTTTTAATATGTATTAAAGCATACTATACACAGCGCTCTGCACTTTTTTCACTTAGTGTGTAGTGGTTTCTTTCCCATACGGGTGCCAAGGAGCCTTTCTCATTCCTTTTTTATGGCTCTTTGAGATTCTATTGTGTTATGTATTTGACCAATAACTTATGATGGATGTATGTCTCCACTCACTTATATTAAGATTGTATCCAGCTTTCTGCGCTTTCAAACAAGGCTGGGATGAATAGCTTTGTTTATGTAATATTTCTCTTGTGTGTAGAAAACTCCCATTACTGATTTTGTATTTTCTTTCTAAAAACTGGGTTTTACATCTTCTTTCCATAGAAACAGAAACCCTGAATGAATCTAGTGAAAACCACAAGGACAGGCTATTATCTTACTGAACAGGAAGTCCAGAGGTTGGGGGGGTTCCAGGGCTGCTTGATTCAGCAGCTCAGTAATAACACTGAAAATCCAAGTTTCTTCCATTCTTCAGCACTGTCATTGTTGGAGGTGGCTTCATCCTTGGACTGAGAGAATGTGGCTGCGGCAGTTCGAGGTGTCACATCCAGACCCCAGCCCACCCAGAGGGAGAAGAGACTGTCTCTTCCTGTGGCTCTCTGGTGGGAGTGAGAACTTTATTCAGAATCATTCCCGCAGATTTCTTTTTGTGGCTTATTGAGCAGGATAGGGTCACATATCCATTCCTGGAGCAGTCACTGGTGGGTACAGGGTAATCATCTGGTGGGGGAGTCAACCACAGTGTCAGTGAGGCAGAGACGGTGGCCTTCCTTTAGGCGATGAGGGTCAACATTAAACCTGACCTTGGAGCTTTGATCTAAGAGTCTTAATATCACAGTACAAGTATATAATTTAGTCAAAAGTATCAAGACTACCTTACAGAGTATCCCACAGGAGAAATTTTCTCAAATCTCTAGTACAAAAAGCCTTCTAGACAACTAGCTGATTTTATTATCATTATTGAATTGATCTTATTCTGTTTTTACTTTGGCTGCTAGGAAACTCTGAGCTAAATCTGTTGCCCGCTTGTAGCAATTATGGGACATTGTGGCATGTTTTATCCTTGTATTAGCTTGTTTTCTCTTCATTTTTAATCTTGGTGTGAAATTCTGGAAACTATAAGTTGTTGGAATGGAGCATATTAAAAATATTTTTAAGTTTTAATTTTCAATTTTCAAAAGTTAATCTTAAGGGAGACTTGAGTCTTTACTCTTCATAAAATCATTTGGAAGGAAAATAAATTTTTTCCTTCTGAAAATCACCCCACCTTCAGGCAGTGGTCCTAAATCAGGGCTGTGGCGAGATCACTAGGTACTTTGGGGATGATCTGAGCTGACTGAAGTAAGAAACTCATGCCTCATGTGAGGCCAGTCTGGCTGGCCGGAAGGAAACTTATTTTTAATATCTGAAAATCTTCAGATACATTCTTAAACCATTACTTCTATTTTTAGAAACGCTGCACAATCCACCCTCTGTTTGTGTAATCTGCACTCAAGCCTCTTTTCTCTCTTAGTGACCATAGCCACCAGGCTAAGCTGCCTGGATCTTCCCCAGGCTGCCTCCTGCATTGTTCTCAGTCTGCAGTGTTGTTTTTGGCCCCTAAGTTAATGCTATTGCTTCCTGATGGCTGAGTGTGTTTCCTCGTTTTCTAGATTAAATGGGACCTATTCCATGGGACAAGAATAGGGCCTTTCAGCTGGGGTTTGAAGCTTTGGTGACATGGGGGTGAGAGGAAATGGGAAGGAAGGGTGGCTTGTGAAAACACCTTGTCGCAGGGCCCTTCATTTTGCAAAGAAGGCATCTGTTAAACCACGCTTCTCAAACATCAGTGTGCACAGGTCACTTCGAGGCAGACTGCTGACATGCAGGTTCTGGGGGAGCAGCTCTGTGGGGCCCAAGAGGCTGCATGTCCAACCAGCTCCTGGTGATGCCCACACTGCTGGTCCACTGACCCTACTTGGAGAAGTGAGGGGCCATGGGCTTGTTTTCTCACGCACAGGCCTTAGGGAAGGAGCAAAGGCACATTCCTGTTCATCTGGTTCACAAGACCGTATCAGTGGAGTGAATGGGCATGTAACTATACACATGACAGTTCTTAACTCTCTGAAATTTCCTCTTTCTATAGCAGGATGAGACAAATTGTTGAAAGTTTATTCAGCTTCTTCCTGAGCTTGTTGTGAGCTGATGGTTTTAATAACTCCTTTCCCCATTGTTTCTGATCCCAATCCTTGGGGAAAAGGCTTACTTATGACTCAGAAGCCAGTTCTTCCTCATCTAATTATTTCTTTGAAGAAAATGGGAGAGCAAAACTGCTTCCTACTTTTCTCTGACCGTTTTCTCTCCTTTATGGAAGGTTCAGCTCAAGTGAGATGGGCAGACAAACCTTCGTCTTTTTCCAGGTTAGTAACTTCTGCTTCTATTTAAAATTTCATGTCGGGGCCTCTCTCAGTTCCTGAGGGCACACTAGCCACACCACAGAGCTCGCTCGCCACTGTCCTTCCTAGGTGGGAGATTGGAGTCCTCTGTGAGGTTGCTAGCCGGGAGGTGGAACATCTGGAACACTGTCATTGCTCTGCTCCTCATCTGTGGCTGCTATGTGGACCCAGCAGCTGTCCCCTCACTGCCTCGCCCTTGGCTACGTCAAGGCTTGTGTCATGTCCACAGAGCTAAACGGCACAGGCTTTACTACGGAGTCCAGGGTCCATTTCCCACTGCTCCTGGCCTTGGATGTCCATAGGCCCTCAGACTCGGTTCCATTCAAATCTGAACTGGTCGTCTGCCCTCTCTAGTCTGTTCTGTCTCCACATTTCCTAGTTACATGTGACTCACACCACCTTCTCAGCCATTCAGATTTTAAACCTTAGGACTTTCTAATTGCAAAAGTAATCAAATGTATTAAGTTTGGGAAAACCCGGAAAAGTACAAGGCAGGCAATAAGGCCCCAGTAATCCCAGCCTCCAGAGAGAACCACTGTTAAGTGTTCGAGTGTATTTCTTTCTGGTCTTTTTTCCTCATCACATATATCTTCCCCCTTACCCCCAAAATGGATCATTCCATGTATACTGATCTTCAACTTGTTAATAACTATGTTAACAATATAGCCATGAGGTTGCCCATTTCATTGAATGATTTGCTAAATCATTATTTTTAGTGGCTGCAAAGAACTCTATTTTAGAGTCATACTGAACTTTTCTTAACAGTCATCTATTGTCAGGCATTTTAGTTGTTTCCAACTTCTCAATCTTATAAACAGCGGCGACGAGCGCCCATGAGACTTCTGCATGGTCCCTACGTTGCTGATGGTCATTTGAATTAGTGCTGTCTTCCAACTCAACATCCCCTCGCTGCCCCCGAGCCCTGGCCCGGGCAGATTGTCTTTTCCTTTAAACATTGGTGAAATTAGCAGGTTTTTGTTTTTTTTTTTAATGAACTCTGGGTTTTGTCATGCCTTTTCCACTGAGAGATGATAAAGATTTTTTCTTCATGGTTTCTTCTAATATTTTTATGTTTAATTTTTACTTTTAAAAGCATTGGCACATTAAGTAGTCATCCCAACACCATTTATTGAATAAATCCATCTTTCCTCTACTGATGTGAAATAGCACCTGAGTCATACGCTGAATTCCTGTGTTTTGTTCTATTTCTGGTTCTCTTCAGTTCTTTTTACTCATCTAAACAGGGGTCAGTGCTTCAATGTTTTAATCATGGCAGCTTTATAATATGTTTTCATATCTTGGGCTAATCCTCTCTATTTTTCATTTTCAGAATTTTCCTGACCTTCACACACTGTATGAACATTAGAATGACTTGACTAGATTAAAAAGATTTTTTTTTCAATTGGGAATCATGCTCAATTCATAGACTACTTAAGGGAACAAATGACATTTTTACAAAACTAACTCATCCTGAAAATAGGGTATGCCTTTTCATTTATTCAAATCTTTTGTATTTTTCAGGAGCACTGTTCAAAATTCAAAAGGGACAAATGGACACACAACGAAAAGTCTCCCCTCTAGCAGTGTTCCCTAGCCACTGTTTCTTTCCCCACAGGCAATCTGTGTTACTCGTTTCTTGTGTGTACATCCAGAGATTTTAAGTTATTTAGCATTTAAACAAATGCTAGCACATATGTATAATGTTTTGTTTCTGCCTTTTTCCCACTTACCAATATATCTTGGCAGTCTCTTCATATAATGACCTGACTGTGGCACAATCTGCTTCCAACACACTCCTGTGGTTGTTGGCAGCATGGATCAGTCCCACAGTGGCTGTGGGTGGAGGCTACCCTCACTTTGTTGCCACATAGGCCTCTCTGTAGGGCAGCTCACAACACGGCAGCTTGCTTCATCAGAGCAAGCAAATAAGAACAAAAGAGCGCAAGCAAGATAGATATCACCATCTGTAATGGGTTGAACAGTGTCCCCCCAAATTCAGAGTCCCTGGAGCCTCAGAATGTGACCTTATTTGGAAATAGGGTCTTTGCAGATGTAATCAGTTAAGGATTGTGAGATGAAACCATTGAATTCAGAGTGGGCCCTAAATGACTAGTGTCCTTATAAGAGGAGAGGTCAGAGAGACACACAGAGGCGGCCATGTGAAGACGGAGGCAGACTGGAATAATGCATCTACAAGTGAAGGAATGCTAAGGATTGCTGGCATTACCAAGAACTAGGAGAGAGGGAAACCATGGGCCCTCACAGCCTACAAAAGGAACCACCTGGCAACACCTCAATTTCAGACTTCTGGACCTTTGAGAAAATAAATTTCTGTTGTTTTAAGCCACCAATTTGTGGTAATTTGTTACGGCAGCCCTAGGAAACTAATATACTACCTTCTGTAGCCACATCTTGGAAGTGGCACTCCATCATTTTTGCCATATTGGTTAGAAGCAAGCCATTAGGTCCAGCCCAAAGGTGTGAAGACCAGGAGGCAGGGATCATTGGGAGCCATTTTAGAAACTATCTACCACAATATACCATAGTCTGAGTATAATACCACAATCTATCCATTCTCCTAAGGACATTCAGATTGTTTCTACTTTTTCACAATGACAAAAATCTAGCGTGAAGATTCTTGAACATGTCTTCTTGTGCACATTTACAAATTTTCCTAGGATCCAGGAGTAAAATTGCTGAATTGAAAACTTTAGTACTTATTTCCAAATTGCTCTTTACTGTGACTGTACTAATCTTACATTCCTACCATTGATGTTTAAAAGTTCACCTTTTCTCATACCCTCAACAACACTTGGTATTGCCAGATTTTAAAAACTTGTTAATCTGAAGGGTGTAAAATATCTTGTTGTTTCCCCCTTTTCTTTTGACTTACACACATTCTTTATATATTCTGGATACTAATTTCTTATTTCTATAGGTCATCTCTAAATATGTGGCATGTTTTTTAGCATGGTTTATATATTTTGTCATGAGGAATTTTTAACTTTTGTAGATAATTTCTTTTATGCTTTCTAAAGCTTTTGGTATCATTTTAAGAATATTTTCCCCCATTCCAATGTCAAAAATATTTTTTTCACATATGGATCTTTAATCTAGAATTGATTTTGCATATTCTGTGAGCTTATATTTGTACTTATTTCTGTCGTATTTTCTGGGTTTCTTTTTGTGTGTGTGTGTGTGAGGAAGACCAGCCCTGAGCTAACATCCAGTGCCAATCCTCCTCTTTTTTGCTGAAGAAGACTGGCCCTGGGCTAACATCCAGTGCCAATCCTCCTCTTTTTTGCTGAGGAAGACTGGCCCTGGGCTAACATCCATGCCCATCTTCCTCTACTTTATATGGGACGCTGCCACAGCATGGCTTAATAAGTGGTGCGTTGGTGCGTGCCTGGGATCCAAACCCACAAACCCTGGGCCGCTGCAGCAGAGCTTGTGCATTTAACCACTTGCACCACCAGGCCGGCCCGTCATATTTTCCAATTCATACTTTATTTTTCCATTTGTCTTATTGGTTGCGTTTGTCACTTTATCCCCTTAGTGATTTTAAATTTCACATTTTTATTCTTTTGACAAGTTCCCTTTTCAGTAATCATATTGAAAGTCTAATCTATAATAAATCTCTTTTGTCCTCCTGAATAGCGTATCCTATTTTATGTACCTGCTCCCCCTACTCCTGATTATATGTCACTGTTGTTTTTTCCCACTCAATATACTTAGTTTTACCCAGATGTTTACTAATCTGTTTACCACTGCTTTCTGTAACCTACCTCTTCTTTCTGGACTCGTTTTATAGACGTGCATCTTTCAGTAGTTCTTTCCACAGCGGTCTGTTTACAATTAACTAACTGTGTGTGTTTATGTCTAGGATTACCTTCACCTTCACTCCTGAGTCATAGTTTAATTAGGTCTAATTCTAGGTTGACAATTTCCTTCAGTCTCTGGAAAACATTGCTGCACTGTCGTCTGGTTGTTGCAGATGAGGCGTCTGACGGCAGCCAACTAGTGCCTCTGTACGTGAGCTGCTTTTCCTCACAGCTTTAGGCTCTTCTCTTTGAGCTCAATTCTCTCCAGTTTCACTGTGTTGTGGGGACTTATTCACCGTTTGGGATTCAGTGTGCCTTTTAACTCTGAGGACTTGTGTCTGTCAGATCTTGAAGGACTCGCACGCTTCTTTGGATAGTGCCTCTGCCCATTCATTCTCTCTTCTGCATCTCCTAATTTAGACACATTTTGAAGCATTTCATTCTACCCTCAATATTTTAACTTTGTTTCATATTTTCCATTTTTAATATCTCTGTGTTATGTGCTGAGTGATTCCTTAAGTCTTCCAATTTACTAATTCTCTCTTTAGTAACGTCTGGTCTTCTGTTAAACCTGTACAGAAGTTTTCTGTTAGTTTCAATGACTATATTCTTCATATCTAGAATATCTTTTTGGTTCTTTTTCAAATCTACCTATTCTTTTTTAAACTATCTTGGTTTACCTTATGATTTCTATTGCTTCTTTTATCTCTTCAAGCATGTTAAACACACTCACCTTAAAGTCTCTCAGATTATTCCTAGTTCTTGGTAGCACAAATTCCAAACATTGCATGCCGTGCTGTCTCTACCTCATGATGGTTGAGTTCCTTGTAGGGGTCATTTTCTTTTCTTTCCTGGCACCTGGAAGTGGGAAGAGGGCTTTCCCCCTACCTCAGTCCACAATTATCAACTTAAGTCAAATATCTTCCAGGAAAAAGGGGCCGTTGTTTCCTTAGACAAAGAGACCCCTGAGGAGCTGGCCCTGGCAGACCTCCAGAGTTCCCGATCTCTCTGAATGGGTACCCAGTGGTGAAGTAAAGGTAGTTCTGAGGATTTTTCAACATACTCCATCTGGCCCTTTGTGACTTTGAAAAAGTCATTTAACTATTAACCTTTTCTACAAAATAAAGGTATCTTCTTTATTCAGAGGGAGAAAAAGATGAAATATTTTAAGTATTATAAAACTCCAAAGAAAAGGCAACACATGATTTCTTAAAAACAAATAGTTTAATTTCATTTTTATTTGGAAAAAAAAATACAAGTTTAAAATGAAATGACAAGCACTTTGACATGTCATCATTTTTTATGGTACTACACTTAATCAAAATGTGAAGACATGGAACCTTGTAAATTTCTGGAATCAAAGATTCCCACTGCAGATGAAAACAGATTGGTTATAAAATGTCAATTCACTAAATATTCCGTTTTCACTCTGTTTTTATAGGGAATATTTTATAGAAACACTATAAAATAAGGTAGACTTTTGGAAATTCAGTTATAAAAATTTAGGAAAAAAGTGTTAACTCCAAATTTCTTTTACTCTGGGGAGGCACCTGCGAGGCCCATCAGATGACTGGAGGGCTCAGAGCTCTGGTTTCTACACAGAAGGAGCTCGTCTCCTTGAGCTCTCTAGAGTCAGACCCACCCACAAAACAGCTTTTCCCAATTAGCGTCAATCAGAAAAGTTTAACATACACAAATATTTCTGTAGTGCAGTAAAAATGTCTCATTTATATTTTTAATTTGCATTATGAAAATAAGTCTGTACACCAAGTGATACATATGTAATGCATATGAATCATGTAAATTTGGTCATGGCATTTAGAGTTGGCTTTGGCTTTGAAGTATTTTTAAATTCATAGAAAATATTGAACTTCTAATAAAATAAATAAAACATTTTAATAATTGACATTAATAATCAACTTCAAAATTTCTTTGTATTTTTCATTTGCTACTCAATCTTAAAAGAGAAGTCACTTTCAGTAGTGTTCCAGAGCAAGTGATTGCACCTTCTATGATGTGGAAAAAGTTGCTAAAGATCCGATTGCCATTAGCTGTTCTTAAGTGCTGAAAATAATTGAGAGAAATTGTTTGCAACAAGACATTCTCTGTCACTGGCAGGAAATACGTCAATGTCCTTTGCAGGGGCACTCCCACACTTGTGTTTTAACAAAAGTTAATACAAACCATGGTTCTTAGGTGACCTGAGGAGCCCCTGCAGCAGGCCCAGGTACAGTGGACTAGGTCTCACTTTATGGCAATGGCATCAGATGGTGGCTACAGAAGGTTACCAAGGTCCCCGTGTGCTTTCACAGGCTGTGCAGACCTGGGGACTGTTCTGCCTAATACTGAAAGGACCAAGGGACTCTGGCTGCCCTCAGGAATTCAAATGACCGAGGGACAAAGCTTCAGGGCCCCAGGGGGTGTCACGAACTATTCAGGAGGTGGTCGGAGGCTCCGCAGCTTCATTTCGTCGAGTCGTTTCCAGTATTTAAAGTTGTTGTCAAGATGCTGCATTAACTCAGGCAGGTCTACAAAGGCTGGAGAAAAAGATGGGAATGTGATATCCTCTCACAGCCTCAGTTTAGAATTTTAGGCTTTCTAAGGAGACAGTATTTTAGGGAAGGGGGACGGGCAGGAGTAGACATTTGCATACTGCTAAACAGACACAAGCAAACACACAGCAGCTCGAATGAACCGGGTTTACTGAAATGAAGTCCAGCAGCTCCTCTATGACCACCTGTTGAGCTGACAATCCTGGTAAATAAAACAGACAGGAGCTAATCTGCTTAATTACCAGTTAATCAGCACCTTGGGCCTGGGAACCATGTCAGGAACAAAGTGTAGTGAGCCTCCAACCTTATGGCAGTGCCAGGAGCCAGGCCCTGACTGGCTCTGCTCTGTGTCCCCCCCACAGACTGCCACATGCTTCACTTACACCGTCTCCTCCCACCAGCATCGCAGCCTTGAGGGCGTGGGCGGGGAGCAAGCCAGTTGACACATGAAGAAAATGGGGCATGGAGGGGCCACGTGTCTGATCTCAGTTCCAGAAGCAGTGAGCTCGAGAGTCTGCAGTCTGGCCCCAAAGCCTCCACTGGCTCAGTCCTATTTCCCGACCACAAAGCCCCTCCCCAGCCCTCCCCACTCTGCTCCCTATGAGATGGCCGGGGGGGGGGGGTAAGGTGGGCAGCGGGTGTTGGTCTCCTGCCGACCAGATCTGGTGTTTATCTGCCCTGCAGCCCTTCTCCCAAGTGCAGCCCCCAGGGCAGGCAGAGCAGATGCCTGGGGAGCATTAGTGAGGCCTCTTCTCTGAGAATCCTCTACTTTCTCGAGCCAGGCTCCTCTGTGCACACTGAAGGGTAAACGAGAGCGATGTGCATTAGTCAGAGACCAGCCCACTCTCGGGTCTGCTATGGAGGGAGGCCCAGGAGAAGCTGGGAGAGCAGATGGCAGAAGGTCTCCCACAGGAACACTGTGGGGGTTTAGAGTCCACGTTCATGGTTTTGAATCCTAGACTCTTTACTACTAGCTGTGCAGCCCCAAGTTCAGTTCTCTCATCTATGAAACTGGCATAACCGTCTCCCCCTGGGGAGGTGGGCAGCTAGTGAGAAAGTGCACAAAGAGCCCTCAGTGATGGCTCATTTCTTCTCCTCAGTCTTTCTTGAAAGTCTAAGCCCCCAAACATATTCTAGAGTCAAAGACACTATTTGCTACTTAATACGCGGTTCCCCTTATTTAGGGAAATATGCTCTAAGAGTTCTTACCGTCCCAAGCATCAAACATGTCTGTGATGAAGTAGTCAATGAAAGAGATTTGGGATTTGGGGATGCTGCAGGTATTTCTGTCAAAAACTGGCATCACCACAGGTAAGTCCTGCTGCTTCTCTTCATCAGTCTGCAACGCAGAAAATGCCAGAATGACGACTCCAGTATCTGGCTCCACTCCACCTAGGAGCAACCCCCCCCAATGGAGCCTCTCCTGGCAGCCCAAGGAGTTTGTGGTTGAGAAGCTGATCAGAGCACTAGCCAGCAAAACTGGATCTGCCACCAGGTACCAAGCTGTTCCCAGAGTGGGGACTGCTCTGTGCCAGGAGGGCCTGACACTCCAACCCAACCCAACCAACATTTTCAACACCTGGAAGCCTCCCTCAGGAAGATTCCAAACGGTATCTGTAGTGCACGCACACACGAGTTAGCCACCACTCTGCTGCTCCTGCCATAGCTCAGCCATCCTCCTACCCAGCAAGTGTCAAGGGCCTGACACCAGGGTTGCAGTGGTGAGTGAGAAACAGCCCCTTCACAGAGAAGGTCTGGTGGCTGCTTCTCATCTTGGGCCACATTATTTTACTTGAAAAGGTTCTGAACACCCTTGAGACCCCTGAGGTAAAAAAAAAAGCTCTGAGATGAAGAGTTTTTATGTACTTTAGTCAAACTCTTCTAGAACATCTTTAGGATTCCAGCGAGAACAGCAAAAAACTGGAAATATAATTAAGATCCTAGGGGAAAGGGTAAGTTTATCTCGAAAGATATAATGAAGCTTCTTGGTCTTTTCTTCATAAGGTCTCACTTTCACCAAAGGGTCCTAAAGAAAAGGGTGAGAGGATGCCCCCAGGGTGGCAATGAAGCAGAGCGGTTTCCTGGAACGAGATGGGAACTCGGGGGGTCTGAGGGTGCAACGAGAATCACTGAGAGTTTCCTGCTGGAGCCAGGGAGCCAGTGCTGAGAGTTAAGGTCAGTCTCATGAGGGGCAGGATGATAAGGGGTGACTGAGTGCAGAATCAAGGAATGTGGGAATGGGCTGGGTGGGCAGCTCAAAATGAAATGTGGGCATTTCAGACAGGACCCTAAAATATTTGGGGCCAGGTAAGGGGCTGATGGCTGAAGGAGCTGCTGTCCTGGACACCAGCCTTTTCCCCCTCATGCACAGCTAGAAGGGTTGGAACCATCACTCTGGGGGGATCCCTCTGTTTGGAAGGCATGGCTGTCCTCAGGGGCACCTGGATCGTTTATTCCCGACTGTCAGGGCAGCCTGTGAGAGCCCGAGGTATAGGCTGCCCCTGCTGGGCAGAAAGAACTTTTTGACCCAACATGGCCTTCTCTGGAGGGCCTGTCAGTGGGAGCATGTGAAGGTTCTCGGTGAGGCCCATGTAGAGCAAGGGCTAAGGACAAAAGGTATGCAGTGGTCTCTGCCATCTGCCAGAAGCCCAGCTTTGATGGCCGAGCTCTGTGGGCCATTTGGGGCTGTGGATGTGCTGTTCAGAGAGTGAAGGACATGTCTTATGAGTGGCCAACAGTGGGACAAGAATTCAGATGTTCAGCCGAATCAAAAGAAACATACTCTTGGGGCTGGAAGCCTGTCCCCTCCTAACTCTTACCCCTGGAACTGTTCCCAGGGGGCAAACTAGGGGCCCACCTAGTACTGTTCTTGACAACTGGCCAGGAGCTACTTCCTCTGTTCCATTCCACTTCTATCCTGTTGTCTTTGCTGAGGCCTGGCAGTCACCAGCAGGGCTGCAGGGACTGGTTAGCAGTTACGGCCACCCTGCCCCGCAAAGAGGTGGATCCAAGGCCCAAGTCACTTGGCCCCACAGCTAAAGGCAGGTGACTTCCCCTGGAATTGACAGTGACTCACAACGGCTCTCAACATGGGACCTCCACCTGAGAGCAGCAGATGACCTTTGGGGGTTTTCCTAGGATGAGACTGGACGTAGCACAGTGCTGCTAAGAGGCACTTATGCTAGGTGAGTGCTAATGGCGCTGGGGACAGGTGCCAGGAAAGAGGCCTGTGCTCCCTGTTTTCAGATGGACTGTGCTAGACTGTGGGGACGGGCAGAAGCCAGCTGCTCCAGGACACACATGCTTGGCCAGGACTGCTCAGGCCAGGGCAGAGACTATTCCCACCTGTTGCTGGGCCAGGAGAAGACTCCAGCAGGTGTAGAAGATAGGATCAGGGTGCTTTGGTAGGAGGAGGAGAAGAAGGGAACATTGACAGTCTCAGCCTCTGCCGGCTGGTGAAGCCTCTGCTGTCAGGCCACAAGCTGGCAAGCCCTCCCCGAGTGCTGTCTCAGAAAGCGCAGGGTCAGCTCCACAGAAGTCTCTGCCATGACGTGCACTGGAAGCGCGCCTCAGGTTCACAGCCCACTGGCCTGTCTAGCTCAGACAGCGGTGCCTCAGGGTGAGTGTTCTCCTGCCATTCCCTCCCTGGTCACGCTCTAGACCAGCTGTCTTGGGGCAGCCATGGCAGAAGGTCAGTCAGCTCAGCTGTTCATGGCTCCGGAGGCTTTTCTGTCTGTGCTGCAATCCAGGCCTGCCCTCCCCATCCACACAGAAGCAGCTGACTTGTTGAAGGTCAGTGAAGACCCTCATGCTCACATTTCTTCTCTTTCGCCCAATGTGACAGGTGCATGGAGCATACAAGGCCCTTCTTCTCTCCTGGAGACTACTGTTTGCCAATGAGATCATCTGTGGCCATTGTTCCCATCTAGGTCACCTATGAGAGCTCTACACCTGCAGATGCTTCCTTTCTGGGACCCAATCCATGGGGCAGGGTCTACAAGTTTCACATTCCACCACTGCCCAAAAGTACAATAGGACAGACTGTCCAACACCTCAAAGAAAGCCAGATGTGTGGTACTCAAGCCCTACCCCCCAATTCAGTTGAGCTGCCCCCCTAAAGAGAGAAACCAGAGATGCCATTTCACCTGGTCTCCAGGCTTGGGTACTCTTGGTACCCAAACTACTCAAGAGAGTGTGGCTGTGAGGAGTGGACTTTTAATAGGCAGGTTCCACCTAACCCCAGTGAATACACGAAGAAACTGTGATTTAATAGCTTTAACATTCAAGTCCAAACATCAACGTGACATCAGCAAAATGGCGGATTAGGATGCCCCTAGTCCTCCTTCCCCCATGGAAACATCAAAAACCAACAGACTGGCTAAAATAACCTTATAAGAACTCTGGAAAACAGTCAAAGGTCTACAGCAACCAAGTGAATGCCCAATCTCATTCACAAAAGCCACATTCAAAATGGCAGGAAATGTCAAAATGGTAGGAAATGCATTTTTTACTCGTGTTTGCCTCACCCCTTCCCTGGCACAGTCTTGGTCTGCAGGAAGCAGCAGCCCAGTTCCCAAATGCTTCCCTCAGACTGGAGGGAGTAGAGCTGACCTTATTTACAGCATTCTAACCTATCTGGGGGCTGCCTGAAGGACTGGTCTCTGTTTTACCTAACTTGGCTCTCAGGTGGAAAAGCAATGGCTACTGTTTGGGAAAGCTACATGGGGATGACAGAGATGCAGGTGCCTGGAGCAAGATATTATGGGTGGAGACATATAGTACACAATCTAAGGCCCCAAGGAGAAGCTGGGAGAAGACTCTCCGAGGAATTAAGACACTCAAAAGCAGCTGTATATATATAGTGGAATTGAGAAGGCCACACACAGGCCCAGGCACAACATGCTCAGAAAAGACCTGAGGAGACCTTAAGCTTTCACACTTGGCTAATCCCAAGGCCCAGAGCATGCTCAGCTAATTAGTAAAGGACTTTTCTGGCACAGAGCCAAACTAGGAGAGGTGGCTATTTTTTCTAATGTCCAATTTTCAACGAAAGAAAATCACAAGGCCAAAGAAACAGGAAAACATAGCCCATTCAAAAGAAGAAAATAAATGGGCAGAAACCCTCCCTGAAGATTGGACTTATTAGACAAAGACTTTAAAACAACTGTCTTAAACATGCTCAAAGAGCTAAAGGAAATCAGGAAAATGATACATGAACAACATGAAAATATCAACAAAGTGACAGAAATTATAAAAAGGAGACATAGAAATTCTAGAGCTGAAAAATACAGGAAATGAATTGAAAAATTCACTAGAGGGATTCAACAGCAGATTTCAGCAGGCAGAGGAAAGAATCAACAAATTTGAAGATGGGACATTTGAAATGATCAAGTCTGAGGAGGAGAAAGAAAAAAGAATGAAGAAAAGCGACAAGAGCCTAAGGAACTTAAGGGCAACATCAAACACACCAATATATGCATTATCAGAGTCCAGAAGTGAGAAAGGAGCAGAGATTATTTGAAGAAATAATAGCCAAAAACTGCCATGACTTGCAGACATGCATCTACAAATCCAAGAAGCTAAACAACTCCAAGTGAGATAAACTCCCAAAAAACCGTACTGAGACACATTATGACCAAAGAGTCCAAAGCCAAAGACAAAGAGAGAATCTTGAAAGCAGTAAGAGAAAGGGGACTCATCACATACAAGAGAGTCTCAACAAAATGATCAGCTGATTTCTCAGCAGAAACCTTGGAGGCCAGCAGGCAGTGGGATAATTACATAAAGTGCTAAAAGAAAAAAACCTGTCAACTGAGAATTCTCTATGTGGCAAAGCTGCCCTTCAAAATGGAGCAATGAAGACATTCCTAGATAAACAAAAGCTGAGAGAGTTCATTACCACCAGATATGGCCTACAAGAAATGCTAAAGGGAGTCCTTCAGGTTGAAAGGAAAGAAAGCTAGACAGTGACTCAAAGTCACATGATGATATAAAGATTGCCAGTAAAGGAAACACATAGGCAAATATAAAAAGCAGTATTATTATAATTTTGGTTTGTAATTCCACTTTTTATTTTCTACAGGATTTAAAAGACAATGGGGCTGGCCCAGTGGCGCAAGTGGTTAAGCGCGCGCGCTCTGCTGCGGGGGCTTGGGGTTTGGCAGTTTGGATCCCGGATGTGCACTGATGCACCGCTTGGCAAGCCATGCTGTGGTGGCGTCCCATATAAAGTGGAGGAAGATGGGCATGGATGTTAGCCCAGGGCCAGTCTTCCTCGGCAAAAAGAGGATGATTGGCAGATGTTAGCTCAGGGCTGATCTTCCTCACACACACACACACAAAAAAGACAAATGCATAAAAATCAGATCTCTGTTAATGGGTACACAGTATATAAATATATCATTTGTTACATCAACAACAAAGTGGGATGGAGAGACAGCTGTATAAGAGTTTGTGTATATGACTGAAGTTGGTATCAATTTAAAGTAAATTGTTATAACTTTAGGATGTTATATGTAATCCCTATGGTAACCACAAAGAAAGTATCTATAGAATATTAGCAAAAGGAAATGAGAAGGAGATCAACCATGTCACTACAAAAAGTCAAATAAACACAAAAGAGGCAGTAATGGAGGAAATGAGACAAAAAGCTATAAAACATACAGAAAATAAATAAAATGTTAAAAGCAAGTCCTTCCCTATCAGTAAATTTGTAAATGCATTAAACTCCTCAAGCAAAGACATAGCTGGCAGAATGGATAAAAACATGATCTAACTATATTCTGTCTACAAAAGATTCATTTTAGATCTCAGGACACAAAAAAGTTGCAAGTGAAAGGATGGAAAAAGATATTCCATAAATAACCAAAGGAGAGCTGAGGTGGCTATGCTAATATTACACAAAATAGACTTTAAGTCAAAAATTGTTACAAGAGACAAAGAAGGACATTATTTATTGTTAAATGGGTCAGTTCACCAAGAAGAAATAACAATTACAGGCACACCTTGTTTTATTGCACATTGCCTTATTGTACTTTGCAGATACTGCGTTTTTTACAAGATCCTCCACCAACAAAAGGATTAGAACTCGCTGACAGCTCAGATGATGATTAGCATTTTTTAAGCATTGAGGTATTTTTTAATTAAAGTATGCACATTGTTTTTTTAGATATAACGCTATAGCACACTTAATAGACTGCAGTATAGTGTAAACATAACTTTTATATGCACTGGGAAACCAAAAAATTAGTGTAACTTGCTTTATTGTGGTGGTCTGGAACTGAACCCACAGTATCTCCGAGGTATGCCTTATTAGCATATATGCATCAAACATCAGAGTTCCGAAATATATGAAGAAAACATTGACAAAATTGAAGGGAGAAACAGACACTTCTACAATAATAGTTGGACACTTTAATACCACACTTTCAATAATGGATAGAACAGCCAGTTCAATGAGGAATAGAGGACTTGAACCAACTGGACCTAACAGACATATACAGAACATTCACCCCACAACAGTTAGAATACATATTTTTCTCAAGTGCAAATGGAACATTCTCCAGGACAGGATATATGTTAGGCTACAAAACAAGTCTAAATAAATTTTAAAAGACAGAAATCATACAAAATATCTTTTCCCATCACAATGGAATGAAACTGGAAACCAATAACAGAAAGTAAACTGGAAAATTCACAAGTATGTGGAAATTAAACAGTACACCCTTAAACAACCAAGGAGCCAAAGAAGAAATCACAATGAAAATTGTAAAATACCTTAAGACAAATGAAAATACAACATACAGAAAGATATGTGATAGAGTAAAAGTAGTGCTAAGAGGGAAATTTATAGCTATAAATGCCTACATTAAAAAGGAAGAAAGCTCTTTAATTGACAACATAACTTTACACCTTAAGAAACCAGAAAAAGAACTAATTAAACCTAAAGCTAGCAGAAGGAGGGAAATAATAGGCTAGAGCAGAGATAAGTAAAATAGAGAAGAGAAAAAGAAATAGAGAAAATCAACAAAACCAAAGTTTGCTTCTTTGAAAAGATCAACAAAACTGAAAAATATTTCGCTAGATTGACCAAGAAAAAAGAAAGACAACTCAAATAACTAAAATCATAAATGAAAGTGTGGACATTACTGCTGATTTTACAGAAATAAAAGAATTGTAAGGGAATATCATGAACAACTGTGCACCAACTGAACAAATTCCTAGAAACATACAACTACTAAGACTGAATCATAAAGAAACAGAGAAGCTGAACAGACCTATAACTAGTAAGGATATTCAATTAGTAATTAAAAAAAACCTCCCAACAAAGAAAAGCCTAGGACCAGATGGCTTCACTGGTGAAGTCTACCAAATTCTGAAACAGAATTAACACCAAACTTTCTCAGACTCTTCCAAAAAATTGAAGAGAAGGGAACACTTCCTAACAATCTGAGGCCAGCGTCACCCTGATACCAAGGCCTGACAAAGACACTGCAAGAAAAGAATAGACTGATATCCCTTATGAATACCTATGCAAAACAAAAATCCTCAATAAAATACTAGCAAACAGAATTCAGCAGCATCTTAAAGGATCAAAAACCATGACCAAGTGGGATTTAGTCCTGCAATGCAAGGATGGTGCAGCATTTGAAATCAATTGATGTAAAACACCACATTAAAAGAACGATGGCAAAAAACACACAATCATCTAAAATTGCAAATTTTGCTATGTATATTTTACCATAATAAAAGACAAAAACACACAAACCAACAAAACCCGGCTAAACTGCTTCCCCAAGTGGTTGTAGCATTTTACACACCTATCACTGATGAATGAATTCCAGTTGCTCCACATCTTCATGAACATTTGGTGGTGTCACTCTGTTAAATTTTTAGCCATCCTAGTGGGTGTGTAGTGGTATTTCACTGTGGTTTTAATTTCCCTGATGACTAATGATGTTCAGCACTTTTTCATATGCTTATTGGCCACTCATATATCTTCTTTTGTGAAGTGTCTGTTAAAATATTTGGCCATTTTTAATTAGGTGTTTTTATTATACAGCTATAGTTCCTTATATATCCTGAATACAGTCCTTGTCATATATGATTTGTGGATATTTTCTTCCAGTGAGGCTTGCCTATTAATTTTCTTGGCTGTTTAGATGAGAGTAATTTCTGAATTTTGATTAAGTCTCATTTATCAAATTTTCTTTCTTTTTTTTTTTTTTGTGAGGAAGATCAGCCCTGAGCTAACATCCATGCCAATCCTCCTCTTTCTGATGAGAAAGACTGGTCCTGGGCTAACATCTATGCCCATCTTCCTCCACTTTATATGGGATGCCGCCACAGCATGGCCTGATAAGCGGTGCACCAGTGCATACACGGGATCCGAACCTGGGCCACCAGCAGCAGAACGTGCGCACTTAACCACTACGCCATGGGGCCGGCCCCAAATTTTCTTTTTTATGGTTGTTGCTTTCTGTACCTAAGAAATATCTGTCTACTTCCAAGTAACTGAGGATATTCTCCTATGTTTTTCTCTAAAAGCTTTACGGCTTTAGGTTTTGTATTTAGGTCTACGATCCATTGTGAAGTGATATCTCTCTATGATATGAGGTAGGAGTTGTGGTTCATTTTTTGTTTGATAGAAATATCCAACTATTCCAACACTACCTGCTGAAAAAATTTTCCTTTCTGCACTGATTGTATAAACATGGTCTATATATGGGATTTCTATTCTGTTCCATCATATATTTGTTATCTTTATGCCAGTACCACACTGGCTTGATTACTGTTTAAATTCTGAAGCCAAACAGTGTAAATCTTCCAACTTTTTCTTATTCAAGTTTGCTTTGCTTATTCAAGTCCTTCATATTTCCATATAAATTTTAGAATCAGTTTGTCAATTTTTACAAAAAAATCCTGCTGGGATTTTGATTGAGATTGCACTGAATCTATACATCAACTTGGAGAGAACTGTACCTTAACAACATTGAGCCGTCCTATCTGTGGACATGGTATACCTCTCCATTGAGTCAAGTGTTCTTTAATTTCTAAGCAATGTTTTGTGGTAAAGGACTAACTTTCTTTTGTTAAATTTATTCCTAATTTTTGTTTTTTACTGCTATTGTAAATGAGATTGTGTTTTAGTTTCATTTCCCAGTTTTTTGTGGCTAGTACACAAGAGACAACAGACTTGTATAATGAGCTTGTGTCCTATGCTATTACTAAATCATCACTATTATTAATGCTAGTAATTGTCTTGTACACAGTTTTCAATGTAAAAAAAATCATATCATCTGCAAATAGAAACAAATTTATGTCTTACTTTCTGTTCTTTGTACTTATTTTCCCTTGCCTTATTGCAATACCTAGAACTGCCAATACAATGTTGAACAGAAGTGGTAAGAATGGGTACCCTTGCCTTGTTTCCAGTCTTAAGGAGAAAGTATTCAATATTTCAACATTAAATATAATGTTAGCCATAAGTTTTTGCAGATGCCCTTAATAAGGTAAGTTCCTAATTTGCTAAGAGTTTTTATGATGAATGGGTGTTGAATTTTATCAAATGTTTTTTCTACATCTACTAAAATAATCATATGATTTTTCTCATTTATTTAATTAGTATGGTGAATTATAATAATTGGTTTTTCTGATATTAAACCAACCTTGCATTCTTGGGGAAAACTATTTGGTGTTGATATATTATCCTGTTTATATACTATTCAATTAAGTATCTCTGCATCTATATTCATGAGGATAATGGACTGTAAATTTCTCCTGGTATTGTCTTTGTCAGGTTTAGATATCAGAATGATAATGGCTTCATAAAATCAGTTGGAAAGTGTTCCCACTTCCTCTATTTTCTGATACAATTTGTAAGACTGGCATTATTTCTTCCTTAAATGTTTGACAGAATTCCTCAGTGAAACCATTTGGATACAGAATTCTGGGTTGACCGTTTTCTCCTAACAGCACTTTAAAGATGCTGTTCCAGGGTCTTCTGGCCTTCATAGCTTCTGATGTGAAGTTAGAAGACAGGAGCATCGTTGTTCTCTTATAAATAACACGTCATTTTTCTCTGGCTGACTTCAAAAAATTTCTTTATCTTTACCTTGTAGCTGCTTGACTAGGACATGCCTGGGCATGGGTTAGAGTTCACTGGGTTTCTTGAATCTGTATGTATGCCTTTCACTAAATCTGGAAAAATTTTAGCCATCATATTTTCTAATTTTGTTTTTCTGCCCCAGAAGAATTTTTTCTACCCAGAGAGAATATGAAGGGCAGACAAAAGTATAACAACATCTTTAAAGTGCTATTAGGAGAAAACTGTCAACCCAGGATTCTATATCCAGTGGAAATATCCTGCAAGAATAAGGGCAAAAGAAACACATTTTCAGATAAGGGAAAACTAATAAAATTCATTACTAGTAAGCCTATGAAATGTTCTTCAAGGACAGAATTTCATTCAGAACTCTACTTCCTAGTTTTAAGTCCATTACCTCTTATGGTATTATGGTGTTTCTATCTCACTCTCTCTCTTTTACTTAAGGAACTTAAGAGGCTGAATCTTACCTGAGAAAAATATTCTTCTGAGATGCGTGCAGCCCACTCAATGCACTGTTCTAGGGGGCGGCAGGGATTGGACACATCAGCACACTTAATCAGCATTCGTTTGATCAGAGTCCGGTTCTCTGGAGTCCTGAGCATAGTGTTTATGGCTTCTTGATCTTTATCAGTTTCCTGAAACATGAGTGGAATTCAAAGCAATCAAAATGGGTCCCCTGGTACCAAGCCCTGTCTTAATGGTATGGTCCCACTGTAAGCACAACAAGGCACTGTCCAGGATCTACAAGTTAAGGGTCTCACAAAACAGAATGCTGAGGATACTCTGAGCATTGAGCTTGGCCCTTCACTTTACAAAGGGGAAAACCAAGGCCCAGTGAGATTCCAGCAGGACCCTAGGAGTAGAGGGTAGCACTGGGGGTTGGTGTATCTGCCCTTCCCCTTCTTCTTGGCTCTTTCTTCTCTTCTTCTCACTCTAAATATTTCTTACAGTTGCCTTTTCTTTCTATTCTACTATCTCTAATGCTCTCCCTTGATAAGAACTCAAAGACTGGTTTTATCTTTTATTAAATTTACTAAAAAGAGTGTGAACTGAGAAAATAAAAGACTCCTCTGCCCTCACAACAAAGAAAGTCTTGTGGTCCACCAGGCTCCCTGCTTCTCATAACCCAGTCCCCAACCCAGCCTTGTAATAGGTGTGATCATGGGAATTAGTTGTCAGTGTACCAAGACTGTCCGATACAGTGATACTTCCTTAACATTATCTTAACAGTTTATGGTATACAAAGGACTTAACAGTCATTCCCTTTTGATCTGCACTCACAAAAAGATCTTGTGGTAGGTATGAAATGCAGTATTATTTACTATTACATTTTACAGATGAGGACACTGGGACTCAGAAAGGTGAAGAGACTAGTCCAAAGCTATACAGCTGAGTGAGGATAAGAAATTAAGTTCTACCTTTAGTACTGGGCTCTGTCCATTCACAGTACCATATGCTTGTCTCATTCACAAGGAGCCCTTCTGGATATGGATTCTCAATCCATGGTATAATGGACCCTCTGAAGCAAATTTGGGTTGGAAGAGGAAGTACTGGGGCAAAGAGCACTGTTAAAGACGAGAGGAAGCAAGCAAGTCTCCTCATTCTAATTCTGTGCCCATCAAGCAAATTTCTAAGAGTCAGTCATGTGATTTCAATGAGTAATCGCCGTAGTCCAAGAAGGCCTGATGGTCCCATCTCAGTGGGGAAAGATCTGCCATCAAGATGGGCAGGTGGCATCCTGAGTCTAGGCTGCCTAGTCTCCTAGAGAGTGCCAGAATGGACACTACCAAGACTGCCTCAGTAGTTTTTCTTGCTCCAAGTGTTCCCACTGCCAACCAGCTTTGTGCTGACCTTTCTCTCTTCAGATGTGTTAATACTTTCAGTTTGACTACAGTTCAGTACGGCCAGTTGGAAACGATTTTCTTTCATGCTCTGACCCACTGGAGACTGATTTCCAGTCTCTCAGATGTACCCCCCAAGTACTGACAACCGAGATGAGAAATGCGACTGTCAAGTGGAATAGGATTCAGCTGTGTCTGCGAACTGCCCACATAGATAGAGGAAACCAAGTCTGTGAGGTATGTGGTCTCTTTCTGTGGCATGGGGTCAGCCAGAAGCAGTGGCCCAGGTGACAACCAGCCCTATCCAGGATGGCAGAGCAGGAGCCAACAAAAGGGGCTGGTGTGGGTGCTTCTGCATTGAAGTCCTTGGAAAGGGAGTGAAGTCAAAGGCAGGCTGACAAACTGAGAGAACAGGGAAGGCTGAAGGGAGCAGAGTTCTCAACAGGTTTCAACTCAGGCTAAACAGGAACAAGTGTGAAGGAGTAATAAGCTAGAAAGCCAGGGACAGACAAAAGCCATGGCCAAACAAATGAGTTGCAGAAGTAAAGTGGAGTTAGAATTCAAGGAATTGTGATCCTATCCTGATAGGATAAGTCACCTCTGTGCACAGTAAAGATTCTCAGGATGGTGACAGGCGTTTGGGAGGAGGGCAGTGGAAAAGGCTGTGAGCTGGTGCCAAGATGTTCAGTGCATGTTGGGTAGATGGTAGGGCAGACACTTGGGCCTCAAAGGAAGAGGTTTCATGAAAGAACATATGCTCTAGGTGCTGATCTCACAAGGAATCTAATAGCATAGATACCATTTATTAAGTGCCTATCTTGTGCCATGCCCATCAATCCCGATGCCTTGAGATTTATTATGCCCAGTCTACAGACAAGGAGTTGGTGAAGCAGAACTAGGATGCAAACTCAGATCTGTCTGCTCCCTCAGCTGTGGTCTCCTGCCTGGCAAGAGGTTTAATGTCATCCTTGCCAGGCAGTTGTGGACTCCATGCCTCAAATCCAGAAATTAGGGGCAACAATAACGTCACCCTTGTGACCAAAATACAGTCCTTCCCAACCACCATCCTCCTGTGACATAGACCAACAGAGGATAGTTGTTGCTACCACAGAATGTGCACAGTGGGGAGTGGCTGGTGAGAGACCTCAAGAGTTCCAACTGACCCCAGAATGCCTGAGAAGAGGGGAAGGGGACAGTTGTAAGAAAGGGTGCAGGAATAGTCCACCTGTCTAAAATTAGTTTATCTAAAACTTGACTCTCCCTTCAGAATTTTCACATCTATTTTTGGATGTCCTATTTTTTTTCCTGCCAAGTTTTCGTACTTTAAATAATTTCTTAACCACTGGAAATTAAATTCAATGATCCCACTGGGGGAACCCTTCCATGGCTCAAAACCTTTCCAGGTTTTGAAATTAGTTGATAGTTTAAAAACTACTTCCATGGTGTTGATCTCTTTTGGTTTTCTACTTCTGGCATTAATTTGATATCCTAACCCATGTTTCCCCACAACACATAGGGATAAGGGCCCCAAACATAGGTTCTCTTTGCAATTAGTTTCTCTTACCCCATTTTCTTCTAGTGTTGCCAAGGGCTTGTTGATGCTGTTGACAAATTTGTTGACATGCTCGAAGTGCTTTGTCATTTCTGTGGCTAAGACCATGTCGATAATACCCTGGCGCAGGGTCCGATAGTCATTCCTGTTGTAGACGACAAACAAGAAGATGCTACAGCTTATTGATCCAGACCAGACTCCTGAAAACAATCTTATCTAGGACACCTGTCCACTGTGGCCAAAATTTGCACATCACTGGAGGCCAGTCAGAGGGCACACTTTAAAAGGATGTGGAAGTTATAGGTTAGTGGCTAGATTGTTAGCAAGGGGAATCTGAACCCTAGTTAACTAGGGTTAACTAGTTAAGTGAACCCTAGTTAACTTAACCCTGGTTAACTAGAAGTTAACCAGAACCAAACAGATGCTTATGGGCAAGACTTTACAGATGCAATGTTCATGCTGTTGTCCTTCTGCAGCACAGGCATATAGTTCTTAGAAGAAAATAAGGTAGAACACAGCAGGTGTAAACAAAGCCAGCTCTCTTCATGAAGACAGATCTGTGGTCATGAATAATGTATCCCACACAGAGGTACCTTGAGACCCATCAAGTTTCTAGTGCCCAGAAACTTAGAGGGCAGACCTTCTGACAGCTGAGAAAATCACAGGGAGTCTTTAACACCTTTTCTTCCAGCCCTTGTTCTTATTTACATTTAAAAATACACTTTTTGAGGATGCAAACCATATAATTAAAAGTTCAAAAGGTATAAATAGCATGAAATGAAATCTCTATTCAACCCCTTTTTTTTTTCCAGTCACTCTGTTTCTTTCCCTGGAGACAACCGAAGTTATCAGGGTCTCATGTATTTTTCTACAGACAGCTGTTATATATACAAGCAACTATGAATAAAATCTACTTTAACTCTACCTCTGAAATTCTAGAACATGGCAAAAGGAAGGTTCATAAAATCAGGAATCTCCTTTTTTAAAAATTCCATATAAAACTTTCCTTTAAAAATCCAAATTAATAAGTATTCTTCATGGCAGAACACTTTTTCCTTCCTCCTTCTGATATTTATTAAGTCCTGACCATGTATTAGGCATCATGCTAGACAATAAGGGTACAGAGATGAATGACAGACATATGACCACTGTGATCTTACAGAGCTTAAGAATCCAATCAGACATTAGACAAATAATGAAAAACGATTATTTAAAAATGTGGTTAAGTGCTATGAAGGAACTTGAGACTGAATAATTAGTGTGACAGGTCAGGAAAGGCCTCCTCGAGGAAGTGACATGTGAACAGAGACAATGATGAGAAGTCTGTTGGGCACAGGAGGGCAGAGGGGAGTGTTCCGGGCAGAAATGTAAGATGACAACTTCTCTGAGTCTCTAAAAGCTCAAGATGTTAGCATTATACTTTGTCCTCTTGAAATGTCAAGAGCTGAACCTTGAAAACATTGTGCTAAGTAAAAGAAGCCAGTCACAAAAGACCACATATTGGGTATGCTTCCATTTATATGAAATGCCCAGAACTGGCAAATCTATGGAGATGGAAAGCAGATCAGTGGTTGCCTAGGGCTGAGGGAGTTGAGAGGAGAATGGCAAGTGACTGCTAATGAGTTCAAGGTTTTTTTGGAGGTGACGCAAGTGTTGTAAAATTGATTGTGCTGATGGTTGCACAATTCTGAATATACTAAAAACCACTGTACACTTTAAATGGGTAAACTGTATGGTATGTGAATTATATCTCAAAAAAGCCCTTAAAAAAAAAAGGAGAGAGACAGAGGAACCAACATACTTTCCTACTCATTGTTCTTACCTCTCCAAGTTTTTAAAGATATTGCATTTGTCATCTCTAGTGGTCAGCTGGAAGGCCAAGGCCGCATGGTGGCTCTCCAGCACAGCAGTGTCATTATACAAAATGGCCAGCTCACTGCCAGCGTTACACAGGAAGGAGTTGGTTCTCCCAGGGTGGTCCACATCGTGAACAGTGGCTGCGATGAGGGCGGCTACCTCATCAACCGGATCTAAAGTTTGCTAAAAACAAGAGAACTTTTAAAAACTGAGGCATGGCATTGAAAGCAAGGAAGCCTTCTGTATCATTTTCTTTCTGCCCTATTACTTTAAGGTAAGAATATTTCAGATTTCTGAGAAAAGCATACTGTTGAGCAAATCCAGTTTCCTATTACACTCAGAAACAGTTATATCTTGGCATATGTTTATTAGGAAAAATTATCTGATTCTCAGTCTCACCTAAGTTAAGGACTTACCAAAATACAGGGTGTCCTCAACAGATAAGAGTCACCTCCTCAGCCAGTCTGACTCTAGACCCATCACAAAAAAAGGTCCTTAGTCTGAGATATTGACTTAGACTAATACAAACTAATATTACTAAATAAAAGAGAAATAATTTTTTAAAATATGCATCACTCACATTATTTGAGGGTTGGTCTACTTTTCTCCCCCCTTTTGGTGCCATCTTTTGTCAGGTTGATGTCAGGGCTTTATGAGTTTGGTAAAATGATCTGGAAGATTTCCTTCTTTTTCAAGGTTCTGAAAAGGTTTTATGTAACATGGAACAATTCCTTAAAGGGCTCAAGAACTCACCTGTCCATCCGGATGAGGAGCCAGATTTTTTTTTTTTTTTTGAGGAAGATTAGCCCTGAGCTAACATCTGATGCAAATCCTCCTCTTTTCACTGAGGAAGACTGGCCCTGGGCTAACATCCGTGCCCATCTTCCTCTACTTTATGTGGGACACCACCACAGCATGGCTTGACAAGCGGCGCGTCGGTGTGCGCCCGGGATCTGAACCTGTGAACCCCGGGCCGCCACAGCGGAGCGTGCACACTTAACCGCTACCCCACCAGGCCGGCCCCAGGAGCCAGGTTTTGAAGAAATTAGTTGATAGTTCAGAAGCTACTTCCACGGTATTGACCTCTTTTGGTTTTCTAGTTCTAGCATTAATTTGATTCAAAATATTCCTTCTTTCTTTCAATTTTTTTTTTTTGAGAAACCATCTATTTTAAGGCTTTTCAATTAGTACATAAGTGCATGGTACTTTCTTCTATCATTTTCCATTTCAAATGTGTGTATTTCTGAGTTTTCTGTATTTCTTGATTAGGTTGGCTAGAACTTTATTTTCTTGGTTATTTCAAAGAACCATTTTCAACTATCATTTTGCTCTTCCCATTCTGTAGGTTTTGATGTATAGGTTTCTTATTTTGTTGTTTTCTAAATAATCTGTTATTTTTGGTTTTATTTCCTTGTTTATCCCCAAATTATTCAAAATATTTTCTCGTTTGTAATGGTTGACATTTTTTATTTAACCTTTAGTTATAAAATTCTAGTTTTATTATGTTGTGGTTAGAAAATATAGCCTATGAAATTCTAAAGTTTATCAAGACCTTCATTGTGTCCTAGCATAAGATTATTTTTGGAAATATTCTATAGACACTTGAAAAGAAGGTGTATATCTAATAAATCAGTCTTGTAAATTTATTTAAATTGAAATTCAATAATTTTTAACTTTAAATGGGTGAACTGTATGATGTGAATTATAAGTCAGTAAGTGCTATTAAAAATTAAGTTAGCTTTCTAAATTTATATTCGTATGTTATCTATAGAATAGTTCAAAAGCAACAGTTACAGCAAAAATTAGGTTGTCTTTATATGCTGCACTACATTGATACAGACGTTCCTCTCCTGCCATTTGTTTTTGTACTTTATAAAACAGTCCTCTCTCTGAACTCTAATTCTACCTACAGTCTTGGTCATGATCTTTCTTTTTTTTTTTTTTTTTAAGATTTTATTTATTTATTTTTTCCCCCCAAAGCCCCAGTAGATAGTTGTATGTCATAGCTGCACATCCTTCTAGTTGCTGTATGTGGGACTCGGCCTCAGGATGGACGGAGAAGTGGTGCCTCGGTGCGCGCCCGGGATCCGAACCCGGGCTGCCAGCATCGGAGCGCGCACGCTTAACCACCAAGCCACGGGGCCGGCCCGGTCATGATCTTTCTTAAAAAAAGAAAAAAAAACAGGGAGCAGGGAAAGGGCAACTGAAGGTCTGACCTTCAGGCAATGATGCCTGGCTGTGTCATTCCTCATGAGACCCTATTTTCTTAGATACAAAACCAGCAGTTTCATTCTTCTGCTCTCAAATACTTCTAAAAGTGAAATGGCCATGCCACTGGAGCTCCCTGGACCCTCCGTGCCACCTTATGATGGTTGTAGAAGGAAATAACACAAATACGTTGGCAAATCTAGTCGCTGCTTCAAAAATTTCCCCAATGAAATAATTTACAACATGAAAGCTTTCTTAGGGAGCCTGGTGTGGGAGTAAGCAATGAATAACCTTCCTTGAATGAAACCTTTCTTCTGTGAGGCTCTCCTTACTGTGGCCTATTCCCATCCCCCTCTCTCCCGCAGCCTCAAAGCTGGAGCTAAAGCTACTCAATGGCCCCCGGCAGACCCTGAGCTGTTCTGATTGGCTACCAGTAGGTGTCAGTGGTCACTGCACCTAATATTTGCAGCCCTATGGAGCCACTGAGTTAGTTAATAGTCCTCACCCTTCCTCCACTGCATTAACTCGGTTGAGCGGGGCAGGCACTGGGGATACAAAAGGAGCCTGCTGTCCAAATAGAGTGGATGGACCAGTAAGTAGGCATCAAATACAGTAAAATCATGAGCATGCCCAGGAGGGTATGGGAATACAGAGGAGGGGCACTTAAGTCAGTGCAGGGGTTGGAGGCCAGTCCAGGGAAGGCTTCCTAGAGGAAGGGAGGCTGACATGGATCCCTGAAGGACAGGTGGAGGTGTGAGGGAAGCTTCAGAAACTAAAGTGGTTTAGCATGGCCCAAACATGGCCTGTGCCAGGGAGCTGTGAACACCATACTGTGGAGTTTTAAAGTTTGAATCCTGTAGGAGATCAGAAGCTGCTCCTGGGACCGACATGGTTCAGAAAGCTCATGTTGGCAGCAGTGTGAGTGTGCTCCATAGGAGCAGGGTAGTCAGGAGTTCTCGTCTGGCACAGTCTAGATGAGAAATGATGGGGCCCTCACTGGGACAGCAGCAGGGCACTATAAGGATGAGATGATTCTGAGAACATTTAGGGGTTATAGTAGGCAAGGTCAGATATCTACCAGATGTTGAGGGCTCGAGGAGAGGAAAGATCTGAAGGTGACTCCAGGATTCTGATTCGGGTATCTGCTTGGATGATGGAATTCTAGACCAGGTAGGTAACTCTGGGTGGGAGCAGTGCTGGGCAAAAATGATGAACTTGGTCTCAAACCCTGCTGACTTTCAGGGACAGGTGGGGGCCCTAAAGCGCCAATATCCAACAGTTGGTTGGCTGTACTTGTCTGTAGGTTCAGAGTGAGACGACCAAAACAACAGTCCTATCTTGTTCTTGCTGGCTTTCTCCCCAGGGACCAAATCCTGCTCCTTATACTCCCATAGAATGGCGGGGGCCATGTCATACATTAACACATCAACTCCCCAGAGCCACAGTGTGGCCTCCAGCCTGACTTCTCAGCCAGCCACACCCTTCCCAGGCCAGGCTGCACACGTGCCGGCGCCATTCCTGAACAGTCACCCTGTGTAGCAACTGGGTGGAGGCAGAGGCAGCAGCCTGCCCCATGGTTCCTGCCTGGTAAGCACAGAGTGCAAACACAGCTCACCTTTATCCTCTCTTTGCAGAGAAAATAGGCAGTGGCATGAAGGACATCAGCAGAATGTGTAGAATTGTGGTAGGGGTTAGAAGAATGATAATTGGCTTCAATAATTTGTAACCAAGATCTCAGCGTTGTCTCGGAGCAGTTTAAAAATTCACAGATTCCAAAGCGAGCGAATATTTTGAGACCAAGATAAATCAAAGGCCTGTAGAGAAAAACATTACAACATTAAAACAAAGAAATAGGCAAAATGTTTGGAGCCCTGAATGGGTTCAGCTCCAACAAACAAACCCAAGCCAGACTTCAGAGAGTGTGCAGGGCAGCCAAGAGGGGCTGGCCCAGCAGTGCTGTCCTCTCTGTTGCCCTTCCTCCTGGTAGCCTACACCAACCTCGGCTGGAGCCCAGTTCCAATCCTGGCGTCAGAGCTCGTTTGGTGCTCCCCACTGGCTGTGGTGAGGTTTGCTCACTCTGCCCTTCCTGACTCAGACTCTTGCTTGCACTAGTGGGTTCCTCAAAATCAATGTGTCGCCACGCTAAACCTGTGCCGCCTTGAACCCTATCCTCTCCTTTGGACTTGCTGGACCTATGTCATTGGCTAGATGTCCTGCCTAGAAGAAAATAACAGTTTGTGATGACCACATATGAGTTAGACACTGTCACATGTCATGTAATGGTCTCGACAATCTGGAGGTGGGTGTTACAGTATGAGGAGGTTTCCCTTGAGAAGGTGACCAACTGGCCACCAACTCAGGCCCCTCCTTGAGAAGCCACCTTGATCCAGCATCTGGCCTTTGGCTTGGAAGGTCAAGAGACTTGGTTCTGCTGAGGCAGTATCCAGAGATGATCAGGCTCATAAGACTTAAACTGACCTTGGCCTGAATCACATGGATGTAAACCAGTATGTAATCCAGGTGCTCAGATTCACTTGCCATGGGAGTCTTCTTTTCCACTGTTCTTACCCGGGTGGGGTACATGGAAGAGAATGTATCAAAAGGTTGATGCACATTGAGCAAAGGGCAGGTGTTATGTTGGAGACAGTCACCCAGACTGGGATGACACCTGATGAGTCATCCCGTGCCCCAGAAGAGCACACTTTTCCTGCAACTGCCTTCTGTCTGCCAGGTTCAGGGCCTCGCAACCCTGAAGGGCAGCCCTGGCTGGCATCAGCTCTGTGGACATCCCTCTCCTGTGTGCCAATCCATCACACTCCTTTGGTGAATGCTTCTTTTCCAGCAAGGTACAAAAGTGAAGGTAAAATCCCAATCCCACCCCACTATCTGTGATCACACCCACATCAGGAGGACTAGAGTTCTGGGTGTCCCCATGCCTGTCACCAACACAGCAACCAAGATCTGGGGACAGCTCTTATCAAATGTGTGTGTTTGTATATTTCTAATTTTTAGTTCTAGGCTCGGAGTGGGGCTCCTTGCTGCTATTTCAACATACCACTACCTACAGGAGAAATTAATATCCATACTTTACGGAAAAAAACCCTCTGCTCTTTGGAGGTTAAGTCACTTGCCCAGTTTCATGCTTTCCATGAGTCTGCTGTCTCCACAGGAGTCATGATCAGGCAGACTCTCCCCTGCTTCTCACTGATTCCCTCGCTGAGGCCTAGGCCCCGCTACTCTTTCCTGAGCCTCCCTCCCTGACCAGGAACTGGCTCTGTGCAGAATCCACACTCCCTGGGTGGCTTTCTCCACACAGGCCCTTGGAATTGAGCTTTCTGTCTGCTGAGCTCCACAAGGACTCACCTTTGATGTGTGGCAGCCTCTAGTTCAAAAATATCAAAGTCCCAGTATTCCTCATTTTCCATGGCCCGAGCTATCCGTGGTGGGACATCGTGAAGGGAGATGGGAGTGATTATACTGTTTGAAACCTGTTGAAGATCTGTAAAGTGATGTAATTTGGAAAACAAAATTAATAGGCTTTATAGTATTAACTGTTTGTTCCGTAGAGAGGACAGTACCGCTTCAGGGGACAGTTGCTTTGTTTTTGAGGTTTTATGACATACTAAGAAACTTCTTACTGATGAGAAAATTATCTGAAACCTTTTATCTGAAAAATCTATTTTCATCACTTAAGCTTGACTGTAATATTAATAGTGATCCAAAAAATTAAAAAGGAAAAACTTACGTTTTGTTGAAAGAACATATTCATTCCCAGATAGTCTTCGCAAACCATCCTGATAAAAATCAAGGAAACAAGAAAAAAAGAAGTCACAACTATTCTTTACTTCTCAAAAACCCTAGGACAGTTGATCCCAGAGGACAGCTAGGGGCAGCCCTCTCCATCACTGCACCCAAGGCTCCCCCTGTGATCATCACTGTGCTCAAGCACTGAACTCAGCCACCTACTGAGCACACAGCGTGATGCTGGGATGGATTGGCTCAACTCAGGGGCAGGGGCAGCACCAGGGAGGGAGCTCGAGAGAGGCCCCACCTAGCGTTCCTGCTGGCATTCAGGACCGGTTTGGTTTCTTAGGAACAATTCCCCTCTGTCCTCAACCCTTCCCCACCATTTTCCTGCCACCCTCCTCGCCCTAATGGACACCAGACTTCCTCTGGAAAACTAGAATCTTCCTTGTCCTCTAACTGCTCCGGCCAGCTGACTCGGTGTGAGAGCTGCTCCCAGACCACCGCCCAAGCCCCTCAGTGGCTTTCCTCTCGGCCCTGATCCCCACCGTGCCTCTCTTCTCCCCTCACCCCAGGACACTACCCCACCTCATCCTCATCATTTTCACCCCTCACCTACAGGCTGGAGGAGCGTCTGTCTCAAATAGGCAAGACCACAATTAGACATCATCATCACTGGGAATCACTCTACCGTTCAGATTACTGCCTAAAACCTTATTTTTAAGACATCATGTGACTTCAGAAAGCAAGAATTGGGAGGGGAGGTGAATTTTATTTTGGACCAAAACAAAAGGTGACAGATAACGATGGAATGATCTGTTTTCCACAAAGTTGTTCTTCCCTTGTGAGACCTCTATACTAGACGGGTTGGAGGAGGCATCTGGAATGCCTCAAGAGCCCGTGGTACGAAGCCCCTTTCTAATGAAATGGTCCCAAGCCCTTCTTTCCCGTGAAGTCACCAAACCTGTGTAGGATGCTTTGGAGGGAAACCGTGACCCATCCCCGGTGCCTCTTTAAACATATATAGTCTTTCTGTTTTATAATTTGGTAGGGAATATTTCATATATTTTTCTTTTTTCCTGCCCCAGATTTCAAAGTCTTTTAAAAAATTAAGTTTTATTTAAATAAATTACTTGTAGAACCCCTAAGCAAAAATGGAGAACCAGCTCAGAAGACTGTCTAGAATATGCTCCTCCCTTCTCTGCTTCAAGCTGAGGTCCCCCCGGGTGGTAGGCAGCAAGTGGATGACAGCTCTGGCCAGAGAGTAGCTGAGCCCAGGCGATGGAAGGGTTTAGGGACTGAGCCCTAGACAGAGAGCTCTGTGTTGGCCAGCCCACAGAAATATAACCTCTGAGAAAACAAACAGGAACAGCAGGCTTTAGCCAGCAGCCTGATCAAAAATACTTACAGACATCAAGCCTCCAACGAGGTCATTGGCATGAGGATCATCATCCTTAGCACCAAACTGTGGCGAATATAATTCAGTGGTTCTTAGAATTTCCAGCACACGGTCTAAGGCTTCTGTCACAGGCATGGGACTGCTTTCCTGGGCAGCATTGATAATATTGATTACCTACAATATGGAAAGAAAAGACCTGAGTTTCATAACCTTAAAAACAATGGGAAAGCAATCCAGAGAGTCAGGCTGGCAAGAGCGCTCAATGCTAACTTAAGACTAGTTAAAATGCTCGTGTCACATCATCTCTCTTTAGAGAAAGCAGCTCCATACAACCAGGGGAGCGTTATTACTGCTGTGGGTCTGTTTCACCTCATTGGAAACAGTCAACTGGGAGAACAAGGGACTTCCGTGCTCACTGGAGACCGACCACAAACTGCTTCACCTTGGTGATGGGCGCCTCAATTGTCATGGAATGTATCCGGGCCATGGAGGAGTGTCGTCTCTGGCTGGCAACTGTGGAGAGATCACATGATACAGAGGTCAGGGTATGCACAGCCTGGGACACCTGTCTCAACAGCCGAGGGCTCTGTGACCTCCCCTCCTCCCCGAGGCCTCAGTGTGCGCAGCCGCATAATGAAGGGGTAAAGACGAGAACTGCATGGTCCTTCTCATCCTAACAAGCACGGGATTCTGGCATAACCAACTCTGCTTCCTTCAGTTCTAGGCACTAGAATGCACGTGCCCCCATACACTGAACTTCTGATGTTACAGGCCAGAAAGAAAATAGAGGAAACAATCTAGCAAGTCAAGGCCAAACAGCCTCTTTTTGTGTTTATAACAATAAAGCTTTATAATTATTCAGCCTGCCGCTATCCAGGAGTAAAAACGTTCTGGAAGACAATGCCACACAGGCTCTTTGTTTCATATATGGCAGGAATGATAAATGCAACTCACCATTAACTGAAATACATGAATTTCTGGTTAACTTTTTCAAAGCACCCTTTGGTGATTCCACTGTTATGCTCAATCTAGACTGATAACATAAATACCCTAAATGAGGCGGGCAGCAACTCTTAGTCTCTAAGGCTCTAAAGTTTATTAATTTTTTGTTGCTCCTGTCAAGATATGGTTCCTCTGGGGTGGGGGCAAGTCTGGGCAGTGTACAGGCAGGAAAAAAATATTCACACAGTGTTCTGTGTATCTCCCTGAAAGCCCCACTGTCCTGCCAAATGCTGTTTACCAAAGATCTTAAAGGACCACAGACTGTTCCATAGCCTGATGCGTCAGCCTCATTTTACCAAACTGAGGCCAAAGAGAAACACTGTGTCAGATCAACCAACTCAGGGGCTCTCAAATGCCTTAAATTTGGGGAACCAACAAAACTCCTTAAATCTAATTTTGGTGACCAGTATATGGTTGCCAACTTTCCATTTTACTCAACAAGGTCATTAAACCAAAATAAAAACCACTATTTTATCACTATATCATAAAAGGACTTGTTTTCATTTAAAAATATAACGAGAGTGACATATGCTTATAAAAACCAAACAATTGTGTACATGTAATAAGGTAAGAAAAAGAAAAAGAAAAGGTATAAAGATTGTCATGACTGTGTATGTAGAAAGTCCAAAAGAATCTATAAATACTACTCTTACAATCAATGAGTAAGTTTATCAGGGTTACTCAGTAGAAGGTCAATACACAAAAGTCAATTCTATTTCTATTTCTATTTCTATATACTAGCAACAAACAATTGGAAAGTGAAATAAAAAACAACATTATGATAGCATCAAAAAACATCAATTAGATTTAGGACTAAATCTAACGAAAGCTGTGCAAGATTTATACACTGAAAATGCTCAACATTGCTGAGAGAAAACAAAGACCTAAATAGAGACATAGAGCATATTTATGGTTTGAAAGACCCAGTATTACTGAGATTTCAATTTCCCCCAAATTGCTCTTTAGGTTCAAGACACTCCCAGATAAAATCCCAGGTTTGTGTGCATATGTGCGTGTGTACTAACAAGCTGATTCTTAAGCTAATATGGAAATGCAAAGGACCTAGAAGAGCCAAGATAATCTAGAAGAAGAACTTTACACTACCAGATATCAAGACTTACTATAAGGCTGTAGTAATCGATGGTGGTATTGGTGCAAGCATAGACTAACAGAACGATGAAACAGAATAGAGTTAGACACAGACCATATATTTATAGTCATCTGATTTACAATAATGGTGCTATCACAAAAGATAATTTGTCAATATAGTGATGGGCCAAGTGGATTTCCATGTCAGGGGAAAATTCATCCTTGATCCCTACCCTCACCAGATATAAAAATTAATTTGAAATGGATCACAGACCTAAAGTGATACATAAAACAATAAAGCTTCTAGAAGAAAACATGGGAGAATATCTTCATAACCTTGGGATAGAGAAAGATTTCTTAAACACAACACAAAAAAGCACTAGCTATAATAGAAAACACTGATAAAATGAACTATATTAAAATTAAAAAGTTCTCTTCATTAAAAGACCATTAAGAAAGTGAAAAGGCAAACTACAGACTAAGAAAATATATTTGTGATACATATAGCCAATAGAGAACCCATAACTAGAATATATAAAGAATTTCTACAAACCAACAAGAAAAAGATAAACAACCCAATTATAAAAATGGGCAAAATATTTGAACAGCACTTCACAAAAGAGGATATCCAAATGGTCATAAGCATATGAAAGGGGTGCTGAACCTCATTAGTCATCAGGAAAATTAAAATTAAAACCACATCCACAAGAAGGGCTACAATTTAAAATGCTGGTATAACCAAGTGTAGAAGGATGTGAAGCAACTGGAACTCTCATAGGTTAGTGATGGAGAATAATATGGTACAACCCACATTGAAGAACTGTTGGCAGCTACCCAAGGGCCCAGCAATTCCACTCCTAGGTAGGAGATGAACACACATGTCCACAAAAAAAGACTTGTATAAAAACATTCACAGCAGCCTTATTCTTAATCTTTCCAAAGTGGAAAGATAAACATAAAGGTCCATTAATAAGAGAATGGATAGGGGCCGGCCCTGGGGCTTAGCGGTTAAGTGCACACGCTCCACCACTGGCGGCCCGGGTTTGGAGCCCGGGCGCGCACTGACGCACCGCTTGTCAGGCCGTGCTGAGGCCGCGTCCCACATACAGCAACTAGAAGGATGTGCAGCTATGACATACAACTATCTACTGGGGCCTTAGGGAGAAAAAGGGAAAAAGAGGAGGATTGGCAATAGATGTTAGCTCAGGGCCGGTCTTCCTCGCAAAAAAAAAAATAAATAAAATAAATAAGAGAATGGATAAACAAATTGTGGCATATTCACACAATGGAGTACACAATGGAGCAATAAAAAAGAATGAACTACTGAAACACTTAGCAACATGGATGAATCTCAAAAACACTCTAATGAGTGAAAGAAGCCGGACACAAAGAGTGCATACTACACAACTCCATTTCTATGAAGCACAGGAAGAGGCCAAATTAATGTACGCTGGTAGAAATCAATGCTTGCCTCCATGTGGAAAAAAGGGGTGTGTGTGTGTGTGTGTGTATTTTCTGTATCTATATGGGGTGGTGGTTATGAGTGTATATAATTGTCAAAACTCATCGAACTGAACACTTAATACCTGAATTTTATTGTGTGTAAATTATAACAAAAAAAGTTATTAAAAACCAAAAACGTTAAAAGAAAAATGTTTACTTCTTAAAAATACAGAAATGACAAAGTCATCCAAAGCACGAACAGAAGTTAAAGTGCAGTGAGTGAAGGCAGTCGTGGGCATAAATGCAGCAGAGGACTGCAGAGGATCATGGGGCTGTAGCGTGATGGCCACAATGAAGATGACGACGGCAGCTACTACTACCCTTGCCAGGTGCCCCACACTCATTTAATCCTCACATAATCCTCTGTGGACAGCGTAGTGATCCTCCTTTTACAATAAGGAAATGGAGGCACAGAAACCTACCCCCGAGGCTGCAGAGAGTACATGAAGCCGGGGTTTGAATCAAGGTCATTCTGAGGCCAAAGCCCACACTCTTCTACGTTAACGCTACACTGCTTCCCTGCTGGGGCCACCCCACCTGCCCTCACAGCAAGGGTAGGATCTGTATAGTCTTTCCAGGACAAGGGACAAATGACATGTCATCTGATCCTCACAACAAACCTGTGAGGAATGTGAGGGCAGGCATTGGATTTCTAGTGTATAATCTGAGTTGCTACTGCTTTGGAAAGTTTTGGCTTTTTATCTAGTAACAAGCAACTCCACACGCTTCCCAATTCATCTTTGGGCCAAACAAAGTACACAGCTAGCAGTAATATTTGCCTCTACACTCTTTATAAATAATTTTCATTACTTTTTTTTTTTGAGGAAGATTGTCCCTGAGCTAACATCTGTTGCCAATCTTCCTCCTTTTTTCCTTTGTTCTCCCCAAAGCCCCAGTAGACAGTTGTATGTCATAGTTGTACATCCTTCCAGTTGCTCTATGTGCGATGCCACCTCAGCACGGCTTGATGAGTGGTGCGTAGGTCCGCGCCCAGGATCCGAATTGGCGAACCCTGGGCCGCTGAAGTGGAGCGTGTGAACTTAACCGCTACGCCACCAGGCCTGCCCCTCATTACGTTTCTAAAACTATTAGATCATTCAGGCCACATATCTACATAATCTTAAAAAAATATTCCAATTAGAGCTTAAATAATATTTGTTTAATGAGAGTCTTTCACATTCCAAAATGCAGCTTACCCCTCTATCAAAAGGTAGGCCCCATGGCAAACTGCAACCCACAAAGGAATATATCATTAACAATTTCCAAATGCATTCCTCATATAATTACAGCAGGTAAAGTGACATCTGCGGTTATAGTTTAGAAAATCAACTTCAGAATAGATAGTAAAATGTATCTTTTCTTTTTCTTTATTCCCTGACTCCATCAAAAGGCTCAGAATGGAGCCCACTGGCAGGAGTCGGGAGAGAAGAAGAAGGGGACACGGGTTGCTAGGGTCCCCTCTCCCTCCTGAATTGGAGGTGGGCAGTGATTCGGAGATAAGATGGGGAGCGAGTGGCAGGGCTACATGTGTTCAACACTGAGAAGATAGTATTTTCTCCTCTTGTCTTTGTCACCTACCTTCACTTGCTCGAGAGGCAACAGCTCTGACATCTAGTGAGCTTTTTCTCCTGTCTTTATATTTCCCTGACTGATTATCTGTGGAGACAATTTAATTATAAATCACCTCTTCAAAGGGATTTTAACAACATATTAGGAAAATTACCAATCTAAAATTTTTAAAAAACAAAATTTAAGAATTAGAACACCATTTAAGATGCCATAAAAATCAACACAGTGCACAGAGATGAAGACTACAAACAATTAGGTTTTAAGGGGGCTGACTTTCTCAAAATATCCCATCTGGACCAATCATAAATAAGTGCTTTACAGTTTCCAGATGACATAATTACAGAGTCTCATGATATAAAGTAAAAACTAGCAGAAATGAACTCAGAAGAATTCTTTCTATTACACCTCTATACAATTGAATAAAATGGTGGGAAAATTTTGATCCCCATCCACACTTGTCCCAAAGGAAAAAAAAAAAACCTTTTATGTATTTTTTCCATATACAAGCTCTAAAATGTCCCAGGGAAGAACATGCTTCTCTTTTCGAGGGTAGTACAGGGAATACTGGTTTGGGGTATATTTCAAATGATAGTTCATCTTGCCCCCCCTCCAACCCCACTTTCTGTGTATGGCACCTACTGCTCTTCTAGGTTCCAAATGGGTGTGTTTGACTCCTCTCTCCCTCTGACCCCACACCAGTCAATGACAAGGCAAAGTTGACCTTCCTTCCTGTCCCCTCCCTGTGCACCTGCTGAGTACCATGTGTGGTGCTAAGCCTCTCCAACGTGTCCCCATTTCACAGACGAGGAAACTGGGACCTGCTGCACTAATGAGTGAACACAGAGCTGGCTCTCCAGCTCAGGTCTTCCCACGTTCAGGTCGCTATCTTCTCTGCCTTATCTTGGCTTCCTCACCTGGAGTCCCTGCTCACAAACAGGATCTAAATGCAGGCCCTTAATATTCCTCCCTACCATCGAGAAGCTTCTTCACTTGCTATTTGCTACGTTCTCTTCTACACAGGCACTCACAGTGAACTTGTCAAGGTCACTGACGACCTCCTTGTTGCTACACCTGAAGGACACAGTTCAATTTTTACCTGACTTAATTGTGGTACTAGACACAACGGATCATTCTTTCTGGAAACTCCTGGTTTGCCAAGTCCGTGCTCTCCTGGTTTTCCTTCCATCTCTTACTATTCCTTCCTAGTTTCCTTCATGATTCCCTCTTCCTCAGCCCCTCTGGCATTCCCAAAGGGTCTGTCCTTAGCCCTTCCTCTCCTCTCAGACAACACAATTCTCCTCAGCTCTCATTTCTTCCTACAGCTTTAACTAATTCCTGTGTTGTTGTCTTATCCCAGGCCTCTCTCCTGAGCTCCAGACTTATATCTAACTGGCCACTGGTCACCTCCATTTGGATACCCCCCAAGCACTTCAAATGAATTCATTATCCAAATGAACATTATCTTCTCCCAAATCCACTCTTTATTCTAGATCACTGAACAGCATCTACTTTTTTGCGTAAGTTGGAGATAAGTCATCCATGACTCCTCTCCTTCCCTCATTCTCTCTCTCAACTAGTCAGCTGAATCTATAGATTCCATCTCCTAAATACCTCTTTTACCTATCCCTGCTCTGTTCCTATCCTAGCTCAGACACTCGTCAACCTCCTCTGGGCTATAACAAGCCTCCCTCATTGGTCCCACAGCCTCCAACTTTGCCCCCTTCAATCCATTCTTTACGGGCAACCAACTGATCCTTCTCAAACAAAAATCTGACCAGATCACTCTCCCAATTAAAACATTTCAATGGCTCATCACTGTTTCTAGGATAAGATTTAAACTCCTTGGTGTAGCATCCAGAGTCCTGTGGTATCTGGACCTCCTCTCTCCAGCCATCATGAATTATTTACCATGTGCTAGTTCACCTCCCAAACCTCTATGCCTTGGCAACAAACTGTTTACATCCACTTGAGAACATACCTCTCCCATGCCACCTCCTTCATTCATTCAGGTTAACTCAATCCTCTTTGAAGATGCAGTTCAAGTATCTTAACCTTTGGGAAATCTTCCCCTAATGCCTCCCCACCCCACCCCAACACTGCCAGTAACCACCTGCTTTAGCGTTTGTCTTTCCCACCAGCTGTGAATGACATGATGGCAGAAATAGTTTTCCTTTCTCTTTCCTAGGTGACCAGCACTTCCCAGCATGTAACAGATGCTCAACAGACATGTCTGCTTCTCCAAACCCCTGCATACTCCCGTGCACAAATGGAAGTACCACTAAATATAACCACTCTGATTCTGTGCCTCCCTTGCTTAAAGCCCTCCATGGAGCACCTCAGAGATAAAGAGTAACTTGCCGGCAGTCAAGGACAGGAACGGTCTGCTTACAACAGCCTGCCTTTCATCTCTCACTTGTCTTGACCACACTGGGGGCTGTGTCAGCACAATGGTTCCCCACTCTGTCTCACGAACAGCCTTGACATCTGCTCCTTCTGCTTCCGACATATGACACTGTACTCTCTCCAAATGCTCACTCCTTCAAATCGCACCTCCTCTCAACCACACACAGACCCAAGTGTGTCTCCTTCCTGAGCCTCCTGGAGATTAATGTCCACGCACCTGCCTGATAAGAGTGGGCTGTGAACTTACTAGCTGTTCCTTCATTCTTCTCCCTTTTATCCACTCAACAAACATTTACTGGCACCTACCATGTGTCAGGCTCTAAGCCAGGCATTAGGGATGTGAAGATGAATAAGGTATGGTCCATGTCCTCAAAGTGGGTGGTCTAGAGGGGAACAAAGGTAGTTGAACTAAGAGGTACAGTAATAATCCCGAAGTGCAGAAGGAGCCCCAGGGAGGAAGTGGCAGATTCTCCTCTGGGAAAGGGGGCAGAGAGGAGATGAGCTATGATTTGTAGATGTAGCCAGGAAGAGGAGGAAGACATTTCCAGAAGGAGGAAATTGCTTGTGCAGATGGAGCAGAGTGTGGCTGGAGAGAAGCGAGCAGCAGTGCATGTACCGAAGATGGGGCTGTGGCAAGAAAGGAAGGAGATAAAGCAGGCTTTAATGTCTGCTTAACATTGTAAAGGTATTTTAACTCTATGTAACTCTAGATCTTCTGCTCCCAACAGCCCTTAAGATCACTGCATCCCCTGGGTCCCTACAGCACTTTGTGGATGATTCTTAAACTTTTCACGCTACTGGCAAGGCCTTTCCTGACCACCTCCTCATCCCCTGAACTACCCCTCCCCCTACCCAAGAAACACAGAATGCAGGTTTCTTGCAAGCAGAGACATTCACGTTGCCTGGCATGTGGTGGCTGTGCACTGACTTTTGGTGGAATGAGTGAATTCCACATCCAGTTTCCCTACCCATCCCTTAAATGTCTGTTATTGCAGGGTTCCATCCTTGGCGCTCAGTCATCCTGCCTCACTTCCTCCATCAGGAGAGCTGGCCCAGGGCCCAAGGCTTTGGCTATCTCCATATGGTACCAAGCATCTCCACTGGAATGTTCCAGGCACCTCAGATGTACTAAATTCAAATCTAAACTTACCATCCTCTCCCTGTACAAACCTGCTTTCTCCTGCACTTATCATTTTCATTAACATTATCCAGTGGCCAAGCTAGAAATTTTGGTGACATTCTCAAGTCTTTTCTCTTTATTCCTCATTTTAAGCTGGCTCCCAAGTCCTACTGATTATACGTAAGTATCTCCTGATTCCAGTCTCTCATCTGGTCTCTTTGTCTTTAGTCTCCTTTCTCCACACCATCACTGTGACTATCTTTCTAAGTGGCCCCTTTTCACTTACCTGTTTAAAGACTCTCCTGGCCCTCCTCTGCTTGCAGGATGAAATCCAAACTAGCCTGACCCAGCCTCGCCTGTCTCAATGCCTCTGTGCATGCTGCTCCTCCCTCCAAGAATGCTCTTCCTGTCCTCTGGCTGACCCCTACTCCTCTGCCAGACACCAACTCAACCATCATCATTGCTAGGAAGTGTCCCCGAGCTTCCCCCAGTGTGGTACCAGAAAGTACAGTGTATTCAACTTACTTCTACCTTCCATCAGACAGTGAACTCCATGTTTACTTCTGTGTGCCTAAAGCCAGGCTCAGGGCCTGATCCAGACCAACTCAAGGTTTGTAAGACTGGACAACTGTCACATTTAGTATCTTCAGTGAGACACAGTATCATGTGAAAACAACACAGGGGCCAGGAAAAGGGGGACATGGCTGGGAATTTATTGTTTTTCTGGGCACCCAGAATCTGAACCCCCCCTTTCCTGTGACTCCCACGACAGAAGGGAGGAGGCCAGAGACTCCTCTACACCATTCCCTGTCAGCGACAAAGTAGCAGGTGACGTAGGCCCAAGCCAAATGAGTGCTTCCACCCAAGAGTCTGAATTAGAGCGAGTGAGGCAAGGAAGCAAGGGTGTGAAGAAGCCATTCTGTCCCGGGCGGTGGCAGCAACATCCTGTGCCAGGATCTCAGCAGAGCCAGTGGTGCCCACGGTGGCCCCTCCCACACTCTTCCTAGGGCATGCTGAGGGCAGTGGGGACGGTGGCCCAGCTTCCCTTGGTTCCTGTTGTTTTTTCAGACTGGTTCTTCAGCTTTCTTGTCCAATCTGTGAGCCACCCTATTTCCTTCCAATGAACTCCTTTTCTGCTTAAGAACTGATTTTTGTTGTGTGTAACCAAGGAAAGGGTGGTCCATGGACTATGATAGGTCCACTGCCCTCCCAAGGCAAGACAGTCAGCTGAGTCTTCTGGACATAAAGCTGGTTATGCTGCTGAGGGGGAAGGAGACTAAACAGCCAGCTGGTCATCTGGTAAGATGGCTAAGACGCCTAAGTGGGTGCTGATCAAGTAAAAGGACACAATGGCCAGCACAAATGCAGCTTGGGAGATCCTCCCTGCCTAACATTTTCTCTGACTATATCACTGATTCTGCCTTCCAGTCCCAGCTCTGTCATTTCCTGGCTGGCTGACTCTAGGCTGTCATTTAACCCTTCTGAGCCTCAGTTTCTTTTTCTGTAATAAAGGAATGTCAGGAACAGCCGTGCCTACTTCACAGGGCTATTCTGAAAATTAAAAAAAAAATCCAAGCCAGAGTCCTCCGTGACTCTGCAGCGCAGGGTCCTTGTCGCGGCAGGCCTATGTCTGCTGCTTCCACTCCTGACTCTTCCAGCCTCTACAGTGCAGCTTCTGCCCTGACCATCCTCCTGAGCCCGCCCTTCTACAGGTCACAAATGAGCTCCTGGATGCAAAAGCCAAGGTCTCTCTCCATCTCCGGCTCTGTACTCCCCTCCCTCTTTTCTCTGTGCGATTCAGCCCTGACCACTCTCGATGTCTCCCCCTCTCCCCTCCTTTGACTTCAGTGACACCCTCCAGGTTCCCGCCCCCTCTTGGACCCCAGTGCAGGTGGTCTCCAGGAACCTGTCTTCCTCCCTTTTCCTGCCATCTGTTCCTAGGTAACCTCAAAGTCTCCATTCCCCTCTACCATCCCTGAGCTCAATCTCACCAGTTCTTTTTTTTTATAATTTTATTTATTTATTTTTCCCCCAAAGCCCCAGTAGATAGTTGTATGTCATGGTTGCACATCCTTCTAGTTGCTGTATGTGGGACGCTGCCTCAGCATGGCCAGACGAGCGCTGCGTCGGTGCGCGCCCGGGATCCAAACCCAGGCCGCCAGCAGCGGAGCGCGCGCACTTAACTGCTAAGCCACGGGGCCGGCCCTCACCAGTTCTACATCTGAGTTACTTGCTAATGCTTTGCTGCCAACAAAATTTACATCTCTAGTCCTAATTTCTCTGCAGAATACAGGAGCAAGAGCTCTGCTGCCCAGCAGGTACTCAATAGAAATTTGTAGAATGAACAGATGAATGAATACACAAACCCAGAACCTCCCAAGTAATGCTTTCTACATTCATCTTCCTAGCCCTATTGCCACACCCTAAATTTCCAGGCTTAAAACTACCTTTCTGACTACTCTTTCTCACTCTCCTTTCTCTGGTCCCACACCATCATCATATCTGGCCTCTCCTCTCATCCTACTGTCATCACTTTATTATGCATTGGTCATTGTTTTCTCTCCTCTAGACTATGGCAATGCTGCTGTTCTTGTCTCTGGGCCCTCCTTCCACGTACTCTGTTACACATATACTCTAAGAGCTTCTCAGCACTCAGATGTCATCACGCGACTCCCCTGCTCAAAAATCCTCAGACTCCCACTGCCTACAGATGAAAATCATAATTTCCTACCCAGCATCTAAGGATCCTTCACGATCCCAACTCTTCTTTCCACACTGACCCTTTGTAACAGTCAAAATTTAATCCATGCTCTTCCTAGAACACACTCTGTACTTTCCCTCTTCTGTGCTTGTTTTTATTTCTGGAATGCTTTTCCTTCCACATACCTCGTCTTATTCAAATCCACCTCTCCCTCTCTGGAACTTTCCCCTCTTCCTCTGAGCCACCATGGCACTACTGGTCCTTCCTCATCCACTACTGATCACTTCTTATCACTTGCTGTGTGTTTTTGGATCAATATGTCTCTCTTCTTTTCAGGTTAAAGCCTTGATTGCTCTTGGGGCACCCACAAGAACTGTCCCAGCACGTCTTCAGAGCTCTTGGAGCTGGCCATTTGGATTCAAGCGCCAGCTCAACCACTTCCTAGATGAATATCTTTGGGCAGATTATTTAGCCTTTCCGTTTCCTTATCTGTAAAAAGGGAACTACATCTATAAAATGCCTACCCCACTGGGTTATTGCAAGGCTTCATTTAAATACACTAAGTTAAGCACTCCGCACAGTGCCTTGTATACAGTAAATGCTCAGAGAAACACGTGGGGAACATTCCTAGAATGGATGAATGAACTGCTCTGGTACTGCAAAGAGCACATAGCCAACAGCAGAAGGGATGAAAGACAAAGTCTTCTGCCTGGAGGTCCTTACAGACCAGCCGGGCAATCAGAGCACTGCCTAGGCATGGCAGGGTGCTGTAACATCCTTGTTACAGCAGACGATGGAGAGCCTGTGGCGTGGAGCTGGAGTGGACCTGCATCATCACAGCCCGCCCCTCATCCGTGAGGGCCAGAGTAGGAAGGTAAGGCCATGACATACGCTTGAAGGAAACAGGCCATTCCAGGTCAGGGGAAAACCGCAGTAACACAGATGCGGGGATGAAGAGATGGTGTCCAAGGCACGGTGAGGAGACAGATACAAGGTGAGCCAAGTCTGATGGGGTGCAGCTACCTCCCTGTAGGCTGCCAGTGTCTACTGACAGGAGATGTGGATGTCCCCGCTAAAGTACTGTAGTCTGACACGCCACACTGTTGCCTTTTCAAGTATAGATCAGGCCAACAAAACCACACTTCACTCAACATGTCGTCACATAAGTTCATGTATTTGAGGTGACCAGTTCTCTCCCCACAGGCTGCGACCCACCCCAGGACACCTGTCAGAATGCCCACAAGTGCTCCGGTCCTTCGACTCAGACGCCTGCCTGGGGAGTTAGGGCAAGAAACGTTGCCACGGTGCTAGGAAAATACAGTCCCACCTGTGCACCAGACAAGCTAATCAGAGTAAAGGTCTGTTTTTATTTTATTTTTTTCAAAAGCTCAATGAACCCTAAGAATGAATATGGGGCACCATACCTGTACGACTGTCAGACTGAACACATTCAGTTATTTTCTCAGCCTAAAAATGAATTTTAAAAGCCATTAGTTCTGATTGCCTAGTTATGCAGTAACAGAAATCTTGCTGGGGAGCACCTGGGTCCCAAGGGCTCTCCTTACATACCTTATTGTTGCCATTGCACACTCTGATAATGGACACATAGTGTCTAATTTTTCTGCAAGTAGAAAACAATGCATTATTTCTCTCCTGGCTCTCTATTCTGACGGATATGTAGCTAATTTTTCATTACGAAAAGAGCATCTCTTTCACAATACACAAAATGCTTTGAGGAGAGCATTTCTATTGTTTGTGGCTAAGGCCACCAATAAAAGAACAATCAAGAGTCTACAAATATCCTCTGGTGTCTCTGTAGAAAATAAGTTGGCTCTTCAGTAAAAACAAAATTTTTCTAAGTCATCACAACATACAACAAAAAATACCTATGTTTTAAAAAAGGTACTACATGTGAACTAACCAAAAGCCTTTAAATCCCTTAACATGTTTTCATTTTCACAATGCTTTGTAGTGATGCTCTTCTTCAAGTTCCAGGGAACAATCTGCTCACAGTCATTCATGGAAAAAGCCCCAGGCCACCCGGGGGCCAAGGTTTGCATTAACTCAGTTAGCTGAGAGTCTAAAACAAAGCAACCAGGGCTGATCTCAGAAGCTGCTGACTCTCCTCACTTTTCTTTATTGTTTCTTCATTTTTTTCAGTTTTTCCCCTTGATAATCAAATCCCTATGTACTTATCACAAAAAATTTGGAAAGGACATGAAAAGGCAAAGAATAAGAACAGAGAGCCCATACAGATCCTTCTCCCTGAGGCCATCGCCAACTGGCAGCAAAGCCTGGTGACCAAGCACGTGAGCCATGCAGTCACCACAGAGGTCTGCAGCCCGGCTCCGCTGAGCACCGGCAGCTGAACCCCGGGCCAAAACCTCACCACCTCTCTAAGCCTCAGTTTCCTCATCTGTAAAACGAAGGTGATCACAGTGCTGACAACACAGGGCTGTGGTCAGGATGAAGTGACGTGATGTCTGCCAGGCACTGAGAGCCAGCCCAGGGAGGGAAGGCTCGACAAACGGTAGCAGTTATTATAACCACCACGGCCACACCTCCTCCTTTTCTTTTTTTCCTTCTTTCATTTTCATGATTGAGATCATACACTAGGTATGATTTTACATTTTGATTTTTGCACTTATCATATGTATTTCTCGTTGTAATTTAATTTTCTATGATCATCACTTCTAATGGTTGCATATTTTATTGTCGTTCATATTATCTAAGATAGATTCTGAGACAAACCATATGACATTTTTAGGCTCCTGATATACACTGCTTTCCAATCTATAGTCACATGTGTTTTATATGAGTTTCCATTAATGGTAGGATTTAAAATATTTTTATCTAATTTGATAGGTCTATGCAGAATTAACACACAGGCTATCAAATCAGATAGAAATCTTTTAAATATAGTGAGTCCACCAGTTAGTGTTCTTATCACTGATTTAAATACTTTAGTCTCTTGTGTGTCTATGCAGCTTAATCAAGATTATCCTGAGTCTGGTGGCCCTGGGTAGCCAGCTGGAGGGTCAGGCTGTAGCCATGAGGAAACCACCCCAGAAGGCCATTCTTTGATGACACCTGACCTTGTTACATGTCTTTCTTTTAAATTTCTGCATGCAGTTCTTAGCTTACTTAAGTATTCAAAGCAAATTTTGCAATAAGTCAAACAGTATGGTGATTGAAGTACTTGTTTTTTCCACTTACCCTCCCTGTCCAATGACAGGTATTATCTTCACATTTTGTTGTACGTTATCTCCGTTTTTCTTTTTGGCATAGTAAATTCCTTGCCACTCCTACAAATGGAATTTAAGTATCATTATACTTTGTGTTTAATACATAAACCCAAGGACACCTTCCTCTTCAGGTTCTGATTCATTTACCATTACTAAAGCAATCAGGATAAAAAAAATTACCCCAACCCAAAACACAATTTTAGGTAATCTGACAATTCTTTCTCAACCTCCTAAGTCCATCTCCTCCTGGGTTGCTGACAAAAGCCAGGTCACCACAGTCTAAGTGGTCATACGTTTTCAGTGGCTGTCTACTGGGCAAAAGAGGCGCTGGGCCCATGAATGAAGAGCAGTCCCTCACTTCCACACACGAGTTCCTCCTCTCATAACTCCTACCTGCAGCAGTGAGGGGCAGGAGGCCGTGGCCTCTGCCCCTGCATGTGGAAGCGGGTGAATCTCAGGACTGGGGCAGAGAAATGGCCATTCTGTGGCCACTAGCATGGTTGGCTGCTACCACCTTCTGGGATATGTGAGGGTTTTGGTCCCTCTGCAGGTAGGGTAGGGATGATGAGGTAACAGCCACGACTGGGCTCAGGTAAAACAAATGGTTGAGACTAAAAGCCAGGGCTGCAATTACATTAGTCATGTTCTCACAATCAGATAGAATACAGGGAATCTTTAAGAATGGCGCCGCGGTCTGGGAGAGTAAGTGTGCGTGGGACATGTTCCCCTACTCTTGGGGTGGTAGGGAGAAGCCTGAGATGGAGCTGGGTTTTGTCACCACCTATAAGGTTCTAAATTCCTGCAAGAGTCACCAATGTCCTTAAGCTATAAAAATCTCTAAAACCCATTACAGGACACTGAAACCCTAGGGTGTTCCATAACCTTCTTGACCTTCCAGAGTCCCTCAGAACCTAGAGCTGACCCAGGCAGGAAGGGGATCACCATGGCAGCCTTGGTGGCTTAGCTCAAGTCTCCTGTCCAGACCCTTATACAAGGTCAACTCTGAAATCTTCTTTGCTTGGGGTATGGTGATGTGCCTGCAAATGCCAATGGTAAGATCTCATCTTCAGACTCCTCTGGGAAAGCGGATCCAAGAGAAACCAGGACCCTCTGACAGAAGCAAAGGATGGTTACTGATGCTTCCTGATGTACCTCTGAAAACAACAGGCACTAAGAAAGGACTGAATTAAAAAACAGCCAGAGAGCCGAGCTCAGTGCTTACTTGCTCCAGAGCAGAAGGGAGGTGCAGACCTTACTAGAGTTCTGAGGGGAGACTGGCCTATGCCTGAAACATGCAAGGACTAAACAAACAGGGAACCCTAGGCAGGAATGGGCAGTCTGTCCTCTATATCCACAGCCCACGTGTCCACCTCAGAAGGCTTCAGCAGACAGGTCTAAAAGTTACTTCTGAAGCTCACTAGCAAGAGAAATATGGGAAATTGTGGTGCTATTTGCAGAGCTCTGTGAATATACCAAACATCACTGAATGGTATACTTTAAATGGGTGAAATATATGGTATATGAATTATCTTTCAATAGAGCTGTTATAGGAAAAAAAAAAAGAGCGAGAAATACAGGAGACCAATTCAATCAATCAATTAGCACTGTAAAAAATATATTCAAGATTTTCTCCTCTAATCCTTTCTGAATAGATGTGGGCAGCTGCCAGATTCCAAGCTAAGGTGTAAGAAGCCACTTCAGCCAAAGCTGAACAGTCCAGCTAAAGGAGCAGGACAATTTAGCCAATGACTTTACCTGGATAACAGAGTTGCCCGTAAGTTTTTCAGTCAGCAATGGAAACAAAAAACATTTACTTATCATAGATCATATTTCTTATCAAAAAATATTTACCTATCATAAATATGTTTTAGTTCCTGAGAATAACCAAGTGCTACCTTAGAATGCTGTTATGAAGATTAAATCTGGCAATGCACAGAAACTCTTAAAAAAGTCCTGACCCATGGCAAACATTCAGTAAATGGCCTGTTTCTGGCACAGGTGGTTTTGCACAGGCCTCTCTTTCTTCGGGCCAAGCTCCCCTCAGAATTGTACTAAAGCCTGCACCTCCCTCCTGCTCCAGGGCAAGCTGAGCACCGAGCTGGGCTTCTCTGACTACTGAGACAGTCCTTTCTTGGTGCTCATTGTCTTAAGAATTAAATTATCATCATCTGGCTGTCCCATTCCCAGGGCTAACACAATGCTTGCATGTGGTGAACAGTCAAGGAGCACTCGGAGCTTCTGTTTACTGAACGGAAAAGGTAGGGCAAGGTCAGACTATAGAATCCTGGTGGCCAGGTAAAGGGATCTGAACTCTATACTACAGGAGTAACAGGATCAAAATGATGATTTGGTAAGGCTAATCACTCAGTGGTGTAAGGTGGACTGACTGGAGGTGGAGGGTCACGGGACAGGGAAACCTACCTGGATTCAGACACCACAATCCCAAGGTGTGGGAAGGAGGCTCTGAACAAGGTCAGGCCCAGGCACTGGACACTCAAAGGCAGAGGTTTAAAAGACATCAAGGCTTGGTGATGGATTTGATGGAGGAGACTACAGAGTAGGGAGGAACCAAAACCATTCCAGGAATCAGAAGTCCAGGCAACTGTGAGGATGGGCAATGAGCAGAGACAGCAAAGGCTGGAGAGGTTTTTTGTTAATGGGAGATGAGAGAAAATCTATGTTAAACAAGTTGATTTCAAGATGATGGCAGGATGTTGAACTGGACCTTGGGAAAGAGGATGGGGCTAAAACTGGGGAGGTGTGAGACACCTATGCAGAGCAGGCAAGATGCCTCAACAGCCAAGGAGCTTTCTGGGGAATACAGCAGGGGACAAAGAGCCCTGGTAAACCTAGGAGAAAAGAGATGGAAGAAGAGGTGAGGGGTGAAGCAGAAGAATCACAAGAGCTCAGGAAAGGAAAAGTTTTGAAAAGCTAAAGGGCTGTCAGCCACACGTCATCACCACAGATAGGCATCCGAGCAGCCAGCATTTATTCAGAGCCTACAAGACACAATTTCTGAGGGGAAAAAATTCAAAATTTCTAAAAGAGAAGAGCCAATGTAAGGCTTAGGTATCTGAGCAGATGGGAGACTATGGGTTCTAGAGCCCTGACAGAGAAGTCTTGGGGAAGAAAAGGGAGGAGAGTCAAGAAGCTTATATAGAGAGATGCAAGGAAGCAGGAGTGTGGGGGCCGAAAATCAAGGTATCTAATAGTACCAATTTTACCCAAAAGAGGAGCCATTGTCTGAGAACAATGGGCAGAGGGGGTTTGTGGAGAATGGTGTTTACAATATTCTCTGTTAGAACATCATCAGAATTTCTCCTCTGCCCCCAAGAGTATCCAACTGATCAGCACACCCAGAATTGGACACTCCAAAGCCCCCACTCCTGTCATCTAACCACTTCCTAGGTCTCTATTCAAGTTCCCAGCGCATTTCTGAACCCTCTCCACTGACCACGGAGCCACCATTGCCCAGGGCCAGCTGACTCCTCAAGAAGCCCTTCTTCTTCCTAGGGAGACTCACTCAGAAAGGCTATATAGTCTTTCACCTTAAAAAACTGCCCAGCTAAGTGGCCTGTCCTCCTGCAGTGTTGTCAGCGAACCAGCAGGTTACTGACAAATGAAAATGGCTGCTTTTCTACTCTCCCCAAGAACTCTGAGAGATACAAAACAAATAACCAGGTTTTTTTTTTTTTTTTTTTAATTTATTTTTCCCCCAAAGCCCCAGTAGATAGTTGTGTGTTATAGCTGCACGTCCTTGTAGTTGCTGTATGTGGGACGCGGCCTCAGCATGGCCAGAGAAGCAGTGCGTCGGTGCGCACCCGGGATCCAAACCCAGGCCGCCAGTAGCAGAGCACGCGCACTTAACCGCTAAGCCACGGGGCCGGCCCGTCAGGTTCTTTTTTCAAATAAAGCAGTATAGAGGTCGATAATAAGATAATCATTCATATTCTCTGCTCACAATAAATACAGATTTTGGAAAACAGGTCTCCTGCTGTTCGAGTTTGAGGCCCTTCGTACCTGGTGCCCAACAGCATAACTCAGGAGGCAAGACACTGTCCCCACAGATCTGGTGGCTCCCAGGGCCTACAGCTGGTCCACTGAGCACCTCCCTCCCCATCTCTACCTGCTCTCCTCAGTGAGAAGGAGATGGAACGCCTCAGCACAAGTGCTGCCAGATCAAGGTGCACGAGGGCCGTCATCTCTGACTTAGGCCAAGTTGAACCTCACAACAAAGCTACTGGCTGACCCAGTGGCAGCCTAGGACCTAAATGCCAGGATTGGGAAGTCCATGGCAAAGCCCCCTCAAAGGCTGCTGGGCTCTGGGATGACTGCTGCTCTGCAGCCGCCTTCTGAGGATGCCTCTCTCAACTGAGGGAGGGAACACTGGATCTAACAGGATCAGTGCGCCCGAGCACCTGAGGGTCTCTTCATCAACCTCAGCCTTCATTTCTCTCTTTCCAGAGGACCTTCCACTCTCTCTAGTAAAAAAAAAAATCATCATCCTTGACAGAAAAGTTGAAGGCAAAATAGGATTCAAATAGAGCCCACTTTTGTTATTCCCCTGATGGTGCATCACTGGGACCTTGCAGCTGGCCTGTTCTTTCCTTGTTCTCACTGCAAGGCAAGCTTGTGTGCTCAGAGTCATGGGGAAGCAAAGGGACACAAGCCTACTCATGGTGGTTTCAAAGGGCCCAACTGAAGTGTGGGTATAAGCTTTGTGTAGCCCTTCTGTCCCCTATGGCAGATTTCTTTTTGTGCTACAGAATAGGCACTAGCCAAATGCCACAGGGGAGGGGGCAACACTTCCATGGGGCCTTTACAGAGTGAACAGGAGAGCAGGTAACCAATTTTTCAAATGTTTTCAATAATCAGATTAATAGCCTCTATCCAACTTCCAAAAGTTTAAAGAGCCCAGCAGTATAGACTAAGAATGATTGCAAAAAGCAGTAGCCTTTTCCCTCTCATCATATTTTAAAAACTAATAACAGTGAGGTGCTGTCAGAAGCCACTGTTCAGAGAGAGAAATAACCTTTGTGACTGAGCCTGCCTTTCTTCTGTCTGCCCTTTCAGCACAGGGTTATGTGGCTTCTCACATTACTGTGTAATGATTCCTTTTATCTGTCTGTTTTGCACCCTGGAGCATGAGTTCTCTGAGGCAGGAATTTTTGTTTTGCTCTTCTTTCTATACCAGAATCTAGTTAGTGCCTGGCACACAGCAGTCATTCAAAAAATGCTGAACAAATGGATGAGGCTCAGTGAACTGTTGGGCTCAAATGTGTTCCGAGAATGTGTCGCCTCACTGGCAATCCTTTACCCAGAATCATTTGCCAGCATCTACCACGGAGAAGATCAATTATTAGAAAGATCAACTTACTTATTACAAAGATGAAAACAATGATTTTAAGGGTCAATTAAAGTTACTCTGCTTGTTGGCTAATCATATTATACACTTTCTTGGCCTCAGTTTCCTCACCTACAAAATGGGAATAATATGGCTAACACTGCCTACACTTCCCCAGACTTCTGGGAAGAGTAAGACTCAGATTACCTGGCACATGCGATGCTCAATGAATGCTAAGTCTCTTTCCTTCCCTCTTTGTTATGTGAAAGTAAAAAAGGTACTAACCTCTTACTTACCTTGCCTATCTTGATGCATGAATTTATAGTATCGAGCAAATCAGCCTTTTTTTCATTTATAGGCACTTCTGCTAATTCCTTCCCTATTAATTCACCTGACTGATAGCCCATTGTTGTTTCAAATGCAGGATTTGCATACTGGGGGGAGACAAAATAAAAAACATGAAGTGAATTAAAAGAAATTTTGAAAAGAGGACAATCAAGGGTGTTCAACTTAAGCTATCATTTTTTTCCCCCAGAAAGCTCTGGAGCCTGGAGCTTACCATGGCAGTTCTAAAGCCACAAGACCACAGCCCCAGAAGAACCCTGGAGTCCGGAGAAGCCTCTGCTCCAGTGACAGCTGGGGCTTTCTGTGGTGTTCTCCTGAGGCTCCAGGGAGGGCAGCAGGCTGGCTCCCACTTAAATGCCAGCAGAGGAAAGACATCCCACGGAGACAGACCCAGGGCAGTTACAAAAGGGCTGTTTAGATTATGATCTAGTGAAATAAAGTACCAGACCAGGACTCTGAAACACCAAGCTTTACTCCTGTTTAATGGGAATAAAACACTTATCTTGCCTCTCTCATATGATGCAAATGAATAATGTGTTTGGAAAGCAGGCTATGAACTAGGAAGTGTTTACAAATGTAAAACTTTACAGTTAAATTTCAAATAGGACTAAAAGACTAGAAGAAAATGTATGGGAAAGATGTGCATGTGCTAACAATAATAATAAATGATGATGATAAAACAATAATTGATACTGTTTAAGGTCTGTTTTCCTTCCTTCTTTCTTTTCCTTGTTTTCCTTCCTTGCACTGTAGTAAGCACTCCTCACACATTAACTCATTTAGCCCTCAGAACATCCTTACAAGAGGCAGGTGGTTGTTAGTATTAATATTATTCCCATTTGTACAGACGAGAGAGCAGATTCAGATAGATTAAGTACCTTGCCCAAAGACGCTGAGCCAGGAAGGGGCTCAGGCTGACCGGAACCCAGGCTTGCCTGACACAAGCCTGTGCCCTCAACCACTGGCCCATGTTGCCTCTCAGGGCACCAACTTCTGAATGTCAATACCGTCAACTCTTTACCAACAAAGTTGCAGCCAGATTAAACTGAAGGACTGGAGTGCTCAGAACTAACATCAAAGTGGAGCTAATTCTCAGACAAAAGGAACATTTCTCTGGCACAACTCCCTCTTTTGTTGTTATCTGAAAGTACAAGCCATGTTATCTTAAGTCACTTATATAAACCCACTTTGATAATAATGGGTAATCTGTTCAGTAATTACTAGGTTATTCAGAAATTCTGAGTAGTTTCTAGTAAATTTCTATGGTGTAAACTATCTTCCAAAACAATGAGAAAGGTGAGAGCCTACAGACCTTATGTCAGCGCCTCCTCCGTATTGCAGATAGTAGCCCCCCCACAACCCCAACCCAGTAGTAATTCTTCCGGATAAAAGTCTCTCCTTGTTAAATAAATAAACAAACAAAAAAGGTGAGAACTAATAAATGCAAATATGTATTTCTACAGAATATTTTCTAGCACCTTAAGTAATTATTAGTATCTTTTCTTACCTATAGGGAACTTTTTTTAAACTACCTATTTTATAGATTTTGTTCTGATAATCCTCTAAGGAAAAACTGGTCTCTTGAACTTCAAAAAGAAAAAGAAAATCACATTGGAGGAGTTCAATCCTAAAAATCAGAACAAACAAAACCAGAAATCCAGAAGGAAAAACTTTGAAAATAACAAACCTGTATAACGTGGTCTTCACTTGTAATTTCAACTGCTTCTTGACTTTTCTCTAATGCAGTGAATATTGAGTTACCAGCCCTTTATGGGTAGAAAAAAAAGGACTGATTAATATAAATACTAGAAATCAAATACAACTTTGGGGTATTACATTAAGTTATTTAAATGTGTTTTCCATCTGATTATAAAGGTAACAAATGCTAATTCAAGAAAAAGAAAGAGGGAATAGTAAAAAGCATAAAGAAGAAATAAACACCTCCTGCAACTCGACTACTTGGGATTGTGACTGCACAATTTGGTGCCTTTTCTTCTACCCTGAGGACCAGTGGACCAGGGTGGAAGATGTGTCAGAGTTCAAATCACAGCCCTGCCCTGGCTGTGGGACCCTGGGCACATGACTGAACCTCCTGTATCTCCCTTCTCACCCTCTAAAGAGTCCTCATGAGCACCAAATGGGAGAACAGAGTCAAGAACTCTGCACAGAAGTTGATAATTGACTGCCCCTGGTAGAAAGGGGGCAGTCAATTATCTGTAGCTATTATTTTAAACAAATTCTTTTCACAAAATTGGGATTGTTGGGATGTCTTGCACTATTCCCTGCTTTCTTCACTTAGCCTTATATCATGAGCATGCTCCCATGTCCTTAGTGTTTGAAAACACTTTTTAATTGCATAAGTAACAAAAGTTTATTGAAAAAAAATTAGAAAACACAGATAAAATAAATGAGATACCACATCATACCCTCTGGGATAGCTATGATCAAAAAGACAGATAATAACAAATGTTGGTGAGGAACCCTCATACACTGCTGGTGAGAATGTAAAATGCTGCAGCCTCTTTGGAAAACAGTCCAGCAGGTCCTCAAATCATTAAAGATAGAGTTACCATATGACCCAGCAATCTTACTCCTAGGTATATACCCAACAGAAATGAAGATATATATCAACACAAAAACTTATAGCCAAAAAGTGGAAACAACCCAAATGTCCACTGATGAACTGATGAAGGGATGAATAAAACATGGCATACCAATAAAATGGAATATTACGCAGACATAAAAAGAAATTAGGTCCTGATACATGCCGTAATATGGATGAACCTTGAAAACATGCTAAGTGAAAGAAGACAGTCACAAAGGACCATATACTGTTCATGATTCTATTTATATGAAATGTCCAGAATAGGCAAATCTATAGAGAGAGAAATTATATTAGTGCTAATCTAGGGCTGGGGGCAATAAAAAGGTTCTAAAATTGTGGTATGGTTGCACAACTCTGTGAATATACTAAAAGCTATTGAACTGTGCACTCCAAATAGGTAAATTGTACAGTATGTGAATTACATCTCAATAAAGTTGTTTAAAAATAAATAAGATCAAATCACCTGAAATCCCAACATCTAGACATACCAATTGGTGTTCTAGGCAATTTCTTGTATAAATACATATGTAATACATATATTTATAAAAATAAGATCATACTTTATAATTTTATAATCTGCTTGTCTCACTGAACAATATACACTAATATCAAGTTTCTGTATCAATAATTACAATTCTTTATGATCACTTTAATAAATATATATTCTATTGTAAAGTTACATCATAATTTATTCAACAAATCCCCCATGACCGGACATTTAGGTTGCTTCCAGTGTTTTTCTTGTATTTGCCTAAGAAGATGAAAAAAAGAAAAAAACTGCCTACTTGTTCATAAAGTGCAGAGATAATATTAACAAACTAACAATAACAATGCTTTTACATTATTCCTGGTATTACTAAACTGTCTCGCTAAACAAGACAAAGCAGCTTAGCCAATAAAAGTTAGCTCTTATTTCTTGGCATATAAAAATCAAGAGATGGCATGTGAACTACACTTCAACAAAGATGTTATTTAAAAAAACCAAAAAACAATGAGAAGTCCCCACCTCTGAAATAACAAGCTTAGAGCAGACGCATCTGGGAGAAGCCCTACTGCATTTTATCATTCTTTTTTAATTTTTGCAGATCTTGTAAATAAAAAACGGTATATCATTTGCATTTGTTTGATCACTAGTGAAGCTGAACATCTTTTCATGTTTACTGGCCATTAACATCTCCTGTGAACTGCCTGATCATGTCCTTTATTTTTTCTAGTGGATGTTTTCATTTTTTAACTGATTCATCAGCTCTCTTTACGTATTTAGGATATTAACCTGTCTGTCCAATATGTTACAAATATATTTTTTCCAGTTTGTTATTTGTCTAAACTTTTAACAGTATTTAAGTTTTTTTTTTAACTGTAGACAAGTTTAACATTTTTATGTTGTCTAATCAGATTCTCTTCTTTAATGGAATTTGGGTTTTATGCCATACTGAGTTTAAAAAGACTTCATCATCCAATTACATATGTTTACTTCATATTTTTAGTACCTATGCGGTTCTACTTTTTAACATTACGTCTTTGATTCACCGGAGTTCATTTTGGAGTTGGGTGTGAGATTGGGATACAACTTAGTTTTCTTTCCAAATGGTTAATCAGTTGTCACAATTCCATTCACTGAAGAGTCCGCTCTTTTCTGTGTTGATTCAAATTGCTGTGTTAATCATACACTAAATTCTTAAATATACTCAAGTCTGTTTCTAGCAGTAACACAAGTTGCTTGTTAGAAGTTTTTAGTGATTTTTTTTTTTTTTTTTGCTGAGGAAGATTGGCCCTGAGCTAACATCGGTGCCCACCCTCTTCTACTTTGTATATGGGACACTGCCACAACATGGCTTGATGAGTGGAGCGTAGGTCCATGCCCAGGCATCTGAACCTGTGAAGCCCAGGCTGCTGAAGCAGAGCATGCGAACTTAACCACCACATCACCAGGCCAGCCCCTAGAGCTTTTTAGTGCATTTTAATATCTGCAGAACAAGTCTCTCTATTTCTCCCAATTCTCCAGCCCTAAATATCCCCCCTTCCTTCATATTTTCATGTCTCACTTTTTAATGGACATTCTCCTTTGGCTGTCAACTGGCGCAGAGAGAAGAGAGCAGGACGTGAGGACAGGCAGAAGACAGAGGACAGAGAGGGAAGCAGTGGATGGACCACAGAGAGCTGTGTAGGCCACATTTTAGAGTTGGGACTTTCTCTTGAAGGCAGTGGGGAATTGCAGAACAGAAACACAAATCGAGTTATATGAGTCTGCAGTGTGGAGAATGGACAAGGAGGAGCCAGGACTAGAGGTAGGGAGATTAACAGACAGTTTCAACAATCAAGGTAAGAGAGGATAGTGGCCTAAAGAGGAAGATGAGTAGGCATACTCCACAGACACTTAGGAAGCAAAATCAGTAAGACTTGGTGATCAAATGGGGTTAGGGAGGTGTGAAGGAGACACAGGGATTTCAGTCCAGGACCACAGGGTAGATGATGCTAAGTTCACTAAGCTAAAGTATTCAGGAGGGTCAGAGGTTACAGTAAGATTTAGGGATTAAAGAGAGACAATGATTTCAGTTTTGAAAATGTGGGTTACAACCTAAAGGACTACCTTTGTCGTTTGCTGCTTGTGAGATTTTGGTTGTCAATCAGTTAACCTCCTTGGGTCTCAGTTTCTGCATCTTGATTAGACAAAATAAGCTCTAACATCACCTCCTCCTCCAAAATTCTACTCTCCTGAGAGAGGGTGACAGCCTAACTCACTGTGGGAGTGCTGCAGCCAGGCTGTGGAAGATCCAGGAGTGAGGAACGAAGCAGGCCCAAGGGCAACCATCCACCTCAAGTTTCCTTGCAAATCTGGCAACAAAAAGGAGCTCTTCTGTACACCTTACTAGCCTTGAAACATCTCTGCTTGGCAGCACTTCTTTGCTACCTCATGCTTCATTTCACTCCGTCTAGGAGGTACTTTTCTTCCCTGCATGTGGAACCCTGTGCTGGTTCCTAACTAATGTTAATACTCCAAATTCTGATCCCCTTATCTCTGCTTTGGGCATATACAAACAGAATGATTTCATTCTCCTTTGATCCCCGGTAAAGGAAATGTTAAAGAATAGACCACTCAAAAAAGAAACCTAGGATGACAGAGAGCTGCTAACTTCTTTTTTCTTCTGTCAACGTCATATAATTTTGCTAATTTTCTGCTTTTCTTGGTCTATAGGGAACTAGGTTTCTACTCATTTCACCCAAACAAAACAAAAACAAAAACCTGTTTATCCAAAGAAAATTACAAAATGCTTATTGTAGAGAAGAAAACATGTCACCTACCAGAGATAACCAAAGTTAATAGGTTGGGTATATATGTATATTAAAAGTACTTTTTCTTAAAAAACAAAACATAATTCTGTATATATACTTCTGTATCCTGCTTTTTCCTTTACTAGTATTTTGAAGCCCCATCTTTAAATGTGAGTGTCCAATCGCTAACACGACCACCTGTCAGACATCTAGGCATACTCTGGAAGTCTGTATGAGGAGAGGTGCCACGCCACCACCCCATCCCATTTTAGCAGGTCAGTTACGGCCAAAAGATAGCCGCCCACAACCAAAGTCCTCGCTTGCCTCGCTGCCCTGTGTGGTGTGGTGGGCTTTCCAGAAGCGGCAGAATTACCTGAGTTTCAGCTGCGATCGCACCTCTCCAAACTCCAGCTGGAGCAGTTCGTTATAACAGGCCATGAGGCTGGGGTTTTCTATATACCTCTACAAACAGAAAGGGGATTTTGTGGATAAACAAATGTGCACCTTTAAATTATTATATATATCAATAAAAATAATCTTTTCAACAGACTTCTCAATTCGGTAACTGAAATCTAAAAAAAATACTTTCTCTTTAATGATGAACAGGAAGTGAGACATGAAAATTTATGGGTACCAAATTAGCTTTAAAAAAAACAGGGCTTAAGAATGCTTTTCTTTCAGTGCCTTAAGGTAAGAGAATTTTGGTTGTCTGTACGTCACTAGCAGACGCTAGAACACGTAGGAGGATATTTATTAACTAAAGTCCTATTTGTATTAACTTTCAGGGTGTATTCACTTTTTCAAGAACAGTATGTTGTCCTCTTTAAAGTTGTACAAGCTCAAGTTAAGCAAAAATACGCTTACATTTCTCTTTGCACCTATATTTCACAGAGGTAACCCCCACCCAGGCAACATTTTCCTACACTAACCTCTAACCACAGCTTAACTAAGCTGACAAAGGATGACCCTCCATAGCACAGGCACCGGCAAAGCTATGGCTTTGCCCAGTATCTCTTACTGCTGTGGACAGTGACTATTCTGTATAATACTCTTTACATGATGGAAATATCTCACAACAAAGCAAATTACATAGTTCTGAGAAGCATGGACCCATTCCGCCACTGAATTATGTATCTCGTGAAGACATCTTAGAAGTCACTATGTTCTGTCACATAGTTCCATTCAGATATAAAAAATATCTGTGAACATTTACTCACTCACCCCTATTTCTGTGAACAGCTCTTGCTTTCGCCTGCTCAATACATGGGTAATAAATACTCCATCTGACTGAGGAGGAACCTGAGGCCTAAGAGGTAAGGCATCTGCAGGCCACTGTCTACAAGCCAAAGCCAGACCAATGTGGGGGGGCTCCTCGTGCAGCTCCTTCTATTGCCATGGTGAAGGCAGATGTCCCCGTTTGGACAAGGATCAGGGTCTTGTCTGGGTGTCAAGCAACCTAAAAATCCAGCTCCAGGTTCATGCCTTAAAAGCTGTAAGACCCTAAATGAGGCACTTAACTTACTTTCTGAGCCTGCTTCCTCACCTGCAACACAAGACAATACTGCTCCTACCCACCACAGATGTCCATGAGAACCAAGAAAGATGATGGGAGAGGCACACTAACTGCAAACTGCTGTACCAACATAAAGCTCAGTGACTGCTGTCCCCTGGGAAGGAAGGCAAGGACTACTGGCCATGGGCATGATGGTCCCCATGCCTGCAGGCCAAAACACAGCCATTCACCCAAAGAAGTCTGAGAGAGGTGACATGCCTACCAGTTCCCACCTACTGAGAGGGGAGGAGAGCGCTGGCCCTGCCGCTCACTCCTCAGTCAGCCATGACCCCACAGGAACACCCAAGAATCCTGCCCATCTGTTGATCAGACAGGAATAGGGAGGAGAGATTGCTGGGCATAGTGCTGTGCCACTGCCAGCAGACAAGGGGTGGGGGACTTGACATGGACAGGGGGTCCTCAGCTGTCCAAGGGCTTGGCTGGTCTCACCTGCTCTGCAGGCGAGATCTTGGGACATGGAGACACGAGTATCTATACAATTCAATAAGTGGCCTCCCATGCATGCAATCAGATTTTTCATTGGATATGAATGTATATATCCAAATTTATTTACCCCAAAGGTGGACGTCAAGGTTAAAAAACGAGCACATGTGACTAAATGTATAGCATCTTGCTCCCACTGTCTGCCCCTCCCCCTCACTCTCTCTGCTTTGCTCTGTGGGTCTAAACATCCCACCTTCCCTGCCCTTCTCCAACTTTAAATATGTCCCAAGGATTCCACGAGGCATGGAGGATGGAGAAGGGCATGAGGCCCAGGGATCCTCAGGAAATAGACTGCTATTCCCTCTCCTCACCCCAATGCATCCCACGAGAGGGGCTGGGGCCACAAATCCTGTAGACTCCTGAGATGACTTGACCTCACTTTCAGAGAATATCACAGCCACCTTGCCGGGCCCCAACCAGTGGTTCTCAACCCTTGGCTGCATATTACAACTACCCGCAATCTTAAAAAGTAACACCAACATACAGACCCCTCCCACATCAACTGAAAACAGACTCTCTAGGGAAGCTTTTCATGGGATTCTAATGCACACCAGCATTGAGAGATACCAAACCCTAACCTTTGAGATTTTAGTCAGCAAATGCTCAACTGCCAAGTACAAGTGAGAAGGCAAGCAGGTCTCCATCCATCCTGAAATCTTGAACTATGGCTAATCCACAAAACAGCTGACTGCTCCCTGAATACCAGAGATCTCACTGCAGTGTAGGCTTTCAGGTCTAGGGCCGGGCTCAAGCCTTGGCACCACTGCCTACCAGCCATGAGATGTGGGAGAATCACCTTCCCTCTAGGTCTAGACGCTCTGCTCTGTCACCGTGCCCTCTGTCACTTTAGTATCCTTTTGTTATCTGAAGGTACGGGACCCTGTATGACAAGATTAGTTAGCACTTGTGGTCTCTGAGGACTGGTCACCCACTTGGATTCGTCACCAACAAAATGGTGAGCCTGCTGCTACATCTGTATTTCATAAGTCACATACCTCCAAAATGACTATTTTAAAGCTTTTGTGCTTTTTGCATAGAAGTGTTCTCACAGGGACATGCAACTAAAAGTGGTTCCAGCAAACGCTTCAGGGCATACCTTGATTAAGAGGTCTGGGTGACAGGGCAGGGAGTGTGTGTGTGTCAGTTACTTTTGAATTTTCAAGTTAGCTTCACGATAACTCAATTACACTAAGAAAATATAAGGACCATGGTTTACTAGACCTTCTACCAGGATACTGTTTCCAGTCCACGCATCTGTGCTGATGGACCTCCTTGTGGAGAATTTCAAACACAGCACTTACCAAACACACAAATTTCCACCACTGCATCTATGCTATGCTCTTTCAAAGAGATCTCAGACAAACATAAAGTTTAATGACTTCTGGGGGATGTAGGTAAGCAAATAACCCAAGGCAGGGTGAATAATCTATCCCTCAAGTTTCACTAGAAAGTGGAAGCTTGTAAGGTCCTTGTTAAAAAGAACAGCCAGTTTTGCAGCCTAAGAGTAAAAAGAGCTTCAAAGTAACCTGGGAAAGTTTTTTCCTTGTATGAATGCTTTCCCAAGCAGCTTAGGGAGGGATGACCTACAGATCCACTGGGAATACTGATCTACAACTTCCAACCTGGGATTCTGTCCTTAAAGGAATACTCTCCTTCACGCCAGCTGACTTGGTGATTCTCATACAATCTAATATGGATTACTGGAGGTCAGGGAATGGGGGTAGGTGCTGACGTGTGCGCATGTTGCGGGGTTTGTCAAAAAAAGGAGAGAACCACAAAACTATGTAATAATGATAGTCTAATGTGTGCTTTTTACATAAAATTGTGTGTGTATAAAATAAAATCTAAAGTTCCACCTTATCTGATATGAATATTGGAATTCCTGTGTTTTTTTTGCCTGCATTTACTTGCTACCTCTTTGTTCCTCTACTGTTAAGCTCCTTTTATCACTTTGTCTTTATAAACGTCATATAATTGTATTCTTGCAACCCAATCTAACAGCCTATCTTTTTTGTTTGTTTATTTATTTTTTCCCCCAAAGCCCCAGTAGATAGTTGTATGTCATAGCTGCACATCCCTCTAGCTGCTGTATGTGGGACGCGGCCTCAGCATGGCCGGAGAAGCGGTGCGTGGGTGCGCACCCGGGATCCAAACCTGGGCCGCCAGCAGCGGAGTGCGCGCACTTAACTGCTAGGCCACAGGGCCGGCCCAAACAGCCTATCTTTTAATGGGAGAATTCAACCCATACACATGCACTTGACTTTACTCCTTCCATCTTACTTGGTGTTTATGACTGACTTCACACTGTTTCCTCTTCCTTGTGTCTGCCAGTTTGATCAAGTTGCTGTAAATTCCATATTTCCTCTTGTTAATTTGAAAGTTTTATTAAACTTTTCTGTTCTACTAATATTTACCTTCCTTTTTACTGATCTTTACTGCAGGCCAAAACACAGCCATAAAGCAGACATAGATTTCTTTACTATTATTTGAAAACAAGACACCCATTATCCCCACAACAAAGTATCTCCTACAGAGTGATGCTCTAGTCTGCACATTTCCCACAAAGATGAAAACTTCAGAATACCTTCACTGCCCACCCCCATTCCAAGTCTGCCAGATAAGGCGATGAGAATGCTTTTACTTCCACCTCCTCCCCACAAACATTGACGACACCTAGGGTTTGCTAATCTCATCTAGAATTTAAATACTGAGTTATTATTAAAATTTCTCTTTTGGTATGTCCCTTCTGCTAGAAGGGTATTACACACTCCAGTCTATATTTTTCCATTTAGGTCTAATTTTATACATAGATAGTTACATGATTATGTATAAAGACATATTATACATTATATACACATATTCACACCTGTGTATGTACATACGTAGAGAAAAAAAGGAGAGCTAGAGAAAGAGGGAGGCAGTGGGAGTACATCCACTGCTCACTCCTTTTCCTCTCCCCATCCTCCCTCATCTTAGCTTCTGTTCTGGTTCATGTGTTGTATGGCTAGAGTCCTTTCTCAGACATTTTCCTCAGACAGGGCTCTTGGGGAAATATAGCTCTGAATTTTATGTATACCCCCAAAAGGAGTATCTCTTCTGCTGTGAAAGGTCAACGGTTACTTGGCTGGATGTGTGATCCTTGGGTTGTAGTCCTTTCCTTGCTGTAATCTCTAACCGAAGTGCACACTGTTATTACTGTTTTATATAGTAAATATGTGTTTATATTTACCCATATTCACCATTTTCATGCTCTTCATTCCTTCTCGCATTTCAGACCTTCCACTGGGATTCACCTTCCTTCTGCTTGAAGTACATCCTTTAGAATCTCCTTGTGAGGATCTGCTAGTTACAAACTCTCCCAGTTTCCATATTTCTGAAAGTCTTTATTTCACTCTCATTTTCGAAAGATATTTATGAGAGGTATAACATTCTAGGTTGGAGGTTATTTTCTTTTATCACACTGAAAATATTATTTCACTGTTTCCTATTTTCCATTTCTGCTGCTGAGAAGCTAGTCGTTAGTCTGTCATTCTTTTGAAGGTAATCTTTCATTTTTTGTTGATTTTAAGATCTTCTCTCTCCTTGTTTTGTTTGTTTGTTTTTTCACTACAATGTGTCTTCTTTTTATTCTACTTTGGATTTGCAGGAATTTTTGAATCAGTGGGCTACAGTCTTTCATCAGTGCTGGAAAATTGTCTTTAAATATTACCTTGCCCCATTCTCTCTCCTGCCCTTCTGGAACTCCAGTTATATATATGCTAAACCTATACTCTCTATCCTCCACATTTCTTAACCTAACTTATTTTCTATTATTGTATCTCTGTGCTACATGCTGTATAATTTCTTCTGACCTACTGTCTAAGTTTTAAAGTTTTCAGTTATTATGTGTTCATTTCTCAAAATTCAATTATGTTCTGCTTAAAATTTGCTATGTCACTTTTATAGTTTCCTATTTCTTGCAGATATTTCCAAGCTTGTCTTTTATTTCTTTACATATAATAAACATAACTGCTTTATAATTCATGTCTGATCATTCTAATATCTGACGAGTGTGAGGGTCTATTTCTGCTTTTTTCCCCTACTAGTTCTCACTTGCAATGCCTTGGCTTCTTGGGGACTGGGCAGCTCTGACTGAGTGCTGCCGGCTGCCCTTGAACAATTATTTGCAGAAATTCTCTGAGGCCAAAGATGAAGGCATCTTCCTCTGGAGAGAATCTGTATTTGCTTCTGCCAGGTACCTAGGAGTACCACCATCCAGATCCACTTTAAACTAAATTCATGGCTGAGGTTTCTTGATTACCTCGTTGATATAAATTTGGGCTACAAATCTGCCCAAATGTCAGCCTTAACATAAGTTCTCTCCCTCACGATTCCCAAGGCTTATTGGCAACCAGCTGACCAAAGCCTTCAGAAGCCTTTTGGCTTAGCAGAGTCCAATAAATCAGAGCTAGGGGTGGAGAGAAAGGGAGCCATATTTGGGTTGCCTTATTTCCAGAATCCTTGAATTTGCTTTAAAGTCACATGCATACATGTCAACATTATAATAACACATCCTATGGTATAACTTTTAATGGGTATTTCATTAAAGGAGACTTTATTATGTTTAGATGACTTCAGCAGGCATAGTTTTGAGAGACTAAGAAAGGGGAGTGTTGTAGATTATTAGATTACCAGGTTATAAAGTTAAACCAAACTGTAACACAGCACAAGGACAACAATTTTTTTTCTTCAAATTAATTCAAAACTTTTGCTGGCTCTGAACTAAGATAAAATAATTTCTCATGCTGAATTATACTTGCGTAACAAAGAAGTGGGTACATACTCTTGTAAAGCCAGCAGCAATGAGGGGCATTACAGATGATTCTTCTCTATCCACCCTTCAAAAGAACATAGTAAATGGTTAGAGATAGTTTTTATCAATTACATGTCACCTCCTTAACTATTCACTAATTTACATAATACTATGACTGTCATATAATGAGTACTTTTAGATGAATTAGATTAATATACAAGTCAAAAATATAAAGTTGAAAATAGTTTTCTGTTTTAGTTTCATATTTAGCTTTTTGACAGTATATATTAATACCTGAAATACAGAGATTACACTAACAATCAGAATACAGGAGTAACCATATATCTACTTGATATCTAAAAATTTATATTAAATTAAATTAAATTAAATTCTTTCCTATTTTCTTCTACTTCCAGTCTATTTAAAAATAAAAAATCCCTTCTTCACCCAAAGCTCAAGAAAAAAGTTTAAAGAACACAGAAATATTTCTTCTATCTATAAAAATGTATAAGCTAAATAATATTTATTTGAATACTGCCCTTCTCCTCACATATTTCTATTCTTTCCTTACCTCCAATTTAAGGATGAAATATAAGATTTCCCCCATTTATGTATACTTCAAATCTTCAATTTAGAGTTAGAAGGCCCTAGGAAGATACCTCTCGAAAACATTCATACTTTTAGGAATGGAATTCTCTCGAGGTTTGCCTATTTCTAAAGTTAAAGGCAGTCCAAAATCACAAAACCTAGCATGAGAGTTGAAACTCCTACCATGAAGTTAACTGGGAAAGTGAAAGAAAATGTGAAAGAACAAAGAAGAAAAGGCCAAACTAAAAAATGCCATGCCTGTCCCAGCCTACAAGCTGTTATTTGGGCCTCTGTTAAGAGCAAGCATTACAGTGACACTTGAATTTCAACATCGAAAAAAAAATGAAAGCTTACCTGCGTACTACACCAATAATAACTGTATTTTCTGAGAGTTTTGATGATCTGATAGACCTTTAAAAAAAACCCAAATTTTAAAATAAATTTAAAGTAATTCTTAAAAAAATAAATACACTTAATTTTTTAGAACAATTAAAGTTGGAGGAGAGGTACAAGGGAGAGCGAAAGATCCCTTCACCTGGATTCACCTTCTTGGCTACTTGATCTTTCTCTCTTTGGGGGACAAACTCCTCATCAATGGACTGTGGTAACCCAACAATTATGGGGTACAAATGTAACAGCTGAGACGATGTGCCTTCTACTTGTCAACTTAAATTGTTTCAGGTGGAGAATTTTCCCCACCTTGGGCTTACACGAGAGGGGTTATTCGTCTCTTCCTATCAAAAGGAAATGCAAGTTTATGTGTATTACCACATGCTGATGGCTATGATTACAGTGGGGATGAAGAATCCCAAGGGTCAGCTCTCCACTATATTCTAAGCAGTACAAAGAAGAGTTCCTAGGTAGAATGCAGGCAAAAACAATAACAACAACTCAAAACTAGGAAATGCAAGATATTCTTATCAGTCAGAAAGAAGAGAATCAACAGCTGATAGAAAAGGTTAAGAATGCAGGACTGGGGCCGGCCCCGTGGCTTAGCAGTTAAGTGCGTGCGCTCCGCTACTGGCGGCCCGGGTTCGGATCCCGGGTGCACACCAATGCACCGCTTGTCCAGCCATGCTGAGGCCGCGTCCCACATACAACAACTAGAAGGATGTGCAACTATGACATACAACTATCTACTGGGGCTTTGGGGGGAAAAAAAGGAGGAGGATTGGCAATAGATGTTAGCTCAGAGCCGGTCTTCCTCAGCAAAAAGAGGAGGATTAGCATGGATGTTAGCTCAGGGCTGATCTTCCTCACAAAAAAAAAAAAAAAAAGAATGCAGGACGGGTTGAGAAAAGTAGAAGACACTGCTCCACTGACATTACTCAAGGAGTATGAGACTCCCCACAGAGAGTAACTTCAACTCTTTTAGACAAGCAGCTTCCCAGGAAGCCATGGGGAATGAAAATCCAGCCAAGAGATCAGAGAGGGCAGAAATAAGTGTGACACAGGGAGTAGGAGAAGGAAAAGAAACTGCTCCATTGGTGATATGCAACAGCTGTGAACTCGTCCTGCTCTGGGGGAAGAAAGCAGGACTCTCCAGAGAAGAAGAACCAGGCCACAGGAAGAGGGAGGAACTCAGCCCGTGGACTGAAAGGAAGACAATCACATGGGAGGGTGACTTCAGAAGGAGTGGAATGGAGGGACCATACCCAGACTGCCTCAGCTAAGTCGGAAGTGTGCTGGCCTCCTGGAGAATGTGTCCAGGATGGGACAGAGAACAGCCAAGACTTACTGCATCACTTCAGTTCTGTTAGTTCAAGAAATAGAACCGCTTCTGAATCACAGAACACAGAAAATAATCTGAGTGACTATTTCTCATTTCTCCTAAGGACAGCATATATCATAACTATTCCAGATGCATAAGAGAAGTTAATTCATCATATACAATGGACGCCTCAGTTTTGGCAAACTTCTTCAGTAAAGGGCCACATAGTAAATATTTTAGGCTTTGAGGACCATACAGACTCTGTCACAACTATTCAATTCTGCCGTTGTGGCCTGAAAGCAGCCAAAGACAATGCATAAATGAATGGGCATGACTGTGTTCCCCTTTGCCCACCCCGGCCTTAGAGCACCGGGGCTTAATTTTCTCATGGAACTCAGGCTGACAACGGCTTAGAGTCTAATGATAGATGCAGACTAGATCTGGGGTAGGGAAATTGCTGAGGGAGGGAAAACAGCTCTAGGGACCAGCCAATCTCTCTCATGGGCCACATAGCTCACACCTTTCTCTCAACATTTCTGCTCTTCCCAGTGTCCACTCTACTCCTCCAGCTTCTATCTGCCTATCCTCTCCAGAAAGAGCTATAAGGGCACCGCACGGCTCTACTGTAAGAGACTTCTCAACAGGTCACTGCAGGGCTTGCTGACCAGGTGCCAATCTCTTGTCCAGCCGTGGTCTTCCTGCCTGCAGAATAGCCAAGCTCACCTTCCTGGAGAAGAGGCCATGGAAGGGCTGTTTAAGCTTGGAAGAGTGACTGGCAGGGCAGACACTCACACAGACAAGGCCAGTTCACTTTTCAAACCTGTTGGCTAATAGGTTTGAAAAGCTAGCACTAATCTTAAACAAGGAACGAGAGACATGGACTCACAAATGGTATTTCCACGATTTCTTAGGACACTGTACTTGTTCTTGTGTTTATATTTCAATCATATCACAAAGATTTAGAGGGAGAAAAGGCAAATTTAAGTATGCAGCCAGCCATCTCAAACCAGCTCTCATCTTTTTCGAGGAAAAACAGAGATCCGAGCAGTATAAGAGCAAGTGGACAACCATGCAGGTGAACTCAGCAAGTAGTTTTGGATGACCTACTAAGGACAAAGTGGAAGGAAAGACCAGGTTTACCTGGAGATAAGCCGATCCCTGGAAAGGAGGTCTAACACTGTATAACAAGGCAGAGGTGTACTCTAGACTTTTTTTGGCCCATAAGAAGGAAGCACTGGCTAGAAAACAGAAATGTCAGGAATGTGGGTTGAAAAATAACACCCTTTACTTTAGAATTCATGAAAACTGAGAAAGAAATCACCTGGCATCATCAAAAGGTACACCCAGAAATTCGGAAGGCAGATTTCTTTCAAGAAGTCAGAAAAAAAGATGGGGCAGGAGTTTGTAGCACAAGATTCTGAAAGGCTACACAAGCATATTGGGAAGCTCTCCAAATCACACTACCTGGTCTATCATTAGGATTTGATTTGGTTATGCATAAGAAAACTCCAAAGAATAGTGGCTTAAACTAGATTTGTCTCCCACATAAAAGAAGTGCAAAGGTATGCAGTCCAAGGCTGCAATGGCACTTTGAAGCATCAGGAACCCAGCTCCCTCCATCTTATGTTTCACAATTATTGTCTGTACATGGTTTCTTCCTCACGGTCCAAGATAGATGCTGAGCTCAGCCATAATATCCACATTTCAGAGAGCTGGAAGAAGGGCATGCACTCTCCCTTCAAGGATACTTTCCAGAAGATGCACAAGACACTTTCACTGGCCACCTGCAAGAAAAACTAGGGAAAGCAGTATATTTTCTAGGTGGCCATGTGCCCAGGTAAACACTACAAATTCTATTATTAGGAAAAGAGTAGAAATGAGTACTGGGGGCAACTACCAGTCTCAAGGCACACTAGGCAACTACAAATAATTGTGATGATGGTCTCGACACAAAACTGGAAAAAAAGCCACATGACAGCAGTTTACTAACAGGACATAACAAAGCCCTTTAATGAGTTAAATTTTAAAAAAGCACAACTCCATTACTTGTACTTTGCCACTGTTCCCTCTGCCATGTGGAATGAGTTTCAGATTAAAAAGAATGGAATTTACAACGGTAAAAAGGATCTGCAGACCAAGTTGAATCCAGAGATTATATGAAAGCCTTGGCACTCTGAGTTCAATCTTGTTTCTGCATTCAACATATATTTCAATTTTGTTAATGCATTTTGGGTTTCCACGCAGAGCTTTACTTCCTCTATCTCTCTTTATCAAATCTTCCCTTTCATTACAGAGCCCTGCTCCTGTTACACAAAGGAATGTTTCTTCATTTCTTCTGACTACACTAAGCATATGTCTTTTAAAAGAATCTTCAGTTTCTCATAGAAAATAATTTTTTGTCTTTAAGGCTACTCTTTTCCCCTCCACAGTCTGGCAGCTTTTTACAGGCCCCCTTCTTTATCCTATTCATTTATCCTTGAATGGGAGCAACATCAACGCAGGCCGAGAGTCTGCAGCAGAGAGGGTCAGAGGAGTCGCCCTTGTACCCCTTGGCTAGACCCTTGGCATCAACAGCCATCCTCCTCTTAGGTCTGGGCCTGCAGATCAGGTCAACAAGAGCGAGTTCATGCTCAGAGAGCACTGCCAGCAGGCATGCATGGTCTGCTGCACAGAGTGGACTCCCGGCCTGCTCTCTCCCATTCTCTAGCTAAACCTCAGAATTGATGCAGTTTGCTGTTTTGAAATTGCAATATGTGAAGGATTGTTTCCAGGCCCCTTATGCCTCCGTCTCTTCTTACAACATGATAGGAAAAACCACATCTCTGTCTATCTCCCTCTGCTCCCTGTCTGGGGCTTCCTAGTGGAAGTAGAAAGTAAAGAATGAAGAGACAGCAGGGGCTAGAGGCAGGCCTCTGGCCAGCTCACAGAAGTGTTGGTGCTCAGCTGAGAGTGAGCCATCTGTTTCCCAAGTCAGTGTAGCACCAGCATCCCAGGCTCAGCAAGATACAGTAGGAAGGAAGCAAAGCCCCACTCCCTTTGGGGCCATCGGTAATTCAGCTTCAGAGACTGAAGTGTGCAGTGGACATTCCAGGAACAGGCTTCTTTATTAGCCCCACAGTAGAAGAGATGCAGTGGGAATCGCTGTTCTTTTCTGTTCTCCCAGCTTCTGACATCTCTGTCATCTCATCCTTGGTTTTTTAATTGCTGTGGTCAGTTTTTGTCTCTTTTGTTACCTTCATAGGTTTTTTGATAGGAAGTTGGGAGGAGGCACTGATATCAGGCACCACACAAGATGGCCCATAACAGCCTCACAACTGGTTGGCTTGCCTCAGCTCCTTCTGTCTTCCACTCCGTTCTCAAGTTGGCAGCCAGAGTGACCTTCCATTCTACTCTTGATGCTCTACTGTACAGAATACGTCAGTGTCTCAGCTGCCTACAGGGTTAAGTCCAAAGGCTTTGGCTCAGCACCCTCATGGTCAGGCTCACGTCTGCTGCTCCAGCCTCACTCTGAGCCACGTCCTATACCTGCCTGATCCAGCAGCCATCAAACACCATGCAGAGGAGACCTGGACACCCTGCCTGTTCCTGCACATGCTGTTCCCTCTACCTGGAATGTTTTCTCCACCTTCCTTCCTTTCACAACTCCTGCTCAGCCTTCAGGACTCAACCCAAATATCCTCCTTGACAAAGGCAGCCACAGCCCTTTGTATATACCTCCCATAAATGCTCTGTGGGCATTTATGGGACTGCTGTACTGAAATCACTTCCTTGCCCTGCCAACTAGAGCATTAGCTGCTCAGAGGCAAGAACCACGTCTTATTCACCTATGCAGTAGCTCCAGTACCAAATACAGTGCCCAGAACTGAGAAGACTTACAAAGTAGGGTTCCTCAATCGGTGGATTTAGAAACATCACAGACAATTTGGCCTTCAGTAAGGCATCTGATAAGGAGTGTCAGGAGTTCCAAATGTCTCTAATAGAGTTACAGGTGAACGCTAGTTGTTTAGACAAGTCAGCAACTGATGACAAACTCTTCACAGGTGGTGTTGATTAGGTATCCCAAAAGGAGGATGAAGGGAAGGGCAGAGCTCTGCCAGGGCTAAGGTCTATGAGCTGTGTAGGTCAGTGGAGAGAGAGAGGGCAAGCAGGGTCAGGAGGGAGAGCCTGGAAAGATTCCTCGAAGGAAGAGTCCATAGTGGGCAGGCACCCTTACACGGATGATCTTAAGGAAGATAAACCAGGTAAAGGCCAGAACCAAGATGAAACTGACTTAGGAAAATAAATCAGGGCCCGCTCTTGCCTGTATAAAATTCAGTACAAATGGCATAAGGACGATCGCCTCGCCAAAATCCTCAGCCAACAAGATGGAGATGACGTGGTAAAACACAGCAAGCGAGAAAGACTTGAGATTCTCAGCCAGAGCTATGACACAGCCATCAGGAAACGAACGTGATTGGGGGCTGCATTTGTAGAGGTCTGCTCTCTGGCAAGCATAGGAGAGATGACTGTTCTGCTCACTCCTCATTGGTCCATCCAAACCTAGTGTGAGCTTTTCGGTTCTGGAGCCATGCTTGTAAGAGCTATCAACCAGAAGAGGGTACTCAGAAGCAGCAGCCTTGATGGGGCTGGAATATGAAACCATACTCTGTGAGGAGCTTCTGACAGCAGTGAGGATGTGCTCCATCCAGAAAAGACAATTCCTATCCTCGAATGCTGGGAATCTGGGCAAGGGGACTAGACTTGTTCGAGTGACCCTATGGGCCAAATCTGGACAAAGTTGGGCTCAACATGAAGGAGAACTTCTGAAACTCAGAGCTTTGCCTTGGGAAACCCTAAACCCCCAGCAGAGGCTGGTGGGGACTTTGTAGAGGACATGCACACATGACAGTCTATGTTTCTCTAAAACCACATATTAAGCGAGAGGAAGTCAAGATGGTGGCATAGGCGGACTCCGAACTCACCTCCTCCCACGGACACAACAGACTTACAACTATTCTTGGAACACTTACACCTGAGAGAGAACTGAAAACTGGATAAGAGGAAGCCCTAAAACAAATGACAATCCTGACTGAGGTGGAAGAGACAGAAATTTCCTTCTGGAGAGAAAAAAAGCCACCTTGACAAGCCACAGGGCTTCACGGCCACTCAAGAGCAATCCAAAGGTACACAGCCTTCCCTGGAGGAGTGGGGGACCTGACCAGGGAGCAGTGCCACTATAAGCATTTTTTGGACCCAGCACAACCGAGACGAGTGTCATAATATCTGGCTTTGCTGGCAACTAACAACAATGGGGAACACTCCCCAGAAAAGCTGGGACATAAAGAAATTAAAGCCAGCTCTTAAAGGGCCCACGCACAAATTCACCCATTTCGGAAAGCAACCTAAAATCACCCAAAAGAAAGGTGCACAGTCCTATGGTGAAGAGACTCCTCTGATAGGCTCTTGGTGCAGCTCGGTGAGAGGTGAGACCTCTCCAGGGACTGAGACATTGGCAGAGGCCATTGTTATGACCTGGTACAGGTGTGCTGACACAGACGCTGTCAGACACCATTGGAGTTCTTCCCCTGGCCTGCTAGCCCAGGGTCTGCCCCACCCACTAGAGTACTGATTTAATCCAGCTCAGCCAAACCAAGCAGCCTGCCCTAGGGACTGGCTCCACCCAACAACAAGCCCTCAGGCAACTTGTGGACCTCACAGGATAGGTGCCTGGATTCTCTGCAGCCTGGTGAATGGGTCCACTTCCATTGGGCAGGGCACGCACAAGGGATGCGCAGAGTGTGTGGAGTGCATGGGGCTTCTGCCGTGGGGCAACTGGGTCCGCTTCAGCGGGTTGGGGCACACAGGGCAGGTCTGCGTTGACAGTGTGTGTGGCTCTGTGGGTGGTGGGGCTTGTCAGCTGCAGAAGACTTGTGCTCCTCAAAAAGCCACATAGGGGATTGGCCCCACTTTCTAAGGTCTGAAACAACTGGGTGCACCAATCCTCAGAGAGCTGACAAGAGCCTTGCAGACCAGAGGCCTATAGCAATTGTAAGCCCCCAAGCCTCAAAACCAGCCACACTGGGGGCCTACTCACTTAACAGAAAAACTGCAACAGGAATGTGCTATTAGACCTTGCAGCCAACTGTGCTGGGGCTCCCCAAACCTGATAAAGAGACTGAAGGGTCCACAACGACCACACACAGCTGAGCATTACAACCAGCTGGCCAGGGGGACAGCTCAGCCTCCCTGGGCACCTACAGCAAGAGCAACCCTGGCACGACAGAAGGACACACGTAGCCCACACAGGGTCACTCCTGGAACATTTGGAACTGGTGATGAGAGGGAAGCACACTGCTGGGCCTCATAAGGCATCACTTATATAAGGTCACCTCTCCAAGATCAGGAGACATAGCTGACCTACCTAATACACAGATAAAGCACAGAGAAAGAGGCAAAATGAGGAGGCAAAGAAATATGTTCCAAGTAAGTGAAACGGACAAAACCCCAGAAAAGGAACTAAATGAAACAGAAATGAGCAATCTACCTGACAAAGAGTTCAAATAAAGAGTCATAAGGATGCTCACCGATCTTGGGAGAAGAATGGATGAACTCAGTGAGAACATCACCAAAGAAATGGAAAATAAGTAATCAGAAATGAAGAATACAATCCTGGAAATGAAAAATTCACTAGAGGGACTCAAAAGCAGAGTAGATGATACAGAAGAACAGATCAGTGAGCTGAACGAAAGACTAGAGGAAATCACCCAAGCTGAACAGATAAAAGAAAAAAGAATTAAAAAGAGTGAGGACAGTCTAAGGGACATCTGGGACAACATCAAGGGCACTAACATCCATGTTATAGGTGTCCCAGAGGGAGAAGAAAGAGACGAAGGGGCAGAGCTATTTGAAGAAATAATAGTTGAAAACTTTCTTAACATAAGGAAGGAAACAGACATCCAGGTACAGGAAGCACAGAGAGCACCAAACAAGATAAACCCAAAGAGGCCCAGACCAAGACACATCATAATTAAAATGTCCAGAATTAAAGATAAAGAGAGAATCCTAAAAGCCACAAGAGAAAGGCAACAAGTTACATTCAAAGGAATCCCCATAAAGCTATCAGCTGACTTCTCAGCAGAAACCTTACAGGCTAGAAGACAGTGGCACAATATATTTAAAGTGCTAAAAGGAAAAAAACCTAGGGGTCGGCCCTGTGGCGTAGCGGTTAAGTGCACACACTCCGCTGCTGGAGGCCCGGGTTCAGATCCCAGGCGCCCATGATGCACTGCTTGTCAGGCCATGCTGTGGCGGCATCCCATATAGAGTGGAGGAAGACAGGCACAGACGTTAGACAATAAAGGCCAGTCTTCCTCAGCAAAAAAAAGGGGGATTGGCAAGGATGTTAACTCAGGGCTGATCTTCTTCACAAAAAAAAAAAAAAAAAAAAGGAAAAAAACCTATAGCCAAGAATACACTACCCAACAAGGTCATCATTCAGAATGGAAGGAGAGATAAAGAGTTTCCCAGACAAGTAAAAATTAAAGGAGTTTATCACCAAGAAACCAGTCCTACAAGAAATTCTAAAGGGACTTATTTAAGGGGGAAAGAGAAGACCACAAGTAGGAAAAAATTATCTATTTCCATGATAAGAGGGTAACGGATACAAACGCATAAAAAAGACGTTAGATATGTTATCAAAAACATAAAATGTAGGAGGACAGGAGTAAAAGAGTAGAGCTTTTAGAAAGAGGTCAAACTAAAGAGACCATCAACTTAATATAGATTACTATATATGTAGGTTATTATATATGAACCTCATGGTAATCACAAACCAGAAACGTATAATAAATACACAAAAAATTAAGAGAAAGGAACCCAAACATAATACTAAAGAAAGCCATCAAACCACAAGGGAAGAGAGCAAGAGAAGAAGAAGGGAACAGAGAACTACTAAACCACCCAGAAAAAAAGTTAAAAAAGGTATATACTTATCAATAGCTACTTTAAATGTCAATGGACTAAATACTCCAATCAAAAGGCAAAGGGCAGCTGACTGGATAAAAAAACAAGACCCATATATATGCTGCATACAAGAGACACACTTCAGACCTAAAGACACTCACAAACTGAAAGTGAAGGGATGGAAAAGGTACTCCACGCAAATGGCAATGAAAAGAAAGCTGGGGTAGCAATACTTATATCAGACAAAATAGATTTTAAAACAAAAACTGTAACAAGAGACAAAGAAGGGCATTATTACATAAGGATCAAGGGAACAATCCAACAAGAGGATATAACACTTGTAAATATCTATGCACCCAACATAGGTGCACCTAAATACATAAAGCAAATTGACAGACATAAAAGGAGAAATAGACAAATAGTAGGAGACTTTTAACACTCTACTTACACCAACGGATAGATCATCCAAACAGAAGATCAATAAGGAAACATTGGCCTTAAACAACACACTAGACCAGATGGACTTAGTAGATATATACACAACATTCCATCCAAAAACCAAAGAATACACATTCTTTTCAAATGCACATGGGACATTCTCCAGGACTGATCACATATTAGACCATAAAACAAGTCTCTATAAATTTAAGAAGATTGAAATAATACCGGGGTCAGGCCGGTGGTGTAGTGGTTAAGTGCACACGCTCCACTGCGGCTGCCCGGGGTTCGCAGGTTCGGATCCCTGGCGCGCACTGACGCACCACTTGTCAAGCCATGCTGTGGCAGCGTCCCATATAAAGCAGAGGAAGATGGGCATGGATGTTAGCCCAGGGCCAATATTCCTCAGCAAAAAAAGAGGAGGACTGGCATCGGATGTTAGCTCAGGGCTGATCTTCCTCACAAAAAGAAAAAAAAAAAAGTAAAAAAAAGAAATAATACCAAGCATCTTTTCTGACCACAATGGTATGAAACTAGAAATCAACTACAGGAAGAAAATCAGAAAAGCCACAAATATGCAGAGATTAAACAAAATGCTACTGAACAACGTTTGGGTCAATGAAGAAATCAAAGGAGAAATCAAAAAATACCTGGAGATAAATGAAAATGAAAATACAACATGCCAGAACTTATGGGATACAGCAAAAGCTGTTCTAAGAGGGAAGTCTATAGCAATACAGGCCTACCTCAACAAACAAGAAAAATCTGAAATAAACAATCTAACAGTGCACCTAAAGGAACTGGAAAAACAAGAACAAATAAAGCCCCAAATCAGTAGAAAGAGGGAAATAATAGAAATCAGAGCAGAAACAAATGAAATAGAAACTAAAAAAACAATAGAAAAAAATCAATGAAACCAAGAGCTGGTTCTTCGAAAAGATAAACAAAATTGAAAAACCTTTAGCTAGACTCAGCAAGAAAAAGAGAGAAAGCTCAAATAAATAAAATCAGAAATGAAAGAGGAGAAATTACAACAGACACCTCAGAAATACAAAAGATTATAAGAGAATACTACGAAAAGCTATATGCCAACAAATTGGATAATATAGAAGAAATGGATAAATTCTTAGAATCATACAACCTTCCAAAACTGAATCAAGAAGAAATAGAGAATTTGCATGGACCAATCACCAGTAAGGATATCGAAACAGTAATCAAAAACCTCCCCAAAAATAAAAGTCTAGGACCAGATGGCTTCCCTGGCGAATTCTACCAAACATTCAAAGAAGACTTAATACCTATCCTTCTCAAACTCTTCCAAAAATTGAAGACGAGGGGAAGCTTCCTAACTCATTCTACAAAGCCAACATTACCCTGATACCAAAACCAGACAAGGACAACACAAGAAAAGAAAATTACAGGCCAATATCACTGATGAACTTCGATGCAAAAATCTTCAACAAAATACTAGCAAACTGAATACAACAATACATTAAAAAGATCATATAACATGATCAAGTGGAATTTATTCCAGGGATGTAGGGATGGTTCAACATCTGCAAAACAACCAACGTGATACACCACATTAATATAATGAAGAATAAAAATCACATGATCATGTCGATAGATGCAGAGAAAACATTTGACAAGATACAGCATAATTTATGATAAAAACTTGGAATTAAGTGAGTATAGAAGGAAAGTACCTCAACATAATAAGGCCATCTATGACAAACCCACAGCTAATATCATTCTCAATGGTGAAAAACTGAAACCTATCCCTCTAAGAACAGGAACCAAGGATGCCCACTTTCACCACTCCTATTTAACACAGTATTGGAAGTCCTAGCCAGAGCAATCGGGGAAGAAAAAGAAATAAAAGGATCCAAATTGGAAAGAAAGAAGTGAAACTGTCACTATTTGCAGATGACATGATTTTATATAGAGAAAACCTGAAAGAATCCACCAAAAAACTTTTAGAAATGATAAATGAATATGGTAAAGCTACAGGATACAAAACCAACATACAAAAATCAGTTGTGTTTCTATACACTAACAACAAAGTAGCAGAAAGAGAAATTAAGAATACAATCCAATTTACAATCGCAACAAAAAGAATAAAATATCTAGGAATAAACTTAACCAAAGAGGTGAAAGATCTGTACACTGAAAACTATAAAACATTGCTGAAAGAAATTGAAGAGGACACAACGAAATGGAAAGATATTCTGTGCTCTTGGACTGGAAGAATTAGCACAGTTAAAATGTCCATACTTCCTTTATAAAGCAATCTATAGAGTCAATGCAATACCTATCAAAGTTCCAACAACATTTTTCACAGAAATAGAACACAGAATCCTCAGATTTATATGGAACAACAAAAGACCCCGAATAGCCAAAGGAATCCTGAGAAAAAAGAACAGAGCTGGAGGTATCACACTCCTTGATTTCAAAATATACCACAAAGCTATAGTAACCAAAACAGCATGGTACTGGCACAAAAACAGACACACAGATCAATGGAACAGAATCGAGAGCCCAGAAATAAATCCACACATCTGTCAACAGCTATTTTCGACAAGGGAGCCAAGAACACACAATGGAGAAAGCAAAGTCTCTTCAATAAACAGTGTTGGGAAAACTGGATAGCCACGTGCAAAAAAATGAAAGTTGACCATTATCTTACACCACACGCAAAAATTAACTCAAAATGGATTAAAGACTTGAATGTAAGACCTGAAACCATGAAGCTTCTAGAAGAAAATACAGGCAGTATGCTCTTCAACATCGGTCTTAGCAACATATTTTCAAGTACTATGTCTGACCAGGCAAGGGAAACAACAGAAAAAAATAAACAAATGGGACTACATCAAACTAAAAAGCTTCTGCACAGCAAAGGAAACCATCAACAAAACGAAAAGACAACCTAACAACTGGGAGAAGATATTTGCAAACCATATATCTGATATGGGGTTAATATCCAAAAGATATGAAGAACTCAAACATCTCAACAAACAAGAAAACTAACAACCCAATAAAAAATGGGCAAAAGACCTGAACAGAAATTTCTCCAAAGAAGATGTAAGGATGGCCAACAGGCACATGAAAAGATGTTCAACATCATTAACTATCAGGGAAATGCAAATCAAAACTACAACGAGATATCACCTCACTCCAGTCAGAATGGCTATAATTAACAAGACAGGGAACAACAAGTGTTGGAGAGGATGTGGAGAGAAGGGAACTCTCATCCACTGCTGGTGGGAGTGCAAACTGGTGCAGCCACTATGGAAAACAATATGGAGATTCCTCAAAAAATTAAGAACAGAACTACCATACAATCCAGCTATTCCATGGCTGGATGTTTATCCAAAGAACACGAAAAGATGCATGAGTAGAGATACACGCACCCCTGTGTGCACTGCAGCGTTATTCACAACAGCCAAGACTTGAAAGCAACCTAAGTTCCCGTCAAGGGACGAATGGATAAAGAAGATGTGGTATATATACACAATGGAGTACTGCTCAACCATAAGAAAAGATGAAATCCAGCCATTTGTGACAACATGGATGGACACTGAGGGTATTATGCTAAGCGAAATAAGTCAGAGGGTGAAGGTCAAATACCATATGATCTCACTCATAAGTAGAAGATAAAAACAACAACAAACAACAATTGGTTTGGTGGTTACCAGAGGGGCAGGAGGGAGGGAAGAGGGTGAAAGGGATGATTAGGCACATGTGTGTGGTGACAGATTGTAATTAGTCTTTGGGTGGTGAACATGATGTAATATATGCAGAAAAAGAAGCATAATGATGTACACCTGAAATTTATATAATGTTCTAAACCAATGTCACCACAATAAAGAATAAACAAATAAATAAAAGCCACCAGTTTTAAACGAAAAAAAAAAGGAAACCAAATATTAAACAACCCAGTTCACATTCTTTATTTTAATATTATATAAATTTTTATTTACATATCAGTAAAAATGAATTTGATGAATGTATTACCCCTATCTGTTTAGAACATTCCCCAAATGTATAACAATAGTACATTTTCCTCCCTTAAAAAGTGGAGCATAGGGCTGGCCCGGTGGTGTAGCGGTTAAGTTCACTTCGGCGGCTCGGGGTTCACAGGTTTGGATCCCGGGTGTGGACCAATGCACCGCTTATCAAGCCACACTGTGGCAGATGTCCCATATAAAGTAGAGGAAGATGGGCACGGATGTTAGCCCAGGGCCAATCTTCCTCAGCAAAAGCAGGAGGACTGGCATGGATGTTAGCTCAGGGCTGATCTTCCTCACAAAAAAAAAGTGGAGCATAATTTTATGTTATGTATATTTTACACCACAATAAAAACAAGTGGAGCATAACTACCACAACTTGACCTTTCCTTTTTTTTTTTGGTGAGGAAGATCAGCCCTGAGCTAACACCTGTTGCCAATACTCCTCTTTTTTGCTGAGGAAGATTGGCCCTGAGCTAACATCTGTGCCCATCTTCCTCACTTTATGTGGGACGCCTGCCACAGATGGCTTGATGAGTGGTGTGTGAGTTCACGCCCAGGATCCAAACCTGCGACCTCTGGGCTGCCAGAGGTGGAGCGTGCGAACTTAACCACTATACCACTGGGCTGGCCCCTTGACCTTTCTTTTACAACACAGGATGATCTAGAAGAGTCATCTTTATGAGTACAAATTTCCACTGTCCAGCAGATACCTGTAACTAGGTATGGGCCTGGACAAGACCAGGAAAGAAGCCAAGTTTTCCTCAGCACTTCACTCCCTCCTCATCTTTTCTATTTGGGCTCTTTGGCCCTCCTTAGATACTTCTTCTGCCGTGCAGCAACCCACCAAGACTACCAAGCACCATATAACTTTCCTTCCTCTGAGTGATAGCCATCAAATGTTAGAGATAGAAAGGATCTTGGAAACCAAGTGTTCAAAATTTACAGTTGAGAAAACAGATCCCCAGAGAAGGCAGAGGTTACTCAAAGGCAAGCAGCTGATCAGGGGAAGACCCACGCGTAGGACCCAGGCCTCCTTCCACCTGAGCCAGAGCTCTCTCCATATCTCTTGGGCTGCAATCCCTCCTGGATGTGCCAGGTAACTGGCCAGATGATATGTCAACAAATCTGGGCTACAATGACAATGGCTTACTGCAATCAACCAGACAGAAACAGGAGAGGAACACAGGCAGCATGGCAGGTGCTAGAAGAAGGCCAGAGGGGAAGATCTAGGATCATGCCTGGGTGAAAACCACCGAGTCTGACTCTCACCACCAAGGAAATCACCACGTACCCACAAACAACCTTTTGATAGGATGCCATTTTCTTGTCATCTCAGTTTTTAATTCTTATTATATTCGGTTTAAATCTTTTCTCTCTCCAAAAAGATTTTAAATGTCTTTAAAATTAATGTTATAAAATTTTATATTAAAATTACAATGTCTTCCCCAAAATAAAGTTTTCTATTAAATGAAATGGGTATTTCACTTTGCCTTGCTTCCATCAGCAGCAAATAATTTTCTTTATAAAGCACTTTTCTTAGATTTATGTCTGCTACCCAGAATTCTCTCATAACATTGATATTCTGCAAGTATTGTAAACAAGACACATTCACCTAATATTAGAAAACAATTTTCAAATTTTTTATAACTGAAAAAAATCTGGAGGGGCTGGCCCTGTGGCCTAGTGGTTAAGTTCAGCACGCTCTGCTTTAGCAGCACAGGTTCAGTTCCCGGGTGCAGACCTACACCACTTGTCAGTGGCCATACTGTGGCAGTGACCTACGTACAAAATAGAGGAAGACTGGCACAGATGTTAGCTCAGGGCGAATCTTCCTCAAACCAAAAAAAAAGAGGAAGTTTGGCAACAGATGTTAGGCTCAGGGCAAATCTTCCTCAGCAAAAAAAAAAAAAAAATCTGAAAAATTATAATAACTCATTGCAGTAAAATAGAGGTGATAGTTATGGTTAATTACATATTGGGTTTCGGTTTCATCTTAACCCTTAATAGTTCTCATTCATATTTTCTCACTGTTTTAAGCAAAGCAAAATAAAACAAAAGAGATAAAGATCAGTCCTAGAAACAATGATGTTCTAATGTCTTGCTTCTTTTACAGGCATGGAAGGCAACTTTAAAAACACTGAATTTAACTTAATGTATTTCTGGGCTGCATTTATTGTCACAAATACCAATGGGACTATTGAAGCCTGAGTCTCAGGCTTACCTGCACAGCGCCTCTGCATCCAGCTGCCGGGGATTTCTGTGGTCTATGATGATGATGTCATGATGTTTGTCCAGGAAACAGGCAAGGACAGCCTGAGCTTCCTTGGTAACTGTACATTTAAACCCTGCTTTTTCACATGCCCTACAGAATCCATTACACTGGTTATCTTCTTTGGTAAACACTAAAAGTACCTGAATCAAAAAAGCATGAACACATTTTTTTTTTTTTTTAAAAAAAAGAGATGTTGTTAGAATTGTTGTTTCTTAACAAAGCCATAGAAAACTCCCAAGCATTTTCAAGGCAAGTACACAGATGTGAACATAACAATCTGTTGATATAAATCCTTCACCTACACATAACTCAGGGACTCAGCTCCCTGAAATCAGTGCTATTCTATCTGTTCTTAATCTGGAAGTCCAAGTACATGGATCATACATTTATTTCTTTTGCTCATAAGCCCAATGACAGAACTCAACAAAGGCTTGATTAAGCATTCTATCTTGAAACTAAAACAATTAAAATACACAAATATTTATTTTAGTTAACAGTAAGTTAACTAGGTAAGTCCTTAGACGGCAAACACTAATATTTCAGTCAAACTCCTAGAATACTTAATACTTTAAATAATGTATTTAAATGTTTTGATTCCGATTTTTATGTAATTCCTCCAAGTTAAAAAAAATTACTTTGATTATAAGAGAGGAGATTTAAAGTAGACCAAAATGTTACACTTCAAAACCTGCCAGTTAAGTGACACGGGAATAGCACCAGGTACAAAAGGCAGCTTCTGTGTGACTGCCCAGGACGACGGCTGGCTGTACCTGTGCCTGGCCCGGATCAGGTGAGGCCTGGGTCTGATGCCTCTCCCCTGTGCAGCCAGGGCCCCCAACCAAACAGATCTGGTTCAGGAGCACACTGCTCTGGCCCTTCAGACCCAGACTGACTAACGCAGGCAACAGTGGTAAGGCAGGAGAGGGGCAGCCTAGGACAAAGAGACTTCTAAGCTGACAGAAACCGTGTTCCCCAAGGCTTAGTTCCCCTAAGTTTACCTAAGTGCACAAATACTACAAATGCCCAGAACTAAGAGAGCACACATTTCTGCCAGTCCTTTTTGTATTTTTAAAAAATATAATAGTTAACAGGTGTTTGTGTGCAGGAAGCATCAAATAACTTGGGAGTTAAATTTCAATTGGTTATTTTGTCTAATATTTTGGATTAGACAATTTATAGATATTTTCTCTGTGATAGAGCTGATTCAGCAACAGAGAGAAGACTATGCTTTTACTTTTTTATATTGGAAAATTTCAAACCCATAGAAAAGTTGTGAATGACATTGAACACTAGCATACCCATCTTCTAGTTTCATCAACTGTTAACGTTTTGCCACCTCTGCTTTCTCTCTCTCTCCACACACACACACACACACACACACAATAATACACATTCTTTTCTTTACTTCTGAATCTCTTAAAGCAGGTTGCAGATATTTCTTCATCTCTAAATATCTCAATGTGTATTTCTAAGAAAAGTACATTCTCTTATATAATTACAGTACTGTTATCAAGTTCAGGAAATTTAACATTGATCCAATACTATTATCTAAAATAGAAGACTATTTTTAATGTATAACTTGAGGCCCTTTCCCTCCCCCTCTTTAAAGAAAATCAACATGTGAAAATTACAGCATGGTTCAGTATTACCTGGAGTTGATGTGGATGAAATCTCATGGGGCCAAATTCCACATCAGCTACTGCTACCTGTAAGAAAAAGATTTGCTTAAAAATGAAAGAAAAAAAAAATAAGCTTGCTTAAAATTTTCTCTCTCTAAACAGTGCCAGAGATGAAAGTGAAATTTCTACTCCAGAGAATAATTACGTAAACTAAATAGTTATTAGACAGAGGAATCCCAGGGATCTCCTTATAAACCCCAGGAAAGGCAGAGAGCAGGCAGGAACAAAGAAAACGAGTCTGATCCCGGCTTTTCTTTTCTTAACTGTGTGTGACTTCAAGTGAATTACTCAACCTCCCTCAGCTTCAATTTCTCATTAGTTACGAAGATCAAATGAGATTATAATAAAAAGAGCCCCCAAAGATTAGACATTGAATGAACATGAGTTCCTTCCATTCTACTTCCATCCTTCCCCTGATGAACTATGAAATCATGTTTACATCTAAAATGGCACATAAACAACAAAATCCAGCAGTCAGAACCATGGGACATCAGAGCCAAAGAAATCTCATTGAGAAATAGTTAACACTTTTCATTTTACAGAGGAGCTTAATGCGTATCAATAAATGCTTATCTATTGAGAATTTAACACTAAAATACACAAAGATAAATACAATGTCATAACCAAACCCCAGTGAGTAATAATAATCATAGCGCCAGTGGAGGGCTCAGCATACACTACACACTGTGCTAAGGGCTGACCATGTGTCATCTCGCTCAGTCTTTGAAGCAACATGGTGAGAATTTAGAGTGGGAAAACTGAGGTTCCAAGTGCCTTGTTTAAGGCCACACAACCAGCAAGTGGCAGCTGGGGTTCCAGCCCAGGACTGTGACGCTCTATAACATGTGAGGCAAACCCAGGGCCACTGAAAGGTTTTGGGCATTCTGTGCACTCCGCAAAGAAGCCCAAGTCAGGGAGAATGTGGGGCTGAAATTTAGCCCCAAGTGATGAACCCTGGCACTAGGCTTCAAAAGAGAAAGCAGAAAAGACACCACCAGGAGGGATGCTGCTACTGCCCATGATAAAGAAGTGGTTAGATGGCACATGTGTCCTCTACATGAAGGGGGCATGCAGCCTCTGACAGAGGATACTCATGAGATTTGCTGTGAAGAGTCAGGTAGATAAAAAATAAAGTCGGAAAGGAGAGAAAGAAAAAATTTATGAATAGTTTACAAACATATGATATACTAGGTCACAAAGAAAACCTCAAAACATAGTCCTCAAAGTAAAACTTGTACACTTTTTATTCTTCAACCATAATGGAATCAAACTAGAAATTAAAAATATAAGTTTAAACAAAAACAACAACAAATACACCTTCCCTGGAAAATTTTAAAATATTAACTCACGCAATTGCTGTATCAGAAACGGAAATACAAACTATACCTACAGATCACTTGGAAAATAACAAAAGTGAGAATCTCATGTAATATATAAGACACTGCTAAATTTTACTCAGAGGCAAAATTCAAAGTCTTAAATCTTTTTATTATGAAACAAAAATTAAGTAAATATACTAGCTTTCAAATCACTGTTTGAGAAAGTCAACAGTACAAACTTAAGGAATCCAGGATGAGAAAAATAAAGTTAAAGGCAATAATTAATAACTTAAAATGTTAATGACTAGTGTGATTTTAAAAAATACATATATATGTATACAGAGTTTTGGTCACAAACTGAGGGACAAGATAAAAGCACAGATAGCTCAGGGCAAAAGCCTCACCCCTCCTGTGAAAACAACTCTGAGTACACCATCTACAACAACAGTGGGTGAAATAACTTAACTTTTACAGACAAAGGACAGCATAACTTTATGATCTCAACTTATCACTGCATTAATTTTTAAGAGATAAAAGAAGCTATAATTTTTTAAAGATTATGAATTTTGCCTTAGTAGAATTTTAGCAATATCATTTTAAAACATTAATGTTTCAGCAATTCTATTTATTTACTTAACTAGATTGCTTTTTAACCTTACATCCTGTCTATGGGGTATATCCGGCTCTCAGGACCTCTACTGAGCAGTATCCCAGCAGAGTTGGACAACTACTCACCACTACCCCCACCACCAGGAAATCTGATGACATTACTCAGTGAGCAGACGTCAGCAGTGGGCCCTCAAAGAGTAAACAACTTCCCAACTTCTCTGGATAAGGGGATCAGACCTACTGGAATTCTTGTATTCATCCTCTCTTTGTGTATGAAAATCAAAATCAAACTGACCTAATGCTTCAGGTCACAGCCCTCCTAATAATAACCGTTTTTCACATTAATATTTAGAAGGTAGCCGTCATTTTCAAATCAATTTTAATAACATAGCTTTGATTTAATCTTTCAGCTCCAAAAGCAACTGATATTTTTAGGTAATATAGGAACAACAGTATATTCACAGGCTAAGATCAGTAATTATACAAGTCGTTGAGTTTAGGCTTTTGGATTTTTAAATATTTGTGTATTTATTAAGATTTATTGTTTAGAGTGATGTCAGCATCACAGCAGAGTGAGTTGTTCCCTTTGTCTTTCCCTTCTAAGCTACCAACAGTGGGACATCCATACACCAACAAAAGACTCTCTGCACAGCACACCAGAACGCCTGAGAGATCCACACATCTATACATCTGAAGATGAGTGGACTGGACCTCCTGGAGGTAGTGGAACCGGGGGAGTGGTGGCGGAAGCTCTTGAGACCGGAGGTTCCAGGAACTGCAGCCATGCCTACAGCCAGAGGCCCCAGGAACTGAGGTAATGCCCATGAATGGAGGCCCCAAGAAGCCAGGCAGCCCACGCTCCCAGAGGCACCAGGAATCATTGCTGGCAGGAATGCAAACTGGTGTAGCCACTATGGAAAATAGTAAGAAGATTTCCCAGTAAATTAAAAATAGAATTACCATATGATCCAGCTATTCCACTTCTGGGTATTTATCCAAAGAACATGAAAACACTAATTAGAAAAGATATATGCACCCCTACATTCACTGCCACATTATTCTCAATAGCCAAGACTTGGAAGCAACCCAAGTATCCATCAACGGATGAAAGGATAAAGAAGATGTGGTGTATATATGTATATATGTATGTATGTATGTATGTATGTATGTATGTATGTGTGTGTATTATATAATGGAATACTACTCAGCCATAAAAAAGACAAAATCTTGCCATGTGCAACAACATGGATGGACCTTGAGGGTATTATGCTAAGCAAAATAAGTCAGATGGAGAAAGTTGTCGTATGACTTTGCTCATACATGGAAGACAAACAAACAAACAAACACATAGATATGGAAAACAGATTGGTGGTTACCAGAGGGGCAGGGGGTGAGGGGAGGAAGAAAGGGGTAAAGGGACACACGTGATGGATGGCAACTAGATTTTTGGTGGTGAACACGATGCAGTCTATACAGAAGTCAAAATATAATGATGTACACCTAAAATTTATATAACGTTGTAAACCAATGTAACCTAGGAAGGAAGGAAGAAAGGAAGGAAACAATACTCTGAAAAAAAAAGACCCACGGTTTAAAAAATGATTGTAAAATTAGGATATCAGATAAGGATGATGTCTATTTGTATTTTAAAGTAATTTTTTATGAATATGGCTGACAGAAACATGAAATAAATTATTATTAGAAGCTTTGATGAACCACATATCAGATTTCCTGTTTGCCTGACTGACAACATCATTTAGATGTGACACTAGAAGGCAAAGTAACTGTTATGAATCCTGATCACAAGTAGGAGTGGGAGAGGAAAGAGATATATAATTCCAACCTGTCTAAAATTTCGACTCCCCCTGACCCTCCCTATCCTTTGCCTGCTTTGTTTTCTTCTCTGTAGCTCTTAGTCACCATTTGCCACACTACATATTTTTTTTATCTCTTTATTGTCTTCTTTCCCACTAGACTGTAAGTTCTATGAAGAAAGGGATTTATCTGCTTTATTCATTGCTATATTTCCAATACCCAAATCAGTGCCTGACACACGGCAGGCATTCAAAAATTATTTTTGAATGAATGTTTACTCAACAGCTCATCTTTCTGAATCAATCATTTATCTAGAAATCACACTCATACCACCTTATACAGATACATGTATGTAATACAGAACTTCCAGTTTTCAGAATATTTTCATATATACTTTATTTCATTAATGAACACAAAGGAAGGAAGATATCTCATGAAAAGCCTAAGCGCTAGGAACTACAAAAGAATCATGTGATCTATGTCTTTTTCCTACATCCCCTTTATTAGAAAGTTATACTGAGATCAATTCACATTAATTGTATACAATCCTAGCAATGACAGTAAAGACGTAAATCAGATTTAGTCCTGGGCCATTGCTGTCTGTTCAGGCTTTCCCTGTACAGCCAGTGGCCATCTCGTCTCTCTCTCTCTCTCTGGGCAAAGAGTGGTAACTTGATCAAAGGCACATGGCCTGGACAAGAGCCAGGAGACACCGGTTCTTCGGTGGTAAGAGTCAGAATTAATCTAGACATTTGTGGACCACCTACTACTGTGTTATAAGCCAAGCACAGAGCTCGATACTGGCCGTGCAAAGAACAAGTGCCTGCCCCTGTCCTTGAGTACCGGGAGGGAAAAATGTAAATACAACATGTTGCATCAAGTTTCAACAGTGAAAGAAGATGTCCACTGTGTGCTAAATAGTTTGCCTCCAATCATATTTAAATGCAATTTAGTCCTTACCCTATGAATAAGGTAGCTCATTAACTCCATTTTACTGAGGAAGAAACTGAAGCTCAGAGCAGTGCAGTTAAATAGCTAGTAAGTGGCAATGGTGGAAACGGTACCCAATTCACAGAGATTTAATTCCTAGGGTCTTTTCATGCTCCATAGGGAAAGACCTAAAATCCTTGACTCTAACCTATATCTAGCTGAAATAAGACCAAGAATCTGGAAAACAGCATTCATCCATTTGACAAATCTTTGCAGCACCCACTATGTGTTAAATGGTTTCCTTGGCACTGGGCATCCAACAGAAACAAGACAGTTATTATCTCTACTGAACAACAGGGAGACGTGATGGAGAGTAACTGGGTTGCTATTTTGAATTAGAATCAAGGAAGGCCTCTCTGAGGCGGCAATGTGGAAGGCGAGATCTGAACGAGAAGGAGCCAGCCACACAAGGAATAAGGGAAGGAGCACCAAGCAGAGGGAACAGCTGGTGCACCGGGCCTGTGGTGAAAACAACGGGAACATTTGAGGAAAGGAAGGAAAAGGGGGGCAGGAGAGGAGGTCACAGCTAGGCAGGAGCTATCAGATGCAGAGCTTTCTAAGCCAGGACAAGAAACACAGGTTTTATTCTAAATTTCATGAAGAGCTACTAGAGAATTTTATACAAGGAAGTGATATGATCTGATTTATTTTTTAAAAAGATCTGTTTGGCTACCTGTAGCGAATGGACAACGGCAGGGTGAGAGTAGAGACAAGGAGACCAGTAAGGAAGCTTCCATAGCAGTCCAAGCAAGAGAGGACAGCAGCTTGGCCCAGTAGTTGCCATGGAGAGAAACAGACGGATCTGAGGTGTTCTGGAGGCAAAGTGATCAGGACTTGCTGATGGACGGGACACAATCCAATCCACTGATTCCTAGACCAGAGTTCTGATATGTGACTTACAGTTTTATATCATTGTTGCATGGAAATCTGGGGTTTTGCAAGGCATCCCAGTAGAAGCTGGTGTGGATCTGCTTGGTCCTTTCCAGATACACCCACAAGATGGCACCAAGATCTACCCTGAGGCAAAGCTCCTAGCTGCTTCCCCTGGTCCTTCTCCCAGAGCAGGCAAAGTACTCCATATATCATTCCCACTGTCCTAGTAGCTTTTTCTCCCCTCACCTGTTCCTAATTTTCCCTTCAGTCAACTTAAACAGCAGATATTTACAAGAAGCCTTTCATATGTTACCCCAACTGAATGCCAAAATCAAGTCACACGCTAGGGTTAAGCCATTTCAGGTCCTTCTTTCCCAAACCCATAGTGTTGGGCAACAAATGGTGTCTGGATTAAATGAGCTATTTAAAGGACTTAAAGCAATGCCTGACAGTGAGTAAATGCCCAATAAATTCTAAGCATCTACAGAAAAGATTTTCTAAGAAGTTTGTGCTATGAAACTACAATTTTACACACACACACACACACACACTCTTGAAGGCATTTTTAAAACTGCATTTTTCCAAAGAGCTATTTCAGAGCATTAAGGTAATCTCTAATAAGAACCATTAACCTCATGATACCTTGAAATATTGCACAAAATAGGACTCAATTCAATCCTGAAACCCTGAAATATTGCCTCTGAAGGTAAAACTAGAAAGAACTGACCCATAAAAAAACGAGAATAGCCGACTGTAGGATAACCCAACCCACGAGCTCCTCTTTACATGTTATCACCGACATTTAAGAATCCTCAAATCCAACTGCAGAAATCTGAGGTATAACATCATGGAGGCCAGACTAGAATCTACCTCTCCTCCACCCCTTCAAGAAAGAGGAAACTGATCACTGTGTACTGACCTGTCAGAAAGAGGGTCTACAGACTGCCTGGGGGAGGGGAGCCAGAGGTTAACTGGGTGCTATTTATTCAGCTCCCTGCCTGAGAAAAACTGAATCCAGCAGGCTGGATATCTGGATGTTGAAAAGGAATATTCCTAACTATAAATGAACAAATTAGCATCCTGCCTTTCTCTGGGATGAGTCTATTTCAGGAATATTTACATTAATCAATCATGTTTATGTCACACATTACACACTCAAATAGCAGTGAGCCTTGTTCAGAAGGTTCTACAGCTGCTTGCCTGCCTACCTGACCACATACTGACGGCAAATGCTAGCCTAGGTTTTACAGGGTTAGCTAATTAACCTCAGTGACAGCTGAAGGGAACAACACTGCAAAGGACAACACACACAATAGAAGGAATCATCTAGAATACAGCCAAACAGTTCCCAAAACCAGTATTCCTGAAGTCGTACAGATAGGAGTTTGAAATCTGACCCCTCTCCCCTGAAAAACTGTGTGACTCTAGGCAAGTTTCTTCACTTTGCTAAGCCTCACCTGGAAAATAGTGATAGTGAAGATTAAATGAGTAACAGATGAGCAGCTCTCTGCATGGTGCTGGCACACCGTGCTCCTAACGTTTACAGTTACCATTAGGGAGGGGAGGCACAAGCATTCACAGCGCCCCTGGTTTGGGTCTAGAGCAATGAAGAAATCCTTACCAGATGTAGAGGCTACACATGTAGGTCTTGGCAGAAAGTGGGTTTCCAGACTGAATGCTATTTGAAAAAGTCTGCCACAAAGAGTCAAATTGCTTATCCCACCCTCCTTTCTGTGTTAAGGCAGTCCACAACCTGAGGTCTACTGTTGAAATCATCTCTTAGTCCTGTTTGAGGAGGGTTACCCAAGTATTCTCAGTAATTGGCCTACACTGTCTTTTATAAATAACACTGGTTTCTTTAAAGCTTCTTTTTAGGATATTTTTCACTACTAATTATGTCTAATTCTAAATCTCAAATAACCAGCTCAGAAAAATCAAGGAAGAAGTCGTTTTCTTATGTCCCAAAGAAAACAGAACTTTGGGTTTCAGAGGAGAAACTATAGGGGAGAGGGGGAAGTACATACAAAAGGCACTAATCACATCAACAGAGAGTGTGAAGAACCCCTGGGAGGTGAAAGCCTTGGATCAAGGATGGCGGATTAGGAACAGGGTCGGATGGGAGGAGAATGGCTGAAGCCTTGACCCCAAGCCTTGGATAACCACCGCCTTCCCCTTCATTGCAAATAGCAGCAACAGCCCAGGCGAGAGGTTTCCTAGGGAGACTGTCTTCTCCACGGGCTGCTTCTTCCTAAGGGTTTTAAGGTAAAATCTTGACCAGAAGTTCTCTGATATTTATATAGGAAAAATGTATATTTAACGTCTTCCAAACTAAATACATTTTTTAAGACTATTTTTTCAGATCAGTTTTAGGTTTACAACAAAATTGAGAGGGAGGTACAGAGATTTCCCTTATACTACTCCCTGCCCCCACACATAAATAGGTTCCCCCATCATTAACATCACTCACCCAAATAGTACTTTTTTTACCAAGGATGAACCTCCATTTACATCATAATCACCCCAAATCCGTATTTTACCTTAGGGTTCACTCTTGGTGTTGTACATTCTGTGGGTCTGAACAAATGTATAATGACATGTATCCATCATTATAATACCACACAGAGCATTTTCATTGCCCTAAAAGTCCTCTGTGCTCTTCCTATTCATCTACCCCTACCCCCAACCTCTGGTGACCACTGATCTTTTTATTGTCTCCACAGTTTTGCCTTTTCCAGACTGTCATATAGTTGGAATCATACAAGTTATGTAGCCTTTTCAGGTTGGCTTCTTTTACTTAGTAATATGCATTTAAGGTTTCTCCATGTCTTTCACGGCTTGATAGCTCATTTCTTTTTAGCACTGAATAATATTCCACTGTCTGGATATACGACAGTTTATCCATTCACCTAGTGAAGAACATCTTGGTTGCTTCTAAGTTCTGGCAATTATGAAGGAAGCTGCTATAAATATCCTTTTGCAGGTTTTTGTGTGGATATAAGTTTTTAACTCCTTTGGGTAAAGACCAAGGAGAGCCATGGCTGGATCATATGATAAGAGTATGTTTAGTTTTGTAAGAGACTGCCAAACTGTCTTCGAAAGTGGCTACACTATTTTGCACTCCCCCCAGCATTGCATGAGAATTTCTATTGCTCCACATCCTCCCGAGCATTTGGTGTTGTCAGTGTTCCAGGTTTTGGCCATTCAAATAGGTGTGTAGCAGTATCTTACTGTTGTTTTAATTTGCATTTCTCTGATGACATATGATGTGGAGCATCTTTTTTTAATATGCTTATTTGCCATCTATAGTATCTTCTTAGGTGAGGTGTCTGTTAAGGTCTTTGGCCCATTTTTTAATCAGGTTGTTCGTTTTCTTACTGTTGAGTTTTTTAAGAGTTCTTTGTGTACTTTGGACAACAGTCCTTTATCAGATGTATCTTTTGCAAATATTTTCTCCCAGTCTATGGCTTGTCTTCTAATTTTTTTGATACTGTTTGTCACAAAGCAGAACTTTTTAAATTTAATGAAGTCCAGCCTATCAATTGTTTCTTTCATGGATCGCATCTTTGCTGTTATATCTAAAAAGGCATCACTATACCCAAAGTCATCTAGGTTTTCTCCTATGTTATCCTCTAGGAGTTTTTATAGTTTTGTATTTTACCTTTAGGTCTATGATCCATTTTGGGATAATTTTTGTGAATGGTGTAAGGTCTATATCTAAATTCACTGTTTTGCATGTGGATATCCAGCTGTTCCAGCACCATTTGTTGAAGAGATTATCTTTGCTCGTTTGTTAAAGATCAGTTGACTATATTTATGGGGGTCTATTTCTGGGCTCTCTATTCTGTTCCACTGATCTATTTGTCTGTTCTTTCACCAATACCACACTGTCACTTTATAGTAAGTCTTGAGGTCAGGTACTTTCAGTCACCCAACTTTGTTCTTCTCCTTTAATATTGTGTCTCCTTTAATATTCTGCGTCTTTTGCCTCTCCATGTAAATGTCAGAATCAGTTTGTCAATATCCATAAAGTAACTTGCTGAAATTTTGATTGAGACTGCATTGAATCTATAGATTAAGTTGGGAAGAACTGACATCTTTACAATATTGAGTCTTCCTATCCATGAACATGGAATATCTGTTTATTCAGTTCTTTGATTTTGTTCATCAGAGTTTTGTAGTTTTCCTCATATAGATCTTGTACATATTTTGTTAGATTTATACCAAAGTATTTCATTCATTTTTAGGGGTGCTAATGTAACTAGTATTGTGTTTTTAATATCAAATTCCACTTGTTCATTGTTAGTATATAGGAAAGCAATTTACTTTTGTATATTATCCTGGAACCTTGCTATAATCACTTATCAGTTCCAAGAGTTTTTCTGTCAGTTGTTTTGAATTTTCTACATAGACAATCATGTCTTCTGTGAACCAAGACAGTTTTATGTCTTCCTTCCTAATCTGTATGCCTTTTATTTCCTTTTCTTGCCTTACTGCATTAGCAAAGATTTGCAGTATGATGTTGAAAAGGGGTGGAAAGAGGGGACAGCACTGCCCTGTGCCTGATCTTAGCAGGAAGTTTCAAATTTCTCACCATTAAGTGTGATGTTAGCTGTAGGTTTTTTGTAGATATTCTTTATCAAGCCGAGAAAGTTCCCCCCTATTTCTAGTTTACTGCGAGTTTTTATCATGAATGGGTTTGGATTTTGTCAAATGCTTTTTCTACGTCCATTGATATGATCATGTGATTTTTCTTTTTTAGTCTGTTGAGGTGATGGATTACATTAATTGATTTCCTAATGTTGAACCAGCGTTGCTTACCTGGGAGAAATCCCACTTGGTTGTGGCATATAATTTTTTGTATTTTTTACATTTGATTTGCTACTATTTGTTGAGAATTTTTGCATCTATGTTCATGAGAGATATTGGTCTATAGTTTTCTTTTTCTGTAACGTCTTTGTCTGGTTTTGGTATTAAGGTAACACTGGCTTCATAGAATGAGTTAGGAAGTATTCCCTTTGTTTCTATCTTTTGAAAGAGATTGTAGAGAACTGGTGAAATTTCTTCCTTAAATGTTTGGTAGAATTCACCAGCGAAACCATATGGGCTCGGTGCTTTCTGGATTAGAAGGTTATTAATTATTGACTCAATTTCTTCAATAGATATAGGTCTATTCAGATCATCTATTTCTTCTTGTGTGAGTTTTGGTAGATGTGTCTTTCGAGGAATTGGTCCATTTCATATGGGTTATCAAATTTCTGGGCATAGAGTTGTTCATAGTATTCCTTTATAATCCTTTTAATTTCCATTGGATCTATAGAGAAGTTCCCTCTTTTTTTTTTTTTTCTGTGAGGAAGATCAGCCCTGAGCTAACATCTATGCTAATCCTCCTCTTTTTGCTGAGGAAGACCGGCTCTGAGCTAACATCTATTGCCAATCCTCCTCGTTTATTTTTCCCCCCCAAAACCCCAGTAGATAGTTGTACGTCATAGCTGCACATCCTTCTAGTTGCTGTATGTGGGACGCGGCCTCAGCATGGCCGGAGAAGCGGTGCATCGGTGCGTGCCCGGGATCCAAACCCGGGCCGCCAGCAGCAGAGCGCGCGCACTTAACCGCTAAGCCACGTGGCCGGCCCCCCCCCTTCATTTCTGATATTAGTAATTTCTGTCTTCTTGCTTTTTTAGTTACCCTGGCTAGAGGCTTATCAATTTTATTGATCTTGCCAAAGAACTAGCTTTCAGTTTCATTGATTTTCTCTACTGATTTGCCATTTTCAATTTCACTGATTTCTGCTCTAATTCTTATTATTTCTTTTCTGCTTACTTTGGATTTGATTTGCTCTTCTTTTTTCCCTAAGTTTCTAAGGTGGAAACTTAGATTCCTGATTTTAATTCTTTCTTCTTTTCTAACACATGCATCCAATGCCACAAATTTCTCTCTAAGCACTGCTTTTGCTGCATCCCACAAATCTTGATAAGTTGTGTTTTCATTTTCATTTAGTTCAAAGTATTTTTAGATTTCTCTAGAGATTTCTTCTTTGACCCACATGTTATTTAGAAGTGTGTTGTTTATTCTCCACATATTTTGGGATTTTCCAGTTATCTTTCTGTTATTGATTTCTAGTTTAATTCTACTGTGGTCTGAGAGCAGACACTGTATGATTTCTATTCTTTTAAATTTGTTAGGGTATTATGGCTCAAAATGTGGTCTATCTTAGAGAATGTTCCATATGAGCTTGATAAAAATGTGTATTCTGCTGTTGTTGGATGAAGTAGTCTGCAGATGTCAATTATATCCAATTGGTTGATGGTGTTGTTGAGTTCGCCTATGTCCTTACTGATTTTCTGCCTGCTGGATTTGTCTATTCCTGAAAGAGAGGTATTGAAGTTTCTTACTATGATAGTGGATTCATCTGTTTCCCCTTGCAGTTCTATTGGTTTTTGCCTTATACAATTTGATGCTCTGTTGTTGGGTGCATACACATAAAGAATTTTTATGTCTTCTTGGAGAGTTGATTTCTTTATCATTATGTAGTGCCCTTCTTTAACCCTGATAACCTTCTTTACTTTGAAGTCTGCTCGATCTGAAATTAATATAGCTACTCTTGCTTGGTTATGATTAGTATTAGCATGGTATATCTTTCTCCATCCATTTACTTTTAATGCATATGTGCCTTTATATTGAAAGTGAGTTTCTTGTAGGCAACATATTTTTTTCTGATATTTACTGTGGGAATCTGATCGAACTCCTGGAGGTAAATTCACAATATTGTGGAGGGTCCCCTATGCCAGAGCCCCCCTGGAGATTTTATTTCAGAGTTGTCTGCACTGAGCCTCCAGAAATTTGTCCATTACAGTTCAAGTTTTCCTACCCCGGTACTGATTGCTGCAGTGGTTTCTGAACCTGAGTCTCTGATAAGCAGTGACTCCCTGCATTCGCCTGTCTCACCAACCATGGAGGTAACAGTGTCCTGTGTCTTCCCCTCTCTTACGGATTTAAGAAGAGTTGTTGACTTTTAAGTCTGTTCAGCTTTTTACTTGTTGTTAGTACAGAGTGTTGACTTCCAAGCTGCTTATGTGCAGAACCAAAAACCGGAAGTCTAATACATTTTTAACAAAATGATGTGTTAAATCTCAAATTACAATCCAAATACACTTGTTAGAATATCATAGTAGTCATAATTGCATGAGCATTTTGGAAAGCATGAGTGTCAAAGGGGATGTGCATCTCCAAAGCTGCTGATGCAGAGGGAACCCCGCGCCATAATCTGTGGGGCTGCTCTCTGCCTTCCTTCGGAAGGTTATGGGAGGGCAGGCAAACTGCCCTTGATAGTGCATTCAAAGCAACAGCTTGTTAATAACCCTAAGGTTTGGTGATTAGAAAGTGATGTTTTAAGCATTTTACATCTTAACATGCTAGACTGTTATTTATACATAGTGTTTTACTAAGTTTCAGTTATACTTTAGGAAACAGATTCAGGGTTTTGAGTTGACTTACAATGCGTTATAATTTTTCCCATTTAAAATAGTAAGAAATGGCTTCTGGTTGAAATTTTCACTTAGAGCATGTGATATTCAGGAACCAATTACCGAGGTTAAGCCAAAAATGCCTGTACTTGCATACTCTATGCCCCAGAAGTGCGAGTTTTGGGTCTGTTCACAAAGATCTGTAAGGGGACATGTACAAAGATGTTTGTCCAGGGTTATGCATAGTGGCAAGGAGTTGCAGGCAATATGGGCATATCTAACTAGGGGACAGTAATATGATGGGCCTTAAAAACATATTCTAAGTGAATAAGTAAAAAAGAGAATGAGATACCATTTACATAAATTAAAATACATAAGCACATAACAAGAATACATACTTTATAAGAACATGTCTATACACTTAACATACATTAAACACACTAGAATGGTTACCTATGGTAGGCAGGGAGGGAAAGACAGTAGAGAACCAGATAAAAATAAACCAAACAACAAAAAAAAGAGAAGAACCTTGGGAGGTAGGCAAGGATTTCTTAAATACAAAAAGCACTAACCATAAAGGAAAAGACTGATATATTAGATTGTAAAATTAAGAACTTCTGTTCATCAAAAGACCCTATTAAGGGAATGATAAGGCAAAACCACAGAATAGGCAAAGGTATTTGTAAAACATATAACTGATAAAGGATTCATACATATAATATATAAGGCATCAATATAATGCCTTGAAGATCTATAAGAAAAACCAGACAACCCGACTGGAGAGAGCCTTGCACAGGCAGATGATGTTAATATGCTAAGAATGGAGAAGGATAATTCAATCCTCTGCATTGGAATTCAACTAGGAAAAGAAATTGAGCTCACTAACAATTTTTAAGCTTTAACAATTTCATAAGAATGTATGTAAGCACAAAATTTGAACAGATATTTTAAATTTATAAAACATATAAACAAATGTCATTGGCTAAAGTCTCTTCTATTTTAAGAGTTCATGAGAGAAAATGGAAAAAGAAGCATCTGCATCTACAATTTGTGTATCTACAAGGGAAAATGAGTTACTTATGCAACTACTACACAGTGGAAAGCTTTGTTTCCATAGAGATTATGACACAACTGATTTAGACCTTAAATTAGAATACTCGGATTTGAATTGAGAAATGATCTTTTTGTCTAAATGAATAGTGTATTCAGTGAGAATAAAAGCTCTGCACATCTGCTGATATCATTTCCTCTTTACTTCAGTAATAATTAATAATGAGAATACATCCACACAAGTCCTAAAAAGGAAGTCATATCCCCAAAATTTCACAAGTGCCTGAAAATATATAGGGAATGACATATTTCTACAGGATGTACAAAAATACTGACCACAAAGAACACAAAACACTTCAAAATATCTTTCTGCTCATTTCACATCTATTACACTTAAACATTGTCTTACACTACCTGTCTGAACAGCAAGACAAAAGTCAGTTCTGCCTTCCTTCTGTCATTACTACCTAAATTCAATAGATAAGCTGTATACTGTGGGGGGTGAGGAGTGGTGGTGAGGAATGCATGAAATTATTAATCTAAAGCAAAAAACCTCAGAATGTTAAGTTTCAAAAGGAATGAAATATATGATCCGGGGGCCGGCCCAGTGGCGCAAGCAATTAAGTGCGCGCACTCCGCTGTGGTGGCCCGGGGTTCACCGGTTCGGATCCCGGGCGCGCACCAACGCACTGCTTGGCAAGCCATGCTGTGGTGGTGTCCCATATAGAGTGGAGGAAGAGGGGCATGGATGTTAGCCCAGGGCCAGTCTTCCTCAGCAAAAAAAGAAAAAAAAAAGGAGGAGGATTGGCAGATGTTAGCACAGAGCTAATGTCCTCACACACAAAAAAAGAAATATATGATCCATGAATATAGTACACATAAAATCCTTCAGTGGCTCTGCACGCCCTAGATAAAGCCTGGACTCTCTGTTAGGGCATCAAGGCTCCTGTAGTGCTTTAAGCCTAAGTTTCAACTGCCCCAGCCACTTAGAACTCCTTAAACTCCTGTGTCTCTTACTACTGTGCTGTGGCCATGTGGCTCACTCAGTGTGGCACACTCCCGCTTCCTTCCTCTTCTCCCCTAATTCCAACTCATCTTCCAAGACTTAAGCGTGGGGAAGCTCTGCCTGTCTCTGGCCCCAGCGTCCATCTGGACGAGGTGCTACGCCTATGTGTTCCCAAGGCATCCTAGGCTTATCTTCATTACAGTGGAATTAATATTTACCTGTTTCCCCTACCAGACTGTACTTCTGAGTTCCATTCAGTTTCATAAAACTGGAACCTAAAAAAGTACAGTGCCCAGTAACTGCTGAATGAACCAATTACTGAATAACTGAAATCTCCAACATTTCTTCATGTTTTGATAATAAATGTTCCTAAAGGAAATATGTAAGAAAAAGGGGTAAACAATCCAAAAGAGGTAAACAATCCAATTGTTGGAGTAAAATGAAGATTGGCTAGGTTTCCTGATACACTTATATTATAAATCACTCAGTTCTTTTCCTAATTTCACTGTGAAATTTTTTCAGCTGAATGGATATTCTACCTCATTCTCAAAGGTCTCCAAAGAAATGATGCAATCCTTAATTTTGTTACAGCTGAGTATATCCTCAATTAACCAAATATTCAAAGTCTGTTGATTAGATTCTTGTTTTGCTGCTACTCTGGGCATTTTGGTTTCCTATATCAATTGCTATTTTCAACCACATTTTGTTTAGATATCACAGAAAGTACCTGAACTCCTTTTGAAATATTGTTTTCCATTTAAATTATAACATGTAATAAGAAGTGAAAAACAGCATTGGTTTTGAGCACACATAACTGAAACTGAAAAGAAAGCATGATGCACAAAAAAAAAAGGAAGTAATAAGCCTTCTAGTTCAATCAAAGGCACAATTTTCATCTGTGTCAACATTTGAAGATACTGGTACTTGATATCCTGTTAAGGGAAATTTGGCTTCAAATTTTAAGCTGGAAAGTCACTGGAATAACCATTTAGAAAAGAATCACAACTACATGATTTTTTAGATTTTTGGTATGTATGTTAAGAATTGTGTACAGGCTGAAATGTCTGTGTACTGATCCTGAAAACGACCAATAAAATCTCACTTATGAAAGAATTTCTTGAAGCACATGAAAAAAAAAGTTAGGATATGACCATGTGGTTTTCTAGAAAAATTTGTAAGACCAATAACAAAAGCAATATTTTGGAGATTAATAATAAAGTTTGAGTGTATATCCATATACACTTAAAATATCTTTACATATTGTTGAATTTTATCATGCTGATTTAATAGTGTAAGAAAATTTTCCCAATAAAGACTTATTAGAAATGAAGAAAGTGGGCCGGCCCCGTGGCTTAGCGGTTAAGTGCGCATGCTCCGCTACTGGTGGCCCAGGTTCGGATCCCGGGTGCACACCGACACACCGCTTCTCCAGCCATGCTGAGGCTGCATCCCACATACAGCAACTAGAAGGATGTGCAACTATGACATACAACTATCTACTGGGGCTTTGGGGGAAAAAAAAAAAGGAGGATTGGCAATAGATGTTAGCTCAGAGCCGGTCTTCCTCAGCAAAAAAAAAAAAAAGAAAGAAAGAAATGGAGAAAGTATTGAATATACGTGGCAGTGATAAGGAATAAATCTAAATTACAGTTATAATTACCCTCAGAAAATGAAATTAGGGCAGACCACTTCTGCAAGTGGCTGGTTTCACTTGTTAAATGTTAATTTTTCCTAAATAGTTTTCAGTGAACAGGTGACTGAAGGACTTGGGGGAACACACAGTTCTCAGCACACTCAAGACTTCTCAAGAGAACGACACTGTGGGGCAGGTCCACGGGTCTAACTTAATCCCCCATATCATGGGTGGTCTGAAGAAAGACTGTTAACAGGAGAGAACAAGAAATCTGGATATGCAGTTTTGTTTTCACGACCTTTTAACTTTGATTAGCTCTACATACTCCACGGTAGAGCAATCACTTCAGTGCATTTGAACTGTGGTGGGTCCAAGGACAGGGCACCAACAGGAACCACTGAAGAACATCCCAGCAGAACCCACTTCCAGAGGTGAACGTGCTTGGGAACATGTGACTCACTTAGAAAAAAGAGCTTGGTAGTGAACGACAATGCATAAAATAAATCTGGGGAAGGTTTTACCTCCATTGCCCTTCTGGAGGGTGAACACTTAAGATTCTGATATTCTGGGAAGCCAACAGTTTGCTTCTTGCATATGCAGCTGGTAGGGTGAATATGCAAGGCTCTTGGAGGGTAACCAAAAAAAAGTGATTTTAAGTCATTTTCCCACCTTAACCTTGTTTATTGGAAATAGTGCTTCTTCCACTCCTAAAACTGGGACAAGTCAACTTTTCTGCCCACTCTTCCTTAATACTCTTTCTTAGAGTTGCATTTTATTACTTTCCTGGGGCTGCCGTAACAAATCACCACAAACTAAGTGGCTTAAAACAACAGAGAGTTATTCTCTCACAGCTCAGGAGACCAGAAGTCTGAAATCAAGTGTAGGCAGGGTTGGTTCCTTTTGGAGGCTCTGGAGAGAAGATGTTTCATGCCTCTCTCCTCGCTTCTGGTGGTTGCTGGAAATCTTTGGCTTTCCTTGCCTTGTAGCTGCAGCACTACAATTTCTGCCTCTGTCATCACATGGATTTCTTTTAATGACACCAGGCATTGGATTTAGGGCCCACCCTAATCCAATATGACCTCATCTTAACTTATTACATCTGCAAAGACTATTCCAAATAAGGTCACATTCTGAGGTTCCATTGGACATTAATTTTGGGAGGACACTATTCAACCCAGTACACTCATTAAGTCACAAATACAGCCTCAATTAGGTAATCAAAGTGATCAGTCCGCTTCATTTACATAAAGTTCAAATTGGGCAAAACTAATCTACAGTACATTTTGTGGGGGTGGAGGATGACTGAGAGAATACAAGGAGGCCTTATAGTGTCTTGAAATGTTCTATTTCTTGATCTTGGTGCTGGTTATATTTACAAAAATTCATCAAGTTGTACACTTATGATTTATGCATTAACTGTATTAACATTCAAAAAAGCATTTACTTTAAAGAGAAAGCCATCAGTGCATTATCTTAACAGCACTTCAGTTTTCATTTGAAGAAAAGACCTCCACCAGCAGGCCAGCTGCAGGGGCAGCATGCCTTCAGAGAAGAGGGGGTGGGGGTTACTTCTCTCTCCCTCACTTCTTCCCCCACCTGCTAGCTGCTGTTTCTGAGGCAGGGAACATAGGAAATGACCAGAGAGAAGTTCTCACTTGACTGGTACTATGAGGTGATTTCTCACTCTTGGAGCCTGATGGATTTTTAAAGGTTTTTCTCCTATGGAACATTTTTGCGGTTTCTCTGGAGATTCTCTTGCTGTGTCCCTCCCACTGCAACTCCCTTCACATGGGCAGTGCCTCTCTTCCAGCTGGCTTTTCCCAATCCTCCCTCATTTCCTACTGTCGTGTAGACTCCACAGCTTTTAGTGCTGGGGTCCCCTCAGCCTGGTAGGCTAACATCTTGGGCAGGAAACCTTATAAGAATGACCCCAGGTCAACATTCTACCTAGATCCAGCATCTGCCCAAAGCCAAGTTGTGCTCACAGCTCTGCTCTCTGAGCACGAGCGTATTGTTCAGTGGGAGGGAAGGTTGATCACACTCAGGTTCAAGCCCACAAGGCTTTCGGGTAAAGTGGCTCTGCCTGCCTGACACGAGTACTTTGTCCTTGAACGTGTGGGGTGCTTCTTGTTTATACACCATTTTACTTATGGGGACTGCCAAGAAAGCATCCCCATTCACTGCTCAGATGTACGCGAGAGCTGGAGTCTTCGAATGGATGTAGAATGAAGAACCACTGGGAAGCAGGAGGAAGAAAAGGAATGCAATACCCAACTGCTGTTAAAAGCAGCACCCACATAAACAGAGGAATTTGGATGGTGCCAGGGTGAACCAGGAGGTAGACCATGAGGAAGGCAACAAGTTTTCCTATTTTCTTTCACATTGGCAGGACTGATATTCCTGCTGCATAGCATGTGTGTTTTTCAATCCAGTCCCATCAGCTCTAAACTCAATTAATAAGTGTTCTACTAGGCCTATTTTTGGTGTGGTGGGTTTTCAACCTCAGATAATTCAGTTGAAGATTTGGGGAGGTGGTATTAAAGACAGCTAGATGTCATTTAAACTAGAATCCCCATGTATACTGTTGTCTGTTATAAGTACACTATTTCCATGAAACCAAGGATTAAATAATAAATAAGGCTTTGGTTCTGAGGGTAAAACAAAGAACACCATTAGACACACACATTAAGGGAGCAAACATTATAACACTTCAGGATGAGTGCCTGTTTATACTCCAGGAGCTTCCAAAAACAAAACATCACACATTTTCCTGGTCCCCAGTGAAAGCTCTTAAGAAAACTTCACCAGGGCCGGCCCGGTGGCTTAGTGGTTAAGTTCGCGAGCTCTGCTTTGATGGCCCGGGGTTCACGGGTTCAGATCTCGGGAGCGGACCTACGCACCGCTCATCAAGCCATGCTGTGGCAGCGTCCCATATACAAAATAGAGGAAGATGGGCACAGATGTTAGCTCAGGGCTAATCTTCCTCAGCAAAAAGACGACGACTGGCAACAGATGTTAGCTTAGGGCCAATCTTCCTCACTGGGGAAAAAAAAAAATTCACCAAAACGTCCAACATACTATTCAAAATAAATAATAATTTAGCCTTTTCTTTTTTTGGTTTCATTCATTTACAAGTTTTGGATTTTTAATTTCTTCAAAGAAATGAAGCTAATCACCTTAAACCAAACACTAAGTACCTTCATTGTAGTTGGCTGAGTGAAAAAAAAAAATCAGTTTAAAGTGAACATCCAGAAGTGAGAGGGTGTTCCTGCTGACCTCAACGTTTCTGAAATATTCAGTTTCAGTTGCCTCTTCTGTTAGGGAACCATATTAGTTAGTGAAGTATGTGGTTTGACCTTCCTGATGACCAAGCTGGTGGATGCCATCTTTTGACCTCCAATTCCCATTTATATTTATTGATATGACAGATATTGTCCTTAGTTCTATCAATTATGTTTGTTACCTTTTGTAGAGACTGCTTACTTTGTGTGTGTATTTGGATATTTAAGATGGCTTATATTTTTATCTAGTGGTTACTTTTCTTAATATCTGTAAACTTTTATTTCTTTAGACACTCTTTAATCCCATATGAAAAATAATGAAATTAAGATATTTTCTTCTCCTGCACCATCCCTCCACTATGCTATTTTAGTCCACTGTATTATCTCTTCCTGTTTAGCTTTGTACTCTTAAATATGCGTGCACCTCTATTAGCTTATCTGTTAGCTTTAAATGATACCCTTTGAACTCTAGCTGTTAAAGATGAGGGAAGAACATTCTTACTTTACCTCTTATCTTCCTTCACTTTCTCCTCTCAAACTTGCTTAGTTAGATAATTTCGTATTGTCAGGTCATATACCCTTTACATTTTGTTCTACTGCACTAATCTCCCAAATTTGTTTTAACCAACGGTTAAATAGATCCAATGCTCATAAGCAGTTCTTCTGCTGCAGTTCTTCCAGTTATCTCCTGGTGGACTAAAGTTTGTCTTTGACTAGATTCCTCAAGAAGGGTTCATAGGAATATTCTTCCTCAATTTCTTACATTTAAAAATTCATCTTTAACAACTTCATTGAATATAACCTCGTTGGGTCAAATTTACTCTTCTTGAGGATTTTGTCAATGTTGTCCCTCCCGTATTAACTGATGATATGGAGGAGCCAAAATTTCCCCTTGCATAAGTGAGTCGATCTTTTGGCTTGACTGCCCAAATAATTCTTTACATTTGAAGTCCAATAACTTTACTAGGATATATTGCAAGGCTGGCCATTCTATGTTAATTGTTCCTGGGTACAGTTGTGTCCTTTCAAACTGTAGATTCAAGTTCTCTCATTTCTGGAAACTTTTCTTGATTTATATCTTTAAATTTTTATTTCGTCTATTATTTGTTTCTTTTTTTTTTTTTTTTGTGAGGAAGATCAGCCCTGAGCTAACATCCATTGCCAATCCTCCTCCTTTTTTTTCCCCAAAGCCCCAGTAGATAGTTGTATGTCATAGCTGCACATCCTTCTAGTTGCTGTATGTAGGACGCGGCCTCAGCATGGCCAGAGAAGCAGTGCATCGCTGCGTGCCTGGGATCCGAACCCGGGCCGCCAGTAGCTGAGCGCGCGCACTTAACCTCTAAGCCACGAGGCCGGCCCTATTTGTTTCCTTCTTGAGAGAATTTTTGTACTTTTCATTCATATCTACCATTCACTCTCTAATCCTTTTTAACTATTTCTTTATTACTTAGCTCACTTCATTTCTATTTTCTATACATTGTCTTGTGTCACTTTTAACTTTGCCTTCATTTTTTTGAAGGCTTTCATTTTTTTCTTCACTTTCTTTCCTGAACTCAGGTTTCTTTTCCTATTGGCTTGCCATCTCTTCCCTGAGCTCCTGTATTTCTGATTTGTGCTCCAGTTCTTCACAGAGGCGGACTGATTTTTTTTAAATTTGTGACATATTTCGTCATAATTTTCATTTGTTCTATGCCAGTATTTTTCTGAGTGTTGTTCATTATCTTTTTGTTTTTTCATGTTTCTTCATCACTTTTCTTATAATTATGTTTGACTAGATCCTGAACTGGTCTATTTTTTGATTACTCATATGTGAAGGCAGTTTTTCCTGGATCAGTTATTTGAGAAAGATTCATTTGGGAGAAGAGTCTGCGTCATGTTCAGGGGAACAGGAGTCTTCTTTCTTTTTCTGGCAGGACTGTATAGTGTGCATACAGGGTAGGGGGAGATATTCTTTAGCTTCTCTGTCTCTCCAACCAAGAGAGATAGGCAGCTATGGAGGCTGTTCACAGTGTAGAGTCTCTTTCCTTCCTGACACCACAGGTCAGGCTGCTCCCTACAAATATTACTTGTACAAGTCCTCATTCAGTCCAGCCTCCTCTGTATCTTGGAATCAAACTGGATCTGGTGAAGCTCCTGCCACCAGCCTGCGTACTCATTTCCACTATTTCAAACAAAACATTTTGGTTTTGAACTCCAGCGTATATTTCTGACCTTGGAAAATGTTATTTGCTAGTTGTTTTTTTCTTTTCCTGGGATCTGCAGCTGTAAGAGTTGACTTCCTCTCATACTCCTGGTTCAGTCTTTCAAAAACCCTTTCCACTTATTTTCTGGCTTGGGGTTTCAGACAACTCCTAACGTCTTTAAAGACAGAGCTTTGATTTCTGTTTCTTTTTCTCCTTGTTGCTTGGGATAATTTTCCAGGGGAGGATGGAGAAGACTGTACTATGTTCAAATCTTAAGTTCTACATTTTTACCTCCAAAAAGAAAATGGCTTTATAATTTCTTTGAATATAAAGTAATACATGGTTACTCCAAAATCCAGACAATACAGAAAGGGTACAGAGGAAAAAAGTAAAAGGCTATTACCTGAAATCTCGTTAATGTAAAGTAACCTCTGTTAACATATGAGCACATATCCTGATGCATATAAATTGACCTTTTCCCTTACTTTTTATCACCTAAAACTGAGTATTTTCTTGGAAATATACATCTGAATTATGATTTTTATAGCTACATGATATTCACAAGAACTTCCTTTTAACTAAGACTATCATGAGACATTGAAATGTTTACACTTTAAAATAAACAATCCTATAAACTAGGAGTCATGCTCCTTAAAGATCAAATTTTCCACATTTTGTTTCCTTGTAAATCAGAGAAGATGAGGGGTTTATTCCACAGGCTTTTAGAAATGAAACAAGCAGGCCCACGTCTTTAAACGCTAGGTAACTAAGTATTCTTTTTAAAAGTTACCATTTCCATGACCTTTGTTCCCTGTTTAATAAATACACTATATTTTCCTGGTTTCTCATTTACAAGACAGAGAAAATCCAAACAACAAAATTATCCAAGTCTTTCACCAAGGATGGTCAGTCTCTACAGATTATTAATCAGGAAGATAGTCAAGAGAATCACAGACTGCTTCCTTTTACAGCTAGAGGTGAGCTTGTACTATGGTGTCAAACTAGAATATACACAAATTGCCTGCAGTACGTGAGTTTTCATTAAACTGTCATTTCTAATCCATTTCCTTAATTAATAGAGACTTAGAGCCATACAAATCCTGAACCTCAAAGCTGGTTGTAGCTGTGAAGTAAAGAGAGAAAACATTCTCTTCTCTCTCTCAGCAGACCATAGAGACAACAATTTTTTCAACGAAACCTCCCCTACACAAATGAGCAAACTTCCAGATGGCAAAGCCCTTGCATGCACCAAAGAACAACAATTATACGTGAATGCTATTCACAAAAATATCCCAACAAGTGTTTAGGTGTAGCCTGTAGGTCAGGATATGTCCCTTACAAAACTGGGTAACCCTTGATTCAGCAATAAGCGGTCAGGCACTAGAAGAACTGGAGCTAGAGAAGGCCAGTAATCAGCCTTCAGTGATTAATTAATAGTAATCCAGCCACCATCAACAACAACAGCATGTAACATTTAGGTGTTTACCACGTACCAAGGAGTATTTATGTGATCCTCACATCAACCTTATAAAGTAAGAACTGCTGTTATTATTCCTAACTACAGATCTGGAAACAAAGACTCGCAAGGTCAATCTACTTCCCAGTCACACAGTTAGTAAGTGTGGGTGTGGAGATTGGACCCAGGGATCTGTGATCCCCAAGGCCCATACTTGTCACTGCACTGTCCTGCCTCATGTGCTAAACAGCTATGGGAACTCAAAAGAGGGGTTTCGAAGAAGGAAAGCAGACAAGTCAAGAATCAGGCTGGGTTTGCAAAGGCAGGCAGGCAGGACTCGGGCAAGCAGAGGGGCAGAGAAAGGCCCATGTGAGCAAAAGCACACAGGAGAGGAAAGCAGAGGCAGACTCTCTTGACAGCCACATGGATGATGCTAATTACAACAAGACGGTGTTACAGAAAGTGGAAGACGAGACACGTGAGAGACAAAGATACGAGTCTAGTCCTAGCTCTGCCTCTCATCATTATGTGGCCTTAGGTTAGTCACTTGCCACTCTGGGCCTCAGTCTAGTCTGCCAAATAAGAAATGCAACAGGCTATCATGTTCAGTTAACATAATAATATCTGATGTATTTAGTAATTTATAATCTTTTAACATATACAGATTTCCTATTGTAAGGAGAATATGAAGTAGCTATTCAATCAGCAAGTCTGGATGTGAAACTATCATTTATTCATTCATTTCAACAAATATTTACAGAGCACTTTATATGCACGAAACCCATACTGAGTGCTGAAGTTACAGAAATAAAATTATGGACCCTATCTTCCAGAAGCTAAATATAGAAGGACAGAAAAATATAAACAAATAATTACAACACTTTGTGAATGTTTAACAAGAAAAGCTTGTACAGAGTGTGACTGAGAAGTGACTGATTAACTCTGCCCGGGGGGGAAAAAAAAATCACAAAAGTTTTCAGAAGAGTGATGCCTGCTGAGGTAAATCTTGAAGGAAACATAGGGCTCTGTCAGGTACGAAGCGGGAAAGGAGCATGCTAGAAAGAGAAAATACTACGTGCAAAGGCAAATGTGAAGCCACCCCGCATGTTCCGAAACAGCAAATGGCTAACTGTGGTTGACATGAAGATTCCAAGTAGATGAGGCTGCAGAGGCGGCAAGGTCAGATGACAGAGGGCCTAGTTCACTGGCAGGTCTCAGCTAGTAACAGTGTTGCAGTCAGGTGAGCATTCAAGTACCCAGGTACAAATACCAGGTGAAAACAATAAATCAGATTCCGAACACCAAGCAGCTAGCAGGCTAGAGCTGCTCCTACATTCCCCACTCTGATCATGGCCAGCATCGGAAGTAGAGTAACTAAGTCTATAGGAGAAGAAAACCCAGTGTGGCTGGGGGACTAGGGAGGCAGTGGCTAGAAGATCATGCCAAACTGGGATGCTAATTACATGGGGTGACTTCAATGGCGGCTGCTGAGGCCAGACACAACCATGTCATAGGTTCAAGGAACTGAAGATATTCCACAAAACTCAGGAAGAATCATAATAGCAGTTTTCAAACATCTCTAGGACTTCACACGTGGAAAGAGAGCTAAAATGGCTGTGGGGACTCCACTGAGTAGAACCAGAACTGGACCTTGTAAGTCAGAGAGGAGAGGCTTGAGCTCAATGTAAGGGAGAATTACACCTGTGACCGCCTCTGTAGCTTGCAATCTCAATAGCACCTCCCTTTTCCCCTCCCTTGATGGCAGAAGAGACCTCCAGATGCTCACTGCTGCAACCTCCTTTGAAGTAGAGCACAGGCGCATAGAACCCCTAGCGAATGGGACCTGAGGGGAAGTCTGCTGAGGGGGGAGGGTCTTATAGCAAACTTCGTCCTCCCTGTTCACAGAATTCCTTTCTGCCTGAGACCACGTCCTCTGAGTACATCACACACTTGAAGATAGAGCTGCTACCTTGCATCTGAACATAGACAAGTTGGCCCAGAGCTGATGAATTAATCATCCTAGAACCTCTCCTCCAGACCTTGTTACATGAGAAAAGTAAGTAGCTTTTTCTTTGTGAATGCTGTTACCTCCAACTGAGGAGTCCTAACTGATACAGTCTGACGCTCGGAGACGAACAGAGTGAGCAGCTTCAAAGAAAGGTCTTCACAAGGCTTGGAAGTGGAGTCAGGCACCAGAAAATGTTTCTATCCCAAGATTTTATAAAGTGTTTTATTACTGTACCTAAAAAAGGCTTAAGTGTAAATAAAAGGCTGTATATTTGGGAAGAAGATGAAGATTGGAGACAAAATGTAATGAATGTTATAAGTACAGAAAAGAGCCTTTGGTTTAAAAACAAAAGAAAAAAGAACAATTGTCTCTGCAAATTTGTGAATGAGGCTCCAAAATCTAAACTAAAAAAAAAAACGGGGGGGGGGGGAGCCGGCCCAGTGGCGCAGCGGTTAAGTGTGTGCGCTCCGCTGCAGCAGCCCAGGGTTCCCAAGGTTCAGATCCCAGGTGCGCACTGATGCACCGCTTGTCAAGCGATGCTGTGGGGGCGTCCCATATAAAGTAGAGGAAGATGGGCACGGATGTTAGCCCAGGGCAGATCTTCCTCAGCAAAAAGAGGGGGATTGGCAACGGATGTTAGCTCAGGGCTGCTCTTCCTCACCAAAAAAAAAAAGACTCATGAGGACAAAATAGATCTGAAAGAGCCTGAAGCAAACACAAGGTGTGGGGGGAAGGGAAAGGCAGTAAAAATAAGAAAGAAATGTAAGTTCCTGACCATAGTCAACATTAACTTATTGAGAAAATAACTTTTTTTCTTTCTTTCTTTCTTTTTTTTTGTGAGGAAGATCAGCCCTGAGCTAACATCCATGCCAATCCTCCTCTTTTTGCTGAGGAAGACCGGCTCTGAGCTAACATCTATTGCCAATCCTCCTCCTTTTTCCCCCAAAGCCCCAGTAGATAGTTGTATGTCATAGTGGCACATCCTTCTAGTTGCTGTATGTGGGACGCGGCCTCAGCATGGCCGGAGAAGTGGTGCATCAGCGCGTGCCCGGGATCCCAACCCGGGCCGCCAGTAGCGGAGTGCGTGCACTTAACCACTAAGCCACGGGGCCGGCCCAAGAAAATAACTTTTAATGGAAAGTTGGGTCATTAAAAAAAAAAAAATCCTGGCTTGAGGAGATCCTACCTACGGTTAAAATAAGAAAACTGACAAAATATGTCAGTTATTATTAACAAAGAATTTCAAGGCTGGGCTGAAATACCAGAATTATATCCTCTCCAGAGAGCATTACACAGTCTTCAGCTTGATGAACATTTTTATTCTCCACATCTCTCTCTCTCCTGAGAGATTACTTTCTGCTGCATCAATCCTTTCCAGTGGACTTCAATTTAACTCAGTATTTACTGAGTCCTAAAATGTTCATCAAAATATGCTGCATGCAAAAGATTAAAAAATAAGTAAGACACAGTGCTTAACGTTAGTAGATTGGAAAGGACAAAACGCACAAGACAGAGCAGAAGGGAAGTCTTCCCTGGCTGGGAGGTGTAAGAGAGGGGTCAGATAGGAGGCAGTATTTGAGATGGGCCTTGAAGGGCAGGCAGGATCGTGAGAGGCAAAAAAGGCAAAGTGGAGGTAACAACCCAGATACATCACACAACTAAGCAAGTGAGGCATGAGTTTTTTCCCTATCAAATTGTCAAATACTAGGAACAGATATCACTTTTGGTAAGAGTTTAAAACTGGTACATTTATAAAGGACAATTTAGCAGTACATATACAAAGTTTTTTAAGTGTTCACACTCTGATTTAGCAGGTCAAGTTACACACACATCTCCCAAAGAAATATTATGATATTTTGTACAATGTGCATATATTACAGACAAAAAAAAAAAGCTTAGGAAAAATTTAAGAATAATCATGGTGTCAGAAGAAAGATTTAGGTATATGGATGGTCACCATAACATTGTTTATAATAGTCAAATGTTGTCAGCAAGTAAGTGGTTAAATACTATCTCTATCCAATGTAACACTATGAAGTGTTTATAATAATAGAAGTACATTTATTGACATGGAATGTATTCACATACATTTTAAAAGCAGGTTTCAGAACAGTGTACTGCAAGAGCCCATCATTTGCTTTTAAAATGTATATATACCCACAGAAAAATGACAGGAAGGATATGCAACAAAAAAAAATTCAGCGATTTCCTCTAAATGGTAAAAATAACAGATGATTTTTATTTTATTTTTGCTTATCTATATTTCCTAGTTTTCTAGAATGAAAATGTATCATTTTCACATAATAAATAACATGGAATTATGTAAATTTTCTAAGATATGTGAGTTAAAATTTAGTTTTTTTATGGCACTATTCCACAAAAATTGTTGCTGTGCGATGCAGTGTTTTGTAAGCTGACAGTGAACGCCACTGCTCAGTCTTCTTTACACATTTCCTTGAAAGAGTAGAAATAACTACAGGGAGTAAAGAGAGGAAAGCAAACTGTTTTAGCAGACCCCCATCTCAAAATTTCATTTTGGTTTCAACACTGATGGCGAGACCCCTCTCTTGAGACTGTTTTACTTCAAACACCACCTTCCTCAGAGAGGGTGGCTGTCTCTCTATTATGGATCGTTCTTCAGCCTCCAGATCCTTAAATCTTTTCTGATCATCTGCAGAGAGAAGTGTACCCTCTTCATTTCACACCTGTTTGCTACTCTTTTAGGAAACTGATTGGCAAAGATTAGATTAAAAATTTAGTGTAGTTCTGGCTGCCAGTCCAGACCACGGCCCCTTCTCAAGTGCAGTGACTCTCCAACAAAGCCTGACGTTCTCCTGGTGGGTGATGACAATGGATCAAAAAGGAGAGGCCTTTCTTTTGTCCTTACAGGCAAATGACAATCAATTCCTTAGGTTCTCATCTTTACAAGTGACTAAGAACCACATCACAGTAACCTTTTAATTGAGGTATTAAGAGAAAATTTGGTGTTCATATACCAAATTAGATGTTACTATAATTAAGCAATGTTTTAAAAAAACATTTTGTAGTCCACAGTAAGAAAAACATGTTACATCAGGAACCAGAATATACAGACACACATAACTGAAACACAGGTTTCACAATACTTAATCTTACTACATATGAGGCACTCTGTTATTTTATATTCCACCTCATTTTAAAATAACCTATAGCAGCTGTTAAGGCAGCTACACATTTTGACCCTCCTCGCGTTAAGAGATGGGGATCTGTGTCCCCCTCCCTTGAATGTAGGCAGGCTCGTGACTGCTTCAACCAAGAGAATCCTCGCCCTCCAGATACCTCCTTTAAGAGCCTCTCTCTCGGAACCCAGCCACCATGCTGTCAGAAGTCCAAACCCCATGGAGAGGCTACATACAGGTCATAGTCCTCACTGATCCCACCAGCCTTCAAGGCATCCCAGCACAGGGACCAGACATGTGAGTGAAGGAGCCTCCAAATGATTCTAACTCAGCCATTCGAGTCACTCCCTGCCATCTGAGGCCTCAGGCATCGTGGAACAGAGACATGGCACTCCCTACCATGCCCTGTCCAAATTCGTTGTCCAGAATCCATGAGCATAATGAAACGGTTGTTGTTTAATGCCACTAAGTTTGGGGAGGTTTGTTACACACCAATAATAACAGGAACAATAATGCTGGGCATAAGCTGCAAAACTGATGTCATGATCCATTAGTGGGCAGTTTGACAAACCCTGGTTCAGGGGAGACTCATTCAATATCTGAAGCCTGGCCTTCAACTCTGCAAAGATCCCCTGAGTGTGTGCATACTCAGACAGTTGGAAATTTTCGTAACTGGGAATGGATGGGATGGGTGGAGTGGGATAAGGTAGACAGTGGGGCATTTGGCCCCATATAAATTGGCCAGCATCAAAAAGGCTTGAGACTCATGGGAGCCAAACTGTGAAGTACAAAGGTGGGTCATGTTGTTCTGGTCTGAGTCTCTAGGTGTTCTTAGCTTCCTAAGGATGGTCTGACGTCCCTGTGTAACTATCTGCCAAAACAGATACCCATGCCCCACAAAAACTTTTGATCTAAAGGCTGCCTATTTACTTCTATCCACTTTCAATGCCGTCAACCCCGTCTACAGTTTCAGACTTTTTTCTGTTAATGGTTAACTTTCATCTAAATATAAACTCAGATTAATCTGTTAAGGATTAGCGGATTCTAAAAAAAGGAAAGGAGACTAAGAAACATTTCTGGTGGATGGAGGGTATCCAGCAGGCCTGGGGCCAGAGGTGCACCAGTCAGTTCCAGCATACCTCCTCTTAACTGTAATTGGTTAACCGGGCTTTTGGTTTCTCTCCTTAAATGCCACTAGTGATGCTAATATTATAGTACTGGCTGTAAGGAAAAAACAGAAAATTCACAACTAGAATAGGAGTCCCAGGTAGGACAGCCTGGGAAGCAGAGCACTGAGGAAATCCCCGAAAGGAAGGGAAACTCTCTAAGCAAGCACTCCCTATGAAAACAGGTCATCTCAAGGAACTGGCCTCAAAGGAGTGCCCCTTGAAAGGAAAGGTCCAAATCAGGGAGGCTGGGAAATTTTTGGCAACCGTGAAAGACTGAATACAAACTACATAGTTTCTTTTTACCTCTTCTACTATCTGCAGAGAAAAGCAAAAGGGAAGTTAACAAAACTAAAACAAAAGCCTAACAGGATGAACAGATGGACTGTGGCCCACACAGAAATTAGTTGGTCACCAAGAAACAACTCCATTCATCTGCATGGAACTTGGCTAAGGCCAAGCTAGGAAAGGGCCTTGTGACTTCAGAAAAAGATTCAAGATGAGCTGACAAAGGAAAGTAGGGAGAGAAATAACAAACTAGACCAAATTCATTTACTAAGTAGCAATTTCATACAGTTCAACCAAATATATACCAGGCACTGTGCCAGGGATGCAAAGACACAGTCCCTACCTCCACCAAGGAAGTCATGGTCTCGACGAGAGAATGACAAGCAGACAATGATGATATGGTATGCGACCTGCAAAGTTAGAGGTAAGCACAGACCAGAGGATTCAAGAAAGATTCTTGAAAGAAGTGATCTCAGAGCACATTCTTGAGGGGCTAGCCGGAGCTGGCCAGCTAGAGAAGGGGACTACAGGAAGAAGAAATAATACAAGCAAAGCCCCGATGACCAAGCTTCATTTGGAAACCTGAGCAAATGCCACTCTCCACTAGCTTCAAGTCATCTTTGGAAGCTTGTGGACAGCCAGTTCCAGCATACCTCCAGATCCAACCATCCCTGATCCCTGGGCAGACAAAATGCCGCCCTCCTTTAAGGTTGTCCATGCCATTCTGCTATCTTGCTTCATTCCTGCTCAATTCTCCCTCCTTCCCTGCAAACTCTAGCACTTCCCCAAATACCTGGAATATAGTCATTCCGCCTCCACCAATGTCCTGCCATTAACCTGGTGGTGTCAACACTCATGTAAATAACCCATCCAGCAACTTCAACAAGTTCTGTTAAAACCCCGTGATTTTCAACTCCACCCTCCTCCACTCCAGCCCCTCATCAGCCAGAACTATTCCATGTTGGAAATGCTAAACTCCAGTATCCTACTATCTGACCAATATACCTAACCTGCCAGCTCTCTGAAACCCTCCTCTTACAATTCTCTGATTTCCAATCTTTTCACTCTTCCTTCTTCCCAATTCATCACCTCTCCCATTCTGTACAGACCACATGATACATTACTTGAACTACCTCTCCAGACGAAGTTCTACCCTCTTATCCCACTTCCCCTTCTTCTTCTGCTCTCCCACCTCCCCTTCCTTGCCTTCCAACACAGTATGTGGCAAAGCTACATGCCCCAATCAACACAACTGTTCATTTCCTATGTTTACACACCTGGGCTGCTGGGCACTGCTGGAGAAAATCATACAGCCTTGTAGATTGAGGCCACCAAACACTCATGGTTTCTACCACCAGCTGCCTGGAAATCTTTCTGTGAGCCCCAGACAGCTCTTATTCCTCACAACTCTTCCCCTATTCAATGATGTCCTCAAGGTCCTCACTCTTAGGATATGACCTCCTCACTCTTAGGATATAATCTCACTCCTATTTCATAAAGAAAAATGAGGCATTTCAGCAATAACTCCTTAAAATTTGTGCCAACTCTTAACCTACAAAAATGATGCTGTTCACTTCCATGCTCACTTCCTTCCTTCCAATGTCTTCCTAAAAGAAATGTCCTTCCTCTTGTCCAGAGCTAATCCTACCACCTAGGCCTACCTCTTCCAGGATCCCAACAATAGTCCCCTGTCCTAATCATTAATCTCTCCTCTACAGACTCTTTCCCTTTAAAATACAAACATGCTTATATATCTCCCATTTAACAAAATGAACAAATCTCCCCTTGACTCCATTAGATATAAATCCATGACATGCTACCATGCCACAGACCCTTCTGAAAAAAGCAACCTCAGCTGGTTTATTCTAGTTGATATGATATGATCTGAGTCACAGACGACACATAAAACCACTCCCAATATCCAGACATCGCTGCCTGGACTATGGATTGCTGCTGGAGCTAAGAGGACAGCAGACAGGCAGACGCAGCTGGGTGCCCAAACTGTGCAGCAGGGATGAGAACTGGACCCAGCTAGGTTCTCTCCAAGAAAAGATGCGAAGCACCCATATGTCTAGACCAATGTTGAGATCTAGCTGTTCTTTTCCATAAAGCCACTATACATCTCAACTAAAAAGACCTGAGACAGGGGCCAGCCCGGTGGCGCAAGCGGCTAAGTGCGCACGTTCCACTTTGGCAGCCCAGGGTTCGCAGGTTCGGATCCCGGGCGTGCACCGATGCATTGCTTGTTAAGCCATGCTGTGGCGGCGTCCCATATAAAGTAGAGGAAGATGGGCACGGATGTTAGCTCAGGGCCAATCTTCCTCAAGGAAAAAAGGGGAGGACTGGCATCTGATGTTAGCTCAGGGCTAAGTCCTTCTCACACACACACAAAAAAAAAGACCTGAGACAGACCTTGAGAGGCTAAATAAACTGTCAAAACATGCTTCCCTGGATTTAAAACTCAAAAAATGAGGTAACCATCAAGGTAATAACTGTTTCGGGCTAAAATCATCAACAGAAGATAAAACTAGTTGGTGAAAGTTTAATGAGGAAAAGGATACTTACATAGCCTCAAAATATCTGCCCACAAGATATTCGTTAATTTCAAAGGAAAAAATAGTGAGGGAACCTAGCAGACATCATCTTAATCAGGGAATCATAGTGAACAGCACCAGTCATGGAACAAAGGGATATAATGTGCCTTCTAATATGATGCACTGAGGACATAACATCACTTCTGTGGTATTACTGCCAAAAATGCATAACCTGTGTTTATCATGAGGAAGCAATAGACAAATCCAAAATAAGGAAATTCTACAAAATAAATGGCCTGTATTCTTCAAAAATGCCTAGATCTCAATAGACAAATACCAGGGACTATCTCAGATTGAAGACTAAAGAGACATGACAACTAAACGGGTGATCCTAGATTGTATCCTAAATTAGAAAATAATAATTTTTTCTTTTGTTACAAAGGAAATTAGTGGGACAATCGGTGAAATTTGAGTAAGGTCTATCAATTAGATAACAGTACTGTAACAATATTAATTTCATGATTTTGATAATTTATTGATTGTAGAAAATGTCTTTGTTTTTGGGAACTATACAGTGAAGTATTTAGGGGTAAAGGGGCATCATGTCTGCAACTTATTTTCAAATGGTTCCAAAAATAATAATAATATAGATACAGGTAGAGAATAAATGATAAAAGCACACAGTAAAATGTTAACATTTGGGCAATCTGTGTGAAGAGTATGCAGGAATTCTTTGTACTATGCTTTTTTAAACTTTTCTGTAAGTCTAAAATTATTTCAAAATTTAAAAATAGTTTTGGTTTTTTTTTTAAAGCCCAGAATTGTGAGAAGTACAAGGAGAAATCGGCCAAAACCACAACCGTGGTAGAGGACTTCAAAATGCCACTCTCTTTCTTTGGCAGACTGGGCACACACAAAATAAACACAGACACAGGATTTGGAAGATTAATAAGCCTGATTTAACTGATATATTTAGAACTTTGTACCTGAGAGAGAATATGTATTATTTGCAAATGACTGTGGACATTTAAATAAAGAGGCAATAATGATCCTCCTCCTTTGACTCATTCCTGATGTTAATGGTGGCTCCATCTGTGGTATGGATCACACATCACCTGCAGAGTACCAGGGAAAGGGGCTAAGAAAAGAATCATAGCCACAGGGACTCCAAAGAAAAGCCCCCAAAGCCCTACAAAGACCCAAGAGCCTTTTGAAAACGTTATATTATAAAATTTTTGAAACATACACAAAAATAAAAATAAAGAAAAAATAGTACAAAGAACCTCCATTTGCCCATCACCCAGATTGAATAACTATTACAATACTGACACTTGCCACATCTATCCCTGTTTTGCTAAAGTATTTTAAAGCAAATCTAACATTTTTCACCCCTAAATACTTGTGTGTGTGTGTGTGTGTGTCTGTGTAGAGACTTTTCTTCCCAACTACAGTTCCATTATTATAACTAACAAAATTTAAAAATAACCCCTTAATATCATCTATCACCCATACAAATTTCCCTGACACAGAGCTTTTAACTCCCAAATTTCTCACACCAAAACCTTCACCCAGCACGATGGACTCACTGCGTCCTTGCTGCCTGTACAGGGCAGCCTCTTCAGACAAGGAAGCAGAGGGCCTTGACCACCCCCACCCAAGTAACTGCTGCTATGGGACTCTGTAAAAAGGACAACTCTCTACATGAAGCAAACACACGAAAATCTACTTTAAAAATGGAGAAAGATATTTTCACTATAGGGTCAGAGAGTAAATATCCTTAATGTACTTATATCCCCAAATAAAAATGATCAAACATAAAACAACTGGCACAGGAAACATCAATTCCAAAATATACACGAAAAGATTCAGTCTTACTGGGATTCAAACAAATACATATTCAAATAATGACTTGCTATTTGTCATCTAACTTAGCAAAGATTTTTTTGAAAAAAAATCAATGATGGCAAAAATATGTCTCTGTAAGTGGGTACAAGCTTTCTGGAGAACAATTTATCAATATGTTTCAAAATCCTTATTCTATTTCCAGGAATTGTCCTAAATAAATCACAAAAAGTGTACACATAGTCCCTCAACTGATGATTGGATCAAGAAGATGTGGTATATATATACAATGAAATACTAGTCAGCTATAAAAAAAGACAAAATCATCCCATTTACAACAACATGAATGGGTCTGGAAGGTATTATGTTAAGTGAAATAAGCCAGAAAGAGAAGGACAAACACTGCATGATCTCACTCATATGTGGAATACAAACCAACACATGGACAGAGAGAACTGTATTGTGGTTACCAGGGGCAATGGGGGTAGGGGGTGGGCACAAGGGGTGAAGGGAGACATATATATATGGTGATAGACAAACAAAAATGTACAACCCAAAATTTCACAGTTATAAACTATTAAAACTTATCAATAAAAAAAGTGTACACATAATTATATAAGTAAGGATTTCATAGCAATATTACGTATTTCTAACATCAAAAAAGAAAATTTGGGATGGAGGGGTGCTAACCATCTAAATGCCCAATGGTAAGAAATTGGTTAAATAAAATCATGGCCCTAAAATGGAAATACTCGAGATTGGTGCTGCTTAAAAGTATGGCCTGTGAACCAACTATTACTGGTCCACAATGAAATAAAGAGTTTAAGCCAGAATGTGAATCAACCACAAAAAAAAAATTTTTTTGGTGAGGAAGACTATCCCTGAGCTAACATCTGTTGCCAATCCTCCTTTTTGCTGAGGAAGATTGGCCCTGGGCTAACAGCTGTGCCCATCTTCCTCTACTTTATATGTGGGACGCCTGCCACTGCATGGCTTGACAAGCAGTGCGATGGTCCATGCCCAGAATCAAAACCTGCGAACCCTGGGCCGCCGAAGCGGAGTGTGCAAACTTAACCACTACACCACTGGGCCGTGCCCCAAAAAAAGTTTTTAATAGCAAGATATTCTTGATTAAGAAATCAGTGTGTTGATTTACATTTGGCACAAATTCCTTATCTTGTCCTGAAACAATAAGAAACAGTCCGCCTCCTTGACTACTTTGTATAGCACCACTACAGACTCTACCTCCAAAATACATCCCAAATTTGCCCACATCCCTCCACATCTACTGTTACCACCGAACAAACACACACTACCTCTCTGACTGGACAGCTGTAAGTCTTCTAGTTAGTTAGCCTACTGCTACTTTTGTGCCTCTACAATCTGTTTTCCCACTCAGTAGCCAAAGTGATTTCTTTCCCCAGCCTTATTGAGACATAATCAAAGTGATCATTTTGAAATCCCCATCAAACCACGCTTATCCAGGATACGGTACAAATATATTTTAAAATCTTGGTGAAATTAACAATTTTCTGGAAACAAACTGAAATTTATAGAAGTAGAATAAACCAGAACAGGCCAATAACCATAGGAGAAACTGAAAAGATTAAAGAATTAGCACCAAAAAAGGTTATAAAACTGCAGCAGGGACATTTAATACTTACCCATATCTGGTATGGGTACCATACCCTCTCTTTCTTGGCACATGGGAGGATTACCCTCCCACCTCTGCAGTTAGGCCACTGACTAGTTCTACCCAATAGACTGTGAGCTGAATGACATGTGTCACTGAGGCATTCAACTGATGGTGTGCAAGCCCTCCACTATCTTTTGCCCCCAACACAGCAAACCCTGAAACCAGGCGTTGAATGGCAATATCATAAGATGGTGAAGCTTCTGAGGTTCCATTTTTTAAACCTTCTTTTTTTATCTTTTCTTTTCTATGCAATTATTTTCAAAATTAGAATTATGCAGTAACAATTTTCTATTATATTTATCACTTAAATATATTAAATATTTTGCTTGTCAAATAGTTGAAAATAACTAATTTATCAACTATTGAGAAAATTAAGATGTTGTATTACAGAGTTGAGAGTAGAGATAATCAAAATATTTACTACCAAACATTGAGTATCTCTCACCCACACTTTGAAAAAAAAGCAAAACAAAACAAAAAAAACCTTCTCCACATAATTTCCTTCCACTGTTCCTTTTAATCAATGTAAAAGTCTGTTAAATCTTAGTAGAGAAAAACTAGAACTTCCCCATAAAATTAGAAAGAAAACACTATTTTATAATAAAAACAAAACACTATCATCTCTACTTTTTAACAATGCACTGGAGATACTATCCAATGCAATTAGATAAGAGACTGCAATCAGTGGTCTAATACTGGAAAAAAAAAAGAGGGAAAACTCTGTTTACAAATAATATAATGATATGACTGGAAAACCCAAAAGAATTGATGGAGAAAGTATGACACATCAGAGAATTTAGCCATAAACATATCAAATTCAATACGCTTCATTTATAAAAAGGGAAATTCAGTTAGAAAATACAATGGAAGAGAAAACTCTACTTATAAAAGCAAAATAATAAAATACCTAAGAATAAGCTTAATAAGAACCTCTATAAGGAGAGGTATAAAAACTCCCCCAAAAGACAACAAATTTGAAGAAATGGAAAGACTTATCATGTTCTTGGATAGGAATGTACAATATCATGAAGATGTCAGTTCTCCCTATGCTAATTTATAAATTTAACACAACCCCAATAAAAATACCTTCAAGTTTTTTTCCAGGGCCAGATAAACTGATTATAAAGTTCATCTGTAAAAACAAAGAAGCAAGAATAGCCAGGAGAATCCTGAAAAGAGAAAGAAATGAGGGAGAGCTAGCCTTACCAGATATTAAAACAGTGTAGGGAACAGCATACAATTAGACATAGAGACTAATGGAAAAGAACAGAAAATTCAGAAAGGGACCCAATTTTGTATGGAATTTAATTACCATAAAGGTAACATCAAATCAGTAGGGAAAGTAGACTTATTAATAAATGGTGCTGAGAATAACAGCCCTATGGAAAAAAAGATAAAATCGGATCTATTCTTCAACACAATACACCAGGATTGCGTACACGGGTAAATATTTAATAACCTGGGAATGAGGAAAACTGTCCTACTATCACTCAAACCCCAGAAGCAATAAGGAAAAATATTGTTAGAATTACATAAAAATTTTATAATTTGCATGACAAGACACCTTAAGCAAAGTAAAAGGGAAAATGAAGAAGTGAAAAAGATATTTGCAATACAGAAAGGGCATCTAAAAACGGAAGAAAAAGACAACCCTTTGGAGAAATGGTCTAGAAGGGATAGGAACAGATAAATCACAGAAAAAGGAATGCAAAAGGCGTTTAGACTTGAAAAGATAGACGTTCAATCTCAATTATTATATGAGAAATATAAGCAAAATGTCAATTAAAACTACAATGAGATACCACAAAATCCTACTCTGAGGTAAAGCAGTAGGGAAACAGACTTTCTGATATACTGCTAGTGAAAATGAAAAGTGGTACAACCCCATAGAGGGGAATTCAGCAATATCTAGCAAAATTATATATGCATTTATCCTTTAACCCAGCAATCCATTTGTAGGAATCTATCCAAAAGATACACTGGTTAAAAAAAAAAAGACTTATGCACAAGGCCATTTAATAATAAATCTGGAAACAACCCAAATGTTCACCAATATGGGCTGGCTGACTAAGGTATGGTAGATCAACCGAGTAGAGTAGTATGCCATTACAAAAAGAAAAGAGGAAGTGATTCAAACCACAACATGGACGAACCTTGAAAACATTACGCTGAGTAAAAGAAACCAGTCACAAAGGCCAGAACGTATATGGTTCCCTTAAAATTAAATGTCCAGACTAGGCAAATCCAAAGAGACAGAAAGTAGATTAGTGTTTGCCAGGGGTTGGGGAGGGGAGAAGGGAGGAGACAAGAGGGAATGGAGACTGACTGCTAATGGGTACAGGGTTTCTTTGATGACAATATTCTAGAATTTGATAGTTGCACAACTTTGTGAATATATACTAAAAAATTACTGAATTGTACACTTTAAAAGGGTGAATGTATGAATTATATCTCAACTGTTAAAGAAAGAATGAAGAATTCTTCTACATGTAACTATGGAGTGATCTCAAGGATATACTGTTAAGTGAGAAAAGCAAGGTAAAGAGTAGTATGTTTAGCATGCTACCATTTATCCAAAAGGGGTACAGTATATGAACATCAAAATAGATAATAAATACAAAAGACTGAAACACATCAAATATGTTAAAATTCTTGAGTACACAATGATTCTAAAAGAAAAAAAAAATTTTTATTAACTGGTCCCCTTTGAAGGATGCTAGGGAACCAAATCATTTTTCTGAAAACTGGTAAATGAAAGGCAAGTAACAAACATTTATCCTACTTATGCTATTCAAACTTTATCACATATTTAATGAGGGGAAGTTTCTCTTTAAGAAGTATTTCAGTATTAAATGAGAAAGGAATGATTTATTTAGAATATCACCATTTGCAACCATTAATGAATTAAAGATGCTATCATCATCACAAGATCTTGTGGGGTCCTATGCAACCAACAGAATATGGCAGAACCAACTACATACAAGTTCCAAGACTAGAACAAAAAGGGCATTGTAGCTTCTATCTTGGTGTATCAGATCACTTTCTCCGGGGGAAGCCACCCACTGTGCCAAGAGGATACTTGAGCAGCCCTGTGAAGACAGCCCACATGGAGAGGAACTGAGCCCCGACCCCAAAACATCCAGCAGTAACTTGGCCAGCCACGTGAGTGAAATCTTGAAAGTGAATCCTCTGGCCTAGTCAAGCCTTTGGATGACTGCGGCCCCAGCCTAAATCTGGCTCCAACCTTGTAAGAGACTATGAACCAGAACCACCAAGCCAAGTTGCTCTCAAACTCCTGACCCACAGAATTTTGGGGTAATTTGTTATGCAACAAATGTAACACTATTCTCTCTCCTTTTGTACATATTGTAAATTCTCCACAATAAAATATTTCAAAATAATAAGTCAGCTAATTACAAAGAATCTTTTAAACAATTCCTTGATTCTTGCCAGAGCAGATAATAGGTTAAACTGAAGGAGAGGAAGAAAGAGCTAATAAAAACTCACTCTTTTACATGTATCTCACTGTCTCTTAGGAAAAGTGTATCGTGTTATCTCCGTTAATCCCCTCAAAAAACTCCTTGAGGTAGAATTTATTATTCCTATTTTGCAAATAAGTGAGTAAAGTGACACTCCAAGAAATCAGCGACTTGCACAGTGGTAGAGGCAAGATACAGAAAGTCTGTCCTTTCCACCACATCTCAAAGCCCTTCTGAGTTTATAATTGCTCAATCAAGCTCTTCAGGACCAAAGTTGCTACGGTCCAAATCTATAAATTTTTTATGTAAATACCATCTTCCATCCCTTGCAGAACATCTCTCTGCTTCCCCTTTTCTCACCAACAAACGTACCATCATTTAGTGTAGCCCTTAATGCTAAGCAACCAGGAATTGCTGAAGGAAGGAAAAAATGACAAGAGCTCAAACCTCCAATTCACATCAGATTTCTGTGCAACTCTGGATAGGGTTGTTCTTCAGAAAATGATTATTAGAGTGAACAGTGGATCAGATTCTCCAAAATTCTCTCTCTACCACTCTTTTGATTTCAAAGTTAAAGTGGGGAGAGGGGGAGACCTACACAAAACAATATAATGACACCATATTTCCTTCTTTGTTCCCAAGGGTAAACTGTATAATTGGGTACATATTGCTTAATCATTTATGTCACCAAAATTAGTTTCAAAATATATTCTTAAAAAGAAAGCCCTAATCTACTTTTTTAGAGTCTAATAGATGCTATATATTAAAACCATTCTTTTTTGTAACAACAAAGTTGAACCTTCCATTTTAGGTAACTGCTATTTATTGAATGTTTATAAAATTTTAGGCATTGAACAGATTGTTTTATATCCATAATTTAATCAAATCTTGCCAATTACCCCTATTTTACTAATAAAAAGCTTGAGTCCAAGAGAGGTTATGAGACTTGCCAAAGGTCAAAAGGCAGGGAGTGGCAGGGCTGGGATTCAGACAGGTACCACCTGGCTCCAAAGCCCGTCTCCTAACCACATTACACAAGAACAGAAAAAGCCTACAAAAAATCATCCAACAAATAAAGTCTAAATGTAAAGGTATTGTCTTAAATTCTTCCTTCTCGGTCAATCTGAGCATGGCTTTTGGCTTACTTCCATCAGGTTAGAATGGTAAATGAGAACGTGCTACTTTCCTACATCTAGTTGAAAAAGAACAACTGAAGTTCAGAGAAAATCAACATAGAAGATATATTCACGTTACTTTGAAAGTCGTTTCTGAGAACAGTTTAGGGTGGAGGGGATAGGGAAGACAGCCAAGATTTCAATACTAAGGAAAGAAAAAGGAAACAGAGACTCTGGAACTAACTTCCAGGATATATTTCTCAGGCTTAAAATAGGCTTGACCTTAGGACTGTCATGAGAAAAGCCAGAACAAATGAAGTCATCATATATAAACTGTTTGTTCTCAAGAACATGACTAGTGGGCACAAAACACAGAACTAGGTTAAGGGACACATCGATTAGCCAACACTGCCTCGCTCTTTCAGCCGAGTTTTTCTACAGGTAACACCTTAAGGCTATTAGGGTCACTGTAATCTCAAAAGGTTTCATGCAACTTCTTAGGGGTTTCAACCTCATGGTTCCTTCAGGCTCGCACTTTCCCAACTAAAAGTTGAAAAGGGTGGAGAAAAAAGGCTGCTCCCCTTGAAGTCAGTCCATTCAGTTCATTCGTCAGCTACTAATGGGTATGGGCACTGGGCTAGTCCCTGCAGACACAATGGCTGGCAAGACAGGCCCCTCCCCTGGAGCTTACAGATCAGGAGGAGAGGCAGTCAAATACTCACACAGGGACAGGAAATCAGAGCTGTGCTTCAGAACACGGTGCCAATAGGTCATATAAGAGTGAAATGAGAGCCTGGATGTGCAGGGAAGAGAGGGAGACAGCTGATCAGGGACGACCCAAAAGATGAATAGGAATTGAGTAAAAAAGGGAGTAAAAGACTATTTTAGACTCAGGAAAAAGCACATTCCAAGGCCCAGGAAAAAGCACATTCCAAGGCCCAGAGACCAAAAGAGACTTATACATTCATGAAAACTCTGGCTCAAGGATAATATGTACTGAGGTTTCTAATACAAATTTTTATTGAGGGTTAACATACTTAAAGAATATAAATCATATGTGTGTACCGTGGTAAACTGATGCAGTGAACCCGTATACATACCATCTAGGTCAAGAAACAGAACATTACCATCCTCAGAAGCCCTCACGCCTTTTCCAAATCACTACCCCTCCCTCTTCCTCCAAAGTCAGCACCACCTTGACTCCCAACACCACAGGTCTGCCTGATTTTGATCTTTGCATAAATCAAATCATCTAGTGTGGAATTTTTTTGTCTGGCTTCTTTCACTCAACACTTTGCTTGTGAAATTCATCCATGCTATTGCATGTAGTCTTTCATTTCCATCACTATAGAGTGTTTCTTTGTATGCTTATACCACAATTTATCTCCTTTTGATGGACTTTGGGGTTATTTCTGGTTTTTAACTATTATGAATAAGACTGCTACGAACATTCTAGTATGGGACTTTTGGTGAACATATGTACACATCTCTGTTGGGTATATATCTAGGAGTAGAATTGGATGAGAGAATATCATATGTTCAACTTTAGTAAATACTGCCAAACAATTTTCCAAAGTAATCTTACCAATATACATTCCTACTAACAGCATATAACATTTGATTTTGTTTGTTTGGTTTTTGTCATAAGAGACAGGGAAACCTACTACAGTCTGGAGAAAATCTAAACTTTTGATGAAAACTGGCCATGAATAAACAATGACCAAAGGTCCACCTCCAGCATGAAATCCCTGTGTACACTCTTTACATGAATTTTATTATTAATCACCCAATATTTCCAAATTTTACAATGGGTAAGCTCTTAGGACAACAAATTCCATTACAAAGAGAGATCTGTAACATCCTTATTTCCAGGTCATACAACACAAATGTATAAAAATAGTATTTTGTTGCTCTGATTATAAAACCTTCTATATCACCTACAGCCCAAAACGGCTTTCTAATAGTCACTTTCACAAGAAAAGAGGCCTAGTTTTTACGTCACATCTATTACATTAAAAGGTAGAGAGAGGAGAGCTAGAATGGTCTCTAGGTTGACTTTTTAGACTTTCTATGCCTAGTTGCAAAGTAAAAATTACTCTTCAGGTGGGGGAGGGTGGGCACAAGAAGAGATGCATTTATATGGTGACTGACAAACAATAACATACAACAAAAATTTCACAATTAAAAAAAAGGTGAAGAAAAAAAATTACTCTTCAATTCTCCCACCCTTCTCCATTTTGAATATCCTCTGCCCCTAAATAACAAAACATCACACACAAACACACACACACCGGAGGAAGAATGAGGAAAAGGGAGCAGAAGTTGTGTGAAGGACACTTCCTTCCTTTTTCTTGTTACAGGACTCAAAACCTGTCCCTCCCATGTGCCCATTGTCAGAACAGGAGCCCTGAAGACAAAGGACAGGCTGGCTTGGGAGGAGGTGGCTGGGCAGCCCCACAGGCTTACTAAGGTGGAGTAGGTGGCTGGCTACTCAGACACCGGGAGAGGGTGGCTCCTTTCGTCAGGAAGAGCACCGTATGCCCAGCAAACAATGCTGGCAGACACTGCTTTAGGGAGATTCAGCAAAAGGTGGATGGCTCAGCAAGCAGAAGCAGGATGGGGTGGGGTGGGGTGGGGTGAAGGTGGTAGCAAACGACTCAGGCAGACACATTAGTGCGGGGAGAAAGTTTATGTCAGGTGATAGGATCTCATGCTTGTGCCTGGGGTCAGAAAAGAGGATGGCCCAACGCAAAGGAGGCCTCAGCGGTGGGGAAACTGGGGCGCTGGCAGGTAGCCAGGATAGAGTATAAGAGCAAGACTCATACCTGGCAGTGGAATTTAAGATGGCAGTGTGTCCACAGCAGCAAGGCCAAGTTATTTGAAATAGGACTGTCCCAGAGCGTGGAACTAGGATGACTTTAATTTCCTCCAACTGAATTGAGGGGGAGGGAGTTACACAGTGAAGAGGAGGGGTCTGGTGGGGCAAAACAAATGTAGCCAAAATTCAAGGAGAAAGGCAGTGACAGGGAGCCAGATAGACCATTACAGATATTAGCAGAATGAGAACAGAATTCTGAAAATATACTGAAGCAGGCGTAATTAACCTATATTTCACTGTCACAACACAGCAAATGTCACCTGGTTTCTTATACCTCCGTGGGCTACTAACTGCGCAGGCAGAGACTCCTGGGAAAGCCCTGGAAAAAGACGCCGCCAGGGCCACAGCTGCCTTCCTCCAGGCCACTCCACCAGAGATCGGCTGCTTCTGACACTCCCACTGTCACTCCCAGAGAGCCCCTCCACCTCGGACCCTCTGAGACTCACATCACCCAGCGATGCCACAGGCCACTCACATTCAGTAAGGACCTTGGCGCCCCGAGCTCAGTCTTCTCCACCCCAAATCCTGCCATCATCCTGGGCAACACCACCATCTCAGTTCCTTCCCTTTAATCTTGACTGTGACCTGCAGCCCACCCTCTCCACTCCAGGCACCACTACACAGTCACACTCAGGACTTCACTTGGCCGAATGTCCACTAGTTCTCTCTGACCACAACTTGCCAACTCATCAGTTCTCCCTCATACCTATTCCCATTTATAATAACAGTAACCCCTATTAACAAAAGTAACTAATAATAGGTAACACTTAGGGAGCGTTTACTATGTGCTAGGCACTATTCAGACTGCTTAACATGGATTGACTTATTTAATCCTGACAGAACTCCTAGAATATAGGTGCTGTTATTATTCTCATTTTACATGATTTGAAATCTGAGGCAGAGAGGTTAAGTAATTTCCCCAAAGTCTCACAGCTATAAAGTGGCTATAGAGCTGGGATTTGAAAACAGGTGGTCTGGCACCAAAATGTGCACTCACTCTCTTTCATTTTTTTACATTTTATTGGTTTACACTTTATGTGGTTTATTGAAACCACACCAAGAAAAGTATAAGTGTACTAATAGATGAATTTTCACAAGAACACACCTGTTTAACCAGCACGCAGATCAAGAAATAACATTACTAGCAGACTAGAAGCCTCCCAGCCTCCCCGTTCCAGGACCACTGTGCTGACTTCTAACAGCATAACTGTTTTACCCATCTTTGCACTTTTGTGGCTGGCTTATTCTGCAGTCTCCACCATCACCCACTACCACACACTGCTGTGAGAGTTCACTGTGCCGAGCAGTTCTACGCATCAGGCACCATCTAAGCACCAACCTTCTGTGGCCTTTAACTGAGGCTGCCATGCCTTATCTCACCTGTTCTCCTGATCTCTTGTCTGCTACTTCTGTCAAACCCAAACCCAAAGTCCTTGGCTCTCATCCGCCTTGTCAACAGCTCGTGAACATTCTGAGAAATGCAAAACTCCAATTCCAGATCAGTCCAACTGTCCACCTCATGCTCACATACACAGCAGTGGCCAAGCACTGCTGAAGAAAGAGATCACACAACTGTGCAGAATGGTATATAAAGGCATGACAACCACCAGCAGCTGGGTGCCAGCTACTGCCCAGGGTGCTTTCTCTATGTCCCCGACCACTCCTTCTCCTCCTTCCTCGTAGGGACTATTCCAAATGTTCCCCCTTCTCAAGCCAGCTTCCCTAAACCCATCCTCCCACTCTCAGCACGACTGCTTATCCCCCTATTTCAGTGAACAATCCTAAAAACGTTTACCATAAGCAAGTTTAAAAGGCAAACTAGAAAAAAAAAAAAGTTATTTGCCAGAAATGACAAGTGGATTAATACCATTCTTAACTTTAAAAAAACCTCATACAATTTGAAAAAAAAACCCTCCAATTCTCCAGTAGGAAATGGCCAAAGTAACAGATGATATACAAAACAGACATTACAAATGCTTGATAAACATTCGGGGAAAGACTGATCTCCACTTCTAATCAAATAAATGTAATAAAATTGGCCAAGATCAAAAATTGATAATACCACATTCTCGGAGACAGACTAAATTTTAATTCCTGAGTCAAATTCACTGAGTGTGTTGCCCACTTTGGCCCCACCTGGAGTCCAGGTACAGCACTGTGCCCTCAGCTTGTACTGAGGGACACTCACCACCACACTTACCATGGGAACGTTGTTGAAGGCCTTGTCCCTTAAAAAGGGCCCAAGAGCTGGCCCAGTGGCGCAAGCGGTTAAGTGCACGCGTTCCGTTGCGGCGGCCCTGGGTTTGCCAGTTCGGATCCCGGGCGCACACCGATGCACGCACACCATGCTGTGGCGGCGTCCCATATAAAGTGGAGGAAGATGGGCATGGATGTTAGCCCACGGCCGGTTTTCCTCAGCAAAAAGAGGAGGATTGGCAGATGTTAGCTCAGGGCCGATCTTCCTCAAAAAAAAAAGGGGGAGGCCAAGAGAGCAATTTCTTTAGGCCTCGCCTCAGAAACGACACTTCTCCTTAGTCACTAGCTCGTGTTAAATCTTAGGAATTCTGGAACTGTCTTCCTATTTGTTGAAGCTGTGGAAGCTCAAAGCCAAATGTGTGACCCAATCCCTTGGAAACCATGCAAGTCCTGTGGCAGGCATTGCCACATAGGACCTGACTCCTGACTTCACTCATTAGTCTGCCCGAGTTCCCTTGGCCCCGATTCCCTCCTCTGCTTGTTTTAATCCTACTGTGAATATTCTTTAAGTTACCTCAAATCCTTTTCGAAACAAAGCAAAGTAAGGCAGTTCTAACGATGAGGTTGTCACCCCTCTGTTGTTCTCCCCATTCTGAGACTAATGAGTCCGGCTGGATTTCATGGTTTACATTTGTCATGGTTTACATTTGTCACCACAGCTGTATGAGGTGCCTGTGTACTGAGCTTCTGGTTGTGCAAATCAGCTTCTTGAGCAACAGTTCCTAAATACTTAACAGGTTATTTTCAATTGCCTTACTGAACAGTTCATAATTCTCTCAAAATATTCTTTCAGGAACACCATGTGGCATTTTTTTCAAGATGGAGGAGACATAAAATCAACAAATTTGACAAACTGTTCAAATTCCAAAAGGGTTTGGAACATTCCAATTCAAGAAATAAAGAATTCCTAGATAATACAGAGATAATACCCAGCTATAAACCAAAAGCATTCTGCAATGTGTATGATATATTTATTCCAGACACTTTCTTGATGAACTGGAAAACTTTAGAGAAGCTGCTAAAATAAAATGTGGGAAAAGAAACTATACAAACTATGTTCTGTTCATTTTGGTGGAAGACAAATAAAATGTCATAATTTATTCTTCAATGAAACTATCATTCAATACAGAGAGAAATAATTATCTAAAGGCATAAAAAAGAAGAATGTTAAAGAATGTAGTTATCCCAGCTGTAATTCCAGGAAACTGGGAAATCAAACTAGGATAACACGAATTCAGACCCAGGTTGGATGTTCAAGTATTCGAAGAAACATCATAGACATGACAACAACAAAAGGAAGGAGAATTTAGAGATCCAGATTCTGTCCTTTCTCTCTCCCTCACTGCCCTTCCATTTCATAAGTTACATCAGTCAGGATGCTTCTGGTTGCAAGCAAAGAAAATTAACCTCAAATTATCATGTGATAAAGTAGATTTACCAGCTCATACAAATGCAAAGTCCAGAGTAAGATCTTGAGCTTCAGGTGAGGTTCAACAGGGCTCCAGCTCTGTGACTGCAATTCTCTAAGCTTGTTCTCACCAAAGAGTTGGCTTTGTCCTCACCGTGGGGGGTGGGGTGGAGGGCATCTCCCGCCAACCACTCCACAGTCTAATTGGGACAGTTTACATCACATGCCTGCCTCTGAAGGAATTCCATGTCCTGCTTGACTTAGGCCTGGGTTATGTATCTATTACTGAACCAATAACTGGGGCAAGGAGGATGTTAGGGAGGAAACGTCACAACTGCTATGCATGGGAGAGGGGAAAAGGGGAAGAATTACAAACGTTACCAAAAAGGTGCGGCAGAGACTGGTCAGCTGTTCAAATCCAGTTCCTCTTCCTCCCAGGCACACTCAGATAGGTCATATTTCCCAGCCTTCAATGAAGTTAGGCATGGCCAAGTGGCCAATGGAACAAACTGACGTGGACCACTTCCAGGTCTGGCCCCTAAAAACCTCTCACCCGTGACCCCTCACACTCTTTCCCTTTCTGTGAGCTTATCCATGCAGACATGAATGGTGACCTTGGGAGCCATGTGTTGAAGATGGCAGAGTCACAAGATGGAAGGAGCTTTGGTCCTTGAATCACCACTTAGAGAAGAGTCCTCCAGTGACTGGGAACACCTGTTTTAAATTTTACATGACTGAGAAACTTCTGTCAAGGCTGAGACTTTTGTATATTTTTGAGCTTGTTACAACAGTCAGCCTCTCCTAACAGGTGAAGAAATTAAGGCCCACAACGTTGACTGACTTGCTCAAGATACAGTTAGCTGATGAAACAGAAACACAAAAACACTGGATGTAATGATCTTACCACTGGAATGCAAAAGACAGAATTGAAAACAAGTAATAACTATGAAAGCACTGGATAAAAAGAGAAGTAAGGAGCAATATAGAATCATTAATATCTTTTAGACAGAATGCACAAGTAAGGGGAGAAGGTCAACTGGGAAACCTTTTCTATGTCAAAACTTGTTGAAATCTTCCCACAAGTTATTATCCATTCTTCTCTCAACAAAGAGAATAAATGGAAAGTTTCTCTGATAACTCAGAATGCAAACTGCCTCAGAGTCAGAACTAGGAACAATAACTCACATTACACATAAAAGTGGTATTAATTCTGAAAAGCTGAAAAGCGTTTGGGGGCTTGGGCTGACCCCAGTGCAGGGGCAGATATTGTTCTGTCTGACCAGCACCCTCCCTTCCTCAGAGAGCTTCTCCTTCCCACGCAACTGCCCAGTTCTGTGAAAGTTTTTGCCATCATAGAAGCCACCCACTGGCCGCTAAGGCAGGCAGATGTTGTAAGCCAGGCCCATTTGGTCCTTCCCAGGGACTTTCAAATAGGAATTAAAGGAAGAGGCTCTCCATTGATGTGAAGCTGTGAAATATGAGGCCAGGAGCTGTTGGTGGGCACTGTTTCCTGCTGAGGAGAAAAAAGCAGCCAAAGAAAATGAAGATGACACCAGGTGAGAGGGAAAGATGGAGATAGAGTCCTGGTTTCATTTGTCCCAGAGGCTGGCATACCCCTGTCCTTTGCATGGTTTGGTTACGTAAGCCAGGCTACAGTGGCCCACAGATTTCACTTTGGCCTCAGCTAGTTTAGATGTGGTTGATGTCACTTGCAATCAAAAGAATCCTGACCAAAATAATCAGGAAAACTGTCTCAAATAGTGACAGACAAAAAGACATTCATGACATCTCACAGATCTCAAAAAATAATATGAAAAATACAGAAATAGCAAAGTCTAATATGGACTCAGGAACCAGACTACTGGGTTTCAATCCAAGTGCTGCTAGTTACTAGCTAGGAAACCTTGGGCAAATTGTTGAACCTCTCACTCGCCTCAGTTTTCTTGCTCTTAAAGGTGAACATTTAAGGTAACACAAAGTCCGTCAGATTTTCATAATGATTAAGTTAATACACGTAAGGAACTTAGAACAGTACCTGGTACGCAGTAAACATGCAATATGTGACAGTGTTATTGTTATATCATATACATCCTAGTTGATTTCCAGGTTAGTGATCTATGTTTTAGTAAGTTAAGGTGTAACAAGCTGGATAAAAATAGGTGTCAAGCTGATAGTAGAAAAGCGTGTTTGCCCCCAACACAACCTGACACTTACCAGCACACCATCAAATCCAGAAGCTCTTTCATTTGTAATGAAGGGATAACTTCTTCAGGTGCCCCTCCAGGCGGTTAGCAAGGATAAGCTGTATCAGCCACCAACACGTTCCTCTGGTCCCTCGGATAGCCATTCTCTACTGACTCCTCCAACTCCCTGGGTCCCCAGGGCCACAGTGAAACAGCCAGGAGGGTAAACACTGACCCAGGGCAGCCCATAGGGACCTCTCCATCCTCTAAGCATGCATGACCTTGACAGTTTGAACCCTTCATCCTATCTTAGTGGTCTTTTTTTTTTTTTTTCTAATGGAATACCACAAACACAAAAATCTGAGAGCATTTGTTCCAGACATAAAATACTTCCTCCAACCGTCACCTACTTCCTCTCCGAGCTCTACCTTCACCAAGGCTCTTTTGCTAATTCTGCTAATTAAGCTGGGAAGAAATTCTCAGCAGAGCACTTGTGAGGAAACCGTACAGTCAAAAGTCTAGAGGTCCTTAAGTCCCTGGAAATTGAGGACTTAAGGTATTCAGTGTGCAAGGCATGGGATGAAGCTGGAGAGGGGGTCAGGAGCCACATCAGGCTGGGCTTTGTAGGTCAAGGAAAGGAGTCTGAATTTGGCAATGGGGAGCCACAGAGGGTTTGAAGCGGGGAATGGCACAATCAGGTTTGCATTTGATCACTCTGCTCCTTCTCTGAACCTCTGCTTGCAGAGGTCTCCTGGACCTCTGCATGAGGGTTCTGGTTATTTGAGAACTAGAGAAATGAGGTCTGAAAACATGGTTTTCAGAAGAATAGCTTAGGTGGGGTAAAAATTCCTGAAAATTTCCGTGAGGGAGAAGTAATAAGTAGATCATTTAGCCAGCTCTAGTGGCCTTGTGGTTAAGCTTCAGCGTTCTCACCACCATGACCCGGGTTCCTTTCCCATCAGGGAACCACACCACCCATCTGTCGGTTTTCATACTGTGGTAGCTGCGTGTGGCTGTGACGCTGAAAGCTATGCCACCAGCATTTCAAATACCAGCAGGGTCACCCATGGTAGAGAGGTTTCAGCGGAGCTTCTAGACAAGACACACTGGCTACCCACTTCTGAAAAAACTGGCCAAGAAAACTCTACGAATAGCAGCAGAGCATTGTCTGACATAGTGCTGGAAGGTGAGAGGGTGGTGCAAAAAGACTGGGCAGGGTACCGCTCTGCTGTCCACAGGGTCTCTAGGAGTAGGAAGTGACTCAACAGCACTAACAAGATCATTTTAGCAACCTAGCTCTACAGTAGTAGATAGAGAAGGCTAAGAACACTGCGGGCAGCTGCAAAGCCCTCATGCCACCATTTAGAAACTGCTGACTCCAAAGCAACCCGGTAGGGAGGAGCCAGGGCCTAGTGTAACTGTCATGCTGCACAGCTTTCTAGAGCCTGGCTATGGGACAGGCACGCTACTGCAACTGGCCAGTGCCTGCACACTGGAAGAATAAGTTCAAGTCATATTAGCCCTGACCAAAGAGACCACCTCCAGCCAGCCTACATTATTTTTTAGTCCAACAGAAACTGAGCACAGTAATCAAACTTTACATTGTAGCAAAGCTAGCCCTATAAACAAGTGAACCTAAACCAAAATCATGTGATTACCCAAGAGATTTGCTATGGGATCTGAAGCTGTCCTACACTGCAGAAGTATTCTTGGCCTCTCAAGACAAACACAGGGCTTTTAGCATTGAAAACTGATTTTTGGTTTACAGGCCAGAAAACCAGTGCATCTCTATTTCTCCATTATCAGTATATTCAGCAGCACTGAAAGGATTATAACAGAGCTTCCTTCCCTACTGACTCACTGGTGAGAAAACACAATTCTGATTAATAAGCAAAGAGAAATAAGAAAAGTCTGTCGCTTCTATGGTCCATAACGGATTAGAAGGTATCTTCCCACACCTTCTCTCTTCCGCTCATTTTACATACAAGGAACTGTGGCTCTCAGACAAGCTACATGATTTGCCCCAGCTCACAGTTAAATAAGTACCAAAGCCAGAATTCAAAACCAAGTCTTGTGATTCTAATTCCCCTGCCCTCTTTGACTACAGCACAGCAATGTTATGTTCAGATTTCTGAACAAGCACTGGGGAATCGGGACAGGGAGACACAATTAGAGGCAAGCCTATTCTCTAATGAGTGCATCATCCGAAAAGCGAGGCTACACCTTACTCATGTTCACATTACCTGCAAATGCCTAGTTCAGTTCCTGGCCTACAGTAAGCACCAGATAAATGTGTGCTGAATGAATGAAGGAATACTTTGTTGTCATCCAATACTTTGTTGTCCAATAAATTAGTGACCTCTCTATCATGAAAACTTACCAAAGTAGAGCTCTCTGTATAGAAGGAGAATTGAGGAGGGAATGCCTACAATGGGGGAGAAGTGAGACCAGGAGGCCACTAACACACTTCCTAACTCACAGTCTCTGAAAACTAACCTCGCTGTCTAATGGAAGTACTAATTTTTGTCAGTATTAAAAATAAATATACGTTTGCTCATATTGTCAACTATCAATTATCACCATAAGGATGACTGAGACTTTGGATAATACTGCTGGACTGCAGTGCCAGGCTGACTCCATGCCTGCCTTCATCCCAAGGCAAGGTTTTACTGTAGCTCATCTCAATTGGAATCTTTGGCTTTTCAAGACCCTGTTTCTTAACACTAGCATAACAAAAAGACATAGCATAAAGGTTCAGGGAGGAAAAAGGGACAACAAGACTTCCTGCTTTTGTCTAGAAATGTTAGGGCAATAAAGGAAGCTGGTCAAGTAATGTAGTGAGTAACTCCGTAAATGCCATAGATTTCAGTGCATGCCAACTCCAACTCCAAATGTATGGATTACAAACTGAAGGAAAAAACAGGTATCTGCACATGGCTTTAAAATGAAAACAGAACCATTCTGCAAAATCAAGCAACTCCACTAACGATATCCAAGCTCAGAAATTTCTTAATTGCTTCTAATACAATAAAACCACTGAACAAGAGTACACTTTGCAAACCTGAATTAGAGGGCCGTGCAGACAGCTTGATGTCAAGGGAGCTCAGTGCAACGACCAAAGGGTGGAACTATCTCTGGTCCACTTCCCATGAATACACCAAGTACCAGGGGATAAAAGGCAAGTGCCAGGTAGAGGTTCTTGTCCCAGCTTTGCCAGTACTTGCAGTGTTATCTCGGACAAGTCTCCTAAATCCCTTAGGGTTTCAATTCCCTCCTCCATAAAACGAGGAAGTTGGAATGGTAAAGTCGAAGGTCCCATTAAGAAATAAAATTCTAAGAAAATGAACAATTTCAATAAATAAATGTAACTTATCCAAGCCAAGTTTATGAATAAAAGTTTTTAATAATTTTATTTATTTATTTTTCCCCCAAAACCCCAGTAGATAGTTGTATGCCATAGTTGCATATCCTTCTAGTTGCTGTATGTGGGACGCCGCCTCAGCATGGCCAGAGAAGCGGTGCATCGGTGCGCGCCTGGGATCCAAACCCGGGCCGTCAGCAGCGGAGCACGCACTTAACCGCTAAGCCACGGGGCCGGCCCTGAATAAAAGTTTTTAATGAAAGATAATGCCTTTTCATTATAGACTGTCCAAAATATTTTAAAACCTGCCCTAGCAGAATTATTTTTTAAATCAAGAATTAAAAGTAGATTCTACTTCTAAAAATAAATCCTAAAAAAATGATCACAGATATGCATAAAGATTTATGTAAGAAGATGTACATGGCAGCATTAGTATCATCACATAAAATATGTCTTGAAAAAATTTTAATGACATGGGAAAATAGTTGCAATTTATTATTAAATTTAAAAGTCAGGATATAAAACTACACAAAACTATTTGTTTAAAATTCACATTTAAAAATTTAGAGGCCAGCCCGGTGGCGCACTGATTAAGTTTGGCGCACTCTTCTTTGGCTGCCTGGGGTTCACAGGTTCAGATCCCAGGCACAGACCTATACCCCGCTCGCTCATCAAGCCATGCTGTGGCAGCATCCCAATACAAAATAGAGGAAGATGCGCACTGATGTTAGCCCAGGGCCACTCTTCCTCACCAAAATAAAGAAGTAAATAAATTTAGATTTAAAATTTCCTATGCATGCATAGGAAAAAAAGAATGCAAGGAGTTATAAATTTTATATATTATATGCATATTAATATAAAAATGTTAATAAGGGTTATTGCTAGGATAGGAAAGTGTAGATGACTTTGCTTTCACTCATGAATACAGAAAACTGTATTTCAAATTATTGCAAACTGCATCCAACAGTATAAAGTTGTTTTTTTGAAATTATCTGTAACAAGCAAGCAGTATTTATTTTAGGAATGCAAATTATGTTTAATATCAAAAACCAAATTAGGCCATGTCACGTCAATAATTCCAAGAAAAAGCATGTGATTATCTTATTGGATGGAAAAAAAGGGGATATGATAAAATTCGACATTTGTGATTTTAAAAAACACTCATAGAAAACAGGGACTAGAAAACTATTTCCTTAATATAATAAAACATATCAAAGCACACTGTCTTAAAACCAACAGCCAATATTACACCTAAGAGTGAAGCACTGGACACATTACCATTAAAACAAAGATGTGCCCTAACATCATTTCTATTTCACAATATTCTGAAACTCCAAAATAATCCAATGAAGAAACAGAGATTAAAAAGTATTACTTTTGGAAAGGAAAACCCAAAACCGTCAGTCAGCTAATAATGTAAACATTGACTGCAAAAATCCAAGACACTATACACTTAAGATTTATCTATTTCACAATTTAAAAAAAAGACAATCAACTGAAAAACTATAAGAATGTTTAGTAAAATTCAGCAACATCAATATATTTTATCTAATTAAAATAGTTGAAAGATTTAATGAAAAAAAAAGATTCTGGCTACAAGAGGATTATCCTAAAAAGAAATGAGATCCATATGAAAATACATAAAATAAGTGAATAATAAATATCACATCGTGGACAAAAGAATCCTATAAAGCTAACAATTCTTCTCAAGTTATGGTGGATGTAACTCCAATACATGCAAAATTCCCCCAAAATTTGAGGGTAGAACAAAATCATTCTAAAATTCACATGGAAGAATAGACAAGAATGGGTTAAGAGAGGCTTTTTTTTTAATGGGGCATAATGAGGAAAAGGATTAACCTTATCAAACTCTATTAAAACATATTACAAAGCTCTAAAAATGAAATATAGTGCAGTTAACAGTATAAGCAACAATAGATAACCAAAAATAGACAACCCAAAGATATGATAAAGGTGAAAGTAAAAACCAGTTGGGAATAAAAAGAATTATTCATATAAAAAGTGCTGGAATAATAACTAGCTATCGGGGCCGGCCCCGTGGCTTAGCGGTTAAGTGCACGCGCTCTGATGCTGGCGGCCTGGGTTCGGATCCCAGGCGCGCACCGACGCACCACTTCTCCAGCCATGCTGAGGCCGAGTCCCACATACAGCAACTAGAAGGGTGTGCAACTATGACGTACGGCTATCTACTGGGGCTTTGGGGGGATAAATAAATAAATAAACTTTAAAAAAAATAAAATAAAATAACTAGCTATAGAAGAGCTAAGATCCTTACCTCAAACCATATACCCAAAATAAATGTCAAATTTAAAAAACTAAATGTTGAAATTAAATAAACAACATAAAAAATTTAAAAACATATAAATGAATAATTAACTATTATGTATCTGGATGGATAAGAACTTAAGCTTAAAACAAAAGAAGAAAAGTCAAAATTGTCAGTGTAAAAGAAAAGGGATACAATTATAGAATCAAATTAAGATAAAACACTGAATTATTAAATCTAAACTGAAAATACATACGAATTGTGTAGTTTGGGTTTTTTTTAATGTATATATTTTCTAGGTCTATCCACTAAAATGGCTCTAAAGCAATGTTACTCCTGGAATAATGAGTACTCCTAGCACCTAGACTGTAGTTTTCAGCACCATTTCCCACTAAGAGGACCAGGACACCTTGAAGAAAAGGCTCATTGCTGGTCTGGGACAAGAAAGGTACAAGTTGAGCCTGGGACAACTGGTTGTGCTTTCAAAGACTAACAGGATCATGTCAAAAGGATACAGGAGTCAACTTGAAAGAGCCCCCACTGGCCAAAACGTTATTCACAGTGTTTTGAAAAAAAAGACTGTAATACATCCAAACACATCCAACTAATGAAAATCCATTATGACCATAATTGTAGTCAAAAAAAGTGAAAATTAAAAAAACAACATAGGGGCCAGCCCCGTGGCTTAGCGGTTAAGTGCGTGTGCTCTGCTACTGGCGGCCCAGGGTTTGGATCCCGGGCACACATCAACGCACCGCTTCTCCAGCCATGCTGAGACAGCGTCCCACATACAGCAACTAGAAGGATGTGCAACTATGACATACAACTATCTACTGGGGTTTTGGGGAAAAAAAGGAGGAGGATTGGCAATAGATGTTAGCTCAGAGCCGGTCTCCCTCAGCAAAAAGAGGAGGATTAGCATGGATGTTAGCTCAGGGCTGATCTTCCTCACACACACACACAAAAAAACACACATATTCATTACCATTTGAGACAGCAACTCCTTACTATTAAAACTGCTACTTAGGGGCTGGCCCAGTGCCGCAAGCGGTTCGGTGCGTGTGCTCCGCTGCGGCGGCCCGGGGTTTGCCAGTTCGGATCCCGGGCACACACCAACGCACTGCTTGGCAAGCCATGCTGTGGCTGCGTCCCATATAAAGTGGGGGAAGATGGGCACGGATGTTAGCCCAGGGCCAGTCTTCCTCAGCAAAAAAAAGAGGAGGATTGGCAGATGTTAGCACAGGGCTGATCTCACCAAAAAAAAAAAAAAAACTAATTAAAGGGAAAAATTAAGCATTTATTCTGCCTTTCCAATAGGAACTATATTTTACAGTAATCAAACAGCCCTAGCCCCAATTGATAAAGGAAACTTCTACTTTATAGAAGAACACCAACTACTGCATGTAGAAAAGTAACTGAATTAGGAAACATCATTCATTAACCCTAACCAGAATTGTTATTTTAGATAAGGATTATGAACTGGTGCTAAAAAGGAAAAAAAAAAGCCTTAGGTGACTAGCCTATGATGAACTGAACATTCGTATAGTGCCAAGTGCCACACAGATCACTTTCTGGTCATATGAGGGGAACTTAACACAGGAGCGGAGGGATCAAATTCTAATGACCCTAACCCAGTGGTCAATCTGAGCAATCTGAGCAATCGTGGGTCAATCAGATATCGTGTGTCTTCTGATGTGATTCATGAATCATGAATGGTGCATTTTAACCAAAATATTTAACTTTAATCCATTTTAGATACACTTCTAGTTTACAGGAAATAGAGCAGATAAAGGGAAAGCTAAATGACACCACAAGGAAGCAATTAGACAAATCCAGAAGTTGGGACACAGTGGTCAAGGTCTCTTTCACAAGTCAGTGTAGTAAAAAAAGGGAAGGAGGATGTGCTAGGTTAAAAGAAATTTAAGGGTCATAAAGAGCAGATGCAATGCAGGGGACATTTCTAGAATCATAGGGGATATTGGTATGGTATGATATGGGTATTAAATAAGATAAAACACATTACTAAATTGGAAATATGCAGATTATTGGCTGAAAAAAGTCCACTGCAAACAGTATGTACTTATGGTGGTTCCTCAAAAAATTAAAAATAGAATTACCATATGATTTATCAGTTCCACTCCTAGCTGTATATATACCCAACAGAATTGAAAGCAGGGACTCGAAGAGATTTATATATCCATGGTCATAGCAGCAATAGTCACAATAACCAAAACGTGGAAGCAACCCAAGCATCCAACAATGGATGAATGGATAAGCAAAATGTGGTATATCCATACAATGGAATATTATTCAGCCTTAAAAAAAGAAGAAAACTCTGATACATGCTACAACGTGGAGGAAACTTGAAAACATATTAAGTGAAGTAAGTCACTCACAAAAGTACAAACACTATATGATTCCACTTGTATGAGGCACCTAGAGTAGTCAAAAGTAGAAGGTGGCTGCCAGGGACTGGGAGGGAGAGGGAATGAGGAGTTATTATTTAATGGGTATACAGTTTTCTGTTTTGGAAGATGAAAAGGTTCTGGAGCTGGATGGTGGTGATAGTTGCAAAACAATGTGAATGCACTTAATGCCACTGAACTGTATACTTAAAAATGATTAAAATGGTAAATTTTATGTTATGTGTACTTTACCACAATTTTTTAAAAACCCAGTATGTACTATATGATCTAATTTCAGTGAAAAAATGCATATATATACACAGAAAAAGTCTGGAAGGATACACATACTAACATGTTATAATAAATGATCTCTAGGTGGTGAAAACTGCATTTCAGCATTTGCTAATTTTCTATAATACATGTACTACTTCTGTAATAAAAGATGATGTATAAAGCAAATGGAAAAAAAACCAAAAAGAGTACAAAATCTGATTTCATAAAAATATAAAATGTTTACAATAAAAAAACACATCCAATAAAAAGAAAAAGACTAGAGAAAAAGATTGGCAATAAGCATGGGAGATCAAAACTTAACTCCCAAACATGTTAAAAAGTTCTTTTTAAATAAATTTTTCATTTTTTATAATTTTATTTATTTTTTTCCCCCAAAGCCTCAGTGGATAGTTGTATGTCATAGCTGCACATCCTTCTAGTTGCTGCATGTGGGACGCGGCCTCAGCATGGCCGGAGAAGCGGTGTGTTGGTGCGCGCCCAGGATCCGAACCCGGGCCACCAGCAGCGGAGCGCGCACACTTAACCGCTAAGCCACGGGGCCAGCCTTAAATAAAATTTTTTAAACTCGAAAATCCAAATAGAGAAATAAGCAACAGACAGGAACAATAATTCACAGAAAAGGGAGGAAGCTGAAGTGTTCAAGACACACTTGGGGGAAGAAAAAGATAATAAACAATAAATGAAATAAATTCAAATTAAAATACCAATAAAATACCACTCTTTCATAATCAGATTGTCAAAAGCATAACAAGCATTCTCATATGCTCCTGTGGCATTAATATTTGGTCATGTCTTTCTGGAGGGCAAGTGAACAATACGTATCACGAGCTTTTAAAAGTTAATAGTCACAATACTATAAACTACTGATACAGGAAACACATATGAATCTCAAAAACATAATGCTGAGTGAAAGAAGTACCACATAAAAGAGTACATACTATATAATTCTACTTATATGAAGTTCTAGACAAAGACAGACAAAGGTAATCCACAGTGGGAAAAAAAATAGAAGGATGGTTGCAGGGATAGCGGGAGACACCGCCTGGGAAGGGACATGAGGGAACTTTCTGGAGTGATGGTAATGTTCTACACCTTGATAGAGGTTTGGATTACACAAGTATACGTATGCATTTGACAAAACTTAGCAAACATACAATAAATATTTGTGCATTTCATTGTACATAAATTTTACCTCAAAAGAAACAACTAAAACACTGAATTCTTTTTTTTTTTTTTTGTGAGGAAGATCAGCCCTGAGCTAATATCTGATGCCAATCCTCTTCTTTTTGCTGAGGAAGACTGGCCCTGGGCTAGAACCCATGCCCATCTTCCTCTACTTTATATGGGACACCGCCACAGCATGGCTTGACAAGCGGTGCCTTGGTGCGCACCTGGGATCAGAACCCCAGGATGCCACAGCGGAGCGCGCACACTTAATCACTACGCAACCAGGCCAGCCCCTAAAATACTGAATTCTAATGATACACAAGCTGCAATATTTATGGGGAAGTGTACTGATGTCTGCAATGACTTTAAAGTGCATCAAAGAGGAAAGAGATGGATGGACAGATGGATGTACATGATAAAGCAAGTACAGTAAAATGCTAAAGTAAAATAGAGTACAAAAGGGTTCACTGTAAAATTCCCTCAAGAATGCTATATATTTGAGATTTTTCATAATAAAATGTTAAAAATACTAAAAAATAGTGAACAGCCACAAGGCATCCTTCTGGAATGCTGGAAATGTTCTCTCTTGATCCGAGTGGTAGTTACACGCAGCATACATGGGTAAAATTTTATCAAGATTTTGTACACTTTGCTGACTGCATTTATACCTCAAAAAAATGTTTGAAATAAACGGTAATCAGAATAGGACTTTAAAGAGTGTAAAATTAATATCCTCAAAAAGATAATATGCTGCAACCAAAAAACATGAATAAGCAGTTAGGAAGAGAACAAACCATAAATCTTGAACACAAAAACTATCCAATTTAAAAGCTCAATGGGCTAGATAGCTGAGTAGACCTTGAGGAGTCAGTGAGCTGAAAGAGTGGGCTAAAGAGGCCTCGCAGACTACAGCCCAGAGACGGAAGTAAAGGACAAGTGAACAGACACAGAGGACCTATCAAGATGTGTCCAAATGCCATCATTTGGAGGTAGCTGCAGAAGGGAAACGAGGAAATGGAAGGGAGACTACATTCGAAGAAATGACAGCTAAATGTTTCCTAAAACTAAAGAACAAAACTGTTTAAAAACTAGTTTTCAATTACAGTTAAAGTCACCTACATGGATGGAAGGAAACACGCCACCATTTTATGAGAAGCTATCTCCTGATTGTGCAAGATAAGTGATTGTGCAATTTAAGTGATCCTTGGTCTTTTCCATATTTTTCAAGTTTTCTACAGCGAACATTACTTTTATAATAAGGAAAAGTAAAAGTCTGCTTTTATAAAATAAATCCAGAACCAACAGATGAGCAAGGTTTTTTAAAAAAGAAACCCTAACCTCTCTTTCCTCTGGCTTCTACTCTATGCCATTACAGTGAACCTGCTTCTGTAAGCGGTTACCACAATCTTGGGCAAGTCACTTGATCTCTAAATTTCTGCTTCTTTAGGTCTTCAACAAGGAAAAGAAAATCCCTCTTTCCTACTTCACAAGAGTTTGGGGAACATCAAATGAGACGATGTATAAAAATAGCACTTGGTAAACCATAAAGCACTGTACAAATTGTGGCATGTTATCACAGTCATTCTAAGCTGGTAAACCCCAACCTCTGAGTCACCCTCCACTTCCTTCATCTCTCACTCCCAAAATCCAATCTGTCCTCTCACCTGTCAGCTTTTCCTTTGCTCATTCCCTCCTTTTTCAAACCACTGCACTAAGTTAGTTATACCTGGTCATACCTTGTACCTGAACCACTGCAACAGCCCCCTGGGTAGTGCTCCACCTCTAGCTTTTCCTCACCCCACCCACTGCAATTTCCTCTGAAACTTAATCTTCTTAAAATATGTTTATCCTATGACTACCCTGCTGAAAATGAAAAGCCTTTGGGAGTTCTCTGAGGTTTACAGGATGGGCTTCAAACTCCTCAACCTGGCTTTCAGGCCTTCTGTCCTATCCCTGGTCAGCCTCCTCACCGTCTTCAAAACAAGCCAGCATCCCTCACCCCCACACACATCCTCCATTCTCTGCCTATCCAGGTCCTCCCAGTCTTCTTAGCCAAGTCAAACCCCTCCCTCTCCCTTCCTCTCTCTGCACCTTATGACCAATCCAGACCAAGCTCCTGCCTGTTCTCTGAACATCCACTTTATCCCTCAGGTGCTACCATCTATTCCAAGTCAGAGAAGCCTGCCCCACCTTTCCAGAGAGGACTACCTGTGCCCTGAGGGCAGGGCCTGGTATATTCCCTCCTATATCCTCTATACTAGGCACTCAAATTAACCAGCTAATCATTTTAGTCCTCAAAACTTGCTTTGCCTAACTGAATTTTATAGTAATTATTTCTCTGGTTTTCTTTATAGCCTTAACATCTATGTGCATACTATGTATATTCCTACATAATATAGTTTAGCTATTAAACTTTAAAAAATCATACATTATAAATTCTTCTATAACTTCCTCCTCTCAACAGTGTTTGAAATTGATCTATGTTGATACCTGCAGCTGTAATACATTCATTTTTAGAGCTCTAAGGTATTCCCTTGTTTGAGCATATCACAACTTATTTATCCACTATGTTATTGTCAGATATTTGGGTTTAACCAAAAAGTTTGCTATTAAAAGCAATACTGCTATGAACATTCTTGTACATGTTTCCAGTTCACACATGTATGAGTTTCTAGGAGTGGAACTGTTAGGTCACAGGGTCACACGTACAACTCTACTTGGTAATGAAATGGTCCTCCCAAGTGGTTGAACCGATTTACACATCTACCTGCAGTGTTAAGAGTTCCTCAAAATACTGTCAGGCTTTTAACTATTTGCCAATTTGGTAGGTATAAAATGTTATTTCCTGGTGGTTTTAATTTGCATTTCCCCAATGAGAGTGAACATCTCATACATTTATCAGCCATTTGGCTTCCTCTTTAATGACATGCCTGTCCAAGTCTTCACCTATTTTTCAACTGGGCTGTCTTTTTCTTTTTTTTTTTTTTATCTTATTAAGGCCATATTGGTTTATAACATCATGTAAACTTCAGGCGCACATGGTTATACTTCAGCTTCTGTATAGACTGCATCATGTTTACCACCAAAAGTCTAGTTTCCATCTGTCACCATACATGTGTGCTCCTTCACCCCTTTCACCCTCTCCCCACCCCCTCACCTCTGGTACCCACCAATCTGTTCTCCGTATCTATGTTTGTTTATTTATCTTCCACATATGAGTGAAATCATAAGGTATTTGTCTTTCTCTGACTTATTTTGCTTAGCATAATACCCTCAAGGTCCATTCATGTTGTCACAAATGGCACAATTTTGTCTTTTTTATGGCTGAGTAGTATTCCATTGTGTGTGTGTGTGTGTGTGTGTGTGTGTGTGTGTGTGTGTATACACCACATCATCTTTATCCATGCATCCATTCATGGGCACTCGGGTTGCTTCCAAGTCTTAGCTATTGAGAATAATGCTGTGATGAACATAGGGGTGCATATATCTTTTCGAATTAGTGTTTTCATGTTCTTTGGATAAATACCCAGCAGTGGAATAGCTGGATCGTATGGGAGTTCCATTCTTAATTTTTCGAGAAATCTCCATACTGTTTTCCATAGTGGCTGCACCAGTTTGCACTCCCACCAGCAGTGTATGAGGGTTACCTTCTCTCCACATCCTCTCCAACACTTATTTCTTTCTCTTTTTCTTACTGACTTGTAGGAGTTCTATATATATTCTGGAATCTAATCCTTTATTGGTATTATGTATTGCGAATACCTTCTTCCAGTCTATGGCTTTCCTTCCTTTTCACCTCTTTTGATGAGAACTGCTTTATTTTAAGGCAGTTGAATTTATCAACCCTTTCCTTTATGGTAAATGGTTTATATAACTTGTTTAATAAGTCCTTCCCTACTAGAAGTCATGACAATACTTATATTTCCTTTTAATAAAAAAGTGTTAAAATAAAAACTTAAAAAAGAAAGTTACATAAATGGTCAATAAGCGCGTAAAAAGTACTCAAAATTATTATCCATCAAGGAAATGTAAATCAAAACCACAATGAGATACCACTACACACCCACCAGAATGGCTACAATTAAAAAGACCGATAACACCAAAGGGTGGCAAGGATGTGAAGCAACAGAACTTTTATTGCACATTGCTGGCAGGAACGTGAAACTGTATGACCATCTCGGGGAAAAGGTCAAGCAGTTTCTTAAAAAGCTAAACATATAACTATCCTATGACCCAGCAATTCTACTTCTTGTTATTTACCCAAGAGAAATGAAAGCAGATGTCTACAAAATAATTTATACCAGAATATTCATAGCAGCTTTATTCTTTTTTTGTGTGTGTGAGGAAGATCAGCCCTGAGCTAACATCCATGCTAATCTTCCTCCTCTTTTTGCTGAGGAAGACCAGCTCTGAGCTAACATCTATTGCCAATCTTCCTCCTTTTCTTCCCCAAAGCCCCACTAGATAGTTGTATGTCATAGTTGCACATCCTTCTAGTTGCTGTATGTGGGACGCGGCCTCAGCATGGCCGGAGAAGCGGTGCGTCGGCGCGCGCCCGGGATTCGAACCCGGGCCGCCAGTAGCAGAGCACGTGCACTTAACCGCTAAGCCATGGGGCCAGCCCCGCAGCTTTATTCTTAATAGGCAGAAATTGGGAACAGCCCTAGTACCCATTAACAAGAGAAGAGATAAGTGAATTGTGATCTAGTCATACAACAAAATACTACTTAAGAAAAAAGAACAACCTACTGACTCATGCAACATAGATGAATCTCGAGAATACTATGCTGAGTGAAAGAAGCCTTACACAAAAGAATACATACTTTAAGATTCTATATGAAGCCTAGAATAGGCAAAAATAATTTATAATGGAAGAAAATCAGAACAGTGGTTGCCGGTACATGGGAGTAGGTATGGGGAAGGAGCACAGAGAACTTCCTGAGGTGACGTTAATATTCTGTATTTTGACAGAGATTTGCATTACACAGGAATATACATTTGTTCAAAAAAAAAAAAAGGAAACAAATTTTGAACTCTAGTAAGTGATATGCATACTGAAGTGTTTAGGGGTTAAGTATACTGATGTGTGGAACTTACTTTGAAATGTATCCAAAAATAAAAGGGATTGCTGGATGGATAAAGGGATGGAGAGATGTGAGAAAGCAAATATAGGAAAATGTTAACTGCAGAATCTAGGTGCTAGGTATACCGGTGCAAATTCTTTCAACTTTGCTGTATGTTTGAAATTTTTCACAATAAAATATTAGGGAAAAGATAAAAGTATATTTTAAAAAAGGAAGAGATTTGCTTTAAAAAATAAGCAGATATATTTGAGCAAATTTTGTCTTTGAGAAAGTTAACAGAAAGAAAAAGATCAATCCTTACATATGACAGTGCCTTGGAGATTACAAAATGCTTTCACACAGATTACTTTAAGTGATCCTCACCAAAACCCAGGTATTCTAGTCTCCTTCTATGCTTGAGAAAACGTAGGATCAGAACTTGGCAAATATCACACTGCCAGTACCTGACAGAGCTGGACCTAAAATGAATGTCTCCTCCTGTATTCTTTCCAATACACCTCACTGGGGAGCTGCCATCAACTCCAAACATTTGAAGACAACATGGAAACTGCTGATGTGTCACCAGCCCTTTGGGTTGTCCCATGAGCAGAGTGAGAGGAGCCGAAGTGGCTGCTGTACTCACTAGCAGGACATGAAAGGGAGACACACAGACAATAAGAGAGCATGAATTCAACAGACTGAAGGGGTATTTCCTACCAATACAGAATAAAAGCATTGGCAAGCCGCCCCCCGCCACTCCACCCCCCGCCATGTTCCTTGAGGCCATCCTCAAAGTTCGGGGAAATTTGTGACATCCTTCCTGTCTGTGTGGATGGGCAAACTGCACATGATGTCTGTAGCTAAGAAGCTGCAATAAAAACTTGTCAAAACAGCTCTCTGACAAGATATTCCACCACTCTTCCTACCAGAGCAGAACAGAGGAAAGGGACCCAGGAATATTGCTCAACTCTAACATGGCCAAAATTAGAGGCAAAAGCTTTACTAATCACCCCATAGATTAACCACTGGCTTCAGGGTATTTTGGTTTTTTGTTAAAACACATACCACACACCCCAACAATTTTTGTTAAATTTAAACAAGGTGAGATACACCCATGGAACATGAATAAAAGCCCTTTCAGCCTTAGAGCCTGGTGTATTTATCCAAACATTTACTTAGTGTGCCAACCAGTTTGGGAACTATAATGAAACTAAAACATAGTCCTTGCCCTCAAGTGGCCTATAATCCAGCAGGAAGCTCAAGACAGAAATCTTAGGGCTACAGGGTAATGTCCCAAGAACAGAGAAAAGAGAGCACAAGTACAGCCAGAGACTCAAGAAAGATTTCAACTGGGCCTTGAATAACACAGGGTGGGGAGGAGATGCACTCCAGGCAAAGTTTAATGGCTCCAAGGGAGCTCCTGGCTAAGGCAGGCTACCTGTAGCCTGAGCAGGAGGGAGAGGGAAAAGAACTCCCAAGGGATGCCTGCCAACTCACTTCAGAGAATGAAGAGGGCAGATTAGAGAGGATGCCTGACTTCAGGAGTTAGCTGGGACAGGGCTGAACATGGCTGCAACTTCCACAAACATGGGGACCTAAGGTAGAGCTGGAACCAATTTATTTCCTCAGTAATCAAGACTTAACAAAATCCTAATAATGTAGATTCAGGAGGCCTGCTTAAAACCCAGGTGGATCTTCCACATCTGTAGCCTAGCAGAAGGCCAGAGAATGGGAAAGGTAATAGAGATAGGTGGTTAAAAAAGAGGAACAACCTGGGGGATGAGAGCCAGAAACAATGGGTTTGAATCCTTTAACTGTATGGCCTTGGGTGAAATTCTAACCCTGGTGCCTCACCTACAAAAGGAAATGATACCAACCATCTCTCAGCATTACAAGGATTAAATGAGATAATATCTGTAAGGCATCCAGCACAGTGCCTCCAACAGAGAAGGCATCCAAGAAACGGGAGACATTACTAATATGAATAATCTGCACTCTAAGAACTTCAGAATCCAATGCCTCCTACTGTCTCACTGTATTGAGAATCCAGGCTGAAGCCACTGACCTTGGACAAGACCAAGGGATTACGCATGTCCTAAGCAACTTCTCCCTTGTTTTTTTGATTTTTTTTTTTTAATATTGTGTCCTTTAAGGCCTTTTAGGTTATTCTGAGACGTCTGCCTCACCCTGTGGCCTCACATCATGAACCTTCTCCTATTGAAGAACCCAATCCAAATGGGCAAACCATCCAAGGGAAAACCAGTGTCATAAGCCACTTCACAGAGAACATTTATGCCAAAAGGGACCACAGGCCCCATCCCAACCCTCATTTCAGCAAGCAAAGGGTCAAGGCCAGCTCAGGGCAGGTCTGGGCCATAGAGCTGTGACATTCATAACATCTATCTTAAGAACCACACAAAATTATGGTGGTAATAATATTAAGCACTAAAAATATATATATATTATACAAATGCAAAGTATTTTATGTATATAATAGGCATTAAAGCAAATGTAAAAAGCAGTATCTTTATAGCTAGGCCTGGCAAGATAATAAGATTCCATATATGGAAAGACATAAGAACACAGAGATGAGAGAACTCACAGCCCATGAGCTCCAGAGATAAATTATGGTCACTTATTTCAGAAACAGAAAGTTGGATCTCATTTTCTCAACTACACTTTCATAGCGAAACTTTCACTAATTCCATATAATCCACCAATGGTCAATAACTCTTAGTAGGGGGTAAAATCCATCAGGTCACAAAGAGAAATTTGCTGTAGTTTAGGGAAATATACAAATGTGATTAATCCACTTTGTACATTAAAAGCAGACAAGAAATTTTGTTCCATAGCTAAGAAACACTGGGAAACCACTAAATTTTAGTTGACTAACATGGTTAGTTTGGCCAGTTTTGTGGAGGAAGGTAGGGTGGCAGGAAAAAGGAGGGAGGAAGACTGGGAAGAGGAAGGGGAAGGTAGCAAAAATAAGAGAAAAACAGGTGAGGAAAAGAGAATGACAGAAGCAAAGACTAGAGACGGACAAAATGGAGAGTCCATCTGAGAGGATTCTTAATGAGTGTTGAAGGCAATAACCCTCGGTTAGAGATTAGCGTGTGGCCGTGCTATTATCTGTCACCTGTTGTGTACTGCCCACCCAGCTGCACTAATCCTTACATCTTTACAGGGAAATCGACTCTGCTCACCAGGGTGGAAATATATTATTCTCTGGGTACAAATGCTCTGAAAGAGCAATAACCAGAGATTTCTGCAAAACCAAATCCAAATTCTACAGCCTCATTCTAGTTAAAATTGGTTTCTATTTCTTCTTTATATGGCCTGGGTGGATGTTCCACTTCTACAGCCTGGTTCACACAATTCTTCAATTCAACAAATGTTTGTGGAAGGCCTACTGTGTGGGGGGATAGAGCAATGATCAAAACAGACGTGACTGCCACCCGCATGACACATGGCAGGGAGGGCCTCCATCATTAGCAGTGCACTGGGTGTGTGCAGAAAGGGAGGGAGGGTGAGCACAGGGTCTCTTCTGAAAGACTCCTGCCCCCACACTCAAATCTTTCAAGGGCAACTCCAGTCCTAAGGAAAAGGAAAACGGAGTAAATCCAAAGCCTGACAGAAAATATTGAAATGTTACAGTTAAAGCTCACCCTGATTAAAAACAAAACAAAACTGTAAGTGTTCAAACTGAACACAGCATTTATTATCTGTAACCACAGACTATAACTCCTGAAATGAATAAACAGAATATTTTTAGTAATACTTGAATAAGTTCATAAAGATGACCCAGCCTAATGTATTACAAGATCCTAAAGTACCTTTGGAATCATTAAGAAGCAAATTATGGGGGCTGGCCCCGTGGCTTGGCGGTTAAGTGCGCGCGCTCCGCTACTGGTGGCCCGGGGTTCGGATCCCGAGCGCGCACCAACGCACCGCTTCTCCGGCCATGCTGAGGCCGCGTCCCACATACAGCAACTAGAAGGATGTGCAACTATGACGTACAACCATCTACTGGGGGGCTTCGGGGGAAAAAAAGGAGGAGGATTAGGCAATGGATGTTAGCTCAGAGCCGGTCTTCCTCAGCAAAAAGAGGAGGATTAGCACGGATGTTAGCTCAGGGCTGATCTTCCTCACTAAAAAAAAAAAAAAAAAAAAAAGAAGCAAATTATGTTTATTGAGTTTTACTGTTAAGTATATTTCTTATACTTTGAATATTGGCATCTCATGTCAGGAATCATGGCTTAACACATGGCCTGCCTAAGATACACCTCAATAAAAGGGCTCCATAATCAAGTAAGTTTGGGAAATGTTGCACACTCTAAACACCATTTGGAGATTCACAGCATATTTTAGGAAATTAAGTTTTGTGACAAATCCTGAATGAACGAAATCTGCTGAACTCAGTCTGAGCCAATATTTCCCAGACTTATTTGACCATGGACCTTTTTTTATTTAATACTCATTAAGAGTCTACAAATTGTTTCAGGGAACACACGTGGGATACACTACAGTGTATGGGACACACAGCTTAATCAAACTGAAAATGCAATTAATTATCAATCTCTCAAGTATTCTGATGAACTGGTGTTTACTATATGCTATAGGTATACAAAAACTTCCTCCAATGAATTTTTTGTTGAAATTCACTCAACAATATACTTACTGTGTTTTTAAGATGAAATACTTTTTAATGAACTAAAATTTGATCACGATATGTTAATATAAAGAAACTCAAATTAATTGTAAATAATTTGATTTAGCTAAATTGCTAGAAGTTTATCTTCTTCTCTAAACATGTATTTTTAAATTTCCTGAGCATATTTAATATCTTAATTTTAAAAGATTCATTCCCTTAAAAAAAATACTGAACTAAAAAAAATATTGATATTTACCTCTGCCCTATTACCTGATATGCCTAAGTACAAATGTCTGTAACCGAAATGTGGTATCAACAAGTACAGTTAGTGAATAACAAGCATGAGACTATTATTTCTGTGGTTGTAATGTTGTTATTTATAATTTGACTCCTCTGAAAATATTATCTTAAAGCCTATATTGGAGATTTTATGGAATCAAATTCCAGTGACTGAAAAAGTTTCACCATTCAGCTAACAATAAAAAAAAATTCAACAAGCATTTATTTATATAAATGTTTACATTTAAATGACCTACCACATGCATGCGACTGGATAAAGCACTGTAATGATGTATGTTATTTTTCTGTGCCCTAACTCAAGACAATAGGACAGAATATTTCAGACTCTTAGAGACTCAAGGGACATACAGGCACTGTGGAGAGCAGAAGAGCAAGCTGCTGCACTGGAGATCTTACAAGATACCTAGGGGAATTTTAGGACACCCACACCGCCACAAAAAGGCCAGTGAGGCACAAGGGCCTCTTTCTAAAAGAGCTAGTTTAGTGACCTAAAACTTTAATATTAGTTAACACAAGATAACCAATATTAGATATGGATCAAAAACTTGAAAGCTGTTCAAGTTTCCATATTCAACTTTACCTGAGTAATGCTTTAACTTTTTTTTAAGCCAGGTGGGTAGGCTTAACGTATAAACGTCACACTGATATTAAGAGCAGCTTGGATTAATAGTCTAAAACCATCACAGGTTTCTTCAAAGAATCTATAGGAGAAGGAATCCAACTTCTGTTAATGAACACAAAGTTGAATTTTCCCGTAGGGTATCCAGAGGGGTGGGGAAATCACCTCATCTGTGTTATGCAACACGGAAAAAGACTTTTCACTATCATATAGAAAAAGTACTATGATGACTGCTGGAAATTTAAGACAGAAAGTGAACCAAACTATATTCCTCAAACGGAAGGTCAAGGAGTCCTCAGTAAGCAACAAAATCTAGACAATTTTGCAAGTAACTCGTTTGAAAAGCAGGCGCGATAAGAGGGATGATCTTCAACAATCTGTGGCCATGCGCAGCAGAATATTTTTTCCTAGTTTAAAAAAACATAAACTCATGAATTCCAGGTCTAAAATTTCAAATCAGAGAATTGGAAAGCTGTTGCTCTGTGCCTTAATGAACATTTTTTTCCTTTTTCTTTTTTATTATCGTTCCTTTAGAAAACCTTAACAAAGACGAAGCCCAGACACTTTCACAAAACATAAACCAAGGCAATACGCGCTGGAGAAGACACGCAATTTAAAAGAACAGTCACAGAATGTCCCAGTCAGATCGCTTAATAAAAAATTAACTTTGTTCTGCTGAATGCTTCAAAAATCGCGTTCCTAATAGTATTTTCTAATTACACATGCTTTAAGCACAACATGAATGCGAATAATTGTGAACCTCAAATACATGTGCAATGAAGCAAAACTGATGTTGTTCCAGATTACATTTTAATAGTCCCAAAGAAAATGGAAAACTGCAACTCTATGCCTATGCAAAGCTGACAGAGGGAAAACAAAACAGGAGGGTAGGGTCCAGCACCCTCGCTTCACAGCTCGAGCCGCCCTTCCCTTTCCACCACGGGAACCACAAGAACAAAGTGCACACTGATTTAACGTTTCAGGGCGCGCCCGAACATCCCGGGGATTCCCCCGTACCGGCTCCTAGGTCGGGAACCGATTCCGCGCCTTGCTCAGGTTCACAGAGGGCCCTGCTGCTCGTAACGTCGCATGTGTCCCAGGAACCGACGCCGCGGCTTGGGAAGCGTCCTAAGCACGACTCTGCTGACCTGGGTCCGAGGACCCGGAGCGGCCCTCTGAATGCCGCCCGGGCAAGACGGGCAGCTGGCGTCCGTCGGAGCCACCCTAAGCCCGGCGAGAGGGCACCGCGGCCGGGGAGCCCCGCCCGGCCCCTGCGGGAAAGTTGCCGCCGGCCGGGCCCGAGTTGCCCCGCGGTTCGGGAGCCCGCCCGGCGCCCCTTACCTTCGTGCCGCTGCCGCCGCGAGGCTCGGGCTCCGCGAGGCCGGCGCCACGGGCCCCAGGCAAAGCGGGCGTCTTCTGGCCGGAGGGGAGGCCCGGCCCGCCGGGCGGCAGGGGCGGCGGCAGCGCCGCGGGGCCCGGCGCGTCCTCGGCCTCCTTGCCGCCGGGGTGCGCCGCCCGCCTCTCGGAAACGTGGATGCTCGGGGCGCAGCCCATGCTGGCGGCCGCGCCGCCGACACGCTGGCGGGCAGCCGCGATCCGGTCAGCAAACGGCCCGCCCGGCGCCTCGGGGCCGCCGCGGGCGCCGTGTCATCGCCCCCTGGGCGGGCGGGCGGCGGCGGCGAGCGCGGGGCTCGAGTCAGGAAGTGCGGCCGCCCCTTTTATCGCGGTCCGGGCGCGGCGGCGGGGAGGGGGCTCTGGGGCGGGCGGCGCGCCGCGGCCGCCCCTCCGAACATGCCCTTCCTGAGGCGGGCGCCGCCGGCCGCCTCCCTCACATCGCCGCGCTCGCCAGCCGCGCCGCGCTTCCGGGGAATTTCGGGGGAGGAGATTGCGCTCTCCCAGCCCCGGAGCCCGCGAGTCCGCAACGCGCCAGCGACCCGCCCTCGCCGTGGGGCGGCGCGACCCCCGGGCGGCGAGATCCCCACCGCGTCCCCTGCGGGCCCGCTCCCGCTCCGGCTCCGGCTCCCGCTCCGCGGCGCTGCCGCCGCCGCCGCCTCCACGGCCCGACGCCCACGCCGCTCCGCCGGCCGGGCCGCCGCCCCGCCAACAAATACCCCTAGACCGAGCGCAGGTGGCGGGCACAGCCGCCTAGACGCTCTCGCCTCTGAGGGGTGGGGCCGAAGGAAGCCCGTCGGGGCGACGCCCCGGGAGGGAACGAGGGATCTGGGCTCCAGCCGGGCCTGGGGCCGCGCCGTCGAGAAGCGCAGAAGCGGAGGCGCTCAGCGAGCAGCTGCGCGCGGCGCGGCTCCGGCTCCGCGATCTGGGCCGGGTCTTGCGGGCAGCGCGCCGCGCCCAGCCCCCAGCGGTGACCTCCAGCGGCTGCTGGCGTCAATGCAAAGCAGCTGGGCGCCCGCCTCCGCCCGCCACGGAGCATGCGTGGCCCAGCGGCCCAGAAAAGGGAAGGGACTTGCCCAAGGGCACGCAGGCACTCCGGCGGGAGGGCTCTGACCTCGGGTCCGGGGCCACTAATACCCAGACTGATGGGTTCGAATCCCGGCCCGTAACTTAGCAGCTGCATGACTTCGGTCAGGTCGCTATCTCTGAGCCTTGGATCTCTCATCCGTTAAAGAGGCCGGTGGACGGATCTCCGTTTGGGGCGGTGGTGAGAGGACCATGAGGGCGCCAGCGCTCCGGGTCCCAGGCGGGCGGGGTCCATGTGCGCTCCCTCGCGCGCCAGGACCTGGAGCATCGCGCTGGCTGCACTGACGACGAGGAGGCTGCGATGCTGAGAAGCCGCATTTCGTGGCAGGCTGGGGGCGTCGCCCTTCCTCTCATCTCAACCAAAGCACTGGGCGTCCTCAGGCGCCCGAGACCCCAAAGACTCCTTGCTTGCGGGAGCAGAACCAGGTGTCCGCCGAGCAGACTAGGGCCTGGGAAGCCTCCAGACACCACCACGAGCTCGCTGTGTGACCTTGGGTAAGTCACTTAACCTCTCTGTGCCTCGGCTCCTCCCGGTCAGCTGGAAGGTGGCGCCCCTGGGTGTCTGTCCATCACGTACCCGGAGCGGCCCACGTCGGACCCGCCCGCGCTTCCGCCCCCCTGCAGCTCCCAGTCCGCGGAGACCCGGCCGGCCGGTCGCTTCCTTTTCTCGGCCGCCGTCCACACCTATCGGAGCGCGGTCGGGGAGCGACCCTGAGAGGCCGCCGCTCCCGCCTCGAGCCGGCTGCTGTAAAGACCCGGAGGCCGGCTCCGGGCTGGAGTTCCCCCGCGGCGCTGCGACTGCGCCACAGGCTCAGGGCCCGGTCCCCGCGGCGGCGCGGGCTGCAGGGCGCCGGGGAACGGCAGCTTCCCAGCCCGGCGCCCTGGAGCCGCGGTCTGCGGCCCGAACTGCGCGCCCGGCGGCTCCCCGGGGCGGCGGAGCAGGAAGGCCGGGGGACCCGCGAGCGGCTTCGTGCTCTTCGCCCTCTTCATTCGCCGAGCGTGCCGCACTGCTGGTGCATGCCTCCATGATCGAGTTTAAACACGTGAAGCAATAATCATATTTATGCCTCCCCGCCTTACAAAAGTATCAATGAAGATGTCTTGAAACACGTAGGAAAAGGTTTCTACTATCACCCCTTGTTCCGCCTAAGTTATAGAGTGTTAGAAAGTAATTTTTACGTGCAGACCCTTCTAAATAAAGGGTAATTCATGAAGAATAACGCTTTGAACCACCAGAGTGTATGAGCCTATTGCGGCCTTCTGTCCTCCCCGTCTCGCCGAGAAATCCGGCCTTGGTGACTTCCGTGTTGACCTTGCTCCCCTGGGGCTCCAGGCTGCTCCACTCTCTCAGCCCTCCGGTCCTCCCTTCGCAGGCAGAACCTCAGCGTCCTGGTCTCTCCTTGGAAATCCTTGAGCCCTGCACTGATTAGGCGGGTGAGGATGCTTTGTCCCCACCTTGCTCAACCCCTGGGCTGCCCTCTGCCTTCCTGAGCAGGTCTCTTACCTCTCTGTTCCCAGAGAACTGCTGCATAGCAGCGTTGACTGATCTCCAGCTCTGCACCTTGGGAACCCTAGACTTGGAGACCTAAGGCTAAGAATGCTGCAGGACAAGACAGAAAGATGGGAGTCACAGAGAACAGCCCTCCCACTCACTTTTTGCCATACCCAGGAACTCAGCCTGGGACACTTGGGGAAGTCACAGGCCCCCCATCTCAGGTTCAACTGCTAACATCAGTTCCCCCCCACCCCTCCTTCCCTGGCCATAACCTGCACCTTGAAGTCCCTGAACACTTCTTTACCCTGTGAAACTGGTGTCCCCAGGCCTCAGTGACAGTGGACACAAAAGGGGTCACACTGACCGAAGTAACCAAAACTTCCCTGGCATGTGCAACCCACTGGCTCACCCAGGACTCCCAGGCTCCTAGGAAGATTGCCCCCACTTGGAGGTGTCCAAGGAGCTCATGAACAATCCCAGTCCTGCTGCAGGAGAGGCACCCCCACCATGCCAGCCATGTGGGCACTCCGAAATTCTGTGGCAGGTACACACCACCACCGCTAATCCATTTCCCCTGGGTGCAGGGAGCCCTGAGCAGAGCTGCTTGACCTCCACAAGGCTCAGAGCTGTAGTTGAATGTCGACTTCAGTTCTTCCTCCTAGGGCTCAGGCATGAGGTCAGTGGGGCTGGGAAAGGAGTCAAACCAAGGGACAGATGCCAGCCTGGCCCAGTCCCCCCACTGCCCCAGTCCATTCCCTCAGTCCTCACAGCCCCCTCCCCAGTTCATTAGAGACCTGAAGATGGGAGGTCCCACACAGCTTTGCTCATCCAAGCTTCACACCTCCTCTGTTTCCACACCTCTTCCACCTAAGCTGATCCTTTATACAGCCAGTTCCCCTCCTGGCTTTACTCCTTCTCCACTTAGGGCTCAGCAGTCGAGACTGTACCACTGGCACCCTGTTTTCTACTCTCCCTCCCTCCTGCACTGCACTGGGCTGGAAGCAGACACAGGTATACGAGTTCCTGCACCCTGACATCTGGATCCCAGCTGAGCCATATGTCCTCTCTCTGAGCGGCTTTCCTCCGCTGTAAATCTAGGATTAGTGATACCTACCTCACAGAGATTCACAGGCTACCTGATGTCAAATGCCTACAGTAATTACCGAGCCCTGCACCGTAGCTGTCTATCTTCTCCTGGGTCCGTTCAACACCACCTTCCGCTAGGCCTGCCCCCAGACTGCTGAAAACCGCTGGAGGAAGGGAAGTTACCATGAGGGCCAAGACCCTTGCAACTCCATGGCATCGGACTTCATCAGGTTCATTTCTCTAATTTTCAAAACTTTGTATGATGTGATTTTTTCAATTGTCATTTTTATTTATTTTTGGGGGTCTTTATTTATTTTCTTTTTTGTGAGGAGGTTAGCCCTGAGCTAACATCTGCCAAGCCTCCTCTGTTTTTGCTGAGGAAGACTGGCCCTGGGCTAACATCCATGCCCATCTTCCTTCACTTTATATAGGACACTGCCACAGCATGGCTTGCCAAGCAGTGCGTCGGTGTGCGCCTGGGATCCGAACCAGCGAACCCCGGGCCGCCGCAGCAGAGCACACACACTTAACCGCCTGCACCACCGGGCTGGCCCCTGTCATTTTTATTTTATTTATTTTTTTGTGTGTGTAAGGAAGACCAGCCCTGAGCTAACATCCAATGCCAATCCTCCTCTGTTTTGCTGAGGAAGCCTGGCCCTGGGCTAACATCCGTGCCCATCTTCCTCTACTTTATATGGGACGCCGCCACAGCATGGCTTGCCAAGCGGTGCGTCGGTGTGCGCCCGGGATCCAAACCGGCAAACCCCAGGCTGCCGCAGCAGAGCGCACACACCCAACCGCTTGCGCCCCCCCCGGCTGGCCCCTTTAATTGTCATTTTTAAATTGCACATTCTATAATTTATACATGAATACATGCTAGAAAAATAGTTTTAAAAATATCGAACTAAGTAGAAGTATATAAAGTGTGCAGAGGCAAAGGAAAGTCTCTCTTCCTTCCCCACTCCCTTCCTTCCGTAGAGGTAACTATTGTTAACAGTTTGGACCATATGCTTCCAGACCTGTCTCTATGTTAAACACACATACACACACACACACACACACACACACACACACACACACACACACACACACCCCTATTACAATGTCACAAACGGGGCTGCAGTGAACATCCTTGGATATATTTTTTTCTATAGGATGGACTCCTAAAAGTTGAATTGCTTTTTGAAAAGGTATATGTCCCCACTCCACCCCCCACCCCCCCAGCTCCTGAAGGGATGAGAGGAAATGAAAACAGAGAGAGCCCAGCAGAGGCTGAGGGATTGAGAAAGGGACCTCCCTGGATACCCCCTCTGCCCCTGGATGAGGGGGATACGGCCAGCCCCAGATGCAAGGCCTCTCTTGATCATCTTCTCCAGATTCACAAGCCTCCTTATCTTTATTTCCCTTGGGACTCCCAAGCCTGTAGTAAAGTGTTTGAATGATCCAGGCTTCCTCAGCTAAGGGAGGGACTGGGGGATGGCCCTTAGGCCAGAATTATAAGGAGGGCGCACCGCCCCCTAGAGGCCGGAGTGGTGGAGGAGTAAGACCCAAGACCCTGCCCTTTATCTCCAGAATTCAGGTGTGCACCTGCATTTTTCTCCTCTGTTTGGCTCCAGACCTTGGTACTTGTGGTTTTCCTGGAGTCCAGGATTGACAACCCAGTGGACCCCCTTCCTCAGAATGGCCTTATTAACTCCTGCAGGCTCAGACTTCCACTTCCAACAAAGCACTCTGCCCCTACGCCTGCCCCACATGCCCTGCTCCTTGGCTCCGTCCACCCTTTCGCACCAGGCGAGGGAGGCAGATCCTCTCCCATCTCCTGGATAAAGTCCAAAATTCTTAACAGTGCTGTATTTGGTTGTAAATGTCAGAAACCCAACTCCAAAAGCTTAGCAAAGGTAGGTATTTTTTGGCCCATTTACCAAAAATACAGGAAGGGCAAGAGGAGCTCAGTATCAGGGACCCAGATGCCAGAGACCCAGAGGCCACTAGGACTGTGTTGTGGTCCTGACCCCTTAACTGTCCAGACAGGGTTTGCTGTGATCCTGAGACTATGGCCTTCAGGAGCCCCAGCCTCCACCTTCACAGCCCCACAACTACACTGTTTGCACTGCAGCAAGGAAGTCCCCTCTCCTAAGTTCCTGATTTGGGCTGTTCCAGGGAGTGTCTGTCCCTCCTCCCAGACCCTTGTCACAGGGCCCCGTGCTTAGAAGGGCCCCACTCTTCATTTAATGCTCTGCTGTCACCATTTAGAAATTCTTAGTGATTGTTGAACAAGGAGCCCCACATTTTCATTTTGCACTGGGCCCCACAAATTCTGTAGCTGGTCCTGCCTACCCCTTCTGAAAAGTGTGCTCTTCAGGTGTGTGTAGGGAGAGAAGCAGTGCGGGAGACGGGGGAGGAATTTGGTATCAGAGAGAAGTTCACAGGGTCTGCTCCTGCAGGTCATGTTGTTATTTAATAACAACAGTCCTCAGCTCTGTCTGCCCTGGACCTGGCACCCCTGCCCTGGCTCGGTCCTGGGCCTCACTCTATGCCCCCGGGCATGAGACAGGCCTCAGAGATCATCTCCTCAGGAAACAGGCTGCAGGGGGGTCAAGTGACGTGTTTAGCTAACCCAGCTAGGTGGGACAGGGCCAGAACTCCAGAGGTCCTCCAGCTCTTGGTCTTTCCCTGGGGGGCTCATCCCAGCCTATCCAGCCTCCCAACCTGCCTGGCCTGTGGCTCTCAGCCAAATTCCACCTGAAAAGAGTGTTTGGCCTCTGGGGCTGAGGTCACTGTTGGCCGCCCCTCCTTAAAGGGAAGAGCAGGAGAGAAACACCAGGTCTTCAGGCCTGGAGGAGGAGAGCAGTGTGTCAAGACATCCCCGAGATGGGACCTGTGACAATGATGACACCTGCCAGCCTGATGCATTACGCTGTCTGCTAATCACTTCCTGTGCACAAGCTCACTTAATCCTCATAACAGCCCCATGAAGTGGTTACTAGTCTCTCTCCCACTCCTCTATCCCTGCCCCCATTTTACAGATGAAGAGACTGAGGGTTTTTAGAACCAGTGCTGGTGCAGGTCTTTAATAAAACCTCATACCCATCCTTTATTACAGACTCTTTTAAAAATAGATGGACACTTCTTTTTTTTTTTTTTTTTTTTTTTTTTTTTGTGAGGAGATCAGCCCTGAGCTAACATCCGCCAATCCTCCTCTTTTTTTGCTGAGGAAGACGGCCCTGGGCTAACATCGGTGCCTATCTTCCTCCACTTTATATGGGAGGCCGCCACAGCATGGCTTACCAAGCAGTACCTCGGTGTGCGCCCGGGATCCGAACCAGCAAACCCCGGGCCGCCGCAGCGGAGCGCGCGCACTTAACCGCCTGCGCCACCGGGCCGGCCCCTGGACACTTCTTTAATACAATGAAGTGTATTCATTTCCAGCTAAGAGCCGTCAAGACATTTACTAGGGAAGCACTAGAACGCTTCTCAGGGCTGGGCCTCGGCAGGTCTGCTTCCGAAGAGTGTCCCGAGACCAAAAAGCACTCAACTGGAGCATAATTAATGGAATCAGAAATAAAACAATGGGCAGTAACCAGTGCTACTATTATCTAATGCCATCTAGTTGTTCTGAGAAGAGCAATGAGGCAGGACTTAGAAACTAGAGTGCAGATATTGGGACTGGAGATAAAATTTATCTTTCATAGCAGGTAACAGCTTTATGTCCAAGATACTTAGAAATCAATTCAAAGGTTATTAAGATGAAAGATTCCTCTCAAGTGGCCAGATTCCAGGTAAAAAAGTGTCTGTCGTTGCTACTGTAGACTAGCAATGACCAATTAGAAAATACAGTGACGAAAATCACACTACGTCCCAGGTCCTGGGTTGGCTCTTCTATGGAACCCGAGCTCCCCCAGGCCTCACCTGGGGTCACCGTGGTGGTCCTGACCCACGTTTTGCTGGCTCTTCTCCCCTCTACTACTGCAGGCCTCCAGCTCCTGCAGAGCTTCACCCAGGTATTTCTGGGAGCATCTGAGGGTGAGTCTGAAGTGAAGTAGTGAGATCACCCCATCACTATCCCTGTCGCCAGGCCCCCAGCACTGACTCCTGGTGACACAGAAGCTGAGGCTCTGGAGCCCTCTGGGTTTTAGGCACAAGTAGGTGAAAGACACACAGGGGGACCAACCATGTCTCAGTTTGCCCAGGACTCTCCTGGTTTTAACATCGAAAGTCCTGCATCTTGGGAAACGCTTGGTCCCAGGCAAACCAGGCTGGTTGGTCACCTACACCTTCTTCACAACCCCCGCACATGCACATACAAACACACACACACACACACACACACACACACACACACACACACGCGATGTCTCACATCGTCTCCCAGGCCCTGAAGCCATGCCATTGCTGCCCTGTGTCTTGCATGGTTTATTTCTGGGCAAGGACCCCTTCCAGTCTCTGTCCACAGAATTTCTCTTGGAGCCTCAGACTCACGCCCACCCCTGGGCAGAACAGAGATACCAGAGCCCCATGACTTCCCCATGCTCCTCCCTCACATGACACACGTGCTTCCTCCCACTCTTTCCACCATCCCCCCATAGCTTAAGCTAAATCCAAAACACACTACACAGAAACATCCCCATCTAAATCTCCCCAAAGCCCATCGAGGTTGGCATTATTATCCTCACTATATTGGAGAGGAAATGGAGGCTCAGAGAGGTTAAGTAACTTGTCCTAGGTCACACAGATATCAGATGGCAGAACCGGGTTGCAAACTGTGCCCTATCTGACACCAAAGCACCATTTGTCTCTACTGTGCAAGAGCTTCCATGAAAACGAGCTTTGGCAAGAATAGGTTACATCTGGGAAACTGAGGAGCTACACATCACTGATCCTTGAGAAGCAGAAAGTGAAATATGATATACTCCAGAGCAACCGAGGACTGCTTCATTCCCAGGATAAATGTGCAGCAAAATGCAGAGTGCTACGCTGGTTAGAAAAGTATGTGGGGCTTTTTAAATGTCAGCCGCAAGGATCGTGAATCACTCCTCTTAAAGATCTTAATCCAAAGTGACCCTCCTTTTCCCCTGGCTCCTCTCCTGATTCATCAAGACGCTTCTGATGTCCTGAATCACCCGCCCGAAGTTCTGGGTGTCAGGACTCCCAGGTCCCATGGGAAAATTATCATTCCCTTCTCTGGAGAGTTGTCTCCTGTGTAAGTGTGCCCCAAGCCTGCTTGCAGGGGACAGAAGACTTTAGAGCGGGGAGATTCTGGCCTAACTGGCAGTGCAGCTGGAAAGAGCTAAGGTCACAGGCTGGACTTTGTCGTAACCAGAGTCCCAAATTCATCCCTCATGTACAGACTCTATTGAGCGTCTAGCATGCATAGGCCCTGGGCTGGACACTGAGGATACAATGATGACAAAACAGCCCCTGCCTACATGGAGCTCATAATCTGGGGTGGGAGGCAGACATCATTCAATTTCACAAGAGTATAATTACAAGCTGCTGAGTGCTGTGACGCACGGGGAGCTCTGAGTGTATATCACAGTAGGAAATGACTTAATCTTGGACAGGAGAGAGTGAGCACCAGGAAGTTTTCCCTGAGCTGAGACATGAGTTGACAGCAGTTTTTCATGCCCAGCACCCATTCATCCTTCTTATAACTGTACTTGATTTTCCTCTGGGAAACCACAGTCACCACTAGTATCAACTCAAATTTTTTGGGTGGAGTATTTAGCATGTGCCACTTCCCTGGCCACAGAAATTAATTTAGAGATGGGCACATGAGCCAATCCAGAGTTAATGAGTGTTGACGTTATTGGTTCAGCCCCTGATCAAGCCATACCTGAAGTCAGAACTATGCTTTAACAACCAATAACTTCTGCTTTTGCTTAAGCCTCTTTGGGTCTAGTTTTTGATCTCTTGTAACTAAAACTGTCATATCTAGACTAGGAGGATGAATCAGAAGTAATGAGATTAAAAAATATAGGAAAGAACATTCTAGGTAGAGAGAAGAGAAATTACAGAGTACAAAGACCCTAAAGTGAGAGGAAGGACCAGGGTATGTTCAGGAATTGAGTCCCTTCTAAGCTTCTGACACTGTTCTAAAGCTCTTTGTAATAATTTTCTTTTGAGGGGCCAGCCTGGTGGTGCAGCAGTTAAGTGTGTGCTCTGCTTCGGTGGCCCTGAGTTCGCAGGTTCAGATCCCGGGTGCACACCAATGCACCACTTGTCAAGCCATGCTGTGGTGGCGTCCCATATAAAGTAGAGGAAGATGGGCACAGATGTTAGCCCAGGGCCAATCTTCCTGAGCAAAAAGAGGAGGATTGGCATCGGATGTTAGCTCAGGGCTAATCTTCCTCACACAGACAAAAAAAAATAATAATTTTCTTTTGAGCCTTCACAGCAACACTCTGAGACAGAGGCGTTGTCATTCCTATTTTACAGATGAGTAAACTAAAGCTCACACAAGGGAGCTGACTTGCCCACGGTCACAGAATAAGGCACAAACACAGGCCTCTCTGACTCTGAAATCTATGCCATTGATCTTCATCTTAATTGTTTCTGTTCCGTATACAGTCTGTTGGGACCTCAGCCCATTCCTTTCCAGCCCACTCCTCTGACCAGCTGGTTTCTAATTGGGTTCGGCCAGTGGAGGCACTGAAGAGATTAGAAGGCAGCAGGAGGGGAAAAGCCACGCTGGCTCTGACAGCATCAGTGGCAGTGGCTGCAGCTGGGGTCTCGGCAGCAGTAGTCTGGGGTGGGCATAGGGGGCTGCACCTCCAGTAGCTCAGCATGAGGTGTCTGGGCTGTTGGGGGTATAGCAGCTTCCTAATCCCTGGATAACACCCTTGTGACGCTTTTGTTCCTCCAGGCCTGCCAACACCTTTGTAAGCAATTCCTTTCATTAAAACTGCTCCACCTGAAATATCTCAAGTGATTTCCACTTTCCTGGCTGGCCTCTGATTGATACAATCGCACTGACGGGGTGACTTACGAACGGCTGCTCTCATTGGCAGAAGGTATATTGCCAACCACTGCCAGGGTAATCTGCTGGGATCAACAAAGAGCAGACAAGGCAGTGATGGGATCTGAACTTGCTTCTGTCTGCCTCGGGAGCTCTTGACCACTCTGCCATAGCAACTTCTCATTAGGGTTCTCCTGGGGTTGGAGGCAGACACACCTCAAGGGCTTGAGTTAGCTCTGGAGAATTACATCTCAGACTGGCCATGGACTTAAGGTGATTCTAGAGGGAAAAGTTCTCACAGAGAATTAGACTTTTAGTTCCAGACCAGAGATCATCTAGGCCAGAAGCAACAGGTGGTGATGAAATAGCTTGTCCAAGAGTCAGAACCTCATTCACCCCCTGACTGCCCCCAGTTCCCGTGTGGCCTGAGGAAATCTCTCCCCGGCTAGAAGAGGAGGAGCTGAGCTGAGGCAGACGTGGTTTATTTCCTACTGCGCAGCCATTCCCCTCTCACCTTCTTCCCACTTTTCCTCATGTGCCTCACGGAGCCTTCCCAAGCCCAAGGGTTGACAGTTGATTGGTTTCAGCCAATCCTGGTCACTCCTTTCCTGACATCAACGATTGGTTCTGTCATGGACACAAGACACAACCCTGATCAAGAAGCTCTGTGGGTGGTCTAGGGGGTGGTAAGGAGAGAGGTTTGTGGGAACGTTTTCCTCACTCTGAAAAAGAGACATGAGAGACATCTAACCATTTTCTGCTTCTGGAACGACTGATGAGAAGGTGATGCCCAAAGCTATTTCAGCCACTTGGCCACCATGAGGGGGAGCTGCCACCCCCTGAGGATGGCAGAGTGGAAAGTGAGAAAGCACCTGTGTCACGCTGTCCTGGGTGTAATCACAGAGCTGCTGAATTAACCAACTCTGGAACTGCCCAACATCTGAACTCCTTGTGATGTGGTATAATAAATTTCTGTTGTTTAAGCTATTTTCAGTTGGGTCTTCTGTTATCTGCAGCCAAAAGCATTCTACCTTACATACTAAGCCACCAGACAAATTTCCCCGTCCTTTTTAGATCCAGCATTTTATGATTCAACTTCTTTTCAAAGAAGGAAACCGAGGCGTAGCAGGAGGGGAATTGTCCAAGGTCACACCATAATGTGCCCCCCAGTCAGCTGCGTTCTCTCCTGCTACACCCATCAGCTCAAGCCCTTTACACAAGAATGGAGATCAGTGCCAAACAGCTCTTCTTTCTAAGATGTGCTTCATTTTCTCACTCACTTACAACTTTTCCAAGTTGAAGGGGAGTATGGCATCAGATAAAGATGACCCTAGGTAGCTTTCCACCCTATAGCTGGCCACCTGCATGTGTGCCCTTGGGACCCAGCAGAATGCAGAAGGCTGAGTGGGGGCAGGACTCTCTCAGCACAGAATTAGCAGGCTTGGCAGTGATGGTGCTGCCAGCTTCAGTGGGCCACCCAACTACCATGCTCCCGGCTGCAGCTGATCCAGAAGATCAGAAGGGGGTGAGTCAAAAAGGCGTCTCTCCCTTCTGAAATGTGAAAGCTCTCCAATGCCCACATGAAGGCAATAGGGAGCTCAGTGAAGCCCGATTTCTGGCCTGCCTTTGGTAGGAGATAAAAGTTGTATAAATTCAGTGTTCTCCTGGCCCACAACGGCAACTTCAGAGATTCTCCTGGTTGCTGGTCATCCGAGGGACGGAGCCTGGGAATCTCTGCTGGAACTAGCCCAATCCCGAAGTTAAGGAGGAAATCTCAGACAGGAAATAAAGAAGGAGAAGAATTCCATCCCTCCATGAGACTCAGCCACAGAGCTGGCTGGAGAAGCAGGCAGAACCAGAGTCATGTCATTACAGCAAGCATTTTTCTTTCTTTTTATTTTTAACTAACCATGATTACTTATGCATGTAAAAGCTAGGCTTTCTCTCCCCTCACAGTGCTTGTTCTTGGACCCTGGCAGACCAGGTCAGACGTGTGAGGTTCAAAGTGAGAGTCACAGAGGGTGCCTGCAGCCCAGGAGCCCACCTTTCCCTCTTCCCTCAACAAGGCTGACGGTCTAGGTTGCTCTCTGCTGTCAGTCAAGGGCTTTGGTTGTAAGTCACAGAATCCACTTCTGGCTACCTTAAGCAAAAAAGGAACTTTTGGGAAGGGATATCAGGATGCTTTGGGCTACAAGTAGCACAACAACAAAGAACATCTTATATCACATAACAAGAAGTCAGGCAACAGGTGTTCCGAGATTGGTTCAGCAGCTCAGTGAGGTCATCATGGTAACAGCCTTCAAGACAGCCCCAATGATTCCCACCTCTTGGGATTCACACCCTTGTGCAGTTCCTCCAACACTAAATAGGGCTGGCCTGTGTAACCCCTCAGATACTGCACAAATGACAGCGGTGACTTCAAAGCCAGGTCATCAAAGTCATGGAGGCTTCCGCCTCGGTCTCTCCCTTGGCTCACTCCCTTGGGAGGAAGCTGGCTGGCGTGTAGTAAAGACACTTGAGCAGCTCTAGAGAGGCCCGCATGGAGAGGAACTGAGGCCTCTTGCCAACAGCCTTGTGAGTGAGCCGTCTTGGAAGTAGATCCTCTAGCCCCAACTGACAGCTTGGCTGCAACCTCGTGAGAGAACCCGGACAGGAACTACCAGCTTAGCCACACCAAACTAGGCGTTGGACTGAGTTTTTGCCTCCCACCCTCACAACATCCTTGAAGAAGGCTTTATTATTTCCTCACACTGCAGAAGGGGAAACCGAGACACAACCAAGAAGTGGCCGAGATGAGATGAAACAAAGCCCTCTCTTCTGGGTTGGGCTGGGAGAGCCGGCCCAGCTCTGCTGACCTGTGTACACTTCAGAACCCCCCCACCCCACCCCCACTCTATGCCACTTGCCCTGGGGGCCTTGACCGCTAGTTATTCCTCCAGTACAGGGCTCAGCCAGTACCTTCCAAACCACGCAGCAGTGGGGCCAGAAGGGAAATCCTGACTCCCAGGTTCACTAAATCTGCATCTGCACACAACTCTGCCTTGTGCCCTCATCCCTGGCCTGGCAACCTACCCTCAGTCTCATCCCCAAACCCAGACAGTTCCTGGGTTGCACAGGTGTACCTGAAGCCAGTATTTCCAGGAACAGCGATACTTTGTTAGAAACAAGGCCAGCCGGGACATGATGCAACTCCTCCGGGAGGAGGTGTCCTTCCCCAGGGGTCCCCGGAGAGGTCCCTGTAGCAGCAGGTCCCATACAGGGCTGCTGCCAGTGACACCGTCTGGTGCCAGGTCTTTCCTGGGGGGTTAGGCTTATGCAACTTTTTCCAGGATTTAATTTTCTTTTTCTTTTTGGTCTCTGTGTTCAGTATTATGTCTGTCTAAATGAATTTTGTGCAGTTCATACGTAAGTGGGCAAGAAGCAGCTAAACAGCTGGGAGGGGGAGGGTCCAAGTGGGACAGTGGGTCAGGCTGTCACCATTCCTTTAAGAACCAGTGGCTGTCAAATTGCTTTTTAGGAAGGGAACCATTTTGTCAAAGGATGCAAGAGCAGGAAGCACTGAAGCCTTTGGCAAGGCGGGGGTAGAAACTTCACCGTAATGTCAGCCCCTCACTCCCATGGGCAGCCCCAGAGGTACCTTCGTGGAAAACACTGAACATTTTCAGGACTAAACCCCCAGCATGCACCACTGGCAGCAGACAGAGCTGGTCTTCAGCACCCCAGCATCCATCAAGGCTTTCGTCCTGGTCTCTATCCTTAGGATTCAGTGCAGCTGCCCAGGACAGAAAACCCTAAAATAACAGAAGCTTCAACAACATAGAAGTGTATTTTCTCTCCGGCAAACAAAGCCCAAAGGGAGTAATCAGAGACCTGGGCTCAGGTGATCCAGACTCAGGACGCTCCGAGTCACTTAAAGCCAACGTGCCAGCACCATTCTAGCGGCCCCGCCTCGCGTGAGCCTCGGCACGCGGCCCCGCCTAGCAGTTCTGAGCCGCCTTCCACTGCACTCCCACGAAGAGCAGGAGGTGACTGGCTCTCCTGGTGTGCCGTGGACTGAGGGAGCACCCAGGACCGGGCACTGGCAGTTTTAAAACCAGAGTTTCAGGCGAACCGGGACGTGCTGGTCACCCTAGAAGGAGGGCATGGACCCTCCCGTAAGGACACTTTTTGGAAGTCATACAACATGATTCTTTCACCCCATTGGCAAAAATATAGCCACAAGGCCTCATCCAGAAACAAGGGAGGCTGGAAAATGTCGATTTTATTCTGGGTGGCCAATTGCTCAATTAAACACTTTTTATTAAAAAAAGAGAAGGGGCCGGCCTGTGGCGTAGCAGTTAAGTGCACGCGCCCAGCTGCTGGTGGCCCGGGTTCGGATCCCGGGCCAGCACCAACACACCACTTGTCAGGCCATGCTGTGGCGGCGTCCCATATAAAGTGGAGGAAGATGGGCATGGATGTTAGCCCAGGGCCAGTCTTCCTCAGCAAAAAGAGGAGGATTGGCATGGATGTTAGCTCAGGGCTGATCTTTCTCACAAAATAAATACATACATACATACATACATAATAAAAAAAGAGAGAAAAAACAGATATTGGCATCCACCAGCAGTCTCTGCTGGTTTCCCTCCCTCGTCAGACCCACTCCTTCCCTCAGCATTTCCGGCTTCTGCTGCACCTCACTCACAGGCAGGCTTTCTACCCAGCTGTGACCTTTCTTTTCCTGCTTGGCTGCAGTTAAAATCTCCCTTTTCGGGTCCAGCCCAGGGGCGAAGCAATTAAGTTTGCGCCCTCTGCTTCGGCCACCCGGGGTTCGCAGGTTCAGATCCCAGGCATGCACTGGAGCACCGATTGTCGAGCCATGCTGTGGCGGCGTCCCATATAAAGCAGAGGAAGATGGGCACGGATGTTAGCCCAGGGCCAGTCTTCCTCAGCAAAAAAGAGGAGGATTGGCATCGGATGTTAGCTCCAGGCTAAGCTTTCTTACCAAAAAAAAAAAAAAAATTCCCTTCAGCGATGCCACTTCCAGCTGTCTTGCATATCCTCACCCCCGTCTGTCTTAAATCCAGACAAGAGACTTCCATGGATGCTGGAAATACAGTCTCCTTAACCACCCCAACCAACCCAGGCCCCAGTGCCGTGCTTCCTCATCAAAGAGCTTCAAAGACATGGAAGTCTCGAGACTTGCAGGCAAGGCAAAGAGGGGGCAACAACCTTCCCTTACCTCTCCCTTCCCTTCCTTTCCCTTTTCCTTCCTCCCTCATCAGACATCAGGTACTGAAGATACCATGATAAACAAAATGAACACAGTTCCTGCATCTGAGAGCTTACAGACTAGCCTATGGGACAATTAAACAATCCTGCATGACAGGTGTGATAGGGACCAAGATAGGAAATCAGGGTGCTAGGGGAGGCCTAGACTAGACTCTCAATCTGGATTTGGGCATTCAGGGGGCTTCCTAGAGAAGATGACCAAGTTGGGTCTTGACGGATGAGTAGGAGTTGGGTCCTGAGGGATGAATAGGATGAGCCAAGTGAGAGAAGGGAGTGTTCAAGTGTATAGAGCAGCCTGTAGAAGAGCCACAAGGCAGGAGAGACTTCGACTCCTTCAAGGAACTGGGAGCAGCTCTGCAAGGTTGGAGCTGGGATAGGGGATGGGCAGTGCTGGGAAGTGGCTAGAGATCAAATGTGGGAGGCATCGTCAGGGGCTGGACCACAACCAGGAGCCATGATGAGGAGTTGGCACCATGCCTGAAAGCACCAATGGGGCCATCCACCTCGTAACCACTCAGTTGCCCTCATGCAGCTCAGCTGATGTCCCAGTCTTGCCCTGGGTCACTCTCGTCATGCACTGGCCTGGGCGCACTGGCTGATAGGGAGGCTGCGAGTGCAGCTGGACCCCAGGCAGGTATCCTGCCTGGTCACGGAGAGCTGAAAGTGAGCCGGCCTGCCCGCTGCTGCGTTGTGGGGGAATGGGCCACTTTGTAAAAGGGTGTCCCACCTCATGCCACATGCCCACCATTGGGTACTGTAGCCCCTCCTCCCCTTCTAGAACTGGGCCCCTGCTTCCCCACCTCCTCTGGTCAGGAAATGTTCTGACCACCCGTTCTAGCAGGACCTTAGGATGGAGGATTTGGGAGGTCTTGTCAGGGAAACACAACTGGTGAGCATCCGCTCCTGGGAGGAGGGTACATATAAACCCCAGACTCCGGTCACATGGGGCTTCCCGTGCTGGCAGCTCCTTGCTCGCTGCTGGGCGTGGGAGTAAGCAGTGTGGTGAGGGATTGCAAAGCTGTAGCTGTGGTTTGGCATATTTCTTTATTGTTTTCTAATTCAATTTAAATGTAACTCCAAGCCACTATCCTACTGAACTGGCAAGAAATTCAATCTCAGGTATATCCCTGAGCTTCCCTCCCTGACCCCAATGTTCTGTCAAGGTCCCGGGGTCTTAGGCAGTACCGAGGCCTCGGAGTGCTCGGAGTGGTCTCTCTGTTCACACCAGCAACTGCAGGACTACCCACCTTTCCAACCCTGGTACCCCTCAGGCTTCGGGGCTCAGCTGATCTGGCATGTCCTTGGGAGTGTGGGAATTGTGGGGGAGGGGTGTGAGCTCTGTGCCTAAGGTCCACCCTTCCTGAGTATATCTGGCAGCCATTTTCTCCAAGGCCTTGTCACCTCCTGGACACTGCCTAGAATCAGGACATGGGATCTCTCCCTTCTCTTCCCTGCCCTGGTCACACTCTGCCCCTTTTCCTTCTGGGGTAAAAATCTCTTCCTCTCCCTCCTTGCTGCTCCCAAAGGCCCACCCCTTCTTCCTTCTCCTTTCAGGACACGTCAGAATCTTCATAGAGTGTCAAGGTTATTACAAAAGATAGAGCCACTGACTTCCAAAAGCTTCTGCGCTCTGACCACCAAAAATACCCAAGGCAAGGAAATACCCAGGGACTGGCTCCCTGCATGAAAGAGCCAGAGGAGGGAGAAATACAAAGCAAATGCAAAGCGCCAGTTAATATCTCAAGAAATCATCTTGCCTCAGCGGCTTGATGAGGGCCTGTCTCTTCCTGTCACAGGGACTGCTGTTGTCAGTCTCACACACTTCCTCCTGGCTGTCTCACCTGCTGATCTCACCTGACGACGTTCCCCGGCTCAAGCTTCCTCAGCCAACATCTTCCCTGAGGACTTGGGCCGCCTCACTGCTGCCATGTTAGTCAGCCTTCATTAATCATGCTGCAGTAACAGGCAAACCCAGAGTCTTCCCACTCACAGCATCAGCCAGCTGGAGGGTTGTTGTGTTCCATGTCTCTTCTTCATCCCGGGATCCAGGCTGCAAGAGAAGCCTGGATCTAATTCATGCCATTCTCTAGAGAGGCAGGCACATTCGACAGTTCAGAGCACAGCCTTGCATCAAATAGGCCCGGGTGAAAAATCCCTGCATTAGCAGAGTTAATGCTTACAGCACCTTGATGAGTTAGGAGGTGGTATTAATCTCATTTTGCAGATGAGAAATCTGAGGCTCAGAAAGGCTGATTATATTGTCCAAAATCATACAGGGATGTGAAGAAGTGGAGCTGGAACTCAAGCGTAGATCTGTCTGGCTCCAGAGGCTGTGCTCTCACTTCGCCCTGCTGTTCTGCCCTCACAAAGTCGGCTTAGGAGCTGCTGGTTAAATGTGGTGGACTGAGCTCATGCATTTAGCACTGTTTTCTCTCAAAACTCCACTAAAAAGAGAGTAGAAAAGTAAAATACTTATAAGCCAATAAGGACAAAGAGAATGAGGCAGCAACAATAGAGACAAAAGGTGTTACAGTTTTGGAAGATGAGAAGCAGAAGGAGGAGGGGGCAGAGCTGAGAAGGCAGGACACTGAGGAATCAGAGACACCTGCTGTTGCAGAAGGTGGGGGCCCAGGTGGGGCTGAGACCAGAGGGCTGCTGGGAAGCTGGGAGCCCCAGGTCCACTCACCAGGCCTGTACAGCGGGAGACTGCCCTCCCCCAACAGGAAACCTCAGTTTTACTCCGAGGAGAGATTGAGTCAGGTGATCAGGCACAGGGAGGGGACGAGCCTCTGTATTTTAAAAGAGGGATTATGGAGAGTTTATAAACTGAGTGTTGAGCACCCCCTCTTCCCACTTTGTGCCACTCCATTCCCAGAATCCTCTCTGCCCTATGTGCACCCCGCAGGCAGGAGACTGGAAGACTCTTCCCTAGAGAAACACAGGGCCTGCAAAAAGAGGTCCATAAGCACTGACCTTTGGGAGCTCCCCCAGTGAAACGTCGCGTCTCAACCCACCCACCCCACAGTGGGACCCACCAGTTGATAAGCCTTCTGCTTCCTTGCCCCCAGGATCCCAACAACTCTTCAGGCCCTCGTTATTATGTATGAACAAGAAGCAAAGGATCACCACATATCTGAGAAAAGCATCCAGTATGGAAGACAGAAGTCAAAACAGACAAAACAAAACAAAAAGGAATGGAGGGCCCAGAGACAGCATATATGGACAGAGAAAAATGCCCGAAAACTATTAATGTCCTCAGAGACACAGGAAATGATATCACACACATGAAACAGGAACAAGATACTAAAAACAAAGAAAATCTAATCATAAAGAAAGAGCTTTTGAAAATTAAAATGATGATAGCAGGAAAAAGGTTGACAGGGAAGTTGGAAGGTAAGCTTAAGGACAATTTCCGGAAAGCAAACAAATTCACAAAGAGAGAGACAATAGTAGAAAGGTAAGAAAAGTAGAAGATAAATCCAGGGGTCAAATAACAGGAGCTCCAGAAAGAGAGAATAGAGGAAATTATCAAAGAAATGATATAAAACTTCCCAGACTCAACGACATGGATGTGCAGACTGAAAGACCCACCTAATTCCCAGCACATGAATGAAGAAAGATCCATTATGATGCTAAACACCAAGGATAAAGACATCATTCTAAAAGCTTCCAGAATGGAAAAAGCAGTTCATGTACAAGTGATCCAGAATCAGAATGAATGGCATCAGATTTCCCAGCCTCAGCACTGGGAGCCAGTATGCAGTTGGATAAAGACTTCAAAATTGTAAGAGAAAATGATTTCCAAACTTAAACTCTATTCCCTGCCAAACTAGTAACCAGGTGTAATGATAGAATAGAGACGTTTTCAGATATGCAATGCTTCAAAAAATTTTATCTCCTGTCTGTGTGCTTCCTCCACCAAAAAGAGGAAGTAAACCAAAGAGAGAAAGATGACGGATCCAAAGAGTTGATCCACACGGGGAGCGAGGTGGGGGGATTCCCAGATGACAGCTGTGAAAACAATGAATCAGATATAGGATCTGATGTGTCTGACACTGGAAACTGTCTTCAAGTTTTTGGCTTTTTAGAAAAATAATTTTCTTTAAAAATTTGAGAGGAATTAATGATAGTTACAAAGAAAATGAAGCAATAAAAAGGAGGCAAACATGGTATTATGTGGGTTTGAAAACGCACATATTTTTCACATTCTAACATCCTGCTATTGAGATGCATCCTACTAATGATGGGGTGTCCTGGCTTAGTTGGGAGCATCCTTTCTTAGTGGTACATAAATAATGACGCATCTCACAATCTTAGATTAGAACTATGGTGCTATCTCCAGGGGGATAAGAAGACGTACAAGGAAGGAAATGTACTTACAGTGTAATGCAAGGCTCACGAATGAACACGACATGGAGCCATAATGAGGTAAAACAAGCGTGAACGGAATAGGGCTTTTACTGGAAATTGTGACATTACTATATTGGGGGGATGAAAGGAGGAGACGGTGGGCATGGGGTAGTATAAAAGAGTTAACCCTTCATCTTCCACAGTGGGGCATAAAAAGACAACGCTTAAAATCAATAATTCCAAAAAACAATAGCAGTATGATTACGTTATTTACAAATATGTAGGTAAATACCAGAGAAGCGACTGAAGGAACTTAAGGGGAGAATTCAGGGATGGGGAGGGCGAGGCAAGGCACTGCTGGGATTTTTTTGTGTTACTGTTGTTGTTCTAAACCTTATGGTACTGTTTGGCTTTTAAAATCATGTGTGTAGTATTCTGATTTGAATGGAAGGGAAAAAAGGGAGGGAGGCAGGAAATTGGGGATTCTCCGTGGATCCCAGCCTTGATCAGGACGGTCGGGGGCGATGCCCCTTCACGAGGAGGGAAAAATGAGCCATAGTGAAGGGTCTTCCAGTATGGGGAGAGTGTATCCTCCCGCAGCGAAACGGTAAAGCCTGCCAGGAGAATTTTGTTCTCAGGTCCTACGCTCCTTCAGAGGCTCTGATCTCCTCAAAAGAAGGAGGAGGCTCCCAGCAGCAGCCACACTCAGGTCCTCCTGGGGCTCTGCCCTCTGTTGGAGCCGGGGGTCCAGGATGGGGTGGGGTCGTCCACACTCCCGCTAAACCAGAGGACCCGTTCTCTCTCTGGGCCCCGGGGAACTGCCTCCGACCGAGCAGCCCATGCATCAACGCCACCTGGTGGACGAAGGGAGATTGCAGCCAGAAGCTGTCAGGATTTTGCAATCGCTTCCCAGTTGGGAAGAATCACTGTTTTGCTGCTCTATTGATACAAGACAATCCTCAGTTTCATCTTCTTCTTATTCCAAATGCTCCATGACCAGACATCTTTGGTTCCTACTCTGGAGCTGTGCCGGTTATCCATTGCTGTGTAATGAACCATCCCAAACCTAGCTGCATCAAACAACCACCATCTATTATGCTCTTGGGTTCAGTGCGTCAGGAATTGGGATGGGATACCATAGGGATGGCTTGTCTCTGTTCCATGATGTCTGAGGCCTCAGCTGGGAAAACTAGAATGGCCGGGGGCTGGAACCACCTGGAGACTTCTTCACTCATATCCAGCATTTTGGGTTGGATGACTTGGAGGCTGGGCTCAGCTGGGACTGTTGACTCAGTGCCTACTTGTTATCCCTTCAGGGGCCTGGGCTTCCTCACAGAATGACAGCCTCAGAGTAGTGAGACCTCTTACACTGTGGATCAGGGTGCCAAAAGTGAGTGTCCCAGGGAACAAGGCCCACACTGCCTGGCCTTTTATGACCCAGTGCTGCGGACTGAAGGTATGCATCTGATGGTGCTCAGGGCAAGCTGCCCCAGGAAGCACCACTCTGGTATGCGGATTATTTCGAGCTGAAGACAATAAGGACTCAGAGAGCTCAGGAAAAATATTTGAGTTTCCCCTCCCAAACTGCCTAAAGAATTTAAAACCAAAAAATCTGTTTTAGGAAGGGGTTATTATCATGACTGCTATAAAAGATAATTTAGGATAGAGGTTACAATAGAAAAGGCACCAACAAGCCCATCTTATCGGGAGTCCTGTCTCTCTGGCCACATTCTTTGGATGGCCCTGCGAGGAGTTGTCAGACAATCATTTACAAGGGAAGTCTCCATTTGTAAAGGTATCTCCCTCTCTGTATTGAGAAAAAGGGGGGGTGAGCTCATTTCTAGTAACTTATCAATGTGGAAGATGAGGCCTTGGGGCTGTATAATAAACCTTACTCTTGTTTACTGTGCTTTAGTGGTAATCTCCTGTAACTGACTCCCCCCACCCCCAAAATCCTCCTTTGTCATTGGCTGAAAATGATATTTAAGACGAGAATTTCTGCTATTGTGTTGAGAAACGCAGTGTCCCTGCTTTCTCCCATGTATACATGTTATTAAACTTGGTATTATTTTCTCCTGCTAACCTGTCTTGATTATTTGGCCAGCCAGAAGAACCTTAAGGGAAAGGGCAGAGGGAGATTCTCCCTCTTCCCCCGACACATCCTCCCAACTCATCTAAGTCCTAACCCCCAATGTGATGGAATCTGGAGGTGAGGCCTTTAGGAGGTAGTTAGGTTTAGATGAGATCCTGAGGGTAGAGCCCCATAATGGGATTAGTGCACTTAGAAGAGGAAGAGGAGAGACCAGAGCTTTCTTTCTCCCCCGTGTGAAGATACAAACAGAATGCAGCCATCCACAAACCAGGAAGAGAGCTCTCACCAGACACCAAATCTACCAGCACCTTGATCTTGGACTTCCCGCCTCCAGAACTATGAGAAAGAAGTGTTTGTTGTTTAAGCCACTCAGTCCATGGTATTTTGTTACAGCAGCCCGAGCTGATTGAGACATCCAGCCTTGGGAGTTGGGTAGCATTGTTTCCACCAGACTCTATTGGTCCAAGCAAACAGTCACAAACCTGCCCAGGTGAGAGCAGAGGGGACATAGACTGGCCCCTCGATGGGAAGAGTGTGATAGAATTTGCAGCCATCTTTTAAAACCACCACAGTAGCCCAATATTACTAATCAGAATAAGAATAATTTAAAGTATTTTACACATATATCTGTTCATCGGGTAGATGAATGAGGAAGCCAGAGTATTACTATGGTTAAGAGTCTGGGATTAAAATCAAACAGAACTGGGTTCAAAACCTGGTTCAGCCATTCAGCCGTGTGTCCTGGAGCAAACCACTTCACTGCTCAGTTCCCCCGTCAGTAAAATGGGGATAATAGCACCTACCTCATAGAGTTTTTTTTTTTGAGGATTACACAGGATTGCATATGCAAAGAATTTGTCCCACAGTAAGCATTCAGAAAATGTTAGACCCTTTTCCCTAAGTTATTTTAAAAATTAAATTTCTATTATTTTTACTATCTTGGACTTTTTAAAGATGTGCTATTGTTGCAAGTCTTTGTAGATATATGAAAAGAATAGCTGTCTTTCTTCATGGGACAACACTCCCATTTTTGGTGGGGGGACTGCTCATCCCTCACTCTCCAAATAGGAGCTGCCATGAGTTCCTCCCGAGTGACAGCGATTGCTTGAGGAGTGGACAGAAGAGCCAGACTGGTCTAATCATCACATCCCACCTTCCAGGCCTCAGTGATTGGGCTAGAGGCGGGCACTTGACCCCAGAGGATTAACCACCCTCTTGAAGGTTTGCCTTTTTTTTCAACTAGCTGTCAGAGAAGTGATCTACCATGTGAATCCATGATTTTCTGATGGCCATGACCCCAGCCCTGGAGAAACCCAACTCAGTAGAAGGAAGTCACCATGCAGGAAGACACGAACACAATGAAAAGCAAAATAATACACCTCACAAGTGATAAAACCCACCAGTGTGTTGAGAGCTGCTGACATGAGCTCCCTGAAACTCATTACAGCTTAAGTAAAGATGATTCACTGAATGATGATGATGGGGGTCAGGGCAGGCCACCGCAAGATGCACCACTCTGGTATGCAGATTCCTTCGAGCTGAAGACAATAAAGGCTCAGAAGACTCTGAAAGAAACTTTGACCTCCAGCCAACTAACTGCCTAAAAGGATTTAAGACAGAAGGCCTGTCCCCAGGACAGGTCATCACCATAGACAACTCTGGGTATGACTAGACTGGGAGGGTCCTTTCTAAACTCGTACTTATCAAAGTTCTGTTTACCAAACATTTACATTTATAAGGGAAATCTCCATTTGTAAAGGTATTTCCCTCTCTGTACTGGGAAGAAGGGGGGATGACCTCATCTCTAGAAACTTATCACTGTGGAAGGTGAGGACTTAAATCTTCGTAATAACCTTACCCTTGTTTACTGTGTTTTTCTGGTAACCTCCCATAACTGACTCCCCCCACCTCCCACGTCCTCCTTTGTCTTTAGATGAAGATAGTATTTAAGATGAGAACCTCTGCAAGTTACTCAGTTTTTCTGGGTCTCTCCCATGTATACTTGTTATAAAGCTTTGGCTGATTTTCTCCTGTTATTCTGCCTCATGTCAGTTTAATTCGTACCCTGGCCAGAAGGACCCGGAGTGGGTAGAGAATAGTCTTCCTCCCCTTCAGTGACACTTTTCAGTAGCAGGGCCACCTCCTTTTCCAAACCAGCCAGACTTTTTCACCTCTGGGTTCTGTTCCTACCAAGATAACCCTGGCCCTAGCCTCCAGCACATGGCCACACTGTCTCAGAGCAGCTGACATGCAGTACAGCAAGGGCATGCCCGGGGCCCAAACAGAGATTGGAAGAGATTAGAGATAGCTGCCCTCAGGGCACTGCTGGAGGAACCATCTCTTGAAAGCTGTGTGCTTTGATACAGCTTGTTTCTCCTCTAATTGAGGCATTGGCTTTGAAAAAAATAGTTTGGTTAGAATATATAAATATATGAACAAGTGCTGTCTCTAAAAGTAGAAAAGAATCTTATTGAGACAGTAAGTTTCAGGAGATACAAGCAATCTTTAGTTTATAAAGTGAGTTTCCCATTGCCATCCCTAATGACTTTTCTTTTTGCTTGGAAAGAAAAACAGAAAAGTTTTGCTTGGAGAAAAATGTGTTCTTTGTCAGTTGGAGCTGAGTGACAAATGCAGCCCGCCTTGTAGCTTCTCAGGCCTCCCCAAACTCACTCACAGTGGTTTAAACACACGCAGTTGCCGGATGCGAGGTGTCTACTGACATTTAGGAGTTTGTTGCACTCCATGTGCCAGTCCAATGAGCAGCCGTGACCTATTGGTTGGCGCCTGCCTTACTGGTAGATGAGAAATAAGGAGTCCCATCTTCAAAAGATACGCAAGGGGTCTGTACAGAGAGAAGTCAGATAGCAACATAATCTGTACAAGGATTTGAAATCTACTCCAAACGGTCTTTGTGGGATTATCTCTTCCTTGTTCTTTTTTGCTCTGAACATAATTTGCAATGCTTGGTGGGTGCGAGGGGAGCTGGTTGGGGAGCCAGGAGGAATGTCCTTCTTCCAATTCCATCTTGCTATTCTCCAAGAGGAGGGAACACGAGTCTGATTGGTTAGAGTCCACGTTATGGACTGGGCTACATTTACTCGTGGGCCAGGTCACCCTACATTACAGGTTGTGCGCAGCAGATCAGCCTCTTTTCCATTTCCTGCTTCCGGGAGCCTGAGGTGCAAAGATGAGATGACGCTACCTTGCCCCTTCTCTCTTCCTCTCTCTGGCGCTGTCCTGTCATGAAGCTAAATTGAGAAACTTTGCAAGTTTGGCCACCTGACTCTCTCTCCACTTCCCCTCACATGTGTATTGGCACTCTCTCTTTCCTCTTTTAGGTCTTGGTGGCCAGTGGGTGGCGTATTTCAGATGTAGACTTGTTGGAGGGAGTGGTCCAATTCAGGGCTCCAGTGGAATGCACTAGAGAAGCAGGGATGCCAGGGGTAAAGGGCACCTGGTTAACAATATCTTGTTTCCCATTCGTTCATCAGGAACCCCACAGAGAAGAGGCAAACCTGCTCTTTCCTACAGCCTGTCTCGCTCTTCTTGTTCATCGGCAGGGTGTGTATAACAGAAGTCTCAAATAATAACATATACCAGATAGACATTATTCCTCTCTCACATAAAGTTTGCATTGTCATGGGAGCCTTGCTCTACAAAGACATCAGAGGCTCAGGATCCTTCCACCTTGTGGCTGCCCCATCCCTAGGTTGTTGCTTTCATCTCCATCCTCTAAGTTGGTTCACTTTCCCATCTGTATTCCATCTGGCATGGAGCAAAAGTGTGAAATGGACCAGGGGCATGGAGGATGAGCCCTTTCATTTAAGGCAGGGGTCAGCAAACTGCAGTCTGTGGGCTGGCCACCTGCTTTTGTAAACTTGGTTTTATTGGAACACAGCCACTCTCATTTGCTTAAGTATTGTCTTCTAAGTTGAGTAGTTACAATAGATATGGCCCACAAAACCTAAAATCTTTACTATCTGGCCCTTTAAGAAAGAGTTTGCTGACCCCTTCTCTAAGGGCATGATCCAGAGGCTGCCTACTTGACTTCAATTACTTCATTGACTAGACCTTAGTTACATGGCCACACCTAGCTGCAAGGAAGGTTGGGAAATGTAGTCTTTATGCTAGGTGGCCATTTGCCCAGCTAGACTATTAGTTATTACTAAAAGAAAAAGGAGAGAATGACTATTGGAGGACAATCAGCCATCTTTCCTATGCTGGGCCATGTGTCTTTCAGTCAGATTTTGGTGCCTGTTAAAATTCTGAGCTTATAAACCAGGTTGTTTTTTTTGTGTGTGTGTGTGTTAGGAGGATCAGCCCTGAGCTAACAACCATGCCAATCCTCCTCTTTTTGCTGAGGAAGACTGGTCCTGAGCTAACATCCGTGCTGATCTTCCCACCGATCTTCCGTGCCGATCTTCCTCCACTTTATGTGGGACACTGCCACAGCATGGCCTGATAAGCAGTGCATCAGCGCACTCCTGGGATCCGAACCCGGGCCACCAGCAGTGGAGTGGGCACATTTAACCACTAGGCCTCGGGGCCAGCCCCTAAACCAGGTTCTTATATTAATTTATAACCATGTTGATTTCTTTTGTCACTGCTGCCTTTGTTTCCTCATTGGGATATTTTGCCACAACAGAACCAGAGTTCCATTCAAGAGCTCACTTTCCTCTCAGAGTCTCCTTCCCGAATGCCTTTATCTTCACATGTGGAATAAGAGCCTGGCTGTGTTGGCCTCCTCATCACTTCTTTTTTTTTTTTTTAATTTTATTTATTTTATTTTTTCCCCCAAAGCCCCAGTAGATAGTTGTATGTCATAGCTGCACATCCTTCTAGTTGCTGTATGTGGGACGCGGCCTCAGCATGGCCGGAGAAGCGGTGTGTTGGTGCGCGCCTGGGATCTGAACCCAGGCCGCCAGCAGCGGAGTGCGCGCACTTAACCGCTAAGCCATGGGGCCGGCCCACTCCTCATCACTTCTAGTCACAAAGTCTCTGTTGGCATGGTTACTCCCACTCCACCATTCCACATCCTTGTCAGAACTTGGTCCAAAGCAGCAATTCCCCTCCAACTCCAGGAATGGAAAACATCCTGCAGGCAAAGTAGGAACTTATTGCACCCTTGATGGTGGGTAAGTAGGAGTCCTAGCAGATGTCCCAATAGATAAGTTCCCACCCCATTCCTGCCACATCCTATCTCTGGTCTCCTTTGTGATCTGGGCCACGACTTTCTCCTATTCTCTTCCTCTGTGACAACTCCTCCTCGAGTTTCACCCTCAACACGCAAGCCCTCAGCTTTGAGGATTTCTGAAGAGGCAGGTAGCTTTTCCACACTCTTCCTTCCTAACAGGTCTGCCTCTTTTAAATACCTCCCAAGGCTATATCCAGTCTTTAGTCATACCACATCACCTTGGTTACACCCACGAGATCATACTTCTGTCGGAGAAGAGGGAGAATCCCCCTCCGCCCTTTCCCTTAAGGTTCTTATGGCTGGTGAAATAATTAAAAGGCAGGTTAGCAGGAGAAAATAATACCAAGTTTAATAACATGTATACATGGGAGAAACCAGGGAAACTGAGTTTCTCAACACAATGGCAGAGATGCTCATCTTAAATACTATCTTCAGCTAAAGACAAAGGAGGATGTTGGGGGTGGGGAGGGAGACAGAAGGGAGACAGAAATTACAGTAATCGAGGGTATGCAGTTTTAAGTCCTCTCCTTCAGTGCTGATAAGAGTTACCACAGATAAGGCCATCCCCCCCTCTTCCCAATACAGAGAGGGAGATACCTTTACAAATGGAGATTTCCCTTATAAATGTAAGTGTTTGTCTGGTAACTCTTTGCAGGGCCACCTAGAGAATGTGGCCTGGGAGAGACAAAATTTTTGATAAGATGACCTTGTGGTGCCTTTTCTATTGTAACATCTATTTTACATTCTATTCCAGCCATCATATGATAGTGGCTCCTTCCTGAAACAGGTCTTCTATGTTAAATTCTTTACGCAGTTTGGGGGAGGTCAAATGTCCATCAGAGAAAATAATCAAGGTAAAGAGATATATTACAGGGTGGCCAATTTTGATCTCCCACACTTACCACCCTGTGTTCTGGCTTCAGCCTTGGACTTGCTCATGACTCATGCACTGCCTGCATACGAGTGCAGAACAACTAAGAATCAGGTCTAGGGCAAATTTTGGAACTATTATGTTCTATGGGAGAAACAGCTGAAAGAACTAAGGGTTCCTAGCTCAGAGAAGGGAAGCCTGGATGGTCACCATCTTCAAAGAGTTGAAAGACTGTCACGTGGAAAATGATTAGAATACTTTTATACGGTTTCCATAAGATTTGAATTTTTTTTCTTGGTGAAGAAGATTAGCCCTGAGCTAACATCTGTTGCCAATCCTCCTCTTTTTTGCTGAGGAAGATTGGCCCTGGGCTAACATCCATGCCCATCTTCCTCTATCTTATATGTGGGACGCCTGCCACAGCATGGCTTGATAAGCGGTGCATATGTCCGAGCCTGGGATCCAAACCTGCGCACCCTGGGCCACCGAAGTGGAGCATGTGAACCTAACCACTATGCCACTAGGCTGGCCCCAAGATTTGACTTTTAAAAAATAACAAGCAAGTATTGCTTTAGTAAATAAAAAAAGAACAACAAAGATACACACATGAGATGGGCCTTGTTCTGAATAGCACAGAATGGCAACACTGGGATGAAAGGGAACATGTTTTGAAGCAAAATCGAAAAGAACCTTCTTACAAAGTTGCATGGAGAGGTAGTGAGATTCTTGTGTTGATGGTATTCAAGCAAATGATGAATGACCACTTGGTTCCAAGCAGAATGGGAAATTTAACAAAATGCCTATCCTAGGCAGTATCCTTTTGATTACAAGGTAAGAGGAACCTCTCCCATTAGCTCAGGTTAGAGGGGATTTTTGGAAAGAATTCAGCTCACATTGAATCTGAGGAAAAGCTGAGCAACTAGGTTGCAGGAAGTATGAGAATGAGACGAGCTTCAAGCCAGCCCCCTCTCAGTGACTCAGTGCCCAGCTCTCTGTTTCTGGGTTTTTTAGTTCAAATTCTTTCCCAAGAATCTGAAAGGTGATTGGCAAGACTATGGATTTGGCTTCCTCTGAGTCAGGTGTTCAGTCTTGGTTTAATGAGCGATGGTCGTGGGGTGGAGTCTCATGATTCAAACATGAAAGCATGGTGACAGAGCCCCTCCACGAAGGGGGCGTAAAACTTGTCAGAAAAGTTGGGAGGGGCAGACACCCTCAAAGTGATGTTTGGGGTCCTGTCCAAACTCAGGGCTCACTGATTCTGAGTCAAAAGTAATTTCAAGCAGATGACGCTCTTCACATGGTTTAAAGAGGTCGGGACTGATTCATAATCAGCCTGAAGGCATGCACTTGAATTAAAGTGAGGAGACAGCAGCAGGGACAGCAGGGCCATGGGAAGAAGTGCTGGGAAGGCAGTAAATGGAGCCCAGTGGGCAACTTGCAGACCTTGGTGGGCTGCCAACTGAGGCGCACGCATGTCTAGGATGGAGCCCCCCACAGGCTGAATCACAAATTACACTGCATCTGTGTCAATGCAGGTTTTTTTCCATGCAGTTTTTAAAATAAACTTTTAAATTTGAGAATAGTTTTAGATTTACAAATAGGCTGCACGAATAATACAGAGTTCCCATATAACCTTCATCCAGTTTCCTCTATTGTTAACATCTTACCTCACTATGGTACATTCTCGCAACTAATAAGCCCATATTAATATGTTATTAACTAAACTCCACACTTTATTTGGATTTCATTTGTTTTTCCCTAATGTCATTTTTCTGTTCCAGGACCCCATCCAGGACACCTGTACTGGTTTCTTGGGGCTGCAGTAACAAATTACCACAGACGTGGTGGCTTAAAAACAACAGAAATGTATTCTCTCACAGTTCTGGAGGCCAGAAGTCTGAAATCTGTAGGGCACGCTCCCTCTAAAGGCTCTAAGGGAGAATCCTTCCATGCCCTGTCCAGCTCCTGGTGGCTCCAGGTGTCCCCTGGCTTGTCACTATGGTGGGCTACGTCTTGGAGCTGACAACTCCAGTCTCTGCCTCCATCTTTTCATGGCCTTCATTGTGCGTCTCTGTGCCTGTGTGTCTCAGATCTCCCTCTCCTTTCTCTTATAAAGACACCAGTAATTGGATTTAGAGCCCACCTAAATCCAGGATGGTCTCACTTTGAGATACCGAATTGCATCTGTAAGATCCTATTTCCAAATAAGGTCACATTCACAGGAATCAGAGGTTAGGACCTGGACATACTCTTCAGGGACACAGTTCAACCCACTAGAACACCACATTTCATTCAGTCATCACGTCTTGTTAGGCTCCTGTTGGCTGTGACAGTTTCTCAAACTTTCCTTGCTTTTGATGACTGACAGTTTCGAGGAGTTCCGGTCAGGTATTTTGTAGACTGTCTCTCAATTTGAGTTTGTCTGATGCTTTTCTCTTGGTTAGACTGGGATTATGGGCTTTGGGGAGAAAGACCACTGAGGGGAAGTGCCATTCTCAACACCACACATCAAGGGTCTGTTGTGACTGGACTTCCCAATGATGATGTTACGTGATCACCTGGCTAAGAGGTGTTTGCCAGGTTTCTCTACTGCAAAGGTACTTTCATATTTCCCCCACTTCCAGACTGTACCCTTTGGAAGCAAGTCATTCAGCATAGCCCACACTTAAGGGGTGGGGAGTCACGTTCTACTCCTTGAGGAGGGAGTATTTCCATAAATTATTTGGAATTCTGCTGTTGTCCATGCAATCTTGCATGCATTCTCTCATGTGAAAGGCAAGGTTTCAAGGATTCCTACTGCCTTTTCCAGCTCCCCTTAGAGCATTTGAAATGCAGGACAAATCCTCTGAGTAGACAATTCTGTGAAGTGTTTTCATTAACAGAAAATACTATAGGGCAGAGCTATACAAAGCATGGACTGATGTGGTCCACATCTGTTTACAGGTCTGTAATAATATGAGTATAGAAGTTGAAAGTGACACTCAGAAACTTCATAGTAATTTGACAGAGTGATTTTAAGTTGGTTGAATCTAACAACGAAGAATTAGGGCTTGTGTGTCATACACTTTTTTTACTATTATTATTTTCCCAGTAATTCATTTTTATTGTCTTTTATGCAAGTATCAGTGCAGAATGAATTGGGTCACAAAAGGTCTTCAGCACAGAGAGTGGGAGCAGCACAGAGAGTGGACCACACTGTGTGTGCCTCGCACAAGCTCTGATATTCCTGGCCACCCCATTCTCCTCCTCAGCCACACCTGCACGTGCCCCTTGCTCCCTGGACATGAGAATGAGGCCTGGGCCCACCACTGGGCCACTGTCCAGGCCTCACCCCACTGAGCTTCTGGTGTGACCTCCCCCTGAAGAACACAGGGCCCTGACCCCCAGTGTGATGGCATTTGGAGATGGGGCCTTTGGGTGTAAGTAGGGTAGGTGAAGCCATGAGGGTGGGGGCCCATGATGAGATGAATGCCCTTATAAGAAGAAACACCGGAGAGCTTGCTGTCTCTCTTTCTCTCTGTCACGTGAGGGCACAGTGAAAAGGCGGCCGTCCACAAGCCGGCGAGAGAGTTCTCACCAGAAACTAACCATGTTGGTGCCCTGATCTTGGATTTCCAGCCTCCAGAACTGTGAGAAAATAAACTTGTGTCTCTCCCTTCTGAACACCCATGGGACAGTGTTCCACAGGACACCAGTTTGGGCAGTGCTATGGGGGAAGGCAGTGGGAGTGTCTCTGAAAGCAGAGGAAGGGGGTCACCAGGAGAAACCGTCTGTCTGGCAGGGGTAAGCCATAGCAAGATTCAAGTGGCTGGAAGGAGGCGGCTGAAGTGCCAGGGGTGAAGGGAAGGTGCATGTGAGAGACCCAAGTGGGGAGGAGTAAAGAAGAAGTTTGGATGTGGAGGGGAGAGGAGAGGAGGCAGAGGGGACCCTGAGAGTTCACATCTTGCGGGGCAGGAAATGGGGGGTCAGAAAGGGGGCAAGGGATGGGGGCAGCCTTCATTTACTTACACTCACTCAGTCTCTGCCCATTCCCCCCATCCCTCCTCCCCAGTTGTGTGACTGAGGTCGGTCTGAGCCCTGTGGCCTCCCAGAGGAGAGGCCTGGAGAGAGAAAGGCAGGGACAGACGCTTCCTGGGGAGGCACAGAGTTCTGTCCCGGCTATGCGGGGGTGTGGTTGTATGCACAGATCGTGTTGTTGTAAAATTGACAGCAGTTGTCCAGGGCCTCTGGGCTGAACTCCAGGCTGATGCTGAAAAAAAGCAAAGGCTGAGCTTTAGGCCTGGCTCTGCGAGCCACTAAAGGCTGTGCAACTCTGGGAAAGTTGCTCCATGTCTCTGGTCCACGCTTCCCCCCCCCAAGTTTGGTCCTCAAGCCCCACATCCTGCTCCCCTGGCCCCATCAGCCACAGCTATAACATTTCTACCCCTCGCCCTGGTGCCAAGGCCTCCGCCAGGCTCTCAGGCCTTCTGCACCGCATCCCTGTCAGAGCCCCGTAGCCCCATGGCCCAGGGCCTCACCTCTGAAAGGCCTCCTGACAGCACTGGTACACCTCAAAGCTGCTGCTGCTGAGGATCGTGTTCAGGAGGGTTGTGCAGTTGACCTCAGCCCCCCTGGGCACGTACAGGATCCCTGTGCAGGGAAAGCGCTGCTGGGCGGGGCCTGTCCTTCACTCTCTTCCGCACCCAGCCCAAGGACTTCCAGAGCCCAGAGCCCTGCACCTGGCCCTGGACCAAGGCCAGCTACAGAATCAGGGTTGTGAGTCCTGAGCCCACCAGGCCTGCACTCACCCGCCACGCAGGCGTTCACCAGGGACACGCAGGCCCCGGTGCAGAGCGCCCGGAGCACGACCTGGGAGAAGTCGCTCTTCCGTTGGGGGACCATGGAGGCTGCAAGAGGACAGGAGTGCTCAGGGCCAGGAACCCGCACGCCTCTCCGCCTGTGCCCTGGGCCTCTGCCTCCATCTGCCCACTCCCCTTCCTCTTCTGGGGGCCAGAGGGATGGATGCTGTCCTCCTGATCATTTGCTGAGTTTGGGGGTCCTCCTTGGCTTGACTCGGCCCCTAGGGAGCACCCGCAGCCTCCCCACGCACCAGCAGTGGTAGATGTAGGAAAAGAACGTGAGTTTGGAGTCATGGGGACCTGGGATTAAATACAGGCTCAGCCACCTACTAGCCGAGTGACTTGGGCCATCACTTCACTACTCCAAGATTCAGTTCCCCTCTCTGTGGAATGGGATGGTTACAGCACCGGCCAGGGGACTGCGCAGAGTGGAGATGGTTTTGTAAAGAGCTGAGATCTATGCGGAGCCTTCCCCCCTAGGCCCCACCAGGCCCGCCTGCCCGTTGTGGGTGTGGGAACTGGCAGGCCGAAGCCTCGGGGGACAGGCCAGCCCCCCGCCTCCTATCCCTCCCCAGACCCTGAGGCAGGGGTGGCCTGCAAGGCCAAGGTGCGCGCCTCCTGGGCCACCCCTGGCAGCAGAGAAGCCGTGGAAGTCCAGGGCTGGGGGAAACCCCCATGGCCATCTTGTTCAGACCCTGCCTTGGACAAATGGGACAACCGAGGCCTACAGATCTCCAGGAGGTGGTTTCAGAGGCGGGACCAGAGTCCAGGTTCCCGCCTCTCGAGGGTGCTGGGGAGGCCCCACAGGACTCACTCAGGCCTCCCAGCATGATCCCGATGGAGCTGAAGTTGGCGAAGCCACAGAGGGCAAACGTTGTGAGGATTTCTGCTCTGACCTGAAAATACAGAAGACAAGTGAGGCGGGGCTTCCCTCCCCTCTCATCTCACCCACTTAATTAACCATTATTATTAAATTATTAATTAATCTCACCCACTTCCCATGTGTCTTTGGCCTTTGAAAGGCTCAGTGCTGCCCCTCCCTGGCCTTGCACGCCCACCTCTGTCAGCTCCAGCTGTGTCACCTCGAAACCACAGCCCCACTGCCCCTCACCCCCTTATCCTCATTACCAGCCTCTCTGGGTCTGATGCAGGCTTGCCCCATCCTGTCACTGGGCCCCTCTAAGCTGCATACCCAGGGGCGTTTGCGAGAGTGACCCTTCCCCGCACTCTGCAGTCCTGCACTTCTGCTTCCTGAGATGCTCCCAGGCTGAGAGCCCTCTGAGAGCACTGTCACACAGCGTGGAGGCAGTGTGGCCTGGTGAGCAGAGCAAGGGAGTTTGAGCCCAACCAACTTGGGTTCCAGACTTGTCCCCACCCACGACCAGGCTGAGCCAGTCAACAGCCTCTTTGGGTTTCTCCATCCGGAATGTGGGAATCACAGTGCTGCCAGGAAGGACCCTCATAAGGATCATATAATGTACAGGAAGTACTGGGCAGAGAGTAGGTATTTAAGCAAGGCAATTCTCCTTCCCTTTTGCTCCAAACAGTTGTTCAGTTTCTCAGAAGGAAGTGTTAAGAGCCAAAATGGAACAACTTGGGGAAAAAAATACCTCACCATATAACAAGTTAATTCTAAATCATTGAAGCAGATAAATATTAATATTTTAAACATCAAATAACAGAAAATATAGGATAATAATTACTATAATTACAAGGTAGTATTATTACTTTCATTTTGGAGAGGAGCAAACTAAGGCTCAGAGAGGTTAAGTAACTGAGGAAGTTCACACAGCAAGAAGGCAGCTGTGTCAGAGTTTGAACTCAGTTCTAACTGACTCCAAAGCTCATGCTTTTAACTACTTACCTATATTGTTTCAGGAATTTAACTGCAGATTTCTGGAATGGACATAGCTTTCTAAGTTTAGAAATAATAGAAGAAATCACAAAGGAAAAGATTTGGGGTCAAATTTGTATTAAAAGAAAAATCCCTGAATACAAAATGAAGGGGAAAAAAAAAGACTAGGAAAAACATATGTAGAAAATGTAACTGAAAGGGGTGAATGTCTTAAAACATCAATAGTTTATACAAATTGATGGAGAAAATATTAAGGTACCTGCATCCTGCTTGCTCACCTACAATCACCCTCCACACAGCAGCTTGAGTAATCTTAAAACGCCAAATGTCAAATCTGCGGAACTTCCTACTGCTCCTTGGCCTGTGCCACTCCCTTTCACGATTATCACCTGCTCCAAGTGCACTTTTCTCCAATCAGTCCTCCACACAAGTGCTTTTCAACCTCAGGGCCTTTGCACGTGCCTCTTTCTTTGCCTGGAATGCTTTCCCAGCTTCTCCTGGCTCCTTCTCCTCTGTCCAAGTCTGGGCCTAAATGCCACACCTCAGGGGACCTTTTCTGACCAGCCCAACCAAGACTCCCTCCCTGTTTCCTCTTGTTTCCTTCATAGAACTTACCATGAATTGTGGTTATTTTATGTTTTATTCCTTTGCTTTCTTGAGTTTTGCCTGTGTCTTTCACTAGGTAGATGTAAGCTCCAGGACCCCAGGGACCACGTCTGTCTAATTGCCCTTTTTATCACTGGTACCTAGCAGAGTGCCTGGCATCTCAGAGGTTTCAACAAATTCTTGCCGAAGGAATGAAGTTCATAAAAAAAGATCCTGAAGGAGCATACCATCCACTTTCTCTAGAGGAGAGGGTGAGACTGGAGCTGAGGATGAGGAGCAAGGGGAGACCTGTACTTTTTATCTCACACAAACTTTTTTTTTTTTTTTTTTGCTGAAGAAGATTCGCCCTGAAACATCTATTGCCAATCTTCCTCTTTTTGCTTGAGGAAGATTCGCCCTGAGCTGACATCTGTGCCAATCTTCCTCTACATTGTATGTGGGTTGCCGCCACAGCATGGCCACCGAGGAGTGGTGTAGGTCTGCGCCTGTGATCCGAACCTGGGCCACCAAAGTGGAGCACGCTGAACTTAATCACTAGGCCACGGGCTGGCCCCCCATACAAACATTTTTTGAAAAAAATAGAGTACATTCTTTTACAATTTAAAAAATAGTTTAAAAGACAAGAAAAAATATTTCATGTTAAAAGTTCCTAGTAACCCAAGAAACACAAATTAAAACAATGAGCTATTATTTGCCTGTTAAAGTAGCAAAACTTTTTTTTTGAAGTGGCTACTCAGTGCTGGTCAGAGTGCAGTGACATTCCCCCTCACAGGCACAGCAGGGGGCGATTTCAGTTGCTGCAACCCTCTGGGAAAGTTCCTGGCAGCAGCCACACAAGGATTCGTGCATGTGATTTAGTCATCCCACATAGGGGAGAGCTCCTGAGTAAATGACCCCAGAGGAGGGAAAAGTTCTGCACACAAAGCTATTCATTTCAGCATTGTGCATAACAGCCAAATAATGGAATTTACTTGAATTACCCATTATCCATATAGGATACACGTATCAAAAATGATGCTTATGTTATAACAGTAGGTGGGAAAAAGCTGGCTACAATACACTATGACTACTATACTGACAGCTATGTAAACTCTGGCTTAAAAAGAGCAGAAAAAAATGTATGAAACAACAATAGCGGGTATTTTAGGATGGTGAGATGACGAGTAACTTTTTCTTTCTCAAGGACGTTACATAGAGCTTTTATTCTTTTATTCTCTAGAAAGGTTTGTTTTATAGAGCTTTTATAGTTTTTTTAAATAAAGTTGAACAGAAAGAGCCAGGCTCGTCACTGCACTGCACCCAGTACACTGACAGTGGATGTGGGGAGGGCTCCCTGTTTCTCTCTCTCGGCTCACTGGATGTTTGCATCTACTCCTCTGGGGTAGACGTGGCAGGTATTACGCCGGTTTTCTACAGAAGAGGCAAGGTGCAGTGGCTGGCCCAAGGCCACACAGGATGGTGGCCCATCTACAGCTAAACCTCAGATATCTCCAACAAGGCTCTTTCCCCACAACTCAGCCTCCTAAGAGGCCTCGAGGAGGGTGGCAGTGAAGCGGAAGTAGTCTTGTCCCCAGGGCAGTAGGGTATGGGAGGTCGAGTGCCACCTCAGTGTGTCTCAGCCAGGCCCAGGGACCCAGGAGAGCAGCTGCCAGGGGGCCTCAGGAGCACTGTGTCACTCCCCCGCCATAGGGAGGGACCGGGACACTCACAGAGATCCACTGCTTCTTGGCGCCGACCCACTCTTCAGCCCCTGCGAGGCGGCGCTGCTTGTACTGGGAGAGCCCCTGGTAGGCCACAAACTCGTTCAGAAACAGCTTGATGCCCAGCAGCTCAGCCACCACCGGGCAGTCCTCCCAGGCCACGCCCATTAAGAAGGCCACAGGCCGCAGGATGTAGGAGAAGATGAGCTGAGACACGAGGCAAGAGGAGCTGCTGGGACCAGGGCTGTCCCGGGCTCTGCTGGATGTCCATCCCCCACTGCCCTCCCGGGGCCGCCCCTCCACAGGCCACGTGGGGCAGCCCAACTGCACCTGGAAGCTGAGGCCCTGGAGGCCCACCAAGTCCCCCAGCCAGGAGAGGGCAGCGTTGATGAAGGCCAGCACAGCCAGGAAGGCAATCAGGTTGGCTGCGATGTTAGCGATGACCCTCACCGAGATGGCCGCCCCGCTGCTGGCTGCTTCTAAGAGGTTCTGAGCATCTCTGTTTTGAGGATCAAGAGCCTTCATTATTGGCCTATCCCCACAAACAGCAGGGACCTCTTCCTGTAGGCTCAGAGAGGAACCTTAGACAAAGTATTTCAGAGCCGAGGGTGCTTGTTTTCCCTCTGAGACCCAGAGAGAGAAAGGGGCTGTCCGCTGCTAGGATAAGACCCAGATTTCTGGCGCCGTCCACAATAGGAGCCATTAGCCACGTGTGGCTTTTGAGCCCTTGCAAGGAGACTGACCAGAATTGAGATATGTTGTAAGTATAAAATACACACTAGATTTCAAAGACTTAGTACAAAAAAAAAAAGAATGTGAAATAGTTCATTAAGAATTTTTTATATTGATTACATGTTGAAATGACAATATTTTGGGTACATTGGGTCAAATAAAATATTTTATTAGGGGCCAGGTGTCGTGGTTAAGTTTGGCGCCTTACACTTTGGCAGTCCAGGTTCATGGGTTCGGATCCCGGGCGCGGGCAAACACCACTTGTCAGCCACGTTGTGGGGGCGACCCACATATAAAGTAGAGGAAGATGGGCACAGATGTTAGCTCGGGGCTAATCTTCCTCAGCAAAAAAATATATATGTATATTTTATTAAAATCATCTGTTTCTTTTTACTTTTTAAAAGATGGCCACTAAAGGGGCCAGCCTGGTGGCGTAGTGGTTAATTGCGCGTGCTCTGCTGCGGCAGCCCAGGGTTCAGATCCCCGGCACGCACCGAGGCACAGCTTGTCAAGCCATGCTGTGGCGGCATCCCATATAAAGTAGAGGAAGATGGGCATGGATGTTAGCCCAGGGCCAGTCTTCCTCAGCAAAATAAGAGGAGGATTGGCATCGGATGTTAGCCCAGGGCTGATCTTCCTCACCAAAAATAAAAATAAAAAAATAAAGATGGCCACTAGAAAATTTAAAATTATAGTTGTGGCTCCCATTATCTTTCTGTAGAGCAGTGCTGTTCCTGACCTTCGGGAAGTTGTGAGGTTGGGGCCACTCATTGTATCCCCAAGCACATTGTCAAAAGTGGTGCCTTTTCAACATTTTTAAAGGATTAAATGTCACACACGTGGTTGTTAAGACTATGATGAAGAGATGTTAGGAGGTGAGTGAAATCAAGGACGGTGCTCAATGCGTCAATATGTGATTGACACACTGGTGGTCAGAGCTCAAGGCAGTAGAGAAAGTGGCATGGAGCCTTTTCATGGCCCTCCTCAATGCACACACACCAGGAGGCAGCCCCAAGAACCAGGCCCTTCTCCCTTGCCTTGACCAGTCCGTTGTTTCCTGCTGGTCTGAGACTGGAAATTAAGATACAAGGACCGGAGTCTCCGTTTTTGCAAGTGAAGGCACAACCAGGGCGGTAAAGGAGGAGAGGTGGGCTGGGATGGGTGGAAGACAGTGACGGGCAGAGACAATACGACCCCCGCCCACATAACCGCCCCCCGCCCCCCCCCCTCCCCTCCCCACTCTGCAGGCCCTCCTCTGTGCTCACCCGTAGGTCAGTTTCACCCCTTCCTCACTCCTAAACTTGGACTCCTCCACCTCGGGGTAGACCAGCTTGGAGAGGGCTAATGCACAAGGGGCGGCCATCACGGAGGCAGCAATCAAGGAGGCGGCGTCGATCTGCAAGAGCAAGAATGGGGGTTACGGGGAGACGGTCAGCGGAAACGTCGGGGCCAGGGAGCGCAGCCCAGGGCAGCAGGGGCCGTGTGTACGCTGCGCACTGGTGCGTCATCTTCGTCAGGACTGCTGCCATTATTGTTGACAGGAGCAATACCTTTGACGTGCAGAGGGTTACAGGCTGTGTGTACGGAAACTCAGATTCCCCCCCATACTTCTGTAATACGCAGAGGAAGCAGTGTTACCCCGTTTTACAGAGAAGGAAACTGAGTTCCCAAAGGATTAAATATGACTTGCCCAAAATAAAGGAAGAGAAAGAATTAGAACTCATCATATCTTTTGGCTCCAAGTTCAAGGTTCTTCCTTCCCTCCTAGGCTGTCTCCCTTTGACCACTAATCTGAGGGCTGGTTCACCGTTGGCTGAGGAGTTTGTGATTTCAAACAAAGCTCACAGAACCTGAGAGTTGGGATGGATCCAAGGGGTGAACTAATTTGACCTCATAGTGTAGGAATGTCCTCCCTCTAAAGATCCCTCCTTGAATACTTACTGTGACAGAGAACTCACCACTTCAAGGCAGCCCATCACACCCACTGCTGTGGTCAAAGAGCTCTTTCTCAGGATGTCTGCCTCCTACAAAAGCCACCCTTTGGCCCTGGGCCTGTCTCCTGGAGCCGTGATGTAGAAGCCCTTCCCAGCAAGACAGTGGAGCAACCTGAGTCCCTGGGATTCTCTCTTCTAGAATTTTTATCCTGACTGTGGCCCCAAACCCTTTGCTTCCCTGTTTTCTTCCAGAGATAGATGGGACCCTTTTTCACCACTGTGCTATTTACCAAATGGGAAAATTAGAACCAACCCAAACATCCAACAATGGAGAAATGGCCAAGCATCGTCACGCTGCCATGAAAAACAGTGGTTACCAAGGCTCTGCAACAGTGTGGGGAAATGCCCACAAAATGGCATATAGAGCGTCACCACGACGACGGGAAAAACAAACTCCAAAACTCTGTGTAAAAGAAGAGCAGAAAGAAACACGCCCAAATGTCAACCAATTGTCTGTCCCTGGCTAGTGGGGCAAGGGTGGTTTTCTTTTCTTTCTAAGTGTCCATAAGGGCATATATTGCTTTTATAAGCAGAAAAGTAAAATAGACTTCTTCTCCTTAAAGTTTGTAGTAAATCAACTGCAGTTCTTAAGTTTTAAATAAAACGGAAAAAAAGGAGGGGAGGTAAGTTTAAGCTACACGTTCAGACTAATAAAAGTGGAGGGCTGAAGAAGCCCAGGAACTGCTGATGAGGCACCAAGCCTGGGAGACCCTTGTAACGGGTTCTTCTTCTTCTTTTAAACCCCATTTGTTCATTTTCAATGATAAGCAGAAGCCCCTTAAAACATGTACCATCACCAGCACCCACCTCCCGTGCCCCATCCCAGGCCCGGGGTGTGCAGGCCCTGCTCCTTGTGGGAGGGAGCCAGCCTCGGGCAGGAGTCCTCTCTGGACTTTCCGGGCTGGGCTTCGGGACTTGGCCGGCCTCCTCCTTGGCTGCCCAGCTCCAGTGGGGACCGTGCCACACCTGGAATCTTGGGATTTTTCCCTCCACCAGCTAGGACCCTCCCCCTTCCTCCAGGTTGAAGGTTACATCTGGTTTGTCAACTTGAGCCCCAGAGGGGAAGACACCCTGCAGCTGTCACATTCTTGGACACTGTCCTTTGAGTGGGCCACCCATGGCTACAGCCTCAAATGCCCCAGCCGCTCATTTCCTGCTCATCATGGAAAGAGCTGAGTCCTGCATAGGCGGGGCTCCCTGGGGCACTGGGTCAGCCCACACACGGCCTTCCCACTGCCAGCTACTCCTCGGGCTGTGACATCCCCCAGCCCTGCCTCCAAGCATCACTCAGGAATGCCTTCTGTCTCAGCATCCCAGGGCCCACTCCTGCCCAAGGCCCTCCTCTCTCTACACAAAGGTGTCCCATGTGGAGAGGGATAGAGGGCATGAGCCCTCCATTTGAATTGTTAAAATTCAGACAACAGAAAACAAATCCAGACAACCACAAAGCATAAAATGGGCCAGTGTCAGAAGGATAGATTTCTGACCCTAATATGTCAGAGAAAGAACTACCACTTCCTGAACACAATGCTAAGCATTTTCTTTTTTTTTTTTTTTAATTTTTTGTTTATTGCAGTAACATTGGTTTATAACATTGCAAAAATTTCAGGTGTACATCATTGTACTTCTATTTCTGCATAGATTACATCATGTTCACCACCCAAATACTAATTACAACCCATCACCACACACATGTACTGAATTATCCCTTTCACCCTCCTCCCTCCCCCCTTCCCCTCTGGTAACCACCATTTTCTATTATTGCATTTAATTCTTAAACTACAGTGACCTGGAAGTTTAGTAACTACCGGGCAGACAGGTAATTCTGCCCATTTTACCGATGTGGAAACTAAGTAGTAGACTTTCACTTGGGCCTACTAGGATCTCACCAACCCTGTCCCAGGGGCTCCCACTCTTGCACAATTGATTGAGGAACACCAATGGCTGAGCCTCTGCCCAGCCCGTGCTCACAGCTTGAGGCACACGAATGGATCTCCTCTCACGGTGGCCCCTGAGCCAAAGGGGTGGGTAGAGAGACTCGTGTCTGGGATTGACAGAGAGAGCTGGTGCCTACTTTAGAGATTTTGAGAAATATGATGAAAAGGGAGTTGTACGTGGAGATCACAATGAAAGGGTTCATTCAAGTGACCCCTGGAACCCCAGACCAGGGCAGATGATCTGTGTTGTCCAGTACAAATATAATGGGAATCACATCTGTGATTTTAAATTTTCCAGTAGTCAATTAAAAAAGTAAAAAGAAATAAGTGAAATTAATTTTGATAATGTATTTTATTTAACCCAATATATCCAAAATATTACCTTTCCACCTGTTAATCAATATAAAACTTATTGATAAAATATATTAATTTTTTTCCTTACTGAGTCTCACAGCACTTATTTCAGACCAGCCACATTTCAAGTGTTCAGTAGCCACGTGTGGCGAGTGGCTGCTATGTCAGACAGCGCAGGTCTAGAAATATGCAGATATTAGCACTAGGAAGGTGGGCAGGGCAAAGGGAGCCAGAAATTGAGCAACAAAGATAAAGGAAGAGAGAGCAAGAAAGTTCTTTCTGGAATTCAGAGGTTGAGGGCAGAGCCAAAAATACAGTGAGGAACTGCCTGGAGGAAGGAGTAAGAGGAGAAGGGAGAGAGAGTGGGCAGGCAGGGCTGTGGGAGAAAGCCCTGGGGCTCTGCAGTGGCAGCCAAGAGCCAGGTGGGGGCAGAAGAGAGCTGCTCTGATTCCACACCAGGGGTGGATCCAGAGGCGGGAGGGAACAAGGGAAAGAAGATCTGTTATGTGCTGTTCATGTGGGCCTGCTATGCGGGTACCCTGGGGCTTCCATTCCGGAGGCTGTGAATGGAGACCCGTGGCCATGTGGCCGACCCTGGGAGCCACGCACATTCTTTGGAGCTTAAGGGAAGTGGGTTCTCAGGCGCCTTCAGTGGAGAAGCCCGATGACCCGGCTCAGGGCCTGGACTCTGGCCTGAGAAAGAGAAAGAAGGGAGGCTAAGTTGTAAGGCGGATTATGGAAAAGGGAGAGAGTTCTTCCAGTATTTTAGTGTTAAATAAGGCAGCAACGCTTAAGTGGTAGAAAGAATACCATTCTTTCATCCAGCTGTGGGACCCAGAGCGAGGTTAAGACAGACAAAGGCCCTAAGTCCCGAAAGTATTGTGGCATCCCCTCCTCTAATACGCCACCACAGAAGAAGGCTCTGGAACAGTTTCGAGTTTCCACCTTTGAAACATCAAATTTATCCCCAAATCAGTTGGTGGTGGGGTAGGTGGGGGTGCTCCAGCTCTGATGCGCCCTTCCTAGGCCTCTGCAAGACAAGGTACGAACCAGATGATCTGTAAAATTCTAGATGAGAGGGTGCCAGGCCAGAGGACAAAGTCCCAGAGCACAAGGAGCCTTCTGGAAAAGGCACGCAGCAGCCCCTCTGCCCCGGCAGCTCTGTGGGTGTGTGGAGCTGAGCTTTCTGGTGTGTCCCAGGTGTCCTGAGGGAAGGAGGGACTGAGGGACAGGTTGGCTTATCCCCTTGGCCACCCCCAAGGACAGAGATGAGAAAGACAGGTGGACGTGGGGCCCAGAGAAGGGGACAGTGAGGGTCATTCTGTTGTGTCCCCCCCCCATACACACACAGCATCAGGAGAGCCTGGGGGCAGCGAATCGCAGGCCACTCCCCTCCAGATCAGCACACGGACTGAGGGACAGTGCCCTGCATGGATGAACTTAACCAACCCATCCCCTCACTGCTTGACATTTAGGTTGTTTCTTGTTTTTTTTGCTATTACAAGTAATGTTGGAATTTTGCATTTTTTGACCACTTGTGAAAATATTTCTGGTATCATAATGTTCCTAACTGGATCAAAGGGAAGGAGTATTTATTTTATTTATTTATTTTTTTGCCAGTGAGGAGATCAGCCCTGTGCTAACATCTGCCAATCCTCCTCTTTTTTTTTGCTGAGGAAGACTGGCCCTGGGCTAACATCGTACCCATCTTCCTCCACTTTTTGTGGGATGCCACCACAGCATGGCTTGCCAAGTAGCGCGTTGGTGCGCACCTGGGATCCAAATCGGTGGACCCCGGGCTGCCACAGCAGAGTGCGCGCACTTAACTGCTTGCGCCACTGGGCCGGCCCGGAAAGGAGTATTTTTAAATTGACTGATAAATGCTCTCCAAAAAGGTTACAGCAAATTCCACTCCCATCAAGAGTGTATGAGTGCCCCACAGCCTTGCCATTTAGAGCGTGTGAAATGTTGCATAGCTTTTAGAAGAAACATAAGTTATTATTGTTTTAATTGCTTTGACTATCAGTGAGCTTAAATATCTTTTTATAATTTACCAACTGTTTTCTCCTGATCAATCATTTAAACTTTTTTTAAAATTGTGACTTTTACCATATGAAGGTTTTTCATTTTTATTAGTCAGCTCTGTCAACCTTTTCCTTTATACAGCTGTCCCTCGGTATCCACATAGGTCACTGGATGCTCAAGTCCCTTATGTAAAATAGCGTGGTACAATGAATGCAGTCAGCCCTCCGTATCCCGTTTCCGTGGATTTCGCATGCACAGATTCAACCAACCGCGGATTGCATTTTTGAGGTAAACCTGAGGATAAAGAGGGTCGACTGCACTTTTGGATTTCATGTCAAGCTCAGAATTTTACAAGAAAAAGGCAAGTTGCAGAGAAGTATGGGTACATTTACCTCATCTTTAGTAAAAAAAGGAAGTATGTGTATTCAGGTATATATACTTAAATGACTATTTACACAGAAAGATCTGGAATGACATTTTAAATCAGGGGTTCTCAAATTGAGCGAGCATCAGATTCATCTGGAAGGCTTGTAACAGTACAAGATACTGGACCCATCCCCAGTGTTTCTGATTCAGCAGGTCTGGGGTGAGGCCCAAGAATTTGCATTTCTAATAAGTTTCCAGGTGAAGCTGCTGCTGGCTGGTCCCTGGACCACACTTTGAGAACCACTGTTCTGATCTAGTAGAAGTAGCTGCCCATGGGAAGTGGGGTTGAAGAATACTTTTTTTTTTTTTTTTTGCTTTATTAACTTCTGCCAGGAGCAAGAATTTCTTTGATAGCTACGAAAAAAAATAAGGTCTTTAAAGATTTGCATGTGAAAGCACAAATAAGTACAGAGTATTTTACAAATGCAAAGCATTATTACCAGGCATTTTGTAGGGGACCGGTTTGAAGATTCATCTCTGCTTGCCACGCAGTAGTATTGTGATTGATTTAAGGGCCCAATGCACACCTTGGAATTTCACCTAGAAATGTACTGTGCTCAGCAAGCTGCACAGACAGTAATTTAGGAGCAGAGGAAGGACTTGTGCCCAGAGAGGGTGTGGGGAAGGGGGGAGCAGAGAGGAGGACGAATCTCCAGGGACGGTCTAGGTGAGACAGACAGATCTGGGCTCACATCCCAGCTTTGGGCATCTCATTTCCTCTCTGAGCCTCAATTTCCTTGTCTGTAAAATGGGGATATTAAAACACCCAGTACTTTGCCTGGTACATAGCAGGTGCCCAGTAAATGGAACCCTGGAAAACTTTGCCCCCACTGGCCGTGGTGAGAAGCCCGGATTGTCCAGCCCACCTGGCTCACCTTGCTCAGGTGAAGCCTCTCCTCTCACCATCACAGCAGCCCAGGTCAGGACCCAGCCCATGAGAGAAGACCCCAGGTTGCTCTGGCCAGGAGCTGTGTGGGGCTCCCACACAGGTGGGTGTCAGGTTCTCAGTTTGCAGCAAGCAGAGGGAGGGCTCTACATACCCCAAAGGAGATGTAGGCGCCCAGCAGGCTGCCGGCTATGGTGGCGTAGCCTCCGGTCATGACAACGTGGATTTCAGAGAGCGTCATGTCTGCCAGGTAGGGCCGGATCAGTAGAGGAGCCTCGGTCTGCAAACAGGAAGGACATCAGAGAGCCAGAGCTGGCCAGGCCTGCACGGGCGCCCAGGGCATCCCTCTCCCTGGGAGTGGGCAGGTCACGGTGAGTGCTGGGGAGCCCAGGAGGAGAGACAGCAGGGCAGGGTGAGGACCATGGTCTGGACTTGGCTGAGACTCGTTCACCCCCAACTCTCCCTCTCAGCCTGATAATGCTCCCCAGCATTGAGTGCCTACCATGTCCGAGTGCCCCACGAAGCACCCCACATTCGTTACGTACAACTTTCTGGGAAAGAAGTGGAAAATCCCCATTTTCCAGGAGAGTAAACAGAGAATTACCTCTGTTCATGCAAAGGGCCGGAAGCAAATGTAACTCCAGGCCTGAGCTTTGAATGAAGCCATGGGGGAGCCAGAAGAAAGGAGCTGGGGTGTTAGAAGGTGTATTATTCAGGGTATCTGGGGAAGCCTGGAATCAGTCAGTTATTCACTCAGGGAACAGTTATTGAGCACCTGCTATATTCCAGACTGTTCTATAAAATAGGGATACAGGGTAAACAAGATAAAGTGCCTGCCCTCAAGGAGTTTATATCCTGGGAGCAGTGGAGGGGAGGTTAAGGGAAGAAATGGACAATCTACAAGGGACCAAGGAAATAAACAAGGTAATTTTAGATGATGATAAAAGCTGTGAAGATACGTGAGAGAATGCGTGGTGGTTAGAGGGTACTTAAAATTGAGCAATCAGTAAAGGCCTCTGAGGAGGCGACATTTGAGCTGAGATCTGAAGGAGCCAACTATTCAGTTTGGAAGCACAGCATTCCAGGCAGAGTGGACAGCAGGGGCCCTGAGGCAGAGCTAAGCTTGGGAAGCTCGAGGATCCATAAGAAGGCCAGTGTGTCTACAGCAGAATGGGTGCAGCGTGGCTGAAGATGAAGGAGGAGTGCAGGAGGGCCAGCCAGGGTAAGGAGTGGACTTGTTTAAGTCGGGAGTGACGTGATATGACGTGTTTTTAGAGGGTCACTCTGCGCAGGTGTGAAGGATGGATAGTAGGAGCAGGAGTGGGAAAAGGGAGAGCAGGGAGGAGGCACGGCAGTGTCCAGGTGAGAGATAAGAGTGGCTCGTAGAAAGCAGAAGAAGGGCAGCAGGGTGGGCCTGGGTGTGAGATGAGGGCAGGGCTGGCAGGACTAGCTGACGAACTGGATGCAGCCAGCAGCGAGGGAAGCAGAGGAAGGAAGGATGACTCCTTGACTTTTGTCTGAACAACTCCGTGGATGACGTTACCATTCACTAAGAAGGGAAAGGCTGGGGATGTGCATGTGTCTTAAGGGAGGGAACCTAGGGGTCTGCTTGTTTGGACTTAGCATAGTAAATTTGAGATGCCTCTTAGATACCTAAGTGGAGGTCAAGGAGGCAGTTGGATATGTCAGACTGGAGTTCAGGGGAGAGGTCAGGACTGCAGAGTGGGACTTGGGAGATATTTAAGGTGTTTAAGCCACGCACCTGGTGCGATCCCCTGGGAACAGAGTGTGGACAGAGAAGAGAAGAGAAGGCCCAGGCCCATGAACATTGAGGTTGAAATGACGTTGCTAATCCTCTAAGCCTCCCCATCCTCACCTCTTGGGGGAAATGAAGCAAAGACCTAGGGGTCTAGATCAATTTGTTGCCCAACAACTTGTCCAGAGTTAATTTACCCTCGGAGCTCCTCACATCACCCAGTGTCACATTCACCTAAAATTTGTATTTTCTCAGCAAAAACCATTGATCACATTTGCAGCATTTCATATAAAATAAATGCTTTTGTATTTCAGTATCTTTTTCTCTTTTGCCGCTTTATGAACATCCTAAGGTATTTTGGACAATTTATCTGAGAGCACATCTGTCTTAATTGGCTTAAAAAAATGGAAAACAAAAATCTTTAAAATCAACACACTTGCACCATAGCAAAAAAAAAGATGCAAATATTTTCCAGAGTTTCCTAAACTGTCTAATGAAATATGCCATAGATTGGCAAGTGTATCTTTTGGTGACTCAAATGTTGGGCAGTTGGGCCAGGATCCTGGAACGGTCTCCAGTCTCACTCTCAGGAGGGTTGGGCCTTCTGAAAAGGACTCGGGACTGATAGTGCCTTCAGAGTCACATTTATTTGGCAAATACATTTCCAGAAAGAGGGAGGGGAAAAAAAGACAAAATGATGTCGTGGAAAGCACCCTGGTCGGGAAGGAGAGAGCCTGAATTCAAAGCCTGGCTCACCTTGTGGGATTTGGCAAGTCATTCCTACCCCTGAGCCTGTTTCCTCATGTCTAAAAGAGAAAGCCAAGTGCCATCTATAGGGTTTGTGGGTCTCTGAGTTAATGAAGACAGCCTAGCCTAGAGGGGTAGGAGGTGCCGGACAGAAGCCAGATCCTCCCTGGCATGACCCGGGCAAAGAGCGCAACCCCAAACGGAGCATCCCTGGGGCAGCAGCCTTTGGCGACCCTGGGGGAAGGTTGAAATGTCTCTTCCTCTGACTAACTTAGAGCTCCAGGGACCCAGGGCACCCGCCCTTCTTGGAGATGCTGCTGATGAGGTGAAGGGCAGGAGGCTGCAGGACCCACCTGGCTCACAAAGATGTTTCCAGCCACACTCAGGGTCTCAGTGGCTGTGGTGCCCATGGTGACCTGCATCAGCCAGGCGATCTAGGAGGAAGCAGTGTACTCTTTGGGGGCTGGCATTAGCAAGCCCCAGAGTCAGAGAGAGTCAAGGGTGAAAGTACCTTACAAGCGGTTTCTTTCAACTCCCAACCCAGTAAGGACTCCCTCGTCTACATTTCCCCCAAAGGTCCATTTATCATCTCCTTCCACATCTCCATTGACAGGGGCTTACCATCCGTGAAAAAAGGATTCCTTGGTCAAATATATTTGAGAATTGCTGTACACACACACATTGGAGATTACCAATACATATTAGCTTAGTAAAGGCTCTGAGAAGTCCTGCCCAAAACTTGTTTATGTTTAGCCTGGTGTCTAGTCTAGCTTCACAAAACTATTTGACCAGGGGATCCCTATCCTAGTAGTTATGTATTAACCTGCCATGGAACTAGAATTTCGTGAAAAAGGCTTCGGGAGACACTGTTCTGTCAGGATGAAATCTGCTCACCTGGAATTTCTCTCCACTGCGGTACCTCTCAGGAAGCCCTTTCCCTGATCTTTCTTCCATAAGTATTTGAGTCAGCTATCCTACCCCTAACCACCTCCACTCTGGCCTTCTCTTTTCCAGGCCCATTGTCCCTCCTTCCTTCAACCATTCCACGGAGGGTTTGGTGTCAGGCCCTTCCCCTCTCCCACCGAGGGTTCAGTTTGTCATAGTCCCTTGGTTGAACACGTTCTCCAGACTTGGGGACAACTGCCTCCCTCATGCCACGCACTGTGCGCTCTTAACACAACCATGGGTGGTTTTGCATTTCTGGCAGCCACCTGATGGTACTCGTTTATTCTGGGATCAATCAGCTAAAACCTCCGAATCTTTTGCCAGGTCCAGCATTGTCCAATGCTATCTCCTTCATCCTGGTTTTGTGCACAGATTTTATGAACATAAGCAAAGGATTTGACATTAACACCAGCTAAGTCTGACCAATGTGGCCTTCTGCTCCGGTCTCTCAAGATCTTTTCGGTATCAATTATCTTTTCCCCTAACACTTCTTCTCAATGTAGCCTCAGTTATGCAAACCTCTCTCCCACAAAGACCGCATTGGATTTGGCGCCATTTCTCCTTAGTATCATGACAGGAGACTCTGTGACAGGATGTTTGGTTAGCGGTAGACTCTGAGAGGGTGTAGACCCTGGGAGCAGGGGATTCTGGGAAGGTTCAAGCTCTGAGACCAGGGGATTTGGGGAAGGTTTGGGCTCTGGGAGCAAGGCCTTCTGGGAGAGTGTGAGCCCTGTGAGCAGGTGACTGTGGCAGAGACCAGGCCGTGGACATTGGGAACTCACCTTCAGGATCACCCACTGCATGAGGCCCACGTAGTAGAGAACTGACATGACACAGCTGAAGAAAATGATGATGGGAAAAACCTGCGGGAAAGAGCATAGGCCCTGGGTCAGAGGCAGGCAGGTGGCAGGGTCCCAGGCAGGGCCTAGACGACTCCAGACAGCCCGCTCCGTCCAAGGCCTTGCCACTCAGAGGCCTGAATTCAGTGTATGGAATCATAAGTGTCCCACATGTGGGGCCTCTCTGGAGGCGCTTCTGTTCCCTGTTCCCCTCTAAATATTGAGCGTACACCCAGTCACCCCTGCCACAGGTGAGGCCTGTACTGTGGCAGAGAAGCAGGCCCTGAGCCCACCTCTTTTCATCACCCGCTTCTTTGTCTGTAAAACGGGGATAAAACGCCCACCTCTCGGGGTGCGAAGGTTAAAGGAGCCGGCTCAGGGCCTAGCCCCTTGCACAGTGTCCGTCCTCCTCCATGAGCTCAATCCCTGGCCCGTGGCTCTGCCTTAACCTCCCTCCTGAATTAGAGGCCCCTCATCTTTCCAGTGTTTTACTTCCACTCGATGCCCACAAGCTCAGAATTAGACTCACTGTGGACCTTCCTCCTGTCACCCTGTCTCCCATTACCAGGCTTTTCACTTCTCTTACTCCAAGCCTCATCAATTCTTCCCTCAAAACTTCCCTCGCATCCATTCCCTCGTCTCCAGGGCCACGGCCCCACCCCACTGCTGCCTCCCCGCAGTCATTGCAGCTGGGAACGTCACCCGATGGGACACAGGCACGGTCTGGAGAAACCCTTTTCCTGCCCCAGACTCCCCCTGGCTGCCTGGTGCTGGACACACCCCCAACATGAGGTGGGGAGACAGATTCTGCTCCCCCTTGGAGTAAGACGCAGAGAGGCTCACGTACTGTCTAGACTGCTTGTCCAATGTATCATGCGAGGGACTGTGAGGCCGCCTGGCAGGGCTGCAGAAACGGCCCAGGCCAGGAAGGAGAGTGCCCAGGGCGGCGGGACCCAGCTGCAGAATTGAGATTTTCTCCTGGCAGCAACCAAGAGATGTTTTCTGTCTGTGAGACGGGATCTTTGGTGGAAGAGAAGCTGTGTTTTGGATTAAGTGGTAAACTGTCTAGGGAGAGCAAGTGAATGGAAGAGAAGAGAGGTGACCTCTGATTTTCTAAAGTGCCTCATTTAATACTAAATAAGGTTCCTGAGGCCAATATGATCTCCCAGCCTGGGAAACACCCTTGGGGCCTATAGTATGTGAGATGGCAGAAGACAGGACAGGCAGCTCAAGACAGTGCTGCTGCAGGAAGAGGGAGGGAAGTGCCATTAGTCCTACTATGTGTCTACTATGCAGTCCTACTATGTGCCAGGTACCCAATGTGTGGTGACTCATTGATCCTCAAAGCAACTGAGGTAGAGGTAACCATCTCCACTTCACAAATGGGGACACTGAGGCTGTGAGATGTTGATTACCTGCCCAAGGTCACACAAAGAGACAGAGTACCTCCTGGCCACTAAGCAGGTTGCCAAGGCCCTGCCATGACTCTGCAGAGGTTTGCCCTGGTGCCAGTCCTAGAACCTCATTTCTCTGTCTTCAGGGTCAGCATTCATCCCTCCAAAGGAGAGCCTTAGCCCAGGCTGTAGCTGCCCCGAGTAAGTCTTGACCACTGCTTTGTGGAAACTCACAGCAGGCTGGTCCTGCTAGTATCAGGGCTTCCCATAGCTCAAAGGACATGGAACTTCCAGCTCCTCTAGGATAGCAGTTCTCAAAGTGTGGTCCCTGGACTGGCAACATCACCTGAGAATTTGTTGAGATTGCAAATTTTGAGCCCCACCCCCAGAGTTTCAGATTCAGTAGGTCTGGGATGGCCCTGAGAATTTGGCTTTTCCAGATGTTGCTGGTCTGGACACCACACCCTGAGAACCACACCCTCTGAGCAAGTGTCATCTCCTTAGGAGGAACAGGCTCTGAAGGCAGGACTAAACCCACTTGGACATGGCCCTCCTGCTTCCTCTCCCCGCAGGGAGCTGAGCCAGGGCTCCTGATGACTTCCTGAGGCTGTCTGGGCAAACCCCCACAACCCCAGCCCCCAGGGCCCAAGCACTGCAGACAGAGCCCTGTCACAGCTCCAGGCCACGATAAACCACAAAAACCCTAGCTGGAAGATTTCTCAGAGGTGACTGCTGCCGTGTCCACCCCACCACCACCATTACTGGAAAGCAGAAGAGACTTGCTCCAAGGCCAGATAAACTGGACCAGCCTCCTGATTTCCTGCTCACACCATCCCTTTGCCCAGAATGACCTCAACACTCTGCCCGCTTATGCCCCTCTCTGCCTGTCAACGTCTCCTTCAGAGACCTTTGCAGATGCCGCACTCTTCTAAGATCTCTGCTGGTTCAATTGTCCCATCTCCCTCCTTTCAGCACCCCACCCCAGTCCATTTACTTCCCATTCCCTCCCCTGAAAATTGTGCTCACTAAGGTTCCCAGTGACCCCTTAGTTACTAAATCTAATGGCACCTTTCAGTCCTTATTTGATCTTCTTTTTTTTTGCAAAATTTGGCACTGTTGACCATTGGGGATTATAGAGGCTGCATCAGGAGGTGAAGACGTTTTCTTCACCGCAGGGGTTCCTCAGGGAGAACACTGAGTAGCCCTGCTGAGCCTAGTAAGCGGGTGCATGTAAGTGACAGCGAAGGAATGAGTAGGCATGTGCTCTGGGGTCAGCCAGACTCAGTGAGGATGTGGGAGCTTGTGGGGAGGCGTCCTGTGGGTGGAAAGTCACTAGAAGGGAGAAGGAGCCAAGGTAGAATGACTAATCAAGATGATATAGCCAAGAGGTGGCTGCCACGTCGACTGTGCTGGACTCCAGGCTAGGGGTGTGGAGGGCTGAAGAAGCCCCAGGCAGAGACTCAACTTCCTGGAGAAGGGATGAGCTGGACTGTGGCCCAGCAGGAAGCAGCTTGGATTCTGAAAATCTAAGTGAGCTCAGAGGAGACTTCCCCAGGCTGACATGGGCCAAAGGCCTGGGACTAGGGCCACATGATTCATGGAAAGAGCAAAAAGAAAGCTCCTGAGTCTTCTACTCGACTCAGCACCAACAAAGCCACCTTCCCCTAAAGAGAAGTCCCAAGGGGGCCGGCCCCCCGGCATAGCGGTTAAGTGCTTGCGCTCTGTTGCTGGCGGCCTGGGTTTGGATCTCGGGTGCCCACCGACACACCGCTTGTCAGGCCATGCTGTGGCGGCCTCCCACATAAAATGGAGGAAGATCTGCACGGATGTAGCTCAGGGCCAGTCTTCCTCAGCAAAAAGGAGGATTGGCATCGGATGTTAGCTCAGGGCTGGTCTTCCTCACAAAAAAAATAAATAAATAAATTTAAAAAAAAAAGAAAGAAAGACAAGTCCCACGCTTGGCAAGTGTGCGTGTGGGCATGTGTGCGTGTATGTGTGAGTGTGTGTGTGTGTGTGTGAGATGTGGTGGTGGGGGCGCATGTGTGAATGAAATTTTGTGATTAGTGAATCTTGTGAGAAAGGGAATTCTGTGGCTATGGAGCATTTGTCTTAAGTCCTCCCTCTTCTGACATGTCTGAGCTAGGAAGGCTACTGGCTAATACACTGACCAGGAGTTTGTCCAAAGGACAGGCCTCCTGGCGTCCAGGAAATGGTTAGTATTTGACAGGGAAATACTGAGGGTAGTTAATGAAAAACTCACCTCCCTTGTTTTTTCTCTGTTTACTGAAGATCCAATCTCAAACTCTTTGGCAACCATGAATATGTTCCAAATGTATCATTATTGTTGTGAGGGATGAACTTATATTTGAAAGGGAGGGATGATCTCACTGACTTCTACTTACAGTACAAAGAAGAAAACGTCACTTGACTGGAAGTCCAACAAGCCAGTTCTAGCGCAGCTCTGCCCTAACTCACTGGGTGACTATGGCCAGGTCACTGCTCCTCTCTGGGGCTTGGTTTGACCACCTGTATTATAAAGGGGAGGCCCAGAGATCGCTGAGCTCCCCCCTAGCACTAATGGTCTATGAATCCATGGTTCTAAAGGGCGACTCGGGTTGAGATGCAAGTAACAGGTGCGTGCTCATTCTTCCGGAAAGGGAGGAATGATGGGAGGACACGTGGCTAACACTGTTGAGGGGGTTGACACGGCAGCAGCCAGATGATGCTTTCAGTGCTGGAGTGGGAGAGAATTGGTGGAAGCTCCGGGGCACAGCCACTGCTTGGCCCGCCTAGCACACCTTCCCGGCTTCTTTTGGTAACAAAGCATAAATTTTCCTTTGGAACATCCCCACCCCACCCCAACTCTCAGCCCATGGGCTCCAGGTTTGGCCATGTATCCTCCTTGACTACAGTTCAGGGATGGTCATATACTCCAAGCCAGGCCAAGAAGAGCCCACTTCTGGAGCTAGTGGAAAACAGGCTCGCTGGCTCTCTCTCAACTAGGATTGCCAAGTTGGTTGGATGTAACCCTGGTACATCTTTGCCACCGCCTCAAGAGAGCCTGCCCAAGACTAAGACTAAAGCTAATACTGAAAACACAGAACCAGGACATAAGCAAGGCAGACCCCAGATGATAATGAGTACCTGGATCCAGCAGGGCCTGAAGCCCCTGGATTTCTCAGTCATAGGAATTAATCTTTTTTTTTTTTTTTTTGCATAAGTCAGTTTGAGTTGTATTTCTGTCACTTACAACTGACTAGCTCAGAAGCTAAGCACCCTGGTCAGAAAGTACAGCCTGGACTCCCAAATGTGGCCCCCTGTTATGGCTGGGAGAGACTATAGATCAAAGGGTCCATGCCATCACTGTTTCTTCCAGGCAAGTGTGCTATCTGTCACTTGGCCCTGCTCCTATACTAGACCATAAATACTCATCTGGAGCACAAAGGCACCCTGAAAATGTAGCTAGCTGCAAGTCCTACAAGGAGTTGTCTGCCTTATTTTCCGTGATGGGGGGTTAATAGTACCCACCTCTCCTAAGAAATGCTCTTTCAAATGATGACTTTCTGAGGGTCGCTTCTGTTCAATCAGAGCACGTCACCCCCTGGCTTCAGGGGTGAGCGTGAGACCCCAGTCGCTCCAGTTGCAGTATCCCATGCCCTGGCCTCAGCGATTGGTCCAAGAATGGTCACATGATCCAAGGCAGCCCCATCCGACTCCTGCCCCAGGATTTTTCTAACTTGGGTTGGCAGAAAAGAGTTTCCCCCATTCTGGGTGATATTCTGTAAGGATGGGCATCTGATGTTGCTGGGAGCCGGGGGAAGATCTGGCCTGAGAGAATGAAGCTGACACCCTGGGATAAGCAGTGACATGAGACTGAGCGCTGTGGTCCTGGCAGCTGCGGGGCCTTGGTTCTGGCCCGCACCAGCTCTATCTGCTTTCCGGTTTGTGAGTCAAGAAATGGCCCTCTCTCTTTCCTCCTTTTCAGGCGAGTTTCAAACAGGTTTCCATCACTTACAACCAAATAGTCCTAAAGAATACTGTTTTATTCTAAACCAGAGGAGAAACAAACATCGAAAGTCTTGGGCCCCTTTGTCACCACTGCCTACCAAGGAAAGGGCTCTGACTTCAAGGCACAGAAGCTAATAAGTGAGAGCTTTGGACCTGGGTTCCAATCCTGCCTCTAACACTTACTAGCTTTGTGAACTTGTGCAAGCAACTGGATACTGAGCCTCAGTATCCTGGTTTGTGAAAAGGGGATAATGACAGTATTTTCCCCATAGAGCTGCTGTGAGGCTGAAATGAGTGCCTGGCACATAGTCCTTGCTCCATAACTTCCTTACCCCTCCCACTTTCCCTAAGCTCTTCTTCTCTGTTCCACCAAGATCTTAGGTTTAGAGGGGGACAAAATTGCTACTAGTGGCCCTGATTCTTGCTGCAAAGCCTGTGTGTAGCTCCCGGCTCTCGAGGGTTGGGAAGCTCTGGCCCCCGCTGGAGAGGTTTGGAGAAAGAATTGTTTAGCCTTGGTCTTGGGCCGAAGAGAAAGCTGCTCAGGACCACGCAGTCATGGGAACGGTGGCCCAGCCAGGGAGATGCTGGCTGTGTGGGAGCCCAGCCCAGAGCCAGGAGCTCACAGAGCCAGACCTTCCCCACAGGCGCAGAGGGACTGCCCATGTACACAGAAGAAGCATCATTTATTCACTTCATTCATTCAGCAAAGAGCAATGTACCAGGCACTGGGCGGGGCTTTGTGGGACTCAGGGTCAGTTAAAGGACACAAGGATGAGTAAGACCCAGGCCTCGCCATCAAATAACTAAATGCAATCACAATGGCAACATGTGGAATCAAGTGATGACCTTCATACGAGTCGTCTCTCAGCCCTCTCCCCAACCTCCATTCCCTGAGGTGACCTCTCTTCTGGACTATGGCAGCCTGATGGCCCTGGGTCACCATTTGGGTGTCAGGGAGCCTCCTCGTAGGTCCCCTATTCCAGCATCCGGGCTGTAACTCTTCCTATCTACTGTTGACACGATAACTGTCCCAAAGCGCCAGTCAAGTCCCTCCCCGCTCAACAATCTTCAATAGCTCCCCATTTCACAGGGGAAACCCAGACGCCGCAGCCTGGCGTTCAAGATCCTTCAGGACACAGCCCCGCCAAACCCACACCTCCCTCAAATAGCCTACGCGCCTGCCTCTTAGACATCCCAGCACTTCCTCGCCTCAATTCTTTTGCCCGTGCTGTCTCCCCTTCCTGCCTGTCTCCATGTGTCCAGATCTTTCCTGTCCTGAAGCTCCATGCCAAATGCCGCCTCCTCAAAGAGTCGTCTTCACAGGCCCTGGTTTAAACAATCTCTCTCTCTCTGACTCCCCAGGCACTTTCCTTTGCGCCAATTGCACTTGAACCTGGCTGCCCGGGGAGGTTGAACTACAGAGTGTTGTGTGTTTGTCTCGTAAAGTGTGAGAAGCTGCCGGCCACCATCTCTCTGCTGGGTGGACACAAGAAGTTACCCTGGAGCAGGTCTTCACTGCTCATCCCTGACACCGGGGGTGGCCCCTCCTGGGAAATGCACATGTGGAGGGAGAAGCACCCCCCTTGCCCTAACAGAACGGTGTGGGGGCCCTTTGGAGGGGGCTGACAGAGGCTGCCCCTCCCAACCCCCTCCCTACACAGAAGTGGTCTCAGAAACCTGATGGACAGATTAGTCCTGGGGTACAGAAGACTCCTGCCAGGACAGGAACCTGGTCCCCTCCCCCTTCCCTCCTAGGACTCACATTATAAAAACTCTTTGGCCGGAGTGGACATTTTCCAGAGAGTTGCTGGCACAAACAGACACCAAGACTCCGAGAGGACCTCACCACGAGTCAGGGTCAGGGGTGAGCAGGAGTGTCCAGACGCGTGATCCAGCTTAATACCAGCCCAGAAGTTCATGGCCCAACCCATGGCTCAAGCCAGAAGCCTTCGGGGCCCCACACTCCCAGCAGGATAGGGAGGCTCTGGGAAAAATGGCCAGAGAAATGATAAAAGCAGAAACCTCCAGAACCTACACATAAATTCTGTGCAGCAGCCCCACCGTGACAGTGGTCCAGGACACACTGGAGTGGGCGGCACTGATTCCCATCCATGGTGCTGTGGCAACAGCAGAAAACTGGGACCAGTGAATGGGTGGGCAGGGCCCCGCGAATGGGTGGGCAGGGCCCCAGGTCTCTCTCCACCTGGCATTTGGAAATGGAGCTGAAGCCTGGAGCGGGCCTCAGTGTCCTTAGACAATTTGGGTGTGAGGCAGGCAGAGGAGAGCCAAGAGTTCTTACTAATGGAGGCATTCAGGTGCTTGGGCAGACAGCTGGAGAAAGAAGAAATACAACCACAGCTCCATTCAGAACTGTGAAGCAGTCACACCACAGCATACTCAGCAGAGGCTGCCTTATTTTATATTAGGGTGGGGGCTCTACCATTACACAATAAGGCCTTTCAGCCTTTATCTCAATTTCCCACATAACATTTTGCACTGTGGTAGATGCACAATAAATTTTTCTTGGAAGGAAAGGAGGAAGGAGGGTGGCCTGTGAAAGGCCTTAAAGGAGGAGCATACTACAAGGCTCATTTGAGCCTAAGGATTCCTGGAAACTGTCCTTTACAGATCTAGGGGCCCTGCAGCTGTCGGAGGCTAAAGTGGCAACAGGTGTTATCCCCATGCCCTACCCTCTCTTCTTGTCCTCAGCCTCCCAGCAATTCTGTCATTGGAGTATTCATTTTTAAGGAAAAGAATGCAGATATAGCTTAGTTTTGCAAATTTTACAAAATATAGTGAAAACATGTCACCAGGTGAACACATTGCCAGGGCCCCTCCCAGGACCCAAGGCTTAAGCTTAGCTTCCAGAACCCAGGCTTCGCCCGCAAGAGCTCTCCCTCTCCACCAAGGCCTGGTCCCCATGGCTTGCTCGGACTCCCCACTAGCTAGAGCTGCTGGGTAGCAGCTGCTAAAGGCTTCGTGAGCCAAGAGTAGAGCTGACCTGAAAGGCAAAGACATCCTTGACCAGAGCCTCCCCAAACACGAAGCTAGAGCCGGCCTCCGTGTAGCTCAGGAAGATCTGAAAGAAGAAAATGGACGAAATGAAATCCCGGAGTGAGGCCAGGGAGGGAAGGGGGCAGAAACAGCGGCCGGAGAACCAGGCTGGGGTGAGCTGGAGGGGGCTCGCCTGCTCCGTGGGCCTTCCCAGCAGCCTGGGGGGAGAGAGGGACACCAGACCACAAGCCCTCTTGGCCCCAGGCAAGTTGGCCCAAGGATGCAGTCCCCTGGGCCCTGGGCCTTTTCAGAGGCTGAGGCACCACCTGGCAATGTGTGCCGTTTAAAGCGACATTCATGGGCTCTTGCTCCTTCTGAGCACATTCTCCAGAAGAGACAGCTTTTCAATAAAGCTTAAAGAAATACTCTGAGATGAGAGTTGTTTGGACAATGAAGAAGAGACAATGGAGGAAGCAAGACTGTGAGATACGTGGAGGAGGCTGTCAAAGGGCGTGCCTTTTGTGCCTGCCCACTCCCCTCGCTTCCAATGGCACAGCCCCCATCCTGTCCCCATCCTAGGCTCGTGGCCTTGGTGTTTGAATCCGGCCACACTTCTACAGGAGAATTATATTTAGGTCCTGAAGTTGCATTGTGACTGCAGGGACAAGTCATTTCTCTTGTCCAGGGCTCAGTTTTCCCATCTATAAAATGGGGATGTGACCAGAGTAGCAACTCTGTCTTCCTCCGCGACACCCTTGCAGATGCCGTTGGCGCAGCCAGCAGGTGCGCACAGAACCAGGGCACATTCGGGATTTCCCCTCCCTCGAGATCTCCCTCTGCAGAGCACATGGAAATGCAAGGTGGTGAGAGGGGGTAAGTATAGGGTGAACATGTGCCCTCCATAATTTCTGTTTTAAAAAGTAAATCATGGGGCTGGCCCAGTGGCGCAAGCGGTTAAGTGTGTGCGCTCCACTGCGGCGGCCCGGGTTCGCCGGTTCAGACCCCGGGCGCGCACCAACGCACCGCTTGTCAGGCCATGCTGTGGCGGCGTCCCATATCAAGTGGAGGAAGATGGGCACGGATGTTAGCCCAGGGCCAGTCTTCCTCAGCAAAAAAAGAGGGGGATTGCAGATGTTAGCACAGGGCTGATCTCACAAAAAAAAAAAAAAAGTAAATCATGATGGTTGCACAACAATGTGAAAGAACTTAATCACACTTAAAAATGGTTAAAGTGGCAAATTTTGTATTATGTATCTTTACCCCAATAAAAAAGATGGAATTAAAAATTATAACTTCAACAAATTCAATGTTATTTTTAAACACACACACATACAAAGTAAATCATTTGTAATTTTTTTTAGTGCTTTTAACTATCATAAGTTCTACATCACTGATGACTGCTGAGGGCCATGGTGCCCAGGGGCCCGGAGAACCTCCTTGTTCTGAGATTCTCTTCCATATCATACCTAGCCTCTGAAAGGACTGCTCTGTCTGGGTAGGTGGTACCAGGCCTGAGAGAAGAAGCCACTGCACTGCCCAGCCCCCAGCTGCCCACCTGGTCTAGGGCCCCAGTATATACCCACCATCCTGGTCGCGATATCTCTCTATGGTCTCGTCACCCTCCTCCCCCCAAACCGAGAGGCTTCTCCTCTATTCCCTGGCAATGAAAGATACCCTGGCCAGCCAGGCCCCATGTACACACCTGGATCTGGTCGCCCAGCCACTGGAATGCAATAAATCCTGGTTCTGTTCTGATGATGAAGAGCCCAAGTATAAACTGTAGCCCAAGGCCCCAGGACACAGCCCGCCAGGATACCTGCCATCCGATGGAAAGGTTCTGGTGAGCTCAGCTTCTTGGGGGACCCACAGGGAACAGGGTAGGGTGAGAGCTGAGGACACGGGGCTGCTGAGGGGCTAAGGGAGTTTTGGCCTGTCTGTTGGATGGGGGCTGGACCCAGCCAGAGGTCTGGGCCTGTTGCCAATGGTCACATCCTCCTGGAGTTCAGAATAGGCCATGTTCTTGGCTGCAATGGGCCTGGGAGTGTGGGCAGGAGTGGGGCAAGATCTAACCAAGTGCCCACGTGAGACTCGACCAGCCTTGGCGTGCCATGGCACTTGCTCCTCCGTCATCACTAAGTGGATGGAGCTGGAGTTGTGGCCTCAAGGTCTGGCCTCACTGTAACCTCTGTCTGTCTGGACCCTCCCCCTTTCCTCCTCCCTGACCCCTACTCCCTTAATGGCCCCCCAGCAGAAGGGAGCTGGACTCCTAAGGGCTGTGGCTGCCTCTCAGCATTTCATGATTCTTTAGCAGTGATCCCCAAATTCAGGATCTCTAGGAGACTTGGCTGGAGCCTGGGGGAAGGTGTTAGCCACACTATGAAACAGGGATGGGTCCTGTTATCACAGCATGGATGGATGCCAAAGAGGCAGAGAGAGAGAAGGGGCTGAGGCCCACTCAGCCTGACAACCAAGTACTCACTGCGTGGTGATGCTTTGAGCAGGCGAAGAGGAGGCTGATGAACACGCAGATTCCTGCAAAGGATACTAGCTGCTCTGGCCGCCGGGAGGTGTCCAGAACCAGCCACAGGACCAGGCCTAGGAAAGCAGCGAGGGCTAGACCCCTGCAGGGGAAAGGCAGAAAGCCATCACCCTCAGCATCTCCCCAATCCACACACAATAGCACCCAGGGCCCCAGGGAAAGAGTGCTTAGGGACGATGGGAGGAGAGAGAGCTGTGTGACTGGGGCAGACCACCTAGCCTCTCTGAGTTCAGCTTCTTCATTGGGAAAAAATGAAGCCAAAGACCTCTGATTTCTCAAGGGTTGCGGAGAGGACTAAATAAGAGGATGTGTGTACTGAGCTTAGCACGGTACCAAGCATATGGCTTCATCAAGGGGCGGAAATTGTCACAGCTGCAATCATGCTCAGCTCAGCCCAGCCTCTGACCTTGCTGGAGCAATGGGGGCTTGTGTGGCCCAGAACTCAGCACTACGGGCCACGGGCTCTTCTCCCCAAAAGCCCAGAAGCAATGATGTCAATCTGGATCGTTGAGTTAAGCACCTGAGACCAAGGACTAGATGCAACCTTTACAGCAACGCTTCCCTCCCTGGGGCTGGAGTTTGCTTGACCAGGAGGCAGCATAAAGTCTTCGAGAGCCCAGGTCTGGGCATTGGGTGCTCAAGGTCTGCCCTGAGCCGATCATCAACTCCCTGGGTACCACTAACGAGAGCAGTGTTCACTGAGCACCGCTTATGTGCTGGGAACTATGCCCAGAGCTGAGAGACATACGGTTACCGCCTTCATTTCAGAGAAGAAGAAACTGAGGCACAGAGTGTGAGATGACTTGCCCATGACCACCCTTCTAGAAAGCAGCAGAGCTGAGCTTTTAACCCAGCCATTCTGGCAGCAAAGTCTATTCTATAACTAGTTCTATACACGGTCACCAGCTGTTAAGAGGCTGACCCAGACCTGAACTCAAGCAGGCTACTCCAGAGTTTACTGTTTCTTCCTGCCCATGTTTCCCAAACTCCTCATGTCCCAGTTCCATAGGCACAATTTCTGCCTCGTTTCTGGGCCACCTGTACATCTCTTTACTTACTATTTTTCTTAAAGCTAATTCATTTGATAAAAACTTAAATGCATGTGTTTTTTTTTTTTTTGGTTTGTTTTTAACAGCTTGATGAAAAGTATGATTGACATATAATAAACAAAACATGTTGAAAGTTTGGTAAGTTTTGACATATGTAGACTATACACGTTAAAACTACCACCACAATCAAGATAGGGAACATATCCATCACCTCAAAAGTTCCTTCACGCCCATTTGTAATTCCTTCCTTTCTCCTCGTCTCTAGGCAACGAATGATGCATTTTCTGTCACTAGATTTGTTTGAATTTGCTAGCATTTTGTGTAAATAGAATCATACAGTGCGTATTCCTTTTTGCCCGACTGCTTTCACTCAGCATAATTATTTTGAGATTCATCCATGTTTCTGCACGCATCAGTAGTTCATTCCTTTTTATGGCTGAGTAGTATTCCACAGTGTGGACATACCACAATTGGTTTATCCATTCACCTGTTAATGGACATTTAGGTTGTTTCCACTTTTGGGTTATTACAGGTAAAGCTGCTATGAACATTCAAACATTCATGCCAAGTCTTTGTATGGATAGACACTTTCATCTCTCTTGAGTAAATACTGTAAGTGGAATGGGTGAATCATATGGTAGGTCTAACTTTTTAGGAGACTACCAAACTGTTTTCCAAAGTGATTGTACAATTTTACATTCCCACTAATGGTACATAAGACTAACTCTTATAAGAGTTCCAGTTCCTCCACATCCTTGCCCACACTTGGTATGGTCAATCTTTTGAATTCCAGTCCTTCTAATAGACATATAGTAGTATCTCTTTGTGGTTTCAATTTGCATTTTCCTAATGACTAATGATGTTGAGCATCTTTCCATGTGATTATTTGTTGCTTATATATCTCCTTTAACCAAATGTCTGTTCAAATCTTGAGCCCATTCTTAAATTGGGTTGTTTTTTCTATTATTGAGTTTTGAGAGTTCTTTATATATTCTGAATATAAGTCCTTTGTCAGATATATGATTTGCAAAACCTCTCCTTGTCATGGCTTGTCTTTTTATTCTCTTAACAGTGTCTTTTGAAGAGCAGGAGTTCTGAATTCTTATAAAGTTAATTTATCAATTTTTTTACAGGTTATGATTTGGGTTTTGTATCTAGAAATTTTTACTTAATGCAAGGTCACAAAGATTTTCTCCTATGTTTTCTTATAGAAGTTTTATAGTTTTAGGCTTTAAATTTAGGTTTATGATCCATTTTCAGTTAATTTTTTTATATAATGTAACGCATGGATCAAAGTTTTTTTTTTTTTTTTGGTGAGGAAGATTGTGAGGAAGACTGAGCTAACATCTGTTGCCAATCCTCCTCTTTTTGCTGAGGAAGATTGTCCTCTATTTTGTATATGGGACACTACCACAGCATGGCTTGATGAGCGGTTGCATAGGTCCACTCCTGGGATCTGAACCTGTGAACCCCGGGCCGCTGCAGCGGAGCACACAAACTTAACCACTATGCCATTCGGCCGGTCCCTCAAAGTTCTTTTTTTTTTCCTGTTTCCTCCTCCTCCTCCTTTGCTTCTGCTGTTGCTGCTGCTTCTCCTTCTCCTCCTTCTTCTCCCTCTTCTCCTTCTTCTCCTTCTCCTTCTTCTTCTTCTTCCTCTTATTCTCCTCCTTCTGCATATGATTATCCCATTATTCTAGCACAATTTGTTAAGATGATTATCTTCTCTCCACTGAATTGCCTTGGCACGCTTGTCAAAAATCAATTGACCACATATATGTGGATGTATTTCTGGACTCTCTATTCTGTTGCATTGATCTAGTTGTCTGTTTTGATGTGGATACCACATTGTCTTGATTACTGTGGCTTTATAGAAAGTTTAAAGACAGGTAATTTAACTTCATCAACTTTATTCATTTTTTTCTAAGTTGTTTTGGCTATTCTAGTTTCTTTGCATTTCTATATGAATTTTAGAATCATCTTATCAATTTCCACCAAGAAAGCCTGCTATAATTTTGACTGAGATATTATTAGAATCTATAGATTAATTTGAGGAGAATTGCTATATTAACTATACTGAGTCTTTTGATCCATGAACTTGGTATATGACTCTATTTAAGTCTTCCTTAATTTCTCTCAGCAATATTTTGTAGTTTTCAATGTACAGGTTTGTACATCTTTTGTCAGATTTATCTTTAAGTATTTGATATGTTTTATGTTATTCTAAATGGCATTTATAATTTTAATTTATGCTGGTTTGTTGTTAGTATATAGAAATATAATTGCTTTTTGGTATATTGAGCCTGTATCCTAAAACCTTACTAAACTCACTTATTAGTTCTACTAGCTTTTTTGTAGATTTCATAGGATGTTCTATGTAGACAATCATGTTGTCTGTGAATAAAGACAGCTCTACTCCTTCCTTTCAAATCTGCATGTTTTTATTGCTTTTTCTTACCTTATTGCACAGTCTAGAACTTCCAGTGCAATGTTGAATAAAAGTGGTGTGAATAGACATTCTCATATTGTTCTTGATCTCAGTGGAAAAGCATTAGTCTTTCACAGTTAAATATGATATTAACTGTAGATTTTTGGTAGCTGCCCTTTATCAGGTTAAGGAAGTTCCCTTCTATTCCTAGTTTGTTCAGAATTTTTTACAGGAATGAATGTTGAATTTTGTTAAATACTTTCTCTGTATCTATTGGCATTGATTATTTGGTTTTTATTTTTAGTCTGTTAATATGATACATGACATTGATTTTTTAATATTAAACCAACTTTTGATTCCTGGGATAAACCCCACCCATTCATGATGTATTATCCCTTTTATATATTGTTGCATTTGGTTTTCTAAAATTTTGTTAATAATTTTTACATCTTTGTTCATGAGGGATATTGGTCTGTACATTTAATGTGAATATTGGTGTAGGGGAGGGGTAAATCTACCATCTTGCTATTTATTTTCTATTTGTCTCATCTGTTCTTTGTTCTTTTTCCTATTTTTCTACTTTCTTTCAGATTATTTTTTTTAATTTTATTTATTGTTTCCCCCCAAAGCCCCAGTAGATAGTTGTATGTCATAGCTGCACATCCTTCTAGTTTCTGTATGTGGGACACAGCCTCAGAATGGCCGGAGAAGCGGTGCATCAGTGTGCGCCCGGGATCCGAACCCGGGCCACCAGCAGTGGAGCATGCGCACTTAACTGCTAAGCCACGGGGCCAGCCCCCAGATTGACTATTTTTTAAATGATTCTCCTTTATCTTTTTTTTTGTTTGTTAGGTATGACTCTTTGTTGTGTTCTTTTAGTGATTGCTTTAGCATTTATAGTATACATCTTTAACTTATCACAATCTACTTTTAAGTGATATTACACTACTTCACATGCAGCATAAAAAACACACAGCAGTATAATTTCATTTCTTCCTTCCCAGCCTTTGTGCCCTTGTTGTTTACTTCTACGTATAATATAAACTCCAGATACATTGTTATTATTCTTGCTTTATAAGTTGATTATATTTTAAAGGGATTTAAATAATAAGAAAAATAGTTGTTATATTTATCCATATAGTTACCATTTCAATGCTCTTCATTCGTTTGTGTAGATCTAGGTTTCCGTCTGGTATCATTTTCCTTCTGTTTGAAAAATTTCCTTTAACATTTCTTGTAGTGCAGGTCTGCTTTTTTATGTCTGAAAACTTCTTTCAGCTTTTGTATATCTGAAAACGTCCTATTTCTCCTTTTTTTTTGAAAGATCTTTCACTGAAGAATTCTAGATTGACACGTTTTTGGTTTTATTTTTTACTGTTCCACTGTTTCCTCATTCATATTGTTTTTGAGAAGAAATCTGCTATCTGTATCTTTGTTCCTCTGTACATATCGTTTTTTCTCTGGTTGTTTTTAAGATTTTCTCTTTATCACTGGTTTTAAGCAATTTGATTATGACGTGCATGGTGTGGTTTTCTTCATGTTTCTTGTGCTGGAGGTTCGTGGAGTTTCTTGGAAATTTGGATATAATTTTCATCAAATTTGGAATTTTTTGGACATGATTTCTTCAAGTGTTTTTTTCTTCCCTCCGTCTCCTTTGGAGACTTCAAGTACACATATATTTCCCCACTTAAAGTTGTGCCATGCCCTGTTTGACTCTTCCCAGTTTTGTTGTTTGGATTTGTTAGGCAGAGCCTGAGCAGGGCTTATTCTTTGGCTAATTTTTCCCAGTACTGACCCAAGATCTTTTTTAGTACTCCAAGCAATGCCCTGTGAATTATGAGGTTTACCACTTTGTTGAGAATAAAAACTATTCCTGGCCCTGTGTGATTTCTGGGCACTGTTCCCTCTAATCCTCTTGGGTGGTCCTTTCCTAGGCCTTGGGTAGTTTCCTCATGTGCACTCACTGATCAGAACTCAACTGAATACTTGAGGAGGACCCTCTGCAGGTCTCGAGTTTTCCCTCTCAGCTCTCTCTTCTCTGGTACACTGCAATGTGAACTCTAGCTGCCTTGCCTTCCCTGGGTTCCCAGCTCTGTCTCCTCAACTCAGGAAATCTGCTGGCCCCACCTTGGTTCCCCACCCCTGCACTGTGGCCTGGAAACTGTCTCAGCGCAATAAGCTGGAGCAGTCATAGGGCTCACCTCATTTGTTTCCTGTTTCTCAAGGACACTGTCCTTTGTTGCCTAATGTCCAACGTTTTAAGAGCTATTGTTTCATATATTTGTTCCGATTTTTTAGTTGTTTCTCAAGTAGGAGGATAATTCTGGTCTCTGTTATTCCATCTTGACTGGAAGTCGAAACCGCATGCATGTATTTTTTAAACAGCTTTATTGAGACAAAATTCACAAACCATACAATTTGCCCATTTAAAGTGTACAGTTCTATGGTTTTTAGTACATTCACAGAGTTGTGCAACCATCACCACAATCAATTTTAAAACATTTTCGTCAGCTCAAAGAGAAACCCCATACCGCTTGCTATCACCCCCCAATTCTCCCATCCCCTCTCCAGCCCTAGTCAATCACTAATCAACTCTCTGTCTTTGTAGATTTACCTATTCTGCACATTTCATATAAATGACACCATATGATATGTGGTTCTTTGTGACTGGGTTCTTTCACTTAGCACAATGTTTTTAAGCTTCATCATTATTGTAGCATTTATCAGTATAGTCATGCACCACATAACGACATTTCAGTCAATGACAGACCACATATATGATGGTGGTCCCATAGGATTAGTACCATATAGCCTTGGTGTGTAGTAGGCTGTACCATCTAGGTTTAAGTACTCTGTGATGGTCATACACAACAAAAGCACGTGTATCCCTATTGTTAAGTGACACATGACTGTACTACATTCCTCTATATGGCCAAACAATATTTTGTTATATGGATATACACATTTAATGTATACCCAAGTTGATAGACATTTGAGTTGTTGCTGTCTTTTGGCTATTATAAATAATGATATTATGGACATTTGTGTACAAGTTTTTGTATGGACACGTTTTCATTTCTTTTAGGTATATACCTAGGAGTAGAATTGCTGGGTGTGGTAAACTCCGTGTATGATATCTTGAGGAACTGACTAATTGTTTTCTAAAGCAGCTGCACTATTTTACATTCCCACCAGCAGTGCAAGAGGGTTTCAATTTTTTCACATCTTCGCCAACGCTTATTATCGTCTTTCTTTTTTGTTATAGCCGTCCTAGCAGATGTGAAGTGGTATCTCATTGTGGTTTTAATTTGCATTTTCATGATGGCTAATGATGTTGAATATGTTTTCATGTGCTTATTGGCTGTTTGGTATATCTTTGGAGAAATGTCTATTCAAATCCTTCTTCCATTTTTCAATTGGGTTGTTTGTCTTTGTATTGTTGAGTTGTAATTCTAGATACAAGACCCTTATCAGATATACAGTTTGCAAATATTTTCTTTCATTCTGTGGGTTATCTTTTCACTTCCTTGGTGGTGTCCTTTGAATCAAAATGCTTTTAGTTCTTATAAAGTCTAATTTTTCTACATGTATTTTTTAAAGGAAATTTTATATCAACACCTCAAATGGAAAACCAGTATCAATGATATGTCATAAATAGACAACAATTGTAAAAATAAAATCCTTTTATAAATCTATTTAATAAAGAGAAGGCAAATGTAAAAGCAAATCTATCTATAAATAAAATGAAAAATTTGCTCTTCCATAGGCCAGCCCAAATCATTTTGTTGTGGTACGTGGATCTTACTTTGGGAAACACCATCGTGCCTTGTACCTCCCTGGCTTAGTCATTGGATATCTTTGGGCACCAGTTTCTTCATCAACAAAGTAGAGCACTAAAATAGATTGGTGGTCTTCAGACTTTTAAGCCATAGAAACCTTTTTTTCCAGCTAAATTTTTTTGCAAATCTTGGTTCATAAAACAGATAAAATAGAGCTGCCTGGTTGAAATGGGGATGGGGGGTGTTTGATGTTTCTCTCCAATCTCCCTCTCCTGCCCTATAGTATCGTCAAAGTTTCCAGAGCTCTAAGGAACCCAATTTGAAAACCAGGGGATCCCAAACTACTGTCCAGGGACACGGCTGGCCACATCAGAATCCCCTGGGGGCTAACTAAAAATATTGACACCTGGACCCCAATCCAGCCTGCTGAATCAGACTCCAGGGGTGGTCCCCTGCAGCTGTGTGACTCCCACATGCCCCAGGTGATCTGATAGGAGGCACTGATATGAGCCCTCCCTGCTTGGATGGGCTGGGATCTCTGAATTTAGGAAACTGTTGAGTCCTGTTCTCAGCTGTCATAGTTACCTGTTGTAAGTGGGGCAGAGAACCAGATGGGAACCAGCAAAATGCCACCAAGATGGTTGCTGCCTTTGAAGCCACCCAGCAAAACCTGCCCTGGGGCTCCCAGGAGGCAAGCACGGTGAGGTGTGTTCCCCATGGCACAGAAACTCTCTGGTGGGACAAGCGCTGAAGCCCTCCTCACCCAGCCCTGGCTGTGACCCTGGAGCTGACAAAGAGGTCTTCAGCCAAGGCCTTGCCCCGGCCCTGCCTCAGGGTTGTGAGCTCACTCACCTCTTAAGCCAGAGGTCCAGGCGGAAATGCCCCAGAGGCTTGACATGCCTCGGCAGCTTTGGCCCCAGCAGCCTCTTCAGCAGGCTGTGGGCCAGGAAGACGAGGACCACACAGGTGAGGACAAACAGTGCCAGGGCCCTCTGGAAATCCAGGAGGCAGGCAATCAGCAGGAAGGCAGCAAATGCTGGGAGGAGGTGGGGGGGGAAGACGGAGAAGGGGTCAACCACGATGATTCTGGCCTCTCCAGGCCCCTGCAGCCCCGCCTGCAGGCTCCACCTTACTCCATCCAGAGCTTGGAGGGCAGGAATGTCACCTAACCTCCCTGAGCCTCAGTTTCCCCATCTGGAAATGAGAATAACCATCTCTACTGTGTTGGAGGGTTATGATGGAGTTAACTGACGGAATGTGTGTGAAAGGGCTTTGCAAACTGTGAAGTGCTGACCAATGTGAGGGAAGAGATTTGTAAGCAGGAAGCAAGACAGCGTGTCTCTGAGCATGAAAGGAGCGCCTGCTATCTTCCAGAGCCACGTTAGGTCCGTGGAGGACAGAGATGGACAAGTCAGTTACTCCAGGAAGGAGTTCACCCATGTGTGACAGGATCCTATTCTGAAATATTAGTCAATGACCATTTTCTTCCTAGAACTGGCTTTTGCCCCTTTGCCCTTCTCCCCTTTGAGCAGCTCAGCCAGTCTGTGCTATTCCTCAAGAAAGGAATATGACAGCAGATAGCCAAGGGGGAACTATCTCTCCCTGGCTTATGAATTTCAAAAGCCAGGGCCCTTGAAGAATGGAAAGAACTTTTAGCCTTCCCATTGGATAAAAATGTAGGATGAAACATTATGAGGAAGTGTCAGCCCTCCCTCTACCCCCTCTGCTGCCAGACCAGTTGGAGGATGATGAGAGCAAGGGCACTGGTGGGTCCCAGAGGAAGGAGCTCTGCCCCTGTTCCCAGCCTGAGCCTGGGAAGGTGGCTAAAGCCCAGGTGTGTTTGTGGCATTGCAAGCAGAGGAACGCCACGCCAGGGAGGCAGTGAGATTTCAGAGAGGAATGCCCGTGCCGTAGGTGGGCAGGCAGAGCCGCGGAAAGCTTCTGAGGTTCTGCACACCTCAACAGGCACCAAAGCAGCAGAAGTGATCTCCATGAGTGGCTGGGAAGAGGAGAGAGGAGGGAGACCAGAACAGGCCGTGGACGGGGGTGTCTCCATGGCTACCTGCAAGGGCAGAGAACCTATGGCCAGTTGGAGAAGTGGACAGGTCAGTGGACACCTGAGGATTGATGGTGGATAAGCTGCCCTGGGGACTCCTGGGAAGAGGAGTGAAGGGATATTCCAAATTGACAGAAATTAAGTTCCCATCACTCAGTTGGAATGACAAAATTGAAATAGAAAATAAGTCAAGTTATAGAAAATAAAGGTACCTTTCTCTCACACAGAAGTTTGTGGCCTGGAATTCCTACCTGTTCGGGTGTCAGAGGCACCCAGGTGAGGGTTTGCAGGGTGGTGTCAGGGATTCAGGCCGGGGCTGCGGAGGGCAAGGGGGCAGTGGCGGGGCAGCGGCTGCACTCTGCACTCTATAGCACTCGCACGACTACTCCTCACCAGGATCCCACAGGCCGGGACTACGGGGATCCCCACTTAGAGACGAGGCTTCTGAGGCTGGCGGAGTGAGTGACCCCCAAGGGAGGAAACGAGGCCAGGATTCCAACCCAGCTCTGTTTGTCTGGGGGCCTGTGGCCAGCAGGGATTCAGGGAGGGACTGGCATGTCGTGCGGGAGAAGAGGCAGTGTAGACGAATCCTCCAGGAGGAGCACGGGAGAAACGTGTCTTAGGAAGTATTTTTATCCATCTAGGATCCGTTCACCCCTCTAGTGACAGGACTTTTCTGTTCCCTTGGGGCATCCCGCCCCACTCTCAGCCCATGTGGTCCAGCAGTGCCAGACCCACTTCAGGGGTAGGAAACCACCACATCGCCCCGGGCCAAGGGGATGGTTCAGGGATGGGCGCATGGCCCGAGCTACACCAATCAGAGACCTCTGGGGACTTTGGCTGGAACTACGGGCAAGAGGCACAATCTTCTTCTGAGATTGGGGACCGTGAGGTCCTCCATGCCAGTAAGCCGCCAGGGCCAAACTGCACCCATAGAGAAAGCCTACCTAAGGTGAGGAAGCCATTGCTGCAGCTCAGGCACCAGGTACTCAGAACGCGAGCTTCATTTCTCCATCACACATGCTCCCAGAAAGTGCGTCAAGGGCCTCACGGTAAAAGTCATGATACAATAGTGATATTAAAGAGCCAGAGGAAATCAAAATCCAGACATGGAGAAAGTCGATGTTGGCCATGGTAAGGGATAATGTAATGACTGAGACTGGGTTCCTGACAGCCAGGACAAAAGTGGAAATAGGATGAGATAGGTAATTTGCATTACCTACTAGAAGGAATTCCATCATTTCTTCAAGAAAAACAAACCTGAGTCTGAGAGAAGGTGGAACAGAGAAGGCCCTGGCTCAGATCCTGTCAAAGGAAGACTCCACTGCCTCAGCCATCTCTAGAAGGAAGCCATGCCCATCTCTGCAGATGACCCTGCTTTCCACATCGTCATGAAGACTGGGGCCATTGCTGTCATGTCTTTCACAGTCCTCTCCCCCACCTGACCCCCATGAAGGTCTCTACGTGCACACCTGCCTTCCCTCTCTGTCTCCACCTGGCAGGATGAGGTGGGCCTCCAGCTATGAAGACCCACCCCTCCACCTGAGCTCAGGAGCCCTCCTTCCCTGTGCCCAGGGAACCTTGCTCCATCGGTCAGCTCTGTCTCCTAGTCCTTTACCTCCTTTCTGCAAACTCCCTGCCTTGGCTCATGAACACAGTCAGAGTGTCTTCCATCACAAACTACCCCTTCCTTGACACTGTCACACCCTCCCTGTGAATATTCCCACCCTGTGCTCATAAAAAGTTTCTCTAAAGAGCTGTCTACACTTGCTGTCTATGCTGACTCATCTCCCGTTCACGCCAATCCAGCTTTTGCACCTCCACCCTAAGCCACCAGTGACCTCCTTGTCCCTAAATCCCATGGGCCGTGCTCAGTCCCTGTCCCACTGTTACCCTGACTGCAGAGATACTGTTGATCTTTCCCTCCTTCTTGAAACCCTTTGCTCGCTCAGCTTCAGCACCAACCCCACTGGGGGTCTCCTGCTCTCACCCCCATCTCCACACCTTCTCAGGCTCTTTCAGGGCCCGTCTTCCTCTGCCAGCTCTGTCTGCATGGCTGGTCCCCAGGCTTCTGTCCTTGACCCACTTCTGGACTCATTCTCCAGGTGTCCCTGGGACACCTCCTCTCCTCCTGGATGGCCTGGCAGTGGTACCTCCGACACACTGTCCAAACAACTCATCATCCCACCCACCAAGACCTCCTCCTCCACCATGTCCCTAGCTCTGGGGAGGGCACCATCACCTACCCCGTCACCGGAGCAGAACCCTGAGGCATCCTGGATTCCAGAGCCTCCTTCGTTCTGCACACTTGATCAGCTCCCAAATTTGGCTGGCATTGCTTCCCGAGGATTTCTCAAATTCATCCCCTTCCACCTTCCACCACTTCACCTTGTCACACATGTACTATTGCCCTCAACGTCTCCTTCTCCCCATCTTTCCTGCCTGCCTCTTCCAGCGTCCCACAATATGAATCTGACCTCGACACTTCCCTGTTTAAATCCTTCAATGGCTCTCTCTGGCCTTGAGGGTAAAATGCAAGTCCCTGAGCATTCCCCCAACCCCCCACCTCACCCAGTACCGGGCCCCTTCCCGTCCTTCTGGCCCGTCCTTTGGCACTCCTTGTCCAGAACCCTCCAGCAACACTAGACTATTTATCAGCTCCCTGCCCACACCCTGCTGGTTTTCACCTTTGCTCCTACAGTTTCTCTGCATGGAGTGCCTTCTCACTCCTTATTGTCCTTTCCCTCCACCTGGCTAACTCCTGCTCCACCTGTGAGATTTGAATGTCACCTCCATCTGGAAGTCTTGTCTGAGCACCTCCCATCCCTCCTTGGTGCCCCCAGATGGCTCACTGCATTGTGTGAAAATATTTGTTTCCTTCTCCCTTACTGATCAGAGAGTGCCAAGACGAACAAGTTCTCGTCTTGCTCCATTCCCATGCCCCAGCTTCTGGCACTGGAGCTGGCCCTGAGTTGGTGCTCAACAAACATTTGTTGACTCAATGGTTAAGTGAATGACTCTGCCCATGTGGATCGCTGTGGGGGAGGTGGCTGAAACTTGGGTGGTGGGGCCTGGGGGCTGGGGTAGGAGTATCTGTCTTCCAGGCAGGGCTCCAGGCTCACCAGTACAGAGCAGGCCTATGCAGATCCACCGGAACAGCCGCATGTGCTCCCTGCAGAAGAGTCTCACTCCCAGGGCTGACTGCAGGATCCTCCTGGGCAGACAACCAGTGGGGTCCATGAGTGGCCACCCCGACTCCCCTGCCGTGGGGATCCTCAATACCTCCAGGCAGAAGCCACTCAGGTATGTCCCCAGTAAAATGGCAACGTGGGGTGAGCCAGGCACTGGCCTTCACATCCCATAGCGCTGAAGGGTGACCCCAGCCCAGAGCAAATGGCCCAGGCCATGCATGCCTTGTGGCCTGTGTCTGATAATCCTGCCTTCAGGGTTTGGGAGAGAATGAACTGAGACAAGCCTTACCAACATACAGAAACGCACAAGCAACAATGGCTGCCTCCCCTCCCCCGTCCCATTTCCACCATTCGCAGAGCAAAGTGGAGAGGCTCCCAGCTCTGCCTTCTCTCTCTTGGTACCTGGGACACTTCTCTGAGCCGGCATCCTCCCAGTGAGAGGATGTGTGCACGGCCTACTCCATGCCTCATCGCCATCAAGTGCCCCCACTGCCTTCTGGGCCCAGCGCAAACGCCAATTCTTGCGTGGTCGTTTGGTCACTTGTCCATCCCTGGAGGAAAGGCTGGTACCTGAATAGCCTCTGGGGTCCCATGGGCTGAGCATGTGGGAGATGCTCACTCAGTGTTCATTCAGCCACCAGCGGCTGTTTTAAGGGACCTCTCTCCCTTCTGTCTGTTCCCACCACACCCTCCTAAGTGAGGCATCCTTCCCCAATCTCCCCCAGAAGGTAGAAAGAGGGAATCCCTCTCCTGCCACCACCTCTTGCCCATGATGCTCTCCTCAGCTCAGGATCTGGCCAGTGAGGACCCCAGTGGGCCCAGGCATCAGGAGGCCAAGTTCTAGGCTCGTACTTGCTGCCTATGTGACCTGGGGCCATCCCTCTCGCTCTCTGGGCTTCAGCCTCCTCACGTGAAACGAGGGACCTGGCCCAGTCTAGGAGTTTTCAAACTAACCCTGGAGGTTCCCCAAGATGCCCCAGAGGCTGAACAGGGTAAAAGGCAGATGGAGATGTTGAGAGGAAGGCCAGGCTGTTGCAACTGCAGCTGCAACAGGTGCAGCCCCACAGTCTATATCAGGGTTCCTGATGGGAGTTTGTTCTGGCTGCTTCAAAGCAGGTTGGGAAGCCGGGGCCTGGCTCACATCTGAGGCGGAGGCCAACAGAGCTCATGGTTGGCTGAAGCGTCTTTACTTCTTTCTTCAACCAAGTTTCAGGGAGCCCCTCCCTCTCTGTCAGGAGGTTCCCCACCCGTGCTCCCCTGGCCAGAGACCACCTACCATCCCGAGGAGGGCTCCGGACCAGCCTCGCTCCTTCCACCTTCTGCAGTACTCGAGTCACTGCCGGGGGTCTGGCCTTCCTCCTAAAGCCACCAGAGAGCAACCCGCATGAGTCTTCCACCCTGAGTCAGAACTAGAGCTGGGAGCCCCGAGGGGAGAGACCCTGGCTGCCACCAGCGCACTCGCAGGCACCTCAGGGGTGGGCTGGGGTGGGGGCTGGGTTTTTGCACAGGAAGTAATTAGAGGGCAACTTAATTAAATTCCACAAAGCACACATTGAGCCCCTACTGTATGCTGGGCTCTGTAGTAGACACATCTTGCCCTCAGGGAGCTCATGGTCTGTGTGAGGGAAGGACACTCAGGGGAGGTCCCAGGCAGGGCCACCTCACCCCATGGCTCCAGGGCATCATTTGCCCCACAGTATATGGAGTTGCATTCCAGTGTGTAGGGGGGTTATTCTTGCAGATCACACTGTGACATGCACATCCTGGGGTTGTGCAGTGTAGTGAAGGGGAGGGGCTTTGTCGGGGGAGGTTGGGAAGGAAGAGGGTGTCATATTAGGCTCCAGAAGTTCTGGGTGGTGAGCCCTGACCCGGCCATCACAGAGCAAGGACAAGATTGCCAGCATCTCGAAGGCTGAGACTTCCCCAGGTACTCCTGGCCCCCATCGTGCGGTTTCTCCTTCTTAGCCTTTAGATCACAGCTTGGGTGTCACTTCCTTGTTGAGACCTTCCCTGACCTTTCAGACTAGGGCAGGCTATACCGGCACATCATGGGTGCACAACAAATTTTTAATGAGTGAAATACAGGGGTTGCTCTGTGCTGAGGAGGCCAATACACTGGGGGCTTCCTAATTGTTCAAGCAAAGAAGTGAGGAGGAGGCGCAGGGGAGCATGAAGGAAGATGGTGAACAAAAGCCCCTCCCACCAGGGGGCCCAGATAGGAAGGGGGAAGGGGACAGACCAGGCTTTCCAAGAACTCAGCCCCTGTGTTGTCCAGACCATTGGCCACAGATCTGAGAGAGATGGACTCTTTTTGTCTTGATGTGTCATCCTCCATGAATCAGACCTTGCAGCTGAAAGACAAAGTCAGAGCCCAGAGCTAAAAGTGGAAAGCCAGGCAGGACCCAGGCAAGGGGCCTGGAGGATGGGAAAGGAGAGGGCCGGGAAGAGGGAGCAGACACCTGGCACAGCTTATACCATCTCAGAGCTCAACCTTAATTGTGCCTGGAGGCCACAGCCATGGCTCGCCAGGGACAGAGGAAGTGCCCCTTTCTGCACTCACTTCTGAATCTGTGAGAGGCAAGTCCTTGAAAATCTAGGAGCCAGGCAGAAACAGGGCAACTTCTGCCCACTTCGTAAGGAAGGAGTTATGTACAGCATATGTATGCTTCGTAAGGAAGGAGTTATGTACAGCATATGTATGTATCTGATAAAGGCATTTTTCTGAAAAGAAAACTTTCATCACTCTCCACAACAGGTTAAAATCATTGTCATTAAGTGATATCTTCGCTGTGTTATACTTTCCTACCTCTGAAAGATGGAGAAACAATATCCTGAAGACATCATTCCAGTCCCTGGGTCCAACTATACCTGAAACTAGTCCTACCCCTGGACTTTTCAAGACCCAATATAGCCCTTTTTTTTTTTTTTTGCTGAAGCTCAGTTCATAGGCTTAAACTCACCCTATTAACAAGAGCCCTAACTAAGACTCCCATCTCTCCCCATCTTTTTCTTCACCTTGGGAAGCACCCTACTCTATCCAAACACCAGCCTGGTTAAGCTCACATACCCAGAGGCAGGCACACATGTGCATGCAGGAGCAGGGACGCATGTGGAAGTGTACACACAGGCAGAGCCTGGGAAAGATCCGCCACCTGTGCATATGCACAAACAGACACACAGAGAGAGGCAGGATCCTCTTCCTACTCACATATTTGTGGTGAACAAGTCACTCTCAGGATAGATGGAAGCGTGCGTTTCCGTGGGGACAAGCGGGCTCCAACCTTCTTGCCCTTTGGCTTGTCTTCTCCTTTCAAGGGAAATGCCTGGGCAGAGTCCAGAGTTGGAGTAGGTTGGGCCTCCCTCCCGGCTCTGTTCAGCACCCTCTCCAGAGCCCACAGCCACGGGCGGGGCCGAGACTTGAACCTCTCTCAGGGAAAAGGGGAAATGGGGCAAGTGGGCCCCACTCTAGGCCCGGCCCCTGAGTTCCTGCCTCCAGACTGAATCTGCCTTCCCCGTCTGAGATGCCCTCCTCCCCACTCTCGCCTGCTCCCCAACTGACCTCTTCCGGGAAGCCTGCCTTTGTTACTCTCACTCCTCAGCCTCCCCTCCTATGGCCCCCTTTTCCACCTGCCATCAGTGCTGCTCAGTTTTTTTGGATGGTGCATTTTTTCCTTTTATTTTGCATCTTATTCAGTATCCCTTTCTCACTGACTCAGTAATTATAACAGCAACCTATTTTCCTGAGCTTGAAGATAAGGAAAGCAGTATAGCTGTCACAAATAGTAAAGGCGTTTCAGGTCCAGCATCAACTCAGTCATGAAAACAGAACAAAAATCACACCATTTCCCCCTTTGTTTCATTTTTTTTTAAACTAACACCTAAGCAACAGTGTGCAAAGTCAGGGGACGAACCCTTTAGTGTTTCAATCCTCAAATGAAACATTAAACTTATCTGACAGGATTGGCAATATCTCTTTAATCATTAATTGTACACACTCAGGACAAAATCCTTACTATGTATAAACACTTCCTGGTACCGGGGTGTGAAGTTCCCTGCACATGCTGGTGGTTTTGGAAGTCTGGAGAGGATGACGGATGGAGGGCGGGGATGCCCTCTCTTTAAAACCATTTCTTTGTCTGTCCTTTTGGTTCCCAAAGCGTTACATGTGCATTGTTAAACATTTAAGTATTATAGGAATATACAGAACACAAGAAGTTAAAAGTTCCTCTAGGGCCGGCCTGGTGGCCTACTGGTTAAGTTCCCACGCTCTGCTTCAGTGGCCTGGGGTTTGCAGGTTTGGACCCTGGGAGCAGACCCACGCACCACTTGTCAAGCCATGCTGTGGTGGTGTCCCATATAAAGTAGAGGAAGATGGGCACAGATGTTAGCCCAGGGCCAATCTTCCTCAGCAAAAAGAGGAGGATTGGCAACGGATGTTAGCTCAGGGCTGATCTTCCTCATAAAAAAAAAAAAAAGTTCCTCTAATCTGAGCCCTCCAGAGATGACTACCACTGAGTTTGCAGAATTTTTCTCCAGATTTTTTTCCTAAGTGAATACTATTTTAGGTTATTCATTTTACATTACGGGTTATACTACACCAGCTTTTTGGCAATTTGCTTTTTTGGACAGAGATCCACACCCTGCCCCACTGACTCTACTGGGGGCCTATGTGCTGCCTTGATTGTAAACTAAATGTCTGGGGCGTCATCTGGTTTATTCTGGGTGGGACACCAGCCTCCGTGGGCAGCCTCCACAGGGATGGGCTTGAAGCTGCCTGCACAGGGGGCCTCGTCAAGCCACAGTGAAGGGCAGAGGGGACTGTACCTTCTTCTCTGCCTCTGCTCACTTCTAATCTCTTCCCCCTTCCCTCCTCCCTTCCCACTTCCTCCTCCCTCCTCTCCTCTCTTGGTTTCTCAGTGCCCAGAGGGAAGCCAGGAGACACAACACATCTAGTAGTAGCCAAGCCTGTTTCAAAACATTCCCTACATTGCACCTTATAGCCTCTAAATCTTCATATGCCTGATCTCTAAACAAGGATGTAACAGGCTGTGTGTCATGGGATGGACTCTGAGCTTGGAGCCCAAAGGTCTAGATTCAGTCCTGGCTCTGAAAGTTAACTTGTTTCTTCATCTATAAAACAGGGGGGTGGGAAATAGTACCTACCTCATAAATAAATATTTATGGGGGTTAAATGAGCTGACACAGGTGAGGTGTTTGGCAGAAAGCCTGGCACCATCAGGCTGGCAGGTGTCATCACTGTCACAGGTCCCATCTTGGGGCTGTTTTTCTGTGTGTGTGTGAGGAAGATTAGCCCTGAGCTAACATCCGATGCCAATCCTCCTCTTTCTCACTGAGGAAGATTGGCCCTGGGCTAACAACCGTGCCCATCTTCCTCCACTTTATATGGGATGCCGCCACAGAATAGTTTGACAAGCAGTGCGTTGGTGCACGCCTGGGATCTGAACCTGCTAACCCCGGGCAGCTGAAGCGGAGGGCGCACACTTAACTGCTGCGCCACCAGGCCGGCCTCTGTTTTTTTTTTTTTTTTTTATTGATGTTTTAATGGTTTCTAACATTGTGAAATTTTGGGTTGTACATTTTTGTTTGTCCATCACCCCATATATGACTCCCTTCACCCCTTGTGCCCACCCCCCACCCCCACTTCCCGGGTAACCACAGTCCAGTTTTCTCTGTCCGTGTGTTGGTTTATATTCCACATATGAGTGAGATCATACAGTGTTTGTCTTTCTCTTTCTGGCTTATTTCACTTAACATAATACGCTCCAGGCCCATCCATGTTGTTGCAAATGGGACGATTTTGTCTTTTTTTATGGCTGAGTAGTATTCCATTGTATATATATACCACATTTTCTTAATCCAATCGTCAGTCGAGGGACACTTAGGTTGCTTCCACTTCTTGGCTATGGTGAATAATGCTGCACTGAACATAGGGGTGCATAAGCCTCTTTGGATTGTTGATTTCAGGTGCGTTGGATAGATTCCCAGTAGTGGGATGGCTGGATCATAGGGCATCTCTATTTTTAATTCTTTGAGGAATCTCCATACCGTTTTCCATAGAGGCTGCACCAATTTGCATTCCCACCAGCTGTGTATGAGGGTTCCTGTTTCTCCACATCCTCTCCAACATTTGTTGTTTTTTGTCTTGGTGATTATAGCCATTCTAACCGGCGTGAGGTGGTATCTTAGTGTTGTTTTGATTTGCATTTCCCTGATGATTAGTGATGTTGAGCATCTTTTCATGTGCCTATTGGCCATCTGTATATCTTCCTTGGAGAAGTGTCTGTTCATTTCCTCTGCCCATTTTTTGATCAGGATGTTTGTTTTTTTGTTGTTCAATTGTGTGAGTTCTTTATATATTATGGAGATCAACCCCTTGTCAGATGTATGTTTTGCAAATATTCTCTCCCAGCTGGTTGGTTGTTTGTTCATCTTGATTCTGGTTTCATTTGTCTTATAAAAGCTCTTTAGTCTGATAAAGTCCCACTTGTTTATTTTTTCTTTAGTTTCCCTAGTCTGGGTAGGCATGTCATCCGAAAAGATTCCTTTAAAACCAATGTCAAATAGTGTGTTGCCTATATTTTCTTCTATGAGTTTTATAGTTTCAGGTCTCACCTTCAGGTCTTTGATCCATTTTGAGTTAATTTTTGTGAATGGCGATAGCACATGGTCCACTTTCATTCTTTTGCATGTGGCTGTCCAGTTTTCCCAACACCATTTATTGAAGAGACTTTCCTTTCTCCATTGCATGTTCTTAGCACCTTTGTCGAAAATTAGCTGTCCGTATATGTGTGGTTTTATTTCTGGGCTTTCAATTCTGTTCCATTGATCTGTGTGTCTGTTTTTGTACCAGTACCATGCTGTTTTGATTACTATTGCTTTGTAGTATGTTTTGAAGTCAGGAATTGTGATGCCTCCTGCTTTGTTCTTTTTCTTTAGGATTTCTTTAGCTATTCGGGGTCTTTTGTTGCCCCATATAAATTTTAGTATTCTTTTTTCTATTTCTGTGAAGAATGTCATTGGGATTCTGATTGGGATTGCATTGAATCTGTAGATTGCTTTAGGTAATATAGACATTTTAACTATGTTTATTCTTCCAATCCACGTGCATGGGATATCTTTCCATTTCTTTATGTCATCGTGGATTTCCCTCAATAATGTCTTGTAGTTCTCATTGTATAGGTCCTTCACCTCCTTGGTAAGATTTATTCCTAGGTATTTTATTCTTTTTGATGCAATTGTAAATGGTATTATCTTTTTGAGCTCTCTTTCTGTTAGTTCATTATTAGCATATAGAAATGCAACTGATTTTTGTAGATTGATTTTGTACCCTGCCACTTTGCTGTAGTTGTTGATTGTTTCTAACAGTTTTCCAACAGATTCTTTAGGGTTTTCTATATATACAATCATGTCATCTGCAAATAGTGAGAGTTTCACTTCTTCGTTACCTATTTGGATTCCTTTTATTCCTTTTTCTTGCCTAATTGCTCTGGCCAAAACCTCCAGTACTATGTTGAACAGGAGTGGTGAGAGTGGGCAGCCCTGCCTCGTTCCTGTTCTCAGAGGAATGGCTTTCAGTCTTTCCCCGTTGAGTATGATGTTAGCTGTGGGTTTGTCATATATGGCCTTTATTATGTTGAGGTACTTTCCTTCTATTCCCATTTTATTGAGAGTTTTTATCATAAATGGATGTTGTATCTTGTCAAATGCCTTCTCTGCGTCTATTGAGACGATCATGTGGTTTTTATTCTTTGTTTTGTTGATGTGATGTATCACGTTGATTGATTTGCGGATGTTGAACCATCCCTGCGTCTCTGGTATAAATCCCACTTGATCATGGTGTATGATCTTTTTAATATATTGTTGTATTCGGTTTGCCAATATTTTGTTGAGGATTTTTGCATCAATGTTCATCAGCGATATTGGCCTGTAATTTTCTTTCTTTGTATTGTCTTTGTCTGGTTTTGGTATCAGGGTGATGTTGGCCTCATAGAATGATTCAGGAAGTGTTCCATCTTCCTCTATTTTTTGGAATAGTTTGAGGAGGATGGGTATTAAATCTTCTTTGAATGTTTGGTAAAATTCACTGGAGAAGCCATCTGGTCCTGGACTTTTATTTTTTGGGAGGTTTTTGATTACTATTTCAATCTCTTTACTTGTGATTGGTCTATTCAGATTCTCCATTTCTTCTTGGTTCAATTTTGGGAGGTTGTATAAGTCTAAGAATTTATCCATTTCTTCTAGATTGTCCAATTTGTTGGCATATAATTTCTCATAGTATTCTCTTATAATCCTCTGTATTTCCATGGTATCCGTTGTAATTTCTCCTCTTTCATTTCTAATTTTATTTACTTGAGCCTTTTCTCTTTTTTTCTTAGTTAGCCTGGCTAAGGGTTTGTCTATTTTGTTTATCTTCTCGAAGAACCAACTCTTTGTTTCATTAATCCTTTCTACTGTTTTTTTGGTCTCAATATCATTTATTTCTGCTCTGATTTTTATTATTTCTCTCCTTCTGCTGGCTTTGGGCTTTGTTTGTTCTTCTTTTTCTAGTTCTGTTAGGTGTAATTTAAGGTTGCCTATTAGGGCTTTTTCTTGTTTGTTAAGGTGGGCTTGTATCACTATGAGTTTCCCTCTCAGGACCGCTTTTGCTGCATCCCATATGGTTTGATATGGCATGTTATCATTTTCGTTTGTTTCCAGATAGTTTTTGATTTCTCCTTTAATTTCATCAATGATCCATTGGTTGTTCAGTAGCATGTTGTTTAATCTCCACATTTTTGTCACATTCCCAGTTTTTTTTTCCTGGTTCATTTCCAGTTTCATAGCCTTATGGTCTGAAAAGATGCTTGTTATGATTTCAATCTTCTTAAATTTATTGAGGCTTGCTTTGTTTCCCAACATATGGTCTATCCTAGAGAATGTTCCATGCGCGCTTGAGAAGAATGTGTAGTCAGCTGTTTTTGGGTGGAGTGCTCTGTATATGTCTACTAGGTCCATCTCGTCCAGTTTTTCATTTAAGTCTAATATTTCTTTATTAACTTTTTGTCTGGATGATCTATCCATTGCTGTAAGTGGGGTGTTAAGATCCCCTACTATTATTGTGTTGTTGTTGATTTCTCCTTTTAGGTTTGTTAATAGTTGTTTTATGTACATTGGTGCTCCTATGTTGGGTGCATATATATTTATAAGTGATATGTCTTCTTGATGGAGTGTCCCTTTTATCATTATATATTTCCCTTCTTTGTCTTTCTTAACCTGTTTTATCTTGAAGTCTACTTTGTCTGATATGAGTATGGCAACACCTGCTTTCTTTTGTTTGCCATTAGCTTGGAGTATTGTCTTCCATCCTTTCACTCTGAGCCTGTGCTTGTCTTTAGTGCTAAGATGTGTTTCCTGAAGGCAGCATATTGTTGGGTCTTGCTTTTTAATCCATCCTGCCACTCTGTATCTTTTGATTGGAGAGTTCAATCCATTTACATTTAGGGTAATTATTGAAATATGAGGGCTGAATGTTGCTGTTTTGTCACTTATTTTCTGGTTCTTTTGCATTTCCTTTGTTTCTTGTCCCATTTGTTTTGGACTGCCAATTCAGTTTGGTTGTTCTGTCTTATGATTCTTCTAGTTTTCTCTTTGTTTATCATATGTGGTTTTAATTTGATTATTTGTTTAGTGGTTACCTTGAGGTTTGGGCAAAAAATCTTCTGTATGAGATAGTCCATTATCTGATAGCCTCCTATTTCCTTATACTAAGTCAATTCAGTCACTTTCCTCTTCCCCTTCTAAGTTGCTCTTGTTATACCTTATTCTATCTTGTGTTGTGGCTGTGTGTTTACAGTGATGAGGTTAAATTTATTTTTGGTGAATTTCTTCCTTTGATCTTTGAGTTTAGTATTTAAGTGGTTGCTAACCTATTCTGGTAAAGATCTACTATTTCTCTGATTTTGTCTGCCTACTTTTCTCCTTACTCCAAGCTTTGTGTTCCCTTTCTCTTCTTGTTTTCAGGCCTGAGGGCCTTCTTGAGTATTTCTTGTAGTGGGGGTCTCATGGCCATGAACTCCCTTAGCTTTTGTTTATCTGGGAGAGTTACTATTTCTCCATCATATTTGAAGGATATTTTTGCTGGATAGAGTATTCTTGGCTGAAAGTTTTTGTCTTTTAGTATTTTGAATATATCATTCCAGTCTCTTCTAGCCTGAAAAGTTTCTGTTGAGAAATCCGCTGAGAGCCTGATGGGAGTTCCTTTGTACGTTATTTTTTGTTTTTGTCTAGCTGCCCTTAATATTGTTTCTTTGTCGTTGACCCTGGCTAGCCTTACCACTAGGTGTCGTGGTGAAGGCCTTTGTCTGTTAATATATATAGGCGTCCTGTTGGCTTCGCTTACTGGTATTTCCTGCTCCTTCCCCAGATTTGGGAAATTTTCAGCTATTATTTCCTTGAATAGGCTCTCTGTTCCTCTTTCCCTCTCCTCTCCCTCAGGAATACCTATAATTCTTATGTTACATTTTCTAATAGAGTCCGATATTTCTCGGAGTCTTTCTTCATTTCTTTTTAGTCTTAGTTCTCTCTCTTCTTCCATCTGGAGTATATCTGTATTCCTATCCTCTAAAGTACTAATTCTTTCCTCCATATTGTCAGCTCTGTTCTTTAAAGATTCCAGATTCTCCTTTGTCTCCTCCATTGTGTTCTTCATCTCCATCAGCACTGATAGGTTTTTCTTTATGATTTCAATCTCTTTTGTGAAGAAACTCCTAATCTCATTTAATTGTTTGTCTGTGTTGTCTCGTATTTCGTTGAGTGTTTTTATGATAGCTATTTTGAAATCTCTGTCATTTAGTTTATGGATTTCTGTGTCTTCGGGGTTGATTTCTGGGTGCTTGTCATTTTGTTTCTGGTCTGGTGATTTCATATATTTTTGCATTGTGGTTCCTGTGTTGGTTTTGATTTTCCTCATCCTGGAAGTCTCTGGTTGCAATTTCCACCTGCCGCCACTGTCTGGTGGTAAAGGGCTGTGTAGTCTAAGCCCCCTGCGCTCTGCCCCAGTTTTTCTGCTGCGATCCGCAGTTTGTTTTGTTTTGTTTTGTTTTGTTTTTTTTCCCCACTGCGATCCACGGGTCCAGTCCAGTTTGATCAGGTCTGCCTCGGATCGCTAGATCTGGTCGAGCTGCAGACTCCGGGTTGCGGGGAGGGGGGAGCTCTCTCTTTTGCCCTCTGGGTCCCTGACGTGGGAGGCTTCTCGTTTGCCCCTCTTTATCCGCTCTCTGGGGTGCTCAGATGTTGATGGTAGCCCTGTGGCTCCTCTGAGCCCTCTGTGCGGGAGTTTCCCACTGGCTGAGAGCGCCCGAAGAGCTACAGTTTCCCGCCGAGGGCCGCCCCTCCCCCCTCTCTGGGAGCCGCGCGGACCGGATCGCTGATCTGATGGGGAGGGAGCGGAGTTCTCCTTACCTCTCCCCACTTCCTCTGGGGGCCCAGCACGTTCCGCTCTCAGATGTGCGGCAGTGTGGATCCCTCTGCTCTAGCTTTTCACTGTCTAGGATTCCGTTGTTGGTCTGTGGCTGTTGCTTTTATTGTATCTTGTGGGGGAAGAATTCACGGGAAAGCTCACTCCGCCATGATGCTGACGTCCTCTGTTTTTTTTTTATTGTGACATTTTTGTTGTACATTACTGTTTGTCAATCACCATATAAATGCATCCCTTCACCCCTTGTGCCCACCTCCCACTCCCTTTGCCCCTGGTAACCACCAAACAGTTCTATCTGTCCGTGTGTTATTTTATCTTCCACATATGAGTGAAATCATGCAGTGTTTGTCTTTCTCTTTCTGGCTTATTTCACTTAACATAATACGCTCCAGGTCCATCCAAGTTGTTGCAAATGGGACGATTTTGTCTTTTTTATGGCTGAGTAGTATTCCATTGTATATATATACCACATCTTCTTTATCCACTCATCAGTCGAGGGACACTTAGGTTGCTTCCATGTCTTGGCTATAGTGAATAATGCTGCGATGAACATAGGGGTGCATAAGCCCCTTTGGATTGTTGATTTCAGGTTCGTTGGGTGACATCCAATAGTGGGATAGCTGGATCATAAGGTATTTCTATTTTTAATTTTTTGAGGAATCTCCATACTGTTTTCCACAGAGGCTATGCCAGTTTTCATTCCCACCAGCAGTGAATCAGGGTTCCCATTTCTCCACAGCCTCTCCAGCATTTGTTGTTTTTTGTCTTGGTGAGTATAGCCATTCTAATGGATGTAAGATGATATCTTAGTGTGGTTTTGATTTGCATTTCCCTGACGATTAGTGATGTTGAGCATCTTTTCATGTGCCTATTGGCCATCTGTATATCTTCTTTGGAGAAGTGTCTGTTCATTTCCTCTGCCCATTTTTTGATCAAGTTGTTTGTTATGGTTGGAAAAGATGCTTGTTATGATTTCAACCTTCTTAAATTTATAGAAGCATGCTTTGTTTCCCAACATATGGTCCATTCTTAAGAATGTTCCATGCACGCTTGAGAAGAACGTGTGATCTGCTGTGTTTGGACGGAGTGCTCTATATATATTAAGTCCATCTCATCAAGTTTTTCCTTTAAGTCCATTATTTCCTTATTGACTTTCTGTCTGGATGATCTATCCACTGATGAAAGCGGGGTGTTAAGGTCCCCTACTACTATTGTGTTGTTGTTAATATCTCCTTTTAGGTTTGTTAATAGTTGTTTTATGTACCTTGGTGCTCCTGTGTTGGGGGGCATATATATTTAAAAGTGATAGGTCTTCTTAGTGGAATGTCCCTTTTATCATTGTATATTTCCCCTCTTTGTCTCTCATTACCCGTTTTATCTTGAAGCCAACTTTGTCTGATCTAAGTATGGCAACACCTGTTTTCTTTTGTTTGCCATTAGCTTAGAGTATTGTCTTCCATCCTTTCACTCTGAGCCTGTGTTTGTCTTTAGAGCTGAGATGTGTTTCCTGGAGGCAGCATATTGTTGGGTCTTGTTTTTTAATCCATCCCACCACTTTAGGTCTTTGATTGGAAAATTCAGTCCATTTACATTTAGGGCAATTATTGATATATGAGGACTTATCGTTGCTATTTTATCGCTCATTTTCTGGTTCTTTTGCATTTCTTTTGTTTCTTGTCCCACGTGTTTCAGACTACCAATTTGGTTTGGTAGTTCTGTATGGGGGTTTTCTTAGTTTTCTCTTTATTTATCGTGTGTGATGCTGTTCTGATTATTTGGTTAGTGGTTACCATGAGGTTTGTATAAAAAATCTCATGGATGTGATAGTCCACTTTTCGATGCCTCGTATTCCCTTAGACTAAGTCAATTCGATCCCTTTCCTCTTCCCCTTCTAAGTTATTGTTGTCACGTCTTATTCCTTCTTGTGTTGTGAGTTTCTGTTTAAAGTGATTAGGTTACATTTATTTTTGGTGTTTTCCTTCTCTTGATCTTTGGTTTTACAATTAAGTGTTTGCTAATCTATTCTGATAGAGAACTGCAATTTTTCTGGTTTTGTCGACCTATTTTCCTCCTTGTTCAAAACTTTGAATCCCCTTTCTCTTTTTTTTCTCAGGCATGAGGGCCTTCTTGAGCACTTCTTATAGTGGGGGTCTGGTGGCAATGAACTCCCTTATCTTTTGTTTACCTGGGATAGTTATTATTTCTCTATCATATCTGAAAGATATTTTCACTGGATAGAGTATTCTTGGCTGAAAGGTTTTGTCCTTCAGAATTTTGAATATATCGTCCCACTCTCTCCTAACCTGTATGGATTCTGTCAAGAAATCGACTTTTAGCTGATAGGAATTCCTTTGTACATTATTTTTTTTTTTTTTGTCTGGCTGCCTTTAATATTTTTTCTTTGTTGTCGACTTTTGCCAACTTTACTACTATATGCCTTTGAGAGGGTCTTTTCATGTTGATATATTTAGGAGATCTATTTATTTCATTCACTGGTATTTCCAGCTCCTTCCATCTCAGGGCTGTTTTGATACACAGCTCTCCTCCTCCAGGGCAGGAGAATCCACGTTCCTCTCCTGCCTCTCTCATCAAGGAGTGGTGGCCAACAGTGATCCTGGCCCCAGAAACCAAACACTCTTTTCAGGTGGAATTTGGCTGAGAGCCACAGGTCGGGCAGTCAGGAGGCTAGATAGGCTAGAATGAGCCCCCCAGGGAAAGACCAAGAGCTAAAGGACCTCGGGGCTCCTGGCCCTGTCCCACCCAGCTGTATGACCTCAACATGTCATTTGATGCCCCCCACAGCCTGTTTCCTAAGGAGATGATCTCTGAGGTCCATCCTACCTACCAGGGCTGGTTGAGTGAGGCCCATGACTGAGCCAGGGCCAGAATGCTGGGTCCAGGGCAGAGGGAGGCAAGGACCATATAAAAATATATATACAACTTCCCTTCCAATCAAAACAAAATGGCACTTAGAAGGATTTATAATGAAGAGGCTGCTCCACCTTTCCCATTCCTGACCAACTTCTCAGAGGCAACAGGTTACCTGTTTCCGGTTTTGTTTGTTTGTTTTTTTTTTTGTTTTTTGTTTTTTGTTTTTTTTGGTGAGGAAAATTGACCCTGAGCTAACACCTGTTGCCATTCTTCCTCTTTTTTCACTTGAGGAAGAGTGGCTCTGAGCTAACACCTGTGCCCATCTTCCTCCATTTTGTATGTGGGATACCACCACAGCATGGCTTGATGAGCAGTATAGGTCCATGCCTGGGATCCAAACCTGTGAACCCCGGGCTGCCACAGTGGAGCACACTGAACTTAACAACTGCACCACTGGGCCAGCTCCTTGTTTCCAGTTTTAGTTCTCTGGAGCCACCTCATGTTTCAGGGGAATTCTTGGCCAAAGAGTGGGAGAGAATCCCTTCTCCTTGCCAGGCTCTGATATAACAGAGGGGATATTTTTATAAATGGTGAATGAAGCATTCAGAACTGTAAGAGGCAGACATCATCAGAAGGGGTGTTCAGCAGTCTCTTTATTTTCTTCTTACAATTTTGCCTGCGCTCGTTTCTTGGCTCTTTGCAGATGAGGTCTCTTTCGTCGCTTTGATTCATGTGTCCAAGCAGTGCAGAAAAAGAGAGGCTCCTCCTTGGTTAAGTTCCATGAACATGACCTCATCATTCTTCTCTCCTAAACCTGCTTCCTGCTCTTAAGCCTGGGCTGGTTGGCAGAAAGGATGTCCAACACAATCTTTCCTTTCTCATTTGGGGCATTGAAAAATGGGCTTCCTATAGTCACAGTAGAAATATTCAAAACTAGAAAGCATGTACAAATTCTGGCGACGTAGAGCAAAATACAAAAACTGAAGAAATATCTTGGGCTTTTACATTCCCTACTTGTTGTAATTTTCTGTGGGAATGGATTATCCCAAGACTTTGAGCACAGTGCTCCTCTAGCAACTATATAGCAAGTCTAGGTGTTCACAGGGGAAAGAAGCTCTCCAATACCCAAAAGGCCAAAAACCCCCACCCCAGCCTGCTTGGCATGACTATCCAAGAGTCCCCTGATATAGCCCACCGCTTGACTCTTTCTATTCATTGGGAACAGATGGGCACAAACAGCCATTATCCAACACTAAATGAAAGAATGGGTTTGGGGCTCATCTGTCTCAGCAACAATAAAGGGTGGTAAAATAAGGACACCTGGTCCCACATCCATCGGGGCTCAAGGCCACCACGCAGCTAAGAGATCACTGTTTCCAAATATTTAACTGGTTGCTACTTTGTGAGGTATGTTTCCCTTGTTGTTGTTTTACCTTCCAACCCTCTTGCCTCTCCATCTCATATTAGCTTTTTATATAATGAGAAATTGAGGTGTTTCCTTTTCCCTTTGACCCAGATTAAGATGTTCTATAAGCCAAGGTAGGACTCAATTCACGTCATCCCCTTAGGTTCAAGGATGATATCCTTGGCTTCTATCTTTGGTTTTATACCAAAGGCTATATCCTCCTTCTGAGGCGCACCATTTTCCTCTAGCCATTTGCAGGGGCTGTGGAGACTATTCATTTGGATCTCCATTGCCTTGTTGGCCCAGAGCCTGACACTGAGTCACAGCTGATAAGCTGATAAACTGGTTAATTATATAGGCAAAAATATTTCCTTGATTGTTTCATCTTCTCCCCCTGTCAGAGAAGTGGTCTGATGTGGCACCCACTAAGCCTTAGAGCAAAGCCAGATATTTTTACAGAAGTTTCCATGTAGAGGACTTTAGGCCTCCTGGGAGGAGCCAGTAAAATGAACCTGCCACAGACCAGCGGTGTCCATAGGGAAGGTGCTGACAAGAGGGACATCATACGTACAATTGTTAAGAAGAACAAAAATGGACACCTCTGAGTGTCACATCTAGACGTTGAAACTTTCCAGGCATGTCTTGCCTCCCTCTACCCAGGTGGAATTCCACCAATAATATCATGTCATAGAATGAAAGGCACAGCCTCATCTCTGATTCTCCTCTGACTAATACCAACTGTTCTTCCTTTGTGGACCTGCCAATTATATACCACGACTCATTTTAAAACACTCCTTTCCATTTCACTATGCCTGTAGAAGCAAGTTTCATTATTCCAGAGGTTGTGTCCAATTCCCTTCAGGTCTGTGACCTTGGGGGGTTTGTGGATAACCTGACCAATTACAGGAGTTAAACATTGGCCAGCTCATGGGTCAGGAACAGTGCTGACTGTTTCCCACAGGACAAGAGCTGGAAGATGGTTTTCAGGGGCGGGGGCAAAGATCTTTGTTAGCTACCTCATCTTGAGGGAAGGTAGAAACATCAGAGTCTCCCAGCTTGGAGGAGAAGAGCTATGTGTGAGTGGGCCCCAAGATGGATCTTGTAGTTGCAGGAGATGGTGACAACAATGACACCAGACAAGAGCCTCACACCTGAGAGCTTGGCATGTGCCAGGCTGTGCTCAGAGCTTTACCCATGCTATCTCAATTAACCCTCATGATAACCCAACCAGGTCGGGACTGTTCCTGCTTGGGAGATCTCAGCTGGTACTTGAGGTGTCCACCCTGTTTCCACCTCACCTGCTGCTTGTTAGGGGTGATGGATTCTGGGCCCACACTTAGACCTGATGGCTACGCGTTGTGTTCTCTGGTCAGACTCCATGAAATCACGGGTACTATGTCTCTAACAACTTCCTGAGTAAGACTCAGCACAAATTCTGCAGGGGCTGATTTACTGGGCAAGCAGCCACACAACCTGAATAATTCGACTCCAAATGCTCTGAGAATATACATTTTGCCCTGATTGAAAAGAAGAGCCCCAGTGAAATTTCTCTACCAATGACAGAGTCTACACAGCAGGACACCTGACGCATCTTAGGCAGATCCTTTAGCCCAAGATGGGAATTCTTGTTCAAGAGATTTACTAGGTGGGTGCGGGTGCTCTTGGCAGATGGGGAGTAAGGGATGCAGAATAAGGCAGGGGTAAGAAGCAAGAGCATGGTCTTGGCTAGAGTCTGGCTTTTGTCTGATCCCACAGGGAAACTCTGGAACATAAACTATCCCATAGGTTAGTCCCACCTTGAGGCCAGGCCTCCGTCATAGGCCAAGGACTGGGGAAGGGATTGGGAGGGGGTATTGCCTCCCAGGTGAAGTGGCTTCCATTTGGTGAGGCAATTCTTCAGACAAGGGGCAGCTGTGAGCTAACTAACTCACAACACCTAGGAGATGGGCCCTCACAGTAAAGGGTATTTGGGCAGGGCATCAGCAGCATCCACCACAGGTGAGAACCGACTGGTTCTGCTGGCACCCCGTACTTCCAGGCTGCTCGAAGCAAGGTGCAGGCTGCTCGAAGCAAGGTGCAGGCTGCTGTGGACTCCCCAGGCATGGGCCCAAGCCAAAGCAGAGTCTCTTCCCCACAGGTGCTCCGCCTGCCTGAGGGGGCGTCTCAGAGCGACCCTGGCTTTGTCCACAGCCTTGTTCCAATGAGAATTCTCATGGGAGTCTGGTGGAACTAAAGAGGTTTAGTGTAAAACCAGGGTGTTTAATTTGTTCAGAATTGTCAGCCAGTTGAATCCACAGGGACATGTCCCATCCTGGGCCCAGATGCACTACTCAAATCATTAAAAAGCCAGTGGCCAGAGGAGTCAAGTGGACAATTACCTCAGCCCAGGAATCCATATAATCATGTCCTATTGTAACTCTACCATCCACATATGTGCTGCAAGTGCCAAGGTGAGGGTCCTTCATCCTCATGTGTGTTGTGTCCCATGAGGCTGAGTGTGTAGTAGCTGCTACTCCTTGTTGTTCTTTGGAAATAATAGGAAAGAGCCATCTCTGAACCACATCAGTTCTGAGGTCAGAGGACAGTGCCTCATGAGTTCTAGGACCTCTGAGTGTCAGTAGGGGATGCCTCCTATGCAGCTCTAGCTCCAGCCACGCAACCACAGCCTCCCGATGACAGATACTCCTGTCTGGCTGAGTTCCATCAATCTCATATTTGCCATTGCAGTTTAACAATGGAGCTCAAATTTGTCTGGTTGAAAGGATATGATCCAATTTCTTATAGGCAGTTCCTGAAGCAGAAGGAATTGGCCCTTTCTGTTTCAAGTAAGATCGAAATAAGTGACTGGCAAAGGAAACTTAAAGGAAGCTTACCACTGGGCAGTCTCAGGAAGACCAGAGCCAGAATAACCAGAGACCAGCCTCACCTCACCCCCAGCCCCCACCCCAGCACTTGTTTTTTCACTTCTGATAGTAACCTCTATAAACAAAATAGATGGATGGGTGGGTGGGTGGATGGATGGATAGATAGATGATTGATTGATAAAAATATAAATATAGATACTATTTTTTATTTTCAATTTTAGACATTATTTATTGACTCTACTACATACAACAAAGATTTAGTTCTCTGATGCTTGACAGTTGCATTACTATTTTAGTTCTACTCATGACGTTATACTTGGGATCAATTATTACTCCAACTTGGGTCGGCAGGGCAGAGCAGAGAGCTAGGGGAGCCTTGATTTCGATGATACCCTAGAGCTGCCATGCCAGCCCTAGACGGACCATGTCCAGATCTCCTATTGCCTACAGACTTCTTCCTGAGGAGGAAATAACTTTGTCTTGCTTAAGACCATTGTCATTTGAGGGCTTCTCTATTATTTCCAGTTGTAGCTGATCCCAACTGATACACTACTGCTCTTAAGGTTCTTCCTTAAGAGCAAATTTCCTTCCATGGCCTGGCCCTGCTTCTCTCTCAACCTCATATTGCAATATCACGGTCCTCTTGTTTACCATGCACTATCCACACCAGCTTTCGTTCTGTCCCTCTAATATAACCTGACTCAGAACGCTTGCACAAGTTGTTTCCTCTGCCTGGTACACTCTTTCCCTTCCCCTTCCCCTTCCTCTGACTGATATCCTTCAGATCTCAGCTCAAATATCATGCCCTCAGATTGGCTCCTAAGACCCCCAATCTAATTTAAATCCCACCCCCTGCTGGTGTTCTCTCCCATTCTTCTGCTTTGTAGTACTTAATATTTAAATATTTGCCTTTATACATTTCTTATTGTGTTTGTTTAATGTTTGTCTCCCCTACTAGACTGTAAGCTCCAGGAGGGAGGAGTCTATGTCTGTTTTGTTCACTATTATGTGCCCAGGACATATGATTATCACATGTGATAGGCAGTCCATAAGTATTAGTAAAAGGATTTTTAAAAAGATGAGGCATCTGAGTTCAGAGAGGTCAAGTAACAAGCTCGAGTTCACATGGCCAGTAAAGCTGGAGTTGAACTGAGGTTTGTCTGATTTGTTCTAAGCTCACCAAACAACCTTCTGATAATTGGGCGTCCCTTGAATTTTTCCTTTCAGAAGAAGGGAAGAATTTACTTGTCAGGTAAACACAAGTGTCCAATCTCCTGGATGGTTCACTTTCTCCTTAAAAATTAGCAATGTGGGGTTTTGGTGTGCAAATTCCATTTTCTTGTAAGTTTAATGAATGAGACAGCTCCCTGAGTTTGATCAGCTCAGGGGTACTGACAACATCAAGTTACAAAATTGAGACCCAGACCCTGCCCCACATTACACTGTTGATCTGCCAGTGACCAGAATCCGTACTCAACATAGCCCAGGGGATGAGAGGCAGAACCAGATCAGGAAAAAGAAGAGTTACACCCAGAAGAAAGTATATGAGCCAGCTAATATACATTGTCAAAAAATATAGGGAAAATTTATGGAAACTTTTTAAAGGCTGTTTGCCCAAGATAGCAGAACATAGTTTTGGTCCAGGTTATATTTATTGCTATGTTCACTCACCAGAGCTTCTACATTCAATGTAGAAGCTCAAACAGCAAGATACAGTTCTTACCATTTTGGGGAGGATTGGACAATACAAATCTGGACCAAATGTTTACCCATACTAAATTATGTCAAAAGACCAAAAATCCAAGAAAGGCAGGAACTCACAGATTTCAGGAGACAAGAATGCTTTATTGGGTCCCTGGCATGCATCCAGCCTATTCACCATCTCACTGTCCTCTGACAGGACCCAGATGGGCTCACTCCTTGCCATGAGCAATAAATTGGTGAGGCTCTCCTGGCTTTCCCCTCTTGGCCTGGAATGCTGGTTGGAAGGCCTGCTATGAAAATGAGATCCCTGATCTCAGCAGCAGAGATACATGGAAGGAACAAAGTAGAGAAGTCATCATAATGGACATGGGCATGGAAACCAGTCAATCTTTGGGTCCCAGGATGAAAAACACCAGACAGTCTCTAAGATATTACCTGGTTATTACCATAACTAAAGACTTCTGGTTGGGTAAACATGTCTGTCTCAAGCTGCCAACATAGAGTCAAAATTGCCCACTTAATTTCCAGACCTTCAATGGAGAGGAAGTCAAATAACTTTGAAGGGAAACCTTATTTTAACATTTAGATGCATATTTTGAACTTTCCTTGCAGTTTTCCCCAAAGGGATCTGTGTCCATTTATCTAGGAACTATAGAAGGCAAGGGAAAATACCCAAACTTGGGGAGAGGGGTTCTGTAGGACATTGGCTCCAAGCTAGGTCCAATTTCTGGGGACAATACATAGAAAAGCATGTCGTCTGCCAATCAATGGGGATGAGAGACCAAATTTTGCACCATGGTAGACCCAGCAGAATCTCAAAGCCAACCAGGGGTTATTTTGACTGTATAGCTGAAGTGGATACATTTTGAATCAGGTATAACCCCCACAATGGCTCTCTGATTTGTGGGGTAAGAGTGACCGTAGTAGGATAGGACAAGCACAAGCCATTAGAATGTCCACTTCCTACTAAACTGATAAATCAAAAGTAACACTAGGGGCCGGCCCCGTGGCTTAGCGGTTAAGTGCGCGCGCTCCGCTACTGGCGGCCCCAGGTTCGGATCCCGGGCGCACACCGTCGCACCGCTTCTCCGGCCATGCTGAGGCCGCGTCCCACATACAGCAACTAGAAGGATGTGCAACTATGACATACAACTATCTACTGGGGCTTTGGGAGGAAAAAAAAAGAGAAAAAGGAGGAGGATTGGCAATAGATGTTAGCTCAGAGCCAGTCTTCCTCAGCAAAAAGAGGAGGATTAGCATGGATGTTAGCTCAGGGCTGATCTTCCTCACAAAATAAATAAAAATAAAAATAAACAAAAAAAAATTTTTTAAAAACTTAAAAAAAAAAAAGTAACACCATATTCCTGGGGAAATTATAGAAATTATTGTTACTATAAAAGACTTGAGAGTGAAGTCACAGTGATTCCTACCACAGCGCAGCTTTGCCAGTGCAAAACACCAGCAGGTCTTTGGATTGTTGTAAACTTTAAAAGTGATGACTCCAATTACAGGTGCTGTTCCAGGGATGGTCTTCTTGCTAATGCATCTTTATCTAGCTCCTAGCATTTGGTATGAATCCTCTGATCTAGTGAGTTCACATTTTCCTCTATTTTGATGAACAAAAAACATCAGAAGCAATGCATCTTCACCTGGCAGGGCAGCAAGACTCCATTGTTGTCCCGGCTTAAATATATATCTTAGCTGTTCAGCTCTGTGCCACAACCTGGCTCACAGGAACCTTGACCTCACCACCACAATGTTCCACCACACTGACTGCATCTTGCTGATAGGGCCTGGAGATCAGCAGTTTCTTGAGATGCCTTGGTGAGACACACGTAAGGTGGGAGATAAATCATGTGAAAATGCAAAGATCTGCCCCCTTGATAAAGTTCCTGGGGGTCAAAGGGTCTATTGAGGTCAGAATATTTCCTCCATAACGTAGAATTAACTACTGCAGTTTGAGTCCCTTACCACTAAGGCCCAATTCCAGTCAAAAATGTCACTTTGGGGTATCCTGCTCCAACCCACTTACTGACTGACCTAGAAGGCCGCCAGCTTTGGGTTGGGCCTCTATCAAATGAAGGCTCTCCAGCTGGGAAGGCCTTTAGACCAAATGGTTCTGCCACCAGGCCATATGACCTAGCAGATCCAAAGGTGCTTCAAGTATCTGTCTATGGCATATTGGGGAGCCATATGGAGCCTGTGGCAGAGCTGAATGCTTTATGGAGCTTGTGACAGGTCTTGATAAAAAAAGATATGGCAGGGGAACCCAGGGTTTGGAACTAAGTGATGCTCTAGCCAACAAATAACAATTATCCTCTTGAGACATGGCCCTCTGGCTTACCACTGAGCTCTGGGGGAATCTAAATGTTTGGCTCCAGCATACCAGATGGCTACAGCCCCTTTGAACTGGGGTTATCTGATCCACCCAGCCATAGTCAGGCATGACCAGAAGCACTTCCTTATTAGGTGGATGCTCCAAGATAGGACTCTGAAGGCACAGGCAAGCTGTGTGTGTGGGTTGCTCACTCACTTGCCCACAATGCCTCCTCCTGCCCTACTGCTGAGCTCTCTTCAATCTACACCTATGGCTTTAAGAGGGCAGGAATTTGTCTTGACCATTATGGGCACTTCTTCTGAATTTGGATTTGCTTTCCTATCCATCATGCCTCTCCCATATCCATGGAATTATCAAATGCTGTAAACATCATTGTGGTATCCGCACATACTGCATTCAACAAAAGAACATACTCTACAGCAAAAGTAAAGTAATGGATTGATGCCTGTGGCATTCACTCATCTTGTCAGGATCCCCGCAGTCTAGAAGCTGTTACCTTGACAGTACAGTGAAATGTTGAAAACTCAGCTATGGCACTAGCTGAGAAATAATACCTTGCAAAGTTGGGTCAGGCCCGCAAGACACAGCATAAGCTCTGAACTGGCAACCAATTCCTGGCACTATTTCTCCTACAGGCTAGGAAGTAGGGTGGAGAGGGGTGTGTTATCACTACATCTCAATGCTTTTCTCAAACCTGACTTCTGGGACCAGGCTGGTATAGAGTCCTCAAGGAAACACATCCTCAAAAATTCACAGCAATGATTCAAGTGAATTGGAAGCTGAGGCACCCCATCATTTCAGGCTCCTTATACCTCTGAGTGACACATAACAAGTGGTTATGGGAGTAGGTAGGATGATTAACCCTATCAAGGGAAAATATGATTGCTGCTACGTTAAAGGGGGCAGGAGTACAGAGGGACATGGTGGATTCCTAGAGTGCCTCCCAGTACTGCCATGTCCAGTAGTAAATGCCTGCCACACAGGCAGGACTACTAAGAAGCTGGACTTTGGAAGTGAACATATGGGTCACTCCAAAAGGCAAAAATTCCCTCGTCACAAACACTAGCTTTCACGACCGGGTATAAAAATGGACTACAGGGGCCAGCCCAGTGGCATAGTGGTTAAGTTCACGTGCTCCGCTTCAGCGGCCCAGGGTTCGCAGGTTTGGGCACAGACCTACATACTGCTCATCAAGCCATGCTGTGGCAGAGTCCCATATACAAAAAGTAGAGGAAGACTGGTACAGATGTTAGCTCAGGAACAATCTTCCTCAAGCAAAAAGAGGAAGATTGGCAACAGATGTTATCTCAGGGCCAATCTTCCTCACTAAAAAAAAAAAAAAAAGGACTATAGCCTTTACCCACACTTCCTTTCTTGCTGGGTTATATAATTTTGGTTGAATATAGTTAATTTTACCAGTTAATGCACAGGTTGCAGAATTTCAAAACAGGATTGTGATATAAGAGGGAAGAGTATCACTAGTGACACTGGACTTTGGAGAATGGTAGCCCTGGTTATTACCCCTGGACTTGGTCATTGGATGTGACCTTGAATGATCTCCAAAGCAGAGAGGAATTTGCTTCGGTTGTATGTGGGAAAGTTGTAATGGGAAGAACAATGTTTGTGTGTGTCAGGGTATCTTTTGTTGTTGCCTACCAAGCCCTTTCTACCCTCCCACCCTCCACTATTCTTCTGGTAAGAATCCCCATTCTTTGGAAAACTACCTCTCTCTCACTCCGTGATGCCCTGAGCTCCAGGACAGGAATTTGAATGTTGAGTGGAGGGAGACCACTGGAATCAAAAGCTGGTTGGTGTTGATCTGCCAGCAGCAGCAGCTTCTGGGAGGCAAGCTCTGGAGCTACCTGGCTCCCGCCCTTCTCAAGGCCAATTGTTCAGCTATTCCTTTGGTTCTGTGAGCTACTCCAACACCCTTCCCATGAACCCTTTTTCCTTGCTTAAGTTGGTCTGGGTCCATTTCTGTTGCTCAAAACCCAAGAAACCTAACGGAAAGAGTATCTTTTGAGACTACCTTAAACATCTTCGCCTCCCAACAGCTGTCAGCTTGGGGTCTGGCACAAGGGAGGTGCTCAGTATGTCTGCTGAATGAATGGATGAAAGAATAAAGGAATGAACAATATTCCAGCTCTCAGTTCACCATGGCAATCTGGATTTGCAGGTTGGGAGAGGTGGGGGCCCACTGGGGCAAGAGGAAAAAGTGGAGAGTCACCTGAGCACAAGAAGAGGTAGAGAAGTCAGAAATGTCACAATGGACAGGAGTGAAAGTCAGGCAAGGAAAGGCTGGGTGGTGGGGTGGGGGTGGGAATTAGAAGTCTCTCTGCAGCTTGGGAAGCAGGAAAATGGTCAGTGAGTAGCTGGGAGGCAGATGCTGGTTGTCCCCTGGGCTGGTCTTGCTACAGTGGAGGAAGCCAGAGACACTGGGTGTTTTCCCAGAGGCCCCAGCTCTGCTCTTCCTTCCTGGGTTCCTTCCTTTGCATTCCTCTTCCAAATGAAGGAGCAATTCCAAGGGCCCAAGTCCCCAGATACCCTCCTAAGGGGTAAAAGCCACCAGCCCAGTTGTACAAGAAACACAGACTGTCTGGCTGTGGCCACAGAAAGCTGAGACTGAATGTTAATCCAGGAGCCAAAACATGGATTCATTTTTCCAGGGGGCCCAGGGACTGTAGGACACCCTCAGAGAACCTGCCTGGGAAGAGGGGACCCTGACCCCATATACCTACAACCACACCAGATGAGGGTGAGCAGGATACAGAGTTGCTGCCTTTATTGCATTTCAAGGGAAGCAGGCTAGCTCCAGACACACACATCCCAGGCCTCAAGGAGGGGCTCTCAGGAAGGACCCAGGGTGCTAAGCCAAGCACAGCAATTCCTTGGGAGCCCATATATGAGGCCCCAGAGCTGGAGCCTCAGGATCAAGAGCTAATGGTTGAGGGCAGGGGTCCCAATTTCCAGGCACAGAGATACCACTCCACCCCAGCGTGTGGATAGATTGCATCCTCCTTAGAACTCCCATGCATACTCCCTCATGGAGAAGAGTCCCAGCCCTCTATCCCTGGTCAAGAGGGGATGGGAAATTCACTGTGACCCCACCTCCTTCCAGTATGGAGCACAAGGTCCCTCAAAGTCAACAGCTTCCCTCTGGCCACAGCTGCTGACACAACCCTCATGCCAGCTCTCATCTCACGGGCAGAGGGCCTGGGAGAAGTAGCAGAAGAATGTACTGGGGTAGACGGAGAGGCCAGAAGGTCTGCTCCTCACTGGGGTACTGGTGGGTTGTGTGCCGTATCAGACTAGGGAAGCCCTTGGGAAGGGAACAGAGAGCCAGTGAAGGGCAGGCAGCGGGCTGCAGTTGGGCTCGAGGCCAGGGATGGGGGATGGGGTGGGGGTGGGGTGCAAGGGAGCATGGGAAGCAGGTGAGTGAGTGCCTGAGTGATGGGGGAAGGAAGAGCATGAACACACATCGCCAAAGACCACTGCACAAGGATGACAGGCCTGGAAGGGCCCTGAGCACCATCTGGGCTCAGAGGCAGATTAGTTACAGGATAAGCTGGGATGGACGAGGCAAAGTAGCTGGAAGGAGAAGATACCCTGAGAGTCACCAGGCCAGACATAGCAGAGGAAGTCTGGAGCCCTGAAGACAGGGAGAGATCAGGGCCAAACAGATGGAAGAGGGTAACTGCTGGCCTGCATGCCCCCAGAGTACAACATTCATGGCAGGGTTTGGCTGGGGCAAGGGGTTGGGGTGCAAAACTCATGTAGAGGACTCAGGGGAGCCTCCAGCAGTGGCCAGTGTAAACTTCAAAGAGGGCGTAGGCCGCCAGGCACTTCGAGGTGGGCCCTGGGAGCCCTGGGTGATGATGGCACCAGGAGAGGCCACTGGGCTGTGTCCCACGCCCCAAAGCCGTCTGACGAGGAGCTGACTGAGGAGAGGCTGCTCAGTGAGGCCCCCAGTGGTACCTCTTCAGTGCACCTTCTCTGGTTAGTTCCGTATTGGGAAAATCTCCATTGGTTCCAACTGCTTCCTTGTTGGTCTACTGCTGGGTGGAGGCCCCCAGCCTCCTGTGGGGGCTACCGCATGCCCTGGGCCTTGGAGCCCCTCTCCTGGATGGGAGGCTGTCCCAATAATTGGGTAGCAACTGCCTCTGAGGCCTGAGGGGTGGCCTTGGAGCTTGGGGCATTCTTCCGGGTGCCCTGGGGACTGGGGAGGCCTTTCTTCTGGGGCTGAGGACTCAGCTGGGGACCCCTCCTGCTGGCAGATGGACTCTTGGAACCTTTGGCCTTGGCTTGGGGGTGGGCAGCCTCAGGGCCCTTGAGGGGTTTTAGCCCCAGCATCTCACAGAAGGTGTTGCACTGGTGGGAGGAGGCAAACTGGTCCAGCAGGGCAGGGAAACAGCTCTCCTTGAGGCCTTGGTATCTGCAGTCAAACAGTAGAAGCTGCGTGAAAGTCCCATCCAGAGGGAGAGTGGGCAGGGTGTTGTGCCCAGGGTACATCCTACCCTACCTGGGGATGCTGAGGAGTCTACCTGGGTGCTACCTTGGGTGGCAGCATCCAAAACCTCAATTCTAACCTCAAGCCTCATTACACCCTGGCACATGGAATTCATCAAGTGGGACATTAACTGGTGTGAGGATGATCTGCTTCTTTAATATAAAGTAGAGCAGACTCCAGGTCATCCCTCTAGTCACAGGGCCCATGCTCATCAGCATCGTGATGAGCTGTCTCAAGTGAGAAGGAAGAGGAGCAGGTACACTGAGAGCCCAGGATTGCAGGTGATCCTGTGTGTGGGCGTCAATAGCTGCTGGTCCAGACCTGAGGTCAGGGGATCAGTGGCCCCTAGGTTGTTACTACACGGCCATGGGTGCAACTGGGACCATTTGGCCACAGGTCCAGCACCTCAGGGGTAGAGAGCAGAAGAACTTTGACATTTTACACCCTGAGAAGACTCTCAGAAGGCACTCTGTCCCTGAGAACCACTCACCCTCGCAGTTTGGTAGCAATCTGCACATCAGTCATCTTCCAGTCAACGCCTGAAAAGAGAGGAAGTTGGGAGTTGATGGCAGCCTGGGCTGGCTCTACGGCACCCACGTCTCCAAGATGGATATCCCTTTAGACGGGAACCTGCCAGGTTTCAGGGTACATCTTCAGGTACCCTCTCACTGAGTCATCGCCACCAGACTGTCTCTCAGGCAGTGTGGGTATCTGTGTATTATTAGTAGTAATAATATTCCCATTTTTACAGGTGAGGAGACAGGCTCAGAGTTAAGTGACTAAAGCAAAGTCAGATTTATTCATTCATTTAATGAATGGAGCACTGACTGTGCAACAGCCACTGTGAGTCAGAGGAGAAGTTCAATTTTTCTTACTCCTAGATCCAAAACTCTTCCAGCTGCGCAATCCTGCCTCTACTAGATGAGATTAGGTCACACACTGGGCTGGCCTCTGGCTTTGAGCTAAAACTTCCTCCTTCCTCTTAACAGATTAGCCTATCTGGGCAAGAGAGAGAAGGTGGGAATGGGAAGGCAAATCAGGGCCGGAGCAGCAGAAATCTAACACTGGATGAGACCCGGTTCTGCGTACTTAGGAAGGCAGCAAGCAAGCACTCCAGGCAGCCAAGGCGGTCTTCCAGGTTAAGACAGCCTTGGAAGAACAGAGCGAGGCAAAACGGTGACAGAGGAAAAGTCCCTCCACCCTGGCCAGTCCATCCCAGCATCTCAGCACACATGTGTTAGACTTGTGGCCCTCTTTCCCCATCTTCAAACTGTCCAGTTGCGTTGTTCTAGGGCTGAGACCACTGTACGACAGAGAGGCACATGTGGGCTTAAGAATCAGACAGACCTGGATTTACATTTCAGCTCTGTCACTTTCAAGCTGTGTGATCTTGGCAAGTCACTATCTCAAGTCACTAATCCTCAATGTAAAAGTGGGGATAAAACTGCCCACCTTGCAGGGGTGTTGGGAAGATCACATTATGAGTAGGGCCACATGAGACTCATTTAGTGTCTGAAACACAGTAGTTATGCAATAAATATTAATTTCTTTATCATTTCTCTTTCAGCATTTATCACATTTCGTTTTGCATTATAATAATGATGATCTCTCACACTTGCACAGAATTTTAGTTTGCAGAAGGCTTTCACAAATACAGTCTCATGAAACCCTCATAACAAGTCTGAGAGATAGGTAGGCAGATATTATTCCTAGAGAGGGAAAGGAAACTGAAGCTCAGAGAAATTAAATGACCTAACCTGGGGCCGGCCCGGTGGTGCAAGTGGTTAAGTGCGCGCGCTCCGCTGCGGCAGCCTAGGGTCCGCCGGTTCGGATCCTGGGCGCGCACCAACGCACTGCTTGGCAAGCCATGCTGTGGCGGCATCCCATATAAAGTGGAGGAAGATGGGCACGGATGTTAGCCCGGGGCCAGTCTTCCTCAGCAAAAAAAGAGGAGGAGGATTGGCAGATGTTAGCACAGGGCTGATCTCCTCACAAAAAAATTAAAAAAAATAAACAACCTAACCTGTCTGAGTTTCAGTTTTCTTCTCTGTAAAACAGAGACCCAGATAGAAAACAATGAGACTTAGACTTACATCAAATTTCTTTGATTCCCAAGTCTTTCTACTATATCAAGTTATCATCTCATTGTAGAAATTGGTATACTTATCACAGCTTATTGAAGACAAAGACTATTCCTAATTCACCTTTTTATCTTTCCAATATTTAGTAAGGGTAAATTTACGAGTCAAATAGAGTGAATGATAATGGCTTAATGATGGAGTGATATATACAATATTTACTGGACAGTTTAACCCCAAAGAAAAGCACATTTGAGCCAGTTTTCTATCTCTGGCCCTTGATTTCCTCCCTTATTTACATCAGGGACAAGATGCAATGATGTGTGATATTCCCAGCATCCCTCTCCTCCCACTTTTTTAGAGAGAAAACTTTATCTTTTCCTTGCCCCTGCCCAGTCCTGGTTAAGGAGAGTAGGCCTGGAGAGGACCGGTCAGAGAAGGAAGGATTCACACTTGCTGGCCTTCCTCTGTTGGGAAGCGTCTGAGAAACGGGAGAAATAGAAACAAAACTAAAAAGAAGCCAGAGAGACTAAGTTGGTTTACATAATAAAAAGCTAACAAAGATGGAAGAGGAGGAGGAAGGGAGGAAGGGAGGGACAGGAGGAAGGGAGGGACAGAAGGAAGGGATAATAAAGCTATGTGTGCTAGGATGGAAGAAAGAGTTGGGAAAATATGGAGAGTGAGAAAGTCCAGAGCAGAGTTGCAGGGAAGGGAGGAAGCGAGATTTTGAAAAGGTGGTTGTGGGTTTTGAATTAGATCCCACGTAGTGTTCTTTAAAATAAATTCCTTTTTAATTTTAAGTGGAGCCTGGAGTGCATCCCTTTAAATGCAGCTGCAGTTATAGACTAAGCTACATGAGGCCTGGTATATATTGGTGGGTGGGGAGGGGGGCGGTTGCATACAAAATGGTCCCTGTCCAATCTACTTTACAAGGTTATTGTGAAAAGCAAAGGAGAATAAAGACAAAGTGTGTTGTAGACTAGTCAACAAGCAGCACGCTCTGCCCCTCTGCATGCTCTCATATGCATGCATATGCTCACCCTCACACCCTCATACCTGCCAAATCTGTGACAAGGAAGCTGCCATTTGTCCACAGGTACAGCCAGTGCTGGAAGGTCTGGCATTTCTGCATGGCCTCAGAGCTGCTAGATGCTGCTGGAACCGCAGCACAGCCCCATTCCCGGGAACAGTAAGACTCCAGGGGCTTGCCCAGGTCCTCCTCCAGGGTGGCATATGGGATATTGTTTGCAGGCCGGTAGATCAGATACAGTGGGATGATCCTAAACATAGTTTTGCCCTGCAGTGAGCAGGAAGTACGGCCCCAGAGAGCTCCTCCCTCCATCTCAATTCTATACTCTTGGATCTAAAATGAAGGCCCTTCCAAGAATGGAATTCTCAGCTCCGCGACTGAACGACAGCAGGAGAGAGGAGCTCCATCCTGAGTTCAAGAAAGGAAATGGAGGCCATTGGCTTCAGAGTCCTGTCCATTCTCTGAGGTCAGTGGGATTAGAACAGTGCTGTGACCCCAGGGGGAATCTGTGCTTGGGTGAGGGACCGAGACCAGTATGTGTCAAACAGAAAGGAACACCCCTAGAGAGGATTCAACCAGACTGTGGCTCAATGCCAGGGAGACCCCAATATTCAAGAGAGTTCAGGTCTCAAAATGGAAACAATTACCATTTATAGCTGACTCCTACAAAAACCCACACTGACCCTGCCTGCCTACCATAGGAGAGTCCAGACCAGTTTGCCTAGAAGCTTAGCCTACCCCACTACCTTCAGAGAGGCCAGAATTTGCTATGCCTAAACACTGCAATCAGCAAAACCCGGGAGAAGGGGTGGGAATTAGGGTGAGTGGGAGGAGACTGATGACAGGAGCAGAGGCTTTTCTAAAGTGGGCAGTGAATCTTGAGGTTTTTTACTTCTAGATTTTGTGGGACCATTGAGCTGAGCCTGGGTTTAGCCCATTTGCACAGGGCCATAACTCAGGACGCCCCTGGGAGGTACGAAATCACTGTTCTTTGTAGAAGCTCAAGTCAACAGGTCTGCGCACTATATGTATCCCCTCCCTGTGCACTTACTCAGGCACTTCTCCAAAGCCAGGCGCAGCCCGGGCTTCAGCCGCAAAGATTTTGCAGTACTCCCGACTCATGTTCTGGATCTTGCACCCCTGTGGATTAAAGAGAACCAAATTTGATCAGCAAGGAAGCTCCCATGTTCTCTATCATGACTAGCTCTAAGTGGGAGGGCCATCCGCTGGGGGACTGCAGGGAGGATTCCAGGCCTGGAGGAGGTGGGGTTCACTCTTCCCTGGCTCCCTACTCAGCACTTCATTTTTCTTGTTTGTAAAACAAGAGGCTTTGGACTTGTTTTCAAAGTGGTTTCCAAACTGTGGTTCCTGGAGCCCTAGTGACAGGTGGCAGTGCTCCAGGGGCCATGATGTGGAGAGCACAGACCATCTACCTCTCCCACAGTCACTCCCCTTTTATGGCATATATAAAGCTTCTGTGCAAGATATGTTTGAGGGCAGCAGAAAAGGTTTCTGCTGCAAAAATATAGTTTAAAAACTATGGCCCCAAAGACGTAGCCTGGGCTATGTCTCAGGGTCTCCTCAAGGTCCATTCCAGGAGGCTCATAAGGTTGAGACTGAGACGGCTTCTGCTTCCATATTGGGCTTCCCAACAGGACCCAGTCTGGGAACGGGGAGAAGGTGAGAGAGTAGAAGGACGGGGCATGGGGATGGGACGTAGTACCTGAATGGTGACGTCGTAGTTTCTGCCCAGGAGAGAAGTCTCACTGCTGGGTCCAAACATAAGCAGGCTGGACACCTTGATGATGCATGTGCGGCCTGACTCGAAGATGGGTTCCAGCCCGTAGATGACCTTGGCCTGGGAGGCCTTCCGAAGGCCAAACCCATGTCCACCCCCTTGTAGCTCCTCACTCACCAGGCGCCCAAAGAGCTTGTCCCCCCAGCAGCCAGAGTCAGCCAGACCCTTAGCAAACACCATGGGGGTCATCTCAATCTCTTCTCCAACTGAAGGGGAACAGGAAAAATGTGGAAAACTAGACGCTCCTGCCTGACTGATGTGGGGTCTGTAGGGCAGGAAAACGCCAGAACCATCTCCCACCTCGCCACCCTGGTGTGCTGTCTGTCCATTATGCTCTTTGGGTATACATTGTGGGTCCCTACCGGATTGTGAGCTCCTGAGGGCAGAAACTGTATCTGATACAACCTCTGTCATTTAACAGTGCTCAAGTGTGCCTATCACATTGTAAGGACTCAGTCAGTGTCTGTGGAAGGCAGGGGTTTTCTGTGGAAGCGGCAATCAATACAAAATACCAAAATTACTCTGTTTTAGAATTAGATGTTTTGATCAAATGAATAAAGGACTCTATCTCAACCATATGTTTGACTGAAACACAAAGTTTGCAGGACTAATCCAGTAGCAGTGAGCACCCCTAGTGCTCAAACTGTGATCACTGAACACCATTTCCCACTAAAAGAAAGCAGAGCTCCCTAGAGAAATGTTTGATTCCAGGTCTAGGGCAAGAAGTATACTGGGTGGACCTGAAACATCTTTTCAGACCAGAAAGCAAAGAAGCTATCAAAAATGAGCAGAGAGGGGCTGGCCCCATGGCATAGCAGTTAAGTGCGCGTGCTCCACTGCTGGCGGCCCGGATTCGGATCCCGGGCGCGCACCAGTGCACCGCTTGTCAAGCCATGCTGTGGCGGTGTCCCATATAAAGTGGAGGAAGATGGGCACAGGTGTTAGCCCAGGGTGAGTCTTCCTCAGAGGAAAGAGGAGGATTGGCAGATGTTAGCTCAGGGCTGATCTTCCTCAAAAAAAAAAAAAAAATGACCAGAGGCTCATCAGGACACAAGACACAGGAGCCAACCTCCTGAAGGGGCTTCCATTGGCCAAAATCAGACAATCTTATCAACAAAAGAATAATTTCTGCAATGTATTGAATGTATCAAATATGTTAATCCACACATTCATAATTTTAATGAACCAAAAAACAAACCCCAGCAGTGACCTTTGGAGGATGCTAGGGCACCAACTCAGGGTAACCAAACAACCATTTCCTCTTTACAGAAAAACTCCAACTAATGAATGAAGAAGAAATGATAGAACTAAAATACACCATGTTGCAAATCCTAATGAAATAATAGATTTGGGCAATAATCGGTGACTGCTAAAACTCATAGAAAAGGAGAGGGGTTGTGTCAGATATAGTTTTTCAACTTTGAAAAGGGATGGATCAGGCAGAAAACCCGAGTGAATCCAGTGATAAATCGTAACATTACTAAAAGTAAAACAATCAGACATTATGTGCCTCCAGATAGGATGCAAAAGGAAATACACAGCACATCTGTGAAGCATTCTTGCCAAAAAAATTAAAAAATTGCACCTGAATTTGACCAAGCCCCTCGATCTGATTACCAGTTTAGAATAAGCACATGAATGGAGGAACAAGTTAAATGGTGATATAATCAACAAAACCTAGAATGTAAGAAATTCTACACATCAAGTGATTTCAACAATAAATGGTAAGGAAGGAAAACAAGTGAGGGAGGAAGAAGCATTCTCTATTAGAGAGACGTAAGAGATATATCAGCCAGAAGCAATGAGTGGTTCCTAATTCAAATAAACCAACACTTTATTGGGTAATTGGGGAAATCTGATTGGATATCTGATGATTTTAAAGAATTATTACTAAGTTTTTAGGTGTGAGGTTATATTTAATATTGGTTAAATTTGATTTGATAACTGAACAATAGGCGCTAGCTGAATGAATGAGAGATTAAATGAGTGAACGAATGAAGGAATTAATGCACTGGTTGGCAAATGAAGCTCTAGAAATCTTTCCATCACCAGCTGCCTTCACAGCCCAAATCCTTAGTGTGTCTCTTGCAAGAGCAGTACAGACTCTTCCTCTAATGTTTGGGCCTTTAAAATGCTTATCAGACTTTGTGGTATATCACAATCTCCAGGGAGCAGACTGAAAATGCCCTTTTCCTAGGTCCATCCCCAGGAGTTGTAATTAAGGATATCTGCAGTAGGGCTCAAGAAACTACATTTCTAGCAGGCTCCCTATGTGAATCTAATACAGGAGTCCACAGAGCACTAGGAGAAACTCTGGGAAGGGAGCTGGCAAGATAAGATGAGCCCTGGTTGCCAGTCCTGCCCTTGATCAAGGGCTCTGACATGGACAAAGGGCACAAGGCTGAATTAACTCCTTGTGGAATGGCCCCCCTTAGCCCCTTCTTCCCCACAACCTTCTGCAATAGCAATTCTCCTCCATCCTCCCCCCCAAGCCATATCCTAAACTAGGAGGCAAAAGGTAGCTGTACGTGGGGGTAAACAAGGCATGTGGAACAGATTCCAAATCCTTAAAGAAGGTCCTCCCTGCAGGTGGCAGAAGGGATGAAGGCCCACCCACTCCTCCTGCAGAGGGGCACCATACCTTCACCTTCTTCTCTGGAGATGAATCCTGACAACACTATGTGGAGGAAAAGAAGAGAAAGCAGATGTCCTCAGGCTGGTCTGCCCTGAGAGCACCATCTCTGCAAAATGAGTGTTGCCCTCCCTCAGGAGCCAGGCTGGGCAGAGACCCTGGGGACACACTCACCCTCGGGGCTGAGGCAGAAGTCAGTGGAGGCCGAGCCATGCTCGTTGTGGATGGTACATCGATACACGCCGCAGTCTATGGGGGATGCCTGCACAATGGCCAAGGCTGCCGGCCCCTCATCCCCTGCACTGCAGAGAGTGGAGACCCCTCCCGTGAGGGCCATCACCATGGCACAGCCCAGGGCCAGAGGCTCCTCAGACCTGGCTCTCAGAGGCTGCCATGAACCCTGGCTCTGAGAGCTTGGGTGCAGGTGGTGAGAGGTACTGAGGTCAAGAGCTGGTCCTGGATCACAAAGGTCTGGTTTGCAGTCCTGACATTCACTAGCTGTGTGACTTTGGGCAAGTGACTTAATACCTCTAAGCCTTAAAATTTTCTCCTCTCTACTAGGGGAATACTGGAATCTCCCTCTTGGGTTATGGTGAGGATTAAATGAGGCAAGAGACTCAAAGTACTGAGACAATGCCCAACATTATCATTGCTGTCATTAGGGAGCCAGGTCAGGTGGATGTGGGATACAGCTGGCTTACCTCCTGCCCACCTCGCCCACTGGGTGCTGATCCTTGGCCCATGTCAAGACTGAGTCACTAAGAATGTTGAAAAACTGGCACCAGAGCTTCAGGCTGCCAGAGGCATCAGGAAACTGCTCCACCCGAATCTTCCGGATCACCTGTGGGGCTGGGAGCAGGGGCCCAGGTAAGAGGGACAAGCCACCTCCCCTCCATCTTGCACCCTCTCTGGCCCTACTCCTGCTTCCCTGGGTGTCCTTGGTGAACAGACTGAGAGAAAACAGGATTCAGGTCTCCACACAAACCCACTACTTCACGGTCCCCAGCTGCGTCCCACCTGTTATCTCCGAGGCTTTTGCCCTGACTCCAAAGCACACATCTTAACTAGAAAGAACCCAGGCCCAGAGAGCCTCAGAGAGCCAAGGATGCAGACAGCAGGTAGGAGAGGACCTTCAGTCTCATTCTAGGTCCCTAACTCTAGGAACCTGCATTTGAATCCTCTCCTTACCACTCTGCACTCGTGGAAGAGTCTGCAAAGAGGGGATTATGGTGATGATGCTGATGACAGAGCTAGAATGCTATTGAAACCAGGCCCTTTGCTAAGTACTTGATTTATTCTATCCCATTTAACCCTCACGATGTCACAAAGTTGGTACTATTACCAACTTCCAGTGGCAGAGCCAGGACAAGAAGTAAGCCCTTCTGATTCCAAAGCCTGTGAGACCGTTACATGAGAATACCCTCAGAAGGTCCTCTGTAAACCCCTAGCAGCTGCAGCAGTGTCCTCTTGTGGGCAGCCCTCCCCACTGCTCACCTTTGAGCAGGTCTTTGGCTTTCCTTGGCTTGGCCGGAGTATCTTGCTTGCCTTCATCCAGGGCCAGCTCTGCGTCCAGACCGCTGGCCTTGGGGCTGGAGCCCAGGTCTCCTGCTGCAGGCTCCTCCTCTGCCTGTGGCACCTCTAACATGCCTGCCTTTCTGCCCTGGGTAGGGGAGCGCTTCTCCCACCCTGGAGTCCCCGGGGACCCAGGTGCGAGGCCTTTCCTGGGCCCCCGGGGGGAAACTGTGGGGCTCTCCCTTTCTTCAGGCTTAGTTGCCTCCTCATCTCCTGCTGCTCTGACCTTAGGGAGATATCTCTTCCTCCGGGCCCCTAGAGCCAGTTCCTCAGGGGTAGCTGCAGGGAGACTTGTCAGAGCCTCCCCTGGGACCTCCTCTTCCTGGAAGGGTTCCAGGACTCTGCTCTCTGCTGAGAGAGGTCCCTGCCCAGAGGCTGCCTGCCCACCTGCCTCCCCCTGCAAACCACCCATGCTGCTCTCCTGGGAGGTCCCCAGGAGGCCAGGCCTCTCAAGCGAAGCCACTCCCTCGCCTTCACTGGAGCCTTCTGAGGCCAGCCCAGGGCCCTCCTCCTCGCCTACCACAATGGCAGGGACAGTGAGGGGACTGGGGCCAGGGCCCCGGGCAGCAGCCAGGGCCTGACGGCCAGCCTGCACCTCACGGTCTAGGAGGCCGGTGAGGCGGCGGGAGGTACAGGGGCTCAGCAGCAGGGTCTGCGCACTCTGCACCAGATGGTTGTTCTCCACGCGCTCCAGGATGCGCCTTGACGTCCGGGGACTCAGACCGGCCACTTCCACGGTGGGGACCAGAGCGGACGAGGGCGCTGGACCCCCAGTGGCAGCTCCCCCCTGGGGCTCTGTGCCCCCTCCACTCGTCTGTGTGCTGGACAGCTTTAGCAGCAGAAGCAAGTAGTTCTTCAGGGAATCTATGAGGCCAGGGTCACAGCTCTGGGGGCCTGGGGTCCTCCCTTCCACATCTGGCACGTTGGCACAGGCCCCCTCACTGCTGGCTGCCATGGTTTCTGGGGGGTGACTCTGGGTGGGGGTCCCGTGCCCCAGGTGCAGCGGGGGTGCAGAACTCAGCAAAGCCTGGTCCCCAGAGGGCAAGAAGGCAGCTGCACTCAGGTGCTGGGAAGTCGGGATGCTGGGCAGCCCCTCCCGTGAGCTGTTGGTCAGGCCAGTCTCAGGAAGAGAGGGCAGAGGGGGCACCTCTGGGCTCAGGCCCGCAGGAGGACAGCCACCCAGATCCACAGACAGCACTTCCCCCGGTTGCTCCTCCTGGGGGCACTGGAAGAGGCCATCCTCTGCCTTGTCCTTGACTGGACCTGACCGTTCCACCCCTTGACATCTCTCTCCTCCCATCGGCTCCAAACTACCCTCAGGAGCCAGCTGTGCCGGGAGCGTGAGGCCTCCTGCCAGGGGACCCACCACTGTTTTCTCATGGTTCCCAGAGGTTGTTACTGCTGCCTCCTCAGATCTGGGCATGAAACCAGGTTTTTCTGGGACAGAGGACCCTTCTGGGGTCTGCTCCAAACATTCAATAATCTGAGGAGCCCTTGGACCCTCTGAAGGGAGTGCAGTGGCTCTGAATCGCGGGCTGTGGCTGGTCCTGGACTCATCTGACTGACCTTTCAGGGCTGTGGGTATGCTCCCCTCTGACTGTTCCCCCTTGTCTTCCTGTATCCTTCCATCTTCCTGTGTCCTCTCATCTGCCTGCACCTCCACCCTTCCCTGTGCCACCACATTTTCCTGGGAACTCCTGTCTGACTCTGGCCTCTCATGTTCTCGCGTCACAACGTCAACCTGTGTCTTCCTATCTGCCTGTGTCCTCTGGGCTTTTTGTGTTCTGTCTCCCTGTGTCCTCCCATCCACCTGCATCTTCCCATCAGCCTCTGTATTCTTCTTGCCTCCAGTTTTCTGGTTGGTGGATGTTCTCCTGTCCTCCTGGGTTTCTGTATCCATGGGCTCAATGACGCCCTCACTTCTGGAGGAGCTGCAACCAGCAGAGACTATCTCGGCGCTGTTGCTGCCTGGTGTGGTAGGAGCCACGGTTGCCTGGGACTCCAGGACCTGAGGACACGTGAACAAAAGCAAGAACTTAACTACATGTGCCTTAGGGTATCTTTCCAATCTGGAATCCCAGCCTCCTCTGACCTCATCCAGAACTGCCCCGATGGGAATCCTGCCACCTGACTCCTCAGGCTTGCTAAGGGTAGGGAGGCAAAGGACATGTGACAAAGTGTCAAGCCTACCCACCCCAATCCCCAATCCCAGAATCTAGACCAGGGAATACCAGAATCCAGGTCTAGCTCTGGCCCTTCCCACTCTCCCTGAAGAAATCCCGCCTTTCCTGAAAGACCGTGCTCATATGTTATCCCAACCATCACCCTTGCCACTTGGAGGAGAGTGTCCTCTCCCCAGAGCTTCTGAGCAATCGATCTGTCCCTCTCTTGTAACACTAACTGCCCTGTAGAGAATTATGGGTGAAGCGGGAGAATGCTGAAGGGTCTCCTGACAAAGGCCTCAGTGACAGCATCCACCATTCACGTGGAATGAGTGGTATAACGTGATGCCATCCAGACAGAGAGGATTAAAGTAATTACGAATGGCACCTATGCCAGGAAATCAGTGAAACCTTATAATGTTATCCTTTTAAGCATCCACTATTTGCAAAGCTCTATGCTAGGCCCCTATTTACTATATACATATGAGCTTACTTACTCGTCATAACAATATGAAACAGTTATGAGAATTATCTTCTTTTTAGAGATAAGAACACTGACAGGCAAAGAACAGAAGTGATTTGTCCATTATCAGATAGTAAGTGGTCGAGTTTAGTTTAGAAGCCAGGTGTATCTCGCTTCCAATCTCACGTTCTTTGCTGTTATTCTATAATGCCACCCATGTAAATATAATTAAAGGACTTCCTGTCTAAACATAGTGCATAAGACAGAAATATGCCTCTTTTCCTCCTGGATATAAACAAAACCAACAAAGTAAACGTGAAAAAAACAAAACAAACTCCATTATTAGTGAAACTGGAGGCAAATAAAACCTACAGTCTCAAAAAAAAAAAAAAAAAAGGGTAAGGGCTGCCAAAAGCAGATAGATGGAACACTGGGTGGTTGAGCAGGAACAAAAGCTGTATGGGGGAAAAAATGGTGAAACTGCTCAGCAGGCCTCAGAATATGCCAGCAAAACACAGCTACTAGATAAAGGACTCATCCTAGGGTGATGAGTCCACAAACTCCACATACAGAAGCTGTAGTATCATGGCAGATTGGGCAGAAATCAAGCAGAAGACATATCAGGGAGATGTCCAGCGGGACAGGGAGAGGAGAATGGAACAGCCCAGTGGAGCAGATCTCCGAAAACACCAGCAAAAATATACTCCTAAAGAAACTTCCCAAAAATTGCTATGCTAAGAAAATTGTTTTGAACACACAAGGGCTTAAGGAATACTGCTCCCATGAGCCTGCTTGAGGAAACTACCAGAGAACAAACTTTGGTCAACCAAAAGGTGATTAGGGAAACCACAGCAAAAGAACTGATGGTGAGCTGGGCTGAGACTCGGTGCCCCCCATCCCAGGCTGCCTTGTGGGAATAAAACACACAAATTGGAAAAAAAAAAAAAAAAGAAGAAGAACTGAGGGTAAGCTATTAAATACGGATTTAACCATAGAACCAAGACTAAAACCAAAGGAGTTTAGAGGCGCAGGTCAGAATGCCAACGTTTTATGCCCTGACAATGCAGAAACAATACAACTAGTACACAAGGGGAAGGAGAAGAAGGTGACAAGTGGAGTAAATTCCTCAACTGTATCACCTGCTGCATGAGCCAGGAACCAAAGACATTACTCAAAGCTGAAAAACCAGGTAACAGAAATACAGGATATTTAATTATACAAACATAATCACTTAGAAATAAAACTTTGGTAGAGAGGAAGTGGAAACATTTTATCATTGCTGATCACAAAAAATTAACAGACACTGATTCAACAGAAAAAATAATTAACGGTGTTATATAAATTTTAAATTATAAATTACTACATACAAATATTACTGAGTATCAGAAGAACCACACACAAAACCAAAGCAAACAGATCACATAATAAAAGACTTTAACATATATATAATTAAACTATTTTTAAATTAAGTATAGAATTTAAAGTTACTTTACTGAACATGCAATTTTGAATGAATGGTATGAATATGGGAAAAATAAGAGTTTGGTGAATATCAGGAGCCATCAAATACATGTCTGACTGACCGAAGAATTTTAATAAAAATGCTCCTCTCACTTCTCTGACAACCGGTAAGATCCTAATAGACAAAAACTCCTTGTAGCCAATAAACAGTGATTAGTAACATGTTAGAACTTTCTTTTAACTCCTGGTATTCTAGGCTTAGGAAATATTGATATGGATTTGAGATCTATAAGTTTACAAAGAAAACGTTGACTTTGCACACAAGGCTCACGAGAACAGAACTTTAGACTAAAGCTATCTTCACTCCCCGTCTTCCCCAGCTTGATCACTCCCTGAGTCCTATTGAACCTACTTCCTCAGCATCTCATATCCATTCCCTTCTCTCTGTCTCCACCGCCAACTACCTAAACCAAGCTGCCAACCACTCTGTCTTGCCTGGACTCCTGGAGAGCCTCCTTCTCATTGGTTTCCATGACTTCTTTGCCTCTGCTATCCTCTTATCCTCACTGCACCCTAAGTGATCTCTCCAAAACACAAATCTGATTATGACACTCCCAGGCTCAAAAACTTCTCAGTGACTTATCATCACTTACAGGATAAAACCAAAGCCCTAGCTTAAAAGAGCAAGAAGTTTAAGAACACTCTGTGTCAGTGAGGGTATGGGGCCACAGGCACCAGCACAGCCTCTCTGGACAGCAATTTGGCATTATCTAGTAAAACGAAAAATATTCATGCTCTTTGACCCAACAATTCCATTCCTAGGAATTTATCCTATAGATATACTTTCATGTGCAAATGGACTTATATACAAGGATAGTCATTGCAGCATAGTTTATAATAGCAAAAGACTAGAAGTTACCTAAATTCCATCAACACAGAACTGATCCAATGAATTATGGTACATCCATATTCTGGATAAATAAAATAAATATCCAAGTAAAAAAGCAAGGTGAGGATAGAAAGTATAATACAGTATGCAACCTTTGTGTGGAAAATATATATACACACATATTGTAAATGCACAGAATATAGTTCTGGAAGGATGTCCTAGAAATCAGTTCTGGCAGCTGACTTCAGGAAGAGGAACTGGGTGGTGGGGGTGGGAAAATGAGGGAGACAATATTCTCTATATACCTTTTATACTTTAAAAATTTTATACCATGTGCATATGACACATACTTAACAAAATTCAACTAAATATGAAAATAAATAAGTAAATAAAACCTTGTGTGATCACTGAGGCCCAGCCTTCAGCAAGGGTCCCAGGTCTATCTCTCCAGGCTCACCCCTTGGGTCCCTCCACACAACAACACTAACTTACTGTAGTGACTATTGTGCTATTTTATAACCACTTTGTTTTTTTCCCTGCTGGACATTCTCAGCCTTCTCCTTGCTCACCTGGAGGACTCCTTCTCAACCGTGAAGACCTCACTCAAGTTTCTTCTCTTCTTTGAAGACTTCTGAGTTCCCTCCTCCACCTCCCAAAAAATGTTAGCAGCTTCCTACCCTATGCACCCCTGGCAACTGTACTAATTCTATCATTATACATTCTGTGTGGTAGTTATTTGTTTCATGCATGTGTGACCTGCTAATCTGTGAATTCTCCCCCTCCAAAGAGGGCCCAGCACAGGCCCAGGGTTAGAGTTGGTGCTCAATAACTATATGGTGAATGATTGATTGAATACTTTCCATACACTTGTACAAAGGCTGACCTCTCTAAACTATCATGTGTGAATGTGTCTCTGTGTGTGTGTGTGTGTGTGTCTACATCTGGAACTGTGTGGAGATATGGGAAGGAATTTCATGTATATCTTAAAAATAAAATTGTGTGAGCAGAGGTGAACCCAGCTGGTTCTCTGTGAGGTTTTTCACTTCAAAGAACATTAATAGGTATAATTTGCCATCCTGCCTTTCCCATAAATTCTAAGATTAAGGACCCAGTCTGATTCACCTTTGCATCCTTCCCAGGCCCAAGCACATAGGAGGTTCACAGGAATGAACTACTGAATGACAAGTACCATGGGTTGTAACTTTCTAAGAGGGCATAGCCCTGGAGCGCTGGTTTGGGGAGGCAGGGGACAAAACCAGGAGCTTAACAGGGATAGGGCAGGGCAGCGTCAAGGACTCGGAATCTCCTTCCCCTGACACCCAGACCCAGGGCTGATACTGAGGCTTAATTATCTTTAAATGTTTGGTAGAATTGCCAGTGAAACCATTTCACCCTAAAGATTTCTTTTTTGAAAGATTTTTAACCACAAATTCAATTTCTGTAACAGTTAAAGGGTTATCCATCTTATTTCATTTTTGCATGAGTTTTAGTAGTTTGTGGTTTTTAAAGAACTGGTCTATTTCATCTAAGTTGTTGAATTTATGTGTACAGTTTTTCATAGTGGTCATTTATTATCCTTTTAAGGCTCGCAGGGTCTCTAGTGATATCCTCTTTAATTCTTTTTTAAAAAGCTTTATTGAGGTATAATTGACAAATATATTTAAGGTGTACAACCTGATATTTTGACATACCAACATGCTGTGAAATGATTACCACAATCCAGCCCGTCTTTCATTCTTTTTTTTTTTTTATGATTTTATTTATTTATTTACTTTCCCCCACAAAGCCCCAGCAGATAGTTGTATGTCACAGCTGCACATCCTTGCTGTATGTGGGACGCGGCCTCAGCATGGCTGGAGAAGCGGCGCGTCGGTGCGCGCCCAGGATCCAAACCCCGGCAGCCAGCAGCAGAGCGCACGCACTTAACCGCTAAGCCATGGGGCCAGCCCAACGTCTTTCATTCTTAATACTGGTAATTTGTGTCTTCCCTCCTTGTTTTTTTCTTTGTGAGTCTTGCTAGAGGTTTATCAATATTACTGATCTTTTCAAATAACCAGATTTTAGGTTAATTTATTTTCTCTGTAGTTTTTCTGTTTTTAATTTGATTGCTTTCTGCTCTTTTCTTTATTATTTCCTTCCTTCTGCTTGCTTTGGATTTATTTTGCTCCTCCTTTTCTAGTTTCCCAACACGGGAAGTAACCTCATTGATTTCAGACCGTTCTTCTTTTCTAATATGAACATTTAATGCCGTAAATTTTTCTCAATGCATTTATTTAGCAGCATCCAAACTTTTGATATGTTGTATTTTCACTTTCATTCAGTTAAAAATATTTTCCAATTGCCCTTAAGACTCTTCTCTTTGACCCATAAAAGTGTGTCGTTTAATTTAAAAGCGTTTGGAAATTTTCCTATTATCTTTCCGTCATTGATTTCTAGTTTAATTCCATTTTGGTCAGAGAACATACTTTGTATGATTTCAATTATTTTATATCTGTTAAGGTTTATTTATGAACCAGGATATGATCTATTTTGGTGAATGTTTTATATGCACTTGAAAAGGATGAGTATTCTGCTGTTGTTACATGGAGTATTCTATGTGTCTATTAAATCAAGTTGGTTGATAATGCTGTTCATTTCTTTTCTGTCTTTGCTGATTTTTTGTCTACTAGTTCAATTGATTACTGAAAGAGGAGTGTTAAAGTCTCCAACTATAGTTGTTGATTTGTCTGTTTCTCCTTTCAGTTCTACCAGTTTTCGCTCCATGTATTATGAAGCTCTGTTGTTAGGGGCAAACATGTTTTCATTTATGTTTTCTTGAATTGACTCTTTTATTATTATGTAATTTGCTATTTTTCCCTGGTAATTTTCTTTGCTCTGACGTCTACTTTGTCTGATATTAATATGGTCACTCTGGTTTTAAATTGATTAGTTTTGAATATTATATATTTTCCATTATTTTACTTTTAACCTACCTATATCATCATAATTGAAGTCAATTTATTATAAAAAGCATAGAGCTGGGAATGTTTTTTCCCACACAGAGATTCTCACAATCTCTGTCTTCTACTTAGTGTGTTTAGACCACTTATATTTTATATAATTATTTATATGTTTGGATTTAGGTCAATTATTTTATTTGTTCCCTCTGTTTTTCCTTCCTCTGTTTCCCCTTTCCTGTCTTCCTTTTTTAGTATTCTATTTTAATTTATATTTTGTAATTTTTACTATATTTCTTTGCATAGCATTTTAATTGTTGCTCTAGGGCTTACAATATACATACTTAACTTCCCACAGTCTAGAGTCAATATTTTACCACTTCAACTGAAATGTAGTAAACTTACCACCACATAGATCCCTTTACCCTCTCCCCCTTTATGTTGTAGTTTTCTTATATATTACATTTACATACAGTAAAAACTCCAGCAGACACTGTTATAATTTGTACTTTTTACCTTCAAAAATATTTTAAAGAATTCAAGAGGAAAAGAATAATCTATTATGTTTACCCAGATATTTACCATTTCTTTTGCTTTTCCTTCAATCCTGATTTACAAGTTTCCTTCTGATATAATTTCCCTTCTTTCTGAAAAACTTACTTTAGCAATTCTTTTAGAACAGATCTGCTAGCCATGTATTCTCTTAGTTTTCCTTTATCTGGGAATGTTTTTATCTTCTATATTAAAAGATACTTTTGCTGAATGCATAATATAGATTGAAAGCTCTTTTCTTTCAGCAGTTACAAAATATTATTCCACTTCCTTTTGACCTCCATTGTTTCTGATGAGAAATTTGCAGTCATTTGAATCATTGTTCCACTATAAATCATGCATTGTTTTTCTCTGACTACTTTCAAGAATTTTTGTTGTCTTTAGTTTTCAGCAATTTGATTATAATGTTTCTTGCCATGGAATTCTGTGGGCATATCTTATTTGGGGTTTGTTGAACTTCTTGATCTGTAGGTTTGTGTCTTTTGTCAAATTTGGGAAGTTTTCAGCCACAATTTCTTTATATATTTTTTCTGCACCATGCTCTTTCTCCTCTCCTTCTGGGTTTCCAATGACACAAATGCTAGACATTTCAATATTGCACCACAAGTCCCTGAGGCTCTGTTCATTTCTTTTTCCTATCTTTTTTTCTCTGTGTCATTCAGACTGAATAATTTCTATTGATCTATCTTCAAGTTCACTGACTTTTTCTGGTCATCTTCATTCTGCTATTATGCCCAACCAGCAAGTCTTTTTATTTCAGCTATTGTATTTTTCAGTTCTAAAATGAACATTTTGTTCTTTATATCTTGTATTGCTCTGTCAAAATGTTCTATCTTTCCATTTATCTCCAGAGTGTTTACCCTTACTTGTCAAATTTTCATAGTAGATGCTTTAAAGTTAGATAATTCCAACATCTCTGCCATGTTGACAATGGCATTCTTTAACTGTCTTTTCCCATGCAAGGTGATATTTTCTTGATTTTTCATGTGCCAAGTAATTTTTATTGTATCCTGGACACTTTGAATGAGACTCAGGTTCTTGTACAAATCCTATGGAGAATGTTAATATTTTTGTCTTAGCAGATAATCTACTTGGTTGTGTTCAGGCTGCAAGTTCCATTCAGCCTTCTGAGGTTGTGGTTTCAATGTCAGTTCTATTTTCAAAGACTTTGCAGTGCTATTCAGATCTGTCCTGTGGGTGTGCCACCCAGTGTCAAGTCTGAGACCTGGATGATGGTCTCTTAGTTTCATTCTCAAAGTTTTTGATATGCTGTTCAGAACCAGATCCAGGCACGAACAGCTTGGGAATAAGCTCAGGAATTTATAAACAGCTTATGAAGTCATTTTCCCAACCTTCTCCCTCTCTATGATCTCCCTTGTACTTTCTGGGTCTGTAGGGCTCCCTTTTTCAGTCCTCTGGCCAGAGAGCTGAGGCTTCATTTACCCCTCAGTGTCACATACTTCCACACATACTCCTTGGTCCTGGGCCAAGGAAGATACTCAAAAGAGAAAAAAAGCAACCAGGGTTCATTCTACCCTCTTGGGACCACAGCTTCTCTGAATGGTTCCCTTCCCTCAAAGTTTTAGATACCTGTGGCCTCTGCTGCCAGTACTGTCACTACCAGGGGAGCCCTTTCCTATTTCTCAAGCCTGATCTAGAGGGCTTCTTCTGGGACTCACTCTGTCCATGGTGATGCTTATTTCTGAGTTTCTGATTGCATTAAGACCAGGCCAGGGAATGCTAGGAAAAAAAAAAAAAAGGTAAACACTGCTAGTTCAGTGGTATTTTGAATTCTAGTCTTCTTCTCCAAACTGTCTGTTACTCTTTGCTTATCAAAGTCATCAAATAGCTGCACCATGCATTTTGCCCAAGTTTTTAGCTGCATTCAATGGGATATACAGGGTGGAGTGTGTTTATTCCATCTCATCCAGAAATGGAACTGCCATTACCATAATAACTAACTTAATATTAGTTATTGTATTTTTTGGCTCTGGATTTCTAGTTGGTTCATTTTCAAGTCTTTGCCACATTTTATAGTTTCTAGTTCTCTGCTGAAATTTTCAATCTTGTCTTTTTACCTTCTTCAATATAGGAAGTATAGTTTTAGTTTTATAGTTCATGTCTGATAATTCCAAAAGTTGGAACTCACTGTGGACACAATTATACTGTCTGCTGTTTTTGCTAGTTCTTTTTCATGTTTTCTTCTCTTTGTGTGCCTGCTTATCTTCATTTGGGTGCCAAATATTATATTTTAAACACTTTTTAAAAACAATTTGAGGCTTAAAATGATGCTATCATCCTCCAGATGATTTTTCTTTGCTTTTCTTTGGGGCACCAGGTATCTTGAATCACCTTAATCTAACTTCAGGGATTGAGATATTTTGTAACCACTTAGGTAACTCAGAATTAAGCCTCAATCCCTATAAGCGTAATTTACCTCTGGTTCCCTCACTCCTAGGATGCAAACTTTCAGGGTCCCAATCCAAAGACCAGGGGGTTAACCAGGGCTACCACTCTTGAGATAATGGACTCTAATTTTTGTCTCCTTAATCCCATGAGACTGTCTAAAACCCTGCTGAGTCTCTCATTCTCCTCTTTTGGAGTATCAAACAACCCCAGGACAAAAGCTGTGCCAGATGTTGGGCTCACCATTCTGGATTTCCATCTCCTCCCAGATCCTGGGCCAGTAATTCTTCACTTTGTTAACTCTCCAATGCCTTCAAGCAGACATTTTTATATTTTTCCCAGATTTACTAGCTGTCCTCAGTAGGAAAGTTAGTCTGAATTATCTAACCCAGCACTACTAGAAGCTGATATTCAATAAATGTTAGTTCTCTCCCCTTTCCATTTCACCCCCAAGCCTGAATGACGTTACAGTTAATGCTAAACAAACCAAAGCAGAACACAAGACACAGAAGAGAAGGAAGAGTGTTGAGAAGCTTTAAACCTCCAGGCATGAAGATTAGGACAGGCAGGTTTTGCATTCCTTGTCTAGCCCACCACCTTACCTTTGCTTCATGCTATCTGTCCTTCCCAGAATGTCTTCCTTCCTCTCCTTCAACTATCTAATTTCTTTCTATCTGGGGATATTATGGGCATTCTTTTATATTTTAAAAAATTCTATTTGATGTTTTTCTACTATGGTATTTCCAGTAGGAAATCCTATGCATGCTGCCAACCAATCTGGCCTCTTCCCAGATACCTTCCCTAGTGATTGCAGACCACCCCACTCTCCTTCCCTGGGAACCCACTGCAGTTAACTGTTCATCACATCCTCTCTGCACTTATGGTCTGGTGTAAGTCTAGTCCCCACAATTCATTAGATAATTCCTTAAGGCAAGGATCATGTCTCTCTTCAAGCCCCCTCCCTTCAACAGGTCTCAGAAGATACTTATATTCATGTATTCTCTGAAAACCAAAGAGCCCTTATTATGGAGGGGAGTTTCCAGATCTTGGGATGACTATCCTCAGGACTTACAGGGTTTCTCCAGAAGAAACACTCTGAGGTCTCAAGGCATTCAGCAGAGCTCTCCCATGCCTACACTGTCCCCTCTGAGGATCTGGGCAGATGGGGCATTCCACCATGTCCCCATACTCCTGTACCTCAGCTCCAGAGACCTGAGGCAGTCTCAGATAGGATATCAGTTTAGGACACTAAAAAGCAGCCTTTGAGGGCACTGAAGGCCAGTTTCCATTCCCCAAGTTCATTTAGGCAAGATGGCTTCTGCCCAGGGAAAAAGCTGTCTGAACAGCATGGCTGAATTCAAGGGGAAGGTCTCTGGACATTCTTAACAACCCAAGAGGCCTCCATTCTAGCATTTGCTCTTCAACCATATCCAAGACAGAAGCCTAACTTGTGCTGCCAGAGATACCCCTTATTCCCGGGAAAGGAAATCAAGACAGATTAGGGGAGCAGCGGCATCATATCCCAGAAGCAGAGAGCGTTAGAGTACCTAACCTTAACAAGAGACATCTTGGACCCACATGAAGAAAACAACAGGACTTAAAAAGAAGTAAAAAAAAAGAAGGTTTGAATCATGGAAATAAATATCATGCTCCCAGATGAGAAAGCTAAATGTTAAGATATTGATTTTTCCCAATTATTCTTATACTTAATGCAATCTCAATCAAAATACCAATGGTCTACAAACAGAAAGCAGATTGCCTGGGTCTGAGGATGGGAACGAGAAGTAACTGCAAAAAGGAACAGGACCTTTTCAGGGTGATGGAAATGTTCTGGAACTGGATTGTGGTAATGGCTGCATAATTCTGAACTGTGTACATTGTGCACTTGAAATAGGTGAATGTTATGGTATATAAATTAAACCTCAGTAAAGCTGTTTAGAAATATATATCTAGCAAGTTTTACTCAAAGAAATTGAAAGTGCAAATCTGACTTTAGTTTTCCATGAAAGGATTTATGGGCTTTTGATCTAGTTAAAAATAATTCATCATTTCTTTTGAAAGTAGTTTTTTAAAATGGTGAATGTAAAGGTACAAAGTAAAAAAACAATGGTATTGGGAATTCAGAGAATTTCAAACAATTATTCTGAAGGAATAAACAAGAAAGAATAGCTAGGAAAAATTTTAAAAGTACGAGAGGGTTACTCTGGCAGAAATTAAAGCTACAATAATTAAAACAAGATTATTCTGTTGTAAGAATCAACAAACAGATTAATGGATTATGATAGATGTATATATAGAAACTAAAATAGGCTTTAGTGTGTATAAAAATTAGTATACAAAGAAAGAATCATAAACTAATAGGTAAGGGTTGAATATTTCACAAATGATATTGGGGAAATTACCTATTTATTAACCAAAAATTGAGCTGGATACTGACGCTACATTATACGCCCAAATCAATTCCAGATTAATTTAAGTCAAATGAAGGAATTCAAACAACAAAAGTTATTTAAAAATATAGATTAATATTTAACTAACCTTAATATAGGGAAGGAGAGCGTAAATACTATGGAAGAAATGGTTAAAATATGCATATTGTGACATCTTATACAATCACTAAAAATGAAGTTTTTCAGATAACTTTTAGGAACCATGAGAAAATGAAATAACGAGAAGTAAAGAAAGCAAGATATAAAACTGAATTAGAATAACAGTGAAAATTAAATTTAAAAATAATAAAACTACATGTATGAAAAGATTGGTAGCTACACCAAGATGTCTCTGGATGGTAAAATTATAGGTGAATTTTTACTTTCTGCTTTGAATCTTTAGGGTTTCCCTCCATATTTTCTACTATGACCATGTGTTTCTTTCATAACCAGAAAAATAAAGTTTGTTTTTTGTTTTTGTGAGGAAGATCAGCCCTGAGCTAACATCCAATCCCAAACCTCCTCTTATTTGCTGAAGAAGATTGGCCCTCGGCTAACATGCATGCCCATCTTCCTCCACTTTATATGAGACGCCGCCACAGCATGGCTTGACAAGCAAGGCGTCAGTGCGTGCCCAGGATCTGAACCTGCGAACCCCGGGCTGCCGAAGCAGAGCACACGCACTTAACCGCTTGCACCACCTGGCCGGCCCCGAAAAATAAAGTTTTTTAATAAAAGGTTTGGTAGAACGAAAATATGAAAAACCAATCAAATTCACCCACTAAAAAGCAGCAGCTTCAAAATATACATAGATGTTAAATGCATTTTTCACATGTATGATACATTTTACAATTTTTGTTGTTGTTGTCGAGGAAGATTAGCCCTGAGCTAACATCCAATGCCAATCCTCATCTTTTTGCTGAGGAAGACTGGCCCTGGGCTAACATGTGTGCCCATCTTCCTCTACTTTCTATGGGACGCTGCCACAGCATGGCTTGATAAGTCGTGCATAGGTCCGCGCCCCGGATCCGGGCCTGTGAACCCCAGGCCGCTGAAGCAGAGCGCATAAACTTAACCACTGCGCCACTAGGCCAGCCCTTCACAATTTTTTTAAGTATAAAAAAATAAAATAAAAGCCTCACAAACATTTTGTAGGAACCGTGGAACCACCACAGACAGCCTTGTGCCTGCACCGCCAGAGCCTTCTCCTCTCACCTTTGAAAGGCAAAGAGGGCCCTCCAGGAGGGTGCAGCCGTCCTGGCTGTGGGGTTCCCCACCACTGTGGGAGGAGAAGCCAGATTCACCCACAGACTTGGCCGCCAGCCTGGTCACTTCCCAAATGAGCTCCCTAGGGGCCCATGAGGGCCATCCCTACACTAAGGCCGGCTGTCAGGACATGGAGCAGACCCATGTGGGCCACTAGGAACTCACCACACACAGCTGTCGAAATATCCTGAGACCAAGCATGGGGGTGAGGTCATGCACAGATTCCAGAGAATCTGGTTTGAGGGCTGCCCCACGCCAAAGCCCTCTGAACTGCTGTCCTGACAGACTAACCTCAGAACCCACTGAAACGAAACCATTGCCCCTGATCACCCTTGAAACTGGTCCCTCCTTCCCCCATGAAAGCTCTCTCCCCAGGAAAGGCAGCCCCTCCCTGTTCTCCATGAAGCATCCTTTCCCTCGGCCCTCCATGAGGTGCTGTAGCAGTTTGTCCCTCATGTGTTTCCCTTCACTGTTCCAAGAAGCCCTCTGTCCTCTGCCCCGACCCCTGTGAAACACTGCTTTCAGCTGCCCCTCCTGTTTCCTGGGACCCAAGTTCCTGCTTCCTCCACCCCAAGAAACAGTCTCATCTTAGTTCCCACCCCACTGCTGTCTCCACTTAGGGTTGCCAGACTCAGCAAAAAGAAATACAGGACACCAGTTAAATTTGAATTTCAGATAAACAACCAATAATTTCTTGGTATAAGTATATCCCATCTATTTTATCCACCCCACCCCCACTCTTGAAACACTTTTTCTTTCTGCCACTCATAAGAAGTACTGTCTTCTTTCTACCCCACTATAAAACACTGTCTCCCTAAACTCCTGTGAAATACTGCCTGCCCTCTGCCCCCTGAAACAAGAAACACTGGCCAAATGGGACAAACTTTCCCTTCTGTCAATCCTCTCAATCCCACTCCTCCCTCTCTTTCTCCTCCCATCAAACTCCTTAATGCTGTCACCCATCTGCCTCTTTCTTTGAATAGTGGATATCCCTTACCCCTGTCTCCACACAAAACATCATCTTTTCTCTGTTGGCTACCTGATCCCCAGAAAATGATGGCACTCCTCTTCCCAGGTAAAACAGTTTGCCTCTCTCTCCCACAACAGTAATATCTTTTTGTGTGGTGTGTGTGTGTGAGGAAGATCAGCCCTGAGCTAACATCCAGGCCAATCCTCCTCTTTTTGCTGAGGAAGACTGGCCCTATGCTAACATCTATTGCCAATCCTCCTCCTTTTTTTTCCCCTTTTCTCCCCAAAGCCCCAGTAGATAGTTGTATGTCATAGTTGCACATCCTTCTAGTTGCTGTATGTGGGATGCCGCCTCAGCGTGGCCGGAGAAGCCGTGCGTCGGTGCACGCCCGGGATCCAAACCCGGGCCGCCAGTAGCAAAGCATGCGCACTTAACTGCTAAGCCACGGGGCTGGCCCCACAACAGTAATATCTTATACCTACTGCTATTTATTTATGCACCAGGCCCTGTGCTAAGCACTCTGATTCGTACAACAGCCCTATGAAGTAGGTATTATTATTATTCTGATTTTAAGACTTGCCCAAGATCAAACAATGTTAAGGATAGTCAGATTTGCACATAGGTATACCTGACTCCAAAATCTTAGATAAAAACCCAGATTAAACCAGAATTTCCTAGAGATTTGACATTTTAAAAATCTTCTAATGAGCATCCAGGTAGACACCCACTGCATACTACACACACTCCTGCTCCTCAGTGTCCCCCATGAAACACTGTTGACTCAATAGAGCCCACAGAAAACTTTCTACTGGCCCTTTCCTCCCCAAAGAACATCACCTTCCTCCACCTCCCTCTGGGGCACAGTCCCCTTGGCCATGAACTCCGATGCTGTCAGAGGAGAGGGTCACAGTCAGGCTGTGCTGCCCTCATACCTGGCATATGGGGATTGGCTGGGGTAAGGGCCAGGCCTGTGGTCCCTTGCTCCTGGCTGGCACTCCATCCCCACCCCACCCCCTTCTATAAATAGCACACTGCTCTCTGGCTGCCGAGGTGTTGCAGCAAGAGTTTCCATGAGGTCAGCTTCCCAGAGCGGCCTCCAGGCACCCAACACCCACACTTACCTCTCCTGGAGTTCTATGGCTGGCTCGCCCCTGCAGGGGGCTGTCCTGGGTGCCATGTCTCCGCCGGGCAGGGGGTGTGGGCACTTGGGCAGAGGATTGAGGCGGGGCCTTCCCTAAGCTCTGGGCCCCAGGTTCTGAAGCTTGACTCAGGGAAGAATCAGGCTTGCTGTTGGTGGTGGGCTCCCCTTTGGGCTTCGGAGGGGCAAATCTCTTCCTGTTGAAAGGCCTACTCGGCTGAGAGGCTGAGGGCGTGGGCTGGCCAGGGGCAGCAGGCCCCCTCTCACTTTTAGCCTCGCTGGGTACCTTTCTTGAGGGCATCTCCCCAGGTGCCCTGCCACTTGGGGTCTGGGACCCCTCCTCCCTCTGAGGCCTGACTGCCAGGGTACTCTCCAGGTACAAATCCTTCAGGGAGAAATACATTTCCTGGTCTGGGCCTGGGACAGGGGCGGGGGCATTCTGGGCCTGGTCTTGAGTGCCCACAGCAGAGGCTGGCTTCCTGGTGTTACCAACTCCAGAGGACCTAGGCCCCCGTGCAGCCCTGCCTCTGGGCTGGGTCTGAACCTGCTCCATGTCCATCGGCCTGTGTGTCCCACAGGAGTCAGGCTTGTTTGAACTGGGGACACGGTTTTCAGAAGAATGGTGGCTTCGAGCTGCATTCTCTAACTCTGGCTTCCATAGACCTTGCTTAGGTTCCTCATCTTTCTTTTTCTTCTTGGCCCGAGACTCCTTTTTGGGGGCTCTCTGAGGCCCCAGCTCCATGGCCTCACAGATGTATGTCAACAGGCCACGCTCTCCATCCTCCCCATTCTCTGGGACAGCCTCCCCGTTGGTGGTCACCTCTCCAGGAGCAAAACTGTTGATCAGGCCCAAACCTGGATGCTGACCAGGCTCAGTCTCTCCCCCCTGCCAAGCCACCAGGGTCCCGTCCTCAGCCTCCCTGGTAGGGGCCGAGGGCACTGGCACCTCAGCCCCATTCAGCCGCCGCTTTCGCTGGAAGCGGTCAGGGCTGAGCTTGCGCAGAGTGTCTGCCTCTCCCACAGCCTCCTTCCCGTGCTTCCAGCTCTGCTCAATCTCACGCATCTTTGCCGCAGCCTTGCGCTTCAGCTTGGCGAACCACCGCTGGTGGATCTTGTACTCAGTCATGGTGCCCACCTCCAGGACCCCAGAGCAGGACACAATGCCCTTGGTGTTCCGGGCAGAGGCCTGGTAGATGGCGGCATCTTCTTCTTGACACCTAGAGGTAGGAGCATGAGATGCCAACTCTCCCCTCCTGGAAGGTGAGAGGCTCCCAATCCCCACAGCCAGAGCCTCTCAGAGTTGAACATGCCGTACTACCCCCTGCAGGTCCTACCCTGAGCGCCATGCCCCACCTCAGACATCACCACATCCAACATTCTCCATTACAGTTGAGGAAATTGAGGCCAGCAAGAGGGTGGGAGCTGACCAAGGTCATGCTGTTCCAGAAGGGATTAGACTTGGGGCCCAGGACAGCTCCCTTCAGAAGCACGTGACCCACACAGCCCCTTGTGAAGTAAGGATGACACAGGAGCTTTTTTTGACAGCTGACCTCATGGAAAATGTTTCTATGGGTCAGGACCTCCTCTGGTTGAGCTCAGCTTTCTGGCTGTGAGAAATACCCCACCCTGGCCTTAGGAGATCCCCGACACTGGCAAGCAGACACAGTTCACCAGGTGGTTCAACTCAGTAGCAGAACCCTGCCCTCCACTCCTAGATCCTGCCTGGGCATCTTCATCCAGCTGACTCCATTTCTGAGGGCAGGCTTGGGCCATAGGACCCTCAGGAGGGCAGAGGAAGTAGAACAGGCCCCTCTCCCTCACCTGTAGAGCTGCAGTGTGTGGCGGTTGCCCTGATGAGTGATCTCGTATTTTGGCAAGCCACAGTAACGGTCCAGCTCTGTGTCGTCCTTGTACCAGGTCACCTCTGGCTCCGGGTATCCTAAGAAGGAAGCAGGAGATTTGGGTTGCAGGAAGACCAGTTCCAAAATAGTCAGAGGAGAGAAAAGGATGCCATGGCTTCTCTAGACTACCTGAAAGGACTGGATCAGCCCACCTGCCCCAGGCTTGCTGGAAGAACAGGGCTATCATATGGCTCAGCTTATTTTTAGAAGCTAGGCCTGTCAAAGCTGAAAACTATTCCTCTTCAGCAGCTGGAAGGCAAATATGGAGGAGAAACTTCCTAGCTTCCCGGTAAGAAAGGAAGCAAGGAGTTTCCAGAAAGCCTTGGCTGGTAGTAATAAGCTTCCTTTCTTCAGCAGTCTGTTCTACATCCTCAACTATAGTAAGAGTTCTATCCTTAGAAGTCTCCCCCCAATACCCCAACACCAACACCACTGCCAAGAGCCCTCCTTCTTTCACTCCAGGATCCTGAGCTGTTAGTATTATTTGATGGCACAGCTGAAACATCCATCCATTCATCCATTCATCCATCCATCCATCCATTCATCCATCATCCCTCTAGCCACCCATCAACACCTATCTACCTACTCATTCACTGCTATGAGACCGATTGAGGTGTCTTTCCAGCCTCTCCTCTCTGGGGACTTCCAGCCCTCAAGGAGAGGGACTTCCCTACCCACAAGGAGAGTTTCCAACTGGTAGAGAAACATGGCCCTGCCTCCCTAGCCACATAGCTGATTGGTCCAGTAATGGACACCCAATCAGTTGATCTAATCCAATTCTTTGATTTAGGATTTGGGAATTAGGACCTAGAGACAGTCTACCCTTGTGTCTCGAAATATAACTTCTAAGAGGTACAAACATGTTCTACCACATGGACTGAGAAGCAGACAAAGCTGGTCTGTAGCCAGATGGAAAGATGAAGTTGATGTTCAGGATAGAATAAGAGATGGGAGGCAGAGAGACTCCCAACATCCTTCCAAATCCTGGCTCCATTCCTTGCCTGGGCACAGCTGCACTACTTGTCAATTCCGTAAGAAGCCCATCTAGACTTACCAATGAATTCTGCTTCACTTCTTAAGCTGATACCAATTTGATTTACAATATTTATTAGAAATCAAAGACTCAATATATATTCCCTCAAATACATACATTAAGTATGTTCTGACTGCCAAGCTAGGGTTATGAAGATATAGAAGCTTGACAGACAGGGTCTTTGCTCTCAGGGAACCTATTGTACAGTAGAAGAGAGAAGACAGATCCCCACACAAGGCAGGGATGCCCCCTCATCTGTTCACACATGCTCTGCCTTCTCTACTGTCTGGATAAACTGCACGCCTATCTAGAGCTGCCCTCAATGGATCCCATCTCCTCTTGTCTCATCAAGGACATCTCTCCAACAATTATTTCTGCTCTCTTCTGCATCATCAAACGTTTCCTCTCTATTATATCATTACCGTTAGCATATAGGCCTGCTGCACTGTCTCCCTTCTTTAAAAAGAACTTCATTTGACCCCACATCCTCCTCTAGCTCTTGCCCCCATTTCTCTGCTCTCTTCTTTATAGGAAATTCTTTGAAAGAGTTGTCTGCTCTCACTGTCTTCACTTTCTCTCCTCCAGTCAGGCTTTTGTACCTACCACTGCACCAGAATTGCTCTTGTCAAGGTCACCTATGATTCGCATTGCCAAAGCCACTGGCGATTCTTATGCCTCATCTACCCAATCTATCAGCATTGACCCTGCATCCTGAAACCTTTTCCTCACTTGCTTCTGGACACCACTCCTTCCGAGTGCTCTTCCTACTTCACTGGCCACCTTTCTTCATCTCTTTCACCCATCCCCCCTCACCACCTAGGCCTGTAAATGTTAAATGCCCCAGGGCTCAGGCCTCAGAACCATTTTCCATTCTCTATCCCTATATCCTAGAGGATCTAATCCTGTCCTGTGGCCTTTAAATATACCTGTACGCTCATGACTTCCATATTTGTATCTCCAGCCTAGACCTCTCCCCTGAACTCCTGGTTCTTATTTCTGACTATGTACGTGACATCTCCACTTGGAGGTCTAATAGGTATCAAACATATCCCAAGCCAAACTTCTTATTCCCCTGTCCAAGCCAGTTCCTACATATCTCAATAAATGGCAACTTCATCCTTCTAATTTGACTCAGGCCAAAAACCTGGAGATAATCTTGCATTCCTTTCTTTTTCTCATGTTCACTACATCAGACAACCCTATGGGCCCTCTCTTCAGAATATGTCCAGAATCTGATCACTTCTTGCCATTCCCCACCACCAGCCTGGCCCATCACCATCACCTCACACCTCAATTTCTGCAATAACCTCCTCACCGACCTCACTACTTCCATCCTGGTCTCTCTCCAGCCTGTTCTCAACACAGCAGCCAGAGTAAGCCTTTTAAAATAAAGTCAGGCCATGGCACTCCTCTACTCAGAACACTCCCATAGTTCCCATTTCATTACAGCCCTCACGATCTGGGCCCCATTACCGCGCCAGCCTCATCTCCTCTGCCTTGCTTGCTGCACCCCAGTCACACGTTCCTGCTGGTTCGCCTCTAACATACCATGCGAGCATCACACCTCAATTCTTTCAGTCTCTGTACATTACCTCCTCAGAGAGGTCTTCCCTGCCCACCTGTGTAACACAACAACTCTCTCTCCCTGGAACTTCTTTCCCTCTTACCATGTTTATTTTTCCTCAGAGAATGCATTGCTACCTGGATGAGTTTGTTAGTTTATGTCCATCCCCTCCACCCGGCCATGGAAATGTCAGCTCCATGACTTATCTGTGTTTTTCACTGCTGTGTCCCAGTTCCTAGAATACATGGTGCCTGGTATGGAATCAACACTCATTAAGCATTTATAGATGAATAAATGAAGTAATGCACTAAGTGCTCAGGGTGCAGAGAAGGGAGCAAGCACCTCTGTCTGGGGAATCAGGAAAGGCTTTATGGCATGAGTGGCATTTAAACTGGCCTTGAAGGGTGGGCAGAATTTCAGAAAATGTGGATTCAGTGCCTGCACTTCCTCTTCACAACACTAATCACGAGACTGTAACTGACTACTTCTTGTCTGTCTCCACTGCTAGACTTATGTCCCATGTGAGCAGGAGGCTTATCTTCTTTACTGCTATACCCCCACCACCTAAGACAGTGCCTGGCACTTGGCAGCTACTTAACAAAAATCTGCTAGATGAATCAGTAAGGGAATGAGCGAACATCCAAACAAGAGGTGGGTAGGACGGGAACACCTGACGAAGGAACTGCGACAGTAGAATGTGGGGGTGGAAAGCAAAGGGCATGCTGGGGACCTATGTACAGGAAGAGGGAGCAAGGGAGGCAAAGCTGCAGCTGGGTCAGCCAGGAACAAACTCTGGGCAGCCCTGACTGTAAAGCGAGCCCCATGTTTCCACTGTGAGCTAAAGCCCCTGGTTACATCACTGTGCATGTGGCCAGGGCCAGCACAGGTGTCCTCACCATCCCGTGGGATGATCTCACCCTGCGAGGGCCCAGCCCAGAGCCTCCCTGACCCACAACAGCCCACTAGGGCCTCAGCCTCCAGGTCATCTGAGTTCAGTCAGGCTGGGGCAAAGGGGAGGGATAGGGCAAGGAGGGGGACGTTGAATGGACCCCACAGCCCCAAGGCTGGTGCCTCAGCCCCCATGCCACCCTCTGGTGCCTCTTCACAAAGTAGGGGCCAACCTGACAGCTCTGGGATCCACGGCAACAATGGATTTTGGAAACAACTTTATTTGGGGAGAAAACATTTCCTTGTCCCATGGATAACATGAACTGTATTTTATTTTTATTTTATTTATTTATTTTTTTAATTTTATTTATTTATTTATTTTCCCCCCAAAGCCCCAGTAGATAGTTGTATGTCATAGCTGCACATCCGTCTAGTTGCTGTATGTGGGACGTGGCCTCAGCATGGCCGGAGAAGCGGTGTGTCGGTGCGCGCCCGGGATCCGAACCCGGGCCACCAGCAGCGGAGCACGCGCTCTTAACCACTAAGCCACGGGGCCGGCCCAGCAGTCATTATATTAGACTTATTTCTCTAAAAATGTTTCTTTAGGAACTTGGTTCTATCCAAAGGCTCAGTCCCTCTGTCCAGCCACTGCTGCTGCTGCTTCTTCCTGCTGCCCCGACATACGCACGCACATACACACACACACACACACACACACCCCAACACAGAGTCTACAACAGAGTTGAGGAGAGTGGGGGACGGGGGCCACTCTGCTGGACAGAGATGGGCAGCCTCAAGGAGGACAGTAGCACTCTGGCCAGAGGGGCCCCTGGGGGAGACAGGAGCCAAAAGGCCCAGTCAAGGCCCACTATCCTCCCATATGCCCAATCTGAGAGGGAAGAACCTCAGGGTCGTACATTATTCCTCCAAGCCCCCAAGAGCTTCCCTCACAGCTCAGCCAGCAGGGGAAGCAGCACCGACTCCTCTCCCTCACCTGGAGTAGGTTCTGATCTACCAGGAAAGCATCGCCTGCTCTTGACAGGGCTCTGGTGGGGCTGACTCATCACAGCTTAGTTTAAGGAACGCTACCAGTAGGGTGGGAGGAAGAGAGACAATGTGGTCACTCTATCTCCACAAAGACGAGCCGGGATCACCACACCAGTCTCACACGGAGGCCAGTCTCAGCCACAGATCCATCCACCACCCACCTTTCCAGACTGCAGAGACCCATTTTCTAACCCTGTTTCCTTTGTTCTCTGATCTTTCTGCATACCCTTCCCCCTCCCCCTTTTTCCTCTCCTACAGTCTACATTTTCTCCTTGCTAATTGGAAATGGCTTATTTACAGTGTACTATGGTGATCATAGAGACCTCTTTCCTAATCTGCTACATAAAACTCAGGTAACCTGAGATTTTTTATTTATGTGGGGGCGAGGAGGGGGAAGGAGGGAGTTAGGTACAACAATGGACTAAGGTTTGGATGTTAGAGATAGCTAGAACCCTGGAAATCTTACAGCCTTAACTGGTAGTGTTGTAGATCTCAGCATGGTAAGCACTCCTGAGCAGAAGACCTTGGCCCTGGCTGGTCATCATGAGACATAAGTGATATGCCAACTGAGGGATGAAAGTTTGCCCTTTGGGCTGGGCTTGAAACAGAGAAAAGCTTACTCCCATGATGACCCAGGGGGTCTTCAATAAAATACCCCAAGATTCTATAAGTCAGACTCATGTCTGGCTTCTCCATGCTGCTCTCAGAGTTCATGGCTACAAAGGACAGAATGGAAGAAGGAGAGAAGGGAGAGCCATCTCTGATGCCTGCATCTCTCAAGTGGTCCAAGGCCCTCACAGCAGCTACTGTTGCCAAGGTACCAAAGATGCAGCTGAAATAAACAGGCAGTGTGGAAAGTGGAAGACACTGATTTTGTCATCAGGAGGTCAGGTTTCTCTGTGGTCATTTGGCAAATATGTACCAAGCGCCTTCTTTGTGCCTGCTCCAGAGAGGCATGACGTGTCAGGTGTGTGCTCTATCCTCACAGATCTCATGTTCTTGTTGGCGGAAGAGATGTATAAACAAAGAAACTGCCATGGAACACGGAGCAGGAGCTCTCCGTGGAAATGCTCCAATGACCTCCTGGAGGATGAGCTGTTTGAGCTGGGCTTTGAAAGATGAGAAGGAACTTGCCAGGCAAAGAAGGAGTAGGCTTCTAGGTAAAAGGCAGAATGAGCATACCATCTATTTTCACTCTCTCCCCAAAATCCACTAAGACTACACTAAAGAGAGTTTTATTAAAAGATATAAAACCACAATGAAGAGGAGAACAGGCAAGGAGAGCAATCAACGCAACAACAATCTGAATGTACCTCTGGAACAGGGGTAAAGGGAAGGAGGAGAGGCTAAAAGTTGCTTGAAAAACAATCAGATCTCTGAATCCCCTCACCCACTCCATACCACTGGGTAACTGCTCCTTCCCCATCATGGCCAAAGGTGAGGTTTAGTATCTGGAAACATAAAACTCTGCCCTGAGGGTAAGCCAGCACAGTTGAGGACATGACTACTTTATGGAAAACAGAAAAATGTAAGAACCATATACATAAAATAAATGCTTTATGCTGAGAGCCCACTCAACTCTCTAATCTGCATAGCTCCCAGAAAACCTTTACTGTCCAGGCAAGATACTAGAAGAGTACTCACTAGGGAATCTAGCTAGTCCAAGAGGAAGGAACTAATGAAACTTATTTTATCAGTTTCCAACAGTGGCTACCAGATCACCCTACGGTGAAAATCCAAGTATTCAGGCCCCTCCTACTTGCTCAGAACTTCCAATCAGCTCTTTAGTATCCCACTCTTAATCATTATCTGATTCTTTGATATCTGAAGAAAGCCTATAAATAGAAGATTAAGGACCAAAACAATTAAATAGAAAAAAGCAAATTGGAAAAAACACAAACTATGCAGGGAGAAGGAAACTTTTAGAAAACGATCATTACTAGTCTCAGAGAGCTAAGAGAAGATATTACATTCATGAAAAGAAATGGCTACTATAGAAAAGGATTAAAAAAGAGCTCTTAGAAATTAAAAATCCAATAGAAAAGTAGAAAGATAACATTGAGGACATCTCCCAGAAAGTAGAACAAAAAGACAAATAGATGAAAGGGGAAGAAAGGATAAGAAAATAAAAGAATGAGTCCAGGGGAGCAGATACCCACACAACAGAGATCCAGAAAGAAAGAACAGAGAAAAAGGGAGGAAGAAATCAACATCAAAATAACCTCTTGGGGCTGGCCCGGTGGCACAGTGGTTAAGTGCATGTGCTCTGCTTCCGCGGCAGCCTGGGGTTCGCAGGTTTGGATCCCAGGTGTGCACCGCTGCACCGCTTGTCAAGTCACGCTGTGGCAGTGTCCCATATAAAGTAGAGAAAGATGGGCACGGATGTTAGCCCAGGGCCAATCTCCCTCAGCAAAAACAGGAGGATTGGTATCAGACGTTAGCTCAGGGCTAATCTTCCTCACACACACACAAAAAAAAAACCCCTCAAATTTCCCTGAACCAAAGGCCATTAGTTTCCGGATTGAAAGTGTCCAAGCATGACCCAGAATGACCCATATCAAGATACATCATTATTAAATATCAGAACATTCTCACAAGCTTCCAGAGAGAAAAACCAGTCTCATACAAAGAATTAGGAATCAAACTGTCTTCCTGCTTCAAACAGTAACATTGGAAGCAAGAAGGCAATGCAGCAATGTCTTCAAAATTCTGGAGGAAATTATTTTCAATTTAGAATTCTATACTCAGTCAAACTCTCCATCAAGAGTAAAGTAGAAAAAAAGACATTTTCAGACACAAGCCATCTAACATTTACTTCCCACAGACTCTTCCTAGGAAGTTACCAAAACAAAAATGTAAATCGAGACAGAGAAAAATGTGGAATACAAAAAACAGGAAATCCATCACAGGAGAGAGGTCAGGGGGATCAACAGGATGATGGTGAAGGGAGATCCTAGGATATCAGCTGTGCGCCAGACGCAGAGAGCAACTGGGTCATATTGGAGCAGAAGGACTCAAAGAGGAGACAGACTGAGAGCTTGTCATCACAATGCCTCCTGCTGCTGTACCACCTTTAGGGCCTGGGGAAACTTCTCGAGGATGTAGTTCAATAAAGCCAGAGAGTAAACCAAGAAAAAAGAAGACATGAGATCCAGGAAACAGAATCAAACCCAGGAGAAAGGCAAAGGGAAGACCCAGGATAACAGCTGTGTTTCAGGCCTAAAAGGCCACCAGATCAGATAGAAGAAGAACAGAGATCTCCAACAGGGATATCCCCCAGGAAGGTAACTGACAGAATCTGATGGCATTGTAGAAAATTGTATTAAGAGGCTATTAGAAGGTGTAAGAAAAATGAGCAATAGATACCAAAAAACAAATTAAATGAAAAATTAAGGAATGTACTAACCTTAGGAAAAACAGAAGAAAGAAATATAATCATAGTATACTAGAATGTTCAGTTATGAATAATGCTGTATAAGCATAATAAGGTAAGTAGTAAATACTGATTTAAGCAAAAATTATGATATAATTGTATTGAGAAGATAAGTGAGGAGAAGCAGAGAAAATGATGGTAAAGAGAGCTAATTCCTCATCTACTCTAACAGGAAGGCTAGATAGCACCTAAGCGCGAAGACTCAAAAGTCAGCAGTATTCACATATTACTCACATTATGGAAATGTATATACACCAGAAGAAACAGCTAAAAGCTGAAAACAGTTGCTTCTGGGAAGACAAATTGGTGAGAGGGATGAACTGCTGTATTTTGATACATGCCTTTTAGTATAATATGAAGTCTTAAATTATGTATATGTATTAATTTGATAAAATAAAAATTAATTTTCTTTAAAAAAGAAGGATTAAAGACTTTCTATATAGGGAAAATAGCATATGCAAAAGCATGGAGTTGTTGTGAAAGAGTCGGGTTTTTCTAGAAAACTGTTAGTGCCACAGTAACACAGGAGACGCAGGCAGAAGCAAGCAGCATCGGATGCTGCAGAGACAAAAAGCAGTATCTCCTCCTCACCAGCTTTGTGGACTTTGGCGAGTCACCTAATCTATTCTAGTTTCCTTCTCTGTAAAATTTGACTAGAATAGCGCTTACTTCACAGGGTTTTGTAAGAATTCAATGACAACAGAAGCAAATGAATGTTGCAAAACATATTATGCTGTACAAAGGTAAGGGATGCAGGCACATCTCTGTGTCCCTTGGAATAGACAGTGTTCTCAGCATGCAGCTCAGAGGGTTCTAGGTAAGCAGGACAACTGCCCAGGGGACCTCAATCCTAGAGAAGCTGTTTAGCTGGCTAGGACAGACAAGTACCGTGGATTCAGGGCATGTCACAGCTGGAAAACACCAATGCCCTTGATTTACTGAAAAAACACATTCTTGGAGGACACCTTGACCTGGACCCTCGAACTGGGAGCTGCACAGCCGGGAGGGGTAGGCACCCATTGGTGAGTTCTGCAGGCCCTGAGCAGGTCAGGTTGATGCAATGGGAGACGCTGCTGGAAGGTCTGGGGGAGGGGCAACGCCCGGGGCCAGCTTCTCAGTACTGACCCCTTTATCCTCCTTTTCCAAAGAGTATCACTCTGCTTCCTATTCTGCTAAACTGTGGCTTCAAATTCCACCATGGAGCTCAGTGAAACACAAATAATAATAGTCTTAATTTCTAACACTTATATGATACTTACTGTATGCCAGGAACTATTCCAAATGCTTTGCATGTATCAACGCATTCAGTCTCACAATAACCCTATGAAGTTCACACTATCATCATCCCTACTTCACAGATGAGGTGCTGAGAGGTTATGTAACCTACTCATCATCACATAATTGGAAAGGGGATGAGCCAGCATCCCAAGCCAGGCGGTCTGTCTCCAGGGTCTGCAGTCAGAATCATTATACATCACATTATACATCAAGTCTCAGGCTTGAGACACCCAAGCCTCAAACTACTCAATTGTAAAATGGCGATATTTGGGGAGATGGCCTTGAAAACCTGTTACAGCGGAGAGCTTCTTTCCTTGGAACTAGGATTCATCAGTCGTGTATATATGCCTGAGGGTGAGGAACCTTTAATGAAGACAGGTGTTGAAGAAGAGCTGGAGTATATGTGGCTCCAGAATGGGAGAAGAAAGGGACCCCAGCCCACACAGGGAGATTCAACTGGAGAGAAAGCTAAGAAAACAAATGCCAACTTACACAGTTTTGTGCATACAGCCAAACCCCCTCCATGCCTGTCCCCACAGCCCCCTTGAATCCTGCTCTGCGCAGCAGCCCTGGTGTGGATCATACAGATGGCATTACCTGTGACGATGCAGGTGAACCTGACGTCGCTGTCCTCGGACACAGCCCGGGACTTGAGCGTGGTCTCGAATAGTGGCTGGGTCTCCTCTGTTAGCTGTGCAATGATGGAGCAGAAGGTGCTCCTAGGAAAGGCAAAGAACTATTCAGAGCAGCCTTCCCCCACAATATACCACAGCCTGGCACTGTCCAAGGCAGCTTAAATCTTACCATGTCCATCTGTCATCCCGTGGCCATGGCTCTAACACATGGCCAAGTCTTTCTTCAAAGGAGCCTAGGCTTCTTGGCCAGGTTAACGGCAAGGAGGGTACCAAGGGGCTGAATGGAATCCTGACCCAGACCCATTACAATAGGCAGGCTTCTGACCTCGGGCCAGGCTCCTGAGCATGCCAGACCACCAGCCCTGGCATTTCGTTCCATCCTTATCGGGAGGCCTTGTTTCACCCTCCACCTTTCATCTCCAGGGAAGCTCATGCATGAGGGAGACACATATGGACAGGCCCAGCCTCAGAGATGGAGAGGCACAGCAGAGCCTCCATTCATGCCAAAGAGGAAAAAGCCAGCCAACCCTCAAGGATACATAGGTCCTAGGAGCTCAGGGGTCTCTCCCAAAGCTTGGGCTCAGCAGAAAAGCCCCTGCATTTGTGAGCGTAGACACAGAATAAGCTGGCTGGTACCAGGGGTCTAGATCCAAAGGTGGACTCTAATTCCTTGGGGGTATCAGAAAAGAGAGACTCAAATGAATTCTAATCCCAAACAAGGCTATGGATCTGCAGTGGAAAGCCAGCCACGGCTCCCCTGCTCCATGCCTGGATACCACATGCTCAAGTGAATGCATGGCTAGCAGCTCCAGGACCAACCAGCAGGACTGCCAAACCACAAACAGATTCACCCCTGCAAAAGCCAGGACTTTTAGTTCCCTTGTGACAGTCCATCTTCCAGAACTCAGGGGCATTTGTGGACTCACTCAGTCCAGCAGAGACTCCCCAATACTATTCAGTATTTACAGTCCTCTTCTTCCCGCGCACAGGAAGCAAACCACGGCCCAAACCCTTTCATGGCCGGCAGTGTCACAGTGCACCCCTAGGCGTGAGCATGACCACATAGCTAGGCTGTGTGTTGCACAAGCCGTGCCCAGCCCTCCCCCGACCCCAACTCACACCCTATTGTGAGCAGCAGGGAGGACTGTAAGGGGTCAAGAGAAGCAGGAGGAACTACAGTGAGAAAGACTAGTCATTCAAAGCTGTCTTTCTCTGTGCCTCGAAGGAGGGGGTGGTCACCTCTGGGCAACGTGTGTCTGCCCACGACCTCTCCACCGGGGGGGAGCGGGGGTGAGAGTCTGTGGGAACACAAGAAAACAGGAGCTACAACCCTAAGCTTTGTTGGGGAGGGCTTCCACATTCAATTTATCTTTTCTGTGGATATCATTCTAGACTTGAATTTAAGGAGAAAGGTTGTGTCCCAGGAAGAACATCGGAATCAAGTAAGACTTCTGGACTGATAGGGATCCAGCCATGATTTCTCCAAAGGAACGCAGATGCCTGGGTCTTCAGGGAGTTGACAGGAGTCTTCCCCCACTAAGACTACCCAGAAAGGAGATCTCAACCTCTCACACACCTGAACACTTGAATTGGGTCTGCAGTTAGACTTCCATAACACAGCCTGCAACACTCTCACCTAGAACTAACTCATCTGTCTAATAAGCCTCTTTCCCTTTCTCTTTTAATCCACTGAGAAACAGAGGGTCCTTCAGAACCTAGACTATCAATTCCCTGACACTCAGGAAATATAACATCTGAAAACACTTCTTGCTAGTCTCCTACTAACAGCAATTTCTGACTTTGGGGAATACCAAATCCTAACCAACAGTTTCTGGAAGAAACTGCCATGCCAAAAGTCATTGGACTTCTATGATTTTGTAACTAATTCAAAACATCCCTATGTATGTTTTCCCTACATAATCTGAATTCTATCTTGCTCGTGAACATGAGCCTGGATCTAATATTCAGCTTAGGCTGTTAGGGATGAATCGACTTTGGCAAGTCTAAGAAAAATTTCAGCTACTGGATAAGTGAGAAAACAGAGAAATTATGCTTCAAGAAAATTTGCAGAGACAAGGGCTCATGCTAGATATTCAACAACAGGTAGTTATTTTATTTTGTTAATTTTTTGAATGGGAAAGGACACATCTTCTCAAACTTTCCACACTAGGTCCTAAACTATATTATAAAAAATATTTACATTGGAAAATCATAAGTAACCGCTGAAAGGCATAACTAGATGAAAGCCCTCTGGGGGAGTGGGTCTAGGATGCATTTGGGGGGACAGGGAGAGTCACTGCAGACACTGTCACGTTCCACTGAATGTCACCTGCTTTCTGTCCCCATCTTCCAAACCACTCGGATGTGGGATGGACCCAGAGGGTGCTGCCTCCAGTCCCCTGGAAAGCCAGGAAGTCCACACATCTGGAAATGGTCTGGTCCTACCCTGACAACTCCAAGTCCTTCCAACTCTGTGACTTCACAAGGATATCATAGCCTAATCGTGTCCCTAACGAACACCAGAATCACTGGTTTTCATGACGTTCAAAGGAACCTAATCACGCCCTAAGGTTTGGGCATTTACCTTGCTTTAAATAAACTTCCCAGGTCCTTTCTCTTTCAGCACTCACCACACCCCAGTTTGCCTTAGTTGTGATACCCTCTCTTCCACCCCTTCAGACCTGGGCCACACAGAACAAGGGATCCTCAGTATTCTCCCCTATCAAAGGAAACATACGTGGTAGGTGTTAATCATGTCTGTAGACCAGTTAGCTACTCAGAAATGTTTCTCTGTGAAAAGAAACTGTAGCCAGCTCTTCCTAAATCTACCAGAGTCTGGGATGAGGCCCAAGTGGTGGGAAGTACCAGGAAATGTTCCCACTTTGATCATAATAGTCAGTTCAGCCAGGGTTAGAGAGCCGTCCCCAGCTCAGGAGGCAAGAAGACAGTCATTGCACAAGCAAACCTCGACCGTGGGCCTGCTCAGGCCCTGCCCTGGCTCTGAAGCAGATTCACAGGACAAGCTGATGCAGGAATGCACTAACATGTTGTTCCCTGACTTCACACAGTTCACAGTCTGCAGAGGCAGACAGGAGCCAAAGGAAAGGGAATTCAGAGAAACAGGTGGTAGAAAGAGAACTTAAGGAACTGAAGAAAAATAAATGTTAAGAAGTGGTTAGAAGATAGACAGTAAGGTGCCAAACCTAGATAGGTGGTTACAAAACCATGAACATCTAGGATGGGGAAGAAGTGGGTCACATGACTGGTGGCTCCCTGTTCTGGTCCCATGGTGCCTCTCCCAGGGGCACAGAGATATAGTTGCAGGCATCTCAGGAACCCTTGCCTATTTCTGGGTCCCTGCACCCCTTTCAAATGGTCCATGCAAGTATCAACTGTGGCCCCTGTGAGACCCATGCTCACATGAGTCCCCTCTCATACCCTCCCACACCCACCCTCCAGCCCTCCCCTCCCCTCCCCATGCAGCCTGGTTAGTGCACAAGCAGTCACCCAGAGGCCCCTCAGTGCCCAGATCCAAGAAAAAAGCAGTCAGAGAAACGTAATGCAATGTGCGTTTACCTTCCAGAGCTGGGGTGAGACAACCGGTTGCTTGATAAGCTAAGCAAAAACAGCAAATGGAATCATTAGGCCAAAAAAGCAAGGAGAGGAGGAGGCAAAATCAACAACAGTCTGCAAAGTATTAACCGGCCACCATCTGGGACCCAGAGGCCTTTCTATTAAAAGGGACCAGCTGTCTTAGTTGGCCTGCTCCAGTTAGCAAGCGGCCTCACCACCGGACACCAGTTCATCTGAAACCAAGAGCTCATTAAATGCAGCAGAACCCAGGGAAATGGTTAGGCAGGAAGGAGGCCCCTTCGGGCTGTACTTTGAGAAAGGTGTGTCTCAGGCACTTGGGTCACTGCCCCCAATAGGGGGTCTCACAGCTGCCGGGCATGTTTCCCCACGCTGCAGCGCACCAGCCTGGGGGCAGCTCCTGCTTCACCCCTCAGCCTTTTGGGGAAGAAGAGCCCGCATTCCTGGAAATCCCTTTACAGGCTGGGAAAGAGACAGGTGGCTTGGAGAACACCCATTAATATGTTAAAGTACAGTTAAAGAGGCCACGAGAGGCAAACCAGCTGGGAGAGTGAAGAAGAGGAGAAAAACAAAGCAGTTAATTCAGCAGGAGCCAGGAGGCACCCAGCTCAGTCAGATCAGCACAAGGCCCGTTACGCCTAGAGGCCCTGATCATCTCTCCTGCCCAGGGTAGCTGAAAGTGGACACCAGGTAGGGGCTGCATAGGCCACTGGGGGCTGAGGACCCATGCAGGGCTGCCCCTTAGTGGAGATCCAGCCCGGTTGATATGAGCCAACTTTTAGCCTCTGCCTCCACCCTTCCTAATACAAATATTTCCAGTCGTGTCTGGGGCCACTATCTCCCACAGCTCTTTGGGAGATTTCAGGGGCCACCCCACCTACACTCACTCCCTTCAGCTGTCCCTACCAAGAGAACAACTCTCCCTTCGTTATCAGCAGCCCAGCCTGCTCAATGGCACTCATGGTCTACATCTCTAACCACAAGAAAGCTCCACTGACAGCCTGTCTCTTTATAACCAAAACACCGAACTCATCCTCTACCCAAACACACGGCTTCTGCTCCAGTGCTCCTGGGTTTGTGGTTACCACCAGCACTACGCCAAACTCTAAAGCTATAAATCTGCCATTTTGGACTCCTCCCTCTCCTCCAACTCCCAAGCTGCAAAAATGACTTGCCCTTCTTTCTCCCTTTCTCTCTACTCCTCCTATTGTGTTCTGATCAAGACCCTCCTGGCTCCATATTTGATGACCACCTCAACCCCCTTCTCGTTCAGCCTTCATATCACACCACCTCTCTGAAAAAAATGCTAGTGTCTCCCCACTGTATATTATATTGAGCCTCAACTCCTTGACTGGGCACTTAGGGCCCTCTCTGATCTACTCACACTCCCACTACAACCATGGTTCTCTACTTCCCAACACTCAGGTTCCCCTGTAGCCACACCTGTCCCTAGCTGGCATGGACATGTCCATTCCTGGCCTCTGAGCCTTCACTTTTGTCCCCCTTGCTTGGAAAGCCCTCCCTCTTTCCCTCTGCCACTAGTCTTCAAAGCTGGCTCTTTTTGTAGCTTCTGGAGTTCCCAGCCCAGAGCTAGGCATACAGTGGGTATTCAACAGCTGTTGTATGCAAGAAAGAGAGAGAAAGAGGGAAGAGGAGGGAGGAAAGGAAAGGAAGTGCATCTTTCAAACAGAAAGAGTCCTGCTCCCGAAAAGATGGTAAGAAGAAAGCAAAAATGCAGCTGCCTTTGCTCAGAGCTTTGAAAATCCTCTGGAGGCTGCGTGGGCAGAACTTCCCATGGTTCCAAGGCACTAGGCAACTCCATTCTTCCCTGACCATGAATTTCCTTTGCCTTTCTCCTCAGAATTGAGAGATTTCTCCTTTGTTGGGTCTGGATTTCTTCCCTGGGAAGGAGAGGGAGAGAATCAGCTCTCTAATTCACAGAGGAAATGACAAGTTCCACAGGTTCTACAAGTGGGCAAGGGACTGAGCTAGGATAGTGACCCCTTCCTGGCTCTCTCTAGGGCTGGTTGTGATGCTCTGCTCCCTGGCCCCATTGTCCTGCTTTCTCTAGGCCTCACCCTTACACTGTTATCCAGGTCAGGAGGAATCCTGGGTGACAGAAGCACCTTGCCTTCAGAAGGTGGAAGACCTGCCTGTGCCCTGCTGACTGGGCCAGAGCTAGGCTCAGGCTCGCACCCAGGCAGGGAATTCCCCATTTACTGACGCTGAGGGGGTCAGAATCAGAGGCATCAAATGTTGGGAAAGAAAGGTGTAAAAGAGTTCTTAATGCCACCTTCATTTTACAGAATGGGAAATCAAGGCCCAGGAAGGAAAAGTCTCTTCATAAAGGAGAAAAGTGGGCATAAGTGAGGGGAACCAGGACTGGCCATCAAAGCTGAGGCTTCCCATTTTTCCTGGTTTTCATATATTCTGGGACAGTCCTAGCCTGATGCTTCAGTTTCCCTGAAAGTCCTAGACAACCTGCCTGACCCAAGCAGAACAGAAGAGGTGTTACAAAGCTGCCTGCAGCAAACATCATAGGTTCTGCTGTTCCTCTGAGCCCACTTGGACCAGGGCCTCCAAGAAATGAGGGGCATGGACTTCTGAACTTCTTAGAGTCCCTCAGAAGCTAGTTAGCTATAACTGCATCCACCCAACAGCGGTTCATTAACCTAATCTAGCCTACCCATGCCCAACCTTCCTATAGGGGTGAAGTCCTATAGGCTGGCTGTCCTAGGAGGCTGGGCCTAAAGTTTGGTGGGACTATTGTGTGTTGGACCTCTGACCTCAATGGATATTGGAAATATCTTTGAGCTGAGTATGGTCTGGAAACCCCTCCATGGCTGTGAGGTAGGGGGAAGGGAGGTATGCAGAGGAAGACAGATTCTGGACCTGGGCCAAGGCTTCTGGTGGCCCAGCCCCGAGCCCAGCTGTTCATCAGCTCCCACGGGCATCCCATCCTCACAAGGGCCCATGAGAATCATGCCTCACAAGCGCTCCATGATAGATTACAGAGGTAGACCCAGAAAACGTTGGAACCAAGAGTGAGTAGAACAGAACTCACCTCTCAGTTAGGACTCTGGGATAGACAGGGCTCATCTGGGCTGGAGCCAGGGACAACTGGCAAAGTTCTCAAGGGACCCTCTTTCTCCTTCATCTCTTAGGCCCTCTTCCCATCCCCACAGGCAGTCAGGCTGTTCTGAGGGACAGAAGACTGTATGGTTGTCTGCTCCCATATGAGAGTCAGGCCCTGCTAGAGAACTAGGAACTGCCTCAGTCCCCCACTACCAAAACAGCCTCATCCACATTCACATTCTCCCCTCTTTGGCAGAGGTTTTTACAGAGGTAAGAGAAATCTGGCCCACCTTGTCCCTCAGGACCTGTGGGGCTCTGGGGCCGGCTGGCAGGGGCAAAACCCAGCCCAGTCCTGGGCTAGAAAACCCTTTCTCCCATTGCCCCAGCCCGGCCCCCTCCAAACACTTGATGAAAAGAGTCTCTTTTTAAGAGCATTCCCATTTTGGTCCAAGGGGACTTAAGCCAGCCACTTCTATCCCACCTTTTGTTCTCGGGCTGGCACACTGCTTTGTGCTCTTCAGATGTGCAATTAAAATGTACCTACCATATAACTGCTCAGCCAGGCAGCTAGAGAGTGGTCACACCATGTCCACTCTCCAGCCTTTTTCCTAACAGCCCAGATCCCCTGCCGTCCCCATTCTACCTGATTTTCAAGCCACCATTCCTTCCCTCCCTCCATCACTACTGTCTCCAAGAGAGGCCCTGATTCCCTCTTCTATTTGTTCCACTGGTATTGACAAAGGCCAGACAGGGGAAGCAAAAGCCCAGAAAAGTCACTATGACAAGTGTGAGACAAGTGCGAGGCTCCTACAAGACAACTTTACCATGGACTAGAATAAATGTCCAAATTTCATTCCAGTTTTTCCACAGAGCCAGTGGTTAGGAGGAAGGGGCATTCTTTCCTGGCAGCCAGGGGCCTTGTCAAGTCTGACTCAGTCACTAACATCAGCCCTCAGTCCTGCCCTAGACATGTGACACCATTTGACGAGTTTTATGCAGAAACCGGTTCCGGTTACATTTGAACTTTTCCTACTCCAAGGTCAACAGAACTCAGCCAATCCACGAGGAAGTGCCTGGGACTTTTCCTGAATGTCCTTGATGCTTGTTTTTGTGCTGTTTTAGGAACGGAGGACAAGAAGTCTCTAGACAGCTTCTCAGAGGAGTGGCTATTTTCTGCATAACCAACAACAAGCCAAGTTCTGGGGCTGTGACACAACCACTATCCCAATAGCCAACCATCACAATTCTCTTTGGAAAATAGGCTTTGGAGTTGGAGAGACACTGAACTGCCCAGAGAGGGCAGGAAGTGTCGGTCTCCATGGCAATGCACATGTCCCTGTATGTCTGTGTGCCTTTGAGTGCCGGTATTTTCTCTATTGTCTATCTGTGTCTTGACATCTGAGGGCAGCCTAGCTCCTAAAACAAAGCATCCACACCTCTTTAACTTTTGGAAGAGGAGTAAAGGGCTCATCAGTTCAACCCCTCCCTTGGCATCCAACTCCCCCAAACCGAGCAGGGAAACTGGTTCCCTCAGAACCACAGCTCTGAACCTTCAGACTGGGCCAACCAGCACCTCATCCCACCCCTTCACCTCACCAGCCCTCATGGAGACCCTGGGGAAGACCAAAGTCCTTGCATACGTTTATTTCCTGCTGGTGAATTCTTCTGCTCCAGAACTAAGCAGCCCCCACTCAGGGCGGTTCCCCCAGCAGCTCCCCTTGTCCCCCCACCCCCATCAATGCTCTCACCCTCCCGTCCAGCCGGGGAGGAATTTCAGCCGCTCTGGCTTTCCTTATCACTGACTGTGGAATCCGAGGCCAGGGAGTAGCTGAGTATGGGGTGAGGGTGCCCATGGGGCGGGAGTGAGGTGGCGGAGATAAGGAAAGCCTTCGGGCCCTGGGAAATCACCGCAGAATAGGGCCTTTGCCCTCCCGGGAGCCTCGCATTGCCACAGGCCCGAGGCCCACGGGCCACGAGAGGTCAGGAGGAGCCGGGAGGGCCATTCCGGCCTGGCCGTGTCCGCAGGCCTCGGGCCCCCCAGAGGCCGGGCGGTTCCTCGGGCCGGCGCGCCGGGCCCATCCGAGGGCCCCGTCCGAGGGCCTGGCTCGCAGCCTCGGCCCGCCCGACGCACCGCCCGGCCCGGCCCCCGGGCGCGACTCACCTGATGGCGGGCCGCAAGCTGAGCAGGTAGCTGCGGCTGGCCGGGCTGGGGGTCCACACCGGCCCGTCGTCCTCGCCGTCGCCCCCCGCCCCGGCCCGTCCGCCCGAGCCCCAGCCCTGGCCGGGGGCCCTCCGCGACCCCATGTTGCCGCCGGCCCCTGCCCGCTCTCCGGCCCGCGCCCCGGCCGCCGCTCCCGCCGCTGACGCGCGACCCTATTTATAGCCCCGCGGCCGGCCGGCGTCACCTGCTGCTGTCCCTCCCCCGGCCCGGCCAGCGCGGCCTCCGAGGCGCCGGGGGGCGCCGGGCCGCGGGGGCCTCGCCAGCCCTGCCCGAGGGGCGGACTCAGGTCTGTCGGCTCACTCCCTCGCGGGCGGCCCGCCGTGTGTGCGGCGCCCCCTCCGCGCCCGGAGCTGCCCGCCCGAGCACGGCGAGCAGATGCCCCTCCATCGAGGCCCCAGGACCCCAGCCTCCTGCCAGCCTTTCCTCCCTGCTCCCGTCCGTCCTGCAGACGCAGAAGCTCGGGCTCTGCGGCCTTCGCGAAGCGGAAGGTGCAGAACTACCCAAGGAGCTGCCTGGAGTACGGGAGGCAGGCGAAGCCCGGAGAGGCCAAAGAGGCGGAGGGGTGGGGGGCGGCGGGGGCCGGGGACGACGCAAAGCTGCTTGGAACTGGGGCTAGATCCGTTGGCAGAGGGGGGAGTCAGGGACCGGCCCCTCTTCCTGGACGCAGCCCTGACTGACCCTCGCCTTGCTGGTGGCTGTTAGTCCAACACTTAGATAAACCCACACGTCTCCATTAGTGACCTCAGTCCATAGCGGGCCAGAGCTCCTCTGGATATGTGTCTTGTGTTCCTCTCCATTACCTAGCATAGAGTAGGGGCTCAATAAACACTTCTAGAATAATTGAACCTCCTCCACCCCTTCAGTCTCCATTTCCCAGCACCTGAGGGGGAAATGGGCTGAGTCCTAACGCCCAGAAAAACAATTCAGTCATTCAACAATTTCTGAGAGCAAGGTTCTAAGCACTGCCTAAACCTGGTTCTAGATATTGGGAATGACCACAATCTGTTTATCCATCCTTTCTTCCCCTGCATCTCTGAGAGCATCCAGAAAGTGCTTGGAGCTAGATGGCTACAATCATTAGAAAGTTGGAGGGCCGCCCTGTGGCTTAGCGGTTAGGTGCGCGCGCTCCGCTACTGGCAGCCCGGGTTCGGATCCCGGGCGCACATCGACGCACCGCTTCTCCCGCCGTGCTGAGGCCGCGTCCCACATATAGCAACTAGAAGGATGTGCAACTATGACATACAACTATCTATTGGGGCTTGGGGGGGGGGGCAAAGGAGGAGGATTAGCAATAGATGTTAGCTCAGAGCCGGTCTTCCTCAGCAAAAAGAGGAGGATCAGCAAAAAGAGGAGGATTAGCATGGATGTTAGCTCAGGGCTCATCTTCCTCACAAAGAAAGAAAGGAAAAAAAGAAAGTTGGAGCAAAGGGGTACAATCTCTCTGTTCTAGAAGTTGCACCCACATTCGCACTCCTTTTGGAAATAGATCATCCCCCACTCTCACTGTGTGGTTCCAATGGCAACTGCCTTGTTCCTACATGATCCCACCCCTGGCCTCAGTTGGCTGGCATCTGACTCAAGCCGGGTTATTCCCAGTACCCATCTGCCTAACCACAGAGGTAGGCATCAGACCCAAGCCGTGCCAATCGAAGTTCTTCACAAAAATGTTTCTAATGAGAATTGGGACCGAAAACCAGTCCCTCCATGGTGGAAAGCTGTGGGCTCTGAGGTCCAAGCTTTCAGCAGCCATGTCTCCTGCGATGGAGACGGCCAGTGTGCAGTGAGGAAGAAGGACACACAAAGAAGCAGAGGCAAGGGGCACAGAGTCCTGATGGCTTTCAGGTGCCTAGTCGCAGGTGTTCCTGACATCCAGCCTTGTCCCTGGCCTTCCCACAGGTGGGCAGTTGCAACCATTTCAAATCTGTATACCAAAAAAGTTCTCCCTTTGCTTACGCTGCTTCAAATGTGATTTCTGTTATTGGAAGCTGAGAGTCCTGACCAATACTAAATGTTTTCTCCTAGTGAACCCAAATCCATCTCCTGACCACATGCCCCATTCATCCTTGTTCTGAGCTCCCTGGAGGTGCACATATTAAAATCTCTTCAGTCACCTACAGGACAGTCCTTCAAATATTTGGAAGCCTTCTTGAAGTTTGGTTCATTTGTCTAAATCACATGAAGACCCATGTTTCAGGCTAGCGCACATGAGCTAGAGGCAGAGGTCACAGGATCTGTGTCCTCAAGAAGCTTATAGTCTAATAGGGAAGACAGTCATATAAGCAAAATACAATGCAGGGTGAAATGTACAATTATAAAACTATGTATAAGGAAGCATAAAAGTGTAGAGGAAAGAGTGGTTAGTTCTGCCTGGGGATTTGGTTAAGAGTTTTACAAGGAAGGAAGTAAAACTTGAGAAGGATTTTGAAAATTACATAGGTGCTCACCAAGTAGACTGTTGTGCGTGGGGGACAGGGTGGACAGAATATTCCAGATGAAGGAAACAGTATGCACGAAGATATGGAGGTATGAAACAGCTTGGTATGCGTGTCACTCAAGCGTAAGGGAGATGGGCAAGTAGAGAGAGAAGAGAACTAGGCAGGGACCAGATCCTGAAGGCCTGGCCTAGTACACTGAGGAACCTAGACTTTTCTTTTAGGCCATTTCTCAAATGACAGTGGATATGGTGCCACTAGTTACTCTAGTGACTGTCCAATGTATCAGTTTCCTTTTGAAAATGTGACCCCCCCCCGACAGAAGTCAAACCAGAGCAGCCAACAATTGTATCAGCATCTCTCTGGATCTGAGCTCCACACATTAGCAACAACTGTTTTGGGCAGCCACATTATTTCATTGATCCTGAGCCTGTGAGTTTTCAACATGAACCCTGTTCATCTAAGTCTTTCCCACTCCTACTTGTAAAATCTTTTTTATCCTAAGTGCAAACTTTTACCTTAAAAGGTAAAAAGTGGTATCTAACAAATACTAGGCTATGATTCAGGAGACTCAGGCTATGATTCAGGGGACTCACTCAGGCTATGATTCAGGAGACTCAGGTTCTAATCCTGCTCTTCCACTGAGCAGCCGGGCAAGTGGCTCATCACCCCTGAGCGTTGGCTTTCTCCTTTGTAAAGAGGAGTGAGGCATTCCCTTTATGATCCTGAAGGTCATAGCTGTTCATTTAGCAAGTATTCATCAAGTAACTACCAACTACTACATGCCAGGCATTATGCCCAGTGCTGGGGTACAGAAATGAATAAGTTATAGTCTCTACTCTTGAGAATCTCTCAAGCCTGAAAGGATGAGAATTAAAACAGTATTGCCATAAATCCTCTGACAGAGATCTGCACATGGTGCTGAAAGAGCACAGAGGAGCACATGCTGTGGTTCTGTGTTTGGAAATAACCATAATATAAAGCAGCCAGTATTTGCTATTAAATACGAGTACTGATGAAGCATTGTAGGAATTTCCTAGTGGTGCCAGGATCCCCTCTCCCAGTTGTTTTGAATTTCCTGGGACCCCAGAGTAAACTGGGTGCTTGTGGTAGGGAAATCATGGGCTACCGTTAATTAACATACTTAGCTTAGGGTAACAAGGGAAGGTACTCCTTGTCAGAGTATAGCAGAGTCTCCCAGGACACTATGACCAACTACATCAGCCCCTCTCATCAAGGTCTGAATGACTTTGAACATGCCTTTTATTTTGACTTAGTTCCACCTCTTCCCCTTTCTACTCAGCTCTCTCTCTTCCAATGCTAACAAAATTCAAAGGGAACAATCCACCCTCCTTTGAAGCATTGGCCAAGGGCATACATTATCCAATATTTATTGGCTATCAGGACACCATTCCACCTTCCTCCCCATCTTCCACCTGAACTTACTGAGTTCAGGCTACCTCACAATGAGTGCCACTGTGCACCATGCTCTGGTCCCCTGCCATCATCCCAGCCTCTCTAATAACTCAGCCAACACCCTGGCAGCAGGTCTGCTGACCTCATCTTCTCACAGACTTTTGCCCCAACTTCCCTTTAGCAACCCAATCAAATGCCCACCACCCGAACCTTGTCAGAGCAATTTCTCCGTCTCTAAAACGCTATTCTGTTATCCTTCCACCTACCAAGGCTGCCCTCAGCTTTAGGACAATTCCAGACTCCAATTCTTGCCTAACTTCTCCACTCATGACTTCCTCCCTGGCTTCTTTATCCACCCCCATCCCATCTACACACAGACACTGTGGACAATAACTTCAACTACAACTATACTTTCCTCAGGGATCTCATTTCACTTGCCCCTTGACCTTCTACTAAGTTTGCCTTGCTGGTTCCTAACCTGGAATCTAGTTCCTAACATGGGCTTCTTGCTCCAAGGCTGGCCAACACTTCTGGTTTCCAACCTGAGTCCAGTCTCAGGCAGCTTGGCAATCCTTTTATGCTTCCCAAAGCTGACCTTTTCCTTTCCCTACAGCAACTGTTCCAAACAAGATTCCAACCTCTCCTTTGCCTTCCTCACTTGTAATAGTCAGCTGTTCCTTCAAAATACAGGGAAAAGTAAGACCATCGGGCAAGAATTTCAACTTTGAAGGAGGACAGGCTATCTATATCATCCCTGAGTTGCACTAACCTCTGCTTCAAAATGTATATTGTTCCTTTCCAAGCCTCTCAAACTTCTGCTCTATCAGCTCTCCGTGTCCTCCCCTGCCTGGCCCCCTGCCTTACAGCGTTTGAGGATGATCAAATGTTTGCTTTTCCCTGAAATATTTACCCCATCTTTCACTTCCCTTCACTACTTTCACTTCTCAAAAGAGCTCAAGGAAACTAGTTACATTATCAAGCAGTAGTGGGTTACCGGAATTGGGTTATAAAGTGCCAACTTTGGCCTCCTGAACAAGGCAGAAGCAGCCCAATGACCAGAGCTGAAGCAGAGGTCTGAGCGAGGCCGTCCCCACAAGAGAAGCCTGATGCCAGTCCCCGAATGTTACCGTGGGGCTCCTGGGGGTGAGGTGGTCCCCTGGCCTGGAGCAGGGAGAAGTATGAGTGGAAGAACATGTGGCCCCAGCTGTGTGGAGGGGAGGAAACATGGGGCGGGGACCACTCAGGTTTGGCAGAAAGGGAACTTGTCCATCAAGTAGTACCCCTTCCACCTCTAGCCTCTTCCTGCCACTGCAAGGCCTCAGAGGTCAGGGGTCCCCCCAGCCTGTGCATGGACATTTCCAGGGATTGGGAATATGCTACTCCTCCAGAGAGTCCGTTTCATTTTCAGGAGGATTTTCCTTTTATTGAGTCTAATCCTGTTCTGCTCTCTGAGGGCACTCAAAGGAAGTCTAGACTCTTTTTTTTTTTTTGTGAGGAAGATCAGCCCTGTGCTAACATCTGCCAATCCTCCTTTTTTCTTTCTTTCTTTCTTTTTTTTTTTTTTTTTGCTGAGGAAGACTGGCCCTGGGCTAACCTCCGTGCCCATCTTCCTCCACTTTATATGGGACGCCACCACAGCATGACTTGCCAAGCAGTGCCTCGGTGCATGCCCGGGATCCAAACCGGCGAACCCCAGGCCACCGCAGCAGAGCACGCGCACTTAACCGCTTGCGCCACCGGGCCGGCCCCTAGACTCATTTTTCATATAATAGCCCTGCAAAGGTGTGAAAATACTGATCATGAAACAACTCTTTTCTTGACAAAACACCGGGTTCCTTCAATAGCTCCTCGAATGAAATGGCACTGAGAGCCCCACAGCATGCTAGATGTCCCCTCCGCACATGTCCTCTTTGCCAATGTTCACTTTTAGCTGCTGCGCCGTGAACATCACACTTCACATGTGAGCTCTTCAGGGCAAAGTACAACTACCATCACCCTCATTCTCATCAGTAGACTTGCAAGATCTTATTCTGGTTTTTTGGCATCTATGTGGACTCAGGCTGAGGTAGCTTTTTCCACAAGCTATGGCACAGGAACTGAGGCCAGAGGTCAGTGAGGCCTTCCTTATCAAGCATCATCCGCTTCCACTCCAGGCTTCAAAGCTCCCCAGACCCATCTCAGTGCAGGTCGTTAGCAGCATGGTAAGTTACACAAACACATGTTCACCCCCTCCAGTTTCCTCTTTCTATTTTTCCTTCTCTTGATTCCGCTCATTTTAAAGGTCTCAGCCCTGAGCTCAACAAAGCCCTAGATTTCTGCTAGTCCTGCCCTTCCTTGGGAACATGCTGCCTTCTGCTGCAAGCTGCCCTTCCTGCCAGCCGATCTGCAGTGCTCTGGACTGCTTGTCTGACCTCCCTCCAAGAGTTCCCACAGCTCCCAGCTCGCCGCAGCTAAGCCCCTGATTCTGGAAGGTGGAGACTCCAGGTCCTGCTGCTCTGGGATGAGCTGGCCACTCTGGCACTCCAGGGATTGGCGATGTGGCCACAGCTGTGCTGGACACCAATTAAAGGATTACTGGCAACAAGAAGCCACTGCTGATTCTGGTTTGATTGGAAGGGGAATTTGGGACTCAAGTGGAGAGCTGCCCCAGCCAGGTGTCCTCCCCAATCCAACTACTCTGATTGCACACTGGATTGGAGGGGCCAGGAATTTCTGCCACAAATGTAGGCCCTTTCCAGAATAAAGTAATCATTAGATGAGAGGGTGGCTCTGTGGTCAAGGGGCAGCAATTAGTCGGTCAGGCCCAGGATACAAACTCCACATCCTCAATTAGGCCTGGGAAAGGCCCCTCCCAGACCAGGCCTCTCCTGGTCCTCTTGCAGGGTGAACCGGTCCCCTTTCTCCCTTTCGAGTCTTGTTCTAAGGAAACTCTTCTATCTCAGCCAGCCCTCCTTTTTCACAACAGCTGCATCTTCTCCTTCTTTTAAAAATGTTAATACCTCCTGGCGACAGCTGCTGCAATTATTGCTCACCCAAGGGATGCCATTGATAAATCAAGCCACTGCCTCCTCCATTTGTGACCCTGCTATCACCACCACACTTCCTCCTAATCAGCTACTCCTAGTTTCTAACCATCATTGTCCAGCCCAGTGTTGTTTCCAGATTCTCAACTCCTCACCTGTTCAAACACTCCTGCCTGCCCCTCCACCACTTGCCCTTTCTCTCCTCACCATCCCCACTCCTCCCACCTCGTCTTCTCCCTTTCCCCATTTTACAATCATATTCAAAGCCCTCCTCAGAACCCATCTAGGGTAGAAATGGGAAGCCTCCTCCTTAGGCCAAGAGCTTCTTAGAAAGTAGAACCTAGCTTCCTCCTCAGATACCCAAAATAGTCAGCCCTGTCTATGCACAGTGAGTCTTACGGCAAAATTCCAAGCAAATTGATCTAAGAACTAGAAAACCCCAGAGGAAAATAGGAATTGTATAGCGTGCCCTGGGCTAGAACTGAGAAGGGAAGCTTAGAAACAGTGGAGCTTCCCAGTTTAATGAATGCCAGAGGGAAGAGCCGCTGAATCACTCTCTTCAAACATCAAAGGCATAATCAACTGTCCCCATTTTCACAGAAAATAGAGGAGAAGGCTATGGGATTAAGTTTTAGAAGTAAGACCTAGTAGGTTTTAGACCAATACTATACTGTACATATATATAATACCATGGCCACCCATGAAATGAGATGGTGCTATTGAGGCACTATCACTGGAGCACTCACTACGATAGGGGCTCATCACAGTTAGAATTGATTTAAATGGTTTTATCATATCCCTCTGCCCCATTTTCCATAGGATTAATTACACATTTGTTGATTTTTTAGTATTCATGCACTGAAAACTCCATTTCAATTTGCAAATGATAATAAATATTATAAAAAATAAGAGCATTTTAAAAGGCCAATGCATGACACAATGAACTAGCTCAAGAATTCATCTGGACCTAGGTCCCTAATGAAAAGCCACTTGGGTAACAGAAGGATTTGAAGACACTTGGAAATTATCAAGTAAACAGAATGTTCAAACTTGGAAAGGCATGACAAAAGCCAAAAGAAATAGGTACTCATAAAAGAGCTCGAACTATATCTGAAAAAATGTAAATCTGATGCAAATTGAAATATAAATAAATGCAAACAAAACTGATATTACCTTGGAGGGAGGGGGCTGAGTGGGAGGGATCTTTTGCATTTTTCTATATATCTAGACCTAAAGTCAATAAATAAATAAACAAAAGAAGAAATTCAATAAGAGTTCTTGCGTTTGGGAAGGTCTCCTCCATTTTGACATAAATATATGAATGAGAAGATAAAATCTAGCCAGGCTCAAGATCCCCAGAGATTTAAACCAAATCTCCACCCACCCCCCACCATGACAGATGTGAGAACTGAGGCCAAGAGAGATCAAACAACTTAGTTACAGAGTCCAGACTGGAACCTAAGGCTTCTGATTTCTAGTCACTGGCTTTCTTCCTTCTGTCACACTGCCAGTGACTTTAGTCAAGAAAAATAGGGACAAACTCCTGAGAAATAATTCTGCAGAAGCAAAGAGCTATATGTTCAGCACTCTTCATTGCACTGATGAAGTGGGAAATTTAAATATTAAACGGGGAATGGGTAAGTAAATTATGGTGATTCAAAAATGATTGAAAATGATTTCAAGGCTATGTAGAAATATGGAAAATGTCCACACATAATGTTAAGTAGAAAAAAGTAGGGTGCAAAATCAGAGGCAGTGTAGTGTTAGTCACATCTGAGTCCCAGCTCTGCCCCTTACTAGCTCCATGGCCTCAGGGAAATTACTCAACCCTGAAACTCCAAAAGAATAATAGTAACATCTATCTCATAGGACTGTTTGAGGCTAAACAAGGCAATGAACGTGAGAGTCACGTCTGTCATATAGAGTAGTTCGATGTTAACTACTGTTATTATAATTATACCATAAATTCAGCTATGAACTGAACGACTGGAAAGCAATATGCAAAAATGAAAAAAAAAGACGGGACTATAAATGTACATATTTTTTATTTTCTCCAATAATGCCTTATCATTTTCCAATAAGAAAAAGGCATTTTAAATAGAGACCTCAAAAAAATCCCACACTTGGGGCTTGGGTCTTAGTCTCCTCTTTCCTCCAGAGGGGCCCAAGGCTCCCTGCGCCCAGTTCCTAAGGCTTCTGTGGCATCTGTTGGTGGAGAAGGTCAACAACGGCCTGAATCCCTTGGAAAAGACAGGGGGAATGTTCTAGAACCTGGAAGACCCTGTCTTGCTCAGATCAGACCCCGAGAGAACTTCGTAGCTACCAGTTGAATCAGATTCTTGCACTCATGCATGCATGCACGCACTCACTCAATCATTCAAACACTCTCTGAACCACTAGTGTATGCAAGGAACTGTGCTAGCTTTCAAAGAATCAGACTGACCCGCTGGATGAATTTGGAACAATCTCCATTATATAAGTGAAAAAAGCAAGCTTCAGAACACTGTGTATAGAATGCTACCATTTGTATTAAAAATAGATATATAAATATACATATTTATAAACTTATAAATGCATAGAATTGCTCAGAAAGGATACACAAGATATAGGTAACAGTGATTAACTCTAAAGAGGGGCCTGGGGAACTGAAGGCTCCATCAGGAAGCTCACTTTTCAACGTATACTCTTGTATTGTTTGGATGTCTTACCATGTATATATATTAATTTTTCAAAAAACACAAAAATGAAAAAAAGCAAGTCAAAGAAAGTGTGCCTGGTACTGAATATATCGTGGTGAACAGGGCAGGCAGGGGGGTTCCTCAGTCTCGGGGAAGGCTTAAGTGTGTTGAACTTGCTGAGCCACAACTGTTAAGCTTTCAAAAAGCAGACTGTTGACATAAGTTAAGGGAACAGTTCTTTCTACACTAAGTAGCTTATAGTAATTCAGCATATCATTTTACAGAGATAAAGCAGTTGGAAAATAAATACTAGTCATTTGTCAAGCCTTCGAGTGTATTAAGTTGTAGTCTCTACAAGGGTGGGGATCTTATCTATTTAACTTGATCAGCAGAGCATTCACTCCAGCTAATGTGCAGATAAGTGCTTGTTACAGCAAGCATTTTCTGATGATAACAAATGATAGCACAACCATCAAAAAACATCTTAAAAAAGAAAAGAGCAGACTATATCAGACCCGGAGGGAACCATGTTGCCTGGGAGGGTTGGGTAATCTTTTCAAGGATGGCCCCTCCCAAAATGATGGTCTTCCAATGGCAAGATAAATCTCAATGGGAATGACAGGTCCTAGAGACACGGCATGTGCTTCAGAACATCACAAGTAAATGTGATGTGTAGGGCTCTCCTTGGGGTGACAGGACACAGATTGACTCCAAAGAGAACCTGGCACTCAGTAGGACACCCCAACCGTAGGGAGGTAGGAAAGTGCATGTCCGGATGGCTGCAAACCACTGACAAGCTGGCAGTCAGCCAAGGCAGCCGGGTCACTAAGGCAGCACAGTGGTTGACATCGTGGACTTTAGAATAGCAGGCTTGACTCAGCACCATCACTCACAGGTGGCCCAGCAAGTCATTTGACCTCAGTTTTCTCCACTGTGAAATGGAGGGTAACTGTGAGATCACTGTGAGGATTAAATGAGAATCACTGGAAAGTGTTTAGCAAGATGCTGGACATGCGAGCAGGGCTTAAAGTGCTATTATCATCACTATTTCTAAATAACGGAGAGGTGTCCTGGACCAGTCATAACTGACCATCAGCATACAAGTCTGGACAGCAGGCGGGTTACCTTCCACCCACCATGCCCTAAAGTCAAGTCAAGAATCCCTCGCATTTATATAGTGTTTCATAAACTAGAAAATCCTCCCACATTCACCAACTCATAAAAGCCTGTGAAGCTAGTTGAATGGGAATTTCTAACCCTATTCTGAAGCAGAGGGACCCGTGAAGTTAGGGGGTTTGTCAAGAGCTGGTTTAGGGCAGAACCCAGGCTGGGACCCAGGTTTCCTGGTGAGTGGCTCAGCATTCCTTCCACTCCATGTCATTCCCAGGAAGGAAAGACGGACACAGGGTCAGGACAGGTGGTGAAACCTGTGATTTCACCTCCTCTCCCCCACTCCAGCTACACTGCTTCTGAGCAGGAAGAGATTCAGCCATCCATCTCAAATCAGCCTCCTCTATAATCTGCTCCTCTAAGTGGACCCGGGGTGCAGGGTGGGCACCTTGCAACTGGAATTAGGGAAGGGATGACAGCTAAGTTGGGGTAGCTCTGGCTTTGCAGCCAGCTGGAATCAAGCTCGGCTTGCCCTCACTGCCTGCTTGGCAAGTAAGGCCACGGTGGCCTTGCTAGGTATAGCAATCATTAAACAGCAGAGTCCCTCTGAAATTAAGGCAAGCACTAACCTTTCCCAATGCCATTAGCATTTTCACCAAAAATTTGGCATTTGGGAGAGGAAGATGTATTTTTTTTCAATTGTAAAAAGGTCAGGCATATTTATCTGACTAAATTAATTGACATTCAATGCCCCCCTTGAAAGATCACCTCTAACTCAGCCAGCACCGACCTCCCCCTGCTGCACTAGACCCTCCTGGGCCCAGTCCCACATCCCACCCATGTAGGGCTGCAGCAGCCACTCAGGTCAGAGATCAGATGACACCTCCATACAGCCTGCTCCTTGTGCTTGGTGAGGCTCTAACTGCCATCAGCGAAAAGGCAGCCAAGCCTCCCATGTCTAATTCCAATTCTGCCACACCTGAGTTCCCTGTGGCAGTGGAAATACCAAGGCCTCTTGAACACTGCGAGAAAATTACCAAATTCCTTCCCTCTATCCCTTCTCTCCCACTCCCCACCAATAAGGGGTTCTCTTAGGTTGAAAATCCATTTGTAGGAAAGATGGAGTTGCCCAGAAAATTTCAACAGGCCCTAAAGCCAACGCCACTAGCCCAGGGGAGACCTTGGAGGTGACTCTTCACCACCGTTAAGACCCTCTCCTCACCCTTCCAGAAGATCTCTAGAGAACCAAGGAGTACCAGGCCCCTGGTTTCCTAACCACAGGCCCAGAATCTAGTGAGGATCTTCCTTGGACAGTAGGAAACACTGTTCTCTCTCAGAGATGGGAAACATCGTTCTCTCTCAGAGATGGGACAATGAGGGAAGTCTGGAAAAGACCCTTAGGTGGAGCAGGGTAGGGCCAGGCTCACTTGAAGAGGAATACAAGAGCCTACCTGCATGGTAAGAAGATTTTTTTATTTGCAATATAGTCTGAGCAACATGAGTGTAGCCAAGAGGAGGAGGGGCTGGCCTTCCTGGGGCAGCAGCCTCTCTAATAGCACAGGAGCAAGAGTACAAATATTCCAATGTCTGTGTGCCCCAAACCCCACTTGCCAGGAAAGGCAGAACAGCAGCAGAACAAGGATGCCCAGCTCCTTCTGAAGGGGCCTGCCTCTCCGTGCCTGCCTGCCCTGGCTGCATTTCCTGTTCTCCCGGGTTCCAAACAGAGGTGTGCTGCACGAGTTTCCCCCACCCACACAGACAGGATGAGCCAGTGTGACAATTAATTCTCCAGGACTATTTTTGGGGAAAAGAATCAGAGAAGACAAGAAGGGCACGGTGACCAAGGGCCCTCGCCGAGCCAGGCTGGGCAGAGCTCTCCTCTGCACAAGGGACTGCACGAGTATCCTCGGCCCTCGCAGGCTCTGATGGCAGGAAGGAGAGCTGCCGTCCGCAGGCCAAGAGAGCTCGGAGGAGGCCCCTGGCTGAAGGCAGCAAGCGGGGAACCTCCCAGAAGAGCACAGCCGCTGAAGGGTTTCAAGCTGAGTTGACAGCATCGGGGTTGGGCCACGTAAGCAGCCTGGGGTTGGAAGGACACAGACAAGAGTCGGGGTATCAAGAAGCAGCACAAAGCCATAAATAACAGAAGCAAATTCAGAGCTCTGAGGTCCTGGGCGACCCCACATTTTCTGGGGCTGGGGAACACTGCAGACACTGCTCCAGGGCACAGCGGCCACACTCAACACCGGGCAGAGCCTTTTATTTCCCACTGTCCACACGGCAGGTGGAGGACACCATGGCACCACCCCGACTGCACACACTGCAAAGCCTCCGGTCACACCTGAGGGGACAGTGCGTGGCTGTCCTGGTCCTGAGAGGCCTGTGGTTGACTCTGAGTATCCTGGGCACCATCCTCCTCAGGGGCCGGGCCCAGTGATCTCCTCGCCTCTGGGTTGCCCAACAAAGGCTCGCTGACACATTCTTCCAGTCCGTTCTCCCTGGTTTCCATGGACACCTCCTCCCCGGAGCCCTCCTCTGGCTCTGCAGCCTCCACTGCTACCTCCGCCGCCTCCTCCTCCTCCTCCTGGTCTCTCACCTTGTGGACGATGAAGAGGTGGCGGCTGAGGGAGCTGGCAGAGGTGTAGCACAAGCCACAGAGGAGACACTGGGCTGTGGAGCTGTCCATCTGGTGTTGAGGTATGTGGCTCTGAAACTCGAGCCCCGAGTCTGTGGCAAAGCTACATTTTGCACACTGGAAAAGGGACTTGTGCCTTTTGGTGGAAGAGACAATCGTGCCATTGCTGGTGCCTGGAGCATCCCCCACTCCGCTGACTGGTCTTTTCAGATGGTTCACCTGAAAGGGGAGACAGTGTGAGAGAGGCCAGGCCAAGCCCGAGCCTGAGCCATGAGCTCCCAGACACGACCAGTGCTGCTCAAGGACTCACAGAATCACCACCCAGGCCAGAGGCACCCCAGCACTGAACACTGGTCTAGGTTTGGTTTGTTTCATTTTTTTGGTTTGCTTTTGTTTTTTTTTTTTTAATGTAACGTGTGCATGTGGCACAATAATCCAAAGATATGGGAAGGGAATAGAGAAAATTAAGGCCCTCTTACCCCACTCCCCAGGCCTGCTCTCCAGGAAACACCTTATTACCTGGGTTCTGTGGCTCCTCCAAGAGATATTCTATGCATATACAAAAATAAAACTGTTGTCTTTGACAAAATGATAGCATTACATGCTTTTTTCACTTAACAATATATACTGGCGCCTGTCTCCATGAGAGCACATACAGAGGCTTCATTCTCCTAACAGCAGCACATTGACTCATCGTGGGGATGAGCAGGCCCCACTCACTGGTGGACACTCGGCCAAATTCCATCCCTGTTACTGCACACAGTGCTACAGTGAACATTCTTGAATGCATTTCCTTATGCCCAAAGCCACAGATATCTGACAGATAAATCCTAGAAGCAGAATTGCTAGGTCAAAGGGTATATGCATTTGGAGGGGAAGGAAGGATGTGCATTTTAATCACAGACAGATGTTGCCAAAATGTCAACTGACACCCCACCTGCTATGTGTGAAAGGGCCTTTGCTGACCAGTGTCCTTCTCTGAATAGCCAAGAAAGAATGCTCTGGAATTCCAGGCAGCTCTCAGCCAGACACGCCTGACCCCTCTGAGGAGCAGAGGAGCAGCCCCCCTACCATAGAGTAGGAAGAGACTACAGTGAGGAAGGGAAAGCAGGCTGCTCCAGAAGTTCACCAGAAATGGGAAAAGGGCATGGAACAGGGATGAGGTCACAGGACAAGGGTCCAGGGTAGCAGGAATCTAGGCCTGGCTCCTCCCATAACCAGTGGGGGATGGGTGAGTGTGACTCAGTCGAGCATCGCCATCCTCACCTGACAGTCAGCCCCGCCTGGCCCTGCCTCCTAGGACTGCAGTGAGGCAGAAGCAGGACGGTGTGTGTGAAAGTACTCTAGTGTCCAGAGCGCAGCACACACCTGAGGACGGGGTCACAGCGACAGGGAAACAACAGGAACAGAAGGCCAGTGGGCTGCCTCACAGGTCTTTGTCCCTGTCCTTTACTTGTGTGCAGTCCCCAGGAGGGTCACACGGTGCTAGAGAGTGACCCACACTGGGGGAAGCTGTCACTGCTGGTTGCTCCATGGCCACAATTACAGGTGGGCTCCCTGTAGCCTTCCTAGTAACCTCCAGCTCCAGGCTCACTGAGCAGGCTGCTCCAGAGAGCAGGGGCCCCACACTCACCTGGGGGGAATGTCCAGCCGAAGGTCTGACTTTGGACGTCTGGCTCAAATCAGGGTTCCTGATACCATGCATAAGGCTGATGTGGCTCTCCAGGAGGGAGGGCCGAGGAAAGCTGGGGCTGTCCTCCGTGCAATACCTGCAAAAGCACAGCCAGAAGAGGTCATGTGAGATGACAGGCTCCAGGGCCCAAAAGATCCAGGCAGGCCCAGCAGGCAGGCAGAGGTGAAAGCTGCTTCTGGCTCCAGGAAAGAGAGTCTGGAGTAGGCAGACAGCTGGCTGGGTGGTCCTCAGACTGGCTGGGTGGTGCTGGGTACTCCCCAGAGAAATCTAGTTAGCAAGCCAGCCAAGGTGGCAGACAACAGCAAGTCAGAATATTTGTGCTGGCCCTAGGCCATGATCCTACTCTCCACTCCCTGATATCACCGCCGAGAGGCCCAAGTGCTGGGCTGGTGGACAGCATGAAAGAGGCTGGAGCATGTCCTGAAGCACAGACAGATGGTGTTGAAGCCTCTCTGCCAGACGGGCACACATCACCACCATTCCCCTCAAACCTCAAGGCCCTTCACTACTGACTGGCAGTGCAGCCCAGGGTTAAGGAGGTGGGAGGAGGGAGGGTTCAGGAGCTACCAGGTTCTAGAAACTGGTTTCTGACATGCCTTGATTTCTGATCCAGCCACAGCATTTTTCCTTTAGAAATTCACTTATCTCCTGCCTTTGACTCCTGATCTCATAGCAGTGGTACCATGGACAGTCTTTTTGAATTGCAGTCCTCCTGGATTCCACCTCTGGGGACTCACCCACAAGTGTAGACTTTCTTTACTGTGTCGTGGTTGTTGCGGATATGTTTGCGCAGGCTGTTGGGGGTGTGGAAGGACTGTTCACACTGCCGACACGGGTACCGCTTCACTGTCTACAGGAGATGACAGAATGCAAAGCATCAGAACCATTAGATAGTCCTGGGCGCATCTTTCTTCTCAGATGATGTAGGCAGAAAGGAGGATGCCCCAAAGACTTCAAGATCTGTGGTACCCACCTTGCCCAAAGCACCAGGAACCCTGAGAGGTCAGCCACATGAGGGGCCTCTGACCCTACAGGAAGAAGTCCAGAGACTCTGGCGCTGCACTGTGACCATGTGACTACACTTACCCGGCCGTGGCTCTTTTTCATGTGGGACACGTAGCTCTCCCGATCAGGAACCCACTCCTGGCACTCCTGGCAGGTCCAGCCAGTGTTCCTCAGTCGGGGCCTGGCCTCAGCCCTGCGATGGGCCTCAGGCCTGCCCCAGCGGCCAGAAGGCAAGGAACTGCCGCGACCAGCCACACTAGCGGCCGGGGGCTCAGTGGAAACTCGAGAGCTAGAGCGGCTTGAGGACACGTCCGCAGGTGACTGGAGGCTTGACAGCTCGTCCACGTTTCGGGGAACACCATGGGTGCTCTGGGGATGGGGAGAGCGATTACTGACTGGGCAAGGGGAAAGATGCAGAGTCAGACCCCCAGCCAAGGCACGTGCCTTCCTCCCCTGCCACCTCCAAGGCATCCCACCTTGACATGCTGCATCAACTCTGGCTTCTGCAGGAATAAGAGCGGGCACTCAGGGCACTTGAAGACGCCCACCTGCGCCTTGCTGGCATTCTGGTAAAAATGCTGCTGAATGTGCCTCTTCTTGTTGAAGACCATTTCACAGGAGCACTTATAAATGAGCCTGATGAGACAAGCCCCAGGGTGTGAGGTGGCCAAGGCTCTGCTGGCAGAACCACACGACCCTTCCATCCCATCTCTGCACTCTCTGAACCAGGGTCAGGTTTGGGACAGCACTACTCTGCGCCAATGTGGATACGCCCCCGCCTCAGAATGTCTGCGGTAGACTCCAGGCATCTCTGACACCAGCCCCGGCTCCCCAGTCCATCCCAACACCTCCCTCCACAGAACCTGGGCCACTCCACTCTGCCCTCCAGGGACTGCCGGCCTGAAGCTGTACTCACTGGGAGGGTCTATGGGGCTGGGTGGGGTGCTGGGTGGCGCTGTGGTCGGAGGTGCTGCTGGCAGTCTTGAAGGCCATGGGGCAGAATGCACACTTGTGGAAAACCTGGCAGTGTCGCTCCTGGATGTGGCTTTTCAGCAAGGCCAAGGTCAGGTGGACGACCCCGCAGTGGATGCACCTGCACAACAGAAGTAGGGAGGGGGCTCAGACCCAGAGGTGGTGCTGGAAAAGGAGGGATGGAAGGCAGGAACAGAACCATCTCAGGGACCCTCCCTCTCCCTGTCCCTCAAGCACTCAATCTTCCATCCTCCACACATCCTGAGAGCCTGCTTGCTGCCATCTGGTATAATGAGGTCACCCAGGGGCCCCCAAGCCCAAGGCCATGCCTGATAGAGAAGGGAGGAGAAACTTTCACCCCCCTCACTGGGCAGAGGACATTCTTCTGCAAACCAAAAACTCGAGCCCAGCTAAGAGAAGTTGGTGGGAGTGAAGAGGGAAGAGAATGGTTCAAAAAATGACATAAACAGTATCCATCTAAGTGTGATACAACTGTGGGAGTTAGGAGGAATTTCAGGAGGCTACGGAAAGGCTGTGCCTCCCCACAGGCTGGTACGGGATAAGCAGGGATGGCCACTTAATAAAACGTACAACTAGGAGATGCTATGCTACCATAACAACCACCACATTAACACAAACAGCCTTCAAAGCCCAGGAAGAAATACTCTAGAGCAGTACTGTTCAACGGAACTTGCTGTGGTGATGAAAATATTCTATACTGCACTGTCCATGTGGTTAAATTTAAATTAATAAAATAAAATGACCAGTTGCACTGGCCACATTTCAAGTGCTCAACAGCCATGTGTGCCTGGAACTATTCTGGACCACGCAGCTCACTAGTATTAGAGTGTCTCCTTGGTGGGACTATAGATAACTTTGTATTTCTTTTTCTCCCTACCAATTTGTATTTTCTGAGTTTTTTTTGGTGAATACATAGTTTTTATAATGTATGAACTGTCTTAGAGCCATTTTTCTGAAATCGAAGTCATGTTGGACTCTTCTTCCAACTTCAAAATCTCTCTCTATAAACACTGCCTTTCCTTCTTCAGTACCAGAGAATGAAGGGACTTTCCTCCACGCCAACCTGCACCCACTCAGGTTCCTAGACCCTTTTGTGTGTTCAGTCTTTCCTCCTGCCTATAAACACACACAGGGGCCCCTACATGAGAAAACACTTTCTCTGCTCCCAGCTATTTCTCTTGAGATAACTTTTATCTTCCTCTTGTTGCAATATTGCCTATTTCCACAACCTTGACATTCCAGTAGGCACTAGAAGAGAGGCTGTTGCTTTACTGAAAGAACATCCCTTCACTTAAGAATTCTTTGACTCTCAAATATTACCCTTCATTTCACTACATTAGCCCATTTTTGCAATCCACAAAAATCATCACAGAATCCTGACCAATCATTTTTGTTTATCTTCCTTCTGTGTGAATGTGTTTGGGGAATGAGGGCAAGGGAGAGAATCACCTTTGCAAACTTAATTAGCAATGAGGAGCAGTCCATAGAACCAGAAAGCTGTTTACAATTAACTCCAATGAGTATTCATTACTAAATGCGTATATGCTTTAAATTAGCGTTTCTATACAAACTACTTATTATATTTTCTTTTCTCTCCTGCTAAACAAAATAGTGACCAACTTCTAGCACAGAGAAGTACTTCCATACCACAAGGTATTATGTAAAGAAAAAAATCCATGTATTTCCAAATTCATCCGAAGTGGCCAAGTATACCTGTAAAGAATCCCTTAAGTGGCTTTATTTGTGCAGTTTGACCAAACTCTTGCAGGAACAATATAAATATACTCTTCAAAAATGCAACTGAAAATCCATTCTATGTACCTAGTAGACATTCTTCAAATAAACCTCACTGAAAGTAAGAACATAAAGAGGTAAAAGAACACAGGCCAACCAGCCTCAGTGAAGGACTGAATCAAACAGGGTTTACAAACTGATGAAAAAGTGTGCAGAAGAGAAATCCAACCCCATGACACAAATCTTACCAATTGTTTAAGAGAAAAAGACAAAACAGACAATTATAGAATCATATGCTGTTAAATATGTCAAGTTTTCGAAAAGATAAAGAACAGTAAAATATTTAACTTTGCCAATAATCACAAATAATAAGAAAACAACATATTAAAAAGTCTGAACGTGCTCCCTTATGACACCATTGGCTACTCTCCAAATTATCAACAAAGAGCAAAATAATTTATAAAATTCTAAATATATATATAATGTATGTATACATTTTACATAAACTATATATACATAAAATACACATAAAATGTACAGGCTTTATCTATTTCCTTCAAGAAAAGCAAAATTAGGGCCAGCCCGGTGGCGTAATGGTTAAGTTTGTGTGCTCTGCTTCCGCAGCCAGGGGTTCACCAGTTTGGATCCTAGGCGCAGACCTACATACCACTTATTGAGCCAGGCTGAGGCGGCGTCCCACATAGAGCAACTGGAAGGATGTATAACTATGACATACAACTACCTACTGGAGCTTTGGGGAGAAAAAAGGAAAAAAGGAGGAAGATTGACAACAGATGTTAGCTCACGGCCAATCTTCCTCAAAAAAAAAAAAAGAAAGAAAAGCAAAATTAATACCAAACATAAAATAATATTGTAAAACTCTATAGTAGAGCTCAATGAAACAGAACATAGGTACCTTTTGAGAATTTACTAAAAAATATTAATACCCACAGAAAGAGAGAAAATATTTGCAAATCACATATCTGACAAGGGACTTATACCTAGAAAAGATAAAGAACACTTACAACCCAATAATCAACAAATAACCCAATTAAAAAATGAGCAAAGAATTTGAATAGATATCTCTCCAATGAAGATATCAAATAGCCAAAAAGCAAGAAAAGATGCTCAACACCATAAGCCATCAGGAAAATGTAAATCAAAACCATAAGGAGATACCACTTCACACCCACAAGGATGGCTACAATCAAAAGTCAGACAATAACAAATGTTGAAGGACATAGAGAATTCAAAACTCTCATACACTGCTGGTGAGAATATAAAAATGGTACAGTCACTTTGGAAAACAGTCTGGCAGTTCCTCAAAGAGTTGAACATATAGCTACCATTTGATCCAGCTATTCTACTCCTAGGTATATATCCAAAAGAACTGCAAACATATGTCACACAATAACTTGTACATGAATGTTCATTAGCGGCAATATTCATAATAGCTAAAAGGTAGAAGCAACCCAAATGTCTATCAACTGATGAATGGATAAACAAAATGTGGTATATCCATACAATGGAATATCATTCAGCCATAAAAAGGAATGAAATACTGATATATGTTACAACATGGATGAATCTTGAAAACATTATGCTAAAATCACATATTATATGATTCTATTTATATGAAAGATCCAAAAGAGGCAAATCTATGAGATAGAAAGTAAATTAGTCATTGCTTCGGGTTAGGGGGATGGGAGGATTGCAAATACAGGGTTTCTTTGTGAGTGCTGAAAATGTTCTAAACTTGATTGTGGTGATTGACTGTACCACTCTGTGGATATACTAAAAACTACTGAATTGTACATTTAAATGGGTGAATTGTATAGTATGCAAATTATATCTGAATAAAGTGTTATAAAAAATATTACTAGTTGAATATCTTAAGTATAATGAATACTGTATTAGTGTGTATGTCTTCTGAGTTCAACCACAGATCACTGAAGTTTTCTTTTGTTTTTTTTTAAAGATTTTATTTATTTATTTATTTCCCCCCCAAAGCCCCAGTAGATAGTTGTATGTTGTAGTTGCACATCCTTCTAGTTGCTGTATGTGGGACGCGGCCTCTGCATGGCCGGAAAAGCAGTGTGTCGGTGCGCGCCCAGGATCCAAACCGGGGCCGCCAGCAGCAGAGAGCGCGCACTTAACCACTAAGCCACGGGGCCGGCCCATGTTTTGTTTTGTTTTGTTTTTGAGGAAGATCAGCTCTGCGCTAACATCCATGCCAACCCTCCTCTTTTTGCTGAGGAAGACTGGCCCTGAGCTAACATCCGTGCCGATCTTCCACCACTTTATGTGGGACACCGCCACAGCATGGCCTGACAAGCGGTGCATCGGTGTGCGCCCAGGATCCGAACCCGGGCTGCCAGCAGCGGAGCGCGTGCACTTAACTGCTACACTACGGCGTCGGCCCCAAGATCACTGATGATTTTAATGTAAAATATGTTCAGTAATACCCCTGGCTGAATCACAATACTTGTTTGTCTGACATCTCTTACAAAAAGGCTTGATAAACTGAATTGCTTTTGAGACACTAAGCTTCTTTTTACTCTTAGGGAAGAAAGTAAAATATTTAATTAAAAAACAAAAAATATGCTATTAATCCATCTGTGCTATTGAAAATTTCTCAGACTCAAGATTCAAAGATAAAAATTTAAGTGCTGATTACATCGCTGTTGGATTGGATTTGATCTTGAAACAAGCAGCACACACTTGAAAGGTATTTTCAAATGTTACAGGATACTGCAAAAACACACGTTCAGGTGTTTGGTTTAAAAATGTAGCCTGGGATGCTGCCAAACAATGCTCTTCTGCAACATGGTAGCAAGGGCTTCGTGTAACCCCATCTCTGGTTTATTTTGCTTCTAATGTACTTTAGGTTCTCCATTCTCCATAACATGCAAAAAGAAAACAGTCTACATTTGGAAATGTTTATACCAAGATAGAAACCTGGGAGTCATCGCTAACCCCTCCCCCTTCCTCACCCCTGTACACAAGCTATCAAGTCTTAATGCTTCTACTTCCTAAATCTTCAGCGTCTCATGTGGACTATCACACTTGCCTCTCAACCAGTCTCTAGTCTCTCCCCTCTCTACTACATGTGTCAGCTTCCCAAAATGATCTTTCTAAAACACAGATCTAGCCGGATCACTCCTCAGACGCAAATGTTTCTGTAGCTCCTCACTGTCCACAGGATAAAGTTCAACCGTCTGCTAAGGAACACAAGGTCTTGCATGGCCTGGCCTCTACCAACCTCCTAGTCTCATTTGTCAGCATTCCCCAGTTCATCCTGACCCACGTCTATGGAAATGCTTACCATACCTGTAACCCCTTTTGCGTGTGCTGGGACCCCTGCCTATACTCTTGCTCTTCCCCTTTCTTCTGCCGGAAAACCTCTCAAGACCTATTCTGTGAAGCTTTCCTGGTCATTCTTCTACCAAAGGACCTACCCCTCTGAGTTATAATTACTTGCGTACATATGTTTGTAACCTATCAGACTGAAGCCCCCTGGAGGGCAGGAGCTGTGTCTTAATCATCTTTGTATCCTGAGTGCCTGGCAGAATGCTAAAGACAATAAGTACTCAAAAAAAGTTTATTAAGTGAACTAAATCAGTAAATTTTTTAAAATATCAAAGAGAAGAAAACCTTACTAAATTTGGGCAAAATTAATTTCCCAAAGTGAAATGATAAAACATCAGAAGATGTAGAAACTCCCAACTGTAGTAAATCAGTAAAGGAGATCTAATTGGGTCAATGTAAAAGTTACAGATCAATGAGTTTTGGAGGGAGTGTTCTCCCCCTTTTGATCTTTTTCCTGAAAATGACTTCTTGCTTATATATGTTTGACACAATGGAGAAGATTCAGTCTAAAATAGAGTTTTCTTGGTTTTACTATGAGGCTGATCATTTTTTCCATTCTTAGGTTTTGCTTGCTTCTCATAAACTGACAAAAACTAATCAATGCAAAGATCCTAGAGCCCTTTGAGTTAGGCATCTTGCAGCTCCCTGTTACTGAAAGTTGAGAATATTTGAAAGTACTGCAATTAGTAAATTTATTATTGAAATAGTACTTTAATATGCCAAACACAATAACTTTGTGAGCAAATTAAATTTATATACTTTTAAAAACCAAACTGACAAAGTGAATGTTATATGTATTCTAATCTCCCCCAAACCTTCCCCTTCAAAGCTATTTTTTTAATGTTTAACTTTTTTAACATCTTATTCTTTTCCTCCTTGCTCTTCTTGTTCTCTACAAAATAAAAATGTCTGTCTACATACCAGTCAACATTCTTGTCTTATTAGGCTAGAGCTCAAGCCTGTTAAGACCAAAACTCAGTCTTCAATGAGTTCTGGTCCAGAAAAAGGACCAGCCACTAGGCAACCCCAGGAGAGCAAGCCAGGCAGCACCCACCTGTAGCCCACCTTGCGGGCATAGTGCAGGCAATTCTCCTTTACGTGGGTCTGGAAATAGGCAGAGCGACAGAGGGCTCCACACTCCGGACAGCAGTAGGGGGACTTGTGTGCGTGGATTCTCTGGTGGGCACAGAAACTGCACTGGTTGGGCAGCAGCATCTGGCACACCTGGCAAGTCTAGGAAAGAACACCAAAAAAACAGTTCACGCAGGTGCGGCAGGCCCGTGGCTCTCCAATCAGAGCTATCTGGCTTTCCTAGGACATGGGTCAGAATCACCTCCTCTCCCAACTATTCTCTCTGCCAACTTTCCTAGGATACTTGTGACACCCCAGGCCTCATTAGGTCTTGATACTGACACCCAAGGGAACTTTGCTTCTCATCTTATTAATCAGAGATAGACCTGACCCTACTTTCCCAAAGATTAGTCCTACCACTAGGACTGTCAGTGTTTCTTCCCTCTGGCTTAGCAGAGGACCAGCTTTTCCAGAGGTCTAAGGCACTTCTTGAATTCTAAGACCTCACTACACTGCCAGATCCACCAGGCCCTCTGCCCTAACTCAGCAGATGTGGGTCCTACTCAACACCTCTAGTCAGATGGTTTGGCGACTCCCAAAGTGGACCTGAGACCACCCTGACTGGTCCTCAGAAGTTCCTAATGCAGACCGACTGGGTGGTCTTGCCAGCTTCCATTCCCGCAGCCCTCTCTGGGGGGTGCTCTGAGCCACAGTTCACCACATACACCCAAAGAGAAAGGCAGATAAGGCAGCAGCTCCTTTGTTCCCGGCCCCAGGAGAGAACCAGAGGACAACAAATCTGCAGCCCGACTCACTGAAGCTCTCTATTGGGCAGAGCCCGGACAGCCCAGAGCAGGAAAGCAACAGACCGAGCTGGTGCCTGCATCTGGAGAAGACCTTCTTGGTAAAAGGGGACTCCTGCTCCACTCACTGAGGGGCCACTGAGCTGGGGTCAGAGGAATTGCTCAGAGGCACAAGTGTTAAGGAGGACAGGAAAAGGTCTCTGCTTTAATCAGCAACATCCAGAATGTGGGGCCTCTACAAGACAAACAACCCAGTTTTTTCAACAGATAAATTGCAAGGAAAAAAATGGTAGAGAGGGAAGGGGAATTTACAGATTAAAAGAGACTTAAGAGAAATTTTCAACAATTGCAATGTATCACCCTTATCTGGATCCTCATAAAGATTCAAGCAAGCCACGTGTAAAAAGAAATGAGATAATCAGACCTATTTGAACATTAACTTGATGGCAATATTGGGACATTCGACATGTATTAAGATTTGATAGTAAGAAATTATTATTAATTTTGAGATGTGATGATACTATGTCTATGTTTTTTGGGGGGCAAAAACCTTATCTTTTAGAGATACATACTGAAATATTATAGATACAATGATGCTGGGATTTGTTTAAAAATAATTCATTGCAGGGAGAAGGAGGTAAGAAAATACATGAAACAAGATGAGCAATGAGTTGGTAATTGTTAAAGGAGGGTTTATTATACTATTCTTTCCACTTTTATATATGTTTGGGACATTCCATAATAAAGAGTTGGATTTGTTTTTTTTTAAGAAGAGTGTAAGAGTATAACTCTAGGTACAGAACAGTAAATAAGTACGTTACTTTTGTGTAAGAAAAGGACACATACACACACACACATATCTGGTTATATTTGCAAAAAAGGAGCAACAGAGTGATAACCCAAAAGTAAATAAAAATGATTACCTATGGGCAAAGAGGGAAGAGGGTGAAAGGTACAGGGATGGAAGCAAGACTTTTCTGAATGTACCTTGTTATAATAGCTTTAACTTTGTAATCACATAAATGTTTTACATAATTTAAAAAATAATAATATAAAATTAAACTAATAAAAGAATTCCCTAAAAATTGAAAATCGGAAACAAATAACCTAACTAAATATAAAGTTGGTGACATAACCATATAGAGAAGAGAATTATCACCAGTGACCTTTAAAACACAGTATTTTAACTTATACATCCTTCATGTGATATATTCTAAGGGCAAGAAAAACTGCAAATACACCCTCAACTTTATGCAGTTGTCCTAAGGTTAGAAATATTATTGGCTTTGATATTTTGAAATTTGTGTGTGTGTGTGTGTGTGTGTGTGTATGTGTGTGTGTGTGTAGGAGGAAAATTTTAGGAACGAAGATTTTCAGTATAAAGTCATTTACATAAAAACTCTATAATCTTATATTTGAATACCAGTATAAATTCATGATCTTTCTTTCCTCTTTTTAAAAGTTCATATTTCTGGGGGCCAGCCCGGTGGCTTAGCGGTTAAGTGTGCACACTCTGCTGCTGGCGGCCCGGGTTCGGATCCCAGGCACGCACTGACGCACCGCCTCTCCAACCATGCTGAGGCCGCGTCCCACATACAGCAACTAGAAGGATGTGCAACTATGACATACAACTATCTACTGGGGCTTTGGGGAAGAAAAAAAGGAGGAGGATTGGCAATAGACATTAGCTCAGAGCCGGTCTTCCTCAGCAAAAAGAGGAGGATTAGCACGGATGTTAGCTCAGGGCTGATCTCCCTCACAAAAAAAAAAAAAAAAAAAAAAAGTTCATATTTCTTAGCTCTGGCCACTGAAAAATCCTAGAAACAAAGATATATCCAGTTGCACTGAGCATCTCTGGTGCCCAGAATGTGGCCTCTAAATACCGTTCCTCAAAAGAAACCTGGCTCCTTGGAAAAAGGGCTGATTCTAGGTTTAGCCAAGAAATGTGCCCAGGACATCTTGTTGGGGCTCAAAGTAAGGAAGTTTCTCAGGCTTAATGAGGACACAGGAGCCAGCTTGAAGCGGCTCCCACTTACCTAAGATGTGATAACTTGAGCATCAAAAAGAATGACTGAATACATAAACATACTAAATGTACAAAAAACAATGAGGTCATTATAACACTAAAACTAAAACTAATAGAGGAGGTTACCTCACACTCATTAAGATGGTTACTATCAAAAAAAAAGAAAATAACCAATGTTGGTAAGGATGTGGAGAAATTGAAACCCTTGTGCACTGTTAGTGGGAATGTAAAACAGTGCCACCACTGTGGAAAAAAGTATGAGAGTTCCTCAAAAAATTAAAAATAGAACCACCATTTGATCCATCAATTCTACTTCTGGGTATATACCCAAAAGAATGGAAAGCAGGGAATGGAAAAGATATTTGTACACCCAAGTTCATAGCATTACTCACAATACCCAAAAGGTGGAAGCAACCCAAGTGTCCATCAGTGGATGAATAAATAAACAAAATGTGGTACATACATAGAACGGAATATTATTCAGCCTTAAAAAGGAAGGATATTCTGATATATGCTGCAATATGGATGGAGGACGTTAGCCTAGGTGAAATAAGCCAGTCACAAAAAGACAACTATTGTATGATTCCACTTACATGGAGTACCTAGAGTAGTCAAGCTCATAGAGACAGAAAGTAGAATGGCGGTTGCCAGAAGCTGGGGAGAGGGGGAATGGAGAGCTGTTGTTTAACGGGTATAGAGTTTCAGTTTTGCAAGATGAAAAGAGTTCTGGAAATTGATTGTACAACAATGTGAATGTACCTAATGCTACTAAACTGCTCACTTAAAAAATGGTTAAGATGGTAAGCTTTATGTTATGTGTATTTTACCACAATTTAAAAAAATAATAGAGGGGCTGGCCTGGTGGCACAAGCAGTTAAGTGCGCACGCTCCACTGCGGAGGCCCAGGGTTCACTGGTTCGGATCCCAGGCGCGCACCGACGCACTGCTTGGTGCTGTGGCGGCATCCCATATAAAGTAGAGGAAGATGGGCACGGATGTTAGCCCAGGGCCAGTCTTCCTCAGCAAAAAAAAAGAGGAGGATTGGCAGATGTTAGCACAGGGCCGATCTCCTCAAAAAATAAATAAATAAATAATAGAGAAGGGACTCTTAAAACACTGCTTGAGGCCGGCCCCATGGCTTAGTGGTTAAGTGCGCACACTCCGCTACTGGTGGCCCAGGTTCGGATCTCGGGCGTGCACCAACACACCGCTTCTCCACCCGTGCTGAGGCCGCGTCCCACATACAGCAACTTAGAAGGATGTGCAACTATGACATACAACTATCTACGGGGGCTTTGGGGAAAAAAAAAAGGAGGAGGATTGGCAATAGATGTTAGCTCAGAGCCGGTCTTCCTCAGCAAAAAGAGGAGGATTAGCATGGATGTTAGCTCAGGGCTGATCTTTCTCACACACACACACAAAAAAAAAACACTGCTTGAGGTTCAAATGTGAAAACTGTTCGCTAAGGGAAACAAATTAAGTGTTCATCCCATTTTACAACATAAACTATATTTCAGGGTAACCAAATAGCCTTCATGGAAGAGGGAAAGATATTTTTTACAGAATTTCAGCTAATAAATGAGAAAGAAATAATAAAATCAGAAAAACACCCTTTTATAACTCCTAATAAAATTACTGAATCAAGCAGCAATTATTAATAGATACCAAAATCATTAGGTAAAAGACAGGGGACTGTACACCGAAGGGATCTTAGAACATTACCACCTAAACTCACTGATCAAATTTAGCATCATTAAAACTGAGACAATCAAGCACTTCGTGCCTCCCTGAAGTCATGAAACATGAAGAACACAGTACTCCCCCCTCCTCAAAAGAGAACCTGAATCTAATCAAGTCTTTATTGCTAACTTGTAATCTACAGATAAAATATGGGGTATAGAAGAACAAATTAATTGCATGAGGAAGCAATCAATCGAACCCAAAATTATCCTGGAAAATTCTCAGGAAGCAATCAAACCCAGAATTAAAAATTCTCAGGACACATGACCCAGTTTCTTCAACAAATTAATGATATGAAAAAAAAGGGAGGGTCTGGAGGGGTGCAGCAGAAAGAGGTACTGTTCTAGATTGAGAAATTTAAAAGACATAACAAATAAATGTAACGTGTGGTCCATGTTTGAATCCCGATTCAAAACAAGTCCAACTGTAAAAAGACAATTTTTGACATGAAAGGAAAGTTTGAATATGAACTTGTATTAGGTAATATTAAGGAATTATTTTTAATTTTTTTAGGTGTGATAATGTCATTATAGTTAAATAGAAGCTTAAGAACAAGAAGAAATAGTCTTTCTGTGCTGACATCCTGTCCAACAAGGTGGCTTGGAATGCAAGAGGAAGGACCTCTCCAGCCCCTGCAGAGGGAGGCAGATGCGGTTCAGGGGCAGACTACCAGGAAGGAGGAGGAACGCCCAAAGAGGCTGTCCTGCAATCCCTACTCTAGAGTGGAGCCCAACCCCACCCCATCCGTCCCCCCACTGCCCTCGACATGGCCTGAAGCCTGGGTACTGTCTCAGGAAACCCAAGCTCAACAGCCATCAAGGTTAGGTTTTGATCCCAGAGCTCAAGCCTTACCCTTTCTCGGAGACTCGGAGGCCACATTTATTGGCAGGAGATTTTGTGAGGGATTCGAACAAGACTGAGAGAAGGCTGCCAGCCTTCCTGGGCTCTCCCTCCCTTACTGTCTGGCGGGCCTTTCTCTCCGGTTCCCACCAGAGGAGAAAGACACAAAGAGATGCAGGATAAGAAGAGTGCCAGCCTGGGATCCTACACCCAGACCTCTGCCTGCTCAGACTTTAGAAAGCAGGCGAGGAACAGTGTGGGAAAATACCACAGGCCCAGGCTGGGCATCAGACCTCCACTGGCAATGGTTCTCATCACATGCCTCAGAGGAAGTCATCCTGGCCCAGGTCAACCATCCTGGTACAGCAAGAGTAGCCGAAGCCCCTGAAGAAAGGGCCTAGGATGGCCACACTCCACCTGACTCACCACAAAGAAAATGCAAACTAAAACAGAGAAGGTAAAGATGAGAGGTAACAGTGGCCCTATGGCATCTTGCTGGCCCTTTTTGGGGGCTGCTCACCAAATTCCACCTCGTGTCTCTACCCCAACACTCCCAAGGCTGACGTCACTCCCAACAACTCCTTGTTCCTCAAATGCACTTTGCACTTGCACAAACCTTTGTTCCCTATACCTGGAACACCCTTGCCCCTCTCCCTCCTCCAAACTCACCCTTGCAGGTCCAACTTAAATGTCATGTCCACACAAGCACCTTCCCTACACCTGGAGTCATGATGCATTAGTCCCTCTGAGGCACTCTGTGCAACTATGTTTATAAGCTTCTTTCAGCCCCAATTTTAGTCTGCCACACACTCTAGCTGTTCAGGTGGTGAGGCCTGCCCTTGCTGAGCCATAGCGAGCTCCTGGAAGAACAGTGCAACTCCCTCCTCTGGCAGCCCTGCATTCGACAGTCTCCGTGCACACAGTGGGCACCTGGAACACTTGTGCAAAGCTCATCAGCCACCCACGGAGGTGCAGGCCCCTGCTGAACGGAAATAAAAACAACTGTTTTGCTTTCCTCTCAGTCCTCTGTAGCCCTGGTTTAGAGAGGCTCGGTGAGGGCGTGGCCTTGGCTAAGGCGTGGGAACCACCTGGAGGAGGAAGAAAAGAGCCTTCTGGAGGCACATCTGGAGGCCTGCTTCTTCATAAGACCTTACTGATACAGACAATAGCTGACAAAGAGGGTGGAATGGGTATTTTCAGCACTGAAGGCCTTTCTTAAAAAAACCAGACCTCATCAGGCACAGCCAAGACTCAGACAAGCAGATAAGCATAGCTGCTTTCCTGGAGTGGTTAAGAACACAGCTGAAAGAAAGGCCCCAAAAGGCTCTGCCACAAGGTCCACATGTCGGTCTACTCGCTTTCCTTCCACATCAGTCCTGCTACTCGCCCTACTGCAGTTTCCCCTACGGGATTCTGCAAAAACAGCTGTGTCCACCATGGGGCAGAACAACCTTCTAAGGAGACATGCTTCTTAGAAGTATAGACCGAGGCGTGGGGCGGCGACACACCTACCCCTGGCCCTCAGTTCTCCGGACACGTGCAAAGACTGCTGACAGCTGCCCGAGACCAGGGGACCCTCCTGTAGAGACCTAGCCCACGCCTGACAATGGGCCCTGACAGCCCACTGGGGTGGGAGTAAGCGTCCATAAATACACTCGCTAAATCTTCAGAGTCTACCCCAGTTGTGGGCAGAACACTTTCCCCAATAAGCACCAAGCACGATATATTCAGGTGGGCCACTAACCATCAAGCCAGATGTCCTCTTCTAAGACTCGTAAGATGCCACTACTGCCCCCACATCAATGAGCTTTTCTCTCTGTGCCCAATCATGGAGCCCATGTGCACCAGGGACCTGACACAAATCACAGACAGAGTCTGCTTACCAGCCCCTCGGTTTCCTCTGTTGTCCTCTGGAAATGTGCAGCCATAGCCATGTAGTCACGCATCTGCTTGTGACATTCGAGACACTTGATACTGTGCCGGATGAGCCTCACGGGGTCTGGGTAGAGCGGCAAAGCTGGAGGGGGAGGGCTGGCACTGCCTGAAGCGAGGCCATGTTTGGGGGAGGAAGGGGCAGCCGGGGTTGCTGGTGCCGTGGAGTTCGCGGGGGCAGACACGAACATTTGGTCCGCAGAGATGGGCTTCACGAGCAGCTGAGAGCACTGCATGACAAGCCCCTTGCTCTTGTGGTCTCGGGCGTGCCGGAGCAGACTGCACTTGTTGAAGAAGAGCAGCGTCTGTGAGCACAGTGTGCACAGCACCTCAATGTGGACGCTCCGCCGGCTGTAGTGCTGGCTCAGGCTCTTCTCTAAGGCAAACGCATCCCCACACTCCAGGCAGCAGTATCCACTTGCCGGCACGTGGATCCTACTGTCCGCAGGTGGGCTGAGATTTGGCGCGTAGAGGGGCACAGGGTTGGAGCTGTGGAGGACCTTGTTGAAGACCTCCACAACCAGCGGGGCGGCCTTTTTCACCTGGTGGACCAAGGGCACCGACATCTGCGTAAGCTGTGGCTGGCTCCGCCTCTGCGCTGAGGACTTGGCTGTCACTGAGGCGGCGACACTGTGGGGGACCAGGTTCAGGTTGGCCAGGTGCACGGCTTTGGGCAGGAGGTTGGCAGGGGCCAGGGCAGACACCTGCAGTGCTGTGGTCTGTTGTTGCCTCTTGCCCATCTGTGAGCCTGGGGCAGCCCCCTTGGGGACCCGGGACCTAGGGCTGCAACAGGGAGATGAAGATTCCCTGGCCTTCGTCATGCTCTCATCCCCTTTCCTGTCATCCTGGGGGCTCCTTGAATCTGTGCCCGCCTCAGGAAAGTGCTCCGCTGCAGGCAAGGCAGTGACCTCATGCTCCGGCACCTCGCTTGGGGCCTCGGCAATGGCGCTTCCTAGAGGTGACCCAACAGGGGACTTACTGGGATCATCAGGGTCTGGCAGGATCCTCGTGACGGTTCGTTTGATTTCCCCAGATGATGTCTTAATGGTTTTGATTCTGACTTTGGGAATTGCTGGTGGGGAGCTGGCAGCCACAGAAGGGGAGCCTTTGCTGCTGCTGTCACTGCAGATGCTCCGAGGGCTGTCCGATGGCTTGATACTTTTTCTAGTGGCCTCCAGAGGGCTCCGGGGACTCTTTGGTGACTTGGGCATTTTGGGGCTGCCTTTGGAGCCCTCTTTCGTGGGCCCTGAGGGATCCTTTGTGTGGCCAGGCTGATCCTCCTTGGTGACACTGGCCACTCTTTTGGCCTGCAGGGCCACCAAGGCTGCAACACAAGAGGACAGCTTGGAATGAGCTGGCTTAAGACGCTGCCTAGGAGGGACTGATGAGCAGGTACTAAGCTCGGGGGCAAGCCCCTTGGGCTCTCCAATACTGTTGCTGGGGTGGCTGTTGAACTCCAAAGCTTCCCCAAAGAATCGACTGGCATCCAGCTCCTTGTGAGGTTCTACTGCCTTCTGCCCACCTTGCTCATCTTCCTGCTGACTCCCCAAGGGCAGAGGTTCTGGCTTGGGTTCTTTCTTACAAAAGTGATCAAACATATGCAGCTCCGGGACTGGAAACTTAGACAGAGCCTCCAGGACTGGGGCCCCAACAGGCCCGCACCCAGGAGGGGGTGGGAAATAACCGTCAGAGTGCTTGGGCTTCATCCCAAACCCATTATCTTTGATGGCATCCTCAGGTTCTGGACTGGAGATCGGACTGAACTGATTAAAGGTTGGTAACGGCTCTGACTTGGAAGGCTCCAGCTTGCCAGGGAAACTCCTGGCACTGTCTCCATTCATGAAAGTGGAATCAAACTTCCCACAGTTGTGGCCCAGGTTGTGGGGATCTGGAGGCAGATCTGAGCCCCGAAATCCATTATGTAGGAGGCTGGGAGCAATGTGGTCTTTCTCTGCTTCAAATGACTCCTGGCGGCTGGTGTTCTTGACAATAACGCTCACAGCCGGGACATCTGAAGTTGATCCTGAGTGAGACAAGGACACACTCTCATCCATACACATGCCTGCCGGTTTGAGGGGACTCTCATTCTCTTCACTGGGGGTCTGGATGGCCTCCTTGGCATCAAGGCTGGTGGGGTCTGGGATGTCAAAGGCAGCCAGAAGGTCATCAAAGTCTGGAGTTTTCATATCCCCCATGGCTGGGTGCTGGCAAGGGCTATAACAGAAACAGAGAACTGAATCAGCGATCACCAGGATCCTACTAGACTCTGCCCTGCATCATCTTCATCACACACCCATCACACTGACACAAACACACAGCCCGAACACCCACGCACAAACCCATACTATGGGAAGTCATACACCTGAGTTTTACCCCAACAGGTCTCTAAAATACTGGATATGTTGGGGGAGAGGTGGAAAGAGAAGTTTATATGAAGTGACAAGCCTACCTGGCAGGCCCTAAACCTCAATACCTGGAAATTTCTGGCTGGCTGCATAGCCAAAAAGAGGGTATACTCATATCATATGCCCTCGATTTCTCAGAGAATATCATTGTTCCATTAACACATGCACTAGCAAAAAACCAATCACTCAGCCCTTTAAAAAAAAACTGCATGGCTCAACACCTCCCTTCTTTAGAAAACTTCTGATTCATATATGAGACTTGGCTATAACTTCTGCTAATTTACTCTTTTTTTTTTTGGTGAGGAAGATTAGCCCTGAGCTAAGATCCATGCCCATCTTCCTCTATTTTGTATATGGGATGCCGCCACAGCATGGCTTGATGAGCAGCACACACGTCCACGCCTGGTATTCAAACTTGCAATCCCTGGGCCGCCAAAGCGGAGCACGCAAACTTAACCACTACACTACCAGGCCAGCCCCTGCTAATCTACTCTTAGTAATCATTAATTTTGTATAACTTTGGTTTTTTGCTGCATGAACTCAATCAAATCCAAATGATTTGCTATTGCCATGATTTATGCTGTCTCATAAATAAACTCTAGAAAATTATCATCCCCAAGTACTTTTTTCTCTAGGCAGTATCTACTTGATTCTTTAATTTTTACCCTAAAACTGTCATTGGTTGGTGAATGGATCACTACACTTGGGGGCAGGGTGACTACCAAAGCACCACATAGCTTTCAAATTGGTTAGGGAACAGTTTTGGGGAAGCCCTAAGTTTTATTTTAACTTAGTACACAAAGAAAAGAAAATCCACCTGTTTCCTTCATGATCTGGAGAGGCAGAGCTACAGAACTACTGCGACAGAGGAAACCCATCTAGGAAAGAGGCCTTCCATTAGGAAATTACTATAACACTCACACTTAGAGGAAACATGAAGCTAGCTGGCTCAAACCTGCTGGAAAGAGAAAGAAAAACCCCACCATCTCCTTTGTTCAGCCCATAAACCCTGCACCTGCTTAACCATCCCAGAGCCTTACTGGCTTACACATTTCTTATACCATGTTTATACTGAAAACCTTTCTGGACGCAGATAACATGACTCTTTCAGAAAGCAGTATGGCAGCTGCGCAGAACCAGATAAGTGGCAAAACCTTGGGTCCAGGGACCCCCACTGCCATAAATTTACCCTAAGAACAAAAATTTCTAAAAGCTATATGTAAAAGTATACAGCATTATTAAAACTACACAAAAGAGAGACGCACACACACAAGAAGAATCTAAATGTGCAAGAACAGGGAATGGTTAAATAATTGATAGACTATTATGCAGTCACTAAAAACCCTAATCATGAAATCTACAGAGCAACATGGAAAATTACTTATAGTACTAAGTTAAAAAAAAATACAAAAATGTTATCAGACTATGATTATAACAATGTAAAACTAAGTATGCATTTGAGCCAAGATTAAAAGAAAGAGAAAAATAACTATGCAGGATGGTGGGATTACTGGTGGGTTATTTTTTCAAAACTCTTTTTGTGCTGATAGATTGCTTTTATAATTTTAAAAAGGGAAAATAAAGAAGAAAAACCACTTAGAACCACATGGCAGCAGGTGGCGTGGCAGAGGTATATCTGTTACCAACCCACGGGATCAACAGGTTTGCAGGTTTGGTTTCTTGCCCCTCTCCCAACCTCCAACAAAACATAATTGCCCGCTTAAGAGTTCTCACAGAAAGTGAAAAATACCACCCATTAGAAAGATATCTAATTATGGTAGATAATAATAAAGTGAAATACCAATTATCTAAACTAAATATGGGTTGGCAGAATATTTCACTGAGATGAGATGTAAAGTTTCTGAAAACAAATGATACTATCTCCTGAAACAGGAAGTATTGGAGCCCATGAACAAGAGGAATATACCCGACATCAGTGAAGGCACTCAGCATCCCCACACCAAGTGAACTAATATGCAGGCTGACCCTCACTATAAGGAAACACCTATGTGATATTCGCTTTATAAGCAAACCACCCCCTCCCTTTTTTTTAACTGTCTAGGAAAAAAAAGATTGAGGGAGAAGGGCAGAATAGATTGGTCTTTTTAAATTTTTTTTTGCTTGAGGAAGATTAGCCCTGAGCTAACATCTGTGCCAATCTTTCTCTATTTTCTATGTGGGTCACCACCACAGCATGGCTGACAAGTGGTGTAGGTCCATGCCCAGGATCCAAACCCGCAAACCCGGGCTGCCAAAGCGGAGCATGCCAAACTTAACCACTAGGCCATGGGCCTGACCCCTAGATCGGTCTTTTTAAGGAGCTGGGAAAAGCACACAGGGAGGAGGGGTAGTAGTGGATGGTGTGTGCAAGGATTAGCGGGGAGCCTACTATTGTCTAACTCAAGTCACAGGGGCTTGAAGCAGAGAGAGACTACCTCAGAAGAACGTAATGTTCTCTACACAGAGAAATCTAGGGATTGGCTGAGGATGGTCAGAGGTAAGATAAGGGATCTCTTGCTAGGAAAATCAGAGCTAGTAAATAGTGTGGCAGCTCAACATCAGCAGAAAGAAAAATCTTTATAACCTTTGGATTTAAATACCAAAGCTGACGCTTTTAAATGCCAAAGATCAAGTTCTGTTTTCTATTTAGCCCTAGTAAGGAAAACCAAAAAAGGCAGCAATTGGTAACAGCGAATAAGGGACTCATACTGTACCTACATGTTTGTATTTCTTCAAACCTTACTCTAAAGTAAGTATCACATTGTTTATAAGTAGAAAGTAGAAATTAATCAAAATGCCCATTATAAAAGCAAAGGAAGAAACTGTAAAGAAAAAGACTACCAATAAAAAGTTCTATTCATCAAAAACCTGCCAGCACAAAGTTAAAAGGCAAACAACAAATCAAAAGGAATATTTGCAAAGGCCAGCCCAGCAGCATAGCGGTTAAGTTCACAAGTTCCACTTAGGTGGCCCAGGGTTCGCCGGTTTGGATCCTGGGTGCAGACCTACTCACTGCTCATCAAGCCATGCTGAGGAGGTGTCCCACATAGAAGAGCTACAACTCTACAACTATGATACACAACTATGTACTGGGGCTTTGCAGAGGGGGAAAAAAAAAAAGAAAACGAAAAAGAGTAAGGTTGGCAACAGATGTTAGCTCAGGGCCAATCTTCCTGAAAAAGAAAGGGGGCCAGTCGGGTGGCATGGAGGTTAAATGCGCGCTCCGCTGCAGCAGCCTGGGGTTCGCAGGTCAGATCCCAGGAGCGCACCAAGGCACTGTCTGTCAAGCCATGCTGTGGCGGTGTCCCATATAAAGTAGAAGAACATGGGCAGAGATGTTAGCCCAGGGCCAATCTTCCTCAGCAAAAAGAGAAAGATTGGTGACAGATGTTAGCTCAGGGCTAATCTTCCTCACAAAAAAAAAAAAAAGGAATATTTGCAACATATGATAGTTACTATCATTAATATCTTTATTAATATACAAAACGTCCTTACATAGCAGTAAGTAAAAGATAAGCAACATTAGAAAAATGAGTAAAAGTGATGAGCACGCAATTAAAAAAAGAAGAAACACAAATGGACAATCAATACATAAAAAGAGGGGGCCGGCCCCATGGCTTAGCAGTTAAGTGCGCGCACCAACGCACTGCTTGTCCAGCCATGCTGAGGCGGCGTCCCACATACAACAACTAGAAGGATGTGCAACTATGACGTACAACTATATACTGGGGCTTTGGGGAGAAAAAGGGAAAAAAAAAATACATAAAAAGAGTTGCAACCTCACAAGAAATTAGAGAAATACAAATCAAAATAATGAGAAACATTTTTGGATTATCAAATTGACTAAGGTTTTCAAAAAATAATAATCCCCAGTATTGGCAGAGATGTGGCAAAATAATTTTGAAGGTAGAATAAATTGATGTAACTTGTCTAAAGAGCAATTTAGCAATACATATATAAGGTCCAATAATTCCACTTCCAGCAATTTATCCTAACGAAATAGAGACAAAGAGACATGACAAAGACAATCATTACAGAATTATTTACAACAAAACTATTTTATAACAAAAAATGAGAGACAATCTAAATTTCCAACAATAGGAAATTGGTTCAATAAATTACGGTATATTAACACGATTAAAAACTAGGCATTGGGGCCAGCCCGGTGGCGCAAGCGGTTAAGTGCGTGCGCTCCACTGTGGTGGCCCAGGGTTCACCAGTTCGGATCCCGGGTGCGCACCGACGCACTGCTTGTTGAGCCATGCTGTGGCAGCAGCCCATGTAGAGTAGAGGAAGATGGGCATGGATGTTAGCTCAGGGCCAGTCTTTCTCAGAAAAAAGAGGAGGACTGGCATCGGATGTTGGCTCAGGGCTGATCTTCCTCACCAAAAAAAAAAAAAAAACTAGGTATCATTACAGATCAATATTTGAGGCTACAAGAAATAATCCCAATATAAAATGATAAAAAAAAAGGATACTAAAGTATATATACAATACAATCTCTATTTAAAACAAAAATTTTAAAATATATTCAGTTTTTATGAAAAAGGCTTAGAGGAATACTCCAAAATGTTAAAAGTCTCTCAATAGATGATGGAATTATTTTCTTTCTTTGATTTATCTGCATTTCAAATTGTTTACTCAAACTATTTATTTCAAATTGTATTGCCTATATAGTTTTATTAAACTACATATGTATATTTTTGTGTGTGTGAGGAAGATTAGCCCTGAGCTAACATCCATGCCCATCTTCTTCTACTTTATATGAGATGCCGCCACAGCATGGCTTGACAAGTGGTGCCTCGGTGCACGCCTGGGATCCGAACCTGTGAACCCCAGGCCACCGAATCGGAGCGCACACACTCAACCGCTACGCCAGCGGGCAGGCCCCTAAACTATGTTTTTAAGATACAAAAAAGAAGAAATTAAGCAGGTCAAAAAATTTGAGGCACTTCTTACAGAGGACTCTAAAATCATTAATATAAAATTCTTAAAGCACATCTGGCATGACTCAGCAGGGGACTGCCAGCTAGAAAATCAGTGAAGTAACTTAATTAAAATAAAGGGTGTAGTTAGAATAAAAAGCTTCAACATACACCAGTGTCTCCAATCTGTTGCAAGCAGCACGCCAAAGTTGGGCCGAGCAAACCACAGACAGCCGCCTCCCTTGCCTGGGGGCAGTACTCAGGGCCCACAGCCTGGTGACGACCCCTACCCAACATCCAGGGCCAACATGAGCAGGGCTCACCCTGAAGCATCTGAACAAGCTAGACCCAGGCATGGTGAGCTCACTGAGTGATCTAGAGCGGCCTAGTCAACAGGCAAAGCTGGCTCCCCAGTTCTGTGGGGCCTAGACTGAGCAAATTTCACTCAAAGGTGAGACAGTGGAACCATGCTACAATATGTGCAACCCCCTTGGGGGTGAAGAACAACCCCAAGACTGGCAGATTGACACTATATCCTCTCTCAGGATAAGTTTCTATTCAGGGAAAATCTGGAAACTAAAAACAAAAGTGATTATAAATTCCCATTTTTTATTATAGGGTCTACTTAGGTGCCCAGCAAATTTTACCAAACACTTAAGTAAACATATCAACTGGGTGCGGGGGAGGGAACATCTTAACTTTGAAAGGCCCTCATCAGGCCTAATTAGCCTATTAGGATTCTCTGAGGCAAAAACAATACGATTACGGCAGAACTAGTAGGCAGACTTCTATAGACTTTATAATTTTATTCATTTATTTATTTTTCCCCCAAAGCCCCAGTAGATAGTTGTATGTCATAGCTGCACATCCTTCTAGTTGCTGTATGTGGGAAACGGCCTCAGCATGGCCAGAGAAGTGGTGCGTTGGTGCGTGCCCAGGATCTGAACCCGGGCCGCCAGCAGCAGAGTGCACACACTTAACCGCTAAGACAGGGAGCTGGCTCTCTATAGACTTTAAATCCCAAAATTCCACCAAACAACAACAAAAACCTAAATTCCATAGAACTTGGGTGCATGTATGTTGTGTGTGTGTGTGTGTGTGTGTGTGTGTGTGTCTTTAATGTGATTGTCATTTATGGGGAACCATGAACACTGTAGTTTTTAACACATTGACCATTTCTGTACTGGAGCTTAATGCTTTCATAAATTACCTAGAATGGTAGTTCCCAACCCACAGGGGATCCAACTTCATATCCACATATGTGTTCCCAATGACCAGCCATTAAAAATACCACTACTGGTCTATAAAGAAACTAATATATAATAATGTACACCTGAAATTACACAATGTTATAAACCAATATAACCTCAATAAAATAGTTAAATTTTTTTAAAAAATACCACTACTGAATGAGGAGAGCCCATGAAAAAAATTAATTTAAAACGGAGGTCTCATACTCAAAATGCTTTGGGAACCAATGATCTAGCAGAAGAACATTGGGCTGTAAGCTTATGAGGGAAGAGGCTTATCTGTCTCATTCATCACTGCATTCTCCATTAGGGTACTCAATAAATATTTGTTGAAGCAATGAACTGAAAATTTCAAGATTGCAAATGGCCTTAAAGCTGTTCCAGAAATCAAAATGAGAAATTAAAAGGCAAGTTCTCATGACGCTGTGTAAACAGAAAAAATTATGGCAAAGGAGTATCAGTGAAGGCAAATGTGAAGGAACATTCAGGGAAAAGCAACTCCAATTACAGTTTAGAATAAGGGGTTCTAAGCTAAACTGTTCAATAAAGAGGCTTCAGCTTAGACTGTTCCCTTAAGACACCATGTTGCATGTTATCATTACAAAAGGCCCAGAAAACACTAGGCATTACCAGAAAGGACACTCAAAACAAAATAAAACTTGTGACCCTGCCTGTATTCAAAACCACTCAGTGTCCACAGCTAGATGTGCTGTGCAGTTTTGGTCCCCATGCCTGAAGAAAGACATACCCGAGTTGGAAGAGGTCCTGAGAAATGAGACTGAAGTTATAAAGTAGACAGAAGGGCTTTCTAACAAGAGCCCAAAAATTAGAACTCTATTTTCTTCTGGAGAGATGAAGGTTTAGGAGAAAGAGGAAGCATAGTTGGAGTCTAGGTTTGTTCATCAAACCTCAAAATATTAGACAGCAGAGGGCAGCATTTTGAAGTTTGAAATAAAAGATGTAGACAAAAGATGACTTTATCCATCAATCAGAAAATATACTGAAGATGTTAGAGGTAAAATATATAAACATAGTAATGTCCACATTTATTCAAATCTAGAAATTTAAAAAAGGCTCTGAGGAACTAAAAACAAAGAATTGTCACTAAATCCATGAGCTTTCCCTCAGCGTCAAAGTCTTTGAATTTCAAATAACATTAAACTCAGTCATCTGTTTTTCTTAACAATGTTAAGTTCAGTAAAGGTAGATTGATAGAAGTTCGGTAACAGGACATTAAGGGGGCAGAGGCACTCCAAAAGCATTAAGAAAAATCTGATCTCTATTCAGTATATTCTGTTTAATGAGACAAGGAAGCAAATTACATGATATAGATTTATAAAATGAAAGTGAAGGGCCGGCCCCGTGGCTTAGCGGTTAAGTGCGCGGGCTCCACTACTGGTGGCCAGGGTTCGGATCCCGGGCACGCACCGACGCACTGCTTGCCCGGCCATGCTGAGGCCACGTCCCACATACAGCAACTAGAAGGATGTGCAACTATGACATACAACTATCTACTAGGGCTTTGGGGAAAAAAAAAAGAAAGAGGATTGGCAATAGATGTTAGCTCAGAACCAGTCTTCCTCAGCAAAAAAAAAAAAAAAAAGGATTCAGCAGGATGTTAGCTCAGGGCTGATCTTCCTCACAAAAAAAAAAGAAAGTAAAGGCAGCATGATTTAAGGAACACTGGACTATGAGACCACAAAACCAAGTTTCTTTGAATTTGCCATTGTTTGTTGGACGAGGATTAGACGGAAAGATGTATAGTATGTATATTTTACAACCTGCTGATGAACTCTTTACCTGCTCCCCCACATGACTGAATATGGCTTACATATTGATATTACTGTTATAATGGTTAAGAGTTTAAAAATAGGTAAATGAAAGTTACCCTCAGCTTTCTATTTTAGAAGAAGGAGCATCCCAGGAGACAAGAGAGCAAAGAATAACTCAAGCTGTGTGTGTGTGTGTGTGTGTGTGTGTGTGTGTGAGTGAGTGTGAGTGTATGTGAGAGAGAGAGAGAGAGAAAGAGAGAGAGAATTACTGAGCAGAAGCGGACACCAGAAGAAAGGACTTGAGTTGGTTGCCAGGTAGGGGAACTTCTCCTTTTGCACCCGTACTGGAAGGTAGGCAAGAGGAAAAAGAGAATTAGCAAGCAAGCTTGAGGGTAAGCTGCTCTTCCCGTGACCTGCAGGAGCTCTAGTCTGGACTCTGGCTGCAATATTGATCAGAGAGAAACACTGCTTCCATTGGTGGCAGAGAAGGGAGCTCAGTGAAACTTTAGCCAGATCAAAGGAAACAGAAAAAAAAAAAAAGAGTCCCACGTTCCTGAACCCAGACTGAAGCCCCAGACTGGGAATGGTAGAGCTAAAAGAACGAGAAATTGTGAACCACAAGAACTGAATTTCACGCCTATGCTGTCACCAATTACCTGTGTGAAGACCTTGCCCAGGAAGGATCTCAAGTCCTTGAACAGGCTGGGCTGCAATGGCTGGGCAAATTAACCTAGAGCTACTGGATTTCTACATAAAACTTAACTCCTAAAGTGGAAAAGTAGACTCCTTACCATACATTGCTGCCCTCCTGAACACACATCTGAGGCCTGCTTATAGGTCTACGTGACCCCAAATCACAGACGTCCTGAGTTGGTCGGTGGCCAGTGTTTCATATCATGAGACACCTTGTATTCTAATCATTAGCAAAAAAACAGCCCAAAGAGATGGGACTGGCCTGGTGGCATAGTGGTTAAGTTCAGCACACTCCACTTCGGTGGCCCGGGGTTCCTGAGTTCAGATCCCAGGTGTGGACCTAAATCACTCATCAAGCAATGCTGTGGTGCTGACCCACATACAAAATGGAGGAAGATGGGCACAGATGTTAGCTGAGGACCAACCTTCCTCACCGAAAAAAAAAAACAGCCCAAAGAGATTCTCAGCAGTATAAAGAAAACAGGTACTCTAATGGACCCAGATGAAAAAATAAATCTTTCTACTTGTCTTTTCCTCTATCTTAGTCTTAGCCCCTCCAATGCACACTTTGCCAGAACGGTTGCTGTAAAACACATATCTGATCACAGAGATGTCCCTGTTCAAAATCCCCATCACCTTCAGGATAGAGCTCAAATTCTTCACTCAGCTTGGAGGATCCATTCCCACCTGGTCTCTGTCCACCTCTCCAGCCACTTCCCAGGGTACCTTTCATTCGTTGGTGGTTCTCCCACACTTTCTCATGCCCCTGTGTCAGGGCCTGAGCTGTTCCCCCTAACTAGAGAATGATGCCCCACCCCACTCTGGCACCAAACACAAATCTGCCTGAGAGCTCCTCATCCACACGCTTCTGCTTCAGTGTCCCCTCCTCCAGGATGCTTTCTCTGAGGGCTGCAACACTGGGCTTCTGCCCTCCTCCACCATTTTCTCCTAACACCCAGGACTGCCTTCCTCTATGGCAGCACTTCCCACAGTGGGCTGAGATGCTGAGTTCTCTCATTAGTCTGAGCCTCTCCAAAATTGGAGTCATGTCCTTTACCTCTACTTCTAGGACCTAACACACCGGCTCCCAGTGGCAAGGGAGCTATCACTGCTCCCATCCCTCCCAGAACCCTTCCTCAATGCTTCTCCAGACCCCTGGCTGATGCCCATGCCCCTGCCTGCCCTGCCCAAGGCGCCCTCCACCCAGAGGCAGCTTCTCCTCTCCCCTCTCCAGGCCCTTCCACTCCAATCAAAAATCCCATTTCCCAAGAACAGAATTACATTGCAAGCATTCTAACAAGACTCACAGGATGTTAGAGCTGAAGGGGACCTCAGAAATGATCTGGTCCAGTGGCTTCCAAATGCCTGTCTGCAGACTGCTGCTGGACTGCCTGCAAAAGAGCAGCACAGGGAGTAACTTTTGTGTGTGTGTGTGTGTGAGGAAGATCAGCCCTGAGCTAACATCCATGCCAATCCTCCTCTTTTTGCCGAGGAAGATTGACCCTGGGCTAACATCCGTGCCCATCTTTCTCTACTTTATATGGGACGCTGCCACAGCATGGCTTGACAAGTGGTGCGTTGGTGCGTGCCCAGGATCCGAACCTGCGAACCCTGGGCTGCTGAAGTGGAGCGCGCACACTTAACTACTGCGCCACTGGGCCAGCCCCACAGAGTGACTTTAAAACAGACGCCCAGGCTCCCACCATGAAAATTCTGATTCAATAGGTCTGGGATGGATCCCCGCATTTTTCTTTAAAGCTTCCCAGTTGATTCCAGTGCACTGGTCTAGGTCAACCTCTTCATTTTACACATGGAGAACTGAGGCTCAGAAAGGAGAAGTTCATCCATCAAACATTTACCAAACACCAAGACTTACGTCTGGCACTGAGGAAAAAGGGAAGGCCTAGACCTTGCTCTTGAGTGTCCCCACACACAACCCACTGAAAACACCCGCAGCCACCCATCTGTGGGTGCCACTGAAGGCTCATCAAGGGCACAGGATTCCCAGAGGTAAGGAAGGGAGAAGGGTTTTGTCCGACTGCCCTCATCAGAAGTCACCTCACACTCCCTAATGCTCCCTCTAGTTTCACTTCTTCCTCTTCGTGGCATAATATTCTACATTTACTGTAGTTATTTCAGTAAAAGGTTCTCTCTTCTCCTATTTCATAAGCCTCCTCAATAGGCACTCACTAAATTATTAATTAATTGGCATCTCTGCGACTCTGGACTTGATTAAGTATCTCAAACCTAATTATGTCCAAAATCTAACTCCTGATTTCCTCCTATAGTCTTCCTCATTTCAGTAACGACAACTCCACTCTTCCAGTTGCTCAGGCCAAATCTTGGCATCCTTGAGTCCTCTCTTTCCTTCATATCCTTCTTCTAATCCATAAGCAAATCCTGTGAATCTACCCTCAAAATATCCCAAACCCAACCATTTCTCACCACCTCCAACCATCATCGTCTTTCTCCTGGAGTCCCACAAAAGCCTGTTGACTGGTCTCCTGGCTTCCACCCTTGCCTCTATTATTCATTCTCAACAGAGCAGCAAGGTGCTGCTTTTAAAACATCCATCAGATCATGTTCCTCCTCTCCTCAAAACCCTTCAACACCATCCCAAGCCATACAGCATAAAATCGAGTCTTTACCACAGCCTGCCTGGTAAAGACTGCCTCTGTCTCCCACACCTCTCCTTGTCACCCAGCTTGCTCCAGGCATGCCCAGGCCTCCTTACTGCTCCTCAACTATGCTGGGCATGCTCCTGCTCAGAGCCTTTGCATTTACTGTTCCCTCTGCTTGGAATGTTCTTCCCCTCAGATCTCTGTGGGCTCATTCCTCACTTCTTTCAGGTCTTTACTCAAATATCACTTTGTCAGGAGCCTTCTATAATCACTGTACATAAGACACCAATCCCTGACTTGTCCATCCATCTCTGTCCCTTTACTTTGTTTTTTGTTTTTTGTTTTGCTGAGGAAGTCACCCTGAGCTAACATCTGCTGCCAATCTTCCTCTTTTTGTATGTGAGCCGCCGCCACAGCATGGCCACTGACAAATGAGTGTTGTAGGTCTGTGCCCAGGAACCAAACCCAGGCCACCAAAGTGGAGCATGCCGAACTTAACCACTAGGCCACCAGGGCTGGCCCCCTTTACTCTGCTTTATTTTTCTTCACAGCCCTTACCACCACCTGACACATTATATAATTGCTCATTTCTTTATTGTCTGTTTTATAAGCTCCAGCGTGTTTACGGGAAGGTAATCCACCATTAGAAAGGGGGAATGCGGGCCGGCCCCGTGGCTTGGTGGTTAAGTGCGCGCGCTCCGATGCTGGTGGCCCGGGTTCGGATCCCGGGCGCGCACCGAGGCACCACTTCTCCGTCCATCCTGAGGCCGAGTCCCACATACAGCAACTAAAAGGATGTGCAGCTATGACATACAACTATCTACTGGGGCTTTGGGGAGAAAAAAATAAATAAAATCTTTAAAAAAAAAAAAGAAAGGGGGAATGATTTGACAGCCTCATCTGTCCAGAGCTAAGATTGATCAAGCATAGTCACAGATTCCTAAGCAAGTTTATTACCAACCAAGCAGTTGGCAAATTTGCACCGTTATTTGTGTTTAGCTTTTTCAAACTTTTTATAAATAGAGAGACCTCGAGTGGCAACGGGACCTTGCCGGTGGAAAGGAGTCTACCTGAAGTAGCACTTGTCTATGAATCCTGGGCCCCTGCAGGGCTGATTAAGTTAAATATTTTATCATTGGAAAGTGCCTACAATAAAGTGCCCCACAATAAAGTCATCTGTCTTGAGGATGGGATTAGTGTGACATCAGTGGAGAGAGAAGGCTAGCTCTGAGAACCACAGGGAAGAGGAGGGCACAGGGGGGTCCTGAGTCTTAAGAAAAGGGGATATAGCTTGGCAAATATACTAAAAACCATTGAATTGTGCACTTTAAATGGGTGAACTATATGTCATGTGAATTATATCTCAATAAAGCTGTTATATTTTTTAAAAAGATAAAAAGAATGGGGGATAGAACAGGAGGGAGTTGGGATTATGCAGGACTGTACAGCTGAGATGATACAAGTGGAAACTAGGTATGGGCATCAAAGTTTAAACAGAGCTGAGAACTGAGATAAAACTGATATTTTATAACCTGTACCCCCTTTACTTTTCATTACTTGCAAACAGATCTCAGCTCTAACTGGGAACTGCACTGTGTTAGAGGGGAACAGGAGCCAGAGACGGAGAAAAAAGGGGGACAGGACTCCTCTTGTTCACACACCATCCCTGAGGAGTCCCTCCCACTGAACTTTGTGAAAATGTCATCTCTTGGTAGTAGGGATCCCCAAACTTAAGGAAGAAGCCAGTAGCCTCAGACCTGGTGGGAACCAAGCCCCCACTCCCTGAATAAAAGGGCCCCAGAAAAGAAAAAGTAGCTACTCCACAAAGTCACTCTTTCCCATCTCTGATACCCATGTGTTTGGCGGCTCTGAGTGTGCCACCAGTCTCATCTATCACAGAAGAACTCCAGTCCAAAGACGCCAAAATTGAAAGGTTTGCAGGGTGAGGGAGACACAGACACAAGGAACATGCTATTAGTCTTGGGGTATCTCTGTGGTCCCCTTAGATCACTAAGGAGTTTAGGAGCTGATGAGTCAAGGGCCTGGTAAAGAGTTTCTCTCCCAGATGCTCTGCTCTCTCACTCCCCTTCTCTTTCTCTTTCTCTCCCCCTCTCTCTCTCTCTCACACACACACACACACACACTTCTCCTTCTCATCCCTCTCTCTCCCACTATTCCTTCCTTCCTTCCTTCCTTCTTCCCTCTCCCCCACCCCTCCCTCCATCTCCCCCCTCCCATGCTCTTCCTCATCCTCTTCTTCCTTCCTCTTCTCTCCTTCCTCTCTCAACAGAGATCTGGGTGGGCTCTTTCACCATGGCTGCTCAGACCTAAGGGCAGTCACCTTCTGCAGGAAAGCAGGGCCCCAGCCAAGGCTGCTTTTCACCAAGAACCCAGTAAGGCAACGGATCCAAAATCCAGGTGTCTACATGTCTGCCCACTGTATATGTCCCTGGTGATCCAAGGGAACGTAGGAATAAAGTGTCCACAGGAACATCCCTATGTGCCCGTCTACCATCAGACAAAATGGAATATTAAAAGTCTTTATCTTTTTAAGACACATGGTGAAACACTTACAGATAAAATGATGTGATGTCTGGGATTTGCCTCAAAATACCACAGGGCCGGAGGAAGAGAGCAGGGAGGGTGTATATAAATGAAACAAGATTGGCCATGAATTGATGACTGTTGGATCTGGTTAAGGAGTACACGGAGGTTTATCATATTATTTTCTGTACATTTGTACATTTCAGCACAATAGGGGCCAGACTCTTGGTTAGTGGACTCTGTGGATCCAACTAGATTACCACCAAGGTCACACTCATTAGGATGGCTATTATCAAAAAAAAAAAGAAGAGAAAAGAACAAGTGTTAGTGAAGATGTAGAGAAATTGGAATCCTTGTGCACTGCTGGTAAGAATGTAAAATGGTGTAGCCACTATGGGAAACAGTATGGCAGTTCCTAAAAAAAAAAAATTAAACATCAAATTACCACATGGGGGGCTGGCCCAGTGGCATAAGCAGTTGGGTTCATGTGTTCCGCTTCAATGGCCCGGGTTTCACCAGTTTGGATCCTGGGCACGGACCTATGTACCACTCATAAGGCATGCTGAGGTGGTGTCCCGCATAGAAGAGCTAAAACTCTATAACTATGATATACAACTATGTACTGGGGCTTTAGGGAGAAAAAGGAAAAAGAGGAAGACTGGTAACAGATGTTAGCGCAGGGCCAATCCGCCTCAAAAAAAAAAAGAATTACCATATGATCTAGCAATTCCACTTCTGGGTATATACCCAAAAGAATTGAGAGCAGGGTCTTGGAGAGGTATCTGTACACCCATGTTCATAGCAGCATTATTCACAATACCCAAAATGTGAAAGCAATCCAAGTATCCATCAATGGATGAATGGATAAACAAAATGAGATCTAAATATGCAACGGAATATTATCCAGCCTTAAAAAGTAATGAAGTTCTGACACATGCTACAACATGGATGAATGAACCTTGAAGACCTTATGCTTAAGTGAAATAAGCCAGACACAAAAGGACAGATATTGTGTGATTTCACTTATATGAAGTAACTGGAGTAGCCAAATTCAGAGGCAGAAAGTAGAAGGGTGGTTGTTACTAGGGGTCAGGGGGAGAAAGAATAGGGAGTTATTGTTTAATGGGTACAGGGTTTCAGTTTGGGATGATGAAAAGGTTCTGGAGATGGATGGTGGGGATGATTGTACAATTGTGAATGTACTTAATGCCACTGAAGAGTACATTTAAAAACAGTTAAAATGGTCAATTTTGCTATGCATGTTTTAGCACAATTAAAAAACAAACAACTATCAAGGAACATAAAAAAATTACGTTTGTCCAAACTCTCAGTTTCTCCAGGGCAGCTCAGGTCAGCCTAAACATCATACCTCAGTGAGGTTCTCACAACAGGGGTGTGGTGAGCATCGCTGGGGGTGTAGCGCTGTGGAGAAAAGAATCACTTCGATCTAGGCACATGGTCTAGTTTCCAAACACCACCTAAGGAAAGAATAAAATAAAATGATTTTTAATAGGCCTGAAGGTAAATGTTAAAATTAGTAAGATAACAATAATAATAATAAAAAAAGTCTTGTCAGACCCTGAGAAAAATCTCTAAACATAGATTCAAAGCAGGCCCCATGCAAAGATACAACTCTCCCAGCCCCAGCCCTTCTCCTTTCCCCCATCACCTGTGGTGGTTCAGAGTGAGACTCTCCTGAGTTCAAATCCCCATTCTACCACCTACTAGCCCTGTGACCCTGGGCACGTTTCCTCAGCTCTCTGTCTCGGTTTCCCCATTCGTAAAATGGGGCTGTTACAGGGATTAAATGAGTTCACATTTGTAAAGCTCCTACAGCACTGCCTTAAACAGCGTGAAGGTGAGATTTCTGTTTACTTTATTCCGCATTATATTCTCAGTGCCTAGAATAGTGCCTGGCACACAGCAGGCACTCAAATATTTATTCTAGAAATGAATACATCTGAAACGTCAATCTCAAAACATAACTTGTACCAAAAGATCATAAAGAAGAAGCTGATTATACCAAAATCACTTCGCTGATTTCATCCTGGCAAAAGCCTTTTTAAAAACAGGGTAGAAGCCTAATGAAACAGAAACCATTTAGACATAAGTATTTCCAGTCAATTAATCCAATCTAAGTGGGTTTGTGAGTCAAAGACAATTTGTTCTGAGAAATAGATAAAACTATGGAGATAGAAAATGAAGTTGAAAGAAGGTGATGGAACAAATGGATTTTAGATACCACCCTGATATATGTGCAGGTTCAGAAGAAAACCCGAGAGCACTGCCAGCTACTCTTGGAAAGGGGACAGTTTTCAGCAGACCAGAAAGAACAGACAGGCTCCTATCCCGGGTTAGGTCTGTGAGATGGAGGCCCAGTGTAGGATATGACAGCACCCTCACCACAGACCCATCAACCTGGCGAACCTCAGAAGGACTCTCCCTTTCCGTTTCTCCTACTTATACCCCACCTGCTTCCAAAACTCATCTGAAGCCACTGACAATACTTTAAGCTCTACCAAGTTGGGAGCACTGGAAACCTTTGTTAAGGTAGCCACACAGCAGTTGGAGAGCATCCTGCCATTACCAAGTCTCACTGATGTCATCTGTTCGGCTCCACGTCTCCATCTCTGTCTTTGTTACCTCTTTCCTTGCCACCTCTGGTCTCCCACCACAATCATCCTGCATGTCTCCCTAAGACCAATCTTCCCCAAACACCACTTTCATCAGGTCACTCACTCTGCTCACAAACATAAAGTTTCCTATAATGTACTATATCAACTCCAACCCTCAGGCCAGGCTTTTGAGAAACTCTGTAATCTAGGCCTAGACCAAGTTCACTGATTTTATATTTCAGCAGCTGTTTCTTCACCTGCCTCAAAGCACCAAATCACTGCCTTCCCCTTCAACAGCATCAGTAAGAGATGAATTGTACAGGCTGGAACAGTTCTGGACCACATCTCCAGCCACCATTCCTGCCAAGAGCATCCTCACTCTCCATACCCCTCCCACCCATTCTCTCCCCCTACAGCTTCTAGCTACGGGGTCCTTTCCCATTCCATTTCCACAACACACACACACTACACACATGCATGCAAGTGCCTTCATTCATTAGATAATAATGACTGAGCACCCACTATGTGCCAGGCCTTGTTCTAGTCGCTGGTGGATACCACAGTGAACAGAACAGACTAAGTCCCTGCCCACACAGTCCTGACATTCCCCCGGAAGGAGACAGACAGACACAAACAAGTAGATTCAATATAGCCTTTCTCAACAGGAGTTCCTCAACTGAAATCAGAAATTGGAGAGACTATACTCTCAATTCTGAAGGACGTGAGAGAGCAAGCCACGTGAATATGGGGGAGAAGAGGTTTTAGGCAGAGGAAAGAACAAGTAGAAAGGCCCTGACGCAGGGAAGGAATGCTTGGTGCATTCAAGGACCCCAAACCAGAGCAGAGGGATCATAGGAGACAGGGGTGGGAGGCAGATAATGGAGGGCCACTGCAAGAACCAACTTTAGCTCTCAGATGGAAGGCTAAAGAAGGACTTGGGGTAGAGGAGTGACATGCTGACTTCCATTGTAAAAGGATCACTCCCCTCCGCCTGTACACTTCAGCCATCTATCATTAGGTAGTAAAATTATGAAGAATTTTTCTTCTTGAATGTTCCAAAACTTCCTAAACCAAGCATATATTATTTTTTAAATGAAGGAAAAACAATCTTCCCAACCATTTAAGCCCAAATTCTAGCTCTGCCTCAAAGCCCCCTGTACCAGTGCTAGGTCATGCTGTATCCTATGCCCCAGCCAGCAGGACCACCAGGGTGGCCCCAGAGTCAGCAGCACCCACCTGCAGCAACTAACGTGCATGAAAATTTCTTTTGCTGCCCTTGCTTCTCTCCTGCCCTGCAGGAGTGTGTCCCTTCGGACACCCTTGTCCCCAAGTGTCTGCCTGGGTCCCAGTCTTTCTCTCAGCTGACTTAATTAATTCCTGGTAATTAGAGCTACTGTTTGGTGATGAACTGCTACTAGTCTGACCTCTCCCAGGGGTTGTAAATATTTTAAAAGGGGACTCTGGGCCGGCCCCATGGCTTAGTGGTTAAGTGCGTGCGCTCCGCTGCTGGCGGCCCGGGTTCGGATCCCGGGCGCGCACCGACGCACCGCTTCTCCAGCCATGCTGAGGCCGCGTCCCGCATACAGCAACTAGAAGGATGTGCAACTATGACATACAACTATCTACTGGGGCTTTGGGGGAAAAATAAAATTAAAAAAAAAAGGGGGGGGGGACTCTAAGTAGAAATGCAAAAGCCTTAGACTCAGAGGAATGGAGCTATAATGGTAGAGTGACAGTCACTGGGGTTCATATTCTGTGGGTAGGTGGCTACCTTCTCTAAAGAGTATAGGTGCTTAGAGAAGCAGTGTCAAGGGGAGACAAGTGAAGTAATGAAAGATGATATGACATTGTTGCCACCTCCTCCCTCCTCCCAAATGGCCATTCAATCCATTTTGGATACCAGAGAATATTCCCCGGTGGTAACCCCAGCCAACCTAGAAGGCTGACCTGTGTGAAAGTAACCACCACCCTCAGAAAGATAAGCCCCCTTAAGACACCACTGGTATGGAAGCAAATTGTTCTCTAATTGCTTTCAGTGGGGGAACTCCTTGAGGGCAAAGCTCATCTCATGTGACTCTTTTATGCTCCACAGAGCATCCAGCTCTGGGCTGGGGCCCAGGTTGGGCCTTTCATAAGCAACTGTAGATTATTGATCAATGATGCCCAGTTGCAAAAAGACTCCACGGGATTTTAAGTACAAGTAAACATTCTAATTAAGAATAATGGTAGTATTAATCACACATCTAATATTTTTAAAGGCCTGAAGATTTATAGCCTTAATAAAGTTTCAGACAATGAAGCAGTTTTTACAACCTCAGCCAGTTCAGTTAACCTCAGTTCAGGTCTGGAGAGTCGGCCTAACAAGGCAAAGGCAGAGAGCAGCCCTTGCCCATACAGACCAGAGCCTCAGCTGGACTAAGCCCCAAAAGAATCTGAACAGCTGCTCGCTGCCCACCCCTGGGCTCCCTTCTCCTCTGAAAATGCCAAAGCTCTGCCTCAGATGTGGTTTCGGGCCCTGGAATAGCCCTGAGAGGCTTGCAGTTACAATGGACATCTACCTTTAAGACCTCTCTCTCTGATCTCACTCTGCCCTTTGGCTTCCTAAGGAACAACTTCAACTTCAGGAACTGAATTGGCAGATAGGAGTAGAATGCTGTAAACTGCAGCAAACCAGGGGACTAAAAGCAGAGCCAGAGCCCACTCCACTGGCTCATGTTCAGCTCCACCTTGCCAAGGGCAGTGTGGGTAAAATGGTCCTATGCCCAAAGACTGGACGGATACAAGGAAGAAGTAGCCCCCAGCCTCACCCCCAGGATGGGCTGAGCTCTCAGGAGGGATATTCCGGGAATGCATGTGAGGCTTACACATAGGAACCCCTCTCTTTACATCCTGTGACCCCCAGGTTGTAACACCAAGGCCTCTATAGCATCCCCCATGTTGATGCGCAGGAGACTGAGCCCTGTGGTCCATGCAAGAAGGCCCAGGGCCACACCCAAAAGAAGTGATTTCCTTAGAAGCACTCCTAAAGAAAACACCCAACAAACGAAGCTAGAAGCCAAGTCACACTGTACTCATCAGCTCCTCCCAGATGGGCACAGCCCTGGCTCCAGAATTCAGGGACTATCGCCGTCAGACGTCGTCCTAGCCTAATTCACCCGTCAGGGAGAGCCGTCTCTACTGCACATCTAACAAAGGCATCTTCCCCTGAGTGACCAAGGTGGGGTGGCCAGCTCCAAGATCATACCTCTTTTAAAGGGACACAGTTCTGAGAAGTTTGCATTTTTATTTTAGGGCATTCAAGGTTTGTCTCCAAAATGATTCACTGATTCCAATGATTCAGTGAATCCAATAGATTCACTGGTTGTTCGTTTGTTTTTGTAAAGATGATATATAAGCCTATAGAAAATTCAAATAACAGGCAAAAATATAAAGAAAAAAGTAAAAACCACCCAATCCCACCACTCAGAGATAAGGAGAGCTTACAGTAAGCTCTCCTCTGGAGAGAGAGAGTGAGCTTGTTCTGAGTTAGACTTAGGGTGCAGGTCTTGCTTCTCTGGATAAGCTGTGAGTTTTGCAGAAGACCCTGAATGCCATCTCTGGACTACTCAAAAAATTGTCAGGAGGCTCCAATAATTCTGGAGCTCTCACAAACAGATATAATACAGTCATACAGACTCCCTGCCCCCACACACACTGACTGGAGGCCAGGAGTCAATATATTCCACAGACATCCTCCTTTTTTTACTCAACATGATGGCAGTCTTTCCACAATCAATCACATACAAAGACTTCATCACCCTTTTCATCTTGTAGAGTGTGTTAATGAAAGGAAGGGGGCCACCATTACCTCTTGATACAACACCTTCAGAATCTGAAATGGAGAAGGTAAAGGACTTACCCAAAGCCACACAGTGAACAGAGGACAGCCCATGAGTGCTGACGGGTTTGACATCAAACTCAAAAGGTGTTCATTAACTTTTTCTCTGAGTCATAAAAAGAATCAGACATGTCATTTCAACACACACATACATACTTCCTGCTGTCAGTAAAAGCGAATGGTTGCCTGAGGTAGCACCTGAGCCCCTAAAAGCATTTCTAAAACTTAGTTAGCTAATGGCTATCACACTCTACACTCCTAGAGCATGAAGGGGGAGAACACTGGACCACATGCCCACAAATGGAAATATACGAAAATTTGGGGTACATGCACTTGCTCCACCTCACAGAGGTCAACACTCAGAACGCTCTCCTATTCCAGGTGTTCCTTCTTTTGTGGAAAAAGAAAAAGTTAAACTTACATGTAAAGACAGAGCTGTAGATAAAGGTATAGTACAAACACTAAATATTAAAATACTGACAGTAGCTCTAGGTTATAGGATTTATCAGTTAGTTTTACTTCCTTTGTATCTGCATTTCCTAAATTTTCTACATGAATATTCTTGTATAATTATTTTTAGAGTTTTAAAAGAAAAATAATTAACCCACAATCTAGGTTGGTCTATTTGGATTTTATTTTTCACTGTAGAAAAACAGATTAAGGGGGCCAGCCTGGTGGCATAGCAGTTAGGGTTGCACATTCCGCTTCAGGGACCCAGGGTTCACCGGCTCAGATCCTGGGCACAGACCTACTCACCGCTCATCAAGCCAAGCTGAGGCAGCATTCCACAAAGAACTAGAAGGACTTACAACTAGGATATACAACTATGTACTGGGGCTTTGAGGAGAAAAAAGAAAGAGGAAGATTGGCAACACAACAGATTCAAAACTCTTGAGGGTCCACCACTCTTCCCAGTTTTGCAGAAGCAGAAAGAAGTGTTAAGACAAAGCTCAGGGCCGGCCCCGTGGCTTAGCGGTTAAGTGCACGTGCTCCGCTGCTGGCGGCCTGGGTTCAGATCCCGGGCACGCACCGAGGCACTGCTTCTCCGGCCATGCTGAGGCCGCGTCCCACATACAGCAACTAGAAGGATGTGCAGCTATGACATACAACTATCTCCTGGGGCTTTGGGGGGGAAAAAAATAAATAAATAAAATCTTTAAAAAAAAAAAAAGACAAAGCTCAAACCTCATGAAGATTACAGTCTAATACGAAAGCTCACCATGACCAGGCTGAGCAAAGGGCAGGAATTAAGTTACTTTCTTTTCTGTCTCCAGTGTGTAGGGAAGATGAAAATTCTAAACCAATCTCTCCTTCATGTGCAACCAAAAGCGCCCCCCTCCCTCCAAGAGTTCACAGACATCTACTCCCAGACCAATTTCCAACGCATCTGTCTACAACCACCCCTTAGCCACAGAATTACTCATACCACTTAGAATCTGCATACCTTCTCTAGTAACCCAATTCTAGGGGACCCCCTTTTCCAATATTTTATTTCTAAAAAAGTTATTTCTCCTCTTCCTTAAGTTTCACAAACACAGGATCCCACCCAAATGATACAGAATCATTCATTCTATCAATTAATAACCATCATTGACTGTATAGAGCTTGAGGAAAGATTATGTTAACAGAAAGGGTTAATTTTCATGGAGCCTGAGAAAAACAAACAGGAATTGAGGAGCAAGAGTTTGTCAGTATGTCCCAGCCCTGGCCAGAAGTGGGGGGAAGAGGAGGGAGCAATGGCCAGAGGACAGAAACATCTGTCATTCTGCAGTTTCATTTCTCATGGCCAATTAATACCCTGAGTTTGTGCATCGGTCTCTTCCAAGTTTGGTTAGTGAGTCAGTCTCCCTGGACCCAATCAGCTAAGTGCCCTACAAAACTGAATTTCGGGTCTATGAAACTGAGAACAAGATCGTGAAGCACAGTAATCCTGCCACAATAAAGCCACCCCGAGGATGACACCTGTCTCCACTCTCTTACTGCAACACCACCATGGTGTACACTTGATGTATTTAACACTCTCTCATAGCTCCCTGTGGCTTACAGAATAAAAATCCAAACTTGACCTGCCTTTCACAGCTCCAGCTCAGCTTTCCAGCCTCATCACTGGACAAACCAAGCCTCTCATGGCTCCCTGCTTTCACACACGGCTCTCTCTACTGAGAATTTTGCCCAGTCATACTTGCCTGTAAAACTCCTATTCTTCCTCCAAAGCCCAGTTCAAAAGTCACCTCCAGGGGCCGGCCCCGCAGCGTAGCGGTTAAGTGCGCATGCTCTGCTGCTGGCGGCCTGGGGTTCGGATCCGGGCGCCCACCGATGCACCGTTTGTCAGGCCATGCTGTGGCGGCGTCCCATATAAAGTGGAAGAAGATGAGCACAGATGTTAGCCCAGGGCCAGTCTTCCTCGGCAAAAAGAGGAGGATTGGCATGGATGTTAGCTCAGGGCTGATCTTCCTCACCAAAAAAAAAAAGAAAAATGTCACCTCCACCCTGAAGCCTTCTCTACTTCCCTCAGCATTTAGTTCTTACTGCTCCCAACAGCTCTCTTAACTACAGGTGCATTAGAGAACTCATTAAGCACACTGTAGCTCATCCTTTTAAATATCTGACCTCCCCTGGATACCCTGAGTTTCTTGAGGGAAGGAATTCACTTTGTATCCATAAGTCCTAGCACAGTGTCAAGAATGAAATGGGAAATCAATGTTGAATGACTGATCATATGAAACACTGGCATTAAGCCATTTAGAGGAAAAGGGAGGGAAAAAGAGAGTCTCACAAAATTCAAGAATTAAATTATCTATATATTTAATCTCATCCAAAATGACCACAATATGGCTGAGAGGCAGCATGGATGTTTAAAAATTTTAAGTAATAATAGCAATTAACATTTGAGCTAAGTGGTACAATGTTTACACGGCTTAGTTAATTTCATCCACAACAACCCTATGATGTAGGTACTTTTATCTGTATTTATGAAACCCTATGAAGTAGAAAATTTTATCTGCATTTAAGCTGGGAAAAGCTTGAGGTTTTTCCAGACAGGAAACTAAGGCACAAGAGAGGTTAAATAACTCAAAATCATTCAGTTAGCAAGTGGTAGAAGCAAGATACAAACTCCCTGTAGTCTGGCTCCAGAGTCAGTGGGCTCTAGAATTAGGAAGACTTGGGTTTGAAAACAGATTATGTTACAAATGTAGCTCTGGGTAAGTCATCTGTCTCCTCTGGGCTTGCATTTGCAAAGGGCAGGGCAACCCTTTCTCTTAGGGCGCAGAGAGGATTAAGTTAAATATGATAATGTTTTCAGAAGTCTCTAAAATTGATTCTGCCACCTAGCAGGCACTCCATAAATGCTAATTCATCTTCCTTTCCCCTCCTAAAAGCTGGGCAAAATAGACTCTCTGGGGAAAAAGGTCTCCCCCAGACTGTCTGAGGCTTTTCCAAAGCAGATCAAGTATGTAGTTAGGCCACTCAACACAGAAAGCCTTGCCTCACCTGCTTATCTCAAAATCCACTCCCCATACAGAAGCCAGAGATCTTTTAAAATGTAAATGTCATCATGTCACAGGCTTAAAATCCTTCAAAGGTTCCTAATTACAATCCAAACGAAGGAGGGAAGGCACTATGTCCTCAAGGCCTCCTGTGATCTGACCCACCTCTCCACAGACTTATCTCCCTTCTCCCTTTCCCCCTCCAGTCACACAGGCCTCCTTTCACTTCCTCCAACTTGCCAAGCTCTTTGCTGCTCCACACATGGTTAACTCTTAACCCTCCTTCGGGTCTCAGCCTAAATGTCACTTCCTCAGGGAAGCCTTCCCTGAGCCCCTAAACCCGATCAAGGCCCATGACTCTCTCTCACCACTCTCATCTTCCTTTCCTTGCACTCATCACAGTTTAAAATGATTTGTTTACCACTTCCTTCAAAGTTTTATTCAAAAGACACCTTCTTAGGAGGCCTTCCAGGCCACTTGCATGTAAATTCAACCCCCACTCAATATCTCATATCTTCCTTCCCTATTTTCTTTTTCTCCTTGGCATTTAGCACTTTTCAACAGACTACATTTTTTATTATATGTTTTATTTTATTGTCTTTTCCCCCCACTGGAATGAAAGCTCCACAAGGGCAGTTATTTTTGCTTGCTTTCTTCACAGCATCTAAAACACTACCTGGCACATATTCGTTGTTGAATGAAATTTCAAGATTTGTTTATTATTGGGCCTTCCCACTAGGCTATGAGCTCAAGCTGAAACATGTCTTTCTGGTTTACCACTGTCCTCCCAACACCGAGTCCAGGGCCTGGCACATAATAAGTGCTCAGTAAAACTGTACAGAATGAATCAATGCCACAACCAGTGGAAAAGTTGGAAAATGATCAAAACGGGTGCTGGTACCACACATCCTCCTCTCTTTCACTGTGTAATGTACCTGTGAGTTTGAGGAAACAGACCCCTAAAATCCCATCAAGCACCCACTGGGCCAGGATCCCTGTGTCCACATCCTGTATGCTCAGCCACACTGTACACACCAACAGATGTGCCCTACAGTCCCTACAGGAACACAGAGCTGAGGGCAGGGGGCCAACCCCAGGCCAAATACCACCCTACCCCCAAATCCCATTCTCCTACAGCCATTCCTATTCTAGGCTAGTCCTGGGCGCCAGACATGCTTCCTGGGTGGGCCTGAGGACTTATTCCAATCCAGGACTTTTAATGCCACCTCTGGTCTCCGACAAAAAACAGTAGTTAAAAATCCCTGAGCAGCTCCAATAATCCTGGGATTCTCAGAAGCAGGGATACCTAAGGTCGGACGGACCCCTCCCCCTCACACACGCTGACCCAAGGCCAGGAGGCCATCTGTCCAGCAGACGTTCCCCTATCCTCCCTCGGGTCACATTGAGCCCTGCCCCTGGTTGGCAGGAAGAGCCCCTGCAGAGAGACCATTTCCACCCCGATCAACAGGCCTGGTCACCCCTGAGGACGCCCAACTGTGGAGCAGGAATACCTGTCCGCTCCCGAAGAAGCCTCCCCCAGAGGCAGAACTCGGGCGGAGGTGGGGCAGGGCCCGAGGGGCGCCCCAAGGGTCGGTCCCCGAAGTGTCTGCCCATGACGGCGCCAGCTCTCGGGGCGGCGGGGACGTCGGGCTGACAGGGCGTCCCGGCGGGGCGAAGCGGCACCGTTATCCGTGCCCGGGCCGGGGCCGGGCTGCGGCCGGCGGCCCCCGCGGGCAGGACAGCGGCGTGCCCGGCCGGCCGGCGGGGGCGGCGGGTCGCGGCGGCGGAAGGGGCCGGCGGCCCGCGCGCCGGGGGCGGGGTGGGGTGGCGGCCCGGGCCCGCCAGGCGGCGGTCGGGGGAAGTGGCTGCCGCCTCGGGCGCGGACAGGGGCCGCCCGGTGCAGGGCCCGGCCGCGGCGCGGGCGCGGGCTGGGCGCCGGCTCCCTCGGCCCGGCCCGGCTGGGGCGACCCGGCGGGGCCCCGGCGCAGCCCCGCCCGGCCCGGCCCGTGAGGGGCGCTTACCTGGCGGTAGCGGCGGCGGCAGGCCCCGGGCTCGGCCGCGCGCGTCCCCAGCGCCGGCTGCGGGAGCCACAACATGGCGACGGCGGTGGCGGGCGGGGCTGCGGCTCCGGGGGCGGAGCGGGGGCGGGAGCCGGCCTGGCGGCGGGACCTGGCTGGGGCCGCGGGCGGGCGGGGGAGGCGGAAGGCGACTCGGACCTGGGCGCCGGCCCAGGGCGTGCGGCGGGGGGGCTGCCCCGGCTGGGCCCGGCCTCCCGCCTGCCGCCTGCCGCCTGCCGCCTCCCTTCCCGCCGGAGGCGGGCTGCGCGGGCGGACCCGACGGCGGGGCGGCGCGCGAGGCTGGACCCCTGACCCCGCGGCCCGCCCGGCCCGCCGGCACGCGGCCGCTCCCGGCCACCTAGGCCTCTGGTCTCCTGACGCCCTACCGGAGGGCCTTCGGTAGGGGCCGCGGTCTCCCGCTGGAGGGACACGACCTGCCCCAGCGGACGGCGAGCGCCTCTGGAGCCCAGCGGAGTCCTCTTCCCTAGACCTGGCACGTAGTGGAGCCTAGAGAAAGGCTGTGGGGTGACAGAAAGCAGAGGTGCCGTGGGCCCAGCACGCAGTAGGTGCGCCCTAAATGTTTGGTCGTTGCTGGGTTTAGGGACTTGCACGCAGGCTTGGAGGAGCGGGGCACTGCCATTTTGCCTCTAAGGTAACCGTGAGACCCGCGGTGAACCGAGTGGGAGGACTGGCCACGGGTGCCTCCCACGGGTAGACTGGGAGATCTCTGAGTTATTGAGGATTCTTGACTGTGCAAGGTGAGAACTCTGGGAGGCCAGCAGAAGGCCGGGAGGGCGGCCGGCAGGACCTGCCAAGAACCCTGCGTACCTGGAAACAGGCGGCAGTAAGGTGGCAGCTAGGTCGGGGTGTACGAGCAGGGAGATGAGGCCCTGGCGTATGGCAGTGAAGAACCAGGAAAGAGATGTCAATTTGCAAGAGAGTTGGAACTAACTTTCAGCCAGGGCCTGCTGTGTGGCAGGCACCAAGCTGAGTTGAGCACTTGGGTAAGGACTATGTGGCGGTAAAGCAATGAAGGCAGTAAAGCAAACTTTCCAGAAGTTTGGCAGTGAGAGGGAGAGACAAGTAGGCCTGTAGCTCAAGGGGTAGTAAGAGTAAAGGAGAGAGGTGGTTTTCTTTTTTTTTTTCTCTCCAATTTGAGGAGGAGCCCTGGAAGGAGCTGAGAGAGGAGAATAAGAAATAAGAGATAGGGCCAACCCCGTGGCTTAGTGATTGGGTGTGCGCGCTCTGCTGCTGGGGGCGGGGTTCTGATCCCGGTGCGCACCGCTGCACCGCTTCACCGGCCATGCTGAGGCCGCCTCCCACATACAGCAACTAGAAGGATGTGCAGCTATGACATACAACTATCTACTGGACCTTTGGGAGAAAAATAAATAAATAAAAATTATTTAAAAAAAAGAAATAAGAGATAGGATAATTAATGGTGCAAGATCTCAGGAAAGGAAAAGGAGATGGGGTGGAGGAGGAAGAAATTGGAGATGAGGCACACATCTTCCTATGAGATTTAAAGGATGCATAAAGAAATATTTTGAGGTGGGAAGGCGTGCATAGTGTGACTATAAATATTTTGAGGTAGAGAGGCATACATACTGAACTCTGCATGTTCCCATGGATCAGCTGCCTGGATGACCCCCAAAGTCATCCATTGGCCTGCTGAGGTCACTGTGCTTTAAAACTTAAGTGGCTCAAACGCTATTCCGCTTCAAGTAGGAAACCCAGCATACCTGCCGGTATTTCCAAAGATTCGTGGGGGAACTTAACATTTCTCCTGATTATCACTGGCCCAAATTTCCTATTTCCAAACAATACTCCATTGTTCTCTTTTAGGAAATTTGTCACTGCACTGGATACCACCGCATTTATGCTCCCCCGAAGTATAGCACCGTTTGTGAAAATAAGCAAAATGTCCGATGTTATATGAACGTTAAATAAATTATAGTTCGTTTGTAACCACTAAAAATTATGTTGAAGAAAAAGATGAATGACATGAGAAATACTTGTAATTAAAAAGCATGTCATGGGGCCAGCCCCATGGCATAGTGGTTAAGTGTCCTTGCTCTGCTGCTGGAGACCCTGGGTTCGGATCCCAGGCGAGCACAGACGCACAGCTTGTCAGGCCATGCTGTGGTGGCGTCCCATATAAAGTGGAGGAAGATGGGCATGGATGTTAGCTCAGGGCCAGTCTTCCTCAGCAAAAAGAGGATTGGCATGGATGTTAGCTCAGGGCTGATCTTCCTCACAAAAGAAAAAATAAAAAAAAAGCACGGCAGAGCCAGTCCTGGTGGCCCGGTGGTTAAAGTTCCACGCCTTCTGCTTCAGCCACCCAGCTGGGGTCCACAACACTCATCTGTCAGTAGTCATGCTGTGGAGGCAGCTCACATACAACTAGAATATACAACTATGTACTGGGGCTGTGGGGAGGAGATAAAAAAAGAGAGAGGAAGATTGGCAACAGGTGTCAGCTCAGAGCGAATCTTTCCAAGCAAAAAAAAAAAAAAAGTGAGCTTTTTAAAAAAAGCACATCATAAGATAATATAATACCAGATTGTAATATATAAATATACATAAATATGTATTACACATAGATTAAAAATGGGGCTTTTGTTTTCTTCTGTGACTTCTGTATTTTCTTATTTTTATAGTACATTAATATTTCTCTTGAAATCAGGAAAAATGATATTTTTAAGTATATTTTAAAAGTATTTTTGAGAAAGGTATTTTTTAAAAGATATTTATGAAGTTCAAAAGAAAGAGATATTAGGAACCAGGAAAGAAAATTGGAACTGGATCTTTGAAGGAGCAGGGGGACTTTGGCAAGCAGAGATGGGCTAATTGAGGAGGCAGCCCCAGGCAGAAGGGACAGTGCAATCAAGGACACAGAACGAGATGGAGTGTTCAGGGAACAACACCAAGCGGTCAGAGTGGTTGGAGCACAGGATTCGGGAGGGAGGAGAGTAGGCTTATCAGTGTGGAAAGGAAAGTAAGGTAGGGCCATAGTCCTGAAGGCCAAGCTGAACTCTGTGTAATTTGTAGGCTGGGAAGAACCACTGGAGCTTGAACAGTACAGGTGATAAATTTTAAAGTAGATTTTTCTGTAACCTCTTACTTAAGGAAGTTCCAGATCTCAGCCCTTCCATCTTAATGATATGTGGACATTTGATTGACTCAGAGCAATGAAGTAGGGGCAACAGTTTTTGCATTCCAGCTGTTTACATAATGAGAATTGGCCCTTGCTTCTCTAGTTGTTAATTACAATAATTTTTATTCACAAGGCAGCAGAGTTTCAGAGAGGAAATTAGCAAAGAGCAAAAATGAAAGGGAGAAGAAATGTGCACCTAAAACCAGTGCTTTGCAAACTTTTTTTCTTTTACAACTTTCTATGAGTTTGGCTTTTTTTAGATTCCATATATAAGGGGGATCATACAGTATTTGTCTTTCTCTGTCTGACTTATTTCACTTAGCATGGTGCCCTCAGGTCCATCCATGTTGTCGAAAATGGCAGGATTTTCTTCTTTTTTATGGCTGAATGATATTCTTTGGAAACTTTTTTGACTGTGACCCTCCATAAAAAATATATTCCACATCTCAACCCAGAATGTACACACACACATGCACACAAATACACACACCTCTGAGACAAAGGTTTCATGAAATATTACTCTTATTTTATGCAATGCTTGCTGATATTTTCAACTTTATCATTTTTATTTCTTTTTAAATACTGATCAGGACCTACTGCATTGATTTTATGACCCACTATAGGCTTATAAAATACCTTAAAGGACATTGAAAAAAGGCTAGACTATTCTCAGCTGTGTTTGCAGTTCTCATTTAAATAACCATACAGACTGTGACCTTAAGTTTGCCGTGTTTACATGTCCTAGAAATCAACAGGACAGGCAAGACTCTCTCAGGATACGGTGGGGGAGGGGATAGAAGGATTGGCAGGAGCCATGTTTGGATTCCTCTTCCCTTCTCAGTAAATATTTCCTGATATCAGTATTTCTCAGGAGCCATACATGTTTTCTTCTTTGTCTAGCTTGAGATACAGATTGAACTTCAAACAAGGCTACACTACCATCTGCAAACCAGAGACAACTTTTCTTCTGAATGAACAGAATCATGGGCTAAAATAAAAGGGAAAATAATATATGTTGATTGTGACAGCACATAGAAGCCATCTTATCCAACACTGTTGGAGTAGTATAGGCACAGTAAGTAGTATCCCTTTCTTGTAAGTTTGGAGCCAATGAAAAGATTAATATATCGACTTTATTACCAATAAGGCTGAACTGAAGACTGGCTTGGATGATAACGGGTGGTCTTTTTAATATTCCCTGAATTAAAATTACTTACCCCAAACCTCTAATCTCCCCCTTGTAGAGGCCAGCAACCTTATCCATGTCCAATTAGGAAAGACTGCGCTCTCTCTGAGGGCACACAAATCAAAATTCACCAATTAGGTAAGTTGCTCCTTCTGGAAGAACCAGGACAAAGTCTCCCCTACCTGCCCTCCTATAAAAACAAAAAGATTAGGGAATAAGGATTTATCCCTGCCCAAACAAGTTGGATTTGGCCCAATAGTTGGTCAGTTAATTGCAAAAGTATGTTAACACAGAGAGTGATTAAAAAAAAAACAGGCAAATACACACCTTCCCATTTCATTTTCACTTAAAACCTATAAGGAACACCCACTTGTCAATCTTTCAATGTGAGACCAAACTTTCACTCTGAGCAAGAGTGCTGATTAGAGTTCTTGAGTTGTCTTTCTTACATAAATCATATCCATGATGTTTTTTCTGTGCTTTCCAATTTGCTTCTTTAAAGTTGACTGAGGACTTAAAACTTTTTGCAAAGCTGTATAAGTAGAGGCTCCATCTTTTAAAAAAAAATCCTTTGTAATTGTCTTACCCACATCTAGTTTGACAGTAATTTTCAACTGGTCGTTAGCTACTATTTCCAAAGCATTCAACTAACATTTCATAGCAACAACTCTTTTTTGTGTGCGTGAGGAAGATCAGCCCTGAGCTAACATCTGATGCCAATCCTCCTCTTTTTCACTGAGGAAGATTGGCCCCGGGCTAACATCTGTGCCCATCTTCCTCTATTTTATATGGGACACCGCCACAGCATGGCTTGACAAGCAGTGTGCCAGTGTGCACCCGGGATCCGAACCTGCGAACCCTGTGCTGCCAAAGCGGGGCACGTGCACTTGACCACTATGCCACCAGGCTGGCCCCGAAACAACTCTTTCTTTTCATGTTTATATTTCATCAGTTTATGTAATTTTACTTAAATTAATTACACTCTGGCACACAGCTATCAAAAGCAGGTTTGGGGCCAACAGAACAGACTCTTGTTGGCCATCTAATTTAACTGGTAGGAAGAAGTGTGTAGGTATTCCAGAGATGAACTCGCTAGTCCAAAGCGTTCGGCAGGCCATGGGTAGTAGTCAGTATGTTTATTCAAAGAGTACATTAAAAGGAACGCCATTCCAACATCACCCTGATCCCAAAACCAGACAAGGACAACACAAAGAAGGAAAATTACAGGCCTATATTGCTGATGAAAATAGATGCAAAAATCCTCAACAAAATATTGGCAAACTGAATACAGCAGTACATTAAAGGGATCATACACCATGGTCAAGTGGAATTTATACCAGGGACGCAGGGATGGTTCAACATCTGCAGATCAATCAATGTGATACATCACATTAACAAAATGAGGAATAAAAACCATATGATCATTTCAATAGATGCAGAGAAAGCATTTGACAAGATCTAACATCTATTTATTATAAAAACTCTCAATAAAATGAGTATAGAAGAAAAGTACCTCAACATAATAAAGGCCATATATGACAAACCCACAGCCAACACCATACTCAATGGGGAAAAACTGAAAGCCATCCCTCTGAGAATAGGAACAAGACAAGGGTGCCCACTCTTGCCAGTCTTATTCAGCATAGTACTGGAGGTTTTGGCCAGAGCAATTAGGCAAGAAAAAGAAATAAAAGGTATCCAAATTGGGAAAGAATAAGTGAAACTCTTGCTGTTTGCAGATGACATGATTTTATATATAGAAAACCCTGAAGAATCCATCAGAAAACTATTCGAAATAATCAACAACCACAGCAAAGTTGCTGGGTACAAAGTCAACTTACAAAAAGCGGTTGCATTTCTATACTCTAGTAAGGAACTAGCAGAAAGAGAACTCAAGAATACAATCCCATTTACAATTGCAACAAAAAGAATAAAATATCCAGGAATAAATTTAACCAAAGAGGTGAAAGACCTGTACACTGAAAACTACAAGACATTATTGAAAGAAATTGAAGACGACGTAAAGAAATGGATTGCACACGGATTGGAAGAGTAAACATAGTTAAAATGTCCATATTACCTAAAGGAATCTACAGATTCAATGCAATCCCAATCAGAATCCCAATGACATTCTTCACGGAAATAGAACAAAGAATCCTAAAATTTGTGTGGAACAACAAAAGACTCCAAATAGCGAAAGCAATCCTGAGAAAAAAGAACAAAGCTGGAGGCATCACAATCCCTGACTTCAAAATATACTACAAAGCTATAGTAATCAAAACAGCATGGTACTGGCACAAAAACAGATACACTGATCAGTGGAACAGAATTGAAAGCCCAGAAATAAAATCACACATCTACGGACAGCTAATCTTCAACAAAGGAGCCAAGAACATACAGTGGAGAAATGAAAGTCTCTTCAATAAATGGTGCTGGGAAAACTGGACAGCCACATGCAAAAGAATGAAGGTAGACCATTATCTTTCACCATACACAAAAATTAACTCAAAATGGATTAAAGACTTGAAGGTAAGACATGAAACCATAAAACTCCTAGAAGAAAATATAGGCAGTACACTCTGACATCTGTCTTAGCAGCATCTTTTCGAATACCATGTCTACTCAGGCATGGAAACAAAAGAAAAAATAAACAAATGGGACTACATCAGACTAAAGAGCTTCTGCAAGGCAAAGGAAACTAGGAACAAAATGAAATGAAAAGACAACCCACCAACCGGGAGAAAATATTTGCAAATCATATATCCAACAAGGGGTTAATCTCCAAAATATATAAAGAACCCGTACAACTCAACAAGAAAAAAACAAACAACTCACTCAAAAAATGGGCAGAGAATATGAACAGATATTTTTCCAAAGAAGATATACAGATGGCCAACAGGCACATGAAAAGATGTTTAACATCACTTATCATCAGAGAAATGCAAATCAAAACTACAATGAGATATCACCTTACACCCATTAGAATGGCTATAATCACTAAAACAAAAAACAACAAACGTTGGAGAGGATGTGGAGAAAAGGGAACCTTCATACACTGCTGGTGGGAGTGCAAACTGGTGCTGCCACTATGGAAAACAGTATGGAGATTTCTAAAAAAATTAAAAATAGGAATACCATACGATCCAGCTATCCCACTTCTGGGTATTTATCCAAAGAACTTGAAATCAACAATTCAAAGAGACTGATGCACCCCTGTGTTCACTGCAGCATTATTCACATTGTGGAAGCGACCCAAGTGCCCATCAACTGATGAATGGATAAAGAAGATGTGGTATACATGTATACAATGGAATATTATTCAGCCATAAAAAAAAGACAAAAATCATTCCATTTGCAACAACATGGATGGACCTTGAGGGTATTGTGTTAAGTGAAATAAGCCAGACAGAGAGCAAACACCACATGATTTCACTCATATGTGGAAGATCAACAAACACATGGACAAAGAGAACAGATTAGTGGTTACCAGAGGGCAAGTGGTTTGGGGGGTGGGTGAAAGGGGTAAAGGGACACGTATATGTGGTGACAGATAAAAATTAGACTATTGGTGGTGAGGATGATGCAGTCTATACAGAAACTGATAAATAATAATGTACACCTGAAATTTCACAATGTTATAAACCATTATGACCTCAATAAAATAATTTTTAAAAAAGGAGAGCCATTAATGCTCGTACACTAGTATGACCAACTCTGTGTGCATATATCTTAACGCTCTTCCTTCATCATTTATCCATTTTATAAATGTTTGTTGATATTCAGGACAGTGCCAGGCACTGTGCTAGGCCCTGAAGAAACAGAGCTCACTGAAGAGGAAGAAACTGACTTGTAAACAGGATGAAGGGGCTGGATGGAGAAGGAGGAATTTGGGGAGCAAACCCCTTTACCTTCTCTCTACCCCATCCCCACAAAATCACTGTCCCTCCATTCCCATCTAGCTAAAAATGGCTTTAAATGGCTTAGGATTGGTATGGCTATCAAAGAAGTTCAAATGGTAATACCACTTACTACATTAGCAAAATATATATATCTTATGTACTTTCCAATGCTAATGAGATTATGCAATGGTATATTCCAAGAAAGCTGGAGCAATGTGAGTTGTTATAATCCTTTTAAAATCAATTCAACAGTATGTGTGAAGAGACTTAATAGAGATGCGACTGCCTTTGACTCATCCATACCATTCCTAGAAACTTTTCCTTGAGAAATAATCCTCCCCAAAAGAGCATGGCCACATGAACAACAATATTTATTATAGCCTTATTGGTGATAGTGAAAGTTTGAAACATAAATGATTAAGTAACTTATGGTATGCAACATTGTGTAACTCACCAGTGAGTATGCAGACAATGGGGTAACTTGGAAAACATTTGATTACATATTAAATGAAAAAAGATGGGCCGGCCCCATGGCTTAGTGGTTAAGTGCGCGCGTTCCACTGCTGGTGGCCCGGGCCGGATCCCGGGCGCGCACCCGACGCACCGCTTCTCTGGCCATGCTGAGGCCGCGTCCCACATACAGCAACTAGAAGGATGTGCAGCTATGACAGACAACTATCTACTGGGGCTTTGGGGGAAAAATAAATAAATAAAATCTTTAAAAAAAAACAAGAAGAAAAAAGATACAATTTGCTCAACTATACTAAGAACCACTGAATTGTATACTTAAAAGGGTGAATTTTGTGAACCATGTCTCAATTTTTTTAAAAAGGTACAATCTGTATTTTTGCTTTTGTATCAGCCAAGATCAACAGGAAACAGATGGCCTGCTCAAAATGTGTAACTGAAGAGAGTTAATGAAGGGACAGTGTACAAAGATATGGGCAGATTTGACGGAAACCAACAAGGGATAGTGAAGCACCCCAGGGCTAGCATCTGCTGAGAAGCCATTATCAGCCATAGGCCTGAAGGGGCAAAGAGATGGAACCAGTGCTCAGTGAGAGCAATAGCTGAAGGAGAGAGAAGGACAACAGGAATTTAGAGGAATACAGCCCTACTTTCTCCCCCCGCCCCCACCCAATCTTCTGTGGTACCTCCCACTGGCTGAATCCAAGAGGAAGCCTAAGGGCAAGTGAGCCTAGATGATGCTGTCCTTCAAGGTCAGCCTCTGGAGAAGGGTAGAGAGTGGATCTGCAGGGACGAAGGCAGAATATCTAGCAGGTATATGATCATATAACAATGTGAGAACTGTATAAGCCTATGGCAAAGGATCTTAAGGTAACCTGGAAAACAAAAGGTTCTAGAGATAAAAAGTGGAAGTAGTTAGAGAGCAGGTAGGATAGGTCAAGGAGGCAGGAAAGATCGTTAACTCAGGCTGAGACAAGGATGAGAGCCAGAAGTGGGAAGATTTTATTGTTTGGTCAAATACTTAGCTGGATTCTGAGCTCTGGAAGAGATTAATAGGAGATATAGGAGCTAAATTAGACTGGAACATTAGAAATTCTTCCCCTATTGTTTATTACTTTATATTTCTCCTTCCTAGCTAAACTTCATGCCTTCAGCAAATAATTGTTTCGTACCTGTCATATGCCAGGAACTGTTAGGCCCTGGGGATTGAGGAGGGAACAAAATTAACATCTTTGCTCTCCTGAAGTTTACATCCTGGTGGAGGGAGACAGATGATAATAGGTAAGTAAATATGTCAAGGTGATAAGTGCTATAAAGAAAAGCACAGGAGAGCAGGGAAATAAAATTCTTCCATTCTACCTCTTAAAAACTTCTTGATTTAGACCACACATGCTTCCACACACCAGAGCTCCTGAAAATTAGGCCTTCAGTACCTCTCACCTGGACCAAGATCATACTATCCTAACTGATCTTCCTGCCTCCAGCACCATCTAACCAGTCCTCCACTCTGCTGTGAGAATCTTCCAGAAACAAATCACGTCAGTACCCTGCTTAAAATTCTCCAATGCTCATTTGCTTATAATGTGGAATAATGTCTAACCTCCATACGGTGGACATTTTCTTATCCTCTGGATCTGTCACGTGCCTCTACCTCTCTCATTCTCCTTTTCTACCAACGTGAACTGTCTGTAGTCTGTTGATCATGCCGCACTGTCTCTCATTTCTGTACCTTTGTCCATGCTGCTCTTTCCACTTGGAATGCCCTCCCACACCCTCCACCTCCTCCCAAATTTGGTGATCCTCTCCTTATTCTTCTAAACCATGAACTGCTACCTCTTTGGTCCATCTTCCCTGAACTTCACAGTTATGAGGGAGTATCTTCCAGCTCCCTCCTTTGTATTACCGATATATCTTATAAGTACCTCTGAATGTATTTCTCATACCATATAATCTTATTTCTTGGACCTCAGGTGTACAGGACTGGGTTCAACATAATCCATGAGTCAGGAGCCTATATTCATTGGTTCATGTGAGATCCTCTTTTGTTACTTATCATCCACCCTAAAAACTAGAATGGACAACTTACACATAGTCCCCCACCCAGTGCTTAATCTTGTGTTTATCATTTCTTTGCTCTTAAAAATATTATTATCTAAAAAATAACTTTTATTAAAAATAAGAAATTAGGGGCTGGCCCAGTGGCATAGTGGTTAAGTTCACGTGCTCCGCTTTGGTGGCCTGGGATTCCTGGGTTCAGATCCCGGGTGTGGACCTACACATCATTCATCAAGCCATGCTGTGGTGGCATCCCCCATGCAAAATGGAGGAAGATTGACACAGATGTTAGCTCAGGGCCACTCTTCTTCAAGCAAAAAGAGGACGATTGGCAACAGATGTTAGCTCAGGGCCAATCTTCCTCACACGCACACACACAAAAAAAATTAATTTAAAAAATTGCCCTAGCTTTATAAAAATTTAAAGTTAAAAAGTCTTGCTTTTTTAAAAAGTTGAGGTTCAGTGTGTTTATATATATTTATTACCTATATATATTTGCTCTTTTGTTATCTGTTCATATCTTTTTGCCCATTTTTCTTTGCTTTTTTTTGACAATATTTTATTTATTTATTTATTTATTTATTTATTTATTTATTTTTGGTGAGGAAGATTGGCCCTAAGCTAACATCTGTTGCCAATCTTCCTCTTTTTGCTTGAGGAAGATTTTCTCTGAGCTAACATCTGTGCCCATCTTCCTCTATTTTATATGTGGGATGCCTCCAAAGCATGGCTTGATGAGTGGTGCATAGGTCTGCACCTGGCATCCAAACCTACAAACCCGGGGCTGCTAAAGCGGAGTGTGTGAACTTAACCACTACGCCACTGAGCCAGCCCCTTTTTGCCCATTTTTCTATTGGTTATTTATCTTTTTCTCATTAATTTTCAGGATTTCTTTCTTTCTTTTTTTTTTTTTTTGGTGAGGAAGATTTTCTCTGAGCTAACATCTGTGCCAATCTTCCTCTATTTTGTATGTGGGTCACTGCCACAGCATGCTGCTGACGAGTGGCGTAGGTCTGCGCCTGGGAACTGAACCCAGGCTGCTGAAGCGGAGCACACCAAACTTAACCGTTGGGCCATGGGGCTGGCCCCCAGGATTTCTTTTTTTTTTTTTTTTTATTTTATTTATTTATTTTTTTCCCCCAAAGCCTCAGTAGATAGTTGTATGTCATAAATGCACATCCTTCTAGTTACTGTACGTGAAACGCGGCCACAGCATGGCCGGAGAAGCGGTGCATTGGTGCGCACCCAGGATCCGAACCCAGGCCACCAGCAGCGGAGCGTGCGCACTCAACCGCTAAGCCACAGGGCCGGCCCCAGGATTTCTTTATATGTTCTTTTAATAATCTTTTGTAGTTTTCTTTTTCTTGAAATTTAAGTACACAGAACTTTTTTTAATTTTCAAAAATTTATGTCTATGTATTTATGTATATATACACAAGCGTATATTTGTGTGTATGTGTGTGTGTATGTGAACATGCATACATATTCCCAAAACATATATTGTTTTTTTTTTATTGTTTATTTATTTATTTGTTTTGTGAGGAAGATCAGCCCTGAGCTAACATCCATGCTAATCCTCCTCTTTTTGCTGAGGAAGACTGGCTCTCAGCTAACATCTATTGCCAATCCTCCTCCTTTTTTGCCCCCAAAGCCCCAGTAGATAGCTGTATGTCATAGTTGCACATTCTAGTTGCTGTCTGTGGGACACAGCCTCAGCATGGCCAGAGATGCAGTGCATTGGTGCGCGCCCGTGATCCGAACCCGGGCCACCAGTAGCAGAGAATGCACACTTAACTGCTAAGCCACGGGGCCGGCCCAAAACATATATTGTTAATTTTAGTTGTTTTCTTTATTAAAAGAGTATTATTCCCTACATAATATCCTGGGACTTCTTTTTCACTTTTCATGTCATATTGCTAAGATTCATCTCAGGCTTGTTGCATGTAGCTGAGTTCATTTATTGTGGCTGCTGTAGACTATTCCAAGGTGTGAATATGCTAATATTACTTTGTCCCTCGCAGCAGAGGCTTTTGGTGCCCTATGTTCTTCCCCTTGGCTCACCTATGTTTCAGAGAGGGAGAGTTCTTATGGCTGGACTAGTAATAAAATTGACATAAGACCAAATTAATAGGAGAAAAAAACAATTTAATATGTGCACATAGGAGATCATAGAGAAATGATGCTCTCTGAGTGAACAAAGCAGGTAGTTTATATATCTTTTTACATAAAGAAACAATAAATTTCTGAGGAAATTATAGGACAAAGAAACTTATGTTTGGGGTACATAATTAGTGAGGAATTTGAACAGAGTTTAGCCTTGAGGTAGTAAATTAGTAAAAGTAACAAGGTTTGTTTATACAGGCTTCTCAGCCCTGACTTCTCTAGCTCTGATGATAAGGATGCAGGGAAATGATCTCTCACAGGGAGATTTGTTTCCTGCTTCAGGGGGAACAGAGACAGGAGGGTTAAAAATGCCTTTTTTTTTTTTTTTTTTTTTGCATCAGCTGCTTCTCAAGTAACTTTAGTTCAAAATAATCAATATGCCATTGCGGAATATTTTGAGGTGGCCTGCCCTGGACCCCAACATCTGATTTTAGCCAAATAGGTGGTGATCAGTTTCATGAGAGCTCCCAGTTACTGACAATTACCACTGCAAGTGCTAGGCCTCTCCAGTTTCTGTTTCAGGGCCTTCTTGAAAGCCACAACAGCCTTCTCAGCCCTCTCCCAGGCACAGCCTGAAAGTAAAGAGAGTTAACCCTCAATCAATGGGGGATGTGATCCAAGGGATAAATGCCCCAGGTTCCCTTCCTTCAGATGGACAATTCTGGGAGGCATTTTGTACATTTCTCAGATGTGTCTATGAAATCGTGCTCCTTATATTGACTTCTCCTCCTACTCTGCCTCACTATTCCACTCTCCTTCACTCGTGCTGCCTGAGATCACTTCCCAAATAAGCAACCTGCCCCAAGTTCTCATCCTAGTCTCTGCTTTTAGGGAACTCAAACTAACACAATCAATTTCCTGATAATGAGCATTTGGATTATTGCAGGTTTTTGCTATTGTAAAAGTGCTACTAAGAATATTCATGTAAAAACCCAGTGATGCACAAGTACAAGAACTTCTCTTGCATATTTATAAAGCAGTAGAATTGCTATGTCAAAAGCTAAGTGAACTTTCTTTTTTATTTTTTTATTTTTTGGTGAGGAAGATTGGACATGAGCTAACATCTCTTGTCAAACTTCCTCTTTTTGTTTGAGGAAGCTCAGCCCTGAGCTAATATCTGTGCCAATCTTCCTCTATTTTGTATGTGGGATGCCACCACAGCATGGCTTGATGAGCGGTGTGTAGGTCTGTACCCGGGATCTGAAACCGTGAACCCCAGGTCACTAAAGTGGAATTGATGAACTTAACCACTACACCACTGGCCCCACTGGGCCAGCCCCCTAAGTGAACTTTCAACTTTATAAGATAATTCCAAACTGTTTACCAAAGTGGTTTTTACCAATTTACAGTTTCAACAACATTGTGTATGAGATCCTATTGATCCACATCCTCTCCAACACTTAGTATTGTGAGATTTCTTAATTTTCATCACTCAGATATCAAATGGGATCTCACTGTGGTCTCAGTTTGTACTTCTTGATTAATGAGGTTGACCATGTCTTCATATATTTACTGACCATAAATGTTTCGTCTTCTAGGAAATGTCTATTCAAGCTTTTGCCCATTTTTCTATCGGTTGATTGTCCTTTCCTCATTAATTATACTAATTCTTTGACACTTATGGTTTGTCCCCCTTGGAACTCAGGTGCCCAGAATTGAATTAATCATAATATTCACCTGATATGACTTTTTTCCTGGTTACAAAATTAATTGTTGTAAAAGAAACATGTAGGGCCGGCCCCGTGGCTTAGCAGTTAAGTGCGCGTGCTCTGCTACTAGTGGCCCAGGTTCGGATCCCGGGTGCGCACCGACGCACCGCTTCTCCGGCCATGCTGAGGCTGCGTCCCACATACAGCAACTAGAAAGATGTGCAACCATGACATACAACTATCTACTGGGGCTTTGGGGAAAAATAATTAATTAATTAATTTAAAATAAAAAGAAACATGTAAAGAACACAGACATGTTTTACTTAGAAAGAGAAAGTCTCCTTTACCCCACCTCCAGCAGGAATAACTCTCATGAATAGTTTGTCATTTCATATTTTGGCCATTTTGTTTTCACATCTCTCTCCCAAATTAGATTGATAGTCTCTCAAGGGTAAGGACTGCATTGTGTTCATCTTTGTATTCTCAGCCCCAGGTATAGTGCCTGGGTCAGATCCAGAATATAACATATTATTGCTGAATGAACTGCTGAAAGGTGGGTTAGAATAGAAGTTTTGAAGTTAAAAGGAGACCTCAGTTGGAGCGGAATGGAGGATTCAAGGAGTAGAAAAATGGGAGATAGCTCTGGTAAAACGTGCAGGGGCTTGATTACCGAAACTCTTGGCTGTTGGGCCGAAGTGTCTGATTTTTATCTTGGAGGCAGCCAGCCGGGGAGGCATTCAAGACTTTTTAGGGTGAAAGAGGTTATTTGTTCTTACATTTTTACCAGTGACAGAATTAAAACAAAATATTGACAATCTAGTCATCCAATGGCAAAGTACAGGATGTAAGGGGGAGGAGGTTGGGGAAAATGAAACTGAAGACAGAAAAATGAATGAATCGAGAAGTTATTAACTTTTCTTGGACACAGACTCCTATGAAAAACTCATGAAAACTATGCCTTCTTTCAGAAAAATAGACATAAACCTGAGCCCATGCACTTTTTAAGAACCCTTTGACTAGCGGGTTGTTCTAAGAGAGAGAGGATAAGGACCTGAACCACGGTGGCAGTCTGTGTTCATTCATTCAGACATGTTCACCCATCTCCTGCTATATGAAAGGCACTGTGCTGAATGCTGAGAACAGACACCCTCCAGTTTGAGGCATAGGGTACAGTACGGCATAGTGGCCAAGATCACGGACTCTGAGCCCAATTGTCTGGTTTCAACCCCTGCCAGGTGATCTTGGCTAATTTACTAAAGCCATCTGCACTCTGCAGTGTTGTACAGAGACCGTACTATCCCCACCCTCATTGTTAAGGGACTCCTACATCCCTATGAAGCACTTAGAATTCCTGACATGCAGGGAACCCTTGGCAGAGCCTAAGGGCAGAAACCAGAGTGGAGAGCAAGAGGAGGAAGCAGAGAGCAGGGCTTGATTTTGAGAACTTTGGCTAAAATGGAGGAGGAGAGAGAAGGCAGTAACTACAGAGGGAAGTGAGGGCAAGGAAAAATTTTTTTTTTAAGATGGAAGAGATCCTAATTGCTGACAGGGAGGATGCAGTGGAGTAGGAGAGGCTGAAGACACATCACTGATGATCTGTTCTTTCCCCTAAAGGTATGCAGATGGCAGGAGGGAAGGGCTCCAGGGCAAAGGTGGAGGGCCTGGCTTTAGCTAGGAAGCCACTTCCGCTTGTGAGCTGGAGGGGAGGAGTCAAGGGTGGTGTGGCTGCAGGTGCTGGCTCTGAAGTAACCACAGGCAAGCGAGAAGGAATGTCACCAGTGGGGGAGGGGCGAGGAGTGGTGGCTGGTGGGCGTTCTGAGGAGAGAGGAAAAATTATGACACACCGTTTTAAAGAGGGGATAGTCAGTGACTGGAGGAAGGAGAGGAGATTGCCAGGGATTATTTAGGGCCAGTAGTAGGGATGCCGATTTGCCTGGCAGGGTAACTTCTGGTGGTCATGGGAGCTGCAGGAGGAGAAAAGTGTCAAAAGTAGGGGTGGTGAGGGGCCAGCCCCGGTGGTGTGGTGGTTGGGTTCACATGCTTTGCTTTGGCAGCATGGGGTTCGCAGGTTTGGATCCTGGGCACGGACCTACACAGTTCATCAAGCCATGCTGTGGCGACCTCCCACATACAAAATAGAGCAGGATGGGGCCGGCCAGGTGGCGCAGCAGTTAAGTGTGCACGCTCTGCTTGGGCGGCCCAGGGTTCGGATCCTGGGCACGCACTGACCACCGCTTGTCGAGCCAAGCTGTGGCGGTGTCCCACAAAAAGTAGAGGAAGATGGGCACAGATGTTAGCCCAGGGCCAATCTTCCTCAGCAAAAAGAGGAGGATTGGCAGATGTTAGCTCAGGGCTAATCTTCCTCACAAAAAAAAAAAAAAGCAGGATTGGCACAGGTGTTAGCTCAGGGACAATCTTCCTCAGCAAAAAAAAAAAAAAAAGAAGGGATGGTGAGCGCCGAATGTCACAGTGGTGAAGTCGGGAAGAATGGGGACAGATAGAGGACTGCTGAATTTGCCAACTGACCAGTCATTACTGAATTAGTGTCTTGAGCATCACTATAGGTCAGAACAGATAACACACAGCAGAGAAGAAAGGAGAGAAAGAACGGTGAGTAAACCACGTGCAATCCAAGAACACTGACCGTGAAATGAAAGGGGAACAAGAAGACGTTAACCAGACAGAGTAACCGAGTCAAGGGAGGCAATTACAATATATATAACTTTTTAAATAATATGTATAATTTTTTTTAAAGCAAAGGCATCAATTATAGACACTGACAGGAAAGGGAGGAATAGGGCCCCCAAAAGGCAGCAAGGGTATGATGGAAGCATAATACGGTAATAAACAGCTCCTGTGAGCCAGGGGTTTTTTATAATTCTTTGTTGTCCCCAATTTACAGAGGAGGAAACTGAGGCTCAGAGAAGTTAAGTCACTTACCCAAAATCACACTGCTAGAACATGGCAGAGCCGGGATTTAAACCCAGGTCACATGACTCCAAAACACCACTGCTTGCCCACTCTTCTACCACAGACAAACAGGACAATTGACACTGCTGAGGAGGAGCAATACTTCTGTTGGCACTGAGGGGAGGAAAGAAGAGCTGGAAGAGACTTATGTGCTTATGATTTGTGTTTATTTAAAATTATTCTCCTTCCCACTCACGTATATAAGCATATGGACTTTTAAAGTTGGTGTGATTGAGAAAGCCTCACTTTACACAGAAGAAAATTCAGGCCAGAGAACTGAGCTGACCTTTCTGTAGTGACAGAATTAATTGGACATGGCTGAGAAAGTTACAGCTGAAGACTTAGGACAATTGTGTGGCCAATTGGTTCACCCAATCCTCCACCCAAATGATTGCTTCATGGGAGACAATCTTGCTTTAATTCAAAGGAATGGAGGGGGAAACAGTTTGCACATACTGATAAGTTGTTTATTACAAGTATCACCTTGAGGCATTTGTGACGTATATCTCATCTATCAATATTTTCTGATAGATGACTTCCAAATATCTACCTAAAGAACAGATCTCATTTCTTTTTTTTTTTGGTGAGGAAGATTGGCCATGGGCTAACATCTGTTGCGAATCTTCCTGTTTTTCCCTGAGGAAGACTGTCCCTGAGCTAATATCTGTGCCAATCTTCCTCTATTTTTTGTATGTGGGACACCGCCACAGCATGGCTTGATGAGTGGCGTAGGTCTACACCAGGGATCCGAACCCAAGAACCCTGGGCCACCGAAGCAGAGCATGTGAACTTAACCACTATGCTACCGGGCTGGCCCAAAGAATGAAGTTGTTTGGTTTTGGGGTTTTTTTCTGGTGAGGAAGATCCACTCTGAGCTAACATCTGTTACCAATCTTCCTCTTTTTTTGCTTGAGGAAGATTTGCCCTGAGCTAACATCTGTGGCAATATTCCTCTATTTTGTACATGGGTCACCACCACAGCATCGCTTGACAAGTGGGGTAGGTCTGCACCGGGGATCCGAACCTGTGAACTCAGGCCACTGAAGTGGAGCACGCCGGGCTTAACCACTACGCCACGGCCTGGCCCCCAGATCTCATTTCTTTTTGCCAAACTCTCACATGCAATGAACACAGAGAAAACCAAAACCAAACCATAGGCCAAAGGGAACTGTGGAGTGTTATGGTCAGGTCACAGGCTAGGGCCAGAGACACAAACTGAGAGCTGTGGTGAGCCAATTGGGCAAACCAGACCCAAAGTTAGGACACAGGGGACAGACCTGGTTGCCACACCAAAGTCCCAGCCCCAGAGGTCACACCAAAGGCAGTGGAGAAAATGCCAGGGTTCAAGGACATTTAGTAGACCAGGAAAGAACTGAAAAAGCAGATCTCAGCAGAAAGGAGTTAGCCACCTGGCCTGCCTTGCAAATTAACCTCTACAGGCCCACAAATGCAATTTTGAATTATCTAGTAGCCACGACAAAAACAGGGAAAAGAAACGGGGTGAAATTAAATTTAATATAATTTATTTAACTCAATATATCAAAAGTATTCTCGTTTCAACTTATAATCAAAATGACCGATAGTTTACAGTCCTTTCTTCACACTAAGTCTTCAAGGTTTCGGGTGCACTTTATCCCTATAGCACATCTCGATTTGGATTAGCCCCATTGCAAGTGCTCAGTGGCCCATGTGGCTAGTGGCTCTTGTGTCAGACAGCACAGGCTGACAGAAACCATACTTAACATCTTGGCATTAAAGTATTTTGTTTGTATTTTTTTCTCTTTTCTTTCTTTCAAAATGTGTTAAACTGGGTAGGGCTGGATTTTGAAGGAAGTGGGAGAAAATGCTCATATTCTGAGAGTCTCTGGTTTGAAATTTTAGATGTTTCAGGTACAGGTTTCCCGTCTGATTTTCTTTCTATCCCTGAGAGGTGGCTCTTTTTTTTTTTTTTTTTTAGCCCCACAGTGCACAGAATCCCTAGGGAAGATAAAAGGGCAGGACAATGTGATGCAGGTGCCTGCTATCAAACCTTCATTCCTTCTATTCATTCGTTCATTTTTTTTCTCTTAACAGTAGGCACTAACCATCAACTCTGGGTCAGGACTGTGCCTAGGGCTAGCTTTACAGGCATATTCCCAGGCTTGTGAAACCTACAATTTAGCAGAAAAGCCAGACAAACAATTACAATAAAATGTACTGAGTGTTGTGATAGGGGAAATATGAGGGGCTGAGTGGCTACCTAGGAGAATAATTTAACCCATTTTGAGAGATAAGAGAAGGCTTGGGGGTGCAGGAGGGGAAGGCAGATTGTATAAAGAATGGCTAAGCAAAAGGGAGAAGAGAGGGCTGAAAAATGCTCGAGGCAGAAGGAGCAGCTGAAGGGAAGGCCCAGAAGCCTTCTGTGGAACTGAGAGAGGTTCAGTGCGGCTGGGGCCCCCAGGGTGCGAGGCAAGGCTGGGAGCAGGCACCATTCTCTGGGCAGCCTATTTAACAGTGGGAGTTGGAAGGCAGGATGTTGACAAATCTGGAATAGGCAGGCCCGGCACAGGAAGTGCTCCACCCCAAAAGTATTCCTTCACCAGTTCAGTTCAAGTTCACTCGTTGCAGACTCAAATCGTTAACAAGCTGTTTACAAAAGCAAGAAAGTCTCATATAGTAACTATTCTTTTTTCAGATTATGTCAGGCCTTGAAGCTTTATTTTTGATTCAGAAAATTGAACATGATTGAAGTTTCATGTAATAAAGGACATATAAAAGTACATATGAAATACAGGAGTGGAACTAATGAAAGGGTGTGAATTCTGCCCAGGGAAGGCCAGGGCGGGCTTCACACAGCAGATGACACTTAACAGCATCTGGAAGAAGTAGGAGTTTGTCAGGCTTCCAAATGGAAGGACATTCTGATAATAATATTAATTATTATTATTAAAAATACAATAACATTTGTATTATTAAAAATATAAATACAAAATTATTTGTAACATTACTGTCAGGCACTATTCTAGTGGTTCACATTCTTAGCTCATTTTACCTTCACAAAAACCCCTAGATGCCACAATCCCTGTTTATAGACAAAGAAACAGAGGCAGAGAGAGATGAAGTAACTTGTCTAGAGTCACATAGTTTGTAAGGAGTAAAGCGGTTTGGCTCCAGAGCTCCCTTCATGAACCCCTCTGTCACATCCCTGGGCTGTAGGTGTTTGCATATACCTGGATTGTAGGGTGAGAGGTTGGCAGGGAATGTCAGAGATCAGACTGATGAGGGAAGCCATGGCCAAATCATACAGTTTCAGCACCAGCACCTTTGAAGACAGGCTCATAGTAGCCTTTAGGTGAATGTTTCTTGTTTCTTGAGTGCATATATAAATGATTGCTAATGATCATATCTTTGAATGTGGTTGCACTAAGAGAACATTATATTCAAATCCAGATTTACACAGGCCACGTTTCCAGCGGTGATTCACTGCCTCGACAGATTCCCATAGGATCCCTTAAGCTTATCAAGAGGAGCCAATCCCCTGTCACTAGCTGTAGAATGCAAATGCTGAAAAGGCAACTCATCGGAAGACTGAGGAGGAGTAAGCCTGAGTTAGAGAGGTGGGACTAAGGTTGCCCCCACTCTTGGCCCTTCACCTGCAGGACCACTACATTCACAGCAGGGGCTCTCTCCTCTCTAAGACCTTATACAACAAGCAGCAAGGCCCCTTTCTTCTTTTAGTCAAAGCAGAATGGCCAAACAGGAAATGGGTGCTCCCCCCCTCCCCACATATACACACATACCAACCCAGAAGGCTGGCGCTTCCTTCTCCCAACTGCCCCTGCAGCTGTTCAGGACTTTTAAACGAGAGCTCTGCAAAAATCTTCCAGGGAGACTTGAATGACTCGAGCAATCTCTCTGCACAGAAAGCACCTTTGATTTTTGGGAATGAGATTTCTTGCTAACACTCCATGTTATACAGAGCTGCTGCATCTTTTAAAACCAAGGTCTCTGATGTCCATAGCCATTGGGTTGGTAGGCAGAAAGTCCTGTCTCCACAGCCCCTGACCTGACCTGGGGGAGGCTGGGTGGATGGGTCCTCCCAGCAAACCCACATAGATCCTCTTGGGAGATGGCACCAGAGAAGAGCTAGACTTCCAGTGTGGCCTGTGCATTGGCCTGCCCTGATATGCCTGGGCCACTTCCTTTCCCAGCAGGGTCGTAAGGGCACCTTCTCCTTCTACCCACCATTTGCTTCATTAGGAAGGTCAAGGAAAAACTGGGATCACACTTATTTTGAATAGAGCTTTTTTAAATGGAGTCAACTTTGCTTCTGCTGGTAGACACCCTTGATTTGTACAGAGGTGATTAACCAGAGTTCAACTATAATGACAGACTTTCTTAGCCCCGAGCATTTGGGCATCAGTTTGAACCCACTTCTTGTTTTGAATAATTATTCACATTCATTGTCCACTTAACCATTTGTCATCCATTGTGCCGAAAGCTTTATTAACATGTACTATTTTACTTAATCTTCAAATAATGAAAATGATTTTTTATTCCACTTTACACACCAGAAAACTGAGGATAAAAAAAGAGTTAACTAATTGACCCAAGATCAGGCAGCCAGTGAGTGGTTAATTTGTGATTCAAAGCCAAGTGGGTCTGACTTAACCTCTATAATAAGGTGCTTCCTTCAGGTGTGCAAGCAGGCTATCTATGAAGGAAAATACCAGACATGCCATTGTGGTTGATGGGGTCCAAATGACTTATGTGTTGGGAAGATTGGCAGCCCATTTTCCAAACGTGGAAAATTTAATTCCTTAGGCTTTACATCTTTACGTAGTCTGAATCACCTGTCCTAAATATCTGAATTATTTTCACAAGAGGCACTGTGTCTACCCCAGCACTGCAGGGAAACCTCATTAAGCCTTTCCAGATCCTCCCAGTTTACATTAATCTCTCCAGGTGCTATTCCATCCTAATGGATTCTTTTCATTCCAGTTATTTCCTGCTCAGTCTGTCTTTTCCTCAAGACTATAAGCTCCCAGGAAGGAAGCCTGGGTGTTAGCCATCTCCCCACACCTAACCCCATTTCTAATCTGTGCTTGACATTATGCTTCCTCTTTTACAATGCAAAGCTTCCCAGCTTTGTAGCCCAGCTTCCCTCAGAAGTCTCCTTTGACTGAGGCCGAGCCTGAAAGATTCTTTCTCTTCTCTGAGTTTCTATAGCATGTATAGGCTAGCAGTTATACCTTAACTTGTTTCCTTTCATAAAGATACCTTTTTTTCCTGCTGCAAATGATACCAAAAGCTCTTCAAGGACTAGGGCTATATCTTCTGCTTTTTACCTTGATAAATCCTCTTCCAGCCTTGAGCCTTGAGCACACACTGTGGGCTGCCATCCCCATTGATCCCAGCGAAGATAATCCTATCCTTACAGTCTTGCTTGATCCATCTGTCTCTGGGAGTGCTGGGCCTCCTGGGCTTCAAGACCTCCATTCATTCATTTGACAACATTTTTTTTGTGTGTGTGAGGAAGATCAGCCCTGAGATAACATGCATGCCAATCCTCCTCTTTTTGCTGAGGAAGACTGGCCCTGAGCTAATATCCATGCCAATCTTCCTCCACTTTATGTGGGACGCTGCCACAGCATGGCCTGACAAGCGGTGCGTCTGTGCACGCCCAAGATCTGAACCCGGGCTGCCAGCAGCGGAGTGTGCGCACTTAACTGCTATGCCACGGGGCCGGCCCCCATGACAACATTTTTTGAGTGTTTATTTCATGTGAGATGCTGGGGGTAAAAAGATAAGAAGGCCCTTGCCCCAGGAAATTCAGAGTCTGGTAGAGCAACAGATATATAATTAGATGACTAGTATGCAGATAGGTACAGTGAAGGCTTCCCAGAGGAAGTGATGCATGAGCTAAATTTGAAAGGCAAAGAGGAATAAAAAGTGTTGGAGTGAGATGGAGGGAAGGAAGCAGCTTACACAAAGTGAGAGTATGCAGCCTTCAGGGAACTACAGACTCTCAAACATGAAAAGAGTGAGACCAGTCAGAGAGGCAGGCAGGGGCCAGATCACAAAGTTCCTTTGGTAGCAGGCTAAGGAATTTGACCTTATCCTGAAACTCAGGAGGATCTACTGAAAGATTTTATGCAAAGAAGAAATATCATCAAGTTTATAGTTTGAATGGATCACTCTGGCTGCAGTGTGGAGAACAGATTGAAGTGAGGCAAGACTGCAGGCTGAAAGACTGGTTAGGAGTTCATTGCAATAATCAGGATAAATGATAGTAGCATAAACCAAGGTAGTGACAGTGGGGATGGAGAAAGTGGATGAATAAGAGAGATATTAAGAAAGTAGAATAATAAGACTCGATGACTAATTGGATTTGGGAGGTGAGGGAGTGGGAAGAATCAAGGAGGACAATCAGATTTCTTACTTTTGTGGTTGGGTGGTGTCTTTCATGGAGATTTGGAACATAAGAGGAAGAAGAGGTCTTTTACAGGGAATAGTGAGGATGGGGAGATGTGACATTTGGGACATAGTGAGTTTGAGGTGTCTGTTGGACATCCAAGTGGAGATGTCCAGAGGCAGTTTATATAAAGGTGTGACATCCAGGAGGAGATCAGAGCTATAGATATTGGAGGATTGAATGCATAGAGAAAGTAGTTGAAGTCATGAGAACAGATAAGATCACCCAGAGGCAGTGTAGAGTGAGAAGACAGGGCAGGATTTCACCATTTAAGGAGTAGGCTAAACAGTCCATGATGGAGATTGGCAATGACAAGCCAGAGAGGTAGGAGGCAAACTGGAAAATGTCCTAATGGACCCAAAGGATTTCAAGTGGCTATTCTATGACTTTCAGCCATGGGATGGGGGCAGAAACCAGCTTTCAGTGAATTGAGGAAAGACGTAGATGATGGTGAAATGGATATGTATATTTGTTGAAATTCATCAAGCTATATACATATTATGCATTTTACAATATGTAAATTTTACCTCAATAAAGCACTCAGTATAAAAATTTTATAAGAAATACTTGAACATGCTCATATGCTGGGAAAAGAGAAAGTCAAGGGAAGAAATTGAGGGAGAGAGGGAATGATTAAGAGGAAAAGTTTCTGAGGAGGTGGGAGAAATAACCTTCGGGCAGGCAGAAGGATTAGCTTTAGATAGGAGGAGGAATGCCTCTTTCACTGACAGGAAGAAAAAAGGAGGAAGAAATGATTATGGAAGCAGATAAGTTGGGTAGAGAGAAGGTAGAAAGTTAAGTTTCTCTTTAATACTTTCTTTTCCCCATGAAACTGGACTCCAGATGTGGTGGTTTTAAAAATATGTCTATAATATGTCTTTGCTACTCCTCCCTTCAAAAGGTGGAACTTAATTCTCCTCCCTTTGGACTCACTTCTAATGAATAGAATATGGAGGAAATGATGATATGTCACTTCAGAGATTAGGCTATAAAAAAGACTGCAACTTGTAACCAACTACCCTGGTTTACCTGGGACTGAGGGATTTTCTGGGACGCAGAAATTTCAGTGCAAAAACCAGGAAAGTTCTGGGAAAATCAGGATGAGTTGTTCATCCTAGTCTTGGGCTGGTTCTTTCTCTCTTGGATAATTCACGCTGATGGAAGCTAGCTGCCATGTTGAAAGCTGCCATAAAGAGAGGCCCACAAAGCAAGAAACTGAGGAAGACCTGTGGTCAATAGCCAACTAGGAAATGAGGCTTCAATCCAACAGTCTAGGAATAATTGAAACCTACCAACAACCACATGAGTGGGGCTTGGAAGTAGATCCTCCCTCAGTAAAGCCTTCAGATGAGACTGCAGCCCTTCTGGAAAGCTTCACTATAACTTCATGAGAGACCTTGAGCATGAACCACTCAGCTATGCTGGCCCCAAATTTCTGACCCACAGAAACTGTCAGATAATGTTTGTTGTTTTAAGTGGCTACGTTTTGGGGTAATTTGTTATGGAGAAACAGATACCTAACTCATCAGATCAATTAAAATGAGCAGAAAGTGGTGAAATGGGATTTTAGGGCATAGCATGGTTGGATGACTTTCTCTAACAGCTCTAGACAACTCCAGACAATGTGTTCGTCCACTTTGTATGCCATTGATATTATGCAGTGTCCAACAGTATCTTTTTTTTAATGATACCTTTATTATTTTATTTTATTTTTTTTGTGTGAGGAAGATTAGCCCTGAGCTAACATCCAATGCCAATCCTCCTCTTTTTGCTGAGGAAGATTGGCCCTGGGCTAACATCTGTGCCCATCTTCCTCTACTTTATATGGGACCCTGCCACAGCACGGCTTGACAAGCAGTGCATCAGTGCGCACCCAGGATCTGAACCTGCGAACCCCAGGCCACCAAAGCTGAGCGCGTGCACTTAACCGCTACACCACTGGGCCAGCACCTATTTTATTTTTTTTATTATGTTTTTTTTGCTGAGGAAGATTAGCCCTGACCTAACATCTGTGCCAGTCTTCCTCTATTTTGTATGTGGGTTGCCGCCACAGCATGGCTGACGAGTGGTGTAGGTCCGCACTCAGGATCCGAACCTGCGAACCCAGACCCCAAAGCAGAGTACACCAAACTTAACCACTATACCACGGGGCTGGCCCCCTAACAATATCTTTTGATAAAAGAATTTTGCCAAAAGCTTATTTAGCTTTCTTACTGAGCATATCATTAACATGACTGATTTTAAAAGCTTATTGGCAAGAGTGTGACCCGTCAGTGTTTTGGCTACAAAAGTGCAACTTTTAAGCTTGCCTTTATAGAAATCACGAACAAAATGAAAATATAACCCACCCGCTGGGAAGAAATATTTACAAATCATATATCCGACAAGGGGTTAATCTCCAAAATATATAAAGAACACATACAACTCAACAACAAAAAGACAAACAAACCAGTCAAAAAATGGGCAGAGGATATGAACAGACATTTTTCCAAAGAAGATATACAGAAAGCCAACAGGCATATGAAAAGATGTTCAACATCACTAATCATCAGGGAAATGCAAATCAAAACTACAATGAGATATCACCTCACACGTGTGAGAATGACTATAATTAACAAGACGAGAAATAATAAGTGTTGGAGAGGATGTGGAGAAAAGGGAACCCTCATACACTGCTGGTGGGAATGCAAACTGGTGCAGCCACTATGGAAAACAGTATGGAGATTTCTAAAAAAATTAAAAATAGAAATACCACACGATCCAACTATCCCACTACTGGGTATTTACCCAAAGAACATGAAATCAACAATACAAAGAGATCTATGCACCCCTGCGTTCATTGCAGCATTATTCACAATAGCCAAGATGTGGAAGCGACCCACGTGCCCATCAACTGATGAATGGATAAAGAAGATGTGGTATACACACATACCACATTGAATACTACTCAGCCATGAAAGAAGACAAAATCGTCCCATTTGCAACAACATGGATGGAATTTGAGGGTATTAGGTTAAGCAAAATGAGCCAGACAGCGAAAGACAAACACCACATGATTTCACTCACATGTGGAACATAAACAAACACATGGACAAAGAGAATGTATTAGTGGTTACCAGAGGGCAAGGGGGTTGGGGGTGGGCGAAAGGGGTAAAGGGGCACATATATATGGTGATGGATAAAAATTAGACTATTGGTGGTGAGGATGATGCAGTCTATACAGAAACTGATAAATAATAATGTACACCTGAAATTTCACAATGTTATAAACCATTATGACCTCAATAAAATAATTGGAAAATAAAAAAAGGATGCCTTTATAGTTTTGATCAATTCTCTTATCTTTAGGGAGAAATTTTATCAATGTTATATTAGGAAGCATTGTTTTATGGGTTTTTCTTCCTTTAGAAAAAATTTTTTTGATTATCAGATTGGCCACTGAGCTTTAAAAAATGGCACTAGGCCCGGCCCCGTGGCTTAGCGGTTAAGTGCCCGCGCTCCGCTGCTGGCGGCCCGGGTTCGGATCCCGGGCGCGCACCGACGCACCGCTTCTCTGGCCATGCTGGGGCCGTGTCCCACATACGGCAACTAGAAGGATGTGCAGCTATGATATACAACTGTCTACTGAGGCTTTGGGGGAAAAAAAATAAATAAAAATTAAAAAAAATAATAATAAAATAAATAAATAAAAAATGGCACTAAAGCTTCATTGGCTTTATGCCACTATTTGACCAAGTGTCATAACATAATGTACTGAGAACCAGGGGCAAATCGATTACATGTTTAATAAAACATACCTCTTAGAGGCTCAGTGTATTTCTTATTAGCACTTTCTTTCTTTCTTTTTTTTTTTTTGTGAGGAAGGTCAGCCCTGAGCTAACATCTATTGCCAATCCTCCTCCTTTTTTACCCTTTTTCTCCCCAAAGCCCCAGTAGATAGTTGTACTTCATAGTTGCACATCCTTCTAGTCGCTGTATGTGGGACGCCGCCTCAGCATGGCAGGACAAGTGGTGCGTCGGTGGGATCCGAACACGGGCCACCAACAGTGGAGCGCGAGCACTTAACCGCTAAGCCACGGGGCCAGCCCCAGCACTTTTCTTTTTCAGCTGCTCATCATAATTCATCATACTTGTGGATTATCCAGCCCCAGCACAGTCAGATTTATCTTACATATTTATTTGCACTGGATTCCTGGTCAACGTTTCACTTACAATTTTTTTTCTGAGTTTGAAAGTATTCAGCATCCTGATTTAATTAACTCTCAACTAACTAATTTGAATTACTGATCTATTTTTGTGAACTGAAAATAAAACGTAACACAATGAAATTTCAAATTTAACACATAAACAATAACATGTATTATGAAACCATACATTAACTACATCCTATTAACTGAACATTAGCTGCGACAAACTAGAGTCAACACAACCTAAACTTTAAGAGCAAAAAGACTATTGAGAGTGTAACATGATTTCTGAGAAAATCATAATTAATCTGACACAAAATCTGTGAAATGGATGTAAATAAAGCTTCTCATTCCTCTAAAATAACCTATGGACAACTTGATAGATCACTGGTCCGGGGACCATGTGTTGGAAGAACGCTGACAGACTGGGAGAAAATTGCAGAGTTATGTGACTAGTGGACTCATTGAAGTGGAAAAGAGTAAATGGATGAAAGGAGAGCAAAAACTGAAAGGAAATGTATAGTGTGAGCCCATTTATGTAAAAAAGTGAGTGTAAATTTTAAGTACATAGGAAAATAAGCACTAGAAGGAAAAACTGTTAATAGTGGTGATCAGTCTAGAAAGGGGAGAGACTAGGAGACCAAAGAGAGCCTTCATGTTCTACTCTATAAATGGCCTATCTTTTTTATTTTATTTTATTATTATTTTTTATTTATTTATTTATTTTTTCCCCCAAAGTCCCAGTAGATAGTTGTATGTCATAGTTGCACATCCTTCTAGTTGCTGTATGTGGGTCGCAGCCTCACCATGGCCGGAGAAGCGGTGCGTCGGTGCGCTCCCGGGATCCGAACAGGGCGGCCAGCAGCAGAGCGCGCGCACTTAACCGCTAAGCCACGGGGCCGGCCCAATCTTTTTTATTTTAAATTGTGGTCAAATACACATAATATAAAATTCACCATCTTAACTATTTTTAAGTGAAGAGTTCTGTAGTGCTAAGTATATTCACATTGTTGTGCAACCAGTCTCCAGAAATTTTTCATCTTGAAAAATTGAAACTCTATACCCATTAAATACCTCCCCATTTCCTCCTCTCCCTAATCCATAGTAACCACTGTTCTACTTTCTGTCTCTAAGAATTTCACCACTCTAGGTAACTTTTGTACCTGGAATCATACAATATTTGTCCTTTTGTATCTGGCTTACTTCACTTAACATAATGTCTTCAAGGTTTATCCATGTTGTAACATGTATCAGAATTTCATTCCTTTTTAAGGCTGAATAATATTCGATAGTATGTTTATACGACATTTTGTTTATTTATTCACCCATTGATGGACACTTGAGTTGCTTCCACCTTTTGGGTATTGTGAATAATGCTACTATGAAGACGGGTGTACCAATACCTCTTCAATACCCTGCTTTGAATTCTTTGGGGTATATACCCGGAAGTGGAATGGCTGGATTGCCTGTCTTGTTATAATCTTTTATAATGAGAATGTACTCACGGATTATTTCTATAATTTAAAACATACAGAGAAGTGAAAAAGAAGTAACCATCAGAAAGTGGGTTATGGGAGCATAAGGTTTCAGACGCAGAGCAGTAGCTGAATGTGTCCACGAGTGCAAACTGTGTGTATCCAACAAATGACATTTCAGGCTTGCTCGAGTTTCCTCAGCGGCAAGAGAGCACCTGCAGACCCAACTAGCGCAGTTCCTTAAGGTATGGGCAAGGTTGGAAAAGCAAACTGGATGAATCAAATACCTTTCCAGTTTCCTGCCTCTGTATCTTTATTGCTGCTATTCCCTCCACTGGGTATATCCTTTTTGCCTACCAACTTTACCCACATATCAAATAAATTTTACCCATATCTTAAATGTTCTCTCCCTTCTGAGGCTCCTTTTAAGCTCCCCAACTAAATTGACTTTTCCTACATCTGAAGCCCCACAGGACTTTTTGCCTCTCTTAGAGCTCTTTACTTCACAACAACACAAAAGTGGACTGAGGTTGATACCCATTTAAATGGTTGCTGACCCTCACCTTTAGATTTGGATTCAACATTAACAAACACAGGCCAGGGCTCTATTAGCCAGAATTAATTAATTAATTAATTTTTGTGAGAAAGATCGGCCCTGAGCTAACATCTGCCACTCCTCGTTTTGCTGAGGAAGACTGGCCCTGGGCTAACATCCATGCCCCTCTTCCTCCACTTTATATGGGATGCTGCCACAGCACGGCTTGACAAGCAGTGCGTGGGTGCGCGCCCAGGATCCCAACGGGCGAACCCCAGGCTGCCGCAGTGGATCGTGCACACTTAACCGCTGTGCCACCAGGCCGGCCCCATATTAGCCAGAATTTAGATTAGAACTCATATTTAACATTTACTAACAAATACTCATTGAGTCTGGCACTGTTATGAGAGCTGGGGTAGACGAGTGGATAAGACAAGTTCCCTGCCCCCACAGAGTTTGTCTTTTCCTCCACAGGCCTTCCTAATTTGGAGGAATCAGGAATTCATTTTTCAACTCCATAAGTATGGGATGCCTAGGGGCAGCAGTTGGAGATGACACATACACAAACATACTTTAAATTCACAATATTTATTGGGTGCCTAATACGTGCCAGGTTGTGTATTTGCCACCTGGAATTTAACAATGACGTCAGTGGTTCTTTTTTCTTTCTTTCTTTTTTTAATAATTTATTTTTTCCCCCAAAGCCCCAGTAGATAGTTGTATGTCACAGATGCACATCCTTCTAGTTGCTGTACATGGGGCACGGCCTCAGCATGACCGGAGAAGTGGTGCCTCGCTGTGCGCCGGGATCCCAACCCACGCTGCCAGCAGCGGAGCATGCGCACTTAACCGCTAAGCCACGGGGCCGGCCAATGGTTCTTTTTTCTTTCTTTTTCATAACAGCTTTATTGTGTTATAATTCACATACCATACAGTTCACTAATTTAAAGTGTACAATTCAATGGTTTTTAGTATATTCACAAAGTTGTACAATTATCACAATTAATTTTAGAACATTTTCAACACCCCAAAAAGAAAACCCATACCCATTAATCACTCCTCATTTCTCCCAACTCTCCCAGCCCTAGGCAACCACTGCTGTCTGTCTCTATGGATTTGCCTATTCTGGACGTTTTACGTAAATGAAATCATACAATACGTGGTCTTTTGTGATTGGCTTCCTTCGCTAAGCCTAATGTTTTCAAGGTTTATCCCTGTTGTAGTAGTTATTGCCAAATAATACTTCATTGTATGGACATTTTGCTTATCCCTTCATCAATTGATGAACATTTTTATTTGGTTGTTTGCTTAACTTTTTGGTTATTATGAATAATGCTGCCATGAACATTCATGGACAAGTTATTGTGTGGACATATGTTTTCACTTTTCTTGGCTATATACCTAAGAGTGGAATTGCTGATTAATATGGTTAATATAGTAATTCTGTATTTAACCTTTTGAGGAACTGCTGGTCTATTTTCCAAAGTGGCTGCGCCATTTTACATTCCCACCAGCAGTATATGAGGGTTCCATCCTCCCCCAAATTTATTATCTTTTTTATTATAGACATCCTCCAATATATTTAACTTTTTTACTTTGAAGTAATTTTCGATTTAAAGAATTGCAAAGCAAGTAGAAGGTTCCAGTGTATCTTTCACTCTGCTTCCCCTAATGTGAGATAATCAATATACTGAAAAAGACAATAACAAGAGACCAGCTCTGGTCCTTCTTATCAGGAGCTTCGGCCAGTCAAAGCAAAGACCGTTTATACAGAGACAGAAGGCAGCGAGAGGAGGGTCACATCCAGGTGCCCGAGGTAACAAAACCGGGAAGTGCTCAAGGAGACAGCACATGGGTTAGCGAGGTCAAGTTCGGGGAGGAAGGGACTTCTGACAACCTGCACCACTGCTGGTCATCACGGTGTCGCATGGTTTGGTTGTTTTCTAGTCGTAACCGAGTTGTTTTCACTCCAACTAAGAGTTCCTTAAGCTCCTGAGAGGTTCAGGCAGTGCTTTGAAACTCTCTCACATCCTCCACCCTTACGCGAAAAGCCCTTATTGAAACCACCCCCAGCCGCCAGCTTCCTGCAGCGCGGGAGACCCGCCCCAGCAGAGAAGGGGCGGCCCGGCGACACGTCCAGCGCCACACCCAGACTCGCGGCCGGGGCTGAACGCGCCGGCCACTCAGGGGCCGCGTCTGCCCCCAGACGCCGGGGACTCGCTTCCTATTGGCCAGGCGTGCACGAGGGCCCGCCTCCTGAGCCTGCAAGGCGGCCTCCCGACTGAGGGCCGCGGGGCGGAGTGGGGCGAGTGGACTTCGGCTGTTTCTCAGCAGGCGAGGTCAGGAGTAGGAGAGCCGCTGTACAGCAGGGCCAAGCCGGGAGGCCCCTTAGGAGGGTCGCGAGTGCTTTTGTGTGCTCTCCGCCGCGAAGGGGAGGGGCCGCACCGGTTCCCGCCCCGGAAGCGGAAGAGCGGGCGCCGCGGGGTCCTGTCCAGTGTGAGCTCGGCCCGTGCGCTAGCCGTTCCGCTTCTTGGTCAACGCCGCGCCCAGTCTCCTGCCGGCGTTCCCCTCGCTGGCCCCGCCATGCTGTCTCTAGACTTTTTGGACGATGTGCGGCGGATGAACAAGCGGCAGGTGAGGTCGGCCGCCCACTGTTTCCCCAGGTCCCCTTATCCCTTCGACGCTGGCCCTGCGGGGTCGGCCTAGCTCTGGGCCCCTTGCGAGGGCCTGACGAGTCTGACGCCTGGATCATTCCATCTCTTTGTGGAGTCTGTGGCCAGAGGTCGCTTTGTCCGCCCCCTGTTTTAGCCTCTGGCTGATTCGGGGCCTGCTAGGGGCGGAGCAGGGAGCCAGGTCTTCCTGTCCCATTCCTCCCAGTGGGGCGGGGGAGCAAAGGGAAACCCGAGGGCGCTTGGTAAGCGGGAGTTGGGGTTGCTTATTATTTTAGACTTGGTAAGGCGGCAGACTCATGGTTTCTCCAATCGCAGTGACTCCGGGTGGATGCCGGCGACTGGATCTAGCGGTTCCCTGCTACTCTGGCTTCGGGGATGCTCGGGAAGGCAGTTGTAGGCCCCACAAAATCCGTTTTGCTCTTTCAGCCCGTCGCAACCCTTCTAAGATAGCTGGGCCCCAGCGGACTGCACCGGGTTTTCCTTGGACCACCTCTGAGTTCAGAGTCGGAACAGTTTCTGTACTTGCCCTTGAGTCCACTTGGCATGAAGGTGGCAGCCCTCAGAATCCTCGGGTATGCCGCCCAATATTAGTGGCACAGGGATCTTGAAATTTAGATCTCGTTTTGTTTTCAGACCTTGCTTTGTCTTGAACTTCTAGATCGCATGCCAAGTGCTACTGGGAATACTGTTGTAATTATTTCGCTATTGGGAAAGGTTGCTCCTTTTTGTCTTCTGCACCAAGTGTGTCTCTAGAATCTAGTTTTGCTTGCCTCCGGCCTTTTTATAGTATTTAGCTGTTAAGAATTATCCTTATGTCACTGTGAAAGATTTTTCTCTTGGACTTGTAGTTTGCGCTAATTTATAATTACCATTTAGGGAAGTAGATATGCATCCTCCCCTTATCCCCTTCAGACTTTAGGTAGCTCAGTGTCATCTTCTCTTAGACATGTTTCCTAATTCCTTCGTTCATAATTGATCGCTCTTTTCAAGTTGCACAAAATGTTTAGGTCTTTATGATAACACTTCAGATTCTCACTTGTTGTATAGTGTTGTCTTTTTCATCCATATCTGAGTTTCTAGGTGCCATAGACATTTCTCTGAAGAAATACTTATGTTGGGCCTACTATTTATTGTACTCTATGCTACGTACAATGAGAGAAATGCACAGATGAATAAGACAGACTTTACCTTCAAGGAGCATAAATGGGTAGAAAATGACTAAGGCAAAACAGTAACTATTTTGAGCTCTTGCTCTGTGTGAGGTAGGTAATGTTATTCATTTCCTTCATCTGTTATGTACAGATGAAGAAAATGAGCAACCTCCCAGAGGTTGTTAGGAAGGGATGGGAGGGATTGGAAAGCATGGGGATGGGGTGAGGAAAAGTTATGAAATGAGATTTTACCTGTACATAATGTCTGGGAAAAAGAATTGACAGTGACTGTAGTTACTGAGCTAATCAAATGAAAAGAGGGAAATTAGAAGTTTGGTTGTACTCCTCTAAAATTGTGGTCATTTGCATTTTTCCATTTATATCTAATTACATAGCATCAAATGTCTGATTAATTTGTTTGAGTTGTAATTGTTTTTTTTTCTTGTTAGGTTCATAGAGGAATACTTTAACACAATAAACCTCATCCATTTAAACCGTACAGTTTGATAAGTTTCTACAGTTTTAAATACACCTATCACAATCAAGATACAGAACGTTTCTGTCACCCACGAGATCCCTTGTGCTCCTTTGTAGTTCACCTCTCCTCTAGCACCCAACAAACACTGATTTGCTTTTTGTCAGTATAGATGGGTTTGCATTTTATATAAATGGAATTACAGAGTATGTGTTCTTTTGAGCTTTGAGTTTTAATTGATTTTTAACGCCTTACTCAAGACTTTAGTTTATTATATGTAATGGAATTTTTTTTGGTCTACTTTGTAATTTTCAAAAATAAGGTTTTTCACTGCCTTCACTGCATCCTGTACACCCCCTTGCCAGATTAATCTGTTTCTCTGCCCTCAAACCTTCAGTAGTTTCCATTGCCTTGTAGGTTAAAGCCTAAACCCCTTAGAATGGCATTTACAGTAAGTCCTAATCATTTTACAGTCTGCCATTTCTCGCTGTTTCAGTCTTGTCCCAGTTTACTTTTCCTGCCTATTTCATGTCATTGTCTCTATGAACATTGTTCTGTTCAAACCTTGTGTACTTAACTGTCTTCAGAACTCCCCTTGCATTCTTTCTCAGTCTTTGTGGACTGCCCTAGAATATTAGGTGATCTCTAAAGTCCTTTTAGCTGTTATATACTATTTTATTTGTCTTCTCCCCTTTGGAGTGTGGCTCCTTTACTGGAGTATCAGATCACTGTTTTCCTAAGGCTCTTCTTAATCCATGAAGCCCCAATTTGTAGTTTGCCCATTTCTGTGGTGTAAATACTCCCAGCATGACTAATCTCAGGCTACTAACGTGACATCAGTGAATATGGAAGTAGGAGGAGATGTGGTAGCATGCAACTGTAATTTCCACTTTATAGATGAAATAAAAGAAGTAACCTCAAGAACATAGATAATAGTGAAATGTAGTAAAATGATTAGGAACTGATGAGTTTAGAATATTTTTTACTTTAGTCTTTAATGTAATTTAACAGCACCAATTTTTTTTTAAATTGATGTTTTAATAGTTTTTAACATTGTGAAATTTTGGGTTGTACGTTTTTGTTTGTCCATCACCATATATATGTCTCTCTTCACCCCTTGTGCCCACCCCCCACCCCCATTGCCCCTGGTAACCACAATACAGTTTTCTCTGTCCATGTGTTGGTTTATATTCCACATATGAATGAGAGTGTTTGTCTTTCTCTTTCTGGCTTACTTCACTTAACATAATACCCTCCAGGCCCATCCATGTTGTTGCAAATGGGACGATTCTGTCTTTTTTTATGGCTGAGTAGTATTCCATTGTATATATATACCACATTTTCTTGATCCAGTCGTCAGTCGAGGGACACTTAGGTTGCTTCTACTTCTTGGCTGTGGTGAATAATGCTGCAATGAACATAGGGGTGCATAAGTCTCTTTGGATTGTTGATTTCAGGTTCGTTGGATAGATTCCCACTAGTGGGATGGCTGGATCTTAGGGCATCTCTATTTTTAATTCTTTGAGGAATCTCCATACCGTTTTCCATAGAGGCTGCACCAGTTTGCATTCCCATCAGCTGTGTATGAGGGTTTCTGTTTCTCCACACCCTCTCCAACATTTGTTGTTTTTTGTCTTGGTAACAGCACCAAATTTTTTTTTTTCATGAGGAAGATCGGCCCTGAGCTAACATCTGCAATCATCCTCTTTTTTGCTGAGGAAGACTGGCCCTAGGCTAACATCTATGCCCATCTTCCTCCACTTTATATGGGACGCCACCACAGCATGGCCTGACAAGTAGTGCATCAGTGCGCGTTTGGGATCCGAACTGGCAAACCCCGGGCCTCCGCAGCGGAGCGCACACACTTAACTGCTTGTGCCACTGGGCCGGCCCCTGCACCAATTTTTAATAACACTGTGTTTAACAACCAGCTTGCAAAATTTCTGAAAATTTAGAAAGTTGACTCCAGCACACCACTGGTTGTTGGTTCATTTTTTTTTTTTTTTGTGAGGAAGATCAGCCCTGAGCTGACATCCAGGCCAACCTTCCTCTCTTTGCTGAGGAAGACTGGCCCTGAGCTAACATCCGTCCCCATCTTCCTCCACTTTATGTGGGGCGCCGCCACAGCATGGCCTGACAAGCGGCACGTCAGTGCGCGCCCGGGATCCGAACCCGGGCCGCCAGCAGCAGAGCGCACGCACTTAACCACTACACCACGGTGCTGGCCTGTAGGCATTTTTTGCTGCCCGTTGAGATGGCCTGCGTGTACAGAAAAGCCTATTTAGAGTTTTCTTTAATTAAAAAAAATAATATTCAATTTGTAAAAGCTAAAATTTTAAAACTAAGTTCCTAAGCTTTTAGATTCGGTTTATAGATCTTATCCTGTTTAAAATCTAGCAAATGTTAACAGTCAGTTTTAAGGGCCTTTGAATATTTGGGCTACTTTACAAACTTAAACATCTTAAAAACATTACATTTAAATTATAAATTTAAAAAATTTCCTTTTTAAGAATGTCGATAATTCAACAAACATCACTGCATAGTTATATAATTTTTCTAAATCTGAGTCTTCTTAATCTGGGTCTCAAATGTTTCAACACTGTATAAATAGTAAACTCTCTGATTAAATAATAAATCTACAACAATTGATTATATATTTTAAGTTGGAATTACAAATACAAACCTGACCTATTACTTTAATAGGCCAAATTCTCTTAAATTTTACAAATGCTTAAAATACCAAATATGCCCAGAGTCCTTAACATAAAAATATTAACACTATACATAATTTCCTTTAAGCATTTCTGTTCTTAATTATAAATTTTCCTGAGGTCAAAAGATGTTTGCTCACTAAGAAAATAAGTATGTCATCCCATCCCAATTAATTTTTATGTTATTTTCACATGCAATTTTTGGGATTGTCTTTTCTGCTTGCTGAGAATTCTTTTTTTTTTTTTTTTTTGTGAGGAAGATCAGCCCTGAGCTAACATCTGCCAACCCTCCTCTTTTTGCTGAGGAGTACTGGCCCTGGGCTAACATCCATGTCCATCTCCCTCCACTTTATATGGCACGCTGCCACAGCATGGCCTGACAAGCACTTTGGTGCGCGCGCGGGATCCGAACTGGGGCCGCCAGCAGTGGAGCACGCGCGCTTAACCACTACAGCCCCAGCTTGCTGAGAATTCTTAATGACCAGAGGATATTGGCCAGGATGTGACTGGATCCATGTTTGAGCCTTGGTAGGACTAATCTGACTTTCACAGAATTTGCTTATTAGCTCCTCCTTAGGCCGCTTACATTACTTGATTGAATTTTGCATTTCTTTGGATTTTAATTATCTGCATGTCTTCCTGCTCAAATCTAAAGACCTTAGGACTTGGCAGAATCCTTCATTCTTTTTATATCTTCCTATCTCTTAGGATCACTTAACCCTTAATGGCTGTTGTACTGATATCTGATTGAATTCTGGGTATCTTTGGAAACTTTTTTTTTTTTCTTAAGAATTGGCCCTCTAGTGAAGTGCACGGAAACCTACGAGATTTTTCTTAGACTTGGACCTAATCTGAGTAAGTATGCAGCAAATGGGAGGTGTATATAGCACAGAGGACAGATCCATTACTTCTTTTGATTATTAAAAATTAATCTGGTCTCGTTTAGAATCAGGAAAATCTTTATCACTGGCAGGGTGTCAACATTCAGTAATGAATTGTCGAGTTTCAATGTTGAAATACTAACATCAGTCTCCATTACCTACACAAGGAAATCACTGGTAAAATTATGTTATAAATTGCACTTACTATCAGTGGGTGTTTTTTTTTTTTTTTTGTGAGGAAGATCAGCCCTGACCTAAAATCCATGCCAATCCTCCTCTTTTTGCTGAGAAAGACTGGCCCTGAGCTAACATCCGTACCCATCTTCCTCCACTTTATGTGGGACGCCGCCACAGCATGGCCTGACAAGCGGTACGTCGGTGCGTGCCTGGGATCCAAACCTAGGCTGCCAGCAGCGGAGCGCGCACGCTTAACCGCTACACCACGGGGCCGTCCCAGTGGGTATATTCTTGAGCATCCAGAAATCATTCTTTATCCTATGTAACTTTGAGCGAAATCTAGAATACAGGACCATAGTAAGGACTGAAGGCTTTCACTTGCTACAGTTCCTAGATACTTCATGTTTTTTTTTTTTTTCATAATATTCTCTCCATGAACATAAAGACAGGCGTGATTATTCATTCCCACAGCCAGATGGCACAAGCCTACAACAATAAAGATGAGCTCCGCTTAAGCAGAAATTGTGATTATAACTCTTCTTCAAAAGAATTGTCTTTTCTGACTTCAAGGAAAGAGGTGAGCTATAGTATCCAAACACAGAAGATGTCCACAGGGACAGAAAGCTTTGTCTGGAAAACATGGTTTATCGGTCAGGGTTTAGTCTAGGAAGCAGAACCACTGTGAATATTATGGAAGTAAGGGATTTGTTATAGGAATAAGATCTTACACAGTTGTGGGAGAAGCTGGATAAGTAAGAGTCTAAAACTGAGAGATGGAGAATCAGAGAAACGTCACTAACCAGCTCTACTGAAGCACTGTTATGGGTAGGCAAATCCAAACTTGCCGTGGAATTTGGGGCTGGATTCCACGTCTGGCTGATGGAGTGGAGCCACACCAAAGGAGAGGAGGTGAAGTCTGTGGAAGACTGTTGCCTCTGTATCTCGTTTCTGTTAGTCAGCCAGAGGAGCTGGGTGTGGAGCAGGGGAGAGCAAGGACAAACTGAATTCTGCCCAGCCCTTAATGTCTGTCTCGCACTACGTCTAACCACAGTGACCTTCAGCATAATAGCAGCTACTTCCCTTTCACCTTCTAGATCTTGGGCAAGTTTCTCTTCTTGGCCAGCTCTAACCCAGAACCGTATAGAGAAGGGGTTTGGGGAGATCCAATTATAGCTTAGCCAAGTTGGCAAAGTACAAGACTACTATAGTTTACCTTTTTGTCAACTTGGTATCTATACACCCTCTTAATCATATTAAACTTTTCCAATAAAGATAAAAGCAAAATTATGCTTCTGTCTAATATGCACCTATCCTTTGTTTCTGTAGTTGGTCACATGGTCATAGCTATATTCTTTCTTCTGTTAACTGTTGCATATTCCTTCTGCCCTCAGCAAGAACCTGAGATGGTCATAGTGGAGTGACCCAAACCTTCATTACTAAATGGTTAATGTCGTGAGTAGTCCCGCCTGAATTGGATTCTTGTAGTTTTCACTAACTTTTGTCACAGGACATGGGAGTACTAAGAGAGGCCTCAGAGGATTCTCTACATTCTAGTTGTGTTCACTTCCCTCATTGTGTATTAACAGTGCTGTTTTTCTCTGATGGTCAAGATCAGTCATTTTTGCCAATAAATAGCCCCCTGTTTTCTGCATTTTGGTTCACTGGCACGAGGAGCCCAAAGTGGCCAGGAGGCAGTCTTAATTTCCAGTTTAATGGAACCATTGTGTCCCCTGATGGAAGGCTATCTCCTTTGGGAATGAAAACTTCTAAACCAGCAGAACCCAAAGTTGTGAGGATGAGAAGCAAAAATTTCATTAGTGGATTATTAGGGGTAACAGTGAGAGGAGTCACTCCCATTCCTACCCTTTAATTCCAGACTAGTGAATCCTACCTGTAGAAGAAGTAACCCCATATATTGGTTGCTGATTCAGAGCATATACCACATACTGGAGAGCATTAGACATTATTCCAGCCCCACAAATTGTTGCTTGAGCCCACCTGGTGCCATAGCTGTCCTCAAAAGGCCATTTGTATCGCTCAGAACTTAGAAACCACACCAATAGAACTACTAAAATGAGTAAAAGAGGATTCTTAAGGGGTTCAGAAGTAGCATATGCAGAAAATAGCTACTACCCTCTAGGATGAGGGAGAAGGAACAAGGAAAGAACTAAGAAAACACCTTCTTCCAACCCACTTCCCAAGCCTGAGATTCAGACCTCTTTGGAGAGGGTATAGCCACCACAGGAACATGCAACCTGTCATGGTAGTGACATTTGCCAGAGCAGTGAGCTTGTCCATATAAGTGGCCTGCTGGGAGGCTGAGAAATTTACTGGAGTGTGTGTGGGCAGGAGCCAGTCTGTGATGGTCACTGAGGTGAGCACTACCAGACCTCCCGCACACAGATCCATTAACTAGTGTGTGAAATAAAAACACAGAACCAGGAAAAGAAGCCCCTTCCTCCCTCCATCACCTTGCAGTGGCCCTTCAGCACCTTTTATTAATAAAATCTAACATCATTGAGCCAGTGGGAAAAGGGCAATTTGTTTATAGGATTCGGCTCTAGTAACACAAAGAAGGATGGATTTGGAGCTGAGAGACAATAAATTGATAACTGGCCTACTGTTCTTTCAGGCCAGCCATTTCAAAATGATGGGGGACAGAGTAAGACCAGTGAGTTCCATGACCATGTGCCCACTTCTGTGCTTTAATTACCCATAAAGTAAGTTTCCTGATCAGAAGCAATGTTATACGGAATACCATGATGAAGAATAAGGCATTCTGTAAGTCTATGGATGGTTTTTTGACGGAAATACCAAGGGGAAGGAAGACAGATCCATATCTAGAGTCTATTCTAGTAAGAAGAAATTGCTGCCCCTTCCGTGATGGAAGTGATCCGCTATCATTGTTGGTCTTTGCAGTTGGCAGACTAGGCACCTGTCATTGGTTAGAACCATATTGGTTTTGGCGAGTGAAAGATATGTTGCTAACCTTCATCTTAGCTTGACTTTTATCATGGGTCCATTGGGCAAGACAGGGATGACTGGGGAAAGAGGCTGATTGACATCCACAGAACAGGTAATTTTATCCATCCAATTATTAAGATACTCCTCTGCTGAGGTAATTCTTTGGTGACCATTTTTATTTATTTAGTTAGTTAGTTAGTGAGGAGATCAGCCCTGTGCTAACATCTGCCAATCCTCCTCTTTTTTTGCTGAGGAAGACTGGCCCTGGGCTAACATCTTTCTCCACTTTATATAGGACGCCGCCACAGCATGGCTTGCCAGGCAGTGCGTCGGTGCGCACCCGGGATCCGAACTGGCGAACCCTGGGCCGCCGCAGTGGAGCGCGTGCACTTAACCGCTTGCGCCACCGGGCCGGCCCCCTTTGGTGACCATTTTTATGGGACACAAATAATCTTCACATTCTATATACCTACTTGGAGAGCTCTCTATTCATGTACCTCTTCCCCACACCTCTTGTCTCCAACTTTCCAGTGATGTCCCTTCCAAGTCCCTGGCCATCCAGCCAAACTGCTAGTCACTCTTGAATCAGTGTAAATCCACACCTATGGCCCTCTCTCCAGGCAAGAGAAACAACTGTTGTATCACTTAAAGTTCTGCCCGTTAGGAGGATTTCCCTTCATGACAATCCTTAATGGTCAGCCCTGAATGGGGATGTAATGCCTCAGCTGTCTACTTTCAGTTGGTACTAGATGGTTTATGTAGAACTATCTAAAAACCAGGCCTGAAGTCTCCCTTAGTCTGCCGGTCATAGGGAACTCTCATGAGGCGATAGGTGTAAGACGAGAGAGGAAGCAATGTAGCATGAGTAGGAGTCATGAGTATCTGAGTCACTTGTTCATACAACTTACTTGTGTCTTCAGGACCTGCTTGAGCTCAGTCTTGTATATATCACATCCACTTGATGATAGAGTACTGCTGTGAATGCCCAACTTTATGACTTGGTGGATCTGGCAGCATCCGGTTCATGCTAGGGAGTTCAGGTCATATGGTAACTTGGTGACCCATGGTCTAGTGTTTAGTCTTTACTCGAGCTCAGTAGCAAGCTAGAAGCTATTACTCAAGAGGAGAGTAGTTCCCTAAAGGATAGCATAGCTTTGCCCCCAAATCCAAAGGTTTGTGCAGCCATTCACCTATAGAGGACTGCTAGAGGCTCCCCATCTGTCACAAATACTTCAGTCACCATGAGATATTATGGGTCTTATGGCACAAGTGATAGAATAGGTTTCATGTCAGCTTGGACCTGTTGTAGAACCCTACTCAAAACTGGCTCAAAATTGGGCCGGCCCGATGGCTTAGCGGTTAAGTGCGTGCGCTCCGCTGCTGGCGGCCTGGGTTCAGATCCCGGGTGCACACCGATGCACCGCTTCTCTGGCCATGCTGAGGCCGTGTCCCACATACAGCAACTAGAAGGATGTGCAGCTATGACGTACAACTATCTACTGGGGCTTTGGGGGAAAAAATAAATCAATAAATAAAATTATTTAAAAAAAAAACTGGCTCAAAATTGATTTACTAGATAAATAGATTGCAGTAGCACACCCAAATAAAGTATACATTTCTTTCAAAATCCAAAGAGGCTCACTAGGCTTTAAGTTTCTTAGTTGTAGCAGGAATCAGAAGCAGCAACTTATCCTTTGTCTTAGAAGAGATGTTTTAACATGACTAGGACCACTGGACCCCAGGAATTTTCACTGGGATCAGAATTTTTGTGGGATTTATTTTGCACACTCTGGCCATGTATGTGTTTTACCAAGGTGTCTGAGTCACAAGGTTCGACCACCAAGTCCACTCAGCATGATATCATCAATATAGTGAAGAAGTTTACTCTGTGGAATGGAGGGCCAATCAAGATCCCTACCGACTAGATTATGATAGAAAGATCTAGAGGTGATACAACCCTCTTAGTAGGCCCTGCCACCAAAGCATAGTGCTTCTGATGGTCTTATTCCTCTTGCTTCAGGGGTCCTCAGGGAAAGGAAACTCTCAGAAATACGTGGAATGAGCCTCTTTTTTTTTTTTTATAATTTTATTTATTTGTTTTTCCCCCCAAAGCCCCAGTAGATAGTTGTATGTCATAGCTGCACATCCTTCTAGTTGCTGTATGTGGGAAGCGGCCTCAGCATAGCCAGAGAAGCAGTGCGTTGGTGCGCGCGCGGGATCTGAACCTGGGCCGCCAGCAGCGGAGCGTGTGCGCTTAACCACTAAGCCACAGGACCGGCCCATGGAATGAGCCTCTTTTAAGTTGGCATTGCGATAAGCTGATGATTGTCTTACTAAGACAGGGTACCTAACCCTTTATTTTCATCATCCAGACTTATTAAGAATGTGTAACTTTTAGTTCTGATTGGTTATGGATTTTATGTAGTTATTGCTCCATGTAGTAGCATTATTATTATTTTTTTTTTTCTGCTGAGGAAGATTTGCCCTGAGCTAACATCTGTTGCCAGTATTCCTCTTTTTTTGAGGAAGATTACCCCTGAGCTAACCTCTGTGCCAATCCTTTTCTATTTTGTACACGGGTTGCCATGGCTGACAAGTGGTGTAGGTCTGCACCCAGGATCCAAACCCGTAAACCCACACCACCAAAGTGGAGCACGCCGAACTTAACCACTAGGCCACAGGGTCAGCCCCAGTAGCCTTTTTTTTTTTTTTTTTTTTTTTTGGTGAGGAAGATTAGCCCTGAGTTAACATCCATTGCCAATCCTCTTCTTTTTGCTGAGAAAGATTGGCCCTTGGCTAACATCTGTGCCCATCTTCCTCTACTTATATGGGACGCTGCCACAGCATGGCTTGATAAGTGGTGCATTGGTGCACGTCCAGGATCTGAACCTGCTAACCCCAAGCCGCTGAAGCGGAGCACATGAACTTAACCGCTACACCACAGGGCCGGCCCTCCCAGTAGCATTGTTAAGAAACTGTGGTACACTGCATTACAAGCCAAATTATCTCTATGATTATGAGCCTGGAATATCACTTGTAGCAAGACATACGGTTGGAGAGGGCAGCAGGGGCCAGATCGCAGAAGGCCTTGTATACTGAGCAGTTCAGACTTTATCCTATAGGTAGTGAGAAAGAATTTTGAGCAGACAGTACAATAATTTTATTTTCACTTTATAAAAATGATATGTAGGCAGATGAATTAGAGGTTGCAAGTCTAGAGGTAGGACTGTGAGATTATTTAATAGTCTGGGTGAGAGGAGATGAGACCTGAATTAAGGCCATAGCCACAGGAATAAAGCCAATGGGATAGATGTGAGAGATGTTGGGGAGGTAAAATCTAGAGGACTTGGATGGTTGGTGGTGCTAATCACTAAAATAGAGACTGGAAGGAGGAAGAGATTTGAGGAGAAAGATTGAGTTCAGCCTTGGACATGTTGAATTTAAGGTGTCTGTGTAACATCTAGGTAATTTTCAGTATGTAACTGAATATACTTACCAATTGGATATAATTGGTCTAGTATGGAGATAGAGATTTGAGTGTCATCAGCATGTATGTTGCAATTGAAACCACGAATAGACAAGATTGTATGCAGAATGGGAAGAGGAAAGGGCAAAGGTTGGAATCCTAGAACACTTGGGGACGTCAGAGAAGAGGACAGGGTCTGAGGCAGGTGACTAGAAACCAAGTGATGAGAGAGTTATAAGAAACTTAGTCAAGTGCCAAATGCCTCAGAAAGACAAATAATGGTAGTTGAAAATAGGTTTGTGGACTCATTCCTCCTTTTTGATGAAGTTTAAATAGGTAATATATTTACATTGTTCAAAAATAAGAAAATGAAAGTAACTTTATCCTATAGCCAGCATTCCCAGCATTGTGTGTTTTCAGACTTTTAGATTTTTGCCATTCTAATAAGTGAAAAGTGGTATCTCAGGACAGGTTTTACTTTGCATTTCCCTAATTGTAAGTTTGGTTGAGGATATTTTCTTGTGATTTTGGAGTTTTTATTTCGTTTTCCATGAACTAACAGTTTATAATCCTTTGCCTATTTTCCTTTTGGATTGTTATTTCCTTATTGATTTCTAGGAGCTCCTTATAGGAAGATTAGTCTTTTATTATATATATGGTAAATATTTTCTCCCAGTTTATCACTTGTCTTTTGACTTAGCTTATAGTATAATTTGCCATGCACAGTTGTGGGATTTTGGGGTTATTGTTTGCTTTTTTATTTTGTTTTGGTAGTCAAATTTACCCATCTTTTCTTTATGACTTCTGGATTTCAGGTCAGTTAAAAAGACCTCCCTTACTCCAAGGCCTTTCCTACTCTGTTTTCTTGTATTATTTTTGTGTGCATGTGCTTTTTTTTTTTTAAACAGCTTTATTGAGCTATAATTTATAAAATTCACGCATTTTAAGTGTATAATTCATGGTTTTTAGTAAATTTATAGAGTTATGCAACCATCACCACAGTCTGGTTTAGGAACATTTCCATCATCCCAGAAAGATCCTTCGTATTCTTTTACAGTCAATGCCTCTTGCACTTGCAGCCCCAGGCAACTACTAATCTGCTTTGTCTCTGTGATTTACCTTTACTGAATGGTTTATATAAACAGAATCATACAAAATGTAGTCTTTTGCAGCTGGCTGCTTTCGTTTAGCGTAATTTAAAAAAATTGTGGTAAAATACACATAAAATTTACTATCTTAACCATTTTTAAGTGTAGCGTTCAGTAGTGGTAACTACATTTATGTTGTTGTGCAACCAGTCTCCAGGACTCTTCATCTTAGAAAATTAAAACTCTGTATCCATTAAAAACTCCCCATTCTCCCCCGCCCCGCACCAGCCCATGGCAACTACCATTCTATTTGCTGTCTCTATGAATTTGATTTTTGTTGATTTTTTTTCTATTGTTTATCTGTTTTCTGTTTCATTGATTTCTGCTCTAAACTTTATTTCTTTCCGTGGTTGCTTTGTGTTTAGTTTGCTATTTTTCTATTTTCTTAAAGCAGAATCTTGGGTTATTGATTTAAGATCTTTCTTTTCTTTTTTTTTTTTCTTTTTTCTATGGCAGTAACATTGGTTTATAACATTGAAATTTCTTTTTTTTTTTTAATAATTTTATTTATTTATTTTTTTTCCCCCAAAGCCCCAGTAGATAGTTGTATGTCATAGCTGCACATCCTTCTAGTTGCTGTACGTGGGACACGGCCTCAGCATGGCCGGAGAAGTGGTGCGTCGGTGCGTGCCTGGGATCCGAACCCGGGCCGCCAGCAGCGGAGCACGTGCACTTAACCATTGAGCCACGGGGCTGGCCCTGAAATTTCTTTTCTAATATATGTATTTAAAGCTATAAATTGCCCTCTAAGCAGTGCTTTAGCTACATTCTGTAAATTTTGATATGTTGTATTTTTCTCTACACTCAGTTCAAAATATTTTGTAATTTCCCTTGTGATTCCTCTTTGACCTATTGGTTATTTAGAAAAATGTTTAAATCCAAAGATTTGTGGATTTTCCAAATTTCTTTCCAGTGCTGATTTCTAATTTAATTCCACTGTGGATTGGAGAACATAGTTTGTATGATACAGCCTTATGAGACCCTTGTTTGTTTGCCTAGAGCCTATCTCTGGAGAATGTTTCATGTGTGTTTGAAAAGAATGTGTATTCTGCTGTGTTGGGTGGAGTGTTCTATAGATGTTTAGTTGGCTGATAGTGTTCAAGTTTTTTATATCCTTGCTGATTTTCTGATTCGTTCCATCAGCTATTGAGAAGGAGTTATTGAAGTCTCCAACTTTTTATCCTGGGATAAATCCTACTTGGTCATGATATATATATTGTTGGATCTCACTTGCTAAAATGTTGCAAATAATTTTTATATCTATGATACTGTTCAGTAATTTTCTTGTAACATCTTGGTCTGGTTTGGGTATCAGTCATGCTGACCTCATAGAATAAGTTGGGAAGTATTCCCTCTTCTGCAGTTTTCTGGAGGAGGTGGCATAGAATTGTTATGATTTTTTCATTAGATACTTGGTAGAATTCACCAGTGAATGCCATCTGAGCCTGGAATTTTTCTTTGTGGGAAGGTTTTAAACCATAAATTCAATTTCTTTAATAGATATAGGTCTATTCAAGTCATCTATTTCTTTTTCAGTGAGCTTTGGTAGCTTGTGTCTTTTAAGGAATTGGTAATACATTGGTATAAAGGTATTCATAATACTTATCCTTTTAATATTTGTATATTAATACAAATTAATTCGTATTACTCTAGTGATGTCACCTCTCTCATTCCTTCCTGATATTCATAATTCATCTTCTCTCTTTTTTTTTTCCCTGATTAGTCTGGCTAATTGATCTTCTCAAAGAACCCACTTCTGGTTGGATTCATTTTCTTTATTGTTTTCTTGTCTTCTGTTTCATTTATTTCTCCTCTTACTTTTAGTATTTTCTTTCCGTAAGTTACTTTGTGTTTCATTTGCTTTTTCAAGTGTTTCAAGATGGAAGCTTAGGGCCGGCCCCGTGGCTTAGCGGTTAAGTGCACACGCTCCGCTGCTTGTGGCCTGGGTTCAGATCCCGGGTGTGCACCGATGTGGCGCTTCTCCGGCCGTGCTGGGGCCGCGTCCCACATACAGCAGCTGGAAGGTTGTGCAACTATGACGTACAACTATCTACTGGGGCTTTGGGGGGAAAAAAAAGATGGAAGCTTAATTTAGGAAATCTGCAAATATTTGGAAATTAAACAATGCCTTTCTAAATAACCCATGGGTCAAAGGAGACTCACAAGGGAAATTACAAAATATTTTAAACTGAGTGTAAACAAAAATACAACATATAATTTGAGACCTTTCGTTTTTTCTTAATATAGGCCTTTACTGCTATAAAATCCCCTCTACATACTACTTTAGGTGCATACCACAAATTTTGATATGTTGTATTTCATTTTTATTCAATTCAAAATACTTTCTAATTTCTTGTTTGATTTCTTCTTTTACCACAATTATTTAGAAGTGTATTTGATTTCTAAATATTTGGAGGATTTTTCAGGTATCTTTCATTACTAATTTGTATTTTCATTTGATTGTGATTGGAGAATACACTTCGCATAATTCAAATCCTTTTCTATTTATTAAGACTTCTTTTGTGGTCTTGAATATGGTCTATCTTGGTTGACATTCTGTGTGTACTTAAAAGAAGTGTGTAACTACTGTTGTTGGGCAGAATGTTCTGTAAATATCAATTAGGTCAAATTGTTTGGTAATGTTCAAAACTTCTCTATCCTTATTGATTTTCTGTCTTCTTGCTCTCTCAATTATTGAGAGAGGGGTTTTGAAATTTCTGACTATACCTGTGAATTTGTCTATTTCTTTTGCAGTTCTGTCAGTATTTGCTTCCTGTATTTTGAAGCTAACTTGTTGCATAAACGTTTAGGTTTTTGTCCTCATAGTGAACTCGCTTCTTTATCATTATAAAATGACCCTTGGTATCCCTGGTAGTATTATTTGCTGTGAAATCTACTTTGTGTGATATTAATGTAGCTACTCCATTCATCTGTCTGTCTGTCTTCAGTTTTCTTTTGCTTAATGTTAGCAAGATGTGTTTTTCTATCTTTTTACTTTTACCATATTTGTGTCTATATTTAAAGTGCATTTTTTGTAGGCAATGTATAATTGGGCATCTTTTTTTCCAATTGGACAGTATTTACCTTTTAAGTGTAGTATTTAGGTCATTTAAATTTTATGTGATTATTAGTATGGTTGTGTTTAAATCTACCATCTTTGTTTTGTTTTGTTTTTTGGTGAGGAAGATTCGCCCTGAGCTAACATCTGTTACTAATCTTCCTCTTTTTTTTTTTTTTTTGCTTGAGGGAGATTAGCCCTGAGCTAACATCTTTGTCAATCTTCTGTATTTTGGATGTGGGTCACTGCCTCAGCACGGCTGATGAGTCATGTAGGTCCGTTCCTGGGATCCAAACCCGTGAACCTGGGCCACTGAAGCAGAGCGTGCGGAACTTAACTACTATGCCACCGGGCTGGCCCCCTGTCTTTGTTTTTTATTTCTCACATTTGTTTTTTGTTCCCGATTCCTCTTTTCCCATTTTATTTTGGATTAGTTGAGTGTTTTTTTATGTTTCTAGTTTATTTCCTTTGTTAGCTTGTTTGATATACCTTATTTATTTATTTAGATTGCTTTAAGGTTTAATACATGTGTTTTTAACTTACCTTCAAGTTGTTACACAACTTCATGTATACCAAGAGAACATTGCAATAATATATTTCCATTTCCCCTCTCCTGGCCCTTGTGCTGTTGTCATACCTTTTACTTCTACACATGTTACCACAATACTTTGTTGTTATTTTTGCTTTAAGTAGCCAATTATGTTTAATTCTTTTTTCAAAGAAGAAAAAATATATTTTGTACTTGCCAACATATACTGTCTCCAGTGCTCTTTATTTCTTTGTGTGTTTGGTAATTTCCTTTTGCATGGAGGACTTTTTTAGAACTATTTTTACAGTGTAGGTCTGCTCATGGTGAACTATTTTTTTTTTTTTATTTATTTTTTGTTTTTCATACAATTTAATCAAAGCATCTATTAAAATGCATTTAGTGCTTTATAATTGAATAAGAACAAGAAATCATTGCTCAGAGTTGTAAACAGCCTATTATAATCTATTTAAAAATTTAAGAAGTATATTGCAAAAAAGTCACTGTATGGCAGTACAGTAAAGGAAATACCGACTTCTAAAGAGGTTTTAGCAAAATATGCTAATTCTATTGCATTTCTTTTTTTTTTTTTTTAATTTTTTGTTTATTGCAGTAACATTGGTTTATAACATTGTAAAAATTTCAGGTGTACATCATTGTACGTCTATTTCTGCATAGATTACATCATGTTCACTACCAAAATACTAATTACAACCCATCACCACACACATGTACCGAATTATCCCTTTCACCCTCCTCCCTCCCCCCTTCCCCTCTGGTAACCACCAATCCAATCTCTGGCCCTATGTGTTTGTTTATTGTTGTTATTATCTACTACTTAATGAAGGAAATCATACGGTATTTGACCTTCTCCCTCTGACTTATTTCACTTTGCATTATACACTCAATGTCCATCCATGATGTCACAAATGGCTGGATTTCATCGTTTCTTATGGCTGAGTAGTATTCCGTTGTGTATATATACCACATCTTCTTTATCCATTTGTCCCTTGATGGGCACTTAGGTTGCTTCCAAGTCTTGGCTATTGTGAATAACGCTGCAATGAACACATGGGTGCATGTACGGTGAACTATTTTAATTTTTGTGTGTTTGAAAAGGTTTTATTTTGCCTTCACTTTTGAAAAATTTCTCAAGGTATAGAATTTTAGGTTGATAGTTTTAGTACTTTTAAGATGTTGCTTTAGTGTTTTCTGGCTTGTGTTTTCAAAGAGAAGTTTGCTGACATCTTTGTTCCTCTTTACATAATGTCTTTTTTATCTGGCTGCTTTTACAATTCTATTTTTGTCATTGGTTTTAAGCAGTTTGATGATTATATTGTGTTTTGTTGTAGTTTTCTTCAAGTTTCTTCTGCTTGGGGTTTGCTCTGCTTCTTGGATATATGGGTTTACAGTTTTAATCAAATTTGGAAAAATTTTGGCCGTTATTTCTTCAGGTTTTTTTCTCTTCCCCTTCCTCCTGATGAATCCAGTTATGTGTGTGATAAACTGCTTGATGTCGTTCCTCAGCTCCCTGATGCTTCATTCCCTTTTTCAATTTTTTTAATTGCTTTTTCATTGAGAGAGTTTTTATTGCTATGACATCAAATTCACCAGGCTTTTCTTCTGTGTTCTCTAATCTGCTGTTATTCCATTTTGTGTGGTTTTCATTTCAGACATTTTATTTTTCATCTCTAGAGGTTTGATTTAGTCTTGGATTTATTTTCTGTCATCTAAGTCTCTATTTAACATGCTCAATCTTTCCTCTACCTTCTTGAACATAGTTTTTTTTGTTTGTTTGTTTTGTTTTTTTGTGTGTGTGAGGAAGATTAGCCCTGAGCTAACATCTGGTGCCAATCTTTCTCTTTTTGCTGAGGAAGATTGGCCCTGGGCTAACATCCGTGCCCATCTTCCTCTATTTTATATGGGACGCCGCCACAACATGGCTTGATAAGCAGTGCATTGGTGCATGCCTGGGATCCGAACCTGCGAACTCCGGGCCGCCGAAGCGGAGCGCACACCCTTAACTACTACGCCACCAGGCCGGCCCTTGAATGTACTGTTTTAATGTCTTTGTCTACTAATCCTATCATCTCAGTCATTTCTGGGTCTGTTTCTATTTACTGATTTTTCTCTTCATGAGTCGTAGATTCTTGTCTCTTTGCATGCCTGGTAATTTTTTGTTGGTTTCCAGACCTGGTGAATTTTACCTTTTTGGGTGCTAGATATTTCTGTATTTGCATAAGTATTCTTGAGCTTTATTTTGGGGTACAGTCAAGTTACTTGGAAACAGTTTAATCCTTTTGAGGCTCTTTTAAGGCTTTGTTAGGCAGGTCCAGAGCAGCCGTTAGTCCAAGGCTAATTTTGCACCACAGCTGAACAGTGCCTTTCTGAATACTCCATCAAAAGCCCATGTGTTATGAGAATTTCCACTCTTGCTGGTGGAAGGAAGCTGTTCCTGGCCCGTATGAGCTTTGAGAATTGTTCCATCTACTTTTACATGATTCTTTTTCCATTCTTGGTAATTCCCTCACATGCATGCACTGATCATCACTGATTGTTACTCAGCTGAAGACTTGAGGAGAGACCCTCTGCAGATCTTTGTGTACCTCTCATTTCTGTACTTCCTTGCAATCTCTAGCTGCCTTCGCCTCCCCAAAATCCCTGTTCTTTATCTTCAAGTCAAGGAGACTTCCAGGCTCTGTCTGCATTTCCCCTTTGCCCTGTGGTCTGGAAACTCCAGTCTGTATGTTGAGGCAATCCTGGGGTTCACCTTGGTTGTTTTTCCTTTCTGAGTAACCACAGTCCTGTGCTACCTGGACACAGTCACATGTCCAATGTCTGAAAACCTTTGTTTCGTATATTTTGTCCAGTGTTTTAGTCATTTCAGGCAAGAAGGTCAGTTTGGTCCCTGTTAGTCCAGCTTGGCCTGAACAGCTTATTTTTCAGATTCATCTATGTTGTGTGTGTCAGTAGTTCATTCTTTTATGTTCCTGAGTAGTATTCCATTATATGGTAATATTGTGATTTATTTATTCATCTGTTGATGGACATTTGAGTTTTTTCCAATTTGAGGCTATTTTGAGTGAAGCTGCTATGCATACGTTGTGTAGATATGTTTTCATTTGTCACATTTTAAAAAGACTTAACAGAGTTTTGAAAATGAAACTTGTCTTACTGTTATTAATATTATGCCTGTTTAGACTATTCAAGATTTTTTTTGTTATTATTGTTTAAGATCCTCACTGGGACTATCAGTGACTTTATTGGGCCATAGTAACAATGTCTATTCTGAACACGCTTCAGTTTTTCCAATGACATCAGTTTTACTTCTAGCTGCTGTCTATGTATCTGCCTCTAATACCCTAGCTTCTAATTGCTTCTTCTTCTGTGAGTTAGAAAGCAGGGGAATTGTGCTTATGGATTAATGAGTCTCTTAGTTTGGGGTCTTAAGATAAGTGGAATTTAAGGGTTAGGCCAACTGCTATTTTGTAGCTCTAAGACACATTTTTGCTTCCATGGTCACTTCTGTCTTTGCTTGAGATTGCTGGAAGTCTGACTTCTATGAAAATATCTTTTTTTTTTTTTTTTTATTGATGTTTTAATGGTTTCTAACATTGTGAAATTTTGGGTTGTACATTTTTGTTTGTCCATCACCCCATATATGACTCCCTTCACCCCTTGTGCCCACCTCCCACCCCCACTGCCCGGGTAACCACAGTCCAGTTTTCTCTGTCCATGTGTTGGTTTATATTCCACATATGAGTGAGATCATACAGTGTTTGTCTTTCTCTTTCTGGCTTATTTCACTTAACATAATACGCTCCAGGCCCATCCATGTTGTTGCAAATGGGACGATTTTGTCTTTTTTTATGGCTGAGTAGTATTCCATTGTATATATATACCACATTTTCTATGAAAATATCTTTTATGTTGAACTTCAAATATCTCTTACAAGAATAGGAAATATCAGCTTTTATTTTGCTGAATTTTATGTCGTAGGTTTTTCTTAAATTTTTGTTATATATTGCTTACAGTGTATTTTAAATTGTCACAGAACTTTTGGGGGAGGGTTCCACACGTTACTTCCTAAAAGTGCAAAAGAAAAATAGCACACATAAATCCCCATAACATACCTACCAAGAGATATTATGTAATGCTTTGATTGGTTTTAATAACGTTCTTTTCTAGTTTCACCTTGAGCATTGAGGAGCGTATTGTTTCAGTTGCTTCTTAGAAAAAATAATAGGGCTATTTGGGGGGCCGGCCCCGTGGCTTAGCGGTTAAGTGTGCACCCTCCGCTGCTGGCGGCCTGGGTTCGGATCCCGGGCGCGCACGGATGCACCGCTTCTCCAGCCATGCTGAGGCCGCATCCCACATACAGCAACTAGAAGGATGTGTAGCTATGGCATACAACTATCTACTGGGGCTTTGGGGGAAAAAAATAAATAAATAAAATTAAAAAAAAATAATAACAATAGGGCTATTCAATTCTGCAGTTGTTTTTCTACATACGTCACAATGTCTTAGTAGTAGTTAGCTTGCTGTGGCCAAATGGTATGAGAAGCTTTGGTAGCTGCCACCTTATTTCTGCCAATACCAGAAAGAGACAGTACTTTCTCTGATACTGTACATTCATAAGCATTCAGATGTAGTGGTAAAAAAAGCAGGGGCTAGGGAAGCAATATGTTTGTCTTTTTTATTTATTTTTTATTTTTTGTGAGGAAGATCAGCCCAGAGCTAACATCCATGCTAATCCTCCTCTTTTTTTGCTGAGGAAGACCAGCTCTGAGCTAACATCTATTGCCAATCCTGCCTCCTTTTTTTTTCCCCCCAAAGCCCCAGTAGATAGTTGTATGTGATAGTTGCACATCCTTCTAGTTGCTGTATGTGGGACGCGGCCTCAGCGTGGCTGGAGAAGCGGTGCGTCGGTGCGCGCCTGGGATCCAAACCTGGGCTGCCAGTAGCGGAGTGTGCACACTTAACCGCTAAGCCACGGGGCCGGGCCTATGTTTGTTTTTTGAGTAACGGTTATTGGTAGGAAAAAGAGGAGAAAAAAGAAAGGGAGGAGAATATAACATTTTTCAAGTTTTTGCTCGGATAGAATATTTGTTTTAGCCAATAGTGTGCTTCTTTCTAGGTTTTGGCTCAGAGACTGATTTAGCAGTATGCAAATAGGCACCTTTTAAGGAACATACCAGTTATACACGGTGAGGGACTTTTAACCTCTTGCTCTAATAAGAATTATGAGGATGATCTTGACTAGAAAAATTTCACAATAATGACTCTATAGTGAAAGGTAGTGTTACATGTCTGAGGAAAAAGAGAAGGGTAATTGTGGGTAGGATAGTGACCTCCTTGCAGGGACATAGGAAATCATAATTTTTAAGTCTTTCATTTTTCTTTTAAAGAACAGTTATTGGATATGCCCCACCTGTTCTGGCAATCTTTACATCTTTGACCTTCTGAAAATGGCAAGATTTTCCTCAACAAAACAAACTTGAACTGAGTGACATATGGCTGTTTTTAGTTTTTATTTATTTCAGTGTGAATTTTTTGTTTTGCTGCAGAAATATTAATATGCTTGATTATGGGATATTGCCGTAGACCCTGCTAGGGGTGTTATATAATATATGGTACATGCAGGTATTACTTTTTTAAAATTAGCCAATGCTAAATTATGAAACATCTGACCTCCAAGGTTTGTTTTTTTTTTTTTTGTGAGGAGAATCAGCCCTGAGCTAACATCCATGCCAATCCTCCTCTTTTTGCTGAGGAAAACTGGCCCTGTGCTAACATCCATGCTGATCTTCCTCCACTTAATTTGGGACGCTGCCACAGCATGGCTTGACAAGCGGTGCCTCGGTGCGCGCCCGGGATCCGAAGCCGCAAACCCTGGGCCGCCCCAGTGGAGCACTCGCACTTAACCACTACGCCACGGGCCGTCCCCTTCAAGGGTTTTAAATAAGGCATATTTTGTAGTTTTTATGGAATCCCACAACACCTCCCTCGAAGATTCTGGATTGGAGCCCAGAATCTATTGTCCTAATCAGTACTGTAGGTGATTTTTTTAGCATGGAAAGTTTGGAAAATAGAGCCTGGAGCTGAATTCCTGACTGCTTATCCACTGGTTGACCATAATTACTTCTTAGAAGCTAGTTTTCCCACTTCTAGCCTCTCCCACTCCATTTCCTTAATTTTGTCTTCTGAATAAAAAGATCTTTTTTTTTTTTGGTCTTTTAAAAAGCTGCCATCTTGAAGAGGTGGAATTTAGGAGACCTCTAGTACTTACTCTGCGTTGCCAACAGCTGTGCAGCCATGAGTGCATCACCTAGCCTGTCTGCCTCAGTTTCTCACCTGTAAATGGGAGTGTCAGGCTAGATTTCAGATTACACCTGTATGCTCATATTACTCCATTACTCAAAGAATAGCAAATGTTTAGAAAATATCCATGGTTTTTTTCTTCCTTTGTGGATGACATTAATTATATTGATAGAGTATATCATACTTGATTGGAATGCCAGAAAAATAATGTACTGGCCATTAACATGGCCTTAAGAGAATAAACCTAAACAACTTATTTTTGAAAAGGGGATACTTGCACTTAGTAAAAACTTTTGAAAAAGGAAACATATATATTGGAAAGTATTTTCCTTCTACCTTGGCTTCCAGTTCTTCTTCCCAGAGGCAGCCACTGTCCCCAGTTTCTTGTGTATCTTTCCAGAGATTAACTGTGCATATATAAGAATATATAACTTGAAACTTTTTTAAAAAGTATGCAGGAAAAACAGGTAATTGTAGGGGAAAAAACAGAAAATGGTATAAGAGAGCTAAATTCCTCATCATAATAGGTAGTTAATAGATGATGTTCCAAATTTATGAAAACGAGAGAAACAATTAGTTTTTAAAAGCATGAGAGTAAATACTAGAAGAAATAGCTAAGAGAGACAAAAATGATTGCTGGAGGTGGCCTGCCATGGCCAGGATATTGCTGTTTTTTTATTACGTATCTCTTAGCTCTATATGTATATAATATTTCAGTGGAAATAAAAATTAATTTAAAAGGGAAAAACGTGGGCTGGCCCGTGGCTTAGCGGTTAAGTGCACGCGCTCAGCTACTGGCGGCCCAGGTTCGGAACCCTGGGCGCGCACCGCCGCACCGCTTCTCCGGCCATGCTGAGGCCGTATCCCACATACAGCAACTAGAAGGATGTGCCACTATGACATACAACTATCTACTGGGGCTTCAGGGAAAAAAGGAGGAGGATTGGCAATAGATGTTAGCTCAGAGCCGGTCTTCCTCAGTAAAAAGAGGAGGATTGGCATGGATGTTAGCTCAGGGCTGATCTTCCTCACAAAATAAATAAATAAATAAAAGGGAAAAACGTAGAAAATATGGATAAACAAAATTGCCTAGTGTTATAGCCCCAGATGTAACCACTGACATATTTACTTTATTCTCTTCCAGTTTTTCTGTGCTTTTTTTAATTTTTAAGAAAAATTGAAAGATCTCACACACGCAAAAAAGATAAACATGTGAAGTGTTGGATGTGTTAATTCATTGGGGGAATTCTTTCAAAAGGTATACATATATCAAATCATCACATTGTATGTTTTAAATATCTTCCAGTTTTGTCATTTACACCTCACTAAAGCTGGAAAAAAAAAGAAAAATTGAAAGTAGTACAAAAAACACCTGTAAATTACTACATAGATTCACCAATTTTTAACATTTTGCCATGTTTGCTCTATGTGTACTTATGCGTCTGCATATATGTAAATTTTTTTCTGAATCATTTGAAGTGAGTAGCAGATATGACAGTACACCCCTACCTACTACTACTGGCTAACTACTACTAGCACACATCTCCTATTAATAAAGACAGTGTCCTACATAACCACAATACTATTACACACCTAAGAAAATTAACACTAATTTCTTAGCATCATTAATATATGTCATATTTGAGTTTCCCCAGTTGACCCCAAAATGTCTTTTACAGTTGGGATTCTTATATGTGTTTTGTTCTTTTAAACCAAGATTCAGTCATAGTTTATGCATTACATTTGGTTGTTATATCTCTTTAGTCCTTTTTAATCTGGAGCAGTCTCCCACCTTTATTTTCATGGCATTGAATTTTTGAAGACTAGAACAGTTATGTTGTAGAATGTCCACATGCACATATATTTTTTAAAATAACAAGAATGAACTTATTTGTACATATTTTTGAAACTTTTGTCTTTTTCACTTTAGGGTATTTTATGAATGTCTTTTCAGTTCCACGTTTTCAGTCGTACATTCAAGGCTCTCCATAATCTGAGCTTAATATGCTTTTTCAGGTTGCTCCCAGTACTCTCCATCACCATCTTTTCATTCCTTGAACTTTCTGCCGTGGTGTCTAGTCATCCTCTCTCCTTTACCTGTTATCCACCCTTAGTCCAACACAATTAGCTCACATTATTTCCCTCGCCTTTCTGGTATTGTATCTGCTTATTCATGCCATAGAATTTTACAGCTTGTCAAGTAGGGGAAATTTAGTAAGACAGAAAACCGGCCTTCAAGTCCTGACTATGACTGACAAGCTATATGACTTTGGCAGAGTCATTTCCTCTCTCTCAGACTAAATTTCCTCAACTATCAAATGAGGGGTGGAGTTAAATGTCATTGAATAGCCCATGATTGTCAAAGAATAAATATTGTAGAAAAATAAGTACTTGAGGAAGGTACTTCAGAAGCAGAGGTATATTACTGTTGGCTGGTACATATCATGGATGTGATTAAATTTAAGCTGAATGGTTGTACAGCCCAAATAAACTCATGTGAAAAGTTCTGAAAATAATAAGTCGTTATATAAATGTAACATATTTTAACAAACAAAATGGCACAGGATACTTTGTGTGAGACAAGGAGGGCTCTTCTGGGATACTGATGGTGTAATTAATATTTTGGAGAATATCTCAGAGCTTCTACTTGAAAGTACTACTTGAAACTTTTAAATTGATACTACTCTCAGTTGCTTTCCTGGATGGGGATAGTTATGGATCTGATCTCTTCTCTTTTGCTCTTACAGCTCTATTATCAAGTCCTAAATTTTGGAATGATTGTCTCCTCAGCACTAATGATCTGGAAGGGGCTAATGGTCATAACTGGAAGTGAAAGTCCAATTGTAGTGGTGCTCAGGTAACAACTAATTTTTCTTTTCAAGGCATGGAATTGCATGGCATTACTTGGGAGAAAAATTGAGATATTGAATAACCATTGTATCATTCCTTTAGAATCTACTCTTTCCCAGAACAAGGCCTGGAAGAAAATTAGTTACTGTTTCTCAATTGTGAGAAATTCTCAACCTTGTTAGGCACTTTCCATTCAGACCCCAAAGGGCTCATGACTTTTCTATAAAACGTTTACTATGTGAGTTTTATTTTTGGCACATCTCTTAAGAAAGTATTTCAGGGGCCAGCCCGGTGGCACAGTGGTTAAGTGCACGCACTCCACTTCGGCGGCCCGGGGTTTGCAGGCCTGGATCCTGGGAGCACACCGACGCACCACTTGTTGAGCCATGCTGTGGTGGCGTCCCGTATAAAGTAGAGGAAGATGGGCACAGATGTTAGTCCAGGGCCAATCTTCCTCAGCAAAAAGAGGAGGATTGGCATCGAATGTTAGCTCAGGGCTGGTCTTCCTCACAAAAAAAAAGAAAGAAAATGTCTCAGTGTACTTTATTTTCCTGAAATTCTTGTGGCTTCCTACACTCTTCACGTTGATATATCAGGACTGATATTTAGTTGTGTTCATTAGATTATGTCTCATCTCCACGAATTCAGAGTTTTTCTGCAGCATGTTCTCAGTGTCGGTGCAGAAGCATCACTAATTATTTCCATGTTTCCTGCTGACCTTTAAATATCACTTTTTTTGTGTGTGTGTGAGGGAGATCAGCCCTGAGCTAACATCCGTGCTAATCCTCCTCTTTTTGCTGAGGAAGACCGGCTCTGAGCTAACATCTATTGCCAATCCTCCCCCTTTTTTTTCTTTCCCAAAGCCCCAGTAGATAGTTGTATGTCATAGTTGCACATCCTTCTAGTTGCTGTATGTGGGATGCGGCCTCAGGATGGCCAGAGAAGCGGTGCGTCGGCACGCGCCCGGCATCTGAACCCAGGCCGCCAGTAGTGGAGCACTCGCACTTAACCACTAAGCCACTGGGCCGGCCCACTGAGGTCTATTTAGAAGTGATATTTAGGGGAGTCCCACATATAGCACCTAGAAGGATGTGCAACTACAACATACAACTCTCTATTGGGGCTTTGGGGAAGAAAAAAAACGGGGAGGAATGGCAATAGATGTTAGCTCAGAGCCGGTCTTCCTCAGCAAAAAGAGGAGAATTAGCACGGATGTTAGCTCAGGCCTGATCTCCCTCACAAAAAAAAAAAAAAAAAAAAGACTTCAGGAGTGTTGAAAGATATTAATGCCATCTTTTAAAGTGACAAAGAGTGCTGAATTTTTTCTCCACTGTATTTTCTTCCCTAATCTGGTACTCATACTCTTAGTGATTTAAAAACCTAATTCAGTAACTCATTTTTGGATAATTACCACTTGGGTATTTAATTGAATCATTATAGTTCTGTCTTATTTTGGGCTTAATTATGTAAGCTATCTCGAGTCTTTTCTGGAAATAATAGAGTGTATTATCTACATACATTGTAGATAGATATCATATCTACATACATTGTAGATGTATATGTACATACAATGTATGTAGATATAATAAATAAATGATATCATTAACATTTTCTACAGTCTAGATAATAGTACATTACTCTTAACAAGATGAATTTGACTCCTTCATTGTCATACTAGGATATACTTCCAGCAACAACAAGTGGTTGGAGGCACTCGGTCTACATTGTCTTACTTGTACTGTTACTCATACCTTAGTTCTGTCTTTATTAATAATCAAATTCAACTGTAATTTTAGAGATCCAAAGAAATGCGTGGATTTTATTGGCTGGGAAAACATAAATGTACTACACTGGGGATATAGAGACTTGGGTCTCTAGCTCTTTCATTGTCTAACTACAGCCTTGAACAAGTCATGTATTCACTGAACTGTAGTTTCCTAATCTGTAAAATGAAGGCTAGACCTAGATAATGTCAGAAGACCTTTCCAGTTCTAAAATTATCTGGCCCTAAGTTCCTAGACAGTCTTGAGTCAGTGGAGAGCTTCAATCTGTGAAGTGTTTAAACACTAACAGAAGGAGAAGCCACACGAATTGGCACCATGGGGAAAAGGTGTAGAGTGAGGGCCCAGGGAGGCTTCTTTTGGCGATTCTTCTGGGATTATTTCAGATTTGAGTTCCTTTCAGTGGAGATGTTTAAGGACAATCTAATGACCTTTAAACTGGGATGTTGGAGTGAATAGAGGATTAGACTAAGGACCTACTCAACACATTGGTGGTCCTGAAAATAGTCCAATTTGCTACAGCTGGAAAATTTGTAATATCAGTTGGGATTTACAAGTGGTGTTTGGATAAGTTACTTGGTAGCTAGGTTATTTACATACTAAGCTTTGCTGATTGCCAGTGTGGAATAAAGAAAAGAAATTAAGAGAGACCAGGTCATATTAGAAGAGAATTTGGTCAAGACTGGAAGGAACAGTCATTAGAGAAAGGTAATTTATGTGATTGCGTGGCCAAGTAGGTTTTGCCTGGCCAGAGTTTCTTGTAACTTCAAGGAATATAATTTTTACCCGGAACCAAATATGCCTCAGAGGACTCAGGCCAACTGAGAATCCACTTTTAGGACTTTTGTGAAGCCATTGGGGGTAAAGACAAATGCTTTCTTATTATTTATTTTATTAACCGAAGTTTCAGGAAACATTCAAAACTGATTTTTTTCCCCCTTTATAGAGCTGAAGTCTGTTTAAAAATATTTAAATGATTTATATATAACTTCTTATAAAATTTATCATGATTGATGTATTAAATTTAAAAGTATAGTTTAATCAGATAATAATAAGTTTACTAATAGTTTATTTAACATTTAAAAAGCTTCCCCTGGGGCCGGCCCTTTGGCTTAGCAGTTAAGTGCGCGCACTTTGCCACTGGCGGCCCGGGTTCGGACCCAGGCCGCGCACCGACGCACCGCTTCTCTGGCCATGCTGAGGCCATGTCCCACATACAGCAACTAGAAGGATGTGCAGCTATGAGGTACAACTATCTACCGGGGGGCTTTGGGGGGAAAAAAAAAAAGGAGAAGGATTGGCAATGGATGTTAGCTCAGAGCCAGTCTTCCTCAGCAAACAGAGGAGGATTAGCATGGATGTTAGCTCAGGGCTGATCTTCCTCACACACACAAAAAGTAAATAAGTAAAAAATGAAAAACTTTTCCTTGTGGGGGCCAGCCCGGTGGCCTAGTGGTTAAGGTTGGGTGCTCCACTTCGGTGGCCTGGGGTTCATGGGTTCGAATCCCGAGCGCAGACCGATGCACTGCTCATCAAGCCATGCTGTGGCAGCATCCCACGTACAAAGTGGAGGAAGATGGGCACAGATGTTAGCTCAGAGCCAATCTTCCTCAGCAAAAAGAGGAAGATTGGCAACAGGTGTTAGCCCAGAGCCAATCTTCCTCACCAAAAAAAAAATCTCCTGGTTTATTTCTTTAATGGTCCTCCCACTACACTTTGATCTATTTTTAATTGCCATCTATATCTGAATTGTTAAATCTTTTTATTTCTCATCTAACTTTAGTCCCTGAAGTCTAGACTCTTGTTTTCACCCTACACTGGACCTCTCCATCTGGATGTTGATTGGGCACTTGAAACTCCATGTAATAAAAGTGAAATTTATCTCCCTTTCCCACAGACCTGTTCTTCTTCCTCCTATTTCTGTGACTGTCACTACCATCTGCTCAGTTGCCAGTGTTAAAAATCTAGGAGTCCTTCTTGATCCCCTCTTCTGTCGTATCCATTAAATTTATTCTCCCTCTCTAGTCTACCCTTTTATAATTGTCCTCCCTGCTATTCTATTTCAAGCCCTCATCATTTTCTGCCTGGGCTGTTGTAGTGGCCTTTAATAATTTTATTTATTATTTATTTTTCCCCCAAAGCCCCAGTAGATAGTTGTATGTCATAGCTGCACATCCCTCTAGTTGCTGTATGTGGGACGCGGCCTCAGCATGGCCGGAGAAGCAGTGTGTCAGTGCGTGCCTGGGATCCGAACCCAGGCCACCAGCAGCGGAGCACGCGCGCTTAACTGCTAAGCCACGGGGCCGGCCCTGTAGTGACCTTTAAATAAATGCTTTTATAATCAGACAAAAGGTAATATATTTTCATTATATGAAATGTTGAAAACACACAAAAAATCTAGATGAAAATAAGTTACCCATAGCTCTGGGATATAATCACTATTAATATTTTAGTCTTTTTTTGTGTGTGTAGTATTTCTCACATAATTGAAGTAATTCTGTACATGCATCCTTTTCTCTGCTTTTTCCCTTTATCATTCTCCTGTATTCATGTTTTTAATAACACTTTTAATAGTGGCCAAGTATTCAATTATAAGTAATAGCCTGGACAACTGGTCTCCCAATCTACCTTTTCATCTTTTCCAGTTTACTTATTAATTCAATAAATATTTGAATGTCTTCTGTATACTCTATAACTTTTGAAGTGATGTTTCTTTTTTATAATTTTATTTATTTATTTATTTTTTCCCCCAAAGCCCCAGTAGATAGTTGTATGTCATAGCTGCACATCCTTCTAGTTGCTGTATGTGGGACGCGGCCTCAGCATGGCCGGAGAAGCGGTGCGTCGGTGCACACCCAGGATCCGAACCCGGGCCGCCAGCAGCGAAGCGCGAGCGCTTAACCGCTAAGCCACGGGGCCGGCCCATGAACTGATGTTTCTTAAATGCAAATATGATTATGATACTCCCTGCTTAAAGTTCTAGAGTGGCTTGGAGGCAGTTTAGCACAATGAGAATGGATTCTGTTGGACTCCCTTGGTTCAAATCTCACCTTTATCATTTTTTTGGTTTATAACTTTAGGCCTTTCTAAGCCTCAGTTTCCTTATCTATAAAGTGGGGATAATAATAGTACCTACATCATAGAGTTGTTCTGAAGATGGTTAAAAAAAACCCAAAAACTTAGAGTAGCTCTTCGCTTACAATAGTGCTCAATAAAGAAGAGTCATTCAACCAGAGCAACTCAGCTTTTATCTGTATTATTTATATAATTTTCAAGCAAGGTTTTATTTGAACAAAGGATGTTACTGATTTTAATAAGTCAGTCAAAGTAAAAACTTGAAAACTACATGTCTAGAATACCTTCTATAATATTTTCACCAAACATGTCCCATCTTCTGTCTGAACACCTGAAAAAGGGAACTCCTTGCCCCATGAGGAACTTTAACAAAAGTTTTAAGAATAAACATGTACTGAAAATCCATATTCCTAGTGGTTTCCAAATTTTGCATATATTAGAGTCACCTGGGCTCTTTACAAAATACTAGTGCCTGCCTCCCATCCCCAGACATTCTGATTTAAATGGTTTAATATGACCTGTGCATTGGGATTTTTTAAAAGGTCCCCAGGTCATTCTAATGTGCAGCAAAGTTTGGGAACCACTGCTGTATTCCCTTGTGTAGAGGGACCAACGTCTTCAAACAGAAGTCTTTAGACTTTGTCGTTATTCCTGTATTGAATTTTATTCCCTGTCTGTCCATTTTCTTCTTACTAAATCTATTGTAATTGAAAACTGGAGCTTGAGTTTCTGATAATAATACTGATGGGTTACTTCTTCGTAGAAAGAAAAAGTTCATTAAATAGTGCAAATATCTTAGACCTTTGAAGTACTTGATATAAGGTAGAACAGGTGAGAGGTGAGAAGACACTCCAGAAGTTTGTCCTCACCAATTATCATGGAATTGAATCCTTTCCTCATTTCTGAAATTCGTAAGGAAGAATCTCTGCTCTTGCCCTTGGTTTTATTTCTTATTTCTCCTGTTAAATAAATAAATTGATAGCACAGGCATTGTCTCCGTAACTGACTGTTCTTTGACTTGAGGAGCTGTTTTTCCTTCTTATTGGGTTGAAACCATAAGGTCATCTTGGTCTGTATCTTTATAAATGGCAGAAGAAAATGATCCAGTTCTCATTTGAATATTTGAATATGTTTAGCGTTTTCAGATGAAGTGAGAATAAGGGCGGTGATTATAAAGTTCATTCTTTTGTATTCCATTTGTCACTTGAAATTTTAAAAGGTTAAGGAATTAATAACATTGCCCTTTTCAAGATGTAAGCTCCTTTGAATAGTAATGCTTGAAATGGAACTAGTTAGTGAAAGCTAATAACTAAAGAAACCTTTGGTGTAACTCATTAGTCTGAGGAAACCATATTTAGAGAACAATACACGTTTATGTTGATTTATTTGTTAAGGTATCGTATATACTCCAAAGGTGATACTTGTGGTTGTTTTGTTGAATATCTAATTTTGAAAGTAAATTTAATCTCAGACTTTCTTTTTGCTGTTATGTTCTTCTTTCCTTCACAGTGGCAGCATGGAACCTGCATTTCATAGAGGAGATCTTCTCTTTCTAACAAATCGAGTTGAAGATCCCATACGAGTAGGAGAAATTGTTGTTTTTAGGATAGAAGGAAGAGAGATTCCTATAGTTCACCGAGTCTTGAAGATTCATGAAAAGTATGTGCAAACTGTTATCTTCTCTGTTTTAAAATATTTTTATGCTTTAGTTTTTACAGTATTTAATTTTGGTAGCCTAAAGATTAAGAAAGGGTGGGGAATTCCTAGGTCCTTCTTCCAATCCATTTTTATGAATGTCTGAAGGTTTGGTGAACATTTGGAAAACTAAATAGTTATTTATTAATTTATTTATATCCCTGGAGGTTTTCCTTGGTTTCCTATTACTTCGCAACTAAATCAGTAACCCTGTATATAACCCCCAAAAAGATAGGACATAAAGGTTGATCCCAACTAAAAATAGAATCTTCTGGTATAACGGATGAGGTAGCCTTAATCTTTCAGAAGAAAATCTCTAAGGCATTCTAACAGACATTTCAAATAAGAATAATTTATCAACTTTTGTAAATTCCAAAGAAAATTTCTGAAATCTAAGTTATTGTTTTAAATATAGACTCTTGCATTTTAGAATTGGAAAGGACGAATGCAAAACCTTTAGAATCACCTGGGGGTGGAGGTGTGGTGCATAACAATGAGCAAAAAATTTTAGCTCTATGGGATCCTGTTTCCTTATCTGTAATATAAAGATTTCAGGAAGATGAGTTATAAGATCTCTGAGTTCTAAGCCTGTGCTCCCCTGTCTAGCTACATATTGCTCACTCCCTCCCTTCCAAATCTATAGTATTTCTAGTTTTGGAAAACTTTCAGAAGGGAAGGAAAGAAAGAAATGAAGGAAGAGGGAGTCATCCTGGAGGACACACAGAGGAGAGGGCGAGTGAAACAGTGGGGGTGATTTAGGTCCTTGCATATGAGGAAGCCCTAAATAAATATCATCTTATTCTTAACACCCTCTAAAGTAGTTTATTTTCTCCACTTAAAGAAGAGGGAACTGTCAACTGTTGCTTTCTGAAAATCCCTGCAAACATTCTGTTTTAGAAGAGTTCTTTCTTTCTTTTTTTTTTTTTAAGATTTTATTTATTTATTTATTTTCCCCCCAAAGCCAGAGTAGATAGTTGTATGTCATAGCTGCCTTCTAGTTGCTGTATGTGGGACGCGGCCTCAGCATGGCCTGAGAAGCGGGGCGTCGTTGCGCACCCGGGATCCGAACCCGGGCCGCCAGCAGCAGAGCGTGCGCACTTAATCGCTAAGCCACCGGGCCGGCCCCAGAAGCGTTCTTTCTACCTTGATGAAATAAAGATCTGACTGCTCTTTTTTTTTCGGACCTCAGTGTATATTTTGAAAGATTATAATTTTTAAATGACCTTTATTGACTAGGAGGAATAACTTAATTGTTTTAGAAATTTATGTTGAAATTGTGAAGGTTTATTCAGTACAGGTAGTGTTTTCCAGATTCTCGAAATGGATTTGTTTTTGTTCTCAGCACTGCCTCTTATGAACAAGGCAGAACTAACTTTCCCCTGAATTTATCAGAGAAAATCAAATTAAACCCAGGCCTTGCTTTGAGTGGGGCAGAAGTTGTCCATTTTTATGTGAGATCCTTTGAAATTGAGTGAATTTTTATTTTAAAACAGTTCATCTTGTTTCAGGACAGGTTCATTTGCAAATATTCTATCAATTATAGACTGCTTAAATTTTAAAAATAATTTTTTTGAGGAGGAGGATTAGCCCTGAGCTAACATCCGTTGCCAATCCTCCTCTTTTTGCTGAGGAAGATTGGCCCTGGGCTAACATCCTGTGCCCATCTTCCTCTACTTTATATGGGACGCCACCACAGCATGGCTTGACAAGCGGTGCGTCGGTCTGCGCCCAGGATCCGAGCCTGGGAACCCCAGGCTGCTGAAGCAGAGCGCACAAACTTAACCGCTACACCACCGGCCCAGCCCCTAAAAATAATTTTCAACAGAATTCTGAATATTTTAAGGTGTTTGGTGATTTATTTTCAACTCTTGAGATGCCTTCAACTTGCAGGCCTGTTTAAGTAACAGATCCTATTAATATAATGAAGTTTCTAATTTCCTTTTTTCTTTTGGGGAGACTAAAATACCTGATTGTAATAATCATTTGATTTAATAGTATTAACATTGTTCTTAAATAATGGGACCAGAGGACAACCAAAATGAATTAAGTTTTTGTAGTAAATGTGACCTGAACGGTTTCAGGCTGGTTTTTGCACTGTTATTCATTTCTCCTGTCTGAACCTTGTTTTAAGAAAGAAAATCTTGACCTTTAAGAAGAGTAGAGGTAGGAATTGTTCGACTGACCTCTGTCTTCCGTCTTATCCCTCCTTTCCTTCTCCACCTGCTTCTTATGTTATGTACCTTTGTAAATTTGTAAATATCATATAAAGCTCTTTTTTCATATATATATATATATATAGTGTGTGTGTGTGAGGAAGATCCGGAGCTCTGAGCTAACATCCATGCCAACCCTCCTCTTTTTGCTGAGGAAGACTGGCCCTGGGCTAACATCCGTGCCCATCTTCCTCTACTTTATGTGGGACGCCGCCGCAGCATGGCCTGACAAGCGGTGCGTTGGTGCGCGCCTGGGATCCAAACCCGGGCCGGCCCCCTCTTTTTTCATATATTGAATCTCCATTTTGTGAACGTTCTTATTACATGTGTGTTCTTACACATGATGCTGTGTAAAATTGGGAAATACAGAAAACAAAATCACATGTAATCCTAGCACCCAGAGATAATGTTAAATTTTGGGTAATTCTCTTTTTGTTTTATAAACATACATTTTTTCCCCCATATAACACTGGGATCTACTCAGTACTGTTTTGTAACATGATTATCTCAGGAGCATATGGTGGAGTATAGCTGTTATTACCACATATGCAAAGAATCCCTGAACTAAAAGATCAACTTGCCAGATACTGCTTAATATGATGGTAATGGGTCCATGAATTTGAATCTGTTCTTTGTGCCCAGTGTAGTCATTCGCCTAGTCCTACCTCTTCTCCAGATGAGACTAATTATGTGTACTGAACTGTCTGACTAGGTATTGGAAAAGCACACGTAATCCAGGGCTTATCTCTAACACGCTGCTGCGCTCAGGGAAAATTCCCTTGTCAGAAACATGAAGAAACTTCCAGTATTTGGGGACAATGGTAAATGGAGAGAAAATGGTTGGCATTGTTATTTAAAAAGACTCAATCAGGGGCCGGCCCCATGGTGTAGTGCTTAGGTGCACCTGCTCTGCTGCTCGCGGCCCAGGTTCAGATCCCGGGCGCACCGACTCACTGCTTGTCAGGCCATGCTGTCCCACGTAAAGTGGAGGAAGATGGGCACGGATGTTAGCTCAGGGCCAGTCTTCCTCAGCAAAAAGAGGAGGATTGGCATGGATGTTAGCTCAAGGCTGATCTTCCTCACCAAAAAAAAAAAAAAAGACAATCACCTTCTGCACTTATTATAGTTACTATATTTTTAATTAAGTAAAAAAAAGGAGAATTATTATTCCTCACTCCTACATGAGTGATATATGAGATATGAATACAGGCAAGGTTATATGTATTATGGCAAACAACAAAAAATCTCTTCTTTGAATCATTCTCTCCCCTTACCTATTCTCTTCTATTCCATTTTCTTCCAAAATAGATGAATTAGGAAAGAGCTAGGAGATAATGAAGTTTGTTTTTTTAGTTAAGAAGGTGAGATTGCTTTTAAATGTTATCAGTTGACTTAATTCTCTGGAATTAATGTGTTAATTGGATAACTCCTCATATTAGCCTGTTAGTCAGCTGTTCTTAATACTTACATTTTTCCCACATATAAACTCTTTATCTTATTTTTATAGCCTACTCTAATATGTATTTAGTAAGTTCAGCCTGTAGGAGGTGATGATATGGAATAGTGGCATGTGATCAAGTATTTGGAGGGAGAAGTTTCACCATTGGGGTGGCTTAATCCTTAGCTTTACTTTTTCTGTGCAGATAGATACATTATTTGCACCCATTTTTACAAAATGATTATCTCCTCCCTCCTAACATCATAGTATTATGGTAGTTGAATTAAATTGTAAGCACTTTGAGCTCCTTGGAGGTAGATAATATTAAATATTTGGTCTCTGTGCTAGGCAAGGAAAAGTCCTGTATAAATGTGTCATCGGTCAGTATTTTGGGCCTGTGAGTTGTGAAGTGCTGAAGCAGGTCTTAGTAGTAGGTCTGATAGGAGCTGGTTACCATCAGGTCATATTTGTTTTGTGTGTGTGTGTGAGAGGAAGATCAGCCCTGAGCTAACATCTGCCATTCCTCCTCTTTTTGCTGAGGAAGACTGGCCCTGGGCTAAACATCTGTGCCCATCTTCCTCCACTTTATATGGGACGCCGCCACAGCATGGCTTGGTAAGCGGTGCGTTGGTGCGCACCTGGGATCCAGACCGACAAACCCCAGGCAGCCGCAGTGGAGTGCGCGCACTTAACCGCTTGCGCCACTGGGCCAGCCCCCATCAGGTCATATTTGTTATGCTATTAAGTACATGAAGGAGACCTATGTTTTTTCAAACAGCTATAGTAGTCTCTCTCCTGATTACATCCCAGAGGAGGAAATAGGGTCTGTTTGTTGGCAAATCAAGTCATTGGGAATAGCCCAGATCTCCTGTAGCAGCCCTTTCCTTTCTTGGGGGGCGGGAGTGGGTCCCATTTCCCAGCTTTTCTCTCTTTGTATTCAACTTGACTTTTCTGCCTTTTTCGGGTTGCTGTGATTTTGCTGGTTGAATCGACTCTTCCTTCCTGCTTCTGACTGTCACCCTTGCAGCCAGCCCCCCTTGGCACCTGTCCTCTTTTACCCTCCAGGATTTTTCAGACATTCTTTCACTTACTGAGTTGTCAGCTACAGATTATTTTTCTCTGTATATATTTGCATTTTTTCTATTTGAAATCTCATTTTTAAGAGTGACTGTTTGCACTTAACTGTTTTTGGTGTTTGCAACACCTCTCAATTTAGTTTCATCTGCAGATTTAGTGTCTAGTGAGCCAGTTTCTGGCTTAGAATCTAAGTGGATATTAGTCAGTGGGAGTCCAAAGCTAATTTTCTTCTTTTTAGTGTAGTGGTTAACCCAAACTCACTTGAATTAATTTTAAGATAGTCTTTATCAACTGTAAAATGTACTTTGCTTTCAATTAAATTTTAAAATTATTAGAAACCTCATGGTTCTTTAGCAGAAGTAAACCTCATGGTTCTTTAGTAGAATTAAACTAATAATTTTCTGATCAAGTAAGATGCTGTTTCTATAAACCCTGGCCATGTAAAAGCAATGTATGTTGGTTGGAGAAAAAAAATTAGAAGCTAAAGGTAAGCTAAAGAAAGCCATAGATAGCTGCTATTTACACCTTGATCTGTCATTTTAGATCTTATTAATCTTTTATTTTTTTTGCTTTTATTTTATTTTTTTAAATGGAGAATTTCTAATATGCACAAAAGTAGGCAAAACAGTATAAAGGACTCCTATGTACCTGTTACCCAGTCCTAATAGTTATTAATCTATGGCCAGTTCTGCCCCACCAACACTACCACCTCTTCCCACTCTCTTGCCTATGTTATTTTGAATCAATCCTAGATATGTTGTGTCATATGTAAATATTTCAGTAAATATCTATAAAATATAATCAGTCAGCTTTTAAAAAACATAACTACAGGGGCTGGCCCAGTGGCGTAGTAGTTAAGTTCGTGCACTCCACTTTGGCGGCCCGGGGTTCTCGGGTTTGGATCCCAGGCGCGGACCTACTCACCGCTCATCAAGCCATGCTGTGGCGTTGTCCCATATACAAAACAGAGGATGATTGGCATGGATGTTACCTCAGGGACTGTCTTCCTCAGCAAAAAAGAAGAGGATTGGCGAGATGTTAGCTTAGGGCCAATCTTCCTCACCAAAACAAAACAAAAACAAAAACGTAACTACGGGTACATGACACCTAAAAAAAATGAACAATCATTCCTTTGTATCATTGTTTCCAATCTGTTCAAATTCCCAGTTGTGTCATAACTTTTTTTTAACGGTTTATGTGAATCCAGATTCAAGTAAGGTTCTCAGTTGCAATTGGTTGATATGGCTTTATAGTCTCTTGTATTTAATCTCTAAATTCCTTCTCCAACTTTCTTTGTTCCTTGCAACTTATTGGTTGAAGAAACTGGGTCCTTCTGTAGTTTCACATAGGCTTCATTTTGCCAATTATATCCTATGGAGTAGGATTATATCCTTTGCTCTTGTATTTCCAGGAAATTGGTGGTTTGTGTTTATTTTTATTTTTATTTTTATTTATTAATTTTTTTTTTTGAGGAGGACTAGCTCTGAGCTAACATCCGAGGCCAATCCTCCCCTTTTTTCTTAGAGGAAGAGTGGCCCTGAGCTAACATCTGTGCCCATCTTCCTCTACTTTATATGGGGCGCCGCCACAGCCTGGCTTACCAAGTGGTGCATTGGTGCGCACCGGGGATCTGAACCTGCGAACGCCGGGCCGCCGAAGTGGAGTGCGCGCACTTAACCGCTTGTGCCACTGGGCCGGCCCCAGTTTGTGTTTATTTTAATATAAAAAATGAGATTATACTGTACATGCTATTTTATAATCTTTTCTTCACGTAATAAAATTTGTATGATCTTCCAATGTTATTAAATATTCTTCTATAATATTATCCTTAATGCTTTCGTATTATTTCAACTCCTGAATGTTAGACTTTTTAGCTTGTTTCCAGTTTTTCCCATTATAAACAACATAGCTATGAACATCCTTTTAGCTAAATAAATAATTATTTTGATATTAGGAATGATGATAAAATACCACAGTTCCACAGGAATTTTTGGTTAACAAGAGAAAATTTTGTGCTTTCAAATGGCATGAAGGTATTTAATGACTTGAGTTTCCTTTGCTCTTTGAAGGCAAAATGGACATATCAAGTTTTTGACCAAAGGAGATAATAATGCAGTTGATGACCGAGGCCTCTATAAACAAGGACAACATTGGCTAGAGAAAAAAGATGTTGTGGGGAGAGCGAGGGGGTAAGTATAAAGGGGAGCATTTACTGAGCTTTTCATGTCACTTGAAACATGGCCCTCTCAATCATTTAGTCTGGTCATACACAATTGAATATAATGGTTTGGTCCTGGTTCTACCAAATCACGTTGTGTCCTGTGAAAAAATATGCATCTTAAAATGCATCTGAAACTCCAGAAGGGAGGATATGGGGTGCAATAAAAGAATAGAATATTGATGATGAGATGATGAATTGGAATTACAATTTAAAAAATTCATTTGTTTAATTCATTCAAGAAATGTTACTGGGCACCTTCTGTGTACTCTAATGTGTATACTGTGCTAGGCTCTGGGGATCCAGAGCAGTATTAATCCTGTTTCATGAAACTTAAATTTCTTAGGTATCTACTAAGTCAGCAACTTAAAGTGTTCATCTAAATTAATTTTATCGTATTAATTTATTCCATACTGTTTTATTTCTAGTCTTGCAATCATTGAGGTCAAATTAAATTAAAAAGTTATATTAAGCCTGTTTATTTCAGATTTTATCAGGAGAACAGATCAGTGGAGGACAGGAATTGTAAGTTATTGGTATGAGGAAGTATGGGATTATTACTACCTTCATGTTATTAATAGTATTAACAATAACTCACATTTATTAGGGCTTACTATGTGCCAGAGACTCATTCTAAGTACTTTACAAGTATTACCTCATTTTAACCTCAGAACAACCCTAATATTTCCATTCTACAGATGAGGAAACAGACAAATTAGGTTGCTTATTTAAGGTCACACTAATGATAAGTGGCTGGCTGACTCTAGAGCCCACCCTCTTAACCATCACACCAGAATTATAGGCATAACACTTCTGAAATGAGTAGCTGCTGATTCTTGCTATTTAGATACCACCTGGTACTCTTACCACTGTCAGAACATCTGCTCCTTCTGATCTAGAAGAGACACTGTGGATTCAGAGTGATTGCACTAGCACACAGGCCACCACAGTGAGGCTCTCTGTCCTCAATGCGAGTTATTAAGTGAAAGCTGCCTCAGTTACAGCATGAGAGATGCTCAGTTTGGGGCCAGAGAGATGGGCTCAGAACAAGCACCAGTGTGTTTTGTCTCCTGCAGAGCTAGTTTTCTATGCATGCCTGCAGTTCAAGGTAACTTCATTTCCTATGGTGGAGCTAAACATACTTTTATAACCCAAAGTAGATCATCAGTGCCTCGGAGAAATTATAGTCTCCATCTCCCTTCAGTTCCCAAGGTGCTGCTAATATGGTTATTCAAAGTTATCAACTTCTTTGAGTCTGTATTTTTCCTTTAATTGTAGATGTACAGATTCACATAGAAACATAAGAAAATAGCAGTCATCAAAAAAACAGCATCACTTCTCCTCTCCTCCCTCTCCATAAGTGTTTAACTTTTTGGTTTATGTTCTTTTAGCCTTTATGTATAAAGATGCAGATAGTAATATATATATGCATATACATACATAAACACCTTTTGTGTATGGAGAGGGAACGGTTACATTGTTTATAACTTTTTTTCATCCCTCAAAGTTATTAGTATCTTTACAAATCAAAAGATTTATCTCCATATCATCGTTTTCAAAGCTGTATGCTATTCCACTTTGTGGATAGACCATATTGTTAGTTAGCCAATCTCCTGTAGTTGGACGTTCTCATTGTTTCCATTTTTTTTTTTTTATTGTGAACAGTGTTATGATAAGCATCCTTGTTACGTATAGCTCAGTGCCTCTGCCCAATCATTTCTTCACAGTAAATTCTTAGAAGTGGAATTAGTGGGTGAAACACATGCATATTTTAAGGCTTTTGACAAATTTTGCCATACTGTTTTATTTATCCTCCTACCAATATAACAGAGTGTCCCTTTATCTGAATCTTGATTCTTAGGTGTTTAGTGCAGCTCTGCTCACTCTGGCCCCCTGTCTGGGTGAAACATGCATCATCCCACGAAAGGGTTAGAGGAGCCAGGCTTTCACGCAAGTAATTTGTCTTTCTGAAGAATTTTTGAAAAATCCCAAACTATATACAATGTTATTTCTAAAATCTCAACATTAAAAATATAGACCTTTGTGTAGCTTTTAATAAAAAAATGTAATAGCCTGGCACTCTCTGAATTAAGTAACTTTCCATGAAGTATAAACATCTGGGACATGAACAGCAAGAACACAGAATCTTAGCTATACCAATTCACTTTCCATTGATTATACCACCACTTACCTTGATGCATGATGGGGCATATCACCTCCTTTTGTGGAAATTGTGTTTATCAAACACTAAACTAATATTTCAAAGTCAGACTGTACCCAAACCTTGAGAATAGAGCTTTTCTGCAGACCAGTCTGTGACTGTGGTACAAATATCTTTATGCACATTAAAAAAAATTTTTTTTCAAACAGCTGCACACTAAAAAACTTTACACTGAAGCCTAAGGCCCTAAATAAAAACAAGTTTTAAATTTTTATTAAGATGTTATTCACATATATTGGGATGTAAAATTCACCATTTTAAAGTGTACAATTCATTGGGTTTTATTATATTCACAAGGTTGTGCAGCCATCACCACTATATAATTCCAGAACATTTCCACACCCTAAGAAGAAAACTGTGTACTCATTTGCAGTCATTCCCCATCACCTTTTTCCTACAGCCTCTAGCAACCACTAATCTGCTTTCTGTCTCTATGGATTGCTTGTTCTGGGCATTTTATATAAACAGAATCTTACAATATGTGTTCTTATGTGTCTGGCTTCTTTCACTTAGCATAGTGTTTTCCACATTTATTCATGTTGTAGCATGTAATAAAAACAATTTTGGAAAATCAAACTAATACTGAACCAACCAAGTATTTAATAGGGGTGATTCTTTCTAAATTTAGGAAGTTGAAGAACACAAGAGGACCTATTAGTCAAAGAAGAGTAGAGAGCAACAGGGGAAAAGGATGAAAGACTGACAGATCAGGGAATAGAGAAATATTGACAATGAAAATAGGAATAAAAATGTAAGGAAGGAGCAGAGTAATTGAGCTCTCTGTTGACTGAAATCAGTTTTATGGATGAGGCTTTTAATATGTACTTTTTCTTAACTTGAAACAGGTCATTGTTGGATAGAAACAGTGATTTCTACTGGGGTCCAGACTTCCCAGAAGACCCCTTTTGACATCTGACAAAATTATTTTCTCCCAAAACATCAGCGGATAGTTCTTCCCTTTTGAGGCTCCTTCCTGAGCAGCACCTTTGACCCCAAGAACTCCCAGGGACAAATATTTATCTATACTCTACCTTCTAGATGTTAACTTGGCACAGGCTGTTATTGGAGTTGGCTTTGTGGGTGACACATTTGTTTTACTTATTTTAAACCTTCTGCTGATTATCAACTCTGCTTTAGCAGAGTTTGTGTGAGCAGAGTAGGAAAAAAGTGCAGCTGATTTGAATTTAAAATAACTGGTGATAGCAGTATTATGCACTTGATTAGCAGCTCTTTGCTGTCTCTGTCCATGCAGGGAGACAGTGCTACAGATAATTAAATCTTTTGTTTGACTTTGGACTGCCTGTCATATGCTTCCATTTCGTTTATGGTGGGCAAGGAAAAACCTTAGGGAAAAATCTTAGGGAAAAAATTGTTTCCATGGATAAGTCATAAGCAGACTGTGTGATCATTGGGAGCCAAAGGTTGTGCTTCTTTGAGCATAGATATCACTTCGTGGAGATAACAGCACAAGTCTCTACCCACTGATTGATTGATCATCAGAGCAGAATTAGCAGCTTGATATTGTTTTAATAGAAATCACAGATGCTTTTATAGCTTTTTACTGTGAGGCATTTGCCTTTACTTTTTTTTTTTTTTTTTTTTGGTGAGGAAGATCAGCCCTGAGCTAACATCTATTGCCAATCCTCCTTTTTTATCCCTTTTTCTTCCCAAAGCCCCAGTAGATAGTTGTACGTCATAGTTGCACATCCCTCTAGTTGCTGTATGTGGGACACCACCTCAGCATGGCCGGACAGGTGGTACGTCGGTGCGCGCCCAGGATCCGAACCCAGGCTGCCAGTAGCGGAGCACGTGCACACAACCACTAAGCCACGGGGCTGGCCCCTGCCTTTACGTTTTTAAGTTAGATAATCTACCTTCATGGAAAGCTATTGCTTTTATGAAGGTGTTATCAGTGACACAAAAGAAATAACAGAGTTATTGCATTAAAAAGAAAAAATGTGTAAAAATATAGAAAACCATGGGCTGGCCCCGTGGCTTAGCGGTTAAGTGTGTGCGCTCCGCTGCTGGCGGCCCGGGTTTGGATTCCAGGCACACACCAACGCACCGCTTCTCCGACCATGCTGAGGCCGCGTCCCACGTATGGCAACTAGAAGGATGTGCAACCATGACATACAACTATCTACTGGGGCTTTGGGGAAAAAAAGGAGGAGGATTGGCAATAGATGTTAGCTCAGAGCTGATCTTCCTCACAAACAAAAAATATATGTATATATGTAGAAAACCTCTACCCATTCTCCCAGAGCTTAGCTATGCCATTCTGTAGTGACTTACTTTTCAGCTCTTAGATGTTCCCGGGGTGAAATTAAAGCATGAGCCCTAAGAGGGGATATTATGTGTCACCACACGCCTGTTCCATGCTTCTCAATTGCTAGAAGTGTGCCTCTTGTACTTTAGTGTGCAGAAGCGTCATTTGGGCCCTGCCTTCCAGAAATGCTCTGACTCAGTAAATCTGGGGAAGATACAGCAATTTGCTTTTTGACGGGCTATCCAAGTGATTCTGACAAAGGAGGTCTAGGTTTTAAGAAACGTCAACTTATGGAATGGGAGTTTGGGGATGGCGAGAGAGAGAGATGGGTCTGAGTAATGCTGCCAGGAGGGAGAGTGGCAGGATGGGGTGAGGACAGGAAACAGGAAATAAGAGGAGTTCTTTAGAGGAAATGAAATGCATTAAAGTCAAAATTTCTGTTTTTCAAGTTTACCTAAGGCTTTCTTTGATAGTGGAGGTGTGATGTGGGCGGTAATTTGTTTGTGCACCTTTGGTGTGGTACAGAGGTTGTGGATGCCCTGAATGAAAGTGTCTGGGCTATTTTTAAGTACGCAAAGGTCAATCTCCACTTCAGCCCAACCTCCATTCTCTAGGACAGTATCACGCTGTCCACTCTGGAGTCCAGCACTAAAAGAGGGGGAAAAGGAAGAAAGTGGTACATTTGCTGACTGCCATTTATCACGTTGATGGTACCCTGCCAACTTTTTCTTTCTCCCGGGAATTCTTATAATGTTGAGGAATCTTTTTCATTGAGGGGAGAATTGAAGTCCTGGGAGAAAATGAGATCCCCAAGGGAAAGAGAAAAGAAGAGTCCTGGACATTCACACATTCAATCAGGCAGTATTTAATGGCTGCCTGCTATGTGCAAGGTGTTATGTTTGGCCTTGAGGATACAGTGGAGAACAAGATTGGCATTGTTGTTGCCCTTATAGAGCTTTGAGTCTAGTAGGGGAGACAGACACTATACAGCTGGTTATACAACTAATTATGTAATTAAAATTGTGATGAAGACTTCAAAGAAAATATATAAGGTGCTATGAGATTATTTAAGAGATGGTTTTACCTAGTTTGAGGGGACAGACTTTAGGGGCAAGAGGAAAGTAAGAGATAGTGGGAAAAAAACAAAGGTGTAGCAGTCAAGAGGTAGACGGAGAAATAGATTTGTGATGTTAGAGAAACCAAGGAGAAAGGGGTTTTCAAGGGCAAGTTTGTGGTCATCAAAGTCAAATGCTGCAGAGATGTAAAGGAAGATGAGAACTGAGACTGGTCTGCTGCATACAGTGATTAAAGTTGTTCTAGAAAAAGTTTCAGGATTAAGAGAGCCAAAGCCAGATTACAGGTGGTTAAAAAATGAGAGGGTTGTAAAATCTTAAGTACCTTAATGGAGCTCTTACACTCACTTTTTGGACACTTAACGTGAAGTACCTTGTAATGTTCTGGTTGGGTTTGCCTCGTCTCCCAGCTAGATTGACAGCTTCCTGAAGGTTATGATGACAAACCCAGCCCCTGGCACTGAATCAAACATGCAATGCATTCGAGTCGCCAACTAGAGGTCTAAGACCTAGGATCCGTACTGGTTCTACCATGCAGAAGCTACATACCTTGGGCATGAGCATGTTTCCTCATCTATAAAATGGTGATATTCCTAACTTCCCTATCACATAGGCTGTTGAAAGAATCTACTAGGACAGTATATACAAGTGGACTTTGTGAACTGAAAATTAGTATTCTATGGAAGATATTGAGAACGTTCAGTAAATGATAACAGCTACTTAGGACGCTCTGTGATTATCAATTTTTTTTTGTTTGTTTAGATTTGTTCCTTATATTGGGATTGTGACAATCCTCATGAATGACTATCCTAAATTTAAGGTAAGATCTTGTATTATATGTTTCATTAAAAATGTGATCTTTTCCTTAATTTTGGAAACTATTAAGTGGATTACAATTAAAAGATGAAAAAGTAATTGGATACTTTAGTGATTTATCGTGGTCGCAAAGGCCAGTTTATTAATTAACTCTAAGGACTTGTGAACTTTTAAAAGCTTCTCTGACTTGTGGTTCTGTATTTATTTTCTAGTATGCAGTACTCTTTTTGCTGGGTTTATTTGTGCTGGTCCATCGTGAGTAAGAAGTCTGCCTTGCTGTGTTCCTGGAAGCTGCCGTCCTTTTTGTTACTGAATGTTTGGAGTAGATATTGGTCTGTGATTGGTGGAATGGAGAACACACATGTTGGCGCTTCTTGGTAGCACTGGTTTGCATTAGTTTATGTTTCCACACTAGAGCCTGTGTGGGCTGGTGCATGTGCACCATGGCGGGCACTCAAGGGGACTTTCAATCACAGGATTTCATATGTTGTCATTGTCACACTTTCACATTTTTGTACATCAGTGAATTTTTTATATTAAAAGGTTGAGCCAAAGCCCCTAGTGTTTGTATTTTGAAGCCAAGCTTCACTTCTAAAGTGCCTACAGAGTTCTGTAAATGAAAATGCAGCTCTGCATGAGTTTGAAACTGTCATTCCTCCTTATAATGGGAATGACATCTACTGAGGTGGTCAGAAGTCTTAACTTTTCAAAATTTTAAATAAAAGACTTTGCATATTGAACCCCTTATCCCTGACTTGTGTTTGTCGGGAAAGCTTCTGAAAGTTGCCTTCCTTTGCTGGTTCTTAGCACCCCTTGGGGAGATAAAGGCTTTGATGTGAACAGTCCTTTGGCTAAGAAGGTTGTCCTAATACTAACAACTGTTTTTCTGTTTGTTTTGGTTTTGGTTTTTGTGAAGCAAAAGTAGCCGTTGACGTTCATAGGAAGTCTCTTAGTCATAAAATTGATTCTTCACTAAGGTGTGACTCAGATGTGTAAACCCAGCTAGTGTTGCTGAGAGGTTCAGAACATCTCACTTGGCTCTAAAGACTCATAACCTCTTCTACACTTGAGACATTCTCAGCCCTGTCTACACCATGGCAGTGTGATTTAGCATCTGGAGGGGGCACGAGGAAGGTGCCGGAGGGCAGGCATGCTGCTTGTTTTCTTTAAACTCAGATTTGCCTGAACTTGTTCTCTTCAGTGCCTGGCTTTGCTTTTCTCTGTGGTCTTCAAGAAGGCAAGGTTTGAAGTAGTGAATGCAGAGCCCAGTTGTGTTTTTCTCCTGTTAATATTGAGGCAGTTAAGGAAATAGGGTGTGTAGGGGAAGCCAATGTATTTTAAGCACGAAATACTCTTGTTTCTCTTCTCTTCTTGTATTAATGTGAAATCTCGAAGTAAGCAAGTTATCTGTGTTGGGCTAAAGGAACGGTTCCTATTATTTGTTCAACTGAGGTGGATATGAGACCATACTTTTATGCTAATAGAATGAGAATAGGGACAATTCATCTTCTAAAGCCCTCTCCTGTAGAGAAGAGTGCCATCCTAAGTCCATTAACCAGGCTTTAGCCTTCAAACTTTGGATATCGGCTCTTAATGATCTCAACAGAGTATGAAACTTGGCAGATCACTGCTAACAGGTGCTTCTTTGAACCTGTCTGTGAGGCTTATATGGTACTTACATTTCTCTTGAGCCAGGGAGAGTGCTGCAATAGCCCCCTGGGGGAGGAATGGCAGAAAATTGCTACTTGCTCCATTTTTTCCCTCCTGATCACCTGCAGAGGAGAGGGTTTACTGCTGGTCCTAGTCAGTGCCCTGGCTCTGTTTTTGTACCCACCTTTCTGGGACAGCTTTGGGGGAAAAGTAGTCTGCCTTGCTCGCCAAGGCTGGGATTCAGGGTTCTTTGTGAGCCTATCCTACCTGAGTGTAAACACTTGTACTTGTATCCTCAGCTATCCAGATTTCTCCTCCTTATACACTTACTGGGAGGAAAACATTAATATTTTCCTCACTTGTATATTTTCGCACCCAATTTTGTGAAATTATTGTTTTTCCTCCTTTGCTAGATGCTCTAATTGGAAGTACAGCTCAATTTCTCTGAAAGTTAATCTGAAAGGTAATCAAATCATTTAAAAATACTTGAATCACTATTAGCCAAAAATAGATAATTTGTGGAGAGAGGTATTATGTTCCCAGTTTTTATATTGTCTAGTTTAGTGCTGAAACCTAAGACTTAAAACTAGGAGATTTTGTTAGTAAATATAATGTATTTTAAAAGCTCTTTGAAAATGTAAGAAATGCTAGAGATGTTTGATTTGGTGTTTAAATGGAATAATAAGCTGTTTGAGATTTGGCAGGGCAAGTGGGAAGTTGGGAGGGCTTAAACATTGTGAGTGAAGGGAGTTGTTGAAGAGTATGAGAATTGATAAAACTGCAAATGAGAATTTGATAATGGAATTACCTCTCTGCTGTTACTCATCCACTCCCATTACTCCAGATGTTAAGTCTCTACAAGTTATTTCCAAATGCCTGTCCTCGGTTCTAGTCCCATGTCTCTGTTCCCACTGGACGCTTCCACTTGATTATCCCATCTTTAAACTTAAGCTCATAGCAATTCCTGCAGACTTCTCCTCCAAGTTTCACTCTTTGTTGAAGGGAGTATTCACCGAGATTTTTCATTTTCCCACCATATTTAGTCACTTGTAAGTCCTACTTTTACTCCTATCATTCCATTCTCATTGTCATCCCCTGAATCCAGAAACATAGTCAACCACTCACTGTTGCTTGGCTGACTATATGTCCCAGGTTCCCTGCAATGTGCCAATCTGTGCCTGTTTTAGATCACTTCCACCTGTTAGTTAATTTTAGTACCCCTTTTACTTTAAGAAGTGTCTCTTTTTGGACCATAAGTTTTTTGTTTACCCTACATATCACTTACATTAGAAGTTCAAACTTTGAATTCAACTAACATTAAGCATCCTTATGCTATACTGCTGTGTTTTCACTTACAATATCTCATACTCTCATTTCTGCTTATCTGAGTCTCACTTTCTTCACAAAGTAATTGTTCTTCCTCTGTCACTCAGTGTTTGCAGCCTTATGCTATTTGTGTGAGTTTGTGGATATGGCCTCAAGTTCCCCCAGCAGACTCTAAGCTCCTCCAGTGCAGGAGCCCCATTTTACAGACACTGCACTCTGTTTTCCTAGCATCTAGCAACATATACTAAATGTTTCGTATAACCATGCATTGGAACCAGTGGCAGTAACTTATGGGAGCGTTATTGTTGAGCTATTATTCTGGGGCAAAGCATATGAATCATTAAAGTGATTTGTACTTTCCTGTTATTTAGTAAGTACGTTATCTTGGTCTTGCCAAATTTGAATCTGAAAACTTTATCTCCCATGGTTCCATTTAAACAGCATGTTCCCTTTCTAGAATTTTTGATATTAATCCTGTTTTCTTTTTTTGTGTGTGTGTCCTTGGACTCTTCCTGTGCTCTCTTTTTTGATGGGAGAAGTATTGGCATTTGTCACTTTTCTTAGGGAGTCATAGCCTTCTCAGAGAACCTATGCTTAGAATAAAGGCTCTGTTACCCTTGAGTGCATTTCTTGGTCATTTGCATAAGTGTGTTACCAAGTCCAGATTACCGCTCCAAAGATGGTGTCGGGGCTATCTCAGCCTCTGAGGGCACCCTTCTTATGACATTTATCACTCTCTTGAGCTTCAGAAATGATCCAGCTGATTCTGGCTGGCTAAATGGATTGTCCACCTTTCTCAAGATGCTCCTCCAGTCAGTACTGCCTATTCAGGCTGTTTTCTGACCAGGTATATCTCTGTCACTATTCTCCCTTACTAGAACTGAAGGTTATACCAGATAGGTTTTTGGAAATAAAACAACAAATATGACCTTTCACACACAACTATGGTGAGTCTGGGTGTAGAAAGAATTCTGTGTAAGCACTAAGTGTTAAAGACTAGAATATGCAGAAGTTATCAAGAAGTAGTGAGGACATTGCCTTCCAAGTGTCATATAGCATTCTAGGCCCTCAGGATTTTTTCTAGCCTCAGCTCTCAGCGGATGCCACATTCTTATACCCTTGACATTGGTCTCACTGGACAGACATCCTGTCTTTGCTTGTGCTACTGGACAGACATCCTGTCTTTGCTTGTGCTAGTCGCTCTGCCTGGGGTGTCTGCTCACTTCTTTACCTACTAAAAGCTTTCTCATTCAGCAGACATTGATTGAGCATCTACTCAGCGCCAGATTTTGGGCTAGGCCCTGGGAATACAAAGATGAGTTATGGCAAGGTCCCTCCTGTGCCAGGAACTCAGAGCCTTAACAGGGGCAATGTGTAAACAAAATGTTCCACATAGGATCATAAATGCAACAATAGAGAGATGCACAGGGAGCTCAAAGGGGAGTGTTTTGAATTCTTGACTAAGCTCTTGAGTGTATGCTTGGTGCTGCCCAGGACTTTGTTCATGTTCCTCTTTAACCTTGTCCTTAGAGTGGTTTGTCTTGATGTGTGTCCTGCTCCCCAACCAGCTCCTTGAAGGTATTGAGACAAGGCCAGCATCTGACTCATTCTTGTAAATCCCCTAGTCCCTAGCACATTTTAGATTTATTTATACCCTGCTTTGTTCCAAAAAGGATTTGGAGCATAAAAATACATCTAGTACTATGAGATAAGACAGAAAATAATTGAAGAAATTGGGGTTGAAATAAGTGTGGGAGGAGAAAAGGATGAAATCAGAAATGAGGTTAATACCTACAAGACACATCAAAAGATTCTGTTGTCTGCTAGAGGAGATGCATAGTGTTGGTTCTCAGCTCCTTAGGGGCTGTTGTGAAGAGGGAATCATTATTTCTATGCTTTATGGAATGGGCAATAAAATGGAATTTAAAAAAAAATTCATAATGATACCCAAGGACCAAGAAATTTCTCTTCTGGAACCTCACTGCAAAGGCACTGTGTGATATTATGCAATAATCCCTATATTAATTAGCCTAATGATTTTCATAGAGCTCTTTCAGAGAATGTTCCTTTAGCGTAGGTAGTTTGGCAACTTCTGCAGAGAGCCCCCTCACAGAAGACCAGCTACCTATCTAATCAGCCAGGTACCTTCTAGCTTTCCTGTAGAACAGTGTTCCTTAATCTTTTAAAACTCATAGCCTCTTTTAAGAAACATAAAAATCTCAAACCTCTTCTCCATTCTGATAACCACCCCCACAGGTCTGTTATATCCAACCTCTTATCCTCACCAGCCAAGAATATTTGATCTTGCTTTTTGTTGAGTGTGTATTATAAAAATAATAGTTACTCCTCGCTTGTATACAGATATATTATTATACTGAATATGACTTTCAAACTGTAGATCCTTGTTCTGGAATGCCACCTACTCTTGATTAAGAATCATTTCTCTTGGGCCGGCCCCGTGGCTTGGTGGTTAAGTGCGCGCGCTCCGATGCTGGTGGCCCGGGTTCGGATTCTCCGTCCATCCTGGGGCCGAGTCCCACATGCAGCAACTAGAAGGATGTGCAGCTATGACATGCAACTATCTACTGGGGCTTTGGGGGGAAAAAAATAAATAAAATAAAATCTTTAAAAAAAAAAAAAAAGAATCATTTCTCTAGAACTCTTACTTTAATTGGCCAGTTTATTTAGATTGATAAGCAGGATTCCAGCTTTAATTGAAGGAGTCTAGTTGGAAGAATTTGTACTCAGGACTTATGTCAGGCAAGTAAGTAAATCAACTAGCATGAAGCTTTGATAAAAGCTGTCGGCCTATTTAAGCAAAACAAGAAGGAATGCTGTATAGAACTCATTTCTTGGAATTGGTCAAAAGTTGAGGTATTTTAGTTTATCAAACATCTCACGATGTAATAGGCATTTTGCCAAGACGTTTTCTTGACTGTTGTGTCTACACCATGGCCTTAGCTGCTATCCAGGGAAACTTTTTCCCACTATAATGGGCTTCGGAATTAAGCAGGCTTTGCTTTTCCCAGGATCCATCTAATAATATTGAGTACTTAGAATTTGCCATGTGCTCTGCTAAGTGCTTTTGAGTTTATAACAAATTTTTATTTTCTCTCATTTAGTCCTCAAACTCCATTTTACAAAAGAGAGAAACCAGAAGCTAAGAGATTTGCCCAGGATCTTCTGGTCCATGGATGGCAGAGCCAGAACTCAAAGTTTATTGCTTTTATCTATGTCCCAATGCTGGGTTCATAACCCAGTCTTTCTACCTTTATAAAGTCTAATGATACTCTTTTTTTTTTTATAATTTTATTTATTTTTTCCCCCAAAGCCCCAGTAGATAGTTGTATGTCATAGCTGTACTTCCTTCTAGTTGCTGTATGTGGGATGTGGCCTCAGCATGGCCGGAGAAGCAGTGCGTTGGTGCACACCCGGGATCCGAACCCAGGCCGCCAGCAGTGGAGCGCGCGCACTTAACCACTAAGCCACGGGGCCGGCCCTAATGATACTCTTTGATTTGGGGTAAATCCCTCAATTGCAAGGCCCTTGGGAATTCTTTTTTTTTTTTTTTTTTTTTTTGGTGAGGAAGATTCGCCCTGAGCTAACGTCTGTGGCCAATCTTCTTTTTTGCTTGAGGAAAATTGTCCCTGAGCTAACATCAGTGCCAGTCTTCCTCTATTTTGTGTGTGGGTCACCCTCACAGCGTCGCTGGTGAGTGATGTAGGTCCGCGCCAGGGATCCAAACACGCAAACTTGGGTTGCTGAAGCAGAGCATGCCAGACTTAACCACTACGCTGCCTTGCCAGCCCCAGGAATTCTTCTTTAGAGGCTAAATTTAGGTTGTTCTTCCGTGAATTTGCTCAGATTAGTAAATCTCCCAGAAATAATGAGATTATCAGATTCCCAAGCATTTAAATCTCTTTGGAGTTTAAAGAGTATTTATTTCAGTTACTGAAATATCCCCTGAAATACATGGCTATTATACCCAAATAATTATGAATGCCAGGCCTGGGGCTTCTCACTTTCTTAGATTTTCATAACTTCCCTGAGCCTCTGTGCCGTTTAGCTGAGCAGCAGCTGCTTAGCTTTCTTAGCCACTGTTGGGGTGGTCATCATTTTCTCATTAGACGTAGGTATTTTCTCTCTTTTTGAATATTGCCCTTAAAAATAAATCATTTTGTATTTTGGCAATTTCAGTTTCTGAAATATTTCCTCATTAATAGTTAATGTTCTGATTTTCCAGCTAATCGCTATGTGTTCCCTGTGACTTTCGGAAATGGTGTCAAATCTCCCTGAATCTCCCTTCCACCTTTCTTAAAGATTCTGCTGTTATCCTGATTCTACAGCCCTTTCCCCATTCTGAAACTAAAGAGCAGGACCTTAGATATCCCAGGAGCTCATCTCCCCAGCTCAAGTTTTACCGGGAAAGTGATTCTACACTATCCTAGTCTGAGCAGCTCTACATTTGTCATCATTCCTTTTCACTGGACTCATTTACGTCTGATTTAAATTTCTGCTTTTCACTTTCTCTCTTGTCCTCTGTGCCTTTCATGGGTTGAAGTCCACACTCTGGTTTACTCCATTTGGTTCGTTAGTTTCCCCACAACTAACTTGCTTTGTACTTAAGTTATTAACTCATCTATAAAATGGGCATAATACTAATCTTTACTACATCAAAATAGTGTTGGTAATCAAAAGAGCATGGATGTAAGTGCTTTTGGAAAACAAAAAAGATTCAGTTGTGAAAAGGTGTCACTTGTAATTGATTCCAATTTAATGAAAACATAGCAAATAGTAATATATATGTCCTTTATTTCAAGCAATCTTTGATTAAAAACCATGGTGCAGTTTAAATCTTTTGTTGGTGTTGGTTATAACAGGATTTGCCATGTGTCTTTCACCCCTTAATCATCTTTTGGATTGTCCTATGAATCTTCTCTACATTTTCCGTGGATATCCTTGAATGTTGTAGAAACATGGGAATGGTCAAGAGTGAGCTCTGAAGAGCTTCTCCATGCACCTCCATGTTTCACTGTCAGTCTTCCCAGTGGGATGGAGGCTTTTGGACTTCCCTTGCCATCACAGTGGACTTGGGTAACAGACGGTCGGCAGTTGAGGTTCTCGTTGTAAGCTCAGAGCCTGGCACTCTGTGGGAGATCCCACTTGGAAGTGCTGTCTTGGACAAGCCACCCTCTCTGCCGTGCCTAATGCTTCTCATTCCTGGGACAGTGTGTTATAGCTGGCGGTGGAGCCACTGCCCCGCTTCTTTCTGCAGGGTCCTCAGAGGCCCCTTTTTTCTTGTGCTAGGCTGACAGATGAAATGATTCAGGGACATCTGGGCTCAGTGCAGGAGCTGTGGTTGGAGTGGTGAACCCAGGCTGTGTCAGAGAAGGCTTGGCTTAAGTATAAATGAACCTGTCAGAGCAGAACCCAAGATCCTAGGATCACCTGCAGAAGAAAGGTGAAACTAAATTCAGTGCCTGCTCCCTCTCCCTCCTGAGAAATCTAAACCAATTTGATGTGTAAACTTGGAATGGTAAAGCAGGGGTGGGTGTGTTTTAGGGAAAGCAGCATTTGCCCTGTGTGACTGTGGGGGCCTGACACAGTGGTCCAAACAGACCCGAAGTCTGATTCCAGTGTGACATGTGGGCAAGTGACTCAACCTTGGAGCCTGTTTCCAGCTATAAAATGAGGAAAGATAAACCTACCAAATCAAGTTTCTTCAAGCATTTAATTGAGGCAGTACTCAATACAAGCTCCTATGTTTTCCCACTAATTTCTCTATCCATGGACCAGAGAAGATAGGATAGTGTATGATTGATGCAGAGGAGAGGGAGGGGGTCACAGAGGGAATGATTATTATGGGAAGGTGGTAAGAGCTATATCTGCACACCATGGCTAAGCAGTGACAAGAATGCAGAGAGGTGTAAATGCCAGGGTAGGGGATGAGAAGCAAGGAGATTGGGAAGAAAGCCAGGGCCAGAAATGGAGTGTTCCTGTCCTGTGTGTCATGCTGCTGGGAGCTCAGCATGACAGTCAGCTTCTCATGTGTGCTTCCCCTTTTAGGATGGTGATCCATAGAGCTAGCAGGGCTTCTGTGCTAGATATGTGCAAGAGTAATGATAGCAAGTACCATTATTGAGCCAGACTGGGGAGTGGGTTCTGTCACAGCCACACTGTGCAGTGTTTCAGGGAAGAGTCCAGAGTCCAGGGGTTGGTCTGTACCCCGCTCCTTCATCATTCCCTTTTTTGTGTATTCTGTCTCTCCAGTAATATGGTAAACTCCCTTGAGAGCAGGGAAGTTTTTGTCTCCCCTCCTCCTGTGCCTGGCAGAGTGCTCTGAACATTGGTGTTTAGTAAACATTTAAGCAAAAGTAAACATTATTCTGGAGCACTGCATCTTCCCCTACAGTGATGCCACTGACCCAAAAGTTGTTTCCAAGACAAGTCTGGACAGGGTCTTGGGAGGAGGAGAGTGCTGATTGTGAGAGAACAGTCCTAGAGGACTGCTGCTTCCTGCCACAGAATAATTGTGCTAAAACACGTAAAATTATTAAAAATAGGGCAATGTGGTTATTCCCATTTTACAGTTGAAGAAAGTGAGGTTCAACGAGGTCACACTTGTATATGGATTCCTGGTCTAGTGCTCTTTCCACTCTGACCTAGAGATCTGCCTGCTGCCCGACTGATAGGCCAGGCTCTTCCAAGCAGGGCGCCCACTCCTGATGGGGGTGGGGCACCTTATCCACCATCCATCATTCTGCATTCCCATCCCGAACACTGCTCTGATTTCCCTATCACCTGGTAAGTGCTGGCAGTGAGAGGGCAGAGAAGGGTGAACACGGGTCAGATCCCCAAAGAGGGGCCGACAGGCATTTTATGGAGCTTCTCTGGTTCCTGGCCCTTTGCTGGGCACTGTAACGCCAGTTTCACCCTTTTGCTCAGGGGTGAAGGAACCACTGGCGGCCGAATGCTGGTGGGAGGGAGGGTCGAGGGAACCGGCTTCTTCCCGGGGCCAGGTTCTTAGCCTGAAGGTGGCAGGCTTGGGCCAGAGGCCCCGAGGGAGCGGTGCCCACGCGGGGACAGGAGCGCGCGGGTCCGAGTTCTGGAGAGGACTGCTGACGGAGACTCCTGCCCAAGGGCTCTGGGCCGCGTGTCGGGTGAGGGCGGGGCGGGGCGCCGCGAGCGAGGGGCGTGCTCCTGGGGCAGGCTCCGCCCCCGGGGGGGCCCGGGTTTGTGTTTAAAAGGAGGGAAGGCGGGCGCCGCAGACTCGCGGCTGTGAGGCACGCTGGAGCAGGGGCGCGGCCGGGCACAGCCATGACCCTGCGGTCGGGGGGCGCGCGGCGGCTCGGCGGCCTCCTGCTCTTGGCTCTGTTCGCGGCCAGCACCACCCCGCTCGGCTGGGATCTCCCGGAGCCCCGCAGCCGGGTCAGCAAGATCCGAGGGCGCCCGCGGGGCAACCTCTGGGCCACCGGTAAGTCTTCGGGACCCCGGCAAGCTCCCCTCATCCTGCTCTGACCCCGTGTTCCTTCTCTGGCCGCTCCTCAGCCTTGGACACTAGTATGGGTGGGGGGAACTCTGGAACTCATCTAATTTAGTAGATGGGGAACTTGAGACCCAGATAGGTCAGTGACTTGGCTAAGATCACTCAGCCAGTGATCTTAAAGGAGACCTGGGGCTGGATCCTAGATCTGCTTGCCGGCTGATGCCCCTTCTCTTAGGCAAGACTCTACTGAATCATCTTCTAACGTGTGCTGTGTCTTCTCTCTGCACCTCCACTTTCCATACACCTCTTCATTCTCCACTTCCTTCCCTGCCCTTTCTCGTCCCTCTTCTAAGCAGGCAGCACAACTGGCAGAGTGTCTCCTTGGCCCTGGGCCATCCCACCCTCTTTCTAGCTGTGCCATCCTCTCCACCCTCTCTACCTGTTCAGGAAAAGCCAAGGTACAGGCCTTACCACCCCCAGGGTTCTTTGTAGTTCCTTGGTGAGGAGAAGGAGGAGGAAGGTTGTGTATCTTCCTGCCATGAGAACTAAAAGGTGGGAGAGATGGGGAACTTTCCCACTGGGATCAGATCCTCACTCCCTGACTTCTTTGTGCCTCGGCACCTCCTTTCTAGGTCACTTCATGGGCAAGAAGAGTCTGGAGCCCCCCAGCCCATCCCCATTGGGGACAGCTCCCCACATCTCACTGAGGGACCAGAGGCTGCAGCTGAGTCATGATCTGCTCAGGATCCTCCTGCTAAAGAAAGCTCTAGGCCTGAGCCTTGGCAGCCCAGGACCTCGCACCCAGGTGAGCCAAGCCCCTACCTCGGGCCCTGGACAGGTTCAGCCAGGGCTGGCCCTGGATCCAGCATTGGGCTTACTAGGGTGTGACTGCCTGGCCAGGGCATGATGGGCCCCAGAAAGTCAGGGATTCCTGGCTCTCCCTGTGATCCAGAGCTCAAAGGGAGAGGACTCCAAAGAAAGGAAGCTGACCCTCGCAGGAAACCCCATGGAGCAAGAAGTAGGGGAAGAAGCTTCCCCTCACCTATGGCCCAGTCTAAAGTCACAGCCTAGGATTATCCAGCCTCTGGCAGCAGGACTTTCCCCCGCTAGTCCACACAGACTTGCCTCACCCCAGCTGTCCACCTTTGCTGTGCCCTTTATGTGCTTGTGGTCAGAGTTGGCACCCTGAGGCCCAGAGAGGGGAGGAGAAGAGTCAGTGAGCAGCCAAGACCGAGTCTGGACCTTGTTCGCCTTGACCAGTGCTCTTCCCAGTCTCTCGTCTGCCTTGGTGACCTATGGCAGGGTCTCTCAACGTCAGCACTCGTGACATTCTGAGCTGGATAATTGTTGTGGGGGCTACCTGTGCATTGTAGGACGTTTAGCAGAATCCCTGGTATCTCTCCACTAGAGCATCTTCCCTCTCCCCTGCCCAGTTTTGACAACCAAAAACGCATCCAGACGTTGCCAGAGGTCCTCTGGTGAGGGGATGGGGGAGGGAGCCATTATCATCCTTGGTTGTAAACCACTGACCTACAGGGTTCAAGGCCCCAAAGCTGGAGCCAAGCCAGCCTTAGGCTCTAGCCTGGTAGAGGACAGCTCCTCCATTCCCTGCTCCTGGTGCTGTCCCCATCCCACATCACCTTCCCTGGTACTTTGTTGATGTGTGCAAAAGGCAGTGTGCTGTGGTAGAATGTGGGTTCTGGCAATAGTGTGCTAGGTTCATAACCTAGCGACTTAGTAGCTGTGTGACCTTAGAAATATCACTTAACCTCTCTAAGCTTCATCTTCCTCATCCATCAAATGGAGATGATAGTGCCCGTCTCCCATTAAATGAGACCATTTATGTCACATGCTTAGCATGATGCCTGGCGCACAGAAAGCACTTAGTAAACAGGAGCTGTTAGCAGTCTGTGAGCTCCTTGGCAGCACCTGTTGCTGACTCACCTTTGTATCCCCCACTGTGCCTAGAATATAGTGCATACATTTTGAAAGAAGGGAGGGGCATTCCCTAGAAAAGGTCTAATCTCAGCCCCAGTCAACCTCCCTGACCCTCCTGATGCACAGAACCACCAGCCCCTGGGGACCTCAGATGTAAGGGCCAGGAGCTTGGGCTGGCCGAGTCTGAAGGGAGATAATGTCACCTCTGGGGCCATTGGTCTTAAAGGCCTGAAACATGCAGACCAACTAGGAAACAGTACCTAGCCCTTGGGGATGGGGCTTTAGAAGTGAGGTCTGGGGCAGAGCTAGGGGCGGGGGAGTGAAAACTGACTCTGGCCCAGGACCAGGCACTGTACTTGGACTTCACTTCCAGGATCTCCTTTGACTGTCATGACTACTCTGAGGCTGGGGCTGTAGTTCTAAGAAAACCATTGCCCGGACCCCTCCCAGGCCCTTCTTTAAGGAGAAAGGTGCTGGGGGGCCTGCCTCAGCTGAGAGCCTGCCCCTGCCTACCACTGTGGATGCCTAGCACTTAGGAATGGCAGGATGCCCCTATCATTTGCCCCCTCTGCCCAGGTCACTTCCTCTGTGTGTTCCCCTCAGTACAGGAGGCTGCCAGTGCAAATGCTGCAGAAGTGATGCCATTAATGAGGAAGACACGACGACATGGCTTAGATTGTGTCCACCCGGGGAAGGTGTTGAATGGGACCCTGGCAGTGGCCCCATCTGGATGTAAATCCTGGGCTCAAATCTCTGTTACTCCATTACTGTGATTTCTGGTTGGGTCACCAGGAATATTGCCAGTGCAGACACAAATTATGTTCCCGCTGTATTTCTTGCTTCCCTGTTGAAGTTGTGAATAAAACCCTGCTCTTTACATAGAATGTCTGGTCCTCTCCTTCCAGCCACGTTTGAGGGAATGGGAGGGAAAGGGGACTGGAGGATGTGGTGTTCATTCAGTGAGATAGGGGTGGCTCCAAAAAGCCCAGACACTCCACAGTACCAGGCTGACCCTGACTCAGGACTTCTCTTTCGCTCATTCCAAAAGCAAGTTACTCCATGCCTGCTGTATGCCAGGTCCTGTGCCAGGTGCTGGGTTCTACTCTTGCTCTGCCACCTACTGGCACAGGCAAGCCTCATGTTTCCTCGCCTGTGAAGGGAGCTGCCTACACTCCACAGCGGGGCTTCGCTTACCCCATCTCATTTCTTCCTCACGCGCAGCTTTGAGGAGAGTGCCCAGCGTGTACAAGGGAGAGAGCCGGGCTGGGCTCCAGACCCCGCTGTCCGCTTCCTCTCTCCTCTGGCCTTGGGTGAGGTTGGCAGAGTTAGCAAGTAAAAATACAGGACACCCAGTTAAATTCGAATTTCAGAAAAACAATGAATAATTTTTTCGTACGAGATGCCCTAAATATTGCATGGACGTAACATATACGAAAAAATTATTCGTTTATCTAAAATTCGAATTTAACGGGGCGTCCTACTGGCCTTGGCCCCCTGATCTGCAAATACCCGGTCGTAAAATGGGCAGGTATGTGGTCCCTCAGGCCCTCTTGGAGCTGACATCCTGGGAATCCCTGATTTTACGTCATTTTTCCTGGAGCTCCTACCCGGAGAACCCCATACCCCGCCCGGCGAGGGCAGAGCGCGTCTGCTGCCGCGATCAAGTACCTCTCTGCCCCGCCCCCTGGCGGGAGACCACGCCCTTCGTGTCAGAGCAGGCCGCGCCCACTTCTCGCGAGAGGGCTGCGCCTGTTCAGGAGGATTCAGAGGCGGAAGTGGGGTACCGGAAGCGACCGTTGCCATGGAGTCCGCGGAGGACTGGCTGGTGGAATCCTTGCGCTTGTAAATTGTGTGGGCCTGGAATGTGGGATCCAGGCCTGGAGCCGGCCTGGTGGGCGGACGGGTGCGGGGTGGAGCGCGTGTGGAATCCTGGTGTGGGTTGGACCGGCGCTGGCCGCGGGGCGGGCCCTCGGCTCCCGCGTCTGGGCAATGGCACCTTCCTGTGTGCGCAAGTCGTGTGAGGTTCTAGTAAGAGCAGTGCTTGTGAAAGATAATAACAACATAAGGGACCAGTTCTTTTGCGCAAGCGTCTGAGTTCAACCCTGAACACAGATTATCTCGTTGATTCCTCGCATCACCCTTGGGAAGTCTGAGTACCCTGAGAGTTCTATTTTACAGATGAGGATCGAGGCTCCGGGAAATTGTGCCTGGCCTGTCACACAGGGGATAAAATGTGTAACAAGACTTGATTCCAGGTCTGACTGACTCCAGACCCCGGGCCCCCAACCACCAAACCCTGCTGCCATCTCGGTTCTTTAGCAGCTGTAAAGTGCCGTGCACCGTGTGACTGTGTTCCTGTCATGTAGGTACCAGGATTTCCATGCATTCGACCTTTCAGAAGCCACTCGGGTCCTTGAATGGATTGGTGACAAAGGTAATATGCCCTTCCTGGCCCTGAAGGAGGTGGAATCCCACTCCGGGGCTGGGACTCAGGAGCTCAGCCCACAGGGACTCAACCCATTCTTCTGGGAGCCTGAGGGCCTCTTAGTCACTGGTACCAATTTCGTGTCCAGGCAGCACTTACATTCCTCTTTTAAGATCTAGATTTCTTCCATCCCCCAATACAAGGCCGCATACCAACGGCAAAGGAATTTATCTTTGCTTTGGAGGATTTGACGGAGTTTCTAGATCCAGCCATGATCCAGCATCTTTTTAGCAGTTTGTCACAGCTACTTCTGCTTCTTTTTCCAGGAGTCTTTGTTGCTGGCTATGAAAGCCAGAAAAAAAATGAGATTCTTCATCTGATATTACCTCTCAGACTTTCTGTAAAAGAAAACCAGGTAACTGGAAATACAAATGCTGAGTGTATGTATCTACTTTTACTCATGTGTTAAACCTTTATGGAGCCCCTATTGTCTACTGGATATTGTCCTGGATACTAGAAAGAGTGACAAGCACTGGGCCTGCCCTTTAGTCTAATAGAGGGAGGCAGACATGCACAGAGGTAAGTGCTACAAAATGTCCCGTGATTTACAGAGGGCTGCTGGAGGAAGAGGTCAATTTTATTTTATTAAAAATAGATTTAGGGAACCATTAGGGTATAGACAGTTGTTGAAGCCCTTAGAATGGTTAAGATGAATGTATAGTGTGTAAGGAATAAGAGGAGAAATGGCTAAAGACAGAACCTCAGGGAATACACTTAAAGAATGGGTAGAGGAAGATGAGCCCACAAGGAATGCTAAGAAGAAATAGTCTTTGAAGTAGGAGTCTCAGAAAAGGTTAGTGTTTCTGAAGCCAAGAGAAGAGATCGTGTCAAGAAGAAAAGAGTTCTCTCTCTCTCTACCTGAGACCTTGATATGTGGCCCCAGGTGTGCTGTGTAATTTCCAGGTCTTATAAGTAATAAACCTTTATATTTTCCCCCAAAAAAGAGGAAAAGAGTTGATAGCTGCCTAATGTTGCTATAGAATCATTCAGACTCATCTGCTAGGGCAGCCTGGCACATTTCCTACCTAGTGCCCTTGATCCTCCCATCCCCACTGCTCCATCTTGAGCCAGGAGCTTGCCCAGACTGAGCCTTGATGAGAGATGGGGACCACTGGCTTTTCCTCTTTTCTCTTATGGCCACCTCCTTTTCCCTGCCTGTGGTTCCTCACGTGGAGATAGTAGTCTAGTGGCTAAGAGCATGGACTGTAGCTACACAGACTTGGGTTTAGATCTGCAACATAATTCCTGTGTGACCTTAGAAAAGTTGTTTAAGCTCCCTGTGCCTTAGTTTTGTCATTTTAGAATAGAGGTAATTATAGTACCTACATCACAGGGTGGTTGTAAGAATCTAGCGTGATAAAGTCAATAAAGCACTAAACACAGTGCCTGACACAGTGAACACTGGGTAATTGGTAGTTGTTATATTTTTATTGCTGGAAGAACCCATCTGACTTCTAGTGGGCGGTGGGGGGAGGAATGGGGATGTGTTAGTTGGCTGATACATTCCAGCTTTGTTTGATGAGGCTGTTAAGCCTCTGTGAGTCCTCTCAGAAGGCCTGGAGTATCCCACTTGTGCTCTAGTGAAAGGGGCTGGGGATGGGTTAGGAAAAGGGTTTGAAAGTGCAGGGAAGAAAGGAAGCCGTCTATGTAGGCAGCTGAGATCAGTGTTTACAAATAGCAGCACACTGAGGCCTGCAGGGAGAAGCGTCTGTTGCCAGCTGAGAGGCTTCCAGGGCTTCCTGCCTGGCCGGGATCTAGCTCCTTACCTAGAGCGCGGCTGGAATGTTCCTTTAGAGAGCAGGCTCTACCTGATTGGCCCCCTCTTTGTCTTTTAGGGCTTATTCCCAGAAAGAGATTTTAAGGTACGCCATGGAGGATTTTCAGACAGGTCTGTCTTTGATCTGAAGCACGTGCCAGACACCAGGTATGGTCAGGTCTGGACCCAGACCTTCTGCTCAGGGTGGAGTGGCTGGAAATGACAGAGGTATCCTGCCTCTTTATCACCACCCCTACCCCCCTAGCACATGAGCATACGTGAGCACACACGCACACAGAGAGATCTGGAACACAAGGACACCATCGCTCAGTGGCTTTGTGGTCTCATAGACCTTTCGACTAATGTAACCCGTGGATTGGTGGAGTTGCTCTGGGGAATAGATATAGAGAAGAAGGTTGCTCTTGGTTTCCCGGAGACTGATGGTGGGGCTAATAGCTCAATTGGCAGAGGCTGAGAGTCACTGGGTCGGGGTTGTGTGTTCAGGCTCCGTGCTGGTGTCCTCTCTAGGACACGTCATGCCACGTGGAAGCCTGGGCTCCGTCCCGTGACTCACCAGGAGCGGTGGGCCTGTCCCCAAAGAGGAGTGAGCCTGCCCCTCATCCATTAGATGAGGGTGACTAGTCTTGATCCCTTCCTGCTCTGAGCTTTCCTGATACGGAGAATCCCAAGCTGAGAGCTGAAGAGGGGAAAGGCTGAGGGGGTGGGGTGAGCTCCCCACTGTCTGGACTGAGATCTCCTATCCATCCTGAATAGGTTGCTGGTGACCAGTGGCCTTCCAGGTTGTTACCTGCAGGTGTGGCAGGTCGCAGAGGACAGTGGTGAGTGAATTTGACTTGATGGGGGTTGGAGTTGTAGGAAAGCCTGATTCACACCCCTACCCCCTAATCTGAGCCAGTTAAGAAGTTGACTCAGCCAGGTGGGAATTAAAATGCAGTATCTACTTGAATGCAGGCAAAGATGGATTAGCAACCACAGCGTGGCGCACAAGCCCCAAGTGGAGCTTCCTGTAACTTGTTTCAGGAGTTTTGTTTTTTTGTGTGTGAGGAAGATCAGCCCTGAGCTAACATCCATGCCAATCCTCTTTTTGCTGAAGAAGACTGGCCCTGAGCTAACATCCGTGCCGATCTTCCTCTACTTTATATGGGATGCCGCCACAGCATGGCCTGACAAGCGGTGTGTCGGTGCATGTCTGGGATCAGAACCCGGGCCGCCAGCAGTGGAGCACGTGCACTTAACCGCTACGCCACAGGGCCGGCCCCCTTGTTTCAGGAGTTGAGTTTACCAACCCAGTCATAGGCAGAACACCTTGTGAACAACGGGCCTCTCCCCCAGGCAGGGGCAGAGATGAGGGCAGAGCTAGGGCTCCTCAGGTGAGCTCACTTCTTGGAGGAGGAGGCACCTGTCTTTGTAGGCATGCTAGTTTCAGGGAAGGAAATAGTGAGCAAGAGGCTGGGCTGCCCAGTCTCCCACTCAGAAGTCGCTCTGCTCCCCAGCAGGGGAGCAGGGGAAAGGAGCAGGAAGTGTTAGTCCTGTTCCCTCTGGGACTGCAGGGGAGTTCCCTCGTGGGGAACAGTGTTCCCTCCAGCAGTGGATTTACAGTTTCCCCATCAAACAGGCACAGAGCATGCAGCCCTGCCCCAGCCCCTTGCATCCCTCCATCAGTTAGAGCATTGTTGGCCAGCGTGGACGTGTGCCTCAGAGGCACCGGCCTCCGCTCTGGGAACTGCCCCCTTCCTTGTGTGATCCTCTGCCCCAGTCACCACACCACCTCAGTTAGGTCCTTCCCAGAAACTGGCCGGCGGCTGTTGGCGTCTCCCCAAGCTTTCCTGCTGCAGAAAGACCAGGTTTATGCTCATTTGCCTTGTGAGGTCACTGACCCTGTGGGCTTTCCTTTGTTGTTGCTTCCCATTTTAAGTGTACAGTTCAGTGGTTTTTAGTAAATTTAGCAAGTTGTGTAACCATCACTATAAGTCACTTTTAGAACATTTTCATAACCCCAGTAAGATCCACCATGCCATTTACTGTTAATCCCCATGCCCACACCCTGCCCCAGGCAACCACTAATCTACTTTCTGTCTCTAATAGATTTGCCTTTTCTAGACATTTCATATCAATGGAATCATAGAATATGTGGCCTCTTGTATCTGGCTTCTTTCACTTAGCATAATGCTTTTGAGGTCTGCCATGGCATAGCACATATCAGTAGTTGTTTCCTTTTTATAACTGAATAGTATTTCACTGTTTAGAAGTACCACATTTGTCTATCCATTTACCAGTTGAGGGATCTGATTTTTGGCTGTTATGAATAAGGCCACTAAGAACATTCATGTACAAGTCTGTGTGTGGACATATGTTTTCATTTCTCTTGGATAGACACTTAAGAAACTTCCAAACTGTTTTTCAAAATGGCTTCATCATTTGCATTCCCACCTGCAGTGTATGAGGGTTCCTATTTCTCTGTGTCCTCACCAACACTTGTTGTTGTCTGTCTGTTTTATTAAAGCCATCCTAATGGGTGTGAAATTGTATATCATTGTGGCTATCATTTGCACTTCCCCAATGACTAATAATGTTGAGCATCTTTTCATGTGCCTATTAGCCATTGACCTATCTTCTTTGGTGAAATGCCTATTCAAATCATCATGAGGGAGTTTTGTTGTTGTTTTTTCCCTCCAGCAGGCTGAGGCAGCATGCTGTCACAGGCCCTTTGATATTCTGATTTCACTGTATATTTTAATAGATACTTGTTCAGATCAACCAACAATCTGTAAGATGTGACAGTAATATTAATGAGTGCATGTTATATTCCAGGCCGTGTACTAAGCACTTTGTGTGCATGAGCTCATTAAATTCTCATGAGTCTGAGAGCAGACTCTCCCAGAGAGGCAAACTTGTTCAGAGTCACTAAGATAATAGCAGAAGCAAGACTTAGGTCTAGTTTGACTTCAGAGTCTGCTCATAGCCATGCCTGGTGGTAACTATGGTTAGATAATAATAATTGATCTCAGCATAGATGTAGGGGCTCTGAAAAAAGGTGGTAGGGTGTTTACTGACCAGCAACGTGGTCTTTGCCACCATTTTGCTTAGAGCTGGTTCCTGAAGGTAGATCTATCAACGAGATCTTTTTATAATCTTTTTATAATTTATAATAATATTATTATTACTGTTATTTGTAGCAGTAGCTAACATCTCATCATTCAGTCAACAAATATTCATTGTGTGCTTCCAATGTGTCAAGCATTGGGCAAGGTTCCAGGGTTACAGCAGCAAGCAAAAACATAGATGTTCTGTGCTTTCTTGGTGCTTATATTTTATCAAACATTTTGCCCATTTTTTGATTGACTTTTTTGTCTTTATTGAGTTGTAAGAGTTCTTTGCACATTCTGGATACAAGTTATTTTTCAGATATGTGTTTTGCTAATATTTTCCCCCAGTCTGTTACTTGTCTTTTCATTTTCTTAACACTGTCCTTTGAAGCATAAAAGCTTTAAATTTTGATAGGTCCAGTTTATCAATGTTTTCTCTTATGGAGTGTACTTTTGGTGTCATATCTAAGAAATCTTTAATCCATAGATTTTCCCCTATGTTTTTTTCCCCAAAAGGTTTATTGTTTTAGGGCCCGCCCCGTGGCTTAGCAGTTAAGTGCGCGCCCTTCGCTGCTGGCGGCCTGGGTTCGGATCCCGGGCACGCACCGACGCACCGCTTGTCCGGCCATGCTGAGGCTGCGTCCCACATACAGCAACTAGAAGGATGTGCAGCTATGACATACAACTGTCTACTGGGGCTTTGGGGGAAAATAATAAAATCAATAAAATTAAAAAAAAACAATTAAAAAAAAAAGATTTATTTTAGCTCCAACATTTAAGTCTATGAGCTCTTTAGAGTAACTTTTGTGTATGAGATAAGGGTGTAAGTTCGTCTTTTTGCATGTGAATATCCAGTTGTCCCAGCACTTCTGTCAAAAAGCCTTACCTTTCTCCATTGATTTGCCTTGGTGCCTTCGCTGAAAATCAATTGACCATAAATATAAAGATTTATTTCTGGACTCTCAGTTCTGTTCCATTGATCTATAGCTGTCCTTATGCCAGTACCTTGTAATTGTTTTTTATCTTTACCTAAGAATAGGCTGTCTGGGACAGCAGTGGTTTAAAGATGAGGGGGAGGGGAGTCTTACTCACCACTTGGTTAGTAGGCGCCTTGGAGCTTCCTTTTGTCCTGACAGTGCCTGGGGTGCCGGGTGCTTTAAAGAACCTGTAGCCCCAGGCATAGGGCAGCTAATGGCCTGGGGGGCTTGCTCTGACACTCATATGGGAGTAGGAAATCTTATGATAGAGTTATCTTCCCCTAGATATTAGTGCAGAATATTCCAGAGCCTGGGGAAGGCTGGCCAGCTGTTTCCCTAGAAGCCTAAAAGCATAGCATATCTTGGTGAATTTTCTGAGCTCCAGGTTTTAACCCACAGCTTTGGTGTCTCAGAAACCTGATTTTGTCAGCACATCCAGAACAAATCTAATCTGTTTATAGAGGCTGACACACTCCCCAGACTCATAGGACTGTTGTATAAATCAGAATGCATTTTATTAGTTTATAATGAAAAAATAAGTATCTGTAAAGGTAGAATATTCCAGGTCCTTAATCTTTGCCTATAGAAGACCTGACCTTATCAAAGGCTGCGTGATAAACGTAAGCAAAACAAGAGGAATTAGCTCAGAGGTTTCCAAATCATGTTGTGTAGGCTCTCTTAGGCAGAAAGGATGAACCTTGTGAAGGCATTGCTGCCTGGACCGTGTTGCTGTCCAAGCCCCTGGGGCAGTGCCTGAGGCCTCTGCTCTCAGCTCCAGGGCTGTGGAAACCACTGAGTTGGATGAATACATATCTAAAGGGCTCAGTTGAAGGTCACCAGCTGCTTCCACTTTGAAGTTAAATATTTAGTCTGGTGTGGCTCCGTCTGCCCTGGAGGGGCTCCAACGTTTTCTCTGCCTCCATGGTTGAACAGCCCCGTCTTGTGGACACCACTTTCCTTCAGACGTGTTCGTACATTTGCTCGGTGTCACAGGTCTCGGAGCCATTCTGACTCCTTACGGAGTGTACCTACCTCTACTCTGACCCTTTCTGTGTTGGTTTAATCTTCAGACACAACCTTCTTTCTTTTATTGCCCTTGGAGTTGTTGGAGGTGCCTCGCTGTGTCTTTTGCTTTGATTTCGTAGTAGTTTCTCTTTTCAGTTTGGGGCTGGTTTGGTAAATATGGTGTGGATTTCCTAGAGGAGGGCATTTTACCCCTGACTAGAGAGAGGAGGAGTAGGAAACCTGCATTCCTTTCCTGTTGTAATTATAGAGCAGCTCTCCAGTCAGGCCCTGGAGCCTGAGTTTTCCACAGCCTCTTTGAAATAGGTCCTTGCAGGCTTTCCTTTGGCCGCCTCCTTCCCCCTATCTGGGGACATCTGAGAACCATCCCCTGGCTCAGAGCAGCAGGTCCTGGGGAATCCATTCCAGGCTCCTCAAGAGTCTGTGGAAAGGGAGGAGGGAGCCACTTGAGTGTGGCCCAGGAGAGTCAGGCAGGCTCTGCCGAGCGAGTTTGAGTCACAGCCTCATTAGCACTCCCCAGAGACCAGCTCTGCTGCCCCTGTGGTAGGAGCAGTTAAGTTCAGCAAGTCTGGATGACGTGCAAGGAGAGTCTTTGGGCTTTGGGAGCAGGACTCAAGGGTCCTCGGCCTTCTTGCCCAGCCCAGACACATCCCTCTGTGCACTCCTCGTGTGTGAGCTCTCTTGAGGGACCATGCTGCTGCATGCTCGCTTGATAAGCTGTGTTAGTGTTCCTTCTCTCATCCATTCCTTCCTCCTTCTGACTTTTACCTATCCTTGAGAATTAAAAAAAATATAGATTTCCATTTTCTTTAGAGAATGTGTAAACCAAATAATGAGCCCCCTCTCGGAGCAAGAAAATATAAAATGGAAAATATGCATCTCCCTTTGAGTAGTTTGCACAGCAGACTACTTGTTCTGAACTATGTTATAAATGGCTTCTATTAAGAGAAGCCTCAAATGTAGAATGCAGAGACGAGAACTGCCTGCTAAGCACGCAGGCCGAGGCGAACAAAGAAAAGTCAAGTTTGATTCAACTTGAGGTCAAATACGTCTTTCTTCCGCTCAGTGTAAAAGAGACGGGGACCTTCTTGCCCAGTACACGATTGAAGACAACAGCCTTTCCCTGCTGGGCTTCAGCACATTGTCTGAGGTTGTGGAACATGTTTTTGAAGAAATAATAGTAGTTTATGAACTCTGTGCCTGTTATTTTCACCTAAGGTGTAAATGACATCATCAGCGTGTTCTTTCCTTTTCCTTTATTGCTTCTCCACAACACTATAAAAAGCCAGAACTGCTTTTGGCGTTTTGAGATGGCTGCTGTGATTCATTATCTCTCATTTGCAAAACAGTTTATAAGACAAGTTATAAAGAAATTAAAGCACTTCTGACAGTTTCAAAATGTGAACATAATGCAGAGTGTTTATGTCTCCACATCCACTCCTGCCAACTCTCAGCTCCCTTTCTTCTTGACCTCCTAAATGTACAGGGGAAGGCTGGCTGGCCTTCACCATGTCATGTTTCAAACCGTCGTTAACATCCTGGATTTTAGCCTCTTCCACTCTCGCTCAGATGTTATCAAGGCTGTCGGCACCATTGCTGTGCACGAGAAAGAGGGGCACCTCTGGCCTAGAGTGGCCATCTTCTCGTCAGTGGCACCTGGAGTCCTCCATGGGGCGAGGCTCAGCAGTCTGAAGGTTGTGGATCTGGAATCCCAGAAGACCACATACACCTCAGGTACTGCAGCAGTTCACCCCTTGCTGGCTCCTCTGGCCACCATCCGCCTCCCAGCCCTACTCAGTCATGTTTGAAACTGAATTCAACCCTGTGTGCCAGACGCTGGGGAAACAAGAGGAATGAGAAGCGAGCCCTGACCTCAAGGGCCTCCTGTTCTGGGGTTGCAGGAGGCAGTCCTTGGGCCCAGCACCCACCAGCTAGTAATATGGAGAGATGAGTGGGAGAGGAGAGGTGTGGTTCATTCTTCTTGGGGCTGGGTGGGAAGCTTCCTAGAGGAAGGGACTTGTGACCGGCCAGCCCCACCAAATCGCCAGACCCATCTGACAGCTTTTCTCTTTTGCTGTCATCTTCCAGGTGTCAGTGACAGTGACGAGCTAAGTAGCCTGCAGGTCCTGGATGCAGACACCTTTGCCTTCTGCTGTGCCTCGGGCCGGTTGGGGCTCGTCGACACCCGCCAGAAGTGGGCTCCGTCAGAGAGTCTCAGCTCCTGCCCTGGGTCTGGTGGAGGGAGGTGGTGTGCAGAAGTTGGGGGCAGGGGCCAGGGCCATGGATGCAGCATTGCCAGCCTCGGCTCAGATGGGCAGCTCTGTCTTCTTGACCACCGAGATCTCTCCCATCCTGTAAGCTCAGTCCAGTGCCCAGTGTCCACGCCTAGCCCTGACCCAGAGCTGCTGCGAGTGACTTGGGCTCCAGGCTTGGACAACTGCCTGGCCATTTCAGGTACTGCTGAGCAGGATTTTGTGTCTGTTATTTAATCTCTGTCTTCCAGGTGACTATAGGGTGCTCAAGAAGAAGGCTGTATAGCCCCGTTATAAATCTGGCCCCAGAAGTTAAAGTTGCTCACAGAGAAGCTCCAGATTAGTTCTCCAGGTTCTTCAGTAGCAGGCCCTTCCCCATTCTGGCTACTGAACTTCCACACATTGGTGGCAGGCCTTTCCTATCCCAGCAGGAATTGTGCTGAGATTAGTAGAGAGGGCTGCAGATGGTAAGACACTAGGACAGCCATGGGGCCGCACTGGAAAGAGGTGATAGATCTCAAGAGTGTGTCTCAGTCCACATGGTTTTCCAATTACAGCAAGCCAGCTAGGTCAGCAGGCTCCTGGGTCTGGCCTGGCAGTATCCATTTGAATGAGGGTATTTAATGAGGGTATCTAAAAGCCCATGGGAAAGTTCCATTGAGGGGGGAGAGGTTGAGAGAATAGTTGAGAGAGGAAGAAAGGATCATTGATAATGGCAGAATCGAGAAAGAGCAGAAGAGAAGAACCAAGCCTGGGTGGAGGGGTTGGCTCTTTGGTCACAGGAAGACAGCAGGATGGAGTGAATGTGGGTCTAGCTAGGTCGTGGGGGGACATGAGAGTGTTCCTCTCTAAAGGATTCTGTTTCCCCCATCAAGTAGGAGACAAGGCCATCCGCTGAGAGGAACCCAGATGTGGAGGGATTAGAATTTGGGGCAAGTGGAAAAGGTTTGAAAAAGTCTCTTAAGCCTTGGTTTTGTGGGGAAGATAGTAATACCTACTTCATACAGTCGTGAGGATTAAAAGAGAGAATGCGTGTCCAGGGTTAGCCTCAGGCCTGGCACGTGAGAGATGCACAGCGGATACCCATCGTTGCGTGCCTCACAGAGTCTTCAGCTGCGCACACTGAAGGCGATGTCACGTGCTCTTCAGTTGGCCTTCAAATGTCTTGTTACTGTTTGATTCCTCATCCTATGGCTTGTTTTGGTACCATAGAACAAATTATGAAAATTATTTTAGCGATTCAGTGTCAATCTTGTCTTGTCTTCTTCTTCCTCAGGTTTTGATGGGACAGTCCAGGTCTACAATGTCACGTCTTGGGATGGAATGGGGGGCCAAGTAGAACCTCTCTTCACTCACAGAGGTCATGTCTTCCTAGATGGCAATGGGATAGACACTGCTCCACTGGTCACTACCCATACCTGGCACCCGCAAAAGCCAAGGACTTTGTTATCGGCAGCAAGTGATGCCTCTCTGCACGTGTGGGACTGGGTGGACCTCTGTGCCTCTGGCTGACACCAGTGTCTTTTTGCCCCGGCCTCTAGGAAGAGGAGGAGCTGCTGCATAGCAAAGGTTCTGATTTAGGACTCAAGTGACCACAGGTCCCTGTTACCAGCTGTACGGCCTTGGGCAAGTTAACCAGCTTCTCTTAGTCCCAGTTTCTTTATTTGCAAAATGAGACTAGTAATACCTCGCAGGGTTGTTGGGAAAATTAGAAGTAATATATTAAAAAATAACTGGTAGGATGCATGGCACAATAAATATTTGGTAGGTCCTGTTAGATCTGGGAACCTCATTTCTCCTAAGTGTAAAATATTAGTGTTTTATCCCTGTCTGTAATCACAATATCAGTGAGAATCGGATGAGGTAACAAATGTAAACATGTTTTGTGAACTTTTTTACAGAACTGAAAATGGATAAGCGACAATTAACATGAAAAGTCAACCCTAGTAGCAATGAAGGAAATAGCAATTAAAGCAAGATTATGCCATTTTTGCCTACCAGATTGCCAAATTTTAAAACGTTATTGCTTTGTACAGCTGACAGAGGTTGCATGATCCATAGTTCAGAAGGTACAAAGGAGCACCGTGGTTCTCTCTCCCAGTTGTACAATGTGCCATTGTTCAGTTGAACCATAGTTTATGTATCCAATCACCTGTTAAATGACAATTAAAATTTTCTAATCTTTTGCTATTACAAATAGTGTGAAACAACTTTTGTACCCATGAACAGTGTGTCTATAGGGTAAATTTCTTTCTTTCTTTCTTTTTTTTGTGAGGAAGATCAGCCCTGAGCTAACATCCGATACCAATCCTCCTCTTTTTCCCTGAGGACGATTGGCCCTGAGCTAACATCCTACCCATCTTCCTCTACTTCATATGGGATGCCACCACAGCATGGCTTGACAAGTGATGCGTTGGTGTGCACCCAGGATCCGAATCTGCGAACCCTGGGCCACTGAAGCGGAGCGCGTGCACTTAACTGCTATGCCACCGGGCTGGCCCATGTAGGGTAAATTTCTAAGGCGGAGGGTATGTGCGTTTTTAGGTTTTATAAATACTGCCAAAGTGCCCTCGTGGAGATTGTGCCATTTTATGATGCCAACAGTCATGGGTCTGTCTCTCCTGCCCACCAACAAAGTCACCTAGTGGTTTTTTGACCTTTGCCAGTCTGATAAATTAAAAATCATTACTTGTAGATTTAGTCTGCATTTCTCTTAGGTGTGAAGTTGAGGCTCTTCATACATTTAAAAGTTTGGGGGCAAATATTTGGTAAAGATCATAATAGCCAGGGTGGAGAAATAGGCATTCTCACCCATGCCACCTGGAGCACTGGGACTCAGGCAGAGCCTGGACCTCCCTCCTCGTGGTGGTCCTCACTGGAACACGGCCTTTGCTGGGGGTTGCTTTCCCACAGCTGTCCCCTTGGGGGAGTAGGCCCAAGGGACATTTCTTTTTGGTGGCCCATAGCAAATATTAAAGTATACCTGCATTCCTATTACGTATCATTTCTTACTGTCAAATTTGTTAAAGGATTTTCAGCAATTTTGCTTTTAAAATTATTTGATTACTAGTCACAGTTTGGCCTTTGATTTTTTTGTTTTGTTTTTGTTTTGAGGAAGATTGGCCCTGTGCTAACATCTGTTGCCAATCTTCCTCTTTTTCTTTTTTCTCCCCAAAGCCCCAGTAAATTGTTGTCTATCATAGTTGTAGAGTCGTAGCTCTTCTATGTGGGATGCCACCTCAGCATGGCTTGATGAGCGATGAGTAGGTCTGCGCCCAGGATCCGAACCAGCGAACCCCTGGGCTGCCAAAGCAGAGCACACGAATTTAACCGCTATACCACCAGGCCGGCCCCAGGGCTCTGATTTTTTAAAAAGTATCTTTATTGAGATATAATTCACACACTGTACATATAATGCACACACCACACAATTCACCCACTTAAGGTTTACAGTTAAATGGTTTTTGGTATATTATTAATTTTTAAAGGTTGTAAAATTTATATAACAATTTTCCATTTTTAAGTGTACAATTCAGTGGCATTAATTGTATTCACAATGTTGCACAACCTTCACCACTATCTATTGCCAAAACTTTTTCTTCATCACCCCAAACAAACTCTATGACCGTTATGAGCTCTGGTTTTTTGGCTATCAATTGAGCATACTTGGTGTATTCGTCCACTTGGGCTGCCATAACAAACTACCACAGGCTAGGAGGCTTAAACAACAGAAATTTCTCTCTCACAATTCTGGAGGCTGGGAAGTCCAAGATCAAGGTGCTGGCTAGATAGGTTTCATTCTGAGGTGTCTTCTCTTGGCTTGTAGGTGGCCGCCATCTCGCTTCGTGCCCTTTTTGTGCCCTTGCAGAGAGAGAGCTTTTATAAGGACACCAATCCTTTCAGATTATGGCACCACCTTTATGACCTTATTTAACTGTAATTACCTCTTAAAGGCTCTGTCTCCAAATACAGTCACATTAGGGGTTGGGGCTTCAACGTAGGACTTTGTGGGGGACACAATTCAGTCCATAGCACTTAGGATGTATTTTTGTGTGCGTGAGGAAGATCAGCCCTGAGCTAACATCTGTTACCAATCCTCCTCTTTTTGCTGAGGAAGACTGGCCCTGGGCTAACATCCATGCCCGTCTACTTCCTCTACTTTATATGGGACACCTGCCACAGTGTGTCTTGATAAGTGGTGCGTCAGTCCGCACCTGGCATCCGAACTTGCGAACCCCGGGCCGCTGAAGTGGAGTGCACGAACCCAACCACTACACCACTGGGCCAGCCCCTAAAATGAATTTTTTTTTTTTTTTGTGAGGAAGATCAGCACTGAGCTAACATCTGATGCCAATCCTCCTCTTTTTGCTGAGGAAGATTGGCCCTGAGCTAACATCCGTGCCCATCTTCCTCTACTTTATATGGGACGCCGCCACAGCATGGCTCTACAAGCAGTGCATCGGTGGGTGCCCAGGATCCGAACTGGCGAACCCCGGGCCGCCGCAGCGGAGTGCGTGCACTTAACAGCTTGCGCCACCAGGCCGGACCCTAAAATGAATTTTTTTATTACTTAATTTAACAGTGAAGTTGAGGGAACATTACATTTTGGAAAAGTTTAGAATTTTCAGTTTCAAGATGTGATCATTCTTACCATTTTCTGTAATCTTTCCAGTGATTTTCTCTCCCTGCCCAGTACCCCCTTGAGAGCTGATTCTATAGCTCTCTTCCCCACTCTTCAGTGATGTCATATTGATGGTTTGAAATCGGTGATGATGGAATAATTTACACCACAGAAATTGGCAAACACTACAAATCAGGGCTTTTTTTTTTAAGACAGCTGGCTTACCGGAATACCACTGGCTAAACTATATTATTTCACAAGTAAAGACAGAAATGAATAATTTAGAAAATAGAATTGATGCATGAATTCAAAAGCTGCTTTGCTGAAATATATTGATAAAACATGTCAGTCATGGTCCAGGCAGGAAGACTGAACCCACACCAGGTAATTCAGTTGAGGGAATTTGGTTACGTGGTATCTGAAAGAGGATCCAAGGGAAGGTGAGGCACTCAGAGATGAGCAACAGCAGGAAGTTACACAGAGAGACAAAAGGAGGTGATGGGTGGGTATGACCAGAGCCCATGAGTGGGGCTTCCTGGTGGGAACTGTGGCCACAGTAATCCTGCCTGGCTGGGGCTGGGACTGTGGAGCAGGGCCTGACTAGCAGGTGCTGGGACTGCAGAGGAGACAGCTGAAGACTGCAGGAAGTACAGAGAAATGCGAAGTCCCCTGGCTTCTCTCCTTCCACCCTCCACTATCCTGCCTGGGCCATGGACCAAACCTGACAGGAGCTTGTCAGCAAGGGAGCCTGGGAGATGCAGTGAGCAGGAGTCCGCACCCTGTGATACAAAGCAGAGAGGGGATGGACCCGAGATGGAGCTGAGGACAAACAGGCAAATGACTGGCACCACATCCAAATCCATACAAATCAAGGAAAAGGAAAGAAAGAAAATAGAACAAGGATATCACAACAGGACTAGAGAACAAGAATTAGAATAGTGCGCACAATTATGTTAATTGAAAATCTCAAGATGATACAGTTAATTTTCTTGAAAATATATACATTGATTTTTTTTTTAATTTTTATTTATTTATTTTTTTCTCCCAAAGCCCCAGTAGATAGTTGTACGCCATAGTTGCACATCCTTCTAGTTGCTGTATGTGGGACGCGGCCTCAGCATGGCCGGAGAAGCGGTGCGTCGGTGTGCGCCCGAGATCCGAACCCGGGCCGCCAGCAGCGGAGCGCGCGCACTTAACCGCTAAGCCACGGGGCCGGACCTACATTGATTTTTATAAACTATTTAGTAGAAAATCTGAATGATCCAATGCTCAAGAAAGAAAAACTGTTCCAAGAGTAACACCAAAAAGAATATAGGGTGTGGGACAATTTTGTGGATAAACTTTTTCAAACTTTTAAAAAAACAGCAAATTCCCCTGCTATAGAGACCATTTCATTAAAAAAAAAAAATCTGGAAAACTAACCAACTCGTTTTATGAAGGTACTATTATCATAATCCCAAAACTTGGTCAAGAAACTGTGTGCTCACATACACACGCTCACTCAGACTCAATTATTAACCCTAGACAGTGGCCCTCAACACTATCAACCCCAACAGTCCTTTTATAACCAATATTTTGAAGACCCCTTTACTATCCTGAAATAAAATTTTATAGGGAATATTGATTGTTTACAAACATAATTTCAAAATCACTATAAAATACAAGGGAATAAAACAATATTTCAATATATAAATGTTCATACTTTTACATGGCGATGTAATCAGATGCTGCACGGTGTGTAAAATCCTCAAGAACAGGACAGCTGCAATTACAGACAGGTGTGCTGCGTTTGCTTCACACACCAGAGAGCCAATGACATGATTTTTCTGAACTGGTGAACAACTCTTTGGGAAGTTCTGAACAAAAGAATGTACTATTTTCCCTAGTTTTATGCAGCAGTTGTGTTTCTGGGAAATTTGGGTGTATTAAAACTGTGCAAAACTTTCCTTGTGTATATGTGAAAAATTAGGTTTTAGGCCCCTACTTCAGTGGTTCTCAAACTTGACCATGCGTGAGAATCACCTCGAGGCCTGGTTAAAACACAGATTGCTGGGCTCCACTCCCAGAGTTTCTGACCAGTAGGAGTATTAGGGTTTAATGAGAGAAGGAGACCAGTAGGAGCTATTTCTCACACACACACACACACACCTGATGCTCCATATTGTGGGAGCTGCTCCAGCAGTCTCTCTAAGGCTCTTGTCTTTATGTCTGCTGCCTGAGCGTGGGGCTCACAGGGCAGGCCTCTGGGAAGGAAGATAGGTGTACAGTGGGGAGAGCAAGGACCAGCTGGAGCCTGTCTATTCCCGTTGTCTCCAGTCTTGGTGATGTGGGTCTCCTGCAGGAGGAGCTGGTGCCCTTCATCATGGAGCTAAACACACCCTTGGCCTAGGAGTGAGAGAAGCTGAAGGAGGATGATGGGAAGGTGGACCTGCTGCAAGCGATAAGCGACAAAGTGCGTGAGCTACAAACTCACCTGCCCCATGGCCCAGGCATAAAAACGCTTCACTACCATCCTCCAAATCTCACTCAAAAATGTCTCCTGTGCCCCATGCTACCTGGAAACATACAGGGAAGTGAATTTTGGGGACTGTGGTTCCACCTAGCCAAGTCATCACATTATAAAGCCACCTCAAGTTTGAGGGTGGAGCTCGAGAATTTGCATTTCGAATAAGTTCCCAGGTGATGCTCATGCTGCAAGTCTGTGGCCCACACTGAGAATCATCGCCCTCCATGCATCTCCAGCAGGATAGTTGTGCAGAACTGTCTCAATAGTCGCATTACATCTATGTGGCCCCTGCTGCCATGTGCCAGTTGTAACCCCAATTTTTGTGACAACCGCAAATCCTTGCCTGCAATTTCCAAAATGCTTCTTTGAGAACTTAGGCATTCCAGGGGCCGGCCCAGTGGTGCAAGCGGTTAAGTGCGCGCGCTCCGCTGCGGCGGCCCGGGGTTCACCAGTTCAGATCCCCAGGCACGCACCAACGCACGGCTTGTCAAGCCATGCTGTGGTGGCGTCCCATATAAAGTGGAGGAAGATGGGCATGGATGTTAGCCCAGGGCCAGTCTTCCTCAGCAAAAAGAGGAGGATTGGCAGATGTTAGCTCAGAACCAGTCTTTCTCACAAAAAAAAAAAAAAAACTTACGCATTCCACAGGAAGGAACTCCTGGGGTTCTCTCAAGCAATTCTAGGAAGATGCCCCAGAGAATACCTAAAGGGACCAAAAGAAAATCAGCTATTCACATTAACATCAGCACAGGATCCACTCCGGTTCAGCTGTGGGCAGGGAGAGAGGAGACTCAGCAGCATGGAAGGGAGAGAAAGTTCAGGAACTGTTTTGGCATCACAAAAATTCAAGATATGAGGAAAGACTAAGCCGCAATTTGGAGAGGATGAAAGAGGAGGAAGCAAGAAATCCAGCAAATAGCAATGTAGAGAAGGTGAGTAATTCAATTTGGGGAAGTACTTGTACATGTGTGTGCTCAGAAGGGTGTATTCCAGAATAGGATGTGTCAAGGTAAAGAAAGATGTCACCAGACCAGGGGAAGAAGCCCCTTCTTTGGAACTGCCTCCCACTCATACAGATCTTCGAAAAGGGTGAGTTAGCCAGCTCTACCTGACCACAGCTGGTTGGACCAGGGATGAACCTGTGACCCAGGGGCCCAAATCCGTTCACTGGGATGAGCCAATCTGATCTCCCATGAGAATTTGAACTACACAACACAGAACTACAGTCCAACAGGGAGAGCCGAATCAGTGCCCAGGTCAGCTCCACATGTGTGAGGCTGGGTTTCTGGGGAGCAGGAACAAGTGTCTGGGGAAGGAGCCACGCCACAGAGACTGGAGCACATGTGGAGAGAATAGCAGAGCCTGAGACAGAGGGACCAAGAGGATAAAGAACAGGGAGACAGAGAGAGAGCACGATAACGCGTGAATGAATCAAGGAAACGGGAACAGTCCCTCCCATATGTGATCACTGTGACTGGTTATTATGAACGGGTCCAGTCATTGGAGGTTAGGGAGGGAAGCAGGTGTCCCCACAGCTGTGGGAAAAGGAGGTGATGTATTGGTTCTGATGCTCTCAACCAGCATTTACTGAGTGTTGCTGTGTGCCAAGCACCATGCTGGATGCCAGGATACAAGACACAGAGATGTATAAATATGACCCCACTAGTGGGGGAGTTGGGAGGAGCACTCAGAGGGAAGGGGTCGTGTGTTCTGGGAGCACAGAGGGCTGAGTATCCACCTCGCTTGGTTAGAGACCAGGTGTGATCAGGGAATGTGATACTTGAGTTGTATCCTTCCTTCAGGCCAAGGGGCAGGGGATGGGTTCCAGCCGCAGGGAACAGCATAGGAAAAGACAGAGGTGAGAAAAGGCCTGGGGAACAGAGGAAGTTGGAAATGCAACTGAGAAAATGGGCTGTAGCCGATCAGTAATGGCCCTGTAAGCTGTGCCAAGGGTTGAGCCTGGGAGTCCCTGAAGGATTCGAAGTGATAGGGCAGTGTGAGCAGATGAGGGAGGCGGCTATTGCGGCTGTGGATGAGGGCATGTAGGCCTCCCCTAGGCAGGAAGAGCAAGGATATGTGATCAGATGCTCAGATCTGTGGTCGTCATCTTTACATGCTCTTTTGCTGTTTTGGACACATTTCACATATGAAGTGTAACGAGTCAGTGAAGTGGTTCAGATCTTCTCTACCCTTAGACTTGGGCAGAATGGATGCCGGGAAGTAAGCCAGACACAAAAGGACAAATGTACGATTCCACTTAAATGAGGTACGTAAAATAGGCAATTCATAGAGACGGAAAATGGAGTGGTGGTTGCCAGGGACTGAGGGGAGGGGGAATGGAGGGTTATTGTTTGATAGGTACAGAGTTTCAGCTTGGGATGATAAAAAAGTTCTGGAGTTGGATAGTAGTGATAGTTGCACAAAAATGTGAATGTACTTAATGCCACTGAATTGTACACTTAAAAATGGTTAAAATGGTCAATTTTAAGTTACGTATATTTTGCCACAATTTTTAAAAAATGGATGCCAGGGCCCTGTGCTTTAGAGAGCCAGGCCACACTTCAGCCCTCCTCTAGCTGTGCTCTTCTCCATGGGGCGAGAAGTCCACAAGGCTATGTGCCCACAAATCTTACACTCCTCTTCCAGATCATCTTCCAGGAACTCAGGACCCAGAATTCCCCGTCCAAATGCAGAGCCTGCCTCCAGGGCCTGCACAGCCTCTTTTCCAGCCCCCTCCTCTCAAGGGCAGACTGTGCAGTCAGAGTGTACACTCTAGGCCTGAGAGGTGGCCCAAGTGGCTGTTTACGGAGAGTGTGGACAGGGCTTGCACATACAGACCAGGGTATCCACACACTTGCAGGTGAGGCCTCTCACAGGTCAGAGCCGAGGATGGGAAGAGAGCAGGGGAGGGCACACCACCATGTTCCATCATGGAACTTGCAGGAGTCCAAAATTCTAAATTCAAAACCTGTCTTCATCACTTCACACCGTCTAGGATGGCTGTAATAAAAAAGACAGACTATAACGAGTTTGGGGAGGCTGTGGAGAAATCAGAACCCTCATACACTGCTGGTGGAAATGCAAAATGGTGCAGCCTCTTTGGAAAATAAGTCTGACAGTTCCTCAAAAGGTTCAACATCGGGTTACCATATGACCCAGCAATTCCACTCCTAGGTATTTATCCAAGAAAATTGAAGACATATGTTCACACAAAGACTTGTAAAAACTTGTACATGAATGTTCATAGCAGCATTATTCACAATAGCCAAAAAGTGAAACAAGCCAATGTCCACCAACTGATGAATGGATTAACAAAATGTGGTATATCCATATAATGGAATATTATTAGGCCAGAAAGAGGAATGAAGTACTGATACGTGCTGCAACGTGGATGAACCTTGAAAACATGAAGCTAAGTGAAAGAAGCCAGTCACCAAAGGCCACTTACTGTGATTCCATTTATATGAAATGTTCAGAACAGGCAAATCCATGCAGACAGAAAGTAGATTAGTGGTTGCCAGGGAATGGGGGGCGGTAGGGAATGCGGAGTGACTGCTAATGGGTATAGGGTTTTCTGGAGTGATGAAAATGTTATAAAATTAGATAGTGGTGACAGTTGCACAATTTTATAAATATACTAAAAACAACTGAATTTTAAACTTAAGAAAACACACAAAATCTGGCCTTCCACATCATAGTGAAGTACAGTTGTCAAGGTGGGAGGACAATTTAACATTCTGTTAGCTGGATTTATAATTCTTAGTATTTAGATACGTGTTGTAGCGTGTCACCCTCCATTTGCACTCTTTGCCCAGGGTCTCACAGTGTTAGGGTCAGGCCCTGGGTCTGTAGCAGGGTTAAACGTTCTGAATGATGGTGATGTGTTTGGAGAATCAGACCTCGGAATCAGGAGTGACAGCTCAACCACTTCCTTGTTTTGCAGATAAAAATGCAGAGCACAGAGAGGTGATGTAGCCTGGACAGGGAGGGCATCCCCTTGGTATTTAACCATTTAGGACCAGCTAGCCATTCCACCCAGGGGCGCATGGCCCAGAGCAGCTGTGGGAGATAGGGTCCTGCTGCTTCCAGTAGGTTTTGATCCCACGGGCTTTCAGCAGGTAAGCATCTCTCTGCTTCAGCAGGCCTCTGAGAGAGATGCTGTCCTTACCTAATGGTCTATGGAAGGGATTCTCAAGAGTAATTTTGACCGTACACAATCATTTCTTATGTGCTGACCTCACAGCCCACCCCCCACATAAGCTGTGGCTCCCAACAGTTTGCCCAGTCGAGAGGCTGATATATCACAGTGATTAACACCCTGCATTGGAGTAAGACCAATCAGGGCCCGAGTCCCAGCTCTGCGTTCAGTTTCCCCTCCTGCAAAAGGGCATAATCATAGTACTACCTCAGGGAGTGGCTGAGACACTTACATGAGACCCTGCAGTGAAGTGCTTAGTGCAGGGCCTGACACACAGGAACAGTCAGTAAATGTAGCTGTTCTCTCTCTGTGTTGTTTTTTTTTTTGTATATGTGTGAGGAAGACTAGCCCTGAGCTAACATCCATGCCCATCCTCCTCTTTTGTTGAGGAAGACCGGCCCTGGGCTAACATCTGTGCCCATCTTCCTCTACTTTATATAGGATGCCGCCACATCATGGCTTGACAAGCAGTGTATCAGTGCGCGCCTGGGATCCGAACCCGTGAACGCCGGGCCGCCAAAGCAGAGTGCGCACACTTAACCGCTGCACCACCAGGCCAGCCCCTCTCTCTGCATTCTTGACTAGAGGACTGATACAGCCGCGTTGAAGGACCGTAAAGCTGGAGTCCTGGGGAGAAGTAAAAGGAGAAGGTCATGTTCTCTGGGGGTGAAGCAAAGCTATGAAAGCAGGTGAGTGGGAGCCCCGTTCTGGGCTGAGTCAGCTAGGAGGCCTGGGTCAGCTCACCAGACAGTGGCATTTGTAAGTCCCATGTGGCCTGCTATATTCTTTGCAGACATCAGTCGGACACAGGTCTCTGCCCTGGGTCTTAAAGTCTAATGACAAATTTGATAAAAATGTCTCTCCCTTTGACCATCCACTCACAGAATTCACTTGGAATTCATTTATTTAATGGGTTAATATACTTGTGTCAGCTTTGGCTAGCAGGATTAGTGCCCTGAAACCCAGCTCCTGTGTTTCTTGCTATCCGTAAATGAGAATAAGAACCAGTATTTTTGCAGTTTTTTCAATAAAAATTTTTCAAGACGTAATTTGATTGTGTCATCTATTGCAACTTTTATAATAATATAAGTGAATTTCATGCATTCCCAGTCGTAACTTTCATTATTATTTTTATCTTGAGGGACTTCCAAGTAAACGGCCTCCAGAAGCCACCCTGATCATCTGGGTCACACACTTTGAAGCTGTGACTGTGAGTGTGACTTGAGTTAAAAATAAGAGACTCCAGAACTTTGCTCATGCCGAGTACAGTGGCAGACAAAAATAAATCAAAATACTTATGAGCAAGATAATGGATGACTGCAGTTTCAAATAAAAATTAGGACCCTGTACATGCTGTGGCGGCGTCCCATATAAAGTGGAGGAAGATAGGCACAGATGTTAGCCCAGGGCCGTCTTCCTCAGCAAAAAAAGAGGAGGATTGGCGGATGTTAGCTCAGGGCTGATCTCCTCACAAAAAAAAAAAAAAAAAAAAAAAAAAATTAGGACCCTGTAAAAATCATCCTATTACATTTGGTTCACTGGGAAACATCTCCATGTGATTTAACTACAGTCTAGGGGCCGGCCCCGTGGCATAGTGGTTAAGTGTGCACACTCCGCTGCTAGCGGCCCGGGTTCGGGTCCCGGGCGCGCACTGACACACTGCTTGTCAGGCCATGCTGTGGCAGCGTCCCATATCAAGTGGAGGAAGATGGACACAGATGTTAGCCCAGGGCCAGTCTTCCTCAGCAAAAAAAGAGGAGGATTGGCATGGATGTTAGCTCAGGGCTGATCTTCCTCACACACACACACACACAAAACTACAGTCTAACTCCCTGTTTGTGGTAAGTGTTCCATTTAGGAGTTCTAACAGCAAACACTGCTTAAAGCAATTGTCTATCATGTCATATTGCTCTAAGGATTGTAAAATATGCATAAAATATCTACAATCTCCAGCTCAGTTTTCCCATTATTTTGTTCCATTCCAAAGAAGTACGATGGCAAAAGTTTCCAAAAGGGAATCTGGTTATTTACAGTCTTTTTATAATGCAGAGCTACATTACGTTTTAGTATGATGAATTTCCACCTAAGTAAAGACTATCTCATTGAAAAGAGTGAAATAATTTAAAATAATCCATATCAGATTTATTTCCTGGCCATACAAAAAATTCTAAACTCAAATTTCTGGGATACTTCTTTGGAAATCATCTCCAAAAACAGGCTCTTTGAAAAGTCTCCTCAATGACAGCAAACTGACATCCTTGGAAGGGATTCTATTTTTGGAAAGGAGATATTGGGCAGAGCCAAGTCTCACGGATAAGAGATGATCAGGCTAGATAATAAACAAGATGGTCATTCTGTCTGCATTTATTAAGCCCACCCATGGGCAAGACACTACTCTACGTGCTGGAAATACATGGATGTGAGGCTTCTTTAGGTCATTTGAAGACAATTCTTAAAGGAAAACTCAAAACATGTCTTCAATAATGGCAACAACATATCAAGTCCACAGCCCAGCAAAATGACTACTTTTGACAGACAACACTTGGATAAGTTCTTTAAAAAAAAAAAAAAGATATTATTTAATAATCATATTTTATAAATCTAATCAGATAAAAATTATATGTGTAGATTGTGCTTTGTTTTATAATTGATGGGTTTCTGGAAAGTTATGGGAAAGTATTTTAAAAGCAAACACACAAAGCAAACTATTTTAAGAGGGAGAAACTGTGTTCCATTTATTTCCGAACACCACTTGCTCTGTATGTCAGAGTCCCTCCAGGGACTCTGCTCTGCTCTTGCAGAGAGGCCCAAATCTCTGGGCACCTGTTGACCTGTCCATAGCCTTCCTGGTAGAGCTTGAGCACCAAGGGGAACTGGTGGATTTGTCAGAGGCAGGTGATACAGAGGTAAAGCCTTCAACCAGGAGTCTTCTTAATCAACGCTACAGTTCTTAGTTATTGCTCTGGACATGTTTACAAACAGAAAAGGCTTTGCCCACTTCATTATCCTGGTTCACAATCTTCTAGACCCTGTCTCACATTTTTGGGATACAGTATGAGCTGTAAGGCTCTACAGCAGCCCTGCTGGCAATTTGGAGTAATTCTACCATGCAAAAATTCTATTTAGGTTGAATCATGAAATTGCTGGGTTTGTAGATCAAAAATAGCAGTCTCTTATGGTTCAACCTACTATGTTGAGAGGAAGAGTAGGTTGTTGTTTAGAAAGCCAACCTCTAGCATTGACCTTTTCTTCTTTTCCCTCCTCCAAATAATATAATAGAGCATGTTCCTCTCAAGTAACTCCATGTAAATCCTATGAAAAGGAATGTGGGGAAATGTCGACAGTTCCTGGTCCCCAATCTTCCCATAGGGAGAACAGTGGAAGACCTTTAAAAATGTATTTAGTTAATAAATCCTTGTCTAGCTGCCCAGTGCTGAGAAGAAACAGCTCAGCCATTGCTGGCTCTATAGCTGACTCATTAACACCATCATTAACACCATCATTAACACCATCAGCGCAGGAGGGCAGAGCCTCCCCAATGGTTGAAGGAGGGTCTCGGGGACAAGAATCTCACCTTAATATTACCAGCTGTGAAAATTAAGGCACAGAATCACAATGAAGACACACTGAGATGGTGATACAGTCAAATTCAGAACTAGTCTCTGAATTCTCTGGAAATTAGCTTCCATTTCAACAGCATGGATAAGAAAGCCCTGAGTAGTATTTCATAAGCCAAGTGAGTATTTAGTGAGAGAAACAAAATAAGGTCTGCTGGACTGGGATCTAAATTCTCTCTCTCCATCTCCTGTGGGTGTTGTGGTACAGAATCAAGGGCAATACAAACCCTTTTTGGGGATGGATTCAGTGGTGTTTTCAGACTTGATGCTTTAAAGACATTTCTCCTACAGTTAGAATCTTTCTCTCACATGGGTTCTCTGACGTGCGCTGAAATGTGAACTACTGTTGAATCGCCTCCCACATTCAACGCATTCATAGGGTTTTTCTCCTGTGTGGATTCTCTGGTGTATAATAAGACTTGAGCTCTGATTGAAGCTTTTCCCACATTCCCCACATTTATAGGGTCTCTCTCCAGTGTGAGTACGCCAGTGGGTAATGAGGTTTGAGTGGTCACTGAAACTTTTCCCACATTCGAGACACTCATAGGGTTTCTCTCCTGTGTGGATCCTCTGATGGCTGGTGAGAGTGGAACTCTTACTGAACTTTTTCCCACACTCAGGGCACTGGTAGGGTTTTTCGCCAGTGTGCGTTCACCAGTGAGCACTAAAATGAGAGCTATTGGTGAAACTTTTTCCACACTCACTACACTTATGGGGTTTCTCTCCTGTGTGGATTCTCTGATGCATCAGAAGGCTTGAGCTCTGGTTGAAGCTTTTCCAGCACTCTCCACATTTATAGGGCTTCTCTCCTGTGTGGATTCTCTGGTGTGCTGCGAGGTTAGAGTGATCGCTGAAGCCTTTCCCCCATTCGGGGCATGTGCAGGGCTTCTCCCCAGTGTGGATTCTCTGGTGGCAAACCAGATGTGAGCTTCAGCCAAAGCTTTTCTCACAGTGGCCACATTTATAAGGTTTCTCTTCTCCGATGTAGGCTAATCTGTGGATAGCTAAGTGGGAGCTCTGGCTGAAATTCTTTCAACATTCACAGCATATATTGGACTTTTCTCCTATATAGGCTCCCTGAGGACCTATGAATTTACCTAAGTCTCTTTCTAGAGGAGAGAGTGACTCTTGTCCATCTACTTAGGATATTTCCCATTGCTTTTCTGCCCCATATTTACTTTCACAGTCTTTCTTCCAATTAAAGTATTGGGAAACGTCCATTTGGGATCTTTCTAATAATGCCCCAGGTAGTTCTACTTCCTCTGAAATGTCCTGGCTTGAATTTTCCTCATTCTCTGTCCTTGTTTCAAGATCTGACAGAATGAAATGAAATGCAAATGCCATCTGTTTTCTGAATTCAGAAGAATGGAAACAATGTAAATGACGTCCTTACTAGACACTTAAAAACAAGTTATTGATGGTGACAGATAGAGCATTGTCAACTTTCCATCAACCGGGAAAAAATAAACTGGAGAATGGCTGAACCATGGTTAAAACGAGCAGATTTCCAGGTTCACTCACTCCCCCGTTTCTAAACAAGGTCATGTGGAGAAAGGCTGAGATAAAAGGAGGTAGGCAGCCTCCAGGCCCATTCCTTCCTCTTTAGTCAGAGCACCTCCCCACTCCTCAGAGGCTCTGTCTCCAAGCATGGCTCCTCCTCTCCTCCCACCCTCCTATGGACTGGCAATCAGTACTAAAAAACTCCCTTTCTCTTCTTGATACTGCCTTCTAGGTAGAGGGACATGCCTTAAATAATTCTCCCGCCTTTCTCCATCCCCTTCCTTACAAGTGGGAGGAAGGACTTCTTTGATTAACAAGGAGCTGGGTGTAGGTAGCTCAGAAGATCCACAGTGAAGGCTCTATCTCTGCAGGGCGAGGCTGTGGTTGTCTAGAGCTGCCTGTGGCTCGATGCTGGGGTTCAATATTAGGAAACCCACTGTGGCCACACATCTAAGCCACATTCTCCCACAGCTCCACGAGTTAGAAAGTTGCCATTCTCATTTCAGTGTCTTACTCTTTGAATGTCTACAACTTCCAGTTGGTCTGGAATCTGGGTAGGGGAAGAACAGTACTATTTATCGGATCCCTTAAAATTCCAACAAAACAACTGAGCCCCACCAAGGAGGGGGGCTCATCTTAAGCATGAGAAATTCACCCCTCCAGTAATCAAGGTAGACCATAGTTTTAATTTGGTGTCATCCATGCTCACTTCTTCTATTAACCTGGTTAAGTGACAGTTCACTATAGTTAAAATTCAGATAGGAATTTAAGAGGGAAATCATAAACACTAATAATTTGTTTATATCTATATTAGGTAACTAAGGGGAAGAGGCTTTCCTGGGCGCCACCTGCTTCTCTGTTCTTCTCCCAACTCCTGTGGTTTCAGCCCCACAGAACAATAAACTGGGAAGGCCAAGTGCCTGGCTTGCCCAGTGCTGGCTTGTCCATGTTCAGAATTCCAGGTCTGACTTCTTTGTTGGTGGAATACTAGATTTCACTTGCTTTCACTCATTTCTCACCTGCACAGGAAGTTTTCTGAATTTCCTTGAAGTCCCAGGGATTGTCACTCCAAAGCTCTTCACTTCTCTCCAGCCTTGAGACCCCATCTGGCTGGGGAACTAGAAGTCCTGCTCAAGGAAAGGCAAGCAGGGACATGGAGTTCTTATGTAATTTGCTTTCGTTCTCATATCTGGAAGTGGTAGGTGAAATGAGAATGGAAGCACTTCCCAGAAAGGTCTAGTTTTCAGAAGAAAAAGTTCAGTTAATGACTCAGGAAATTTGCCCCCTAAGTGAGGAGACAGGGCAATGTGCTTATCTATTTTAACAATAATTATAATGATGATGATAACGAAAACTAACATTTGCTGAGTGCTAACAATGTGCCAGGATCCTCCTAACGGCCCAGTGAGGTAGATACTACCACTATGTCCATTTTACAGATGGGAAAATGGAGGATTGGGGTGTTAACCAACTTGCCCACTTGCCCAAGAACAGACAAGTCTTCAAGCGGAAGACTGTTATATATAATATATGCAGAGTTCACATCTAAGGGGTAGTTTAGATGGAAACAAACAACTAAAACTTTAATGCCAACCTCTCTCTCCTCTGTTTCGATAATATTGTTACTAAAAGCAGGCAGGGAAATCCTTTTGCTAGAGAGAACGAAACCCTCAAAATGGTCTTGGTGAGTCACCCTAGACTACTGGTCCAGTGGAGGGTTGACTCTAGCAATATTTGAGGATAGGCAGTAAACAGTGTTCCTCTAAAGAAATCAGTAATTTTTCTCCTGACGAGGCCATTCCAGACACAGATTAGTGACAGCAGAGTGACAGACAACAATAAGCATGTCTCCTGATTCACACCTAATGCTTCCCACAGGCCTTCGTCTTTCCCACCATCCTGAGGTGCACTGTGAGGAGGAGAGCTTACCATTAGGACTCCCCCTCAAAGCCTGGGCGCCAAGGCTCCGGGGCTCCTCTTCCACTTCATTACCATCCCCTGTCACACCTTCCAGCATTGCCTTCTGGTTCTCCTTGGAGTCCCCTCTATTCTGCAGAAGGCCTCCTGCCACCTCTAAGGCATCAAAGGTGTTGGCAAGGGCCCAGGGACTCATCAGGGCATCCATCTTGTCGTAGAAGGGGCAGGTGACCAGAGTGTGGCTGCTTCTGGCTTTGTGGTAGTTGGTCTGGAGGTTTTTGAACCGGTAGCGACACTGCTCCAGGGTCCGTAAGAAACCACATTCCCGCAGCCGCTCAGCCACAATCCGGTACACCTGGCGGTTCCGATGGCAGGTACGGAGTTTCTCGTGAATGTAGGGCTCACCAAGAATTCCCAGGAAAATTTTAGTTTCTTCATACCCCCAGTGCACACCTGGGAGAAAGGTATAGAGGTAAGCTAAGACAAGGCTGCTGGTTTGAAATGAAGATAGCAAAAGACTCCCCACTCCCTACCACAGCATTTTAGTGATTTTCTGAGAAATAATCAAAGGGGTTTTTCCCTCTGTGACACAACTTGATCCAACATTAAGCACATATTTATTTTTATACTTATAAACATTATTCTTATATAATAGTTCTTCCTTTTTCTCAATTACATACGTGAATAAAGGCTCTCTCATTTGTATATAAAAAGTCTTTCCTTGCCCTTTTCGAGCTATTATAATATGCCCTAACTCCACACGGCACCTCTGAAATAACTGGTTGCGATGAGGTTCTTTCCAAACCCTGCTAACAACCACGGCCCTCCCATCTTGCTCATAACAAGGGCTTTACCAGTAGGACTCCCGAAACAGGGCTGGGATACCAAGGCTTTCAGACACTTCCTCAAGGCCCAGTTCTTCCTCCTCAGAATCCTCTGTCACGGCTCCTGAATGCCCTTCTAAAGATGCTGCCCTACGGCCCAGGTTCCGCCCCCACCTCTCTGCCCCTCCTTCTAGCACAGCCTCAGCCGGCATTGCCTCCTCCTGTTCCCAGCAACCACTCTGCGGTTCTTCGAGCTCCACGTCATGGTCCCTCTGCCCAAGCAGACTCCCTGCCACCTCTGGAACGGGGGTGGTAGCCTGTGGGCATATCAGGGCATCCATCTTGTCATAGAAGGGGCAGGTGCCTGGAGTGTGGCTGCTCCTGGATTTGCGGTAGTTGGTCTGGAGGTTTTTGAACCGGTAGTGACACTGCTCCAGGGTCCGTAGGAAGCCACGCTCTCACAGCCGCTCAGCCACAATCTGGTAAACTTGGCGGTTCTGATGGCATGTACAGAGTTTTTCATGGATCCAGGACTCACTGAGAATGTCCAGAAAAATCTTCATTTCCTCATGGCCCCAGTGCACCTCTGCCACCTTCTCATCCTCCAGGCCCTGCCACTCCAGCTCTTGGCTTTTCTCAAGACAGGCACCTGGCCAGGCTTGACTCTCCCCCGGCCCCTGGGGAGTCTCCCACGCTCTGCCCTCTGGAGCACTGAAGACCTGGGCTCTGCGGTTCTCTCTGCTGCTCCACGTGGGAGCTCACTCTGGGTCTGGGGGTTGGAAAATCTGTTTGCAGGGAGATAAATAGAAGACATAATGGTTTGGTGAGACTAATCTCAACTACTTTATATGCCAGAGTGGAGAGATATTATTATTATTTTTTTTGTGTGAGGAAGATCAGCCCTGAGCTAACATCCATGCCAATCCTCCTCTTTTTGCTGAGGAAGACCGGCCCTGAGCTAACATCTATTTCCAATCCTCCCCCTTTTTCTCCCCAAAGCCCCAGTAGATAGTTGTATGTCATTGTTGCACATCCTTCTAGTTGCTGTATGTGGGACGTCGCCTCAGCATGGCCGGACAAGCGCTGGGTCGGTGCGCGCCCGGGATCCAAACGCGGGCTGCCAGTAGCAGAGCGCGCACACTTAACCGCTAAGCCACAGGGCCGGCCCCAGGAGGTATTAATTTAAAAAAAAAAACGTCTAAGGGGATTCTTGGGAAGCCTCAGTGAAAGTAATATTAAGGACTGTGAGGGAACAATAAGAAAAAATTCAGGTCCAAATCTATAACTGTACATCCATATTCATCCATCCTGTAACAAATAAAATTCAGGCACCTGCCAAAGGCTTTCCTGACCTTCTCCCTAAGATGAACTTCAATCCTGTATCCTGTCTAGACTCAAGAAAGTCATCCTAGACGGCACTGACTATGATAACAGATATATATGTCTCTTTCGAAGCAGGATTGAAGGAAGGAATGGATTTGAAAAATTCAACCCAAAAATGTCTGGAGTAGTGAATACTATAGAAACCCCACAGCTAACTTTGACTCTGCAGGAGAAACGTGGTCTTACCTAGCAGGGCTCCATTTATGGAATTCTCCCAAGTTACTGTCCAGGTTCTGGCTGCCTCTGTGCCTCCTGGGAGACATGCACAGCCATATCACCAAATGTCACCAACTCCTGAGAAAACATGACACCCCCACTCAAAACACACCGCCTTAGGACAGCCCGGTGCAGGTTGGAGGGCAGGCGACAAAACAGACTCAGAAGAAACTAAAAAGTGAGTTCCTGTGGCTTTTAAATGCAATGAGAGAAGCCAAGGGAGGGAGCAGGCCGAGAGAAAGAAAAGGAAGAAATAAGCTAACATTCACTGAACACCTGTACCATGTGCCAGAAACTCTTCATACTCGTTCCAAGTTATACAGTGAGCATGTGCCAGAGCTGCAATTTGAACTCAGGGCTGTCTGCCTCTCAAGCTTTTGTTTCTTCTCCCACTACACAATCTCGCAGGCCATATGGGCAAGATCCAGATACGGAAAGAAGGAAGTAACCATTACCTTTAAGGCAAATAAGCAAATCAGTATAATCTGACAATCTCAGGGTCAAAGAAAAGAATGACTTTATTTATTTATTTTGTGAGGAGATCAGCCCTGAGCTAACATCTGCCAATCCTCCTCTGTTTTTTTGCTGAGGAAGACTGGCCGTGGGCTAACATCCGTGCCCATCTTCCTCCACTTTATAGGGGATGCCGCCACAGCATGGCTTGACAAGTGGTGCGTCGGTGCGCGCCCGGGATCCGAACTGGCGAACCCTGGGCCGCCTCAGCAGAGCACGTGCACTCAACCGCTTGCGCCACCGGGCCGGCCCCAAAAATGACTTTAATATGATCCCTCACTACCTCGGCTGTGGTGCTGTCTTATATAAGGAATGAGATCTAGGCAATATTTTGCAGGCTGATGAAATTTTAGAGCCTTATCTCTAAAGTTACTGGGCCTCCCTCCTGGGTCAAATTCCTTTGAAATTGCTGATAGGTGAGAGGGTTGGGTGCAGAGGGTCCCACTCAAGTAGTACAAGGGAACTTGAGCTAGACAAAAGTCTGGCTCACCTGGGAGCTGTGCATCGTCCTCTGGTCACCACTGCTCTCTTCCACAGAAAGACCCAGAGCCCGAGGATCAGGCAGGGCTAGGAGAAGAAAAAGGGGCTGTTAGAGGAGAATGGTTCTCAACTCCTCCTGGCCCAAATGAGTTCAGAAACAGAAGAGTCTTCCTCCTTCTCTTAGTGTCTACTTTGTCCCATCAAAGGAGGTTGGCAAAAAACCAAAATGACACATTTCTAAGAGGAGAGTTCCAGATTTTTCCCTTCCATATCCACCCATGTTACTGACTGTCAGAGTTTTATGATTTTGTTCTTCAGTTCTGGTAACACACTTGAATCATGTGGATTGGTTTGGGGACACACATACCTGTTGTGAGAATTGCTGCACTTGAGTTTAACCCTACTGTGTGCCTTTCCCACTAATCAGACCTAAAATCTGTACCCAAACCTAACCTACCGGTACCAGCAATCTCTCAGTCACATAAGGAGAGGTGCAACAGGCCCCACTATGTAGTTTTACATAACACGCCAACCAAGGTCCTTCTTCCCGGTGGAGGTGCCTACTGAGGATCCCACATATTCATGTGGTCAGCCTCAGTTCACATGCCACATCCTCTAAGTGGAAAGGAGCTGTACCCTTTACCCCACTTGCTGCATTCAGAGGGGGGCCTTCACACCTTCCCCACAGAAGGGCTACCCCCTCCTCCCCACACTGCTGCTGCTTACCACTCTTGTGGAAAGATCAGAGTTCTACTCTGGGGTTGTGGCTCAATTGTTCTTCTGGTTCTGGCTGTGAGTTCTTCACCATTGCCTGGAACAGACACATGGATTCTGTCTGTGCTTGCTTCAGATGGATATTTAGGGAACTAGTACTGATCCTGAGGGTCCCTTCTTCTCTGAGAGCATCTCCTGTCCCTGTTCAAGGACTAGAAGTGGTCAAAATTCTGTAGGCACTAAAACTTAATTATCCCAAGACACAAGGAAGCAAAGGGGGAAATCAGTCTTACACCAATCACTGCAGGGGCAGTAAGGAGTGTGGATGTGTGGAAGGCTTCACAGAAATAAGGTCTGGAACTCAAGCCCACTGCAACCTGCCCACCCAGCTCTCCTATGGCTGCTCCTGTCAACCTCTAGGCAAAACACAGAGAGCCAACCAACAATATAGCTATTTTGAAACAGGACCCAAACGTTCAATAAGGTCAATAAAGACCAGTGAAGCCCCTTGCTTCAGGCTAGCTGCTGCTGAATGACAGCTGTTCTCCAAAAAGAAAACAGCTCTTATGTGCTCCTCCTTGATCAGAGTGGTGGTCAAGCTATTTAAAGCAATTCTCTTACTTAATGGCAGGGACCAACCCTCATGGCAACCAACATTGTGCATTCTCTAAAGAGTCGGTCTGAACTTGGAAGGAAAGTTGCAGCTACCAGGCCCAGGGAATAAGGAAATTTGACTTTGACACAAATAGCAAAGTACTACATACTACCCACACTGCCAGCAACCCAAGGTGGCTCTGTCTCTCACATTCCTCTATTTTACCCACTCAGAAGTAGGTTCCCGTATCTCATCTATAGCTCCCGTCTTCCAGGTTCTTTCTGCAAGTCTTCCACCAGGGCCACTGCCTCCTCTCCACTTTCCGGATGCTTTTGTCTAACCCAGACCTGGACCTCCTGGGGAAGGATAGTCAGGAACTGTTCCAGAACTAGCAACTCCAAGATCTGCTCTTTCGTACACTTCTCTGGTCTCAGCCACTGACGGCAGAGCATCTGGAGTTGGATAAGGGCCTCCCGGGGTCCAGATGCCTCTTGATAGCGGAAATGCCAAAAGCGATGGCAGGAGGTCTCTGGTCCGAGGTTACTCCCTTGAAGGGAAATTTCCTGCTCCCAGTGGGAATCTTCTTCCAGCTTCACTATTCGAAGCTCTTCTTGTACTCGAGGAGCCTGGATTTGTTGGTCCACAGATACAGCCATTGTTCAGCTCAGAGAAGAACCTTGCAACTGTGCTTTGAAGCTCAAACCTCTTCCTTTGCTTCACTGGGAAGCCACGTTCAGATAGGAGTCACTAAGTAGAACTTGAAATTCTAGAGCCAGAGACACACATTACAGAGTGAACTGCAGTGAAAGTCACAAGTGTTAGCCCAGTAAGATTGAGATGAAGAAAAGAGCCTTCCTGTTCTCCTCTCCTCATGTCCTGGTGCCCATGGAGTCTAGCCCTCTGTCACTAGGGAGGCAGCTCCAAAAGTTTGATAGGAGGGGTCAAGGGCTGGTGATCTGCTTGGAAAGTAGAGGAGCTTGAAGCTGTGTTTGCATAGCAATTTACTGAAGGCTGAGAAAATGTCAATTATCCATACTGAAGAATGAGGATGGGCTGCTGGAGAGAATAGGGACAATAAACTGCCCACTTGATAGGTTCCCTCCTCTGGGAATCCCGGGCGACCTCAGGAACCAGGGGCAGAGGCAGGGACTCAATAAGCGCCTCGTGGGCCACGAGGGGATCTACCTACCAAGCTAGGAGGAGCTTACCGGTGGAGACTCAAAAAGAGTTTGAAATTAGAGTCTGGACTCAGGTAGTATGGTGCAACCCAGTCAGCAGCCCCAGCAGGGGGAGGGAGAGCTGGAGGACCGAGGAGCAGTTGACGTCACTCAAGGTCAACTCCAGGAGTCTGCCTCCTCAAGCCTAGAGCCTGAGCCTCGGTGTGCTCGGATGGATATTTATTGAGTACAGAAGCTTTCCGGGAGGGAGGGGGAGGAAGGAGTAGGGGAGGGGTCCAAGCAGCAGTGTGAAGTTTTTTCTTCTGTGGTCAGCTAGGTGTTAAGTCTTCTTCTGCGGTCAGCTAGGTGTTAAGTCTTCTTTGCTCTAATATGTGCTCTAGCAAAGCAAGCAATATAATGTCCACAAAGTCAGGTTTCTCTGGGTCAAAAAGGGCAAGGAGAATGTCCAAGACCCCTCTCACTCGATCCCGGAGCTCCAGTTCCACATCCGGTGGTCCTTGATTCTCGGGCCGTCCACTCATGATGCCTTTACACCCACTCTCCCAAGCCACTGGTTTTCCAAGTGTTGCAAAGTGTCTGTGCAGGACCAGTACGAGACTGCGCACAAGGGAGCAGCACCTTGGAGAGCAGCACCTGGGAGGAGCTGGCTCGAAGCTTCAGCGATTCAAACTCTTCAAATGCTCCAACCGCTAAACTGCTCTCGCCCCTGGCTGGGTTCTCAGCTTTGGGCGCCCTGTGCAGGATTCCTCAGTCCTGGCATCATAACTCTCTCCGCAACAGGGATATTTACCCTGGGTAAGGCTACAAGCTCTAAGAGCAAGGATAATAAAAATACAGACTCACAGGATGTTAGAGTTGGAAGGAAAGTTAAGAGACACTCAGGCTTCAACTTCCTCAAAGCGGAGACAATCACGGCTCAGAGGCCCCAAGGGACTTGCCCAAGGTCACATAGTTGGTTTATGGCAGGAAATGGACAGTGGCTCAGCCTCTTGACCGTGGACTGGGTGACTAGCCCGGAGAGCGTGACTTACACTGGAAGGCTACTCTGCTCCACGAGCGACCTTCTCTGGAAGCTTTATGGAGTAAACGGGGGCCCGAGGGACGGGGTCGCCTCGGCGGCTACAGGGCGAGAGTCGTCCCCGCTGGGCCCGGTGGGCGGCGAGAAGGCGGGCACCGCCAGCACGAGGGGCGCATCCTGCCCCGGGGTCCGCTCGCGGGGACGCGCGGCCTGGGCCGGAGGTGGCCGGATCCCGGGACTCGGCCCGGCCACGCCCACCCGGCGAAGGCAGCCCAGGCCCGAGGTGAGAGCCGCTCCCGCGCGCCGAGACCCTGCGACTACGGGCGGCCTGACCCCGCAGCACCTTCTCCGTGGCCAGGCAAGGTCCCCACAGGCCGCTCGAACCCCGAGTCCAGACACCTGCATTCGGCAGTCCCGGCATTTGGACGTCCACCAAACGCCGGAAGCGGAAACGCGAGCCCCAGACGGAGTCGGTCCTGTGCCCGCAGACTGACAGCAGCATTAACCAATAAAATATGGCGATGGTTTAGGAGCCTATTTGTTTCAAAGGAACCATTGATGATGGGTAGGACTTTACTACACGCTGGGTTTGGGGGTCCCAAGCCACGACTAGAACTGACCCAGCTGAAGAGGGTGGAGTCCTACCTCGTTTTCCCCACGCCCGCGGGAATTAGGGGAGGTGGCGGCCTCTCGCGCTCCGCCACCCGGGGGGGGAGCACTGAGAGAGAGAGCCCTTTCCAAAGCCTTGTCCCTTACAGCAGAAACGGGCGTTTATCCCTGTTAATCCCTATTTATCCCTATGATACAGGTGTATAAACCGAGGCGGCTTGGGCCTGAGGTCTCTCAGTGTGGAGATGAGACTCCAATTCAGATTTTTTGCCAGTTAAGAAAGTACCTTTCGGCCAGCCCCGTGGTATAGCGGTTAAGTGCGCGCGCTCTGCTGCGGCGGCCCAGGGTTCGCCAGTTCGGATCCCGGGGGCACACAGAAGCACGGCTTGTCAAGCCATGCTGTGGCGGCCTCCCATATAAAGTGGAGGAAGATGGGCACGGATGTTAGCCCAGGGCCAGTCTTCCTCAGCAAAAAAAGAGGAAGATTGGCAGATGTTAGCTCAGGGCTGATCTTCCTCACAAAAAGAAAGAAAGTACTTTTCTGGCATGGTTGTCCACTGTAGTAATGCTTCACCACCACCATCCTCCCCCTCGCCCCACACACACACACACACACACACACACTTCCTCATTTCCTGCGTGCACACTCCTGGGAGATTCAAGATGAATACCACTGATGAGTATTCATTCATCAATTGTGGAGCATCTACTCTGGGCCAAGCAAAACACTCCCCCCTCTTAAGGAGAGCAGTCCAACAGAGGATGCATTTTCTAAAAAGTTGCCGTAAACAACCCAAGTAACTCCAGTACAGTGTGATAAGTGCTAAATGGAGGTGCGTTCAAAGTAAATGGCTGGAAAGAAATACTGGAGAGCAGCTGAGAAAGCCCAGGAGAGCAGAAGGTGCAGCCTCAGGGAAAAGGGGCAGGAAAATATATTTTATTGAGCACCTACGTTGCATATTTTATCTGGTTTGAATGAATCCTCCAAAGTAGGTCTCACTCCCTAATTAAAAGATGAAAGGTCGAAAATTCAGCCGAAGGTGGGTGAAGCTGTGATTCCCCTCACAGGAGCAGCAGCCTGTGGTGGGGCGAGGGAAGGACAGGATGACAAGAGGGGCTCTCCAGAGAGTCCTAGATCCAGTTGCGAGTGTGGGCCATGGAGATTTCTTCTATCCTCTGATCTTAGGAACAGGTGTTCGGAGAGGGCTGGTGTGGAAACTCAGGCCAGCACTTGCATGCACACACATCTACCTTTCAAAACATTCCCTGGGCCAGCCCGGAAGTTCCACAGGGCTGCCTCAGGGACCCGCTAGGTGGGGCAAAAGCCCAGTCCAAAAGAGGGCTTTGGGTTCCCACCATGAAATCATCAGAGCAGCTCTGCTTTTACAAGTGTTGTATTACTGGAGGATTTCACTTGAAAAGAGGTTCCGCTGTTAAAAAAAAAAATTGAAAATTACTAATCCAAGTCCATGCCCCATTCCCTTAACTCAGGGATCTCCTGAGCAAATGGAACTTTCACTGAGGCAAAATCAAGCATGGAAAGGGTAGTCCCAAACACAACTCATATCACCTACACCACCAACACCACAGCCAGTACTTCAAGGGAGAAGACATGCATACGTGTCCTCGAGCTGTGAGCCACACTCCCCAAAGAATGGGACTAAAGGACCCCCCATAGTCTACGTAGATGAGATGCTTTCCCACTGGCAGCTTCCTGCTCCCTCAGAGGACACTTGGTCTCAGAAACCTAGACAGGTCCATTCTTTGGTGAAAGCAGGCCCCATCTAGGTCAGAGTTGTCAATATTACCACAGAGAATAGGACTTCAATGGTCACTGCTATACAGAGTGACTTACCTCTTCCCAGCAGCCTTCTGGAATGGGAAGAGAAATTTTGTCATGAATTTTGCAGATGAGGAAAAGGAGGCCTCCAGAAGTGATTTGCTCTGGTCACACCGCTAGCTAGTGGCACAAGTGAGTCTAGAACCAGGTCTGTCAGGTCTTTGGCTTCCAATACTCTATTCGCTACACCACAAATTTCACGACAGGAGCAGGCGGAAGACAAATAGGAACTAATAACTCTGAAAGGCAGCACCACATGGCATGATTGAGAGAGGCAAATGTCAATAGATCAGTTTCAGCAAGAGTTCGGTTTCTAGATCATTGATACGTTTAGAAAAACATTGCACAGAGGTGTTGCTAAGCAGTGCATAAGGAGACAAGGATTTTGAGATGAAGCAAATAAGCTTATCCTCTAAGAATTCAACTAATTATAGCCACACATAATGAGTGGAGACTAACGTCTCCTAGGCCCATGGATCATCCACTTAACTCCGACTTAACAAGTGATACTAACCTATCTGCAGAGGGGGGACGGCCTGTTCAGCAGGGACACCTGGAGGGAAGCGTTAACAAGGCAGTCTTGAGCACTGAGCAGACAGCACTGTGGGGCAGGGGAGAGAAGTGGGACTTTGAAGCGTAGCATTCATCACCTGAGGGGGTTCATGGCTGGGTCTGCTGTCCCTCACATGACTACTTTCTTTCACTCTATGTTGATCAACCACTGTCTGATCACAAAGCCACCATTTCAGTCACTTGAGACTGGGAACAAGGGGTGCTCTGAAGGAGGCTTGGGATAGGAGAGCTCCCACTGTAAATTAATAATAATTGGGTTTCTAGATTCTATTGGTCTCTTGGAAATTTGGTTCACAAGAGCCTACCACCCAGGGTCTGGTCACCTCTGAGTGTACTGAGGAAATCCAGTCTCTGCTCCAGAAAGGCTGGGGACCAGAACCCGGCTGTGGTAAATGTGCCAAGATGTGCCACTCCCTGAGGCCTCCTGGCAGGCACCTCTGCCCTCAGACACCAACAGCGTAACAAACAGCAGAGATGCTGTGCCTGACAGGGCCTGTGAGCAATGAGGGGCCCAGGCAAAGTGTTTCCTTGGAGCCAGACCCTCCTCCTCCCAGGAGCAGCTCTACAGCTCTGTCTGGCCTGTGAATGGATAAAAAATTCTCAGTCAGGACCCTGAGAACAGTGAGTAGGAGAGAGGGAGCCAGACGCAGGTAGGCCCTGGTGCCACAGCCTCTGCTGATGCCAGAGACACCAGCTCAGCTGCACCAACGACTGGGTGGAAAGCCAACAGGAATTAACCACCAGCCCTTACTCTCCACCAGGCTCTGAAATCTTGTCTCGAAATCTCACCATCGCCCATGCAATTCTGTTTTCACTTCCTCTGTGGACTTGGGCTATCAAGTTAGGAGGGTGAATAAAAGGAAAGACTCTAACATTCTGTCCAGAGATGTGAAATAGCTTAACAGGGCCAGGCAGCAGGGAGGTTAAAACAGCCCTGCATTTGAAAAACTCCAGGGCTGGGGCCGGCCCAGTGGCGCAAGGGGTTAAGTGCGTGTGCTCCACTGAGGCCGCCCGGGGTTTGCGGATTTGGATCCCGGGCGCGCACCGACGCACCGCTTGTCAAGCCATGCTGTGGCGGTGTCCCATATAAAGTGGAGGAAGATGGGCATGGATGTTAGCCCAGGGCCAGTCTTCCTCAGCCAAAAAGAGGAGTGGCAGATGTTAGCTCAGGGCCGATCTTCCTCACACACAAAAAATAAAGACATTAAAAAAAAAAAAAAGAAAAACTCCAGGGCTGTCTGAGAGACTGAGGGGGCAGCAGGCCCAGCATACTGGGCCCCTGAACTCCCTGGTTATGAGACAGGACCTCCATCGGGAATGAAGGGCTGGAAGAGTGACGGCCGGTCACATGCAAGGAAGGGCCAGTTACAGTTGTGGACCATCTTGATACTAGCCAGGGAGAAGACTAACACTAGTAGCCAATATATCGTTTTTATTTTAATGTTTTGTTGTTTTCTCCATTTGTTCTTTAGGAGTTTCCCACGGCTTTAACAATGCAGTGGAGTGAACTGACTTCAGGAGTGAAGGGGTTAAGCCACAGGTGCCGGCAAGGTACTTACTGAACCTCTCTTCTGATCTCCCACCTCCTCAGCTGTGACGTGGGGACACTCCCCTACCTCACAGGATTGTCAAGATTGAGATCCACATGTAGAGAGCTTGGCATAGTGCCTGTGCATAGTAACTGCTCCGTACACTGTGTTACTATAAGCCATTATGGCTCATTGTAAACTATAAATACAATCCAAAGGGAAGGAAAATGCAGGAAAAAAAGAGGAAGTAACATTATGACCTGCCTCAAATTGTAAAATCTCTAATAAAAGTGAGGGTGTGTAGTTGGTGGCACAAGTCTGTCTAGAACCAGGTCTGTCCTGCTCCCAACACTCCATCCACTCCATCCCAAACTTCAGAACAGGGCCAGGAGGAGACAAAGTACTGACTGGGGGGGGTTCTGGGGGGAACGTCTGGGGGTTGCTAAGTTGATTCTTGATCTGGATGCCAGTTACACAGGTGCGTTCAGTTTGTAAAAATTCAAGTACACTTTGGTGCACTGATGTGTTATATTTCAATAAAAAGGTTAAAACAAGGGGAACCGTCTCAGGATTTAGTTATATGAATACCCTGGGATTAAAGAGTAAGAGTAAGACAAAGTCTCCCAAGTTTCACCGCTTGCCCAGACAGAAGAGAAGCAGATTGTGGACGACAGACTCAGCTACATTAAAGAAGGTGCCTGGTTTTTCACTGTGACATTTCAAAAATATAAGTTGTTTCATTAGGATACTGGTTGGTTGGTTTTTATAAACGTCTTCCACTTTGTCTCCATTGGGATTGTCACCAATACCAATAAATGGTAACTTGAGAGAATACTGAAGTTAAAACTAACTTACATTTATCATCTTACCAAAGGAAAGTGTAGGAGACCTAATCCATTTTCCAGGTCAGAATTCTGGGTTCCATCTGCCTCTTGCATTTATATATACCTCCACGAAGAGACCCAATGGGCAAATATATTTACTGAGTTCCCATCATGTGCCAGGACCTGAGTTGGGTACTGGAGATAGAGTCTGGAGCCTCAGTATGGGTGTGAACATGAAAAATAGAAGAGGAAGGGGGCAGAATCCGCAGGGGAGACAGATGTGTAACAGGCCAATGCAATGAGAGTGACAGGCACTGAGGCCGGAGAGTACAGGGGTGCGGCAGCAGGGTCAAGTCTGCCACAGAAGTGCAGGGAAGGCCTCATGGAGGAGGTGGTACCCAGGCTGAGTCTTGAAAGACGTGCAGTGTGCCCTAGGCAGAAAGGGAAGCCCAGCATTCCCGAAAGGGAGCAGAGTGAGCAGGGGGATGAGGAGAGGCCCCGCGGGGCACATTCAGGGGGAGCTGCCAGGGGGCAAGGATGGGCAGGAGCACAGAGGTGTGGTGACCAGGTTCCACAGAGGCCCTATTTGGAAGGCCTCATCTGCCCTCCAAGGAGCACGGCCTTTCTGTAGATGATGGGGAGCCCCAAGGGGTTTAAGCTGGGTGGTGACAGGCTCAGCTGTGTGTCTTGGAATGCTCACTCTGGTGACAGCATGGAGGATGGAGCAGCAGGAGGCAGGGCTGGAGAGGGCTGCGGTCCCAGTAAGGGGGCTATCGAGGTGGTCAGGCAAGGGTTTGAACTACGCCAAACCATTCCCGAATGGCTCTGAGGCATGCGAAGAAGGACGGAATCTTGGATGACTCCAGGTTTCTGGGTTGTGTGAACCCCAGTGGACGGCAGTGCTCCTCACAACGAGGAGGCACAAGGAAATACAGCTGTGTGACCAGCATCCCGGTCAAGGGAGGCAGGTGGCATAGCTGAGTTCTGGACATGCCAAGGTTGAGGCTGCAGGAACTCCAGCTTGTGAGTAGGCTGCAGGAAGAAGCCGGTAGAGAGGGACAGCCTGGAGATCAAGAGAGGAAACAGCTGGTGGAGCAAGGTCCTGACCCTGGAGTGAAGCGGAGGCTCAACTCCAGGTAGCGACACATCAGTTAGATGGAAAGCACATCTCTAGGCTGAGCCCGAGGCGAGGAAGTGAGGGGGCACAATCTAGAGAAGTTTATAGGCCTGGGGGAGGCTACACCTGACAGGTTAAAGGTTCTCAGAGGTGAGCCGAGCCTGGGAGTTGGCATGGGTCTGAGGAGAGGGGCCAAAGGGTACACAGCAGCCATTGTGGGAACTGGGAAAGGGAAGTGACCAACTCACATAAAAGACTTGCTGAGGAGGCTTGGGGGCCAAGTGAGGGTAAAGCAATTGCTTTTTTCTTTTTACCATTTATTGTAGGTTTTTAATTGTCCCAAGGCTGTTCCTATGAACTTAGAAACAAATTGGTAGCAAAAACTCAGTCCCTAAGTCCATGTTCATTTAAGGGGAAATAATCTTTGTTACAGAGGCACAGGCATAACTGAGGTGCCAGTAAAGATGTGGCAGAAGTAGATCTGCTGAGGGGACTGGGACTTCTTGATGTTTTTAGGGTAAGAAGGCCACGTCCTTCCATCCAACACAGAGCCATGTGACGGTCACTGTATACTGACCCCTCTTGTCTCTGCAGACCCACACTAAGGGCAAAGCAGGACAGGAAGTGATGGACTCTCAGCCTTTCTAGAACCACATCTGTCATTCTCCCAACCTGGTTCCAGGCTAATTCTGCAATTCCAGCTAATCTTGTTTCCTGTTTTCCAGGATATTTTGTGCTTCTACTAAGTAGGGAGGAGTAAAAAAAGAAAGTTAAGTTTCAAAAGCTTAATATCAACTCTTTTCTCAAGTTGAGACTTAAAGAGAAGACAGATCCAATATCTTCTACAATTCAAATTCCAGAACTTAATGTCACCTGAGAAACCACCCTATCCGCTCTCCCTTACAGGTAGGAAAGCTCTTCTATCTTCCCAGACAGATGGGAATCTTTCTCCTAGGAAAACTTCATGAAGACAGGTAATGGACTTCTTGTCACAACCTTTCCCTGGCACCTAGCACAGTGATGGGACAGAAGTCCTCAATAAATGTTTGCCAAATAAGTGAAGAAATGGGATTAATGATGAGGATTTCACAGCCTACATGGTTTGGCTTAAGAACCGTCACTGGGGGCCGGCCTCGTGGCTTAGCGGTTAAGCGTGCGCGCTCCGCTGCTGGCGGCCCGGGTTCGGATCCCGGGTGCGCACCGACGCACGGCTTCTCCAGCCATGCTGAGGCCGCATCCCACATACAGCAACTAGAAGGCTGTGCAACTATGACATACAACTATCTACTGGGACTTTGGGGAGAAAAGGGGAAAAAAAGGAGGAGGATTGGCAATAGATGCTAGCTCAGAGCCGGTCTTCCTCAGCAAAAAAGAGGAGGATTAGCACGGATGTTAGCTCACAGCTGATCTTCTTCACACACACACAAAAAGAACCGTCACCACCTAGGCTGGAAACCTCCTCCTCGTGTCGAATTTAGTTGATTCTGGATAGAGGTGATTCCCAATGGCCTCCACGGGAGGCCACCTGGCTCCTTACCCAAAGCTGCTGCTCCAAGTCTTGGGTGACAGACTGGATGCAGAGTTGGCACAAGACAATGGAAAGGTGTGTGCACTGATCAAGCACACAGGTCTAGGATCACCTAGAAGGTGTGTTCCTTGAAGCAACTGATTTTTACTCCCTGAAGGTCTTGGACCACTTTCAGCCTGGGGCAAGATGTTGGGGGGTGGGGAGGGGAAGTGAGGTGTGGGTTTGCTTACAGCCAAGTTCAGGTTTTTAACACGTTAAAAGACAGACTCAGGAAAACAATGGGACTCTACTTTATTAGGCAATATTGAGCATCCATCCTATAAGAACCAAGGTCCATTCTGAGGACAGGCTCCATGCGTAGGAGGTGGTGGTTTCACATTTCTCACATCTATAAAAATACATAAAAATTATCTACTCTCCTCTTCCCTCATAACAAACCCCTTCACCTGCTGTCATCCCCCTGCCTTTACTGTTTCAAGGCCCAAGGACCCAAGAACAAAGCCCTGGTAGCATCTCAAGATCAAGGGTGAGACCTGTAGGGCAATTCCTGATTCAAGCCCAAATCTCTCCAGGGGACAGATGTGTCCTAAAATCAACGCTTCCTTAAAAACCATGTCCTTAGTATACAAAAGCTACCAGACAGAATTCCAGCTCTGCATATATAAAATAAAAAATATAAGAACAGGGGAATGACAAGTGCATAGAGTGATGATTATGGGGCTGTGTATCTGTGGGCTAAGGACACAAGCCCACCCTGCAGAGTGCAGGACCATTTCACCCTTGATAAGACAGAAGGGGTATGCAGCTGGTGGTCTCTGCCTTCTCTTCACACTCAAAACATGAAACCCCACAAGAACTGTGTTCCCCTGGCAGCCAACTTACCACAGGATAGTAAGCAGAGACAAAGGCAAATACGTGAATTTCCTCACTTTATACCTTTTCTGGCAGGCCCTGTTTCAATTCCCATCAATTGGAAAGGTTACTGGGACACTGGTTCCATGCCACACTCCCTCGTGTTTCGGTGTTCCTGACAATTTCTAGAAATAGAAAAGGGCTTTACCTTCACGTGGATGACTGACAATTGGAGAAGCCCCTCCACCCTGACCTGAAATCAAAGCCCAGGACACAAAGCCAGGAAGAGCCGGTTCTGACATGGGCAGGGGGCTTGGAATGCTAGCAGCGCAGGGTGACGGCACCTCAGCCCAACAGGTGGCAGCAAAACCAACAGATCAACCAATAGATTCCCTGTATTTCTCTGAGGACTCAGCCCAGGGTATGGGCATGCTGTCTTCTGTTCCACATGGAGAACACTTCCCCCTTGTTCTACCAAAGAGGAAACTGAGGCACAGAGGATCAGAAGAGAAGGAGCCAATCAAGTTGTGACATTAACAGAAAAAGACCCAACTTTCCAACCTTCCATTCCTACACTCTGTTCTTGGGGTTTGACTCCAACCACTAAGATGATGGTATCCTAGAAATGAGGATGAGCAGGGGTAAGATTCTGGCAAAAATCCCCAAAGAGCATTTAGGAAGAACAGCTCTTCTAAAGAGACGTTCCTGTTTGGGGCAGTGTGACAATTCCCTCTCCTGGGCCAGTCCCCTCACTTTGGCTCTCTGCCATGTCAATAAAGTTTCTCTTTCATGTGAGTTCTCTGATGTGTAATAAAATTGGAGCTATTGCTAAAGCCTTTGCCACACTCGGGGCATTTGTAGGGCTTCTCCCCTGTGTGGATTCGCTGATGTATAATAAGAACTGAATTCCAGCTAAAGCCTTTCCCACATTCGGGACACCTGTAGGGCTTGTCTCCCAAGTGGGCTCGCTGGTGCATGACCAGAATGGAGCCCCGGCTGAAGCTTTTACCGCACATGAGGCATTTATAGGGCTTCTCGCCCGTGTGGGTCCTCTGGTGCACCACCAGCTGGGAGCGCTGGCTGAAGCATTTCCCACATTCGCCGCATTTGTAGGGTTTCTCTCCCGTGTGGATCCTCTGGTGCTTGATGAGGTTGGAGCTCCAGCTGAAGCTCTCCCCACACGTCAGGCACTCGTAGGGTTTCTCGCCCGTGTGCATGCCCTGGTGTGCAATCAGGCTGGAGCTCTGGCTGAAGCTCTTTCCACACTCCCCACATTTGTAGGGCTTCTCCACCATGTGGGTTCTGCGGTGTGTGGCCAGGTTGGAGCTGCGACTGAAGCTCTTCCCGCACTCGCTGCACTGATAAGGCTTCTCTCCCGTGTGAGTTCTCCGGTGGGTGATGAGGGCTGAGCTCTGACTGAACCTCTGCCCACAGTCCGGACACTTGTATGGTTTCTCTCCGGTGTGGATTCTCTGGTGCCTGATTAGGTTGGAGTTGTAACTAAAGCTTTCGCCACATTCTTTACATTCGTAGGGCTTTTCTCCAGTGTGTATTCCCTGATGTGTATTAAGGCTGGACCGGTTGCCGAAGCTCTTTCCACACTCAGGGCACGAGTACGGTTTCTCTCCTGTGTGGGTTCGCTGATGAGCGATGAGATTAGGGCTCCTGCTGAAACTCTTGCCACACTCGGCACATTGAAAGGGTTTCTCTCCCGTGTGGATTCTCTGGTGGGTTATGAGGTTTGCACTCCGGCTAAAGCTTTTCCCACAATCCCTGCATTTATAAGGTTTCTCCCCGGTGTGAGTAGTTTGGTGTCTACTAAAGTTTGAACCATCACTAAAGCTTTTTCCACATTCTTCACATTTGTAGTACTTCTCTCCCGTGTGGGTCCGCTCATGTGTGATTAGGTGGGATTTCCGGCTGAAGGTTTTCCCACACTGGGGACATTCATAGGGCTTCTCACCCAGGTAGGTTCCCTGAAGGCCTATGAGCTGTCCGACTTCCCTGCCCTGCTGTGGCGCCTCCCCATGGTCCTCACCTGGGGCCTCTCCCTGGGGCCCCCTGGAGCCACAGTCTCTCTCAAAGTCACTTTCCCAGTCAGACTGCTGAATGCCCTCCCCTTCAGGCATTTCTGAGAAGATCTCATGTGATTCCACATCCTCAAATATGCCGTGGTTAGAGTTCTCTCCATTTTCACTCTGGATCTCGAAATCTGAAATAATGAACAAAAATGTACAATTTATACTCAATTCCCTGTAATGATGAGAAAAGGAAAAATTTTTTAAAAATTAAGGTTCTAGCGAAAATAAAGAGGCTAGAGAACCTTCAAAACTTTTAAAAACCAGGTTTATTTCCTTCTAACTGGTTGTCTCGTTGCCAGGCCTCAGACCTTTGTGGTAATCACCCAGAATTTCTTTTTTTTTTTGTGAGGAAGCTCAGCCCTGAGCAAACATCCATGCCAATCCTCCTCTTTTTGCTGAGCAAGACCGGCTCTGAGCTAACACCTATTGCCAATCCTCCTCCTTTTTTTCCCCAAAGCCCCAGTAGATAGCTGTATGTCATAGCTGCACACCCTGCTAGTTGCTGTATGTGGGACGCGGCCTCAGCATGGCCAGAGAAGCAGTGGGTCGCTGCGCGCCCGGGATCCAAACCCAGGCCGCCAGCAGCGGAGCGCGTGCACTCAAATGCTAAGCCACGGGGCCAGCCCCAATCACCCAGAATTTCTAGGTCTTAAAGATGTGGGTTCTATGTCTCCACCAACTTCTCCACTGGGAAATGAGGTCAGGTGGGAATCTGAAAATCCTAACAGAGGAAAGCAACAGGGTACACAATGACCCCCAACACTCCCCATGGTGCCTGATGCTTAGTAGGCACTCAGTTAAATCTGATGAATGAATGAATGAGTTTTTTATTGGTATCACAGAAATTTCCCTAAAACTGAGTCTCCTTTCAAAGGAGTTCAATCTTGTGCATTGAAATGTATCTGGTGTTTATAATTTTCTCAGTTGCCATTTAAGTAAGACACAGGGAATATGACAGCACCCCTGCAACAAGGACTCCAGGTGTCTATACAGATGACTGGAAACAAGTAAGAGGACAGTTAAAAGAGCCCTCAAACTTATCTGCTGTGGGAGTCTACAGATAACTCTCCCAATGGCAATATAAAATATCTACCTTCCAGAACCTTGTCAAACTTTCTACTGCCCAAAACTTATCAAACATCTGGGCAAAAGATATCATTAGGGAGGATGGTTGGAAGAATATGTATCCCCTCCTTAGAAGAGAGACTCTAACATCTGCCCTAGGATTCAGTCAGAACAGCAGGGAACTGTGAGCCTGGATCACACTGTTCTGGCTCCAGCAGAACTATTTCCACTGAATGGTGTTGGTTTGATGGCTCTGGCTGACAATGAGAACATTCTAAGAAGTGTCATTAGAAATTAACGGCTGTCAAGAACATTAACGCTGCCAGGAAGTTATTGACGACATTGTTTATACCACACAATGTCCTTCTGATGAGCCAGAAGAGGAAACTTCCCTCTGACCGAAATACCAGAAAGAGCCAGTCTTCTGAGCGATTTGTGTCTGCCTCATGCCGGATTGTGGCTCCCTCTTTGCCTTGCCTGCTTGGAAGCTCAGAGCCAAAAGCTCAGAGCAAAAACAAAGGATGTTTTTACAGCATGCAATTTGTGTTCTTTCGTTTCATTTTTTTCCTTCTTTCTTTTTTAAGATAATTTCTTTTTTTGTGTGTGTGAGGAAGATGAGCCATGAGCTAACACCCAATGCCAATCCTCCTCTTTTTGCTGAGGAAGATTGGTCCTGGGCTAACATCCGTGCCCATCTTCCTCTACTTTATATGGGGCGCCACCACAGCACGGCTTGACAAGCGGTGTGTCGGTCCGCACCCGGGATCTGAACCCGTGAACCCCGGGCCACCGCAGCAGAGCGCGCGCACTTAACCGCTTGTGCCACCAGGCTGGCCCCTACTATAATTTCTTTATGCTCTATTTCTGTAAGGTGTCTTCAATACTTTTTTGGAATTCTGTATATAGAAATCAATGCTTTTATTGATAAAGATGATGACCTGATTATTCCCAAGACCTAACATCAGACCCCCTGAGAAAGCAGTTTTATCTACAGCCTATGAGCAAAATAATTACACAGAGTCCTAGTGACATTTCCATTATTAATGCTAATAAACTGCTTAAGGTTATATGCCCAATCTATTGATTATTAGTTTCTATAAGTTAATGTAAATTTCCATATGTGCACATGATAAAATTTGGCATGCATCTCTCAAGTACAACCTGGGTTCCACTCACGCCTTTAGTCAGTACAAGATCGTATTTAAACCTACAAATAGGTATATAATTACATTTCGTGCTCACACTAACATATATGCTGCTGGTAATCTGTGGACTCATATAACTGCCCTCTGGCCTCCCTCTCCCAGATCTCCAGGGGTGGGATGTAGGCATGACGGGCACAACGCAAGCTCCCTCTTGACTAGGACCAGGAATTCTGTGCTTCCTCTACTTCCTGCAAGACGGTTTTTTGTAAGTTTCTAGCACAGAGCTTGGCTATCATATCTCTTCTATAAGGACCTCTGGGCTGAGGCCCTGATTTATTTTCCTCAAGCTAACATGACCAAAAACATTTCTTTGACGATTTTAGTAATTGTTCTCTTCTGAACAGGGATATTAGCTAATAAGGTTTTTCACTGCCTTCAAATGAGAAGAAGTGATACTTTCTGGTATGAGCTCAGAAGCAACAGGGAAAAGGAACAAAAACTCAAACTTCATTTTCAGTGAGATCAGGAGGAAGATTAATTTGCAGATACCAAACTACACGTCAGGGCTTCCAAAAGCAGCAGAGACTGCGCAGAAGCCGATGAAGGATGAAGTGAAGAGAGCAAGCATGGAAAGTAGTGTGTGGGGGGTGTTCCTCAGGGGCAGATCTCAAAAAGCTCAGGCAGAAGATCACTTCCTGAAGGTCAGGGACTCACCCTTAAGCGCAACAGAGCACCTGGGGGCGGGGGTGATGGGGGCTGGCTTCTGTGGTTCAGAGAAGCAGAGGAGGAGCGACTACAAGCAGAATCGCAAAGACGAGCCACGTGTGCAGGAGGCTCTCTGTTTCTGTAAAGCAGAGGAGGGAGCCTTTGACCCTCAAACATTCATCATGGGAATTATTGTTATTGAGAAAAGTGACCATTTTTCATCCATAAAAAAGGTTAAATGAAGCAACTGCCTATATGAAGGAAGACCACAAAGTAGAACTTGAGGAAGAGACGGTGAGACAACAGGAGGTGATGCATGGGAGCCAGCAGGACTCAGGAAAGGAGGGAAAAGTCCAGAGAAATGAAGACAAAACGGGAAGGAACACAAACAAAAACAGGCACCTTGGAAAGCATAGAAAGGGAGGAGGACTGAAATTAGAAAAGGAAATGAAATGGAAACAAAGAAAGAGGTTAAAATGATTAAAGAGAATGAAAGATGGGGCTGGCCCAGTGGCACAAGCGGGTAAGTGCACACACTCCGCTGCGGCGGCCTGGGGTTCACAGGTTCGGATCCCAAGCGCGCACCGACGCACCACTTGTCAAGCCATGCTGTGGTGGCGTCCCATATAAAGTAGAGGAAGATGGGCACGGATGTTAGCCCAGGGCCAATCTTCCTCACACACAAAAAAATAAATAAATAAGGAGAATGAAAGAAACAGAAGGTAGACAAAAGCAGAATCAACAAACATATAACTGGAGTTCTCAAAAAAGGAAACTAAACCAGAGGAAAAGAACAAATACTTCAAGTATAATCTATAAAGACATCAGAACCCTTGAAACGTACACTGTGTGCTAAGGAAAACTAACCCAGGGTGGTTAATAACAAGACAGGTGACAACAAGGCAAAAAGATCAAATCACTTATGTCGGGGAAGAAAATCAACTGGTCTCAGATTTCTCTACAGTAACGTTCAACATCGGCAGACAGGGCAGCAACAGCTACAGGACAGGCAAGAAAAGAAGACGTATGCCAAGGATTTTATGTCCAACAAAACTGTCCTTCAAGTATAAAGTTTACAGGCAAACAGCTCTGAATACACACAAATTCACGGAATACTGTTCCTATGAGACCCTCTTGAGGAAACTATTAGGACGTGAATTCAGTCAACCAAGAGATAAAGGGAATTCTAAAACAAAGGGATTGGGGATGAACACTTGATACATTTAACTTTAGAACAAGACTAAAACTACCATGGCGATTAGGGTGATAAAAGAGAATGTAAATGTTGTACAGTGATGTAGAAATGACACTCTAATCAAAATTGGGGTTGGAAGAAGGTGGGATATAGGATATGTTTGTTGATTGCTTCATCTGTAATACCTGAGAGTTCAAAGGATATCATTTAAAATTGGCAAATCATGTAGTCACTGAAGCGTAAGTGTCTTTAATAGTACAAAAATAAACATTAAGATAAGATTATTACAAGCAATAACAAGTGCTGGTAAGGATGTGGAGAAAAGGGAACGCTTGTCCACTGCTGGTGGGAAATTGGTGCAGCCACTATGGAAAACAGTATGGAGATTCCTCAAAAAATTAAAAATAGAACTACCATATGATCCAGCAAGTCCACTTCTGGGTATACATCCTAAGGAAACAACATCACTGCCTTGAAGATATATCTGTACCCCCATGTTCACTGCAGCATTATTTACAATAGCCAAGACATGGAAATAATCTAAGTGTCCATCAATGGATGAATGGATAAAGAAGATGTGGTGTGTATACATACATATATATATGTGTCTGTGTGTGTGTGTGTGTATGTAATATTTTTCAGCCATAAAAAAGAAGGAAATCCTGCCATTTGCAACAACATGGATGGACCTTGAGGGCATTATGCTAAGTGAAATACGTCAGACAGAGAAAGACAAATACTATATCATCTTACTTATATGTGAAATGTAAAAAAAACAAACTCATAGAAACAGAGAACAGATTGGTGGTTACCAGAGGCAGGGGGTGGGGAGTGGGTGAAATGGAGGAATGTGGTCAAAAGGTACAAACTTCCAGTTATAAAACTAGTAAATTCTGGGGATATAATGTACAGCATGGTGACTATAGTTAACAATACTGTATTGTATATTTGAAAGTTGCTAAGAGAGCAGATCTCATCACAAGAAAAAAACATTTGTAACTATGGAAGGTGATGGATGTTAACTAAACTTATTGTGGTGATCATTTCACAATACATACATATATCAAACCATTATGCTGTATACCTTAAACTAATACAATATTATATGTCAATTATATCTCAATAAAACTGGGGAGGACATAAGATTATTGACTGAAATCAGAGGGGCGGGGAGAAGAACTATCTCTGTCAGATGTTAAAACATATTATAAAATCTCAATAATTAAAACATTAATAGACAATCAAACCAATGAAACAAAAACTCCAGAAAAAGACTTAATGGACATGTGAATTCAGAATTTAATATAGGTGGCACACGAACAGACAGACCAGTGGAACAGAAAAAAAAACACATAATGACTATGGGGATTTAACATATGATAATGGTAACTTCTCAAATCCATGGAGAAAAGATACAATATTCAATAAATGATGCTGGAACAACTATTAGGCCAAATGGAAAAATTCGAGTTGGACCCATACTAGGACAAATCCCAAATAGATCAAAGATTTAAACATAAAAAAATTAGTATTGTGGGCTGGCCCTGTGGTGTAGCGGTTAAGTGCGCACGCTCCGCTGCTGGTGGCCCAGGTTCGGATCCCGGGCGTGCAGTGACGCACTGTTTGTCAGGCCATGCTGTGGCGGCGTCCCATATAAAGTGGAGGAAGATTGGCATGGATGTTAGCTCAGGGCCAGTCTTCCTCAGCAAAAAGAGGAGGATTGGCGTGGATGTTAGCTCAGGGCTGATCTTCCTCACGCACACACAAAAGAATGAGTAAAATATTAAAAAAAAATAAATTAGTATTGAACTATCAGACAAAAATATGACAGAATTCCCTCATAATCTGGAAACCTTTAAATGTGATACTTAATTTGTGTGATTATTTTCTATGACCTCATTACAGAGGCCCTTCTGAGCAGAATCCAGACCCAATAACCCCCTCACTGCCTGCTGCTGTTTTGCTGCTGTTTAAGGACCAATCCCATCTTCCTCCACATAGACAAAGATGCAAGACTGTGATATTCCAGGCAAGGCCACAGGAAGGTTCAGAGTTCTTTAAAAGTTGACCTCTGATAACGGGGAGGCACAGGAGCCATGCTAAAGGACAGAAAAGAGTGGCCCTTCAGGTGATCTGCCTTCACACAAGCGCCTCCAAATGGGGAAAAATCACTGAGCTGGGGTGATGAGGGATCCTGGCCCCTTCCAAACTTCTCCTCAAGAAAGGCCGGCCCTGGTAAAATCAAGAGTACAAAGAAGAGTACGTTCCACTGCAGGCAACTGTCTTCTTTATTTATTGGTGGCCAATCAGAAAGTGAGAACTCAGAAACTGGTTTGGTCAAATATAAGGGGAATAGCTTCACCAACATGTTATGAATGCAGATGGGATGATGAGAGAGTAGGAGCCGGGATTTTCTTAAAAAAGGAACCTCACCAGTAGAAACAGTGTTTGCTATTTCAACACGTCAAGATGAGCATATTTTGTGGATGTGACTGGATATGGGAGGCCGGCTTCTGAGGAAGCAAGCACGTGAGCAAGTAGTTGGAAGGTCCAGATCTCCAGTAGAGAAAACTCAGAGATAGGTCAGGCATTAAGGAAAAAGGAAAGAAAGCCCTCATTTTCTAAATGTTTTGATCTTCCCAAAACTACTCAAGTAGAGAAGGAGTTCCCTTACCTATGCAGACACTTTAAAACAAGGGTTTTGTGCTGTGCAGTTTAAAAGTTAATGAATCTCACATAACATATACTCTTTATTCAGATTACATTGTCTATTTTCAGATAGTGTAAGTATTGTGACAAAAATAAAACAGGGTGATTTGAAGCAAACAACTGGAGGGCCCCCTGAGAAAGCGACTTTTGGCCAAGATGGGAATGCTGTTCTAACTCACCTTAATAGTAATCTATACAATACTGATCTATTTTATTTACTCATATGCTTCATTGTAAATAAATTAACAAGCTTGTTCTTCTTGGATATAGCAATTACCCACTTACTCACAGGCAGAGCCATATATATTTGTCTGTGATTAACTTCAGGTTTTGGAAAGTATAAACAGATTGTCAAAAATCTGGCCCTGAAACAGACTTAAAAGAATATATGGTTCTCCCCTTGTGCATTACTAGTGGAAATGTAAAATGGTGCAGCCACTGTGGAAAACAGTAGAGGGGTTCCTCAAAAAATTAAACACGGGGGCCAGCCTGGTGGCTCCTAGTGGCTAAGTTTGTGTACTCCACTTTGGCGGCCTGGGGTTTGCAGGTTCGGATCCTGGGTGCAGACCTACACACCGCGCATCAAGCCATGCTGTGGCGGCCCCACATATAAAACAGAGGAAGATGGGCACAGGTGTTAGCTCAGGGACAATCTTCCTCAAGCAAAGAGAGGAAGACTGGTGACAGATATTATCTCAGGGCCAATCTTCCTCACACACACACACACAAAAACATGAAAACATTTTAGAAAATAAAATTAAACATAGAATTACTATATGATCCCACAATTCCACTTCTGGCTATATATCCGAAAGAACTGAAAGCAGGGACACAAACAGGTATTTCTGCTTTCATGTTCATGCGTTACTCACAACAGCCAAAAGGTGGAAACAACCCAAATGTCCATCAACAGACGAATGGATCAACAAAATGTGGTGCATACATACAATGGAATATTATTCAGCCTTAAAAAGGAATGGAATTCTGACACATGCTTCAATATAGATGAACCTTGAGGACATTATGCTAAGTGAGAGAAGCCAGACACTGAAGGACAAATATTGTATGATTCCTCTTACATAAGGTATCTCAAGCAAATTCATAGAGATGGAAAGCAGATGGTGGTTGCCAGGGGTTGAAGGAGGAGGAATGAGGAGTTAGTGTTTAATGGGGACAGAGTTTCGGTTTGCAAAAATGAAAAAATTCTGGACTTGGATGGTAGTGATGGCTGCACAACAATGTGAATGTACTTAATGCAACTGAACTGTACAGCTAGAAATGGTTAAAATGGCAAATTTTATGTTATATATATTTTACCACAACAAAAAAAGAATTTATTGCTCTTAGATATAATTTTACATATTCTATCAAATTTAAAATAGGTGATACAGGGGCCGGCCCGGTGGCGCGAGCGGTTAAGTGCGTGCGCTCTGCTGCGCCGGCCCGGGGTTTGCCGGTTCAGATCCTGGGCGCACACCGACACACCGCTTGTTAAGCCGTGCTGTGGCGGCATCCCACATAAAGTAGAGGAAGATGGGCACGGATGTTAGCCCAGGGCCAGTCTTCCTCAGCAAAAAAGAGGAGGATTGGCATTGGATGTTAGCACAGGGCTGGTCCTCCTCACACACAAAAAAATAAATAAATTAAATAAAATAGGTGATACATCACCTACTAGAAAAATTCTGAAATTAATTTTAAAAGATTAAATAAATAAATGCTCAAAAGGCATAGAATTCTTAGAAACACTATTAAATTTCTCATGGTCTAAAGGGCAAAAGAAACTATTCTATCTCACTTTAATGGGTATTTCTCTGATAATCTGTAAGGTTGAACATCTTTTCATACAGTTATAATTTGTATTTCTTCATTTCTAAATTGCCTGTTCATATCTTTTACCTTTTATTCCACTGGGTTGACTTTTCCCATGAACTGTAGAAGCCCTCATAGATCAAGGATTTTGACTCTTATCTGCTACACTGCAGATTTTGTTGCAAATATTTCCTCCCAGTCTGTGCATTCTTTTAACTTTGTTCATAGTTTCTTTTTTATATAAAGGACTTTTCTTCTGTTTTCATGAGTCCAAACTAGGTTTGAAGGTTTCTGTCTTGCTTAAGAAGTCCTAAGCAAGATTACAAAAGTAATCCTCCCCAAGATTACAAAAATATCCTCCTATGTGTCATTCCAGATCTTAATCATGCCATGATCAATAATCCATTCGGAATTTATTTTTGTGTAACTTCTGAAGCAGAGATCTATTTCCGTGTAAGTAGGGATTCAATTTTAGTTTTTTCAAAATGGTTAGACCACTCTCCAAATACCATTCACTGATTGATTCCTGAATTGCCAGAGGAACTCTTCCCTCATCGGTTAGTAAACAAAAGCTGCAGTCGTGGCCTGGTCTAAACCAATGGTTCTTGTGTTCTCCCACCCTCACCACACACTGCAGACTCACGTGCACAGCAGATCCCATGGCTGTTCACGGGGCCGTGTGCGACCCCTTGCCTGGCCAGAAGCCTCCTCTGTCTCTCCCATGCTGGAAAGAATATCAGAACGAGTGTGAGGAAAATTGATGTCAATATGGGGATAAAACTGAATTTACTGTAATTTATTTATAACAATGAAATTGGTCACAAACTTTGGTGCTTTAGTGTAGGTTAGGCTCAAAATTCTCATAAAGCCCCTCCTGCCTGATTGTGACATACCGATGTGTCTCAACACCACGGTCAGAGCCACTGGTCTAAAATACAGAAGTGATTCTGGTACAGCTTAAGCCCAAGTCGGGCTCTCCCATCAGAGGGCTGCTGTGTGAAGCCCGGCGGGAACCTGCTCCTACCTGAGTGACTGGGAACGTTGTTCCACCTGAACTCTGGCCGCTTGAAAGACTAACCGCTGAGAAAACAGCAATGAGCTCTGTTATCAGTTTAAATGAACGGTTGCTAAACATTTTAGTTATAACGTCACATCTCTTTAAGAGTTCTCAACAACCCAAAGAGGCCTATGCACCCCTGTGTTCATTACAGCATTATTCACCATAGCCAAGAAGTGGAAGCAACCCAAGTGTCCTCAACTGATGACTGGATAACAAAGATGTGGTATATATATACCATGGAATACTACTCAGCCATAAAGAAAGACAAAATCGTCCCATTTGCAACAACATGGATAGACCTGGAGGGTATCCTGTTAAGCGAAATAAGCCAGAAAGTGAAAGACAAACACTGCATGATTTCACTCATATGTGGAAGATAAACTAACGGACAGAGAGAACAGTTTGGTGGTTACCAGGAGGAAGGGGGGTGAGGGGTGGGCACAACAGGTGCAGGGATGCATTTATATGGTGACTGAAAAACAATAATGTACAACTAAAATTTCACAATGTTATAAACTATTATGAGATCAATAATAAAAAAAAAAGTCCCTTGTCTGGGCCACACCCCATTGTCAACTAAATCAGAAAATCAGAATCCCTGGGAGTGGGCTCAGGACCCCAAGTGATTCCGATGTGTGGCCAAGTTTTAGAACCAGAGGTCTAGTGCAGTGGTTCTCAAACTGGACTGAATCAGGATCACTTGGAGGGCTTGTCAAACCCGAGTACTGAGCCCCACCCCCAAAGTTTCTGGTTCCATAGGTCTGGGGTGGGGCCCAGGAATTTCACTGTTAACACATTTCCAGATGATGCTGATAGCGCTGGTCCAGGGACCACACACTGCACTAATGGTCAGAGGATTTATATGTCAGGAATTTATCAATTTTGAGCCCAATGACTTCCCATCTGCTCCCCTCTGATGTCAGCAGTTTCTTTTTTGGGTGATGGGGCTTCTATGAGATGAAATGTATCTGTCAAGAGAGGAGCATTTCCCCTTTCACTCTGTTGTTGCAATCACACTGGTCTGGGGTTATCGGGGGCAGGCCACCGTGGCATGAGTTCACTGGTCTCGGACTCTTAAGGTATTTTTCTGCTTACCTCATACAGAAAGTAGGATGAACCTGGTAGGGCAATTAGAGAACAGTTCGGGGACAAGCTGTCTCAATTCTATAGTGACTCTACTTTCTGAACCAAAAATTGAGCCATACAACTTGAGAAATGACTTCTGGCCCCAGGTCCCAGGCTGCTTACAGATATGAGACAGTCTGAGAGGTATGGTTTGGCTGCCAACTATTGGAATTTGAGACATCTTGATGATTTACAAGGACAAATATTGTATATTCAAGATTGTCCTGGAAAATCTGGGTTGTCATTCCCCAAATCACTAGAAAGAAAAAAATGGAAGTGCTCTGGTTTTTACATTGGTAATTTATGACAAGTAACAGAGGTAAGTAATGCATTTCATAAACAATCTTTCAATGGGCCTGTGAAACACAGCCTGAAAACACAGCTGCCAGGCATGAACTGTGTGGGGCAATCTCATTTAAACCAAAAGACCCCATCATTGGAGAGATGGTCTCCACAGGACTAGTAATACCCTACCGAGGCGTCCAAGTCCAGCCCTCAACAGTTTCCTTTTCTCCGTCATTTATTCACTGATGTACATGTGCATGACCAGCTCCCTAGCTCGACAGGCTTTCAGGTAAATGTCTTCCCTGGGAGTATGGATTCGCCATATCCTAGGTTTACAAACTCAAAGCTTGTCCTGTGCAAGTAAATGCTGTCAGTTCTACACACTGTTCCTGCAGTCTGCCTGGACAGTACCAGGTGAAAAAGGCCACCTACTAGCTGATACCAGGCCAGGTAGTGAGGATGTCCAGGAGCCTTTGATATTTGAGAAAGGGGAATGGCATACACCTCCATATTCAGAAACATGTTCCCTATTTTTAAAAATATTTTTATTAACAGCACAAATATGATAGTATTCACTGGATTTGCTGAATATAAAGAAAGGATTAACATGGAGCTTCTAAGGACAGAAACCCCACAGGCTAAGTGCTCTGTGCTGGACTAAGCAGCCTGAGCACCTCCCAGGTATAAGCTGAGTCGCATGCATCATCCCTCTCCAGATTCACAGGTATCCTGGCCATGCTCTCCCAAATTTGGGCTGGACCCCATTTTGTTTTAAAAACAAAAGCTTAGCAAGGCTTTCTCAATGAAAGGCAGATGAGCCTGAAATGAAGAAGCTTGCTGTCTGCCTCCTGCAGACCGAGCAGATGAGCCTCCGATCCCTGCAGGAAGGCGGGAAGGATTCATTTACTCATCCCAACAACACTCATTGAGTTCCCATTATGTACAGCACACTGTGCTGGGTACTAAGTGAATTAAAAAAGAAGAAAGAATGAAAAAGAAAAAAGACAGGTTCTTTGCCTTCTGGGACTTTATAGGTTCCTAGAAGAAATAAGACAAGTATTCATATAAACAAAAAACAAGATGGAATATGATAAAAAGTCAAAAGAGAAGAATCCAAATGTTCTGGGGGAGATGACTTCTAGCAGAGGTTATCAAGACGCTCCCAGGTGGCTGAAACTGAGGACAGGGAAGAGGGAGCAGAAGTAAGGACGGCTTTATGGAGTGGGTCTCTAAGGTCGTACACTCAAAGGATGACCAGGATATCATCACAGCGATGGGACAAAGCCACTCCAAGTCAAAATTTAGGAGCACAGGTGAATGCTAGAAAGCACAGGCCACGTTCAAGAAACGGCAAGATCTGGTCTGAATGGAGCGAGGGCTGCAGCAACATGACCAGGGGACGGGCTGCAGGGCCGTGTGGGCCAGGTCACGCAGGGCCACGAGGTCCAAGCAGAACAAGAAGGGCACGCTTGATTTGGAGACACTGGGGAACTCACGAAGATTTTTAAGCAGGCAAGTGCCCAATCAGGTGGGAGTGGAGCAGCTGCAATGAAGGGGAAAGAGGCTGAAGACAGGTTCCTCTTGGAGGCTGCTACAGAGTTCAGGTGAGAAATACAAGAGCCAGAATTAGGGCTGGGTAGGGGGATTAAAACGTCCTTGGGAAACACTCACAAAGCTTTACCACTTCAACTATTAATACAGATCCAATCTTAACCAGAATTATAAGAGACTTTACATGTGAGCACCTAGAGGTGCCTGCTAGCCAAATATTAAACAACCACTGTCTAAGCAGGCCTCGAAATGTCCTGTGCTGGGTAAATGTGTCCAAAGGTCCCAAGCTGGACAAACAGAATAGAGGTCAAGTGGTCTTATGTTGAGTAAATGTTTGAGAAGGGATGAAGATGATTGCAGAGGTTCCTCGGAGCAATCTTAGGAAGGCCAGGAGCATTTATTAAACAAATGAAGACCAACAGAGAGGCTCTCACAGGACTGAGATGGCTCGGCTGTGCGGGGAAGGACGAAAGGCATGAAGCCCCTGCAGCGAGCCAGGTGGGGAGGGGTGTCGCAGCGGGTGCCTGTAATCACCCCAGAGATACCCTCTGAAAGCTGGCCCTCTGCTCTGTGACCTCCCCAACTACAGGACAACCCCAGAGGCCTCTCCTCTGCCCTCAACCCCTCCTGCCCCTCCCTAGTTTCCGACTTAAGGTCCTAAAGTTCATTACAAACTTGTCACATCCATCAGGAGGCAAGTAAGCAAAGTTTGAAAGCAGGATGAGAGGTTTTCGTTTTTTTAAAGAGAAAGAGTAAAATTAAAAGTTACTTTTCAGGGCCGGCCCCGTGGCTTAGCGGTCAAGTGCGCGCGCTCCACTACTGGCGGCCTGGGTTCGGATCCTGGGTGCACACCGACGCACCGCTTCTCCGGCCATGATGGGGCCGCGTCCCACATACAGCAACTAGAAGGCTGTGCAACTATGACATACAACTATCTACTGGGGCTTTGGGGGGAAAAAAAAAAAAGGAGGAGGATTGGCAATAGATGTTAACTCAGAGCCAGTCTTCCTCAGCAAAGAAAAAAAACAAAAAACAGGAGGATTAGCACGGATGTTAGCTCAGGGCTGATCTTCCTCACAAAAAAAAAGTTACTTTTCAGGGCCGAAGAAAATCAGGTACCTTGCTTCAGATAAAACCTAGGATCCACCAAGCACATGTGGAAGCAAACACTTTGAATCCTGGAGTTTGAATTGTGGCCCCACCACTTACCAGCTGTGCAACCTCAAGTAAGGGCTTGACCTTGTTGAACTGCCATTTCCCCATCTGTAAAAGGATGGTCCCACCCACCTCACAGGACTATTAGTGAGATGGGCTGGGCTCACAGGAGGCCCTCAGTGTCAGTCTTTCTCCAAAGGACAGCTCTACTTGTATCCCCAAGTCCCTGGGGCTGTCACAACCTCTGCCCCCAAAACACCTTCCCTTTCCTTCTCTTCTCTTCCCAGCCTTCCGAATCCTCCAGACAAGATGCTTCTGAGTTAGTCACCTTTGTCTTAGTCCTCATCTGCATCCCCTCTTTCCTACACCCACTGGGAACTACCACTTTGCATCACGGATGTAATGAAATGCTTAGGAACGCAGGCCATGTCCTCAGACCCATGAGTTCAAATCCTGGTTCAGCCTGGCACTAGCTGAAATCTTGAGGGAGTCACTTAATTTCTCTGTGATAAGAATCTCACTTATCTCCCGAGGTGGTGAAGTTTCCATGAGTTTTGCATATTAGACGCTAGGCACGCTGCCTGGCCCAAAGAAAGGGACTGATAAATGCTTGCTATTGTGACTGTTAGTTCTTTCTCACATTTCTCCAGTCTCCCCCCTTCCCCTGATGTCCCCACCTCAGCCCGGCCCCTATCACTGCACACCCGTGTCTAGGCAGCTTCCTGGCTGCTCTCCTGACTCTCACCTCTCCCTACTCTAATCAAACCTACATCCTGTTGCCATACTCAGCTTCCTCCCATGCCCCTTGGGCCCTCGTTCAAGAACCTGCTAAGGCCAATGACACTGAGTCCAGGCTTCCACCCACCCTTCCCCCAAACACTACTTCCTACCACTTCCTAAAAACACACTCCACTCCAATTAGCCTGCCTTCCTTACTGTCACCTGTACAAAGGAGCTACGCTGGGCACCCCCCTCCGAGCCTTGGCTGCCTCACCCTCCTCCTGCCCTGCACCTTTCCAAATTCTCCTCCGGCCTTCACCTCCTGCTCAAGTTTCAGATCCTCCGTGCGGATCTGACCAATCCTCTCCTCTCCCCATCCCTTTCTCTGAACTGCTGCACTTCTCATCAGCACAAAGGCAGCCATTTCCCATGGGTTCTGAAGCAGTCCTAGGGGCACAGGTAGACCTGAAGTAAATGTTTGGTAATCAACTAAAGCCCGGAATGGAGACAGGGTAGTAAAATGGCATGGCTGGATCTCACAACACACTAATAACCCAGGAGAAAAATATATTAACTGTTGCAAAGAGCTCAAATTTAAAATTACTCTTTTAAGAACCCAGGATGACTTTATACCACAGGAAGTCCCTAGTTAGCTGGTTCACTCACCATTTATCTTGGTTTCATAAAAATAATCACTTTTTAAAAATATGACTTGGTTTTTCTAATTGCTAGAACTCCTCAAATATTTGGATGTTTATTGCACGACCAAGTAAAGGTTCTAAGGGGTAGTTTATAGGGTCTTCAGCCTCTCCCCCATAACCTCCATCAGCTTCCCAGAGACTCCAAATAAACAGAAGTAAAAACTATGCTAACTCTGCAAATGTAGCTCCAAGAATAGTCCTCTCAGCCCTTCTCATGCTGAAATTCTGGAACTGTAACTGCACACAACAAGGGCATTAAAAAGGGTGACGATGTGCTGATTGCCTGCAGAGTAGAGACATGGGGCTGTCCCCAGCGCTGTCCTGGACACCACCTTCTCCTCCTCTACAAACACCCTCCTCCACTGCTGAGGGATGCTCCCACCCTCTCCCTAGGAGGTTCAGCATCTCACCACTGTCCCGAAGGGTCTGGGTCAAGTCTTCCACCAGGGCCACTGCCTCCTCGCTGCTTTCGGGCCGATGTTCTTGCAGCCAGGCCTGAATTTCCCTTGGCAGCAAGGTCAGCATCTGCTCCTTGGTGTGCACCTCCGGCCTCAGCCAGCGCCGACAGAGCTCTCGAAGGCGGCCGAGTGCACCCTGTGGTCCTCCAGCCACCTCCTCGCGTGGGCTGCCCTTGCCAGTACTCTGGGGAAAGGGCTCGGACTCAGGGCCATCTTCCTGCAGCACAGCTTCCTGCACCCAGGAGTCGTCCTCCAGGATCATGGTGGTGACCTCCTCCTCCTGGTCATCTTCCTCTTGAGGCACCTGGACCAAAGGGCTCAGCGGAGTGGTTACTCTCGGCACCTCTGCAGCCATCATCCAGTTCTTCGGCCAATCACTCAGGCTTCTAGCCTTGAACTTCAGTCTCCTCCAGCCAGGCTCTCTGAGAAGACACCTCCCTTCTCAAATTTCAACAAGTAATGTGCTGAGAAATGAGAAAGAGAACGAGAATCAACAAGGAGACTGTCCTAAACAATCTAACCCACAGCAGCCCAGGTCAGGCCACCAAGTGGTTCCTGCATCCACAAATCAACACAAGCTTCCTGTCCCTCTTAAAGGAAAAATGGCTTATTCTGAAAACGTATCTCTTTATGGTAAGAGAAGTTAAGAAGAATCACAAGCACAAAAAATACAGCATTTTCTTTTCAAAAGACACAGGACTGAGTTATCCTGCCCTAAGTCTGCAGAGTGAGTGACCTGACCTAACACACAACTCGGTCACTCAACCTCACTGACCATCTAGTAGATATAATAACAACATCCTTCTTATCTTATGGGGACATCTTAAGGATTAGCAATGGATCAGATGTCAAGGCACTTTGAGCCTCACTGGAAGGAAGGCATTATCTCAACTGCATTATTACCATATTTAAATGATGAAGTTTTAAAATGTTCATACTCTTCAATCCAGCCATGGTCCTTCAGGAATTTATCTTTAAAAATAACCATCTTTGCAAAGAGAAATTTATTTGCAAGGACACACAACCATAGCATTGTTTCTAATTGCAAAAAAGTTGATACCTTAAAAACCCAGCAGCAGGGAAATGGTTAATAAATTATGGCACATCCATACAGTAAAATGTATTAAAAACTACGCTGATGTAATAATGGCTATCTTTGGGGGGTACTGACTGAGAAGGGGCTCAAAGGAGCCTTTTGGGACGCCGGAATTGTTTTATATCTTGATTTGACAATGGTTACACAAGAGCATACATACGAAATTTAAGATTTGTGCACTCTGCGGTATGTATTTCTAAAATATTTTTAAAACTTATGCTGACAAAGATTATTAATCATTAATGATTTAAGATAATCCTCATCACATGAAAATTATGGATAAAAACAAAACCAGCAAGGCAGAAAAACCATAGACACAATACGACCCCAATTCTCTTTAAAAATGAACACATACACAAGGAAATAAAAAAACCTGGACATAAATTCTACAAAATGTTGAAAGCAGTGAAATTACAAACTATTTAAAATAAAGATTATAAAAGCAAGGAAAAATTATTTTATAAACTCACTGCTACATTTTATAAAGACTCAAGTAACAACCTCCCTCCCCCCAAAAAAGGGAAAAAAGGAAAAAAGGGAAGGAAAAACTTTAAAAAAAAAGAACAAAAAAGCAAAACAGATACAACAGAACTCTTATTTGGGAGCCCGGGAAAACTGTTCCTAGTCAGCTAATTCGCCGTCTAACCCGGGGCCAGACACGCCCCCTCTGAAGCTCAGTTTCCCCATCTGGAAAATAAGGAGCTGCGCGGGATGTTGTCCAACGTGCCTTCCAGCGCAAACCCTGCGCCCCTGGGCAGATGCGCAAGGAGCTCAACGCTCGGGAGAAGAGTCCGGGTCCGTTCGCTGAGCGGACCGGTCGCGCAGACCCCGGCCGCCCGGGCCCGCGGGAAGCGCACAGCGCCCCCGACGCCCCTCCCCCAGTACGGCTGCCCGCACTGGCTCCAGGCCCGTTATTCCCTCGCCTCGGGCTACCCGCCTGGCCCGCGCGGCTGCAGGCCCGTCTCTCTGGGCTCACCTCTCAGGAGACCAGGCCTGCTCCCGTGGCCGCTCCGCGTGCAAAAGCGCCCCCGGGCACAGCCCGGCCCCTCCGGATTCACTGCGGCTCCAGCCCGAGGCGCACCGAGAACAATGGACGGGAGAGGCCCGCCCCCCGCCGCGCTCATTGGCCGCAGTGAACTGCCCCGGGAAACTCTGCTTTCTTACTGGCCGATACAGCCCCCAGCCAGGCGGCGGAGGGAGGCTGGGCCGGAGGCATTGTGGGAAATGTAGTCCACCGAGAAGATCCGGACCAGCGGCCAGGGAGCGGAGTTTTGGGTTGATAGCCCGTGCAGTGTTGAGCCCCAGAGGCAGGGAAGTCCGCGGACAGGCCGTCAGGTCCCCAGTGTTGGCCAGAGCTGTGACCTGGGACAGGTTATTTCACTTATTTAAGGCCTCTGTATATTTATCTATAAAAAGTGAAAGTTGGATGGAGGGACTTGAAGGTCTTTTTCAGCTGTGAACGGTGTGACAAGTAATATTGTTAGGCCCCTCGACATCCGAAAGCAGTCCCTGAACTGGAAAGGAATCCGCACAAGAAAAGCCCCTCATCGCCCAGGCAGCCCCCTCCCCCAGCTTGCAGGTATACCCGCGCACCTGGCCTTCCCACAGCCCTTTGTTTTCGCACGTGGTGTTCCTGCGGCTGGAGGAAAGCCCTGTCCCGCCCCTTCTGCTGCGGAGCTCCCCTTCTCTGTCTATCTCCTCTTCTATGGAGCCTGCCCCATCATCACCTGCCTAGGCGGAGACACCGCGCCGAGCACACCTGGTAGACGTCTCCATTTTAGTACTTGTCACAGTATTGCTTCTTGTCAATCTCAGCACTGGGAGGTGAGAGGGGAAGATCGGCCTCAGTAATGGTGTTCCCATGGTTAGTGCTCTTGAAGAAACGGTTCCTCGACACTGTATGACAGCAGGTGAGAAACCGCCTGGAAACCCAAGAGGGAAATACAGGAGTGGAGAGAAAGACACTCTCAGTGGTCTGTGATAGAACAATTGTGTATGTTTGTACAGAGCAATTATTGGAGGCACACACAAACGGCTACATTTTGTTGTTTTAATTTTCATTTAAAGTTCATTTCATTTTCATTAAAATTTAATTTTCATTTCATGAGTAAGAAATGTTTCATATTTATTGGTGTTTTTAATCTCGTTTCTATGACCTGATTGTTCATATCTTCTTCCCATTTTTAAATTGAATTTATTTGTAAGAGCTCCTTGTATATTAAGAAAATTATTCGTTTGTCACAGAAGTTGCTACTATTTTTCTCAGTTTGCTGTTCATTTTTTTGCTGTTTTTTTAATATAGAAATTTGACATTTTTGTGCCATCAAATTTGTCAATCTTGTCTTTTTATAGCTTCTGAGTTTTGTGTCATTCTTAGAAAGTTCTCTACACCACTCCAAAGATTATTTGAATTTCACCCTTTTTTCACTAATTAACTCCTTTAATTAATCCAAGTATAAAGATGCAAATTGAAATTCAGGTCTTGAGTGCTACATCCCTGGTAGCATCTTAATTTGTTAGCCCAAACTGACCACATGCAAACAGCACCGTCTCGAGGCCAGCCTGGCAAGTCTGTACCAAGTGCCAGGATGCAGCATTCCAGGCCACCACCCCTCCAGTGCCCAGTATTCCTAGAGAGTGACATCTGCAAAATGATTTAGGGTGATGATTCTTGGGGATGATCTTGCATTAAAAAAGATTTGTTTCTCCACATTTCCATCCTCACTAGGAATAGAAATTTACACAAAAGGGAAAAGATTTGTTTGGTTGCCGGGGCACTGTTGAAACTTTCTAGCAGCCTAAGAGTTCATTTACCTCTGCTTGTATCCCAAGCCAACCCTCGACCACAAGAAACTGGCACTATCTTGTCACAGGAGAATCCTGGAGCCAGCCATCTCTGCCCTGTGCCTGATTCTCTGGGAAGCTGGTCCTGGCCAATGTCAACTGTCCCACTTTGAGACAGAGAGTAAGTCACATTTAAGACCAATTCATGGCATAATAGTTCTGGTAGCCAAGCCAGTGCCCTAAGACCAGCCTGGGACAGCAGGCAAGCCTAGAAACACAGCCCAGTTCAGTGAGTAGGGCTACTCCTCTAAGTGATTCCTTTCTCCATCAGCCAAACCACAGGGGTGACAGAGGCTCTGTTCTACCAGTAAGCATTCTTGGTTAAAAGCTTCAGAGAACTACTCTGGCTAACTTAAGTGTAAGGGACTTATTAAAAGAGTATCAGGGAACTCACAGAGTAAGTGGGAGATGAAGGATCAGGCTTGAAAACAGTTGGGAACAAAGAAAGAGAGGATAAGGCCACCAAAACCACAGCAACAATCTTAGTAGAAACGGTCTGGCCTGCCCACTCTGTGAGCCCTGGTGATACTGCAGTCACCCTTGTTTGCCTGCCTTCCCCTCAAGGTTCCAAGACCAACGGAAGAGCATTTGGTTGGCTGAGTCTAAATCAAAGGCCCATGGGCCGGCCCGGTGGCTTAGCGGTTAAGTGCGTGCGCTCCGCTGCTGGCGGCCCGGGTTCGGATCCCGGGCGTGCACCGACGCACCGCTTCTCCGGCCATGCTGAGGCCGCGTCCCACATACAACAACTAGAAGGATGTGCAGCTATGACATACAACTATCTGCTGGGGCTTTGGGGGAAAAAATAAATAAATAAAATCTTTAAATCAAAGGCCCAGCCCTTGACTCACCAGTGTGAAGGGGGGTTGGATCTGGCTCCTAGCTTTCCTTACTAATAACCCACACAAAGGCAGCGTCTCCACTCCGGAGACTGAAGGACTATTAGGAAAAACTGGACAGACAGAAACCATGTGTCACTATTTGTCTTTAGATGCTGAGCAAGAACAGACCTGGCCCCAAGGAATGCTCAGCCTAAGGCATCCGCGAAGCTCCCAGGTCATCTAGAGTTGATGAGATGATAAGGATGGGGATGGGCAGAACCTGCTTTTCATAATACCTGGTCCCCATCGGGGTCAATGACCCTTGAGCAGATAAGGCCCAGGCATCGAGGCAGAGGGGCCTTTGGGCACTGAGGATGCAGGAAGTAACTCTCCCGACCCATCACCCCCACCATTGCTTGATCCAACCTACTTCCTTGATGTCAGAGTAAGAAGGGAGTCTTTTCTGGTTGTACAAAGCTTGTGTCATTTTTGCTAGTTATGTCGCAGAGCCAGGGCCACTAAATATGACTGAGAAAAGATCATTTAAAAATGGATAGTGTTGTAGGATGCTGTAAGACTGGCCTAAAGAGAAAGAAAAGACAAATGGGGAGCTCATCATAGGAATGCCCAGACAGGAAGAGAAACTAGAGAACGAGATCAGGGACACGTTTTAACGAGGGAAGAGTGAAATTCAGTGAAAAGGAGAGCTAGAGCAGGACATTTTTGTTTGTTTGTTTAGAATGGAATTTTTTCACTGCCCCCCCCCCCAGTATCTTTTCCTGTTTTTTCAAATGGTTTGTATTTAGTGTGACAGAGGAGGCCCTTTGGACCTTGTGCTGCTCCTCAGGGAATGCTGGATTTTCTCTCTCGCGGTTGTCCTGTGCTGACCTGGGCTGCTCTAGCCCCTTCGTGCCAAGAAGAAGGAGGAGAATGGATTTACAAGCTCCAGCCAGTTCCCATGCCCTGTTCTGAACTGCTCTATTCGAGGATATTTCTGGGAAGACACAAGTGTGCTCTGGGCTGGACAGAATGACTCAGGAGGCGGCCCCAGCATGGGGTGGTGCTTGCCAAGACACAGAGGCAATGAGTGGCTTGAAACAGGGTGTGTTTTAGAGAGGATCCAGTTCCATCTTCAATGTCCCCCAAGCTATTACAAGTAAAGACTAATTATAAAAATAGGAAGAAAAAAAAGAAGGAAAAACTTGAAGTACATGCTGATGTGTGCATGTGCGCACACACACTTATAATCCCTAGGCTGCTTAGTTCATAGGAAAAAAATTATCACTAGAATAGTTAGTTGACCATTGGAGAGAGAAAAATAAATCTTGAAACTTTCAGTAAAAGGAAGGACTTGGCATGCAAAAGAGGCTTCAAGACAAACTCCTTGACTGGCTTGTCCAACCAGACTGCTGTCCTAAGCTACTCCTTTGCAAATACTGAAGCCACTGATCATGCGATTTTCTGAGCCTCATGGCCCGGGAGGTAGAGATATCCCCAGGGAATGGTTTGGTGCCATAGACTTTCGCTTAATGGGCTTTTATTGTTATGTGTTTGATTCGCTTCTCTCTCTCTCTCTCTCTCTCTCTCTCTCTCTCAAACACACACGCGCACACACACAAGCAACTTGAATTTTTTTTTTTTAATTATAAAACTAATGCCCTCAGAAATCAGGAATAAAAATAAAGATAAATTTGAACACGCAAAATTAAAAACATCCGCATAGCATAATAGGCCGTAAATGAAGTAAAAAAGGAAATGACAAAGTGGGGGAAATATCTGCAACACATGTGACAAACTGGGGACAAATTTCTAATTTACTATGAGTTTATACCAATGAGCATGAAAAAGACAAAGAACTCAATAGAAAAATGGGTAAAGGATAAGAATAAGCAGGTCACAGAGAAAGAGAGGAAAAAAAGCTCAACTCCACTAATAATTTTTAAAATGCAAATCAAAACAAACACAGATCCCATTTTTCTTCTATGGTATTGAGTATTGGCAAAAATTTTAATGTGTGATAAGGCCCAGTAGTGTTGACAGAAAAATACTCACTCTCCTACTGGGGGTGAGAGTACAAATTAGTGCAGGCATTTTGAAAGGTGACCCAGCAATGCTATTTCTAGGAATATATCCTATAGATATAATCATAAAAATATGCCAAGATAGGTACAAGAATGTTTATTACAGCAATATTTATAACAAAAATTGAAATAATTTAGGGGCCAGCCTGATGGCTTAGTGGTTAATTTCACACGCTCCACTTCGGTGACCTCAGGTTCACTGGTTTGGATCCTGGGCGCAGACCTACACACCACTAATCAAGCCATGCTGTGGCAGCGTCCCTCATACAAAACAGAGGAAGATTGGCAACAGATGTTAGCTCAGGGCCAATCTTCCTCACCAGAAAAAAAAATTTGAAATAATTGAAATGCTTATAGACAGAGGCCTAGATAAATAATATTTGGAACCACTATCCTTGGAATTCTACTTAGCCTCTTGAAGAAGGAGGTTGATCTCTATATGCTAATATAGAAAGATCTCCAGTATAGTATGACACATTTTGTGAAAAAATGTAAAGGAAAGAAACATGTAATATATATACTGAGAGATACATAATAAATTTTTCTTGCTGCATACACAAGAAAGTGTGTGTAATGGTGATTAGCTTTATCTAGAGGGACTAGAAAACAAGAAGGAGGTTTTTTTACTTTTAATTTTATAGTTTCCTCAAATGCTTGACATTTTACCATGTGTGCGTATTTATTTTGTTTTGCTTTTTTTTTAATAATGATAACAGAGTTGAGGAATTTTGTTTTATTTCCTCTTAAAACTTTCTGTATTAAAAATAAAAACTGATAAGGGGGTGGCCCAGTGGCATAGTGGTTAAGTTCGTGCGCTCTGCTTCAGTGGCCCGGGGTTCCTGGGTTCAGATCCCGGGCGTGGACCTATGCACCGCTTGTCAAGCCATGCTGTGGCAGCGTCCCATATAAAGTAGAGGAAGATGGGCACGGATGTTAGCCCAGGGCCAATCTTCCTCAGGAAAAAAGAGGAGGATTGGCAAACAGATGTTAGCTCAGGGCTAATCTTCCTCACCAAAAAAAAAAAAACAAAAAACACTGCAGAGCAACAGGAACTCTCATTCATTGCTGATGGGAATGCAAAATGGTACAGCCATTTTGGAAGACAGTTTAGTGGTTTCTTACAAAACTAAACATACTCTTACCATACGATCTAGCAAATCACGCTCCTTGGTATTTACCGAAAGGAGTTGAAAACTTCTGTCCACGTAAAACCTGCACATGAATGTTTATAGCAACTTTATTCACAATTGTCCAAACTTGGAAGCAACCAAGATGTCCTTCAGTAGGTGAGGGGATAAATAAACTTTAGTACATCCAGACAATGGAATGTTATTCAGCGCTAAAGAGAAATGAGCTAGCAAGCCATGAAAAGACATGGAGGAACCTTAAATGCAGGTGACTAAGTGAAAGGAGCCACTCTGAAAAGGCCACACACTGTATGATTCCAACTATATGACATTCTGGAAAAGGCAAACTATGGAGACAGTAAAAAGATCAGTGGCTGCCAAGGGTTGTGGTGGGCAGGGCAGGAAGGGATGAGTGGGTGGAGCACAGAGGATTTTTAGGGCAGTGAAAATATCCTGTATGATATTATAATGATGAATACATGTCATCATATATTTGTCCAAACCCATAGGATGTACAACACAAGTGACTCTTAATGTAAACTAAGGACTTGGGGTGATAATGATGTGTCAATGTAGGTTCATCAGTTGTAACAAATGTACCACTTTGGTGGAGGATGTTCACAAAGGAGGAGGCTATGCATGAGTGGGAGCAGGGAGTATATAGGAAATCTTTGCACCTTCCTTTAAATTTTGCTGTCAGCCTAAAACTGCTCTGATAAAATAAAGTCTTAAACAATAAAATAATTAAAAATAAAAAATCACAGTAACATACCACTGTACACCCTTTATATGAGAAAAATAAATATTTCTGTCAGAACAAAACAAAGCAAATAAGCAAGGTGATATACACTTGTTGTTGAAATTTTGGAAAATACAGAAACCTTTAAAAAGATAATAAAAATCACATATAATCTCAATACCCAAATATAACCTCTGTTACTGCTGTGGTTTCTTTCATTCTTTTTTCTATGCTTATGAATGTGGCTGACATGTACTGTACCACAACAATCTGGATACTTTAAAAAATTTTTCCAAAACAAATGAAACTAAAACTAGCTCTAGCCTCTAACTACTGAATTAGCCAATTATCTCCTCCTTGGAGCTCCCCCTCTCCTGCCCTGCCCAGGACCCTGGGTTTATGTACCACGAAAGGAGTCCTGTGGACACACACCTATGGGAGAACAGCCCAGACGTCCCAAGCCAGCTCCGGATTGTGGCTGTTTCTGCAATTGCTCTTTGCCACCACAAGGTGTCACTCTCTGATGCCCCTGGACGTTGCCACTGAGGTGACGCTGCACCGCCAGTAGTCAGACAGGCCTGTTAGGGCCTCGGGAGGCAGAATTCTACTCCCTCCGCTGTCAGCTAATCCAGAGTCCTGTATCAGTTCCCGAGGCCTCAATCTTAGTGCCCAACTCTTTCAGGCCCCATCAGCGTCTTCCCTCCAAGCCTGCCCCACCTGTCTCAGGATGGGCTCAAACGGACACATGGACACCCGTTCTAGCCAGCCAAACACTTTCTCTTTCTTGCCTAGGGTTTTCACCCTTAAAACAGATTGGGCTTGTTCTGCTTCCCTCCTGGGCGCTAGAGCTACAGGTTCCACCCCACACACAAGAGTAACTTCCAATAGGATTTCTGGGGATCTCATATCATCTCCTTTGTGTCCCTTTTCACACAAAAGGTTGATTAAGGTCCCTACTTTCCCTGACAATAGGGCCTGATTGCCTCCGGGGGGGGGGGTCAGCCCTTCAAAACAGCTAAATTCTATTTACCTTCCCTGGAGGAAGGGGACCTTCAGAGTGAGTTACCTCCCCATTCTTTTTTTGTTTGTTTTTGTGAGGAAGATTAGCCCTGAGCTAACATCTGATGCCAATCTTCCTCTTTTTTTGCTGAGGAAGATTGGCTGTGGGCTAACATCTGTGCTTATCTTCCTCTACTTTATATGGGACACCACCACAGCATGGGTTGACAAGTGGCCTGTTGGTCCATGCCTGGGATCTGAACCGGCGAACCCTGGACTTCCAAAATGGAGCATGCAACCTTAACGGGTACGCCACTGGGCCAGCCCCATGCCATTTTTCTTTTTTTTTTTTTCCTGAGGAAGATTGGCCCTGAGCTAACATCTCTGCCCATCTGCCTCAATTTTGTATGTGGGTCACCGCCACAGCATGGCTTGACGAGTGGTGCGTAGGTCCACTCCCAGGATCCGAATCTGCAAACCCCGGGCCGTGGAAACGGAGCCCACGAACTTAACCACTACACCACTGGGCTGGCCCCCATAAACATTATTTCTAGTGGTTGAATGATCTTTCACCATATGGTTCTATTTGTAATTTTTGCACTAATTTACCTATTATTAGACACTGGTTATTTCCAATTTTTTGCTATATCCACTACTCTTGTACATACATCTTTGTATATATTTCTGATTATTTCTTTAAGAGAGATCTAGTATTGGAAATACTGAGTCAAAAACATTTGTAAGTCCTTTTATTCATTCTGCAAAAAGACTTCCTAGAAAGTGTGCATCATTGTGTACTACCAGCAGCAAGTAGGATACAGAATGCTTACTTTACTGCACCCTTATCAAAAGTAATTAGGGGCCTGCCCCCGTGGCTTAGCAGTTAAGTGCGCGCGCTCCTCTACTGGCGGCCCGGGTTCTGGTCACAGGCGCCACCGACGTGCCGCTTGTCTCGCCATGCTGAGGCAGCGTCCCACATACAGCAACTAGAAGGATGTGCAACTATGACATACAACTATCTACTGGGGCTTTGGGGAGAAAAAGGAGAAGGATTGGCATGGATGTTAGCTCAGGGCTGATCTTCACACACACACAAAAAAAAGTAATTAAAATAATTTCTAAAAATATCTGATCGTTGGATAAGTGAAAAAGAATTTTTTTAATCTACAATTAATCACTAGCATGAGTAAAAAGTTTTAAATTTATGTTTCTGCTTCTATAAATTTTCTGGTAGTAGCTTTTGCCCATTTATTTATTATGGTCTTATTTTTTTTAATTGAGGTAAAATTTATATACAATGAAATGTGCAGATCTTAAGTGCCCATATCAAAGAGTTTTAACAAAGATATGCACCGAGATGTACATGTTTTTAATTTTTATATATTCAAATTTCTTGGTCTTCTCCTCCAGTGGCCACTGTTAGGAAAAAGTGAAAGACTTTATGGACTAAAAAAAAAAAATGTCACTGGGTGTCTTATCTAAAGTGTCCTTCCATGTTATCCTTTCTTGTCTTTGATCTATGTTACGACTCTGTAAGTTGTAGAAAATCAATATTAATGCAAATTATTCTTGTTCATAGAAATGCAAATTAGCTGTGTCTGGTAGAATGCAATTGATTATTGCCCGTGGACAGATACATTTGCATCTATTTATAAATTCATTTTAGTGTTCCTTATCTGCCTACATATATGAGTGTGTGTGTGTGGATTTCTTTGAATTCTCTTGTGAACTAGTAACATCTTACTGGTTCCCTGATTAATTAGTGAATTAAAATCTTTGACATGTATTCATTTTATATCTGCACTAGAGTCATGATTATGTCCTCTTTAAAACGTTATCTTTAAATATCACCCATATTCAAGGCATGGGTTAGTAGGTCATGGCCTGGATTCATTCTGGAAACAGTTTATTTTCAAGGTCAAACTGAGTTTACTTAAAAGGGCTAGGACAGACTGACAGTTCATAATTATGAATCATCAGGAAAAGCCAGAAATACTTTTTGTGCTTAGGAAACATAAAGAAATATATTCATGTACATTCCCAAATTTCCAATAAAACAAGATGGATTCCATACACTGTAGTCTTTCTGTTTTGTTTGGTTTTCTTTCCACCTTGTCTTCTTCTCAAGGACTTAAAATTTGAGGAACCAGTGAGCTGTTGGGGAGTTCCTGGAGGGCAAGCACAATATTCATTCATTTCTAGTAACAAGTTCCCAGTTAACTCAAAACATTTGTGAAATTAAGCAATTTCCCTAGTGATGTGAAAGTTTTTATGTGTTTATAAGGGAATTAGGCAGGCCTCAAGGAGGAAGAGGAGAGAGAAGAATCTCCCCCAGGCTGAGCAACCCAGGGCACTGAGGCTCAGATCTTCATGTCCCTCCTTTGTCTTCCCCATCTCCTTCTCACTCCCCAGGCCAGTCAGACAGCAGAACCCAGGACAACAGGAGGAAAGAGAAGGGCAGGTGGAACTGGGATGGGAGCTGTGCTGGCTGGACAGGCCTCTCTCTGGCTAGGCAGGGTGGGGGCCACTTCTCCAAGCTTGAGAGTTGCAGAAGTAGGTGGCAGGGAATCCCTTGCTTGGGGAATGACACATCGGGTAGATTAGAAAGTTGAAAAGCAGGAATTCTAGGGCACTAGCAAGAATACGGTTAAAGAGCCAACCATGAGGTCTAGACTGAGTGGGAGGTAGAAAAGGAACTATCGTAAACAAGGAAGCAAAAGAGGCTGTGGTCAGGATAAAGGGCAGTCCCAGTTATCATAAGGGAAAAGAAGAGATGGAATAAGGAAAATGGAGTTGAGGTCCTGAAGTGGAAGCAGGTTCCTGATGTGGCCATGCCTTTGGAGGTTGAGTAGATGGAGGTGTAAGTCACTGGAGCGGAGGAGGTGAAGGGACCATGAGCACAGGTGGTAGAAATGTAATCAACATTATGGTGAGGTCACTGAGGCTGACAGCAAGACACTGGGATGAGAGGGGCCTGGTAGCCAGGTCCCAAAGCCATTACACGAGGCTGCAGAGTGGCCTGGAGTAGAAGTTCTCTGCTAAGGCACAACGCCAATGAGTGGTTGTGGTCGTTTGTCAGGAATGTTGGGGCAGTACAGCTAGAACCAGGAACTGGGCCTCAGCTGAATTGTGCCACCATCCATGCAGCAACTGCAACCCCAAATCTAGATGGTAGTGCTGTGTGTGGGGCCAAGATTGGTAGGTGACAGTGGAGAGGCTGTGTAGATATCCTGCTGATATGTAAGTATTATTGGAGTTTGGGGGAGGTCAGTAGACAACTCCCCTCTTTTCCTCTCCTGAGTTTAAAATTAATTGAGAGATGGATTCAGATGGAATTCATTCAGATGGATTATTCACTCATTCAACAAATATTTATTGAGTATTATTTATATGTGCCAGGATGTGCTAATGATTGAGCAATGAATAAAACAGCAAAATCCCTACCCTCGCTGAGCTTACATTCTGGTTGAAAGAGATAGACAATAAAGAAAATAAATAAGTAAAACATATGATATGTTAGGATAAACTAAAGCAGAAAAGAGAAATGGAGAGCGCTGGAGGTGTATTTGTGAACGAGATGGTCAAGAAAGGCCTTGTTGATAAGTGAGAAGTGAGAAAAGATCGGAAAAAGATGAGGGACCATGCCTTGCCAAGGCAGGACTCTAAGCTAATCGTGGCAATCCTATATTCCTCACCAGGGATTGGTTTAAGGGGTGAACAGTGACCCAGTTCTGACCTATGAGAGGAGAAGGGTGATCTGCCTGGGGCTCCTGGGAATGGTTTCCATGTTCTGAAGAGGTGGTCTCATTCTCTCGATGGACTTTTCTGTAGCCGATGTGATGTCTGAAACTGTGCAGCCATGTTGTGGCAAGAGGGGAGCTAGCCTCAGAAGTTTGATCATGCAAGATCATGTCAGCCCTGGTAATTGGTCTGGATGGTTCAATGAATATGTAGGTTTATTATGATGGCTATAATGTCAGGAAATTATATGAGAATCTTGTTATTATATTTTTCAGTTAAAACCTTATGAACTGGTCACTAAATGTATGAAAAGATATATAATTTCACTAAAATCCAAAAATACACAACAAAACAAGATATCATTATATGATAATCATATTGGCAAAAATAAAAAATGTTGACAATACCCAGTTTGATGAAGATGCAGAAAAACAAGCACTTTCATAAACTGTTGGTAGAAGTGTAAATTGAGGGAGCCTTTTGGAATGTGATTTAGCGGTATTTATCAATATTTTAAATGGGCATACTCTTTGATTCAGCTTTGTATTTTTGGATATCTATCCTAGAGAAATATTCATGCATATGCATATAGAGACATGTACACACTGGATGTAATATAAAAAATTGGAATCAACCCAAATATTGATAAATAACAGAGTGGTTAAATAGATTATGGTAGAGCAGCATTGTTTAATTCTAAGTACAGTTGATTCTCATTATTTACAGTAGTTATGTTCTATAAAGCCACCTCAAACGCTGAATTAGCGAATCTAGAACCATTGCTCCTAGAAGAAACACAGGGTTAGGTTCCTGTGTGCCTCTGGTCACATTTTCATCAACTAATTGATACATAACCTTGTTTTATGTGTGTTTCTGTTTAAAGACACTTTACTTAATATGTATTTCTTACAAATAGTGAATGGCATGGTCCTTCAATGGTTTAAAGCCAGGGGATTAGGAGGCTGTTTGCATTATATTAGACGGGTTCCTGTCCCACTATCCTTGTGAAACGAGCCAATCTGGTCAGCGCTGTAAACCTGCCCTTCCACATGGCTCTTTCCCTGCATAACACGTAGCAGGTAGTTTGAAATTCTCCCACAGCCTCTTGATCTGCAGAACCTGCCTGGCCTACAAATTCGAATTCTGCATGCTGTAACGCTTTTTGAATTGTATGAGCCAGTCAGTATTAGCTGAAAAGACTTAACATTTTCCTGACGCAACATGACTACAAATTTCTTTGTCTTTCACGCCTCACAACAATGCCGTCAACTATGCTATTGTATTGGTTATCATCTCATGAATCCACAAATTTAGCCCTTTTTTTATCCTTTCCGTGGCTTCATCACACACTATAACCGTTACTTTAGCACTTTCCGGAGCAGCCTCATGTACAGTCGGGCCAATTTCCTCTTCCTTTTTCTAGGTGTAAGGTATTGTTGATTCACTAACGCAGACTCACAGCCAAGGACACTATGACTCCTGCCTGAAGGAAGCTTTCCTAGCACACTAGTTTCTCTGTAAGGCATATCACAGCCTTCTTGATCCTAGGGACACAAGATAGCACTTCAACACTATACTTGGGGGCCATTTAAAAAGTGAAATCAACAACAAAAAGCACAAAAATACGAAAAACGCAGCATTAAATAGACCACAAGATGGACTCTTGTTTGCAGTATCAGATCTGAAACAAGAAGGCAGAGTGTCGCCTTGTTCAACCCCAGCTGGGAACATGCACATCAAGGGACTCAGATTTATGGCGGCTCTGAGCATGTCCACGCAGAATTCCAGAAGTGCCGTATTGATATTGGGGTTACAAATAAACTTTAGAGAGTAGGCAAATTCTCGAATGTGGAATCCTCATATAATGAGGATGGACTGTACCTATTAAAAGGAATAAAGTAGATCAGTATGTATTTGCATAGATGGATGACCGTGATATGTTTTTTAATGAAAAAAAGAGACCTATAGAATAATATATACGAAGGTTGAAAAAGTAAATGCTTATAAGGGCCAGAGAGGCAACATAAAATGGTGAGGTGGGCCATTGGAAGACATCTGGGAATAGTGGGGCCTGGAGAAGAGGAGAGCTCATCTCGCCTGTAGGAGGCAGCCCATTATTCAGTGCGAGTCATCGTTTCCAGGCAGAAGCGTGGGCCCGGTGATGACTGATCTTCCAAGTTTTCAAGATTTTCATGAAATATCCCAATTTAAAATGTAGGCAACAAATTCAGATTTTTAAAAGAATGTTATGTGGATCACATAAACCCATTATGGGCTACATTTGACCTACAGGCTGCCCGATTGTGGGCCCCAGTGTGTGGTAGTATTTATGATAAAAGTACTCACATGAATGGAAATGCATAGGAAAAGGTCTGGAAGGATACACATCCATCAGACCATTAACAGTGGTTACTTTGGGTAGAGGAAAAGAATAAGGTTGTTGAAGGCAGGGGTAGGTCTTCATTTTTTCTGTATTGTTTGAGACCTTGACCATGAACATGTGGTTATGTATTAATTATCTACTTTAAAAGGAAGAAAAGAGCCCTATGAATTGAAAGACCAAAGATTATGGGTCCTGTGGCCCCCTAGGTTGGGCAATGTTAGTGTTCTCTGCCTTGGATTGCAAGCCCTCAGGAAGAAAAGAATATATTTCTAACTTGCTTTTTAAATTAGCATTGTTGTAGTTATTTAGGGAATGAAGGGAAACCTACTCAAAATAGCTCCAGATCAAAAGGGGGATTTGGTGGGAAGGTATAGGGTCATCCAGTAGCATTCAGGGGCAGCAATGAAACCAGGCCCACAGGGAACTAGAACCACAGGCTAGAAGCCACGTGGCCCACCTCCAGAGCCGGCCTCTTTGTCCTCTCCTATCTCCTATCCCCTTTGACACTTGATTCATTCTTCTGCTTGGCAAGCCTGCTTCCTCAGCTCACTACACATGGCTCCAGTGGCACCCTTGGGCCAGGGTTACTGTGACCTCGCAGGTCCTGCACCCTCAGGTAGGAGTCTCCCAAGTCCCAGGTCCATATTCCTGGAAGAGAGAATTTGACTGTAGCCAGTGAGTTTGTGACCTAGAGCAAATGTCCTCTCCCAATCCAACACCCGTCAAGGGAAAAGTAGGATCCTGTCGTGCAAACAGGCCCCAGGGACCCACTCCAGCAGGGAGAGCATTTCTCAGAGATGGAGGGTGTGGCCTGGGGAGGAATCTCAAAAGGCATCCACAGGTGCAACTACAAGTTCCATGTTTATAGGGACTTGTAGATGCTGGATCTGACAGAACATGTTAGTTCATCAGGGACATAGCAGAGCAAAGTGACCAAGATCTGGGATTTTGGTAGGGCCACTCCTGGTTTGTCCAGGTCTGAGGGAGTTTCCAGAATTCAGGCTTTCAGTTTTGAAACCAAGATAGTTTTAAAGGTTTCCCAAGATGTGGGACATTCACTGCTAAAACCAGGAGAGTCTCAGGCAAATCAGGACGTTTTGGTCCCCCTAGATTTTGGAGTTAGATTTGGATTTGAATCTTGGTTCAGCTGCTATAGTTTTGTGACCCTGGGTAAGTAACTTTACCTCTTACAACTCAGTTTCCTCTTTGTACAATGAAGGTTATAATAGTTTCTACCTCACAGAATGAGATAAGCACCTAGTGAGCATTCAAAAAAAATTAGGCAATTAGGTAATAATACACATGGTTAAAAAAGGAAATAAAATGAACAGCGAAAAGTAAGTCTCACTCCCACCTCTGTCTCTCAGGCCACAGGCTCCCAGATCCCCTCCCCAGAAGTAACCACTCTTTAGCAGTTTCTTGTGTATCCTTGCAGATATACTCTGTGAATTATAGATGTGCATAGAGATTTTTTTTATATAAATGTTAGTAGACTACACATTGTGTTCTGCTGATAGCTTTTTTTCATGTAATACTATACTTGAAAGGCATTCCACATCAGAACATTTAGATCTGTCTCGTTATTTTTAATGGCGGCATAGTATTTCATGGCCTGAGGATATCATAATTCATTTGGCCTGTTTCCTATTGACTGACATTTGGGTTGTTTCTAGTCTTTTGTTACTATAAACATGACAAACAATATAATGTTATTTTGTATACACACCTTTGCACACATTCATAAGTGTGTCTCTAAGATAAATTTCTAGAAGTAGAAATGCTGGGTCAAAGGAGCTATTATTATCACTAGTTATTATTATTGCTATTATTAATCTCTAGGAAGTCAGACATCAGATCCACTCTTCCTTTTTAAAGGCAAATAATAGCTGTTTATCTAAGCGTAAAGAGATCTACATCTAGTGCCTTCTGTAAGAAATGATTAAGTCCTGGTACTGACATCTCGGAAAATTCCAGAATGCCTCTGCTACTTCTCCCTTTTCACTCTTTTCACATCCCTCCTTCTTTCCCTATTCACATTGGCCCATAACTCCATTCCCACAAAATGTGTCAGCTGAGGTGGTGACTTAGCCTGAGCTCCTTGGAAAACAGAACCTGAGGCAAAGTTTATATGCTGGCACTTTGTGAGGGCTATAACACCAGGAAAGCAGGAGTGAAGAGAAAAGGGCAGCAAACCAAGGAAAGGGGAAGAGCAAATATAAGCACATGCATAACTGTGCTGACCACAGCTTTTGCAAGTGAAATTGCTTCCTTGGTCTTACAGGACATCTTTGAGAAGCCAGATAAAGCTACTGTATCTCTGAGCAGTCCATGGAGGTGTGGTGTAGAGGAGGGGCAAGGAAGAGGGATAAATTTATCTTTAGGCTTCGAAAGTCTCCCTTTGGTCAAAGTTTGCCCCTCAGGGTGTCAACTCCTCCTCTCTTATGAGTTGAGCAGCCGTACTCCTCCAGCAGCCACAGAGAAAGCTAGAGCCCAGGAAAGCAGTGGCAGCCTCTGTGGCCACTGTCAATCTGCAGGGTGAGCCAGTGTGCATCCATGGATTTTGAGGTGGTCCACAGGGTCTCTTACATCAGCAGCATTAGGGAACCCACGTGGCAGGAGGATAGAAGCATAGATGTTGGTACGAGGCCAGACGCTATTGTGTCATGCCCTCTTGTGACATGAGGAACCTGGAGCGGCCACCACAGAGCAAGTCATTGCTAGGTTCAGGCCCGAAAGCATGGCAAGTGCAGGATTTGTAATGTCACAAAAAGTGAGTCTGGTACAGATAGGAACATTGCCATATTTCACTGATCCTAAGATGCACATTTTATTACCTTTTAGCATCATTGAAATCAGGATGCATATTACAATTGGCAACATGTCAGAGTTTAATTGGCAGTTTTGTTCCCTTTCTTTGTGATACAAAAGTGGCATTTTAGATGAGATATGGTAATTTATTTAGGCTGATGTGTATCAACCTGTCTCTTGATACCCTGGGCCCAGAAGTGTTCTCACAAAAGAGGCATTTCCATCTCCTATGGGAGAGACCCATAACAAGGAAGAGCAGTTAGCAAACTCATAAGTCAGGGGTCTCGTGTTTCCGTTGTCGATAATAAACATTCCTTATAATTAATATGGCCGTGTGTTGCTTATAGATAGCAGTGCCTGAAAATGTTTGCTAAGGTCAAGTCCAGGCTGTGAAACAAAAGTTCTTTCACATGTTCATGATGAAAATAATGGCTTTTAATTAAGGCAGAACTCCTTGCTAAAGATTAATATCTCATTAGCCTTGATAAAAGAAGTGTAACAACATGATTCCATTCTTAATTTTTAAAATGTATACGAGCGTGTTTAACCAGGAGGTTCCAAGTTCATGCCTATATTAATATCCTAAATCATGATGCTCTAAAATGTAGTCTTTAGAGTCTAAATCCTCACTCAAAGCGTGGTCCTTGGACCAGCAGTATTGGACAACACGTGGGAACTTGTTAGAAATGCAGACTCTCAGGCCCCATCTTAGGCCTGCTGAATCAGAATATGTATTTAAAATGAAAGCTCCCACATCCACTGATGAGTGGATAAACCAAAACGGTATTCAGCCATAAAAAGGAATGAAGTACTGCTACAATATTGACAGGCGAAAACACTATGCTGAGTGAACGAAGTCAGACACACAAGGCCACATATTGTATGATTCCATTCCTATGAAGTGTCCTGGATAGGCAAATCCATAGAGACAGAAAGTAGATTAGTGTTTGCCTAGGGAATAGGAGAAGGGAGGCATGGGGAGTCAGTGCTAATGGGGAAGGGTTTTCTTATGGGAGTGATGGAAATGTCCTGGAATTAGATAGTGGTGATGGTTACACAAGATTGTGAATATACTAAAAAACACTGAACTGTACACTTTAAAAATTCGAATTTTATCTCAAAACATTTTTAAAAATAAAGCCAATAACACACTGCCTGCAACCTTTAACAAATTGTATATTGTTTCCTTTTGTTCCAGGGTAGCAAAAGAAAATCAATACATTTAAAAGAAATGTCATCTGGTGTTTATTGTTCCCCAAGGAGTACAACTTTTAAAATCTTGTGTATTTATTTTGGATCATCCATGTAAGTGTATTATAAAGTAAAAGATTTCTTGTAAATAGATTGCTGTCGTGAACATCTTTAAAAGTAAAAGTGATCAAACTAATAAAAGGTTTTAGAAGTGAAAATTAAAAAAAAATAAGCAAGCTCCCCAGATGATTTGCGTTTGTATTCAAGTTTGAGAAGCGCTACTCTAAATTTCATCTCTTTGACTGCAAGACCTCAGTGTCCTTCCCCACCCTCACCTGGAAAAATCTTCCCTTTTCTTCTGGGAATCCCCAGATGTGGCTCCATTTCCCCTGTTAAGCTCCTCCGAAGTCCTTCTCACCACCGCCCGCGTTACAGCAGCCCTGCATGACCGCCCTGCTCCACCAGGCTGCGCCACCGTCTGCACAAGGGCCAGGAGAGGAGGGCCCTCACTGGGCTGCAAGGCGTCGTCTGCTCCCTGAAGAGCATTGCTGGTGCCCAGGGTCTCAGTCATCCTCTGCTGAACAGGATTCTCTCCATTGCTCAGGCCAGGGTCATGGGGTGGCAGAAGAAACAAGCCAGACACCAGACCATCCCCCAAACTGTCTTCCTTTCCTCTTCTCCCCAGGCAAGTCTGCACCAAAAATCTCCTCTTTCCTCCTTTAAGCAAAAAAGGAAAACATATCAGATGCCAACACACGTAAGAGGATCCAAATGGAGCAGGGAAAGAAAGGAAGGAGTCTCCTCTTCTCCCCAAAGATATCTGAACTCGAGCTTCCACTCAGCCAAAATTTTCTATTACACACACGCGCGCATGCACTAGAAAGATATGTAGCAAAATAATATGGTTTTTTAGAAGGTGGTAGGATTTTTCTCTTCTTTTTATTTATCTATGGTTCTAATTTTTCAAAAATGAATGCATATTACTTACACAATCTTAAAAATACATAAAAGAAACTCCCCCATGATGATGGACTACATGATTTCAACATGCATTTTTAAATAGAGAATTTCTGTCTTGCAAAAATTAGCTTGTGGAGGCCATAAAGGCTTCCCCATACGGTTCATAGTACACAGAAAAATCTTTCATAAGGGATGTCAGGTTACCAGAGACAGGAAACCAAGTTGGTTCCCAGAGCTTGGCAGGAGGTGGTACAGAGGCACTGCTCCATATGAGGACGTGCTGAGCTCTGTTTTCTGTAAAGACAGGGTTCTTAAGAGAACTACCCCATTATCATACTAATTGGTGATAATCCCTGTCTGATCATTTTTATCACTTAGACCCAGGCAACAGATGCTTTCTTTTGAATCTCTACCAAGAAGGACTTGAATTGGTTAATTATCCTGGAAGTGGTTCAGTTTAAAAGGGTTTAAAATAGTTTTGCTGGGCCGGCCTGTGACTTAGCGGTTAAGTGCGCGCACTCCGCTACTAGCTGTCTGGGTTCGGATCCCGGGCGCGCACCGACGCACGGCTTCTCCGGCCATGCTGAGGCCGCGTCCCACATACAGCAACTAGAAAGATGTGCAACTATGACATATAACTATCTACTGGGGCTTTGGGGAAAAAAAAAGGAGGAGGATTGGCAATAGATGTTAGCTCAGAGCCGGTCTTCCTCAGCAAAAAGAGGAGGATTAGTGTGGATGTTAGCTCAGGGCTGATCTTCCTCACACACACACAAAATAAATAAATAAAATAGTTTTGCTGTTCTTATTAGCAAGGATGAAAGTTGCTCATTTTGTTTCTAGTTTTACTCCCTTTTATGTGAATTATCCTAACCTTTTACAATGAGTAAATTTAAATGGGTAATTCTAAAATATGACATTAAAAAATTAATGTTTACAAAAACAAAAGAACAAAAAAATTAATGTGTTCATTGAGGAAGATTTAAAATACAGATAAGCAAAAAGTATTCCTATATGCATATATATGTGTGTGTATACACATACATGGATTTTTTAAAAACGGAAATGGTACATTCGTAGGCAATTTTTAAATTGTGAGTGACTGAACTTTACCACTCAAACTAGCTTAGGCAAGAAAGGAATATTTATTGACTCATAAAACAAACCTAAAGATAAGTCAGAGTTATTTCTGGCCTCAGTGACCTGAGACTGAAATCCTCTCAGGACTGCCTCCCCACTTCTGCCTCCGCTTCCCTCTCTCTACGTTCCTCTCATTCTCTTAGGCTGTAGTTCGGCTGGCAGGAAATATGGCTGCCAATAGCCCACAGCCTCACATCTTCCCATCTCCACCTCCAGGGAGGAGAGGTCTTTTTTCTTTCATTCCAGCTTAAGAAGTCTCAGGGAAGGTCTCTGACAGGCTCAGCTTGAATTTCCTGTGCACTCCCTGGCACATTGTCATGGGCAAAGTGGTGCAGTTCTATGATTGGCTCAGTTTGGGTCAAGTGCCCACCTGTAAACCAAAACCTGTGACAGAGGGAGGGTCCTCTAAGAAGATGGCAGCTCCCATCTGAAACATGGGGTCCTGTTTTCTGAAAGTTCAGAAAGTTAAGGAAACATATTTTTCCATGTTCTACACCATAATTTCAAGGATAATGGCATTTAATGGCAGAACAATATTCTATTCTGGAATGCAGACATGATGACTAGAAGTGACCAAGAGGACAAGAGCCACACACTAAAACTGGTAGAGCAGAGGGACAGAGGGCGTCCGAGTCCTTGACGGTATCCCAGAGTTGCTGTAACAGCCCTACTTCTACACTTCTTGATATATGAGAAAAATACTTCCTGATTTGGCTAAACCACAGTGGTCAGATGTACACACAGCCAAGTGCAGTTCTTTATAGATACATTTCCAGGCAGACTTCCTCCATTAAAAGTAGGCCAGGAAATTTGTCATCAATGAGAAGAAAGGGAGGTGAGGATAAGACCCCCAGAGAGGTTGAAAGGGAAGCTGAAATAAAGGAAATTGCAACCTATTTATTTTTTGAACTGTTAAAGGAAACTGACCCGTAGAGCATCCCTGAGTCAACATGAGGTGATTATGGCAGGGTAGAAATGGCAGCCATAGAGGAATTGAGCAGAAAGAGGGTCAGAGGTAGTAACCAAGACTTCTTTGATGCCCTGTAGCATGAAGTGTTCCAGAAGTCCCTAAGGGCTCCCAGCAAGGGTAATGGGAGTAGCTCAAGTTGAGAGCTAGGACGCCTCCCTGTGGCCAACACTTCTGAGTAGCAGCCTAAGCAGGCACAGAGAGAACAGGCTTGACTGGGTCAGTAGGGGATGCAGCCAGTGCAGAGTCCTATGCAGAGATCTGATGAGGTGAGCTGCATTCAAGTGGAGTGAGCAGGAGCCAGTAGAGAAGGTCAGCTGGAGAACCAGTGTCCCTTCCCCTTGCACTGAGATAACATCTCGGGAAAGAGTAAGCAGAGAGGAGACCTTTGGAGGAGAGAGACAGCTCTCATAGGGAGTTGGAACTCTAAATTGACTAAGAGTTACTCAAAACTAGGCTCTTTTAAACCCAGAAGAGACTGTTATTTTTAGCCAGTAAGCTGAAGAAATGCCCAGTAATGAGAATCTCCTTAGGAATCTTAGTTCAATTATAGAGACATTTAAAAAAATTTATACATCTGGGTCATAGTGTGTACAATTGTGACTGTGCCTCCTGGGTCCCCATGCATATAGATCTCTATCATAAGTTTCTTTAAAGAGGTTTCCCCGGAGTTTGACAGAGTATGTCAGAAGGAAAATGTCCTAAAATCGGCTTTAGACATGTGGTAGCCAGCCCCGAAAGTGATCCACAATGATTCTTGCCTCCTAGTATTCATTACCTTGTGTAGTCCCCTCCCACACTGTACCAGGGTTGGTCTGTGTGACCAAGAGCATATGGCAGAAGGGATGGAAGGGGGTAGAGAAGTATATGGTATATCTTGGTATATCACTTCCAGGATTAGTTTAGTTTCTGCTTCTTTCACTCTTAGATCACTCACTTTGGGGAAACTAGCTGCCACGTTGTGAGGAGAGGCCTACATGTGAGGCAATAGCCATATGAGTGAGCTTGGAAGCAGATCCTCTAGCCCCAGTCAAGCCTTCAGATAATTGCAGCCCCAACCAACATCCAGACTGCAACCTCATGAAAGACCCTCAGTTAGAGACCTTCAGTTAAGCTGTTCCAGATTCCTGACATACAGAACTTATAAGATAATAAATGTTTGTTGTTTTAAACCACTAAGTTTGGATGCAATTTGTTGTGCAGCAATAGATAACTAACATATTCCCTCTCTTAAGAATTTCGATTACAGCGCCTGCCAAAAATCTTTCTCTCTTTTCCTTCTCCATGAAGTTCTTTCATAGTTTCCCTCCATTCCTCCTCTTCCTCCTCTCTGCCACACTCTTAAGCACCCAACTCCCAAAAGGTCATGGTCCTGTCTCCAAGTGGCCACCTAGGGTATAGAGTCTTGTTTCCTTCACTGACTTCTCTTGTTATGAAACCAAGCTTCTCCTCCCCGCTCTTTTCCCCACACAACTGATAATGGTGAATAAAATGCTGAGAGAACAAGGCAGGGGCAGAAGGAACTGAAGACAGAGACAGAAAGAGGGGCAGGGGATAGCCATCAGCCAGATTCTGTGACACTTCATTCATCTTCCCTCCGTACTTCCTGCTGATTCATTGAAGAGACACAGAATCTCCCTAATGGCAGAATACCATAAAGACTTCTGAGGGGCCTGGAGGTGTCTTGATTCTCTAGGTCCTGAACTGTGTTCCAGTCGCATGAGGCCTAGCACTCCCTAGGTTTCCTGGGTGTTCCGTGCTGTTCCCATGAGATTCCCATTTTCCTCATTACCATATAACTAAGATACATCTGCTAAGCAAAACCAGACATTTGTCTATAGTGGACAGAATTCCTCAAAATGCTGTTGTGATTATCTTGCAGATGATTACAATTATGTAGCAAAATAACTGAGCTATAAGCTACATGAGAAAAAGAAGAAAAGACAAAATATTACTTGGTATTTTAGTATCTTTATGGTTTATCTCCCTGTTGGACTGTGAACTTCATGAAATCAAGGGTCATGTGTGATCCCGTGGGTAACCACAGTGTTCAGAATGGTCTTGATATAGAACATCGCCAGCAAATATTTGTTGGAAGATGCACTAAACATGTTTGTTGAAGGAATGGTTGAATTAGCATCAACGGGGTCTTCCACAATAGCCCATTGGCTGGTAATTCTAAGCATTTTGCAGTCCATCACAAAACGTCCTTTTCTTTTTTTTTTTTTTTTGTGAGGAGATCAGCCCTGAGCTAACATCCACCAATCCTCCTCCTTTTTTGCTGAGGAAGACGGCCCTGGGCTAACATCAGTGCCCATCTTCCTCCACTTTATATGGGACGCCGCCACAGCATGGCTTACCAAGCAGTGCGTCGGTGCACGCCCGGGATCCGAACCAGCGAACCCCGGGCCGCCACAGCGGAGCGCGCGCACCCAACCGCTTGCGCCACCGGGCCGGCCCCTCTTTTCTTTTTTTAATTGCACTGAATCAACAAAGAGGGTAGCGTTTTCTTCATTGTAAGGAAAGGCTTCTATTATTTTTTAGGTAAAGGCCCGCCCACAAGGGAACACTGGCTCTCACATAAAACCCAGGAGCCTCCACAGTTTGGAACCCAATACACACTTCCTAGAATACTCTGGCTATTAACAGTGTATTAACCAATGGAAAGGAGATATGCCTGGGAATTGTGATGCCAACGGAAGGAAGCAGAACATCTGTTTTCCACTAACGGCTTCTGCTTGGGGTTTCTTAAGCCCAGTCTGAGTTGGCCTGGAATCCGGCCAGCGGCAGACACCATTCCAGACTCTGGCCGCCCCGGGCTGGGGCAGGGGACCGGGCAGAGGAGGACGCGCAGCAAGGTCCGAGCAATGAGCTGTTTGGCGCCTTGGAAGGGCGAGGTGACAGAGCGCGGGAGACGCCGCCGTTGGTACTGCGGTAGTTGGGTGAGGCCAGGAGGTTCGCACCTGCAGATCCCTCTCTGGGTGTACAGCCTTTGGATCCCCCTGTCAGCTCCGGAGAGGCGATTCTCGCAGTCAGGTAGATTAGGAATCGGGTTTGGCACTTGTCACCGCTCGAAACTGGGCATCCCGGCACTGAGTCCTTTGAGGAAGTCTTGCTCGGGACTACATTTCCCAGAAGGCTCCGCGATGATTGAAAGCCCAATCAGCCTATGGACGGGGAAGGCTTCTCGCCATGGAAACCGAGAAGCCAATGGCGAGAGGACAGGGGCGGTGTTTTCCGGCGGCTGGCTGTCGAAATCAGCGTCCCACCTGTGTCCCCACAGTCCTGTCACGAATCACAGGCTGGTTCTGGGAGGGACCGTCTTGGCGTTGTGGGCCAGGTGCGGCTCGGCGGTGGAGGACTCTCACTTCCTGCTCCATCCCCGGCTGGGCCCTGGGGCGGTGAGTGATCCGGGAAAGGAGACAGCGGCGGCCGCCCGGACACTGCTGAGGGGCGTGGAAAGGCTCGCCCGCCGCCCCGACGTCGTCTCTGCCGGGTACCCGCGCTCGCCTTCCGGAGCCCGCGGGTCTTGCTGAGGAGTGGGGAGAGGTAGCTGCGGTTTTCTGCGCCACCGTCGGGATAGCTCATCCTTCTAATCCATTTTCTTGCTCCTCGTGGAGGTCCCCGGGTGTCGGCTTAGCTTTGTGACCCTCTGACCGGCCGCCTCCTGACTGGGGCCTGCGGCACCACGAGGGAGGAGATGGGTGTCGGCCCTGCCCCCGCCGTGATGTTCCTATTAATAAACACAGTGAGCGGACTGGTGCTTCTCACAATGGCACTTACTCACAGCACCTCGGCGCTCCAGGGCCTTTGAGGTCACCTGTACAGGGGACAGGAGACTGGGCGGGGAACAGGGTTTCTGTAACAGTGGCTGAGAACTCTCTCCTCCATCCCGCCGTCACCTGCAGGTGGGCCCTGCTGTCGTGTTTTGTAATGGATGTAGAAATAAAATTTATGCTCAAAACTCGTTACAATGTTCACTTCCTAATGACATTATTTTTGTTTGTTAAGGTTTTAAAGCAGAGAGATGAAATGTATTCCTCGGGTTTTTAGGTCCTCAAAATCTCACTACTTTATAAGTGACCCAGAGCAATGTCTGTCTATAGATGCATAAATGTTTCCACGAAAAGTGATTGTGTGTGTATTCTAGTAGTACCAGGTGCTTTGATTGGTGAGATGAAAGATGTGAAAGAGTAAAACTTCCTCACCTCAATCTGGTGCATCCTCCACTGAAATGCAGAATTCTTTGTAGCAGGTTCAGGTGGCTTACATGCATTTGTTTCTACTGGAAACTCTTTTGGGGTGGGGGGTGGGGGCGTGTTATCTTATATTTCTTTGTGACTCCTAATGCCTTACAACATATTACTGACTGAATAAATTACTGATCCATCCAGTAATCTGACCATCTCCCTCAAAATAATTTTTTCGTGATACTGCTGTCAATTTTATTAATGTGTTAATGATTGTTTCAGCCCTCAAGGGTTTTTTTTTGTTCTTATCCCCGTTGAATTTCACTTAATTTTACAGCTTATCCATGTCTTTTTTTTTAAAATCTATATCTTTTTAAGTCTCATATCTAACTCTATTAAACCTTGAAATAGAACGGTACCCAGGACAGTTCCCTTTGGGGTTCTGCATAGTCTGTCCCTTGAGATTGACACCAAATCTACAAGCTGGGAAAAGTCAGCTGTTCTCATAACTATTATGAGTATAATTAAGTCCACGATTTCCTAGCTTACTGAACAAAATGTAGTTGGAGAGAATCCAAAGCTTTCTAGAAATCAAGTTATACCTGCACACACTCTCCTTTATTTATCTTGTGCATCATGGACAATTTGTCCCTCAAAAAGTTAACGTGTCCAAAGACTGAGGGTTCTGTACATGTGTTTGGGAGGTCCAGGCCTCACTTAGTGATGGGAAACTTGGCCAAGGGAAGGATTATGTAAAAACAATAAGAAAAGCAACCCTTCTATGGGTGACAGAATTTACCTCAGAGCTATTCTAGTCAGGGGGTTTTGTTTGGATATACTTGTGGCCATGGTGGCTGTCTTTTGGTTTTCAGACAACGGTGAGAATATGCAGAGAGCTACTGATGCATGCTGAGGTCTCTTTCTTTAGGAACTGATGACCCTCAATGATGTGGCTGGGGACTTCAGGGAAGAGTGGGTTACCTGGACACTGCTTAGAGAATCCTCTTCAGGGATACCACCCAGCTCACTTAGAAGAATGGGGTCTCAAAGGGTAAGGATGCTACTCTCCTTTAGATTTAGGACTTAGATATCTTGAGAGGGCTCAGGCCTGAGTGGTCTCTGGGGATATTGGTCTCTTAGAGCTCTAGCTCTCTGTGAGAGTAATTGTTGCCTCCCTGGCAGAAAAAGAATGACATCCTTTTTTATGGCACTTTATGGTTTGTAGATGTCTTTGATATTTATTGTCTTGTTAATATCTCACCATCACCTTTTGATGTATGTATTATTATCCCCCTTTTCCAGCTCAGGACACTGAGACTCAAAGTTAAGTGGCAGAGGAAGAGTCCAGCCCAGGTCTTGTGGAAAAGGGGGTGCTCTCCCTATGGTGTTTTTTCCTTTCACTTAAAAAAACACAAACCTCCAGTGCTCTTTCTAAAATACCATGGCTACCCCTTCTCCCTGCTTTACTTTGTATCTGCTACACAAGTAGAATATACTCGTTGAAGAAAAAGACAAGCAGAATGAAAATAAAAGTCATCCATCCCACCACTGAAGAATTACTATCCTTCCAGCCTTTTTTTCTAAGCATATATATAATTAGAAAAACAAAACAAGAAAACAATTGAGATCATACTGTACGTTCAGTTGTACATCCTACTTTCTTACACATTATATTGTGAATATATTTCTACAACAATAAATACTATATCTTTCTCTATATCACTTAAAATAACCACTTAGTATTTTGTTGTATGGAATACAATTATTTACATTAGATTGGATCATATATTTGACCATTTTTTACCTATAAAATCACAATTTCATATGGCTCAATCAAATATAATTATTCCTTTGTTGTGGGACCTTTAGGTTGTTTCCAAATATTCACCAGTATTGTGATGAACAGCTCTTTGTCTTTTTTAAAAAAGCTAATTGTCTTTTTAAAAACTCTTATTTATTGAAATATATTTAGTTAATAATTAGCTAATATGTCTTTTGCACAACTTTTTTTTCATTTCCTTGGAATTCCCAGAATTAGAATTGCTGGGTCAAAGAAGAGATACATTTCTAAGATAGTTGATACTTTTGCCAAATGCCTTCCAAAAAGATTGAATCAATTTATATATTCCTGTAAGCCTTATACAAAAGCGTCCATTTCTTCATATTCAACATGTCAGGGTGGGTATTATAATTTAAGAGTCTGGGTAAAATAACAGTGATAGCTACATTTATTGAGGACTTACCACTTAATCCTCACAACAACTCTATGAGGTAGGTCTTATTGTTATCCCTATTTTATAGAATGAAGACACTGAGACAGAGAGTTTAAGTAACTTTCCTGAAGTCACACAGCCAGTAAGAGGCAAGGTTAGGATTCAAACTCAGGCACTAGGACTCTTGGGTTTGCACTCTTTATCTGTACACTATATTACCTAAGTGTGTCATTGTTTGAATTTCTTTGGTTAATGGTGAGGTTAAAGGTTTTTCATATATCTATAGGCTGCCTGTATTTTTTTCTTTTGTGAATTGCCTATTCATGTCCTTTGACCATTTTTTTTCCTTACAAGTGTTTGTCTTTTTCTCACGGTTGTATTGACTGCTGCCCTTCTGGGAAAATTTTAAAGCCCAACGTTATAGTTAACTTCCTTGATTCTCTCTAAGGATGAGGTCATGGCAGCTTTGTTTCTGATAAAATCTGCTCTCCACATGAGTTTAGCCCGGTGCCTTCAGAGATGAGTTATTGTGCTTACTTTCGAGTTTCTGTCACCTAAGTCTGATTTTTTTTTTATGGGAAGAAAAGGGCTTTTTTCTCAGATAAAAGAGGGAGATCACCCTCTTTTATCACTTCACCATGGCTGCCCTTTTTTCCTTCACTAATGTCTTGTGTTTGCCTGCTAATAAATTGAGAAAACTCACAAAATGGATTATTGATGGAATGGCTGCCCTTTTAATGAGACCAAACACACACTAGAGTTTCCCTGGGTATTCTCTTCTACCCAGGGAAGGAGGAAGGCTTGGATTTTGGCCAGGGCTTGTGTGATTGAGTCAGATTAACATCCTATGTTCACCCTCCTGTATAGGATTTCTAGACCAAGTGTAATCTCCCAGCTGGAACAGAAAGAAGAGCCATGGGTGCTGCCATGCCAGAATTTTGAGGCGAGGAAGATCCTACGGGAAAGTCACACAGGTGAGGTGTGAGTGTTACCTAATGGGAGGAAACGTAGCATTTCATTCCTTGTTTGATGAAAATTTGGAATGTTGCCCCAGACTTTTTTTTTTTTTTTTTTTGGTGAGGGAGATCAGCCCTGAGCTAACATCTGTGCTAATCCTCCTCTTTTTGCTGAGGAAGACCGGCTCTGAGGTAACATCTATTGCCAATCCTCCTCCTTTTTTTCTTCCCCAAAGCCCCAGTAGATAGTTGTATGTCATGGTTGCACATCCTTCTAGTTGCTGTATGTGGGACGCGGCCTCAGCATGGCCGGAGAAGCGGTGCCTCGGTGCGCACCCAGGACTGAACCCGGGCCGCCAGTAGCGGAGCGCCCGCACTTAACTGCTAAGGCACAGGGCCGGCCCAGACTTTTGTTCTTACTATTAGAAGTTTAAATTTGACTTCTTGGGCAGTCAGTAATTGACTAAATAAAGTCTTCATTTTAAGTAAGCATTTCACTTTCATATAGACTATAACATCTTTTTTTGTCCCCCCGCCAACGCCAAGCCCCAGTACATAGCTGTATATCCTAGTTTTAAGTCTTTCTAGCTCTTCTATGTGTGCTGCTGCCACAGCATGGCTACTGACGAGTGGTGTGATTCCTGTGCCTGGGAACTGAACCTGGGCCGCCGAAGCAGAGTACACTGACCTTCAACCGCTAAGCTGGCTCAGAGACTATAACATCTTTGAAAAGTGTTGCCCACTTTGGACAATATGTGGTATACTCTTGAAGGATAATAAGGTCACCTCAAGATTCATCTAGCCATCTTAAAATAAAAAGGGGTTAGGAATTCATGTTTTCTGTAAGCTCAATGAACTTCAATAAGTTTTTCACAAAGTGACAACCAAAGTAGTCAAATTAAATGTAGTCTGTTGCAAAAACATTAATTTTAGGGGGCCGGCCCGGTAGTGTAGCAGTTAAAGTTCATGCATTCTGCTTCAGTGGCCTGGGGTTTGCCGGTTCGGATCCTGGGCGTGGACCTACACACCACTCATCAAGCCATGCTGAAGCGGTGTCCCACATAGAAGAAGAACCTACAACTAGGACATACAGCTATGTACTGGGGCTTTGGGGAGAAAAAAGAAAAAAAAAAAGGAAGATTGGCAACAGATGTTAGCTCAGGGCCAATCTTCCTCACAAAAAAAACAAAAAAAGACACTAATTTTAATCTTTCTTGCTGCTTTCTGATGTTTTTTCCTGATAACTGATCACTTTATTCTGTTACTTCTGTTAATTTTTCAGACTTTGGGAATCATGTGGCAAAACTCAATTGGGACATTTCTGAAACAGCAGAACAGTGTGGAACATCCTCAGAAAGGGCCAAAAAAGATATTTCTCATACTCCTAGTTGGGGAGGAAACTGGGAGAGGGGCCTTGAATTAGAAGAGCAACATGGAACCCTTCTAAGAGAGGGCCGTCAAGGTCCCTTTTCACAGGCGAAGGATTTAAACAAGCTCCTGGATGGATATGTAGGAAAGAAGCCTGTGTGTGAAGAATGTGGAAAAAGCTTTAACCAGAGTTCCTATCTCGTGAGACACCTAAGGACTCATACTGGTGAGAGGCCTTATAAATGCATCGAGTGCGGGAAAGGTTTCAAACAGAGTTCAGACCTTGTCACTCATCGCAGAACACACACGGGAGAGAAACCCTACCAATGCAATGGTTGTGAGAAGAAATTCAGCGACAGCTCAACGCTCATCAAACATCAGAGAACCCATACAGGTGAGAGACCCTACGAGTGCCCAGAGTGTGGGAAGACATTTGGGCGGAAGCCACACCTCGTAATGCACCAAAGAACCCACACAGGAGAGAAGCCCTACACATGCCTCGAATGTCATAAAAGCTTTAGTCGAAGCTCAAATTTCATCACTCACCAGAGGACCCACACAGGAGTGAAGCCTTACAGTTGTAATGACTGTGGGGAGAGTTTTAGCCAGAGCTCGGACTTGATTAAGCACCAACGAACCCACACAGGAGAACGGCCCTTTAAATGCCCAGAGTGCGGGAAGGGCTTTAGAGATAGTTCTCATTTTGTAGCTCATATGAGTACTCACTCAGGAGAAAGGCCTTTCAGTTGTTCTTACTGCCACAAAAGTTTCAGTCAGAGCTCACATCTGGTCACGCACCAGAGAACACACACAGGGGAGAGGCCTTTTAAGTGCGACAACTGTGGGAAAGGATTCGCCGACAGTTCTGCCCTCGTTAAGCACCAACGGATCCACACGGGAGAAAGACCCTATAAATGTGGCGAGTGTGGGAAGAGCTTCAATCAGAGCTCCCACTTCATTACCCATCAGCGAATCCACTTAGAAGACAGACCCTATCAATGTCCTGAGTGTGGCAAAACTTTCAATCAGCGTTCCCATTTTCTCACACACCAGAGAACACACACAGGAGAAAAACCTTTTCACTGTAGTAAATGTGACAAGAGCTTCCGTCAGAAGGCACATCTTTTATGCCACCAAAACACGCATTTGATTTAGGAAACAGTCTTTGGTGGTTCTGCTGCTTCCTTCCAAATTTCCATTGCTACTGTCTTCAAGTACCCCAAATAGAGAAACCTGAACCTGGGCATCAATGGCTCAAGTTGGGCCCTGATCTATTCTCTCTTTTTTTCCATGTTTTAATGATGAGGGTAAATGTATAGGGTCCAAATAATGTTCTGAACACAAAAGGCATTCCTTCAGTGTTTTTGACTGTCTCTTAGGGAAATGTGAGTTTAATGGTTGATGCCTGGTTCCTAAAAGAGAAGTGAGATAAATGTGGCCGAGAGATCACATATAAGCCACCTAGTAAAGTGCCTGCACAAAGTGGGTGCTCAGTACTAAATGGGCACATTGTCACTATTAATGGTTAATATTTGAGATCTTCTATAAAGCCCTTAAGATAGTGCCTGGCCCTTAAAAGACACTCAATACAAGGTTGGTTTGTTGTATCAGCCTTATTACTCAACAAGTAATTTATTAGTGCAGCCCCCTAAGCCCAGAATTTGCAAGAAATTAGATTGGAACTAGAAGGTTTGGGGTGTGAACACATAGATTGAATGAAATGGAAAACACTTTCCCCTCCAGTGCTATGCAGACATTAGTCACCAGATGTCTCATTGCCATGACAAGGCACAATTATCATAGAGAAGGTCTTCGGTCTTGTGACTTAGATGCTGAAAGAACTTCAGAAGCTCTTTGTATAGCAGTGTATGAGGTTCTCCCGCTAGAGGTTTGCCACCATCTGAGGCATAGAAAATATCCTGTGATGAACAAGCCAGAGGGACCTGGAAGAGGACTGTAAAACTGTGAAAGCAAAATTGCTAAGAATGTTAAATGATTTTACAGGGATCGTTCTTGGCATTTAGTTGAAGGAAACTTTTTTCCTAATTTGCTGGGTCATTGGCCCTTTAGTTTTAAGTTAATGCAACTCTCTGATCCTTTTAGGGCCATTCATTTTATGCACTAGTACATTCCTATGTTTAATTGAAATAAATTGAGGGAAGGCAGTGTGTTGGAGAGAATACTGCCTTCATTGAGAAGGCGAGGTGGCTGAGTCCTGGCCCTGACACTTAAATTGGCCAGACTTGCACTTTCTCAGCCCCAACCTTACCTACCTCACAAGGTTGTGAGGATTAACACACACACACACACACGCACACACACACACAAGCACTTTGTTGTTAAACTATAAAGTTATTATCCCTAAAGTTTAGTGTTACAGTATTGTTGCTAATGTCTTTTTTCCAAGGAACTCTGGCTAATATTTCTCCAGGTGTCCCATTTTCTCTCGTAACGAGGGACTTCTTTTTTCACCTGTTGAAAACCTAAGGCCTGCAAATGCTAAACAACTCATTATGGGTCACATAGTTACCAGGAGAGCCAGAATTTGGCTGCAGGTCTCCTCTTCAACAACATAGAACAGACCAGCTCTGGGATTTGTTAAGAGTGTCTCTGAGACACTACAGGACTGGAGGACCCATGTTATATCCATCAGACCACCCTGAATTTGGAAATGATGGAGGGATGTAGCCTAAGTTCCTGGGAACTTTACAAGATCCTGTGCTGGGGATCCTTGATCCTCATGGAGTGAGAGTGGAGGGGTAAGGGCAAATGTAAGGGGCTAAGGAGGGAGTTGGGTGTTTAACATTCTAGAGAGAAAAGTGGTGGACTTAAGTTTTTTTCTTTCAAACCTTCCTACGTCAATACCAAATAAATTATTACATCAGCCTTGGAACACCAGTTCATTTTCTGGAATGCCATCTGAGTGCTGTGACTCATGGGGGGGTAGAACTCAGCTGATAACCTAAACTCTTTCTTTGAAAGGGTAATTAGATAATTGACCAGAACAAAAAAAATCTGGTTAATCCAGTGCAGTGGTTCTCAAAATGTGAGCTCAGACCAGTAGTATTAGCATCACCTGGGAACTTGTTAGAAATGCAAGTTGTAAGTCCCTACCTCAGACCCACTGAATCAGAAACTCTAGGGGTGGGTCCCAGCAATCTGTGTTTTAGTAAGCCCTCCAGATGATCACAATGCATGCTCAAGTTTGAGAACTACTGCTTTAAAAGGCGTCTCTTCTACTAAGCAGCCACAATACTATTTTACTCCTGAAAAATGTTGACAGTGATTTTGTAATATCATCAAATATTCCAGTCAACGTTCACATTCCCCTAATTATGTTATGTTTTTTGTTTTTGTTTTTTAGTTTGAATCAAAATCCAAATGAGGTCTCTACATTCATTTGGTTGGTATGTTCCTTATAAGTCTTGATCTAAAGTCCTCCCTCCTTTCTCTCTCTCTCTCCTTTTCTTCTATCTTATTTGTTGAAGAAAGCTCGTTGTCCTGTAGTGTCTCCCACAGGTCTGTATTTTGCTAATTCCGTCCTCTGGGGTCCTCCTCTATCCCCTGCTTTCTTAATATTGGTAGTTGGATCTGTAAACATGATCAGATTCAGATTTTTTTGGCAAGAGTACTCCGTAGTGATCTTATATACTTCTATCAGGAGGTAAAGAGTATTATTTTGTCTCTTTTCTTATGATGTGAGCAGCCATTGATAAACCCTTATTTCACTTGGGTTTGCCAAATGGTGGTATTTTATTTCTATCATTCCTTCTTCATTTATTAGCTGGAATACTTGTATAAAGAGAACTGCCCTTTGTCAATTATTTTGTTTCCCTGAGGTATAGTTTGTGTAGGAACAGCACAATAGTTGCTTAATCAGAACTCCTTAGATTTTTTAATATCACTATCTAGGTTTCGGCCTCCATGCCCTAGATTTCTAAGCCCCTTCCAGTGAGAGACTCTGTTCTGACAGGACATTTGTGAATGTATAAGTCTCATAATAACTTGTCTAATGTACTCGGTTGTTTTTCTCCTGCCTTTCTCCCCTCCAGTTTGTCTAGGTTCTCCAGAAAGTAGTGTGCTACAGAGCTCAATAAATTCTTGAGTGATTCCCTAGTCAGGGATGGACTCTCTAACTTGCTAATTAATATTTCTCAATGTTATCCAGGCCTGAAAAAAGGAGAGGAAACTACATCCCTATCAGCTGGGAATGATTTTACATTCCTTTTGGTAACAGGAGAGTATACCATCTCCATTTATCTTATCTATCTATGTATTGCTTTAAGTCAAATATGTTCAGTATGTTAAACAACAACAATTATTCGTAACAATCAGATAAGAAGGTAGGGGAAAAGCCTGGCAGGCAGAGGTGAGGGGTAATTTATGTGAAATCCAGGAGTGCCATCTCTCTGGGTATGGAAGTGTTTTGGCCAGATGTAGGAGGCAGAATGAGAAAGTCACAGAGTTCAGTATGATACCCCTCGAAAATGACATTTCAGATGGTTTTGCACTGGATTAATGTAAAATGGCCTAGCAGAGTGTCCTACAAGAGGGAGCCAGTTAGAGGACACAGAGGGACACAGAATCTACATTATTAGCACAAGCAGGCATGACCCTAAACCCAGCTAGGAATGTGATGTGTCGCTTATTGGCTGGGAGTGGCCCTAGATTTAGGAGACAGGATGTGGAAGCAGCACAGAACCAGAGTCAGAAGACCCAGCTCCTCGTTCTGGTGCAGTCATTTACTAGCCAACTGTCTTTGGACAGGTCACTAGATCACTCTAGGCTTCAGTCTAACTCAGAAAAAGATCCCTCTGTCTCTAACACTTTACAAATTCGGGGCTCTCTTAGACCCCAGGACTGTTCGATGTTGTGAGCAGGCTCTTCCACAGGTGCACCTTCATGCCCTGAGAGGATAAAAGCAGGTCGTTTATTTATAGCCTGGCTTCCTCTCCATCTCCCACTCCTCAGCCTTCTCCGGGTTCTTGGAGGAGAAGCGAAACCTCACAGCTACCGGTAGAGTTAGCACATTATCTCCAAACTAAAGACCTCCCCAGGTTCCAGCCCCTCTTATTCTGACTTCCTAACAGTATTTAACAGACACAGGTCACTGTTTGTAACATAATTTGAGTCTTTTTCTATCACCTTGTTTTTCATGATGTATATCCACAGATGTGTCTATCCTATAAGGTATGACCTCTTGAAGGACAATGTGTGACTTGCTTTATGGCTTTGCCACTTCTCCCTGCCACCCCTCCCAGCCATAAGTAGGAAATACTTAAATGGTATTGGTGAGAGTGGAGGTAACTGACTTTCCACATTTTCCCTTTGCTTCTACCCTATGACTGGGCTGTTAGCTTCTTGCACATGCTGCACACCTCCTCTCTCCCTCGCTTTGAAATCCACGTCATCACCAAACCCTATCAATTTTACCTCTCAGATTCCTCTCAAACCGATCTATCAATCTCTCCATCTCCACTGCTGCTCTCTAGTCCCAAATGACCACCAACTCTTCTGAATTCCTGCAGCAGCCTCCTGACAGCCCAGATTTTATATTTGCTCAAATTTCTCCTCACAGAAGCCAGAGTGAGCTTTTAAAACCCCAATTCTGATCCATCACCTATATGCTTAAAACTAGCAGCTTCCCATTTTTAGGAATAAAAACCCAAATCTTTAATCAGGCCTACAAGGCCTCCCTCGGTTTGACACTCACCCCCCCCACCAGCCTCTTCCGATGTCACCTTCCCTCTCACTCACTGAGCTTCAGCCCACTGTGTTCTCTCTGCTCCTTGGTCACACTGGGTCAGGCACAACTTAGAGTCTTGGTACTAACTGTACCCTCTGTCCAGTATGTTTCTCACCCAGATCTTTGCTTAGGCTCCTATTTGTCAACCAGGTTTCAGTCTAAAACCCACCTCCTTACAGAGACTTTCTCCAACTATCCCATCTAAATTAGTCCTCCTCCCCCACCGGTCACTCTCTATCACCTTATCCTCTTTTATTTTCATCAAAGTCCTTACAGCTGTCTGCTATTTTCTTGTTTGTTTATTTGTTTTGGTAAACTCCATGGTAGGAAGGAGCCATTTCTCTTGTTTACCATTCTTTCCCTGGCACCTAAAACAGAGCCGGGCATGTTGGATGAGTTAATGAATGCATGCTCACAGACAAGGAACTCATGCTGGAAAAGAAGCAGTATGAGAGGAAGCTGTAGGGGTGAGTGAGGGTCACACCAAGAAGGCTCTGAGTTGCCAAACTGGAGAATGGGGCGTCATCAGTGGTTTTCCAGTAGAGGAGAGGTATGATCAGCACTTGAGGAAGTTTGATTTGGCAGCTTTCTGTAAGACACATTACAGAGAGAAAAATTGAAGGCATTGAGACAATTTATGATAAAAGGGCTTAGCACAGTGCCTGGCCCATAGTAAGTCTCCAATAAATGATTGTTATCCAAGCACCATAGCAGGCACTGTGAGATACCAGAACAAAAAGGCAAGATCGTTAAACCTTCTTTCTACCTCAAAATAATTCTTCCTAGACCCTATTGTCACATTCCTTCCCTTCCCCTTTTTGTCAAATTTCCGTTAATGTGTAGTTATTCTCAGAGCTATCATGTATAGGCTATTTTAATAGGGCTTCCCACCCCCAGCATGCCTCAAAGGTCTCTTAATTTCCACATCTGAAGGCCTCTTGTTTGTCTTCTTCCCATTCAACAGCTGTTTACTTTTTGATACCACTTACATATGCTTCTTGAAATTCTCTTTTCCCTTGGTGGATGTGAGATGGTTCTCCTACATTTCTGGCTACTCCTTTTCAAGTACCTTCCCTGGCTCCTCTTCTTCCCCTTAGATGTGCCTCACTCCCTCAACATTCTGACCCTTGATCCTCTTCCTTTCTTCCTTCTTTCCTGTTCTGCACACCAATCTTATGACTTCAACCATCATCTCTCAGAACATGGGTCTAGCTCAACCTCTCTCCTGAATTTCATACCTACAAGTCCAGCTGCTTGGTGGACCCTCCCCAAAGATGACCTGCTGCTCCTCAAACCCAGAATCTCCAAATTATAGTCAGCATCTCCTCCCAAATCATCCCTCCTGACGTTTCTCTTTCTGCAATGACTCTGTTCTCCTATGTATCCTTACCAGAACCTCCTGGTCAGCTTAGATTTCTCTTTCTCCCTTGTTTCCTATATTTTGCTAGTGCCAAGTCACGTAGCCTCTGCCTCTACATTGTCTCTTTCTCTTTTTAAATTGTAAAAGCATCATGTACTTTCTGTAAAATTTTCAAAAAAATGCAGAAGTACCCAAACTACAAAAATGGAAATACCTCGTCTCTTCCTCATTCCTTCCCCCAATCTCACTCCCCAGATTTCAGCTCTGTAATAGCCTGGCATGCCAATCTTTGTTTCTAGCTCCCTTTTTCCATCTCCACTGCCATCATCTGAACTGAAGGGATGGTTTCCATCTGGTCCCCTTGACTTTTCCTTTTAGTTAAACTCAACAAACATTTATTGAGTGCCTACTACACACCAAGTCCTACACTAGACCCTGGAGGTAGAAAGACAAATAAGACAGTGAAAGAGGTCCACATTTAAGAGCTGTCAGACTTTGGGCAAGTTACTCCCTCTTAACCCTGATTTCCTTATCTGTAATGTACTGTAATCCCAGTACCTTCTTCATGGGGTTGGGTGAGGATTAATGAGATGACACATATAAAACTCTTTGTACAGTACCTGGTATATTGTATCTGCTCCACAAATGTCAATGATGACCATGATAATGATGATAATCTTTGCCTTGGAGGAATTTGTAGCTTAATGAAGACACTTGTAAAATAGGTATCATCTATGTGAAGAAAGATGGGAAAATATTTTGGAAAAGGGGAGAAAAGCAGTTTAAGTGAAATTAAAAGGTTGAAGTAGAGAGTTGGGAGACTGAGAGGTAAGAACTTGGACTTCATCCTCTACGAATATTTCTCAAAGTGTCAGCCAAGGACGACCTGCATTAGTCTTACCTGGGGTGCTTGTTCAAAATGCAGATTTAGCGGCCCCACCTCTGACCAAGGTGGTAAATTCACACAGTGGAATAATATACATCAAGGAAAATTTAAAAACTTCTGTTGTACTCATCAACTCAGATAAGCTTCAAAAACTCAATATTGAGTATAAAAAATAAGACAGAAAAATACATATAGTAAGGGTCAAAATGCAATAAAGATAAAAGCAGGCAAAACTAAACACTATATTGCTTGAGCAGTAAGGACAAACACACAAACTGTAATGAAAAACAAAGGGTTTATTAATACAAAATTCAGGGTAGAGGTTAATGGGAATGGGGAAGAAGAATGCTAAGTTTCTATTGCTTAAGCTGAGTGCTGAGCACACAGGTTTTCTTTTTATTATAATTCTTTAAATTAATACACATTATTTATGTACTTTTTATTTACAAGATATTTCACAAGAGAAAAAACACAAAAAAGCAAGTAGGAAAACAGAATACTTTTCCAAAGACTAACCTTTTCCACTCATAAAGGTTGAATTATACTAAGGAAAAAAAAAAAAGAGACAATCTAAGTTCCTGGGCCTGAACAGACACCTGGCCAATCCCCTCCATTCTTTCTCAATTGCACACTCACACTTGCTCATTTTTCCTTCAGCTAAAAAACAAACCCTCCCCTTATGTGTATCAATTAGTGCAAATGAATGTCCAGAAGATCATAGGCCCACCCTTCTATAAACATCCAAACTTGGACTCCTTGTCTGAATAGAGGATGCCCTGTCACATTAATAATGCTCTTGAGAACATCTTCTTTTTCCCCTGAAAAAAATATTTCCACATTTTAGATTATTTACACAGGGTGTGAACGTTTTTACAGCTCTCGTCACTTGCTGCCAAATCGTTTTCTGAGCGAATTGTACCAATTTACAATGCCAGCAGCCATAAATGACTACCAGTTTCACCACACCCTCATCCTTGAAAAACAGTTCTGCTAATTTAATAGACATGATTCTCACATGTTGTTTTAATTTGCATTTCTTTGATTACCAGTGAAGTTGTACAATTTTTTGTACATTAGCTTCTTTCTTGTATTTCTTCTGTTGTTTGTCATTTGTGTACTTAGAGTATACAATCAGAATCAAAAACCTTGACTATTTGACTTTGAGGAAGTCACTTGCTTTTTTCCTGTTCCCTTCTCTTCCCCTCTCTGCTTTATTACTTTTTTACTTCATTAGTTGTACATGTTCATATTGGAAATATCAAAAAACACAATTAAGCAAACAAAAAAGTAAAATCCCACCTTCCAGAGATAGCCACCACTGTTTATTTTATATCCTTTTAAACTTTTTCTCTAACAAAAATATTCACAAATATATCACCTACCCTTTCTGAGCCTGTTTCCTTGTCTATACAACGGCAATACTTTTCCCTCAAGTTGATAATTAAATGAGCTGATGTATGTGAAAGTGATTTAAAATGTGCAAGATGTTATATACATGCAAATTGCTGTTCTTCTGACATAAAATACCCTTTACTCTGCCAAACAGAATGATAACATTTTATTCCCCGAACATAGCCTGCCCTCTCCAGCAGTTTCTTCTTTCTAAAATGATTTCCTGCCTCAATTCTTCCAACTAAATAAGTATCCACTATATTTTTAAAAATTCAATATGTAAGATATACAAAAGGTATAAATGGTAGTGCAAAGAACAACCATGTACATACCATGCAGCTTAAGAAATAAAATTTCTCAAAAAAAAGAAAATTTTACCAATACACTTAAAATTTCCTGTGACCCCCTCCCCAGTTATAGCCCTTCCCCAACTCATATTCCACTTTCCTGAATTTGGTATTTCTCCATGTTATGCTTTTACATTTATTTATGTTCTTTCTCTCTTCTCTTTATATATATTTACATAGAGATATTGATATAGATCCCTAAGCAATGTATAATATTGGTTTGCATAAACTTGTTTAAATTGTATATGAATGGATATCAAGGTAAGGATTGTGTACTTATTCCCCCACAATATTATGTTTGTGAGATTCATCCATGTTGGTACATATAGTTGTACTTTATTTCCTTGCTTTAATATTCAATATATAATCACACTGCAATTTATCTGTTTTCCTGATGATAGCCATTTAGGTCATTTCTGGGTTTTGCTGTCACAGGCATTTCTGTGATGAACATTTTGGTATGTCTCCTTGTGGACATGTGTAAGCGTTTTTCTGGGTATATATACCTAGGAGTGGAATTCTGACGTCAAAGAGTATGTGCATCTTTAGCTAGATATTGCCAAATTATTCTCCAAAGTGCTTGTAATAATTTCCATTTTCACCAGTAGTGTATCAATATTCTCTTCACTATTCTTTCTTGTCAACCCTTAGTTTTGTCAGACTTTTTAGTTTTTCCAATCTGATGGATGTGAAATGACATCTCATTGTGGTTTTAATATACATCTCCCTGATTAATAGAGAAATTGAACAACTTTTATAAGTTTATTGGTTGTTCATGTTGCCTCTTCAGTGAATTCTATGTTCATAAAGAAACCATTCTTCAAGGCCCCTTTAAAACACTTTCTCTCCATGAAATATTTCCAGAACCCCTCCATCAAGCAGATGGGCTCTCCTTTGGATCTCTATAACCCTGTCTACATCTCGGGTTTCACTTACTTTTTATTTCATCTTTACTGTCATTTGTGTACTCATCTAAAGGTCAGGGACTATGTTTAACCCAACTTTATGCCCTTGTTAGTACCTAGTGCAAAGTAAACATTTCATAAATCTTTGTTGAATCCAATCATACTCCTCCCCTACTTATAAAATCTTAAATAGTTTCCTATTGTCTACCGGAGAGATTTGAATCTCCTTAATCTAGAATTTAAGACCCTTACATGGGATCTGGCATTAACTTTCCTGCCTCTTCTCCTGGTATGACCCTGCCTTCTGCCCCAGATACTAGATTCTTCATCCACAATGAGGTCCCAGTCTGCAGATGTTTGGCTTCTTTCCCTGCAGCCAGGATGGCAGCTTGATCCCACTTATTTTAACTGCTCATCAGATTATTTAAGAGAAAATTTAGGGATCCTGAATCTAGAAGCTTGCTTTTATTACCGAGCAGGACTTTTGCCCTGAATCTGTCATTTGTGTTCTAAGAATACATAAATTTCTTTACCCAGGTGACTTGGGTTCCACTGAAGGAAACCTAAAGCACTTAACTTCAGCATTTTGACCTTGAGTCTAGGCCCGGACACAGCCTGTCCTACCTCTTCCAAGTCAGATGCATATCACAAACAGAATATATGAATACATGCCCAACCCCATATTGTATCTTTCCAACTTATTCAATTTAAATCAGTAAACATTCATCATACACCTGTTACATCCAGGCTCAGTCCAAGGTGCTGGGGACACAGATATAAACATGACAATTCTCTCAAGAAGCACACAGAGTAGTTGGGAAAGACAGATGTACAGACACATGGTTTCTTTTTTTTTTATAATTTTTTTTAAATTTTTATTTATTTATTTTTTTCCCCAAAGCCCCAGTAGAAAAGTTGTATGTCATAGCTGCACATCCTTCTAGTTGCTGTATGTGGGACGCGGCCTCAGCATGGCCAGAGAACCGGTGCATCAGTGCACACCCGGGATCTGAACCCGGGCTGCCAGCAGCGGAGTGCGCGCACTCAACCACTAAGCCACCGGGCCAGCCCCAGACACATAGTTTCAATACAAAGAAGAACATGGGAGCCAGGGAAGGGCTATTCTGAGAGTCAAGAAAGGATCCCTGGAGGAGAGGTCACGTAGGGCAGTTGGTGTATAAATGAGTAGATGAATACAAGGCATGATCTTGAAATTAAGCTTTTTTTAAGCTTTATATGTGAATTCTGCCACAGAAGATGCTCTGATACATGGGGGTTTTGCCACTGATTCCACTGAACTGAACAACATGACTGGTGCTAATGGTTTGGAGAGCCCATCTTTGTATTATGAGGAGGCAGTTAGAACTCGGCCATTTTCATACCAGACTGGTTGTGAGTCAGTTAACAGACAGGTGTCTTAGGGAGGAACATGGCTGCATATGTGTGTGTCTCTCCCATTTTTTTTTCTGTGATAATCTTTACATATCTTTGAAGTCTCACAGTATCCTACATTGCCCTGTTCTAGTGATACAAATCATGGTAGAAACATCCCCAGTTTGCCTGTAATCTCATGAAAGGCCCAATAAGATTTTCAGCACTCCACTCTGGAGGAGCCCACAGGAAAGTGGCATTCTGCAAAGGATGTGAGCATCCTGCCACCTGAATACCAATCTTAAAAGCAATGAGGAGTGACAAAGGAAGAGGGTATTTGTAACCCCTCTGACCAAAAGTATCCACCCATTCCCCAACCAGCAACCCATGGTACCAGAGGAAAGAGGAAGTCACACCTTCTGAAAGGATGGGACATCTTTCCCAAGAGGTTCCACTTGGACTTCTTGAAGCATCATGTGGCTTCTACTCTTTGAGAAGAGTGAAGTGAGCTAGGAGGTCAGCCAGGCACATACACACCTGCACATGTCCATACACAATTCATTTTCACAATTTCCTGGCTTTGCTTACACTGTTTCCCTAACCTGTGCTCTTTCTCACCCTTTCCACTGGTCTTCCCTGGAAGCCTTACATAAATAACATCTCTTCTAGGAAACCTTAGATCATCTAGTAAAAATCTACTGTTCTCTCATCTGTGGTCCCCGAACTGTCTCTTCACATCTGAAAGCTCCTTGAGAGTACTTTGTCATGTCTGTGCCCATCACATTCTTTGATGGATGTGGTCTCACAAATCTTTCAACTCTGCTCTCTAGGTAGCCACTACCATGGACAAGGTTGGCACATCCGCAAACAACAGTGTTCACGTACATGGGCTTTGAGTCAGGTGCAGTTTGAATCCTGGCTATGTTACTAATTAGGTGTATAATCTTTGGAAAATTAGTTAACCTTTCTGAGTTGCAGTTCCCTCATCCCCAAATTGGAGAATTCTAGAATTCTAGTAGTTCCTGCCTCATAGACCTGTTGTGAAGATCAAATAAGGTGACACATATCAAACATTTAGAACTGGAGCTGGGGGGCACTCATTACAACTTAGCTATTGTTACTAGTAACCCACTGTCATCCTGTAGATGTTTAAATGGCATGCCATGAGGGAACCCTGCTCATGCAGGCTTGTTTCAGGATTCAGTCTTGTGAAGGCATCGGTGTTCCTTGTCTCATCTACCTCTCTTTTCTCTCTACTTTGATCTGGCTACCTCCTGAGCTCATGGTTCCTAACTATGTCGCTTGATGGCTCCTTAAATCGTCCTTTGTCTTTTGTCTTGAGACTGCAGTAGTGCCTTGCGGCCAATTCTAACCCCAGCCCGGAAACCAATGCCCCAACTCCATTCTGGGCTGACTTCCTGGTTTCCTCCCACAACTTCCTGGTTTCTGTTGTTGTCAGTTATCCCTAGACCAGGACATGGATGTTCATAAATGTTTGTTGAAGGGTTTCTAGAGGGCCAGTGCGGGGAGTAAATGAACACTTTCTCAGTAATATGCTGTCTATAACCTGGGAGGTGGTATTGAATGGTTATTTGGCAGAGATTTTAGAATTAGAAAGACCTAGGCTTGATTCCTAACCCTGAATCTTATGACCTTGAGTAAAATACCTAACCTCTTCGTACCTGTTTCCTCATTTATAAAATGAGGATAATTATATCTTCCTCATAGGGTTATTGTGAGGATTAAATAGATTAAATAAATCTATAGATATATATATCTATAAAGCCCCTAGCATATTCTGGAACATGGTAGGCAGTTGGTAAATGGCTGCAATTATAAACAGGTAGTTAAAAACTTTTGCTCCTTTCTGAAAAACCATGAGGTTGGAGAAGTGTCTCAAGTCAGAATACTTGGCAGGAGCTATGCTCAGACACAAGATCCAGAATATCTGAACACCTGAAGTACAAGGCAAAATAGGTTTTCTTCTAATGAAGAGGTAAAGGAGAGTTAAACAGTAATAGACAACAAAGTTTAATGAAGATGAAAATTGGCTCATAATAGAGACCCAATTGATGGGATTCTGTAATTTGCTGTATGTTGTCCTCTTTGTTCTATCTCTGGCCTTAGTTTACCCAAGATGTTCAGCCTATCGGAAGACAGAGAAATCAGATCAGAGAGAGCATAGATCAAATGGGGTACTCACTTTATTATTGGCTATACCTGCTCATAAGCATCATTGAGGGGCTGGCCCGGTGGCATAGTGGTTAAATCTGCTTTGGTGGCCTGGGGTTCACGGGTTTGGATCCCAGGTGTGGACCTACATACCACTCACCAAGCCATGCTATGGTGGTGTCCCATATACAAAGTGGAGGAAGATTGGCATAGATGTTAGCTCAGAGACAATCTTCCTCACCAAAAAAAAAAAAAAAAAAAGAAGCCTCATTGAATTTTGAAGTCAGGCCTGTCAGAAAGGAGCAGGGTGCCCTGCTAGTTCATAGTCCTTTTTAGGCAAAATTTTTTCATCAGCATATTCGGCAACACTACCTGTGAATCACCTCATTCCTCTCCCTATACACCCAAATGTCCTAGGGCATATGCATTAGTTTTCTATTGAAGACTGGGCAAACTTGACTGGATTCTTTGCTCAAGGTCTCACAAGGTAAAAGTCAAAATGTCCACTAAGCTGAGCTCTTATCCTGAGGATCTGGGAAGGAATCTGCTTCCAAGATCATTCAGGTTGCTGGTGGAATCAAGTTCCCTGCAGTTGTAGATCTGAGGTCCCTATTTCCTTGATGGCTGTTAGCCAGGGGTCACTCTCAGCTCCTCAAGGCTGCTCTCAGGCCCTTTCCATGTGGCCCCTTCCATCTTTAAAATGGCAATGGCCCATCAAATCCTCCCCCTGCTTTGAGTCTTTTTGACTTCTTCTGCCACCTGGAGAAAACTGTTTGCTTTTAAAAGTCTCTTGTGATTACCAGAGTAATCTCCCTATTTTAAGATAAATTGATTAGTAACCTTAATTACATCCGCAAAATCCCTTCAAAACAGTACCTAGATTAGTGTCTGACTGAATAACCAAGGATTGGGAATCTTGGGCAGCCCTCCTAAAATTCTGCCTACCACAGCATGGCTACAATCCCCTGAAAAGCTATCCCTTGAGGTCCTTAACACTTAAAGAATGTTGAGAAGCTATAGCCTCAGATTTCCCAGCCTCTTTCACAAGATGTTGGTATCCAAAAGCCTATATGTTCTTATACAAGGCAAGGGACTAAATCAGTCAAAATATTACTATCTGTCCTAGGGAATCCATCCTTCTGAAAAATTTCTATATAAACTACATAAAAAGCAAATACTAAAATCCCAACGGTAAGAATGCTACATTTGTTAACTATTCACACTGAGTTTATTTACCCAAATTTCTGTCTTTGTGGAGTTAATGATCTGTCTGGGAAAGTGGACCTGTAAATAACTAATTATAATTCAATGAGCTAAGTGTTATAATAGAGTTACATAAGGTTACACACTTCCTAGAATTGAAGACACCTTTGATTGTGGGATGTACCATCATATTTCAACATCTTTTGGGGTCATTAAGAATATCCTATCAAATGTATATATTTGAAAAAACTTGATGGACAATAGCATATATTTATCACTGGAATTACTTACTAACTTCTCTAAATCAAAGCGGGAGCCAAGCTTCTTATGAAGAGTCTAACTCTATTTGGATCCACTAACGATTCCTAAAGCGTGAATCTGTTATCAATTCTAGCTCTGAAAGTTCTCTGAACTTTTCTGAGAAATTAGTTAAATTCACACATCTGCAAGCAATGACAATTATGTTACTTTTCCATTACTTCTCTACCTGGTAGACGGCTAGTTTCTTTTTTTCTTTTTCTTTTTTTTTTTTTGAGGAAGATCAGCCCTAAGCTAACATCCATGCTAATCCTCCTCTTTTTGCTGAGGAAGACCGGCTCTGAGCTAACATCTATTGCCAATCCTCCTCCTTTCCCCCCTCCCCCCCAAAGCCCCAGTAGATAGTTGTATGTCGTAGTTGCACGTCCTTCTAGTTGCTGTATGTGGGACACGGCCTCAGCATGGCCATAGAAGCAGTGTGTCGGTGCGCGCCCGGGATCCGAACCCGGGCTGCCAGCAGTGGAGCACGCGCACTTAACTGCAAAGCCACGGGGCCGGCCCCGGCTAGTTTCTTTTAATACTGATTGTAAGACCTATCCTGATTTCAGAAGTTAAAATGTGAAAAAACTTGGGACTTCTTTTTGAAGACATGGTTTCTAAAGTGCTACTTGGAAATAAATGAGGAAGTGATTAATTTTGCCTGGGAGAGGAGATGACATTTGTGTTGGGTCTGGGAAGTTGACTAGGTTTTTCTCAAGGAAATAAGAGGCTAAAATGTATTTCACGCCAAAAGAAACCTCTATTATGGTTCTTATCTGAAGCTATCCTGTCAATATTGCTCCACTCCCCTGAGTCTGTATATTCCACGGTCATGAACCAATTCTATCTCCCAAAATGATCATTTAGCTCATTATTATGTCGTTTAACTTTTATTTATTTATTCATTTCATATTTACTAACATTATTCATACTTATACCTACTGACAAAATAGTATTTCTAGTAGCTCATTGTAAAAAACTTGGTAAATGCAAAGAAGCAAATAAACAAACAAATCCCACACAAATCCACTGTAATTCCACCACTGGAGAAACCACTGTTAATGTATTGGTGTATAGGCTTCAAGGCTTTTTTCTATTCATATGCACATCTATATCTATCTATATGTTTTTAAAGCAAAAATGGTATCATAATATGTTTATTAGTTCATAATTTGCTTTTTTTTCCACTTAACCATCATATTAGGAATATTGATCATTGTTTGCCTACCCAGCCTCCCATTGAAGGAAATAATGCCCAGCTCACAGTTTTCTATCCTTAATTGGCTGTATTTCCTGACCACAGCTAATTGAACTAAAGGATTGGCATCTGATCCAAGGGCAGCCCACTTGTGGGCATTCAGAAACATACACATGGGGTGAAGAGATGAGCTGGGCCAATCATATGCCACTGGGTTACGGGAATTGGGCAACTGAGATTATCCTCAAAGGAGCTGATGGTGTAAGGATGTCATGGCCCAAGGCCATGGCAAGCCAAATAGAAGCCAGAGTTGTGACGGAGCAGAAAATATTAGAATTGATGAAGCTGGTTGCCGAAGAGAGGAGGGTAAGAGCAGACCTGTGGAGAAGCAGATATACCCAGAGGGACAGAGCCCTGCCTTCAAGCTTCCGTTAGTCCTGTTTTTTCTTGCTCTAGTTCCAATCCATATATATCTTTATTAGAAATACCTCCCTTCCAGGCTTTTTTCCTCTAGAGGTAAAACAAGTGGGTCTCCATTCCTTGTAGCCAGGCAAGCCTGACCAGAACCACAAATCATCACTATTATGACTGTATAGCGTTCCATTGTGTGGAGGTGCCATCACTGATTTAAAAACCTAGTGGTGGGCTTTTAAGACATTTCCAATGTGCATCTTCATCACTAATTTTTGCACATTAAAAAATAATTTTGGGGGCTGGCCGGGTGGCGCAAGCGGTTAAGTGTGCACGCTCCGCTGCGGCTGCCCGGGGTTCGCCGGTTCAGATCCCAGGCGCACACCAAGGCACCACTTGTCAGGCCATGCTGTGGCGGTGTCCCATATAAAGTAGAGGAAGATGGGCATGGATGTTAGCCCAGGTCAGTCTTCCTCAGCAAAAAGAGGAGGATTGGCAGATGTTAGCTCAGGGCCAATCTTCCTCACACACACAAAAAATAATAATAATTTTGTTATGATATATTCTTTTAAAGAAGTGGAATTCTTTGAAAGATTGCTACATAAATGCTAAGTTGGACTTCAGAAAGATTGTATCAATTTACAGCCCAACCAGCAGTGCATGAGAGTGGTTGCTTTTTCAACCCTTTGCCAATAATATCAATTAAAACAAAACATTGCTACTCTGATAGGCAAGAAGTGGTAAGTGGCCAGTTATGATCTTAATGTTCATTTCTCTGAATCTTGTGTTTATTGACCAGGCACGTAGGCTTTGTCACTAGACAAACCTGGGTTTGAGTTCCAGCTCTGCCTCTTGCTGTGTGACCTCAGTTGAGTTAGTTCTCCATTTTCTCATCTGTAAATTGGAGATAATAACAGTTCTTACTCTGTAGGATTATTATGAGGCTCAGATGAGAAAATAAATACAAAACAGTCCAGTAACGCCTCAGTACATTTCAGTTATTATAGTTATGAAGTATGAATTAATTTGTGACCATCAGATAAAGCAATGTGAGCTATCTGAAACTCAATAGGATATTGATTTAAATACCTGTTAGAGGGCCGGCCCCGTGGCTTAGCAGTTAAGTGCTCGCGCTCCGGGCGCGCAGCGACGCACCGCTTCTCCGGCCATGGCCATGCTGAGGCCGAGTCCCACATACAGCAACTGGAAGGATGTGCAACTATGACGTACAACTATCTACTGGGGCTTTGGGGGAAAAATAAATAAATTAAAAAAATTATAAAAAAAAATACCTGTTAGAATTGTATGGTCCTAGGAATAAGAAAAAATGCAAGAGGCCAACAGGTTCATAATCTTTATCGTTAGAGAGAAAATACATTTACATGTTTGGATTCCATCCATTTACACAGGTCTTTAGAATTAAAATAAAAACACAATGTACATATCTTAAAAGCCAAGAAATATAAAATAAAATCAAAAGATAAACTGTGTAGGACTTGCAGATTTCTCAGAGTAGTTAGAGGATGAGGTAACGAGTTTTGAAGACCATGACATAATATAAAAAGGGGCTCAAAATGACAGTTGACGCAGTGAGAAGAATGGCTCTAAAAGTCTGTGCCTCCAGGACTTATGTCTGGTAGAAATGTCTGATCGAAAGTAATCTTAGTTAACTAGGTTGGAAACTGGCTTTCTTAGCAGCTCTGTGTCTTTCAACTCAGAGAAGCTTTAGAATTAAATACAGAAAGGCTTAATGGGGTAAAAACTGTGGGATTAATATGTTGGTGTTAAGAAGAAATATGTGCATATTTCACATTTCATGAACTTGCAATCTTTAAGAAATTTTGGCTTATTAGAGTGACAGCCTTATAATTCATTTTAAATGTATAATTGAGTTAGTTTTAGACTTAAGATTTTGAGTTGAAATCTTACTAAGTTTACACTTGGAACTGGGCTAAGAAAACTTTGGATTCATTATATTTGTACGTTTACTTGATTTATAAGGATTACTAAACTCTGAAAGGTTCTAGATTAGATAACTGAAGAAATTAAAAAGAAAATCTAAGATATTTTTATGGACATAATTTTAAATGTTTGAAGATGTTGGATTAACTAAGTTTGTGAATGGGACCAAAAATTATTCAAAGTTTCTGAAAAGTGGTAAAATATGCTAGACATAACTAGAATAAAATTTGTAAGCTGAACTTAAAAGCTTAAGAAAGAACTAACTTTTGAATTTGTTGTAAATTAAACCTTTGCCCATTTTTTAATGGGGGTGTTTTGTTCTTATGTTTTTAAGCAACTCACTTTAGTACTTTGAAGGAAGAGTGGATAAATTGAAAACAGCTAGAGCAAAAAGCCTGGAGTCAGGTTGTGAAGGGGCTTATTTGGCATGCTAAGGAACTTGGACCATAACCCGAAGGGAGTAATAGGAAAAAATATAAAAAGGAATAACACAACTGCGTTTGCACCTTAGAAAGAACATGCTGTTGACTGTGAGGAGCTAGTTGGCAGAACGGAGAATAGAGATAACGACAATCTGAACTGTGTAATCACAGTGGAGATAGAGACAAAAGCAAGACACTTCAGAAGCAATACCGATTGGATTTAGGGCACGAGGCAAGGAGACTGGCGTGTCCCGGCTGCGAACTGAGCACTTCTGTTAGTAGAGAATATAGCAGGAGCAGGGGCAGTTTCGACACGTTAAATTTGAAGTGTCTGCGGGATTCAGAGGTGAAAATGTCCATTACACAGCTGAAAATATTGAGTTAGGGCTTCTAGAGGGTCTGGTCTGGAGCTATATATATTTAGGGCTCTTCAGCAGTTCAAGGTGAGCACAGATCAAGTTACCAAGAGTGGGCAAAGAAGAGGACTGACCGAATTCTGCTGAATACCAACATTTTAGGGGCAGGCCACAAAGTGCAAGAGGAAGAGGCATCCCTAAAAGGGGCAAGGAATCCCCTAAAAAGAAGAACTTAACAGTGGCAGGAAATCCAAGGCAAGGAAGTTTGGACAAACACTGTTCTCCTGCTTTAGCACCCACTTCTCAAATACTTGGGGGGTGGAGGAGTCCAAATCTGGCGACTGCTGGCGAATCTAGGAGAGGACTGAAGCCAGACTGCCAGACTGTGAGGTCCCTTATGGCAGTTTGTGTCCTGCTTGTGTCCAGCAAGAACACGCTAGGGCACTTCAACAGACGCCTTCCTTGAGCTCTTTGGCGCAGAGGAATTTATATGGGCAGGCAGTGGAAGGGGAAGGCCCACGTTTTCTATTTCAAGCAACCGACACCGTTGGCCTTTTTGTCCGAGGCGCGGCCGGGGCGGCGGCCGGGGACGCAAAGGCTCCAGGGCAGGGGCGGACCTTCCCCACCAAGCGGAGCTCGTCGCACCTCGATTGGCAGCCGGGCTCCGCCTCCTTCCTTCCACCTCCCGGGACCGTGCGCGCGCAGGGCGGGGCCGGGCGGCTCTGCCCCGCCCCCTTCCGCCCGCTCCCGTCAGCGCGGCAGGGTGGGGCCGCTGGGGTGGGGCCTGCGGGTGGGGCGGTGGCGCGGGGCGGGGCCTCCGGGAGCAGGGCAGCCCGCGCACTCTGCAGCAGCTGCCGCCGCCGTCGCCCGCGCCTCCGAGGTCTCACCTCTTCCTCAGCAGACCCGGGCTCGGCCGCCATGTCCGCCGCGGACGAGGTTGACGGGCTGGGCGTGGCCCGGCCGCACTATGGCTGTAAGTGCGGGGCTCCGCGGCGCGGGGGTTTCGGGCCGGGCTCGCTGCCTCCGAGGTGCCCTTTCCCCGGGGAGTCGGCCAGCCGGGTGGGGCAGGGCGGCTGCGGGCCGCGCGGACCCGGAAGAGCCGGGCGGCGGGCGGCGGCGGGCTGGAGGGGTGGCGGGCGGCGAGGCCCCGGGCCCGCGCCCCCGGTCTCCGAGGCGGCGGGGAGGACCGGGCGCGGGGGCTGGAGGGCCCCACCCAGCGCCTCTCGCCTGCCGCTCGACCGAGATTGGGGAGCCGGCCCTGGGTGAGGTGGCAGGCGGACGCCGCAGGGCGTGTCCCGGGGCCGGGGAGCGGAGACGGGGCCTCTGCTCGGCCTCGTGGGAAGGTGCTGCCTGCGAGGTGGACCCGGCGTCCATACCTGCCCGGCCCCAGGCTAGCCGAGAGGTGTGGCCCTGGTCAAGTCACTTCAGCTTTCGTGGGCTTAGTTCCCTCGTCAGGATTTCAAAAAAAAAAAAAAAAACCCACCTCTGACTTCCTCATTTTCTGTTGCTGTCCCTAGGACATCATTGGATCAGGCGGCATAGTTACCAAAGGCGAGTCCTTTGGAGTCTTGAGGTTTTCAGTTTTATGTTCTGGGACTAATGTTCTGTTTTTAGGATAATTGCACTCAACAGTTATCTGTGAGGTCTTGTGTCACGTTTGTGAAATTAAACATGAGTAAGACTAGGCCCTGCCTTCAAAGAACGTTTTCATTAGAGAGACAAACAGGCGTACAACCTAATGCTAATAAGGTGTAGTGAAGATAAAAGATGCAGTGAACTAACTAGGCATAAACAGTACCCTGAGTGGGGGGAGGAGCGTGGGGAAGGCAGGAGGAACACAGGGAGTGACGTTCTGACGGAGCCTGTCTTCAAGGATGCTGTGTAAAGTTTGACAGGGCAGGGTGGGCCAGGAGACATGACGAAGAGAGAAGAGTATAAACTCTTCTAAGGCGTTGAAGAGTGGAAGGGTGCTGTGTGTGACAGGAACTGAGTGGTGTGGAGTGCACAGTGGTGGGAGGAAGAACAGGGAGAGGGAGGAGAGTTTCCAAAAATAGTTGGCGCTAAATTGGGAAAGGCCTTGAATGCCATCCCAAGGAGTTAGGAATTTATTCCATACGTTGGTGCTCATGAAGGAGGTTGATTGCAGAGGTTAAGCTCACAGGCTTTTGAGACACTGCCTGGGTTTGGATCCAGGCCCCATCATTTATTAGCTGTGGGGCTAAGATCACCCAGCCTCAGTTTTCTCATCTATAAAATGAGAGTGACAGTTACAGGCTAGTGAGGCTTCAATGAGAGAATGCATGTAAACTGCTTAGCCTTATTACTGCCACTTAGTTCTTAATGACTGCTGGCTTTGGTTGTTAATAAAAGAGGGAGATACCATGATCAGCTCTGTACTTAGAGCTAGTCTGGCAGATAGACGAGGACAAATTTGGGCCAAAATCTCAAGTCAGTATTTTTCAAGTTACACTGAATTTTAGTACATGTTCATATTACCATACTTTTTAAAAAAGGGTAAGATGAGTATAGTTGAAACCCCGTAATTCCTGTTTTAGGACAGTCATTGTTGTACACCTGGCTACCCACACATCCACAGGTTACCCTGAGTCTCTAGGTGACTAGCAGGAATTTGATGCTGTGGCATTCTTTTATCGCTTGGGAAGGTTACAGATTCTTATGTTTACATTCTTTCTTTCATGTTTTAGCTGTCCTGGATAATGAGAGACTCACGGCAGAGGAGATGGATGAAAGGAGACGTCAGAATGTGGCTTATGAGTACCTTTGTCATTTGGAAGAAGCAAAGAGGTAAAGATTGGCTGGCTGGAGAGAAGACTGGGAGAAGGGAGCTGATATGGTGTGAACACAGATAAAGATCTCTTTGAATGTGTTGTAGGTGTGACTGTGGGAGGCTGGTAGTTTGAAGGAATAAGTATAGTTAGGGTATTTATTCATGGGAGCAAGTAGCCTTGATAGCAGTTTATCGTGAAACATTGATGGGCACTTACATATACTGAAAAATTTCCAGATTTGTGTTGTTCAGTTTCATGCTTATGATGCGTGTTTTGGGCACTGCCAGTTGTAGGGAAGAAATAGCGTTTTTAGTGTTTGAAATTCTTGGCCTTTATGTTTCACTGGTTTCTCACTGGTTTTGATTTATATGAATTGGGTCCATTCTCCCCTGGGTAATGCTCTGGGTATAGGTCCTCTATTTGGCAATGTTAAAAGACGGTTTACCAAAGGCAGCATCCTCTGCATTCTTTGTGAAGTGAATGTACAGCTGCTGTTTTCTGATACTCCCAGACCTTGTGGTCTTATTGTTAGAGTGTCAATTTGCTATCAGTGGTTCATTTCTTTTGTTCTGGTGCTTGTGTTCCTTTGCAAGGTCCCAGGGTAGATAGATGTAATTACAGATCATTTATCCTATAAGTGAGCTTTGGTGGAAAAGGCCAGCAAGGGCTAATCAAGGGTATTGGTGATCAAAGTCTACTGAAAATCAAGGATGTTTCAAATGGTGCTAATAAACAAGAGTGTTTTGGTAATTCTGAAGATCTTAAAACGCTACAGGAAAGTCCAGAGAACAAAACAACAAACATCCATGTATTCCAGAACTAACAACTGTTAGCCCTTCAGATCTTTCCCTTTCCTCTTAAAAGACATGGAGTCCTTTTTGTGCCTCTCTCTGGTCCCAGTCTCCTCCTTCCCATCCTTGGGCCTACCACTAACATGCATTTGGTGTGTCTTCTTGATTCCAGGCTTCTTTTCTGAGCTTAAAGCCCTTCCATTAGACTGGGGAAGGGGGACTGGGATTAGTGATGATTTAGGTGGGGAGAATGATAATAACACTTGTTTTTGTAAATGGAAGGTTAGACAGCAGGAGGTGAATATGTTATTAGAAAAGGGGATGTTTCTCATACAAAGTTTGTAAGGCTCCCGTGTATAAAAATACTAAGTCCTCTGATACTTGCATTGTGGATTAGATCTAGTTTTGGAAGGTCATAGAATTTGAAAGCTGCAGCTGGTATGAGAGACTGTCCTGTGCTCTGTGAAGCCTTGATGTCCCTGTTGAGGTGACCTAGGGATGAGAGGGAAGAGGCCCAACTTGCCTTCCTTCCCCCATCTAATGCAGTTCTGCTTTTGTTTTAATATTGAGTTTCCATAGTAAAATTCCCTTTTTGCAGAGGATGTCTTGGCTAACACCCCCTTGCTGCCACTGATCTGATTCAACTGTCTCATTTCAGTGAGGAAACTGAGGCCTGAGTTCTCATAGTTTACTTGTAGTTTTTTTAATTGAAGAATATTTTCATCATTTTATTCAGCAGTTCTTAACCAGATGTGTGCATTAGAATCACCTGGGGAAACTTTAAGAAAAATACCGATATCTGGGCCTTACCACCGAGATTCTGGTTCGGTAGATCAGGGCTGGAAGGTCCAGATACCTGTATATTTTAAATGCTTCCAGTGGTTGTGATGCCACACACACACACAGCCACCCGCCCACCGGCCCCCCTGCCCAAGGGGAGAAACAAGATTTAAAGCATTTTTAGAACCCTGCCTTATGCTGGGTTATTCGAGCCTGAACAGAGTGGTGCTCTTCATCACATTTCCTTCTTCCAGTGCTGCACTAGCAAGGCTCTTCATTTCCATCTGCTCCAGAGCATATTCTTTTCTGTCAGATGTTTTTTTTTTTTTTTCTTTTTTCTTTTTCTTTTTCTTTGTGAGGAAGATCAGCCCTGAGCTAACATCCATGCTAATCCTCCTCTTTTTGCTGAGGAAGACCGGCCCTGAGCTAACATCTATTGCCAATCCTCCTCCTTTTTCTCCCCAAAGCCCCAGTAGATAGTTGCATGTCATAGCTGCACATCCTTCTAGTTGCTGTATGTGGGACGTGGCCCCAGCATGGCCAGAGAAGCAGTGCGTCGGTGCATGCCTGGGCTCCGAACCCGGGCCCCGAACCCGGGCCGCCAGTAGCATGCACTTAACCGCTAAGTCATGGGGCCGGCCCTGTCAGGTGTTTTTTCCAGAATAGAAAAGTATCCCATTTTCTTTAGAACCCATCCAGGGGGCCATGATCCCCTGGGGTGTTTTTGTTGGGTGCTTTTACATACTTAGGGAAGCGACTAAGGCAGCAAGACAGTTGTGATCATCTTTATTTTTTATGCTTTGGGTTATAAGAGAGGGCATAATAGTGGCATATTGCCCTGGTACACTCTGCCCATTGGCCTGCATTGTGGAAATGTGCCCTGTTTACTTCATGGAGGCAATCATATAAACTGAATGTGGTGATTTTTTTTGTTTAAAGCTTTGATTAGAATATCAACTTTGGAAGCACCTATTTAAGTTTTACAGCTAGAGAGAGCTAGGAAAAGAAGCCTAGGAATGTCATGCTGAGAAAAGAAGACTGGGATTCCTACGGGTCACCTAATGTGGCTGCTGCCACCCCTAAAAAGTGTTTGAGGTACACCACAGACAAATCCCATGCTCTGCCATGTTCGCTGGGGCTTCAGCTCCCAGTTGTGTCTCCTACTCTGGTGAGCTGGACTGTACTTTGTATGCTGCTGGGGCCCCTCTTTCCCCTCTAGTACAAGCCCAATTTGCCTCTTTGGATTGGTCCCATCCTGTTTCCTTTATAACCTCCACCCCTCCCAAGTTGGAGGAGCCCCAAGGTCTGGAATTTACACCCATTCCAAGGCCAGGAAGAAAGATCAGAGAGATCCAAGGGAGAAAAGTTTCCCCTCTTTAGTTCTATTTATACTACTGCCACTCATCCCGCTGGAAGCTCCACCTTATAGTACAGTGGCCCCATTGTGTATCCTAGGGCACTCCATTTTCTCCTGTACCTGTTACAGCTCTTTCATGGGAAGAGGAGAATGTGTAGAGAGTGAATATGAATGTGTGGAGACAGTGAGTGTAAGTAAGAGTGTGTGTAGATTCATGAGAGTGTGTTATAGTTACGGGTTTGTGTTTCCCCAAAAGGTTAAGAGGGAAAATTTAGGAGTGATTCCATAAAGTGTGCAGGGAGTGGTTGGGAAATAGAAAATACAGAGATTCTGCTTTTCTCTATTGCTTAGAGAGTAGCTTCAATATGGGAATTAAGTTATTGTTCTAATGAAATATCATCTAAGGATTCAGGACTTTTTGTTAGGGCTGCAGAGCAGACCAAGGATTTATAGAGGGAGACATCTTAAATTACATATTTATGCTTAAATGTGGGATTATTTTTATCCTTTTGCCTGTTCTGATTGGGCTTTACATTTGTTTTGGCTAAAGAGCAGCCATATAGTAGAACAGCATTTTCGCTCAGTTGAAGGAGGTGAGATTTAAATATGTGAGGTGCTCAGGTCTTGGACAGGAGGAAGTAACAAAGAGAAAGATCAGAAAGTTCAGGTGAAAAGAAGCAAGAAGATCACGTATCAGGCAGGGCAGAACAGGGTAGGCTGCAGGTGAGGAGAATGTAGGAGTAGTATTTGGAAACTGGAGAAAATTGTTAGGTTAAAACTTCTGTTAGGTTAAAGGTCACAGGAAGAAGATTAATTCCAGCACTCTCTGAGTCTGACAATTTAGGATTCCTTCTTTCAGAGGTTTGCTGGTATGCCCTTTTGAGCCTATCATAGGCCACCTTCCTCCTGTTAGTGTCCATACGCCAGCTCAGGGGGCAGGGCACACCTCCCTTATGGAAGGGAAGGTAAGGGCTGTGGCTGGTTGGAGACTGTCAGAAACTACACGGAGTTAACAAGAGCGTAGCACTAAATGGAGGCACTTTACCTTTTGTAATTTAGGGGAATTAAAAAAGTATCTTGGAAAGATATCAGTTCTTGAGAACAAATTCTCTTTTGTGTATATGTCTTTGTTGTTGGCATCAAACATTTTCCAGGATGGGCCCTTCAGATCTCCTCTAAGTGGAATAAGAATTCCAGTAACATCTGGTTATATCCAGGCTGGCACACTGTGATCATGAAAACAGACGTTAAAGACAAAGAGGCAAGAAAATAAAATGGATAGGTGAGGTGACTAGGAAGAATAGCTTGCCCACCAGCTTCTAGAATTCTCAAATGGAGGAATACCACTTAAAGATTGAGGGTGATCATTTTTAGGAGGTTGATCCAAGCTCTCCTTTTACAGATGAGAAAACTAATTTGTGATGAGACCCAGTATGATTAAGGTCCCACATAGAATGGCACGTTGGAACTACAAGTTGGATGCATTCACGTATTCATAATTATCGGGGGGAGGTATGGGGTGGGATTTATTCTTAACTCTTAAAATGGTAAGGTAAAGGAAAACCTCAACTATTCTCTTTTCTGAAATTTACTCTAATACAGCTGCCTTGGACAGATTCCATGGTGAGAAGTGGGTTGCATTTAAAAGCGTATTTGTTCAAATGTTTCAAACTGAGTGCTTTTTCACATAGTTATAATGTTACAAATGGGAGGATTAGTTCCTAGTATGGCCACAAAAAGCTTTTTCCTACTTTTTACCCTTTGTGTAGCAGAGACAGCAAAATTTATAATTAGGAAACGTGGAGAATAATCTTCTATATATTAGGCAGTCAACTAGTTAGTAGCTAGTAGCTATCGTTATTACTAAGAAAAGTCATATGACTATAATCTCATAATACTTATAATTAAATAAAACAAATTTGGAAAGTCTGAATAAAACATCTTTGAAAATCTTGACTGTTGAGATATGCGAAGTGAAAAGAATGAGGACTTTCAGTTTTGGCAGGTGTGAGTTCTGATTCTGGTTTGCAAGTTGCTTAACCTCGGAGAGTGAGCCTGAATTTGTACTTCGCAGAATGGAGATACTCTGCATCTTATGGAGTTGCTGAGAGGTTTAAGTGTCTGGTGCAATGTCTGAAATACAGTAGACACTCAATAAATGTATTCTTTATCCTGGTCCTTGGGGCAAAAGCAGATTTAATATGAAGATGATGAGCTGTTTAACTTTTCTGGGAACTTTCAATGTTCTAAAGGTTGGTAGCCTTAGCTTTTTCACTTCAGACTTCAGCTTTTGTCTGCAAGGAAACACGAGGAACAGAGGATACCTCTAGGGAGTAGAATGAAGGTAGAGGATGTGAGAAGACTTTTCCTTTTTATTTAATGCCCTTCTGTATATTTAAAATGCTTTTTACAATGATCATGAATTTTATAATAAAGAAAAAAAGGGATCAAGAAAAAGGAAGAACTAAGTACATAATTTTTAGATAGTTGTAATCACAAATTTAGATTTTTTAATTGCTGTGTTGTCATCTTAATTACTATTTTCAATGGTTATGTAGTGTTCATAATTTATTTAGACTTATTCCAGTTTAAAGTTGTATTGCTTTGATTGCTGAAAAGGCTAAACGTTTTCCCATGTGTTCGTTTACCAATTTTATTTAATTATGCAAATTGTTGATTATGTTTGTCTATCTCCTAGGGTCATGATATTAGCTTTTGTGAGCTCTCTTAATATGGACAACTTTTGGTCATGTTTGCTACAAACATTTTTCCTTTCATTTGTTTTTTCACTGTACAGAAGTTTAAAATTTTATTCAGTTTGTGTTAATCTTTCTCTTCGTAATTTCTTCTATCAATTCAAAGCCTAGATAAGCTTAATTTCTCAAAGCCTTGCTACAATTTTAAGTTTTATGTTCTATTAGCTTTTCTATTATTTAGTGATTTAAATGTTTTTAAGAATCTAAGTCTTTAAATCTCATGGTGTTTCTAAATTATTCTGATATCATTTAAAAACAATCTTTTTACTACCTATTAGCAATTGATATCTACTTTGTCAAATATTAAATTACATATAGTTCTATTTCTAGACTTTTTATTCTGTTATGGTAAACTATATTTCATTTTTCTTGAGAAAATGTGTGTGACTTCATTTTCTTGTACTTATTATTGAGAGAGAACATCTGAAGCTAGCTTGATTTTAGCTCCATGGCAAGTAACTTTTTTCTTTACACTTTTTCATGATTTGAAACTTGTAAAATTTGTTTCTTAAAATTTCCCTAAGTTATGTATTAAAGTTGATATTGGCTTAGTAATTTTGCCTATAATGTGGAGACTCTTCTTGATTTGTAATACCTTTTTCATTTGTTTATTTTAGCTCTAGAAACTTATTATACCTTTAATAATTGGTTCGGATTCATTAATTCTGTCTTAGGGGTGCCTCTTGGTAGGTTAAATGTTAAATGTGCACAGTCTGTTTTATGGCTTTTTTTCACTTTGTTTGTTAATATTAAGTCAGCATTCTAGATATGTGTCTCATATATCTTCTGTTTCACTAACTTCATTTTCTGCCTTCTTGATTTTTTTCCTAGGTTCTATTAATGGTAGTTACTTTGTCCTATTGCAGCTTTCATTTTGGTCTATTAACTCCTTTTCCCTCTCTACTCTTGTTAGTAGATTAAAAGTCTCTGATTAGTTCATAAAGAATAGTGTGACACATATAGGATCCTTTTCAGGTGGAAAAAAGGAACTTGTAGCCAAGAGAGTTGGGTTAAATACTTTACCAATTCCTCTTATTTTTAGTAAGTCTTGGAGTGGATGTGACCACAGGAAACCAGTGTTAACCGGCCTGCTGGGTTGTCCACCAGTCAAGGTTGGGAAAGTCTGATTGGGTTAAGTGGACCATTAGTTTGGCCTAATTTGGCATATGTTTCTTCTGGTCTTAGAGATCAGAGTAAAATGGTTGGCCTAACTTGGCATATGTTTCTTCTGGTCTTAGAGATCAGAGTAACAGTTGTGTTTATATTTTTAATGTTCCCAATGAAAAAGTAGTGAAAATATATTTGAGGGCCTAAGTTGGCATGTTCTAGGAATTTAATTTTCTGGCTTTGCACGGTGACCTGTTTGATTACTGTGTAATTCCTTCTGCTTCACAGTTTAGCAATTTGGGGGTACCTGTTGGTAGCAAGACCTGTATTTAACATTTTTAAGCCATGTGGTATTTGATGGACTCTTGGTTATTTCCAATTGGGGTTGCTAAATAAACTCCTTCACAGGAAGTATTCGTGTAAGAAAGTGCTGGTAAGCAAAGTGAGACCATCCGGAAGTGATTCATACGGCTGGGGCTGTTTGTTAATTTGGGACTTGGTTGCCTAGAGACCATATCTTTGAGCAGGCTAAGTGAAGTGCCACTTGAATGCAGAGGTCCCGTTGCCTACCTGATCAAAGTGGAACTCTGCTGCCGGATTTGTCTTTTGGGACAGAGCTCCTGGTAATCTGATTGATCCCTGTGCTTTAACAGGTGTGTGAGTCAAAAAATTTTAAACATGTAAATGAAAGATCTGGTTAATGGTTTATTTTGAAAAGAAAGTTTACTTGCTTAAGTTTGGATGTTTTTTAAAAAAATTTTTTCTTATAATTGTATGTTGGGAAGAATTTGTTATTTTTCGATAAGGCATTTTGTTCTAGAAACTTCATTACTTCAGATACCTCTACAGCTAAAAGGAAGCAACAAACAAACAAACAAACAACGACCCAAAACAAAAAACCCAATCCTGCAGTTTGCAAGCACATCATGATATAAAATATTTCCTATCTGCCCCAAGGTCCGTGTGCTCCTTCTCCCCCTCTTCATCATTGTCATCCTCAGTACCATTTACTGAGCACTTATTATGTGCTAGGCACTTTATATGCATTATTTAATTAGCTATTCTTGAAGTCCCAGGAGGTGTTATTCTTATCTCCATTTAACAGAAAAGAAAGCAAAGCTCAGAGAGGTTGACTCACCAGTCTAGTCAGTGGTAGATCCAGATTTCAGGTTTGGCCAGGACTCTGAGGCCTTTGCTCTTACCTACAGGGTCAGTCTGCCACTGCAGTCAGTACTACTTCTGCTTCTGAAAGTAATAATGACAGCAACAATAACTACCAGGAATTAAGCAGAATGATGATGTACTTACAACATTACAGTGTAACAGGCATTATTTTTCTTTTAAAGAGGGAAAAAATGAGTTAGTATCACTTGTCTCAAGGTCACATAACTATCTGTCAAATTCAAGCCCAGGTCTCTGTGACACTTCGACAGGCACTGAAAGGGCAACATTTAAGACCAACATTAAGTCAGCTAGTTCCCAGAGACATTAATTAAGTAATTAATTGGGCAAGGGAATGTGAGCTGTTTCCTGCCTCTTGTTGCAGAGTCTCTTTCCCTTGCCACTCTGACCATGTGAGGGCAGTTCTCTGATTTGTCTCATGTATTTTTGTGTCTAAGTAGATTGTTGGACTCTGTCTTAAACCTCTTGTATTCCCTGCAGAGCTAAAGATAGTAATAGATAGTCATAGGTAGCTGTTAACTGTTGATTGGTGAAAGATTTGTGCATACATGCTTACAAGAAATATAGTAAACATAAAATGTAAGTTAAGTGATTTTTTTAGATGTCTAGAAACATGATAACTGGTCTGTGATAAATGTGTATATTTAACTTTTTTGACCTAACTCCTGTGCTCCAAGAAGGTTTCCCTTGAAGTGGAAGTGGATGCAGTAGAGGTTATACAGTTATATACAGTGACTGGGGAGGCTAGAGAGTTCCTGATTGGTTTTCTTCTTCTTAACCTGGTATCTGCTTTTGATTCAGTTTAGAAAGGCATTTCTTCTTCCAATTGCTTGTCTTTTAAACAGTGACCTCATGCAGACAGGAGTGGCGAATTGGATTGGAAATTGCCTTGGATCGTTTGGCAAGAACTGTATTTTTTGGTGTTGTGGGTGGAGGAAGGGCCTGTCTCCAGGCCTCTACTTCTTTACTCAGAATACCTTCCTGTTGACTCACTGGAAAACATAACGAAAAGCAGAAGGAGCTTGGAGAGGCAGCTGCCAGCCCAGGGCTTGGCTTCTGTTGGGGTAGATGTTTGGAGACTGAGAGAATGGTGGCTTTAAGAAAAATTGTGAGACTTTTGTAGAAGGAAATACTGTTGTGATAGATATTTATCCATAGGGCAGAAAGTATTTTGCTAGGGATTATTAATTAGCAACATAAACAACTAAAAATATTTTCTTGAATAGGGTTAATTAGTGTTCGTAAAAACTGAAGCAGAAGGAACTGCAATATAAAAAGAGGGAATGGGGCAAAATTAGAAAAGGAAAAATTGAAAAGAAGAAGAAAAAAACCTATGATCATTAAAGCTAGAAAAATGATATAAAAATAAAATTTAAATAAAGTCTCACAACATAACAGATCGTTTTATTATAAATAACATATACATCCCAGATGACCTTTAAAACAGCCAAAAGGAAACAAAAGTTACTTACTACTTACATGACTGTTATAACAAGATGCCTTTCTGCCCTGGAGACATATTGCTATGTCATTAGTTTGGACAATACTTCTTAATCATTGATAGTTTGAAAAAGTATTGCTTGACAATGACTTGACTTTGGGAGTTTTCCTTTAAAAACTTGAGAATTCCCACAAAATATTTTTTAGGCAGGTTTGGTCTTAATTTTTTTAATTAAAACTTTTTAAAATCTTTAGAAAATAGATAATACATGGACGTGATATTTAATTCAGAGGCGGGCTGGCCCCGTGGCTTAGCGGTTAAGTGTGCGCACTCCGCCACTGGCGGCCCGGGTTCGGATCCCGGGTGCGCACCCACACACCGCTTGTCCGGCCGTGCTGAGGCGGCGTCCCACATACAGCAGCTAGAAGGCTGTGCAACTATGACATACAACTATCTACTGGAGCTTTGGGGAGAAAAAGGGAAAAAAAGGAGGATTGGCAGTAGATGTTAGCATAGGGCCGGTCTTCCTCAGCAAAAAGAGGAGAATTGGCATGGATGTTAGCTCAGGGCTGATCTTCCTCACCAAAAAAAAAAAAAAAAAAAAAAAATCTGTCTCCTTAGTCCTGTTTCCCAGGCCCCCAGTTTTCCCCAGATGGAACAACTGTTATGACTTTGTATCCTTCAGAGATGTTCTATGCATATAAAGAAATTTTAAAAACTTATTTCCTTGTTTAGAAGTGATAGCACACTATACATTCTGCTTTGTGTCTTGTAACTCATTCCATATGAATACATTCGAGTGCCTCATTTTTTTCTTCACACTTGCATAGTTTTTCAGTGTGTGGATTTAACCTATCAATGGATATTTTCCCCTCAGCTTTTGCTATTATAAATAGTGTTGTAGTTAGCAACTTTGTATGTATGCCATCTTGTACTTGTGAGTATTCTTGCCAGTTAAATTTCTAAAAGTGGGATTTCCTAAAAAGGAATATGTACATTTAGTGTTGATAATATCATCAGTTTGTTCTCTGGAGGTTGTACCAGTTTACATGTCCATCAGTAATATATGAGAGGGCTGCTTTCCCCATAATTTCACCAACCTGGAGTATCATAATTTTTTTTTAATATTTGTGAATTTTATAGGTGAAAACAGTATTTCATTGTAGTTTCATTTTCAAATTATCTAATTCTGCATGAAGCTAAGCGGCTTTACATATGTTTAAAAGCCATTGTATTTCCTTTTCTGTCAGCTGTTTTGGCAGAATCCTTTGCTCATTTTTCTATCGAGTTACTGGTCTTATTGATTTGTAAGAGCTCTTTACTTATTGAGGAGATTGACCCTTTGAATGCTATATATGTAGTAAATATTCCAGTTTGTCCTTTAACTTTTGACTTTAAGGTGTTTAAAATAATTTAGAATTTTAAACCTTATTTGATTTTATTAATCTTTTATTTTTAGCTTTTGGGCTTTATGTCATTTTTAAAGAGTCCTTATCTATAATGAGATTATACAAAAACATTCCCCCATGGTTTCTTCTAGTACTTTTAGAATGTAAAAAGCTTTGGCATTTAACCCTTTAATCCATTTGGAATTTATTTTGGTGTGAGGAATGAGGTAGAGATCCTGCTTTATTGTTTTCTCTAGATGATATCTGGATAATATCTTAAATATTGAGCATCAGCAATGGCTCTCTTATGAAATGTGCTCTGGAGTTTACCATACTGTGAATTGAGATCTTAATTTTTTTCAGAACAAAGCAGCTTCAACTGTTGCGATTTTGGAAACATATGGCTTAAATATCCTTTTAGAGAAATTTGCTAGAATTTTCCAGAGTGCTTTCTAGCAAGTTGTATTGTGATGTTAAAAAGATAGATAGTGTGTAATGAAATTGGCATTGAGAAAACAGGTTTTGGATTAACAGCTTTGACATACATATTATGAAAAAATGAGTAGACTTGCCAAACGTAATTTCTTCTTTGTGTTAAAGGAGAATGCAGTCTGGGATTTGAAAACTGTGTGGCTAACTTTCTATGTCACTGTGTTTTTTGAAGTGTATTCTATTAATGAGTGCTGTGACATTAAGGAAGAAAGAGTTTAGTGGTCAGATAAATTTCAGAAATACTGGATTAAACCAAGTTAAACAGGTTATTTAACTGGTAGATTACTTATACTCTTCATCACGGGCTGTAAATTCTGAATTTCCCAGGGAGAGGATAGTGCAAGCAATATTCCTCAAACCTAGTTTATTATCAGACTCTTCTCATAGATGATCATCTTTCTTAGAACAACTAGTGTTCCAGGGTATACTGGTTTGGGAAACGCTTTTCTCTATCAGAATAATGGATTTGAGGGACTATTTCAAGTAAGAATTTGGGACATGTTCATAGTCAATTCTCAGTTGTTTTATGTTTTATCTACAGTTTCTTTCCCTTCTCCATTGAGTTCTCATGTTATTGGTTTATAGAGCTTAAATTAAAGCCATTATTGATTGTACTAATGGGTAGGTTTAATTGTTGTCAGTGATCTTAAGGCACTGTGAAGAACAGGAGTGTGGTTTTTACAAATAGGGGAGTGCAAATGTACTAATTATTAAAAAGGAAAAGAAGGTATCACAAATTATAGTCTAGTGAACTAGTCTCTGGCAAAATTCCGTAGCTTGTTGTCAAATAGATGGCTTATGAGCACTTAGTAAGATAAGAACTGATGTTTAGGAGTCAGCCAGGACTCCCTGAGAAAAGCCCTGTCACATTAACATCATTTCCTTTTGGACAGGGTCACCAGATTGGTGAATCAGAGAAGCCCAGTAATGTCTAGATTTCAGTAAGGCATTTGGAAGTATGTCTTGTGATACTTTTGCAGACAAGTTGGATAAATGTGGACTAGATTGTAATGTAATTAAGGTTTGTAGCCAGTTGAATAAACCATTTTCAAAAAGAGCTGCTAGAGGGGGAGTGACTGCTTAATGGGTGTGGGGTTTCTTTTTGGGTGGTGAAAAATTTCTGGAATTAGATAGTCATGGTGGTTGCACAACATTGTGAATATACTAAAAACCACTAAATTGCATTTTTTAAAATGGTTAAAAAATGGTGAATTTGTTATATGAATTTATCTCAATAAAAAAGAGAACTGCTAGGTGTTCAAAGAGAGCTCTTTCAGGTATGTTACATGTAAAACTTTTTTATTGGGACTTATAAATGCATCAGCGATATATTAATCAAATACATTAATTTGACTTGTTGCTGGGGGGATGGTTAATATACTACATAAGAAGTTCTGCTTTCAGAATACCTTGAATTTAATGATGGGATTTAATAGTGATAAATGTGATGTCCTACATTGGTGTTCAAAAAATGGAGTGTCTAGGTAGAGGATAGAGAGAGAAGTAGCATTAGTGGGAATAGCATTAGTGAGAAAATAAAATGAAACAAACCTGAGATGTTTATTAACTCATTAATAGAAATATGGTATGTACAGCAAAGGAAGAGATGGTTCCGTTGTCCTGTGTACTGATCAGAGGCTACCTGAAGTTGGTCTTCCGTTCTGAAGGCCATACTTTAAGAGGGACCTTGATAGTCTAGAGCAGGGATGGTAGATATGTGGTGGGATTCTTTCACATCCACAGCAAGCATTGCTGATAGATCAGAATCCTTTTCAACAGAGAACCTGAAGAACCAGTCCTAATCAGTGGGTGTTGGTCCACTAGTTGAGACTTGGTTATTGCCCCAGGACTAGAGCATGTGGGATGAGCATGACTAGGATGACAAAGGGTCCATAAATTATGATATCTGAGAAATAATTGAAAGGACTGAGATTATTTAGCATGGAAACAAGATTTAGAGGGAATATAGATACACAGAATCTCAGAAGTTCAGTCTGTCATCCAGTATAGGAAGTCATTCAACTGTTAATATTTTTGCCTACGTTATTAAAAAATTCCTGAGAAATGGAAGAGAGGTTCAGTTTATCATGTGTGGTACCAGAGGAACAGAACTAGGCAATGGAAATCTGCAAAATATGAGGAAGAACTTGATAACAATAAAAAATTTCCAAAAAAATTCCCAAAAAACCTGCTTTGGAAAAACCCACGTTGCAGAAGATTTTCAAGCGTAGACTGTATAACAGTTAATGAAAGATTATGTTCTAAGTGCTTTCTCAAGTTACTTAAAACAATTTTTTTTGTTTCCTGTGTTATTAAAAAGTATTTTTGTTTTGAATGGGTTGATGATATTCCGTTGCTCATTTTTTTCTGACATGGCTAAAAAAGTTGGGAAAAATACTTCCAGTAAAATAAAACAGGTAAAGAAACATTTTTTAGCTTCTCCATTGTTCAGGACCCTTTGGCAGAACTGGAGAAAATGTGAAAGTAGAACCCAGTCCTGCCCTTAGGGGGCTTACAGATTAATTGGACAGACAGGGCATAACCATTTGAAAAGTTACTCAACATCAAGGATGAAAGCTCTAACTAGTGTCACAAGGCAATGTATGATTGCCAAGGAAATGATGCAGTTAATGTGTGAGAGTTTAGATGAAAGATTATTTTATGGCTGAGTTTTGCAAGATAAACTGAAGTTGTATGGGAGAAAAGGGAAAGCATTACTATATGAATATTTATCTTATTCTTTGTGTTCCTTTAGAGTTCAGACTGTCTTTTTCCACTTCTTGGTATCCAACAGCACCTCCTTCCACAGTGCTTTTCCACAAAGCAGATGCTCAGGAATATTGTTTAGTTGAATCGATGCAAAGTTGTGTGCAATGTGGGGGTTGAGGGTTAAGAGAATTTGAGTATTGTGGTGATGAGAGCTTAGGGTAATTTCTTTTTCTTTTATTATTTGGTTATAATTGAGACCAGGACTATGGTCCTTGAGCAAGAGAGAAAGAACAGTTTGTGTCATTCAGCTATTTTTTATGGATCACTGTGCTTCAAAGATACGTCACAAAAGGAGTCCACTGTTGTGTACTTAACCGGATTAAGAGGTAAAGAGATAACAAAGTGCCATAGGAAAGTTTAGAGGAAGTTTGGAGGAAGAAGAGATTATTTCCAGTGGTAGATCATGAAAGAGTTCATGGAGGAGGTGACTTTTGAAAGTAACATTTGAATTTTCAGAGATGGGTGAGGCTGATCAAAATTTTACCAAATCTTTATTTTTAGTAGGCATCTCCATCCCTAGCTTCCCATATTACAGCTTGATGACCTCTATTTTCTCTACAAACTCTCTCAATTGTTCCAGCCCTAACAAAGTTATCCCATCTCATTTAACATGGCATCTTGACCTCCTTCCCTGTACCAATGGGAGAAGTGTCTTTGTGTCTCTGTGGTCTGATCCTATCCCTTCTTGTCTTCTAGCGTCCTTATTCCAGTATTATTTTCTTAACTGTAACTTGAACTTGTTTCTGCTGATTCTTTCTCCTTAGCACATTAGTTCTTCACTCGTTCAAGATATACTACCTTAATACTAGACCCTACTCCGATTATTGTCCCTTCTTTTTTCCTTCAAGGAAAACTTGTCTTTACTCCCTATATCCACAGTTCTTTATCTTAACTCTTGTGGGTGTGATTCATGCACCCTCCTTTCCCCCACTGAAATTTCTGTTGCTCAGATCACTGATGACCTAATTGCTGTGTCCACAGGAAAATTTTCAATATTTATTGTTCTTAATCTCTGCAGCATATGACACTCTTGTCTGTTTACTTCATGAAATTTTCTTCCTTTTTTAACTGGGTAGATTTTTATACTTTTTGAATTTTGACCTGTGTAAATATATTGTCTGTCTAAGAAGATAAATTCAGGTAGCACCTCCTCTAGGAAGCTTATCTGGATACCCACCTTTACTCCAGGTCTGAGTTAGATGCTCCTCTCTTGTGTTTCTATAGCACCGCCCCCTACCTCCGCCATGTATCTTTATTATGGCTTTTCACAATATAAGTGCCTTATACTTTTCTCTTCCTTAATATGTTGTGAGCCTTAGAGGGCAAGGATAATGAGTAATAGTTAACCTCTCCTCCTGATATATTCTCACTAAGTGATAGATCTGAAAATTAAATTTTTGACATATACTTGCTCTACAGGCTCTCCTTGCTCCCCCCCAGGGCTCTAGCAGCTGCTGCAATAGGCAGTGACTTAGAGAATTGTTTTCGCAAAGAAATATGTACCTGTCTTTCACCTTGTAGAGGACTTGCACGTGTTTCTTTTCTCAAGAGCTGCTCACAACCAGCAATGACTAGGCTGTAGCTGCTGAGACTTAGCTATCGTCTAGGTTTAACTCAGTCTGAAGATTTTTTTCATTTAAGGTTAAAAGGTCTTTCATGCTTCATGACACATGGTTAAGTGGAGATGGATAGATTGATAGATTCAAACATGGTAATGTTTCACTAGGCTCTGCATCTGAAGACTTGGTCTGGGAGTACGTAGTTAATCCTATTAGCCCAGGGACTTTTTTTTTTTTTAACTTTATTGAAGTATAATTTACATGCTATAAAATTCTCCTGTTTTTAATGTACAACTTAATGATTTTTAGTAAATTTACCAAATGATACAACTGTCACCACAGTCTAGTTTCCATCACCCCAGTAAGACTAGGGACTCTTTGAAATGTGATAACAGTTAGACATTTAATTTTGGCAAGTAGATTTGACATACCTTATCCAGTTCAGCAAAGAGTGAAATGATTTGCTCAGGGATGGGTTCGTATTAGGTATCAAGAAACACAGAGGTTAAATAAGTTACTTAAGAAAAAGGAAAAAGTTTCCCTTTCATTTCTTGCTTATTCATATAGCTGGTCAGATTGGTTTAATTTATACTCAGAAGTTTCTTTTAAGACAGATACTGTCAGGATTTCTCATTTTGCTTGCATGGCTTGGGAAACGAGCTTTTATCATTTCTTGTCTAGATTACTGCAGTACTTTCTTTAGTAGTTCCTCACCCTTTACTGGTCCCTCCTCCTAATCCATATTGTTTAGAGTGATCTTTTAGATCAGATCTGATCATTTCATTCCTGTTTCAAATCCTTCAAAGGGTCTGCACATTCTCTTCCCTTGGCCTGACATATTCTCCTTTATCAACACACACACACACACACACACGCATGCACGCACATGCACACACATGCACACAGTCCTTCAAGACCTAAATGCCATTTTCTCTGAGAAACTAGCCCTAATTCCCCTCCTCTTCACATGATGAGGAATGCTTTATTGAATACTCTACATTCCTTTCTCTCAAGGCTTGTTCTTACCACACTATATTGAAATTACTAGGTTGTTTCCAGGGCTTAGAGGGTGCTCAGATGTGTTAGTGGCTTAGTAGAATCCTAATTAGGAGGAAAGACGGCCGAGCTTGGGAGGTTTTTAGCAGTGAGCAACCCTGGCATTTGGGGGCCTTTGCTCTGCAAGCTGGGTGTGGTACCAGCGGAGCTGCTCCTGGGGGAACTGAATCTCAATGGTTTGGAGTGGTCAGTTCCGGCATTGGTATGTTCCCCTTCTGTATTGCACAGAGCCGGGAAACCGCTGAAGTCATGTGCTCTGCAGAACTTGTTCAACTGGTTTCCTCTTCACAGACCCCTAATTCAGATTCTCACCTTGAGTCTTTTCTCCATATGCTCTTGGTCTGAGCTTGTTTTAAGGCTTACCACAGTAGAGTTCTCTGAATAGTCGTTTCTTTGTCTTGCTGAGTGGAAGAATGGGTAGGGCCAAGTACATACTCCTTTTGACAGATATCAGTAGGACAAGGTGGACAGGTATTACACGAGTTACTGAGTGTCAGACTCTAGAAGTAGATTTATTTCTGGGATCTAGCCATCTCACACACATCCTTATACATACATACACAGATACATTGCTACCATTATTTAGGGCCTGCTAGTGTTTGTATACATTATCTCCGTTAATCTTCACAACAGTTGTATGAGAATAGGTACTGTTCCTAATCCTGTTTTACAGACAGGAAACTGAAGCTCAGAGAGGTTAGTTAGATAACATGGTCATTCTTGCTCATTCTTATTTCTTTCCCTCTTTTCTCAAGTAAGAAGTGGGTATGTTCCTTTCCATAGCTAGCTGCCCCCTGTGTCCTTGAGAGCCTTGGTTTTTTTTGTTCTTTATTTCTTGTATCTTTAGTCCCTCCTTCACTTGTTCTTTTGCAGCCCCAAGTAAGTGCCTCTTCTTCAATCAAAAAAAAAAAAAAGAGAGATGCCTTCCCTGGGCATGCCACCACCTCAGACTCACCCTTTCTCCATTCCCCCAATTTCTCTTCTTCCCTTCGTAAACTTCTTAAAAAAGAAGTCTACATTTGCTGTTCTCGTTCCCCACTTCTAGTTACTTTTCTAGTTATAGTGATCTGACTCTTCCTGCCTCACCACTCCACTGAGATCCCCCTAAATGGGGTCACAGATGACCTTCTTCCTTGTTTGCCATATCCTTTTCTCTTTGCCTCCCATCTCTCTGCAGCATTTGAAGTTGGTGACCTCTCTCAGCTTCCTGAAAATTTTTCTTCCTTGATTGCCATCATGTGATTCTCTCATGGTTCTCATTTACCATAGTGACTATTCTTTCTTTGTAATATTTGCCTCTTAAATGTTGGTGTTCTCTGAGGCACACTCCTTGTCCTTTTTTATTTTTCTCTATGAGCTGTGTCTCTGGTGAGCTCATCCAGTCCTGTGGGTGCCACTTGTCAAATCTGGGTGTCTAACCTGGTCTCTCCCCTGAGTTTTTCAGACTTGTCTTTCCAACTGTCTGCGTGATGTCACTACCTGGATGTCCCATTGACATTTCAAGCTGAACATGTTTCAGGCATGAATTTACCATTCTGGCCTGCTTCTCCTGGTGTCCCCAGTCTTGTTTAATGGCATCCTCTTGTATTTAGTCATCCATGTCACAAGTCACCAGATCATCTTTTAAAAATAAAACAAACCGTTTTCCTTTTATAAAAGTTTCTGCAAGTTTACTATAGATGGTGTGTCTTGCCACATTTTCTTCTGGAACATTGTAAGAATGTGGAATTTCCCCACATACTGGACAGTAATGTTACTATCTTTTTTTTTTTAAATCTTTGCCAGTCTGATAGCTGAAATGGTGGTATTGTTACTTTAATTTGCATTTCTTTGATTAGTAGTGAGATTAAAATTTTTTAATATAATTACTTGCAATTTGTATTGTTTTGTGAATTGCCTATTTGTGTTTCTAGCCCATTTTTCTAAGGAAATAGTTGTTTAAGTGTCTAAAAATGTACATGTGTATAAAGATTATAGAAGATTATTAGCTCCTTGTTATGTGTTGCAAATTTTCCCTCCAGTTTCTCTCCTTTTCAATTTTTATTTTTTTTAAATTGCTTTATAGAGGTTTAAGTACTTTTTTTTTTTTTGAGGAAAGATTGGCCCTGAGCTAACATCTGTTGCCAATCCTTCTCTTTTTTTTTCTTTTTTCTCCCCAAAGCCCAGGTACATAGTTGTATATCCTAGTTGTAGATCCTTCTAATTCTTCTATGTGGGACACTGCCTCAGCCTGGCTTGATGAGCAGTGAGTAGGTCCGGGCCCAGGATCTGAACCGGCAAACCCCGGGCTGCCGAAGCGGAACATGCGAACTTAACCACTATGCCACTGGGCCAGCCCCTAAATGCTTTTTATGTAGCCAATTTATCTTTTCCTTTCTGATTTCTGCTTCTAGAATCTTGTTTGGAAAGGCCTTTACCATTTCAAGATTATACAGCCCTTCATTTATATTTTTTCTTTTCTTTTTTTATTTTTTAAAATCTCTAATTCATTTGGTGTTTGTCAGTAGCAAAATGTAAGGTCAGGAGTTAACTTTGCTGTTTTTTTTCTTTTTAGTTGTCTGTAAAGCCCTCATCTTCCCCAGTGCCCTTCTAACCCCCCTCCAACCCATCTAACAGATTGTCAAATGGGATCAGTTCTTCCTTTGTAATTACTCACCATTGTTCTTTCTGTTTCTGCCATCGCCCTAGTTAAAGACCTTATTATCTCTTCACCTGGATTTCGGAAATAGTTTCTAATATTTCTCCCTTGAGTCTGTCTTCCATGCTGTTGCCCTAGTTACCATTCTAAGTCTCAGATCTGACCAAGCCACTCTTCTACTCGAAAACTTTCGTGGTTCCCATTGCCTGCAGATTAAAATACTGATGTTCTAGATGCATCTCCATCTCCTCTACCACAGTGGTTTGTCATTCCCTAAGTATCCCATTTGCTTTCATGACTTTTGCCCCTTTTTTATGCCTGTTTCGTTTATCTTAAATGTCTTCTTTTTCCATTTTTCACCTCTCTAAACACGATTTATCTTACAAAAGCCTACTTCAAATATCATCTCCTATTATAGCTTGTTGTTTAAGCATCTCTGTTCCCAAAGGGTGATCTTGAAGGTGGGAACTGGTATTCAGCACATTTTATGCCACTGAGAAGATTGCACAGACTGGTCCATTAGGAATGTTTCCTGAATGGATATGTGGCTGTCAGAGTAGATAATTTTTTTGGAAAATTGATTTAAAATATATATAAAACAAAGCTTTATAAAAATAGGCTGAATATGAAAAATATAAAAGAATCACTTATAAGAATTATTATGTACTATATTAAAGACATTTATATAAGCACTAATTTTTTACACTAATTGTGTCAACTTCACCAATGTTTAATACTTAATAGTCCCTTCTCGGCGCTTGATAGAGGAAGTGCTGTTAATGAGATCATGTACTGTGGTGTGGGATGCTTCAGGAACTTGAGCTTTTGTTAGTGAGTGATCAGTAGGTGGTAGCTGTTATTATTTTTGAAGGAGGCAAAATATTGTAGCAGTGGAGTATGGGTTTTAGAGTCATAGCGACTTGGGTTCACGTGTGAGGTTAGCCACTTACTAGCTGGGTAATCCTGAACAGGTTTCTTTTACTTTTAAAGCTCATGGTGTCCTTATCTGTGAGGTAAGAACAGTACTACTTACCTCATGGGGTTTTTGCAAGGATCAAGTGAGATAATACAGGCAAAGTTTTTAGCTTAATATCTGCCATATGGTGTTAAGAGATTATTTATTTAGTGTTATTTATATTGAAAATGAACCATTCAAATGTTACTGTTTTCCTGTTTAGTAGTTGTGTTTCAGATCTGATGTCACTTTTTTTGTTTTTTTTAAATAATTTTCATTCCAGTTAGACTTGCTAAAGCAGTTCTGGGGTTAAAGTTGAGGAGGAGAAAATGTTGAAAGTTTATGTCCCTTGTTGTGAGGGGAAAGACTAAGAACTCTACTCTCCACTGTCTTCAACTCTTGTGAGAAATATGAGTTTTGCGCTGAGTTTTATTTGTGGCCGTGGCTGAGAGTCCTGATCACAGGTGGAGTGTGCTGATGTCACCACTTGGTATGATATTCTCAGAACTTTTTTTTTAAAGTGACTTATTTGTTAAAACATTTGTACTTGTTTGCTAATGAAAAGAGACTTAAAAACCCCACATTGTTGTTGAAGTGATTTTCTGAAACGAAGGGCATCCCCTCTTAAAATCCTTCAGTCCGCCTCACGACTAGGATGAAGGACAGGTTTCTTAGCGTGACAGACAAGCTTGCATGATCCAGCCTGCTCATTTTTCATCCTCACCTTCCGCTGTTCCCCTTCGCACTCTACCTTCCAGCAATGGCAGTGCTGAGCTATTTTGTAACCCACCTTGTTTTCTCATGCCTCCCTGCCTTTGTACATGGTATTTCTTCTGCTTGGAGGCCTTCTCTGCCTTGGCTGTTTGGTAAACTCCTCCTCATTCTTTAAAACTCATTAATATTTGTGGATGATGTGAAGCTGAAAGAGAAGTTAATGTTTTGGGTAACAGAATTAGGATCCCCAAAGATGCTGACATTAAGGACAATGAGCTGAATCGAACGTGAAGAAATATAAATAGAGATGAGTGCAAGTAATGGTTCTAACATGGAATTGTAGATATAGGCTTTAGCAGCCGCATATTTAGGAAAAAAAATACTAAGAGTTTCTGTTGATTGGAAAAGCATAATAGGATAATTTGATCTGAGGCTTTGTGGTTATGGAGTATTCAGAATAAAGAAGGTGACCGTGCTATTCCATTTCAGTCAGGCCATACCTGGAACATAGTGTTCAGTTGGAGAATGTTCAGTGATGAGTGAGAAAGATGTGAGGGGCCAGGGAGTTAACTCTAATGCTACTGGTAATGCCAGCTAACATTTTGAGCACTTACTCTATTCCAGGCACTGTTCTTAACACTTTATGTGTGTTATCTCTTAATCCTCACAACCATCCTATGAGGTTGGTGCTATTATTATTCTCTTTTTATGAAGAATACTTGAAGGAACTAGAGTCATTTTGCTCATAGAGATGTCAGCATGTGACTCATCATATGAGGGGAGAGGAGGAGAAGCACAAATATTTTTTAATACCCAGCCAAGCACTGTGCTAGCTCTGCACTTCACCTGCAGTCTTACTTAATCCTCAACAACAGACATATTTGGAAAGTATTGTTATTCCTATTTAACAAATGAAGAAACTGGTTACGTGACTGGCTGTCTTGATAAATGACAGAGACAGGATATAAATCTAGATCTTTTAGAGTCTCTGGCCAATGCTGGTCACATTATATATATTTTTCTGTGTGTGTGTGAGGAAGATAGGCCCTGAGCTAACATCTGCCAATCCTCCTCTTTTTGCTGAGGAAGACTGGCCCTGGGCTAACATCCATGCCCATCTTCCTCTACTTTATATGGGACACCGCCACAGCATGGCTCAACAAGCGGTGCGTCATTGCGCGCCCGGGATCCGAACCGGCGAACCCCGGGCCGCCAGCAGCGGAGCACGCGCACTTAACCGCTAAGCCACGGGGCCGGCCCTAAGTTCTACTCTTTTAGCAAATTTCAATTATACAATACAGTATTATCAACTATAGTCACCATGTTTTACGTTAGATTCTCAGACCTTATTCATCTTATAGCTGAAAGTTTGTACCCTTTTACCAAACTCTCCTTATTTCCCCTACCCCTTACCCCCTGGCAACCACTTTCTACTCTGTTTTTGTGAGTTTTTGACTTTTTTTTTTTGATTCCATATATAAGTGATACCATGCAGTATTTGTCTTTCTCTGTCTGACTTCTTTCACTTAGCATAATGTCCATCCGTGTTGTCACAAATGGCAGGATTTCCTTATTTCTCCTGGCTGAATGATATACCACCTCTTTTTTATCCATTCATCTGTGATGGACACTTAGGTTGTTTCCATATCTTGGCTTTTGTGAGTAATGCTGCAGTGAACATGAAAGTAAAGATGTATCTTCGATATCCTGTTTTCATTTCCTTTGGCTAAATACTCAGAAGTGGGATAGCTGGATCATATATGGCAGTTCTATTTTTAATTTTTTGAGGAACTTCCATATTGCCTCCATAGAGGCTGCACCAATTTCCATTCCCCTCCATAGTACAGAAGGGTTCCCTTTCTCCACATGCTCCCCCACACTTATCTCTTGTCTCTTTGATAATAGCCTTTCTAACAGGTGTGAGGTGATATCTCATTGTGGTTTTGATTTGTATTTCCCTGATGATTAGTAATATTGAGCCTTTTCATGTACCTGTGGGCCGTTTGTATGTCTTCTTTGGAAAAATGTCTGTTCAGTTTCTCTGCCCATTTTTTAATTGGATTGTTTGTTATTTTGCTATTGAGTTGTATGAGTTCTTTATATATTTTGGATATTAACCCCTTATCCAGATACATGATTTGCAAATATTTTGTTCCATTCAGTAGGTTGCCTTTTCATTTTGTTGATGGTTTCCTTTGCTGTGCAGGAGCTTTTTGGTTTGATGTAGTCTCACTTGTTTATTTTTGCTTTTGTTGCCTTTGCTTTCGAGGTCAAATCCAAAAAATCATCACCAAGACCTGTGTCAAGGAGCTTGCCACCTATGTTTTCTTTTAGGAGTTTGTGGTTTCAAGTCTTACGTTCAAGTCTTTAATCCATTTTGAGTTGATTTTTGTGTATGGCGTAAGATAGGGATCCATGCATAGATTTATTTTAAGTGTATTTATAAAGCTAAATTAAATGCTTGAGTTTTATAAGAAAGGTTTGTGTCTGAGTTGATAATCACTGGTAATCTTACAGTTAAACTAAAATACTTAAAACCCTATTTAAACGGACAGGATATGGAGAGATATCAGCCTTTTTCCTGTGTGGGATATCTGAAACTTGGCCCTGTTTAGACAGCCCTGTGGAGTTCAGCCTGTTAGGCTTTTGGGGTGATGTGGTAAGAGCAAGAGTGGTATAGAGAGAAGGACTCTTTTTTTTTTTTGTGAGGAAGATCAGCCCTGAGCTAACATCCATGCCAATCCTCCTCTTTTTATTAAGGGAGACCGGCCCTGAGCTAACATCTATTGCCAATCCTCCCCCTTTTTTTCCCCTTTTTCTCCCCAAAGCCCCAGTAGATAGTTGTATGTCATAGTTGCGCATCCTTCTAGTTGCTGTATGTGGGACGCGGCCTCAGCATGGCCAGACAAGCGGTGCGTTGGTGTGCGCCTGGGATCCGAACCCCGGGCCGCCGGTAGCAGAGTGCGTGCACTTAACCGATAAGCGATGGGGCTGGCCTCAGTGAGAAGGATTCTAAACTAGGAATCAGAGTCCTGTTATTCCACCTTTGCTGCTAGCCAGCAGGTGACCCTGGATAGACTTTATTTTTTTCTTTTTTGTGAGGAAGACCAGCCCTGAGCTAACATCCGATGCCAATCCTCCTCTTTTTGCTGAGGAAGATGGGCCCTGGGCTAACATCTGTGCCCATCTTCCTCCACTTTATATGGGACGCCGCCACAGCACGACTTGACAAATGGTACGTTGGTGCATGCCCGGGGTTCCGAACCTAAGAACCCCAGGCCACTGAAGAGGAGTGTGCACACTCAACTGCTGCGCCACTGGGCCATCCCCCAGACATTATTTTTATTTGCAAAATGAGGGGGTTGTGCAAATAGGTACAGCCTTTGGGTAAGCTTTTGGGCAATAAAAATTTTTTTTTAATGTTTATAATTTTAAATTTTGGAGTTATACTTCTAAGGACCTCTCTTTAGGAATTTGTTCTAAATACAGAAAAACGTTGTGCACAAAGTTATTCCTTGCAGTGTTATTTAATGGTTGAAAACATTTAGAAGTTACATGAGTGTCCAACATAGGTGACTGATTAAGTACTTGATAGAATTTTTATATAACTTAAAGTCCTCAGAAACTATATAATAACATGGAAAATATTCATAAAGTAAATGTTTAATAATTTTCTTTAATGGATATGTATTATATTGGGGGAAAAAACCCAAAGGGATTTGTCCTAGAAGTGCATTAAGTTCTTGGCCTCTCACATTTTGTGATTCTGTGATTTAGTGACAGAGGGGGAAATTTCAGATGGGCTGTAGAAAAGGGCATAAAGCGGGGTTTGTTGTATCTTCTTGGAGTTATGGTAGAATCCGAACTTCTGCTAATATTAAAAATTTTAGTAACATTGCACCCTACTTAATGCTCTTAATTTTTAAAGCAATTTGGTCCTGATTTAACTTATTTCATCCTTATGAACAAAGCAGAACTGTGAAACAGCTTAGAATAGGGAGTGAGCCCCACGTGTAGTGACTTTGAGGGCAGCTTTGGGTTTGGGGCAGTTGTGTAGAGACACTTCTGTATTTTGCCTATTTATTCTGGCTCTCCCTCTCTGTTTATCCCTTTTCACCAAATCACAATTGACTTTTCTTCTTTCGGCCTGACACTTGTGTGATATCAAGGTATTTTACTCCACTATAGAAAACCTCTAAATAAGTCTAGTCGTTAATCAGGACTGTTGTATAGCAGTTAGACTAGGAAAGGCAAAGATAAAAGGATTGTAGGAGATGTCGCTGTGGTCCCTCATGTTACTTTGATTTAATCTAGTAATCTCAGAGAAGAGGAGAGTCTGAACTGGCTCTGATTAAAGGCAAGAGCGCCTACCGTGCTGTTTTTCTGTGGTCTTCCCTGTGTGTTCACCTCATTTTGAGAAGAAAATAAGTAATTTTTTCTTCATACTATTATGTTTTAAAGGGCTGTTTTTGGCTTAGACTAAAGTTGTTCTAAGTTTGTCCCTGTTAATGGGAACACAAGTTAGACTGTCCCCTGAGAGCTGGGGTTGCCAGGAGCTGTTTCTTTATCTTTTTCAGCAGTGAAATATTGGAGGGACAATTGTATGAGGTGTGTCCTTGGACTACAGTTCTTTCCAAACCAACTACCTACTACCTACATTCTTTTCCACATTGCCCTTCTGGTCTTTAGGTCCTTGCAAAGGTGTAGTTTGGATTTTGGGGCTGTTACAAATTGATATCTAATTTAGTTACTGTAGCAGCTCTTCTGGAAAACTCATTTGTTTCTTTTTTTCCCCCCTCTCTGACATTTAAGTTCTACTACCTGAAAGAAAAGCCAGAGGAGGAAACTGATTGGGTATAGGAAATAATTCTCTGGCCCATTTATATATCCAGCCAGTATTTATTTAAGTACCTACTATGTGTCAGACAATATGCTAGCAGCTTTAAAAGTAGAATAGATTTGAAAGTGAAATTGAGTGACTATTCTATAGAACTTGACAAAAACAGGGAAATTGTTACTTTCCCTTATTTTTTTTTAAAGATTCTAGTGGTAATCTCAATTTGAAAACACAGAATTAATACCAGAAATTTTATTCTGAATTATAAAAGTAACAATTTATAAAACTGTGATAAATTCAAGCTCTATTGTATATCTTTCAAGCAATTTTATTAATATAAAGAATTATATAAAAACAAACATAAATGGGATCATAACTACATTTACATATTGTTTGGCCTGTTTTTCTATCGGTATATTAGTGTTTTCATATAAACTTTCATGGATATATGTGTGTGTGTATAAAATATAGCGTTTTTAAATGTTTCTTCCAGTTTTATTTGCCTTTTAATTTAAATTTCTATATATCGGTGAACATTATGTTTCATTTTTTTTGTTGTCCTATTTTGCAGTAAATCTGGTTTTTACTTCAGTCTGCTGTATCTTTGGATTTTTTTTTTTCGTTTGGCTTTTCAAAGATTTATCACTAGTGAAAGAGACCAGGCAACATCTGGTGTTTTGGGAATTTTTTCCCCAGTATGGTGAAGAATGTGGGGATAACATCATCCTTGTAAAATTTGAGTAGAATAATTTTAAATTAGGGGTTTTTAATCTGAGGTCAATGAAATCTCTGGCGTTTATATTAAATTTAAGTGTATGTACATTTTGTCTAATGAAGGATCTACAGCTTTCTTTAGATACTCAAAGGATTCTGTGACTCAAAAATGGTGTAAAACCATTGCCCTAAGTGATTTTTAGTTACCTACATTTCTGTTGATAGAAAATAAACTTTGTTTTATCTTGGGCTTCCCTGAAATCTCATGAGAGGTGTTTGAGGGGGAAAATATAGTTTTCTTTTCCTTTCCCCTTTACATCCTTGTTCCCCTCCCTCCGAAAAACATTTAAGAATTCATTTCTATGCTTCCATTGGAGTTTCCTTCAGTATTTTAGCTGAGATATTGACTATTTCATACCCCAAAACAACCTTAAAACCTGAACCTAGAAATTCACTGTGGATTCTGAATTCTGAAACCAGCAGAGAACTTCAGCAACAAATTTAAGTTTCTGAACAGTTAAGATGGTGGCTTCAGTTACAAATGGTCTTTGTTAGGAGCTCTTGAGTAATTTAAGGAGTGAGGGAAGGGGTCTGAGGTTCATGGGTAGTAAGGACCTGGGGAGCCAGCTGGCTCTGTTGCTGCAGGAGAGGAAAGTAGGGTAGAGAAGAAGGTGGCATTTATGCTCAGGAATTTTAAGTTCGCTCTCCCTGAAATCCGACTGGGCCAGGAAAGGGATGTGTGTGAAATTGAATCTTAAGAGTATTGCTTATGTTCCACTTAAACTTCTCCCAGGAAAATGGAAATTAAGTTTAAAATCTCTAAGGAAGAGAGAGTTCAAACCTTCCTTCTCTTTTCTCACGTCCTCTCTCTTTCTGTGCAGGTGGATGGAAGCATGCCTCGGGGAAGAGCTGCCTCCCACCACAGAACTGGAGGAGGGGCTTAGGAATGGGGTCTACCTTGCCAAACTGGGAAACTTCTTCTCTCCCAAAGTGGTGTCCCTGAAGAAAATCTACGATCGAGAGCAGACAAGATACAAGGTGAGTCCTTCCTTGCTTGGTGCTTAAATTTCTGTAAACTTGAGAGAGGTTAGCCCTCTTTATCCTGTGTAAGAGTAATTGAGAAATATGTCTAAGTATGTGTGTTCCAACAAAATAAAATACCTGGCAGAGTGGAGAAAATAGTGCAAAGTCAAGATATAGTAGTAAAAGAACTGTAGCGGTCTGTATTTCTGGTAGAATTCTTATGACAGTGTGTTATCTAGAAATTTTCGTGGTCCTTAATGAATTTTTTATTTCTTAGAAGGTAGAAGAAGTAACTAAGGGAATTACTACTTTATCTTATTTTAACCAAGCACTAAGATTTGTTGGCAAATTGAAAGCAATAGCAACTTTAGGATAAAAGATCACCCTGTGATATTAGACTTCAAGATAAAATGGGAGAGTGATCCAATTTCAGAAAATTGAGATAAGTGAAAGGATTTGATTGTTGTGGCCCAAGGCCCTAAAAAAGAAGACTGCTTAATTAGGTTGGGATATTGACAAGGACCAAATCCTTTTGTCTACAGAGCTTCTGTGGGGAGCTTTCCTGTGAACTCTTATTTGAAAAGGAATGAGTATAAAAGATAGTGGAAGATTGCAAAACCAAGAGCAAATTTAAGAGTGGTTGACTGTAATAATTGGGCCAGAAGAATTGAGCCAAGGATGAGACAGTCAAAAGAGATTTTTATGTTTTATGTTTAAATTCAAAGGAAAACAAGGAAGATGTAGATTCTAAGCCAAAATTAACATCCCAAATAGGGACTTTTATTAATCAAAAAGCAAAGACTTGGGCTGGCCCCATGGCCTAGTGGTTATGTTTGGTGTGCTCCGCTTCGACGGCTTGGGTTCAGTTACCAGGCACGGACCTACACCACTTGTTGGTGGCCATCTGTGGTGGTGACCCACATACAAAATAGAGGAAGATTGGCAGCAAATGTTAGCTCAGGGCGAATCTTCCTCAGCAAAAAACAAAAGCAAAGACTTATACATTGAGTTTTAAATAAGCAGTTATTCCGAAGACAACTCTGGAGCTGTTCTGTTGAGAGTCTACAAAACGTGTGACAGAATAGCAAGACATTAAAGGAAGAGTGGAGACTGCAGCAACAATAAAAACAATAGTCCTACCTCTCTACCCCTCTTTAAAGTAAATGTTGCTAAAAAATAAGACACAGAGGTTTAGGGGGGATATTTGTGTGTGTAGTGTGAAAACTCTGACTGGTATAATTAATTTTACCTGTCATTTTGTGAGTGTCTTCTACCTGCCAGACACCACATTGAGTGCTTGATGTAGATTTTCTCATTTAATCTTTGCAACAAACATATAAATTAAGTGTTATAGATGAGGAAACTCAGACTCAAAAGGGAGCAGTGACTTGCCCAGTGTCACCAGTAGATGGCCAAGCCAGGAACTGAATCCAAGATAATTGAATTCTAAGGACCGTATTCTGTCAAGCACACCATACACAGGAAGATTCTCCAGATGGTTCTTAAGTGAGAAGAGCTGAGATGAGGATATGGCTTCTTAGGATTGGAATATGAACATAATGCTTAGAGACAGACCTTAAATTTAAGGGTAAAGTCTCACAAGGAAACTTTTGCAAGGAGTTTTTATTTATTATTTGCTTCAATATTGCCGACAGTGCCTAATGGTCTTTTATTTGTTCTAGGCAACTGGCCTCCACTTTAGACATACTGATAACGTGATTCAGTGGTTGAATGCCATGGATGAGATTGGTTTGCCTAAGGTAATTTATGTGATATTCGTAGTTCTGGCTGTTTTGGCATAACAGTTCTAATTCTATCTGTAAAATTATTCTCAATTGAATCTTTGGTGATTTTTTTTTTTTTAAATACTGAAGGATCTCTTTTGTTTGTTTTAGGAAATGTTTTTTTTTTTTCTTTTGTATTCTTCATCTCTGCTTCACCTCACCCTAGAGAAATTCCCTTTGTTATCATTTACTTTACACCAAATTGTAGACTTAATTAAAATTCACATACCATGAAATTCACCATTTTAAAATGTACAATTCAGTGGTTTTTGTTTATTCAAAGTTTTTACGTTCAAATTTGACTTGAGGAAATAGTTTAGAAATGTTATCTTCTGACTTCAGAATCACCAAATCTGTAGAGGGTACGAAGGGTCATATTATATTTCACATTCTAGAGGCAATATAATGACGTATATTTCTTTTTTTTTTTTTAATGTTTTAGTTATTTATTTTTTCCCCCAAAGCCCCAGTAGATAGCTGTATGTCATAGATGCAAACCCTTCTAGTTGCTGCACGCGGGACGCAGCCTCAGCACGGCCTGAGAAGCAGTGCGTCAGTGCGCGCCTGGGATCCGAACCCGGGCCGCCAGCAGCAGAGGACGCGCACTCAACCGCTAAGCCACGGGGCCGGCCCAATGACGTATATTTCTTATTGCCTCTGGTTTTGGTGATGGCTGTTCTTTTTTTGTTTGTTTGTTTGCTGAAGAAGATTGGCCCTGGGCTAACATCCATGCCCATCTTCCTCTACTTTATATGGGATGCCGGCACAGCATGGCTTGATGAGCAGTGCATAGGTATATGCCTGGGATCCGAACCTGTGAACCCTGGCCTGCTGAAGTGGAGAGTGTGAACTTAACCACTACACCGCTGGGCCGGCCCCAAGTACTTTTTTTTTCAACAGCTTTATTGAGGTATAATTGATATACAGAAAGACTGCACATATTTAATGTATACAACTTGATGAGTTTGGAATAATGGCTGCAGTTTTGATATGGGAGTGTGCATCCTCGAGTGTTTTGCTCAGGAGTTTGTTTAGTGCTGCTCTTAGTGAAATTGCCATCTCTAACTACCCAGTCCTACCTTGAACCCATAAAGGGCAAGCTGTATTGTCACTCTTAGAGGCATGGACAGCTTTTTTTTTTATTATATCCTTTGACCAAAGAATTCTACTTCTAGAAATTTATTCCCCCTGCTGCTCCCCCCAAAAATCAGACAAGCACAAAAAGATGTATATGTAAGGATTTTTCAGCATTGCTTATGACAGAAAAATTTGATAGCAAACTACATGTTCTTACACTAGAGGTATTAATTGTGTTACAGCCAGTCAAATGCTAGTGTACCCATTAAAAAGGATGATATCAGGCCCAGCCCTGTGGCCGAGTGGTTAAAGTTCTGCGCGCTCCACTTTGGCGGCCTGGGTTCACGGGTTTGGATCATGGGCGCAGACCTTCTCCACTTACCAGCCATGCTGTGGCGGTGTCCCACATACAAAATAGAGGAGAATTGGCACAGATATTAGCTCAGGGCGAGTCTTCCTCAGCACAAAAAAAAGGATGATATCAATCTATATTGACAAAGGAAGTTGTGATGTGTTAAGTGAAAAAAAACAACAAGCTAAAGTTATAAGAGTTTGCGTTCTAGATAACGTCACTATTTTTGTGTAAAAATAAAGTAGTAGTCTTGGGAAAAATCTGTAAGAAGATACAGTTTCCACTTCTGGGGTGATGGGATTAAGGGATGGTTTTTATTTTCTTTATTTCCTGTGGAGTCTAAATTTTCCTGTGGAGTCTAACCAAAGAAAGATTAAGAAAAAAAAAGTGAGATGTGGAGTTTCAGAACATGGCTGGAATCACTTGGTGTTTAGCATAGTTGAGTGCATTGTTGCAGACGTACCTGTTGAATTGAGTTAAATCCAGAGCTAAGTCTTTGCAGAAGACTAGCTTTTGTCCTCTTTTTTTCAGAGCAAAGTGCTGAAGTTCTCTTCCTTACTCTGGTATGTTTGAGAATTAAACCCCACATATGTCAGGAAATGCAATACGTCAGTTCTTACAGCTACTTGGTCTTTCTGTGCACCTGTAACTTCCTGTTCCTGTTATTATATAGTACACCCAAGGAGCAATGACGATTTAACCTCTTTTGAATGGTATGAAGAGCTTTGTTAATATTTGCTGTTGCTGGTAGTGTTATTACTACAAAAAGCTTTTATTTAATTTTTTTACTCTTTTTGTTTGCTAACATAGTGGATTGTCCTGGACCATAATTGCAACAAACATAGAATTCCCCAAAGGCTCTTAGGGACAACAGGGTTATCATGCTATCAGCCTTGAAACATCCACCCTACATGATTTAAGTCCAGAAGACTTTAGAGTAGTGTAGACTAAAGATACTTAGCCTGAAAGTGTATTGTTGCGCATAGTATAATGTATGATCTATAATTGACAATACATATATAGTAATTATCGGGATGTCTTCCCTAATCTCTTTATACGGTACATACAGGCTATTCATAGAAACTTAATATGATAATTTTTTGGTTCTTATCTTTTTCGACTCTTTATTGTAATTGGTACTATTGGCCAACTCTTCCATGAACTATTTTATTATTTTGATTTTTTAAATTGTTTTTGATCTGCCCAACTAGTCCTCTGTTTTTTTCAGCTATTCTACCTTCCATATCCTAGTGGTGGGCTTTCATTAAGATGCAATCCTTATTTTAGCTACATTCGCTTGTTCTCATGGTTTCGGTTATTTTCAAGACTCTTTACTATAAGATAAACACAATATCTTTAATTGGCTACTGGACATTTCTCCTTGGATAGCTTTCTATCTTCTAGAATTTCTCGTATCTAAATCTAAACCTACCTTTTTCCCCAAGTGAACTTTCCCTCCTCTATAATAAATGGTACCTGTCATCCTTTTCCCACTCATCTAGTCTCACAAGTTTGGAGTTACCTTGGACTCCTAAAGGCAGTCATTCCCCAAGCCTTCCTCATTTATTTGAAATGTCTCTACTATCTGTTGAAACTGCCTCCTCAGCTTCAGTCTCTTCACTATTCAATATATCCCGTATCCCGTCTCCAGGTAGATCTGGCTGAGGCTGTTTTTACCCTTGACTCCAAAGCTAGGACTTCTCTATGGCCTGTATATCAAGTTCAAACTTGTTCAGCTTTCAAGATTCTCATAATCTGATTCCATCCTACCTACCCAACCTTATTTTTCTATTACTTTCTAAAGTGTATTCTGTACTGTTTTCGGGAAGGGTGGCTCACTGTGACCATGATTTTTCACCTTTCAGGAGAAGACATCTCAGTCTTAGGAAGTTAGCATGTAGAGTTTGAAAAATTATCAAAGATGATGATTCTAATACATTCCCCTCTAGGGGGTGCAATTCTTTCTAGTCGGGAGCCATAGGCATTGTGGGGAAACAAGCATAAATACAAATAATCAACACGACGTGTTAGGTGCTGTAATAGAGTTAGATACAAAGTGCTTTAGTGCTCTTCCCATGGCGTTAGTTAAGGCTTCTATTGCTTATCCAAATTCTTCTAATCACCTCATAATTCAGCCTTTCACTTCTCCAATCCACTGTTACCTCCTTTTTTCCCTAAATTACAGGTTGAGTTGTATGGTGCCACATTACCATGAGAACAGGTCTTGAAATTCTAGGCTATTCCCAGTCTAAACCTACTTTGTTCCTAGCGACGTCATTCATTAATTCATGAAATACAGAGCTCTTTCCATGACCTTGGCTCTGGGCTTGGCATTGAAGATATAGCAGTGAACAACATAGACAGGTCCTTGCCTTCATGTGGTTTATAGTCTATTGGAGGAGTCGAACAGATAATAATGCACGTGATTGATTAATTGTGGAAAGTGCTACCAAGGAACACTATCTCCCGCGTTCCAGTGCACATCCTCTATTCTAGACTTTATCTATCTTTCCACTTCCCTCAAGCATTATAACACATTTTGATATTTTGTAGTTTTTTCAATGTCTAAAAGTAGTGGTTTGCACAAGCTAAAGTACTTAGTAAATGTTCATTGTTGAGTTATTACTCTGTCTGGGCATGATAGATAGTAACTAGGAAGATCTCAATCCTTCAGAGCCTCATCATACTCTTTCCAGTGATTTAAACTAGACTAGAACTTGGGTTTCATTTGCCTGTGTCTGAGTCTGCGGTAAGAAAATCACTTTCATATACCTGGTGAAATGCAGTGAGTTGACCAAATAAAGCTTTTCCAAGTAGTGCTTTTCATTCTGTATTGCAGCATTTTATTCCTTGCATTACTTACAGTGAAATGTCTGTTCACCCTAATGAAGTTATTTGCTGAATGCCAACAATGTTTTCTAATTGTCCAAAGTTTTGTTTGTATTATTGATGATTAGTGAAGGATCAAATGAACCCCAGTGGATGGGTACCTTACTCTACTTCTTTTATTTCTCCTTAGATTTTTTACCCAGAAACTACAGATATCTATGATCGAAAGAACATGCCAAGATGTATCTACTGTATCCATGCGCTCAGGTAATCAGATTTTCTTGGTAAAATAAGCAGTTTATATAGATAGAGAGAACAGATTGGTAGTTGTCAGAGGCAGGAGTTTTGGGGGTGGGTGAAATGGGTAGGGTGGTCAAAAGGTACAAACTTCCAGTTATAAAATAAGTGAGTCCTGGGGATTCATGCCTGTAATGTACAGCATGGAGACTATAGTTAATAATACTGTATTGTATATTTGAAAGTTACTAAGAGAGTAGATCTTAAAAATTCTCATCACAAGAAAAAAAATTGTAACTATGTGTGGTGTTTGATGTTAACTAGACTTATTGTGGTGATCATTTCACAATATATACATATGTTGAATCATTATGTTATACACCTGAAATGTAACACCTAATACAATGTTATATGTCATTTATATCTCAGTAAAAAAAAAAAGCAGTTTATGAATAACGCCTGAATTGCATGTATAGCTTTTTGTCCATAGCGTAATGAAAAAGTTTTTGCATTTGCTTTGGAATTTTCAAATAGAATAGAATACTATTATCTTAACAAGATGGTGAGAAACAGCTGTGTTTTTCTAGGGAGTAGGGAGAAGGGATTTATTTATTTCCATAATAGCAGATAATTTTGCTCTAAAAACATAGTATAATCTTTCATTATTGATCTAGTGTTTCTGTGAACTATGCATTTCACTTGGGATGCAGTCCTTATCTTTTTAATTAAAATCTCTTAAAAATTATAAAAACTATACATTTGAAAAGTTCTATTGTTTACCATTTTGTTTCAAGCTGATAAGCTGAATTACAAAATACGCTATGTCTTGATACTCAGTACAATCAAATTTTGGCAACATCTTCAAATAATAGCAAATATCAAACAGTTGATTTTGGGCCGGCCCCGTGGCTTGATGGTTAAGTGCACGCGCTCCGATGCTGGTGGCCCGGGTTCGGATCCCGGGCGCGCACCGAGGCACCACTTCTCCGTCCATCCTGAGGCCGAGTCCCACATATAGCAACTAGAGGGATGTGCAGCTATGACATACAACTATCTACTGGGGCTTTGGGGGGAAAAAATAAATAAATAAAATCTTTAAAAAAAAAAAAAACAAAAAACAAAAAAACAGTTGATTTATAATTTATTTAGTTATCTAGGTCTTCACCAAGCCATGTGTTCATTAAATTTTTATGCCAACACAAACATGATAAGTAGGAACCGAAACAAAGTATAATTTTTTCACACTTTCATAGTAAATTTGGAAGATGACTTAATTTCAGGTCCCCAGCTCTTAGAATCAACTAAAGTACTAAATTGAGGGAAGAGGTGATGTGTCTGGAGGGAAGATGCAAATTTCAGAGTGGTGCACATTTACTTGATGGCCCATAGGGCTAAGGGAGAAGATGGTAGAAGTGAGTGGGACTTGAGTATGTTTAAAAACAGGTGATATATCAGAGAATTTTCAGAATGTAGCAATTTCAAATGTATGTGTCTGAGCCAAAATCAGATTAATTCTGAGTATTGTGATTGGCTTAGTGTTATGTGAGGTCTGTCTGTGTTGATAACCTTGTGAAGGCTGTGCCTACAATGGATATCTGAACTTGGCGGGCACAGCAGCTAAGCGGGCAGAATTCCTCTCTGCTAGTTCTGCTAGCAGAGAGCCACTGCTCTCTGCAATGAAACCTGGGTCCCCATTTCCTCAAATTCTCTGAAATAGAAATGAAGAATTAACTGTGCCTTTCTAATTTTTTTTTTTTAAAGATTTTATTTATTTATTTTTTTCCCCCCAAAACCCCAGTAGATAGTTGTATGTCATAGCTGCACATCCTTCTAGTTGATGTATGTGGGACACGGCCTCAGCATGGCCAGAGAAGTGGTGCGTCAGTGCGCGCCCGGGATCCGAACCTGGGTCGCCAGCAGCAGAGCGCGCACACTTAACCGCTAAGCCACAGGGCCGGCCCAACTGTGCCTTTCTAATAATGGAGTCAGAATGAGAAAGAGAGGAAGCCTGCTATTGTTTTCCATTTCTCTTCAATATGCAGTCTGTGTTTAGAAAATATATACAGAGCAATGTGTTCTGATTGGTGATTTACGATTTCTTTCCTTCCTTATAATGTTTTTCCTGAAGGGTGGGTTGACAACGCTTGATAATAGGTAGATGGTGTTTTAACTGCTTGAGCCTCTTCTTTGCCATAAAACACAGCAGTGTTCAAGGCAGATTCCTTACTTCACTGTATTGGGTAACGCCCTGTCTCCCTTTTGGATCAACAGTGACAGAAGCATTATCTCCTTGTTTTCTCCTTCCCTGCTTAAAGTCTTGACTGGCGTTATTCCAGAGATAGTCACCATACTTTAGTCATACTAAATTACTCTTGTAGATTACATTTCACTCTCGGATAAGACCCCAATTCTCCATTATTCCGAATATATTTGTATACTTCCTTTCCATTTTCCTTGATGTTTTATCTTTCTGAGCACTGATTTGGGGATTATATAGGCCTATAATCTTTTATCCTAACTTCAAAAAAAAACCCTAAAAGCTTGGAAAATTTAGTTTAAATTTGGTTCAAGCTCATTTGTTGGCAAAATCTGGTGAGAATTAATTGAGGTTATTTAGAATATTTAGCTACTTAATATGATTATTCATATGTTTCTCTGCAGAAAAGTAATGTATTTGATTAGGGATGTTGCCCCAGGGCTTGCTGGGGGTGTTTTATAATACTGTATATACTGTAAAACCTTTCTAATATCTGAGAAATCCTAAACTCATATCTGGCCCAAAGAATTTAGATAAGGGACCGTGGGCCTGTACTAGATTCTGTTTCCTAATCAACTGCTGTGTTTAAGAGCCTTTATTAATAATCTTTGAGATCAGCATAGTGATTTCTTTTAGGTTACTCTTCAGTCAGCAAAGGTAATTGGAATCCAGATGGGCTAACACAACTTCCTTCTCCCCATTGCTATAAAGTACAGCTTAACTAGGAAAAAAGAAAAGAAGAAATCTGAGCTCAATTATAGGCTGACCCTCATGCGTACCTAACAGCTTATTTGTAAAAGCAGGCATGGGAGAGTAGGAACAAAGATTGGGAAGTGATGTTTACTGTTAGGATTTTTAAGTTTCAGCTTTGAGGTTGAGTACTTTTACTTCTGAGTAAGAAGATCTAAGTGGCCATTGCGATTCCATTTATAGCTCCACCATCTCCTTAAAATGTTCCTAATAATTAAAATGAGATAAAAGAAAGATAGTGCCCATCTGCTTTCTGCTTACCTTCTCCTCTACTTTTTATAACAGCTAAAGATGTCATTGTAACACCTTTAATTTATCAGTGAAAGACAGTAAAGCTAACTCACTCTTCTTGGGGCTGTGAAAGTGACATTCTCCCTGCCTTCATGGAGCTTAGAATCTAGGAGATTTCTTTTTTTATTTCAAGAATCAAGATAAATAATATGTATTTTATTTAAAACTCTTAAATTACCTGAATTAAACTTTCCCATCAATAATATGAATTCAGCTTAAATAAGATTTGCTATGTGAATCATTTTCATGAGACTTTTTGTTATTTAAAACTTATTGATTTTGGGAAGGTAAATGGAAGGGAAGAGACTTCACTTGTATTAATTATGTTAACATTTATATTGACATCTAGTCATACATTGGATTTTTGTTGGCACTGGGACTTGAACTGGTGTCTACTGATTCCTGGTCCAATGCTTTTTGTGGTACATTATGTGACTTTTTTAGGACGGTGTTGCTATGTGTAAAATTTAAAAAAAGGCTCTGAGGTAAAGTATTGTAATTGCAAAGGGAAAGATGGTAGAGTACTGGGAGTCTCTATGTTTTGAATGTTTCTGTTCTTAATGCTGATTTTCCCCTTTAACCAAGAGCAGCATAGGTACTGCTGGGAGGCCTAACTCTTTTGCATATCGTGTCTTCTAGTTTGTACCTGTTCAAACTAGGCCTGGCTCCTCAGATTCAAGACCTATATGGAAAGGTTGACTTCACAGGTAAGGAGTTACAAACTTGGCAAGAAATACTTGATTTATGTGGAAATAGCCTGGAGGGTCAACTGTATCAATCTTAAAGATGTAGGGCTTTAAAAAATACTCTGGCAATAGAGATGAAAGAAATATAAATAACTTGCTTCTCCTGGTGTTGTGGAAAGAACACTAAACTTGGAATTTCAGGTTCTGTTCTCTCAATTATGACATAGGTATGGTTAATAAGTCTCAGTTTTCTTATATGTAAATAGGAAATAATATTAACATATATAAAACATAAGATATAGAATATAACATTAACATCTAACATTAAATGTTCATGTATAGTGAAAAAACTTTATAAAGTCTTTCCCTTTCCCTTCCAATAAGCACCTATTGTGGGCAAAGTAAGGGGAGTGAGATGATGCAAAGATGGCAATTTAGTAATTTTAAAACTTTAGCTTATTTGAGTGGGTGTTACTATGTGTATTTGCTATCATTAGATGCTTGAGGAGGGCTTGAGGAGAAAAAGAACAGTGATAATATTGGTTAGGAGTGAGGTAGATTCAAATCTTTTGAACTGGTGATTATTTTGTGAGCCTGGGAGTTTTAAAAATTGGTAGTAAAATTTTTATCTCTGATATTTTTCCTCCCAAGGAAGTTGTTCACCAGACCTGGGGCAAGGGCCAGACTTTACATGTTGTTTTCTTTATCATTTGACTTCCTGCCTTAGAAATGAAATTATTTAATAGTAGCTATTGGTTTGGATTGTAAAGACTGAGATCATCAACTGGCTTGTGACTCACTTCTTGCTGAGCTCCTTTTAAAACTGCTCCATTTGTAAGTTCATTGTAGGAAATGCCGTAAGTAGCAATTTTGAAAAAGTATTTTCTGTAGGGTCATTCTCATGTTACAGTTATTTTTGATGCTCTTGATAGTAGTAATAATAGTTAATGTCTTGAATGCATGTTACGTACCAGGTATTGTGTTATGTGCTTTCCATATGTTATCTCATTAAATCTTTATAACAGTCCTAAGAGGTGGATGCCATTTTGTTGCATTTTGTAGTTGAGGAAACTGTTTCCTTCTCTGGGTTATGGAAAGTTGCTTAACTTGCTTGGTTGGGTCTTAATTCTTTCCTGTAGAAGAAGAAATCAACAACATGAAGATTGAACTGGAGAAGTATGGGATCCAGATGCCTGCCTTCAGCAAGATTGGGGGCATCCTGGCCAATGAACTGTCAGTGGATGAAGCTGCACGTAAGAAGAGAGAAATTTTGTGGGTTCAAATGGGATTGTTGCTACCACTTTCAATAATTAATACTCTAATGATGATCTTGGACATTAGGGATTTTGCTAGCAAGTTTATGTCAGTAGGTGTAGTTTTAAACATTGCTATATAGTCTGTGCTGTTATTATTTGGAAAGAAGTGATGGATTTTGATTAAAATAAAAAACATTTAGAAAGTGAGTTCATTTCAGTGCCTTTTTGAGTTTCTTTTTCTTTTTTTTATGATGTTTACATGGTGATTAAGGGTGAACATTTCCATAACAAATGCTCCTCCTAAGGGGCGCTTGTGAATATTTCCCTATGAGATTCCAAATTCAGCATCCCAAACATGGATCACAGGCAGAGCTGTGGCTTTGTGCATTGTAAGGAAGGGACTGGGCGTACAGGACCCAGGGAGCCATTCCTCCAATCCCAATCATTATTTCTCTATGAGAAAGAGCTTCTCTCTTTAAAAGGGCGTTACTGTGGGATTTTTTGGTTTGTGTTTTTGTGTGTGGGGAAGATTAGCCCTGAGCTAACATCCGTTGCCAATCCTCCTCTTTTTGCCGAGGAATATTGGCCCTGGGCTAACATCCGTGCCCATCTTCCTCTACTTTATATGGGATGCCACCACAGCATGGCTTGAGAAGCAGCGTGTCGGTCTGTGCCCGGGATCTGAAACCGCGAACCCCGGGACACCAAAGCAGAGCTCGTGAACAACCACTTCGCCACCGGGCCAGCCCCGCAGTGTTGTTTTGTATGTATAATGTACATCCTATACTTTATATAACCTCAGTGTTGTATGTTTTGAATTTTTTTTCAGTACATGCTGCCGTTATTGCTATTAATGAAGCCATTGATCATAGAATTCCAGCTGACACGTTTGCAGCTTTGAAAAACCCCAATGCCATGCTTGTGAATCTTGAAGAGCCCTTGGCTTCCACTTACCAGGATGTACTTTACCAGGCCAAGCAGGATAAAATGACAAATGCTAAAAACAGGGTAAAAATGGAATATCTGTTCTTTCTAATTGATTTATATTCTTTCATCATTTGATATGACTCCATTTTTTTTTTTTTTTTTTTTTTTTTTTTGTGAGGAGATCAGCCCTGTGCTAACATCCGCCAATCCTCCTCTTTTTTTGCTGAGGAAGACGGCCCTGGGCTAACATCTGTGCCCATCTTCCTCCACTTTATATGGGACGCCACCACAGCATGGCTTGCCAAGCAGTGCGTCGGTGCGCGCCCGGGATCCGAACCAGCGAACCCCGGGCCGCCGCAGCGGAGCGCGCGCACTTAACCGCTTGCGCCACCGGGCCGGCCCCGATATGACTCCATTTTTAAAATCAGTTTTATTGAGGTATAATTTTACATAAAATAAAATTCATCCATTTTAAACGTACAGTTTGATGAGTTTTGACAAATGTATATGGTTATGTAACCATCACTCCAGAAGTTCCCAGGTCCCCCTTTGTAGTCAATCTCAACCTCCCCCGCCCCCACTCCTCACCTGTGACCCCAGGCAACTACCAATTTTCTTTTTTTTTTTAAAGATTTTATTTATTTATTTATTTTCCCCCCAAAGCCCCAGTGGATAGTTGTATGTCATAGCTGCACATCCTTCTAGTTGCTGTATGTGGGACACAGCCTCAGCATGGCTGGAGAAGCAGTGTGTTGGTGCGCGCCCAGGATCCGAACCCGGGCTGCCAGCAACGGAGCGCGAGCACTTAACCGCTAAGCCACGGGGCCGGCCCACTACCAATCTGTTTTCTATCATTTAGTTTACCTTTTCTAGAATTTCGTATAAATGAAATGGAATTACCCAGTATGTAGTCTTAGTATTAGATTCCTTTTTTTTTTTTTAATTTTATTTATTTATTTTTCCCCAAAGCCCCAGTAGATAGTTGTACGTCATAGCTGCACATCCTTCTAGTTGCTGTATGTGGGACGCAGCCTCAGCATGGCCAGACAAGCGGTGCGTCGGTGCACGCCCGGGATCCCTACCCGGGCGCCAGTAGCGGAGTGCACGCACTTAAGCGCTAAACCACGGGGCCGGCCCTAGATTCCATTTTGACCACTACTTTCTTCTTGAATTTTGTGCAGACCAGTTAGAGGCTCTGAGGTCTGGTCACTGGATGTGCCCCACCTACTCAGGTCTGAGGCAAGGATGCAGGCTCACAAGGAGCAGGGCAGCGTTCACACTGCTTCCTTCTCTTGCCAAATTCTGGAAGAACCCCTGGGCTTGTCGTTAGCAGGTGGATCTGCTTTTTATGTTTTTAGTTATAGTTGTGAAGCATTCCGCTTTGTTCTTTAAGGATTTTAGGCTACAACCTTACTTGTTCTTGGTTCTGTTATGGTGGGGGAGGAGCACAGATGTATTTCTGTGGTCTTCTTAGAGACCTGAACTAATTTAATTACACTTTTTACTCATCTTCAGACAGAAAACACTGAAAGAGAAAGAGACGTTTATGAGGAGCTGCTCACTCAAGCTGAAATTCAAGGCAATATAAACAAAGTCAATAGTAAGTATGTCCCTAGTCAGTTACCTAAAGGGATATTACAGAATAATGTGAGTGTTGATATATTTTGAGACTGGTGACATGGTTTATTTTAGACATTAGTGGATTTGTCGATGAACTATTGCTTATTACTACTTTTGTGTTCATACATCTTCTGTTTCATCTACCATTGTCCTCAGGCAGTCCCTCACTCCTCCATCTGCTCCTGTTATGGCTTCCAGACTGGTCTTTTTGGCTACAGTCTCACTCTTTCACCCTGTGTGACACATTAAAAAAAAGAAATCTGGGGGCCGGCCCGGTGGCGCAAGCGGTTAAGTGCGCGCGCTCCGCTGCGGCGGCCCGGGGTTCGCTGGTTCGGATCCCGGGCGCGCACCGAAGTACTGCTTGGTAAGCCATGCTGTGGCGGCGTCCCATATAAAGTGGAGGAAGATAGGCACCGATGTTAGCCCAGGGCCGTCTTCCTCAGCAAAAAAAGAGGAAGATTGGCGGATGTTAGCTCAGGGCTGATCTCCTCACAAAAAAAAAAAAAAAAAAAAAAAAAAAAATCTGAAGAAGGATTTTATTTTCCTATTTTTAAAGTAACATTACAGTTTTGTTTTTCTTTTAAAGAGTAATACAAATTATCTAGAAATAAATAACAAACAAAAAATTAGACCCCTATCACCTAGAAATAACCACTATTGACATTTTTATGCATATCCTTCAAAATATATATTTAAACAAAAATGAGATTCTACTGTTCATTTTGATTTTTATGTATGTGTTACACACTTTTGAGAAATTAATTTCTTGAAAGTATCATTTATATCTTGTCACTCTTCAGCTAAAGAACCTGCATTGGTTTCTTATTCCTTGCCAGACAAAATGCAGATCCCTAGCCTAGTGGATTTTTTTATGCAGTATTTTATTCATTCAACTGTCTATAGAAACTCGTTTGCCTAATTGTCTTCGATATTCATTCTGTTCATTTTATGACTCTGGGAGTTAATCTCTTGCCCTCTAATTAATAGCTGTGTGACATTGGGCACCTGTGGCATAGAATCTTCATGTGAATGATGAGATAGTGTGTGTAAATTGCCTGGTATTTAGTAAGCACTCAATAAACAGTGTTATTATTGCTTTTGTTAATCCTGTAACCTCCCCACTATAATGCCCTCATGTGTCATCTCTGACCTAATCCAAATTGTACCAGTCATTCAAGATCCAGCTCAGTTCTCACCCCAGTGCCTATCTCAGCTCACAACATAGTTGCTTTTCAAATCTCCAACAGCATTTATAGGCTAAACCACACAATTTTGTACTTAATTATGTATTGTCTTGTATTACTTGCTCTTTGTTTCTGACGTCTTTATAAACTCTTTAAAGTAGAGATTAATTATGAGTTCTGCTCATTTTGAAATCCTTGTAATTCCTAACAAAGGGTTAGACTCACCAAAAGAACTAAAAAAAACTTAGTTAATTCTACCAGGCTTGATCTTGTTTTGCTCAAGATAAAAATAACAATAGTAATAGTAATCAGTGTCCTCTTTGTTCATTTGGAGTTCCTAATTTCTCACTTGAACTAATAATACTCTGAATAGCTAGAGAGAATTTATAAGATTTTACCAACTCCATATGATCTGGAGTTCTAAATCCTGACCAGGAGTCTTTGTATTCTGTTCCATTCTGGTTCATTTAGGATAATGGCTTTCTGAACAGAGTAGTAGTTCCATTGAAGTATGGGTGATTTGTTGTGCTGTATCTGTATGAATACTTGAGTTAGCAGATATAAACTGGAGTGTCCTTATATTTAGTTGTCTGTGTGAGAAGAAAGTTCACCACGTTTCCTGCTGCATATAGTGCATATAATACTCTTTTTGTTTTACTAAGGGATTTTTCTCTACTGTGTTGTTTGGGATTTTATAACCTTTATAGCTTTACCTGGCTAATTATATGAGAGTCAGTTATAAACATATAGCTTTACCTGGCTAATTATATGAGAGTCAGTTATAAACATGCAAGGAAAGAACCATATGTATATGTTTTTAAAGTGTTCCATTCATATCGTTCTTATGTGGTTAGAGGAGCGAAAATAGTTTTAGCTTTCAATATAGTGAGGAAGGTAGACATGCAAAGGAAGAATTTCAGGGCAACCAAGGCGTATGAGTTGCAGTCATAGAATAAAGAAAGGAATAGATGACTTCTCCTTGGAGGTTTGTATATGAACCTTCACTGGGATTCTTAGAGTAGATAAGAAAGTGAGGATAAGGCAGAATTCCCCATAGGGCGGCAATCTTTTCCTAATTGTAGAGAAAGTCTCAGGCAAGGGAAAGGTGTATGCTAGGAAGATAGATGGACTTTAGGTCTCAGGAATTATCTTAATGTAATTATAGAGAAGATTCTTTCCCTAGGGTGTGAGAACCAGCAATGAAGCCATTAACACTACCCCAGAAGAAAGCTGCAGGCCAAATAGTTAAAAATGAGAAAAAGTTTTTATTTTTTGTTAAGTAGAATAAGGAAAATTAGAGTTAGGCAATTAAAGCTGAGTGAAAGAAAGTATTTAATGTTCTAAACTTTATCATCTTTATAGTATGTGTTAGTTAATATTCATTCATTTAAATATTTACATATTTATTTAAGTAGTAGGTTTATGTTTCTAGTAAAAGCATAATTGACTAGATGCTTTTGCAGATAGTCAGTCTGAGACTGTGCATTACATCCCTAGAGAAAGCCTTGTTATTACCCATATTGATTTTATTTTCTGTCCCCCACTACTACAAAAGCTCCACAAGGACGGAGGTGTTTATCTGTTTAGTTCACGGCTGTATTTTCAGCATATAGCAGGTGCTCAGTAAATGTTGAAGGAATGGATGGTTATTTGGCCTCAGTCAAGGGGCCACCTCTGTGGTGTGGTGATCAGTTAGCTGAATTGTAGGCGAAATCATTGGGAAGAAGTGAGCAGTCTCTTAGGGGTCTACAGGGAGACTACAAATCTGTAGAAATTTTTTTGTTGTTGTTAAACTATAGAATTTTTTTTATTGATGTTTTAATAGTTTATAACATTGTGAAATTTTGGGTTGTACATTTTTGTTTGTCCATCACCATATACATGGTGATGTATATGGTGCCCACCCCCCACCCCCATTGCCCCTGGTAACCACAATACAGTTTTCTCTGTCCATGTGTTGGTTTATATTCCACATATGAGTGAGATCATACAGTGTTTGTCTTTCTCTTTCTGGCTTACTTCACTTAACATAATACCCTCCAGGCCCATCCATGTTGTTGCAAATGGGACGATTCTGTCTTTTTTTATGGCTGGGTAGTATTCCATTGTGTATATATATATACCACATCTTCTTGATCCAATCGTCAGTCGAGGGACACTTAGGTTGCTTCCACTTCTTGGCTGTAGTGAATAATGCTGCAATGAACATAGGGGTGCATAAGCCTCTTTGAAATCCGTAGAAATTTTTAAGCTTTTCGTCCTTTTACCTTTTGGTTGTATTTATTAGTTTTACTCTTCCCCACTGCCCCCATCCTCCATTTTCTAGTTTGAGACTTTATTTTTTCTTCAACTGTTTTGTTTTATTTCTAACTCTTTATATTAATTTTCTTTTTGTTTTTTTACTAATGAAAACATTTAAAATTGATAAGTACTACTATGCCCCAAATATTTTGATTTTTAGTACTATTTTATTATTGATTTATTTTGCTACTTTGGTGATAAAATCAGTTGTTCATCCCTGGGTGGGGCATGGGAGGGAGAACTCTTCTAAATATAGGAAAATTGAAAATAATACAGTAATTATGATTTTCCATTGGCTGTCATTGCTGAAATCAGAAAATACCTTATTCTGACTTCCAACCTGATAATACCTTATTGATTTTACAGTATACAAATGCTTTCATGTGTATGATTTCATTTAATCTTAACAATAACTCTATGAGGAAGGTATCTTTATTATCATTTTCAGATGAAAGAACATCTGAGTTTTCACTGTCAGATAATATATTAAAGACCTTGTGTGCCCTCAGGTTCTGTGACTAGAAGTAGAGGATATTGAGAGGGTGTAGACAGCCCCTTCCACTCCACGCCATCAGACCACCCTTGATGTCTGGGCACTGACTGCTTTGGGTGGGGTTCATTCAGGAGATATCAGGATAATGAGGGGATTCAGAACGATGCTCTGTTAGAAATAGTTGAAGGAACTAAGGCTCTTTAGTCAGGAGTGACTGTTACAGGGGAGAAGGATTGGATGTATTCAAGTGTCAACTCTAGAGGGAGAGCTTTAACAATTTTTTCTCTGAAACAAAATTGTCCAAAAATGTAGTAAATTGCCAGGGGAGATGCTTTCTTCTGTTTAGTAGTTTAATCTGGGCAATGACTTGGCATCTCAGAAGGAATTAAGGCCTGTGTTGGTCTGGATTGGTGCCTCTTATATTGCTACCCATATTGGTGCGAAGCTGTCTACATCTGGAAGCTTTTAAGAAAGCCTGGGGTGTGGTCCAGGAGTCTGTTAAATCTGATGAACACCCTGGCTGGGAACTCCTGAGCTTGATGACTTTAAGATTCTCTTCCAATCCCAAGATTTTATGCTTCTGTGATACACCAGAATAAAGGCTGTCTGAATTATATTTTCCTGATCTGGAACTGAGATTGGGTTTGGGGAAGGAAAAATATTCTAGGCTATAATGTTAACATGGTTTTTTCTTAAGCTTTTGCCTTTTTTCCTCCTCAGCACTTTCTGCATTAGCAAATGTAGACCTGGCTTTGGAGCAGGGAGCCGCACTGGCCTTATTCAAGGTTCTGCAGTCACCAGCTCTGGGCCTTCGAGGACTACAGCAACAGAATAGTGACTGGTACCTCAAGCAGCTCCAGAGTGATAGACAGCAGAAGAGAGAGGTGAAAACATCCTGGGTTGAACCTGCAAGGGTTTCTGTACATCCACTTGAATCCCATGCTGTTGTTTAAAGATATTTATGGGGCCTTGTTTTTCTAGTAGAACTTTTTCTCCTGCATATAAATTAGGTTTTTAAAATATCCTCAGGTAAAGTACCTATTATCTTCAGCTCTCTTTTGCTTCTAGAGTTGTAAATCCTCTTTTAAAATAAACAAACAAGGGGCTGGCCCCGTGGCGCAAGCGGTTAAGTGCTCGTGCTCCGCTGCGGTGGCCCGGGGTTTGCCGGTTCAGATCCTGGGCTCGCAACAACGCACCACTTGTCAAGCCATGCTGTGGTGGCGTCCCATGTAAAGTGGAGGAAGATGGGCATAGATGTTAGCCCAGGGCCAGTCTTGCTCAGCAAAAAGAGGAGGATTGGCAGATGTTAGCTCAGGGCCGATCTTCCTCACACACACACACAAAAAAAATTTAAAAATAAATAAAAAATTTAAAATAAATAAATAAAATAAACACACAATTCCCACCTTCCCACTCTAACCACTCCTTCACTTGAAGCATCCCCCTTCCCCGATTAAAAGCCGTTGGCGGGGACTGGCCCGGTGGCACAAGCGGTTAAGTGCGTGAGCTCTGCTGCAGCGGCCTGGGGTTTGCTGGTTCAGATCCCAGGCGCGCACCGACACACCACTTGGCAAGCCATGCTGTGACAGCCTCCCATATAAAGTGGAGGAAGGTGGTCACGGATGTTAGCCCAGGGCCAGTCTTCCTCAGCAAAAAAAGGAGTATTGGCAGATGTTAACACAGGGCTGATCTTCCTCACAAGAAAAAAAAAGCCATTGGGGAAAACTTGCATTTTTTTACATTCTTACTTCAGGAATTTCCACTTAAAAAAAGCCATACCTCCCTAGTTTCCTCTGGCCAACACTGGCAAAGTACTTAATGTGCAGTAAGAATAGACTGTGTGGGATTGTACTTTGTGGGTTATTTTAAGGACAAGTGTGAGGGGCTTTCTTTTTTGTCTAAATAAGGGCAAGTATACATTTTGCAAATTCCCAGCATGTATTGGCCAGAATAAGCAGCATTAATGTGGTAATGATTCTATAAACATTTTGTCTCAGGACATGTTGATGCTTCTCACAAAATATTTTTTAAATGCACTGGTATCTGGAAAGTCACTCTACCCCAGACTTGGCAAGGGCTTTTGGCTCTAGGGCTGCCACTTTGACTGCGTGTATCCTGAAGCTGTCACTTCGGCCTGTGGCTCTCTGTCCCTAGTGACTGCTTTCGAGATATGAGAACAGTAAGGTCTGGAGGCATAGGCAGGAGTAATCTTTACATAAATGTTCTTTGCTTTTCTCAGGGTGGTCAGGCTGATCCCCTGCAGAAGGAGGAGCTTCAGTCTGGAGTGGATGCCGCAAACAGTGCTGCGCAGCAATACCAGAGAAGTAAGAGTCCTGTCAGCTGGGTGTCCACTGAAATACTGAGTAGAGGAGGAAAGTGACTTTATGTCACTGGGGGGGTCTGAGGTTAGAGTCTGTCACCCCTCACCCCCACTCCACGCCTACTAGCCATGATAGACTACCAGATACCTTTGGCAGTAGGGTTCTTCTAGTTTTAAAAGTAGAACTGGAGTCAGTGTAGGCTCAGTTTGGCTAGTAAGCACTTCATGCTGGTTAGGAAAGCATCTAGAGCAGGCGACACTTAAGGGATTGCTTGGTAAGATTTGGAAGGTGAAAGAGGAGAGAGAAGGATGTTCCTAATGTGGGGCAAAAGGGTAAAAGGACGTGTGAGCAGAGGTACAGAAGGTGAAAGATGTATTTAAGGAACAGTGGCTAGATAAAGTTTTTATAGATGTTTTGGGCTGAGTTGTGTAGGATAAAGGCTTAGAAAGCTTGTGGAAAGCTTTGAATGGCGGCTTAAGAATGTGGTACTTGATTTGCTGGGCTACAGGGGCAGGAAGAGATGTTCTAGGTAGCGAGTAGTGGTGACATGCAGGATGAATTGGAGTGGAAAGAAAATATGTGTGAGGAGAACAGGAGCCTGCTTTTTTTAAACAACTTCATTGAGATATGATTCACATACTATGCAGTTCACCCTCATACAAAGGAGGCTGCTTTTTAAAGACAAAAGTTCCACTTCAAACGTCATGGCTGATAGTTTATCCACAGAATATAACTTTCTTCTGTGAAAATTGGCATCTCCTTCCCCTCAGCGCTGTCTAAGCCCACTGCATTTCTGACCTGTTTTTTACCCAGGATTGGCAGCAGTGGCAGCAATTAATGCTGCAATCCAGAAAGGTGTTGCTGAGAAGACTGTTCTGGAACTAATGAATCCTGAAGCCCAGCTGCCTCAGGTGTATCCATTTGCTGCTGATCTTTATCAGAAAGAGCTGGCTACCCTGCAGCAACAGAGTCCTGAAGTAAGTTAACTGAACCTGTGCTGTTTGTGAGCAAAATGGGGTGAAAGTGAATTTAATACCCACTTCTTAGTTGGTTAGGTAGAACTATTTTTTAACCAGAAACTTAGACTCCTTATGGTTTTATTATACTTCTGACTTCCTTGGTATCCAAGAATGTCCTTCCTCACTCTCTTCCCCTCTCCCTCTCTGTACAGCACAGCCTCACCCATCCCGAGCTCTCTGTTGCAGTTGAGATGTTGTCGTCGGTGGCCCTTATCAACAGGGCACTGGAGTCAGGAGACATGAATACGGTGTGGAAACAATTGAGCAGTTCAGTTACTGGCCTTACCAATATTGAAGAAGAAAACTCTCAGAGGTGCGTGCCCAGGGTGGTGGATTGAATCCATTTGAAAGCTGTTTCCTCTTTTGTGTATCAACTCTTGTATTTTCTTTGCAGGCATCATGACTTTAGTGTAATCTTTTTTTTTCTTTTCTATTTTGATTCATTTTATTTTTTATTGTGCTGAAAGATTTATAGTAAATGACAGATGACATTCCACTCCTAAATCTATAAATATGTGTATCTAAAACAATGAGACTATTTGTTATATAGCCAAAATAACACTATCTTATACTCTGACAAAATCAGTAATGCTAGTTTAATATCCTGTAAACCTGGTCTGTTTTCATACTTCCTCAATTGTTCCAAAACTGTGCTGTTCAGCTGGTTTGTTCAAACCAGGATCCAGGCCAGGACCATGTGTTACATCTGACTGTTCTGTCCCTTAGATATCTTTCATTCTAGCATTGGCCCTTTCTTCATGACACTGACTTGTTAAAGAGATGGGCCAGTTGTCCTAGAAAATGTCCCATCTTCTGGTTCTGGTTGCTTCCTAATATTTGGCTTATTCTTGTAAATTGGAAATTAGGTCTAAAGACTTGTCAAGATTCAATTAAATATTTTTGGTGATGTGTATTTCATATTTTCTCATATCAAGAGGCATATAAAATCTACTTGTATCACCATTAGAGATACTAAGATTGATCCTTGGATTAAGGAGACAGCTAATCCCTCCATCGTATATTTATGTTTTTCCATTATTACCAGAACATAATCTCACACCTTTTGCACCGTCAGAATGTCCAGTTCCCCATTAACCATTCTCCTCCCAATTAATAATCCTAGCCTAAATTAATATTTCAGGAAGTCGCTCGATGATGATTTGTTGATCTATCATCATTCCTTCTATGTTTATTAGCTGGTATACGGCCTTGTTTTCTTGTCTTTAGAACTGCTTGATCTGCTGCCTCTGATTCTAGAGTTGGTCTTACCTGGAATTTACAACATGTAATAGGCTGTCGAGAATAAGTGATACCCTTGCATTTTTGCACTTTGTTTAAGGTAACTCCTCAGTCCCAAAGCTGGCCTCTAGACTGTATCAAACTATTGGAGTACCTTAGCATCTTTGTTCCTTGGGTACTCTGCCCCCAGGTCTTCTCATTCCTGTCATTCATAGTAATCCTGAAGGTCCCTTTTCTTATGTTGTACTTCCTTGTCTTTTTTGTTGGGGGAATGGAGCAGGTATCTTGATGAGTTGATGAAACTGAAAGCTCAGGCACATGCAGAGAATAATGAATTTATTACATGGAATGACATCCAAGCTTGTGTGGACCATGTGAATCTGGTGGTGCAGGAGGAACATGAGAGTGAGTAATCTACTTCTCGTCCCCCCAGATAATGTCACAATTAAAGATAGTGTGATTCTATGAACTGGTTCTAAATACTACTCCTGGAAGGATTTTTGGAAATTGAAAAAAAAAAAAAAATATATATATATATATATATATATATATATAACTCAAAAGGTTGGATGTTGTTTTTAAAACACCAGGCAACTGCGATAATTAGATCTGTATGTAATAAGAACTAAATTTTTCAGGAGGTGAATTGAACATAGCTGTTATTTTTAAATGCTGTTATAACAAGTAGTTCTGACATTAACTACCTGGAGTTAGATCGTACTGCACAGGTTAAGGGTACAGTCCTGCACAACACTCCTCTTACTTCAGACACCAGCTGTAAGCTCCTGAGTTTGGAGGTTACCACACTCCTGAAAAACGGGCTATAAATTCTGAGGTTCCCTCTACCTCCTCAGGTTCAATAATTTGCTAGAATGATTCACAAAACTCAGGAAGGCGCTATACTTATGATTATAGTTTTATTATAAAGGATTCAAATCAGGAACAGTCAAAAGAAGAGACCTATAGGACGATGTCTGGTAGGGTCCCAAATGCGAAACTTATTTGTCCTCAGGATGTGTTACCCTCCTGGCACATTGGTGTGTATCACAACCAGGGAAGCTCACCTGAGCTTTGGATATCCAGAGTTTTTACTGGGGCTTCATTACATACGAATGATTGACTGAATTATTGCCCATGTAATTGAAGTCAATTTCCTGTCCGCCTCCCTTCCCTGGATAGGGAGGCTGGGCTGATGTCACAATATCACATGGCTCAAAGCCCCTATCTTCTAATCACATGATTGGTCCTTCCCATGGCCAGCCCCCATCCTGAAACTATGTAGAGGCCCACCAGGAGTCCCCTGGTTAGTGTAAACTCAAGTGTGGTCCTAGGGCCTCACCATGAATAATGGTTACTCCTATCATTTGGGAAATTCCAAGGGTTTAGAGGCTCCTTTCCAGGACCCAGGGACAAAGGCCAGCTAAATTTATTATTGTACAACAGAGTCTTTACAAAAGTAGCACAGCTGGCTAAGATACCTGAGTGAACATTTCTAGTTTTAATTTGTATTTCCTGTGAGAAATATTTAGTTGATTTAGTGGGAAGAGCCTTGCCTTAGAGTGGGGAGCCCTGGGCCTTGATCTTCCATCTGCCACTTGTTTGCTGTGTGATCTTGGAGAAGAGATCCCTAAGCCTCATCTTTTCTTCTATAAAAATGTTAAATTAGGTGACTTTTGAAGATCCCTTGAACTCTTGACTTTTTGTGGATCAAGAATGGTTTTGATTACACATTGGAATGTACCTGAAAGCTATACGGTAAAGCCAGCTTCATCAAAATCCTCATAACTTTTAAGTTAGAGCAATTAAAAATAAAACAAAAGGAACTGAGATTTCAGTAGGAATATGGATGCAAGGGAGTTTACTTTAGGTAAAACAAACACTAAATTTTAAAAGAAATTTATGCTGCTTAATATTATGGATGACAAATTGTAGTTTGAATTATGGTAACTCGGGTGGATTTATGATTACTTAGCATGTTTAAAGATTGATTTGTTTACATAAAATCTTAATTAAGAAAATAACCTATTGTCCCTTCTTATTTAGGGATTTTAGCTATTGGTTTAATTAATGAAGCCCTGGATGAAGGTGATGCCCAAAAGACTCTGCAGGCCCTGCAGATTCCTGCAGCTAAACTTGAGGGAGTCCTTGCAGAAGTGGCCCAGCATTACCAAGACACACTTATCAGAGCAAAGAGAGAGAAAGCCCAGGTGAGTGGCACGAAATTGTTCCTTTATGTTCAGAGAATTTCATCCCTCCTGGAACCAAGATACAGGTAGGGACGTGTCTCTTGGTGCACTCAATGATTATTTCCTAGGCACCCTTAGATTCAGAGCACTGGAGGGACACAAGATGTGAGAGACATAGACTCCACCTTCTAGAAGCTTATGCTATTCAGTTTTTTTGTTTCTAGAAGCTACACATTCAGGTTTTTTATTGTTCTTTGTTTTTATTGTTGTAGGATCATCTCTTATGTTTCTTTAAATAAATTCTTTATTGAAATATAAGATCCAGAAAAGTATATAAGTTATGTAAGTATATGGTTGTATAAATTTTCAAAAATGAGCATACCCGTGTAATTGGTACTCAGATTTTCAAAAGCATTAACAGAACTCTCCTTATATCCCCTTCCATCCTTATCCATCCCCCGAATCCGGTGGTAACCACTGTCCTGATTTCTAACACCACACTTGATTTTGCCTGTTTTTGAACTGTGTTTAAGTGAGATCAAACATTGTGTACTCTTTTATGTCTGGCTTCTTTTGCCCAACATACTGTTAGTGAAATTCATTCATGTGGTTACATGTAGCAATGGTTTGTTCATTCTCATTCTTGTGCACAGAAAGTATAACCATCGGTTGTATGGTTATATTTTCTGATATTGGTGAGTTTTTTTGTTGTTTCCCACTTTACGGCTACTGCAAATAGTGCTTCTGTGAATATTCCAGTTCATGTCTTTTAGTAAATATATGTATACATTTCTATTAGATATACATTTAAAAGTGGAATTTGTGGATCATAGGGAATACATACATGTTAAGCTTTAGTAGATAATGCCATAAAGTTTTTTTATAACAGCTTTATTGAGATATAATTCATATACCATACAACTCATCGTTTTAAAGTGTACAATTCAATGATTTTTAGTCTATTCACAGAATTGTGCAACTATCACCGCAATTGATTTTAGAACATTTTGATCATCCTCAAAAGAAACCTGGTGCCCATTAGTAGTCACTCCTCATTTTCCCTCAATCTCTCCAGCCCTAGGCAACCATCAGTCTACTTTCTGTCTATGGATTTGCCTATTCTGGACATTTCATTTAAATGGAATCATACAATATGTGGTCTTTTGTGATTGGCTTTTTTCACCTAGCTTGGTTTATCCAAGTTTAGCATGTGTTAGTACTTCATTTCTTTTTATTGTTGAATAATATTCCATTGTATGGCTATATCACATTTTATTTATCCATTCATGAGTTGATGGACATATGGGTTGTTTCTACTTTATGGCTATTAGGAATAACGCTGCTAGAAAACACAAAAGTTTTCTAAAGTAATTATAACACAAACCCATCTTTTAAAAAGTTTGTCTTGCCTCTCAGCTAGTTTGTTAGGAAATGGACAAGACTTATACCTTTTTATCCTGTTCTTGAGTAGGAATTGCCTTGTATGTGGTAGGCCCTCAGATATTAGTTGCGTGATTAAACATAATGACATCTGTTTTTCTACTTATGATTGATCTCCTTTAAAGTTCTTCCTAACTAACAATTAGATAGGGAAGATCACAGCTTTCTTTTCTTACTTAGAAGTTCCCTACAGTGAGGTTCTTGCAGCAAGCAGAAAAGCTAAAAGAAATTCTTAATTCAGGGGGTCAGATTCTTTCTGGGAAGCCGAAGATGGAAAAACAGACCAGGGCTTTTGTGTTACTGGAGCTTTTGTACACAGAAATCCATGTGGCCTCAGTATGTTTGGGTTAGGGATAGAGGAGTTGTGGGTAATGTTATAATGTTGATAGATCTCCTTTGATTCCATTGCCATGAGAGCAGTTGACATTGCCGTGCCCTAATCATGTAAATGTAGCAAGTACCAGGTTTCATTTAAGAAGTACATTATTATGCAGAATGTCAGTTGATCCTGTGGTGAGGGTTGAATCTCAACTCCTTTATTTTGTAGCCAGGAAATTGAGACAAAAGATTAAATGATTTTACTTACTCAGGTGAGAAGCAGTTGGCTGTAGGGAAGCTGTAAATGGAGGTCTGTCTTTTATATCAGTTTATTGGATCAGAGCTTCCCAAACTTTACTGATCATTAGAACACTTGAAAAGTCATTTTTAAATACAGATTCCTAAGCTTTAACTCTATTTCTGCTGATTCCAAATCTCTAAGCTGAGGCCTGGCCACAGTGATTCTTTGTAGGCCAGTGGTGGTGGCGGTTGTTTCTGCTGCCATATAAGTCCAGAAGGAGTTTCATATCTGACTGACAGAGGAGTGGGCTTCGAGAGAATAAGCTAGGTCGGGTTCCATGTCTAAAAAAGGAAAGTAGACTGAGGATATAACTTGTACCTGCTGTCACTCATACTGTGAGCCTGACTGCTCCTTTTGTTTGGGTCATGGGAGTTAAACTTTTAGAGGATGTGACTAGAATTTGAAGCATTTCCTTTTGCTATGGAATAACTTTTCAGAGTTCCAGGAACTCTGGAGGAAGGGGAGAGTTAGAGAAAAGTTTGTTTAATACTGCCAGCCCCTAGCTGGGTGAACTATACGTTAGATGAAATTGTCTTTTTTCAGGCCTTAGCTCTGCTTCTAAGCTCCTCTGAGTCAATTTGGGAGTGGTTTTAAAAATAATCATCTGAGAGGGCCGGCCCAGTGGCATAGCAGTTAAGTTCTCACAGTCCGCTTTGGTGGCCGGGGGTTTGCCAGTTCAGATCCCTGGGCACAGGCCTATTCACCTCTCATCAAGCCATGCTGTGGCAGTGTCCCACATAGAAGAGCTACAACTCTGCAACTATGATACACAAATATGTACTGGGGCTTTGGGGAGAAAAAAAGAAAAAAGAAGAGGATTGGCAACAGATGTTAGCACAGGGCCAATCTTACTCAAAAAAAAAAAAAGAGGCCTAAAGAGCTTTAAAAAAAAAAAATCGTCTGAGTTCCAAATTTAGCAAGCAAAAGATCTTAATTTAAATTTGGTCTGTAGTTTTCTTTTCTTGTGATATCTTTGTGTCTGTTTGTGGTATCATGGTAATACTGGCCTCATAGAATAAATTGGGAAGTGTTCCTTTCTCTTCTATGTTTTAGAAGAGTTTGTGAAGCCATGTGGTCCTGGGTTTTTGGTTTTGTGTTTTTTTGTAGGATGTGTTTGATTACTAATTTCATCTCTATATTTGTTATGGGTCTATTCAGGTTTTCTTCAAGTATTCTTTCTCTTTCTCCTTGCCTTCTGGGAATTCCATTATGCATATGTTGGTGGTGTTGATGGTGTCTACAGGTCTCTGAGGCTTTGTTCATTTTTCTTCATTCTTTTTTTTCACTGTTCCTCAGACTGGATAATTTCAACTGACCTATCTTCAAGTTTGCTGATTCTTTCTTCTGCTTGCTCAAATCTGCTGAGTCCCTCTAGTGAATTTTTTATTGCAGTTATTATACTTTTGACTCCAGAATTTCATTTTTTTTAAATAATTTCTATCTCTTTATTGATATTCTCTATTTGGTAAGATGTTGTTCTCATACTTTCTTTTAGTTCTTTAGACATGGTTTCCTTTAGTTCTTTGAACACATTTGAAAGAGCTTATTTAAGTCTTTGTCTACCAAGTTCAATCTGGACAATTTCTGTTGTCTGCTTTTTTCCTGTTTGGACCATGCTTTCTTGTTTCTTTGCATGTCTTGTAATGTTTTGTTGAAAACTGGACATTTTAATAATATAATGGGGCAACTCTGGAAATCAGATTCTACTTCCTCCTCAGGGTTTATTGTTGTCCCTGTTTGTTATTGTTGTTGTTTGTTTAGTGACTTTTAATTCTATTAAGTCTGTATGCTTTGTCATGTGTGTCCACTGACATCTCTGCTTGGTTACCTAGTGGTCAGCTAATGATTAGACAGAAATTTCTTTAAATGCCTAGAGCCGATAAAGCTCCCAGCCTTTGCTGAGGGCCTGTGTGCATGTTGGGGCATGCCTTCAACACTCAGCCAGGTAGTTTACAATTCTGCCTTAGCCTTCACTTCATACTTGCCCAGAGCCTCCAAGTCAGCCAGAGGTGAGAGTTTATAGCCTTATCCGATCTTTTCTGAGCATGTGCACAGCCCACATATGCACTATGGCCTTCTAGATTGCCATCCCAGGAACGTCAGAGCTTTTCAAGGCTCTCTGTGGACATCTTATTCTCCAGCTTTTTCTTTTAAGCTCTTTGTGGTTAACCTATTGTTTGTCTAAATTTTCATCCACTGCCCCAGACATCTGTAATATTGAACAGTTGCCTCTTACTGCTTTTGACAAATGCCCCTGAAGAAAAGGCTGCACTGGGCAAACTCTAAGTGAGGTCAAATAAAGACAGCCTTGCTGTGGTCTTCCAGGGAACTACTTAGCATGTCAACTAATGACAGTTCTCTAGGAATAACAGGGCTTTGAAAGAGGTATGTCTGTGTTGGGTGGCAGGTGGGAGCGCAGAGGGGAATAGGCAATTTAAAGTGCCACAAAGCTCACGGTTCTTACTGAAATTCAACTGTTTTTCAATAAACTGTCCAATTGCTGCAAGCCTTTGGTTAATTTCTGTAGTTTTGTGTGTATATGGTATGTATGACATGGTTTATGTGTATGTGTTTATATATATAATATGGTATATATGTGTGTTTTTATATATATATGGCATAGTTTATATAAATATGTGGCATGGTTTGCATCTGTGATGATAAATAAAATATTACATATACATATGTAGTGTGTGTGTGTGTGTAACATTTTATCTGTCATCACACATGCAAACCATGACACATATCACAGGACAGACTTTTTAAAGGAAGTTTTAAGGGGTGAAAAGTGCCCTTTAGAGGTGTGTGTGTGTGTTTGTGCTTTCCATATACAGTGTCCCTTGGTATCTGCTGGGGAATGGTTCCTGGACCATCCACAGATTCAACTAACCTCGGATTGTAAACGTAATACACAGTCCATGCTTGGTTGATTCCACAGGTGTGGAACCTGTGGATATAGAGGGCCAACATACACACACGCACACACACACCACATATGCACACACACACACACACACACACAGAGTCATGCATTGCATAACGACATTTTGGCCAACAATGGACCGCATGTACCATGGTGGTCCCATAAGATTAGTACCATATAGCTTAGGTGTGTAGTAGGCTATACCATCTAGGTTTGTGAGAGTACCCTCTGTGATATTCGCACGGCAAAATTACCTAATGACGCATTTCTTAGAATGTATCCCTGTCATTAAGTGATGCATGATTGTATACACACACACACACAGACACGCACACGCACACACAATAGCCATTCTTTCACCCCTTCTCCCTTTCCTTCATATTTTGTGGCTCCTTCACCTCTTTTACCTCCAATCCTAGCCCGCTCCTTTTTTGATTCTTATTTCTGGTCCCTATCTCCTTACCTCTTCTGGAATACAGTCAGTGTGCTTCTAAGTGTCAGTCAGAGTTGTTAGGGGGCAATATTTCAGTATATTTTATATAGCATTTTCACATTAAATCTGTTTTATCTCAATATTCTCCGCAGTATCTAGCCCAGGGTTTTAACGCCCTGCTCAGTGATTTGAGTTAATTTTGGGTGATCTCTTCAGAGCAAACTTTAATAGGAGGATTTTGGGTTTGTCATCTTATTCAATCTAATTGGAGCAAAGAGAACCTGTTCTTTCCTTACAGTGGGATGAGGTGATATATGTCATCTGTCCTTCTTCCTTCAGTCTGGTGAGGGGTATTTCTATATCATTTTTACCTAACACACCTAAGATACTGATCCATTCTCTTTTTCTTGCATTTCATACTATAGCTCTGTTGCTTGTTTCTTAGGGGAATATGTATGAAAGGTTTAATTTTAATCCTTTTACTTGAGTCCACTTGGGCAGAGAAGACAGAACTCTGAATGCAAGGAATGCTAAGCTTCCCAGTTTTGCTTATAGTAGATTCTGCTCAGAGATATCTGATGTGTGGTTAGCTTAAAAGTAAACCAAAAATGATCTGGTTCTGTGAAAATACTTCTGTTTTTATGAGGCAAGGATTCTTACGCTACTTCTCTTGGAGACTGCACCGTCAGCCCTCCAGCTTATCACTTCTCAGTTTAAGTTGTCACACACCTGTAGCTGACTCATTGTATTGTCTCACACTGAAACTATTGCTTAGCATTTCCAGTATTTATTCATGTGACTCTAGGGGATTGTGTGTGGCCATTTTCTATTTTTCAGTAATAGAAAGTGACTAGTGGTAGGAACATGCTAAGTTCTGCAGCTATTAGGTGTTTTTTTCTTGCATTCTATTTATGTCTTTACTCTTTTTCTTCCCCGAGACTGTGAGCTCCTTAAAATTGGGACGGTGCCTCACGGTTGTAAGCCCAGCACTTACCATAGATTGATTAAATGATCTTTCTTTCTAAAACTCTGCATTTGAGAGAAATCACTGCTTTCAATTTTAGATGCCTCTCTTTGGCCTTATCCTGTCACCAAGGTGCTTTATAAATTGCCAGAGCTTGTAGCTGCTTGGCTCTGCTGAGTGAAATATTGTGTCTCTGGCCACTGTAATGAAAGAGGAAAGCCAAGCCTCCTTTAAGGTTCTGCGACTTCACCTGTCGGGTGAAGTCTGCTGCCAGTAGTGAAACTTCCCACTTGGCCCCGAAGCCCAGACCCTGCCTCATCTGGCACCACAGTTAAGAGTTACTGATCCCATTGCCTCATTGGTGCCTTGGCAAATTATATTTACATCAGGCAATCTCAGTGGATTTTCAAGCTGCTATTTATCCCAATTGCTATTAGATTAAGCCTCAGGAGCAATTAATTTTGTTGGGTCTGCCAAGATTGCCTCAAACATGACTCTCAACCTGGCCACTTTAAGACCTGAGGTGCCTTGCATTTTCTAGAGAAGACTCCATATTAATCTTCTGAATTGATACTTTCTATAAAGACTTTGGAGACAACAAAGGACTCTCACTCTTTGAGACAGTTGAAGCTTATATAACCTCAGTATAACCGCTGAAATCTGAGTTGGTATCAGAGTGGTTTCCAACTGTGACTCTTATGAGAACACATAGACAGTAGAATATCTCTTGTGCTACCTCTCTGTAACATTAGTGACTACTTGGGGCTAATCCATAAGGCACTTCCCTGACTCAGAGGGTGGTAACCAAATTCTTGGAAATTGGAAGATACTAGAGAAAGATATTTCTGCTAATCCAATTCTGTTTAAAATGCCTTTCAGAGCAAATGATCACCAATAAGCTACTTTAAAAAAAGCTGTCTAAGAATATTTAGGAAGAAGGAAGTAAACCACCACTTCTGTTTCACCTCTGTCCCCAATATTCAACTCAAACTATACTATGGACAAGTGAGGCTTTTGTTGGCCATGCTGAGGAAATTAATCACTGTTTATTATGTTTCCCTGTGAAAATGTGTTTTTAAACTCCCAACAACTGACTTAACATTCAAGTTTTAAAATATAAGCTGATGATAAGTTTGGATTGCCTGTAGTACTGGCTTTATGGGTAATAAAGTCATGATAGTCTTAAAAACAGTAGGCATAGAGAATGTTAACTTCCTCTGAATATCGTTGGCAAAGGAGGCTTTCTAAAAAGTACTGCATATTCATATATATACCATGGCGCTTGTCACACTGTTAAGTCCTTGGGCCCCTTCCCAGTTTGGTCCCTTTCCCCCTTCTAGCTACTCTTGACCTCCTGAACCACTCGAATTCACCTTCATATATCCGTCATCTATATCTGAGGCATTTCTCTTGTAACCTTTTACCAGTTTTTTGATGCCTGGCTTCTTCCAGTTTACTGTTCCATGTGTCTCACATGTTTGAAACTTTTTCCTTCATATCTGATTGAGTCTCAGAAGCCCCTTCATCACGTATACCCTGATTTCATGACTCTAATATTGTTTTGCTTTTAATGGTGTGTAGGAAACCCAGGATGAGTCAGCTGTGCTGTGGTTGGATGAAATTCAAGGTGGAATCTGGCAGTCCAACAAAGACTCCCAAGAAGCACAGAGGTGTACGTACCAGTTGTTTTATTTCTATTTTGGTGGAGGGTGGGGGTGGCGAGGTGCTCCATATCAATCTTCAGCTTGACTAAGATAGAGAGATATAGGGGGAACACTTTGCCAGTATAGTAGGTGAACTAGTGTGTGAATTTAGACACTTTCTAAACTATTCTGGTAACAATTCTTTTCCGGGATAGTTGCCTTAGGAATCTTTGCCATTAATGAGGCAGTAGCCAGTGGCGATGTTGGCAAAACACTGAGTGCCCTTCGTTCCCCTGACGTCGGCTTATATGGAGTCATCCCTGAATGTGGTGAAACTTACCAGAGTGACCTTGCTGAAGCCAAGAAGAAAAAACTGGCAGCAGGTGAGTTAATGGGGAAATAAATTTCTGCCCTAAAAGTAAGAACTTGAATATATGAGGGGACAGGTATAGAAGAAAGGGACAAACTCTAGGGAAAGGAACTTTAGTATAGAAGTACAGTATTTAGGCTTAGTTTAAAGACTCTAAGGAGATATCTCTATTTTTTAAAATATTCGGGGTTTTTTTTTTCCCTTGAGGGCAGCTGTGTTAAAAAGGTCAATTTTCTGAAAATGCAGGAAGGATCAAAATATTTGACTGTTTATCTTTCATGGGATGTCAATAGTTCTGATTATCTAAGCCCATAGATAGTTAAAAGTAGATTATCTGCAAAAAGAGGGAAATAAAGGTAAGATTTTTTCATCCCATTTTATGGCTTTTTTTAATTAACTGGAGAGGCTGAATGGTTGCAAATCTTTTATCAGAATAGCTTTCTGACACACATGGTCTTAGATGTAGGCTTTGGAAGGAAAAAACCTAACCAAGGTTAATTCCACAATTGGACTTAATAGATATTTTCTTTTTATAATGTAGATATAAGTGATCTAAGTGAGACAAAGCCATAATTTAAGAGGGGCTTAGGATGCCCCTTTACTCTCATAGATCCAAGGAGCAGGTTTTTGGAATGGTCTTCATTTAGATTGTTAAACCAGACGAGAGTAATCCTGTAGTACTAGGCATAGAAGTGTGGGGAGTGTGGCTCTGGGTTTCTTTTATCTTTCCTTTATTTTCTGCTAGGAGATAATAACAGCAAGTGGGTGAAGCACTGGGTGAAAGGTGGCTATTATTATTACCACAATCTGGAGACCCGGGAAGGAGGATGGGATGAACCCCCAGACTTTGTGCAAAATTCTATGCAGCTTTCTCGGGAGGAGATCCAGGTAGGTCACATTTCTTCACATAAGAAGAAGCCAAGAGAAAGTGTTCTAGAGCTAATATTAGTTAGGAGGAACAGAGCCTGTAGTCAGAAGCCCTAGACTAAAATTAAGGCTATATAATTAACTATTTTGGAGTAATTTTTTTCCTAGTGGTTGGGAGAGTGACTAAGGCCTAAATTAGTAAAACATCTGGATTGTAGAATTAAGTCAGATAAATTGTGTGCTTAATAAAGAAAACTTGGATGATCTAGAAGAGAAGAAAAATGAAAAGTTGCTCTGACTCCTCATTAAATGCAACTACTGTTAATCTCTCCCAATTTACGTTTTCAGTCTCTTTTCTGACTATTGCAAAACACCTTTTAATTGCCAAATTCAGTTAGGAGATCTCATCATATTTGACTTCTCAATGTGTTGTCTTCCTTAAACCCTCAACTCTTTTGGCGATTCTCTTCTGGCTCTCCTACTTCTGAGTGTCCCTTCTTAATCTCTCTCACTACCTTCCTTTGCTTTACCTCCACTTGAATTACATCAGGATTCCACTGGTCTGCTTCTCTTCCTCTACATGTTCTTCCTGAGTAATCTCATTCAAGCCTGTGGCTCCAGCTCTCACCTTTGTGCTGGTGAATCCCAAATCTTGTACCTCCAGACTTTTCATCCTTCTTCTCACCACCAGGTTTGCCTTTTCATTCACAGTCTAGAAATCCACCAGACACCTCAGACACAGGTTGACGGAAAAGCAGAGACTGAAATAGTGTATAAGGGTGTATTTTTTTCCTCACATAAAATAATTCTGGAGTTGGGCTGTTCAGGGAAGGTGTGGTGGCTCCACAATATCATCTGTCCCAGGGTCCTGTCTTTCTCCTCTGCCATTCTTAGGATGTGGCTTCTATTCTCAAGGTCATCTTCTCATCTAGAATGACAGCTTGGAACTCAAGCCATCAAGTTAGCAATTCAGGCAGGAATTAGGAAGAAGAGCAAAAAAGGCACATCTGTCTGTCTCTCTCTTAGGGAGCTTTCCCAAAGGTCTTACCAAACTACTGCTGCTTACATTGCGTGAGCTAGTAAGCAGCTCTTTTAACTGCACATTGTTGCCCAGAAAAAAAATCACGGCCCTGAAACCAAGGAAAAGGGGGAAGATGAATATTAGGTGGGTAACTATTCTCAGTGCTGCTGCCCTCACTCAAGCCCAGGTCATCTCACTTGGATTACAATAACAGCATTCTAACTGATCCACTTGCTTCAATTCTAATTCACCCACTCTTGCTAATCTGTGAGCTATTCTGTAATAGTGCTGCTTTTCTAAAAATAAATCTGATGGTTTTATTCCTCTGTTTGAAAGTTTGCTGGTTCCCAGTGCCTATAGTAACAGTCTAAACACTCTAGGCTACTTTTCAAGACCGTTTGCAATCTGACCATTCCCTTGCAATGTCCTCCACTGTGGCATTCTAGGGGTTTTGGGGGCTTGGTACCCAGCCCTGTGTTGGCACATGTCACTCTGTCTTCTCATCAACAGTGACTCCAGATCAGCAAGCACAGTTCCTGGCACAGTCAGTGTTGGGTAGGTGAGCGGGTAAAAGTGATCACGTATGATGTAAAAGATCAGATTTTTATGACTTTTTTTTTTGAATGTGAGAACAACCTGGCCCTGAAAAATGGACCTGAAGTCTTCATTCCCATTGCTTAGGTAAAGATCTAGTATGTATAGACTTAGAAAGCAGTGAGGGTTGGTTTGTGCACTGTGGATGATACTGTGTCAAAATTTGTGTCCATTCTCACCTATGTATGTCTTCTAACGTGACCAAATGCTTTTTCAGAGTTCCATCTCTGGGGTGACTGCTGCGTATAACCGAGAACAGCTTTGGCTGGCCAACGAAGGCTTGATCACCAAGCTGCAGGCTTGCTGCCGTGGATACTTAGTTCGACAGGAATTCCGATCCAGGATGAATTTCCTGAAGAAACAAATCCCTGCCATCACCTGCATTCAGGTATTTCAGAGCCTATTATACAGACAGCAGGTGGGCTCCTAGAGCAGGGGTAATAAATAGTCAGCTCTTATGATTGAATGTCTGCGTGTGTTTTTTGCTTTCTGACCTCTTAGTCTCGTCCTTCTTTTGACAAGTTCTTCCTCTTTACTAACATTGTAACCGGAATGTGCCTAATGCTGTTTAGTGGTGAGTTGTCCGGATCAGTGGCCGTTCTTGAGCACTTCACTGTCTTCTAAGACTGATCCTTTGTGTCACATTTGAATATTGAGGGAAATAACTGTGGTTTTGCTTCACCGACAGGGTAGCACTATGGCACGGAGAGAATTCTGAGTTAGGAATTATAACTCCACCAGAACCTCTCTAAGTTTGTTTCCTCATCTGTAAATGGGGATACTAATATTTCACTTCCTCACCTGATTGGTTGTAAGGAGCCAATAAGAGAATCTGTGTGGATGCACTTTAAATGGTATGAAGTGCTATGCTAACACCAGGGAAGTGAAAGTTAGCCCGTGTGCTCTCCTGATGGAGGTATAGCCATTCCCGCATTCCCCTGTCACTGGTGGATGTGGTTGGTTTTAAAGCTTCATCGTGAATTGCACTTGGATAATATATCAAGATGAGATTTTTTTAACTTCCTCTGATCCTTGGGAAATAATGTGTCAACTGTAATATTTGATGGTTTCAGTCGCAGTGGAGAGGGTACAAGCAGAAGAAGGCGTATCAAGATCGTTTAGCTTACCTACGCTCCCATAAAGACGAAGTTGTAAAGGTATGGTCGCCCGAGCAGGGTTTCTCAGTGTGGGGTGAGTATGACGTGTGTTCAGATGGAGGACTCTTCTAATTTCCAGGATTCTTTTTCCACAGATCCAGTCCCTGGCAAGGATGCATCAAGCTAGAAAGCGCTATCGAGATCGCCTGCAGTATTTCCGAGACCACGTAAGTACCCTTGGGTAATCAGAACCAGTAGAATCAGTTTTGCTATATTTTTGGTGGACAAATGAACAAAGGAATTTTGTCTTCCTTATTCCTTAGATAAATGACATTATCAAAATCCAGGCTTTTATTCGGGCAAACAAAGCTCGTGATGACTACAAGACTCTCAGTGAGTAACTGTCGCTCAGCAGAGAAGTGTTGAGGCAGTGGTTGAGAGCCATCAGGTTCTGGGTAGTCTCCATGGATCTCTTTTCTTGTCCTGAAGGCAAAGCTTGGGGGTAGGGTGCTGCTTGTGACTTAAGCCCCTTTGCTACACCTGTGGTTAAATGTCTTGTTGCTTTCAGTGTTGGCCTCTGTCATTCGTGGCAGTAGCATGACCAAGAGGACTGTACTTGGCAGTTGTCCTTGCACATCTCAAAAATAAATGTCTTATGTGTGACTAGAGCTATTTTTTCAAGACAATGCTGATATTTCCCGAGACTTAGAACTTTTTCTGGTAATTCTCTTCTTTGTCTGACGCATACTTTGTTTCTCTCAGTCAATGCTGAGGATCCTCCTATGGTTGTGGTCCGAAAATTTGTTCACCTACTCGACCAAAGTGACCAGGATTTTCAAGAGGAGCTTGATCTTATGAAGATGCGGGAAGAGGTCATTACCCTTATTCGTTCTAACCAACAGCTGGAGAATGACCTCAATCTCATGGATATCAAAATTGGACTGCTTGTGAAAAATAAGATTACATTGCAGGTATGGTCCAGTGCCAGCAGAGGACGTGGGGCACTTTGTCCTGCTTGGTACCCCCTGCCTCACATTTTCTGACTTGCAGGGAGGGTGGAGGCTTTCTTCTCAGCTAATACCATAAATTTTTAAAAAGTTATATAAGAACTCAAATAATTTAATAGCAAAATTTTAAATAGAGAAAAGAAGATAAAAATCATCCCGTAATTTTACCACTCCACAATCATTTTCTATCCTACATTTTTACTTAATATTAGAGGATAAGATGCTTTCCATATAATAAGTAGTCATAAATATTATTTTTTTTAATAAATATTTTTAATGGCAGCATAATTCATTAAAAAATATTCTATGATTTACCTCTTTTTCCAAACTATTTGACATTTAGGTTGTTTTTCAAGTTTTTATTATTACAAATAACGTTGCAGTTAATGTCTCAGTGTATGTGTAGCTTTTATTGTATTTAAGACTTTGTTTTTAAGATAGATTCCTAGAAGTTGGTTTCCTGAGTCAATGGACATTTTTATGGTTCAGGTTCCTTATAGGAAGATGGAAGTAGGAATGGATTTGATTGGTGTTCTGAAAATAGGATACAGTGTAGTGATTCTAAAATATTTAATGGGGATCTGCCAGTGTGTTAGACCTTCATGCAGATTTTTAGGTTCTAAAAGATCCTTCCACAATGCCCAGAGTTTTGTCTTTGAAAACTTTTTGATTTATGTATGTGTTTTTGTTACAGGATGTGGTTTCCCACAGTAAAAAACTTACCAAAAAAAATAAGGAACAGTTGTCTGATATGATGATGCTAAATAAACAGAAGGGAGGTCTCAAGGCTTTGAGCAAGGAGAAGCGAGAGAAATTGGAAGCTTATCAACACCTGTTTTATTTATTGCAGGTGAGTGGCACCTGGAATTGGCATTGTAAAATTTAGCTAATTTACTTTACACAAAAAAACTTTACCCATAGATCTCTATGGAAATATTTCTGATTTCCACTGAGGGATGAGCAAAGGGCTGTCTTATTTTCTTTATTGCTTATGTATATTCTTTTTTTTTTTTGGTGAGAAAGATTCACCCTGAGCTAACATCTATTGCGAATCTTCCTCTTTTTTTTTTTGCTTGAGGAAGATTAGCCCTGAGCTAACATCTGTGCCCATCCTCCTCTATTTTGTATGTGGGTTGCCTCCACAGCATGGCTGACGAGTGGTGTAGGTCCGTGCCCGGATCCCAACCCGTGAATCCAGGCCACTGAAGCAGAGCATGCTGAACTTAATCACTACACCACAGGGCCGGCCCCTCTTATGTATATTCTAATCCTTCAGTTTTAAAAAAATGTGAATATTTGTGCCAACCTTGATATTAGCTAGAAATTACTTATCCCTTGGTTTTGTTTCAGACCAACCCCACCTATCTGGCAAAGCTGATTTTTCAGATGCCCCAGAACAAGTCCACCAAGTTCATGGACTCTGTAATCTTCACACTCTACAACTACGCATCCAACCAGCGCGAGGAGTACCTGCTCCTACGGCTCTTTAAAACAGCGCTCCAGGAGGAAATCAAGTATGAACAGATTTCTGCAGGGCATGGGACCCCTCCCTGCTGTCGGAGATGCTCATAGTTTGAAATTAAGGCCTATCAGTACTTTTTCTAGATCTCAATTAATACTGTAATTTGTGTGAAATACTTACTCGAAAGAAGCATCTGCTTTTCAAGTTAATATAAAGTGTTCCTTCTTCTGGGGAGGTGATAGAATAGGAGATTTACTAAATTAATTTTAGGAACATTCTATATCAAGATATAATTTTTAAAAAGCTGATCCAAACATGAAGATTCCACATTTTTATCTGGTAAAGGACCTAATCATGTTCCCATGGTTGAGTTTGCAGCAACAGGAAGGTCCTGTGTTCAGATGAGTGTTGGGAAGTGTTTCTAGAGAGAGAACATATAGCCCTTTCCTTCCAACTATTTCTGTTTCTAGGAAATGAAATTTTTAGGTAGGATGGATCTTTAAGTTGATAGATTCTGTGATTAGTTTAAATTGAATTTGTATCTGGTGTTTTATAGGTCAAAAGTAGATCAGATTCAAGAGATTGTGACAGGAAATCCTACAGTTATTAAGATGGTTGTAAGTTTCAACCGTGGCGCCCGGGGCCAGAATGCGCTGAGACAGATCTTGGCCCCAGTCGTGAAGGAAATTATGGATGACAAATCTCTCAACATCAAAACTGACCCTGTGGATATTTACAAATCTTGGGTTAATCAGATGGAGTCTCAGACAGGAGAGGCAAGGTATGATAACCATATCACCTTTTTATTTTGTGTTTTTATTATTTTCCCTCTCTTTTTTAAGTAGTTAACCTTTGGTTTATAAACTAATAATTGTTCAAATAGTTTTATTTGGAAAAAAAATTGTTCAAATTGTTTTTTCCTTAGAAACTGCTTCTTTAAATTTTTGACCTGGTAATTTATTCACTTATGTAGCAAATATTTATTGAGTACTTACTATGTGCTAGGCACTGTGTTAGATACACATATAATAATACAGTAATGAATAAAACATGCAATAATGAATGAAACAGACATGCTCCCTGCCCTCTGTTTGTAGTTTATTACATGGGAGAGACAACAAACAGGTACATAAAAATAAAGTTATGAATTGATTAAAGTTTTATGTAGGGAACTGTAATGGAGAATACAAGAGGGAGCTCACTTAGATGGTTAGGGAGAGCCTCTCTGAGAAGGTGAAATTTCACTTAGCTGAGGCATGAAGGATAAGATGGGGCCAGCCTCACTAACAGCTAGGTGCAGAGTATTCATGTCTGAATGCTTTGCAGGGGAAGGAGCGTGGGAGAACCTAGGCCCTGAAAGGGCACGGCATCACTAAAGGTGTGGTTGGATGGGAAGACTCGCACAGCTCTGAGTAAGATCGCTGTGTTTTATTAAAAGAAAGAGGAGATGGTGTGGAGTGGATGATGAGCCCTGGAATGCCATGAGCTGCCCTGGAATACTGAGAATTGGACTAATTAAATTAACATAATTCAGGAGATTTATGTGCCAGGGCCTTAGTTTAACTACCATGATTAATGTGTCTAAATCACAAGTGTGTCACTAGGGTAATGCCGAGAAAATATAGTTCGGAAAGCCCAAATGTTTCTGGATTTATCTACCTTGGGTGAGGAATGGAGAGGTGAGCAGCTTAATCTATGGTGGGTTTTTTCTTGTTGTGGAGTAGGATCAGATCATGCATGAAATTCTCTGGAGCTGAAGAGGAGGTACCTCTCCATACCACTGCTACTCAAAGCATGGTCTGTGGACCAGTAGCTGAGAATCTTCTGTGTCACTAAGCACACTGTTTAGTTTCAGCTGACATTTTTTTCATAGCAAGACTTTCTCAATGAAGGAAGCAGTGGGTTGATTACATTCTGGCTCAAGCTCCTTATCCAGTCTTGGCCTGATTCATAGACTGGCACTGGTCCACACTTTGAGTAGCGCTGCTCTACATCATTCCACTTTCCAGGTACCTGGACACCAGGCAAAGGGGGAGGTGTACCCCAGATAGAGAACAGAACATTCTGCTGACTCTTAGAATGGGCTTATCCCCTATTGGGAATCCTTTGGCTCCTGATTTGGTTCTCAGTAATGTGTAAATCTGTCACCAGATCATTGCTAGGTGTGATGAAAAATCCATTTTTATATTGACCTGCACACTTGAGGCTCATATCCTGGAATATGGTCAGTCAGCTGCAGTACTTGACTAGGAAGTTTTGCCTGCAACTCAGGGCATCCCTAGATGACAGCCCCATGGACGCTGGCTCAAGGGTACTAAGATATTTCCTCTGATGGTCCATGAGTCAGTCATTTTTATTTTATTTATTTATGTAGTTGCAGTAACATTGGTTTATAACATTATATAAATTTCAGGTGTACATCATTGTATTTCAGCTTCTGTATAGACTACATCATGTTCAACACTTTCACCCTCTTTACCCCTTTCACCCTCTCCCTATCCCCCTTCCTTTCTGGTAACCACCAATCTGTTGTCTGTATTTATGTCTTTGTGTGTTGTTGTTGTGGTTTTATCTTCCACATGAGTGAAATCATACAGTATTTGTCTTTCTCCGTGGAGTCAGTCATTTTTAGATCACAATTCCAGTAGACATTTTTGGATTTTTTTCCTGTGAGTGCCTGTCAGAAACTGGTGTCTTATTTTGTTTTTCATAAAATGGAAATTGATTTGAACACATTTTTTTGATGCCACTACCTGGAAGGTGTACTGGTGTGGTGGGAGCCCATCCTGCATGTAAGCGTCATGGATCCTTGAGTTTCAGCCACCAAACTCATAGCAAACTGGGGCCTTGTCACCTCTTGGGAATGTTCACTTCTAAAATTTTAGAAATAATATTCTGTTCTCTGACTACAACCATTGTGTTTAGCACTTCATTTCCTTTCCTCGTTACTGCTTTTTAAAAAATGTCATATAGGGACCAGCTCCGTGGCCTAGTGGTTAAGTTTGGCACACTCCACTTCGGCAGCCCAGGTTCACAGGCTCAGATCCCGGGCATGGACCTACACTACTCGTCAGCCATGCTGTGGTAGTGACCCACATACAACATAGAGGAAGATTGGCAACAGGTGTTAGCGCAGAGTGAATCTTCCTCAGCCAAAAAAAAAAAAAAGGGCATATACACATAAAGTTATAAATTTTACTGATATAAAAGATGTATAGCACATACCTTACAAATAATAAAATAGATGATACTCTTTATTATAAATTTCATACAATCAGTTGTTTCAAACAGAATGTTTTTGTTGAGTTTTGCTGAAGTCTTGTTTTCGTAGTCTTACTGTGTTTGTAATTCATCTAAATTCAGATATGACAAATGGAGTTGTATCCTTGTCTGCTTGAATCAGTTTCCTGTTGCTCCTGTGACAAGTTACCACAAACTTCATGGCTTAAAAACAACAGAAATTTATCCTCTCATAGTTCTGGAGGCCGGAAATCCAAAATCAGTATCGGTGGGCTGAGATCAATGTGTGGGCAGGGCCATGCCCCCTCCGGAGGATCTAGTGGAAAATCCATTCCGGGCCTCTTCCAGCTCCTGGTGGCTGTTGGCATTCCTTGACTTGTGGCCATGTCACTCCAGTCTCTGCCTCTGTGGTCACGTGGCCTCCTCTGTGTGTGCCAAATCTCCCTCTGCCTCTCTCTTATTTGGACACTTGTGATTGGATTTGGGCCACTTAGATAGTCCAAGATAGTCATTACTACTTTTTGACTTCATTGAAAGTGCCAGAACCTTGACCCCTCATTTCATTTTTGTCTTTCAGCTCCCTCTTTTCCTTATTTTCTTTCTGATTAAGCCTAGGCTCGATGTTCTAGTATGTCTACTACCTCTTGCCAGTTTCTTCTAACTCAGTGCCCTCTCCTTGAGTGATCTTGTTAGCTCCTCTTACTTTAATTCATATATGTAACTGTCACTTCCCTCATCAGTACCCAAAGGGTCACCAAGTCCCATTGATTGTGTCTCCTTAATCTCTCTCAGATCTGTCTCCTTGCTCCCCGCTGCTGCATCCTTGTTCATGCCCTCATCATTTCTTGATCAGGCTGTGGCACTAGTCTCCTATCTCTTTCCTCTGTGATTCTCCATCTTTGTCCATCTTTAGTTCATTCCTCATGGTGGGCCAGAGCAATCTTCCTCAAAATTCACATCTCCTGTCTTTTAATTGCTCTCCCTGGCTTCTAGGGAAGTCCAGACTTAGCATTATAACAGGGCCCTCTGCGACCTGGCCCCTGTTTAGTTTTCTACCCTCATTTCTCCTCCCTCTTCCCCTTTTTTGCATTTGATCTTCCTAGAAGACCGTTCTTCTTTCTTTTTCTTAAGTTTAGATGTCCCTTCCTTATGGAAGTCTTCCTTGACTCCTTCAGTCTGAGTAGAAGCCTCTTCTCTGTGGTCCTGTAGCACTTCTGGTCAACTTCCTTATTTATGGGACAATATGTTTACAAATACCTGTTTGTATGTCTGTCCCACCAGATTGTAAGAGACTCGAGAAGCTATCATGTCTCAAATACCTTTTATCCCAAGTGCCTATCAGAGTGCCTGGCACATAGTTTAAGGCACCCAATTCACAGTTGAAAACCTGAGTTCAAATTCTGGCCCCACTATTTACCAGCTCTGTGAGCATGAGCAAGTTACTTGCTCTCTCTGGATCTTTCTGTTTATGAAAGACACAGTCCTGCTCAGGCTGTTCCTGGCTGTTAACCTAACATACTTGGGGATAATTTCTGCTTTTCCAGCAAACTACCCTATGATGTGACCCCTGAGCAGGCTCTGGCTCATGAAGAAGTAAAGACACGGCTAGACAACTCCATCAGAAACATGCGGGCCGTGACAGACAAATTCCTCTCAGCCATCATCAGCTCTGTGGACAAAATCCCGTGAGTGCCGTCAATTGTGACCCCAAATAGAGCCCAGCATTAGTGCCCTTCTGCTCCCAGGCCCTTCTCACTAAGTTTTGTCCGTCCCACAGTTATGGAATGCGCTTCATTGCCAAAGTGCTGAAGGACTCGTTGCATGAGAAGTTCCCCGATGCTGGTGAGGATGAGCTGCTGAAGGTAAGAGTCTGAAAGCTGGCACATTCTTGCCCTTTCAATAGCCCTTTGAGGAAAAAGTTATAAAACTAGACCTGATGACCTTAGACCTTTAGTAAGTGCCTAAACATAGATTCTGGCAGTAGCTCGCCATTGATGTGGGCTTTTGAAAGTGATTGTAAATAGTAAATGACACCTCTCTTAGTCCCTATGTAGTTCCTATATTGTTTGAATGGCACACAGACGTCAAACGAGCAGAGACGATGGATTTTCCTGTCTTGAGATAAATGACTTTGAGGCCTATCTTTTTGCTGAAGAATTGCTCCCTCTGCTGGTGGCAGGTGAATGGTAGCAAGCACAGGTGTTTCTGCTAAGGCTGTTGCTGGTAACTCTTTCTTACTCGACTATGCTCCTTCCTTTTTTTTTTTTTTTTAATCTGAACGCTTTTTTCTTCTCTCTCCTAGTTCTGTGCTTTCCTACAGTGAGGCCTCGATTCTAGACTTTCTGTTCAGGTGAATTAATTTTACTTTTTTCTGAATGAAACTCTAGGGGAAATGCTGTGACTGTCCTTGAATTCTTCTGTGGAAGAGATGTGTGTTGAGTGACTTTAATTGCAGAGGCATGAACTTGTCCACCTCTGAAGTCTGCAGTATGAGGATGATGGGGGTTGGACAGATTGTGCTATGCTAATTAGTCATGTTTAAGGATTATTTTAGTCATATTCATTAGCTTCTTAGAAAGAAAACCCATCTACATGAAAATGAAAAGTGCATGTGGGTGACAGCAGCCTTATTTGCTGCCATGATATGTGAATGAAGGATGCCCTAAAATGCTCAATAACAGACTTAAAGTCTATCATTTTTACCTTCTGAACCTGCTCTTTCAGTGTAGTGATTTTCAGTTCTGTCCTCATTTTCTGTTTTTCTGCATCCAACCAAGTGATGTTTGGTCATTTTAGTTTCAGGCCTTGAGAGAAAGTATGTGTGCATGCATGCATGTGTGTGTGTGAGTGTGTAGTGTTTATTTTTTCCTCACAGGACTGCATTTTCTGGTTTTCATTGCTAGCAAAGTCATTTGTGGCTTACTTGGTGGACTGGTTTTTAACACCCATCTTTCTTTTTCCTCTGTTCCCAGATTATTGGTAACTTGCTTTACTATCGATACATGAATCCAGCCATTGTTGCTCCTGATGCCTTTGACATCATTGACCTGTCGGCAGGAGGCCAGCTTACCACAGACCAACGCCGAAATCTTGGCTCCATTGCCAAGATGCTCCAGCATGCAGCTTCCAATAAGATGTTTCTGGGAGATAATGCTCACTTAAGCATCATTAATGAATATCTTTCCCAGTCCTACCAGAAATTCAGGTAAGGGAGAATGGACAAGGTACTCGAAAGATTCTGTGGGCGTGTTTCTATCTCTGAGGGTAAAGACAAGATTAAATACCCCACCTAGCTTTCCCTGGACTGCTGTATTGTAGGATACATGTTTGATGTGCTCGCAGCTCCAGGAGATGGTGAAGAGGATTTTTGAGCTATTAAAATGTATTCCTGTGAAATAGTCAATACTTAACATAAAAAGAGTGGTTGTACATTAGGCACATGTTACTTTGTAATCAGAGAAGAATTGGAGAGTGCTTTTAATATTTGTAAGTTAAACATTCAGTGTTGAGTTCAGGGCATTGTCTTAGAAAGTTGGTCCTCCTGATGACACAGGTGTTTGAAAACTGTTTTAAATTATGGTTGAGCAGTTCTTGTGGGTAGAACTAAAACTAAATGGAGAGAAAAGTTGTTAGAACCAACGTCCCAGGGCTGTCAGGCACAGCGAACATGCAGCAGTTTCCCTAGAATTAACTGTCTTTACTGGCTTCTGTTTGAACTCATTGCTCCAAAGGTTTGTGGCATGTCCTCTTGCCAACTTCTCACACATGTGTCACTTCTTGGGATCTGACTCTTGTGTTTATTTTCAGACGGTTTTTCCAAGCTGCTTGTGATGTCCCAGAGCTTCAGGATAAATTTAATGTGGATGAGTACTCTGATTTAGTGACCCTCACCAAACCAGTGATCTACATTTCCATTGGTGAAATCATCAACACCCACACTGTAAGTATTTTTCTTTAATTACTTAATTTCATTGCTCTGTCCTTAATTGTCTTCCCTGACTGCTGCTTACCGTCTCTGGAAGCCGGATATCTCACCTTCCTTTGATCTCACTGACATCAAATCTGTCTTGTTGTTTCTCTTCCTTTGCTTATTATTCTTAATGATATCTACTGCTAAGTTTCTTGAAGTGATCCCAGGCCATCTGCATCAGAGTCATCTGGGCTGGTTGTTAAAAATGGAGTTCCCAAGGGGCTGGCCCAGTGGCATAGTGGTTAAGTTCACACACTCCATTTTGGCAGCCCAGGGTTTGCAGGTTCAGATCCCAGGCACGGACCTATGCACCGCTTGTCAAGTGATGCTGTGGTGGCGTTCCATATAAAGTAGAGGAAGATGGGCATGGATGTTAGCCCAGGGCCAATCTTCCTTAGCAAAAAGAAGAGGATTGGCAACAGATGTTAGCTCAGGGCTAATCTTCCTCACACACAAAAAAAAGAAAATGGAGTTCCTGAACCCCACCATAGGCCTACTGAATCAGAATCCCCAAGGGTGGGCTCCACAATCTCCATTGTGGGCGCTGATATAGGGACTTGATAAAATACTGTTGTTACTCTTCCTTCTTTTTACCCTGGGCCTTGATATTATTTTTCTAACATGATCTAGAATACTAACTTTTCCCTTCGTGTCACCTTAGAGTGATTTTCCCTTGGATGCTTCTTTTTTCCCCCAAATTTTTATAATTCATTCCTTTACCTGTTAGAGGCGTATAGAACAGGAAATAAGGAAATACATAAAATGTAAATGAAATTTCAAGTATTGTCACTTCTGAGGACGTCACCTCGGATAATAGCATCTTCAAGGCTTTGCTTGAGTGTCCCTGAGATAATGATAACATTGATCCGGTTTGCTTTTCTCTGGATTAAAAGATATTGTATACTGGAAATGTTAAGTACAAGTATGAATGTGAGTTATTTGAACTGGTTGTAGGGTACATTGATGATTTTGGATATTAAACTCTGTGGGTTTTGTTCTTTCTTACACAGGTATATTTAAATCCCTTATATCCATGAGGTTGAGAGAGTAGCAGTGTTTTCTCTCCATACATAATAACATAAGTCATTCAACAGAGGCCACTGTGATACTTTATATATTATATTGTTTATTTGGGTTAGTTTGCTGAGGATTGACTTGTCAGTCCTTTGAATGTAGGAACTTTGTTATCTAACCTCTTTTGTGCTATTAGACTTTGTGGGCAGGGACGAGAGCTAATGGGTTGAGTGTGTAAATGGAATTGATCCCTGGGTATTCGATGCAGCTCCTGTTAGATCACCAGGATGCCATTGCTCCAGAGCACAATGATCCAATCCATGAGCTGCTTGACGACCTTGGCGAGGTGCCCACCATCGAGTCCCTGATAGGTAAAGTTCTGACTTAACTGCCCAGAAGGTGAGAGGGGAACATGACAGAGGAGGGTGTAATTGTCACCTCCTCTGTCTCTGCACTGTTCAAGCTCTGAATATACACTGGGGAAGAAAACAGGTGTGGCCCTGTTTGTGAGGAACTGAAATCCAGTGGAAGAGATCATTTTAAATGTATATATACACAAAATCATATAATTAGAAATTATAAGTCCTATAAAATCAACAGAGCATTTTGAGACAGAATCATAATATTACAGTGTTGAAATGATTTGTTAAACATTTATGAAATTATTTTATTATGGATCTTTTGCCATTATCATTTGGCATGTATTTTATTTCTCAGTAAAAGGTGTCCTTGCCACAGTATACATGTTGGCTTATTCTAAGTATCTTCTTAGACTTACATTATTTTTTATTTGTATTAATAGCTCCTCTCCAATATTGCTGCCCTTTATTATACTGATTCTTTCTACCCTCCAAAAACTTTAGGAGAAAGCTCTGGCAACTTAAATGACCCAAACAAGGAAGCGCTGGCTAAGACAGAAGTATCTCTCACACTGACCAACAAGTTTGATGTGCCTGGAGATGAGAATGCAGAAATGGACGCACGGACCATCTTACTGAAGTGAGTATCGAAAGTCGGAAGAATGGAGTGAACGTAATCCGATGATCCCTTGGCCTTGGTGAACAAGTCTGCTTATTCGTACCTGAAATGATCATCTTGGCCTTTTAAGCCTGTCATAATTCTGGTCACTCATGTGTTACACCTGGCATGTATCATGGACTTATCTGCCTTATTTGCTAACAAGATGCTAAAATGAAATTTATATCCTGGAAATCCTAACCTTAGTACCCACTCTGTTAGAGATGCATAAATAAGCCTGGGGCCTTGAGTACCTTGTGTTAGCAGCTGCCCAGTGGGACCTCTGTGAAGTGGTGTTTGTACTGCTGCTGCCTAGGTCCATTTGAGAGGAAGTAGAACACCTCGTAGTGTTTAAATGCTTTCCCCATCTTCTTTCAGCACCAAACGTTTAATTGTGGATGTCATCCGATTCCAGCCAGGAGAGACCTTGACTGAAATCCTAGAAACACCAGCTACCAGTGAACAGGTAAAATTTAGGAGTTTAACACGTACTGTAATAAGGTACATAGGTGCTCCCATGATAGGCGCATGCCATAGTTAAGGAGGGATATAGATGACAACAGGTGGTAACCTGGGGGTGGACTGGAGGATGGTGGTGGTGAGGGCTTACTGAGAAAGTTGTTGGTTCTTAAATCCAGAGGCAGATGTTCTCAGTGCACAAGGCTCACTGCACTTAGGTGCAGTGTGTGCGGGTGTTTTAATTTAACCTGAGGCAGAATCAGTGAGTCTGCCCAGTAATGTATTGAATATCATATAGTTAGAATTTTTTAAGTGCCTTGGTAGATAGAAGAATGTGGCTCCTAAATTCAATGAACTCGTGATTCAGTTGGGGAAATGTGATATATATGCCTGAAACAATTAGAAAACCATTAAAAATTAACTGTAGTGTTGGCTATAAAAATGCTAGAAGTTCAGGAAAAAGGTCAGTGAGGAGCAAAGCATCAGGAAGAAGTGGAACTTGACCCACACTTAGAAAGAGTGGAGGGGGTTTGGGTGTGCACGTAAGACAAGAGAGACACTCGAGGCCTGGAAGTCCACCAGAACAGAGGCACAAAGGGGGGATGGGCATGTCGTGACCAGACCCACATATCTAGGAAGAAGATGTGGGTGAAGGTGAGTAGTGGGAAATGAAACATGAGAACAAATTGTGTAGAACCCAAAACCTGGACAGGAATTTGGCACCAGAGAGATAAGAGTAAGGAGCCTTTGTAACCTTTGGGACCATTTAGTACTGATTAATTTGGCTGTGCTGTCAGAGCAGATGGTAGATGAGTCATCCACGTGTGTAATAAGGTCCGAGGCCCGGTTGGTTGGGGAGTGACATGGCAGTGGGAAGGGATGGCTGAGTTACTTCATGTTTAAGACTCCTGTTTTGCATTCATAAAATGAGAAAAGTAGATCAAGTCATTCGTTTTCAAATTTTGAGCATAGGAGTCCTTTTCATTAAATGACAATTACTTGGAACCCAATATATAATCAGGTAAAATTGTAACTACTCGGGAAGCACCAGGAATAGAGGTCTTGGAACGCCACCCTCTAGGACTCTGTGATACCTCTGGGAAACCCTTCAGGCTGCACAGAGGACTATTTGAAAACCACTGCTTTAAATGAATTCTCAGATTTTAGACACTGTGTTTGATTACTGAATACATTTGTGAGGGGCAAGAAAAGAGGCATAGCCGGTACCTGCCACTGGTTTTTTGTTTGTTTGTTTTTGTGAGGAAGATCAGCCCTGAGCTAACATCCATGCCAATCCTCCTCTTTTTGCTGAGGAAGACTGGCTCTGAGCTAACATCCACTGCCAATCCTCCTCCTTTCTTTCCCCAAAGCCCCAATAGATAGTTGTATGTCATAGTTGCACATCCTTCCAGTTGCTGTATGTGGGACGAGACCTCAGCATGGCCGGAGAAGCGGTGCATCGGTGCACGCCCGGGATCCGAACCCGGGCCGCCAGTAGCAGAGGGCACACGCTTAACCGCTAAGCCACGGGGCCGGCCCCCTGCCACTTGTTTAACCAGAAGGAAGTTTGAAGTAGGGAAGGAGGAACCAATCTTTATTGAGAACCCCCTGTTAGTTTGGTGCTTTCACCTATGTTCTTTCATTTAATCCTTGCACTATCCCTATGAGGTGAGTCTTTTCCTCCTCATTTTACAGATGAGGAAACCAAGACCCTTAGAGGTTAAATAACTTGCCCAAGATCATCTGCTGGTAGTGGCAGAACCAGACCTGGATCCAGTTCTAACTCCAAAGTTTATGCTCTTTGCGTTATATGATGCAGAGTAGTCTTGACATTAGAAGAAAAGGGAATTGCACCGGTCTGGGAGGAATTACAAGCTATCCTAAATGTAAACATCCCAGTACAAACAGTTCAAAATATGGTACCAGAGCCTTAGCCACAAAAATTTGGGATCTATCAGCATAGAAGCGATCTTTGAAGTATTGAGAGTAAACAGTTACAGAGAAATGACCATGGGTTACTTGGCGGTACCAAACGCCTGCTTAAGACAAGAAGAAAATGCAGAGATGATGAGCAAGGTGACAACTAAGAAAAGCCACTGGATTTGGGGTGGGGGGAATGGTAATTGGTGATGAAAGCAATAGATGCAGAGCCAGATTGCAAGGAGTTAAAGGAGAAAGTGCTGGAAGAATGGAACAGCAAGTATGGATCATATGTCAGGCAGGTACATAATGGACAAACATTGTATGTTGACTAGGAAAGATAGAAGGATCAAGGTAAGTTCTTTTTATTTTCAATATACTGGTGTTTGCAGCCAGTATTTAAAGCAGAGGGAACACTTGAGCGTGATTCAGCCTGGACAAAGTGGCAAAAAGACTTAGCAAGAATTTACTGATCACTGGTGATGGATTGGTGTGGTGATAACATTCATTGAGCTGTGTTTCAAATAAAATTAAATGGCTTTCCTGACCCAAAATGTGATAGGGAAAAAATGAGGGATTTTGTAGCCAGTAGATCCCAATCTCTTGACCATACCTGAGAGTCCAGGAAAGAAGCTGTGTCCTCTCATAGCTGCATCTCTGCTAGATGAAAGAGATCTGCCTCTGCTTCATGCCGTTTCTCTGTCAGTTGTCAGGGAGTAAGTTTGTTCCAGAATGAGGTTTCCAGAATGTTTCTGTTTCCAGAATGAGATTGGAGAGCTGTATAAATTCAGGTTTCAGATTGGTGTGGTGAACTTGCCAGGGACTTCTTTATCTTATCTGTAGGAAGCAGAACATCAGAGAGCCATGCAGAGACGCGCTATTCGTGATGCCAAAACTCCCGACAAGATGAAAAAGTCAAAGTATGTAAAGGAAGACAACAACCTCACTGTTCAAGAGAAGAAAGAAAAGATCCAGTCGGGCTTGAAGAAGCTAACGGAGCTTGGGACTGTGGACCCAAAGAACAAATACCAGGAACTGATCAACGACATTGCGAGGGTACTGCATTTGGGGGACGTTGATGGCCTGGCCGTGCTTAAGGCTGTCTCAGGCTTGTAAAGAGATAGTAGCTGTTCAGATGACAACATGCCTTCAGTTTATGGGCAAATTAGTATCCTCTCCTTTGCGGAATCATTGCTTACTCTTCCAGCACGAGGACCTTGCCCTCCCTTTGATGACTTATTCCACGGCTGAAATTAATAGGGAGAAGACCCTAATTAGTGTTTCCTGTGTCTCAGTTTGTCTTTGGCCTTAAAGAATTCTTCCAAATCTTTTTAACAATTACTATGAAATATAAATTCACATCAAGCTGATCATCAAATCCTTGATTTGTGTGAATCGAAGTAAGGGGCTCTGGTGCCAGCTGAGAGTTTAGATGTTCTCTGCTGTCAGAGACATTGTCACTAAGATAATGTCATGCGCACCTGGGAGCTTGATCATTGATATATTAAAATTACCTTTTCTCCCTCTCCTGACAACATATTTAAGAGGTTTAAACCAGCTTTGCAAGTAAATTCTAAGAATCTAGAAATCTGTAAAAGTAACACATTTCCCTACCTCTAGAAAATATAAATGGGAAAAAAATTGATGAGATCTGAATTTCTTTGGTTATTTTTTAACATAAATTGCTGCCTATTAAGAATGTGTGGTCATGCAAGGCAAGGTTAAGCACTGCTGGGTTCTAGTGTTAATGATTCAAGAAACACATGGTATCTATCATTATTTTCCTAATTTTAATAATTGTGTCTCAGGATATTCGGAATCAGCGGAGATACCGACAGAGGAGAAAGGCTGAACTGGTGAAATTGCAACAGACATATGCTGCTCTGAACTCAAAGGCAAGCTTCTATGGAGAGCAGGTGGATTACTATAAAAGCTATATCAAAACCTGCTTGGATAACTTAGCCAGCAAGGGCAAGTGAGTATTGTTTTAGAGAATCAACGAAGTAGAGGCAACTGAAGTGACATTGGAAATTTTTACTTAAAACACACTGGATCTACTTACTGCATCAGTTCTTTATTTTGCTTCTAATTATTTGCATAATTTCCCAGTTCCATTTGTTATTGTATGATGTAAATAAATAATGTGTGGAGGGTTTCAAGGATGCTTATTTCTAAGCATCCCTTGTTCCAAAACACCTTCTTGGCCCTAGAAATTAAAGAATCATGAAAGGAGATAATCTAGTGGTCCCAAAACCTAGATGTGCCTCAAAATCACTTAAGGAGTATTATAAACATTTCGATTCCTTGGCCTTCTCTATACCTCCTGGGGGCGGGATCCCAGACCTTGACATTTTCCCAGCTGCCAAGGAAAGTCTGATGCAGCCTTCCTGGCTCTGGCCACAAACCATCTGCATGCCCATTTTACAGGGAGGGAAACTGAAAACCCAGAGAGGTGAGGTGCTAAGTGCAGGTGCTACTTGTAGGGTCAGTTTATTTTTCACTCCTAGCTTTGTTTTAAGAATTTTAAAACCTAAGAAAGGTTGAGTGAATAGAACAATAGACACCCACATACCCTTCACCCAGATCACCTGTCTTTAACGTTTGTCACGTCAGCTTCCCCTCTCCTTGCTCACTTACTCTTCCACTTCCGCTCTTTCTCTCTTTTTCTCTCCCTCCCTGAGAGACTTCTGAAGTGAGGCAAGGCTGGTGAGAAGGGATAAGAATCAGGTCCACCTAACCCTGCCTGCAGGGTGGGCTCTTGTGTCCTTTTGACATGTCCCTATCATTGTTTGAGCACTTCTGGACTTTATGGCCTAGATGTTTCTGGTTCAACTTCTACTTTCCTCCTCCCAGGCTTGGAATTAGCTATTTCTCCAAGCATCCCTGGTTCCTTTTAATGAAGAATGGTATTTAGAAGCCAAGGTCTAGGCACTAGGTGTGCTCATTGCCATGGAGTCGTCATTGCTTCTAGGCCTTCTAAGCAGACAGAGCTAGGTTCTCATTTCTTTTTTAATGGCTGCATAGTATTCCATTGCATAGATAGATATAACTATTTAATCAGTCCTCCGCTGATAGACATTTGCATTGTTTCCAATTACTTATTATGAAAGGTTCTGCAACAAATAACCTCTTGTACATATGTCATTTTGCAAATGTGGGCATATTTTTTAAAATAACTTCCCAAAAGTGGAATTGCTGGGTCAAAAGTTTTGTACAATTGTGATTTTGATAGATCATTTCAGTTGCCTTCCATAGGGATTATTCCCTTTTATGGTCCTACCAGCATTTCTGCCCCATTTCTTGAGACCCTCCCCTGGGAGTCCCAAATCCCTGTTCTTATTTATCTCTGTTCTTCCCTTGCTTGCTTTTCTTATCACTTCTTGCTTTGATTATCCCAATAGCCTCCTAACATCTGTTTCTTTTTCCTTGCTCCCGTTCCTCTGTAATCGCTATGCTGCAATTTTTATTATGAGATTTTATTTTTTCCCTGCACAGCCGAGGGGCTTAGAGTGACTCCTCTGGGATTCAGTAAAGTTCCCTCAGGCTACCATTAGAAGCCCTCACTCTTACTTGTAGGTGCTTAGGTTCCAAGAGGGACATAGGAGGATTAAGATACTGTCAAATTCATGGTGTGTTCTCAAATATAATTTAAATTAAAGACAAAATCAATTTAGTAATGTTTGCCCTGTTTTGCGGAGATACTGCTTAGGCTAATGTTTTTTTGTTTGTTTGTTTGTTTTGTGAGGAGATCAGCCTTGTGCTAACATCTGCCAATCCTCCTCTTTTTTTGCTGAGGAAGACTGGCCCTGGGCTAACATCCGTGCCCATCTTCCTCCACTTTATATGGGACACCGCCACAGCTATGGCTTGCCAAGCAGTGCATCGCTGCGCGCCTGGAATCCGAACCGGCGAACCCCGGGCCGCCGCAGCGGAGCGCGAGCACTTAACCGCTTGCGCCACCTGGCAGGCCTTGCTTAGGCTAATGTTAACATTTATTTGCCATTTTAGAATTGGTCTATTACTTATGCTCATGTATGGGAAGTTTGCTTTTTGACCTCATATCCTTGAATTACCAACAGACTTGTAGTAGATAGTTACTTATAGAATAAAAGTGACACAATGTGATTTTTACAGGGTCTCCAAGAAGCCTAGGGAAATGAAAGGAAAGAAAAGCAAAAAGATTTCTCTGAAATATACGGCAGCAAGACTACATGAAAAAGGAGTTCTTCTGGAAATTGAGGACCTGCAAGTGAATCAGTGAGTATTTACATTTTTACTTGGTTTTATGCATTGATTTTTTAATTTCTGCATTTATCAAATCTTTATCTTATTGCCTTTATTTCTGTTATCTGGTATGGTCGTTTTTCCATTTTCTATCTATATATACATTTATGTGCAGAATTAGGCCTAATACTCAGAGTTAACTTGTCTGTCATAGAAGGGAAAGTATTTCTTTTCCTTGTTTGTGGAACATTTGTCTCAGGACATGTTCACACCTGCTTGTGTGGGTCCCATCTTAATTTTTCCTCTTTAAGCGGGAAGCCATTTTTTCTATGTCTAAACCAAGAATAAATAAGAATAACAAGAAGAGGACTTGACTTTATGCCACCTGAGGATAGGAACCAGGGACTTCCCTTCATTTTCTTTTCCAGGGAGCGCCAGCTTGCTTTGCGCGTGATGCGCAGAGCTGACCTGACTGTCTACCCTGGGCCCTTGGCCCAGCTGGCATTAGCAAGCGTTTATTAGGCACCTTCTCAGGCAGCCCTGTGATCTCAGGCCGCTGAGCTTTCTGATCTGTGTCTGTTTAAAGAAACCCACAAAAACAAAAAACTTCATTTAAAAAGAAACTTTGATGTTTTTCTGATTCTAAAATAATATGTATTGATTATTGAACTTTGAAAATATGGAAAAGCATAAAGAAAAAGCACCTTTAATCCTACAAGCCAAAGATAACCACTGAAATCATTTTAGCATATTTTCTTCTGTGCTTCTATTCACATAAAGATTATTTAACCACCCACTTACTTATCTACGTACTTATTTTTTTAATGTAAATTGGATGATACTGTTTATAGTCATGTATCCAACTTTTTTCTCATAACATATTATGAGCATTTTTCACATTCTTTGAAAGTGTCCTTTTTACTGGCCACATAATATTCCATATTGTAGTTATAATTCAACCATTCATCTATTGTACATTTAAGTTGATTTTATTTTTTACATTATTACACATGTGATAACACCTTTTTATGTAAATCTTTGATCCTACCTGTGATTTTTTTTTTTTCATGATAGATACCTAAAAATGGAATTTCTGATCAGAGTAAAAAAAAATTTTTTTTATTATAAAAAACACAAAACATAAAATTTACCATCTTTACTATTTTAAGCGTATGGTTCAGTAGTGTTAAATATATTCACATTGTTGTGTAACAGATCTCCAGAACCTTTTCATCTTACAAAACTGAAACTATACTTATTAATCAACTCTGCATTTCCCCTTTCCCCCAGACCCGGGCAACCAACAGTGTACTCCCTGTTTCTATGAATTTGACTGCTCTTGGTACCTCATTTAAGTGGAATCAGTCAGTACTTGTCTTTTTGTTCCTTGGCCTATTGCACTTAGCATGATGTCCATACGATTCATCTGTATTGTGACATGTGACTGATTTCCATCCTTTTCAAGGCTGAGAAGTATTCCATTGTATGTATATGCCACATTTTGGTTATCCATTCCTCCATTGATGGACATTTGGGTTGCTTCCACCTCTTTGCTGTTGTGAATGCTGCTGCTATGAACATGGAATTGTAAACATCTCTTTGAGACCCTGCTTTCAGTTCTTTTGGATATACACCCAGATGTGGGATTGCTGGATCTTATGATAGTTCCGTTTTTAATTTTTTGAGGAACTGCCATACTGTTTTCCATAGGAGTTGAAAAAAATTTTTTAATTCTTATATATATTGCCAAGTATTTTCTAGTAGTGTCTGAAATGTGTATGAAAGTGCTTAATTGTCTCCCTACTTCCTTGCCATCATTGAATAATAAAATAATTTTTGATATTTTTGAATTCAATAGTTAAAAAGTAGTATCTCATTATTAAGTTTTGCATTTCTTAGAATTCTGATGGAGTTTTGCGTGTGTGTGTGTGTACTTTTTTAAAATCATGGCTTATTAATCTATATTTTCTCTGGTCTTTTTTTTCACTTGGGGTCCTTGGTCTTTTGTGGGATTTTTTGATTGAGCGCCTTGTGCATTTTTCAAATCTGTTCCATAATATTTATTATCTCTTGCCTTCTTTTTGTCATTATTTTCACTACTGTTCTAGGGCCTACCATTATTTGCCTTACTTTTTAATTTGCTACTATGGGCTTAGAAACCAGATAATAAAACAAACCAGTTAAAATAAAATTATTTTATAAAGAAATTTATAAAATAAATATCTTTAAGGGATAACCTGTGAAGATCTGTTGAGTAAAATGCATGTGTTTTAGTGCATGGATATTGTGACCTCTCTTTTAGCATCTCAGTGGCCTCTTTTGCATCCTTTATGGTTCTCAGCTCTGTTCACAATAGACAAGTTTGCTCTGTAGTGGAGTTCTGGAAATCTGGGGTGATATACTTTGATCACCTGGGAGACAGCATATTTCCACCTTCTCCTGGTGCCATAAAATTTGCAGGCAGATAACGTGTTAAAAATGAGTGATACCTTAAACATTAAACATTTTCAGTAAGAACGATTTATCTTTGGTAATACTCAATGCATTTATATCTCTAGCACCTACTCTTTCTAGAAAACCTCCTCTCTTGGTTCTTTTGTTCTGACCCCATTTTGTTTATTTACTCACTTCTTCCAGTCCTCACACGTGTGCATTCACACACACACCCTTTCCTCTCTCCTTTCAGCCCAATTTCCTCTTGATTCTCCTTTTATCGTTATGTTTCAGCAAGGGCCACACGGAAAGCTAAGAGAATCCCTCTGACACCATCCCTTCCGAGCCCATTGTGGCATGCCTCAGTGGCCCCTCTTTCAGTAGAATGCATGTGCTGTGGGAGAGGTTGCCGTTCCTCTCTCCAGATCCCACAGCCCTTGGTACTGAGAGCAGCAGCCCTGGGCCGCTCCTCCTACAGAAGGACTTGGGACCTTTATTTGTACTCCTTCTCACTCTTGAAGACATGGTTTATCTCCCTTCCACATTTCACAGAATAGTTGTGTATGAAAATCACACCCTTGTGATGTTATGTTTCAACAGGTTTAAAAACGTTATCTTTGAAATCAGTCCAACAGAGGAAGTTGGAGACTTTGAAGTGAAAGCCAAATTCATGGGAGTTCAGATGGAGACATTTATGCTACATTATCAGGTGGGTATGCACCAGGTAGAACCGAAAGCTCTCTGCTTGAAGTAGTTGTGTTCTTGTGAGGTACGAGAATCGATAGAAAGGAGACCCTTTTGGGGACAGTGGTCCACGTTCAGCAGTGAGCTGGGCACCACACTGGGGGAAGGAGCTCAGGATTTTTGTGTCTGATTTGGTCTGCGCACTCTGGAGAGCTTTTGCAGATGTGTGAATCTTCAGGAAGCATTTATCTGAAGCTTCCACTTAGTGTAGCCACTAAATTGAGCTGATACCTTGGACTTGAACAAAATGCTGAAGTACAGATCTTGACAGTGCAAAATTATAAGCCCTCTCGGTAGCTTGAAATCTTGTTTTTTTCCCTCTCATTTTAATTTGATATAGGTGCTTAACGGTGTATTTCTGACAAGGTGTGTGTAGATTGCATCCTTGTAAACTGACTCTCATTTTAAATTCAAAAAGAACTCTTCCGTGAATCATTTTCAAAAGCATAATTACCCCTAATTTTTATTCTGAAATATCTCTAATTTTTATGCATTAAAAAATATCAGGGCCGTGAGAGGATTCCTAGGGAACGTCCAGACTCTTTTGCACTGCTTCACGCTGCTGTGCCGTCAGACTGGGCAGATGCCTTTCTCTGAATGTGCATGTGGGCTGTTGCACATGCTGCACCCCCCAATTGGGGCCTTCCCTTCACTATCCTCCTCCTCCATTCCACCATCGTTTATTGAGCACTCACGTGTGTGTTACCTCCCCTGAAGCCTCATCCCACCAGCCCAGCCGCAGCTGGTTTCTCCTTTGCTTCCATCCCCTTTAGAGACAGCCTCTGCCTACAGTAGGTGTTGACCTATTTCTCTCTCACCGCCCCTCAAACTGTGAACTCCTTAAGGACAGGTAGTATTTCTTTACTTCCTTCTTGATGGCTAGTAGGCTCTCAAAACATATTGGTTGAACAAATGTGAAATGATTTTCTGATGCACATAGCTAACTAAAGTACTTACACAAAAAAAGATCCTGTTATTCCCTCAGTTTCACCAAATTCATATAGGCCGCCCAGTCTGCCTCAGGTAATGCATTCATCCATGCACAAATTTATTAAATGTGGAATGACTGCCAGGTGCAAGGTATTATGTTAGGGGCCGGCCCTGTGGCTTAGCGGTTGAGTGCGTGTGCTCTGCTGCTGGCGGCCCGGGTTCGGATCCCGGGCGTGCGCCGACGCACCGCTTTTCCGGCCATGCTGGGGCCACGTCCCACATACAGCAGCTGGAGGGATGTGCAGCTATGACATACAACTATCTACTGGGGCTTTGGGGAAAAAAATAAATAAATAAAATCTTTAAAAAAAAAAAAAAAAGGTATTATGTTAGGCACAGGTGACGCACCAGGCTCCTCGTCCTCATGGAGCTGCTCAGATTTTTACAAAAGATGAATTAGTTAAACTTTTGGGGTCCCTTCAAGCCCTTTGACTCTTGCTTTCTCATCACCACTCTTCTGAAGTTTAGGGGTGAGACCACTTAGATTTCCTAAATTTGTTCTGGACAGTGGAGGGTAGTGGGAAAAGCAGTCAGATCTAGATTCACCACGTCCAACTCTGTACTGCTCGGCAAGTCATTAACATCTCAGAGCTTCAGTAGCCTCATCTTTAAACTTGGGATAATCATACCTCACAGGACTTTTGTCAGGACTTGAAAGACACTATATAGTATGCTTATACAGTGTTGAGCACATAGTAGGCGCATAAGAAACGTTAGTCCTCTCTTTTTCCCTTGCCTTTAGAATATAAAAGCTTTCTCGTGTGAAATATTACTGGCCTTTCTTGTTTTCAGTGATTCGTGTATTTCATCATGGATTGAAATGCCTTCACCTTCTCCAGGTGACCCATCACTTAGACAAACTGGAGACACATTATTGTAACCTCTGAAATAAAAGGCGTAGATATGTGTGAAAACTGAACATGTGGCTTTTTCTTTCCATGTTTTGTGTATTTTGATATGAACCACATGACTTCTTAACTCCAAATGTACCAGAAAATTTGGTTGACCAACGAGCCCTGTTCCTCCAGCTCGCAGGGTGCTTGTGCAGTGGGCAGTTCCTAGTTGGAAACTTTCTTCTTACCCCATTTCACATCTGGCACACAAGGCATGCCTCACTCCTTCTGGACGCTTCCCTACACTGTGTCCTTTCTTTTCTTATTGCATAGACTTGATTGACTGTCAGAATGTTTTTTTGAACAGGACCTGCTGCAGCTGCAGTATGAAGGAGTTGCAGTCATGAAATTATTTGATCGAGCTAAAGTAAACGTCAACCTTCTGATCTTCCTTCTCAACAAAAAGTTCTATGGGAAGTAATTGACCGTTTGCTGCCAGCCCAGAAGGAGAAGGAAAGAAGTGCCTCATGGCCACCTTTCTAGGTCCTTCTCTACTCATTGGAAGCGAAAACCCAGCCCAGAACAATGTCTTGATTTGATACGCTCCCACTGCCACATTCCTAACTCCCCCTGCTTTAATGGGACAGTTGTTGCCCTTTTTTCATAGTGAAATTGTATTTCAGGCTTAGTCTGACCCTTTTTGTTCCTTCGTTTTCTTCTGTCACTTAGGAAAGAGTGGAAGCTCCACTAAAATCTCTGTGTTGTTATGGTATTAGAGGTTTCATTACTGTATTGTAAGCTTTGGTGTTTGTTTTTATTAGCAATAGGGATGGTGGGATTTGAATTCTTGTATTTAGAAGAGGATGCTATTAGCACCAATAACATACATACATTTAAGACACACAGTGAAAATGTCAGGTTATTTATAGTTTATTAGGTTGTCATTTAAAAGTAAAATTCCTTTATGTTTCTGTCCCGTCAGTAAAAATGAAGGATACGGGGGGTCACAGGTTCTCCTCCATTCTGTTTTCCTTTCTGGGCAGGAGCTAATAGAAGTCACTGTTCTGTGTTCAAAGGAAGCATTTCTAGAAAAGGCAAGATACTGTTTTTAAATTTCACCATTAAATTTGGACAATTCTGTTAGTGTAACTCTCTTATCAGTGGATAGGAGAGTCCCACTGATAAAATTCGGCTGTTTAGGTAAGTTCAGAATGGTTGAGGCACCTGCTTGTTTGTGTTGGTGCTCAGAGATTGACTAGATTCAGGAAGACAGTCCACTCTGTCCCTATAGCAAAGGAATGGGTTAGCCCTAGCGTAGAATGTAATTGTTTTCAAAACTGTTTTATATCTTGAGTGCCTTATTAAAATGTAGATTTATTTCTTAAAATGTGGATGATAGGAATTTAAAGATTTATATAATGCTTCAAAAGCCTTTAGAATACTATAAGAAAAGGGTTTTTAAAAAATTGGCTTATCTGTATATCTGAACTCTTAGAACTTTCTTATAGCTAAAACACTAGGATTTATCTACAGGGTTGCAGAGAGATAATCCTGCCTTAAATAGACTGAAACAAAAACAAATAAAACCAGCCAACCGATGTTACACCTGATATTAAAATCTATTTTTCCTCATTTCTTTCTCTTTTCTCTTGCTGCCCACACGGTGCTTTTATTTTATGAGCTCCAGTTTTCTGGGTTTATTCAAAAACAATTCAGTTCTCAACATTGAATTTAAGAAACTTTTGTTCTTAGATAAAAAGTCATATACTTTTTTAAAAAATCTGTTTATCCAGGAAAATATATTGAAATCATGCTACTGAGCCTCCACTTTCTCTGATGTGTTGGTTCACTATTCTTTTATCCTAGAACATAAACTAACATTTAAAAACTTCCTGATGTATATTTAAAGCCAATAAACTGTTTCATTCATAACAAATTATGTGAAGTGTCCCTGTTACAAATGTAAGTGTCGGAGACGTGTTTTTCATGATAGACTATTTACTCATCAGGTCCACAGGTGCAGATGTAAATTGTCTGAATCTTTACACACTCCAGGTGGCCCACAGGCAGGTGAACAGAGAGGTGTGAAGTACCATAGAAGGGGCCTCTACTACCCTGAGGGTTTTTGCTCAACAATTTTTTAGTAAATATTTTCCTCAGATTAAAAGAAGATGCTATTACAACTAGCATTGCCTCAAAAATTAGTACCAACCAAAGTGTCAACCCTTTTATCTTAAAAGAGGATACCCATCCCAAGTGCTTGTCGGGCCCCATGACAGACAATGAGCAAAGTTTACAACTCCTTTAATAAAATATGTTTCAATTATTTTTGAGGATTATACTTCCCTTGATACAACTTCTAATGCAAAATAGCACAGAATGTACTTCAAGAATTTTGATAGTAACTATATCGAATTATGGTTTTAATAGCATTGAGAATGTCTGAACAAACTCAAGTTGTGACATTGAAACCATGTAGCTCTTATTACTTTTATTTATTAGCTGTAGCCTTCCCTGTCTCATCTCTCTCCTTCTTTGACCTTCTCTTCGACCAGCCATCATGACATTTACCATGAATTTACTTCCTCCCAAGAATTTGGACTGCCCATCAGATTGTTGCTGCACACAATCGCCTTTGTATCTCTGTATGAAATAAAAGGTCATTTGTTCATGTTTGTGTTTATTTTTCTCACTTTCATTGTTAGCAGTTCCTGCTAAACAGTGTTGACTAGAATGAGATTTAATAATTGAAAACCACAACAGAAAACTACCCCTTTTTGAAGGAGCAAAACTCAAGTCAGCTATCAAATCACTGAATTATCTCAAAGCGATTTTTTTTTTTTTTTTTTTGTGAGGAGATCAGCCCTGAGCTAACATCCGCCAATCCTCCTCTTTTTTTGCTGAGGAAGACGGCCCTGGGCTAACATCTGTGCCTATCTTCCTCCACTTTATATGGGACGCCGCCACAGCATGGCTTACCAAGCAGTGCGTCGGTGCGCGCCCGGGATCCGAACCAGCGAACCCCGGGCCGCCGCAGCGGAGCGCGCGCACTTAACCGCTTGCGCCACCGGGCCGGCCCCTCAAAGCGATTTTTAATATGTGAGTTTAGCCTTTTTAAATGTAATATGCTTAAAGTAGCCTCAACATAAAAAGAAATAGGGAGTGGGGAGAACAAACATCATGCCACTTAGTTCTCATTGGCTAATGGCTGAAAGCTTAAAACTGCAGCTTTTCATATTAGTTTATGAACAGCAGCACACTGGGGGTTGAGTACACAGTCATGGACGCTCCCTGAGGGAGGTACTGTGTTACATACAAGTCACCAGAAAACATTAGGGGAAGTTAGATATGGAAAAAGGAAACAGCAGCAAAAGGAAAAAAACAGTGGCTTCCTTTTAAGTAAGGCCCCGGGGGCAGACTGACTTAAAACACAAATATGTATATAAGCATCCTTTGTGTTTATAAACTGTGGCCAGACTGAATTGGAAATAAGGGGGGGGAAGAAAAGAATTCTGAAGTAAACATAAGTGAAAAATTGGAAGTGATGGTTTGTGTGGGTGGCTGGAGATGACCCTGGATACCTCTGAGGAAGAGCGATGAGGTAAGAACATGGGTTTTTCCTGGCAGTGGGCCATCATGGAAGTTACCCCTCTGAGCCTCAGCCTTCTCGTTCTAAAACAGGGAAGATGCTGTCTGGTAGGTGTGTTATTGGAACCTGAAGTCTATTTGAACAACATGCTCTACGTTATCCTGCAAAGAAATCAAGGGAGTTAGAAAGGTGCTTATCAAGGTGTAACACTGTTAAATAAGGGAACCAGGACAAGGGGAAAAAAAGGTGAGATGCGACGTGGAGTGATGATGCTCATAGACCGTGAATGCCATGGAGTCGCTGCTGCTGGCGGCGCGGCCACGTGGAAAGGGAGCCGGGAGCCGCCATGGCAGTGCTGCTCACACTTATGCCCGTGTAAACCCAGAAAGAATTTGGGAAAACTACATTCCTCCACTATTTTCACTTTGACACCTGTTTTTTTTATGCTTAAACTGTAAAGTGTACAATTGCCAACATATTGTGAATTTCCAGGTAAAAAATCACCTCACTGGTAAAGGTATGCAATGGAACCCCCATCCGTTTTACAGATACGTGAACGAAGGTCTTTGTGGGTTGGAAACTACATTTTTTTCTCTTTTACCTCGTTTCTACTCCACTTCCCTTAGAATTTTATCCAAATGTAATATTTTTAAGCATGTCTTATTTTTTATTATCCTGTCATTATCTGTAACAAAAGTTAAAAATCTTTTATTTCCTATACCATAAGGCTGTTAATCCTCAAAAGTATTTGGCGTCATTATAATTATTGTCAGTGCACATTTGATCAAAGTAATGTAATAAATTGTCTTGACAATTCTAAAAGTAAGATATTTGAAGTCCATTTTTTAATGAGATAAATGAAGGTTTTTAAAATGAAGGTTTAAGAAACTTATGGATAAATATTACTACTTGCTAGAATGAGATAGGGCTCATGACCAATTCTCCTCCTGTTTTTCATTTTTATAAATGTAAGCTCTGAGAAACTTTGCTGTCATAATAAGTAATGGAAATAGAAGGTGTTTTGTTGATAGCAATGTCACCCGTTTCTTAGGACTCAGTTATATCCAAAAAAACTCAATGATTTATAATAAAAATTATAACATGATTAGGTCCTCCAATTTTGTTAAAAGCCAAAAAAAAAAAACGGGAAATTACCTAGTTTGGAAAAGAATTTATTATCCATTCATTAGATCATCCACTTTCTCAGGACTTGAGAAGTAGACAAGGGGCTTTAGTAAGACTTCTTAAATGACTGTGAATTATACTCACAACCTTTTGACTTAAAGACCACTTTTTTAACCCAGTATGCTAAAGATGCTTTGGAACAATAGAAATATTTTAATACTCCGTTGGCACTATAATTTTTTAACTTCCTTTTTATTATGGAAAACTTCTAACATAAAAAGAGGGATTAGTATAATGAACTCTCATGTGTCCACCATCCAGAGTCAACAATTATCAACACATGGTCACGCTGTTTGAGCTCTACCTCCACACACACTCTCATTGGGTTATTTTGACAAATCTCAGATATAGTATTTCAACCATAATGTATATGTATATTCAATATGTATCTCTAACACAGTGTTTCTCAATAGGGAGCAATTGTGCCCCCAGGAGACATGTGGCAATATCTGGAGATAATTTTTGTTGTCCCAACTAAGGGGGTGCTACTGGCATCTAGTCGGTAGACGCCAGGGATGCTGCTAAACATCTTAATGCACAGGACAGCGTCCCTCAACAAAGAATTATCCAGTCCAAAAATATCAACAGTACTGGGTTAAGAAATCCCACTCTTTACAGATAAGGACTTTAGAAAAAAAATCCCCAAGCCATTATCACCTAAAAAGAATTTTAAAATATCAAACATGCAGTCAGTACTTATATTTCCCCAGTCATCTCACACTTGCGTAAATGGTTTGTATGCTTGAATCAGGTCCCAAACGAGGTCCACACATTACATTTAGTCAGGTCTCTTATATCCCTTAATCTATAAATTCTCCCTCCCTCTTTTTTTGTTGTTAGTCTTGCAATTTATTTGACGTTGATCCTGTAGAATTTTTTACATTCTGGGTTTCTTATTACATCCTTGTGGATTAGACTCAGTTTCAACCTTTCAGCAAAAATACTTTAGAATTTCTATTACATCACATCAGGGGCTTATCTTTTTATGATGTAAATAAAGACTGGTCATTAGGTTCAAGTGTTGCTGACTTGACCCATTAATTACAAAGTTTCCCATCAGCTTTTCATCACATATATGGATTCAGCAGCCACTATAATGACTGCCTAGATTTCTTATTTCCTTAGGGGTTGCAGAATGTTAATATTCTAAGTCTATCATTCCTTCTTCATTTATCAGTTAGAATTTTTCTGAAAAGAATTTCCTACCATCAACTATTTGGTTACCTTGAACAATATACAGGAAAAGGTGATGAATGCTTGTTTCACTCCCTTTATTTACCAGCTTTTAGAATGAGCTGGTTCCCTAACATCTAAAGGTGACCAATGAGGTTTTGTCTTTCAAAATCATTGTGACTCCTGGGTTTTTAATATATTGGATGTCTTTGAATCCAATGCAGATTTTTGTATTTTATTTTATTTTATTTTTTTGTTGCTCAAATTGTCCACTCTTTGGCTAATAAAAAGTACCTTCGTGGTGACTGTTGAGTCCTTTTGACATGACCCCAGTAGTCTTTGATAGCTTCCTTGCTTTCTGGCGTAAGATGTTTCAGCCTTGTCTTGTTACTTTTCTCACCCCAAACCTGGAATCAGCCATTTCTCCAAGAGGCCTGGTTACTTTTAGTGGGAAATGGTATTTAGAGAATACAGTCTGGGTGCTAGGGGTGCTCATTACTATTAGGTTGGTCACTGTTTCTTAGCTTTTTGAATGGAAATAGTTTTTTATTAAAAGAACATTTCCTGGGGCCGGCCCTGTGGCTTAGCAGTTAAGTGTGCGTGCTCTGCTACTGGCGGCCTGGGTTCGGATCCCAGGCGCACACCGATGCACCACCTCTCCAACCATGCTGAGGCCGCGTCCCACATACAGCAACTAGAAGGATGTGCAACTATGACATACAACTATCTACTGGGGCTTTGGGGGAAAAAAAAAAGGAGGAGGATTGGCAATAGATGTTAGCTGAGAGCCAGTCTTCCTCAGCAAAAAGAGGAGGATTAGCATGGATATTAGCTCAGGGCTGATCTTCCTCACAAAAAAAAAAGAGAGAGAGAACATTTCCTGAGTTCATAAGAAAACAACTTTTTTAATAAAATGCTTTTATCTTAATATATGCAGCTCTATGAAAGAAAAAAAATATACCCTGATTAGTAGCATCTGCCAATTCCATGGTATAAATACTTCCCTATAGCTGATTTCAAGCTTGATGTCACTGGTCACTGAATGTGGAGTTGGGAAGAGGTGCTAACAATCAGCTCTCATGAGCTAGTACTAAACTACTGATTTTATTCCAGGAATAATAGGGCACAATTGATGGATTTTAAGAAGAAGAGCAAGAAATGATCAGATTTGGGCCTTAGAAATGTGGAAGATGGATGGGGATGAGAAGGCAAGACTCAAGTCAGGTTGTGTTGCATATCTTCTATTTGTCCCTCCAGACCCGCTCTCCACCCTTCACTCTCCTCTGTGCCCTGGGAAGATGGCCACAAGGGCTGCAGTACCGTATCCCTCCGGCTGCTGGTTGGGCTTGGCCAATGGCTGGCATCACAAGGAGATTGGAGGTCTGGAAGAAGGCAAAGTTATGATTTATTGTTCCAGGGCACTGCACTGGCTGCCTCTCCCTACCAAAGGCCAGAGCTCCCTTCAGACAGCTCTCTCCAAACAACCACCCTCTCTATAGTATCACAGTAAGCAATCCCTTCTCATGTCCCTTCAGGCCCAGAGTGGTGATTTCTGCTGTCACTAGCCCCAGGGGGTACTACATTATCCCTAAACTCTGCCCTGTCTCTTTATAAACTTTTCTTCAAATTACCAGTTCAAGTGTGCCATCTGTTTCCTCCTGGGACCCTGACTTATACACAAGTGGACCAATTAAGGTCTCAATTAGTGAGAGATTTGGTGGCCTGAACTGGATAGTGGTTGTTAGCATGGAAAGAGGTAGGTGAATTCTAGAGATATTTAAGAAATAGAGTTGATTTACTGGCTGTAGGGGGAACAGTGCAACACTGGGCCAACAAGTGCTCCTCAGGAAGTATTCTATCATCAAGAAAACTTGGGAAGTGCTGTATTCCGTCATTCTACTTGCAAGTCACAACACACAGCAGCATATTAAAAAGCTTTGAGAAGTCCCATAGTCAAGAAACCTGCTTAATGTCAGGTAACCTAGCTTTCCCGAATTGTATTTGACAGTACAATCCCACCTCTCTTACTTTTCAGGAGGTTCCTGTTAGCCATCTATGAAACTCATGTTCCATGGAACACACTCTGAAATGCTGGAGAAAGAGGAGGCTAAAATAGAACCTGGCTTTAAGTTTTTAATGGCTGGTAAATATTACTGAGGAAATAAAAAAGCAAAAATGTGCATTTGCATTTCACATTTCCTAAAGAATCCTAAAGGATTCTATTCTACAATTCAAGTTTGGTAAAATTGTTTGTTAAAGACTCTTGGCCTTAAATTGCAGATATTTATTCTCTATTTTTCCCCTACTTGTCTAGGAAATAATTTTGATGTGAATATATAAGAATGTGTACTTGATAAACTTACTGTACTTGCTCATAGCCACTGGCCTTTGTCTTTGGAGAAACCCATTCCCAATTTCTATAGGTACAGAGGCATAGAGATCTGGATGGTGGAGGAAAAATCTGGAGGTAGGGGTTAAAAAGGCATATGATAAAAAGGATGATATGACAGAAGTTAAAGGATAACTCTTCTCATAAAAAGCCAACTCAAGGGGCCGGCCTGGTGGCGCAAGTGGTTAAGTATGCACGCTCCGCTACTGCGGCCCAGGGTGTGCTGGTTTGGATCCCGGGCATGCACTGACACACTGCTTGTCAGGCCATGCTGTGGCGGCATCCCACATAAAGTAGAGGAGGGTGGGCATGGATGTTAGCTCAGGGCCAGTCTTCCTCAGAAAAAAAAACAGGAGGATTGGCATCAGATGTTAGCTCAGGGCTGATCTTCCTCACACACACACAAAAAAAAAGCCAACTCAAAAAGAACTAGCTTCCAAAAATAAGGAGAACCAGTGCTCAAACACCCATTACAAGAAACCAAGACTGCCTGGAGAAATGGCTGATTCTGGGGCTGGGTAGAAAAAGTATAAGATGAGTCTAGAACATCTCGTTGTGCCAAGAAAGAAAAAAAATACTAAAAAGTAGATGGGGACATGTTAAAAGGACACAGAAGCAGGACGTGATGTCAGCATCATGGCAGAGTGAGCTTTCCCCATAGACTCTCCCCGCCAAGAAACAACAAAAAGGACATTCATATACCAACAGAGAACATTCACACAACACAAAAGACGTCTGAGAGACCCACACAGCCTTACATCTGAAGGTGGAGGTGCTGGTACCCTCAGAGGAAGTGGAAGGAAGTAAGGAGGACTCCTCTCCTTCCTGAACGACAGTGACCCTGGGACCTGGGCCATGCAGCTTTCTGAAAAAAAGGGGGCAGGGGCAGCCCTCCACGGGAAAACTGTCACTCTCCAAGCTCTCTCATAGCCTGTGGGAAAGTCCCATACAGAGGGGACTGAACTGTTGCTGGGGTGCCTTCATCAAGCTAGCACCCCAGGAGAGCAGATAGTGAGGGAAGAGTGAGAAGCCCCCAGGATCAGGCAGGTGAAAGAGCCCCTCCCCCCCGCCTGGTGCCCCAGCACAACTGGTTGGCCAGTGCACCCATAGAGTGTAGCAGGCTCAGAATACACAGCTCTTGACCCCCACGTGGAGGCGGCAGGTGGAAGCAGTGACCAGATATTTTCAGAATGAGGAAAAATAAGCCCACACCCTCAAGCAGTATGCAAAAATATATTAAATCTCTCGACCAGAAGGAAAATGACAAGCACCCAGAAATCAGTCCTGAAGGCACAGAAATTTAAAACCTAAATGACAGAGAATTCAAAATAGCTATCATAAAAAAGCTCAACCATGGGGAGTGAGCAGAAGGAGTGAAGGGATACATTTGTATGGTGACTGACAAACAATAACGTACAACAAAAATTTCACAATAAAGAAAAAAAAGCTCAACGAATTACAAGAAAACATAGAGAGACAATTCAATGAAATCAGGAAATTCTTCACAAAAGAGGTTGAAACTATAAAGAAAAACCAATCAGAAATGTTGGAGATGAAAAACACAATGGAGGAAATAAAGAAAAACCTGGAATCTTTAAAGAACAGAGCTGACAATATGGAGGAAAGAATTACCATTACTGAGGATAGGAATGGAGAAATGCTCCAGATGGAGGAGAAGAGAGAACTGAGACTACAAAGAAATTAAGAAATTCTCCAAAAAATATCTGATTCAATTAGGAAATGCAACATAAGGATTATAGGTATTCCAGAGGGAGAAGAAAGGGAAAAAGGAGCAGAGAGCTTGTTCAAAGAAATAATAGCTGAGAACTTCTCAAACCTAGGGAAGAAGCTGGAAATACAAGCGAATGAAGTCAATAGATCTCCTACATATATCAACACAAAAAGACCCTCTCCAAGGCATATGGTAGTAAAGCTGGCAAAAGTCAGTGACAAAGAAAAGATATTAAGGACAGCAAGACAAAAAAAAAAATAATAAATAACATACAAAGGAATCCCAAACAGGCTCTCAGCCGATTTCTTGGCAGAAACTCTATAGGCTAGGAGAGAATGGAATGATATATTCAAAATTCTGAAGGACAAAAACATTCAGCCAAGAATAGTCTATCCAGCAAAAATATCCTTCAGAGATGATGGAGAAATAATAACTATCCCAGATAAACAAAAGCTAAGGGAATTCATTGCCACAAGACCCCCACTAAAAGTGATGCTCAAGAAAGCCCTCATGCCTGAAAAAAAAAAAAAGAAAAGACAAGAAAGTGGATACAAAGCTTTGAGCAAGGAGAAAAATGGGTAGACAAAATCAGAAAACTTGCAGCTCTCTATCAGAATAGGTTGGCAAACACTTAAATATAACATCAAAGATTAAGGGAAGGAAAACACCAAAAATAAATATAACTTCATCACTTTAAACACAAACTCACAACACAAGATGGAATAAGTTGTGACAATAATAACTTAGCAATGGAAGAGGAAAGGGATGGAATTGATTTAGTCTAAGGAAATAAGAGGTCATCAGAAAATGGAGTATCTCACCTATGAGATTTTTTATACAAACCTCACAGTAACCACTAAACAAATAATCAGAACAGAGACAACTACAATAAATAAAGAGAAAGCTAACAAAACCATCATACAGAACTACCAAACTGAATGGGTAGTCTGAAACACATGGGATGAGAAACAAAGCAAATGCAAAAGACCTGGAAAATGAGTAATAAAATAGCAACATTAAGCCCTTATATATCAATAATCACTCTAAATGTAAATGGATTGAATTCTTCAATCAAAAGAAACAAAGTGGTGGGATGGATTAAAAAGCAATATCCAACAATATGCTGCCTTTAGGAAACACGTCTCGTCTCTAAAGACAAACACAGGCTCAGAGTGAAAGGATGGAAGACAATACTACGAGCTAATGGCAAACAAAAGAAATCAGGTGTTGCCATACTTATATCAGACCAAGTAGACTTGACGATAAAACAGGTTAATAAGACACAAAGAGGGGCAATATATAATGATAGAAGGGACACTCCACCAAGAAGACATATCACTTATAAATATATATGCACCCAACACAGAGCACCAAAGTACATAAAGCAACTATTAACAAACCTAAAAGGAGATATTAACAACAACACAATAATAGTAAGGGATCTTAACACCCCACTCTCATCAATGGATAGATCATCCAGACAGAAAGTCAACAAGGAAATAGTGGACTTAAATGAAAAGCTAGATGAGATGGACTTAATAGATATATATAGAGCACTCCATCCAAATGCAGCAGATTTCACATTCTTCTCAAGCGTGCATGGAACATTCTCAAGGATAGACCATATGTTGGGAAACAAGGCAAGCCTCTATAAATTTAATAAGATTGGAATCATAACAAGCATCTTTTCCAACCATAATGCTATGAAACTGGAAATCAACTACAAGAAAAAAACTGGGAAAGTGACAAAGATGTGGAGACTAAACAACATGCTACTGAATAACCAAAGGATCATTGAAGAAATTAAAGGAGAAATCAAAAAATATCTTGAGACAAATGAAAATGAAAATATACCATACCAACCCATATGGGATGCAGCAGAAGCAGTCCTGAGAGGGAAACTCATAGCAATACAGCTGCACCTTAACAAACAAGAAAAATCCCAAGTAAACAATCTTAAACTACACCTAACAGAATTAGAAAAAGAAGAACAAACAAAGTCCAAAGTCAGAAGAAGGAGGGAAATAATAAAAATTAGAGCAGAAATAAATGAAATTGAAACCAAAAAAACAGTAGAAAGGATCAATGAAACTAAAAGCTGGTTTTTTGAGTGGATAAACAGAATTGACAGACCCTTAGCCAGACTCACTAAGAAAAGAAGAGAGAAGGCTCAAATAAATAAAATTAGAAATGAAAGAGGAGAAATTACGATGGACACCACAGAAATACAAAGGATTATAAGAGAATACTATGAAAAATTATATGCCAACAAATTGAACAATCTAGAAGAAATGGATAAATTCTTAGATTCATACAACCTCCCAGAAGTGAATCAAGAAGAAATAGAGAATCTGAACAGACCAATCACAAGTAAAGAGATTGAAACAGTAATCAAAAACCTCCCAGAAAATAAAAGTCCAGGACCAGATGGCTTCTCTGGAGAATTTTACCAAATATTCAAAGAAGATTTAATACGTATCCTTCTCAAACTATTCCAAAAACATAGAGGAAGATGGAACACTTCCTACCACATGCCACGAGGCCAACATCACCCTGATACCAAAGCCAAACAAGGACAACACAAAGAAGGAAAATTAAAGGCCAATATCGCTGATGAAAATAGATGCAAAAATCCTCAACAAAATATTGGCAAACCGAATACAGCAATACATTAAAAAGATCCTACACCATGATCAAGTGGGATTTATACCAGGGGCACAGGGATGGTTCAATATCCACAAATCAATGTGATACACCACATTAACAAAATGAGGAATAAAAACCACATGAACATCTCAATAGAGGCAGAGAAGGCATTTGACAAGATACAACATCCATTTATGATAAAAACTCTCAACAAAATGGGTATAGAAGGAAAGTACCTCAACATAATAAAGGCCATATATGACAAACCCACAGCCAACATAATACTCAATGGGGAAAAACTGAAAGGCATTCCTCTGAGAACAAGACAAAGGTGCCCACTCTCACCACTCTTATTCAACATAGTACTGGAGGTTTTGGACAGAGCAATTAGGCAAGAAAAAGAAATAAGAGGTATCCAAATTGGGAAGGAAGAAGTGAAACTCTCGCTGTTTGAAGACTTGATTTTATATATAGAAAACCCAAGAATCCATCAGAAAACTATTAGAAATAATCAACAACTACAGCAAAGTTGCAGGGTACAAAATCAACGTACAAAAATCAGTTGCATTTCTATACTCTAATAACGAACTAACAGAAAAAGAACTCAAGAAGACAATCCCGTTTACAATCACAGCAAAAAGAACAAAATATTGAGTAATATATTTAACTAAGGAGGTGAAAGACCTATACAATGAAAACTATAAGACATTATTGAAAGAAATCGATGATGACATAAAGAAATGGAAAGATATTCCATGCACATGGATTGGAATAATAAACATAGTTAAAATGTCCATACTACCTAAAGCAACCTACATATTCAATGCAATCCCAATCAGAATCTCAATGATATTCTTCACGGAAATAGAACAAAGAATACTAAAATTCATATGGGGCAACAAAAGACCCTGAATAGCCAAAGAAATCCTGAGAAAAAAGAACAAAGCTGGAGGCATCACAATCTCTGACTTCAAAATACACTACAAAGCTATAATAATTAAAACAGCATGGTACTTGTACAAAAACAAACACACAGATCAATGGAACAGAATTAAAAGCCCAGAAATAAAACCACACATCTACAACAGCTAATCTTCAAAAAAGGAGCTAAGAACATACAATGGAGAAAGGAAAGTCTCTTCAATAAATGGTGCTGGGAAAACTGGACAGCCACATGCAAAAGAATGAAAGTAGACCATCTTCTTTTGCCATATACAAAAATTAACTCAAAATGGATCACAGACTTAAAAGTAAGACCTGAAACTATAAAACTCCTAGAAGAAAATATAGGCAGTACACTCTTTGACATTGGTCATAGAGGGATCTTTTAAAATTCCATGTCTACATGGACAAGGGAAACAAAAGAAAAAATAAACAAGTGGGACTTCATCAGATTCAGAGCTTCTGCAAGGCAAATGAAACTAGGATCAAAATGAAAACACAACCCACCAGCTGGGAGAAAGTATTTGCAAAGCATATATCCAACAAAGGGTTAATCTCCATACTATATAAAGAACTCACACAACTGAACTACAAAAAAACAAATAACCTGATCAAAAAATGGGCAGAGGATATGAATAGACATATTTCCAAGGAAGATATACAAATGGCCAACAGGCACATGAAAAGATGTTCAACATCACTAATCATCAGGGGAATGCAAATCAAAACAACACTAAGGTATCACCTTACACCTGTTAGAATGGCTATCATCACCAAGACAAAAAATAACAAACGTTGGAAAGGTTGTGGAGAAAAGGGAACCCTCATTCACTGCTGGTGGGAGTGCAAACTGGTGCAGCCTCTATGGAAAACAGTATGGAGATTCCTCAAAAAATTAAAAATAGAAATACCTTATTATGATCCAGCTATGCCACTTCTGGGTATTTATCCAAAGAACCTGAAATCAACAATCCAAAGAGGCTTATGCACCCCTATGTTCACTGCAGCATTATTTACCATAGCCAAGAAGTGGAAGCAACCTAAGTGTCCCTCAACTGATAATTAGATAAAGAAGATATGGTATATACATACAACGGAATACTACTCAGCCATTAAAAAAGACAAAATCGTCCCATTTGCAACAACATGGATGGACCTGGAGGGTATTATGTTAAGCGAAATAAGCCAGATAGAGAAAGACAAACACCGCATGATTTCACTCATATGTGGAAGATAAACTAACACATGGACAAAGAGAACAGTCTGGTAGTTAGCAGGGGGAAGGGGGTTGGAGGATGCGCACAAGGGGTGAAGGGACACATTTATATGGTGACTGACAAACAATAAGGTAAAACTAAAAGTTCACAATGTTATAAACTATTATGACGTCAATAAAAAAAACCCAAATAAACTGTGAATAGTGAAAAAATATATATGTATAAAATATATATAAAAAAATTTTCCTTGTTTTTGACAACTGGAGACAAAAAAAAAGGACACAGAAGCCAGCTTGAAGGTCAAATCTGGGTTAATTTAAGTAAGAAAATAATAACAGTAAAGGATAACCTATCGGGTAAAATAAGAATTCATGAGCTCATTCTGATATGAACAAGTAAGTAGAGAAAGGGCAAGAATCATCAAGGAACGCTAAAACTAGTGGGTGCAAGTTTGTCGAGTAAGAAGATACTTATACAGTCTCAGAATATCTCTCTTTTAAGAGTCTTATTGATTACCAAGGGAAAAAATATAAACTTTACAGTGGAAAAACCTGACAGACATCACCTTAACCAAGTGATCCAAGCTTAACATTGGTAATGGGACAACTTGACATCATGTACCTCCTGATTGACAAACGGAGAAGAATGCGACATTGCTTCTGTGCTATTCCTGCCAAAAATGCATAATCTGAAACCAGTCATGAGGACATACAAGACAAACCCTAATTAAGGGACATTCTACAAAATAACTGGCCTGTCACTTCACAAATTTTCAGTCATGAAAGGCAAATAAAAACTGAATAACTGTTCCAGATTAAAGGATACTAAAGAGACATGACAATTGAATACAATAAATGATCTTGGATTGTCTTTTGCCATAATATTATATTAGGACGGTTGGTAAAATTTTTAATAAGATCTGTAGATTAGATAATAGTACTATATCCATGTTAATTTCCTGCTTTGATAATTATACTGTGGTTATTTATGTAAGAGAGTATCCTTGTTTTTATGAAATAAACCCTGAAGTAATTAGAGGTAAAGGGACATCATATCAACTTACTCTCAAATGGTTTAGAAAAAATGAATATATAGAGAGAAATGATAAAGCAAGTTCAACAAATCTTAACATTTGAGGAATCTGGGTAAACAGTATATGGGAATTCTTTATATTACTGCAAGTTTTCTGTAAGTCTGAAATTATGTAAAAATTAAAAGTTTAAAAAAAGAAATGAGGATCTTTACCTAAGTGCATCAGGAATGATTTGGGCTGCAAGAAATGGAAAACTGACTTCCAATGCTTTAAACACATTGGGTTAGCTTTATTTCACATAAGTCTAGAGGAAAGGAGTTGCAAGTGTTGGTTTAACTGCTCAGCAACGCTAACTTGATCATGATTATTTCCTGTCTTTCTGAATCCTGAATTTGTTTTTATGCTTTCTCTTTTCGTGGTTGCAAGATGGCTCCATAGCTCCAGGCATCACATCTGTATTCAAAGGATCAAGGAGAAAGGGGCTTGCTGTAGCTGAATATGTCCCTTTGATCTGAAAACCAAGTTTTCCTACGAGCTTTCCAATAGGCTTTCCCTTACGTCTCGATAACAGAACGGGCCACGTGGCCAGCCCCGTCTGTGAGGGAGCTGCCATCCACTTCCTGGTCTCTGCAATGGAAGACTGCAGGGAGTGTTTGCCACACCAAGAAGTTGATTATTTTTAATTTGAAAACTGCAGACCATATTAATTCTTTGACCCATTCCATAATTCCATTCTTTTTGTGTGTGTGTCTAAGGAAGACCAGCCCTGAGCTAACATCCACGCCAATCCTCCTCTTTTGGCTGAGGAAGACTGGCCCTGAGCTAACGTCTATTGCCAATCTTCCTCCTTTTTTTTTTCCTTTTTTCTCCCCAAAGCCCCAGTAGATAGTTGTATGTCATAGTTGCACATCCTGCTAGTTGCTGTATGTGGGACGCGGCCTCAGCATGGCCAGAGAAGCGGTGCATCGGTGCATGCCCGGGATCCCTACCCGGGCCACCAGTAGCAGAGTGTGTGCACTTAACTGCCAAGCCACAGGGCCGACCCCCATAATTCCATTCTTAATGGAAGTATTTCTTAAGGTTTGACCCATAGGCCACCTCTATTAGAATCATTTGTTATAAAGGCAGAATCCTGGGCCCCAGCCCAGTCTGAATAAATCACAATCTCTGGGGGTGGGACCCAGGAATATAAATTTTAAACAAATATCTGAGTTCCAACAAAGTCATAGACAAAAGTAAATGGAAAACTTAGTGTAACACGAAAAGTGCTGGATAAAACGTAACAAAATGTAATACACAGTTGAGCTCACAAGAAAAGAAAATCCTCAAGTGACTAAAAATCCGACAGTAAACATGTGGTTATTTATCCCAGTAACTCTGGTAATCTAGGAGCTTCAAGCATTTTTTTTTAATTAACTAAAATCCATACTTTATTCAGATTTCTCCAGTTTTTACCTATTATCCTGTTTCTGTTCCAGGGTACCAAATTACATTTAGTCATCATGTCACCTTACGCTCCTCTTGGCTGTGACAGTTGGACTTTAAGATTTTAATGCCCACTGGTAAAAGGACATGATGGAGTTTCATGAGCCAGGGAGTTAGACTTGGTACTGAAGCCAGGACTCTCAAAAGGTTGCACCCTCAAGTGTGTTGGGAGAGGCAATCCTCTATGGGCCTTGAGCATTACTGGACATTCTGGCTGGTTATGCCACAAGTGCAAAGCTCTGATCATTCTTCACTGGGCCATTTCTCAGGGTTGTGTTTGCAGGGAGAAACTCTGAGGGATGAGGTAACGCCTTCTTCTGGGACAAAGAACAGGTTTGTTCCTCTCCTGTAATAGAACCCACTGCACATGTAGGCATCCATCTGGGCCCTTCTGCAACACCCCTGTGGGACTTGATGGGTAAGGGGAATTGACACAAAAATGATGCTCAAGCTGCTTGCTATACAGTGTTTCTGACCCGGGAATCTCATGCCTCCTGCCAGCATCCATGAAACAGTAACATGTCAATGTACTAGCTTGTAAGTAAGGTAAAATCCCAGCCTGAAATGGTGAAATCTACCCACTGGAAAAGTAACAAAGAAGCTTGACTATCTCTGGCTGGCTCCGGGGGGAAAAAAACCCCTGGAGAAACCAAAAACTTGGCCCTACCGGGGTTTAGGGTCTGAATTTACAGTATCCATGTGGTAAAATTCTCATGTCTAGAATTGTTTTTCCTGTGGCTCATGGAATAAAACAAAACTACATTTGAGTTATGTTCTTACTACCCAGGATTCCCACTGGAAAAAAAATCCAAGCCCCCCTAAAGATGAAAGTATAGTTAAAAACCTTAGGAAACAATCCATCATAAGCAAGAGCCAGCAGATACAACAAATAGGATTAGAGCTCCCCAAACTTGGGATAACAGAATTACATGCTGAAAGAGAATATAAAATTAGTATAACTAAAGACATAAAAGAAGGAATAAAAAAATAAGAAAAGAACAGGAATGAGTAATGAGTAGGCAGATTTGGAAAAAAACTAAACAGAATTTTTAGATGGGAAAACATGGTCCTTAAGGAAGAAAAAACTCAAAGGACCGGTTAAATAGCAGATTAGACATAGCTAAATAGAGAATTTAATAAAGTGGAAGATAGATTTGAGGAATTACCTAGAACGTAGCACAAAGATAAAGAGTGAAAAAATATGGAAGGAAGGTTAAAAGACATGAAGGATAGAATGAGAAGGTTTAATATGCATCTAACCGAATTTTTAGAAGGAAAGAATAAAGAACGTGGAGAAGAAGTGTTATCGAACCAAGTGGGCTCGCCTCCTGGTGAGTTAAATGACTCTACACCAGTAGAAGTTGTCTCACAAAGTAAAGTGTATTTGTAGCAAATAGGAGGCCATGAGGAATCACTTCCAAAGTCATAGTGTCCTTGAACAAAGGGAAGCAGGAACTTTTATTTTGGATAGGGAATGAATAGTCAAAAGGGAGAGGCAGGTATTCACTTGCACAGGCTCAGTTGGAAAACATGCTTCCACATACACTGAAGGTTACAGTAATGAGGCCTAAACGCCTCCTGGAGAGATCTTAGCATTAAAGGTAAGGCAAGGGTCATGGGTGTAGCTCTTGTGGTGAGGCTTGGTCAGTTTCAGGATAGTGGGTGGTTACATCTCCTTAACATAAAAAAGGAAAAAAACAACTCTGGGAAACAGTTAATTACTTCCAAACCCACCCTTGAGTTCTTCGAGGTGCCTAGTCGGTGACAGAAGCAATATATGAAGAGATTTTAGAAAATTTTCTATAACATGTGAAAGACACATTTAACAGAGTCTTCCAGTTGTTTTCCAGTATCTATTCTTCCCTCATCTAAAGTAATGGTCCTCAAAGTGAGGTCCCAGAACAGGCAGCATCAGCATTACCTGTGAACTTGTTAGAAATGCAAATTCTCAGCCCCATCCAAGACTTACTAAATCAGAAACTCAGAAGTGGGGCTCAGCAATCTGTGTTTTAACAAGCTCTCCAGTAATTCTGATGAATGCTAAAATTTGAGAACCACTGTTCTATCATAATAGAATCCTGATTTTTAGTTGAGCACATGGCTGTCTTGTATCTAGGTATGGCCATGGAACTAAGTTCTGTTAAATAGGATAATAGGATGGGATAATAGGATAAATAGTTCAATAGGATGGCTATAGGAGGAAGTTCATGTAGCAGCTTGTGAGAACCTTCCTTAAGGGACAGAATGCATGTGCCCATCACCCTTTCTTTTTACTTTCCTGTATCTTTGCTTAGAATGTAGATGCCACCATCTTGCACCACAAAGTTGAGGCCATGAATGGCAGAGCAACAAGATAGTACCCTGAGTTTTACATAAGAGAGAAATAAACTTGCATCTTATTTAAGGTCACTTTTTAGGTTTTCCGCTACAGCTAAATCTAATCCTAAATGATAAAGGTCCTCATATTGAAATATACTGAGTTCTAAACAAGATTAAAAACAAAAACAAAATCTAAAATTCAATATATTGTAACAAAACTTCAAAGTAACCAAGGAGAGGAGACAGATTATCTATAAAGGAATGGCAATTAAGCTAACAGCAACAGTAACTGCAACAAAAGAGATAAGACAAAGAAAAGTCTTCCAAGTTCTGAGTTTGACCTGAAAATAACTGATACTCACAGATTCTGAGCAAGTCTCTTACAATCTTTATCAAGCATGAAAAGGAATTAGAACAGCTGAGACCAGAGGTCAGCAAACTACTGTCAATGGGCCTAATCTGTCCCACTGTCTGTTTTTGTAAATAAAGTTTTATTGGAATACAGCCATGTCCATTTATTTACCTGTTGTCTATGGCTGCTTTCATGCTACAATGGCAAAGGTGAATAGTTACAAGAAGATAAGACCCTACGGCCTGCAAAACCTAAAATATTTACTATCTGGCCCTTTACAGAAAAAAGTTTGCCAAGCCCTGACTTAGACAAGGGACACATCTCAGTGAATGTAAATTCCCAGTGTTTCCCTTCTATTCCTCATAAGGGGATGCTCAGGATGGCGGTGGCGATGGTCAACAGGCCTAAGGAGCTTCAAAACAATGCTCTCAGTTTTTAATTCTACCTCTGCCGAAGCAGCCATATCAGCACCTGGAAACAACTTAGGTTATGGTAGCACGTAGGGAAATAATTTTGCCACTCTGCAAGCCAGGTCATCTGGGTCCTGATTCTGGGTCCAGGTTCAGGGTCCTGAAATTCTTGGTGTGTCCAAATTATGTAACCTCTCCTCACATGTGCCTTAACTTTTAACTTTTGACCAGATAGGGGCTTTCCAGTTCCAGGCCTAGCCATGGCCCACCACACATGGACCAATGGTAATCAACAAAGCAGAACATAGAAAGCTGAAACCAAAGTGCCTGAGAACCAGGGGAAAGGGGAAACGCTAATAAGAAGCAAGATGTTTTATACCAAAGCACTTCAGAAAGAGGAGCAGAGGCACCAGAAGAGGGGAAGGACAGGGCTGAAAATACAAATATTGATCGAAAGTGTGTACAAGGAGCAGCTAGATGCCCAGATCCCCTCCCCAACTGCTCAGAGCTAGGTGACTACCCGTTTCCTCCATGACTGTAGACAGGAGGTTAACTCTGGGGAAATTGAGCCACAGAGGTTCTGGACTTAGAGTGAGGCAGGAAAAAAGATGGGATTGAGGTGTCATCTGAAAACAATGGTATTAAGAGAAAGTCAATACATTAAATAGAGAGACCCACAGCTCTCTTTTCCCACTTGGCTCTCAGAACACCAGCATCCAGGCTCACACTTCTGGATAGCAAAGTGGAAGATTCTTCAGGCAGGAGAAACTGACCTTCCCAAGAGAAACAGCAACAACAACAACAACAAAAACCCCTATAGATATTGTTATTTGGGGGACATGCAACAGAAAATCTGGGTCTCCACTCAATTACCCTACAGTGAGCTCACCAGTCATGAAGCCCCACACATGCACACAGACTTCCAATCAGTTGCTTAAAACTAAATGGTATTCTTTATTATTTTTTCCTGATTTTAATAGTAATACATACTTGTTTTTAAAAATCCAAATAGTTTAGAAACGTGTAAAGTAGAAGATAAAAGTTTCCCAGTAGTCCCTATATCTCCAAAGGCAATTATTGTTAACTATATCTTGATATGTTTCCAAAAATTTTTCTATTTAAGTATAATAGGTCTTGGTTTGGTTCCTGTAACAAAGGCCAAAATAACAGGGTTTTAAACAAACTCAATGCTTATCTCTCAGTCATGTAATAGTCTAGAATCAGTTGAGAGCTAACATTGTGGTTCCACCATGATGGGGACCTGGGTCCTTTTGCTACCATTGTTCTGTCATTTTCAACACATAGTTTTCATCTAATGGTCTAAGATAGCTGTTCCGGATCCAGTTACCACATCTACATCCCAGCCAGTGAGAGAAAAAGAAGACTTTGAAAAAGAAGGCCATTCTCCTTTTCATTTAAGGGCATGATCCCAAAGTTGCCTCTCTTACTTCTGCTCACATCCGGTTGGGTGGAACATAGTCACATGACCATATCTATTTGCAAGGGAGCATGGGAAATGTAGTCTTTAGCTGGCTTTAGCTGGGCAATGATGTACGTAGCTAAAACTTAGTTTCTTTTAATAAAGGAAGGAGAACAGAATGAATATTGGGAGACAACTAGCAATCTCTGCTACAGAATATATAAAAATATATATATTTTAAACCTTTTTTATTTCCAGAAACAAGGAATCTATACATATTTAGTGTCTCTGTCTTAATTACGAATGGAGAATCAAGGATTACCAGAAGTTTGAGGAAAGCCTCTAGATGGAGACCAAAATGAACAAACTAAAAAAATGAACTCAGACAAAATAGAGACAGACAATGTAAGGAGTAGAAGAAAATTTTAAAACAGAAATAACCTATAATTAATAGCACATCCATGAAATGAGTACAGGATGCTATTTAAAAAGATACATTCAGAAATTAGGAAAGAGCTCTTAGAAATTAAAAATATAATAGTGGAAATAAAAGTTCAACAGAAGAGTTGGAGGATAAAGTTGAGAAAGTGTATCAGGAAACAGAACAACAACAAAAGACAAAGAAATAGGAAATAGGAGAGAAAAAATAAGAAAATTAGAAGAGCAATCCAGAAGACTCAGTAACTGAATAACAGAATTTCTGGAAAAAAAGAGTAAAGAAAATGATGAGAAGAAAAATATCTAAAAGATAAGAGAGTTTCCCAGAACTGAAGGATGTGAGTGTTCAGCTTCCACACACACACCCATTGCCCAGCACAATGAACAACAAAAGCTCCACACCAAAGCACATCATCATAAAGTATCAGAACACTAAGCCTTCAGAGAAGGGGAAAAACCCAAAATAAATAAACAACAACAGCCCTTAAAAAAACCAGGTCACCTACAAAGGAAAGGGAAACAGAATGTGAATGGCCCTCCCGATAGCAACACTGGAAGTGAGAAAATGGTGAAGTAATGCATTCAAAGATCTAAGTGAAAAGGATTTCTGATGAAGAAGAAACTTGTTTTTAGCCAAACTATCAATCAAGTCTGAGGGTAAAATAAAAACATCTGCACATACACAAAGTCTCAAGGATTTTATCTTTTACGTCCTCTTTTTTCCTCAGGAAACTATTGGAGAATGTTCTCCACTAAAATGAAGGAGTACACAAAGCAACAGGACAACCTGGGAGGCAGGAAGCAGAGGTCAGAAGACAGGAGGTGAAAGACCCCTTGGATGATGGTGAGGGGAGAACCAGCACCACAGCAGTGCCGTGGGCCCGCAGGGCAACCAGTCCAGGAGGGAGCAAGAAGGCCAAGTGCTCCAGGAGAGAAGTTTCCTGATCATTCATAGATTCAGTAATGTCTTCCACAGTTCTTTCAGAGAACTTCAGAAAGAGGACCAGAGGCACCAGAAGAGGGGAGGAAGAGGGCTGAAAATACAAATATTACAAATCAGAGAGTTTGGGAAAGGATTTATAATGGGTTGAGAGAAATATAAGCAAATAAAAAAGAGGGAATTTTTAACTCCAAAAAAAATTTGTACAAAAATGGAACTACAGTATACTATGTAAACACTTAAGATTGACTTACCAAAACTTCTCATATAACTACATTGAAAGAATGGGAGCAGGGAAAGTCATATTTTTGTTGGGGGCACAAAATAGCCAAAGCGTCCTTTTCCATAATAGGAAATGAATAGTTAATATCTAAAATAGAAAAAAAATCACAAAACAGCAGGATAAACGTGTACAGTGGGAATTGAGAATTACTTCTTTTTGAAATTATAGGCCTTGTAAAACTATTATTAAACAATTCACACGTATTTATCTGGTTAAAAAATTAAATTAAAAATGATTAGGTCAACCATAATAAGAATAGAAATACAATGAATATCTTTCAAATCAGATAGGGGAAATATGGAAATAAAAAACAGCCATTCAATGCAATAGTATGCAGATATGATAGATACCTGCACTGGTGAACTGGTGGGTGAATATGGTGGATTTAGCTCAACATCCATTCAAGTGTCCTATTGCGACTTTCTATATTTCAGAAGCTGAAAGGCTACAACTCCATTTCCACATGTTGTTGCTGGCAGGATTCTGGATGCAATTTTGGCTCTTCCAATCAAACTTTCTGTCTTATTTGATTAGTAAGATGGAAGTGAAGCAGAGCCCGTGTATGTGCTGTTTCTGTTGGTGAGGACTGTTGGGGAGGTGTCTGATTTTTCTGCAGTGGCTTCTTATCATGACAATAGCTATCTGGTTCAGGAGCTGGCAAGTGTAGTGACAGCTTTCCAATTCAACAGGTGGCTTCCAGATTTTAGAAGAGGCAGTGGCTCCTTTGGTGGCCTGGTTCTATAGCATGGCTCTCAAAGTTATTCCTGAACGTTCTACCTGGAGTCTGCTTCTTCAGCCCTCCAAACAAGTCCTTAAGCCATTTAAGCAAATCCTTTTGCACTTAAACTATCTAGAATGATATCTGTTCTCTGAAACTAAACTCAGATAATATAACAGGAAAGCAGAAAATAAAATATAAAGAAAAAGCATGGTAAATAGCACAAAATAAAACAGAAGAAATAAATCCAATTATAATTAATAAAATAAGCTAAACGCTAGCAAATAGATATATTCTCATATTAAATTTTCTAAAAAATCCAGCTATATATGAGACATGAAAAACATAATGAAATACTATAGAGTAGTTAAAACAAATGAATCAACACAAATGAATCTCAAAAACATACTAGTAAACAAAAAAAGCTGCAAAAGATTATTCAGCATGATGTCATTCTTATGAATGGTGGATCCATACATCATATGTAATAAAATATAAAAACATGAACGGGACTGATATGCAGCAACTTGATCACTGTGACTCTCTCTAGGGAGGAAGCAGAAGAAATAGGATGGGGTTTTAGTTATGTCTAATTTTATATTTCTTTAATAAATACCAAGTAAATGAAGCAAAATGTTTTGATACGTTTAATCTTGATGGTGGAGGACTTGGGTGTTAACATTATTTTTTGCACTCTTCTGCATGTCTTGAATATTTCCTAATTTACAAAACACAGACATCTCAGAGCTGTCCAGGACGTCTTTATGCACATCAACGTTTATACTGAGAGTAGCTTCCGGACTGCAAAAGAAGGAGGAAAACCGTTGAGGCTGACGGGCTGGTTATACAAGATGAGGTTGACCCCTGGATGGAGCTGGAGTTTGCAGAGACCACAGGAAGACTTGGAAAGGACTTGGAGCAAGGGTCAGGGCTGAGGAGCCAAGAGGTTACACGGGGCGGGGATGGTCTCAAATTCGTGCAAATCAAGAGATAGTTTTAAAAACTGAGATCCAGATTAAGTAACTTCTTTCTTGGGTGAGCCTGAGCAGACTGTCAGCGAAACACATTGCGGGAGGAAAAGGGCTGGGAGGAGGGCGAGCGGAGGGCGGACGCTAGGCCCTGCAGAGTGGGGACTGAGGGAGAGGACTGCTCCAGCTTGGGTCGCCCGGTTTCCACCCGCTGAAGTAAATCATCATAATTGGGGAGAAGGTGGGGAGAAGGGTGTTAAACTGTTCCAAAATTGTCACGTAAATCCAAAGGCCAGGATATCCCCAAACGGGAGTATTTCAGTAAGACGGTACCCTGGCTGCTCCCACACGTCGGAGCCGTTTGGCTTTGCTGACAGGGGTTTCCTGTGTCTGGCCGCGCGCCGGCTCGGGAGCGCCGAGGAAAGCCCTCCGTTCCCCAGCGCCGGCCTAGGCCGGGGCGGCGGGAGGCCGGGTGCGGGCGGCGGGCGGCGGGAGGCCGGGCGGGCCGCGCCGAGGGCGGGGCCGGGCGCGCGGGGGCGGACCTCGGCGCGCTCCCGGCCGCTCGCGGGCTGTGGAGCCGCGGCGGCTCGTCTGCCGGGTCGCGCCGGAGGACGGGCTTCGGGCGGCGGCCTGGGCGGCCTGCGGACGGACGGACGGGCGGGCCGAGTCGCAGGCCCTGCGCCTGCCGTGTCCCCCTCCTGCCGGCGCGGGCCCGCGCCATGGCCGCCTCGCCGGGCTCAGGCAGCGCCAACCCGCGGAAGTTCAGTGAGAAGATCGCGCTGCACACGCAGCGGCAGGCCGAGGAGACGCGGGCCTTCGAGCAGCTCATGACCGACCTCACCCTGTCGCGGGTGAGGGCCTGGCCGGCGCGGGCGCGGGCGGGGGCGGCCGCGGGCGCGGGCGGGACCGCGCGGCAGTGAGAGGTCGCGGGCCTGCGGCGATGGCGGGGCCCGGCCGGGGCCGCGTCCGGGAACCGGCGCCGGGAGCGGGGCTGGCGCGGCCACGGCCTTGGCGCTTGGCCGCCTTCCGACACCGCGGGCCGTCTGCCGGGGAAGGGGGAGGGTCGCGGGCCGGTGTGCGGGGAGACGGGCAGGGGCCGAGCCCGGGCAGGCGGGCGGCGGAGGGAGGCGGCCTGCGGGGGAGGGTGACCGGCAGCCCCGAGAGGAAATCACAAACAGCCCGGAGGCGGGCAGTGCGGCTCCTCGTTGCTCGGAACCTCCGCCACCCGCGAGCCCTTCGCTCCCTCAGGAGAGCTCTGTGCACTGGGAAAGCCGGGGCCCGTCCCGGCTGGTTCGGGGTCTGGCTCCCGGGATGTGATTCTGCGTCGTATGAGGCTTTCCTCCTCTCACTCTCTGGAGGTGCTTTATGGAGCCCAGTTTACTGTGTTTCATGAGACTGGCAAGGTGCACAGCGTTGCTGGGGACTGAGAGGGATCCAGGAGGAGTGAGTAAGGCGCGAGCCGGGAGAAACACCCGGCGAGGGTGGCTAACTTGAGAGAGGCAGTGGAGGATGGAGAGCCAGCAGGAGGGTTCGCTCAGGACCGCGGAGAGTGGGGCATGAGTGGGGCAGGCCTTGAGAATCCTGAATGCTGACCTTGAAGGACCATCAGGAGGATGGGGGAGGATGTGCAGATGCTGACGCAGGGGGGCCGCTTGAAGAAGAGCTGAGAGCAGAGTGGCGGACTGGCGGGCCCCGGCTCAGTGAGCTGCAGACATTATTTTTTGGCTAGCACAGTGTTTTGGGAAACTTCTTTTTAATTAATTAATTAATTAATTATTCCCCCCCCCCCCCAAGCCCCAGTAGATAGTTGTATGCACATCCTTCTAGTTGCTGTATGTGGGACGCGGCCTCAGCATGGCCGGAGAAGCGGTGCGTCGGTGCGCGCCCTGGATCCGAACCCAGGCCGCCAGCAGCAGAGCGCACGCACTTAACCGCTAAGCCACGGGCCGGCCCTGGGGAAACTTCTTGAACCTGTTGCCATTATTTTTTAATTGGGACATTTTCATATAAAATTAAATTTCTTTCTTTTCTCTGTTTCTGACTCCCTCTCTCTCTGTATGTCCTGAATTCCCTTGTGACAGCCATTGGCTGGAACTGGGAGGTAGTTGCCCCTCAAATGGAGCATGAATTCTCTGGTTGGCCACAGTTCCCACCATACCCTGTCGTGATCACCCACACTGAGGCTAGGTGTCACTTGCCATTTATCATATTTTTGATGATGTTTTCTTTTAGCAAAGTTAAGGGGAAAGAGAAATATTTCTTATATTTCTGTCATGCTGAGAAAAAAAATATATAGATAAAGAAGACTGAGGATTTCAAGAAAATTTTTTCTCATGCCATGACTGGCTTGACTCATTTATTACCTGCCTGGTGTCCACAGGCATTTACATTTGTGACCTTGGTTAGATTCAGGGATGAACGTGACAAGCTAGAGCACATTGAAGAGAATGACTGGGTGAAAGCTGAGGATTAATGCTGGGGCTTATGTTGTTTAGATAGATGAACTGTATATGGACAGATACACACACTCTATATGTTTGTATACCTAGAGTTGATCTGAACTCTCAGCCAATTCATGAATTCCCTTTAAAACATCCCTGACAGACAAAGCTGTGAGTAATGTACAGACTCTTTTATTTTTATTTTTATATTTTTTAAAGATTTTATTTTATTTATTTTTCCCCCCAAAGCCCCAGTAGATAGTTGTATGTCATAGCTGCACATCCTTCTAGTTGCTGTATGTGGGACTCGGCCTCAGGATGGACGGAGAAGTGGTGCCTCGGTGCGCGCCCGGGATCCGAACGCGGGCCACCAGCATCGGAGCGCGCGCCCCTAACCACCAAGCCACGGGGCCGGCCTACAGACTCTTTTAAAAGCAAATTTTTTTCATAGATCTTCAGTGTCCACTTAAATGAATTTGATTATGTTACTCAAATGTGGTTAAACATAAACTTGCATATAATGTCCTTTGCTTAAAGCTGTGATACCACCGTAAACTAAAACATATGTGAAAAATAAATTCAACCAAAGTTAAAAATAATTCAATGCAGTAAATTCAAGTTGACAACATTAATTTAATGTGATGAATGCTATTTTGCTGAACTGAGTTGGAGCTCTCAATGTGAGCATAGTGCTGACCCCTATAGCTCAGATTCTCTTGAGTTTAACAAGCCTGATCAACTGTGCCCCATGTGATAACTTAATTAGGCCACCAGTTTTCTCTATTCTAATTACTACAAAATTATGATGTCACTTTGCCCTTCACTTGGTACATGGCGTCATTTACGTGTTAATTCTGCCTGTGTTCTTTTCTCCTCTACCAATTGCAAGTAAAGTAATACTACTTGGCTCTACTGTGTTCCTCCACAAAGGCAAATGACAACACTGAATTTGGCTAGTAATATTTGCTTATTTAAAATCTTTAAGGGTTATTTTCATAATGAAATCACAAAACTGAGCGCTTCTCATAGAGAACTCTTAGATCCCCAAGCATATATCTGAACCTCCAAGGGTCCAAAGATCCCAGGTGGAGAAGAATCCATCTAGTTCATTATTGGTAACCGGGTGGCAGATATACTGATTTTCCATTGCCATTCCATGGCAGACATGCTTATTGATGGGGCAGACATGGCTAATCAGTCTAGGTACTTTTACCTCTCTGAGCCTGTGTTGGGCTTCAAGTCCTTCTCTACATAATCGCAGCTAATCCTTCAGAGTTGGAGTTAAATCCTGTTTGCCTAGGAGGTGGGGTAGTCTAGATTATGGAGAATTTTTTACTCTAGCTTTAGGGGTTCAGCCTTATCAGGAAGCAGTGGGAAAATTTTGAGAAGAGAATGGTAGGAGATTAGTTCAGAGGTAGTACTTGGGATGGTAAGGAGAGGAAGAAAGTGGAGGCAGCTATGCCTGGAAGGAGGCTGTGTCTTTGTTCATTTATTCATTTGTCAGTACTAGAGTGCCCACTGTGGTTAATGGGGTGTGTGCATGGGGGAAGTGAAGACATGCTATCTTACTTTAAAGATCTTATTAATTTGTTCAACAAATACTTATTGAGTCCCTAGTATGTGCCAGGGGTTAGGATGGACACTGGGGATATAGTGGTGAGTAAGCCAAACACAGTCTTCTCATGGATTTTAGGATTTAACGGGAAAGACATTCATTTGACAAGTAAGGACACATTTTGATGAATATTACAAAAGTGGAAGCAGATGGAGCTCTGAGAGTGTATGGCAGGGAGTCCTCACCTCTTCTAGTAGCCTAAAGGATTAGTGGGAGTGGGGAAGGCATTTGAGACTGTATGCTTGTATGTAGAGGGAGGGAGAATGTTTCATGCACAGGGAGCAAAGATTCAGCAAGGGGACAAGCAGGGTGATTTGAGTTGAGGCTTTCACAGAGATCAAATTGTAGAGACAAGATTTGGGATTAGATCCTAAGGACAATGGAAAGTCATTGAGGGCTGGCCCCGTGGCTTAGCGGTTAAGTGTGCACGCTCTGCTGCTGGCGGCCTGGGTTCGGATCCTGGGCGCACGCCGACGCGCCGCTTCTCCAGCCATGCTGAGGCCACGCCCCACATGCAGCGACTGGAAGGATGTGCAGCTATGACATACATAGCTAGTTGACATACAACTATCTACTGGGGCTTTGGGGGAAAAATCAATAAATAAATAAAAATTAAAAAAAAAAAAAAAAAGAAAGTCATTGAAGGTGTTGAACCAGGGGAGCTTTGCATTTTAAAAGAATGCCTCTAGCTCTGGAATGGTGGGTAGAACAGAGAAGGAGGTGGCAGAGAAACTGTTTGGAGGTCCTAATACTAGTCTAGGAGATGTGATGATGGCATTGACTAGGATGATAGCAACAGGGAGGCAGAGAGGTGAACAGACTGATACTTAGGAGGTAGAACGGACCAGACTTGGTGAATGGTTGAAGGAGCTGAGGGGGAGGGAGGACTCGAGCATGATCTCCAGCTTTCAGACTTGAGCTGTTTCAGGATATCCTCCTTTAAGAGGGGGAGCACTGGCAGAAGCAAAGCAGGAACAGACTCCTCAGTGTCAAGAGATGCTGAGTTTGAGGTGCATTTAAGTAGAGATGGTCCAGCAGGCAGTTGTTTATGTGGTCCTGGAGCTCAGGAGGGAAGTCCAAACTAGTGATATAAATGTGGGAATCCTTGGTGTGTAGCTGCAGGAGTAGATTCAGCTGCCCAGGAAGAATTTCTAGAACACATCTTGCAAGTTGGTGTCCTAAATTCTAATTTGGTCCTCTGATGTATTTGAGGGGGTGGGGGCAGATGTGTTTTTTGAAAAAATTAGGGCAATAATGAATATTGAGATTTTACATTAAGATCTGGACTCTGGCTTCTTTTAAAAAATGAGATTATCTAACAACACTCACCCTACGTTTCTGCATGGCAGCAATTGCCTGGAGCTGAATAGTGGCTTCTCCCATTAGATAGGGCATGATGTGTTCTTCAGTTTGCCACAGTCCCTACCACTCCCTATGGTGTTCCTCACAGTTATTCCAGCCCTCTTCATTTAGTTATCTTCCATACTGGCACCTGTAGGCATTTGAGTTTATGACTCCTGCTATAGAGTGAGATGTGAAGAGGGCCTAGGAGAAGTCCAAGAAGCTCCACCGTTTAAAGGGGAGGTAGAGGAGGAGGAACCAGCAAAAAAGACTGAGGAACAACCAGAGGTAGGAGCAAAGCCAGGAGGGTTATTGTTAAGAGGAAGGAATGTCGACCAGCTAAGCCCAGTGCTCTTGACTTGGTCTGACATGATAAGGATGTGTCCTTTGGTCTCATCCATGGAGGTCATTGGTAACCTTGGAGAGAGCCGCTGCATTCACAGGGTGCTGGGTGGAAGGGAGGTTGTGAGGCATTGAGGAATGAATGGGAGGAAATGGAGACAGGGTTGAGAACTTGTTCAAGAAGTTTGGCTTTGAAGGACAACTTGTAGTGTTGAGAAACCACAGGATAAAATCAGCACATCAACCTGGAGTGTTAATTTGGCTTCAATATTTGAAGATTATTTTTAGATCAAAACAAACAAATTAGGTATGTTATGCAGTAGAGAGGCCCCTGAGAGACGGGTAGAGAGAGGAGACTAGAAAGATTAGGTTTGGGCTAAATGTTGAGTGTTATCTTTGCCAGGCTCTGTGCTGATCCCTTTATATTCATGATCTCACGTAGTTCTCATAGTGACCCTATGGAGTGTATTTCCAGAATGTTCCTCATTTTGCAGATAAGCAAACAGACTTGAGAGAGAGGTAAAGTTGTATGATAAGTGGCTGAGCTGTGGTTTGAATCTGACTGTCACACTGAATGTCTATATACTCAACTGCTTTTTTTTCATAAGGATATCAAATTGTACCAGTAGCGTATATTGAAAACACTTTTCTTTTGCCATTCAATTGCTATGACACTTGTCAAAAATCAATTGGCCATATAAGTATGGGTCTATTTTTGGACTCTCTTCTGTTCTATTGATCTATACATCTCTCTTTTTAACAATAGCCTGGATTTCTATAGCTTTATAGTAAGTCTTGAAATGAGGTAACTTAAGTCTTCCAACTTTGCTCTTTTTAAAAATTGCTTTGGCTGCTCTAGGTTGTTCCCACATCCATAAATTTTAGAATTATCTTGTCAATTTCTATAAAAAGGCCTTTTGGGATTTTGTTTGGGATTGTGTTGACTATTAGAAGACTTTTTCAGAAACGAGTTAGTGAGGCTTAGTTCTCATTTCCTAAGAGATTGAAGGAAATTCCAATAAAATGGAAGACTATAGGCTAAAAGGTTGTTAACTCAAGTTACAGGGTGAGACGGGTAAGGAGAATGAGTGGAGTGGCCAGGAATGAGATGATAAATGATAGCTGATCTCCGGTCATAGTGGAGGAACAATAGGGTACAGTGAGGACTTGGACAAACAGGAGAACCCAAGCCCTGTCTAAGGGGGCAGCCACTTCTCAGCTCCATGCACTGTTGCCATACAAGAATATGCGTTCAGTGTTGTCTGATCTTTCAATCAAGAGAAGTTGGAAATTCAGATTTTTATGCAATCTGCCAATTTTAAAATTAAAATTTAAAGCATTGAGTGGGTCAGTATCATCTGGGTCATGTAGAACTCTCAAGGCTAAATGTGGCCCATGGCCTGCCAGTCTGTGACCTCTGCCTTAGACTAATCGTTCTTTGGTTCTCATTTTCATCATCAGTAAGCATGACGGTGTGGAAGACAGTCTCTAAGGTTCTTTCTAGCTCGATGATTCTAAATTTCAAAAGAGGAAAATATCAAAATTATTCAAGAGTTTAGAAGATAGTTGAGAATGTCAACAATAAAGAGAATATTTTGAGAAGTTGCAGAGCTTTACATTTTACACTGTCATGTCTGTTTTCTCTTTTAATCCTTATGTCATCTTTGTGAAGTAGACAGCAGAATCATCTGCCCAACCACAGGGGAGCTCCAGGTCTCCCGATTCCAGATCCAGGGCTCTTGTGTACTGTAGTGCAATAGTCTCTGAAGGCTCTAGAAATAGGCGCTCTGAGAGGGAGAGCAGATCCGGGAGACTGTGAGGGGGCCTTACGCTCAGTTGAAGGCGGGTCTCTGGCTAGATTTAGAATTTAGCTTGGTTGAAGTGTTAAGACTTTTGGGTAAGAGCTGAAGCCTTTGTGAGGACTCCTAAGGCATGAACTTTGGCACATTTTCATCTTAGTGAGACAGAGCCTGGCACAGTACCTGACATAGTTCGAAGTTTTTATTTTAGTTGAATAAATAGATGGATTGATGGACGAAGGAATCAAAGGCTTTAGATCAAGGGGGCCGAGAATTTTGTCTAGAGAATTTCAAGGATAGAGTCAAATGCTTCTGGTAAGTGCTTTGAGAATGTTAAGATCAAAAGCTGAGACTTTATTCTTATAACTCAGCTGATAGATGGAAAAAGCTCACCATGTCCTCCTTCTCATATTTGACTCTCAGATCTGGGTTTTGATTAATAGATTATAACCATCTCACAGTGCAGTATGTTTGAGAAATCAAATACTGCAAGTATAAGGAAGTTAAAGCTGCCGAAGGGTTTTGTGTGCCTTTAAAACTTCCAAACAGATACAAGTCCTTATTTTTTGGAGATGCGTATTGAAATATGGAATGCCTGGGATTTCTTTCAATGGGGTGCCGTGGGTAGTAGTGGGGGTACAGATGGATCAAGATTGGATATAAGTTGATAATTGTTGAAGCTGAAAGATGGATAGATGGGATTTCATTATACTCATCTCTATTTTGTATATATTTGTAGTTTTCATAATCAATGTAAACACAAAACAATATCAGAGAGCTTCATAGGCTCAGCAATGCTTTTGGTCAATCAAACTTCACTTTTCTCTGAGCTCTTAAATAGTGTGACCTGGGGCTGGCCCAGTGGTGTAGCTGTTAAGTGTGCATGCTCTGCTTCAGCGGCCCGGGGTTCGCAGGTTCAGATCCCGGGCACGCGCTGACACACCACTTGTCAAGCTATGCTGTGGTGGTGTCCCATATGAAGTAGAGGAAGATGGGCACGTATGTTAGTCCAGGGCCAATCTTCCTCAGCAAAAAAAAAAAAGAGGAGAATTGGCATCAGATGTTAGCTCAGGGCTAATCTTCCTCAAAAACAAAAACAAACAAACAAACACACACAAATAGTATGACCATCGAGGGAGAAATAGAACTAAGGAAAAGAACATGATAGAAATAAGAATGTGGGTTTTGAGTTAGACAGCCATAGCTCAGCCTCTTCTTGCTGTGTGACCTTGGGCAAATCACTGAACTTCCTAGGTCTGCGTCTCCAGGTCTGCAAAAGCACGATAATGTAGTCTCCCTTGTTGGTTGTGGAGAGGGCTAGAAATGAAGTGGGCAACGCGTCTGAGGGCAACATCTGGCTCATCTTAGGGGCTCAGATCTGGTAATTTTTATTATTATTAGACAAAGACGGAGAGTAATGAAAGGGTAAAAATCTGCCTCAGGGTTTCCATCTACCCTTTCATCCCTCTGTGACTTATAAGTGCCAAGGGTTATATACCACAGAAGTAATTTATTATTTTAGAAACAGAGCTCTTAAAGACCAAATTGGACCACTTTGGGGTTTACAAGAACTGTAACCAGTTTACTGCCTTTCAGAAAATGAAGCAAGGAAGAACTTACAGAAGAAAAGCATATTAAAACAGTGGGATACCATTTTATACCTGTTGGGTTGGCCTCCTTCTTTACCCCCAATTAATGATAATATCCAATGTTAGTGAGTTTTTTGGTGAAACTGTTTTCTCATATATGTGTTGGTATACCCTTTGGGAAAACATTTTAGCAGTACGTATTGAGAGCCATCAAAAGGCCCATACCCAAAGATGGTAATATATTCTCAGGAAATACTTCAGAAGAAGAAAGGTTATGTAGCCGTTAAAAATGATTATGTAATATCATAGAGAAGACTTTTGATGTAAGCATGTAAGATTGTACCTATGTTTTATGATTACAGCTATGCAGTTATTACACATAAATGTAAATAGAGACTGGAAAAGAGCATGGAGAAGGGAAAACAGTTAATATGTTAGAGTCACAGATAGCGGCTTAGTTATTCTTTGAGAAATTCTTTTATTGCTGTTAAAGATTGTGCCTGCACGCGTACACATACACACTCAAAGACCTTACAAGAGTACCTTGCTGTCATGGTGCATGGGACATTTGGAACACGGGTAAATTCTTTCCAAAAATAGACTAATCAAAAACAAGAAGGCACCGGAAACCTGAAGGTTTTAAGTAGAGAAGAAATTGAAACCAAGACTTTCAGTCTTGAACCATTTCTCTACAAAGCACCATACTTTGATGCTTCTTTCAGATCTTTGCTGTCATCTCTCAACAGTCTTGAAATCACTTTGTTTCCAGGTTCAATTTCAGAAGCTTCAGCAACTGCGTCTTACACAGTACCATGGAGGATCCTTACCAAACGTGAGCCAGCTGCGCAGCAGTGCGTCCGAGTTCCAGGTACCTCCAGACATTTACTTCCTGTAAACTGAGTGGCGTGTAAAAAGACAGGCAAAGATTATCTTTAAAAAGATTAGATCTTGAAGGATAAACTAGGCCTCGATACAATTCAGTGTTCTTCTGGAAAGTCCATCATTCTCTGTCCTGGTTTCTACAGTATAAGATAGTGTTATTTCACAAATGGTCTAAGGCAGCACTGTCCAGTAGAAATATAATGTGAGCCACACATGTAATTTAAACTTTTCTGGTAGCCACATTAAAGAAAAGAAACAGGTGTAATTAATTTTAATATTATTTAAATAATTATTTAACCCAATATATCCAAAATATTATCACTTCAATATAAAAAACATTAATGAGATATTTCACATTCTTTTTTTTGTACTAAGTCTTTGAAATCTGGTGTGTATTTTAGACGTAAAGCACAACTTAATTCAGACTAGCCACATTTCAGTGCCTTCATGTGGCTAATTTCTACCGTATTGGACAGTACAGATCTAGGGCAAAGATAAATGGTCTGTATTGCATTAGATTAGTGCGTGTCATAGGGTGTTTTAATCCTTCATGTCAGTGAAGAGCCTTGTTCAAAACAGTGTGAAACTGTTTTAACAATGGTATATGATATTTTTGTTAAGACCAGAATTAGACTTACTTAGGTAGCCTAGTCTCTGAAAAATTAGGAGCCTGTCATTCTGATTACACAATTGAAGATTTGGTGTTAAAAGTTAAAAGAGGTATGAACTTTAAGAGGAAGCACAACTGTATTCTTTTGGGTGCCTCTCCATTTTAATAGTACTATCTTCTTTGTTGTAAAAACTGGGTTCACTTGTTTATGTCCCATAACACAAAAGTGTTATGTGAATTGGAGACTTCCATTTGAGAGTGTTAATAGGAACTCTTAAATATAATGGTGATTATAAAAAGTGCAATATAAACATATTTGTACCCTATTACACTGGAATCTTGTCTTTAATATAATGACATTGGAATCTCATTATAATACTGACTATGTTAGGGGTCTACTTCTATAGATCAGACTATCTTATCTGTTGGCCTACAGGATCATTCAGTATCCAAATAAAGTAGATCTCTGCTTTATGCTGGATTTCATGGTTCAGAAAATAGAGCATTGTCAAAGTTTGCTGTGTTTGGGATCCCAATTTTGTGGTCTTTATATAAATATGATTTTATTGTGAAATTTAGAGGAATACAGAATTTAATATCATGTCTCTCTCCTGTTGCATCTGCTGTTGGAATGGGATGAAGTGATAGCCTTGGCCTTCCTGGGATTCTTTCTTTTGGCCTTCCTGGGATTCTTTCTTTTGGCCTTCCTGGGATTCTTTCTTTGAATACTTTTTTTAACTGTCACACAATCACAAACTTGCATAAAAGTTGGAAGTACCATGCAAATAACTTTTTTTCCCGTTGAGAATAAGTTGCTGACCTGCTGCCATATCACCCAAAATATTTCACTGTGTATTTCCTATAAGCAAGGACATTGTCCTACATAACTAAAATAGTGCCATCAAAATCAGGAAATTAACAGTGATACATTATTCCCATCTGATCCTCAGATCCCATTCAAGTTTCACCTAATGTCCATTACTGTCCTCTATAGCAAAGAATCCAGTTCAGAATCACATGTAGTTAATTATTGTCTTTAGTTCCCTTCAGTCTAGAACAGTTTTTCATTCTTTCATTTTTGACATTAAAAAAATTATTTTTGACGTTTGTAACCTTGTGACTTTTGAAGATTACAGGCCAATTATTTTGTGGAATAACCCTCAGTTGGGATTTGTTTGATGTTTCTTCGTGATTAGATTCAGATTATGCATCTTTGGCAGGAATAGCACAGAAGTGATGCTGTTATTGTATCCCATTAAGTGGGTGGTTTTCATTTGGCTTATTACTAATGATGTTCACTTTTATCACTTAATTAAGGTGGTGTCTGTTAGGCCTCTCCACTGTAAAGTTATACTTCCTCGTTGTATTAATAAATATTTTATGAGGAGTTACTTTATCCTGATCCTCATCAAACTTTCAATTTATACATTTATTTATTTATTTCTATATATATGATTTTGTGATTTCTTATTCTATTCAATGGGTTATAATCTGTAACTATTATTGTTATTTTGCTTCTCACATTATAGGAGATAGGGCCAGTGGGAGCCCTTTTCCCAGGATTATTGACAAACTGAGGAATAAAGGGAATCCCAGAAGCATAGATTTTCTTTTTTAGGCAAACATTTTTGAGGTATAATTTACATACAGTACAATTACCCTCTTTTAGGTATACAGTTTTATGTTGTAGAATCACCACCACAATCAAGAACCAGAATAGTTCCATCATCCCCAAAAAGTCCCCTTATGTCCCTGTGTAATCTATTTCCACTGCCCACCTCCAGCCTCTGGAACCGCTGATCTGTAGTTTTGCCTTTTCCACTGTGTCCTATAAATGGTGTCAAGAGTATGTAGTGTGCTGAGCTCTTCTTTCACTGAGCATACTGCACTTGAGACCCATCCGTGCTGTTGCGTGTATTAGTTTCCTAGGGCTGCTGTAACAAAGCACATAAACTGGGCGGCTTAAAACAATAGGCATTTATTCTCTCAACAGTTCTGAGGCTGGAAGTCTGAAATCAAGGTGTCGGTAGGGCCATGCTCTTTGAAGGCTCTAAGGAAGAATCCTTTCTTGCTTCTTCCTGGCTTCTGTTGGTTGCCACTGGCCCTTGGTGTCCCTTGGCTTGTAGCTCCATCACCCCACTCTCTGCCTCCATTGCATGTGACCATCTTCTCTTTGTGTCTCTGTGTCCATATCTCTCTTCCCCTTCTCTTGTAAAGACATCAGTCATTGGATTTAGGGCCCACTCTCATCTAGTATGACCTCATCTTAACTTGATTACATCTGCAAAAATTCTTTTCTCAAATAAGGTCACATTCGCAGGTACTTGGGGTTAGGACTTGAACATATCTTTTTGGAGAATGTAATTCAACCCACCTCATCACATTTGTGAGTAGTTCATTCCTTTTTATTGCTGAGTAGTATTCCATTGTATGGAGGTGCTATAATTTGTTTATCCATTCACCAGTTGATGGGCATTTGGATTGTTTCTACCTTTTGGCGGTTGTGAGTAAAGAAAGATATTATAGACATTCACACACAGTTTCTGTGTGAACACCTAGTAGTGGAACTGCTGGATCATGTGGTAAGTGTGTATTTAACTTTATAAGAAACTGCCAAAGTGTTTTACCAAGTGGCCATACTATTTCACATTCCCACCAGCAGTGTATAAGAATTCCAGTGACTCTGCACTCTCTCCAGCATTTGGTATTTCAGTTTTTTTTTAGTTGTGGTAAAAAACACAACATAAAATTTACCATATTAACCATTTTTTAAGTGTACAGTTCAATAGTGTTAAGTATATTCACATTATTGTGCAACCAATCTCCTGAACTTTTTCATCTTATAAAACTGAAACTCAGGGCTGGCCTCATGACCTAGTGATTAAGTTTGGCGTGCTCCACTTCAGCAGTGTGGGTTTGGTTCTGGGCGTGGACCTACACCACTCGTTGGTGGCCATGCTGTGGTGGCAACCCACATACAAAATAGAGGAAGATTGGCAACAGATGTTAGCTCAGGGTGAATCTTCCTCAGCAAAAAAAAAATAAAAAAAACAAAAAACCCCCTGAAACTCTATACTCATTAAACAGCTCTCCATTCCTTCTTCCCCCTGCCCCTGGCAACCACCATTCTACTTTTCTGTCTCTGAATTTGACTGCTCTGGGTATCTCATATAAATGGAATCATATAATACTTGTCTTTTTGTGACTGGCTTATTTCACTTAGCATAATATCCTCAAGCCTCCTTCATATTGTAGCATGTGTCAGGATTTCCTTCCTTTTTAAGGCTAAATAATGCTCCATTGTATGTATATGCCACATTTTGTTTATCCATTCATCCATCACTGGACATCTGGGTTGCTTCCACCTCTTGAGTATTGTAAATAATGCTGCTATGAATATGGGTGTGTAACTATCTCTTGGAGATTCTGCTTTCAATTCTTTTGGGTATATACCCATAAATGGGACTGCTGGATCATATGGTAATTCTGTTTTTAATTTTTTTGAGAAGCCCTCCAAACTGTTTTCTGCAGTAGCTGCACCATTGTGCATTCCACCAACAGCATACAAGGGTTCCAATTTCTTCACATTATGGCCAACACTTGTTATTTTCTGGGGTTTGTTTGTTTTTGTTTTTGTTTTGATAGTAGTCATCCTAATGGGTGTGAGGTAGTAGCATTTGTTTTAAAAATTTTGGTCGTTCTAGTGCATGTGTAGTGGTATCTCATTGTGGGGTTTTTTTTTGCTTTTTTTTGGTGAGGAAGATTGGCTCTGAGCTAACATCTGTTGCCAGTCTTCCCCTTTTTGCTGGAGAAGCATTGTCCCTGAGCTAACATCTGTGCCAGTCTTCCTCTATTTTGTATGTGGGACACCACCACAGCATGGCTGAATGAGTGGTGTGTAGGTCAGCACCTGGGCTCCAAACTCACGAACCCCAGGCTGCCGAAGCAGGGTATGCAAACTTAATCACTATGCCACCGGCCCAGCCCTTCATTGTGGTTTTAATTTACATTTTCCTAATGACTAATGATGTTGCGCATCTTTTTTTATGCTTATTTGCCATTCTTATATCTTCTTTAGTGAAGTGTCTGTTCAAATCTTTTGCCCAGTTTTTAAATTGAGTTGTTCATTTTCTTACTATTGAGTTGTGAGAGTTCTTTATATATTTTGGATACCATTTCTATATCAGATATGTATTTTGCAAATATTTTCTCCCTGTCTGTGGCTTGTCTTTTCATTTTCTTAACAAAGTCTTTTTTTGTTGTTGTTTTTTTGTGAGGAAGACCAGCCCGGAGCTAACATCCATGCCAATCCTCCTCTTTTTACTGAGGAAGACCGGCCCTGAGCTAACATCTATTGCCAATCCTCCTCCCTTTTTTTTTTTCCTTTTTCTCCCCAAAGCCCTAGCAGATAGTTGTTTCATGGTTGCACATCCTTCTAGTTGCTGTATGTGGGACACCACCTCAGCATAGCCGGACAAGCAGTGTGTCGGTCTGTGCCTGGATCCGAAACTGGGCCGCCAGCAGCAGAGCACGCGCACCTAACTGCTAAGCCACGGGGCCAGCCCGTCTTAACAGAGTCTTGAAGAGCAGTAGTTTTAATTTTGGTGAAGTCCAGTTTATCAGTTTTGTTCTTTTATGATTTGTGCCTTTTGTGTCTTATCTAAGAATTCTTTGCTTGACTCAGGGTCACAAAGATTTTTTTCCTATGTGTTCTTTTAGAAGTTTTATAGTTTTAAGTTTTATATTTAGGTAATTTTAAGTTAATTTTTTTATGTGGTACAAAGTAGTGTGAGTTGAGGACCACTCTTTTTGCATATGGATATTGAATTGTTCCAGCACCATTTGTTGAGAAGATTTTCTTTTTCCTATTGAATTGCCTTGGCACCTTTGTTGAAAATCAGTTAACCATGTATGTGTGGGTCTGTTTCTGGACTCTTGTCTTCTGTTCCATTGGTCTCTGTGTCTGTCATTTTGCTGATACCACACAGTCTTGATTGCTGTACCTTTATAGGAAGGCTTGGAATCAGGTAGTGGGAGTCCTCGAACTTTGTTCTTTTTCAAAGTTGTTTTGCTTATTTTATTCTTTTTGCTTATCCATAAAATTTTAGAATCAGCTTGTTGAGTTCTACAAAAAAGCCTGCTGGGATTTTAAATGGGATTGCGTTGAATCTGTAGATCAGATTGGGGAGAATTGACATCTTAATAATACTGAGTCTTCTAATCCATGAACATGGTACGGAAGCACAGATTTTGATTCAAGTTAAATTGCTTATAATTGTTTATTTAAACACAGTCCTCTTCCTTTTATGTTTATGGATCACTTTGGAATTCACAAAATGCTTTTACATCTATTATTTTTATTGATCTTTAACTACAGCATTAGTTGGTAAGCATAGTACTATTTTATTGTTGGTTAAAGGCCAATTTTCTATCCTAATGGAGGATCTAAAAGTACGTTCTTTTCCTCTAACCCATTGGTCCCTTACACAGAGAACACAGACTTATCAGATGAGTAAACCAAAGCAAGCTTTCCAGGCTGCCTTCTGATAATCCGTAGCAAGGGGTGGTTCATCAGTCAGGGGTGGCTAGAGTTACAGCCCTCATATCTCTAGCCAGGGCCTGGGGTATGTACATTGAAGGCAGACAGGAGGAAGCGGGCTTTATCTTCTTCTCTGAGGGCTAGGGCTGTCTTTTCTGGTTAAGGGAGGGATAACAGTTCTCTAGCATGTTCCAGCCTGCATAACAGCTAGGGCTCCTGTTGGCTGTATGGCCTGATTGTGAGGCAGCTACGGAGAGAGGGACAGAGGGCTTCTCTCTGTATAGGACTATCTGGGTATAGTTGTAGCCTTTCATAGTCTTCATGTAACCCACCTAGTCCTTTCAAATTGTATCATTAAAAACTAATCACATTTTTTACATTTCTGACTACTACATTTTTGCAAAATTGCATCATCTTGTTTTTAACTGAGGGTTTATATTTCTAACTAATTTAGGGAACAATCTGGTGGCTAAAGGCAGGAAGCCCTGTTGTATGGCAGTAAAGGCTTGGAGGGCCAGGTCCAGAATGGTGATTTTCTTGAGGCCCACTACCAATACAAGTGGGTATAATGAGGCCTAGAGTTTGCATAGCAAGTATGTAAGAGAACCAGAACTTAAAAATCACATCTTTGACTCCTACTTCAATTTCAATGGCTTTCCTTTGCTGCATTTCCTTTCACATTTTTATAAGATTCTTTAAAAAAATGATTGGCAAAAGATATATCAGTTAAATTCAAACAAATGGAAAACATAAGTAGCAATATTAATCTCAAAATACTACTAATAATAGGCAACATTTATTGAGTATGTGCTATGTGCCAGACAATGCCTTAAGTTCTTTACATAGATTATTTAGTCTTCACAAAAACCCTTTGGGGTTGGTATATGTATTTGGTAATTGTCATAACATTATTTGACTTTTACGTGAGGAAGCAACATAGCAACAAATTGTGAAAAGCAAAAACTAGTAAAATGAGGAGAATGTGACAATAGCACAATGGTGGATTTTTAATTCACTATAATGGCTGAGCCAATATTCAAAATAAAGGTAAAAGAGAGTGATATCATTAACAAATCAGAATTACTACATACAAAAATTTATTCTGTAAAAAGGTAAGGTACTCTTTTAGATATTCATAGACAAATTTTAAAAACAACATTTTCCACTTGCTTATAAAAGTGACACTTGTGGACCCGCCTGGTAGCGTAGTGGTTAAGTTCGATGCTCCACTTCGGCAGCCCCGGGGTTCATGGGTTCAGATTCTGGGCACGGACCTACATACCACTCGTCAAGCCATGCTGTGGCAGCATCCCACATACAAAATAGAAGAAGATTGGCACAGATGTTAGCCAAGGGCCAATCTTCCTCACCAAAAAAGTGGCATTTGCTTATTATGGAAAACAGGTAACATCTGTGTTCACATTTTGGCTCTTGTCTTTCAGTAGTTTTGCTGTGACTATAAATATTTTTAACAAAATCAACATCATACTGCTTGTATAGTTTTGTATCTTTTTTGTGTGTCATGAAGGTTTTCCCTTATGTTTAAATGGTGTTCAGAAACATTTCTAGTGACTTAACGATGTTCTGTCACCTGGATGTACCACAATTTATTTAACTGCTCCCTTCTTGTTGGACATTTGGGTTGTTTTCACTGTTTGTTGATAAGATGTATGTGTGTGTATAAATTGATCATATACTAGGCCAAAGAAATTCTCAGTAAATTAAAAAAGAAGAAATTGAATCTGAGCATAATTGATAATATTGTAATCAATAATTAAATTTAAATTGAAAAATCCAACCACTTCAAAAAATTTTAAATCCTTTTAAAAAACTATAGGTTACATTATCAATGACAAGTTAGAATACATAAAGGGGAAAAAGATCACATTTGTAATAGCTTAAAAGTATATGTGTATAAAACATTTGTTTTACTTAAAAAATTTATAACTGTATGAAAAAATCTAAAAAAGCATGAGAGAAAATAAAGAGCCTTAAAGATTGCCTTCACTTTGAAAATCTGATGAAAGCTATCAATCCCTCCTGAGAAAAATATATACACGTGTACACATGCTCTCATTCACCTCTTTTTTATTTATTTATTTTCATTTTATTTGTTTACTGTTTTGGCGAGAAAGAGTCGCCCTGAGCTAACATCTGTGCCAATCTTCCTCTATTTTGTATGTGGAATGCCGCCACAGCGTGGCTTGACGAGTGGTGTAGGTCCTGCCGGGGATCCAAACCCACGAACCTGGGCCAGCAAAGCAGAGCACACCAGACTTAACCACTGTGCCACCAGGCCAGCCCAACTTCTTTTTTAAATAAACTTTTTATTAGGGAAAATTTCAAACATATTACACTCATTTTTGCATGTATTTTGGTCCCATATCAAGAACTCTCGGGGGCCGGCCCCGTGGCTTAGCGGTTAAGTGTGCACGCTCCGCTGCTGGCGGCCCGGGTTCGGATCCCGGGTGCCCACCGACGCACTGCTTCTCCGGCCATGCTGAGGCTGCGTCCCACATACAGCAACTAGAAGGATGTGCAGCTATGACATACAACTATCAACTGGGGCTTTGAGGGAAAAATAAATAAATAAATAAATAAATAAATAAATAAAAATTAAAAAAAAAAAAGAACTCTCGGCCTAGGAAGATTTACATTTATAAGTTTGTATTAAGTATAAAAAATCATTTCCCTTGTCTTCCTATATCTGGTTTTCTAAATCTGTAAAATATATACGAAGGAAAATTGTGGAAAATGATTCAGTAACTTAGTATAGCGTTAGGCAGAAAAGGAGTCATTTGAAATACCTATGCCTTTGCCATTGCTCCCTTATCCTCAAACAGCCTTTTAGCAGCCTTTAAATCTCCTCTGTCCTCATGCAGAAAAATCCTGAATGTATATTTGCATGCCAGATCTTGAGAGCTGCTTCTTTGAATTTGAAGTAATATCATAAGTGGCATATAGGTACCACCATGCATAATCTTCAGTTTCTGCAGTTGAAGCTCACCTTTCAGAGCTCCCCAGGCTCCTGTCCTCCTCACTGTGGACTGCAGGGGCCTGAGAAGGGAGAAGGGGAGAGAAGCAGGTTTGGATAAAGGATTGAGAACCGCCCACCCACCACACAGCACAGCGAACACCCCTGGCTTCAAGGAGCTGAATTCCAAGCAGGTGCAAAGCATATGTAGTGAAACAGGAGATACTGATTCTCATTGGATAGCCTCACAGATTGGTAGGGCAGAACGATGAGATGAACAAGGCACCTGTCCATCTTGTACTTCCTTTTTTCGAAAGGAAGAGCTGAGATTCCATGATGTCGTATGGACAGCTTTGGAGTTAAACAACCTGAGGGGCTACAGATCACCCTCCTGCTGTGATTTAGGCAAATCGCAGAGTTCTCTGAACCTCATCTGTAAATGGTGATGACAATTACCTGTTAGGGTTGTTGTAAGGACCTAATGAATGCAGAATAAAGTGGAAGGGCTTTGGAAACTGTAAAGTACTAAGCAACCTTCAGTTATTAACACAAATAGGGCTTAGGAACAATTTTGAAGTAGGAGGTTTGTATCTATCACTTTCTACCTCTTTTTTTCTGTGCTCTTCTCACTTGCCTCCCTCTCCACACCCAGGACCTGTGTTGTCCAATATAGAGGTCACTAGCCATATGTGACTATTTAAATTTAAATTAATTAAAATTAAATAAAATTAAAAACTCAGTTTCTTGGTCGCGTAAGCCTCATGTCATATGCTCAGTAGCCACACGTGGCTGATGGCTACCGCATTGGACAGCGCTGCTTCAGCCAGTTAGCCTTCCCGTGGCGCGCTCTGGTCCCCAGTTTCAGCACTGGAGTAAGTCCTCGCCTTACTCTAAACGCCCAGTGCTTTAAGATGATCTTTCCTTCCCTCCTTTCCTTTATCAGCCAATCAGATTTCTATGTCTTGGCTGAGGTGCTTATTTGGATTATAAGAAAAGTATTCTGTTTAAATTTCATATCACAAATTTTAGCCTCCATTTAACTACTCTGAGGCACATACCTTTCAAAAGAGGATGCCTGGGGCAGCCTTGTGGCTTAGCGGTTAAGTGCACGCGCTCCGCTACTGGCGGCCCGGGTTCGGATCCCGGGCGCGCACCGACGCACCGCTTTTCCAGCCATGCTGAGGCCACGTCCCACATACAGCAACTGGAAGGATGTGCAACTGTGACATACAACTATCTGCTGGGGCTTTGGGGAAAAAAAAGGAGGAGGATTGGCAATAGATGTTGGCTCAGAGACAGTCTTCCTCAGCAAAAGGAGGAGGATTGGCATGGATGTTAGCTCAGGGCTGATCTTCCTCACAAAAAAAATAAATAAAATAAACAAAAGAGGATGCCTGTAGAATCAAATCTCTAGTTGGCAGAATTTCACAAAATAAAAGGTGGCAGTTAATCTGAAAGCCTGTGTTTCGGAAAGACGACTCCACATTAACACCCCCCGCCCCGCCCCCGCCCCAACACACACATGAGCATCTGAATGAACAGGCTGACCCTGGGAGGGCTTTGTGTTCTCCTGCTCCCTTCCTCCTCTGAGAGAGGAGTTAACTACTCTTCTTTTTCACTTCTCATTAATTAATAGATAAATAATAACTAAGTACATTCAGCAGGTATTTCTTGAGCTGCTACTATGATGGCAGAAATATAATATTTCTGTATGAAGCATAGAAAACATAGCAATGAATAAGTTGGCGCCTCCACAGAAGATGATTGTGGCCTAGTTAGTCCTCATTTAACACCATCAGCTTCGTGTCCTGAGGTCTGGGCAGCCTGCATCCGGCCATTGCCCCTCACTGAAGGAGAGCTGCTCTGCCCTAAGCCACGAATGACCGTGGAATTTTGGAGCCTGTCCCAAAATGGTTATGTCTTGAGTCACAGATGAAAGAGTCTCCGCAGAGACCTCAAAACAGCCTCTTGTGCCGTCTGTTGGGTCTTCAGAAATTCTGTCTATCTCTGCCTTCAGCTCCCAGCTCCTCATATTTCCTGACCATTTCTCATCTAGTTCTTCTGACTCTTGGAGTTTTGGCAGGGACTTGCATGGCGAACTTGTCCTATGCCTCTGCTTCCTCTGAGTACTGCCCAGGATGAGGCTATGGTGTGAAGAGGAGTATGGAGTGGGTGTCCCACAGACCTGGGTTTGAGCCCTGGCTCCACCACTCTTTGGATCTGTGGTCCTGGGCATTTCCTCAACCTCTCTAAGCCTGTTTATTTCATATGTAAAGTAGGGATACTAATAATTATCCATAGGAGAAACTGAGATAGTAGGAGGCATGGAGACATTGACGAAGGGATTTGGGAGCTGGAGTGAGTTAAGGGAACTAGAGTGTAAAGATAACTGATTCCTTCCCAGCCACTAACTAAATTCTAGTTATGTATGCTCGTTCATCATAGTTTGTGGCTCTTGTGGCATAGTCATCTGCTCAAAACTTAAAAATGAGAGGGAATTTTATTCCCAAGTCATAAACCTTAGCTAGCCCTGCTCTTGGGTACAGCATGCTCTCTGTCAGCCCTGAAACAATACCCTTTAATCCAAATACTATTAGATATAATGAGATAGGGCAGTGACCTTGGGCTTCTGCATGAGATTTAGAAAACCTCATTTACAAATTATTCTAGCATGCATTATTTCCAGGAAAGATTTTCACTGATTACTAATATCTATTTTGTGTTATGTCTTAGTTCCTTTTTCAGAGAATGACATTTTTATGACCTTTTCCCTAAATTCTGTTTAGGAGTTCGTACCTCCCAAACTACATGCACTTTGCCGCTGTGATTTCTTACTGTCTGTGTTTGATTTGCTCACTGGTATGCCTTTGATTTTTGACTTGCAGGAGCATGTTCTTGTCTGCCTAAGGAAATAGTGAGAAGCACAGAAAGTTAGGGGCTTACTTAATAACTTTGGAATGTGCATCTGTCCCAAAATAGGAACTGTGACCAAGAACATGGTTGTCGCATTTTTAATACAGATTTGGGTAATACTTTTTTCCCTGCCTTTTTATCTAACCATATATGTTGAATAGTAGATTTATAGACTGAGAGAGAAAAGTAGAAAACTCATGAATCTCAAGTAGTCAGGAATAAAGATCTTGAAATTATAGAGGGGGTAAGGAAGCTTTGGCCCCACACACTGAATTAGAAACATCTGCATCCATGAGAACTTGCACAAGAGAACTGGAATACTGCCACTTTCATTCTGCCTTTCACATGCTCCCAATGCCTTTCACATGTTCCTGCAGTGGAGGGTCGGGGATAGCATGGGTGCTCCAAATAGTACTTTGAAAGACTGAATTGTATTCCATGAATTTAAAATTTCTATGCCTGAAAAGTTGGAAGAGATGGGAGCTTCTCCTGAGAAGTCCATCCTTTGGCTAAAACTGGTGTCTATTTGAAAAGAAATACCTCCAGAACTGAAGTGCCAACGCACATTTTGCTTTTTTTTTTTTTTAATTGTATTTATTTATTTTTTCCCCCAAAGCCCCAGTAGATAGTTGTATGTCGTAGTTGCACAGCCTTCTAGTTGCTGTATGTGGGACGCAGCCTCAGCATGGCCGGAGAAGCGGTGCGTGGGTGCGCGCCTGGGATCCGAACCCGGGCCACCGGCAGCGGAGCGCGCGAACTTAACCGCCAAGCCACGGGGCCGGCCCATTTTGCTTTAAAATAGAAGCTTTAGGGCAGTACAGAGGCTGCATAGTATGATGGACAAAAGGTCAGACTCTGAATTCAAATCCGGCCTCTGCTGCTTTCCAGCTGTGTGACCCTGGACAAATCGCTTAACATCTCTTAGCCTCAGTTTCCCCACCTGTAAAATGAGGATAGTAGTAATGCCAATACCAGAGTTTTGTAGTGAGGAATAAATGAGTTAATTGTATAGCACTCTTAGAGCAGTACCTAGTGCAAGGTGAGCGCGTTAGAAGTGTCTCCTCTTATTCTCAGTGTTGTTGCTACCGCCACCATCACCTCTACAGCTGATGCTACACCACAGGCTTTGGCATCAGCCTGGGTTGAATTCTAGCTCTGCCACGTACCAGCTGGGTGTCCTATTTAAGTCTGAAAGCCTCCACCTCTGCATTTGTAAGATAAGATGGGGCGTTAATAGAATCTACTTCACAGGGTTATGGTGAAGAGGAAACGGGATGATGTGTGTGAGGCGCTGAGCACAGTGCCTGAAGCCATAAGTGCTTGTTGCTGTGTTACTGTTGGTACTGCAGCAGCTACCAAGGCCTCAACCAAGGCATCGCCCACAGCAGAGTGTTGGTCTCCATTGTGAGTTGTGTCACAAGTAATTTGTTCTGACTAATAAGCTACCAGTGCTTGAGAATTATTTTTAAAAATTAATTAGACCTAAGTCAAGGTTGTCCCCACCATAACATTATTGCCATTCACTTCCTTTTTTTTTTTGGTGAGGAAGATTAGCCCTGAGCTAACATCTGTTGCCGATCCTCCCCTTTTTGCTGAGAAATATTGGCCCTGGGCTAACATCCATGCCCATCTTCCTCTACTTTATATGTGGGACGCATGCCACAGCATGACTTCATGAGCGGTGCACAGGTCTGTGGCTGGGATCGGAACCTGTAAACACCAGGCCGCCGAAGCGGAGTGCGCGAACTTAACTGCTACGGAACCGGGCCGGGCCATCACTTCCATTTTGAGAGGTGGAGCTCGCCTGCAGGGGACAACCCTGGGCTCTCAGGATTGGGCATACCCGGGTATGCCTGTTGGAGCATGGGTCCTGCATTTGGAAGTTGAGTGTTTTGTGTAGAGGCAGCGAACATGTTTGAGAATCGCTGGTCTTGGGATGCTGTCCTTTCTGCCACAGGGGGTACTGTTCACACTCTTTTGTGTTCATGCTCTTCCTTGTGGCAAACCTCTGCTTCTTCTGCCAGACCTAAGTGCCACAGTCCCCCAAAGCCTAGCCATTCTTATCTTGTCCAAACATACATAGCTACCAGGAAAATACTTATTTTGACTGTTAAAATCACTTTTCTAGTACATTAAACAGCTACTGTAACTAGCCCTGACTTTATTCATTAATAAATATTTATTGAGTCCTTGTTATGAGTAAGATACTGTTGGATTTATGAAGATAATTCAGAGGATGTCCCTTTAAGGAGCTAATAATCAAGTTTGATAGACACGTTGTGTACACAAGAACTGTAGCAGGAAAACGTTCACTGTAGTGTTCTTTTTCTTTTTTTTTTTTTTTTTTTTTTTTGTGAGGAGATCAGCCCTGTGCTAACATCTGCCAATCCTCCTCTTTTTTTGCTGAGGAAGACGGCCCTGGGCTAACATCTGTGCCCATCTTCCTCCACTTTATATGGGACGCCGCCACAGCATGGCTTGCCAAGCAGTGCGTCGGTGCGCGCCCGGGATCCGAACCAGCGAACCCCGGGCCGCCGCAGCGGAGCGCGCGCACCCAACCGCTTGCGCCACCGGGCCGGCCCTTCTTTTTCTTTTTTAGCTTCCATTTTTACATTACATTCACAATTATTTATAGCTTGGTCTTTAATTCTTTGTTGTTCATTATAAAAGTAATACATGTTCATTGTATAAAATTTGGAAAATATGTTAAAAAAAAGGAACAGAAAAAAATTATCCATATTTCATCAACTAGAAATTACCATTTTAATGTTTTAGTTATTTTTCATGCAACTTTTATGCAAGTGATATCATTCTCCATATTTATATCCTGTTTCTTTTTCATTTCAGCCATTATATAACTATTTCCATATGTTATTTATTATTATTTTTTTAAAGATTTTATTTATTTATTTTTTCCCCCCAAAGCCCCAGTAGTTGTGTGTCATAGCTGCACATCCTTCTAGTTGCTGTATGTGGGACGCAGCCTCAGCATGGCCAGAGAAGCAGCGCGTCGGTGCGAGCCCAGGATCCGAACCCGGGTCGCCAGCAGTGGCGCACGCTCAATTAACCACTAAGCCACGGGGCCGGCCCTCCATATGTTATTAAAATACTTTATAAGTATAATTTTAATAGCTAAATAACATTTCATAACATATAACTTATAATTTATAACCACTCTCTATATGTTGGACATTTTGGTTGATTCCAGTTTTTCTTTATTATAAACAACATGGTAATAAACATCTTAGTGTATGAGTCATCTGTGTTTCTTTTTTTGTTTTTTTTTTAAAGATTTATTTATTTATTTATTTTCCCCCCAAAGCCCCAGTAGATAGTTGTCTGTCATAGCTGCACATCCTTCTAGTTGCTGTACGTGGGACGTGGCCTCAGCACAGCCGGAGAAGCGGTGCGTCGGTGCACGCCCGGGATCCGAACCCCGGGCTGCCAGCAGCGGAGCACGCACACTTAACCACTAAGCCACCGGGCTGGCCCCATCTGTGTTTCTGATCATAGATTTCTGTAGGTAGAATTATTCAGTCAAAGAGTATTTGAGGGCCGGCCCCGTGGCTTAGCGGTTGGGTGCGCGCGCTCCGCTGCTGGCGGCCCGGGTTTGGATCCCGGGTGCGCACCAACGCATCGCTTCACCGGCCATGCTTAGGCCGCGTCCCAAGTACAGCAACTAGAAGGATGTGCAACTATGACGTACAACTATCTACTGGGGCTTTGGGGAAAAAAAAAAAGGAAGAGGATTGGCAACAGATGTTAGCTCAGAGCCAGTCTTCCTCAGCAAAAAAGAGGAGGATTAGCACGGATGTTAGCTCAGGGCTGATCTTCCTTACGAGAAAAAAAAAAAAAGAGTATTTGAAATATTTGTAAGGTTATTAATACATGTAGCTTTGTTGCTTTTTGGCAAAGATATTTACCCTAACAAAATTTTTGACTCTGATTAATTTAAATATTTAGTTACCTTAACTACAGGAGATCCTTAGCCTTTGCAGGTCTGACTACAGGAGATCCTTAGCCTTTGCAGGTCTAACATTCCAAGTGTTGACTCTTCAAGAATGACTCCAAAGTTCGTGACATAAGGTAGTTTGCGTACTTACTGAAGCACAGAATTTAATCACATGGGCCTAGAGGCTGGAGTGCAGAGTTGAGTCCCTTGGCTGGTGAGTGACCAAGGCTACCTAGCACGTGTTTCGTTGGGGCTTCGTGGTCTCTGCAATACCTCTCATATATTACTTTAAAATTTAATTTTTTTTGATATAGAGAACTTTAGTGAAAACTGAAAAGGCCATTAATTTATGGTGTACAGATAAGCATAGAAAATCTATGACTCTCAGAGAAATGTGATTCAAGGAAAAAACAAGAGTTTGTACAGATAATTTCATATTAACAAAAGCAAAGATTTGAAAGGCCTACTACTTTCTAATTGCTTGATAGTATATATTAACATGTCATTTCTAGAAAATAAATCCAATTTTGTTTTTAGTGTCAAGTGAAGAAATTATTCTTTTTATAATAACTCATGAAAGGGTTATATATATCTTTATAATAAAATATGAAAATAAATACATTAATGAAATCATCAAAGAACCGCTACAAATTTTTCCCCCTTGTTTGCTTTAATTATTAATTAATTAATTAATTTTTTTCCACCCAAAGCCCCAGTAGATAGTTGTATGTCATAGCTGTGCATCCTTCTAGTTGCTGTATGTGGGACGTGGCCTCAGCATGGCCGGAGAAGCGGTGCGTCAGGGCGCGCCGGGGAACCGAACCCCAGGTCGCCAGCAGCGGAGCATGCGCACTCAACCGCCAAGCCACGGGGCTGGTCCTTATTTGCTTTAATTTTAAAAGAAGTTCTTTGTGTTTTGGTGGGAATGTCTTATACTTTAGCTAGGAAAGAAAGTGTGTGGAAAACAAATCAGTGTCTAGAAGTCTGAGAACAAACTTAGTGAAAGAGACATTGCTTAGGCCAATCACAAGTTAATCTCTGCTTAACCTTGTACTTCTAAGTGGAACCACCCACCCCGCCAGCCCCCAACATCACAGTCTAAGAGCAGCTTTCTCCTCCCGCTTTGTTTGAACTATTCCCCTTGAGGTTGCTTTCTCTCCTTTTAGTGACAAGGAGGTGGCAGTAGCTGCAGTTGCTTCCTATCTGGCCCCTAGAACGTTTCTTGCTTTTATTTCACAGTCACCTGGCAAATTAGCACCCCCAACTCTTACAATCCCAGGACCTGCCTTTTCACCCCTTCCCCTGAAAGTCTCAAGACACATATGAAATGGGACCCCGTCTTGGAGGGACTCATATTTCTGCATGCTTTCGTATAGTGATGTGGCCTTGTGGCCCTGCCCAGTATGTTAAAGTCCTAGATTCAGTCTGTAGTGTGCTGACAGCACCCTGATGATATGGCTGTGAGTGCAGATGGAGTCAGATCTGTCTGGTTTCTGGCTTCTGTTGTAGCCTTCTTCCCCAGGCTCCTGGGGCCACTTAACCCCTAACTAGCTAGCCTCTTGCTCATCTCTAGGACACAGCCCAATCTGAGGCAGAGGGACTGAGGCTTCCTCACACTCTGTAATTTGGCCTCAAGTCACCATCATTGGCCTTGTGCCTTAGCTCTGATAACTGGACTCTTGTCTGCTTCCTGGTTGCCAGAATCCCATGGTAACCTGCCTCATAGCCCTGTGCCTTGTTTTTATCATCCTCCCTCCCAGAGACTGAAGTCCTGCCCGAAACACAGAGACTGATGCACTTTCCTGATGTTAACCACCCATTTTGCCTTTCTGGTTGGATTCCAGAGTGCCCTAGATTTCTCATTGTTCTGCACTGCCTGCAGTCAGGAAGCCTCTGTTCTTGACACTTATCTCAGCACATAGCAACTCCATTCTTCCAGTTACTCAGGCCAAAACCTTGGAGTCATCCTGAACTCCTCCCGATCTCACATCTCACATCTGAGCCTTCAGCAAATTCTTTTTTTTTTTTTTTACAATTTTATTTATTTATTTTTCCCCTTAAAGCCCCAGTTGATAGTTGTATGTCATAGTTGCACATCCTTCTAGTTGCTGTATGTGGGACTTGACCTCAGCATGGCCGGAGAAGTGGTGCGTCGGTGCGTGCCCGGGATCCAAACCCGGGCCGCCAGCAGTGGAGTGCACGCACTTAACCGCTAAGGCACGGGGCCGGCCCTTCAGCAAATTCTTGATGCTACATTAAAAATATATCTAGAATCTGACTACATTGATCCAAACCATTATCATCTCTGCCTTGGATTCTTGCACTAGCCTCCTGACTGGTCTCCTGGTTTCTATCCTTATCCCCTTTCAGTTATTCTCAACACTGCCATCTGAGTGATCCTTTTAAAATATGAGCCAGATTATATTACTTCTCTTTTCAGAATCCTCCAGTGGCTTCCCACGTCACTCAGTGTAAAGTCAAAGTGCGTACACTGTCCCATAAGGCCCCGATTCTCTCTCTGCTCTTACCTGCTACACATCTGTCCGGCACCCTTCCTCGCTCACTCCACTCCAGCCACACTGGCCTTTTTCTCTGCTCCTTGAACTCCCCCTGGGATCTCTCGGCCAGGAATACTCTTTCCCCAGATATCTGAATGGCTTACTTCCTCACTTCTCTTAGCTCTATTCAGATATCTCTGATCCGTGAGGCCTTCCCTCTCTAAAATTTGCAACCCCCTTCACCCTCTTTCCTGCTTAATTTTTTTCCCTTCTCAAAATTCAACATACTATATATTTCTGTTTATTTATTTCTATTCTGTCTTCTCTATTAGAATGTCAGCTCCGTGAGGACAAGGGCACTTTGGTTCACTGCTGTATTTCCAAAGTTTGGAACAGTGCCTGGCCAGGTTGTGAGTTCATTAAATGTTTGTCGAATGAATGAGTCAGATAATTGAATATTTGCCATGTGTCGGCACTGTTCCAAGTGTTTTATATGCATCATCTAATTGTACACACAGTAACCTTATGTGATAGTACTTTGGTGATTCCCATTTTGCCGATGAGAAAACTGAGTCTAGTTAGAGAGGTTAAGTGACTTGACCAAGAGGATCGGAGCCACCACACAAATATTTGGATAGGGCAGCATGTTAGAACAAACATAGACTTTGTTATCAGACAAATCTGCATTGAGGTCCCAGCTCTGTTGATTGAGTTAAAACCTCTCCAAGCTTCAATTTCCTTGGTTATAAAATATGGACAATGATTCTACCTCTCAGGTAGAAGGATTGCGTGAAATCAGGTGTACGTTATTTTAATATGTATTTTCCTGATTGCCGATGAGGTTGACATTTTTTTCATATATTTATTGGCCATTCAGATTTCTTCTGGGAATTTCCTATTCATAACCTTTGCCCAGTTTTCTTTTTGTTCTTTTTCTTATCAAGTTGCAGGAGTTCTCTGAATGTTAGAGATACATGTGGTCCTTTGTATTACAAATAGTTTTCCTCACACTATCATTTGTCTTTTGATAATGTTTTTAGAATCCTCTTTTATTTATATACTTAGAGGTCCAGTGTTAGTGATTGATCAGGTCAGTGAGAATACAGATTTATTCATTCAACAGATATTTACAGAGTGCTAGAATTTTGTGGGATATTCCTTCTGTTAGGACTGCTCTAAATCCTGACTTGCAGTTTGCGTCACTGATGGTGGCTCTCAGCTTTGGTTTTAGCAGATTCTTGAAAGAGAATGTGTTTTCTCAGAGTCAAGTAGACCCAAACATTTTCCAGACTTTGGCCACATAATCAGAAATTTCAAAAGAGTTCTGTAATTTGTGGACTTGGCTCCAAATGCTCAGGCATACGTTGTCTTCTCTTTGAGCAGAGTTTGCTTTCAGCTTACCCCACCAGCCCTGCAACTATGCAGCGTGACTAGGGCAGGTGATGAACACTTCAGACATCCCCTGTGGGGTGAACTCCAAAGGTGGCCTCAGAAACTAGACACGTAGTTCATATGGTCAAAACCTGGGAGGCTCTTCTGAAATCGTGTGACATAAGATCAGGGCACCAGCTCTGCAGATCCTCCAACATCTGGGTGTTGCAGCAATGGGGAATAAGTGTAGCATCCAGATGCTGCCTGCCCGAGCTACAGGTCCATACTGAGTCTGAATAATGAAGTCTCTTGAATGAATTACCACTGCTCCTATTTTCACCCTCCAGTTTCAGGTTTAGTTTGTGGAGATGTCTCACACAAGAGCTATCTTGTAAGCTAGTTGGGGTTCAACAAAATGGGTCTCTCAGAAACTTTAATAACACACAAGTCCTTGTTTTGAAAAAGCAGCTTCAGTAAATCTCTTCCATAAGTCTCTACAACCTGCCATCCAGTGCATTAAAATAAACACAGTTTTCACGCTCCATGAGAATTGTGTCAAGCATGTGGTCAAGTGTGGGGTGGTCCCTGGGGTCAGACTGGGGATCTGATTACCATTTTTACCACTAACTAGCGTTGGGACGTTAAATAAGATCCTTAACTTCTCTATGCCTCAACTCACTCATCTGTGAGATGTGGCTACTAAATAGTACCTCATATAAAGTTGTTGTGAGGATTGAGTTAATGCATGTATATCCTTAGAGCAATGCCCGACACATAGTTATTGCTCAATAGATGTCGCAAAGTTCCTGGTACGAACTCTCCTGTTGAGTGAAGTATTAGAAGCTGGGCATAGCAGCCTCCTAATTTGACTTCAAGAAAGTGTTGGTACCATTTTGTCCTTCTTTCATTGCAAGTACGCTATCCAGGACTGGAGAACTAAGCTTTTGCTCTTTATATAGAGCTTCTTAAATTCCAGACAGGCTAGTTACAGTCTACTCATTCTTTGCTGACTAGGTGAGAATACTTTTGCTGAGTCTTCCTTCATTGGCCTGTCCTGGGGTCAGCCAGGCCGTGTGTCAATGCTCTGACCCAGTGCACCTTCCAGGAGAGGCAGAGGGAATACCCAGAGAGAAGCCAGGCCTAGGTAGTGGCAGAGCCAGCACCAGGACAGGGCCCAGGTCTCCAGAGTCCCTCGCTTTTTGATTCTGTGCTAAGTTCAAATCACATTAATATGAAGCAATTCCTTTACCTTTCTCCTCAAATCCAGCCTCTGACTGCCAAGTCCTAAAAGAGAGAGAAGCACCACATATGCAGCAGTGATCATCTCTAACTAAGCTTCTAAGTTCTCACAATTTTTGGCAGTAGAACCAGCCAAAGTTTTGTTCCAGTTCCCTACAAAGTTTCACAATAGTCAGGAGTCAGAATTGGTTCCTATGTTATAAACAGCCAGTTTTTATACTTTAAACTTTAAAATGAAGCTTTAGTTGTTTATAATTACTTTGAGCATTTCCCAAGAGTTAGGATAACATCTGTAGAAGATTCTACACAGGGCTTGATGCCAGACGCCAAAGTGGTTTCCCTGCTCAAAGGCAATAGTCTGTGCCTCAAGGATCTCCTGGGTACAGAAATTGGCTGCCTTGACAACAGCTAGTTAACATCTTAGCCCTTTTCCATCTTTACCCCCAACCTCTTGGGAATGTGACTTCAGAAAGCTCTCTCCTCCCCATTTTCTCCTGCGGCCTCTTTTTGGAGGCAGTTGCCTCGGTAACCACCTTCTTTTCTGCTAGTTTACGTGAGTCCGAGGGAAAACACTTCCCCACAGACCTTAATTAGATAGAAGTTAAACAGTAGTGAGGAGAAGAGTAAAGACAGTTACTGAGTACCTGACTGTGCTTTGTGTACCCTGTATCATTTAATCCTCACGTCAGCCCTCTGAGATAAGTATTATTATCCCCATTTTACTGGTGCTTAAACAGTAATGTGCCCAAGGTCACACGAGCGGTAAGTGACAGAGTCAGGATTCAAACTCAGATTTATCTTTCCCAGGCTTTTGCTCTTATTTTGCAAATTAAACAAGTATAGACACATAAAATCAATTTGTTTTCAATTAGGAAAAGTGTTTTATTCTTTCTTTTTCTCAGTCTGGATAGATGCCTTTTTCTAGTACCCTGGGGCCATCAGATGCCCAGTTCAATGTGACTTTTGCTTGGTTCCTTCTCTTAAATTATATTTTGTTCACTCCTTTAGCCCCCTGAGAAGTCTTTTTGCTAGTTTAATCCTACTTTCAGTTCTTCTCTTGACTATCTAGGAAATCTGTCCTTGAATTAATCTTAACTCTCCCCTGAACTGACATTTTCGCACTGGAACTTGGTCAGGAAAGGCCAGAACTGGGAGGCTAAAGCCAGGATGAAAGAGGGAGGCCAGTTAACAAAGGAAGGAGCAGGCAAGACCAGAAAGGCAGGCAGGTTCCAAAATATCAGAGAGCCAGTCAGGGTGGGTTCAACAAGAGCAGATGTGGCCACGCAGGTTGTGGCTCTTCATCGCTGTGGCTGCTGAGTATGGACCACTGAGTCTGCCAGGTGCCTGTGGCCTAAGTTGCTCAGAGACCTGCTGTTGAATTAGAGGCTGCACTTAGCTCTTACTTGCCATCTTGTCACTCACGAAATTGCTCAAGAGACGCTTTCTACCAGTCTGTGCGTGTTTAATATCTAAGTAATTTTGAGCGTTAATTTAGAATTAATTAATTTAGAACTATCATGTAAAAGGTTTGAAGCAGCTTATAAGTTAAAATGTAACTCAGAATGAAGCAGAGAGAAGAGTATTAAAGGGGAAACATTTATGGGAAACAAAACATAGCCTCGACTAGGCTCCTGCCAATAATGGACGGTTCTAATTTGGAACAGAGATCTTTCCCTATTGACTACTTGCCCTGGCAGATAAATCAGAATTCTTAGAACCAGAATAGACCCTGTAGCTCTTTTGATGCAATACTCTCACTTTATAGGTCAAAAAATTGAAAGCAAGGAAAATTAGGTGATTAGTTGAATGCTACTCAGCTAGTAAGCGGCTGGTGCTAGAATCGAATTTGCTTACTTAGTCTGAAGTTTTTCAACCACTCCAAACCATTTGACCAACATATTTTCCCTTTGTTTCTAAATGCAGTGGAAAAGGAAATTTACTCCTTCCTTCCAAGATTACCACCATTGGTACAGTGCTGCTACCTCTTCTTCCCCTACTACTATTGGTGAGAATGTACTGAATGGGTACCATGCATCAGGCATTGAGTTCACTATGACTAAGTGGTTTGCATACATTATTTAATCTTCCCAGTACCCCCAGAGGTAGGTACTGTTGCTGTCTCTATTTACAGGGGGACAATGGAGGCTAAGAACTAAGAACTAAGGAACTTCCCTAGATCACACAGCCATCAATGGTAGGGCCAGATTTCAAGTTCGGGCTCTTTGATTCTGGAGTTCGTGCTTGTAACTACTAGCTATCCTTCTGGCAATTTTTTTGTTCTTTTGTTGGATTGCTAAAACAGAACTATTTTCTCTGAATGCAGAAGTTGAAACCTGTTGAGGAAATTCAGCCAGAGCATTTCTTGAAGAAAAAAGAAACCATTTCCTGATTTCTTCATTTGTTAACCCTGTGACATCATTAGGGCTGGTATAGCTACTCTCTCGCCTTCACACACAAGAATGAAGTGGAGAGAGTTCTTTAGGAACTTCCGAAGCTGTTTGGAGGGCCAGAAGCTCGACCCTCCTCTTGATTCTCTCTGCCCTACTTCTGACCCTTTAAGCCTATGGAACTCACCATCCCAGCCGTTGAGTAAAGGCAGGCTGGAAAGGCCCCAAAACTAGTCCCTGCACTTACTGTAGACATTCTTTTCTTGATTCTGATCTGCTTTTACTGCAAACCCTGTCTTGCCCATTGTCAAAACCTTGGCTCTGAAACCCCGACTTTCAAGCCACCTCTGTCCCTTTGGATTTGTTTGTATTTGCCATGGATAGAAAAATCAGGAAATAGGAAATTTACCCAGCAAAGAAATCTCTTGGGAGTATGTTTGTTGTCACTATAAGCAATGACATGTGGATTAAAATAATAATGAGATACTGTAGGCAGGAGTGGTTAGCGTATGGACTCAGGATTTAGGTAGCTTGCGTTCAAAGCCCCCTCCGCCCTTTGTGAGGTTTGCATTCAAGAACTTAAGCTTTCTAAGTCTCAGTTTCCTCATCTATAAGATGGGGATAATAATAGTACCATTTCACAGGGTTGTTGTGAACATTAAATGAGATAATGGATATGAAGCATCTAGCACTGTACCTGGAACACGGTAAATGCCAATAAAGGTTAATTGTTATCAAAGTAATAATTTAGCCTTTTTGCTCATTAAATTAGGAAAAAATTTTGAGTTAATGTTGGTGAGGCAGTAATGAAATTTGTTCTCACAGACATTGTAAATTGGTATACATCTTTTTGAAAGCAGTTTAGGAATATGTATGAAGAGTGTTAAGATATTCTTTGATGAATTCTACTTTTGGGACTCTATCCTGAGAAAATAATCTAAGGTGTGAAAAGAAAATTTTAGTCCTGATAATGTCGCAGTATTATTTATCATAGTGAATAATTGATTTGAGTAAAATATGATACATCTGCTCAGTACACCTTAAAATTATGACTGTAAAAACTCTGCAGCCACATGGGAAAATGCTTGTATTATTATGTTAAAAGCAAAAAATTGAAAAGGAGGTACAAAATTGTATGCACCGATGATTATAGGAGTAAATGAAGTTTTCACACAGCTGGTTTGTGTCCAGGGTCTTTTTGACTTGGACACTACTTTTTTTTTTTATGTGGCTCTTAAAACAATTATCAGGGCCGGCCCTGTGGCTTAGCGGTTAAGTGCACGTGCTCTGCTGCTGGCGGCCTGGGTTCGGATCCCGGGCGCGCACCGACACACCGCTTCTCCGGCCATGCTGAGGCCGCGTCCCACATACAGCAACTAGAAGGATGTGCAGCTATGACATACAACTATATACTGGGGCTTTGGTGGAAAAATAAATAAATAAATAAAATTATAAAAAAATAAATAAATAAACTTCAAAAAAAAAAAACAACAAACAATTATCAAGTAATGAGCACAACATGGAACTGAATCCCATGCCTGAGTCTCATCCCCTGTTGCCCACCTCTAGTCTCAGGCTGAGGGTAAGGGATGGAGGGTAGTGAAGGATGAGGGTAAGGGATGGAGGGTAGCGAAGGATGAGGCGGGGCTCAGAGACGCTCCAAGGAGTCACTTGTGTCTTATGTGGGTTTCTTCTCAAATTCTCGAACTTCTCTTTGTAGACCCTCAGTAGGGAGATGGGGAGGTATACGTGGGCGTTAGTATGATCTCTTACTCTTGACCTCACCACCGTTTGCGACATCCTCAATGAAATTCCTAATAGTTTCTTCAGTCATACGTACATTATATTAAATGTTCTAACACTTCTTTATAATGATTATTTTGGGGAAGGAATAATAATTTTTAGAAGCTAACCCAGTGGGCTGTAAACTAAATCATTGCTTTTTAAAAAATTATAATAGTAATCCATCCTCATAAGAGTTCAAACAATGCAGTAATTAATGAAGGACAAAGTAAAAGTCCCCAGGAGTGAGAGGTAGGTTAGTGATGAGAAAGGATTGGGGATGTCTGTGGCCTGTTGAGCTCATTACTTGATTATAAAAACAGCAATCTTTACTTTGGATTATAAAAGGCTCACGTTTCGATAGGGTGCAGCAAAATGTTCCCCAGCCAAAATGACTGTGTCAGAAGGGTCTTTTCAAAATGTCTAGCTTGGCAGTACAGCTGTGAGAAAACATGCACAGGGAACAGAAACACAGGATGAGAACGGTGGCTGTGTTTGGATGGTAGGATTGTAATTCCACCTCTCCGCTTCTGTGTTCCTAAATTTTCTATAATGAGGTTCTATTTCTTTTGTAATAAAAGTCCAATTTGATATTTATTGAACACCGTCTATGTGCCGGACACTGTGCTTGACGCTGGAGATAAGACAATGACCCAGACAGGCACGGTCACTGCTTGGCAGAACTTCAGGCCAGGGGGAGAGGCAGATGATTTTACAAGTCACTGTGAGACCTGTGATAAACCCAGGGTAGAGGGGTCAGAGAGCAGCTGCAACACATCTGAGCGGTGTCTAACCCAGACTGGGGGTCGGGGGGAGCGCCAGGGAAGGCTTCCTGGAGGAAGAGATGTCTGAGCTGGGACCTGAGGGCTATATAACTGAAGGCTGGAGTGGGGAGTGTTCCAAGCAAAAGAAACAGCATTTGGCGAAGCTTGGAGGCAAGAGAAAGGATGTCTCGTTTGAGGAACTGGAAGTTTGGTGAGACTGGAACACAGACTGAATATGAGGTGGGGGTGGTGACAGATGAGACTGGATGGTGAAGCAGGAACCAGATCACAAAGGACCTTACTTTCTTTTTAAGGAATTTAGATTTTGTCCTAAGGGCAGTGTAAAGCTATTGGAAAAATGTTTATTTGCTTGCCTCTTTGCTCACTTATTCTTCCAAATTAATTTCAGTATAAAAGTAATATTTTTGTTGCAAAAACTCAAATAATATAGAAGCATATAAAATGAAAAGTAAAAATCTCTCCTTTTCTCCTTCAAACCCTCCCCCAGTCTAATCCCCAGAGGTACCTACTGCTAAATGTTTCCTTCACACCCTTTTGGAAGTTTTCTGTGTATATGCAAGCATATATTGTATATACATACTTTCTCTTTACACAAATGGAATCATGCTGTACTAAATAACTTCCACCTTAAAAACAAAACTGGAACATCTGGGACATCTTTCCATATCAGCACAAAACGATATATATTCTTTTCAATAGCTGCATTGTATACTTTTCTTTTCTTTTGTGAGGAAGATCAGCCCTGAGCTAACATGCATGCCAATTGTCCTCTTTTTGCTGAGGAAAACCAGTCCTGAGCTAACATCTATTGCCAATCCTCCTCCTTTTTTTCCCCCATTTTGTCCCCAAAGCCCCAGTAGATAGTTGTATGTCATAGTTGCACATCCTTCTAGCTACATGTGGGACTCCGCCTCAGCATGGCCAGACAAGTGATGCGTCAGTGCGCACCCGGGATCCGAACCCGGGCCGCCAGTAGCGGAGCGCGCGCACTTAACCACTAAGCCATGGGGCCGGCCCCTCATATACTCTTCTATAGCTATCCCATCATTACTTAGCCAGTCTCCTGTTGAAGGACATTTAGACAATGTCGCTCTTCCAAAGCAGAACTGCAGTGAACATCCTTGTTATGTATATCTTTGGGTATTTGTCTAAGGGTATCTGTAGGAAATGTTCCTAGAAGTAAAATAGCTGGAGAAGAGGGTTTGTACATTTAAAATTAGGATAGGTATTACCAAATTAGTCTCTCTAGAGGGAGTTACACTTTCTGCTCCCACCAGCATCATGAGAGTCTGTTTCTTCATATCGTCTCTACCTTGGGATATACTCACTTTAAAAAATTGCAGTAAAAAACACACAATATAAAATTTACCGTCTTTACCACTTCAAGTGTATAGTTAAGTAGTGTTGAGTACATTCACATTGTTGTGCAATCAATCTTCAGAACTTTTTCATCTTGCAAAACAGAAACTCTGTTCCCATTAAACAACTGCTCATTTGCCCCTCCCCTTAGCCCCTGGCAACCACCGTTCTACTTTCTCTCTCTCTGAATTTGACCACTCTAGGTACCTTGTGTAAGTGGAATCATACAGTATTTGTCTTTTTGTGACTGGCTTATTTCACTTAGCATAATGTCCTCCAGGTTCATCCATGTTGTAGCATGTGACAAGAATACAGTGAATAGTATTACATTGTATGTATATACCACATTTTGTTTACCCATTCATTCATCAAAGGACACTTGGGTTCCTTTCACCTCTTAGCTGTTGTGAATTTTGCTGCTATGAACATGGGTGTGCAAATATCTCTTTGAAATCTTGCTTTCAATTCTTTTGGATATATACTTAGAAGTGGGATTGCTGGGTCATATGGTAATTCTATTTTAAATATTTTGAGGAACAGCCGTACTGTTTTCCATTGTGTCTGCACCATTTTACGTTCCCACTAACAGTGCATAAGGGTTCTGATTTCTCCATATCCTCTCCAACACTTGTTATTTTCTGTGTTTTTGATAGTAGCCATCCTAATGTGTGTGAGATGATATCTCGTTGTGGTTGATTTGCCACTAATCTAATGATTAGTGATGTTGAGCACATTTTCACATGCTTATTGGCCGTTTGCTTTTCATCTTTGGAGAAATGTCTATTCAAGTTATATCCGTCCTTTTCATCTTTGCCAATCTAATGGGTAAAAAATGCATCTCAATGTTTTAATTGGCGTCTCTTTAATTATGAGTGAAATTTATTAATTCATTCAACAAATAAATATTCAGTGGCCCCTGTGTGTCTGGCACTATTCTAAATTGCTAAGGATGTAACATGAAAGACAAGTTGAGCATCTCTTTATGTTTCTTTGGCCATTTGCATTTCCTGTTCCGTAAACTTTGTTTTTAAGTCTTTTGCCTATTTTTCTATTGAGTACTTTATCTTTTTATTGGTTTATAAAAATTCTTTATTATATATTAAAGAAATTGGCTTTCTGTTTATTAGTTTTCTATTGCTGTGTAACAAATTACCACAAGCTTAGTGACATAAAACAACGCACGTTATCTGACAGTTTCTGTAGGGGTCGGGGTACAGCTTATCTGGGTTCTCTGCTTCAGGTTCTCACCGCGCTGTAATCCAGATACTGGCTTGAGGCTATGGTCTCATCAGAGGCTGAATTGGGAGTGCATGTCCAGGCTCCCTGGGGTTGTTGGCAGAATTCATTTGCTTGTGGTTGCCGGACTGAGGCATCCGTTTCTTGCCCAAGGCTCCCCTCAGTTTCCTACAGGCCACCCTCACTTCCCGGCCATGTGGGCCTCTCTAATGTGGCCACTGACTTCATGGCAGCTTATTTCTTTGAGGCCAGTGAAGAGGAGACTCTCCCAGCACCTCTGCTAGCAAGACAGACTCTTAAATATCAAAACATAATCATTCCATTGCTGTATCCTATTGGTTAGAAACAAGTCCCCAGTCCTGCCCATACACAACGGCAGGAAGTTATGCAAAAGCTTGAGCATCAGGAGATGGGGATCACTGAGAGACACCTTAGAGTCTGTCCATCACAATCTGCATATATATTCCAAATATTTTCTCCATTTTGTAATTTTTATTTGCTTGAGAGTTTTCTGCTCTAATTTTTTTTTTTTTTTTTTTGTGAGGAGATCAGCCCTGTGCTAACATCCGCCAATCCTCCTCTTTTTTTTTGCTGAGGAAGACGGCCCTGGGCTAACATCGGTGCCCATCTTCCTCCACTTTATATGGGACGCCGCCACAGCATGGCTTACCAAGCAGTGCGTCGGTGCGCGCCCGGGATCCGAACCAGCGAACCCCGGGCCGCCGCAGCGGAGCGCGCGCACTTAACCGCTTGCGCCACCGGGCCGGCCCCTGCTCTAATTTTTATGAGGCAAATGTGTTGGTCTCTTCATGGCTTCTATGCCATAATTTGTAGTATGTTTAGAATGGCCTTCATTACTTCAAAATTTCTCAAACATTCACCTATTTTTTTAACCCATACTTTATTCTAATACTATCATTACTTTGAAATTTATTTTGATGTGAGACTTGAGACAGACATCTCACTTTTTTTTCCTCTGGCCAACCTATTGCCTCAATTCTTTAATAATTTAGTTTTTATATGGTTCTTTCTTTTTTTTTTGTTTTGTTCCTTTGATATGGCTGTTTATTCCTCTGTCAATTTCCACAGCAGTGTAGTTACTGTAGCTTTATAATATGTTCTTTGATTTTAATTTTAGTTGTTTTTTGAATAGATATATATGTATGTATATTCATGTGGTTCAAGATTAAAGATAATCAAAAGAATGTGCAGTGAAAAATATCCCTTCCATCTCTGTCCTAATCACCTAGTTCACTCCCCACAGGCAACCAATGTTGTCGTGTTTGTTTAGTCTTCAGGGACATTTTATGTAGTTATCAGTAAATGTGAATATATAAACCACTTTACCCCACCATTTTACCCAGAAGTTAGCTAACCATAAACATTTCTGTACCTTGCTTTTTTCACCTAATATATCTTGGAGATCTTTCCATATCAGCTTGCAAAGAGCATCCTTCTTTTCTTTTTTTTTTTGAGTGCACCGTATTCTGTTGTATGGATTTGCCATAACGTATTCAATAGGTCCTTATCAATGAACATTTATTTACACTGTTGCAACGAACAAACTTTACACATGCATGTATAGCTGCAAGAAAAATTTCTAAAAGTGGCATTGCTGAGGCAATGTGTATATGCACTTATAGTTTTGATAGTGTCAGTTCGCCCTCCATAGAAGTTGTACCAATTTATATCCCTACCTGCCATGTATAAGAGTGCCTGTTTACCCACATCCTCCCCAATTCAGTGTTTTATCAAACTAATCTTTGTCAATCTTATAGATGAAAAATCATGTTTCTGTGTAGTTTTAAATTCCGTTTCTCTTATTATGAGTGAGGTGCATTTTTTTCCTATGCTTATGAATCATTTGTATTATCTTTACTGCAAACAATCCGTTCATATCTTTTGCCCCTCATTCTTTTGGGTGATTGATCTTTTTTTAATTGATTTTTTAGGAATTCTTTATATATTAGAGAAAGTAAACATTTATCTGTGACATGAATTGTAAATCTTTTCCCAGTTTGCCATTTGTCTTTTGACTTGATGATGAGATTTTTTTCCATGCAGACATTTAAATTTTTTTATGTATCAAAATTTAATGTTTTTTAAATGGCTTCTAGGTTTTTTGACGTGCTAAAGAGTCTTCTTTTCTTTGTTTCTTGTAATACTTTGTGTCTTTATTTTTAGATGTAAAATCTTTGATCCATCAGGAGCTTCTGCTAATATAAGGTGTGCAGTGTGGATCTGACTTAATTTTTCAGTTTGCTGGCCAGTTGCCCCAACACTGTTTATTGAATAATCATCTTTTCTCCACTAATTTGTTTTATTTTTTAATTTTTATTTATTTATTTTGTTGTGAGGAAGATCAGCCCTGAGCCAACATCCATGCCAATCCTCCTCTTTTTTTTTTGCTGAGGAAGACCAGCCCTGAGCCAACATCTACGGCCAATCCTCCTCCTTTTTTCTCCCTTTTTCACCCCAAAGCCCCAGCAGATAGTTGTATGTCATAGTTGCACATCCTTCTAGTTGCTGTATGTGGGACGCCGCCACAGCATGGCCTGACAAGCGGTGTGTTGGTGCGCGCTTGGGATCTGAACCCGGGCTGCCAGTAGCAGAGCGCCTGCACCCAACCGCCAAGCCACGGGGCCGACCCCTATTTTTTATTTCTATTTATTTATTTTTGGTGAAGAGGATTAGCCCTGAGCTAACATCTGTTGCCAATCCTCCTCCTTTTTGCTGAAGGAAGATTGGCCCTGGGTTAACATCCATGCCCATCTTCCTCTACTTTATATGTGGGACGCCTGCCACTGCATGGCTTGATAAGCGGTACGTTGGTGCACGCCCAGGATGCAAACCCATGAACCCCAGGCCTCTGAAGCGGAGTACACAAATTTAAGCCCTGTGGCACCGGGCCAGTCCCTGTCCACTAATTTAAAATGCCACTTGTGTTATATACTAAATTCCCACATATGTTGGTTATATTTTGAGACTTCCTATTGTCTTTTATTGATTTATGTGTCCATTCATACACCAGAATCACACTGTTTTAACTGATTATTGTAGCTTTATATTACATTTTAAAATTCTGGTATGGTTAATTCTCATGCTTCTTTTCAGTGATTTTTCCAGGCTATTCTTGCATGTTTATTTTTCCAGGTGAACTTGAAAATCAGCTTGTTAATATCTTTTTTTAGAAAATCCTGGCATTAATGGGTTTTATGCAGCTGAGGGATGTGATCAGATTTGTGTTTTAGGAAGACTACTCCGACTGCAGTGTAGAAACTAGGTTGGAGGAAACAAGATTACAGACAAAAAGATCAATTACAAGGTTGTTGCAGTATTCCCAGGGAGAGTGGATAGCTGGGAAATTGAGGATAGTAGTGGGTTTGAGAGATGTTTAGAAGGTTAGAGTGACTTGGTGATGCCTGGGATGGGGAGGGATGGGAGAGGAAGTGCTCAAGGATGACCCCAACTTCCTGGGTTAGGCAATTGGGTGGTGCCATTCCTGGAGATGGGAAACACAAGAGATAGAGCTGGTTTGGGAGGAAGATGACAAATTGACTTCTAAACACGTTGAGTTTGAAATGCCTGCAGGCAGTCCTAGAAGAATTGTCCAGTGGGCTGTTGAGTAGACAAGTCTGAAGCTTTGGAGAGAGATTGGGGCTGGCGATACAGAGCTATATGGCACAGCCCTGAAGAACCCCAGCATTTAAAGGATGGTCAAGAAGTTTAGGAGTCTGCAAAGAAGACTGGAAAGAAACACCCGGGGAGGTAGGAGAAAACCAGGAGAACCTGGAGTCACAGAAGCCAGGAGAAGAACGTTTTCAAAAGAGAGTGAATTGTCAATAATTTCAGATGCTTCTGAGAGGTCAAGCAACCTAAGAGCTGAAAAAGTCCAGTTGGATTTAGTAACAAGAAAAGTCTGTGGTTATCATGGGGAGCGAAACTTCAGTAGAGTAGAGGGGTAGGGTGCTGAGGGGTGAGTGGGAGGAAATGGTTGAGGCAACTCCTTCATCATGAAGCCTCGCTGTGGAGAAGAGAAGAAATACAGGGGCAGGGAGAAGAATGATGCATCGAGTTATACTTCAACCCCCGCCCCCACTATGGGAGAGGCTTGGCTGTGGTTAAATGGAGATGGAGCCAATAGAGGGGAAGAGATTTGTGATCTTAGTCTTTGAGGACCAGGCGATACTGAGATGGATATAAGGGCTTAGACAAATTGGCCAACATGAACTGTCTAGAAGAAAGTAATCCCGTTATAGTGTTGGTATATGTTCTCTGACAGTTTTGAGTTTTAATTTTGTTGAGTTTTCTAATATTTTTGTTTGGCTATTTTTATATTTTGAAAATTTGGAGAAATAACTGAGAAATTGGAATCAGGTTTAGAAATTTAATTGGAGATTAAGTTGAAAAGCAAGGTACAGAACAATGTATTCGTATGCTACCATTTGTGTAAAAAAGGAGGAGCAGAAGTAATGTATATTCATTATTTGCTGTGCATGCAAAATCAGTATTTGGAAGGAGTCACACAAGAAACTAATAATCCTACCCATTGGGAGGTAGAACTGGATAGAAAGAGAATAAGAGTGGGAGGTTGCTTCTTCACTGTCCATCTTTAATTTTTTATTTAAGAATATAAATATATTACTTATTCAGATAATTTGATCTGAGCTATTTAGTTCTCTTTAAAAGTAATGGTTCCAGCAGAGCCTGAATTTCCTTAGTTACTGAGGGCTCTAAGTGTCTGTGATCTATCTGTTCTTCCACATCTAAGAACTACTGAGAAGCAAACTCTTTCTTGATGCCTGTGAGATGTGGATCTTTGCTTTTTCTCCACTCTTACCCAGTGGGGACCAGCAGCCCTGGGGAAGTAGGCAGTCCTGGATTTTGGGTCAGGGAAGAGGACTATGGCCTGGCCTTGCGTGTCCTGGTCCTATTAGCCACAGCTTGGCTGCGTGAGCTGTTAAGGGTTCTACACCCAATTCCACCGGAGTGGGGGGGTCCCATACCAACAAGCAATTCTCCTACAATTCAACTCAATTCTGACACTGTCTACCTGGAGATAGCGTTGGATTACACAGGTTAAGGGCTCAGTCCTACAAGACTGCCCCTGATACACACAATTCAGATGCCAGTGGCAAGTCGAAAGTCCAGGTCCCCAAGTAACCTACAACTTCTGTCTGACTTGGCTACAAATCAGAGGTTCCCATGACCTCCTCCCCCTTTGGATTCAGTTAATTTCCTAGAGCGGCTCACAGAACTCAGGGAAACATTTACTTATGTTTACTAGTTTGTTATGAAAGGTTATGATAAAGGATGCACTGGGCAAGGTATATGGGAAGGGACGAAGAGCTTCCATGCCCTCTCTGAGCACGCCGCTCTCCCCAAATCTCCACATGTTCACCAACCCGGAAGTTCTCCAAACTTCCATCCTTTTGGGTTTTTGTGGAGGTTTCATTACATAGTCATGATTGATTAAATCCTTGGCCATTGGCGATTGATTCAACCTCCAGTCGCTGTCCCCTCCAGGGAGGAGGAGGATGGGGAGTAGCGAAAGTTCTGACCCTCTAATCACATGGTTGGTTCTCCAGACAACCAGCCCCCACCCTTAGCTTTGTTCTAAGTCACCTCATTAACATAACAAAAGACACCTTTGTTGCTCTCATCACTTAGGAAATTCCAAGGGTTTTTGAAGCTCTGTGCCAGAAACTGGGACAAAGACTAAATATATATTTCTTATTATAAATCACAATATCACAGCTATAAAGCTGGTTTGTAGGGAAGGGAAAGGAGAAAGGGGGCAGGCATTATCCTGACACAGGCAAAAGCCTCACACTGGCTCTTCCCTTCCCAGCTGTGGCACATCCCAGTGACAGTTAATCCTATGATTATCCGTCTCTCCATTACTATTATAAATTATTCCCAGAAATTCCAAAAATTTTCCAAAGAAGCTCAGAAATTTTCCCAAGAACAAACAAGGGGGGCTGGCCTGGTGGTGTAGTGGTTAAGTTCGTGCGCTCTGCTTCGGCGGCCCAGGGTTCCCAGGTTCGGATCCTGGGCGTGGACCGACACACCACTTATCAAGCCATGCTGTGGCAGCGTCCCACATATAAAAGTACAGGAATATGGGCATGGATGTTAGCCCAGGGCCAATCTTCCTCAGCAAAAAGAGGAGGATGGGCAACAGATGTTAACTCAGGGCTAATCTTCCTCACAAAAAAAAAAGATTAAAAAAAAAACAAGCAAAATACACAGAAAATGGAGAAAAAATTCTTTAGCATTTCTCAGTAAGTTTCATTGTGGCTTTAGAGCAAATATATGAATTGTTGCATTGATTAAATGTATTTTACTTTTTTTGTTGTTATGTTGGTGAGGAATATTGGCCCTGAGCTAACATCTGTGCCCATCTTCCTCTGTTTTGTATGTGGGACACCGCCACAACGTGGCTTGATGAGCAGTGTGTAGGTCTGCGCCTGGGATCCGAACCTGTGAACTCTGGGCCACTGAAGCAGAGCCCATGAACTTAACCGCTACACCGCCAGGCCAGCCCCAACATGTTTTATCTTTTAATCTCTAGCTTTGTATTCCATGCTGATTGCACACCCCCACCCTGGAGCGTCAGATGAAATGCAAAAAAATCACCTCAACACTTTGAAATCCCACAAAAATAACCAAATTCACTAATGTTAACTTTACTTATCCATTTTTTAGGATACCAGGTAAAGTAAATCCCCCAGATTGAGGGATGTATTTAGTTAGGGCTGTATTAATGGTGTCTAATCTGAGTCAGCTGAACTGTATCATTCTGCTGGCAATTGAGGAAGCTGGTTGATCCCTGCTCCCTTTTCTGGGTTCTTACTGGTGGGGAGCTGACGGAGGACCAAATCATTAGCTTTATTACTCGCCCCTCAGTAGCTTCCAAGGCCCCATAGGGCTGGGCTCTGGGATCAAAGTAAAACATCCGTCCACCCTCCTCCCTCTTCCTGGAAGTGAGGCCACCTGAGCCTGCATAGGCAGGGCCAACCTGGTTTACCCTCCAGGCACAGGCCGGAACTGGAGGAAGGCCCATCCTCCTTGTAAGGGAGAGACCCTGCCTAGTAGCACATTAACCCATCCAGAGGAGGGGCCTGACTCAGGATAGCTCTTTGCAGCTCCAGTCTGAGCTCAAAGTTGATTTTCCTTCACCTGTCTGTAGGCAGAGGTGGGCATTTGCAGATAAGAAGTAAAGGCTTCCTCCTTATGAGTTCTGCCGGTTTTCCTATTTGGTTGACAAAAGGAATGCCAAACCTACTTAACTCGGAGTCTCCAAATAGTCAACCAGACTCATTTACAGTTTTAACTCAAATTAAATGGAGAACGTGGTTGCACGGACCTATTCCTCCACTTTTGGTAGCTTGGTTCCTCATGGAGAAGAATGGACTTACAATGATGAATTTTTACAAACCTCTCCTCTGGGCAGATTCCCCCAAGAGATTCCCCCAAGAAAGTTTTACAGCTCAGCTTAAGGGAAAACATACCAGAAGCGTGCATGGCTGTATGAAAAAGGAGTGGCCTGCCTGGGAAAGTAGTGGGTTCCCATCTCCAATGGGGTCCAGCAGAGAATGAATGGCCATGGGCAGGATGCTGCGTGGTTGGAATGGCTGACCTGTAAGGGCCTTCCTAACTCTCGTGACTGTATGAATCCAGATAGAACAGGACACTGTGTATACCTCTTTGTGAGCAAATAGCCAGATGAGGAAAAGTACCCTATGCTCTTTTAAATCGAAAACAGGATGTACTTTTTAAAAAACTCAATATGCTTTATTTAGAATTGCCAAGTGCTGTTATATCTAAGAAATATTTCAGATTATTTTATTCCTTCCAGAAACATTTTCTCTTATGATAATTTTCTAGTTCCTTTGTGAAATTATACACTTATTTTGTCCTTTAAAGTCTTGTGAAAAAAAGTATTTTAGTAATTTTTGCTGGCTATATGGTAGAAAACTTAGTCTTCATCTCTTTTTTTGCATGTCTGTAGAAGTTATTGGGTTAAAGCTGAAAAAGGCACCACACTTAATTTATTACAGTGTCATAATTTTTTTTTTTTTTAGTGAGGAAGATCAGCCCTGAGCTAACATCTGTTGCCAATCCTCCTCTTTTTGCTGAGGAATATTGGCCCTGGGCTAACATCCGTGCCCATCTTCCTCTACTTTATATATTTGGGACGCATGCCACAGCATGGCTTGATGAGCGGTATGTAGGTCCGAGCCTGGGATCTGAACCTGTGAACCTTGGGCTGCTGAAGTGGAGCGCGTGAAGTTAACTACTACACCACCAGGCCAGCCCCTCACAATTTTAATTTTCAAAAATTAAACTTTTTTGGGGAAATGTAAAATATACCCAAAAGTAAAGAATAGAATAATGAACTGCCTTGTACTCATGACCTTGTACTCATGACTCAGTTTCAATAAATTTTTCCAGTTTTATTGAGATATAATTGACATATAACATTATATTAGTTTAAGGTATACAACATAATGATTTGCTATATGTATATATTGTGAAATGGTTACCACAATAAGTTTGGTTAACATCAGTCACCTCACATAATTACAAATTTTTTTCTAGTGATGACAACCTTTAAGATCTATTCCCTTAGCAACTTTCAAATAAACTGTACAATATTGTTAACTATAGTCATCATGCTGTACATTACATTCTCAGAACTTATTTATCTTAAAATTGGAAGTTTGTACTTTTTGACCACCTTTACTCATTGCCCCCACCACTCAATAATTTTTAACATATTGTCAGTTTTATTTCATTCACCCCTCCTTACTTTTCTTTTTTTAATTCCGAGTTACAGATGTCTTCTAAACTCAGTGAAGTGTCTTACCAAGTTTAAGCACAGTGGTGTGTCTGCTGTGACTCAGACTGCAGCGAGACTGAAAGGAGGGGGAGAAGGGCGGCAGTGGGGGACTCTTTCTTACCCCCTTTTCCTTCAGCGGGAAGAGGCAGGTGATGGGAGGAAGCTGGGGTCAGGTGCTTAGACTCCTTTCCTTCTTGACCTGAAGTGCCTACCTGACCCTTCTGGCTTCCAAGGACACCTTTCGCCTTACTCTGTTGGCCAGTTGCTCTTCTGTTTAACCTGCCTGTAGGCCAGGCTCCATCTGCCCTGCCCTGTCCCTGCTCAAGTCTTAGCTGAGAAAAACCAATTCCTCCCTTCTACGATTCCTTCCCATCATTCTGTCATCATCATAAGAAGCAAATCAGTTTCTTCTGGAGGAAATAAATGGGCAGACTTAATTCACCCAGAACTAATTCTCTAGTCATGATCATACTAGTAGCAGGGTTAAAAGGGGAACTACATGCTACAGGAGGCCTCCCTCTCCACAGAACACATCACACCAGGCAGGAAGGTGGGGCCAGGAACAGGTCGTTTAAAACTTCTACCTCTGTGGGGGCTTGTGTGGCATTTCCTGGAAAGACAGTAATATGCCTTTAGAAGTTTGGGTCTTCATTAACCCCTGCCATGCCTGAGCCCATCCCTGAGGATTTGAAGTTGAAATTCTTTGTTTTATTATGGAAAATTTTAGCTCTCCACAAAAGTAGAAACAATAGAGTAATAAGTTCACAGATAGCCATCACTAGTTTCACTAATTATCAACATTGTGTCATTTAAACTTTTTGATCATGCATCATAGTAGTAAAAAAGAGTTTTGTATCCCCAATCCAGGTATATTTGTTTGTTTATAAATTATATACACATATCACTCTACTGTTATATCATGTACACAAAAAATTGAAAACTTAAGTGGAAACAGAGCTTCTAATGGTCTTCTCTACACCCTATACACATCCACTCTGCTTTGGAGCCCAATTGTTTAGAAACATAATAATAATTCACCAAACATGTATTGGACGTGTACTGTCACAGACACTGTGTGGGAGCTGAGAGGGAAGATGCTGGGGGCAGGATCACAGATCTCATTGCTTACAGCCCGCTGGGTCAATAGAATGTCATACAGACCTCTCCAGGCGAGAAGCGTGTGGGAGCCCTACCTGGGACATTGACCTTCTCATCTGCCTCTTCCTGAACAAGAGCCCCCAGCATGAACCCTAGACCGCGCACTCTGGGCACTTTTTATCCTTTGTTGTTATTTCTTATTTTGCCTGGCCCTCTGAGATCATTTTGATTGCTTTGATTTTGTGTTTGGACTTTTGCTGCCTTAAAAAACAGTTTTATCTCTGATATTTCTGAGAGTAATCTTTTAGCTTTGTTTATCTCATTAACTTTACTTCCCTTTTACCTTTCATTTAAAAATAAGGACTATCAAGGGGCAACACAGCAGACACAGATATGGTGACAGGCCAGGTCTCGAGGTGGAAGGTTGGGTGCCGGCACCTTCTCTGGTCTGGTCTGCTCTTCATGGCTTCTTTTCATCCTCACAGCAGGAATCATTTGGTCCTTTGGAGAAGACTGGATCCCAGGTTCAGTTGGTCAAAAAAGGCATAGCCTCTATGTTAAAAACAAACAAAAAAACCACAACAAACTACACCTCTAGATGATTCAGAGGCTCTGGGGGTCAAATTACCCTGCCAGACTGGAATAAGACTAGCCCCAAAGACAGTGCAGCACTGGCAGATTGCTGGGAGAACAACCTTGCCTCGTTCCCAGAACAGTGAGGAGCCTTGCAGGAGTTTTGTGAACTTGAAACCTGGCCCTCTGGCCTGTATAAGCACCAGCTACTGCCCAGTCCTGACACCACCAGGGGCAAAAGAAGAGGGTAGGGAGCTGCAGTCGGAGGGCTGGCAGGGCGCTGGCAGGTCTGACCCTCAAGATTTGTAAAGTATTTTGAATTTCTCTTTGATTTCTTTTTTGATGGTGGTAAAATAGCATCTCTAACCAAGCTATGAAATTCTTTTTATTCTGCTCAGTTTATAAGATAGAATTAAAATGGTTCATTTAACCCCAAGGCAGTGAATTAATAGCCTCTTCTTGTGGGCAGGTCTTCATGACTCCCTTCCCTCATCATGAGAACCAGAGGAGGTGTGGCTGTGGCTGGAGTGATCTCCAGCTGAGTTCCCCTGAGAGGGAGAGGCACCGTTCTCCCTTTGTTAGACTTGATCTTATTAGAAGAGGGGGCTTGTAGCGCCTTGCATTAACCATGGCCTGCATATAAACAAAAAGCCCTGCAAGCTCAAGGAACCTGCCTTGTTTCCTATGCTTGTTAAGTCTCCACTCTTCCCCAAGAGAAATTTATCCAGTGCTAGGGGCCAAGCCTCTTTTGCATATACCAAGAACTAAAGAAGTAAACTAAAGAAGAACTGAGCTCCATTATGGGCAAACTGGAGGTCCTGTAGAGAAAATAATGAGTATAAGTGTGACCTCAGGGCCAAGCATTATCTCACCCTATCTAGTAACTTTTCTACCTGTTAAACTTCAACCAATCTCCTATCCCACCTAAGTAAGCTCTATTGGGAATGGGGGAAACAGATGTGGACTCACATATATATAGAGGAATTTAGAATGATTGAGGTGGCGTCTTCATTCCATAGGAAGAAGCGTGGTATGGTGAATAAATAGCCCTGGGACTTTTAGGTAACCATTTATAAAATAATAAGTTAGACACCTACCCCAAATGAGGCTACTGGATCCAATATCAAGTTGTTGATGTGCTGTTTATGCTACAAGATAGTTAGATATCTTAGCAGGGCTATTATCTTTTAATTGAATCTTAGGTCTTCAGTAGATTTACAAGAACATAAAAAAATTTTATCTGGAAAATTTCTTAATAAAATCTTCACTTTTTGTCAGCAAAAACCCACTTACAATCTCAAAAATAACTGATTTTCTGTAGGCTAATTAGCAAAGGAGGCAAAATGGTGAGGTGGAGAGAACACTGAATAAGGCTCAGGATCCTGAGTTCAAGTTTCCAGGCTGCTACCGGTTGTGTGACCTGGAGAAAAGTCACTTCATCTCTCTGGATCTTGGTTTCTCATTTGTAGAAGGAAAGGACGGAACTGGATTCCATTGTGGTCAGCCGTCCTTTGGCTTTTATTTGTGTAGCTCACTCTGACAAACCAGCAGCCCCTTGACCCTTCTTTTGCTCATCCCCAGCTTATTTTTGCCTACTGCGGGCTAGAAAAGGAGCTGGCCCCGTTGATTAGGCTTAGGTAAGGTGTAATGGAGAACCCAAGGGGCTCCCTTCTGAGTGCTCTCCTCGGGGGTTCTCAACTGTTTTTGTTGGTTAGAGACCTTCTTAGCTTCCTGGTTTGCCACTGAGATGGGTGAAGTTGCCACATAAATGACTCCTGGTTCAAGCTCACACATTGTGGTGTACCATAAAATAATGATGACATTGCACTCCAGTGCAATTCCTCTATACTGTCAAAGCTTCCTGCCAGTACGTGTTTCTAATATTGACAGTGATATTCCAGAAAAATATTTATTACTCTTATAGGAGTTTTATCTTTTGTTGTTGTTGTTGTTGAGGAAGATTTGCCCTAGGCTAACATCTGTGCCAATCTTCCTCTATTTTGTATGTGGGTTGCCGCCACAGCATGGCCACCAATGAGTGATGTAGGTCCATGCCCAGGATCTGAACCCAGGCCGCCAAAGTGGAGCACGTTGATCTTAACCACTAGGCCATGGGGCCAGCCTGTAGTTTTATCATTTTTTTTTCTTGATCTCTAGTCATCCTAATGTCTACAAATGAAGGTATTGTGAGTTGTCTTGTGTAGAATTGTTTCTGTTTGAGAATATTGATTAGGCACCCCTTTATAAAGATGCTGAGGTTATGGTATTCTGGATCAAGACTTCAAAGAAACCATTTATATGTTTAATCCTGGTCTTCTACATGTTTTTAATATATTTTTAAAAACTTGGTAGAAATTCTTACATGCAAGAATGTAATTGGTCGTCCTATTAGCATTTAGAAATCCATATTTCACTTGAAGGAATTTGCAAATTATATTTCTCCTGCTTTTAGTAGCATTGTTTAGAAATACAGCCATAAACTAGAATTGATTTTGCTGCAGAAGAAAAAAGTGTGGCTTGGTCATTCACTCATGAAGAATATACTGTAGCATATATGCCTTTAATAATGATAATCTCCTTGAATTGACAATAAAAAACTTTCCAATTCTCAGACTTCAGCTCATTTCATGACTAAACATGGGTTTAGTAGGAATCTGCTAGTGGTTTATGAGTCATGTGAGAAAGATCTGGGGTTTCTAATTAACCACAAACTTAATGATATGCCAGCAGTGTGGTACATCTGCTAAAGGAGTTAATGCAAATGTAGATTACATTGATAGATCAATAGTGTCTAATTAGAGGAAGTAATTTTAGTCTTAGGAAAGGAAATCCAGCTGCAACTTTTCAGCCATTCATCGCAGGCTGCAGCTTTTAGAGGTGATGGACATGGGCAGCAGATGGGTGCCTACACATAAAGAAGCCTAAATGAGATCAAGGTCCCTGGGGGGAGTGCTCTGAGAGTATGGTACTGTCTGCCATGAGCTCTAGACTTCTGCCTGGAAATCCACAACTCTGCTTATTTTGGAAGATTCACATGTTCTGTTTCATCTCAGAAAGGGTTCTATTATCAGCATTAGCCGTATCACCCCCCACCCTATCAGCCACCCTAATACCTGCAAACCTGAACCAGTTTGCCATCCACGTAGAGATATTTTCAGAAACCATCAGGACCTGAATCCTGCAGTGAGGAGAGCCTGAGCCCAGAGCTCTCTGCAAGTGGACATCCATCTCCCAGCGGTACCTGAACCACTTTGGCTATGGCTCCTTCCCCCACCCCAATGCCCAACCACAGAAACCAAGTAAGAATTGGCTGTAGCTGTCTAGTTGCGAACTCAGGAATCACCCTTACCCTCCCAGCCCCTGCATCATTGGCCTTTACTGTTGAGGTCCATGGAACCTTGGTATTTGGACTGTGCTCCATCCTCAGTCTACCCTCTCTCAGATTTGGTGACTTAAGCCCAGCATGCTCCTGCTTTGGGTTACCATTCTGTCATTTCTCCCCATGCTCAGCCCCTGGCAATTAGGTCACAATGTGAAACAGAATCTGATAGCCCACCCCTCTGCTGCTAAGGTTCCTCCTGGTGCTAAATCTCACTGTCAGGCTGCTGGCTCTGGCTCCGCTGAATTGTCTCAGGCTGCCACCGAGAACAGTGCTGTTGCCATTGTGCCATTCCCGTCTGCTTTCTAGTGCTCGGGGGCACACATTAAGATCTCTGTTGGCTCAGGCCCTGAAGAGATCATTTGACCTCCCATTCTTGTATATATTTCAGAATAAAAACTACTAAGCCATCCAAAAACAAACAAAAAAGCTAAGGAAGTCTAGCTAAATTCTGATTTTTTTTCTCACAATGAACACTTTGAACATTATTAGAAATTCTCTCAAATTAGACTCTTCTTCTTCTGTGTTGCCCTTGCCTTGCTGGTATCCTAAGCGGGTGCTTGGTCTACTTATGGGTAGTTCAGCACCGGATCCCAGACATCAAAGTGGAGGAGCTTTTGGATATGGAAGCACAGGAGCCCTCTCTTCTTCGTTTGGTGTCTGGGTGCCATGTTCTGAAACAGGATGGTGCTTTTCAGAGCCTCAGCCTGAGGCCCTGCTCAAAACATGGAGGCACCAATTTGCAGGTTCTTTTGACTTTATACCTCCCTGGTTGCTCCTCAAGAAAAATGGGACTCCATCTCAATGCAGTCTCTCTCTGCCATCACTACCATATTAGTCAGCTTTGTTGCAGTGACAACCAGTCCAAAAACTCTGGGCCTTTCACCAAACATTTGTTTTTCACTCATGTTACCTGCTGGTGGCTGCAGGGCACCTACTGCAGGTTGCTCCATGTATCTTCTTCTGCAGCCAAGGCTGAAGGAGTATCTCCTATTTGGGACATGGCGCTCTCATGGCAGAAGTAAAAGAACATGCGAGTTTCTGTTCGGACAAGATGTACATCATGTCTGCCCATGAGCCGTTAGCCAAAGCAAGTCACAAGGCCCTGCCAACATTCTTTTCAACCATTCATCCCAGGTTGCCGCTTTAGAGGTGACATGACATGGCCGGCAGATGGGTGCTTAACTGAAATCTAGGTCCCTTGGGGGAAACTTTGGGAGGCTCAGAATGCTTGGGAAGCCCCTAACAATGATGCCTGCTGTCCACAAAAGGACTCTGTAGTGTGGCCTCACCTTTAACAAGATGCTCACAGGCTGGACATCCATCCTCCTTCTAATGCCCAATATATTAGTCAGCTCAGGCTGCCCTAACAGAACACCACAGACTGGGTGGCTTAAACAACAGACGTTTATTTTCTTGTAGTGCTAGGAGCTAGGAAGTACAAAATCAGGGTGTCCGCAGGGTTGGTTTCTGATGAGAACTCTCTTCCTGGCTTGCAGGTGGTTGCCTTCTGCTGTGTCTTCGCATAGCCTTTCCTCTATGTGCACACGCTCCTGATGTCTCTTCCTCTTCTTATAAGGACATCAGTCCTATTGGATTAGGGTCCACCATTATAACCTTATCTAACCTTAGTTACCTCCTTGAAGGCCCCATCTCCAAATATAGTCTCATTGGGAGTTAGAGCTTCAACCTATGAATTTGGGGGGATGCAGTTCAGTCCATAGCACCCTGGATCCCTGGGATAAGGTGGCGTTCATGTACATAACCTAATTTCGTTTTCTCAACAAGCCTGTGAGGAAGTTATCAACCTCATCATTTCCACTTTACAGATAAGAAAGGTGAAGTAACTTGTTAGAAAGTGGAGGATCCTGGACTTGAACTATTTCTTTGACTCCAAATCACATGTTGTTTGAACTGCAACGTGGAATATTGGCCTTAGGAATGTTAGAAATGAAATATTATACACTTATTGAATTAATAACTAAGGATCATGTAATGTATGGAAAATCATTTACAGAATAATGTTAAGTACAAAAAAATAGATCACAAAAATATATGTGCGTGTAAGTACAACCATGTAAAAACTATGGCTAAAACCATTCATAAAAAACTATGGCTAAAACTTGAAAAGGAGCAGAAAAAATGAAGTACTTGGCCTTCAGGGTGGCAAAGTTTTACTTATTTTTTTGTTTTAAAGTTGACTTAAGAAGTACATTTTTACTTTCTTTTTTGTGTGTGTGAGGCAGATCAGCCCTGAGCTAACATCCATGCCAATCCTTCTCTCTTTTTGCTGAGGAAGACTGGCCCTGGGCTAACGTCTGTGCCCATCTTCCTCTACTTTATATGGGACGCCGACAGCATGGCCTGACAAGCGGTGTGTGGGTGAGCGCCCGGGATCCGAACCCCGGGCCGCCAGCAGCGGAGCGCGTGCGCTTAACCGCTACGCCATGGGGCTGGCCCGAAATACATTTTTAAATAACAGAATTTTAGCTCTCAGCAAGCAAGAGATTGGAAGTTGATGGAACTAGGAGAGTCACGTGTCCATTTGTCACTAGCTTTTTTGGGACCCGGAGACTTAGGCCAACTTCCAAACACCATAGTGTTTGACAGGCTCCTTCTTTCTGAAACCTCCTCCAGCGCCCAGCTTCCCTGAGCGAACCACTGTTCTAACTCGTTTGATGAGCAAGGCAGGTCCCTGTGACTTGAGAAGGCCAAAGCCAAATGTGGTTTGGAAGAAGATCAGCTACTACAGGGACAGAGAGTTGAAGTTGGACCACAGTGAGGAAGAGAAGAAAATATCAAATGTAAGCAAAGGTGATCCCCCCAAAACTGAGTCCAGCAGTAATACAGGACTTGGGCCGGCAGGGGTTAATGCAAAAGAGGGCAAGGGTAAATAGAAAATATATGTGTAATAGGCAGTCCAGGAGACATTCCAAGAGCTTTCTGCGTTTGGAACCACTTCTCAAGACCCTCAGCCCCTCCCCTGTAAGTGGCCATGCAGGAGCCCTGCCCGGCAGTAGTGTGTTCTAAGACTCCTGGATGAAAGTGTTCTGTTTTCAAGTACACTTAACATTACTATATTGAATATATGGCTATATCACCAGAGAAGCCTCCCTTTTCTTTTATCCTGGAACAAAGTCATCTGTCTCTTAATTGTGTCTGTTTTCTGAACAGGTTCTGATAATGAAGTGTGCTGTGGGTATGCAGCCTCTTGATTAACAAAGGTGTTTCCACTTATCACTCCCTAGACAGTGTACTCTGTTGTGTGAGATCAACATCCAGCTTACCTATCACAGTGGATAGTTATCTTCCAGGCCCAGAAGTTGTTCCTTACTCAGATCTCTTTACTTTAGGAGTTGATAGATTTAGATTGTAAAAATAGATTGAAACTGTTAAACTAAATTAGTTCAGACATTTTATCAGCTCACTCAGGAGAAATAGGAGTAATTCCCAAATCCAATATGAGAAAATCCATGTTTAACAAAAAAAATTAGTAATCAATTCTTAGCTAAAGGAAGCTCCCCTATGAAAACATACTGTCATAGGATTTCTTTCATAGTGAGCTACCTATTTTACATATGGTTTAGTTTACCTAAAGGAAAATCTGTTTTCATATATTTTACAAACACATCTCTTGTATAATATTGTATACACATTTCCCCATTATATGAGATATAATGGTCCAGCCTAGGATTTGGTCTTTGACAACCAAAAAGGTTGCCCTTTATGATACCAATCTCCAAAATGTTAAGAATGCACCTCAAGCATTCTTTAACAAAGGATTTTGGATTTATTGACCATGGATTTATCTTGAATCTGTTTATGCTTTCGTTTGTGCCATTTTGGGAATAATGAGTTTCATGTTTTCCACTTGTATTTAGGTAGTATTCTTTTTTCTCTCCTTAACTCAGGGGTTACACACTCAAATGTCTAACGTCATGAAGCAATAAAGTGGTCTGGTGTAAGCATTAAAAGCATGAGAGTGGATGTCCCACCTACAGAGAGCAGCCGTTCTCAATTTCAGCCCATTATTGTCATGTGGGAATGTGGGACCAGTATGGCCAAGATGTTCTGATTTTTTACGAGAAGGCTCAAATCTGAATTTTTATACATTGTCACTTCAATAAAAATTTTAAAAAGACACTTTGCAGGAGAAATACCACACAGTCTGCAGGTATCCCATTTTATTTCTGGATACTACATCTGTATTTCGAGATACTGGATACTGTAGATATCTAGTTTATTTCTTTCTTAAATATACCTCTTTTACATTTCAAGTGTATTTCTTGGTTTCTGGGATTTGATGTATGAATCCATAGTCCCCTGATTCTCCACCTCCTAACTGTGACAACTTTTAGTACATCATTCTGTCAGCTTTCATATTAACACATGAAACACTCTTATATTCTGTAATTATATAGAAACAGCTCCATGTGCTACATTGTTTTATTTACCTTGACTCAAGGCGCAGTCATATACTCTAGTAAAATCATAAAATCAGTCTTTTCATCTGTTGTCGTTATTGTTGTTGTTCTTGAGGGTGAGTGGCAATTTCATGGTCACAGGCCAACTCTTCTTCCCTTCTCTCTGCAGCCGTCATTTCACCAGGCTGATAGCGTGCGGGGAACTCGCCATCACGGGCTGGTGGAGAGGCCGTCCAGGACCCGCTTTCACCCTCTTCACCGAAGGTCTGGAGACAAGCCAGGACGACAGATATCCTTTTTCACTGTCTGAGGAGAGTATATGTTTTGAAATGTTTGAAACGTTTTGAGGATTTATCTTCCCTGCAATTCCCCTTTGGCCTCAAAATCTTCATTTTATCTGATGAATAGAGGCAATAAAAATAAGTGAATTGGACACTAGAAACATCTCTGTAGGCAAAACTTGGAAAGATCATTGTAGGTGCTTACTTTATGAAAACATTGTGGAAGTTCAGTTCAGTGAAGTAACTGAGCATAAACAACAGGGAATTCAGCCCATTGCAAGGCCTTCTCAGCATTTTCTTCAGAAATCAGCAAAGTCAGAGTTAAACCTGACTTTGAATCAGGTTAGAGAGATTTAGTCTAACTAAAACAGATATACAGATATGTGATTTATTTTTACTTCTGTTGACCCTGCTGTTAGAACTTACAGAGGAAATTTCATATCATTTTCAATAAATGACAATGAAAATATAAAGCTGGTATTTAGGAATATTCTCATACAGTGATGTACAATTAGACCAAACCCTATGCTGTTAAGTAGGAATAAAGAAAAGGAGACTGTGAATTCATCTGACAATTTTATTTGACCAGTACTTATCAGGGGCCCGAGGAGGGTGTACTGCTGGGTGACCAGCATTGTGCTGAGTGCTTTGGGGACACAGCACTGAGCTGGATTTGTGGGAGAGGATATAGAATGAGTGTGCTAGGAGGGCTGTTCGCTCACTTCACTTTTCTCACAGGCAGGGGTGCAGGAAGGCGGAGAGAGCCGGGGTGAGTCTTACTGCAGGGCTGAGTTCCTGGCAGTGATGGTAGAGTTGGCTTCACAAGCACAGAAACCAGGAAGTGGGGGGAGAGCACTCATGTTTACTGATCATCTACTCATGCCAGGCACCGGGCTGGGCAATTTCTATGTCATTTAGTCCTCAAAACTCACTGAGCAGTTTATTTTTTTAACCCCCATTTTGCAGTGAGGAAACTGAGTTGCACAGTAACTTGGCCTAGATTCCACTGCTGAGGTTGGAGGTGCCCAGATTCAGCACAGGTCAAGCTGACTCCCCAGCCTGAGCCTCTCCTCTCCTTACTCCACTCAGTTGTTCCCAGGGCCACATGCAAGGGAGACCCCGTGGGAGGAGTTTCGGGGACACAGGAAACCGCTGCTTTTCTTGCCCTCAAGCTTCTTGCAGTTTTTCATCCATTTGGAGGCAAGGATAATGACCCCAGGGAGCATTTATTTCTCCTCCCTCTTCCGCCCCCAGGGGACACACCACATTTGGTCCACCAAGACACCCTGACTTCTAGTTTTGTATATTATGTGGCCATTGTCTGGGAAAGTGAAGATGACAACTGATTTTGAGAATTCCTTTCTGGAATGTGTAATAACATAGGACGTTTTACATAGAATACAAAAGGGAAAGAAGAATTGAGGCAATTCTTCAGCTAATTCACACGTGTGTGGGTGGAGTAGTATATCAAACCATTGTCTAAATTGCTTGGAATTTTCAAGCAAAAGACTTTGAGTTTTTCTTTGCTTGATTTAACAATATATCTTTTTCTAACTTCTCAATTCCCTCTTTCTCTTGTAGTGGTTCTCTCTAAATATTATCATGTGTATTTATAGCTGTTTATATATTTATGGCTATCTCAGATCCTTTTTGCAGCAAATATAGTCTGCATATATACATATGTGTGTATATACATACATATATATATATACACACACACACATATACTCACAACTTTTTAAACCAAAGGAATAACTTAGAAGAGGAGAGGACTGAAGAAAAGTGACAGAGAAGAATGTTCATTCATTGAAAAATGATTTAAATATCTACTAGTGTCAGGCCCCATTTTAGACACTGTAGACATAATGGCAAACACGGTATGATCCCTGCCTCAAGTTGTTCCTAGTTCCGGGGAGAGGCAGCTGGGCAAGCAAGGGGTCACAGGCAGTGTGGGGAGCTGTAGTTGAGGCAGCTCAGGGGCTATGCGAGCTCATGGAGGGACAGCCTGAACCAGTCTTAGGGGAATGAGGAAGGCATCCTGGAGGAAAATCTGAGGCCTGAAGGATAAGTAAGAAGTAAAGGAAAATACATTCGTTTATTCCACAGATATTTACAGAGCCCCTTCTCTGTGCAAGGTACTGTTTTAAGCACTGTGACTCCATAGTGAATAAGACAGACATGTCCCTGCCTTCTTGAGTTTACAGTCCTGTGGGAGAGGACAGACAGCAAACAGGTTAAAAAAAAAAAAAGAAGAAAAATACCTTCAGATGATTGCAGGTGATATCAAGAGAGGAAGACAGCTGGGGAGGGAATGTTCCACGCAGAGGGGATAGCTTGTGCAAAGTCCCAGAAGGGGAGACTACACTGTGTGTTCAGGGGACTCTCTCTCTTTTCAGGTAATATATCATAGGGTATAACTTGACCCTGTATATGGGTCAACTTGTGAAAGCAGGAGAAAAGCCGATGAACTCCCAAGGGAAGGAGATGCAAAAACAAAATTATTATACAGAAAAATTAAAGTTGTTCTCAGACAGTAGAAGTCTGATTCACAGGTCATGAGACATCTCTCTGTATTCTCTTATTAAGCACCTAATTGGGTCCTGGGACTGGACATCTGCTGATGCAAAAAAAGGTCCCTTAGTGTAGGCCTGCCAATTAATGAACAGTGAGTCTCTTTTGAGAAATCAGGGGACCATGAGCTCCTGGTAAAATATAAAAGTGGGATGATTTTATATAGATGATATTAATATGTTCAGGAGAACTTGGAGGAGGAGGGCTGTGATTCCGTCTTTCCTTTCATGGCCTGGATTCTGTTGGTTGGGAAATAATTTGCTTAAAATGGTTGCCTTTCACACTTATCTGTTACCTCCTTAATGAAGTTTTGTCATTTGAAAGTATTAACACTGGTTTGAATCTTTGTTAGATCAAAAAGAAAAAAATGTATTCAGAATTCTCTTCTTACAGCTGTTTCTTGGCTTGGGTGTTATTTTAGAACAGGCAAACTGGCCTAGACAAGGGTTCAGTCCTGTGATGTAGTGATCTCAAATAAAACGCACATTGTTTAACAAATATTCCAGCTTCCTCAGAGTGGGCAGCCACAACAAGCAGAGTCCTGGAACAGGGAGATTCCTTCTGCAGTGGGCGGCCATAACCACACAGAAGACTAGTGCAGTGGGCTTTGCTGTTGGCCTGGGGGCCACCACAAGCGAAGACCAGGGTTCTGCTGCAGCTGGGCCTGGGCCAGGGGCTGCACTCGAGGCAGAGGAGAGGCACTGCCTGTGCTGGTGCCTGGCTGGGGGCCTGGGCCTGAGAACTCAGAGTAGAAGCTCTTCTGCCTTCCTGCAGCTGCTCGTGTCTTCAGCAGCCCTCTCCTCACTCTTCAGGGGCAGCAAACATGTATCCGAAACACCGTCGTGTTGAATTTCTGAACTATTAACATCAGTTTACAGCAAATGTAGTATTATCTCAGATCTGTGGGTAATACACTGAAAAAGAAGGGGACATGCAGAAGAATTATGAAAAATGCCTTCCTCTAAAAGAGATGTGTTTTTAGAAATAAAAACAAGTGTTTAGAGAATTTCTGATTTGTATTCCCAATACTGTTTGAGAGTATATCTAGGAAACTGGCATGGACAGTCGTGGAGAGATTCCTTAAGACCTGCCAGTGTTAGGAATGGCTTTCCTCTTTGGAATAGGCCTCACTTTGATTCTCTTCATACAATGAGATGAAAATTTTAGGACACTGGTCTGTAGAACACTGTTTCTTTGAAATGCCTGGCCTATTACGTTTGAGAAATGTAATAGGTGCCCTCCAAGAGGTTGCCGTATTCAGTGTGCCCTCTTGGAGCTTCACAGTTTATATTAGGGGTCTGAGAAGCCCTGCAGTTAAGAAACTTCTTATCTTTAACCCAGGGTTTCCAAAACTTGTTTGATCACAAACCCCAATTTTTACCTAACACCCATTAGAGATTTCCATCTCAAAGGACAAGGAAATGCTAGTCTTTAGAGTTTTAAGGGAAAAATATTCTGACTTCAAAATTCCACATGCAACCTATTTGTCACTCGTGTGCTGAGGTAAATAGGAAGAACTTCTCATATATGCAAAGACTCAAAATAATCCCACTATATCATATACCTCCTTTAAAGTTTGACTTTAAGATGTTTTCTAGCAGGACATAGTTGCAGGTAAAGGGACAAGAGGAAGTAGAGTGGTCGTGAAGACGTGGTTGAGAAATTAAGAAGGAACCTAATTGTGACCAGTTTTATGTATTAAATCTGACCCTGGAACTCGTCTTGGTAAGTGGGTCCTATGAAGCAGACTCCGAGTTCACTTACTCTGCCAGCTGCATGGAAGGTCACAGGCCTGCCCCACAAACTCCGTCCCTGGTAGAAGACAGAGTTACAGGGGGCAGGAGAGAAAATGGCCAGCCTCCCGGCTGCCCCTAGAAGGCAGTTCCTGAGCGCTGCCCCAGGTGCACTTACCACAAGGAAATAGGAAGCCAAAAGAAGACCCCTGGCTGTGCTCACAGCCGCCAGGTGGGCAGCATGAAAAAAGACAGGGTGGAACTTGTTTGCAGCTTCTGTCTCAATAACCTCACCCACGGGTAGGTGGGCCGACAGATGTTCTCTCTTATCAACAGAAAAGCTCCTCCCCTTCCTTTGGGGAAGAGTGAGTAAGAACTTTCCCCCAACACTCTCCGAGTTGAGGAGTAGGACTCGGAGTCCCCTTGTCAATGGATTGAGGCAGGAGCATGAGGAGAAGGATTTTCCTCCATAGAACTGCAGGGACTTGGAAAAAGAGAGAATAGACTGGATAACTCGGAGATTTCCAGCTAGAGCACCTAGGTAGATGGCACCCTCCATTACATATGATGGGCTATAAGAAGAGGAGCAGATGAGAGGAAGGATGATTAGTTGGGTTTTAGATGGAATTTGAGGTACTTTTGGTAGAAAAGCCGAGTAGGCAGTTGGAAATATGGACTTGGAGTTCATGAGAATTATTGGGAGCTAGAGGTATGGATTTGTGAGTTACTGGACTGTGGGTGATAGTTGGAGCCAAAGGCGTGGTTGGGACTGACTAAGGCGAGCATGGAGGACAGGAGTGGGGGCCCCGCTCTCAGAGTCTTCTAGGGCACTCTTCCCAAGGTGTCTGCCCAGGGTCTCCAGCCTTCTGCCCTGCTCCCACTCTCAGTGGTACCCAGTGATTTGGAGGCCCTTCCCCCCACCCTGTTCCTTTGAGAGCAATGCAAACAGATGTGGGCTGAGAGGCTATGAGGCCTGCAGAACTCAGGGAGCATCAGGATTGAAGGCAGAGGAGGAGGAACCAGCAAAGGAGCTGAAAAGGAGTGCACGGGGGATAAACAAAAAGGTCCATGATAATGTGGGATTGTTTTTTAACATAGGTTTAACTAACTAAGGATGAGGAGCTGGTCTGGCTTGTTAAAAACCCTGTCACCTGTGCTGCTCTTCTGTTTGTTTGCTGGCAGCTGGCAGGCACTCCAAAAATGTTTGTTGAATTAAATGGTAAATTCAAGTTTATAAATGAGTACTTTTTTCTGTCTTTAAGTTGTTTTTTAGGGCATATCAGTGTTGTGAAGTAATTAAAGCTATGTAAATGAAGTTTTCTAACATCTTCAGAAGAACAAATAAACCTTTTCTAGGTTTTCCTTCTGTTGAGTTTAACTGTAAGCTAGTAACATTCGTGGTTCTCTTGATGTCAACTGTTCTTGGGTTTTTGAATACCCATTAAATGAGATGTGACAGTGAGAATTAAGAGAGCTCAGAGGTCACGTCTTTAAACTTTTGATGCCTTAGCCTAGTCATCTTAAAAATTTCAGGAAATTACTACATTTTCATTTTGTTAATTTATATTAGAAAGGCTAAAATACTAACTTATACCTCAACATTGGAATAATCAATGCTTGATTATTACGTTACTGTTATACCACTGCATTCTAATTTGTATGACCAGTACTGGATAATTGGACTTAATGACTTTAAGGGTGGCAGTGTACTGAGAGAAGTGGTAAACTTCTGCTTCATGACATTAAGCTTTCTGGACAGAGATCCATCAAACTCAGCAGAAAAGAGAAAGGCAGATAACCACAGGTGATGAGACTCACTGCCTTCTTCCTAATGGCTCTGCCAATTAAAATACTGATACACTTCGTCTCTCAGAGGGACTTCTTATTTCTCTGTCACCGTTTCCTCTTCTGTCTCCTACTGTGGTCTGTTCTCATCTGTTCTTCATGTACATTAAACCTAGTAGTTAACATTGAAGAAGTACCTCTCTTTTGAAATATCTGTTTTATTGTATTGACTCGGTTTCAGATTAAGAAATAAGAAGACTAGATACGACACAACTAATACACAGAAAGTGAAACTTGTGATCATAATGCTTCTCCTGGCAAAGGAAGCACCTCACACGAAATCATTAAGAACTCATTGGTGTCCATGTTTTACTAACACCAGGCCTGCATGATCCCCTCTCCATCAAGGCTCCCATTTCTTCCTGAGCCCAAGCAGATGATGCCTTCTTCTATAAAGACTCACTAAAAATTTTTTAGCAGGAAAGTAATATGATTAAAAATATTTTAAGAAGATTGTTCTTTGGGCGTAATTTAAATAAATTAACCAAAACGGCTCTACTGCACTCAGCGTGTACAGTGCAGCATCACATTTGTATCTTCATGTGTCTGGAATATGTTCTGAGGCATGGTAGACCCAGTGGAGAATGCAGAATTTATAAAACAGAGCCCCTGACAACCTAAGGAAATTAACATTTCTTCACAAATTGAATGCAGCTTTCTTTTGATTATAAATAACAGGAACCCTCCTTAACTTGAAAAAAGGAAATTTATTGGCTTATGTCACTGGAAGCCCAAGGGCTAAATCCAGGGATTCATACAGTAGTATCGAGACTCGGTATTTGTGAGGTGCTACGTCTGTGTTGACGTCATGAGTAGACAGGCTTTCTCCAAGGAGAGAAACCCAGATTCACTTGGTCCTCAGGCTCACCTCTTCAATTGGGGGCACTCCTTTTTTACCCCTCAATAGCACTGTTTTTGGTCCTGTTTGTGTCGTGAGCCCATCCCTGAACCAATCACTATTTCCAGGGGGATAAGGTACCTTGACTGGAAGTACTGGCCTGGGTACATCCCATGGGACAGGAAGGCCTGCAATGAATGACAGCCTCACCAGGTTTGGGGTAGGGGTGGAGGGAGTTCTTGAAAATAAAAGATGCTGGGCAGGCAAAAAAAAATAAGAAACACCCCACAAGAATCATGCAAAGACAGCACTGGTCAGAAGATAGAGGAATAGACTTTCCAGAGGAAGTTGATAAGAGCAAGCATGGAGGAAAAGCTAGAGGGTGTAGAGATAAAGATAAGAACCGAAAACTCAGTTGTTTAACTCTCCACCATTCCAGCTTCTTAATTCTGCTTCACCTTTCCGTTGATTTTATTTTTCCTTTATTAAAAATTCTACTTTGATGGTAGTACTTTTGGAGCCATTTACTCCTCACAGCCCCTGGATGAGAGTTGGCCAAGGTAAGCAAGCTGTATTGTAAAAGATATGATGGGCATGTGTTATTTTCAGATAGTTTTACTTGATTTTATCCACCTTGAATGTTTTAGAAATTTCTAATATAAGGCGTAGAATCTTGTTTTCTCTTATAAAACTTAAGTCTTTCCATGTATAATCGTAGGGTTATATGAAAGTCTAAAATGAAAAGTTATTTAAGTAAATCTAGATCTTCATACTTAAAACCAAATGAAAACACATTTTGAACACATTTACTCATAGAATACGCCAATTTGGAATTCTTATATTTGAGACATGGAAAAATAAATTTCTTTTCTCAGGGTGTCTTAGTAAGCCACTAAAAATAACAAAAGCTTTAGTCAGCTCCTAAAATGCTAATTTGCACAGGGGATTTGATTTAGGGTCTCTGAGTATTTTTGTATGTAGAGTATATATACAAAAAAATTGAGTATTTTTGAGTCTAGAGGGTGGTAGAATATAAAATTAACTGAAAAGACTGCTACATCCATTGTGTGTGTGGTATCATTTTCAGATCACCAAGTCAGATTTAGGAGTCATTTGAAATGTACATATTGAAGCAATTGAGCTCTCTGGGTTGAGGTCTCCTCTCTATCCCTTCTCTGGGCAAGTACTGGCTGAGCCCTTACTGTGGGTGATCAGGACCTGGCAAAGGTCAGCATTAAGATGGGTAACAGCGGGCTCCGACCTCAAGTAGGTTTTCAAGTACTCTCAAGAATCTTGGGATCCAAGGTTGTAGAATTAATATAATATTGTGTTTTAAATCATAAAAAGACATCTCCAAACTGATATTTTAAAAATCTGTATCCAAGAAAAAATGTCTTATGCTTTCCAGAGCCCTGGGATTAGTTAGATTAATATTTTCATAAACTGGGTAACTGCAACATTTATATTCCTCTTCATGGCCATCTGTATGGGAATGCAAAGTTTTTGCATCCGGGCAAAAGTTTTTGCCAGGGCACCCCGTACACACACACACTTGGGGTGTGTGATAAGGAGTAATTTTTTATACATCTGGAGTAAGATCTCAGATCCCCTAGAGAGGAGTTGGTCGTAGATTTGAACTGTTTCAAAAGGCATTCAAAGGTGCCTGTTTGCTCTTCCTAAACAAACAAACAAACAGAAATTCCTTATATGCCCACCTGGCTAATCCTGTTCTCAAGGATGTGGTAGCTTTTATCATGGAAATCAGAAATCACAGGGACTGGAGAGATCCTTCAGTCTGACCTCATTTTAACAGCGATGAGCACAATGAGTGAGGCTTGGAGCATTCTGCAGACTTTCCTTGGTTCTGCAGCTGGTGACTGGACGAGCCGGTTCCCAGACCCAGGCCTGAGGCTCTCCTTTACTCCCTGTGGATTGAACTTCTCTTCTTTTTATGTTATTCATATTCATATTTTATGTTATGTTATTTTAAAGGCAGCAGCCTCCTTGGAAAGAAGAAAAGCATCCTGGGTTCAGGCTAACATCTGCACTTAACAGGTACATGGGTTGTTTCCTAGTAGAAATAAATTTTAAAGAAGACAAATCCATTTGATTGTCCTGGTGTTCTTTATATATTATCTAGTTGCCAGGGTATGTTCAGATCAGTTGTGGGTTATATAAGTGTTAAGAAAAAAAAAAAAATCTCCCACCATTTATTGAGTGTCTGCACGGGACAGTATAGCACAGTGTAAGAACAAGAGGGCTGAGCAGGACTAGAGTTTGCCTCTTAGTCAATTTGTAACCTTGAACAAATTATTTAACTTCTTCATGCCTCAGTTCACTCATCTGGAAAAGGAAGATAATAGTACCTGTGTCTATGGGGGATGGTTGTGAGGGGATGGTTGTGAGGATTAAATAAGATGTATAAGACACATGGGAAGCGTAAGTATTCAATAAATGTTAGCTATTATCATGATCATGACTACAGTGGTGAGTGTTCTACGTAGGTCATTTTTTTCAATCCTGATAACATCCTACAGGAATGAGTATTATTTTCTCTTCTAAGAGGTTAAATGACTTGTCTAAGGCCACTTAGCTAATATGTGATGGAACTGGGATTTTAAAAAAAGCTTTTTATAGTGCAAAATTTTAAACATACACAAAAGAGAAAAGAGTTATAAGTCCCTGGGCCCATCCTTCAGCTTCAGTACTTATCAGCATTTTGCCATCCTTGTGTCTTTCTACCCCGCCACCTCCCAGCCCCATTGGCTAGATATAGTATTTCACCTGTAAATATCTCTAACAGTATAAGGCTGATCAGAACGTTTTTAAAAAAACATAACCACATGCCATTATTATACTTAACAAAATTAACAATAATTCCTTCCTATTATCTAATATCCTGTCCATATTCAGATTTTCCCAGTTGTCTCTCTGCATTTGCTATTCTTTTGAGTCTCTTTGAATCTGTAAAGGAGCTGGAATCTGAACTCAGGGCTCTCTGATCCCAGAGTCTACACTCTTCCTGTTGCATCACACAGGTTCTGAACTGCCTCTTCCCTCGTCTGAATACAACACAGCCATGGTGCTCAGTGTCAGGCCACAAGGCTCAATGGTCACATGAGGCTGTTACCTGGAACAGACCACAAAGAAGCATTTTAGGCTAATTCAAAGTTGCTCACAAGTTCTTTTTATGGCAGTTTGACCCTTGGATGAGATAAGTAAATAATCATCTCTTGGAGTCAAGGCTGTGTATAAGTTGGAGCTGTCTGGGAGAATTTGAGAAATTTGCTATATATCAGCAGTTCCCAAACTTCTTGTCTTAGGACTCTTTTACAATCTTAAAGACCGTTGAGGCCCTCAAAGAGTATTTGTTTGAGTGAGTTTATATTTGATATTTTCTATTGATATTGGAAATTAAATTGACAGATTTATAAAAGATACTAATTAATACATTTAAAAATAACAAAATGACAATAATAAACTCATTACATGTCAACATAAATAATACTTTTTTAAGAAGCACAGTTATATTTTCTAAAACAAAAAAATTACTGAGAAGAGTGGCATTGTTGTACCTCTTATAAATCTCTTGAAGATAGCTGGATTCTCTGTTGATACGTTCAGTCTGTGGTGCCATCACCCATCACACAGCTGCTGGAAAACGCTACTGTGCTCGTAAGGGAAGGAGAGTGAAAGGGCAAAGACTTTAACCTTGCATTCTCCCTGGGAGGGTTTGAGAACCACTGCTATAGGTGATCCTTCATATAAGGAGTTATTCTCAAGTAGAGAAGAATCTAGTGCAGCCACAGAGAACACACTGGTCACAGTGATCTTCTGAGTTGCGAGGAAGAACAGGAAGTTAGTTAGAGGAAGCCATGAATCTGAGGTCTTCCTTGTTGAAATAGATCATTATTGCCATTAGCTTCAAAGTGTAAGACTATGCAAGTACAAATTAAAATCTTTTTGGATGTGGGAGATCCTCAGAGGGTGTTATTGATGTAAGGGACTTCAAGTAGGTCCCAAGCCCTCATTTTATGGATAATTGTAAATCAGTTTTTCTTGCCTTCTCTCCTGTTGGTAATTTTCAGCAAAGAATATTGCATTTTCACTAAGGAAAAATGGATTTTCAGCCAGACTCTCTCCTCCTCCCCTTAGGACCAATTCTGATTCTGCTCTTCATACGAGTGCTCTGAGCACCAAGCCCCAGGACCCCTATGGAGGAGGGAGCCAGTCGGCTTGGCCTGCTCCATACATGGGTAAGACACACAGGCCTACTGCTAACAGCATCTCGGCTTTCTCATTCTGTCCTTTAGGAACCAAGAGGAGAAAAGCTTAAGTGGTGCATGCACTTTGACAGTCTTCAGAGAAAAAGCTCCTAGCAGGGGAAATGTGTGTGTGTGCATGATGAAATGAAAATGGAGCTTACAACATCATGTACTTCTCTCCTGCCTCTTCCACTGCGGATTCTCCCTTCTTGGCCCTCGAGCTTCCTCTCCTCCCCCACCACACTCCCTTTTTTAGGGCTTCGTCATTTTACTTGGACTCATGGTAACTTTCTAACTGGCTCCTTATTTCTGGTCTTATATCCCTCTAATCCAGTTGTATGTTGGGTTCTCTAAAGGTCCTGTTTTCCCATCCAGGATCTGAACAAACTGAGAAATCAAACCAGAAGTGACAGATGGAGCTCAATATCACCTTTATTACTGACAAGAGGAAATGGCTTCTCTCTGTGGGTCGATGGCCTGTTATGACTGAACCCCAGAATGAGGCCGACTCCCCAGTGGCCAGCGGCACTGGCCCAGGGTGGCCTCCTTGGGAGAAGTACTGAGGACAGACTGAAGGGCAGGGTCAAGCAGAGAAGACACGCTCTCTGAGAGAAGGCACGCTCCTGAGCAGGAGAAGAGGAAGCCGAGCTGGAGCCGGGCATTGCCTGCTCAGTTGTGCCCCATTCTGCCGGTCGGGTCATTGTTCCACCTCCCTTGGGCCAGAGTGAATAACAGGGTGGAGAGAGGCCAGAGTGCCCAGGAGTGGGGAAAAGGCATATTCACACCATCTGCATCCAGAGTGAACCAAAATCTGATCATAGTACTCTCCTGCTTAATCCTGGTTGCTACCCCCTCACCTCCAGGAGAGAGTCCAGATCTCCCAGTTTGGAACGACAGGAGCTCCAGGATCAGGCCCTTGCCTACCTCTCTCCCTTCTCTCCTCACTCACCAGCCTCACTCCTCGAGTCAGCCACATGAACCACTTTGGGTTCTACTAATGTTTCTTCCTGTTCCCATGTCTTCCTCTTTTAATTCACTCCTGGCCTACCAAATCAACACCCTCAGCTTTGTCACCATTCCTATGGTGCCATCCTTGACCTTCCTCTCTTTGCCATCCCAGAACTACCCATGTCCTTCTAACATCCCAAAGCTCCTACATATAGATGGTTATCTTGGCACCTATGTCACTTGACTGCCTTTCTCATGGATGTGCTTCTCTCTTTCTGCTCAGTGTAGATTTCTTTTTTTTTTTTTTAATTAATTTATTTTTCCCCCAAAGCCCCAGTAGATAGCTGTATGTCATAGTTGCACATTCTTCTAGTTGCTGTGTGTGGGACGCGGCCTTAGCGTGGCCGGAGAAGCAGTGCGTCGGTGCGCGCCCGGGATCCGAACCCGGGCCGCCAGCATCAGAGCGCACGCACTTAACCGCCAAGCCACGGGGCCGGCCCTCAGTGTAGATTTCTTAACGTCAGCATCTTAATGGTCTTGTCTCCAGCATGGGCCTGGCACAGAGGAGCCCTCAGTGATGGAGAAGTGTGGAGAAATTACACAATGGCTGACGTGTAGAGCTCTCGCTAAAACATACTGTGGGTGCTGACATCTCACCAGCACTTGAAACAAGGCTGGTTCACTAAGACACATTCCAAGCCTGCCTTTCTGGGGTTTATAATCCAGTGGGAACAATGGTCTTGAATTACCCATTCCATATGCAGGTTTATTCTTGTCCACAAGCAGGGCTATATGTTTGGTCTTGAAATGGGGGAATAAATAAATCTTTGGCCAAGATAATACCAGCTTTTCTGGTTTTCTTAAGTTTTTAGACAATTTAAAGCCTAAATAGTCCCTGTTTCTTCTGAGGAGAACATTCAAGGTCTTATTTCCTTGCATATAGTGGGGATGAGATTTAAGAATAATTGTTGCTGTATTTGTTCCCTTGGTGCAATTCAGAGATAACTACATTTGCCTGAACAGTTGTTTGCTTGTAACGTATGAGATCTTTTAGAATTGTTTAGGGCTCTCTAGCTATGTTTCCACACGTGGGAATATGAGAGTAAAGCTGGCAATTTTTTTGGAATTAGATGTGGGTCCACTGCTCACTGCTTAGGGAAGTGGGATATCTGGGAAGATGGAGTAGTTTAGCTTCAGGATAGATGAGATGGAAATATATAAACAAAGCAGAGACTGTGATCAGTGGTGCTGCCCAGTGAGTGCAGCGAGATCTGAGTCTCCCTGAACTGTGAGGGGACCAGATTGATAGGTTTTTACCCTGGAACCTCGAATGAAGAGCTACATTTCTGCCTCTGCCATTCCTTCGTGTTGCCCTCTGTGCAAAGTTTATGCTTCTCTGGAAAGGGCCAGAGACCTAGAAAGAACAAGGAAATCATGAGTAATTTAAGTAAGGAGCTTGTGAGGCCTTCATGCAGAGAGAAAAGAAAGTAACTAAAGAAAGTGATTGAGTGAAGTATTTATGCTGAGTGATGTAGCCTCTGAGGGAAGAGGTGAGAAGTGTCAGAAGGTGTGAGTGAGGATGAATAAGGATGGCAAATGAATGTAAATGTTGATTCTGGTAGACAGAGCCCTAAGAAAAGCAGAAAGAAAGAATGAAATCCTGGAGCAGAATTCCTGGGTTGACGTGAGAATCGTGGAGCTCAGTCTTTTCAAATCAGCAGTTAGAAATTGTTGGGCCACAGTATCTGACAACCATGGAAGGTGAGCTGACCTCCAGCCCAAATGTCTGAGCTGTGTGCCTGCTTCTGCATAGTTGCCCTGCAAGTATAGCAGAACTCAGAAACACATCCAAATATGGATGTGTTTACATGGGAAAGCCAGTGTGTTTAAAATATTATTCAAGTCTCCAAGGATAGGAATTATTTCTGGAGAATTATATTTGTTGGTGAGAGCTATTTTAAATAGTTTCATGTATTTTCCCCCTGTAATTCATTAAAGTTTTTTATTTTCTTTCCTTTTGGATTTGAAAATATCAACTAGCTTTGCAAAAAGGTATTTCTTATTATAGGACCAACCAAATAAAGTCAAGATTAAAAAAGTGATGGGAAAATATAATTGAAGCCCAGAAATGGGCTCCATAGCAGAAGCAATAATAACTGCTCTTTCCCTGGGAATCTGTCCTTAGCATAATGATGTATCCTCAATTAATGTTTCCACTATTTATTTATTTTTTTGGTTGTGAGCAGATAATAAGGGAGCATCTGCTCATAGCTTAACTACATGAGTAATAAACTGTGATACATTCATGAGCAAAGGTTTGTGTCCCAAGAAAATAAAGCCATTAATCTGATACATGTTTAGTAGTTTTCATAATGGTCATTGAGTTGCATGACAATTAGGCATACATGGTAAGCAATTGATGTAAATGACAGAAGTAAACTTTTATTCAACCAAGCAAGATTTTTGTGACTTCTCTTCTTGTTTAATTATCCAGCGTCTTTAAGGAGAAATAGCGATCATTTCCCTGGCAGCATGTGCACTTTAATTATCATTTCACACACACACAGACGGGCAAGCGTAAGGACTCTCTGTGACACTTGCCCTGTCCCATAGCCCAAGACTGTCTCCTAACTCCCCTCCACTCATCACCAGCGTGTGGGGGAGGGGGCTGGGTGGTCCCTGTCCTTTCAGGGAGCAGTCTAGAGCTGAGGGCAGGAGAGTGCGTGAGAGCTCTAGATGCTGAGTACTGCCGGCTTTGGGGAGGACAGCCCTGACTGAGCTCCTCCTCTGGGAAGGAAGTGTGCTGGACCTCTCTGACCTTCCAACAAGTCATTCAACACCTTTCAATAGCTCAGACCTGCAGAGTTAAGGAGAAGGTTTAAAATGCAAATAGCCCTGAAAGAAGTGAGCCTGTTAGTGACACTTGATTGCACAGACAGGAGGGAGAGGGGAGGGGCACAAGCATCCCAGATCTAAAGAGGCAAAAGGTGTCACCCAGATGGCAGGAGGGCCCAGAAGGGGGAGGCTGAAGCACCAGAGCCTTCTTAAAGGACACACTCTGGGTAAGTGATCTACCTCTTGTCGCCTATCTACTCAGCAAATCGAGACGGTGCTAGGACTTATTTTAGATCCATCTGGTACAGGAGCGAGGAGTGGGAACATGGTCTCCATTACACTGAGGAAGTCAGCCCTCGGGGCTGTGAGACCCAGAGATTTCCTGGAAGACAGCCTTGCTGTCCCATCCCTTGCAGGACTGATGCAAATGAGTTTTCTCTGTTTCCAGATATGCCGTCAAAACTCACTCCTTTTTATTTTTAACCCTTTATTTGTAGTGTCATAGCCTATGATATTATTTACCCAGTAATAAAAATCCAAGCTTCAATATTTTGGTTATGTGTTAGCTTGATGCTAATGTATCAGTTACCACCACCACCATCCTTCTAGTCACTGAAACTCAAAACCTGGGAGTCATCTTTAATTACTCTCATTCCCACACCCCTCACACCCATTCCTTAGCCAAGTCCTGTTCATTCGATCCCTGCAGTGTGCCTCAAATCTGCCTCCTCTTTTCTATCCTCACTGCCAGTACCCTGCTTCCTTCTTGCCTGGACTGTTATATTGGTTTCCTACCTGGTCTCCCTGCCTTTAGGCTTTCTCCTTTCAATCCATCGCATACTTGGCTGCAAGAACGTGTTCTCCAAAGCTTAGCTGTAATCATGTCGCTTTTCTAATCAAAACCTTCTCTTCCTACATCATGCCACATTACTGGCAGCCTCCTTCAATCCAGCCTTATCCCGCATCGTTCCTCCTGTCTTGTGCTCCAGCCAGACCTACCATTCTCTGCCCCTGCTGTACACGCTTTCCTCTTCCTCCTCCTGTCTTTACACTGGGGCATCCCCTTCACCCTCACTCCCAAGTGTGTACTCTCTCCAGGTACAGCAAGTTGGACATTCTGAAGGCACACAGGCCAGAGTTCTAGTACCAGAACTTACCAGCAGTGTGATCTTGGGGGTGACAGTAGCGCCTACCTCGTAGGATTGCTGTGAGATCATCTGTGTAAAGTGCCTGGCATGTAGGAAGCAAACAGTAATGCTGGCTCTTGTTATTATTATTATTCTCATCATTATCCTTCAATGCCTAACTTAGGTGTCACCTCCTCCATGAAGCCTTCTGTTCCAGTCTGACAGAGAGGGTGGCACTAATGGGATATCTTGTGGGGTATCTGCTCACCACTCAGGCAGTTTCACAAGGTAGTCCTCAGTTGAGTCCTCATGTTCCAGGGACAGATCAGCCTTACTTTAAACTGAAAACTGGCCTTACTAATTAAATCTAGAGGGATTGGTGTCTTGATGATGAAGAGATGCTTCAACATACCATACCAGGTGGCTGTATAAAACTTAGTTTTTTATTTGTATTAGGGTATTTACTTTTGAGCGATCAGAATGGTCAGGTTCCCTGCCCTTTTTCAATATGAGCGTCCCAGGGAAGCCAAAATATGCCTCAGAGCATGCCTCCCCTCCTTCGGCAGTGCCATTGCAGAGCCGAGCCTCTGTCTCTCTGCACCTCACTTTCTAGTGTTCTTCTGCTCACGTTGCCTTTCTTTAGATGTGTGAAATCATGATTAAGCTATCGCCTCGTCCAGGTCTCTCAGAGAGTGAGGGACCATCTGTAGTTGAGTCCTCTGAGGTGATTATTAATGTAGATTCGTGGGCCCATTCTCACACTTTCTGAATCAAAATCTCTGAGGTTTGGGCCCATGAATCTGCATTTTAACAAGCCTACCCAAGTGGTCTTTTTGTGCCCTCAAGTAAAGTTTTAAATCACTAACTTAGATTCTCTTTCCATAGGCCTCAGAGAAATTCTGTATTGATGAATGTGTTTCATTTGTCCACCTCTTAGTGCTCCTAGGGATTCTCAGTGTTGCCTGGCTCCTGGGCTCCACTAGAATTTTATATCTTCCACCTGTGTTAGAGAAGTTGCTTCCCTGTCCTGTCTTCTCACCTACACTGTGTCACCTGGCCACACCTAGCACTTACTCATTGCAGGAACTTAAATGCATGTTGAATGGATGATTATAGACATTTTGTTTAAGTTTTATAGACTAATCAGGTTAACTTATAGATTAAGCTCATCCAGAAGCATATCTAAACTTTAAATAAGCTACGTTTAAAAATTTTATCCTGGTTTTATATTGAAAACTCTTTTGGTATATTTGATTTCTCCAAGGAGAATGCTAACATATTATATTCTTGGCACGATGCTTTGGTTTTAGCTTAGAGCAATAGGATATACAATACTTGTCACCTGTAATATATTTTATAGATTAAAAATACTTTATTCAGACAGAATTTATTCCAAGTCAAATTTTTAAAACTTTGCAAATAGCTATTCATATATACTATTTACATTGACTGAGACACCATATAAACTTCTTTTTAAAATAAGTTGACTGCAAAAATATTTATAACAATATACAGCATGGACTTGCAAATCAGAAAGAGTGACTAATTCATGAACAAATAAAAATGAAAGCACCACATAAACGTGTGTTTTTTATTTCCCACTAGGTTTCTGTGATGGAGAGAATGATGTACATGGGGAAGGTATGAACTGATTTTGCCTACCTGTGCTGAGTGGGATACTGACCGTAGTGTACATAACCTTTTTCAATGTCTGAACTAATTAATACTTATGTTTTCAGGACTTCCCCAAATGCTGATAACTTCTGATTGGTTTACTTTTCTGAGATGCTCTATAAAATTAAGGCTAGCCGTGATGAAGGATGAGAAGGAAAATGTGTAGTTAGATTACAAGGTTCCTCATCATTAGAGTCCCATTAGTCCCTCAGTCATAAGGTTGTGCAGAGAAGCAAAAGTTGTAACCACATGAAAATATTAATGAGTTGGTCACTTAACCCATTAGTTATTCCAGTATCCTTCCCTCCTCAGCTATCTGTCTCTGCAAAACTTAGAAAGTTTTGTGAGTCAATAACTGACAGATGGAAATAAACAATGTGAGGAAAATGCAAATTAATTGCAAAATGAAATTGCAGATCTTGTAGAAGGTACTGAGTTTCATAAAGCTGGTTAAGTAACGTTGAAGGTCTACTGAAATGACACTCAAAGCCACTGACAAATGAGGGTCTGACACAGTTCATTTATTCATTCAGTACCAGGCAATGTTTCCTTTTCCCTAAATCTTTATAATCTGAAATTTAATTTTCATAATCTGAAAGTGAACAGCTAAATTAGGTTTATGTATCACAGAGATAAGGACTCACAGGGAATATGATAAATGGGGAACATCTTGCACCAGAGGCACAATTCTCTGTCATTATCCTATCTACTCCTTTTCTGGGCAAGCCATTTTAGGCCATGAATAAAATCATGAAAAGTTGAAACGTCAATAAATACCTAATCCACTAGGACAGAAATAAAGAAATGGCTTCAAGGTTGTTTGCATTCCCCCAAATGAATTCTCTGAAGAATTCCCAACCAATCTTGGATATGAAAAGAGACTAAAAACAATGAACTTCTTTAAGGAAACAATCCCCTTTAAGGCATTAGAGTCTGCCCCAGCCATATTCCTGTGGCCGAACTTTTTTTTGTGTGTGTGAGGAAGATCAGCCCTGAGCTAACATCCAAGCCAATCCTCCTCTTTTTTTTTTTTTGTGAGGAGATCAGCCCTGTGCTAACATCTGCCAATCCTCCTCTTTTTTTTTTTTTTTTTTGCTAGGGCCAGTCTTCCTAGGCTAACATCCATGCCCACCTTCCTCCACTTTATATGGGATGCCGCCACAGCATGGCTTGCCAAGCGATGCGTTGGTGAGTGCCCGGGATCCGGACCAGCGACCCCCAGGCTGCCGCAGCAGAGCACGCACACTTAACCGCTTGTGCCACCAGGCCGGCCTCCAAATCCTCCTCTTTTTGCTGAGGAAGACTGGCCCCATCCGTGCCCATCTTCCTCCACTTTTATATGGGACGCCACCACAGCATGGCCTGACAAGCAGTGCATGGGTGCCCACCCAGGATCCGAACCCTGGGCCGCCAGCGGTGGAGCGCGCGCGCACTTAACCCTACGCCACTGGGCCGGCCTCTCCTGTGACCAAACTCTTATGAGAAGTAGCCTAGAGTCACGAAGCCACCTCACTCAGCCCTTGAAACTTTTCCTGTCGTCCAACAATACCTTGCAGAGCAATTTTTTATTCTTGATTCTCTTGTTGTATTGCTCTATGAAGGCCATCAAAGCCCATTGTTCCTGTCCTCCAGGCTGTTGAGAGTCAGCTGTGGGGCCAATGTTTACCAGGCACTGTTTTAAGCTCTGCCCAGCAGTGAATAAAATAAAAGCCCTCCCTCATGGAGTTTACATTTCTGAAGCAGTTTATATGTATTAACAATTAGGCAAGGTAACATTTGAAGGAAAGGAACTCAAACAAGAATATTGACAAAATAAGGTTTCCAAAAGAGAGTGATTTGAATATCAGGATTGAGAGAAACACCTGGGAGCATTGATGAAGCCTGGAATATCTGAGCAGAACTGACTGCTGTATGAAGTTGCCGAGTAGGTTAACTGTAAAGAGCATTGTGTCATTCTGAGAAGTGACTTTGAAATTGTGGTCTCTGTTTTAAGTGACTTCTTTCTGGGGTCTGCCATCCTTGGGTAACAGGTTGTCCTGTGTGGGGCTAAGACAGGACAATCACGACAGTCACACTGGAGCTTACATGGTCACCAGAACCTAACAGCGTTCGTACTTCTGAGCCGTCACCAGTGTCTCTAATGTTGAATTCCCTTCCTGACATCAGATCCCTTAATTCCTGAGGGCTGGACCTTTTCTGGTTTCCCTCTGAGAACAAAAAGTTTTCCCTTTATTATGGCTCAGCACTCCCGTTTTACCTTGCATGACTGAGAGTGTTAAAGCAGAAAGCTCTGGAATGGTTGTTTCGTAGCATTGAAGAGCCAGTAGGGTCCCTTCAGCTACCCAGCCTCAAATCTTCTGGGTTCTCAATTCCTCTTTATCCCGCATTCCCAGCCCCTTTCCAAGGAGCTGCACTGCCGCTATCTTCCATATAATATCCTCTTCTCTCTTTGTTACTTTCCTCATTTCATCTCTTCTAGATTATTGTGGGTCTCTCTTCTTCCCTCTTCTTCCATTATCTCCTTGCCATGTGTGCAGCGTCCACCCTGATCTGGCCTCAACCTTCCAAAGTTTATTTCCTACCACTCTTCTTTACTTCCCTACACTCCAGTTGAAAAGAGTGGCTCTACTCAATAGTTGTCACCATTTCCCCTCTCCCTGGGCCTTCTTTCTTATTTTCTCCTCTCTGGGAATGCACTTTTCCTATGCCTGTCAAGGGCTTCTCTCAGCGCCCGGCTCCAGAGGCCTGCCGTGGTCTCTTCCTTGTCTGCACTTCAGCAGCACGGCTCCCTTAGCGCTTGTGGGCCTCCACTCATTTCTCCTCTCAGTCATGGGTATTTATGTGTTGTCCTTTTCCCTCGACTAGATTATAAATTCCTTAAAGGCCAAATCCCACAGTAATGCTCAAACACCTTCCCTAGTAGACAGTCAATAAGTATTTGTTAAATCAATCATTTTTTCTTTTTACAAAAATAATTTGTTTGGCCAAAGATGAGATGGCTGCCTTCTAATGCGATGAATGTGATGCTTTTTTCCCCCCTTTAGTTGTGTCTTTCCCTGGCCCATTGAAAGAAGAGAATCTATTAAATGTTCCCAAGCCACTGCCAAAACAGCTGTGGGAGACCAAGGAGGTGGGTGAACAGTACTCAGCTGTGTTTGTTGTCCCTGAATGTCTGCACTTCAGAGGCCATTGTAAAATCCTGCAGAGGAGGAAAAAAGAGGAATTGGGAAAAAAGGAAGAGAGGATGTCTGGGGATAGAGATAGGAAGACTATACTAGGGAATGATGGTTCAAATAAAAATTATCACAATTGTGTTGATGAATTAGTGCAGTGATCTGTTCCTAATTTTCATGTGAATTTACTTATTGAGAAAAACCTTTTAGTCCCTCATAACTCATTCATATTACTAAAAGCACAGAAACTTGGTTATAAGTAATAGGCAGACTTTTCTGTTTTTTAGCCAACACCTTCTACCAGTCACCAGCTTCTGTCCAGAATTGCTGATTCACCAGATATTTCTTTCTTTAATCAAGAGCATTTGACCTGAGTCCTCTGGGAGTCAGTAAGCAAGTCATCTGTTTAATGGTTTCCATGAGGCTTTCAGTATTTGTATCCACAGGTGTGCTTGCTGAGCTCCCCCATGGCTCTCTCTGTAAGCCTCACCCACTGTGGAAGAGAGGGAGGCCCACGGTACCTGAGTTGATCTTTCTTCCCATAGGGAAGCTGTGTTGCCTTTGACAGGAAGCAGTTCATCTGTCCCAGCCCTTAGTGATGCTCTGCTGCCATTGCTTGTGTTGTCTCCATTCCTAACTATTCCCACCTGTTTAGGCTTCCTTTGGTCCGGTTCCAGTTTCTTCTGCCAAGTCTACCAAAGTCATTGTTAGCATTAGGATAGGCTTGAAAGGTCTTTTGTAAAAGCAAGATGTATTTGATGTTTAATCTTTTGGGGGAAGAAAAGAGATATGATGTAAAATTGACATACTTCAACATAGGAGGAGGGGCCATACTGTGTCTCTTTGGCTGTGGAAGGTGCAGTGGTGTTAGGGGCTTTTGTCAGAAGATAACTCTGTCTTCTCTTGGAAAGAGCGCAGCGGCACCCACTCTTCCCTGAGTGCCGGGGACTGCTCTCTGGGAAGAGGAACTCACCTCCCTCAGTTCTCACGGATTTGCAGTCCTCTATAAATCATTTCGGGGAGAAGAGTTGAGTCAATAGGTTCATTCATTTTTTTCAATATACTTATTGAGCACCTATTGCCAGGCCTTCTAGGTGCAGAGATACTGCAATAAACAAAATAAAAATCCCTGCCCCCCCGAAGCCTATATTCTAGTTGAGATATTTATTTTCTTCTGACATTAATTTCCTCTTTTTTCACCTTGTTTTGTTTTTCTGTTTTCTTCTTTTCCTCTCAGGCCAATTGGAAAAAGGAATGTTTATTTAAAAGCTCTATATGGAAAATATTGGCCTTTTTGAAGGAAATAATATTCATCTAGAAGATAAATTAAGAAAGCATCAAATTAAGGAAATTTATTAATGTTATGCCACCCTTATGCCTGGAAAAGTGTGGTCAAAACTTAAATGACTATGTGAGGATGCTGTTTATATGTGCTGCTTTCTCTTACACTGACTGGAGCCCCAAGATACTTACAAAGACACTTTTTAAAAATCTGAATTTGGCTTTACAATGAGTAAGCCCAGCTTTCTGTTTCTCCCCAGATTCAGTCCCTGTCAGGGCGCCCTCGATCCTGTGATGTTGGAGGTGGCAAGTAAGTAATGTTCTTTTTGTTCATGGCTCAGAGACTGTCCTGAAGGTTTTCCTGAAAGGAAAGTCTTACTACTTTGTCACAGAATCTGAGAAACTTCGCTTGTTATGTATAAATTGAAAGTCAACTGAATTTTCATAAAAACAACTGTGCTTTTTTGGTACCCATATGTCATTTGTTTAAAGTTATTAAAATTACATAACTACAATAACAAATAAGAATGCCATAAATATATTTGAGAATAACACCACTGACTCCTGGTAAACACGTAATTTGACTGGTAGAAGCAGAAGCGGGCGTTGAGAGGAGCACCCCAGCCTCACACCTTTGGCAGGCCATGGGCACCTGGCAACTTGCTTATGTGGAATGGAAGAGAGTTTCTATGAATGTACTTAATGCTACAGAACTGTACACTTAAAAGGGATAAATTTGATGTATGTATATTTTACCACAATTTTTAAAATTAATGGAATATGAATAAATAGGAAAGTTTGCAAAATAAAAAGTTTCTATGAAACCATTAATTAGTTAGTGTATTTAGTATTATACAACTTTACTCCCTAAAAGATTTGAGACGGTTGATAAAAATACATATAGTACAAAAAAATTAATAAAGACTTTCATGAGGAAATTGGGACTAAGGAAGAACGAGAAGATGAGAGACATAGTGAAGCCCACACGTTAACAGACAACACAGAGGAAACCCATCAGAAGACCAGTTAAATGATGCAGACAGGCAGTTGCCAGGGGAGGAGCAGCTACTCCCTGATGCTGTGACTGGCTGGAAGAAGGCTCTCCCATAGGTCTTCACAAAGAGCACCGCCCCCTTGGGACTTGATGGGCAGTGTCCTGAGAGAGCACCAAGGGAGCTGCGTGAGGCTATTTATCACAGCGTCCCTCCGTGCTGTCCCATGGCTTGGAACCAAAACCAGCTCAAAAACAGCAACTCTTCCAGGGGCCAAAACAATGTGGTTTGAAAATGGGTCCCTCGTATGGTCTAGCTGAGTACCAACACACATTCTAGAGGGTCTGTGGATGAACTAAATCTACTTCAGGCAATCCTTAGATGTTATTGCCCCCAATAAAGCTTTCTATGAGTATTTGATAGCAATGAGTTCAGGGCCCTCCCTGCTGAGCACCTGGAGTGCAGACATTCTTTTTGGCTAGTTAAATATAAACTCGTGTAGTTAACAGCCCACTGAGCTGAGGTGAGGATTGACCTTCTCTTCAGCAAGTCACAGAGCCTGCCAAGACACACGCCCAGACAGAAGACCAGCAGACCTAGGGGTATAGGACATCCCCACAGACAGGGCCATGATTTTCCTCAAGAACCAATTTTGGCTCAACCCTCAGACAAATGAGTGATCCGGGCTCCGAAGGCTTATGTTACAGAGTCAGGCTGCAATACTTGAAAGCCCTTCCCACCCGCCCAGAGCTTCAAAGCAGGTATTTCTTAGGTAGAGAAAGTTGCTTTTTTGCTCTTACATTAGAGGTAGAATTCCATTCAGTGACTCATATTGATTCAAATATTTATTGACCCTCTAATTCTCGGTGCTGGGGTAGAGCAGTGGACAAACCAGATCAAGTCCCTGCCTTCAAGGAGCTAATACTCTAGTGGAGCAAGATGGGCAAAAACAATGAAGCAAGTAAATATACTGTATGTCATGTGTTGGTAAATACAATGAAGAAAACGAAAGCAAAGTAAAGAGACAGGCATCGATGGATGTCAGGGAAGGTCTTCTGATAAGGTGATATGTGACCAGAGCCCAGAATGAAGTGAAGGGGAAGAGGGCTCCAGGCAGAGGGGACACAAGTGCAAAGACCCTGAGACAGGAGTGTGCCTGCAGAGTAAGGAGGCTGATGTAGCTTGGATCTGACTCAGGGTAAGATCAGAATCATCGAAGGGTTTAGAACCAAGGAGAACGTTACCTGCCTTATATCAGATCCAAGAGATGACTCCAGCAGGTATAACTATACTTGGAAAGTTACAACTTGTATTTTTCTCTCATCTAGAGAGATTTTGTTTTGAATGTCGCTAAGGACCTGGTTCACATTGGTCACAGTCACTCTCTTCATCCTTGCTCTGTGCCACTGGCCACTGTTTCTGCCTTCCCCCCTTCCTCCCTCTGCCTTCATCCCCACCTGGTCACCCGTGGATCTTTCTTCTCTCAGTCAGAGCCCATCTGCTCTCGTAGTGAGCAGCTCTGTGTTCTCAAGTTTTTTTTTAGTCCTTGTTCTTTAACCCTATAACCAGTTTCATGCATTCAGCCATCTGAAAGAGAAGATACCACATTCAGCTTTTCTACGCCCAAAATCTTCCTTCTTCCTCATCCATCAAATTGGACACCTTTCCTACCTCCCGTTTCTTTTGTCAGGCCTCCACAATTGTCCCAGTCCTCCTATTTTTACCAAGAAGAGAGGCCATCAGCAATGATGCTCAGCTTTCCATTTGCCCCTAATTCGCCTCGCCATCCTTTTTTCCTAGTCTCAGAGACACGTGTGTCCCTCCTATTCAAGGCCAGTCGCCTTACCCATTCCTGGCCCTTGTCCCCACGGGCCTTTCTGAAGCCTCTCTCTTATCCTTCCCTCTCCTGCGTTTTCAACCTTCCTTCTCTACTAGGTTTTCTCTCTGCGTTTAAATATACTTAAGGATTCTGCACTAGGAAGTCCTTACTTGACCCTGCATGCCCTTTTAGTTACTTCCTCCTCGTCCAGAATTCTTAGCCACACTTTTTGAAAGGATATTTATTCTTGAGCCTTCCTTACTGCTTGTCCACTCCTCAGCCTGCTGTGGCCGGGCTTCCACCCCTTCTGTTCCAGTGGAATTGTCCTCAAGAGACATCCCTTTACATGTCTTCCTATGTTTCGGAAACTCAGTGTCTAAAACAGAATTTGTTATCTTACCCATACCACCTACTCTTATCCCCAGTCTACTTGTACACCCAGTGTTTCCTCTCCTAGTGGGTGGCTCCACCAGTCCCATGCCAGAAAATCAGGAGTCATCCTTGAGTACTTCCTTAAATATCTGTAGACTCCTCCCTGTCTCTCCATCCCCACGGTCTCATTCTGTCATGTTTGACTTTTCAGCAGCGTCGTAACTCACCTCTCTCCCTCCTGGCTCTGTTCCTTACACCCCAGTTCTCCCTCCCCCAAGTCTACTAGCCACACTGTCCTAAGAATGCTTGTGTCTTTCCCCTGCTTTCAACCTTCCACTGGCTTCTTGTGATCAGCACTTCAGTCCAAGCCTCGTGTGCTCTCTGCCTACTTCTCCAGTCCCATCTCCCATCACCACCTCCCCCTCCTAAACTTAACCTCCCTGCAGTCCAGGTTCCTAGGGCACACTATGTCATTTCACACCTCTCTGCTTTGCCCGTGCTGTGAACTCAGCCTGAAGTGATTGTCCTGCCTAGATCATCTGAATTCTTTAGCCTTTAAACTCAGCTCAGAAATCCTCCAGGAAGCCCACTCTAGCCTGCTGCTCATTCCCTCCACACCTTATACCACCAGCGTCTGTTACTGCACTGCTGAGTTGTATTATATTGCAGGTTATTTTCTTTATGGCTTTGTCTGAGTCGTTTGAGGCCCTAATGCCAAAGGCTGGTCCTGGGAGGTGCTCTCCTGATGCCTGCTGTATTGAATTCATCACCTGTTCCTGGCTAATGCTACCTTCCTCTAACCATTCTCCTCCTTTTCAACCTCACTGCTCTTTTCCTAGTTCAGACCTCTACCACAGCAGTAGCCTTCTAACTGGTTCTCCCTGCCTCTCTTTCTGCTCCCTTAAGCCATCTTCTTTACTGTACCCACAGTGGCATTTCTAAAATGTTATTCTCTAGCCTAAACCTGGGCTCCCTATTTCCTGCAGTCTCTGACCCAGACTCTTCAGAACAGCATGTCATCTTGCTCTTATTTTCTTACTCACCTGCCTCTCCCACCTCATCTTCTGCTACCCTCCATTCCCCACTCTGCCCTGACACCTGACACCTAGGCCACACCAAGCTGCTTACAGTTCTTTTTTTTCTGCTGAGGAAGATTCACCCTGAGCTAACATCTGTTACCTCTGTTGCCATTCTTCCTCTTGTTGCTTGAGGAAGATTCGTCCTGAGCTAGCACCTGTGCCAGTCTTCCTCTCTTTTGTATGTGGATCACTGCCACAGCATGACGCTGACAGGTGGTGTAGATCTGCGCCCAGGAACCGAACCTGGGCCACCGAAGCGGGGTGCACAAACTTGACCACTAGGCCACAGGGTCAGCCCCTGCTTGGAGTTCTATGAGCACACTGTCATGTCCTTGGTAAAGCCTTCTCTTCCCCAGCCCATCCTCACATTGACAACTCCTGCTTCTCTGTTCCCAGTGTCACTTGTACCTAATGGTTATTCCACCCCTTATCAGACCTGGCCCAGCGTGCTTCCTTCCATATTGCAATTGCTCACTTTACCAGTCTGTCTCCTGCCTGCCTGTGAATCCAAGAGCAGTGCCCCCTCAGACCTGGGCTAAGAGGCCCCTCCCTGAGCCCCTCACTTTAGAGGGCTCCACTCCCGTGGAGTCTGGTTCCAAGGGGCCACAGGAGAACACACCGCCTGGCCTGAGGGGTGTCCAAGCACGATGCAGAGTGTGGCCAGAGCTTGGCCCATAGGCTGAGATAGCCACATGTGTGCCCTACAGCGCAGATCAGGGCTGGTGTGGGAAGAGAAGGGGGGTGGACTGAGGACGGGGGTCTGCCTCTTTGTATGTTCTAGCGCAGAACTCTAAGGAGTTGGAGAATTCTCGATTTGCACCTGGCCTTCCAGGCTATTATGAAAGTATAATTTGTCAAGATAGAAACATAGAACATGGTTCATTTAAGGGTTTGTTCATCTGATTTATAACTTTTAGAAATTTGAACAGATGGTGTGTGGGCCTCCACGAGCACTCTCGCTTCAGGCCTGCAGATGTTAGGGGTGGGCGGGCCTGACCTCGACTGCACACACTTTGCTCACTGATCATTCTACCTCCAGCACTTAGCCTAGCGCTGGGCACACAGTGACCAACTAACTGATTTTGATAAACGAATGGTAGCATCTCTTTCTCACTTTAAGGGTTGTGAAAACTGTAACTAAAAAACTATATCTTAGAAGGTATCTGGTTGATACAGAGATACTTTTTTTTTGGTGGGAAAGATAATTTAGAAATTAGAAATCTAGCCCAAAGAACCATATAAATACAAAGCAGTGCCTCACATTTTATGTAGTACTTTATAATTTTCAAAGTACTCTTGCATCTATAATCTAATCTGGTCTTAGAAAATATTCCTGTAAAGTGGGCGTAGGTGACTGTGTTCCCTCGAACCCTTCATCCAGTTGAACAGGTCAGGAAGTTGCACTTCAGAGAGGTTAAGCCAAGGATGCAAGTTCTCAGAATGAGGGAGGGTCAGAGCCTGTCTGAGGACTTAGATCTTTGGTACCCACTGCTTTATTTCACAAGGAAAGTATCATATGTGTCCTGTTCCCTGACAGCCATATGCATTTTAGAAAGTAATACATATTTTTCTTTTTTCAGTGCTTTTCCACACAATGGTCAAAACATAGGCCTTTCACCCTTTCTGGGGACCCTGAACACTGGGGGGTCGTTGCCAGATCTAACCAACCTCCACTACTCCACGCCCCTGCCAGCCTCTCTGGACACCGGCGACCACGTCTTTGGTAGTATGAGTGTGGGGAATAGTGTGGGCAACCTTCCCGCTGCTATGACTCACCTGGGCATTAGAAGCTCTTCTGGTAAGTATCTCCCACTGAGTAAGGACCATGCCCATGTCACCTGGTGGCTTAATCCTGGGTGGTCCCAGGCCAGGTAGCTTGTTAGTGAATTGTTGAATGAGAGTGACCACATCTAACATTACTGTTTTTGTAGCGCTTGACCCTGCTGACATTTCTCTTTGGTGGTCTCTTTCTGCTGGATTTGAGAGTCAAGAAAAAAGTGTCCATTCTATTCTGTTGGCTGAACAATGTTAGTGGCTCTTATCAACATATGTTATTTTGTAATTACAGTCATCTCTCTAGATCCCTCCAATTTCCCATTGGATTTCAAAAGAGAGTATTTTGAATTTTAGAAAATTTATAATGGATATGATGAAAATATTTATACTTAATAGGTATGCATATTAAATATAAATCTACCATAGTTCAAAATTATTGGTTCAAATTTTCAGAAGTGCTTAAAGATGCGGAATATAGCTGTACTAAAATGCTACCCTTAATGTGACCTGAGTGTTACTGCAGTTTGAGTGCCCACATTGAAACATGACTGTGTTCCCTCGAACCCTGACAGATGCTTCAATTTCCCATTGGATTTCAAAAGACAGTCAAGGGGAAGTGCTTGCTGGTTTCCACTGCGTGTTCAACAAGACTTGTCCAGGCAAATCAGAACTCACCATCAAATGAGAGTGGTCCCCTTCAGGGTGGTCCCCTGGAAGGTTCTCTGATGATTGCAGTGATGCTGCCATTGTGCAACGTAATTTTAGGTTTGAAGAACTGATTTCAGAGACCACCTTTATTTGTTTTTGGTCACGTTATTATCCTGCTGCTATATATGTATCCTTGGTGAAGTCTTTATGAACAAGGACATCTAAGGTCACATAAATAAAGCAGCATTGGCACTAGCTCCCTTGGGTCTTGGTGAAGTTGGCATTTTCCAGGGCTGTCTTTGACACTTTGCTGCAGCTGAAAATCCCATTTTAATCACTGGGTGTTATTTTCCTCAAAAAAAGCATTATTTTGTCCAGAACGTGTGACAACCAGTGTCAAGTTTTGATAGTTTCTATGCACTCCTTAAAATGCGTGGTATACCAAGTTGCACGTGTTTTTTTTAAAATGTTTGAGCTTTCTTTCTGAATGAATGGCATTGGTTTTTTTTGTTAACCTAAATTCAGATCTTTAGCACTGATTCTAATTTGAGCCAGCTGAATCCCTGCCCTCTTCATGGAGAGTTGAGTTGTGGGTTAACTACCTAGGGTTTTATCAGGGACATCTTTCTTACCTTTTAAAAATCATTTGCCAGCTAAAAATGCTTTATTTTGTCATTTCTTCGTTTCCATAACTTTTATCTAACACTTTGTGTGTGTGTGTGTGTGTGTGTGTGTGTGAGGAACAGCCTCAGTGTGTGTGTCAGTGTGTCACTGACACACAGTGTGTGTCAGCCCTGAGCTAACATCCATGCCAATCCTCTTTTTGCTGATGAAGACTGGCCCTGAGCTAAAATCTGTGCCCATCTTCCTCCACTTTATATGGGACGCTGCCACAGCATGGCCTGACAAGCGGTGCATCGGTGAGCACCCAGGATCCGAACCCGGGCCACCAGCAGCGGAGTGCACGCACTTAACCGCTATGCCACGGGGCCAGCCCCAACACTTAATTTTTTATCAGCATGACACAACACACAGTTCTGCTCATCCCAACTGCTGGGCAAGAGTGATGGGCTGAACTTTAAAACATGGGTATTGAGATACACAGTAGCAGCAGCAGCAGCCTTCTTCACGGAGCAAAGCCACTCCATGCCAGGCCCTGTGCCAGGTGCCAAGGATCCAGCAAGGCACCGTACAGGATCCCTGGCCTCATGGAGCTTGTGCCCTAGCGGCCTGTGTCATGGAAATGCCATTCCCAAACTCTCTTGCTCCTGCTAAAATTCACTGCCCTCCCCCCAAATAAAACAAAGCACCAGCAAAATCTTCATTTTCCCTGAATTGTAATAGACTGTGATGAACGATTTCTCAAGAGCCGGAAAACAAAAAGAAAGGAACCCTGAGGCAGGAGACACAGGAGTGTCCCTTCCTATGACTCCCTGGTGTGCTCAGGGTATTTAAAAGGTCCGCTGAGGCAGCTCCCCGAAAGCCACGACTCTAGTGAAAAGATGTCTCTAAAGGCAGCGGAGGATCTGGGCAGTGTGCCTGGGACAGAGGCATTCGGGGCTGTAAACAGAACTTGTACAGCCCTGGGGTCTTTTTCTAGGTTGAAGCTGAGCACACTGAACATTAGCCTTCACTACCCCCTGCTTTCCTAGGCCTGCTCTCGCACACTTGTGTACATGCTCTCCTTTTAAGAAAAACTCATCCTCATCTTTTTTTTTTTGTGAGGAAGATCAGCCCTGAGCTAACATCCATGCTAATCCTCCTCTTTTTTTTTTTTTTTTTTGCTGAGGAAGACTGTCTCTGAGCTAACCTCTATTACCAATCCTCCTCCTTTTTTTCCCCAAAGCCCCAGTAGATAGTTGTATGTCATAGTTGCACATCCTTCCAGTTGCCGTATGTGGGACGCGGCCTCAGCATGGCCGGAGAAGCGGTGCGTCGGTGCGCGCCCGGGATCCGAACCCAGGCTGCCAGCAGTGGAGCGCGCGTGCACCTAACCGCTAAGCCACTGGGCCAGCCTTCGTCCTCATCTTGATGGCATCTCTCTCTCAGTCTGAGCTTATCTTTTCTTTGCATTGGTACATCTGATAACATTTTCAGTAGAAGAGTTGCCCAGGAGCTCCTTTACATAAAGAATCATCATCAAATATGGATAGTAGAAAGTTAAATTTTCTTTAATCTTTGGAAAACAAAAGATATGGTCTGAAATTATAACTGGTAACTTGTGATTTTGTTGTTTTCTAGGTCTCCAGAGTTCTCGGAGTAACCCCTCCATCCAGGCCACGCTCAATAAGACAGCGCTTTCCTCTTCCCTGAATAGCCACCCACAGACATCCGTTCCCAACACCTCTGCTCTTCACCCTTCACTCCGTCTCTTTTCCCTTAGCAACCCATCTCTTTCCACCACAAACCTGAGCGGCCCCTCTCGGCGTAGGCAGCCTCCCGTCAGCCCTCTCACGCTTTCTCCTGGCCCTGAAGCACCTCAAGGTTTCAGCAGACAGCTCTCTTCAACCAGCCCACTGAACGTATATCCTGTTTCGCAGGTAAAAACAAACAAACTTACAGTGAAACAGACTGAAACGTATAGGAAACGGATCAGGTCCATTACACCAGGCGTTGTCCATGAGGTCTCCCCTGCAGTCAGTTCTCACTTACATGTGAAATCAGAGAGAGCAGAAATGTGAATAATTCAGAATGCATTAATGATTTCTAATAGCAGATTTGTTGTGTTCATTACTCTTAAGCAAACACTGAGCAGTTCAGTTACTAACTCACAAAGTTGGGGTTAGGGGGAAGAGTAGAGTGTAGAGGATGCAATCCAGATGTGTCTGAGATAGCTAGGGGAAACCAGGTTAGGATGTTAAAATTGGCATGGAAAATCAATAATTGACTCTCTAAGTACTTCAAGCCACAGCGGAAAGCCAAAGAAGACACTTTCCACCTTCCTGAAGCTTTGATATTGGCTTAGACCTCTTCCCTAATTGTGAATACAGATTTGAGAAACAATACTTTTATTGTTCCTAAAATACTAGGTATAATAAAAATCATATCTCTATAAGAGGACCCAAAGAAGTGTGTTTAGAAAGATGCAGATTTTGAAGTCACAAGCCTGTTACAGAAAATTAGGGGTTGAAACGTCATCTTTAACTTGTTGAGTTTGTTTTTATTCTAAGCTCTGAGGATGGTTCCCTTACCATAATCATCAATGAATATTTTTAACCTATTGGTCACTCTCTGGGTACATTATAACATCGTTTACTCACCACTTCACCATAAATGAGTGCTGATTAGTAAGGAGGAGTCGACAGAACACAGCAGAATGAGTTAGCAGATCAGTTATTAGTCACTCTTTACCAATCGCTAGGTACGGGGTCTTGATTATATGAGTAATCCCTTCCAGGAGAGGGTGAGCGCATGTTTCATAATTGTTTTTTAATGGTTCTTTTATGTTGTTGGATTGCCTTCAATTTTATTTTCCAAGCTTATTCTATAGGATATAAAAAATATACCCTCACTTTTTAGCCACATTTTAAGAAGACTATAGGGGTAGAGAGCGTCCTCTTTCAAATGTTCTAATTTTTTTTTTTTTGATTAATGTTTAGATTTTAAAAAAGTCAGTGTTGGGGCCAGCCGCTGGCACGACAGTTAAGTTTGCACGCTCCACTTCGTTGGCCTGGGGTTCACAAGTTTGGATCACGGGCGTGGACCCACACACCGCTTGTCAAGCCATTGCTATAACAGCGTCCCATATAAAGTAGAGGAGGATGGGCACAGATGTTAGCCCAGGGCCAATCTTCCTCAGCAAAAAGAGGAGGATTGGCAATGGATGTTAGCTCAGGGCTGATCTTCCTCACACACACACAAAAAATCAGTGTTATTCATGCACATAGTTTAAAAAGTCAAATAGTTTTTTTTTGTTTTTTTTTTTAAAGATTTTATTTATGTATTTATTTTCCCCCCAAAGCCCCAGTAGATAGTTGTATGTCATAGCTGCACATCCTTCCAGTTGCTGTATGTGGGACGCGGCCTCAGCATGGCCGGAGAAGCGGTGCGTGCCCGGGATCCGAACCCAAGCCACCAGCAGTGGAGCGCACACGCTTAACCGCTAAGCCACGAGGCCGGCCCAAATCAAATAGTTTTAAAGGGCTTGTTGTAAAATCACAGTTGTCTTCCCCCGCCCCGGCTCCCCACTAACCATATTTCTCACTGCCTAGGGTTGGCTACTTTCAACCACTTTAGCTGATCTCTGGTATAACTGTGCTATTTCCTGCTTATTTTGTTCTAGGTTTTTAGTGGTAGGTATTATCTAATGGTATCCTACCATGGAAGATTAGGATTTAGTTCTCTTTCAACCCTCCCGAAACCAACCACCCCCCATGGACACATATTTCCTACTTACCCTCCTCATCTTCACAATGTGGTTTATTATCATTTTGATCAGAGCAATACTCAGTGTTTAGTGTTTTTATAGTTAGAATAATGTAGTCTTCGTTGAACGATATAGTATACTATGAAATAACAAAATGAACATTTTTTTTCTCCTGGGAGTTAATAAATGTCTCACTTTGTTGTTAGTCTGGTTTTCTATCTGTGTTTTACTTATTCAACCCCAAAATCTCTGAGTTGGGTAGATCTCCCCTCATTACATTTAAAAACAACTCCCCCAGTAGCTTTACAGGAAAGAGTACATGTGACCTGGCATGACTTAAATATGTCTTTATTCTGCCCACCGTTTAATTAATATTGGCTTGATATAGAATTCAAATTTGAAATAATTTTCTCTTGAAATTTTGAAGGTATTAATCCATTGCCTTTTAGTTTATTGAGTTGCTATTGGGAAATCCAGTACCATTCTGATTCTTATTACTTTGAATGAAATTTCCTTTTTTTCCTCTGGAGGCTTGTAGCATCTTCTTTTTGTCCCCAGTGTTTTGAAACTTCCAGATAATGTGGCTTGACATGAGTCTGGATATTTGGTTGGTTTCTTCATTCTGGAAACTCATATCCTTCATTTCTGGGAAATTTTCCTTAATGATTTCTTTGATGATTTCTTCCCTTTGATTTTCTCTGTTCTCTCTTTCTGAAACTCCTATTGTACAAATGTTGGACATCCTGTACTTTTCCTAACATCTTTATTTTTTTCTCTCTCCTTTCTCTCTCTTTGTCTTTTTGTTCTGCTTTCTGGAAGAGTTTCTCAACTTTGTCTTCCAACCCTTATGTTGAGTTTTTCATTTCTGTTCTCATACTTTTAAATTGCCAAGAATTCTTTTTTGTTCTCTGAATCTTCGTTTTTTATAGCATTATACTTATTCCATGGATGCAATATCATTTTTTATCTCTCTGAGATTTTTAGTGATAATTTTTGTTCCACTTTCTCTTATTTTTATTTTTTGTAATAGAAATTTTCCACCTTCCGTACAAGTAGAGAACATAATATAATGAATCCTTCTATACCCATCACTCAGCCTCAGCAGTTAACAGGATTTTTGTAATCTTGTTTCATCCATATCGCTACTTTTTTAAAAAGTATATAAAGATACAAATTGTGGGGCCAGCCCGGTGGCATAGTGGTTAAGTGCATGCGCTCTGCTTCGGCGGCCTGGGGTTCACGGGTTTGGATCCTGGGCAGCCACCGACGCACCGCTTGTCAAGCCATGCTGTGGCAGCATCCCACATAAAGTAGAGGAAGATGGGCATGGATGTTAGCCCAGGACCAGTCTTCCTCAGCAAAAAGAGGCGCACTGGCAACAGATGTTAGCTCAGGGCTAATCTTCCTCACCAAAAAAAAAAGAAAAGAAAAGATACATATTGCAAATGTTTTCATATGTATTTCTAACAGATAAGGATTTTTTAATAGCCTAAATATTATAATGGTAATTTTGTTTTTCACAACTGCTTCTTTCTGCATAGATTTCTCCAAGTTTCTCTTGGTGTGTCTGCCTTGGTCTCTGACTTTCATTCAGATGCTTTCCTCATGGTCTGCTGATCCTTGGCACCCTGCTCCTAGTTAAGAACAGGTCACAAAAAAACTGACTGGGAGCTCTGCATAGATGGGTGGGCTTGTTGAGTGTGGTCTTCTTTGCAGAGTCATCTAGCTCAGCCATTTCCTTAGGGAACCTCTGATGTAAGTTTTAGGATTTTCTCTCAGGCTTAATCAGATCCCTGAAGGACACTTATCCTAATCTTACACTGGGTGTATGCCTGGACTCAACATTCTGAGAGCCCAGGCAGGAAAGAAAGGTGGAGGGCTCAAGATTCGGAGGTGAGGGGCCGGCCCGGTGGCACAAGCGGTTAAGTGCGCACGCTCTGCTGCGGTGGCCCGGGGTTCGCTTGTTCGGATCCTGGGCGCACACTGACACACTGCTTGGCAAGCCATGCTGTGGTGGCGTCCCATATAAAGTGGAGGAAGATGGTCACGGTTGTTAGCCCAGGGCCAGTCTTCCTCAGCCAGAAAAAAAAAAGAGGAGGATTGGCGGATGTTAGCACAGGGCTGATCTCCTCACAAAAAAAAAAAGATTCAGAGGTGAGCTTTCTCGTAAACCCTGGGTTTCAGTAGAATGCCTCGCCTTCTAGGGTCTGGTGTCCCCTGTCCAGAGACCCTCAGTTGTACTCTCCTCAGAGTACAGCCTCCAGTCTCCCAGGCAAGGGCTCCGAAGCCTAACTGCTGCTCGCGTCAACTTTGCTGAGATCCTCCCAGCTCCGGCTCCACCCTCACCGGCTGCCTCCTGCTGTCCTGGTTCCGGGTCCTCTTGGTTTTTCCCCACTGCTAGCTTAGCATTTGGCTTTCTCAGCTCTGCTAAGCCGGTTACTACTTGTCCATCTGCTTTCACTTTCCAAATTTTGTTGCCATTTTCTTCTCTCCCTTTATCTTTGTTTTTGTGTTGTTTTTTTTTTTTATCTTTTTTTTTTTGAGGAAGATTGCACTAACACCTGTTGCCAATCTTCCTCTTTTTCCTTTTTTCTCCCCAAAGCCCCAGTGCATAGTTGTGTATCATAGTTGTAGAGTTGTAGCTCTTCTATGTGGGACACCACCTCAGCCTGGCTTGATGAGTGGTGAGTAGGTCCGCGCCCAGGATCCGAACTGGCAAACCCCAGGCCGCAGAAGCGGAACACGCAAGCTTAACCACTACACCACCGGGCGGCCCCCTTTTTAATCATTTTTGTATTATTTTTTAATGTTGTTTATTAATGTTTATTGTTTAATGTTGTTTTAGTAGAGTTTTGAGAGACAGCAGGGTAAATGCTTTTTTCAGTCTCCCATCTTTAATCAGAAGTTATGGCTTTAAAAAAACAAACAATTTTCACTGAGAAAACTGAGAGGAAACTGGTTAAGTTGGCTGGTCTTTTGTTTTGTTTTGTTTTGTTTTTGTTTTTGTTTTTTAAGACAATAGAAATTGTCATTGAATGGGAAATGCTTTGTGAGGAAGTGAGATTTGAGATAATGCTTTAAAGGAGCAGAAGTAGGTTTCCCAGAGCATTGCAGAGAACACCATGGTGAGGAAGAGCTCAGGCTTTTCCTCACTGTGACATTTCCCGATCTTAAAGGACATCCTACTAGAAGCTCAGAAGCCGTGCTGATTGGTGGCTTTGTTTGTTACAGATGGTGTCCTCCGATCGAAGCCCGCTCTCCTTCCTGCCCACAGAAGCTGAAGCCCACGTGTCCCCACCGCCCCCTTACCCCACACCTCAGGAGCTCCCCCAGCCTCTCCTGCAGCAGCCCCATGCCCAGGAGCCGCCTGCTTCGCAACCCCCGGCAGCCTCATCTCTGCCGCAGTCAGACTTCCAGCTCCTCACGGCCCAGGTACGTCCTAGCAGGAACACTGGTCAGGAGGAAACACGTGTTTTGCTCCGAGTTCCAAGCTAAGTAGTCCCCTCCTTTTTCCGTGAAGGGCTCATCTTTGACCAGCTTCTTCCCAGATGTGAGCTTTGACCAGCAATCCATGAGGCCAGGCCCAGCCTTTACTCAACAGGTGAGTGATCGCCTGGGGCTTCCTCTTCCTTGGAGCAGAAACTGCCCCATTTAGGCTGTCCAGGTTGAAACACACACCAGATGGACTTGGTACTCCACTTCCCTCATGTCAGGTGTACTTGGTGGCAAGGCAAGCCTGGAATCTCCCCTGGCACTAAAATGCTGATGTAGCTGCCTTATTTAGTGTCAGACCTCTGCAAAGAAACTGTTTGAACAGTGGTTCTGGAAAACCTCTAATGACACTCTGGTCATAGAATTTTAGAGTCGTTCACGCCAGGAGGGACCAGCGCACTCCACTGATCCATCACGTTGAGGAGCCTGGGACACAGGAGGGGCTCTGCCTGCAGGCTGAGTTGCTGTACGTGGCACTGTGTGTGGCCTCCTAGGGAGAGCTCGGTCCTGGTGGGGACAGGGGTCCTGCCCGAAGATTTTCCTTCAGCCATTACCTTTTGCCTTTTAGTTTCTCCCTAACAATGACCATGTTTAATATCCCTAGATATTGTAGTGTTCAGTAAGTATGGATTGGGCTCTAGGCTGGATTAAGGAGAGAAGGAAGGGTGGAGCACTTTCCAGAACTTAATAATAACAGTAAAATAAATAAAGATAGATCTTTCCTGAGTAGGCTGTGGTCAAGCCTCATGGTGAGAACCAATAGTCCTTGCCTCCCTGTCTTCTGAAGAAGCCATTTTAGTCTAGGTGAGTCAGAAGGTGAACCAGTCCTCACAGAAGCTTTCTCATAGGGAGGGGCTTGCTTGAGGTTCCTCCCTCTGAGTGTCAGAAGAAAAGGATTCCACTTTCTTGTTTTTCTAGAAACCAAAGAGGAAAAAAGCCCATCACTTCATTTGTTAAAGATGGAGCCTTTAAAGGGTTCCCACCAGGGGTTTCCAAAGGCCTTGGTGTGGCTGGGGAGGAAAGGTGTCTGAGACGGGAGGAGCCACAGAAACCACGACTACTGGTGTCTCCTGGGATGGCTTAGTGGGCCAGGCAGTGTGTGAACAGGGACAGGTCACCAAACTGTGGACCTCAGGGACCCCTCCTCCACCCGAGCATCTGCCTCCTGAGAATATTCTGCATAGGTGATCATGACAGCAGAGCACTCTAGGATCCTAGAGAGAAGGGCCTATAAGAGGGTTTTCATTTCTGGTTTTGCTCTGGGAGCACGTTGCACTAGTCATTCCTTGGAAGTAGAGATGGTTCCTTACAACGTTACCTTTGATGCTTCCAGGTGCCCCTGGTGCAGCAAGGTCCCCGAGAACCACAGGACTCATTTCATTTGAGACCAAACCTGTATTCCAACTGTGGGAGTTTCCCAAACACCATCCTGACAGGTGAGTGAGGGCCACCCCTCAGCTTCTTTACTATTTTTATTTTTTATTTATTTATTTATTTTTGCTGAGGAAGATTCACCCTGAGCTAACATCTGTGCCAATCTTCCTCTTTTTTCTATTTGGGTCTCCACCACAACGTGGCCGCCAACAAGTAGTGTAGGTCCACGCCTGGGATCTGAACCTGGGCTGCCAAAGCAGAGTGCACAGAACTTAACCACTAGGCCACAGGGCTGGCCCCTACTTTACTATTTTATTTTGCTATATTTTTACAGATACCATTGTAAGATAGTTTAAACAACAACATTATATAAAGCAAAACATGGAAGTCCCCCAGCTCAACTTTACCTTTTTGAGATGCAGGTGTCCAGCCCCAGCAACCATGAGGCAGTGGCCCCCACCAGAGGGCCTGGTGACCCAAGCCTTTTCTGAACTATTTAGTTATAAGTGACAACTGTTCAAAGGGAGAAAACCTGCAAAAATTGGGAGTTGTGGAACTGACTGAAAAGAATGTAGGTTCCAGAGCAAAATTGTAGGCCTGGGAATGGTTGGGACATGGGTGATCACTGTCCTGATTGGGAAGATCAGAGGGACAGCGTTTTGGGGGATGTCTTCAGTTGTGTCCGCTTAGTAGCTTAGGGCCCTCACGCCTCCTAATCTGCAGTGTTTTTCCCTCTCGTTGCTCCTTCCAGAAGACTCGAGCACCAGCCTGTTCAAAGACCTCAGCAGTGCGCTGGCAGGCATGCCCGAGGTCAGCCTGAACGTGGACACTCCGTTTCCATTGGAGGAAGAGCTCCAAATTGAACCCCTGAGCCTGGACGGACTCAACATGTTAAGTGACTCCAGCATGGGCCTGCTTGACCCCTCTGTCGAAGAGACGTTTCGAGCTGACCGACTGTGAACAGAATGAAACAGAACAGGAGAATTTATTTCTGAAATAGCTAAAATAGAGGAGAATAGAATGGAGCCAGCTACACCCCTGGGCTTCAGTTGTCTTGGGCTTCCAACATGGAAGGAACCAATTCCACAGCCCCCAGCTTTCAGATGAGGTCCTGTCTTGTACACTGTGGCTTATTCTAGACCACAGAGCCATGCACTGCCTCTCAGGCCTGCAGCACAGGATGTTGCTGCAGGCAGGCTGCTTTGGAGCTTCCGATGAATTGGTCATCACCGTGACCATTAGATCTCGTGGCCATCTAGTTGGTCGATGTGTAAAAGTGGAAAATATGTAATGGAGGACCCAGTAGCATTGTGTAGTGCTCAGAACCACTGATCTCAGTCAACACTGAAGGAGGGACCTGGAGGGGGAGGCAGTTAGGAGCCACAGGCCTTCGGGAATTGGCTCAGCATTAGCAGTGGTACCCCAGCACCACGTGCCTTCTCTGATCTAGCCGTGACAGCTACGTACCTACCAGCTGGTGGCAGCGATGTTCCAGGGCAGGGCGGAGAGCCATGGCCTTCTCAGATGCCTTAATTCTAATATGACGAATTTTTTACCACAAGACCAAGAGCAGACTTGAGTTAAGCAAACTGAATGCTAATTTGTTTTCTCCCGGTCTGTAATCTCTCTTCTGCTGCTTCAGGACACCTTTTCCTATGAACAAGAGGAAGAGGAACACTTTTATTCAGTCACTGAAAAAAAGTCCCCTGGTAATGGATGAGCCTGAAGAGAACAGTGCTGCTTCTTGGTGGCTGGGGAAGAAAGAGGGGGGCTGTAGGTATCTCACAGACACGTGACATCCTCCAGACAAGTGCAGGCCTCCCTCTCCACAGACCGGCTGGAGGAAACAGCTGGAGGTCTGGACCAGACCCCCCCCCAGCAGCTGAGCAGCAGCAGAGGGAAGCTGTTTCTCTGTGGACCAGGAGTGTTACTATAACCCCTCTAGACCGTAAGCTCCTTGAGGGCAGGGACTGTGCCTTATTCCTCATTGAACCCCTAGTACCTAACAAGTGCCTAGCACTGCGTGGGTGCCGCATAACTGCGTGTTGAATGCACGAACGAAGGAATGAATGAACGAATCTGCCTTGCTGTGAGGCAGTCTAATCTTGAACTATCCCCGTTCCTTACCAAATCTTCTCAGAGCTTTAGCTTTTCTAACGCTTGCACCTGTGGTTAAGCGTGCACTTTAATATGCTTTTAACGCTAGGTGACCAAATCCATGACTAGACTAGGCACCCCATCCTTCCTGAGTGGTGCAGACTGACTTTGAGTGCATCCAGAAAGGCTGAGCAAACAGGCCTCCTGAGTGCTGGGACCTCAGGGTTCCTGGCCAGGCCCTCACCTCAAAAGATCTTCCCTCTCAGATCCATGTTTTGCTCTAAATTGCCTTAAAAAGAGACTCATTCTTTAAGGTTGAAGAAATAGCCCATAGTAAAATGAAGGCCTAATTCATGAAACCATCATTAGTCATCAGCACCTTAGCATAAAAGTATTACCGCATGTCCACCCCTGCCTGCCACCTCCAACTTGGGCTAGGCCAGCCCCTGGCCAGAAAGCCCACTGGGGGTTTTGAATGGGGTGGAGGGGACGATGCCTCAGAGCACCTCTCGGGAGGCATCTGGGCAGTGGAGCAGAGCATGGGCAGGGAAGGCCATGGGAAGACAGGGCGGGCAGGACAGGAACACTGAAGGGAGATGAGAGATGCCAGGACCTTTGCCCAGACAGCCACTGCCCTTCCAGGAGACACCAAGAGTGTCGCTGAAGGCTGCTAGACTGCTCCCACGCAAGGAAGCAAGGCTGCACTAGGAGAGTCTGAACCTGACACACCTGTGTCTTAAGGGAAGCAGAGTCTGTCACGGGATGCTCGGCTGTTAATCTCTCCAGACTTCATCCCATTTCTCTTCTGTCTTTAGAGGGATTGCCTTACCTCCAGTCTTTCAAATTACGCTGATGGCGCACCACTCCATCTTCTTCTGTGGAGCCCAAGTCTCCCTGCTTCACATTAGCCCCAAGTCCCCGCTGTTGCATTAGGAGATCAAATCAGAGTCCTCCTTGCCTGAGCCCTGGCTTAGGAAGGGGCAGTTGCCCTCCACTTCTAAGCCTTATTCCCAGTTAAACTTCCAGATCCTTTTATACTTGAGATGTCGAGGGGGTGGTGACTTTCTGTTGAAATAAAAGGGCCTTTCCTTGTAACAATACACAGCACCCCAGTGTGCTGAAAGAAGGCAGCTCCTTGCTGCCTCTCCTGTGTCAAAAGCTCCCAAAATCTGATCTGGCCTTTTTTAGACAGGGAGTGGTGCTGGTGGTATGAGTTTTGGTTTTTGGTTTTTGGGGTTTTTTTTTGAAAACGGAGGTCCCAGCATAATCCACTCTTTGCACAGTGCCTTTCCCATGGGGATCATCGATGTCGGAGTCCCGGCTCTCTTTTTCTGCACAGCAGCCCTGCCTTACACCTGGAGACCCCAAGACCTACATGATGAAGTGCGCTGCCCCTGGGGCATTCTCCAGGTGACACGTGGAACTGGAGGCTCCCAGGAAAAGTGACTCGTTTGGGGGAGTATAATGATGACAATAAGGTTTAGCACTGAATTAAGTTTGTCCTTAGGTCCGTTGGTCCGATCTTTTCCTGTGAAAAGGTTTTGGGCATTATACAACCCGCTTTGCTTAGATGGTGTCAAGGCCACCCATGGACAGGGGCCGTGACTTCAGCGGCAAAGTCTGCACTCATTGCTGCCTTTGCAACAAACCAGGCGTGGTCCTCGGCATCTGAAGTGGCTGCAAACTTCAGAAAAAACTATTTTCAATATTTAGTTTTGTCACAAGAAATCGATGGCTATACTACTCTCATTTACTAGCAGTTAAACAGCATAGAACTAAAAGACTATCTGTGTTTCCATTTTTTCTTTCTGTGTGGTTGTGGTTTTTAGGACATACGGTGTTAGGAGAAAATTTTCTTGATCACATCAAGATCAACATAAATTCTCCTTTGTCCTGTTTCATTTCTCCTAAGTCTGCTGTATATCACCTGAGCTGAAATGTTGTGTATTCTAGCAATTTGCATATTTGAAGACATTTCCAATTCTGACTCTTGTTGGCTCTTCTGATTTATGCACAGATGGTTCCGTTGCTTCAAGATGGAACCATCACAGCAACTAATCAGACTTCCCGCCAGTGTCCTAATTCCCAGGTCCCTTGTTAAACAATATTTAAAGATTGGGATTTGTATAAAGTAGCTTCCAAGTTTTATATTGCATCATTTTACATCTTTCATAATTAAAAGCAGCACAACAACGTTGTATCTGCATTTGGTGTTTTTCTTCCGCCTCGGGTGAGGTGAGCTGGTGGGAAGCCTCCACTCAGCCTGCAGTTGGGGATTCCTGGTCCTTGGCATGGCAGGTCCTGCACTGGCTGCTTGTCACTCGTTCTTAATATATGTGCTGTTGTGTCCACTCCTGAGAAAAGTTCAGAAAGAAGTAGGGGCCCTTTGAAGGGCGGTTCCTATGAAGCTGTGAATACCAAGGACAGAGGGCATCCTGGCCAGGCCTTAATATTGTGCCTCCCATTGCCAGCACCCCTTCCAGACCCCTGCTCCTGCCCTCACCTAAAACACGCCCCGCCCTGCTCCCCTTTTGAGATTCAGGCCGCTGGTGCTCCTCCCCCAATGCTTTGCTGTCATGTGCTGGCCTTTAGCTCCCTCTCCCGCTTCACCAAGGACTTCGGCTCTGTTTTCTACTCCAGCCCCCGCCTCCTTTCCCTGTGTCCCAGCACGTCACAGCATGGCCTTCCAACAGCAAACAGCCTCACGCGTCCCTCAGAGACCCACTTCCTCATCCTCACCCAGGGCTTATGATAAAGGTAACTCTTCTGAAATCTTACTCAGAAATCCCCTTTCTGGTCCTAATTTCCTGAGCCACCGTTTCCACTCTGGTCCACACACACCCTGTTCTTTGAGCCCACTGAACATGCTGCTCCTTGTCCCTTCTCTCAGGCTATGTGTCCTCTCCTGACTTCCTTTCTCAGCCTAGTCCACGGGGTCAGTGGCCTCCATGACGCCCTCACCAGCCCTCCTCCTGCTCTAACCCTCTGCCTCTCCCTGCCAGGAGCCCCACAGAAGAAAACCAACAACCCCACACTCTCCACCACCCCAGTCCTTTCCTGCAGACCTCTCCTCTCCTCAAGGCCCTCATTTCTCTCCTCACATCCAGAAATTCCAGGCCATCAGGAGGCGGCTCCCTCAGCATCCCACCTGCTCCCCATCCTATCCTCTTCCCCCAAACTATCCCAAATCTATACCCATCTTACCACCTTCCCCTCTGCCTTCCCTGGTTCTCATTTTTCCCGTATGTGATTGGTCTGCCCTCCCCCAGGCCTCCTACTTCACCTCCAATGGCTCTTCCCCATCAGCCTGTAGATATGCCTCCTCTCCTCCTTGATCAAAGCAAACAGGATGAGACAACTGTTTCCTTAGCCTCGGTCTCTCCTCCGGCCACAACCCTCCTGGAAGAGTGGCTCGTGCTCAACTCCATTCTCTTCTCTTCCGTCCACAGCCCGTCTGCAAACTCCATCTGCCCAACATTCTTGCCATCTCTGGCCTGTCCAGTCCAGGGGCCTCCTCAGTCCCTCTCCTTCCTGGCCTTTCCCTGACATTTGAGCCCTGGGGCCACTCTCTTTCCCCCAGGTCCTCTCTTTGGCTCCAATAAACCCTTTTCTCCTTGTTCTCTCAGGTCACACATCCATCTCATGTGTGTCCTCCTCAGCCATCTTTTCTTCTTCAGATCGACTGTCCCCAGGCCCGCTTGTCCAGTCCTCCAGGTTGATGACCCCCCGCATTCAGCCTTCTACCCCCACCTGCCTGTCAGCTCAGGTTCATTTGCACTCCACCCCATGCTGGACTTGTCCTGTGTAGACCTGTGTACACAAGCAAGCATGCGTAATCACCCTTCGACATCCGCCTTCACCATGGGGCTCTAAGCTCTGCGAGGACGGGGGCCTCGCCTGTTTACTGAATTCTACATCTCCGGGGCCTGCATGTAGTAGGCGCTCAACAGATAGATTCAGACTACTAACTACTGTATACTCTCTCCTGGATCACAGTCTCTGCCCTGATGCTCAAGCTGGAGAGTGACCATTCTGCACACTCTTCCTCCCCCTCTCAACCCCAGCCAGAGTCTCCAGGGCTATCTCACCCTCCAGTCCCCATCTCCCTAGCCTTGCAGTAGTTTCCCGTCTGGCTTCCTCCTCCTCCCCAGCCCCACTAGGCAGCCTCTACTTCCCCTCAGAAACTAGCAGAGTGACAGATTTTCCTTTTTGTGTGCCTCAGTGTTCTCATAGCAGGACAATGAGCACTCCCCCTTTCATAGCGTGTGGAGGGTGAGATGAACTCACACAACGAAAGCACTCAGAATTGTGCCCAGCACATAGCGAACACTCAATAAATGTCCATTATCATAAGTATTATTTGTTGCATGGCTATGCTATCCTTTCAAAGACAGGATGCACAAATCTTTAGAAGTACTGAATTTGTATAATGCTTGTTTTAAATATCAAATCTTAGTACTGGGAGGAATGTTCTAAATTGATCTTATGTTTGCCTCATGAGTGCTGTACCCTTTTCAAGTATGGAAATTAGGGTCTTAATAAGCCAATTATATGTGACTGTGTCCCGATGTGGACACTAGATGGAGCTGAGACCCTAAGAGTGGCTGTTAGGACCTGGAAACAGCCAGATAGAGCCACCTGACCCTCTCAAATTGAGCTTTTAGACTGGGTTGGCAGCGACGTTAGTTAGAATTGAATCCCACGACGGCAGAGTGTAATAATAAGTCTCTCTAGTGACCACTCAACCGTGGTTGATCAGACACCGCACATGCAACCTGAAAGGAAGGCAGGGCAAGGATGACTTCTGGGGTTTACAGACGAGGAGACAGGCCCAGAGAGGCTCAGAGTCACCCTGCTGAACAAGAACAGGCTCTGACCCCAGGCGGCAGACTCCAAGGCCAGATGCCTCCCCACTCAAGTGCAAGCCCAGCGGCTCGGAAAGCAGCTGCGGCCTCGCCCTCTGGCGCGGCCCTCTGAGTGGGTCCCCCGGTGGGATGACCTGCGCCCCTCACTTCAGGGTGGACAGCTCCATCCCAGCTGCTGCGGGAACCACCTCCCCATCTCCACAGGCCTTGTGCAGCCCCGGGCCGCGAGGATGCATGAGTGAGAGGGGCCTGGCCGAGGAGCGCAGGATTTTCTCTTTTCAAGAATTATATTTTGATTTTTTTTAAAGGCTTTCTTTTATAATGGTAGTGCATGCTCATTACGAGTAATTCACGTCACACTAAAGAGTACCGAAAAAAAAGTTCAAGGAGTCCAGAAAGCCAGCACCCCCAAGAACATCAATGGAGACATCTCTGTACACACCTATTCAGAAAAAAGGACAGGTAGACGGGTGGAAATTTTTACAAAAAATCACACAATACATGCCCCTTTTGGAAAAAGTCTTTCAATTTAACAGAACAAAAGGAAACCTAAATGTAACTAAAGAAGTTGCCGAGCTGCAAATAATTGTGCTTCTTATGTTTCTAAATTATTTCTCTAAAAGGAAAGAAAAATATCAAGAGGCTGGATTCATTCTTTAAACGTGATTCAACTGTGGATGGCATCCTTGGACAGCCTGAGACTTAGGTTGAGGAAATGAGCTCACCCACTTCCCGTCTCCTTCCCCTCCCGCATGTTGTGAGTTCTTATTTTTACTTTGTCAAGGTTTGTGCTATTGGCATCCTGTCCTAGAGCCATCCTTCCCACCATTGTTTGGCCCTGGTTCCTGGTGTGTATGGATCCCCTACTCACTGCCAGTCCTTGTAAAATGGATTTCCCAGTCCTCCATTCCTGAGTTATTTTGGTTCACTTCATGGCCACCTTGACTTTGTCATCAAGGAGTCTATTCAAGAAGGGCTGTGTTTGGACTTGGCCTGATGGTGTAGTGGTTAAGTTCACGCTCTCTGCTTCGGTGGCCTGGGGTTCACAGGTTTGGATCCCGGGCGGGGACCTACTTACCACTCATCAAGCTGTGCTGTGACAGTGTCCCACATATAAAATGGAGGAAGAAGGGCACAGATGCTAGCTCAGCAATCTTCCTCGGCAAAAGGAGGAGAATTGGCAACAGATGTTAGCTCAGGGCTGATCTTCCTCACCAAAATAAAAAAAAGAAGGGCTGTGTTGCTCACAGCCACAGGGAGGTGGCTGCTGGGCTGCAAGGTTGGAGACCTGAACCCTGAAATGGGGGTGGGTGGGCTAAAGCTGGCTGATTTATTCCCAGTGAAACTGGCATAAATCCCCAGTAGGGCCAAGCACCACACTTTCCAATATGACTCCCTGCTGAAAACTGAGTCTTGAACTTGTATTTGGTGACATATGGTTGAAGTTTTAGAATTTGGAAACAAAGAAAATGACTAGGAGGGAGGGAGAGTATTGTGTTCAAAGAAAGGACGTGCCAGGCTTCTGGCTCAGGAGACCTCCACGACCAGGCCTGCTAACAGCCCCCCACACACATTTCATCTCTCTGAGAGCTGTGCCCTGTCCCATCTTCACTTGGAAAAAATCAGCTTCTCCCTCAAGGCCTAGGTCAAGTGACACCTCCTCTGTGAAGCCTTCTATGAGGTTTGGATTATTGTTTGGCAAATATTTCCTTCTCTCCGCTCCACTGTGGGAGTAGTGCCCCTCCAGGCCCCTTGCCCTTGGGCTCTGCTAGGGGACTTGCTTTGGCCAATAAGATGTTTGGAGTCAAGACCATAGCAAAGCATTCGTAGGGTGTGGTGGCAGAGCTTGCCCTCTTGGGCTTCTGCCATCGCCATGAGCACAGCTTCCGCCTGCGTAGCCCATTGGTTCCAGAAGAATGAGAGACAGGGCAGACCTCAACCAAACCCATGCCCAGGAGCCAATCTGGCCAGGCCCAGCTGAAATTGGCAGGGCTGCCCCTGTCAATCTGCAGACACGTGAGCCAGAAACAAATACTTACAGCAGTAAGCCATTGAATGGTGGGGTCATTTGCTCTGCAGCACTGTGGTGACAATAGTTAACCAAGGTACCTTCTTTGTTCATTTCCTCTTTTGTGCTTGAGTTGCACTTTGTTCCCACAGCTTTACTTTATCACCTGTAGGGTTTATTTTGTTGTCGAGAGTCTGCCTTCCCCCTGGTCTATGAGCAACTTGAAACAAGGACTGTGTCTGACTCAATTCTGACTCCCCAGTGCCCAACTAAATGGCACCCAGTATCATCCTTTCCATCTCCATCCGCTGAGTGAAGAGCCCAAGGCCTCTGCTTCCAGCATTCACCTGCAAGTCTGGACAAGAAGGTTCAAAAACCCTAAGCTTCAGTATCCACCGCTGGGGAAAACACTTGAGCGTGGCTGCCCTTCCCTGGGAGCACAGGGACCACAGTGGCTGCTGTCCCAGCCAGGCTAATGCGTGAAAACAGGGAGCAGACCCTGGTAAGTACATGTAGGGGGTGGCAGCAGGGAGAATATAAAGAAAGAGCCTTGGAGTCATGGAAATCCCGAAAAGCTGCTTTGTGAAGTGCCCAGGTATCTAGGCGCCATGAGGCCATCCCACTAACACAACACAGACCTGCCCCGGGGCGAATGAGCACTGGGGCCCAGAATTCTGGGACAGTGAGGGGCAGCTGCAGACCAGGTTTTCCAAACTCTGCCCACCAGCATCTTGATAATAATCTAGATTCCGTCTAGCCTAGTTTCCTTAAATTTTATCACCCAAACCAGGACATTTTTTGAGAGTGAAAGGAGGCACTGTTAATAACTGTGCCAGGTCAACAGGCATAAACAGGATGTATGTAGAGGAACAAGACTTAGGAGCAGTGTTGTTTAGGGGCCAAGTGCCTGGGCTCTGGGGTTATAGAGAGCTCTCCGGGTTCAAATCTGGTCTCCACCCTTCTTGGCAGTGAAGCCAGGGTGAGGCAGTGGTCTCTGTGTGCTTCAGTTTCCTCATCTAGAAAATGGGCATGATGATACCCACCCCAGGGGGCTGTGCCTGCCCCTGGGAAGTACTTCCTACATGTTAGCTATCATTTTCCCTGATATTCTTTTTATTAAGTGGGTCCTTTATTGCTAGACCTCAGAAACACAACAAAAGGATTTGTTGAGAAGACCAAGCCGGTACTCTGAAAGGAGCACTGGACATAGTTTTCTCAACACACACAGGGCTCCTGTCCGAGCCTCCACCCTCCTCTCTCAGGAGCTGGCATGGCTAACCAGTCTGGCCAGGGCACCAGTGGCCATCCTCAGAGCTTCTCAAGGCACCAGCTTTCTTGTTCCGGAGGCTCAAGACTAACCTCAAATGATGCTTATTCTTCGCCTGCTCAAAGCCTGCCCTTGTGAGTACTGAATCTTCCATAACCCTCCAACAAGCCCTGCACATTGCCAGGGGTGGTTTTACTGGGAGAACCATGCAAACTGGAGGCTGCTCCAGGTCTCCCCTCCAAGGAGTCAGGCCTACGCGGACCTGGTCCCCTGGCTGTGCTAGTTTGATCCTCTTGGCCAATCAGATGTTCAATCCCAGGAATTTGAAGCTTGAATGGGAGAGACAGAATCTGGGGGTCACTAAAATTGAGCCACATTAATGTCAGTGCCCTGGAGAGGAGGTTCCCGTGAGGCCCCTGAGGGGCCGTTATTCTGCCGTTGGGAGGTCTGGCTGTTCACCAGTTCCTCCGAGTCTCCATGCTGCCCCACTAACTTTCTCATAAGTTCCCTGGAGTGAAGAGTTGCTTCAGCGCGCCAGCTTGCAAAGACTGAACTTCCCGAGGAGCAGCCTGGGAATTGCTGCAGCTCTGTGTCTTCCCAGCCAGGTGGCCGGTCTCCCATCTGGGCCTCTGTTGCTGACTCTGCTTTCTCTTTCAGATCAGGTGGTGGCAGTGGGAGCTGGTGAAATGTGTCACTTCCTGCTCCAGGTTCTTTCTGAAGATAGATCTCCCTGGCCTAGCTCTGGAGAGCTTCCAGTGTTACACCAACACACACCTCTAGCCACTGCAAACAGTGTGTTTAATCACTTCCCACCCAGGGGCCTGAGAGCCAGCGCTCACCACAGCAAGGCCTAGCCAACACTGGTTCTGCAGAATGCCAATCAGGGGTGCTCAGATCAGTGCTCCTATAGGCCTGGGCTACTGGCTGCCAGGTTAAACACGATGAAGACATGTCTCTACCAAAGGTCTTCCCAGAGGCTTTAAAATGCCAACCCACTTCCAAGGGGTTAATGTGGTAGCCTGCATTTCTCAAATTTGTTTGACCCCTGCGTCCTTTTTGTCAGGACCGTCTTGTGAGGCTGATGATCTGTGGAACACACTGGGAAAGGCATGGAAACAGGTAGGGATGGGTGAGGGCAGGATGCAGGAGAGAATCAGAGACTTTGAGAGGGTCTAATGAGGAGGAGGAAAGGATGAAGCAAAAACGGAGAAAGAGCCCAAGAAGATGAGGAGAGGGTGCCCAGTTTCCAACACGGAGGACCCAGTGGGCCCAGGCTCAGGGAAGTCTGAAAGATGCCTCTGACCAATCCATGAATATTCTTATTATATCTGTTGATTACCAGTATTAATATAAACAAGGAACTGGCCAAGAAGCCACGCCTGAGGAGATTGTAATACTAACTGGAGAGGGGGGCTGCTGCCTGTAAAGAGCGCCCCCTGGTGTTCTCCCGCCATCTTGTAATAACCGTTACGGGTCACCCAGCCCAGGACATGCTGAACAGCAGCCTCTGGTCTAGAAGCTGATTTTTTTTTCCATTCAAAATGTCTTCCTGGTCATTTGCGTGAATGAGAGTGTGGCTTGCCAATGCAAGTTTGTTAAAATGTCTTTGGTAAATGATCCTTATTTACAGATGACATGATGCTAGACCTGAAAGCTTGGAGAAAATCTAATTTAAGAGCAGAAGAAACAGCAAGAGAAATCAGTTACACGATTATACAGGAATTAATGGTGGAGAGAGTGAATCAAGATGGCAGCTTGAGCACTTGTTCCAACCGCCCCATTCCAACCCAAGCTCTAAGCATGACTGGAAAAAATAGTATTTTAAAAATCTATAACAGGGCTAGAAACTACAAAGGGGTATCCTCATTATCAGAAATTATGAAGAATAAAGGATGCTGGAAAGCGAAAGGCAGAGAGATAGGATTGAGTTGAAGGTAAAAATCTAGCCATAAATGTTCAGAAGAGGATGCCTGTAAAGGAGGGCTGGCCCTGGGGTGTGCGAGCGCAGGGGAGGCAGATGCAGGGAGCAGGAGAGGCCCGGGGAACTGAAAAAGTGACTGGAGGTGGGCAGCGAGGGCTTGCTCCTCCCCATCCCACTGCACCAAGCAGCTGGTGACAGATGCTGCTAGCAGGCAGCAGAGAGACAAGGACAAACTGGGGAAATTATTCACCACAGGGGCCAGACACGGGGCTCACTTCCCTCATAAACAGTGAGCCATTTATCAATAAGATAAAGACCAACAGCCAACAGAAAAACCAGGGCAAAGAGACCATCAGGCGCCTCACAGAAGAGGAACTACCAACAACTGACACCCATGTGAGAGGATTCTGGATCTCACTCGTAATTAAAGAAATGCTAATTAAAACGAGACACATGTTGCTCATTGTTAGCAAAGATTTGAAAAGACTGTGGATTCTCAGGGCTGGTGAGGGTGTGGGGAAAGAGGGCTCTCACGGTGCTGATGGGATGTAGACTGGTACAGCCTTTCTGGAGGACAATTTGACGTTAGCTATCAAGCAGAATTATTAAGGTACTGGAAGAAAATATGATAAAATATTTTTTATATTCTTGGACCGGGGAAAACCTTCATAAGAAAGACACAAAATCTAGAAGACCTAAAGGAAAAAAGAGACAGAGATGACCTCATAAAAATTTATAACTTGTGTAGGGCTAGAGACCATATCAAAGATAAAAGACAAATGACAGACAGTAGGTGAAACACGCATAATAACCCTAAAATATAAAGAGTCCCTTCATATCAAAGGATAAACCTTTATATTCCAATATATAAATGGTCAAAGGACAAGAACAGGCAATTCACAGAAGAAATTCAATGGCCATGCCTTGAGAAATGACATTTATGCTCACTAGGGATCAGAGAAACGCAAATTTAAAAATTGGTAATATCTAACGTTGGCAAAAGGAAAGGAACGCTCCTGTGTGCTGGGGGCATTCTGTGCCTGTACAGCCTTTTGAAGGCCATTGGAAGAACCTATCAACATGTAAAATGTGCAGATAAACTTCCAGAAATGTGTTCTTTGGAGACACCAACTCAACGGTACATGGATATGAGGACAAGCGTGCTCATCACAGAACTGTATTAGAGAAAAACTGGAGATAATCTAAATAATCAGAGTGGGAAGAGAAAGGGGAGTTCACTTTTTATATTTTTGTATTGTTTGAGCTTTGTCTATTCAATTTTTTAAATTAATGCCAAAAAGGGGGAAAACACTGTGTATATGATTTTCAGGAAATTATTAGAGTGAGCTGAAATTCCAACACCTCTTATCCCTAAATCCCATTAAAATGTCCTTGAAATCAACCCAAACAAACTCTCAGGCACAGCCAGAACAAAAAAAGGAGCAGCATAGCTCAGAATCCTGAACTCATATAATCCAGCCCCTCCTAATGGAAAGAGATGAGAAAGTGGATTCCCTCCACACAACCCCCACCCCGCCCGGCCAGAGAGGCTGACATGAGGTGAGGATGTGGCCACGACTGCATGGAGGAAGCAGAATGAAGGCAGCTCCTGCCGCTGGCCCATGCCCTGTGCCCATATCTGGGCTGAGTACTCAGCCCAGGAGAGAGAACCGGGACAAGAGCTCCAGTCCTCCAAGATCAGGTTCAGAATTGCTCCCAGTGGAACAAGGAAGAAAACCACCCATATCACCCCAAGTCGTGGAACATTTATAGTGAGGATACATAAACTTGGGAACCCAGGAGAACAGCCCAGATGCAGGAAGAGTCAAGACTGTAGTCAAGCTGGGCTGCAGATCTTTGCTCTGTCCTCCCCAAAACAGTGTGAGTCATTCCTCCCCAGGGACCTGCTTTTCTCTCTGCCTCCACAATTCGGTCTCGTCTCACTCATGACTCCTCTCTACGTCATTACTCCTATTGAGGGCTGATAGTCAAAATACCTAACAACTTCTAAAGCATGGGCACCGGCCCAGCAAAACAGGCACCAGCTGTGAACAACGGATAGCGGTAGCAAATTGCCCCAAATCTCAGTGGCTTAGAACAACAAACATTTATGGTCTCACACACTTATGGGTCAGGAATTCAGAGCTGCTTAGCTGGGCGGTTCTGGCTCGGGTCTCTCCTGAAGTTGTAGTCAAGATGTTGGTTGGAGTTGCAATCATTTGAAGGCTTGATGGCGCTGGAGGATCCACTTCCAAGATGAAAGGCTGAAAGATACTTACAAGGCTGTTGACAAGAGGCCTCAGTGCCTCACCTGTGGGCCTCTCCATAGGGCTGCTTGAGTATCCTCACAACAAGGCGGCTGGCTTCCCCAGAGAGAGTGACCCAAGAGAGCAAGGCAGAGTCACAATGTCTTTTATGGCCTAGTCTTGAATGAGTTGTCATTTCTGCAATATCCTAGTACATACACAGCTCAGCCATATTCGGTGTGGGAGGGACTACACAAGGGTGTAAATACCAGGAGGTGAGGATCAATGAGGGACATTCTGGAGGCTGGTTTCCATGGGTGCCATGTCACTCCCTGTTTAAAACCCTCTAACGACTTCCCACCCCTCTTAGAATAAAATGCAAATGTCTGGCCATGGCCTGCAAGGCCTGGCATGAACTGGCTGCTGCCTACTTTCCATCTCAGCATGTCCTTTTTCACCCACTTGCACTAAACTTCAAAGCTCCAACTTTCCATCTGTCCTTCAGCATCACCAACTCATCCTTTATATTTTCTGTTCCCTCTGCCTGGAAGTCTCCTTACCCAGATCTTTACATGGCTGCTTCCTTCTCATCTTTCAGGTCTCAGCTCAAATGTCACCCCCTCAGACAGGTTTCCCTGACCACCTTATCAAAAATAGTCCCCACCCCTGTCACTCTCTCTCACATCACCTTGTGTGTGTGTGCGTTTCCACTGTTACAAATTTGTAGATACTATACATAATTTACATTTTATGATGTATTTACACATGCAATCAGTTTCAGTGCTGTGCTACGTTCCCTTAGGAGACGCCCATTCACATCACCTTGTGTAAACCTCTTCCTAGCACGACCTCTGTCTGAAATTATCTTGCTTATTGGATTATTGCCTTTCTCCCTTCATGAACCGGTGAGAGACCTTGCTTACAAGCAACAGACTCAGCTCTAGCTGGTGTAAGCTGAAGAGGAATTCATTAAGGGATATTAGGTGCCTCATAAAATCTCCAGGAAAGCAGAAAAACAGGCTTGGAAGCTATTTACATGGATCAGTCCTCGTATAACCCCCACTGCACACACACTGCTGTTTGCCCGGGTGGCCATCTGAAGATGAACACCTCCACTGGGATTCCTGCTGCTGCTGCCTCTGAGAGGGTCTGCTGTCACCCTCACCAGGAAGGATTCCTTGGCACCTGCTTCTCAGTGTCATTTAGCCTCATGCAGGTGCGTCTGATTGGTGGTTTCTTAAGTCACATGCTCTGGCCCATCTGTAAGGAAGACCAGGAAAGTATTTGGCTTCCACCATGGGGAGGGGTGAGTTCATAAGGTGAGGAATTCGCAAAATAGAGGAAGAACGTTCCATGGTTTGGGGAAGCCAAAGTAAGTTGTTGACATATATCTTCTTTAGTCTACCCCATTAGTTACTTAACCTCATCATCAACCCTTCTTCCGTACTTAAACTTACAAACGACAACAGAACAGACAATAGCAAGCTGAGAACTGTTTCTCAAAAATGAAATAGTTACTTGCAAAAAGAATTCATGGCTTCACTCCAGAATTTAGGGCTGTCTGCTATTCTCTGACCATCTTGCTCATGTATTTATTTATTGCTTGCCTAGAGCACCCCTCTGGGTAAGCACTATGAGAGCGGGAATCTTGTTCATCTCTGTATCCTCAGTTCCTAGAACAGTGCCTGGCACATCAGAGGCAGCCATGAGTGTTAACGGATTGTGTCTGTGCAGTCCTCTCCCACATTGAATAGAGCTGACTTGTGTCACTGATAGGACATTGCAGAAATGGCAGTGTGTGACTTTCAAGCCTCAGCTCCCATAGCTAACTGCCTCAATGCTTTGGCTGTTCCCAATTTCAGATTTCAGAGAGGAGAAATCTGGTTGGCTCATCTTGTCTATTTGTACCAAGCCATAGATTGTCAGGGGGCCTATAAATTGGAGGCTCCAGGGAGAGGTGTCTGCCCACTTTAGTCAACCAGAAGGAGTGATGGCATCCCAGACACTGTGGTTGATGTGTCTTGTACAATGGGGTCACATCTTACCTGAGGATTGGATTCTAAAATCTCCATGTAAGACTTTATCCTCTATAGTCAGAGTTACTTGTGAAAAGTCCTTAAATTACCCAAACATTTCTCTACCATACGGAACCACCTATCAAAAATCCACTTCAGCCAATTTTCCCCTCAAAGTGGGGACAGATGGCGGTTTCTTTGGTTGAGCACCAGATGAAGTAGGTGGTTTGCCTATGGGTCTTGTTGTATGAAGAATACACATCTTTAGACATTAGAGTCACAATCCTCATCATGGGATGCTCATAGTACAAGAGGCATGTGGGGCCCTAGACCCACTAAGAGAACCACGGATTGCCATCACATCTCCTCTCTCTGCTCGTGTGGGGCCTGCACTCTTCCAGTAGAATGGTAGACAGAATCTTCTCTCTCCTCCTCGTCCTCTCTCTCCTCCCTTTTGAACACACATATACGACAAGGGTTAGTGATTTTTTTTAAAAAATCCACTTGCTCTTATTGGATTTACACATGAATAGCAAAGGAGTAATGAATATGAGAGGAAGAAAATTAATCTGATCCCAGTGAGAAAGCCCTGAGCACAGAAGGAAAAGAAGAAAGCAGTGAAATTGTATTGATAATCCCATTTTCTGAAAAGGATCTCTCACATAAAATGAAAGAAGATTTTAGAAAACAGCTATTCCCTCTTCTCAGGGCGATTAGACAAGGACAGCACAGGGAACTGGGTGCACTGTCACTTTAGCTTGTCGCTGGAAGCTGCGATTAATAGGATTACAGGAGAGTCCACGATTAAACAGAAGATAGACAAGAGAAACCTATGTGGCAAAAGGGGGAAATTAATGGAGAGTTGAAAGGAAAGCTAGGGAAAATGCCAGAATTGTAGGATAAAGTGTGAAGATAAAATATGGGGGGAAAATCCCTGAAGTTTCTTAATAAATCGAGTAGAACAGAATCAATAATCAAAACTTATTCTCTCTCTCCTTCCCTCCCTTCCTCAGAGTCAGCCCTTAATGTTCATTAAATAAATGAATGAAAGACTTTGCAATGGACTGAGGTGGGTCATCTTGTACCAATTAAAATGAGAAGCCAACCCAACGCTAAGATACATCCTGGTGAAATTCCTAAACTTGATGGAAAAATAAAGACTTCTCCCAAATTTCAAACAAAAAACAGTTAGATGACTTTCAAAAATCTTGATAATTAGAACAGCTTTGAACTTCAGGCTGCAACAGTCATCGCCTGAGACAACGGAGTGAAAACTCGGGAGTCTCTGAGGGAGCATGCGCCTCCTAGGACTCCTGACGCCGGGAGACAGTCCGAGGAAACCTGGGACCCAGAAACTCAGGAACGTGGCCTCGTGGGGTCTTGGGTGAAACGCAGAATGAGGGACCCCTGGAAAGGGAGAGCTCTTCATCACTCCCCTGACGGGGATGGAGCACAGTCTGTGGGCCGCCTGCCCTGTTCTACTGGGCCTCGGGTTCTAGGTTCTAGGTAGAGGAGGTGGTCAGTCAATGAACAAGTGAAAGAACAATTGAATCAACACTCAGAGGGCAGGGGTGGTGGTGGGGCTGGCAGGGCAGCCTCAGTCTGCCCCGGAGGGCAGCTGGGGAGGTTGCAGCCCAGCCTACCAATGGTGGCTCCAGCTCTGACACTGCAGGCTCCTTGACCCTGGGTGGTGGCCCTGTGATCACTCTGCATGGCTGGGGTAGGATTGGGCACACCTCCCCCTGCAGAATTGGAGCAGGGGCACTGGAAGCAGCATGATGGCGATGATGACATCATTGGAGCCCAGCCCAGTGCATCCACTATGACGAGGGAAAGGCAGCCCTGGTCCCTCTCTCAGATCCCCTGTGGCCCCCACCCTAGTGAGCTCGACTCCTCTTAACCTGGAGCAGCCTTTTGTCCTTTGACGTAAGCCAGACCAGCAGTGAGCAGGAGCCTGCTCTCTCCTCTTCCTCCCGCGCCTCAGAGTCCCAGGGCAGGCACAGCGCAGGACCCTCCCCAGCACCCTCCATGCGGGCAGGCATCACAGCCAGCCGCATGGCAGGAAAGGAGATGGAGGAGACCCCTGAAGCCCAAGCCCTCAGCCCCCTGCTCCTCTTCCTCCCACTCCTGCTACTGAGGCCAGGTTATATCCAGAGCACTTGTGAGCACGTCCCTTGTCCATTCTTTGAACTGTATTTATTGAATACCTACTATGCGCTCCAAACTGGTGGGCAGAACAGTGTCAGAACTTGCTGTTGTGGGGTTTTTACTCCACAGAGATGGCCAAGGCAGCCCTCTGCATGGATCCACCGTCCAGCTCTCTGAAGCTTCAGGACAATCGCCTGGGACACATCATCTGCCCTGCGCACAGTGAGAAAGTAGGCAGTACTTTTTGTACCTTGGGGACAAAAATAAAAACCCAGTCACTTAAGTATCACTCCTACAGCAGCAATGACTCAATGATTGGAGATAGGAAAAAAGTACCATGGTCTGAACAAAGAGACGTACTTCACGAGCTGTGTTATACTGACTGACATGCTTAATTCCCTTCCCTTTGGGGAAAAAAAGGAAAAACAGCACCGGATGCCCCATCCCCCCAAAAAAGATAAAAATAAATGATCAGAACAGACACAAAACAGCAGCTCTAGCTTCCTTCAGTCCCAGGAACTGTCTGGTGACTGACTCAGCCAGGATTGTGCCAAAAGTGACAGTCTCTTCCACGAGGTTAAGAAACGATGACGATTTACATGACGATAGCAAGGGCCAGCTCCTGGATCCCGGGCCGAGGAGCACCAGCCTGGGGGTGGGAGGACATGTGGGGAGCCAAGACACGGTCTCCCGGTCCCTTTGTCTTTCTCTCAGCCTGTGCCTCTGTTTCTCCCTGTCATCTCTTCTTTTTCTTACTGTTTCTGTCTCTCTGTCCTTCCATCTTGCTGTCGCTTGGTCTCACTGTCTCCTTGCCTCTGTTGGCCTCTGCCTGATGACCTGACTCTCTCAAGACACAAGATCTCTCATCTCTGCTTCCCAGCACATCTGCTTTTTCCTCCCGATCTCTCCAGACCAGCCTTTTCCCCACTGTTGAAACATGGCCGGTCTTTTCATGACCCTAACATGTTTGGTGCCTAGACTAACTGACTCTGTCTCTAGTGGGTCCCAATTCCAAATCCTCAGGGCACAGAAAGTGATTGGCACAGCCTCCAGAGCCCTTCCTCTGGGTCAGACGTCCCCGCTGTCTTATGGCTCGGTGAGTGTGAGCAGATGGGGGAGAGGGCAGCGCCCTCCTCCGGCGTGGCGGTGGGGGTGAGAGTTCTCAGATAAAGGGGCAACCCTGAGGACACACCTCAAAGAATTCTTCTGTATTACAAACCCCACAAAAAGGTGTTCCTGGAATCCCGGGCAGACCACACGTGTAGTGCTCCCTTTTGCAGATTTTATAAATACATGAATTCCTAGGCTTAAAAAAGACATATTTCACATGTGACTGTGAAATAAGATAGTAAAAATGCGTCCCTGTTCCACACGATTCAGGCTGAAAGGGTTTCTAACTGCAGTCTGTTGCATTAGCATCTTCCTGCGGCCTCTTCCTGATTTAAAGATACTATAATTATACACCATGCGTTGACATTGCTGGAAATCTATGTAAAAACTTGGCCCAAGGAAGGACCTAACCAAAATATGCAGTTTCTTTGATTTAAATTGGCCGAGATTGTGTCTGAAAAATTCTACACATTGTCAGAGCCGGCTCTGGGAACAGAGCTTTTTCCCATGCGCTTTATCACGACCTCCTCCTCACGTCTCTGTGAAGGATCAGGAAGGCACATCCTTCAGCCAGGAGAAAACATCTCAGAAAGACATAGCTTCTTAAACGTGGGGGCAATGACAATTCATAGGTTTCAGGGACTACAGCTCTGGTTGCGGGGGGTGGCAGGGGGAGACTGCAGCTTCTTCTAGATTCTGAATGCTGAATAAACTACAAAAGGGAGAAGTCTGCATTAGTTTCTTTGTAGGAACTAAATGTAGCAAAATTCTCTCATCCTGAATCACAGAGAGACTAATTGTTCAAGTGACTGTTTCTCTTCCAAGGCGTTTGGCGATTCTGTCGTGTTTCCTGGGAATTTCTTGAAATCGTGGTTTGTCTAGTTTCAAACTATGCTGTGAGAGTCCCAGGGGTGGGTTGCGGCCAGGGGCTGCCCTCCTATCCCAAGCAGAGCAGCTCTGATTTGATATGTTTTATTTATTTTCCTAATTTAATTTTTATTTGGTCAGTTATAAAATAAACCTTGGTTACATAGCAACAGTCTTCTAAGCTAACACTACAGTTCAAACTCTTCAGTTAGTTCTTTTGGTATTTACCTCCATAATTCTCAAGAATATGCTTTAATGACTGTTGATTGATTTTTCACTTTGAACCATGGTCTACTGATTTCCACCTCCTACTAGGGAAGATGAAGATGAAGCTGTCTTATCACACACCTCTCCCCCTACACACTCCCACATCCACACACAAACACACCTTTTCCCTAGTGTGGGGGCCCCGCCACCCATTGTCCCTTCTTCCATTGTGGTAGAATATTTAATGATCACTCAAGGACCAGAAACAAGGGCTGGGGTTTTTTGTTTGTATGCCTGTTTGTTTTTTCCCCAGCCTATTCACTATGCACCTCCTTTTCAGAGCGAGAAGCCCCAAAACACTTCCTGATGGAGACTGTGGTGTCTGCAGTGCACAGGAAATGCCGAGCTTCTTACTCTGCACCGAGGGCAGCATTTCTCAGGACTCTGGACCCACTTGCACAGAGGTTCCAGCACCTTCTCTGGCTCAGTCTGCAAGGTGCCGCTGTTGGTCTCAGGGCTCTCCTGGGAGGGAGGGAGGGAGGGTGCTCAGCTCATTAGGGAGATGGTGGTCTCTGCACCGCAGCACGGTGTGAATTTTGCTCCACTATGTTTGTAATACTCATATATACCCACTTTCCTTTGTGTTAACCTTTTTTGCAAAGCTTTTATGAAACATGATATACAAAAAGGCATAAAGAATAGTATAGAACACCCACATCCACATCACTCAGTGTAAAGTAAATAAAGCAAACATCACTAAGAGAGTTGAAGCCCTGTCTCTGACTACATCCCCTCCCCCTTCCTGGAGGCACCTTGAGTTTGGGATGTACCCTTCCCCCCTCCCACCATGGCAGCCCAGGGAGGACGGCCCTCGGGGTGGGTCACTGCAGGTGGGTGAAGGGGCTGCATCTCAGTGTTGCAGAAGCAAATAGGAGGAGAAATCGTGGAAGCAGCAAAAAAGATGTGAAAATTCTACGTTAGAGATAGAAATACAGCAATTGCAGAGACAGAGAGAGGAAGCTCTCTGTCACTGATATATTAGCTCTGACACAAGGAGTGATGAATTTAGTGAGTGGCCGTCTCAGAACACAGAAGCCTGTGAGTGGACAACCCATAGGACAGTGACAGAGTAAGGGGGCTGGATCAGGACTGACCCCTCCCAGCTACTCTCGGCCAAGGTTTCACCAATATCCAAGTGAGGAGGGGTTGCAGTTCAATACCAGAGTGAACCTGTGGCAGGACAGTGCATTGTTTGCAGCAGCGGTTCAGTATAATCTGGCTGGTAAATTGCACTGAGTCCCTTCCACGGTAAGAAGTTAGTTTTTCCTAACAAGTCAATGCTCAGATGAGTCTACCCACCAGGCTCGCATTTGGATCAGGAAAATGAAAGGAAAGGCCTATTGCATTGTTGGGATGCCTTGGAGCCCTTCCTAGGGGACAGATGAGTAAGAGGCTGGTTGACATTTAACTAAAGTTCCAAATTTATCAAACGTCTCCTTGCAATATGTCCAAGTCAGCTTGGAAGTGGACTGGACTTGGTGGCCACAGGGACTGCCTCCCTCCAGGCTGTGCTGCTGGCACTCTCCTCTCGCCCTATGCTGGGCACAGGCCACCTGCTTGCATTGTGGGCCAGCTGCCCCAGCTCCCACCAAGGGTAGTTTTCTGTTCAAAACATCTTTCTCTTCTCTTTGTTCTTGGTATGGGTTACATGGGGTATTAGTCAGCTTGAGCAGTCATAACAAAACACCATAGACTGGGTGGCTTAAACAACAGAAATTTATTTTCTCACAGTTTTGGAGGCTGGAAAGTCCAAGACCCAGGTGCCAGCAAGGTAAGTCTCATTCTGAGGCTTCTTCTCTTGGCTTGTAAATGGCCGCCATCTTGCTGTGCACTCACATGACCTCTTCTTTGTGTGTGTGTGGGGTGCGGGGTGTTTCTTACAAAAACACCAATTCCATAGGATTAGGGCCACATCCTATGACTTCATTTAACCTTAATTACCTCCTAAAGACTCCATCTCCAAATATAGTCACATTGGGGGTTTTGTTGAGCATTTTGTTTAGTTAGGGTGGTTTGGGCTGTAAGAAATGGAAGTCCTCTCAGTGTCACTCAAGTATAAAGGGTCTTACACAAATCCAAAAGAATCTGACGAGCTAGGCCTCACAAGGGACAGACTTGGAGTATTCCGTCATTGCTAGCTCCCTCGCACTCTCTCTCTCTCTAATGCAATTTCTGCCTGTGCCTATGCATCTGCCCCATTCACCTTTGGACCCACTTTTCCTCTCTTTTCTCCTCATGGTTCCAATATAGCTGCCACATCTGCTTAGTCAAAATGAATCTCCATCCTCAGCTCCCACCATCAACTCTTCCTTCCCTTTGTGTCTCTTAGATCTGCCTCCTAATGGGGCCGGCCCCGTGGCGTAGTGGTTAAGTGCACGCACTCTGCTGCTGGGGGCCTGGGTTTGGATCCTGGGTGCGCACCAATGCACCGCTTGCCAGACCATACTGTGGCGGCGTCCCATATAAAGTAGAGGAAGATGGGCACAGATGTTAGCCCAGGGCCGGTCTTCCTCAGCAAAAAAGGAGGAGGATTGGCATGGATGTTAGCTCAGGGCTGATCTTCCTCACAAAGGAAAAAAAAACAGCCTCCTAAGAAGGGCATCTGATTGGGTTCCAGCACACCTTTTCAAGCCAGTCTCCAGCTGTAAGTTAAATGGCTGCCTTCAGGTCCAAACATCTGGAACCAGGAAGAAGAAGATCATATAGTACAGGTCAGGGCCATTCCTGGGTTAGGATAATTTCTTTTCAAAAAAGCTGTGGAGGGGCCGGCAACAAGTGATGAATATCTCAGGAATGGGTGCCAATTTGGGAGGTGTTGGGATTTTAAGGATTTCTATACATTTTCTTGTAATGTTTTCAGTTTTGGTATCAGGGTAATGCTGGACTCAAACAGTGAGTTGAGAAGTATTCTCTCCTCTTCATTTTTCTGGAAGAGTTTGTGTAGAAGTGGCATTATCTCTTCCTTACTTGTTTGGTAGAACTCACCAGTAAAGCCATCTGTACCTGGAGTTTTCTTTGTGAGAAAGTCTTTTGGCTACAAATTCAATTTCTTTAATAAATATAGGGCTATTCAAGTCATCTATTTCTTCTTGAGTGAGCTCTGAAAGTTTGAGTTTGAGGCTTTCAAGGAAGTTGAAATTCCATGTTATCTAAGTTACGGAATTTATTGAAATACAGTTGTTTATAATATTCCCTTATTATCCTTTTAATATCTATAGAATCTGTAGTGATGTCCCCTGTCTTAGTCTTGACGTTGGTAATTTATGTTTTCTCTATTTTTTTCCTAGTCAGTTTGGATAGAGGTTTATCAATTTTATTGATTTTCTCAAAGAACTAGCTTTTGGTTTCATTGATTTCCTTTACTGTTCTTCTGTTGTCTATTTCATTAATTTCCTCTTTGGTCTTTATTATTTCCTTTCATTTGCTTACTTTGGATTTAATTTACTTGCCTTTTTCTAGTTTCTTAAGGCAGAAGCTGAGGTCATTGCTGTGAGATCTTTCTTCTTTTTGAATATAAACATTTAGTGCTATGAGAACACAGGTCCTTGGTAACCTTCTTGGCCTCTGGACCAAGTTTCCTCTGATGCCAGCCTAATTCCAGACCCCAGGTGCTCTACTCTGGCTGCACCTTAGAACCACCTGGTGAGTTTCTAAAAATAACCATGCCTGGGCCCCACCTGAGGCCAGTTAAATCAAAATCTCTGGGAATGGGCTCCAGTATGAGTAGCTGTCAAAACTCACCAGGTGATTGTAATGAGCAGCCAGGATTGCTAATCACAACTCCACGCCAGTGTTTCTCAACTGTCTGTGACAAAGGCACTTTGGTTTTTCATTTCCAGTTTATACATTTTGTATCATATTGACTGATACTTTTGTAACATACAATAAAAATGAACCATATGGTTTCTAGAGGGTTCTCTTATAAAAAGTGGCATTTCCATTGCCTCTTAAACCCAGGTGTTCTCATTATTCTTGAGCATTATCAACAATGGGGGAAAGGAAGTTTGCAGAAAGATGATCAGGTATAGGGTTATTTCAACAACATAGTTATACCTCATTATGGACCAGTAACACTTTGTGAATCCTCCCAGTCCATGGACCATGCTTTGAGTAGCACTGTCTAGACTTCTTGATTATATGATGCAATAACTTCTTTTTATTGTTTAAACTCATTTGAGTTGGGTTTTCAGTTATAAGAAGAATCCAACTGAAGCACCCTACCATAGACAGATCTGTCTATTCTGCAATCACCTGTTCATACGTTACCCTCTCTTTCTTTCTCTCTCTTTCCCACATGAGAGCTGCAATCATCCCAGAGTATGTGTACAGTCATGGTTTGTTTGATGATGACTATGTGATGTCTGTGTACCCTCATTCTGGCTGCCTTTCTGGAGCAGCTTTACTATAGGAGCTCAGCAAAGATGATACAAACTTCCTTTCCCCCGTTGTTGATAACCCTAAAGATAAATGAGAACATCTAGGTTTAAGAGGCATGGAGGCACCAGTTTTTTTTGATAAAGGAAACCTCTAGAAGCCACATGATTCTGAGGTAGCTTTTCATCTTTTGATCACAAGCTCCTTTTTCAATTTGCAGATATGGATTTTAACTTATTTGCATTATTTTTTTGGGTGCTCAAATCATCCCACATCGGGCCAGACATAGCCCGATACAGGAGCAGGTTGGCTCCTGTATCCTTCTATTCTGACCCCGTAGTCTCTGATATCTTCCCTGCTCGTCTGTCCCAGCCCTGGATCAGCCATTTCTCAAGACCCCTGGTTCCTCTTCATGGAGAATGGTGTTTAGAGACTACGATCTAACTAAGACATATACGCTTTTTAAACACAGGAATTACATGATTTTTCAGAAGATCTGCTTTTACTGCATCTGGAGGCCTTTTCATTTCAGTTAACAACCTGAAGCCAGCAAGTCACTTGTGATTTGGGGTCCATTTGGACTAGAGCAGTTTCTCAACTTTGACACTATTGACATTTTGGGCTGGAAAATTCTTTGTTGTGGAGACTGTCCTGAGCACTATAGGATGTTTAGCAGCATCCTTGGCCTCTACACACTGGACACCAACAGCACCCTTCCAGCTGTGACAACGGAAATGTCTCCAGACGTTGCCAAATGCCCCTTGGGGTGGCAAAATCATCCCCCACTAAGAACCACGGGATGGCCTCTGGGATTCTATGAAAAACTTCCTGGAACAAACGAGAAAATCTGGCTCCTGATGCAACATCCATGGCAGCTTCCTGCCTCTGTTTCCCCGTGTGTCTAATTGGGATAATGGCCACAGGGTAAAACAACATGTTATGGGAAGCAATTTGACCTGCAAGGAGCCATCGGCTGGGAAGCGAGGAGCAGACACTACGTCACAGGCAGCACCACACTGAAGCTGCATGTCGCCCTTTGCTAGCTTTGCTGAGACGGTACAGCATCTGACTGGACTGACTCAAGTCCTAAAGATTGCTCAAACCCTTGTATTCCCACTAGGTCTCTTTTAATGTGAGCCTTGTTTCAGATCTTTCGTTTTCCTGTCACCGAGAGAAAGTCCCATTTAATTCACACCAGATGCTGAAGGAGTCTGCGTGAAACGGTACAACGTCATCCAGAAACCACCAAATGAATCACAAGGACAAACAGGACTTTTCTCCCTGCAAAATAGTGACTGAAATAGTGTCTTGCCCTTTTAGAAAAAAAGTTTATGAGGTTAAGACAAGGCTTAGGGACCTGCTTGTATAACCCACCTGTCAGTGGGGGTGACATGGTTAAACTGCAGGTTCCCCAGAGACACGGTGTAAGAGACCTGCAGCTGAGCCAGGCAGACGCTGGCTAGGGAAGACAAGAGACTTCTAGAGCAGGGATTCTAGATTGGAGGTCCAGCGATCCCCGAAACTGCTACGCAATCCTCTATTTCCATCTGAGTTGCAAGGGTATCTGAGACTCAGAGTTTAGGAATTTCTTATTATGGAGGAACTGTGATGAGCATCCAGAACTCTTCTCCTGAGAGAGCCGAGGAGATCCATGAGCCTTGTTTTCTCAGTCTTGCCTCTACTTCCCCAGATTCTGGGAACAGTTCTCTGACTACATATGGGAATCAGAAACGGTGTCTATCCTCCCTGGGGTGGGAGGGCACTGGGCTCCCCTGGGCACTCTCTCCTGGGACTCTGACTCATGAATGGAGGGAAGCAAAAGCAGAGAAGAGGCTGACCCGTCTCTGTAGCGGCTGGAAGAGACTACACATCGGTTCCTGCTTCTGGGTCCCCAACGACTCCCTGGTTCCTGTCCTGTACAGACTGGGTTCTTCAACTTTCCCTTTATTCTGTGAGGGACTCCATACCCTTCCAATGAATTTTTTTGTGTGGTCGATGTGTCTGTTGCTCATCACCATAGCCCCAAGTCATTTCTGTGAGAAGCACTGAGAGCTACATCTCCCATATCCACGTCTCACAGACTTGTGCAGGAGCGCCGAGCGCACATGGAACTGGAGCCATGCTTGATGACATTTATGAGGTGAAAGTCAGCAAGTCTCCCCTCTGTAAAAGCAGAATGAGAGCAACTGAGGCCAAGAGCTCCCTGTGGCTGCTGTGTCATCACTGATCAAGGAACCGACTCATCAACGTGGGCCAGTGGGAGTGCCAAACTTGGACTAGTGGACGACTAAGACCTACAGCAACGAAGGAAGATGGGACTGTTAACAGAGAGGCCCTCAGCACCACTCCAGGTTTCAACAGTGTTCTTCTGAGGGGACTGGGCACACAGGCTCTGCTACGGGATCCCTTTAAAAGGCCCCTTCCCCTGGGTAGCCTCCAGGAATCTGTCCTGGCTCCACCTCTGGACCTTCCATTCTCTTACATGTTGTTTGGCAACCCTACCATGTGTCACCTAGCTCCCTCACTCCTGAAATGACTATTTCAATTCTTCATTCTTTCACATCTCCATGGCCCTCCTTTCCCAGCAGAAGATGAGTTTCTTATTCCACAGAAAATGTTTAGACCATCATATGGGGACTCCTCCAACTTCCTAACAAAAGCCTACACCCTCCCGCCACTGTGCTGCCCTGTCCTGTGCATTGTAGGATATTTAGCAGCATCCCTGGCCTCTGTCCACTAGTTGACCCCCACTAGTAGCACCCCCTAGTCATGACAATCAAAAATGTCTCCAGACATTGCCAAATGTCCCCTGGGGTGTAAAATCGCCCCAGGCGAAAGCCGTTGATCTAGAGCAACCGATGGCCACCTGGCCTTGCACTTGTTGCTCACGTCTGATTCACAGGACGTGCACACATTTGACCAACCTTCACCTAACTCTCAAATAGAGCCCTTTGTAAAAGCCCAGCCAACGACAGACAGCAACAGCCACAGCCTCCCCTGTAGATTTCCAGGTGTGCCTCGGACACCCCCGTGTCTCCAGGCACCGCCCTTCAAGTTCTCCAGGTGGTCCCCCTCAGTTGATTTGAGAAAATAGGAAGCACATCTACCCTCTCCCAGGGGGGTAACTGGGGGTGGGCTCCACAGTACAAGCCTCTCCTACAGAAATCTACTTCATAATTGCTGGTTCCTCTCTCCATTTATCCAACCTCTTTATAAGCTGGAGGTAGGCGGTCAGTAGACTGACTTAGAACTAGTTCTCGGACATTTCCCTTCCCAGCCCCGCTTGGGCGGTCCAGCATCCCACGCTGGAATCGGGGAGTGGCTGCCTCCCTTCTCAGGGGCCTCAGCCAACTGTGAGGCAGAAAGAGCTGTATTAACATCCATGTGCCCGTTAGAGGTGCCTTTGCTCCTCCTCTCAGGATTCTTTCTCACTCCTGTTTATTCAACCTCTCCCTCCTAACTGGAAACTAACCACTGACATTTAAGCATGTTTAAATCTCTCTTAAAATTAAAAAAAACCCCAAAAAACTGCTTTGGCCTGAAACCTCCTTGCAGCTACCACCCTCATTCTCTCCTCTCTTTCAAAGCTAAACTTGTGAAAAAGCTGTCTACATCCACTGTCTCCCTTTCCTCACCTCCCACTCATCTCAGTCTGGCTTCCACCCTCATCAGTCCTCCAGAACAGCTCTCACTAAGATGGCCAGTGCTCTCTGCAGAGCTGAGCTGAGGCTGGAGAGCAGGAGGCTGGCCTGACCCCAGTCAGGACACTGGCCATGGGAGCAGCAGCAGGGGACAGCAACAGTTGGCATTACCCAGGATTGTGAGTGGGGACTGCAGATGATAGAATGGAACTTCTGAGCAGTTCCAGAAAGAATATCTGGCCTTGAGTCCTGGGATTGTGCCAACATCTCCTTGCTTTCATTCATTCATTCATTCATTCATTCTTCATTCATTCCATCTTTACTGAGCACAGCTTGGGGCTAGGCACTGAGGTAGGCACGTGGTGTACACTTTGTGAATGAAACAGACTTGGTCTCTACCCTCATGGAGGTAAATGTCTACTCGGTGAGGTAGGTATTAGTCAGAGCCAAGAAAGTACACAATGACAACCTAGACATTTTATAGAGGAAAAGTACAGAGCGTATAATGGTGAGATTGGATCTCACTGGAAGGTCAGAAAAGAGAATTTTAGGCTGAGATATGACTGATGAGTAGGAATTAGCTAGTCCAGGAGGAATGGGGAGGAAGAGACGATAAGAGGGTAGGGGGAAAGGAGTAAGGGCCATTTCCCCAAGAGACCAGGGATTCCAGCAGTGGAAGAGACCAGCAAAGGGCAGGTGGGGGGGTGCGGTGAGATGCGCTGGATAGAAATTAGATTGTTATCTCTGCCCCCTAGTCTTTGTACCATGCCCTTTTGCTTCATTCTGAGGGACTTCAGCATCCGTGGTTTCCTCTCAATAGTTAACTCCTTTATTTCCTCTTTTCTCCAGTGCCGTGCGCTTCATGACCTAGCTCTTGCGTGTCCCTCCTGTAACTGAATGGGAGTGTTCCACTGAGTTCTACCCAGGCCTCACTCTCCTTCCACACCCTTTTTTCTTGACATTGTCTCCCAATTTTATGGACTACCACTTCTAACGTATCTCCAGTCCCGGAACTCTCTCCTGAGAGCCAAGTTTATAGCTCTATTTGCCCAATGATCATCTCCACACGGATACCCTGTCACCATCTCAAACACAGCGGATTGTAGTTAGAAAATGTAAGTCTCACATTTGTTGAAAGAAATGTAGAAAATAATACAAACTTGTCTTTTTTTACAACCTTGATTAAAAAGGGATCAACTAAGGAAAAGAATCTTAAACAGAACATGAGCATTTGACCTCGACCTATAGAAACTTGGTGGAGATGGTGAGTTGTGAATAGCCTTTCTTTACATTGATAAGGAAACTGAAATTAAACAAAGAGCTTTGATTCGCTGATTAATCAAGTTGGAGCAAGCTCCCAGTGAAGCTAAATTTAACTGGGTTCTGCTCTGTATCCCAATCTGCAGACTTCCTCTTTTATGATTTCTTCCAACTCAATGTAATTGGATTGTTCAGTCTGGGTGATGTTTGAAATTTTTCCTAATAAAAATCTAAAAAAGAAATAACATCTCTTTTTAAAAAAATAACTAGTCTATCTTAATTGGTTGGTTAGTGCTTACCTGCAATGTAATCCTTAAACTCCTGGTTTGGGAGAATTGCCTAGACTCATGAATGTGCAGGAAATCATGTGAAATGAAACATATAATGGTGCGCTGAAGTTGCCAATGACATCATCAGTGAATTATTTTTCTTTGTGCTCTTTTTCTTTGTTCTTCTAACCATGTGTATACAAATGTGAGTGTGTGTGTGTGTGTGTGTGTGTGTGTGTACTCTGAGAATTTCTGAGCAAGGAGGAGAGTGGTTCAATCTGCTTGTCTCTGAGCAACTGTTGGCTTTTTAAATAAAGAAATGATTCTGCCTCGTTTCTGATTCAGATGCAGTATGAGACTTGCTTTCATCCATCACATCTAAATTTAAATGCCTGTCTTCTACCCCTGGAAAACTTCATCCTCTTCCCCATAGCGTTGAAGAAAAAACTTGGCTTCACATGGTGTTTAGGTTAGAGCCACAAGAGGAGTTTAAGTGTTGAGTGCAAGAAACAACCAGAAGAGAATGCAAACTGGCATGGAAACCTGATGCAGCTCAGAAAACTCCATGCAACAAAGACACCACATGGCTTATGGAGACATCTAGGTTAGAAAGGCAGCGCACTGGAGCCTGATCAGTTAAGGGCATTGTTGTGGTTCATCTAAGGACTCAGCTCTCCCATTTCTTCAACCATAAGTTTTATTCTTTCCCACGCTTCTCCCACTCCCATCTTCATTTCAGCAGAAAAAGACAATCTCTCTTGACCAAAATTTAAGTCGTTCAATATTATCAATTTGCACATTTCACTCACTTTGTTTAAATTTTTATTTTGATATAATTTCAAACATACAGAGAACCTCTAAGAACAGTATAAGGAACCACCATATAGCCTTTACCCTGGTCCCACTTTTATTTTCTCTCTCTCTCTTTCTTGCTAATTCTTGCTGGGGTTTATCAATTTCATTAATCTTTTCAAAGAACCAGCTTTTAGTTTTCTCTGTTTTTTGTTGGTTTTCTATTTCATTGATTTCTGCTCTTGTTTTTATTATTTTCTTTCTACCTGTTACTATGGATTTAATTTGTTCTTCTTTTTCTAGCTACTTGAGGTAGACATTTAGGTAATTGATTCAAAACTTTTCCTCATCTGTAATATAAGCATTTAAAGCTATAAATTTCCCTCTAAACATGGCTTTACCTGCATTCCACATATTTTGCTATGTTGTGTTGTCATTATCTTTCAGTACAAGATATTTAAAAATTTCCCTTGTGAGGGCTGGCCCGGTGGCTTAGTGGTTAAGTTTGCACACTCCTTTTTGGCAGCCCGGGGTTCACAGTTTCAGATCACAGGTGTGGACCTATGACCACAAGCCATGCTGTGGTGGCGTCCCGCATACAAAATAGAGGAAGATAGGCACAGATGTTAGCTCAGGGCCAATCTTCCTCATCAAAAAAAAATTTCTCTCATGATTTCTTCTTTGACTCCTGAGTTGTTTAGTAGTGGATTAATTTCCAAATACTTGGGGCTTTTCTAGATTTCTTTGTGTTATTGTTTCTAATATAATTCCATTGTTATCAGAGAACATACTCTATGTCAATCCCTTAATATTTATTATTTTATGGTCCAGCATATGGTCTATCTTGGAGAATATTCCATGTGTCCTTGAAAAAAAATATGTGTATTCTGCAGTTATTGGGCATAGAGTTCTGGACACAGACATGGATAGAGGGAAGACAATGTGAAGACACAGGGAGAAGATGGCCCTCAGAATGTACCAACCCTGCCAACATTGTGATATCACCCACCTAGCCTCCAGAACTGTGAGAAAATAAATTTCTGTTGTTTAAGCCGCCCAGTCTGTGGTACTTTGTTATGACAACCCTAGCAAACTAATACAGTTACTAAGTGCACATACTTAGGATTGTTAAATCTTCTTGATGAATTGACCCTTTTTCAATATGAAATTTCTCTCTTTATATCTATCTGCTAGTACTCCACGTCTTGGAGCCTACTTTGTCTGATATTAATATGACCCCACTAGACTTCTTATGTTATTATTTTTGTTTGTATTTCTTATTATCTGTATTATATCTACACAGTGTATTTTTCCATCTTTTTACTTTTGCTTTATGTGTCTATATATTTCAGCTGTGTCTCTTAAGACAGCATAGATTTGGGTCACTTTTATCCAATTTGATAATCTCTGCCCTTTAATTGTTTAGTCCATTTACATTTAATGTAATTATTGATATAATTTGGTTTAAATCTACCATCTTCCTATTTGTTTTATACTTGTCTCACTTTTTTTGTTCTTCTGTTCCTCCTTTTCTGCTTTCAATTAATCAAATATTTTTAGGAGTTCATCTTATTTCCTCCATTAGCTTTTTAGCTCTACCTCTTTGTATAATATTATTGGCTTAGCTCTCAGGGATTACAATATATATTCTTAATTTATCACATTCTGATTAGAATTTATACCAATTTCTATAAAATTTATTACCTAAAAAGAGAATATCTTCATTTACTCTCCCGGTCTTTGTGCTGTTATAGTCATATATCTTACTTCTACATGTTTTAAACCCTATAATAAATTGTTATTATTATTGCTTTAAATAGGTGTCTTTTAAAAGAATTATAAGAAAAAATATAGTCTTTTATAGTTACCCATATATGTTGCTTTTCATTCCTTTCTGGATTCAAGTTTTTATCTTATATCCCTGCCTTCAGCCTCACAAACAACTTTTAGCACTTGTAGTGCAGGTCTGCTGAGGATGAGGTCTCTCAGTTTTTGATTATCTGAAAATGTCTATATTTCATGTCATGGCTTCCAGGAACTGTGGGTCTCATGTGAGTAGACCAATAAGAAAAGATGCACAAGCTCTTAGCATATTGATATGTCAGTCAAAGAACAGCATTGTTTTCTCTTTCTGGTGAGAAAATTATAGTTATAACCAAGTGAGTGGGCCAATACTTAAGGAGACACTGGATTTTTTAAAAGCTTGTTTGGATCAGCAAAATATCCTTATTTGGAGGTTGCAAACCTTCAACTGAATAAGAAGTTAAAATAGAGACCCAGGACCATTCCACAGCAATTGGGAAGAACAAAGTCACAGCTGACCACCCTGTGACTGCTCCTCATGAAGCACAAATGAGTGCAGTGGGCATTTCTCTGGCAGCTCCTGTTTGTCAGGAGCAAAGCTGTAAGCACCATTACTCTCCTCTACATGCCCCTCCCTGCCTGCATTGGAGCAAGGCAAGCCTTTTTGCAATAATAGATTCAAGGCCAAAGACTCCTTTCAGCATGTTTCAGTGAAGGTTTTTTCTGGTGAACTTTGACATGTGTCCTAACTTTAGGCTGTGCATGGCAGCATGGTTTATCACGAATGGTTAGTTTCTTAGGTTGGGTTCCCAAAAGCAAATATTGAGACAGGAATCATGTGCAAATAATTTATTAAGGAAGTGCTCCAGGGAAAAACAACAAAGGGAAAGAAGTAAGGAAGGGGGAAAAAGCCAGCAAGACTATGATGTCAGCCAAATCCCAACCTCAGCCTGATCCAGAGGAGAGTTCTGAAGGGTAAATTATACCTTGGAGTTTGTCCCTCCTCAAACAAGGGGGCCGGACTTTGTACTCCTGCACCTGTCAGCATCCACGGACACAGGGGGAGGGGCATGCAAACTCCCACGCAATTCCTGCTCCCTTTGTGTGCTGGTGTGCAGAGCAGCCCCTGTAGCCAAGGGTGATCCTCTGAACAAAGTCACAGGCACAAGCCATTGGAAACAAAGGGCACAGAAGCTGGAGGATAACCGAACAGAAATGGTGAAAGGGATTGTGATTTATGATAAGAAATATAGGGCCGTCCCCGTGGCTTAGCGGTTAAATGCAGGCACTCCGCTACTGGCAGCCCCAGTTGGATCCTGGGCACACACCAACGCACCACTTCTCCGGCCATGCTGAGGCTGCGTCCCACATTCAGCAACTAGAAGGATGTGCAACTATGACATATAACTATCTACTGGGTCTTTGGGGAAAAAAGGAGGAGGATTGGCAATAGATGTTAGCTCAGAGCCGGTCTTCCTCAGCAAAAAAGAGGAGGATTAGCAAGGATGTTAGCTCAGGGCTGATCTTCCTCCCACACACACACACACACACACACACACACACACAAAAGAAATATATATATTTGGTCTTTGTCCCAATTCCTGGCACAGAGCTCCAAAACTCCTTGGAATTTTCTAAGTGATGAGAGCAATAAAGGTATCTTTTAAAATTATGTTAATGAGGTGACTTGGGAAGCCCCTAGGGTCACCTAAGGATGGGCTGGTTGCCAGAGGAACCAACCATGTGATTTGAGGATTGGAATTTTCAGTCCCACCACCCACCTCCAGGGAGGGGACAGGGGCTGGAGATTGAGTTCAGTCCCAACGGCCAATGATGTAATCAATCATGCTTGTGTAATGAAGCCTCCATAAAAAAACAAAAAGACAGGGTTTGGAGAGCTTCCAGGTTGGTGAACATGTAGAGATTCAGGAGTGGTGAGCTAGGAGAGAGAATGGAAGCTCCACACTCCTTCCCACACACCTTGCCCTATGCATCTCTTCCATCTGGCTGTTCCTGAGTTATATCCTTTTATAATAAACTGGTAATTTAGTATGTAAAATGTTTCTCTGAATTCTGTGAGCCACTCTGGCAAATTAGTCGAACCCAAGGAGAGGAGGGTGGGAACATCCAATCTATAGCCAGTTGGTCAGAAGCCCAGGTGACAACCTGGACTTGTGATTGGCATTTGAAGTGGGGTGGGGGCAGTCTTGTAGGACTGAGCCCTTAGCCTGTGGGTAGCCTGTGGGATCTGACACTATCTCCAGGTAGATAGTGTTAGAATTGAGTTGAATTGTAGGACACCCAGCTGGTATTGGAGAATTGCTTGCTGTGGGGAAAAAACCCTCACACATCAGAATTGGAGGGATCCAAGGGGATATGGGTGAAGCACCAACAGCATTTGCTGTGGTAGGACACTTAGAATGAAAGGCCTTGACATGCTTAAAAACAAAAATGTTTTGCACTGTTAGTAGAGTGCCATTTAATATATAATTTTTTTTTAAGTGGGTGCCCCTGAGAGTATAGTGGGAAGTTTCATGGGCCAACCCATTAATATTTCAAGACGAGAAAGTTTTGTCTCTTTGATAGCTATGCATCTTATACTTGCAAGAACTAAGGGCAAGATCTAAGCCGTTTGATTCAGGTTTCTGCACATATCTTGGCCAATTTCATTTTCAAAATCCTATTTTATCATTTTACCCCCCTTGCAGAATCTACAGTGAAAGTTAACAGTAAATTTTTGCTGCTTCTGAGAGGCTTCAGACTTCCTTTCCAATTTGACCTGTAAAATTTCTGTCCCATTATATTAAAGGAAAGGGTATTTCAAATCTGAGTGTGAAACCTTTTAATAGCTCTTTGATGATGATGGTATACTATATTTTGCATATGGCGATATTTCTATATATCTTGTGAACATACATTTCTATTTATGTGATAAATATTTCTTCATATGGATGAAATAAAACAGAATAATCCTGTTGTGGATTGTGCCCTTCCATTATACGCTTAAAAAATGGCAGACATGACAGTACTATGGTCTACAATGGAATACTATGGTCTACAATGGAATATGTTGGAACACATCAATGACTTTTATCAGACTTCCTTTATGCTACCCACTTTATTCACATGAGCCACTCCACGGATCACATGAGTGAACTGAAGGAGAAGATTCTTGTGCGCCATGAAGTGGCCATCTGGGGAACACCTAAGGTGATCTCGATGAAAATCACCAGCCTCTACATACTTCCCCTGAGTTTTGGGGCCTGGTTTTGGAGCAGAGCAACATTTAAGAAAGTTGTCAGAGGAGCCTAGTTGGTGGGTGAGGACAACAAAGCCGTGGCCTGAGAAGAGAGAAAATGGTTGCAGTAGCCAAAGCATTTTCAGCTGGAGCATCTCATAAGGCTTCTTTAGAAGATAGTTGTAAGGCATGAAAAGTTGTTAACCTAAAGACCTTTGGAGATTTATTTCTCTTCGTTGTTTTCCCAGTTGGCCATAAATATGAACAACCCAAAAGTCATAGCTGGAATCGATAAAAATATTGACAGATTGATTAGAAGGGTACATGTTTTGATTAAAACAGTCAGTTCATCACCTGTGCAGATGTCCGAAGTCAAAGGGGAACATTATCCTAGCTGGTGCCCTGAAACCAATGAACATATTCGTCTACATAAAAGATGACGGTAAGATGTCTTTGAGGCCAATATAAGTTCAGTCAGGTGGACAGTAACTGAGTATCAGTTGGAAACCCAATGTATTAGTCAGGGTCTTGGCAGAAAAGAGATGGCACACTCAAAAGGAGACATTTAAGAGAGGCTAATTAAGGGATTATTTACAAAAATATGGGCAGGGTTCAGGGAACCAGCAAGGGATAGAACTTACAACAGAGGGAAGCTACTCCCATACTTAAGAAGGCAAAGGGAAGGAGTGGTTATTGGAACCTCAGTAATATGGCCTTGGTAAAAGAAGGCAGCCACTACTGAACTATGGCCTGGCTCTCTACTCCCATGCTTTGATCTACTGCTGATGCATGCCATTGGATAAACCCAACCTCCTGATTCACAGAGAGGAATGGAGAGTGAATCCGAAGGGCCAAACAGAAAAAAATCCAGTACACTCACCTGGCTTAAAAAATTAGAGTATTTTATTTAACAAGATTTTCTCAGCGGGGGCAGCTCCATGGTTGGTATATCAGGGATGTCGTGGAGGACCCAAAGTCCTTCCTTCTTTCTCTTCTGCCCTCCCCAGGCTAGATTCTGTTCTTGTCACAAGAAGGTTGCTGCTGCTGCAGCTGCAGGTGCCACACTCAGGCCCAACAATGATCAGCAAAAGAAAGTGACTCTTCCTGGGGGTCTTCTTTTAGGAATGAGGAAACTTTTCTCAGAAGCCTCTCCAAGAGATTTCTCCTTGTGTCTCATTGGCAGAACTGTATCACATATCCATGCTGGACCAATCCCCAACCAGGGGAATGGTACTTGACTAATCAAGATTTGCCCTTGAGCTAGGGATAGTGTCAGTTTCTAGGGGAAGAGGGATGTACATATATGTCTGCACAAAATCAAGATTCTGTTAATGAAAAAGAGGAGAGAGAGGTTGTGTGAAGGCAAACAGGTGTACGCAAAAAATTGAGTTTTTTAGTATGTTGGAATTGTATTTTGGTTTTTAGGTGTACTGTACCTGAAGTGGAGCAGACTCCCCTCTCCCCCACTTAGAGGAGAACCAAGGCGAAAATAGAAGTCTCCAATAAGAAAGATGTCCTAGCCAGAGAACACAGGCTTGAGGCACATTTGGTGCTACCAATTGCAAGGAGAATTATAATAGGCAATAGGGAGTTGTCTCCATTAGTCTTTGTACAACAGAAGTAAATTTTTTTAATGGCAGAAAAGAGTGAAGTGTTTACTAGAATCAAGGATACGTAATGCTGGAGTTGACAGGACTTGTTTAAGGGAAGAAAAAGCCTTTTAGATTTTAAGACCTAGGTAATCATTTAACGTAATCATCTAATGTTGTTAGCTTGAGTTAGATGCAGTAGAGGTTTTACATTTGAAGCATGATTTAATATTTACTGTCAGCAAAAGCCAGACATGTCCAAGAAGGTATGCATTTGTGAAATTGTGGTGAGCACTGGTCCCTTGAGGATGGCTACTTCCCTAGAAGAAAATGAGTGTCTCTCTTTTACTGATTTGTCATGTCCAAGCAATAGGCTTGGAACAGGCGTAACTGTAATTTGTTTTAGAGGCTTTGTGTCCCTTGAGGGCACAAGAGAAAAGGGAGATTAAGAAATCTCATTTGAGGCCTTTTAGTGAGGGCGAGGCCAAGAGAAGGCTCTTAACATATTGGATGAGAACACAGTTTCCAGGAAATGTTACATTACTTAAATCACTTTTAAGAATTAATACAGGAGTTCTGAGCTGAAACTGCAGATTAAACATGCACATCCAGATTCGTTCCCTCTAAAACCATAGTAAAGTAGTTTTTTAAAAACTACAATAAATCTACAAGGATGAAGAGAACATAAGAGACAACAGTAACAAAATTTTGGAAGCCAGATAGCAGAAGAGGAATGCTGACTGTTTTAGCAGATCTAAGAAGGGACAATTCCTAGGCCAGTAGTGGGCAAAGGTGAAAACCAGCCCAGTTTATATCACAGAATCCTAAAAAGGCACAGCAGCTGACAGAACGTGGTATCTCTGGAATTGGGAGTGAAAGCAGGGTCTAAAATAATGAGGATGGGGTGAAAGAAGTTCGATCCCTAGATCCCCCTACCCACTGCATACCTTTGGGCTTGGTTTCCCATTAGTTCACTCATTGTGACCATATTTTCTTTTAATTCTTTGAACATTTTCTTTTAGATTTTTGAACATATTTTTAATTTTCTTAGTCTTTGCTAAATCCAATATCTGGACCATCTTGGGGTCAGTTTCTATTGACTCTTTGTTGGTGTTGTTTTTACTATGGGTTACATTTTGCTGTTTTCTTACATGTGTAGGAATTTCAGATTGTTTAATGGACACTGTGAATAATACATTGTAGAGGCTCTAGATTTTGTTATTGAGGCTCTAGATTCTGTTACCTGCTTTACCTCTAGTATATGTTTTACTCTCAACTCTGTAGCAGCTTCTCTCTGGGATACCTCAGGTAGTCTTCCCCTATACATGTGCATCCCAGTCCTCAGCCAAGGACTCATGGGGGACCTCCCACATAGATTTGTCTCCCACACATACAGCAACATCCTCTCCAGTGCCACAACCTGTAGATTGCAGTTGCTCCAGCAGCCCTGAACTCTGATCTCTGCCTCTTCAACACAGCAGGGCGGGGCTGGCCTGGTGGCGTAGTGGTTAAGTTCACATGCTCTGCTTCAGCAGCCCGGGGTTCACATGTTTGGATCCCAGGCGTGGACCTATGCATCACTTGTCAAGCCATGCTGTCACAGGTGTCCTCCATATAAAAGTAGAGGAAGATGGGCACAGATGTTAGCCCAGGGCCAATCTTCCTGAGCAAAAAGAGGAGGATTGGCAACAGATGTTAGCGCAGGGCTAATCTACCTCACCAAAAAAAACCCAAAAAAACAAAAAAAACAAAACACAGCAAGGCATCCCTACTCTGCTAGGATTCCAGCTTGCTGGGCTATGATTGGAAGACCGTTGCCCAGCAGAGACCCAAAGTGATTTGGGGGCACATCTCATGAGTTCTTCTCTCAGAGATCACTGTCATGTACTGCCTGTTGTTCAATGCCTGAGAATGATTGCTCTATCTTTTGTCCAGTTTTATGGTTGTCTATAGCAAGAAGGCTAATCTGGTACCAGGGATTACATCATAGCTGGAACCCTTACCTGATACATTTTTATTTCCTTCTGGCATCCTTCCTGCCCCTCCTCTTCATCCATTTAAGCAAGTTCTGTGTTCATTGGCTCAGAGGAGAGATGAAACAATAATGAAAGTAGAAAACAATAGTCCAAAAACTGTAGTTTCCAAAAACCTATGCCTATAAAGAAGGTAGAGTTCTTTAAGGAGACCTGATAAAAGCCCTTTAAGCAGGGGAAAGAGAAATGAGAAATTGACGCGTGAGAGCAGTGATGAGGTGGGTTCCAGAATGAAAGGCTTGGGGCCCTGCTTCCTAGGCAGCATCCCAGGGAACATGATCCCAGAGATGGCACTATTATCTAGGGTATCTAGGCAAGCCATGCCACAGGCAGCTTCTGCAAGATTTCCATGCCCTTGCTTGGCACTGAAGCAGCAGAAAGATTCCCATGACCTCTAAACTAGGAATGGAAGTTGAGGAGAGAGTCCACTGACCTGAAGAAAGCATATACACAGGAACAAGGTACTTCTTTGTGACCAATGAAGAAAGACGATAAGGACCAACCACCCTCCAACCCACACCTTGGCACAATGTGAGCCTCTGGAACTTAGACACCATATGGCAGAAAGGAAAGAAAACCCCAAATTCCTGAGATTAATTTGCTGTCACTCTAGCAGATTGGGAGCTCAAAACATAAATTAAGTTGTTATATAAAAATAAAGAAAATACTGGAGCCAGCCTCGTGGCATGGTGGTTGGGTCCAGTGTGCCCCACTTTGGTGGCCCGGGGTTTGCGGGTTCAGATCTGGGCGTGGACCTACACCACTCATCAAGCCATGCTGTGACAGCATCCCACATACAAAATAGGGGAAGATGGGCGCAGATGTTAGCTCAGGGACAATCTTCCTCAAGCAGAAAAAGAGGAAGACTGGCAACAGATGTTAGCTCAGAGGGAATCTTCCTCACCATAAATAAATAAAATAAAATAAAGAAAATACTATTTGTTGCACACCTGAGTTGGTAAGCTGAGATTGATGCTATAACAGTAAAGGCCACCATTTATAAGCACTTTACTGAGAGCTTCACATCCATTACCTCACTTAAGTTCATCTCATCTAATGGGAGTCCATTACCTCATACTCCCTCTGTTGATTCTTCTGACATGGCAGATATATCTGCCTGAGGAAAAATTAATAATAAAAATGTACATTTACTCTATGCCAGGCTTTATAGTAAGGGCTTTATGTCACTTATCCTCATACTAAACCTATGAGACATGAACTACTGCCTCCATTTTGCAAACGCCAAAACTGAAATTCAGCATTGTAAAATGAGTGTGGTTTTTAGATTCAAACCCACTAGAAGCTTTACTGTATGTTACTTTCAACCTGTGTGGGGAAAACTAGACCCAGGAGTCTAATAAGAGCATCTACAATATGATTTACAAAGTGAATTTATTTACAGTTTAAATAAATAAATTCCCTTTTATTTCCTACAACAAACATCCTAAGAGTCAATGAATAATCTTCTTGGCTAAATATTACATTGTGGGGAGACATTAAACAAGAAAAGTTAACATTGTTCTATTCTTTTATCTTTCTGTACTTTAGTTGGGATATTTTCTATCGGCCTGTCTTCAACTTTACTAATCTCTTGCCTCTGGAGTGTCCAGTCTCCTGCTCAAGCCATCTGAATTCTTTATTTCAGATATATCTGTCAATTCTTGAATGTCCATTTGGTTTTTATATATTCCAATTCTCTGTTGAAATTCCCCACCTTGTCACCATTTTGTCCATTGTTCCCACTATTTTCTTTAACATATTTAAATAGTCATTTTAACGTCCTTGACATCCAGATCAGATGTGGGTCTGCTTCTATTGTCTCATTTTTTCTCTTTTTTCTCACTCAATCACAGTGCTCTACTGTATTAGTTTCCCATTGTGCTATAATAAATTACCATAAATTTAGTGGTGTAAGACAGCACTTATTTATTGTCTTATAGTTCTGGAGGTCAAAGGTCCAAGTGCAGTCTCACTGGGCTAACGTCAAGGTGTCAGCAGGGCTGGTTCCTCCTGAGGCTGTAGGGGAGAATCCATTTCTTTGTCTTTTTCAGCTACTAGCGGCCACCTGCATTCCTTGGCTCGAGACCCTTTCCTAGCATAACTCCAACCTCTTGCTTCATTTCACACCTCCTAATACTAACTCTGACCCTTCTGCTTCCCTCTCATAAGGACCCTTGTGATTATATTGGGCCCACCTGGATAAACCAGGCTAATCTCATCTCAAGATCCTTAACTTAATCACATCTGCCAAGTACCTTTTACCATGTAAAGTAACAAATTCATAGGTTCCAGGAGTTAGGACAGAGACATCTTTGGGAGGCTATTGTTCAGTCTACCACACCTCTTTTTCTATAACTTGTAAGTTTTTAGTATGTGCCAATATTGTGTATAAAAGAATCTCAGGGGTTGAAGTTAATCATATTTTCTCCCAGAGGGTTTACCTGTCCTTCGTTAGACAATGTAGTTTAAGAGGATGATGCCTCCATCCAATCAGGAATTGAGCTGAACTGGGGTGAGCTGCAGATTTAGTTAGACTCAGTCCACCTCTGTTTTCAACTGTCTTGAGAGTGAGACTTGTCTTGTGTTTGTTGAAGGCTCTTCCCTCCAGTGAGACTCCATCTTCCCAACACCAGGAGACTGCAGATCTTACTTGGGCCTTTGCAGCCCAGACCCCTAGCTGGGCCCTCTCCTCTCAGCGCCCCCACCAACCCCAGCACTCAGCCCATGGGAAAAAAAAACCCCTCATCTCCAGGGATCTTCTAGATCCTAGTCTGTAATGACAGCCTGAGTGGCCTCAACAGTTCAGTGTAAACCAAGCCCAATCTTTAGCCTGTCCCCAGACTTCACAAATGCACCCTGGGAAAAAATGACCAACAATCTCAGCTCACCTAGAATGGGCTCTTACCTCTTTGCTTCCATTGCTCTCTGATGTCTTTAAAAACATGATTCTTGTAATTTATCCTTTTTTTCCCCAAGTTGTAGCAGGAATGATGACTTGCTGATACCTACTACATCCTACTCTGAAGCAGAAGTTCCTCGTGAATAACACTGAATATTCTGGGAAGAACTTTGTAGTTACCACTGATATCTCAGAAAGCTTCTTGCATCTTCTTAGCAAACATAACAAAAGACAGACTATGCATAACTTTAAATTTAATTAAGATCTTTCTCCATCTACCTAGTCTCTTAACTGCGTTCTTTGTTTACTTTGCTCCTGAGTGGTTAGGAGTGTAAATATACTTATCTTACTAGCATAGTACTTCGAAAATTCAATGTATTTGATATAATAGGATTTTTTCTTCCTAATGCTTATAAAATACCATTGCAACCTCTAGTTTTTTGCATTTTTAAAATTCTGTATTTAATATTATGAATGGGTAACATTTTCAAATGTCAAAAGATATAAAAGGATATACAGTGAAGTCTTTCTCTGACTCCTTCCGCCATCTACCCAGTTCCCTGCCCCCAACAGGTACCCATGATTATTAGTTTCTTATCAGAAAAGTTTAACTGCATTTGCAAGCAGATACATATAAACACTATTACTCTCCTCCTTTTCTACTCAAACAGTAGTATACTATGCCTACTGTTTTGTACCTTGTTTTTTTTTTTTAAGTATAAAAGGGAATATATTGACTCATGTTACTGAAAAGTCCATGGCATGGCTGACAGCACTGCAGGATGCAGGGCCTCAGTCAGTCATATCAAAACCCGAATTCTTTCCCTCTCTTGCCTGCACTCTCCTCTGTGGTGGCTTCCTTCTCAGGCCTGCCCCCACCCTCTCCCACATGGCACTCCCCTCTCAGCCCCAGTTCTGCATGACATCCTAACAGTTTGGCAACTCCATCAGAAGGGGCATGGCTTCCCATATGCCCAATACATTCTAGTGAAAGTTCTGGGGAGGTTCTCATTGGACCAGCTGGAGTCACAGGCCCATCTCTGAACCAATCACCAAGGCCAAGTTGGTGGGATATGCTGACTGGCCAGGCCCAGTCACATGACCACCTCTGGAGCCCTAGGTTTGAGAAGTCAGTCCCATGTTGGCCTGAGTCGCAGGCTGGGAGTTGGGAGGGGGTGGGTCTCCAAAGGGACATCAAGGTGCTGTGAGCAGAAGATCCTCCACAAGTGAAAACAACAAATGTTTACTGCAAGAGGTGCTGCTTTGTTCTTTGATTTTCTGGCTCTTTCATGCCTGGAAGCTGCTATTTAATGCCAAATATATGTGTGGCTGAGGCCACACAGGGCCCTAGCACTAGCCGCTTGGAAAATACCCTGGGGTGGAGAGGGGCTGCTCTGTATTTTCTTAGATTCTGTATCTGTCTATTTGCATCTATTAACCACAGGGCCAAACTAACAGCCAAAGTTGTTTACATGTCCCCTGCGATCCTGCTTTTGTGCACACAGAAAGTCACATTACAAACTCTCCAATCAACCCCAAGTCCATACCCACGACCACCTCCTTTATCTAACACACACCATGCCAACATTTCCCTGGCCCTAAGTCAACCCAGGGCCAGGTACCAGACGTCAAGGGACAGCCTCTTTGCCCCAAAGCCTGCTGGAATTATTCCAACTAGGGGCTTATCAGTTAAATACTCAAACGGAAAAAAAGTAGAGCAGGGGGTCGGGGGATGGCCAGGGACAGACAGAGACAGAAAGAGAAACAAGAGGAAAAGCTTTACCACCTAGAGATGCAGCTGTTCAGCTGCTCTAAAAGATTTTGTTTAAGGGGAAAAAAAGGAGGGGAGTGAAGGGGACAGATTAGGCTGCCGACAGGGAGAGGCCGCTGCCTAGAAGCACTGGGCCAGGCCCTCTCCCTTTTTACTTCTTACCAGCCAGAAACTAAAAACCACTGCTTCAGGCGGCTAAAAGCCTTAAACAAAAGAAAAAGCAAGGGAGGGGATGGGGGAAATAAAAGAAAAAATAAAAATCTAGATACCAGGGGAAAAAATAAAAGGTAACTAAATATAGATGTACATATTTTTTAACATAAATATATAATAGATACATTATATATGTATGTATGATATCTAACTAAATTAAAACAAAGGTCCTTAATTTGACCCAATTGGAAATCCAAAATTTATATACAAAAATTCATATACTGGGGCCGGCCTGGTGGCGCAAGCTATTAAGCGCGTGCACTCCGCTGCAGCGACCCGGGGTTCGCCGGTTTGGATCCCGGGCGCGCACCGACGCACTGCTTGTCAGGCCATGCTGTGGCGGCGTCCCATATAAAGTGGAGGAAGATGGGCACGGATGCTGGCTCAGGGCCAGTCTTCCTCAGCAAAAAAGAGGAGGACTGGCATTGGATGTTAGCTCAGGGCTGGTCCTCCTCACACACACACACAAAATAATAAAAAATAAAATTTATATACTAAATGAATTTATGTAATAAAAAGGGTGTTAACTGGCTTTTCTGCTTCTACAGCCTAGGTTCTAAATCAACTTTAGTATTTGCTAAAATGCACCAACTGACAAAACTTTATCGACTTAATACTGGGGCTCAAATTATAGTTTACCTGGGGATACCCCTAAATTTAAACATTGTGCCCCCTCTAATCGTAAGAAAGTAACTAAACATAAAATAGAGAAAAAAATAGGAATGCCTCACTTTAACTATAGCCTTGCCCATCGTCATAGGAGCCATTGCCCTAAAAAGATCCCATACTAGGCACTCACCCTCTAACACAATGAATAATAGAATTAAATCTTTGACACTTACAAATTGTCTTGATACAATGGGACCCCATGGACTATCCAGTTAAAATAGCTAATATGGCCTAATGTAAGTTAAAACAGGGCCTTCAAGGATTAAAATTTATTATAGAAAACCTAATTAATAAAAGGGTGATGACCCCCACAGCTTCTCTACTTGACAGCACAATTTTGCCTGTTCTTAAACCTGGAAAAAATAAAGGGTGCTGTATTACTTAGCTCAAACAAAATTCATTGTCAAACAAAATACCACAGACTGTGTGACTTAAACAACAGAAATGTATTTTATCACAGTTCTGGAGGCTAGAAGTAAAAGATCAAAGCGCTGGCTGATTCCATTTCTGGTGAGGCCTCTTTTCCTGGCTTTAGGCAGCAGCCTTCTCACTGGGTCCTCACATGACCTTCTCTCTAGTCATGTGGAGTGAGAGGGATCTCTCTCTTCCTCTTCTTGTAAGACTACTAGTCCTATCGGATTAGATAGTCATAAACCTCATTTCACCTTAGTTATCTTCATAAAGCCCCTATCTCCAAATATAGTCACATCAGGGGTTGGGGCTTCAATATATACATTTTTGGAGGACACAAACATTCAGTCCATAACAAGTGCCTCATGGTGGATTACGACAACATTAATGCTCTGGTCCCATCCATTAGGACCCCCATACCCAATATCCAATGTTATTAAATTACTGACTCTATCCAGTCAACAACTAGTAAATATTTTGCTCTTATAAATTTGGCTAATATGTTCTGTTGAGTGCCTTTTTCAAAAGCTTCTCACCCCTAGTTGGCGTTCACTTCTGAAGGGACACAATATACTTTTTCCAGGCATAGGGTACCTCAACAGCTTTTTCAGCCTTGAGGTACCTCAACAGCTTTGCCATCACAATCCTTGCAGACAAGATCTTCACTGCATCCACCTTTCTCCAGGAACACAGGTATGACATTATATTGATGACATCCTCCTCCAAGGAGACTCATTTGACACACTCATAATGGACATATAAGTTCAACATCTTTTAGTCCTTTTTGGGTCTGGTGACAACATATTTCTCATTTATAAATTTTATTCCCCAATTAAAATCAGCGGGCACTCCCATTAGGGCCCTCAGAAACTCCTTCACTGTGGAGTCTTTGATAACCTCTTGTCATGCTTCCTGGAATCTCTAGACCACTTATCACGGCCATAAGTTGGCCAAGAGCTTGTAACACAAGAAACTATCTCTTTCGGCCTCATGCTCTACACCACTAAAACAACAAATAACTGGCTACATACTGAACTGTCCTGAAAAGAGAGGCTCTCACAGACCCTAAGTCTGTGACCCTCCACATCTAGCTGCCCATTATGTTCTGGATCATGAAAACTGCATCTCAGGCACAGCTACTGAGTTCTCCCTAAGACAGGATAAAACCAAACCTGGACCCTCTGGCATATTCCACCTCTAGGAGGAGGTGGCTTCTCCTGTCCTCAGACCCTTGCGAGATGCCATAGGGCGGAAGGAGTCACCCTTACCCCAGACCTCTTGGCTACCTAAGAAACTGCTTGCCATTAACAGAATGGTCAGCAACAGGAGTTCGTAGGCCATGCGAACGGTACTGCTAACCACCATATGTGGTAGAGCTCAATGGAATGTTGCTGTCTTCCATCCCTTAACCAGGATGTCCCTGATAAAGGATGGGACCCCAGAGTCAACACACTTGGTCAAGTTCAGGCAGTCATCTTAACACTGGTCCCATCTTCACATTTATTATAACCTATTGGGCCATTACCCAAAAATTGTCCTCTTCAAGGTAAAGGACTCTGGGAATCTTGCCTCACAGATACCCAAAATATAAATCAGAATCACACACGTCTCTATAGGTACTAAGGCCACAATACAAGGCCTTGCCAGGACTCCTTATTCCCTTCAGAGTTACAAACATTACCGGTAGGAATCAAGACACACATTTCACTTTTCAAAACACACAACGCTGGGCTTTTGGAAAAGGCATTCAACAGAACTTTCACATTCCTAATAGGTCTCAAATAGCCAGTTTAACTGAGAGACATAATCGTCTCCTCAAACAACTCCTTTTAAAATCCCAGCGCAGCACATAAAGCCCTAAATGAGTCTCTATGTTGCCCCACACCTTAATCTATTTTTACAAATTTTTGATCCTGCCCCCATCCCCTGAGGGCTGGAGGCCAGACAGAGGGCCATACTCTGCTAGGACCCATTAACCACAGATTGTCCCGTGGGCCAGGCAGCTGCTCACCTGATATGGGAACCATTTGAACCTAAACTTCCACCAAAAAGAAAAACAAAAACTCTGACAAGTGCAGCTGCGCACCATTCTGTTGCTTACTGGTCAGGGTGCTTTCATTGGTTTGCAATCCAGAAGCCCAAACCCTCTGAGTAAGCCATTGTTTCAACAACGCATGGCAAATGCTCAGACCCACATTAACCTGAGTGGGCGCCCACTTAAAAAGGATACGCTGGGCCTGGCCATGTGGCCGAGTGGTTAAAGGTCTGTGCACTCTGTTTCGGCAGCCCAGGTTCGCAGGTTCGGATCCCAGGCACGGACCTACTCCACTCACCAGCCATACTGTGGCAGTGTCTCACATACAAAATAGAGGAAGATAGGCACAGATGTTAGCTCCGGGCCAGTCTTCCTCAAGCAAAAGAAGAGGAGGATTGGCAACAGATGTTAGCTTAAGGCGAATCTTCCTCAGCAAATAAATAAATAATTAAATAAAGGATACCCCAAGTGCCACATCCCAGATGACATTGCCCTGGCCTAGGAGCTCACCACTGGAGATGCCATTGCCCCAACCCAAGACCTCACCATTGGAAATGTCTTTGCCCCTGTGCTGGAGATGACTCCACTTAGATACTGAAGCCTCCATCCCAGCAATGCCCATGGACTACCACTCCTAAGGCACAAATTGGACGTGGGACAGTCTTGCTTTTCTTCCTTTGATGTTAGAGATTCTATTATGTTTACAAGCTTGCTGGTTGCTAGCCCATGATCCTGGTATATTCCTTGCTCTCTGACAAAACGTACACCCCTATGCTCCCATGCCTAAGGGGAAATCGGGTAGGTTACCACTATCTGTGCCACTCCAAAAATTAATGGAGATTATTACTTTCCCCAGAAGGCACCTGCCTCATATCAGTCAACCCCTTGACCCCTTGGGCAGAGGACCACTCACTCCCCAGAGCATTCTCCTACCCTTTCCCTGCATCTCCTTCCCCCGGGTTACAAGCGATACCATTACTCTTTACATATACTTTACTAAATTATCAGTTCACACCCTCCAACAACATAACTGCCATGACCTGAGAAACACACCAAGATATTATTGTCAAACTCATATTTTTAACACACTTTAAAACTCCACCAAAGTATTGTTAAAGACTCCCGAGATTTCAGATCTATTTTCTTAGCTAATGCCATATAAATGGAAAACCTAGTTATGGGCTGGCCTAGCAGGACTCCTCATATTTTTACCTGTGTTCCTCCTTTCTACTCTCATAATAAAATGTTTCCTATGTTGTTTAGGACAACTTAATGCCCTACTCCCCAAAAGTCTCCATCAGCATCACCCCAAAGTTTCCTTGAAATGATGCCAAACAGCCACAGGGCCAATTGTTCTGTGTTTTCTTAGATTCTGTATTTGTCCTTTTGACATCTATTAACCACAGGGCCAAATTAATCGCCAATGTTGTTTACATCTCCCCCGCAAACCTGCTTTTGCAAGCATGGAAAGTCATATTACAAACCCTCCAACCAATCTCAAGTCCATACGAACAGCCACCTCTTTTATCTTTCACACCACGCCAATATCTCTCCTGCCCTAAATCAACCCAGGGCCAGGTACCAGACATCTAGGAACAGCCCCCTATGCTCCAAAGCCCAACAGAATTATTTAAACTAGCCATTCCTAAGCTGTTTTCCCTGCCACGGCTTGCCTTTCCTGCAGAAACCTCAATAAAGGCTCTGGCTTCCGCTTTCTCTTGCTCCTCTCTGCCTCCTGACCAAACCTGTTGCTTCCCCAGTGGCCCTATGTGGTGTGCCTCCTCTTCTCAGGAAACGAAGTAACAAATTCTTCTTTCAATGGCATTAGCCTGTGTGTGTCCTCACTCAGTCACTTCCATAAATTAAAATTGTTCAGGTACAATTGAGACAGGAGCTGCCACTGCTGAGTTCTCAGACCTAGAACACTAGGCTGTGTGTGTGTGTGTGTGTGTGTGTGTATGTGTGTGTGTTAAAGTGCATGTGACATAAAATTTACCATTGTAACCATTTTTGTGTACAGTTCCGTGACATTAATTACATCTACATTGTTGTGCAACCATCACCATTATCCATCTCCAGAACTTTTTCATCATCCCAAACAGAAACTCTACCTATTAAACAGTAACTCCTCATTACATACCCCCAACCCCAAACCCTGGTAAGCACTATTCTACTTTCTGTCTCTTAATTCTAGGTACCTCGTATAAGGGGAATCATATACAATATTTGCCATTTTGTGACTGGCTTACTTCATTTAGCATAATGTCTTCACAGTTCATGTTGTAGCATGTGTCAGAATTTCCTTCCTTTTTAAGACTGAATAATATTCCATCACATATATATATACCACATTTGTTTATCCATTCATCTGCTGATAGACACTTGGTTTGTTTCCACCTCTTGGCTATTGTGAATAATGCTGCTAAGAGCGTTGGTGTACAAATATCATTCTCCACATAACAGCCAGAAAGAGCTTTCTAAAACGTAAATGTGTTCAAATTACTTCCCTCCTGAAAACCTTCTGTGGTAAATTAAACCACAACGAGATACGAGATACCAGGAAACATCCTGCAGAATAGCTACAATGAAAAAGATTGACAATTTCAGTGTTGGCAAGGATGCAAAAAATGGGACACTCATATAGTGTTGGTGGGAGTGTAAAATGGTACAACCATTTTAGAAACATGTCAGTTTCTACCAAAGTTAAATATATGCTTACTCTATGACCCAGATATCTCATCCCTAGATATTCACCAAGGAAAAATTAGTGCAGATGTTCACCAAGACTTATACAAGCGGCTGGCCCCGTGGCTTAGCGGTTAAGTGTGCATGCTCCGCTACTGGCGGCCCGGGTTCAGATCCCAGGCGTGCACTGATGCACCACTTGTCCGGCCATGCTGAGGCGGCGTCCCACATACAGCAACTAGAAGGATGTGCAACTATGACATACAACTATCTACTAGGGCTTTGGGGAGAAGGGAAAAAAAGGAGGAGGATTGGCAATAGATGTTAGCTCAGGGCTGGTCTTCCTCAGCAAAAAGAGGAGGATTAGCATGGATGTTAGCTCAGGGCTGATCTTCCTCACACACGCACACAAAAAAGACTTATATGAAAATGTCCATAGCAGCTTTACTTATCATAGCCTAAGGAAAAAAACTGAAATGTCCTTCAGTAGATGAATGGATAAATAAATTCTGGTGTGTTCATACAATTGCATACCACTGTTAAAGAATAAGTTTTAAATCAAGTATAATCATGACTCTCATACAGATATAAAATAAACACCTGTCAAAGGTTTTATTTAACTCACTCATTAATGAGATATCCAGAAAGATATTACAACTGATTCAAAAGAAAATTCAAAGTACCTCACATACGTAGTCATATGAAGAATAATGAAATGTTTTACAAATAGTTGCAAAAACTGGCAGAACTGATCAAATCCACAATAATTAAATACATTCCACTGGGTACAATTTGTATTTCTATAGACAAGAATCAATTTTTTAAAAACTTACAGAGTTCTTCTTTATCTCAAAGACAATGACATGTGTAGAGCCCTCACAGAATGAGATATTCCAGAAGGGTATGCTAGACAACACGTTATTTACGCTGGACACTCAGAAATGTCTTTTGGACCATTTCAAAGTTTTCACGATTTTTCTCTACACTACACAGTAATAAGAGAATGAACTACTGGTACACACAATGTAGATGAAGCTCAGATATTATCTTGAGCAAAAAAAAGGCAGACATAAAAGAGTATATACTGTATGATACCAGTTTACTACTGGGGGCACCGCTAGACTGGGAAGCCCCACAAGGGAATCTGATGGGGTGCTGGAAATGGTATATATCTTGATCTGGGTGGTGGAGATACATATGTATAAACGTATATGTAAAATCATTGATTTTACTTAAAATTAGTGCACAAGCCTTTCCCTATCCCACTTGCCCCTAAATCCTTCCAACAATTACCATTTACCTTCAGGGTGATGTCCAAACTGAAATCTTGTCCCTATTTCCTCTCATGTGTCATCTCTCTCCATTCTCTATTTTCCTGACATTTCCTCAAAGGTACCTTACTGTAGTCCTTCCAGTTTCCTGGCCTTTGCCTCCAAATCAAACCTCTTATTCATCTCTCAGGTGTGAGGACATCTTCTGAAAGCCTTACTGTAACCACAAGCCGATTTAGAACCAGTTCCAACAGACTCCATCTCTTATCAACAAAGTGATTAGGGATTGTCTTTCAGAAAAATTGCGAAGTCACACAGCCAGAGCATGTGTAAAAATAAAAAATTGTGCCCTGAAACGATCTCAGAACTAAAGATCCTCCTCCCCACGGAACCCAAAGACCAGGACATGACCAGAACTTGAAAGTCAGAAGTTGAGGGATCCCTCATTCAGGAAGATCCAGTGTTAAAATTCCTTCCCCACCTCATTAAACACGTTTAGAACCCCATCATAAAATATTTGGAATCTCATCATAAATGTTTAGAACTGTCATAAACGTTTAAAAAGCTTAGCATAAATGCTTGAAGCCCAAAAGTCAAAGCCTGTCCCACCAGTGTATCCGCATGCCAGCCTGTTCTCCCTAACCTCTTAAATTTGCCCCAAATGCTGAATCAGGAGACAGACCTGAGGGCACACGCCCCCTGTGTCCCTGCAGATCCACCTCCCAGAATAAAAGCTGATTTCTCCCTGAAAGGCTGATGCCGTAATTAATTAGCTTGTTTATGCGCGCCTTGGGCAGAGAACCCCAATGTTGTGCAGTAGCATTACCTAACCCTGCCACCCTGTGTGTGTGTCCCTCTCAGGGGCTCCCATAACGTTGGTCAGCATTCTTATCCCTGTGTAGTCATTATCAGTGGACAAGTGTCAGCCCCCCTCCACAGTCCTATCTCTAACAGACTGTGGGCTCCATGAGGAAGTTCTCCAGGGCCCAGCACAGTGCCTGGCACTATAGAAGGCAAAAAAATTGAAGGGCAATGAAGAAAAAGCAAAAGGAGAATTCAGGTGGTGTGCGACCCAGGCACTTTCAGCTAAGCGTCCCCCTCACTGAGTCCTGAGAGGATCCTACTTACCACTCTGGGTGGTACCCTTTGAGTCTAAGTCTTGGCGGCTTTATTTTTTTGGTAGATTTTTTCATACCTTGTACTTTGTCTCTATCCTGCTTCCTATTAGCCATTTTGCTACTAAAAATCTGCTCAATTTACTCTGGTTTTGCTTATTCCTATAGAAAGTAACTTAACGACAATGTGTTTTGTTTGGCTGTAGCGTTTTATTTTTGTAACACTTAAAAATCGGCAGATTACACACACACACACAGGAGAAACAGATTTTCAGTTTTTCAAACAAAAGAAGGAAGGAAGAAAAGAAAAAAAGACCTGGCATCTCAGGGCCCACTGTCCCGCATGGCAGCACTCGGCTGGAACCGCGGACCGGCTTTTCACTCCGGTACTGCACACGTCCCCGGAGGCACCAGAGTTTGCGACTCCTTGCCCCGCCCATGACAATTTACAGTTGCCGGCCAAGAGGGGTGCGAGCAGGCCGAGGCCAGCGTTACCGACGGGGTGGAGGAGAGCACGCCAAAGCCTCACAGAGCCAAAGAGCCAAAGAAACGGGGCGCGGAGCCTGGACCCGGCCTGGGGGAGCCGGCAAGTCTTAGGTTCCCCTCAAACTCCGGGGCTTTTCAAGCCTACCGCCATCCGGGTTCCAGTTGCCTGTTTTCTTCACGGCCTTCACCAACACCAAGACATACTGCCGAAACAAAGACCCGGGACTAGCGCCGGAAGCTCGGGGGGTTAATAGTAGTCACATGACCTGGAATTCTGGGCTCTGATTGGGCTCTGGGAACACGTGCCCCACCCAGCGCCGTACGAGAACCCCGTCCCAGCAGCCCACGGGGGCGGGGATAGTCGCCACGCGGCGACGGTACTGGTCGGCATCCTCGGGACGCAGCCAATCGGAGTCTGCCGGCTTCCGGCGCGAAGCCAGCGGCGCGGGGCGCGGGATGCGGAGGCGCCGCGGGGAGTTTGGAGGTTGGTTCCGCCCGCTGCAGGCTTGCGGGTGAGGTGAGTGCAGCGCCCGGCGGCTTGCGGTCCGGCAGGCCGTGTCTTGGCGTCGCTGCCGATCACTCGGCCGGGGGCCGGAGAGGAAAGCCTCGCCGGGTCCTCTGTTGCGCGCCCCGGTTCGCCTGGGCACGCTGGGTCTTCTGTTTCCGCGGCAGCCTGGGAGGAGAGTAGAGAAGCACGGATGTGCTCACATGCGGACGCAGAGGCCGGGGGTGGGGGCGAGCTCTGCCAGGGTCGCCCAGGGCGTCGGGGGAGGAGAGCCTAACACCCATGATGTTCTTGTTCTTGTCCTCCACTGCCTCCCACGGTGCCTGGTACAGGGTGGTCACTGCGGAATCCCAACCCAGACCGCTGGCGCTACCCCATTTCCCTCCTGAGGGAAAACCACAACTCCGTGCTTTTTCCGTGGTCTTCCACAGTCGTGAGCCGGGCTCCTGTATTTTGAGTACCTACTGCGTGCTTAGCCCCCGTTATCTTACAGTTGTAGGTTCACGATACCCCAGAAAGGGAAGTGGTTGAGGACACAGACTGCGTTTGATGGCCTGGTTTGGAATCTCGGCTCTTCCACGGACTAGCTCTGTGATCATCCACCCGTTACTTAAACTAAGGGCCTCGGTTCCTTTCCGTAGTATGGGGGAAAGGATCGCTTCCACATTCTGGAGTTCTTGTTAGGATTAAACGACTTAATATATGCAATAAACGCTTCAAAGAGTATTTGGTACATAGTAAGGGTTCTATCATCATCATTATACAGAGAAGTAGGTAACATTTTCCTCGTTTTTGACGAGGAAAATCTGAAGCACAGAGAGGTTATCTCTGTGCTGAAAGGGCATGTAATGATTAAGTGCTAGAGATGGGATTTGAACTAAGGGCTGCCTGATTCCAAACATCGCCCACAGCACCAGGCTTTCTTCCGTACCCCTCACCTCCCCAAGTTTACTCAGAACCTTGCACACCTAATGACCTGAGATGGAGCAGCCGCCTGACAGCCCTTGGTGCCACCACTGTAGATAAATAGCACTCCTGTGCCCATGTCAAGCTTAAGGAGCAGCAATGGGAGAGACTGGGCCAGACGTCAGAGATTGGAGAGGGGGAGGCAGAAGTATCCTGTACGGGGAATAATAAATGGAATTAAATTGAACCAGCATTTTGTTGGCTGGGCTGCTGTCAGAAGTGGCATGTAGTCTACTAGGAGGAAACAAAATTTCTGGGTCTTGAGTTCTTTTCAATACCGGTCACCTTATACATATTACTTCTAATCCTCCCAGTAACCGGGAGAGGTAGCTATTGCCTTCAATTTACTGATGAGGAAACCCAGAGTTTAAAAATTGGGCAAAGACCACAGTGTTAGACGTGTAGTAAAAGAACAATATGCAGGGAAATCAAATACATCCACTTTAGGATAGTAAGTATTATCTATGAGGAGGGAAGGAAAGGAGAAAAGGGGAGTGAGTGGGATTTTAAATATATCTGAAATGTTTTATGCCTTTAAAAGAGACAGAAATAGGGCAGAATTTAACTTTTAATTTGGTTGGTGGGTATATGGATATCATTTTATTTTCTGTATGTTTGAAATATTTAAAATTAAAAGAAATATATATAACAAAAATTAAATATAAATATATTTATATATTAAATATAATATTAATTAAGTATATATTTATTTTAATATATATTTATATATATATTTCTTTTAAGGAAAGAAAGGATAGAACTAAGAGGTCCAAGGTAATTGCAGAAATACTCTTCGGAACTAAATTCTGGAAGCCCCTATGGGTCTCCTTTGCCTGTAGCATGATACATGAGGCCTTTGAGTAGTCTCCTTCTCTAACCACCTATTTTCTACCTCAGTCTTTGCACAAATAGTGTATAGACTACCCTTCATGACCTCCACCCTTTCTGGAAGGTTCCACTTATCCTTCAAGATCCAATTCATTGTTCTCTGGAAAGTTTCTTTATGATTTTCCTGAGTTTTTTCTTCATATGGGAAGCCATAAGGCTTTTAAGAAAAGACTTAATTGTAGGACTTATCCCATTGCATTGTAATTCTTTGTTGATATGTTTATTTCCTGCCAACCTAGAAGCTCATTGAGAATAATTAAGTTTTGCTCATCTTCATACTCCATTGCCTCACATGATGCTTGGCACAGAGTGAAAAATACAAGTTGAAGTCAGCTAGTGGAAGTTCTTAGAGTTATGACGTATGGATTTGTTCTCTAGAATGGGAAGGAACTATTGCATTTACTTTGTTTAAAAATTCCTATATCTTAATAAAACATATTCTCAATGTCAAGAAAAACATTATAGTCGTAATCCTATCTTTTAGTCACTTGAGCTATTTTCATTTTTCAAGTACTTTCCAAATTTTAGCTATATAGATTTCTTAGATAGCTGTAACCATAATGTACTCATAATTTAGTGTTTTCAATATTGAATTCAATATTAAACTATTCCATGTAGCTACTCAGTCTTCATGGTTGTCATTTATCTTGTAAATTATCACAGTGTTCCACTGTCCTTCTTGCTTTAATAGGTATAAAATGTTGCTTTATGCTATTAATTATTAGAAAAGTTGAACATTTTTCCATAAGCTTATTAAGTGTGTGTAAATTCTGGTGAACTATGTGTTTATATTCCCTGATCATTTGTTCATGGGAACTTGGATGTTCTTTATATGTTTTAAATATTAATCCTTTGTTATTTGTTGCTAATTTTACTTTTTAAAAATTTTTTTGTGAGAAAGAAGATACATTTTAAAAAGTACATAGTATATATGATTTAAAGAATAATTATAAAGGAAAATTATAAAGTGTAATACACATTAAAAATTGTATAAATGTTAAGAATAATTTGTAAAATTATAATTACATATAACTATCATCCAGATCAAGAAATAGAATGTTGCTAGTACCCCAGAAGTGCATTTCCCTCATTGTAACCTCTTCCCCAAGAAAATTGTGATGATAATTTTCTTGTCTTCATAATTTACTCCATGTATTCACCCATAAGTAATGTAGTTCAGTTTTGCCTGGTTCTGAACTCTATAAATGGGGTGATAGTTTATGGATTCTACTTTGTCTTACTTGTTTGGTTCAACAGTATGTTTGTGAGATTATTCTATGTTTTTAAAATAATTTTTAATAAAAATTTATTTTATTGCCATAGAATATTCCATTGTATGATTGTGCCACAGTTTATCCATCCTGCTTTTGATGGCATTTGGGTTGGTTTCCATTTTTGGCTGTTGATGTTGCTGTGAATGTTCTCGTGCGTCTGTTCTGGAGCACATGTTCCTAAGTTAGTATATAACTGAGAGAACTGTTGGGTGAAAGGGCATGTGTACATGTGTATATTACTTTCGTATATAATGCCAAATTGTTTTCAAAAGTGGTTGCACTTCCACCAGTGTGTTAGATTTTCCATTGTTGCATATCCTTGCTAGCATGTGCTATTGTGTTTTTAATTTTTGGCTATCTAGTAGGTGTATGTATAGTAATATTTTCTTGTGGTTTTAATTCCCTGGATTATTAGTGAAGTTGAGCACTTTGTGTTTATGGACTATTTCCTCTTTTTTAAAGTGCCTTAAACTGTCTTTCCTAGGGAGTTGTCTGTCTTTATCTTAATATTTTGTGGGAGTGGTTTTTACATTCCACATACTAGTTATTTGTCAGTTATATATATTACAAATATCTTCTACTCTGGCCTTTTAAAATGAACTTAACATAATTTTAGTCAACTATTTTCTAACATCTTTTATTGTGAAATATCATGTCATGTTTCATAGAGGAAAGTGCAAAAAACATCCATATGAGCTGTGCAGCAATGAATTAACATCATAGGCCTGAGATGATTATCTTAAGAAAGACCTGCTTGCAGATTGGCCCTTGGCTGGTGTCTGGGAACTTGACTTTTGAAACTTCCGAAGCTGATGAGGTTGTTTTGCACACCTGGGACACTAACACCTGCTTTCATTCTGAGATGCTGAAATTTTGGTGGGCAGAGGGTTCCTGTGTGACCAGCCCCCAATAAAAACTCTAGACTCTGAGTCTCTGACAGGTTTCCTGGGTCAGAAACATTGCACACATTTAGCTGCATTCATTTAGCACTGCACAGAGTGCTACCCAATAAAAACCCTTGACTCTGAGTCTCTAACAGGTTTCCTGGAACAGAAACATTGTACACATGTAGCTGCATTTTCATTGGGAGAGAATGTGCTCTCATGGGAGGTAGAGAGCGTAGGAAGCCTGCACGGACTCCTGCAGACTGATGTGTCTTTTTCTTTTGCTGATCTGGCTGTGTGTCCTTACTGTGTGTTGCTGTAATAAATCTTAGCTGTGAGTAGGACTATATACTGAGTCCCATGAGTTGTTCTAGCAGATCACTGAACATACATAAGGGGGTGGTCTCTGGGGACCCCCGAGACAGCAGCTTAATGACGTTTATCAAAGCAAACACTCCTATACCTATGACCCAGGTAATAAATAGAACATTGCTAGGCCGGCCCGGGGCTTAGCGGTTAAGTTGCACGCGCTCCGCTACTGGCGGCCCGGGTTCGGATCCCGGGCGCGCACCGACGCACCGCTTGTCCGGCCATGCTCAGGCCGCGTCCCACATACAGCAACTAGAAGGATGTGCACCTATACAACTATCTGCTGGGGCTTTGGGGGGAAAAATAAAAAAGGAGGAGGATTGGCAACAGATGTTAGCTCAGAGCCGGTCTTCCTCAGCAAAAAGAGGAGGATTAGCATGGATGTTAGCTCAGGGCTGATCTTCCTCACAAAAAAAAAAAAAAAGAACATTGCTGACACCCTCAGAAGCCACCTGTATGTCCCTGTCTCACCTCTACCTCACTGATAACCATTATTCTGACTTTTGTGCTTATCAGTACCTTGCTTTTCTTTATATTCAGATGTCTCAAAAGTCTTAGTGCTGTTTTAAGCTATTTGATGCACAGAAGATTCTTAATTAAAATGTAATCCAATTTTTCGATCTTTTTCTTTTTTGTTAGTCCTTTTTGTATCTTGTTTGAGAAATCTCTTGAAGCTTATGAAGTTATTCTTCTATATTATTTTCCAGAAACTATTGTTTTGCCCTTTACATTTGGATCTGCAATTCATTTGAAAGTGATTTGTGTGTATGGAGTAAAGTAGGGTTTAAATTTTATTTCTTCCCCATGTAGATATCCAATGTCCCAGCATCAGTTACTGAAAAGACTCCCTGCTTCATGCTCTGCAGTGCCACTTTTGTCATAAGTTAAGTGTCTATATGGGCTCGTTTCTGGGTCTTTATTCTCTTTTGCTGTTTTTTTGCCTACCCTTATACCAATACCTCAGTTTTTAAAGTAGTTTTTTAGTAAACCTTATATGTATGGCAGAGCAAGTCTTCTCACCTCAGTTCTTCAGGAATATCTTGGCTGTTTATGGAATTTTGCATCACCATATTAACTTTTACACTCAGCTATTCAGTTCCTCCAGGAAAAGAAAATTAGAATTTTGATTGGAATTGCATCAAGTTATAGATGAGTTTGGGGAGAATTGGCATCTTGACGGTATTGTCTTCTAACTATGAACATGGTTCAAATGTTTATTTCTTTACTCTTTAATTTCTCTTAATAATTATTTACAATTTTATGAATAGATATCATGGACATAGTTTGTTAGATTTATTTTTGGGTATTTAAATTTTTTTATGACATTGTAAATGGAAGGTTTTCTGAAATTTCATTTTCTGTTTATTTGGTGGTATATAAAATAGTATTAATTTTTATATATTGACCTCATATCCAGCAGTCTTCCTAAACTCACCACATTTGTTTTCTATGACTGCTGTAGCAAATTACCACAATTTTAGTGGCTTAAAACAATACACATTTATTTATTAACCTACAATTCTGTAGTTCTAAAGTCTGAGTGGGTCTCATTGGGTTAAAATCAAGGGCTGCTGTGTTCCTTTCTGGAGGCTCTAGGGGGGAATCTGCTTCCTTGCCCTTTTCCGCTTCCGCTTCTTGAGGCTTTCCTCCTCCATTATCAAAGTCAGCAACTTTGGGTGGAATCCTTATACTCCCATCTCTCTGGTTCTGCCGTCTGATTCTCTCTTCCACTTAAAAGGACCCTTGTGATTACTTTGGGCCCACTTGTTATAATCCAGGATAATCTTCCCTTTTTAAATAAAGTCGGCTGATAAGCAGCCTTAATTTCATCTGCAATAGTAATTTGCCTTTGCCAGGTCACCTAACATATTCACAGCTTCCAAAGATTAGGACATAGACATCTTGGGGGGGGTGCATTATTCTGCCTACCATACTCACTTAAGAATTTAATAATTTAGTCTGAAGATTCTTTTAGTTGTTCTATATACACAATCATATCACTTGTGAATATTAATGGTTTTTCTTTTTTCCAGTTCTCATACCTTTTTCTTTACTGTTCTTTACTGCTCTGGCTTAGACTTTCAGTGCACCTCATACAGAAGTGGTGAGAGTAGGCATCCTTGTATTGTTCCTGATCTAAAAGGGAAAGCTTTCTAAATTTCTCCTTACTGTAGGCTTGTTTATTTTTTTAAATATATATCCCCTCTGTAGGGTTAGGAAAGTTTCTTTTCCTTGTTTGATAAGAGTCTTCATCATGAATGGATTTCATTATGAATAGATATGTTTTTATCATTTGCTTATTCTGCAGCTCTTGAGAAAATCATATGATTTTTCTACTTTAATCTAATAATGTAAATATTAATTGATTTTTAAATGTTGAACCAACCTTGCATTCCTAAGACAATACAACTTAGTCAAAGTATATTTTATCCATGGCTGGATTTGGTTTGCTAACATATTGTTTGGGATTTTTTGCAGATACATTTATGAATAAGAATTAGCCTGTAATTTTTCACTGTTGAACTTCCCTTGTAGAATTCAGTATCAAGATTATGCTAGCCTCATAGAGTGAGTTGGGAAGTTGGAATCATTCATGTAAAATTGAAATTTTTTTATCGCTATTAATGCTCAGAAGAATTCACCTGTAACACTCTCTGGTCTTCATGCTATCTATCTTTATGGGTAGATTTTTCACCACAGATATTTATTTTAACTGTTACATGGTTATAAAGCTATTAGGTTTTCTGCTTCTTTTTGAGTGAGTTTTGATAAGTTAATTTTTAAAGAAATGTCTTGATTTCATCTAAATTTTAAATTTTATTGGCTCAAAGTTCATAATCTATTATAATATGTTAATGTCTGTAGTATATGTAGTTGTCTCTTCGGTTATGATATTGATTTATTTGTGCCTTTTCTCTTGTTTTTGATAAGTCTGTACTTATTGATTCTCTCTATTATATGTTTATTATTTTTAGTCCTTTATAACTGCTTTCTTTCTGTTCTTAGCAAGTTTATTTTGTTTTTCATTTTCTAACTTCATTAAATAGATGCTTTCTGCTCATTAATTTTCAGCCTTTTCTAATAATTAAGGCTGTACATTTCCCTGTAATTACTTCTCTACTTAAATATCACAAGTTTCTATATGTAGACTTTATTATTCAGTTCAAAATATATTCTAATACCCACTGTGATATCTTATTTGATCCATGGTTCATTTATAATTATATTTATTTCCAAACATGAGTATTTTCCAGATCTCCTTTTTTTTTAATACTTTGAAAAATTAGAAACCTGTGGAAAAGTTGCAGGATTAGTACAGTAATAATATACCTTCTCAAGTGTACATTTACATTCATAAAAATAGTTTATATGTTAGATGACAAAGAAAATATTAGTAATTTCCATAAAATAGAAATATTACAAAAAATCCTTATCACTATACAACAAAATTAGAAATGTAAAATGAAATTTTAAAAAAGTGAAAGGACCTCCCTTCTGGAAAATTACAAGTCCTCTGTTAAAGAAGTATTGAATGCAAGGGAAATATAAATTGAAATACAAGATTCCTGAAAATTAATGAAATGAAAACACAACAAATTAGATTCTATAAGATACATATAAAACAGTGATTGGGGGGCAATTTATAGCCTTAAACACATTATAAATGAAGAAAGGAAAATAAGTGAAGTAAATTCCAAACTTAGAAAGTTAGAAAAAGAACAACAGAGTGAACCAAAAGAAAGCACAAGAGAATAAAACAAGATAGAAACAAAGGTTAATGAGATAAAGAACAGAAAAACATCTGATTAATAAATAAAAATCTTATATCTTGAAAAATTTAAAAAACCAGACAAACTAATAGCTAACTTGAGAAAATAGGGAGAAATCACAAATGCAAAATAACAAATGACAAGTGGAAAAAACCCATTGACACAGAGGATATTTTTTTTTAGATGAGATTAATTTGCACACCTCTATGTAAACAAATTTGAAAATTCAAATGAAATGGATAATTATTTAGGAAAAAGCAATTTACCAAAATCAACCTCAGTAGAGATCGGATGTTATATAGCTCAATTTCCATAGAATAAATAAAGTTATGAAAGAACTATACCCTTGAAAACAAAAAAACACTAGTTTCAAATGATTTCACAGGGAAATTCTACCAACTTTAAGAGTCCAGATAATCCCAATGCTAAATAAATTGTTTCAGAGCATAGGAAATGAAGGAAAACTTCCGAATTCTTTTTTTTAGTAGTTACTTTGTATTATTGTAATTGTTGGTTTAGTCATCTGTCTCTAGTTGGTGGAGGGCTAAAGTGAAATAAAATTTCCAAAACGCCTCTCAGTTTTCTAGATGCTCTTCAGATTTGTTTTTTTAAAAGTAGCTTTATTGATGTACAATAAACTGCATATATTTAAAGTGTACAGTTTGATAAGTTTTGATATTTGTGAGATATCGTTACCACAATCAGGTTAATGAACGTATTCATCTCTCCCCAGAAGTTTCCTCAGGCCCCTTTGTAATGCCTTCCTCTTGCTCCCTTCTCCTAGTCCAGAATATATAAAGAACTCCTACAGTTCTTTAAAACAAATAACAACCCAATTGAAAAGTGGGCAAAGGATTTGAATAGACATTTCTTCAGAGAGACACAAATGGCCAACAAGCCAAAAGATGCTCATCATCACTAATCATTACAGAAATGCAAATCAAAAACACAGTGAGATATCACCTCATGCTTATTAGTATGGCTACTATCAACAAACAGAAAATAAGTGTTGGTGAGGATGTGAAGAAATGAGGATATGGAGAAATTGGAACCCTTGTGCACTGTTGGTGGGAATGTAGAATGGTGCAGCTGCTGTGGAAAATAGTATGGCAATTCCTCAAAAAATTAAGACTAGAATTACTGTATGGTCCAGGAATTCCATTTCTGGGTATATACCCAAAAGAATTGAAAGCAGGCTTTCAAAGAAGTATTTGTACATCCATGTTCGTAGCAGCATTATTCACAATAGCCAAAAGGTAGAAGCAACCCAAATGTCCATCAATAGAGGAATGAATAAACTGTGTGTGTGAATGAATACCAGTGGGTGGAATACCTCGTTTTATTGTACCTTGCAGATATTGCTTTTTTTCACAAAACCTCTGCCAGCAAAAAGATTATGACTTGCTAAAAGCTCAGATGATGGTTAGCATTTTTTAGCAATAAAGTATTTTTTAATTAAGGCATGTACATTGCTTTTTTTAGACATAATGCTATTGCATGCTTTATGATATATATGGTGTAAACATAACTTTTATATGCACTGGGAAACCAAAAGATTAGTATGACTTGCTTTATTGCGATATTTGCTTTATTGCAGTGGTCTGGAACTGAACCCGCAGTATCTCCTAGGTGTGCCTGTACATACAACAGAGTATTACTTGGCCTTAAAAAGGAAGGAAATTCTGACACATGCTACAACATGAATAAACCTTGAGGACATTATGCTAAGTGAAATAAGCCAGTCGCAAACAGACAAACACTGTATGATTCTACTAAAGTAGTTAAATTCATAGAAACAAAGTAGAATGGTGATTGTCAAGGGTAGGGGGAGAGAGGAATTGTTTAACAGGTGTAGAGTTTTAGTTTTGCGAGATGGAAAAAGTTCTGGAGATTGTACAACAATGTGAATATACACCACTGAACTGTACACTTAAAAATGATTAAGATGGTGAATTTTATGTTATGTACCTTTTAGCACAATTAAAAATATAAAAGCACACAGGAGCCAGCTTGAAAGAACTCCACTCTCACTGGCCAAATATGAAACAATTTGAGCATCAAAATAGTGACAGTAGGGGCCAGCCCGGTGGCGCAAGCGGTTAAGTGCGTGCGCTCCGCTGTGGCGGCCCGGGGTTCGCTGGTTCGGATCCCGGGTGCGCACTGATGCACCACTTGTTAAGCCATGCTGTGGTGGCGTCCCGTATAAAGTAGAGGAAGATGGGCCCGAATGTTAGCCCAGGGCCAGTCTTCCTCAGCAAAAAAGAGGAGGATTGGCATCAGATGTTAGCTCAGGGCTGGTCTTCCTCACACACACACAAAAAAATAGTGACAGTAATGGATTACCACCCACTGAATAAATTAAGAATACTTACTGGTAAACAGGAGAGAAGGGAAATACAGTAGAATGCCAACTACTAAATGATGATGCTGGCTGCTAAAGAATGATGGGGTTAGAAAAAACATCATTATACAATCATACTATTTACAATCATACTATTATTTCTTTTTTGTTGCTGAGGAAGATTTGCCCTGAGCTAACATCCACTGTCATTCTTCCTCTTTTTTTTGTATGTGAGCCACCACCACACCATGGCCACTAACCGACAAGTGGTGTAGGTCTGCCCCCAAAAACTGAACCCGGGCTGCTGAAGCAGAGCGTGCCGAACTTAACCACTAGGCCATTGGGGCTGGCCCATACTATTATTTCTTCAGGCGTGAATCATCAATGGATACTAAAACAATTATTTTTTTTTAGTTATCTCTTTATTATTGCTTTCTGGCATAATTACATTTGGTTGGAAAACATGTCATTGTGATTTCAGTCGTTTGAAATTTGTTGAGACTTGCTTTATGGCTCACTGGGTGGTCAGTTTTTGTGAATGTCTGTTCTTGAGAAGAATGTGTACATTTGCTTTTGTCAAGTTTGTGTTATTCAAATCTTCTGGGTTGTTACTGATTTTTTAGTTACTTTTTCTATCAATTACTGAGAGAGCCAATTTTTGTGTGTGTGTGAGGAAGCTCAGCCCTGAGCTAACATCCGTGCTAATCCTCCTCTTTTTGCTGAGGAAGACCGGCTCTGAGCTAACATCTATTGCCAATCCTCCTCCTTTTTTTCCCCAAAGCCCCAGTAGATAGTTGTATGTCATAGTTGCACATCCTTCTAGTTGCTGTATGTGGGAAGCGGCCTCAGCATGGCCGGACAAGCGGTGGGTCGGTGCGCACCCGGGATCCGAACCCGGGCCGCCAGTAGCAGAGCACGCGCACTTAACTGCTAAGCCACAGGGCCAGCCTGAGAGAGCTGATTTTAAGTCTAATATAATTATAGTTTTCTTCTGATTCTTCTTGTAATTCTATCAGTTTTGCTTCATATATTTTGCAGTTACTTTATGGGCCAAATTTAAAGTTGTTCTATTGTCCTGGTGAATTGAATTCTTTATCATTATATAGTGACCCTCTTTATCTCTGGTAAGGCTTTCTGTCTTCAAATCTATTTTGTCTCATATTAATATAGATATCTCAGCTTTCTTTTGGGGACTTTTTCCATCTTCTTACTTTTGACTTTCTGTACACCTATTGTTTTAGATGTGTCTCTAATAAACAGCAAATATAGTATGTAGTTAGATATCATTTTTTAAATTCAGATTGATAATCTTTTTAACCAAGGCAATTAGTCCATTTACATTTACTATAACTAATAAATATTTGGATTTAAATCTACTACCCTTTTTTGAGGTATAATTGACATATAACATTATATTTGTTTCTGGTGTGCAACATAATGATTCAATATCTGTATGTATTGTGAAATGATCACCACGATAAGTCTACATCTGTCGCCATACATAGTTACAAAATTTTGTCTTGTGATGAGAACTTTTAAGATCTATTCTCTTAGCAACTTTCAAATGTGCAGTACAATATTATTAACTATATATCTACTACCTTATTTTGTGCTTTGTATTATATTTTTTCTTTTCTCTCCTTTTGTATAACTTTGTTTTAGGTGAGATTTTTTTTTTAGCATTTCATTTTTATCCTCTCAGAGTCTGAAGCTAATCAACACTTTACACTCCTTGCAGGCAACACAAAGGCCTTGGAAAACATTCACTGTCTTTACCTCCCTCCTCACTTATGTGTCATTAGTGTTGGGTATTTCAACTATTTTTTTAACTCCACAAGACATTATTATTGTTGTTTAATACAGTCAGGGTTTGCATAGATTTAACCAGGTGTTTACCACTTTCTTTGTCCTTCAGTCCGTCTGTCATCTGAGAACTACTATCTAGATTCATTTTTCTACTGCCTTAAAGTACCTTTTTTGGAATTTCTTTTAATGAGAGTCTGTTGGTGCAAACAGTTGATTTTTGATTATCTGAAAATGTCTTTACTTTGTTTTTTTTTTTACTGGTTACAATTACAGTTTTATTAAAAAAGGTACACATGAGATGATGTCTGGGAGGGAGTGCATAGCTTCCATGCCTCTCCCCGTGGAGTCAGGGCACATCGCCCTTCCAGAACATCAATGCATTCATCAACCAGGAAGCTCCACTGAGCCTTGGTGTCCAGGGTTTTGATTGGGGTTTCTTTATGTAGACATGATTGATTAAATCATTGGCCACTTGACTGGATTCAATCCCCAGCCACATTCCCCTCCCCAGAGGTCCAGCTGTCCCAAAGTCCCAACCCTCTATTCACGTGGTTGGTCTTTCTGGGGACCAGCCCCTGACCTGAAGCTATCTGGGAACCCACTGGGAATCACTTCATTAATGTAACAAAGACGACTCCTATCACCCAGGAAATTCCAAGGGCTTTTGAAGCTCTGTGCCAGGAACCATGGACAAAGACTAGATATATTATTTATTGGACCTCACTCCATAGAGCCTGGTCTGTCCAAGGATAACAGGGGGCCATGAGTGTCATTTGCCCAGGACTCAGGCTTGGTTCTCTGACTCTAGGTTCAGATTCTGCCTGGCCTAGAGCCTGGGGTCTCGTCGAGGTGACCTCTCAGGGGTCACTGGAAAGCCTCCTGCCTGGGCTCCTGTGTCCTCCAGTCACTCATGATGCCAAAAGCATACAAAACCTGTGGCTATGGTACCTGTTGCTTTTGCTTCCTGGCAGTGACTCTGTCATTGGGAAGAGGAGCCTACAGAAGTTGGACTTCTCTTGCTGCTCTTAGAAATGCAGGGTCCTTTGTGTGCTATCTGCTGCTTCTCTGCTGTTGGCCAGATTCCTGTGAGGGTGGGGCAGAGGTCAGAGGTGATTTAAGTCCTGGCAGCTCCTCACACAGTTTAGACCTTCAGGGTGACAGTCAGGCCCTTGCTCTCTGCAGTGACCATACCAGCACACAGGACATTTTCCCAGACAAGGACAGTCTGTGCAGAAGAGCATTCCTGCTTTGGCTGCAAGGAGCGTTTCAACCAGAGTCAGCTTTTCCTGTGCTGCCAATGGGAACATTTAGAGCTCAACTCGGACACTAGAAGTCTCTTTTCTCCCAGGAGCTGCTGAGTGAGAAATCACTGTGGATTGAATATAGGCCTTTAATCCCAGCTCTGAGCTTTGCTATAATGGTGGGAGCCTGGTTGTCTCTCAGCCTCTCGGTTTCTTTGATCCTTAATTTGAAAGTGGAAATGATTACAGTGTCCCTCTAGGGCTTGTTGTCCTCTTTGAGGCCCTGGCTGTGTATGCCATGTCCACCCTCAGGCTCGCTCATTCTGTGTTTTTGTATGCTTTCTGCTCCCCAAGGGGACTTTGGGGTGGGTTGCTTTCTGCACAGCAAGAGGTTGGCCCCACATATGTCAGATGCTCAAGATTTCACCTCTTCTGTATGTGAGGGATATTCCTGCTAGGCAGTCAGAAGTGCTGGCATCATGCTCATTAGTTGCTTAATAGCTACCCCTCCTACCCAAACAAGCAGGACTCCCCCGGTTCTTTCTTCCAAGGAAAATATTTGTCCTCCCTGTTCATGTGTACACCAATCCAGACCTTGTACGCTTGCTCAGAATAATTCCTTCCTAAACTTTTTTTTGCCATCCCTTGTCCTGTTGGGCTGCTACCGTCGACTGCCATGAAGCCCCTGGAGGATGTGCCTGATACCTTACTTGTAGCCAGAGGGCACTTCTCCAGCCTTCCCACTACCCAGACATCAATGCTGACTTGAGGTGACTTAGTTCCTGGTCTAAAAACTGGGTTCTCAATCTCTGTGGCGTACGGTATACAGATCTTGCACATCATTCATTACATATAGTCCTGGGCATATGATTTCTTCTGGTGCGCTATCTCAAGGTATGTCTTCAGTTATCAGAGAGGTCCAGAACTCCAGAACCAGCTCAGTTGGATTGACATCAGGGAAGGTAACAGAAGGACCTCCTTATCATGGCTGAATTCTTACAACATCCTTTCAGCTCCATCAATGACTCTTTACATAGCAGTCAGTCCCCCAGGTGGCTTACCTCACTGCTGGATTTCTGTCGCCTTTTATACATAGGCTGGAAGTAGGTGATGGATGGGATCTCAGGACAGTTGGGCTGCCTCTTAGCAAGTCCCATGTGGATAGTCCAGCATGGTTTTTTAGAATGTGGGAATCCATATCACCTGCTGTTATCTGCTTCAGGACAAAAAGAAGGAGTCCCTTCAACACTGTTTCATGAGCTAGCATACTTTTGTTTTTAATTGAGGTGACATTGGTTTATAACATAAATTTCAGGTGTACATCATTATATTTTGACTTTTATATACACTACATCGTGTTTACCACCAAAAGTCTAGTTTCCATTTGTCACCGTGCAAATGTCCGTATTTACCCCTTTTGCCCTCCCCCCAACCCCCTTTCCCTCTGGTAACCACCAATCTATTCTCTGTATCTATGTGTTTGTTGTTGTTGTTGTTTTATTTTCCACATATGAGTGAAATCATATGGTGTTTGACTTTCTCCGTCTGAGTTATTTCACTTAGTATAGTGCCCTCAGGGTCCATCCATGTTGTTGCAAAAGGCGAGATTTCATCCTTTTTATGGCTGAGTAGTATTCTGTTGTATATATATCACATCTTCTTTATCCATTCATCCATTGATGGGCTCTTAGGTTGTTTCCAAGTCTTGACTATTGTGAATAATGCTACAGTGAACATAGGGGTGCATATATCTTTTCGAATTAGTGTTTTCTTGTTCTTTGGATAAATACTCAGAAGTGGAATAGCTGGATCATATGGTAGTTTTACTTTTAATTTTTTGAGGAATCTCCATACTATTTTCCATAGTGGCTGCATCAGTTTACATTCCCGTCAGCAGTGTACGAGGGTTCCCTTTTGTCCATATCGTCTCCAACACTTATTACTTGTCTTTTTAATAATAGTCATTCTGGCGGGCATAAGGTGATATCTCATTGTATTTGCATTTCCCTAATAATTAGTGATATTGAAGATCTTTTCATGTGCCTCTTGGCCATCGATATATCTTTTTTGAAAGAATGTCTGTTCAGATGCTCTGCCCATTTAATTAATTGCATTGCTTTTTTTTTTTTTTCTGTGAGGAAGATCAGCCCTGAGCTAACATCCATGCCAATCCTCCTCTTTTTTGTTTTGCTGAGGAAGACTGGCCCTGGGCTAACATCTGTGCCCATCTTCCTCCACTTTATATGGGACGCCGCCACAGCATGGCCTGACAAGCGGTGCATTGGTGCATGCCTGGGATCCGAACCCGGGCCGCCAGCAGCCGAGGGTGCACACTTAACCACTACTCCACGGGGCCGGCCCAGCATTGTTTGTTTTTTTGTTGTTGAGTTGTATGAGTTTTTTTATATATTTTGGATATTAACTCTTTATCAGATATATGATTTGCAAATATCTTCTCCCAGTCAGTAGATTGTCTTTTCGTTTTGTTGATGGTTTCTTTTGCCATACGGAAGCTTTTTAGTTTGATGTAGTCCCACTTGTTTATTTTTGCTTTTGTTTCCCTTGCCTAAAGAGATATATTTTAAAAGATATTGCAAAGACAGAAGTCAAAGAGCATACTGCCTATGAGTTTTAAATTTCAGGTCTTACATTCAAGCCTTTAATCCATTTTGAGTTAATTTTTGTGTATGGTGTAAGATAATGGTCTACTTTCATTCTTTTGCATGTGGCTGTCCAGTTTTCCCAACACCATTTGTTGAGACTTTCGTTTCTCTGTTGTATGTGCTTGGTTCCTTTGTCGAAAATTAGCTGTCCATAAATGTGTGGGTTTATATCTGGGCTCTCAGTTCTGTTCCACTGATCTGTGTATCTGTTTTTCTGCCAGTACCATGCTGTTTTGATTACTGTAGCTTTGTAGTATATTTGAAATCAGAGAGTGTGATACCTCCAATTTTCTTCTTTCTTCTCAGGATTGCTTTGGTGATTGGGGATCTTCCATTGTTGCATGTAAATTATAAGATTCTTTGTTCTATTTCTGTGAAAAACATTGGGATTTTGATAGGGATTGCATTGAATCAGTAGATCGCTTTAGGTAATATGGACATTTTAACTGTGTTAATTCTTCCAATCCATGAGCATGGAATATCTTTCCATTTCTTTGTGTCTTTGATATCTTTCAACAATGTCTTATAGTTTTCAGGGCACAGGTCTTTCACCTCCTGAGTTAAATTTACTACTAGGTATTTTATTCTTTTTGTTGTGATTGTAGATGGGGTTGTATTCTTAATTTCTTTTTCTGCTAGTTCGTTGTTAGTTATAGAAACACAACTGATTTTTGTATGTTGATTTTTGTACCCTACAACTTTATTTGTTTATTATTTCTAATAGTTTTTTGGTGGATTCTTTAGAGTTTTCTATATATAAAGTCTTGTCATCTGCAAATAGTGACAGTTTTACTTCTTCCTTTCCAATTTGGATACCTTTTGTTTCTTTTTCTTGCCTAATTGCTCTGACTAGGACTTCTAATACTATAGTGAATAAGAGTGGTGAAAGTGAGCATCCTTGTCTTGTTCCTGTTAGAGGGATAGCTTTCACTTTTTCACTATTGAGTATGATGTTAGCTGTGGGTTTGTCATATATGGCCTTTATTATTTTGAGGTACTTTCCTTTTATACTCATTTTATTGAGAGTTTTTATCATAAATGGGTGTTGAATCTTGTCAGATGCTTTTCTGCATCTATTGAGATGATCGTGTGAGTTTTATTCTTCATTTTTGTTAATGTAGTGTATCACGTTGATTGATTTGCAGATATTGAACCATTCTTGCATCCCTGGAATAAATCACACTTGATAGTGGTGTATGATCTTTTTAATATACTGTTGTATTCATTTTGCTAATATTTTGTTGATGATTTTGGCATCTACGTTCATCAGCAATATTGGTCTGTAATTTTCTTTTATTGTGTTGTCCTTGTCTTGTTTTGGTATCAGAGTAATGTTGGCTTCATAAAATGAGTTAGGAAGTATCCTCTCCTCTTCAGTTTGTTGAAAGAGTTTCAGAAGGATGAGTATTAAATCTTTGAATGTTTGGTAGACTTCACCAGAGAAGCTGTCTAGTCCTAGACTTCTATTTTTTGGGAGGTTTTTGATTACTCTTTCATTCTCCTTACCAGTGATCTGTCTCTTCAGATTCTGTTTTTTTGTGATTCAGTTTTGGAAACTTGTATGATTCTGAGAATTTATTCGTTGCTTCTAGATTATCCAATTTGTTGGCGTATATAGCTTTTCATAGTAGTCTCTTAAAATGGCTTATATTTCTGTGGTATCCATTGTAATTTTTCCTGTTTCATTTCTGATTTTATTTATTTGAGGCTTCTCTCTTTTTTTCTTAGTGAGTGCAGCCAATGTTTTGTCAATTTTATTTATCTTTTCAAAGAACCAACTCTTAGTTTCATAGATCTTTTCTATTGTTTTTTAGTCTCTCATTTATTTTTGCTCTGATTTTTGTTATTTCATTCCTTCTGCTGACTTAGGGTTTCGTTTGTTCTTCTTTTTCTAGTTCCTGTGGGTGTAATGTTAGATTGTTTATTTGAGATTTTTCTTATCTCTTGAGGTAGGCCTGTATAGCTATAAACTTCCCTCTTAGTGCTGCTTTTGCTGAATACTATAGATTTTGGTATGTCATATTGTCATTTGTCTCCAGGTATTTTTTGATTTCTCCTTTGATTTCTTCGTTGATCCAATAGTTGTTCAGTAGCATATTGTTTAGTCTCCACATATTTGTGACTTTTCCAGCTTTCTTCTTGTAGTTGATTTCTAATTTCATACCATTGTGGTTGGAAAAGATGTTTGATATGATTTCAATCTTCTTAAATTTATTGAGACTTGTTTTGTATTCCAACATATGGTCTATCTTTGAGAATATTTCACGTGCACTTCAGAAAAATGTGTAGTCTGCTGCTTTGGAATGGCATGTTCTCTATATATCTAGTGAATCCATCTGGTCTAACGTTTCATGTAAGGCTGATGTTTCGTTGTTGACTTTCTGTCTGGATGATCTATCCATTGATGTAGGTGGGGTATTAAAGTCCTCTGCTATTGTATTGCTGTCAATTTCTCCCTTTAGGTCTGTTAATAATTGCTTTATATACTTTGTGCTCATGTCTTGGGTGCATATATATTAATAAATGTTATGGCTTCTTGATGGATTGTCCCCTTTATCATTATATAATGTCCATCTTTTTCTCTCATTACCTTTTTTGGTTTGAAGTCTATTTTATCTCAGTACAGAGATTCCTGCTTTCTTTCAATTGCTGTTTGCTTGGACTGTCATCTTCCATCCCTTCACTTTGAGCCTGTGTTTGTCTTTGGAGCTGAGATGGGTCTCCTGGAGGCAGCATATTGTTAGGTCTTGCTTTTTAATCCATCCAGTTACTCTGTGTCTTTTGATTGATGAATTCAATCCATTTATATTTAGAGTGATTTCTGATATATGAGGATTTAATACTACCATTTTATCTTTTGTTTTCTAGTTGCCCTGTATTTCCATTGTTTCTCTTTCCTTGTGTTTCTGTCTGCCATTTCAGTTTAGTGGTTTTCTGTGATGTTTTTCTCAGTTTCCTCTTTTTTTATGTTTCATGTCTCTGCTCTGAATTTTTGTTTTCTGGTTACTATGAAGTTTGTATAAAATGTCTCAGATGAGATTGTCCTTTTTCTGCTGATAGCATCTTATCTTCATTTGCTTATACAGGTTCTGTCCTTTTCATCTTCTACTTCTATGTTTTTGTTCTCACAAATTACCCTTTTTTGTATTGTGAATTTGTTACCAAATTGAAGTGATTACAGTTATTTTTAATTCTTCCTTTCCCTTTAACCTTTATGTTAAAATTGAGTGTTTACTAACCTAAATTTAGTGTTTACTAAAACTAAAATCAAGTGTTGCAATTTTCTGATTCTGTCTGTTTATTTATCACCTTGCTCAAAGCTTTGTGTACCTTTGCCTTTTTGTTTCAGGTTGGAGAGCTCCTTTCGACATTTCTTTTAAGGCAGGTCTAGTAGCGATGAACTCCCTCAGCTTTTGTTTGTCTGGGAAAGCCTTTATTTCTCCTTCGTATCTGAAAGATAACTTTGCTGGATAGGGTGTTCTTGGCTGACAGTTTGTATCTTTTTCTTTTTTTTTTTTTGTTGTGCTGAGGAAGATTCGCCCTGAGCTAACATCTGTTGCCAATATTCCTCTTTTTGTATGTGACCCACCACCACAACATGGCCACTAACAGACGAGTGGTGTAGGTCCATGCCCGGGAACTGAACCCGGGCTGCTGAAGCAGAGCTTGCCAAACTTAACCACTAGGCCACCGAGGCTGGCCCCAGTTTTTATGAATATATCATTCAGCTTTCTCTGCGCCTGTGGAGTTTCTGCTAAGAAACCGGCTGATAGTGTAATGGGGCTTTCTTTGTAGGTTATTGGAGGTTTTTCTCCCCTGGCTGCCTTTAATATTCTCTTTTTGTCCTTGACTTTTGACAGTTTTAGTATCATGTGACTTGGAGAAGGTCTTTTTGCGTTGAGATAATTGGGTGTTCTGTTAGCTTCATGGATTTGTATATCTGTTTCCCTCTCCAGGTCTGGAAAGTTCTCAGCTATTATTTCTTCAAATAAGCTCTCTGCTCCCTTCTGTTTTCTCCTCCTGGGATACCTAGTATCCTTATGTTGCCCTTTCTTTCTTTCTTTTTTTTTTTTTCGAGGAATATTGGCCCTGCACTAACATCTGGTGCCAGTCTTCCTCTTTTTTCTTTTTTCTCCCCAAAGCCTTAGTACATAGTTGTGTATCATAGTTGTAGAGTTGTAGCTCTTCTGTGTGGGATGCCACCTCAGCATGGCTTGATGAGCAGTGAGTAGGTCCGTGCCCAGGATCCGAACTGACAAATCCCAGGCCGCCGAAGCTGAGCACTTGAACTTAACCGCTATGCCAGCGGGCCGGCCCCTGTTGCCCTTTCTGATGGAGTCAGATAACTCTCATAGAATTGCTACGTTTAAAAAAATACTTAGTTCTCTGTCTTCTTCTACCTGCATCATTTCTGGGTTTCTATCTTCGAGCTCACTGATTCTCTCTTCCATATGGTCTGCTCTTTCCAATGTTTCTAATGCATTCCTCATCTCATTTATTGAGTTCTTCAGCTCCATAATTTCTGTTTGGTTCTTCTTTTAGAGTTTCAGTCTCTTTGGTAAAGTATTCGTTCTATTCACTGATTTTATTCCTGAGCTCATTGAACTGCCTTTCTGACTTTTCTTGTAGCTTGTGGAGTTTGTTCATGACAGCTGTTTTGAATTGTTTATCAGTTAGATCACAGTCTTTTTATGAGTTTATGTCTGGTTTCTGGAGAATTATTATTTTCTTTTTGTGATACTGTGTTACTATGGCTTTTCATGGTGCTTGCCGAGTTATTGCATTTGTTGTAGCAAACACTTTTCTTTTTTAGGTATAGCTTTCTTTGTTTTGATTCAAACTTTTCAACCGGTTGGAGATTAGAGGCCTGTCTTTTTTTTTTTTTTTTTCTTTAGTAGGTGGTGCTATAGTGCTAGTTTTTTGGTTTCTCTTACCTGAGCTGCCTGTGACTATACTTGAGGATTGGTACGTTCCACCCTCCACCACCTCTATCTGGGATGTGGCTGATACTCTCTTCATTGCCACCTACACCCCTGGGGTCATTGATGCCTTGCTGTTGCTGGTGTCACTGCAGCCACTGGCTTTGCCATTGAGGTTACAGGGATGGCTGATGCCTTTGCTGCATCTTGGATCACCTGGGTTGGAATCTCCTCTGCCATGGCAAGAGGAGGAAGAGATTAGAGAGGGAGCTGGATTAGCAGAGTACCATCTCTGCTGTTGCCTGTTATCTTGTGGTCACAGGCACCACTGTGGTTGGGATGTCGGAGTCGTGTGTGCACCTCCACTGCTGCTACCAGGCTCTGAGCCGTGGCCAGGGGCCTGGAATCACTGGGCTCTGCCTCCGCTGCTGCCCACCGGGTTCTCTGGGGTTAGGAGTGGCTGGCTCAGCCACTGCAGCTGTGGCTCCAGGGTCCTGGTCACTGCCTCTGCTGTTCCCCTGTTTCACCTCCTCTATGTGCTCCAGTCCACCCACCTTCTTAGGTACCGATGTGTGGATCTCTTTGATGTCCTGGTGTGTTGGGCAATGTAGCCTTTGCCGGGTTATGGATGTTTTATTGAAGGGGAGAGACAAAGGGATACTTTCACACTGCCATGATGATGACCTCTCTGGCCTTGATTTTTTTGTAACAACTTTATTGAGGTTTAATTCACATATAAAGTTCACTCATTTAAAGTGTACAATTCAGTGGCTTTTAATATGTACATAGAGTTGTGTAGCCATCATCACAATCAATTTTAGAACATTTTCCTCAGCCCAAAGAGAAACTCCACACCCCTAGCCATCATCCCCCAATCTACTCACCACCACCCCCCCCAAGCAATCACTAATCTATTCTCTGTCTCTATAGATTTGCCTATTCTGAACATGTCTTATAAATGGAATCATGCTATATGTGGTTCTTTGTGACTGGCTTCTTTCTCTTAGCGTAATGTTTCAAGGATTCATCATTATTGTAGCATTTATCAGTTCTACATTCTTTTGTGTGACCAAATAATATTCTGTTGTATGGATATACACATTTTATTTATCCATTTATCAGTTGATGGACATTTGGGTTGTTTCTACTTGTTGGCTATTATGAATAATGCCCCTATGAACATTCATGTACAAGTGTTTGTTTGAATACCTGTTTTGTTTCTTTTGAGTACTATATACTTAAGAGTGAAATTGCTGGGTCATATAGTTACTCAGCATTTATCCTTTTGAAGTACCACCAGACTGTTTTCCAGAGCAGCTGCACCATTTTACATAACCACCAGCAGTGTATGAGGGTTCTGATTTCTCCACATCCTCACCAACAATTATTATCTTGCTTTATTATAGCCAGTTTTTAAAATAACAGCTTTTTTGAGACACAATTTATGTATCATAAAATTCACCCTTTTAAATTATATAATTCACTCTCCTTGATTTTTGAAGGATATTTTTACTGGGAAAAGAGTTCTAGGTTATTTTTTCTCAGCACATTGAAGATCTCAGTTTACTGTCTTCTGATTTCCTTGTGTGTGTGTGTGTGTGTGTGTGTGTGTGTGTGTGAGGAAGATTAACCCTGAGCTAACACCTATTGCCAATCCTCCTCTTTTTTGCTGAGGAAGATTGGCCCTTGGTTAACATCCATGCCCATCTTCCTCTACTTTATGTAGGATGCCTGTCACAGTTTGACTTGATGAGCAAGCAGTGTGTAGGTCTGTGCCTGGGATCTGAACCTGTGAACCCCGGGCTGCCAGAAGCGGAGCTTGTGAACTTAACCACTATGCCACCAGGCCAGCCTCCTGATTTTCATTTTTGCTGAAGAGAAATCAGATTTCTGTCCAAATGTTGCACAATGATATATTTTGGTGTGGATTTCTTTTTATCTATCCTGCTCAGAATTTGTTTGCTTTCTTGAATCTGAGGATTCATGTCTTTCATTAGTTCTGAAAAAGTTCCAGCTATTATCTTTTCAAATATTAATTCTGCCACAGTTTCTTCTCTTTTTCTGGAACTAGATGGCTGGATTTATATTAGACTTTATTACACTATCTTTCATGTCTTTTAACTTCTCGTATTTTCCATCCATTTTCTTTCTCTCTCTGTGTATGCCTCTAAGTCAGAAACTATGAAGGATCTTAGATTTTACCCTACTTTTAAGGTAGCAAGGTAGCCTGCCACAGTTTTTTATTCACACACACACATTTACACATATACTGACCAGACACAAGACCCCTGGGTCAGAGATCCACATGGTTTTACAGCAAAAACAGCCAGCAATATCTTGCGACAGTTACCCACACCCTACTTCCTACAGGGTGACGTGATGAAGAAGATACATATGCATACAGTTGAGTGCATCACAGGAGAGGAGAGGAACCCCAAATTCAGAGACTCTTAGCATTTAAGAGTTACCAGCATATCTGCACATTCTCCCCTCCAGAGATTACTCATTACCCTAGAATGTAGGCAGATCTCCGCTGGGTAAGAGGGGGAAGATGCCTTAAGGTTTATTACCCTGAAATGTAAGGAAATATCTCTAGGGAAAGAAAGGAGAGGGCTTTATTTTTACTACTGTTGGATGTCTCTGGGGAGGTATGGCTCCAAATCTCTCCAGAGGGATACACTATCTCTAGCTGCCACGACCATTTGCTACTTAATATGTCCTTTGCTCAGAAGGCTTGGACCATGTGGTAATATGAGAAATCCATGGAGACAGATCCTGGACACTTTCCTCTGACTTTCTTTCCCGTTTACTGATGATCTCTTTAACTATATGTAACCTACGGGTAAATCCATCCATTGAATTCTTAATTTGGGTTATCGTATTTTTCATTCCTAGAAGTTCTGTTTGCAAGGTCGTTTTTATAGTTTTCTGTTTACTGCAGATACTTCCAAGCTTGTCTTTTATTTTTCTAAACATAAAAAATTTAATTGCTTTATACTCTAATGCCTGATACTGTTTGACTGTTTCTGTTACAACGAGTTCTCATTCTTGGTGGCTTGTTTCTTGTGTGCTTGGCTACTTATGACTGTTGGCTACACATTCTCTTGAAAAATTATTTGTAGGAACTATTTAAGGCCTAAGATAAGGTGTATCCCTCCAGAGACATTTTCGCGTTTGTTTCTGCCAGGTACCTTGGAGTTAGGGTCACTTTAATCTAAATTCATGACTTGAATTTTTTTTTTAATTATGCAAGTGATGAAAATTGGGTTGAAAAGATTCTTGGGCTTGTGATTTCAAGGTCTCTCCCACTCAGTCCCTCAGTGATTGGTAACTCTCCTTTACTTATGGACACCTGGGGATAGAAGTGGGATTTAATTTTGGTTTACCTTTTCCCAAATGATATAGGCCTTTGGGGTGCTGGTTTTATAGGAGATCACTTCCCACCTTGGGTGGGCCCTCACTTTGATTCTGTCCATCTTTTTCCAACAAGGCTATCAAAACTGATGTTCAGGGGCCAGCCCCGTGGCGTACTGGGTAAGTGCGTGCGCTCCACTGCTGGTGGCCCGAGTTCTGATCCCGGGCGCGCACCATGGCACTGCTTGTCAGGCCATGCTGTGGCGGTGTCCCATATAAAGTGGAGGAAGATGGGCACAGATGTTAGCCCAGGGCTCAGTCTTCCTCAGCAAAAAGAGGAGGATTGGCATAGTTGTTAGCTCAGGGCTGATCTTCCTCACACGCAAAAAAACAAAAACAACAGACAAAAAAACTGATGTTCAGGGCCGGCCTGGTGGCACAAGCAATTAAGTGCGCACGCTCCACTGTGGTGGCCCGGGGTTCGCCGGTTCAGATCCTTGGGCACGCACCGACGCACCACTTGGCAAGCCATGCTGTGGCGATGTCCCATATAAAGTGGAGGAAGATGGGCATGGATATTAGCCCAGGGCCAGTCTTCCTCAGCAAAAAAAAAAAAAGAGGAGGATTGGCAGATGTTAGCACAAGGCTGATCTTCCTCACCAAAAAAAAAAAAAAAACCTGATGTTCAAATTTACAGGATTAGATAGCTATCCTCAAGTCAAAAGCAACTTCATTGTCCTCCTTACCTCTCTAGGTTCCCACTTTCATTTAGATTTTGGCCTGATGATTTTTTCAACTTGTCAAAGATTTGATGTATTTAATAATTTCTTATTTTATCCAGCAATAATCTAGAACAACCATCAACAAATGTTTTCTGTAAATGTACAGATAGTAAATATTTTAGGCTTTGCAGACCAGACATTCTCTGTCATAACTACCCAACTATGGTGCCAAAGTTGCCATAGGCAATATGTGAACCAAATGGGCATGATTGTGTTTCAGTAAAACTATTTTCAAAAACAGGCTGCAGACCAGATTTGGCCCATCAGTCATAGTTTGCCAACTACTAATCCAGAGTATATTGCTTACTGATTATCCCAATAACATTTGTTAAATATTGATTACTTTCCCTATTTTGTTATGTTTCTCTCATTACACACTAAACATTATATTTTGGAGACTAGCTTTTTTTTTTTCCCTCCTGAAAGCCCTAGTACATAGTTGTATATTCTAGTTGTAGGTCCTTCTGGTTCTTCTATGTGAGCTGTCCCCCCAGCATGGCTACTGACAGACGAGTGGTGTGGTTCCGCACCTGGGAACCGAACTTGGGCTGCCAAAGCAGAGCGCACCGAACTTTAACTGATAGACCATCAGGGCTGGCTCTAGGTTTTTCCTTTTTTAAAGGTGAATACTATGCTATTTAAATTATTGTTGCATTTAATATGATTATATTTCTAATGCTAGTTCTCACCCCAGTGTTATTTAGTATTCTTGTCTCATGCTTTTGTCAAATGAATTTTGTGTTCTTTTTTTTTTTTTGAGGAAGATTGGCCCAGAGCTAACATCTGTTGCCAATCTTCCTTTTTTCCATTTTTTCTCCACAAAACCCCAGTACATAGTTGTATGTCCTTTTGGTTCTTCTGTATGGGACACCACCTCAGCATGACTTGATGAGCAGTGAGTAGGTCTGTGCCCAGGATCTGAACTGGAGAACCCCAGGCTGCCAAAGCAGAACACGTGAACTAAACTGCTACGCCATGGGTCTGGCCCCTCAAATGAATTTTGGAAGCATTATTGTTGAGTTTTGTGAAATATTCTTGTGGTATTTTAATTAAAATTTTGTTAAAATCATAATGTATAGAGAGCAGTTGTCTTTATGATATTTAAACCTTTTATTTAAAAACATGAAATAGTTCTCTGTTTACCCAAATCTTTATTTATTTCTCCCAGTAGTATTTGGTCATATTCCTTACATCATGAAGATATGTGTCTTTTGTTAAGTTAATGGGTAGTTATTTTTAGTATTTTTCATTGCTATTGTTAACTGAATGCCTTTTGAAAATTGTATTTTCTAGTTAGTTATTACTACTACATGAGAATGCATTTGACTTTTGTGGATTTATATTTATCTTTTATTTAACTACTTTAGTGAAGTTTTAATTATCTATTGTTATAACTGATTTCCTTTGGATTGTATTGGTATATATAATCAACTTGTCTACATGTAATGATATTCTTGTCTCTTCTTTTTCTAGTATTTTCCTTTTTAAATATTTTTGCATTGGCAAGAATGTTCAATATGAGAGTGAAAATAAGAGATCAATTTTGTTTTTGCCTCTATTTTTTTTTTTTTTATGAGGAAGATCAGCCCTGATCTAACATCCGATGCCAGTCCTCCTCGTTTGCCAAGGAAGATTGGCCCTGGGCTAACATCCATGCCCATCTTCTTCTACTTTATATGGGACGCCGCCACAGCATGGCTTGACAAGCGATGCGTCAGTGCACGCCCGGGGTCCAAACCTGCAAACCCTGGGCTGCCAAGGCAGAGCGTGCGCACTTACCCGCTGTGCCACCAGGCCAGCCCCTTTTTGCCCCCATTTTTAATGGATTCACCCCTATTATAAAATATAAGATATTATGTTGGGTCTTGATCTTAATACTTCTAATTCTGTGTTTTAATGTATCTATTAGAAATGGTTTGAGTTTTATCAGATGTCTTTTCAAAAATGCATTGATAATACATACTGTATGATTGATTCCATATATGAATCAAGAAGGTCAGGAACAGGCAAAACTAATCCCTGGTGATAAAGTCAGATAATAGTTACATCTGGGGCACGTTAACTGGGAAAGGGCACAAGAAAGAATATTGAGGTGCTAGAAATGTTCTATACCTTGATTTGAATGTTGTTTATAGAGTTATATACATAAGTAAAACTATTTTGAGACATACTTAAAATCAGTGCACTTTACTGGATGTATGTTTTACCCCAATAGAAATGTATCTTAAAAATCTATTCATGTGATCATATTGATCGATTTTTATTAATTAAACTAAGATAATATATTAGTGGTTTCACTTCATGTTCAAGTGGCTTTACGTTTCCGTGATAAGCCATAGTTGATCACAGTTATAATCCTTTTGAGACATTCTTTCTGTATTCTTTAACATTGTTTTTTATTCTTTCATTCAGTAACTATTGATTAAGTGCTAGATGCTTAGAGATGCTATGGGTTATAAAACCAATAATGGCCCATAATTGCATAGTACTTTCAATCTAGTAGAAGAAATAGCCAATCAAATAATTACAAAAGTGAATGTGGAATTGCAACTATGATAAGAACTGCAATTGAAAGGTATTTGTTATTATCAGAGTGTATTATAGGGGCTGCCCGGTGGCGTAGCGGTTAAGTGCGTGTGCTCCACTTCGGTGGCCTGGGGTGTGCTGGTTTGGATCCCAGGCGCACACCGACGCACCGCTTGTCAAGCCATGCTGTGGCGGCATCCCATATAAAGTAGGGGAAGATGTGGTATTTTAGCCCAGGATGTTAGCCCAGGCACAGATGTTAGCCCAGGGCCAATCTTCCTCAGCAAAAAGAGGAGGATTGGCATCGGATGTTAGCTCAGGGCTGATCTTCCTCACACACACAAAAAAAGTGTATTATAGGGGAATTTTTCCTTATCAAGCCCTTATATGTTGCTTACTATCTGCCAGACACCATTCTAAGCACTTCACAAATATTAATTCATTCAGATTTGCATAACAACCATATGAGGTGGGTAGGCATTGTATAGATGAGAAATCTGAGGTACAGAGAGGTTAGATGATATGTCCAAGGGCACTTAGCTAATAAGTGGCAGAGCCAGAATACAGACCCATGTACTTTAGCTCTGAGCCCATGCTCTTAACCACTCTTATGCTACTACCTAAATATGGAGTTTTTCTTAAGGAAATAATGATTAGATTGACGTATGAAAGATGAATAGGAGTAAACTGTGTCAGCAGGGTCTGATAGAAGGCTCCTGTTTCAAGAAGGAGCATGTAGTCAACTGCGTCAGATACTAGGAGGTCAGGAAAGAGAAAGATTGAAAAAGGCTATTGGATTAAGTAACATAGAGTTCATTAGTGCCCCTACTAAGGGTTTTGGCATTGTGATCAGGGTAGAAGCCTATATGAGAAGAGTGATTGGGAGAGGGGAGGCGGAGAGGGAAGGTAAGTCTTTCAAGAAGTTTGGCTCTGCAGGGAAGGAGAGAGAGGGCAGTATCTATAGGGAAGAAATGGAGTCATAGAAGTCTCATTTTTGGGGTTTTTTTTCCCTCAAAGAGAGAGGTTCTCACATGTTTAAAAGCTAAAAGGGAGCTAGTTGAGTAGGGGACACTAATTATACAAGAAAGAGAAAGATTAGTAAGAAGTAGAGTAAGGTTTTTGAGAAGATGGAGGATATATAGGGGCTCTAAAGGTTCAGGTGGAGAACTTGACCTTGTCAAAGAGGGTAGGCTGGGTGCACATAAAGGGGGGCTGCATGCTTGGCAGCAGAAAAATGAGGGAGTTTCTTGTGGTGGTTTTCACTATCTCTGGGAAGTAGAAAGGAAGTCATCTGCTGGGAGAGAAGAGTAGGAGGTTTGAAAAAGTGATTATGTGAGAGAGTACGTTGACCTAAGAAATGTAGTTTTGCTGGACCTTGTTGCGGGCCCATTTGAGGTTGGTGAGCAAGAACTTACATTTCTTATTTTGTTCTATGGTGTTTTAGGATCAGGACTGTGCTTGTTTTGTAGAACGAGTTTTGGTGTTTAAAAAAAAACGTTTCAAAGTTCTTTCTGTTTTGAATGTTCATTTTGGTTTCCTATTTCTTTCTTGTATCAACATTGACAATTTATATTTTTATCAAAAAAGTATTTAATTTAGATTTTCAAATCAACTATCATACTATGGTAGTTAATGTTCCTACATATATTTCTCTTATTTTCTATTTCTTTTCTCTATATTTTACTTTTTCCTTTCATATTTTGTTTTACTGTTTGTCCCTGTATTATCCTTTCTAAAAACGACCTCTTTTTTTGTTTTTTTGTTTTTTTTTATTGATGTTTAATGGTTTCTAACATTGTGAAATTTTGGGTTGTACATTTTTGTTTGTCCATAACCACATATATGACTCCCTTCACCCCTTGTGCCCACCCCCCACCCCCACTGCCCTGGTAACCACAGTCCAGTTTTCTCTGTCCATGTGTTGGTTTATATTCCACATATGAGTGAGATCATACAGTGTTTGTCTTTCTCTTTCTGGCTTATTTCACTTAACATAATACGCTCCAGGCCCATCCATGTTGTTGCAAATGGGACGATTTTGTCTTTTTTTATGGCTGAGTAGTATTCCATTGTATATATATATACCACATTTTCTTAATCCAATCGTCAGTCGAGGGACACTTAGGTTGCTTCCACTTCTTGGCTGTGGTGAATAATGCTGCAATGAACATAGGGGTGCATAAGCCTCTTTGGAGTGTTGATTTCAGGTGCGTTGGATAGATTCCCAGTAGTGGGATGGCTGGATCATAGGGCATCTCTATTTTTAATTCTTTGAGGAATCTCCATACCGTTTTCCATAGAGGCTGCACCAATTTGCATTCCCACCAGCTGTGTATGAGGGTTCCTGTTTCTCCACATCCTCTCCAACATTTGTTGTTTTTTGTCTTGGTGATTATAGCCATTCTAACAGGCGTGAGGTGGTATCTTAGTGTTGTTTTGATTTGCATTTCCCTGATGATTAGTGATGTTGAACATCTTTTCATGTGCCTATTGGCCATCTGTATATCTTCCTTGGAGAAGTGTCTGTTCATTTCCTCTGCCCATTTTTTGATCGGGTTGTTTGTTTTTTTGTTGTTCAATTGTGTGAGTCCTTTATATATTATGGAGATCAACCCCTTGTCAGATGTATGTTTTGCAAATATTCTCTCCTAGCTGGTTGGTTGTCTGTTCATCTTGATTCTGGTTTCATTTGTCTTATAAAAGCTCTTTAATCTGATAAAGTCCCACTTGTAAAAACGACCTCTTGATGTTATCAACTCCCCTCATTTTTCTTTATTGGCTTTCCTGCCATGTAAAAAAGCTTTTTTAAATTGTTATTCTATGCTTTTTCTAAGATCTTAATGTATATATAATTAGTTTATTGTTTTCCTCTCCTTTGGCCGTATCCAAATAAAGCAGATTCTTACCAAAGGTTATGGACTCCTGTTGGGACTTAGAACCCCCTGAAACTGATTGCAAAATTGTGTTCATTTTTCTGGACAAAAGGTCTATCACTTTTATCAAATGTTTACCAGAAGCTATAGCCCAAAATGCAGAGAACCAGTGCAAACCAAGAGTTCAGTATTGTATTGTCTTCATTGTCACTCTTTAAAAATGTATCATTTTATAATGTTGGGATTTTTTTCTCTGCTCCAGTTGTTTTATTAAGACCATATTTTAAACTTTCTAAATTTTGCTTATATTTTTCGTATTAATTTATTTTTATTAACTTGTGCCTCCAGTTTGAAACTATGTAATCTCTGTTTTGTATCTATTTTATTTTTCTTTATGACAGTTTTTTGATTGCTTATCAACATTTTTAAAGGGATTATATTCTCTATACTTCTCATTTTATTCCTGCCAAATATCTATTGGTCCTGGAGTCATAGAAAGCTAATTTTAGAAGGAAACCTAGAGATTCTCTAACCCAACCACCTTATTTTACAAATGAGGACAGCAGAGAGAATAAATTAAATCCTTAAAGCCCACACACACAATGATTTGTGGCAGACTTGACCAAAGAACTTGGGTTCTTAATACGTTTCTCATTTCCACTGGTCTTTGCTTTTTGTGGTAAAGTGGTACTGATCTCCTTACAATTGTGTTTCTTTTATTTCTCCCTGCATTTTTAACAGTTTTAGCTTTATACGTTTTCATGCTGTGTCGTTTGGATCATATAGATTAAATATAGTTTGGGCTTTTTAATCATTCTACAGTGACTTTTTTATTTATTCCCTTTGCCTCAAACTCTCCTTTATATAATGTGTATGTCCTTTCTTTTTATATTTCTTATCCGTTGTTTTTGTTTAATTTTACCTATTAAATATAATTGAAAGATAAATAAAAGTCTAAAAGAGAATTACTTTAAATACATTTTTACTATGGATTTAAAAAAGAGGAGAGATAATTAAAAGCTATGTAATAAAAACAGTGATATGGAAGATTTTTGGAAAAATAGACCTGGAAGATTCCTCAAAAAATTAAAAATAAAAATACCCTATGATCCAGCTATCCCACTACTGGGAATCCATCCAACGAACCTGAAATCAACAATCCAGAGAGGCTTATGCACCCCTGTGTTCATTGCAGTATTATTCACTATAGCCAAGAAGTGGAAGCAACCTAAGTGTCCCTCAACTGACGACTGGATCAAGAAAATGTGGTATATATATGCAATGGAATACTACTCAGCCATAAAAAAAGACAAAATCGTCCCATTTGCAACAACATGGATGGGCCTGGAGGATACTATGTTAAATGAAGTAAGCCAGAAAGAGAAAGACAAACACTGTATGATCTCACTCATATGTGGAATATAAACCAACACATGGACAGAGAAAACTGTATTGTGGTTACCAGGGACAATGGGGGAGGGGTGGGCACAAGGGGTGAAGGGAGACATATATATGGTGATGGACAAACAAAAATGTGCAACCCACAATTTTACAATGTTAAAAATCTATTAAAACATCAATAAAAAAAATAGACCTGGAGACCACCTGATAACCAGTAATTAATAAATTTCCCTTTTTATGGGATATAATGGGATTACAAATTTTGACAGTTCTGTTTTTCTTAGGTAAGTATATAGAGATCTATATGCCTCTTCCCAGAAGATAAAATATATATAACAATAAGTGAAGAAAACATATAACATTTATGAAATCCCTGTCAAAAGTCTCTCTTCGTCTAGAAATTGTGTTTGCTTGAGGTTTAATTTGATTAGAGAAGAGAGAGTTGCTTGCCCCTAGTGCCCTAGTTGAGGTGAAGTTGAGGCTCATAGGTTCTGATCAGCTCTTGCCTCGCTCACCACTTTTGCCCCAGGGAAGGTAACTCCTCCCCTTTGAACAGTAAGCGAGTGGGGCTCACCCCCTAAACCTCTACGTTTGGCAGAAGACTGGAAACAGTGCAAGAAATATCTGAATGTTACGTGGCACTGAATTTCTTAAGAGTAGTCTTTTTGGCTAGTCTATCCCAAAATAGTAATGTTAGTCTCACTTATTTGAAAGAAAAGGAATTCTGCACTTAAAAAAAAAAAATTTTCCTTTCTCTGTCCCATGTCTTTTGTTTTTTCTAAGGTCTTTTTTTACCTTACTTTTGTTCTAATAACTGTACATCTTCCAGCAACAATCCTTTTCCCATTGGTGTTCTTAAAGCGTGTTTAATAGACTTGGTTTGGGCCCACCCCGTGGCTTAGCGGTTAAGTGCGCACGCTCCGCTGCTGGTGGTCCGGGTTCGGATCCCGGGCGCGCACCGGCGCACCACTTCTCTGGCCATGCTGAGGCCGCGTCCCACATACAGCAACTAGAAGGATGTGCAGCTGTGACATACAACTATCTACTGGGGCTTTGGGGGGGGGAATAAATAAATAAAATCTTTAAAAAAAAAAAGACTTGGTTAACTCAGATCATCAGTTGCTTCCATTAACTTTTTTTTTGTTTTTAAAGTCGGTGTTGCTATTTGAACAGTTCTTAATGGCCAGTTTTAGAGATAAGGCTTGAATCTTACATTTTTCTAAGACTTTAAAACTACAAAAAGATATTTCTCTTCTTGTCATATGTGAATGACAATTGCTTGGGTCTTTTGGCCTGAGGATCTTACAAATGTTCTCTGTGTCCCTCAGAATTCATCAGAAGTAATTCTGTTTGTTACTGTAAATGTGATATTTTTTTTGCTCTTCCACTAGTAGGATTTTTAAAAATGTTTCCTTTTAGTTTAATTTCGTAAGACTACTTCTTAGTGTCATATTCTGGTTGTTAAATAAAAAAGGTCCTTTCAATTTCTGGCCTAAATTATTTTTATTCATTCAAGATACTGTTCAGATAGGACTCCTTTCATCATTTATTCTTTGCCATTGGTTTCTTTTACTACTTCAAGAAGTCTCATTTACTGGATATATTTTTTCTATTCCTGCTCTGGATTGTTGTCATTCTCTCATACCATCTTTTCACTGATTTACTTATTCTTTCCATGTACGGATATGGTTTTCTAGTTTATTTTGTTTCATTCAATACGTTTTTTTGCGCTGTTGATTCAGCTTTTTGCCTGTTTATATTACAATGGCATAATAACTTCCTTCATGTATGTGAGAGAAAATTTTAGTCGTTTTCCAAATTATGCTTGTGATTCTTGTGGTGAATCTAACTCAGAGGTTTATTTTTTTAAGTTTTCTGGGCTCTCATTCCTTTGTTCCTCTTTAGTATTGTGACACTTTTCATTAGTCTCAATTTACTTATTTTCAGTTTATTTTCCTCCTTTAATTTTATGTCACTGATCCTCATTGCTGGTGAGCAATTTTTTGTGTCAGGCAATTTTATTGATACTTTAATGGAATATGCGCAGAGGAGACACCTTTTTGTTTCTCTGTACTTACCAACTTCTTAAAAGCTTTCCCACTGAGGAATATTGAATAGGAATATTGTGTATTTACTTCCATGCTTTGGACTATGGCTCTGGCTAGAGGATGCTACCCTGTAAGGAGTAACCAAAGATCAGTGTAGCTTAAAAGTAGGGAAAGGGGCCCCAGGGTTAAGGTTGACTGTGTGCTAACTATGAATCCATAATGTATCACTACAGTTATGAAATATTTAATGAAACATTTGTACTGCTGACCGGCTAAATATACATACAAAATCATGCTGAGGAATAATGTTGGAAAACTCTATTAGAGTACCATGGCTGGTTTTGATCTGAAAATAAATAAGATATGGAAAATTAGTAGAAGGGTGAGATAAGAACAATAAAAACTTAGGAGTATGGGAAGAGGTTAAGTAATGATGCCATGGATCATTTGTTCTGCTTAGTGTCTTATGGCTGAAGGTCTGTGTGCCTCTGCGTCTGCAGACTAATTGGTTGAGGTTGAAATTCTGCGAGGGCAGTAGTATCATCACTCTTTATCATTTATACTGTGAAAGACTTACACATTGGATAGAACCTTGGAGAGAGCATACTTCAATAAAAGGCCAGTGCTTTTAAGCTGGATACAAAATGGAGATGCCTTTGGACGTGCAGGGACTGTGGTCTTAAAGTATTCTCCACTAAAAAAAATCAGGGCTCCTTGGGGAAATGGCTGATTCTAAGTTTAGGGCAAAAAATGCACAAGATAAGCCTGGGACATCTTTTCATTCCAGACAGTAAGAAAACTCTTAAAGACTACTAAATTTATGTCAGAAGGACTGAAGAGTCAACCTGAAAAGGTTCCCACTGGCCAAACATGAAACAATTTGAAAATCAATAAGGGTGATAAACTATATTGGATTGAAATTTACCTAATATGTTTAATCCATGAGTTTACAATGATACCGAAAAAAAAAAATTGACCACCACTGGAGGTGTGTTAGAGAATGAACTCATTATTTTGAAAACTAATAAATAAAGGAAAAGAATCTAATGTTTATCCTGTCTTTCCAATGTGAACTGTACTACTGGGTGACAGAATAGTAAATCAGAGGGAGTTTCTCTTGATAGAAATATTCCAGTTAATGAATAAAGAAAGAATGACAAAGGGGCCAGCCCAGTGGCATAGTGGCTAAGTTGGCATGCTCTGCTTCAGCAGCCCAGGGTTCACGGGTTTGGGTCCCGGGCGTGGACCTACACACTGCTCGTCAAGCCATGTTGTGGCAGCGTCCCACATACAAAGTGGAGGAAGATGGGCATGGCTGTTAGTTCAGGGCCAATCTTCCTCACCAAAAAAAAAACCCAAAAAACAAAGAAAGAATGACAGAATTAAAATATCACCATTTTGGGAGGTCACCTTCAGAATGGTGAGGTGAGAACATTGGGATGTGTGTATAGGTGAAACAATATTGGATGAGTTGAAAATTGTTGATGCTGGGTGATGGGTCGTAGGAGTTCATTATACCTTTCTGTCTGCTTTTTTATGTTTACTTTGGTGACAACTTTATTAAGATATAATTCGCATATCAATGTGAATTATTCAGTGTTTATTAATTAATTGTTTTACCTAAAGCATTTTAAAGAGGAAGAAGAGGCAGAAATCATTCCTTCTTTTGGAGAAGGTGGAACAAAATCTGTATCTTAATCGTCATCAAGCTCAACACATGGAGATTTCTCAATTGAATGTAATTCAGTTTCTTCCAAGTTTTTCTTCTTTTCACTATTATTTAAAGTAAAACAATTGTTAAACATAGGTTATTTTAATAATTAGTGAGTGGAAAACAATTTATGCAAAACTTTATATTTCCATGAATATCTAGTGTTATTAACCCTTCCTACTAAGATATATGGCATAAAATAAAAGTAGATCTCTGGTAAAGATAGAATGGGAAAGGGGGGTTTAACTATCAACTAAAATGAGGATTTTTTACCATCCATAGATTTCAGCTAGTCTGTCTTTCTTTAGCCCCAGTAATTTTAAGGTGGCTTAAGCTGTACATTATCCTGGGCAATAGGTCAGCAGTATCACAATTTGTTACATAAGGGGTATAAATGTGCTTGGTAAAAGTATTCTTTCAGGTTGAAACTAGATAATTATGAAGCACAATATCTTGCTGGTAAACCATTGCTCTCATTGGTGGTGCTTTTTCTTCTTTTCCCGGTTTTCCTCTTGGGCAGAGAATTCAGTTATTCATTTGTTCTTCGGGTTTTCAGTATGCTTTGATCATTTTCTCCCACTTTACTCTCTGTCCAGCTCCCATTTATTCTTCAGTGCCAGGCCAGGTCCCATTTTTCTACAAGGCTTTTCCTAATCATCCCTTCCCTAATGTCTTTTGTGCTTATTTTAGCATTGGGGGAAAACCAGGTCATTTTGCTATTTAAGTGAGCCTTCAGTTAGTTAAAGATTATATATTTCAAATGTCACCAGTTATAAATGTCAAAACAATTTTTTGACCAAAAAAAAGCCTCACTACTCTGGGCACAGTTGGAATAGTACTCCACCCCCCTAATATATATTGTGATTAATGCAAAGTACATAACTCCACTGATATTTTTTTCCTTCAGTTTCTAGGATCATGGCTGCTGTTCCTCTAAATAATCTCCAGGAGCAACTCGAGCGTCATTCAGCAAGAAAACTTAGTAATAAATTAAGTCTTTCAAAACCAAAATCTTCGTAAGTATTTTGGTTGGTTTGCTGTCACACAGGCACAACAGACGGTGTGATACAAATGAGATATTTATCTTCCCGTTTAACCCTCTCCTTGTACAGATGAGGAAACAAAGCTGAGAGGGTCGGTGATTCTCCCACTTTGCAAATTAATGGTAGAGCATATTTTAGCAGCACTAGGTAATAAATTGTTCAGCACCTTTCCATGGTTCCTGGCACATATTACTTGCTCAGTAAATATTTGTTGAATGAATGAATAATGAATCTTCTCATAAATTTGGGCAAATAAGTATTTTTAATATTTTATTGTAATTTTATGTCCTTTCTGAAAAGTTTATAGGGAAACTGTAGCTCTCCAGTGCTGGATTTTCCTCCAAGCTATACTCTAAACTCCTTCTAATGATATCTAATAATAACTTATATTCTTTATGGTGCTCTTACCAGATTCTAGAGACTGTTCTGGGTGCTTGACTTTAAAGTCACCCTTGACCTTCATGTCACTGAATCTAGCATATGTCCAGGACTCTTGCCTCTTTTACTTGTCCTTCTGGTTTCAGCATAGCTAGCAGTGTTTAACTCTGCCCCATAAAACTTATCAGAGTAGCAGCAAGTAGCCACATTTGAGTCTCTTCTCTTTTTTACTTACGCAGTCCCCTCCCTCTGGAGCTGCTATTAATTAAGGACTACCAGCCTGAGAAATAAAGTAGTGGGAATGGCCTGGATACTCTCAAAACTGAATAATTAGCTTCTGAATAGGAAAGATCAGCACATAATAAGTATAGTTTAAGTTACCTTATAAATTTTAAAATCAGAAAAGAAGATAGATGCTTTGCTCTTTTGTGATACAATGAAAAAAAGTTGTTACATAAATTAGTAAAAAGAATTTAGAGTTTTGTTTTCTATAGTTGGGTTTGTTAAAATCAATCCATCTAATTCATTTTTTCAATTATTTTTCAGAGGTTTCACTTTTAAAAAGAAAATATCATCAGCCAACGATGTATCTGTAACTAGGGTGTCAGTAGCAAAAACACCCGTGTTGAGTGATAAAGATGTTAATGTTACTGAGGCCCTTTCCTTCACTGAACCTCTACCGCACACCACAAATCAGCAGACAAGGATCAATGACTCTCAAAACACTCCAGCAGGACAGCAAACCAAGAGAGTTGGTTCAAAACCATTACTGCCAGATTTGTTGCAGGTTCCTCAGGAAGTTTTATGTAATACCCGGAAGACACCAGTGGTCAAGGAATCCCGTGATGCTACTTTCAAGAAATTAGAATTTAGTTCTTCATCAGATTCTTTTATTACCATCAATGATTGGGATGATATGGATGACTTTGATACTTCTGGAAATTCAAAAGCATTTGTTACACCATCCAGAAATCACTTTGTAAGAGTAAGCACTGCTCAGAAATGTAAAAAGTCTAAGAGAAACTTTTTAAAAGCCCAGCTTCATAAAACAAATACAGTAAAGGTTGATTTGACTCTTTCCTCCTCTGAAAGCGAGCAAGTATATTTGACTAAGAAACAGGGTGACTCAGGATGGTTAAGTAGTGATGTGATTTGCATTGATGATGGCCCCAATTCTGAAGAGCTTATAAATGAAGATACTCAGGAAAGTCACTCTTTAAAAACTCATTTGGGAGAGGAAAGAGGTAAGAATTATTATTTTATCTCATTTCAATATGTTGATTGTATTGGTCTATTCAAAGCTAGGCATTGGGAACAGTAGCAAATATGATAAATATGCTTTTGTCCTTAGGATCTACAGAGGCGCTTATTGAACAATCTGTTGGCCACACTCTTGAGGCAAGACATACTGATGAAAGGAAAGATTTTATTCTGCTAGTATAATTTTTATATTAACACCAAAGATAGCTCTGTGGTTTTACGTATGAAGAAAATAAGCCCATAGAGGTTAAAATGGCTTCTTAATGGTCTACTGGCTGATTAGTGGTGGAATTGGGAAGTGAAACTAAGCCTTTCTCTTGTAATTCCTTTATGGCTTGTTGCCACCTAATATTGATGTATAGTATGATCTAATCATGCTATTAAAGTATTATAAATTACATTCAAATGGTTTTCTGTTTTGTTTTCATAGTTATTAGATGTCCAGAACTTAATAGCTGAGATTAGCCATATGTGGAAGTACTCACCTTACGAAATAGTTGGAAATATGAGACTAACATCTTTAAACACTAGAATCCCTTCAAGGTTACTATAGGATGAGAGAGGACTGAAAAGTGATTGATAATAAGCAAAACTATAGACTAATCAAATGTGTTGCTATTTATGAAGAGAAAATGTGGTAAAAGTTTAGCTTTTTGAGAGCAACAATTTGGTATTGTGTTTTCCCACGTAGTGAAGAGAGACACTGAATCTGGTAGACCTAAATGACTAGGAAGCCTTTGTGCTAGAGACAGTTTATTTGTACAAACAACAGTGTTTGTGCAATTATCAGACTTACTTGTTGCACTTTACCCTTATTTAAATATGAGTGAAAAATAGAAAAACAAAAGTGCTAATACTAAGTATGGGTTTCACAATTTAACTTCATGAGATAATCATGAAAATCCTTAAGCAAATCTTCAGCCTCAATCCAGCATTCATTGGGCTTAATCTGGTTGACTCAATAATCATTTATGACGAAACAAGCCAACATTAACATGTAAAGGAGAGGGTTCATATACCGAGTGGTGTTACTGTTTGTGACTTGCCTGAAGCACTCACTTTTAAGTGCTCACGCCTTATTCTTTGTCTCGTTAATTATTAAAATAACCTATGTTTATCAACATAGATAATGGTGAAAAGAAGAAAAACTTGGAAGATAAGGAATTACTTTCCATTGAGAAATCTCCATGTGCTGAGCTTGATGAAGATGATTATGGCATAGATTTTGTTCCACCTTCTCCAGAAGAAGAAATGATCTCTGGCTCTTCTTCCTCTTTAAAATGCTCTAGGTAAAATAGCTAATTAATTAGTAAACATTATTGTTTGTTTCTGGAATATCTGAAATAATTTAATTTAGTTATGCGGTGTCATTTCTATATAGATAAATTTCATGCATCTGTACAGTTCATTTTATATTGAAATGAAAGCATCAACAAATCCCTATTTATACATTTTATTTAGTTGGTGGTATTCTAAAGCTGTAAAGTTCCATTATGATTAATTACATGGGACCTCCAAACAATGTTATGTAGTTGATTTTGACATATGGAATATATTCCTAAAAATATTATATTTCCAAACTCCTAGATCTGAAATGGCACAGAACTAACTCTTCTTTTAGGAAATGACTTAGTAAGTAATAAGTCCTGCTTTTTGATCCTGCAGGATAGAATTGGCCATTGTATCTGTCTTCACTGAATTGTAGTAAATTAGTGACAAGATTGTGGTTATGGGAAAAGGAGATAGTGCACATAGCTCATCAGTAGTTTAAAACACTAACAGTCAGTGTGACCTCCGTCCTCACTCCCAGTCTGCTGAGTGGTGGAGCCTATACTATGCTGTTAACCAATATTTTGATGAGAAACAGATCCCTCTAGTATATCACCTTAATTAAGGAAGGAAGGCAGGAAGAACGGTTTGCCTGCATAACCTGGCCTATCTGGGTTTATGTTTTAACAGGTGGGTTGGGATGTTTAAAGAGGTGGGAAAGGTTGATGCATGATTACTATTTGATGACAAAACTGAAAACCTATGAGAGCTCTCCTCTCCTCTTCTCCCTTCTGATAGAAAATGAGCCAGAATTGTAGAAAGTAAAAAACTGAGCAGGAGTTCATATAGAGTCTAGATTCTAAATCAGCATTCTTATTTAACAGGTGAAGCAGCTGAGGCCGAGGGAGCAGCAGGGGGTTGCCCAGGATGATACAGTTAATGACAAATGGGCTAAGATCTAGTGTAGCACTTTTTCCTGGGCCATACCAATTCCTTGTTGAATGCCTAGCCTTTTTCTTTTCTTATAGAAAAAGTGTGTATCGGACAGATAACATCGTAACCATTTTTTTTTTTTTAAACATTCATTGTCAAGAATGCTCTCTCTCTCTTTTTTTTTTTTGGGGGGGAAGATTGGCCCTGCACTGACATCTGTTGCCAATCTTCCTCTTTTTTTCTTTTTTCTCCCCAAAGCCCCAGTACATAGTTGGGTATCATAGTTGTAGAGTTGTAGCTCTTCTATGTGGGACGCCGCCTCAGCATGGCTTGATGAGCAGTGAGTAGGTCCACACCCAGGATCTGAACCTGCACACCCCATATTTTCTTTATCAGTGTTAGGTTTTGATCCTTCTCTACATGTGTGTATGATTTTTGCGTTACTGTAATCAACATGTAACTATAATTTTTTATTCTACTTCTTTTCTCTTAACATTATGTAGCAATATGGAAAATGTTTTTATTTATTTATTTTTGTAAGGAGGATCAGCCCTGAGCTAACATCCATGCTAATCCTCCTCTTTTTGCTGAGGAAGACCAGCTCTGAGCTAACATCTATTGCCAATCCTCCTCCTCTTCTTTTTTGCCCAAAGCCCCAGTAGATAGTTGTATGTCATAGTTGCACATCCTTCTAGTTGCTGTATGTGGGACGCAGCCTCAGCGTGGCCAGAGAAGCGGTGCGTCAGTGCGCGCCTGGGATCCGAACCCGGGCCACCAGTAGCAGAGTGCGAGCACTTAACCACTAAGCCACGGGGCCCGCCCCTGGAAAATGTTTTTAAAATAGTCTTTATTCTTTTTATTTTTTTATTTTTTTTGGTGAGGAAGATTAGCCCTGAGCTAACATCCGTTGCCAATCCTCCTCTTTTTTGCTGAGGAAGATTGGCCCTGGGCTACATCTGTGCCCATCTTCCTCTACTTTACATGGGACGCCGCTACAGCATGGCTTGATAAGCGGTGCTCGATAAGCCGTGCATTGGTCCATGCCCAGGATGTGAAGCTGTGAACCCTGGGCCACCAAAGCGGAGCATGCAAACTTAACCGCTACGCCACTGGGCTGGCCCCTGTTTTTATACCTTTTAACGGCTACATAATTTATTGAGTTGTCATACCATAATTAACTTTACCTAGATCTTCGGCAATTAGAAAATGGTTATTTCCAAGGTTATTCGTAAGGTAGGTTCTCTCTGTATACTTTTTCCATTACAACCTCATATACATTCCTAAAAATATAAGGCTCTTTCTTTAATCATAATATATTATCATTTTAAAAAACAGTATAGAACAGAGCCTGCCCTGATGGCCTAGTGGTTAAAGTTCAGCACACTCTATTTTGGGAGCCTGGGTTTGGTTCCCGGGCACGGAACCACACCACTTGTCTGTCAGTAGCCATGCTGTGGCAGCAGCTCACGTAGAAGAACTGGAGGGACCTACAGCTAGAGTACACAACTATGTACTGGGGCTTTGGGGAGGGAAGAAAAGAAGAGAGAAAGGAAGATTGGCAGCAGATGTTAGCTCAGGGCAAATCTTTCCCAGTAAAACAAAACAAAACCAATATAGAACACAGTTATTCTTCACTGTTTGCTTTAGTTAGAAGATTGCATTCCAAAATCCTGCTTTAGAAAAGTACAGTTGATTCCTGGGTATCAATAAATAGAATTGTCTTTTTTCTCCTTCCTAGTCTATCACTTTTCCCATGCCCATCTTTCAAAGTTTGCTCAAGTCCGGCCTCCTTGGCGAAGCCTTCTCAGGTTCCAGAAAGTATTCTCTTTCTTTGGATTTCCACAGTACCCCCTCTTGAACACTCATTTAGTACTAATTTATTTTGTTACTTTTAAGGTATTTTTAATATCCAGTCAGACTGACAGTGTTTATATGTGTTAGTATTTTTTTATAATGTGTATGAGTTAATTATGTGTAAGATACACATATATACATATTGGCATAGTAAGAAAAGTCTGGATAAAATGCTTTGGAGTCTCAGAAGAGAGAGAGGTGTTAATAACCACCTGCTGAAGAAATTAGAGAAGTGACACTTGGGCTGGGCCTAGAAGAACAGATGTGATTTGAGTAAGAAGAGCTTGGGATGGTGGGTTTTCCAAATTGAGAAAAGAGCAGAAGCAAAACCTCTAAAGTAGACATTGCAGCCTCATGTGAGGAATGTAAGTGATGCCATGTGATTGGAGTGTGGGGTTATTGAAAGGGCGTCACTGGAGATGAAGTCGAAAAAGTCTCTTGGGGCCAGAAGATGGAAGACTTTGAGTGCCAGCTAAAGAGGTTTTAGAATAGAGGAGATAGAAATACATGGTTTTCTTTTCTGTTATATATTATCTGACCAGTTGTGAAAAAATATTAGAGGAAAAATTATGCATTTGGTCTAGTCTAGACTATGATTGATTTTATATTTTTTAATTTGTAGTATGTTAAAGGACCTAGACACCTCTGACAGAAAGGATGGTCTTAGCATATCGGAGGACTTGTCAAAATCTGAGAAAATGACTACACAGCAGCCTCATCAAGAAACCAGCACAGACTGTGATGGTACAAAAGTGTTTTAGACATATCACATATTTTAACTACTTACTTTTGAAAACAAAAATTATATTTTTAACCCATGGCTGTACAGTATAAGATGGTAAGTTTAGGGGCCGGCCCGGTGGCGCAGCAGTTAAGTGCGCGTGCTCTGCTGTGGCGGCCCGGGGTTCACCGGTTTGGATCCCGGACGCGCACCGACGCATGCTGTGGCGGTGTCCCATATAAAGTGGAGGAAGATGGGCATGGATGTTAGCCCAGGACCAGTCTTCCTCAGCAAAAAAAAGAGGAGGATTGGCAGATGTTAGCACAGGGCTGATCTTCCTCACACACAAAAAAGATGGCAAGTTTATAGTTCCTTTTGCTCTAAGTAGAATCATCCTTGTTCGCTGGTTAGCCAGCATTTACTCGAACAGCTCAGAAACTCATATTCTCACAAGATATTTCATTCTCTATTTTGAAAACACTACTTGTTAGAAAATTATTTCTCGTATCAAGCCAAAATTTGCCTTCCTGTAACTTTAATCCTTGTGAGATAAGTCTAAGGCTCCTAGAAGTTTGTTCTCTTTTTTTTAAAGCTAAATATTATTAGGTCTTCTAACTCTTCTTTATAGATATTGTTTCTAGACCTTTCATCCTCCTGCTTTACCCTTGTGTATACTCTGCGTTTGGGTCTTGATCTTCATTTAGTGTTTAATACTTTTTGTTTGTTTGATTTGTTTCAAATTCATTTTTAAATTTTCTGTTAAATATCTAGTATGAATAATCCAATAGTGCTACAAGACTTTGAAAAACAGCAGCCTCCTTTCCCACTCCTCATTTCTACTCCCCAGAGGCTCTTTCAGTCTAGAGATTTGTGTCCTTCTAGTCTGGAAATTTTCTGGTATTATTTCTTTTTATTTTCTTCTATTTTCTCTTTCACTCTTCTTGGAACTTCTATTATTTGGGTATCAAACCTCCGTTAATTATCTTTTCTATTTTCTATCTCTTGCTTTTCTGCCTCCTGGGAGATTTCCTCAATTTTATCTTTAACTCTTCTATGGAATTTTTTATTTTTATCAAGTCAATTTCCAAGAGCTCTTTTTTATTCTCTGAATATTTTTGTAACACGTTCTATTCTTGTTTGATGGGTGCTGTGCTTGTGTGTGCGTGCATACACACACATGTGTAGTGGTCTCTGTGTGTTGTTTCTGTTTCCTCCGAATTTCTTTTTGTTTATTTTGGTCTCTGAATTTATTGTTAGAGATGTTCCTGAAATATCTGATGTCCTAAGCACTCTTCTAAGTGCCTTACAGTATTAACTAATTTAATCCTCACAATGGCCCTTTAAGGTAGTTTCCATTATCCACATTTTACAAATAAGGAAACTGAGATAACAGGAGAGTTAAGTAACTACACATGGTCGTAGAATTAGACAGCAGCAGAGCTAGGATTCGAAACCAGCAGTCTTGAGGCTCTTGAGTTTACGCTGACAGCCACTGAATTCTGCTGTTTCTACATCAAGTTTCACTGATAAAATGGTTTGCTAGGACAGGGGCAAGGACAGAGTGCTGCAGAATGTCATTAGAGGCTTCCCTCTCAGCTGACATCAGTTCATTCATCACTACTTGTTTTTCAACTAATTACAAATATGCCTTCAGACCATGTTTCTCTCCCTTGTCCATGGGCATGCAAAAGACTTGGTCGTATGACTCCGGAAGTTCAGTGTCTGAGGCAGCAAGAAGGAATGGATGGGACATTGGCTCTAGAGTGATGCAGACCTGAGACACAAACCTGTCTCCTCCTACTCCTGGCTGTGTGACTATGACAAATTAGTTAAGCTTCTCTGGACCTCAGCTGCTGCTTCTGTAAAACGAGGAGAAATCTACCTTGCTGAGTAGTTGTCAGGATTCAGTGTAAAGTACCCAGGGCACTGTAAGCCTTTAATAAATGGTAGTTATTATCTGCCAGTCTAGTAATCCTTTCAAAGAAGGAAATATGTTAAGATGGCTGGTTTATTTTTATGAACTCTTGCTAGCTCTGTAATTGTTTCCTCTCCTTCTTAGAGCACACAAAGCAACCATTTGATAACATATTCTAGAATTTTACCTTGAATTAACATCAAGATCACCAGCCTATAGCTTTTGGCAGTCACTTTAGAATTTTTTTGAAAATTAGAACAATGTTTGCCTGTCTTCACTCTTCCATCAGGTCTTCTATGCACTAGATGCTTCATGTATCAGCAAGATCTTATTCGCGCATTTCCTTTGTGTTCTGAAGTGTAATCTGTCTAGACAAGGAGACCCGAGCTCCTTTCCAATGGTTGTATCTCTCTCTGAGCCTGTCTTGGCTTGTATTTCCTTCAGACCATTATTTGTTCTCCTCTTTCCAATCTGGTGCTCATTCTCTTTGCAGAGAAAATAGACATAAAATAGGAATTCAGCAATTCTACTTTAGCCATCTCATACCTCATGTCCCTATTTACATCAGTCACTAGTAAAAGTCCACATTTCCCAGGTCATTCTCACATAGGTGCTTGTCCCCACACTGTTCTGTACACCCCCTGGTCTGTGCTGTCTTCCCTCCTTCTTGCCCCTTGGACCCTTGGACTGACTGCCCCCAGTCAGCAGTTTCCCAATAACTTCCTTCTCTTCTCTGAACATTTTCTTCCCCATATTTCTTTTTTTTTTTTTTAATTTTATTTATTTATTTTTTTCCCCCAAAGCCCCAGTAGATAGTTGTATGTCATAGCTGCACATCCTGCTAGTTGCTGTATGTGGGACGTGGCCTCAGCATGGCAGGAGAAGCGGTGCGTCGGTGCGCGGCCGGGATCCGAACCCCGGGCCACCAGCAGTGGAGCACGCGCACTTAACCGCTAAGCCACGGGCCGGCCCTTCCCCATTTTTCTGATTGTCTCCTGAGAATACTGTTTCCTCTGCAGCCTACCTAGACTGTTTATTTCTCTTTAGGCCTTGGGGATGGAGTAGGCATCTTCCTTGATTCCCACCACTACCCTAACCCATTTTTTTGCTTTCCGTCATCTAAAGCCTCACCTCCTTTGACATCCTATTTCTTGGTTATATAGCTTAAACAAAAAAATGTGGAGTGGGCTGGCTGGATTTAGATGTCCAAACATTGTCATCAGGAATTTCTGTCTCTCACATTTGTCTTCTCTCTGCTCTCTTCCATCCCATCTCTCCATCTCAGTCCTCGTTTTCTTTCTGTCTCTATTTTCTGCTCTCCCTTGTGTTGGTCCTGTTTTCAAGCTGTTTCCCCGTGTGGTGGCAGAGATGGCCACAGCAGCCTGTCTAGCTTGTTGAAAAGAGAGGTCCTCTTTTCCCGTCAGTCGAAAAACTCCCAGACCTAATTCTCATTGAGCTGCCTTACATCAGAGACTCACTGAGGGAGCTGGGGAGGGGTGGTCTCCAAGAAGAAAGTCGAAGTGCTGTGCTGTTAACCATTGAAAGGAAGCCTGGATGCCAGGCAGACCAGAACAACATGGTGTTCTTACCATTCCAAGCCTTTATGCTATGCTTTGTGGGGGCGTGATGAGATTTATACCTGAAGTTAGTAAAAAATCATAGTAAATTGATAAACTTTTGTATCTTACAACGACCTTGGTTACCCTAAGAGAAATATTAAGAATTAACCTGAAATCAAATGATAACATAGTTATGAGCTCTCATGATATAGAATACAAACAATCTGATTTCAAATTATTTCACAGGCAGAGAATAAGACGGTATATGGTTGTTTTTAATCTTGTTTTTAAACCACTTCAAATTTTACATGCATGACTTTCAAAATTTTAAATCTTTCTTGTTTTCAAGGAAAAATATTAACATAATTACTTTATAGCTCGACAGATGAGTTCACAGCAGCAGCTTGTTCGTGTGATGGACCATATCTGTGAATTAGTTGATACTATTCCTGATGATGAACTGAAAGCTTTGGATTGTGGGAATGAACTGCTTCAGCAGCGGGACATAAGGTATGTTGATTTTTCTCCTTCTGGATATATCTGATTACATTTCCACCACTCCAAGTCAGAAATGTACAGGGTAAAATTTCCAGGCATTCTGGCCGGGAACTTGAATAGGATAATTGTCACTAGGTTTTAAATTTACTTACTTTTTCAAACTGTCCCTTTAGCATTTGTATTCAAATTTTTGAGATTGGGACAAAGAGGGTATCTTTTGCCATCTTTTGGGCTGAAAACTAAAGATATACTTGTGTGGCCTACCATCATAGTCTATTCCTATTTAACATGGTGTTCTGTGTTCTCTCTTCAGAAGGAGACTCCTAGCTGAAGCAGATTTTAATACAAGTGATACCAGTGTTCTTGGCTCAATGTGGAGGTGCAGGCCTGATTCACTTGGGAGCCCTGTGGAGGATATGGCATCTGTTTCCTCGCCTTACACATTTCCAAAGGGTAATTCCTGCCCTACAGGGAATTCTGTTAAGGAGTTAAATTTTCCACACCTTCCCTCAAATTCAGTTTCTGCTGGGGATTGTTTACTGACTACTACCCCAGGAAAGATGGGATTCTCAGCTACCACGAGGAATCTCTTTGAAAGACCATTATTCAATTCCCATTTACAGAAGTCCTTTGTAAGTAGCAACTGGGCTGAAACACCATGGATAGAAAAAAGAATTGAAAGCTCTTATTTTCCAGGAAATGTTCTCACAAGCACTGCTGTGAAAGATCAGAATAAACACACTGCTTCAGTAAATGACTCAGAAAGAGAAATCCAGGCTTCCTATGAAATTGATAATTTTGACATAGATGACTTTGATGATGATGATGACTGGGAAAATATAATGCATAATTTAGCAGCCAGCAAATCTTCCACAGCTGCCTACCAACCTGTTAAGGAAGGTGGTGGCCCGGTTAAATCAATGTCAGAAAGAATTTCTTCAGCCAAGACAAACTGTCTTCCAGTGGCATCTACTGCTCAAAATAAAAACTTCTCAGAGTCAATTCAGAATTACACTGGTAAGTTTAAAATAAACTGAATGCTTATATTTTATGTGAAAACAAAACTGTCCAAAATAGGAATTGTATAAGAAAAACCATAGCAAATCGTCATTGCCTGAAAACTGCATTGTTTCTATGCAAATTTATGCTGATAATATGAATTACAAATCACAGTTTCGAAAGCAAGTTGCTCTTTTGTCTCTGTAGCAGCTGTAGTTTTATAAAATGTGTAATTATAACCTATTGTAGTAAAGCTCCAAAGTCATTACAAATGTGCTTTGCCTTTAAATTAACATTTTTAGTCCCTAAAACAATAAACTCATGAGGGCCAAGTTTTTAATGATTTGGGGGATGGGTAAAAGCACAGCTGAATTTATATGTTAAAAATGTAATTGTATATATTTTTAGAATTCTGGATTGATGAGAACTGATCAATTTATAAAGTAGAGAAGCATGTTTTATGTCTTAAAATATTATATATAGGGCAGTTTAAGAAAAATAACGAAGTCAGAAATTTCTTAAATCAATCAAATTATTTCTTTTGGCCTAGAATCCTTTTAACTTATTCGGCAAATACTTATTGAGCGCCCACTATGTACCGTGTTTTGTGCTAGCTTCTGGTAATCGACAGATGAATAACGAGTAGTTCCTGCCCTCTTAGAGCTCACAGTTAAGTGAGAGGTTTTTGGAGGAGTGAAATTAGCCGCTGTAAAGGCTGCAGAGAAAACCCAAAATTAATTTTAAAACCTTACATCAACCCTGTAAAGTTATCACAGTGTTTTTTAACTGAAGAAGTTTATATGTATAAAAGTTTTATAAAGTACAGCCCTCCCTATTTTTACTGTTGGTGACTTAGTACTATGGAGGTTGTTCTTACAGTTATGCTATTGACCTTTAAAACAACCATTAATGGATTTATTTTTGTATCATGTTAGAATGTGTCATACTTGATGTTCGAAGTTATCTTTGAGGCCGTGGAGTGTTGGGGTTAGAGTAACTGCCAGAGCTGGTGTGAGCACTACTTGTTCTCGTTGCTGAACCAGAGTTGCGACAGTGACAGTGCAGAGCTCGGGGTGGATGTGAGAGACGTTATGGAAGAAAAATCAGAGGAAGCTAAGATGACTAGGAGGTTTTGGACCCAGTGACTGGGAAAACTGTGACACCATTAACAGAAATAGGAGAGTCAGTAAGCAGAGGCAGATTTGGAGAAAAGCTGAGGAGGGCTATTTTAAGACTTTTGAGCTTAAAGTGTTGGTAAGTCTTTCAGGTAAAAGTGTCTTGCAGACAGTTGGATGCATGCAGGACTGGAACTTAGGAGGGTGTCAGCTGGGTCTTAAGAAGGAGATCTAGGCATTCTGTGCACATCGGTGATGTTTAAAATCATAGGACTAGGAAAATTCCAAAAAAGAATGTCTAAAGAGTCTAGTCCCAGGTATCTGAAAGACTCCCAAATTTAAGAGGCAGGTGGAGGAAGTGGAGCTGAGAAAGGGAATTTAAAGCGAGTAGAAAACTCACGATTATCTTGAAGGTGAGGAGAGAAGAGGAAAGAGGGAATAAATAGCAGTGGGAGTGCTGCAGAAAAATCAAGGAAAGATGTGAATTTGGCCCTTAGGAAGTCTCCATGGCTTTGACACTTGTTGGGAAGGAAACCCAGTAAATGGTTAAAGAAGGAATTTGCTACAAGGAAACGTAGGCCAATGATTCTGCAGGGCAAAGGGTAAATGCTAAAACTGACTTGTTATATTAATGGACTCATTTTTCTTAACATTGATTTTCTTAGACAAGTCGGCGCAAAATTTAGCATCCGGAAATCTGAAACACGAGCGTTTCCAAAGTCTTAGTTTTCCTCATACGAAAGAAATGATGAAGATTTTTCATAAAAAGTTTGGCCTGCATAATTTTAGAACTAATCAGCTAGAGGCAATCAATGCTGCACTCCTTGGTGAAGACTGTTTTATCTTAATGCCCACTGGTATGTATTTTTAGATGTGAATTGGCAGGAATCCATTGGCAGATGTGAAATGAATGCCCTTTAATAGAAATAAAAAGCACACCTACACAGTATCTGTCACTTAGGGACCTCCAAACCTCCCATGCCATAGTAAGAACTCTCTCTTCTAATTATTGACATGATAACATTTATAGCCCTTTAAGATTTTCAGTTCAAAGCTCATTGTGTTGAATTGATTTAGAATTTTTCTTTGGGAATTTTTCTTTTTTCTGGTTCTAAATTAGTCTGGAACATGAACAAAAAAATTACTGTCAGAGACCATGACCATCTCTGGCAGTTTATTTGGTACAGTGTAGTGTTCCATGAGGGTTAAAATCATGAGCTCTGGGGTGATGGCCTGAGCTTAAAGCGCAGCTCTGCCACTTGTTAGTGGTGTGACCTTGAGCAAGGCACTCCTCTCCCTGAACCTGAGTTTCCTCATGTGTGCAGTGGGGTCGTAATACGGGACCTGCTTTACAGAGTGTCATGAGGATTAAATGAAAAGCATTTAGCATTGTTCATTCTTGGCTTCAGTTTTGAAGAGATCCAGGACTTGTTTCATTGTGCTATTAAAGTTTATAACAGCTGTTCAATGATTTATAGTCATCCAAGTAAGAATATTAAATAAGCGGTTAGGATAAGAAACATGGGGAATTTGGAATTTCAGTACTTACGTGTGGTCCTCCCTCTGCCTTTTACTTGCCTTGTTGTGACCTTTGGCAATTAGTTATTGCCATCATTATTAAATAATGTTGATTGGATATCTGAGTTTTTTCAAACTTATTTTAAAATTTAGATGAGGTTGGTTTAATAATCAGCATTTCAAATTTCGTTAACTTGTTGATCACTCTGTGTCTTCCATTTCTACCCCAATTCAGTACTCCAAAACTAAAGCTGGAAAGGACCCTGACAGTGATCTAGTCCAGCAATTTTTCAGGGCTTTGCATGGTCCTTTAGGGTTTCAGGGGGGCATTTTTGAGCATCTATCCACCCTAATTTCAACCTCTTGGTTTATAGATCTGTAAAGATTCCAGGGGCTGGCCTGGTGGTATAGTGGTTAAGTTCGGTGCACTCTGCTTCGGCAACCTGGGTTCTCAGGTTCGGATCCCGGGTGCAGACCTACACCACTCATCAAGCCACGCTGTGGCAGTGACCCACATAGAAAATAGAGGAAGATTGGCACAGATGTTAGCTCAGGGACAGTCTGCCTCACCAAAAAATTAATTAATTAAATTAAATTAAATTGGAAAAAAAAGGATTCCAAATAAGGTTTCTTGTAGACAAGAAAATTTTTTTGAAAACCAGTGATCTAGTATACATTGCAGATCATAAAATTGAGGCATGGTAAGATTAAATGTCATGTCTAAGTTCATGTAGCCTATTAAGTGGTAGAGCAGAAACTAGAACTCGGGTCTCTATTCTCAGTGTCCTGCCCTCTCCTTGACATTTACATATATATGACAGAACGAACTTACTACACCTGCGAAAGAGAAGGACTGTGATGTATAGTTTAAAGAAACAAATAGAGGGCCGACCCCGTGGTTTGGTGGTTGGGTGTGCGCGCGCTGCTGCTGGTGGCCCGGGTTCGGATCCCGGGCGCGCGCCGACGCACCGCTTCTCCGGCCATGCTGGGGCCGCGTCCCACATGCAGCAGCTGGAAGGATGTGCAGCTGTGACATACAACTATCTACTGGGGCTTTGGGGGGAAAAAAAATAAATAAATAAAATCTTTAAGAAAAAAAACAAAAAAAACCTGAGATCCTAAAAGTGCCTTTTGGATCATCAAAGAAATATTAAACCATGTTTACTATGGTTTTTAATTTTGTATATTTTATCACAGTTTACCTCTTTAAAAATTAAATATTCTATAAAATAATTATTTTAATCCTAATATCATAGCACCCCTGTACTGCCAGAAATAAAAAGTGTACTGTATTTGAACTTCCCAAGTAGACTTTTTTTTTTTGTGAGGAAGATCAGCCCTGAGCTAACATCCATGCCAATCCTCCTCTTTTTGCTGAGGAAGACTGGCCCTGGGCTAACAGCTGTGCCCGTCTTCCTCCACTTTATATGGGACGCTGCCACAGCATGGCCTGACAAGCGGTGCATCAGTGCGCACCCGGGATCTGAACCTGGGCCACCAGCAGTGGAGCGCATGCACTTAACCGCTATGCCACGGGGCTGGCCCCCAAGAAGAGTTTTAAAGCATTTCCATTCCATTTAAGTTTCCTGCCCTGATTGTTGCTTTTACTATCATTTGTACCAATATAAGATTTCTTTCTTTTCTTTGAGGAAGATTGGCCCTGAGCTAACGTCTGTTGCCGGTCTTCCTCTTTTTCTTTTTTTTTCTTTCCAAAGCCCCAGTACATAGTTGTATATCCTAGTTGTAGGTCCTTCTAGTTCTTCTATGTGGGACACTGCCTCAGCATGGCTTGATGAGCTGTGAGTAGGTCCGCACCCAGAACCTGAACTGGTGAAGCCCGGGCTGCCAAAGCAGAATGCGTGAACTTAACCACTATGCTACCAGGCCAGCCCCTATAAGATGTCTTAAATGATAATTTTTACGCATTTAAATTGCCTAAATATTTTGGCTCATTCAAATATGGCAAATTGTTGGCATCATGGGAAATGTCACTTGGTGTCCTCTTAGTTAATCATTTTAAGTATTATATGTGATTTACTTTGTAACTTTTGCCTCCGTGCTCTCAAGATAGAATCTGACAGATATTTTTTTGTTGTTTCTCTTTTAGGAGGCGGCAAAAGTTTGTGTTACCAGCTCCCTGCCTGTGTTTCTCCTGGGGTCACTATTGTCATCTCTCCCTTGAGATCACTTATAGTAGACCAAGTCCAAAAGCTGACTTCCTTGGATGTAAGTTAAAACAAACCACTACTAATGATAATAAAAATAGTTAAAAAAAAAAAAAGGCAACTTAAAAGCAATTATATTTCAATACTCTGGATGACCTTTTTTATTATAGTTCATGAATTACAAGAATGAAGCACACCATTAAGTTGTACATTTAAGCACAAGTCTTTGAAAATTCTAATACAGATTACCTTCTGTAATTCAATCTCATTTTGTTCTAAAAGGATGTATTTTAGTAAGAACTTTTAACCTGTATTTTGTTGATGTAATTTTTTTTTACTAATGTGAAAGAATTTCTTTTTTTTTTTTTTACTATTGCCAGATCAACGTAGTTCTCACTCCTTTATATATTCAAATACATACACATGCGTGTGCCCACACACATATGTCCTTTTTCCTCCTGGCTGAGGTTAAGGAAGTATATAAAAGCAGTCTACTAAATTCTGCTCATTGTGATAAAACAGAACTGATGTCAAAGTTATGAGCCACCAGTGCTCAACAAGACCACTGGTTTGATTTTTCTTCAAAAGAATGTCTTAGTGCCGTGATGGTAGCCGTTGTTCAACCATTCATGATGTTACAGCCCTTTCATTGTTATTATGCATTAAAACTTTGAAGATATATTTATCTAAAAATAAGTGTAGCTATACCTTAGGATTGGAATCCCTTGGATGCTGAATTCATATTTATTTTACTTACAAATATGAAAAGCAAAGGAAGTAAAGAGAAAAAAAAGAAAAGGAAGTAAACAATGGGAGGAATATTTTGAGTTAAGCCTAATAAGGGTTTTTAAAAAATATGTACTGATTATTTGTTATTTTTATTATATTGAGATTATATTTCCTCTGACAGGTTTGATGTGTGACTTATAAAATATTTATAAAACCTAAGGATAAATGTAAGCTTAAGTGAGATTAATGTATAAAATTTAAATTGTTGACTGCTTTTATACTTAGATTCCAGCTACATATCTGACAGGTGATAAGACTGACTCAGAAGCTACAAGTATTTACCTTCAGTTATCAAAAAAAGACCCAATTATAAAACTTCTATATGTTACTCCAGAGAAGGTTTGTATTTATGTCATTATTTTAAAATAAGATATTAAAGCCCACTAGAATACATATATTTTTAAAATTTTGACATAATTTCTGTTACGTATTATATATGTCTCTTATGGTATAGTGCCAAGAATTCCTGTGTAACTTTCACCCAGAAACTCCAAACGGTAACATATTACTATGATTGCTTTATTATTCTTTCTCTATTTTTTTCTGAAACATTTGAGAGTAAGTTGCAGAGATGATATCCTTTTACCCCTAAATACTTCACTGTGTATTTCCTAAAAACAAGGAATTCTCTTTTATAACCTCAGTACAATTATCAAAATCAGAAAATGTTCATTGATGGAATACTATTCCTTAGTCTATAAACCTTATTCCAATTCTCCTGGTTGTCCCAATAATGTCCTTTATAGCAAAAGAAAATCTCAGATTTTGCATTGCACTCAGTTGTCATGTATCTGTAATCTCCTTTAAACAGTTTCTCTGTTGGTCTTTCATGATTTTGACATTTTTGTTTTGTTTTGTTTTGTTTTGTTTGAGAAAGATCAGCCCTGAGCTAACATCCGTGCTAATCCTCCTCTTTTTGCTGAAGAAGACCAGCTCTGAGCTAACATCTATTGCCAATCCTTTTTTTTTTCCCCAAAGCCCCAGTAGATAGTTGTATGTCATAGTTGCACATCCTTCTAGTTGCTGTATGTGGGACGCGGCCCCAGCATGGCTGGAGAAGTGGTGCTTCGGTGCGCGCCCAGGATCCAAACCTGGGCCGCCAGTAGCGGAGCACGCGCACTTAACCTCTAAGCCATGGGGCTGGCCCAGATTTTGAAATATTTTTGAAGAGCAAAGGCCAGTTTTTTTCAGGACTGTCCTTCAATTTGAGTTTATCTTATGTTTCCTCACCATTAGATTCATGTTATTCATTTTGGCAAGAATGTCACAGAAGTGGTGATATGTTCTCAGTGCATCCTCTTGGGAAGCATTTAATGTTGATACATTACTGGCGTGTCCCATTACTGGCATGTTAGTTAACTTTGATCACTTGGTTAAGATGGTGTCTGCCAGATTTCTCCACCGTAAAATTACTTTTTTTGGGCTTTGTGATTAGTAGGTATCCTGTAGTAGGATACTCTGAGACTATGTAAATATCCTGTTACTCATCAGAATTTTACCCATGAATGAATCCCCAAATCAGTTAATACTATAATGGATGCCAAATGATGATTCTTCTAATTTAGTTGGTATTCTGCTATAAGAAAGAGCTTTCCCTTTTACCCTCATATTTATTTATATCAATATGAAGTCATGGGTTCTTAATTTATTCAATGGGTTATAATCAATTATCATTATTTTAATGTTCTAATTGTCCCAGATTTGGCCAGTTAGAGAGCTCCATCAACCTGGCTTCTGTGTCCTTTTGACATGTCCCTGTCAAGATGTGGGTGCCAGATATGGACATTGCTACTTGGGTGTCATTGCTTCTAGGCCTTGTCATAGACAGAGATAGAAAATATAAATATACATATATAATAAAAATACAAATATACATGTATGTAAGTATGTATATATTTTTTCCCCAAACACATGTGACACATATCTGTAACCCATGTAACAATATACACCAATGTGAACATGTGGTGGTCCTCAGATACACTGAGGCAGAAAAAAAGTTTTAGAACCACTGACCTAATACGTAAACTGTTTGCTGAATGTGGATAAACATTCTAAAATGTCTGATTTGCTATTTTCTATTACTTCTGCTAATTGTCTTCATAGGTTGAACTAAGAACCAGTTTTATGTGGAGGTTTTAATGTGGCTTAAGTTGTAATGGAACTTAAAAGACAACAAAATCCTTAAAGTGATGTGGTGTTTAAATGTTTTTAAATGTCTCATTAATACATTTCTGGTCTAGGTCTGTGCAAGTAACAGACTGATTTCTACTTTGGAGAATCTGTATGAGAGGAAGCTCTTGGCACGTTTTGTTATTGATGAAGCACATTGTGTCAGTCAGGTAAATGCTGTTTTTTATGTCTTGAAATACCAAGAAATATATACTACCAACAGTATATATATTTTCAGAGCTGAAGAGAAAAAAAAAAAAATTAGTGAATTATTCTGCTATTCGCTGAAGAAGAAGGTGGTTCTTAATATATTGACCAGTATTTGCTTTTTGCATAAGGAAGATCCAAATAGTCTGAAAAGCAGTATCTTTTTTCCAACTAGTGGGGACATGATTTTCGTCAAGATTACAAAAGAATGAATATGCTTCGCCAGAAGTTTCCCTCTGTTCCAGTGATGGCTCTTACTGCCACAGCTAATCCCAGGGTACAGAAGGACATCCTCACTCAGCTGAAGATTCTCAGACCTCAAGTGTAAGTTCCTGAAAACCATGAATTTTAAAATCCTAGGGCAATAGTTCTGAGTTGCTGCATGTTAGAATCATACAGAGCTTTAAAAATCCCAATGCCCAGGTTGCACCTGATGCCAATTAGAACAGAATTTGAGGGACTGGGAGCCAGTATGTTTTAAAGAGTCGCAAGTGATTCCAATGTGCAGCAAAATTTGGGAACCAGAGCCCTAGGGCTTTTCTTCACTTACTGAAATTCAAACTCTTTCCCAGCAACTGTTTTTGGAAGTAGGGATAAATTGCATGCTGTACCTATTGACCGTGGTATAGTCCCAGTACTAAATTAGCTTTTATTTATCTCATTTTGGCTTCCATGTATCCTAGAGTATACTTCATAAAATGAGCAGGTTACCCTACTTTGTCCTTTTCCTTTAAGTCTCAGTTATATCCACACTGTTGAAAACAGTCCAGAAACTATATAACAGCTTTTTTACTTTATGTTCATTTCATCTCAACAGCAGAGGGCTTCTTGTTGCCACCAAATCCGTAATTACTCAATAACAAAAACTACTGTTAAAAATATCCCCACGGGGGCCGGCCCGGTGGCGCAAGCGGTTAAGTGCGCGCGCTCCGCTGCGGCGGCCCGGGGTTCGCTGGTTCGGGTCCCGGGCGCGCACCGACGCACTGCTTGGTAAGCCATGCTGTGGCGGTGTCCCATATAAAGTGGAGGAAGATAGGCACCGATGTTAGCCCAGGGCCGTCTTCCTCAGCAAAGAAAGAGGAGGATTGGCGGATGTTAGCTCAGGGCCGATCTCCTCACAAAAAAAAAAAAAGAAAAAAAAAGAAAAAAATATCCCCACGGGCCAGCCCTGTGGCTTAGCGGTTAAACATGCACGCGCTCCGCTACTGGCGGCCCGGGTTTGGATCCCGGCGCGCACCGACGCACCGCTTGTCCCACCATGTTGAGGCCGCATCCCACGTACAGCAGCTAGAACGATGTGCAACCAGGACATACAGCTATCTACTGGGGCTTTGGGGAAAAAAAAGGAGGAGGATTGGCAATAGATGTTAGCTCAGAGCCAGTCTTCCTCAGCAAAGAAGAGGATTAGCATGGATCTTAGCTCAGGGCTGATCTTCCTTACAAAAAAAATATATATATATCCCCACGTGTAGAGGTTGTACTGGATTATTTCGTACCTCTGATTTTGCAGAAACAGGTGCTTTCTCTGATAGGCTTATTCCACTTAGCAAGTATTTATCTAACATCTATTGTGTACCAAGGTTAAAATATTTTTTTCTTCTAATTTATTAGTGGGTACTTTGAGTTTGAGGTATGTCTGAAGGAGTGATGACTAATAGATTGGGATGGATTTTTAAAGCATAGCTTTTATTCATTTGGAAATAAAGACCATAAGCTGGCTCTATAAATACTGTAATCAGTAAAAACAAGAGCAGCATCTCAGCGAGTTATGAGAAGAACTGAAAATTCCATATGAAGGATTGGAGGAGGTCATGAGATTAAGATAGCTGCAAAGACCTTTGTAGATTAAACTGATGTTCTTGAGCACAAGAATTTTAGAATCTTCAGAATTTTGTGTATGTGATCACAAAATTTGGAATGGAATACTTTAATCTCACTTTCAGAGGTGTGTTTCTATAAAATTTGGGGGGAAAATATTTGCCTTCCATAATTGATATACATTAAAACATTACATTTAAGATGTCATATTATACTCTAGGTTCTAGTGAATAACCGATGTGCTACAAATTTGCTTCTACAAGTACTACATTGATCTATGAAAGTTTTTCTTTTTAATAGGCAGTGTTTTTAGCTTTTTTTCCGTCAAAGTATGCCAGATGCAATCTGCTGTTCTTTTAGATCAGCAATATTAGTTGCCAAATACTTAGTTAAAAAAAAAATGATATAAATTCAATTCACCTTTTGAGTAATTTTTTCTAAGTATAGAATTTGTGATTTTTGTTTGAGTAAACATTGGGCATACATATTTAGAGGCAGACACCTTTAATATCTTTTTTTAGTAGTTTGAGGAGATCTGCCTGGAAAAGCAATAGATTGTACATTTCCTGAGTTTAGCATGTGGTGCCTTGTGCATAATTTGTGCTCAGTAAGGATGAATAAATGAAACATATGGAGGAATTTTGGTAAGTGTGGGCAAAACATGAAAATTTGGGCAAGTCTATTGACTCTTTAATATATTTAGTACTTGTTTATCTGGGAGGGTTTAAATCCCTTAGTGGAAGTAAAAGATTTTAGCAAACACTTTCTAGTACATTATTTCCTGATCTTCTTTTCTGCAGCAAACCCCTTGTTTGGATTAAATTCGCCCAGTTACTGCTGTCTCATGGCTGTGGGGAAGGCAGGTATCCCTAGGGTTGGAGCCATGGCCCCTGTGCTCCTCTCCACCTGCCAGTCTGTGATAAGATTCTTCCTCTTTGAGAAATACAAGGATGCATAATAAAATAGACTTTATTCCTTTTCCTTAGGACCTTAAAATATGAACTGAGAAAGAGAAAAGAGACAGATATATAGACAATTAGCTATAGTAGAACAGTAAAAATAGCTAACATTTACGTATCCAGCCTGCACAATGTGCCAGGCACCATTCTTGGCATTTTATGTGTATTATTTATCCACACAAAAGTGTTATGAGGTAGGTACTCCTATTTTCTTCACTTTATAGATGAGGAAACTGAGGCACAGAGAAATTAAGTAACGTACACAAGGTCACATACCTTGTGCAAGTGTTGGAGTAAGAACTTAAACTCAAACAGTCTGGTTTCAGAACCCTTTAAATACTAGACCAAATTGCAGACTGAAGTAAGTGGTGATTAGAGATGTAAATTATGACTGCTGAAACTCAGGAAGGCAGGATTAACTATAACCCAGAGTAACAACTGACTGTTAATGACAAGGGTCAGGTGGGGTTTTAGAAAGGAAGCTGACTTTGTAGGATGAATGGTCTTTTAAAAATAAAACAGCTGTATTGAGTTATAATTTACATACCATAAAATTCACCTATTTAAAGTATACAATTCTATGATTATTCCTTTTAGTTTATTCACAGGGTTTTGCAACCCCACCACTATCTAATTTTAGGACATTTTTATCTCCTTTAAAAGAAACTCCATGCTCTTTAGAAGTCAGTTCCCACTATCTCCCATCCCCCCAGCCCTAGGCAACCACTAGTCTACTTTCTGTCTCTGTAGATTTTTGCCTATTCTGGACATTTTGTATAAATAGAATCATACGATATGTGACCTTTTGTAACTGGCCTCTTTTACTTAGCATAATGTTTTCAAGTTCATCCATGTTGTAGCATGTATCAGTACTTCATTCTTTTTTATTTGCCAAATAATATACCATTGTATGGATACTCTACATTTTATTTATCCATTCATCATGTAGTGGATATTTGAATTATTTCTATTTTTTGGCTATTCTGAATAATGCTGCTATGAGCATTTGTGTGCAAGTTGTCGTGTGGACATATGTTTTCATTTCTCTTGGGCATTTACCTAGGAGTGGAATTATTGGGTCATATGGTAACTCTGGGTTTAACCTTTTGAAGAACTGCCAGATTGTTTTCCAAAGCAGCTGTACCATTTCACATTACTTTCAGTAGTATATGAGGGTTGCAATTTCTACACATCCACTCCTACACTTGTTACTGTATGTCTTTTGATTATACCCATTGTAGTGGGTGTGAGGTGGTAGATGAATGGGATTTTAACAGGCAAAGAGTGTGAGTTCAGGGCTGAAGTTTCTGGCGTGATAGTACAGGTCAGGCCCAAGAGTGGTGAATAATCCAGAGGATAAGTGGAGAAACATAGAGAAGACATGACCCTGGGAAGGTGGCTTGAGGCCAGATCATGGTGGGTCTTGCATACTGTGATGATAAGGCATTTGGACTTTATTCTGTGGGCTTTTTACCTGGGAAATGGCTTGATCTGAACTGTATGGTAGAATGATAACCCTGGTAGTGGAATAGAAGGTGGGGTGGAGGAACAAGACATCAGAGGCAGGATAGCCCTTTAGGAACCCTGTTGCAGTCATCTAGGAGAGAGATGATGATGGTGGCAACAGCAGAAGAGGAAGGAGGGGACAGAGTCAAGAGACAGGGCAGAGTTGAATCAGTGAGACCTGCAACTGTGATGGGGCAATAAGGATGGACGTAGTGAAGTTTATGCTAGTTCTGGCACAGGTGACTGGTACCATTGACCATAACTGGAAATGCAGGAGGGAAGAAGGGTGGGGTGGAGTGGGGATGGGTAATGAATTTGATTTTAGATCTATGGTGTTCAGGATGTTTAGGGATGAGTGGAGATGGCCAAGAGAGCAATCTTTATACTTGCTTTGGTCACGTGTGCTTCCTAAAAGAATTTTGGAAAGCTGTACCACTTGTACATTTTTAACCTGACACCTAAAATTTTTCAACATGAGTTTAAATAAAGAGAATGTGGTCTGTTGTAAATATCAACGTTTTTAAACAAAATTGTTTAAAAACAATTTAGCCCTTTTAAATGTATCTAGTAGAATATAAATATAACAGCCATTCTGTACCTACTATCATCCACTTACAAAACACATTAAAAAATTTTAACTCTTTAACAGGTATTTTACATTTTCCCTTTTTCTCTTTGAACTCATATTTCTCTTTCAGTTCCCCCACAGAATTTTATCCTAAGGTAATATATTTTTATGCATGAAGTCTTGTTTTTTACTCTGTCATACTTATCTGCAAGAAAAATATGTATGTAAATTAAAAATTGTTTCTTAATTTCCTATACTTTTCTTCTGGATTGAATTATTATAATCATTAGTAGTATATAACTGATTCGAATAGCTTAAATATATTTTTAAAATAATTCTTAAGCATGAATTTTGATTGGGAATGTGTAACTTAATGAGATAGGACTTTTTTTCAGTTAGTTCATATATCTCTGGATAAATTGAGTCAGTTCATATTTCTTATTTTTAGAGACATAATCATTGAGAAACGTTGCTCACATAAACATGTAGATGGGAATGGAAGGCATTTTATTGTAGCAGTAACACTTAATTATTTGAATTCCTTCTGACGTATATGCCAAAATTACATAATGACCTGTCATCAAAAATTATTTCTAATAATCTGTCAGCTGACAACTCAGATCGGTCATCCAAATTTTGTGGAAAGCAAAGAATTGGAAACCATCTAACTGGCAAAATAAGTTAGATCATTAGTTATTCACTTTACTTTTTCTGGGAAATATACCCTAAAAAAAGCTTTACCAAGATTTATCTGATGACTATTAAATATTCTTTTTGTGTGTGTGTGAGGAAGGTCAACCCTGAGCTAACATCCAATGCCAATCCTCCTCTTTTTTGCTGAGGAAGATTGGTCCTGGACTAACATCTGTGCCCATCTTCCTCTGCTTTATATGGGATGCTGCCACAGCATGGCTTGACAAGCGGTGCGTCTGTGTGCGCCCAGGATCTGAACCTGCAAACTCCAGGCCACTGAAGCGGAGCGCGCGCGCTTAACTCCTACGGCACCGGGCCGGCCCCTATTAAATATTCTTGTTACTGTTTCACTTAAATGAATCTTGTATCCAACATATTTAGAAGAGTTGGGGAAATCAAAATACTATCAGTTTTAGTACACTTTTCCTAATGTATTTTTGACATATATTTTTGTTGTATGATATGCTTTTAAATAATAGTTTTCTCAAAACTTTGTAGCTACAGATTAACTCTTTCAAATAACGGGAAATGACTACCATATAACCAATTGGCAAAGCCAGTTTTCATTGCCAAACCAATCAGCCAAATTAGATTTATTTTCTTATATAAAAAAATTCTGACTTCATTTTTTAATGCACATAAGCTGTTTAGTACATATCCCCATGACAACTATCTCAGTTCCAAAAGCAACAAGAGCTGAGCACAAATTGATTCCATTTCCTGACACATCACTTAAAATGACATGAGTCTGGGCCGGCCCGTGGCTTAGTGGTTAAGTGCGCGTGCTCCCCTGCTGGCAGCCCGAGTTTGGATCCCGGGCGCGCACCGACGCACCGCTTGTCCGGCCATGCTGAGGCCGCGTCCCACATACAGCAACTAGAAGGATGTGCAGCTATGACATACAACTGTCTACTGGGGCTTTGGGGGAAAAAATAAATAAATAAAATTATTAAAAAAAAAAATGACATGAGTCTGACACTCTGGACCTAATAATATTTACCTTGTTAATGACTGCATCTAGTCCCTTAGTGACGATACAATGGAATCCGAAGCTTTTTTGAAAAATAAAATCTTTATTGAGATATAATTGACACACCATAAAATTCACGCATTTAAATGTTAGAATTTAGTGTCTTTTTAATATTTTCACAGAGTTGTGCAACCATCCCCCAAATCTAATTTTAGAACATTTTCATCACCCCAGAAAGAAACCTGGTACTCATTAGCAATCCCTCCCTGTTCTCCCCCTCTCGTTTGTGCCCATCTTCTTTCACTTAGCATAATGTTTTCATGGGTCATACATGTTGTAGCATGTCTCAGTACATCGTTCCTTTTTATGGCTGAATAATCTTCTATTGCATGGGTATTCCACATTTTACTTATCCATTCATTAGTTGGTAGGAACTGTCTCTAACTAGAATACTTGATAATTCCAAACATCCCATTTTCCAGCAGGCCAAGTAAGATTTGTTATATGTAATAAACTTTAAGGGACTGTTAACTTTGTCATTATAACAATTTGTGTGAATATTGCTTTTAGTTAGTGGCCCATCTGCTGGAGTTTATCAGTCCTTTTGCAGTAGAGAGATTTTTTTTGGTTTTAATTGGATTTGAGATCTACAACTTTATGTCCTAATCTCATGTCACTTTAATATTTTTAGTAAAAGTGATTTGTTTGACTAAATTAGTAAACGTTTCTAAATTTTTTTCAATTAAGTCACAAATCAAAAAATGTTTCAGATTATATGCCAGATGTTTTTAATAACAGCTTTATTGAGATATAATCCACAAACCATGCAATTCAGCTATTTAAAGTGTGCAATTCAGTGGTTTTTAGTATAGAGTTGTACAACCATCACCACAATCAATTTTAGAATGTTTTCATCACCCTGCAAAACAATCCATACCCATTATTAGTTTATCTCCCTATCCCCTCACACACCCTTACCAGCCCTAGGCAACCACTAGTCTGCCTTCTCTCTATGGATTTGCCTATTCTGGATATCTCATATAAATGAAATAATCCGATACATGGTCTTTTGTGACTTGCTTCTTTTACTTAGCGTAATATTTTCAAGGTTTATTGCTGAATAATAGTCCGTTGTATGGGTATACCACATTTTATTTATCCATTGATGAATATTGCGGTTTTTTTCCAATTAGGGACTATGAATGATGCTGCTATGAACATTCACATAAAAGTTTTTGTGTGGAACCGTGTTTTTATTTCTCTTGAGTATATACCCAGGAGTGGAATTGTTGGATCATATGGTAACTCTATTTTTAACCTTTTGAAAAACTGCCAGACTATTTTCCAAAGCAGCTGTACCATTTTACATTCCCACCATGATTGTAGTGGGTTCTGATTCCACCAGCACTTGCTATTGTCTCTCTCTCTCTCTCTCTCTTTTTTTTTTTTTTTGGTGAGGAAGATTGGCCCTGAGCTAACATCCGTTACCAGTCTTCCTCTTTTTGCTGAAGAAGAGGAGCCCTGAGCTAACGTCTGGGCCCACCTTCCTCTATTCTGTATGTGGGACCGCCCCCACAGCACGACTTGGTGAGCAGTGCGTAGGTCCGTGCCCAGGATCTGAACCTGTGAACTTGGCCACTGAAGCGGAGCGCATGTAGTTAACCACTATGGCACCAGGCCAGCCCTACTGTCTCTCTTTATTGACTCAAAGCTTTTTTTTTAATTCCTAAAACATTGTTCTGAAATTAAAGTGTAATATAAAATGTATGAAAAAGCAATAAGGCCATTCTTGTTTATAGTCATTTCAGCATTCCCATTTGTGGGGGAGACACATGCACCATTACCAATTTAAGCCCAAATCAACTCAAATAAGTTTTGAGATTATCTACATCATTTGTATTCCTGGGCAATTCTTTTTATGCCATAATTTTATCAGAACTGAAGTTTCCGTTGCTATGGCACTGGTTGTAAATAATTAACTGAGAATAACCAAAATAGTTCATGCATATATCAGTCCTTTATCTACTGCCTGTTTTGCCACAATCTGCTACACATCCTTCTGCCATTTCAAGCATTAAAAGAGAACTCTGAGTGTTTTGTACATATAAATGATATCATAAGAGGGATAATTTCAAAGCGCTGTTTCACAGTAGTCTCACAAGACTCTCAGAGTAATGCATTCTGTGACATTAGTCAGGGATGAAAGAAGCAACATCATAAAATCATCTTCACTCCCACCACGTTACTCTCAGTATATCTGAAGTTAGAACATCCCAATAAGGGCTAACATACTTCATTCCTGGTGTTACACTTACTCCTAACAGAAATATGTAAAACACTTGAAGACATGAAGCACTACCAAGGGTTTCTGATAACTTTGATTAAAGAAAGTTTCACCTACACCCATACTATATTTCAATTTGTTTTATTTGGTGTCCTGGAGGTTTTTACATCTGGGACAATGCACAGTAGTAAAGTTCAGAGTGGGTGAAAAGCAAGGTTTGTTTCTTTGTTTTGAGATAGTGAGAGGACAATTGTGAAAGGAAAAAGTGGGGCAGGAGTAACCAGCAGGATGTCTTGACTGCAGGAGCATTCTCAGGTCAGTCTTTTAGGAAAAAGTACATGTGAAAATGGAGGATCTGAAAATTGATTCCTTTAAAATTCTCTTTGCTCATGTACCTTTAGAAAGTCTTTGTGAACCTCTAGAGGTATCCATACCCCAATTTTAGACTACTGATCTAAAAAGTTGGACTGGTTTAGAACTCTGAAAAGAGGCTAAACTGGTGGCAAAAGTTGGGACTCATGGGAATGATATTTGGGTGCTGTTTAAAGTGATGAGAGTGAGGTCCCTGAAGAAGATAGTGTAGGAGAAGAAGAGAAGAGCCAAGTACTTTAGGGGTGATTCTCACTTAAGGAGTAAGCAAAGGAAGAAGAGAAGGAGATGAAAAAAGCAGAGAGGTAAGGGGAAAAAACCCACAGGAATATAAAATTGTGAGAGCTAATAGAGGCTTTCAGTAAGGATGGCCAGCAATGTGGGATGACGAAGAGGGCAGAGAGAATGAGGTCTGAAGACAGACCAATGCTCGTACCCAGTGCAGTTGGAAGATTACCACTGCCTCTTGCGTGGGCTTCTTATCTGTAGCAGTCCCTTCAGGAACACAGCTGCCCTCCCTCCACATGTGAGGCATTCTCTAGGTCTGAAACTGAACAAGATTATCCTACCAATGGCAACAAAACCTGGACGCATCTAGCTTGCATCTAGATACAGAGACAGAAAGCCAGTGGTTTTATTCCCCTTCTCTCTTTGATCCCGCTATATACAGGCAACTTCCTCGCCACAGGTTATTGCAGTTTATGGTCTCTTTCTTTCCTGCCATCAGCCCAGGCACTGAGATGTCTTTATGCTCTAACCTTAACTTGTTATACAGTGTTCTCTCTCCTTCCTGTGGAGACATTGGAACCTGGGGTAGTGGAGGGACCCTGCAGGGCCAAGGACCTGTAATAATTCCCTCACCTTTCTTTGATTTTAAAAGCTTTGGAAAAACAATTTTGGTAGAATGGTAATGACAAAAGCCACATTAGAAGTGATGAGAATTGAAATTGGATGTATGGTTCGTTGGTGAGGAGCATAAGTATCTTCTGAGAAACTTGCCATTGGAGGGAAAGAGAGGTGGGATGCCAGCTGCAGTGGGGTCGAAAGAAGGGTCAAAAGAAGCTTTTATTGTTCTTAGGACTGGTGGTTCTAGAACATATTCAGAGGCAAAAGGGATGAATTCACAGAAGAGACTGAAATACAAGAGAGGAGATCATGGAAAGGTAGAGCTCCCTAAGGAAGTGGGAGGGAGGGATACCTAGAGCAAGAGACCAGAGAAGGAGGGGCACATCATCTCAGAGCCAACCACATTCCCTTTGGGGCTCAGAGCCAAGTTTATGCTGATCTGTGATCTGTAGGGCTTTTGCTCATGCTGCTGCCCTGCAGTCAGCTCTCTATGTACACATCAAAATTTGGGAACATTGGTGGCCTAAAAATGTGTGTGTTTTCTCTCTGAGTTTCTTAATCTTTTAAATACTGTTTTAGCCATCTCTACTTTTAATCAACCTTGTCTTGGAGACTGGGCTCCTGACTTAACTATTATTTCAACCTGTTGTTCTCTTTTACAGTCCTTCATGATGTTTGTCGTCTAGTCCCATAAACATTCCCTCCCCGTGACCATTCTTTTCTTTAACCCTTAACCTAACTTCCCTTTCAGTGTTCTATTATGTAAGCTGCCAGTGACAATACTCAATTTAAGACAAGTTGATAATGAGGTTTGCATTTTGGAAAATCAGTATTTAATTTTTGAAGATGGCTAAAACTGTATTTTCTCATAATAACAAAATTTTATGTTTGGGACTTCTTTTAGGTTTAGCATGAGCTTTAACAGACATAATCTGAAATACTATGTATTACCAAAAAAGCCTAAAAAGGTGGCATTCGATTGCTTAGAATGGATCAGAAAGCATCACCCATGTGAGTACAGCCATGTGATGAATTATATCTGGAAGTAATAAATAAATGTCTTTTTAGTACCACAATAGAATATGTAAAATTGCATATCAAACATTTCTTTTCTCATTCTGATAGCACTAACTTGCTATTTATAGAGCAGAATATTGCAACTCTCAATTCTGGAAATTGTAAAATCTCATTTGGTTTGGCAACAGTAAACCTAACAAAAAATATATATTAAATACTCCCTCCTACACACTTATCTTATAATTTGTGGTTTCAATGTCTTTCCTCTGCCTTCTATCAGTTTTTGAATTATACAGCTCTTTGTTTTAGTGCCTTGTCCCAAGTGTGTCTGCCTTTGTTATTTTAACTGAAATGAGATTCTGAAATTCATAGCAGTTTTGTTTTTTTTTGTTTTGGTGAAGAAGATTCGCCCCTGAGCTAGTATCTGTTGCCAACCTTCCTCTTTTTTTTTTGGCTCGAGGAAGATTAGCCCTGCGCTATGATCTGTGCCAATCCTCTATTTTGTATGTGGGTCGCCACCTCAGCATGGCTGACGAGTGGTGTTGGTCTGCATCCAGATCTGTGAACCTGGGCTGCCGAAGCGGCATGTGCTGAACTTAGCCACTACGCCACAGGACAGGCCCCTCTATTTCATTTTTAAAAAATTAATGTACATATTTATTTGAACAAATCAAACAATGCAGAGATAGACCGAGAAAAAGTCAGTAATTTCCCTTTCCAACCCCCACTATCCTAGGCAGCTGATATAAATAACTTAGTGTGTATATCTATACCTTTGGCTCTGACAGAGAGGTGACCTTTTCTTTAATACCTTTTATTTTTTGATTTTAAAAATAGCACATAAAAACAGCAAGAAATATAATAACATGCTCATTGAAGAAAATTTAGAAAGCAACAAAAAGAAGAAAGAAGCAAAAGTCAAACTCACTCTAACACAAGTCATTGTTATCATTTTGGTTTATTTCCTTCCAGTAATTTTGCTATGCATTTTTCTTTCCATTAACATACTGTAGATACAGTGTTTCTACCTTCAACCTGTTTTATATCTTGAGCATTTTCCTATGTCTTTTTAAAAACTTAGAAAACAGGGCCAGCCCCAGTGGCCTAGTGGTGAAGTGTTCAGCATGCTTCGCTTTGGCAGCCCACATTCTGTTCACGGGTGCAGACCTACACCACTCATCGGTGACCATGCTGTGGGGGCGACCCACATACAAAATAGAGGAAGACTGGCAACAGATGTTAGCTCAGGGTGAATCTTCCTCAGCAAAAAAAAACAGCTTAGAAAACACTTAATAGTTATAGTATATCTTATGTCATAATTTCCTTCCTTAAATATTCTCCTAATGTTGGCCATCAAAATTTTTCTAGTTTTTAAAATTATAGGCAAAACTTTTTGTGTAAATCCTTGTGCCACTTTATTTCTTAGATTAGTTTCCTAGAAGAAAACTGAGTCAAAAGATATAAGCATTTCTAAGCCTCTTGATACGTATTGCCATATGCTTTCCACAAAGTTTGTGGAAGGGTGCTTTCCCGTTTTCTAGCCAGTGTGAAATAGAGCCCAGAGTTCGTCCAGGTCCATCTAAGGAGTCATTCGGAGGGACAGGATTAAAGGTCAAGTCTTGTCATTTCCAGTACACTTGAATTCCTTGCTTGAATTATTCTGCCTAAGTGATCTCTCTCTACTATAAGAAAACTATGGAGATCTATTTATGGTTCATATATTTCTAAGAACATAATATAAATTGTGTTGTTATTTATGGTATAAGTCTTCATTTCTCAATACTGTTCTGGTTTCTTGGCAGATGACTCAGGGATAATTTACTGCCTCTCCAGGCGAGAATGTGACACAATGGCTGACACATTACAGAAAGATGGCCTTGCTGCTCTTGCTTATCATGCTGGCCTCAGTGATTCTGCCAGAGATGAAGTACAGCACAAGTGGATTAATCAGGATGGCTGCCAGGTAGCATTTTTAAAAATAAACAAAGGAAACAATCGCTTATAGTATATATGCAAACTTGTACATGGAGAATGCAAATTGTTTTTGCCTTAAAGGTAGCAAACATCAGTAAGACTGAAATTAAAAATCACATCGTTTTTGAGATTTCTAAAGTTGCTTTTTCTTTCTTAAGTCAAAAATTTTTATTGAGATATAATTCACGTACCATAAAATTCACTCTTTCAGTGTTTACAAGCCAGTGGTTTTTAGTATATTCACAAGATTATGCAACCATTACCACTGTCTGATTCGAGAACATGTTCATCACCCCGAAAAGAAACCCCATACCCATTAGCAGTCACTCCCCCAACTCCCCAGTCCTAGCAACCACTAATCCACTAACTACTACCAATCTGTCTCCATAGATTTTCCTATTCTGAACATTTCATATAAATGGAATCATACAGGACATGTTCTTTTGTGACTGATTTCTTTTGCTTAGCATAATGGTTTCAAGGTTTATCCACATTCTAGCATGTGTCAGTACTTCATTCCTTTTTGTGGCTGAATAATATTTCATCTATGGATATACCACAGTTTGTTATCCATTCATCAGTTGGTAGACATTTGGGTTGTATCCATTTTTTGGTTATTGTGAATAATGCTTCTGTGAACTTCGCATACACGTTTTTGTGTGGACAGGTGTTTTCAGTTTTCATGGGTAGATACCTAGGAGTGGAATTGCTGAGTCATACAGCAACTCTATGTTTAAGTTTTTGAAGAACTGCCAAACTGTTTTCAAAGCAGCTACAGAATTTTACATTCCCACCAACAGTGTATGAGGTTCTACTGTCTCTGTCTCCTCGTCAACACTTATTTATTGTCTGTCTTTTTTACTATATCTATCCTAGTGGATGTAAAGTGTGGTATCTCATTGTGATTTTGATTTGCATTATCCTGATAACTAATGATGTTGAGCATCTATTTCTGAGATGACAAATTTGTCACCCAAGTGGATCAAGAGGGAAGCTGAGAACACTCTAGGCATCCCATGTTGTGGCAAAGGCCAGACTTAGATAGATCCCTCTAAATACAAGGATGAATTTGAGGAGAACAACTAACAATTTTTTTGTAGCCTATGAAGTTTTCAGCTCACAAAAAAAGAAATTATTACCCTGAAGATTCAGAGGAAAAATATCTCTCAAAATTATTTTCTAATGGAAAACAGAAGAAAATCTTAGAAGATATCAGCCTAGTATCCTTAGGAAGATGGAAAAAGACTTATATGAACTAGAAACAGTTTGCCATAAGAAGATCACAGGCTGAGATAAAAAAAAGAAATATAAATGCAATTTATCCAAATAAGAAAATGCAAGAAAAACAAACAGCAGAATTATATATCAAGACACAAATGGTCCGACTCAACACAGACATTTGAATCAATGACGTAGTGAATAACTTGAATGCAAGGAAAAAAAACATGAAAATGGAGGGGAAAAAACGAAAATGATATTTGTTGGTGACAGGGAATATTCAGCCCAAGAATAATAAGTGTACCCAAGAAAGAAATCAAGATAGTTAAAATAGATATAGTAGTCGAATATTTTATAAATAAATACATAACAAATGTATAACAAATATAAAGAGTCATCTCAAAATCACTGGGGAGAAACTTACATATAGACATAGTTCAGCACTTTGATTTACAAAACTAAAAGAAATAAGGTAAAGAAATAGGTTACTCGACAAAAAACAAAAAACAGACCTACCTGAGACTGTTTCACTAAATTAAAGAAACAGGAACAGACTGTCTTCAGAACCAGAAGACGGAAGACTAGGACTGAAGAATTTCATACCTGGCTTGTTGTCAGATATATTGAAAACAACAGAAAGGCATTCTCAGATATGTAAAAGTTCAGAAAATATATCACTGATTTATCTTCAGTGAGATAATTACAGATGTCAGTCTTCCCAAACTAATTTATATATTTAATCAGTTCAGGTGTTTTTTTTCTTTGATAAACTTTTTCTAAAGCTTGCCTGGAAGAATATTCAAGTGAAAATAACTAAAAGAATTTGGCAAGAAAACAATAACACATGAATCCTGGTGTGGGGGATCAGAATTGGCTGCCCCAAAATGTGTCTCTTTGGCATGAGGATTATTTTGGGCTGGTTACTTTTAAAAACTGAAGACATAGGAAAAGCTCGGAAAACCAAGTAAAATAGAAGTTATCCTTTGTAAGAGACATTTACATTTGTAAGGGAAGTCTCCATTTGTAAAGGTATCTCCCTCTCTGTACCAGGAAGAAGGGGGGATAACCTTATCTCTAGAAACTCTTATCACTGTGGAAGGCCAGGACTTAAATCTACATAATAACCTTACTCTTGTTTACTGTGCTTTTCTGGTAACCTCCCATAACTGAGTCCCCCCACCCCCAACATCCTCTTTTGTCTTTAGCTCAAGATAGTATTTAAGGTAACAGCCTCTGCCGTTTTGGCAAGTTGCTCAGTTTTCCGTAGTATCTCCCATGTATACATATTATAAAGCTCTGTTTGATTTTCTCCTGTTATTCTGTCTCGTGTCAATTTAATTCATAGCCCAGCCAGAAGGACGTAGAGTGGGTAGAGGAATTTTCCTCCTCCCCTACATTGGCTTTGCAATATATTATAATGACAGATGAATGAAAGAGAGATCCAGAAATAGACTGGAAAACATGTAAAAACAATCTATGAAAAGGAAGGCATTGAAAATTAATGAGGGGCTGGCCCTGTGGCACAGCAGTTAAGCTTGCGTGTTCTGCTTCAGCAGCCTGGGGTTCACCGGTTCAGATGCTGGGGGTGAACCTATGCACCGCTCATCAAGCCGTGCTGAGGCGGCGTCCCACATGGAAGAACTAGAACGACCTGCAACTAGGATATACAGCTCTCTACTGGGGCTTTGGGGAGAAGAAAGAAAAAGAGGAAGATTGGCAACAGATGTTAGCTCAGGGCCAGTCTTCCTCAAAAAAAAAGAAAAAAGAAAATTAATGAGCAGGGGAAGATTATTCAACTGGTGGTGCTGGTTACCTGATGAGGGGAATCATTTTGGATCCACATATCAAAACTAATTACAGATAAATAAACCTATTGGTATTGTAAAAGGTATGAACTCTGAGTGGAAGAGAACCTGAGCTTAAAAACAGCCCAAAAGGAGGTAATTGCTAGAAATGATTAAAAACCTAAACAAATAAACACGTGTGTATCAATAAACAAAATTAAAAGGGAACAGCAAACTAGGAAATACATCTTCAGCAAATAAAACATAATGAAGAGCTTGTAAAAATTTGAAGAAAAACATGAGTCTCAGAGAGTAAATTACCCTAGGCTATCAAGAGACTCTTGGAAAGGAGAAAATACAAAAGGATAAATAAAAATTTTTTAAAGTGCAACTTCACTAATAATCAATGGAATTCGAATTTAAAACAGTGAGAGGGGCCGGCCCTGTGGCTTAGCGGTTAAGTGCGCACGCTCCGCTACTGGCGGCCCGGGTTCAGATCCCGGGCGCCTACCAACACACAGCTTGTCGGGCCGTGCTGAGGCCGCGTCCCACATACACCAACTAGAGGGATGTGCAACTATGCCATACAACTACCTACTGGAGCCTTGGGGAGAAAAAGGGGAAAAAGAAAAGGAGGAGGATTGGCAATAGATGTTAGCTCAGGGCCGGTCTTTCTCAGGAAAAAGAGGAGGATTGGCATGGGTGTTAGCTCAGGGCTGATCTTCCTCACAAAAAAAAAAAAACAATGAGAAACCATTTTCACCTCTTGTATTAGCAAACTTTTATTAACTGTTGAGGACAGTGCTATGAGAGACGATCTCCTGCAATGCTCACAAGAGCCTTTCTGGAAAACAGTATGGGAGGCTGTGTCAAGAGCCTCAGATCTGAAATGTGGGTGTGGAATTTTACATCAGTGTTATTTTTAATAGTAAATAGCCTAAATGTAAATAGCCTAAACGTAGGGGAGAGAATGATTGGGTACATTATAGTACATTCCTGGCATTAAAAATGGTTTATGAAGAATTTTTTTTTTTTTTCTTTTTCCCCCAAAGCCCCAGTAGATAGTTGTATGTCATAGCTGCACATCCTTCTAGTTGCTGTATGTGGGACACGGCCTCAGCATGGCCGGAGAAGTGGTGCGTCGGTGTGCGCCCAGGATCCGAACCTGGGCCGCCAGCAGCAGAGCGCGCGCACTTAACTGCTAAGCCACGGGGCCGGCCCCGAAGAATTTTTTTAATGATATGAAAATGTTCAAATGCTAATGATGGAGAAAGGTAGGGAAAAATAGGTGTATAATCAAAAATATGTAATCTCTACCATAAAAAACAAAATTCAATAGAAAAATAGACAAGAAAAAAAGAAAGCCAATTTTTTTCAAAACTTTAAATCTTTGTATATAGTATGTCCTACAATGTATATGTGTATATATATGTATTTATATATATAAAAAACTTTTATCAAAAATATGGTTTTAAAAAGTGGCAGGTTTTTTTTGTAAGGAAGATCAGCCCTGAGCTAACATCTGCCAATCCTCCTCTTTTTGCTGAGGAAGACTGGCCCTGGGCTAACGTCCTTGCCCATCTTCCTCCACTTTATATGGGACGCTGCCACAGCATGGCCTGACAGGCGGTGCATCGGTGAGCACCCCAGATCTGAACCCCAGGCCACCAGCAGCGGAGCGCGTGCACTTAACCACTACGCCACGGGGCCGGCCCCAGCAGTTTGTTTTTAAATGTAATTGTTTCTGCTCTCAGACCAGCTAATCCTTACAGTCAAGGTATAAAAATATAACAAACTGGACAGCCTTAATCTGGTTAGATTTGTGAGATATAGTAAAACTTGATTCTTTTTCTTCACAAAGAAATGATTGTAGCCTGAAGTTTTAAAAGCAACACAGAAATGAAGAAGAAAGTAACAACAAAGCCAGTTTTCCCAGTTACAAGAAATAAAGGCTTTCAGAAGGAGTTGCAGCATCATCGCCTCATTTGGAGCCTGTAGACTGCCTCGCAGCCATGTGCCTACCTGGGCAATGCTCCTGGGTGGCTTGGAACCCTGTGGGCGGCACCCTGTGGGCCAACACATCTCGCTCCACAGCCTCCCCCTGTTCTCCACCACCAAAGGCTCCAGTCACCTTTCTCTTTTCAAGGAGATTTACCTTTGATCAAAGTGCCACGAATTTAGATGGATGCCTAACCTAGAGTGCAGGCCCCGGCCGTGCCCAGCGTTGATGACTGTACCCATTTGCCGTCCACATACTCCATGGCTTGCAGTTCGTTTCTCGGGTACTCGAAGTCACTGAAATCATGTCATTAGCCTCAGTCTGGCTGTCAAATAGTTCAGTTGCTTTTGAAGTACTGTTCTTGCAGTAGCAATTAATTTTTTTAAGGCTGAAAAAAGACTTCCAGCTTTATTTGTATAAAGTAATTTTGCCTGTAGATATAATGTTTTTGTCTGGGTTAAATAGGTCCTAAATTTGCAACTGAAATGGATATTCGTGAAAATGATTTTTAACTAAAAATTGATTTATCAAGCTCCTGAAATTTAACTGTCACCTTGCTAAGTAATTTGCATAGGCCAAGATCCACAGTCTCTAGCCTTTTTTATCTAGTATAAGCAACTCTCAGACTTTTACCCACATGAGTTCCAATAAAAATTTCACAAGTTTTGACTTTGAAATCAGCTGATGAATAAAAGGAGCTGGTGTATGATCAGCTGCTGCTACTAGGAAAATGGATGGTAAGCACTGGGGCAGGTGAGAATGCCATTGTTCCTGAATCATCGGAAAGGCTGGCAGCAGTGACCTCTGAACGCTCAAGCCCTGGGAACACCCCAGAGCTCCCAAGCAGCAGGTTTATGACCACTGACTTGGATATCTTGGCTGTGTGAGCAATGCCCCTCACACCTCCATATCAAAACATAAGAGAACAAACAGTGGCAACACATCGGGAGGTGACTGCTGTTGAATCTGGCTCCCTTACGTGATAGTACCAAGTCACGCAAGAAAGTGCCTGCCACACCGAGCTGCTGTCTGCCTTCTTGAGTCTTAATAGAATTGCAAATTATCGATATAAAAATCTCGTATTAGTCATGTTAAATAATGGGACCAATTTAAGATATTAGATTGTTGTATAGAGTACATTTTAAAGTAAAATAGAGGATAAAGCTTTTAGAAGCATCTATTATTAAAATGTACCTTTAAATGCATTATGACTCTAACAGGCTTTTGCTTTTACATCAGGTTATCTGTGCGACAATTGCATTTGGAATGGGGATTGACAAACCTGATGTGCGATTTGTGATCCATGCATCTCTCCCTAAATCCGTGGAGGGTTACTACCAAGAATCTGGCAGAGCTGGAAGAGATGGAGAAATATCTCACTGCCTGCTTTTCTATACCTATCATGATGTGACCAGACTGAAGAGACTTATATTGAGTAAGCTGAGCTCCATTGTAGGGACATTCTGTCCTCTTCCATCTCATGATAGTAATCTACTCCTGCTGTTGTAGTACTTTTGGTCCAGTTTTCCTTAAATAGTGTCAGAAAAATAGAGGTGCTTATATAGATATGGAAATTTTATTTTAGTTCATTTTTATTATAGAACTATTACGTGCTTGTTATGTAAAACTCAAATGATACGGACGTGTACATGGCAGAAAAATTCGAAACCAAGCCTTGTAGACAGTCCTGCGCTAAGAAATAACGCCAGTGATTGATTTCCTTTCTATCCTTCCAGACCCAGTTTTTGCCTGCATCCTTGCATATAACACATGTTTCAAACATGCAGAAAGGTAGAACAGAAAAAATAATGAACTCTCATGTACCAGTATCCAGGCTAAGAAAGAAAACCCCCTATGTATCTCTCTCCTATCTCATCCCTCTACTCCCCTGTTAGAGATAGACAATATCTTGTATTTAGTGTTTACCTTTTCCAAACATGTATTTTATAATGTAAATGGGATTATGTTATATGTGCACTTTTTTTGTGTGTGTGTGAGGAAGATCAGCCCTGAGCTAACATCCATGCTAATCCTCCTCTTTTTGCTGAGGAAGACCAGCTCTGAGCTAACATCTATTGCCAATCCTCCTCCTTTTTTTTTTCCCCCAAAGCCCCAGTAGATAGTTGTATGTCATAGTTGCACATCCTTCTAGTTGCTGTATGTGGACGCGGCCTCAGCATGGCCGGACAAGCTGTGCGTCGGTGCACATCCGGGATCCGAACCCGGGCTGCCAGTAGCGGAGCTCGCGCACTTAACCGCTGAGCCACGGGGCCGGCCCTGTGCTTTTTTAATATATATAGTGACCTGATTTTTTTCAGTCAACACTAGGATGTAATTATGACTCCAATTAATATGCATAGCTTGACAACATAGAATAGTTACTCCATGTTTATTTAACCAGTACCTTTTAATAGATATTTAGATTGTTTATTGTTTTTCGGTGGTGGCAACAATGTAGTATTGAGCATCCTTGTACAGATATCTTTGGGCATTTGTGCAATTATCTTTATAGGACAAATTTCTAAACTTAGACTTGCTAGGTCAAAGTGAATACATATTTTAGAATTTTATTATGTCCTTTGCCCATTTTCCTACTGGGTTGTGATAGTTAAAGACATTTCCTAAATAAATTTGCCTATTTTGAGACTACTTTTAAATGAACTCTGGCAGAGATACTGAGCATGGGGAATGGCACTTACCAAGCACTGTGCCCAATAGTGTGTCACCTTATTTGCTCGTAACCACTAGCTTTTGAGGTAGAGTTAGTCCCGTGAGAAAAGTGAGCTTCAGGAAGGTTGTATACCTTGCCCCCAAGAGTGCTGATGTGGCAGTGGCAGCAGCAGCAGTAGGAGGAGTGGGAGTGGTAGTGCAGTGGTGGTGGTGATGATAGGGAACGTTTCATATATCACTTCATTTAATCTGCACAACAACTCTGAAAGATACTGCTGTTCCTCTCCTCATTTTGCAGAGAAGGAAAAGACACAGAGCTGGTGTCAGAGCCCTAGGGGAATGCAGGTTCATCTGACTCCTAAGTCCGTGTCCCTTGCACTATACCAAGATGATTCTCAGTGAAAAAATGAAACTTTTAAACTTAGTGTGTCCATTTGTGTATTTAAACAGAACCTATATTAAGTTAGGTCCAAACAGTTTTATAAGTATGTTAAGTCCTAATAACTTAGCAACCATTTGAAAAAAATTATACTTATAAACTAGAAAAAAAAATTTTTTTATTTCATTCTTAACTAACTGCAATTGCTTACAAATGGAAAGTATGAAACCTTGGAATTAGATTGGACCTTGCCCACCTCCTTTGCTGTTTTGCGTTGATTTTCTGGAGGTACTTGTTTTTATCCCAGCAATGGCCAGAAATTCAGCTTTGCAAAGATGTCGTTGGAAGGAATTTAGCGCACTATGAACTACCTCAAACTAGTAGTCTGTATGGTGTTCAACAGATGTCGGGTATTGCCGTGTTCTCCTTGAATGCAAAATACCCTGCCGGTGCTCCTGTGAGTTCACTCCAGCATCCCAGGGCTCCTTGGCACACAGTCTCAGAACCACTGGCTTAACCACTTTGACCCCAGATTCCCAGGGAGGTGCACAGCCCACTGTCGTAGTTCCATGCTCTGCTTGCTTTGGATGTTCAGTTCAGTACATACTTGTCTGATAAATATAATAATCAACTCTTCATCATTGGGAATAATGAAGATTTGCAAAAAATTTTCAGCTATTCTTGAAAATCTACATTTATTCCTATAAAACTAAAATCTTGAGAGATGAACATAAATATTCACTTAATTATAATATAGAATCAAGTCATATAGGCTATTAATAATAATTTTATTTCGTTTAATATTTAAAGTTATCTGAATCTTCTAAATATTTCTGTGATATTCTCTTCTATTTTTCTACTCTAATAAGTATGTTTTACTGTGCTCTTCATCTCTTTTAGTGGAAAAAGATGGAAACCATCACACAAAAGAGACTCACTTCAATAATTTGTATAGTATGGTACATTACTGTGAAAATATAGCAGAATGCAGGAGAATACAGCTTTTGTCTTACTTTGGTGAAAATGGATTTAATCCTGATTTTTGCAAGAAATACCCAGATGTTTCTTGTGATAATTGCTGTAAAACAAAGGTAAAATAAGAAAGTTTTAAATTTTTTGTAATTAAGGAAATTGCCAAGAGTTTTTTTCTTCTCTCAATTTAGATAAATTAGATACAAATTAGGTTACAATAAGTGGGCCCTAAGAGGTTAAACAAGGGAAAGATGACTTCCTCCTTGTAGTAATTTGGAATAGAAACATTTTAATGGTAATTCTGTGGAATATCTTTAGAATTAGAAGCCTATAAAAAAAATACCCTTGTCCTATCCAAAATACTGAGGTTATATACATGCACTAATGATTATAGGATATTTTAGAAATATCATTAATCTGTAACTATACAAAAAGATCCAACATGGGCAGGGAGAATATTTTATTTTATTTTATTTATTTATTTTTTTTGAGGAAGATCAGCCCTGAGCTAACATCCATGCTAATCCTCCTCTTTTTGCTGAGGAAGACTGGCTCTGAGCTAACATCTGTTGCCAGTCCTCCTCCTTTTTTCCCCCCAAAGCCCCAGTGGATAGTTGTATGTCATAGTTGCCTCATCCTTCTAGTTGCTCTATGTGGGACGTAGCCTCAGCATGGCCGAAGAAGCGGTGCGTCGGTGCACGCCCGGGATCCGAACCCGGGTCGCCAGTAGCAGAGCACACACACTTAACCGCTAAGCCACGGGTCCAGCCCAGGTAGAATACTTTAAATTCAACTCTAACCTACATTTAAAGATCTCATTCTCAAAAGAGTTATAATAACTAGTGTAGTGTGTGTTTGGATTCAGATCAATTATATTCTCTATAAATTGGTTTTTAAGAAACTATAAGGAGGGGCCATCCCGGTGGCGCAAGCGGTGAAGTGCACGCATTCTGCTGTGGCAGCCTGGGGTTTGCCGGTTCGGAACCCCGGGCGCGCACCGACGCATCGCTTGTCAGGCCATGCTGTGGTGGCGTCCCATATAAAGTGGAGGAAGATGGGCATGGATGTTAGCCCAGGGCCGATCTTCCTCACCAAAAAAAAAAAAAAAACCTATAAGGAATAATGGCAATAGCTTCTAGATGAGTTTGCTTTCATCTGTCCTAAAAATAACCTTGGGAGGATGTTAAATTCAATCATTAGGTACTTGATTGTTCCTATCACGGTAATTCTGTGTTTTAATGTCTATTGTACTTTACAATTTACAGAGTATTTTCACAGTTGATATATTATTTGAAATGTCTGTGCAAGGTGCTGGGAATTCACAAATGAACATGGTGTGGGCCAATCCGTAGACTGGAGGGGAGGCAGACATATATGTATTCACATAATTGTGATACCGTGTGATAAGTGCAGTTACAAAGATATGCAGCACTAGCCAGAGCAGAGGGTGGTTTACTCTCTCTTGGGGTGAAATCTGCAGATTAATGGCCATCTCCACCCGCTGCACCCCACCTGTAGATGTTGCTAATCAGTTCACTCATTCAACAAATATTTGAGTGCCTGCTCTGTGACAGACACTGGTCTAGGAGTCTGGGATACATCACTGAACAAAATATAAAGATCCTTGCCCTGTGGCTCTTACATTCTAGCAGAGGGAGGCTGAATACAAACAATATACATATAAGTTCATGTTAAGGGAGAAAAACTGTGGTGAAAAGTACAGCAGCGTAAGTGGTCAGGAGTAGTGGGTGGGAGGCAGTATTAGTTAAGGTGGCCTGGGGAAGTCTTATTGCGATGATGAGACCTGAGCAAAAGCTTGAAGAAACAGGTTAGCTGAGTAGCTCCCTGGACATGGGCATTCTTGGCCAAAGCCAAGAACAAAGGCCCTAAGGTGGGGGGTATGCCTGTGCATTTGAAGGATAGTAAGGGAGCCGTGTGGCTCAGCAAGGCTAAGAGTCAGCTAGGGGTAAAGGTAATGGCTGGCCACAGGAGTAACTGGAAGAATGGAGTGACCCTCAGCCGAGATGTTTGGGGAACGCTGTTTGGCAGGGAAGATCAGGAATTTAGTTTGGGGCGTATTGAGTTAGATATGTCTATTAGATTCAGGAATTCGGAAAAGAGACTGGTGGTACGTATAAATTTGGGAGTGGTTGGCATACAGATGATTTTTAAAGCCATGAGAGCAGATGAAGTCTTCAGAGGTATAAGTTTAGACAAAAGAGGAAAAAAACAAAGACTGAGCCCTGGGACATTAAGAGGTTGAGGAAAAGAAGAACTAGGAAAGGAGACCAAGACAGAGAACTAGTGAAATAAGAAGAAAACCTAGACGGGGCCGGCCCCATGGCGTAGCAGTTAAGTGCGCGCGCACTGCTGCTAGTGGCCCGGGTGCGGATCCCAGGCGCACACCGATGCACCGCTTCGCTTGTCAGGCCATGCTGTGGCGGCGTCCCATATAAAGTGGAGGAAGATGGGCACGGATGTTAGCCCAGGGCCAGTCTTCCTCAGCAAAAAGAGGAGGATTGGCATGGATGTTAGCTCAGGGCTGATCTTCCTCACACACACACACTAAATAAATAAATAAATAAATCTTAAAAAAAAAAAGACGACGACGAAAACCTAGAAAACTAAGTGCAGAAACTGTTCAGGAAGGAGGGAGTGCTAACTAGTCAAATGCTGCTGCTAAGCCGTGGATGATAAGGACTGAGAGAGAATTCACCATGGGATCTAGCCCCACAGAAATCACAATGCCTTTGCCTTGGCCAGCTTCATTAGAGAGGGGCAAAATTGGGGGCAGTGAATATGGAGAACTGTTTCAAGTTTTGCTTCAAGGATGAACAGAGAAATGAAACAGTAGCTGGCCCGGAAAGTGGATCAAGAAAACACAGAAGAAATCACATTTTTGCATGCTGATAGGAATGTACCTATAGAGGGTGAAAAATTGATGTGTAAGGAGAGAGGGGAGAACTGCTGAAGCAGTGTCCTTGAGTAGACAGTGGGGCAGAGCGGATCTAGTGTACAGGTAGAGAGATTGGCTTCAGACAGGAGCTTGGATGGTTCATCTATAACAACAGGAGGAAAGGTAAGAAAATATGGGGTGGATGCTAGTGAGAGATGTAGTGAAGGAAGTTTGTGAAAGCTCTCCTGACTGCTTCAGTTTTCTCAATGAAGTAGGAAGCAAGGTCATCGTCAGGTGACAGTCAGGATAAAAGAGGGGGTTAAGAGAAAAGAGACCCTGTGAAATAGTCGTCTAAGACAGAGGTCAGCAAACTTTATCTTAAAGGGCCAGAGAGTAAATATTTTAGGCTTTGTGGGCCTTAGAATCACTGTCTCTGTCACAACTACTCAGCTCTGCTATTTTAGCCCGAAAGCAGACATGAACAATAAATACATCGATTTTCCATGGCTATATTCCAATAAAATTTGATTTACAAAATTAGGCATATAGCTCATGGGCCATAGTTTGCTGACTCCTAAGAGAATGGGGCAGTGATAGACTAAGGATGTATGATGATTACCTGGCAGCCTTAAGGGTCCACTTGAGGTCTGTGGCCATGTATTGAAAATGAAAACATTCAACGTGGTTGTGTTTCTCCAGCCAAGTTCAGCTACAAAGGTACGGGCATGGAATGGTGGAGAATTGGATCTAATGTGTTTCATCAAGCAATGTGATGAAGTAACCTAAGGGCAAGGGAGTTGAAGGTATATATAATGATTGGCTGTGGAGTTTAAGCTGAGTTAGGAGAACATCTGAGGATGAGGGTCAGTGGATAGTCCCAGTGGATTGTTGGAGTCAGAATTCTAGATGGCATGAGTTGGAAAGGTAGGAGGTGGTGGTCAGAGAATGAAGGGGTTGCCATAAGGTCAAGGTAATAAGTGTGACCATGGGAGTGAGGGGCTGACGTGTGTGGACAACAGGATCATTGGAGCAGAGGGAGATCAAGATGCCAAAGGCCAAGGTGTGGGAGAATCATCTCTGTATCCTAAGTCACCAAGAATTAAGGCGGGAATGATGTTGGAGAGAATGACACAGCACTCTTTTGTGATAATTCTAGATAGAGCCTAAGAATCACTACCAATTGTTAGTATAAGACAAGAAACCTATTTATCTTCAGGTTGTTGGAATGTGGCAGATGACCAAGGATTAGACGGTAGGAAGAACTGCATAGACAGGCACAGAAGCATGATGCGGCTTTTGAGAACTGTAGGTGGTTAGTATTGCTTGTTTAGAGAACTAGGATAGATGAAAGCAGAAAGATCATACAGTAATGGGGGCTTTAAAAAGTAAGCAGAGTTTGGAGACAACTGAGGGGAATGAGAAAGGGAACTAACAGGAGATAATAAAAAGAATTAACTGGTACTAAAGACCCAAAAGAGGTTAGAACTCAAACTTGCATGATTGGACAATGTTTTTCATCCCAAAAGTCACCATCCAGTAAGTGACAGAGCACTGTTCTAGGAAGTGTGAAGGGTTGAAAAAAAAGGAATATTCCTACCCACAGAGTGCTATCAGGTAATTGAAAGACAAGATGTATGTCTGTGAACCAGGAATGAAATAGGCATAGTAGAGTGCCAATTGTTCTAGACACAAGGTTAATGGAAGAACTTAGAAAAGAATGAACATTTGAAACTTCCTTGGTTTTTGGTCATGGTTTTGGTCTGGAAATGGTTATTATGAGACTAATACAGTTAGCATTAAACCCTAGCAATTTAGGTATCATTATCTTAATTATAGCAGAAGGTAATCTCTTTTTATCCATAGGATTATAAGACAAGAGATGTGACTGATGATGTAAAAAATATTGTAAGATTTGTTCAAGAACATAGTTCATCACAAGGAACGAGAAATAGAAAACATGTAGGTCCTTCTGGGAGATTTACTATGAATATGCTGGTCGACATTTTCTTGGGTAAGTTGTCTGTTTTATTGTTTGAGTTACATCAATTGAAATTGAACATCTAAAGAATTCATTACAAGTACATAGAAAAAAAATGTCTTGTCTATTTTCTTATAGAACTTAAGGGTTTCAAAATGAAACATTTTTGAGTAACAAAAGAAAATCAGTTTTTATGAATTATACCAGTTATTTTTATAGAATTTATATACGTCACTAAGATGAGTTTTCACATATAAAAAAAAAAATAAAACTTATACAATTTCATCTGAGTGAGTGGAATATAACTTGCTTGGAGAATTTCCCATTGATGAACTTCCAGTTCAAGATGGCAGCCTGAGCATAAGTATCTGTCTTCTTTTTTTGATTAAGGCCCTATTAAAATAATAGTAAGAAAATGAAATGGGGATTAATTCCATAACAGCATAGAGAAGCAGAGAGAGACCTTCATCAGATTAGAGGTTTTAAAAATCTCTTAAGAAATGGATGGAAGCATGTTGACAAATGGAATGAAATGCAATAAACTACAATGCAAAATAAATGTAGGAGAGAGTTATAGCAGAGGAGGGACTATCAACCAGGCAGAACCCCATTATCACTAGGCCTTGGACTTGAAAGTCTAGAGGTCCAGGGCATGCGAGTGAAAGCAGGGGAGCCAAAAATAGGAGGGGGCAGTTAAAAAAAAGTCTACCTACAAAAGAACTGCATCAAATACCAGCCTGGAATTGATTCCAGAACAAAAATAAATAAACTGCCTGAGGAATAGAAAGGCAACTGAGTTAGGGGCCAGAGCCCCTAAGTGGCATTTGGGGACCACCCAGCCCACCTCAAGTCTGGCCCTACCCACTTACCCTAAAGCAAACCTGATAACTGAATATCCCTATTCAGGGAAGGAATTTGGGGGGAAATAGACCTAGATATAAAATAACAGAGGAAATCCACCTAAAAGGTATAACCTAGTCCCTGAAGGTTAAATATAAAGGGACAAAATAAATAAATTAATTAATTAATTAATTAATTAAATATAAAGGGACAGACAGTCAAGAGAAGGACCAAATAAGTAGAGTATTTAACCCTAGGGACAGAAATAATTTAGAAAATAGGCAACAGCTTTGGGGAGAAGAGAGCGTGATTCCTAATTAGTATTTTCACAAAGACTTAATAATAGAATGTTATGGAAAAGAAACAAAGAATGAGAAAGAGCTGTTAAAAATTTTAAATGATTGGGGCTGGCCCAGTGGCGTAGTGGTTAAGGTTGTGTGCCCTGCTTCGGTGGCCTGGGGTTTGCAGGTTCGGATCCCGGGCATGGACCTATGCACTGCTTATCAAGCCGTGCTGTGGCGGTATCCCGTATAAAGTAGAGGAACATGGGCATGGATGTTAGCCCAGGGCAAATCTTCCTCAGCAAAAAGAGGAGGATTGGCAACAGATGTTAGCTCAGGGCTAATCTTGCTCAAAAAAAAAATTTAAGTGATTGGCAAAGGAACTTTAGTGAAAGGTTGGAGGATAAAGTCAAGTAAATCGTCTAAGACCTGAGCAAAAAGATATATGGAAAATATGAGAGAAAAATATAGATCAATTCTTAGGAGATGTAAAATCTGACAGATAAAATTTTTTTGGGGGGGGGAGGAAGATCAGCCCTGAGCTAACATCTGATGCCAATCCTCTTTTTTGCTGAGGAAGCCTCGCCCTGGGCTAACATGCCCATCTTCCTCTACTGTATATGGGACGCCGCCACAGCATGGCTTGACAAGCCACGCATCGGTGTGCACCTGGGATCCAAACCGGCGAACCTCGTGCTGCCGAATCAGAGAGCGCACACTTAACCGCTGCGCCACCGGGCTGGCCCCTAAAATTTTTGAAATGGAAAATAGAGAGAGGGTTTTATCAAACCAATGATAGAAGAAAATTTTCCAGAGTGGAAGAGAAAGCCTTCAGATTAAAATGCCCAGTGAATGCCAAATAAGATGCTTTATAAGATGAGCTTTAAGAATACCAAGAGTAGAGATGCTGGGGAGGAAAGACTCTTCCTCTGCTTTGTTAGATTTATTAGTCGGGGGCCTGTGAATTAAACTGACAAAAGACAAGTTAGCAAGAGAAAAGACAGATTTAATCATGTACGTATGGGAGTTCACAGAGAAGTGTGACTCAAAGGGGCAGTTGGAATTTGTAGCTTATATACCATCTTAATAGGGGAAAGAGAGTGGGGGAAATGACGCTTATGGGAAAACAAATGATTTTTTGGAAAGATAAATGGGCCCTTAGAAGAATAAATGGGAGGGAGATACGATCAGTTCTGTGACAGTGTCTGTTTAGGTGTGATGGGGAGACTTCTCAACTCCAGTGCTAAGAGTCAGCCTTCCCTGGTTGCTCCCAGGGAGGGGATTTATGACAGTTGAGTTCTTTTAGAGGGCTCTGCTTTTTGGCAGATAAGAGATTTCAGAAACTCAAATGCCTTCTGCTCAAAATAATTTTTATGCTGCAGTGGCATATTCTGGACCCCTTCAGAGATAATCCTGAAAGCTTTGGAAAGAACAGAAACCAAAACCAAACTGGCATCAGATTAATATCAGCAACCCCGGAGACTAGAAGGCAAAGAAAGTGATTGCCCATCATATGATACCGTAAACAGAGGAACTGACTCATGGGTCCAGTGAGAAGAAATGGTGCCATCACAGCTATGCAGCAGGTCCAGGAAGCAGTCTGTGCAAATTGTAACAGAAAGTCAAGAAAAATAGGTCCCGAGCAGTATAGAGAAAGAAGAAGAAATAAAAGATTTTATTGATGACAGTGAAGAACACACATGTTACTTCTCAACAAAAAAAAAAGAGAAAGGCACTTAGAAACTCCAGGGGAAAGATTATATAAGAAAACCAAGGTCAAATATAAAACGAAGGAAATTGTTACACGATTTTGAGTAATTGATAGAATGTACACAAAATAATCCATTTGTCTGGATGCAGTAAACATCCTCAGGGTTGCACAAGAGTCATGATGGCCCAAGTAGGAAAGGAAACCAGTCATGCTATAAGTACTGCTGGTTTGCTGCAGTGGTCAGGTCCAGGCACAGAGTGAAACATGGTGAGAGGACAGGACAGGATGTGCGTGTGAATCTTGATGATGGAAAAGCAAAAATACAGTAAATAAAAATAAAGGAATAACCTCCTACATGGAGGGGAGGGAGAGTGGTCAAGAGTTCTCTCTAAAGTTACAAAAATAGTTAATAGATGAACCTATGTTATCATATAATTAGCAAAATCTGGGGGAGGGTAAAGTGAAGGGGGTGGTATAAATGAGACCACCCTCATCTTTCGTAGTGAGAGGTCAATAGATAATGGCAGGTGGTGCCTGGCTTGTGCAGTGACACCAAGAGTTAGGGTTCAGTGTAGAGGTGACCACCAGAAGAGCTGAAAACAAAAGGATTTAAAAGGTGATTGCCTTGGAGAAGAGGGTGAGACTGGGGAGGGGAAGGGTGGGACAGAGGAATGTTGTTTGTGGGAATGCACATGTATTACTTTAATTTAAAATATATAAAGCAATTAATGGGTTCATTCATTTTTTAAAAAATGAATAGCCTAGGTTGGAGTAGGAAGATGGTTTGCTCAGTTTCTCGCTGTTCCTTCTGGATCTGCTCATTCTTGCAGACAAAAACAGCTTTTAGTGCTGGTGTGCCCCTTGTGGATTTTTTGTGTGTGTGTGTGAGGAAGATTGGCTCTGAGCTAACACCCGTTGCCAAATTGCTTGAGGAAGATTGTTCCTGAGCTAATGTGTGCCAGTCTCCATCCTCCCTGTATGAGGGACACCACCACAGCATGGCTTGGTGAGTGGTATGTAGGTCCACGCCCGGGATCCAAACACGCAAACCCTGGGCTGGCCCCTCCTTTCTGGAGATTCTTGCGTTCTCCCAGTTTGGACCTCTTTTAGGGGTGGAAGGAATGAGATATTGCAGATAAAATAACTTATTGTACGAGTGATGCATGATCAGTGTGCATTATGATATGTAGAAAACTAAAAAATATAAATAACTCCAGAAAAAACTGCTAATATTTTAATTTGTTTGCTCACAGTCACGTATGTATCATATTGTATATATAATTTATATCATTTTTATATAACAAGATATAAGCATTTTCTGAATTTTTATTCTAAAGTGCTTTTTAATAATTTATATTTTATCATATTGATGAAATGTGTATAAGTAGTCTTATTTTAGAACATTTTTTTTATTGTAAATAATAGTGTGATAAACAGCCTCTTAAATACACCTTCAAGGGCCAGCCCCGGTGGCCTAGTGGTTAAGTTTGGTGTGCTCCGCTTTGGCGGCCCAGGTTCAGTTCCTGACAACTACACAAGTTGTCTGTCAGTGGCTGTGCTGTGGTGGCGACTCACATACAAAAAGAGGAAGATTGGCGGCAGATGTTAGCTCAGGGTGAATCTTCCTCAGCAAATAAATACATACATACATACATACATAGATCTTTGACTACGTCTCTAATTGCATCTTTCATGTAGACTCCTAGAAAGATTACTAAATCAAACATTTTTCTGACACATTCTTCAGTTTCTCATTAGCTCTTATATGTTTTTAAGAAAACTGTTTATGTTTCATCCAGCTGTCTTAGTTATCCTCAGCACTAGGGCTGGTCCACATCATCCAGCCCACCCTTACCAGAGCAGAGGTCCTGATCCTGTAATGTCACATTTCAGGGACACAAATCACTTGAGAAAAGAAAAATTTAAATCATTCAGCATATATGACCAGAAGCCATCTGAAATTTACAATAATGTGATTATTGGAACCTCTTAAAATAGAGCTAAAGCTTTACAAAGTAACTGTTAATTCTAACTATAATCAACGTCACAAGGCTTCTGAAGTAGACTGTTATAATAAAATTGTGTTTACAATGAAGACATTCGTAATTACAGCAGCTTGAATGTAAAACCAAGGATCCAGCCCTCAGCCAGTGAGAGGAGGAGGGAAGTGTGCACAGCCTTGTGGAGTGTTGTGCTTTTGTTTTGGAATTTGTATGGGCTTCGTTTGTGAGGGTGACAAAAAGTATAGACTTAAATACTTTGATTGTAAATAGGTAGCAATTTCAGTACAGGACCAGAGATAGTATTTATAAAATTGATTGTCAAAAATTGATTGTCAAAAATGCACAATTATCCTAACGTAGCACATTGATATGAAGCTGTTAAGGTTTATATGAACTCTTTCTTTGATTTCTTTGCTGTAATATAATTTTATAAGCTGGAAATGCAACATCCTAAAATGATAAACTTTATTTTGCTGCTGTTTTTGGTCAATGTGTGTTATAAAAAGATGAGGAAAAGTACATTCAACCATTAAAATTTTACAGTTCTACTCAAATATTCTCATTTTATTGAAATGGGTGTCTGTTGGTGCCATGGATTTTCCTGTGGAATAGACTGTTCCCTTTATCCAGACACGTCCATAAATGACTTTTTCAGCCTTTTCTATTAGAGGGTTGTGGTGTACCTACGTTTACTAATCTAACTTCTCATACCCTCTTACCAGGGAGTAAGAGTGCAAAAATTCAGTCGGGGATATTTGGAAAGGGATCTACTTATTCACGACACAATGCCGAAAGACTTTTTAAAAAGCTAATACTTGACAAGATCTTGGATGAAGATTTATATATCAATGCCAATGACCAAGCAATTGCCTATGTGATGCCCGGAAATAAAGCCCAAACTGTACTAAACGGGCATTTAAAGGTATGGTATTTTAAATGTTTATTTCATTTTAGTATCTCCCAGTGAGTGGACAAAAATATATTACTGCAAATTAAAGTGTCTTTTCCAAAGCTTATGGATACTGAATTTATATCTACTGTCCTATATGAACATACTCTGTTCCTCTTAATTTGGAAAGAGATCTTAAAATTGAATCCAAGTAATGTAATACCTGTCAAAATGAATTTAATGAGCTATCAGATCACTTAAATCATCATCTGTTCATTAAATAAACATTTATCAAGAAGCTCTTCTGTACTATGCCCTAGAGATAGAAAGACAGAGAGTACACAGCACCTGTTCCCAAGGGGCTCACTGTCTACTCGGCATAATAGAAATACCAAAAAAAGGTGCAATTAAGCATTAAATAAAGCCTCTCTTTGGATATAAGCATGCACATACCCACTCCTGTGATCTCTTTCTCTCTCACAAAGGTAGATTTTATGGAAACGGAAAATTACAGCAGTGTGAAAAAACAAAAAGCGTTGGTGGCAAGGGTATCTCAGAGGGAAGAGATGGTTAAGAAATGTCTTGGAGAACTTACGGAAGTCTGCAAATCTCTGGGGAAAGTTTTTGGTGTCCACTACTTTAATATTTTCAATACTGTCACTCTCAAGAAGCTTGCAGGTGAGTATATGTGAGTCTTCTGTTACGTGGCATAAATTAATAGGCCAAAAGTTAATCTTGCTAAGGAACTTTTTAAGTGCATAAATATATCTGTCTTTTTTATTATTTTTATTTAACTACTAAATTGAAAGCTCAGAGAAACAATTTAAACTTATTCTTGAGATAAAATATATTCTTTAAGATCTGTGCAGTACTTTGTTATTCAGACATATGGTATAATTTTAATTTTATACTTTAATGCTGGATATTAGAATATGGATAATTGTGATCTCTAACACTAGGTGTCACTTAATGATTTTGTGTCCATTATCTGCCTGCCTTATGATGTTTAGCTGTGTTATGTACAAATGCCTTGGCAATGAAGAGGTAAGTTCCTTACAAAAAGAGATTGTTTTATGCTTCTTTGAATCTGGATCTAGCAAACTGCTATGTCTTTAGTTAATAAATACTTGCTAACCTGAGTTATTTCCATAGCTTCAGAGAGCTCAACCCAGAATTCTAACAGTAAAGTCCCTGGAAAATAAGTTGTTCACAGAGTTGACTGACTAGTGTGCCTTACCTTCCAGGTTCTTCTTTCACATAGTCTCATCGTCATGACCTTCTCTCTTTTCCATCCCCACTCCTATGAGCATAGGTCATTACAGTATGTCATCAGCTCTAAGATGCCATCTATTTTCAGACACCGTTATTTTATGGACTGTTAAGAAAGAAAAAATTCTACTAATTAAACTATGACAGTGCTTTCATGGAAAGAATTGGTTTTGACTTATTTAGATATAGATTTTTATCACATATAACTGTGCATATATTAAAAATGCATAAAATCAAAGTAAGTTAATTTAGGTACTTGTAAATACTCACATTCAAAGCCTGACTCTTCATGGGGCCAGTCCAGTGGCATAGCGGTTAAGTTTGTGTGCTCTGCTTCAGCAGCCCGGGGTTCACCAGTGCGGATCCTGGGTGTGGACTTACTCACCACTCATCAAGCCGTGCTGTGGAGGCGTTCCACATAGAAGAGCTACAAGTGTACAACTGTGATATATGCAACTATGTACTGGGGCTTTGAGGAGAAAAAAGAGGAAGTTGGCAACAGATGTTAGCGCAGGGCCAATCTTCCTCAAAAAAAAAAAAAAAACAACCTGACACTTCTGAATCGTTTTTTTGACTAGTTGTCTTTCTTTTTCCTCGTCTCATTGAGAATGTTAATGATACAGCCTTTTTAGCATGTTCCACTATTTTCCCTAGGATTTTAATCAAAACTTTTATCACCCATTCTGATTTGATGGTGGCATTTTCTTGATGATACTAGAAAGTGTCAACGAAGGTTGCACGTCTCTCAGGAACACAGTGTAACACTGCTTCATCTACTCTAGGCATATTCTCTTTTAGGTTGTGTAAAGCACTTGGTTGTTGCTTGCAAGAAACTATGGAATTGTGGTCATTTCCTCAAAGACAGATATTTGCTTTATTAATGCCAGATTTATTCCTCATTACTGTGTTCTGAGCTTTTCTGCATTCACAATCCCTTTCCCAGTGCTAATCACAGTCTAGGCTTTCTGTAGACATTCCATGTGGCAGTTAGCATGTGAGGACCCAGCACTGCAGTGACGCTGTCGACGTGCTGACAGTGCAGATGGCTGTGCCTCGGTTCCCACATGCACTGGCGGCAGCAGCCGCAGTACAGCTGCCATTTGGCCGTCAGCACTGTAAGATGCACCTTGACTCAGGAATGCCAAAACGTGAGAGAGTGTGTGTCTTCGAATCGATGAAATACAGTATTTTCTTCCTGGGCTATTGGTGTGGTTTCCTAACTGGTCTCCTTAACTCCAGTTATGAACATGATATACATTTTAATCTTTCAAAAACTGCTAAAACTCCAGCAGCTCTCCAGATGAGGTACAAATTCTGTCAAGGATCTGCATTTCTACTTGCCTCTCCCGCTTTATCTTCCACTAACCCCCTCCATAAACCTTCTGGTCTGTCCCACAGGTCTGTTCCTTTTCCTCTAAATATAGAAATGATGTGAAAATTACAGATTTGAAATCCACCCTTTGCTCAAGTCAGATACGTAGGAATTATTACTCCCTCACTCCCCATAGCCAGTGCATCAATAAATCCTGCAGACCCAGCCTCCAAAACATATCCATCCCTCTCTCCTCTCCATCCTCACTACTACATTCTTGTTCACTGCATCCTCTCTTGCTCCAACAGTGGCTTCCACCAGGCTCCCAGTCCACTCTCCCTCACAATCCATTTTCCATACAGCAGCCAGAGTGATCTTTATTTTTTATTTATTTAGTTTTTTGTGAGGAAGATCAGCCCTGAGCTAACATCCATGCCAACCCTCCTCTTTTTTTGCTGAGGAAGACTGGCCCTGAGCTAACATCTATTGCCAATCCTTCTCCTTTTTTTCCCTTTTTCTCCCCAAAGCTCCAGTAGATAGTTGTATGTCATAGTTGCACATCTTTCTAGTTGCTATATGTGGGACGCCACCTCAGTATGGCCAGACACGCAGTGCGTCGGTGCGCGTCCAGGATCCGAACCTGGGCCACCAGTAGCGGAGTGCACACACTTAACCGCTAAGCCATGGGGCTGGTCCCAGAGTGATCTTTAAAATGACCGACTTGTCTAGCTACAAGACTAATGTGCTATCTGTATGCAGAGGACTCTTTTTTTTCTTTCCTTTTTTTTTTTTTTTGAGGAAGATTGGCCCTGAGCTAACATCTGTTGCCAGTCTTCCTCTTTTTCTTTTTTTCCCCAAAGCCCCAGTACAGAGTTGTATATCCTAGTTGTACGTCCTTCTAGCTCTTCTATGTGGGATGCCGCCTCGTCATGGCTTGATGAGCCATGAGTAGGTCTGTGCGCAGGATTCGAACTGGCGAATCCCCGGCCCCTGAAGGGGAACGCACGAACTTAACTGCTATGCCACCAGGCTGGCCCCCAGAGGACTCTTAAAAGCCTGCTTGTTGAACTCAGAATGCCTGCTTCACCCCACATGTGGAAAGACAGGAGGAAGAATGGGTTTGGGTTGGGGAAAGTAAGAATTCGGTTATGGCCTTACTGAGTAGGATAGACAAGTCTGGAGTGCAGGGCAAAAGTCAGAGCTGGAGATATAAATGTGGGCGTTCTCCACAACAGTGGGAATATCAGTCTTGCAGCTGGACAAGTCTGTGTTGTGAGAACAGTGGGCGAGAGCAAAGTCTGGGTAAACTGAGGCACGTTGCACGGGTCCCGCCTGTAGTTTCCCTCATGTCCTTTGCTCTGGCCCACTCTCTGCCCTGACGTATGCACGTTTGCTGCTGGAACTGGATGATGGGCTCCTGCCTTCTAGGCCTGTCTGCTGCCTCTGCTGGCACTAAGTGCCTTTTAGAAATTGACCCATGTGCCCAGTGCTCTGCAGTTAATTGGCACTTAACAAACGTGCTGAATGGGTGAATGAGCATGAATTCAGTGGGTTTTCTATGGGTGGTAATTTAAATTCCTAATTTTATGCCCATGCACAGAATCTTTATCTTCTGATCCTGAGATTTTGCTTCAAATTGATGGTGTTACTGAAGACAAACTGGAAAAATATGGTGCAGAAGTGATTCCAATATTACAGAAATACTCTGAGTGGACATTGCCAGGTTCAGTATACAGCCAAATATGTGTTTTCTAAAAGCCTGTTTTAGTGTTAAGCGATGCATCTTACTGGATTAGAATTATGTGGTTTCCGGGTTGTATTAATACTTTTACACCTTGTCACACTGATGTTCAAGTGCTCAGACCACCCCCAGTGGTGTGTCAGTCACCTCTTAGAGGACACTGGTGCTTTTGTCCCCCAGGGGATGCCAGTCACTGAACCTGCTAATAGAACCAAAGGGCGACCTTTGGGCCTGGGAGTTACTGGTTCTGTTAAGGCAAGCGCCCGAGGAATCAGGAGCTCTGGGTGCAGATCCCAGATCTGCTACCATCTCGCTCTGTGATCCTTGGCAGGCCACGGATAACTTCTTTGTGCTTCACTTTCTTTATCTAGGAAGGAATATGTTATCTGACAAGCATGTCTAAAGATAGAATTTAAGAGTTTAAATGTTTTGGAAAAATGTTAAGATGTAATTGGAATGCAATTAGATAATAACAATAGATAATCTTATTGTTATTAGCAGTTGAAAGAATCTGCCTGGGTGAGTGCATCATCAGCAGACATTCCCAGAGGTTACATTAGGCCTGTCATGTAGCACCTCTAATTGTGAACCTCATCACTGAGCTATAGAAAGCATTGACTAAGGGAAAATTGAGAACAAAGAAAGATTTTGTTGTAGGAGATATGGTGGGTGCAGAAGTGTTATGCCCTTCTATAACATATTGCCATGCAATAAGACACAACAGACAAGCCAAGTTAATTGTTGACCACAGTAGGGGTTTCTTCTCAAGGCTAACGGAAATGGCAAGCAAGATGAGAAATGAATGAGCATGCATTTTAAGTTGTCTCTCCACAGTCATTTTTTTATCCATTAACAAAATGCTGAAAAGTAGGGTTTTTGTAAATTCCTCTGTATGGTAATTATTCCATTAAAAGCCTTGCTTTGAATACATTGACAATCTCTTGGTAGGAACTTGAACATTTGTTTAGTATGGTAACTTGTTTGAAAGGGGATTTTACCCACATTAGACAGGGCTGCTCTGTGGAAACAGCCCACAGTGTGGTAGTGATCTGTCCTACGTATTGACAGACAGACACTGTGCCAAGAGCTTTGCCTATTTTGTGTTATTGAATCCTCGCAACACCCATTTACAGGTGAGAATGGGGGAGGCCTTCTCATTTCTCCAAAGTCCCACAGCTCTTCGCCCAAGCTATACTGCCTCCTGTGTGAACTAGTGTTGGACGGATGAGGAGTCCGACGTGCCCTTCCTGCCAGGCAGGAGGGTCGTCTGGGGGAGAACCAGACCAGCCAGGAAGTATCTTCCATCAGAAAATGGAGCCGGGATCCCTGTTGACCTCTGGAGGGGTTTCATGCTTTTTGGGTGCCTTGGGATGTAAATACCTATGGAAATTACTATCTTCTTTGCAAATGTGTACTTTCTTACAGATCCATTTTCTGCATAGTCTGTGAAATATTCACAACTGTTATGCAAAGAAGTGTTTTTTGTCTTTGAAGAGTAAAATATCATCTAGACTTTTCTGACACTCATTTACTAAATAACTGTTGTGCAGAGATGAAACGCAGAACATAGTTTGTTATGTTTCTCTTACACTGGGCTTATTTTTTCAGCATGTGTGAAATGATAAATAAAATTGTTTTTTATTTAGCACTTTATACTTTCCAAAGAGCTTAACAAGATTAACTGCTCAAACAAAAACAGGGACGCAGGCCATACACAACAGAGTATGAGGCAAACCTGATGTCTCTAGTTAAGTTAAAAGAGTATCACAAATTTTTTTAATGAATTCTGATCCCCTTTCTTTAAAAATAAATTGGCATTGAGCACTTTGGGGCTTTGTGAAGTAAAAAAAGAAATGTTCAGTTCTTGTGGAATTGTTGAATCCATGTGGCAGGAGGGTGCCAGAAAGGCAGCCAGGTGTCAGCTGAGCTGCGCCCGTGTTGTGTATCTCCGTGTAGACCGTAAGCACACTTGGAGCAGCTCAGTGTCACCGGTAAACGTCTGCATTGTCCGTTTGTAGCTGAGGACGGTTCCCCACGGGTAAGCCCATCCAGCAGCAGAGGCACTGGAAGAAATGCCACTGAGGAGTTCCATGAGGAAACACCCGTATCTTCTCACTACTTTGCAAATAAAACCAAAAATGAAAGAAAGAGGAAAAGGATGTCAGCTTCCCAAAGGTCTAAGAGGAGAAAAACTGGCTTCGGTGCTTCCAAGACAAAAGGGTATGTTCTGTGACATGTTCTGCAATGTGGGATATAAGGGAGAAAAGAACAAAAGCAAACTGCTCTGGTTTGCTTTTAAGTATTTATTAAAATAAGCCATTATTAAATGTTGCCCCTCCAGTTGTGGAGTGATGATTAAGGTTTGATCTGAAACAAAATCATTTGTTTCAGATTTTTAAAGTATCTTCTTCTAAGTTGATTATCGCTAAAGTTTTATAGTTTGCAAAATCTTTGCCAATTTTGACCTTACCTTAGAAAAAAAAAATTTGATAATTGTTCTTCTTGAGAGACTTTTCCACCTAAAATACTATAAACCATATACTAGCTGAATAAGCAAAGGGCTTTGTTCCTCGTTGCTCTTATGATTCTGTCAGGACTTGCTACCCTGCTTTTACTGCCGCAGAATCTGCAGGCCTCCACGTGGAGGCCCTACATGCTCCCTGCCATTCGTTAATACCTAGGAGAACCAACCTCCCAGCCTTCAAAGGGTAGCAGAGAAGAGGCCACAACAGGAAAACCAAAAGGTCTAGGCACGGCGTGAATGGCTTCCATCTTCCCTTTCCCACATCTGCCTGGCCCCTGGGCTGGGATGCGTCTGCTTTGGGGTGCTCTCTGCGCACGGAGCGGGCACAGAGAGAGCATTGTCAGGTCCGGGGGGAGTGATCTGGGCAGCATTATTTCTTCATAATTACACTGTTTCTGACAGCCCCTTTCTCCTGTCTTCTGCAAGGACATCCTCTGCCCTTGCTTCATAGGTAAGTGGGCAAGATTGTGACCATCCTGTCAGTGTGGAGAATGTGGCCCCAAAATAACTGCATATTATAACAGTATGCTTACAGAACCAGGAAACAAGGCCTCAGGAAACTTTTGCAAGCTGTTGTGTTTTTCTTTTGCAGTTTTTCTACCTGTTTTCCTTTTAGGTAATAAAAAGCAAAAATTGAGTGGGGGAAGAGAAAGGAAGGCAAATGTTACCAAATTGTCGTTTTCTTGTTAAATCCATAAACAAACATCTTGTATGTGCTGATCCTTCTGCCAGGGTACAGGAATTAAAGGCATTAGTAAATGTTAGTTTAATTTTGTGATTTTTAGTGCACAAGTGACCAGCAGATGTTCTTCTGTGGGGACATTTTTCTTTTCTTCATTTACTCCTCCGTTTTGGGAAATACTGTTTACTCGGAAGTTCACACAGAGCAGGAGACCTTAAAAGGCATCTGGTCCAGCCCCTGGGGGTTTCTGAGGAGGAGGCTGAAGCCCCGCCTGGGGAAGGCTCATGTGAGGCTGTCCCCACCTGGTCTCAATTCCACAGGTAGGACTGGGCACCGGCTCGCCCACGCCTGCCCAGAGCACTTTCATTTCTGCACAGCGTCCTTGGAGATTCCTTCAAAACCATCATTGTCTTCTCGTTTTTACTTGTTAGAACAAAGCAAACCATATTTTAGCGTTCGTTGCCGTCCTCTCCCTTATTCAGTTTTCACAACTTTTGTTTATAAGAGAAAAGCACGTTGCCCTATGGTCTAGGACCTAATCTAATAAGTAGTAAAACTCACGCTTGTCCAAAAGCCAGCACCAATTTTGATGCTAGTTTTTAATTAGCCTACGTGTTTACAGTGGGATTCTTTTCTAATCCCTGCTGGCTAAAACCAGTAAGTTTTGTGACTTTTTTTTTACCCTTGTAGCAGCCTCCTTGTGTTTGTGCTTCATCCTCCTTATTGTCACTGAATCACTCTGAAAGATGGTTTCCCACAGTTCCCAGTCTGCTCACCTGGTTGAGAGTCTGCACAGCGACAGAATAAATGTGGCTCTTTGCCAGAGACTTAACTCTCCACCCTGCCCTCAGAGTTTTACATCTTCAGAATGACACACAATGAACCACTTGTGTTCTGGGCTCTGAGTGGGAGTAAAATGGATGGCCCCGGTGAAATGGAGGCTGCTGTTGGCAGGTTCGTTCTGTAAATCAACATAAACAGCAGGTTTTTGCTCGGGGCTTAATTTCTCAGCAGGAAACCAGCACAGGGAAATTTAAGGCTGCTTCTCTGCCTTAGAAGCGGATATTTGCCAGTTCTGCAGTAAAATTGCCCTCAAGCAAGAGTTTAAAAATGTTAAAAAAAAAAACACACTTTACCCAGCCCCACCAAAATGTCGTTACCACAGACTGGAGGCCCTGATTCCCTGGCCCCTAAATTCAAAGATGGGAGGCCACGTGCATGCCCTGATGCTGTGCACTAATGCTGGGCATGAATTCAGCCTGGTCACAAAGCCGTCACAAAAATTCCGGTAGGGAAAGCCTTCTATAGGGAATGCTGCCTGCTGTTATCCTTGTAAACATGCCGGCCCTGGGATTTCTATTTTTTTCCGTTTTATTTGAGGGGAGAAAAAAAGGTGTTACCTTCAGGTCGGTGAGAGAAGTGAGGTGCTGGAAGGACTTTGTGATGGGCTGTGGCAGGGGCTGCTTTCCTGGTTTAAGGCAGCGAGTGGGAGGCAAGAGCAGGCAGATCTTGGAGGGTAGGCAGGAGAGTGAGCTGCTGCCTGACAGCAGCATGGCCCTGACAGAGGCGTGCCAGACCTGAGCAACTCTCGGGCCTCCCTGGGGAACCACATCTGCAGCCTTCCCCGCGGCCGGGGCTGGCCAGGAAGAGGCTCCCCTCTGCTCTACCCGCCCACCCAGCTCAGCCAAGAGCAGGACCCCAGCTCTGCCCCATCTCCACTCACCCACAAAACTACCTTTCTCTGGACAGTATAAGCCCAGTAATTCCAGAGTGTCTATTGTCTGGGCATTTGGGGCCTTAAAACAAGGTATTCTTGCTTCCTTTATTTGGTCAGGATAGATCCAGGAATGTGGATCTCAGCTCTGTTGTCCAGAGGGAGAGGCCTGATGATCAGCCATGAAAAGTGTGGGTGGACAGAAGGCTCGGAGTTGGTCTCAAGTCACAGAAGTAAGAAACAATCCTTGACATTTTAGGAAGACAAATTTAGGACAAATTTGTGTGAAGGGCAGCAGTCCTTTAGTACTTGAATTGTCAAGGAAACTTACCTTACCCAGGGGGTTTATAGGCAGAAAATTCACAGAGACCTCAGACCAAGGAAAGTCATGGATCGTAGAGCTCCGTGCAGGTTAAGAGAAAGAAGACTGTTCACTTGTGGTTTTATTTAACATTTTCTTTTCTTTGTCACCTTTTAGGGGGTCCACCGCATGCAGAAAGATATCTTCTAAAACTAAATCCTCCAACATATTTGGACCCAGTTCAGCTTTGCATGGTTCTGAAGCGGCGTCAGGAGCCAGTAGGAAGTTGGGGATTATGGCTCCACCAAAGCCTGTAAATAGACCGTTCCTTAAGCCTGCATATGCACTTGCACAACAACCAAATCTCAGTGTGCATAGACCTCATTTCTTGTCAGCGTCTGACCATCTGTGAATATAAAGCTCTTAGTTTTGTTATGCCATTTGTAATTTTTACTCATATCTATTAATATTTAAATAAATGCTTGGGGTGACAGTTCTTATTTTTAAAATAAACATTTTCTTTTGAATAAGCATGATTTGCTGCCACTGCAAGCGTTGTGGCCGTTGTTTCTCAGAACTTCTGAAGCAGCAGCTGAATCATCTCAGAAAAACTCTAAGCACGTCATGAAACACAAAAGCTCAAGGGAAAGACATGGATGGGACATTGTGAAACTAAAACTTTTTGCGTAAGAGGACATAAACAAAATTAAAAGACAAATGACAGAGAAAATAGGGAAAAATATATAACAGAGGATTAATATCCATAATATACAAAGAGTACCTATAAACCATTAAGGAAAAAAAGATAGCCCAGTAGAAAAATGAACAAAGATTGTGAATAGGCTCTTCTCAGAAGAAGAAATACAAATGGCCCATGAATATGTGGAAAATACCCAATCTCCCTAGTTAAAAATATAAATTACAATAATGAGATGCCATTCTTTTGCCTATGAAATTGTCCACACTGGACAGTCTCCCAAAATCTGGGGTCAACAAGAGAGTGGTCAAACATTCTGTTGGTGAGAACATATTAAATGTTGGTGTTGTCCTTTAGTATTAGGGAGGCCGTACTTTTCCAGACTATCCATTAATAGGCTGGTTGGCCAGAAAGTCTTAAAGTGGGATTTTGGCACCCCTTTTTGGAGCTCCAGGACCTCATTTTTGGAAACTTATTTTTTCTTAGCTGTAAGTAACTCTCGTGACCTGTTTGGTGTCCCACTTCTCTCCTTGACCTCATCAAGTGGGTAGAGCTGAGGAGGCCCTGCCTGGGCCAGAGGTGTTGAGGATGGAGTTGGCTGGAAGCTCAGTACTGAGTAGAGACTCAGCACGGAGGTGGGCCCTGGGCCCACCCTGAGGGGCCACCCTCGTAGCTGCACACCTACTTGCTGCCTCCTCAACTGCCACCTGGTGCTTCGGGCTCCACATTTAACGGAGGAGCCTGCCCAGACAGGAGTCTGCTGAGGGCTGTGTGCTGTCACCTCAGGATGCCTTCCAGAGCTGACATTTTCAGAGAAACCATCTTTGCAGCAAGCCCTGACTCAAGTGGCCAGAAGAACCTTCTCGGGGTGAGGAGAGAAAGTGGAGGACAAAGTAGCCAGTAGTTGAAGCTGCTGGCCTAATGTCCCCAGCATGAGGTCACCTTGGAGAGTTGGAGAGGCACAAGAGTGTCTAGCCAGAGGTCACACCCTTCCACCTACAGCAGCTCTGGTTTTGAGGGGGCGTGGGGCAGGCTCCACACAGCCGATCCCACAGACATTGGGTCACTTTCCAGCTCTGACCTCATTCATTCCTTTACTGAGCGCCTCTTCTGCCCAGACACTGGAGATGGAGCTATCCCCTCAGGAGTGCCCACTCTGCCTCCAGGGACCCCCCAGGGCAATGGGAGAACAGATCAAGGCAGTGCAGTGGGAGCCCAAGGGTGGAGTGGGGCCAGTACTGCCCGCCGCACCGTCATCCGGCCTTCCACCGTAGCACTCAGGAGGACAGTCAACTCATCCCTGCCGCCCAGCAGGAACCGGGCGCCTGAAGATCTTGGACTAGCCCAGGGTCAAGTGGCAGAGCTAGGCCCCACACCCAGCTCTTTTAAAAAATTCTGGGAACATGCACAGAAAATGCAAGCAGACTCCTTCAATTCAACCTCCAGCCTTCCCAGACCCCCTGGAGAATGCAGCTGCATCCACACGGGGCAATCCTGGGAGGACAGACGCACATGGACTTTCCTTGGACCAGAACCAGGGCCTCTGGCAGCCAGTGAGAAAGATGGTGACAGCAAAGCCGCTCGAGGCTGGGCCCTGGGCGGGGCGGGGGGGGGGCCTCAGTGGGCACAGAAATCACCGCCGCCTGGGAGGAGTGGTGGGGACAAGTCCACCACGGAGTTCCAGCCTAGGACCCTTTACTGGCCCAGCCTCCCCTGGATACAGGAAGGCCTGAGGGCCGGGGCTGGGCCTCTCCCACCCTCACGATCACCCTGCTGGTGGGCACAGGAAGGATTGGAATCTGACTCTCCAGCTGTATACACACCCTCCCTGGGCCCTCCCCCACCATGAGAACTCATTCCAGAGGGCTGACAGTTCCTTGCTTAGCTCCAGGGACGGGGAACCCACTACCTCAGGAAGAGAACGAGCATGGAGAGCCCACTCGATGCCAAAGACTGTTCCAGGAATTTTCACATAAGTTAATTCACTCTTTAATCCCTTCAACAGCCTTGGGAGGCAGGCATATGATATTAGCCTTTTTTATGCAGAAACCAGAATTCAGTGAGGTTATGTAATTGCCCAAATCCACACAGCTAAGGAAGTGGTAATAAGTAGGGTGACATAAAGCTCGGTTTGCCCTGAAGAGTCCCAGTTTACTCTGCTGCCCTGGTGTAATAATTAAGTCGACTCCCTTTCGTTCTCAGGAGTGCTCCAGTTTGGGCAATAAATTATAAGGAATCTAGGACTGTGCTCTTTCCCTGGACAATCCACTCTCGTCTCCCAACCTCGTATTTTCATCTAAAGTCCCAGGGGCCACCTCCTCAAAACTTCAGGCCCCAGGGGCAGGCTCTAGGGACAGAGGCTGCAGAATTATCAGTCAGCATAGCTGAGCTGCAGTTTTTCTTCAGAAGAGGAAGTGGAGGCTGTGGTCCAGGCCCCTTTGCTCTTAAGAAATTGCTGCTTCTCCTCCTAGAGCTTGGAGCTGCTGTGAGCCCCTGGTTCTCCTGCTCTGAGCAGCGGCCTGGGCTGGCGGCTACCATGGATCTCACCCAGCCCTGGGCTCCCACCCAGCGGAGGGACGATGGCCCATGGGCCAGTTGTGGAGGCTAGGGCAGAGTCCCCAAGGGGTTCCAGCAGCCACATGCCCCCGCTCGACCCCTCCACCCCCGCCCCCTCCCCAGATAGGGTTTGGAGAAGCCTGATGGTGGGAGGAGTTCAGGGGACCCATGCCCTGCGCATACTCCAGTCTGTGCGTTCAGCCCTCAGTTGCTATGAGGCAAGGCCTCAGTTTCTGCGCCTGTGCAGGGCACCCCCGAAGCTCCACACTCCCCCTGGGCCTTTAGAAAGCTCCTGGTTTCCAAACAGCCCTCATTCTCCTGTTCTTCCGGCCCCCAGAGCGGCTTTCCTCAGCCAGATTTGTGCTCCCACTTGGCAGGAGAGGAAGGAGGGAGGGAACGAAATCCCACAGTGGTGGAGTGGGCTGCTGGGCCCCTGTTCTGGTTACTGGGGGAACGGAGGACAAGACAGGAGAATAGACAGAAGCACGAACTTGAGTCCACAGAGCCTTAGGGAGGGGAGCCCCAAGCAGGGCTGAGGGCCTGAGGCGGGTCCCTGCGGCCCACAGGTGTGGAGGATGGAGTTTTGGCAGCGTCACAGCTCAACTGCATGGTTCCACCATCCCACAGAGGGTTCGGTGACCATTGCTGACCACTGGTGACTCTGATGGCCCCTAGGCCTAGGCCTGCTCAGGATGCAGTTCATCCCAGTGGGCCTCTGTCCCTGTGGGTCCCCCACACAGGGCCTGGCACATGCACAGGCTGCAGGCGGCAGCCCATCCTGGCCCCGTGTGCTCAGTCCCCTCCAGGAGCCTCGAGGCCCCACGAAGGTCAGGCCCTCACCCCTTGCCCAGCTCTGGGTGGAGCGGAGCCCGCAGGTCCCTGCTTGCCTCGGGGAAGACTCTCGCCGTGGGGCAGAGCCCGGAGCAGTGAACCTGGGGTGGAAGGTGCGGGCATAGTGCTGGGAATGCTGAGCCGGGGGCCTTCCCTGCCTCCAGGACCATACTCTGAAACCACAGTCTGGAGGGAAGCGCGTCTGAGAAGCGAGACCTCTGGCTAGAGCCCCGCAGACCGGCCCCCATGGGCCTCTCCCTGGCTGGGGGCCTGGCCTCTCGTGAGCCGGGAGGCAGCAGCCCTGCGAACCTCAAGGCAGAAGCGTGAGCGCCTGCGGCGGCCGTGGTTTAACAGTTGGTGCCTGAGGGAGGCGCCCCCCACACACCCCAGCCCTGGGCCCCGCCCCTGCGCAGCTGCTCATGCACCTTGGGAACAGAGACTGCGGTTGGTCCATCTCACCGCTGGGCCCAGCACCCGGCCCGGCGACCTGCTCCTTTTGTACTAGCCCAATGACATTCGCAAGCTCCGCGGCCGCTGTGAGCCTCAATTTCTCATCTGCACATTAAACTTAACGCCCGGTCCTGCCTCCTGCGGTGGCTGTGGGCTCCCTTTTGGTCAGAGATTGCACAAACATTTGCTGGCCAGAACACAGAGACCCAGGCATGGCCCTGGCCCCAGCGAGGTCACTGTCGGTGAGGGAACAGCAAACTCTCTAACAGACCTGGAGAAGAACAGAAGCAGGATTGGGGTGTTGGGGTGCTGTGGGAGCCCCTGGGTGAGACCTAATCCAGTCTGGGGGGCACAAGAAGTGAAGTTGGAGGCTCGAAGAACTAGTGGGAATTCAGAACAAGAGGAGACCCCAGGCAAAAGGGAACCGCAGAGGGAAAGGGCTGGAGGTGTGACAGAGCATGGCCTGTGAAGGGGCGGGCTGAGGGAGGTAGAAAGCCAGCGAGATGGTCCTGGCTGAGGAGCGTGAACTGGTCCCCAGAGAAGGCACGGGAGCAGGCGAGAGACAGGATCCCATCTGAGTGTTAGAAAAATGGCTCTGAGCACAGGGTCAGGAAAGGATTGGAGGGGATGAGCATGGGTGCCCACAGACAGGCAGGGGGCTCTTGCTTGTCCAGCAAGAGACGTAGCGGCCTTCAGGGTAACAGGTGACAGGAGTGGACGGATCCCACTGACCAAGGAGGGGAAATGGGGTGGGGGCAGGGGCGATGGACATGCTTTGAAGACATGCAGGAGAGATGGCGTTCCTGCATCGGTGATGCCAACAGGCCCCCTCCCTGCCAGGCAGGAGGACACTGATTCCTGAGGGATCAATTGGGGGCCCCTGGTCTAGACCCTGTGTCAGCGCCGTGGGCCCAGCATCTCCCACGATGTAGGGGATGTGCGTGCATGTGCCTTCTCTCCAGCCCACGCTGCCTCCTCCAAGCTTGGCGAGTAGTTCCTCAAAGGCCACAGCTCTCCCTGCAACAAAAAAAGTCAACTTTGTGCTAATTTCTTTTTTATTTAAGAGCATGTGATGAATGCTCTGCTTATTGACCTAGAAAGTCATCCACAGCGTGTTGCTGAGGTGCAGAACAGAGTCCCACTGCCTCGCTGTAAATCCCTGCCACCATGCTGCCCAGCCTGGGACCCCGGGTCCCCCCCAGCTGCAGGGAGGGCCGGGCCGTAACACAGAGGGTGTTCAGCAGTTGTATGTCTTGTAAACAACAGCTTTTCTTGTTTGTTTGTTTTAAAGCAGGCTACAGAACAACATGGCTAGTAAAGATTTTGTCACTTTATTTGTGCTTGTGTGTGTGGAGAGAGAGAGAGGTTGCTCATTAAAATATTGACAGTGGTGGGATTTACGTGATTTTTACTTTTCTAAATGCTTAACTTTTTACAACAAGCTCTGTATCATTTTTATAATCAGAATAAAGCAAAGGGACAGCCACTCGGCCACCTTGGGGTTCAGCTTTGCTCCAGAAGGGCTGCCGGGTCAGAACCCCCAGTGGACTAGGGATAGGCTGTGGGGCCAGAAGTGACCAACCCCTCCTGGGACCAGGACGAGCAAGGCCAGCGGGCGTCAGTGGAGTTTGACTTGTGCAGGGCACAGGAGGCTGGGGTGGCCACGTGGCCTCCAGGCCGGGTATCCCAGGGCCTCGCTATCCCCACTGGGGCCGCCCTGCACCCTCCTCTGCTCTCTTTTCCTCGCCTTCTGGGAAGGGCAGGAGGGGCACAAAGCCACCCTGGGACCCCATTTCTGAGCAGAAAGTGACACTTCTCCACGTGGCCACCCTCCTCACTTTGAGGGGACAAGTGTGCTAGGCTGGGTCGCCTTCCCAGGTGACCTCGAGGAACACAGCAGGAACTCCAACTCAAGGAGAGGGTGCTGCATGGGGAGGGGGGCCGAGCCGACCTGCAAGGACCCCCAGCCCACGAGTCCTGCCACTCCTAAATAGGCCTCACCTTAGGTCTGCACTTTGCCCCAGACCTGGGTTCTGGTAGGGAGGACCTGGCACACAGCAGGTGCCTAATAACATTTGTTGGGTGGGTGGACGGATGGATGAATGGGTGGGTGGATGGATGGATGGATAGATGAATGGGTGGGTGGATGAAGGGGGCTGCTGTGAAGGCATCTACCTAGACTGCCCTCCTCATGGGAGGATAAGATAGGAGGATGGGAACAGGGCCTGCTGGACCTTAGAATCTCACAGTCCAATTGGCAGTGCCAGGCCATGGAGCACAGTGGCAGATGGGTCACTGAAGGCTTCCCCCCTCACCACTTCTGCTGGCTTCACCAAGACAAGTGAAAATTGCTTCCAGTTGGCCTCAGTATTCACTTAGATTTCCTTTTGTGTGTGTGCATTGATGGTGTTGGTTATCAGTGTCTTCTTTGTTCTCAGAAAACTAACCAGTTTCCCCACTTATTGATTTGGAGATGCATTGTTTACCATGTGCTAAGATTTGTACAACCACCAGCATCTGCTTCCAGCTCCCTGCTCTATCCTGCATATCTGGAGTCCACGCACGTGTGGGGAACACTTTGGGGAGGACCAAGGTGCACAGAGGGGTCGGAATTCAAACTTCAGTCCTTCTTACCTTGCAGAGCTTCAAATCCCAGCTGGGGAGGCAGAGGCCTCGGGCAGTGGTTCTCAACAGCTTCTGCACTGCTACAGGGCTGGTTAAAATACAGCTTCTGACTCAGAAGATCTGGGCTGGGGCCCCAGGGTCTGCATTTCTAACAAGCTCGCTGATGATGCTGAAGCTGCCAGCCACCCCGGCCCACGTGTTCAGAACCACTGGCCTCAGGCAGAGGAAAGGGCAGCAGGGGTCAACCCTCAGGGCGAATACAAACCTCAGCTGCTGGGAATTTAGCTTGGGGCCTTGAGCAAGGCCTTCTCCTCTCTTTCATCCTTGATTTCTCACAATGGCTCACCTACCTCCATCCGCATATTGGACAAGCCTGTCGGGTGGGTTGGAACCGTGTTTAGGAACGTGGAAGTAGAACAGCCTTGCTTGGTGGGAGCCATGTGCAGGAAGGGGTTTAGAGTCACGAGAAAACCAGGCTCTAAAGCCCCTTCCATCACCAAAGTGCATCTTAGAGAAACAGGGAAGCAGAAGCAGAAGGGCCATTCCCAGCGGGAGCTGTTCAGAGTCTGCTGGAGGCAAAGGGAACCTCCTTAAACACAGTGGAAGCGAGTGTAAGCTGACATTCCCCAGGCCTTGCCAGCCTGTGGGGTCGAATGGGATCACATTACCACCCAAATTTGCCTGAGAGTGGAGTTCTCTCTCCCTGCCAAGCCAGGCAAATGCCACTTCATGACACGGTCCGTTGGGGACTGCTGGACAGGGGTCTTGGGGTGCCAATGTGTTACAGAGGCTTTCCAGAAAAACACCATTTCAGTGTTTACTTGGAGCCTGCTCTCTGCTTAGACCCAACAGGATCCCACTGCTGAGCTGGGAATGAAGGCAAATCTCAGAACAGAATGCGGCCAACCTCCCCTGCATGTGAGTTTCACCAGTTCGTAGGAAGACTGTCAGATGGCTCTGGAGTCAGAGGGCTTGAGGTCAAAGGCCAATTGGGTCAATTTATTGTGTGACCTTGAGTAAGTTACTTAACTTCTCTGTGCCTCAGAGAGATCATAACAACATAACCCTATAGGATTGATGGTTATGAGTATTTAACAAGACAACGTGTGATCAACGTGTAGCACAGGGCCTGGCACTCACTCAACATGAGCTATTGTCCTTACAGCATAGACCCACTCTATATATTTGTTGTTTGTTGCATATATTTGTGCAGAAGTTGACTGGCAAATAACCTGGACATAGTTCTCACTCAGTGGGCTCAGCTGTTCTCAACCTAATCCTTTTATAAAATTGCTTTCTCAAAAAAAGAAGCCAGGGGCCGGCCGCGTGGCTTAGCGGCCTGGGTTTGGATCCCGGGCGCGCACCAACGCACCGCTTGTCCCGCCACGCTGAGGCGACGTCCCACATACAGCAACTAGAAGGATGTGCAACTATGACGTACAACTATCTACTGGGGCTTTGGGGGATAAAAGGAGGAGGATTGGCAATAGATGTTAGCTCAGAGCCGGTCCTCCTCAGCAAAAAAAGAAAAAGAGGAGGATTGGCATGGTTGTTAGCTTAGGGCTGATCTTCTTAAAAAAAAAAAAAAAAGAGGCCACCTTCAGGCACAGCCACATCTAGCTATCCAACCATCATAAGCATACATATTCTGGGGTTCTGGAGATTGGTAGACAGCACCCCATAACATAGGAGGTCTCAATCCAGACTCTAGGAATGCCTAGAAGATCCCGAATGGACGTCAGAAGGGATATAAACCCCTAAATTTTTATGTACTATTTTTGTGTGTCTGTGCAGATTTCTGGGAGAGAGGCCACGACTTTCATCAGATTGTCAAAAGGGCCAGCACCCCTGAAAGGTTAAGGGACCCTGCCTTAGAGAGGCTGAAGAAGGCCTCAGCAGGCTCCCTGGACAGTACAGCCACTCCCAGGAACACACAGGGCCTCCCCGAAACCAAGACCTTGGGACAAAGATGGGAGCAGCTCAGCTCTGCGTCTCCTTGTGTGACAGCCAGGCCTTCTCCAAAGTAAGGAGAAGACTCAACACGATAAAATGGTGAGAACAAATTAGGAAGTGTAAGGCCCCAGGCAAAATGTATGACGACAATTAGCCGTAATAACAAGCCACCTGCGAACTTTTTGGGACGATAAGCCTTGTGAAACAGTGAGTGAACCTGCCCCGTCACAGACCAAGCAAGTGAAGTGCTCAGCGGGGTGGCTGGGACAGCCAGAGAACTGGACACAGGGGAGTGTGCAGAGTCCATGGTGCAGCTCAGACAAAAATGGCCGAAGGAGCGCAGGATGCGGCGAGTCCAGGCTCTGTGGCTTATCAGCCACGTGAGCCCCTAGCTTCTCTTAACTTCGCTTCCTCACCTGAAAAGTGGGATTCTGTGGGACGGTGGTGGCCATGGGGCCCGTCTTCCTCCTGGGGGTGCTGTGAAGAGCCAAGAAGCCCCTGAGTGTGGCTGATGTGGTCAAGATCTTTGGAAGCAGCTGGGCCTGGGTGGCCTGGGTTTGAATCCACAGCGGGCACTTCCTCCCGGTGCTCTGTGTCCAGTGGGTCATGACAGTCCCTGCCACACGGTTGCTTCATGTGCTGCCCAGAGCGTGGCAAGCGCCGCACAGGCTGTAGCCACTGTCATGAGTCACGCACTCCCCAGGACACACTGGGGGGCCACTGTAAGGGCTGCGCAGACAGAGGGCTGGGACCGAACAATAGAAGGGCCTCCAGGATGGGGCGGGTGGGAATTTAGCAGGGAAAGATCAGAAATATCCCAGAGAGAAATTAAATTGCAGCTTTATGGTGAACGGTGAGATTCCTTTCCCCATCTCTTCACAAAAAAACTCCAGTGGAATATTTCTTGTTACCTTGTGGAACGGGTCTATTTTGAGCTCAGCAGCTCGGTTACCGAGAGCCTGTGCTTCCTGTGTGCCTTTACGGGAATCTGTCCTCACCACAACCTGGTGGGAGGGTGCTGGCAGCTTCCTGAGGCGGCTGAGCCATGGAGGGCCATGACACGAGCAAGGGGTGGACCCGGGATTCTCCTTGGGCTGCCTGATGTCACCAGGCTGGTGGGGCAGGACGAGAACAGAACCAGGGGCTGACAACACCCAGGACCCCCTGAGCAGCTCGGCCCAACTGCTCTGAGGGTCCCAGCCCTCTGTTGGAGGGTCAAGCTCACTGCCCAGTCATGGCCTAAACTGCTGTGGCAGCTCCTTCCCCAGGCAGATGGGCGGCCCTCCCAGAAAGGCCTGACCCACCCTCTCCAGTACTAATCCCAGATTCCCCACCTTTTCTTTTTTTTTCCCCCTCCCCAAAGCCCCAGTGCATGGTTGTGTATCCTAGTTGTAAGTCCTTCTAGTTCTTCTATGTGAGCTGCCGCCACAGGATAGCTACTGACAGACAGGTGGTATGGTTTGTTGGGGGAAGAGGGAGAATCTCCCTCTGCCCTTTCCCTTAAGGTTCTTCTGGCTGGCCAAATAATCAACAAGACAGGTTAGCAGGAGAAAATAATACCAAGTTTAATAACACGTATACATGGGAGAAACTCAGAAATGAGCAACTCGTCCCTCTGTCTAAGCTGCTTGCTTAAGTATTGCAGCTAAAGGCGAGGAGTGTGTTGGGGGTGGGTAGTGGCCTGGGACTTCAGAGGGCAGAAGGACAATTCTTTTCAGGGTCATCTATTGATAATTTGGTCAGGGAGAGAGAGAGTTTTTTGATAAAAGGTGCTTGGTGCCCCTCCCATTGTAACATCTATTTTACATTATCTTTATAGCCATCATGATAGAAGATCTGTTCCAGGAATGAGCCACCATGCCAGATTCTCTAGGCAGTTAGTGGGGGGAGGTCAAATATCCTTATTGTCTTCAGCTCGAAATAATCCGCATACCAGAGTGGTGCTTCCTGGGGCAGCTTGCCCTGAGCACCATCAGGTTCCTGCACCAGGAAGTGAACCCAGGCCACCAAAGCGGTGAGATCGCCAAACTTCAACCACTGGGGCATCAGGGCTGGCTCTCCCCGCCTTTTCTGATGCTGCTTCCTCACCAAGACTGCTCCACCCGCCGCCTGGCCCAGGTCCTCACAGGCCCTCGCTTGTGCAGAGAGCGCGGCTGCTGGGCAGTGGGTGAACGGAGGGGTCAGGCACAAGGGGAAGTGGGGTCGCTCCTCCAGGTGGGCTGGGATTGGTGGTGTGCCTCCTGGTCTGGCCACCTCCCCCAGTGCAGCTCACCACCAAAGTTCCCCAGGGGCAGGGCCACAACCATTTCCTCTCTCAGAGGATCAGAGATGGGAAGGGGGCTCTGCCACGGACAAAGACCCTCCTGCCCTCAGAGGTGGGCTACCCTGATCCTCAGGTCCCAGATCTGGGGTTGGCAGTTCCAGCTCTTCGAATCTGTCTGTTGCTGATTTGCTGTGTGACCTTGGGCAAGTCACTTCCCCTCTCTGGGCCTCAGAGGCCTCCCAATAGGATGAATGATCCAGGGTGCCCACCCATTCGGATATTCCAAAATGGTGAAATGTTCAGAGCCATGTGATTCTACACAATTGGAGCCACATTCCTTTAATTTGACAAAAATGCAAATGGTCCTGGTGGATGACTCAGCAGTCCTCAACCCCAGGCCTGTATACCCCAGCTCAGACTTCAGAGGGTGGAGTGGAGGGAGAGCACAGACTCTCCCGACCCCAGTACCTGGCCGCCAGGGCCCTCCGTCTTCACGGATCTGGGGCTGCCTGGGCGTGGGAGCAGGAGACACACCTGGCTGCACAGAGGGGCCTGGGCTGCAGGGTGGTGACGGGATGGCAGAAAGGGAAGATCTGTAGCCCCAGCAGGGTGGCCCTGGTCCGGGGACTCCCCACCCCCAGCACAGCCAGGCGGCCAAAAAGCGGGCTGAAAACAACACAGCCCTCGAAACTGCCCTGAGGGGAGGGCAGTTTTGTATTAGGAGGGGTCGACTGTCTGCAGGAATTGCGAGAGTTAACCAAGCAAGATGAAAAGAACTTGCAAGGCGGCCCTGCTAACCGCCAGGAAAGGGAAGGAAGTCACATGAGGGCACAGCTGAAAGGGAAGAGGCACCGAGGATTGAGGGCAGCTTCCTTGAAACTGATCGCTTCAGGACAGGGAAAAGGTAATGAGAACGTGAATCAGATATGAAGACAGCACAGAGGAGAGAAGATGAAAAAATCACATCAGGAGACGCAGAGAGAGAGCTCGCAGAGGGCAGGACCACACGGAGGACCCCAACGGGACCACTTCACGTCCAAAAACTGAGTCACGCACGTCTGCACAGAAATTAACAGCACGGAGAGAAACTTGCCATAACCACAGTGAATTCAGAGAAAAAGGACAAATTAGTTCAAACAATTAGAGAGAAGACGATCATTATGGAAGCCAGACCTTCTACCATAAGAGGAATTGGAGTCCTGAAGTCAAGTATCCAACAGCTCCCACAAAAGAATATTTGGAGAAACCCCGAGAGGAAGGAAGAACCCGCTGTGCGCACTGAGAGGGCACGAGAGGGAACCCGAACCATCAACATCGGGAACGTGCTGACTCGGGCCGGTTACTGAACTTGGAGGATAAACGAAACAACTCTTCAGACACCCAGGGGGAAAAAGCAAATCACCAGCAAGAGGAGACAAAAATCAGTCTGGCCTCAGCTTTTTCCACAGCAGCATTCAATACCAGAAGGAAAGGGAGCTGAGTCTTCACAGTTGTGTGGAAAAGGGAAAACCAAGAATATTACACCCTATGAGGTTGTGCAGATTTACAGACAACATGGAAAGGGTCAGGGAAAACAGCACCCTCGAGCCTTTTTTGAAAAAAAATTACTCAGCCATGAAATCTACCTAACCGTTGAAAGAGTCTTCTTCTTTTTTTTTTTTTGGTGAGGAAGATCAGCCCTGTGCTAACATCTGCCCATCCTCCTCTTTTTTTGCTGAGGAAGACTGGCCCTGGGCTAACATCCGTGCCCATCTTCCTCCACTTTATATGGGACACCGCCACAGCACGGCTTGCCAAGCAGTGCGCCGGTAGCGCCACTGGGCCAGAAAAGCGTCCATTTTTTTAAGGTAAAAGCATGACTTTCAAACAATATAAAATGAACACATGCCAAAAACTTTATTTAACTAATTAAATAATTAGAGAATAAGAAATAGGTTCCAAGTGGTTCCGAGGAAAATTGGAACCACACACACACACATGTAGGCAGATAAGGAAGGCTGAAATGAATTTACACATGTGCAGAACTGATCAACAGCCCCAGGGCAATAATCACCTGCATTCCACTGGACAAAATTCATTTGCATTTCTACAGACAAGAATTATTTGCATTGCTATAAATTTTCTACAACTTAGATTTGCTCAAAGGCAATGAAAGGCACAGGTCCCTAAATACAGGACACCAGTAGTCTTTTTTTGGGTTTTTTTTTTTGGTCCATTTCAGATTCTTTCGCAATTTTTCCTGCTACAACCAGGAGATGACTCCAATTGCAAAACTCAGGGACAAAATGTGCTTTAAAAGTGGAATGGAATCTATTTAAATACAGAACTAAGATGAAATACTAGGAGAATTATGGTTGCAGAATGGAACATAAGTGTTATCAACCTTGACACAGTGAAAATATCGGAATCACAATCAGCAGCTGGGGGCAGGGGAGGATGCGTAAGGAAAGGATCACCTTTCTTATCCCAAGAAATGTTGAGCCTGCCCAGAGTGAAACATTGATTATTTTTCTCCAGGACTCCAATCTTTTAATGAGTTTCATAAGCTTTTTTCTTAATGTTAGAGAAATTCATTATGAACTAATATCTCTGTAGAAAGTAAAGATTTATCTAAGATTTTCTGTTAAACTCAAGTAAAATTACTTTTAGTTTATAATATAGCAGTTGTGGTACAATTCCATCTCTGAAAATTATTTGGACCTGTTTACTTTTCTCTCTACCTATCTCTATCTCCAAAGTTCTCTGTATGTAGAGGACGTTCACCAAATGTTGACACTCAATGGTGGGCTGTGTTAAACATCTACTCTGTACCAGGAGGTTCTTCACACACATCTCAGATGATTCTTCTGAACAGCCTGAGTGGAGAACCGCTACATTTTAAGCTGTATGAGTCATTGACACTTTAGTGTAAATAAGGTTTTCATGAAGACAGTGTGAGGACTCAGAGTTTCTGCAGGTCTCAACCTGGGCAGCTGAATCCTAGGAAGCTCTGAAGAGAGGAGCTGGTCCCTAGGGTCCTCAGCCCCTCTTGGCTGGAAGAACCACTGGGCTTGTCTCCTAAGCCCCTCTTGCCAGAGGTTCCTGTCCCTGTCCAGGGATTCTAAGCCTGTGAGACAGATGCCCATTCTAGCTGGTACTGGACCCAGGCAGCTGGGGGCCCGGCCCAGCCTTGATAAGTGTCTGGGACACGCCTGGCCAAGGCTTTCCTCCCCACAACGTTGGGGGGCTCCTGAGCTCCACTACCCTCATCTCCCCCTCCCACAGAGGCTCTTGAACAGAGCCCTCACTCCCCCCCCTTCTCCATTTATACCCTCACTTTAGCCACACTGGCCTAAGCTCCCCTTTCCCACACCACTGGGCCTTTGCACATGCTTTGTCCTCCACCAGAAACCCTTTCTTACCCACCTTCCCTCACCCCCAGATCTCAAGGCTCCTCCTCTGGAAGCCCTCCCTGACATACCTCCCAACCCCACAGGTCAGGACTCTGGCCCCTGCTGTGAGCCCCCCATGGGCCAGCCTGGCTCTGCTCATCCCTGAGACCCAGTGCCCAGCCAGGGCCTGGCGTCAGGGAGGCAGAAAGGCAAGTGGGTGAGACTGGGCCTTGGCCTCATCACCAGCAGGGTGACCTCAGCCAGGTCCCTTGTCCTCACTGTTTCCCTGTCTGAGAAATAGGGACATGGTAATTCTTCCTCATGGAGTCCTTGAAAAGAATAAAGAGGATAATGTGTATTTTTATTTTAAGGTTTGTTAAAAGAATGACAATAAGATATGAGCTCACAGCAGAGGGGGAAATGAAAGAGGGAAATCATCAAGTCAGTACAGGAAGAAAAGTGATCCAAGTTTAATTGGAAACAATTCTAACTTTCCTGGGAAGACAGAGACTCCCTCTGGAGCCAGCCGAGGGTCCACGGGGGCTGTGGACTCAGACACCATCGAGGATCCTGGACAGGGCAGGGTCCCGGCCTCCAGGCCCAGTGGGACTCCCTTCTCAGCCCCCATCTCTGCCAGCTCCGTTGCCCACGCCCCCCACAGTGTCCACTCACTCCCCCAGAAGTTCCCCCATCATCTTCCAGCCGCAAGCTTGCTGAGCGGACCGGCTGCAGGGCAAGCCTCCAGCGCCAGTGGGTGACCCAGGATCTCCCACCCCCCACAGTGCTGAGTGACTTTCAGGGCAGGCGGAGGTGAGGGCCGTGTCACCTGCTGTGCCTCCTGCTCCTCAGGAAACAGTTCCCCTGATCTCTTCCCCTTAGGCCGCGGAGTCTGCTGGGGGGGTGGCCAGGGACGGCGGCCCAGTGCCCCTTGCACACGCAGAGTGTATGACAGGCAGGGCCGAGCCCTGGGCCACCGCTCCCCGCTGCAGAGGGCGCCGGCACCGCCCTGACCCCAGCCCTGCCTCCGATCTGCAGCCCCTAGTTCCCACCTGCATCGTGTCCCGAGTGCCATCTCACCTGTGAGGTAGGTAAACTGTCCTCACAGGCCCCCGCTGAGGCGTTTGTGGCAGCCTCTGGGGGATGGGTGAAGTGCCCACATGGGGGCGCAGGAGCTGCCCCCTCCCTGTGAGCACATGCCAGGGTCCCTGGCTCTTTTTAAGGGCTTGCAGCATTCCACCGGGTGAATGCCTGGGATGCCCAGAATCCCCGATTCCCCACTATTAGGCACACGGGTTATTTCCAGTCTTTTGCTAAGACAAGCAGTGCTGTGATGACTACCCTTGTCCTACACCCCTTTGCGTGCCGGTGTGTGTAGGATAAATTCTCCAAGGGCTCCAGCAGGCCCCCCCAGATGGGACACTGGGCCTCATGCCAGAAGGGTGCAGTTTCAAGGAGGCCCCCTCACCTGGGACTGACCCAAGCTCACTCCAGAGCCAGCCAGTCCCCAAGAGCCGGTTCCCCGGAAAGACTGCCCAGGAGCCACCAGCTTTCCTTCTGCTAGAGCTTTGTTTGGTTGGGTTTTTCGGTCAGAGGGCAGTGCTGCCTGCCGGGTGCAAAAGATACAGAGCTGGTCCGGGCAGATTGTTATGCAAATCAAACGAGGAAGTGGGGCGTAGGGAGCAGAGGGGTCCTGCTCGTCCCAGCGGGGGGGAAGAGTGAGGGAGGAGCCCCGGCCCCGCAGGAGGCCGGAGAGGTTCTGGGATTCTGGGAAGGGCTTAGCGACCACCGGCTCCCAGGGAAATCGGTCCAGCCATTGCACCAGGCCCTCGACTCTATCCCCTGCGTCCCTGGGAGTCCCTCTGGAGCATCCGTGTGAGCTCAGAATCCAGTCTGGACAGGCACTGAGACGGGAAGGCCCCCTCCTTCCCCTCCACCAGCTCTGGCCCCTCAGCTGCCAACACAGTGTCCCCTAGTGATGCAGGAGCATCCAACAGGGCCTCCTCTGCACCCACAGCCCCTCCCAGCCCTGACGCCTCAGCATACTGGTGAGCTCTGTGACAGCAGTGTGGGTCTGGGTCACATTGCCTGCCCAGCGCCCAGCACAGAGCCTGGCACGTCGTAGATGCCCAGTGCTGCACACAACTGGACACCTCAACAGCGCCACACCCGCAGGGAGCTGGGGACAAAGCAATGCCTGGCGGAGGGGCCCCCAAGAAGGGCCTGTCCTTGGGAACGACAAGAAAGGGGATCCACCATCAGCACTCCAGCGGGAGCTGCCAGCAACAAATGCACAAGAGGGAGGAGGAAGAGAAATGCAAGACCCTCCCCCCCGGGAGCTGGGGGCTGACCCGGCCTGCAGGCCACCCTGGGCTAGGCTGGAGGAGCCCATGCCAGCTTCCCTCAAACGCTGCTCTGATTATATGGCATTCCTAGATAGAGAATCCAGTTTCTTCTGCCTTCTTTTGAGCATTTCAGGAATTTTTAGCTGATTGACTTAAGGGCTCTTGTGCCTAGGATTGGCAATTCTAATAAGCATTTGTGGAATCTCCTGGTTTTAGACCTAAGGATTCACGTGTCCCCGCTCACCTCCATTCTTGGTGAGATTTGCCTGCATTTGTGCAGGGAGAGAGCTCATCACCCGAAGTGGCCCGTGCCCAGTGCCTGCTCCCTGACTGGTGAGGAATGACTGCTTCAATTGCAGCGTCAGAAGATACAATGGATTCTACCGCAGAAGTGCATTTAGCTCCCCGCAGACACGCCATTTGGAAGGTGACACTGCGTTGTGCCATCCCCAGTTTACATGCACATCAACGCCTGGCAATTGGTCACCAGCATGATTTCATTTCACTCCAGCTGCCTCCACCCTTCATGAGTGGGGCTGAAAGATCAGCCTGTTTCAGCAGCTCCTGATGGTCTCACCGGGATCCAGGTCAGGAAACTTGTTGCTCAATGCCCACTGCTGAGAGCAGGCCCCTGGGCCTTTGCACACGTGTCCCTCTGCCTGAGTGCCTCTCACTATCATCCTTTTAAAAAGAGGTAAAAGGGGCCGGCCCGGTGGCGCAAGTGGTTAGGTGTGTGCGCTCTGCTGCGGCAGCCCCGGGGTTCACCGGTTCGGATCCTGGGCGTGCACCGACGCCCTGCTTGGCAGGCCATGCTGTGGCGGCATCCCATATAAAGTGGAGGAAAATGGCCACAGATGTTAGGCCAGGGACAGTCTTCCTCAGCAAAAAAAAAAAAGAGGAGGATTGGCAGATGTTAGCACAGGGCTGATCTCCTCACAAAAAAAAAAGAGGTAAAATCGTGACTGTCATACATATACAGAAATGAACACGTGTTAAAGAGTTTATTATACTCCTGAATCAGTGAGGGAACCAGGCAGCTGTGATCACCAGTTCAAAAGAGAATGTGAAGAACAGACACATTTTTTTTTTCGTAGGGGAAGTTTTGCCCTAAGCTAACATCTGTTGCCACTCTTCCTCCTTTTTTATTCCTTTTCTCCCCCTCAAAGCCCCAGTACGTAGTTGTATATAGTTGTAAGTTCTAGTTCTTTTATGTGAGCCACCACCACAGCACGGCTACTGACAGACGAGTGGTGTGGTTCCACGCCCAGGAACCGAACCTGGGCCACCAAAGCGGAGAGTGCCCAACTTAACCACTAGGCCATCAGGGCTGGCTCCAGACACATTTATTGATATGAATAAATGTGCAAATGGAGGCAATATTGAAATGAATGTGCAAACAGAGGCAAAACTGGGGAGAGGGAAGTCAACTGGTGTTCCACAGGACGGTTCAGAATCCGCAGGTCTGTGGACAAAAATTATCTTGCATTACTATCAGTTGTCTACAATTTGCAGAGTTGTGAAATAGCATGCATAGAATGGAATCAGATAATACCAGGGGTGTCCTGCAAAGTCAACATAATGCATAGCTTTTCCACAGACGTACAATTTTCCTACAACCCTGACCACCCAAAGGCCTCACCTGGCCAACTTAGCCCATGTCTCGCCCAGGAAGCGCCCCCTGGGTCCCAGGCTGGGGCAGTTGCCATTCACTCGGCTCCACCGTCCCTTCAACTTCTGGTCACACGTTGTTCTGTCTCCTGTCTCCTCCACCAGACTTATGAGAATCTTAAAACAGTAGTTGTCTTCTCCACCTCTCATTGTGCCTGTGAGAGCTCAAGAGACATTTGTTGAATGAATCAATGAATGAGGGAACACAGGAACAATACAGGGTCCTAAAACTAGGGTGGTCCATGGGGCGCCCCCATGAGACAGTAAGAGACCCGTGGTGCAGCACTGGAAGGTCAGTAGTGCCTCAGGAAAATGTGTAGGTTTCAAGTTTGATCTTAATGAGGGCTCCTCAGAAAAAGCTTTGAGAGCCAACAAGCTTGGAAGTGCTGAGTTACACACAAACAAGCTGTTTGCTTTTTTCCTTTTAACCACAGCACTTCTGAGAGCCTTTAATATCCCCAAGTGCCCTATGACTCTCTCAGAAGGAGAATGCAACGTTCCAGTGTTTTCCATGCTTATCTAATGGTGAAACTTTTTTTTTTTTTGCTGATTTTTTTTTTTTTGCTGAGGAAGATTAGCCCTGAACTAACATCTGTTGCCAATCTTCCTCTTATTTTTTTTTCTTTATTCTTTTTGCTTGAGGAAGATTAGCCCTGAGCTAACATCTGTGCCAGTCTTCCTCTACTTTGTATATGGGTCACCACCACGGCATGGCTGACAAGTGGTGTAGGTCTGTGCCCGAGATCCGAACCCGTGAACCTGGGCACTGAAGCAGAGCACACTGAACTTAACCACTAGGCCATGGGGCTGGCCCTGAAGCTTTTTTTTTTTTTTTTATGGAGCGAAGACAAGGACTCTGGAGAATTTACATTGAAAAATACCAATTTAATTCAGCCGGCCTGATTTATTTAATAATACATAAATTATTATTGCCTGGATCATAATTCTGCCTCCAGCGTCAGTGTTCCTGTGGCCTTGGACAAGTAACTTAACGTCTCTGCACCTCGATTTCTTCGCCTATAAAATGGGACTACAAAGAGAACTCCCCTCAAAGTTGCTGGGAGGATTAAATGAGTTTCTGTGAGGAAAACACTTAGGGTAGAGCACGATACAGTGTGTACCCAATAAATATTACCATGTCATGATGATTTATGAAAACACCACGTGCCGTTTATTGACTGTGTGTCTTTGCATCATCTCGCATGACTCTCACGACAACCCTGAGGCCGGATGAGGAAGATGAGGCTGAGGAAGACAGAACGTTTAGGAGGTGAGGTCACTGGCTCAAGGCCTTGTAGCCGGCAAACAGCCAGGGTTCTTAGACCAGACGCGCGGCCCTAAGAAGAAGCTAGTTGAGGGCCTGGCGTGAAGTAGGTGCTTAATAAAGACTGGTTTCTTCTATACCACCCTCCTCCCTCCTTCCCTTCCAGCCAAGAGTCATGCTGGGCCCCAGTCTGAAGGTCACTTCTGGCCAGGGTCATGGCGGGATGGACAGTGCTTCAGGCCAAGGGCTGCCAGGTGCGTGGGCTGGGCAGGACCCAGCTGAGCCTGGCCTCCCACCCCGTCCTCCCAGCTGAGGCCCTCCCTCTCTTCCTCGTCTTCCCTGAGCCTCGCCCCTCTGCCAACTCCCTCAGTTATTTGGGGATTTGAGAACCCAGGGGTTCCTCCCTTTCCTTCAGCCATCATAGTGACAGGGCTCCACTTTTGACACACAGAGGGGCTTAAAATTGTTCTCCATTCAGTGAATAAATAAATGAAGCCTATGCCCTGGGGCTTGAGTGGGCCTGCCAGGCCACCTGGGGCTGTCCACAGGCTAAACACAGACCCACACAGAGCCCCACCCCAGGACTTGGCCAAAAATGCTGCCCCAGCTGAAGGCTTGCTCAGAGAAATGACTCACCTTGGGTGCTCAATGTAATTTCCATGTTTTGTAGACTGAAGGTGTTTTCATAACAGCTGGGGATGATGAGCCAGCAGCAGACTGTAAACAGAGCAATGATCTGCTCAAAAACGCCCCACTCTGAGCTCCCACCCACAAGCAGGGCCTCTGAGGCTGTAAGCTTCTCCACGGCGGGGCCTCCTTCATGCCCAGGTGAGGCCAAGGGCTCCTTGCTTCCTCCCAGTAAGTAGCACAGACCCCCAAAATGACATGGAGACTCACCCAGGCCACTTCCTTACCTGAGGGGGGAGGTGAGTGACAGCCAGCCCTGCAGCCTAGGGGGCCTGCTCTGTCCTCCTGGATGCCTGGGGCCTCCTGTGGGACTGGAAGCCTTGCACGAGCCAGTGTCCTGGGACCAAATATCTGGGGGGCCCAGCACTGAGCCAGGATGGAGGGTAGGGGGAAGTACCACCACACAGGCAGGGAAGATGTCCCTCCCCCAGTAATGACAATCCTGCTTGGGGGACAGGACACAGATACACTGAAGCGACCAAAGGTGTGAAACAAAGAGGTGCTTAATCTTCCCTGAGGACTCAGACACACGGGCGGCAGGAAGTGAGGCCAGCACCACCGGCTCACTCCCCCACCCCCCCATTCATTCAGACAGTCATTTATCAGGCACTTTCTAAGGGCCCACCTGTCAGCTTCACCCCAGGCTTTCCCATCTCAGCAAATGGCACCACCATCCTCCCGGCTACTTTGGCCAAAAACCAAGGAGTCATCTATGATCCCAATTTTTCCGATCCGTCAACAAATCCTGTCCACTTTACCTCCACTACACATCCAACATCAGCCCACTTCTCGGCCACCTCCCATGGCCAAGCTGCTCACCTCTTGCTTAGATAGTGCAGCAGCCACCAACTGGACTCCTGACCCTTTGAACTTGACCTCTGAAATCCTTTCTCCAACTCCTCAGAGTGACCTTGTCACAGCATCATTCTGACTATACCTTTTCTTGTCTTCAAGTCCTCCACTGGGTCCTAACAAATAGTAAAAGTTTTTAAAGAAATTAAGTAGACCAGCTATGGCATCATGTTATAAAGAGATGAAATGAACAGAAGAAGGGCCCAGAGGCAGAACTCTGCATAAATGGGAACTTGCTATATGACTGAGAGGCATCACCAACCGGTGAGGAAAAGATAGACTTTTTATAAGTGGTGTTGGGACAAGTGGTGATCCATATGGGAAGAGTAAAATTAGACCCCTACCTAACACCACACACACAACTCCAGGTGGATTCAAGGCTCACAAGTGGATAACAAAAGTTTAACATATTTAGAAGAAAATCTGGGGGGATATTTTTATGACCTCAGAGTAAGGAATGATTTTTTTTTTAAATAAACTTTTTGTTAATTACAATATGCATAAAGAAAAATGCACGTCATAAGTGTGCAGCTCGATAAAATTTCACAAAGTGAACCCTGCTTTGTACCCAGCACCCAGACCAGGAAATAGGCTGCAGCCAGCAACTCAGTAAGTCTCCTTCTGCCTCTTGATAGGGAAGAGTATCTTAGGTACAAAAAGCATCAGCCGTAAAGGAAAATATTAATGAGTCTTATGACATTAACATTCAAGTCAACATAAAATACCATAAACAAGATTAAAAGATATGCCACAATTTGGGAGGAGATACTTGTAATACATACAACCAGCAGAAGATTAGTTTCCAGAATATGTAAAGGACTTCTGCAAATCAAGAAGACAGACAACCAACCCAACAGAAAAGTCATCAATAAGGTGTGAACAAACACCTCACAGAAAAAAGAAACCCATATGGCCAATAATCCTACAAGAAAAGAGGCACTACCTTGCTGGTATCAGAGGAAGATAAATTAAAACAGCAATGAGATATTATGTCTCAGTCATCAGATTGGCAAATATTAAAGGAAAAAAAGCTGATGCTAGCAAATGTGGACCCCAGCCTTAAACCCGGCTGGTGGAGGAGTAGATTAGTATGGCCAGCTGGCAGGGGCATGATATGGCATCTCGCCTGGTTGAAGGCGAACATATGCATGACCCGGCACTTCCTCCCCCAGGAACAGACTCTACAGAAGCTCTCATGTGAGTGCACCGGGAGGGAAATTGAAAACATCATCAAATTCTTTTCTTTCTTTTTTTTTTTTTTGTGAGGAAGATCAGCCCTGACCTAACATCCGTGCTAATCTTCCTCTTTTTTTTTTTGCTGAGGAAGACCGGCTCTGAGCTAACATCTATTGCCAATCCTCCTCCTTTTTTTTTTTTTTCCCCCCAAAGCCCCAGTAGATAGTTGTCTAGTTGCTGTATGTGGGACGCGGCCTCAGCATGGCCGGAGAAGCGGTGCGTCGGTGCATGCCCAGGATCCGAACCCCGGCCGCCAGCGGGGAAGCGCGCGCACTTAGCCGCTAAGCCACGGGGCCGGCCCTCATCATCAAATTCTGATACAGTCATGTGACAGAAATGGCCTGGCAATTAAAATAAACAAAATAAGAGTGAATTATCAATGAGATACAGCAAGCAGGACATGTGTACAAGGCAGGACATGAGAGATGGGAGCAAGACCAGAGCCTTTGGGAGGAGAGAGAAGCCCCCTGAAGGGGCTGACCCTGGGGAGGTGAGACACAGGCTGGGCTTGAGCATTGGGGAGAATTTATGCACAAAGAAATGGGAGAAACAACAACCTTTTCTTCGTCTCCCTCATTTGCAGGTGACACAGATAATCTCCAAGAAGGAAAATGACTTGCCACATTGGTGACCAAGCTGAGATGATCTGTGCCCTTTCTATTGTCCCCCCTCCTCTGTCCCATGCTCCCTGCCTGCAGGCCCCTCCTCACAGAGGCGTGGCCCAGTGCAGCAGCCTCCTTGCTGACCTCCCTGCCTCTGTTCTCCAGTCTGCCCACGCCTGAGAGGCGTTCTTAGCCCAGTACCATAGTCACACAGCTCCCCTACTCAAAAGCATCCCGCAGCCCCCCATAGCTCCCCACCCTAAGTCCAGACTCACAGTGGTCTCCTATTTAAGGGATAAAACCACTGGTACTAGGCTCACAGATTCTGTGGGCCAAAAATTTGGACACGGCCCAGAGGGGACAGCTTGTGTCTGCTCCACAACATCTGGGACCTCAGCTGGAAGACTTGAAAGCCCCTTCGCTCACATCCTTCACTCTTTTACATTCCCAAAAGAGAGAAGAATTTAGAAGACTACTGTATTTCGTGGCTGTTGTAGCACATCTTTCTGAATTTAAATTACACAAAGAAAGCGACAACCAAATGTTGTCAAAAGGATATTCTCAAAAGCTATTGTTGACAATAAAAATTTACCCAAAGGTAAAACTCATCTTTGGTTCTCTGAATGGGATGATCGATGCGGGTGATTGATCAGCAGAGATGTTAGCTGAGTGATGGCTGGAACGTCTACATGTGGCCCTGCCGTGTGTCCTGGCTTCCTCACAACGTGGTGGGTGGGTTCAAAGGTCGAGGGGGGGGGGCAGGGGGGGAGAGAGAGGGAGCTGCAGAAGCCTTTTATGACCTGGCCTCCGAGGCCACCACACAGCATCGCTTCTGCCACGTTCCAGTCATCAAGGCAGCCTGTGCAGCTTCAAGGAGAGACGAGATGGAGGCACCACCTGTGGGGGAGCAGCGAGTTTTGGAAGACCACGTGGGACTGGAAACTTTCTGTAGCCATTTTTAAACAGTTCATCATAGGAAAATATTAATGATCAGAGCTGGAATAGGAGCCTCTCAGGCTGTGGGCAGAGGAGAGGAGATGCAGGGAGGCCAACGAAGAGGCAACTGCACTGGTTCTGGCCTTTGCGAGGAGGTGCCGTTGGGCTGGGAGGAGGAGATGAGGGGGGGACAATAGAAAGGGCACAGAATTGCAAGTGAGGCCCAGTGATCCTCTCAGCTTGGGCATCAGCGTGGCAAGTCATTTTCCTCCTTGGAGCTTATCTGTGTCACCTGTAAGATGAGTGACACACACACACACACACACACACACAAAGGGAAGAGTTTTCTTATCCATATTGCAGACCCTTTGAGAATCTGATGAAAGGAATGAACCCTCCTCCCAGGGGAAGAAAGACACACTGGGGCACATACATGTCAAACTGGGCTGAAAGTCCAGGGGTGCTCAGAGTCAGGCCAGCTTGGTGGTTAAGGATGGGGCCTCTGGACCCACAATGTCTGGGTGTGAGTCCTGCCTCCACTCCTTACCAGGGAAGAGACCTTGGGCGAGGGACTCGACTTCTCTGTGCCTCTGTTTCCCAATCTGTAGCAGTTAGGAAGGCATTTGGCTGCAGGTAACTGAGAATCTCAACATTCATTCAGTGGCTTCAGCAAAATGGCAGCTGTTTCTCTCATCTGGAAAAGCCCAGATGTGTGCGTTTGGTGGTGTCGGTTCAGGAGCTTGGATGGAGGATCTTCGTCCCTTCTCTTAGAAAAACCTCTTCGCCCTGAAGACTTCCCCTTAATCTCATTGCCCAGAGTGGAGTCGTGGGACCAGCCCACCGTGAGCGAGGATGAGGAAGGGGCAGTGGTTGGGCGGTTCTCAACCAGAGCCGAGTCGCAGCTCCACAGGATGTTTGGAAACGTGTGAGGACATTTCAGGTCGTCACAATGACTGGGCATGTAGTGGGAGGGGCCGCTACACTGCATGGAACAGTCTTACGTGAAGAATTGTCCCCCTCAAAATGCCAAGAGTGTCCGCCATCGAAAAACTCCAATGCTCTTCTGGTCCCTACAGTGGAGGCAAGGAAGAAGGAAGGGCTGGGAATGCGGGTCCAGTCAGCCAGCCCGAGGCACCTGCCAGTACATCGCCTCCCGGGCTGCTGTGAGGAGCAGCGGTAAGTGCTCAGGTCAATGCACAAGCAAATGCTGGGATCCCCTCAGGGTCAAGAGACTGCACGTGAGGCCCATCTGGGAGCCCTGCCAGACCTTGTGGCCAAGGTCTGAGAGGAGACGCTGCAAAGAACCACCCACAGGACCAGGGGATGGATGCATGTGGGGACACAGAATGTCTCTGCCAGTGCTCTGATTTTCCTCGGAGCTTCTTGCCTCTCTTTGAAGCTCGCCTGGCCCTCGGGGGCTGCCCGCGTGTCCTGCCACATCCCGCCATATCATGCCACATCCCGCCTTCAGTCCCCAAAGGGACCCTGACTCAGCAGCAGACACAGCAGGGCAGGTCAAAGGAAGTGGGGAAAACGTCACTGTTGCTTGTCACCACCACGTCCGTCCGCCTGGCCCAGTTCCCGGCAGGCAGGGAGTTGGCCCCCGGTGGGCGTGGGCCAAAGCCACAGATCTGCCAGAGGGCCAGCAAGATGGTCGGCAGGACCTCTTTAGGACTGGGGGACGGGAGAGGTCTGGGTCTGACCCCCAGGCAAGGGGGACGAGGTTTCCCCGGCCTGAGGAACAGAGAACCAGATCTCACCGTTTCCAAGGAGTGGACCTGGCCCCACCCCAGCCTGAGGGTCCCCACCGCAGCCGGTGAGCAAGTCTGCCCTCTGCTCATAGCTGGAGCCCAAACCATAGGCTTCGTGCGCCACTGTTTAAAGATAGTGCTTTCTGGGGCCAGCCCGGTGGTACAAGCGGTTCAGTGCGCGCGCTCCTCTGTGGCGGCCCGGGGTTCGCCGGTTCGGATCCCGGGCTGGCACCCACACACTGCTTGGCAAGCCATGCTGTGGCGGTGTCCCATATAAAGTGGAGAAAGATGGGCACGGATGTTAGCCCAGGGCCAGTCTTCCTCAGCAAAAGAACAAGGAGGAGGATTGGCAGATGTTAGCACAGGGCTGATCTCATCACAAAAACAAATAGATAAAAAAAAAAAGATAGTGGTTTCTGTTGTTGCTATTCCAATGTTACAAGCAAATTGTGTTCACTATGGAAAAGTTTGACAGGCACAAAGAAGAAAACAAAAATCTATCCTCAAGCCCTTCACCTAGGACAACCACTCTCTGCCTGTTGGTATATTTCCTTCTAATCATTTTTCAGTATGTGTATATAAACTTCATTTATACATACTATTTTATAACTAGCTCTTTTTTTTCCTTTAAAACTACATTATGGATCGTTTTTTGTTTTAAAACACTGTAGACCAGTCAAAGCCAACTCTTCTTCCTCCCAGCAGTCCCTCCAATGTTCCCTTCGGGACAATGTTCACCTCCTGTATGGTGAGGGTGAGCACACAGGAGCTGACATCGCTGGGAATGGGCCCTTGGGAAATCAGAGGTGGGCAGAGTTACACGCATCTCCTCACCAGAACCTGTGTCCAAGCGGGAGATTCGCTGATCACCGGCCCATCCCTGGCCGGCCACACGGGGAATTCCCTCCCTGAACGGGAGGGGCCTCTGTCTACAGCCCCCCCCCACACACACACACACACGTGAAGGAGGCCACAGAACATGGGCTCCGGGAGCAGCTGCTTGGGAGCTTCTGGGCTGTTCCTCAGAGAGAGGATAACCTCATCTCTCTCGTCCTTCCCCAAATTCAGTAGAAACCAATTTTCTCATCCTCCAAACTTGGCCAAGGTATTTCAGTTCTGACTACAGAGCCAGAGAGAGATGGACAGTTTCCCATGGGAAAGTGTAGGTCGCAGGCTGGGCTCTTAGATCTGGAAAAGTCCTCAGGTAATTCCAGCTGTCCTCCCTGAGCACCTGCTGTGTGCAGGGCATCACGCCAAGCATTTTATAGCATTAGTTCATCCCATTCCTATGGCATCTCAGAATTCACGGGTGAAGAAGCTGAGTCTCAGCCAAGTTAAGCCACAGGTCAGCTTCCTCATCGATGGGTTGGGCATCTGCAGCCGAGAGAGAAGAGGACCTGCCCAGAGTAGGGACCATCCTAAAGCAAAGCTTGTCCGCCTGGACTGGGCTGATTGCCTCTGTCTGAGGGGCCTGGGGAGTTCGCCTTGAACACAGGCCAGGGATAAGGCTTAAATGGACATGTCAGGCCAGCAGCTACATTCTGGGCACCAGGCCTCCCCAACATCTGCCTACTGCTGCCCACTGACTCCTGGAGCGCAGAAGGTACAAACTTTATAAGGCCAACTCAAGCCCCCTGGGACTTCACACTTGCTCTAGTTGACATGTGGGGCTAGACTGTCTTCTTCTGCTGCACGTGTGGGCATGGAGACACACATGTGTCTTCTGTCTCCTGGACCAACTGTCCAGTCACAAGCCACAGCTCTGGGCCGGCAATGGGAAGACCAGAGCTCCAGACCCGCCCTCCCCAACTAACGCCTTGTGTGACCTTGACCAGGGCTCACACCCGCCCTGAGCCTCGGTCTCATCATCTGAGGAATCCTAACCCCGTGACTCCCGGAGGGCAGGGATGGTGAAGACACATTTCTTTTGCCCCACCCTCAAGGATGGCTCTTCCACCAGCAACAGCCATTACATTTTACCTCGTACTTGAATGCTGCTAGATTGGCAGCGACCGTCTGGAACTCTGTGTGGTGACGGATTAGCAGTGTCTGCCATGGACCAGGACAGAGAAGTGGTGGCGCATGTGCTGTGTGTTGGCCGTAACTGTGATCCCCATGTCCTGTCCCAAGTGAACGCTCAAGGAGTTCCCCAAATGCTCCCCGTAGGTGAGGTGCCTCAGTAACCCCATTTCTGTGAAGACTGAGTCCTTGGAGAAATTATGTAGCTATTGAGAGGGGATTTTTCATCGGTTTGTGCTCTCATCGCCACTTCCTGTCCCAGATAACTGTTCCAGTGCCTGCAGGGGGTTATCTGTGAGGTCACAACCGCGTCCTGAGGTCTTGGGTTCTGAGGACTCCCATCTCGGAGAACAGCCCTCACAGGCTGCCTGCTTTCCTGTCAGCGTGCCTGCTGCTAAAGGTTCCCATTACCAAACTCCCGCCCCCTCCTGCCCCATTCTTGGCTGACATGCAAATTCAGACCCGGTTTACGTGGCCAAGATGGCAGAATGCCCGACCCTCCCAGGAGGTCACTCTGAAAGCAGAAACGTGAGTCTCTCTAATGATGGAATCATTAGACATCGCAGCAGGTAGATGGGGACACATCTGAGGATGTGGACACGGCCTCATTCCTCAATCAGCTGGGCCGGTGCGCATCCAGCGCGGCGTCACCCACCTCCGTCACAGTCGGCCAAATGCAGAGCAGGTCTCTGCCGTGTTTCTTCCCGGTGCAGTCTTGTGTGGCTCCACTCGGTGACGTCACTCTGCCCTGTTTCCCAAGCCTTCTGGGCTGGGGGAGCCCCTGCCCAGTGCTGAGGGCCAGGGGAGAGCCCTGTGCTGTTCAGCGGCTGTCAATCGCAGAGCATGACTCCTGGCAGCAGGGAGCGTTTTGCAGGATCCCAGAGTTTTCCTGAGAGCAGGAGTTACAACTCCACCCAGTGCACACGCCCTTCCACAGCCCTCGCCAAATGGACGCCCAGCTTCCACCTAAACGCCTCCAGACACGGGGAGACCAGTTGGAGTGTTGGCAATTCTAGGCATCTTTTATTTATTCTTTGTGTTTTCATGTAGACTCAAGTTTTCTGCAATGAAATCATTCATTCAGCAAGTATTCACAGGGCACCTACTACGTGCCAGGCACTGCTATAGCCATTGGGGGTATGGTAATGAGCAACACAGACAGAATCCCTGCCCACATGGAGCTGATATCCTCAGGGGAGAAGAAAGGCAACAGGCAGACAAATAAGAGAATATAAAGCGTGTCCAATGGTGCAAGTGCTGTGGAGAAAAAGGAAGCAAAGAAGGGTGGTGGAGTGCTACGTTTGCATTTTAACATACTGTAGGCAGTGAAAGTGACATTCAAGCAATGTCCTGAGAGACGAGCGGGCTAAGGCGTGTGGGTGCAATAGAAAAGAGGTCCCAATACAGGCAACAGCCTGTGCAAAGGCCCTGAGGTAGGAGTGCAGTTGGAGAGATAGAGAAACAATAAGGGAGGCCAGTGTGCTGGAACCAAATGAGCCAGGGGGAGGACCGTGGGAGATGAGATGAGATCAGGAAGGCACAGGGGTGGGGAGGATGGTGCTTAGATATGTATGGCTTCTGTAATGCAGGAAGCCATAGTTTTAAATAGGAAAGGGTTGGATTCTAATAGAAGCTCAAATCCAGATGAAAAGAATACCCAAATCCAATCACGGTGAGCCAAGTAAAGACCTGCACTGCAGGGAAGACTGGGAACTGCATGGTGGGACCAGCATTTCTGCAGCTCCAACAGTGCCTGCACATCGCCAGGAGCCAAAAGGACAGAGTAACTTCGTTTTTACAATCAGTCTTACTGATCTAGGAAAACAGAAACCAAATTGCTATGGGGGGTAAGAGGCTTAACCAAAAGGGCTGGGCTTCCTGGGGCCGAGCGGGGGTGAGGGGGAAGGGTGTTAGTGTTCTCAGGCCTGGAGCAGAGGAAGGTGAGGTGGGCATGGAACCGTGGGTGCCTCCCAGGATCCTCGCCAGAAGGGGCTCTTTGGCAGGCAGTAGGAGTACCCAGACCCTGAGAGGGCCCAGGCGTTTGTTACGGAAACCTTCTTGTAAGTCAGCCCTAAGCAGTCAGAGCGAGCAGCCTGGGCAGCCCTTGTCGTCCTGATCTTTGAGGGCTACACCCACCCTGGGGCGGCCATTCAGGAGGACAGCAGCCAGCTTGCTACATACAGGACTCCACGGGGTCATCGACCTGTTAATAAGCCTGTTGCCCAGGAAGCATATGTAACTCAGACACGCTCCATGACGTGGTGACTAGGCGTGGCTGGGCCTCCATCTGCAGGCCTACCTGCCTGCCCTGTCTCTCCTGAACAACAGGGAGCAAGGACAGGCCCGGGTCAGTTAACGAACTAACAGGTAGTGACAAGAGAGGGGGTGGGAGCGTAAGTGAGACGTGGCAGGAGGAGAAGGAGGCGATAGGCCACAGGGAAGTGACGGCCGCAGAGTCTGCACTTCATCTTGAGCCCTGGCCAGCCTCAGCCCAGCACAGCTGGCCAGGGACTGTACAGGAACATTCAGAACTCTCAGTCATTCGCCAGAACCTGACGACGTGTCATTGCTACAGTCATGGACCTGGATCGTTATCTTCTGAATGACATTTTTGGCGTGTGCATGTTTATTTGCTTTGATATCGAGAGAGAGCAGGCAGGGTCACATGCCAGGCTTGACGCACTGTCACCCAGGACTCAGGGAGAGGCTCCCCAGGGAGTCCAGGCCCCAACAGCGATAGTGACCTCCCCACTGCCCTTCCGCCCTCTGCCCCAGACCCCATATATGCTGCCTAGCCCAGCCCAGCAGGGCTTAGCCAAAGTGAGCATTTATGGCCAGGAACTGATGGCAAAGAGCATAGTAAGGTCCCTGCCCCAGCCACCAGCCCTTGTAGTGGTCACTGGGGTCAGCCTGCCACGGGTGCAAATTCTGACTGTACCACTTCCTGTACACGTGACCTTGAGCAAGGTGTTTAATCCCTCTAAGTCTAAATGTTCTCACCTGTAAAATGAGTAGCACTTACTTCATAGGGTGGTTTGGAGGATTACATAAGACCCTGCATGTAAAGGTCTTAGCATGGTGCCAGTGCATAGCGAGTACTCAGGAAATGTTAACCATTACAATTGTTTTCATCATCATTACTGTCAGCATGACCACCTTACACTCTACTGTTGACACAGGATTTCACTGCCCGAGTTTGCATTTGTGTTTATGATTGTGTTGGCATCAAGCAGTCCTTTTTAATTGCTGCTGGCTAACGAGAAAAGATCAGAGGCGGATTTAATGCGTAAATGATGTGTTGAAGCCAAGAGAAGGCCAAACGATGTAAGAGCCCACTGTGCAAACACAAGTATTGCAGTAATTCAAATAGAGAAAAGTGGTGGGAGAACTGAGTCACTCCCAGCACATGGCAGCATCCACAGTCGTGTCAAACTCGAGAGACCTGCTCTCATTGGTCAGGCCTGTATCACTGCAAGGGGCGATTTGGTTTCAACCAAAAAAACGTCATCCTTCCCATTAAACTAATGTTGTCACTTTGAATTGTATTGGGTTTGTAAAGTTTTTGTTTGTATTTATTATGTAAATATCTCCAGAATGTATTCCTAAGTAAAAAAACAAATTGCAATATGCTTCCTTTTGATAAAAAAGGGAAGTATGAGAATAGAGAGATATAAATGTGTGTATATATAATTTATTTTTTCTTGCAGAAAGAAACATTGGAAGGATAAATCAGATCTAATGAAAACTGGTACTCGAGTGTGGAGGGGGACTACATAGAAGGGGTTGAGGAAGGAGCAAGATTGCTTTATGTGTATTTTTCTATCTAGTTTTGACCTTTGAGTCATTTTGGATTAATGGTTGCATGAGAGCTATCAGAAGGAATGTATACTTACTATAACAAAAATAGTTCACCTCAATCCGCACTGGGGAGGCTTCAGGAGTCTCTTTCTGTAAAGGGAATGTACAAGGCTCAGATTAGAGACCCATGTCAGTGACAAAGAGCCCTATTGCTTCCCAGGAGAACAGCCTTCCTAGAACACTACCTGGAAATTATTTCTTCTCTCTAGAAACTAGAAGGTCAGGAAGATCAGCCCTGTCAGGACCTATGAAGAGGGAACTTAGTAAGGACAATGGTGTGGCCAGCACTGGGAGACAGTATGGCCACCTGTCCCCCATGTGGCCAGATCGCCAGGCACCCCTTGGGGAGAACAGCCCACTAGTGTGCCTGAAATTGTTTCTAGAGCCTTCAGCTCCCAAGCAGGCATCAGGGAATGGGGTGGCAGCTGCCAGCAATGCCCTGCCAGCCTCAATCAGGTTGGCCCACTTGCCCCAGGGGGCTGTCTGCCTATTCCTCATGTCACCATGTGAACAAGTTGGGAAGCACTGCCTCAGAAGACTGTCTGCTGACCACTGACCTCAAAGGCAAATGTCAAAGGAGCAGGCAGCTTGCAAAATGGATAAAAGGCACCTCGTGGGCCACCCCGGGACCAGGCCACACCAAAGGGTGCTCTGAGTACAGACAACAATGCCAGGAGGCTGGCAGCTCTCCTGCCCAGGAAAAAACAACCTAGCAGCACCAGAAGAAGAGCTGCAGCAAGGGCAGAGATTTCATCCATGAAAGCCTGGGGTTAGGCCACGGCGGAAGAGTTAGAAAAACCTCCAGGGTCAGCCCACCGGCACAGCCTTCCTGCCTCAGGAGGAAGGAGGATGCACCTTAATCACAGTAGCCATCGTTGCTGGCCAGGCACTGTGCTGCATGCTTTCCAGGTGTCTCCTGATGAGCTGGGTAGCCTATACTCCATTTTACAGACAAGGAAACTGAGGCCCCAGGAGGTTAAGTCATTTGCCCAGGGGGTATTCCAGTGAGGGTCAGAGCTGGATTTGAACCCAGGGCTAGGCTGGTAAGCAGCACACCAGACGCCTCCTGCAAGGTTTGTGTGGGGAAGGGCAGCTCAGTGGTTCCACGGCACACACGTTATGAAAACACCAGCATGTGCTACTGGGAGAATGCAGGTGAACGAGCCTTGTCCAGGAAAAAGTCAGATGTGAATCACAGCTGAGGGCCGGCCCCGTGGCTTAGCGGTTAAGTGCGCGCGCTCCGCTGCTGGCGGCCCGGGTTCGGATCCCGGGCGTGCACCGACGCACCGCTTCTCCGGCCATGCTGAGGCTGCGTCCCACATACAGCAACTAGAAGGATGTGCAGCTATGACATACAACTATCTACTGGGGCTTTGGGGGGAAAAAAAAATCACAGCTGAGCCGCCCATGTCCCAAAGCCTGAGGGAACCGCCGTCCGATTCAGCTGTAGCTCCCCCTCTTCTAGAGGGAGAAGACTGAGTGGCCATTCTGTTCTCACTCCCCTGGTTCAAATCCTGGATCTTCTTCCTAACTGTGACTCCCAGCAAGTTCTTGAGGCCTCAGTTTCCTAACCTGTAAAACAGGGATAATAGTAGTGCCAGCTCCGGGGTTGTTATAAGCATGAAATGAGGCAATCAGCATAAAGGACTCAGCATAGACACATGAACGAACAAATGGGCGCTCCCTGAGTTGCAGCTGTTAACTCAAAGCTTCCCTTGTCAGCAAGTCCTCTGCTAACGATGTTCACACAGGCGTGGCTTAGGGAGAAGCACCTGAGACCACCCAAGCAGTTGGGCAGTGGGACCCCAGGCCTGGCAGCCCCGGTCAGCTCTCAGCCTGCAGAGGCTCCAGCTTCCCAGAGCAATGGGTGGTACCCCATCCTTCCCAGGCCTGCTCAGGAGCCCACAAACCCACTTACTGGGTTATGAAAGTCACTCAACTTCCCCAAGCCAGCCCCCGCCCCCCCACCCCGTGTAACGTGGGAGGGTCACCAATGTGCCTCTCGCGTAGGGCTGTGGTGGGCTCCCACTCCTACCCCTCTGTGTCTTCTCCCTATGGTAGTCAGAGGGGCCTTTTAAGAGCGTAAATTAGCAAAATTTTCCAAAAACTGTCCACTGCTCTGAGAATTCAGTTCAACATCCTGACTGGCTGCACAGGCTCCATGTCTCGGCCCTTGCCTCCCCTTTGCATCTCATCCACTGCTACTCCCGCCCTCTCCCACCGCGCTCCAGGACGTGTCTGCTCTCGACGTGTGTGAGCTCACACACCGGGCCTGTGTCCTCCTGGTTTCCCCTGCCCGGGACACCCTCTCTCCAGATCTCCACATCTTTACCTCTTTCTTTTTTTCTTTTTAATAGTACAAACCCACTTTTTTTTAATTGAGATATGATTAATATATATAACAATGTGTAAGTTTAAGGTGTTCAGTGTGTTATTTAATACATTTATCTGTTTCTTTGTCTCTTTCTTGAGCCTTGGTTCAAATATAATCTCCTCCAAGAGACCCTCCCTGACCACCCCAGGGACAGCAGCCCTTGCCCTCCCCAGGCACTACCACATTTCCCTCCGTATGACTTTTTCTACCAGAGTACTTACAATGATCTGAACTTCTCTTATAAACTGGCTTATTTACCTGCTGTCTGCCCCCCTCACCACAGCTGGAGCCCTGGAGGAGGCCCTGCACCCGGCAGGTGTTCAATCAACAGCTGAGGAATGAAGGAATGAAACGCCCAGTGCACAATCAACCCTCCGCAGAGGTTTTCACTGTCACACGTAGCTTATCCCCATTACGAGTCCTCTCCTCGAGCCCCTTCCTCACTCAGGGGTTCCTGAGAACCTCGGGGGAGATCTCCATCATCAGTCCTGACTTGGACCGTCAGGGAGCGGCCCCTCACTGCTTGCCGCCCACAGCTCTCCCTCCTGGTCTCTCAGCACCCCTGCCTTCCGAGTGCACCCTGGTGGGCATGAGCAGTGCCCAAGCCTTTCTAGTGCAGGTGGCTGCTGTAGACGGGCTCTGCTCCCCAGGGTGCCATGCCCCGTGAAGGACAGCACCGGCCTCCTCCAGGGATTAACTGACTTTTTCCCCAGCAATGTTTGCTTTAAGGATTGAAGTTAGTGGAGGAGCCTGTAATTTCCAGAATCATCTGTTCCTTTCCCGGTAGCCAGCACTCCATTTGTTACTTTATTTTCCCAAGCCCCTGATAATACCGTTCCGGACACTCAGCCGGCGGAAAAACTTGCCAGTGCTTCCCCCAAGCCACAGACGGCCTCTCACTGGCTTCACAGAGGGACAGACGCCTTTCCCCACTTTCTTAGTTCAGCCTTGGGGCCCACGATCCTGTTCTCCTTTTTTTCTGTTTTCTTTTTAAGGATGATGGTGACTCCTCCCCCCTGCCCATTTATCTGGCACAGTCAAGAAATGGGCTACTTCATGTTAATAAATTTTCAAAATAATGCCTTTCAAGCACTAAAACTTTATTTTTTTTTTAAATTTTATTTATTTTTTCCCCCAAAGCCCCAGTAGATAGTTGTATGTCGTAGCTGCACATCCTTCTAGTTGCTGTATGTGGGATGCGGCCTCAGCATGGTCAGAGAAGTGGTGCGTTGGTGCGCGCCCAGGATCCGAACCCGGGCCACCAGCTGCGGAGCACATGCACTTAACCGCTAAGCCACGGGGCCGGCCTAAGCACTAAAACTTTAAACAAATACATTTTTAAAACAGCTTTATTGGGCTGGCCCGGTGACGCAAGCAGTTAGGTGCGTGCGCTCCACTGTGGTGGCCCAGGGTTCGCTGGTTCGGATCCCGGGCTTGCACCCACGCACTGCTTGTCAGGCCATGCTGTGGCGGTGTCCCATATAAAGTGGAGGAAGATGGGCATGTATGTTAGCCCAGGGCCAGTCTTCCTCAGCAAAAAGAGGAGGATTGGCAGATATTAGCTCAGGGCCGATCTTCCTCACACACACACAAAAAGTATGTAACTTGATCTGTTTTGACGTTTGTATACCCCCAGGAAACCATCACCACAATCAAGAAAATGAACACATCCGTCACTCCAAAAGCTTCCTCCCCACCCCCTTTCCCAAGCAACCAGATCTGCTTTCTAAATACATATGGAATGCCCAGCTCTCACCCACTTCCCCACCTCAGTAAACGGAGGGTGATCAACAAGCTGGCTCCTCTCCTCGATTCAGCATTACTGTCAACGTGACTGAAAGCGACGTCCTCAGATGTCATGGAGATACATACGATCGTTTGCCCCGAATGCTAAATGGCCCCACTGTTGCATTGCCATGCAGGTGGTTCGGGGTTTGGGAGTTTTCTTGCTCACAGCCAGCTGTCTTCGTGAACAGCTCCCAGCAGACAACTCCTGTGGCCTCACACCCTGGCACACCCACCACCTTCTTCCCATTCCCATTCCTCACTCTGGATCAGTGGTTCTCAGCTGGGGGCTGTTTTGCCCCTCAGGGGATATTTGACAATGTCTGGGGACATTTTTGGTTGTCATAATGGGGGTGGGGGTGCTACTGGCATCTAGTGTTTAGAGACCAGGGATGTTGCTAAACATCCTACAAGGCACAAAAAGAAGGATCCGGCCCAAGATATCGATAGTGCCAAAGAAATCCTGTTCCGGATGACAAAATTGACTGGAAAACTCAACAAGAAGTCATGATAATTGACTGTTTTACTTTTCTGGATCAAGAGAGAGAAGGAAAGGCAGCGGCATGTTGGAGCTGCAAGGCTACACTGGAGGGCACAGGTTCAGGAAGATCCTGGCATGTCTCAGGTACCTGCTTCCAACTCTATCAGAGGTGGTCGGCGGCTTCCTGAGGATAAGCTTCAAGGGACTCAGCTTGAGGCCCCAGGGCCCAGCATTCAGCAGGTGCTCAATGAATGTCTACCAGACCAGACTGCACCCAAAGCACCTATTCAGTGCCCAATTGTGGGTAGCACTGGCTGGGCATTGAAGGCAGGCAGAAGATGCAGAGCCCACAGAAGGGAGCCATTAAACCGACCAGTGACTGGGAGGCGGCAGAGCCACCCCAACAGCTGGGAAACTGAGAAGGGCTGGCCATGCTGGGATCCTGTCCCATCGTGAACCAATATGTCACCACCAAATCACTTCCAGCTCCTCCTCCCACCCACAGACGCCCTGTTTGTCATATAAGGGAGGTATGCCCAAAGTGGTTCAGCCAGAACTGGAAGGGCCCTGCCCTGGGATGGGACAGCAGGAGCCTGACTTGCCCAGCAATATTCAGGATAGACTCCAGGTGTTCTGGAGCTAGATGCTGAAGTGTGGGCATGCTTTATTCAATTTTGCATGCTTAAAGGTTTAATTATTTTATTGTAAAAGTTATTGTAGATATTCCTGAAAATGCAGGTAAGAAAAAGAAGAAAACAAAAAGTTTTCAAATCCCACCCTTTCAGAGAAAACACCAATCCCATTTTGTTGTGTGCCCTTCTATGCATGTATGGTTCTAGTATGGACATTTTGATTAGAACCAGGTGTGGGTGCTGCTGCTGAAGGCTTTGTTGGAGGTGCCTGAGAGTGGGGAAGAGGTTTTGATAGAAGGGGACCCCAGAGCACTCCAAGGGGACAATGGGAGCGGCAGGGTGAGGGTGACAGGGGACTATGGTTGCTCTTGGGAGCCTCCCAGATTAGCCCCAAATCCAAAGATAAAGAGAGGCTTGGCTGGCTGGCCCCTTGCCCCGGGAACCCTGCTGGGAAGGTGGGAACCTCTTCACAGCCTCTTCCTCCCTGAGGCCTTACCCACCAGGCTCTGCTCCTCCCACAGGTCGCCCCCCCCCCCCGCCCTCCCCTCACCCCCAGCCAGGCTTCTGTCACATGGTGCCCCGTAACCTATTAACTGCTGTGTAAATCTGATAAACTGTGGTCCGCAGGCCCTGGGGCTCCTAAGGGCCCAAGTCAGGGGACCTGGGCTCCAGGGGGAGTTTTGCTCCCTCAGGCCTCAGATAAATTGTTGGCAGCGATAAGGAGAACAATACCTGCCCACAGGACTCAGTTCAGGGAGATAAAGGAAGAAGCTGGCTGGCAGCCACCAGCTGTGGCAAGCTGGAATCCTCTCCAGAAGGGTCTCAAGGAGGGTAGCTTCTAAATTCTTTGTAGCAACAGAACTGTTGTAAAATACAGTCGTATGTGAAACTCTAAAGTAGGAGAGGGACCAAGGTGGAGATGCTCCAGGCAAAGCAAGGACAGGTGCTCACTTGCTCGGTCCTCCCCTCTCCGCCCCTCAGTGACACACCTCTGAGCAACACAGCGTAAAGAATTCTGCCTGATGCTGAAGGCAGGATCCAAGGGGCAGGCTGGTGGGGAGAGACTGGGCAGTTTCAGTGTCTCTGCGGGCTGGCTGGAGACAGGGCTTGCCCCTCCTCCTCCTCAGACCCACTGCGGCTCCCCTGGGGCCAGCCGTCAGGATGGGTGGGGCACCTGGAGGCAGCCAGTATTGCTTTCTTTCCGGGTTGACCTTTCTTCTAGGCCAGAGGACAAGTGGGAAGGGCACTGGGGGACTCCAAGTCTAGGTGGGGCCAGCCCTGTCCCGATTTCCCCTCAATGAGGTTCTCTTGCTCACAGGCTGAGGAAGAACCGTGACTCACTTCCTGCCTCAGTCTGACTACAGAAGCATTGTTCTCCCAACTGTGGCTGGTGCTGGTGGGGGATACCCCAGGGTCTTAGCGACTTGTGGGGTAAGTTCTCACTCTGAGAGGAGGCCAACTGGACTTATCTCCCAGCTCAACTTTCAGGACTCCACGTTCTTCCCTGAGTTTCCAGTTTTTGCAGCATTTGTAAGGGTGCCCCAATGGTACCTTATCCCGTTGATTGAATATTATCTCCATTTTACAGAGGGCTAAATTGAGGCTCTGAGAATTAAGCAACTCGTCCAAGGTGGCATAGCATAAAATTGTGCTGCGGGGATTTGAACCCGGGTTTGCTTGTCGACTTGTCACCTAGTAAGTTACCTTAGGAATATTACTTAACCTCTCTGGTCCTCAGTTTCCTCCTCTATAAAATGTAGTGACACATAAAAGGTGCCTAAAGGAAAACGTATTGTACCTGCCTCATGGGGTCTGTGGTGAGGAAGAAACAAGTTAACACATGGAACCAGCCCAGAGCCCAGAGCCGGCTCTGCAACCTTGGAATAACCCAGCCTGGGGAGCTCTTGGCCACATTTCTCCTCCTTTCTCAGCTCAAGCAGTGGCCGCCTCAGCCAAGTGGCACAGACGTTTTCTAGGGCAGGGACCTAGGGAGGGAGAGGAGCCGGCTGGTATACTGCAATTAGCTTGGATTCCGGCTCTGCCAAGGCCCCAGATTTCTCAGGCTCTGAGGCCTGCTAGTTGTGGGACCTTGGGCAAATTATTTAAACTTTGTGTGCCTCAGTTTCCTTATCTGTAAAATGGGATCAATAATGTCAGTCTGAAAGGATTATGCGGATTAAATAATGTACATACAGAGGAGATAGTGTAAAGTGGCTGGCCTGGTGCCTGGCAGGTGGTTGGTGTAAAAAAAAAAAAAATTAAAAGGTCACGGGCCACTCGTTTTGCATATCCACCTGTCTGTACAGATGCAGATAAAATCCCGACTCCTCAAAGACTAGGCCACGAGGATGTTTGCCTCGCTGCTGTGAAGTCCGACCTCAGGTGGGGCACCCCAGTCCTCCCAGGGCACGGAATCGGGTCGTGCTCAGGCTCACGGCTCAGGAGTGGGGAAGAGGGCCAGCTCCCCCACAATCCAGCCGAGCTCTGAGGGACTCCTCGAGCCTTCCCAGCCCAAGCCGAGGGTTCTGAGTTCGGGTCTCCGCGGCCGCCAGCCCGGGGAGCTCGCGGCGCCAAGAGCCGAGCCCGGGGGCGGGGGCGCGGGCAGTGGGGCCTGGGGGACGCGCCGGGCGGCCGCGAGGGCTTTGGGGTCGCCGGCCCCACTTCCTACCTGCCCCGACCGGGAGCCGGAGGCAGCCGCGCCCCAGAAGGCCGCAGGGCCGCCGCTCGGGCCGGCGCTCCGAGGCCTCCGCACGCGGCCCGGGCAGCATGGGCGGCCTGGGCGGGCCGAGCGCGGGCCGGCGGTGATGGCTGCGGCGGCGGCCGGCGCGCGGAGGTGGCGCCGCCAGGGGGAGGGGCGCGGCGGCGCGGGGGAGGAGCCGGGCCGCCGCAGCCGCTGACAGCCGCCCGAGTAAACAAGCCGCGCCGCCGCGGCCCGGCCGCTGCCCCCGCCCGCCCGCCCGCCCGCGCGGAGCCGGAGCCGGAGCCGGAGCCGAGGCCGAGGCCGAGCCCTCCCTGGTCGCGGCCCGGCCGAGGCCGCGCCGCCCGCCTCGGCGTGGTGACGCTCCTGCTGGGCTGGGGACCCGCCGGGCCAGGCCCCCGCCGCCGGCTCTCCGCTCGGCCGAGGGGCTCCGAGCAGCCGCGGCGCTCGCCGGAAAAGTTTCCCCTCCCGGGCTCTGCAGGGTAAGCGGGAGGGCGCGGGCCGGGGAGCCGGCTGGCCTGGGCCGCTCTGCCGGAGGAGTGGGCTCCGCGGCCCGGGCGCCTTGGCGGGGGAGGCTCGAGGCGCCGGCGCCCGGGCCGCCCTGACCCGGCCCCAGGGCCCGGCTGCCCTCCCGGCTCTCGAGACTGGCTGCGGGGCGGCCTCGAGGGTGCCGCCGCGGGGAGCGGGAAGGGCGCCCGGAGCCCACCTGCGCGCGCTGGGCCCGCTCGGCCCCCGGCCCCTACCCGGGCCGGTACTTTTCCGCTCGGAGCCGGGGCGAGCCCTCTGACCTCAGGAAGCGCCTGCGGGCCCCGCCGGGGGCGGGATGGGGAGAGAATTCCAGAGGCTCGGGCGCTCCCGCCTCCCCGCCGTCCTTCGGGGACCGCCGCCGGCTCGCCCACCCCGCGCTCCGCCGGGGAAGGAGGAGCGGGTGCGCGGGGCGGAGGCATCGTTCCCGGCCGGGTCCCCGCCCGCACACCTGGGCGACCCGAGACTCAGGTGCGGGCTCTGCGGGGCTGCCTCCCGTGGAGGCCGTGCGAGGTCCCTGCTGCCCCCGTGGGCTGGCTGCCCTGAGGGGCAGCCTGCTTGCCAGACAGGTCTGACAGCAGTCACTTGTCAGGTCAGTACCTGCTTTCCCGCCATCCCTTCCCCTTGCCCCTGGGGGTGCAGACCCTCATCCTCCTGAGGGTGTTGGAATTCTCTCTCTGACTTGGGAAGTGCCAGGGGAACCCAGGTGCTGTGGCCTCGGAAGGGTTGGACAGGTGTGGACACAAGATAGGAGAGTAGTCAAGCCTGACTTGTCTCAACCAGGGCGGCCCATGTTTTACTATTTCCTATATTGGGATTCTGCCTAAGATTTGATTTTTTAACAAGGATTCTGTGGCTTTAAAAGAAAGTTTGAAAACCTCTGGTCTAGCAGTTTTGTTTTGTTGTTTTAAACATTTTTTTAAATTTTATTTATTTTTTTCCCCCCAAAGCCCCAGTAGATAGTTGTATGTCATAGCTGCACATCCTTCTAGTTGCTGCACGTGGGACGCAGCTTCAGCACGGCCAGAGAAGCGGTGCGTCGGTGCGCGCCCAGGATCCGAACCCCGGGCCGCCAGTAGCGGAGCGCACGCACTTAACCGCTAGGCCGTGGGGCCGGCCTTGGTCTAGCAGTTTTTACCACCAGGGCAACTGAGGCCCAGAGAGAGGAAGTGACTTATCTAAGATCACACAGCAGATGAGTAGTTGAGCAGGGACTGGAAGGCAGAATTTCAGGGGAGACTTTCAGTGCCTGGAACAGGACCTGGCTTGGTGTCTCTTTGCTGGAGAGAGAGACCGACCGGGTTTCCTGAGCAGCCCCGTCCCCGCCAGACCCCCAGTGCCTGGGAAACAGCAGCCGGACCCGGGGGTAGGTTCAGTTTGGGTGCCTTGGAGTGGCTCTCTGTGTCGGGAGGTTCCTGAGGCTGGAGGAAAGGGCTTTGACCGAGAACGCAGCCAGGAAGAGCACCCACGGTTCTCTCTCTGGCCACAGCTGGTGCTGAGTCTTATGTGAGAGGGCATCACTGGAGGCTAGAGATACAGCAAGCCTCTGGGTTTAAGCCGAACTGGGACTCAGAGGATGAGTCAGAGTCTGGGATGGGGGTGGGGGGAAGCCCATTCATTCCTTGTTCTCAGCGCCTGCTCTTTTTGGGACGGGGATCCTCCCTCCCTCCAGGATCCTGAGGCAGGGCTGTCTAGGGGGCTTCAGGGCGTTGTGGAAGCCATAGACACTGCTCACCATGGTTGGGGATGCTGGGCAGAGGGAGGAGGCCTCTGCCTGAAGCCTGCTTTCTTGCCGGGTGCTGCGAGGTAATTAAGTAGTTGGTTAATCACTTTAACACCAAGCAGCTGCAGCTCGATCCTCTGTGTGCCGGAACCTGGGCTAGACCCGGATGAACCCAATGTTGATTTGAGGGCTCCAGCAGGGGTGGCTTTGCTTGACATCTGGACCCAAGAGGCAGCTGTTGTGGTGGCAAGAAGGGGAGAAGAGGCCTTGTTCCTAACTGGCCCTGCCCAGAGGGCCCCACATCCTCTGTTTAATAAGGGGCTTAGGGGTCCCTTCATCCCTTAGGGCCAGATATCTAGCTGCCCGGCCATTGCTCAGACCAGCTTTCTGAGACTTGGGCGCTGGAGGCATCATGGGGCTGTGGCTTCCAGGCCTGTTTGGGAGTCCTGTGGACTCTGCCCGTTGGGGTGAGGAGAGCTGCGTTGTGGATGCCTCTTGCCATCAGCTGTCAGGTTATTTTGGTGTAAACTGAAAATACTACAGGAATTGTGTGTTGAGTGCCCCTATCCTGCAGGGTGGGACTGTAGCAGGAGCAGCCAGGGAGACTGGTTGTGGCTGATAGCAGTCCTGGGAGAAGCGAGGGTTCCCAGGGGTGAGCCTGCCCGCCCAGCTCCTGGGTGAGCTGGGGAGCTTCATTTTGCCGTCTGGTAGAGTGGCTTCCTTTGGGGCTGGCCCCTGGGAGTGGTGGGGCATCCAGGGTCCTGTGGGCAGGTGCTCTGCCCAACAAGCTTGGCACTAGAGGTCCCCACTGGGACATCCCCCAGCTTCTCTCCACCACAGGGGCTTGGCTTCTGCCTCGTCAGGGGCCCTATGTGGGGACAGTTATGTGGCCCTGGGCAGAGAGGTCCCGCTGTCTGTTTGCTGAAGGAGGAAAAACAACACGAGGACTATTGATTCAGCCTCACCTTGGCGCTCCTGGCTCAGCAGCTGGTGTTTGCCCTGGCTGCCCAGGCTCGGGTTACGCAAGGCTGGTGCGCGTGGAGTGAGCAAGGGGGCTGTTGGGGGTGCCCAGGCAGGGCTGGGTGGCCCCAGTGTTCCCCAGGAAACAGCATAACAAGAGCCTGGCCCCTGAATTTGCTGATGGCCACCAGTCTGGGCCATAGAGGGAGGTGAAGCCACTGCGCTCCCCCGTGCTTGGCCCCCAAAGCCCCTGTCCCACCTGGGGTCACGTACCCTTTCTTCCCAGGGGCTGTGGGTCTTTGCAAATAAATCCCTGTGGCTAGGTCTGCTTTGCTGAACCAAGAAACCCTAGTGAGCTGTGTAGATGCCACCTATTAAGAAACATTAAAGGGGCCAGCCCGGTGGCACAAGTGGTTAAGTGCGCGCTCCACTGCGGTGGCCCGGGGTTCGCCGGTTCAGATCCCGGGCGCACACCAACGCACCGCTTGTCAGGCCATGCTGTGGCAGGCATCCCATATAAAGTGGAGGAAGATGGGCATGGATGTTAGCCCAGTGCCAGTATTCCTCAGCAAAGAGAGGAGGATTGGCAGATATTAGCTTAGGGCTGGCCTTCCTCACAAAAAAATAAAAAAGAAACGTTAAAAAGCCAACATTTTATTCCTTTATAAAATATACCTTTATATATATATATATATATATATATAAAGGTATATATATATATATATTCCTTTATAAAATTTGGAAAATATACAGTGACACAAAGAAGAAAATAATTACTTTTAATTCTCACCATCTTGAGAGAACCATTGTTAACGTTGTAGCGTGTGTCCTTCCAGATTTTGTTTTGTGGTTATATATAAATATACATGTATAAATAGTTTTTTAAAAACAAAAGAGGGTCATGTGTGCATACTGCTTTATACCCCATCTTTTTTACTTAGATTCTGGCGAGGGTGTATTCAGTTCTTGTTTCTAATTTTGAGTGACTCAAGCCTTCATACTCTTCATCCTACTTTCGTCTTCTTGTGTGGAGAGAGGCTTGGGAGCTGTGTGTGTGTGTGGGGGGGGGTCCATCTGTCCATCTATCCAGCTGACCTTGGGGCTGGATTTTCACCTGTCTCCCCCAGAGCCCCTTCAGGCCTGGCTTGACCAGTTGGGTGGGAAGGCAGCTTCAGCACATGGCTGGGGAGGGACTGACTTTCCCTTTTCCTCTCTTGTTCCTCTCAGAGCCAGCAGCCCTCATCCTCCCCCCACAGCCTTACCTGTCTCGGCCCCATGCCCCCACCAGTCAGCCCCGGGCCACAGGCAGTGAGCAGGCACGCGGGAGCCGGGGCCCTGTGACCAGGCCAAGGAGACGGGGGCTCTGGGGTCCCGGCCACCTGTGCCCCCCATGGAGCTGAGGCCCTGGTTGCTATGGGTGGTAGCAGCAGCAGTAGCCTTGGTCCTGCTAGCAGCCGATGCCCGTGGTCAGAAAGTCTTCACCAACACCTGGGCCGTGCGGATTCCTGGAGGCCCGGCCGTGGCTGACAGCGTGGCACGCAAGCATGGCTTCCTCAACCTGGGACAGGTAGGTGTTCTCACTGCCTCTTGCCTAAGCATAGGACATTGCCAGGGGGTGGGGCCAGGGTGGGCAAGGGTTCCGGCACTGGGAGCAGGCACTGTGGGGCTGGTTTTCTCAGGGGCATCTGGGTAGTAGGCATGTTCTGGGTGGCCAGGGGGATGGGAGCAGTGGCTTGTCCTGCCCTTGGGCCTCTAGCATAGGTCAGTCAGAGGACCAGCATATACCAGGGCAGGGGGGTGAGTCCCCCTTGATCCCCTGCACCTTCTTACTGGGTCCTGGGCAGGGAGCAGATGCACCTCCACCCCCGGCCGTTGTGTGCCTCCCCTTGCAGCCGGTTGTCCACCCCCATCCCCCGCCTCCCTGCGGACTGACAGATGGAAAGCCCAGCTCAGTCTTCCTGCTCTGTTACAGATCTTCGGCGACTATTACCACTTCTGGCATCGAGCAGTGACAAAGCGGTCCCTGTCACCTCACCGCCTGCGGCACAGCCGGCTGCAGAGGGAGCCTCAAGTGAGTGCAGCCCAGCCCCTCCTACTGCCACTCTTCCCTTCCTGCTCTCAGGAGCGCCTGTCTCTTCCTCTCTCTCCTCCGCCCACACCGTCTCTCCCTCACTCCCTCACAGGTCCAGTGGCTGGAGCAGCAGGTGGCAAAGCAACGGACCAAACGGGACGTGTACCAGGAGCCCACGGACCCCAAGTTTCCCCAGCAGTGGTACCTGGTACGTTGCCTCCTTGGATCCCAGCTCCTCCTCCCCAGCTGCACCCATCCCTCCCGTGGGTGGATGAGGCTGACTTTGAGGCCTCCTCTCATTCTTCCTCTTTCTGTCTGCTGAGCAGTATCTCCCTAGCCCATCCTGTGAGGCCTGGGGATTTCCCTCCCAGGGAGCCCAGACAACCAATGGTGGCATTTCTGGAGCAGAGCTGGGTGGAGAAAGGAGGTTTTGGGGTGGTGAAGGCATTCTTTGAGGTACCCCTAACCTCACGCAGCCAACCACATCTTGTAAGTGCTGGGGCAATGGGGGTGGGTGTCTCTGCAGTCTGGCGTCACCCAGCGGGACCTGAACGTGAAGGATGCCTGGGCCCAGGGCTACACGGGACACGGTATTGTGGTCTCCATTCTGGATGATGGCATCGAGAAGAACCACCCAGACTTGGCAGGCAATTATGTGAGGAGGTGGGAGAGGGAGGCAGCCATCCCTGGTAAGGGATGTCTAGGGGCAGTCCTATTGTGCCAGTGTAGTCAGGCTGCTCCTGATGATGGCCGTGTCCTTTCCAGGATCCTGGGGCCAGCTTCGATGTCAATGACCAGGACCCTGACCCCCAGCCTCGGTACACACAGATGAATGACAACAGGTAAGAAACAGCAGGTCCCTGGCCTCTGCCTCCCTCCTTGTCTTTTCCACTGAGGAAGCAGGGCTGAGACTGGGTTAAGACATGTCCTGCCCGAGAGGCCGAAGTCTTTTCCCAAGTCCTGGTCCAGCTGGAGCTCCAAGGGAGAGTTTGGTCAGAGCGGAGATGGCCATAGGCCAAGTGGAATGTGTGGAGGGGACTGTGCACACAGGTGGGACAATGGTCCTGGGTCGAGAGGCACACAGACCCTTCCTGCTCCTCAGGCTGCACCTGCCATGCTCTGTCCACCAGTAATGCTATGCTTTTGGCCCTGGCAGGCATGGCACACGGTGTGCGGGCGAGGTGGCTGCGGTGGCCAACAATGGCGTCTGTGGCGTAGGCGTGGCCTACAATGCCCGTATTGGAGGTAGGTGTGGGTCTTGGCCACCTTGTCCTTGGGAGATCCTTGGGGTGGCATTTTTCTGCACCCACTTTCCGTCCAGCCAGTGTCTGTCACTTTCCCACTGTGGATCATTTTGACCACGTGGCTATTCCGTAGAGAGTTCTTAGCAACTCAAATGCTGAACCACCAGTGCTGGTGGGCCTATGCTGTGGAGTGGCGTGAGTGTTTCTTAGCAAGAGTTTCCCCAAATCCTCACCACTCATTCTGAGTCCTTACATGGCAGGCCTGATCACCTCACTCCCTTGGGAACCCAGAGCCTCATTCTAGTCCAGAATGTGTGGTTGAGGGCAGGGGTGTTTTCCTCTTTTCTCCTCCCTGGATCTTGTCTTTGAAAGGCAGAGGCAGGCCAGTTACGGGCCCAGGGTTTCTCAGTACCAGCCTCTACCTTCCCCTGCCCATCCTCTGGGTGCAGGGCTGGGTGTGCTCTAGGGGATGCCCCTGGCAGCTGGACCCATGCAGCATCCCTCTCCTTGCTCCCCTGTGTGGTCAGGGGTGCGCATGCTAGATGGCGAAGTGACAGATGCAGTGGAGGCACGCTCGCTGGGCCTGAACCCCAACCACATCCACATCTACAGCGCCAGCTGGGGCCCCGAAGACGACGGCAAGACTGTGGATGGGCCAGCCCGCCTCGCCGAGGAGGCCTTCTTGCGAGGGGTTAGCCAGGTGAGGTGAGGGTCCTAGCCCAGCCCTGGAAACCAGGCCCTGCCTCTGGGGGCAAGCTGGGTGCTGTCTTTTCCATGGCTTTCTTCCTTGTATTTTTCTGCTCCTGTTTCTTTATTCTTGTGTTTAATTTTAATTTTACGCAAAGCCTGTTAATAATATGTTAAGGGACCAGAAGGACAGAAAAAGAGAAAAGTAAATAAAAATCACCCATAATTCCACCCCTGGGATCACCACTCTGAGCATTTTGGTGGTGGTTCAGGTCTGTTTTTTTGGGCATAGACATATTTGTGTATATACCTGATCCAGCAGGGATCTCACAGGGGAACCCGGGGGTGGGTAGAGGGTCCCCCAAGAACGAGGCTCCGGCAGCATCTTCCTGCCAGGCCTCCCCCAAGTCCTGTTCTCGAGTGACCTCAGCCCCTACTCTGTCCACAGGGCCGTGGGGGGCTAGGCTCCATCTTCGTCTGGGCCTCAGGGAACGGGGGCCGGGAGCACGACAGCTGCAATTGCGACGGCTACACCAACAGCATCTACACGCTGTCCATCAGCAGTGCCACGCAGCTCGGCAATGTGCCCTGGTACAGCGAGGCCTGCTCATCCACACTGGCCACGACCTATAGCAGCGGCAACCAAAACGAGAAGCAGATTGTGAGTCCTGCCCCGGGCAGGGGCTAGGGTGGGGGGTGGGGAAATGGGCTGGTGGCTGGCTCTGCCTGCTTTCTGACCCCGTCTGCCTCCCACCCACACATCGCTGGGTGATAGTGGTGCAGGCATCATGGAATGAGAGCTGAGGGCTTTCAGACTCCTGGGGGCCATGGAGCCCTCTGTGAAGCCCCTGAGAAATAAAAGCTCTCCCCAAAAACAAGCATTATTCTTAATGATCTCCAACCTCTAGTTCAACCCCCTTGTTCCTTGGGAAACAGGCCTGGAAAGGGCCAGGCGTTGGCCTGTCCACAGCAAGTTAGCAAGTAAGTCCCTGGGACTGAGGTGTCTTGGCCCTGGCTCACCACACCATCTGTGGTATTCAGGGCCTGTAGGCAGAGGGTGGCCAGGCAGGTGGCCTCTCTGGTCCTCTCCACCCATCACAGGTCCAACACCATTGTTCTCCTGGTAGGTGACCACTGATTTGCGGCAGAAGTGTACAGAGTCTCACACGGGCACCTCAGCCTCTGCCCCTCTGGCAGCCGGCATCATTGCTCTCACCCTGGAGGCCAAGTAAGTGGTGGGTCCCCACCTGCGCCCTCTGCAGGGCCGCCCTTGGTCTCCAATGTCTCTCCAAAGAGACTGAGCCCCCAGCCTCTCCCTCCTTTGCAGTAAGAACCTCACCTGGCGGGACATGCAGCACCTGGTGGTTCAGACCTCAAAGCCAGCCCACCTCAATGCTAACGATTGGGCCACTAATGGTGTGGGCCGGAAAGGTGAAGACAGGGTGGTCCAGTGGGCTGGACTAGGGGTTGGTGGGAGGCACTCTGTGCATCCCAGCTGACCCTGCCTTCCCTGCCCCACAGTGAGCCATTCATATGGCTATGGGTTGTTGGACGCAGGTGCCATGGTGGCCCTGGCCCAGAACTGGACAACGGTGGCCCCCCAGCGGAAGTGCATCATCGACATCCTCACTGAACCCAAGTGAGGGCTGGACCCTGGCTGGGAGGGGGCAAGTGGAACCTGAGGGTCGCAAGGGGTGCCTGCTGGTCCCTGTGGGCCAGGCTGACGGACCCTCATGGTGCTGTCTGCACAGGGACATCGGGAAGCGGCTAGAGGTGCGGAAGACTGTGACCGCCTGCCTGGGGGAGCCCAGCCATATCACACGGCTGGAGCATGCTCAGGCGCGGCTCACCCTGTCCTACAATCGCCGCGGCGACCTGGCCATCCACCTGGTCAGCCCCATGGGCACCCGCTCCACCCTGCTGGCTGCCAGGTGCTTGCCCTGTCCCCTGTCCAGCTCGTCCTCTCCCTCCCACCCACATGCATTCACTCATTCACTCTCATGGCCCAAATGGTCACCAAATACTTCTCGATGAGGGAGGCGCTGTTGGCATTTTGGGAGAGATGGTTTTGCCTATGGGACTGTTCCATATTGCAGGAATCCCTGATTCTGCCCATTAAATGCCACATCTGTGTGCCTTCCCATGTGTAGCACCCTTGTACATTTCTAGAATCTTCTGGTTGACAACATTTGGTCTACTGGGAAACAGAGCCAATAAGCATTCCTAGCCCCGTGGGGTTGGTGCTGCACTGGGGGAAGGTGTATTGTCCATGTGTTGTGGGCTTGGTGCCACAACTTGGGTCCTAGGGTCCCCCAGAGGCCTCAGATGGCTGTGTGTACCCTCCTCCCTCAGGCCACATGACTACTCTGCAGATGGGTTTAATGACTGGGCCTTCATGACGACCCATTCCTGGGATGAGGACCCCTCTGGCGAGTGGGTCTTAGAGATTGAAAACACCAGCGAAGCCAACAACTATGGTATTGGGGCGCTCGAGGGCTGGAGGGAACGAGGAGGAGAGCTGGAGGGGTCTGGGATGCCAGGAGGGGTCCCACTGCCCTCTAACTCTTGCCTCCTCCCCCACCCCGGAATAGGGACACTGACCAAGTTCACCCTCGTGCTGTATGGCACGGCCCCCGAGGGACTGCCCATGCCTCCTGAAAGCAGCGGCTGCAAGACCCTCACGTCCAGCCAGGCCTGTGTGGGTCAGTAGTGGGTGCTGTTGGGGTGTGGGGGCCTGAGACGGGAGTGGACAGAGAGGGCTGTCCAGAAACCCAGCTCTAGGAGAAAAAGGGGTCTGAAGAGACCCTGGGGTCCTTGGGATGATCACAGTTCTGGGGCTGGGAGCTCCTGGGGACTGTGATGACCGTGCTTGGAGCTGCAGGTCCACAGGGCTGCCCCTCTCCTGGGGCTCACACGGCCCGTGGCCGTGGGCGGCTTCGCTGACACCCGCCTTCTCTCCTATGCCGGCAGTGTGCGAGGAAGGCTTCTCCCTGCACCAGAAGAGCTGTGTCCAGCGCTGCCCACCAGGCTTCGCTCCCCAAGTCCTCAATACACACTATAGCACCGAGAATGACGTGGAGACCATCCGGGCCAGCGTCTGCGCCCCCTGCCACGCCTCGTGTGCCACATGCCAGGGGCCGGCCCCCACAGACTGCCTCAGCTGCCCCAGCCACGCCTCCCTGGACCCTGTGGAGCAGACGTGCTCCCGGCAGAGCCAGAGCAGCCGCGAGTCCCCACAGCAGCAGCCACCCCGGCAGCCCCCAGAGGTGGAGGCAGAGCCACACCTGCGGGCAGGGCTGCTGCCCTCACACCTGCCCGAGGTGGTGGCCGGGCTCAGCTGCGCCTTCATCGTGCTGGTCTTCGTCACTGTCTTCCTGGTCCTGCAGCTGCGCTCTGGCTTCAGCTTCCGGGGGGTGAAGGTGTACACCATGGACCGGGGCCTCATCTCCTACAAGGGACTGCCCCCCGAGGCCTGGCAGGAGGAGTGCCCGTCCGACTCAGAAGAGGACGAGGGCCGGGGCGAGAGGACCGCCTTTATCAAAGATCAGAGCGCCCTCTGACAAGCGCCTGCTGCCCGCCCCTTCAAGCCCGTCCCTTCCTTGGGCACTTTTTACTTCACCAAAGTATTTTTTTATCTTGGGACTGGGTTTGGACCCCAGCTGGGAGGCAAGAGGGGCAGAGACGGCCTCCCACCCTACCCTTGGGCCACCTGACTGCCTGAGGTGGGGCCCCAGGACCAGATGAGGGGCAGGGGAGGGTGACGTCCCACCCCCAGCACCCTCGTGTGTGGAGAAAGGAGTGAAACCTTGAGGGCAGCTTTCCAAGGCCCAGGCCCCAGCCAGAGCTCCCTGCAGAGTGAAGAGGGGCAGCCCTTCTCTTTCTGGATTCCTGCCCTGGGCTGCAGCTCTTCCCCTTCCCTGTCCCTCTGAAGCAATAATGGTCCCCATTCAGGCAGCAGGGAGGCTGGCCTAGGGGGTATTTGAAGGAGGAAGCCACCTCTCCAAGGGCTTTTGCATCCCTGACCCTGTCCCCCACCTCTGGTGAGCCTCGGGCAGAAGCGGTGATTGAAGGAAGGGACCAAGGCAAGGCAGGTGCTTCCAGGGTACACATGTATGTACACGTGTGTGTCTGTCCCTTTGCCCACCTCCACCACAGCTGGCTGCCTGCTGAGCGAGGCTGGCCCGGGCTCAGCCCCGTGCTGGCACCCTGACCCCCTCCCCTCTCTGGCACCCTCACCTCCTGCCAGGGCCCAAGTCCCTGTTTTCTGAGCCCGGGGCTGCCTGGGCTGTTGGCACTGACAGTCCCGGAGCCCCTGGGTGGGTGGTGGGGAGGGACGGTGGCCCAGCCAGCCTCTCCTGCCTCCCACCCGATGCTGCTTTCCCCTGTGGGGATCTCAGGGGCTGTTTGAGGATATATTTTCACTTTGTGATTATTTCACTTTAGATGCTGATGTTTTGTTTTGTTTTGTTTTGTTTTGGTATTTTTAATGGGGGTAGCAGCTGGACCACCCACCTTCTTACACCCACTGTTCATCCTGCTGTTCCCCCAGCTGCCCTGGCCCTGAGGTGTGGGGGGCTGCAGCATGTTGCTGAGGAGTAAGGAGTAGCTGAGCCCCAAGTCCTGAAGAGGCAGGCAGGCCAGGCCTAGGAAAGGGGGGTCATGGTGGGAGGGGCAGGCTGTCGTGTTTCACATGGGGCTCATCGTGCCAGGGGCTCATGGTCACTGGTTCTCCAAGTGCCAGGGGTGGGCAGGCAGTGGCCCCGAGCCCCCTCCAACACTGTGCCCTGCTGGAGAGAGCAGTGACCTGTCCTGTCCCCCAAGTCGCCCTCTTCTGACGTGCCTTTTGCACCCCTCCCTTTAGGACAATCAGTCCCCTCCCAGTTGGGAGCCCCCTTTTCTTTCCCCAGCCCCTCCTGGCACCCAGCCACCTGCCCGGGGTGCCCCCTCCTCTCCCATCCCCCCACCTTGTGGCCGGCCCAGGTGGTTTTGTAAGATACTGGGTTGGTGCACAGTGATTTTTTTTCCTTGTAATTTAAACAGGCCCAGCATTGTTGGTTCTATTTAATGGACACGAGATAATGTTAGAGATTTTAAAGTGATTAAACGTGCAGACTATGCAAACCAGGTCTGGTCTCCAGTGTGGTGATAATTGTTCTTCCTAGGACCCTGGGACTACACCCAGGATGGGGGTGGGGTGGGGACTGGGGGTGAGTTAGGTGCCCATGGGCTGTCCTGCCTGCCCCTTGGTGGGCCCAAGGCAGGACACCAAAGTACGTCTCCTGAGTGGTTCTAGGGCCTCTTTCAGGGAGCAGCACGGAGTGGAAGGAGACAGCAGCTGGCGACAAGCCCCAGGGCATGGGACAAGCTGAGCACATCCACCACCACAGGCCTAGTCTTCAGCAGGGTGGAGAGGAATGGCCTGTGTCCTGGTTGCTCAGGGTCTCCCTTGGCTGAAGCAGCCCAGCCACCTGCTGTGGCGCTGAGGCCTACAGTGGGGCCTGACTGAACCAAGAGGGCTTCTACAGGGGAGAGCCTGAGTCTCCCTGGAGGAAACTACACACCTCTCCACTCCCCAGCCCCTGCCTCTGCCCCTCACCTGCCCCAGGTTTCCCTTGGGACAGGAAGCCCCCTCCTGGGGGTAGGAGAGTGGTGACGGTTCCACCAGGACCTATGCCCAAGAAGCAGGCCTCTCCTTGGGATATTTACTTGGAAATTTTATTCAAATGGAGACTGGCGCCTGAGCTGTCCTGTGGGAATCTGGTGGTGTCGGGGGGGGGGGGGGGGGGGGGGGGGGGGGCTTGGACGAGGCTTCCCCCGTCCTCTTCTGGGGCCTCCCAAGGCTGCTGCTAGGGCTGCCCGCTTGCCCGCAGCCTCCAGATCCCCAGGCTCCCCCCCGCCCGAAGCCCGCCTGCGGCCTCACCCTGCCTAGGCCCCCGCTGCACCCTTGCGCGGCCTCCCCGCGTTCCTGGGCGCTGCCCGAGCCCTGGGGACCGCCGGGCGCAGGCCGCTCGGCACGGCCATTCTTCCCCGGCCCCCTCCTCCCTTCCGTTTCCGCGCCGGGCGGGCGGCCGGAGGCGGCGGCCGGCGCTGGGCAGGGGGGCCGGCAGGCGTCGGGGCCGCCCGGCGCTCCCGCCCGCCCCTTCCCCTTGGCGGGCCCGCCCCGGGGCCTGGGCCGACTGCAACCGCAGGAGGAGGAAGCGGCGAATCAGGAACTGGCCGGGGGTCGGCGCGGCCCTAAGTCGGTCCTCGGCGGCCCAGGAGCAGCTGCCCGCGCGGGTAACTCCTGTCCGGGGCCCATGAGCCGGCGGGCGGGCGGGCGCGGGAGGCAGGGGCGGCCGGCGGGGACCGGGCAGGCGTCCTGAGAGCCGGACACCGGACTGGGCGGGGCAGGGCCCGCGGAAGGGCAGGGGCGGCCGTGGTGTCAGGGCTCGGCTGGGGCTGCGTGGGGGCCGGCAGGGGCAGGCTTGGCCTGCCGAGGGCACTGGGCACACACGTCCTGGCAACTGGTGCTGGGTGGAAGGGCCGTGGAAGGGAGGCTCCGGGCCGCTCCTGTTCCAGGACTGGTAAGGGGATCCCTGGCACCAGGCCTTGGCCTTGGACGCAGGAAGCAAGGAGACCCAGTCCCAGGCCAGGCGGCTCTTTTGTACCTATAGCTGCATTTAGCAGGACAGGACCCCACCTCCTGCCTGTCAGCAGCTCCTCCTGGCCCGGCAGCCCCTAGCCTCCCTGACCCGCCCCTCCAACTCCAGCCTTGTCCCCAGTGGTGGCCTCTTCCTCTCTGTCCCCAGGACGGCACTATGGGCTTCTCTTCGGAGCTGTGCAGCCCGCAGGGCCACGGGGCAGTGCAGCAGATGCAGGAGTCAGAGCTTCGGCTGCTGGAGGGCATGAGGAAGTGGATGGCCCAGCGCGTCAAGAGTGACAGGGAATACGCGGGGCTGCTGCACCACATGTCCCTGCAGGACAGTGGGGGCCAGAGCCGGGGCATCAGCCCCGAGAGCCCCATCAGCCAGGTGGGCTTCTATGGGGCCCTAGGCCTCCTCACCACCTTCCCACCCTCGCCTGAGGTATTCCTCTGGTTGCCAGGTTATCTGCCTGCCCACTTCCTTCCCTGGATCCCACTGGGTAGGGTGGAGATTTGGCAGGCCCAGGCTTGGGAGCCATTGTCCCCCATTCCCTGTCTCGCCCATCCTGTGCTGTAGTCCTGGGCAGAGATCACCAGCCAGACGGAGGGCCTGAGCAGGTTGCTGAGGCAGCACGCAGAAGATCTGAACTCAGGGCCCCTGAGCAAGCTGAGCCTGCTGATCCGGGAGCGGCAGCAGCTGCGGAAGACCTACAGTGAGCAGTGGCAGCAGCTGCAGCAGGAGCTCACCAAGGTGGGTGGGTGGCACTGGGGCTTCACCTGGTCATTTCTGCTTAATTTTGAAACTAAAAGGGCTGGTTTTGCACAAGAGCTGCTGGATTCACTGGGGAAGTGGAAGTCCTGACCGCAGGCCCGCTCCCAGGGCCTGCTCCAGCCTTGCCACAGCTTCCTCCTTCCCCTCGCCCTTGGGTTGGCCTGCAGCAGGACCTCTCTGCATTTTCTATCGTACTATGTGCCTGGGCAGAGTGCTGGAGTACAAGGACAAGTGATCCAGCCATTCCCTAGGAGGAACGCGAGATCTGTGACCCATCTCCCGCGCTGCACCAGGTGGCTCTGGGGTCTGAGAGACAGAGAGAGGAATGAGGGCTAGTCTTCTGCCCTTGGCCTAGGCAGGCTCCCCCCAGGGCCCCAGAGACACCACAAGGCAGCAGTGTGACCCCCTGACACAGAGGTTAAGGCCTGGGGCTGTGAAGTCGGCCTGCCTGCGTTTGAATCCTGCCCAGCTCCTCAGTCTAGAGGTTGTCTGACTGGAGCTATTTATCTGGGTGCTTCAGCCTCCTAATTCAACGTACTGGTCAGCCCCCTGCACCACAACCCTCCCATCAGCGCAAACCTAGCGTTGCCACAGACTCACAGCGGCCCCTGGTGGCCAGTCTCCACCCACTCCTCTCTCACTAGAAGCTCATCTAATTCGGGGGTCTGCCTGTTTTTATAGGTACTTTATAGAACACATTCACGCCCATTTGTTTCCATTTTACTCATGGCTACTATAAAGCTACAATGGCAGAGCTGAGTAATTTCAACAGAGACTCTATGGCCTATAAACCTAGGATTATAGGCCAGATTACCATCTGGCCCTTTAAGAAAAAGGCTCATCAAGTCTATACTTTCAGCTCAGTTACAGATGGAGAAACTGAGGTTCAGAGGAGAGGGATGGAACTTGCCCAAAGTATCCCAGTGCATCAACAGGGGAACTGGGATGAGAACTCTGGTCTTGACCGTCTGTTGTTCCTGCCACCAGGAACAAAATTTGCAGGACTCAGTGCGAAATGAAATTGTAGGGCCCCCTGTCAAAAAATTATAAAGAATTTCAAGGTGGCATCAACAGAGCATTAAACCAAGCACGGGGCCCTTCTACGTGTGGAGCTCTGTGCAACCACTGCACAGGCCGCACATGCCTGCAGCTGGGCCCCACCTGCCACCAAATGGCACTCTGGGCCAAGGAGGGACAGTTGTAGCCTGCCTAGTCCACCTCTCTGCCTTCCCAGGGGCCTAGCCTTAACCCAGCCCCTCTGACCCTAACCTCAGCAGCAGAGATTAGGCCCCAGAGGTCTCCAGGCCCTTCCTGGAGGATGGACTTGGATGTGCAGCCTGCCTGGACTGCAGGACCTGTCCAGGGCTTCACCTTGGGAGAGTATCTCCCATGTCCGGGGGACCTGCTACCCCACACTGGCCTCTCCTCTCTCCCCAGACCCACAGCCAGGACATTGAGAAGCTGAAGAGCCAGTACCGAGCCCTGGCACGGGACAGCGCCCAGGCCAGGCGCAAGTACCAGGAGGCCAGCAAAGGTTTGTGGCTTCCCTCACTGGCAGGGAGGGAATCCCAAAGGAGCCCTGACCTGACCTGTCCACAGGTGCCCAGGGAGTGGGGGCTGCCCAGGCCTCTGTGCCGTCACCCACACCTCCCTCCCCTCCCGTGGCAGACAAGGATCGCGACAGGGCCAGGGACAAGTATGTACGCAGCCTGTGGAAGCTCTTTGCTCACCACAACCGCTACGTGCTAGGCGTGCGGGCTGCACAGCTGCACCACCAGCACCACCACCAGCTCATGCTGCCCAGCCTGCTCCAGTCGCTGCAGGACCTGCACCAGGAGATGGCGAGCATCCTGTAAGCCCACAGCCCCTCCCACGCCCCATCACAGCCCTCAAGCCCGGCCGCCACACCTGGAGGCAGGGTCCGGAAAATCCAGTTCTGTAAAATTGACGGTCACGTAATCACGTGAGAACGGGCCCTGGGCCAAGGACGGGAGCCAGTCAACTTACATCTGAAATACATTATTCCAGGGCCCATCATTGCCGAGTTTTATTATATTTATTGAGTACTGTACTAGGCTCTGAGAACAACATAGATAAAACCATCTGTCTTCTAGGATTGTTCATGTTAGTGGAGAGAGAAAAGAAAGTCAATAAGTAAAATAGCATGTTAGAGGCGGTAAGTGCTAGGGAGAAAAATGAAACAAGAAAAGGGGCTTGGGAGGAGGGAGGGCCGGTGAGGAGGTTACAGTTTTTTTTTTTTTAGGAGATATATGTATATTTTGTTCACATTTAATCCTTTTTTATATGAAATTGATTTTCGTGTCTGATTAAAAGCAGGGATGAAAATTACGGTTTTGCCAGTTGGATACTATATTTCCCCTGAACAATTTTTTTTTTATTACTCCTAAGATTTTTTTTAATTGATGTCATAATAGTTTATAACATTGTGAAATTTTAGTTGTACATTATTGTTTGTCAGTCACCGTATAAATGGATCCCTTCACCCCTTGTGCCCACTCCCCCCCAACCCCCATCCCCCTGGTAACCACCAAACTGCTCTCTCTGTCCTTGTCTTAGTTTATCTTCCACATATGAGTAAAATCATGTGGTGTTTGTCTTTCTCTGTCTGGCTTATTTCACTTAACATAATACTCTCCAGGTCCATCCATGTTGTTGCAAATGGGAAGATTTTGTCATTTTTTATGGCTGAGTAGTATTCCATTGTATATGTATACCATCTCTTCTTTATCCAATCATCAGTCAAGGGACACTTGAGTTGCTTCCACTTCTTGGCTATTGTGAATAAAGCTGCAATGAACACAGGGGTACATAAGCCTCTTTGGATTGTTGATTTCAGGTTCTTTGGATAAATACCCAGTAGTGGGATAGCTGGATCATAAGATGTTTCTATTTTTAATTTTTTGAGGAATCTCCATAACTGTTTTCCATAGAGGCTGCACCAGTTTGCATTCCCACCAGCAGTGAATTAGGGTTCTCATTTCTCCACAACCTCTCCAACATTTGTTATTTTTTGTCTTGGTGATTATAGCCATTCTAATGGGTGTAAGGTGATATCTTAGTGTTGTTTTGATTTGCATTTTCCTGATGATTAGCGATGTTGAACATCTTTTCATGTGCCTATTGGCCATCTGTATATCTTCCTTGGAAAAATGCCTGTTCATGTCCTCTGCCCATTTTTTGATCAGGTTGTTTATTTTTTTGTTGTTGAGTTGTGTGAGTTCTTTATATATTACAGAGATTAACTTCTTATCGGGTATATGATTTGCAAATATTTTCTCCCAACTGGTAGGTTGTCTTTTCATTCTCATCCTGGTTTCATTTGCCTTGCAGAAGCTCTTTAGTCTGATGAAGTCCCACTTGTTTATTTTTTCTTTTGTTTCCCTTGTCCAAGTAGACATGGAGTTCAAAAAAATCCGTCTGTGACCCATGTCAATGAGTGTACTGCCTATGTTTTCTTCCAGGAGTTTTATAGTTTCAGGTCTTACCTTCAAGTCTTTGATCCATTTTGAGTTAATTTTTCTGTGTGGCAAAAGAAAATAGTCTACTTTCATTCTTTTCCATGTGGCCGTCCAGTTTTCCCAGCATCATTTATTGAAGAGACTTTCCTTTCTCCACTGTGTGTTCTTAGCTCCTTTGTCAAAGATTAGCTGTCTGTAGATGTGTAGTTTTATTTCTGTGCTGTGAATTCTGTTACCTTGATCTATGTGTCTTTTTTTGTACCAGTACCAGCTACTACAAAGTAGTAGTACCAGCTACTACAAAGCTATATAGTATGTGTATATATATATATATTTTTTTTTTTTTGAGAAAGATCAGCCCTGAGCTGACATCCATGCTAATCCTCCTCTTTTTGCTGAGGAAGACCGGCTCTGAGCCAACATCTATTACCAATCTTCCTCCTTTTTGTTCCCCTAAAGCCCCAGTAGATAGCTGTATGTCATAGTTGCACATCTCTCTAGTTGCTGCGTGTGGGACACGGCCTCAGCATGGCTGGAGAAGCAGTGCGTTGGTGTGCGCCCAGGATCCGAACCTGGGACGCCAGCAGTGGAGTGCGCGCACCTAACAGCCAAGCCATGGGGCCGGCCCCTGTAGTATATTTTGAAGTCAGGGATTGTGATGTCTCCAGCTTTGTTCTTTTTTCTCAGGATTGTTTTAGCTATTCGGGGTCTTTTGTTGCCCCGTATGGATTTTAGTATTCTTTGTTCTATTTCCATGAAAAATATCTTTGGGATTCTGATTGGGATTGCATTGAATCTGTAGATTGCTTTAGGTAGTACGGACATTTTAACTATGTTTATTCTTCCAATCCATGTGTATGGGATATCTTTCCATTTCTTTATGTCATCATCCGTTTCTTTCAATAATGTCTTATAGCTTTCATTGTATAGGTCTTTCACCTCCTTGGTTAAATTTATTCCTAGATATTTTATTCTTTTTGTTGTGATTGTAAATGGGATTTTCTTCTTGAGTTCTCTTTCTGTTAGTTCATTATTAGAGTATAGAAACGCAACTGATTTCTGTAAGTTGATTTTGTACCCTGCAACCTTGCTGTAGTTGTTGATTATTTCTAATAGTTTTCCAATGGATTCTTTAGGGTTTTCTATATATAAAATCATGTCGTCTGCAAACAGCGAGAGTTTCACTTCTTTGTTGCCTATTTGGAATCATTTTATTTCTTTTTCTTGCCTAATTGCTCTGGCCAAAACCTCCAGTACTATTTTGAATAAGAGTGGTGAGAATAGGCACCCTTGTCTTATTCCTGTTCTCAGAGGAATGCCTTTCAGTTTTTCCCTGTTGAGCATGATGTTGGCTGTGGGTTTGTCATATATGGCCTTTGTTATGTTGAGGTATTTTCCTTCTATACCCATTTTGCTGAGATTTTTATCATAAATGGGTGTTGGATCTTGTCAAATGCTTTCTCTGCATCTATTGAGATGATCATGTGGTTTTTATTCCTCGTGGTGTATCACATTGGTTTTTATTCAATGTGGTGTATCACATTGATTGATTTGCAGATGTCGAACCATCCCTGTGTCCCTGGTATAAATCCCACTTGATCATGGTGTATGATCTTTTTAATGTATTGCGGTATTTGGTTTGCCAATATTTTGTTGAGGATTTTTGCATCTATGTTCATCAGTGATACCGGCCTGTAATTTTCCTTCTTTTTATTGTCCTTGTCTGGCTTTGGTATCAGGGTGATGTTGGCCTCACAGAATGTGTTAGGATGTCTTCCATCTTCCTCTATTTTTTGGAATAGTTTGAGAAGGATAGGTATTAAATCTTCTTTGAATGTTTGGTAAAATTCTCCAGAGAAGCCATCTGGTCCTGGACTTTTATTTTTGGGGAGGTTTTTGATTACTGTTTCAATCTCTTTACTTGTGATTGGCCTATTCAGATTGTCTGTTTCTTCTTGATTCAGTTTTGGGAGGTTGTATGAGTCTAAGAATTGATGTTTCTTCTACATTGTCCAATTTGTTGGCATATAGTTTTTCATAGTATTCTCTTATAATCCTTTGTATTTCTGTGGTATCTGTTGTAATTTCTCCTCTTTCATTTCTAATTTTATTTATTTGAGCCTTCTCTCTTTTTTTATTAGTGAGTCTGGCTAAGGGTTTGTCAATTTTGTTTGTTTTCTCAAAGAACCAGCTCTTTGTTTCATTGATCCTGTCAACTGTTTTTTTGGTTTCAATTTCATTTATTTCTGCTCTAATTTTTACTATTTCCCTCCTTATGCTGACTTTGGGCTTTGTTTGTTCTTCTTTTTCTAATTCTGTTAGGTGTAGTTTAGGGTTGCTTATTTGGGATTTTTCTTGTTTGTTAATATGGGCCTGTATTGCTATGAGTTTCCCTCTCAGGACTGCTTTTGCTGCATCCCATATGAGCTGGTATGGTGTATTTTCATTTTCATTTGTCTCCAGATATTTTTTTATTTCTCCTTTAATTTCTTCAATGATCCATTTGTTGTTCAGTAACATGTTGTTTAGTCTCCACATTTTTGTCACTTTCCCAGTTTTTTTCTTGGAGTTGATTTCTAGTTTCATAGCATTATGATTGGAAAAGATACTTGTTATGATTTCAGTCTTCTTAAATTTATAGAGGCTTGCCTTGTTTCCCAACATATAGTCTGTCACTGAGAACGTTCCATGTGCACTTGAGAAGAATGTGTAATCTGCTGTGTTTGGATGGAGTGCTCTCTATATATCTATTAAGTCCATCTCATCTAGTTTTTCATTTAAGTCCACTGTTTCTTTAATGAATTTCTGTCTGGATGGTCTATCCATTGATGTAAGTGGGGGGTTAAAATCTCCTATAATTATTGTGTTGTTGTTAATATCTCCTTTTAGGTTTGTTAATAGTTGCTCTATGTACCTTGGTGCTCCTGTGTTGGGAGCATATATGTTTATAAGTGATATGTCTTCTTGGTGGAGTGTCCCTTTTATCATTATATATTGCCACTCTTTGTCTCTCATTACCTATTTTATCTCGAAGTCTACTTTGTCTGATATAAGTATGGCAACACCTGCTTTCTTTTGTTTGCCGATAGCTTGGAGTATTGTCTTCCATCCTTTCACTCTGAGCCTGTGTTTGTCTTTAGAGCTGAGATGTGTTTCCTGGAGGCAGCATATTGTTGGATCTTGTTTTCTAATCCATCGTGCCACTCTGTATCTTTTGATTGGAGAATTCAATCCATTTACATTTAGAGTGGTTATTGATATATGAGGGCTTAATGTTGCTATTTTATCACTCATTTTCCAGTTCTTTTGCATTTGCTTTGTTTCTCCTCCCATGTGTTTCAGACTACTCATTCAGTTTGGTAGTTCTATGTGGTGGTTTTCTTAGTTTTCTCTTTATTGGTCGTATGTGTCTCTGTTCTGATTATTTGTTTAGTGGTTACCATGAGGTTTGTATAAAAAATCTTGTAGATGAGATAGTCCATTTCCTGATGGCCCCTTATTTCCTTAGACTAAGTTGGTGCCATCTCTTTCCTATTCCCCTTCTAAGTAATTATTGTCACAACTTATTCCATCTTGTGTTGTGAGTTTGTGTTTAAAGTGATGCGGTTATATTTATTTTTGGTGTTTTCCTTCCCTTAATCTTTGGTGTTATAATTAACTGTTTGCTAACCTATTCTGATAGAGAGCTGCAATTTTCCTGATTTTGCCTACCTGTTTTTCTCCTTGCACAAAGCTTTGTATCCCCTTTCTCTTTTTTTTTTTTTTCAGGCAAGAGAGCCTTCTTGAGTATTTCTTGCAGGGGGGGTCATGTGGCAATGAACTCCCTTAGCTTTTGTTTATCTGGGATAGTTATTATTTCTCCATCATATCTGAAGGATGTTTTCACTGGATAGAGTATTCTTGGCTGAAAGTTTTTGTCTTTCAGAATTTTGAATATATCATTCCGTTCTCTCCTAGCCTGTGAAGTTTCTGCTGAGAAATTGGCTGAGATCCTGATAGGAATTCCTTTGAATTTTAAAAAAAATTTTTTTTGTCTTGCCGCCCCTCATATTTTTTCTTTATCATTGACTTCTGCCAACTTTACTACTGTATGCCCTGGTGAGGGTCTTTTCATGTTGATATATTTAGGAGGTCTATTGATTTCATGCACTTGTATTTCCAGCTCCTTCCCCAGGTTTGGGAAGTTCTCAGCTGTTATTTCTTTGAACAAGCTCTCTGCTCCTTTTTCCCTCTCTTCTCCCTCTGGAATACCTATGATCCTTATGTTGCATTTCCTAATTGAGTCAGATGTTTCTCAGAGACTTTCTTCATTTCTTTTTAGTCGTGGTTCTCTCTCCTCCTCCATCCGAAACATCTCTGCATTCCTATCCTCAATATTGCTAATTGTTTCCTCCATATTGTCAGCTCTGTTCTTTAAAGATTCCAGATTTTTTTTATGTCCTCCATTGTGTTTTTCATTTCCAACATTTGCTTTTTCTTTATAGTTTAAATGTCTTTTGTGAAGAAGTTCCTGATTTCATTGAATTGTCTATCTGTGTTTTCTTGTAGTTTGCTGAGCTTTTTTATGATAGCTATTTTGAATTCTCTCGTTTAGGTTATAAATTTCTGTGCTTTCAGGATTGATTTCTGGGTGCTTGTCATTTTCCTTCTGGTCTGGAGATTTAATATATTTTTGCATACTGCTTGAGGGCAGTATGAGGTGAATGGATACATGAGACTGGGCTTATTGTTCCTCATTCTGAAAATATCTGGTTGCAGCTTCTACCTGCCGCCACTAGGTGAGAGTCAAGAGCTGTGTGATCAGCAGGTGCTCTGGCTGACTGGCTGTGCTGGTGCTCCGGGTGGTGGGGAGGGGCTCTTTCTTTCACCTGCCCAATCCCTGGGGGCTTCTCATTCTTCCCTTGCTACCTGCTGTCCTAGGCTGCTAGCTTGATGAAAATATCCCCACAGCAGTTCAGTCCCCTCCATATGGGAATTTCCCACAGGCTGTGAGAGAACTTGGAGAGGGACAGTTTTTCCACGGAGGACCATCCCTTCCCCCTCTCTCTCAGAGAGCTGCGCTGTCCACGTCCCAGGGTTGCTGTCGTTGGGGAAGGAGAGGAGTTCTCCTTACCTCCTTCCACTTCCTCTGGGGGTACCAGCACCTCCACCTTCAGATGTAAGGCTGTGTGGGTTTCTCAGACCTCTTTTGTGTTGTGTGAACGTCCTCTGTTGGTATATGAATGTCCTTTTTGTTGTATCCTAGCAGAGGAGAGTCTAAGGGGGAAAGCTCACTCTGCCATGATGCTGATGTAAACTCGAGTTTACAGTTTTAAACAGAGTGGTCTGATGAGAGCCCCGGAGGTGCAGGAGGGAGCTGGGGGGGTTTGGAGAAAGGCCATTCCAGAAGGAGGGAACAGCAGGTATGCAGGCCCTGAGGTGGGAAAGTGCCTGAAATCAAGGAATAGCAAGGAAGCCAGTGTAGCCCATGCAGAGTGGGGGGAGGGCAGAGTTTGGGGGGCTGCTGGATATACAGCAGGCCATTGTGAGGACTTTGGCTGTGTTGAGAATGGACTTCAGGGCACAAGGACAGGGGCAGAGACACTGGACAGGAGGCTATTGCAGTAATCCAAACCACTTGGACCAGTGGCAGTGGAGGGGAGAAGTGGTCAGGTCCTGGATATATTTTGAAGGTGGAGCCGGTGGGATTTCCTTATGGACTGGAAGTGGGGTGTGAGATAGAGGAATCAAGGATGACTCCAAGGATTTGGCCCCAAGCACCTGGAAGATGGAGTTGTCATTAACTTATGTGGAGGAGGCTATGGGAGAAACAGGTTCAGGAGACAAGAGCGGGAGTTCATTTTTCAAGTAGTGGAGTTTGGGTGTGTAAGAGATGTCCAACAGAATGTTTTGAGCAGGTGAATGGATACATGAGACCGGAGCTCTGGGTATGTGCTGGGATCGGAGATGTAAATGCGGGGTCAGCAGCGCCTCAGTGGTGTGTGCGTGTATCGGAGCCCTAGAGCCCCAGCTGTTGGGCTGGCTGCCCAGGGCAGGCATGATTGCAGCTCATGTTTAGCAAGCACTTCGTATGTACCACACACTCTGCACACAGGATCTCACTGGGTCCTTATTGAGACTCCCAGCATCCCCATCATACGTATCAGGAAGCGAAGGTCAGGGAGACGTTAAGTAATTTGCCTATGGTCTTTTGACTGGCAAATGACGAGGTGGGGGTCCACGCCAGGGCTGACTCCAAACCCAGTGTCATGGGCCCTGGGCTTCCCTGAGCCTTGCCCAGCCTGAGGCCCCTGTGACCAAGGGTCCTGTCTGGGGACAGGAAGGAGATCCTGCAGGAATACCTGGAGATTAGCAGCCTGGTGCAGGACGAGGTGGTGGCCATTCACCAGGAGATGGCTGCAGCTGCCGCCCGCATCCAGCCCGAGGCTGAGTACCAAGCCTTCCTGCGACAGTATGGGTAAGCCCCTCCTTGCTCCTGCCGGCCACCAAGGCTGCTGGCCTGTTCACTGACAGGGCACTGTCCTCCCGCAGGTCCACACCCGATGTCCCACCCTGTGTCACCTTTGATGAGTCACTGCTTGAGGAGGGTGAACCGCTGGAGCCTGGGGAGCTGCAACTGAATGAGCTGACTGTGGAGAGTGTGCAGCACACGTGGGTAGTGGCTTGGCACAGGGTCGGGGGTGCTGGGGGGTAGACACTGTCCATACAGAGCTGTGCCCAGGTGGCCGGGCTTGCTTGGCTCTTCAGGAATGCATCTGAAGGGCATGGCTCTAATATTGCCCTTCCTTTGGGCACAGGCTGACCTCAGTGACAGATGAACTGGCTGTGGCCACGGAGACAGTGCTCAGCCGGCAGGAGGTGGTCACTCAGCTGCAACGTGAGCTCTGGAACGAGGAACAGAACACCCACCCCCGGGAACGGTGAGCGGGTCCACCCAAGCACCCTTCTGGCTCTCCTTCCTCCCTCCTGCCTGCCCGACCCCCTGCTGGCTGCCAGCTACAGGCTGAGCCCTTCTCTCTCCCTCACCTCCCGCCTGCCCCTGCCTGCAGGGTGCAGCTGCTGGGCAAGAAGCAGGTATTGCACGAGGCCCTGCAGGGGCTGCAGGTAGCACTGTGCAGCCAGGCCAAGCTGCAGGCCCAGCAGGAGCTGCTGCAGGCCAAGCTGGAGCAGCTGGGCCCCGGCGAGCCCCCGCCCGTGCTGCTCCTGCAGGATGACCGCCACTCCACGTCGTCCTCGGTGAGCCGCCTACCCACTGCCTGCCGCTGCCAGCCACGCCTGCCTGCCCGGGGCTGCGCTCCTCATTTTCGCCCTCCCCCTCCCTAAGCCTGGCCACCCGCTGACGTCTGTCCCTGGCCTCAGGAGCAGGAGCGAGAAGGGGGAAGGACGCCCACCCTGGAGATCCTTAAGAGCCACATCTCAGGAATCTTCCGCCCCAAGTTCTCGGTGAGTGGAGCCCAGCCTGGGCCCACACCTCTGCCCTTCTCTAAGGGGTGGGTCAGGCCAGGGGCCTCAGAGGTGACCCCCGCAAGCCCTTGGGGTCAGTCACTGAGTTGCCCTAGAGAGGAGGCCCTGCCCAGGCTGCTTTTACTGGGGAGTCCCTCTCTTGCCTGGATTCCAGGCTGCAGATGTCCCCAGATCCTGCTGCCCCTGCACCTCCTTTCTCTCTATAACCATGTGTGCTAAAGGGACCTGCAGCCTTGTTGACCCACGGCTCCCCCTGCTCTGGGAGTGGTTAGGGGCTGTGGCCTGGTAGAAAGGACGAAAGCTTGGTTTGGGATCTGCCGGCCTGGGCTTCCCATCCTGGCTTTGCCTAGAGTAAGCCTGGGAGAGTCTAGTGCCCACTCCAGGGGCCTGCGGATGGCTTGATGTGCCATTCAGGTGGTTTGTGAGGACTGAGGGGCATATGAGAGAGACAGAGAGAGAGAGACAAAGACCCCCCCCAACTGACCCCTGGCTGGCCTAGTGGCCTCCCCTGACGAGCTGGCTGAGTAACCCCTTCTCGCTCCACCCCTGCTCCTGCCCAGCTCCCCCCACCACTGCAGCTTGTTCCAGAGGTACAGAAGCCCCTGCATGAGCAGCTGTGGTACCATGGGGCCATCCCACGGGCAGAGGTGGCTGAGCTGCTGACACACTCTGGGGACTTCCTGGTACGGGAGAGCCAGGGCAAGCAGGAGTACGTACTGTCGGTGCTGTGGGATGGCCAGCCCCGGCACTTCATCATCCAGTCTGCTGACGTGAGTGGGGCCTGGACTCCATCCCCTCTCCTCCCTTCCGCTCCCCTCCCCTCCACCCTTGAGAGGGTAGGAAGGAGCTGCTGTGTCTTAGATGCCTCCCTGGCAGAGCTGAAAGGGGCCACAGAGACCACCCAGTCCCTGTAACAAAATAGAGGCTGAAGCCTTCAGCATGAGTCCTCCCCTAAGGCTGGGCTAGCAGACTTGTCCTGTACCCTCAGGTGGTGCCTTTTCTGCAGGTCCCTCTGCCTCTCGTCGCAGGCAGGCCCTTTCTCCCTGCTGCTCCTCCTCTCCTCTCCCAGGGCTCAGGCCCCCTCAGCGGTGAGGCTGTTGACCCCAGGTCCCCCTGTCCCGCAGAACCTGTACCGACTGGAAGGTGACAGCTTTCCCAGCATTCCCTTGCTCATCGACCACATGCTGCGCTCCCAGCAGCCCCTCACCAAGAAGAGCGGTGTCATCCTGAATAGGGCTGTGCCCAAGGTGAGCCCATGCCCAGCCCGGCCCATGCCGCCCATGGGGCTTTCCAGGCCCCCAGTCTACGTACAGGTATGAGGTGACTCCTCACTCCTCAGGGCAGCCTCCCTCTAGGTTTGGAATGTCAAGACCATTCCCATTCCGTGGGCCACACACAGAGGACTGGCACTCACCCACTTAGTGTCCCTGCCTGGTCCCCGACGTCACCTGAGTGTGATCCTGACGTAGTCCAACCTCCCATTTTACAGACCAACAAACCAAGGTGCCAAGAAATGAAAGGCATAGCATTGGTGGGGCTGTTCGGTCCTTCACAGGGCCCAGCATGCCTTCCCTTCACTGACTTCTGACCCCCGCCTTCCCCAGGACAAGTGGGCACTAAACCACGAGGACCTGGTGTTGGGCGAGCAGATCGGGCGGGTGAGTTGAGTGGGGTGTGACTCTGCCAGCCTCCTGGCTGCCTGTGTTTTCCCTCCCCCAGCACTGCTTCCTTCCAGCCCACAGCTGAGTCGCCCCCAGGCCCCACCCTCGCTGAACTCTTCTGCCTCCCTGCTCCCTGCCTCAGTCTGATTCCCAACTCATCTCCCGGACTCCCCGCCCAGCCGCTGCCATACACTGTCCCTCACCCCCACCCCGCCTCCTCAGGGAGGGGAGACACCCTGTTCCTGTGAGCTGTAAAATACTTAGGAGAGAAGTCATTTTCTTAAAAATCAGAATGCTTTTCCAACCCAAGTGACAGTGATTTTTGGATTTTCCATGTCACTTCTCAGTGAACGGGGCAAGTCAGAGAGAAAGTTCTCTGCCAATGCCATGTGTACCCTCTCAATTTGGGGGGAGACTCCTAGAGAGCTGGGATTGGGGGCACTGAGTGAGGGTGGGTGGGGACAAGGCGGGCTGTCCCCTGAGCAGAGAAGAGAACCACGATCCAGGGAAGATTGGTGGGAGCCCACGACCATTTCAGGGGAACTTTGGTGAAGTGTTCAGTGGACGCCTGCGAGCCGACAACACCTTGGTGGCAGTGAAATCTTGTCGAGAAACGCTCCCACCAGACCTCAAGGCCAAGTTTCTCCAGGAAGCGAGGTGGGTGATCAAATAGCCATCACCGTACACTAGGATCCCTCTGTGCGTGGCACCACATGAAGTACGAGACTTGCGTGGAGTCGTTAATCCTCACGGTCCCCCATGTCGGTACCCCCCACATAGTGCGAAGGGTGCAGTCTCCGTGACCCACCCCAGGTCACACATCCGGGACTGCTGGCCTCAGATGCCAAGCTCTTCTCTCCTGCTGCCCTCTCCCATCCTCCCTCGGGTTCCCTGGGGCTCCTGGGGCTGGGGAGGCAAGCCCCCAAGGCAGGATCCTAAGCAGCAGTGCCCTCCAGGATCCTGAAGCAGTACAGCCACCCCAACATCGTGCGTCTCATTGGCGTCTGCACCCAGAAACAGCCCATCTACATCGTCATGGAGCTTGTGCAGGGTGAGCAGGGGGAGCTGATCTCGAGGGCTAGGGCACTCAGACCTGCCAGCTCAGCCCCCCGCAGGTGGCTCAACGAGGCTTCCTCCACCCACCCCCAGGGGGCGATTTCCTGACCTTCCTCCGGACAGAGGGACCCCGCCTGCGGATGAAGACTCTGCTGCAGATGGTGGGGGATGCGGCTGCGGGCATGGAGTACCTGGAGAGCAAGTGCTGCATCCACCGGTGAGTGAGTGGGCAGGGCAGGCCCATGCAGCACACACAGGTCCCTGGCCACCCGCACCCGCTGCAGGTGGTGCTGTCACCAGCACTCAGGGCTCCAGAGGTGGAGTTCGCCTCTCCTGATGGGCGTAGGGGCAGGGAGCAGCTTTTGTTCATGGCTCTGTCTAGAGGGCCCGGGCCAAGCAGGTGACGGGTGCTGCATGGACATTGGCTGAGTGAGCCCCTGCCCTGCTTCGCCCAGGGACCTGGCTGCTCGGAACTGCCTGGTGACGGAGAAGAACGTCCTGAAGATCAGTGACTTTGGGATGTCCCGGGAGGAAGCTGACGGGGTCTACGCAGCCTCAGGGGGCCTCAGACAAGTCCCTGTTAAGTGGACCGCGCCCGAGGCTCTCAACTATGGTATGTGGGCTGCAGGGCCTGAGGCTGGGCGTGGGTCTTGCTGGCTGCCTCACTCTGGCCCATGGGCGTGGACAGCCCATTCCCGAAGCCTCACCTCCTTGCAGGCCGCTACTCCTCTGAGAGCGACGTGTGGAGCTTTGGCATCTTGCTCTGGGAGGCCTTTAGCCTGGGGGCCTCCCCCTACCCCAACCTCAGCAATCAGCAGACTCGGGAGTTCGTGGAAAAGGGTAAGGCAGCCCTGCTGTGTGACAGCAGCCTCAGAGCCGAGCACTCTCCGCAGGGCTCCAGCCGGGCTCTCCCAGGTTGCCTAGCCTTCCAGCCTTCCACTGGGGCAGAATAATAACGATCCTGTAGCTCCCACTGACTGAGCACCTGTTATGTACCAAGCCATACATTATCTCATTTACTGTTCACAAATTGTGAGGTAGGAATTAATACGTCCCTTTTACAGACAGAAAAACTAAGGTTTGCAGAGGTCACACAACTAAGCATGTGGTGGGATTAAGGTTAGAACCTCTATGACCTTGGTGAAGAAGAGCAGCTCGTTAAGAACAGTGCATCTTAAGCACCTCCCATTGCTTATGATATGCCCCCTGGGGCTGCCAGGGGCCCTCAGACTCCCTCCTCATGCCTGATGTGCTGTTCCTGTCCTCACAGGGGGCCGTCTGCCCTGCCCCGAGCTGTGCCCCGACGCTGTGTTCAGGCTCATGGAGCAGTGCTGGGCCTATGAGCCCGGGCAGCGGCCCAGCTTCAGCACCATCTACCAGGAGCTGCAGAGCATCCGAAAGCGGCATCGGTGAGGCTGGGAGCTGCGTCTCAAGCCAGTGGCCTCTGCAAGCGGGGCTGTACCTCCTCACCAGCTCCTGCTTTCACCGTTGGACACTGTTCACAGGCCTGGACTCCAGCCAGCAGCATCTGTGCTGCTGGCAGGGATGCGGCTCCATGTCTGCTGTGCATCCCTGCTCCTGCCAGGGCTCCCTCTTCCAGGCAGAAATAATAAAACCACTTGTGCCCATCAAGTGCTCTTAGCATGTATGCTCCTCTGGAGGGCAGGGTTAGGAGGAATAGAGGGCCTGTACTGCGGCCGTGGGGAAGGGAGAGAACGGGGAGTGTTCACAGGCAGAACTGGCATGGTTTGTAGCTGCTGGATGTGAGACACAGGGAAGGGGGAAGGAGATCAGGATGATATACAGGCTTCTGACCAGATGGTGGTGTCATTCCTGAAATCAGATCACAGGCAGAGGAGCAGAGCTATGGGGAGGATGGAGTTTGGAGGTGTTGCATTTGAGGGGGCTGTGGAGATGTAAGTGTGACGTATATGTCCGTAAGCCCAGATGGAAGTAAAGGCTGAAACTGAGGTCAGAAAGTCGTTAGCTGTCACATGTTAGAGAGTAGCCAACACTATGGATGTGTACAGCAGTCACATGAGATTCAGGAGAGATGAGAAGAGAGTCAGGGAAAGTTAGAGTTACAGTCAAAAAAGGCTGGATGGCTGAAGAGAAAGAAAATGCTTCCCAGGGAGTTTCTCTCTCAAGACAAATTTACTGAGAAATGGGGTAGCAGAGCGGGGAGCCTTCACCTCCTCCCCTGAGTGCCCCCAAAATTATCTGAAACTTTTCTGGCAGCAACGGTGAAGATCAAAAAGACAAAGAAGCATGAACAAACTGAAAAACAGAAACTGGGAAAGATTTAAAGAACAAAGCAGGAAGAAATTTGAGGTAAAATGGCCATCCCTCAAGAGACTTTAGGAAATAGTTGACATCTCTTTTCAAAAGCCCTAAAACTTGTTTAAACGAGAGGAACTCAGGTTAGAATGTGACTAAATGAAAATTCCAAGAAGTCAAAGCGTGTCTCCATTGAAAGCGGTAAAAAGCAGAACTGAAGAACTTCTGCTTCTGGGTAGGATTGTGGTCTGTCTCTGCAGGCCACCACTCCCATTGCAGCAACTAGGAGGAAACAGATAAGATGAGAGTAACCATGTTTAAAGAGAATGGAGAGTGGTGGAAGAAATAAGGACCAGATGGACTAAAATTCCAAGGAGGAAAGAACCCCTCCAAGGTGAACTGCTGATGGGAGGCTGTTTTCGTCCCTGAGACGTGCTGATTCAGGACAGCTGTGATGATCAGAACTTCCCCAAAGAGAGAGAGTCTACTTGGGAAAAGAGAAATGAAGTTTCTGGTGCTGGCAGGAACTATGCTATGGATTGGAAACTAGTGGATCCTGAAATGCAAAGTCACTTCTTCCCATGGAACATTTGCTGAGTTCCAGAGCAGTGTGGGCAACTGGGAAGGGGCTGGGCTGGAGAAGCAAGTCCCAGTCTTGCAGTGTTTAGAGGGAGGGGGCCTGAAACAGACAGATAAGATTTTGAACTTGTGTGGGTTGGGAGGCTAAAGAGCTAACTTCAAAATCTCTGAAGAGAAGAATTTGAAGGGCTGAGAGAGACAGAGACTGGCTAGGCTTTCAGCCCCAAATCCACTCATAAGGGATAGGAACAATCTAGAGGAGGACTGAGTTTTATCAGAACTATAACTCAGTTCAGTACTTGATTACATCTAGATGACTAGCTCCTCTGGGAACCCTTGGAGGGAGGAGAAGAATAATCTTTGACTCTTCTTTTGTACCCAATATGCAATATATAATCAAATATTATAAAACATTCAGAAAAAGGGAAAAAAATGGGGCCAATACACAAGAGAAAAAATAAACAATAGAAGCTGACCCATAGATGATCCAGATATTGGAGTTGGCAAATAAGGGTTTAAAAATAACTATACTTAATATGTTAAATGAAGAAAAAGATGGACAAAATTGATGCAAATAAAGAGAATTTCAACAGGGCTGGAAGCTGTTTAAAAAGAATCAAAAGAGCAGGTAGAACTGAAAAATACCATCTCTGAAATTACAAACACATTGGATGGGTTTCATGAAAATTTATAGAACTAAAGAATAAAGTCACAATCATAGTTAGAGACCAGACACATCAGAAGACAGGACTACTGAACTTGAAGATAGATTAATAGAAGGTTTCTAAACTGAAGTATAGAGCGAACAAAGAAAGAATGGAAAGAACAGAGCCTAAGAAATGTGGGACTCCGATACATGAATAATTGAAGATCCAGAAGAAGAGAGAGAAGTTAGGACCAGAATAAACTCGAAATGACCCAAACGTCTATTCAGCAATAAAAAAGAACAAACCACTGATGCATGCACCAACACTGATGAATCTCAAACACGTGTGAAGAAGCCAAACATGAAAGAGTGCATACTTATGGTTCCTTTGTATAAAGTTCAAGAACAGGCAAAACTAAGCTATAAAGAAGTCAAAGTAGTGGTTATATCTGGGGATACTGATCGTAAGGGTGTGAGGACATAGGGGAATAGCTCTGCCCTGGTGTCCTTACAACCTTGCAAGTCTGTACATAGGCCATGTAGACGAGGCTTGAGCAGTGTGACTTGGGTCTTGACAGTGTGCACTACAATTACTCCTGGAGTCAGGGGACATAAGCAGCCTAGAGAAAAGCCTCCTTATCTTGAGGGAGACTGCCACAAAGCCATTTCTCATCCATCTTCCTAGTTTCAGTTGAGTGAAGGGCTTTCCATCTGGCCCTTCCCCTTGTAGAGTGCAGCCATAGGCCATACAACTGCTTGGCTGTAGTTTGGAGTTGGCTCCTTAACCGCTGAGTGACCTACCACCATGCCTCTTGTCATCTGGTCCCTCCAGTTCAGTGTCATCCTATGGGACAAGGGATGCAAGAGGTTGACACCATGCTGGTCTTTCTTTTGCTGTCTGTGTAAGTAATAAGCTGTCTGGATCCACTGGGGCTTGTCATCTCCTTTCTGGCTGAGTCTATGAAAGTGTGTCAGGCCCACCTAGCGGCTGCATAGTGATTCTTGTGGCCCTGTTAGCCACCACATTGCGCTTAGGGACTGCTTGACCACTAGACCAATTTGCCACTTAATGTGGGGCTGATAAGGTCATAATCTCCTTTTGGAGAAGAGACAAGTCTCTGTGGACTGTCAGGTCAAGTATGGGATAGCATTCTGGTGGACTTAGTGTCCACTAAGTGCCCATTTAGTGCTGAGGTGTTTAGTGACATCAGAGACAAGCGGTCTTTGACCATTGTCCCTGATCCCCAACAAGCTCCATTGGTGTTTAGAGTTAGAAATCAAAGAGGGAGGGTCTTGCAAAGCTAAAGAAAGCATATGGTGGTATTGCTCGCAGTAGGTGACTACAAATAGAACACTACCTGGTGATCAAGGGCAGTCCGCCACTCAGAAATATGATGAGATCCACTCTTACAATGAGTGAGCGAGGAGGGAAATTAGAGATAGATTTGAACAAAAGTCCAATGAAACCACAGAAGCACAGCTCATCCAACTAGCAAATGAGGGTGTGTGCAAGTTCTGCTGGATGACAAGGAATAGAAGTCATTTGGGTGCTTAACAACTGACCCTATGCTCCAAGCCACTTTGGCCACAACTGTTCTGGCCAGTGACATGGATATGGAGGAGGAAAATATAAAGATAAATCAGGGCTTATTGCAGTGGGTCTTTACAGCTCTGGTGAAACAGTGGCCTACTCAAGATGAATTTCTGTCATCTGATAAGCCCTCTTGGACAGTATTGGGAGAGGCTGTCACTTGCTTTTAGTCTGCTGTGACCTCAGCCTGGATTCATAATAGAGATCCTGAGTGCCCAGATGAAGAAATAGTCACCCAAAGTCAGATTAAACATTTGCTCGACACCATCAGGCTATGGGCGAAACTGAATTTTCTCTTGCTCTCTGGGGCTGTCTCTGGGAAACTATTCAGCCACTGAGCAATAATTTTTCCAGAATGGAAGCCTTGGCAAAGGCCAAGATAAAGCACTAGAGGCCAAGCCAGGGAGAGAAACGAGCCATAAGTCCACGTGGACTTGGCTATTATGCCAGGGGGTCCCCAAAGAGGAAAATGATAGTCTTCCCATGAAGAAAAATTCTCTCTTGTTATTGGGTTCTGGGAGGGCCATGGGACTTAAAGATTTGGGCTGTATCTGGGCCATCTTTGGCATTTGCTGTGGGCAGACAGGAGGGACACCAAGAGAGCCCCGACCTCCCAGCTGAGGGTTATGTTGTCTGGACTGCTGTTTGACCCAATACTTTCAGCACTATCCCTGACCCGCTTCATAGACAAATGACTAGGTGGGAGGCCAAGGTCCCTCTATCCCCAGGGGAGACCAGAGGCCCTATGCAACGGTCAAGGTGTGTTGGGGAACTGAACTGGAACCAAGATCACCAAACCTTCTTGGCCCTTCTGGATATGGTGGCACTGGCCACTGTGATACTGGGACATGCCCACAGGCATGGCTGAAAGCTTACTCTTACTAGATTTGGAAATAATTCTCAAATTGGACAATGGATTGATATAGTTTTGGGGCAGGTCCTTTTGAGCCAATACATACTCAAGTGGTTGTAACTAACACTGTTGAATGAATTGTGGTAATAGATGTTTTCAGTATGTGTAATACCTCTCTTGATCGTAAGGGATGTTCCCAATGGGGAAATGTCACGTTTAGGATAGTGGTAATTAGGATATGGACAAGTGGTCACCTCTCCTGACCTAGCCAAGTGGTTATCATGAAGCAGAGCAGGATAGAGGGAGTAGGGGGGAACTACTGTTTTGATCAGGAACTAGTGGATTTAGGGGTACACAAGGAAAGGATATCTCCTTATAATATCCCTGAGTAGCCACTAAAAAAGGCCAATTGCCTGTGGTGCCTCACAGATTATTATAAGTCACAGCGCCCATGCACAGACTGAAGGCACCTGGTATGTGGTGGTGGACATTGCTAATGCCTTTTTTTAACATTCCATTACACCCGACGGATGAAAATCAGCTTGCCTTCATTGGCTTGGGTTACAGTACACCTTTACAGTGCTGTCATAGGGCTACCTGAATTCCCCTGTGATTTGCCACCAGTGGATAGACCAAAACATAGAGAAGCCTGGGGTCCAGTAAGAAGTGTCTCGGTATTATTATACTGATGAAATCCTAATGAGAAAAACTAACTAGAGCAAACTGCCCTAGACAGGATGGGCCAATACTTGCCCAAGGCTGGAAAAAGAACTCGGATAAGACACCAAGGCCAGCTACCCAAGCAGAGTTCTTAGGAATCATGTGAGCCAGTAACCAGAGGACAATTCCTGGGCATGTCAAAGGAAAACTACTGGCCTTAAAACCTCCAATAAACCAAAAAGAGGCGAAATATCTGATAGGCAGGTCTGGGTGTTGGAGACAGTTTATGTCTCAGCCCATTGCATAAGGTTACTCAAAAGGCAGACATCTTTGAGTGGGGCCCTGAACAACAACAGGCCTCAGAGACTGCCCTCTGCCTCGGTCCAGTTTGTCCTGTTGAACTCTTTAATTAAAAGCGTCAGCGACTGCCAGTTACGTAGACTGGAGCCTATGGAAGAAGGACGTTGCCCCGAGGCAAAGGCACCCCTTGGGTTTTAGGACACATAGAACTTGCTTGACAACTCTGCTCTGTAGACCCTGTTTGAGTGGCAATTACTGACTTGTTATTAGGTGCTGGTGGTCGCTGAGAGACTAAGGTGTTTTTTCAACTTGACATCCTCATTTTGGGATGAGGCTGGAGTGAAACACCAGTGAAATGGGCATTGCCCAACAAGCGTTTATCATTAAAGATGAATGGTACATCCAAGAACAGAGTAAACCAGGCATTAATGGAATCTCCTACCTGCAGGAAAAGGCGCCCAGGTATGAAGTGTGGCTATCCTAGAGGCAGAGTCTGTGACAGCACCTTGCATTTCTTGGGGTCCTCAGGACACTGATGTCCCTCAGGACCTCGGCCTGGCTCGTGGACAGATTAGCCAAGTTAACAGCCAATGGAGTGCACTGAACTGCTGAGGCTGTGCAGCCACAGAGAGCATAGGTTAAGATTTTGCATGGAAAACTCCACGCAATGGGCAGAGTTGCTGGCGATGGTGCTTGCCCTGGAAAACACTGCTCACAGTGCACCTTGCTATATTTCACTGACTTCTGGGCGGTAGCCACTGGGCTGGCAGCCCGGCATCTTGCAGCAGGACAATTGGATAATCAAGTTCCAACCCCTGTAGGAAGAGCATTATGGCAACAGATTGTGTGGGACACATGTCCCCTGTTCACAACCCATGGCGATCATAATGGTTACTTTATATGTCAACTAGGCTGAGCCATGGTGCCCAGATTTGTAGTCAAACATTATTCTGTATGTTTCTGTGAAGATTTTTTTGGTTGAGATTAACATTTAAATTGGTGGACTTTGAGTAAAGCAGATTGCTCTCCCTAATGTGGGTGGGCCTCATCCAATCAGCTAAAGGCCTGAATAGAACAAAAGACTGACCTCCCCCAAGCAGGAGGGAATTCTGCAGCAGACAGCCTTTGGACTCGGACTGCATCATCGGCTCTTCTCTGGGTCTCCATCATCCTACCCTCTAGATTTTGGACTTGCCAGCCTTCATAATCACGTGAGCCCATTCCTTAAAATAAATCTTTCTGTATATATACACATCCTGTCGATTCTTCTTTGGAGAATCTTGACTAATAAGGGATGCCCATGGAACATCAATGAAACCAACAAGCTGGTCAGAACTGTACTGCCCAGGTAAGAACCACAGCCAGCTGGATACACTATCACACAGTACCTGGCAGGCCATCTGTAATCCAGGGCCTGGCTAATGTGCCTATGCTATTGCCTACTCAGTGGAGTGGCAGAGAGAACCCCGGGGCACACAGTTCAGGGCACTGAACCTGGCTGGTCCTGACAAATAGACTATATGGGCCTTCTACTTTCCCCTCAGGGGTACCACTGGGCATTGACTGCGATAGACAGCTTTTTCCGGGTATGGCACAGTAGTTCCCGACTGCACAGTGGATGTGGGCCATACTATTCAAGAACTCCTAAAGGGGCTATGTTGCATATTTGGGTTCTCCAAACACATCCAATCAGACAATGGTGTTGCCTTTATAGCCAAGAGTACTCTGCATGAGTAACTACCTGGGGCATTCCCTGGACATTTCATGCCCTGTATCACCAACAGGTGGCAGGTGCCGACAAAAGATGGAACGTGCTCTTAAAGGAAAAACTAAAATAGACAAGTGGACAACAGAAGTTCAGCTCCCAGTGGAGCACACACTTGAGACAAGGCAATGTGGATGCTAAATGTGGCAATTCCGGGGAAGGGTGGTTCTCATTCGGACAGAGTGTTTACAAGATTGGGAGGGACAGAAGAGGCCCCCAACTGGCTATAAGAGACTCAAACCACATACTTAGTCCTTCTTCCTCTTCATTTTTCCCTCTCATGCCTACCTCCAGGAAATCAGGCTATTGGAACCCGCAGTGGCAAAGAAGAACTGGGGGATGGGAGATTCTAACCTGATGCTCCTTCTACCACTCTGGTGTGCTGTGGAAATCAAGCCTATACTTGCCTGCCAAACACAAATCAGTCTAAGCTCTAGTGTAAGTGGTGATGGACAATTGTATTGCCCCGGGCTTCATGCTGGCCAGTCAAAGCAGCACATATGTGGTAGCCAACACCTCTTGCTGCACTTGGATTAATGAATCAGGAAAAGTGGAGTGATCTATCTCTCAACTCATAATCAGGGTGGCTCTAAGGTCTATCTCCAGTGGCATCTGGGACATAATGGTTTGACTCTGGGTAGGGAGCTAGGCTCCAAGTCTGATCATCCTGCTGGAAGGCATGGTTGTGGTTACTCTCATATGATGTTGCTTAAGACAAATGGAAAGGATTTGGTCCAAGCTCCCATCAGTACAATTAATTGGGCTATCTGATAGGGTGGCTTATGCTCCTGAAAATAATTTTTAGCTGCATACATAAAAGGTTGGGGTGGCAGGAGGTGGAGTTGTAGGAAGCAGCACTGACACACACCCTGACCCCCTTGTACTGCTCCCTGTAGGCCATGTAGGCAAGGCTTGCCCACAGTCTGACCCAAGTGGCAGCAGAACGCACTATGATTCCTCCTGCAACATGCATCCCAAGATTCCTTCTGGAACAAGGGGAGATAAGCAGCCTGGGGAGGAGCCACCCTACCACATGGGAGATTGCTGTGAAGCCACTTCTCATCCCCCTTCCTAATTTCAATTGAGTGTAGGGCTTTCCACCTTGCCCCTCCCCCCACTAGGAGTGCAGCTGCAGGCCATAAAATTGTCTGATTGCAATTCGGAGTTGGCTTCTTTCCCACAGAGAGAACTACCACCACGCCGCCCGTCCTCTGGTCCTTCCTGTTCAGTGTTGTCCTGCTACTAGGGAAAGCTGACGCCATGCTGGTCGTGCTTTTGCTGTCTGTGTGAGTAATAAGCTGTCTGGACCCATTGGGGGTTGTCATCTCCTTATCAGCCGAGTCTACGGAAGTGTGGCAGCCCCACCAGCGGCTGCATAGTGATCTTCATGGCCCTGTTAGCCACCAGGCTGTGCCTCTTGACAGAGGGGAAGCTTTTGGGGTAATGGGAATGTTCTATGTCTTGATCTGAGTGGTGGTTATACTTGTGTATACATTTATCAAAACTCATCAAACTGTACACTTAAGATTTGTGCCATATACTATAAGTCATATCTCAATTTAAAAACAAAGGGCCAGCCCCGGTGGCCTAGTGGTTAAGTTCCACGTGCTCTGCTTTGGTGGCCTGGGTTTGGTTCCAGGGCGCAGACCCACACCACTAGTCTGTCAGTGGCCATGCTGTGGCAGCGGCTCACATAAAAAATTTCTAAAAAAGAGGAAGATTGGCAACAGATGTTAGCTCGGGGCAAATCTTCCTCAGCAAAAAAAAAAAATTAATTAATTAATTAATTTAATTTAATGATAAAAAATACCAGAGAATCAACAAAAACTCTTGAAAATTAAGATTATGATTGCCAAAATGAGAAATTCAATAGGGGGATTGGAAGATTAATTTCCTAGAAAACAGGGCAAAACACAAAGAGACATAGAGGATGGTGAACCCAGCTTAGGTCCAACACCTTAGTAACAGGCATTCCAGTTAGTCAATAAATCTAGAAAAATGTTCCTGATGGTGATAAAAGAAATAGGAGTTAAAACACTGAGATGGCATTTTATTTTATTTTAAAGATTTTATTTATTTTTTCCCCCCAAAGCCCCAGTGGCTAGTTGTACGTCGTAGTTGCACATCCTTCCAGCTGCTGTATGTGGGACGCGGCCTCAGCATGGCAGCAGAAGCGACGCGTCTATGCACGCCCGGGATCCGAACCCGGGCTGCCAGTAGTGGAGCGCGCGCACTTAACCGCTAAGCCACGGGGCCGGCCCTCAGATGGCATTTTAAATCCGGTTGATCAGCCAAAAAATTGTTTTAGCAATATTCAACAGTTTGTAATTGACAGTGGAAACTGGCACAGTCCTTTTCCGGAACAATGGAACGCAAGTATCCTCAGTCATACCAGTCCTTATCTTTGCCCAGGTAACCTCACTGCTGTGAATTTGTCCTAAGGAAATAATTTATAAAGACGAATGTAGAATTCAAGGAGATGTTCATTGCAGTACGGTTTATTATGCTGCAAAATTATAAACAATCCAGATGCCCAGGAAAAGGAGATCAAAAATTAGGATGTGTCATTGACTAGGTGGCAGGCACGGAAAGGGATGGTGATTAATACACCGACCGACAGGGGGCAGCACCCCTTTGCCTCAGGAGCACGACTGTATCAAACGAAGGATACCTAGACCAGAACAGGGCGGGGCCTGGAAAACGTACTCCACCGTGCAGCTGGTGAAATGGACGAGGAACCTTTCTACTACTGTTTGATAATGTGCTTACTCTCGTAAGATTCAGAAAAAATAAAGTTGCACGCTCCTCCTCGAGGTTCTGCAGCGCGCGAAGGCCCGGGCTGCGGCTGCGCACTGCGGACCCGGTGCCGGCGCCCCGGGGCCACGGCGCGGACAGCGCGGGAGGCGCGGGACCGGCCCTCGGGAGCCGGGCAGAGGTGGCGGGGTGCCCCGCAGGGGGGGCCGGGGCGGCGAGGGGGCGCGGCGCGGCTGTCCCCGCCCCGCACGCTGCTCGGCCGGCGGCCGCGAGAGGCTGGGGACAGCGTAGGGCGGGCGCAGCGGAGCGCGCCGGCGGCCCAGGCCCCCGCGGGAGCGCGGCTGCGGCGCGCCGAGCCGGGGCGACGGGTGGGCGGACGCCTGCTTCGCCTGTGTCGCTGCCTCCGCGCGGGCCGCCAGCCCCGGGGATGTGAGGGACGCAGCTCGGCCGGCGGGGCCCGGAGCGGCGCGGAGGCCGGCCGCAGACGGTAAGGTGCGGGCAGGCGGCGGGCGAGGCCTCAGTGCCCCGACCGCGGTCGGGCCTGGGCGGCAGGAGCGCGAGCGGCGCTGCGGCGTCGGAGGCGGCCCGAGCTCCCGCACCGGGCAGTTGTCGCTGTGGTCGGGGAGGGCGGGCAGAGTCGGGGAGGGCTGGGACGGGGCTGGCCCGGCGGGCGGACAGGCGGCCGAAGACCCGGCGGCAGGTGCCTGCCCCCGCTGCGATACCTCTCTCTCCCCCCAGCTCCACCCACTTTGGCCCGGACCCAGCCTCCAAGGGCTAAAAATATTGCCCGGAGGCTCCTGAGCAGAGTCAGATCGCGCTAAGTAGGGCACGACGCGCGCAGAGGCGACAGAGCTCCTCGGCTCCAGGGCCCGAGGAATACTGGAGCGGCGGCTCCCTCCCGTGCTCGGCCCAGCAGCTAGCGGCCTCCCTCCACCGAGCAGGCAAGTGGGGACCCGCGGGCGGTGGCAGCGGGCACTGGTCCTCTGAAGTTGCCCCACAGCCCAGTAGCTGTGCCTACCCAGGGGATCCTTACCATCAATCACTGCCGGCCTCCCAGGGGGTCCCCTAAATACTCTACAAGCAGAGGTGAAAGTTACCCATGGCAGGAATCAGAATTAACAGGGAGGAGACGTAGGACTCGCTTTATGCTAGAAACATAAGCTGCTGCTGCTTTTTTAATTCCGTCTGTATTTCTTAATGAGAGAGGTGCTGTGCCAGGCACTGTCTCTGGTGAGTACCAGTCTGATCCAAGAGGGCAGGAAGAAAGCCTTCTCTGTCGGTCTCTTTGAGTTATACTTTTTTTTTTTTAATTTTTATTTATTTATTTTTTCCCCCAAAGCCCCAGTAGATAGTTGTATGTCATAGCTGCACATCCTTCTAGTTGCTGTATGTGGGACACGGCCTCAGCATGGCCGGAGAAGCGGTGCGTCAGTGAGCGCGCGGGTCCGAACCCTGGGCCGCCAGCAGCGGAGCGCGCGCACTTAACGGCTAAGCCACGGGGCTGGCCCAGATTTATACTCTTTAAGTCAAAATAGATACCAGTGTATTCCTCTGAAACTAGAAGCACATGGGTAAGGAGCCTGGACACCCACCTCCTTTGACTGGCTGTGTCTTGCTTGTAGGCAAGCTCTGTGGGCGGCTGGTATAAGCAGGAGGTTGTGTGGTGAACTCTGGAATCAGAGCTGGGAAGTTTGTTATCCAGTTGTGGTTTTCTATAGCACCAGCCTGGGGAGAGAGCATCTCCACCCTAGGGGCAGAGCTGCTACCAGGACCCGGCACGCCAGCCTCAGATGTGCTATTTTTGTGTGCTTTCTGTGTCTTGGCCAAGAGAAGAAGATCCAGGCTGGGTCATGATCCACAGCCAGTGCTCGGATGTGGTGCTTAGAAGCTTCCTTTTCTTTGCAGTTAGGCAAATCAGTGTTCCTTGGGATCAGCCCTCAGGGATGCATTGGGGCATTTGGTGGAAAGATCACCAAAGGGATTTTGCCTGCTGGAGCTACATATGGTGCTCCTCCTGCCAGGTCTGTGTGGAGGCCAGTATGAAGCTGAAAAAGCAGGTGACAGTGTGTGGGGCTGCTATCTTCTGTGTGGCTGTCTTCTCGCTCTATCTCATGCTGGACCGAGTGCAGCATGATCCTACCCGACACCAGAATGGTGGGAACTTCCCCCGGGTGAGTCATGCCTGGTTGCTAATCTCTTCTTATACAAGTCATCTGGGCTCAGGTTATCGCCCCAGCTGGAGAGCCCTGTCAACCCAGGACAGGAACATTCCTTCCCAATAGGCAGATTTTCTAGAAACTCATAGCTAAAAACAATGATGCTAAAAGAAAGAAGGAAGGAAAAATCCAATACGTACTGCGGCTCTGTCCTCATGAGTTCTTGGCGGGCACTGCTAATGGATTGCCACGTTCTTTCCCCCTAAGCCCAGTGCAGTCCTTGTCAGCACAGGGCTCCAGACAGGCAACATAGGTTGTTGAGAATAGGCAGGTGAGATGAAATCTTTTTTTTTTTTTTAATAATGTTACTGTGACTCTGTTTTATTTATTTATTTATTTATTTGTGAGGAAGATCGGCCCTTAGCTAACATCCATGCTAATTCTCTTCTTTTTGCTGAGGAAGACCGGTTCTGAGCTAACATCTATTGCCAATCCTCCTCCTTTTTTTTTTCCCCCCAAAGCCCCAGTAGATAGTTGTATGTCATAGTTGCACATCCTTCTAGTTGCTGTATGTGGGATGCGGCCTCAGCATGGCCGGAGAAGCGGTGTGTCGGTGCGCGCCCGGGATCCGAACCCCGGGCCGCCAGTAGCGGAGCGCGCGCACTTAACCGCTAAGCCACGGGGCCGGCCCGAGATGAAATCTTTGCCATCTGTGAGCTGTAGGGTGAGGGTATTCCCACCACAAGTGGATTGCAGTCTGCAGTAGTGATTTGCACCTCTTTCCTTATCTGACCAGAGCATCCCCCACTGTAGGCTCATGGTGGGAGGGAAGGATCACAGTCAGTCCTCAGGTGGTGGGCCACATGCAGAGATTCTCCCTGTGGCATAGGAGCTGTGGGTGATTGCTTTCTGGTTTTTTGGCAGAGCCAAATTTCTGTGCTGCAGAACCGCATTGAGCAGCTGGAGCAGCTGTTGGAGGAGAACCATGAGATCATCAGCCACATCAAGGACTCTGTGCTGGAGCTGACAGCCAATGCAGAGGGCCCGCCCGCCCTGCTGCCCTACTACACGGCCAATGGCTCCTGGGTGGTGCCACCAGAACCCCGGCCCAGCTTCTTCTCCATCTCTCCTCAAGACTGCCAGTTTGCTTTGGGGGGCCGGGGCCAGAAGCCAGAGCTGCAGGTAAGAGGCAGAGCTGGCAGGGACCTACGGTGGCCTGGATGGGGCACTGAGCTGCCCCCCTGCCTGGCAGATGCTGACTGTATCGGAGGAGTTGCCGTTTGACAATGTGGACGGTGGTGTGTGGAAGCAAGGCTTTGACATCTCCTACAGCCCACACGACTGGGATGCTGAAGATCTGCAGGTGTTTGTGGTGCCCCACTCTCACAATGACCCAGGTGAGGGCCCAGCAGACCCCTGGGAGCTGGAGTGTGGAGTGGGCTTTCTGATGACTAAGGTAAGGGGGGGACAGTTGAAGAAGATGGGGGCATCCTCAGGGGACCGTATGTTGGCTCCCCAGGCTGGATCAAGACCTTTGACAAGTACTACACAGAGCAGACCCAGCACATCCTCAACAGCATGGTGTCCAAACTGCAGGAGGACCCCCGGCGGCGCTTTCTCTGGGCGGAAGTCTCCTTCTTTGCCAAGTGGTGGGACAACATCAATGCCCAAAAGAGAGCAACAGTCCGAAGGCCAGTGCCAGTCGGGGAGGTGTGGGAGGGCTATCCTCTGGGCCCTGGCATCGGTGTGAAGGTCTCACCTGAAGCTGTGGTTGCCAAGGTGCCAGGGAGAGGAAAGGGGAACCGTGGCAGAGCTGAGGAGTGGTGGTAGAGGGGCCGGGAATGAGAAGGCAAGAACTGGTTTGAGGGTCACTCGTGTTAGGAGAAATCAAAGTTGTGTGAGCGCAAGTGAAGAGAAAACCTGGGGCCTAGCCCTGGAAGCGCAGACAGAGGTCAGCAGGGCCAGGTCAGCACGGAGGTTGGCTGGAAGGAAAGGAAGGCGCGTGTCTGTTTTCTTGGTCCTGGGTTTGGGCGAGTCACTGGCTCAGTGAGGCCAGTGCACACAGGTCCCAGCATCTTCTGGTTGGCAGGACTGGGCCAAGGGTTCCCACCCCCCCACACTGAGTGTGAGTCCTTAACTCCAGGCTGGTGGGAAACGGGCAGCTGGAGATTGCGACGGGAGGCTGGGTAATGCCGGATGAGGCCAACTCCCATTACTTTGCACTGATTGACCAGCTCATCGAGGGACACCAGTGGCTGGAGAGAAACCTCGGTGAGTCCAGGCTCAGGAACGGAAGTCTGAGGACAGCAGGGGGCCATGAGGCACAGGGATTGCCTGGGAGTTGTTCCTTTCTAGACTCATTTCACCAGCATGGGCCTGGTGTGATGGCAAGAAGGGAGCTGGGGCCCCAGTACCGGGAGGCCAGGCCCTGAGGTGTTCAGGGTCTCTGGCTTCCATGCTCCTGCCCAGGTGCAGCCCCACGCTCTGGCTGGGCGGTAGACCCCTTTGGACACAGCCCCACCATGCCTTACCTGCTGCGCCGTGCCAACCTGACCAGCATGCTGATTCAGAGGGTGCATTATGCCATCAAGAAGCACTTTGCTGCCACGCACAGCCTGGAGTTCATGTGGAGGCAGACTTGGGGTAAGGCCAGGTAGGGTGCGTGGGGTCCCAGCAGTAGTCCTCACTGGGGAAGGGCGGGGATCTTAGAAGTAAGACCCCCCAGTGTCCTTCAGAGCAGACCAATAAGCAGACTGCCAGAAGTGCTGTCTCCTTCAGATTAGGTGGGGATCACACTGACCTTTGGCCTCGGTGGGGCCTGCTGTCTGTCCTGAGGGTCTGAGCGTGCCGTCCCCTGGAGGAGCTGTGGGCTCCAGAGCTCCCTGTGACCTGATCTGGGGCCTGCGCATCCTCTACCGCCTCAAGTCTAGTTCAAGCCTCACTTTCTCGGGGCTGCCTTTAGCCGCAGCAGATGCTGCCTTCCTGGCATCCCTGTGCCCAGCTCGAGGCCGCCTGCTGGTGGCTGACTGCCCAGTCTGTCTCCTACAGACTCAGACTCCAGCACAGACATCTTCTGCCACATGATGCCCTTCTACAGCTATGACGTCCCCCATACCTGTGGCCCGGATCCCAAGATCTGCTGCCAGTTTGATTTCAAACGTCTGCCTGGTGGGCGCATCAACTGCCCGTGGAAGGTGCCGCCCCGGGCCATCACAGAGGCCAATGTGGCTGAGAGGTATTTGCTCCAGCCCTGGGCTGGGTGTGGGGTGCCGTTTTCACTCCATAGAGGAGTCAGGAGACCTGGCCTCTGGTCTGGGCTTGCTGCTTGGGGGGCTTCGGGTTCCACATCTGTAAAATGGGGAGGGTGCTTGGGTGGTGAGTTTGGGCCCACGGCAGCTGTGGTCGCAGCTCCTTTATGGGGTCTCATTGGAAAACTCGAGTGGTTCTAAGGAACCACCTTTTCTGAAATGGTTTTATTTTACCAAATGAGTATGTTTTCCAGTGTCCTAACAAACTGTCAAAGCCAGTTGACTGACTCAGAGATGACTGATTCTCAAGTTCAGGGCAGTTCCTCACAACCTTTAGCCTACTGTGCCTTCATTCAGCTCGGGCATCCCACTGGGGCTCAAAGTCAACCAGGATCCTCGCTGTCTGTGGACCTGGAATCCCATTCAGATGCACATTCGTCCCACCTAGAAGCCTCCAGCCTCCAAGAAAACAGACCTGTTCCCTTTGAGAATTGTCAGGGACCCCTAAAGATGTCACTGTTGCTGAAATCGGCCCCCCTGGAAAAGTGCAGATTGAGTGATATAAAATAGCGATTTAGCCAAACCGGACTGGCCTTAAGAATACAACAAGTTGAACTGGTTTTCATGTTGCAGCACTCTGATTTCAGTGATGTCCAAGAGGTGAATCGTGACTGAAAGGGTAAGAAAGTGGTCTTTTGTTTCCAGAATCCAGAAATCTAAACGCTGATCCCAGGCAAGAATCGAGGGCTATTACAGCATGGTTTTTCATAAAGCAGCAGCTGTGGTGTATAGATGCCAGCCCAGGTCTGCAGAGAGCAAGTCTGAGATAACTTCATTTTCTCCTTTGAAAGCCTTACTAGGGTGATAAATTAGGGAAAATGGTATTCGAGGAGTCGTTTCTTGAGAACAAAGTAGAGAAATACAGGCTGGACCAGCACTGTATGATTACAGATCAGTAGCTGGTTGAACTGTGACACCCATAACATGCCAATTACTAGGGTGGCCTAAAAAGAGAAAGAGACTTTAATGATATGCTACAAGGCTCTGTTTTTCTATTGATTTTACCAGTAACTTGGATGAAAAAGAAAATATCAAATGTTTGTATGTAGTTACTACCATATACCAGGCATTATTCTTTTTTTTTTTTTTGATTTTTGATTTATTGCAGTAACATTGGTTTATAACATTGTATAAATTTCAGGTGTACATCATTATACTTCTATTTCTGCATAGATTACATCATGTTCACCACCCAAATACTAATTACAACCCATCACCACACCTGTGTGCTGAATTATCCCTTTTGCCATCCCCCCTCCCCGCTTCCCCTCTGGTAACCGCCAATCCAATCTCTGTCTCTATGTGTTTGTTTATTGTTGTTATTATCTACTACTTAATGAAGGAAATCATACGGTATTTGGCCTGCTCCTTCTGACTTATTTCGCTTTGCATAATACCCGAAATGTCCATCCATGTTGTCACAAATGGCTGGATTTCATCGTTTCTTATGGCTGAGTAGTATTCCATTGTGTATATATACCACAGCTTCTTTATCCATTTGTCCCTTGATGGGCACTTAGGTTGCTTCCAAGTCTTGGCTATTGTGAATAACGCTGCAATGAACACAGGGGTGCATGTATCTTTATGCCTTGGTGTTTTCAAGTTCTTTGGATAAATACCCAGCAGTGGAATAGCTGGATCATATGGTAGTTCTATCCTTGATTTTTTGAGGAATCTCCATACTGTTTTCCATAGTGGCTGCACCAGTTTGCACTCCCACCAGCAGTGTATGAGAGTTCCCTTCTCTCCACAACCTCTCCAACATATGTTGTTTCCTGTCTTGTTAATTATAGCCGTTCTGACGGGCATGAGGTGATATCTCATTGTAGTTTTGATTTGCATTTCCCTGACAGTTAATGATTTTGAACATCTTTTCATGTGTCTGTTGGCCATCTGTATATCTTCTTTGGAGAAATGTCTGTTCAGGTCTTTTGCCCATTTTTTAATTGGGTTGTTAGTTTTTTTGTTGTTGAGATGCATGAGTTCTTTATATATTTTGGAGATTAAGCCCTTATCAGATGTATGGTTTGCAAATATCTTCTCCCAATTGTTAGGTTGTCTTTTCGTTTTGTTGATGGTTTCCTTTGCTGTGCAGAAGCTTTTTAGTTTGATGTAGTCCCATTTGTTTATTTTTTCTATTGTTTCTCTTGCCTCGTCAGACATGGTGCTTGAAAATATGTTGCTAAGACTGGTGTCGAAGAGCGTACTGCCTATGTTTTCTTCTAGAAGTTTCATAGTTTCAGGTCTTACATTCAAGTCTTTAATCCATTTTGAGTTAATTTTTGTGTATGGTGTAAGGTAAGGGTCTACTTTCATTTTTTTGCATGTGGCTATCCAGTTTTCCCAACACCATTTGTTGAAGAGACTTTCTTTTCTCCATTGTGTGTTCTTGGCTCCTTTGTCAAAGATTAGCTGTCCATAGATGTGTGCGTTTATTTCTGGGCTTTTGATTTTATTCCATTGATCTGTGTGTCTGTTTTTGTGCCAGTACCATGCTGTTTTGGTTACTATAGCTTTGTAGTATATTTTGAAATCAGGGAGTGTGATACCTCCAGCTTTGTTCTTTTTTCTCAGGATTCCTTTAGCTATTCGGGGTCTTTTGTTGTTCCATATAAATTTTAGGATTCTTTGTTCTATTTCTGTGAAAAATGTTGTTGGAACTTTGATAGGGATTGCATTGAATCTATAGATTGCTTTAGGAAGTATGGACATCTTAACTATGTTAATTCTTCCAATCCAAGAGCACAGAATATCTTTCCATTTCTTTGTGTCTTCTTCAATTTCTTTCAGCAATGTTTTATAGTTTTCGGTGTACAGATCTCTCACCTTTTTGGTTAAGTTTATTCCTAGGTATTTTATTCTTTTTGTTGCAATTGTAAATGGGATTGTATTCTTAATTTCTCTTTCTGCTACTTCATTGTTAGTGTATAGAAACGCAACTGATTTTTGTATGTTGATTTTGTATCCTGCAACTTTACCATATTCGTTTATTACTTCTAAAAGTTTTCTGGTGGATTCTTTAGGGTTTTCTATATATAAAATCATGTCATCTGCAAATAGTGACAGTTTCACTTCTTCCTTTCCAATTTGGATCCCTTTTATTTCTTTCTCTTGCCTGATTGCTCTGGCTAGGACTTCCAGTACTATGTTAAATAGGAGTGGTGAGAGTGGGCATCCTTGTCTGGTTCCTGTTCTTAGAGGGATAGCTTTCAGTTTTTCACCATTGAGGATGATATTAGCTGTGGGTTTGTCATATATGGCCTTTATTATGTTGAGGTACTTTCCTTCTATACCCATTTTATTCAGAGTTTTTATCGTAAATGGATGCTGTATCTTGTCAAATGCTTTCTCTGCATCTATTGAGATGATCATGTGATTTTTATTCTTCATTTTATTAATGTGGTGTATCACGTTGATTGATTTGCGAATGTTAAACCATCCCTGCATACCTGGAATAAATCCCACTTGATCATGGTGTATAATCTTTTTAACGTATTGTTGTATGCGATTTGCTAGTATTTTGTTGAGGATTTTTGCATTGATGTTCATCAGTGATATTGGCCTGTAGTTTTCTTTTTTTGTGTTGTCCTTGTCTGGTTTTGGTATCAGGGTAATGTCGGCTTCATAGAATGAGTTAGGGAGCTTCCCCCACTCCTCAATTTTTTGGAAGAGTTTGAGAAGGACAGGTATTAAGTCTTCTTTGAATGTTTGGTAGAATTCAGCAGGGAAGCCGTCTGGTCCTGGACTTTTATTTTTGGGGAAGTTTTTGATTACTGTTTCGATCTCCTTACTGGTGATTGGTCTATTCAGATTCTCTACTTCTTCTTGATCCAGTTTTGGAAGGTTGTATGATTCTAAGAACTTATCCATTTCTTCCAGATTGTCGAATTGGTTGGCATATAGCTTTTCATAGTATTCTCTTACAATCTTTTGTATTTCTGTGGTGTCTGTTGTAATTTCTCCTCTTTCATTCCTGATTTTACTTATTTGTGCCTTCTCTCTTTTTTTCTTGGTGAGTCTAGCTAAAGGTTTGTCAATTTTGTTGATCTTTTCAAAGAACCAGCTCTTGGTTTTATTAACTTTTTCTATTGTTTTTTTGGTCTCTATTTCATTTATTTCTGCTCTGATTTTTATGATTTCCCTTCTTCTACTGATTTTGGGCTCTGTTTGTTCTTCTTTTTCCAATTCCTTTAGGTGCATTGTTAGATTGTTTATTTGAGATTTTTCTTGTTTATTGAGATAGGCCTGTATTGCTATAAACTTCCCTCTTAGAACCGCTTTTGCTGTATCCCATAAATTCTGGCATGTTGTATTTTCATTTTCATTTGTCCAGGTATTTTTTGATTTCTTCTTTGATTTCTTCGTTGACCCAGTCATTGTTTAGTAGCATTTTGTTTAATCTCCATGTATTTGTGGTTTTTCTGATTTTCTTCCTATAGTTGATTTCTAGTTTCATACCGTTGTGGTCAGGAAAGATACTTGGTATTGTTTCAATCTTCTTAAATTTATGGAGATTTGTTTTGTGGCCTAATACGTGATCAATCCTGGAGAATGTTCCATGTGCATTTGAAAAGAACGTGTATTCTTCGGTTTTTGGATGGAATGCTCTGTATATATCTACTAGGTCCGTCTGTTCTAGTGTGTCATTTAAGGCCCATGTTTCCTTATTAATCTTCTGTTTGGATGATCTATCCATTGGTGTAAGTGGAGTGTTAAAGTCCCCTACTATTATTGTGTTACTGCCTATTTCTGTTTTTATGTCTGTTAATAATTGCTTTATATATTTAGGTGCACCTACATTGGGTGCGTAGATATTTACAAGTGTTATAGTATCTTGTTGGATTGTTCCCTTGATCATTATGTAATGCCCTTCTTTGTCTCTTTTTACAGTTTTTGTTTTAAAGTCTATTTTGTCTGATATGAGTACTGCTACCCCAGCTTTCTTTTCATTGCCATTTGCATGGAGTATCTTTTTCCATCCCTTCACTTTCAGTTTGTGAGTGTCTTTAGGTCTGAAGTGTGTCTCTTGTATGCAGCATATATATGGGTCTTGTTTTTTTTTTTTTTTTTTTTTTATTGATATTTTAATGGTTTCTAACATTGTGAAATTTTGGGTTGTACATTTTTGTTTGTCCATCACCCCATATATGACTCCCTTCACCCCTTGTGCCCACCCCCCACCCCCACTTCCCGGGTAACCACAGTCCAGTTTTCTCTGTGCATGTGTTGGTTTATATTCCACATATGAGTGAGATCATACAGTGTTTGTCTTTCTCTTTCTGGCTTATTTCACTTAACATAATACGCTCCAGGCCCATCCATGTTGTTGCAAATGGGACGATTTTGTCTTTTTTTATGGCTGAGTAGTATTCCATTGTATATATATACCACATTTTCTTAATCCAATCGTCAGTCGAGGGACACTTAGGTTGCTTCCACTTCTTGGCTATGGTGAATAATGCTGCAATGAACATAGAGGTGCATAAGCCTCTTTGGAGTGTTGATTTCAGGTGCGTTGGATAGATTCCCAGTAGTGGGATGGCTGGATCATAGGGCATCTCTATTTTTAATTCTTTGAGGAATCTCCATACCGTTTTCCATAGAGGCTGCACCAATTTGCATTCCCACCAGCTGTGTATGAGGGTTCCTGTTTCTCCACATCCTCTCGAACATTTGTTGTTTTTTGTCTTGGTGATTATAGCCATTCTAACGGGCGTGAGGTGGTATCTTAGTGTTGTTTTGATTTGCATTTCCCTGATGATTAGTGATGTTGAGCATCTTTTCATGTGCCTATTGGCCATCTGTATATCTTCCTTGGAGAAGTGTCTGTTCATTTCCTCTGCCCATTTTTTGATCGGGTTGTTTGTTTTTTTGTTGTTCAATTATGTGAGTTCTTTATATATTATGGAGATCAACCCCTTGTCAGATGTATGTTTTGCAAATATTCTCTCCCAGCTGGTTGGTTGTTTGTTCATCTTGATTCTGGTTTCATTTGTCTTATAAAAGCTCTTTAGTCTGATAAAGTCCCACTTGTTTATTTTTTCTTTAGTTTCCCTAGTCTGGGTAGGCATGTCATCCGAAAAGATTCCTTTAAACCCAATGTCAAATAGTGTGTTGCCTATATTTTCTTCTATGAGTTTTATAGTTTCAGGTCTCACCTTCAGGTCTTTGATCCATTTTGAGTTAATTTTTGTGAATGGCGATAGCACATGGTCCACTTTCATTCTTTTGCATGTGGCTGTCCAGTTTTCCCAACACCGTTTATTGAAGAGACTTTCCTTTCTCCATTGCATGTCCTTAGCACCTTTGTCGAAAATTAGCTGTCCGTATATGTGTGGTTTTATTTCTGGGCTTTCAATTCTGTTCCATTGATCTGTGTGTCTGTTTTTGTACCAGTACCATGCTGTTTTGATTACTATTGCTTTGTAGTATGTTTTGAAGTCAGGAATTGTGATGCCTCCTGCTTTGTTCTTTTTCTTTAGGATTTCTTTAGCTATTCGGGGTCTTTTGTTGCCCCATATAAATTTTAGTATTCTTTTTTCTATTTCTGTGAAGAATGTCATTGGGATTCTGATTGGGATTGCATTGAATCTGTAGATTGCTTTAGGTAATATAGACATTTTAACTATGTTTATTCTTCCAATCCACGTGCATGGGATATCTTTCCATTTCTTTATGTCATCGTAGATTTCCCTCAATAATGTCTTGTAGTTCTCATTGTATAGGTCCTTCACCTCCTTGGTAAGATTTATTCCTAGGTATTTTATTCTTTTTGATGCAATTGTAAATGGTATTATCTTTTTGAGCTCTCTTGCTGTTAGTTCATTATTAGCATATAGAAATGCAACTGATTTTTGTAGATTGATTTTGTACCCTGCAACTTTGCTGTAGTTGTTGATTGTTTCTAACAGTTTTCCAACAGATTCTTTAGGGTTTTCTATATATACAATCATGTCATCTGCAAATAGTGAGAGTTTCACTTCTTCGTTACCTATTTGGATTCCTTTTATTCCTTTTTCTTGCCTAATTGCTCTGGCCAAAACCTCCAGTACTATGTTGGACAGGAGTGGTGAGAGTGGGCAGCCCTGCCTCGTTCCTGTTCTCAGAGGAATGGCTTTCAGTCTTTCCCCGTTGAGTATGATGTTAGCTGTGGGTTTGTCATATGTGGCCTTTATTATGTTGAGGTACTTTCCTTCTATTCCCATTTTATTGAGAGTTTTTATCATAAATGGATGTTGTATCTTGTCAAATGCCTTCTCTGCGTCTATTGAGACGATCATGTGGTTTTTATTCTTTGTTTTGTTGATGTGATGTATCACGTTGATTGATTTGCGGATGTTGAACCATCCCTGCGTCTCTGGTATAAATCCCACTTGATCATGGTGTATGATCTTTTTAATACATTGTTGTATTCGGTTTGCCAATATTTTGTTGAGGATTTTTGCATCAATGTTCATCAGCGATATTGGCCTGTAATTTTCTTTCTTTGTATTGTCTTTGTCTGGTTTTGGTATCAGGGTGATGTTGGCCTCATAGAATGATTCAGGAAGTGTTCCATCTTCCTCTATTTTTTGGAATAGTTTGAGGAGGATGGGTATTAAATCTTCTTTGAATGTTTGGTAAAATTCACTGGAGAAGCCATTTGGTCCTGGACTTTTATTTTTTGGGAGGTTTCTGATTACTATTTCAATCTCTTTACTTGTGATTGGTCTATTCAGATTCTCCATTTCTTCTTGGTTCAATTTTGGGAGGTTGTATAAGTCTAAGAATTTATCCATTTCTTCTAGATTGTCCAATTTGTTGGCATATAATTTCTCATAGTATTCTCTTATAATCCTCTGTATTTCCATGGTATCCGTTGTAATTTCTCCTCTTTCATTTCTAATTTTATTTACTTGAGCCTTTTCTCTTTTTTTCTTAGTTAGCCTGGCTAAGGGTTTGTCTATTTTGTTTATCTTCTCGAAGAACCAACTCTTTGTTTCATTAATCCTTTCTACTGTTTTTTTGGTCTCAATATCATTTATTTCTGCTCTGATTTTTATTATTTCTCTCCTTCTGCTGGCTTTGGGCTTTGTTTGTTCTTCTTTTTCTAGTTCTGTTAGGTGTAATTTAAGGTTGCCTATTAGGGCTTTTTCTTGTTTGTTAAGGTGGGCTTGTATCGCTAGGAGTTTCCCTCTCAGGACCGCTTTTGCTGCGTCCCATATGGTTTGATATGGCATGTTATCATTTTCGTTTGTTTCCAGATAGTTTTTGATTTCTCCTTTAATTTCATCAATGATCCATTGGTTGTTCAGTAGCATGTTGTTTAATCTCCACATTTTTGTCACTTTCCCAGTTTTTTTTTCCTGGTTCATTTCCAGTTTCATAGCCTTATGGTCTGAAAAGATGCTTGTTATGATTTCAATCTTCTTAAATTTATTGAGGCTTGCTTTGTTTCCCAACATATGGTCTATCCTAGAGAATGTTCCATGCGCGCTTGAGAAGAATGTGTAGTCAGCTGTTTTTGGGTGGAGTGCTCTGTATATGTCTACTAGGTCCATCTCGTCCAGTTTTTCATTTAAGTCTAATATTTCTTTATTAACTTTTTGTCTGGATGATCTATCCATTGCTGTAAGTGGGGTGTTAAGATCCCCTACTATTATTGTGTTGTTGTTGATTTGTCCTTTTAGGTTTGTTAATAGTTGTTTTATGTACATTGGTGCTCCTATGTTGGGTGCATATATATTTATAAGTGATATGTCTTCTTGATGGAGTGTCCCTTTTATCATTATATATTTCCCTTCTTTGTCTTTCTTAACCTGTTTTATCTTGAAGTCTACTTTGTCTGATATGAGTATGGCAACACCTGCTTTCTTTTGTTTGCCATTAGCTTGGAGTATTGTCTTCCATCCTTTCACTCTGAGCCTGTGCTTGTCTTTAGTGCTAAGATGTGTTTCCTGAAGGCAGCATATTGTTGGGTCTTGCTTTTTAATCCATCCTGCCACTCTGTATCTTTTGATTGGAGAGTTCAATCCATTTACATTTAGGGTAATTATTGAAATATGAGGGTTGAATGTTGCTGTTTTGTCACTTATTTTCTGGTTCTTTTGCATTTCCTTTGTTTCTTGTCCCATTTGTTTTGGACTGCCAATTCAGTTTGGTTGTTCTGTCTTATGATTCTTCTAGTTTTCTCTTTGTTTATCATATGTGGTTTTAATTTGATTATTTGTTTAGTGGTTACCTTGAGGTTTGGGCGAAAAATCTTCTGTATGAGATACATTATCTGATAGCCTCCTATTTCCTTATACTAAGTCAATTCAGTCACTTTCCTCTTCCCCTTCTAAGTTGCTCTTGTTATACCTTATTCTATCTTGTGTTGTGGCTGTGTGTTTACAGTGATGAGGTTAAATTTATTTTTGGTGAATTTCTTCCTTTGATCTTTGAGTTTAGTATTTAAGTGGTTGCTAACCTATTCCGGTAAAGATCTACTATTTCTCTGATTTTGTCTGCCTACTTTTCTCCTTACTCCAAGCTTTGTGTTCCCTTTCTCTTCTTGTTTTCAGGCCTGAGGGCCTTCTTGAGTATTTCTTGTAGTGGCGGTCTCGTGGCCATGAACTCCCTTAGCTTTTGTTTATCTGGGAGAGTTACTATTTCTCCATCATATTTGAAGGATATTTTTGCTGGATAGAGTATTCTTGGCTGAAAGTTTTTGTCTTTTAGTATTTTGAATATATCATTCCAGTCTCTTCTAGCCTGAAAAGTTTCTGTTGAGAAATCCGCTGAGAGCCTGATGGGAGTTCCTTTGTACGTTATTTTTTGTTTTTGTCTAGCTGCCCTTAATATTGTTTCTTTGTCGTTGACCCTGGCTAGCCTTACCACTAGGTGTTGTGGTGAAGGCCTTTGTCTGTTAATATATATAGGCGTCCTGTTGGCTTCGCTTACTGGTATTTCCTGCTCCTTCCCCAGATTTGGGAAATTTTCAGCTATTATTTCCTTGAATAGGCTCTCTGTTCCTCTTTCCCTCTCCTCTCCCTCAGGAATACCTATAATTCTTATGTTACATTTTCTAATAGAGTCCGATATTTCTCGGAGTCTTTCTTCATTTCTTTTTAGTCTTAGTTCTCTCTCTTCTTCCATCTGGAGTATATCTGTATGGGTCTTGTTTTTTTATCCATTCAGCCACCCTATGCCTTTTAATTGGAGCATTTAGTCCATTGACGTTTAAAGTAGCTATTGATAAGTATGTACTTACTCCCATTTTTTAACTTTTTTTTTCCTCAGTGTTTTAGTAGTCCTTCTCTGTTCCTTTCTTCTTCTATACAAAATTGATGGTCTCTTTAGTTTGACCTCTGTCTGAAAGCTCTACTCTTTAACTCCCCTCCTCCCTCCTTTTATGTTTTTGATATCATATCTAACCTCCTTTTTGTGCATTTGTATCTATTACGTTCTTATCATGGAAATAGATAATTTTTCCTATTTGTGGTCTTTTCTTTTTCCCTTAAATCAGTCCCTTTAACATTTCTTGTAGCACTGGTTTCTTGGTGACAAACTCCTTTAATTTTTGCTTGTCTGGGAAATTTTTGATCTCTCCTTCCATTTTGAATGATAACCTTGCTGGGTAGAGTATTCTTGGCTGTAAGTTTTTTACTTTTAGCACTTTAAATATATCGTGCCACTCTCTTCTAGCCTGTAAGGTTTCTGCTGAGAAGTCAGCTGATAGCCTTATGGGGTTTCCTTTGTATATAACTTGACTTTCTCTTGCAGCTTTTAGGATTCTCTCTTTATCTTTAATTCTGGACATTTTGATTATGATGTGTCTTGGTGTGGGCCTCTTTGGGTTTATCTTGTTTGGGGCTCTCCGTGCTTCCTGTACCTGGATGTCTGTTTCCTTCCTTAGGTTAGGGAAGTTTTCAGCTATTATTTCTTGAAATAGATTCTCTGCCCCTTTGTCTCACTCTTCTCCTTCCGGGACACCTATAACACGGATGTTAGTGCGCTTGATGTTGTCCCAGAAGTCCCTTAGATGGTCCTCACTCTTTTTAATTCTTTTCTCTTTTACCTGTTCAGCTTGGGTAATTTCTTCTAGTCTTTCATCCAGCTCGCAGATCCATTCTTCTGTATCCTCTACTCTACTTTTGAGTCCCTCTAGTGAATTTTTCATTTCCAATATTGTATTCTTCATTTCTGATTGGTTCTTTTTTATATCTTCCATTTCTTTGTTGACATTCTCACTGAGTTTATCTATTCTTCTCCCCAGATCAGTGAGCATCCTTAACACTCTTTGTTTGAACTGTCTGTCAGGTAGGTTGCTCATTTCTGTTTCACTTAGTTCCTTTTCTGGGGTTTTGTCCTGTTCCCTTACTTGGAATGTATTCCTTTGCCTCCTCATTTTGCCACTTTCCCTGTGCTTGTGTCTACGTATTAGGTAGGTCAGCTACGTCTCCTGCTCTTGGATAGGTGACCTTATGTAAGTGATGGCTTAGGAGGCCTGCAGTGTGCTTCCCTCAGTTCTCAATGTTTCAGGGGTGACCCCTATGTGGGCTACATGTGTCCTTCTGTTGTGGCCTGTTTGCTCTCCCTGTAGGCGCCCAGGGAGGCCGAGTTATGCTCCTGGCCAGCTGTTGTAATGCTCAGCTGCTTGTAGTTGTTGTGGGCCCTTAAGTCTCTTTATCAGGTGTGGGGAGCCCCAGCACAGTTGGCTGCAAGTTCTAATACCACATTTGTGTTGCAGTATTTCTTTTAAGTGAGTAGGTCCCCAGCGTGGCAGGTTGTTAGGCTCAGGGCCTTACAATTGCTATAAGCCTCCAGCCTTTAGGTCTCTTGTCAGCTCTCTGAGGATTGCAGCTGGGTGGGGCTGGCCTCAGGCACAGGAGCACCCAATTGTTTCAGGCTTTGGAAGGTGGGGCAAACCCCCTATGTGGATCTTTGAGAAGCACAAGTCTTCTGCAGCTGACAAGCCCTGCCGCCCACAGGTCCACACACACAGTCAACACAGTCCTGCCCCGTGTGCGTGCCCCGACTTCCCGAAGTGGACCCAGTCTCTCCACGGCAGGAGCCTCACACGCTCCACCACCGCCCCACACCCTCCACCTGCTCCTTGTGCACGTCCTGCCCCACTGAAGTCGGCTCACTTGCCAGGCAGCAGAGAATCCAGTCACCAATCTATGCAGGCCCACAAGTTGCCTGAGGGCTTGTTGTTGGGTGGGGCCAGTCTCTAGGGTGGGCTGCCTGCCCTGGCTGAGCTGGATTAAATCGGTGCTCTAGCGGGTGGGGCAGACCTGGGCTAGCAGGCCCCAGGGAGAACTCCAATGGCGTCTGTGTCAGCACGCCCACACCAGGCCACAACAATGGCCGCCGCCAATGTCCCAGTCCCTGGAGAGGTCTCACCCCTCACCGAGATGCACTCAGAGCCTATTAGGTGAGTCTCTTTTCACCACAGCACTGTGCACCTTTCTTTATGGTGATTTTAGGTTGCTTTCTGAAATGGGTGAGTTTGCGCATGGGCCCTTTAAGAGCCGGTTTTAATTTCTTTGTGAACCAGCTTTTCTGGGGGTGCTCCCCAATGTTTTAGTAGCAGGCAAAGGCAGATATTATGCCACTCGTCTTGATTGTGCTGGGTCCACAAAATGCCCACAGCGGGGGCCGCTCCCCGGCTCAGGGCCCCGCTCCTCCAGGGAGGGCTGCGGACCTGTGCGCTGCTCCTGGGCAGCCGCGAAGTGCCGCGGCTTGCGAAAGCGGCATTTTTTCTCTCCAGAAGGGAGTTTCTGCCTCTTCCACCTCAATTAGGATTGTACGTTGCTGCAGGAGTTCCTCCCATCCAGTTTTCAGCTGTCTCAGGGGTAGTTTTTCCACGAGTAGTTGTAAATTGGCTGTGTCCGCGGGAGGAGGTGAGTTCAGAGTCTGCCTACACCACCATCTTGACTTCCTCCTCTACCAGGCATTATTCTAAGTGTTTAACAAATATTCATTCATTTAGTTGGTAGGAACTGGTGTTATCCTCATTGTGTAGAAATTGAGGCTCAGAGACATTAAGTCACTTGCCCAAGGTCACTCAGCTAGTGCATGTGGAGCTGGCGTTGGCGTAGTCTGGCTCCGAGTCCAGCTCTTCACTCCAGTGCTGTGCTGCATCACTGCCTGGTGGGCGAAATGAAGCTGGAGTGTCAGAATCAGGATCCCAAAAGATCTCAACAGGGGGCAATGTGGGCCAAATCTAACCAGATAGGATTTATTAGATATACATGTAAGGTTCCACCCTTAGCTTCAGAAAACAGAATAGGCAAGTTCAGGATGAGGAGAAAAGATCTTGCTGAGCCATGCACATGGAAAACACTAACTGACGTTAGCACTGTGGGGTGACGGTGGCCTGTGTAAACACGCACTGCTCCCATGGAAGCACCAGGCCAGACTGAGCGGTGTGGTTCTGTCTTCCCTTTGCCGGTCAGCCCACCCTGGAGCCCCGTATTTAGCGCTGGGCCGCTGGCAGATGTTCAGGGAACTGCTGGTGAGCACATTCTGGACTGTTACGGAGGGACCAAACGGAGGGATTGTAGAGCCTGGAGGGAAAGCACAGAGGATTGTGAGCACATCTTTGATATGTCTGAAGGATAATCGTGGGGAAGGAAGACTGATTTGTTCTGTCCAAGGGCAGAACTGGAGTCAGGGAATTGAAGCCATAAATTGCAGCCTAGTGTAGGAAGAACTCTCCGGTTGTCAGAACCATCCAGAGAACACTGGGCTCCCGGCCCCAGGTTTCCCACCCCAGGAGGTGTCCACCTGCAGGCTGAATGACTCCTTGGTGGGGATGTTTCAGGGGGGCCTCCCTCAGGCTGGCTCTGCTCAAGATCCTGCAACACTAGGACTTCATGTCGGGCCCATGCCCTTTCCCGCCTGCAGAGCAGCCCTGCTCCTGGACCAGTACCGGAAGAAGTCCCGGCTGTTCCGAAGCAACGTCCTCCTGGTGCCACTTGGCGATGACTTCCGATATGACAAGCCCCAGGAGTGGGATGCCCAGTTCTTCAACTACCAGCGGCTCTTTGACTTCCTGAACAGCAAGCCTGACCTCCATGTGCAGGTGTGAGCGACCATTGAGCTGGGGAGGGGCCCTGCAGTGCTGCAGCCCAGCCTTCCCTTTGAGGTTGCCTGCTTCCCGCTACCGGCTCCAGAGCAGGGGTTTATTCCCAACTCTTGGGCAAAGTTTCCCTTTTATGTCAGATTCTTTCCCAGGCTCCACTGCTTCTGCGTGAAGTCCAGAAGGGTGAGACATACAGTGACTGCCCTCTGTGTAGGCAGAATCCCCGCCCCTAGCCCTCAGCTGCAGCACTGGGGGCCACAATTCCTAGAATACTCTGGAACTGATGGAAGTGGGTTTTTGGGGTCCCTACAGGCCCAGTTTGGCACCCTCTCTGACTATTTTGACGCTCTGTACAAGAGGACAGGGGTGGAGCCGGGGGCCCGGCCTCCAGGGTTTCCTGTGCTGAGTGGGGACTTCTTCTCCTACGCGGACCGAGAGGACCATTACTGGACGGGCTATTACACTTCCCGGCCATTCTACAAGAACTTGGACCGTGTCTTGGAAGCCCATCTGCGGTGAGACCCGCCTCCTTCCAGGCTGGAGGGAGTAGAGTAAGCCTCTGGGGTTTGAGGAGGGGCTGGATTGGCTCAGGCAGGACTAGAAGGGCACAGGGACCAAGGCAGGTGGAGAAATGGTGGAAAGGAGAGGGGTGGCCCTTGAGAGCGAGGGTGGGACCCTGGGGAGTTGTGTGGGCAGGCGGCTGACTTCTCTCTCTGGGCAGGGGGGCAGAGATTCTGTATAGCCTGGCTGTCACTCACGCTCGCCGCTCTGGACTGGCTAGCCAGTACCCGCTCTCAAACTTTGCCCTTCTGACGGAAGCTCGGCGCACACTGGGGCTCTTCCAGCACCACGATGCCATCACTGGCACTGCCAAGGAGGCAGTTGTGGTGGACTATGGGGTCAGGTGGGAGCCCTTTTCTCTCCCCCCTCTGCTCCACACCCCCACCCACTGTCCCAAAGAACAGATATGCTGGGCGGTCAGTGGTGGGCAGGCCTGCTGAGGGCTCGTCCTGCTGCAAGGCGGATAATCTGTCTGTGGTCATCTCTATGGTCCCTCTCCTGCTCCCCCGCCCCGCCCAGGCTTCTGCGCTCCCTTGTCAACCTGAAGCAAGTCATCATTAATGCAGCTCACTATCTGGTGCTGGGGGACAAGGAGACCTACCGCTTTGACCCTGAGGCGCCCTTCCTCCAAATGGTGAGCCCCGTCCCTGGATCTGCTCAGGGGGACCCTCTGGTGCATGCGGGTCCCATCCCAAGAGCTGTGGTATGAGGGTGTTGCTCCTCTTTTCCTTCCCCATCCTGGGATGAAAGATCTGTGCCCAGTGCAGCTAGTGGTCCACATCCAGGACAGGCCGGGGGAGGGAGAAGGTAAGACTTGGAGTCCGGCTGAGCCCCGTGGTGGTTCTTTCCTTCCTGCCCACTTAATTCCAGGATGACACCCGCTTAAATCACGATGCCCTGCCAGAGCGCACAGTGATCCAGCTGGATTCCTCACCCAGGTGAGCCGGCCCAGCCAGGTGCAGAGGCCAAGCTGCTCCCCGGCTCTCAGCACCCTCCCACTGCAGGCCTCAGCCTGGCCACTGTTCCTGCTTCCACCAACTGGGAGCAGTGGCCTCCTGGGCGAGCCTACCTTCTACCCACAGGTATGTGGTGCTGTTCAACCCGCTGGAACAGGAGCGGCTCAGCTTGGTATCCCTGCTGGTCAGCTCACCCCGGGTGCGTGTCCTTTCGGAGGAGGGTCAGCCCCTGGCTGTGCAGATCAGCGCACACTGGAGCTCTGCCACTGACATGGTCCCCGACGTCTGCCAGGTGAGGGGGTGCTCGGCAGGTGGGCCCCGGCCGTGTGTGCTGATCTGTGGCCTCTGCCCATTGACACCTGCTTCCCACCCTCCTGCTGCGGCCCTGCTTACTCCCCAGGTTGGGGACAGGAGTCTTGGGGAGAGGGGTTGCCCAGAAGACACTCACTCTTGGGATTTGAATCTCTCCTTGAAGGGAAGGTAAAGTTTGGTATGGGAATGATAATAGTAAAAATGGCAGTTATGTTTCCCCATTGTTCATTCAACAAGTATTTATTGAAAGCTTGATATGTGGTTACTACTTCATAGTTTTTCAGATATCATTTGAGACTCATAAAAGTCTGATGAAGGGCAAGTAATATCACCTCCACTTTCACAGGAGGGCACAGAAGCCCCAGTGGGTGCAGGGACTTGCTCAGACTCTGTTAGTAACCGAATGCCCCAGCACTAGAATCCCAGGCCTGCGTCCGGAACTGAGGCCCATGCTGTGGCCCTTGCTCCTCACCCCTCCTGTGCCAGCAGGTGTCTTTGCCTGTCCGCCTGCCGGCCCTGGGCCTCGGCGTGTTGCAGCTGCAGCTGGGCCTGGATGGGCACCGCACCCTGCCCTCCTCCGTGCGTGTCTACCTGCATGGCCGGCAGCTGTCTGTCAGCAGGCACGAAGCGTTCCCTCTACGCGTCATTGACTCGGGTACCAGCGACTTCGCCCTCAGCAACCGCTACATGCAGGTCTGGTTCTCAGGCCTTACTGGGCTCCTCAAGGTAAAGGCCCAGGGACTGGGAGCCAGAGGAGGGTATGTGTGTTGGTGGGGTTGTGCCGAGCTGCCTCCAGGTCTGTGAGCGGGCTGCTGCCTGTCTGACGGTGGACCTGGGAGTGGGCCATGTTGCCTCTGAGCTGACAGCATGGGGAAACTGGGCTAGGCTCCTTGGGGAAGTTCGTCCATGTCCCCCCAGGGGGCAGGCCTGACATGCTGGTGTGGGGCCAGGGGTCAGGGCTGTGTGTTTTGGCAGAGCATCCGAAGGGTGGACGAGGAGCAGGAGCAGCGGGTGGACGTGGAGTTCCTCATCTATGGCACCCGCACGTCCAAAGACAAGAGTGGAGCCTACCTCTTCCTGCCTGACGGCGAGGCCCAGGTACCTAAGGACACCTTGCAATCCCCAACAGCCCTGGGAGGCCTCGCTAACAGGGAGGGCACGAGGAAGGGCACAGGCCCGCCTCCAGGGTGATCCCTACTGCCTGGGGTCCTCGCCTCTGCTGCCTCTGGGAGGAGAGGAGGACTGGGAAACTCTGCCTGGGCTCTTAGGCCCGGCTCAGCGCGGGACATCAGGCCAGAGCCTGTTGGGACAGGCACTTCTCCTGCCCGACCCCGGGCTGCTACCTCCCTGCTTTGCTCTCTGTGCTGTGGGTTCAGCTGCCGCCTGCTCTTTCCCCAGCCCTATGTCCCCAAGGATCCTCCCGTGCTGCGTGTCACCGAAGGCCCTTTCTTCTCAGAAGTGGTTGCGTACTACGAGCACGTTCACCAGATGGTCCGGCTCTATAATCTGCCAGGTGCGCCCTGCAGATGAGGAAGGTCAGAAAGGACATGTGGGTTCACAGGCTGTGACATGCTCTTCCTCTGCCCATTCTGTTCATACATCTGTTCCCAATAAATCATTTGAGATGGGATGACACTTAATTCTCTCAGAGTAAAGATGCCTGGGAATGGCCTGGGGAGTAGGGCTCTGGCTCTCCCAGCCCAGTTTCTCAGGCTGTAGCTCATCTTCAAACCTCTTGACCCTCTCTCTGTGTCCCTATGACTAGGGGTGGAGGGGCTGTCTCTGGACGTGTCATCCCTGGTGGACATCCGGGACTACGTCAACAAGGAGCTGGCCCTGCGCATCCACACAGACATTGTCAGCCAGGGCACCTTCTTCACGGACCTCAATGGCTTTCAGGTGATTCCTGGGGCCCGGGGCCCCGGAAAACCCGGGGAGCGAACGTGGACTGTGTTTTTTGCTGCTGTCATAGGCACTGAGGTGGTCTGCCCTGATGGAGAAGGGGGAACCAGAAGCCAGAGTGATCAGGGACTCCTTCAGACTGGGGACCCTTGGGGCCCAAATGGTGCCCAGATGCCCTTGATTTGCTGGCCTTGCCCCCACAGGTGCAGTCCCGGCGGTATCTAAAGAAGCTGCCCCTGCAGGCCAACTTCTACCCCATGCCAGTCATGGCCTACATCCAGGACGCACAGAACCGCCTCACGCTGCATACTGCCCAGGCCCTGGGTGTCTCCAGCCTCCATGATGGTGAGTGGAGAACAGGAGCTGTGCGAGGGTAAAGAAGAAGAAAGAGAAGCCCATGCCCGCCCCAAGGCTCTCCACTCTGCAGGGCCCCCCTTCCAGTCTGCATCATCTCCACGCTCAGAGAAGGGGCAGGTCATTAACAGCTCCTGTCAGTCACACATGGGTGCTTGACAGAGGCGATGCTTGACCCTGTCCCCTGGTTATCGTGGAGGTGACTGGGGGGTGGGTGCCCTGTTGGATCCCTTCAAGAAGCATCAGGGTGTTGAATGGTGATTCTCAGTTGACGTGTGCAACCCGCTTCCCCTGGCCAGGGATGGGAGTAGGGACAGTTGGAAAAGTGCATTCGATGTTATAATGAATATTTAGCAAAGAAGAAAAATACATACTGTTTTTTCCATTAATGGTCATTAAAAGAGAGAGGGACACTCTTAAGACTTCATACAAGGGTATGAGGAACACTGGCCTGGAGCTGGTCACGTGGGCAAGACCAGGTGGCTCCCATGTCCTCAGGGTAAAGTGAACAGTTCGTACTTGTGGCCTCTGAGGCCCTCAGATCTTCCCTCTTGGGGACAGAGCCTTTGTGCAGGGCTAGGCTGAGAGTGTCCTGTTCAGGCCCCCCTTCTGCAGGGGGCCGGTGGCAAGTGCAAGGGGGACCTGACTCCCGACTGCAAGAAGTGTGGCTCTGCTGCCCCTTCGCCCAGGATCACCCCGGCTGTGAAACTTTCCCACAGGTCTGTCTACACCATCGGCTCCTAACCGAGCCCAGTGTCCCTGCTTAGTTCTCTCTGCTCTTCTGGGAGACAGTGTGCTAAGAAATGATTGTTTTACATGCAAGGGCTCTGTTTTAGGATTTTCAGCTATCTTTCTGTGATTCCTCAGGATGAAAAGACTGAGGAACTAGGGAGGTCAGAATCAGGGCTGGGGACGTGGAAGGGGAGCTGGGGCCGTCTGAGTGGCTCCCCTCAAGAGGTGCCTAAAAAACAGATGCTGGGAAAGAGCCTCATCCCAACACATGCTGGCTCTGCAGCCAGCCCCTTCCCCAAGCATGTTTTAAAGAGAGAGCGAAGGTGATCATCTGCCATTGCTTTTCCCCAGGGTACCCCAAATGACACCTCATTTGAGCCTCTGCCTGATTTGCCATCTGGCCATCCTCTCTGCAGCCTCCTTTTGACGGTTGAGGCGCAGAGCTGGTCTGTCCCTGTGTAAAACGAGGGCAGGAGAGCATGTGTTCTAGTCACAACAAAACCTGCCCAAGCTGAGCAGACCTGCCCCGGTTGGGGCCTTTGCAGCATCTGCTGACGGCCATCGATGGGAGTTGCATGTGCTCTGTGTTATGTGGCCAGGCCGGGTATGGTTCCCACCGGGGCACCTCGCCGGTCCCTCTCCTGCGTCTCGGAGCATGGGTGGTAAACTGCCAGGGTCAGCCTGCCCCTTCTGGGCCTCTTGTTTCCTTCTCTCTGGAGTCAGCCCTTCACTCAGCCCCCGTCCAGCTCTAGGCTCCATGGCTTTCCACCAGCTCTCCGGGCTTTTCCCTCGGGGCCTGTGGTTGCGGTTTTTCCTCCACAGGTCGGCCTCTGCTTGGGGAGGAGGTGGCAGGCCAGGGGCTCACAGTTACCTTCCCCAGGCCAGCTGGAGGTGATCTTGGACCGGCGGCTAATGCAGGATGACAACCGGGGCCTCGGCCAAGGTCTCAAGGACAACAAGAGAACTCACAACCGTTTCCGCCTCCTGTTGGAACGGCGAACCCTGAGCAGTGAGGTAGAGTCTGGGCCTCCCGCCCAGGGAGCCAGGTCGGGCTGGTCCCTGTGGGTGGCCCTGGGGTTCCAGCCTCGGGCTTGAGGGGCACAGCTTGAGGTGGGCGAGGGATAGCCAGAGTAGGGCTTGATTCCTGGGTGGGGGGCGAGTCTGACGCTTTGCTGCTCCATCTCATGCAGCCTGGCACCTCCCTCTCCCGCAGCACCTTGTCGCCCGTGCCCCCTCGTGCTGATCTCCCACCTTGCCCCCAGCCCTTGTGTTCTCTCACCGTCTCCACTTGAGCCCTGCTCATCTCACAGCTTTCTTTGCCTCCACCAGCCTGGCTTTTTCTCCAAACTGGCAGCCATGTTGAGGGGCTTGATCTTTCACAGCAGCGGGAGCAATAACCGGGAGTGGGGCCTGCAGTGAGGTGTTGCAACTGGGGCTGGAGCTTGCGCATGACAGAGCCTGCTGCTCGATATCCCGTGTCTGTGGCTCGGTCACTCATTCATAAATAGATGCTGACCACCCGCTGTGCTGTAAGGACTGAGAGGGACACAAACGCTTAGGATACTGACTCTACTCCCTAGGAATTGACTCGCGAGTAGGGGTGGGGGATAAGCTATGTGTGTGACAATATAAGGTAGAAAATGGGTATGTCCACTGGTCCTGAGGAGTGAGAGACACTGTGGGCCTAGGGGATCAAGGACAGCTTCCTGGAGGAGGTGCCAGCCAAGTGTGGCTTTGATGAATGGGGGTCTGATCTACACACATGAACCAAGGCACAGGGTGGGAGGCAGGAAAGACAGCGTGAATGGGGAACAGCAGTGACTTCACTCAGCTAGATGAGAGCTGCCTGTCCAGTGTGGTAGCCACTCTCCTCACCCGGCTATTTAAATTAATTAAAACTCAATACAATAACAAATTCAACTCTTCATTCATACTAGCCGCATTTCGAGTGCCAGTGACCACAAGTGGCTAATAGCTACTGTATTATTGCAGATAGTGTGTATTTCCATTATTGCAGAAAGTTCTCTTGGACATTGCTGGGTGAGCATGGCGCGGGGTAGGTTAGGCAGACTGTCGTGGGCCTTGAATACCTGGCTGAAGAGTCTGGACTTTATCCTGGAGGCCAGTGAAGGATCTGAGCAGGGAGGGACACTGTCGGGACTCTGCCCTAAGCATGTCCCTCTGACAGCAGGGAGTAGGTGGATCTTCAGGAAGGGAGACTGGAGGCAGGAGTAACAGTTTAAAGGCTGTTCAAGCAGGAAATGTTGGTGGCTTGTACCAAGCCATGGGAGGGAGAAGTCAGGGGTGGGTGTGAGGACACTGCAGAGGTGGGAATGGAGATCAAAGCAGAGGGAAATGAGAGATTCTGGGCAATTGGAATTCCAGAGGGTGGCGCTAGGGAGAGAAATCCAGAATATGGAAAAGTAGCTGCCTTGGAGGAAAGTTCAGCTTAGGCCTGTGAGTGTGACGTCCAGGTTAGCCATCCAGGGCATAGTCCTCAGTCGGCACAGCTGTGAGGACCACTGGGCCCGAGAATCAGAGCTGGCCCTGTGGATAAGGAGTCATACTTAAAACCACAGGATTACTCAGTACTGTCTCCATCAGAGGCCCATACTCCATGTGAATCACACATCTGGCTGTCTTCCTTTCTTCTCCCTGCCCTGAGATCTCTCTCTGTGATGGGAGAGGTTGCTGATGGGAGTGTTGCTCATGATAGTGTTATGGAAGCAAAAAAATACAAAAAGTAGAGGAGAGAAGGCTGGTGACATAGCCCTTGCTAAGTTGTGTGAGATGGGAAGGGTCCTAGAGCCAGGCACCCCTGTATCCAGACTCCTCAGGGAAGCTCTTTCCAAAGGAGCTGACTGGATATGCTCTCATCCTCATCCCTCACCCACATCTTTGCCCATCTTGCAGGTCCAAGATGGCCGCTCCACCAGCTACCCGTCCCTCCTCAGCCACTTGACCTCCATGTACCTGAATACTCCAGCGCTTGCCATGCCTGTAGCCAAGAGGCAGCTCCCAGCCGCTGGCCTGCGCTCATTTCACCCTCTGGCTTCCTCACTGCCATGTGACTTCCATCTGCTCAACCTGCGGACACTCCAGGCCGAGGTGAGTACCCCACTCAGCTCTGTATCTCCAGGACCAAATTCTGGCCTTTCCTCACCCACACTCCTCCCTGTCCCAGTACTGCCTTCCAGGCAGAGGTGCTGCTCACCTGTGAGCTCTGAGGAGCACCCCCACTGCCCTTTGTACCATCTGTATCCAGGAGGATGCCTTGCCCTCGGCAGAAACTGCACTGATCTTACACCGCAAGGGTTTTGACTGTGGCCTTGAGGCCAAGAACTTGGGCTTCAACTGTACCACAAGCCAAGGCAAGGTGAGCAGGCCCAGGTGTGGGAAGGGAGCCCCTGCTGAGAGCAGGGCAGGGAAAGGAGGCCCTGGGAGTGGCAGGTGTGAGAGCTTGGGGAGACTGCAGTGAGCTCGGGCATTGAAGAGGGGTGTCACTTGGGCTTTTTAGAGAGAAAAGGGGAGGCTGTTGACATGTGTTTTCAAAGCTACTGAGGCCTAACAGGGGCAAGTTCCAGACGAGGCATTTAGCTGGAGAATGTCTGTTCCATGAGTAAGGGAGGGACCTCTATCAAACAAAGTAGAAAACGCCAGAAATGAAAAACCAAAAACCACCATGCTATGATGTTGTAAGCTCTATCCATTGTTTAAGCCAGCCTGGTAAATGCCTCCGTGCCAGACCCTTTGTGGGCACCAGTGATTCAGGAGGTAACCAAGACATGGTCCTTGTCCTCGCAGAGCTCACAGCTCAGTGCAGCAGTTTCCACCCTGAGGTCCATTGACAGGCTTTGGGGTCGAGCAAATCTCAGGGAGCCCCTGGGACTGAATGCAGACTCTTATGTATATGTAGACATGTTGCTACTGAGAGGGACCACTGCTTCTGTGAGATTCTTAAAGAGATGACAAGTTATATAGAGGAAGAGCTGCATTATCTGGTGTATCAGCACCCAGCACAGCCCTGCACCTTCTCTCCTCTCCACAGGTGGCCCTGGGGAGCCTTTTCCATGGCCTGGATGTGGGTTTCCTGCAGCCAACCTCCTTGACATTACTATACCCTCTGGCGTCACCCTCCAACAGCACTGACGTCTATTTGGAGCCCATGGAGATTGCCACCTTTCGCCTCCGCTTGGGCTAGGGCTTCTTGTGGCCTGAAGAGTGCATTCATCCACAGAGACTGCCTCTTAACGTAAGGTCGGGCTGGACAAGCCGCACTGGGTATCCCATCCCGATCTACCTCTCAGAACTGTGACAGACTGGGCTCTGCCCTCATTTTCTCTTTATTGTTGCTTCTGTGTTTGGGGGCAACCCACAAGCCCAGTGCTGGGTGATGGGGCAGATGCTAGTGAGATCAAGGAGAGAAGCTCTTGTCAGCGGGGGCGGTGCCAGCCTCCGCTTTGGGTTGTGAGTGGCCGCCCATTTGGGCACAGGCTCAAGCACCCATCCTTTTCCCAAAATGGGATGGAGGGGAAGCAGGGCAGAAGAGGTAAGGGAGGCTGAGTGGGTCAGGGTCGCTGCAGGTGAGAGCAGGCGCTAGGGGAATCCTGTGGGTATGTAGGTACTGCATGTCCTGGTGTGACGAGCAGGAGCAGACTGACGGCTGGGAGGAGGGAATGGGACCCAGAGTGAGCAGTGGGGTGGAGGAGTAGAAGGAATTGCTGCTTTCTGTGATGGCTGCACTCTAAGTGCTCCCTGGCCTGCACGCCCTGACGAGGGATTGCAGTGTGGCAGGAAGGACTCACTTGAGACTGTGTCATGGCCAGAGGTCATAGGACACTTCAGGTACCAAAACCCCCACCTCACACTGGGCATTTGGTCTGTGTGCTGATTTGTGGGATGATGGCAGGGGCGGGGGGTCCTGCACCCTACCCGACTCCTCTTGGGTTCCTGTACTCTGTATACCACTGTCCCCGGGAGCTCCTTCCTATCCTGGGGGCCTTTGGTCTGGAAAACTTCCTTCCCCTGGAAAGAAAGTGAAGCCTGCAAGACCCCTTGTGCACGGGAAACTTGAGAGAGCTGCCGGCACCATCCCTACAGTCAGGCCATGAAGCTTCATCTTTGGTACATCCTTCTCCGGAAGTATTCATTTCCTGGCACAGGGAGCACGGCTATGGAGAGTAAATTGGGAGGCAGTATAGCTGCTCATCAGCTTTCATTTCAGCTTCGATTAATAGAGAAGAATTTATGATAGTCTCTATAGACGCTGAAGCAATATTTGGTAAAATTTAAAATCTAGCCCTTATTAAACCTCTTAGTAAGTTAAGATTAGAAGGAAACATGCTAATCCAAACGTCTCTATCAGAAACCAACAGTTAATGGCATTCTAAAGAGTCAGACACCACAGGCATTAAAGTCAGAAGCTAGCCAAGCAAAGGCTATTATTTAGTGATGTCCTGGCACCACTAACCCTTGAAGTACGGCAGATGAGGGAGATGAGGAAGAGTAGACAACGGAATGGCCGACCTATCATATCTAAGAGAATCAACTGAGGACCTATTAAGAACATTCTGTGTGTCGACCCAAATGATACCTATCATGTTCCTGTAAAGATTTTGGTTATCCCCAAATCAGCCCATGAATTCAATGTAATTCCAGTGAGATTGGATACTTTTTGGAATCTGACAGGTTCTAAAGTTCATTTGGAAGAGTAAATGTGTGAGACTACTAAGTGAATTCTTTTTTATTTATTTATTTATTTATTTTTCCCCCAAAGCCCCAGTAGATAGTTGTATGTCATAGCTGCACATCCTTCTAGTTGCTGTATGTGGGATGCGGCCTCAGCATGGCTGGAGAAGCAGTGTGTCAGTGCACGCCCGGGATCCAAACCCGGGCCGCCGGCAGCGGAGCACGTGCACCCAACCACTAAGCCACGGGGCCGGCCCTAAGTGAATTCTGAATGATGATGAGTCGGGGTGGTGCTGAGGTGGGCAGAAGGCACTTGTCCTGCGGGATTTCCCGATTTCTTTCAAGTGGTCATGAGTCCAGGTGGGTGACCTGGAGCAGCATCAGATAAACACACTCATGGACAAAAGGGAGAGTCCAGGTATTCAGGAATTTAGTATAGGATAAAAGGAGTGTTTAAGTGGGAGAAAAAGATGGATTATGTAGTAAATTGGCTATCTATTAAAGTAAGAGATCTCTACCTCACAGTTTCCACAAAAATTAGTTCCTGAGGGAAAAACAAAAAGTTAAACTAGAAAGTTACTGAAAAAATATAGGATATTTTTATACCTCTGGGGTGGGAAGTTCTGTTCTAAACATAACATGAAACCTAAAAGGTGCAGTAAGGGAAAAGATAAACAGATTTTACCACAAACAAATATTGAAAGTTTCTGTATGAGGGAAAACATCAACGTTAAAACACAGATGACAGACTTGGGGGAAAATATTTGCAGCACTTAAAAAATTGGTGAGTATAATGCCTTTAGGAGAAAAGCTTGCTTTAGGGTCCTTAGAGAAAGTCACCGGGGCCTGCTAAGCGGCTACCTAAAGATTCAAGAGTGACAAAGCTGAGTTCTTCCAGATATCCAGGGTTGTTGCTCAGCATTAGGCCAGGGCACATGGAATCCTGTCTGTATCATAGTGGAAGAAATAAGATTATCAATGTGAAGTGCTTAGTGCCTGGTACATATAAGAGCTCGAGAAGTGTGAGCTACAATCATACTAGTAAAGGATGCTAAGCAATTACATTATAGCAGGTGTTATTTGCTATATTGGTAATCAAGCGGTAAGGAAGAATCTGTGAACCTCCTGGGAAACTAGCAGAATAAAAGCTCTTATCTTTGGAGGTCTTAGATGTGCAATGGAATTATTCATCTGCCAAGAACTATAACGTTTAATCCTACACTTTGGCCTTTTAAAACTACTTGAGGCAGGGGTCCGGCCCAGTGGCGCAGTGGTTAAGTGCGTGCGCTCCGCTTCGGTGGCCTGGGGTTCACGGGTTTGTATCCTGGGTACGCACTGATGCACTGCTTATCAAGCCATGCTGTGGCGGCGTCCCATATAAAGTGGAGGAAGATGGGCACGGATGTTAGCCCAGGGCCAATATTCCTCAGCAAAAAAGAGGAGGACTGGCATCGGATGTTAGTTCAGGGCTGATCTTCCTCACAAAAAAATAATAAAATAAAATAAAATAAAATAAAACTACTTGAGGCAGTGTTGCTCAAGGTGTGGTCCAGAATCACCAGAATTACTTATTACAAGTCCAGTTTTCTGGCCTGTCTTGACTAGGGCTGCTCCTTCAGCCTGGATATTGGAACGAAGATCTGTGGAGCAGAGCCACAGCGCCCTGAGACTGACATGTAACAAGAGCAAGAAACAAAACCTTCCTTTAGTACGTAGGGGGAAACGCAGATTCCTGGGCACAACCTATTGAACCAATCTCTGGGAGAAGGGGCCAAAGAATCTGCATTTTTAACAAGCTCGCAGGTGATTCTTTTGCAAACTTAATTTAGAAACGGGCCTGTGATTTTAAGGCAAGCAGCAACCCTCTACCACGGAGCTCTGGCCCTGAGGCCGCACAGTTCTGAGGGTTACAATCATAATGGGAACCAGGACATGACACAGGAGCAACTTTAACCACTGGAAATGGATAGAATTCTGTTCCTCCCTGCACCCCTCCATCCACCTAGAACCATCCCAGTTCTGGGGAGGGCTGAAGAAGGGAGGGCTGTGTGGCCAGCTGGAACCATGGAGAGAAAGGTAGACTCAAACTATTTAAGAATTAGGTCCTCCCATGCAGGGTGAGCCAGGCCCAGACAGCACTCTGATTTGGCTTGTCTGGGAGGTGGGCATAACTTGAACACCCGTGTAGAGAGAGTGACATCTTTAATCTGAAATTGACCTGCTTACCACACTCTGTGACTGTGGTTGGCTAATGACACTCATAGAGGGAGAAAATAACAGTCTGGGCGCTGGGAACGAGGCCTACCATCCAAAATAGAGAGCTCTGATCAACATCTTTGTTTTTCCCTAACAAAAACGTGTATAAAGAACAAAGACTTCAAGGGGCAATTCTCATAGTGAGCAGAGATGACAGAAGAGAGAGCTAATCCTTCACAGCAAACCTCAATTTTACTTAGGGTCAGTGGGAAATAAATTTAGATCATAGCTGCCAGGACCAGTGGATCTGCAAAGAGCCTCCATCCATTTTGGCTCCTGACTTTGGACCTCCCTAGTTGAGAATAAACCTGAACGGAAAGTGAACTCTATGTAATTAGGTAGTCTGGGCACAGGAAGCAAGAGTGGGGTTGGGGGTGAGGACTTCTCAGCATTTGGAATGTGACAGGGTTGAAGATTTAAGACAAAGCATCAGGGCTAGAAGGCTTGAGATGCTCTCTCAGTGGAGGAGGAAAGAGTGAGGTTTCCCCCATTTTACAGATTAAAAAAGGCATTATTCCAGGGGATCTTTTTTTGTGTGTGTGTGAGGAAGATCAGCCCTGAGCTAACATCCATGCCAATCCTCTTTTTTTTTTTGCTGAGGAAGATTGGCCCTGAGCTAACATCCGTGCCCATCTTCCTCCACTTTATATGGGACGCTGCTACAGCATGGCCTGACAAGCGGTACATCGGTGCGTGCCCGGGATCCCAACGTGGGCCGCCAGCAGCGGAGCACGCGCACTTAACCGCTGTGCCGCGGGGCGGGCCCTGGTTCTTCTTTTTCAGAAGAAATATAAGCACATCTCATGAGGATGTTCACTGGAGCGCCATTTGGTGTGGTGAAAAGTTGGAAACAAAACCTAATTGCCTATCAAAAGGGGAATGCATAAAGAAAATACTGTCCATATAATAGATATAAAGTGATTTTTAAAAATGATCTCAATATTTACATGTATCAACATAGATAAATCTCAAAAACACTGGTGAGGGAAAAGGAAGTTGCAAAGTGATACATGCTTGTGACATATTAAAATACTCAAAAGCAAGTACTATGAGGACAGCCTTTTCAACAAATGGTGTCGGGAAAACTGGATATCCACATGCAAAAGAATGAAGTTGGATCCCTCCCTTACACTATATACAAAAATTAACTCAAAATGGATCAAAGACCCAAATGTAAGAGCTAAAACTATAAAACTCTTAGAAGAAAACAGGAGGAAATCTTCATGGCATTGAATTTGGCAATGATTTCTTAGATATAACACCAAAAGCACAGGCAATAAAGGAAAAAATAGATAAACTGGACAACATCAAAATTTAAAACTTGTGTGCATAAAAGGACACAACAGAGTGAAAAGGCAACCCACAGAACAGAAGAAAATATTTACAAATCATATATCTGATATGAGGTTAATATCCAGAGTATATAAAGAACTCCTACAACTCAACAACAACAAAAACTTAAAAAATGGGCAAAGGACTTGAATAGACATTTCCCCAAAGATATACGAATGGCCAATAAGCAAATGAAAAGATGTTCAATATCACTAATCATTAGAGAAATGCAAATCAAAACCACAATGAGATACTACCCCATACCCATTGGGATGGCTATATCAAAAACACAGAAAATAACAAGTGTCGGCAAGGATGTGAAGAAGTTGGAACCCTTAAGCATTGTTAGTGGAAATGAATAACGGTACAGCTACTGTGGAAAACAGTATGGCAGTTCCTCAAAAAATTAAGTAGAATTATATGATCCAGCAATTCCACTTCTGGGTATATACCCAAAAGAAATGAAAGCAGGGACTTGAGGTATTTGTACATCCATGTTCATAGCAGCCTTAATTACAATAGCCAAAAGGTGTAAGCAACCCATGTGTCTACCAACTTTTGAATGAATAAACAAAACGTGGTGTATATATATACACAATGGAATATTATTCAGCCTTAAAAAGAAAATTTTGACACATGCTACATGGGTGAACCTTGAAGATATTATGCTCAATGAAATAAGCCAGTCACATAGGGGCCGGCCCTGTGGCTTTGCGGTTAAATGCGCGTGCTCCGCTACTGGCGGCCCGGGTTCAGATCCCGGGCGCGCACTGACACACCACTTCTCCGGCCATGCTGAGGCCGCGTCCCACATAACAGCAACTAGAAGGATGTGCAACTATGACATACAACTATCTACTGGGGTTTTGGGGGGAAAAAAAAAAAGAGGAGGATTGGTGATAAATATTAGCTCAGAGCCCAAGTCTTCCTCAGCAAAAAGAGGAGGATTAGTATGGATGTTAGCTAATCTTCCTCACACACACAAAAAAAAGACATAAGCCAGTCACAAAAGAACAAATACTATATGATTCTACTTATATGAGCTATCTAGAGTGGTCAAATTCATAGAGACAAAGTAGAATGGAGGTTGCCAGGGGCTGGGGGGAGAGGGGAGTGGGGAGTCAGTGTTTAATGGGTATACAGTTCAGTTTTGCAAGATGAAAGTGTTCTGGAGATAGATGGTGGTAATGGTTGTATAATGATGTTACTGTACTTCTTGCCCCTGAACTGTAACTTAAAAATGGTTAAAATGATAAATTTTTTAATGATATATTTTACCATAATTTAAAACATTTTTAAGAAACAAATACTATGTATTCACAAAAAAATCGATAAATTTACAAAAGCAGAAAAATTGGCTGGAAATAGACACCTCACATTTATAATAATGTTAACATTGTGGAAGGGGACACTGAAAAATGGGGATGGGATCAAAGGACTATCTTTCGTGTATATATCTATAAAAAGATTTGATGCACATATGACAAAGGGATAAATTCTGAGTGGGAAGACACGTTTGTTACATTAATCTCTATTGTTGTTACTGCTGTGGAGTCAGTTCCGACTCCTAGGGACCCTGTGTACAGCAGACCAGAGCCCTGCCCAGTCTTTCTGTGCCATCCTCTCACCTTCCAGCGCTGCTGTTCGTAGGGTTTTCATGGCCCATTTTTTCAGCCGTGGGAGACCACGTCCTTTTTCCTAGTCTGTCTAGTCTGGAAGCTCCACTGAAACCTGTCCACCGTGGGTGACCCTGCTGGTATTTGAAATACAGGTGGCATAGCTTTCAGCATTGCAGCAACCACAGTATGACAACCGACAGACGGGTGGCTCGGTTCCCTGACCAGAAATGAACCCAGGCTGTGTCGGTGAAAGCACCAAATCTTAACCACTGGACTACTATTAATCTCTATACCCTTATGCAAATATAGAAATGTAATTTTAAAAAATTATTGAAAAAAATGCAATTATAGTATTAAGGAAAAAAGAGAAAGGGAGGGCACAAGGGAAAAAGAAAACCTGGAAATCTGGCAGATCCTTGGCTCTCACTTCTCGTATAACAGCTGTTAGAAGGGACAGTCAGATCCCCAGGGTGGCTAGGAATCTCTCTGTTATCATTCTAATTCTAGGCCAGAATTAAAACCTTTGGTTCCCAGCCCAGCAAAAGCCCAAGTAAACATACATGTAAATTGTGAGGTGCTCTATCATCAGACTTAAGGTAGTAATGTATTAATGTTAATTTCCTGATGTTGATGGTTGTAGTTTGGTTATATAGGAGAACTTCTTTGTCTAAATACTAGAGGATTTAGGGGTGATAGGGCATCAGGTCAGCAAATTAATCTCAAATGGTTCAGGGAAAAAAGTTACTTATCCTGTAATTCCAACTTTTCTGTAAGATTCTGATTGTTTAAAAAGAGCTACTGAATTTAAAAAATATCTACTATATTGGCTCAAATCAAAACAGGTTATCTAGGGAGGCCTCACACTGATAATCCAGATCCATTAGCCACTTCAGACTTGATCTTTACTGTATGCAGTGGTTGGAGCTGACCTCAACAGTGGTCATCCTTGTCTGGTTCAAGAGGCCTGGCAGTGTGGAAAAAGCCAGAGGGATTCTGGTCCTGATTCTGTCGCCAACAAGTCTTCTCACGTCTCCCAGCCTCATACTACTTCTCTGTAAAATGAGAATAAAAATCCCACCCTGCCTCTCTCATCTGGTTATTATAAAGACCAGACGAGGTAACACACGTGAAAGGTTTTGTAAAACACGGAGCCCCTGTGACAATCTCTTTCTCTTTGCAGTCTAAAGGTACAAAAGGGATTAATGTTTGTTAAATGTCCTGAAACTTTAATTTTAAACCACTTAAAAACCGCGGATTAATTTTAAAACTTTGGTAAGTATTGTTTTAAAAAGTGGAAGAAAGTTTAAAAATCCTGTAATCCCGCCCCCCCAAACTAATTTTTAAAAAAATTAAAACCAAAATCCTCCAAAATGTACCAAATCCTGGTCTGCCTTAAGAGGATTAAACTTTTGAACTTTGTCTATCCGTCATCTGGGACCGTCCTGAACCTCGTTTTCTTTTAAAATCACCTTTTTGTTGCCCTTCATCTTTTTTCCCACAGTGAACTGCACTGGGGCCTTTTTTGGGTAAGTAACCATCATGGTCCAGAACGAAGCGGCCTTTGACCTAACAGTTTCCTCATCCCCCAGATGTACCCTTTTCAAAGGCACTTAATAAGCCTCAGCCGCTCGGCAGCTACCAAAAACCTATCACGTGTGACCCGTCCACGCGGACGCCAGAAGCACCGCCCCTCTCCCAGGCCCCGCCCACCGCCGGGCTCCATGGGCGGGGACGCCGCGGGACCACTTCCGGAGGGGCCCGGAAATTCCTGTCGCTCAGCAACCAAAGGACCCTACAGTGTGATGGGGCTGAGACCCGCAGTGGGCTATGAACCGCGGCCAGTGTCCGCTGCGATCTGGGGTGTGAGGGATCCGCAGTCCCCCACTGGCCCTATCATATGGCTGCTAGGGTCTCTCCCATGCTCAGCAAGCGCTGCCAGTAAGCAGGTGGCACTCCTTTCCAACATGTCATCCCGTCCAACTTTCTTAATAAGGTAGACTACTACCATTTTTTGAGCACCTACGTGTCAGGCTCCACCAGGCACGTCGCATCATCTAACCTTGATAATTACACAACCTAGCTCACTGATAAGGAAGCCAGGCTTAGAGGGGCTGAGGCCCTCAGCCTGAGGACCTGTCCCAGGAGGAACACAATTGGGACCCTGCCCTGATAAAGGGCAGGTTTGGCACCTACCGGTTCCCCACTCGGAAAGCTGGAGAAGGAGCAGCAGCGACTTAAATCTTTACCCCAAATGCTTTATTTTCCATAATGACTCAGGAACTAGTGTTTATATAAGCCCAAATCCCTGCGGGGCCTGATTCCACCATGCAAAATAGCAATCGGACCCGAGGGAGACAGGCAGCGAATGCATTGGAAATGAATGGGCTGCATCTGATTCCCACAATCCCGGGCTCAGCTTAGTTGGCAGGAAACCTTCCGCGTGAAAAAAAAACAAGTGTTTTGGGCCTCTAATATCTTAGAGTGTCAGCCCCCGCTCCTTAAGCAGCTGCTTTAGAGCCTCTTCCAGCTGCCGGTTTGTTCCCTGAAGCCCCTTCACCACCTGTGCTGCCCATTCGAAGTATTCCTGGACTCGCTGTTCGGACCATCCTGCACAAGAACAGACAGGAAACTGCTCATGTAACGTCCAAGACAGCTCTGGATTGTGCTCACTTCCTGGAGGACTTGGGGCAGGGCCTTAAGATGAGTTCCTGATTTGCCCTGAAAACTTCCCCCTGGCCCAGCTATCGTATTTCTACTGTATAAAAGAAGATCGGAGTGGTCTAGTAGGATTAGTTTGGGGAATTAATAAGAACGCCCAGGCTTTTTTTCAGGGGAACTGACCAACCGGTGCTTCCAGAATGTGGATATTCCTCCCCTTTCCCTCAGACCAGGCTGGGGCGCGTACCCTTTGGGGTGCAGCGATTCAGGTCCCTCAGATTGTGCAGCTTGTCTGCCAGCTTCACCAGTTTAGCCCCTGGGCTGCTGTGGGGCGCCTGCTCCACCTGCAGCCGCTTTCTCTCCAGCTTGGGTAGAGTCTTGTCATCTGTTACCTCCTCCACCAGACGGCGCACTTGCGCCCCAAAGTGCAGCTCCACCTCATCCAGGGTGGTGTCCGTGTCCTCCACGGTGTCATGGAGCAGGGCTGCCTGGGGACAGGCTTCCACTCAGCCCCGTGTCGCCGCCAGCCAATGGGTGCCCAGAGCTGAATGGCGCCCCTGATCCCCACCCCAGCCTCCTAGAAGAGAAGGAGGAAGTTACCTGTAACACCACAATGTCAGTGATTCCCGCCTCATGGGTCAGGATCCGAGCCACACCTGACGGGGCAAAGCAAGAAGTCAGATCGGAGGGACTCCCAGGGCGGCGTGTTGTGGGTTTTGTAGAGCTAGATGTGGCCCCTCACTAGCTGGGTGACCTTGGACAAGTCCTTTACTCTCTTTGGGTGTCAACTGTACAAAGAGAACAATCACGCCTACCGCCTAGGGATGTTATGAGGCTTAAACACGAAGAGTGGCACAAGCTTGATACACGGTAGGTTAGGTCCTCAGTGAGGTGCGAGCCCTCCACGTTCCCTTCCCGTTCCCCACCCCCTAGACGCCGCTGCGGTTGCTCCACGGGCGGCGCGCCCACCGATAGGGTGGTTGATGTAGGGGGTCCCTTCGGGGTCCTTCCGCCGCTGCTGTCCGTGCTTGCGAGCCGCGAAGTCTGCAGCCTCCAGCAGCCGTGCCGCCTCGGAGCCCATTGCACGAATTGGGAGGGCAACTGCCGTCCCAGGAGCCCGGGGAGCCCTGACCGAGCGTCCACAGCGCCCCCTGGCGCCGCGGAGGCCCGGGCATTGTGGGGTCTGGTCCAGATGCGTTCCTCTAGGGCTGACCCTCCTGGCAGAGAGAGCAACTAGTGTTGGGGAGCTGTTCTCAGCATCGCAGGCCCTGGTTCGGTGCGCTCTGCTGGGGGTGCAAGAAGAACATGGCCTGGCTTTCTAGGAGCCCACGGTCTGAAGGAAGAAGGAAGACAGACAAGAAATAAGACAGTGGCCTCATAGTGTGCTGAGTCCAAGGCAGGAAGGCACCGGGCACTGTGTTACCATGGAGGAAGGGCAATTCACCTAGGCTCTGGGTCAGAGACAGCTTCTCTCAGGAGGGGAAAAAACAAACAAACAAACAAACACAAAAACACAATCTTCAACCTGTCTGAAAATTCTCAAAGTGCTCTAAAAAATAGTTCTCCCTGCAGGGATGGGCCTGGTTGCTCTGGGCATAGCAGCCTCACTTTTCGGCCCAGACCTTCTAGAAATTGGAGCCTACACTGGGAGCCCTGCCTAAGTACTTTAGATTTAGGCTCCCAGGTGGCAGTGATGTTTCTGCAAGAACCATCTTCTTTGCTCTCACGTGCTGGGACAAAATGTCTTTCTTGTGCCATAGAGGTTCCTGCTTCAGTCCCCAGGCACCTGCCGTGGGCCCCTGGGGTGATGAGTGTTGCTACTGGTGTTCTGGGATTCTGACGTTGTCAGGCCTCCGTAGGCACTAGAACAACACAACACTGCTGGCTGGTGGCCTCTGGCCTTTTGGATTAATTCTCTGTCTCAGTGGATGGCAGCCATGAGGTATGAGGGGTCAGAGAGACCTGGAGACCCCAGAAGAGCATTCCCTGTGAAATGGGGTTCATTAGTTGCTAAGTATACTCCAATCAGATGGGTAGCTTCTGTGCTTTGGCTGGTAGCTGGGGCAGATGAGGACTCAGGGGAAAAGTTAACAAAAGGACTTGCCCCTGGTTTTCATCTAGTCTTGGTGGTTGCCGTGATGCAGAGGTTAGGGAGGGAAGCTCCAAATGCTTGAACTCAGGTCTCTGGGGCCTGAAATGGAGCAATCAGAATTCCCAGGGCTTCCACAGCAGCCTGAAAGTCGAGAGTGGGTGGAGAGAAACACAGTTGGCTCTAAATGCTTACCTGTTCTTCAGGATAATGGCTCAACTTCTCTCTCTTCCCTCATTCCGTCCTGTAGTCTTCCGAGCCTTTTCCCCTTCAGCTCAGAAAATCTTAGGCAGCTTGGAGCCACTGTCCCCATTTTCCAACAGAAGATAGAAACTCAATCACTTTCATGGCTCTCTGGAGGTCTGTGATGGAGTAGCTTTGGGTTTGTGTTAATGGTGCCCAGGGGCCTTGATTTTTCTTTCCTTACTGTCTGCAGCCATGGCTTAGGAAGAGAGATATTGGGGTTCCTAGGACCAGTGCTGAGGTGGAGGTGACCTCTCATGGGCTTCCAGAGGAGGCAGGGCCCTTTGCTGACAGGCCTGTCTATGGGGCTACTGCTGCTCTTCAGCTGGATGACCCTTGCCCAGCCGACCTCTCTCTCAGGTACAGCACTCTCCTCTGCCCCCAGCCCCCGCTTCAGGTCCCCTACTCTGTCAGTAGGGCATGGGCTACTCTGGGAAGCTGGTCGGGAGGAAGGGAGCCTGCCCTTCTGATAATGGCTGATCCCTTTCACTCTCCCGAAGGGGTGGAGTGGGGTGTGCGTAGACCATTCCTGCCTGTCTCCAGCCCCATTACCCATCCTCTCAGCGCTGGCCCGCTACCCTCACTTGTGCCAGACCTCTCGGGATGCCAATGGCCGCCACTACCCTGGTTTCTTCTGTCCTCGGCTGTCTGATACTCCGGAGGAAGCCTATTGCTGCCACCTGCAGGCTGCAGGGGGCTCCTGCTGCACCCGGGCTGAATTTGAGGCCCTGTACCAAGTCAACCTGTCCTCCCTTCCGCCTCCGCCCGTGCTCAGGTGAGAACTCCAGCCCCAGAGCCGCTGGAACACTGGCAGGGTGTTTCAGCATCTGGGGCTCCGTTCCTAAATGCTGGGCTGGGACGCTTGTAGCTTATAGACTAGTGGAGGGACAGACCTCAAACAGAAAATCACGTAAATACATGATTACAAACAATTCTGTGAAGGAAAAGTTCAGGGGACTGTGAAAGGGGGTAACAGGGAGCCATTGCCTGTGTTGTGGCACGGGGGCGGGGCGGGGTGGGGCAGGTGTCAAGACTAAGGAGGATCTTGCAGTCTGTGGATTACACACATAGTCGGGGTTTTCAATTCTGAATCTGTCCAGATAGCCTCAGGGTACCTGTGAGTCCCCTGACTTTGTATTTAACAAATTCTACATTTATCAGAGGAGGGGGTCCCGAGCTTCCTCCGGACTCGCCGGGGCTCTGTAACCCACGGGCTGCAGCAGCGAGAGCGCGGCGGGCCAGCGTCCTGATGCTCTCGCCTTTCCCACGGGGGCCGGGGCCCGCTCCTCGCGCTGGGCCTCTACAGCCTGCTGCTGGTGGGCTTGATCACCGCAGACCTCGCGCACTTCTGCCGCGGTCGGGGCCGGGGCCGCCGCGGGCCTCCCTCGGGGTCCTCCGCCGCCTGCCCCCTGCAGGTCTCGGAGGGAACAGACTAGGCGTGCCCGGGGCTTCTCTGCGCCTGCGCACCCGGGCGGAGCGCCCCGCCCCTCCCCTGGTGCGGTCCCGTCTTGGCCCCGCCCCGCCCCACCATGGCCCCGCCCCTTCTCTGCCCCCGCCTCTGACGGTGGACTAGGGCGGGGCAGCGACTGCAGATTCCAGAGCCTAGACCCACCCCGCCCCGGAGACTGCGCCTGCGCGGGCCCGGGACGTCTGCGCCGCGATGACTGTGAGTGGTGCAGGGTCTCCCGAGCCCCGGCCCGTCGTCCCAGGGCTGCGTACCCATACCCCCGCGACATCACCACTTCGCACCAACTCTGACCATTCCTGGGCCTCCTTCGCCCTCAATCTTTGCTCTCAGTGGGACTCGCCCCCGACCTGCAGCCTCCTCTCCCCCTAGCTCCTCGGCTCTGCCCTGAGCCCATCCGCGACGTCTCCACCCCTTCCCTCCACAGGCCAGCTCAGTGGAGCAGCTGCGGAAGGAGGGCAACGAGCTGTTCAAATGCGGGGACTACGAAGGCGCCCTGACGGCCTACACCCAGGCCCTGGGGTTGGGCGCGACGCCGCAGGACCAGGCCATTCTGCACCGGAATCGGGCCGCCTGCCACCTCAAGCTGGTGAGGGAGCGGCTGCTCTTCTCCTGTCTGCTGGCCCCGGTTTGCCCATCTCGCTGCTGCTTGGGCTCTGACAGGGCATTCACCTTCCCAGGCCACCCACACTTGTCAGACGTCTTTGGGCTTCTTGGTGTGTAGGGGGGCGATCGGATGACTGGAGAACAACCCTGCTGTCCGGTTAGTGCCCGGAAAAGGAAATGGCCAGCCTCTCAGGCTGCTGTGCCTTCTCTTACAGGAAGATTACGACAAGGCGGAAACGGAGGCATCCAAAGGTAGGGGACTGCGGGCCCTCTGGGGGAGCTGGGGGCTTCTACGGTAGACAAGGACGCTGGGACCTCCGCACCTTCACATTCGCCTTTTCTTTTCGCCTCTGAAACACATCTGCCTTCTTTCTTTCCCACTTCCTCGGGCATTTCCTTTTCTGCAGCTACCCTCACCCTTTCTGGGGCTGGAGTACTGAGCCCCACATTCGTCCCCCCACCTTCCTCTGGCCCTCGAGATCTTTCCCTACTGCTCTTGCCTGGAGATGGTGGCTTCATGGTTGCTGACAGAGCTCCCGTTTGTGCTCAGCCATTGAAAAGGACGGTGGGGATGTCAAAGCACTTTACCGGCGCAGCCAAGCCCTGGAGAAGCTGGGCCGCCTCGACCAGGCTGTCCTTGACCTGCAGAGATGTGTGAGCCTGGAGCCCAAGAACAAAGTTTTCCAGGAGGCCCTGCGAAACATCGGGGGCCAGATTCAGGAGAAGGTACGTGAGTGACCAAGAGAGAGTGAGGCATTGACCGGTGGTAGAGGGGCTCTGGTAAATGGGTCTGGGTTAAGGGTGGAAACACAGTTCTCCAGAGAGGAGATACCTGTGGCCAATGAGCTTATAGAATGATGCTCAACCTTACCAGCAGTTAGGGAAGAGCAAACTAACAGCAAGGGGCTGTTTTTTTGGTGGTCTATTTGTCAGGCATTTAAAGTTTGTATACTTTGGGGGCTGGCCCAGTGGCGTAGTGGTTAGGTTTGCACCCTCGGCTTCCACGGTCCAGGGTTCGCAGGTTCGTATCCCCAGCGCAGACCTGCACACCGCTCATCAAGCCATGCTGTGGCGGCGTCCCATGTACAAAGTAGAGGAAGATTGGCACAGATGTCAGCTCAGGGACCATCTTCCTCAAGCAAAAAGAGGAAGATTGGCAATGGATGTTAGCTCAGGGCCAATCTTCCTCACCAAAAAAAAAAAAAGTTTGTGTACTTTGCTAGAAGGAGGGAGACAGACACTTACATGGTAAGGATTGGGGGGACGTAGGTTCCCTCATGACTCCTGGAGGGGATATAAATTAGTACAGCTACATTAGTACAGCTCCTTTGGAGAGTGCTTTAGCATGTCTCTCCAATTTTAAATGAGCATATCCTGTGATCCAGTGTGTTTACTTCTTTTTTTTTATTTTTTATTTTTTGGTGAGGAAGATTAGTCCTGAGCTAGCATCCATTGCCAATCCTCCTCTTTTTGCTGAGAAAGATTGGCCCTGGGATAACATCCGTGCCCATCTTCCCCTACTTTATATGTGGGACGCCTGCCACAGCATGGCTTGACAAGCGGTGTGTAGGTCCGTGCCCGGGATCCGAACCTGCAAACCCCAGGCTGCCGAAGTGGAGTGTGAAGTTAACCACTATGCCACCGGGCAGCCCCCAGTATGTTTACTTCTTGCTGTCTGCCCTAGAAAAGCCTTGCCTATGTACACCAGCAGGCGTGTGTATGTTTATTTCAGCTTTGTTTGCAGTAATGAAAAATTGTAACTTGCCTACCATGACCAGCAGTAGGGGAATGGCTAAGTAAATTGGGTGATGTCCTTCCTACAGACTTCTATGTTGTAGTTAGCGAGAATAGGTAGATCCACATGTGTGGACATGGAAAGCTAACACTTCTTAAATGGAAAAAAGCAAAGTATACAATAACACGTATAGTATGATACCATTTATGTTAAAACCATCCCCCATAAACACCCAAAACAATACCATGTTTTTTCTGTGCGTCCACTTGGGTGTGTAAATACAGAGAAAAATATTTTAAAAGACATACATGAGTGATATGATATGATTTTGTGTGACTCCTGGGGAAAGGAATGGGATTGAGAGGGCTTTTCAAAAGAAAGTTTGCTTCATCCGTTTTTTTTAAATAACGTGACATCATTTGTGTTGTATGTTTATTTAAAAATTAATTTAGGAGAAAAGAATCGAAGAACCATTATGAAGCTTGAGTTAACCAGATAATTTAGTGTTAAAGTGCTGACACAGTGGAAGCAAGTAATATGATGGCAAACACCTTATTGAAAGGTTGTGACTTGGGAAAGAAAATAGTTTTCCTCTCAGTGCCAGCCCTGTGTGATCAGCAGGGGCTGCCGAGAGCACTGTGTTCGGAAGTGTTGGGACGCAGGTTGCCTGGGCCTAGCAGGAGACCCTGCTGTGACTGGTTGGTCATGTCTGCCACGGATGCAAGAGGGGAAGGGGGGCAGCACGAGTGCTAGGCATGTCCCACCATCCGTGTCCAGGACCCTGGGGAGGGAGAGGGCCTAGGATGATCTTGATCACTCAGAGTATTTTTAGAAACTGTCAAAAAGAGAATTCTGGAGCTAGAGGGAAGGTTAGCAACTGTCTCATGACCTGCTGGCTCCCTTGCAGGAGGCATAAATGTTGAGTTCAGTGCCACGGGTGGAGCACCCATGCTGCCATGACAGAGATGGCACCACTGGGAGTGCGGTGCCTCGTGGCTAACAGGATGTCTCCCCTTCTGAATGGCACTGCCTTCAGCATTGGCGCTGCCCCTGCCGCCCAAGTGGGAAGTAGAGAAGAAAACAGCCTCGGGAAGTTCAGGAGAAGCTGCCAGGCGAGTCTCTTCCTGCCCAAGGTCGCTTGGTGGTAGCTTTAAGCCCAAATGTCCTTGCTGGGTCTCCCAGACAGGAGCCAGGCCCTGGGAGGAGCTAGAGAGAACAAATAGGGAACGTGTTGTCTCTGGCCGAGAGAGGTGATTTCCTTCATGCTTTGTTGGTTTGTCGTAGGTGCGATACATGTCCTCAACAGATGCCAAAGTGGAACAGATGTTTCAGATACTATTGGACCCACAAGAGAAAGGCACTGAGAAAAAGCAGAAGGTATAGGGCCCGGACTGAGCGAGTGGGGCTGAACTCCCACGAGAGCTGCCATTCCATAGTGCCCTCCCTGTGTGCGGGTGTTGGCCCCAGAGGCCCCTGCTGGCCTGGTCTGCTGCATGTCCCTCCTGAGGTCGTGCCTCTGGACCCCAGAGCCTGAGTGTGGCTGAGGAGAGGGGACCAGTGTTCACTGAGCACGTTGTCGGTCAGGCCCTGTGCCGGGAGCTGGGGGCACAGAGGTGACTGAGGGACTGCCCCTGCCCTTCAGGCTCTGGCAGGGATTTGGGACCCTATTTACTCTAACCCTCAACCCTGAGAGCAAGCTCTTCCCTCTACTTACAGAGAAGTAAACTGAAGTCAGAGGGGTCACTCAGCTGCTCAGTGGAAGTGGTGAGGTCCAGAGCTCAGGGCCTCTGCTTGCCCTGCCCCGTGCTGTGTGCAGTGTCCACATTGTGATATACTTCCTTTGACACAGGCTTCTCAGAACCTGGTGGTACTGGCCCGGGAGGATGCTGGAGCTGAGAAGATCTTCCGGAGCAATGGGGTTCAGCTCTTGCAATGCCTGCTGGACACGGGAGAGGCTGACTTGATGCTGGCAGCTCTGCGCACGCTGGTCGGCATTTGCTCTGAGCACCAGTCACGGGTGGGTGTGACAGAGGGTGTAGTTACTGCCTCCGTCTGTCCATCCATCCATCCATTCACCCTTCCACCCTTCTACCCCTCATCGCATTCCAAAAAAAATGTAAGGCAGAGTACAAGGAGACATGTAACAAGAGAGGAAAGATTTAAATGGGACAAAAAAGATCCACATGATTTGGGGTGAACTGGGACTGGGAAAGAGCAAAAGCAGCCCTTGACCCCCTGAATGCTTGCTTTGGGTGGGCTCACAGGCCTGAGCTGGGCTTCCCTGAGCCGGCCTACAGAGATGCCTGGTCACCAAGTCATTCATTGTCCATGAGGTGAAAGCAAGCCTGTTGCAAAGAAAAAGGCACCTGTCCTTCCCTGCAGATCAGACAGGGTTTCCCTGGAGGGGGTTCTTCACAGCGAGGGATGTGGTCAGTGACGTCACCCACAGCATCTTTACCATTGAGACAGTGACCAGATATGGGGGGCTTGACCCTGAAATGATTCTCAGCCTAGACTGTGGGTGTCCAGCACAGACAGTTCAGCAGGAAGAGTCCTGTCCTGGTCCAAGTGTCATGAGGTCCATGCCCCAGCTCTTGCCGGAGCTGGCTTGACCTAGGAGACAGGGACGTGACCCTTGGTTGCTTTTAGAGGAGCCCACAATTCCTAGATGAGGGTGGAAATGTGAAATACTCTATGAAAGGTCTTTAGGCCAAGTTTGGCTGTATTTTTGGGTCTCCCAGGACTGAGAAGGGTAAAACCATGGGAATTCTGTCTGCAGAATTCCCAGGGTGTAGACAGAACCTCAGGGTTGATATTGGGGAGGAACTAGGTGGCTTTGGGCCTGGTAGGCAGATAGCTTTGTCCAGGCTAATGTTCTTCCTGGGGGGACATGGACCAAAGCGGCTGCTTTCAGGGCCACAGTATTCCTTGTCTTCTCTGGAGCCAAGGAGAGGACAGATTTCTCTGGAATGTTTTCTTTAGGAAGCCTTTCCAAGGAGGTCATGCTGGAGTCCCCCCGGCCACACCCTCAGGCAGGCCCACTTGGTTTTCATTGGAGCTGCTCTTTCCCACAAACGTTTTCTCCCCTCGGCCTGAGTCCCTGGCTCACACTTAGGGATCTCTATGGCTGCCCTTCACCAGCTGGAGCCTCTGTCCACCTCTCTCCCACCCAGACAGTGGCAACCTTGAGTGTCCTGGGAACTCGACGGGTGGTCTCCATCCTGGGCGTAGAAAACCAGGCTGTGTCCCTGGCTGCCTGCCACCTGCTGCACGTTATGTTTGATGCCCTCAAGGAAGGTGTCAAGAAAGGCTTCCGAGGCAAAGAAGGCGCCATCATTGTGGGTGAGTGGAAGCAGGTCTGTGCTCCTTTGGGTGTTGCTGTCATGGAGGGGAAGGGGCTGAGCCAGCCAGGCCAGCTCTTTGGGGACCAGACTTGCAGCTGCAGGTTGTTCAGGAATATGGCTTGGTGACAGTATTTTACTCTAGGTTCCAAGTAGCCAGGGCACCTGTGGGGAAGGCTGGAACCCAGCCCAGAGCCCAGGATGCAGGTCGCCTTCATGTCTCCCCAGCCTGTTAGGGAAGTTCAGGATCAGACAGGGCTGGGCTGCCATGGAGTCCACTGATATCTTCTTGTTGCCAGATCCTGCCCGGGAGCTGAAGGTCCTCATCAGTAACCTCTTGGAGCTACTGACTGAGGTGGGGGTCTCGGGCCAAGGCCGAGACAATGCCCTGACCCTCCTGATTAAAGTGGTGCCCCGGAAGTCTGTGAAGGACCCCAACAACAGCCTCACCCTCTGGGTCATTGACCAAGGTAGGTGATACTGTTTAAGAAAGAGAAAGCAAGAGACTGAGCATATGTGTGTGTTTTGCTTGGGTGCTGGGCCTACATATCCCCAGGAGTGATTGCACCAGCTGTCTGCACCGAAGTGCACCCAGTGGCCTGCGCTGTCTCCTCGGGGAACGCAGAGTTAGACCCTTCAGCCGTGAATGTGTGCAGGTGCACGCACGTCGAGCAGGCCTGCGAGCAGGTTCACGGGAAGGCAAGATCAGCTTTCTGTATCTGAAGTGTTTCTCAGTGAGCGTGTATTGCTTCTATACTCAGGAAAAACCATAAAGTTTAATATATAAATTCACACTTCTCTTTTCCCCTAAAAGATAAGTAAGGAAAGCTCGGCAGAAGTCCCTGCATGAGCACACCCACTGGGTGCTCCTCTTCCCTCGTTAGCCCAATAATCCTGTGAGGCATGGGGCTTATTTACCCCTTCAGTTTTATAGACGAGGAGCCTCAAAGCCCCAGAACATTGGCCCACGGGCAGGGCCGGCATGCAGACCTCACTGCTGAGCTCCTTCCCTGACCCCACAGCCGCCTCCATAGGTAGCAGGTCCACCAACCAGATTCTCCATGCCCGCCGTCGACACAGCTGTCTGCCCTCTGTAACTTATCCAAGGGTGGTCCTGCTTTTCTGTTCCAGCCATCCTCTTCCATCTGCCTGTAGGGGTTGGAACTAGTGTTCTGCTGTCTAAATAGGGTGTCTTTTCAGGTCTGAAAAAGATTCTGGAGGTGGGGGGCTCCGTGCAGGACCCTCCTGGGGAGCTCACGGTGACAGCCAACAGCCGCATGAGCGCCTCCATTCTCCTCAGCAAGCTCTTCGATGACCTGAAGTGTGATGCCGAGAGGGAGAATTTCCACCGACTCTGTGAAAACTACATCAAGTAAGGGAGTCAGCCCCATCTCCCATCGCCAGGGGTTCTAACCAGAATTGTGACTCCCTTGGGAAGGACAGCAGTGAGAGGTTTTCACAAGGAGAGCAGCCTTGGGGAGGACTAGCAGGGGGAGACAGAGTGGTCTCAGGGCCCAGTTCTTATTCCAAAGTGACGTCCCCAGGGACACACTTTCTCAGATCAGTTCTCCTATAATGCAGCCACTGTTCTCAAGCACATGCTGCGTTTACGGAGCACCATGTGTCTGTCCTGACACGGCGCTGCAGCACGACAGTCCTTACCCTTAGGGAGCTCACAGCTGGGAGAAGGCTGATGACAAATGATGAAATTGGCAGAACAGTTTCAGATCTTCATAAGTACAGGGAAGGAGATGAGCGGGGTGGTGTGAGTGAGAGTAAGCTGTGTTAGGTGGTGTGTTGTCAGGGACGGCTCCAGGAAAGCCTAGAGAGGGAAGGTGGGTGCCTGCTGTTGGGGGGAATGTGCTCGTCTGCCCGTCGGCAGTTCCTTGCTGCTCCCGCCCAGGTAGCGCAGGTGCCTGGCTAGTGGAGGGGAAGGGAGGGAAAGAGAGTCCCTTTATGCTGGCCTTGGTATGACAGCTGTCACCCTGTGCCCCTCAGGAGCTGGTTTGAGGGCCACGGCCTGGCCGGGAAGCTGCGGGCCATCCAGACGGTGTCCTGCCTCCTGCAGGGCCCATGTGACGCCGGCAACCGGGCCCTGGAGCTGAGTGGCGTCATGGAGAGCGTGATCGCTCTGTGTGCCTCTGAGCAGGAAGAAGAGCAGCTGGTGGCTGTGGAGGCCCTGATCCACGCGGCCGGCAAGGCCAAGCGGGCCTCATTCATCACTGCCAATGGCGTCTCGCTGCTGAAGGACCTGTACAAGCACAGCGAGAAGGACAGCATCCGCATCCGGGCACTGGTGGTGAGACTGGCAGGCCAGGGCTGGGTGGGCAGGCGGGCAGCCAGGCAGGGGTACTGGGCTGGCTGGTGTCTCAGGGGGCGGCCCCGGCACACTCGGGGTGAAAATATGGGCGACACAGGGCCTTGTTAAGGCCAGAGGCATGGGCACTGGCTTCTCCCACACAGGGCTCATGGTCAAGTCAGGGAGATGAGCCTTACAGAGAGAACACCCAGGAAGGCAGCGTGGCACATGCTGCCCCCTAGAGGCGGTGGGAGAAGCTCCAGAGGAGATGCTGAGGGAGTTTGGAGGACACGTGGGCTGGGCTAGTCAGAAAGGCTGTGTGGAAAGGCTGGGCCTGCAGGCAGCCCCAGGAGCTGGTGGTTTGGGGACCGGCTGGCTTCCAGGAGCCCATTGCAGCCATGCACCTTGCGGGGAGCTGGTCCTTCTTGGGGCACTCAGTCCTGGGTTTCTCCATCCCGTAAGGAGCCTTGGCTGAGGCTCCTGTTTTCTCCCTGCACACGCTCTGGCTCCACCTGTAAAAAGTTTTCTTGTATGACATGGAAAGCAACAGAGCAAATCCCAGTGCAGATTGGGGGGTGGGGGGTGGGGCCCAGGACAGCACAGTGGCCCACGTGTCAGTCTCTGCTGCAGGCTGCGTCACGTGGCTACCCCAGTAGCTGATTTTGCTGCCAAACGCTCTAGGTGGTAGCCTGGTGGGGGTGTGCGTGGCCTCCAGAGAGCCCGGCAGAGTGCCAGGGAGGGAACCCCCCGAGGTGTGGAGGAGCCTGGCTCTGCCTCCATCCCTGGAGGCCAGCAGCTCGTTCTTGCCTCTTCCTCCAGGGACTCTGTAAGCTCGGCTCGGCCGGAGGGACTGACTTTAGCATGAAGCAGTTTGCTGAAGGCTCCACTCTCAAACTGGCTAAGCAGTGTCGAAAGTGAGTCGTTTGGCGTTGCCATGGCTCCCCCACCACCTGTCAGCTAGACTTCAAGAGAGGAGGGTCTGGGTGGAGGGTGGGGCCTCCTCACTGCCCTGCTCTCCCCCAGGCAGACCCTCCTGGATCCTGCCATGTGAACTGCTTCCGTATGTGGCGGGGATGCCCAAGCCCCTAGCTTTGACTCCTTGGTCCTGGTGTGCCCCTTCCTGCCCCGCTAGTTCTGATGCTTGTCCACTACCCTGCATGACCCCAGGTGGCTGTGCAATGACCAGATTGATGCAGGCACTCGGCGCTGGGCAGTGGAGGGCCTGGCCTACCTCACCTTCGATGCCGATGTGAAGGAAGAGTTTGTGGAGGACGAGGCTGCCCTGAAGGCTCTGGTCCAGCTGAGCAGGGTAGCACCAGTCATCCGGGGACACTTCCTAGGATTAGAGCTTACCTGGCTTTCTTGGCAGGTCTTGGCCAGTGGCTTTTGTGGCCCGAGTGGCCGCTCTGGGTGGCGTGGGCAGACTGGCCTGCACCAGCAGTGTCAGAAAAGACTGTCTCTTTGGTGGAGTTGGAGGTCAAGTGTGTGAGCTCCCAAAGGCCGGGGGCAGGCGGGGGCCTGGGGAGGTTTCCAGATTCATCCTGGTGCCCAGGTGGTCCAGTGAGGGTAGAACTGGGGGCCTGGGCAGCATTTATCCCAGTGCTGCTCTGCCCCCTGGGATGGCTGACTGACTGCCCCTCTGCTCCTGGCAGTCCGAGGAGAGGTCAGTGCTCTTTGCGGTGGCTTCGGCACTGGTGAACTGCACCAACAGCTATGACTACGAGGAGCCCGACCCCAAGATGGTGGAGCTGGCCAAGTATGCCAAGCAGCATGTGCCTGAGCAGCACCCGAAGGTGAGGGGGCCGCTAGGAGGGGTTTGGGGGTTTCTGTATCACTGGGACCGGTTGACCTGGTGCATCCAGAGCAGATGAATCTTCTGTTTAAGCGGGTTTCTTGCCCTTTGTTCTCATGTTCATCAATTTGTGCTGTGAAGAGGGTCCCCCTTTCCCTGTCTAGTCAGCCGAGGCCCCTCTGTTAAGCTGCCTGCCTCCCCAGGACAAACCAAGTTTCGTGCGGGCTCGGGTGAAGAAGCTGCTGGCAGCAGGCGTGGTGTCAGCCATGACGTGCATGGTGAAGACCGAAAGCCCTGTGCTGACGAATTCCTGCCGAGAGCTGCTCTCCAGGTGAGCCTGCCTCAGCGGAGCCAGACCTTCCCAGCTCTTGAGCCTTGAGGCTGCCGATGTAGCCACAGAGGGAGCAGGTCCTGGTGCTGTGGGCCTCCTAGAGCAGCGGTGCCACACGCTTGGCTGCCTTCCTTCACCGAGCGTAGAAGTGGAGTGTCTACCTGCCAGGGCCCCGGCCCCACTCACCCACCACCCCACTACCGCCCTCTCTCTGCAGGGTCTTCCTGGCGTTGGTGGAAGAGGTGGAGGACCGCGGCACTGTGGTTGCTCAGGGAGGGGGCAAGGTAAGCTGGCTTACAGACTCCTTCCTGATGGTCCACAAGACATGACTCAGTGGCTGCCACACCAGAGATTAGTTTTAGATGTGGGATGGGAAACATTATTAGTGACCGGCAGGAACATCTTCCTGCTGAGAGAGGGATGCTGACGGGGCGGGTTCATTGGAGCCCCCGGCACTTTGTGCCTGTTAAGGTCCTGAGCTCTCCCCCTTTCCCTGTGTCGTTGACCTCCATGGCCCCAGCACCGGCACAATCCATGGCTAGCCCTTCCTAGGTGTTTCAGGAAGTGTTTGGGTAGCTTAATGAGAGACCTCAGAGAGGTGGAGAGGGTCTGAGCGGGGAGTGTTGTCAAGCCTGAGGAGAGAGGAGGAGAAAGGTGCGGGTGGACAGTCAGAGCTCAGGGCCTGCTGGTTCGGGCCTTACGCTCCCGGGCACATCCTGGACACGGACGGGCTTGTCCCTACAGGCTCTGCTCCCGCTGGCCCTGGAAGGCACTGACGTGGGGCAGACAAAGGCAGCCCAGGCTCTCGCCAAGCTCACCATCACCTCCAACCCAGAGATGACCTTTCCTGGCGAGCGGGTACGTGTCTTCCTGCCCCAGCCCTGGCCTCCACCCCCTCACTGGGCCCTGATGGTCTCTGACCTGGGCTGTGGCTCCTCCGTGGGTTCAATAGGAAGTGGCAGCTTTGCTGAGCCCTAGGGTGGGGAGGGCAGCCTTCTCTCAGGGGGTGGACCCCCGCCTGTGGGCTCGGTGGGGACTGGGCTGAGTAGCCCTGACAGGTGGGGTGCATGTCACAGATCTATGAGGTGGTCCGGCCCCTTGTCTCCCTGTTGCACCTCAACTGCTCAGGGCTGCAGAACTTCGAGGCGCTCATGGCTCTAACAAACCTGGCGGGCATCAGTGAGAGGCTCCGGTAAGGTCCCCTGGGACATGGGGCCCAGGTAGGGAGGGCATCAGGGTTTAGATTATCCCCAGTAAAGCACTTGACAGTTTGGAAAGCACTCTTCGGTCATGGCTTTATTTGAGCCTCACAGTGAGTCCTCTGTGTCATCCAGCTGAGGACACAGGCCAGGCGGTTTGATTTGGACAGCGCTCCCTGAGAGAGCACATCACTGGGCAGTAACAGTGCCAGCTCTGGAGTCAGACCATCTGGGTTCAAATCCTGGCTTCACTGGGTACCAGGGTGTAACCTCAAACAAGTTACATAACCACTCTGTGCCTCAGTTTCCCCCTCTGAAATGGGATGGTTATAGTAGTTACCTCATGGAGTTGTAGTGAGGAGAATTAAATGAGAAAATACATGTAAAAGCACTTAGTGCATAGGTACCTGGCTCCTAGCGATGTGCCCAGTCGATGCATATTAGCTATTACTACTAGTGGTGACCCTGGGCACATTACTCACTACTTAGCCTTGGTTTCTTCTTTTGCAAAATAGTCATGCTGATCACACCTGCACTGTCACCACAAGGCTGTGGTGAGGATTGAGTAAGGTAGTCCAAGTGCTGGGTCAGGGGAAGTGCTTAAATGTTCGGTGTTAGCATCACCATCACCACCACCCTGGTCTCCTAACTCCTGGTTGAAAGCATTCCACGCCCCATGCCATCTCCTAGGCCTGGGTAGAAGGCTGGAAACCCCTGCAGTTCATACCTGGTGCAGGAGGGCCTTTGGACATTGCCCAGAGAAATCCTCAGCCCAGGGCTCGGTTGTATGGGGATATGGGGGTGGGGGCAGTGGATGCAGAGGCTCTGACGATGCTGAGCCTTCCACCCTCGGCCCTGCAGGCAGAAGATCCTGAAGGAGAAGGCTGTGCCCATGATTGAGGGCTACATGTTTGAGGAGCATGAGATGATCCGCCGGGCAGCCACGGAGTGCATGTGTAACTTGGCCATGAGCAAGGAGGTGAGGGCTGGTCCAGGCGGTCATGGTGGGCAGCCTTGCAGAAATATCTGTGCCCTGGCTGGGCTTTGCCTCAGCTGACTCAGTCCACGCCCCTCATCTGGCCACAGGTGCAGGACCTCTTTGAAGCCAAGGGCAATGACCGGCTGAAGCTGCTGGTGCTGTACAGTGGAGAGGATGATGAGCTGCTCCGGCAGGCGGCTGCGGGGGGCCTGGCCATGCTCACTTCCATGCGGCCCTCGCTCTGCAGCCGCATCCCCCAAGTGGTCAGTGCCTCTTCTTGGCAGGGGAGGCGAGGTGGGCCAGGACCCCCCAGCATGGTGGCAGTTGGTGGGGGAAGTCCCAGGGTGTGCGAGTGTGTTCCCTGCCAAGGTTTAGCCTGTTGCTCAGTGGTCACACAGCCCTGTTTCCTGCAGACCACACATTGGCTGGAGATCCTGCAGGCCCTGCTTCTGAGCCCCAACCAGGAGCTGCAGCACCGGGGCGCTGTGGTGGTGTTGAACATGGTGGAGGCCTCGAGAGAGATCGCTAGCACCCTGATAGAGAGCGAGGTGCTGGAGATCCTGTCCGTGCTGGCTAAGGGCAAGGAGAGCCCCATCACCAGGGCTGCTGCAGCCTGCCTAGAGAAAGCGGTGGAATATGGGCTTATCAAACTCAACCAGGATGGAGACTGAGGGGCTGCTAATGCACACGCTACCTGTCACAGCACAGGGAGCCAGGACAGACACGGCTTTTTGCTGGTGGGGGCTGGGATGCGGAACACTCTGGCCTCCTCTCTAGCTGCCCTTTGATGTCTTCTGTTCTGAGTCAGGGGCCACATTCAGTCACAGCCCTGCTCTGCCAGCACTGCCTGCAGCCTCACGCAGCAGGGCCCTTTCTGTACTACTGTAGACAGCTGGGGATGGGGAAGGTGCATCTGGACTCAGCCTGTGGATTCCTGCACTGGGAAGGGCACATCGAGCAGCCTCACCACCTTGAGCATCACCTGAGCCTCCTAGCAGGCCTGCCTCTGACTCTCTAATAAAAGTGTGTGGAACTCAAATGTGTGCCCTGTCTGTGGGCAGGGAGGGCAGGCCGTGAGCCCTGGTCTGGAGCAGGAGCGGGCTGTGGTGGAGCACAGCGGAGCTTTATGGCAGCAGCAGAGCCACCTCCACGGAAGGAATCTGATGGATTCCACCCAGAGCCCGCTGAGTTGCGTCCTAACCCTGTTGGAGGGTCAAGGGGTAAACCGAGGAAGCTGATCAATAAAAAACTATACAGTCGCCTGGAAAAATGGGTTTAGGGTACAGACTCCTAGATCCTGGCCCTTCAATACTTTGTCTTTGTATTGGGAGTTCTCAGTGACCTCCACTCAGGCGGTGCTCGGAGTTGGGGTTGGTGTGTCGCCCGGGCATGCCGTTCCCTCATGGAAAAACCTGCGAGAACTTCCCGCAGCTAAGCCGGGTGGGAGCGGGGGCGGGCGACCCCAAGTGCCCGCGCTGGACGTCCCGATAGCGGGCTCCGCCCAGCTTGAAGTTCATTGGATCGACAGAGATAAGTGGCAGGTCCCGAGCCAATGGAAGGTAAAACCCGCCGAGCGCCCGCTCAGGATGGCTGCTTCCTGTTGGGCGGCAGTCCTGCGCATGTCCAGTAGCGAGCTGCCGCGGTCCCAAGCCCAGGGGAGTGACGGGGAGGTGCCCTTTAGCTCAGCTCTGAATGTTCCCCAGGTGCTTCTAACTCGCGCTTCGCTGTCCCGCGAGTGCCTGTGGGGAGAGGGACCACCTGGTCCGACCTCTGCCCGGGCCCGCGCCCACCGGAAGTTTCACACCCGAGCCCGCGGCGGCCCAGTGTAGGCCTGATGACCGGCTCCACGCCCGTAGGACTGGACGGGCCGCAGCGGAGACTGCAGCCGCGAGGTGAGCAATGCCCCGCGGCCGCCCGCCCCGAGCGGTTACGTCACCCCCTCGCCGGCGATTGGCCCCGGGGAGGCTGCGGCAGCCAATGGGCGCCTCGCCCAGGGCGCGGCTCTTCAAACCTGTCCTCCCCGGCGGCTGTCAGCCAGGTCCTGGGCGGGAGACCCATTCCCGGGCGGCTGCTCTGCGCCCCGGCCTTTCCTTCCTCCAGATTGCCCATCGGAAGGAGCTGCCTGAAGGGGTGCACAGGGTGAAGATCAAGGTCAGAGGCCTCCTTGGGTTGGAATTGAACACGGGAGGGGTTAGGAGCCCAGGCCCGGGTCAAGGAGCTTTGGTCGAGGAAGAGACCCAGGATCTGACTTCAGAGGCTTGAAAATGCCTGTGGAATTCTGATCAAGCCAAACATGCTGTACGGAGAAAGCAGCGTTGCTGTTGTAACCACTAGACTTTGCGTCTTTCTCCCCATTTATGAGTGAGCTCCTTGGGGGCAGACAGCTGTTCTCATGGGTCCAGAGTAAGGGATCAATAAATGCTTGTAGAACGATTAAATGACTAGATGAGGTCCAGTTGAAATTATGTTTATCTAGATCCCTGAAAACCAGTAAGTACTAGTGGTCGTTTTTATCAACTCTAAGTACTGGATTTAATAAGCTAACACTTACAGTGCACTTATCATGGTATGTGCGTGCACTTGAACGCTTTGTTTGCATCTGTTCCAAACAATTCTACAAGGTAGGTACAAACACCACCCTCCCCTACACACCCCCCCCCCTTAGTAAAACTGAAGAAACTGAATTGGACCTAGAGAGCTTAAGTGAATTGGCTGAGGACACAAAGCTGCAGAGGCAAACGTCAACCCTGGAGCTGGTCGTGGCCCGTGCGGGGTACTGTCTCCCAACGCTCTGCTTTCCACTGGTGGGAAGAGCACTGTATGTGGAGTCGCTGGGCCTTGAGTTTGGCCCTCTGCCCCTCTTGGTCCTAAGCTGTGTGACTGTGTAAGGGTTACCTTCTCTGGGAGTCTCTTCTGTCAAATGGGGGCGATTCTAGTTCCCAAGACTGCTTGGGATAATGCGCCTGACACTGGGAATTTGGATCTGGAGGGGCTCGGATCCTAGTCCAACGCCCCAGGGAGAGGCCACTTAAATACCTCATGCTCCCTTTGTGGGACGCTGAGCTTGCTTGAGTCAAAAGGACAAGGAAGGTACCGGCTCTGGACAGCTCAGAATCTTCCTGAGTCTGCTAGGACGTTAGCCAAGGCTCCCGCCCACCGAACGTTTGTGTAATGGATATCGTCTACCTCTGTGGTGAGGAGAATGGTATTTTCCCCATTTTACAGGTAAGGCAGCTGCTGTGTCCCGTAAGGGGCTCATCTCCAAGAATCTCCTCCGGTTCTAGCCCTACCCTCCGTCCCGCCGCCACCCCAACCGGCGGGCGGCCAGCAGAGGGCGCTTTCAGGGCATGGCCGAGGAGCGCCCAGGCTCCTGGTTCGGCTTCGGTTTCCGCGGCTTCGGGCAGGCGCTGGGCTCGGGGCGCGGGCGCCAGGTTCACAGTCCCGAGCCGCTGCGGGCGCCGGGCGCGGGCCTCGACGTCTGCCGCGTGAGCGCCAGCTGGAGCTACACCGCCTTCGTGAGCCGTGAGCACCCCCCCCGCTCCCCCTTCCGGCCCCCGGCGCTGGTTTCGCGGCCCACGCCCTCTCCAGCGCGCTCTCCGCCCCCGCAGGTGGAGGCCAGGTGGAGCTGTCGGGCGCGGCGGGCGGAGCGGCGGGCGGCTGCAGAGACGCGTGGGCTTCGGAGGCGCTGCTCGTGGTGTTGCGCGCGGGGCCGGGCCCCGAGCCCGGGGCGGAGCTGCAGGCCTGGGAGCCCGGGTCTGCGCTGCGCGGGGAGCCCCTCTGGGTCAAGACTGTGGTGTCGGAGGCCGAGAGGGAATACGGACCGGACGGCAAGACCCAGGCTGGGCCGCTGCCCCTGCTGCCCTGCGCCCGCGCCTACGTGAGCCCGCGGCCGCCCTTCTACCGACCTCTGGCCCCGGAGCTGCGGGCGCGCCGGCTGGAGCTGGGCGCCGAGCACGCGTTGCTGCTGGACGCTACGGGCCAAGTGTTCTCCTGGGGCGGCGGCAGGTGAGTGGGGGTGTGGCCAGGTGTAGGCCAGCTAGGCTTTTTGCGGGGGGTGGGGGGGGTGGGGGCGGTTAAATGTAGCAGGAGTGGGAGATGAGCATATGGGGGCAGGTGAATGTGAATGGGGAGGGAAGGGGAGGGAGACCCTTTGATGTGTCTAGTTGACTAGCGTCTCCCTTGCTCAGGCATGGACAGCTGGGCCACGGGACTCTGGAGGCAGAGCTGGAGCCCAGGCTGTTGGAGGCGCTGCAGGGCCTGGCCATGGCTGAGGTGGCCGCAGGGGGCTGGCACTCTGTGTGTGTGAGTGGTGAGTGACCTAGGGCTTCTCTAAACCAGCTCAGGGTCTTGTTGGCTCCAACCCTTCCTCTTCCTTCCTCCTCCTCATCCAATTTTGCTGAGTGGCCTAGCCAGGCCTCCTTCCCAGCTCATCCCAGATCAGCCAGCCCAGTCATTCATGACTCCTAAATGCCACTCAGATTCAGTGCCTTTGCCACCGCCATCTCCCCTCACACGGGGGCTGCTGCAGGTGGTTCCTACCTGTCACTGGCCTCACTGGCCCTCCCATCCACCCGCCCCCAGCCAGAGCTATCTTTCTAAAATACTCCTTGAGGGGGCAGCCGAGCCAAGGAAAATGGAGAAGAAAGGCTGCAGTTGCCCACATGCCATGATGTGTGGCACACAGTAGGCACTCACATCCCCACAGGGAGGAAGATGGTGGTGAGTGTGTGGCCTGCTGTTGTGCCCAGAATGAGGAGTTTCACTTTAAATTGTGTTGAGGCCCCCACCCTGGCAGGTGATCCAGGTGCAGCTGTTCCTAGGCTGTTGGGGGGTGCTGGGAGCAGATGAGCTTTGCAAGGATCTGCATCTGGAGCTTTGGCTGCCACTTACATCACGAGGGTGCTTTCAAAACTACCTGTGCCTGCACTCTCTTCTCATGTTCTCAGGTAATGGGCCTGGGTTGACAGCCAGGCTCGAGAACTCCTGGGCTAGAGGGAAAAGAAGGGTGGGCTGGAAACAGCCCAGTGGGAAGTCTCACACTAAGGAGGAGGAATTTGAAGCCTTGAGTTGGGTATGGTGGTTGAGCACAGATGCTTCAAACCAGGCTTCCTAGGTTCAAAGCATCACTCTGCCCCTTGTGACCTCAGGCAGAACACTAACCTCTTCATGCCTCAAGTTGTCTTGTAAATAAAATGGGAATATTGTGTAAAATTGGGATATTGTCATATAACCCCCTGTAGAGCTGTTATGAGAATTAAATGATTATATTTGCAAAGTGCTTAAAACATTGGCACAGATTAAACACTTGATAAAAATGAGCTACTGTTGTTAGTGAACTTTTAGCATTAGGGCTGTTGTTCCAGCCAACAAACTGTAGTGTTGTGGGAGGCGAGAAAGGTGCGAGCTTCAGCAGGAGGCTTCAGCAGGACCAGTGGTGAGTGGGGCTGAATAAAGGGCCATGGGCTCAGTGGATTTGAAAAGGAGCCTGTTGGGGAACTTCCAGGGATACATTTCCGAAGTGTGTGTGGTAGGAGGTGGAGAGGGGGGCAATTTAGCAACAAAGGGGAAAAGTGAAAATGGAGTGGAATGTCCAGTGAGAGACTTCCTTTAAAGAAAAGAGTGACCAGAAGGCACTTGGTGGGGAGGGAACCTGTGACGACCAGGAAGCTGCCGGCTCGAGGGAGGCACTCTGGAGGGCAAACTTGGCAGGGCAGGCCTTAGTTGTCCCCAGGGAGCTAGTAGGGTGTAGGGGAGTTTGGAGGGATGCAGGGGGCTTAGGCAGAGTAGGGGTTCACAGTTTGTTTAATGGGTCCCCTTTATCTTTCTTTCAGAGACTGGAGATATATATATCTGGGGCTGGAATGAATCAGGACAGCTGGCCCTGCCCGCCAGGAGCCTTGCAGAGGATGGAAAGACAATCGCGGGGGAAGGTGAGGGTCAACTATTGACTTTCACACATTTCTGTCGTTCCTGACTCCTGGCCATATGCCGGCCTTGGAGTTTATAGTGCTCAGAAGCGACATGTGACATCCTTGGGACCCCAAGACACCCCACAGGACTTGAGCCCCTTATGGGAAAGAGCATGGCAAGGCTGATGCCAGTGTCAGCACTACACTCGGCACAAACTTGTCAACTCCAGCACTTGGGGAATGCAGGGGTTGGGAGCATCAGCTTTGGAGCTAGAGGATAATGTGCTTCATTGAGCTGTTGTATTGAGTGAGCTAATGTATGTCTTATTGCTTCTCTGAAGCAATTGGACTGAATGAAGATGGTTCTGAAGTGAAGAGAACAGCTGGAGGAGAGGATGGCACCCCTTCCCCGTTCATAGCCGTGCAGCCCTTCCCAGCTTTATTGGATCTCCCCCTGGGCTCAGATGCCGTCAAGGCCAGCTGTGGATCCCGGCACACAGCAGTGGTGACAAGTGAGTGGGGCTAGGTGGGCTGGTTCAGGATGGAGCAGGAGGTCACTCCACCCCCCTCTCTAGCTGGTGGCTGCAGAAGAGGGTGTGATCACCTAAAAAACTATTTTAAGCATCTTTGACATGTACTGAGTAGCTACCTCAGTGAATAAAGCCCTAACCCCCACGTAGCTTTAACAGTGACTCCCAGCCTGTCAGGCTGAGAAGGTTCTTCCTTCTGGGGAGGGACTAATGTTTGCCAGCCTCTCCCTCAGACAGCAGCGCCTGCGCAGTCTGGCTTCTAAGACTCCTGAACTCAGTAGCTGTGAGGTGCAGGCCAATCAGTTGGCAAACAGGAGGGTAAACTTTTTCAGTCTAGATCCTTTACCCCCCTAAACATGATTAGACAGTTGTTAAGAAGAGAGAATGTGTTGTGCTATGCCAAGCAAATCTCATGAAGATTACGCATGCGCCGAGTGAGGATGTTTCCGTCAACGACAGGCGGCATATAGAGCCTAGGTGTGTAGCAGGCTGTACTATCTAGGTTTGTGTAAGTACACGCTGTTGTGTTTGCACAACGACATCGCCTAATGACGAATTTCTCATAACATTTCCCTGCCAAGTGACACATTTCTGTAATGTGCTGGCTGTGGCTTGTGGCAGGCCAAGGTAGACAAATGCCTTGTTAAAGAGCAGTGCTGACGGCCCCTACTCTCTTTTTGGTTGCAGGAATGGGGGAGCTCTACACTTGGGGTTGGGGTAAGTAAAGGGTTTGCTCTTGGGGTTGGGGTAAGTAAAGGGTTTGCTCTTGTGAAGCTTAAACCAAGGGGAGGAAAGACCTGGGAGCTGAGAGCAGGTGACAACAGCTATGCAGGCAAGTGGAAGCAGGGGCCTCGGCCTGACCACCGGGAAGACCAGGGCTGAAAAGCTGTGAAGTCCCTGCTGTGGAACAGATCTAGGCAAACTCAGAAGGTCAGAGATCAGACAGGAGAGAAATAGGAGAGGATACCAGTACTTCCCATCTACCTTCCTGAAAAAGTATTTGTCTTAGGGAATATTTAGCCAGCGTTTATGAAGCATCTTTTGGTCTGGCACTGGGTAGAGAAAAAGATAACACAAAAATCTCTGCTCTGAGCATTTGGGCTTAGGAGCGAGGAACCTGGAGGTGCATCTTGTCTGGAGTGGCTGGTGGCCACTGCCTCTTGGGGACCTGTGGGCTTGCCTGGCCTTGGAGGCTCTGTGGTGCTGGTCTCCTGAGTTCAGAGAGCAGACAGCAGCAGAGTGGTGGCTTAAACTCAGCACTTCGGTCTATGGGCTGGTTTTCCTTCCTGGAGGGGAAAAGCCTCATGGCCCAGTGGAGAGGATGGCAAAAGGACTCGTTTCATTTTAGGTAAATATGGACAGCTCGGCCACGAGGACACAACCAGCTTGGATCGGCCCTGCCGTGTGGAATACTTTGTAGATAAGCAACTCCAAGTAAGGGCTGTGAGCTGTGGGCCCTGGAACACCTACGTGTATGCTGTGGAGAAAGAGAAGAGCTGACAGACATAGATAAGGGCATGAAATAAATGTACAGTATAGTAAAAAATTGTAAAGCTAACACCTGTGAAACTCCCACCCAGGTCAAGGAAAACCGTTGCCAGCACCTCAGAGGCTCCGCATTGCCCCTTCCCATCACAGCCCTCTCGCTTCACCCTGGAGCAGCATCCTCAGCTTTGTCCTCACATCAGAAACACCTAGAAAGCTTTAGAGACACATGTCCAAGGCCAGCACCGCAGACAGTGAGATCAGACCCTCTGGGTGTGGGGCCTAGACATGGATAGATTCTAAAGCCCCCCCGCCCCGGCCCAGGTGATTTTGAGGTAGTGCCAAGATTGGGAACCATTAGAGATCATCTTTCGTTATCCACTTAACTGTTTTCACTTAGAATTGTACCACCCTCTTAGCAACATATTTTCAGGTACCGTGTCTGACCAGGCAAGGGAAACAATAGAAAAACAAATGGGACTACATCAAACTAAAAAGCTTCTATACAGCAAAGGAAACCATCAATAAAACAAAAAGACAACCTAACAATTGGGAGAAGATATTTGCAAACCATATATCTGATAAGGGGTTAACATCCAAAATATAGAGGGCAGCCCAGTGGCGTACTGGTTAAGTTTGCGCGCTCCGCTTCGGTGGCCCGGGGTTCGCCGGTTCGGATCCTGGCCGTGGATCTATGCACCGCTCATCAAGCCATGCTGAGGCGGCGTCCCACATAAAGCAACTAAAAGGATGTACAACGATGACATACAGCTATCTACTGGGGTTTTGGGGAGAAAAAAAGGAGGAAGATTGGCAACAGATGTTAGCTCAGGGCCAATCTTCCTCAAAAAAAAATATCCAAAATATATAAAGAACTCATACATCTCAATGACAAAAAAAAACTAACAACCCAATTAAAAAATGGCCAAAACACCTGAACAGACATTTCTCCAAAGAAGATATACAGATGGCCAACAGGCACATGAAAAGATGTTCAACGTCATTAACTTATCAGGGAAATGCAAACCAAAACTACAATGAGATATCACCTCACTCCCATCAGAATGGCTATAATTAACAAGACAGGAAACAAGTGTTGGAGAGGATGTGGGGAGAAGGGAACTCTCATACACTGCTGGTGGGAGTGCAAACTGGTGCAGCCACTACGGAAAACAGTATGGAGATTCCTCAAAAAATTACGAATAGAACTACATATGATCCAGCTATTCCACTGCTGGGTATTTATCCAAAGAACGTGAAAACACCAATGCGTAAAGGTACGTGTGCCCCTGTGTTCATTGTAGCGTTATTCACAATAGCCAAGACTTGGAAGCAACCTAAGTGCCCATCAAGGGACGAATGGATAAAGAAGATGTGGTATATATACACAATGGAATACTACTCAGCCATTTGTGACAACATGGACGGACATTGAAGGTATTACGCTAAGTGAAGTAAGTCAGAGGGAGAAGGTCAAATACCGTATGATCTCATTCATAAGTAGAAGATAAAAACAACAACAAAAAAACACAGAGACAGAGATTGGATTGGTGGTTAGCAGAGGGGAAGGGGGGACGGAGAGGGGGAGGGATGATTAGGCACATGTGTGTGGTGATGGGTTGTAATTAGTATTTGGGTGGTGAATGTGATGTAATCTATGCAGAAATAGAAGTATAATGATGTACACCTGAGATTTATACAATGTTATAAACCAATGTTACCACAATAAAAAAAAATAAAATTGAACCACCCTTGTATGCATTATTATATGACGTAGTTTAGTTTGTCTGCTTTTGAACTTTAGGTAAATGGAATCATTCTGTGTATGTTCTCTTGTGTCTTGTTTTTTCATTCAACACTGTACAATCCATCTATGTTGTGTCCTGCAGTTCATTCATTTTTATTGTTATACGGTATTCCATTGTATGAATATACCTCGTTATATATTCTTTTGTTGATGGTCATTTTTTTTTGAATTAAAATACATAATTTACTATCTTAACTTTTTTAAGTGTACAGTTCAGTGGTATTAAATACATTCACATTGTTGTGCAGCCATCACCACCATCCATCCTCATAACTCTTTTCATCTTGTAAATCTGAAACTCGACACCTATTAAACCATAACTTCCAGGGGCCGGCCCGGTGGCATAGTGGTTAGGTGCACGCACTCCGCTGCGGTGACCTGGGGTTCTTGGGCTTGGATCCCGGGTGCGCACCAACGCACCGCTTGTCTAAGCCATGCTGTGGTGGCGTCCCATACAAAGTAGAGGAAGATGAGCACAAATATTAGCCCAGGGCCAGTCTTCCTCAGCAAAAAGAGGAGGATTGGCATCGGATGTTAGCTCAGGGCTAATCTTCCTCACAACAAAAGCTAAAAAACAAAAAACAGTAACTTCCCATTCCCTCCTCCCCCTAGCCCCTGGCAACCACCATTCTACTTTCTGCCTCTATGATTTTGACTACTCTAGGTACCTCACATAAGTGGAATCATACAGTATTTATCTTTTTGTGACTGGCTTATTTCACTTAACATAATGTCCTGAAGGTTCATCCATGTTGTAGCATGTGTCAGAATCTCCTTCCTTTTTAGGCATGAAAAATATTCCATTGCATATATATACTGCATTTTGTTTATCCATTCATTGGTCCATGGACACTTGGGTTGCTTCCATGTTTTAGCTATTGTGAATAACGCTGCTATGAACATGGGTGTACAAATATCTCTTTGAGACCCTGTTTTCAATTCTTTGGGGTATATACCCAAAGTGGAATTGCTGGGTCATATGGTAATTCTATTTTTAATTTTTTGAGGAGCCTGCATATTGTTTTCCACAGCGACTGTACCATTTTACATTCCTGCCAGCAGTGCACAAGGGTTCTAATTTTTCCACATCCTCACCCAACACATTGTTTTCTGTTTTTTTGATAGTAGCTGTCCTGACAGATAGTATCTCATTGTAGTTTTGATTTGCATTTTCCTAATGATTAGTGATGTTGAGCATCTTTTCAGTGCTTATTGGACAATCATATATGTTCTTTGGAGAAATGTCTATTCAGGTCCTTTGCCCATTTTTGAACGGGGTTTTTGTTGTTGAGTTTTAGGAGTTCTCTATATATTCTAGATGTTAGTCCCTTATCAGATATGTGATTTGGAAATATTTTCTCCCATTCTGTGGGTTGCCTTTTTCCTCTGTTGATAGTGACTCTTGATGTAAAAATTTTTTAGTTTTCATGAAGTGCAGTTTGTCTATTTTTTCTTTTGTTGCCTATGCCTTTGCTGTCATACTCAAGAAATCATTAACAAATCCAATGTCATGAAGCTTTTTTCCTGTGTTTTCTTGTTTTAGGTCTCACATGTCTTGATCCATTTTGAGTTAATTTTTATATTTGGTAAGGTCCAACTTCATTCTTTTGCATGTGGATATCCAATATTCCCAGCACTATGTGTTGAAAAGACTGTCCTTTTCCCATTGAATGGTCTTGGTACCCTTGTCAAAAATTATTTGACCATATATGTGAGGATTTATTTCTGGGCTCTCTATTCTACTCCATTGATGTATATGTCTGTCTTTGAGCCAGTACCACACTGTTTTGATTACTGTGGCTTTGTAGTAGGTTTTGAAATCAGGAAGTGTAAGTCTTCCAGTTTTGTTCTTCTTTTCCAGGATTGTTTTGGCTGTCTGGGGTCCCTTGAGATTCCATATGAATTTAAGGATGGGTGTTTTCTATTTCTGCAGAAAACACCATTGGGATTTTGATAGGGGTTGCATTGAATCTGTAGATTGCTTTGGGTAGTATTGACGTTTTAACAATATTAAGTCTTCTAATCCACGAACATGGGATGTGTTTCCATTTATTTATGATTTTTTTTTTTTGACTGGGAGAGATTTGCCCTGAGCTAACATCTGTTGCCAGTCTTCCTCTCTCTCTTTTTTTCTCCCCAAAGCCCCAGTATGTGGTTGTATATTCTAGTTGTAAGTCCTTCTAGTTCCTCTGTGTGAGCAGCTGCCTCAGCATGGCTACTGACAGACGAATGGTGTGGTTCTGCACCTGGGAACCGAACCTGGGTCACTGGAGCAGAGTGCGCTGAACTTTAACCACTAGGCCATCAGGGCTGGCTCTATTTATGTCTTTTTTAAAATTTCTTTCAGCAGTGTTTTGTAGTTTTCTTTGTATGTATCTTTCACTTCTTTGGTTAATTCCTAAGTATTTTTTTTTTGATGCTATTGTAAATGGAATTGGTTTTGTAATTTCCTTTTCAGATTGTTCTGTTTGTGTATAGAAATGCAACTGATTTTTGTGTATTGATTTTGTATCCTGCTACTTTGCTGAATTCATTTATTAGTTCTAACAGCTTTTTTGTGGAGTCTTTAGGATTTTCTATATATAAGATCATATCTGCAAACAGATAATTTTACTTCTTCCTTTCCAATTTGGATGCCTTTTCTTTCTTCTATTGCCTAATGGCTCTGACTAGAACTTCTGGTACTGTGTTGAGTAGCAGTGGTGAAAGCTGGCATCCTTGCCTTGTTCCTGATCTTCGAGGAAAAGCTTTCAGTCTTTCTCTGTTGGGTATTATGTTTGCTGTGGGCTTTTCATATATGGCGTTTATTATGTGGAGATAGTTTCCTTCTTTTCCAATTTTGTTGAGTGTTTTTATCATGAAAGGGTGTTGAATTTTGTCAAATGCTTTTTCTGCATTAATTGAGATAATCATGCAGATTTTTTCCTTTTATTTATTTATTTTTTTTGGTGAGGAAGATCAGCCCTGAGCTAACATCCATGCCAATCCTCGTCTTTTTTTACTGAGGAAGACTGGCCCTGGGCTAACATCTGTGCGCATCTTCCTCCACTTTACATGGGACGCCACAACAGCATGGCCTGACAAGCAGTGCATCGGCGCGCGCCTGGGATCCGAACCCGGCCTGCCAGCAGCGGAGCACGCACACTTAACCGCTATGCCACGGGGCCATCCCCTCCTTCATATTGTTGATGTGGCATATTAAATTGATCATCCTGGCATTCCAGGAATAAATCCCACTTGTCATGGTGTATAATCCTTTTAATGTGCTGCTAAATTCTGTTTGCTAGTATTTTGTTGAGGATTTCTGCATCACTGTTCAAAAGGGGTATTGGTCTGTAGTTTTCTTATAGTGTCTTCGTCAGGCATTGGTATCAGGGTTATGCTGGCCTCAGAGAAGGAGTTAGGAAGCGTTCCCTCCTCTTCAGTTTTTGGAGAAGTTTGAAAAGGGCTGGTATTAGATCTTTAAATGTTTGGTAGAATTCACCAGTAAAGCCATCTGGTCCCAGGCTTTTCTTGGGAGATTTCTGATTACTGATTCAATCTCCTTTTAGTTATAGGTCTATTCAGATTGTCTATGTCTTCATGATTTAGTCTTGGTAGGCTATGTGTTTCATCTAGGTTATCCAATTTGTTGGCATACAGTTGTTCATAGTACTGTATTATAATCCTTTTTATTTCTGTAGAATCAGTATTAATGTCCCCACTTTCATTTCTGATTTTAGTAATTTGAGCCTTCTTTCTTTTTTCCTTAGTCCATCTAGCTAAAAGTTTGTCAATTGTTGATCTCTCCAAAGAACCAACGTTTGGTTTCATTGATTTTTCTGTATTGCTTTTCTGTTCTCAATGTCATTTATTTCTGCTATAATCTTTATTATTTCCTTCCTTCTGCTAGCTTTGGGTTTAGTTTGTTCTTTTTTGTAGTTCCTTAAGTGGAAAGTTAGGTTGTTGACTTGAGATCTTTTCTTGCTTTTTAATGTGAGCATTTATAGCTGTAAAATTTCCCCTTAGCACCACTTTTGCTGCATCCTATGTGTTTTGGTATGTTGTTCTTTTTTTTTTTTTTTTTGAGGAAGATCAGCCCTAAGCTAACATCGATGCCAATTCTCCTCTTTTTTGCTGAGGAAGATAGGCCCTGGGCTAACATCCGTGCCCATCTTCCTCTACTTTATATGTGATGCCACCACAGCATCACTTGACAAGCGGTACGTCGGTGCGCACTGGGGATTCGAACCTGCAAACCCTCAGGCTGCCAAAGCGGAGTGCACGCGCTTAACTGCTGCACCACCAGGCTGGCCTTGGTATGTTGTTTTTGTTTTCATTCGTCTCTAAGTATTTTCTAATTTCCTCTATGATTTCTTCTTTGATTCATTGGTTGTTTAAAAGTGTGTTAATTTCTACAATATTGTGAATTTTCAGTTTTGTTATTGATTTCTAACTTCATCCCACTGTGGTCAGAGAAGATACTTGGTATGATATCTATCTTTTTAAATCTATTGAGACTTTTTTTTTTTTCGGTGAGGAAGATTAGCCCTGAGCTAACATCTATTGCCAATCCTCCTCTTTTTGCTGAAGAAGAATGGCCCTGAGCTAACATCTGTGCCCATCTTCCTCTATTTTATGTGGGACGCCTGCCACAGCATGGCTTGATGAGCGGTGCATAGGTCAGAGCCCGGGATCCGATCTTGTGAACCCTGGGCTGCTGAAGCAGAGTGGGCAAACTTAACCGTTACGCCACCAGGCCAGCCCCAAAATCTATTGAGACTTAATTTGTGGCCTAACATATGGTCTGTCCTGGAAAATGTCCCTTGTGCACTTGAGAAGAATGTACATTCTGTTGTTGTTCGGTAGAGTGTTCTGTATATGTCTGTTAGATCTGGTTCGTTTATTGTGTTGTTCAAGTCCTCTATTTCCTTACTTATCTTCTGTCTGGTTGTTCTATCCATTATTGTGAGCAGGTATTGAAGTCTCCAACTATTATTGTAGAACTGTTTCTCCCTTCAATTCTGTCAGTTTTTGTTTCATGTATTTTGATGGTTTGTCATTAGGTGCATAAACATTTATAATTGTTATACTTCTTGCTATATTGAACCTTTCATTAATATATAATGTCTTTTTTGACTCCTGTAACCTTTTTTGATTTAAAGTCTATTTTATCTGATATTAGTTTATTTTACTACTGTTCTCTTTTGGTTACTATTTGTATAGAATATCTTTTTCCATCCTTTCACTTTCAGTTGTTTGTGTCTTTGGATTTGTAGTCTTTTGTAGACAGAATATTGTTGGATCATGTGTCTTTTATCCATTCTGCCAATCTCTGTCTTTTTGTGTGTGTGAGGAAGATCAGCCCTGTGCTAACATCTGCCAGTCCTCCTCCTTTTTTGCTGAGGAAGACTGGCCCTGGGCTAACATCCGTGCCTCATCTTCCTCCACTTTATATGGGATACCGCCACAGCATGGCTTGCCAAGTGGTCCATTGGTACGTGCCCGGAATCCAAACCGGCGAACCCCAGGCCGCCGCAGCAGAACGCGCGCACTTAACCGCTTGCGCCACCGGGCTGGCCCCCCAATCTCTGTCTTTTGATTGGAGAGTTTGGTCCATTTATATTTAAAGTAATTACTGATAAAGAGGGCCTTACTTCTGTCATTGTGCTATTTGTGTTTTATATGCCTTAGAGCATTTTTGTCTCTCATTTCCTGCATTCCTTCTTTTGTGTTTAGTTGATTTTTTTGTAGTGAAATGTTTAAATTCCTTCTTAATTTCCCATTGTGTAAATTCTATAGCTATTTGCTTTGTAGTTGCTATGGGGATTACACATATCATAAAGTTATAACATTCTAATTTGAATTTATAGCAGCTTAACTTCAATAACATAGAAAAACTCTACTCCTTTATGGTTCCATCCCCACCCCTTTCAGTTGTTGATGTCATAAAATTACATCTTTATACAATGTGTGCCCCAAAACATAAACTAATAATTCGTTTAAATGCATTAGTCTCCTAAATTCTGTAGAAGACAAGATTTGGGGTTACAAACCAATGTTACAGTAATACTAGCTTTTGCATTAATAACTCTTTTTTTCTTTAAATGTATTAGTCTCTTAAATCCTGTAGAAAACAAAAAGTACAGTTACAAGACATTGTTACAATAATATTAGCTTTGATAATTCCCCATGTATTTACCTTTATTGAGATATTTATTTCTCCATACAGCTTTGAGTTACTGTCTAGTATTCTTTCATTTCACTGTGCAGAACTCCCTTGAACATTTCTTGCACAGCAAGTTAGTGGTCATGAACTCCTTCAGCTTTTATTTATCTAGAAATGTCTGGATCTCTCCTTCACTTTTGAAGAACAGTTTTGCTGGATACAGGATTCTTGGTTGGCAGTTTTCTTCTTTTAGCACTCTGAATACAGTAGTCCCCCCTTATCCACGTGAGATACGTTCCAGGACCCCAAGTGGATGCCTGAAACCACAGATAGAACCAAACCCTACACATACTACGTTTTTTCTTACAAATACATACCTATGATAAAGTTTAATTTACACATTGGGCACAGTAAGAGATTAACAACAATAACTAATAATAAAATAGAAGAGTGATAACAATATATTGTAATAAAAGTTACTGTAAATGTTAGCAATGTTAGTGCACAATTTTTTTCTTTCCTTATAAAGTCGAGAACTTTCACCTTTTCACTTAAAGGAAGTACTTTACGGCTTCTCTTTGGCGTATCTGAATTGCCAGCATCACTACTCTTGTGCTTTGGGGCCATTATTAAGTAAGATAAGGGTGACTTGAACACAAGCACTGTGGTACTGTGACGGTTGATCTGATAACTGAGACGGTACCAAGTGACTAACAGGCAGGTAGCACATCCACCATGGATACGCTGGACAAAGGGTGGGACATAGTGAAATTTCATCACACTACTCAGAATAAAACTTATGAATTTCACTACCAATTTATCACACTACTCAATTTAAAACATGAATTGTTTATTTCTAGAATTTTCCATTTAATATTTTCAGACCATCATTGACAGCAGATAACTGAAACTATGCAAAGCAAAACCACAGACAAGGGGGGACTCTGTATCAGTCCACTGTCTCCTAGCCTCCAAAGTTTCTGATGAGAAATCTACATATCTTATGGAGGATCCCTTGTATGTGATGATTCACTTCTGTTTTGTTGCTTTCAAGTTTCACTCTTTCTTTGTCTTTTGAAAGTTTGATTGTAATGTGTCTCGGTGTAGGTCTCTGAGTTCATCTTACTTCTTGGATGTTTATATTCTTGCCTTTCTTCAAATTTGGGAAGTTTTCAGCCATTATTTCTTCAAATATTCTCTCTGTGCCTTTCTCTCTTCTTCTGGGACTCCCATGATGCTTATGTTGGTCCTCTTGATGGTGTCCCATGGGTCTGTTAGGCTCTGTTCGCTTTTCTTCAATCATTTTTCTTTTTGTTCCTAAGCCTCGATAATTTCCATTGTTGTATCTTCAAGTTACCGATTCTTTCTTCTGCCTGCTCAGATCTGCCTTTGAATTCCTCTAGTGAATTTTTCATTCCAGTTATTGTACTTTTCACCTCCAGAATTTCTTTTTGGTTTCTTTTTAGGTTTTCTATCTCTTTAATGCTGTGTCCATTTTGTCCACACATCGTTATCTTGACTTTCTCCACATCTTCCTTAAGTTCTTTGAGCATGTTTAGGACCATTGTTTTAAAATTGTGGTCTAATAGATCTGCCATCAAGTCTTTTTCAGGAACAGATTCTGTTGAATTGTTTTTTCCTTTGAATGGGCTATACTCTTATTTCTTTGTATGCCTTGTGATTTTTTTGCTGAACACTGGACATTTGAATCTAGTAATGTGGTAACTCTGGAAATCAATTCTCCCTCTTCCCCAGGGCTTGCTTTTTCTTATTGTTTTCTTGTTGTAAGCTGTCTCTGTGCCAAGGATCAGCCTGAGGTGTAAACTTAACGTCTTGTCTTTTCTGAGCCTTTCCTTGGGCATACACAGTCATTTTCTAATTTCCCCTATATGTGCAGATGTTCTTGAATGTCCTAGTCTTTAATGTCTGTTTACTGAAAGGGGAAAAATGAAAAACGAAGGGGGAACAAAAGGGTGCTAGCCCTTTAAATCTCCTGGAAGTCACTTGAGAGGAGAAGGGAGAGGCTTGCAACAGCGGAGGGAGGTACAGCAATGGCTGCCTGCCTCTTTGCACATCTCTGATCAGAAGCAGCAAAAAGAGCACAGTTCCCTGATAGTTGGAAGACAGGGTCCTTTTTGCCCACCCTGGCTCCTACAAGCTGTGCATAAGATGCTCCAGGAACGTGTGTACAGCTGCCTGCCGTGGGGCTGGAGGTGGGGGATGGGGGATGGGTAGTTGCTACTGTGCAAAGAGCTGAAATTGCCCCAAATTGACCACATTTTACCATCCAAGCCTTGCCCTGGAAGTTGCAAGCCTTCAGCAGACTCCAGAGTACCAGAGTAATTACATCAGACAGGTTCTGCAAGTGAAATTGTTGTCTAGGTCGGGATACAGATTCCTGCTGCTTTCCACAACACCATCTTCCCAGAATCCTCTCCAATGGTCATTTTCATTGTTGCTGATTTTTGGTCATGTACACAAGTTCATCTGCAGAATATTCAGAATGGAATTGGTGGGTGAGGATATCTTCAACTTTACTAGATAACTATATAGTCCCACCAGCAGTGTAGGGTTTGCTGTGGCTCAAACATCAGGTGTATGTGCAGTGCTTTCAATTTGCATTTCCCCCAATACTGAGGTTGAGCAACTTTTCATTTGTTTATTGGCCATTTGGAGTTTTTTTGTGGTAAAATGCTTGTTTAAGTTTTCTGTCCTTTTAAAATTTTCTGTATTTTTCTTAGTGATTTGTCTTCTTTATATATGTTAGATACAAGTCCTTTAATAGTTATGTGTTCAGAATGTCTTCTGCCCTTTTGTAGTTTTTTTCAGTCTATGGTATCTTTTGGTGTTAGTAAGTACCACATAAATGTGGTACTTATTCTGCCAAGTAATGCCCAAAGTGCTGTACAAATATCAACTTATTTTAATGAACATAAGTTCTTAATGTAGTCAAGTTTTTTTTAATCTCTAAGGCCCTTTATTACCAGTGTTTTAAACATTGAATTACGAAGTTTCAAACATATATACAAATATGTGCACAAGTAGAGAGAATAGTACACCATGTACTATTCAGCTTCAACCATTTTCAACACATGGCCAATCCTGTTCCACCGGCTTGTATGCCTCCATCCCCTTTCATCGTCACCTGTACCCCCACTGGATTATTATTATTATTTTTAAATAATTTTATTTATTTATTTTTTCCCCCAAAGCCCCAGTAGATTGTTGTATGTCATAGCTGGACATCCTTCTAGTTGCTGTATGTGGGACGCGGCCTCAGCATGGCCGGAGAAGCAGTGCGTCGGTGTGCGCCCGGGATCTGAACCCGGGCCGCCAGCAGCGGAGCGCGCGCATTTAACCGCTAAGCCACGGGGCCGGCCCTGGATTATTTTTAAAGCAAAACCTGGTCATACTATTATTTCATCTGTATATACTTCAATATGTACCGTTAAAATATAAGGGCTTTAAAAAAAACCATAAAATCATTATCATAGCTAAAAATCATTAATGCTAATACCTGAATATCACCAAATATGATACTTAATATCACCAAATTAGTGTTCTGATTTCCTCAAGTGTCTCATAAATGTTCTCTTTGCACTTGGTTTATTCAAATTAGTATCTTAACAAGTTCTACACATTACATTTGTGAGATATGTCTCTTAAATGTTTTTAATATATAGTAGTTATAGTCTTAATTTTTTTTCCTTGCCACTTATTTCTTGAAAAACTGGGTCATTGATCTTAAAGAAGGTCTAGCATTCTGGATTTCCCTGATTCTCCCCATTGTGTCATTTAATGTATTCCTGTATCCTCTAAGGACCTTTATATTTTTTATTCTCATTCTTCCACCCTCTGATATTATTTTTATTTATTCATTCATCACTTAACAGATATTGGACAGTTACCATGTGGCAGACATGGTGCAGGCTACTGGGGATATTTCTTTGGCTTTATTTTATTGAGGATATATTGGCTTTTAACACTGTGTAAATTTCAGACGTACATTATTATATTTCAGTTTCTGTAAAGATTGCATCGTGTTCACCGCCAATAGTCTAGTTTTCATCCATCAACATACACATGTGCCCCTTTAAATGTAGTCACGTTTATCATTATTTCCCTTTATGGCTAATTTGTGTGTATGTGTGTGGTTTAAGAAATTTTTCCTGACTCTGGGGTCTTTAAGATACATGTTTTTCTTTTTTATTGTGGTAAAATGTACTTAATGTTTACCATTTTAACCATTTTTAATTGTACAGTTCAGTGGTATTAAGTACATTCACATTGTTGTGCAGCCATCACCACCATCCATCTCCAGGACTTTTCACTCCATACTGAAATTCTATACACATTAAACATTAACTCCTCATACTCCCCTCCCCCCGCCCGCCTCCCCCGGGGCAACCACCACTTTAACTTCTAATTTTTATCTTTTTCCAAATGGCTAGCCAGTATTCCCACACCCAGTGATCTGAGATGCCACCATTATCATATACTTAAGTTCTGTATGTATTTGGGTCTATTTCTGGACCTTCTGTTCTCATCTACTGGTCTGTACAACATTGCATTAATTTTGGAAGCTTTATAGTATGATTTGTCCTGATAGGGCTTGTACCCCTTCCCCTTCTGTAGCCCAGTTGTTTCTTATTGTTAAGCTTTGGGAGTTCTTTATATGTTCTGGATACAAGTTCTTTATCAGATATGTGATTTCCAAATATTTTCTCCCAGTTGGTAGTTTCTTTTCATTCTCTTAACAGTATCTTTTGCAGAGCAAGTTTTAAAATGTGTTAAATTTCAATTTATTAATTTTTTTCTTTTATGGATCATGCTTTTGATGTCATAACTAAAAACCTTTGCCTAACCTAATGCCATGAGTATTTTCTCTTATTTTTTTTCTAAAAGCTGTATAGTTTTACATTTTACATTTAGATCTTTGATCTATTTTGAATTAATTTTCACATGAGGAGTGAGGCATAGGCCAAGGTACTTTTCTTTTCCTCTTGCATATGAATATCCAATTATTCCAACACCATTTGTTGAAAATACTATCCTGTCTTGCCTCTGCACCTTCGTCAAAAACCAATTGACCATATTTGTGTGGGTCTTCTTTGACTCACTCTTCTGTTCATTGACCTGTTTCCATCCTTTCACCAATTAATACCACACTGTCTTACTATAGCTGTATAGCCAGTCTCAAAATTAGGTAGGGTGAGTCCTCCAAGTTGGTTCTTTTAAAAATTTTCGGGTAAGAGGGGTGATTAGGCACATGTGTATGGTGATGGATTGTAATTAGTCTTTGGGTGGTGAACATGATGTAATCTATACAGAAATCAAAATATGATGTACACCTGAAATTTATGTTATAAACCAATGTTACCTCAATAAAAAAATAAAAATAAAAAATAGTAATCTTCAAAAAATAAAAATAAAAATTGGCTATTCTGGTTTGTGTTTCCAAAGAAGGTTTAGTGTAAACTTATCTACATCTATAAAAGAAAATATCCTCCTGGGATTTTGATTGGAATTGCGTTAGATCTATAGATCATTCTGGAAGAACTGACGTTTTACTATGTTGAGTTTTCCAATCCAAGAATACAGTATGTCTATTTAGACTTTTCTTTCATCAGTATTTTGTAGTTTTCAGCATACAGATACTATACATTTTTTGTTTGATTTATACCTAGGTATTTCCTTGTTTTGGAGTTATTGTAAATGCTACTGTTTTGCAAATTTTAGTTTTCAATTGTTGATTGCTAGTATGTAGAAATAAGGTTGATTTTGTATGTTAACCTTGTATTCTGTGACCTCAATAAACTATTAGTTGGAGCTTTTTTGTAGGTTCCTTGGAGTCTACACAATCATGTCTGTGAATAAAGACAATTTAATTTCTTCTTTCCAATCTGTGTGTCACTTCTTTCTTCTTGCCTCATTGTACTGGTTAGCAATTCCAATACAATATTCAATAGAAGTCATGCGAGTGGACATCCTTGCCTTGTTTGTGATCTTATAGGGGGAGCATACATTCTTTCACTGTTGTGTATGATGTTACCTCTTACCTGTAAGTTTACTTTGGTAGATGCCCTTTATTAGGTTAAGGAAATTCCCTTTTATTCCTAGTTTTCTGGAAATTTTTATCATGATTGGATGCTGAATTTTGTGAAAAGCTTTTTCTGCATCAATTGATATGATCCTGTGGTTTTTCTTCTTTGGTTTGTTAATATGGTGGATTACCCTGATTTTTTAAAAAATTGTATTTAATTCACATACCATAAAATTCACCCTTAGTAGTTCTTAGTAAATTCACAATATTGTGCAACCATCACCATGATCTAATTTCAGAGTATTTTCATAACCCCAAAAAGAAACCCCTCACCCATTAGTAGTCACTGTCCATTTACCCCCAGCCCCTGGCAACCACTAATCTACTTTCTGTTTCTATGGATTTGCCTATTCTGGATGTTTCATAAATGGAATCATATAATATATGGCCTTTTGTGTCTGGGTTCTTTCACTTAGCATAATGTTTTCAAGGTTCATCTGTTGTAGCATGTATCAGTACTTCATCCCTTTTTATGGCTGCATTATATTCTACTGCATGGATATACCTCATTTTGTTTATCCATTTGTCAACTGATGGACATTTGAATTATTTCCACTTTTTTGCTATTATGAATAATATTGTAAACATTTATGTACATATTTTTATATGGACATGTTTTCAATACCCAATTGAGTGGAATTGCTGGGTCCTATGGTAATTTAACTTTTTGACGAAACGCCAGGCTGTTTTCCAAAGCAACTGCAACACCTCACATTCCCACCAGCCATGCAGCCTTGCATGGCCAGGATAAACCCCACTTCATCATCATATACTGTTAAATATTTTTGGATTTAATTTGCTAATATTTTGTTAAGGATTTTTTTGTGTCTGTGTTCATGAGGGATATTAGTCTATAGTTTTCTTATTTTGTGTTTCTGTGGTTTTGGTATCAGGGTCATTTTGGCCTCATAAAGAGTAGAAAAGTGTTGCATCTACTGTTTTCTGAAAGAAATTGTATAGAATTGGTGTTATTTTTTAAATGTTTAGTAGAATCCACCAGTAATACCATCTGAGCCTGGAGATTTGATTTTCAGAAGGTTCGCAATGATGGATTCAATTTCTTTGATTGCCTTAGGACTATTCAGATTATTTTTGTATAAGTTTTGGTAATTTGTGTCTTTCCAGGAATTTGCCCATTTCATTTAAGTTGTCAAATTTCTGTGCATCAAGTTTGTAGTATTCGCTCATTGTCCTTTTCAAGTTTGTGGAGTCTATAGTGATATCCCTTCTTGCATTCCTGACATTATTAATCTTTTTTTTTTTTCTCATCAGTTAGGCTGGAGGTTTACTGATTTTTTTTTTTAAAGAACTAGTTTTTGGTTTCATTAATTTCCTCTATATTTTTGTCCTCTCAGTTTCACTGCTTTCTGCTCTTATGTTTACTTCCTTTCTTGTCAGGTTATTTTGCTTGTCTTTTTCTAGCTTCTTAATGTGGAAGCTTAGATTATTGAATTGGGACTTTTCTTCTTTTTTAATATAAGCATTTAATACTATAAATTTTCCTCTAACCATTGCTTTAGCCGCATCTCTCAAATTTTGCTGTTATTTTCATTTTCAGTTCAAAGTATCTTCTAATTTCTCTCGAGACTTCCTCTTTGACTTATGTTATTTAAAAGTGTGTTATGTAATTTCCAAGTATTTGGGTATTTTCTGAGAGTTTTTATGTTATTATTATAGTTTAATTCCATTATGGTCAGAGAACATAGTTTGATCATTTCAATTTTTTAAAAAATTTGTTTTATGACCCAGAATATGGTCTATTTTGTGATTATTCTGTGTGCACTTGCAAAGAACATGTATTCTGCTGTTGCTGGGTGGGGTGTTCTACAACTAGGTCCAGCTGATTAATGGTGGGATTAAGTTCTTCTAAACATTTTTTGCCTAGTTCTATCGATTACTGAGAGAAAAGTGTTGAAGTCTCCAACTCTAATTGTGGATTTGTCCATTTCTCCTTTCAGTTCTGTTTTTAGGTGCACAAACATTTAGAATTGGGACATCACTGAAAATGGTGTAGGGAACTCCAGGGCTCTGTGTCTCCACAAAAGCAACTACAGTAGTCCCTCTTAGCCATGGGGGATACGTTCCAAGACCCCCAGTGGATGCCTGAAACTGTGGATAGTACCGAACCCTATACAGTTGTCCTGCAATACCTGTAGGGGACTGGTTCCAGGACCCTTGCAGATATAGAGAGCCAACTGTATATACCATGTTTTTTCCTATACATACATACCTATGATAAAGTTAAGTTTACAAATTAGGCACAGTAAGATTAACAATAACTAATAAAAAAATAGAACAATTATAACAATATACCATAATAAGTTACTGTAGATGTTAGCAGCCTCAGTATTTTTTTTCTTTTTTCTTTTTTTTGCTAAGGAAGATCAGCCCTGACCTAACATCTGTGCCAGTCTTCCTCTAGTTTGTATGTGGGTCGCTGCCACAGCATGGCTTGGTAAGTGGTGTAGGTCTGTACCCAGGATCAAACCCATGAACCCGGGTCGCCAATGTGAAGGGCACAGAATCTTAACCACTTGGCCATGAGGTTGGCTCAGTATGATTTTTTTTCTTTCCTAATTAAGTCAAGAACTCTAACCTTTTCACTTAAAGGAAACACTTTATGGCTTGTCTTTGGCATATGCAAATTACCAGCATCACTACTCTTGCACTTTGGGGCCATTGTTAAGTAAAATAAGGGCGACTTGAACACAAGCACTGCAATACTGTGACAGTCGATCTGATAACTGAGATGGCTACTAAGTGACTAACTGGTGGATAGCATATATAGCATGGATACACTGGAGGAAGGGATGACTCACGGCCCCGGGTGGGACAGAGATTTCATCATGCTACTCAGAACAGCGTGCAATTTAAAACTTATGAATTGTTTCCCATTTAATATTTTTGGAACGCAGTTGACCATGGGTAACTGAAACTTCGGAAAGCAAAACCGCAGGTAAGGAGGGACTACTGTAAGGAGCTGGCAAAAACTGTCAGAATCAACTTTTGCAGAACTCTGGAAATCTAGTCAAAAGCTTACAACACCCAGGGGAAGCCTTGGTGAACAAAGAAGTTGCTGCTTAGCGGTAAGAGTGCTGTGGCATTTTAAATGGCCCACCTACCATCCCCCACACCCCAGACTGGCAGGGGGTGCTATGAAGACAAGAGCTCACATTTCTGGTACAGGTTACTAGTACCAGAGGGAGGAATACAGGTCCTTCTTAAAGAATTGTGGTTGTGGGTGTCAATGTATCTGGCAGCTCCCTGAAGGATCGTCATAAGAGCTGGCCTTTGTTTCTCCAGACTCGGTGTCCCCAGGGCTTGGCACCTTTTGCTGAATGTATTTAAAGGCACAAGTATTGACTGCAGCAGCCTGGGCAAGGGACTACAGTTGGGAGAAGCAACAGACATGCGAAAAGCCTGGGAAGAAAACGGTTGGGAAAGGAGATATGTAGGGGAAAAGGCCTTTTAAAAGCTCCCACAGTATACAATTGAGAAAGCATAACACATGCTCAGGGCTGGAAACATGCTCAGAAAAGCCTGAGAAAACCCGAGGCTTTCACTGCTGGCTAGCCTTCAGGTTCCACACAAGCAAGAAATGGAAGCTAAGGCCGAGTCGTAAACAGCCTGGCTAAGCACTGAAGGAGTGCTCCAACACAGAGCCAGTCTGTAAAGATCTGAGTATTTTTTTTTTCTTTTTTGTTTTTCTGTTAATAAGTGAATTTAGCAAAGTTGCAGGATATATGAGCAATGTACAAAAATCAATTGTATTTCTATATGCAGGCAACAAACAATTGGCAATTGTAATTCAAAAACACCGTTTATGATAGCATCAGGAAACATGAAATACTTAGGGATAAATCTGACAAAGATGTGAAAGATCTGTACACATGACCTACAAAATATTACTGAGAAAAAAACCTAAATAAACTAAGATATGTGTTGTTTGTGGGTTGTCATGTCAATTCTCCCCAAATTACAGAGCCAATGCAATCCCAATAAAAATCCTCAGATTGTTTTGTAGAAATTGAAAAGCTGATTCTAAAATTCATGTGAAAATGGAAAGAATCTAGAACAGCCAAAATAACTTTTAGAAGTATCAAGTTGGAAAACTAACACCACTTTTTGCTTTAATTTTTATTTATTTATGTATTTTTTCCCCAAAGCCCCACTAGATAGTTGTATGTCATAGCTGCACATCCTTCTAGTTGCTGTATGTGGGACATGGCCTCAGCATGGCCGGAGAAACGGTGTGTCGGTGCGCGCCCAGGATCCGAACCCAGCAGCAGAGCGCGTGCACTTAACTGCCAAGCCACGGGGCCGGCCCCTAACACCACTTGATTTCAAGAATTAGTATAAATCTACGGTAATCAAGACAGTGTAGTATTGGCATTAGGACAAATGGATCAATGGAACAGAAACCCACTCGTACATGGACAACTGATTTTTGACAAAGGTGCAAAGGCAATGCGTGGAGAAAGAACACCCTCTTCAACTAATGGTGCTGGACAACTGGACAGCTGTATGCAAAAAGAATAACTTAAAGCCATACCTGAAGCCATATAGATAGATACAGACACATAGAGCCAAATGGATCCCAGACATAAATGTAAAACCTAATAAACTTATAGGAGAAAACCTTTATCATTTTGGGTTCAAGATTTCTTAGAAGAACAAAAGCACAATCCAAAGAATAAATAGACTTCATCAAAATTAAGCCTCTGCTCTTCAGACAGTTAAAAGAATGAAAGGAAAAGCCAAGACTAGGAGATCTTTCCAAAACATATATCTGATAAAAGGATTTGTATCCAGAATAGAGAGCTCTCAAACTCAACACAACCTAATTTTTAAAATGGGCAAAAATAGTGAACAGGTACTTCACCAAAGGATGGCAAATAAGCATGTGAAAAGATGCTCAACATGATTAGCCATTAGGGAAATGCAAATTAAAACCACAAGATACCACTTCAAATTTCCTAAAATGGCTAAAATTGTATAGACTGACCATGCCAAGTGTTGGAGAAAATGTGGAGAAACTGAAACATTCATACACATTACTGATGGGAATGTAAAATAGTCCATGGGCCGGCCCCGTGGCTTAGCGGTTAAGTGCACGCACTCTGCTGCTGGCAGCCCTGGTTCGGATCCCGGGCGCGCACTGACGCTGGCTTCTCTGGCCATGCTGAGGCCGCGTCCCACATACAGCAACTAGAAGGATGTGCAGCTATGACAGAAAACTGTCTACTGGGGCTTTGGGGAAAAATAAATAAATAATTGTAAAATAGTCCAACAACTTCAGAAAACAGTTTGGCAGTTTCTTAGAAAGTTAAACATACACTTACCATACATATGATCTAGCCATTCTCCTAGGTATTTACTCAAAAGAAAAAATATACATATATCTCTTGTATATGAATGTTCATAGCAGCTCTATTTGTTTTTGTGTGAGGAAGATTAGCCCTGAGCTAACATTTGATACCAATCCTCCTCTTTTTGCTGAGGAAGACTGGCCCTGGGCTAACATCTGTGCCCATCTTCCTCTGCTTTACATGGGATGCTGGCACAGCCTGGCCTGACAAGCGGTGCATCCGTGTGTGCCCAGGATTCGAACCTGCGAACCCTGGGCTACCACAGCAAAACACGTGCACTTAACTGCTACAGCGCTGGGCTGGCCCGCAGCTCTATTTTTAATAGCCAAAAACTGCAAACAACCCAAATGTGAATAAACTTAAGTGAATAAACTGGTGTATCCATACCATGGAATGACTCAACAATAAAAAGAAATGAACTATGGAGACAAGCAACAATGTGGATGAGTCTCAAAATAATGAAATAGTCAAAGAGCCAGACCAAAAAAGCATACGTACTATATGATTCTATTTACACAACTCTAGAAAATGCCAATTCCTCTATAGTGACAGGCAAATCAGTGGTTGCTGGGGGGCGGCTGGGAGGAAAGACCTATCAAGGGCAGAAGGAAACTTCTGGGGGTGACAGGTATGTTCAGTAACTTGATTGTGGTGATGGTTTCACAGGTGTAACTATGTCAAAATGTATCAAAGTATACACTTTAAATATGTTTATTTTATAATAAAAATAAAGGCCGTTAAAAAGCCAGGCAGCCACACCCCATTGGAGCTAGTCCTATTAATGATAAATAGCAATGAAACCAGAAGTTCCTAATATTACCTCAGCTCCTTTATACATTAGGAATTAGGTTTTTTATTTCTCACAAAAAACTTCTCTCAGAATAAAAGATGTTCTTAAATGAAGAAATGCACAAAAGAATATACAAAACAGACCCCTGACTAAAAATTTCTCATATGTTCTTTTAGTCTATTCTGTTTTCCACAGACCAAACCAACCAAACAGTGATTTGGGGAAAAAAACCAAACGCCACAATGTATCTTTTTGAAATGTAAATACACACTTTATTTTTAAGAATATAGTTATATTTTAAAAACAGGACCTGTATACGTATGACTAAGCAGCATGGCTGACACAGATCAAGTCCACACTGGTAAGCTTTTGAGAACCATTTAATGTGCCGACAGTAGTACTGGCGCAGACAGAGTAAGAATAAATAGTGCTTTGGGGAGAGCAGTAGTGATCGACAGGATAGGTAAAGGAGCCTCATCGTGGATGCTACAGCAGGAACAACTCCCCAGTACTGACATGTGCAAAGTTCCAGATCTCCACGACAGAAATGGCCCAACCCATCCAAACAGCGTCCCAACCTGGCTGGCAACTGCAGGGGGTAGATGAACTCAGGCAAAATGGGTACAGGGATGGGGGGACTGGAACCAGAGAAAAACTGAAGAAACAGAGTTCAGACAAGCATGTGTGTTCAAATACACATACCCCCACCAAGGGCATTGCACTATATAACAGAACTGTACACAATGTAACACAGGAGCTCTCAGCCTCCCCATCACCTCTTTGGCAGTACGTCAGGCCATCTCAACTTGTGACACACAGACATCTCATCAGGTGGAAGGCTGTCCTGTGTAGTAGGGACAGGCCTTTAGGTGAGAGCAAAGCTATCATAGCTATAGCATTAATTGAACATCCCTAAACAAAAAAGATATTAATTGCTAATAAGTGTACAAGCCAAAATTACTTCATGTCCCATACCCCAAGGATGGGCATAGTCAATCATTTTACTATACAATGGTGAAATAGAACAAGCCCTTGATTGTGCTTTAGCAAGTGGAATTATGGGGTAGAGAAAGAAATTAGGTTCCATATGCTAAAATTTGCACTTACTGCTATGAAATAAGTTTTAATGTGTTTCCTGAATCAAAATAAAACCAAGTCTCTAAGGACCCACTAAGCCTACGATGGACTTGCATCTGTAACACATTTACTTCTGTAAGTTAGGCCCATGGTAATGGGACCTCTCCAGGGTTTCAAGGACACCTAAACTGAAGAAAAATTAAAACCACCCCCACAAAATTAGGTCCAGTCTAGGCACAGGAAGCCACAGCTGGCTGATCAGGGCTTCTCAGGACTGAATGTTGGTCGAATTGAGGATTCGAGAAGTAGCATCAGATTTGGAAGCCTTTGAAAGTTCTCGCTGTTGAAAAATAAATAACATCAGTGGCAATACTGCCCTCTCATGCATGCCCCGCCCTTGTAAGCATGGGTAAGTGTCAGCATAAGGTCCCCTGAGGGCTGTTTCTCTGAGACAGAGGTCCCTAGCCCAGCACAAGCTGTGTTAGGAACAGAAGGTGAGGGACTCTGAACACCATTCTATTAGTCACAGATTAAGCATGTGCACATATACCCTTGACTCCTTTCCTCAGCCAGTCCATCCTGTCAAAACCTCACAGAAGAGAAATCCCTTATACTTCACAAAATACTCTGAGTTGTCAAGCTAGGTAGGCAACAAACTTTGGTCTTTTAAGCCCTTTATAAAACAGTGGGCCAGACTATGTATCTACCAATCCCTGGGGCTGAGGGCCTTGTAACCTGCTGGTGATTTGATCTCATGCTGGAGCACATGGTATAGAAGCAGAAGATAGAGCATGAATGACCTGTGAGAAAGATAGCTGTTAGTAGCAGTTAGTCTACTGGCTTTGGTGCTGCCTGGTGGAGTCATAGCAACCAAAACCAGATGAACCTCTCTAGGCCTACCCAGAGAGACAAGCAGATACATTTAAGCCCCAAGTGGATGAAACAGGGCTTGGGTGAGCAAGCAAAAAAGAGAAAGCTGGACTCTCTGTCCAGCAATCAGCTAGCCAGAGTGACATGCACTCACTTCTATAGGTAGAACCACATCAGTCATGTAATTTGAAAAAAGTGCCAGCATATGAAGCTAGCTTCAATGCTCAAAACGAGCTGTAGCCATGAGCAACTGTCCCATTCTCTATCACTGCAGCAACAGGAGAATTGGCGCCCTAGGCTTTAACTCAATAGCCCCCCAAGGGTAAGGAGCAGCCTTACCTCTCAACAGGAAGATACTGAGGGAAGAGGGAACACACATGGTTAAGTAAAGGGCACTACAGTTAAGTGTTAGTAAATATGGAGTAGGTTACTAGGCACTGAAGAACATTCTGGAAAAATTCCTTTCTTCCAGTGCCTCATATCTGCTTTCACAGCTCAATGTGGTAGAAATAGGCAAAGGCAAGGAGATGAGTGTTGGCTAGCTCAGAGTAGACATAAAGTTGGTGATTCAGCCCCGAAGAGTTAGTAAGGGGTATACTCCAGGAAATAATCAGCACACAGGCCAAGGACCTCACAGGCAGCACACAGCTGGGGCACCCCTCCCCACGTGATGGGCCTCTTCTTTCCAGCACATTGGAGGCCTTTGATGTCACAATCGGGGAGGGTGAAGGTTTTCAGCTGTCAAATAACATGATAAAAAAAACTTTGCCTGACTTTAGGTGGGGCTGAGAATCCAATTCAAGTCTGAACAAGTTTTCTTGTTAATCAGCAAATTAGTCAGTCTGTTGGAACTTAAGCCAGATATTTATTATTTTTGAAGTCTGTATTAGGATTTTCTGCTTCCTTTGTAAAAAAGGTTCTATGATAGTATAGCTGAGATTATTGGTTAGTGTAGCCCTGTGCCCAGATGGGAATGAAGCCAGCAGATGACAGATCAGTTTGGAAAAGGGACACGGGACATGCAGGGGTTGCCATACAGACCTGAAGCCCAACAGTGGAGCTGTCAGAGAGGGACGGATCCTTCTAAGAACAAAGAATTAAGACAATTACCAAGAACTCCACCAAGAGAGCACCAGGGCAGTTGATTAGAAGGGTCACCTCCTGCAGCCAGGGAATGGTATTTCTTAAGCAGAAGGATCCAAGTTAAATGTCTAGTTGCTGCTGCCAACATCCTTCCTATATACTCCCCTTAAACCCCCCTCACCCCATGCCATGGTCAAGGCAGGAAAGGGATTCTCAGCCTCCAAAGGACCATCCTAACTAACAGCCTGGGTGCCCTTGGGAAGACACCCACTCTGCCCCAACTGTGTGCTCCCCAGAGACTGGTAGATATTAGAAAAGGTGAATTACCGCAAACTCAGCATAGGTGCTGGCAACAGAATTAGTGCTGAAGTTGCGCTGGAGGGGGGCCGAGTTGGGGTACCCACCACTCAGGATGCTGTCATTGAGCTCCAAGTTCTCCTTGTTGGCTCCATGCCTACCAGCATGGGGTGTTTTTTTCCCTGAACAGGTGGTAGTGATGACTGACTGTAGAGAAAGGAAAGATAGATCAATGTATCATCCTTATAATGACCACACACACACACACAAAAATGAAAATTGTCAAAGGCTGATACCATCTTTATATTATTTATGTGTATGTAATCCTATACTTCTGGTTTAAAAAAATACAAATTCTAAATGATCTGCAGAACACCTATCTTGAGCAGAGTTTGTAAAATACTTCAAAGACTGAACACATTTTAGCACATACTCCCCACCTATTCAAGAGTACCCAACTGTGTCTAGTGATCCAGTGTCACTGGGCTGGATGGAACCCACATGCAGGGACCTTGCTCTGCAGCAACTGAAGACTAGGCTTTAAACTGAGCCTACGGACACCATCACCTGATCTTCAGCTTCCCAGTCACATCTCAGTGCTTCCCATGATGCTAGTGGGGCTTAGAATGACCATTCTCTTCTTTCTCATGTAGTTTTTTGACAGATTAGCTAGCTTACGTCTGTCAACTCAGCATCTTGGTGATAACTGAATCCAGGGATCTTAGAAACTGGAACAGATAGGTGGGGGCCCTGGGTAAACAGGCTGGGACAGTGTCAGGGATCTGCTTGCACACAGAGCATACTAACCTTGCTGCCAGAAGGTGGAAGTCGAGACACAGGGGAGCGGTAGATCGTCCCCCCAAAGATGGGCCGAATACTACTGTTGGCCGTAGCATTGGACATGGTGGTGGTGTTCAGCTAAGAAGAACAGAGACGACTGATGTGAGAATGTGCTCAGCAACCCATCCCTACACTACAGAGAAACGAGAAGGGAAAGCAGTCTAAGAAAGATGGGTTTACATGGTGAATAGCTTTGAGGAAACCTGTGAAAAGTGTTCAAAGCCTGTTTCTGTCCAGCAGATGAACTGTGAATTGGTACAACCATTTTGTTTCTCAAAGTTAGACAGACACTTATCATATGACCCAGCCATATCACTCTTAGGTATTTACCCAAGAGAAATGAAAGCATATATCCATACAAATACATAAATATTTATAGCAGCTTTGGGGCCAGCCCGGTGGCGCAAGCAGTTAAGTGCACACGCTCCGCTGCGGCGGCTCGGGGTTCGCCAGTTCGGATCCTGGGCATGCACCGATGCACCGCTTGGCAGGCCATGCTCTGGTGGCGTCCCATATAAAGTGGAGGAAGATGGGCACAGATGTTAGCCCAGGGCCAGTCTTCCTCAGCAAAAAAAGAGGAGGACTGGCAGATGTTAGCACAGGGCTGATCTTCCTCACAAAAAAAAATATATATATATTTCTAGCAGCTTTATCTGAAATAGCCAAAAAAATAGAAAAAAGCCAAAAAACTAGAAATAAGCCAAATATCCATCAGCAGGCAAATGGATAAGCAAATTGTGGTATAGTCATACAATGGAATACTGTTCAACGATAAAAAGTCTTGACCTACTGATACGTGCAACAACATGGATGAATCTCAAAAAAAAATTATGCTAAATGAAAGAAGCCAGACAAAAAAGAATATGTAATGTATGATTCTATTTATGTAAAATGTTAGAAAATGCAAACCAATAGCGACAGAGCAAATCTGTGGTTGCCAGGGGATAAGGGGGAAGGAGGAAAGGGAAGGGGTGGGGGAAGGGAAGAGGACGGGAATACAAAGGGGCAGGAGGAAACTTTGGGTGCGATGGATATGATCATTGTTTGCTTAATCTGCTTGCACCCATTGTAGTGATGATTTCATGGTGTATACATATACCAAACCTATTAAAGCATACACTTTAAATATTGTGTCAATTTTACTCAATAAAGCTATAAACATTTTTTTAATTAAAAAAACTTGAGGTGGGGCCGGCCCTGTGGCTTAGCGGTTAAGTGTGCGCGCTCTGCTGTTGGCGGCCCGGGTTCCCCCTTTGGGGGGAAATAAAATAAAAATTAAAAAAAAAAAAAAAAAAACTCGAGGTGGATTAAAAGCCTTAAATGGAATGGCAAAACTATTAAAATACAAGACACAAACTAGGAAATACAACATAGGAAAATGTTTGTATGGCTTCAGGTCATGGATGGCTTAATGACAAGGTACAAGAAGCACAAGCCATATAGAAAACAGATTGAAAACATTTTTACTATATTAAAAATTAAGAACTTTCTGTTCATTAACAAAACACAATAAAGAGTAAAAAGACAAGCTACACAAGAGACACAAATAACTGCCAATGAATATGGCAAAAGGTTCAACTTCATTAGTAATTAGGGAAATAGAAACTAAAATCATGAGACATTACTTCATACCCATCAAAAAGACAAAAATTTAAAAGTCAAGATTTCTATCACGTTTTGGCAAGGACGGGAGCCACCCTAACAAGAGGCACTGCCACTGGAAGCAGACATTATTACAACCCATTGGGTGCACAGACTGAAAGATGAGTGCAGCCAGGACTTCAGAAGTGTCTGAATACAGCCCTCTTGAGAGCAAGGGCTGGCTCACTTATCTCTGTATTCTCAGCGTCTAGCAGACATTCCCAAACTTTTAATTAAAACAAACCTTTCTAGAATTGAATTTTAGTGTTATGTTTTTAAAAGTTTATTTTCGTAATAAAAAATTATGTGACAAACTACCTAACATCAAACAACAGGGAACTAGTTTAATGAATGACAGTGTGTCAAGAGGATCGACTCTACAGCTAATAATAAGCAGGTATTTGAAGAAAGTTTGCTGCTATTAAAAAAAAACTCACAGGGCCGGCCCCGTGGCTTAGCAGTTAAGTGCCCGCACTCCGCTGCTGGCGGCCCGGGTTCAGATCCCGGGCGCGCACCGTTGCACCACTTGTCCGGCCATGCTGAGGCCGCGTCCCACATACAGCAACTAGAAGGATGTGCAACTATGACATACAACTATCTACTGGGGCTTTGGGGAAAAAATAAATAAATAAATAATAAAACAAAACAAAACAAAACCAAACCCTCACAGGGCCTGCCCTGTGGGTTAGCAATTAAGTGCGCACGCTCCGCTGCTGGCGGCCCGGGTTCGGATCTAGGGCGCGCACCAATGCACCGCTTGTCCGGCCATGCTGAGGCCGCGTCCCACATACAGCAACTAGAAGGATGTGCAACTATGACATACAACTATCTACTGGGGCTTTGGGGGAAAAAATAAATAAAAAATTAAAAAAAAACCCAAAAAACTCACAACCAATACCAAAAAGGCAGAAATCAAACTTATAATATGATCTCTATTTTGTAAAAATACATTATTTTGAAAAACTTTTTTAAAAAGAAAAATATTCTCAATGGTTCTCTTAGAGTTATATTACAGATGATTTTTTAAGCATTTTATATGTTACAAAACATGAGTTGAGGAGGGAAAAGGGAAATAATGCTTCACTTCATTTATCAAAGAAAAAACTAAAAAAAAGAAGAAAGAAAAAACTCCCAATTTCCTTTTCTAGAGACTAAGGAGTATTAAGTATTCCACTTACAAAACATGCAAGTCCTCTTTCACATAGTACCATAGTCACTTGTCAGAATTATAGGATGAACCTCTGAAGGTTTACCATTGCAGAATGTTGACAAGTATTGGCCCCCCCTAAGTTTAATCCAAGGACTCAACAACTGGCACACATCAAAGCTGGCCACTCCTTGACTGTAGAGACTGCTATCAAGTCTCTACTCAGGATTAAACTGCACTCTTCCATTCACCCTCTCAACTGGACTCAACCTGGAAGGCCAGAAAAGCCCTTTCCCATCTCTGCAGGAGAGAAGGCAAGAGACAGCCCAGAGCCCTAGCCTCAACAACCCCTCATCAGCAGTGGTTCACAAAGCCTCACGTTTACCTTGCGCACTTTGCCTGGTGTGTTGGGTGCCAGGCCTCGCCGCTTGTTGGGTGTTCGGGGAGCACTGCCATAGAGCATCTCTGTCTCTGTCTGCTTCTTGTTCTTTAGTTGCTATGTGAAAGTCAGAAACCACAGTGATAAATCACAATAAGAGAACAAGTCTGAGACGGGAACAGAAGCAAGGCCAGAAATCTAGTGCCAAGTCTCTGCACCCAGAGCTAAAAAGAGCTGCCATGGGCTGCTGCTTTAATCCCTGGCAGATTCTGGGCTGCTCACATTACTATCTTCGCCCCTCTTCCCAAATTGTGTTCACTTACTCTTTCCTGCTTGGCTCGCTCTTTCTCTAATTGATGCATCTCCCATTGTTCTGTCACATACTCCATGAATTTCTGCCCATTCACCACAAATGCCTTTGAATGCTCCTCTTCCCACATTTCAATCCGTGCCTTCAACTCCTCTTCCAGCTGAGACCAGAAACAAGGACATGTTAATTACTTCAAATCTTTGGTGTGAAGCCCAAATGAAATGATTCTCCCAAAGAATGACCCCACCCTCCTCAGAGCATCATTAGCCTAACTTCAGGTAGCTGGACCCACGTGGGTACAGGTTAGAGTGGCCAGAAATCAAAGCCTAGGGATGGTTCATTCACAATACACATCAAGGTGGGAAAAGGCAAGAACTCAGACTCTGACCACTAAGCTGGAGGCAGCACTGGGGAAGATCAGCAACATTAAATGGGCAGTGTACATTAAGAGCAGCACTGTCTGGGCCGGCCCCGTGGCTTAGTGGTTAAGTGTGTGCGCTCCGCTGCTGGCAGCCCGGGTTCGGACCCCGGGCGCGCACCGACGCACTGCTTCTCCAGCCATGCTGAGGCCGTGTCCCACATACAGCAACTAGAAGGATGTGCAGCTATGACATACAGCTATCTACTGGGGCTTTGGGGGAAAAAAATAAATAAAATTATAAAAAAAAAAAAAAAAAAAAAAAAAAAAAAGAGCAGCACTGTCTGGGTTCCAATCTAGAATCTACCTCTTACTGGCTATGAAAAGGTGGGCAAGTTACTTAAGTTCTCAGTGCCTCAGCTTCCTCATCTGTAAAAATGGAAATAACACCAACCTCATAAGGATGATGTGACGATTAAATAAATAAATGGAAAGCACTTTGAAATAGTTTGTGGCACTTAATTCAATAAATGCTATTATTACTAAAATAGAGGACAGTAATGAAGCCCACAGCACTTTCTTAAAAGCTTGCCTTATGTGAACTGTGTGCCCCCAAAGTCGTATGTGGAAGTCCTAACCCCTAGTATCTCAGAAAGCAGCTTTACTTGGACACAGAGGTAAAGTTAAAATTAGGTCATTAGGGTAGGTCCTAATCCACATGACTGGTGGCCTTATAAGAGAAAATTTGGACATAGACACATACAGAAGGAAGATCATGTGAAGACACAGCAAAAAGATAACTACCTGCCAGCCAAGGAGAGGGGCCTCAGAAGAATCCAACCCTGCTGACACCTTGATCTCAGACTTCTAGCCTCCAGAATTGTGAAAAAATGAATTTTTGTTGTTTAAGCCACCCAGTCTGTGCTACATTGTCATGGCAGCCCTAGAAAGCTAATAAACCTTGATATTCAGTTGCTTATACTAGGAAGGCCCTGTATAGACCTTTGCCTAAGCTTTGAAAGAGTTTTGGGGCAAAATGATTCAAAGCAAAAGGTATACAACAAGTGAGGTATTTTGTAGCCAAGCACCAAAAACTCTTAGCAACAAGATTACCTTAGGGAGTGTTTTTTGGAGCTTGGCTCGTTGCTTTTCTTCTTTTAGAAGATTTCCTCCACGGTTCGTAAATCGACTTGGATCTGAAGCTTTTCTCTGTGAAAAATACATTTTAATTAGCATAAACCCCTAGAGAGAACTTCTGCTATGATTCCTTGCTCTCATAAACTGATAAGTATCATTAAGGAGACTTTCCAAGAGCTTTGCATTCCCATCCACTCTAAGCAATGAGAAATGGTGGCACTCTAAGGCAGGGGAGTGGTGGGTGAGCATCCCGGGAATACGCAAGACTATCCACAGGGGTGCGGGAAAACTACTTGTTTCCTTTTTAATCTAACAAGTCTAAGAAAGGCTTCACTATTTAATGCACAACGTCACTGGCTCCCTTCCCTAGTTTGGATGTCAAAAGACTACGTGTCACCTACAGGAAATGAGGTACGCAGAGGGACAAGAGGGGGTCCACACTCGGAGGGCTTGGTGGTGGCACCCCTACTTGCCCACTTACTTCTGGCATATTGAGACAATGCAGCTTAAATTAAGGCGTTTGCCCAGTTAAGGGGTTTATAGATAATCTGGTTTTTATGAAATTAACCATCAAAATGGACAAGGAAAAAATGTAATGTTAGGCTTCTTATTCTTCTTTTCTATTTTTTGTTATTCTAACATGTATACAGTATATCAGAGCAGTAATATAAGTATATAGCTTGTAAATATAAATTAGGTGTATACACTCAAAAATAGAGGGAGATAATCAGAAAAGTTTAGAAACAATCTTGACAATTTGGGAGCCAAGCTTGTAAAAAAATTCTATTTCCCTTCCAGACTGCCTGACTGGTGACTGCTTATAAATGATAACTAAAGGGGATGGTAATTACTTTCTCATTTTTTCTTAAATATTGCCATGTCTACAACAGTTGCTTATTTGGCTCTTGACTGATACTTACTTCTACTCTTTCTTGCTGTCAATCAGAAGTAAGGAGTAACTTAGGACTAGGACATCTGTTATTAAACAGCTGTAAGATCTCACACAGTTCTCGCCACTTCTGAGTCCTAGTTTCCTGCCTGTGAACTTGGAGGAGTTGAACTCAGGGTTCTCTGAAGGCCCCTTCAAGCTCTATCAGAACCAGCATGAACCCAAGAATGAGTCTCCTTGAATTCTGTGCCCTATGTGCCTCGCTTGCCTCATCCTAGTCCCAGCCCTGAGCTCTAAAATGCTGTGGGAACCTGTCTGTACTAAGTCTATCAGAAGAAAAGGAATTCAGAGTATAAAAATGTGCCCCAATACCCAGGCAATTTTCTAAGAAAACAGACAAAGTTGGAGTGTTAGAGAATGTTAGTTGCCTCCCCAACATCCATTCTTTCTCCTTCCTTAGTAACAGAACCCAAATTTACCTGTGGCAGCAATTCTCCCAGCTTTGCCAGCAGCTGGTGTGGCATATAAGCAGAGGTGCTATGAGGAGAGCCTAGGAAGAGCCTTTCGAGTGGCTGGAGGGGCAATGCCTTCTGTGTTCTTCCCTCTACCACACCGCCTGAAATGCTAAGGTGGGAGCTCTAGAGCCATCCTGGACCTGAGGTAAGGCCCACCCCTTAGTGGTAGGGGAGCCATGAGATGAAGAAACCTGGGACCCCACTGACTGTGGAACTGCCATACCTGCCCTGCACTGCTTATCTCTGGACTTTCTTCATGCAAGAAACTTCTGCCTTATTTAAGCCATTAATTTTGGGTCTCTCTCTTATATGTTCCCGCATATAAGCTTAACAAATACAGATAGGTTAGCAGTAATTCAGAGACTTAATGATGACGACAGGGTATTAGAAACCTGGTAAAGAGTAAAGGAAACTGGACTCGGACTTGAAACAGGGCATGCTTTCTTAACACTTTATTGTACTCTAAGGAAAACAAAAACTAGGACACTACCTCAAACTCTAAGAAAAGCCTCCAGCTTTCTTTCCACTTCTGGACACCTTCAAAGAGTTCTTTGTGAACCTCATAGTAGTTTTTTAACCGCACAATCTCGACATCATGGAGCTGGAGCACATTTTCTGTGTAGTCCTCTGCAAGATATAAGCCCAGTCATTTTAAAAAATTCCTCTAGTGTTTAGTATCCCAATTTACTAATCCTTCTTCCCCTAAAATGGAAATATTTTTCTTCCTCATAGTAAAAATGGTACAATAAATAAGTATACATCATGGATAGTAAAAGCCAGGTTTGTCATCATCAGCCTGGGAGCACTAGGGACTAAGGGACTAGGGTGTGGACTAAAATGATTAAGATTCTCAAAACTGTGTCATCTCTTGCCTTGTCTTAGTTTCTTTCATATTATTCCTTTCTATCCTGCCCAATAGAGGGCTGGGTCACAGATAATGTCCAAAAACACTTGTTGAATTTAGTAAAGACAGCCTTATCTTTATATTCAGTTCAGGTCAGACTAGAATTCTGTTGGGCTCTGGGCTCAGACTGCGGGCTCAAACGTGGGCTCTGCCAATGACCTGCTGTGTGCCTCTGGGCTCAGGTGCTCAACATTTATGTGCCTTAGTGTCCTCATCTGTTGATATGAGGATTTTTTTTTCTTAATTTTATTTTTTTTTCCCCCCCAAAGCCCCAGTAGATAGCTGTATGTCATAGCTGCACATCCTTCTAGTTGCTGTATGTGGGACGCGGCATCAGCACGGCTGGACAAGTGGTGCGTCAGTGCACGCCCGGGATCCGAACCCGGGCCGCCAGCAGCGGAGCACGCGCACTTAACCGCTAAGCCAGGGGGCCGGCCCTGACATGAGGATTAAGTGAGATAATATTGCTAAGGATTTGAAATTGCATCTGGCATACAGTAAGCACCTAATAAACTTAAGCTTCACAACTACAGGCTACAGTGACATACTACTTCAGAAATCAAGAGAGCCCTTGTTTCCTAACAGCATTTGCAAATGCTTATTTGTACAGGAATGGCAATTTATGCTGAATGGCTTGAAAAGGTAGCTATATCTGTTCAGTAGAGGAAATACTTCCTAGTGAGTGTGTCTGCACTTGTAAAAGACAAGTGAGCAGGCCACATGAAGACCACCGCTTCTATACTAACCAGAATAGTAAGGGGTAAAAGCTTGTCTCTGCTCCTGGCTGTAAAAACACTGGTCCCAGTATTGAGCCAGCTCCACTCGAATAGCCTCAATCACTTTCTTCATGTTTTGCATCTTGAGTTCTTCCAACCGATCCACCTCTAATTGCAGCTGAAACAAAGAGACCTGTTAAAGGTGCTCATCATACTTTTACATTCACATAGGTTTGCAAAAGTTTCCCCCTTTTTAAATAAAATTATAACACAAAGCCACAGAGGTAAATCAATACTCTATAATAATGATACTATAGGAGCCAGAAATCTAAGAAATGTACACAAAAGACAGAAGATGAGCAGGTTACTGCCATCCTTTTCTGACGCTTGTCTTAAAAATAGGCTCGCTCAAGGCAGAAACAGTAAAGACAGACTTGACACAGAAACTCTGCTCTCAGAGACTGCTGACTCAGTGCCACTGGGTTTCTTACCGCTTTCCTGACCTTGGCCTTTGACCCAGTCATAATCGTGGCCACAGCTTCTCTCTCTTCTGAAGGTATTTGCAATCTGTCCCAGAGCTCTCGGATCTGAGTTCGCAGACTCTCACAAACTGCTTCGTTTTGTGATTTTCGCATTTCTAGCTGTAGCAAGGAAAGCCAGTGGTTATAGCAAAGACAGGAGCACAAAAAAGCCTAGGCTTCCAGCCTCCCACAAGGAAATGTCTGGATCCACATGGAGAATAAGCACTTTTACAAGATCGTGAAGAGGTGTGTTTTCATGACTTCTGACCACAAACTATAAGGCTATCTTTATGGTAGGATCTCAAACTCCAAGAATCAGGATTCAAATTTTGAATTAAAAAAGATTTTTTGGGGGCTGGCCCCAAGGCCTAGTGGTTAAGTTCGGCGCACTCCACTTTGGTGGCCGGGGTTCGTGGGTTCAGACCCTGGGGACGAACCTACACCACTTGTCAGCCATGCTGTGGCGGTGACTCACATATAAAATAGAGGAGGATTAGCATAGATATTAGGTCAGGGTGAATCTTCCTCAGCAAAAAAAACAAAAAATAAACAAAAAAAAGACTGAAGGAAAAAAACTGTCCATTTTTTCAAATTGCTGGATACTATGGAGATCCCAGGCCATAATCTGAGTAGACTTTACCTGCCGCAGCAACTTTTGTAGTGTTGCAATATTCTCCAAAGATAGACAAAAGGCATCTTCATCTTCACACACCACATCTCTTTCAAAGCTTGTGTCTGGGGTGTGATCTAATTCCTCCATACACAGTATGATCTGTCTCTTTAAGTTGACAAACTCCTCATGCCTAGATGCCTATAAAACAAAATGATTACGAGATACCCAGAGGCAAGTCAGATTGACTTTTAGTAAGTATGAATGCAAGCGGTATACCTTCGTTTCCCTCAAAGTCACCACGTGTTGTTGGAACTGCTTCAGCTCTTCTAAGCTGGGAACTGCAGCAGTGTCAATGTCATAGTGGGGCATGCAAAGAATTTCACACAGTTCTCGATCTTGTTCTTGAAGTAGTTTGAGTTCCTGTTTTCTCTCCTTTTTCTGTTTTCGCATCAGTTCTACTTGAGTGCGCAAATCCTTTTCTAGTTGCAAGATGGTCGTCTCTCCTTCTTCCTGTATAAGACAGTGTACCATTGTTCTAAGATTCCAAGTGGATTTCTTCCAAGGAAGAGAAGGACAATGGAAGAAGGCTAGGATGACGGACTTTTAGTTAAACTTACAAGTAAGTCAACTCATGGCCAACAGAATATGGCACAAAGAGGGTCCCCTAAGGAAGGTCTCCAATAAGGAAAGGTACCAGGGCACTTTTGCAAGAGGAGAAAATTGGTTGGAAAGCTTGCTCTAAATCAGCTATAGGGTGGTTGGTATATTTAGCTCATAACTAAATGCTCAACCTAATAATCCTAAGAACATCACCTAACCAGTAAAAATTTAATAGTCCTTGCTCTACTCCTAACAATAAACAGAAAAAAAAAGTGGCAATTATATGTCCTATTCAACATTGATGAACTAAGAACTATCATGTAATTTAAGGGAGAGGGACTACTGTATAGACACCTAACTTCTCACCAAATTTCACATTGAAATTAAAAAAAAAAAAGTCTAAAGAAAGAAACTATTTGTCCAAAATCAATGATATTTATGCCATTTCTGTTAATTCCAGGAACTCTACTGATGTCATGGTCTGCCTGGTTGCTCTTGGCTGCCAGGTATGAACTATCCTTAACCCTTTAAAAGCAGTCTCCCTCCTAGGCTGACTCCACCTAGATATCCAGGCAGTTCTTCCTGTAACAGGGAGAGGGACCTAAGAACTTGATCAGTACCACATCAGCCCTAGTGTGCTGTCCCTGCACTCACATCTATTCTAATTACCTTCCCAAGCTCCACATACGTCTTTATTTTTTTTATCCCAATACTATTTTTACCGATTCTAACCAGGGATATGTTTTGGGGCCCCATCTGTTATTCATTTCATCCTTGTTGGTGTCCTCATTCAAGCCCCTGACTTGCACTGGACCACAACACAGCAGCCTCTCAGCTAGGTACACGATAATCATGGCATGCTCTGAACTTGACCACGTTCTCCTGATATCCAGCTTTTGAGACATTTCTTCTCAAGTAGCCATTTTGGCTGGTTCAGTGATGTGCAGTTTCTGGGTATGAAAAAACCCACAAAGGCAGGTTTGGGGGTAACTTTCCTTTGTATCACTAATTATTTTTGCTTCCTAGGTAGTTCTTTTCATTTTCTTTCAAAGAAAGAATAGCATAGTACCATCTTGCCTAGCTTCTCCTCAGAGTTAAAAAATTTCTATATGCCCTACAAATTGAATTGAAAGCAAAAGAAAGCTTGTTTTTGATAAAAGCATTGCAACACTTATTAGCTTCTTCACCTCTCAACAGGGCAGGCAACTCTTTACATAAGTGAAAATTACTTTGCTGGAACTAATGAACTAGGCAGCTCATTTCCCCCACTTCTCATGTCTAGCAGCCCCCTACCCTACAAGAAAGCCTTCCACCTGCAGCCCCAAATCAAAGTTCCTCCTAAATCTCAGACCCAAGCAGGATCCCGAGACCCTACTAGGTACCTGAAATGGTTCGACATGTAACTCGCTGCACAGGGTATTCAGCTCTTTTTGACAGACAGATATGCTTTTGATGAGCCTTTCCTTCAGGCTTTCCTCCTCAGCAATCATCATATCCAGGAGGTCCTACAAGAGAGAAAACAGTCCCATAAAAATTGGGGGCCAATGGGAAATAAAAACCCAAACCAACAAATAACACAAAAACCTTCATAATTTCAAATTTTTAAGAAAGGACTTAAGAACAAACAAAACCAGGAAGAGCCTCTGACATCCTAGTGTCACTTCTATATGCTATCTCTGATGAGACACCAGCAGTCTTATTCCTGTCCCACTGCAAAAGACCAGCACTACTCAACTCACCTTGATATGCTTCTTTACAACCTCAGTTCTTTGTAACCGCTGGTCCTCTGGAATCCCAATTAATTCCCATATTTCCCGAAGGTGATTAAGGGCTTTCTGGAGACATACTACGGACTCCTCCGCCAGCACCTCACTGAAAAGCAAAAGAGAAGCCAGTTACATGAGCCACTGCCTCCAGACTAAAAGCAGCATTTAAAGGAACTTAATAGGGCCCGGCCCCATGGCGTAGCGGTTAAGTGCGTGCTCCGAGGCTGGTGGCCCGGGTTCACGCTCCACTGCTGGCGGCACAGGTTCGGATCCCAGGCACACACCGATGCATCGCTTGTCAGGCCATGCTGTGGTGGTGTCGCATATAAAGTGGAAGAAGATGGACACAGACGTTAGCCCAGGGCCAGTCTTCCTCAGCAAAAAGAGGAGGATTGGCATGGATGTTAGCTCAGGGCTGATCTTCCTCACAAAAAAAAAATAATAAAGGAACTTAATAAACTAGTTTCTCAGTGGCCTCAAGGAGAAAACAAGCATTCAGCTTAATTCATCTAACCACGCCCTACACTTCTCTCCCAAAACACCATAACACTGGCAAAGCAAAATTCAGTGTCATATTACATCATGGAAATTCAATCTTCTGAATACTCAGAATCTGAACTTTCATCAACAATTCTACCTGTGGTAGTATAACACAGAATTATAAGTCCCTTTATTAAAAAAAACAAAAAAACAAAAAAAAACCACAGGGGCCATCCAGTGGCATAGTGGTTAAGTTCCCGTGCTCTGCTTCAGTGGCCTGGGGTTCATGGGTTCAATCCCGGGTGCGGACCAACACACTGCTCGTCAAGCCATGCTGTGGCAGCATCCCACATATAAAAAAATAGAGGAAGATTGGCACAGATGTTAGCTCAGGGTCAATCTTCCTCACACACACACAAAAAAGAAAAAAAACACTGACAAAAATGTCAGTAAAATAAACTCCCACCTAACAAAGGAGTTTGCTAGTGAGAAGCTCCTATATAATAGCTGGCAATTTACCACAATTTTACTGCTGTTCTTGATGGGGCTCAGGGCAGGTGGCCCCAAGATGTGCCATTCTGGTATGTGGATTATTTCGAACTGAAGACAATAAAGGCTCAAAAGACTCTGAAAGAAACTTTAGCCTTCCCCCTAACTGCCTAAAAGAATTTAAGATAGAAGGCTTGTTCCAGAAAGGAGCTAATACCAGGAGATAACTATGGTATAATGTAAAATAGGTGTCATAAGAAAGGCAACAACAAGCCCATCTTACCGAAATTCTGTCTCTCTGGGCCACATTCTCAAACATTTGCTTTTCCATTTCCATGTGAATTGCCTTCCTCCCCTCTGAAGTCCCAAACCACTACCCCCAACATCCTCCTTTGTCTTTAGCTGAAGATGCTATTTAACCTGGCAGCTTCGCCATTTTGGAGAGTTACCCAGCTTTTCCTGGGTCTCTCCCATGTATACATGTGATAAAGCTTTGTTTGATTTTCTCCTGTTATTCTGTCTCATGTCAATTTAATTTGTAGCCCAGCCAGAAAGGACCCAGAGCGGGTAGGGGATAGGTCTTCCTCCCCTACATTCTTAAACTACAACTACTAACTTACAGAATGGCTAAAATTAAAAAGACAAATATCAAGTGTTGGTGAGGATACAGAAAAGCGAGAACTTTCATATACTACTGGTTTGGAGTGTAAATTGGAACGACTTTAAAGACTGTTGGCAGTATCTACTAAGCTGAAACCAGCAGTTCCACTTCTACACATGTACCCAGCAGAAACGTGCACATATACACCAAAGACATGTACAAGAAGGATCAGAGCAGCACCACTCATAATAGCATAACGGTAGAAACAATCTAGATGTCCATCAACAGAATGGATAAACAGTACATTCCTACAGTGGAATAATACAGCAATGAAGACGCAACGTGGATAAATCTCACAACCATCATGTCGAACTATGCTAAGTGAAAGAGGTCAAACACAAAAAGGCTACATTCTATATGATTCCATTTTATGAAATTCCAAAAAAGGCAAAACTATAGTGAAAGAAAGCAAATTAGTTGCCTGGCATCAGCGCAGGGGATCAACTGTAAAAGGGCAAAAGGAAACTTTTTTTTTTTGTGAGAAAGATCAGCCCTGAGCTAACATCTGATGCCAATCCTCCTCTTTTTTCTCAGGAAGACTGGCCCTGAGCTAACACCCGTGCCCATCTTCCTCTACTTTATATGGGACGCCACCACAGCATGACTCGACAAGCAGGGCGTCGGTGCACGCCCAGGATCTGAACCGGCGAACCTCCGGCTGTCACAGCAGAGTGCACACACTTAACAGCTTGCGCCACCAGGCCGGCCCCTCAAGGAAACTTTTTTTTCGGGTGATTGAATGATTCTAGATCTTGATGGTGATGGTGATTACATAACTGTATACAATGACCAAAATTCAAACTGTACATGTAAAATGAGTCAGTTTCACTGTATGTAAATTATACCTCAAATCTAAAAGAAAAAAGGAGGGGGAGGGAAGAGAAATAACTAATGTGGAAAAACAAAAAAAAAAGTTGGCGAAGAGGAGGAAAAATCGTCTGAGGAAAGGAAGCCAGGCAAGCAAGCGTATATCACAATGTGATTCCATTCATATAAAGTTCAAAAGCAGGCAAAACTAAGCTATGCTGTCAGAAGTCAGGACAGTGGTTGCCATTGTCCTGGGACGCGGTAACTGGGAGAGGGCATGAGGAGGGCTGGTTACACAGGTGTGTGCTGACTTTGTGAAAATCCACTGAATTCGAACTTGATTTGTGCACATTTCTGTATGTATGTTATTATTCAATTACAAAAAGTTTATTTAAAAAATTATTCATTGTTTATCTGAAATACAAAGTTAACCGGGCACTTTGTTTTTTATCTTAAAAAAAGTTTACTTTAAAAATGATAACCATTAGTCTGCTTCATGTAACATTTAAAGAACAGAGACTTTCTCTCCTTTCTTTGGTACAACTGAATAACAAAGAGACTGCTCTGACACCAGACAAACTACAATCTAGTGTTTTGCCACCAGTCAGCCGTGAGGCCTGGAACAAGTCACTTAAGCTCTTCGTGTGCTGTCTACAAATGATGGGGCTGGAGGCTCTCACTGGCCCCCTTTCTTTCTCAGTGTGTTCACTGGTTCTGTCAGTCACCAACCAGCCTAGATGTCCAACATCAGTTTCTCCAGAGGTTTTAATATATTCACATAGCCAAGAAACCCCAATTTAAAGGTTGCCTGTGCTCGTTGAAGAACAGCTTTTGCACAAATACCAGTTGCCTATACCAATGGCCGATATCAATACCCAGATAATGAATAGTGTTTAAAAGAATTTACTGTACTCCATTCATTTTAGAAATATTAACAGGTAATTAAGGCATTTATTTAATATAATCTCAATTAACTAAAGCTCAACTGAAGAGCTTCCCCAGGCGAATAATCTCTTTGCACTTCAATTTTAAGACAAAAGAATGCACAAATCAAAATCCTAATTTTTTTTTGCATTTCATTAAAAATAAGCTACAGGATCTAATCTCTGGTCAACATTCAATCTGAATACAGAACCCTGGTGTTAAGCCAGACCAGCCTGGGGCACCGCTCTGAGGGTCACGACTTCAGAGTGCTCTCCAGTCTCCTCCATCTGGCTGGCCCATCCCATCCTAGCCAATCTCCACAGGACAGCTAAATTCACCTGAAAACAAAATCCAATCAGGCCCCTGCTTAACTACTCCCCTCAAAGCTTCCCACTGCCCTCAGGAAACACAGTTCAACCACTTTCAAAGGAAAGGACTTCTAAAACCTCTCTCCAGGTTTGTCTCTTAATCCCTCCCACCCCTCACTCCCTAAGACTCCAGCAACTGAACTTCCTGAGCATTCCCTGCACAGTGCCCCTCACTCAACCATGTGTAGCTCTCAGTTTTTGATGCCATCATGCTTCTGCACATTATCTGCCACTTGCTACCACCTCCTTTGGACAGCTGGGGATTTCTCGCAGTCATTCCCCCACCCCAACCCAGGAGACCATAACCTCAAGGGTAGGGACTACCACATGTTATCTATCTTCATTTTACCAGATCCTAATGCACAGTAATTGTTCAATAAATGTAAAATGAATGGCCTTGAATTCCTGCCAACTACTGCTGGTGCAAATATAAAATGCTATAGCTACTTTGGAAAAAATCTGGCAGTCCTCGGTTAAACTTAGAGTTACCATACAAGCCAGCAATTCCATTCCTAGGTATTTACCCAAGAGAAATGAAAACTTATGTCCACACAAAACTTGTATATGAATGTTTATAGTGGCATTATTTATAATAGCCAAAAAGTGGAAACAACCCAAATGGCCATCAACTAATGAATAAATAAATGTGATTTATCTATACAATGGAATAGTATTTGGCAATAAACCTCGAAAACATTATGCCAAGTGAAAGAAACCAGTCACAAAAGACAACATATCATATGATTCCATTTATATGAGGGGCCAGCCCCGTGGCTTGGCGGTGAAGTGCGCGCGCTCCGCTACTGGTGGCCCGGGTTCGGATCCCTGGCGCACATCGACGCACCGCTTGTCCGGCCATGCTGAGGCCGCGTCCCACATATGTGCAACTATGACATACAACTATCTACTGGGGCTTTGGGGGAAAAAAGGAAGAGGACTGGCAATAGATGTCAGCTCAGAGCCAGTCTTCCTCAGCAAAAAGAGGAGGATTGGCATGGATGTTAGCTCAGGGCTGATCTTCCTCAACACACACACACAAAAAAAGGTATATATGAAATATCCAGAATAGGCAAATCTATGGACAGAAGTAGATTAGTAGTTGCCTAGGGGTGTGGTAGGGGGAGGGAGGAGGGTGGGAAAAGGGGATTGACTACTAATAGGTATGGGTTTTTTGAAGGGATGATGAAAATGTTCCAAAATTGATTGCAGCAACTCTGCACAACTCTGTGACTATACTAAAAATCGTTAAATTGTCAACTTTGAGTAGGTGAATTGTATGGTATGGGGATTATATCTCAATAAGGCTGTTATTTTTAAAAGTCTGACACATAATTTGAAGTTTTTTTTTATTTGTGACTATGTTATGTTATATATCATGTGTATGATATGTTTACTAATTAATTTAGTCAAACAAATTACTTATACAAAATAAAACGACATGAGATTGGGACAAAATGTGCAGATCGCAAATCCAATCAAAATCAAGACAAGCATCTGTATAGCAAATGGACTGCTATACATTTGAATGGTCCTCTAAACTCCAGCAGATGGGCCACTAACTGAAAGCAGTATGCACATAATTTGTTTTTTTTTTTTAAAGATTTTATTTATTTATTTTTCCCCCAAAGCCCCAATACATAGTTGTATGTCGTAGTTGCACATCCTTCTAGTTGCTGTATGTGGGACGCCGCCTCAGCATGGCCGGAGAAGCGGCGCGTCAGTGCTCGCCCAGGATCTGAACCTGGGCCGCCAGCAGCGGAGCGCGCGCACCCAACCGCCAAGCCACGGGGCCGGCCCGCACATAATTTGTTATAATGAAAAAGTTAACCATCCCTTGGAGTTGATTACTTTAACAAATCTTATTTGGCCTGTTGGAAAATAGGTGTTTGGAATTACCAATCTTCAAGTTAGAGACAGTTCTCGTGAGAGTACAATTTTCAAAGAAAAAATAAAATGTTCCACTCTTCACAACATTCAAACTGTATGAACTTAATTCTTATATCATCTTAACACCTCTTTCTTACATTCCTGCCATTAGCCTTACTTTCAAAAGACAGCCAGAATCTTAGCCCTGCCGCTACCGCCCTGGTCCAGGTAGTAGTGGCATCATCTCTTGCCTGTACTGCAGTGGCCTTTTAACTGATCTCCCTACTTCTGCCTTGGCCTCCTTAAGCTTAGTGTCAACACAGGAGCCACAAGGCTTCATATCCTATCTTCTATTCAAAATCCTCCAATGATTGCCTGTCTGCCTTTACAAAGGCCTCTGGAGCCCTATTACACTCTACTCCAGTCACACTGGACTGCTTTGCTCTTTTTGGAACCTACCAGGCACTGTCTTACCTCAAGTATTAGCATTCGCTGTTTCCTCTATCTAGAACTCTCTTCCCCAACATGTCCCACGGCTTGTCCCCTTACCTCCTTGAGGTCTTTGCTCAAAGATCACCTTCTCAGGGAGGCCTTTCCTGACCAATCTCTTTAAAAATACAATTCCCCTTCCCTACACCTTCAGTAGTCTTTATCCCCTTTCTCTGCTTGATTTCTCTCCATAGCACTCATTACCATTTAATGTAAGATTTGCTTATTTATTACCTTTCTTTTGCTATTAGAATGTAAACTCCAAAAGGGCAGAGATGTCAGTTTTGTTCACTGCTGAACCCCCAACACTTAGCATGGCACCTTATATATATATATATTAAACATTCAAGAAGTATTTTTGAATGAATAACTTGACAATTCAAAAAAGTTGTATGATCATAAGATGCCTCAGCACAATCACAGTGAATAATAATTATCATGGTACAATTATATATACTGCCTTGCTAAATGGTATCAGGTAATTCCCAAAAAGGTGCAACTTTCTTTCTTATAAGACATCACTGGAAAACTGAGGGTGCTTACAAGAATATGGCCCAAGGACATAAAGGTTGTAAAAAGGGCCAATTTTTCCAGTCCCTTGAACCTAAGTCACTGGACTGGAAAAGTTCTCAAATGGTCCTCTAAATGATTCCCAACCTTTGGGTGGCATTCACTGATCCACTGTCCTATTTTTTTCTAAACAGCCCTCCAAAGGAGCTTTGTTAAGCTCCTTCTGTACAACCTGTTTCAGAAGTCAATAACCAATAGTTAATTCAGTGACCAGTCTGATAACCATTATGTTTCTCAGGCTTATTTCTCACAGTCCTTTCTAAATATGAATACCTGAAATCCAGATTACCCAAAAGTCTGGTTTTGTTAGTAATTCCAGTTGCTGTTTTAAAGCCTAATTATATCTGTTGATATATTGGTAACTTTTTCTCCCGTTCATTCACTCTCTTGAAAGCAGAAGGTGCCTGAACAATCTTAAAACTGTTAATGGATTTGGAATAAGTTTCCTGTAAAATGTCATTTAAGGTTTTACTAGTCCTCAGAATGCATGATTACTTTAAATGCACAGCAGCTTAAATATGCTGTCCTTTAGATAATAAGATATTTGTAATCCACAACCCTACACCAAGATCTGTTTCTCCAATGGTACCAGTGATTGGTACTCAATTCCCATTCTCCCGAAGGTAAGCATTTGGGAAAAAACGGTCTGAATTAGTAATCATGAAACGATGACCCTTACAAAGCTATACAGGAATCAGTTTGACCAATAAGTACAAATTATTTAGTAATGCATCATCACAATGCTTCACCCACTACTTTCAGAAATTAAGGTTAACATTTGTATCACTCTTAACACAAAAGTCCTATGCACTGATATTATTCTCATTTTACTTTATTTTTTTATAATTTTATTTATTTTTCCCCCAAAGCCCCAGTAGATAGTTGTATGTCATAGTTGCACATCCTTCTAGTTGCTGTATGTGGGACGCGGCCTCAGCATGGCCGGAGAAGCGGTGCGCGCCCGGGATCCGAACCCGGGCCGCCAGCATCGAAGTGCGAGCACTTAACCGCTAAGCCACAGGGCCGGCCCTATTCTCATTTTAGAGATGAGAAAAACTGACATGCAACATCTTGCCCAAAGTCACAAGGCTGGTAAGCTGCAGTGTGACAAGTCTGGTCCCGACATCAAGTCGGACACTCCTTCCCCAGCACGGCTGAAGGAGTTAAGATGCTCGGAAAAAAACTCCTTAATAGGAGTTTCTTAACTTGCAAGGAAACCAAGCTATCTTTCTTGCAGTAACATTGGTTTATGACATTGTAAAAATTTCAGGTGTACATCATTGTACTTCTATTTCTGCATAGATTACATCATGTTCACCAAATACTAATTACAACCCATCACCACACACATGTACCGAATTATCCCTTTCACACACATGTACCGAATTATCCTTTTCACCCTCCTCCCTACCCCCTTCCCCTCTGGTAACCACCAATCCAATCTCTGTCCCTATGTGTTTGTTTATTGTTGTTATTATCCACTACTTAATGAAGGAAATCATACAGTATTTGACCTTCTCCCTCTGACTTATTTCACTTTGCATTATACCCTCAATGTCCATCCATGTTGTCACAAATGGCTGGATTTCATCGTTTCTTATGGCTGAGTAGTATTCCATTGTGTATATATACACCACAGCTTCTTTATCCATTCATCCCTTGATGGGCACTTAGGTTGCTTCCAAGTCTTGGCTATTGTGAATAACGCTGCAATGAACACAGGGGTGCATGTACCTTTACAAATTGGTGTTTTCAAGTTCTTTGGATAAATACCCAACAGTGGAATAGCTGGATCACAAGCTATCTTTCTAATTCAAGTAAAATGTTAACACTGGAGTCCAGATACATGGGAAAACAATAATAAATAAAAAAGCTTCACGGCTTAACTTAGAGAGAAACGAGAAGCCCTGACCATAAAAGATTCAGGACTTAGAATAAGCCGTCGGTGCCAAGAGGCAGCACCTGAGGAGCGGCGGGCGGGAGGGTGGGGCTCCCGGACGCCGGCGCTGATCCGGCAGGGGGGCGCTGCGGGCACCGGGGGCGCCCGGGCCCGACTGGCCTCACCGCCCGCCGCGAATCTGAGCACCTGCGCTCGGCCCCGGCCCAGGCGGACGTGGGGGCCTGCGGGAGCCCGCGGCCGCCGGGAAGGTGCGGTCCAGCCAGGCCTCCGCCCCGCCGGGGCCGGCCGCCCGTGCGCCGGCTACCCGCTCCCCGGCCCTGCCCGGCCGCGGGTTGACACGACACCCAAGCCCCAGGCCGAGGGGGGCCTCTCGGACCCCGCCATGGCCCCGCACCCGGGACAGGCGTCGCTCCCTCCCGCGCCCCATCGACTCTCCCGCGACCCGCACCTTCTCCTCATGGCGGACGCTCCAAGCAGCCGGCGTCGGGTGCCCCCGACCTGCTCCACGGGGACCCGAGCGTAGTAACCAAGCGCAACCAGCAGCGATCTTGCTCCAGGTCGCAGCTCCGCGAGCCGTTAAGCCCCCGCGGAATTTCAAACGGAACCCGGGGGCGGAGCAGCCCCGCGATTGGTGCCCCGTCCCGTCGCTCCTCGCGAAGCCCCGCCCCCTCGACCCCAGGCGGCAGGTCGCGAGCGCGCGCTCGGGTCTCGGCGCGCCGGGGTTCGGGGCGGGGCTCGCGCGCTGGGCGTGGGAAGCGCTCGCTCGCCGGTGGGGGCTGTGGCCGCTGTCTGCGCGTGCGCTAAGTCAGGGCCCGAGCGAGGGTCGCTTTCCTCGCTTTGCCGCAGCGGGGAGGGACATTACCCCGCCCCACTGGCCAGCTATCCACGTCGTCGGAGCCCCACCCCGCCCGGCCGCAGTTTTGATTCGAAGCGCGCGCCGCCGCCCCGAGCCCGCCGGGAAGGGTGAGAAAGCCACGGCCGCCCGGCCTCCCCGGAAGCCGCCTCGCTGCCCGCAGCCGGCCGGGCGGCAGGAGCGGGTTTAATAGAGAAGCCTGGCGCCTTAACTTGTTCCGCTCGCTCATCTAGGTAGCGAGCCTGGGAACTGCTCTTTCGTGGCAATCTGCCCCAGATGTAGGAAATCATACCCTAATGGGAAGGGACGGAACAGAGGACCCTGCTCACGAGCCTGGTGCCTTTCCAGACTGATCCCATTTGATCGCCACAGTCTTGTTAGGTGAGTATTACCGCCATTTTACAGAGGAGGGAACTGTCTCTAAAAGGTGGAGTGACTTGCCTGAGGCACACGATTGGTAAATAAATGGAGATCACCTGGGCGTGGCTTCCCTTTAAATTACAAGGGTTTATGTAATTATTCTCTGAAAATTTTAAAACTCAAAATCGACATCAAAGTACTTTCGTATCGTTTTTTCACTGAATATTCTACATCCCTAAATGCTTATATATCACTTTTTTTTTCAGTAATTCATGGTTGTGTAATGTCCTGGCTTGTAGATATCTCATAATTCAACTATTTTGGTATTGATAGATATATAGCTTATAATTTTTACAAATAAATGTTTTCATACATAAATCTTTGTATCTTGCATTGTCTTCTTAGGGTTGATTCCTAGAAGTGCACTTGCTGAACGCTCCTTTCCCAGGGGGGCTGTATTTATTAATTTGCCCTCCCACCAAGGAAGCCTCACTGAAGAGTACCCTCCTCTTACCCTCAACAGGCAGAGTACTACTGTCCTTTTAAACTTCTGCTAGTTTCATAGGCAAAAAGTGGCATTTCCTTGTTTGATTTGCACTTGCTTGATTACTACTGAAATTGTACATTTTCCCCGTGTGTACTGGCCAACTGTAACTTATGTGAATTCTCTTCATTTGCCATTTCCATGAAGGAAAAGTAAAGGATGCTTGTTTGCTTCACCTTCGGGACCAAGTTTTTTTCATTTTCAGAAGAACTTCATTGGTGCTTTCAACATCCTTTAGCTTGTCAGCAGGGTGCCAAACATCTGCACCACTAATACAGTGGACCACAGGCACCACTTTTTAAATGTACTTGCATTCTTTGTTAACGTGAGAGGTTTTCAGAAAGCTTCAAACATTTGTGATCTTCAGACATGTTCCCAGAGCCAGCATTGTAAGTATCCAGAGATGACACAATTTTGCTATCATGCCCTTTACACTGTAGTTCTGAAGCTAACAAAGTCATAGAATCTTTCGAAGATAACCATTCAGAGCATATACTCATCACGTAAAACACTGTGTAATGTGTGTATAAGTATATGACCCTTTTACAGGGTCATATTATATTTCCATTGGACAGCGTTCTAGAATGTAAGTGCAATGCACTGCCTGTTTATTCACTTGGCCATAGAATCTTTTTCTGACTGCCACATATTCTTTATACAAACTAAGAGCCCTATCAGCACCGTCTTTGATCTTGCACACTAGCTTGACATAGCACTGTGAAAATTCTAGCTAGATACTTAAGGTATGCATTTTTTTTGGAATAAGCACTGATACAGCATTACCATTCATCTTTGGAAAGAATACTTTTGATGATCCAACAACACAGGTTTGGGTCTGTCTTTTGACAAGTTGCAGCACTGTGGATTGGGAAATAGATAGGCAGAGCAACAGGGAGGGACAATATTGCAAAAACCCAGGCAAAAACCAGTAAGTACCTCTGCCATTGGGAGGGTGAGGAGAGGATGAACCAGAAGCATTTAGAAATAATGGATAGGGAGGGCCGGCCCCGTGGCTTAGCGGTTAAGTGCGCGCACTCTGCTGCTGGCGGCCCGGGTTCGGATCCTGGGCGCGCACCGACGCACCGCTTCTCCAGCCATGCTGAGGCCGCGTCCCACATACAGCAACTAGAAGGATGTGCAACTATGACATACAACTATCTACTGGGGCTTTGGGGGAAAAAAATTAAAAAATAAATAAAAATAGAAATAATGGGTAGGGGGACCAGCTGAACGTAGGGGATAAAGAGAAAAAAATCTGAGATCAAGGATATAATTTCTTGCACAAACAAAACTTGGGTAGATGATGAGAATGTCAAGTAAGGAAATACAGGAAGAGGAGCAGGCTTAGGGATTCAAACTGGGAACAGGAGGTTCGGGTTGAGAGTTTATTTAGACATGTTGAGTTTGAAGTGCCTGTGGGACAAACAGGTTGGAAATGCTAGTGTAAAGCTAAGCAGTGAGACAAAAGCCTGGGATCTGAAAGTGGATGACAAGGACAGAGAGAGGGGAGATGTCAACAAATGTGGATAGGCAGAGAGGAGTAATCAAAAGAGATAGAAGTACAACCTAGGAGACTGCAGGAGGACAAAAAAAGAGTGTCCTGGAAGCTGAATACGAGAATTTCAAGGAAAAGGGTGGTTATCAGTGAGATCAAGTTAGAAGAGGTCTAAAATGAGACCACTAATAGATGTGGTTATAGTTCACAATTTTTAAAAGGTAAAGGGGGAGAGAAAGGCCACTAGAATCAGCAGTTAGGAGGGCACTGGTGACCTTTATAGGAGCACCGTTTGCTGATGCCTGAAATTGCTCTAACGGGACACAGTCTTTCATTCTCCAATAAGAAACAAACACTTAAAATTGAAGTGCCTCCTTAAGTTAAAACAATAATAAACTCATTTTTTCTAAAGTGTAATGAATCACAGAATTTTATAATTGGGAGGGTGCTTGCTGATCATCTGTCTAATCCATCCCCCTCATTTTATGGTTGAGGAAACTCTGGTACAGGGCAACCTTCAAGGAAGAACCAGACCAGGCCCAGAGCTAAGACAGAGTCCAGGCCACGGAGCACAGGAAAGCCCCTGTGCTTCACTCATCAAGGTGGAAGTGCATGTCCAGAACTAAACATATTACATTTGAGAGGAGAGGCTTTATTTACAATGATACTCAAACAGGATTTAGCAAAAGATACCTCTTCCTGCTCATATCTTATCAGCATGGGCTGTACTTCATAAACAAGAGAAATACCTGGGGGCAGGAAGTGAAATCTCTCCTCAGACATGTTCTCTAAATCCCAAATAATTTCCATGCTCCCCAGCTCTTAGTTGGGTAGTTGGTGGACATGTTGTTAGCAGCTGGGAGCCAAACTCCTGCATCCCACTGGGGAACGTGTCCAGGGAAGATTCAGGCTTTCACCTCACTCATGGCCTCCATAAGGCGAGCACTGTTGGTGACTGCTGTCGTCAGAAAAATGAACCTGTACCCTAAGGAATCAAAAGCACTAGCATACGTGACAGAGTGGATCACAGGCTCCCAACACTAGCATGTAAAGCCCCTCCAGTTCCATAGCCCTGGCTGGATCAGAGCACCAGTTTATAGACATAGATGCATTCATGCCATGCTCTTGGGCACAGTGAGTTGCCACGCCTGGTAGAACTGGGCTCCCTGCTATTCAGCCCACAGCAAGACTACGGCAAGTGGTACCCAGAAGCCAGTAGAGAAGCCTTCCTGAGTGCTGCCCTTTGTCCCCCAAATCCCACGGAGGCCTGTTCTCACCTTTCTGTTCTCTCTTACCTTTCTCTCTACCCAGGAACCGGAGGGCTGAGATCTCAGAGAATGTGCAACCACCCAAGAACACCACCAAGATGAGGCGCAGGGACTCGCTGGAAGCCTTGTCTTCCTTGGTCATGTCTGCGAAGATCAGACCAGACTCAGCTCTTCACTGACACACGAGTACTGGATGATTCATCAAGCCCTCCTCTCCTTCCACCCTGCCCCTACTTGTCAATGCCACACACCTGTGAATGCCAGCTCACTGCAGTTGAGCAGCCGCACCACTTCGTCCAGACCCTGCCAGCTTCGGCGCTCCAGCACCTGGGAAGGCGCAAGCTCTAGTTTCAAGTCTAAGACTGTATCAGGCTTAGGAAAGGAAGGTCACAGCAGCCAGACTGTCACCTTTCTTGCTAGTTACTAGGGTAGTTAAAAATTGGGATAGGCCAGGGACCAAGAGAGAGTGAAATATGAATGGGAGTGACGAGAGTCACTTGTTCTCACCTGCTCAATGATTCGGCAGCTAAGGGGCACATAAGCACCGCTGAAGACATACGCCATGTCCCGTGGCACTTTCAGATCATACTCGCCATCCACACGTGGGATCTAGAGGGCAAAGAGAATACATGAGGCAAGTGACAACTCATCTCTCCAGTCCTTTACTCCGTATCCCAGAGAACAGTTCTTATTTCAACTAAAGAGAGAACGAGCAATAGCCCTGGAAAAACAAAACGACTCTGTAACCAAAGAGGAAAGCTTCTGTTCAGTACCTGCCGATTCTCTTGAATGAGTTCCCCATGCTCCCTACTGAAGGGCTGGAGGGAAGGGTGCCCATTTGTCCCCTCAGTGACAGGGGACATGTCTGTCACTGAAGCAGCACTGAGCCTATTCCCTGGCATTGGTAAGTGCTTGCTCCATGTTTATTAAATGAATGAATCTTTGTGTCTTGTCTCATTATTAAATTAAGCTTATGCTATAATGCTACCAAGTGAAAGGATTTTTATAAAAACAAAACGATAAAAAGGTTTTTGTGGATTCAGTGTCCTCCACAAAGGACTGAACCCGCTGCTTCCCTTATCCATCCCTGTTCTACATACCAAATTCAGCTTCTTGCTGATGGCACGAAAATTGCTCCTCTTGGCCAGAGAACTGAAGGCATCGGTAATCTTTCCTGGGGAAGAAATCTGTGCTAGGTTTCATCTAAGGTCTAGGGATTCAGGACACTGCCACAGGCGATACCATTCATGAAGTGACAGGACCGCCTCTTCTCAAATAGCAGGACCTATCACATCTGAAGACCCTCCACAGAGCTGTTCACCTACAATTCCCTGGAACTGATCAAGACATTCACCATCCTTCTCCCCACCCACAGGAGATAGCTTCTTCCCCTCCTTCAGGGTACCAGCTATCTACAAAATGCAATCTACAGGGTGACCCTAGTTTACTGGTTAAGTGTATAGGCTTTGGAGTCAAAATGACCTGGGTTCAAATCTGACTTACTAACTGAGGGACCTTGAACAAGTCATTTAACCTCTCTAAGCCTCAGTTTCCTCATCTGTAAAGTGGAGATAATAAAACTTACCTTTGTGAGGATCAAATGAGAAACTATATCTAAAGGGCTAGCACATGGTAAGTGTTCAATAAAGGGAAACTAGCAGCAGTAGTAGTAATGACAGTAGTAGTAGGGAATCACATTCTCCTCCCCCAGCTCATTCTCTCTCTCTCCCAGGTGCTCTGCCTGTTGAGAGAAGAGGGAACAATAGCCAGGGAGGGAGAAGGGTTACCTGTGCTCCCTGCTCACCTGCAGCCTTGTCTGTCACCAGCTTGCTCACTTTGCTCTCTACAGCTGTGAGGGTGTCCCCCGGGGCTTGCTCCGTTAGGAGCCCAGCTCGCCGCAGATTGGAGAAGGTCAGCAGGTGCTCAGGGCCATAGCTCTGAAGAAAATGCAATTCGGCTATTTACTGAGTGTCCACCAAGGGTCTGGCACTGTTAAGTAATACGGAGGTGAGGGAGAGGAGGATTATGCAGTCTTGCTCTGAAGAGCTCACACTGTATGTGTGAAAGATTTTCATCAGAAATAACCAAACACCAAAGAGAAGAATAAAAGCAGTACGAAACTATTAGAGAACAGAGCAAGCTACTGATGTAAGGATGGTGGGGAAGGCTTCACAGATGAGGAAAGACTTGAGAAAGACCTGAAGGAAAGCCGTATCAATGCCTCACAAGGTGCTCAAGTGAGGGCGAATCCCAGGGGTAAGAACTCATGAACTGGTCCAACATCTAAATTGTTCAAACTCTCTCAGCACTGGCCACCCACGTGAGGGGAGCAGAGTGAACAGGGCAGTGGGAAGGGCCTCTGCGTGCTGAAAGGTAACTATCCCTAGAACCTCTAGGAGGGAGGCCAGATGGGAACAGGACAGTGACAGGGACAGGAAAGGGGCCATTTCTTCTTTTGCCTCTTTCAAAAATGCCCAACGACTTCCCTCCACCAAGTTCCTTCAAGAATACATTCTCCTGCCCTTACCTGCAGATACTGTGTTTTCAGGGATCGGTAATCCTTGGGGATCAATCCTGAGGGTAAGGAAGATACAGGTTCATGAGAACAGGTTCATGAGCGAGTTGTGGTGCCCTGAAATGTAGAGACAAACCAACCAACCAAGCAACCAACCCTCTTATCCCCACAGAAAAACCTTAATGAGAAGGATTCAGTAAATGATGTTAACCTTGCATCCTATACAGTGGATTCTAAACTGACTCCTAAATTCAAGCTTGCTTATTGAAAGATAAAGCCTGGTTCTGAGAGTTCCAAGGAAGAGCCCTGAACCATAAGGGTGCTGAGGAAAGGACACTGAAACAACTACTAACTGTAGTAGGGGCTGGGGTGGAATGCAGCAGGAGAAGGGACTTCCTGTGCACTTCTTCCTGGCTATGTGCCAATTCTACTGGGAACTGCTTTACAGCTACTGAGGAACAGGAAGAGTATTCAAATGAGTTCCAAAAGTGCAGTCTTAAATGTTTTTCTCCACAGAGGTAATCAACTACAATAAAGGAGATTTAGAATAAGTGAACTACTTCTCTGGGCAGAAAGCAACCTTAAAGAATATTCACCAACTGGAAGACTTCAATAGTAAAAACAAGTTGCCATAAAAGGTTGCAGAATCTGGGCTTTTAAAATGTTGATGAAATTGGTTAGCTGTCCCTTTTTCCTAGACTGTATCTTTATTATGAAATCTTGTTGAAGGTAGGAGGCGAAATGGAATGATGAAAGAAAGGCCACTGAGCTCCAACCCTCTGCAGTCCTAAGATGTGGCAGGCCTTGTTCTGGGGTGACTGGATGTGGTCCTGCTTAGGGCAGGGATGGTAAATTACCCTAAGACCTAGGGATGTTTCCGAAAGGGAAAAGAATTCACAAAATTATAGGGAAACGTTCTGTCTGCTATTTCTTTCTTTCAGAATGATTTCTTCTATCCCCAGGGTATAGTTTTTCAATCTGGCATCTTTGGGCCCTGGGGCTTACCATTCTCAGTGATGGACAAAAGGCACATGAGGCGAAGGCTTTCTATCGGTGACACCTGAAGAAAGAGTCAGGGAGAATTCAAGTTTCATAAGGCACGTTCTTCTCTTCTCTTCCTCTTGCTGGAGGCTGACCCCACCTCTAAACACCATTCCCAGCATCCCCCGCCTCCTGCTCACCTGCCGGTCTATGTGTTCTTCAATGTAGCTGGTGCTCTCCCGGATGCTGAAGCCCTCCAGCAGCGCTGTGAATAATCAGAGGAGAGCCTGTTACTGGGAGCAGCTCAGCTCTTGCCATCTATGCTAACAGGTGCCTGTCTCCCCATCTCTTCCTCCATCCTTGGGGTGGGTTAAGGGACCCCCAGGACTTCTGGCATGAACCAGCATTCCACACAGCCAGCCTCAGCTGGAAAGAGCCAGAGAGCATCTTTTCAGGGTGGGATGGGGCTGGGAGCCAGGGAAGCAGAAGCGTGAGAAGTAACGGAGCAAGGCTATTACCATGCTCAGTCTTGATGAGCTCCTGGAAGTCCTGCTTGGTTTTCTTCTTCATGATGGATTCACAGGCCCCAATATCTGAAGACAGGATGAAAAGGGAGCTGACATAGTCCTGGTTTTAGAAGGATATCTTTTTATTATCCAGAAGAGTAAAAACCTCCTAAAGCAAAATGCAGAAGCACTTCTTCCCATTTTAGACCAAATAAGATTATTATTTGGCAGACAAGAGGATCTCCTCTCCAGAGGCAATGCTCCTCTGTAGCATTCCCCTCACCCTCCCCTTAAGCTGAAACTTACGGAGACTCAACAGGCGGTGCTCCTGTTTCAGTCCCTTGAGCTCCTGGGACACAAAGTTCTTCATCTGCTTGATGTCCATGCCCCTCCGGCGCTATGGGGAAGTCCCCACAAGGTCAGCCTCTCCCTGCCCTCAGACAGGAGAAACCACTACACTCCCTCAGTTGCCACCCATCCAAGAGAAAGACAGGGAGCCTGCCGTAGATCAGAAGGGGAGCCGAAGGGCAGCAGCCTTGCGAAACCAATGAGGAAACAAAACAGAGGAGCCCAGGCTTGGAGCCTCACATCATACTGGGCCTGCAAGTTCCGGGCCTTCTGGCTCAAAAAGCCAAAGACATTGGAGAAGTGCTCATTACGAATCTCATTAAACACCTGTGAGGAGAACAAGACAGGAACAACTTACTACATAGAACCATAACTTGTGCCTTCCTACCTCATTAGTGTAATGATAGCGCAGGAGGAGTGCTCAGACTTATTCTAGCAAAAGTACAAAGAACGCTGAGCTGGTATCAATAAGTCTATGTCAAATACCTGCTACGTTCTCTGGGATATGCTCTTCACTGATGGGGCATCCCTCTCTCCCGTGGACTCAGCCTCCCCTCCCAGCCTCATGGGAGCAGTGGCCCTGGGGAAATCCACTGCCAGCTCCCACACCCTCACCTTGTCCTCAGCATTGAGTAACACCTTCAGGCTCTTGTCAGAGGATGTGACTTCTGGGCCAAAGTCGACACTCCCTTTGAGAGCAGAGGGGACAGCTATGAGGATCTCCAATGAGTCCTTCCTTCTCCAATGCCTTCCTGACCTTCTGTTAAAGGTCCCCCAAACTATTCGGAAGCCAGCAGCAGTTCACTCAGAGTCTGCGTCTCTCCCACAAGCCCTGCCCTCCTGCAGGAGGCCCAGGAGGACCACCTCCATCTTGCAAGATGCCACTTACCACACTTGATGCGGAAGGTGTCATCCACCAGACCCTCATAAACCACCTGGGAGCAAAGTGCCGTCACGAAGTCCATGTCTGAAACCAAGATCTCCGACCATGAGGGTCCTCCCTGATGCAGCCTTCTACCCAATTTGCTCAGTATTAGCTCAAGTGCCTTCCACAGGCCCAAGTGCCCATGCTCCAATTAAGGCTGGCATTCACAGCCCCAACTTGAGGATCCTAACTGTGCCACCCTGTTTTCCATATTCCCATGTCTTCTAGGGTCCAAAGACGAGAGGAGTGCTGAGCATAATGTACCTCTGTCCAAGAGAAAGACATGTCCAATTTCTGGCCTTCGGCCCTTGGTTTCACCATCCTCCTCCTCCTCCAGTTTCCTCCACAATTCATGTGACATCTGCCAGGGCCCAAGATGTTCTCGATCTTGTATCCAGGTCCCTACTGCAGCCCCACACCTTTAGAAGCCAACCCCTTTCCATATGACACTTCTCCTTGACCCCATGAGGGGAGCTGATTATTAACAATATTACCTCTTCTACTCCCATCTGTTCCTATCCCTCCCTGCCCCTCCCCATACCAATGAAGGAGTATCTCCACCCCCACAGATCAAGAGATTTAGGAATGCTACCCAGGAGGTCCTGGCTTTTGCCTTTCTGTTAGCCACACAAATTCTCCTCTCTGAGGAACTATTCTAGGGCAATAAAAGGAGAGTAGAGAATATACCTCATATCACAGATGCCCATGGACAATCCTTGGTGGGTCAAGAACAGGTGAAATAGGGGCTATCGGGACAACAGTACTGCTAGTGCTCACCTTGGCACATCTGCCAATTCCATAGCAGTTAGGAAAGGGTCCATAGAGTGTGCTGAGAAGGTGCAAGGCCTGTGCCACAGTGTTAATCCAACGCTGATCTCCTTCCTGCAGGGACCATATGGGGCACAAAGATATGGATCAACCCGACAGATCCATCTGGAAAGTGGCTAGCCCTAGAAGCCCTAGAGCAGGAAGGCAGGGTCTGGGGAATGCTTGAAAGTTCATTTTGATTGGCCCCAAAGGAAGCCCCATGGACATCAATCAGTAGCACTCGAGCTCCAAATCACCATCACTCATAATAAATTATTTGAGTTGGATGAAGGTTACATCTATGTCTAGCCCAGTGGACCCCATGTTTGTCCCCACCCATCGATGCCAAGACCAAGGGCCCCACATTTACCAGGAAGTAGTCCCTGAAAAATTCTGGTAGTTCCATGCTCAACAGATCTACATCAAGAGGCAGCAAAGAGAAGGCCCATTCGTCACAGCTCACATCTGTGGGTACAGAGAGCATCAGCCTCCCTGCAGAAGGCACTTAGTTCCACGTTAAGAGGGAAGGTCCACCATAGTCATGCAAAAATTTCCTTGTGCCTGCCACATGCCGGGTACAGTACTAAGCACTGGATACTCAATGATGAATGACATAGTCTGTGCCCTGAAGGAGCTCACAGTCTGGTAACGAAAGGAGACCTGTATACGACAGCTTGTAATACAGTGTGATAAGGGGTGTGTTTCCATTAGAGGGCTGACCAAAAGTGCTGAGGAAACATTCATTCATTATCAGACAAATATTGACTGAAGCTGCACATAGGCAGGCACTAGGCGAAGCAATGGGGAGACAGTAGTGAACAAAACAGACACACTCCCAACCTTCCGGAGCTTACAGTCTAGTAGGAGAGACGTGCACCAGACAAATTTAATTATAGTTGTGCTCCAAAGAAGTAAAACAGCTGTCCATGAGCACAAATATTTCAGGGATCACCCTCAACCAGGGGTATGAGAAAAGACTTCCCTAAAGAAGTGATATTTAGGCTTAGATTTATTTATTTATTTTTTGGTGAGGTAGATTGGCCCTGAGCTAACATCCATGCCCATCCTCTGCTATTTTGTATGTGGGATGCCGCCACAGTATGGCTTGACGAGCGGTGCGTAGGTCCACACCCAGGATCTGAACCTGCAAACCCTGGGCCGCCAAAGCGGAGCACGCAAACAACCACTATGCCACCGGGCCGGCCCCCTAGGCTTAAAATTTGAGTAAGATTTGGGTAGGCAAAAAGTTGCAGGGTAGAGAATATTCTAGGCAACAGGAAAAGCATGGGCAAGGTAACCAAGGCTGGAAGGTAGTGAGTTAGGAGAAAGGAGAGGCACGTGATGAGGCTAAGGGGCCAGATTGTGAAGGCACAGGGGGCCATCTCAAGGATTCTGGGCTTTATACTGAGCCACTGCAGGACTTGCAGCAGGGAGTCCTGTGATTGAGTTTGTGTTGCACGGTGAATGGAGTGAGGAAAACACAGAAGAGGGAAGGCACGATTTTTCCTTGCTGGTGTCTTGGAAGGTAAGACTAGAGCAGTTGGTGATTTCCAACTATAAGTCCCCTTCCCACTATCCCGCTAGTGCTCTAACTGGGCGTCCCACTCCCATTCCCTTCTCAGGAACCTCTCTTCCCACTAGGCCAACAGGACTGAGACAAGGAAAAGGAGGAGATGGGGCAGGGGGAGCAACAATTATTTCCTTCTTCTATATGTTCTCCCCCTTTCCACTCACATTCATCTCCTCTCACCTCCATAAATTCCTTCTTCCTCAAGCACCATCTCACATGCATAAAACTGAAAGAGAAAAGGAAGCTGATTGTAACTACCTTCCCCTCTATTCTTTCCATTTCTCTAGAGTTTCTCTACGGTCACTGAGGAGGACAATACTTAGTGAATCCAGTGAAAAAGACAAGAGACTCTAGACTGTTAGATCTAGAAAGGAACACTGGAATCATCTAGCCCAACACTGCTTCTCTTTCATCCATTTAATTTATTTATTAAGTTAATTGCTTTTTTCTCCCTGAGAGAGTGGAAGAGCTTTACAAAGGAGAAGGTATTCAGCTGTCACTGCAGGTGAGTCCTGCAGGCAGAGATGGGAGGAGGGGCATGACAGTGCTATAGAAGTAGTGGAGGAGGAGCATGTGGGAGGTAAAGAGCAGGGGTGTGGAGAGAGGGGTTTCTGGTTAGATGTCCATGGGACCTCTGGAGACACTGAGGGAGGTCTGGAGATACAGCCTTGGGGTCAGCGGCACACACGCTGTATTTAAAGTGGGTGGTTTGTCTAAGAGAAAAGAACACAGAAGGAGAAGAGAGCTAAGGACAGGACTCTAGGGAACATCAAAATTAAAGGGACACACAGTGTGAGACCTGGCAGAAAAGACTGAGAAATGATACACAGAGAGGCGGGAATAGGAGAAAACAGCAGCTCTAAGAGCAGGGAAGGTCAGAGTTTCAAAGAATGGGCAATGGTGTCAAATGCCAGAGAAGTTAAGTAGGATGAGCATGAAACAGACATTCCTGGATTTGACAACAGAGGTCTTAGGGGACTAGATTAAAAGATGAAGGTGGAAGGGAGAAAGCAGAAACAGTGGCAGTAGATAATTCTTCACAGAAGTCTGGCCATGAAAGAAGGGAGATCCCCTGATTGAAGCGATGAAACGGGGAGAATTGTTTAGAAGGGTTAGACATGTTGAAGACAAGAGAAAGAGTCTACCTGATGAAGCAAGAGTAGAGAAGGAATGCAAGGATAGTGCCAAGAACAAGGGTGAATCGGCTATCTCAGATGAGGCAAGGTCAGCGTCTCTTCCTCCTTCGAGACAAGTGGGGAAAGGATGAAATATTTGGAGGTAATGAGGAAGAAAGCTGAGCACATCCCATTGGATAATGATGATGACAATAATAATAGTGGATGTACATTAAGCATTTAACAGGTGCTAGGCACTGTTCTTAGTGTTTTACAAGGATTACTTGTCTTAATCCTCGTAATATCTCTATGAGGTTAACTCTATGAGGAAGATTAATGCTATGTGCTTATTTTACTGTTACAAAGAAGAGTCTGACTCATCCCTCACTCATTTCTGCCAGTAAAACTGAAATCTATAGGCCTACTTTTTTTTTTTTTTTTTTGGTGAGGAAGATTAGCCCTGAGCTAACATCTGTTGCCAATCCTCCTTCCTTGCTGAGGAAGACTGGCCCTAGGCTAACATCGTGCCTATCTTCCTCCACTTTATACGCGGGATGCCTGCCACAGCACGGCTTGATTAATGGCGTGCAGGTCCACGCCCAGGATCCAAACCTGTGAACCCTGGGCACCAAAGTGGAGCGTGCAAACTTAACCACTACACCACTGGGCTGGCCCCTCTACAGGCCTACTTTTAATTTTTAATGCCAACTAATGGAATTCTAGAGCCCAGTTTGAAAACTGCCAATCTTCCCAATTAACAAAGGGAGTCTCAGGAAGAGATAGTGATTTTCTCTTCCCTACCGCTACTGAGGGAGAGATCTTCCTATGATATAAAATTAAGGTCAAAGAATTTTATTAGATAGGGTGTTAAACGGAGAAAATTCATAAAAATAACAATTTTGGTTTTCTGTGTAATACAGAAGCTTATTTGAAACTGTTACCAACTTGTTCTATTCCCTGTTTAAACAAATCTGTCCTTGGAAGGGGTAATTTGAAAAAAAGGCTAAAAACTCTAAAAACTAGAAATTCTTGCCATAGCTCCTTTAATAACATTCAAAAGTAACCTGTGCTGAAACTAATAGGATATTGTATGTCAATTATACTTGAATAAAAAATAAAAGTAACATATAATTCTGATTGGTTGTCTTACTCGATAATTTCTTGTCCTAGTAATAATGTTATACTTGATATATTTGTATTCCTAAAAAGGATAAATGGCTGTAAGACTGTGCTATCAATCTTCAAATGATCTTCAAAGGAAGGTCACTGGCTCTTTCCTTTTATTCCTTTTACATGATGAGAAAACAACATAAGCCTATGATTCCACTAGATTTCTTAACAGAGTCTGAAAGTCATCTCATTTAAATTAAAAGAGATAAGTACTATTATCAACTTCATTTGACAGATGACAAAATTGAGACACAGAACAATTAAGTAACTTACCAAGATCACACAGGTAATAAGTGCTAAAGCAAGGATTCACATCCAGACAGTTTGACATCAGCGTCTTTAGTTTTAGCTACTGCTTCTATTTTCTCTAGAATTTTCTTAGAAAAATTGAAAAAGAATAAACCCCTGTCCTTTCAACTTTAATTTCTGCCTGCTCTCAGTGTGGCATGCACTACTTGGTATAGCTTTACAGGCCGACAGCTGGCAATGTCAAGGCCTGGTACGTTGTTCCCTCCAATCAGTGAGACTGCAGATGCACCTCGCTGACGTGGAGGGGAGAGAGGAGCTGGGTATAATCAAGAAATGAATACTATACAGATCACGGAATACTTACTGCAATTACTGAGGTAAACAAGGAAGAGACCTAGCCTGGCTATGCTAATTCACCATGTGACCATGGGCTTCAATTCCCACATTTGCTCAAAGCTGAGGTGGAGTAAAATGGTCTCTAAGGTTCCTTTCCTGTGTAAGAAAAGGCTCTTCCAAGGAATGCTGGTATGGTTCTAGTAACTCAGGGGCAGCCTAGCCACATGCCTTGGATAAGCCTGGGAGGTGATGATTTATTGTACTTATTATTAAAGAGATATAGGGATAAAGTCACTGAAAAGCCATAATATCGTGCACCATTACTATATAGCAATTAGTGTTAGAAGGGACATATAGCAAGTTCTACTTCAAAAGTGTGAATCTTTTCATTTAAAGAAATCTATGTAGACGCTACCTCTCACAATTCTACAATCTTTATTCGGGGCAGTTTGATGACCAACCCTCTGTGAAACAATCAGAGCTACACTAACGAAAAGACAGTGAAGGGTATTTTGTTCAGTTATATACAATTTGCTTTGAGGGAGATACAAATGTTGACTCCTTACCCCTCCCTAGTCCTCAATCCTGTTCTACCTTATCCCACTCCCTCCAGAATCCAAACTCACCTTCTGAGGGCTGAAGATCACTTTGTATTTTCGAGTTCGGCCAGCCAATTTGTCAGCATTGACAAGATCTACAGACAGAAGGAATGCAACCCAGAAAGGCCCAGTCCATTTGTTAGACTAGAAGCAAGGAAGCAGATATCCCCTACAAGTGGCATGGCCAACTCCAACAATTCTTTTCTTATTAATGAGTCCTTAGGGCCAAGACCCTTAGACCTTGCCCACCCTTTCCCAGGGCTTAGTTACAGGCAGTACCATGGCATACTCACTGGCAATGTATCGCATATTCTTGATGCGTGGTCTGACCAAGAAGCACAATCTGTGGGAGAGAAGGGGGAAAAAAAACAACTCAGTAAAGAAAAATCATGAAGTTGGTGATAGCAGCTTAGAAGAAACTGAAACAATACCAACTCTTTCCCCATTTGCCCTTCTTGACAGGCCTACTGTTCTCATCCTAGCCAAAGCTATGCCAGCTCTCTTGGCCTACCACATACTGATCACAGAAGACTCCCCTAGATACAACAGGTGTACTGTGGTGAGCTGGGGGCACTTATCGGCCCTATGGTGGACCCAGAGTCCCTGCTCTCAAGTAATTTATAATCTATTGGGCAAAATAAGATGCACATATGTATGGAGTATATTAACAGTCAAGTGCCAAAAAAAAATACAAGAAATAGTAATATAAAATAATGTTTTTCATCCATTCACAAGCCTGCAGTCTACGATTGATGGCTGAAGAGTGAGGAAAGCATGGAGATCTGTGAAGGCATTTAAGCAGCGAAACCCAATCACAAGGAGCATGAAACCTCCTCAACTCAGAGTGTATACCAACAGAAATAAATTTAAATAAATTGATATAATATTTTTAAAGAAAAAAATGTTTTTCAAATTGGGGTCCATGGATGTATTCTTCATATATCCAGGAGAATTTGTTCCTCTAAGGCAGGGTGTACAATACTTAAGTTTGAGAAATATTAAAACAAAACAACACAAAAAACCCCACCAGACAACAGGCAGTATAGACTGTGTGCCAAGGGAATAGGACAAATACTAAACACCATGGAAATCCAGAGGAGGAGGGAATCACCCTGGACGGGAATGGCAACAGAGAGCTTCACGGAGAAGGTGGGCCAGGGCTCTGGAGACTGCGTAGTTTTTACACGGGGAGCGAGGACAGAAGAGAATCTCAGGCAGAGTGAATGGAGTGGCCAAAGGGGCGAAGGCACACGCAGATAGTTGGGAAGTGCATGGAGCTGCATGTCAAGTAGAGGCTTGAGGGGCCGGTCCCTTGGCGTAGCGGTTAAGTGCGTGCGCTCCAATGCTGGCGGCCGGGGTTCAGATCCTGGGTGCGCACCAATGCACTGCTTGTCAGGCCATGCTGTGGTGGCGTCCCATTTAAAGTAGAGGAAGATAGGCACAGATGTTAGCCCAGGGCCAGTCTTCCTCAGCAAAAAGAGGAGGATTGGCATGTTAGCTCAGGGCTGATCTTCCTCACAAAAAAAAAAAATGTAGAGGCTTGAGGGGACACGTGAGAGACCAGTCTGGAAAGAGCCTCCCTGGAGAGAGCCTGGGAATCTATGATGAGTGGTTTGGACTTTACCAGTAAGTAATGGGAAAGCCTGAAAGTTATTGAGAAGACCATGATGAAAATATTTTTGAAAGATTAATCAATCTGGTTAGAGATGGTAGACTGGGTTAGAGAGAGAAGAAGCCAAAGGAGGAAGAAGCTGCAGAAAGGGAGACCCATGAAGAAGCTAAAGCATAAAGTAGGCATGAATCTGAAGGTGCAGGCAGGTGAACCATATCACAAACATGGTGCCAGATCTCAGCCAAGGACAGAGCAAAGGCAAATGTACGGGGACCTTCTCCAGCTTGGAGCCGAGCTGGACTCTCCCAGACACTCACTGTTCACTGGAGCTGAGGGCTGGCTTGTTCTCCACCTTGTACAGCTTGTCTACTTCGTGTTGCTATAGAGAAAATCCAACAAGACAATGGACATAAGAGTGCTTGGAAACCACAAAGCATGATACAAAGACAGGGGACTTCTAGAAGGGCTCCTATTTATGCTAATTCTAGGAATCAAATTGCCTCCCTGACAACCACCCCACTGAACCTTCCTCAAACTGTCAATAGAAAAACCAAAAGTAAAACAATTCAAAAACAATACAAACAAGAGCATCAGTCCCCCTTTGTCCACCTGATTCAGCGATCCTATATTTACCCTATAAGGATAGTCACTCTTTAGTAATTTGTATTGTTCATCAAAAGAAAAACTGCTTAATGAGGAAAGAGGGGCCTGCATCCACCTGGGAAAAGGGGTATATACCTTTAGGATGGAGACATTGGCAATTCGATCCAAAGGGCTCATGAGATCCGCCTCAATGAACAAGTCCTTTTTTCCTGGAAGCTGAAGGAGACACAGTATCTTGGGTCACTCATAGGTCACACAAACTCCCTCGGCTGAGAGCTCATCCAGCCATTCGTTTAATAGAAGCACAGCTTCTGAGCTGGAGTATATGTTTACTATGTCCTTCTATTAGGCTGTGATGTGCTCAGGTGATGGAAACTCCAGATGCTAGACATAACCAACCCCAGCACCTTATTCATTGTCTATATCCACAGTTGACATTTCTCTATATATTCACCTATTTTGTCTTCTTCTCATTTTCCGTAACAGTGGAAAGATATTTCACCATCTTTCTAAGGTTAAGTCCTTGTCACTCGACTCTTCTACTCTCCTGTGACCTTGTTCTGCACACTGCTCCTCTTCTCCACTGCCTCCTCTACTCTGTCTCCCAATAACCCTGATCTCCTGCTGAACCAAACCAAACCAAACCCCACCTTGCATTCCTGCAACCCCTCAACTAACTGCCAAATATCTTTTTAAGTAGCATTTTTCTTCTAATTACAAAAATAACCTATGTTCAATGCAGAAAAGCTAGCCCAGGACAGTCCTCACACACCCACCCACTCTCCTACCCCAAATCTCTGTCATCTGATTCCTGCATCACCACTCCTAACGCTGCTCTCTCATCTGTCCAGAGGAAGGAGAGGTCACACTGAGTGGCAGAGAGGGGGAAGTCATTGAAAGTTTCCTCTCAACTAGGCCTTGACACATGGCTAGGGTGTTGGCAGTGACGTATTAAGATGGCAATCCAGCAAAGGCCAGGGAAAGAGAACAGGCTGAATGGTAAGGACAGAACAAGTAATTCAGTTTGGCTAATGCATAAGGTTTATATAGGGCAGTGGTTCTCAACCAGGGATGATTTTGCCCCACAGGGGACATCTGGCAAAATCTGGAGCCATTTTTGGTTGTCTGACTTGGGCAGAGGATGTTACCGGCATCTAGTAGGTAGAGGTTAGGGATGCTGCTAAACATCCTACAATGCACAGGACAGACCCACAACAAAGAATTATCCAGCCCAAAATGTCAATAGAACCAAGGTTGAGAAATCTTGCTGTAGAGGAATGGTGGGAAATAAGACAGAAACCAGTGACTAGAAATGGAGCATGAAGGCCCCAAATGCCAGGTTAGGGAGTTTGGAGTTGATCTTCTATGGAAAAAGGAAAAACAGAAAGCTTGTGTGCACTGAAGCATCCAATCAGCTGGGAATTTTAGTTAGGTAAATCTGGGAACTGTGGGTAAAACAGATTGGAGACATGAGAAACTGGAGGCAAGGAGTCCACTTATGTGGTTAATGCAACAGTCCAAGCAGCCCAAGCATGTGGCAACTAAATGAGGACCTGATTTAGGCTGGTGGTGCTCTGAACAAAAATAGGTTATTTAAGAGATACATGGAAATATGTAACAGAATTTTTTAGTTTATTTTGCCGAGGAAGATTTGCTGTGAGCTAACATCTGTGCCAATCTTCCTCTATTCTGTATGTGAGTTGCCACCACAGCATGGCTGACAAGCGGTGTAGGTCCATGCCCAGGATCCGAACGTGGGCTGCTGAAGCAGAGCATGCCAAACTTAATCAATAGGCCAAGGGGCTGGCCCCAGAATTTTTAAAATACTTGAAAGAAATTAACAGTATTAACAGTGCTTGTATCTGATGGTAAGATTATAAATGATTTTTTTCTTTACACTTTCCTTTATCTTCTATATTTTCTATAACATGTATTATTTTATAATCACTATTTAAAAAGTCAGGTGTAATGAAATATCCATAGGATGCAGCAACTGGCTCAGTAAGTATGAGGGGAGAAAGGAGATTCAAAGATGATTCTGAGGTTTCAAGTGTGAATAGCAGTGACCATTAACAAGAATTAAGTCAAAAGAAGTTAGTTTGAAGAGGATATTATTGCATGGAAATCCACTTTGTCCATATTGAGTCACCCTTGTGGGAAGCTTTTCTTCACCTACACTTCATTTATAAGTTTCTATCCTTGGTCTCATTTACTCTTTTTCATGTGATTCTCACATGAACTAGTGGCTTTAACTAGCATCTCTCTTCAGTTCCTCAGACATTTGTTGAGTGTCTCTTATGTGCAAACCATTGTGCTACCACTATGAGGCATATAAAAGAGAAACAAAATATAGTCCCAGATCTCCTGAGGTTCTCTGAGGTTCTCCCAAGTCCCCATCTTCATCCCAGCTGCAGCTCTACATTTCTATCTGCTGGATGTTACAGCAGTATTTCCTACCAGTATCTTAATTTCACCCTATCAAAACCCAAACTAATCAACTTCCCCCACCAAACCCGTTGCTCTTTCTAATTCTTTCTTCAATGTTTATGCAACAAATATTTATTAAGCACATGCTACATGCCCGACTCTAAGCTAGGTACTCACTGGGTACCTAGCTTAGTTTGTTCAGTGTTGAACAAAACAGACATGCTCCTTGTCCCCAAGGACCTTCCAATCTATTGGGGAAGATGGACGTGAAACAAATAACTATACATGTAATCCACTACGATTATAGTAACAGCATTATTTTTCCATTAACCTAAGTCAAAATTTCAAACTCAGCTTTGCTTCTCTCTCAACCTTCACAACCAATCAATAAGTCTTTGAGTCTTCTTTCACCATGACTTAAAAATCCATCACTTCCCTTCATTCCCACTGCCACTAATTTTGTGTGGGCCTTTCTTAGTTCAGTCTGATCTATGGCCTCCTAACTGGCCTTTTTTATGTGTGTGTGAGGAAGATCAGCTCTGAGCTAACATCCAATGCCAATCCTCCTCTTTTTTTTTTGCCGAGGAAGACTGGCCCTGGGCTAACATCTGTGCCCATCTTCCTCCACTTTATATGGGACGCCGCCACAGCATGGCTTCACAAGTGGTGCGTCAGTGCGCGCCCAGGATCCGAACCTGTGAACCCCAGGCCACCAAAGCAGAGTGCGTGCACTGAAGAGCTACACCACCAGGCCGGCCCCCTAACTGGCCTTCTTATCACCCATTTCCCCACTCCACACATGGCTATTAGAATCATCTTCAAGTACTGCGAGTATTGCTCCATGCGACAAACGGGAAAAAATCTTCAGTGGCTGCCTAATGCCTACTGTGTAACTTCTGATCGCTCTCGTCCCTGAACATGCCTTTCCCTTCCCTATTCCTCAACTTTGCTCCTATCAGTCCATCTGCCTGGAACACACTCTCCCATCTCTAAGGAAAATATGCTTTTTTTTTTTTTGTGAGGAAGATCAGCCCTGAGCTAACATCCATGCTAATCCTCCTCTTTTTGCTGAGGAAGACCAGCTCTGAGTTAACATCTATTGCCAATCCTCCTCCTTTTTTTTCTTCTCCCCCAAAGCCCCAGCAGACAGTTGTATGTCATAGTTGCATATCCTTCTAGTTGCTGTATGTGGGACGCGGCCTCAGCATAGCGGGAGAAGCGGTGCCTCTGTGCGCGCCGGGGATCCGAACCCGGGCCGCCAGTAGTGGAGCACGCGCACTTAACCGCTGAGCCACGGGGGCCGGCCCAGAAAAATATTCTTCTTCTTCACACTCCAGCTCCTTGAAACTCCTAAATAACTCTAGCCAGAAATGATGGCTTATTCTGAATGATTCAGGCACCCTAGCTGTCACTCATTTACCACATGATACCCGGTGTGGGAATTTGTGTTCCACACAGCTACTAATGGAGTGTAAGATCCATAATGACAAAGACGTCCTAAGCATCTTTCCATCCCCAGTGATGGCTGGCACTAGTGGTGTTTCCCTTCCCTGTATGAAAAAAAGTGATTTCCACTAGCTCTCAGGCCAGGTCCCAAGCAGCTCTTACTGCCCTCTGATTTTCCTCCCTGAGTGCTGCTTTTTGGACCTGCTGCAGAAGCTCCAAGGACACCACCAAGGGCCAGGAATAAGATCAAGACGTCTCCGCAAAGAAGAACTATGCGTCCAGTGATTGTTGAACTGCTGATGCACTAAAGGCCCCAGGCATGGCGGGCACTGACCTGCTCTAGCAGATAGATGAGCTGGTCTCGGGCCAGCCTCTTGAGCATGGAGAAGTCAGGCAGCTCCGGGGCGTCCGGCCGATGGGGAAAAGCCATGGCAGCGGTCCCCTGAGCCGCGGGGTGGAAGAAGGGGGACGCTCCTTGCTCTGAGAAGGCCGGCAGCAGCGCTGGGTCAGCGCAGGGTGGCTCTCCTGCAGGCCTGGGCACTGACTTCCAAAGAGCCCCCGAAGAGGCCCTCGGTCCTCAGCTACACTCGAGGAATGAAGGGCCACCTCCCGGCCAGAGAGCCGCAGCCTTGAGCGGCCCTCGCCTCAGGCCTGCAGCCACCGTGTCCAGACCCGCCCCTCCCTGTGCCACTCTGCCGGTCAGCAGGATTCTGGTCTACACCCGCAGACTGCGCAGCCTGAGGGAAAACCCCGCCCCCTGCCAGACAGAGAAGCGACTTCCTAGACCTCCCGGAAGGCCCGTTCACTCGCCCAGCGCTCAGCATACCGGGAAGGGGACGGCGTCCCGGAAGGGACGTTTGAAACCGGGAGGCAACGCGTCAACGTTCCAGTCTCGTTGCTGGCCACAGGCGGTGTTCTTTGGATGAAAGAATTATACCTTAAACTAATTTTAAGCGAACACCGAATTCTCCTAGCTCACTCAAGGGAGAATTGGGCACTTGCTCGATTTTCAGAACTTCGTAAAATGAGCGAAAGCAACTCGGAGTCCGGAGGGCACTGATCACTGGGAATCTTGGCTGTCGATCAAATCCGCTCCACACATTTAGCTGCGAGCTAGGAGCGTTCTGGCTTCCCAGCTGCGGGAGGCGAGACGCGTAGAGATGGGCGGCGGGGGGAGAGCCTAGGGGAGAGAGGGGGTAGGGAGGGGCGGTAAATGGTGAGAGGAGAGAAGAGGAACGTGGAAGAAGCCAATGGAAGCTAAGACGCGCCCGCTGTGACCTTTGGATACCGGAGTTTTGACTCATTAATGCCCTTTGTGGGAAAATGGATAAATAAACTATGGCACATTCATACAATAAAAACTGAATAAGTGGAAGAATCCAGACAAGAGAGTGGCATCTGTGTGGTGCCATTTATATAAGGTTCTAGAATAGGAAAAACTAATCCATGGTGAAAACATTTCAGAAAAGTGATTGACTTTGGGGATGAGAATTGACTGGGAAGAGAAATTAGGAAATTTTCAGGGGTGATGGTATTGATCTATATCTACCTTGTTTAAAAAAAAAAGCTTATGAGAGACATTATAATGAATAGATCCAGCTGACAAAAGCTGAACTCACTAATCAATCATAATGATACCAAGCAAGGGCTTGATCTGCCCACTGCAAGATAAGAGGCCAAGCAGGCGTGGTGGACAAAGAACTTTAATAAGCAATAAACTAGCATATCGGAAGATGGTGGACTATCGTTCTAAAAAACCCATCTTAAAGGGAACTGATTTGGAAATGCGAATCATAAAGCGAACGGGAGTGGGGAGGAGGCTCAGAAATGTCACGTCATGGATGACCACAGATCATCTGACGCCTCTCCATAGTGGATCTGCTGAATGAAACATTCCTGAGGAATTTAAGAAAACCTCACTTCTTTCCTTATCTGGGACAGAAGGAACAGTTTGGGCAGAGGACATAAATTTTCTGCTAACAAGCTATTCTTTCTACCCATCACAGATTAGCTTGTCTACATACAGTTCTAAGCATTTTTCCAAAGCATATTGTGAGAATGAGATGGGGAGGGGAGCATGTGGCCTTGGGGGCTGAAGTTCTAAGAGTCCTCTGTGCAGGGGCAGTTGTCTTTTCTATTTCTTCATGGGCCACCTGTGCAAATTCGGGGGGATTCTATGTGTTGCATGTGATGGATCTTTAGTTTATGACGTGTAAAGTTTACAGTCAGTCATTTTAGCTTCTCAACGTTCCTGCGTGCTGCTTAGTCAGGCAGAAGGCTGTCAGCAAGCTACTCTCTCTTATCAGCAGTCCTCCTGCTGTTCTGGGAGGCAAGCTCAGAAAGTTTGGTTACTTTGTTTCCCACATTAACCTTGTGGGTGCAGGCACAGTTTCATTCTAATCTGGGGAGATTTGAACTCCATCCTCGGTTTCAGTAACATCACATCTTCATTTCCTGGTGAGATGCATAGGAAGTACAGAGCATCATCCATTGCCAAAAATTGAACCCGATCAAGCCTCAAGATCTAACCACCCGTTCATAGGAAATATAGAGGGTAGTAGGAACATGATAAAAGACCTCATAAGGGTGAAATCAACCAAATCCAAAATGCAGGAAATTATATGGGTCAAATAACCTGTCAAACAGCGAGGAGAGTAAAGTTGAAGGGGAAACCACTTTGGAATAAAAGAGACTTCTGGGACAAAACACAATGCAGTGTTGCAATGTGTGGAGCTTGTTTGGATCCTAATTCAAAGAAATCAACTGTAAAAGTCACTTATGAAACAATCAGAATACTATCAGAATATTAGCTGATATTAAGGAATTGCTAAAACTTTTAAGGTATAGTAATGGATTATGTCTATGTTAAAAAGGAGTCCTTATCTCTTTGAGATACATACTTAAGTACTTACAGATGAAATAATATGTTGTTCGGGATTTGCTTTAAAATAAGCCAGGGGGAGATGTGAGGAAGTATGCAGAATAATGAAAAAAGATTGGCCATTTGTTAAATGTTGAAGTTGGGTGATGAGTACACAGGGGCTCATTGCATTACAATATTCTATTTTCATATGTTTGAAAAATTCTATAATACAAGATTAAGCAAAAACAAACTTTGTGCTCCCATTGGCTTTCAAGAGCTCATCTGGTATTTTATACTGAGCTTTTTTCCCCCACTCTCCCTTAGTTAGATCAAATCTGCAGAGAGGTGGAGGCTGCCCTGAGCAAATGAATGACACATATTCCCTCCAGGGCTCAGGGACTTAAGTCCCTTCTGTTGTACAGTTTGCCAGCCTCTCGGGCTTGGCCCCAAAGTTGCTGAGGTGCTCATTCCACCCACAGCCACTTTCTCTCTACTTGGGGCAGAGCCTTGTTATCTGTTGCCTCCTCCACCAGATGCTGCACCTGTGCCCTAAAGTGCAGCTCCAATTCATGCAGTGTGGTGTCCAAGTCCTTCATCATGTCCTGAAACAGGACTGCCTGGGGATAGGGCACTACGGAGTCCTATGACCCCCAGACCAAAGGAACACAGGCTAAATGAGTCCCCCATCCCCCTTTCCAGCCTCCCACCTTGGTCTGGGTGGGCAGAGCAGTTTCCTGAAACACCTCGATGTCGGTGGGTTAGGACCCAAGACACACTGATAGGATAGAGCAGGAACAGGTCAACCTGGAGGAAGCTTAGGCCTTGTTGTTGGCTGAGGTCTGGATGGGTAGGCTGGCAAAGGTAAAAGGCAGGGCTTTCTGCCATTGCGGACTGGCTGACTCGTATGAGGTTCCCCAACATTTCTTCACTCATGCAACCAAAACTGAAATCTACTTTGGCAGCTGGAACTACAGCAATGAATAGACAGGTCTCTTGCCCTCATGGGATCTACATTCTAATGGGTGCAAAATAGGAGATGACAACAATACAGTAGTAATATATTTCAAATACTGGGGAAAATTAAACAGGGTGTGGTGATAGTGGGAACATGAAGGGAGCTGCTTTAGATAGATCAGGTGATTAGAGAAGGCCTAAGAAAATATTTGATCTGAGACCTGAATGACAAGGAGCTAGCCACATGAAAATCTGGGGACAAAGAATTAGTAAATGCAAAAGCCTTAGACTAGCATTTCCATGATAAAAAGGTTTAAGCTGAGTGAGCAATAGGATGGTAGAGCATGAGGTAAATGGAAAACATATCCAAGTTTGTAACAGCTTCTAGTTTCCCATAGACCACTGGGGAAAGAGCATGGTCAAATGATTTGCAGGAGTTAGAAATGCAAATTTAAATAGTCAAATAGCATCTTGCACCTCTTATACAACTAAAAGGTTCTAAAGCCAAATTACCAAATTTTTTTAAATCATAAAAGTACTGATTAGCTTTTACTATAAACTACATGATAGTGACAGAGCAGTGAGAACAAGGGCCTTATCTGCCCACTTCTGTATTACCAGAATCTGGATTCCCTTTTTTTTTTTTTAAAGATTTTATTTATTTATTTTCCCCCCAGAGCCCCAGTAGATTGTTGCATGTCATTGCTGCACATCCTTCTACTTGCTGTATGTGGGATGCGGCCTCAGCATGGCCGGAGAAGTGGTGCATCGGTGCGTACCCGGCATCCAAACCCGGGCCGCCAGCAGCGGAGCGCACGCACTTAACCACTAAGCCACAGGGCCAGCCCTGGATTCCCTAACTTTGATTGGCATGTGAGGGCCTTGCCATTTATACTGAACAAATACTCAATTTAACAGTAACCAATGATACTGTAAATTGCTACTGACATCTGAAATAGCAACAAGACTCATGAACAGACTGTCAATGACAGGGCTGGAATATCAATGTTTTCATTAAACATCCTGCATATATTTAAATTCTGAATAATCAATTTTTGCTGGTAAATTGTTAAAATGCTCAATTCCTGGAATTTTAGAAGCCTTGGATTAAGGGTCACACCTGGGTCCAAGTCCCAGTGCTGTCACTCACTAGCAGCCCTGTGGCCTTGACCATATCCAGAAACTTTTGAGACTGTCTCCTTATTTGTAAAAGGGACCTATTATCTGTTCTTACCTATATTACAACACCCTTGTAAAACTATAAAATAAGATACTATTTAAGCTTTTGAAAGTGGCTGGAGATTATGTTGAGGGCCCTAAAGCCTTTGCCTGCTTTTTTTTTTGGTCAAACCTCCACACCCCAATCTCTTTTCAGAACCCTAGCAACTAACAGAAAAAGAAGCAGCTTTACACCAGGTGATAAAGGCCTAACGTCCAGTTTCTAGCTGTCAAAATCCGCCACTGAGCAGGGTGATCTGCAGAGCCCTTTGTTGGGGATTCCTCTGGCCCCATCTCTCTCCCAATGTTTAATAAGGGATCCTTTGCCTCTTCCCTTCCCTCACTCTCCAGGTTCACAGGTAAACCCTCTAACCCCAGAGAGCACCAATCAACAGAGATTGCTACATTTAACTTTATTTTGCACATAATGAAAACAATCAACTGACTTAAGCAGTTCCAGAACCGTTAGTGTTCGTTAATCAAAAAGTATACGAGATCAGAAGGCAAACTTTTCATTTCCTCCCAACATACATTGCGAGTATCACAGCAACTCCTCACAACACATGCAACATGGGCTGGTTTCAAACTACAGAGAGCCCAGGCAAGAAGGGTGAGTACTGAAGATCCATATGGGTCAGACAGGAGCTGCTCCAGGAAACTAGAACCTACCCAGCTCATCATTCACCCTGTCTCCGTACACATCTGCCCTGTGAAGTTCACTGCCCTTTGTCAGATTCAAATCCAAACAGTTCTTTCCTCCCACATTCCAGGCTCATCATTTTCTCCTATTCCAAGGTGGATAATCCATACAGAAATCCAGGCAGCTCCGAGCATACTTGCCCCGCTGTTTCACGTGGCATCTCCACAAGCCAGGCTCCAGCTAAATTCTGTACAAGAAGTTCCCATTGTTGTCAAAGAACTCTCGCCCCCTCTGCACTACTTTGCTGCTGAAGTTCTGGTCACTGGGCTCCCCTGCCTTCAATTCTTCCAGCTTCTTGTCACTTAGCAATCCATCACTGTCAGTTCCTCTGGTGCCCTCACAATCACTGGTGGAGCACTTCTGCAGCTCCCTCCAATGACCTAGGGCTGCCGCAACAGGCACAAAGCTCTCCTCCTTCAGGACCTGGATTCCTTTATTCCTTCCCTTCTGTCTCCTTGGTGTATTTGTACTGTGACTGTTCAATTCTGTGAACAAAGCTGTGCTGTGACCCTGGCCTTTGGATGAGGCTTCATCCCTTGGAGTCAGCAAAGAGCCTGACACAGAGTGGCCTGCAGAAAGCAGCTTCAAAGTCTCCCCAGAGCTGGGGAGCTGCCGGAGCGAGTGGGCAAGCCCAGCTTTCTTAAGAACTTTTCGATCCTGCTTCAGTTTCTGCTCCAACGTGGGTACAAACTTGCTTTTTAAAACCCTTCGGATCACATCAGTGCTGACATCAAAACCTTCAGCCAATCTGGGAACTGACCAGGACTCTGCAAATTCCTTATGTAAATACCTATGGGAAAAAGGAGCAGGTTTTCAAGTTTTGAAGAAGTCTATCAGAATAGCTAACTGATAATACTAGTGATAAATATGTGAAAAGAACAAGGCTTAGAAAAACTGCAAACATAGTCTCTATCTTGTGCCACTAAATGGCCGTGTCCCATTCCTGTGTGCCGACAGCAACACCCAGCCACTCTTAGGTCACATCAGCTGAACTCTTATTTCACATCAGCTGAACTCTTCCCACTGCACACCATGCCGCAGTTAGATCCTGGGGATGCATGAAGACTGCGCTTCCCCTCAAAGAACATACAATCTGGTGATGAAAACAGATACTTTAACATACTATAACATTGTGACAAGTCTCAAAGCAGAGGATGCTGTGAGAGCACCCAGGAGGGAGACCCAGGGACAGGCTATCACAACACTTGCGGCATGGCCCAGGAACTGTTCAGGAAGTCCACACTAGAGCTGGTCTGAAAGGATGGAAAGGAGTAATAAGCTGGCAGAGAGGGGAGAGGAAGAAGAGATCAAAGGTACTGACCGCAGAGTGAGCAGCACGTGCAATGCAGAAGCACATCACCTTTGTGGGGAACAGCTCAACTTGTCTGACAGCGAAGGCAGGAGCAAGATCATGTCATGCTTAGGGTTCTGCAGTTTATCCCAAAGCAACAGCAAACCAAGGAAGGATTTTAAGCAGTGGAATGTCATGAGCAAATTTTCATTTTGAAGTTCAATTCAGTGGTAGTTTTCAGTGGCAAGACTAGAGGTGGAAAGATAGGGCAAGAGGCTGTCACAGTAATCCAGGCAGTCTGAACTGAGTGGCAATGAGAGCAGAGGAGGTAACAGATTTGAAAAATATTTTAGGAAAGCCTAATGGTAGATCTTGGTAAGAGACTAAATATTAGGGGAAGAAGTAGGCCAAGATTCAGGATTTTAGCTTGGTGACTGTTGGGACCATTCAGGGTTATAGCAAAAATAGGAGCAGAATCAAGTTGTCAAGGAACAAGGATGAATTCTATTTTGTCCACGTTGAGTTTGAAGAACCTGTGTGACATCCAAACAGAGATGTCTAGAGCACAGCTGAATACAGAGTTCAGAAGAAAAACATGGACTGGAGATGACAGATCTGGAAGTCATAAGCCAACAGCACAGGTGGTTAAAGCCATGCAAGTGACTGGCATTAGGCAGGGAAATATGCAGTGAGAGAAAATGACGAAGGCCACAACTCTGAAAAACAGCAATTCTTGAGGCCAGCCCGGTGGCGCAAGTGGTTAAGTGTGCACACTCTGCTGCGGCGGCCCGGGGTTCTCCAGTTCGGATCCCGGGTGCGCACCAACGCACTGCTTGTAGAGCCATGCTGTGGCGGCGTCCTACATAAGGTAGAGGAGGATGGGCACGGATGTTAGCTCAGGGCCAATCTTCCTCAGCAAAAAGAGGAGGGTTGGCATCAGATGTTAGCTCAGTGCTAATCTTCCTCACACACACAAAAAAAACAGCAATACTTAAGATACAGAAAGAAGAAGGGGGGTCCAGGAAGAAAATTGAGAAAAGCGGTCCTAGAAATACAAGTGAGTGGTATCCTGGGTCAAGGGAGAAGAGAATTTCAAGGAAGCAGACTACAAGGGGTCAAATGCTGCAGAAATGTTAGGAAGGCTCAAGAGTAGAGTGTCAGTTATGCCTAGCACTGGGGAAGTCACTGATGGATTTGTGGAGAACAGTTTCACTGTAGTGATCAAACAAACAAACAAACGAGGGTAAGCAGCCGAGGAGCCAGCTGGGAACAAAGGGATGAAGGAGACCCTTAAGTTGACAGATGTAGGTCCCTGAGGAATTAGGTAGGGATTTGACCTAGAGCACACAGACAACTGGTCCTAGACAAGTGAAGGGGAAGGGAAGCTACCACTTCCCCTGAGATGTAAATAGAGTATAAGATTGAGAATGGAAGGTAAAGAGGAAGACCAAGAAGTTTTAGAGGGTTCTTACCTAATGGCCTGTTTTTTCTTTGAAGTGAAAGGATATTTACTAACCACAAAAGGAGAGGTGACAGCTAGCAAGCTAGAAGGTTTGAAAAAGCTGTTGTTCAAGACAGGAGAGGAAGCTGACACGAGACAGGTGCTACAGGCTCACAAAATCTTCTTGATCAGCTCGATCAGCTCTACAGAATCCCCATTATTCTAGTTCTCAACTCCAGAGTCACTCTGACGGGAAGGGAAAATGGTACATAACCTCTGGAGGGCTATTTAGCAATATTTATCAAAATACAAATCCATTTGCCCTTGGACCCAGCAACACTACTTCTGGGAATGCATACAACCAATACACCTGGCAGGGCCAGCCCCGTGGCTTAGCGGTTAAGTGCGCGCGCTGCGCTGCTGGCGGCCTGGGTTCAGATCCCGGGCGCGCACTGACGCACCACTTCTCTGGCCATGCTGAGGCCGCGTCCCACATACAGCAACTAGAAGGATGTACAGCTATGACATACAACTATCTACTGGGGCTTTGGGGGAAAAAAGTAAATAAAAAAACAAAACAAAACAAATACACCTGGCAGATATGTGGAATGATATTTGTTGGGGGGCCGGCCTGGTGGTGTAGTGGTTAAGTGCACACGCTCCACTGAGGCGGCCCAGGGTTCACAGGTTCAGATCCTGGGCATGGACCAACGCACCGCTTGTCAAGCCATGCGGTGGCAGCATTCCAACTAGAAGGATGTACAACTACAACATACAACTATCTACTGGGGCCTTGGGGAGAAAAAAGAAAAAAAGGAGGAAGATTGGCAACAGATGTTAGCTCAGAGCCAGTCTTCCTAAAAAAATAATGAAATAAAAATAAAAGTAAATAGAGCATTATTTGTGATAGCAAGTGAGGGGAAACAACCCAAGTACTCATCATAAAAGACTGGTTAAATAAACTAGGATTTACTATGATTTCTATAAAAAAGAATGAGAAGCTTTCCCTTTTGAAGTGGAAAGATCTATAGAATACATTAAGTGAAACAAATGTAGAACAATATTTATAGTATTCTACTGTTTGTGATTAAGGAGGTGAAAATAAAAATCTATATTCGTATTTGCTCCTTTTTGCATAAGGAAACCTGGGAAAAGGCACAAAAAAGTATTAAAAATAGTACCTATAGGAGACTGGCTGGGATTAATACTTCTCAATTTGTATACCACCTTATACTGTTCTAATTTTGAGCCATATGTAATGTATTATCTATTCAAAACAAAAAACAAAATTTTAAAAAGGATCACTTTCAGATTTTCTAAGATATTGATCCTCTCTTCAGAAAAATGTACATAACCATGGAAGCCCCCATCCCTGGACCTTAGGTTAAGAGTATCATGATCTACTATTTAGGGGCTAAATGTCTGATGCCTGCAATTTACTATTGTAAAATTTCAGCAAAAATGAGCCAACTGTGTCATAATGCTAAAAACTATTAAATCTAGATGATGGGCTTATACAAGTTCGCTATATTATTCTACTTTTCTTTCAAAAATCTTAAGCGATAAAAAGTAAAAGAAAATATAAAAGCAATATTCTAGGTCCCACTATCCACGTCTCATCACAGCAGACCCAAACCACCGTGAGTCTTACCGGATCTGCTCCATGGCTTCCCACGTCAGGGTCCTGGGCGGGGCACCCGGCGCCTCCATTTGCCTCCGAATTTTCTGGAACCGGGCGGCTTTTTTCTGTCGTTTCAGGGTGCTGGAGGAGAAAACCAACAGCAGAAGCCATGCGTGGAAGCCAGATGGGTGGTTGAGGAGCCTCGGGCTAAATCATGGAGCGCACAGCCCCCTTCTCTTTGACCTGCTCTGTACACCGCCCCAGGAGCCTAACACCTAGAACAACAGCCCGTAGACATGCTGAACTCTCTAAACGGGGGACGCAACACGTCACTGGTGAAGGGACCCGTGATCCCAAGGGAGCTGAACACCTGCCCTGCGCCCCTGACCAGGGCTAAGAAACAAAGGCCGCGGCAGGTGCGGCGGCGGGACGCCCGGCGCCAAGGGGGCGCGGCCTGGAGCGCCGGAGAGCGAAGCCCTGCTTCAGGCCGAGGGCCCGGGAGGGAGCCGGTACCTCTCCACTTCCTGTAGCTCCCGCTCCTCCGGCTCCCAGTCGGAATCGGGGTCCGGCTCGCGGCCGACAGAGCCCGGGCCCGCCACCCCCCGGGTCGCGAACCCACAGCGAGCGACGGCAGCACGGATACGCCCGCCCAGCAACAAGCCCAGAGTCATGGTCATGTCGACAAACAACCCTCAAACGCCCGACATGCGGCCACACCGGAAGCCGGAGGGCGGGGCCGGAGGTGGAAGGGGCGGGCAGGAAGCAGGGGTCGCTCGTCTTCCCGGCTTCCGGCCGAGGGCGGGATGTCCGGGCTTGAACGCCTCCGGGGCCCCCTCTTTCCGGCTGTGACTGTGGAGAGGGCTTTCCCGACACGCCAGGGCTGGAATGAGGGACTAGACGCTCCTGCAAAACGGCATAAACTTTAATAAAAAGATGGAGTCAGTTGCCAAGAGCTGCCCTCCCGCCCCAACGGCTTCCCAGGCCGGCGTGTCCAGGCGGGAAGGACGGCCCCTCGGCGGTCCTCGGACGGCGACAGCCCCGTGCCTTGGGCACTCGGCTCCTCTGGGTAAGGGGCTCTTGGCCGCCGGAATGACGACCAGCCCCGAGCCGCACCCAGGGTTCAGACCCATCACCTAGCGGTAAATCCAGGCTGAAGTTTGAAGGCGAAGATGAGTACACGGCCGGCCCTGGTTGCTCTTCATCTTCTAGTCTTGACCGATCCAAAAATAATCTTAGGGTATTGAGGAATTCTTGGTGTCTTTGTGTTTTGCTTCATGCATACAGGGTTCCTGGCCAGGGATTTTCAAACAAGCTTGCTGGCAGTCTTTCATTTAGCAAAGATTGGAGGCCCTTTGCCCCTTTGGAAACCAAACGGGGTCCTCCAGGAGAGGGTGAGCGCTGGGCTTCCTTCCTGCATTTACCTGTGGTGGCTGATGTCGAGGAGTGCAGTGGTACGCTGCAGCAGGGGTGCGGAGGCAGGGCAGAGGGTGAGGCTCTGGGCCTTGGCTGCTTTGGGTTCAGAGTCTACCATGGAGGGCAAGGCGCGTTCGGTCCATGAGCCACTTGCCGCTCTTTCTGGTTGCAGAAGATAGCCCTGCTTTGCAGTTAAAGAGGATGGCACTGATCCTGCCAGGGCTCGGTTTATGGCTTCTAGCCTTCTGCTGGAGTGGCCTTCTGCAGTGGAAACATGGGTCCCCCTGAGCTGGTACTCGTGGAAGAGATTTGCTCACCTCTTTCCCAACTGTTGCCCAATTACCAACACAGAGGAATGGCGTCCCATGCTTCCCTCCAGCGTCTTTACCACACTGTATTGTAATTTGTGTGTTTACTTGTCCATTTCCCTGTTAGGTTTGTTGAGTGCTGGGACTGTATTTGCCATTTCTGTCACCAGGGTCTAGTACATAGGAGGTAGTAAATAAATGTGTCCACTACCTCCCCCATTCCCACACTGGTGGAAGTGCCATATTATATTTGGGAAGCATCCCAGGTGTAATATTTGCCAGTGGGAATTTACACAAGTCAGCATGACCAAAGCTAGTTTTGCATACTTACGACTAGTGAGCCTGACTCTGGCGCTGGGAAAATAGCGCCTTCCAGATTTCTTCACTGACAATGAACAACGGCCGATGGCTGCTGGATCTCTTATCCAGTTGAAGTTCTTGGGCTGTAGATGGCACTGAGAATGATGTGGAACTGCAGCATTCATGCTTGGCAGTGGCCCTAAGATCCTGGGGATCAATTCGTGGGGCCGAACTGGATGCAGGAAATGAGGAGGGCCCTGCTCTTTGGTGGTCCCCCTCAGGAGGACCAATGGGACCAGATTCACAGATTGCAGTTCTTGACTGCCCAGCCTGTCCTGGTGAAATCTAGGCTAGAGGAGAAAAGCAGCCCCTTACCACATTTCTTGTGAGACTGGATGGAGTTGTAAAAGAAATAGATAACTGAAAAATCTAGGCCATAACCACTGTTTAACCAGTTACTCCTTTGGGGCTCAACAAAAACAGAGGGCCCAACAGGTTTGCTACTAGCCCAGGGAATATTGAATGTGGCAGCTGTTTTGTTGGCCCAAGACTTTTTACTTATCTCCTGCTAGAGCTACAGCACTGGCAGGGCTAGGGAGAGATTACACAGAAGCCACTGAGGGTGGTGGCCTTGTTATTTGTCAGTCATGAGTTTGGAGTTATTGCAAGACAGGAATACAGAGAAGAAGTCTCTTGTAAGTGAGAAGGTTGGGAGCTGCACTTTGCTGGATGTCATTACTAAAAACATGGAAGCTTGGAAACAGATGCAAAAGGAACCAACAGACCCTTTCCCAAGGCCCAGCATACACTGCTTTCCCAGGCTTCACTGCCAGATACCATCACATTAGCTTCCTGTGCTGTGGCCACCACCATGTGCCAGTACAGCCCTTGTTCCCCCGTTCTGTGAGAGGCTGTGTAGGGACCCTTACCCGATACTCGTGAAGTTTTCTCTGGCCCTGGTGGTTAGGGTGCAGCATGTGGGTGAGCTGCTCTACAATACCCAGGCTTCGGATGAGATTCTCCCTTTGTAGCAGGGCCTTCATCCGCCCCAGCTCCTCCTCTTCCACAATTTCTTGAGGCTGCATGGTGTCCAGGTGTACCGGTAGCAGCTACAAGGTACATGAGAGATGAAGGGAAACTCTCCTAGGATGAATCCCAAACAATCAACAAGGATGGCTGTGGGTCTCCTGCCCACTCTACCTCCATCCCTTCCCTGACCCTAGTGGAAGGGAACCTTTGCTATCCATTCTCTCACCTCCAGTTCCAAAAGGTCAGAGTCAGTGTACTCATGAGGAACTCATCTCTCTCTTATGCAAGAAGAGGAGAGGAAAGCAGAGATTCCCTTCTCTAGTAGTCCCAACCCATTTTCCTGCAGAAAGGCAAGAGCTACAAAAGCCCTGACACCTCTTTCTCCCGGTTCCGGATCCTGTACGCCAAGTGGGAGGAAAAGCCCCGGAGCCTGGGCCTGGACCGGCTCTTCTCCCCTGCTGATTCACCCTGGTTCTGGTCTTTGTTTTCCTTTCGCCTCTTATTGCCCAAGGTCTCCTGCTGTTCCTGCTTCAGGCGGATCTCTTCCAATTGTTGCCTGACAAGACACAGCAGCTTCAGACACTGAAGAAATTGTTTGGGGGAGAAGGGGAGTAAGGGAAAAATGGGGATGGGGAACAAGTAGGAAATTATGATCTGTTTTGGGGACTAATGGGAGAGGAATGAGGGGGTAGATGGGAAACCTACTAAACTGAGTCATTAAGAGTCTGATAGAATTTATAACTCCATTCCTCTTTCCTCAAGTGTCTGGCTTTCTCTCCACCCTGCTGGGGAGCAGTTCAGCTTCAGGAGTTGCCGCCACCCACGTGGACAGAGGAGAATGCAGGGCAAAGTACCTGGCACACTCCTCTCTGGCCTTGGAAGCAGCAGTCTCCTGGAAGAGGGAGCCATTGTGCTTGAAGAAGGGTGCATACTTCTCCGTGTCAGGGCCAGGGTAGATCCGCCGGTACCCGCCCAGGTGGGTATCCTCATAGCGTTCCTCGTCCAGCATTGCTGCATGGGACAACTCAGTTTGTTCTTGCCTATTGAAACCAAGGTCAGTGTGAGTCAGGGGAGGACTGTGAGGGCTAGCTAAGGCTTTGAGAACCTCCCACCAGCTGCATGGCCTTTCAGGCTCCTGCCCGTGTGGTGAAAGCTGCCAAGCCCATCTGTGGCCAGTCCCACCTGTGTGTAGACATGAAAATACGCTAGACTTCCAGAAGTCTAGTTTTCATCTTAAGGGCAAAGGGGTCGACTTGTAAGCTAGCATTCCAACTTATCATAATCTTTTATCTATAATCTTTCTGATTATAAAGGAATATATGTTAATTATAGAAAATTTAGAAGAGCAAAAAGAAGATAAAACTTCCGCTAATCTTACTGTGCAGTTAGCCTAGTGGTTATGAGCAGGGCCTGCAGGCAGCACCTCCTGAGTTTGAATCCTGGCTTTGCCACTCACTACCTTGCTCTTGCTTTATTCCTGCCTGTCTTGTTCTAGATGAAAATGGGGTCATACAACAACATTTTAAATGGCTGCCTAGTATTCTAGTGTATGATTGTACTTTTGTTTATTAAGTCCAGTAGTTTTCAACCTTTCTTCCCCATTGAAAGACATGATTCATACCAGCCATGTGCATGGTCCTATCTCGTGGGAATCCCCAGGGTATTTACAGTTCTGCTTCATTTCCATTCGAACAAACATTTGAGTGCCTACTGTGTGCCAGGCCCTCAAAATATCATGGCAGATCAAATACACACTGGCCCTGCATATTGCAATGCAGATGGGGAAGAGTGATGTTATTATAGGAATAATCCTAAACCAATTCATTTTTATGTATCATTAACAAATTGTAATTTAGTATCAGGACAAACTACCATGTTTGTGACCCATCTTACAATTAAGACAACAGTAAGTGAACAATACTGATTTAAACAATCCCCTATTGAATGACTAACCAGTTTTCTGTGTTTCATTTTTATAAACTTTCTTAGGAAATGGTTTCTAGAGGAGCTTTGTTAAAAAAAAACAGGGAATCAAACCACAGTAAGCGTTTTATGTGCCAATATGAAATAGCTCTAAAATACATTGCTAAGCAGGGTGCACAGTGTATGAAAGTTATGCTACTGTCTGGGTAGATAAAAGGAGAAAAACAATTTGTTTAAGTACGTGTATATTAAATGTTTGTGAAAGTATACACATGACCCTAGGAACATTGATTGGCTCCAGGGGGGAAGACTGAGTAGCTGGAGAAGAGTAGGAGAGAGACTATTCACTGTATTTTTTTGAATTTTGAACATATTATCTATGATATGTGATATTTTATCTATGCAAAAAAAAATGTTTTTAATAGCTCACCAGCCCCAGGCTGCCTTCTCCATCTAGAGGAGGACTTTTACTCTCAGGAAAGTAATAACAAAGAAGACAAGGTGCACAACTAAACACATGTCAGACACCTGGAGCACCTGGCTTCTCGTGGCTGTTGGTGGCACTGAAAAAGCCGTTCCTTGACTCGCCGCTTGTCCTCCTCTATCACCTTCCTTTTGTCACAGCCCCGGAGGTTAACAAGGTTCATGGCATCACAGAGAAGTGCATCCTTCACTTCTCGATCAAGGCGTGAGTCCGTGGTGAAGCTTGGAGAGTGGTTTACCTGCCAGGAGGAGTCATTATCCACCCCCTTCCTAGACCACCTGAGCAGGTGGTGGTCTCTTGCAGAGCTAACTGGAGGGTCTAGGAGAGACATCCCCCTCCAGAGGCCTCAGCCAGTGAGGCTGGATGTTCTGACGTCCAAGGCCACAGACTCTGCCACAGAGATCCCTCCAATGCACAGGCTGGTGAGAGCAAACCAGACAGCCTGACTCTACAGGTATAGTGTCCTTAAAGGCAAGGCTTACATGAAGAGCACTTGGTATCCAAAACCTGGATTCCTATGGTGGAGGCCAGAGACCACCAAGATTTGACTCAGCAAGTCAGAAGTGTAGAGATCACATGCCTTCTGCTGGGTCCCACCCACCCCAGTGCTGCCGCGTCCCCCACTCTGTTCCACCACCTGAGTGCACTCCTATCCCAGGTGTCCTGTTCAAGGAGGCCTCGACCTTGGTTATGCAAAGCCCAGGAGATAATGCTCACCTCCAGCAGCCAGGGCTTCAGCTTGTGGTCCAGCAAGATGTCAAAACCAAGGATCTCAAAACAGGCACATGCACCTCCACTCAGGTATTGGGGAAAACAGGTTCGGTAGTTGTGGCGAAGAACAGAATGGGCTGAGATGATGGTTTTGATGATGATGTCCTCGATGTCTCCCCACAGCTCTCGGGGGTCGTACCTGTGCTCTCGCAGCCAGGCGTTGAGTGTTGACAGCTTCCTGTGAGGCCCAGTGCTCAGAGGAAGACCAGTTTCTCTGCCAGTGGGGCCGGGCTGCAGGAGACTCCCTAACACTAACCCTAATTCCCTGCCTAGGCCCCTGTGCTTTAAAGGGCTGCTAACAGCTTGGAGCAGGGCTTTGTCTTCAGAGTGGGGTTTGGGGCTACGCTTAGAGCTCAGGCGCAGAACGGGGATCTGTAAAGGTTGAGTCTTCCTGAGTAACTAGCATCCCAAGAGCCAGCTCATTTTCATGGGCTGCTGAGACTGTGGGGCTAAGGGGCAGAAGCAGCAGGAGAAAACAGAGTAGAGAGTACCTCTTACTGCCCACAGCATCATCCCGGACAAAATTCTCGTTGTGTTTGTTGATCGCATAGTTGGTCAGGTGCATGCAGACATCATCCTGTGAGGAGAGCGGCCCTGTGGTCTCAGATTGCTTCCATGCAGCTCTCCTCTCCAGCCCTTCACTGCCTTTTGATTACCCACCCCTCCCCAGGACTGCTCATCTCCTGTCCCTCTTCACCCGAGGACTGTCCTGTAAGCTCCTGGGGAAGAGGGTATGCCGTTCCTCCAGCTCTGACCTTCCACCATCACTACCCACCAGATGCTCTCCTCCCAGCCAGGTGCTGAGGCGCTCACTGGCTTCATTCCTTGTTCATGGGTGACAGGCTAGCTGTGTGACAGCCTCTCTCCCTGGTTTCTCCATAGAACCTCAGCCTCATGGCGGTGGAAGGGAAGAGGGTGCCACCCTGCCCCCCAGGGCCGCTGGCTGGCCCCTTACCAGGTTGCTATGGCTGGGCTCCACATAGGGCATGGTGGCAAAGCGGGCCAGGCCCTCCTCATACATGAAGATCCGAAGAGGGTCACAGGATGTGATCAGGACGTAGATTCGCATATCAAACTTGAAGCCGTCAATGAGGAAGGGCTGAGAGCATGCAAACCCGCCAGGTCAAAATAGCAATACTTTTGAAGTGCTTACTATGTACCACGTACTATTTTTGTAAGTGCTTCAAATACATAATAACTCATTTAATTTTCACAATAACCGTATAAAGTAGTTACTGCTGTCATTCTTATTAACAAATGAGGAAACTGAGGCACAGAAAGGGTAAGAAATTTGCTCAAAATCACATATCTAGGATATGGAAAAACTCAGATTCAAACCCAGGCAGGCTGCCTCTGAACCCTGGCTGCATACTGCCTCCAAGATAACAGGGATAGCAGAAAGGGCAGGAGCCTACAACTGGCTTCCTCCCTGGCTTCAGGAGAGAGGAGGCACCCCAGTGCTGGCTGAGGGGCCTGGTGGTCCTGAGGCACCCTTTACCTTGGAGATGTATTGCTGGCAGATCATATGCTCTCCGGGCTTGATCTCCCGGGGATTTCGGGTGATGAAGATGCCACGTCCCTGACAGCCACTGTCTGGCTTGCAGATATAAGTGCGGGTTTTTTGTTTACGACCATAGGACTGGAAATCCCCATAGCTGTGTGTAGAGAGGGGCTGGTCAGAAGGTTTCTGTGCATCATGGCTGTCCCACGGCCCCATGGAGTTCTTCCTGCTATCTAGTCCATGCTCTTCCTGGAGCACTCAGTCTCAGACCTACTTTTCTTTGACTAGCTGAAACTCTCCTTCCGCTGCCATCCCCCTGAGACATTCTAGGTAACAAGGCCAGAGACTAGAGGGAACTGAGATGGTGAACTCTTTCCTCCCCCAGTACCTCAGCCCGGGAGCCAGGCTCACTCACTCTGCAGGGAGGCACCAGGTGTGGGGGAAGATGTTGTACTCAGTAGGATAGAGTTTCTGCATGCGGTTGAGGTTCCGAGCCAGCAGATCTTTGCGGCAGATTTCTGTCATGCCAGGGAAGTGGTTGATTTTCTGAAACAGAGCCAATTGGTTATACTATCCCCCAGAGCAAGCAGCAGTTCCGGGGGCCTGGGAATCCCAGGAAGCAGTAGAGAAGGACTGGGAAGGTCAAGTGGAAGTCACAGTGGAGGTAAACACTGTACCTAGTGCCCCAAGGGAGTAAAGGAAGGTTACCTAAGGCAGGTGAGACCCCTCCTTGGCCTCTCCCCAAACACACACATACACCAAGGTTAGGGGCAGTGAGAAGGGCTAGCCAGGACTTTGGGCCTTCTGGCCACCTTATAACATCCCTCAGACCACCAGAGACTAGTCCTATGAGAATAATTTGTGCCTGATAGCGCAAAGCCAATGAGAAAACATTTCCCAAAAGAAAAAACTAGGAACCTGCCCCAGGGAATGCATGGCCATGGCAGCCCCAAAGGGCGTGGCATTGCCACACGGCCTGCTGGAAACCTCCGTGACTGTCCACAGTGCTGGGAGGCAGCATCTCCCCATGGTTCAGTGCTCTCTCACTGGCGTTCCCACTTGCTAGCTGTGTGAACCTAGTATTTCTGAGCCTTGGTATTTTCTTAATAAAGGGGTGTCTGCCATTCAGGGTTGTGGTTGTTGTTTTTTTGTTTTGTTTTGTGAGGAAGATCGGCCCTAAGCTAACATCTGCCAATCCTCCTCTTTTTGCTGAGGAAGACTGGCCCTGGGCTAACATCCATGCCCATCTTCCTCCACTTTATATGGGATGCTGCCACAGCATGGCTTGACAAGTGGTGCATCAGTGCGCGCCCAGGATCTGAACCGGCGAACCCCTGGCCGCTGCAGTGGAGCGCGCGCACTCAGCTGCTTACGCCACCAGGCTGGCCCACTCTCAAGGATGTTTTTGAGGATTTAATGAGGTAAGAATGTAAATGCATTTAACATATTGTCTGACATATAGTAAGCCCTCAATAAATGCTGTTAATTGTTACACTCATAACTGCTCCCTGCATGCCCCTTTGGAGCTTCTTGAGCTCTTCTCTCTCTGTCTCTCTCTCTGTCTCTGTCTCTCTGTCTCTATGTCTCTCTCTCCCTCCCTCCCTCTCCCTCCCTCCCTCTCCCTCCCTCTCTGTCTCTGTCTCTGTCTCTCTCTCTCCCGTCCCCCCAGCCCATGACTTGTGGGACGGGTTACAGTCTCCCCAACTCCCTTCCTAGCTTCCCCTCACAATAACCCTGCAGACTCTTTAAAATTATTATCACAAAGACCCAATTAGAGGATAACAAAGATACTGTGAAGAAGTTATGTTCTTCTTGTAGACCCTGGTCCATCTTTCTTGACTTTCTTGCTGCCATGCAGGACCCCACATTGACTCTTAATGGGTGTGGGGTGCTAGGCTAAACTGCTTAGAAGGCTGGATCATTCAGCTGGCTCTGCTGTTAGCGCCAAAGCTGCCTCTCAGTCTTAGGTGATCCCCTAAAATGGGATCACCTGCCCTGGAGGGGGCCAGCTGGGCACAGACGCCTCAAGGCAAACAGCAAATATTGAGATAGGATGTGCCCAGCAGACACTTCCTTCAGATAATAGAAGTTCCAGAGACCCAAGAGGAGAATATTTCCATCGGAGCAGAAGCCCCTGGCCATGGCCTTTCCTGCTCTGCACAGGGGTATAGCCACAAAGGCGGCAGCCTCAGGTGCCTGGACAGAAGGGCGGGAGTAGTCATTCTGAGGCTACAGCCCCTTTAGGATCTTGGGTCAGGAGGTTGTACCTGAAACCTCTTCATGTCCATGACTCGTTCCAGTGAGACAGAGCAGTCTGTCCAGTACACAGTCCACTCTTCGTCCTCCCCCACTTCCTTCAGGCCACACATTTGGGCTGCCTGACGCACTGTGAGAGAGGGAGGTCAGTGGTGCCAGCCTGGGCTCCAGCAGCAAGCCTTGGGACCGTAGCTGGGCCAGGTAAGGAACAGACCTGACCAGAGAGTGGCTTGACGAGCGAGGCGGTTCTTAGCTCTGCAGTTTAATTACCACATGACAAATTCCAAGTTCACAAGGCTGTTGGGGCCCTTCCAAAATTTGTGACAGCAAACTAGAGCCTGGCTGTCTGCTCCTGTCAGTCTTCTCTCTCAATTAGGACAGTTTCTGGCCTGCAGAGCTGACCCTTGTTAGGGGTCACACTGGCACCTCACACTCTGGGTGGGCCCTTGCATAGATGCCAGTGGGGATAAGAGGGGAAGAAGAGATGGCTGACCTAGCTGGTGAATTTTTTAAAAAATTGCTGAAGCTCCCTCAAAAGCTTCCTTGAAAAAAACTTTTAACTTGGTCTTGTCTTATCTCTGGTAAAATCTGGGAAGAGTGGGGCAATGGTGACTTCCAGTCATTTTTTGTCTTGTTAGCTAATTGTGGAGACTCCCACCCTACCACTAAGACTAACTGGAACAGTGATGTCTCAGCTGCCAGGAGCTGAGCCAAGGGGCTCAGTGCAGATGACAGGCCAGCCTAACTAGATCCAGGGGGTGGGAGCCCGATTAGGGGACCATTCCCAAAGGAAAAGCAACAACTGTAGGTGCCCTCTTATGCAGTAGTGTGAGTGACGAGCCAGGTGCTTACCACTCTCATACTTGCAGTTGGTCAGGTTGATGGCCAGGGGTCTGGAATGGAGGAATAGCAGAAATCAGGCAGAGTGGGAGAGGACAGACCCTGGGCTGCCAGACACCCAGATGAAGAGATACCCAACAAATTCACAGTACAATTCATTTTCTCTAGAAGCCACTAAAGGAAAGACCAGGATGATATAAATGTGCTGAAATGCCAAACTAAGCCAGCCCAAATGGTTTGGAATTTTGTTTGTTTGTTTACCAAAAGGTTAATGATGCTCCCATATTCCCTGTCCTCTTTTGGATCCCAGCACCCCAAACTGCTGAAGGGAAGCCAGGGGGCAACTCTCTGGAGCCAGGCAGGTGAGGGGGTCCAGGGAATGGTTACCTGTGTTTCCGCCTTCTCTTTCTCCTCCCAACTTCTAAGCCATCTGAGTCAGTTGGAGCTATGATTTTCTTGGGAATTTTCTTGGCTACAATGGATAAGGGAACTCCATTCCCAAATGCCTTACAGTCAGCCTTTGAGAGTGCCTGCTGAGAAAGGTTAGAAGGGATGGTAGCTTCCCCTTTAACACACTCCTCCTCCGATTCCTGTTCTTCAGCATATTCTTCCTCAGATTCACTGGTCTTACAGGTACTTGGTTCCATCCTTGTAGATTCTGAGGGAAGAGGAATGGGAGTGAAATGTATATCAGACCTCCCTCCAGGCCCACGAAGGCCTGCAGGAATCCACCCAAAGGACCTTCACGGTGCTATAAGAGAGCGTTGCTGCTCCTTCAGAACAGAACAATCCCACTGCAGAATGGGATGTTCCCAAGTAGGTAATGGGGGCCATGGGATGCCAATGAGATGTTGGATTTACTGACAAGTCCCAATCATCCAAGATCACTCCATACAACCCACTGGGGTGCATGCAGGAGCTGAAGAGAGCCGGCAAGGGCCATGAACATAGCTTTTTTCTTCTTGAACGGGATGGGGGATGGCTGGGAGCGCTGGGGGAACCTTCGCTTTTCAGATACAGCTGAAGACCAAAGGTCCCCTAGGCTGGCCCTTTCCCTGTCTCATGACTCAGTTTCTCCATGTGTACAGACTGGGGCCAGGCACCCGATGGCTAAGACCCCTTGGGCTCTAACGGCGGAAGGGGAGCCTCCGGCGGACACTGCCCACCCGAGGTTCGGAGGAGAGGAGGGGCTGCTGGGTCCGCCTCTAGCGTCCTGGGGCTGGACTCAGCTAGTCACTCATGGCCGCCTTCAGCCCGCCTCCTGCTCCTTCTCGGTCGTTGCAGGGGCTAGGGGACCGCCTCCTTGTTCCGCAGGACTGGCTGTCACCGCCGATTGCGAGGGGGAGCCCGCGCCCCACCCGAGGTTCACTCCTGGCTGGAAGATCCCGGCGGCGGCGGCGCCTCCTCCCGCAAGCCGGCAGCAGCCGCCGCCGCCGCCGCCGTCGCCATGGACACGAGGGCGGCCCCCATTGGAGAAGCGCTCTGGGGGCGGGGCCTCCCCGGGAACCGCACCCACTCGGGCGTCCGCTGAGGCCGTCTTGGGCGGGGCCCGGAATCGTTCGCCCTGGGCTGGCGGCAGAAGCGCAAGCCAGCCCAGCAGCAGCTGACAGGCGGCATCATGGGACTTGTAGTCCTTCCGCTTTGAGGTCAGTTCGCACAAGCCCTACCCTCATCCTTCCTTGAACCCGCAGGCCAAGCCCAGAATTTGGCCAACTCTGTGTTAGGGAAAAATATCTGCTTGCCTTTAATTTTTTTAGTAACCATACCTTGAGCACAGTCCTTGCATTGGGGACAGCCGTGATTAGCACACATGCTCGCCAGGCGCTCACCCAGCTCCACTAAGGAATAACAGAACCGTCTTATCAGAGGCTCCTTCACTATCTCCTCTTCTTTTTTTTTTTCAGTTTATTGTGGTAACATTGACGCCTCCTCTTCCTGACGTCCATCCACTTTGTCTGACTTCTGATCGCCGCCTCCACCAAACTCAGCCCAACTTGTCACCTTAAGAGTACCATGTGGCTCAACCTATGGGACACTAAAAATTTCCCTCCTTTGAAAAGACATGGACATTTTCTGATTCAGACTTCTTGATCTTTCTTCAGCACGATACTCTCAATTACCTCCTCCTTGAAATGCTTTGGAGTCCCTTGGCTTCTAGGATACTCATTTTTCTCATTCTTTTGACAAATATTTAGTGTTCCAGGCACTGTTCTAGGACCTGAACCATCATTTCTTGCCTGAATTACCACCATTCAGCAACCTCTTAATTGGTCTCCCTGATTCAATTCTTCCCTCCATCCATCCATCCATGGCAGCTTAAGCATTCTTCCTAAAATGCAAATCTGTTACTCCCCAATTTAAAACTCTTCAAGGTTTTCCATTAGATCAAGTCCAAAACCCCTTAGTACATGAGGCCCTCCATCAAAACGTAAGCGAAGAGCTGCAGAGGCTCTGGACAGGATCGGCCCTTCTGACCAGGCTCAAAGCCCAGGGCTCGGAGAACAAAGGGTCCCCTCAGTGTTCCATACTCAAGCTTCCGTCTAAATCCCCTTGTTGGTGATTCACAGAGTATATAAATGGCTGAGAAGTACCACCATAAAGAAAACCTATTTGACTTTTTTCCTCTTTTTTATGAAAACTTATTTGGGCCAGATGAGGCTTTACTCTGAACATCAGTCCTAGGGAAAAACTAGGAAATCCTGATATTTGGGCTCATCACCTTGGACACAAAATCCACTCTGCTGTAATGGTCATCTGCACTCCCTTCAGAGAGTGAGCAAGCAAAAGCAAGTGATGTTATTGGAGCTTGTATATGCAAAGGGGTGCAGAAAGTGGCATTAAGCTAAAATTACTGCAATTGCCAAAAACACGAGGGTGACAGTTTTTTGGAGAGAAATTTAAATATTAAACATATAAATTTACATTTAAATGTTAAACTGTTTTTCTTATGAAATGTGTCATGGTGCATATTCTACTTTATCCCAACGAGACTTTATAATGTCTTTTGGGATACTAAACCTCTAAAATCCTATATATACGAGCTTCATAGAGGCCTGGGCAGAGAAAGCCAACTACCCGGGGAGCTGGGCCTCAGCTCAGGGCCCGAGAACTGTTAGGGACTGCACCACTGCTATGGGAGCCACTGCCTGGATAGACAGTCACAAGTGCACAGACCCAACTCAGCTTCTGGTGTCTGCCTGCCTGTGCTACTATGTAGGAGCTGTCTGACCTTGGACAAGCTCTTAAATCTCTGTCAGTCTGGGTCTCTTCATCTGTTAAATGGAGTATGAAGAGGACCCGCACCTTCGAAGTTGTGAGGACACCTTGTTTTCACATGAGATGACATATGTGAAGAACACTGAGCTCAGTGTTGGGGGCTGGAGGAAACTTCAAGGTGGCCAGGTAGGTGAAGAATGTGCTATAAACAGGCATCTGGAGCAGGGCCAAATGTAGGGGAGAGATGAAGAAATAAAACTCTGGTGGGCAAAGGCAGAGAGAGCAGAGGGGAGAACAGAGGAAGGGGGGCACAATGCCAGAGGCACATAAACTATCATTTTGCTAAGATTTGATAAGAAAGGAAGAGAAAAGGCCAGACATAAAGTCAGGAGTATGTAACTCTTGTGCACACTCCCTTCTTAATAGGTTTGACGTCCCTGGGGCTTGTCCAGGAAGACAGGTGAGAAGCAGGAGATACATCCATGAGTGCTCATTCATTCGATTTATTCCAAGGTTTCTCCTCTTTAAGAGACCGCTTATCAGATCTTTATCCTTCCCCTTAGGCTGAGATAGATGAGAAGGCAGTTATGAAAATGACCATTACACACAGCTCTCTGGAAAGGGACTTAGATCAGTTAGAAAATAAATACTTCTGGAAGGATTACTGCTCCTCCTGGGCTGTCAAGGCCACCAGTGCTGCCTGCACCTCTTCTGCCTGGGCTGGGGGCAGCAGACAGTCCTGGATGAGGGCCAGAGCGGCTGCCTCTGTCAGGCTGCTGAAGTCTTGGGATGTTTTGACAGGGAGGTGCCCAGCTAGTTCACAGAGGGCAACATTGAATGCCTCACCTTCCTTTATCCCAAAGCTGGACTTCCGGGCCCACAGAATTACTCGGACCCCCGTGAGGGCTGAGGAAGGTGATGTGTTTCCTGGTAGGGCCCCCCGAGTCACAAACAAGTTATGTGCAATCTCATGGTCAGTCAGGTAGTCAGTAGCCCGACATACCCTGCTTATCAAGGCTTCCAATTCAGGCCCTGGCCCGCTAGTGTAAAAGAGGAAGCCAGGAGCTGGAAGAGCCTGGAGCAGATGCAAATGACCCCCAGGGTCCAGGGGCTCGCTGGGTGCCCCCTCCACGGGCAGTCTGTGGGCCAGGTAGTAGCCATGCAGGTGGAGGTGGTTCACCGAGGCCAAGCCCCCCAGGCTGTTGAAGCCGACACGGAAGCCCGGGTGTGAGCTCAGCAGCACAGCCTCAACCCCGGCCTGCAGTGCCCCTGGCAGCAGGCGCTGGGGGAGCCCGCAAGCGGGCTCGGGCACCAGCAGCACGTGGCCCCACTCCAAAGGGCTGACGTTGATCACCACGAGGATGTCCTCCTGCTGGAGGGCACCAGGGAGATGGGGCTCCCGGTGCAATCGGAAGAGGACTTCTCCTGGCTGGATCTTGCTGAAGTTAAACTGTTCAGGGTCGAACGCCTGCCTCACGCTCCTGATGTTCTGGGGGCGCCTCCTCTGCACACCTCGCTCCACGTTCAGCTGAGCCACAAACCCCACAGCACCCGGGAGGGTTTTGGTCTGCAGCTCCCCCAGGTGGTAGCGGAACAAGCCCAGCTCCATCCGCTGCCTCCAGGCAGAGCAGAGTGCAGAGTCGAAGCGGGACAGCGGTGGCGTGCCCGGGAGGCTGGGTGCTTTCCCCGGCCACTGAATCCCTTCCAGCCTGAGCTCCTCCTGCCGATACACAAAGTCAGGAATGCCATGCCCTTCCCAGTCCTCACTGTTTGGAGGTAGCAAATAGGAAGTTTCATTTGAATCACATGGAATAGCCATGGGGTTGACCTGAAACAATCATAGAGGTGAAAAACACACGATGCTATCCCATTTCCAGAGATTTTATTTTTATTTTCAATTACCTTTTACTTTTTGATCTTATTACAAAAGTAATGTATGCTGTTGGTAAACCATTTTGAAAACACGGAAATCACTCATAATTCCGTCACCTGCAGATTAGTCTACGTTTTTGCTGAATTAAAAGTATATATCAAATTTTTTTCTTTCTAAAAATTATATATATTGAGTAAACTTTCTTAATGGAGAAAAAATAAACTACAATCCTTATTTCAATGCCCAGGGAAAATAAACAATTTACATTTAGCTTCATTTTCATATACAGTCATGTGTCGCTTAATGACGGGAATACATTCTGAGAAATGTATCCTTAGGCAATTCTGTTGTTGTGCGAACATCATAGAGTGTACTTACACAGACCTAGATGGTATAGCCTGCTACACACCTAGGCTATGTGGTACTAATCTTATGGAGCCACCGTCATATATGCACCGTCATATATGTTGTTAAGCGAAATGTCATGTGGCACATGACTGTACAGATGGATCTTGATTTTTTCAACCAGTCTTTAACTGTTGGACACATAAGTTGTTGCCAAGTTCATATTATTATACACAATGTTGTGATGAACATTCTGTGTATTTATCTTTGCAGAGGTGTTTTTATATTCCTTTAAAATAAAATCCTAGTAGACCACTGGGTCAGAGAAGGCTCATAGCTCAGGCTTTTGATGGACACTCTATCAAACTGCCCTCCAGAAAACTGTACCAGGGTTTCAGTGTATGAGAATGGCCAGGGTTTCAAAGCTGACCACTCCTGTGTGGGAATAGCTTTTCCACTGATAGTGATTCCAAATGGCCAAGCATGGAGCCATCTGGGTGAGAATGGCCCAATGTGTGCATACATGCCCAGGGCCAATCCTTCAGGGGGAAGTCGGTACCTGTCTTCATCTCCCACTGAGCCCCTGGAGCCCTGTGGACCCAGAGGTGTCAGGGAGAGGGTCCTACTGTTAGCCAAGATAAGACTTCAGAAGGTGGCTTACCTCAGGAGAGTCGCTTCAGTCCAAATTTGCGTTCCCTCAGCTCTGCTGGTCCAGAAACTTCACATTAATAAAACAGAAAGGAAACATGACAAACATACAAAATGACATATCATAAGTTGAGTTTAATGGGTATAGAGTTTCAGTTTTGCAAAATGAAAAAGTTCTAGAGATTGGTTGAACAACAATGTGAATAGACTTAACACCACTAAACTGCACACTTAGAAATAGTTAAGATGATGAATTATATGAGTTTTTTACCACAATAAAAAAGTTTTTTAAAAGTCAAGCTATGCATAATTTTGACAATAAAATGCAAAGTCTTAAATTATTCTATTAAAAGTGAGTCTCAGACATTTCTCCAGAGAAGATACACAAATGGCCAACAAGCACATGAAAGATGTTCGACATCTCTAATCATCAGGGAAACGCAAATCAAAAACACAGTGAGATATCACCTCATAGCCATCAGGATGGCTACTATCAAAAAACCAGAAAATACAGGGTTGGTGAGGATACAGTCATGTGCCACGTAACATTTCAGTCAACGATGGACCACACATACGACAGTGGTCCAATAAGATTAGTACCGGGGCCGGCCCCATGGCTTAGCGGTTAAGTGCGCGCTCTGAGACTGGCCGCCCGGGTTCGGATCCCGGGCACACACTGATGCACCGCTTGTCTGGACACGCTGAGGAGGTGTCCCACATACAGCAACTAGCAGGATGTGCAACTACGACATACAACTATCTACTGGGGCTTTGGGGGAAAAAAAGGGAAAAAAAAAGGAGGAAGATTGGCAATAGATGTTAGCTGAGGGCTGGTCTTCCTCAGCAAAAAAGAGGATTGACATGGATATCAGCTCAGGGCTGATCTTCCTCACAACAAAATAAAAAATAAGATTAGTACCATATAGCTTAGGTGTGTAGTAGGCTATACCATCCAGATTTGTGTAAGTATACTCTATGATGTTCACACAACTACAAAATCGCCTAAGGATGCATTTCTTAGACCGTATCCCCATGTTAAGTGACACATGACTGTACAGAGAAATTGGAACCATTGTGCACTGTTGGTAGGAATATAAATGATGCAGCCACAATGGAGAACATGAAAATTCCTCAAAAAAGTAAAAACAGAATTACTATGTGATTCAGCAATTCCACTTCTGAGTACATATGCAAAAGAACTGAAAGCAGGGTTTCAAAGAGATAGTTGTACCCTCATGTTCACAGCAGCATTATTCATAATAGCCAAAATGTGGATGTAACCCAAGTATCCATCAATAGATGAATGGATAAACAAAATGTGATACATACATACAAAGGAATATTATTCAGCCTTAAAAAGGAAGGAAATGCTGACACATGCTACAACGTGGGTGAACCTTGAACATATGTATGTTAAGTGAAATAAGCCAGACACGAAAGGACAAATATTGTATGATTCCACTTAAATAAGGTACTTAGAGTGGTCCAATTCATAGAGACAGAAAGTAGAATGGTGGTTCCCAGAGGCTGGGGGGAGTGAAGAATGAGGACTTGTTTGTTGTTTAATGGGTACAGAGTTTCAATTTTGCATGATGAAAGAGTTCCGGAGATTGGCTGCACAACAATGTGAATATACTTAACACTACTGAAGTGTACACTTAGAAATGGTTAAGATGTCAAAATTTATGTTATGTGTTTTTTACCACAATGAAAAACGGTCAAGATGGTAAATTTTACGTTATGTATATTTTACCACAATTAAAAACATTTTTTTCTTTTAAGCAAGTCTCATGATAGATTTGAGAAATCCAACAATTTGCTGAGCTATACTTAAGACAGTATTCATTACTCTCTCATTAATTCATTCATTCATTCAGCGTCAATGCCTACCTCGGGCCCACTCCTGATGTTCTGGCAGCAACTCTTCTGTGCCCTCTGCTGCATGTTCAGCTGAGCCACAAAACCCATGTATTTATGACGTAACTGTTGCGTATGAGACAATGAAGACACAGTGGCAAATAAGGCAAACAAGGTTCCTATCCTCATGGAACTTACACCCTGTGGTGGAGTCAGACGACTACCAAAATGAACATGTTAACCACCCATGGTTATAGCATTCTGTGGGAAATAAACTAGTGATACAATAGAGGGTAACTAAGAGGTGGGATCAGGACATCCTACTTCAATAAGAGGGCAGGGCAGGGCTCTCTGAGATGACAGCTGAGCTAAGACATGAAGGGTAAGAAGAAGCCTGCAGTGAAGAGCTGAGGAACGTGTGTTCTAGACAAAGCTAACTGCAAGTCCAAGGCCCTGAGCCAGGCAGGCACTTGGCCTGTTTGAGAAACAGAAAGGAGGCCAGTGTCATCAGAGCATGGACAACAAGGGGAACAGGGCCCCAGGTGAGGCTGGAGAGGAGGCAGGAGCCAGGTTAGCTGCAGGGCCTTGTGCAACGCAGTCAAGTCCAGCTACAATATGCTTGTGTTAAGGATTTATTTAAAACCCAAGGAGCGGGGCCGGCCTGGTGGGGTAGCGGTCAAGCGTGTGCGCTCCGCTGCAGCGGCCCGGGGTTCACAGGTTTGGATCCCGGGCGCGCACTGATGCACTGCTTGCTAAGCCATGCTGTGGTGGCGTCCCATATAAAGTAGAGGAGGATGGGCACGGATGTTAGCCCAGGGCCAGTCTTCCTCAGCAAAAAGAGGAGGACTGGCAATGGATGTTAGCTCAGGGCTAGTCCTCCTAACAAAAACAAAAACAAAAACAAAAAACCCAAAGAGCTTGGATTTTATTCTAAATGGAATAAGAAATCACTGGCAGGTTCTAAGCAGGACTATCTGATATTTTATATATCTTTTTCTAACCGCTGTGTAGAAAATGGATTGTAGGGGAGCAAAGAGGAAGGAGAGAGACCATTTCAGAGGCCACTCTGGTAGCCAGGTGAGCAATGAGGGCAACTGGACAGCATCGTAGGCAATAGAGATAGAGAGGAGCAGGGAATGTGGGTCATGTTTTGAAGGCTGAACCAAAAGGGTCTGCTGACATGCTGGCTGTGGGGACTGAAGGAGAGGGAAGAACTGGGAGCGACTTGGCTCCAGGAACTAGATACAATGCACTGGCATTTACAGAGATGAAGAGGCTGGGAAGGTGGGTGGGAAGAGGTTGACTAGAGGAAGGGGGGAATCAAGGGTTTAATTTTGATTACAGTCATGCGTAGTTGAATGATGGGCATATGTTCTGAGACATGTGTCATCAGGCGATTTCGTCGTTGTGTGAACATCATAGAGTGTACTTACACAAACCTAGATGGTAAAGCCCAGTACACACTTAGGCTCTATGGTGCTAATCTCACGGGACCACCGTCAGGTATGTGGTCCGTCGTTGACCAGAACGTCATCATGGGGCATGACCGTATTGAGTTGAGATGCAGCTGGGCATCCAAGAAGAGAAGTGGTGTAGGCAGTTGGATAGTTAAACTTGGAGGTCAAGGGTAAGGTCTGGGCTAGATATAAATTGGAGTAACATTTAAAGCCAGGGGCTAGGACCAAAGACCCAGGACCAAGACGACACCAAAAGGCTAAAAATATGAGTAAAGACATATCAATCAACAGAATCAATAAAAAGTGGGTATGGGCATATTTATATTAAAATGAACTAGTACACAAAAAGCATTACCTAGGGATAAAGAGGAATACTTTAGAGTGACAAATCAGTAGTGACCATGTGACAGAATTCAACCTTTATAGGAAAACCAGGAGAAAGGGAACACTAGTTGCATGTCTATCTCATACCAGGCATGGGCTGCGGGGTTTCCAAGTCCACTCAGGTGACCCTGACAACAAGCCTGTAAGGTGGGTAACATCCCAGGAAAAGAGTGAGAGACTAGTTTTAGAGGCTGACAAGGTGTTTGAATTCTACCTCTATCATTCATTGATGCGACCTTGAACCCCTAGAATAAAGTTCATTTCCTTAGCACGGCCTCTGGGCACTCAAGGCTTAGCTCTGCCTCCCTCTCTCACCTCATCTCCTACCACTCTTCCCCTTCCCTACTCTGCTCCCTCACTCTCACTAAGCTTGTTCCTGCTCATGGCCTCAGCACTTACTATTCTGTCTGCCTAAAATACCCTTTACCCAGATTTTCTTCACATGGCTGGGTCCTTGAGGTCTCAGACCAAATGTCACTGCCTCAGAGAAATCTTCTGTGGCCACCCTATTTAATGACCCAAGGAAAACAGAGAGAAGGAAACAATATTATAAGCAGGGAAAAAAATGTCTTGGAAAACAAGAAAAAAGGAGAATACATAAATCCAAGAGTTGGTACATTGCCAAAAATATGATCTACAAACAAGCCTTTGAAAAACCTAAGAAACAAAATGTTACAATAAGCAGCACTAGAAGCTATTTTTAAAAGTTTATCAGCAATTCAGTTTTATCACTGCATCAAGAGTTGATCACACACAAGAAGCACAATATGCTAACCAGACTCGCCAGGGACTGCTGGGTGACTCAGAATGCCTATTTAATAATTTACAGTGAGAAACATGCCAAACAGCACAAAATGTTCTTATTGGCTGCTCAGTATAGTCCCTCCTCTGTACAAAAATCTACCAGGAAGCAAAATTATCCTCAATGAAGAAGGGTTCAGAGCCAAGTGAGGTGGCTGGGAGATCTAGATCACAGCTGGTCACCACGGCACAAGGCCGACTCCCACATCTTCCCGTGAAGAGATACAGTCTCACCTCGAAGTCCAGGGATCTGCCTTGGCTGGCCAGTGCTCCCTCTCCTCAGTCTAGTACAGAAGACACAGTAACAGCTTCTTGCTCTTTGCCTACCCTTTTACCAACTGAAGACCAACCTTTTCTTGGACAGAAAGAGACCACTATCAAGAGAAAAATGATCATGTTGGGACAGCACTATACTCCAGTCACTTTGACTGGTTTTGGTGTTTCCACTGCCCTGCAGCCTCCACTTCTTGGAATGGAATATTTCCACAACGGTGGGACTCAATGTTGATATATTGAATCTTACTAACGTCACTCTCGGATGATCACTTTATTATTGAGTGCTGGGAAATCTAGTCACTCAGCAAACATTTACTCAACAACTGCCACATAGCAGGTCCTGGAGATCATGATTCTCAAAGCTCATGGGGCTTCCAGTCTAGTGAGGGAAACAGACATTCACTCAATCATCACCCAAGTAAACATAAAGTGCAAACATGATACATGCTGTCAAGAAGCAATTGTGAGACAGATTCTCAATCTAGTCTGGGGAATCGGGAAAGGCTTCCCTGAGGATAAGACGGAAGAGGCACTGAGAGCCCAGAGTGGCTGAAAACAGAGAGCCTGAGGAACCAGTAGAGGGAGACGCCAGAGTTAGAGTACAGGGGGCTAGAATTTGGGTTTTTACCACTTAATGGTTAAATGGTTAAGACCGAAATGCTCAGCTTTAGACTTTACAAAGATCAGCAAGTAGAATGACTTGGAAGAATCCAAAACTAATCCCTACAATTTTGTCAATTATACTTCAATGAAGCTGAAAAAAAAACAAAAAAAAGAATCTCACCTCCACCTCCTCCTCTCAGCAGCTTGGAATCCTCTCCTTTTGAAATAACGTAGGTTCATTCATTCATGCATGCATCCAGTAAATATTTACTGAGAGCCGCCTATGTGCCAAGCATTGTTGTAGGGGTGGAGCAAACAGGTCAGCCTCAGTCCCTATCGCCCCGAAGCACGCAAGTCTGGGCGCAGGGTGGGGGTCAGAGGAGAGCATGCAGGCAGGAGTGAGGAGTACAGCAGTTGGGAGGCTCGAAAAGAGCCTCACACTGGAGCGACCGCTTTCACAATGCCCGAGCCTAGACAACTCACCAAGCCCTTCTGGACACTTGTAACGTTTCCACACTTGTAAAATGGGAACCGACCTTGCAGGCCTGTTGTAAGAACCGGAGATAACTAGGCACAGCGCTTGGCATACAGCTGGCCCTCAGCAGAAGGCCTCAGCTGGCCGCAGGGTTATGGTGACTTCTGGAGAGGCGGCACTAGGGCTGTAACACGTGCGGCGAATGCCGGGTGGTAACGCCAGGATGGAAAAGCCCTCGCCGGGCAGAGGGGCAGCCGACCGCCTCTGGCCACTCAGTTAGTCTCGAGTTTCCCGGTTACCCTAATTCCAGAGACTTCCCTGATGCCCCTTACCGGACCCCGCCCAAAGCCGCCGCATCCGCGGCCACCTTCAGCAGGTGAGGAGGACTCACCACGCGAGCGCGCCCAAGCTCCCACCAGGGCCATAGCGAGGTCGCGGCGCCGTCCACGCATGCGCAGCCTGCAAGCACGCACGGGGCGCGACCCGACACGCCCACCTCGGAGGCGGGGCCGTGCGGCCCGGGCTCCGCCCCGGAGCGTCCGGCTCCGCCCCGGCCCCGCCTCCAGCTCGCCGGGGACCGCCTGGAGTCGGGAGCCGGCCTGCTGAGCCCGGCGGAGAGCGCCTGGGCGCTTTAAGGAGGGGGCGGGCGCCGGGGCCGTGGCCCCAGGGGCGGTTGCCGCGGGGACGGGGCGGGGACGCGGCCCGAGAGCGGAAGTGAGAAAGTTGCCGGCGTCCCGAGGCGAGTTGGCAGAGCTGTGCGCGCGGCGCTGCGATGGGGGGCTCGGGCAGTCGCCTGTCCAAGGACCTGCTGGCCGAGTACCAGGTGCGCGGGACGCCGGGCCCCAGGGAGCTTGCGCGCGGGCCTGCGCTCCGGAGCGGGATCCCCGAGCCGGGGGCAGGGCGGCGCGGCCTCCGGGCGGCCCGCTGAGCTCCGCTCTCGTTTGCCTTCCAGGACTTGACGTTCCTTACGAAGCAGGAGATCCTCCTGTAAGTGCTGTCTCGATCCTCACCTCCAGGACCCCCTAGAGGCGGCTTCGGGGGGGCTCTTACAGATGGGCAAACTGAGGCCCCCCACAGGGAGGGTCAGGGGCCTGCCTGAGGTCAGCAGCTGAGCCGGAACTGGAGTCCAGGGCCCCGAGCCCTGGGCTGTGTGCCCTCTTCCCGGCACGCCCTCCCCACTCGCGCCCGGGGCTCCAGCTCTGCACCGCGGAGCCACTTCGTAGCCTCCGGCCCAAGTTAGGCGCTCTTTGACCCTGTGCTCCACTGGCTTCTGCAAAACCGAACTTCCGCCCCAGTCCGGCAGGAACTGCTGTGGCTCTCGGACGACCTCGCCTACTGGCAAAGCCGCAGAAGCCTTGGGGAACCTGGCTCCTCCTCCCAACTTTACCTGAATAATTCAGTAACCGTTAACGCTCACTGAGTACTTACCCTGCCCAGGAACTGTGCTAAGTGGTTTGCCTACATTACGTAATTTAATTCTCATGGGAGAGGTACGGGGACAATGAAACAGGTTCAGAGAAGTTTGGTCGCCTGCCTAAGACTACACTCCTAGTAAGAGGATTTGAACTGAGGCTGGAACCCTATTCCTAGTCGTGTGCCAGCTTTTTGTGGCCAGGGCACTTGAGTAAGGAGATTCCTGGGCTTCCCTTGGCAAAAATAACCTCAGTGGGAAGGAGGTGGGGGGCTGAGGAGGAGATAGTTCAGGGCAGCTGCTAAAAAGAGGGAGGCTTTGAGGAGCAGGAAATCCCTGGAGTGAAATGAGAAGGAGATTTCGATTTTGCTCTTTTCTCCCTGTTCTTCAGGGCCAACTTCTGACTCCTTCCCCAAACTTTCCACCCCTCAGGGAGCTCTGGAATGAGGGCCCAGCACAGTGCCTGACACACAGCAGGCACTCAGTACATACCCATTGCAAGAATGGACTCCCAGCCTGTACTGTCTTGTGATGTCCCTCCCTTCGGCTTATCATGCCTGATGACTCAGAAGTTCTGTTTAGGTGGCTTAGCTCCTCACCTGGTTTGCAGTGGGTAGCAAGGCAAGGAGTGGGGATGCAACACCCACGAGAAGGCGCACCAACAGGTTCCCCTCCTTCTGCCAGAGCCCACAGGCGGTTTTGTGAGCTGCTTCCCCTGGAGCACCGGACTGTGGAGGAGTCACTGCAGATACGGGTGTCCTTGGAGCAGATCCTCAGCCTTCCAGAGCTCAAGGTGCTAGCCCCCCACCCTCCCTCTGCTACTCATTGCTCCCCATTCTGGTCTTTTCTCTGTGTATCCCTAATTTCCTGAGGGCAAGGGCTTTACCAAAATCGCCTGATGGAATTATCTAGAATGGTGTTTTTCAAACTGGGGTTCTGGGACATATTCTTGGAGGTTCAAAGTTTTGTCCTTTAAGAGGAGTTACCTTGTTAAAATTTGAGAAACTCTATTCCAGAGGCAGATTGCCTTTCCATAGGGCTGCTGTGAAAATTTCCATGCAAAGGGCCTGGGCTAGCACTTCCAACAGTAAGTGTTAAGTAGATGTCTGTCTTTTATTTTTTTATTTTATTTATTTATTTTTTTAAACAGTTTTATTTATTTATTTTTTTGTGAGGAAGATCAGCCCTGAGCTAACATCCGTGCTAATCCTTCTCTTTTTGCTGAGGAAGACCAGCTCTGAGCTAACATCTATCACCAATCCTCCTCCTCTTTCTTTTTTTTTCCCCCAAAGCCCCAGTAGATAGTTATGTGTCATAGTTGCACATCCTTCTAGTTGCTGTATGTGGGACGCGGCCTCAGCATGGCCGGAGAAGCGGTGTGTCCGTGCGCGCCCAGGATCCGAACCCGGGCCGCCAGTAACTGCTAAGGCCCGGGGCTGGCCCTGATGTCTGTCTTTTAAAATAACCAGCCTATCCTGTTCTCTTTGCTTAGGATGTCTTCCTCTTCCTTCTCTGTCCCCCAGCCTGCCTTTGGGTTAAACTCCGACTCCCAGGAAGCCATCCTGTCCCATCCCCAGCTGGGTCATTGGTCCTTCTGCCCTCCATGCTGGCCCCAAAGTACTGAGGTTCTCCCTCGTGAGCCTGAGCTCATGGTGCGAGTACCGTGACCTGCTCCCTCCAGTTCCTGGTAGGGTTTGATGAGTGTGCGACCTGGGCTGCGTCCTGTGGCGTTCACAGAATGCTCTCTTGCCTAGGCCAACCCCTTCAAGGAGCGAATCTGCAGGGTCTTCTCCACATCCCCAACCAGGGACAGCCTGAGTTTCGAGGACTTCCTGGACCTCCTCAGTGTGTTCAGTGACACAGCAACCCCAGACATCAAGTCCCACTATGCCTTCCGCATCTTTGGTAAGGACCAGGCGGAGCCTGGTGGAACACCGCCCCTTCCCACGTGGTCTTTGCAGTGGTACCGCTTGGGAGCTGGGAGTCATTCATGGAGCCTTGAAGCTCATCTTGACCATATCCTTTTTGGCTTCCTGTCTGCTCTTTAGACTTTGATGATGATGGAACCTTGAACAGAGAAGACCTGAGCCAGCTCGTGAACTGCCTCACGGGAGATGGCGAGGACACCCGGCTCAGTGCTTCAGAGATGAAGCAGCTCATTGATAATGTGAGGGGCTGGGCCGGGCCAGGGAGCAGGAGGGAAAGGTTGGGGCTTTGGCCTGAAGCTCTCCCTTTCCCAGATCCTGGAAGAGTCTGACATTGATAGGGATGGGACCATCAATCTCTCTGAGTTCCAGCATGTCATCTCCCGTTCACCAGACTTTGCCAGGTATGACAGTGGTTCCCATCTGCTGCATCTCTGTCTTGGATGTTATTATGGGAGGTGGTGCCCGGTCTGAGAGAAAGCCTCCTGCTTCCTCTGAATGTATCACGGTAGCTCTTCTTCTACAGGGGACTGCCAGGTGTGGGACACAGCCCCTTCCAAAGGGTCTTAGGGGAGAGGTGGGTAAGTTTGGGTTTAGTCTCTATTCTCTTCCAGCAAAAAACCCAACCCTCTCTTCTCGTCAGCTCCTTTAAGATTGTCCTGTGACAGGAGCCACAGCATGTGTCCCAGCACCCTGTTGAAGAACCTTTTCACTCCTGAGCTGTGGCCAAGGTTATGCCTGTGTCGCCACGGCTGGCCAAGCTGGCCCAGCCTAGAGCTGGCACTGCACAGTCTTGCCCCGGGCAGGGGAGGGGCCTCCATGTCAAGGCCTCTCCCCTTCTCACTGCCAATGTCATCACTGTTTGTTTCTACTAATCAATAATAAAGGTTTAGAAGTTTTGACTCTGTGTGTGACACTACAAACACTGGTATGAAGAAGGACTGGACTTCTAGCAGCCTTTGGTCATATTGAGAAAAAGTAGGACCTAAAGAAAGGGCCAGCAGGAAGTCAAACTGTACCCACCCCTCCCACCCTCTCGTGAGGATGTGCAGCTGAAGGGTAGCATCAGGACAGAACTCTTCTGTATCCTGGTGGTGGTGGTGGTGGTTACATGAATTCCTACATGTGTTAAACTTTATAGAACTGTATACCATAAGAAAAAAATCAATTTTACTGTGATAATTTTCACAACGAACATTTTTTGAAGAGTTAAAAAAAAACAAACCACCCTGTCACCTGTGCCCCTACCCCTGAACTGAACTAGAGAAGCAAAGTAAAGGGGCTGAAGTAAACTGAACAATCCCCCACCCCTGCCCCATAGTGCGTTAACTCACCACCTTAAGAACCGTGCTCCACAGGGGAGACAGTCAGTCAGCCAGGCTAGGCTGGCTCTGGCCCACTAACCCCTCAAAGAGGAGGCTCAGAACCTCCCAGATCTCAGAGAACTAGACCAACTTCAAAGAGCAACAGTCCTCTAAAAGGAAGGGCCACAATTCAATTTCAATTCTTTAGATTTTATTAAAAAAAAAAAAAAAAAGTAAAGTGCGTCTTGTTTAAAAAATATAAAACCCACATCAACTCAAGACCCCTGTGCTGGGCAGTGTCAGTATCCCTTAGATGGAGGCAGGTGATGTGTAGGGGGTGAACTGGGGACTGGGCCTGAAGACAAGGCTAGGGTAGATGTGGGGAAGAGGGACACACAGGTTCTCTCGGCTGTGATGGAGGAAGGCAGGCAACAGTTCCTTCCTTGGGTTCCGAGGGAAAGGTCTAATTGTCATCAACTCTCTCCTGGGCTCATGCGCTGCCCTCTCTGTCATGTAGCCACAGCCTGATATAGGCTGGAAAGGCCCAGCGGGTGGGTCCGAGCCCCGGGGCCGGTGAGGGCTGCAGCACTGGCGTAGCTCCCTGGTCCCTGAGGTGACAGGATGATGGCGGTAACAACTTGGCCAGTCAGCAAGGCAGGACTCACAGCGCCAGAGCTGGCCCTGGCTCTGCGGGGAAGGCAGAAGGTGGAAGAGACTAGCTGGGGGGGATTTCCAACTGTCTCAAACACCCACTTTGGATGAGTCTCCAACGCCCCTGCAGGGCCTTGCTGGGGGGCCGTGAACTGGAGCGGCTGTTTGCTTGGCATTGTGTTGTCTCTCACTCTTCTCACTCGTAATTCACATTTTCAATTGTCTTTTAAACAAAGGGCTCAGTTTACATAAGGAGCACTGTTCTGCCCACCTGGGCAGGCCCCCATCTTCAGCCAGGACCTCCGGGACCATGGCTATCTCGGTTGGAGAGGACCTCGCTACTTGGCTGAAAAGCAGCAGGCCAGCTGGCCCCATCGATCCCAAGGGCTGGGCACCATGGCTGTGTTCCACGAGGAGCAGAGGTCCAGCCGACCCCCTCTGAGGACTCCCGGCCCTTGAAGCCAGGGTGGCCTCCTCTAGAAGTCTGCTCTCATACCACAGAGTCCCGGATCTCAGAGCCCAGGCGGACCCGGGGCCGGGGGCACACCGGGGACACCTCCACGAAGCTGTCCTGGATGCTGAGTGGCCTCTTCTCTGACTCAGTGAAGACCCGGGGCTCTGGGGGGCTATCTGACAGGGCTTGATAGCCTCGGTGATCAAGTGGGGTGCTAGGGGGGCCCATGCCGTTGAGTGGCCGGGTCTCAGGTGGCAGCACCACAGGGCGGGTCTTGGGGTGCACACTGGCACACTCCCCCTGCTTCAGGAAGACTTTCATGCCACCCCGGTGCCGGTACAGGAAGAATAAAATTAGGAGCACCACGGCGAACACAAACAGCGTGCACATCACCAGGAACTCGGTCCAGTAGGACTTGTCCTCACCCCAGCTGACCTCGTCGCTGGCTGGAGCACTCACCCGCGACGTGTTGATAATGACAGGCACGCTGCCACTGTGGTCCCCTCGGTCTGCCACCTCCTCTACCACCTTTGGGCAGTAGCTGGTTACTAACTGCCGGAAGCCCTCCTCCAGCGACCAGCACTCGAACACCCCCAGCTCCTGCTGGCTGCCCACCAGCAGCAGGTCCCCAGTGGGCAACACACGGCGGGAGGCTGAGGCATTGACAGGGGCCCCATTGTGCAGCCAGAGCCGGGCCGCCAGGTTGGAGAGAAGGGGGCAGGTCAAGGTGTTCACCGTGTTGGGCTGGAACTGGACTTGCTCACATGGCTTCTCGCCTGTGGGCAGAAGAGGCACAGGGTAAAGGGGGGCTGGTGTCCATAGCAGCCCCAGGCTCACCCACCTCCCTCTGGACTGTGCTCCTTATGCCATGACAGGCAACTCTGGGGACTTCAGGGACTGTGAGGCTCACTTCCCAGGGTCCTGCTTGTAGGGCTGGAGGGATGAAGATGTGAGGAAAGGCATTTACACCCACCAGTGCCTGCAGGAACCTTCCAAGCAGACTTGGCTCCCACCTCGCCTCCATCTTTGATGGGGCACCTTACCTGCTGGTGCAGAAGACCGGGGCCTGGCCGAGGAGGTGTTGCAGAGGTCCCTGGCGTTAGCCCCCTCGATGTCCTGGATCCATGGCCTGAGGACCAAAGAGAATGTGAGATAGGCCAGGAACCCCCCGTGAGCCCGTATCCCCCCACTCTCAGCACAGCACAGGCCCTCATGCAGTCCTGCAGACACAGGGCTTCCTGGGGAGGGGTCTGGGGCTCAGGGACACCAGGCCTGAAGCAGGGTAAGAAGCAGAGTTTCCCCAGGCTGATTCCCCACCCTCACAGGGTTTGAGCCAGCGTCTCTTTCTACACAGTATTTACTTCAATAAAAGTTACTATAATACTTCCCTGATTACAAAAGCAGTATGAGCCTTTAAAAAGTCTGGAAGGACAGCTGGATCTATATGTACGTATCCGTCTCTTTTAAAGCAATGCACATGCACTGACTTGTTTAATAAAACATAATAAGGAAGAAAAGTAATTCTTGATACACTCAGAAAACCTGAAAATCTCAACCAAGACAAAGGCTAAAGACACTACAGAAATCACACACAATCAACCATCTAGCGACCGTCACAGGTAGAATTTGGAGTGTGTCCCTCCAGGTGTACATATGTGTACTCATATGTGCTTTTTTGAAATATAAAACTAGCACCAGGGGTCCCTCTATGTGAAGCAAGGACATTACAAATGGGACAGATCTCATTTTTACTTAAAATATGTGAATATTTATTTTACACATATTTAGAAAAATCTGGGATGATATACATATATCAAAATCTCAGAGATTCTCTCTAAGTGGTAGGATTGGGGATAGTTTTTATTTTGTTTGTGCTTATCTCTATTTTCTTTTCTTTTTTTTTTTTGTGAGGAAGACCAGCCCTGAACTAACATCCAATGCCAATCCTCCTCTTTTTTTGCTGAGGAAGATTGGCCCCAGGCTAACATCCTTGCCCATCTTCCTCTACTTTATATGGGACGCTGCCACAGCATGGTTTGACAAGCGGTGCGTCGTGCATGCCCGAGACCTGAACCTGCGAACCCCGGGCCGCCGAAGCGGAGCACACACACTTAACTGCTGCGCCACCGGGCTGGTCCCCTTATCTCTATTTTCTAAATGAACATTTTATAATCCAAATAGGTTATTCTGAAAAAAAAATTGTTGTTTTTTTTTTTTTTTAAAGATGAATAGCATTTTATTTATTTATTTTTTTTGTGAGGAAGATCAGCCCTGAGCTAACATCCATGCTGATCCTCCTCTTTTTGCTGAGGAAGACTGGCCCTGAGCTAACATCCGTGCCGATCTTCCTCCACTTTATGTGGGACGCCGCCACAGCATGGCCTGATAAGTGGTGCGTCAGTGCATGCCCGGGATCTGAACCCGGGCCGCCAGCAGGGGAGCGCGTGCACTTAACCGCTATGCCATGGGGCCAGGCCCTGAAAACACTTGTTAATGGGTTTGTTAATGGACTGTTGTGCTGCCCTTAATTTTTGTTACTATTTTTTGAATGAAAACACTCATGTGCCAACCCACATTCTCCTGCAAGGTTTTTCGTAGCTGTGACATTTCATACTTTACCAGGTCTTGTCCCTCTTTACAGATGGGTAAAGCAAACATAATTTATTGTCTGAACTACAACACTTTTGAGACTCCGAAGGGGAGCTAATTAATAATTATGCTGAGACAGTGGATGCAAACAAGGCTGCGTGGTGATTCTACAAGGGCCCAGGGAAGGTGCTGAGGCCAAGTGCACAAGGGTAGACGAGTGGAGGTGCGGGGCCTTCAGGAGCTCCCACCTGGAGGCCACATCAGGCTGGTAGAGGCTGGTGTGCCTGCAGCTGGAGCCACTCCAAGCGCAGTAGGGGTCCCGGGCGAGTAGGCAGTCCCCACAGCTCTGGTACAGGCTGCAGTTGGCCATGGGCACCTGGACTACACCCGAGTGTGAGGCAGCATACAACAGTCCCTGCGCAGACACCAGGCAATGAGGGGCAGGCATGGGCAGCCAGAGCCACCACCCATAGCTGCACTTGGCTCACGTGCCCACAAAGCCACTCCCCAAGGGGCCTCCTCTCACGTTCCCAGGCACCCCACTTTCTGATAGCTCATGCCATGAGCCTGGATCTTTCCATCCTGATGGGCAAGGGAGGAAAACCTGGGTGGGGACTGCTTGTCAATAACAGCAGGCTGCCTGGACTCCTCCTCTGCCTCCTCACCCTGTCGGTGTCCAGGAGCAGGTTCTGCACAGGCTGTCCTGGTGAGAAGATCTGGAGCTCCTCGATGATGTGCATCCTGGGGCCCACGCCCACTGCCTTGTGCAGCCGGCCATCACCTGGAGCATGGACAGCACTCAGGCCCTGGGCAGAGCCGCTGCCCATGACCCAACAGCCATGCCCCCTTGACTCCAAGCCTGTCCTGCTGCAGGCACTCACCGGTGCCCAGGAAGAGGACATCATAGGTGCGGTGCAGGCCAGGGACACGGTGTACAGCCATGCGCTGGTAGCGGGTCTCAGGCTGCAGCAGCAGCAGCTGGCTGCGGACCTGCCCATCCATCAGGAAGTGGTCCTTGAGGAAGTTCAGCACACGGTCGGGGAGCTGCAGGGACGAGCTGATCTTCCTCTCCCGGGCACTGTTGGTGATGCACTGAAGGAGAAGGTGGCAGTGGGAGGTGAGCGACATCAGGGTGGCAAGCAGGACAGGGGCCCTGAGGATCCTGGGGGGACTGCCGGCCCTGCCTCCCCAGTGGATGGCAGGGGTATCTGCCCCGCCCTCTGCAGGCATGGCACATCACCTGCAGTTCTGGAGAGAGCCAACCCTGATCTGGAGGCCCAAGAGCAAAGCTCCAGGTGTGGGGCACCCAAGGGCCCTGCTGGCAGCGTTTCCTCACTGTGCCTCCTCCCTGCCCGCCCCCTTGCCCTCACACAGGCCTCAAGAAGCACGACCACACGTCCTGCTCTAGAGCATCCTCTCACCGGTGCCCCCAGGAGGCCCTGGCTGACCAAGGTTTCCCAGTGGAGGAGCATGAAGGTGCCTGCAGTTAGCTCCCACAGTGCCCGGGGCTGCTCTCTGTAAGAGCCTGAGAGTTAATGGCCTGCAGTGACCCTCAACCAGTGAGGCACGGGGGGCAGTGATAAACACTCCTGCGGGACAATTCTGAGATGTGCTCTGCACAGCCTCTCAGGGCCTAGGGCGCCCACAGCAGTAAGGGCTCACCAACACACCATGTCTTAGCTCTGCTCCCGCCTTCTCTCTTTCTAGTTCCCTCAAGCGGCTTCCTGGGATCCCTCCCGAATCAACCGCTGGCCTCACATCCTTGTCTCAAGGTCTGCTTTGGGGGGAGCATTAGACTGAATGGAAGGAAGAAAGGACTATTTCCCCACTGCCTGGCCACGCGGTCACTAGACAACTAAATGAGGAGCTCACAGCCCAGTGGGGGAGGCATGAGGGAACAGACAGTTACAAACGTGTGCAGTGAGTGCCCTGATGGGGACACACCTGCCCCCCCGAGGCAGGTCCGAAGGCATCCCGACACTCAGGCTCACATCCAACCCAGCAGGACAAGCAGGCCTGAGCTTCTGTCCCCACACTCAAGATGAGAAGACAGACTTGAAGAAGCTAAGTGACCACCACACGGTGTGGGGACCCATCGTCCCAGCACCCTGCCCTGCAGCAGGGAATGGGACTCACCGCCCCAGGACGGGGTGTGGGCACCAGGTGGGTCACGGTGTACCACTGCTGCGTCTCACGGTTCACCTCCTTGTAGAGGCCATCGAAGGCCCTCTGCACATCCTTCATAGTGAAGACACAGATGGCAGAGCCCTCTGTGGTCCCCCTGTGCCTACAAAGGAAATAGCCAGATTAACCCAAGAGCCCTGGAGCTCAGGACGAGGCCAGCTGGGCCCAAAGGCCCAGCTGCCCCTCACCCTCCCATCCCAGCTAGGTCCTGGGGGTCCTACCACTGGGAAGTGAAGACCCCATAGAAAAGGGTGTCACGCCAGTCCTGGGGGCTGGGGCTCAGGGTGAAGACATCCTGCAGCACGTTGAATGGGAAGCCGTCGTCAGGCCGTGAGCACAGCAGCTGGGCCTTCAGGAAGGACGTCCAGCGCTGCTGCAGGACCCGCTCGCCACCCTCATCACCCTGGCAGAGGGAGAGAGAGGCTGGGCCCAGGCACGAGCCAGGCCGGGGGGAAGCTTGGTGCCCCTCGCTGTCCCCTCCCCAGCAGCAGCTGAGACGGACACCAGGAAGGAACAGCAAGGCAAAGCCAGGACTGAGTTCCATTTAAAATCAAGAAGACTTGGAGGTGGCGTACAGGGCCCATTCCTATGCGGAATGCCAGAAAAAAGGAGAAAGGGAAGTCTGTCTACAAATACGGGAAGATATCATTCACTGCTGAACAAGAAGAGAAGCTAAAGGACTGCATTACAATACAACTCTTGCTTGTAAATAATTTTTAAATAATATAAATATACATTTACACACATGCAAAAAAAGATTAGCAAAGAACATTGTAAAATGTTAAGTGTCACTTCTTGTGGTAGGGGGGCAGGATCGTAACACTAAGAGTTAACATTTAGCTGTTGTCTACCACATTTCTAAAAGCTTGACGTGGATTAATTTAATCCACGTAACAACTCAGAGGGAGGTTTTGTTACTATTCCTCCTGAACAGATGAGGAAGCTGTGACTGAGGGGGAAAGGACTTGCCCAAGATCACACGCCAGCAGGGTTCCAGCCCAGACTCTACACTTTCAATCACAATGCTATACCGCCTCTTTATCTTATAAGTGTTTTTTCTGTGTACTTTTCAGCACTTTCACATTTTTTAAATAAGAAAAAATGATGAGATATTTTAACTTAAAAGAAGAGAGAGAAAAGCCATCAGCCAAGCTGATCCTCCTGGAGGACATGAGGAGGGCAGTGATGCGGGGCCTCCTGGCGTGTCCTGATTCTGTGCCCATGGAGCTTCGGGGTCTCTGGGGTGGCCCACCCCCTCACCTTGCAGATGCGGGCGATGCGGGACACGATGGTGTTCTCAAAGAACTCAAACTCCTGGCCAGTCTCGCTGAAGAAGAAGTAGATCTTGTCGTCGTCCCCTTGCAAGCTGCCCAGGCTCTCGGGAATGTAGGCCGAAGCCACAAACGCTGGGTCTGTGGGGCCGGTGGAGAGTACAGAGTCAGCCCAGGGATTGGACTGGCGAGACTGTTCTCAGGCTCTGCTGGGGGAGGGTGCCTCCCTAGGGCTCCAGTGACTGCCCACTGGGTGGGTGGTGGGAGGACTTCACCTTGTAGCCAGTTGAGGGAGCTCTCGGTCTTGGTGGGGCGGAGGCTTTGGCTCCGGGAGATTGCCGGGTCATTCCCTTGGAAGCTGCTGACTGTTCCAGTGTAGAGCTCGCCATCTGCCAAGAGAGCGTTCCCATGGGAATGGTCCCTTCTCCCGACTCAGGACCTGGAGTGACCCCAGTGCTGTCCATCTCGCTTGAAGTGGGCAGAGGAGGAAGTGGGAACTGGGAAAAGCCAAAACCAAGGGCAGCCCAGGGTCACTCCACACCCCCTGGGAATCAGCATGGCATGGATGCACCAGCTCAGGCCTGGGGCCCACCTTGCCCGCCCCCACATGGAGCCTCAGTGAATCCATCCTGCCACCCTGCTCCCAACACTCACCAACCACCAGGGCTGTGGACTTGAAATTGGGGTCAAAGGGACAGCGGCCCTTGCCATCTTCCAGGAAGATGTTCCCCGCCTCGTCCTGCGCCAGAGTGAAGTTCTCCATGCTCTGCAGGGGAGCAGACAGGCAAGCTCAGGGGCATACCAGGCAACAAGTCGGCACAGCAGGAAAGGAGGAAGGTGTGCCAGAGAGAAAGGAGGTGTCGGGCAGGCCGTCCCCACCCCAGCACCCAGGGCACAGTGCTGGCACCCTATGCGGTGGCACTATTAGCCCCTGTTGGCAGAGAAGAGACAAGGCTGAGAAAGGTGATGTGAGCCAGGAAGGGGCAGCAACATGACTTAAACCCAGGTATGTCTACTCCAACGCTGTGCTCCAACCCACAGCCTCAAAACACTGCCCTTTGCTAAGGTGTGTGTAGGGCATAAACGCGAGGGTAGAAGGCGTCGAGGAGGGGGTGTACGAGGTGGGCTAGCAGGAACTGGGTGAGAGCAGGGGAGGGAGCTGGAGGAAGCAAGTGGGCACGAGTCGTGGGTCAGCCAGGATCTCTGTGCCTGGATGATCACAGGCCCCTCCTTTCCCCTGCAGGGCAATCTGGCATCAGGGCTGAAGCTGGGCCTTAGGCCCTCAGAGCCCAATGCTACCAAGAAGCCACCCCCTGGTCCTGCCCTCCACCAGGCACTGGTGCTAGAGAACAGCTCCCTGGGGCAGAAAGTGGGGCAGTTCCCAGGCCAGCTGCAGGTGAGCCTGGGGCCGAGGACAGGCACTCACGATGTAGGTACACACGGGGCTGAAGGCCGCTGTGCCACAGGTGAACAGGTGGCTGCTGTTGAGTGGCAGGAGGATCTTGACATAGTTTTGACAGTCACGCTGGGGAAGGAGAGAGGAAGACGTCAGGCCAAGCATGCCACCAGACCCAAGGCCAATCCCGGGGGTGAGGCCTCTGCTGTTGTGGACTCAAGTCCAGGAACAAATGAGAAGCCAGGAGCCTCCCGGGGCAGAGCAGACCGAGGACCACAGAGTGTGTACAGGAGGACCTTGGGGCTCAGTCAGTTCTGTGGTTGGCAAACCTTCCTTCAGTTGGGAGGTGAAGGCACAGAATCCCTCCCTCTTGGCCCCCCGAAGGTCCTCTTTGGGTCCTCGGTGGAAACTCGCCTGGTGAGGGAGCCCAGCCCAGAGCAGGGAGAAATGCTCAGCCCTGACCCCCAAGCCCCAGACTCATGTACCACCTCCGCGAGGGTGTCTCACAGGCATCTCCAACCGAGCTTCTGATCGTCCCCCAAAACCTTCTCCCCCCCGAGATCTTTCCCCTTCCATTAACGGCAACTCCATCTTCTCAGTTGCTGAGGCCCCAAACCTCACAGTCAGCATCAACTCCTATCTCTCACTCCCCCACTTTTCCATCAGGAAATCCTGGTGGCCTTATCTTCACAATACCTCCAGAATCCAGCCATTTCTCACTCCCTTTATTGGCACCACCCTGACCTGAGCCACCATCCCCTCTCACCCCTCCCCGGTCTCCCTCCCTCTGTTCTCGCCCCACGGAGGCCGCTCTCCACCGTTACGGCCAGAGTGACCCCTTTAAAACACACGCCAGAACATGTCACTCCTCTGCTCAGCCCTCCAGGGGCTCCCAACTGCCTCACTCAGAGTAAAATCCAGAGTCCTGCTCCTTCTCTAGGTATCCCACCGTCAACTGCCTCACCTCCTTCTAATCTTGGCTCAAATGTCACCTTTTTAATGAAGTGTAACCTGACAACTTTTTAAACTGACAGTTTTGCCTGTCGTTTCTTCTTTTTCACAATTATATCTCCAGTGTCTAAAAGCATCCGGGCACAGAGCAAGTGCTTAACAAACATTTGCCGAATAAAAGAAGCCAGGGACAGCCAGGACTTGAACCTGTGTCCTGACCCGAAGTCTGGTGCTCTTCTGCCTTCACCTTAGCCACCACTCGCTGCACTCAGGACCAGGGGGCCCCTGGGGATGGTAGGGAATCCTCCAGGAGAACCTCAGGCTGGACCAGACCCCACCTAACGGTCTGGCCAAAACCCAACGAGAATCCGTCAGACCGGCCAGGACAGGCACCATCGGCAGAGGGATTCGACTCTCAGCCCACCAGGTCACTGCTCCTGCTGGAAGCTGACGCTTATTTGGAACTTATTATGTACCAGGTGCCTTATACCTGTTAGTTTTTTGAATCCTTAGGGTAAGCCCAGTGAGAGAGGCATCATTTTTCCCATTTTACAGGTGGGGATACTAAGGTTCAGAGAGGCAAAACTGCTAGTCCAAGGTCACAGAGATGATGAGTATAGGGCTGAGATTCAAACTCACGTCTGGCCATCTTAGAAGCCTACACCCTTTCCATAACGGCTGGCTGCATCCACTCCCACCCTCCTGCCTCCGTCCTGGGTTCAGGTCTATACCCCTCATCCCTCCTTCAGCCCAGTTTACCTCCAGGTGCTCGCTCACCTGCGGGTCCTTGCCCTTGAAGCTGCATTGCTGTTTCCTCTCCGCATCTGCGCTCCACAGCAGCTGGGAATGAGAGAGGGGAAAGTAAATGTGCAAGGGGGAACGGAGGACACGCCGAGTCTCTCCTCTCCCTTCTCCCGTCTGCATCATCCTCGGACCCAGAAGGTCAACTTCCTGTCCACCTTCCCTCTGCCATCCTCTGCCCAGCCTAGCCAGCCCTGGTCTTCATCTCTCACCTGCTGGTACCCTCCACCTGGCAGGAAGCTGCTGCTGCTGTTGAGCGCAAAGAGGGCCTCTCGGGCACCCACATACAGAGTCTTGCCATCCCTGCTCAGCAGAAGGGCCGTGTAGTTGGAGATGTTTTCAGCTTCAAATCTGAGAAATGGCCGCTCTTCAGAGCCTGGGGAGAGGAAGATGGACATTACATGGGGACCACCCCTCCCACAAGAACCCTCTTACACCAATCTCTAGAATGGGCCAATCCGACTGAAGGTAGATCAGCAAGGCAGTGGATGGCAAGGAGCTGGGGACAAGGGTTCAGGCTTAATGGGCAGCAGCGTTCCTGGACTCTCAAACACTACATAAGGAACAAATGCACAAAGATGAATGTAAAAGAACATTAATTATAGCACCATTCATATTAATGAAAAATTGAAACAACCTAAATGTTCAACCACAGGGGACTGGGTGAAAACAAAACCTAATACTTCATCTGATGGAATACTATGCAGCTGGTAAAAATGTGGTACTAGAAACCCCAGAAAAACAAGCAAACAAAGTTATATAAGAAAGGCACACTCAAAATATGAAGAGATGGTTTTTGAGCACATAACAGAACATTAGAAAGGAAAGTACATTTAACACTCTCCTTTGAGTGGCATTAGACTCAAAGAGGAGGACTTGCAAGCAAGCCTCAGCCCTGCCACGAACACGCTTTCCATTGGCGGCGGAATGCAAACAAAGGGCACTGGTCTTCAACTCTCAGCACCACCACAGTCACTCACAGGAGATTTATGGGTATTAAACAGGATGTAAATGTTATCAACCCTGACCTCGGAAACCTGAATGTATGAGACAGATACTGCGATGCTGGGGGCGAGGGGAGTTAAGGCAACAGTGGAGTCTCCGTATTTTCCTCTGAGAGCAAAGAGGGCCACAAGATACTGTCAATGGTTAATGGAACAAGAAACTGAGGTTTCAGTGTATTATTTTAAATTGCAAAGGCAACCAAATATAGTGGCAGAAAATGTCAGGAGGAGGTGGGGAAGGGTGATATAAGTGATAGAAAGCCTTATTTTTCTCAGCAGCAAATCAGTAAGTCAGGTAAGCAAAGAAATAGCCAAGAAATAAGCATTTTACTTAAATATTTACTTAAATACAGAATAAACCACTGTATAGCAAGAAGTCTAAATGATTAAAAGTTGCCGCTTTTGAGACATATATATGGTGATGGACAAACAAAAATGTACAACTGAAAATTTCACAATGTTATAAACCATTAAAACATCAATAAGAAATAAATAAATAAATAAAAAGTTGCCCCTTTTAACCAGGCCTGGGGCTGGGGAAACTGAGGCAGTTGTTGCTTTTCATAAGTCCTTCTATACTCAAAAAAAAAAATTATGTGCATGTATCCTTGATATAAATTTTAAATATCTTTCCTTGTTGTAGTAACAAGGAAAGATACTAATTATCTACCACTAAGTGAAAATGAAGGTTATAAAAAAAAGTATGTATAGTTAGATTCTAATTTTTTGAGGGAAAAATAAAAATATAGAAAAAAAATCCAGAAAGATGAATCACAAAACGCTGAAAAGGGGTATCCCTGGTGGGATTGTAGGGGGTTTTTTCCCTTTTCATTTGTTATCATTTTTGGATTCTACAGGTTATACTTGTGTAATGCTAAAGAAATAAATTAGAGAGAAGGAGAGGAAGAAGAAGAAAAAAGAAAGAAACACACAGATCTATCCACCAGGGCACCGTCTGTGCTTTGAGTGACTAATGGATTTGGAGAGAAATTATTTTAAAAATTCTAAGCAGCTGATAAGAAAAGAAAATCAAGCAGAAAGCAGCCGCCCAGCCCCTGACTGACCAGTGAAAGACAGCCACGCAAGCAAACAGTCACGACGCGGAGGAAGCAAAAAGCGCAAGGGGCCAACAAAACAGCTGTGAAGACGGCTCGCGTGTTCACACAGCGAGTGTGTTTGCATACCCCAGCCCGGTTCCACAAACGGTGAGGAAACACAAGCAAAAGGTAGTGAAATAGAAACACCAAAGTCAGGAGTACAGAAAAAAACCAAATCTGAAGAAAACATCTAAACCAGAAGGGAAGGACAGATTTGCACAAGCAGGTCATAAGGTCCTCACACAGCTAGTAGAGACGGGCTGCACATGTAGTTCTCAGCCTCCCAGTGGCCAAAGAGAAAAGGGAAATGAAGTTACCTTGTCCTTATTGTCCAAGAGGACGAACACATACCAGCCTTTCCGGGGAAGCTAAGCTTTTTACCTAGCCTCTCATGCTGAAAGAAACCCTCAGGTGGGAATTCCTGGCAAATATATGGGATATGGGATGGATAGCATCCCACCAGCAAACAGGATGATGGAGTTCCCAAGGCCATTCCTCACACTGTCTCCTGGTGAGGGAAGGCGGTGACATAAAGTCACCAGTACAGGAATCTATGGGGGAATGTGTGTGGCTCTGCAGCTGGGAGGCTTGTCACTCTAGAACCAGAGTTAGAACTGGGGCTGCACTGAGAATTCACAGGGGACAGTCCTGCCTCACGTCCAGAGCCCACACTCTGCTCCTGAAACCATACAGGGCAGCTGTGGTTGCAGAAGTTAAGGCCTCTCTGAACTATGAAGTCCAGAATCACACCAGACTCTAGGTCTTTTGCCTCCAATTCCCAAATCCTCACCACTTCCTGTTGGCACTCTACACACTGGGAGGCCCAAGGAAAGTTTCCGTCACTCATCCTCCACTCTTCCCAAGCAGAAAATTTCCCAGCACACTGGGCCCAATTACGTTGCTTGTACTTTGTGCCAATGTACTAAGGAGACTTCTGGAACAAGCAGCCCGACCTTCTGGTCCTCTGCTCCTGGGAAGAACCACCACCCGGAAGAGACCCATCCCGTTGGCCACCATAGGACCTCCTGGGACGGTGCTGGGCTAAACATGTTGTGGATATCAACTGCCTGCATGCCTATGATAACCCTACAAGGCAGGTACTGTGGGATCCCCAGTTTACAAATGAAGAAGTCAGAGCTCATAGAGATGAAGCAACTTACACGAAGCCCCACAGCAAAAAAGAAGGTGCAGTGGGAAGCCGGCTCAGGAGGTCTCCTTCCTGAACCCATGCTCTGCAAACCGCAGGATGCAGCAAAATCACCTGGAAATCTAAAGTCCAGATCCAGGGCCTGCCCCTAGAGGTTCTGATGCTGCTGACCTGGGACGGGGCCTGAGGATGTGCAATGTTACGAGCTCCCAGGGGATTCTGAAGAAGGACGTCCAAGGACCACACTTTGAGAAGCACCGCGTAGGCCCTCCTGTAGGGCAGTGTAGACGTCATCTCACTGAGCTGTAGTTTCCCCTTATGTTTATCACGGGGATAATGAAAAAAAAAAAAAAAAAAAAACGCACAGGGGCCTCATGAGGAGTCACTGAGACCGGGGCGATAACTACTGCGGTCCCTCCTTATCTTTTGCATCGCTCCACAGTTTTCTGAGAGCAAGGGCTGGTTCAAATTTGCCAATGCTTATAGGCCTGCGGAAGAGGGGCGTTTCCACCCCAGGGCGGGTCCTGTAAGTCTGGGCAGGAGGTGGCCCTTGGAATCTGTCCAGATACAGAAATGCCAAAGGTCAGAGATAAGCTGAAGTCCAGGTGGCAGCTCAGCCCCACTCAGGCCTGGGAGGGGGTGGAAACCTACAAGGGTCACGCAGATAGAGCATAGCCAGGCTGGGGCGGCAGCCAGGATGCCAGCCCAGCCCTCCAAATAAGCCAGCTGCTCAAGAACTCCCCACATCTCCTCCAGTCATATTGGGAGTACCGTCAATGAAACGGCAGAGGGACAACACACCTCAGAGAAATGGGCGAGGGGCCCCTTACACCATGCATTCCCATTCTGGGGACTCTCCTCCTCTGGCCCCCTGCCCTGAGCTGCTCAAAGCCATGGTGTCCTGAAGGCCTTGCACCCCACGATCCCCCTTGCCCTGTGGACTTCACCGGGGACAGTCAGTGTGGCTGACTTCCCAACTAGGAGTCTCGATGAGACAGATTAAGAATGCACACTCTGGTTCAATCCTGCCTCTGTCACTCACTAGCCATTTGTCACCAGGACAAGGCACTTAACATCTTGGAGCCTCACTTTCCTTATCTGTAAAATGGGGATAATAGCACCTTGCCTCACAGGGTTTTTATGAGAAGAAATGAGATTACGTATGTAAATAATAATATACATAATAACCCACATTTACTGAGAGCTTTACTCAAAACAACTTTGCACACGTTATCCCCGCGTTGGCATAGTGTCTGGCACGCGATCAAAACTCGAGCGGATCAAAAATAAAATCCAAAGGCCCTATAGGAAAATCCAGGCCGGTGAGAGCTGCCAGAGGAGCAGGGCTGTTTAGAAGAGCTGGGCCTCCCTCGTCCTCATGGTTAAAAATCACATCCTGGGCGATTCTAACTCACGCCTGCACCTGGTCACACAGGTCTCATGGCCAATCAGAGAGCATCAGCTCAGAGCCGGGACGGGTGTCACAGGCACGCATTGTGTGCATGAGCTGGTCCCTGTTCAGCGGTATTCTGAGTGCTGTTCCTGCCTGAGCGCCCGGATGCCTGGGGTCTCCTCCAGAGTCACTGCACAGACGTCTGTGCGGACCCTGCCTGAGCTTGCGTGTGTGCGTATGTGTGTGCGTGTGTGTGTCCGTCCTACCACAGGGACTGTGTGTGTGTGTGTGTGTCTCTCTCTCTCCTACCCAAGGGCTTGTCCATGCCTGTGTGTTCGCTCTGGGGTGCTATTTGTGTAGAAGTGACTGGGAAGGGGTGTTGGTACACTCTGCTCCCTGTGAGTACTGCCTCCCCTTACGGTCAATCTTAGCTTCTCCGCTGCTCTCTGTGTGGCTCTGTGGCAGAGGGTGTCTCGTGGGGGCTCCTGGGCTGCCTGTGCTGCTCAGACATCCTGCGTGTCCTCTGCCGGGCGGGTGAGTCCAGCACGGAGAGAGTAGGGCTGCCTGAGGCTGTGGCCAGTTCTCCCAGGTGGGATGAAACCTTTCTATCCGCCCTGGACAGGCCTGAGCCAGTGGCTTCTCCACGGCTCCAAGAAGGCAGGGTGGGGCGCTGGCCTGGGGCTGTCCAGCATCAAGCCTCCTGGGAGAGGGCAAGTTGGGCTGGGCCTGTCAGAGCCACGGCAGGGCCACACTCCCCCACCCCCGGGGCTGGGGCTCTCAGCAGGAAGTGATTCGGGAACAACTCAGCCCCCAGCCTCATCTAGAGTTTCTCCCCTTCCCTCTGACTCAGCCGGAAGCTTGGCGCTCTCTGGGGTGAGATGGGAATAGGGCTCAGCACTGTCCACACCCGGGGCAGTCCCCACCCAGGCCAGCCAGCGAGCTGTGGCAGGGCCATGACTCAGAGCCCCACCCCACCCTTCTCTCCACTGTGGCTGCCGGCGCTACAGCAGACGCTGACCTGGCCCCAACATCCCGCCCTCTACAGGCGCAGGCCCCAGCAGGATTAGACCAGAAAACACCAGCTTCCCTTCACAGTCGGAGCCGGGAAGGTGTCTCCAGTGGGGGAGGCAGTGGCTGCCCCTCAGCTCGAATCACGAAGTCCCTAGAGGGCTCTGGGCCTCAGAGGAGTCCCTACCTACAAGCCTCCCAGGAGGCTCTGCTGGGGCACCTCTTCCCCAGGGAGTCACACCGGACCCTTGGACCCACTTGTACCGGCAGGAGCACCACCCCCATGACACGAGTGCTGACTCAGCAACCAACTAGGGCACAGTTGACCTGGATGCACACCCTCCCTCCACGCAGCCCAAGCGCTGGGGCACGGCAGCCTGATGTGCCGGAAGCAGCGGGACAAACCCTGCCGTCACCAAGCCAGTGCCAGGGCAGAGTCCCTGACCGGGTAAGGGTCACTCTCAGCGGGGGAAGAGGGGCTTTGTGCCAAAAGTCCTCTCTATACACTGAGGGAAACAAGGCAGAGGCAAGAAGGCAAGGGAACCCAGCCCAGAAGCATCCCGTGTTCCTGGGGCAGGCACCCTCAGGAAAGCCCACTTCCCCACTGTCTGCTGCCACGGCTCCAAGCGAGCAGGCCAAGAGCCCCTGCCAGAATCACCAGGTGTCCCCCAGCCCCTCAAAGAACCTCTCCCTTGTGCCCATCCTGCCAGCAGAGCTCTAACCCGGGACCTGTCATGAGCTGCCATCACCTTGGGAACCTGAACTCCACCCGCCCCACCCAGGACCAAGGTCAGCTCCTCTGGCCCTCTGCTCAGGGACTGGCTGTTCCCCAATGACCTCTCTCTGAGGCCTCTGCCCTAGGGCCCACCTCCTCCTCTCACAGATGTCTCTCCTTTTTCTGAGAAAATTGGGGCCATCAGGCATAAACAACCTCAACTTCCCACTGCCCCCCAGTTCCTCAGAGACCAAGTCCCATGTCATCAACCTCTGCCTCTCAGAAAGCAGTTTCTTCATTCAATATTCATCCTAGAAATTCGTGCGCCTCCCTCCTCCCCTCCTCAGCCAACCTCCTGAAGAGAAGAGCCGCCCGGTGCCGTCTCCATTCCTCGCCTCCCACTCACTCCTCCACTGGGAGTCAGGCTGACCAGCCCCACGCTCGCTAGGGCCTAGGCATTGCCTCACTGCCAAACCCCAGGCACCAAGGGGCATGGCCTGTGCCACAGGCGGCCTTGTGGAGGTCCCCTGTCCTCTCTAGGCGGCTGCCACACTGGTCTCAAGGGTCACTTCATGTCTTCCTCCCACTCCCAGGCCTCCATCCCTCCAAAAGCTAACGGTGCTATAACACTTACGAAGCACTTTACATAGATTCACGCATGTAATCCCAGCCAGGTTGTTGTGAGGTAGACATCACCACCTTCATTCTTCAGGTAAGAGAACCAAGGCACAAGTGGAGTAGCTTGCCCGTGGCTACCCAGCCAAGAAGCGTGGTGGAGTGGGATTTGAACCTGGGGTACCAGCTCCAGGGTCTTGTTATCAACCACCCTTCAGCCTCTCCAGGGTTTGCTCTTGAATGTTCTTGTTCCCTGGGGTCTGCCCTTGGGTCGCACATTCACGCCCAGCACTCCAGTGATCCGGATGCTGGCAACCCCCAAATCTCTTCATCCAGCACAGATCTTCCTCTAACATGCCAGACCCCACTCTGCAGGGGACCCTCCGTGGTGCCTCCCACCACTGCCTCCTCCAGACCCCACTCCTCGGCTCGGGATGTTGCAGGTCTGTGTGGCACCACTCACCTGGATAAAAACCTGGACATCATACTTTCTTCCTCCCTCTCCCTCAACCATGAACACCCAATCTATAACCAAATCCCTCTGATTTTTCCTCCTCAATATTTTCCAAGTTCATTCCCCTCACTATCCTGGCTACCATAGTCCTGAACCAGCCACCTGGTTCATCCTCTCACACGGGCCACAGTAGCAGCCTCCCAACCGCCCCACCCCAGCCCAGCTGCTGTGCTGCAGCAGAGGGCTCTCTGGGGACTCACTGTCCCGTAGAAACCCTCAATTGTGCCCCACTGTCCAAGCCCCTAACTCACCAGCCCCTGCCACATCCCCTTCCCATTTCAACCGAGTGACAATGAACTGCAACCCAAGGTCCTACTTCTCATCTCCAGTCTGCTCAGGCAGGCCTCTGCCCGGAATGCCCTTCCTTTTGACTAACTCCTACTCGTTCTTTGAGACTCAACTTGGTTTCACCTCCTCCAGGAGGACTTCCTGAACCCCCAGCTGGGCGAGGGCCCTCCTCTGTGCACCCATCATGTCCCGGTCACACCTCCCGCAGTGCACTGGCCACACTGTTTGATGATGATGGGCTTTCAGTGCCTGTCTCTTCCACAGCCTGAGAGCGCCCTGAGGATCAAGACTGTCTTATCCGTATCATATCCCATATTTGTATCACCTGGCCAGGTGACTGTCAAGAAATTGTTCAACGAACATTTGTTGATTGAATGAATGACTGAGAGAGTCCTACGTTCTGGTTCGGGGTGCTCTGGTCCAGAGGGGGCCCCAGATTCAAAGGGGGCAGTCTGGAGGTCCTGAAGCCTCGTGCTCGCAAGAGTGACTCTGAGAAGCACCGCCCTGCTCTGCACCCGCCGCCCGCAAGCTCTGACCGCTCAGTCCTAGAACCCCAGGGCCCAGACAGAAGTGTGACAGCTGAAAGTGCTGAAGGAGACAGGACAGAGGCCACAGGGACCAGAAAGGGGAGTCACAGGCTTGTGTATGAGCCCCGACTTTTGTCACTGACCAGCTGTGCAACCCTGGACAACGTACCTGCCATCTCTGAGAGAGTGCCCTCACAGGGTTGCTGAGAAGACCAAGTAAAACACAGCATGTGGAAGTGCCAAGCCACGCTCCCAGGTTAGGGGGTCACCAACAATCAGGATTGGCCCTCCCATGCACCCCGACTCCTCGTGCCTTCCTTCCTCCCCACCCTTGCTCTGAGTAAACACCCAGCACCCTGGCCACACCAGAAGCCCATTTGTGCAGGGAAGAGGGGACAAGGGCAGGGGCGAGTGCAGCCGCCTGGAGGCAGGAGCCCCTCTGAAGAGGTAGCTGCTACTTAGCCCCAGACGCTTGCTGCTAAATGGAACAAGGGCCATTTCATTCTTCAGAAGAGCTGGAAACCTAGATTTTTATATGAAATTTCCTGAGTTTTAAATATCAGCAACTGGGCCGGCCCCGTGGCTTAGCAGTTAAGTGTGCGCACTCTGCTACTGGCGGCCCGGGTTCGGATCCCAGGTGCACACCGACGCACCGCTTCTCCGGCCATGCTGAGGCCGTGTCCCACATACAGCAGCTAGAAGGATGTGCAACTATGACATACAACTATCTACTGGGGCTTTGGGGGAAAAAAAGGGGGGGGGGGATTGGCAATAGATGTTAGCTCAGGGCTGGTCTTCCTCAGCAAAAAGAGGAGGATTAGCATGGATATTAGCTCAGGGCTGATCTTCCTCACAAACAAATAAATAAATAAATATCAGCAACTAATTAAAATTTTTCTAAAACACTTGGAGGCCAAACAAAATATACCTCCAGGCTGGCTCTGGCCCGCTGCTCTCTCATTTGCAAACCTCTGTCTGAGACATTAGTCCCCAGTCTCCAGCGCACCCCCTTCCTGACCCGGTCTGCCCTGCTTCCAACCGTGGCCGTGTCATCAGGAGCCTCAGCTGGATCCCTTGTCCTGTCCAGGGAGTGACCTCAACAGATTTCTTTACCAGATGGAGTATATAACCTATCAATTATCTAAGGGCTGAGCTGGGTCGTTTTGCTGCTTCTACACATTTCACAGGTGAAGCAGGAGGCAGCTGTTCTAATGGCAAGAACGTGGTTCTTGAGTCAGAGTTTGTGGTCCAAGGCTTGGCCCCAAACCTTTCAAACCATATTGTCTAACCTGACAATATGAGTCAGCTTCTCTGCGCCTCGGCTCCTGCAACTGTACAAGATGGAATAACACTACCTCCACACCCAAAAGCAGCGCTTGCCACACAAGGGGTGCTTCATCCTGGGTGGTCTTCTTCCTTCTTCCTGCTAGCACCTCTCTCGGAGGACGGGTCAGGGGAGGCCAAAAAAGAGGCAGAGAGTGGGTCCACTTGGCCCCTCTCTAGGAGTTACGATAAAAAACACATTTCTGTCTACTATCTACTGTCCCCACTGAAACCTCCTTGCCACAGTGCCCCCTGCCTTGAACCCCACTACGCTTTCAGGATGGGCTTCTCAGATGGACCCATGAGGGCAGACCAGAGAGCTCCCATGGAGAACAGGTCAGGTCACAGGCTTGGGAGGCAGAGCTATATGACTTCGACAAAATACTTCAGCTCTCTGAACCTCAGCTATCTTATCTGTAAAATGGGGATAACTCCATCTACCATGTAGGTGGAAACACAACAACAAAGTCTGGTACCCACAGTAGCTCTGTATCTGTTCCCTCACCTTCTACCTTCTTCTAGGCACTGAACACTGGAACACAAACATAAGGACACCAGCTGTGCAACCTAAGGGCTGGAGGGTTGGCTCCTGTCCTGTAGCGGAGCTGGTCACATGGGAGTGGTGGCTAAGAGTGACTAGGGAGAGCAGGGTTAGGAGCAGAGGAAAGGCTTGCGAATGGCAGCAGATGGAGTGGGGCCCTTATGGGACCTTGGGTGTTTGTCCCAAGACAGTTAACTCTATAAGCCACTGTCCATCCTGGACACAGTAGAGCCCTGCCAGGACAGGGAGGTGGGCGTGCAAGGAGGAGGGGCAGGGAGAGCTAGGGGGGCAAAGCAGAGGGGGCATGCTAGACCATGGGAGTCGCATGTTCTGTTCCTCCTCTTCCCCCTTGCTCCCAGGGCGACATATAGGCTCTCCACCCATCCTGAGCACCCATAGGGGTGGGGGGTGGGGCCACAGGAAGGAGTGATTGACAACATGACCTGAGTCCAGCCTTTTCTCCAGGCCCGGTGCCATCCTCCCCATCTACCTTATCTGGAGGATGAACATGCAGGTATATCCAGATGTGCCACAAAAGTTGTGCAAGCTTAGAGTTTTGCTGGGCTGGCACACAGGCATTCAACACCCAGCTGAATGTGGGTTATGCAGAGGGCAGAGTGGAACCGGCGAGGGGCAGGGAAGGAGAGGTGCCATCCAGCCCCAGGCAGAGGCGGCTCCTGGGGCAGGGGACTTTGAAAGGGCTGAACCAGGAGCAGTTGAAAAGTGGACTAAACGAAGCAGGACCCTGGGGATGACCTCCAATCAGCCCTTGGGGGACTAGCTTTGTCTTCCACCCCAGGGCAGGGGGTGAGGTCTGCCCCACTTCATTCTCTGGTCTTGGGACCTAGCAGAGGGCCTGCATACAGCCAGTGCTCAGACCGTGTCTACCAAATTGATGCAAATAACGTCTCCAAGCAAGGAAGGCAGGGAATTTCCACCACAGAGAACAGAAGCCACTACCTTTCACTGGGGACAGAGCACGAGCTGGGCACCGTGCCAAACACTTACATACATTATTCCACGTAACCCTCTCAGAACCCGTGAGATGGTCCTGCCATCATTCCCATCTTGGCACTGTTGAGAACAGCCCTGGAGGAGGTTAGCTCCCACAGTCACCGCTCTTTCCACCCGGCTCTGGAGGGCCATGAAGACACTGGCCCACAGGACAGAGCTGCAGACAAACGCTCCGTCCAACTGAGGCCACATCAACGAGGGAGGCCAGTAACCAGCCAGGAAAAGGCTTTGAAAGCGGCCTGCACTGGGAGCTTCTCAGGGCAGCCACGACCCTGGGTGCCCACTCCGGGGTCAGAGGACAAGCAGCTGATTCGCACCAAGGCCCCGTTCTCTCAGCTCAATGGGCTTTTGTCGACTACAGTTTGCAGGCCTAGAGATTTATTTCCAGTCTGGTTTGAAAACACTGTGTCCAGGGCTCTCCAGATGGGCACTTCTGGGGCAGGGGGAAATTCGTAATGCCTTTTAAGGTGACCCAATAAGACTTTCATGAGCAGGTTTCTGTTTCTTTCCACACGGTGGGCTGGGAGGCAGTGGGCCTTGCAGCTCATCCACCCGGGGCCATTATCTCCACTCAGCACCTCTCCCACTCCTGACCACGGCAGAGGGTCCTGGAACTCCAGACCGCAGCTTCCCATACAACACAACCAAAATTCCACACACTTCTTTGAAGCACTCCTTTCATAGAGACAAGTAACTTCCTCTTAAGGCCGCTGTTTGTCCAGCTGACCCTGGAGCCCCAGTCCTCCTCCCCATCCTGGCCACTGGGTGAGACCACAAGTGGGATACCCCCTCCTGATGGCCCCATGAATCTGCTGATCAACAATGATGAGGGTTCCGTAGAAAGGACCCCAGGCACAAATTGGACACTCCACTTCCACAGATTTTGTCTTAAACCACAGACATAGCCCAGAGTCCCTAGGCATCCAGGCCCTGGGGGGGCTCGAGTGGGAATTCACCAGGGGAGGGCAGGTGGCAGGAAAGAGGGGTATAGTCTCCAGTTCCATGCCTCTCCCTGTTCTGTGAGGGAGGGGCCCTGGTGCCTCATGCCCAGCATCCCATAGTCACCACCGGCCCGCCCAGAATGGGCACACTGCCAGAACATCTAACAAGCCCCCAGGGATGAGGCAGGAAACCGCCTCAAGCCACACTTGGAGAGTGAGCCTGTTCAGTCACCAGGGTATTCCTCCCTGGGACTCCCAGCCTGCTGGGAGGACCTGCGGTGGGTACCAGGGCCAGGAGGCAGCCCAGTGAGGCGAGCACTGCGGGGTGTGGTGCAGCTCAGCGAAGTATGGATATATGCTCACAAGTCCAGGAGTTGGGGTGCTACTAAATTATTCCAGGGCTTTGGTGGGACTGGAAAAAGGGGTCCCCTCTGGGCAGACCCAGCCTCAAGAACACAGCGGGAAGGTCTTTTTCTCTGGGACCCACAGCTTGGAGAGCAGAGTACGGACTGCATTTCATGTCCTCTCAACCCCCCAGCTACGCACCTCTGCACAGTGTGCAAAATGTGTGCTGTCCATGGCCATCCTAACAGGTGAACCCGAGTGTCTTAGTCCTTCGGGGGTCAGGATTTTAACATATGAATTTTGGGGGGACACACACCAAAACCACAGCACCAAGTGACCTGTGCAGGGGGTGCTGGTGTGTGACAGAAGCCTGTACAACGGCCCGGCAATGGTCACGAATTTGTGGAAGCAGGACAGGTCTTGCAGCTGTGTGGGTAATAACAACCAGTGTTCTTGCTGCTCTCACGAAGCAGGGCTTCTCGGTTCCTCCTCGCAGCTCCCCAACTCTGCCTTTTAGTCACCCTATGAGCGGTCCCCGTCCGGTTTCAGAGCTGGACACAAGACCTGCTGCATTTGACATGGCCCCGTGAGCTAGCCCAGCCTTCCCAGGGGCACACGTGAAGTCCATGGGAGCATGTGCCCCCACCTCACACCACCTTCTCCCAAAGCTGAGAGGGTCTAAGGGCAAAGGGAGTCGTGGCCACAAGAGAAAAAGCAGCAAGGCAACAGGCCTGGTCCGGAAACACCTGTTTACCCTCACTTAACAAGCTGGAGCACCCAAGGGGCTGAGGTCAAACTAACACACCAGTACCGCCCCCACCCAAGCAGAATCACCCCAGCTCTGCGCAGGATGTGCCACAATGAAGCCTTAACATAACATAACATGTGCTTAACATAACAACAAGGACAGCTGACACTTACTGAGCAGTTTCTGTGCATCAAGCACCGTCCCAAGGACTTTTCAAACATAAACTGATTTAATCCTCACAACCTTGAGGTAGGTGCTATTATTATCCCTATTTTACAGATGAAGAAATCAAGACCCAGAGAGGTTAAGCAGCTTGCTCAAGGCCACCTGGCTAGCTAGTGGCTGAGGCAGGATCTGAACCCAAGCCATCTTCTCAGTACTATCCTGCAGTGTTTCAAATGGGGTTTCTCAGGGCCACTAAGGCCCTGACTTATTAAGTGCTAATTCTGCTACTCTTTCCTTTTGTAAATAGAATGATTTTAGGGCTGGCGATGCTGTAAAAGAGAAGGAAGGCTGGTACAGTTTTAGTCTGCAACCTCTGATTTATACATCCTTTATTCTAATTCGTACAGCGTGACAACCAACAAGTTAAAAGGACCTGGAGAAACAACATCTATTGGGCACCCATATACGGTGCCCACATATTACACCTACTTTCATGAAATCTCCCAGAGAGCCTTGTAAGGTTATCTATGACTGTGCCCATTTTAGAGATGAGCAAACTGGGGCACGGAGAGAAGGGACTTACTTGCCCAGTAGTAGAAATGGGCTTAGAATCCAGGTCCCTCTGATTTCAAAAAGTTGGAGAAGCAACCAAATTAAAGGGGGTAAGGAGAGGGGAGAGCTAAGGGCTGGAAAGCGAGGAGCCACAGAAGCAGCTGTGAGCACCAGGGAGCGGCCCGGCCAATGGGGACGGAACTCCCAGGTCACTCCGAGACGGAGTCCCTTCCAAGGCCTGGCAGTCTCGGCGCCCAGAGCTGCCCCTATCCCTAGTATGCTCGTTCCCAGGTCCTGGGGGGAATCCCACCACGTCCGGGCCGGGGGTTGCGCCAGCCTGCCAAGGTGAAGGGGTGGGGAGGGAGGCTGGGCACCGGGCGGCCGCGGCTCCGGAGTCCTGCTGCGACTTGCTGGATACCAGAACCCCAGTGTTTACGGGACTGCAAGCACGGCCCCTCCACCCCGCGCCGCCCTCGGGGGCGGCACCGCGGCTGGCTCTGGTGAGCATCAAAGACAAGCAGATGGGCAGGCGGACCGGCGAGTAGCCAGCCCGGGGGGGCCGCCGCCGCCGAAAGGGCGCCCTACCAAGGGGCGAGCAGGGGCCACAGAGCGGGCGAGAGACCCCCTCCCCGCCCATTAAAAGAACGGAAAAAAGGGGCCCGCGGCCCCAGCGCTCCCCTCTCCTCTCCCTCCCTGCCTGCAGCGCTTTGAAAGGAGGAGGGGTCCTAATAGAACCCATCCCTCCGACATGCTTGCTCCCTCCTTCCCTCCTTTGTCACCGCTACCTCCGCGCGAGGCACCTCTCCGCCCGCCTCCCCTCCCCCCGACCCCAGCCCGCGCCCCCGCGGGGTCGCCCCAGCACTCACCCAGCGGCAGGCTGATCCGAGGGGCGAGCGCCCGCGTCGGAGGCGGCGGCGGCAGCAGCAGCAGGAGCAGCAGCAGGAGTGGCGGCCGGTGCGGCAGGGCGGCCGGCCGGCTCCCCTGGCCCATCGCGGCGCGCCTGACTCGGACAGCGGGAGCGGCGGCGTCCTCCGGCTCAGGTGGCTCAACTTGACTCTCGAGCGGCGGCTCCGCCCCGAAGTCCGGCCCCGAAGTCGCTCGGCGGACCCCCGCCTCCGGACCTGGGGGGGTCGGGATGGGAAACGGGGTCACGTGGGCGCCGCGAGCGCTGGCCCCTCCGCCCCCAGCCGCGCAATCCTCCTGGCCGCCCAGCTCCGACGAAGCTCGCCCGCGAGCGCGGGAGGGAAGGTGGGAGGGAGAAAAGGAGGGGCCGAAGGAGGAAGTTGGGCGGTTAATCCTGCCTCTCCCTGCTCCGCTCCTTGCCCAACCCGCCCCTTCCCCCTTCCTCCTTCCCGGGCGCGGGAGGCACAAGGGGTGCCCGCTCGGTGCACCTAGCTCGGGGCGCGCCTTCAGGGGACCAAACCCCGTGATCAGTAACGGCCGAGGCCGCGGGGGCGCGGAGGAAAGCAGACCCCTACTTCCCCGCCCCCACTCCTCAGACCCTCCCATTGCCGTCCCAGCCCCTTCCGGCTCCTCTGCGACCCTCTGAGCGCGTTCGTTTGGGAAAACGTGGGGGGTGTCTCCACTGTGCGCCTGGTGAGGGTCAGGTTTTGGGCTTCTCCCCCCGCCTCCCCTACTAATGCTCCTGATACCCACTTGTCCATGACCAATGAACTCGGCCGAGCTCGTGCTGACGCCGGGGCTCGGTACTTCTGAGTCTCATTTCTGCATGGGACAGCCCACTTTAGGGCTTGGCCGCCGTTCACTGCAGGCTCGGCGCTTAGTCTACAATTCTGTCCACGCGAAGCCGAACCTCGGGTGGGAGCGCGGGGCAAGATTAGCTTAAGTGGGATAATAGGATTTAACGTACACACAACCTGCACGTGCCGGGGAGAGGACTCCCTCAGGCTGGACGAGAATCCCAGAGGCACTCACCCCTAGTCCTCCTAGCTCCTAAGATCCCCAGAGGGGGAGCTCAGTTCTGCGGGGACCAGGGGTATCAAAATGCAGACCCCTCAGTGGGTCCTGAAATCAATTTACTGGATCCCCATCAGCATTAAAAAAGAAACAGAATAGACAATATCAAAGTGCAATGATCACAGAAAGGATAAGCAAGCTTTGGGAAACCTGTTTCAACTTTTCCTAAGTGTGCACAGGATCACAGTAAAATGTAATTCTTCCTGTGGTTCGAGTCAAAAGGAGTTGGAAAACCTCTGCTAGTCATTTCCATGGCAGTGGGGACAGTTTCTCCAGGAATTAGCTGCAATGGCTGGAAAGATGCCCTTCACTCCCAGCAAAAATTAGCGTGCTCAGAGCCACCACCTTTTGCTCTCATCCCACCCCTGGGCCTGCCACATCCTCTCCCATAGAGTGGGTGTCGGGGGTGGGCACAGTGCTCACATCATCCTAGGTCTCCTCTCTTGCAGCCAAGTTTCCTCATGCTCCATGATTTCTGCCCCTCCACCATCCTGACACCCTTCTATGGGCGTGGTTCAGGCTAGCAGCACCCCTTTTAAAGGGGCACCCAGCACTGGACACAGAATTCCACATGGGATGTGGGCAGCACCAACCACCTGTAGTTCTAGCATTGCCCAGGCCTTGGACACTCACCTCTATTAATGGTGTCAATCCATCTTTAGCCAACGATGCCCAAGCTTCTATCTGCAGCCAGGACCTCTGTCCTGAACTCCAAATGGCCTCCACATTTCTACCAGGCTGTCTTGTCTGACAGGCATCTCAAATACAACATGTCCCAAACTAAGCTCCTGATCGCTCCCCTCTCACTCCCCAAAATGTGCTCTGTGTGAGCCTTCCTCGTGTGATTTCATGGCAAGTCCATCTTTAAGTTGCTCAAGTTAAAAACTTGAACTCCTTTCTTTTCTCTCACTCCTCACATCCAATCCACTAGCAAATCCATAATCTGACCACTCACCACTTCCCAGGGTCCCAGTGACCACCCTCTTTCTCCTATTTACTGCAAAGGCCTCCTTATTGGTCTCCCTGCATCCACCTGGGCTCCCCTGCAGTCTGTTCTCAACTTAGCAGCCAGAGTGAGTCAAAACCAAAGTTGGGTCACAGCACTCCTCTGCGCAGACCCTCCAGTGGTTCCGTCTCACTCAGAATAAAAGCCAAGACCTCACAGTGGTCGGCAAGGCCTATGTGACACACACATGCATGCACGCGCCACCAATGCATCCTCTACTGCCCCTCCCCCCTCACTCTACCCCAGGCACTGCTGCGTTAGGACCTTTGCCCTGGCTCCTCCCTCTGCCTGGAGCATTCTTCCCCCAGATAGCCAAATGATTGAGTCCCATGTTTCCTTCAAACCTTTGCTCAAAGATCACCTTCTAGAAGAATCTGAACTTCCGCAACATTCCCCTTACCCTGAGATTTTTTTTTGTGAGGAAGATCAGCTCTGAGCTAACATCCATGCCAATCCTCCTCTTTTTGCTGAGGAAGACTGGCCCTGGGCTAACATCCATGCCCATCTTCCTCTACTTTATATGGGACGCTGCCACAGCATGGCCTGACAAGCGGTGCATCTGTGGGCGCCTGGGATCCGAACCAGGCCGCCAACAGCTGAGTGTGCGCACTTAACCGCTATGCCTTGGGGCCGGCCCGACCCTGAGATATTTTTTTAAGCACTCATCACCTTCTAACATACTATGTGATTTGCTTATTTGTTGTGGATTTTCTTTATTGTCTGAACTCCCCACAGGCCCCCACACCTCCAAGAATGTTGACTGCGGAGGGCAGGGATTTTTGCTTACTGGGCTTGTTAAGGAACATATCCGAAGCCTCTAGAACAGTGTCTGGCACGTGATAGGCCCTCAGTAAGTACTGGCTGAATGAATGAATGAAAGAACACAACCTAAGAGTCACTGAATACTGCTGGCTCACCAAATACTGCTGGCTCATGTCAACTAACAATCAGACCTGCTTTTTGATATTGACTGTGGTCTAGTAAAGAGTTCCCCCAAACCTGAAATTATGCAATTCACTTTTTCAACCTCAGCACAGGACTTCATATTGATCGCTTTTAAATCTATTGGTTCTGGTCCAGATTTCATCCTATTGAGGTCATTTTGAATATTGATTCTATTATCATTCATTTCGCTTCTCCTCCCAGTTTTGAGTTATCTGTAAATTTGTAAGCTTTCCTTAGCCTCTATTCAAGTCATTGATAAAATTATTGGCTGAGCAGACCTAGCACCCAGTTCTTGGTTTCTAAATACCACTCTTCAATAAAAAGTACCAGGACTCCCTGGGAAAACGAAAAGGAAAGTACAAGGTGAGGCCGGGACATTTTGTTGGGCCAGAAAACAAGGAAGCAATTAAAAACTAATGGGGTCATGTCAAAAGGACAAAGGGCCAGCTTGATGCCAAACTTGGGACAATATGAGCATCAAAAATGAAGTAATGGATTCTAATGCATCAAAATAAAATAATCCATCAGTCCGCAGTGAAACTCAGAGAAACACAGTGAGAGAAAGAGAAGGGGTAGAGAGGAAGCTTTTCTTTCTAGAAAAATGCTCGCTGATAAATGCAGAAGAAATGGTAGACTTAGAAAATCTAGATTCGAGCAAGGATAATCAATGCATGCTAAACCGTTGGGTGGAAGATTGTTAGGAAACTATATATTAACAAGGTCTCCAAGTCTGTCCCACAGATGACTTACTAATTACCAGCGGGAAAATGTATCTCTAAGAGAGAGCTCTGATGGCCCCCATCTTAAGCAAGTGGTCGAAAGTAGCATCACCAGTAGTGGAACCACCTAAGTCATCTACCTCCTAAAATGATGCAATAGGAAATATACAACATCATCAGTCCTTGTAGCATTCTTGTCAAAAGTGTTCAACCCAGATCTAATAATGAGGACACAACCAGACACATCCAGCTTTCTCTAAGACAACTAGCCTGGACTCTTCACAAAGGTCAATCTGGTGGAAAAAAGACAGGGGAACTGTTTGAGGTTAAGAAACTAAGAAGACATGATAATCAAATGCAATATGTGAACCTTGATTGAATCCTGAAGAAAAAAAGCCATAGAACAATTGGGAAAAATTTAACATGCACTGTGTATTAGATGATATTATGGCATTACTGTTCCTTTTCTTAGGTATGATAATGGTGTGGTCTTAGGAGAATGTCCTGTCCCTCAGAGATGCCTGCTGAGGGTTGCAGAGTGAGCTGTCATGATGCCTGCAACTTACTTTCAAACGTTTCAGCAGAAACAAATGTGTGTGTTAGAAAGAAAGGGTGTGGGTGCGACTGTGGCAAAGTCTTAACAATTGGTTAATATAGAAAAGTTATGGGTGTTTTTCCGTTGGTGTTTTATAAATTTGTGGGGGAAAACTGAGTGAGACAGGGCCAAAAACAGAGCCCAGTGCCACTAGGGACTTCCATCAGGGTTGACACTGATCACTATCCTTTGTAGGTTGAATGACTAGCTGTGTGTCCTGCTAACTGCACCATTCAGCCCCTACTTCTCCACATTATCCATAAGAACATTATAACAAAATGACAAGGAATCTTGTTCAAATCAAGGTATTAACTACAGCATTTCCTTCTATCTTCTGCTTGCCGCTCTTACTCAGAACAGAGCCTGATGAGTGGCACATGCTCAACTAGTATCTGTGGAGTGCCCGAACCTCCACACCAGGCAGCTCCTCAATGGCAGGAAGGCTGGTTGGCCCTCATGTCTTGGCCACACACGTGTTGTCTGACTGCTGGGCTCCTCCCTGAGGAGAGGAGGCAGGGCTGATGCAGCCTCACTTGGTGGTTAATTATGTCCTGCTCATGGCTGCTCAAATGCTTCAAGTATGTCTTAATGCCAACCGGGTGGCAAGCCCATTGAAGACAGTGACAGGTCTTGTCTTTGGAACCCCCACTGCCTGGCCTGGCACTCCAAGAGGAGCTCCACAGGGCTGACAAAACGAGAGACCCGACTGTTGGCCTGGAAAAGAGCCCTCCCGTCCATGCCCCCAGCATGGCGGCCTCGGCCCTTGTGGGCTCCACTGTCTTCCGTTAGTGCGCTAATTTGTTCTCCCCAGACTGGACAAAACAGGATGACTGAGAAAAACCTCATTTGAGCTGACTTCCTGTGGGCTAGAGAGAGGTTCCCATGCCAATGCTGTGTCTCCTGCTCCCCTTTGCTACTCTTGGATGTTGGCAAGTCTTTCTCAGCCAGAATGTCAGTGTTTATAAAGAGCCCAGGGGGCGGCTTGGAAAGAGGATAAAAAGAGACAAGAGAAAAGCAACGCTTCCTCCGCTTCCTCCGTGCCCCCGGCCGCAAGACGAAGTCATCCTTGAGCCGGGCCCTCTCTGCATGCACACTCACACAGTCCTTGCCCTTCCTCCCATCCTCACCCACCTCCCCTCTCTCTCTCAGGTTCTCTCTCTCATGTCCACAGACACACACACAAGAAGGACAAAAATGCAAGAATAGGAGGTAAAATGTGCACAGGAATACATACAAAGAGGCCAAACCAAACTTCTCTCTGGTGAGAGAAGTCAGACTAGGGGCACATGTCTCGTAGGCAGACAAGGAAACTCTAGGGATGACCAGAATGTTCTGTATCTTAGTCTAGGTGTTGGTTTCCCAAGTGTATACAAATGTTAAAATGTTTCGAGCTGAACAGTTAAGATTTGTGCATTTTCCTGTATATCAATTTATACCTTACATCTGTTATCATGAGGGAAAAAAAGCAAAGAGGCCAAAAGGTAAAAAAAAAAACTCACCTGTAGGATCAGGTGGAAGAAGAAAAAAATGAAAAGAGCTATAGAGGAGGGAGAGAATGAAGAGAAATAAGAAAGGCTATAAGAGAAAGAGAAAATAGAGGGAAGCATGGCTAAAAATATAGGGCAAATGGACACACGCAGCCGCTGCCTCTCCAACCTGCTCTTCACAGAGGGAAAAGGCAGTGCTGGTGGTGGACTGCTCAGTCCAGGCCATGGTTGGCCTCTAGAGCAATCAATACTCATTAATCATCTATAGATATAGCGTCTGCCCAGGTGCAGGCCAGCCGGCCATGTCCTTGGGCACGGATGGCTCCTGTCAGGTGGCCCCCAGCAAGGCCTGCCTGCTTTCATTCCCACCCCAGGGAACCTGGCTCTCCGATCCCACAATTCTACTCTGGGAGTCACTGCTTTGTTTGCTGGCCATGGGGGAGGGGCCTCCTGCCAAGCCCAGTGGGGCTTGAACCCAAAGGTCCCGCCCGCCCCCTCCTGGAGTAGCACCCAAACTCCTCCCTGTCCTGGGTTCTGGCTGGCAGGCTGCCCAACAAGGCCTCGCAGACATGCACTGGCTGTGGCTCAGCTCCCCAGGCCTTGGCCCCCTGCCACCATCCCCTCGTAGCCCTGAGCCCTCCTCCCATGCCAACCTGCAGCTGCAGCTCCCCACCCTGCCCTAGCTGGGCACACTCCTGGTGTCTCCTCCCCAGGGGCTGGGCAGCGGCTCAGCTGCAGCATCAATACATTTTGATGAGGAAGCGACACCAGCTGGCACACCCTGTGTGTGCTTTTAAATCAGCCAATGACTTCCAGATCCTGGGGGCTGGGAGCTTCCTTGGGGCAGTGCCCTCTGCGGCAGAGGGCACTCACAGGGCCAGCACGAATACTGCCTTCAGATCTCACAGGCAGCTTTTAACTAGGGTCTGGCAATAAATGTCAATGGCCTCATCTCTGTTCCCCAAACTCTATTCCCCTGCACGGGTCCCTTGTGTTTCTTGCTCTGTTAAATGGTAGAATTCAGCGGTTACACACACCAGTTCTTCTGTCAGAAGGGGTCTCTCAGCCCCATCCGTTATTTTGTGGACTGTGAGCACGCTACACAATCTCTCTGAACCTCGGCTTCCTCATCTGTGAGATGGGAACACTAACAGCACTTCATGGGGCCGTTAGGAGAACCGATGAGAGAGGGCGTACAAAGCGATGGGCAGCGCTGGCATGTCGTGATGCTCCATGGACAAAACCAGACTTGTTATCACTTCACCTCACCTGTCTGAAAGCTGCCACAACCTCAATAACTTAACCATCTTAGATGCCCAACCCTGAGGACCCCCTTCTGGGCTCGTCCCTCATGTTAAGCTGCCTCCTGAAAACCCAGTGCTGAGGCTGCAACTCTCACAGGGAGAAGGAACCGCCCCGCCCAGCCCAGGCCCCAGGCGCACCAGCTGTGGCGGAGAGCCCGCCACCCTCCTCAGTGCCACCCCCGCTGGGGCCTGTTGGGACCTGAGCGGGCCACTCCCTGGGAGGCGATCCCCCTGCCCCACAGGGCTGTGGTGCAACCAGCAGGGCTCAGCCTGTCCCTGCCCCCACATGGCAGAACACCAAGTTGCCACTGTCCCTCCCCTGCCCCAACACAAGTTCAGGAGGGGCTGTCTGCCCGTGCCTGCAGGCCTGCTCACCTAGGGGGCCCGTGGGCATGGGTAATTGGCCTGGTTGATGCCTAGCACCTGTCACGCCAAAGGCGCACAATGACTGCTCAGCGACTCTCTTTCCTCTGAAACCACCGCAGCCACTCACAGGTGGGAGGCAGGTGTTCTAGGCCAGGTGAAGGTGGGGAGCAAGAAGTGTAAGGGTCTAGGAGAGAGTTTTGGTTTCCAGTTTGGCTTATCAGACCTGAGGGCCCTCCATTGGAAGGTCTCAAGAAATCAGGAATCTGTCTGCCCATTTGCCACCAACTTCTTCTTCCTTGAATCCCACTCTGAGCCCCAGATCCCCAGCCATTGCCCCATGAAGGGAAAGAAGGCCCAGCCCAGGGCCCTTCCTCCACTCTAAGGAACAAACCTTCCTTTCCAGAGGCCCAAGCCTCTCCCCTCCAAAAGAGGAGGGGCTTTTTGACCCCCGTAGTTTCCCATTCACGGGAGGTCAGCTGGTGGCTGCCACTCTTTTTCTCAGACAGAGAGCCTTGCTCTCGATTCCAGCGCTGCCCACAGAGAGTGGGCCAAGACAGGTGAGCTCATCCGGGTGCTGGGGGATGGACGGGGGGCTCCACTGATTTCCCACAGCTCCAAAGACTGCACTGTCACTCTGCTTTGTCAGGGTACAGGGAGGAATATACTATCTGTGGCCGTATGCCCAGTTACTATCTGTGGCCGTATGCCCAGTTGCCATCCTAAAGCAGTGACATCAGGAGACAATACTCGAAGAAAGCCTGTGTGTTGGTGGCACCAAAGATCCATGCTTGGATGGGGATCTTGCACATCAGGCACCCAGGCCCGAGACTCCTGTGACTCCTGGCAGCACTGTTTACATGCTGTGAGTGAGCATCGGGCTGGAGGATGCCATGAGGTTCTGAGTGGGCCCAGCTTGCCCCTAGCAGAGGAGGGGGCTCAGACCCACCTGGGGCCTGATCCACCCAGCTGCACAGGCTTTTTGTTTTGTTTTATTTTTTTGTTTTTTCTGAGCATGATCAGCCCCGAGCTAACATCCAATGCCAATCCTCCTCTTTGTTTTTTTGCCGAGGAAGATTGACCCTGGGCTAACATCCATGCCCATCTTCCTCTACTTTATATGGGACGCCGCCACAGCATGGCTTGACAAGTGGTGTGTCGGTGCGCGCCAGGGATCCGAACCTGCAAACCCTTGGGCCACTGAAGTGGAGCGGGCGCACTTAACCACTATGCCACCGGACCGGCCCCCAGCAGCTGCACAGGCTTATCTCCAGCTTCTCCACTTTGTGGTTTCCATAGGGACCACACAAACCCCTTGAAAGGGAGGAGACCCACCTTGCTCCTCCTAGACTCTTCTGCCACTGCTGCCTTAGTTCTTTTATTACAGCCTGTGAACAGCAGAGCAGAGCAGGGAGCCTCTGAACCCCCAGAGTGGGCTTCAGCGAGCTGTGAACCCCAAGAATGATATGCCATTTCTGGTGAGAGGGAGCAGAGCTTTCACCTGATTTCAAAAAGATTGTTGCCCCCTCCCCCCGCTAAAAGGTGAAGCACCATTTCTTTGAGGTATGCCAATCTGCAGACACAGGAAACTTTCACAATTAGCCTTTATCAGGTAAAAAGAAATTATACCTCATTTTGGGGTAGTTATATAACCTTGACACGAATTATTTGGCAAACTATTCCACCTAAAGTAGAGCTGACATCTATGAGGCTCACATTTATTGAGACTTACTGTAAGTGAGCACTGATCTGAGCTTTTTACAGTCCATCATTCACGTGCTTCTCACAACAGAGTGCGATAGGAATGATTATATTCCAACTGCACAGATGAGAAGCCGCGGCACAGTGGTAATTCAGGGCTAGGACCAGAACCCACAGAGACACTCTACCTAGAGTTACAGTTTCAGCCAGGGTTTTGTCTCAGGTTATAGCCATCCTCCTCTTGATAATAGAAGCTGCTGTCCCTTTCCTCCCCCCTTCCTTCCTTCCTTTTTCCTCCCCCCCTTCCCTCCCTCTCTTCTTCTCCTTCTCCTCTCCTCCCTCTTTCCCTCCCTCCCTCCCTTCTTCCCTTCCTTCCTTCCTTCTTTCATTCACTCAACAAATATTTCTTGTGCTCTTGCTGCTTCTAAGCCTTGCTGAAATCGAAGGACACGGATGTGACCGCTGCCTTCACAGAGCTTACAGTGCATCAGGATTCCTTAAACTCTTCTTTTCAGAGAATACCTAGCCTCATCCACCTTTCTCTAGACACTCACTCACTCATTCCTCTGTCTCCAACAAGGGTAGCAGCCAGGGCCAACCTGGCAGAGCCCCAGAAGTGCTCCCAGACCATGCAGGCTAGAAGCGGGCTGGTTTCAACCAATTTCCGGAGTTGCTTCTCTGGGCTCCCTCTGCACTCTGCTCAGATTACCATTAAGGCCCTCTAACGCTGTAGTGAAATACTCATTTGCACATCACATCCCTCTCTTCCCATCTCTTCTACAAGCTTTTCAAGTGCAAAGACCAGGCCTGCCTAACTCAGGTTTTTAATCTCCAGCCTCAGTGCAGAGCTTGCAAATAGCAAGTACCCAGTAAATGAATTACTAAATGAATAAGTGAGTTTTCTGCTCTAGCTGACTGTCTCAAATCATTTCCGAATGATTCATTCAAGTTTTCTTTCCTGGATTTCTTTTCCCACCTTCCTCTTATCCTTTTCAAAGGAAAGGGCACCTCACTGCTGTGGGAAGTCCCGCTTCCCTGCTTTAGGGCAGCCAAAGGGTTTCTTGCTCATACTGTCTCAACAGATTTGTTGGCTTCAGAAGAGATGCTATTCTGGAGAGCTGCTGAATGCTTGGCTCCTGGGGATTTATTTAGGGCACTGTCAGACACTACGTTAAAGCAAGAGCCCCAAGGCACGGGACCTACACATCCAGAGAGAAAGGCTCTTTTCACTCTCCCCAAGGCTTCAGCCTCCATGCTCCATCTTTAGTTCACCTGTTGCCAATGTCCTCATCTTTAGATCACCTGTCACCAAAAGTTTGAGCCCCGGTTGCAAGGAGACACATGCCAGATTTCCCTGTGCTTCACCAGGAATAATCACCAAAGGAAACAGCCATGGCCTGGAAGTCAGGGGACTGGGTTCAAATCCTGACCTTTCCCACCAACTCACTGTGCCATCTTAGGAAGTAATTTAACCTCTCTGGGTCCAGTTTCTCCTATGAAAATGAGGGGGTGGGATCAGGTGGATTTCTAAATTTCATCCAGTTCTAAAGCATCTCCGGAAAAAAACAAGTTTTTTAATTGTGTGCTTCCCTGTCCTTAAGGCATTTGATCCTTACAAGAATCCTGTGATTCATAAGTCAAATGACATACATTACAGGTGAGGAAATGTGAGCAGAGGTTGATGACCTTCCCCAGGCAACCCAGGGCTCCTGAGGTTGTTTGCCAGACCGGAATGGCTCCAGAGAGGCCACTAGAGCAGTCCCCTTTCCAGGACCCCAACGTCCTTTCCCTGCTAACCCCTACATCCACCTTGTCATTCAGAGAGAAGCCATGACAAACAGCCGATCTCAAAGGTCACACCCATGACCATTCTGAGGAGGGGCCCAGGCCTTTCCCAAATTCTAAATGATTTCCCTCTCGGGCCAGGATTCCTACCTCTCAGTTCCAGGTTTGGGAGTAGGGGTGGTGTAGGACACCGCCAAAAGGATTCAGAGCAGAGGTCCCGAGTGGCCATGGGAACGTGGGCCCAGCCTCCTCCGCTGCCATGGCAACAGGCTCCCCCGGCGGCAGACGCCGGTGCCCATCAGAGCACGCCTGCGGCGCCCTCTCTAGAGAGGGGCCTGGCTGGAGCGGGGGTGGAGATGGGGGTGGGGGTGGGGACAGGGGCTGCCTCCTTGGCCTCGCCGTGGTCCGCCTCCTCCCCCGGCCGAGGCTCCCGCCCGCCCTGCCCCCTGAGCCTACCTGAGTGTCACGGCCCGCGCGCGACCACTGCCCACGGCAGGGCCACTTCTGCGGCACGGTCTGTCTTTCTGGACCGTCCACAGGCTCGTCCCGGCTGCCAGACCTGCCCGACGCCCTCCCTGGGGACCCGGAGTGTCCCCGCGAACACCCTCGATCCGGCGCGGCGTCCCCGGAAATGCGGGGCCGCGGCCAAGCCCCGCCCCCCCCGCCCGCGGTTAAGGGAATTGTCCCGAGGGGCCCTCCCGCCACTACCACCCACCCCCCGCGTGGATGGCGACTCTAAACTCGCTGCTCTCCCCCCTCCTCCGTCAGGACCTGCCCCCATGACGGCTCTGCGGCCCCAGTAGGCTGCGGGGTCTGTGGGGCTGCGCCCTCCCAGACCTTAGGAGGCTCGGCCTCGGCGGATCTGGGCCCCGCAGGGGGGCAGTCTCACTAGCTGGAGTCCAGCCTGCCGGCGTTGAGATCCTAGATCTACTACCACCTAACTGGCTGTGTTACCTAGGACGAGTTCCTTAACCTGTCTGAGCCTCGAGTTCTTCATCTGCAAAGTGGGCATCAGAACAGTAGGGACCTCACAGGGCTGTGCTGAGAAATGAATCATGCAGACACACACCTGGCGCATGCTCAGCTCTCAATAATGGCAGTATTGTTTACAGTAGAGGCAAATGAGAGCGGAGCGCAGAGGCACCCTCCACGAAACCACCCACGTCTCCGTCTGCGGTAAACGCTACTCACCGCGCCCCTTAACCTGCAAAGGGCCGCTCTGGGCGAGGGAGGCGAAACAAGGAGACCTGCAGGCGGGGTGAGAGATGGTTACAAATATCTAGCATTTATCAAGTGACCTTGGCTCGTCCCTCTCTGGCCCTTACGCCGTGGCTCTCCTATCTTCCAGGAAAGCAACAGCGGCTCTCAGAGCAGTTCCTGAAACAACCAGTCCTGGGCGTGTCAGGGGCTGAGCTGGCCAGAGCTGGCTGGTCAAGGGGCTGGAGAAACCGGAGGCCAAGTGTCAGCCTCTTCCCCGGCCAGGCTGGGCTTAAGTGCACACTTTTCCTCTACCGCAGGGTTGGGTACGGTCCTGCTCGACTCCCCAAGAGACTGCTCCCCCATAAAAAGAAAAAAGTGGTTATTTTGTTGTCTGTCTACAAAAGTTGAATACATGTTTACTACAAGAAAGTTGGAAAACAAAGAAACACAATGAAAAATAGCACCTATAGTTTCACCTTACCCAGAGACCACCAGTGTTAATAGTCTCTAAAACTGTTTTTTGAGGTATAATTTACATGCAGTAAAGCACACAAATCTTAAGTCTACTGGTGTTAATATTTTGGTAAACATCCTCATGTCGCTTTTCTATGCATACTTATACATTTATATCTTTTAGAAAAAGGATTATTCAGTACATACTTTTATAACTTTTCCTTAGGACAGCAATATATCACAGACATTTCTCCATAACATTAAAAATTCTCACATACCTTCATTTTTAATGTATTCTATCGTGTGAATGTAGCATACATTTTTAACCAAGTCTCTACTGTTGGACATTTAACTTGTTGCTAGTTGTTCCTTATGGTAAGTAATGTACAGATGAGCGTCCTTATCAATAAGCTTTTACATATTTCCTCAATTATTTCCTTTTGTTCCTTGTATTCTTCCTTCCTCCTCATAGTCATCCAATTAGTAGTAAAACATACTATGTTTATAGCTAGGGTAGTGCCCTTCACTTGTACAAATGGCTTTAAAACTTGTACAATCATTTTATGGGCTCTGCCTTCCAAACAGTGCTGGGGGGACTGGGGGCAGGAGGAGATGCTAAAATTCAGCACTTCCAAGTTCCCGGGACACAGAGCACATTGTGTCCTGCTGAGCAGCATGGAGCTCCTGGAATCTAGGCCCGCCCTGTGGGGCCTCAGGGCTCCAGAGGGTTTAGGCAACCTTGACCTATTCCATCCCCAGACCAGCCCCAAGCCCTCAGGAAAAGAATGCTATCCACACCCCCACCTCCCCTCCTTCTCTCTCCCTGTCATCCTTTCTTCTCTCTTCTCCCTCCTTTCTTTTCTTCCCCTTCTCCCTGCCCCCTTTTCCAGCTTCTCCTCCTTCTCCAACCTTCTGGCCCTCTAATGAAATAGGGGAAAATTCTTTAATGTATTGAAAAAAGGCCTGGGGCAGCCCAGTGGTGTAGCGGTTAAGTGCGCCTGCTAGCTTTGGCGGCTGGAGGGTTTGCAGGTTAGGATCCCAGGCACACAGTGACGCACAAAGCGGTGCTGTGGCAGCGTCCCATATAAAGTAGAGGAAGATGAGCATGGATGTTAGCCCAGGGCCAATCTTCCTCAGCAAAAAAAAAAGAGGAGTATTGCCATTGGATGTTAGCTCAGGGTTGATCTTCCTCACACAAAAAAGAAAAGAATAAAGGCCTTACCTTTAATGTTATTGATCCCCCACGCCGACCCCCACACTCTTTCCTGGCTGTGGGACCTCAGGTGCAGAGAGGCTGGAGTTAATCACCTTCTCAGGTCATAGCACATTATCACCATTGGTGTGCATAGGGTTCCTTGCTTACCGTAGGATTTCCTTTTATCCTTTCCACTCCTCCCACTCCCTCCCCCCATAGGCTACCATTCTAAGGTGTTTAATATACATGCTTTTGTTCATATGCGTTCTTCTAAAACGTGTATTGTAGAATTGTATATATGTACCTTTTTAAAACTTTTTTTGACATAATTATAGACTCACAGAAAGTTACAAAAATAGTATGTGGTGTCCCGTGAATGCTTCCCCTAGCTTCGCCCAACGATGACATTATATAACTGTAGTACAAGAGCAAAACCAAGACATTGATATATTAGTATAATACTATTAAATAGACTACAGACCTTATCATTCAGTTTTCACCAGTTGTGTGTGTGTGTATACTTCTATGCTATTCCATCCCACGGATAGAGTTGTGTAACCAGCACCACGATTGAGATACGGAACTGTACCATCACCACGGAGGATCTCCCTTGTGGTACCTTTTATAGACACACTCCACTCAAGTCCCTGTGCCCTGGCAACCACTAAACTCTTCCCTATCTCTGTAGTTTTGTCATTTCGAGAATGTTACATAAATGGAACCTTTGGAGATTGACTTTTCTCACTAACCATGGCGCCCTTGAGATACCTCCAGGTTGTTGTGTGTATCAGTAGTTCTTTCCTTTTTATTGCTGAGTAGTATTCCATGGTATGGGTTTACCAGAGTTTAACTATTCACTCATTGAAGGATATTTGGGTTGTTTCCAGTTTTGAGCTATTGCGAATAGAGCTCATATGAACATTCATGTACACGTTTTGTATGAACATAAGTTTTCATTTCTTTGGGATATATGCCCCAAGAGTGCCATTGCTAGGTCTTAATGATAAGTGCATGTTTAGTTTTATAAGAAATTGCCACACTGTTTTCCAGAGTGGCTGTTCCACTTTGCATTCCCATCAGGAATGTATAAAAGATCCAGTTTCTCTGCAGCCTCACCAGCATTTGGTGTTTTCACTGTTTCATATTTTGGCCTTTCTAATAGGTATTTAGTGATATCTTCTGGTTTTAATTTGAATTTCCTTTTTTTTTTAATTTTATTTATTTATTTTTTCCCCCAAAGCCCCAGTAGATAGGTGTATGTCATAGCTGCACATCCTTCTACTTGCTGTATGTGGAATTCGGCCTCAGCATGGCCAGAGAAGCGGTGCGTCGGTGCGCGCCCGGGATCCGAACCCCGGCCGCCAGCAGCGGAGCGCGTGCACTTAACCGCTAAGCCACGGGGCCGGCCCTGAATTTCCTTGATAGCTAATGATGTTGAACATCTTTTCACGTGCTATCTGCCATCCGTATCTCCTCTTTGGTGAAATGTCTGTTCTTGTCTTTGGCCCATTTTCCAACTGGATTGTTTTGTATTTTTAATGTATATAAATGGCATTTTGTTACATACCTCTTTCTATTTCTTAGTTTTTTATTCCGCAGACCCATCTTTGCTGCTCTGGGTACATCTAATCCGCTACTTCTAGCTGCTGCAGGGTACTCCAAGGTGTGCATCCACCACATTTTATCCACCTGCTCCCTGGGAATGGATGCCCCAACTCCCTACAGCTCCCCACCCCCATAACTAACCCTGCAGTGAGTGTCTTCCTGCCTCTCTGCCTTATGGGCCATGTGAGAATTTCTCAGAGATTATTTGCAGGATATGACTACTCTGAGTCACAGGCCACTGTGTCCACATGCCCGCCAACCGTGGACCCCTGCAGCCTGCCAACTCCTGGCATTATTTAGCTAATTTTTCCAATTTAAATGATATTAAGTTATAACATTGTTATTTTTAATCACCATTACCAAGGTGTTATTTACATAAAATAATATTAACGCATTTTACATGCACACTTTGACAAATATGTACACCTATAAACACAACACAAATTAAGATATGAAATATTTCCATCACCCCAAAAATTTCCCTGTGCCCTTTGCCCTCCATCTCCCCTTTCTGTCCCCCTCAACCACTGATCTGATTTCTTTCACTATCTCTATCTCTATAAATTACTTCTGCCTCTTCTAGAGATCTGTACGCATGGAATCATACAGTCTGTACTCTTTTGTGTCTGGCTGCTTTCACTAACTGTAATGTTTTGGAGAGTTGTATCAATAGGTCATTCTTTTTATCATTAAGTAGTATTTACTAATGAATATCAATTTGTTTCATCTATTGATGGACATTTGGATTGTTTCCAGTGCGGGAAGTTTGGAGCTACTATGACTAAAGGTGCTGATGACTGTTGTTTTAATTTATGTTTCTCTGATTTCTAGTACATCTTAACATCTCCTGTTATATTTATTAGCTTTTAAATTTCTCCTTCTGTAAATCACCTATTTATATCTTTTCCCATTTTTTCCCCATTTGAGTCCCATCTTTTTCTTATTGATTTTCAGGAGTTCCTAGTATATTCTGAATCTAGATATTAGTCCTTTGTCGGCTTTAGATGTCACAAATATAGTCTCCCAATCTTGTCATCTGTTAACCTTGTCAATGTATGCTCCTTGGGCAGAAATCTTTACTTCTGATTAATCAAAGTGATCGATTTTTTTGCCTTATGGTTTGTGCTTTTGAAATTTTAAGAAGTTAATTCCTGCCCCAAGGTCACAAAGATATTCTTCAACATTTTACCTTATTAACGTCATAGTTTTCTGGACACACTTAGGTTTTTAATCTGTATGGAGTGCATTTTTTCATGTGATGATAAGTTTTGGATTCAGTTTTATTTTTTCCATAAAACGAACCACTTTTCCCAATACCATATTCCTGTGGGTCTCAAACTTGAGCCTCTATCAGAATCACCAGAGAGCTTGTTAAAGCACAGATTGTTGGGCCCCACTCAGCTGAGTCAGTAGGTCTGGGTGGGACCTGAAAATTTGCATATCTAATAAGTTCCCAGGTGATGCGGTGATGCCACTGATGCAGGTGGAGAAAGTGCACTTGGAGAACAACTGCCATAAACTAAAAACCTTTAACCTTATTGATTTTTTTCTCTACCTCATTGGCATGTTTCCTAATACCCTGTAGTTCCTGGCTCTGCTCCCCCCTTCCCTCACCTTCCCCAAGTCTCCCTGGACCTGGGGCTCCATCTCCACATTCTATGATCACATCCCCATGCCGCTCCTGAACCACGCTCTTCCATCCTCTGGTAAAAACCCTAAGGTTGTCCACCCACCTCCTGGCCACTCCCCTGTAATCACTGGAGACATTGGCACATGGCTCCCAGTCCTTCTTTCCATCTAAAGCCCTGCCATTTTACCACCAAGAATGGCTCCCTCACCAAGATCCCAAATTCAAGCATCCCTCTCTCTGGCCACAGTCTCTTTTCCTTCCAGCTTCTGATTTAACACGCCCTCTCTGACCCTCCTTGGACCTCCCCAACATCTCCACCTTCTCCCCATCCATTAGCCTTTCCCTTTCTTCATTCCCTCCTAACCTAACTTAGAGTCCATGATTCACCATTCCAACAACCTTACTGCCTCAATTCCCTGAACTCTCTTGCCACTGTATTTTCACTGTCTGTCAAAAACTCTGGATGAGCTCTGTGATCCACCTTCTCCGTACCTCTTTCTGAGCGGTGGCTGGGGAGTGTCACTCAGGATGGAAGATTCCACTCAAATCCAGGTCACCAGTCTCAGACAGACCGTCCACACCACCTGCCTGTCCTGCTCATTTCTCTGGTCACTTCCCTGTACCACTGTCTGTAACAACTCCCTTAAACCTTCTCCCTTCTCCTCAACCTTCCAACACCCTCCCTTTACTTCACATACAAAGTAGAAGATCAAATGGGGTCTTTCTTATCTTTTTTCTATTTGCATTAAGAGAGACCCAGGCTACTTGCATGAAAACGGTAGTGGTTTTGGGATAGAGAGTATGCCAAAACCAGGTTACAAAAAATGCAGTTATTTTAAATGTTTAGACACAACAAATTAGTGCTTTTTAACACGCCCACACAAATACAATGGCTATTGGTATAAACACATTCGCCAGTAACATCCAAAGTCTCAATCTGAGGCCCTTCCCGAATGTGAAACCCAGCTCCCAGGGCCCTCCTGGGCCCCTGATAGTCCCCACCCACTGCCAATCCTTCACCCTTTCCTGCTAGCCATTTTCCCATCACAGTTGTGGTTCCACTCTGGCTGCACATTGGGATCACTTAGGGGAGCTGGCTGCACCTGCAGATCATTTATATCCTAGTCTCTGGGGGGAGGCCCAGATAGCGGTATCTTTTTTAGCTCCCCAGGTGATTGCAGCTTGCAGCAGAGGCTGAGAAGGCTGCCCTGTAGGAACTGCACGTCCTCCGGTCCATCCCTCCCCTGTACTTTGTCTCCCACTCCCTCCCTCTCTGCTGGTTTATTCCTAAAAGCTTTTAAACATGCTCAAATCTCTCCCACTTAAAAAAAAATTTACATACACACACAAATATCCCTTGATTTCCACATCCTACTGCAAGCTTCTCCACACCCCAGAGCTCTTAGCTGGAAGGTTCTCCTCCAGTTTCCAGCTGTACCTAGACTGGTAACTCCAGTTCACCCCTTAGCACTGCTCGTCAACCTTAATGTGTATACAGATCACATAGGGGAGCTTGTTAAAATGCAGATTTAGATCCTGCAGGTATGGAGTGGGGACGAAGATTCTGCATTTTAATAAGCTTCCATGCAAGGCAGATGTTGTGCTCAGTCTTCAAGCAGCAAAGCTTTAGATCTGTGCTCAGACTCCCCGGACGTTCCCACATTAACGCCTATCCAGCACTCTCGGCACCGCTGGTCTCTCCTTCCCAGCTCTTGACCCGATGGTATTGACATTTGTGCTTGTGATTATTTGATCACAATCTACCATCCCATAAAACGAGCGTTCTGGAACACGTGGGACATATCTGTCTGGGTTTGCTTGCCATTAGTGTCGCCAGCACCTCACAGGGCCTAGCACATAGTAGGTGCCCTCTAGACATTTGCGGGATAAGTGAGGAATACATTGCTCGTTCAGTCAAAGGAGCAGTTCTCGCTCCGCCCTGAAGACCCCGTCCTCCAGGAGGGCCTCTGCTCAGGGCTGGCGAGCGGCCCCTTTGTCTCCTTTCAGCCCTCCCGTCTCTCTGGGCCCTCTGTCCGGTTGCCCAGGCCTCCTACCCCTGAGACCAGGAACTAAGAAAATGATGCAGGAGGCATCTGGGCTAAAAGTCTCTTCTGTGCCCCCAGGCGTGATCCATGTCCCCAGACTACCTGCAGGAAAACAGGTGCAACAAATTTTTCTCGTTCCTTAGAAACTGATCCCTTTTTTTCTTGTGGTGGTTAAGGGTTGTGTGGAAAGAGTTAAAGCATTTACAGAAAGCCAGAGACCTCTCTCCCGCCCTCCCTGACGACTCTCGAGATGCTCTGCAAAAGGTCAGATGTTTCCAGAATCTCAACAGACAGGCTGTGTCTGTTTAAAGGGAAAGACAAGGAGTTCTGGGCCCCCAGCCAGCCAGCCCTCGTGGGCAGCTCTCGCCTGGTTCTGCAGGCACCCAGCCAGATGCTGGGCCAAAGAGCGCCACCACCCTCTTGATGGCTCTGGGCAGGCCAGAGTTCTCCGAACCCCAGCCTTGAATCCCACGGGCCTGGAGAAGGCTGGCTCCGACAAACGGGGCACACACACCAACTGCTTGGGCCTGTGATGCACCAGGAATGATGGGGGCCAGGGGGCAAATTCCTGTGGACATTGAATATTTTCAGCTGGAAGGTACGGTATTCTGACCCTGTCATTCTAGAGATGAGGCTCAGAGTGGGGTGGCTGTGACGTAGTGTAGAAAAGCCCAGACACAGAATCAGGAAACTTGGGTTCAAAATCCAGCTCTGGCGCCATGAGCTATGGGATCTTGGGCACCGTGTGGGTCCTTCTTGTGCAGCAGTATCCATCTGTGCAAAGTGGATACAGACACTTCCCACCCCAGGCAGCTTGCCCAAGGTCACACACAGCACAAACCAAGGTTTCCTGACTCCCAGCTACCGGCCCAGTCCCCTCTAGAGGTGAGCAGATTACCTCGAGCACTGGTAAATAATCAAAAGTAGCTGAAGACACATTTAAATAACATACGTCTTTTATTACTTAATCATTTTCTTGTAGAAAAATAATTAGAAAATTCTGATAAGCACTAAGAAAAAAATTGATATTCTTGTCCTCTGGAGTTAATAACACAATAGTCTGGCATTCTTCATTTCGTATTTTCAAAATATATATAAAGTATATATTTATACACTTTTTCAACAATGAGATCACAGGAGACATATACATACGTGTACATGTATATACTCTATATACACAGTGCTTTTTCCTTCTTTCTATGACATTTCAGTGGACATTTACATCCTTTCAAGTCTAGATGTAGTTAGATAAACATAGCCTTCTGTCATTTGTTTAATCCCCTATGGCTAAGCATTTAGGTTCTTTTCAATTTCTCATTATGAGCAATAAAAATTTATCTCTATTCATTTGTTCTATTATTTTCTTAGAATAAATTCCTCTCTGTAGACTGTCAGATCAAAAGGTCTGTATATTTTTAAGGCTTCTGACACATGCTGCCAGATCGTCCTCTAGAAATATTGAGATAATTGTTACTTCTTGAAACAACGTATTTATATATGAAGACTGCTCCTCCTTTAACTAGAAAGCTGTTCTCTTCGACTGGACACTCAGCTTGGGGAAGACAAAGGGTGGGAAGGAGCAGAGCCCCCGGGTGCCAGTTGACGCAGGGCAGCTGTTTTGCACCTGACCCGCCATTCCATCTCACCAGCAGCTCCTACTGCCTGGCCCTAAAGATGCCCTCTCTCCCAGCCCACAGCACAACCAAGGCCATGGGATACAAGGGAAACTGGTCCAGAAATTGCCCTAGAAAACGCTGATAGAAGGAAAGGGGCTTTGTTCTCTTTTTTTCATCTTTCTTTGTACACCACCCCCTCCAGCCCTCTCAACAACCACCCTCCAGCCCTCTATTTCCTATGTAGACGTTACTACTGTTTATTAAGGATTTCATTTACACTATCACATTTAATCCCTACATTCGCCCAGGAAGCAGGTGCAGATGAGAAAACTGAGTCTTGGGCAGATGGAGCAACGTTCCTAAGGGGACACAGCAGGTAAATGACCTATTTGGGATTCAAAACCAGGTCTGACTACAAAACCTGTGCTATATTTTTAAATTACTATAAAACTACTATGTATATCAATGTAAACGAAAAGGCCTGGGAGGATCTGATGGGTCTGGGATGGGTGGTAGCCGTGACCAGGGCTCAGTTTCCAGCTCTCTTCCCTTTCTGTGTACGTGGGAGGGTTATACTTCCACCCTCTCTGGAGTTAGGTGTAGCCGTGTGACTTGCTTTTGCCAGTGAAACGCGAGGAAATGTGGCCTGTGTTCCTTCTGTGGGAAGCCTCGGAGAACCAGTGTGGGGTTCTCGTGCTTACTCCCCTCACAGTGGTGGCTCTGAGGTCTCGTGTTGGGAGGGTGGCGTCATGTGATGGCCGTGGGGCTGTGTGACTGAGTGCTGACTACAGTGAGCTGAGCCCTTGCGAGCTATGCTGGGAACAGAGCATGGGCAAGAAACAAATCTTTGTTGTTTTAAGCCACTGAGATGTTTAGAGGTGTTTGTGACCACAGCATAACCTGGCCTGTCCTGGCTGATGCAATGGGGGAGCATTGATGGGAGAGCACAATGTCCCCACTGTGATGGGACAGTTTCACGTCTTAGCCTAAATTTTTCTGTAGTTTTTATCCTTTTACAATGAGAAGATATCCATTTATAATTTAAAAAATGAATCATAATAGGGGCTGGCCCAGTGGCCTAGAGGTTAATTTCATGTGTTGCACTTCGGTGGCTAGGGGTTTGCTTGTTCGGATCCTGGCCGTGGACCTATGCACCGCTCATCAAGACATGCTGAGGTGGTGTCCCACACAGAAGAACTAGAAGGACCTGCAACTAGGATATACAACTATGTACTGGGGCTTTGGGGAGGAAAAACAAGAAAAAGAGGAAGATTGGCAACAGATGTTAGCTCGGGGCCAATCTTCTTCTTCTTCTTCAAAAAAGAGTCATAATACACATTCCCACAAATGGGAGCATAATATACACACTGCTATGCAACTTCCCTCTTATTCTTAGAACTGACCATCCATTTCCTGTGTCACTTTACGTAGATCTACTTCATTCTTTTTAACAGCTGCCAGTATTCTATTCTCTGGACATACCATAATGTGCTATAACTGACCACTATTGTCAGACATGTAGGTTGTTTCTGGTTACTCACAAAATACATGCTCTGAGCTATGGCTAGACTGTTGCAACATTTATGGGAAAGGAAGTACTAATATTTGTTTTCCCTTTTTTGATTCATGTCTGGCAGTTTACAGCCTGAGCTCAGCACTCAAGAGGGCTGTGTGCACCTCCTGTGGACAGATGAATAAGCTGAGCATGCCTGCACCCTTCCCAGGAGATACGGATGAGGAGGCTGGTGCATGCGAGAAGGCCGGGAGCTGGCCCCGGAAAAGCAGGGCGGGCAAGCACGTACACACACACCTCAGGCTGGATGACCCTGACTCACAGGTTCAGGCAGATAAGGTAACGGCCTGGAAACTCCAGAGCTCTGAATGAGCTCTGACTCATGGACAGTCATCCATACACAGGTCGTCTCCCCTCTCCTTTTCCTTCCAGCACCACCACAGTCTTTGGGAAGGGCCTGTGACATTAATCATTAGGATCCTGAGAAAGTTGAGAGCTGTTCAAAGAGAGTGCCAGGAGGATTGTAATTGTTGGCCTCATTCCTAGGAAGATGTCCAGTTAGCCCTTATTAATGTATTAATACATTAATCCAAAATATTAATGTAAATTAATACTTTGAATGCCCCCCCGAGTAGAGGGTCCCTCAGAGGCTGACGCAGACTCTACCTGCATTACATTCCCAGGGCAATTTGACTGAAAACGCTGGTCACACACGCATCAGGGCCTCTTCCCATTCCTTTATTTCTATTCAATGGCTTTTTTCTATTCCTTTTCAAGATGAAAATGGCTTTAATTATTTGTTTCTGAATACAAAGGAAATGCTTGCTCATTGTAAAAAAAAACAATTTCAGACAATACCAAAAAACATAAAGAGAATGAAAACTACCTGAAGGCCACCCCCAGAGATGCCACTGTTGGCATTTTGAAGCACATCCTTCCAGACCATCTCTGTGTATGCCTGCACACTCACACAGGCACACATTTACAAAGTTACCAATGAGTATAATCTCGGCTCTCCTTTGGAGGCGCTGCCGGGTGTTTCATCATAGGGTGCAGCCCTGAGTCTCTCCTTTCCTCCCTCTCCTGCTGCAGGATCTAGCAGAAGGCCAGGCAAGCCTTAATGAGCCCTTAATGAGCTTCATAAAGGCATCTAAAGATGGTGTTATGATTTTAACAGTTTATGCCATGAAGAACTCCATTTTCCGTGCAGCTGAAAGTGAATTCACATGCAGATGAGCGTGGTGGGAAGAACACCTGTTGGAGTCAGACAGGCTGGTTCGACAGCTGAGCTCTAGACCTGCCTTTGCCACTTTCCTGGTGAGCAAGTGCCTTCACCTCTCTGAACCTCGTCTGCAGTTGAATATCTGTAAAACCATGTGTGACTATGACTATGCAGAGTACTAAGTATTATGTACTATGTAGAAGCACTGCTGTAACGCCATGGAAGAGGAACATGGAAGCAACTGGGATTTCTCAGCCATGGAAGAGGGCAAGAATTTTAGTTTCCCTGAGACTTAAAGGTAACATATATATCATAGAGCCCTAGAAAAATATAGAACAAAGAAGAACCACAGCGATCAGAGTAACATCTCCCCATGCAGTAATTTTCAATATCTCTATGTCTGAAACATGACCTATTGGAAGCATGAGTTTGAAATGTGGATTTTCTCTTTGAAGGCATTCCCACGTCTGGCCTGGAGACCTGGAAAGAGCTTCCTGAGACTCGAGTGCTAGTCCTGGTTCTGCACCTGTGACGAGTACGACCTTAGGCAAGTGCCTCAATTTTCTCATCTATAAAGCAGGGATCCTGATCTTGCCTTACCTGTCATACAGGTAGGTGTGACATGAGGCACATACGACGCACAGCATGTGAAAGTGTTTTGGAAATCTACAGTGTTTTCATGTCACAGAGCAGCCTCGTCACAGCTCCAGTCCTGTCCAGAGCCGAGAGGCATGACCGGAGCCAACACCAGGACCTTGTTCGTTCGAAGGTGGGCCTTACCGGGGGAGATCCACAGAGAACTCCTGAGCACCAGGGACTGCTCTGTGGCTGGGGAGCCAGTGGAAAAAAAGACAGACAAGTCTCTTTTCTCCCGGAGCTGAGATTCCAGGGAGGGGCAGACAATAAAAAGGGGGACAAATTAAAACAAGAAAACTTCCAAGAGAGGTGAATGCTCTGAGTGAAACGAAACAGGATGAGGTTGATGGAGAGGGACAAGGCAGAGGCTGGTGTAGGGGTGACCACAGAAGGCTTCTCTGAGGGGGTAACCCCTGAGAACTAAGACCTGAGTGACAAGGACAGCCTTGCGGAGACCTGGAGCACAAAGTGTTCCAGCGCTGCGGACAGCACATGCAAACCCCCGAGGCAAGAACACACTCCTGCTCAAGGAGCTGCAAGGAGCTGCTGGCTCGGACACAGCAGGAGAGGGCGGGCGGGAGGCAGCCGTGCTCCGCGCTTTGGAGGAGAGACGAGACAGGCTCTAGTTTGTGTTGTACTAAGACCACCCTCCACTGTTTGAAGTTCCGTCTCGTACAGGCTATGTTGGGAGCCCCAGGGAACTCTTAGGGCTTGTAAGAGCTTTATCCATGCACCAACCCTACCACCTGAGCCTACATACTAGCAAAACTGAGGCGCAGAGAGAAAGGCTAGGCTTGCCTAGGGTCACCCTGCTGCTCCATTCCTGGACCGGCACTCAAGCCCAGGTCTCCGATCCTGGACCCTGAAACCCAGGCTCTGCCCCCAAGGCCATCCCACCACAGGAGGCTGGGAGGGGTTCACTGAGGCCACAGAACTGGAAGGGAGGCTCAGTACCCCAAGGCTTCCTGCTTCAGCCAGTGAGACCCAGGGCCAGGCTCCACAGAGGAACTGCACTGGGCCTGGCCCTGCGTCACCAGGCGCAGCCCTCAGCCCTCAGCTGGTAGGCGCAGGAGGAGGGATCAGCTCCACGAGCCCAGCCAGCCAAGAGCAACCTGATCGAGCAGGAAACGGGCCTTCAGCCAGACAAAGCATCAGCCCAGCACCTGGAGCCTTTGTTCCCTTTATTCCCACTGCAAACTTTCCCAGGCACCTGCAGCCAGGCCTCAGGAGCACCTGGGCCAGCTAGGGCCTCCCACGGGATCTGGTTCTCCTGCCACAGGGAGTGGCCCAACCCGTGACCCTGAGGGAGGTCTCGTGGTACAATAATAACAACAACAACAACAACAACAGCATCCACTTAGGGAGCTCTTATTACGTGCCAGGTGTCATTTCATTTAACCCTCACAACAAACCCAGGAGATGTGGACTATTATCATCCCCATTTTACAAATTAGGAAATGGAGGCACACAGAGGTAAAGTGACCTGTGCAAGATCACACAATCTAAGGAAGGGAAAACAGCATGGGTTTTGAAATCAGCAAATCCCAGCCCTACTTGCCTCTATGACCTTGGGCAAGGCATTTGGATTTTACGAAGCCTGTCATCTGATTCTGGCCTCTCAGGACTGCCGTGTAGATTAAATGATCAGAGGCATGCAAAGCCTCTGGTGCACAGCTCCCAACCCAGATACAGCTCGCTGTTCTCCTGGCCACTTCCCACAGCTCTGTGACCTTGGACACGTTACCACTGCTAAGCCTCAGTTTCCTCATCAAAGAAATAGGCACAATAATATCACCTCATAAAGCTGTTGAAAGCCTGAAGCTCTTCTGAAAGGAATGCCCCATCTTTTGAAATGGCCACTCTCCTGGGACTATCCAGAGAAGATGCCATTTTACAAAATTGCCCTCTTTGCCTTCTACCAAAATAAACAAAGAAACACAAATAGAAAAACCAGTCTTAGACCCAGTCCCCATTTGAGACAAAAAGCCAGTGTTACTCATCCTGCTGGGCTCAGAAGATTTTCTCAGAAGGAAAACCAGGAGTGACAGGTCAAGTCACAACATGGCGACCAGGATTCTCTCTAGTTCCACACCTTGACACAAGACCAATGACCCCACCCACAACCGCAGCAACAAGATGGACAGTTGTAGGCTCGTGCAAAGTGTAGGGAAGATCCACCAGAGATTTCAGCCAGAAAAAAAAAATCTGTTTCCTATAAATCAGCCAATATTTATCGTTCTTGTTGTCAATATAGGCACTATGGGCATGTTTGGTCCCTGTCCCCAATAACAGAGAATAAACATGAAAACATAAGCACCACATCTGTTGTAGATATACATCAGGGTGGTGGCCCCAGCTCTTCCCAATGGCCATGACTGTTTCTCTCATCCATCTTTGGGAGATCAACCACTCCTTCTCTAGTCCAATTCAAGTAGGGGCTGCCAATCATCCTACATCGCTGCCCCTGGCTGCAGTGATTGGGCCAGGGAAAGAATATGTGATATGGAAAAACCAAGCCTATCAGAGCTTTTACCGGGAATTTAAAATTGGAGCTGGAGAGGAAAATCCTATTCCTCTTAGATTGCTGAGCTTGAAGGATGTGAGTCTGGACTGGCTGACAGACATTTTCTGAGTGGAGAAAGCTTGTTTGCAGAAGCAGAAGATGAAGACATCAAAGAGAGAGGGCATGATGAGTGGCAGAGTGTCTTGACATTCTATTTTTTTTAAGTTATAGTTTATTTATTTATTTATTTTTTTGTGAGGAAGATCAGCCCTGAGCTAACATCCATGCTAATCCTCTTCTTTTTGCTGAGGAAGACCGGCTCTGAGCTAACATCTATCGCCAATCCTCCTCCTTTTTTTTGTTCCCCAAAGCCCCAGTTGATAGTTGTATGTCATAGTGGCACATCCTTCTAGTTGCTGTATGTGGGACGCGGCCTCAGCATCACCGGAGAAGCCGCGCGTTGGTGCGCCCCCGGGATCCGAACCCAGGCTGCCACTAGCGGAGCGCACACACTTAACCGCTAAGCCACAGGGCCAGCCCAGTGTCTTGACATTCTAATCCCTGATTCCTGTCTCCCTAAGGCAGGCTCAACTCTTCCTGCCCATTTCCTGGTGGTGTGGTTCAGTGAGCGCATAAATTCCTTTCCATCCCATGCAACTCAAGAGCGCTGCCTAACCCAATCACCAAGCATCGAGTGTAGTAATCACGACAGTTCAGTAGGAGAGATGTCACAGCCAGGACTTAATGATTTGCCAAGTGAAAGTTTTAGGCAATCCAGGCTTTGAAATCAGAGACAGACAAAATCACCTCAATCATTCAAGTCAGCAAATATTTACCGAGCCCCAACTTGTGCCAGGCACAGTATTAGGCACTCAGAATATAACAGATGAGGGCTCTGTCCTCACTTTGGAGTTATCAGAAGGAACTTCCTAGAGCTGGTGAGGCTTGAGGAGGTCACTGAGGGATGGTAAAATCTGGCCATGCAGAGAAGGGTGGGGAGAAAAGCATGAATAAAGATAAGACCATTGTATCCATGAAGGCACAGTCAGTGTCTTGTATCTCCATAATGCCTAGCTACAATGGGCACTCGGTAAGTGTTTATTGTGTGTATGAATAAGTGAATGAATGAATGAACAAAAGTGCAAGTCATTTGGGGGAAGGGCAGGTCAGTCAGCTGGGCTGGAGGAGAGCTACTTTTAGAGAAGGTAATGCTGAGGAAGGGAGATTGAACCCAGACCGCAGAGGACCTCACTGAAAAGTGTGGACTTTGCCTGGGCCACACCACACTATCCCAATTCTGGCAGGGCTGGGAGGAGCTAGCCGGAGAACAGAGTGGATCCCACAGGCCCTGTGTGGCCCCCATCTCTGTTGTGGTTGCCACACCCACGCTCTCCTGGCCTCGCCAGCCAGGCTCCGCCCAGCACCTAACCAGCACCGCAGCCACCCCAGGTCATGCCCCAGACACCACCGCCCTCCTGGCTCCTGGGCGAAGCTGCCAGCACAGCACTCCTGCCCAGTCTGTAATTTAAACATGACCTCCTCCCCAGCCTGACCGCTCATGGCCTTCTGCACCCCAGACATGCACCCACGGCAGGAGCTGCCCAAATAGGAGAAGAGGTGTGATGTCCACCGGAACCCCTGGACCCAGGGCTACAGAGAGGGGGCTAAAGTCTCTTCCAGGCTGAGACTGGGCACAGCTGGAGTCGCCTTAGTTGGCTCCTTAGCCCAGGACTAGGGAGACCACGCCCCCTCGCAGCCAGGAACCACCCAGCACCCTTGTCTTCCAGGACACCGAGAATTTATACCTTCGCTTTAATTTTTGTGTGTGTGTGTATGAGGAAGATCAGCCCTGAGCTAACATCTGCCAGTCCTCCTCTTTTTGCTGAGGAAGACTGGCCCTGGGCTGACATCCATGCCCATCTTCCTCCACTTTACATGGGACGCTGCCACAGCCTGGCCTGATAAGTGGTGCGTCGGTGCGCGCCTGGGATCCGAACTGGCGAACCCTGGGCCACTGCACTGGAGCGCGCACACTTAACCGCTGTGCCACAGGGCTGGCCCCTAATTTTTTTATTTTTTAAAAGAAAATACATTTCTGAAAAGCTGAGAACACAAATAAATCCTTTAAGTTAGACAGGTTGACGTCTCAAGGAATCTCATAGTAAAGACTTTTGAAAAAACCTGTTTTAGATTTTCCGAAGCCAAAGCAAATTTTTCTGACTCTGATTTCTGTTCACATTTATCTGCTAAGGCAGGAGGATATGACGTCTGAAAATTGTTGTTCTAATTATTTGCCAGCTCTATGAAGAGTCTTTCCAGGTGAATGTGTTCCGTGAGGTTATGGAATATGCCTCCCACTTCTTTTGTAATTCCACAGCCCTCTCAGGGCAAATACTTGGTCTGTTCAATGAACTGTAAACGTAAAGAGCTCTTCTCTAAACATTCCTCAGCTTTGAAAACTCAGCTTTTCACCTACATAGTGTTTGTTTACAGTGGGGGCAAACCTCTGAGCGTCAGTGATGTTAACTCATTTACAAGCATTTTTGTCTGTGTTGCGTAACGCCCTGTGTTAGGTGCTGGTTGTTATTGTCGGTGGTGGTGTTTGTGGAGGAGGATGATGATTCAAAAAAAGACTAGAAGTCAGACCCTGATCTCAGGGGCCTATATCAACCTTAGACACAATGTACACACATGACACAACCCCAACAATCACAAATTAACAGCAGAGTATAAACTACACATACACATGCTGAGAGCAGTAATCAAAATGAGTGTAAGGCTGATGGCAGGACACTTGCTGGAAATACGGTTTGAGAGGAGTCTGGAAGAATGCCAGGCCCACAGATTCAGGCCTTCTGGGAGCTGGATAGATGTCAAGGAGGAGGCCAGCATCTACACATCTTTGGAGATACAACCATTATGCCCCCAAGGCGTTGTAGCCCACCTGGCACCTCCTCTTACTGTTCTGCCCTGGCCAAAGACCCCACGCTTCTTCCTACCTTCCTGCTCCCACCATTGGGCTGCCACATAACTCTATGATCAAACATGAACCACTACCAGTGATACCTGACCTACTTGTACACCTCTTACTGCCCCTAGCAGACCTAAGGCTGTACCTGGGGGCATCAGAGTACCACTTGCCAGTACAACCTCATTGAGGTTCTACTGGTTATGCCTTTGTCCTGGCCCTACCTCCATCTTAGAAGGGAGCAAACCAAGTCCTTTGGATTTCCAGAGCCATGAAGGCTCCCAACCCCAGCAGCTGGCTATACTCACTCCCGCTGCAGACAACACTCGGGTGGGATTGGTGCAGGCCTACACGTGGATGAAGCTGCAGTACCCTCCAAGTGGCAGCCATTCACTCTGACTGTGAATAGCCTGGAAGTTTGTCCTGGTCATTGGCTTCAGCATAGAGGGCCTGGATTAGGAAATGCAGTACATGAAGCAGCATAGCTTGAGGGCAGGGGCCAATTGTCTTTAACGACATCTCAGAGAAGGAAGGTCATTAGTGAGGAATGTTGGGTGCAGGAATTGAAGAATTCCACGGGGCCTGTCCATTCTTCACTAGTAATTTTTCAAAAGACAAACAGAATACCAGGGCCGGCCCCGTGGCGTAGCAGTTAAGTGCGCGCACTCCGCTGGTGGTGGCCCGGGCCCGGATCCCAGGTGCGCACCAACGCACTGCTTGTCAGGCCATGCTGTGGCGGCGTCCCACATAAAGTGGAGGAAGATGGACACAGGTGTTAGCCCAGGGCCAGTCTTCCTCAGCAAAAAGAGGAGGAATGGTGTGGATGTTAGCTCAGGGCTGATCTTCCTCACAAAAAAGCAAAAACAAAAACAAACCAGAATACCAATTTACTCATTTCCAGTGGGGTATGCAATTGCCACACAGTTTGGGAGTACGCAGGAACCGGAAAGTTGCTCAGTGAATAAGAAATCCAACTAAAGACAATTAGGGGAACCAAATAGCTCAAGACACCAGGACAGCAGGTCAAGAAAGACCAAGGTGGCCATCTTACCACCCCAAGCTTTAACTCCTTAGGCTCATCTCTCCATTTGGATTCCATTAGGGCTTTTAACCACTCAAGATATAGCTTCTCTCATGACCACGAGGATTGAATATTACCCTAGGCAGTTGCCCACCCACTGCTTTTGGAATGGGCTCATGGCCCATTCTCTGGGAGGGATTCTTCTGTCAGCAATGATCTCAGCTTTTGGACATGTACCTGTCTGGATTTGGCTAGTCACTGGATGACCCAGTTCTACTAAGTGATCTGGCTTCTGGACAGAACAACTTTGCTCCTGGGCTTAGGGTGGGGGTTAGGGACATCACTTAGGATATTTCTGGTTCTAGGTAACAGAAGCCCTACTCAAATTGCCTTGATTAGTGAGGACATTTACTGTGTCATTTAATTTTATTTATTTATTTTTTCCCCCAAAGCCCCAGTAGATAGTTGTATGTCATAGCTGCACATCCTTCTAGGTGCTGTATGTGGGACGCGGCCTCAGCATGGCCGGAGAAGCGGTGCATCGGTGCGCGCCTGGGATCGGAACCCAGGTCGCCAGCAGCGGAGCGCGCGCACTTAACAGCTAAGCCACGGGGCCGGCCCTACTGTGTCATTTAATAGGCAGTCCCGTGGGAGGGTGGGCTCCACGTCAGTTGATATGGCATCTCAGTGAGGACATATAGACCCTAGTGCATATGTCCCTTTGTTTACTCTTTCCCGGCCATAGCAGATTGTGCCATTTTGCCCTACATGCACCAGAGTGCCTGTTGTCCCACAGCCTTACCAACAGAATGTGTTGTCAAACATTTGGATTTTTGCCAATCTGTTAGGTAAAAAGTGGTATCACAATGTTATTTCAATTTTAATTCCTCTTATTATGAGTGAAGTTGAGCATTTATTCATATGCTTAAGGGCTACTCGTTTTTCCTTTTCTGTGAACTCTGTCTTCACCTACTTTGCTCTCTTTTCATTGCGTTGTTGGTCTTGGATGCAGATTCCTTCCATCTTTCTGCTCTGACATTTTCAGTGCTCAGGCTGGAACCAAGATGACAGCAGCAGTTCCAGACACTGAGATGTCCAGAAATTAGGAGTGTCGTTTCCTGTCTGTAGCTAACCTAGTTTCAGTTCCCAGCCCCCTTCTCCCTTTCCTGTTTCTTCTACAGGCAAAAAGAGCTAAACACTCACTTTCCCAGTCTGCCTTGCAGCTAGGAGTGGCCACGTGATACAGTCCTGCCCAATGAGATGAAAGTGGAAGAGTGCTAGGGAGTTTCTGGAAAAGCTTCAGTTCCAAAAGGGACAGGCGTGGGGCCGGCCCAGTGGCGTAATCGTTAAGTCCGCCTGCTCTGCTTTGGTGGCCCTAGATTCACAGATTCGGATCCGGGGCATGCACCAACGCACCGTTTATCAAGCCATGTTGTGGCGGCGTCCCATATAAAGTAGAGGAAGATGGGCACGGATGTTAGCCCAGGGCCAATCTTCCTCAGCGAAAAAAAAAAAAAGGGACAGGTGTCACTGGCATAGTCCCTTTCTCCCTGCCTTAACATGGACAGAATGGTTGGAGTGGCAGCCTTCTTGAGACCATAAATGAAAGACAAAGAGAATCACAGAGATGTTGGTCCTAATATTATTTGAGCCACCAAACCAATGTCAGGAACCACCCACCTCCAGACTTTTGTACTGAGCTCATCAAATATCTTCACTCTTAAACCGTTGTTTGTCAGGGTGTGGTAGTTGAGGGGGTGGGGGTTCTGTTACTTGCTGATAAAAGCATTTCTAAGCGATAGACTATTGCTTTCTTAGGAGGGAGAAAACTCCCCAGAAGTCATCTTCCCCTCCCCCTGGACTTCTCTTCAGGATACTGGTCACAGTGGGTCACATGCCCTTTCCTGAACCAATTACCCTCAAGGGGAATGGGATTCCCCTTAGGCGAATGTGGTGACTCCTGGGATGCAGGAGTCAGCATTCCCTGAGGCATATGGATGCAAGGAAGAGAGGTGGTAACTGGGGAGGGGTGGGGAGCTGTGGCACTTTTAGAAAGGAAGAAGTGAGAAATGGCTGCTGGGTAGGAGCCAGCAGGGGCTCCTGTGGTGAGAGAGTGAGAGCCTGGCATCAGCTCAGGTGTGGGTCTTGGGGAGAGATCTGTGGCTCAGCTGCATCGACCAGTTGCCCAGTCACCCTGCTGTGGGGCACTACTGGACTCTACCTGTGTGCAGAGCTTTGCAATACATCCCACCTGTGGGGCAACAGTCATTTAAACCACGAATGAACAGTTAGTTACATGAGCTAAGCCTCTCTCAATGAGGTCAAAGAAATAATTATATTTCCTTAAAACAAAAACAAACTTTCTTTAATAAATGAATAGATTACACTAGTCTATAAGCTCCATGAGGGCAGGGGTATAACTTTCTTGTTTTCTGCTGTATCCCTAACCCCTAGCAATTGATAAAAAACATTAAGTGGGACAGAGCCTTTCAACACAGCCCTAGAGACCTCCCTCACCTTGACGTCAATCCACTGATTTGGGGGCTATGATCACTCAACCTGCTACCATCTGACCGAATTGTGTAAGGATTTGCTCCCTATTTCCCCATCTCGACCCTGAGACTATAACAAGAGGTTTGTTAGGAGACCTGCTAAATGCGGGATGTCTGCATCTACCATCATGAGCCAAGGCTGGTCTGCAGCTGGGGCTGATGAACCTATTCTGGTTCCCAGGTATCATCACTTCTTTTTTGAAGGCTTCCCAAGTCACCCCTTTAATTTTGCTCAGCCCTCTGGCCCAACATTTGAAGCCTCCACTTTCTTCCCTTTCAAAAAATGGGAATGGCCTTTTGATCCTCGCCGACCTTCCAGTCATTTTCCGCTGTAATTTTTCAAAGACCACTGGCAGTGACTCAGCATCCCATGTCTCGGTTGCCAGGATATAATTAGTCCAGGCCAAAGGACCTTATTTCAAGCAGCCAGGAGCTCATTTACAAACTCTTCAACCCATCTTGGACTAGCCAAGAGCCGGTTCCTCCCTGGCAATGCTCACACACACTCTTCCCTGCCAGGTCTGAAAGGCAAAGGCCCCGTCGCCCGACGGGTTCCCATCTTCCCTTGTGGCCTCCACCAGCATTCCTCCCTCTGCTCCTAGCAGCGGCCTGCTCTTTCTTTCATCTTCTGGCTCTGAACAGAACTAAAAGTTCCTTTTAATTGTCCTTCCTGGCAGTATTTTATTACAGTTGTTTATTTCCCCATTATAAAAAGTAATATAAGCTCATTAAAGAAAATGTAGGAAATCTAGCTAAGTGGGAAGATGAAGCAAGAAAAAATAACTTGCTGCCCCATTACCTAAACTCAAGCTCAGTTCACATTTCAGTGCCTTGTGGAAGCTATTGTGACAGGTCTCATTTGTCTTTTGTTTTTTTAAAGATTTTATTTATTTATTTATTTCCCCCCAGAGCCCCAGTAGATAGCTGTACGTCATAGCTGCACATCCTTCTAGTTGCTGTATGTGGGACGCGGCCTCAGCATGGCCGGAGAAGCGGTGCGTCGGTGGGCGCCCGGGATCTGAACCCGGGCCACCAGCAGTGGAGCGCACGCACTCAACCGCTAAGCCACGGGGCCGGCCCGAGGTCTCATTTGTCTTTATGTGCCTTCTTTTAAAAATTTCCTTTTAAATCTGAGGTCTAATTTTTTGTGTACCCTTCAACAAATCAATTCTAGAGGCAATGTGAATGTGCACAAAGATTTAATCCACAGCAACCCTAGCACAAGGGGTGTGTTCTCCAGGACACCAGCATGAACAGGTGGACGTGCAGGGACAAGGACGTTCCTAGAAGCAGCTTGTGCAGGTGCAGGAAAGGTTTGAAGGACACAAACCCATTATTACAGAATATCAATACAGGTGTTCTCTGGGGAGGAGGGGGTGGAAGTGGAGACAGAGGGGTATTCTTTCACTTTTACTTTATACACTTAAAAAACAAACAGAAAAATAATGATTTCTGCAGAGACTCCTACCTTAGTTTCTTTATTTTTGTAGTTTCCAAATTTTCTATGGGGAACGTATATTGTTTTTGTAATGATAAAAATGTAACATATGTGTTATAGACTGAATTGTGTCCCTCAAAATTCGTATGGTGCAGACCTAACCTCCAGTACCTCAGAATGTGTCTGTATTTGGAGATAGGGTCTTTAAAGAGGTGATTAAGTTAAAATGAGGTCATTAAGGTGGGCCCTAATCGAGTATGACTGGTGTCCTTATGAGAAGAGATTAGGACGCAGACACGCACAGAGGAAGACCATGTGAGGACACAGGGAGAAGTCGGCCATCTACAAGCCAGGGAGAGAGGCCCCAGAAGGAACCAACCCTGCCGACACCATGATCTTGGACTTCTAGCATCCAGAACTGTGAGAAAATAAATTTCTGTTGTTTAAGCCCCCTAGTCTAAGGTACTTTAGACTTTAGACCTCTGTTGTTTAAGCCCCAGCCAACGAATACACTATGTAATTAAAGAGAGAGAGAAGGCAAGCGATACAGCAAGCTATTGCTATTTCGAGTTTTCACACTGAAAGTTTTTGCTGGTCATGAGAAACCCAGGAGTTCAGGAAGTAATTTGTAACTTTTTTTTTTTTTTTGTGGCTAGAGTTTGAGCCTCAGCCCATGGGGCAGGGAGCAAGCAGAGGATCCAGCAGAGCAAAGGCGACGTGTCTCCACTACGAGCTGCCACCAGCCACCACTCACACACACTCAGGCTCACAGAGCCCTAAAAGTAGATCTGTCTGTGATGCATGGTCCTGAATGGAAAGCCTGCTACTGGGGTGGGTAAGAGAAAGGGAGGAGTCGGGAAGTGGTGATCCTTGACCAGAAAACTCTTCAAAAGGACAGACAGGGCAACGTCCAGTCTGGTGGCCACTCAGGCCCACCACATACTCCAGGCATGGTTGTGACCCTTCGATGGGTCCCAGACCCCCTTGGATATCAAATGAAAATAAGCAACCTCTCCCTAGAAAGATGCACACGTATAGATTTTGCAGACTACTTCAAGAGGTTTGTGTCCTCCCCCCTCCAACATTCATGTACCCTAATTAAAAACCTCTGCTCTAGTTAAAAACATAAAAACGCAATTTGCAGAACTCTTTCAGACTTCTGCCAGAGTAAAAACTGGCACCAAGTAAGAGATAAGCCCGGACTGACAGGTAAAAGGGTAGTCAGATGTAAACCAGGAGGAAGCCAGGAACCTGCCTCAAGATTTCCACAAAGCAGGGGCGGAAGCCTCCCCGTGGCTCTACACCTGACTCTCCTGAGAGCAGGGGCTGAATGGAGGCCCTGAAGAAGCGTCTTTTTGCATGATGTGCCAAGAGGAGAGGCAGCCACGGCCAACCTTGTGGCCCCAAAAACATTTCCTGTTGAGCTGGAGCTCATTGGAGAGCAGAAAGAGAGATGGAAGCAAGTGCTGGACACAGATGAAACGGGTCTCGATGACAAGAAAATGAAATTATGAACACACAGCACCAGGGTTTTCAGTGGCCAAGTTCGAGGACAACTCCATGCAGCGGTTATGCCAGGTTTGGGGAGTTTGCTGAGCTCTCGCCTACACTCTGAACACCAGACAAGGAAGTAGTGGAGAATAGAAACTTCTTGCCTGTCCAATGGATTATTAGAAAATATAACTTACAAGAATGTTCATTGCAGGGCTATTTCTATTAGTGAAAAACTGCCCCCAAATAGGGACTGCTGAAATAAATTACAGTGCGTTGTTTGATAGACTGTTAGGTAGCCATCTAAAATGATGGTGTAGAAGATGGTGCAAACACCTTTTTCCCTCCCATTCAAGCCAGGGGTCATTTTTCCTTTGAACTTGTCAAAGTGGACCTAACCTTAAGTGTAGGATGCAGGTGGCCAGGCCCGTCCTTTCCTTCCCTGGCCCTCACTCAAGTGTGAGATGACGTCTCCCAGGTTTTCACTCTACATGTGTTCAGATCCCAATGGGGCCACCTAAAGGGCAAGATCTTTTAGCCTCTCCAGTCCTCAGTTCCTCCTCTGTAAAACAGAGGTAATAATAGCAGGCAGCCTTTTTCTTTAAGTCCTAAAGGAGATGAGCCATATAATGGTGACAGCATAGCACAGTGCTTAGGAGCCCAGATTCCAGACCCAGGATTGGCTAAGGTTGGCGGTTCAGATCCCAGCTCAGCCATTTTCTTTCTGTGGTTAACTTTTCTCATCTGTAAAATGAGCACAACAAAAGCATGGTTATGGGGACTAAATGAATTAATATATCTAAAGTGCTTACATTTAGAATTGATATATCTAAACTACTCTGTCAATAGAGTAGCCGTTAGCCACATGCACCTATGGAGCATTTGAGATGAAGCTTGTCCAAGCTGAGATGTGCTGTGAGTGTAAATGCACATTGGATTCTGAAGACTTAATACGAAAAGAGAATGTAAAATATCTCACTAATAATTTCTTATATTGATTATGTGTTGAAGTGATAATTTTTTTTATCTATTGGGTTAAATAGAATATATTTTACAATTAATTTCATTTTTAAAAAACTTTTTAAAATGCAGAGGAGGTACTCATTTTCCCCTGGTTTCTCTCATGTATACATTAGGTATACATGTTAATAAACTTCTGTTTGTTTTTTTAAATAAATAAAATGCGGCTACTAGAATATTTAAAATTACATATGTGGCTTGCATTGCATGTTTATCAGACAGCGCTGGCTTTAGACCCATGCCCATAGCACACAGCAAGAGTAACTGTAGCCACCATCAGTGTTTAGTGCCCGGCCCACGGTCAGTGCTCATCAAGTGGCAGTTTTGGTTCTGAAGACTTCTCACCCTGCCCGCGCTCGCCTCTGCTTTAGAGATCTCTGCTGGGAAGTTGTCTTCACCCACGGTAAGAGCTCCCGGTCTTTCCTGTAATCTTCCTCACCCCCAAGACCTCTCCAGGGGCGACTACACACACACACACACACACACACACACACACACACACACACACACACACACCCCACACGCACTTCTCAGGATTTCTATGCCGGTGCAGACTTTCTTTACGTCCAATCCTCCATCACCTCCCATCTTCCCAGTGGCTCTCTGGACCCCCGAGCACCTCTGTGTTCCACGCTGACTTCACCTCACCTCGGCTTGGTGATCACTCTGCCATCATCATTCTCTGTTTTCTCTTTAGGCCCTGCACATCTGAGGCTTGATCTGTGATGCTCAGACAGATGGAACGTTGCCAGAAGGCGCTGTTGGCAGGCTGCCCAGAGGCTGCCCAAAGAGGCCTTTACCCTGATAAATTAATTCCTGAGGTCCCTAGATCTACCGTCAGCCTGGCAGCTGGTGGAGAGGAGATCCGAGTCTCAGCTGCGGACTTGGACTCCTTGATTTCTCAGGAGACCGATGTATACACCAGATGGCAAGTTTTCAATGCATTTATCAGGGTGAACAGTTTTGTTTAGGAAAATATCTCCATCAGCCCCTTTGGTTGAGGAAGGGGAGGTGCCAGGGACACGGCTAAAGGGAGATGGTTAAACACATGAGGAACTAAATAGCTTTGCAGGGATCGTTAACAGGAACTTGGGGGAAAAGGACCCCCAGAAGAGAGAAGACAGAGGAGAAGGTCAGAGAAATGAAAGATTGGGGTGCAGCACAGAACAAAATGGCAGGAGCCACAGCCTGGGAGAAATTCCAGTGAGACGTTTCCAGTGGCAGGGACACCAGAGGACTTTAAAAAAAATTGTGGTAAAATACACATAACAGGGGTCGGCCCGGTGGCTTAGCGGTTAAGTGCGTGCGCTCCGCTGCTGGCGGCCCGGGTTCGGATCCCGGGCGCGCACCGGCGCACTGCTTCTCCGGCCATGCTGAGACCACGTCCCGCATGCAGCAACTAGAAGGAAGTGCAGCTATGACATACAACTATCTACTGGGGCTTTGGGGGGGAGAAATAAAATTATAAAAAGAAAAAATACACATAAAATTTACCATCTTAATCATTTCTAGGTGTGCAGTTCAGTGGCATTAAGTACATTCTCCTTGTTGTGCAACCATCACCACCATCCATCTCCAGAAATTTTTTCATCTTCCCAAACTGACACCATGTACCCATTAAATAATAACTCTCCATTTCCCAGCCCCTGGCAACCACCATTCTGCTTTCTTTTTTTTTTGCAGGGGAAGATTCGCCCTAAGCTAACATCTGTTGCCAATCTTCCTCCTTTTTTCTTCCTCCTCCCCCTCCAAAGCCCCAGTACATAGTTGTGTATAGTTGTTAAGTTCTTTTGGTTCTTCTGTGTGAGCTGCTGTCACAGCATGGCTACTGACAGACGAGTGCTGTGGTTCCATGCCCGGGAACTGAACCTGGGCCTCTGAAGCAGAGTGCACTGAACTTTCCGCCCCCCCCAAAGCCCCAGTAGATAGTTGTATGTCATAGTTGCACATCCTTCTAGTTGCTGTATGTGGAACGCAGCCTCAGCATGGCTGGATAAGCGGTGCGTCAGTGCGCGCCCGGGATCCGAACCCGGGCCGCCAGTAGCGGAGCACGAGCACTTAACAGCTAAGCCACTGGGCCAGCCCAGCGCACTGAACTTTAACCACTAGACCACCAGGGCTGGCTCCCATTCTACTTTCTGAATCTATGAATTTGACCTCTCATATAAGTGGAATCATTACAGTATTTTTCCTTTAGTGTCTGGCTTATTTCACTTAGCATAATGTCCTGAAGCTTCATCTATGTTGTAGCATGTGACAGAATTTCCTTCTTTCTTAAGGCCAAATAATATTCCGTTGTATGTATATACCACATTTTGTTTATCCATTCATCCATTGGCAGATACTTGGTTGCTTCCACATTTTGGCTATTGTGAATAATACTACTCTGACATGGGTGTACAAATATCTCTTTGAAACCCTGCTTTCAGTTTTGTTAGGTATCCACCCAGAAGTGGAGTTGCTGGATCATATGGTGGTTCTAATTTTTTTTTTTTTTTTGTGAGAAAGATCAGCCCTAAGCTAACATCCATGCCAATCCTCCTCTTTTTGCTGAGGAAGACTGGCCCTGAGCTAACATCCGTGCCCATCTTCCTCTACTTTATGTGGGACGCTGCCACAGCATGGCTTGATAAGCGGTGCATTGGTGCGCACCCGGGATCCGAACCCGGGGCCACCAGCAGTGGAGCGTGCGCACTTAACCACTATGCCACAGGGCCGGCCCTCTATTTTTAATTTTTGAAGGACTGCCATACTGTTTTCCACAGTGGCTACACCATTTTAAATTCTCAATTACAATGCACAAGGCTTCCAATTTCTCCACATCCTTGTCAACATTTGTTATTTTCTGTTCTTTTTTTCTTTTTTTAATAGTAGTCACCCTAATGTATGTGAAGTGGTATCTCATTGTGATTCAGATTTGCATTTCCCTAGAGATTATTTATGTTGGTCAACTTTTTATGTGCTTTTTGGACCTTTATGTATCATCTTTGGAGAAATGTCTATTCAAGCCCTTTGCCCATTTTTTAATTGGTTGGTTGTTTGTAGGAGTTATTTATATTCTTTGGTTATTAACCCCATATCAGATCTATGATTTCTAAATATTTTCTTCCATTCTCTGCCTTCTCAGTCTGTTAATTGTTTCCTTTAATGCACAGAAGTTTTTTTGTTTTTATTTGGTGAGGAAGATTAGCCCTGAGTTAACATCCGTTGTCAATCCTCCTCTTTTTGCTGAGGAAGATTGGCCCTGGGCTAACATCCGTGCCTATCTTCCTCCACTTTATATGTGGGATGCCTGCCACAGCATGGCTTGATAAGCGGTGCCTAGGTCCACACCCGGGATCTGAATCCTTAAACCCTGGGCCACCGAAGCAGAGCGTGGGCTGGCCCCTGAGAAGTTTTTAATTTTGATGAAGTCCAATTTATCTATTTTTTCTTTTGTTGCCTGTCATATCCAAGAAATCATTACCAAATCCAACATCATGAAGATTTTCCACTATGTTTTTTTCTAAGAGTTTTATAGTTTTATCTCTTATATTTAGGTCTTTGATCCATTTTGAGTTAATTTTTGTATATGGTGTAAAATAAGGGTCCAACTTCATTCTTTTGCACGTGGATATCCAGTTTTCCCAGCACCGTTTGTTGAAAATACTGTTCTTTCTCTATTAAGTGAGTGGTCCCGGCACCGTTGTTGAAGATCATTTGACTGTATATTTCTGGCCTCTATTCCATTCCATTAATCTATATGTCTGTCTTTATGCCAATACCACGCTCTTTGGATTACTGTAGCTTTGTAGTAAGTTTTGAAATCAGGAAGTGCAAGACCTCCAACATTGTTCTTTTTCAAAATTGTTTTGGCTATTCAGGGTCCCTTGAGAATCCATAGGAATTTTAGGATGGATTTTTCTATTTCTGCAAAAAATATCATTGGGATTTTGATACCATAGGACTTTTAAGACCAGGATCTGTAATATTCCATTGTAAACTGTTTGTTTTCCTGTCAGGCATACTCTTCTATTGCCCCAAGCTGTATCTTGTGTGAGGAGAAATCGTAGATACGAAACTGACTCCAAGTCTAGGATGGGCACACAGCAGAGGGAAGAGAAGGGACGGGAAGTGAGAGGCAGGGGCTCAGGAGGTCAGCAGTGCAGGACTCCAGCCAGGGGACTAGAAAACAAGCCCTCTTGAATCCTGGAAACAGTGAGGAGGATGCTGGGGGTCGCACTGCCTGCGGGAAGGGAGTCAGAGGAGATTCTATTTAGATCTCAAAGTCCAGGGCCACCCCATCTGGCACACAGGTCGTTGCCTGGACACTTTGTCCCTGCCTGGCCTTACCTCATAGGCCGACCAGGCCACGGGAAGAAGGCCCCACAAGCTTGGATCATGGTGAGGGCGATATGGGGCTACACCCCTGGTGACTCTGGCTTTGGTGGGTGAGGGACATCTCAGCCAGGGGCCCTGCCCGATGCCCCTCCCTGGGTAGACACTGCCACCTTCTGGCTCTTTGTTGACTGACTGTCCCACCCCTTCCCAAGAAGAGCTTTCTCCTAAGAAACAAGAGATGGGATGAAGTTTACTTTACTTGCTTACAGTCCTTTCTTCCTGGGGCCCCACCCAAGTCACCCACATTAGAGTCTGGCTGTTCCCAACCTTTCAAGTCTTTTGGTCTCCTCTCACTGATGACTTAACACAACCCTCACTGCTCTACCTCTCCAAAGATAGCTTTACTTGCCTCTGTTTTCAGTTGATTGGGGGCAGAGCCTCCCTGTGGACTGCCACCATTGCTAGTAGGAACCAGTTTCCGGTCCGTCCCCACTGTCCCTTTGTTTGGCAGTTGGGTGGTTGTTTTGTGCTGGGAATACCCCAGCACCTCCCCAACTGTTGTTCCCTCTCTGCAGGCCTGCCGGGATCCCTGGAACCAGTTAACCAGGTTCTCAAGTTTCTCGAGGTGTTTTTCTCCCTCCCTTTTACAATTCGTTTCCCTTTTACAATTTGTTACCCTCTCTCTTTCTCTCGCATTACCTGAACTGTGGGCAAACGCTTTCCTCCTGCCCCCGCCCCCGCCAACCGAACCACTCTCACTAGGCCAAATCCCTTTGTTTTCATGCCTCAGACTTAGTGCTGAAACCCAAATCCTCCCACGACAGGTAGCGGCGGGACCCTAGCTCTGCTCCCCCCCCCGGATCTCCCCATTCCCAAGCCCCAGACAGGGACGCACACTTGGGCTACCATGTTGAGTGGTTTCTTGCCTTCGACTCCAGGGGCTGCAGAGGCGTTGTCCTGGCCTTGTCCAGGGAGGCCCATAGTCCCCGCGGATTCAGCCAGGAGGTGGGGGGACATGGTGGAGAGGCCACATCCCAGCCTGGCCCGCGCTCATCCTCCACAGGGCCTGACCTGCTCCCCTTCCCCGGCTCGAAGGCCCTCTTAACCACTCCACATTCCTCTCCCCCTGTCCACAGGGCAATACTGTTCCTCCCTCATCCTCTTCCCCCAGTGCCACACGCTTCCCTCTGGAGACAGGAGGCCCTCAGAGGTTCCCAGGGCGGTCCGTCTTCGGGAGGCCAAGGACTATGCAGCCTGAGGAGGGAGCACGGCCGCTGCCCCAGCTGGACCGCAGCAGGTGCTCAGAGGGCTCACCTTGCTTCCCCCCAAAACGTGGCTGTCAGATATTCTGGAAACAAGGGTGCTCACTCCTAGCGTCCCTAGGGGTTGCTAAGGGTGCCTTGAGGTTCTCTCCTACGGGTTTGACCCAGAACTTCTGAAGCTGTCCAGACCCGTGAAGTCCAGCAGCGCGGATAGGGATTAACTCTTTTGTTCCCGATGTACTCTGCGAGGTGACCATGAATAATGGGGGAATTTCTCAGAGGGAGCCTCTGTAGGAAATGGGAGGAACTGCCCTCAGTCCCAGTGACTGTCCTCTTGACTGTCAGACCTAGGAGGACCAGGTCCTGCTGACACCCCCCACCTCCACTTGCCACCCTCTTTGAGAGATTTCGTGCCACACCACCACAATGCTCTTTTCACATTTAGCCTCGCTTAAAGGTCTTCAATGGCTTCCCACAGATCCTGGAATAATGATGTTGTTACCAGGCCTTCGAGGCCCAATGTGAACTGGCCCCCGCCCACTGCTCTGAACTCACCGCCTGTCCCTCTCCCTGGCTCACCGCACTCCAGGCACACTGATTTCTCCGGGTTCTGGCATTCCAAGCCTGTTTCGGCCTCAGGGCATTTGCACTTGCTGTTCCTTCTGCTCAGAATGCTTTTCACATAGATCTCCCCATAACCAGCTCTGTGTCATTTGGTTTGCCGCTCAAAAGACAACGTTCTCTGACCATTCCAACCTAGAAGAGCCTCTCCTTTCCTTTACGTGCTCTCCCCTCCTCCTATTTTATTTTCTTCTCCGCACATGACCTTTCCTGAAGCTTAAGCTTCAAGGACCCTCACTTGCAGAAGCCCCTTCCAAGGATGACTATCTAATTTTATATTCTTTTCTTAAAAAGGAACCCCCCGTCTGGCCAGCCTCACTGTGTAAGCTGCAGGCCCCGCAGAATCTAAATCCATTTGTACCCAGAGCAAAGGACTAGGCTGCATGTAGTACCTCCTGTGCCTCTGGTGGGAAGACAAACTCAGCATTCCTTCTGCCAGGCTATTTCAACAGGCTCTGGGCCTCCAATTTTTTCAGGCCTGGGTGCCAAGAGGCAGCCTGCCCGGGAGTCGTGGTAACTGCCCTGCTCACTGTGCTTGGGATTCAACTGGGTGGGGGCGGACACAATCCAAGAACTGCTGCTTGTCCTTTTCCCTTCTGCATACCCCCTGCCTCGACTCCCCCAAATAGACACAAACATTCTCAGTCAGCAGCCATGCCCCTCTAAACTACTCAGCGAGGAGACTGAAACACCAAGTCTTCTGTAGAATCTTTAATCTCATCCTTTTCCAAGCTTTTCTGCAAAACTAATCCTTATGATTATCACCCACCCCACCTCCTACCAGCTTGGGCAAATATTTAGCACACAGGTCTTAACTCTCCCCCTGCCTTGCCTTGGCAGACCTGGCTAATTGAACACAGAATTCCTTCCAGGTGGGCTCTGTATGACCCCTATCCTAGATCAGAGAGGAAACCTGTCTGCCTCCTAATGAAACTCAGGTCTAAATTATTGAAGAGGTAAATCTGGTTCAAAGGAAAAGGGCCAAGGCTTGCAATGAATTCCTACAACTGAGCTGAGTCCAGGGAGGCCAGTTCCAGGCACGTATTTTCTATTTGATCAAGTGAAGGGTGACCTCAGGAGGCCACAGCACCTTGTGGTACCTCCCGTGACGCAGTGGAAAGATTGCTGACCTGGAGCTGGAAGTCCTGCTCTGCTCTGGGCAAAACGACTAACTTCCTCATTCTGCACATGGAATTACTATGCATGTTTTTTCAGTTAGCTCAGGCTGCTATAACAAATTACCATAGAATGAATGGCTTAAACAACGTTTATTTCTCATGGTTCTGGAGGCTGAGTGGTCCAAGATCAAGGCGCTGGCTGATTCCGTGTTTGGTGAGAGCCCTTTTCCAGGTTGCGGACAGCCAACTGCATCTTGGAACCTATGTGGTGGAAAGAAATCCAGAGATACCCTCATGCAGTTTTTACTGGGGGACCATGATGAGGTGTCCTTAGAACCTGGAGAGAGTGTCACCTCCTGGTGGTGAAGGCAGTAAGAAAGGAGATGATGAATGAGCTTAATGAGCTTAGGGGCTATAGACGTAACCAGCATTCACAAAGAAGTCTCAGTCTATAGCTGCTGGGACAATGACATCGTGGGGGCCTGTCCCACTGCACGTGTATTACTTCCTCCTTCGCTGTGTCTCTTGGCATCCTCCTTCTCCTGCTCTCCCAGACTGATTGATGCAAAGTCTACCACTCTCCTCAGTGCCCCCAACTCTTCATCCCCCTCACTCTCTGTCTCCTACTTGTCAGGGGAAATAGAGGCCACTATGCAGCACCCATCACAGCTCCCTCCTCCCCAGGAGAGGAGGTGGGTGTTCTCCAGTCTGTAGCTTGGACCCCTCAGGGTGTGGTCTCAGCCACCTCTTGCCTTTACCCTCCTCTCTCACTGGCATCTTCAGCCTCACCTCTGCCAACTACTTTTCCTCAGCATATAAATTTGCTAAGGATATTCCCAGTTTAAAAAAAAATAACAACAAAAACCTAAAACCCAAATCCCAAAAGCCATCCTTCCATGTAGCATCTCCCCCCCTGCTTTCTTATTCTTGGAAGAGAAGTCTACACCGGCTGACCCAACTTTGCTACCTCCCAGCCTTCCTTCAACCCACTGCTCTTGGATTCCTGCCTTCCTTGCTCCAGCCTCCTCACCACCTGGTAAAGAAATAAAACAAGGCTGCCACCAAGGTCACTGATGGCCTCTGGATTGCTAAATCCACGGGACACCTTTTGGTGCTCATTTACTTGTCCACTTTGTAGCTTCCCCACTGCAGACCATCTCCTGGACGTGTCGCACCTTCTGTGACAGCCCTTCTGGGTCTCCTCTTCCTCAGGGGCCCTTAGGTGGTAGTGTCCCCCAGGATCTCATCAATGATCCCTCCTCTCCTCCCCTCCTCCATCCTGACAGCACACTCTCTCCTTGAGCCATCTTTTCAGACCCATGGCTTCCACAACCGTGTCAGTGATGAGAACACTCAGTAGTAAGCAACATGTTGAAAAATGCAAAATAATCCTGCATGAACTGAGGATACCACGTGAAGGAAGACAGTTGAGGGAGGAAGGAAAAATACTGCGTCCTCCCCATACGACTGTGGGTAGGTTAGCACACCACCACAAGTCCTGGATTTCTCATCCACAGAACTGGGATAAGGAGAGTATCTACTTCCTAGGGTTGTTATGAGGCTTAAGTGGGATAATTCTAGAGCAAGCACCCAGTGCATGGAGTCTGTTATGACCATCTCTGTTATTTGCAGGGGTAGAGAAGCAATGGGGAGACATGAGGTTAAACTAAAAAATGGTAGTTTGGATCCATGTTTTGAAACACATGAGGGCAGTGGACTAGTGGGGTCTATTTGCCAATGGCATTCCCAACCCCCAAATACAGAGGTCATGGGGCTGAGAGCCAAGGAGCAGGTGGCTCCTTCCCAAGGCTGCTCTTCACCTTCTGGCCATCTGGATGACCTTGTGAGCACCAGACACGAGCTCAGCAAGTGGCTGAATGCCCTCCGTGCACGTCCTGGGCATTCTCGTGATAGTCTATCCCGAAGCGGGGGGAGGTGCTGGCAGATCAGAATGATAAACAGCTTAGAGCCAGGGAAGGAAAAGGTCACCTTTTGGGCTGTGTCTTGGGGGAGAGGACACAGCTACCAGGGGAACTGGCACTAGTCCTTAGAGGTGTATTGAACCTGTCCTTACTTAGCACTGGCCGGTTGCCAGAGCCTGAACTAAACATGAATGCTACTCTTTGTCCAGGATTAGAGGCTCCAAATGAGGACTCGTGAGAACTAATTCAGTCGTGGTTGGAGACAGCTTATATAGGCTTATGAGACTAAATTGTTAAATTTTCAGGAATTTTACAAGCCAGTTGTTAAATAGAGCCATTATTAAAAATTAAGTTATATAAACTTACAATTAAGTAAATTATATTAAAAGACTCAAAACTTATCACTTCCTATTTATTTTACTATATTTTCCTACTCTCTTTTCTCTTGAGGATATTCACATCCATTGTATCTATATGGTGGAAATACCATAGAATGGAAATACTGTACAACTCTGTGTTCAGTGATGTTACTTTGGTAGTTTGAAATCAGCCATGGTGAAGTATTTACCTCAGGAAATCAGCACACAGCCACACACACCCACACCCACATAGAGCTGCCTGTTAAAAACATTTACCAGTACCTCACTGGACAAGCTGAGGTTGGGAATTTTGTTTCGGTGTTCCTCATCTGCCCAGATAAACAGGACCCAGGTCCCATTCCAGCCTTTTGGGTTTCCCCACTTCAGTATTGCAGTGAACAGCCTCATGTGTCCAAATCACACTGGTCTATACCCCACCCAGGGTGAGAATAATGGTGGCCATTATCAATCACTTAATACTTGTCACACCCTTCCTCAGGTAAGTATTCATTTAACCATCACCATGAGGTGGGTATCTAACTTTTACTCTACCTATTTTACAGATGATAAAGTGGGCCACAGAGAAATTAAGCAATTCTCACCCAAGGCAACCAGCTAAGACAAGGGTGGAATCCTTTCTTAACCACTACCTCTACGAGATAAAGAATAATCTGACATCTGATAAGGGAATATGATTAAGTGGTTCAAATGCCACTCCTTCATTCTGCCAACCCTGACGTCAGCTTTCAACTACCACAGGGCATTCATTTTAATGTAGTTTTATTGTTCTTAGACACATGCAATCAAACTGTGGACTCACAAAATATGGCCTATCCCAGGTCTGTGGGAGACTAATGAATAAATAACACTGCTCTTGAGTTAATGATCCACTGTTTCAGTTGATGTAATGCTTTAATTATTAACTAGGGTCTGAAATCCAACTATGTATCCAACTCAGTTCCAGACCTAGGCACCTCCCAGTAGGGCTAAAGCCCAGAGTGTTTAAACAACTTGTTGAAAGTTACACAACACGGTGTGAAGGTGATGTAGGTGGAGAAGACAGGATATGAATCAGGCTTGCCTCATTCCAGAGCCCCTGCTCTAGGGGGAGGCACATGATGACTATTAGGTGGCTATTAAAAAAAACATCTTGTAGAAGAATGTTTAATAGCAGAGAAAAATGCCGCAAAGTATTAAGTAAAAAAACGACAGTTAAAAAGTAACCATATTTTATCAATTCTTGGATACATTTGGTTTTTCACATTTTAACCTATCTGAAATAAGGGTATATCAAAAATCAACTCCAGAGGAGTGACGTCAGCATCATGGCGGAGTGAGCTTTCCCGTGAATTCTTCCCCCACAAAATACAACAAAAGTAACAGCCACAGACCAACAACGGAATCCCAGACAGTCAAAAGCTGGAGCGGAGGGATCCACACTGCCGCACATCTGAGAGCGGAACGTGCTGGGCCCCCAGAGGAAGTGGGGAGAGGTAAGGAGAACTCCGCTCCCTCCCCATCAGATCAGCGATCCGGTCCGCGCGGCTCCCAGAGAGGGGGGAGGGGCGGCCCTCGGCGGGAAACTGTAGCTCTTCGGGCGCTCTCAGCCAGTGGGAAACTCCTGCACAGAGGGCTCAGAGGAGCCACAGGGCTACCATCAACATCTGCGCAACCCAGAGAGCGGATAAAGAGGGGCAAACGAGAAGCCTCCCACGTCAGGGACCCAGAGGGCAAAAGAGAGAGCTCCCCCCTCCCCGCAACCCGGAGTCTGCAGCTCGACCAGATCTAGCGGTCCGAGGCAGACCTGAATAAACTGGACTGGACCCGTGGATCGCAGTGGGGAAAAGAAACAAAACAAAACAAAACAAAACTGCGGATCGCAGCAGAAAAACTGGGGCAGAGCGCAGGGGGCTTAGACTACACAGCCCTTTACCACCACACAGTGGCGGCAGGTGGAAATTGCAACCAGAGACTTCCAGGATGAGGAAAATCCAAACCAACACAGGAACCACAATGCAAAAATATATGAAATCACCAGACCAGAAACAAAATGACAAGCACCCAGAAATCAACCCCGAAGACACAGAAATCCATAAACTAAATGACAGAGATTTCAAAATAGCTATCATAAAAACACTCAACGAAATACGAGACAACACAGACAAACAATTAAATGAGATTAGGAGTTTCTTCACAAAAGAGATTGAAATCATAAAGAAAAACCTATCAGGGCTGATGGAGATGAAGAACACAATGGAGGAGATAAAGGAGAATCTGGAATCTTTAAAGAACAGAGCTGACAATATGGAGGAAAGAATTAGTACTTTAGAGGATAGGAATACAGATATACTCCAGATGGAAGAAGAGAGAGAACTAAGACTAAAAAGAAATGAAGAAAGACTCCGAGAAATATCGGACTCTATTAGAAAATGTAACATAAGAATTATAGGTATTCCTGAGGGAGAGGAGAGGGAAAGAGGAACAGAGAGCCTATTCAAGGAAATAATAGCTGAAAATTTCCCAAATCTGGGGAAGGAGCAGGAAATACCAGTAAGCGAAGCCAACAGGACGCCTATATATATTAACAGACAAAGGCCTTCACCACGACACCTAGTGGTAAGGCTAGCCAGGGTCAACGACAAAGAAACAATATTAAGGGCAGCTAGACAAAAACAAAAAATAACGTACAAAGGAACTCCCATCAGGCTCTCAGCGGATTTCTCAACAGAAACTTTTCAGGCTAGAAGAGACTGGAATGATATATTCAAAATACTAAAAGACAAAAACTTTCAGCCAAGAATACTCTATCCAGCAAAAATATCCTTCAAATATGATGGAGAAATAGTAACTCTCCCAGATAAACAAAAGCTAAGGGAGTTCATGGCCACGAGACCGCCACTACAAGAAATACTCAAGAAGGCCCTCAGGCCTGAAAACAAGAAGAGAAAGGGAACACAAAGCTTGGAGTAAGGAGAAAAGTAGGTAGACAAAATCAGAGAAATAGTAGATCTTTACCGGAATAGGTTAGCAACCACTTAAATACTAAACTCAAAGATCAAAGGAAGAAATTCACCAAAAATAAATTTAACCTCATCACTGTAAACACACAGCCACAACACAAGATAGAATAAGGTATAACAAGAGCAACTTAGAAGGGGAAGAGGAAAGTGACTGAATTGACTTAGTATAAGGAAATAGGAGGCTATCAGATAATGGACTATCTCATACAGAAGATTTTTCGCCCAAACCTCAAGGTAACCACTAAACAAATAATCAAATTAAAACCACATATGATAAACAAAGAGAAAACTAGAAGAATCATAAGACAGAACAACCAAACTGAATTGGCAGTCCAAAACAAATGGGACAAGAAACAAAGGAAATGCAAAAGAACCAGAAAATAAGTGACAAAACAGCAACATTCAACCCTCATATTTCCATAATTACCCTAAATGTAAATGGATTGAACTCTCCAATCAAAAGATACAGAGTGGCAGGATGGATTAAAAAGCAAGACCCAACAATATGCTGCCTTCAGGAAACACATCTTAGCACTAAAGACAAGCACAGGCTCAGAGTGAAAGGATGGAAGACAATACTCCAAGCTAATGGCAAACAAAAGAAAGCAGGTGTTGCCATACTCATATCAGACAAAGTAGACTTCAAGATAAAACAGGTTAAGAAAGACAAAGAAGGGAAATATATAATGATAAAAGGGACACTCCATCAAGAAGACATATCACTTATAAATATATATGCACCCAACATAGGAGCACCAATGCACATAAAACAACTATTAACAAACCTAAAAGGAGAAATCAACAACAACACAATAATAGTAGGGGATCTTAACACCCCACTTACAGCAATGGATAGATCATCCAGACAAAAAGTTAATAAAGAAATATTAGACTTAAATGAAAAACTGGACGAGATGGACCTAGTAGACATATACAGAGCACTCCACCCAAAAACAGCTGACTACACATTCTTCTCAAGCGCGCATGGAACATTCTCTAGGATAGACCATATGTTGGGAAACAAAGCAAGCCTCAATAAATTTAAGAAGATTGAAATCATAACAAGCATCTTTTCAGACCATAAGGCTATGAAACTGGAAATGAACCAGGAAAAAAAAACTGGGAAAGTGACAAAAATGTGGAGATTAAACAACATGCTACTGAACAACCAATGGATCATTGATGAAATTAAAGGAGAAATCAAAAACTATCTGGAAACAAACGAAAATGATAACATGCCATATCAAACCATATGGGACGCAGCAAAAGCGGTCCTGAGAGGGAAACTCCTAGCGATACAAGCCCACCTTAACAAACAAGAAAAAGCCCTAATAGGCAACCTTAAATTACACCTAACAGAACTAGAAAAAGAAGAACAAACAAAGCCCAAAGCCAGCAGAAGGAGAGAAATAATAAAAATCAGAGCAGAAATAAATGATATTGAGACCAAAAAAACAGTAGAAAGGATTAATGAAACAAAGAGTTGGTTCTTCGAGAAGATAAACAAAATAGACAAACCCTTAGCCAGGCTAACTAAGAAAAAAAGAGAAAAGGCTCAAGTAAATAAAATTAGAAATGAAAGAGGAGAAATTACAACGGATACCATGGAAATACAGAGGATTATAAGAGAATACTATGAGAAATTATATGCCAACAAATTGGACAATCTAGAAGAAATGGATAAATTCTTAGACTTATACAACCTCCCAAAATTGAACCAAGAAGAAATGGAGAATCTGAATAGACCAATCACAAGTAAAGAGATTGAAATAGTAATCAAAAACCTCCCAAAAAATAAAAGTCCAGGACCAGATGGCTTCTCCAGTGAATTTTACCAAACATTCAAAGAAGATTTAATACCCATCCTCCTCAAACTATTCCAAAAAATAGAGGAAGATGGAACACTTCCTGAATCATTCTATGAGGCCAACATCACCCTGATACCGAAACCAGACAAAGACAATACAAAGAAAGAAAATTACAGGCCAATATCGCTGATGAACATTGATGCAAAAATCCTCAACAAAATATTGGCAAACCGAATACAACAATATATTAAAAAGATCATACACCATGATCAAGTGGGATTTATACCAGAGACGCAGGGATGGTTCAACATCCGCAAATCAATCAACGTGATACATCACATCAACAAAACAAAGAATAAAAACCACATGATCATCTCAATAGACGCAGAGAAGGCATTTGACAAGATACAACATCCATTTATGATAAAAACTCTCAATAAAATGGGAATAGAAGGAAAGTACCTCAACATAATAAAGGCCATATATGACAAACCCACAGCTAACATCATACTCAACGGGGAAAGACTGAAAGCCATTCCTCTGAGAACAGGAACGAGACAGGGCTGCCCACTCTCACCACTCCTGTTCAACATAGTACTGGAGGTTTTGGCCAGAGCAATTAGGCAAGAAAAAGGAATAAAAGGAATCCAAATAGGTAACGAAGAAGTGAAACTCTCACTATTTGCAGATGACATGATTGTATATATAGAAAACCCTAAAGAATCTGTTGGAAAACTGTTAGAAACAATCAACAACTACAGCAAAGTTGCAGGGTACAAAATCAATCTACAAAAATCAGTTGCATTTCTATATGCTAATAATGAACTAACAGAAAGAGAGCTCAAAAAGATAATACCATTTACAATTGCATCAAAAAGAATAAAATACCTAGGAATAAATCTTACCAAGGAGGTGAAGGACCTATACAATGAGAACTACAAGACATTATTGAGGGAAATCTACGATGACATAAAGAAATGGAAAGATATCCCATGCACGTGGATTGGAAGAATAAACATAGTTAAAATGTCTATATTACCTAAAGCAATCTACAGATTCAATGCAATCCCAATCAGAATCCCAATGACATTCTTCACAGAAATAGAAAAAAGAATACTAAAATTTATATGGGGCAACAAAAGACCCCGAATAGCTAAAGAAATCCTAAAGAAAAAGAACAAAGCAGGAGGCATCACAATTCCTGACTTCAAAACATACTACAAAGCAATAGTAATCAAAACAGCATGGTACTGGTACAAAAACAGACACACAGATCAATGGAACAGAATTGAAAGCCCAGAAATAAAACCACACATATACGGACAGCTAATTTTCGACAAAGGTGCTAAGGACATGCAATGGAGAAAGGAAAGTCTCTTCAATAAATGGTGTTGGGAAAACTGGACATCCACATGCAAAAGAATGAAAGTGGACCATGTGCTATCGCCATTCACAAAAATTAACTCAAAATGGATCAAAGACCTGAAGGTGAGACCTGAAACTATAAAACTCATAGAAGAAAATATAGGCAACACACTATTTGACATTGGGTTTAAAGGAATCTTTTCGGATGACATGCCTACCCAGACTAGGGAAACTAAAGAAAAAATAAACAAGTGGGACTTTATCAGACTAAAGAGCTTTTATAAGACAAATGAAATCAGAATCAAGATGAACAAACAACCAACCAGCTGGGAGAGAATATTTGCAAAACATACATCTGACAAGGGGTTGATCTCCATAATATATAAAGAACTCACACAATTGAACAACAAAAAAACAAACAACCCGATCAAAAAATGGGCAGAGGAAATGAACAGACACTTCTCCAAGGAAGATATACAGATGGCCAATAGGCACATGAAAAGATGCTCAACATCACTAATCATCAGGGAAATGCAAATCAAAACAACACTAAGATACCACCTCACGCCCGTTAGAATGGCTATAATCACCAAGACAAAAAACAACAAATGTTGGAGAAGATGTGGAGAAACAGGAACCCTCATACACAGCTGGTGGGAATGCAAATTGGTGCAGCCTCTATGGAAAACGGTATGGAGATTCCTCAAAGAATTAAAAATAGAGATGCCCTATGATCCAGCCATCCCACTACTGGGAATCTATCCAACGCACCTGAAATCAACAATCCAAAGAGGCTTATGCACCCCTATGTTCATTGCAGCATTATTCACCATAGCCAAGAAGTGGAAGCAACCTAAGTGTCCCTCGACTGACGATTGGATTAAGAAAATGTGGTATATATATACAATGGAATACTACTCAGCCATAAAAAAAGACAAAATCGTCCCATTTGCAACAACATGGATGGGCCTGGAGCGTATTATGTTAAGTGAAATAAGCCAGAAAGAGAAAGACAAACACTGTATGATCTCACTCATATGTGGAATATAAACCAACACATGGACAGAGAAAACTGGACTGTGGTTACCCGGGAAGTGGGGGTGGGGGGTGGGCACAAGGGGTGAAGGGAGTCATATATGGGGTGATGGACAAACAAAAATGTACAACCCAAAATTTCACAATGTTAGAAACCATTAAAATATCAATAAAAATCAAAAAAAAAAATCAACTCCAGGTGAATTATAGATATCAATGTGAAAGGTAAAACAATAAAGCTTCAAGATACTATTGGAGAATATCTTCACAATCTTGGGGTAGGAAAAGATTTATCGAACAGGACACAAACCGAAACCATAAAAAGTCAATACATTGGACTAAATTAAAATTAAGATTATCATGTTTTCTTTTCTTGTGAGGAGATCAGCCCTGTGCTAACATCTGTCAATCCTCCTCTTTTTTTGCTGAGGAAGACTGGCCCTGAGCTAACATCCATGCCCATCTTCCTTCACTTTATATGGGATGCCGCCACAGCATGGCTTGCCAAGCAGTGCATCGGTGCGTGCCCGGGATCCGAGCCGGCGAACCCCGGGCTGCCGCAGCAGAGTGCACGCACCTAACCACTTGCGCCACCAGGCCAGCCCCAAAATTAAGAATTTTTGAGCGTCAAAAGATATAACAAGAGAATGAGAAGGCAAGCCATTGAGTAGGAGAGGACATTTGCAATACATATATCCAAAAAGGATACCAGAATGTATATCGAACTCCTGCAAATCACAAACAGGCAGACAATCTGATGGAAAATAGACAGAAGACTTGAAACAGGCACTTCACAAAAGAGAATATTCAAATGGAAATAAGCATATGAAAAAGAGCTCCATCTCATTAGTCTCCAGGGAAATGAAATTAAAATTACCGTGAGATGCCACTATACACCCAAGAGAATGACTAAAACTGAAAAGAATGACAGTGCCAAGCATGAGAGAAGATGCAGAGAAACCGCACCTCTCAGGCATTGCTTGTAGAGTATAAATTAGACAATCACTTGGAAAATCGTTTGGCAGCGTCTGTTAAAGCTGAACACTTCTGTGTGTTCCCTATGACCCAGTAATTCACTCCTAAGCCACAGAATTTCATACATATGTGCAGCAAAAGGCAAGCGCCAGGACATTCACAGAAGCATCATGAGTAATAGCCAAAAGCTAGAAACAACCCAGATGTCCATCAATAGCAGAATGGAGAGATGAATTGTAACAGATTCATAAAATGGAATTTTATATAGCAGTAGAATTAATAAATTACATCTACAAGCAAAAACATGGATGAATTTCACAAATATGACGTTGAGAAGAAGTAAGACACCAGAATCCATACTGTATGACTGATCCCATCGACATAAAAACAAAAACAGGCAAAGCCAGTCCATTTTAGTAGAAGGTAGGATAGTGGTTACTTTTGGGGAAGTTGAGAAAGACAGCGCTCAGGAGGCAGCTTGAGGAGGTTTTGGGGGTGCTGTGATGTTACGTTTCCTGATCCGGGTAGTGATTGGGCGAACATTCGTAAATTGTACACTAATAATTTGTGTACTTTTCTATGTATGTGTATATATATATTCTACTTCAGTAAAAAGTAAAAAAAAAAAGTGAGGGTAAAATTAAAATGTGAGACAAAGAAAGTTAATTATGCACAGACCTTTGTTGGAAGACCTGTTCAGTCACGCCCTTCAGTTATTAGGAACCTGACCCAGGAAGTAGAAGTGGAATGCGGGTCACAGCGCTGAGCTACGAAACTGGCAAACACGTTGATGAATCTATTTGACAAAAAAGTAGGGCTCAGAAAACCCAGTGGAACTAAAATACTATAGAATAATAACATGGAATATAGGAGAGGAGAAATTGGAGAGAAATCATCTAAGTTCCTCATGTTTTTAAGAAGGATAAAGAAAATAATGAGTTTTAAACTTTGTAAAGTCAAGAATTTAATTTCTAAATGAGTAGAAATAGAATGTATAATTTCCAAACCATTAAAGGGGGTGGAGGAGATTAAAGAAATCTTGATTGAGCAATAGAAAACTAAAAAGGATGGGAAAAGAAGCAAGAGTTACTCAAATCATTATGCTGTCCCCCTTAAATTTATACAGTGCTATATGTCAATTATAGCTCAATAAAACTTGAGGAAAAAAGTAAAAGAAAAACACGGCAAATAGAAAATGCAAAATGAAGTGATAGAAATAAGTAAAAAATTCTCAGTAATCCCTATAAATGTGAATAGTTTAAATGTATCTATTAAAAGACAGGGACTTTCAAAGTATGTTACAAAAACAAAATTCAGCTACTTGTGGATACATGTAAAACATGGTGACAGAAAAACGGAAAGTAAAAGCCATGAAAAAATATATATCAGGCAAATACCAACCAAAATAAAGCTGGTGTCTCAATATAATATACTATAAAATAAATTCTAAAGCAAAAAGCAATATTAGGTATAAGGACAATCATTACTATTAACGATAGAAGGAATAATTCACTAGTAAAATATAACAGACATGAATCTAACACTTAACAACATAGCTTCAAAATATATACAGCACAAATGGATGGAATTACAAAGAGAAAGGACACATCCACAGCCACATGGGGAGATCCTAACACCTCTCCCAGAAACTAATAGATCAAGCTTATAAAAACTTATAAGAATACAGGTTTGCAGAACCTTTGGTTGTTTGAAGAACAATTGACAAGCATGCTCTAAGGGGGAGATGCGGAACTCTGCATCTTACAATTAGCGAGATATATTTCTTGTTTTCAAGAACACATTCGACCACATTTGACAAATCTGACCACATACTGAACCACAAAGGAAGAGTCAATAAGCGCCAAAGAAGATATAGCATATAGACCTAGTACAATGAAATATAAAGTCACCATCAAGAAGAGAGTCCCCAAACATAGTTAGGCATAACTAATACAGGACAAACTGACATCAGGGGCTTCCTAAGGTGATGCAATGGGAATGACACAGTCTGTGTAATATTCCTGCTAAAAAAGTTTAACTCAAATCTAATGGTAAGGAAACTACCAGACAAAAGAAACAATGCAACTGTTAGGACATTCAACAAAACAGCTGCCCTGGATTCTTCAAAAATAACAAGGTTACAAATACCTTCCACCCATCCACCCCTCAAAAAACAGGGTATTGCCTTAGATTAAAGAAAGCTAATGAGACAAGACAACCAAATGCAATGCACAACCCTTGATTAGACTCTGCATCCTGGACTCCCTCCCTGAATTTAAAGGAATTATTGGGACAATTTAATATGGACTATATGTGATATAGTATTATTGCACAAATGGTAAGTTTCTTGTGTCTGATAACGTGGCCCCCATTTTTGTTGAGCTGCTAGTGCTTTCTTCTAGGATGGTTCTCAAACTTTTTGGTGTTAGGATCTCTTTGCACTCTTAGAAGTTGTTGAAGACTCCAAAGAGCTTTCATTTGTATGGGTTACATAAAACCATATTTACGGAATTAAAAGTTAAAACAGAAATTAAAAAAAATTTATTCAGGGCTGGCCCCATGGCATAGCAGTTAAGTCCAGCACACTCCACTTTGGTGGCCTGGGTTTGTGCGTTTGGATTCTGGGCACGGACCTATACCACTCGTCAGCCATGCTTGGCAGTGACCCTTATACAAAATAGAGGAAGACTGGCACAGATGTTAGCTCAGAGCTAATCTTCCTCAACAACAACAACAAAAAATATTTATTCATTCATTTAAAAATAACTACGTTTTCCAAAATAAAAAACTTAGTGAGAAGAGTTGCTTTGTTTACATTTTTGCAGATCTCTTCATATCTGACTTAATGGAAGTAGCTGGATTCTCATGCCCACTTCTGCATCCAGTCTGTTGCTGTAGGTTGGTTTGGTTGACGTATATAAAGAAAATCCAGCCTCACACAGGCATGTAATTGGAAACGGAAAAGAAAGGAGTGGGTTTTTTTTTTGTTTTTTTGTTTTTTCTTGTGAGGAGACCAGCCCTGTGCTAACATCTGCCAATCCTCCTCTTTTTCCGCTGAGGAAGATTGGCCCTGGGCTAACAACCGTGCCCATCTTCCTCCACTTTATATGGGACGCCGCCACAGCATGGCTTGCCAAGCAGTGTGTCGGTGCGCGCCCAGGATTGGAACTGGCAAACCCAAGGCCGCCACAGTGGTGCGTGCACTTAACCACTTGCGCCACCAGGCCGGCCCCAAAAGGAACGTTTTAATAGCTTTTTCAGATATTGAGGATATTCTCTTTTTTCACCCATTATCAAAGACCATTTTTCAAGAACAACAATGCCAAAAGCATAACGTGGAGTATAAGAAAATAGGTTTCTATAAGTATGATTCAATTAAAGCTGTTTACAGCTATTCTCTCCCACTGTAGTTAAGCACGAATACAAAAAGAATGAGGTGAGGAAAACAAGCACACGCAGTGGACAGAATCAGAGTCAGCGTGCAAAGTCCGAGGGATCCGAGGTTTCACTGCAGCAGGAGGGGACCAGACACAGGTGGCCTTTTTTTTTTTTTTAATTTAAATTAAGGCAGTTACTTTATTTTGAATAAGAAAGTGGCAAGTGGCATAAGCAACTGAGAGTGCCCCTAATATGAGACCTCTTCCCCCTTACTATTCCTCATGCCGAGGCATAATTTTGGGAGAAAAAAGTGTCCTATATGGTTAGTTATCTATCATTACACCTTTCTAGTTTGTTTTCCTACACCAAGCAATTCTCCAATTCTCAGCAGGAGTGAATGTCCTACAATCTAATTCAATCTACCTGGCATTAGCATCAGATCCTGCAGGTTAAAGTCTCAGTCCCATAAGACTGATGCCAACTGCAAATCCAGGACAATTGTATGTCTGACTGACTGGCTATAAATTGGGGGTTCCTATGACCCCCTCTTCGGGTCCCATAGTTGACTAGAACAGCTCACAAAACTCAGGGAAAGTTTGATTTGCATTTGCCGATTTATTATAAAGGATACAGATGAACAGCCACATGAAGAAGTACATAGAATGAGGTCCAGAAGGGTCCTGAGCACAGGAGCTTCTGTCCCAGGGGAACAGGGATGCTCAACGGGACTGCTTACGAATAACAAAGGACACTCCTACCTCTTGGGAAATTCCAAGGGTTTCAGGAGCTCTGTGCCAGGAATCATGGACAAAGACCTAATATATTTCTTATACCACAACCTTCTTATAAGGCAGGCATGGCATTGACTGACAAACTGGTTTAAAGTCTAAGAATCACGTCCAGATAGAGCATCTAAGCATTATATTTCAGGAGATAAAACTTTCATTTGGGTTAAAGTTGAATGCGTGTCTGAACCACTGATCTTGATTGAGTTACAGAAAATGTGATTTGTCCACAATTCCACAGTTGCTTCTATGTACAAATCAGCTTTATATCTCCTTTCATTAAAAAATATTCTGATCAAATAATCTTGCGAAAGAAAGATAATCTAGCTTCAAGCTACAATATAAAAGCAAAGAGAAAATGATTTATTTTCTGCTCAGTTATCATGTTTAGGATCTTTACAAAGAGAGTGTTAGGTCCCAGGGAGCACCACTATGTTGTCTATGCCAAAAATTTCACATACTGTCCTTGAGTGTAGAAACAGCTGGCCAGCTGTACGCGGTCCACACTGGTTCTCCCACAAACAGTCACGAGGTGTCACGTAGTTCTTTTCATCCAGCGTGAAGCAGTGATAAATTCCTGCAAGAAGAGTTATCACGTCTCCTTTCTCCATGAAAATCCGGATCCACTACTCCTCTTGATTGCTTACATTCAAGTATCCACTACCATCCTAGATGTAGCAAATTTTACATCCAAGCGTAAATGTTCCTCATAAAACCTCTTAATCTTTTATTCATAATTTGGCAGTTTATCTTTGCATATGGTTATTATGTCCATCCAGGAGTAGTTTCTCTTTTCAGATCTGTTCTAATTCCGGATCATTCTCATATTTGTCAGCTTCCAGTAAAGGACTCTGAGCTGGCACAGCTGCTCCAGCCAGACTGGGCAGTGGGGTCTCTGGACCATGGGGCCACCTGGAGTTGTCCTGGGACTCGTTCATGTACCAGGCCTGCACCATGGTCCGGGCCTAGGGGTTTGTATGTGGGCATGGTGGGCACCCTAAGCACCAGGGGTACCTTGACCTGCATGGTCTGAGCTGAGCGGAGGCCTAGGTGGTCTTTATTTTCTGGACGTCCAGGTGCCTCTGACGGGCGCACCACTGGCCAGCCCCGGTTTCCTGGTCACAGGGACTGGGTGAGGCCCCACCCAGGGTATTCTTTTACTATAACAAAATGTACAAGTGATAGTTTCTCAAAGGTTAACTGCAATGTGGAATCTGAAACAACATCAGTGCGTCTTTCCTACTCCGCTACATTCAAATCCTTTCTTGAATAGATCTTTTACCTGTGCACAACTTAACATCACGCATTGGTCATTTGGAAAATATTGGATCACTGAGGCATGCAGATCTTCCAAAAGTCGACACATTTCATTACACAACATGAAAAAAATCACATCTGGTAATACCACTAATCTCATTAGAAACATCTTTAAGAACTGGGAAGCTCTCAAGCTCAGGGTGGTATATACAAGTTTTTGAAAATTTTAGATTTCCCTTGAAAGCTCGAATTTTATCATTGGAAAAAATAATGTCAGTTATTTTCTTGAAGTGACTGGCTCATTTCATTCATTTTTGAGGAAATATCTGCCAAATATTCAAGTCTGAATAACTACGGGTTCTCTACCAGTTGATCTCTCCAGTTACAACGGTGTTCTATGAAAAAAGCGGCTGCTTCAGCTCACAGCCCACATAAGCTGAAGTGCCTTCCGCGGAGACACCGTCTTACTTGTGTCTGCGGCACATGGGCTTTATTCGGACTCCCCATTTTCATTACATAGAATATTAGAAAGATGTATACCCAAGGAGACCTTATTAATAGACTTTTTTTTTTAAAGACGGAGAGTGCATGGTGATGAGCAATAAAATCACTACTGGTCTGGTTTGGTGCCTCCGTCATGACTCACGGTAAGGGGCCTGCTGTTTTCCCCACTGTTGCTTTTGCACCACTTGGGCAAATGTTAACACAGTGAGAAAGGCATTACTAGGCCTTAGTATTATTATGGAAACAGTTTTGACCTCGCAGATACCCCCTCTCCTCCTCCTTCAGGGTCGGCGGACCACATTTGAGAACCACTGCTCTAGGTCTCACGTCTTGTGCTAATCTCCACCAAACTTTACGTTATGTTCTGCTCTTTCGTCCTTCTGCGTCGCCAAGAACAATCCCTCGGCCTTGCCCGAGCACCTGGAGGCGGCAGCCTCCAGCCCGCACTGCAGCCCAGTTTCCCCGCCCCGCGCCCTCCTGCTCCTACCTCACTTCCTCTTCCCCTCCCCCAGCCTCTTTAACCCCTCACTTCCCGCACGACGGAAAGAATGCGAGAGGAGAAGCCTCAATCTGAAGGAAGCCGCCGGGGTGAATTGTGCTGGGACGTGGGACACTCTGTACAGCACAGAAGTTACTGTGACGATTTGCTTTAAAAATTTAAAAAATATATATTTTGATTGTTCTTTTCTGGTTACAAAAGTAATAGATGCTTGTTATATAATATTCAAATACCCCAGAATTCTATAAACTAGAAACTGAGAGTCTGCCATCATCCTACCCCCCATACACTCTTTGGTTTAGATGCCTTCAGTTTTTCATATATATGTGTGTACATTAAGATGGGATATTTCTCTGCAACTTTTTATTTTCACTTATATCACAATACATTTTTCTATATCAGCAAATATAGATCTACCTCATTCTTGATATGAATGACAATGGACATTTAGGTCAGTACTAATTTTTCTCTATCACAATCCATGCTGCAGCGAACACCTTGCACTTACGTCTCTGTTCAATTTGGTGAGTACTTCTATGGTGTCAGTCCTCAAAGTGGAATTGCTGGATGAAAGAATATGTGCATTTTACAAAAGGATGGATGCTACTGTGGGAGATCAAAATTGACCACCCTGAAATGTATCTCTTTACCTTGGTTATTTTCACTGATGGACATTTGACCTCCCCCAAACTGCCTAAAGAATTTAACATAGAAGACTTGTTTCAGGAGGGAGCCACTATCATATGATGGCTGTAATATAATGTAAAATAGATGTTACAATAGGAAAGGCACCAAAAAGCCCATCTTATTAAAAATTCTGTCTCTCCCAGGCCGCATTCTCCAGATGGCCCCGCAAAGAGTTGCCAGACAAACATTTACATTTATAAGGGAAATCTCCATTTGTAAAGGTATCTCCCTCTCTGTATTGGGAAGAGGGGGGGATGGCCTTATCTGTGGAAACTCATCAGTATGGAAGGAGAGGACTTAAATCCACATACCCTTGATTACTGTAATTTCTGTCTCCCTCCCCACCCCCAACATCCTCCTTTGTCTTTAGCTGAAGATGGTATTTAAGATGAGAATTGCTGCTATTGTGTTGAGAAACTCAGTTTCCCTGGTTTCTCCCATGTATACGCGTTATTAAACTTGGTATTATTTTCTCCTGCTAAACTGTCTTTTAATTATTTGGCCAGCCATACGAACCTTAAGGGAAAGGGCAGAGGGGGATTCTCCCTCTTCCCCAACACTACCAAATTGCCTTCCAAAGAGACTGTACTAACCAACCCTTCCTCCAGCCATGTCCACTGTATTCCAAAATGACCTGTTTACACATCCATCTTCCTGACCCCCCCAGTGGACTGAGGTCCTCTCAGGAATGCAATGCACCCTCTTGGCCATCCCTGATCATGCCTGGCATGTCATAGGAGCTCAGTAAACTGATGTGGAGTGGATGTAAATGAATGGATGATATTAACACCACCAGCAGTTTTCTTCTATGGGTGCTAAGCATTTTATCTATGTAAGTTTATTTAATCCTAATAACTACTACAAGTAGGTGTTGTTATTATCCCCATTTGCCGATGAAGAAACTGAGGCTCAGAGAAGTTAAGTGACCTGACCAGGCAATGAGACAGTCATAATAAATGACCTCAGCAAACAGGGAGAAACCTTCATGTGCTGGGAATCTGCTGCCACCCAATAATGTCGCCTCTGGTACTTTTTATTGTCTTTCAATTATTTCCCCTTGCTCCAACTTTGGATCTCTAGTTTTATTAGGAATTTTTAGGGTTGACTTAAGCAACCTGAGAGAAAATTTCATGAAATTAAATAGTATTTTAAAATCTTCCAAATTTGTTTCTGGACCTCACCCATAATTGTCCAGAGATTTATTTTACAAAGTTAAAGTCAGAGCAGGACTCTGTGCTCTTTTATTAGGAGGGGGGATCTGGGATGTTGTTCACCTTGCGTGAGGACTCAGGTGTAAATGAACCGTGTGTCCCCCACCCCCACCCCCAGAGCAGGCTTGAGGAGGTGCGCTGGGACTTGGCCACCAAGGATGAGGGGGTCTGGCCATAGGAGTGGAGAGAGTCCACTTGACAGAAGGAAGGGATGGTGCAAAGGCTCAGAGTCAGGCACTATTCACGGGAATGGCTAAATTAAGGGTTCTTGAGGGGAGGAAATAGTAGAAGAGAAGGGAGGCGAGGAAGGTGAAGGCCATAAATGTTATAAACTAGGAAGATTTTATTGTATGAGGCAGTGGAGAGCAGAGAGCTGAGCTGCGGAGTAATGGCTCAGGGCTGGGCTTCAGGGTGACGCGCTGGAAGCAGTGGGTGGGGCAGGTCGGGAGGAGGAGGGAGCACAGACTGCTGGCAGGGAAATCAGTTTGAGCCGATCACAAATAGCTCTGCTATCAACACCTCTCCCACAACCCTCTCCTCCTCCTATTTTCTAATAATGGCATCACCGTTCTTCCAGCTCCAGGGATGGAAGTCTGAGTCATTCTGACTCCGCCCTCTGCCCCTCGTACAGCCAGCTGCCATTCCTGCTGATTCCACCTCTACACCGTCTCTGGAGTCCTGCCCTTCTTGAGGGTCCTGCCAGGACTCCGTGTCAGGCCTGCCTCTGGTTTGGGGACCCTGGCCTCCCTTCCCCAGGTCTGACCCCTGCTCCCCAACATCCCCTCACCGCCATTGCCACATGTTACTCGCTGCCTACAAACATACCACACTAATGCCCTGGAGTGTCCGCCTGGATGGAGCGCCGGTCCCTTACCTCTCCCAGCCTGCCTGTCCAGCCTCCTCCCAGGTTTTAAGAGCCAGCTTAATGGGTGTTCCTGCCCTAAGCTCACAGGCGCTCCCCCATCAGAGGTGACCTTCTCGTTGCCAGATGCCTCGCATGTCATCTGAACTCCTCTTGGGACAGTTTCCTCTTGTGCCTGGTTTGTGATGATCGCATAGATGTGTGTTTGGCTCCCGGAGTAGAGACTGAGTGATGTGCATTTTTGTGCCTCCCCAGGGAACTTGTATGTGACCTAGACTCAATAACTAATTGGGGTTTGATTAAAAATAGGGAAGGGTGGGAGTTTCCAATTCTGCTGACCCCAAAAGGGAGGATCTAAGCACCTTTTCTTTAAATACCCTCTTTCTCTGCAATGGCTTTTAGGGCCATTAGTTACTACCACCAGGAATTCCAAATAGGTGCAATAAATAGGGGCTCTGGTTTCCCCTTCTTTCTTCTTAAAAGAGCAATGGGCTATGAGCCAGGTATATGAATATGAACTAGAGTTCTGCTACTTTCCAGCTGTGTAACTTTAAGTGAGTGTCCTAACTCTCTGAGCCAATGGAGCTGACATGAACTGCGTCACCAAATGGGCAGTGTACGATGAAGGCAGGCATGCAGCTAAGCCCTGGGAGGTGGGCAGGGAGCGGCAGTTTAATCTGAGGACTTTGCCTCGACTGCCGCGGGCTGCTGCTGTGCTTGCAGAGGACACGTGTGCCCCTGCCTGATCCCTCTGCAGGCAAAGGCCAGACTCTGGAACATCCTGAGGCTGCAAGACTGCCTCTCACGCCCCTGACCCCTGGTCCCCCACATAGAGGAACAGATGAGCCCCCGGCACGGGCAGCAATTTCTCTGTGACCGATTCAGAAGTGGGAGCATGACTAGTTGACATACGTAACTGAATCTGCGTGTTTGGGCCAGAGGGGCCCTCAGGGGGTCTGTTCTCCCAGTGTCAGGTATGGACTGAGGCCCAGGTGCCTGATAATTCCAGAGGCTTCCATGGTCTCTGAGTTTTGAGCAAGAGAATTGGGAACAGAGTGAAAGGCATAATGGGTCAGTCTGGGGCATGCTGGCCCAAGAACAGGCTTTTGACTGAGGTCTCAGACTTTGCCAGGCCCAAAGGTAGCCTCCCCTTGGGCCTGGTCTGCTGGCTCTCGGGACCAAAGCAGTAGCCTGCCCGGCCAGGACAGGGAGAAGGCAGCTTTGAAGCCAGGAATTCTAGGTCGCTCTCCTGGCCCAGCCCCATCTGGTGACGTTGACCGTCAGGCAGTGCAGGGGAGAGCCTGGAGCACAGGGCAGAAAGGGGCTGTTAGTATTTGGAACCAGTTGGTGTGACTAGGAAGGGGGGGGAATGGAGCTAGGGTCAGAGTTTTCTAAATAAAACCCAGCCGCCAGCTGGTGTCTCATTTCAAGAAAATGGGTGAAAAGAGAGAGAGGCTTCGGTTGTTTACAGCAGAACCAACCGGTATTCTTTTGTACGAGAGCCGGCAGGAATGGAACTGTTTGCCTGGGTAGATGCCGCGGTTCAGACCAGACTGCATGGGCACCCGTCTGGAACGTGATAAGCGTTGGTGCAACCACTGCTGAGCACAGGGTGTGCCCCAAGACTTTTACGTACATTATTCACCCAAGTCTCCTGGCAGCCCTCTTATTGTTATCATTCCCATTTCAGACGGCAGAAAACAGACTCCAGTCATACTGAATGACTCCGAGGACTGACCTTCTGGTGGTAAGCAGAGAAGGAGTTTCAACTGGTCAGTGTACACAACCTGCGGAGAGGATAGGAGGATCTGAGAGTGAACTCAAGGAGACACGAGGTGCCCGTGGTCTTAGTTCAAGAACGCGGAACCCGCACTCGGTTAATGCGCCTTGGAGTTGCAGCCCAGCAAACACGAAGGACCCAGGAGTTTGCTCAGATTTGCCTTTTTGGGTTTAAGCTGATGTGTCAGCAACTGATACCCTGGTTCTAATGGGGCTTCCTGGAGAGAGGGGGTTAGCCTTGCTAACGGCTCCCCTCATTCTCCGCCTCTGCCCCCAACTCGCGCGTCCCGGTGGGTTTCACGCCCCTCTTCCCCCGGGCCAGCCGGGCTTTCCGCAGCGCGGGTAGAAGCGCGGGCTGCGCGCTGGGGCGGGGTCCCGGCCGGTGCAGGGCCGGAGGAGGAGTCCGGCCTGGCCGGCCCTGGCCCCGCCCACGCCCCGGCGAGACCCAATCGGGTGGTGGCCCCCGGCCGCCCCGCCCCGGTCCTGCCCGCGCGGCCGGCCCCCGCCGGGTCTCTGCGGCCCGCCGCCAGGCAGCTGGGAGCAGCGCTGGCGGTCGGATCTCGCCTGCGCCTCTTCGTCCGCTCGCGTGCTCGGGATGGCCGGCTACCTGCGGGTCGTCCGCTCGCTCTGCAGAGCCTCCGGCTCCGGGCCAGCCTGGGCGCCGGCAGCCCTGACAGGCCCCAGCTTGCAAGAGCAGCCGCGGCGCCACTGTGAGTGCCACGAGGGGGGTCCAGGCAGGGCGCGCGCCCGGCACCGCGACGTGGCGGCCTCCCGGACGGGCACCAGGGAGCGCGACCTGGGACGCTCGCGGGCGGGGACGGCGGGGTTGGGCACACAAAGAGCCGGGGGACGGGGACTCGCTCCCCTGCCCCAAGCTTCCAGGCCGCGGCAGGCGCAGGGGTGTGAACTTAAAGGATTGTGGCAACTGATGGCCCGGCGACACTGGCCCTGCGGCCCTGCGCTGGCTGGCGGGGGCACCAGGTTTCCCTGCGCCCCCGGATATCGCTGTAGCGGGTGCTGGGGTGTCCCGGGCCCGGAGGGTATCCTGCCCGCCCTGCGCCCTTGGAGGGAGACAAGCAACCGAGTGAGGCGGGAGTACCCGGCCCGCACCCTCCTCGGGAGGGAGAGCCGCGGCACAGTCCCTGCTCAGACAAAGGCGGGGAGGGAGGAGGCATCCACTTCCCCTTCCTTTTCAGCTGGGCGCGCTCTAATCCCTCCTCGCTGTCAGGCCCTCGTCAGCTATTTTTGGAGCCTCTTAACGCGACAGCTGGAGGAGCGTCCTTTTTATTTTCCCTTTTATTTGGACGTCCCGCTTCTCCTTGTCACCGCACTGGAGGCTCCATCCTGGGGCCTCTCCTTGGGTTGACCTGCCATTTCTCGCCGGCCGGCTTCCGCGCTGCTCTTGGCCCTGCTCCGTTCACCCGACTGGGAGACCTGGCAGCCGTGCGCCAAAATGTCACTTTCCGGAATCGTCCACGCAGCTCTGTGGTGCCCTTAGCTCCCTGCTTGGACAGGTCATAATAAGCAGGACTTGGCCTGATCCTCCATTACCAACGCAGGTTGCTCGTCTGGCATTCGGGCACTGGCCTGACCCTGGCTCTCCATCGCCAGCTACAAAGGCAGGGAACAATGTAGGTCCCTTGATCCTGTCTGATGCCTGTTGCCACGGAAACCCCTATCCTGACCTGGCCGGGAGCCCCTTGAGGTCAGCCAGGAGAGTGAGGAAGAGGGGGTGGGGCCCAGGCGGCCTGGCCTCAATAATCTTTAACCGAGTGTGGGAGCAGCTGACTCCCCGGAGCTGGGGAGGGAAGGGGGAGGGGAAGAGCTTGGGTCCCAGCAACCCCCCTCCCCCGCCAAGGAGAAAGGGGCATTTCTGCTTTTGTCCTTTTGAGATTTGTCACTAAGGGGTCAGCCCTGCAACTCCAAGGTTCCAAGTGCCCCCAGGCCCCACACAAAGTTTCCCATATGGCACCACCTTCAGCAGAATATGGTGAAAGTTAGATATGTTCTCCAATTCTCCCCTTTTTTCTGCATTGATGGTAAAAAAAGAAACAAAAAACACACAAACAAGAAAACAAAGCCCTTTTTGGGGGCCTGAATTTTGGTAACACATAAAAAGAGCAATCAGTTGCAGGTCTTTCCAGAAGTACGCAAATGGGCTGGTTATTAATGGGCAGAATGCCTGGTGTTTTAGCTGGACATGAGACTATACAATTGTGACCTCTGCTAGCTTGTTACCTGGCAACACTGCTGGAGACAGCATACTTGGCATTCCCCCTGATGACAAGGAAAGAATATTTTTTGGCTCAAACAGGCTTGTGTTTTTGCTGCAGGGCAATTCCCACACGTATCTCTTTCTAGTTTTGCAACTCATAGGCCTCCGGCGACTGCTGGTGGTAGTTCTGTTAAGTTAGAGTCTGGGGAAGTGAGGGTGGGCTCTGCCCAACCGCTCAATGGGAGAGTTGCTTATCTAGCCTTTCTTTGCTCCGCTCCTAGCCCGGAGCTTAATTTTCTCACCCTGCCCCTTAACTTTTCAGATCTTGGCCTGCACTTGTAGATTCCAGGGCAAATTATTTAATGATTGTTCAAAGTTTTGCAGACCCACCAGTAGAGTTCTTATGTGTTCTTCACTGAGCCTGTATCAACCACATCAGATAAGACCGCCACTGCCCTGCCAGAGCTGTTTTGGTTGGTCATGTTTAGGCCCAGTAGGTTTTGAAGAAGAGCCTCTCTGGATAGCCTGAGGTCTGCTCCAAAATCCTCTATGTGAGGTTGAGGCCTCTTGTGCTGATTCCATTCAGGGTATGAGGTACTGGAAACTGCTCTCTGATTACTGGAAGCCAAGCTCTGTGGCCGGCCCTGGAGTTTACACTTCTGTAAACCCATGTTTGAAATGCCAGCAGATTGCAAATATTAATACACTTTATAATTTTATTTATTTATTTTTTTCCCCCAAAGCCCCAGTAGATAGTTGTATGTCATAGTTGCACATCCTTCTAGTTGCTGTATGTGGGACGCGGCCTCAGCATGGCGGGAGAAGCGGTGCGTCAGTGCACGCCCGGGATCTGAATCCCGGGCCGCCAGCAGCGGAGTGCGGGCACTTAACTGCTAAGCCACGGGGCCGGCCCTATTAATACACTTTAAATTGTGAGCCTCTGCAGGTCTCCAGGGCAGGGAGCCCACTGCCCGGCAGAGATGCCACCGTGTACATTTGTGATAATCTGGTACAGTCTGATGGTGAGAACTCACCGGCCTTCATGTGGCACTGCATCCCAGGAGGGTGGGAGAGGAGGGAGCACATTTTATCCAAACAGGAGGTGAAGGCAGGGCAGCCCTTACCACAGACCAAATTGACTGAATTGACATTTATTCATGCCTTCAACAAATATTGTGCTTTGACTGTGTGTCAGGCACTGTGCAAGGTGCTGGAGATAAAGCTGGGAGCAAGAGGAAAGATTTCCCTTATGGAGCTTAAATTCTAATGTGGGGACAGACAGTAAACAAGGTAGAGGTTGACTAGCGTGATATATGGTAAGAAGAGCTAAAGAGAACAGATGAGCAAGGACTGTGTGCAGGAAAGTGTGGATAGGGCAGCCAGGATAGGGCAGCCTCACTCAGTGAAGCCCTGAGGGAGCGAAGGGAGCAGGCCAGTAGTTATCAGGGGAAGAGGGCACTGCAGGTGCCAAGGCCATGCTGGAGGAGTGCGCCTTTGCCTGTGGGAGAAGCAGAGGAAGGAGTGGGTGAGGCTCGCTTGGAGTGCACAAGAATGAGTGACGGGAGATGAGGGCGGGCAGTGGGGGCCGTGGGGGCTTGCAGACCGTTTTTGAGGACTTTGGCCTTTACTCTGAGTGAAAGGGCAGGCTTTGCAGGGTTTTGAGAGGTGTGTCATGGCCTAATTTACATTTTAACAGGAGTGCTCTGACTCCAGGGACCTGGTAGGAGGCCATAGTAATTATCTGACAAGAGAGGATGGTGGCTTGGACCTGGGTGGTGGCACGGGGGGGTGGGGAGAAGTGGTTGGATTGTGAATGTATTTTGAAGGAAAAGCCAAAAGGATTTTTGGATGGTTTGGATGTGGGTGGGAGAGAAAGGGAGGAGTAAAGGATGACACCAAGGAAAATACTAAAGGCTCTTCTAGAATTGCTGCCCTGCCTTGAGCTCCCAGGAATTGGGGGCTTTTTTTTACTTTCTGCTGGGCCGTGCTGGCCGAGTGGTCTCTGCTGAGTGCAGATGGATAGGAATGTGGTGGAAGCAGTTACTCTTGGGGGCAGCCGTCTTGGGAGGGACCTCTAGCCTTGGGTTTGGACCAGCAAGCAGATCCTGAAACTAGGGACAGGTTTTTTTTTTCTTTGTGAGCAAGATCAGCCCTGAGCTAACATCCATGCCAATCCTCCTCTTTTTGCTGAGGAAGATTGGCCCTGAGCTAACATCCGTGCCCATCTTCCTCCACTTTATGTGGGACACCGCCACAGCATGGCCTGACAAGCGGTGCGTCGGTGTGCGCCTGGGATCCGAACCTGGGCCGCCAGCAGCGGAGCACACGCACTTAACCACCAGCCCCCTAGGACCAGGTTTTGAAATCCTTGGTGTGGGGTGCTAGGAGCCCCAGAACAGGAGAAGAGTCAACCTAATGGGCCTCTTGTGACTGGTGTAATTCCATCCCACACTCTGGCCAAGAGGACAGTGTTTGTGCAACGTGTCATCTGAAGACTTCATGGTGACTGTCCCCTGCAGGCTTTTAGGGAGCCCCAGCCACTGTTCCTTGGATTTCAGGTCACTTGTCACCACTTGTCTCCCAGAGAGGGGCCAATGATGGGGGTGTCTCCACTGTACCGGCTGAACAACAGACAAGGTCTCAAACTCCGATGCCTCGGGGCGCTCTGGGAGGGCACATGGCTGCCTGGAATGAAGGGAGAGGCTGTCCTCAGCCCAGCAGGTGGAAGTAACTCATTCTTCAAGAGAGACTGGATATTTATGTAAAATCTGCTGGGTTTTTTTGACTGGTTTAAATTTTTAAAAAAATTTTAATTTTCATTTCTCATTTTTTATTGTGGTGAAAAACACATAACAAAAATTTCCATCTTAACCATTTTTAAGTGTACAGTTCAGTAGTTTAAGTATATTCACACTGTTGTGCAACCAATCTCCAGAGCTTTTTCATCTTGCAAAACTGAAACTCTATACCCGTTAAACAACTCCACGTTCTCCCCTCCCCCAACCCTTGGCAACCACCATTCTACTTTCTGTTTCTATGATTTTTTTTGTGTGAGGAAGATTGGCCCTGAGCTAATATCCGATGCCAGTCCTCCTGTTTTTGCTGAGGAAGGCTGGCCTTGGGCTAACATCCGTGCCCATCTTCCTCTACTTTATATGGGACGCCGCCACAGCATGGCTTGACAAACGGTGCGTCGGGTCTGCGCCCGGGATCTGAACCTGTGAACCCGAGGCCACCGAAGTGGAGTGCGGGAACTTAACCGCCGCGCCACCGGGCCAGCTGCTGTTTCCATGATTTGACAACTAGGTACCTCATATAAGTGGAATCATACAGTATTTATGACTGTATAAATAAATACAGTGACTGGCTTTTTTCACTTAGCATAATGTCCTCAAGATTCATCCGTGTTATAGCATGTGACAGGATTTCCTTCCTTTTTAAGGCTGAATAATATTCCATTATATGCACAGTCAGCCCTCCATATCTGCAGGTTCTGCATCCATGGAACATGTACACGGAACTGAACATGTACACGGAACTGAACATGTACAGACTTTCTTGACATTATTCCCTAAACAATACAGTATAACAGCTATTTACACAGCATTTACATTGTGTTAGGTATCATAAGTAATCTAGAGATGAGTTGAAGTATACAGGAGGGGCCGGCCCCGTGGATTAGTGGTTGAGTGCGCGCGCTCCGCTGCTGGCGGCCCGGGTTCGGATCCCGGGCGCGCACCGACGCACTGCTTGTCCGGCCATGCTGAGGCCGCGTCCCACATACAGCAACTAGAAGGCTGTGCAACTATGACATACAACTATCTACTGGGGCTTTGGGGGGGGGCAAAATAAAGTATACAGGAGGATGTGTGTAGGTTATAGGCAAATACTATGCCATTTTATGTAAGGGACTTGAGCATCGTGGATTTTGGTATCCATGAGGGGTCCTAGAAGCAATAATACCCTGCAGATAACAGGGATGACTGTATGTACCATGTTTAAAAAAAATATTCAAGTTAAAATTTGACCTTCTGAGTAAGATATAGAAATTGTAAAAAGCTTAGGCAATATAATTATGAAATCCTTACATATTTAGTACGGCTTCTAATTTATTATAAGAGCTACTTCCCAAAAATGTTAATCACAGCTGGATTGAAAGAGTATTTGGGAAATGTCACAGTGTTGTTTATATAAGTCTACCGCATAAGTCTATTGGAGATCCAGAGGGAATTTGCCTTTGTGGAATTTGAAACGAAAGAACAAGCAGCAAAAGCTATAGAGGTAGGTCCAGATCCATCACTAAAACACGGAAGTGCTTCCTTTTTTACTTTCAAAACAAGTACATCCATGTTTAAGTGGTGGGGCGCCCAGTCTTGGAAAAACTTGGAATTATGAGCATCATATAACCTTTTGGAGGAAAGTTTTTCTTAACCTTCCTGGATTAGTTTCCAGAGTCCTATTCTCCTCTTGAGGGTTCATACCACGTTGTGTTTATCGATTCATTCATCGATGGACACTTGGGTTGCTTCTACCTCTTGGCTGTTGTGAATAGTGCTGCTCTGAACATGGGTATACAAGTATCTCTTTGAAACCCTGCTTTTAATTATTTTGGATATATATCCAGAAGGGGAAATGCTGGATCATATGGTAATTCCATTTTTAATTTTTTGAGGAACCATCATAGTGTTTTCCATTATGGCTGCAACATTTTACCTTCTCACCAACAGTGCACAAGGGTTCCAATTTCTCCACATCCTTGTCAGCGCTCATTATTTTCTGTGTTTTTGATAGTAGCCATCCTAATGAGTGTGAGGTGGTATCGTGTGGTTTTGGTTTACATTTCCCTAATGATTAGTGATGTTGAGCATCTTTTCATGTGCTTGTTGGCCATTTATGTATCATTTTTGGAGAAATGTCTATTCAAGTCCTTTGGCCATTTATTAATCGGGTTATTTGGTTTTTCGTTGTTGAACTCTCCTGATTTTTAAACCGTGGTCGCCAATTAACATTAAACAAAAAACAAAAACAAAACCCAAAACAATACCTGGGCCAAACAAAATGCGCCTCTGCTGCTTGGACTCACACAGCCCCTCGGGGAAGTTTGTTTCCTGAGAGGCCTCCGCACCCCTGGCTTTGATAATGGCCTGCCTGCTCTCTCCGTTGCCTGTGGGTTTTCCTTCCCACACTCACTCCTTGAGGGCAGGCACTGTTGTGTTTTAGGTGTCTCAGGAAGAGGTGGTTAGCACCTGGTTGTCCAGTAAATAACTGGGCTCCATGGTCTCTGAGGGTTTGACAGCTGCATGCACAGCAGGGCGGGCTGCCTGCTGTGATCTTGACCGTGAACTCCGCGGAGGCGGTGTGGTGCCTGCAGTCCACAGGCTGCTGTGCTTGAAGCCCAAAACTTGCGTGGAGCCCAGGCTTAGGCAGAAACCTTTAGCACTGGCCCCTAAATGAATCTTTCCTTAGGGATCCTGATTATGGTAGGCTCCATATATTTTTAAAAGTTTGGTTACCTCTCATCAAATTAACTCATAGGAGATGCTCCTAAAAACCAAGCTAGCTCTGCAACAGCCCAGTAGACTTTCTGCAGGTCCTAAAGCCCTTTCCACTCAAGCTTCAGACCAGAAAAGGTGAAAGAATTTTGAGCTTGGGTCCACAGCCCACTGCATCTCGGGAAGGGTGGTAGAGCAGTGCTGGCAGTGTCCACCTTGTTCTCTGGGGAGCGAAATATTTACAGACTGTTTGCTTTCTGCTTCTCCACAGCTGACCCACAAGGGCCCCCAGAGGCTGCACTTGAGCCAGGGATCTGCGTTCTGTCCTTTCTCTGACATAGCCACGCTCCTTGGGTCTCATTTTCCTCCCTGAATGGTCTCTAAGATTCTTTTTAGATTAAAAAAAAAATCTGTTTGCATTTCTTTGGAAAGTGAATTATTTTGCTGCACATAATTCACCTTTTTCTTAGCGGGTCAGAGATGTCGTCATGAGTTGTGGCTGTGGTGTGTGTCGTAGCACGGTGACATATTTGAGGTCTGTTGGCTTTGGTCACTTTTGTTTTATTTATTTTTATTTTTATTTTTTTTAATTTTATTTATTTTATTTTTTCCCCCAAAGCCCCAGTAGATAGTTGTATGTCATAGCTGCACATCCTTCTAGTTGCTGTATGTGGGACGCGGCCTCAGCATGGCTGGAGAAGCAGTGCGTTGGTGCGCGCCCGGGATCTCAACCCGGGCCGCCAGCAGCGGAGCGCGCGCACTTAACCGCTAAGCCACGGGGCCGGCCCCACTTTTGTTTTAAATGTGCCTAAGTGGCCCTGCTTAGCTGCTTTTTTTAGGCCTGCTTTTCATAGGCTTCTGTCCCTTGCTGTCAGCCTAGCCACTGTCACTTCTTGCGACTGTTGGCATTTTCAAGTGAACGTCCTTGTCCCCTCTTCTGGTTTGCTGGGTCTCATCTATGGCAAGGGGGAAGACCATAACTACATCTGTAAGGACTGTGTGTAACCTAAGAGTACATAGGCCCTGAGTGAGGGCCGAGGAGCGCTCCTTTGGGGACAGGGCCCAGCTCTCAGCTGTCCTGTGCCTACCCGGGTTTCAGCAGCCAGTGCGACTTCTGAGAACTGAGGCCCGACTGCAGGTTTTGCACAGATCTTGTTGCCCTGCTCTGCAGTCGCTGCTTCTTCAGAGACTGGGCAGAGGAACATGCTGGCGCTGGGCTGCCCCTGTCTGCTGCAGCTCAGGGTCAACAAGCTTCGTCCCAGGTAGTCTGCACTGCCTTGATTAATTGGATGGGCCATTTTCTTGAGGTTTCTTTGGAATTCACTTCCCAGATGGTTGGTTTTTCTCACGAGTCAGACTTTCCTTGAAGAGCCTCCCCTAGCTCCTCTTTCCTTCTCCGCCATCTCCCTGGACAGAGGTCAAGCCCTTGTCCAGTCCTTGGATGCTTCTCTGGCAGGACTGGCCAACCTGAACCAGCTTGGATCAGGGGTTCTGGGTTCCATTCTCAGGTGCCCTAAGCCTGTCCTTCCCATTGTGCAAAGTGTGAGTCCTCTGTTTTCAAACTATAACCTTGGGCAGGAAACCAGTATGCCCTCCAAGCCTCAGTTTCCCCACATTTAAAGTGGAGATAATGATACTCCCTTCAGGAGTGGTTTTGAGGATTAAATGGAATCATATAAAAGATGAGGTGCACCATCAGGTACATAGGAGGTACTCAGTACAATTTCCTTTCTCATTTCAAGTTAGTCGGGTTCTCAGGTTGTAAGCAACAGACAGAGTTAATGACTTGCTAACTTTGAGAGGAAGTTATTGGAAGGACATGGGGTAGCTCATAGAATTGCAGGGAAAACTAAAGAACCAAGTCTAGGACAAGAGAGGATTCTGGGCTGCCCTTGGGACCTGGGTGGCAGGAGGCTCTGGGCAGCCTCTCCCTGACTTCCTGCTGGACAAGGTACCCCAGCTGGCTCTTGTCCTCTGTGTTGGTCTCCTCTGCCTTCAGATTCCAGGGGAGGGGATCTGACTGGCCAGGCTGGCATCTTTCTGGCTAGTCCTAGCTGGCCATACTCATTGGGGGATCCAGGTCCCCTGAGCAGTCTGGGAGCTGCTCCTGCAGAAGAGGGAGTGAATACTGGGCAGCTGGACCCTGGCTGACTACTGCTCCCTCATTGGTGAAGGATGGGTCTGGCCGGGGAGGAGAGAGGCTCCCCTACCAACCTCCCCAGGAGCGTGATGCGCTGTCTGTACCTGGTTCTAGATGCTGACAAGAGGATCAAGGTGGCAAAGCCGGTGGTGGAGATGGATGGCGATGAGATGACCCGTATTATCTGGCAGTTCATCAAAGAGAAGGTAGTTCCTTCCCGCAGTGGGCGGCTCTCCAGGTGGCTGGCCAGGCACAGTGTTCAGTCTCAGCCTAGGTCTCCTGGGCCCCCTTCAGGTCCCTGGGACTCACTCGTCACCCTGGTGGACAGCAGCAGTTTCCTGTTTCTCTCCTCCGTCCACCCTTCTTTCGTGTCCTGACCACTCATGGTTCTGGTGACACCTGGTAGGCTTGTCCTCAGCAGCCTGTCTCCTGCTGGTACCAAATCCTTCATGCTTTAAGATATGTGTGCAGATCCAAGGCTGACCCTGTGTCAGACCCGTCTTGATCCGCTGCATTCCAGTATGCTTCCTTGAGGGAGGGAATGGAGAACAGGGCTGGTGTGCAGGGCAGCCTCATAGCCCACAGCTGTGCACATGGTTAACCTTTTCCTAGCAGTTCCAGATGTCATTGTGAGTCTGTTGTGAGTCACTGTGATGTCATTGTGAGATGTGGCTGTGGTGTGTGTTGTAGGACGACGATATGTCTGAGCCCCCAGGGCAAATGGTTCCCAGTGTGGCTGCTTGGCTTCTCCAGTCACTGTGGCCTGGGTCCGCCCGGGAGAGCACATTGTCCATGTGGAGACCCCCACATTGTGTGTATGTCACGAGAAGCAGGGCAAGAACCACCACTTCTATTTGGGGAAGAAGAGGGAACCCATTGTGTAGAGAAATCTAGGTGCACTTGGGGTTCAGCCGAGTTGATGGGCCATCATGGGAGCAGGTGGTCCACGCTAGGAGACGAGCCCTGCAAGGGCTACAGCCTGCTCTGCCAACCTCTCTCCAGAACCCCGGCCTCCTGCCAGCTTTGGCCTGGCCCCTCTGAGGATGGCTGACCCTAGCCCTCTGCTCTAGTGCCCCCACCCTCTGCTGGCCTTCCCTGGTTCCTGCCCTGCTGGGGTGTCCCTGCCACGGCCCACAGACTTCTCCTCATGCCCCTGAGTCACAGTCATCTGGGCTGATGCCTTGCCCTGGCTGTCTGTCTCTAGCTCATCCTGCCCCACGTGGATGTCCAGCTCAAGTATTTCGACCTGGGGCTCCCAAACCGCGACCAGACCAACGACCAAGTCACCATCGACTCCGCGCTGGCCACCCAGAAGTATAGTGTGGCTGTCAAGTGTGCTACCATCACTCCTGATGAGGCCCGTGTGGAAGGTGCGAGGGCGTGGAGGTGGGTGGATTGGGGCAGTGGGGCTGTGAGTGACCCCAGTCTCTCTGGGAACGCCTGGTAGACAGGGGAGCCTTAGCAGTCTCTGTAGCGAGGCTGGGCAGAGGCGGTTAAGGGGCTGGCCTCAGGTTCCACAGTTAGGGTGTGGCAGAGCTGAGACCGGAATCCATGTCCCCTGCTCCCAGGCCAGTGGTGTTGCTACTGTGCTGTGTGGCTCTGGCCAGTGAAGGTGTCACGGGTAGCAGCGAGGAGGAGGAGGAGGAAGCTAATGTTGACGCTGCCACAGTGAGGACAGCCTCTTTGGTCAGCTTGCTCCTCTGGTCTCCTGAACTGTTTGCAGGTGGGCTTTCAGAGAGACTCCCGGGCTGCCTCTGTCCAGAGGCTGTGTATCAGACCTGTATCCTCAGAACCCCGGAGGGCTCTGGGGAACATCGCTGGTGTCCTGTCACTGTCTTGGCATTGCAGGTTGGCCCCCTGCCCCTGTGGCCATGGAGGGTCCTCATGGAGGTGCCCCACCAGGCTTGGACTAGCTGCTGGTCCCTGGTTCTGGGGGCCACTCTCGAGGGTTCCATAAAATGGCACCAGTGTGTGGATAAAGGGGCCAGGTTTGGATCATTTAAGAAAGGGTGGTTTAGGAGTTTGCAGAGTTCTCCTCCCTACTTCTTGCAATGAGGGAACCAGAGGAGGCATTCAGGACTCATCCTCTCCAGACCCTCCCAGCCCCCCCGATTTGCAGGTTGTACCGACCTCAGGGTAGAGGAATTGTTTTAGTGTAAGCTCTTTCCGCGGGTTTTCTTTTACTTCTCCTGATCCCTGGCATTTATATATCCCCATTTATGGACGAGGAAGTAGAGGGTCATAGTCTTAATGACGTGGGCTGGACCCCGCGGGTAGTGGCAGGACTGGGGCTAGAACCAGGGCGTCTGGAGTGAGGCAGTGTGCTGCTGACTACGTCCCAGTGTGATGTGGGAATAAGAACAGCTGACAGGGCCCTTACCACGTGCCAGACACTGTTCTAGGTGCTTTACATATGAGCTCATTCAGTCTTCACAGCAACCCAGAAGGCTAGGTATTTTACCAATAATTTCATTTTGTAGCCCACGGTGAGCCACTTGCATAAGGCTCACAGTTAGAGGTGGACCTTGAAGCCAGGAAATCCGATTCCGGAGCCCACACATTCACACCCTAGACTCTACTGCTTCCCCCAGGATGACTTTTTTAGGATCTCCATCTGGCTGCATTCTTGCTTGGGGTTCAAATTCTGGTTGGAAGGTGGGGGCTTCAGTTAGACCACTTCATCTCTGTCCTCATAGAGTTCAAGCTGAAGAAGATGTGGAAGAGTCCCAATGGAACCATCCGGAACATCCTTGGGGGGACTGTCTTCCGGGAGCCCATCATCTGTAAAAACATCCCACGCCTCGTCCCTGGCTGGACCAAGCCCATCACCATTGGAAGGCACGCCCACGGTGACCAGGTTGGCTATGGCAGGAGCTGGGCTCTGCTGGCCTGGGACCCCAATCTGGAGCCCCTGGCCTGAGCCGTCCTCTTGTCTCTGCAGTACAAGGCCACAGACTTTGTTGTTGACCGGGCCGGCACGTTCAAGGTAGTCTTCACCCCGAAGGACGGGAGCAGCGCTAAGGAGTGGGAGGTGTACAACTTCCCTGACGGTGGCGTGGGCATGGGCATGTACAACACTGACAAGGTGAGGCCCCGCACGTGGCTCCTGAGCTCCCTCCTCCCCCACCCTGTCCTTCTTGGGCCACGTCGGGTTGGTGGTTCTGACTGTTGTTCCTGTGTCAGTGGCCTGTGAGCAGAGGCCTGTGAGCAAATGCAGCTTGGATGTGTTCAGGGGGACCCGCAGTGGGCCCCCTGTGGAGTGGGGCTGTCCGACTCCTGCTTAGCCAGATGCTCCTGCTCCCCAAGTTCCGGTGCTCATTCTCAGACGCACCTTTGGGGACATGTTAGTTGTCAGGACTCTTGGCTTAAACAAACTCGGGTTTTTAACACCTCTTTCCCTCCCCATCCCCCATCCCTTGGCTTTCCTTTCCTCTGTGGTTGGCCTCATTCTCAGGCCATGAAGAAGTGGCCATCAGTAGCTCTAGGCACTCTGCCAGCTTGGCTACCCCATCAGAAAAGAGCCTTTTTGCTCCTGGTTGCAGCAAAAGTTCCAGGCCTGGGTCACATGACCATGAGCCAATCATGGAGGCCCAGGAGAGGAAGGGCTCTGATTGGATAAACCAGGATACACTGTCAACTCTAGACGCTGGTGGGTGGGCTGGGGGAATTAGCCCCACCCCAGCCATATGGTGTGAGAATTGGGGAGGGGGAGATAGCTTTCCAAAGCAAGGTTGGGGGGCTGCTTCCTCTCAGAAGTTGGGAGGAGGATACGGGGCTAGAGAAACAACAGATGCTCACCCCAGGGTGGCTGGGTTAACCCAGACTGCCAGAGAGGGTCGTGTGGGAGGAAGGGATGCCATTCCCGGGGCCCGGGCCTTCCCATGGACCATGCCAGGGACCTCTCTCTGTCCCCGCAGTCCATCTCGGGTTTTGCGCACAGCTGCTTCCAGTATGCCATCCAGAAGAAGTGGCCCCTGTACATGAGCACCAAGAACACCATTCTGAAAGCCTATGACGGGCGCTTCAAGGACATCTTCCAGGAGATCTTTGACAAGTAACAGCCTCTCCTTACTGCTTCCCAAGGACTCCACAGCCCTTCTTCCCTGTCCCTCCAGCCCCATCCTGCTGAGGTGGTCACTGTCCCACTGCATTTGGCACAGCTCTGAGGCTCGGGGAGGGATCCCCAACCTGTCAGCCTCCTGCCCTCTCCCCACAATAGACCCTTTTGCTCCCAGGCACTATAAGACTGAGTTCGACAAGAATAAGATCTGGTACGAGCACCGGCTCATTGATGACATGGTGGCTCAGGTCCTCAAGTCTTCAGGTGGCTTTGTGTGGGCCTGCAAGAACTATGACGGGGACGTGCAGTCGGACATCCTGGCCCAGGGTATGCTCGGAGCACCCTGCTCCCGGCGGGGATGGATTGTAGGTCTTGTCTGGCTGGGGGGATTTTCACACCCTTTTGGTAGAAAACTTCTCTAGTGTAGCAGCAGGAGTGGGGCTTGCCTGCTCATTGCAGAGTCCCCTGTGGACAGCAGGGGGCAGGAGCTCCCTGGCATCTCAGTGAGGAAGGCTCACAAAGTAGGTTTGGACTGGTGTATTACTAAGGCTGCCATTACAGAGAAAGGACACAGGAATTCAAGTTCTAAAGGGCTAGGTGTGTCAGCTCTGAGGTTGTTCCTGTCCGTGAAGGGGCCAAGTGACTCTTGGTTCCAGATTTTGACTAGGTTTGGCTCGAGCACAACTGGATGTTCTTTAGATTAAAGAGAATTCAGTTTGCACAGTGAACCTTTTGGATATAGGAGAATATTGGGGAAGATGGCAAACCCCAAGCCCTAGAGTGTCCGGAAGGACAAATTGGATTGTGAGCATGGGTGAGGCTAATAGAGAAGACCCATGAGAAATAGTCCAGTTGTGTTGGGAACAAGAGCAGGAAAGGTGGTGGGAGTAGGCAACATGCAAAGCATTGAGACTGCAAGGGAAACAAGGTTACGTGAGATGGGGTGAGGCGTAGCTCCTGATAAGGAGAAAAGTGAAGCCCACGCCAGGTTGCGATGAAAAGGTGGAGGATCTCGATGCTTTATAAAAACCTTTGGCTTTATTTTGAAAAGTTCAGTGGTGATCCTCTCACCAGAACAATTCCCATCTACGATGGAAGGATGAAAAGCCATAGCAGACAAGAGAAAGGCGTGCAAGTTCGCCTTAAGTATATAAGGAATTGGTGAGTGTGAAGGTCCAGGTCAAAACGGAGAAGGCGTCACCCTTCCCCTGCCCCAACAGCAAAAATTCTTCGACAAATAATTTTCCTTCTTGTTTTGGTGCCATGGAGTGCTTTTGAAGCGCAGGAGACCTTGACAACAGAAAAGGTTGACATCTGGACTTGGAAAAATTTGGAAATAAATCACAAAGCTTTAAAGTAGCCTAAAAGAGCAGCAGATAAAGTGATCGAGGTGAAATAGCTGGCAGCAGGCTTTATCCTTTCTGCTTGAATGAGCCTTTTGGTCACGAGCCAGGCTAGGTGGGCAGAACTCAGTGGGGTCTTGGGCCCTGGGGGCCACAGGCTCTGGGACGCCTGGCCGTGGGGACACAGATGTGTGTTAACAGGCTGATGACAGCCACCTTCGAGTGCCCTCCTGCTCTTGCTGGGCTCTGGAGACCACAACAAAGGTCGACAAGCCCAAAACAGTCCTGTCCTCCCGAGTTATGGTTGGGGGTGGGTGGAGACACAGCTGAGAGGCAGCTACGACAGCAGGAAGGCAGGGGGGCTCAACCCCGGTGGTCTGAGGAGTGGCGCTGGCACTGAGAGGAGGGTCTTCCCACTCTTCAGGCTTCGGCTCCCTTGGCCTAATGACGTCTGTGCTGGTCTGCCCGGATGGGAAGACCATCGAGGCTGAGGCTGCTCACGGGACGGTCACCCGCCACTATCGGGAGCACCAGAAAGTGAGTGTGGGGACCATGGCCGCATGGCCGACTCCCCCAGGGACCCAGAACCCACTGGCCTTGAGGGCTGGGAGGGTGGGCCTGGCCCTATCAGTCCAGGGGTGGGCCGCTGCGTCCAGGTGGCCCCCTTGTTGCCTGGTTCGGCTCTTGATCCCCCTTTGGCCCCGCCCCCCAGGGCCGGCCTACCAGCACCAACCCCATTGCCAGCATCTTTGCCTGGACGCGTGGCCTGGAGCACCGGGGGAAGCTGGACGGGAACCAGGACCTCATCAGGTGAGTGCAGAGGGTGGGGTCTGAGCTGGCCCAGGGCAAGTGCTGGGCCCTGGCTCTGCACAGCTGGGGTCTCACTCTGCCCCATCCGCTGCAGGTTTGCCCAGACCCTGGAGAAGGTGTGCGTCGAGACAGTGGAGAGCGGAGCCATGACCAAGGACCTGGCAGGCTGCATTCATGGCCTCAGCAAGTGTGTGGCCTGGGGTAGAGGGCAGGGCTGGCCTTCCGGGACCTCAGGGCCGGGTGGGAAGAAGCCAGTGGACCCCTCTTAGAGGCCCTCTCCTGAGTCGGCTTAGCCGCCAGGGGCCTGGGGCAGGACAGGTCCACAGTCCTGAGGGGTGGCTTGGGCCAGGCCTCCCCAGACCAGGCCCAGTGAGTTGGTCCTCATGCCTGAGGCTGGCTGCTCAGAGCCTTTCCATCCCCTCCTGCACCCATCTCCCAGCTTCTCCCAGGAGAGCTTGTACCCAGCTGCCTAGTCACCTAGAAAAGAAAACAGACCCTACCAGGTTCCTGCTGAATTTGCTGTGGCCCTTTGGCGGTGGGCTATGGGTAACATTTGACCTATAGCCTGGGTGTGCCCCTCCCCACAGGGCACGAGAGGACTGCCGTTCAGATGCCCAAGCTCGGGCTCTGCCCTGGAAGGGTCTCACGTGCGTGGTGTTCTCTTGGCAGTGTGAAGCTGAACGAACACTTCTTGAACACCTCGGACTTCCTGGACACCATCAAGAGCAACCTGGACAAAGCTCTGAGCCAGCAGTAGCGGGGGCAGGGAGCGCTGCCCGGCAGCTGTGGGGCACGGGTCGCAGCCACGCGGGCTGCGGGCCACGGCTGCCCCCAACACGAGGTGGAGGGTGAGCCTCATGGCCCCTCTCAGGAGGCCTTTCTAGGGGACGTTTTTTATAAGCAAGATGTTTTTAAAAGTACGTATCTGCGTTTTCCCTCACGGTGACGTGAGGCAGGAACAGTGTGTTTTACCTCAGCCAGTCAGTATGTTTGGCATACTGTAATTTATATTGCCCTTGGAACACATGGTGCCATATTTAGCTACTAAAAAGCTCTTCACAAAACTGTCTGCTGTGTTTGTACCTGAGGGGAAGGAGGCAGCTGAAGCCCAGAGGCAGAGGCCTTCAGAGGGCTTGGTGATTCCACCAGGGACAGACTGAGCACCTCAGGGCACAGTAGGTCTCTGTCTTAGGCCTCTATCCAGTCAGGGGGCCACCACGGCAGGGTGGGGGGACCGGGCAGCAGTGGGAGCCTCCTGCATTCTACAGGAGTGGCCTCAGGAACTGCTGGGACTCTTGGGGCACAGGCCTGTGGGTTCTCTGGAATTTCCTAGCATGATCCGGTTCCTATATCCTGTTCTGCATTTTAGGATTGTTATTATTTCCTGATAGATTCTATTTTTATTTATTTTTTTCTTTGTTGGTTTTAACCTCTTTTTAAACATCTCCAGACCTCTTTATTTGCCCTTTTCTCAGTCCTCAAAACAGGTCCCACCCAGTAGCTGCCTCTCAGTTCTCTTCACGGCCACCTGGGGCTGGGGGTTGGGAGTGTCCAGGCCAGTGGGTCCCAGACTTGGGTTCATCTTCACCATTCTTTGGCAAAACTAGAAAAGTAAGGTTATAAAGTTGCTATAAAACTGAATAGGTCCAATCTAAAGGGGGTTATCTTTTATGCAGGGATTGATTATACTGTCATGCACCGCATAACAATGCTTTGGTCAACGACGGACCGCATATACAACAGTGGTCCCATAAGATTAATACCATAGAGCCTAAGATGGGCTGTAGCGCCCACGCACATGGGAGGCCCCCTTCTGTTTGAAAGACCACTCTTCCTCAGTAATTGCACCGAACTCCCGGGGCTGTAGGAAGAAAAGCTGGTGTGCTGGCTCTGCTAGGTCCAGCTCCTGGAGGGGAAGCTCAAGGTTTCTGGGCCCTTCTTGGTCATCAGTAGCAAAGGGCTGGCAGCTCCCCAGAATGCACAGCTTCTGAAGCCGTCTGGCATTGGGAGCTGGCTTCTGTTGTGGTGCCCTGTTGGTGGGTAAGGAGGGGCAGCGGCTTTTCTCTGCCAGTGGTGGGAATTCTGGGGCCTTGCCCCCCCCCGGCCCGCCCCGGGCTTGGAGCAGCTCGCTGTGGGGGCCTGGCCTGCCTGTGGCCATTCCAATGCAAAGGATGGTCTGGGTCCCCTCCAGGTCCCTGCAGACTGATGCCCCACTGTGTGGTGCCGGGAAGCCTTATTGGGAATTTCTTCTGGGGGAGGGGTGACAACCACGTCCCCAAGAACCATGGAAAGAAGCACCTGCAGCACCTCACTAAAGAATATTCATTTATTTATAATTATTGCTAAGTAAACTTCTTTTTTAAACAGGAACATAAAAACACAGTAGGGCTTTGCACAAGTGGAATTTCTAAACAGTTGGTTTGTGTACATGTCAAAATAAGTTAGAATGGAATTCGTCCAGGAGTTTCCAAGTCACCCGAGAGGCCGCACGCCTCTTTTGGAAAGGTTGGGGAGGACTGAGGACAGGAGCCTTGCCAAGAGCACCCCGGCTCAAATCGTGAGTTGTGCTGTTTCCTTCTCTACGTTTTGCCCAGGTGCAAGGCACAGGGCAGGGGGGCGTTCAAGTATGGAACCTTGCAGAGGGCCACGCTGATGGCAGAGCTTGGGGGGAAGGAGAGCCCCAGCCTGGGGGTCACTTCTCCTGTGGGTTGCCAAGACCAAGGCCACTGTGCTGGCAGGGAGGAGGAGGAGGAGGAGGTACAGGGTTCTTTTTGGTACCAGGGGAGAAAGACGTTGTGGGAAGAGGTAGTTTGCAGGGGATGATGCTTCTGCTCAGCAGGAGAAAATGTCTTCTACAGTGACAGGGTCACTGCCACCTGAGGGTCATCATGGCGGGCACCTGGGAGGCCAGAGGGCCTCGGGGTCTGGAGAGCCACCCTTGGGGAGAGGCTCCTGTGACCCCCAGCCCTCTTGTTTGTTGCCTCTCATTTGCTGCTTTGCACGAGCTCTAGCAGAGAAGGAAGAGGCACCTTGTCCTCCCCTCGGACCTGATCACAGCCACCCTGAGGCCTGCTTGGTCCTTCACTAAGGATTCAGCCTTGGGGGTAGCTGCATTTCAAAGTGGTTATTCCCACCCCTGGCTGTTCCCCCCCTGCCTGGTTTCTGGGCTAAAGCTGGTGGCTTCACCTCCTTCTGTGCCTTTGGGGACGGCCCTGCCTGCCCCTCCCCTCTGAGGCCTCAGGAGGCAAGTGGGCAGGGGCTGCCCCAGCGTTCCTGAATGTGCTGTTTCACTGCCCTGGGCCTGTCTGGGGTTCCAGGGACAGGAGCTGGCATGGGGACAGAGGCAATGAGAGCGGGCAAGCGAGGGAGAGAGCTGCTGGCTGTGCAGAATGGAGCAGCCCTGGCCACTGTGGGGGTGATGCAGAGCGAGTCACCAGCCAGAGGAGCCGGGCAGGGGGTGGAGGGCCTGCCCAGCCCTCCTCTCCTGCCTCTCACTCTGGCCTCCTGAGGCTTCCTGCCAGCAGCCGCACCTCCAGGGCCAGAGCAGCAGTCCCCTCCAGCCAAGCCCTGCCTGGCCAGGACGCTCTGGGTTGGGGAGGCACAAAGCACACACAGCACACAAGAAAACTTCTGTTGGAAAAAAAGAAAATGATCTCCATCAGAAACGATAATAGGCGAGACAGAATTGGAAAGAAGAAAAAATAAATTACGTTTGAAATACCCCATTGCTCAAAAAAATTTTTTTCTCTATGGTCTTCATTTTCCTTTTTAAATATGTTGCTCTTCCCGGGAGCCTGCTGACTCTTGGCTGTCCCATCCTCAAAATGGATACTTGTTTTAGGAAAATACTCCACTCCCCTCCCCCCATTCAGGTGGTCCTTGGCTTCCTCTGAGGACAGCCCCCCATGATCCCGTCACTGTGCCCTGCCCCTCACTCAGGGGGGCCCAGTTAGTATGTGCCTGATGCAGGGCACGTCCCAGCTTTGTTCACACTGGGGGATCCTGGTGTGGTAGCCCAGTTGAAGACAGAATGGATGACATTTGTTGAAATCCACTTTAGGGACACCTACTTCCAAACAGGGCTGTAAGATGGGGGCCTTCTGGGGGTTGGCTGGAGAGGGCATTAGCTGGGGGCTGGGCTACACCCCGCTTTCCTAAGGCCAGGACTGAGGCTGCATGCACGCCTGGCTTGAGGAGAGCACGGGAGGCACCAGGAGGTAGAAGGCAGAGGGCCCTGCCTGGCTGTCCGTGACAGGGTGGGGAAAGGGGCTCTAGGGCCTGGGCTTTTCTGAGCCCAGGGGCTGGTGGGGGGTGGGGGGGGCAGTGCTGACTAGCACAGGAGCTCACACATCCCTAGAGGCAGGAGTTGGTCCAGAGGAGGAACAAGGCATGGCTCAGTGATCTCTTCCTCCAGCGTCAGGACCCTGAGGAGCCATCGGGAATGCCCTGCCCACACTAGCTGCCCCAGCTCTGCTGGGCCTGGAGAGACCTGAGAACCTGTGCCCTTGTGACTAGTCCCCAAATGGCCCCCCTCAGCTTTCTCCCACCCTCCCACAGCAGCAGGCAAAGGAGACCCAGACCCGGCCTCCTGTATTATCCTTCCTTCCCTGGAATGCTGGGGCCTGTGCCTGGTTCACAGCTGAGGCCAGTAGTACAGTCTCCATTTGGTCTAAAAGTCCCTAGTGGTGCAAACGACTCGGTGGGAGGGGAGGGCTCAGGACAGTGGGGCAGTAGCTTGTTCTCAGCTGCAGGAGGTGCACCCGCAGCCCATGGGTCTCACCCCCACACCCTAGGCCCTCCTCGCCCCTTCTGGCGGCCCGGCTTGTGCTATAGCACATTGTAGTAGGCCATCTCCTTCATGGCCTGTTCAGTGAGGACGCTGGCCTCGGCACTGCTGTCTACACTGGCGTAGGTGTAGGCATTCTCCTCGAAGTCTTCCATCTCCTGCTGGCCATCAAGCTCAGACGGGTCGGTGCCTGTCAGCTCCATCATGGGGTCTGCAAAAGAAGGGCACAGTTAGGCCTGGATGCTGCCTTGTGGGGAGAGCCAATCACTCCCACACAGGAAGCAGATGACCCTTCTAAAGAAAAGACTTCCCAGGCATTGCTTCCAGAGAATTCTCAGCTGCCTGTCTGCCTTCCTGCTCTGGGAGGTCCCAGGCTCCTGTGGCTTCTCAGACGGGTCACTAGATCTGAATCCTAAAGGTGTGTGTGTGCAGGGTGGGTGCAGGCCCGGCCTTGAACTCTTCTTTGGGTCAAGCCTCTATTGCCCCTCCTAAGACACTAAGTCCCACTTCCGTATTCTCTACAATGTCTCTCACGGGTCCTATGACCAGTAGGCATTTGCCATATGAAAGGCTGCTGCATTACATCCCCTCTCTGCAGCACCACTCATCCAGCACCTACTGCATGCAGGCACTTCACACCCATGGCCTCGGGAGTGCTCGCAGCAACCCCATTTAGGAGATCAAAAGGAAGTTCAGAGAGGTTAATCAGCTTGCCAAAGGGCACCAGCAAGTGCTGTTGTTTTGATCCACTGTGCCACTTTGCCTCAAATGGCTGGAGAGAGCTGGTTCTCTGACCTCCTGCCAGCGTTAGTGCTTTAAACCAGTTCTACCTGGTGGTCTCCCTGGGCCTTGCTTGTCAAGGACAAACACACACCGAGGTTAACAAAGATGCATGAGGCAAAAACTCTAAGAGGCCTCTTGTAATTTTATCAAGTAGAAATCCTATTATAAAGCTCTTAGTGTTAGAACAAAAGCCAGATGCAGAACTCTACGGAGGAGGCCTGGGGCTGCCTTCCTATGACAAGCAGAGGGAGGGAGGCCTGGGTCTGATCTGGGGACCCTGGGAGGCTGGCTGGCAGGGACTGTGGCTGTGCCCTCATGTGCGTTCTGCCCTGTCTACCTAGGAGATGCGATGTGTTTTGGGGAGAAACAAACTCAGCCCAGGGTGTAGCCCTGATAAGTCTAAGGCAGGGTTTTTCAGTTTGGGCACTACTAGCATTTGGGGCCATAATTCTTTGTGCTGAGGGGCACTGTAGGATGTGCATAGTGGGAGGTTCAGCAGCACCCCTGGCCTCTACCAGCTTTAGACATCAGTAGCATCATGCCAGTTGTGACAACCGAAAATGTCTCTAGACTTGGCCAAATGTCCCCAGGAGGCAAACACATCCCCACTTGAGAACCACTGGTCTAAGGGTAATCCCACTCCTTGCCATTGAGTGGTTCTGGAATAGGCATGGGATCCAATTCTAGCCAATGAATCATGAAGAAAGGCCTGCTAGTGAGTTCTTGGAATGCTCTCATTGGTTTCATAGAGCAAAGGGGAATAGGCTGTTACTCTCCCACTGGATATGAACTAGGAAGCACATTGCCCTGAAGGCCACTGGCAGCCATCTTGTGACCATGAGGCAAATCATAGCTAATGCTGTGGAGAGACAGGGGAGCCTCACCCTGATGTCATTGTTAGAGGGGCTGAATCAGCTGACTCTGAAAATGGGCTGGACTTCAAGTCATTTCTTAGTCTATTTCCTTATTGTTTAAGCTAGTCTGACTGTGGTGTCTATTATGTGTGCCCAGAGCATCCGACACACTGGGTCTTCCTCACTTTATAAAACAAGGCTAACTGTCCCAAATTTTATAGACCCTAGGCTGTTTCTTCCTCGAATCCTAGTTCCACACCCTGATATCATACAGCTGATTAGAAACAAGCTAAATAGAGCACTCTGGGAAAATTTCTACCTCTGGATCTCTGTAAACCCCCCTTTGTTTATCTTTATTAACTCTATTGGTCCTGTCCAGTTGATCCCAGGAAATAGTCTGTACCATTTTTTACAAGGACATTGATCTGGCTCCCAAATGACAATCCTGTAGTTTATTAGGTGGTTCCATCTAGAGCGTATGCTCCCTTCCTCCTGCACAAGCGTCAGGCCTGGGCTTCTCAGATCAAGGTTACACGTGAGAGGCAGGCGGACTTGGGTCTGGGCCGTTCCAGTGCCGTTACTGCTTTCCTCTCTGTCATCTGTACAGTCAGGAAGAAGCAGTCCTCTGCACCCTGCTTCCTGGCCTCAGGGAGAAAGAGCCTGCGCCTTAACTGCCCCCTGGGGGCAAGGTGTGCAGGAGCAGCTATTTCCAAAAGGACAGGTTCTGCTCCAGTCCCTCCGGTGGTTAGATACAGCACAGGTCCGCTAGAGCAGTGGCTCTTAAACTCCACTGCACATAGAATGACCTCGAGCGCTTAGAGAGATCCTGCTTCTAGGCCAGGTGCCAGATCGATCACATCTGAATCTCTGGGGTTGAGACTCAGGCATCAGCATTTAAAGTTCCCCAGGTGCTTCCAATGTGCCGCCAAGTTTGAGAACGAGTCCTCTAGAGTCTAGATCAAGGGTCTCAAAGTGAGGTCTCTGACCAGCAGCTTCGGTAGCATCTGGGAACGTGCTGGAAACGCAAATTCTCTGAGCCCACCCCAGACCTACAGAATCCAGCTCTGGGGGGAGGCCCAGCAATTTGTTGTCACAGGCTTCCACATGATTCCGATGCACACTGAGGTTTGCAAACCACCACTCCAGTTCCACGCTTCTCAAACTTCACTGTGCACACAAATCACCTGGGATCTTTCTGAAATGCAAATCCTGATTCGGTAGGTCTGGGACAGGGCTGTGCCTGTGTTTCTAGCAAGAGCCCAAGTGCTGCCAATATTGCTGGTTCTCGTCCCGCATTTTGAGGAGGAAGGGGCTACAGAGAGCATTTACATGCAGCCAACAGGGTTTCATCCTCACCACGAGAATAGAAAACCAAAGACACCTGTTTCTTTCAGAAAACCCAGGTCATTACTGGTCAGCTGCTGCAAAACCAAGTCAGGGTTGTTGCAGCCAGCCCCTAACATCTGATCGACGGGTAGTGAGTAATCTCATAATGGCAAGTGAACTCCTCTGGTTACTGTCGAGGCACATTCCCAGCTAGTTGGTCTTAGAAGGAGCATCAGAGAGTCAAATAGCTCCAGACTGTACAAGGAGCCTTCCTGAAGTGCCATTGGCTCCTCCCTCCTGTAGAATCTCTAAAGCGCCTCCTCCCCACAATAAGGCCAGAGAGACTAAAGTTTTTCCACTACTGATGAGTGTTGAGGGAAGACGCTGTCACTAATGCTTAGGGATATTATAACAGCCCATGAAACATCTACCAACTGTAGAGGTGAGGACCCTCTCTTGAGTACTTGGGTTACATTCTCTTTGGCAGGCACTATGAGGAGTGTGACTGACTGTGTTACACTCTTTGCCTTGGCTGCTGGGAAGCTCAGAGCTTCCCTCTGCATGTCCATTGGACCTCCCATGGTGCACCTGGAATTGTGACCTTACCTGGCTCTCCTTTATCTTTCCAGTTGCCATTTTTCCCTTTTGTTACTTTCTTTCCCATCCATTTATTTATTTATTTATTTTTGTGAGGAAGATCAGCCCTGTGCTAACATCTGCCAATCCTCCTTTTTTTTTTGCTGAGTAAGACTGGCCCTGGGCTAACATCTGTGCCCATCTTCCTCCATTTTATATGGGACGCCGCCACATCATGGCTTGCCAAGCAGTGCGTCGATGCACGCCCGGGATCCGAACTGGAAAACCCCATGTACTTAACCACTTGCACCACCGGGCCGGCCCCCCCATCCATTTATTTTAAATGTCATCTCATAGTAATGAGATAAAGTGTCTGTCACCTCTTGTGTGTTGTGGTCTAGCATGAGTTACCTTACTTCTCTGTCCTTCAGTTTCTGCATCTGTAGAATGGGGATAACAACAGGAACAACCTCTGTGAGGGTCCTGTGAGTTAATAAAGGCCTGGCACACAGTTAGCAGTTAACTGTTTATTATTATTGTTTATGTGAGCCCACTTAAGTCCTTTGAAGAATACACGACTATCCCATCATTATCACTATGATGGTCCTCCAGGGTGCCCCCTCCCCAGACCTGGGCCCACCCCAATGAGGTGTCAGGCCTGGCCAGCCTCCCCAACCCCCTGACTGGACAGGAGGCTCCTGCGTGTGAGATGGTGGTACCGCTCCTGCTCCGTCCACTGCGCATGGCCCACCCACCTTGGCTGTCCAGGCCGATGTCCATGACGCCGTGCTTGACCTTCATGTGCCGGCTCAGGTTGCCCTTGAGGTTAAACTTGCTGGAGCAGTAGGGGCACTTGAAGGGCTTGCTGCCCGCGTGCAGGTGCATGTGGCCCAGCAGGTTGTACATGCGGTTGAAGGACTTCCCGCACACCTGGAACACAGCATCCTCAGCCCATGGGGATCCCGGCCTCCCAACCCCCAGCCCACTCCCTCCTCCACGGCTGGGCTGGAATCCCATTTGTTATGGACAGCACTCGCTTTGTCCTTTCCTGTGTGACCCCAGAGGCCCAAGAGGCAGAACCGAGCCACTCCTCGCTGGTCACTGTTCCTACGGGTCCGCCCCACTCTCTCTGAGCTGGAGTTATCAAAACCCAGGGCTCAGATCTCCGACTGCACTGAGGCCCATGCCTGGGCTCTTTCCCCGTGGCTGCACTGTGACCTTCACCCCCCTCCCAACTCTGAAAAAACACAACTTCAGCAGCTTGTGGGATCTGAACCCCCCCTGCCCACGCCAACCCCCAAAGCCCAGGCAGCTTCACTCAGCCAAGGTCCCTTGCCCGCACTGGCCAGGCCGGCTCTCGTTGGGTCTCAACTGCTGTGGCCATGCTGCCTCCAGGCCACCGTGGGGAAGTCCTGCCTTGGCCCAACGGCCTGGTACCTTGCATTTGAATGGCTTCACAGGCGAGTGGACAATCATGTGAGTCTTGAGGGTCTGCTTCTGCACGAAGGTCTTGAAGCAGATGTGGCACTGGTAGGGCCGGACGCTGGTGTGGATCAGCATGTGCCGCTTCATGTTGGCCTGCAGGGTAAACTCCCGGCCGCACACCTCGCACTTGAACTCCTTCACGCCCTGCGGGGGTGGGGGGGTGCTCAGGGGCATGCAACTGGCACGGCCTCTGGAAGTGTGTGTGTGTGTGTGTGTGTGTGTGGACCACAGCGTCAGAGTGTGTGCGCAGCTTCTGGGAAATAACTTCCTGGGGGGTTCCAAACACGGACCACTTGTTTAAAACCACTGGGAGAATGTTGGGGCAGAGCCACTTACTCCAGGAAGCCTTCCAGTATTAGGCAGAGATTAGCTGGGCCATACTGGTCCTACCCACACACCTGCTGTCTCCTGCTCATCTGAGCAGGTGTCCACGAAGGTCTATACCAAGGCAATTGTGTTCATTCATCCACCGGAGCCCACCCACGTACCCCCAGAGAGAGAGCTTTCCAAGCTTCCCTGGTGACAAGAATCACCTGTAGTTCTTGAACATATAGGTGCTCAGGCTGCTCCCTGGAGATTCCCATTCAGTGGGTGCAGGAGTTTTTAATCTCAGCAGGTCCCCCAGGTGATTCTTATCATTGATGAAGTTTGGGACACTCAGCCCCAAGGAGACAAGGACTCAGGGGACAGCCCTCTGGTTTGGACTGTCAGCATACTTTTCCACGGTCTGGAGGTGACCCCTAGAGCAGGATAAGGTGCTGTGTGCACAGGGGGTCCAATTTATTCTCAGCAGGGGAGAGGTAGGACACAAGTTGAGAGCTGATTCTCTTTGCTGAGTAATTCACTAGAACCCCAGTGGTACAGACACGTCTCTGTGGTCACAGCTGCTGTCCCAACTGCTTGTTTGGTGCAAAGTCTCATGTTATAACTTAATGGTTCCCATGTCAATTTCTTTCAGCAGACAGGCCGGATCACGTGTCTTGTGTAGTCACCGGACACATGGAAGCTGTGCATGACCACCAGGGGGCGCTGCCCTGTGGGAGCTCCCTCTAAGTGGCTGATGTGCACACTGTACAAATTTAGGCTAATGATAGGGATGTTTTCAATTTTATTAGCCTTTGATTTTTGCTTTCAGCTTTTTTTCACAGTTTTACTTATCTTTTAACACTTTGAGGACTTTGTGGGGATTTTTAAGGTCTCTAGTAGAGAAGAAAGATGGCACATAGATAGCACATGTTAATTATCACTTTCCACTCTCACCCCCTGCAAACATTAATAATCAATCATCTGGTTTTACAGCCAGGCCCAGATTCAGCTTCAGAATCCTTCTTAACACTGCACTCTAGGCAGTTACACCAATTGACTGGAGGAACACCTGCAACAAAACCTACAAATCATCTTTGTTCTGGCAGAAAAGGGTCCCAGGGCTGGGGAAGGCCAGATTCCTGGCCTGGCAGACTAGTGCTCCCCACTCACTGCAGTGTCCTCTGGGAGAGGTAAGGACACACGTTTGACCTAGAGCATCTCTAAGGCTGCCATTATGGAGAGAGGAAGCTCTACGCACATTCAGCTTCAAAGCATGAAGTTGGTTGGATTTAGGGTAGAAACCATGCGCAGGCCAAGCCCCAGAGTGGCACTGTGGGACCTGAGAGTGATCAGACAGCGGTGCTCAATTTTCCATCACCACAAACCACTTTGCCTAGTTTAGCCATATTCTAGAACCAACTAGACTTTTCCATGACAAATATTTTTCCTTACATTTATGCCCTTTAAAAATGAAATATATTCAGCTTTTTCCTAAAGGGAAGTCACAGGTTTTGGATCACAAGGAGCAAAAGAAGCCCTCTGGACTTCTGACCATCTTATCCATCTCCCCGTGGCATCCTGGCCATGGTCCTCCATCTATAAAATAGGGAGGGTAGGTGACTTCAGTGATTCTCCAACTGTATTCCTTGGGTCCTGCAAGGGTTCCTTAAACATTTCATCCAAAAAAATTGTTTTAATAAGTAAGGTTTTTACTATTTAAAAAACTAACTTCAATTCTATTTTTTTCTAATACTCATAAAAATAAATATGTAACTATAGAAATAAGAAATGTGCACATGTGTACCACCTATATTACAGCCTCAGTGATCTCATCTGGGACTTCGGGAGGCACTGGATGGAGGCATGGCAGGAGCAGGCAGAGCCTGAGGTGGAACAGTCCCCACGGGCCACGCCGTGCAGGAGGGGGGCCCGCGCAGGCGGCCTTACCTTGTGCGTGAGCGAGTGCTGCTTGAGGTGGTGGATCTGGCTGAACTCCATGCCGCACTCCGTGCACACGAAGGGCCGCACGTTCTGGTGCTTGAGCATGTGGTTCTGCAGCTGGCTGCGGTAGTGGAAGGACTTGTCGCACTGGAGGCACTGGTAGAGGGTGGGGCCCTGGTGGGAGGCCAGGTGGCGCTTGAGCTGGGTCAGGGTGGAGAAGTCCAGGCCACACTCGACACAGACGTGGCAGCGGCCGCTCTCGTGCTTCACTTCGTGGGCCTTGAGCTCGCTGGGGTAGGCAAAGCCACGGCCACAGAAGTGGCAGCTGTACGGCTTGACCTCCGAGTGCAGCAGCATGTGGCGCTTGAGGTGGCTGGTCTGCGTGAAGGCCTTCTGGCACACCTGGCACTTGTGGGGCCGGGTGCCCTGGTGCGTCAGCAGGTGTGTCTGCAGGTGGCTGGGCTGCTTGAAGAGCTTGCTGCAGTGCGGGCACGAGTGCGGCTTGATGCCGTTGTGGCCCAGGATGTGCGTGACCAGGTTGTACTTGGACGTGTAGGACTTCTCGCACATGCGACACTGCCAGCGCTTCTGGCGGTCGCCCGCCTCCACCAGGTAGGAGTCGTCGATCTGCACGTTGATGTCCAGCCGGTCCAGCTGGGCCTTCTTGTGGCGCTCCACTGTCGAGCCTGCCACGTCCGCCTCAAACTCGCTCGCCTCCTGCCACACGAAGCCCTGCTCCGGCTTCACGGGCTCCGGGGCCTCCAGGGTGGGGGCCTCAGGGTCACTCAGGGGGGCCAGGTGGGCCGGCTCGAAGCCGCACTCCGAGGGCAAGGACTCCGGCCCGGGCAGCGCCATGCCGGGCTCAGGGAAGCCGTTCGGGGCCGGGTCGGGGAAGCGGGGGTCGTAGGGGGCCGCGTCCAGCTCTGGCCGGGGGGCCCGGGGCAGGTGCCGCAGCGGCCGGGGCTTGCGGCTGAAGGCGCTGAGGTCAATCATCTTGACAGCGCTGCTCTGCACGAGAGCCTCACAGCCGCCACTGGCCGCTGCGGCAGGGGCCTCCGCAGGACCCGCATCCTTGTCCTCGCCAGGCACAGACACCTCATAGACCTCCTGCTCCTCCGCCTCCTCCACCTTCTCGAACTTGACCTTAGGCACCAGGCGCACGGGTGGCCGCGTCTTCCGCCGGGTGTGCTTCTCGAAGGCCGCCTCCACCTCCAGCACCTCCTCCTCCGCCGGCTCCTCCAGGGCCCGCCCATTGCAGGCCAGCTGGTAGACGTCGGGGCCAGGGGGCCTGGGCTCCCCTGTGGCCACCCCAGCCAGCTCAGGCCCCAGGTCTGGGTAGAAGGCTTCGGCGCTTATGGTGGCTCCAAAGAGCTCATTTTCCGAGACCAGGCCCAGCACGGCAGCCTGAGCCAAGGACAGCACCACCACGGCATCCGTCTGTGTCCCTGAGTCCATAAAGCCCTCCATCCCGCAGCGGCTGGCTAGGAGGGCATCGCTGTGGGGGGAGAAGGGAACGTCAATACTGCTGGCTCAGTGCTGCACAGACAGACAACAGACACACATTCAGCAAGGGCTCGGCTAATGCCGGGTATGTCTGTCCCTGACAGCTTTCTACTCCTGCCTTGGGAACAGGACACGCTAATTATGGGGAGCAGTGACACCCTCTGTGTATCTGACCATCTCCTCCATCTCCCTATGGGATCCTGGGTAAGCCCCGCCCCCTTGCTGGCCTCAGTCTTCCCATCTGTGAAACACGGAGGGTGGATTTCCTCAGTGGTTCTCAAACCGTGTTCCACACATCCTTCAGGATCCGAATCAAAATTCGGATTCAAAATTGCAAAAAATAAAGATTCTTCTATTTTAAAAACCTATCCACTTAAATGTAATATAGACCGCATTCCAACACATTCAGTAGCCCCACTGGCTTTGTTGCCAAGGTAATTAATTTTGCATAGACCTTGAGACTGTACAGTGAGGTGTTAAACAACTGTTACCATTTGTAACGGCTTGGCCATATAAATAAGGTGTTTTTGTTTTTCAAAAAAATATATATTGGGCAAAAACAAGGCAACACAAAAATAAATTAGGTGGTGAGGCTGCTTTCAGACGGCAGTTCCCACCCATAAGCCCTGATGCTAAGTGTCTGTGTCTATCACAACAGGTCACTGTTCTTGATTAGCTAAATGGTATACATTTAAGTATGTAAATGTATACTGATTATAACATAGCTTTTATCTGATTTGTACACTGGAATTCCATGTACGATCTGATTTGAAAGAAGGGCTCCGTGACAGCTAACATGTTTGAGACAACCGTCTGAAATGAATGCTAAAACTGGTTCCCAGGTTCACAGTCACGCTCTCTTGATCTAACAGGTTCTTCTAAAACAGCCAATGTGCCCACCTGTCCAGGTCCAGACTGCAGGCACATTGGCTTCCTGCCTTCCTTGTGCTTACTCGTGCAGCTTAGCTTTGCACACGGGTCCCCCACCCCGAGTGCCCTTTCCCCCACTCCACTGAGCTCCTGGCTCCTCCCACCAGCCTCCTAGGCTTCCCTCAAATTCCACCTGTTCCTGGGGCTCCCCAGGACTATGGTGGCACAGAGAGCAGTGGGCCCCGGATGTGGGAGGGCCTCCTCCCTGGCCTCGGATACTCATCATGATTGTACCCCCGCCCCCGGCTCGGCGCCCGGCATATCGGAGGCTCCATAAGGAAGAGGACAGACATTACTGGGTGGCTCCTGCCTGCTTCGCCCCCTCTCCTCCCAGGAACGGGGTCAGGCGCATGGCCCGACGACGGTGGCCCTTCCTCAGGAAACCGGCGCCTGGCCTGGTGTCTCCCTTCCCCCACGGCCAGTGGAGCTTCCCCTTCCTGAAGCCGGCTAAAAATAAAATACCCTAGACAGGAATTCAGCCTCCTTGAAAAGGACACTCAAGATTAAACTATGAAGCTGAAAGTGGGGCTCTCAGGAAGAGGTCAGATGGAACAAAACCTCTGACACGGGGTTCAGGGTCCATCTGGAACGGGCTAGAGGGGCTAAACCTGATTCAGAGACCATTCCCACCCCCCTGTTGGAAAGAGCACTCAACTGGGAGTCAGGCATCTTGGCCACAAGTCTCAGCCCTGTCATTTACAAGTGACTAAGCAAAGTCACTTCCGTGCCTCAGTTTCCCCATCTAATACATGGGGATGAAAACACCTACCCATGGAAGGGTTGTGAGAGCCCTGAGGTCATAAAGTAGGTGAAGGGGCTTACTTAATACTAAAGCCCTCACCAAATGTAGAGAAGCACTGTTATTAGTTTGCTCAGATCTCTGGAAGAGGCCTTTTCTGATGAAAGCCACAGAGCTGAGATTTCTCCATTCTAGGCCCCAAATTCAGCAAAGGTTTGCATGAATCTGCAGACATCCTCTGGGGACCAAGAACTTATTCGTTCATTTATTTGTGCAACAAGTATCTGCTGACTCCCTGCTATGGGTGAGGCCCTGTGCTCGGAGAGGCAGGGCAGAGGAGGCAGGGTCCCTGCCGCCTGGAGGCCACAGAGGAGACCGCTGTGCCCACCACAGGCACCCCGCGGGGAAGCGTTGCTGCCTCGGGTTGCAGCGGCTTGTCTGACATGGCGCCCAGCAGTACCCAGAGGCAGCCCTCATGTCTGCTGTGCGTTTGAGCAAACGACAAACTCGGCATTTTTTTCTAGACTTCCCCAAAGGCAGGGCCAGCAGAGGGGAGGAACTGACCCTCGACAGCGGAGCCCATGCTGGGGACTTGGCCCTGGATTCTGAGTCCAAACCCAGGCTTTGCCCTTTTCTAGCTCGGGCACATCCCGCCATGTCCTGAGCCTCAGTTTCCTCATCTCTATGAAGGGGGACGCAAGCGGTGCCTGACTCATGTGTCGTGAAGAGATGGGGTCAGGTTGTCAGTATGGATGTCAGTTCCCTTCCTTTCCTTTCCTCCTCAGCCCCAGTACCTGGCACCACGCCTCTCCTCGTAACCTCAAGGGAACGGGAGCAAAGAAACTGTCAACACGGCTCCATCGGCAGAGGAACCAGTGAAAAGTTAGGCAGCACTTGCCAGTGGGAGCCGGCGCCCAGGTCTGGCGTGGTCCTCCACAGGGAGGATCACTGTGTAATTTACCATCCCTGTCAGGAGGGACCTGCTAAGTGTGAAAGGGGCCACTCCTAACAATCACACCAGGACCTCAGGTGCAAGCCAAGCCTTGCACCCGTCAACCACGTGAACCCTCCCCATGGGTACAGGCAGGCGGTTTCGACTTTGGGGCTGAGGATTGGAGAAGGTGTTTCTGTGTCGGGAGCCTCTGCCTGGGTATAAAAGAGGACCTGCCCAGAGTCCTTGCTCTTGAGGGATTCATGCCCAAGTTGGGGGGACACAGAGGTGCCAACAACTAACCACAAACACGGGTAGAAGGGCCAGCTTCCCAATAGTGAGTGCTCAGAAGTCCCAGGTGAGCCATTTAATCCTAACAACAACCTCACTGGGGGTGGAGGTGGTGAGCACCCCATTTCACAGCCCAGGAAACAGGGGTCTAAGGAACATGTCGTGTGCCCTGTCAGTTAGGGGCAGAGCTGGGTCTGCACCTCCATGGGTCTGGCCCCATAGTCCAGCCTCATCTGGCCTCCACCTCTCCAGCTCTGCTCCTCTGGCTCTGCCACCTGGGAGGTCACGTCATGGCTCTGAGCCCGGCCTCCTAGCTCGCAGGTGCTGCCCTGCCCACCTCAGGTTTCGAGGAGCCAGCAGGAAGGTGTAGGCAGGCCCTGGGCAAATAGTGAAGTGAAGCCTCAGGCCTGTTCCTGTCTGGCTGGTCCAGGGGCCCACCCAGACTGGGGACCTGGGACTCCCTGAGGGCAGCCAGAGGCCCCCCTTGGGTCTCTGCGCAGACAGCACTCTTCCTGGAAGTCTTCATCCACCCACCTGCCCGCCTGGACCTCCAGGCCCCTGCTTTCTTTTACGATGGATGGGCACTGAACTGGCCAGAACACAGCGCCCCGTAAGTGCACGTTTAATGGGGCTTACAGGGTGGGCTGGGCCTCTGTGTTGACGCTGCCCTGTTCACTGGGGCAGCGTGGCCAGGCAGGCCGTGTGCGTAGGAGGGGCTCTGTTTGTGGAGACAGAGGCCCAGAGAAAGAACACAGAGGGAATCTAATATACCTGCATTTCGCATGCGTGTTCCGTCTGTCTATCACACAGAAACGAGCAGTGGGAAGCTGGAGGCTCTGCAGCCCGGGAGTCACTGTTCCTCCTCCTGGGCCATCTTTTTTGGTCCCCCGCCCCTCCTCTGGGGCTACAATCCTGCTGTGTTATGCCCTGGCACAGGGCTGCCCAGGGCAGGAGGGGAGCCCGCCAGGTGCGCACCACCTGTGTGCTAGGGTGCCCACCCCCCTCAAGGCCCCTTTTGGTCATCTGCCCCGGGCCCCCTTGAGGCACCTCCCTTCCCAGGGCAAGGCCTCTCCCCCACTACTTGTGCTGTGGGCTCAGAACAAAAGCTCTCCACAAAGTCCAAGAGAAAGGGGAGCTCAGACTGCCAGGGCTCTCCAGGCCTCCGTTCGTGAGATGAGGGGCGTCCACCAGCAGGGATGCAGCCCGGCCTCCCACCAGGCACCTGGTCCCCAGGGTGGAGAGAAAGGAAATGGCAGAGGCAGGGAAACAGAGGAGCTGCCTGATTGTAGTTAAAGACTTGTGCTGCGAGTAGGAGGAAGGGAGTAGGGGGAAGGGAGGCCACAGCAGAGAGAGAGAGAGAGAGAGAGAAAGAGAGAGAGAGAGAGAGAGGGACGGAGGGAGAGGGAGAGAGAGGGAGGGAGAGGGAGGGAGGGAGGCAGAGGGAGAGAGGGAGTAGGAAAATGAAGAGACAGGGAAGGGGGGAGGCAGGAGCACAAGTGAGAGAGAGGGAGGAAGGGAGGGAGAGAGAGAGAGAGAGAGAGAAAGAGGCTGTGGAGGCCAAGAAACAAAAGCAGAGGAGGAGGAGGGGAAGGAGGAGAGTGGAGAGAGGGGAGGGACTGTGCTGTGACACCAGAAGCCCAGGGCTGCCCTATTTCCCAGGGCTCAGCATCAACCCCTCTGTGGCCTGAGGGCCAGGCCAGCCCCAGGGAGGGGCCCAAGTCTCATACTCTGAGGTCCAGCAGGAGGCCTGCCCCACCCAGGCAGGGACCCAGGCCCTCCAGAGACCTCACTGTTACTTCATCTATTGGTCGACTAGGTTCCTCTAAACACTGACACAAGCTTGTCAAATGAATTAATGAGTGACTTGCTGCGGGCAAGTCACCTGACCCCTCAGGGTCTCGGTTTCTTCATCTGTAAAATGGGCACAAGAGGCTTCTTGGACCCTCAAGGGTGGGTTAATCCTTGGCCTACCTGCCTGTCATCCAGGATCCCCTCTCCAAGATGTGACAGCACTTCCTCTCATCCCACACTACTCTAAAAGCCCCTTTTCTCTGACTGAGGCCCCGTTCACACATCCTTGCTCTGAAAGCAGGGGAGGGTCGGGGAGCACAGGGCAGCCAGTGTCCCTGGAACACAGACTGGGGCAAAGCTCTGGTGGAAGGCACTCGAGGCCTGGCCTGGCTTGGGTCTGGCGGGACAGGAGCCATTTTGAAGGGAGAACCAACAGGATTTGGTGGCCACCTGGCTATTCTCTGACTAACTGCCACCACCAGGGACATTTCAAAAGCCAACTGAAGACATAGTATGCTCTGGGCTCCTCCAGCCCAGCTGCGGGATGTCACCACGCACCCCGTGATCGGTTTGCAGTGATGACTATTTCTGAGAGCATGCTCCCCAACATAGACTCCTCAGTGCCCCGGGCTTATGCTGGGACGAAGGTTTGCCCCTTCACACTGGCCTTGAATCCCAGGTGGCTCAGAGGCTGTGGTCTCCAGTCTTACAAGTGTGTGTGTGTGTGTGTGTGTGTGTGTCTGGGCCCTGTGTCCCTGGGAGCCCCAGGCCTCTAGGTCAGGAGATGCCGAGCCTGGAGCAGGGCGCAACACGTAGCTGGGCCCAGGGAGGGGAAAAGGAAGTCCTAAGGATATACACGGCTGTAAAACCCTCATGGGACTTCAACTTGTAGCAAACCCCCTCTTTGTTTCCTCTGTGGCCCTCCTCACAGTAGCCTTAAAGGGAAATCACCGGAAAGGAAGAGGAAGCGAAAGCAAAAGCTGGAGCCTTGTGCAAACCTCAGGGCTCCTTGCCACAGGCTTACTTCTCCCGGCCGGCCCTCGAGGCCTCACTCGACTCAGCAGCGCAAGGCCCTGGGGCAGTCAGCGCTGCGGGCAGGACAGCCAAGGGGCAAGTGAGTGGGTCTCTTCCTTATAGGATTCTCTCTCTGCCTCAGCTTCCCCTTTTCTCTGTGGACAGATTCGCTGAGCCCTGCCTTCAGGAGTCAGAGTGGCTGGGCTACCGACAAAAGGCCACCAACCCACAAACCACACGAGGGCCTGATGCTCACCATGCACAACCACTCTTTTTATAGATAAGGAAACTGAGGCCCAGGGAGGGGAAGGCACTGGTCCAAGGTCACACAGTGAGACGGTGGTGAAGCAAGGACTAGAGTACAGGTCTCTGGCCTAGAAGCCCACACTCAGCCACATGGCCTATAGGGTGAAGTTCCCTTGCCTTAGCTGGCTGCCCAAGGCTGTCCCCAGCCAGGCTCCATTGGACCCTCCATCAAGCCTTCCTGCTCTCTGCACCACACACACAGAGCTGTTTCCTACCTCTGGGCCTTTGCACAGGCTGACTCCTCTGCCAGGACTTGCCCTTCCCCTGCACTGGGTGAACATCCCTGCATCCTTTAGGATTCAGTGCAGGCATTGTCTCCTGGAAACATTCCTCAGCCTCTGGGGCAGGGCAAGGGCCTCTTCCACAGCCTGAGGACATCAGGTTAATTTTCTGTGCAGACTGAGCTAGGCTGTGGTGCCCCATTGCAGAGTCAAACCCTGATCTAGATGTTGCTGTGAGTCATCTCATAGATGTGATCAACATTTACACTCAGTTGACTCTGAGTGAAGCAGATCGCCATCCTTCATGTGGGTAGGTCTCATCCTATCAGTTGAAACCTTAAGAGAAAAACTGAGGTTTCCCAGAGAAGAAAGAATTCCGCCTCGAGACTGCCTCCCAGAAATCCTGCCTAAGTCTCCAGCGTGCCAGCCTGCCCTGCAGATTTCGGACTTGCCAGTACCCACAATCGTGTGAGCCAATTCCCTAAAATAAATCGCTCCCTCTGAATATGTATCTTACTGGTTCTGTTTCTCTGAGAACCCTGAGACAATCACATTGATTCATAATTGTATCTGATTATGGGTCATCTCCCACCAGACGGTCCACTCCAGAGGACAGAGGTCAGGAACTGTAGGGGAACAGAGTGGGGTCCAGCAGGGGAGTGTCCTGAGAGAAAGACATAGGGAAAGGGGAAGAGAAGAAGCCAATGGACCCAGAATGAATGAATGAACGAGACCCAGGGGGAAAGCCTTGCCTGAGAGTTCTACAACAGTTCTACAAAAGTTTCTTTGCCCCGTGGCCCGCCTCACCTCCAGGCTGCACAGAGAAGGGCTTCGCGCTGGCAGAGTCCCCAGGGGCTAGGCCTAGGAGCTCTGAGCTCTTCACATCCGACACCCTCACAGCCAAGACCTTTCTTCCCACAGACCTGTGACAGCAAGGCCTCTTCTGATGGCCCTTCCCCCACTGACCTCCCAGACCTGGGGGCACAGAGACCCATCCTGGGGGCCACACCTCTGCTTTACAAGCTGAGGGCTGAGGTGGGCTTGGCTGCCAGAGAACGGCCACTGTGTGAGGCCTCTCCCTCAGGGAGGTCACAGTGACCCCTAAACCCAAGGAGAGGAGGGACAGTGTTGCCATGGTGACAGGCACCCTCTTGGGCCCACTGTCTACATGTGACCTCTCAAATTCAAACTCTTCCAAGGGCAGAGACCCTGGCTCCACAGGGTCCAAATGGCACCGTTTGATTTGAGTACCAGTGCCCGGGCCTCCCTGGGCCACTTAAACCAGAATCTCTGGGTACAGGGACTAGACATCATGTTCCCCAAAGCTCCCCAGTTGATTCAGATTCTCCAAACTACTTAGTAAGAGCTGATGAGCACTCGCACAGTGACCTGGCCTTGAGGGGGCACTAAGAGTGCCCCCCCAAGCTGTGACAACCCACCCCACGTGGGCTCCTTCCTCCCCCTCCCCTAACTGCCAGCCCAGGGCCACCCAGCGCAGCACCCCCCGACCACAGGCGGTTGGTACAGGAGCTGAGCCCAGACCTAAGGCCTGCTCCTACCTACACCCCACATGGACTCAGGCCAAATAGGCTCCTCTCTTGGAAACGTGGCCAAGCATCAAGCCTCACACCCCCAACCACAGGAGCAGAGGCCCAAGGAACACACAGAGGCATGGCATGAGGCGGAGGAGGGCACAAACTCCAGGGGGCAGAGACCCTGAGGAAGCCGGGCCACCCTCTGAGGAGGATGGAGCGCGCACTCCAGAGAACCATGGCTAGAGAAGGACCGAGGCACCCTCAGGAGGCCTGGGGGGCCCTGGTCCCTGAGGCAGCCAGCCCCTGCTGCCAGCCTGGGAACTCTCGTTGACCCATCTTGTCCTGAGGGAAGTTGGGTGGGTGTCTGATCCTTGCAGAAACGAGCCTGCCTGAACTCATGGGGCGTCTGCTGCGCACATTACTGGGGCAGATGCCAAGCCGCCTGCAGAGCCGAGTACAAAGCAAAGGCAGCTTCCCCCTGACGCAGGGATGGGAGCAATGCGGTGCCTCTGATCCGAAGTCACCAGGTCACCAGAAGCTGTGGGCCCTGGATTCTCCCACTGACGCCTCACACGCCCACTGAGCAGACACATCGGTTTCTTTACCACAAAGGAAGGAAGCTGGGCTCTCCTACAGCAGGACGGCGGCCTCACTGAAGGCCCCTCAACCCGGACGCTTTGGCTGTGTACCCTCAAGGCTGGTCTTAGAATCTTCATCAGCAGGGCTGGAAGGAAATTTGGGGACCCTCCTGTCCAATGCCATCGCTTTAAAGACATGGTAACTGAGGCCACAAGGCTCCCACCCACGAGGGGGACTGACCTGAGAGCTCTTGATTCTCGGTGGGTTTCTGTCCATCCACATCAAACATGGTGGCCACCCCACATGCCCAGGCTCCCCCACCAGGGTGCTGGCCTGCAGCAAGTCCAGACACCTTACCAAGGGCCTATGAGAACTTGCTTGATTGGTCCCTGCTTACATGGCATCTTCACAGTATGCTACTTGTCCCCTTACTCATAACCCTTCACCCACATGGGCTTTTGTCATTTTCTTTAACATATCTTCTTGTATGCACAGCCTTTTCACATGCTGTTCCCCATGCCTGGAATGCTCTTCCTTGTCCCTCATCCTTCAGCTTTCAACTCAGGCATCACTGCCTCTGGAAGCCTTCCTGGACTCCCTTCTCTCCAACCACGCCTGGTCCCTCAAGTTCTAAGCAGTTATAAGTTTAACACTTTTCCTTCTTGGACCTTGTCACATATTTAATGATAGATTTAATTGTATAATTACTTGCTCCATCTCTGGCATCCCAGTTAGGTCACAGACCCTACAAGGCCAGGGCAAAGAAACTGTTGGTGAGCTCACCACTGCATTCCTAGCAGAGTGCACATGGAGAATGAATTGTACCCTTCTGAGAAGACCCGTATTTGAGTGCAAAGAAAAAAAACAGGCCCCTTGCTGAGCCCCAGGTAGAAAGCCTGGACTTCCTGTCTCCAAGCTTCAGCACCAGTGCCTGTTCCCAGGGGAAGGGACGGCAGGCCTCATGTTTCTGGAAGGCTCCATGTCTTTCCTCCAATTCCAGAAGCGAAAAGCACATCTGTACCCCAAACAAGAACACTGTGCTGGACCCAAAGATCAACAGCTTAATGCAACAGAGAAATGGAGAGAACTAGGGCTCACAGGCCACGGGGCAAAGACAAGGGCCCCAAACGAAGGAACACTGGGAGTAGTACGGGGCTGGGCTTTCGCCAGGCCCCTGACGAGCACACAGGGTTTCCAGGTTTCCAGGCAGCCCTCTGGTGTAGGGAGCACCATTTCCATCTTATAGTTGTGGGAAAGTGAGGCTCACAGAGAGGCAATCCCTGGCAGGCGGGATGGAGCAGACCCCAGCCGGGTCAGCCCCGGGGCCCAGGCCCAGCTCTCTCTAACCTGCCAGCTCTGGGCGGGGATGAGCTTTCTGGGTGATGTCTTCTTCCCCTGCTGACCTCAGTTTCCCCACACTGGGAGCCCCTCATGGCTTCCCTTCCTCCTCACGGAGCCTTGTCTCAGGCCCCTCCCACGCTGAGCCCTCTGCTTCTCCATCCCCTCTTCCTCTCCCTCCATTCCTCCCCTCCTTCAGTTTCCGTGGCAACCCCATCCTCTGCTCAGCCGCTCAGTCCTGCATTCTCATCTCTTTCTTTCCTCTTTCATCTCTCCCCTCATTGCAGTGTATAGTCCAGATCCCCCTCTGTCCTTTGCTTCTGGTCTCTCGCTCCTTTTTACTCTCCTTTTATCTCATTCAATGTTCTCTTGTCATCTAAGGGTGACATTTATTTATCTCTTGCTTAAAAAAAAACAAGAAAGAAAAGAAGGAGGGAAAAAGAAACCCCATTTCATCAGTCCCAGCCTTCTTTCTCTCGGGTCATCTCCAAGGGTCAGACTCAGACAAATCCCAGATTGGACTCCCTGCCTGCCACCAAGCAGGCTCTCTATTGACCTCAGCTATGGAAGGGAGGAAGAAAACACACAGGTGGGAGGTGTCTAGGGGATGAGGGCTCACTGCGGGAAGCCACCCTCGGGGGCTCGGCCCTGCTTCCCTGAGGCTGGGCTGGGGGAGACCCCAGAGGCCCCCTGAGGATAGAGCAATGCAGGACCTAGAGGGTGGGCTAAGCCAGGCCCAGAATCCCTCCTGATGCTGCCCCAGCAGGAGTTCACTGCAGCTCAGGGAAAGCCCACCCATACTGCCCCGTGCTCCTCCTCCAGGTCCCACCCTGCCTTGCGTGAATGAGTGAATGAGACACAGGGCCTGGCCCCAGGCCCGGGCACACAGCAGATGCTCAATGTACCCAGTTCCACTCACTGCCAACAGGATGGTGAGATTCAGTCATTCTTGACCGTGATCCTAAATTGCCTCTGAGAAAAGGAAGCGCCTGCTTGTGGGCTCTCCTAACCACATCTGTGTCTCCACAGTTTAAGGCAGAAGTCAGGGTTGTCAGCTCCTTCCAATTTCCTTTTAGCCATCATTTACTGAGTTTATACTATGGACCAGGCACATGATCCAGGCCATCCCAGGGAGACGGGCATTTTAATTTTCATTTTACAGATGAGCAAACTGAGGCTTGGAAAAGCTGTCACCTGTAAGAGGTAAAGGTAGGATCTGAGCGGGTTATAATCATGTTTTTCCTCTTTTACTCCCTTCTTCCTGTGTTCAGGGGAGGGGAGGGTCATCAACCCCGGGCCCTGCTTCCCCAACTCCCACCTTCTACATTTCTGTGTTTACTCTGGAGTGATTGGGAACGACAGGAGAAACAAAGAGATTTACCAGAGAAAATAAAGCAGGATGATTATGGCTGTGGCCCCAGCATCCCCAAGTGACAGAGACAATAGAGGGGACTGGTAGCAAGTCCTCTAGGAAACGAAAGCCACCTGCAGAAGAAAGGGGCCCTGGACCTCCGAGAGCCCCCCAGGCTGTGTGAGCATCTGCTGGAGGTGTGACGCGTTGCTGGGCCAGGGAGGAGGTATTGGTGGCCCCCATGTCCCAGGACCCAAAGGCCCCACTGGAGTAGCTCCCAGCCCCTTCGGGTGCAGCTGGCCAGGTCCGGCCCAGGATGCAGCAAGGCCCGGGTCCAGGCTGCCGAGCCCTCAGAGGTGCCAATGACGTGACAGCTCTGCTTCTCCCCTGAAAGGCTGGCTTAGCACCTCTGGAGCCCCAGGAGCAGGTCCGAGGAGGGCAGGACTGGAGCAGCAGAGAGGGAAGGGGAGGGGAAGGACAGCCCCTGGCTCCGCAGAGGACAGAGGGAGAGGAAGCCAGCTCTCAGCCTGGCGGGCCTGGCCTGCACCGCCTGCTCTGCCACTGACCAGCTGCGTGGCCCTGGGCAAGTTCCTCAGTCCCAGATCCCTCTGGGCCTCGGTTTCCCTGTCTGTAAGATGGGGATAGAGCTATGAAAAGGATCCACCACGTTTTGAGCCCTTCCTTCAGGCCAGGCTTGTACCTGAGGAGATCATGTACATAAAGCAGGTAATCTTGATAACAAAACCCACTTTACAGAGGAAGACACCAAGGCACAAACGAGTCGAGTGACCCTCCCAAGGTCACCGAACACACTGGAGAATGGGTGGAGTTTGGGTTTCGTTCTTGGGTCTAACTTATTATTATTATTTTTTTTGTGAGGAAGACCAGCCCTGAGCTAACATCCACACTAATCCTCCTCTTTTTGCTGAGGAAGACCGGCCCTGAGCTAACATCTACGGCCAATCCTCCTCCTTTTTTTTCCCCCAAAGCCCCAGTAGATAGTTGTATGTCGTAGTTGCACATCCTTCTAGTTGCTGTATGTGGGACGTGGCCTCAGCATGGCCGGAGAAGCGGTGCGTTGGTGCGTGCCAGGATCCGAACCCGGGCCGCCAGCAGCGGAGCGTGTGCACGTAACCGCTAAGCCACGGGGCCGGCCCTTGGGTCTAACTTAAATGCTTGCACTTTGAAGGTAGAGGAGCTAAGGGAAATGGTGCCTGGTGAGGAAGTAGTCACGGGGAGCTGCTGCTGTTATTATTATTCCTCTCATCACCCACCCCGTGGCCAGGCTGGTGCTGGCTGCTGCTGGGGCACAAAGACCCACTCAGGGACCTCACAATTCAGTTAGTGAGACAAGACCAAAGACCATGGAACAGTTGAGCAAAATATCAGAGGAAAGAAGCACTAAATGTGTGGGGTACCACAGAAGGACAAAGGAACTTTGCTTTTTTTTTTTTTTTAAACTTAAGGAGTCAGGAACGTTCTTCCATGTAAACTGGCACTTTGGGAGGCAACAGAGACTCAGAGCATGGGCTGTAGACTCGGCCCCATCCCTTACCCGTTGCTTTATGTAAGCCTCAGTCTCCTCATCTGTGACACGGGATAATGGTGCCCACTTCCCAGAGTTGTTAGAAGGGTTAACCGAGCCCATTAGCCCAGCGAGCATGATCCGTGGTATTCAGTACACAAATGTTGGGCGGAGGGGTTGGGGAGGCCTAGAGATGGGAGAACAGATGCAGCGAGAAAACAGAGCCTGCCCAGGCTGGAGGCACAGGATGGAGAAGGGAAGGTAAAGAGGACAGAAGGGCAGCAGAGCTGGGCAGAGAAGGTGCTTACCCGAGGGAGGAGCACGGGTAAGGAGTGTGGCCTGGGCACTGAGCCCTCGCTGCCTTTCTCACAGCAGCCAGAGTGAGTCATCCCAGGGCCTCCGCCCCAGCAGAGCCCCTGGCAGCGGCTGCCTCCTGAAGCCCATGTAATCAACATTTATTTTGCAGTCACCCACACATCCAACTTCAGTACGGACTTATGCCAGGAGAGGAGTAAAGAATGCCTCTCTCATTCACGTAATGCCTCCAAGTATCTCCTGGGGGGAGGGAGAGCGGGTGAAACATTTAGGCTGAGAGTGTACACACGCAGACATCACACACAGACGGCCGACCACACAGGCCATAATCAGCGGCAAGCAGAAGCGACGTGCAAATCCATGCTTTCCTCAGTCACCTAACAGACGATGCTTTCCTACAGTGAGTTGAGGGGCAGGACCACGAAACAGGGGGAAGCCCGTGTGCATACGCACACTTGAGATCCCCGCAGTCTAGCTGGGGAGGGAAGATGCATGCAGGGAGGGAGGGAGCCCACAATGCAGTTGCGCTATAAGAGGTTCAGGGGAGAGACTGGCAGAGAAGGTAGAAGGAGGAGGCTACAGCCACAGAATGGGGGCATCCTAGCCAGGCGCTGCTGGGTCTTGTGCGTTACCAGGAGCTACTGCAGAGGGGTGAAGGGAGCCTCTGGGCTGCAGGCCAGAGGAGAGGTGGGAGGAGGACTGAAGGGCAGAGACAGGAAAATCCCTGGGGAGGCCTGGCTGGAGTAGGGCCTGGGAAGAGCAGGTCCCCAGAAGAGGGCAGGTCCACAGATGTCAGAGGAGAAAGTGCTCAAGGTGGCCAGTTCAGCCCAGAGCAGGAACTGATTTCCTTTTTGATCTGGATCCTAAAGGATGACACTTAGGGGGCCGGCCTGGTGGCGCAAGCAGTTAAGTGCGCGCTCTGCTACGGTGGCCTGGGGTTCACTGGCCCGGATCCCGCGTATGCACCGATGCACCGCTTGGCAAGCCATGCTGTGGTGGCGTCCCATATAAAGTGGAGGAAGATGGGCACGGATGTTAGCCCAGGGCCAGTCTTCCTCAACAAAAAAAGAGGAGGATTGGCAGATGTTAGCTCAGGGCCCATCTTCCTCACACACACACAAAAAAGGATGACACTTAGGAGCTTTAGAAGACCTCATCTGCAGAGTGGTGAGCTCTGGGCCACATGTCCCCAGGTGCTAAAATTCAAATGCATGTGGTGTTGTGACCCAAGGGCCAAAATGATTTCAGTGAAGGTGACTTATAAAACAAGCAAATGCCGGGCCTTCACTAGGGTTGTTTGCGGTAGAGTCGAGGGTCTCCTCACCACACGCCCTCCTGTGGGGACAGCCTGTGGGGTCTGAGGCCCTCAGGGCAGGCCACAGAGTGCAGGGTGGGGCCCCTTCGCTGAGGGCCGCAAGAGGCACAGGAGTCAGCTTGGCCACTTCCTGTACGGCCTCGGGCAAGCTGCTTCATCTCTCAGAGCCTCAGTTTCCTCAACTGTAAAATGGGATAACAGCTGCCTTTTCCACAGGATGGCAGAGAAGATTAAATAAGATAATTCGAGTGACAGTGCCTGGCCTGGGGGCTGGCATTTGATAAACGGCAATTTCCTGCTTTTACCACTGCAATCTATGTACACACACAATGTGAACCACACAGGGCCCCAACATACTTGGCATATTCTAATTATCACTAAAAACACCTGTAGTAAATCCCACGAAGGAGTGGTAAAGAGCATGACCACTTGGGAAAAGCTGCTGCTCTTTTGAGGGAGAAAAAGTAACTAAGCAGGTGCAAGGAGAGAGACGTTGGAAAGGAACCCAGGCTCAAAGGAAGGTTCTAGCTCAGTTCTCGGCCCACGCAAGAGCCCTTGGGTTGCCTGGGGATGGGTGGTCTGGACCCCAGTGCCAGAGTGGACCCTGGGGAGGTGGGAGGGCCTTTTCCGGTGGCCTGTAAAAGCCCTTGTCACAGATGCCAGGCGTCATTTCTTTTCTGAAATTTCACAACTCATTTAGGCAGCTCAAAAGACCAAATTACAAAATACAAATTTCCTAAACAAATTACAAAACTCAACTATCCTCACCAGAGTGTGGAGTCTTTCTGGGACCCCTGGGTACCTTCTCAGTCTTAACCCTGGGTAAACACAGCCCCAGCAGGTCACAGGGTAAAGGCGAGACTCTGAGAATGAGACTCCCCCCTCCATGCCGGCCCCGATTCCTGGAAACAAAAGTGCCCAGGAAGCTTCTTGGGTGAAAATCACGCACACTCACACGTGCATGAGCCAAGAGGCAAGGACTGGCTGGGCAGTGTCCAGGGCCAGGAGCACTCAGGGCCGAGTCCCGCCTCAGAATGCCCCCAGATCTGGGTGCCACAATGCAGGATGAAACACAAGTTCTTCTGGAACTCAGAAAGACAGCCCGGGCAGGGGAAGGAACATGCCCGCTCACCCGGGCACAGCCCTCTACAGTTTACAAAGCCCTTCCCAGGCACGATGGCATTGGATCCTCCCCGCAGGGTTCTGGACACACATCTGTATAGGCAGCAACTGTGTGGGCAATGCTTTTATTCTCGTTCGACAGACGGCAAAATCCAGATGTTAGCAGACTGGCTGGTGGTCCTAAGAGCTACAGTGCCAGCCTGTGCCAACTCTTAGTGCATTATCTAATTTAATACCGACCATCGTCTGTGTGGTTGGTACTAGTGCCATCACCCTCGTTCTACAGATAAGGAAATCGAGGCACGGAAAGGTTAAGAATGCCTTTATTATCTATTTTTTTGGTGAGGAATATTGGCCCTGAGCTAACATCTGTGCCCATCTTCCTCTATTTTATATGGGACGCCTGCCATAACATGGCTTGATAAGCGGTGTGCAGGTCCGAACCCGAGAACCCTGGCCTGCCGAAGCAGAGCACGTGAACTTAACAACTACGCCACCTGGCTGGCCCTAAGAACCCCTTCAGAGCAGTGCTCCTTATGACTGCTTCCATAGATGAGGGAGGGTAGCATTTAGAAACTTTCATAGCAATTTGACATTGCTATGACATCCAGGCAGAGTTGATAAGTTATCAGTCTGCGAGGATTAGAAATAATAACTAAGAAAAAAGGTTGAGAAGCACTGGTTTGGAGCCCAGACTGGAATCTGAAGGCCTGCATTCAAATCCCAGCTCTGCTACTTCCCAAGGCCGAGACTCTCCTCACTGCTGCGGGGGAGGTACTGCGAGCACCTGCCTTACAGAGTTATATATGCAAAGTGCTAACAGCAGACCTGGCACTCGGCCTGCTTGCTACTATTATTAGCATTTGGTGACTTGCCTGGGGCCACAAAGCGAGTCACTGGAGGAGCCTTGCTCCTCGATGCCAGCTCTGGAAGGAGGGATTGACCACCAGGTCCTCTGTCAACCTGACAACTGGGGCCTAGGAAACATGTCTGCCCCCAAAGCCTGTTCCCAAATGCAGACCCCCGTCCCCTGCCAGGAGCCGAGCTGCCTTCACAGGACGAGGCTCCGCTCTCATCTCCAGGCCAGAGCTGGGTACCTTAATGGGGTGTGAGGAGATGTTCTTGCCCAAACTGGAAAAACCTGATGGGCAGCCAGGTCCGCCCTGGCAGGCTCTCTGGCAGGCTCCGTGTTTGCCAGCAGGTGTCCTGAGAAGCAGGGAGGGTCAGGGAGAGCCGTGGGGGCCTTCCCCGCCCAGCTTCCAGGGTCTAGTCTCGGATCTCGGATCTCCGGGATGTCCGCCCAGGGAGACTCTGCAGGGATGGTGTCTGCTCCCCAGGTACCATATCTGTCCCTTCCCTGAACGTCCCTATAGTCCCCAGATAACCACACTCCCTGCCTTTACCCACAGTCACCTTGTCTCAGTCACCAGACCCAGAGGGAGGACACAGCTTCTTCCCAGCCCTTTGGAACCCCAGGCCCTCCTCCTCTGAAGTGGTGTCATCCAGCAAACTTGCACACAGTAGGTGCTTGACACACGTCTCCCGAATTAACCACCCTTTAGGGTAGTTCAGATCCACCTCCCTGATATTCTTCCTCCACCTGGGCCCCACCTGTCCTGCTGTCTGATTGGTTACCGCCCCTTCCTGCTTGTGCCACCCTTCTTGCTTGGAGCTGACTCATCCCTCCACCTTCCTCCACGGACCCTGCCCCAATTTCCCTTGGGGAGGATATTGCCCCCTTCCCTCGATGCCCCTCCCTGCCTTTGTACGGGCCTTTCCAATTTACACAGCACTTGGCCGTGCTGTACTATATCCATTCCACATCTGCTAAGGACAAACTCAATTCACACTTCAACAAACATTTATGAGGTGTCTCCCATGAGTCTGCTGTGCTGGGTGCGGCAGAGGAAGGAGACACAGAGCTTGCTCTTGGAGGCCTCACAGGCCCAGACCTCCAGGCCTGGCAGCTGGTGCCGGCACACCCCAGCCTGGAGCCCTCACTCCACCTTGCCCTGGCCACTCACACCCGAAGTCTCCTTCCCAGAGATCCCTGTGTTTCCCCAAGTGTCCTGGACCTTCCTGGGGTCCCTGGGCAATTCTGGGCTAGACTGAGGTCCCTATAGTCCTGGGGACCTAGAGCTGCAGACCTGGCCTTTTCTCCTATGCTCTGAGGAGGGGCAAAGGATCTTCCAGACTTGCAGCCTGAGGCCCTCCCTCTGCATGGAAGAAATGGGCCCCCAGATATGCCTCTCTCTCCTCTAGGCCCGCCCCCCATCCCACTTCAGATGACCCCGTTCCACTCACACCCCTTCTCTCTCAGGCCTCAGGCTTGAGGCCTTCACCATGGCCAGGCTGCAGCTCCTGGCAATGCCCAATTTCTCGCCTTCTCTCCACTCCCTGGAGAGGAGGTCAAGTCCTACGTCCTCCACCGCCTCCTTGACCCCTGCTCTCTGTTCCTCCACTGAAGCTAAACTGTCCTCTCAAAGGTCACAGGTGAGCTTTTGCCAAACAGAGGCTTTGGTTCAGGCCTACTCCTGACCTAGCAGCAGCCCTGCTGTCCCCGGTTGGCTCCTACCCCTCACGGCTGCTCTCTCTGCCCACTCCTCTGCCTCTTTCATCCCAGTGGCCCCAGGCTCAGGCCTTGGCCTCTGCTTTCTCATCCCACGGGGGCTCCCTTGGAGAAACACTCTTCCCTTCCCACGGCTTCAACTCTCACCTCCACGCTGATGTCACCAGACCTACCCCTCTACCCCCAGGCCCCCCAACATTTCCTAGATGTCAAACCTTCCATCATTCGCCACCTGTGTAAACTCCAAGGCTTGCTTGCCTCCTTGGAACCACCCAACACTCCCAGCTTCCTCCTTCCTGCTGCTCCAGCCTCCTCCCCAGAACTCCAGGTCCAGCCAGTGTGGGCCGCACCTGCCCCTGCAGCCGGGCACATGCCAGACAACCGCAGTGCTGCATGTGAACTTGGCCTTCTTCCTCACGCTCAGTCCCTGCGCAAGTTCCCACGGCCTCCACTGGGTGCTACCTTGCTGGCAAAGCCAGGCTCCCACAGAGGAGGGAGGTTTGGGGGATCCACCTCTGATCCTCACCGTCACATCGAAGCCCACCCTGGGGCCAGGCAGAAAGGGAGACTGCCCCCAGGGCCATGTCTTAATCCCGCAGGCTGCAGCCCCAGGCCCTTAGCCAAGGGTCCCTGGTGACCGGTTCAGGATTTCCCAGCCAGAACTGCCTGACCTGTGAGGAGCAGCTCCCTCTTGTCTGGAAGTCCCTTTCCAAACACCGTGCTTCCGAAAGCAGGAACCGGCATCCTGCACAGTGACTTTATTTTTAAACATTTAGAGCAATGGAGAAAAATGAAAACATTCACATTCTCCCTTCCTCAAATAAACCGACTTCTCTACTCATCCTGTCCCTTGAAAACAGAAGCACTATTCAAAAAGAAAAAGCGAAGAAATTAAAAAAAAAGAGGCAAAAAGAAAAAAAAGGAACTGAATAGAAGAAGAAAAGAGGAAAAAAGAGAGCAAGAAGAGAGCGATCCCCGAGGGAGGTGGCGGGAGCTCAGAAGGAAAGGCAGAAAAGTGAAGGGAAGGCAGGCAGAGATACAAAGGGGAAGGGAAAGACAGAAGCTTTGAAAGAAAGAATGTTCCAGCGTGAATACGTGCGGGGGAGAAAGGAGCGCTTGAAAAGCAGCAGCCGATGCAGTGACCCCTCATTCACAGAAGGTGCCAATCACAGCGACAATGCAGATCCTTTCTTCTTTTCTCCTTCTCTCCTTTCTGGAGAGAGAGGGAGGGAGAGGCTGAAGTTAATTCCTAAAAGTACAAAAAATAAATTCAGTTCCACTGGGGAAGCATCAAAGAGCTGCTTTAAAGATTTCCCCCAAAACTCAGGACACCAACCAGAGAAGTGCTCCCCCTCTGGGAGCGGGGGCAGGGCAAGGCTGGAGGCCATCAGCTTTATTTCAGGGGTGGCTGCCCCTGCTCTGGCCCTGGCCACCAGGCTGTGGCCTCCTCCATTGGGTCCTGGGTGAGCCAAGATGGAGCGAGGCCTGGTCTCCACTGGCAGCCTGGCCCTCTGGGTTCTCCTGCTCTGGCTGAGAGCTGAGAGCCCAGGTAGCAGGGCAGAAGAGGAGGATCTGAGCGAGGCACGGTTCTGGCGGGAGGCCGACCTGGGCTGTGTCCACTCTGTTCTCCAGCTGCACGGCACACACAGGAGGTACTCGGTACAGGTGGAACGAATGACATTCTGATTCGGCCCTGGGACGGGACGGCCTCTCCAAGGACTGCTCCAAGGAAGCCCGGCTGCCTGCTTGGGCCAGGCCCTCGGTCCAGGTGTGAAAGAGGCTCGGATAGTCCTTTTCACTGGCTGCCAGCTATCGGATGGGTGTCCTTACAAGGGAGGGGCCTCTGTGGATATTGAGGCTTGTTATCACATCCCAGATCAGCACTTCCTTGAGTTAGCCAAGACCCAAAGACTGCAAGACATTCAGGCGCCCCAGAGAACCCCAAGGCCCTCCTTCAGAACGGGCCTGGATTTGGACTGTGTCCTTGCCTCCTCCCTGTGTCAGACGTCAGTCATGACGGGGCATCTACAGGGGCTTGGCCTGGGGCTAGGCCCGGGGCTGGGCAGCGCACAGGATCGTCCCTGCCCGCACACACCCCTCAGCCTACTGACAGCCCTCAGCCTACTGACCGAAGGTCTCCCGAAATGTCCCTCTTGGCCCCCTTCCTTTGTCTTTCTCTTGCTCCTCCTGTCTTTCAATACTCAGCGAGTCATGACAAAACCTGAAATGGGGTCACCTTTATGCAGAGGTTTCTTTTTCCTTCTGATCATCCAAATGCTGGATAATGAGAAATGTCTGGGAACAGAGGCTGAGTGGAGGAAGACTGATTGGTTTATTGATTGATTGACTGAGGGAGCCTCAACCTCACTCATCTATTGAGCAATCAGTCTGTGCCAAGCTCAGTGGCGTGGGCTGGGATTACAAAGCAAGGAGGACCGAGCCCTGAGATGTTTGAGGCCAAGCTAGCGGGGTGTGGGGGGTGGGGTGCATCACAGATCTGGGAGGGAAAAATTGCCTTTGCGAGCTTCATCTGGGAAAGGCTGAGTTGGAACAAGCCACAAAGGGTCTCCAAACCCAACAGGAGAGAAGGGGCACGTGGAAAATGCCAGGGAGCACAGGGTCGGCAATGCCTACCCCCAGTAGCATATGACCACTCTTGCATTTCAATCCAACAAGCATTTATTGAGCACCTATTGTGTGCCAGCCAGCTCCTGTGTATTCCTGGGGAGACAGTGGTGAATAAGACCCAGGCTCGCCTTCAAGAATTCATAGTGTAGGGGGAGCGGCAGGCAAGAAAACAGGCAATTACAATTTAGGGCGCTGCAGGGTGTGTGAGGACAAGAACAGGGGGCTTGGGGGCCCAGAGGAGGGCAGCCTTGGGGAGGTGGAGGATCAGGGAAGCTTTCTCAGAAGAGGCACAATGGAGTTATTTTAATAAATTAAAACAAACTAAATTATCATTTGTTTTGAAAAAGCTTTAAAGAATTTCATTGGCAAGATACCCCAGTGTCTAGGGGAAAAAAATGGAATCCATCAATGAACTAATAGATAAAACATCTGATACATGTTTCCCTTTTTCTTTTCTTTTTTTTTTTTTGGTGAGGAAGATTGGCCCTCAGCTAACATCCGTTGCCAATCTTTCTCTTTTTGCTGAGGAAGATTAGCCCTGAGCTAACATCTGTGCCCATCCTCCTCTGTTTTGTATATGGGACACCACCACAGCATGGCTTGATGAGCGGTGTGTAAGTCTGTGCCCGGGATCCAAACCTGCAAATCCCGGGCCGCCAAAGTGGAGCACGTGAACTTAACCACTATGCCACCGGGCTGGCCCCTGATAGATCTTTTCTTGATCCTTGGTGTATTGGGAAGAATCAGAGATAGACATAGAAAACTAAGCTGGTGGGAACAATAATTAACTCTTTTTAAAGAAGTAATAGCTCAGTGCTAGGCTCAGTGGGGAACATATTTATATTGTGGATTTAACCCCAAATCGTGATAGAACGATACTAGCAGGAAAGGCAAGAACATGGAGGCAACAGATAACATCTAAAATTGGTAAATTGAGAAGTAGTAGGATAAACATATTCGTTCAAAATGTGGAGGTGAATAACAGAAAGGAGGAACTAAAAGAATTGAAAAGGGTTAACCGGTCGGGAGAGCTGGAGTGGGGGAGTGAGGTGGGCGCGGGGCCTGCTGCTTCATCCTTATAAGCCCTTCAGTATTGTTTGACACAAAAAAAGATGCAGATGGATTACTTTGATAAAAAGCAAAATTAAGAGCAAGCAAACAAGCAAAAGAGGCTTGGTAAAGGGGTCACTGTTAAGTCAAGTTGGGATCACTCTGAACTCGTCGGAGTACTCAGCCAAGAAACAGAAAGGGCACCCTGCTTATATGTTTATGAGAATAGAAATTTCTTCAAGAAAGAACAGGATCCAGTGGGCTCCTGCACAAGGGAACACAGTTAGGGGAACAGAATGGAGAGAAAGTACCTTGGGGAAAACCTGCAGAATATTGGCAGGTGGCTTTAACAAGATCCCAAGCACTGGGGCCCTTCCCTGGGAGACCAGGAGATCCAGAGACCAGGCGTGCTGCTGCCCAGTGCTCTCAAGCAGGGGCCCAGACCCGCAGGAATACAGGAGACGTGTTAATGCAGCCAACTTGGGCAAAGGCAGCAGGATCCACGTGCAGGGAGGGTGGTGGTTGGAGCCCACCGGCCTGAGCCCTGCGACCACTCACATGCCCCAGCCGGAGCTTGCACGGCCACCCAGCATCGTGGTCACTGCGTCCACGGTGCCCTCGTGCTCTGGCACTCACACACACTTGCCCATTGTGCCCACCAGCCACTTCTGCTGTATGTTATGATTTTCTCTAGGCCTTTTAAACTTGAAACATATAACAGCAATGCCCTTCTTGTCCAGAGGTCTCTTCTCTGGGAACCTCAAACTCCCCCAAGAATAGAGAACGTGGAGTATCCCAGAAAGTTCAGAAAGCTCAGAAGTAAATCTGATGTGGGTGCCTCCAAGACGGGCCTTTGGTGTCACAGTCACTCTTTCCTCCACAGGACAGAGCCCCTCACTTGCAGCCTTTGGACTCAGTTCTAACAAGCTTGTTTATCTGGTGTCCCAGACTGCAGCAGATGCAAGCTGCACATCAGGAGGAGGAGCAGGGAGATGGAGGGGATGCTGCCGCTGGGGGCTGTGACAGCTGACAGCAATGGCACAGGATGAAAAATTATCAAATGGCAGCCTGGGACCATTCAGAGTGGGGCGAACAATTCCAACACCTCAATACACAGTTCAGTAACTAAACTCGTAACCATGACTCGGGGTCATCAAGACAGGTTAGACCATACTTGAGTATATTCAATAATCTCAGTCTAGCATGCAGAGACGCAAGTGTTGGGTACAGGGCTGAGGTTTGGTGACACCACTTTATAACTTACCCAGTCCTGGGGCAAGCACAGCAAAGGCATCAACTCTGCGCACCTCCCAGATACCACACAGTATGGTGGGTCAGAAGGGCTGGCCTCTGGTCTGCCTAATGCTGTGGACCTGGGCGCAGCCTCAGCCTCTCAGAATCCCATCCACTAAATAAAGAGAATGCCTGCCCAACCGGGCCAGGCTTGCTGTGGATCAGATGGAATAATCTCTATAGTCAGCTGACACATTTTGTAAATATAATGTAATGTTATTAAAGCCACCTCTTTGTCTGGGTGGTTGGACAGGATATTCCATAACTCACACAGGGGTAGGGGACAACTGTACCCTCTGCCTTAGGACTTTTTTAGACACAATGAGCAATTATCAGGTGAGTTTCAAAACTATGCAAACTTAACTCGAGCGCACTCAATCAGACAAAGCCAGAATCCATTCTACAAGACAGCTGGCCTGCCTGGACTCTGCGAAGCCAATGTCACACACACACAAAGCAGGGGGACTGTTCTAGATTAAAAGAACATAAGATTAAAGAAACATAACAACCAAATGCAATGCATGAGTCTTTTTGGAGCAGCAAAAGAGCCTAAAATACACTTTTGGAGGACAATTGGGGAAATTTAAATAGGACTGCACAGTCACATGTCGCTTAATGACGAGGATATGTTCTGAGAAATGCATGGTTAGGCACTTTCGTTGTTGTATGAACATCATGGAGTGTATTTACATAAACCTAGATGGTATAGCCTACTACCAGCTAGGCTCTATGGTACTAATCTTATGGGACCACTGTTGCATATGGGGTCTGTCGTTGACTGAAACTTTGTTGATATTACAGATCTTCCTTGACTTACGATGGGGATACATCCTGATAAACCCATTGTAAGTTGAAAATATTGTTAAGTTGAAAACGCGTTTAATACAGCTAACCCACCAAACATCCTAGCTTAGCCTAACCTACCTTAAACATGCTCAGAACACTTACATTAGCCTACAGATGGGCAAAATCATCTAACACAAAGCCTATTTTATAATAAAGTGTTGACTATCTCATGTAATTCATTGAATACTGTACTGAAAGTGTAAAACAGAATGGCTCTCTGGGTACAGAGTGGTTGTAAGTGTATCGGTTGTTCACCCTTGTGATCACATGGCTGACTGGGATCTGCGGCTCTTGGCCTCGGCCCAGCATCACAAGAGAGGATCGTACCGCTCATCGCTAGCCCAGGAAAGATCAAAATTCAAATTCACAGTAAGGTTTCTACTGAATGCGTATCGCTTTTGCACCATCATAAAGTCAAAAAATCCTCAACTGAACCATCGTAAGTCGGAGACTGTCTGTATTGAAGAACGATAATTTTTTAGGTGTGATGATGGTATCGTAGTTACGCAGGGGAAAGTCCACGCTCCTAAAAGACACCTGCTGAAGTACTTAGCAGTGAAGTGGCGTGCTGTCTGTAACTCACTTTCAAATGAGTCAGCAAAACCATTTGAAAGAGAGCAAGACAAAAACAAATATGGCAAAATTGTAACAACTGGCAAATCTAGATGAAGGCTCTTAGCTCTTTTGTTAGGCTTGACATTTTCAAAATAAAAAGTTATGAGGAAACCAACCATGCAGGGGAGTTGCGACTTGTTCTTTGCATTGGTGGGGCCAATCTTTGGTTTGTTACCCAACCTGCCCAATGCAGAAAGTAGTGTGCTTGTGATGAAGAGATGGGCCATCACAGTGCTTCCCAGACTGCACGGCACACACAGAAAATATATCTGGACCATCCACTGGGGTGCGCAGGCAAGGCTGTCGGGCACCAGCTGCCCAGCCCCGCCCCCTGAGGGGAATCAACACCTGGGCACGGTTAGTGGCTCCAGCACTTAGTTCAGCATGTTGGCAAGAAAGCCAGGCCTGTGGGGTTAAGGGGGTAGACCCTACACCCTCAGACCCTCACATGCTTCTTTGCTTCCTCAGCAAGTCTTCCCCTGGAGGAACACGTCTCTTCTCCCTCAAGCCTGTCTCTTACAGGTCTGGAAACACAGTGTCCAGATTTTTAATATTTTTGCCTGGGCCCATCACCACCTCAGATCTCGCGTTCTTTGAGGGCAGCCCTGCCTCCCTCATCTTTGAGCACAAATCCTGGTGCCCCACATTTGAAGGTCAGAGAAAAGGATCCATATTGTGGGGCTTATGAGTGCTGAAGATGCTCTAACAGTCAGAACAGATGCACCTGTTGGAGATCATTTTGACTGGAACGTTCTAGCTAGGCCTCACCTAGCCAGGTGGTGGCGAAGGCTGGAAACCCCAGGCTCTACTACGCGGTCGTGGTACTCACTGGCGATTAGGCCTCAGTTTCCCCTTCTCAACAATGTCCCTTCCAGCTGACTCTCTACGGGCCCCATCTCTCCTTAGTGCTCCCTTAGTTCATTCGGGCCAGGGGCTCGGAGCTGACTGAGCAAGGTGGCCTTCCCATCAACAGAGAAAAGTCCCAGTGCATTCCTGCCGTGGGCAAGACTTGCAGCTGAGTCCTGCCACCTTCAAGTGCTCACAGGGGATGTCCAGACTTGCGGTGCTGGGGGAGCAGACACAAACACCCAGGCTGCGCCGACTCCCGGAGAGTTTGGTAATTTTTAAAAGCCCCTCCGATGATTCAAATGTACACCAGGGTTGAGGACCATCTCCCAGAGACCAGATCCTCAAAGCCGAGCCAGACTTTTGCCCCAGTCGCACTGTCCCTTCTCCCCAGCCATTCCCGACTTCTACCTTCTACCTGTCCTCTGAGCCATCCCTTCCTTGTAATGTTCCTTCTCCACCTTCCCAAACCTCTTGCATTCTTCCAGGTGCGGCTTAAATGTCTCTTCTGCAATCCCGGGCTGCCTGCCTCTCTTGGAAGGCAAGGCCTTGAAGGCCACACACAGGGTCTGGCTGCCATTCTCAGTCATCGGGAAACTGGAAGAGGGTTTTAGGCAAGGAAGTGTCATGATCCAATGGCTGTTTTGAAAATCCTTCTGTTCACTGTGTGGAGAGGATGAGGGAAGGCTGGGACAGTGTCCCACTGGGCTTATCTATTTAACCCCTTCACACACTCTGCCCCCCAGCTCTAGGCCTGTGTGGGAGCTGTGGAAGTTGCTGTCTTCGGGAACTGTGGCCAGGTCTGTCACCAGGGCTCATGGGGTGTCACAAGGAAGAATGGAGCAGGCTGTCTTTCCACTGTGGCCCGTAGGGCTGACAGCTGAACGTAGGGAGGAGGTGGTGAGTGACGAATGCTAACAGTGAGAATTCATTCCAGGCTCCCAATGGGCAGAGACCATCTGGACAGAGCCAGAGGCCACTGCAGGGACGTCCCTCTGTAGGGGAAGATGCTTGCTTGATCCACTTCAGAGAGAGGCTTCAGAAGCCCAAGGAGCACTCTTGCTCGTGTCATTCAAAGGGACACTAAAATCAAACGGCACCAAATGAATGGATGGGAAATGTGATAGAGCAAACACGGGAAGGGATTTCCCTAGATAGAAGTGATGGAGAGAAGCGGGGAGGGCAGTGAGGATGGAGGGGAAGAAGGAAAGGAGGAGGAGGAGGGGGAGGGAGGGAGGAAGGATCTTGAAGCTTTCTGAGTTTACAAAGAAGGGGGGGAAATGGGGTAGAGAAGAACAGAAAGGAGAAGTGGAAGTGGAAGTCACTCCAGCCCTTGACAAAAGCTGTGGTGGGACAGGTGGGGAGAGCATGTTTGGTACTCACAGCTGGTTTGGATGTCAAGTCCCTCTGCCATCAAAGAGAAGCCCAATTTTGCCATGCTCAGAAGCATCAGAACTTCACCAGGCAGGACCTGCAGACCTCAGGGTACAGTCTCACGGGCCCCAGGCCGAGGAGGGGCCGAGCTTGGCTTCATCATGCTCTGCTGTTCCTGTCTTGAAATTCTTACTAATTTTCAAACAAAGGGCCCTCATTTTCATTTTGCACCAGGCCCCGCAAATTATGTAGCTGGTCCTGGCTGACCTTTGCAGAGGACATTTTGCTAGAAAGGCGGGAGCAGGAAGGCAGTGGGCCGGCTCCGCTGCTGGTCCCTGTTTGCTAACCAAATACGCGTCCCGGTGTTGTTGACTCAGCCCCAGGTATTAGCAAGTACAGGGCTTCCCACCCCAGCTGCAGAGCCGGGCCTGACTCAGATGAAACGTGTGAGGAGCCGTGTGTGTGCTGTGAAGTGTAATCGTTCAAGAAGCTGTGAGGGTCTACCATGCACTAGGCACAAGATGGTCCTGACCCCATCCCCGCGTGCAAGAAGCAAGGGTTGTGCTGAGGCCCGAAAGCCAGCCTGCTAACATCTGCCCGATCCTGGGGGCCGGCCTTCCAGAGGTGGCTGGCGGCTGACGGAGGCATCAGAATGGCAGCTGGGCTCCTCTGTGCAGGGAGGAGATTCCACTGCTGTGGGAGCCAAGGGGGCTGAGGAGGAAGCCTCAGCTCATCACTGGCACCCTGTAGTCAGAGAGCTGAGGTGTTTAGGACCAAGACCATGGCCTCACGTTGCGCACCACCCCCCCCAGCACCATTCATGGGACCACCGTGTGGTCGCCAAGTCTCCAAGTGATGTGGAGAGGGAGATCCAGCCCAACACCATGACAGTGGGCTGCACCAAGCCCAGCCCCTCCCCCACTAGCACTCCTCTTCTCTGTCCGTCCTTTATACAAGGGCCAAGATGCAGGCCAGGGACGCCCAAATCCCAACACTACACCAGCCTCTCCCTTCTGAAGACCAAAGGCAGAGGCCCTCTAGACTCTCCTTCCATCAGGGAAATCTTGGGGTCTGCTGCTCTAGCCGGGGCTCCTTCCTGGGGCCCCTGCCATCAGGCCTCCTTCTCTGATAGGGGCAGAGGATCCCAACACCACCATTTCCAAGGGCTTGCAGATCCGATGATCAAAACCTCTTAGGCCCAACCTGGGGGGTGACTTGGAAGAGGCCTAAGTCCCCACAGGTGCCAGGTGTGCAAAGGAAACACACCTGCAGGCAAAACCCAAGGCAGCTGGAACCGGACCAGAACAAAGCCAGGTTCAGCAGGCCCGTGAGGGTGTCCTGGGCCCCAGGGTAGCAGGAGGGCACGGGGACCTCTTAGAAGGGGCCAGGAGAGCAAGCCTGTGAGGCAGGAGGCCAGGCCTCCCTTGCCTGCAAGGGAGGGCCCTCCAGGAACTGAGTTAATCAGCAGGAAACGGATGGCTGTTTCCTGACAACGCCACCGTCACCACCACCAAGGGCACAGAACACACACACGCACATGCACACACACAGAGGAATTCGGAAACAGGGAGGGCAGCTGGCAACTTCCTGGAGACCCACAATGCAATCCACTCTTTCAAATAATGTAGACAAAACAGCACAAAGAACCCTCCTTTTCCCAAGCAGGTGGCGTGTGGCATTCCCTTGCATGTTATCTAATTTCTATGTCATACGAGAACCCTTCCAGGAGGGACTCTCATTGCCCCCCTTTCTAAACTCTGAGTTATGGAGGAGGAGAGTTAATGGACTAAGGTCACAACTGGTGGTGCCCAAGTTTTCAAAGACCCCGAAGTCCATCTCTCTTTATTTTTTCTTTGAGGAAGAAAAAAAAGGAAGCTTGAGGAAGCTTGAGGAAGATTAGCCTTGAGCTAACATTCATGCCAATCTTCCTCTACTTTGTACGTGGGATGCCTCCGCAGCATGGTTGACGAGTGGAGCAGGTCCGTGCCCAGGATCCGAACCCGCAAACCTAGGCTGGCGAAGAGGAGCGCATGGAAATTTTAACCACTTGGCCACTGGGCTGGCCTCCGAAAGCCATCTCTTAAACCACCTTGCTCCACTCTGGACCAGCAAATCTCTCCCACAGGCTCCATGACCAGGGTTCAAATGGATCCTATGGGACAAGTGGAAGGGCTCAAAATAAAGCGGCCAGCTGGTGTGGCAGCTGACTCCCTTCTGCATGAGCTGCTTGTTGGGATGTAGAGGATGGGAGGCAGAATTCTTCATGTTTCCCCAACTCGTCTCCTACTTTCTACTTCTTCAGCTTATGAGCACACCTCCTATTGCAAACTCTCACCATCTTTAACACACCCAGTGCTTCTGGGGCCAGCCCCGTGGCGTAGCAGTTAAACGCGCGTGCTCTGCCGCTGGCGGCCGGGTTTGGATCCTGGGCGTGCACTGACGCACCGCTTGTCAGGCCATGCTGTGGCGGCGTCCCACATAAAGTGGAGGAAGATGGGCATGGATGTTAGCTCAGGGCCAGTCTTCCTCAGCAAAAAGAGGAGGACCGGCATGGATGTTAGCTCAGGGCTGATCTTCCTCTCACACACACACACAAAAACAAAAGAAAACACAACATACCCAGTGCTTCAAACCCTCTGCAGTGGAGGATCAGTTTTATTTGAATCCCTTGAAGAACTAACACTAACACCAGGGCAGGCAGCTCCTGGTCCCATGAACATGCCCACACTGGTCCACATCCTGTTTAAGATACAGCCGCCATCACCTACTTGGATGTCATCATGGCGACCTCAAACTGTAAAAGTTTCTAAACCTCATTCTCAACTTCTCTTGGCTCGGTAACACTGTGCAGAACAGCACTGGTCCATGGCCCGTCCTTCTGTGTGGCACTGGCCTAAGAACATGTGATAGTGTTTCTAAATTTAAGAATTTTAAATGCAGATGTATATCTTTCCTCTCAGATGAAAAGTCTCCTCATAAGTAAGAGAGCCTCAAATTTGCCCTTTCTTAATATTTCAAACATGCGTTCTTAATTGTCACTTTTTGGGAGTGTTTAATTTTCCACGGTCATCTTGCCTGCCTCTCCTCTCTCTTAAAAACAGAAAATAATACATTTCAGTTTCTTAAGTGTTCTTGGAATTTACATTCAACAACACGTGGCCTGCTGAGCTCCATTGAGCTAAGGTTCGAAGAGAATGTTCCATCAATGAGAAATTCACAAGTGCTCAGTACATGTAGAGTACAAAATTTGCCATCCTTAAACATGTTCCTAACTCCACTGGGTTCCTCTAGATGAAAATGGGCTTTGGTTGATAACAGGCCAAGCATTTGCAGGTTTATCTCAGAGGAAAAAGGCCACTGTAACACTTCAAGAGTGGCCCAAGTTGGCCATAACAAGTCTGGCAGCTTGGAACCACCTGACGGTATTTCAAGATCAGACTCCCGGGTCCTGCCCAGATCCAGCAAATTTGGGGCTGGACAAAGGGAACTGCATTTTAACAGACTCCCCAGCAGAGAATAACAAATGGTGTGGCCACTGAAGATGCCCCTGTTGCATAGGAACCAGGAGTGATGGGGTGTGATCCGTGGCTCAAAAGATTTGGTCTTAGGAAAGTAAAACAAGCCCAAACAAACAAAACCAATCGGGTTTATCCCACTGGGACAAGTGCTGTGTGAAGCCCTGACCCAGAGAGACCAGTGGAGTTAGTCCAGCTTCTTTGTTTGTTGAAGGTGGCCTCACGTTCTCTGCTCTGCTGGGCCTCGCACACAGTACACACTCAATTAATGTTAGCTGCTGTTGTTCATAGACAAGGAAATTACAGCCGGGAAGGCTTGTGATTTGCTGAAAGTCAGGTTCTTCACAAAACTAAGACTTACCCTGGAACCCTCTATGCCTCAGTTTCCTCATTTATAAAATGGAGATAATAGTTGCAAATTCTTATGGTTGTTGTGACAATTAAATGAGGGAATGGTTTTGTAAATGCATCTAGCCTGGCCTCTAGTAAGCACTCAATAAATAATAGCTGTTCATACAATCATTATCATCAATTTTGAAAGTTTGAGAATGACATAAAATCTGTTTCCATATGAGCTGGAGTTTGTTTATTCCACACGGTTCTTATTAGCACTAACTGTACCAGTGATGCTGAATGGCCAGAACGGCCCCTACACCTTGGTGGGACCTTTCTGGTTGGACCAGGAGAACTTCCCACCCTGCAAATACCCCACCCCACGACACACACCTGGCCTGCACTTGCTCTTGGGAGACCAGCTGGTGGAAGCTCTCTGCAAACACGTTCCTGGGCCAAATCCCTCTGAGAGGTTTCCCAGAGGGCAGTCGTCCAGCATATTTAATAAGTTCATAATATGTCAGGCCTGGGGCTCGGCATTGGAAAATGAAAGAACAGCAATAAACAGCAGAGCCCTTCCTCACCATGAGCTTACACACTGTAAAGTGGGTATAAATAGCTTTTTTTGATTAAAAATTTCTATTATAAAATTAATAAACCCCCCTTTGCAAAGAGTTTGAAAAAGATGAAAGAGAAAAATAATACTCCTCATCCTAATCCCACCACTTCTTGTGCATTTGTTCTTGGTCCTCTTCAAGCATGTGGTTTTCACATGGTTTTGATCACAGCGTGTACAATCTGGTATCCTGCTTATTTTCTCTTACCTGGACAACACAAGCAATTTTCCATGCTGCATGTTCATGATCAATAATCCACAGAATATTCATAAACACAGAACATTCACACGAGTGCACAGATCACCATTTGCCTGCTCATTCTCGCACTGAAGGACAGTCAGATTGCTTCCAATTTGTCCACACTGCCCACGAAATGCCTTCATGCACTCATGCAGAGAGAAGATAAAGGGAAGAGGCAAATGTTGTATAATTCAATGGTGTCAGATGGGCCTGGGTTGAATAATGCCACTGTGTGAACTTGGGCAAGTTACTTAACCTCTTTGAACTTCAATTTCCTGAAAAATGGGCATAATGCCTCCTTCACACAGTTATGGAGAGGATTAAACAGCAGACCATCAGTAAAACACCCAGCACAGGGCCTGATACTCAATAAATGTGTGCTTTCTTTTCTCTTACATATCAGAAGGTCGTGCCTGTGACCCCTGAACGCCTTCTCAAGGACTAGGGCGACGTGCAGACACCCTTGGAGCACAGTGCAGCAGCTTCCTCAAATCCCCCCAGAGACTGCTCAATTCTGGGAGATTTGGGACTCGCAAGCTGAAGGATTCAGGGGAAAAGTGATATGTGTTCTGCCACTTACTTAAAAATGGCTCAGGAAAAAAATATATACATGTACAGATGAAGCAAATATGGTCAATGTTAGCATTTGTTATATCCAGTCATGGGTGTATGAGTGTTTACTGGACTATTCTTTCAACTTTTCTATCTATTTGAAAATTTTCACCATAAAACCCTGAAAAAAAACTCTTGCTAATTTAAAAGGTAAAAAACGGTATCATACTCTAAAACTTGCACTGTACTCATTTATTTGTTCGACAAATATTAATTCAATACAGTCTCCGTCATGCAGTGAATCGACCTGGGCCCTGACCTCGTGGAGCTCATCACCTGGCATTTCTCTGGGTTGGGTATTTATTTGCTAATTATACAGTGTTCACTTTGTCTTCAAGTTTAAATCTTGATTTTTAAAACTCATATGTATAGGATCTTGGTAGAATTAAAATGTTAACCCTTTAAGTGTCTTCTGATAAGATCTTTTCTGTTCTCCCAGGCTCTCAATTGTTTTGTGGACTTTACATAGCAGTTACAATTTTTAAAATGTAGTCAAATCTGTTGAATTTTTTGATGACTTTTTTTATTTCTAAACTTTGGCAATCAACCTCTAGCCCAAGATTTGGTATAAATTGTGTATACTGTTATGTTTACTCCTTCTTTATAACATATTTCTGTTTCCGTATTATCATGTCGAATAGAGGTTTAAAGGCAGCGTTAAATAGTGATGGTGACGGGATGTGATTTTGTTACTGGTTTCAACAAGAATGCCTCTGGTGTTTCACAGTTAACTATAACGTTGGCTATTGGTTTGAAATAGATATTCTTAATCATGCTAAGAATGCACCCTTCTATTCCTTTTTTGGTGTATTGATTAGGTAGAAATGGTTATTCACTTTTAGTCAATTTTCCTCCTGCATATATTGGAATCAATCCAGTTTTCCTTCTTTAACCCATTAACATGACGTAGTTACTACATTAAGCTTTCCTGATATTGACAATTCTCCTCTCCCTGCCTCACTGGGTTACGGTGGATGACTTGTTTAACATATTATTGAATTCTATTTCCGACATAGCATTTTCATTCTTTAATATGGTCTCTTTGCCATATTTAATATCAGGCTTATTTTGTTTTGTAGAATGGAGAGCTCTCCATCTTTTGCTAAACCATGGAACAGCTTAATGTTATCAGTATTATCAAATTTGAAATAATTACCTAGCAAAAACACTTGGGACCAGTGTCTTCTTTGGGTAGAGGGGGCAGTGCTTTGATAATGATCACAAATTTTTTCTCAATTGGCAACACAGACATTTTCAGAAAAGAATTCATTTGAGATTTTCAAATTTGAGCCTATTGCGCATACATTTTTATTTTTAAAAATCTATCTATTGCAATGTTCCCTTTTCTCATTCCTATTTTTTTTTTCTTTTCTCTCTTTTATTTCTCAATAGATTTGCCAGAGGTTAGTCTACTTTATTGTTTGTTTAAAAACAGGAATCAGCTCTTGGATATATTTGCTAATTTCACTGTGTTTCTGTTTTCTAATTCATTTATTTCTGCTTTTATCTTTACTATTTTTTTCTTCCTGTTTTCCTCAGGGGCTGTTTTTTATTCTTCTTTTTTCTAAGATCTCAGGCTGAATGCTTGGTTTATTCTCTTTTTTTCTCTCTCTTTTTAATAATAAAAGCATTTAGGGCTATGAGAATAGCACCAGCTGTCTCCCACAGGTTTGGTTATGTGGCATTCTGGTTTTCAATGCTTTCTAAATATTTGTCACTATATTCTTTATTTCTTCCTTGACCCAAAAGCAATTTAGGAGAGTGTTTTAAATTTTTTCAAGTGGTTGGGTTTTAGTTTTAGTCTGTTTAAATTTACAATATTTTGGCTGGGTTTACTGCACGGTGATCAAAGGACTCCCCAACGGCACAGTTTCTATCTGGGTAGAATGTGAGTTCTTACAAGCTGGGTACTGGCGGCTACAGAAATGTTTGCAAAGCATATGCTCACTCACAAAGCTCAAGTGTTTTCAAAAAATTTTTGCTTGCCATAATTTTTGTGGTGTCAAATGAAAAAGAAAAAGGATATAAAGTTCAATGTGCTTGTAACCATGTTTAAAATACAGTATATTTACATATATGCATTGAAAAGGACAGTAAGGAAATATATAAAGGTACTAGATAGTGTTGGGAATTTCTAATTGGTGAGATTATGGGCAATTTTTACTTTCTTTACACTTTGCTGTATTTTCAAACTTTCTATGTAAGATTTACTACTTTAATAATAATATTTCTTTAAATGTTTATTTGCCTAAGGTTTGGTAATAGGAATGATCTGCTCTGAGCTTTGTCTTTGCAAAGCTCTCCCTGGCCAGAGAGTTAAGAAATCACCAGGAAGAACTTGAGAAATAACAAGATTTGGACCCAAAACAATGTTGACCCCTGAAGATGGTGGCCCTGTGAGGCACCCAGTCACACTGGCTCTGGAGGAAAAGGAAATTCATTGCCAGGGGGGTACCCAGGAGAACCACCATTGTCCCTCCATGCTCCTCACTCTCAAATAAGCATCACCCCAAAACTGTGATGGCAGAGTTTTCCCTCAAAGGGAAAAAACAGTGAGATCCAACTACTACAATTGACCATGAGAGCTTTTATTTTCCTTTCTTCCTCAACATGATTTCTGAGGCCCACTCAAAAACCTGCATTTTCAACCCAAAGTAAACTGCCAGAGCCCACCTGAATTCAGAGGAACTCTGGCCCTTTGAAATGGAAAGGTGGCTCATGTTCACCTCGGATGCTCCACCAGCTCCTGCTGCTCACCCCAGTACCAGCAGCTCTGGAGAGAGGGCGGCCATATTTCCACAAAGCTGCCTGGTCAGTGCGTGTGACCGAAACTCCAGAGAGATTTAGCTGCTTGCTCCATGTTCGCTCACCCTGAGAAGAAAGCAGGGATGGAAGCTAAGGGAGAGGCAGCAGGAATGAGAAAGGATGAGAGAGAGAGAGAAGAGGTGTGTGTGACAGGAAGTGTTAAGGGTAGGGGAGAGGTGGGTCCTGGGAGACCTCTGTAACCTTCTGCATTAGAAGACAGTGGCAGAGAGGAGGGAAAGAAGTGTGCCCAGGAGGAAGGGGCATAGGTGGGCCTTCAGATGTCTCAGCTGGCTTCCAATGAGCCCTGCCCAGCTTGGTGGAGAGTCTGGGGCCACCTGAGTCAGAGGGGGGAAGAACACTCTCAGAAAGTCAGGGAAGAGAATATGGACCGAGGTGCACTTTCCCACAGGGAATGAATTACAATGGCCATGCAAAGATGGCAAGGGCCAAAGGGAAGTGCAGTGATGGGCAAAGAGATGCTAGCGTGTGCCCAGCTCCCCAGTGGAGCGTCTGGTCTCTTGGGAATGCTCACTGCCTGGGTCTAGCTTAGGTAAGGGGTGTGGAAGACAGTGTCATGATGCCACCAGGGAAAACAGCCACAGACATCTTTTCTCTATAAACCTTGTCCCTTCCCCCTCTCCCCCCCTTGCCTGTGGCTTCCTATGTCCAGGCAGAGCTCTGCCCACCACCCTGGGTGTTTTCTCAGCAGTGACCTTCAAGTATGCCTATGTTTAAACCTGATGCCACTTACAGGCACCTACTTCCTGCCCGACGCTCCACACAGCATCTACACAGTGGGTTGAACCACCCAAATCAGAACACAGCCAAGGGCTTGCAGCCACTACCTTTGGAAGAATGCTCCCCAGGGAAGGGGTGCTTCCAGTGTGTCAGCCAGCAGAAGAAATTCCTGAGGGAGAATAGGAGTGGGCAAGCATTTTAGCTTTAACTTTTATCAAGAAGTCAACAGGCTCTCCTGTGGCCCATCTGACCCACCTCTGCATCTCCTGTTTTACTTTTCTGATGTGTCCCAGGAGTTGGGTGGCAGAGTGGTTCAACAGATGGAGTGTGAACTACGGACTCAGGCACACCTGGGTTCAAATCCCACTACCATCTCTTGTAGGTGCAAGGCCTTAGGAAAGTGGCCAACTTCATGAACCTCAGTTTCCCTGACTCTAAAATGGGTCAGGAATGTGGTTTCTTCCGGAGTCACTGAATTAAAAGTGCCTAGCCCGGAGTAGGCACTCAGCAAACGTTGGTTCTCCTTCTCCTTCCCTGGCTGGGACTGGGGGGAACCCAGCCTGAAGATGTCATGCACTTGTGCAACATTTCAGCAGACCTTCCTACATTCTCAAATCAATTCAGTGACTATAAATATGTATTAAGAACAAACCCTGGTGGAAAATTTTGACTCGGGGTTATTTCTTGGTGAGTTTTAAGAAACACAATCAAGCACAGAAAACATGTTTTTGTAAATTATCTGTAAACAGCTGGTGCAAAGCGGAAATTTTAGGTGAAATGAGAAGGAATACAAGCAAAAGTACTATACTTATTCCTCCAAGAGGTTTCTCAACTCTCAGATCAACATTTCCAAGGGGATTTCCCCACATGGATTTAACAACACCACAAGCCCCAAGTCCCCTGGTTTATGCCAGATTCATCTTTGCCCAGAACCAACTGGTGGCTCCCCCAGGCCTCTGGATGAAGTCCAAGCCTTTGAACACATTTTCAGATCGGCCCCTACCTAAACCTCCAGCTCCATCTTCTACCATCCCACCCACATACCCTCCCTCCCATCCACACCAAACCACCACTGACTCTTCAAATGCGCCTGTTCTTTCTGCCCTTGCACGTCCTGGTCCCTGACGGAATGTCCCTGCTCCCCCGTCTGAGACTCAGGTAAACACCACCTCCACCAGGAGGTCTCCCCTTCACACCTCCCTACCCTCATATGTTCCCAGAGCTAACTTCCTGTGCTCTTGTTGACAGATCCGATATCCCTTCTAGCTGAGGGCTCGCTGGGGACAGAGACCATGCTGTTCTCCTTTATGTTACAGAGTTTAGCACATGGTAGGTGCTTGGTAAAATGTTTGCTGATTGAATGAAGGAATAAAGAGATGACCAAGAGAAATTTGTAAGAGAAAAGAGGCTTCAGGACAGCGCAGGGCTCTCCCCTGACTTCACAGCCCTACAGTCCACAGGCAATAACGATAACCATGTATTACACAGCACAGAGCACAGCTATGAAGGGCAGGCTCATGAACCCATTTCACAGCCACGAAACCAAGGCTGTGGATCACTGGGGCCAGGAGATGGCAAGCCAAGCTGAAAAGCCACGGCTCCTCTGATCCTGAGGCTTGCAGTAAGGTCCTCCCCTTGCCTCTGAGCCCACTTCAGTGGGGAGCGATCTTTTAGATCCACTCCTGCCTGTGGGGAAAAGAGCAGCTCCGTGTTTCTGTGTCTGATGCCCTTTCCCTCCTACAGAGCTCCCCAAGGACCAGAAGGTGCCAGGTCAGAAGCCGGAGCACACACAAGAGCAAACATTCAACTCCGGCTCAGGCCACCCAGAGCCAAGACCCTCACCCTTGGACCCAACAGTGCCCACACTGCTAAGGGCGGGATGCCACACCTTCTCTCACAGGACACTAAGTTGCCCACTCCTTGTGCCTTTGGTGGGTCCAACACCATTAAAAGTGGACTCCCGTTTTCCCCAAATCTTAATTGGCTAAGAAGCAAAGTGACAAGTTTCACTGGAATCTAAGGTCGCAGAATGGGATCTGAACATTGTGTCACAAATGGGGGTGTGTGTAGAGAGCGTGGGATGGGGATGGGCCGCTCAGGGAAGAGAGGCAGGACTGGGCAGATAAGAGATCTCATTCACCAGACAGATAACGGGCTAAAATGACAAAGGAGCTAGAAGCCGTGGCTGGCGCATTGAGAGAAAGGAAGAACATATTAAATTTTAAACAAAGCCCACCCCAGGGGAAACCTCCAGCCTCCCTCTCCCAACCCGCGCCTGTCGTCTCAGCACATGAGTTGTCAGGTTCATAGAAACGGAATCGTCCTTCATCTCAAGGGGCTGTGGTTTGTGTTTTTGTTTTCTGTAACCCAACGGGCAGCAGCTGGCATGCTGTGTTCCTCTTGGGGGGAAGCAGCTCGGGCCTCCCTGAGCCTCTGTGGCCTTCCCACCACGCCTGAGAAAGCAGGGCAGGCTGGCACTGGGCCTCAGCTAGGAGAGCACCGCCTGGACAGGAGGGTGACGAAGGGCTGGGCTCCAGAGCAGAGTGGGTGCAGGGAAAGCACGGTGATGTGCTCGGACGTGCCAGGTCCAGAAGGTGGGCACCAGCCCAGGTGTCACCAGGAGCAAAGAGGCAAGAAAGAAGCTAAGAAGCAGGAAAGGTCCTCAGAGTCCTCAGCAATTACCGCAGAGAATGCACTGGTATGGTAGAGGAAGAGAGCAGAAAAGGAGGAAGAGCGAGCGAGCAGCTGGAACAGGAAGACCCAGTGTAGCCTAAGCAAATGTCACTTCCTCAGTAATTCCATCAAACCTGCCTCCTGCCCCTCAAGGGGATGACTGAGGAGTCGGGCTGCCAGGGCTGCAGGTCTGCGCAGAGGCCCTCCCCTGGGCAGGACCCGTGGGGCAGGGTCTGAGGCCTGCACAGGAAATCCTCCATCTCCCCCACCCCTACAAACACCACCCCAGCTGGTCCAAGGAGGACCAGCCCTGGTGTGCAGAGTTGGGGCAGGATGTTTGCTTTTTGAGCATCCTCTTGGAAGAAAGACCTAAGTTCCCTGAGAGACTCTGGAATCCTCAAAGCCAGCTCTGGCCCAGGCACCCTAAGGATGGGCACCTCACGGTCTCCCTGGGGAGCCATAGGCCTGCCCAACCTCCTGGTCAGAGACAAGAAAGGCCTCTGGCCTCAGCCCTCATGTCCCACTGCAAACAAAGGGGCAAGAATGAGAGGTTCTCTTTCACAGGTCAGCTGTACCCTGGGTATCTCAGGCCTTTCCCAGGCCAGTCACTCTTAAGAACCAACATGTGTGACACAGTTGGAAAGTGGTGTCTTAAAAACACACAACCAGGTTTTAAAAGAATAAGACTTAGAAAATAACAAACGGAGAGGTTGTGGAGAAAACGGAACCCTCATATACTACTGGTGGGAATGCAAACTGGTGAAGCCTCTATGGAAAACAGTATTCTTCAAAAAATTAAAAATAGAAATACCATATGACCCAGCTATCCCACTACTGGGTATTTACCTAAAGAACTTGAAATCAACAATCCAAAGAGGCTTATGCACCCCTATGTTCATTGCAGCATTATTCACTATAGCCAAGAAGTGGAAGCAACCCAAGTGTCCATCGACTGATGACTGGATAAAGAAGATGTTGTATAGCTATATCTACAACGGAATACTACCCAGCCATACAAAAAGAAAAAATCGGCCCATTCGCAACAACATGAATGGACCTTGAGGGTATTAAGTTAAGCGAAATCAGCCAGACAGAGAAAGACAAACACTGTATGATTTCACTCATATGTGGAAGATAAACTAACACATGGGCAGAGAGAACAGTTTGGTGGTTACCAGGGGGAAGGGCTTGCCGGCTGAGCACAAGAGGTGAAGGGACGCATTTATTTGGTGACTGACAAATAATAATGTACAACTGAAATTTCACAATGCTATAAACTATTATGACCTCAATAAAAAAAAAAGTTCAAGGGCACTTTTAGAGCATGAAACTACCCTGTACAATACTATAGTCATAGACACATGTCATTACACGTTTGTCCAAACCCACAGAACGTACAACACCAAGAGTGAACCTGAATGTAAACTATGGACATCAGGTGATAATGATGTATCAATACAGATTCATCAGTTCTAACAAATGTACCACTCTAGCGGGAGATATTGACAGCAGAGGAGACTATACACGTGTAGAAGCAGGGGGTACGTGGGAAATCTGGGTACCTCCCCCTCAGTTTTGCTGTGAACCTAAAACTGCTCTAAAAAATAAAGTCTTTTTTTTTAAAAAAAGAACAAGACTTAGTATTCACCTAAAGGAATCAAAAGTACTGTACAATGTTTCTGGAGCTCAATTTGAGCATCTAAATCCAGAGTCTTTAAAATGTGCCCTTGGCCCAGTGATTCCCTTCTAGAAATGTATCCAAAGAAAAGAATCAAGGCTGTGGGCAAAAATACCCAATGATATTCACCACAGCATTCTTTGCAAGAGAGAAAAAGAGGCAACAACCTCAACGTAGGAGACTGCTTAAATATATCATGGTCCACCTGTTCAAAAGAATACTATGCAACCCTTTAAAGAAATTGGAGGAGAATGTTTAACACAATGGAAATTTTAATAACACATTGTTAAGTAAAAGCAAAAAAAAGAGAAAAAACTAACATGATGGTACATACAGTATGATCTCATTGTTTTTTTGTGTGTGTGTGAGGAGATCAGCCCTGTGCTAACATCTGCCAATCCTCCTCTTTTTGCTGAGGAAGGCTGGCCCTGAGCTAACATTCGTGCCCATCTCCCTCCACTTTATATGGGAGGCTGCCACAGCATGGCTTGCCAAGCGGTGTGTCGGTGCACGCCTGGGATCCAAACCGGCGAACCCCAGGTGGCCACAGCCAAGCGCGCGCACTTAACCGCTTGTGCCATGGGCTGGCCCCTCATTTCTTTTTTTTTTTGTGAGGAAGATCAGCCCTGAGCTAACATCCATGCCAATCCTCCTCTTTTTGCTGAGGAAGACCGGCTCTGAGCTAACATCTATTGCCAATCCTCCTCCTTTTTTTCCCCCCAAAGCCCCAGTAGGTAGTTGTATGTCATAGTTGCACATCCTTCTAGTTGCTGTACGTGGGACGCGGCCTCAGCATGGCCTGAGAACTGGTGCGTCGGTGCGCGCCCGGGATCCGAACCCGGGCCGCCAGTAGTGGAGTGCGTGCACTTAACCGCTAAGCCACGGGGCTGGTCCTGGCCCCTCATTTTTTTTAATTAAAAAATATATGCTGGAAGGGTATATAATATACTCAAATATTAATAATTATAGGTGGTTTTTATTTTCTTCTTTTTGCTTGTTTATATTTCCTAAATTTTCTATGATAATCATAAATCTCTTTGTAACAAGAAAAAAAATCAATAAAAGCTATTTTCTGAAAAACAAAAGGAAGATATCCAAGAGACTGTTCATTCTTTGGACATTCAAATCTGAACTGATCTGAAATAAAACAAAACTAGACAAAGACATCTTAAAACCACCTAAGGATATTTTCAAGGACTAAGAGGTGGTTTCCAGTGAAGAGGAATTAAAATCCTCCGGAAGGCCCGAGTGAGTGCAGGAGGGTGAGAGCCACGGAGCCCGATCCCCCAGGACACCCCGGACCCAACTCATCAGCCCAGGCCCTAGTCTAGGCCCTTTGAGGAACTGCCGCCTGGGGAGGGGGATGAGAGCAAGCAGAGGGGCAAAGGCGCGAAAGGCAAAACAAATGTTCCTTTTCCCCTCGATCAAGGAAACTCAAGGAAACGACAACAGGGGCCGGCCTGGTGGCGCAAGTGGTTAAGTGTGCGTGTTCTGCTGCGGTGGCCCGAGGTTCGCCAGTTCGGATCCCAAGCGCACACCGACGCACGACTTGGCAAGCCATGCTGTGGCGGCCTCCCATATAAAGTGGAGGAAGATGGACACAGATGTTAGCCCAGGGCCAGTCTTCCTCAGCAGAAAAAGAGGAGGATTGGCAGCTGTTAGCACAGGGCTGATCTCACAAAAAAAAAAAAAAAAGGAAACGACAACGCCATCTCTTTAGACAGTGAATTCACAGGGGAAAAATAAAAGGCCAGCTCCTGAGCTGAGATTTGTTAATCTACCCAGCGACAGGGAATGAATTTTTACAACCAAGTTATAAAAGCTCCCAAACAGGGGTCTGGAAGAGAAATTCTGACACGCTCTGTAACCGAAGCAAGAGAACTTAGCTGATGTTACACAGAAGTTTTCCCAGATAATGAGCAAGAACACAAGAAGATAATGGAGTGGAAGGCTCCGGAGGACGTTAAGAGTACTTAGAGTGCACCACTTACGGAAGTTGGCCTCTGCGTGAGAGAGATGACCAAGAGCCCAGGGAGGAAAAATTCCACAGGGCATGGACTCAATTATTCAAGCGTCAGGAAAACCTGAAGAGCAATGGGAGATGTCTACATTTCTCCAGTCCTCTTTACAATCAAAGGCTTTAAAGTCTATCTCAAATATCAAAATGCATCCCTCGGGAAAGGTTTATTGGGTGCCTCCTACCCATTCGTGCATTCAGCAAATAGCTGAGTGCAAACTTGATATGGGCACAGCTCTGTGATGTTCAAGGCACTTCCACTTCCGCTGGCCAAACAAACAAAAATGGACAGGGTGGGTCATTAGGAGGCATCCTTCATAAAGATGTCAACTAGCACAGTGACAGGGTGTTGGACACGCCAGCTCAGGCCCACGCATCCTGAAGACTTCCTACCCCCATGAGCATTCCTCAGCCCCAAAGGACCCTGCCTCTTTCTTAAGAAATGACTCCAACTTAGAAAATAAATATGACACTGCACACGAGGACAGGTGGTGCTGGATGATTTTGTATCTCTTAAAGACATCAAATTCTCTCCCTGGGTGAAGCTGTATCCTACAAATTACAGCCTCATATTATATATGGCCAACACCTTTAGCTTTGTGCTCCATACAGCATTGCTCTTCAGCAAAGAGGAAGCAGACAATACCGTGCTTTGAAAACAGCACAAGTGTTTCTGTGAGACAAAAAACTACTCTCCTTCCCTTTAATTAAAGAGATGCCATCCAATTGCACCTCTCAATAGAAAGATAGAAACAAAAAGCTATTCTTCCAGATTCTTCCAAGTACCAAGTGCCTTTAGCCCTGAAAACTTCCCTGCCATTAAACAAAGTGAAGGCCCCAGAAAGAGCTCCCTTGGCACCTGGCAGTGGCTGGTATCTACCTGAGGCCAGCTCACAGACAGTAATAAAAGCTCCCTTGAAATAATGTTAAGGTTCAGACAATCTGATAAAAGCTGGGAATTTCAAAGGGGGGACTGCAAAGTGCATCCCTAATCCTCCTCACTGTGTCTGATGTGCCTGGCTGGGTTCTGGGCTGGCTCCGATACCTACTGCCTGAGTTTTGCCCCGTGGGCACTTGTGAGCCAGCAAGACAGCTGGAGGAGGCAGGATGGAACCTTACACTCACCCCCCCGGGGGGGGGTGAGCCTAGGCCATGGTGTACAGCCATTAGTCCCTGACCAACGAGATGTCAGTTAAAACTAAAGGAAGGATGGGGCTGGCCCAGTGGCACAGCAGTTAAGTTCACACATTCCGCTTCAGTGGCCCGGGGTTCGCCGGTTCGGATCCTGGGCGTGGACTTATTCGCTGCTCATCGAGCTACTCTGAGGCGGCAACCCACATAGAAGAACTAGAAGGACCTACAACTAGGATATACAATGATGTACTGGGGCTTTGGGGAAAAAAAAGAAAAAGAGGAAGATTGGCAACAGATGTTAGCTCATGGACAATCTTCCTCAAAAAATAAATAAATAAAACAAAGGAAGGAAACCGGCTGGCCCAATGGCGTAGCAGTTAAGTTCAGGTGCTTGGCTTCGGCGGCCCAGGGTTGACAGTTTGGATCCCGGGCGTGGACTTTTGGGATCCCAGGCGTGGATCTATGCACCGCTCATCAAGCAATGCTATGGTGGCGTCCCATATACAAAATAGGGGAGGATGGGGACAGATGTCAGCTCAGGGCTAATCCTCCTCAGCAAAAAGAGGAATATTGGCAACAGGTGTTGACTCAGGGGCCACTCTTCCTCATACACACACAAAATAAATAAATAAATAAAGGAATGAAACAAGAAAATACAAACCTACAGAAATGAGCCCAACGGTTCTGGAGTGAGAACTGGATTCAACACCAGCTTCCAAGGCTCTCTCCATGAACTTAGGGCAAGTCATTTCAGACTTCTGAGCTTCAGTTTCTTGGTCTATAAAAATGGTACCCTCGCTTGGATTGCTGAGGAGAGTAACTAAAATAGCCCATGTAAAAACGCACAGCAAAGGTGAGAGCCTTCTTCCCTCCCTCCCTCCCTCCCTTCCACCCTAACCTCCTTCTTTAAAAATACTTTTTTAAATTAGGTAGTATATGCACAAGTATATACAAAATTCAAAATGTAGAAAAAGGTACACAATGAAAAGTGAGCCCTTGCTGTAGTAAACCCTAGGTATCCTTGCAGAACTACTGCATAGCGAGGCATGCTGTCCCTTACCTTGTCATTTAAGAAAATATCTCGGCAACCACATCCATACATAGGGAGCTTTCACATTCTCTTCTACAGCTTCACAGAATTGCACTGTGTGGTTGTAGGGTAATTTATTTACCACTTCTCTACTGATGGACATTAAAGTTGTTTCCTTTTTTTTTTTTTTGCTTTTACGAGCAATGATGTGATGAACTATCTTGAAAAATGCATCATTTCACATGTATGCTCATATCTGTGAGAGGAATTCCCAGAAGTGGAGTGACTTGTGCACTTTTAATTTTAATAAGTACCATCAAAATCCTCTCTATATAGGTTGTATCGGTTTACACTTTATCAACAATTACGAGAGTATCTGTTCCCACTGTCACTTCTCCATGGTAGAGCTGACTTGCATTTCTCTTATTACTAGGGGGCTGACCATGTTCTTATGTGGTTAAGAACCAGTTATATTTCCTTTTCTGTGAACCATCCACATTCTTAGCCCATTTTAAAAATTGGGTCGATGGTCTTTTTCTTATTGATTTGTAGGGGCTTTTTAGATATTAAGAAAATAAGCTCTACCTCTGATATATGTTGCAAAAATGTTTTCCCAGTTTTGATAAGTAAGACACTTGTTTGACTTTGTTTACGTTGATTTTGCCACAGAGAAATTTTCTACTTGTGTAGGGTCAAATATATTAATCTTTTCTTCTATGGCTTCTGAGTTTTAAGTAAATTTTAGGAAGTATTTTTCCTGAGTTCACTTTTTCTATTTACCATCTTTAACCCATCTGAAATTTATTTTGTTATAATGTGTTTATTTTTTAGACAGCCATCAAGTTGTCTCAAGTCACAAATTTTAAAATGCCATCTTTATTTCATATTAATTTACCTTTGAGTCCTGTCTTTCTTTTCTTCCAGCTCATGCCATTACCTCAGAATCATGCTCTTTCCATGGCCCTCCTGTCCCTTCATTCTATTTGTGAGACAAGAGTTGGTCCACATTATCCTGACTGACAGTTATGTTGAATCTCAGTATCTTAGGGAAAGTAGAGATCTCAGAAGCATCCCTTCATTTTACAACCAAGGACACCGAGATCCAAAGAGGTGAACTAGACTTGTCCAAGATGATGGGCCAGGTTAGGGCTTGTGATTTTTTTTTTATTACTACTCAAGAAGAGAAGTACTGATTTTGTCATAAATTCTGTCCAATCAATAGTATCTATTAAGCAACTACTCTGCCCAACAGTGAGCCAGGCACTGGGGCTCCAGAAATAAATGACACAGCTCTGAGCTTTCAAGAAGCTCAGAGTCCAGTGTGGGGTCTGAACACACACACTGACAGACTAAGAGGTTAGGTGAGAGTGGCCAATGAATGTGGAAGAATCCATTAATTCTGCAAGGGATGGCATGGGGAAGGGTCAGAAGATGCATAGTTTTTAATTGGACCTGATATGGACTAGGACTTTGTCCAAATATGGAGAGAAGGCATTTGGCAATAAGAGAACAATGGGACAAAGTGTGGTGTCTAGTGGTATAGAGTCAGGAAGGAAGTAATATGGCTTAGTGTTAGCTGTGGGTGGAGTTTTAAAAAAACAGCTCCTCTGAGAATCTGTGGTCGTTGGCCCTCATGGGTTTGGGCTCTGGTCCTCAAAACTGCAAGCTAAGAATTATAAATAAATGGACCCATCTGTAGGGCCTTAAAGTGTCTGGCAGAAGGCAACACATATCCTCTCTGGAAGAATATACTCTCATCCCATACCTCAAAGAATTCTCACAGATAGAATTCTAATGAAAATAAGCTCACAATCAAAAATCATGAAACACATAAAGAAATAAGCCCTCATGAGTGGAAGTCAGCAGAAGCATTAAATAACAGAACTACACCTGCAAATACTTCAGATACTGGAATTACTGGATACAAAATACAAAATAAGTATGTTTAATATGATTAAGAAAATAAAATGGGGATTTAAAAACACAAGTAAGGAGTAAGAGATTATTAAAAGATAAGATCATGCATATCTGAAAAAGGATAAAATAGAAACACAGGAATAAAAAATATAATAATCCAGATTAAAAACTTAAAAGATAAGAACCAAAGAGAATAACTGCAATGGATTAAAACACATCAAATATACTAAAATCTGTGAGTTAATATTGATATTAAAAATACCTCAGTGGAAGGGCTAAATAGAAAACTAGAAATAAACGAAGAGAAAATTAATGAGCTGGAAGACAAATAAGAAATTACCCAGAAAATGCTAAAAAAAAAACCAAAAGATTGAAAATAAAAAAGAAGTTAAGAGATGTAAAGGATAGAATAAGAGCTAACATACATCTAATTGGAGTTCCCAAGGAAAGTCTAGAAAAAGATAATGATAGAGAGACAATATTCAAAGAGATAAAGGCTGAAGATTTTCTAGAACTGATAAAAGTCACCAATCTTTGGTTTCAGTAAGCCCAATGAATCCTTAGCCAAATAAAATAAAATCCACTCCTAAATATATTATGGTGAACTGCAAAACACACACACACACACACACACACACTATAGTGAACTGCAAAACACACACACACACGTGCGTGCACATACCACCACCACCATCACCACCACCACTGACAACAAAACAAAAACCAGAGAGAAGAAATTACCCAAAAAGAACAATAATTGGCTACCAACTTCTCAACATCAACAACGAAAGCCAGAAGACAGTGGAATACCACCTTTAAATACTAAGAAAAAATAACTATCAAACTAATGTTTTATACCCAGCAAAACAATCTTTTAACAATAAGGATGAAATAAAATTTCAGCCAAACAGGAACTGAAAGTTTCTGATTAAAAGACCTTCACCATATGATGTTCTGATCCCGGAAAGAAGGCCTGAGATTCAAGGAGAAATATGAGTCAACAAAATGGTAAATAGGTGGAAAATCAAAGCAAAGGTTAACGAAGCATATAGAACATTAAAAATAATGCCCAATTTGTGGTATTAAAGAGTGAAACAAGATGGAGCTAACCCACTGTACGACAACTGAATGTGAGCAGGGACAACAGTGACTTTACCTAAAGCATCTCAAGGTCCTTGCATTGTTTGGAAAAAGATATAGACATCAACTAACTTTAAATCTTATGCAGTCCGCATGCATTAAAAGAATAGAAATAGACTGTATAAGTTCCAAGGCAGTAAAGAGAAAAAGCAAAGGAAAGGAAAGGAAAAAAAAAAACCTTTCAATTAATTTAAAAGAGAGAATGAACAGAGAAGAATCAGAAAAAGAAACAGAAAGCCCAAAATAAGATGGTAGAAAGAAATCCATATATATCCCAAACCATAACTCATGTACCCCCACTCTAGGCTGTTTACAGAAGACAGGAGGACAGGCACATAGCCAAGAGTCCTCGCCATGCCTAGACACGGAAGGGAAGCAAGCAGCAGAGAACCGTGGCTGAGGGACCAAAGCATACCAGAAAATGGGGAGTGGCAGAAAAAGCAGGATCAGAGAGGGAGGAGGGAGACCCAGAACCCACTGGGGGCAAGACTCTCCATGACAGTACCTGCTACGGAGAAGGCAGGTAAATAGAGGTGCCACAAAACATGCCACCAGGTGTGATTAGGAGGTGGCCAGGGACTTCTGGGAGGGCAGGTTGGAGTAGGTGGTGAAATACTCTGCTGTTTTGGAGCTGGAGAGGAGCGGGGAGAGAGGAAGTAGGGACAGAGAAAGTGGACTCTTCTTTGTGGACTCTTCACCCTAGGGTGAAGAGAGGTACTGCAGGATGGGGGTTGGGGAGAGGTGGGGCCCAAGGAGAGGGTGACAGGTGTGTCTGGAGCTGCAGTGGGGAACTGGGGCAGAGGAGGAGGCCCAGTCCACAGTCCTAGGGAGGCAGCCAGGGCAGGGCGTGGGAACGAGGGGAGGGGCTGAAGGTGGGCACGTGGCCTAGGTGGGTAGGCATAGGGCAGGGGTGGGCAGGGCTACTTCAAGGAGGGCTGTGCAGTGGGGGGACAGGAAGAGCTCAGAATTTCAGAGGTGTTCTGGTTCCGGGTAATGGCAAGTCCACAGGGGTCTGTAGCTACTGGATGGATGGGAGGTGAGGCTGTGGGCCTGAGGGGCCCAGGATTGGACATCATGGGGTGGGGCTAACCAACCAGCTCCGCCAGCCTCCAAAGGGTACCTGATGCTTACTGAGAGGCCAGCTTGGACGTGGTCCTTACGAGGACATTCTGATGTGGTGCATAAACAACTACTCATGTTTGGCTATTGTTTTTTACCAACCACATGCAGGACAGCCTTGCCCGTCCGGAAGCCCATTCCACCGCTGCCCCACTGGGAATGGGATGGGGTCAGGGATGGCATTCAGGCACCACCCAGAAGACAAACCACACATAACCAAGAGTCATCACAGAAGTTATAGTTTCCCATGGAAATGTGGAGGGTGGACATTCCTGCATTCCCTATAGTGACCGTTCTTACCTGATTTTGATTCCCTGTTTATTACACACTGGGGGAAGGGAAAGAAGAAAGGGAAGCCAGTTGGGCCACAATGTGATCCCTTATTCTCAGCTTCTGGCTGCACTGAAAATCCTCCTGTTTCCAACAGTTCTCTCAGTATGCCCGAAATATGCACACAATAGAGCATATTTACTTAATATCAGAAACTCCTTTATGATGATGGTTGTAGAAGAGAGAATCAAAACTCTCCTACAGGTCAACTCACTTCTAATAGTCTTTTTACTCCATTTATAAATACATAGATTATAAAGATAATACATACTGATAAAAATTCAAATAGCACAGAAATGAATAAAAGAGAAGACAAAAGGCCTCTGTACTTGGGGTGAGGCACTAGGGTTGGGGGAAGGGTCAGGTCTGCGAGCTACACACATTAATTAGTAGGTAATAAAAACCAGTCATTTTACCTTTTGAAGCTGCTGACTCCACATACATTTGGCCCTGCACTGGCCTCTAACATCCTTTAATCCCTCCTTTCAGAATCTACCCCAATTTCCTGCTACCACCTCACCCCCCTTATTTGACAGTGCAATTCTTCAAGCACCTTCTATCTGATTCTAGAATTTTTAATTTAGCTTGCAGTACTGCAGTGGGCTTATTTTGTAATTCTTTTCTCTGCAAACAAGCATGAGTTGGGCCCAATAGTGATACAGGCTCTCATGGGCTAGCCAGGCAACCTGATGCTATTCGTAACATGTTTCCTTGGGAAAATCCTTTCTGTTTTCTGCCTGAACAATTGGGAGATGCTTACTTGTAAAGTGGGGGCGTTGGTAATCTCAGTTTCTGTTCTACCAAAAAAAGCCCCCCGCAGTTCCATCTGCCCTGTTACTAGGGTAGGCTTTGTGAGCAGGGACTCTGGGGCCTGACTGCCTGGGTGCCAATCCTTGTTCTGAAACTTACTAGGTGTGTGACTTCTGAAAAATTATTCAACCTAAACAAGCTAATAAATGGAAAGTGCTGAGAATAGTGCCTGGCGCAGAGTAAGTGCTATATAATAAAAGAGCCGGGTGAGACTAGTCAAGAAAGGCATTTGCGAGCTAGCCCTGATGGCCTAGTGGTTAAAGTTCACCATGCTCCCCTTTGGCGGCCCAGGTTTGGTTCCCGGGCATGGAACCACACCACTCGTCTGTCAGTAGCCATGCTGTGGCAGCAGCTCACATACAAGAACCAGAATTCACAACTATACACAACTATGTACTGGGGCTTTGGCGGGGGGGGGGGGGGGGGGAGAAAAAAGGAGGAAGACTAGCAACAGATGTTAGCTTAGGGCAAATCTTCCCCGGCAAAAAAAAAAAAGAAAGGCATTTGCCCCTAGTTCTGGGAGGACGCAGACCCTGGTGAGGCTGGTGAAAGCTATGGGTCCTCTTCCCAGAAAAGTGCACAGACACGTAACCCTCTACACAGGTGCAGGTGCAACTACAGCCCACCCACAGACTGCAGGGGTCAGGGACCCCTGGTTTCAGCCCTGTGGTCCTCCCTACAGCGATGTGAGGATCTGGGGGATGAAATGCTGTGGCAGTTCTTCAAGTATTATGTTCACATGCACAGAACTGTCGCTCAGGTTCCTCCTTTCCTCGTTCTAGGTTCCGCTTTTTGGCAGAAATGTTACACCTTTCTTCCTGAAAGCCCTTTTGATTCTTGCCAGTTTTTCTCACACTTCACATCAAATCTTGTGCAACAAAACTCCACATGCTTTTTTTGAACTATTCTGATCCCTCCCCAAAGCTCTGGCGGTCTGGCCCCTCTTCGCCGTTTACTGAAGTCAGACCAGAGCATGGACTAGTGTCTGCTGGCCCCACCAAAGACATCGCAGAGGACAATGCTGTGTCCTCACCCTCGATACGCTTGAAGACAGCACAAACCAACAGAAGCCGAAGCTCAGAGAAGCCAGAGGAACTTGTGAGACGATCTAATGCCCTCGTTACCCAGAGAGGTGACTTGCCCGAGTCACCCAACACATTCACAGCAAAGCCAAGAAACTCCCAGTTCAGCACTTGGATTCCATCAGCATTTCTCAGACCTTACCCTGCATGGGAATCTTGTTAAAATGCAGATTCAGCAGGTCTGGAATGGGCCCGAGTTTCTGCATTTCTGACTAGCTCCCAGGTGATGCTGCTGCTCGTGCACAAACCACATACAGAGTAGCAGGGGTTGACATCAAGGTGAATGGACTGTCCCACCCTGGTTAAAGCTTCTTCACTCACCCTTCACATGGCTGTTTAAATGCCCTTTCTTCAGGAAAGCCTCCCTTCCCCTGTCCTCTCTGATTATCAGCTCCCATGGCCTCTGTACTTCTTCCTTTGAAGCATTCATAACAACTGTAATTAAAGAGTATTTGTGTAATTATTAATTTAATGTCTGTCTCCCAGGGAGACTGGATGCTCCACCAGGATGGGACCAGCACACTGTCAATAAAAGGGTAGTTGTTGTGGTCTGGAATAGCCTGGACCAGCATCCTGGAGTAGGAAGGTGAGGTTTACATTTGTGGAAAACAGCTTCTGGAGGCCTCCAAGGCCAACAGTGACATTTCTGGCTTTAAAATTCCTACCAGTTTCAAATATGTGCCAACTAAAACTTAAGTTGAAAAGCAATCTCAAAAAAAAAATCTCCTAAATCTTTATCAAGTGCAGAATAATCCTGATCTGGTACTAGCCACTCTGCTTGGGGAATAGTTAGGTCCCCCAAATCAGCATTCCCTTACAGTCTTCAGGCACTGTGAGGCCCTGGCAAAGGAAGCAGAGGGCACGCTCCCTGACCCGCCTCACTCTGCTGCAGACCAACAATTTCTTCTCCAGGTTTTCTGCTGCCATCCTTTTGAGGAACTCCAAAGCTCTGAATGCGCAGCTCCTTGGTGTGGGCAGAGACGTCTGACCTCATCGTCATTCTAGGGAGGCAAAGTTTGAAGTCAGTTTGCCTGGGTTCAGATACCAGCTCTGTGCCCTTGGATGAGTTCCTCAACTCCTCCGTGCTCCAGTTTCCCAATCTGCCACATGGGAATAAGTGCAGTAGCTAGCACCTGCGAGGAGGAAGGGAGATGATAGACACAAAGCACTTACCCTAGCCTGGCCCAAGATATAGGATTATTATTCTTCTCCCCATATCCAGTCCAATTCAAGACCTTTCTATTGTTTTGCACACAAGTCTCCACCCAGAGCTCCACCCCATTCGGATTTTCTCTTCTCAGCCCCTCCTGCCTTACCTGTCTGGCACTTGTCTGAAGCAATGACTCACTGCAAAACTCTGCAGCTCCCATCAATCACCTCCCTGTCCTGCCTCTGTGTATCACTCATGGGTTCCTTCTAGGAGGGAAATCTTTTTCCTAATGTCCAGTACATTTTTTCAACAAGTATTTATCCAGGGCCCACTATGTGCCAGGCCCTGTTCTAGGCCCAGAGGCTTAGCAATGAACCAAGAAGGACATCCACCCTCAGGACTTAACGTTCTAGTGGGAGATCTGATCTACGAAGAGAGATCAGTTCAGGTCTCCGGCCCTTCCTTACATCCCCACCCCCCTCCCTGGACCAATCCTAAATAAATCACAAACAAGTACAAAGCATGAAGAAAGTACTCCAGATCAAAAAACGCTGTGTGACTTGGGAACACCCCGATCACTAAACGGCTGCCCTGCTGAACTGGTGGACTATGAAGAAGTATGTGTTAAAACAGCCAGAAGCACCTGGTTCCCCCAGGAGTCATGCCGGCCCACCAAGTCCTCCAGAACAGTATGTGTAACACACCTGGAAAACAAGGCACTCAATTTACCTGTCTCATGCAAGTAGCATAAGCCCATGGTTTCATGTTCTCATAGCCATGTTCTCTGGATGGAGCCTGATTCGGATTCCCCAGCAGGAAGGGAGGAAGCAGTGGCCTTGTTAAGAGCACTGAGAATGGACTCTGAAAGCTCACATTGGAGTGCTGGCTCTGCTACTTGCTGTGGGATCTCAGGCATGGAGCTTCTCTCATGCCTCAGTTTCTTTTAGATAACCTCTAAGGTCCTCTTCCAGCTTTGAAGTCTGAGGACTGGGATCAACCACCATTAACATGAGACTCAGCTGATTCACAGATTCCTTAACTCAACAACATGAACCCCTGCCCTGGGATATGAGGGTGAGCAAATCAGATGAGGAGCATCCTCTGAGATGCACCCAACTCCTCCTTTATATATTTACTACCTTCTAACTTCACATTTGAGCTTTCCAAGCACAACTCTGATAGAAATATCTCTGGGCCACAAGGCAAACCTAAAATAGAAGGCATGCAAAATCTCTGGTGGTCCCATTAGCCTCCCTTCCTCCAACTTGAAAACCATTCCAGACCTTGTCTGTCTTCTCGTCTCCAGCCAGCGAGCCTAAAATAAGTCCCCCCCTGTAGAAATGCCTGTTTGGAATGGAAGTGACCCAAGTACAGAACAAATGGTCTGCTGGCCACACACCACAGGACAGGAACTCACCCAGGAATCTGCTCTGAGAAGAGGGAGCCTCTGCCCCCACTTTAACTCACTGCATCTCCCTCCATGGGCACGCAGGCAACCAGGCAAGCCTGGAGGAAAGAAAATGTGACCCAAATGTCCAACTCCCCCTACCCAAGAGAAAGCAGCTCTCCCCACACTGCCCTCATGCAGGAAAGCCGAGTCCTGCAGGTTATTGGAGCGCTAATGCCGTTGGAACTATAGGTGATCAATCAGAGGTCCTGTTCCAAGACCCGCAGGTGCTGGGCAAAGGGTGACACGTGGCCCAAAGGCCAGCTGACAAAACCACCAGCAAAGCTCTAGAAAATAACATTTGCTTTAAAACAAACAAGAAAGGGACAGCCATACTAAGTCTCAAAAATGAAAACCAGACAGACCCATGGCTTTGATCACAAACACTTAAGAACACATTTTCTAATGTCTAATGACAATTAGGGGTGGCTTTCTTCCCCTCCTCCACCCTGCTCAGCAGGTCCTTTGAAAGCCCATAGCGAGGGCGCCACAGGGATGCAGGCCCCAGGCCCTCTCCTTGGCAGAAATGAACTTTGTTTTTACTTACATGTGTACAAAGGCAGGACTGAAAGAGCAGCTTCAAAGTTGGCTGGGTGACCCCCAAGGGTGCAAAGTCCCTCTCCACACACCTGTGGGGGAATTTTGTGAATTTCCCAGGCGCCCACGGGAACTGGTTATGTCCCCTCTAGGTCTACGCCGCCTGGGAGTTTCCATTTTGCACAGAAATAAAGGCGCTCCGGGGCCCTTAGCAGTTCGGGCAGCTCACGGGTGGGCCACAAGGACGGGCCCTCACTGGACCGCTCAGACCGAGAAGGATGAGCACCTCGCAGTGCCCCTGTGAAAACGCGCCTAGGCTACAGTTGTGCCTGGTTCGAACCATCGCAGAGCTTAGAAATACATTAATGACCGTTTCAGGTTAGTTAAAACCCACGCAAGCACCTCCCTGGCCTCTTAAATCTTTCCAAACTACAGCTCAGACTGGAAGGAAGCAGCAGTTGCAGCGACCATAAAAGTCATCTTAAAAGGCAAGTTGGAAAAAAAGCCGATACGCACTAGTTGGCAAGTCCGCGGTTAGGGGGGGCGGTGGCACAAGGGCCGGATCTGTGGGATCTGCGCGCCCGCAGGGGCTGCCCCGTCGGTCCCCGGGTTCCCGCGCCCACCTGGCAGCCTCAGGGCCCCTAATCTGCCGCCGACGATCACACCCCACAGCTCTGTCCAATTAGGAAAATGATCGCGAGGAGATGGAGAGAGTGGGCGACAAGGAAGGGGAACTGAGACCAGGGAGACTAAAGACAGGCCGTGGGGACCCCGCCAGGCGGCGAGCGCCTTCAACAGGTCCCTGGCCCGTGGCGCCCCGACGCCAGGCAGGCGGGGGCCTCGCGACGCCCTGCGCGTGGCAGCCGGCTGCCCTCGAGGGCGCCCCGACAGCCCTCCGGCCGGCGGGGACGCGCCGCAGCCCCACCCGCCCGGAGAATAAAGTTTGTGGGCAGCGGCAGGGGCGGGGCGGCGCGGCGCGGGGGTGAAACTTTTGAGTCCCGGGCCGGCGCGGGGGGGAGCGCGCCGGGCCCCGGGACACCCACGTGCGGGCCCGCGAGACGCCGCCGCCTCCCGGGCCTCCGCTCCGCCGCCGCCACCGCCGCCGCCGCGCTTTCCTTTCATTTTTGCTTCTCTCGCTCTCTCTCTCCCTCTCTTCCTCCCTCTCTCCCTCTCCCTCTCATTCGCGCGCTCTCCTCGCTCTCGCCCTCTTTCGCTCGCTCCCTCCCTCCCTTCCCCCTCTCTTCCTCCCCTTCCCCGACCCCCCCCCCCCCAGACGCCATCTCTCCCTCTTTCCCCGGCTTTCCCTCTCTCCCTCCAGCTCTCCGGCATGAGGGAATGTGGAAGTGAAAGGGAAAGACGACATGTTTGCAGCGCGGCGCGGGCCTGCGTGCCGCCGTCCCCAGGGAGAGGCGGGGGGCGGGTCGGCCGCCGCCGCAGCGACCCACCCCCGCGCCCCCCGCGCCCCCGCCGGCGCGCCGCCCGGGGCTGCGGGGCCGGGGGCCGCGGGCCGGCGGGACACTCACCCTGCGTCCGGGCGCGGCTCCTGCGCTGGGGCCCTCGGCGGGCCGGGCCGGGCCGGGGGCTCCTGGCTGCCCACCGCCCGGGCTGCTGCTGCGCGCCTGCCGCCCGCCCGCCCGCCTCCACGCGCGCCCGCCGCCTGCTCCTGCCGCCCTCCCTCCGGCTCCTCTCTTTCTCTCTCTCTCTCTTCCCCTCTCTCTCCCTCCCTCTCTCTCTCTCTCTTGCTCGCTCGCTCGCTCTCTCTCCCTCCCTGGAAGAAGGGAATGAGGCAGGGCTGACGTGAAGGGATGCAAAACAGCTCCTCCTAACCCAGCTCGCAGAGGAAGAGAGAGACAGAAAAGCAGCCCTTTTATCTCTCTTTTGTTTTCTCACTTCCTTCCACCCCCCCAACACCCCCTCCTGTCAGCCCAAGTTTTCTTTTCTCTTTCTACCGCAGAGAGGATTTTTCTTCCTTTCTTTCTCTTTCTTTCGGTTCAACTCTCCCACTCAAATTGAAAGCCTGCAGGATTTTCTCTCTCTCTTTTTTTTTCTTCCTCCTTCCTCCTTTTTTATTTCTCTAAAAGGGTTTTGTTTGCTGTGGGAGTTTCGTTTGAAAATCAAGTCACGCCTTTTTTCCTCCTTTTCTTTCTTTCTCTTTTTTTTTTTCTCCTCTCAGCAGAAAAGGGGAACAAAGATTAACTGAAGCGAGGGGAAGGGGGAGCGTCAGAAGCTCGCATGGAAATGGGGGGCCCGGCACAAAGGGGACCCGGGAACTTGGCCCCCCCCCGTGGGAAGCCTGGGGCGTCCTCCCGAAAGGAGTGTCAGCGAGGTGGGGGCCGCGGCTGGCTGCGGGTTCCTTCCGAAGTGCGGGCGGGGGCCGCGGCGGGCGCCCCTCCCCAGCCAGAGGTGGAGGCTGGGTGTGTTCCTCACTTGTGTATTTTTCAAGTAGGCAGATGGGCTTGGAGCAAACATCCCCGCAGAGCACTGAACTGTAAAAGAGCCTTTAACCAGCTGTTTGCAGAGCCCTGGACGGCAGACTCGAGGGAGCGGCGCGGGCTCTGAGCGCCAGGGCCCGGCTGGGGAAGGGGCTCGGCGGAGCCTTTGGGATCGGGCCTCGGGGGCGCTCCAGTCCCGGGGCCTGGGCCTCGGCCCCAGGCTCACTGCTGGGGGGCGCCGAGGCGTGGCCGCTCTCCGCGCGGGGGTCAGGCCCCTGGCGCCTCCCTGCAGGGTCGCGGGGCTGGGCACAGCCTTGCCTCCCTCCAGCTCCCGGGCAGGCGGGACCCTTGGCCTCCATCCTCCAGAACGCCCGCCACTCCGAGCCGCTTCTCGACTCCGACGCTGGGCCGGTCCGGAGTCCTCGGACAGAACCGGGCAGAGCCGGGCAGAGCCGCCACGAAGGGTCAATTATTCATGTGGCGCCCGGGCGTGCTCCCAAGACCTGCTCTGCCCTTAGCTTCTCCGCAGAAGTGGGGAGAAGACAGGGGACAAGTTCCCAGAGCAAAGTTGGCCCCATTTCTCTTTTTCTCAAGTGAGTATTGAGCACCTGCTGGATGCCTGGCCCTTGGGCTGTGGCTGCTGCCAGGGGGTGGGGAGAAACGTGGGGCCTTTGTGGGCCCCGAGAGTTTCCGCAGGAAACAATGGCAGAGGAGGCTACAGCTCAGGACCAGGTCATCGAGAGGAAGGAAGGCCTGGATCCTCTCCCCTCCCTCCTCTCTTCCTTCCCCTTCTCCTCCTTCCTCCCGGCTGCATCTCCTTGGCTCCACCCCTTCTCCTCATCAATTCCTCCCACACTTCCCTGCTCTCCCCGGCTTTTCACTGGAGGGTCCCTTCTCCCAGCGAGGAGCAGATGCTGCGCCCCATTGTCTCTCCCCCTGTGACTGCAGCCTCCCGGGGACAGGACCTGCCACTCTTCACCCCTCCCCCCAGCCAGGCGGCCTGGGCCTTTGGAGACTGGAGCCCCAAGGCCACTGCCCCTCACCCCCCCCCCCCCCCAAACCAGCTCCTAGTGTTGTGAGCAATGACTCCAGTCACTCAGAACATGATTTGTTTCTGACTGGGAGTGAGAAAACCGTAGCCTGGGACTTTGCTTTAGCAAGGAAGACACCATGGTTTTAGCATCCGCGCACTGAGCCCCAGATGACCTGCCCGCTGCCTCCTCTTAAGGATATACAGGAAGCCACATTTTTGTCATTTTATATCCTCCCACTTAGTGCACCTAAGCTGTATCCTCCAAAGAAAAACAAGGCTCTGATAGTCAAGCATTCACTTAACAAATGCTTACTGAGTACCTGCTCTGTGCCAGCTACCGTGCTGAGGGCTAAGGATGCAACCATCAGCATACATGGTCCTCGCTGAGGCTTTGCAGACTGGCAGACAGGTGGCCACGATGCCATGTGATACATGCAAGGATGAACCAAGGAAGCACCTAAGAGGGTACTTGGATTAGGGTAGTCAGGGATGGCTTCCTGGAGAAGGTTACATCTAGATGAGTAGGTCCATGCCAGGCAAATGCCTGGGAAGGTACAGCCTGTCCAAAGGCCCCAGGGCAAGAGAGCACATTCTTACAGATTCTTGGAACTACCACAAGTATTTGCTGTAGTGTGGAGTACAAGTAGGGGAGTGGGGAGTGAGGACAGTCTCAGGGCACAAGTGGGGGAGGGGAGGGTGGGGAGTAGGTCAGGGCATGAGTCGGGGAGGGGGTGGGTATCAGGGAGATGTTCAAATGGTAGCCTCTCCTGCTTGCAAACCCCATGAACTTGAGTGAATGAGACCCTCAGTGAATAACTTAGACTCAGTTTCCTCACTTATAAACAGAGTGAGAAGACCTGTGGACTGCAGAGACAGGGCCCAGTCTTTCTTGCTGCATATCCTTGGGCAAGTTGACCTAGATTTTCTCATCTGTAACATGGCGATGAAAACACCAGAGTCACAGGGTTGTTGAGGCTTAAGCGAGACCATGCCCAGCACAGTGTCTGGTGCATAAGTGCCAATACATAGTAGCTTTGCTTTGTTATTATTATAAATCAGGGAGTAACAGGGAGGTGCCCTTACTACCTGGAAATAAGATTATGTTCTGGGTTGAAACCAGAATGACTCACCATGCCAGAAACGCAATGAGCTAGCTGTGGAAGAAGCGTTCTGTCTAAGATGCCCTGTGTCCCAACCGGTGGCTGGGCTTGGGGTTCACCTACGCCTGATCAAGATGGCCAGGGTGTCTCAGGAGCGTGACTGGAATATGAAGACTGTGGTTACGAAGGCCTGGCCTGATCAGCAGAGTTGTAGTCTGCCTGAAGAACAAATAGGAATCAGAAGAGAGTGGGCCTCATACAATCCAGGAGGGCCCCTAGGAAGAAGCACCTGGCTATGTTGCTTGGTGGAGAGAAGTAGACAGAAGTTCACACTGTGGAGGAGAGAGAGGGAGAAAGGTATTAACTGACTCCTCCAGAGCCAGAATTAAATCTTTCAAAACCTCTTAGTCCTTTGCTTGGGTTCCTCATTCTCTAAGCAACCTGCAGATGAACTTGGCACCAGTAAAAAAAGCCCCCTGGATCCAGACAGACACCAGCGTTCCAGTTCGTGCATTGTAAACATTTCGCATTTCTATTATTTCTTTATGACACAAGTTCATTGTGGAAGAATTTGAAAATGAGCTAAGGAAAACTGAAAAAGAACCCCCCGTGGAGACATTATATTTTGGTGTATATCCTTGGACATTTTATAGCTACATATCTACATGTAAATGCACATAATAATAAAACTATATAAATACTGTTAAACAAATGAATGACTTTACATGTAAATATGTTATTTTGACAAAGTTAACAAAATGGCATAACACTATACTTACTGAATTGCAACCACTTTTGCCCATAGTATGTCACAAATATCTTTCCCTGTCTATAAACATTCACATTATCATTCTTAACAAATGATATTATTCCATGGTATGTGTGTATCTTAATTTGTTTAAACAAATTGTTGACCCTGGGGGATGTTTCCAGTTTTTCACTTTTATGGACCTGCTGTGATAAGCATACTTGTTCAGTTACCTTAGTGCCAGGTAGATGTCATATTCTGACCATTTTACATATGAGGAGACTGAGTCACAGAAAAGTTTAAAAACTTCCCAAGGTCACAGCTATGGAGTGACTGAGCCAGAATTTGCAGCTCGAGTTTCCAGGTGGGAGTTCCTTTCAGCATCTCTGTTTTCTTCTTTTCTTTAGAGCGACTGTCCCCTGCACCCACCTCTCCGTTATCTCTTTCTCTAACAAATTGCCTCCTTGTGAGAGCCTGTCGGGGCAGGTGACCCACTTGCTTCTCTGACACCATTTTACCTTCGGTAATGTCCACCTCCTGGGGTTGTTGGAAGGAATGAAAGCAGGTAATATATGGCATGTAATGCATGATACTGTATGTCATAAATTGCGAAGCCTGTGTGAATGTTAGGAGGTACCAGCAAGGGCCTAAACTCATGGTCAGACACCACTGTTTAGCCTGACCTGCCCAAACCCAGGAAGGAAGGAAGTTTCTAGATTCACTAGAGAGAAAGAAACCAGTTGTTCTGATGCAGAAGCAGGAGATGGAGGTCTCCTCTGGGCATTTTGGAAGCCCTGCTGTTTTCTCCTAGAGCTGAAATGGGAAGGGAGGTCTGTTATTATAAGGTTTATTAATCCTCATGATTTCCCTAAAGGAGGATGCATTCATGCCACAGACCTTCCAGAATGTTCATTTCCATTTCTGGAAATCTTGTAAACTCAGAAAAGGGATGAAACACAGCTCTTCAGTGTTTCAGTTGACATATTCATCAGAGTAACTGGAAATTAGCAGGTGATTATTAAAATCTTTTTCTTTCATTGGCAGAACCAAACAAACATTTTGAAAAATATCAGTGGCTTGGCAATATCGAATATTCAATTTGTAGTATTAAACCTCCCACCTGGAATCCAGCCAGTGGAAGGTGTAGGACCTCAGGGTTGAACTAAAAGGGGCTGCAGAAAGCAGAGGTGGACCTAGAGCTCCTGAAAGGATGGGCTCGGAGATGGCAGGGGGACCCAGAACTGGCAGAGAGTCGCTGAGAACTAAGTTAATGAGTCTCACAGAAGATGTGTTGGGTAGCAACTCAAAATCCTTAGAAGTATGGTAACAATTTAGGAATACTCAGAGTTTGTGGGGAAAACCGAAAGAAAGCAAAATCTGCGTGGATCGATGGGGTGAACATCTGACATTTGCGAATTATTTTTCCAGGAGTAATGAATGACAGGGTGCATCAAATAACCCACCTCTTCTGACCCGCCTTGTGACCAAGGGTGCATATTTACATGGCTTTATTCCCATCACGGCTTGGACCAATAAGTTAACTGGCCTTATTTGCATAAATAGAAGAATAAACCAAAAGAAAAATGAGCCATCAACCATAAACAGGAGATTGCCAGCTTCACCAAACAGTTACAAACAAATAAATGCATAAAAGCCACAATGATGACACATATTGCTATGGGACTGCTAATTGATACTAAACCTGGAAGGTAATTTGACGTTTGTCAAGAGAAGTTTAAAGGTTTATACCCTTCGATTCAGTAACTTTAGTTCTAGAAATCTGAGAGAGAATCAGCGGTGTGGACAAAGATATGTGTTAAGGATGTTTATCAAAGTATCATTTATGTTGGCAAAAATTACAAACAAAAAAAAGGGAGCGGAAGGAAGGAAGGAAATAACCCAAGTATTCAACAATGAGGAAATGTTTAAAGAAGTTACGGCATGCACGTTTGATGTAATACTATATGACTATTAAAAACCACATTTTTGAAGAATATTTAATGACCTGGAAATTGTTTGTAATATACTGAGTGAGATACAAAACTGCATATGCATCAGAAATATATTTTTGTATAATTTTGTACATACGTATATATTTATCCCAAAAATACGTATAAAATACTTGGAAAGAAATACAAACAAGTTAAAGAGTTATTGCTGTTTGTTGGAATTACAGGTGATTTTTATTTTTTTCTGTGTCTCTTAGTATATTCACCAAATTTCTGTAATGATTATATTATTTTTAGACAATAACATATATTTAGAGATCAAGACCTAGGCTTCTCATTCACTCCACAGTCAGTGGTGCAAAGACCCAGGCCAGGCCTTCAGGGAGCTCCCAGTCCAGGACGAACAGCCAGGCAAACAGGAAGTTAAGCTCCAGAGTGCGGTTATTTCTCCTCCCCTGGAAGTGTTCAGAGACCTAGAAGGAAAGAGGAACCTAGCATTTGGTTGCTGATGGTTTGGGCTCTGGGCTGAATAGACTATCTGTTGTGAAAGTGTATTGTGCAAAAAAGAGAATGGGGCTTTTTGTGAAGGGAGATAAGGAGGGTGTGGGGTGGGAACCAGGAGGATGGGGGAGGAGGAGGCCGGCCTGGAAGCGGTGGGTGGACTGCGGGCAGGACTGCTCTGAAGGTCCCCTCCACCTTGTCCTCCCCTGGGTCACAGTGTCCAGGGCCAGCCAGTACCTGGTGCTGCATTTGTAACGGGGGCTCGATAAACGTCTGTTGTCCATAAGCATAGATGAATGAATGAGTGTGTAACATCAGGGATCACTCTCATGAATTTCCTTTAAGGCATTAATTATACATGTCTGAAAAAGAAAGACTCCATTGAGAAGCCATGATGATGAGCAAGACAGGAGGGGAATTTATAGTCCTCTCCACCAAGGCAGCAAGGTGTGTGTGTGTCTGTCTGCTTTAGTGTCAGGAAGGACCTGGGGTTGAGTTTGAATGTGGTACTAACTGGAGTCTGAGGAACTCTTGGCTGTGGCGACTTGCCAGCTGTTTGACCTTGGCCAGACTCAGTCTCTGAATGCTATGCTGCCCAGAGAATGGGCTTAGGGCCACCTGTGTTTGCCAAGGAGATTAAATGAGATAATGCATGTAGGATAATGTGTAGATAGGAAAGCACTCTGCACATGGAACAAGCTATCGATATTAGTATTATTACTTGTAAACTCCCAGGCCTCACCTGCTGGACAGGGGCAGGGACAGGGTGCCAGAGGGTGAGGACTTTGCTGTGTTGAATCTTCAGACGAGAATTCTTGTTTTGATCCCCCTCTTTGCCTTTATTCTTCACTTCATCAACAAACATTTATTGAGAACCCACAATGTGCTGGCCACCCTCAAGGGTCTCCCAGGCAACCAAGGGTGACAGATGTCAGACCAGCAATGACTTATACAGGAACAGAAGAGGGGTACCCAGGTCTTCCCTTTGGGAAGCTTTCTTAGAAAAGGGGATGTTTAAACTGAGTCTTGAAAGAAAAGTGGGAACGTGCTCAGCAGAGCAAGGAGAACAGAGCGCTGAGCAGGGGAACAGACTGGAGGAAGTTACTTAAGCTCTCTGAGCCTCAGCCTCCTGCGCTGGAGACTCCTGCGTCACTGCTGAGTGAGACAGTGCACACAAAGTGCCTGCCACAGTGCCTGGCCCTCAGCTGGTGCTGAAAAAAGCCAGTTCTTTGTCCCCTCTGTATCAAAATCACTTCCTCTTTAAAGCCTACTTCCCGTTCGCATTTTGCTCTTTTCTCCAGTTCCTGGAGACATGTTAACTGTTGGCTTGGGCCGTGAGTTACTCAGCCTATTTTCCAGGATCTGCAAAATAATTTTAAAAATGGATCATATTTTCCACCATAAAGAAAATCCCAATAAATTTGAAATACAGATATCATATGGACCACATTCTTTGTTCACAATAAGCTGAAACTAGAAATTAATGTTAGAAATCGGCTATTTAAAATTCTCCAAAATATCTTTTGGAGGATAAAGGAGGAAATCAAGAATAAAGTGTTAATTTAGAAAATAACACAGAGAAGAACTGCGCCTATGAAAACCAACAGCAAACATGCAAACCTTTACTCAAAAATTTATTTAGCTTTTAAAATGATTTTAGGGCCGGCCCCGTGGCTTAGTGGTTAAGTGCGCGCAATCCGATGCTGGCGGCCCGGGGTTTGGATCCCGGGCGCGCACCGACGCACCGCTTCTCCGGCCATGCTGAGGCCGCGTCCCATGTACAGCAACTAGAAGGATGTGCAACTATGACAGACAACTATCTACTGGGGCTTTGGGGGAAAAAATAAATAAATAAATAAAATTATAAAATGATTTTATTATTAAACCCAGAAAAACTTAAACAAAATATTCATTAAATAATTTAGAAATATTAAAAAAACACAAAACCCTAATAAAGATGAGGAAGGAAGGAATCAAGAAAAAAGTAGAGAAGAATAAATTAGAAAATAGAAGAACAGTCGAATTAATACATGTGTCCTTGAGCTGGTTCTTTTTGTAAAAACAAAGTCTAAATAATACAACAGACAAACGTAATGAAGGGGAAAAAACCCCAGAAACAAACACAACCTAAGTTGAAATGGTGGAAATGACAAGAGAAATAGACTTTAAAAATATAAAAGGATATTACGTGCAATTCAAAAACTTCAATGAAATAGATAATTTCCTGGAAAAAAAAAATAGAGAAGTTTCTCTGTTAGAATCAGAAGTAGAAAATCTAAACTACCTCCTTCAGTTTCTGCTCGGACACACCGTGGACAGAGCCTGCCCTGCCCAGCTCTCTGCAGTGCCCTTTGACCCCACTCTCTTTCTTTCTCTGCAACAGCATACAGTACCATCTGATGCGACATATGCCTCATTGCTTACTTGTTTCCCTTCTTCTCTCCCCACTAGAGCATGACCTTCCTCAGAAGAGACAACTTTGTTTTATTTTTTAATTAAACTTTTTATTTTGAGATAATTGTTTTTTTTTAATTAAACGTTTTGAGATAATTGTCAGAAAACTGTTTTGCTCTCTGCTGTATCCCTGCTGCACAGAACTGGGCCTGGCGCATAGCAGGCACTTGAAATAAATATGCGTTTACTGAAGAAATGAGTTGAAGAAGAATTTAAGAAAGATATCAAGCATACCATCCTCAAACGTTCCAAGTCCAGATGGTTTTACTGGGGAGGAGGCGGGTGTCTTCTAAAGTTTTGAGGCATGGGTAACCCCATGTTATATAAATTAATCCAGAATATAGCCTTTTCTGTACTGAAGAAAACTACAATTTTTTTCCTAAGGCATATAAAAGAAGACTTGACTACGGAGAGACATACCCTATGCCTGATGCAAAGGGTGGATGATGTGAAGATGGAAAAGTCAAAGTAATTTATAGGCTTGATGCAAATCCACATGTGATTTTTTTCAAACTTTTACAAAAAATTATAAAATTCAGTTAGCAGAATAAACAGAATTTCAAAGAAACTTTTGTAAAAGAAGACTAAGGATGGAGGGAATAGACCTTCTGGACATAAAGCACATTGGAAAATTATAATATATAAAATTGTGAGGTAAATGTACAGTTGTTTTAATAGATTAAAATAGGTAGCTCAAAATGAGACAATGATACACATACTAATTTAACATATAATAAAGTACCATTATTGGTAAATGAGTTAATTTAAAAATTATTTTGGGCTAACTGGCTGGCAATTTAGGAAAAAAAATTTGTACCCTCACCTCACATATTACAACAAATAAATTCTATCTGGACTAAATAATAATAATAAAAAAGGTCAACCCACAGAAAAGTTGTTAGGAAAAGAAAATAGACACTTTCAAACACCTGGAGAAGAAATGGCTTTCTAAGCTTAGATCCAGTGGAAGAAATCAAGGGAAGAGAATATTTTTGGTTATGTAAATAAGTCAAACTTTATTATGGTAAGAAAACAAAAATTATCTCCAAGATATATGGTTAACTGAAGGAAGGAAGTTGCAGTTAATATAATGTTCACATAAAGAAGAAAAATGTACACAAAACAAAACTGGATTTTTTGTGTGAATATATTTATATGTAAATGCCTAGAAAGTGGTCAGGAGCGATATATACAAACTGATAGCATTTGGAGTGGGCAAAGGGGACATTTGCTTTATTTGAAGTGCATGAATTTTAATTTCTTACAACAAAAATATACTCATGTAATACTTGTGTAATTTTAAAAGAAAAAGTGACGACAAAAACAAAAACACTGACTGTGTTAAATGTTTTCAAAGCCATTTTTAAAAATTATATAAAGAGCTCGCATAAATGATTTTTTAAACTGTAAAATCCTAATAGATAAATGGTCAAAAGATATCACGTGTCAGGTCACTGGAGAGAAAATACCAAAAAATGAAACTACAAGAAAATGTCCACACTCATGGTCATTTAAATAAATCCACAGTGAAAGCTGCACAGAGGATTAGCATTCTGCCCTCCCCTCCGGGCTTCCGGACCAGCTCAAGCTTGGGAAATTGACAACTTGGGGGAACCCACAGCAGAGGGGAGGAAAGTGGGATGGTGGCAGAAGGGGGCCCCTGCCCGAATCCTCCTAAATGGAGATTTTGTAGGCGTCGGTTGCCCATCCTGTCCTGTGGGGGCTGTGGTCCTGTCCTGCCCCTATGTTGTCTCCCTGCCCTTTCTGCAACAGGGCGCAGGGTGGGGAGAAAGAGTTTGCAGAGAGCTGGTGGGATGTCCCCTCCTGCAGACAAAATGGCAGGTGTTTTGTCTAGTGCCCCACACAGATGTCCTTTCCTGGGGACTGAGCATCAGAGCCTGGGAAAAGTTGGCTTTAGGGCTTCCTTGAGGTGGACAGGGCTGATGAGGACAAGGGGATTTGGAGTAGGGTGGAAGCCCTTGGGGATAGGGACCTTCTCTTTTGCTGCCTGGAGCCCCAGTGTTTGTTCACACCTGAGCCCACATGGGTTTACACAGTGGGGGCCCGCACAGCGGAGCAGCCTTGTGACTGCAGAGGGCTCTGCTTTCTTTTTCTGCATCTGGACAGCCTGGGTTGAAAGCCCAGCTTCACCCACTACCTGCTGGACACTGGGAAAGTAGTGGAACCTCTCTGAACTCAGTTTTCACTTTTCTAAATTGAGGACCAGAACAGAACTCCCCTCCAAGGGCTGTGGGGAGGGTCCAGTGAGAGAGTTAAGCCCTCGGCATGGGGTCAGGCTTGCAAGCAAGTGGTAGCTGGTGTATCATTCTCCAAAAGCCCGACCTTTCACCAGCGGGAACCGGTTCATGGACTTGAACTTGTGCGTCTCGCGGCTGCTGGCCATCTCCACTGGCATGTTCTCCTTACTTGTCACTTGTCCAAAACAGAGCTCCTCATCCCCTTCCGGTCTCCATGCCAAGCCTGTCCCCGCCCTGGGCTCCTGTCAGTGGCATCACTGTCCATCCAGGGCCGACCAGAAACCTGGCGCTCCCTCTCTCTCTCCCGACGCCCGTTCCTGCCCTAGGCTCCTTGGTTCCAAAAGGACAGACCTCTCGGGTCCTCATCACTCTCTCCGCTCCCGCGGGCCTGGTCCGGCTGCCAAGATCTCCCTCCCTGTAACAGCCTTTTAACTACTCTCTGCATCCACTCTGGACCCCTCAGACCCGTTCTTTTAAAAATATCCTCTTAATACCTTAAAACCTTTTCATGGCTTCCCATTGCCCTCAGCATAAATCAAAATAAAGAGCGAGAGTTGCTGAGCCCCGCCTGGGTGCCTCACGCCGAGTCAAGGCGTCACATGCTTTATTTCCTTCAACTCGCACAGCCCTAGTAATGCCGTCATTTCCAGCCGGCTGCGTCACCTTCAGCAAGGTCATTTAGTGACTCAGTTTCATCACCTGCTAAGTGGGAGAATACCTTATCTCAGGGTTATTGTGGGAATTAAATTAGTTATGTCATGTAAAGTGCTCAGAAAAATGCCTGGCATGTAGGCAGTGCTTATTAAATTTGGCTATGCTTTGAAGAAGACGCCCCATTTTGCAGATCGGAAAATGAAAACGTTGAGGTTGAGAAACCAGCCCGAGGCCCAGAAGCAGGTAACTGGCCCAGTCAGGATTCACACTCAAGCCTGTTGACTTGGCACTGAGCTGAGTCTTCAAGGAGACCCCTGGGGCCCGGCTCGTTACTCACCAGCTGCTTCCAAAGCCTCCTTGCCTGTGGCACTCGCTGCAGCCCCTGAATGCACCTCAGTCCTCCCCACCTCTGCCCTTCACGAGGCTCTCCCATCGTCTCCTGTGGGGCTTTGTCTCCTCCAGGAAGCCCTCCCTGGACCCCCAGACCAGCTAAGTCCCTGGTAAGTCTCTCCCACAGGCCCCTTTCCCTCACTTCTCGGCAGTTTTGTGCATTAGCAATTACTGAGTTGTTCCTAACACTGTGTTTCCTGCCTGCCTTCCCCGGCCTGTGGCTCCATGAGGATGGGGACCACATCTACCTTAAAACCTGTGAGTCTCGGTGCTCAACCGATATTTATAGAATGAACTGATGAATCAACCTGGGGGTTTCAACTGTTCTTGTCAACTAGATGCTGCAAAGTTCTTTTCCAAGGGGGAGGGAGGTGGTGAGGGGGAATTTGTTTGGAGACCTGAGCCAGGGAGAGGAGGTCTAGGATAAGCATGAGGGGAGAGGGGGCTCACTGGGAGAGGGGCTGTGGGGGCCAGGTGGGAGGGGCATCAAAGTGTAGAAGGCGATGGATTCATTGTAGGCATCTTGCTAAAGCTCCTGGGCTTGGGGGCCCCAGTGGAGAAAGCTGAATGGGGAGGGCTGGCACATAGGAAGGGCTCAATAAATGTTGGTCATTCGTATTAATAAAATAATAATCTGAATGGAGCTCCTGGGAAAGGCTATTTTACTTGGAAAAAGGAAAAGGGAAGGAAGGAGGAATAATAGGAAGAAAAATACAGAGACGTAAAAGTGCGAAGCGTTTGTTTGTGGTCAGTACTGTGGGACCAGGGTGCATCTGTGGAAGAACTTTGGGGAGTGAGACTGGAAAGGGGGGGATTTGGCCAGAATGGAAGGTATTGGATGCCGTGTTAAGGTATCTGGGCTTTATCTTGTAGGCCAGTGATTCCCAAAGTGTGCTTGTTAAATGACAATGCATAAGAAGGGTTTCCATGTCAAATAAAGTTAAGAATTAATGAAGTAAAAAAGTGAAACAGGTCCTTTACTGAAAGACTGCTTCAAGCCCTGAATTTGTCATTTTGTGTTGGGATTCTCTAAGAATGGGTATGCTATAGAGGATTTCTGGTCTCTCATTTTTTTTGTTGTTGTTGAGGAAGATTGTCCCTGAGTTAATATCTGTGCCAGTCTTCCTCTATTTTGTATTAGGGACACTGCCACAGCATGGCTTAATGAGCAGTGTGTCGGTCTACGCCCAGGATCCGAACCTGCGAACTTTGGACCACCGAAGCGGAGCATGTGAACTTATATGCCACTTATATGCCAGAGGATTTCTTAAACTTTTTTGACCAAAGAATAAGGGTTCTAAGGAATATACTTGGAGAAATGCTGCTGTCAGCACTGGGCAACCCTGACAGATTTTGAGGGGGTGCAAAGTGATAGAGTCAGATTTGTGTTTTAGGCAAAGGAGAGGGAGGCATGTCTGCAGTTGGCTTGCTTCAGGGAAACAGAAGCAGCACATGTGCATGTCAGAGAATCGCCTTTACGAGCCAACAGTGGGTAGAGGGGTAGTTGGCCTAGGCTTAGCTTGGTTGCTGTCCGCATACTTCTGGGTAGTCTGAGAAGGGAAAGGCTGAGTGCTGGAGAAACATAGATTTGGATGCATCTCATGGCTGTAATAAATGAGGGGAGCCTTGCAGCTCTCTCACCTGCTCCCTCCAGCAGGTAATTCCTCTGCGGGTCAGGCCTCCCACGTACGCTTCAGGCAGGTTTTCTCCATCCCAGCGCCTTTCCTGCCCCTCCCATTGCCACCTCTTGCCCAGGTGCTGTGGGACCTTCTGCCCTCCTCTCCATCCCTTGGATTCCATTTGTGGGCCCAAAATGACCTGAAACCTGGTGGAGTTGCAGAGACTCACGTCCTCCTTGTACACCTGTAAAAAGAGGTTGTAAGAGGAGTGTTCTCCTTGATACACCTACAGCAAGAAAAAGGAAAATCATAACATGTGAAGGGAAATTCAGCACAGTAGAGAGCCCTGCCGTCAACCTACTGAGCCCTTGGAAATGCTCAGAAGCCCCCCTCAGATCTCCACTGGAGTCTCCATCTGTTAGCTCCTTCTCATTAATTAAACTTGCTTTTTCTCAAGCATCAGCACTCATAACAAATACAGACAAGGTTTCAGATCCAAAATCTTTTTTATTTATCATCCATGATTGTAAGTTTTGCTTTCTATTTTTCATTGCAAATATCCATGCATTTCCACTATATTATTGATTAAATAAAATTTTTTTAGGCTGGCTTGGGAACTTTACAATGAAAAATTCTTCCTCCTCTCTCCCTACATGGGTAAAAATGTGCTGAATTCGAAACTGATTTACAAATGAATGTTTGGAGCGTAACCTGTCTGGAAGCTATTGGACATTTATATAACCACAAAATTGTGTATCTGTTTGTGAATTTGTTCACCTCGAATGGACTTTTGCCTTCCCTCCCTCCCTCCCTCGCTCCCTCCCTCCTTCCCTCCCTCCCTCCCTTCCTTCCTTCCCTCCTTCCTTCCTCTCTCTCTGTCTCTCTTTTGTCTGTATTTATTATGAGTCTCTCTTCCTCTCTGTCTCTTTCTTCTGACATCCAACGCCCACTGATCCTGCTTCTTACAATGCATCCTAATATTGCTTTGAGGGCACTACCCCTCTGTCACTCTAAGTTCATGCAGTTGGGTGGACGTTGACCCCACTCCCAATGGTGGCATGTGCCCAGGCCCAGCCAATCATCACATCACATTTCCCTGTGTCAGTGTTGAGCCACATCAGGCCAGCTAGAGCCAGTGAAACTCAATTAGTTAACTTACTGGATTACCTTTTTCCTTTTCCTGAGAGGGTGTAAGGTTTAGAGCTATGGCCGCTGTCTTGAGATGACAGGAAAGTGAAGCCAACTTGGAGGATAGCAGAGCTGAGAAGTTTTAGCTCTATGAGTCAATAAATCCACTTTGCATAAACCAGTTTGGATTGGGTTTTCTGTCACTTGGTAAAACCAAGAGCACTCACTGGTTCCCTCTTTCTCTCTAACATCCATCTATTTCTGCATTAGTGAGCCCCATGGCAGACTCACAGATCCCCTACCATTGATCTAAATACTCTGCTCTTTTCCCTCCCTTTGGAGGATGAGCACTGCACACACGTCTTGCTGAAGTAAAAGGAACTGTTTCTAAACAGTCTGAGCTTCAGTCTCCTCTGTAGCCCCAAATAGGCAAGTCACATATGTTCCCAGGGCGCCAGCAGACACTCGAGCTGTCATCTGGCATCCGTCTTGAAACCCAGAGCGGTTCTCCTGCAGGGGGAGGCAGCCAGCCTCAGGCAGAACCAAGGGGACAGGGAACTCAGGGTGTTCTGAGTCTTCTGATGGCCAAGCTAACCAGATTTGCCTCTCCTGGCCCATCTCTGGCAGCAGAGAGAACTTGTGCCATGTTTGGAAGAACAGTAAACCTGGCAGTAAGGTGGGGAGAAAGGTGGTTGAAGGCAAGGGCTCAGGCATCAGCCAGATCTGGGTCCAATTCTCATCTCACTACTCACAAGCTTTGGCCCCCTGAGGCTCAGTTATCTCATCTGTAAGATGGGGATGGCAGTACCCACCTCACAAAGCCTTTGTGGGGACTGAAGTAAGTACCCAATTTATGGGGGAGAAATAGTAATTCTTATCATTAGATGTCTCCAAGCCTGGCCTAACCTATAAGCATGCTAACGCATCTTGTTAACTGGAAGGGTTCTAAAGATAGAGAAAGCAAAAGCTGGCTATGGTTTGGCTGCTCCTCAATAGGAACCACGGGGTGAAGAACGTGGACTTCAGCTTCAGGTAGACTTAGGTTCAAGTCTGGCTCTGTCACTTATGAGTTGGGTGACCTTGAAAAATCACAAGTGACCTCTCTGAGCCTCCATTGCCCCATCTGTAAAATGGGCAAATGGAAACCTATCTCAGTGACTCGTGGTGAGGAGGCAATGAGCTAATGCATGCACCTGCTTGGTGCATTGTTCAAAGCTTAATATGGGGTGGGTGCACCTTGGATGTGCCCGTGGGCTGGCTATGCAAGTGATGGTCCGTAATTATGTGTGCACAGGAATGAGGCTGCTACTATCGTTATTTATGCAGAATTAATTATTCCTTAGACAAGGGATGTAATTTATGGTGAGAGAAGAGGAAGAGAAGAAAAAAGAGGAAGAATAATGAGAAAACAGCATGTGCTACGGAGGAAGAGCTGTGTGGAGTGACACTGTCTGGAGATCTTTATGCAGGCTGCTGCTCTCTGCGAGCCGATGGCAGGGACACTGGCCTAGGTGTCAGAAGAGCTGGGATCTAGCCAGCGCCTCTTCATCCGGAAACTCATGTCCCTTTAGTTCTGGCTGAGATGCTTTCCCTAACTGTATGACCTTGGATGGGTCACAGCTTCTCTGAGCCTCGTGTTGTGTCTGAAAAATGGGGCTATTAAGACTTGTCTCTTTCACAGGATGGATGTGGGGATTAAATGAAATGTGGAATGTGGAAACACTTAAAACTCTCTAGAATCCTCTTTGGCCCCAGATGGCCTAAATTTTCAATGGTATGGGTCCTGCCATTTTCCAATGCACATTAAATATTTTTAACACACTTTTTCTATGTTTGTTTATAACATGGAGGTTGGATGTGGGGTACAGGATGGGGAGGGCAGCAACAGAGAATTTGGCCGGGGGTGGGCTGCCTGATGGAGGAGGTGGTTGGGGTGGGGCTGTTAGATGGGGCAGGGGGTGAGGTGGTGGAAAGGAAGCAGACTAGCCAACCTAGGTGTCAGACAGACCTGAACCTGAACCCTGGCCTCCAGCTGGGAGACTTTGGGCTGATCACTTATGAACTTCCCACTCTCCCTTTATTCATGGGGGTGGGAGTATTATTGTAAGGATTAAAAGAGAGACATGTTTAAAGTGCTTAGCATGGTCCCTGGCACATTTTCAGTCTCCATCAGTTTTATTTTATTACCAAAAGAGGAGAAACAAATCAGAAACTCAGGACCTCCTGAGTCTAGCCTGAGTTAATTCAGAAATGAACACTTGACCCTCCAAGGGTGAGTCTGTTCTTCAAAAAGGAAAACTTGTCTTCCTTCATTTAATACTATTTGATTGCCTTAGAATGGCAGAGTGTGGACTCTTACAGTTTGAAGGGACATTAGCCAGGGCCTGTAGCTGTAGCCCAGGAATCCTGGGCTCTGCAGAGCTGTGTCAGTGTCAGGAAGGCCCGGTAGGCAGGGTTCCAGGGGTTTGCTGCTTAAAGAAGTTTGAGAACCCCACAGCTCAATACATGAATCCATTAGGTGTTCCTGGTGTGAGGCTGAGGCCCTTCTTGAAAGAATCTGGAACATGCGGCCGGCCCCGTGGCTTAGCGGTTAAGTGCGCGTGCTCCGCTGCTGGCGGCCCCGGGTTCGGATCCCGGGCACGCACTGACACACCAATTCTCCGGCTGTGCTGAGGCCGCGTCCCACATACAGCATCTAGAAGAATGTGCAGCTGCGACATACAACTATCTACTCGGGTTTTGGGGGGAAAAAATAAATAAAATCTTTAAAAAAAAAAGAATCTGGAATAGTAGACGTCACTATCTTTCTTTATTCGAGTAGGAACCTGCTGTCTCATCATGGTCATCTGTGTCCAGCTTTTAGATCAGATTCCTGGAATTCTCCATTATTAAGAGCAGCTTCCAGCATAACCCACTAGGAGTTCCAGGGTTCTGCCTGATTGGCCCTCCTGAGAATGGGTTTGGGGGCTGAAGTCTCATTCTGAGCAGCAGAACGGGGAGGGAGTCCAGAATCCTTGAGAAGTCAATCATTTTGGGGGGTTTCTGGGAGCCAGAGGCCTCTGGGACAGAGATCTCTGTCCTCTTTGAAACTTCAGATTGTTATAGCAGGCTGTAATTAATATCACCCAGGCGCAGAAAGACATCCCATCATTCTCACAAAAAATGAAAGCCAACCGCGCCCAGCGCCCAGAGCCTGCAGACACTTGCCATGCCACGAGCCTCCAGCAGAGGGCGTTCACAGGGACCCGAGGTGCCTCCATGCCAACCAATGCCCACAGTGCCAGGCACCAAACTGCAGGAGAAGGCAGCCCTGCCCCATCTGGCTCTGTTCAGCCAGAGCAAGGCAGATACCAAGAGATCTGCTGCCCCAGAGGACATGAGTCATTCAGAGGAGAAGCCTGGGAGTGTTGGGGGCAGGGGGAGATGGGGAACGAGCACCTGCTTCGAGGGTTGGTTTTCTTTGATCTCCTACTTGCACATCTATTTGTCACCCATTTTGCACTGATTCAGCTTCCACTCTGGTGCAGAGCACAGAGGCTCAGCCAGGACTTTCCCGCACGCTGCTTCCAGATTCACCTGCTGAAAACACCACTGGAATCCTACCATGCATCTGCTCAAGAACCTGTAATGACTCCCCATTGCATGGCATCATGTGGATGTCTCTACCTGTCATCAAGGCCTTTGACTATCTGCCTCCTCCCTCCCCATCTGCATCATCTCTACATGCACTGTTTGCCGCAGGCAGGCTGGTCACCTCACTGGCTCCCCCAAACTGCCATCCACTTTCTCTTCTATAAAATGGCACTAGTATGCCTACCTCATAGAGTAGCTGTTGTGAGGATTAAATGAGAGAACACACATGAACCACACATGCCTGGCACATGATAGGAACTTATAATAAGTGTTGGTGATGCTGCTGCTTCTGCTGAACTAATTCCTTTCTTTGTGACTTCTCCTTCTCTTCACCCATGCAAAACGTTTCTGCCCTTCACAGCCCACCTCAAAGCTACTCTTCCTCCCAGAAGCCATCCAGGATCACTTTGGGCCAATGGTTTACGTTTCAGAATCATCTGAGAAGATTTTTGGTTTCTCTCCTTTTTTTCCCATTTTTTTTGCATGGTTCAAAAATTTCTTTTTGGTGGTAAAAAACACATAACATAACATTTACTATCTTAACCATTTTTAAGCGTACAGTTCAGTAGTGTTAAGTATATTCGCATTGATGTGGAACAGATCTCCAGAACCTTTTCATCTTGCAAAACTGAAACTGTACACGTTAAACAAAAACTCCCATTCCCCTCTTGCCTCGGCCCCTGGGAACCACCATTCTACTTTCTGTCTCTATGAATTTGACTACTTCAGCTACTTCATATAAGTGGAATCATACATTATTTGTCTTTTTGTGACTGGCTTATTTCCCTTAGCATAATGTCCTCAAGGTTCATCCATGTTGTAGCATGTGACAGGATTTCCTTCGTTTTTAAGGCTGAATAATATTCCATTGTATGTAGACACCACATTTTGCTTATCCATTCATCCATTGATGGACATTTGGGTTGCTTCCATCTCTTGGCTATTGGGAATAATGCTGCTATAAACATGAGTGTGCAAATATCTGTTCAAGTCCTTGCTTTCAATTCTTTTGAGTATTTACCCAGAAGAGGGATTGCTGGATCATACGATATTTTTATGTAAGTTTTTGAGGAACTGCCATAATGTTTTCCATAGTAGTTTCACCATTTTACAATCCCACCAGCAGTGCACAAGGGATCTAATTTTCCCCCATCCTTCTCAATACTTGTTATTTTCTGTTTTTTTGATTCTCTATTTTTAATGGGTGATTTTCTGTTTTTCCATGAGTGTGAGGTGATATCTCATTTGTCTGTTTTTGCTTTTGCTACCTGTGCTTTTGGTGTCATATCCAAGAAATCATTGCAAAATCCAATGTCATGAAGCTTTTCCCTTATGTTTTCTTTAAGGAGTTTTATAGTTTTGGGTCTTATGTTTAGGTTTTAATCCATTTGGAATTAATTTTTGTATATGATGTAAAGTAAGGGTCCAACTTTATTCTTTTGCATGTGGATATCTAGTTTTCCCAGCACCATTTGTTGAAGAGATTGTCCTTTCTCCATTGAGTGATCTTGGCTCCCTTGTTGAAAATCACTTGATCATGTACGTGTGGGTTTATTTCTGGGCTCTCTATTCTGTTCCATTGGTCTATGTCTATAGTACCACACTATTTTGATTATGGTATCTTTATAATGTATTTTGAAATCAGGAAGTGTGAGTCTTCCAAATTTGTTCTTTTTCAAGATTGTTTTGGCTATTTGGGGTCCTTTGAAAATCCATGTGAATTTTAGGATGGACCTTTTTTTTATTTATGTAAAAAAAGTCATTGAGCTTTTGATGGGGATTGTTGAAGTCGTAGGTCACTTTGGGTAGTAATGACATTTTTACAATATTAAGTCTTCCAATCTGCGAACATGGGATGTCTTTCCATTTATTTGTGTCTTCTTTAATTTCTTTCTGCAGTGTTTTATACTTTTCGTTGTATGAGTCTTTCATCTCCTTGGTTAGGTTTATTCCTAAGTATTTTTATTGTTTTTGATGCTATTGTAAACGGAATCATTTTCTTAATTTCCTTTTTGGATTGTTCTTTGTTAGTGTATAGGAATACAACTGATTTTCATGTGTTGATTTTGTGTCCTGCAATTTTTCTGAATTTGTTTATTCTAACACTTTTTAGGGTTTTCTACATAAGAGAAATCATGTCATCTGTGAACAGAGATAATTTTACTTCTTTCTTTCCAATTTGGATGCATTTTTTTTTCTTACCTAATTGCTCTGGCGAGAACTTCCAGTACTATGTTGAATAGAAGTGGTGAGAATGGGCATCCTTGTCTTTTTCCTGATCTTAGAGGAAAAGTTTTCAGTTTTTCACCATTGACTATGATGTTAGCTGTGGGCTTGTCATATATGGCCTTTATTATGTTGAGGTAGTTTCCTTCTATTCCCGGTTTGTTGAGTGTTTTTGTCATAAAAGTGTGTCAAATTTTGTCTAAAGCTTATTCTGCATCAATTGATATGGTCATGTGGTTTTCGTCCTTCATTCTGTAACATGGTGTATTACATTGATTGATTTTTGTATGTTGGATCATCCTTGCATTCCAGAATAAGTCCCACTTGGTCATTGTGTATAATCCCTTTAATATGTTGTTGAATTCAGTCTGCTAGTATTTTGTCAAGGATATTTGCATCATTATTCATAAGGGATAGCAATCCATAGTTTTCGTGTAGTGTCTTTGTTTGGCTTTAGTATGAGGGTAATCCTGGCCTCATAGAATGAATTTTGGAGTGTTCCCTCCTCTACAACTTTCTTTCTTTCTTTCCCTCCTCTACAACTAACTTTCTTTCCTCCTTCCTTCCTTCCTTCCTTGCTTCCTTCCTTCCTTCCTTTCTCTCTCTCTCCCTCCCTCCCTCCCTCTCTCTCTCTTTCTTTCTTTCTTTTTTTGTGAGGAAGATCAGCCCTGAGCTAACATCCATGCCAATCTTCCTCTTTTTGCTGAGGAAGACCAGCCCTGAGCTAACATCTATTGCCAATGCTCCTCCCCCCCTTTTTCTCCCCAAAGCCCCAGTAGATATTTGTACATCATAGTTGCACATCCCTCTAGTTGCTGTATGTGGGATGCCGCCTCAGCACGGCAGGACAAGCAGTGTGTCGGTGCGCGCCCGGGATCTGAACCTGGGCTGCCAGTAGCGGAGCGCAAGCACTTAACCGCTAAGCCAGGGGGCCAGCCCCTCTACAACTTTCTGGAAGGATTTGAGGAGGATTGGTGTTAATTCTCCTTTGAATATTTGGTAGAATTCTCCAATGAAGCCATCCAGTCTTGGGCTTTTCTTTGTTGGGAGGTTTTTGATTACTAAATCAATCTTCTTACTAGTTATAGGTTTGTTCAGATTTTCTATTTCTTCATGATCCAGTCTTGGTAGGTGTGTATTTCTAGGACTTTATCCATTTCCCCTAGGTTATCCAATTTGTTGGTGTACAATTGGTGTACAATTGTTGGTGTTCATAATATTCTCTTATAATCCATTTTATTTCTGTAAAATCAGTTGTAATATCTCCTCTTTCATTTCTGATTTTAGTTATTTGAGTCTTCTTTCTTTTTTTTCTTAGTTAATCTGGTTAAGAGTTTGTCAGTTTTGTTGATCTTTTAAAAAACCAGCTCCTAATTTTGTTGATTTTTTTCTACTGTTTTTCTATTCTTATTTCATTTATCTCTGCTCTAATCTTTATTGTTTCCTTCTTCTGCCAGCTTGGGTTGAGTTTGTTCTTCTTTTTCTAGTTCCTTGAAGTCTAAAGTTAGGTTGTTAATTTGAGATCTTTTTTCTTTTTTAACGTAAGCGTTCATAGCTATAAATTTCTGCCTTAGCACTGCTTTCACTGCATCTCATAAGGTTTGGTATGTTGTGTTTTCATTTTCCTTTGTCTCAAGGTATTTTCTAATTTCCCTTGTGATTCATTCTTTGATCTGTTAGTTGTTTAAAAGTGTGTTGTTTAATTTTCATGAATTTGTGGATTTTCTAGTTTTCCTTCTGCTATTGATTTCTAGTTTCATTCCATTGTTATTGGAAAAGATACTTTCTAGGACTTCAATCTTTTAAAATTCGTCGAGACCTGATTTGTGGCCTGACATGTGGTCTAGCCTGGGGAATGTTCCATGTGCAGTTGAGAAGAATGTACATTCTCCTGTTGTTGGGTGGAGTGTTCTGTATATGTCTGTTAGGTTCTGTTGGTCTATATTGTCATTCGAGTTCCATATTTACTTATTGATCTTCTGTCTGGTTATTCTATTTCTTTCCTTTTTAAAAAAATTATACTGGGCCGGCCCCGTGGCTTAGCAGTTAAGTGCGTGCGCTCCACTGCTGGCGGCCTGGGTTTGGATCCCGGGCGCGTACCGACGCACCACTTCTCCGGCCATGCTGAGGCCACGCCCCACATACAGCAACTAGAAGGATGTGCAGCTATGACATACAACTATCTACTGGGGCTTTGGGGGAAAAATAAATAAATAAATAAAAATTTAAAAATTATACTATATATTAAAAGGTAATACAGTCACATGGTTCAGGATTTTTAAAGTACAAAAGGTCTTTCTGCTTCTGTCTCCCAACCTCCAGTTCTCCTCCACAGAGGTACGCAGTGTTACCAGTTTCTTGGGTCTTTTGGGGGAGCTTTAAACAAAATACATATTTCTGGGGCCTGTCCCAGAGTTTTTGATATAGTAAGTCTGGGTTGGGTTCCAGAAAATTGTATTTTTAATAAGTTTCCTCTCCAGGAGATTCTGATGTTCCAGATTTGAGAATCACTGCTCTAATCATCTGTCAAGTAAATGAACACATAGCTGAAGTATTTTATAGAAAAGGGCTAAGGCATTGATAGGATGGGGTACTCAGGGTAGATAACTGAATGACAAAAATTTTCAAAGAATGACAGGCCACCCAGAAGAGCACTCTGTGGTTGGAAGGCAGTGTGGAGTGATGAAGAAAAGTCCAGCCTGGAATTAGGAGGCCTGGGTTCTCATCCCAAATCTGGCACCAGTTGCTGTGGGATGTTGGAGGCCAATCAGTGCCCTTCTCCATCCTAGGCTTCCTGCTCATGAAGTGGAGAGATCGGACCAGATAATCCCAAAGAGCCCCCGTCCTCCCTGCTCTCACATTAGGGATTCTAAGCCTCTGTTTTCCCATAGCCCATCCAAGTGCTCGTCAATTGTGTTTTGGGATGTTTGCATCCATAGTGATCGTTCCCTCGCTCACTCCTCAGACATGTACTGAGTTTGAAGAGAAGGTTGTGTTTTTTTAGGTAGAGCATCCGGGAAGGGGATCCTAGGCAGAGGGATTAGTGTGTGTGTGAGAACATACTTCCAAGAAATAGCATGGCTCCTCCTTTTTTGGGGAGGGGGGAGGGACTGCAGTAGGTTCACTGTCAGTGGGAGGAGGGGGCTGGGGAGGGAGCCTTGGGAACCTGCTGGAGAGGTAGGAGGGTCCAGGCCTCAAGGGCCTTGTGGGCCAGGCTAAGGAGTTAGGCGCTGTTCTGGAGGCAGTGGGAGCCATTGAGGATTTTATGTGGGACAGAGATTCCCTCAAATTTAATTAAATTAATTAATTAATTTATTTTGTGAGGAAGATCAGCCCTGAGCTAACATCCATGCCAATCCTCCTCATTTTGCTGAGGAAGACCGGCCCTGAGCTAACATCTATTGCCAATCCTCCTCCTTTTTTTTTTGCCCTTTTTCTCCCCAAAGCCCCAGTAGATAGTTGTATGTCATAGTTGCACATCCTTCTTAGTTGCCGTATGTGGGACGCCGCCTCAGCATCGCTGGACAAGCCCTGCGTCGGTGTGCGCCCGGGATCCAAACCCGGGCCGCCGGTAGCAGAGTGCGTGCACTTAACCGCTAAGCCATGGGGCCGGGCCTCCCTCAAATTTAATTTTAGAAAGAATTTTCTAGCAGAAATATGTAAGATAAATTGGAGGAAGGCAATACAAGCCTAAGGGATACTAGGCAGGAGGCTATGCCGAAATCTGGGCAAGAAATCCTGACAGCATGAATTTAAACAGTAAATATGAAAAGAGTAGATGAATTCAAGAAATGCTAAAAAGAAAGGGCTGATGGGACTTGGTAACCAATTAGATGAGAAAGTAAAAGAGGGGCGTCTTAGTGATGTTCACCCTCTCTGAGCCTGTATACTAGTGAAATAATCCTAACTATGAAAAAGGCTTTATGCAAAAAAAGATATTGATTCCACTGTTATTTTTGACAGAAAGAAATTGGCAGCATTCTGAGCTGTTTTTGAGGTGTGTTCTCTTCTGCATCCAACCTGCAGGCCTGTAGGCCTGGCTTAACTTAGAGGAGCAATGACTGGGGGAGGCCAACCGCTGACTTCTGACAGGGAAAGAGAGTCTGAGGAAGACGAGACGGGCCAGCTAAGATCTCTGAGGGCTAGAGACACTCTTACTTTGGGAGGCCCCACCCCAGGTCACATGAAGCATATTAAAATGCACCTGTATCCACAATTAAATTCAATTTATATCTAACTATGTAGAAGTTACATCGCAGCTGCCTGTTTGACAAATATTACATTTTGCAGACAAACATTTATTAACTGTGATTGTGCCGTTTTCAGTTTTTGGAGTCAATCTTCTTTGTTTGCTTTTTGTTCATTTTTTCGGTTGCAAACGTTTTGCTCGGCCTCGGCACTGTGCCAAGGTGCCTGGTGGGTGAGGCGGTATGTGGCATGCCAAGGCCAGTGGGTGGCAGTTTCAGGGAGCCTGCGCTGGCTCAACAGAAGGAGCTTTCTACCTCCGCCAGAAGAGCTTCCTGTTCCTGGAAATAATTTTATTTCAGGCCAACTAACATCTCTTTAGCACCCAGTCCTTGCCAGGCGCTCTCCTGCCATCAGAAATGCTGCAGGAAGCATTTCTGGCCTTAACGGGAGGCAGGCATACGTGGTCTCCGGAGCCCCTTCCCAGTGCAGGGATTTCACGGGCGTGAAGGCACTGTCTAGCAGCCTGCCACTCAAAGTGGATCCTGGACGAGCAGCACCAGCGGGAGCTTGTTAGAAATGCGAATCTCAGGCCCCGCCCCAGACCCACTGAATCAGAATTTGCGTTTTCACAAGATGCCGGGTGATTTGTGTACACGTTAGCAGTTTTGGGAAGCACCGCCCTTGTCCTCTGACAGCCTCCACTGGTCTCAGCAGCAGCGGCCGGTCGCAGGCTGACCACAGCTCTAGGCTTAAGGACATATTTGTGATTTAGGGAGGAGTGCCATCCTAAAATTAACTGATAACCACAAATACATCCCAAGCCAGCGGCTCAGAGCCCCCAGCGGAGGATGGCTGCTCAGGCTGAAGGGCCGCCGTCTGGGTCTGGGGGGGAGGGGCCTGCGGCAGACTCACTTCTCAGGGCGCCCTTCTGTGCCCGCAGAGCCCCATTTTCTCTGCACAGTGTCTCCTTGGCTGGCCTGGGGTTAGCATGGGGCAACTTGGGGCTTTCTGCGATGTGCAGGCCAAGGGCGCGGGGGCCATCAGGGGTCTTCGTGAGAGGGCGGAGCAGCGCCTACACCGAGCCCGGCCGCCAGGAATTCTGACGTTCTGCGCTACGACCTGGGGGAGGGGATGCCCCTCAGTCGCTTATTCCCTGAGCATTTGCTGACCGCCTACTGTGTGTCAGGCCCTGCGCAAAGGTCGTGTGCTGACTGTGCCACAATACCTCCATAAAGTGGGCTGCGAGCGGGGCTCAGACTGGGGAGGGGACTTGCCCAGGCTGCACAGTGGGCTGCCCTGTAGGCCTGACCGGAGAAGACCGAGGCGCGGAGCCTGGAAGACCTCAGGGTCACCCAGAGCAAGCGACAGGGAAGTTACGGATCTAGCAGGGACGGAAGTCTGTGGCAGGCAGCACTGGCCCTCGAGGAGTTTGCAGGCCTGGGAGTGTTAGACAGATGCTCACACGACTCTGAGATCAGGTGGAAGAGCCCGGAAGGTGGGGCCCTGGCTGCTGGGTGGTCACAAAGTTGCCAAAGGGCCTGTCCTCTCCTCAGGGAGCCCGGGAGGAGCCCCGCCCTCATCAGGATGCTCTCGAACTCAGCCGGGGTCTCCAGCCTGTAAAGCCTGCATAAGGACTCACCGCAGCTCTGCCTTCCAGTGGTTTCTTTTCAACCGTTCTGGCTATTGATTTTCAATAATTTTTAATATTGATTTTTAGTATCTTAGCTTGTTCTTTTGCCTGAGTTTAGTGTATATATTTTATCATCCTGATTTATATTGTTCTCCATTATTTTTCCTTTTTAAATGGTCTCATTTTACCTTCTATCCTTTCAAACGTTTTAAGCTTTCTAGTTTCCTTTTCTATCTTCTCTTTAATCATCTGTTTTTATTGTTATATTTCCCTTCAATTTAAAAATCATATTCATCTGACTCAAAAAGTGTAATGCATTTTCATTGCTAAATGTTTGGAAAATATAGGACAGGGTATAAAGAAGAAAATTAAAATATCCCATTAAGCTCTCCTCTAGGGATAACCACTGCTGTTGTATTCTATTCTCTTCAACTACTTTTTCTATCCATAAACACTTATAGATACTGCATTAACCCTTTGCCATATGTATTGTAAATATTTTCCCGTGCTCTGACGTTTGTTGAAAAAAAAATCTTTATTTTTTAATAGCAAAAATTTGTATGCTTGCTGTGAAAACGTCAAGCAATACGAATGAGTCTACAGCAGACAGGGCAAGGGGCCCTCCTCCACACCCTCGCCCCGTCCATGGGAAAACGGAGCCGAGATAACCACCCTACACTGTTTGGCATACATCCTTCTAGACTTTGAAAATGCATTTTCGTATATGTTTTAAGCAATATTTGTATTAGACACACTGTTCTGACTTTTGCTTTTTCACTCAGCAACACATGATGGGAGTCTTTTGACGTCAGCCCTGAGCGGTGGAGGTGGGGTTTTGAAGGGACCACAGCCAGAGTGGGGCTGCCAGGAAACCTGGAAGGCTGCACTTACCCCATCACCCAGAAGGTTCCCAAAGGAGCTCACCTATGTGGATCAGCAGCCAAATGAGGATCAAAGCACGTTCATTTCATTATTAGCTGAGCAAACGCCTGATACCAGAGAGGCCTGGGTTGAGAACCAGCACAGAACGTGTGCGCCGAGGCTTCCCTCATACAGCAGTTCCATGTTACTGCAGTTAGCCCGCAGGGGTGCGTTTCAGCCCGCATTGCTAGGCGATAGCGGTTTAGGAGTGTTAGAAGGTGAGTTCTGCAGTTTCCTGGTTCCCTCTCAGGAGAGGTGCTGGGACAGCCAGCTGCAGAGGGTAGAGCTCTGCCTGAGCAGGGGTGTTCTGAGTCTCTTGGATTCCACTGTGATGAGGATAACAACTAACACCATTTTAAGCATGCTTTATATATACTAACTTGTTTAATCCTCATAAGAGCCCTGAAAGGTAGATACAATTATAATATTTTTACGATAATATTTTATAGAAGAAAAAACTGATGCACAGAGTGGTTAAGTAACTGGTCAGAGGTCACACAGCTAGCTAGATGCAGAACTTGGATTTGAAACCAGGCAGTCTAAAATCTGAGTTCTTAACCAATATGCTATTCTACCTCCCTAGATACTTTATAATGGCTTTTGGTTGTTTACCATCCAGATCTAGAATCTGGGACAATTTCTTCCTACAGCACCATGCCACATTGCTGTAGTGTCGTCTGGTTGTCAAGTGATGACTAGACATTGCCTGTTGGCAGTCACACTGCAACCACGTGAGCATACATCCTCGTTTGTCTTCTGGGTGAGGAGGCCCAGGATGGTATGAACTAGCAGGCCTGGCCGTGATTGCCACAGCTTCTCCCAGGACTCAGGGGTGGAAGCAGCTCGCAGCCTAGGCCAAGTCTGGGAATCTGGCCAGCTCCAAGGGAAGGGGATTTCAAGCAGGTCAGCAGATCCCAGGGTGAGGGCAGAAGGGGAGGCATGGCCAGGTCAGCTCCAAGTCAACCTGGGAGCTATGAGGCCACCAGGGCATGCACGGAGGGGCAATGTAGGGAGGACCAAGCATGGGCATGTCCATTTAACACAGTGACCTCACCCCTGCTAAACGAGGCCCAGTCAGAGCCCAGCAACTGCCCCTCCTCCAGACTTGGGGTGTGTGTGAGAAAGTGGCAAAGAAACCTTCCATGCACACGCAGGTGCGCGCAGAGCTGCCGCATTCTAGTACCGCCACACTTCCCTCAGTCAGAAGGATTAATCTATTCATGAACATTAAGGTTCTCTCTCTCTCTTTTTCAATCTGACCAAAGCTGTAGTGCATAAATTCCACTCCGTCTACCAAGCTCTCCATTTTTCTAGTTCTTCTTTTATGTCTTCCAGTAAAGTTATATGTTTTTGTCATATAGGCATTCCACATTTCCTGTTCAATTTATTCCTCAGTATTTTTTATAGCTGTTATAATTGTGAACCTGTGGTGTTTTTCAAAATATATTTCTCATAGTTTTATAGTTTTATATTGTCAAATCTGTCAGCCTTTTCCATTGTGCTTGCCAACTTTGATACTAGGCTTAGAAAGGCCCTCTCCACTCCAAGATTATGGAACTATTTGTTTATATTTTCTTCTAAAACTTCTATGTTTTTACTTAGTATGGTAAAAAGGCTTTTGTTTGTATTTAAATAACATAGGGGTTTATTTAGCATCTGGTATGAGGTAGAGCTCAGCTTTATCTTCCAGACTGTTAGCCAGTGGAACCAATGAAATGTATCAACCACCTGTCTTTTCTCCACTGATTCGAAATCCCACCTGTATCACACATCAAATTCTCATATTCATTGAATCTCTTTTTCAGTTTTCTACTCTGTTCTATCGATCTGTTAGTTTAGTCCCAGGCCAATACTACAAAATGACTTTATTTCTTATTAGAAAAGCAATAAAGGCTTATTACAGAAAGACCAGAAAATACGTAGACACAGACAAGCAAACAAAAACACTTGTGATTGCATCTGAGCATAACTACCATTTTACCTTGGTGTGTATGACTCCAGATCATTTAGTTTATTTAAAAATGTGTGAATATACATTCATCAAGTAAAATTAAGACCCTGCAGTATAAATAGTTCTGTAAATTTTTTCACTTTGTGATACTTCAGAGATATGTTTCCTTGCTAGTAAATACTCTTTTTTCAACCTTTTTATTATAAAATATAACATGTATACAGAAAAGTACACAAAACAAACATGTTTAGCTCAATGATTGATCACAAAGTGAATACCGGTGTAACCACTACTCAAGTCGAGAAATACATGTCAGCACCCTGGAAGCCCATCTTGTGTGCTCTCTTAATCACTGCTTCCTCCTCAACAAAACTTTCTTGGTTTTCTTTTTAGAATTTTGCCACCTGAGCTTTTATCCCCAAAGAATATAGTTTAGTCTTGCCTAATTTTTAAACTCTGTAGAAATGGAATTGCACAATCTATGAATTTTTTTGTGACTGGCTCTTTCACTCAATGTTCTATTTATAACAACCCTCCATGTTGTTGTAGCAGTAGTTATTCATTTTTATGCTGGATAGTGTTCCACTGTAGGACTATAATTTATTTATAAATTCTACTTTCTATACACATTTGGATTGTTTCTAGTTTTGAACAATTATGAATTGAGCTACTATAAATTTTCTTGTATATATCTTTTGGTGTATATATGCACATATTTCTATTGGTTGTGTACCTAGGAGTGGACTATGCACATATTTCTATTGGTTGTGTACCTAGGAGTGGAATACCTGGGCCACAGGATTTGCATATATTCAGCTTTCATAGACACTGAAACAGTTTTTCAAAATGATTGTACCCTCCACCAGCTGCGTATGAGAATTTTAGTTGCTTAACAACCTTGTTAATTCATTTTTTTTAGTTTTAAAATTTTTTTTCAGCTTTACTGAGGTATAATTAACAAATAAAAAATGCATATATTTAAGGTATACAATTTGAAGTTTATATATATATGTATACACATTGTGAAGTGATCATCACAATCAAGCTAATTTACATATCTATCACCTCACATAGTTACCTTTTTTGTGTGTGTGGTGAGAACACTTAAGATCTACCTTATCAGCAGATTTCAAGTATACAATACAGTATTGTTAACCAAAGTCACCATGCTATACATTAGATCTCTGGAACTTATTTATCTTGCATAACTGAAACTTTGTACCCTTTAGCCAACATACACCCATTTCCCCCACTCCCCAACCCCTGGCAACCACCATTCTATGCTCTGCTTCTATGAATTTGACTATTTTAGATTCCACATATAAGTGAGATCATGCTGTATTTCTCATTCTGCATCTGGCTTATTTCACTTAGCATAATGTACTCCGGGTTCATCCACGTTGTTGCAAATGGCAGGATTTCTTTCTTTTTTTAAGATTGAATAATATTCATATATATATGTATTTATGCCACATTTTCTTCATCCATTCATTTGTCAACAGACATTTAGGTTGTTTCCATCTCTTGGTCATTGTGAATAATGCTGCAATGAACATGGGAGTGCAGATATCTCTTTGACACACTGATTTCATTTCCTTTTCATATATATCCAGAAGTGGGATTGCTGGGTCATATGGTAGTTCTATTTTTAATTTTTTGAAGAACCTCTGTACTGATTTCCATAATGGCTGTACCAATTTACATTCCCACCAACAGTTTATAAGAGTTCCCTTTTCCCCACATCCTCCCCAGCATATCTGTTGTCTTTTTAATAATAGCCATTCTAAAAGATGTGAGGTGATATCTCATTGTGGTTTTGAGTTGCATTTCCCTGGTGATTTGTGATGTTGAGCAGCTTTGCATATACCTGTTGGCCTTTTGCATGTCTTCTTTTGAGAAGCATCTATTCAGATCCTTTGCCTATTTTTAAATCAGGTTACTTGGTTTTTTTGCTATTGAGTTGTTTGAGTTCCTTGTTTATTTGGTGCTTCATGAATCAAGATGTCCATTTCTCTCCCCAGGTTTGGGAAATTCTCAGCCATTATTTCTTTAAATAGGATTTCTGCCCCTTTCTGTCTCTCTTCTCCTCTGGGACTCCCATAATAAGTATATTATTTCACTTACTAGTATCTGATAGGTCCCAAATGCTTTCTTCACTCTTTTTTTTTCTTTTTGTTCCTCTGGCTGGATAATTTCAAATAACCTGTCTTTGAGTTCACTAATTCTTTCTTCTGCATGAACAAGTTTGTTGTTGAAGCTGTCTATTGAATTTTTCAGTTCACTCACTGTACTCTTCAACTCCAGGATTTCTGTTTGGTTCTTCCTTATGGTTTCTACTTCTTTATTAAATTTCTCATTTTGTTCGTGTATTATTTTCCTGATTTCATTTAGTTTTCTATCTGTGTTCTCTTGTAGCCCATTGGCCCATTGAGTTTCTTTAAAACAATTATTCTGAATTCATTGTCAAGTAGTTTATGGGTCTCCATTTCTTTAGGGTCAGTTACTAGACCTTTATTAGTTTCCTTTGGTTTTGTCATGATTGCCTGATTCTTCATGCTCTGAAGCCTTGCATTTGTGTCTGTGCATTTGAAGGAGAAGACACCTCTTCCAGTCTTTACAGAGTTGTTTTGGCAGGTAAAAATCTTCTTCCAGGTCCCCAGACTGATGGGACTGCCTCTGGGGCTGCAGTCAAGTGGGACTGAAGCCAGGTCATGAGGCTGCTGCTGAGTCCACAGTTGGCTCTGCAAATAGTGGGCCTGTTGCGAGAAGCATGGATGGGTATGGATTCTGCTGGGTCCCTGGGAAGGCAGAACTGCCTCTGGGATCATGGTAGAGTGGGGCTGGAGCTGGGTCACAGGGCTGCTTCAGGGTCTGCAGTCAGGTCTGAGGTCAGCGGGCCTGTTACCAGGGGTACCAATGGGCATAGCTCCTTCTAGGTCCTTTGGTGGATCGATTTGGTGACATGTGAGGCTGGAGCTGAGTCTACAGGGGGAAAGGGCTGCTTCTGAGTTTGCAGTCAGGAAACTCAAACGGTTGGCAGGCCTGCCACCAGAGTGTGAGTCTGCCTTTTCAAAGCAGCCCTCCTTGGTCTTGGGCTCCACTGGGGTTTTGCAAACTGCAACTTTGATTCCAAAGCTCCCACAAAGGCACTTTTTGTCTGTAGATGGCTGTCGGATCATTTCTTTGGGGGGGGCGGGGAATGAGGACTGGGGACCACCTATTCCACTATCTTGCTGATGTCACTCCCTTGTTAATTCTTGATATTATCAATAATTTTAAATTTTACCTGTTCTGATGTATAATTAGTGGCATCTCATTATGGTTTTAATACACATCTCCATCATGATTATTGATGTTGAACACTTCATGTATGTTTGTTGACCATTTAGATATTCTCTCTCGTGAAATACTTATTCATGTTTTTTGCTCTTTTTTCTATTGTGTTGTCTTTATTTTTTTCTTATTGACTTTTGAAGTTCTTCATATTTTCTGGATATGAGTTCTATTTCAATTATAGGTATTGTGAATATCTTCTCTTACTCTGTGATTTGCCATCATACTCTTTTTTTTTTAAACAGCTTTGTTATATAATTCACATGCTATACAACTTACTCATTTAGAGTGTACAATTCAACGGCTTTTAGGATATTTACAGAGTTGTGCGACCAACACCACAATAAATTTTAGAATATTTCCCATAACCCCGTAAAGAAACCCCACATCCCTTAGCTGTCATCTCCCAATCTGCCCCTTACCTTAGTCCTAAGCAACCACTGATCTACTTTATGTCTCTATGGCTTTGCCTATTCCGGACATTTCATACAAATGGAATCACGCAATATGTCATCCTTTGTGATTGGCTTCTTTCTCTTAGCATAATGTTTTCAATGTTCATGTGTCTTGTAACACTTGTCAGTATTTCATTTGTTTTTATTGCCAAATAATATTCAATTGTATGGATATACTACATTTTATTTATCCACTCATTCGTTGATAGACATTTGGGTTATTCTACTTTTTTATTACTATGAATAATGCTGTTATAAACATTTGTTTATACATTTTTGTGTGTACATATATTTTCATTTCTCATATATACATAAATTTTTGTGTGGACATATATTTTCATTTCATATATATATATGTATTTAGGAGTGGAATTGCTGGGTCATATAGTAACTCTGTGTTTAGCCTTTTGAGGAATTGCCAGACTGTGGCAAAGTGACTATACCATTTTGCTTTCCTACCAGCAGTGTATGAGGGTTCCAATTTCTCCAGATTCTCACTGACATTTTTTACTATCTGTTTTTTTGATTTTAGGTATCCTACTGGGTGTGAAGTGGTATCTCACTGTGGTTTTGATTTGCATTTCCCTTATGGCTAATGATATTGAGCATCTTTTCGTGTGATTATTGGTCACTTGTATATCTTCTTTAAACAAATGCTTATTCAGATTCTTTGCCCATTTTTATATTGGATTATTTGTTTTTATTATTAAGTTGTAAGAGTTCTTTATATATTCTGGATACTAGTCCCTTCTCAGGTATATGATTTGCAAAAATTTTCTCCCATTCTGTGGGTTATCTTTTTACTTTCTTGATGGCATCCTTAAAAGCACAAATGTTTTTCATTTTGATGCTTCTCATTCTCTTAACGTCATTTTTGGTGAACAGAAGTTATTCATATTCATGATGTCCAATTTATTAATCTTTTCCTTTATAATTAGTGCTTTTTGTGTCCTTTTAAAGAAATCTTTGCTATCCTAAGGTTATAAATTTTTCCTATGCCAGCTTATAGTGCATAGCTGCTAGAAATATAACATGAACCACAAATGCAAATCATGTACGTAGTTTTAAGTTTTCTAGAGTTCTCATTTGAAAATGTAAAAAAAAGCAGGTGAAATTAATTTGAATAACATATATTATTTAACCCAGTATATGAAAGTATTATTTCAAAGTGTAATCAATATAAAAATTTTAGTGAGATATTTAAATTCTTTTTTGGTACTGTCTTTGAAATATAGTGTGTATTTCACACATAGGGCACAGTCAAATTAGACTCGCCACATTTCTAGTGCTTGTTAGCTACATGTAGCTATTGGCTAAAAGCTTTTTTGTCTTGCCTTCCACATTTAGATCTATTATCCACTTGAAATAGATTTTTGTATATTATATGAGATAGGAAGTGAGTTTCTTTTCATTTTCCAGATATGTATCCAGTTGACCCCACATCATTTATCAAGAAGACCTTCTTTCCCCTGTTGCTCTGGAGTATCATCTTCATCATAAATCAAGTGATCACACATCTGTTTATGTGTTTCTGGGTTCTTTATTCTGTTCCATCAGTCTGTTTTTTCTTGTGCCAATACCACCTGTCTTATTACTATAGCTTCATAATAAGTCTTGACACTTGGTATTATCAGTGCTCCAACTTTGTTTTTCTTCATGGCTGCCTTGGCTATTCTTTACACTTTGCTGCTTTCTCTGTAAAATTTAGAATCCACTTGTCACATGTCATTAAAAAAAATCCTGTTAAGAGTTTGATTGACATTACATTGGATCTGTAGATCAATTTGGGGAGAATTGACATTTTGTAATTCTTTGCTTACAGTACATAAAGAATAATTGATTTTGCATATTCAGCTTATATCCAGCAACCTTGCTAAATTTACTTATTTCTAATAATTTATCTGTACATTTTTATGGATTTTCTACATATGCAATCGTATTTTCTGTGAATAATGACAATTTTATTTTTTCTTTCCAAACCTTATAACTTTCATTCCTTTTTCTTTCTTTATTTCACTTTGGACCTCTAGTACAAGCTGAATAGGAGTGGTAATCATAGGTGATTTTTCCGTGTCCCAAGAAGAGAGCTTTCAATATATTACTATTAAAAAGTTGCTGGAGTTTTATCCAATTAAAGAAATTACCTTCTATTCCTAGTTTGCTAAATTTTAAATCATGAATTTGTCATGATTTTATCAAATTCATCTGTTGAGATGATCATATGATTCTCTCCTTTTTTCTGTTAATGTGAATTACGCTGATTTTCAAATGTTAAACCAACTTGGCATTCCTGAAATTGATTGTGATATATTTTCCTTTTTGCATATTGCTGATTAGATTTGCTAATATTTTATTTTATATTTTATTTAGAATTTTGCATCTATGATCATTTGAGAGATTTATCTGTAATTTTCCTTTCTGGTAATGTCCTTTTGGTATCAAGGTTATGTAGACCTTATAAAATGAATTATAAAAGTATTCTTTCTTTTCCTATTCTTTGAAAGAGTTTGTGTAAGATTAGAATTAGTTCTTTCATAAATATTTGGAAGCATTTAACATAAGATTCAATTCCTAGCTAGTTATAAGACTATTCAGATTTTCTGTTTCTTCTTACATCGATTTTTGGTAAATTATTTTTTTCTAGGAATTAGTCCATTTTCAAATTTATCGGCATAGTTTTTCATAGTTTCCTCTCATTATCTTCTTAAAGTCTGTAGATTTTATAATGATATTGTCTTTCCAATTCCTGATACTGATAATTGGTGTCCTCATTCTCTCTCTCTCTCTGGAACAAAGCTTACAAATTTTATTAGTTTTAGGGGCCGGCCCCGTGGCTTAGTGGTTGGGCATGCGCGCTCTGCTACTGGTGGCCCGGGTTTGGATCCTGGGTGCGCACTGACGCACTGCTTGTCTGGCCATGCTGAGGTGGCATCCCACAAACAGCAACTAGAAGGATGTGCAACTATGACATACAACTATCTACTGGGGCTTTGGGGAGAAGAGGGGGAAAAAAAGGAGGAGGATTGGCAATAGATGTTAGCTCAGGGCTGATCTTGCTCAAAAAAAATTTTTTTATTAGTGTTTTTCAAAGAAAACAAAGTTTGTTTTCTATTTTATTAATTTCTGCTCTTTATCCTTGTTTCTTCTTTCTTTGGGTTTTATTGTTCTTTTCTAGCTTTTTAAGGATAGACACTTACATAATTGATTTTCTTCTTTTCTAACATATGCATTTAAAGCTATAAATTGCAGTCTAATCACAGTTTTTGCTGCATCTCACAATTTTGATATGTCATATTTTTATTATCCTTCATCTCAAAATATTTTTTTTTCTTTGTGATTTCTTCTTTGACTCTTGGGTTACTTAGAAGTATATTGCTTAATTTCCAAACATTTGTGGATTTTCTAGCTAACTTTTGTAATTGATTTATAGCTTAATTCCACTGCAGTAAGAGAATATATTATATGATTTTAATACCTTGAAATATATTGAGACCTGCTTTATGGCCCAAGATATCATCAATTGTAGTAAACATTCCATTTGAACTTGAAAAGAATTTGGATTCTGTGGTTGTTGGAGACAGTGTCCTATGTACGCCAATTAAGTCAAGTTTGCTAATAATGTCCCAATCTTCTGAATTCTTACGGATTTTTAATATCTTTCAGTTACAAATGAAGGGTAGCAGAGTATTCCAACCCAAAATATGCCACTCTGGCATAAGGATTATTTTGAGCTAAAGGCAATTGAAAAGAAACAAACAGAAGAAAAACTCTCTGCTATCCCCACCTGCCCACACCAGGAAGGACAGGATGATTCTTAATCAACAGAGACAACTCTAGACCATTTTCAGTCTGGAGACGGTGCCAGAGGAGGTACATAACAAATCTTTCTCCTCCATGTATCTACCATCCCACAATTTATCACTCATAGAAGCTCAAAGTCCCTTTCCTTTGTCTTGTCACTTCTCTATAATTTATTATTCTTTCATTAAGATGCTATATAAGTCCAAATTCTAACTACCCCTTTGATTTACTCATCATTGAGTGCTCCCGTGTATATGCATTATGCACAATGCTAGTAAACTTCTGTTTGTTTTTCTTTTGTTAATTTGTCTTTTGTCAGTCTAATTTGCAGGACCCCAGCCAATTAACCTAAGATGGTTCATTATTCATTTCATGAAAATGTTTTTTCCTCCCCTACAACTTTGGTGACCATAAAGGAACAGTAAATGGCTGGGATGCCCTACTCGCTCTGAAACCTACAGATGAGATCCTGGGACAACAGATAAAAGCTGTCAAAAGGTGAGAATTCTTACCATGTCAGCCTTCTGGATGACTGTCTGGTTGAGAGAGGAAGGTAAGAATTTCTCTTTGTCCCCTTTTCCCCCAAATTTAGATTAACAGGAGAACATTTGTGTGAACTAGTGCTTTGGGTTTGTGAAGCTTTGGCTATTTGTTGTTGATCCAATTCTCTCCTAAGGCCAGACATAATTTTTCTTTGTCTTTTGTCATAATGGGGAGAATCATGAGATAAAACACAGGCATAGGTCCTATAAGCCTGTTGTTTGAGCTGACCTCGAAGACTGATGGGTTTAATTCTCACCAGACTGTCATCTATTTGGAAACCTTTGTTGTGGGTCACCAATAAAACAAAACTGGATAAAATTCTCCTTTTGTCTCATTTTGTGTCTTGGGATTTTGGCTTGGATCCAGTGAGAATGCACTCTCCCTGGTTTTTCTGCCTACTGGGGAGTGTAGGTTGCTGAGGCCTGCATCTGTGGGTGGTGAGCCATCAGGCTGGGGACTGGAGATACTTCCTCACCAGCTGTGCCATTGTCCCTGGACCAAAGTGAGTCCTCTCCCTGTTAAAGTGAGTTAATCAGGGCCGGCCCCGTGGCTTAGCGGTTAAGTGCGCGTGCTCCGCTGCTGGCGGCCCGGGTTCGGATCCCGGGAGTGCACCGACGCACTGCTTCTCCGGCCATGCTGAGGCCACGTCCCACGTCCAGCAACTAGAAGGATGTGCAACTATGACATACAACTATCTACTGGGGCTTTGGGGAAAAAATAAATAAATAATTAAGAAAAAAAAAGGCCACAAAAGAAAAAAAAAATAAAGTGAGTTAATCAAATTATACCAGAAGTAGTTGTCACACAAAGCAGAAATTTTATTTACAGCATGCAGCAAAGAAAATGGAGACCATAGGGAAGAATTCCACAAAGCTATGGCTCCCTGAGCATGTGGAGCAGATGCCTTTTATTTGGGGTAGGAGATAAATATACAAGAAGGAAGTTTTGTCATTCCATGTAGAGGTGGGCATAGGCTGGCACATATGCACTTCAGATACATGCCTCCACAGACATCACGTTATGTTAATAAGACTTTAGCTCCTCCCAGGGTGGTGTTTTTCATATTATAATGAGGTAAAGGTTACTTTTGTACACTTTTCCATTCTTCTGTGCAGGCGTCATTACTACAGTGTGGTTTGGACTGGTCTGATCTGGTTCAAGCAGTGGGTAGCTATTCATTCTCCTTAAAAACAATTTTGAGGAATTGTTGAATGCTGATGGTACTTGTTAAACAGTTTTTTAAGCTACCAAGCAACAAGCAACTCTTAAAGCGTCAGTAACTCTTTAAGCAACTTGGGTCAAGGTAGCTGGTGACACCATCTCTCAGGGGAATTTGTCTGGATAAGGGGTCACCGTCCATATGAAGACTTTGTCATCTATTACCTTCACTTATTTGTCAGTGCTGAGAAAATCCTATCCTCGTGTTACCTACCTGGTATCATAGATTAGTGGGTTTGTGATTAAAGACATCTCACTTTTGTGGCACACTGGAGTTTCCTTATTGCATGTGACACAAAGGTCTTTGCTTTCTTTCACTATCCTTGGGAGTGACCTTTTTGGATATGGGGTATACATCATCTGCACCAGCTCCAGGGACACCTCTTGCCTCTATAATAAAAATTTACTCTAAGCCTGGGAAGTTGCCTCCTGGTCTTTCCATAAAAAGGCTCTCTGCTTTGTGCTGCATTTGGAATGGGTATCCTTGGGAGATCCTATTTATTAATGGCCAGATGATCGATCTTTTGGTTTGGAAACATTTTATATCTAAATGGATTTTTAGAGAGCTCTCATCCCAAACAAATGTCATATTGGTACCTATGGGAAAATCAAATTAAAAGAAGGACACCAAAAAAGAGGGATTACAATTAGCCTGAGGGACTGCCTTAAATTAAAAAGAAAAAATTAGGCTTCTAACAAAAGTTAAGAATTACAACAGGCACTTAGGCAGGTGTAAGACATATGTAAATACTGATAGCTAGGAAAGCAAGAAAAAGGAGGAATTAAAATCAACAGTCTTTGCCTTGCAAATTGAGTCTTTACAAAAATGACTCTAAAAAATGACTCAAGGTTTCCAGCTTCTAGGCTGGCATGTAAGAAGCTTGAAAGTCACTACTCCGTCCTAACAAGTAAAAAGCTGAACAAACTGAAAAAATCAACAACTCTTCTTAGATCCGTAAGACAAGCGAGGTAAGACAAACATCTGCCCCTAAAGTTGGAGAGACGGACAGGCAAATAAAGAGAATCACAATTTACCAGAGCTGCAACATGGGGTCGGGGGTGCGGGGCAGGCGGGGGACCAGTGCCAGGGTAGGGAAACCTGAATTCTAATTGACAAATTGCTGGAGGCTCAGTTTGGACGACTCTGCGAGTTTAAAACTCCAGGAGGATCTTGTCATTGGGAGCCCGCCACTCTTTTGTGGGTTTTACCTCCTGGATACCTATGAGGTTCTCACAGTGAATATCAGAGAAAAATTCCCTTGCTTATAGCAAGGGGAGGGAAAAGGAATCATTTTGAAATAGAGCATTCTGTTCCTAATAAGATCTGCCTTCAGGAGAAACTAATTAACCAGAGCCTAACCTGCTGGGGTTTTATCAGAGCCTAATTGACCTGGGGGAAGGAGAATATCTAACTTGAGTAGGCTCTGGCTTTCCACCTGGAGGAAGGGAAAAACCCAACTCCAGCCTACTCTAGCCATTCTGTCTCACTTAAGGCTGAAGGGGGACTAAGAAGCATGTATGACGTTCACAGTTCAGAGGCACAGGCTCACTAAAAGACTGAGACATAATCATCAGACTGCAGAATGCTCCTCCTTCCCCCATACCTTACACCTGTGGGAGATCAAGATTTGGCCACCCTGAAATATATCTCTTTACCTTGATTGTTTTCTCTGATGGACATTTGACCTCCCCCACTAACTGCCTAAAGAATTTGACATAGTAACTGCTTCCTGGAACAGATCTTCTATCTGATGGCTGTAATATAATGTAAAATAGATGTTACAATAGGAAAGGCACCAACAAGCCCATCTTATCGGATGTTCTGTCTCTCTGGCCACATTCTCTGGATGGCCCTGCAAGGAGTTGCCAGACAAACATTTACATTTATAAGGGAAATCTGCATTTGTAAAGGTATCTCCCTCTCTGTATTGGGAAGAGGGGGGACAACCTCATTTCTAGAAACTTATCAGTGTGGAAGATGAGGCCTTAAATCTGCATAATAACCTTACTCTTGTTTACTGTGCTTTAGTGGTAATCTCCTGTAACTGACTCCCCCCACCCCCAACATCCTCCTTTGTCTTTAGCTGAACATGGTATTTAAGCCGAGAATTTTTGCTATTGTGTTGAGAAACGCAGTGTCCCTGGTTTCTCCCATGTATACATGTTATTAAACTTGGTATTATTTTCTCCTGCTAACCTGTCTTGTTAGTTATTTGGCCAGCCGTAAGAACCTTAAGGGAAAGGGCAGAGGGGGATTCTCCCTCTTCCCCCACAGTTTTGGCGTAATCGCCAGGATCCCCACTGGCTGGCAAGTTGCCTTCTCTGGCTTGAAGACCTGCCTTCTGCCTGGACTACTGCAGATGATGAGATACGGGAACGCCTGACGAAAGCCGGCAAAAGGTAAGATTTCTTACCACGTCAGGCTCCCGGAATCTCTATCTGTGGGGTCCGGTGGAAACAAGTGGTGAGAATTTTTTTCTCTTTCTAAATTTAGATTGGCAGGAGAAAATATTTGGGAAACTAGTTTCTTGTACTTTTAGTGACTTTAGTAAATTTGGTAGAGTACTCTTGGTTTTGATCTTGATCCCTTTTCCTCCCAGAGTAATCTCTGTTTTGTTCTGTGTCCTGAGAACTTGGCTTTGTGACCAGTGAGAATATTCTCCTTGGTCTCCACCATACGGAAGGTGCATTTACCGGGGTGCACCTTGGTGGCCAGTCGAGTAGACTGGGGTTCCCAACTGTCTTTGTCCGGCTGTGCCAATCTCTCAGGGGATTTTGTCATAAAGGGCCCAGTCCATAAGGGCTTTTGTCATCTTAACCTTCGTTGCTTGTTAGTGCTGGAAAAATCCCATTCCAGTATCGCCTGCCCGGTGTCACAGATTAGCGAGTCTGTGACTGGAGGCGTCCCACACTATTGTGGGAAACTGGAGACACCGTTTTCACTACACCATCCTTACCGCCTGTGCAACAAAGGTCTTTACTTTCTCTGAATATCTTTGGGAGTGAATTCTGTGGATCATGGGGGCTACATCATCTGCGTCCTCACCAGGGATGCCTCTTGCGTCCATGGTAAAGATTTATTCTAAGCGTGGAAAGTTACCTCCGGGTCTTTCCTTAAAAAGGCTTATTGGATCGAGTCACTATTGGAATAAATATACAAATGAAGATCCTACTCGTCAATGGCCAAACGACAGATCCTTTGAATTGGGAAAACTTCTAAATTGGGGGAAAAAAAATGTTTTGAGAGCTCTCACATAATTATTTAATTGGTACCTAAGAAAATACCAGAAAAGGGAAGGGAAAAATTTGACTAGCCTTAAGACCTTGATTCAGGTTACAATTGAATTGAGAACATGTAAAAGTATAAGTGTTGATAAGATTATAAATGTTGGAATGTTTGAGCTAATTTTCTTTAAAGAGGTTACATCAACTTTGCCTGAGTATGTTTTAAAATGTCTGACTGGGAATGCTTTCCTTGTCCAAAATTATAAGACCAAGACCTATTGATAAAAGTCTTAATGAAAACTATGTTTAGAGGTATAAGAGGTGATGAAATTTACATGAAATTTTGTAGAAAAACTGATGTTATTTCTATTACAGAACTGGTTAACAAAAATAACTTAAATGATCGCTAATTTTATCTAATGTCTTATGAAGTCTTGTAGGCAATCTTAATAATTATTGGGAACAAGTAACTAAATAGATGTGAAAAAAACGAATGTTGGGTGAACTTTAAACAATAATTATGTGTTATGGTGGTTACAGCTTCCAAACTCTTTTTGGTGACTTAAAACTTTAGAGTTTTGCTAAATTTTATGATAAAAGTTCATTGAGTGTCTAGATCATTTCCAAATAAGATATTAGACATTGATTGCTAAATGTACATTTGTCTACTTTTGGCTTTTCATTACAGGAAAACTCAAAGATGTTTTGGGTCTATTAGTAAACATGTCTCGTGTTTTATTAAGAGATTGTACTATAGGGGGCTGGCCCCGTGGCTTAGCGGTTAAGTGCTTAGCGGTTAAGTGCGCGCGCTCCGCTGCTGGTGGCCCGGGTTCGGATCCCGGGTGCGCACCGACTCACTGCTTGTCCAGCCATGCTGAGGCCGCGTCCCACATACAGCAACTAGAGGGATGTGCAACTATGACATACAACTATCTACTGGGGCTTGGGGAAAGAAAAAAAAAAGAAAATTAAAAAAAAAAAAGATTGCAGTATAAAGTAACATGTTTCCAGAAATTATGAAGTGTTTATAAATTTTCCAAGCCACAAGATACTAATATAAAAAAAAGTTTATAATTGTTTACTTAGTTTTTACTTACAAATTAAGGTTTCTAAGGGTTAAAATTTCTAATTAGTATATGTGATTGAAGCTACTAAAAATTAAGAAAAATATGTCTGTGTACAAGGAAAGTAAGGTGTATAAAGAAGGTACAAAGAATGGAAATATTTTGTTTGGTTGACTAAGAAAGATAAATTTGTCCTCAAGTACGAGGAGGGAAAAGAAAGGCATAGGACAAATTCTGAATGTAAAAGGAAGTTATAGAAAGTTTGTGGAAGAGGAATTCTGGAAAAGGAGTTTTATGCATGTTCAAGTTGGCTAAGATTAAAATGAATTTAATTAAGTAAATAAGTTTTAATATCAGAAGTAAACTGGTACAAAATTATAATTTGGTCTTATTTCTCTTAAAGGGATAATTTTCTTGAACTTGATAAAGAGGTTATAAAAGATTTTTCTTTACCTTTGAGTAAGTCTACCTAGAAGACAGAAAAAAAAACTGTTAAAATAATTTCTTGTGTTCAAAAGACTGAGGTCTCTCTATTAAGGCTTTTTGGACTGTTAATGCTCTCTTTGCCTTGACTCTTTATATTTTTGACAAGCTCCCCAAAATTCATATGTTAAATAAAGTCTTTCTTTACTTTTTTTCTTTGGGAATTTTCAAAGGGCCCTGGAACTTTTCAAAGAAATTTGCTCTCTTCCTATAAGGAGGAAGATACTAAACTTATTAGGCTTATTCAGTATGTTAAACTACATGGGAAGCATTGTCAGACAAGTGATGATGAGCTTGCTTAGGTGGTATTATGTGGGTAAATGCTATTGATATAGGTGTTTTAAAATTGTATAACATTACTGAAATTCTGATCTGTCCTGATTATCAGTCATAATTCTGGTTATTATTATTTTAAAGTGTTGTATGTCACAAGATTAATCAAATTTCTTTGTCAATTGCCATTTTGAGGTCTTGTTTACAGACTTATTTCTTTGCTCTAATGCTTTTGCAAAATATGTTTCAATTTCAGAAAAATTCATGGAAAGGACTCTGACATTTACACTGGAGTATAGGTTTCTGACAAACTTTCTGATCATAAAACTGAACTTGGTAAGAAATTACAGAACTCTGATGAAGAGGCTGATGACTTCATGAAGCTGCTAACAAAAAGATGGAGATCAGGAATGGATTACACAGGACTGAATGAACTGATAAGGATGATTATAATTTTTATGATTTTTCATTTGAAGTATTGCTGAATTTTTAATGTTTTATTTTTTCAGATTTAAGGATAACTTTTTCTCTTTTCTCCTGAGCTAGCTATGACTTATAACAATTTGGTAAATGATACTTTGTAAGCAAAATTGAAATATTTATCTTTTTCTCTCTACCTGATCCCTCCAGGATTTGGAAACTCTTAGTGAGTATTGTTGTTTTCATGGCAATATAATTATTTGCATAAGTTCAAAAAGAATCTGTTCTCCTTATAACAGGACACAATTGGAAACACTGGTTATATTACCAATGCTGTGACTGGAACATCATATTTGCGATATAAACATACAGCTTTTGAGAAATGAAGATTGGACTTGATGGAATAAAGCCACGTGGAAATATTGGCCTGGTACCTTATGTTCCAAGCAACACTTACCAGGATAAGTAAAGAATGTCACTATCGGAAGTTCTGTCTCTCTGGCCACATTCTCTGGATGGCCCTGCAAGGAGTTGCCAGACAAACATTTACATTTATAAGGGAAATCTGCATTTGTAAAGGTATCTCCCTCTCTGTATTGGGAAGAGGGGGGACAACCTCATTTCTAGAAACTTATCAGTGTGGAAGATGAGGCCTTAAATCTGCATAATAACCTTACTCTTGTTTACTGTGCTTTAGTGGTAATCTCCTGTAACTGACTCCCCCCACCCCCAACATCCTCCTTTGTCTTTAGCTGAACATGGTATTTAAGCCGAGAATTTTTGCTATTGTGTTGAGAAACGCAGTGTCCCTGGTTTCTCCCATGTATACATGTTATTAAACTTGGTATTATTTTCTCCTGCTAACCTGTCTTGTTAGTTATTTGGCCAGCCGTAAGAACCTTAAGGGAAAGGGCAGAGGGGGATTCTCCCTCTTCCCCCACACACCTCATTATTAAAGACCTATTTACAGCAGTTATTTTTAACCAGTATATCATGTCCTGCTGTCAATAAAAAATTACAAGACATACCAAAAGGCAAAAAAAAAGACAATTGGAAGAAACAGAGCAAACTTCAGAGCCAGACTCAGATATGGCAGGGACATTGGAATTATCACACCAGGAATTTAAAACAACTATGATTAATATGCTAAGGACTCTAATGGATAAAGTAGACAGCATGCAAGAACAGGTGAGCAATGTAAGCAGAGAAATGGAAATTCTAAGGAAGAACCAAAAAGAAATGCTAGAGATAAAAAATGCTGTAACAGAAATGAAGAATGCCTTTGATATGCTAATTAGTAGACTGGACATGGCTGATGAAAGAATCTCTGAGCTTGAGGACATCTCAATAGAAACCTCTAGAAGATGATGTCAGCAAGATGGCAGAATAGGAGGTTACCACCCTCATCCCCTAACAAAAACAATGATTTGGCAGCCATTACAGATAAAAGTGCCTTTGTGGACCTTTCAGATCCTGGTAGGAAGTTGTAAACCCCTAGTGGAGCTCAAGACTGAGGAGGGCCACTTTGAGAAGGCAGACCCAGCACCCCAGGACCTTGAGTGATAATCATGTGTCAGTGTAGGTTCATTACTTGTAACAAGTGTACCACTCGGGTGGGGGATGTTGATAATGGGGGAAGATATGCATGTGTGGGTACAGGGAGTATATGGGAAATCTCTGTACCTTCCACTTAATTTTCCTGTGAATCTAACATTTCCCTAAAAAATAAAGTGTACTAAAAATTTTTTTTAGGGGCGGGCCCCGTGGCTTAGCGGTTAAGTTCGCGCACTCCACTACTGGCAGCCTGGGTTCGGATCTCGGGCGCGCACCGACCCACCGCTTCTCTGGCGGTGCTGAGGCCGTGTCCCACATACAGCAACTAGAAGGATGTGCAATTATGACATACAACTATCTACTGGGGCTTTGGGGAAAAAAAGGAGGAGGATTGGCAATAGATGTTAGCTCAGAGCTGGTCTTCCTCAGCAAAAAAAGAGGAGGATTAGCACGGATGTTAGCTCGGGGCTGATCTTCCTCACAAAAAAAAAAAAATTTTTTTAATGACTCAAACACTGCTCACCAACCACAGAACCTTTCTTATTTACCTCAGGACACTTGCAGGTAATGTAAAATGCCAGGACATTGGAAAAACAATAGTCCTGTACTTAAGAAAAAATGGGAGGGGAAATTAAATAGTAATTGCCCAAGATTTCTGATAACAGGCAAATAGGCCCCCTAAATTCCTTCTTAGAGAAAACCTACATCCTTTCTCTGTCCCTTTGAGATTAAATCTTACTATATATTTGAAATATAAACATCCAAGGAGATAACTTGGCTAATACAGCCACCAGAGACTAAAGGAAATAAAAAAGAGAAAAGGAGGATTTTAGAAAACAAACTGCTAATTGGTGTTTCCAAGGAGTCCCTGGCCCAAAATTTAGTCCAAACTCTCCATAATATTACATATCAAGGCAAATAAAAAATTCTAATATTCTTTTCCACAAATATTGGTAAAAAGCTTTAGCTCTCAGGAGCAGGTAAACTTAACGTTTTCCATCTGCCAGAAACATAATCTGGATTAAAAAAAATAAGTTAAGGATGAGAATCAATTCATAAAAATTAGCAAAATCTATGTTTCTGTGTTTATACTTAACTCATGGCTAAAATTTATGATAAAAGCTATACGATCTCTATTTGCATTTGCATGTTTAGTATTTATGTTATGTACACATGGTATTTTTCTACAGCTGGATGGTATTGTCAAAATTAATTTGTAAAAGAGCTCTATTAATTGACTTTAAAAAATAAATGCTTATATAAATTGTCTTTTTAAAACTTTAAAAAAATAAAAAGTAACCTAAATATTTTTCAGGTTCATGTGATATGGGATAATCTTTGGAAAATAGGGATAGTTTAAGAATGTTGGTTAAAGGGGCTAGCCTGGTGGCATAGTGGTTAAGTGCATGCACTCTGCTTTGGTAGCCCGGGATTCACAGGTTCAGATCCCAAGCGCACACCAATGCACTGCTTGTCAAGCCATGCTGTGGCAGCGTCCCATATAAAGTGGAGGAAGATGCGCACGGATGTTAGCCCAGGGTCAATCTTCCTCAGAAAAAAGGAGGATTGGCATTGGATGTTAGCTCAGGCTAATCTTCCTCACACACACACACACACACACACACACACACAAAAAGATTCTTGGTTAAATAAAAATAGGTATGTCTTCAGAGTTGTCAGCACTAGATATAATGCAGACATACAATTTTATTCTACCTGGGTTTATTAGTCAAATAAGCTTATGTTATCTCTATGAGATGTTTAAGACTATAAAATTATAAATTCAAGCTAAGAAGAAAATGTACAATAAAAATGAGTTCCTTGATGTGTGTCAAACATGGCATTAGAAAAAGCTGGGGAGGGAGAGCTATATATTTAACTTTTAGGTTCTTTGCTTCTGTGATTTTTTTTTTAATTGTCAACAAAAAAAAACGAAAAAACTTAGGATGATGGCTAGCTTTGTTTAATGTCTCATGCAATTTCATGATAATCCAAGCATAATTGTTAAAAACAAGTGAACTAAATAAATAAGTAGGATAAAAGTTTATAAATGAACTTTTCAACAATAATTATTTTTTATAATATATCTACTTAAAAATGGTTCCAAAATCTTTTTGGTAACTTGAAACCTTTAAGTTATACTAAGTTTAGTTAAATGATAGATACTTATTGAATATCTAGATCATTTCCAAATAAAATAAAATACTGAAACATTAATTACCAAACATAAATTTAAGTTTATCTACTTTTGCTTCTTAATTTTTACAGAGAGACAAAAGATTGGTGGGTCTATTAATAAGCATGTTCTTTTTACCACATTGAAAAATTATACTATGAAAAAATGTCTGTAGAAATTATGAAATAGTATATTCATAAACTAATCTACTACAGATTGCTGATATTTGACAGACAGTTCACAATTGTCTTCTTCCTAGTTTTCACTGGAAATTAAGGTTACTAATATTTAAGAATTCTAATCAATACATGTAAATGAGCTACAAGAATAATACGGGTAGAGGAAAAAACCCTATATGCAGAGTGCGAGGAAAGTAAGATGTGCTCTTAAGGAAGGATGTAAGGTATGACAGACGCATTTTTGTTAAGGAAAAGGAGAGTAATTTTGTCCTAGTTTAGAGGTTATTTAAAGGTTATTTCAGAATGAGAAAGAAAAAAATGGAGGACAAAAACCTAAATGCATATAGAATGTTAAAAAAAGAAAGAAAGAGAGAATTTTATCTCATGGGGTTAAGCTGGCTAGAGTTGAATGGATTTATTATGAGAGTTTAAATGAGCTTTAATATCAATAGTGTACCAATGCACAAGTGGAATTTGATTTTCTTTCTCTGTTACAAGGGTAAAGTTTTCTTGGATTATTGGTCTGTTCTTTCTTTTTTTCTTTACTGTGAAATTTTTTTTGTACATTATTGTTTGTCAGTCACCATATAAATGCATCCCTTCTCTCATTGTGTCCATCCTCCACCCCCCTTGCCTCTGGTAACCGCCAAACAGTTCTCTCTGTCCACGTGTTGGTCTATCTTCCACTTATGAATGAAATCATTTTGTGTTTGTCTTTCTCTTTCTGGCTTATTTCACTTAACATAATACCCTACAGGTCCATCCATCTTGTTGCAAATGGGACAATTTTGTCTTTTTTTATGGCTGAGTAGTATTCCATTGTATATATATACCACATCTTTATCCACTCATCAGTCGAGGAGCACTTGGGTTGCTTCCATGTCTTGGCTATAGTGAATAATGCTGCGATGAGCATAGGGGTGCATAAGCCTCTTTGGATTGTTGATTTCAGGTTCGTTGGGTAGATAGCCAGTAGTGGGATAGCTGGATCATATGGTATTTCTATTTTTAATTTTTTGAGGAATCTCCATACTGTTTTCCATAGAGGCTGTGCCAGTTTGCATTCTCACCAGCAGTGAATTAGGGTTCCCATTTCTCCACAGCCTCTCCAGCATTTGTTGTTGTTTTCTTGGTGATTATAGCCATTCTAATGGGTGTAAGATGATATCTTAGTGTGGTTTTGATTTGCATTTCTCTGATGATTGGTGATGTTGAACATCTTTTCATGTGCCTATTGGCCATCTGTATATCTTCTTTGGAGAAATGTCTGTTCATTTCCTCTGCCCATTTCTTGATCAGGTTGTTTGTTTTTTTGTTGTTCAGTTGTGTGAGTTCTTTATATATTAAAGAGATTAATCCTTTCTCAGATATATGTTTTGCAAATATTTTTTCCCAGCTGATGGGTTGCCTATTCATTTTGATCCTGGTTTCATTTGCCTCGTAGAAGCTCTTTAATCTGACGAAGTCCCACTTGTTTATTTTTTCTTTTGTTTCCCTTGTCTGAGTAGACCTGGAATTTGAGAAGATCCTTTTATGACCGATGAGGAATAGCGTACTGTGTATATTTTCTTCTGGGAATTTTATAGTTTCGGTTCTCACCTTCAGGTCTTTGATCCATTTTGAGTTAATTTTTGTGTATGGCAAAAGAAGATGGTCTACTTTCATTCTTTTGCAAGTGGCTGTCCAGTTTTCCCAGCACCATTTATTGAAAAGACTTTCCTTTCTCCATTCTATGTTCTTAGCTCCCTTCTTGAACATTAGCTGCCCGTAGATGTGTGGTGGTTTTATTTCCGGGCTTTCAGTTCTGTTCTTTGGATCTGTGTGTCTGTTTTTGTACCAGTGCCATGCTGTTTTGATTACTATTGCTTTGTAGTATGTTTTGAAGTCAGGGATTGTGATGCTTCCAGCTTTGTCTTTTTTCTCAGGATTGCTTTAGCTATTCAAGATCTTTTGTTGCCCCATATGAATTTTAGTATTCTTTGTTCTATGTCCATGAAGAACATCCTTGGGATTCTGATTGGGATTGCATTGAATCTGTAGATTGCTTTAGGTAGTATGGACATTTTAACTACGTTTATTCTTCCAATCCATGTGCATGGAATATTTTTCCATTTCTTTATGTCATTAGTGATTTCACTCAATAAAGTCTTATAGTTTTCATTGTATAGGTCTTTCACCTCCTTGGGTAAATATATTCCAGATATTTTATTCTTTTTGTTGCAGTCGTAAATGGGATTGTCTTCTTGAGTTCTCTTTCTGTCAGTTTGTTGTTGGCATATAGAAATGCAACTGATTTCTGTAAGTTGATTTTGTACCCTGCAACTTTGCTGTAGTTGTTGATTATTTCTAATAGTTTTCCAGTGGATTCATTAGGGTTTTCTATATATAAGAGCATGTCATCTGCAAATAGCAAGAGTTTCACTTTTTCATTGCCTGTTTATATTCCTTTTATTCCTTTTTCTTGCCTAATTGCTCTGGCCAGAACCTCTAGTACTATGTTGAATAAGAGTGATGAGAGTTGGCACCCTTGTCTTGTTCCTGTTTTCAGAGAGATGGCTTTCAGTTTTTTTCCTGTTAAGTATGATGTTGGCTGTGAGTTTGTATATACGGCCTTTATTATGTTAAGGTACTATTTTGAGAGTTTTTTATCATAAACGGATGTTGTCTCTTGTCAAATGCCTTCTCTGCATCTATTGGGATGATCAAGTGGTTTTTATTCCTTGTTCTGTTAATGTGGTGTATCACATTGATTGATTTGTGGATGTTTGAACCATCCCTGTGTCCCTGGTATAAATCATTCAATCATGGTCTTTCTAATATATTGCTGCATTCAGTTTGCCAATATTTTATTGAGGATTTTTGCATCTATGTTCATCAGGGATATTGGTCTGTAGTTTTCCTTCTTAGTATTGTCTTTGTCTGGCTTTGGTATCAGGGTGATGTTGGCCTCGTAGAATGTGTTAAGAAGTGTTCCATCTTTCTTTATTTTCTGTAATAATTTGAGAAGGATAGGTATTAAATCTTCTTTGAATGTTTGGTAAAATTCTCCAGAGAAGCCATCTGGTCCTGGACTTTTATTTTTGGGAGGTTTTTGATTACTGTTTCAATCTCTTCGCTTGTGATCGGTCTATTCAGGTTCTCTATTTCTTCTTGATTCAGTTTTGGGAGGTTGTATGAGTCTAAGAATTTATCTATTTCTTTTAGGTTGTCCAATTTGTTGGCATATAGATTTTCATAGTATTCTCTTATGATCTTTTGTGTTTCTGTGGTATCTGTTGTAATTTCTCCTTTTTCATTTCTAATTTATTTATTTGAGCCTTCTCTCTTTTTTTCTTGGTAAGTCTGGCTAAGGGTTTGTCAATTTTGTTTATCTTCTCAAAGAACCAGCTCTTTGTTTCGTTGATCCTTTCTACTGTTTTTTTTCGTTTCTATTTCATTTATTTCTGCTCTGATTTTTATTATTTCCCTCCTTCTGCTGACATTGGGCTTTGTTTGTTCTTCTTTTTCTAATTCTGTTAGGCATAGTTTGAGGTTGCTTATTTGGGCTTTTTCTTGTTTGTTAAGGTACGCCTGTATTGCTATGAGTTTCCCTCTCAGGACCACTTTTGCTGCATCCCATATGAGTTGGTATGGTGTATTTTCATTTTCATTTGTCTCCAGATATGATCTGATTTCTCTTTTAATTTCATCAATGATGCATTGGTTGTTCAGTAGCTTGTTGTTTAGTCTCCACATCATTGTCACTTTCTTGGTTTTTTCTTGTAGTTGATTTCTAGCTTCATGGTGTTATGGCTGGAAAAGATGCTTGTTATGATTTCAATCTTCTTAAATTTATAGAGCCATGCCTTGTTTCCCAACATATAGTCTATTCTTGAGAATGTTCCATGTGTGCTCAAGAAGAATGTGTACTCTCCTGTGTTTGGATGGATGCTTTCTATATATCTATTAAGTCCCTCTCCTCGAGTTTTCCATTTAAGTCTATTATTTCCTTATTGACTTTCTGTCTGGATGATCTATCCATTGATGTAAGTGGGGTGTTAAGATGCCTTACTATTATTGTGTTCTTATTAATATCTTCTTTTAGGTTTGTTAATAGTTGCTTTATGTACTTTGCTCCTGTGTTGGGTGCATTATATTTATAAGTGATATATCTTCTTGGCAGAGTGTCCCTTTTATCATTATATATTGTCCCTCTTTGTCTCTCATTACTTGTTTTATCTTGAAGTCAGCTTTGTCTGATGTAAGTATGGCAACACTGGCCTTCTTTTGTTTGCCATTAGCTTGGAGTATTGTCTTCCATCTTTTCCCTCTGAGCCTGTGTTTGTCTTTAGAGCTGAGATATGTTTCCTGGAGGCAGCATATTGTTGGGTCTTGTTTTTTAATCCATTCCATATTCATCTGTTTTTAATAAGAGATTGTAAAAGTTTTTTTTTTTAATCTGCTGAGATATTTTCCTAGGAAACAAAGATTCTGTGTCCTATCAAAATAATTTCCTGTGATCATGTTGTCTTTATCATGTCCTTGATTAGTTATGAGAACCAAGCCTTCTCAATATTAAAAGAGCTCAGGTGTTTGGTTTTTTTCCCTCAAGTTACTTCCTAAATTTGCCTGTGAAATCTTTTATTGTTACTTTGGTAAATGAATGAGTAAGTATTGTTTCATAGTGATGTGTGATTCTATTTAATCAAATGTTGAAACCTTTTGGCATTTTTGACGAACTTTACAAAATCAAATTCCAAATAAAGTCTTTTTGGCTTCAAACTAACTTTGAGATTTTCTAGAGGGCCCCTGGAAAATCTCAAAGAATTTGCTCTCTCACCTGGGAAAAAGAGAGGTATTAAATTGATTACATTTATTTTATATGTTAAATTACATGGGAATCATTGTAAAAAAAATAATGTTAACCTTCTTTAGGTTATATTTGTATGGATATGTGTTATTAATATAAGTGTCTCAGCAATTCTATGAAATTCCTAGAAATTTGTTAATGTCCTTACTGTCCATGTAATCAGTCATAATTCCAGTTATTATCTTAAAATGTTGTATGCCACAGAAGTAACAAAATTTCCTTATCAATTGCATTATAATGAACTCTCATCAGATCTTTAACCATGGCATTTTAAGTCTTTTGTCATTCATAGACAATTATTGTTTCACTCTGATGCTTTCCTGAAATCTTTTACAATTAGCTATAATCCCAAAGTACTTAATCTTCAAAGAGGTTCATGGAAAAGACTCTGACAAATACTCTGGCGTACAAGTTTCTGATAACTTTAAGATCTTACCACTGGACTGGATAAGAATTTCCAGGACTCTAATAAAGAAGCTAAAGGATTCATAGAATTGCTAATGCAAGATCAAGCAGAACAAGAATTAATTATATAGGACTGAATAAACTGAAGAGGATGATTACAGATTCTTTATGGTCTTTTTGTTTAAAACTTTGCTGGTTCTTTAACGTTCTATTTTCTGGACCTAAGAAACACTTTTTCTCTTTTCTTATTAGCTATTTATAACTTACAGCAGTTCAGTAAATTATACCATTGTAAACAGAAATAGAACATCTATTTTTCTCCTGACCTGCTATAGACTGAATGTTTGTGTTCCCCTAAAATTCTTATGCTGAAACCTAATTTCCAATGTGATGGTATTTGGAAGTGGGGTCTTTGGGAGATGATTAGGTCATGAGGGTGGAGCCCTCATGAATGGGCCTTGTGCCCTTATAAAAGAGACCCCAGAGGGCTCCCTCACTCCTTCCATCATGTGAGAACACAATGAGAAGACAGCAGTGTATGAACAGAAAGTGGGTTCTCACCAGACACCAAATCTGCTGGCAACTTGATCTTGGACTTCCCAGCCTCCAGAAGTGTAAGAAATAAATTTCCATTGTTTGTAAGCCACCTAGTTTATAGTATTCTGTTATAGCTGTCTGAATGGATTAAGACACTGCCTGATCCCTCCAGAATTCAGAAATTCTTATTGAGCCTTGTAACCAGTATATTGGGGCAACAGCGAAGCTGTAGGGTTTCCAATGCTAGATCAGAAGAAGCTTTGCGATTTCTGCCTTGTTCTCTTAAAACACTCTATATAGGAGCCCTAAGGTGCCATATAAGAAATCTGGCTACCCTGCTGGGAAGACTATGTGGAGGGACCCTGAGACAACATGGAGAGGGAGAAAGGCCAAACTGAGCCCAACTTTTCAGCTATTCTCCACAGAGCACTAGGCATGAAAATGAAGCCTTCTTGGACCTTCCAGCCTAGCCTGGCTGCCTGCTGAATACCATCCAGTGACCCTTGTCAATTCTATATAGAAGCTGAAACATCAGTCTTGCTGAAATTCTTGACTCCAAAGATTGTGAGATATATTTAAAGTGTTTTTTTTTTTAAAGTCACTAAGTTTTAGGGTAGTTTGTTATGCAGCAATAACTAGCTGGAACAATAATAATATAGGTCAAAAACCTTCATTCTATTTATTTAGTTGTTTGTTTTATTTCAGTTGCACAGAATTTAGATTTTCTTCAATTGGTCTGTGCAAAGTCTCTTTTATTTTATTTTACTATTTTTTCCTCTATACCTCTGGCCTTGTAGGCACCCACTCTAGGTATATACCCTTCCAATCTACCATCTATGTTTGTTTAGATATATGTCTATTCTTGAAAATACACAAAGTCCTATTTTTTGCACATACTTTTAAAGTTACATAATTAGTACTGTACTATAAATCATGTTCTGTGTTTTACTTTTTTACACTCAACTTGTAAGTTTCTGAGATCTCACCATTTGCTTCATGGAATCTAGGTCATTTTTCCTGAGTGCTACATAGCCTTCCATCAAAAAAATATTCTACCTTTTCCTCATCCATTCTAGTGGTGTTGAGCCTAGCTGGCTTCTAGTTCCTTGTTATCACACACATCATTGTTGTAAACCTGAGGAATCTTTGCAAGATAGCTTTTTGGGACATGAAGAGGAGAGGGGGTATGTCCTCAAGAGAGAAATTGCTGTGTTGTAGGGACTGTGTGTTCTTAATTTCATTAAGTACTGTCACGCTGCTCTCCAGACAGCTGCACCACTTTATAGTCATAACAGTTAAGACCCAAGGGCTCTTTATTCCCACATATTCTCCAGAACTTGATAACATCTAACTTGCTGATTTTAGTAAACTGGTGTCCGTAGTTTTGATTTGCAATTTTCTCATGCCTGGTGAGATAGAACATCCCTCCATGTGCTTACTAGCTAAGTGTGTTTCCCCTTCAGTGAATCATCTATCAAATCCTTTGCCCATTTTAAAAATTGGGTTTCTTGTCTTTTTCTTGCTGATCTGCAGTTCTTGAACGTTCTAGCTATGACTGTTCTTGGCTTTGCACAGATTTTTCTCAGACTGTTGTTAGTCTGCTCACCTTGTCTGTGGGGGCACTCTCTTGAACTCAAATCTTTAAATGGTGAAATATTTTGATTTTTTTTTTGTCTTTATGCAATTTAAAAAATCTTATTTAAGAGCTGATGCCCTCTCCGAGGTTATAAAGCTATTCGTCTGTTTTCTTCTCATCGCTTTTACCCCTGAACCTCCACCATTCCTTCTGGGACTCAGGGTCACCTGTCAGCAGACTCCACGGCATCTTCAACCTTTTCTCTGAATGCTCCCTTCACATGCACCTTCTTGCTCTAAATGCATCCTGCCTCTCCCCAGGAATGCTACTGAACCCAGGGCTACTGATTACACTCTTGAGTGCCTTGGGATAAATTAGAAAAAGGTGTCCCCTCTGGGTGACAGAGCTCAGGCACAGGGATGGTGAGGGGAGTGTGGACTGGATTTCCTCTTCCTGCTGGCCCTCTCCCTGGGCACCCTTGTGCAGGGCACACTCCTGGCCAAAGTGTGGTTTTATCCTAGCCCCTGTCAGCTTTTACCTCAAAAAGCTCACTTCTTAAGCACTGTACTCTTTGACCACCTCCTCCCATAGTTCCTGCTCCATCAATGCCTCAACCTGCAGGAACCTCCAATCCATTGATCTCCACTTTCTCAGTGGGCATCCACCATTCCCTCCCACCCTCCCACCCAACTACCCTCGTTACACAGTTTAGCTTCCACTATCACATCATTATAACCACTCCCTTGCACCCTCAACTCTCCTGGCAAAACTCTAACCCAGGTTATATCCAACCTCCCACTAACGTAGCTGCACATGAACCAACTGCTGAAAATTCATGATCATGCTGAATCCTCTCACTTTTGTGACCTAACATCTCAATGTCCTTATTGACTGTTCCTTCAGTAAAAACTATTTGCCAATTCTGTTCCATGCTGTATCTCCAGCACGTAAAACAGTCTTGTCACATAGGAAGCACTCAGTAAATATTTTCAAAATGAATGAATGATGGTGGCCTGCAGGAAGGATGTTTCCAAAGCAATAAAAAAAATTGATATATTACCTGACATGTTTGATAGTATTAAGAGGAGTTTTAGAGTTCTGGTAGAGAATTTGGGTATGCATTAGTGATAGGCACAGAGAAAAGCACACAAATTTAAAAATAAAGCAATTACTAATTCCAGAAAAACAAAAAGTTATTTCCAGAAAAGAAATGTAATTATAGAACCCTACCTGGCTCAGCTATGAATGTTTATTTAGTCATAATAATGTAATCATTGAAAAATGATTTAACCAAAAATTGTGACATAACTATATTGGTTCAATGGTGAGTAGGGAGAGAGGAGGAAGGAAAAGTGTTTATATGTGGTGATGGTAGGGTAGCTGAGTGGGGTTTGTGTGTGTACACGGTAGCTAATCCTAATCTTCTGTAGAGAGAAATCAAATCATAATGTCCTAAACTGAAAAATCAAGAAATAGGTGTTTATGCATACTGTTCAGCAGATGAGGTTGTGGGGGTGGGGGTGTGTGGAGTTTTCCTTGACCCTCTGCGGGTCCCTGGCTGGGTCTGAAAATTAAACTGACAAAGACAGATTAACAAGAGAAAAGCCTATAAATCTTGTTGAATTTTCACATATACATAAGAGCCTTCACAAGAGAATGAAGACCCAAAGAAGTGGCCAGAGCAAGAAGCTTTTATACCTTTTAAACAAAGAAACAATAAATTTGTGAAGAATTGACAAGACAAAGGGGTTGGGGTAGGGATAGTAAATGGTAGAGAGGTATCTAGGATGATAAGGATTAGTGTAACAAGGTTTGTTTACACAGCCTTCTGGGCCCTAAATCCCCTGTCTCTGGTGATAAGAATGTCTTCTTTCCTCCTGAGACAGAGAGGGTACCTTTCACACGGGAGATTTGTGACCTGTTTCAGGGAAGAAGGGTGAGCGAGGAGAGGTCAGAGTGGCCTTCCTGATTCTGCCATTTTTTTAAAAATTCCTTCAGCTTAAGAAAGGTAGTTTGTAAAGGTGCCATATTTTGGGGTAGTGTGTCCTGAACCTCCTCGAGGTAAATACTAGAAAAAGAGCATACTGGAGTTAAAAATGGTTGCTGTTCGATGGCCAATAGGCACATGAAAAGATGCTCAACATCACTAATCATCAGGGAAATGCAAATCAAAACAACACTAAGATACCACCTCACGCCCGTTAGAATGGCTATAATCACCAAGACAAAAAACAACAAATGTTGGAGAGGATGTGGAGAAACAGGAACCCTCATACACAGCTGGTGGGAATGCAAATTGGTGCAGCCTCTATGGAAAACGGTATGGAGATTCCTCAAAGAATTAAAAATAGAGATGCCCTATGATCCAGCCATCCCACTACTGGGAATCTATCCAACGCACCTGAAATCAACAATCCAAAGAGGCTTATGCACCCCTATGTTCATTGCAGCATTATTCACCATAGCCAAGAAGTGGAAGCAACCTAAGTGTCCCTCGACTGACGATTGGATTAAGAAAATGTGGTATATATATACAATGGAATACTACTCAGCCATAAAAAAAGACAAAATCGTCCCATTTGCAACAACATGGATGGGCCTGGAGCGTATTATGTTAAGTGAAATAAGCCAGAAAGAGAAAGACAAACACTGTATGATCTCACTCATATGTGGAATATAAACCAACACATGGACAGAGAAAACTGGACTGTGGTTACCCGGGCAGTGGGGGTGGGGGGTGCGCACAAGGGGTGAAGGGAGTCATATATGGGGTGATGGACAAACAAAAATGTACAACCCAAAATTTCACAATGTTAGAAACCATTAAAACATCAATAAAAAAAAAAATGGTTGCTGTTCAGCAATGAGACTAAGTGGTGGGGTGGGAGTAGTGAGACAGGGACTGTGGCTTTCCGTGGTAAGTCTTGTGGTTCTATTTCTCCAAAAAGAACTATTTAGTAACTAATAGAACTACTTGTAATAAATGATAAAAAATGGAAAATTTGAAAAAATTAACTTCTATGCTGCTAAGAACTGAGGCCATTTTGGAAAATAAGATATTATAATATTATGCTAAGATAAAAATACAGTAGCATGTTTCTCCAAAGAAGATAGACAAAAGGTCAACAAGCACATGAGAAGCTGCTCAACATCACTAATCATTAGGGAAATGCAAATGAAAACTACAATGAGATACCACCTCACACCCATTAGAACGGCTACTATCAAAAAAACCCAGAAAATAACAAATGCTGGGGAGGACGCAGAGGAATTGGAACCATTGTGCGCTGCTGTTGGGTACGTATAATGGTGCAACTGCTATGGAAAGTAGTATGGTGGTTCCTCAAAAAATTAAACAAATAAATACCATATGAGCCAGCAATTCCACTTCTGGGTATACGCTCAAAAGAATTGAAAGCAGGATGTCAAAGAAATATCTGTACACCCATGTTCAAAGCAGTATTATTCGCAATAGCCAAAAGGTGGAAGCAACCTAATGTCCATCAAAAGATGAGTAGATAAACAAAATGTGGTATTCAACCTGAAAAAGGAAATCCTGTCACATGCTACAACATGGGTAAACTTTGAGGACATTATGCCAAGTGAAATAAGCTCATCACAAATAGACAAATACTGTATGATTCCACTTATATGGGTACGTAGAGTAGTCAAATTCATAGAGGCAGAAAGTAGATTGGTGGTTGCCAGGGGCGGAGGGGAGAAGGACGTGGGGGTTGTTTAATAGGTAGAGAGTTTCAGTTCTACAAGATGAAAAGAGATCTGGAGCTGGATGGTGGTGATGGTTGCACAATTATGTGAATGTACATAATGCCATTGAACTTTACAATCAAAAATGCTTAAGAGGGTAAATTAATGTTATGTGTTTTTTACCACAATTTTTTGAAAAGTGAGATTATTTTACAATTACAACAAAGTGCCAAATTTGGAACATATGAATATTATAAGTAAACATGAGCTTAAAGTTAAATTATGTTTAACATTTTTTTTTTTAGATTTTATTTATTTATTTTTTCCCCCCAAAGCCCCAGTAGATAGTTGTATGTCATAGCTGCACTTCCTTCTAGCTGCTGTATGTGGGACGCGGCCTCAGCATGGCCGGAGAAGTGGTGTGTCAGTGCGCGTCCGGGATGCGAACCCGGGCCGCCAGCAGCGGAGCGCGCACACCCAAGCGCTAAGCCATGGGGCCGGCCCTATGTTTAACATTTTTTAATGAAATAAAATAAAAATTAAATTTTGTTGGGGTCCACCTGATGGCCAAGTGGTTAAATTTCCGTGTGCTCTGCTTCGGCAGCCTGGATTTTTGGGTTTGGATCCTGGGCACAGACCTACTCCACTCATCAGCCATGCTGTGGAGGCATCGCACATGCAAAATAGAGGAAGATTGGCACAGATGTTAGCCAAGGGCTAATCTTCTTGAAGCAAAAAACAAAACAAAACAAAACCCAAAAAGAGGAAGATTGTCCATGGATGTTAGCTCAGGGCAAAACTATCTCACCAAAAACATAAATAAATAAATAATTTAGTTTTGTTATAATCCAATTGTACCTTTAATAAATTGGTCCCTATAAAACTGAAATAGTATTGCAAATTTATAGACCTATAGAAATTTTCTACTTAAACTTTCTGGATAAGATTTTTAAAGTGTACCCACACATCTATGGACAGCTAATCTTCGACAAAGGAGCCAAGAACATACAATGGAGAAAAGAAAGTCTCTTCAACAAATGGTGTTGGGAAAACTGGACAGCCACATGCAAAAAAATGAAAGTAGACCCTTACCTTACACAAAAATTAACTCAAAATGGATTAAAGACTTGAATGTAAGACCTGAAACTATGAAACTTCTAGAAGAAAACATAGGCAGTACGCTCTTCGACATCAGTCTTAGCAACATATTTTCAAGCACCATGTCTGACTGGGCAAGAGAAACAATAGAAAAAATAAACAAATGGGACTACATCAAACTAAAAAGATTCTGCACAGCAAAGGAAACCATCAACAAAATGAAAAGACAACCTAACAATTGGGAGAAGATATTTGCAAACCATACATCTGATAAGGGCATAATCTCCAAAATATATAAAGAACTCATGCATCTCAACAACAAAAAAACTAACAACCCAATTAAAAAATGGGCAAAAGACCTGAACAGACATTTCTCCAGAGAAGATATACAGATGGCCAACAGGCACATGAAAAGATGTTCAACATCATTAACTATCAGGGAAATGCAAATCAAAACTACAACAAGATATCACCTCATGCCCGTCAGAACGGCTATAATTAACAAGACAGGAAACAACAAGTGTTGGAGAGGATGTGAGAGAAGGGAACTCTCATACACTGCTGGTGGGAGTGCAAACTGGTGCAGCCACTATGGAAAACAGTATGGAGATTCCTCAAAAAATTAAGGATAGAAGTACCATATGATCCAGCTATTCCACTGCTGGGTGTTTATCCAAAGAACTTGAAAACACCAATGTGTAAAGATACATGCACCCCTGTGTTCATTGCAGCATTATTCACAATAGCCAAGACTTGGAAGCAACCTAAGTGCCCATCAAGGGACGAATGGATAAAGAAGATGTGGTATATATACACAATGGAATACTACTCAGCCATAAGAAACGATGAAATCCAGCCATTTGTGACAACATGGATGGACATTGAGGGTATTATGCAAAGTGAAATAAGTCAGAAGGAGAAGGTCAAATACCGTATGATTTCCCTCATTAAGTAGTAGATAATAACAACAACAAACAAACACACAGAGACAGAGATTGGATTGGTGGTTACCAGACGGAAAGCGGGGAGGGAGGAGGGCGAAAGGGATAATTTGGCTCATGTGTGTGGTGATGGGTTGTAATTAGTATTTTGGTGGTGAACATGATGTAATCTATGCAGAAATAGAAGTATAATGATGTACACCTGAAATTTTTACAATGTTATAAACCAATGTTACTGCAATAAACAAAAACAAAAACAAACAAAAAAGAATGATAAAAACCTGGTGACTATAATTGATAACACTGTATTATATAATTGAAATTTGCTAAGGGAGTAGAACTTGAATGTTCTCACCGAAAAATAAAAGGTAAACATGTGAGGTGACAGATGTGTTAATTAACTCGATGGGGGGAGTCCTTTCACAACGTATATGTATATCGAATTATCACATCATACACTTTAAATATTTTACAATTTTATTTTTCTATTATACCTCAATAGAGCTTAAAAAATAAAAAAATAAAATAAAAACCTTGGGGGAAAAAAAGATTTTTAAAGTGTATTATTTTTCTAATTATTATTGATAGTAATATTCATATATTTTAATATTAACTTTATTTTTTGACAATCTTATGCTTTGGGTATTTTGAACAAAAACAATACTGACTTTGAAAATATCTCAATTTATCCAAAGACTTATGAATAACTGGAGTTCAACGGATTATTGCCTGTGATAAAAGATAATGTCATAGATAAAATAAATGTATACATTAAATTTTTAAAATGAGTCTGTATCTAGCTATACAACCTAAAAAGCAAAAGAATTTTGTCTATACCTTGAAAGTGTATATTTCTCCATATTCCAACCTTTATTACTCACCTAAAACTCGATCAACAAATAGGTATTCTTTCTAATATGTTCTTAAGGGTATAGTAAAACTCCATTTCTTTTTTTTTTTTTTTTTGTGAGGAGGATCGGCCCTGAGCTAACATTTGCCAATCCTCCTCTTTTTGCTGAGGAAGATTGGCCCTGGGCTAACATCCGTGCCCACCTTCCTCTACTTTATATGGGACGCCGCCACAGCATGGCTTGACAAGCGGTGCGTTGGAGCGGCCTCCAAAGCGGAGCGCGAGCACCTAACCACTTGCACCACCGGGCCGACGCCTCCATTTCTTTTTAAAATAACCAGTATCGCATTACAAGGATGCTAATAATAAAAATCATCTAGACCTATACACTCTAAATCAGTCCCAAGAGATGTAAGCCCAAAAGAAAAGGAAAAAGCACTCATGGCCACAGTACAGTCCCTACGTGAGCTCTAACTCTGTATTTTTGTCTAATTATAAAATAAACTAGCTCTTCCTAAACCCAAAATGTTATTAGGTACTAGTCAGATAATTTTGTGTTATAGGTTTGATCTCATAGTTTTCCCATGTATGATTTAACTTTGTTTTAAAATTAAGGCTTTTATAGCTCTAAATAAGATAATAATTTAACAGTTTGCTCTAACAGTCTCTCTCATACATATGTATAAATGTGTGCTTTGTGTAGAGAATACACTTACTTTACATTTATCTCTTCCCATTTTCTGAACTATTCGTTTAAAAAATTTCTGTCACAAACCACATTCTTTTAGAAAGTTTAATGTACTATGTTTCATATGTGTGATTGTATACACATATATGTGAATCAGGACTAAAAAGAAACAACAAAAAGTCCTCATAGTTCAGAATCGGGGGAGATAAACATAAAGTCTACTCTAATAAACAGTAGACAAACGGAGATGGTCTAATAAGAATTCTTATACAGGAACTTCCACATGTAACCCACATTGAACCAGAGAGAAACTGGTCTAAATTCTTGTACATGGCGGCCCATGTTTTCCACCCATCTCGTAAAGGAGATTTCTTTTCATGTTAGCAACTAAACACGTCTGCCGAGTATGGAGGAGTAGCTGAAAGCTCTACCAAGTATAAATTGTAAGTTATTAGAACACTACCACCTTAAATTTGAAAATAAACGTGAACAATTGGATCACGCTACGGGAGCATTCACACAATCACAGCAGAATCAGGAGTAATCACCAATACCAATCACCAGGTAGATGCATTCACCATATGGCTGCCGAGGACAACCAGAATGCTAAATTTTATTATGCCTTCGCTAGTTATATTATCAGTGCTGATATTATATTTTATCTCAGGATAAAACAAGTAATTATAGCTTTAATCAAGATTTTTAGTTAAGGCCCAAATCACTTAATAAAAGGAAAAGGGTAGCAAATTTAAACACTGACGACAAAAGACTTTTGAAAGAGCCCAACCTGCAGTCAGGATGCACTTGTCCATTGATGGCATCAGGGCCACGAACTTTAGCGGCCAAATTATAACAGGAATCTGCTTCACTTGGAATTAGCAAGACTTTTGGAATACAAAATAGGATTTTGAAAAATAAACTAGATGAATTTTGCCCAGAATCCTAATTCAGATGGCCCGATGCTTTGTCATTCTATAGTCAACAAAAAGGCGGAACTCTCCCTCTGCAGTCAGGATAAACCCCTTAGATATTCTCTGCAGATATTTATCTAATGTAACCATATTCACTGATCTATTGAACACACTCTTGCACGTGTTTTTGAACACATTAAAAGGTTTTTGTTTGAATGTATCGATTATACTTGAACATTACTATATTCACAGGAATCTTAAACACTCCCATGAGAGCCCCATCTTAGAAACACAGCCTTCCTTAAAACAACACTATAAACACATTCAGTATACATGTATTTTCTCATACCAAAATATGGAATAGATAAACCACAAAATAAATAAAATGATTACCTATAGTGGAGCAAGGAGAGAGGGTAGAAGGGACAGAGGTAGAAACTATACTTCTCTGAATATACCTTGTTTTGTAGATTTGACTCTAGAGTTATGTGAATGTTTAACATAAGAGTAAAACAAACAAATCAAAATGTATTGGCAATTTGTGTCTTCCTTTCTTTTTTCTTGATCAGTCTGTCTAAAGGTTGATCAATTTTATTGGTCTTTTCAGAGAACCAGCCTTTGGCCTCATTGATTTTCTGTAATGTTTGCCCGTTTTCTATTTCGTTGATTTTCGCTCTTATTTCTACCCCTCTACTTTGAGTTTAATTTGCTCTTCTTTTTCGAGTTACTTAAGGTGGAAGGTTGATTTTAGAAATTTCTTCTTTTCTAATGCAAATATTTGCACAGCTATAAATTTCCCTCCAAGAATGTTGCCTATGTGTATGCATATGTGTGTGTTTGTGAAGATTTTGTTTTTAAATTACAAATTCAATGTCTTTCATAGATACAAGGATATTCAGATTGCCTATTTCTTCTTATGCCAGTTTCAGTAATTTGTGTTTTTCAGGACTTTTCAGGGAATGCCCTGGGTTTTCAGCGAGGCCCTGCACTCAGGCTGGCTGGAACCCACACATCTCTGAGCCCTGCATGAGCCCTGGGAATTGTGCAGCTTACAGCTCTCAGGTACTTGTTCTCTGCCTGCCTTGCAAATATGGACACTAGGTGAATGCATAGCTTTGGGGTTGGAGGGACCTTCTCCCAGGCCCTCTCAGTGGACAGAGCGAGGGAATATATATAAGCGCATGTCTATATGCATCGTTATATCTATTTCTTTTTTTTTTTTTGTAAGGAAGATTAGCCCTGAGCCAACATCCATTGCCAATCCTCCTCTTTTTGCTGAGGAAGACTGGCCCTGGGCTAACATCCGTGCCCATCTTCCTCTACTTTATATGGGACGCCGCCGCAGCATGGCTTGATAAGCGGTGCGGGGTCAACGCCCAGGATCCCAACCGGTAATCCAGCGGCCGCCAGCAGCAGAGCGCACCCACTTAATCACTATGCCACCGGGCTGGCCCCCTTATATCTATTTCTTTATCTATCTATATTGAAAACCGTAAGTTCACATGACACCTCCAATTTCAGTCCAACCTGCAGGCGACACTGTCGCGTTCTCCCTTTATGTATTCATAACCCCCTTCTCTGACAGTGAGAAACTTGGTTCCCATTGTCTTTGACATATTAAATTATATGATTCATCCCCTTGTATGGAGCCAGTCTCTAATCGCTGCTGCCCCTCTGCCCCCTCCCCTGGATGCCTTCCTCACCCCTCGTGGGCTCTGCTGCGCCACGGTCACCTCCACAGAGACTCTTCCCACCCCTCACCTCACACCAAGTCGTACCTCCCCTCAGCGGCCCTCTAACTCTGTTCAGACTGTGATGCCCCGCACCAGGCTGCCCCTAGGGGAGGACAACCCCGCCCTGTCTGTGCTGTGCCTTCTTGCCGTGGACGCCGCCCACCCTACTCAGGCTCTCGTGCCCCGAGCCAAGCTGCCCTCCATGCAGACCTTGCTCTGCCCATCCAAGCTTTAGTACTGAATTTTCCAGGACAGGGAAGGCTGTTCTATAAAGTGTAATATCATTGGAAATAAGATGTTAATTCTCTTGTATCTTCCAATTCGTTATTCCCAAGTGGTAATAACTTGCTATTTGGATTAATCATTATCCTTGATTTATGACACACCCTCCACGCAGGGCCTGCTTTTATGTATTTAGGTAGTTAGTGTTAATGACGTAGTGAGTATACATTAACCCACCAACTAAAACAAGAGCAAAGATCATGACAATAATTTACGTCTAACCATGTTCGCTCCATATCTCTCTCCCAGACCTCTCCCAAGGTATCATCCTGAATCCTGTGTTCATCATTTCCTCCATTTCTTTTGTATAATTTTATTGCATTTATATGTATACCTAAAAAGTGTATCTTTTGTTTTAGTTGTTTTCAGTTTTATCAAAAAGGGTATTTGCTGTATGTAATCTTGTGGGCTTTACTTTTTATCTTTATATTTTATTTATAAGATTCATCCACATGGTTTTGTCTCACTATAGTTCATTCATTTTGACTGCTATATATTTGATTTTATGAATTTACCGTAGTTAATACATCCATTTCCCTATTGATGGGCATTTAGATTATTTCCAGACTTTTGTTTGTTAAATTGTTTTACAGCTTTTTCTCTTTTTCTTGGAATTTGGAAGTTCCTTTGGGATGTGACAACATGTGAATCCTTTCTTCAGAAAATTTCCCAGCACCTGGGGGATTCTTTTAAATTTAACCCTTTTTAGTTTTTTCAGTCTGCAGACCCTATCATGATTATTTCCAGGTTTTTGATATTTTAAATAACGCCGCCATGAACATTCTTATATGTGTCTCTGTGTGTGCATGTGTACGAGTTTCTCTTGGATATGTATCTAAGAGTAGACTTGCTGGGTCAGGATAATTTTATTGTTTTCTAAACTGGTTGCATCAGTTTACATTCTCACCAGCAATGTTGAAGAGATATTATGGATTCACATTCTTTCTATTGCTTGATGGTATCAAACTTTTTAACTGTTGCCAGTCAAATATATGCAAAATAGTATTTCTTTCTGGTCTTGACTTGCATTTACCTGATGACTTTTTAATATCTCTTCATTTGTTTATTGGTATATGTAGTTCCCTTTCTATAAAATGCCTGTTCACATCTTTTGCCTATTTTTCTATTGGGCTATATGCCCTTTTTATATTAATTAATGAAATTTTTTATGCATTTTTGAGCTGAATTCTTTGTCAGTGTTTGCCTTTTTCTTTCTTTAGGTTTTCCTTTGAGAAAAACTTAATTTTAATGTAGTCAAATTGTCAATCTCATATTTTATTGTCAATTTTTTCGTAACTTATTTGAGAAAATTTTCCCTACTCCATGTTCTAAAGGATGGTCCTCTAAGTTCTCTGCTAAAAACTTTCCAGTTTTGTTTTGAAATCTAAATTCTTAATTCTTCTGGAGTGGATGTTTGTATATGATGTGAGGTAGAGATCTAATCTTTTCCTGCACAGATAACCATTTTTTAAGCTCCTTTCCAGCTGAGCAGACATATTATCTCTGTCATTGTATATACTGTATCAATATCCAACGATCTTAATTATAATAAGTTCATATTAAATCCTGATATCTAGTAGGGAAAATCTTCACACTCTCTGTTCTTTGTCTTTAGAAATGTCCTGGCTATCTTTGGCCTTTTATTTTTCCACATACATTTTAGAATAGTCTTAATAAGTTCTATGGAAAACTCTGTTGAGATATTGATTGAAATTGCATGGAATATATAAATCAATTTGGGGAAGATTGACATCTTTATAATAATATGCGTTCCTATTTATAAGTGTGCTATTTCTCCATCTATGTAGGTCTTCTTTAATATATCTTAATAAAGACATTATTTTCCCTTAGAAGTCTTGAATATCTTCTCTTTAATTACATTTCCTAGTTGTTTGCTGTTGGAGTAGAAAAATGCACCTAACTGACTTTTGTATATTAATCTTTTTTTTTTAATTTATTTTTTCCCCAAAGCCCCAGTAGATAGTTGTATGTCATAGTTGCACATCCTTCTAGTTGCTGTATGTGGGACGTGGCCTCAGCGTGGCTGGAGAAGCAGTGCGTCGGTGCGCGCCCGGGATGCGCACCCGGGGCCTCCAGCAGCAGTGTGCACGCACTTAACCTCTAAGCCACGGGGCCGGCCCTGTATATTAATCTTATATCCTTCCATTTTGTTAAACTCTCCTATTGTTTCTAATAATTTGTGTATAGATTCTTTTGAGTTTTCTATGTAAATGATTTATTATCTACAAATAATGAGAGCTTTATTTCCTTTTTTCCAATCATTATGCCTCTAATTTATTTTTCTTATATTATTACATTGGCTAAGACCTCACATACAATGCTGAATAGAAGTGATGATAGTGGGCATCCTGTCTCATTTCTGAGTTTAAAGGGAATACTTTTCAAGCATCTTCTTTTAGAATCATGTTTACTCTAGTTTTTCTTTCTTTTTAAATAAATGTACTTTATCAGATTTAAGAGGTTTCTTTCTACTTCTAATTTACTAAGAGTTTTTAAAAAAATAATGTATGGGTATTGAATTTTATCAAATACTTTTTATGCATCTATTGAGTGTTTATATGGACTTCTGTCTCATAATCTTTTAATATGGTAAATTACATTTGTGGATTTTTCTAATCATCCTTTCATTCCTGGGATAACTCTACCTTGGTCTTTCTGTCTTATCTTTTTTATACATGTTGGATTTGGTTTGATAATATTTTGTTTAGAATTTTTACATCTATATTTATGTAATTGTCCTTTCTCATAATCTTTGTCTGGCTTTAGCATCAGGATTATGTTGGCCCTGTAGAGTGAGTGTGACAGTCTGTATTAAATTGAGTTGATCTGTTCCTTGAAAGTTTGGTAGAACTCTTCTTAAAATCTTTAGACCTGGTGTTTCCTTTATGAAAAGATTTTCAACCACTGATTAATTTTTTACAATAGTTATAGCAACCATTCAAACTTTTCATTTCTTCTTGAGTCGAATATGATTAGTTATATTTTTCTGAAAATAAAAATATTTTTGTCCAAGTTCTAAAAATTGTTGGCATATAGTTGTTCATCATAATCTCTTATCCTTTTAATCTGTATTTTCTCTGTAGTTATGTCTCTATTTTCAGTCATAATATTTGTGTGTTATCTTTTCTCTTGAGCAATATTGCTAGAAATTTGTCTATTTTATTTGTTCTTTTTCAAAGAGCCAATGTTCACTTTTTGGTCAACTCTGTTGAATCTTTGTTTTCTGTTTTATTGCTTTCTGGTTGTATTGTCTTTTTCTCTCTATTCTCTTGTTCTTTCTCTAACTTCTTAATGTGAACACTTAGCTCAGTAATTTTAAGGCCTTCCTCTATTCTAAGTATTTAAACACCTTGAAGCAAAGATTTGCTGTACCCCACATAGTGTGAGATACACTGTTTTCATGTTGTTCTATTCTAGTTATTTTAAATTTCCACGATGACCTCTTTTACCCATGTATTATTTAGCAGTTGTTTTAAAGTTTCCAAATATGTATAGATTTTTTCTTACCTTTTTGTAATTAACTTCTTTCTCATCTAAAGTTTTGCTCAGAGATTACAGTCTAGATAATACCTATGCATTGACAAATGTGTTGAGGTTTACTTGATCAATTTTTGTTAATGTTTCATGTGTGATTGAAAAAAAAGAAATTGTTTTCTCTCACTGTTGGATGCACAAATCTCTCTCTAGTCTGTTAATTGTGTTGTTCAGATCTTCTATATCTTTGCTGAATTTTTTTCTGCTTAGCCTATGAATACTCAAGAGAGATGTGTTGAAATCTCCCACTTTGATGATACACTCAAGAATTTCTCCCTGCATCTTATAGGGAGATATATTACAAAAAAAATAAATTTTTGCTTTATATACTTTATTAGATGCCTACAAGTTTAACCTTGCTATAACTTCTTGGAGAACTATGTCATTTATTATAATACAGTGACTTTCTCCATCTCTAATAAGGCTTTGTCTTAAAGACCAATTTATCTACTATTAATATGATTACATTACCTTTCTTTAGTTTATATTTGCCTGATATGTCTTTTTCCATCTCCTTTTAGCTTCAACAATTGTGTGTCCTTGTATTTTTAGGTGCATTTTATATAAATAGTGTATAACTGGATTTTTAAAAATCCAGTATGTCCCCTTTTATCTTTAAAAGGAGTTTTAAAATTATTTTAATTATTAATATAATTGGAAATGTTCCTACCAACTTAATTTATTATTTAAATTTTTGTTTCTTTTTATTTTTTTAAAAATTGATATCTATTGGCCGGCCTGGTGGTGTATCGGTTAACTTCACACACTCCACTTCGGAGGCCCGGGGTTCTCAGGTTCGAATCCCGGGTGCGCACCAACGCACCACTTGTCAGGCCATGCTGTGGCGGCGTCCCATATAAAGTAGAGGAAGATGGGCATAGATGTTAGCCCAGGGCCAGTCTTCCTCAGCAAAAAGAGGAGGATTGGCAATGGATGTTAGCTCAGGGCTAATCTTCCTCACAAAAAAAAAAAATTGATATCTATATCTCCCTCCTGATAAGACAATAGTCCCATCATGTTGATATTATGAGTATGTTTACCCTTTAGTTTCATCTTAAATTCTTTTTAAGGCAAGTTTGATCACTTTTAATTCTTATATTGCTTGTAGCATCTGCTAGATTTGTCTCTCCTACTGATTATATACTTTATTTAAACGTATTTCTAGTGTGGATCTTTCTGTGGCAAACCTTCTCAGGTCCTGGTATACTTGATGATATTTTTTATCATGTCCTTATATTTATTTATTTATTTATTTTAATAATTTTATTTATTTATTTTTCCCCCAAAGCCCCAGTAGATAGCTGTATGTCATAGCTGCACATCCTTCTAGTTGCTGTATGTGGGAAGCGGCCTCAGCACCGCCGGAGGAGAAGCAGTGCGTCGGTGTGCGCTGGGGATCCGAACCCGGGCTGCCAGTAGCGGAGTGCGCGCACTTAACTGCTAAGCCACAGGGCCAGCCCAATCATGTCCTTATATTTAAATGAAAGTTTGGCTGGATGTGAAATGTTAGGTTTCTAGATTCTTTTCCTTCAATCGTTTGAAAGGAAGGCTCCATTGCCTTCTTGCATCGAGCACTGCTGTTGAAGTGTTGATGTAAATCTGGTCTTTGTTCTTTTGATAAAATCTGTTCTTTTTCTTTTAAACTTTAAAGTTTCACCGGCTGGCCCCGTGGCTTAGTGGTTAAGTGTGCACGCTCTGCTACTGGCAGCCTGGGTTTGGATTCCGGGTGCGCACCGACACACCGCTTCTCCAGCCATGCTGAGGCCGCTTCCCACATACAGCAACTAGAAGGATGTGCAACTACGACATACAACTATCTACTAGGGCTTTGGGGAAAAAAAAAAGGAGGAGGATTGGCAGTGGATGTTAGCTCAGAGCCGGTCTTCCTCAGCAAAAAGAGGAGGATTAGCATGAATGTTAGCTCAGGGCTGATCTTCCTCACAAAAAAAAAAATAATAATAATAAAAAAAATAAAGTTTCCTTTGTCTTTGACATTCCTAAATTTAGCTATTATTTCTCTAGGTGTGGGTTTTCCTTGTCACTCTCCCTTGGCCCTCGTGACCCATTTCAATCTGCAATCTTTCATCTTAGTTTAATCCTGGTGAATTTGTCTCCATTATTTTCTCAGTTATTTCCTCCTCTCCAATTTTTTTCCTCTTTCTAGAGTTTCATCTGTTTTTCCTGTTTAACTATGTTTTCTGTCAGCGGTACTTTTTTGTGGTAGGCAGGATAGCGTCCTCCCAAACACATCCACATTTTTATCCCTGGGACCTGTGAATATGTTAAATTACATGGCAGAGGGGAATTAAGGTTGCGGATGGAATTCAGGTTGCTGATCAGCTGACCTGAAAGTAGGGAGAGTATCCTGAATTATCCAGTTGGGGCCGATGTCATAACGAGGGCCCTTGAATGTGGAAGAGGGAAGCACAGGGTTGTGTCACAGTGATGAGATGTGAGAAAGACTCGAGTGTGCTGGCTGTGCAGATGGGGGAAAGGGCTGTGAGCCCAGGCACCTGGGCAGCCTCTCGAAGCTGGAAAAGGCAAGAAAATGGGTTCTCTCCTAGAGCGTCCAGAAGAGAATGCAGCTCTGCCCACATCTTGATTTTAGCCCAGTGAGACCCATTTTGGACTTTTATGTTCCAGAACTGTAAGATAATAAATTTGTGTTGTTTTAAGCCACTAAGTTTGTGGTGATTTGTGATAGCAGCAGTAGGAAACGAATATACTTTTTAAAACCAAATACATTTAAAAAATTGTTTTTCTTGTTTTTCTCCTACCATTTGTGAGATCGATCACATTTTTTGTGTGCTGTTTTTTTTCTCACTGATGGTTTGCAAACTCTATATCCTATTTCCGTTATTCTGGTGGTTACCCTTAATGTTTTCACCTTTTCTCAATGTTTTATGTGCACTTAGTGCAAGAGTCCAATCACTGTATGTGTCTTGTTATGAAAAATAGCCGTCTCCTCCACCCCCCGCATTTCCTCTTCCCCAGCAGAAACCACTTTCAATCCTTTAGCTGGTTCTTCTCATGCTTATTTCTTCATCTCTGAGTAATACGCATGCACTGCTACTTCTTGATTTTTCACTTTTAATCATCATCTGTCGACTTTCCACTGGAGAGGATGAAGATCGAACTCTCACTCTCAGTACACACACACACACACACACACACACACACACACACACACACTTTCCCAATCTTCCCAAGCTGGTAGGATGTAGGAGAATGAATGAACAAAATTCGGTATGGTCACACAATGGAGTATCATACAGCTGTGAAAATGAATGAACTGTAGCTCCAGGCAACCACAGGCATGAATCTGGACAGTATAATGATGAGTGAAAAAGCATGTCTCAGACAGCCACACAGTGATACTCTTTATAAGACTCTACACCAAGTAAAACAAAACAATACATTGTTCAGGCACCCATATAGGTGACAAAACTATTTTAAAAAGCAAAGGAATGATAAACACAAAATTCAGGATGGTAGTAACCTCAGGATGGGAAGAGCAAGGAGCCCATAGAGAATTATTGGCTAGTTGGATGATGGGCTTATGGGAGTTCATTATATAAATAAATGCATACACAAGCAAATCAAAGTAAGTAAAACGAGAGAACATGCATAGGCTACACAATGTAGTGTGTTCTTACCTATATAAAAGTGTTCACAGCAGTACTGTGCATCATGGCAAAAATTCTGGAAAATTGTATCAAATTAAGTTGTTTTGTAAATAATTTCCTCTCCTCCGTTTTCTCTGTTTTCTTTTTCTGGACTAATTATTTGACCATTGTACCTCCTGGATTGATCCTCTATTTTCTATTATCTCTTCTATTTCCTATCTCTTTGTCTCTTGCTGTTTTCTGGGAGATTTCCTCCACTTTAACATCTAACTCTTCATTTCTGCTGCTATGTTTTTAATTTCCAAAAGCTCACTTTTTATTCCCTGAATGTTCCCTTTCTATGGTATCCTTTCTTTCTTTTTTTTTTAAAATTTTTTAAATTTTTATTTATCTATGGTATCCTTTCTTTGCAGTATATCTGCTTCCAAACTATGCTCTAGGATTCAACTTTCTTGGGTCCGCTGCATCATGTACCACTTGTCCATCTATCTCTTGTCTTGCTGTTTTCCTCTCTACCGTTCTCCACTTCCTTGTGGGTATATGCCTCTCAAAAAATATTGTGCTATAATTTTTACTGTTTTTTTTTTTTTTTTTTTTTTTTTTGTGAGGAGATCAGCCCTGTGCTAACATCCACCAATCCTCCTCTTTTTTTTTTTTTTTTTTTTTTTTGCTGAGGAAGACGGCCCTGGGCTAACATCCGTGCTCATCTTCCTCCACTTTATATGGGACGCCGCCACAGCATGGCTTGCCAAGCGGTGCGTCGGTGCACGCCCGGGATCCGAACCAGCGAACCCCGGGCCGCCGCAGCGGAGCGCGCGCACTTAACCGCCTGCGCCACCGGGCCGGCCCAATTTTTACTGTTTTTTTAGGAAGTTTTCTACCCTTAAAATTTTAATACAAATATTTAGAGCTGTATTTATATGTCAGTTCTAGAGTTTAATCAGAATTTGTATTATACCTTCAAATAAGGCAAATCTTTTACCCTTTTCTTCCCTCCCTATTTCTCCCCCTCTTCCCACCTCTCACGTTGAAATAATCAGAGATTCTCATTCCAGAGTTTTCTTTTAATCAACACCTCCTTGGATTTATCACAAAATTGTACTGGCTTTTTTGCCCATCTCTACTTCTTATGTCCCACATTTTCCTCTTGGATTCTGCATTAATTATCTATCACTGCGCAACAAATTACCACATACTTAGTGGTTTAAAACAACATACGTGTATTATCTCACAGTTTCTATGGGTCAAGAATCCAAGCAAGGCTTCGCTGGGTCCTCTGCTTCAGAATCTCTCATGAGGCTGCAGTCAAGGTGTTGGCCCAGGCTGGGGTCTCATCTGAAAGTCTGACTGGGGAAGGATCCAGGAGTTAGTTTCTTTTGGCTGTTGGACTAAGGGCCTCAGTTCCTAACCAGATGTTGGATGGAGGCCTCCTTTGGGTCCTTGCCATGTGGGTCTCTCCGCTGAGCAGCTCAACATGTCAGCTGGATTCCTTGAGCAAACAAAGGAGAAAATCTGCTAGCAAAACAGAAGGCAGACTACTTTGCTGGGTTCTTTTGGTTGGAAACAAGTCAGAGGTCCGACCCACGCTCAATAGGAGAAGGTTACACAAGAGAGTGAGCTGCAGGAGGTGGGTGTCAGGCAGGACCATCTTAGTGTCTGCCTGCCACAGATTCCTGTTTTTTCTTGTTGGAGTACCTGCTCTAACCATTCTTTCCTATGTGGTTCTTGGGTAGTAAAATGTCTTAGATCTCAAAGGCCTAAAGTAGATTTGTTTTGTCTCCCCACTTGACTGGTGATATAGACAGGGGTAGAATTCTAGGCTCATAATTTTTTCCCTCACAACTTTGCTGTTATCTTCTTCTATCCAGTGTTGCCAAAAGAAAAGTTGATGTCAATCTAATTGTTTGTCCCTTTTTGGTTGATCTGTTTTTCCTCTCTTAAGGATTTCTCTTTTATCCTCAGTATTGTGAATTGTCAGCACACTGTCTCTAGGTGTAGATCATTTTTTTCTCCCTTCTTGGTTGGTGTTTCTTTCTGCTCTGTGGTTTGCATTTCAACTGTATCCATTCTGCTTTGTGGTTTTTTTTAAATTAACAACTGATTGTCAATTAGCCAAAGTCTCAAATTAATTATTATTTTTGAATGTAAACTTCTCTTTTATCTATCTGAGGGTATTATCTATAATTAAAGTCTTATTGTTTCTTCTGCTTGTTGGGTTTGGTACCTGTGTTTCAAGGTGTTGTTAATCTTCGAGTATTTTTTGGATGTGTGCTTGTCTTCATGTTTGAGTATTTCTGTTAGCTTTCACAGAAGACTCTGGCAATGAGCTACTGATAGGTATTCTTTTCTTGCTTCCTAACAGAACCCTGATTGTGTTTGGGCAGTCATGTGCCCAGCCAACGCAGGTGACAAATCATGATTGTACTAAATCAATTGTTGCAATTCGAATACCTCTCTTTCCCAGCCTCCCGTGCAGCCAGGGCTGGCATGTGACACAGTTTTAGCCAATGAGATACAGCTGGGAACCTACGGAGAAATTTCTGGGAAATCTTTTACTTTATTAAAAAAGGGCACTTTTTTGAGGACAATTCAATGATACTGGCTCTTTCGCTTTCTTCTTTCCTTTGTCATAGATGTGATGTCTGGAATGCAGCAGCCGTTGTGGGACCATGAGGCAGCTATGCCCCAAGGATGGTGACGTGGAAAGGTGGGAAATCTGTTTTCTGGAGAGCTACAATGAGTCAGAGGCATCACACCTGAAGCCACCTCTACAGAACTCATGACAATGTCTTTTTTGCTTGAGCCACTATTAGTCAGATTTGTTACTACTTGTGTAAAACATTCCTGTCAAATATGGCTAGTGTGTGAACATTGTAACTGTTTGCTACATCCTGAGTCCGCTGATTATGGTGAAGGAATGGAACACTCTGCTGGGTGGGGTGAACCAGCAGCTTATGTCTTTGGCCAGGGAACCTTTGTCTTGCTCCTAAGTGTCAGTGGCCTTCCAGGGCACTGCCCTGCTTTTTGAGCTCAAGCGCCCGCCTTACTCCCCCTGACTGCAGGCAGATGCCTCTGCTGCCCTCCTCTTGGCACAGCCAGGGGAGGAAAGCGGAGAGCAAGTCTCCTGTTCCTACTGTGATGCCTCGACCAGCCACCTTCCAGTGGCCCCAGAGCTTCCTTCCGTTTCTCATATCTACTGTTTCCGAGCTTAGAGCCCCTTGGCTGCTTGACTTCTATAGCAGTCTTGTCTTGCATGTGGTTTATGCTGTGGTTTCCTCCTCAGTCTAGTCTCGTTCTCCTGTCTTTCAAGTGTTCCTGATCATTTCTGGTCTACTGAGAACACTCCTTGTTTTCCAGTGATGCCAGTGTGTGTGTGTGCACGTGTGTGCAAACATCTGTCTACCTCACATCTGATCTAATAACTATGGTTTATATTCATGAAAAGAATAGTCAGCCTTATTTTTAAGTATCTAAATGCTCTTCTAGGGATCTATCTGAAAAAACAGCAGAATTGTGGTCAAAGTTTTATATTCAAAGATTTCCTTTCCAGCATTATTTATGTGATAGGATTAATATCTCAGAAAGTATTGTGGGAGATCAAGATTTGGCCACCCTGAAATATATCTCTTTACCTTGATTGTTTTCTCTGAGGGACATTTGACCTCCCCCACTAACTGCCTAAAGAATTTGACATGGTGGCTCCTTCCTGGAACAGATCTTCTATCATGATGGCTGTAAAGATAATGTAGGATAGAGGTTATAATAGGAAAGGCACCAAGCCTCTTTTATCAAAAACTTTGTCTCTCCCTGACCACATTATCTATAGATGACCCTGAGAAGAATTGTCCTCCTGCCCTCTGAAGTCCCAGGCCACTACCCACCCCCAACACGCTCCTCGCCTTTAGCTGCAATACTTAAGCAAGCAGCTTAGACAGAGGGGCGAGTTGCTCATTTCTGAGTTTCTCCCATGTATACATGTTATTAAACTTGGTATTACTTTCTCCTGCTAACCTGTCTTGTTAATTATTTGGCCAGCCATAAGAACCTTAAGGAAGAGGGCGGAGGGAGATTCTCCCTCTGCCCCCGAAAGTATCAAAGGGTCTTTTCAAGTATGTGACTTTCTTTCTGTTTAGCTTGAAGCGTCTACCTGCCTAGAAGTGGAAAAGGAGGCATGGGAAGGAGAAGGGGAAATACTAAGATTTACTATAATTGATCATTTCTAAGACTTACATTTCTTTGACATTGGAGTTGCTCTACAATCAATGTTGGCTGACAGTGGCTGCTGGCTAGGCGACAGTCATGATGTAGTTGTCCTTGTCTACACATAGCAAACTTGGTCTGAAGACCTTCTATTAACGTCTTCTATAAGGCTTTTAAAAGGCTGGGGCGGGGGGCGCGGCATAAAGACTTGCAGGATGGGTGTCAGCAATTAGGAAGAAAATCCCAGAGGCAGTGACAGATCTCTTCATCTCTGGGTTAAGAGCTCCTGTGTCAACAACACTCTCAGTGCACAGACAGCAATACTGTGGGGAAAGACGCAATCAGCACCAACTCTGAGTTGAAAACGGATTCAGAAGCATCATTCTCTGCATCAGTCTCTTCTGTAAAGAAGTTTTAGGAATACTTTCCAATTTATTTTGCTTCTATTTTCCTTTTTACCTATGCAAAAGAGTGATATATGATAAAAATGTATGTCTAAATAAGTCTAAAAAGAGCTTTTTCAATAAGTATAAACCAAAATTCTAAATGATAAGAAAGCATTGTTTGTAACTTAATTTGCAGCTCATTTTTCTTTCTTGGGAGTACCTAAAATAACAGTGCATCTTACAACTGCTGTCATTCATTTCAGTGAAATGCAAAATTGTAGAAAGTGTGGAGAGAGAAAAAGGAATTAATATCCAGCTTCTGACATTCAAAATAGAATTATGCAGCAAGACATTAGCCTTGCAAAACGGGTGTTTGGCTTAAGAGAAATTCTTCTAAATTCTTTCCTTTTGGTCCGAGGCACACACGCAACCCCCTCCTTTAAGCATTTCAACAGCCAAGCCCAGAAGACCCTCAGCCTGTGGGGTCCTCCCTAAGTGGAGGAGATAATCCTTCCAGCCCTGGAAGGCAGGTCACGAGGCTCGCTGTCCTACACTGGAGGGACGTGGGACAGAGCAGGGTGAAACCCGCCTGTCTCAGGCCCTGGGGAAAGTGGGAAGATGAAAGCAAAGGAGGAGAGAAAGAAGAGAGCAAGTCACGCAGGCTGAGACTTGAGTCAGATCAGTCCGGAACTCTGTGACACCCATGGCAGGGGGGGCTCCACCTCTCTTCCTGCTTGGAGCTCCAGGAGAAGGCTGCCTCATGGAAAGCCCCGTAACTACCTGAGGCGCGGTCACATCAATTAGGGCGCAGTTTGACAGGTGGGGAGCCCTGCAGTTCTGGCTCCCCCAGCCTCTGTCGTGCCCCCATGGGTGGGTGGGATCCTGACCTAGCTGAGAGTGGGCTGTGAAGTTGCCAGAGGGCATCGCTGTGACACAACATCACTCTGGATTCGGAAGGTACCTGAGTGAACCCCTGGCCAAAGACCCCAAGTGTCCCTCCCACCCCTGCCCCTGGGATCCCAGCAGCCACACTGCTTCCGCTTATACTGTCTTCCTCAGACACCATGTGGACAGTAGGGGAAGACTGACCATTTGCCTTGTAGAGATGGAGTCTTGCATATAAAGATTATTAGAGAGGACTAAGATTTTAAAAGTAATTTTTTTTCCCCACACTAGCTACATTTTTTCTTCATACCCGCAGTATAGTTGCATTGCATTTTGAGACCCTGCTACATTTATAAAAACAAAAGCTTGGAAATGACTTAAATGTGCTGCAATGGGAGAATGGTTTAACAAATTACACATGCATAAAATATAATTTTACAGTTATTAAAATTATGTTATGGACTATTTTAATTATACAATAAGTGGAAATCAGGAAAAAGGTGTGTATATATTGTAAGATCTTAGCTATATATCAAAACTAGAATGGAAGAAATTCACAAAAATGTTAACAACAGTTATTTTGAATGGACAAGTATGGGTGATTTTAATGCTTTATAAGTCTCTGTATTTTCCAGATTTTCGACAATGAGTATGTAGATCTGAAAAAATAATAAATAATAAATTTTTAAAACCAAATCTTATATAGCGAATGTCACAAATGGATTTGTGAAGCCCTTCGCTCTTCTCAAATCAACATAACCCAACTGCGGCAGGTCGTGGGCCACTCGGTGGAGGGACAGAGTACAGGAAATGATCGCTTTTCCCTGTTCCCCAAAATCCAGTCCAAGTATGATGGTTTGCAGGGAAGAGTTGACAGGATATCTCTATAACACTAGCCCTCAAAGCAGAAATACAGCAGTAGAGTCTCTCCAAGATCGGTCTCAAACGTTACCATTTAACACCATCTGTTTCTTTATGGACACGTCATGAGTAATTTTCCATTCAGATTGGCATCCGTACAGACAGCTCTGGGAGGACCCCCAATTCTGGCATTCTAATTCTCAGAGGTAATTTACTTCTCCATAGGCACCTAAGACAAATAAAGATTTAAATACAATCCAAATGTGACTGATCAGGCAGAATGGTGTCCAGCAGTCAGAGCTGAGGAGTGTGGCTGGAGACCCCTGAAGTGAAGCTCGTGGAAATCACACTGGCCTCTCCCACCTCTGCTCTGTCAAAGGGTTTCCCTATGGTCAGCATGACAACATTTACACCTTTGAATGTGAGGCATTTATCTTCTAAGACTCAGTGTCTTACAGATAGCATCGAGGATAAGAACACCTAACACCACGTCAGGGGGTCAGGAGTCTCAGGCACCTCTGACACTGCAGCTGCCCCTGGGCAGACCTGTGCCCAGTGTGGAGGCTTCTAGTCCAGGGAAGTTTTATTCTGTTCCTAGAAACAGAGAAGTTTCAGGTGCTCTGGGCAAACCAACCATACCAGGGTGAGGAGCAGTGGACAATTAATTGAAAGAGGACACTCTTTAATATTCTGGAACGTGAATCTGGCAATAAATGGGAATCCCCTTAGGGAAACTTTGCTTCAAACAGTCGGTGAGAGTTACTGTCACTCAGATGATGCCCTAGCATGGTGGGAGGCCCAGCGTCATTATGCCCTAAGCCCTGAGGGGTGACTGTCACTCTAGGGGCTCTGATCGGTCTAGAATAGATAGATATACCTAGAAAAATAGGTGCAGGGGGGAAATTCAAGGTCAAATTGAGAAGAGTTACAAAGGGAACTTGCTCTATCAGTTACTGGAATATCTCATTAAACTGTAGAAATTAAAACTGTGGTATCACATGGACAGATCAGTGGACTAGGATAAAAAGCCAAGAACTATTTGAATTAGAGTATCCATATTTTAAAAAAAAGGATGTGACAAAGACGGCATTTCAAATAACATTTTGGGGATGTATTTAGCATGAGGAACTATTATAGATTAATAAGAATTAGCTCATATTTAATAACTGTGGACTCCATGGCTTATATATATGTTTTCTAACACCCTAATAGCTGCATTTTTTACAATACTCAAAATTGCAATAGAAGCAACCCAAGTGTCCATTGATGTTTGAATGGATAAACAAAAGATGGTATATAAGTGTAATGGAATATTATTCAGCCTCCAAAAGGAAGGAAATTCAGTCACATGCTACAACATGGATGAACTTGAGGTTGCTGTGCTAAGTGAAATAAGCCAGTCACAAAAGGGCAAATACTGTCTGATTCCCCTTACAGGAGGTACCTAGAGTAGTCAAATTCATAGAGACAGAAAGTAGAATGATGATTGCCAGGGCCTGGGGGAAGGGGAAAATGGGGAGTTATTGTTTAATAGGTACAGAGTTTTAGTTTTGCAAGATGAAAAACATTTGGGAGATGGATGGTGGTGAGGGTAGCACAACAATATGAGTGTTTTTAATGCCACTGAACTGCATACTTAAAAATGGTTAAGATGTTAATTTTTTTTGAGTCCCCATTCTATTTTATTTTTTTGAGCATTTACTATATGCCAGGCACTTCTGAAAATATAATTTTTTTATCCTGAATACAAGTGTGTAATTTAATAAATCAAAGTGTTGTAAGACTTAGAAGAAATGGTAAGTAATTCCCTGCCTTCCTCCTCCTGCTCCTAATTGCTATTCCTTTTAAGATGTTAAATTTTATGTTTTGTGTATTTTACCATAATTTTTTTTAAATAATTTTATTTATGTATTTTTCCCCCAAAGCCCCAGTAGATAGTTGTATGTCATAGCTGCACATCCTTCCAGTTGCTGTATGTGGGACGTGGCCTCAGCATGGCCGGAGAAGCAGTGCGTCGGTGAGCGCCGGGGATCTGAACCTGGGCTGCCAGCAGCGGAGTGCGCACACTTAACCGCTAAGCCACGGGGCTGGCCCTACCATAATTTTTTAAAACTGAAAAGAAGCAAGGGAATGATAAGCACAAAATTCAGAATGGTAGTTAGTTTTAGCTGTGGGAGGATGGGGATGGGAAAGGCAAGGAGCCATAGATAGTTATTGGCAATATTCTAGTTGGGTGGTGGATTCATGGGAGCTCATTATAGAAATGCATATGTAAACAAATCAAAGTAAATAAAATGAAAGTGACCATGCATGGGCTAAACAATGATAGTGTGTTCTTATCTAAGAATTATAATCTAATTACACGCACTTGGGGTCCAAATAGTAAAAATCATTTAAAAAGTGCACTTGAAACAAAAACAAGCAACTATAGGGCCGGCTGGGGGGCGCAAGCGGTTAAGTGCGCGCTCTGCTGCGGCAGCCCTGGGTTCGCTGGTTTGGAACTGGGGCGCACACCGACGCACCGCTTGGCAAGCCATGCTGTGGCGGCGTCCTATATAAAGTGGAGGAAGATGGGCATGGATGTTAGCCCAGGGCCAGTCTTCCTCAGCAAAAAGAGGAGGATTGGCAGATGTTAGCTCAGGGCCGATCTTCCTCACAACAAAAACAAAACAAAACAAAACAAAATACAAGAGACTATAAATCACTCATGATTTATTAACTATTGTTAATATTTTTGCAGTCTTTATATTTATATATTGTGTGTGCATATATATATATATACATATATTACATGTGTGTGTGTATATATATATTTGTGCTAAACCTGGAATATGGAACACTCTCTTTTGTAACTTTATTTTTCACCTAACAATAAATTGATAACATTTTTGCATGTCATTAAATATACTTTAATAGTATTTTAAATATAGTCATACAATTCCATTGTATGGATGTACCATAGTTTATTTAAATAAATGACTCTTGCTGGAATTTAAATTGCTCCTATAATTTCCCTATTTTTCACATGCTGGGTTTAATATCCTTATAGCTTCATCTTTGCACCTGTCCCTGATTCTTTCCTCTGGGGAAATTCGTGGACACGGAATGGTTGGGGCAAGGATATACTAAAAAAGTTAAGACCTTTGATATAAAAAAAAAAGTCCAATGATCCTCAGGAAAGGTTTACCAATGCCCACTCCCACAAATGAAATATACAAACAATACACTAGTCCATTTTCTCATATCCTCTTCATTATGAGCTATATGAATTTTTAAATCCTTCCTAAAATATCTTATTTCCCTGGGGTTGGCCAGGTGGTATAGCAGTTAAGTGTGCACGCTCCGATTGCGTGGCCCAGGGTTCGCGGGTTTGGATCCTGGGCACTGACTGACGCACCACTTGTCAGGCCATGCTGTGGCGGCGTCCCATATAAAGTAGAGGAAGATGGGCACAGATGTTAGCCCAGGGCCAATCTTCCTCAGCAAAAAGAGGAGGATTGGCATGGATGTTAGCTCAGGGCTGATCTTCCTCACACACACATACAAAAAATCTCATTTCCCTGAAGTTTTTAATTTACATTTCTCTGATTACAGCTGAGATTGACTATTAAGATGTTTCCACAGTTTAAGAAATTAACTAGTTTTTAATTGAAAAAATAATTCATGTACATGGTAAAAATATCAAACAGCATAAAAAGATACACTGTGAAACATAAGTCTCGTTCCCACCTTGGACCCCAGTCCGCCTTAGGTGGCCACCGTGATCAGTTTCTTGTTTCTCATTCCAGAAATATTATGTACATAAACAAGCACACATGGAAACAGAAATGCATTTATATATATATATATAAATCCTTTTTAACACAACGAGAACATATTTTTAGAGTAAAATACAAATTCTGAGCCCTACCGCTCAGCTCATTTGTGCTGCTCTCCCCGTTACCACACTCCAGCTGGACTGGCCATCTTCGTGGTCCTCAGCACTCTAAGCCCTTTCTGGCCACAGGGCCTTTTTCCTGGCGCCACGCTGCCTCCACTCAAATGGCACCTCCAGAGAAGTCCTCCCTGACCACCTGTTCTAAAGCTGCCCACTGCACCCAGTCTCTCACCGTCATATCTCTTTGTTGAGTTTCCTTCCTGGCATTTACCACTACATGAAATGATCCCATTTCTGGGTTGCTTTATTTGTTCATTGTCCCTCTCCACTACCGGGATGTAGGCTTCACAGCAGCTTGGATCGGAGCTGTTCTATTTCTATTTCCGCAGTACCTAGGACAGTTCCCAGCATAGAGGAAGTCTCCAATTAATATTTGTTGAATGAGTGACTGTTGGGCACACTGTACTTACTGTACCTTGCTGTTTTTACTTAACAGTAAGTGAAATAGTTTGATGTTATGTGCAAACACACATATGTTGTGTACTATGTATATGCTGAATTCTTTTTTATGGCTGTATGGTATTTCTTTGAATTGATATTTCATAATTTGTTTAGCCAGTCCTCCAATGATGGACATTTAGGTTGTTTCTAGTATTTTGCTATTTCAAACAATGCTCACATATATGTCGTTTCACACATGTAGGAATGTATTCCTAGAAATATTTATATTCCCAGAAAAAGAATTGCTGGGTCAGAAGGCATGTGTGTTTGTAGTTTTAATAGACATTGTCAAGTGTCCTTTCAAAAAAGCTGCACCAATTAACACATGTATTTTCCCCAGAAATGTATGTGAGTGTCTATGTATCCACACTGTAGCCAAATTTATATTATCAAATGTTCTGATCTTTACCAAACTGGGGGAAAATATGGATGAAAGCAAAAATTGGCTTTCACAGAGACTGCAATATAAATGGCTTATAAACTATATTAAAAGATGCTCAACCCCACTCAATGGCTTTATTTGCCTATCTCTGATCATGAATAAGTTTCAGCATCTTTTAACATATTTATAAGCCATTTGTAAATCTAGAACAGTGCTACTCCCTTTTCCATGCTGTTGGCATGTCAGTGCAGAGATTCTAAAATTTAGGGAGCCAGATTCATCAGTCTCTTCTTTTATGGCTGAGACTTCAGGTTTTGTTTAAAACAGTCATCCCACACTGAGATTATTAAGCTTCTTTCCATGTTTTCTTCTGGTATTTTTAAGTACTTTAAAATATTTGTCTTTAATCTCTTGGGATTCAGTTGTCCTGACAGCATTTATTGATCTGTCCATCTCTTCCCTTCTGATTTGCAGTGGCACCTTTACCATAGACTGATGTTTCATGTGCTCCCCCACACCCTCGCTGTGGGGATGGGGAGCCACACATGAATGTGTGAAGCTGCCTTCCTAGAGATTGTATTTTGGGGAAGCCTAAAAATCCTGAGGCGTATGCTATGGGGAGGGAAAGGATGTAGTTGCCTTTGAGAGCAGCAAGAAGACATAGTTTGTCTCCCCAAATTATGAAGAGGGCAGAAATCTGGAGCTCTTGGTCAGAGGGACTCCGAGCCCCCTGTCTCAAGGGCACCAGGAATATGGTTGGGCCCGACGGTGTTAGAGCTTGGGAGACGACTCAAAGGAAAATTTTCAGCCTTATAAACTCAAATTACTATACCAGCTAGAAAGCAAATAAATGGGCTTAGCATTCAACTCAAGAAATGTTAAAAAGGACTACAAAATAAATGTAAGGAAAGCAAAAGGAAGGCATTCATAAAGCTGAAAAGAGAAAATAATGAATTAGGAAACAGAAAATTGCTAGAAGTAATAAATAAATTCAAAGAATGATTTTTGGAGAGAAAAAATTAAAAACTGATAAATAACAATGAAGAAAAAACAGTAAAGCATATTCATAGCAAGATAGTTTTCTAAAATATTAACAAATAATTTTTGTCTATTTCATCTGTTCTGAGCTGAGAGAGGTAAATTAAAGTCTTCCATTTCTATTATATTTCTGATACACATGCACACATTTTTTTAGATTACATTTCCCCTTCATTAACCAGTGTCACTCCCATTCCAATTCTATTCTCCCTTCACCCTCATCCCCTGGCACCCACTTTAATGTATTTAAATGTGTGTCCATGGTTATGTATGTGTCATTGAATGAAATATAGTGTTACGATCTAAACTGTGTGTCCCCCACCACAAGTTCTTATGTTGAAGTCCTAACCCCTAGAACCTCAGAATGTAACAGTATTTGGAGATAAGGTCTTTAAAGAGGTAATTAAGTTAAAACAAGGTCTTTAGGGTTGGCCCTAATTCAGCATGACTGGTCTCCTTATAAGAAGAAATTTGGACACAGATGTGTGTGTGCACAGAGAAAAGACCATGTGAAGACACGGGGAGCAGGCGGCCATCTACAAGCCAAGGAGAAAGGCCTCAGAAGAAACCAGCCCTGCTGACACCTTGATCTTGGGCTTCTAGCGTCCAGAACTGTGGGAAATAAATTTCTATTGTTTAAGCTATGCAGCATGTGGTACTTTGTTACGGCAGCCCTAGCAAACTAAGATATCCAGGGTTGGTGTATGGATGTATTTGTTTTTTAATTTACATGTATAATTTAGATACAGACCCAACCTGTTTCTTTTTTTTCACTTAGTGCAATTTCTAAAAAATTTTTCTTTTTGCTTATCATATTTTCTACAGTGGATATGTACATTGGCTTTTTTAGTGTTTTTATTGTGATAAAATATATCTAATGTAAAATTTACCATCTTAACCATTTTTAAGTGTATAGTTCAGTGGCATTAAGTACATTCACATTGCTGTTGGGCATCCGTCTCCAGAACATTTTTGTCTTCCCAAACTGAAACTCTATAGTCATTAAATAATAACTCCCCATTCCCCCTCCCCTCAGCCCCTGACAACCACCATTCTATTTTCTGTCTCTATGAATTTGACTACTCTAGGTACCTCATATAAATGGAATCACATAATATTTGTCCTTTTGTGTCTGGCTTATTTCACTTAGTAGAGTGTCTTCAAGCTTCATCCATGTTGTAGCATGTGTCAGAATTTCCTTCCTTTTTAAAGCTGAACGATATTCCATTGTATGTATACACCACATTTTGTTTATTTATTCATCCACTGATGGACACTAGATTGTTTCTACCTCTTGGCCATTGTGAATAATGCTGCTGTGGTGTGCAGTGTCTCTTAGAGCTCCTGATTTCATTCTTTTGGATCTATACCCAGAAGTAGAATTGATGGATCATATGGTAATTCTATGTTTAATTTTTTTTTTTTTTGCTGCCTGGTTTTTGTTTTTGTTTTATTGAGGTCACAGTAGTTTATAACATTGTGAAATTTCAGTTGTACATTATTATTTAGCAGTCACCATATATATGCGCCCCTTTACCCCTTATGCCTACCTCCCAACCCCCTTCCCCTCTGGTAACCACTAATCTATTCTCTTTGTCTGTGTGTTTGTTTATCTTCCACATAGGAGTGAAATCATGTAGTGTTTGTCTTTCTGTCTGGCTCATTTTAGTTAACATAATACCCTCAGGCCCATTCATGTTGTTGCAAATGGGATGATTTTGTCTTTTTTTATGGCCATTTTGAGTTAATTTTTGTGTATGGTGAAAGATAATGGTCTACTTTCATTCTTTTGCATGTGGCTGTCAGATTTCCCAGCACCATTTATTGAAGAGACTTTCCTTTCTCCATTGTATGTTCTTGGCTTCTTCAGCAGTCCATAGATGTGTGGTTTTATTTCTGGGCTCTCAATTCTGTTTCATTGATCTGTGTGTCTGTTGTTGTGCCAGTACCATGCTGTTTTGATTACTATCACTTTGTAGTATGTTTTGAAGTCAGGGATTGTGATGCTTCCAGCTTTGTTCTTTTTTCTCAGGATTGCTTTAGCTATTCAAGGTCTTTTGTTGCCCCATATTAATATTAGTACTCTTTGTTCTATTTCCATGAAGAATGTCCTTGAGATTCTGATTGGGATTGCATTGGATCTGTAGATTGCTTTAGGTAGTATGGACATTGTAACTATGTTTATTTTTCTCATCCGTGTGCATGGAATATCATTCCATATCTTTATGTCATCATTGATTTCTTTCAATAATATCTTATAGTTTTCATGGTATAATTCTTTCACCTCTTTGGTTAAATTTATTCCTAGATATTTTATTCTTTTTGTTGTGATTGTAAATAGGATTGTATTCTTGAGTTCTCTTTCTGTTAGTTTGTTATTATAGAAATGCAACTGATTTCTGTAAGTTGATTTTGTACCCTGCAACTTTGCTGTAGTTGTTGATTATTTATAATAGTTTTCTGATGGATTCTTTAGGGTTTTCTATATACAAAATCATGTCATCTACAAACAGTGAGAGTTTCACTTCTTCCTTGCCAATTTGGATACCTCTTATTTCTTTTTCTTGCCTAATTGCTCTGGCCCAAACCTCCAGTACTATGTTGAATAAGAGTGGTGAGAGTGGGCACCCTTGTCTTGTTCCTGATCTCAGAGGGATGGCTTTCAGTTTTTCCCCACTGAGTATGATGTTGGCTGTGGGTTTGTCATATATGGCCTTTATTATGTTGAGGTACTTTCCTTCTATACCCATTTTACTGAGAGCTTTTATCATAAACGGATGTCGGATCTTGTCAAATGCTTTCTCTGCATCTATTGAGATGATCATGTGGTTTTTATTCCTCATTTTGTTAATGTGGTGTATCATGTTGATTGATTTGCAGATGTTGAACCATCCCTGTGTCCCTGGTATAAATCCTACTTGATCATGGTGTATGATCCTTTTACTGTATTGCTGTATTCAGTTTGCCAATATTTTGTGGAGGATTTTTGCATCTATGTTCATCAGCAATATTGGCCTGTAATTTTCCTTCTTTGTGTTGTCTTGGACTGGCTTTGGTATCAGGGTGATGTGGGCCTCGTAGAATGAGTTAGGAAGTGTTCCATCTTCTTCAGTTTTTTGGAATAGTTTGAGGAGGGTAGGTATTAAATCTTCTTTGAATGTTTGGCAGAATTCTCCAGAGAAGCCATCTGGTCATGGACTTTCATTTTTGGGGAGGTTTTTGATTACTGTTTCAATCTCTTTGCTTGTTTCTTTTTTTTTTTTTTGGTGAGGAAGATCAGCCCTGAGCTAACATCTGTGTTAATCCTCCTCTTTTTGCTGAGGAAGACCGGCTCTGAGCTAACATCTATTGCCAATCCTCCTCCTTTTTTTTCCCCCCAATGCCCCCGTAGATAGCTGTATGTCATAGCTGCACATCCTTCTAGTTGCTGTATGTGGGACGCGGCCTCAGCATGGCCGGAGAAGCGGTGCATCGGCGCGTGCCCGGGATCCGAACCCGGGCCGCCAGTAGTGGAGTGCGCGCACTTAACCGCTAAGCCACGGGGCCGGCCCCTCAATCTCTTTGCTTGTGATTGGTCTATTCAGGTTCTCTACTTCTTCTTGATTCAGTTTTGGGAGGTTGTATGAGTCTAAGAATTTATCCATTTCTTCTAGATTGTTGAATTTGTTGGCATGTAGTTTTTCATAGTACTCTCATAATCTTTTGTATTTCTGTGGTATCCATTGTAATTTCTCTTCTTTCATTTCTAATTTTATTTATTTGAGCCTTCTCTCTTCTTTTCTTAGTGAATCTGGCTAAGGGTTTGTCAATTTTGTTTATCATCTCAAAGAACCAGTTCTTAGTTTTACTGATCCTTTCTACTGTTTTTTTGGTTTCAATTTTGTTTATTTCTGCTAACTTTTAGTATTTCCCTCCTTCTGCTGACTTTGGGGTTCATTTGTTCTTCTTTTTCTAGTTCTGTTAGGTGTAGTTTAAGATTGCTTATTTGAGATTTTTCTTGTTTGTTAAGGTGGACCTGTATTGCTATGAATTTCCCTCTTAGGACCACTTTTGCTGCAACTCATATGAGTTGGTATGGTGTATTTCCATTTTCGTTTGTCTCCAGATATTTTTTGGTTCCTCCTTTAATTTCTTCATTGATTCATTGGCTGTTCAGTAGCATGTTTAGTCTCCACATATTTCTCACTTTCCTAGCTTTTTTCTTGTACTTGATTTCTAGTTTCATAGCATTATGTTCAGAAAAGGTGCTTGATATGATTTCAATCTTCTTAAATTTATTGAGGCTTGCCTTGTTTCCCAACATATGGTCTATCCCTGAGAATGTTCCATGTGCACTTGAGAAGAATGTCTATTCTGCTAATTTTGGATGGAGTGTTCTATATATACTATTAAGTCCATCTCATCTAGTTTTTCTTTTAATTCCACTATTTCCTTGTTGATTTTCTGTCTGGATGATCTATGCATTGATGTCAGTGGGATGTTGAGGTCCCCTATTATTGTGTTGCTGTTAATTTCTCCTTTTAGGTCTGTTAATAGTTGCCTTATGCACATTGGTGCTCCTGTGTTAGGTGCATGCATATATGTTTATAAGTGCTATGTCCTCTTGGTGGAGTGTCCCTTTTATCATTATATACTGCATCTTTTTGTCTCTCATTGTCCTTTTTTTATCTTGAATTCTACTTTGTCTGATATAAGTATGGCAACACCTGCTTTCTTTTGTTTGCCATTAGCTTGGAGTATCGTCTTCCATCCCTTCACTCTGAGGCTGTGTTTGATTTTAGAGCTGAGATGTTTTTCCTGGAGGCAGCATATTGTTGGGCCTTTTTTTTAATCCATTCAGCCACTCTGTGTCTTTTGATTAGAGAATTCAATCCATTTACATTTAGAGTGATTATTGATATGTGAGGGCTTAATACTGCCATTTTATCACTTGTTTTCTGGCTATTCTGTATTTCCCTTGTTTCTTGTCCTGTGCATTTCTGACTGCCAGTTCATTTTGGTGTTTCTGTATGACGGTTTTCTCTTTATTTATCATTTGTGTCTCTGTTCTGATTTTTGTTTAGTGGTTACTGTGAGGTTTGTATAAAAGATCTCATAGATGAGATAGTCCATTGTCTCATAGCCTCTTATTTCCTTAGTCTAAGCCAGGTTCCATCCCTTTCCTCTTCCCCATTTAAGTTATTGTTGTCACAACTTATTCCATTTTGTGTTGTGAGTTTGTGATAAAATGAAGTGATTATGCTTATTTTTGATGCTTTCCTTCTCTCTGTCTTTAATGTTATGATTAAGTGTTTGCTAACCTGTTCTGATAGAGAGCTGCAAATTTCTGATTTTGTCTGTCTATTTATTTCCTTGCTCAAGGCTTTGTAAACTCTTTTTTTTTTTTCAGGTATGAGGGCCTTCTTGATCATTTCTTGTATGGGGGGTCTTGTGGTCTTGAACTCCCTCAGCTTTTGTTTATCTGGGAAAGTTTTTATTTCTCCATCATATCTGAAGGATATTTTCGCTGGATAGAGTATTCTTGGCTGAAAGTTTTGTTTTTCAGAATTTTGAATATATCATTCCACTCTCTCCTAGCCTGTAAGGTTTCTGCTGAGAAATCTGCTGAAACGTTGATAGAGGTTCCTTTGTAGGTTATTTTCTTTTGCCTTGCACGGGCACTCTGGTGGGGATTTCCTGCCCCAGCTGACTGGCTGAGCTGATGCACCAGGAGGGATGGGGGGAGGTGGTGCCTTCTTTCCTGCCTGTGCTCCCACTCTGCATTCACTGGCTGCCTGCTTGGGCTGTGTGGCTTGGTGGGGATGCCCCCATGGTTGCTTAGCCCCCTTGGTGTAGAGCATTCCTGCAGGCTTGGAGGCAAATCCAAGAGCAAAAGCATTCCTGTGGAGGGCTGCCTTTTCCCCCTTCTCCTCTCAGAGTCACACGCCAGCCACTAGGCGAAGTCCCATGCCCTAGGTCACTGCCACTGGGGAGGGAGAGGAGATCTGCTTACTTCCTTCCACTGCCTCCTGGGGGGGTTCAGCACCCCCACCTTCAGACATATGACTGTGTGGATCTCTCAGATGTCTATCGTGTTGTGTGGATGTCTTCTGTTGGTTTATGAATGTCCTTTTCATTTTATCTTAGCAGAGAGAGACTAAGGAGAGCTCACTCCATCATGATGCTGATGTCACTCTTATGTTTAATGTTTTTGAGGAAACTTCATATTATTTTCCACAGCAGCTGCACCATTTTACATTCCCACTAGCAATGCACAAGGGATCCAATTTCTCTACATTCTTGCCAACACTTATTTTCTGTTTTTGTTTTTATATAAAGCTATCCTAATGGATGTGAAATGGTATCTCATTGTGCTTTTGATTTGCATTTCCTTCTATAGCTTTTTGATTTTTGAATTTAATCCTACTGTATTTGACATGTTAATATTATCTTCATTTAATTTCTTTGTGGACTGTAATCATTAGCATTATAAAGTTCCCTTTTAAAAAAATCTCATTTTGGGGGCTGGCCTGGTGGTATAGTGGTTAAGTGTGTGCTCCACTTCAGCAGCCCAGGGTTCACAGGTTCGGATCCTGAGGGCGGACCTATGCACCGCTTGTCAAGCCATGCTGTGGCAGCATCCCACATAAAACAGAGGAAGATGGGCACAGATGTTGGCTCAGGGCCAATCTTCCTCAGCAAAAAGAGAAGGATTGGCAACATGTTAGCTCACGGCTAATGTTCCTCACCAAAAATAAATAAATAAATAAAAAATAAAAAATCTGATTTAATGCATTTTGTGTTAAGTTCAGCCTTGTCCCGTATTAAATGTGTGACTCTTCCATATTGGTTTGCAGTTTTCTACTTGGTCTTTGCCAAGTCCTTTTACATTTATCTTTCTGGGTCATTTTGTTTTAGAAAATTCTTGTATATGATTGTGTTAGATTGGTTCCTCAGAAAGCAAAGCCTGAGACAAAATCTGCCTAGAAAGTGCAATCCTGGGGAAGCCAGAGGAAGGGAAAAGTGCCGAGGGGCAGGAAAGGAGGAAGAGCAAGTCTAAGGGTGCATTACTCAACTAGTCACCACTTGGAATTAAGAGGGAGTCTGATCTTATGGGACCAGCTTCCAAGAGGCTATTTCAACTATATTTCATCACAGTCTGTACAGGGAGAGAAAGGAAGAAGAATTTATCTGCCAGCTTCTGTCCCCCATTGGTCAAATGTTCTCTCTACAGGCATTAACTCCTCTGTACTTAAAGGTTGCCTAGACGGCCCTGGTGTCCCATGCTTCAGCATCAACAAGGACATCCCAGGGCAAGAGGGGACAGACCAGTGACACAGGAGGGCTTGAGGCACTGTTGGATTGTACCCACATGAAATGAGTTGAAATGCATAGTGTCATCTCAGCAACAGCTGGAATGGAACAAACAGCCAAAGGCCCCAGAGACAGGTGAGGCAGAAGGTCCAGCCCTAGCACTACCTCTCAGATCTGCTTGTGCCACTGCCCACCCAACCTGGCTGCCATGCTATAGAATGGGACCTCTGTTTTTGTGAGGAAAAGATCCCTTAGTCTCAGAATTTACTTCAAAGTTGTGGCCAGCCACACATCTCTGGAAAGAGTTAAGGCAAGAAGATCAGTGAAACAAGCTACACTCCCCACTATTGCAGATGGTTCCAAGGGTGTAATTTATATTCAGCATGTCCTGTCTCCACCACCCATCCCAGGTTTCCTTTATCCTCAGCTCGTGCCTTGGTTGCTTTGCCTGATGGAGTGACCCACACCATCATCCCCAAGGGATCTGAGTTTTCGCTGCCTTGTCTTTCTCAGTCTTCTCTTGCTCTGGGCCCTTGAAGCTGGCAGTCTTCTGAGTCTCCCAACACACAGATCACAGCAGTGTTGCCAAGAGTGATGTACACTGACTCCAGTACATAAGAAGCCCTGCAAGCACCGTGCTCTTTCTTAGGTGCAAGGTGCAACAACTTGTCCTTTACTTTAACAGAAATGTCTCAGCGTATCCAAGACTACTAGATCCCTAAAAATTTCACCAGTGTGGTAGACTTTTGAATTCTTTGTGGGCTTTATATCTCTTTCATATGTATTTTACTAAAGCATCTAGGGTACTTGCCAATTTCTGCTCACCAGGTCCAATTAGGATGATGTCATCAGTATAATGGACTAACTTAGTGTTCTGTAGGATAAGATGATTGATGTGCCTTTGATCTGATTTGTGACATAGAGCAAGACAGATGTCATAGCCCAAGAGAAAAATTGTGACTGTGTACTGCTGTCCTTCCCACGTAAAAGCAGGCAGATTTTTATCCTCTCAATGAATGAGGATCAAGAAGAATTCATTCATCAGCTCTACAGCTGCCAACAAAGTGCCAGAGGCTGGGTTGGTCTGATCCAGGCTGGGCAACTGAAATTGCAACTTGCCAGGTGGTCCTCCAGGAGCTCATGCTGAGATGGGATTAGGAATGCAAGAGGTTTGTTGTGAGGTAACACCTGTGAAAGCTAAAAAGAGAAAGAAGCAGGATTGGGCAAGCAAAGTCTTCAGACCACAGTGCAGATCTAACACCTATAAATGGAAAGGTGGAGGGGAAGCAGAATGGGCCAGGGAGAGCCTCAGAGAGTGAAACAGATCTGATAAGGTCTAGGCCAGCCCAGTGGGAGCTTCAGAGCAAAAATCAACCATTACAAGTTTGAACAAAAGTTTGAATTGAACAAAAATTTCATGGAACCCAGCACCCTTAAGTCCTTTAAGTCTTTGAGAATGGCACTACTTTCTGCAATTCCTCCCAGGATGTGATACTACTTCTGATTTACTGTATTGTCTAGCGGATGAGGAGGCAGTGTCAGAGGCTTCTACTGGCTCTTCCTACCGCAATGGCCCCTGGTCCCCAGGTCAGGGAACCAATGCGAGCTTCCTGCTAGCTTCCAAGTAAATCGTTACAAATTATAAATTTGGGAACTAGGGGAATTACCACAGGGTCATTCCACAGACCCGCTGGACCAACTGAGAGATAGAGTTGGGTCAAAATTCCATTTACTGCCTAACTTCCATAAGCCCACTCTAATAGGAGTATCATAATGGCATTTTGGGTCCTTTGGTATCAGCATCAGCAAACACTCATATTTAACAGTTCTTTAAAATTCTGGATAGCCCCTTACCCCACTGCTGTGTTATCCAGTCAATGGCCACAGATCCCTTTGGCAGAAGGACTGGAGGACTATTTACATATATACTTATGGTGCTGTTTGTGGTTTAATAAAAAAATATTTAGTGTTTGTCCTGGTTCATGGCACAAAGCTCCTAAAAACCTGGGAACTTTCTGAATGATAAAGGTGATAGGGGCATCATTTGCTCCTATCTAATGAGGTGAGCCTTGGTGGGCCCCTGGATGGCTTCAGGATAGGGGCTGGTTGCCAGAAAGACCAAGGCTTGATTAGAAGCTTGGAACTTTCAGCCCCACATCCCAAGCTGCAGGGAGGGGATAGGGACTGGCGATCGAGTTAATTACAACTGGCCAGTGAGTTCATCAGTCATGCCTATGTAATGAAACTTCGAAAAACCCCTTGGAGAGCCTCTGGGTTGGTGAATGCATCCATGTGCTGGGAGAGTGGCCCACTCCAACTCCAAGGGGACAGAAGCTCCTGCACTTGGGACCATTCTAGACCTCGCCCTCTGTCCTCTTCTGGCTGTTCATTCACATCCTTTCTAATAACTGTATGTAGTAGTAAATACAGCATTTTCCTAAGTTCTGTCAGTTGTTCTAATAAATCACCTAACCCGAGGGGAGGAGTTGTCGGAACCCCCGAGTTTGTAGCCAAGTCAGACAGAAGTGTGGATAACCTGGGGACCTGATACTTGAGACTGGTGTCTGAAGTAGGGGGCAGTCTTGTGGGATGGAGCCCTTATACCTGTGGAGTCTGATACCAATTCCAAGTAGTGTCCTAATTGAATTGAATTGTAGGACACCTGGTTGGTGTCGGAGAATTGAAGTGGTTGGTGTGAGAAAAAACCTCTCAGTGTTCCTCAAGGGGACTCAGCCCCTCTTTCAATGGACTCTGGGTCTGAAAACTGACTCAGATCTGGGGATTGACTAGGGACCACAATTTTCCATAGCAGCCTTTAATTCATCAACTCTTGATATATGTATGTATATCCTCTTTTATTTATGAGTCTAGTTCCATGGAAGTATCTACTCCCATCAACCACACAGGGCATCTCAAAGATACCAGTGGCTCTGTCTTTCCTCATTGCCTCTGGGCCTTCCTGGGCCTTGAGTCAGATGGGGCGTTCTCAGGTGTTACATAGTAAATCCCTTCTAAAATTCCCCTCTCTCTGAGCCTTGTAACCACTTCCTCAATACTGTGTCAGGAAAGTTCTGGCACCTCCATCTCATTGTTATGTGCAAGTTTTGTAGCCATCTCCACATACTATCAAGACTAGCTCCATGTATCCTTGCTAGAATATTGAATGCCACATGGCAGGTGAATGCCCCATGTCAATAGATTCTCTCTAATCCAGCCTTATATTCCACTCCCCTTGGTCGTTCATCTCAGATCCACTGCCACATGGCTTCCCTTAGTTCCCCATGGCACGTGTTGGCCAGGACCTGCGATTCCTTGGTGTGTAAGATGATCCTCTGGGAGTAGGGATTGTACCTTCCTGCTCAGGTTGTGGTGAGACCCGATTCTGATTATTGGCCTGGGGGCAATGAGTGGTGATGGAGGCGGATCTTTCTTAAGAAAAGCAAATGACATCTTCCAAGGCCTCTGCTTCCAGTGAGGTCTTTGCACTGTCTCCACATTAGGGGAGGGGCTGGCCACTTCTGCTGGCCAGAAGAGTTCAGGGGAATTTGAGGGTTCAAGGTTTTCTGGCTCATCCACCCAATGTTCCCACCCTAGGGTTCCACTCTTTTTCTAGCGGGGCCTGAATTTGACAGGCAATCTGTCAAAGCTGCACGTTCAGCCTCCTTTGGCAGCTCTGTCACCTTTACAATCAGCTGCTGAGCCTGACTTTTACCAGTTTTCCCTGAAGCTGCAGGAGATGAGAGCCTCCTTAAAAACTGCCATAGGGCTGGCCCCGTAGCTTAGTGGTTAAGTGCTCGCACTCCACTGCTGGCGGCCCGGGTCCGGATCCCGGATGCGCACCAACGCACCACTTCTCCGGCCATGCTGAGGCCGCGTCCCACATACAGCAACTAGAAGGATGTGCAGCTATGAACATACAACTATCTACTGGGCAAAAGATAGTTGGGGGAAAAAAATAAATAAAATTATAAAAAAAAAAAAAAAAACCTGCCATAAAGCTCCCCATGGCTTTTACATATCCTTAAGTTGGCTGTTAGCTACCCTGAGCCTAGCATTTTCTTTTTTGCAAGGTTTCTTACGTTGTTAATAAAAGCTGGCCTGCTCGACATTTCTTATAATTATCATTGCCCCACCCCGTACTATCAAATGCTATAGGCACTCCATTTCCCAGCTCAATTTCACCTTCCACCTGCACCTCATCCCAATTAACCACAGATGAAAACCTTAGTAATGTTGATGCCACTTCATGCCAAGGGTTATCACCACCCACTTACCACTAGCAATAGTGTCCCTATTGCCTTCAGAACAATCAGTAATCCAATTTCACAATCCTATCCTGAGAGTCTTCTTTTAAAGACCACCCTTGGGACCAATTGTCTCAGGGGACAAGTGTGGTGTGGCCAGGAGGTGAAGTGTGGGGGATTGTTTCTGCGTGAAGTCAGTTGGAGCCCAAGCAGAGTTGGTCACTATGGAGAGGCTAGGACAGGATAGGTCAGAGGCGCTGGGCATGTGAGGACGAGGGCTCTGATGTGGCATTAAGAGATGTCTGATAGAAAGGCATGTCATAGATTTCCTTTCCAAACAAGGCTTACCCCATTTGCATTTATTGATGTTGTGTGATGGATAGGTTTAGTTCTCATTCTGGCATCTTATTTGATGTTATGCTTTCTCTCTTGAGTGCTGCCTTTGTTTTGCATTCTTTCCTCTACAATGTGTACGTGTGTTTTCTGCAGGCTATTTCACTGCATTGTGGCAATTTGGCACTCTTTTTCTTCTGGAACCACCAGACTTTGTCAAGACAAGATGTGTCAGATATGCTAAGATGTGATCTGATGCATGAAACCCAAGACTCCACACACACATGCACTCCTCATTTGTCTTACTGTTACATACGTGTGCCCTACAGGAATCCTGATAAGTTCTATTTTGCCCAATGCCCATCACAAGAGAAAAAAAAAGTTAGTGTTTATAATTACATGCACAGTTTTAGCAAGAATGTTCCTGAAAGAACTTCCATTTTGACAGGATTAATGAGAACCAAATCCTCTGCTTACAATTTTACCTGTACGATGCCTGGAAGAATTTTCTACACACCAGCTTCTGGCTCCTTAGGTTTCACACCTTGTTCCTTCTCCACTCCCCACAGTCTCAGCGCCAGGCTCTCAGGGCACGTTTCTGCTGTGATATGACCCATTGCCCTGTTCCTTCGTGTCACACCCTTTGCACCCTACACCAGATGAGTCAGCACAGAAGGTTTAAGGCACTCCTACACCAGGACAGCTGGCAAAAACTGAATGACAGACCACATCAATCTATGCCACAAAACCCAAATTAAATGTATCCCATGTCAGGTTTCCCTCACCCAGATCTACTCCAACCTCATCTGACATGAGGCAAAGGAGAATTTGGGCAAGAAGAGATAATGGTCTTAACTGACTGCACCAAAGCTACCTAATCTATGAAAATTTTACAAAAGCATATGCCTATGTGAACACATTGGATCCTTCCAACCTCGTCCTTAAAAGGGGCCCATGGAACTGAGGGGCCCAAAGCTTAAGCTGTCTCCGTGTTGTACCTTGTGGTTTAATAGAGACATTAAAAAACTGCAAATAGGTGTAAGAAGTTCTAGTTTCCCATGATGTTTGATGCTTTTTAGGAAATAAATATCAAAACCTTTCAAAAAAAATGTTTTCTTGTTCTTTTAGGTTCCCCTGTCTTGTTGGCACCTGGTCGGCTGATTGTGCTGAATGGGGTCTCTGCAAACAGAGACCAATAAGCAGGAGATTAGTCTTCCTAAGAAAGGATGTACAGCAGCTCTGCCCGATAGAACTTTCTGCGATGATGGAAATGCTCTGTATCTGCGCTGTCCAAAAGGGTAGCCACTAGCCATATGTTGCTAGCTACTGAGCACTTGAAATGTGGCTAGTGAGACTGAAGAATTGAAATTTAAATTTTATTTGAATTATAAATATTATTTAAAATTTATTTAATTTTAATTAATTAAAATTTAAATAGCCACATGTGGCTAGTGGCTGCCATATAAGGCAGTGAAGATTTGGAGCCAATTGAGGGGGAGATGACACAGAAAGGGGAAGGAGGAGAGGGGCATGCCAGCCATGTGGCTGTGACCAGCCTTGGGAGTTTGTTTTTTAAACCATTCTACTCTCTGCTTCTCTGAGTTTGATTCCTCCTGTAAATGAGATCATGCCATATTCGTCTTTCTGTATCTGGCTTCTTTCACTTCCAGCTTCATCCATGTTGTTGCAAACGGCAGTTTCCTTCTTTTTTAAGGCTGAATAGTATTCTATTGTATGTATATACGTACCGCATTTTCTTTTTCCATTCATCCATTCATGGACGTTTAGGTTGCTTTCATGTCTTGGCCATTGTGAATAGTGCTGCACTGAACATGGGACGGCAGATATCCCTTTGAGATCCTGATTTCAATTCCTTCAGATAGATACACAGAAATGGGATTGCTGGATCATATGGTAGTTCTGTTTTTAATTTCTTGAGGAACCTCCATACTGTTTTCCATAGTGGCTGAATCAATTTACATTCCCACCAACAGTGCACAAAGGTTCCCTTTTCTTCACATCCTCACCAACACTTATCTTCTGTCTTTTCATAATAACCATTCTAACATTTGTGAGGTGACATCTCATTGTGGTTTAGATTTGCATTTCCCTGATGATAAGTGATGTTGAGCAGCTTTTCAAATATCTGTTGGCCATTTGTATGTCTTCTTTGGGGAAATGTCTATTCTGTTTCTTTGCCCATTTTTCAGCTGGGTTATTTGGTTTTTTATTATGAGTTGTATGAGTTCCTTATATCAGCCCGGGGAGTTTTGAAGAGAGAGCCAGAGGACAGTCCTGCCCAGAGGGCCTTCCCACCAGGGCTCTTGTATGTCCTTCCTTCTCGGACATTTATGGAGCAGCCAGGTAGGCCAGAGAGCGGGGAGGGCCGACTAATCCATTAGGTACAATGCCCAGGGTCCACAAAAACGTTTTAGTTTCCTTTAAAATCAGAAGAAAAAAATGAATTTTTAGGCCGAAGAAAATGTTTGAATATATAATATTAATATATTAATCTTTATGTCAACCCAGTCATAAAATATAATTGAAAAAGAATCGTTTTAATTGAGAAAGGAGCCCGTGAAAACAGAAGTGCCTAGGACCCATGCAAGTCATAATGTGTGTGGGGGAGAGGGTGCTTCTTCTACCCCAGACAGCTCATCTTTCACTCCCAGGTATCTACCTGCCACCTCCCCTTTAATAATTTTTTTTCCCCTTTAATAATTTTTTTTTTTTTTTGGTTCCCCCAAAGCCCCAGTAGATAGTTGTATGTCATAGTTGCACATCCTTCTAGTTGCTGTATGTGGGACGCAGCCTCAGCATGGCCGGAGAAGCGGTGCGTCGGTGCGCACCCGGGATCCGAACCCGGCCGCCAGCAGCGGAGCGCGTGCACTTAACCGCTAAGCCAGGGGGCTGGCCCTGCCACCTCCCCTTTAAATGCTCCCCTGGGAGGCCACACCTGGACTCCATGAATGGGCCCACTTCTCCCAGGTCTTGGCACAAAGGAGTCAAACAAGAGAACCAAGGATCTTCGACCATCCCTGGGTCAGAACAGATCCCTGCACCCAGGCTTGGAAAATTCACCCCTAGACAGTAGGGACAGTAGGGAGCTGGGGAGGGGTCCAAGAACTGTGCAGGAAGATGGAGAAGGGCAACGCTATGTTCTAGAGTGAGTTCATTAATCTTTATAACCCCTCTGATACTGACCTCATTTTACAGTGGAGGAAGCACGGGCTCAGAGAGGTTGAGGAACTTGCCCAAGCTCACATAGCTGGGATTCAAAACCTTGGTATGTCGTTGGCCTGACACCCAAGCTCAGGCCCCTTTGTCACAGATCCCTGGAACCCCTCCCTCGGCCACTGTGGGACCTCGGGAGGGGCATAAAGAGCAGCTTCTGTGCTGATCACCCCGCTGTCCCTGAGGGCTGTTCCCTTTTCTTCATTCCTGCTCCCTGGAAACCCATCCTTCCAGAGCTGATCTTATAGGATCTCTGGGCCTCAATTTCCCCTTTGTGCGTGTGTTGTGGTAGGGGTCTCCCTCCAGTAGCAAGGAAGAGGGAGGGAAAGGGAAGGACGTGGCCTTTTCCCTCTCACCATGCTAAGGCCCTGGCCCCGGCTCTTCCCGGAAGCCCACCTCCCACCGCGCAGCGTCCGCGGGCAGGAACGGGGCTCGGCCCCTTTAAGTCCCGCCCGGCAACGCCCGGGGCCGAGCCGCGCCATTCCCGGATCCGCAGCTGGGGCTGCCGGTCTCGGCGCGTGCCCCCGCGCTTGCCCTCGCCGTGCCCCACGCCCCGGGCCTCGGTCGGGGGAGGATGAGCCGCATCTACCACGACGGCGCCCTCGGGAACAAGGCCGTGCGCAGCGCGCGGCTGCCCGGCGCCTGGAACCCCGCCGCCCACCAGGGGTAGGCCCCCCGCGCCGCCCGCACCGCCGCTCGGACGGCCTCCCTCGGCCCCAGCTCGGCTTCCAACCTGGGCTTCCTGATGGCGGACGGCGCGCCCGGGCCAGGGTGCGGGTGGGAGGACAGGCGGGGCTCGCCACAGCCACCTCTCGGGCCCCCAGGCCGCTCCTCCCGGCCCCCCGCCCCCGGAGCGCAGCCCTAAGACACGGATGGCTTACATCCCCCCTCCTGTCCCCATACCGTCGCTGGAGTCCGGGGTCCCGACTCCCCGACGGGCCTCAAGAGGCGGGGCTTCCTTGCTGCCGACCTCTGTCTGCCGGATCCGCGTGACTGTGAACCGCACTCTGCCCCGCCTTGCCCAGCCTGCGCTCGCTCCGGACGGGACGGTGTGGGCCTGTGACCAGAACAGCGGGGAGAGTGGGCCTGGCTGCGCTGGGGGAGGCATGGCCTGTAAGGAGGCGTGTGTTGGAGGGGGAGGGCCGGGCCTTGCCATCACAGGGACACGAAGGGACCATTCCGTTTGCAATTCTAGACACTAAATGTAGGGGATGAGGGTGGGTAGGGGCAAGCAAGGTACAGCGAGTTTTCGCTTTTCATCTCCATCCCTTCCGCTGTCCCTACCTCTCTCCCGTTTCTGTGGTTCCGAAAATGGAAGCCCACAGGTTCTGCTTTTATGAAAATTGGTATAGGGAAGCAGGGTCCAGCTCCTCTCAGGGACCCTGCGATCTTGGGCTAGTCACAAAACTTCTGAGTCTCGGTTTCTCCACCTCAAAGTGGATATGGATGAACAGGAATATGAAAGTGCTTTAAAACAGGTGTAAAGGGAAAATACTTTATAGCAGCTTAGACCCCCCCCCCCCAAATTTGGCGAAATAAAAATGTAAAATCCTTTATATTTAGTAAGCACTTAATAGTTTACAAAACACCTTCATAGACATGACCTTATGTCGTCATCATAGAAGCAGAGAGAGGCAGCTGTTACTGTCCCATTTTGCAGATAAGAAAAATGAGGCTCTGGTTATATAACCCCTGCAGGAGGGGCCACAGCTTGGTCTTGCAGCCTGACTGGGTTCTTCGCTCTGGGCAGCGCCCCAGCCTTTGGGACCCTCAGGAGAATGCAGGCCCCCTGTGGGAAGCACAGAGAAAAGGGCTGCTCAGTGCTGGGCCTGCTCAGGGGCCGGTGAGTAGGAGATACGCGTGGGACTTGCTTCTTTCTCAGTACAGACTCAGACCTGGGCCATCGAACTGTGTTTCTTCCCTGAGGACTGACAGAACTAGCTGGTCCCTTCTTTCCCTCTCGTTCCCAGGGGAAATGGCCTCCTGCTGGAGGGAGAACTGGTCGATGTCTCTCGGCACAGCATCTTGGACGCCCATGGTAGGAAGGTGAGGATGTTTCCTTGGGGCACCTTCAGGGCCCTGGCTTCACAGTCCTCACCCACCAAGGCATTTCCCTGTGCTTTGTCCGGCCGGTACCGAGACTTGGGGTCCAGTTCTTTCCTTGAAGGGCTCACAGGGCAGGTGGGAGGTGGGTCGGGAGATTAGCAGTCAAAACGGGCCACCGAGTGGAAGGGGATCAGTTAGGGCTGTGCTGGGCAGTGGACAGATGGAAGGGCCTGTGTTCTTCCTGGGAAGACAGACCAGTTCTTAAACTCAGGTGGTGTGTTTGGGGCTGGGATTGGGAGGGTTGAGAGCAGGAAGGGTGAGTGGATGAGGTGAGAGGTTCAGGACTAAGGCTGTGGGTGCTAAGTGGGCTGCAAGGCCCTCTGGAGAGGTCCTGTTGCCTTCTGATGGAACAGATTTAGAGTACTGGGAGCCTTGCTGGGGTGGGCAGCATGAGTGGCTCTTTATCCTGGGAGGGCTGAGGGCCCAGACTCCTGTCCTCTGGTCTGGTGTTCCTTCTCCCCAAGGCCTGGTGGACAGGGTCAGAGCAGGTTATCGGCCTGTGTGGGTGCAGGGCAGCAGCCACCTTCCCTTTCTGAATACCAGCCCTGTTCCTGGGAATTCGTGTGCACGAATTTGCAAAGTGGTGAATCTCTTGGCATGGGCTTGCTCATCTTTTAACATCACTGTGTTGTGGCTGGGCCTTTTGGAATGTTCGGTTTTTATAAAGCAGGTCACTGGTGTGGACCTGGGCCTCCACATGTGTACAAGTGGGAGCGCATTGAGGTGGAGGAGGGTTGCTGCACTGGGGGCCTGTTTCCAGCCTGAATGTGAGTCTGCATTGCTGACACTGCCTGGGGCTTCAGTTCCCACGTCCCTGCTCTTGTGCACTTGTCCCCTCAGCCTCCTGGGGTCGTGCCCTTTATCACCACCCCATTTTAGGTGTCCGCAGACACACCTGGTGTTCACCATCCTGTACTAGCCGGTGTCTCTTTCTTGAGCACTAGTTCTGAATTTCCACCCCCCTTGCAAATAGCCCCCGCCTCGTGTAGTGACCCCTTTATCTCCTTGGTCTCTGCAGCTGAGCTCATCAAAATGCCCTCTCGAGGCAGGCCAGAGGCTGCACAGAGCCTGTTTCTCTCACACCTCGAGAGTACAGCCTCTGCTCCCTGCACAGCACTAATTTCATGCCAAGAGATGCTTTGCTGCATCCTCTCCTCCTTAGCTCACAAGTCAGCAGGGTGGGCACACCAATCTGGAGCCCCCAGCCAGCCTGCCCAGGAGAGCCCAGCAGTAGCTCCACGCTGACCTGAGGCTGACCTGCCTCAGCTGCCCGGCTGCCCTTGACAGCAGGGCGTTCTCCCTGCCCCTGTCCAAGCCTGCCTCCTGAGTTCCCCCTTCCCACTGGTCATGCAGTAGCCGTCCCGCCCCGGCCTGCAAACCCCACTCTCTCTTCCTGCCCCTCCCCCAGGCAAGCAGTCTGGGCCTATTGGCCTCCCACTTTGGCTGTCCCTCCCCCCACTCCCTTCCCTTCCTCTTTCCACGTCCACTCACCTCACATGGGCCCTGAGGGACTCAGCCTGTCCTCATTAAACCTGGCATCTGCCCCTCCTGCCTTCTGGCTGCCCCCAATGCTCATTCCTGCCCTGCTGCCAACTTGATTCCTGAAAGACATCTCTGAGCGTCTTGCTGCTGCTCAAAAACCTTTCAGGATTCCTTCTTGTGTAACCAAATAAAATCTACCTCCAAATGCCAACTCAAGGACCGTCTCAAACTGATCCCACTTGCATTCCCAGCCTGGGCTCCCCCGAGGCCTCCAAGGGCCCTGCGTTGCTCAGACATGCACACGGGACCTTGACTCTCATTTTACGTGCCTGTCCCCGGCTTTCAGTATTCTTCCTACACTTATCCCACAGTTGCAGCTCTCTCCACCTTTCTAGACTTTGCCTTCTGTTTCTCCCAGGAGGTGGTTTCCTCTTCTTCAGTCTCTAGGAGCATTTCATCCGCCTGCTTTGATTAAAGTAGCTGGCAAACAGCATTTACAGCACACTTCATGCTTTATGCTGTGTTTGCTTCTTCCTTATCTCCTTGAACCCTTACAACAGTCCTGAAAGTAGACGTCACGTTGTCCCTCAGCGACAGAGGAAACCGAGGGTAGGAGTGACTTGCCCGGGTCCCACATCTGCTCGAAGAGGCACAGTGGCTGCCCTCACTCACAACTCCCTTTCGGTGCCCCTTCCATGCACCTTGGCTGCTTCCACTCCTGCTTCACGGTATTTGGGGTCATTGGTGCTTGGGTTATGGTTTTCTGGATATACTTTCTGTCTCTGGCTGTGTGGAGCCCTTGGGGTCAGGCCCTGGGCCCACCCTCTCATGGACATCTAGCATGGTTCATTATGTGTGGCAGGTGCACTACTAAACATATGAGTGAAGAATGAATGAATGGCTGTTGGAGTGGGGGCATCTGCCCAGCTTGAATATCTTTTGGGGTAGAAAGTGAGGTTGGGGAGAGCTGCGGTTGGAGCCCTGTGGAGAGTGTGTGTGTTGGAGGGTGGGGGGTGCAGCAGCCCCCTCACTCTCTTTCTGCCTTGCCCCAGGAGCGCTACTATGTGCTGTATATCCGGCCCAGTCGCATCCATCGCCGTAAGTTTGACCCCAAGGGAAATGAAATTGAGCCCAATTTCAGCGCCACCAGGAAGGTGAACACGGGCTTCCTCATGTCATCCTACAGTAGGTATCCTGCGCCTCTCCTCCCTCAGGCCCTCCTTTGCCTCCCACTGTGGCCTTCCTTTGTCTCTGAGAGTCTCTTGGCCCCTAGAAAGTGTCTTCTCAGTGTAGTTGGCCTTGAAGCCCGTGTCTGGCCTGAGGGCCCCTGGGCTGGACTCCTTCCTGCCTCCCATTCACTCAGGGGATCCCCACCTCAGTCCCAGGGACCTAGCTGGCCTTCCCAACGCCTGCCACCTCCTGCAGTCTGGAGAATCGTCCATGAACCTGGTTCTGGGCTCTACCTGCCTTTGTGCAGAGCCTCGGCCAGGCCCCCATGGCCTCCTTTTTTCTGCCAAAATTCTCATTTCGTTCTTGGGTCCTCGGTGATCCCATTCCTCCTCCCAGTGTTTGGCTGTGGAAGGACCTCTTTGCTGTCTGCCCCTGTATGAGAAGGTTTTGAGGTTGAGTGAGAATCCATTCACCCCTCTGTCATTTTTTTCATTCGTGCTTTCAGCCGCTTATTAATTCTCTGAACATCTAGTGAGCATCTGCCTTGTGCCAGGCACTGAGCCGCATGCTGAGGGTCTGGGGACGAACAAGACTCAGACTGGCACTCAAGACATTCTCAGTCTGGTGGAGGAGATGGACAGGCCCGTGCCTGGAGCCCGAGGAGGCTTGGTCAGGGGGTGCTCTAGAGGAGGCAACACCAGTACAGAATCCTGAAAGATAAGCAGGGATCAGCCGGGGTGCCAGGGCTTGGAAGGGTGTTTCAGAGAGGGGCAGCGTGCCAAAGACCCCCTGGGAACTGAGGGCTCCTGCTGCAGGTGAAGAGAAGCCAGGCAGGGAGGGCAGCCTGAGAGGCAGGGGCCAGGTGGAGAAGGACCAGAAGGGGCACTCAGTTCAGGGTGCAGGGGAGCCCTGAGTGGTTTTCAGTAGGTGAGTGACGAGATTGGATTTATTCTTAAAAATCTCCGAGGAGGTGAATAGACTGGAGACCTAGAGGCCTGTTAGGGGGCTGCGATGCAACCTAGGAGGGAGGTAAGAGGGCCGGGACTAAGGACCTGTCAGTGAGAATGGAGAGACTGGACAGACCCAAGATAGAGAGGGACAGTGGTTCTAGGAGGTGAGGCGGTTTATCTGGGGGACATTGGGCAGGGAAGGGTTGAGGAGGATGGAGCAGACTGCAAGTCCTCCGTGTGAGCGAGGTGTCTGGGGAGTCGCCGCAGGCGTCCCTGACGAGGCTCGGCAGAGGTTTTACACTGTGAGTGGACCGTGCTCAGGTCTTTGTGGGCTGGCTGGAAGTTCTTCCCCGGAGTGTGGCCACCTGGGTGTTGGCATGGAGAAGGCAGCCTGTCACACGGCCCCAGGGTTGCTGTGCTGGGCGCCTGTGCACATCTTCGTGAGGTCTAGGGCCTTGTGAGCACTCCCAGCCCTGCGTGGCCTCGCTTCTAGTCTGGGACCGCCCTGCCCCCACCTGAATATGCAGATAGGGGACTTTCAGGGTAGGAAGGAGAGGCTATTGGAACCCTCCCTGAGCCTCAGGGCTCTGTCAGGGCCAGGATGAGCAGGACAGAGAGAAGATGAGGACCAAAGTTTGCTGCTGGGTCCAGCAGACCCTGCCCCAGCCAGGAAGACCCTGAGAGCCTGGAGAGAACCTTGCCTGGTCACTGGGGTCTCAGTGGGAACGCAGAATTGTGTGGAGGGTTCGAATCCTGCCTCCTCCACTGACTAGCTGTGTGACCTTGGGCAACTTACTTAACCTCTCTAAGCCTTGATTTTCTTATCTGTAAAACAGAAATAAAAACATTAACACTCACTGAGGGTCGACCATTTGCCAGTGCTGTGCTGAGTGCTTTACGTGCATTATTTCATTGACGCCTCATGTCAGTCCTGTCAGGTGGGTACCATTTTATCCTTATTTGTCAGACACAGAGAGGTTAAGTAACCTGCCTGAGGTCACATTGCTTCTAAGCAGGTTTGCGCCAGGCGGCCTGGCTCCAGAGCCCATGCCCGTAAGTCCTCTGCTGTGAGCTCCTTGAAGAGCACTGGCAGGACGAGCCCTCAGAGTCCCACCCCCAGGTGCTTGTGAGCATGTGAAACCCTCAGCCCTCGCCTGGTTCCTAGAAGGCCCTCCCTAAGTGCTTATTACGGTGGTAACAGCCCTCTTGTGCTGTGTGTCTGCAGAGGTGGAAGCCCAGGGGGACAGCGACAGACTCACGCCCGAGTCGCTGAAGGAGCTGGTGAATAAGCCAGAGCTGCTGGCGCTGACAGAGAGCCTCACGCCCGACCAGACGGTGGCGTTCTGGATGCCTGAGTCAGAGATGGAGGCGATGGAGCTCGAGCTGGGGGCCAGTGTACGGCTGAAAACCCGAGGCGATGGCCCCTTCCTGGGTGAGTGGTGCAGCCGCCACTGTGGCCTGATGTTCCCATGTGGCCTGTGGGGGTCCTGGCCTCCTGTTCAAGGCTCCCCCAGCCCTCCTGCTTAGAGCTCATGGGAGGAGGCCAGGTCTGGCTTCTATGAGGACATGACCCCTTGAGATTTATTCCTAAGTCCCTGGACAAGTGCCCTGGGGCCAATAGCCTAGACACTCTGGATGCTGGGGTGCCGCTCAATGCCATGGTTCCTGTGGGATCCTGTCCTATCTAGTGTTTTGGGGGTGCCCCCCTAGGGCCACCTTGCGCACGCCTAGACCGGAAGAGAACAATGGCTTTACTCAGACGTAGAGGATGCCAGCAGAATGGGCCAGCCCCCCCTGTGTTTCTGCCACAGGGAGGGAGGCCATTCAACTTCTTCCTTTCTTTCAGATTCATTAGCCAAACTTGAGGCTGGAACAGTGACCAAGTGTAATTTCGCTGGTGATGGAAAGACAGGGGTGTCCTGGACAGACAACATCATGGCCCGAAAGTCTTCAGAGGGGGCTGCAGTGGAGACCCGAGAGCAGGGGGCTGGAGCAGAGGACGAGGAGTGGGTAGGTCAAGGGAGACGACTGTGGACCTGGCGTTGGCGTGGTTTATCTCGGGGCAGGAGTTTTGTACTGGTTGTGGTTGGGTGTAGGACAAGGAGACAGCAGCATAAATTTTACCCCCAGCCTTGGTGGAATTCCATGGAAGGCCTGAGAGTATGTTAGCATCAGGAAACGTCCTTCAAGGTACGAAGGGTGACAACCTGGGGCCTTTCTTCTTGGTGGGTCTGAACTGTGCTAATTACAAGAAACCCCCAAAGATTTACAAAAGTGAGAGATGGAAGGAATGGAGTGCAGAGGGGAACACAGACTTGATGTCATCAAGTCTCCACACATTTCCTCTTCAAGTGACTACATCAGCCACGTCAAGGCGGTAGAGCAGCTGAATGGGCATTTTTTTTCTCCTTTGTTCTGGGCTCCCTGCCCAAAGTGGCTGGAAAATGGCTGACTTGGTCCTTAATAGTTTTTTTTTTGCCAAGGGTCAGCCCGTTGGTTGATCCTCAGCCTATTCACAGTTGCTTTGTTTTTCTGAAGTATATTTCACCTGAAGATTTAAATTGATGTCAAAAGGCCCCAAATTAAACATTTAAAACAAAGTCACAGAAAATGGCCTATTTGTCTAGGTGATGAAGATGATGACATTTGTCAGAGACAGCAGGGGCAGGTAGGGTAGAAGGTCTGGATTCCCTTTTGTCTTAATAAAGTGAGTCTTGGACGGAAAAACCATTGAAGCTGCCAGGCCGGCTCCCTGGGCCAGCTCTGATGAGGTGAGGCCAAGGCAGGCGGCCGAGGGCCCCACTGGTACCTCTTGATCACACCCTTGTTTGTCCAATGACTTGTAGAAGACTTGCATGGAAGTGCTCTGCTCACGTCTCTTTACTTTCTCCCCTAGGATGACTGAGGTTAGTGGGAGATGGAGTGCCTCCGGGGCCCACCAGCACTTGAGAATTTCTTCCACTGACTTCCACTCTGGAGCTCAAGGGGACAGTCCACCAAGCTCACCTGGTTCTTCCCTACAGCCGCCATGGAATACCCTTTGAACAAGCTCTGCTAAAATCAAATCCAAGCCCACGATGTTAGCAGTGTGGCCCATGCTGTGGCTCATGCGAGTCCCTCCCTGGACGTGAGTCTAGCCTTCCTAGACACTTTCATGATGGCTCTTGCCCTGAGTGGCAGCCTTGTTTCTGGAGGCAGGCAGTGGGTGAGTCCCCAGGGTAGTCAGAGGAACTGGACTTGCTCTTGGTGCAGAATCTGGGAATATCCCTCATCTGCATTCAGAGTGGCTCAGAGGAGAAGTCAGCGGGGCTCCTTCCTCTGCCCTTGTATTTTCTGCTTTCCTTCCACACCCACCCTCCTCCCCCACACTCTGTGTTGTAGCCTCTGCTCTCCTGCTCCAGCCTCCTTTCCCCGATGCCGCTAATTCTTTATTCCTCCTCTGGTTCTCTGCCACCTTAGGGTTCCTGTCTCCTGACCTCCTTGGCTGCTTTCCTGGGGATGCTGTTCTCAGGGAGGCCTAGAGCATTCACAGGTGTGGCTGGCTGGTCCCCACCTCTCACACTCACTCTGCTGGGCCACATTTTTGATAACACCTTTTTTGTTGTTGTTTTGTACCTTGAGAACTTTCTATGAATGAGTAAATCTTCAGAAAAGGATTCCTCTACAATGACTGGGTTATTGTCAGGTGTAAACAGTCTTCCAGCTGAGCCATGTCCCTGTAGGAGGAAGGCCATTTCTTTTTGGTCATGAACATTGCCTTGCTGGGTAGTGTGCCCATGCTAAGATCTGTGAAGAGATCTGGAGTTGAAATCTGCCTATGCTAAGAATGGTGGAGACTTGGTGGCATGTGGATCCTGCTTGCCCCAGGGAAAAGAGGGGGTGGTGGTGAACTAACAATTATTGAGTCCCCTCGTATTAAACACAGCACTAGATGCTTTCCATAATAGTAATTACAGCCACTGACTCTTGAGTGCTTCCTGGTGCTAGAACTTGTGCTAAGCACTTGCAATATCTTACCTAATCATCACAACAATCCCATGAGGTACATGTGATTATTCTCCCCATTTTTTTCATATGAGACAAGCTCAGAGGCTCCGTGGATAGCATATAGAGGAGAGAGTAATTTAAGCCCAGGCAGTCAGATTTCAAAGTCCATAGTGTTAACTGCTGGATTATTCTGCTTCCACACGTATACTACAGGGGAAAGGGGGGCCTCAGAGAGGTGAGCAACTTGCCCGGAGTCACACAGCTAATAAGGGGCAGAGCAAGGATTCAAATCCAGAGCTGTCAAAAGCAAAGCTTATTCTCCTTCCCCTGTCCCCTGCTTCCTTGGCCTACAGAAGGGCCTTGGACCCAGGGACCAGAGGAGGGCCTGGCCCTATGGAGCAGGGTTATATTCCCAGACTTTAGGGAAATTGCATAAGCCCTTGACTGCTGATCTGCTGAGGCTGAAAACAGCCCTACAGGTATCAGCAGTTGAGCAGGTGATACTGTGCTTCTAGCATTTATTATTCATGGTTCCAACTTTCCTTTGCCTTCCTGCGTATTTGAGCCTGGGTTCAACAATATGGCTGTGAGCTTGGGATTCACATTTCACTTAGGCCACCAGAAGTCATGAGTCCCTGGACTGCTCGCATGCCTCTTCTGTTCTTGTCTTTTTCTTAGTTCAGATCCTTGTGATCTCTCACTTTGACTATTGTGGAAGCTGCCTCCCGGGTGTCCTGTGTCTGAATGGGGCTGTTTCACTGTTGAGCTTGCTGGGACCTCAACCATGGGGGTGGCCAGGGAGGTGGTTAAGCAGGAGGAGGACTGGGGACGCTGACTAGGGGTAGAGGCACCTCCTGAGGGCATCTCCCTGCCCAAAGCACTGTGCCCAAAGGGTATGGCAAGCTCATATGGGCAGGCCACCATTCCAAACAAGGAGGCCCAGTGTGTCAATGGGGGAAGCCCTGGGCAACAAGTGGGCTTGGTATCTTGGAGACGCTCCTGGAAGGAAAAGGCCTTTGAGGCTGGAGCTCAGAGAATGGGAGGGGTGGAAGTGTGTTTGAGATGAAGCTGGAGATCGGGCCTGGCATCTTCTATATGTTAAGTATTTTGGGACTTTATGAAGCTGGTGATCCCAGGGAGAGTGATAAGATCTGATTTGTGTATTTCAATGATCTTTTCAAGATCTTTGTAAAATTCAAAGATATTTTCAAAGTCAGGTCTTGCTACAGTCAAAGGCTTGACCACAGAGAAGCTGAAGGCAATGAGCCCAACTAGGGGACTGCGGCAGTTGTTGGGGTGAGAGCTGGGTGGTTTGGTGTAGAGCAGTGGCAGTGGAGATGGGAAGAAATTCAGGTATACAGAGAAGGAAAGGGACCTTCCAGCAAGAGAAGAGCTTGGCAAAGCCATGGAGTGGGGGGAGGGGCCTGCTGTGGAATATGCAATTTCTGTACCTGCTGGTTGTGACACTGTGCCTACACATAAAATCTGATAATGCTTTTTCAATTAGTGTTATATAATCACTTTCCATATTGCTACATAGTCTTCATAACCACTGTTTTTAGGATTGACCACTGTTTTAAGCTATTAAGATTTAATAGCTCTATTTAAATAATTTTTACATAATTCATTGATTCCCTATTTGGAGCTAATATAATTAATGTGTCAAAAACTGTTGTAAATTATATAGTTTGCTCAGCCCACTCACCTACCTCCCCGCACCACACACACACACACACACACACACACACAAACACATTATATTTCTGGGTTATTTCTTTAGGGAGAGATTCCCAGGAGTCAGATTACTGGGAATCTAGGAATTTTGTAAAGTCTTGTTATATTGCAAAATTGCTTTCTAAAAGTGTTGTTCTAAATTATAATTTCACCAGCAATGTAAGAGAGGACCATTTTCATGCTACTCTTGCCAAAATTGGGTATGATAACACTTTTAAAGTGATACTTGATAAGGTGAAAATAATATTTTAATTTTAAAATTAATACTTTAAATTTAATTAACCTTTTTCCCCATTAATAGTGGGGAAAAACTGGAAAATTCACAAATATTTGGAGATTAAATGAACAACCAATGGGTCAAAGAAGAAATCAAAAGAGAAATCAAAAAATACTCTGAGACAAATGAAAATGGAAATATAATATACCAAAATCTGTGGGATGCAGCAAAAGCAGCTGTAAGAGAGACATTCAAAGCAATAAATGCCTACCTCAAGAAACAATTAAAGTCTCAAATAAACAACCTAACTTTTATGATAAAATCCCTCAACAGAAGTGGGTATAGAGGGAACATATCTCAACATAATAAAGGCCATATATGACAAGCCCACAGCAAACATCCTACTCATCAGTGAAAAGCTGAAAGCCTTTCCTCTAAGATCAGGAACGAGACAAGGATGCCCACTCTCGTCACTTCTATTCAATGTAGTATTGGAAGTCCTAGTCAGAGCAATTAGCAAGAAAAAAACAAAAGTCATCCAAATTAGAAAGGAAGAAGTAAAACTGTCAGTATTTGCAGATGACATGATATTTATATAGAAAACTCTAAAGAATCCATCAAAAAACTGTTAGAAGTAATAAGTGAATTCAGTAAAGTTGCAGGATACAAAATCAATTACACAAAAATCTGTTGCATTTCTGTACACTAATAACAAACTATCATAAAGAGAAGTAAAGAAAACAGTCTCATTTACAATTGCATTAAAGATTAAAATACCTAGGAATAAATTTAGCCAAGGAGGTGAAAGACCTGTATATTGAACAATATAAGACATTAATGAAAGAAATTGAAGAAGACACAAATAAGTGGAAAGATATTCTGTGCTTATGGACTGGAAGAATCAATATTGTTAAAACATCCATACTACCCAAAGCAATCTACAGATTCAATGCAGTCTCAAAATTCCAATGTCATTTTTCAAAGAAATAGAACAAATAATCCTAAAATTTGTATGGAACCACAAAAAAAAACCCAAATAGCCAAAGCCATCTGGAGAAAGAAGAACAAAGCTGGAAGCATCACACTCCTGGATTTAAAACTATATTACAAAGCTGTAGTAATTAAAGCTATGGTATTGGCATAAAAACAGACATATGAATCAATGGAACAGAATAGACAGCCCCAAAATAAATCCACTCATGTATGGTCAATTAATTTACGACAAAGGAGCCAAGAATATGCAATGGGGAAAGGTCTGTCTTCTCAATAAATGGTGTCAGGAAAACTGGACAGCCACATGCAAAAGAATGAAACTTGACCAATATCTTATACCATACACAAAAATTAACTCAATAGATTAACTAAAAAATGGATTAAATACTCGAATATAAGACGTGAAACCACAAAACTAGAAGAAAACATAGGCAGTAAGCTCCTTGACGTTGGTCTTGGTGATGATTTTTTGAATCTGACGCCAAAAGCAAAAGCAACAAAAGCAAAAATAAATAAGTGGGACTACGTATTAAAAAGCTTCTGCACAGTAAAGGAAACCATCAACAAAATGAAAAGGCAGCCTACTGAATGGGAGAAAATATTTGCAAATCATTTATCTGATAAGGGACTAATATCCAAAATATATAAAAAAATCATACAACTCAACAAGAAAAACAAACAATCCGATTAAAAAATAGGCAGAGGACCTGAATAAACATTTTTCCAAAGAAGGCATACAGATGGCCAACAGGTACATGAAAAGATGCACAACATCGTTAATCATCAGGGAAATGCAAATCAAAACCACAATGAGATACCACTTCACACCTGTTAGAATGGCTGTTACCAAAAAGACAAGAAATAACAGGTGTTGGCAAGGATGTGGAGAAAAGGGAATCCTTATGCACTGTTGATTGGAATGTAAGTTGGTGCAGCCACTATGGAAAACAGTATGGAGGTTCCTCAAAAAATTAAAAATAGAACTACCATATGATCCAGCAATTCCACTTTTGGGTATTTATCCAAAGAAAATGAAAACACTAACTGGAAAAGATATATGCACCCTCATGTTCATTGCAGCATTATCGATAATAGCCAAGATATGGAACTAAGCTAAATGTTCATCAATGGATGAGTGGATAAAGAAGCTGTGGGGCCGGCCCCGTGGCTTAGCGGTTGAGTGCGTGCGCTCCGCTGCTGGCGGCCCGGGTTCGGATCCCGGGTGCGCACTGACGCGCCGCTTCTCCGGCCATGCTGAGGCCGCGTCCCACATGCAGCAACTAGAAGGATGTGCAACTATGACGTATAACTATCTAATGGGGCTTTGGGGGGAAAAAAAAAGGAGGAGGAGGATTGGCAATAGATGTTAGCTCAGAGCCGGTCTTCCTCAGCAAAAAGAGGAGGATTAGCATGGATGTTAGCTCAGGGCTGATCTTCCTCACAAAAAAAAAAAAAAAGTTGTGGTATATATACATAGTAATATTATTTAGCTATGAAAAAGAATGAAATCTTGACATTTGCAACAACATGGATGGACCTAGAGGGCATTATGCTAAGTGAAATAAGTCAGACAGAGAAAGACCTTATGATCTCACTTATATGTGGAATCTATTAAAAAAAAAAAAGAAACCAAGCTCATAGATACAGAGAACAGATTGGTGGTTGCCAGAGGCATGGGAGAAATGGGTGAAGGGGTCAAAAAGTAAAAAGAAAAAAATACAGTTGATGTAAAATAAAACAGACATAGAAATTTTGAATCATATTCAAAATATTAACTTTACATATATACATATATGTTTATGTATATGCTAATGTATATTATATAGGTATATATAATACATATAAAAACACTGATGCATACCTATTATTTCTAAAATAATAAAAATGCCACATTCTAAATCTTTAAGATTGAAAAAAGAGAAAATGAGTGCTATAATAGACAATGCAAGTACAAAGTGCTATGATTGCAGAATCTTCTAGAAAATAGATTTCTGGGATTATGGCTTCTTGAGTAGTCATTACTTTTTTTACATTTAATTAAAAAAATTAATACTTTAAATAGACTTTTCCCCCATTAATATAGTGAGCTTAAACATTTTTTTCACGTTCATTTCCTAGATGTATTTCATGTTTTGTTACTCCATTCCTTTGCTCATTTATCTACTCAGGGGGAGAGGTCTTTTTGGTTTATCAGAGTTATTTATATTTTAAATATAACCATTTACCATATTTTAACAACTTTTCCATTTTTAAAAATTGATTTTACAAATGAAATCTTTATATAGATGTATCTGTTGACTTTTTGTGATTTTTATTGCTTCTAAGTTTGTGTTCTCTTTTCAGATGTTAAATACTCAGTTTCACTTTCTTTCATTTTGGTTATTATCTGGTTTTATGTACTCTTTAATCCACTCTGCCTTTAATTTATGGGAAGGTATGAAGCGAGATAACTAAATTGCTTATTTTCAGATTGCTAACCAGTTATCATGACATCATTACAAAATCCTTCCCACTATCAAGTTATGATTTCTCCTAAATCACATATTAAAATTATTTTATACCTAAGTTATCCATTATATTTCAATGTCTCCCTATAGTGACAATTTGAACTAATATAGTAGGTTTTAATAGTAGGTAGGGCTAGGTCCCCCTCATTATTCTTCTGTTTTGGAATTTTCTTTGACATCCTCCTCAACATTTGGAACATTTTGTCAAGTTTCAGTGCATTTTTATTGCCTTTGGCTTTTTTAAAATTAAAAAACTCTGGCTATGAGTAATATATATTTATTTTATAAAAGAATAATATATAACTCCACCACCCAAAGATGTATGTTAAATCACTTATGTAGTACTCAGTGATATGCTGTGCATTGCTCCAAGCGCTTACAAATATTAATTCCTTTTGTTTATAACTGAGGCAAGTAGAATCTTTTTTTTTCAAAAAAAAAACAGTTTTACAGTAAAGGAAACTGATGTTATGCCTGTTTCACAGATGAAGACACTTGCTTAAGGTGCCCGGGTGGTGAACAGAGCCAGGATTTGAATCAGGGCAGTGTGGTTCCAGGGGCCTGGGCTGAACGCTATGATGCCATTCCATCAGACACAATTATTATCCATATTTTGGTGTATCTACTTCCAATCTTTTACAAAGTGGGGTGTCCCTGTACATACTTTGTATAATCTTTTCACTTACAGATATGTCATGGAACATTTGCCTATACTATGGTATAAGCCTTTCACAGCACGATTTTTAATAACTTTAATATTTCTCGTATGCATGTGTAACAATGCATTTAGCCAATTTCTCATTTTGGAATAATTAGTTTGCTTCCCATTTTCCCCAGTAATAACACTGCTGAGATGTACTTTCTTGAGGCTAAATCTTTTCACAGATCCACAATTATTTTATTATAAATTCTAAAACTGGAATTGCTAGGTCTAATGTTCTATACATTTCAAAGGCTTTTGATACATATTGCCAAACAGTCCTCTGGATAGATTTGCAGCTTTATCTGCAGCATAGGGACATGTTTCACCTCACCCCCACTAAGTCATTACAAGAAAAAACAAAAACTACCAATTTGAGATCGCTGGTACCTTTTAAATGGAATTGCATTCAATATTCCTTAATTCCCACTATGCACTATCTACCACGGAGAAACAGCCCTTTTGCACGAGGACATCTATATAATTCCCTGCAGCATTGTATATAATACTGAAAAATAAAAATGAACTTAATGTTCTCCAACAGGGGACTGCTAAGCAGCCGGCATCCGCCCACGGCGGAGCGTTCCGCGCGCTTTAAGGCGGAGGCGGGACCGCGGGTCCAGTGCAGACTGTGGGGACGCGAGGCCTCCGCCGCCTCCCCGGGGAGCGGGGCTGCTCTCAGGGGTTTCTGCTCCTGGATCGGCTTTACGCCGGACTCGGGATTCTGCAGCAAGCGGTCGGTCTGTGCGAAGAGCACAGATCCAGGTTCGCGCCCTGGCCAGGCCCTGGGTGGGCAGCCGACGCTGGCCGCGTGACGACCCTCCCCAGCCTCGGTGTCCGCACAAGCCCTCCCTCGAGAGCCCGCCGCCCACCCCAGAGCCTTCTTCAAGGCATGCAGGGAGGCCGGACCCTTCGCGGTCGGGCCCCTGGGCGCCGGGGCAAGTTTCCGCGGGCCACTCTCAGCAGCGCACCAACCGGAAATGTCCGTGTTGTGGCGGAAGGAGATGCTCCCCGGAAGCAGCCAGTGCTGACAGAAGCGTGGCGGGCAAAGATGATTCAGGCGATTCTGGTTTTCAACAACCACGGGAAGCCGCGGCTAGTGCGCTTCTACCAGCGTTTCGTGAGTGCGGCCCAGCCTCGTCACGTCCCTTCGGGGCGGCCGCCCCCCTTCCTTCCCCTAGGTCCCTACGGCGCCCGCGGGCCCGGCAGGTGACCCCTTGGGGCTCCTGCCCCTTGCGTGACCTCAAACCCCTTAACCTCCTTCCGCGGCCCGGGGCCAGTGTCAGGCTTGCTGCCCCCGCCCTCCCCGACCCCGCCCTGGACCCGGCATTTCCGTGCGGTTTGGTGACACTTCCCTTTGGGTCTCAGGGCGCTCTGAGTGACGGCGGGGGTGTGCCTCATTGGGAACGTGAATGATTGCAGTCACTTTAGTCTTGGTGGGTGTTGAACGCAGTTCCATGAGGAGGAAGAAATATGCAGCTGCTTAAAAGTTTTTGCTTTAGCCGGAGGGTCTGGAAAAGTGCTTTCTTGGGATTATTTCCCTTCCATGTTTCCTGGGCCTGCCCCAGGACTGGATACCCTGCGCTCTGTCGAGTTGAGGGAAGTCAGTTTAAAAATGAGGAATGATGAGAAATTATAAATGCTGCCGCGAGAATTTTCCAAAAACGTTTTTCTGGAAAAACGCAAACATCGTTATTTGCATCCTGCCCCTCAACGTTTTCTTTCTTTCTGGCTAGGTTTCAGAATGTTACATGCATAATTGGTGGACTGGTGGAAGCCCAGAGGTGAAAGACTCGGAGAACTTAGGTTTAGGTCTCAGCTCCACGTTTTTTACCTTTGGGTCTATTGATAAGTTAACAAACTCTTCCAGGCTTTATTTCCTCTTTTGTCAAATAGAAATGAAAAAATAGTTTTGCCTTTTTCATAAGATTTTTTTTATCTAGATTACATTTTATTAAATAATTATATCGAGGTAAAAATATTAGCATTCAATATAACTATTGTTTGTATTTGTATTTTTGTGTGTGTGATTTTTTTCCCTCACTTTTAAGTGTTATTGAGATATAAGCCACGTACCATACAGTTCACCTATTTAAAGTGTACAATTCAGTGGTTTTTAGTATGTTCACAAAATTATGCAACCATCACCACAATCAATTTTAGAATATTTTCATTACCCCAAAAAGAAACCCCTACCCATTAGCAATCACTGTGTATTTACCCCTCAATTCCCCCAGCCCTAGGCAACCACTCATCTTTCTCTCTCTCTAAATTTGCCTCTTCTGGACATTTTATATAAATGGAATCATACAATATGTGGTCTTTTACGACTGGTTTCTTTCACCTAGTATAATATTTTCAAGATTCATCCACATCATAGCGTTTATCAGTTCTTCATTCCTTTTTATTGCCGGATAACATTCCATTGTATGGATATACCACATTTCATCAGGTGATGTTTTCACCTGCGGCTCTTGTGTATAATGCTGTTACACACATTCACATACAAGTTGTTGTGTGGACGTGTTTTCATTTCTCTTGGTTATACACCTAGGAGTAGAATTATTGGGTCATGTGGTAACTTTATGGTGAATATTTTGAGGAACTGCCAAACTATTTATCAAAGTGGCTGCATCATTGTACATTCCCATCAGCAATGTGTAAGAGTTCCAATTTCTCCACCTCCCCATCAACATTTGTTATTATCTTTTTGATTAAAGACATTTTAGTGGGTGTAAAGTGGTATCTCATTGTGGTTTTAATTTCCATTTCCCTAATGATTACTGATGTTAAGTATCTTTTCATGTCCTTACTGGCCATTTGTATATCTTCTTTGGAGAACGTAGGATTTTTTTTATTTTTTTATATATTTTTATATTTTTTTGCAGGGGAAGAGTTGCCCTAAGCTAACATCTGTTGCCAGTCTCCCTCCTTTTTTTATCCCCACCCCCCCCCCAAAGCCCCAGTGCACAGCTGTGTATAGTTGTAAGTTCTTCTTGTTCTTCCATGTGAGCCACCGCCGCAGCGTGGCTACTGACAGACAAGTGGTATGGTTCTGCTCCTGGGAACTGAACCTGGGCCGCCGAAGTGGAGCATGCCAAATGTTAAATGCTAGTCCATCAGGGCTGGCTTGAGAACATAGGATTTTTATAAGAACCAAATTAGCTCATGAGTGAAAATTACCTTGAAAACTGCAGAGTACTAAAAGATATGAGGGATTATTAAAATAATTGAGTCATATAAGCAATTGGTAGTTTACCTTTTTGTTGAATTAGAAATTAGGTAGCCTCACCATTTCATACCACTTCCCCAGTGACTGCTGCCACTTCCCCCTAGAGTCAGATAAAAGGCTTTAGATTGAAAGATGTTTTTGTCACTTTAAAAAAGTGCTGATGCTTAGCATGTTTTATGTTTCAAAGTACTTAGACTTAACCCTTTAAAGCATCCTGGCATTGGTGAGCTCTGTGAGTTCTTTAAATGGAAACCAGGAAAATAGTGATTGATTCACCTGAACTCAGTGACCAGTGATTAGCAAGTTTGCATTCGTCCATTCAGTAAATACTGAGAGCCACTCTATATCCATGTTGAGTCAAAGTTATGACAAGTGGTTTCTTCACAATGACATTTTCCCTGTTTTTTTCTCTTTTTCTTTTAAATAATTAACCAGTTCAAACCTGAATTGAATGCTGTAGAAAGAAAGAGATGAACATTTCTTGAATCTGTTTTCTGACTCTTAGGACAAGTCCAGTCTGAAGGTTTTCTTAAGCTTTGCTACTCCAAGCGTGGTGCCCAGACCAGCAGCATTGGTATCACCTGGGATCTTGTTAGAACTGCAGTCTTAGGACTTACCCCAGGCCTATGAAATCAGAATCTGCATTTTTAGCAACAGTCCCAGGTGATTCATTGCACATTAAGCTTTGAGAAGCACTGGTCTAGAGCTTTTAATTACTTTTTTCTTAATGACTGGTTTCTCTTTCCCATCATTCTTTTTTTAACCATACTTACTATGAACCTCATATGTATAAATAGAAATTGAATGGGAATTATCAAGAGATTCCATCACAGTTGACCTTTTTCATGTGTAGTAAGTGAAGCAAAATATTTGTAGCTCTGTGATTGTCCAAAATTCTAATCTGTAAGTACAACTTTTTCTTTCTCAGTAATACTTTGTTGATGAATAACACAGCATCTTATATGTAATACCTATATTACCAGTACAAAAGATGGCAAATTCAGTTTGTTAAAACATGTGCATGATTACATCTTGACCTCCTAGAAGTGTTAGACCTGTTGACATTTGTTATTTACCTGGCATAGATGTTTTTAGGGGAAGACACAATATTTCAGGACCAGACTTTCTAGTTACCCTTTGACCTTGTATGAGAGTTTATCAGTTCTCCTTTCCTTGTTTATTAACTAGTATATAAATACCAGCTTACCTATCAGGACAGTAGTGGCTAGTGACTATATATCTAGGTAAACATACCTTGTCTTATTTTCTGTAATAGAGCCTTGTTGTCCATCTTCCCATGGATTCACTCTTTATTTTTTCTCTACTCGTCATTTTTATCTTCTCTGGAAACTGATACCGAATGTTCAGATTGTTCCCAGCTTGGAAGCACTTCTCTTCCTGTCCATCCCCATCAATGGGACGTCATTTTCCAGACTTTCCCACTGATTCACTTTATTTCTTTTATTCCATAGCCAGAAGAAATTCAACAGCAGATTGTTCGAGAGACCTTCCATCTAGTTCTCAAGCGGGATGACAACATCTGTAACTTCTTGGAGGGTGGAAGGTAAACAGCTTCAGTTTTCTCCCCATATATCCACTGTTGGGTGACCTTGTCATTATTGCTTCTTCAGGCAGTACTCAAGTGTCAGGGTGGGTACCTGATGCAACTTGAGCTGATCTTAGCATCATCTGCTCAGGAGAGACCCAATTCTGTTCTGGAAGCTGTTGTGCTTCAGGTATTACTCATTTAGATGTTTGATTCTTGAGAGGATGGGCGGAAGAAAAGGTGAGGTAAAGTAGCTTTAGACATCTCTGCCCAACTTGGTTGCCTTTCACCTGGGAGAAATGGCCTGTTCTTTGGCCTGCCCCTCCTCTTTCTACTGGTCCTGTTCTCCTTCCTTGTCACTGGGTTTCTCTTTGATATGTTTAATTAATTAACATTTAATTAAGGCTTTTAAATGTTTCCCATCTTCCACAGTTTGATTGGTGGCTCTGAATACAAACTGATCTACCGGCACTATGCTACCCTCTACTTTGTATTTTGTGTGGACTCATCAGAGAGTGAACTGGGAATCTTGGACCTCATCCAGGTATGTGTAGTCATCTAATGATGGCAGCCACTTTAGAGAGTTTGCGCTGGACTTTTGAGTAACCAACCTGTTAAGATCCTCTTGTCAGTCTTTTTACTGATACTGGTACAAGTTGCCAGACGTCCACCAGATGGTGCTGTGAGAAAGCTCCTGAGGAACCGTCAAAAATTCTTAGAGCTTCTGGATTCATTGGTTTCTACCCAGCCCTCTCACTGCTCTTGGTTTTCTTATACGATTCTGAGACCAATTACAGTGTGTGTGTTCCCTCCCCCCACCAAGCAATTAACTCAATTCTCCTTGGACACTGACCAGGTGTCCCATAAATTTAACTCAATTCTGACACTATCTACCTAGATACCAATCACAAGTCCATGTTGTCACCTGTGCTTCTGATGACTGGCTATAGATCGGAGGTTCCCATGATCTCCTCCTCGGGTTCAATTAATTTGCTAGAGCGGCTCACAGAATTTGGAGAAACATTGTACTTACTAGATTATCAGCTTATTATAAAAGGATATAACTCAGGAATAGCCAGATGGAAGAGATGCATAGGGCAAGGTATGTGCGAAGGGGCGCAGAGCTTCCATACTCTCTAAGCGCTGACACTCTCTCCAAAACTCCATGTGTTCGCCAACCCAGAAACTTCTCCAAACCCCCTCCTTTTGAGTTTTTATGGAGGCTTCATTATATAGGCATGATTGATTAAATCATTGGCCACTGGTGGTTGATTCAACCTCCAGACCCTCTCCCCTCCTTAGAGGTCAGGGGGTGGGACTGAAAGTTCCAACCCTCTAATCACATGGTTGGTTTCCTGGGAACCAGCACCCATCCTTAGCTGCTTTCCAGAAGTCACCTTATTAACAGAAACAAAAGACGCCTTTATCACTTAGGAAATTCCAAGAGTTTTAGGAGCTCTGTGCCAGAAACGGAGATGAATGCCAATTAAATACTTATGATTATAAATTACAGTACCACGTGATGTTTTGAAATTTTTTTCAACTATGAAACCAAATGACTTTTAAAAATTTGTGCTTTATATTTTCGCTTGTAATTCTAGCCTAAAGCAAAGAAACTTGATGTTTTCGTTAGTCTGTGCCATCTTGACGTAGGTAAACATGATTTTAGTAGGCTTTTTGAAAATTAGAAATGACTTACAGATTCTTTTCATTACATTATGGAAACTGAGGTGTGTAGGGATACTAGCTTAGGAACCGTTAATTTAGTACAATTGCATTATTTTATACATGAAATTCTAGGTGGGCTTCTTTTAAGTGACTTGAAAAAGCCACTTAAGTAGAAAGCACTCAAATAGAAGCTTGCATTAAAACCTAGTTGGCAACAATTATAGAAAAGAAAACTCTCTAGCTATAAAGTAGAAACCTTAAATGCATGCAACTGCATTTTAAGATAAAATTAAAGAAGCTAAATTTAATATACCCAAGGACAAATAAATGGAAATTTTGAGTGTATATTTGCATTTCAAATATACCAGACTCTTTTCTAAAAAGTGATGTTCTTCTTGGGCATAGAAATTTTTAAATTTTATTTATTTATACCCATTCACATTCAGAAAATTGTTTAAAACGATTGATTAGAAGTTCCATACATCATGGGCAGGCCCCGTGGCTTAGCAGTCAAATGCTCGCACTCCACTGCTGGCGGCCCGGGTTCGGATCCCGGGCGCGCAGCAATGCACCACTTCTCCGGCCATGCTGAGGCCGCATCCCACGTACAGCAACTAGAAGGATGTGAAACTATGATGTACAACTATCTACTGGGGCTTTGGGGGAAAATAAATAAATAATTATTTAAAAAAAATTTCATACATCGTATTCAGTTATACATGAAACTATAAATAAATAATGAAAACATCTAAAAAGATTCATCTCTAAGATAATTTTTAAATGCTTTCTTAACATCTGAGTCAGGTTGGACATTGAGAGTCAGTTGGCATAATAGAAATAGCTCAAGATCCACAATCAGAAAACCTGATTTGAGTCTTTGATCCACCATCTGACTATAGAAACATTAGGCAGTGTATTTTATTGTATTATAGACTGTAGAATGCTATAGAAATGTGCATGTGATAAGAGTATATTTGAAAATAAAGGAAATATAATGATAATATATTTTAAAAATTGAGATGCGGTTATTAGAGGAAATACACTTCAAATATCTATATTAACAAGACAAAAAGATGTAACTTTATAATGTAATGGACATTTATTGGATATTTAGTGTGAATTGGATTTGGGAAGATAGGTAAAAGGTGAAAATGATAGAAACTAAGAATTTTGATCTTTGAAAAGACAGTAAAATCAATAAATAGTTGGCCTAATATAAAGAGGATAAAAGCCAGAAATAGAAAACATCAAATGTTTTTAGGGGATGATATCCATGGTTATATAATCAATATACAGTCATGCCCCGCATGACGATGTTTTGGTTAACAATGGACCGCATATACGATGGTGGTCCCATATGGTAAGTGCCTTATAGCCTAGGTGTATAGTGGGCTATACCATCTAGGTTTGTGTAAGTACACTCTAGGATGTTTGTATGACGAAATCGACTAATGACACATTTCTCAGAACATATCCCCGTTGTTAAATGATGCATAAATGTATTTGAAATAGCTGACTACAAAAAATAAACACCCAAATTAGGTCAACAAAAAGGCACTTAATCCAATATTAGGATGAAATAAGACGAGTTAAAAAAAACCTGCCTCATAGATTCAGAATTTTTTTAATGTTGAAGCACAGTAAAATCTCTATGTTACTTACATAAGTTGTTTTCTAAACTCAGAATAAAAAATCATACTGCTTAAGTGTATTTTACAGAGTAAATTGGTTGTGATATAAAAGCCTCTAAAAAAAGAAAATGTTACTCAAATATTGCATATTAATATTGGTACAAAATTACTAAATAAAATCTTGGCCAATAATCAGTTGAATCAAGCAGTCATGAGACCTGGCTCTTGTTTCTGACTCTCCAGTTAACAAGCAGTGTGGCCTTAAATAAATCATTTAAGCTTTGAGGCCTTAGGGGGTTTGTGTTTTGTGTTTTGGCTCTTCTGTGTGTGTTTGTTTTGATTTATAAGTACACTAGATGTTCTTTGCTAGCTCTAAAATTCTTTCTCTCTCAGGAATACTGCATACCAGAAGAATTGATCATTGTGTCCAAATAGTCTTTATCCCAAGGGCGCAAGTTGGTTTAACAAAGAAAAAATCTTGGAGTCTATTACAGCAGTGAGAAAAATAGTGGAAACTAATATAATTGCATCAGTAGATGCCAAGAGAAATGATTATCCAAATTATATTCCTGAAATACTCTTAAATTGGAATAGGGAGCATTTTTATATGATTCTTTAGTGCACGTTTATTTATTTAGCATAAACCGTTGAAGAAATAATACATTTATGTGGCCCAAAATTCAAAAGGCACACCAAGAGTAGTATACAGTGAAAGTATCTTTCTTCCCCTTTCCCAGGGAAGAAATCTACAGGCATTCACGGAAACAAGGGTGTCTCTTACTGTTTCTCTAATTTGAACAAGCACTTGTAATGAGTGATAAAAATAGAAATCAAGAAGTAACATAGTAAAGGAAGAGAGAGATAAGTTATCACTGTAAGGTGGCCTAATTATGTACCTAGAAAACCTAAAAAAAAAAGCAAAAACCATAACCAGTAATTCATGATACAAGCAAAATGGCAGAATACAAGATAAATCCATCAAAACTGAATTTCCTGTTTCTGTGAAAACAGCTATAAAATTCATAATTAAAGAAATTTCACTTAAGTAGTGACAAAGGATATTTGGTGTTTGGAAATTAACTTAGTATGGAATACTTGACATTGATTCCAATGAAACTGTAAAATCTTAAAGGAAAAACATAAAGGAATACTTGAAAATGAAGCTACAAGCCCTCCACTTGTTAGGAAGAGTCAAGCAAAGATGACAATAGTAATCAGTAGGTTATTTTTATTTATTTATTTTTTTTGTGAGGAAGATCAGCCCTAAGCTAACATCCGTGCCATCCTCCTCTTTTTGCCAAGGAAGACTGGCCCTGAGCTAACATCCATGCCCATCTTCCTCCACTTTGTGTGGGACGCTGCCACAGCATGGCCTGACGAGTGGTGCATCCGTGCGTGGCTGGGATCCTAACCCTGGGCCGCCAGCAGCGGAGAGCGCACTTAACCGCTATGCCACAAGGCCGGACCTTTTTTTTTGTGAGGAAGATCACCCCTGAGCTAACACCCATGCCAATCCTCCTCTTTTTGCTGAGGAGAACTAGTCCTGAGCTAACATTCGTGCCCATCTTCCTCCACTTGATGTGGGACGCCGCCACAGCATGGCCTGACAAGTGGTGTGTTGGTGCGCACCTGGGATCCGAACCCTGGCAGCCAGCAGCAGAGCACGCGCACTTAACTTTAGGCTACGCCCGGGGCCAGCCCCATAATCAGTAGATTAAATGGGAAACCAAGTATAATTCCATCAGGGGATCTTATAGAACTTGGTAAAGGGAAAATTTATCAGGAAAAATGACTGGCCAAGAAATGCAAAATTATGTTTTGAGGGGAAAAGGACAGTAACGTGGGATTGGCTTTACTGGGCTTCAGAATATGTAATGGTTGCAATGAAATTATTATCTGTCTAGAAAATCCAAAACACTCAACTGGAAAACAATTAGAACTAATAATAGAGGTCAGTAAGGGGACTGGATACAAGTTTAACATATAAAAATTAATAGCTTTCCTTTAGCAATAATAAGTTGGAAAATATAATATTTAAAAGGGACCCACTCACAATAGCACAAAGGTCCATAAGATACCCAGGAATAAATGTAAAAATGTTCAAGATCTCTCTATGAAGAAAACTTTAAAACTCTACTAAAAATCTGAAAAAAGAGCAAAATAAATGAATAAAACATACCTTTGCCTGTTGAGAAATCTCGTTAAAATGTCCAGATTATAAATGACTGAAAACCCAGTCAGAATCCCAGTAAGATTATTGTTGTTTTTGAAAATTATTTTTATTGTGAAACATATTGTATATACAAAAATGCAAAACATGCCTATACAGTTTAAAGAATGCTAGTAAAATGAATGCCCATGTACCTATCACCCAGATTAGGAAACAGTACATTCCTAGTACCTTAAGAAGCTTCTGTATGCCCCTCCCCAATGCCGTCCCCCTCCTTCACTGCATTCCTCCTCAGACTTTTGAGTTGATTGTTCCTTTGCTTCTCTTTATAGTTTTACCATGTGATGTATATTTCCTTAAATGAGATTTTGCTTAGTTTGGAAAAACTGAGTGACAAGCACAAACTTAGCTGTATAAGGAAAGGGTAATTTGCCACTTTTAGATGAAGGCTCCCAAGAGCAGATAAGCTGAACAGAGTCTCTGGCTCACGGTCTGGCTTCAGGGTCCCTGAGAGTTTACAAGAGCCCCATCTGGGGAAGTCTGAAGGCAAGTTCATGTGAGTGAATCCCAGGAAACTTATTGCTCACCACAGTTGGGGTATTGGACTCTGGCTGTCTAGCAGTAACATGGACAGGAGGAATGGACTGCTTTACATTTTCTGCTTCTCAGCTTGCCATGATCTACCTCTGTATTTCAAGAGTGGGTCAAAGCAGAACATTTCGGTGGGGGTAAAATGAATGGTCCCAGCTGATCCAGGCAGCAGAGCAGTAGGACAGTACCAGATAGTTCAATTGTTTCCATTTTCCTTTTTTTTATTAACGTGAATAAAACTACTGTAAGTCTTTACGCAAATTGTTGTGCCTATTCACACCCTGCTGAAAACAGAATTCCTGAGTCAAAGGGAATTAATATTTTTATTTATAATGCAAGTTGCTAGATAGATACTCAGGAAGGCTGTATTAAATTATGATGCCTCCAACATTTCTGAGTTTATGTTTCTTCTTAGCTCAAACACTGAAATATGTCATTTTTAATTTCTACACAGAGGTAGAGTGGTACCTCACAAATGTCTGCATTTTTATTCTATTAATCATGCCTACTTTTTCCATGTGTGGGTCTACAATGTTCTTTTTCACGTAAACCTTTTGTAATATAATTAAGGTCTAGATCTTGGTTTATAATTATAATTGAAGTCTAGATCTTGGTTTATAATATATTTCATCTGTTCTAAGATGCACATTTTTTCACACTTTAATAACTAAAATCAGGATGTGTATTACAATAGATCACATCTTACGATTATAATTGACAGCATTTTTTTCTTAACACAAAAATAATAGTTGGTCTTACAATCAATGAAAAAGTAATTCTCTGTATATTTCTGTTTATTTTCACACTAATTTTTTCCAAACTAATTTTTTTCTAAACTATTATGTTAGGTATAAGTAATTCATTTTTACCTCCCCTTGTTGAAGAAACCTCAACGTATAATATATTAAGTTTACAGTAAAATCCAAACTACCTCTCAGACTATAAGGCCCGACAGGATCTGTCTCCTTCATCTTTCTCAATCTGACCGCACCATATACACTCTCATCTTCACTGTACTCTAGCTGTCCCAGCCTTCTTTCTGTTCCTCAAACACAGGTACTTTTTTGTGTGAGGGCCTTTGCACTTGTTCTGTCCTCGGAATGCTCTTGCCCAGGCTCTTTCACTCTTCAGCTCTTCACATGAGTGGCTTCTTCCTCATTCATGACTCAGCTCAAACGCTATACCTCAGAGACTTTGCTGACACCCTGTCTGAAGTAACCACATCATCCTTTTTACTTCCTTCAGAGCACTTATGACAGTAGAAAAGATCTTGTTGATTTGCCTCCTGTTCTTCCCACACCCAGCATATCAGAATATATGCCAGGTGAGAGCATGGCTTGTTGACCGTGGAATCCCCAGAGTAGAATGGTGCATGCCCAGTGCACAGTAATCATTCACTATACGTTGATCACATAGCTGTTTAATACATAGTTAGATTTAGTTTTTATTCTTCATTTTGTTCTACTGAGTTATGTTTCTTTTTCTGTATTAGTTTCACACTGTTTTATTTATTGTTGTTAATAGAGGTTCGTGTCCCTAGTAGGACCAGTTATTCCCCTTGGGTTCTTTTTCATTATAGGAATATAAATATATTCATGGGTATTTATAACCATTTGTTCATCCGTAAACATTCTTGCATTATTTGTAAAGGTCCCAAAAGTCACTGTTGGATTTATAATTAGAAGTGAATTAAAAGTAGCGTTTCCTTCCATATTCATTTCTTCTTTCGAATCTTACATTAAAGTTTTGTTGTTGTTGTTGTTTTCAGAAAGTGTCCTAATCTCTCATGGTTTATTCTGGATTTTTAGGATATTAAACTTTTATTCATCATTATAGTCGTAAATATTTCTTTACCATTACACAACCTTCCCTTTAATTCTTAACTTGTTAATTTACCATGTTTGTTTGCTATTACACTTCAGCATAGTTGAAACTATCCGCTTTATGCTGATCTCCTCTACTTCTTCACTAGCCATAAGTTTATATTCCTGTCACAATTGGGACAAAATCCTAAACCGTCTGTTTCCAATTAAAAATATACATATTATAAGCTTAACACAAATATTTATTTAAATCTTTTTAACACAAGATTTATTTCAATATATGCTGAGATATGGAACCAAGTTACTTTTTCTTCATATCATTATCCAGTTTCTCCAAATTATTCAGTCTCTCATTGTTTTTCTACTCCTAGTTTGACTTAAATTTCTGTATAAATTTAGGCCTATGTCTGGAATTTCAAGTATGTTATTTTGTTTGGGGCTTTTTAAACTATACAAGTAGTACATGAATATTTCTTTTTATAAAAGATTCAAACAGTAAGTTTATTAAGTAGAGTGGAGAAGTCCTCTCCCTTAGAATTCATCCCCCTTTCTCTCATACATCAGTCTCTTTTCTAGAGGTAACCATTGTTAAGTCTTTTAATGCATGTACACACACACGCACACGTGTGTCATATACATTATTTAATTTTTTAAATGAAAAGTAATCACTCTGTATACATAGTTCTGTAACTTGCTTTTTTATCACTTAATAATAAGTCTTGGAGCTTTTTCTACCTCGTACATACTTTTTAGTGGTACGTGATTTTCCTTAATATGGATGTATCATAATCTTTTGTTCAGTACCCTACTTGTGGGCATTTAGATTTTTCTCATTTTCTCGCTATTGCAAATGATGCTGCAGTAACACCCTTGCACGTGCGTCTATATGCACATGTGTTAGTTTCTTTAGGATAGATTCCTAAAATTGGAATCATTGCTTTAATTAAAGGATGCGTGCTTTTTAAATTGATAGATGTTGCCAGATTGCCTAGCAAAAAAGGCCTGTTTCCACATAACCTCACCAACTTTAAATATTAAGAATATTTTCAAACATTTACCAATCTCATGAGTAAAAAATTTAAATTCATTGTTTTCCCTAGAGTTTCCTTAAGTACTAGTGTGTATCTTTTAGTGTTTACTGGCCATTTGTATTTGAAAGTGTCTGACATCAGCATGTGTTCACTTTTCCAATGGCTCATTTGTTTTGTTCATTTGTAAGTGTTGGTTTTTTCCCTAACTTTATGGATATTAATCCTTTTTCTATTATATTTATTGCAAATATTTTCTCCTAGTCCATTGGTCTTTTAACTTTATGTACTGAAGTCTGCTGATCTTTTTTGGGGGGGCGGGGGGGGGTGTGAGGAAGATTGGCCCCGAGCCAACATCTGCCAATCCTCCTCTTTTTGCTGAGGAAGACTGGCCCTGGGCTAACATCCCTGCCCATCTTCCTCCACTCTATATGGGACGCCGCCACAGCATGGGCCGACAAACGGTGCGTCAGTTTGCACCTGGGATCCGAACCAGCGAACCCCGGGCCGCCACAGCGGAGCGCGTGCACTTAACCGCCTGCGCCACCGGGCCGGCCCCTGCTGGTCTTTTTAATTATAACTCTAAGGTATAAAAATGTTCTCCAATATTGCTGTCATTTTAATTTTCTTTTGAGAAAACCATTTTTATCACCACCACCCAGCTATTTGTGCTAGATTATGTAGCAAATGGCCAGATCATCTAAAGAACATCTACATAACATTTTTTTCGTGTTTCAAGAGATGAAAATACCATAAAATGTGAAGTACAAAAGTGCACCAGACAGTGGACACAAAAAAATATATGTATGAGATTTTATCCCACCTCAGCTTTTGTATATTTGAAAAGTAGAGTTCGTGAACTAAAAAATGGTGCCCAGTCATGTTTAACAGAAGTGGATTTAACCTGATTACAACACTAACACCTGTAACACTGATTTGATATTTACAAAAAGTCATATTTTTCTTTTTTTTCCAACTTTATTGAGATGTAATTGACATGTAACATTGTGTAAATTTAAGATGTACATGTTGATTTGATACACTTATATATTACAAAATGATTACCACCATAGCATTAGCTAACATCTCTTATCACGTCACATAATTACCATTTCTTTTTTGTGTTGAGAATCATATTTTTCACTAAATTAAAGTCAGTGCAACACCCACACAAGCTAGAATGCTAGCTGTTTGGTGAACAAGGACCTGACATCAGAACAAGAAGTCTGTAAAGTCCCAAACTTTAAAAGTGTGGTCTTTTTCAAACTGTATCCATTCCTGACATTGAAGATGTGAAACCCTGTCCCATTCCTCTTTGTGTGTGGATTTATGATCTTGGCATTTCACATTAAGCATCTGGATTTCCAAATACTTCTTCCTCTTGCTTCAAAGTCTTATAACTTTCTTAATCAACTGAGCTACATCCAGCTTCATCTTCACTCTTAGTACCCATTAATTTTCTAAATTTGACATTTTGGTCCTTGTTTTCAAAATTCAATTTATCCCATATTTAAGCAGGCTGGGATTTGTCCCCTTCTTTCTTGCCTTGCTGAAGTGTTTCCCTTTTCTTCTCTTGTTCAGCAGATTTCATTGGATTCATAGCTGCTGGGTTGTACTATCTAGAAACGGCTGTTCTGGTCCCCAAGCTTTATCTTGTAGGGCTGTCATTTGAGCTGCCATAGCTATCTGAGAAGTTGCTTGTGTTCTTCATGCCAACAGGGCAGCAACATTGAGAACAAAATCTCCAGTAGCTGCAACTATTTCTTGTTGTTTCTGTTTTTCAGCCATTTTCTTTTCTCATTGTTCTTGTAATTTCTCTGTCCTTTCCTACCTCTTAGCTAAAGCTTTTTGGGCATCCATTGCTGTGTTTCTGCCTCTGAAGAGAGTCAGACTAGGAGTCCGGCTTAAACTTTTGCTAAATCTTCTTGGTTTTTCCCTTCTCTTCTTTCTTTCTCCACCTCTACTTCTTGTACCACTCCTCCTTCTACCCCTATGCCTGTGTCTTGAGCTTGAGCAGGAACGAGATCTGATCCGCAGTTTTCTTCCCAGCTTGAGGATCATGATTTCTTCCACTCCCTGCTTCTACTACGCTGACACCTTTTATGAGACCTACATCTTGAGTGACTTCTGCCTTTTGATGACTTACTTTCTTTGCATTTGTATCTGTCCTCACCATTTTCAGATGAATTTAGTTGCTGTCTTCTTGTATGAGAAGAATGTTCTTTGTTATTATGTTCCTCAGATTTATGTTTCTTAGAGAATTTATTTTTGGATTCATGTCTTCTTATTTTGCTCTCTGAGTCTGCAGCATCTTCAGTTCAGTCTCTTCATGCATTTGCATGTTCTTTGCCTGCGTTTGGCTCTGGCTCCTGCGTTTTCTTCCTACATCATCTGACTTTTGTTCTTTCTCTTGACCCTGATTGTGATCATGAATAATGATATTTCGAGGCTCTAGGAGAAACAGATGCATCTGACTGCTCTTTTGGGGGAAATATGTTTTCTGGAGCTAGTCCATCTCGTTCTGTATCACTGGTCTATTTGAGAACCCAACTGTTAACTATATTGTGTCCCCACAAAATTTATATGTTGAAGCCCTAAACCCCAATGTGACTGTATTTGGAGATGGGGCCTTTAAAGAAGTTATTATGGTTAAATGAGGTCATAGGAGTGGGGCCCTGATCCCGTACAAATGGTGGTGTTATAAGAAGAGGAAGAGACCCCCGCGAGCTCTCTCTTTCATGCACGTGAACTAAAGAAAGGCCTGTCAAGGACACAGTGAGAAGGTGGCTGTCTGCAAGCCAGGAGGAAAGTCCTCACCAGAAACCAATCCTGCCAGAACTTGATCTGGGACTTCTAGCCTCCAGAACTGTGAGAAAATAAATTTCTGCTGTTTGAGCCACACAGCCTGTTGTATTTTGTTATGGCGGCCAGAGCAGACTAATACACCAATCTTAATTTCATTAAAATGAAAACAGCCCCCTGCTGGACAGAGAAAACTGGACTGTGGTTACCCGGGAAGTGGGGGTGGGGGGTGGGGGATGGGCACAAGGGGTGAAGGGAGTCATATATGGGGTGAAGGACAAACAAAAATGTACAACCCAAAATCTCACAATGTTAGAAACCATTAAAATATCAATAAAAATGTAAAAAAAAAAAAAAAAAAAAAAATATATATATATAAATGAAAAAATATAAAATAAAATAAATGGTACGCTTTGATAAGTTATGGCCTCCACCATAAGGTGTACCTCCATGAAATTTTCAGTCAGCGTCAAGATAGTGAACATATCCATCACCTTCAAAAGTTTTCTCATGCACCTTTGTTATCCCTCCTTCCTACCCCTCTGTGACTTTCTCTCCCCAAACAACCACTGATTTGCTTTCCATCGCTATAGATTAGTTTGCATTTTCTAGAGTTTATATAAATGGAATCAGACAATTTGTACACCAATTTTGTCTAGCTTCTGTCACTTAACATAATTCTTTTGAAATTCATCCATGTTGTGTGTGTCAACAGTTTGTTCCTTTGTGTTGCTGAGTAAGGTTCTGTTCTATGGATATACTACAAATTGTTTATCCAGTCACGTGTTGATGTATATGTGAGTTGTTTCTAGTTTTGGGCTATTACAAATAAAGCTGCTATGAACATTTGTAAAAAAAAAAAAAAAAAAAAAAAAACAGCCCCTTGGTACAGTGCTGCTGAGAAATATGGTCTGCCTCTCCTCACATATGCTCTGAGCGTCTTAGTCCAGAGTCCTGGCTGCTAGGGCAGCGCCTCCACTTGCTGCTTTTAAGAGTACCAACCACCCAGAAGCTGCCCACACACTGACTAAATTGTTCCCACGAGAGACCCAGATTGCACAAAGCGGATCTACCATTGCTTTTTTTTACATTTAGCTCATTAATATCTGTAAGGTATTTTTACGTCTGCATTGAGATAGGTAAACTGCCTTTATTTTTTCCCCCAAAGGATAGCCATTTGTCTCAACACTATTTATCAACTAGTTCATCTTTTCTTCCACCAATTTAAAATACAGTCTTTATCAGAAATTGTATTTTCTTGGCATGGGAGGCCCCAAGCACAGTGAAGTGCCGCCACCCACAAACCTGCCAGGATGGGGGAAGAGGAGGGAGAGGAAGAGGATTTGGTGGTGCCAACCATGGAGGCTACATGAATGTCATGCTGGGTATGGGGGTACGGGAATTATGGTATGGAGGCAACTTGGTGACAGCAGACTGTGGTGACTTTTGTACAGACTGCTACGACTGTCATGATTTTGCATGTTCCTAGAGCATCTAAAAGTATTGCACACAAAATCAACTTTTTGCTCCAATTTTCTTAAACTTAAAAACCCAAAGTATTCATGCTGTGTTCCTGTGCTTCACTGGGTTTCTTAACTATGGCTTTTTACTGCAGCTTGTCTGAAACTCCTAGCCTGCGGAATTTAAGACAATGGCAGTTTTTATCATGATTTGCCTTTGAACTTGGTCATATTGAAGTTCACAGTAAGTGGAAAATAATTTTCAGAGAATATATTTTTGTTTGGAATTGCGCAGAATTCTGGAGCCAGCATTGTTCAGCATTAAGGCAAAAGCCCACCTTTGCTTTTTATGGAAAGTATTACTTTATTTAAGAGACAGATAATCATGCATTTTAATCTACCTTTGTCTTAGTTTACAGCAGGTTTTGTATGAATTTTTAACCTCTTAACCGATTCTGGTTTATGCCTTTAACAGTACTGAAAATGACTTACCACATCTGAAAAAAAATGTATTTTTTTATAAACGTGTATGTTTCAGTATTTTATATTCTCTCTCACTGATCTATACTTTTATTCCTGTCTTAGTGTTACACTATTTTAATTACCAAAACTTTGCAGTGAATTTTGATACCTAGTAAGATAAGTCATTCCTTATTACTCTTTTTCCAAAAATTCTTGGTAGAGTGTTCTTTCACATTTTATTTTCTATAAGAACTTTAGACTTTGTCAGTTTCGTTTTTTTAAACGTCCTGTGAGGAACTTCCACCCTTCAAAGTTCATTTTCTTCTTTTAAAACTATGAAACGTAAATTTTGAAAGAACGTGTATACACACAAGGACAGAGAGAACAGGAGAGGAGACAATAGCAAGGAGTTTTTTTTTTTTAATTGATGTTTTAATAGTTTATAACATTGTGAAATTTTGGGTTGTACATTTTTGTTTGTCCATCACCACATATATGTCTCCCTTCACCCCTTGTGCCCACCCCCCCACCCCCATTGCCCCTGGTAACCACAATACAGTTTTCTCTGTCCATGTGTTGGTTTATATTCCACATATGAGTGAGATCATACAGCGTTTGTCTTTCTCTTTCTGGCTTACTTTACTTAACATAATACCCTCCAGGCCCATCCATGTTGTTGCAAATGGGACGATTTTGTCTTTTTTATGGCTGAATAGTATTCCATTGTATATATATACCACATCTTCTTGAGCCACTCATCAGTCGAGGGACACTTAGGTTGCTTCCACTTCTTGGCTATGGTGAATAATGCTGCAATGAACATAAGGGTGCATAAGCCTCTTTGGATTGTTGATTTCAGGTTCATTGGATAGATTCCCAGTAGTGGATAGCTGGATCATAGGGCATCTCTATTTTTAATTCTTTGAGGAATCTCCCTACCGTTTTCCATAGAGGCTGCACCAGTTTGCATTCCCACCAGCTGTATATGAGGTTTCCTGTTTCTCCACATCCTCTCCAACATTTGTTGTTTTTTGTCTTGGTGATTATAGCCATTCTAACGGGCGTAAGGTGATATCTTAGTGTTGTTTTGATTTGCATTTCCCTGATGATTAGTGATGTTGAGCATCTTTTCATGTGCCTATTGGCCATCTGTATATCTTCTTTGGAGAAGTGTCTGTTCATTTCCTCTGCCCATTTTTTGATCGGGTTGTTTGTTTTTTTGTTGTTCAGTTGTGTGAGTTCTTTATATATTATGGAGATCAACTGCTTGTCAGATACATGTTTTGAAAATATTCTCTCCCAGCTGGTGAGTTGTCTGTTCATCTTGGTTCTGGTGTCGTTTGTCTTATAGAAGCTCTTTAATCTGATAAAGTCCCACTTGTTTATTTTTTCTTTAGTTTCCCTAGTCTGGGTAGGCATGTCATCCGAAAAGATTCCTTTATGACCAATGTCAAATAGTGTGTTGCCTATATTTTCTTCTATGAGTTTTATAGTTTCAGGTCTCACCTTCAGGTCTTTGATCCATTTTGAGTTAATTTTTGTGAATGGCAATAGCAGATGGTCCACTTTCATTCTTTTGCGTGTGGCTGTCCAGTTTTCCCAACGCCATTTATTGAAAAGACTTTCCTTTCTCCACTGTATGTTCTTAGCTCCTTTGTCGAAAATTAGCTGTCCGTATATGTGTGGTTTTATTTCTGGGCTTTCAATTCTGTTCCATTGATCTGTGTATCCTGTTTTTGTACCAGTACCGTGCTGTTTTGATTACTATCGCTTTGTAGTATGTTTTGAAGTCAGGGATTGTGATGCCTCCAGCTTTGTTCTTTTTTCTTAGAATTGCTTTAGCTATTCGGGGTCTTTTGTTGCCCCATATGAATTTTAGTATTCTTTTTTCTATTTCTGTGAAGAATGTCCTTGGGATTCTGATTGGGATTGCATTGAATCTGTAGATTGCTTTAGGTAATATAGACATTTTAACTATGTTTATTCTTCCAATCCATGTGCATGGGATGTCTTTCCATTTCTTTATGTCATCATCGATTTCTTTCAATAATGTCTTGTAGTTTTCATTGGATAGGTCTTTCACCTCCTTGGTAAGATTTATTCCTAGATATTTTATTCTTTTTGATGCCATTGTAAATGGTATTATCTTTTTGAGCTTTACTCCTAGATATTTTATTCTTTTTGATGCCATTGTAAATGGTATTATCTTTTTGAGCTCTCTTTCTGTTAGTTCATTATTAGCATACAGAAATGCAACTGATTTTTGTAGATTGATTTTGTACCCTGTGACTTTGCTGTAGTTGTTGATTATTTCTAATAGTTTTCCCACGGATTCTTTAGGGTTTTCTGTATATAAAATCATGTCATGAGCAAATAGTGAGAGTTTCACTTCTTCGTTGCCTATTTGGATTCCTTTTATTCCTTTTTCTTGCCTAATTGCTCTGGCCAAAACCTCCAGTACTATGTTGAATAGGAGTGGTGAGAGTGGGCAGCCCTACCTCGTTCCTGTTCTCAGAGGAATGGCTTTCAGTCTTTCCCCGTTGAGTATGATGTTGGCTGTGGGTTTGTCATAAATAGCCTTTATTATGTTGAGGTACTTTCCTTCTATACCCATTTTGTTGAGAGTTTTTATCATAAATGGATGTTGTATCTTGTCAAATGCCTTCTCTGCATCTATTGAGATGACCATGTGGTTTTTATTCTTCGTTTTGTTGATGTGGTGTATCACGTTGATTGATTTGTGGATGTTGAACCATCCCTGCGTCCCTGGTATAAATCCCACTTGATCATGGTGTGTGATCTTTTTAATGTATTGCTGTATTCGGTTTGCCAATATTTTGTTGAGGATTTTTGCATCTATGTTCATCAATGATATTGGCCTGTAGTTTTCCTTCTTTGTATTGTCTTTGTCTGGCTTTGGTATCAGGGTGATGTTGGCCTCATAGACTGATTTAGGAAGTGTTCCATCTTCCTCTATTTTTTGGAATAGTTTGAGAAGGACAGGTATTAAATCTTCTTTGAATGTTTGGTAAAATTCACCGGAGAAGCCATCTGGTCCTGGACTTTTATTTTTTGGGAGGTTTTTGATTACTATTTCAATCTCTTTACTTGTGATTGGTCTATTCAGATTCTCCATTTCTTCTTGGTTCAGTTTTGGGAGGTTGTATGAGTCTAAGAATTTATCCATTTCTTCTAGATTGTCTAATTTGTTGGCATATAATTTCTCATAGTATTCTCTTATAATCCTCTGTATTTCTGTGGTATCCGTTGTAATTTCTCCTCTTTCATTTCTAATATTATTTACTTGAGCCTTTTCTCTTTTTTTCTTGGTAAGTCTGGCTAAGGGTTTGTCAATTTTGTTTATCTTCTCAAAGAACCAACTCTTTGTTTCATTAATCCCTTCTACTGTTTTTTTGGTCTCAATTTCATTAATTTCTGCTCTGATTTTTATTATTTCTCTCCTTCTGCTGACTTTGGGCTTTGTGTGTTCTTCTTTTTCTAGTTCTGTTAGGTGTAATTTAAGATTGCTTATTTGGGCTTTTGCTTATTTGTTAAGGTGGGCTTGTATCGCTGTGAGTTTCCCTCTCAGGACCGCTTTTGCTGCATCTCATATGGTTTAGTATGGCATATTTTCATTTTCATTTGTTTCCAGATAGTTTTTGATTTCTCCTTTAATTTCATCAATGATCCAGTGGTTGTTCAGTAGCATGTTGTTTAATCTCCACATTTTTGTCACTTTCCCAGTTTTTTTTTCTTGGTTGATTTCCAGTTTCATAGCATTATGGTCTGAAAAGATGCTTGTTATGATTTCAGTCTTAAATTTATTGAGGCTTGCTTTGTTTCTCAACATATGGTCTGTCCTTGAGAATGTTCCATGCACGCTTGAGAAGAATGTGTAGTCAGCTGTTTTTTGATGGAGTGCTCTGCATGTGTCTACTAGGTCCATCTCGTCCAGTTTTTCATTTAAGTCCACTATTTCTTTATTGACTTTTTGTCTGGATGATCTATCCATTGATGTAAGTGGGATATTAAGATCCCCTACTATTATTGTGTTGTTGTTAATGTCTCCTTTTAGGATTGTTAATAGCTAACCTTGGTGCTCCTGTGTTGGGGGCGTATATATTTATAAGTGATATGGGGCCCCTTTTATCATTATATATTTCCCTTCTTTCTCTCTCTTAACCTGTTTTATCTTGAAGTCTACTTTGTCTGATATGAGTATGGCAACACCTGCTTTCTTTTGTTTGCCATTAGCTTGGAGTATTGTCTTCCATCTTTTCACTCTGAGCCTGTGCTTGTCTTTAGAGCTGAGATGTGTTTCTTGGAGGCAGCATATTGTTGGGTCTTGCTTTTTAATCCATCCTGCCACTCTGTATCTTTTGATTGGAGAGTTCAATCCATTTACATTTAGGGTAATTATTGATATATGAGGGCTTAATGTATAGCAAGGAGTTTTTTGAAAGCAGGAAATAATATGAATGCCTGATAATTGACTTGGCAAACCCAGGGAAGCCACATCCCAGGCCAGTGGCAGAGAAAGCTGATGGCCAACCTGCTACACGCCACAGAACCCTCAAAAGGCACAGAGCAGGCATCACAGAGTCTCACTGTGGTGTGGGGTGGAGTGGACAGGGAAAGCTGTCTGAGAACCAGTCAGGTCCCTAAGTCCTTTCCCCAATTCCAGTTCTCCCAGTAATTGCCTTTCCCCCAGCACAAGATGAGGTTTATTCTATGCAGAGGGTGAAAGCAGGCGTCTCTGGTTTGGGGGACAGCAGATGTAGTTGATGGTGCACGTCAGGGGGATTAGGTGAGCGTATGCCCTGTGAATGTTGTACACTAACTTTCCAACCCTTTTCCTGCCACTCAGCTCCTAAATTTCTAGCAGCTAGTCTTTTACTCTTCAGGCAGGAGATTAGAAATTTCTCTGGGAAATCTGACCAATCTAAGGGGAAAGAAATAAAAAAACCTATGGGGCTGGGGGGAGGATCCCCAACAAAAAGCCGTGATTGCAGAGATTCCAATCAGCCTTTCATTCTTATGAATAAAAAAACCAAGGATAATCAGACATCTGAGGAAATCCTGTAACCTGGAAGATAAAGTCTAAAACTAATAAACAAACAGTACAAAGCAACTTAGAGGAAATAGAGACCATAGAAAGAAAGGAAAACAGTGAAACAAACCAACAAATAAAACTCTATCCTTAAACCACAGAGAAATAAAAGAAGGTCATCAAAAATGAGCTGCTAAACAAACAGGAAGCTCAGAACAAGATGATCTCTTAGAAATTAAAAACCTGAGAGGAAAATGGGGGGAAAATCCCCATCTCATTTGAAGTATGGGAAGATAAGTTAAGGAACTCTCCCAGAATGGGTAGAAATGGAAAATGGGAAGGAAAAGATAAGAAAATAAGGAGATCCAATATCCTAATACAAGTAGCTCCAAAAAGAAAGATTAGGAATGGGGAAGGGAGGAAATTCTCAACAAAATTACTTGACAAAATTTCCCGAAACTGAAGGACTTGAGTTGCTGGATTATAAAGACTTACCAAGTGCCCAGCACTGTGGTTGAAAATAAACCCCTTTTAAGTATGTAATCTTTACAGTGAACTATTCAGTCACTGTTAAAAATGTAAAGAGTTATGAATAATACTGTTATGAAATTGTTGTATGTGTTTTTTGGCATACATATGTATGCATTTCTGTTGGGGATGTACCTAGGAGTCAAATTGTTGGGTCATAGAATATTAGTAAATAATGTCAAATAGTTTTCCAAGTGATTGGAAATATAATGTCCATTTATATCAATTTATACCCAGTCAAAAACTGAAAACAACTCAAATGTCCCCTCTATAAGAGAATGGATAAATAAGTTTTAGTATGAAATACTATACAGCAGTGAATATGCCAAGGTTTTATGACATCCAACAATATGGAGGAATTCACAAACATTGTTGAGTGAAAGAAGTCAGACAAAAGGAGTATATGTTGTATGACTCCATCTGAGTAAATTCAAAGACAGGCAAAACTCAACTATGATGATAGGAGTCAGGATTGTGGTTACCTTTGGAGAGGGGTGGTGTCTGAGGGGGCAAGTAGGGGGCTTCTAGGGAGCTGGTAATATTCCATTTTAATATGTACATGGTGGTTACTTGGTGTGTACATTCTGAAAACTCATTAAGCTGTACCCTTATCATTTGTATCCTTTTCTGTTTAAATGTTATATTAAAAAGTTAAATTAGAGAGCCGGCCTAGTGGCATAGTGGTTAAGTTTGCATGCTCCCCTTTGGCGGCCTAGGGTTTGCAGGTTTGGATCCCAGGCGTGGACCTACCGCTCATCAAGCCATGCCGCAGCAGGTGTCCCACATATAAAGTGGAGGAAGATCGGCACGGATGTTAGCCCAGGGCCAATCTTCCTCAGCAAAAAGAGGAGGATTGGCAACAGATGTTAGCTCAGGGCTAATCTTCTTCACCAAAAAAAAAAAAAGTTAAAGAATTAAAATTATAAGCATATAAATTAAGTTGATTCATTGAAAATTAAGTTGATTCGTGGAAAGGTGTTCTGAAGTTAATGTTAATTGAAATTAGCAGGACAAAACTATGTTAACGCTGTAATAGTGAAAAATTTTTGTACATGTATACATGGAGGTTTGGGGAAAGGACATAATATTGTAAGTAGTTGGTATTTCAATTTATTATTCTTTTATGTAAATTAGCATCTTATAAAGGAAGAAAGAAAACCACATGTGTCTGCTGGTTGTGTTACTATTCTAAAACAAGATTGTCCTGTCCTAGATTATTGCCTCAGAATTGGGATAAGCTAATGATTGGTGATCAGCTAATGTTGGTAGTTTTTGTTTTTGTTTTTTTTTTAAGATTTATCATAAGGCAAATAGTAGCATGACTGCCCCCTTTACTTTCAAATGTGACATTTATGAAGATGTGATATGTCCCTATTTCTCTTCTTTATCTATTTCTCCTTGTTTCCTAGGTTTTTGTGGAGACCCTGGATAAGTGTTTTGAAAATGTTTGTGAATTGGATTTGATCTTCCATATGGATAAGGTACCTTCTCTCCCAAACCAGGGTTACCAAAAAACTAAGGGTCTAGGACATCTCTAGCCACCTCTCTGCCTTCATGTTCTTTGTTTTGGTTTTTTACTCTAGGGATAGTCCTAGAACCTGTTTTATTTAATAACTTAAGTTTAATAGTTTTGGGGGTATTTTGCTAAGATCTGTTACCAGTTTTAACGCACACAGGATTATTACTGGGACTATATCATGGTTCATCTTTTACAGACAGACTTTTTGGTGTAGGACAATAGTATCACTAGAATGACTGGCTACCAGGCCAAAGGTGAGATAAATAGTTGATTTTATGTTGATTACAAATGAGTTTCCTAGACATAGTCCAATAACAGTGAGGCTTTGGAATAATCTTGACACAGGGGCTTTGACTTTCCTAGTAAAATTTATATTTTTCCTAAAGAGTAATGGAGTGACTAAGACATCAGTAACATACTTTGAGGTCAGTCAGGTGATATTCTGTAGGGAAACCAACTGTCAGAGGCAGAATTGAAACGTTCTAAAGTACATGTTCTCCGATTTGTGTTGCTAGCATAACTGACATGGCCTATCTCCTCTCGTGCCAAATTAAACATGGGAGATAGCCAGCAAGGGGATAGGAACTACCACATTTATTTTGTCCAACTAGGCACATGCTGTACCCTGTGCTGTTCACTGGTGGAGACTGGTGCATCTTAGGTTTGCTTGGTCCTGGTTTTTCTTCAGCTATTTGTTGTCACTACGATCTGTGGCCCTTGGAAGGAGATAATGATTTTTAGGAGACCACTACTCATTGCTAAGCCATGATCCTTTATTAACTTGTTTTCATCGTGATGAAGTAGGTGTGTTTAGATCCATCTAGAGGACTTTGTTGTCATTTTCCAATAGGATCTCCAGTCTCTGTTAACTCTCCCACGGTTCTCAGATGATACTTTCCGGGCTTACGCAATGAGTGCATTCTTAAGGTTGAATGTTGGAAAGGAGTGAAGTTTTCCTTCTCAACATCTCGCTTGGCTCTGTGGCTTGATGAGCAGCCTGATGTGGGAGAATCCCAGAACCCCATTCCTTCTGTAGATACCTGACTTGGGGCTTCCTGATAGCCTCACAAGGCTTCCAGAGCTCACAGGTGCTTTTGAGGTGGTCACTCTCCCTTTTCTAAAATCCCTTTGAAAGGATTTTAGAAACTTCAAAGACCTCTTAGCCCCCTCTTTACAAGCAGTTGGAGTTGCTTTAGGCTTGTCAGTTGTTAAAGGTGCTGCTATCTTGTAATTTCTGTTAAGGAGAGCCATAGTTCAAATCTAGCTTCTTTTTGTACTAGTGGGAAAAAAAGATTAAAGTTAAAGAGACTTGAGAATGTCGGAGGAATGGAGGGATGCCTTCTATAGATCTTATTGTTATTGTTTTAAAACAATCTTGTTTATTGTGAAATACAAGATGTTACTTTTGGGGTTACCACCTAGTTTCAAAGTAGATACTTTTGCAGATGCCACCTGTTGCTTATCAGGCAGGAGATGAATCCACATCTCAAAGCATGGATTAAGGGATAGGTTTTACTAGGGAGAGGGGAAATTCCCAAGCAAGAGAAGAGAAGGAACAGATCTCCCATCCTCCAAATGTCCCCATGGAGAGGTGTGTTGGGGCCAGTCTCTGCTGGAGTGACTCACCCTCCACCCTCCTCTGTAAGTGTGCTCTCTTTTATCAGGCAACTGTGGGAGTAGCCTTACCTGTGAGGAGGTACACAAACTGTGTGGACACCAGGCAGTCTATTTGGGTGCTCACTGCTTATAGAAGTTGTCTGGGAATGCTAGCTGCCCAGCTGAAAACTTTGGAGCCTGTGGGATGATACACCTGGAGGAAGCAATTGCAGGTCCTCTGGGAAATTGAGCTTTGGGTCCTTTGCATTTTAGTATACAATTTAGGGTCAGCTTATAAGTTACACACACACCCCCCCACACATGCACACACACACCCACACACATATATACAATTTAGAGTCAGCTTATAAGTTACACACACACACACACAGTTGGGATTTTGATTGGAATTGCACTGAATCTATAGAACATTTGAGGAGAATTTACATCTTTACAATATTGAGTTTTATCTGTATTATGGTATATCCATTTCTTTAGGTCGTCTTTGAGGTTTCTCAATGAACTTTTATAATTTCTCCCACAGTGGTTTTATATATCTCTTATTAAATTTGTTCCTAGATACCTGTATTTTATGTATGTTTTAAGCATATTCATTTTTTTATTTTTGCTATATAGATGTCACTTTATTTCTGTATGTTGATGTTGAATCCAGAGATTGTGTTAAACTGTTATTAATTCTGATATTTTATCTGTAAACATTTTGCCCATTTATTTCCAATCCTTGTATCTTTCATGACTTTTTCGTGCTTTGCTTTGCTGACTAGGAATTCCAGTGTAATGTAGAATAGAAGTAGTGATAGTAGGCATCTCGTTTGGATCCTGATTTCAAAGAGAAGCTGTCACTCTGTCACCATGAAGTACAGTATTTGCTATATATATAGTATTTGAAGTATAGTAGGTTTTTTGGTAAATATTCTTTATCAGGTTAAGGAAGTTTGCTCCCTTCTCTTCCTAGTGGGTAAGAAGTGTTAGTCATGAAAGGGTATTAAAATGTATCAAAAGCTTTTTCTCCATCTCCTCAGGTAGTCATGATTTTTTGCCTTATCATTCTAATATTGTTTTTTAAATATTTGTAAGGATACCTGCTAAAGCAGTAAAGTAATTCCAGTCCTAACTATTTTATTGGGCATGGCTTTAAAAGGAAATAAAAGGCCATAAAAATGTTCTTTCTTATATGTCTTATCTTCAAATAAGTTCCATAAAATATTTTGCTGCTGCTGCAAATTTCTTTTGCAGTTTATAAAACTTTATTTTTAGTTGTTCACATGACATCAGGAAATTACTCTCCATATCTCCTGAGGTTTTTGAAAAGTGATGATGTAAGGAGTCAGAATCGCACTCTACTCACCTTTCAAATGTCTGAAGGTGTCTTGCAGCAGGTGATTTTCTTTTAGTGGGATTTCAAACTTATCTCTGCCCTCACATAGAGCAGTTGCTAATTCAGACATATCTTCTATTGATAGTAGAAAATGGTCTTTTTACTCAGATAGGCAAAGGACCTGTCATAAGATAGTAGGAATATCACCTTGAATGCCATCCTTCTTTTTTTTTTTGGTGAGGAAGATCAGCCCTGAGCTAACATCCATGCCAATCCTCCTCTTTTTGCTGAGGAAGACTGGCCCTGAGCCAACATCTATTACCAATCCTCCTCCTTTTTCTCTCCAAAGCCCCAGTAGATAGCTGTATGTCATAGCTGCCCATCCTTCTAGTTGCTGTATGTGGGACGCCACCTCAGCATGGCCAGACAAGCAGTGCATCGGTGCACGCCCGGAATCCGAACCTGGGCCGCCAGCAGTGGAGCGCACGTGCCCAACCACTAAGCCACAGGGCCGGCTCCATGCCATCCTTCTTAATTGAAGAATCTCTCCACCTGACATCAGAACTCCCATCAGTCCCTAGACCTTTACACTCTGCATTAGATTGTCACAGAGAGCTGCCCCATTACCCTAAGCAGATGTGGCTAGAGTAGCAGGCCTGTGTAAGGACCAGATATGACTGAATTCCTGCTGCCCTGGCAATTTGTTTATTTCTAATCTGGAGATTTCTTTTTCAGCTTCCTAAATTGTTTTTGTTAATACTCTTTTTTTAATCACTGCTGCTCTCTTTACTTCTTATCTCTCCTTTTCTTCCTGTCTTAAAGGAAGATTTGCTCCATTCTGTTTCTAGAGCTAAGTCCTTTTCCTGTCTTTCCCCAATGTACACCACAATCTTGCTTCTTCAGCTCGTCTCTGAGGGGTCTTTATTTGTTCCTTCTTGTGTAACTACAGATCTTTCCAGATGGCCCCAGTCTCTCACAGAATCAGCTCTTCCTGTGTTTCTGCTGCCCCTTTTAACTGTCGTTCCATTTCTGTCATTTCATTTAACGTAAACTTCTTGAATGAGGGAGTGATTTACACCCAGTCTTGCATTTCTACTTCATCTGTTCCCTTTCTGGAGCCCCATAACCTGGTTTTCTGTCCTCCCCAAAATTCGCTGATGATTTCCTAATCCCATTTGCCACTCATCACGTTCTCTAATGCTTCTGCAGTATTTGATACTATTCATCATTCCACGGAGCACTGCCTTCTTAATGCTTTTTCCATCTTTGTTTCTGTCACATAGAACCCTCCTGGTTTTACCCTTATTCTCTTCCCACCTTCTATCACTAAATTACGTTGTCATTTCTTACCCTGCTCTTCTCCGTTCCGTGTTTCCACTATAGATCTCATCCGTTTCTCATACTTAAACCATTATCCATCTAGGTAATTTCCAAATTGGTAATTTCTAGTCCTGATGTATGGCCTGAGTCCTATTCCTATATTTCCAACTGCCTGAAGACATTTCTTCCTCATTTCATTCTAGCGTCTTATTTCTTCTTGCCACTTTGTATCTGGAGCCAGATTCAGCATGCCTCCTGAAAACCGTTTCTTTCCCCAGCTTCCCTTTTCCAGTGGTGCTACCACCATTCTCTGTCAAATACACTCAAAGCCTTCCCTCCCTCTTCCTTGCTTCCAACAGCCAGTCAATCACTAAAACCTGTTGCTTCTTCCTGTAGGGTCCATCTTATATCTTGTTCTTAGATTCACCAGTTATTAACATTTGGCACATTTGCTTTTATGTCTCTCTCTGTGGATATATACTTCCTGAACCATGTAAGTTAGTTGCAGACATCATAACTTTTCATTCCTGAATACTTCGGCACACATCCCCTAAGAACAAGGACACTGTCTTATATAATATGTTGTGCATAATTCTCTAATTAACATACGTAATTGCAACATAATTAAATGAAAACATAATTAACATATTTGGGAAATTTAACATTAATAAATACTGTTGTTCAATATGTAGTTCATATTTAAATTTCCTCACTTGTCCCAGCAATGCCCTTTATATAGATTTTTTTTGTTTTTTTTTTTTTAGGTGAGGAAGATCGGCCCTGAGCTAATATCCATTGCCAATCTTCCTCTTATTGCTTGAGGAAGATTGTTCCTGAGCTAACATCCGTGCCATTCTTCCTCTATTTTGTATGTGGGACACCACCACAGCATGGCTTGATGTGCAGTGTGTAGGTCCGCGCCCAGGATCCAAACCCACGAACCCTGGGCCGCTGAAGTGGAGTGCGCGAACCCAACCACTATGCCATCAGGCCAGCCCCCTTTATGTAGATTTTTTAAATCCTAATTCTGACCGTGAGTCAAGCACTGTCTTTAGTTATGGTGCCTCTTGATTTCAGTTGTGTCTATCAGATTTTCTAATCTCATTTTCTCTTCTTTCTTCTTAATCCTGCACACTGGAATTAGATTTGTTTTCCTAAAGCACCCTTTAGACTTCCTTGGCCACAGACCTGTTTTGGTCCCCCATTATCAAGCCTTGACCCCCTAGCCAGGCATTCAAGGCTGGCCATAATTGTCCCTCTTCTGTCTTGGCCTTACTTACCATTACTTCTTGGCAGATACCTTCTGCTCCAGCCAGAGTGGACCAGTCTTAGTCACTTTGTAATTCCTGCTCAGAGCCTCTGTCTGCATTGCCTTTTCACATCTTTTTGTAACTGAATCCAGCCTGAGCTTCAAGCTCAGCTCCAGTCGTACCACCCTAAATCTTGTCCTTGTTACCCTGGCCCATCGTGATCTCTGTGGACCATATATAGTGCTGTTTCTGTCCTTTTGTACCTTAGTTTATGTAAGTCTGTGTGTTTTCCCTACTTGATTAGACCGTCCTTATCTTTGTGTTTGCTCTTGTCCCTCTCACTGGATCTGGCATGGTGTCTTTTTCTGAGTGAGGTAGTCTTCAGGTGAGTGTCACTAAAGACTTTTCAGGTCTCTAGCCTCATAAAAGTGTTCATGATTGAAACTGCTGCAGGCTGGAGCAAAGTCTGGTTTCGTCTCTGGGGTAGTCCTCAGCTCTCCAGACTGTGCCATTTGGAGCTTATCTTGCCTCAGGCAGTTGGTTCCCTTTTGCCTTCAGAAATCCCCAGACACAGCTCAATATCGTGACTGAGTTGGGTATTGATGTGAATTATGGTGAGTTGAGTTTTGTTCAAAGAAAACCATGTGAGTAGCCTGATATTCCGATCTACCAGTATCTCAACAGCAAAGCTGGGTTTGGAATTCACTTGGGCTTTCAAGATTTGGTCATCAGAGTCACAATTCAGTGCCTATGTCAAGGTAATTTATCCAGCCTTTTTATAGATTTCAATCTGCAATGGGCTATCTCAGGAGAGTTGGAATGTATGCTTTTGGGCAGATCTGAGCCCGAGAAACCTCATAGTATGGAATTTAAAATCTCTGCTAAATATAGGCTGCAGAAATGGGAAAATGCTGAGGGCTCAAAATTGAAATGAACTGGCGAGCCCTAAGATGAAAGGATCATAAACAGTAATAATGGATTATTATGGTGCTTGTTCAATGTCCCTTCTGGGAAAAGAGCTTGTGATAACAAAGCTCATTAATGCCTTCCACACCCTCGTGATGTTGAAGTAGGTATCCTGATTGCTAGTCTCCAGGAATGGCGGAAAGAGTGAGGGATACATGTTTTGGCCTAGAAGAAGAAGACATTCTGTTTGAGTTTTAGTTCATGTGAAAGGTGCTAGTTGGCATGTCTGACTGTCCCTGGCTACCTCTGTTTCTCTTTCTTGATGTGCCTAAGAGAGACAAGGGGAGATGAGGTCTGCCTTTTGTTCCATCGCATCCTGAGCCCTTCTCTGCTAATGCTTGATAGATAAGAATTTTGTGGTAGAGTATTTTTCAGAGGCCAATATCTTATTCCCTCAGGACAAGTGACAGAGACCAGCAATAATGATTTCTTAAATTTCCAATATTGCTATACTTTGTTTTGAGAAAAGAAAGCAGGAAAAGCTAAGATTGCTCAAAGCTACACTTAATGTCTACTATAGTACACACTCTTACTTTCCTTACTTGAACTTTGCACTGCCTCTATGCACAATCTCATTGATTGCCTGCCAATCGAAATTACAGGGAACCTTTTTGGTTTGTTTAATCATTCCTTATTACTGGTTAAGGGCATTAGGATGGCAGTGCACATCCTGTGCACACAAAACAGCAAAATGTGACCTTTAGAGCTGTTTGTTTTTGGCCTTTTCAATAAAACCTAGTATTTGCCAGGATTGTAGTCAATAGCAAATCTTATTACCAATGATATTATTAGGATGTGTTACAGTTAAAACAAATTGTATATCACTTTGATTGCTGATGCATAGGCGCCCTAAAAGGCTGGAATTGAGATTCGGTTCTACTGTTCTTGCTATTATCCTTTAGGATGCAGAAGAGAATGGGCCTACTCTGAGATAAAAAGCAGAATTTCTTGATCCCTAGTTGAGAACCCTTTGCCAGGCTTTATGTTTGTATCAATCTAGGTAGGCTAGGTAATATATAACTCCAAAATTCTAGTAGCTTATAACCAACCAAGTTTATTTCTCACTCATTCATGTGGCCACTGTAGTGTCTCCATTCACTGGAGTCACTTGGTGGTCCAGGTGGATGGACATCCTCCTCAGCATGTACTTCCACCTGGCGCTTGTGCGTTGGCTTTTAAAGTGACACACCCCATTGCGCTCACGTTTCACTGGTCAAGGCAAGTCACATGGCCACACCTAAGGGGCAAGGGATGTGCAGTCTTACCATGTGGCCGGGATGGGGGAGAACTGAAATAGTTTTGACTATTACTAATGACTACGACAGTTTTTTCATTTATTGTCTTAGAGGAAACACTGACATTTGCTTCATATCATTTGGTATCAGAAAAATAGAGGAGGGGCCGGCCCCATGGCTTAGCGGTTGAGTGTGCGCGCTCCGCTGCTGGTGGCCCAGGTTCGCATCCCAGGTGCGCACCGACGCACTGCCTCTCCGGCCATGCTGAGGCCGCGTCCCACATACAGCAGCTAGAAGGATGTGAAACTATGACATACAACTATCTACTGGGGCTTTGAGGGAAAACTAAATAAATAAAATTATAAAAAAAAAAAAGAAAAATAGAGGAATGCTCTTATAAGAAGAAACATGGTTGAATCTTAGAAAAAGGCATCTCATGTAGCAACTTTTCAATTTCTCTAACAGAATATTTGGCATTTATATCTGATATACTTCCCAAATAAATTTAAGGTGACTTAAGAAATTAAAATTCCCTAACAGAATAATTGCTTCCATATCTGAGAAGCAGGTACCTCCCTCCTTACAGAGACTTTCCTCAAATCGTCTGTCCTTACCTTGGCTCTCTGACCTTGGAAAAGTACTAGTGTCTGTTGACAGTGTTTTTGTCTTTTTTTCTCTGATTATCAGACAAACAACAGTTTTTTTTTTTTTATTTTATTATTTTTTTTGTGGGGAAGATCAGCCCTGAGCTAACATCCACGCTAATCCTCCTCTTTTTGCTGAGGAAGACCGGCTCTGAGCTAACATCTATTGCCAGTCCTCCTCTTTTTTTCCCCCAAATCCCCAGTAGATAGTTGTGTATCATAGTTGCACATCCTTGTAGTTGCTGTATGTGGGACGCAGCCTCAGCATGGCCGGAGAAGTGGTACGTCGGTGCACACCTGGGATCCGAACCCGGGCCGCCAGTAGCGGAGTGCGCACACTTAACCGGTAAGCCACGGGGCTAGCCCCAGTTTATTTTTGATAAATTATTTATAATAAATTAACATTTATTAATGAGAAGGACACTGTGCAAGATATGGAGATACGAAGATGGAAAAGACAGATGCCCTATCCTCAAGAAGCTCATAGTCCAACTAGAAAGATGGGTCACATGGAGACGGTCTTTGATCTTGGAGTAAGCAACATTTTTTGGAAAAGGTACCCTAAGTTGAATGTAATTTTTCAGTAGGCATGGTGTTATATGAGGGAGCTCTCATCTTGCACTACTTTAATTTATAGAAGTGATCACAAACACTGCATTCAGTCAAATATATATGGTATATCTGCATATTGTACTTCATAAAACTAAAGTGTATGTAAATTATTTATACAGAATAATACAGTACCAAATCAGGAGCTCTTTTATTTAATGATTTTTGATCAGAGGTAGAGAAAGAAGAGTGGGTCTTGGAAGATAGGGCTGTTTCTGAGGCCAGGGTCTGAAATGGAGGTGGGCAGGATAGATGGTGGCCCATCTGCAGCTTTTGGCTGGGAGTCTGGGGTCCTAGATATGGAAGCCTGTTAGGCAACCTCCTGACTGAGTGCAGTGGCCCAGGCTGAGTGTGTAACAACATAGGCAAGGCTGGGCGAGCCTCACAGTAGTGACGGCCCTAAGTCAGATAGCTGGGGAAAAACACCAGCAATTTGAGGTGGTAGATCAATGCTAAGTGAGAAGAGCAATGAGGGCTGTATGAATTTTGAGTAGAGCAATCATCAAGGGGAGGGGGAGTCATTGGAAGGGAAGTGAATGTTGATTGGGCAGCTGCCAAGTGCCAGGCATTGTGCTAGGTACTTTATCCCAGTAATTTTTATAAAGTAGGTGAAAATGTCCCTGTATAACAGATCAGGAAGTTGAGGCTTAGGCTCAAGTGCGTGAAACTTAACCATGTTCTTTTCACTAAACCACAGAATTTGAGAATTTTGAAGTGTGAATATCATGATAGATATGATATGTAAAAATTTATGGAATTTGTCGATTTCTGTTTCCAAAACCAGAATTCTGGGAGACAAAGGCTCAAGGTATGGTGGGGGGTGGGGAGGAATGTGTGAACATTAAGGGTGAGGGCCGCTGGAGATTTGGAATTATGCATAAACTTCGGCTAGACAAAGGGTCTGCTGGTGAAGGCATTAGTGGCATTTTGGGCAGTACCATTTTTCATGGAATTGCTAGTGTTTAGCATCCCTGACCCCCTCTGCTAAATGCAGAGGGGTCAGTGGTACGTGGGAGTGGTATGTCCTAGATGAAGAGTACTGGGTTAGAATTCGGGGTGTGTGCATGGGATTAGTCGGAGAGAAGAAGTAGATGGCGATCAGACTGTGGAGAGCCTTCTCCTCTACATTTCTGAGTCCAGTGGACACTTCCTAGTGTCCTTCTCACCAAGCAGTTTTGACACTTTCTCTTTTTTTTTTTATGTTTTTTTTTGATGAGGAAGATTGGCCCTGAGCTAACATCTGTTGCCAATCGTCCTCCTTTTGCTTGAGGAAGATTGTCTCTGAGCCAACATCTGTGCCAGTCTTCCTCTGTTTTGTATGTGGAACACCTCCACTGCACGGCTTGATGAGTGGTGCGTAGGTCCATGCCCGGGATTGGTACCTGCAAACCCCAGCCCGCCAAAGTGGAGTGCACGAACTTAACCACCATGCCACCAGGCCGGCCCCAGAACACTTTCTCATTCTTAAAGCATTGTTTGATCCTGGTTTCCATTCACCTGATATTTTATCTACCTTTCTGGCTATTCCATATGGCATTTTGGGCTTCTTACCTCTTAAATGGTCCCCTTCTCTTTTCTTTTAGATACTCTCTTCTTAGGAAATCTCATATAATCCCATGGCTTCAGTTATCTGTCTGCTGGTGACTCCTAAATTACCATCTGAACTCACTGCACTTCAAACTCAGTTATGTCCAAAACTGAATCTCCAGCCCCCTGCGTCTCCAGGCTGACAATCTGACTCAACCTTCAAGGAAGTTAGTCTTTAGAAAACCTTTCCTGATGTTCCCCTCCTTGCCTATAGACTGAACTTGTCTTGTTTCCCCCAGCACCCTCAACTACTTTTGCCATTGCATTTAACACAGTATGTTGTTTTTGCTTATTTGCCTGGCTGGTTAAGAGCACAAACTCTAGAGCCTTCATGGCTGGGCTTGAATCCTGGCTCTGCCACTTACAAACTGTGACTTGTACCTTAGGAACTTATATGTGGACAGGGAATGGTGATAGTACCCAGCTTATATGGTGGATGTAAGCATTGAATATATGGAAAGTGCCTGGAACAGGACCTGTACATAGTAAGTATTTCATTCTTTGGTTTGTCCCCCACCCCAGATATTATTAAGGTAAGGATCAGACTGTCTTGTTCACCACTGCATTTCCAGATATTAGCACAATATTTGGCACATACTGGTTACTCAGTTATTGTTGAATTCATTTATCCATCTGCTGTTCTAGGGGCTGGGGAAATAGTTAATATAACATTCCTGTCTTCATGAATCTTATATCTACCAGGGGGATGTTACGTGGTGATAAGTGCAGGGGAGAAAGTAAAGCAGGCTGAGGGGGAGGTAGATATGGCTTGATATTTTATATAGGGTGGTTAGGGAAGGATATCTGGTAAGATGGCATTTGAGCAAACACCTGAAGGAAGTAAGAGAATTGAGAGATACGTGGCTCTCCGGAGAAGAACATTCCAGGTAGCTGGAACAACAAGTACCAAGACCTTGAACCATAGAAGTGAGAAAAGTGGGAAGTAATAGATGAGTTAGGGGTGGGGAAGAGGATTGGATGAGTCATTGTAGGTCTTTGTTAACCAAAGAAATTGGTGCGAGTCACTACCTCTGGGGAGGGGAGCTAGGTAAGTGTGGGCACTAACTTTTAGAAATGTTGTACTGTCTGCATAAATTGCCTGTTTATCACCCTGGGTCTTTTAGGCCCACTGCACTGAAGACTACAGACAATCTTTTCTCTATGTAAGCTTTATTGCCTAGCACGGTAAACAGTTAAACCACTCTGCTGCTCAGAGGCAAAGTCTGAGCTTGAAGCCAGATAAATTGATAGATTGTCTGCAAATTATCCCTTCACCCTAGCCTGGGAGCTATGATTAATGCCTGGAGCACACGTGGGGAGGGCCACAGGAGTGTGTGCACAGCAATGGAAATGGCCCAGAATGGCCTTAGGACACATCATGAGAGTCTGAAAGCAGATAGATCTGTGAGCTTAGTGAAAACAGTAGACTACGTTTACATCTCAGTCGTTAAATCTCTGTGGCCTTATATGCTTATGACTTCAAGAATTAAGGTTCATGTTCTGTAGAGAACAGATTGTTGACCCTGTTTCTGAAGTCAGCCAGGTCTGTACCAGGAGACATTTCCAGCAGCTTACAGCAGAAGGATGCGCAGGCCCATCCCCTCCGTGGTTTAACTACTGGTAGCACTGAAGGGAGGACATCCTCTCATAGCCTGGAGCTGAGCACTTCCTTATTTTTTTGCCCAGTCACTACATAAGTGTTGTATCCCTTTAGATTTTCAGAATCCATATACCTGAATTTACCCTATAAGTATCATATTTGATGTTGGTTATAGAAGTCTCATGGAAGGAGTGGAAGATTCCCTGCCAACTGGGCCTGACCCCTTGAGCTTTAAGACTGCTATTCTTTTTCTTTCCTAGAGAGTGAGAGAAATGGGCCCATTCCCCATAGCTCCGTCCCTGGCACCCTGCTGCCTTTCTCTTCGTGCATTCACCTTTGAGCATTCATCTGCTTTGACGCAGATAGGTGACAAATCTACATCTCATTTTGACCCTAGCTAAACACTCGTGTTTCCAGGAGTGTACAGCACCTTTCCATCTGAATGACCTGCCACCACTGCCAACTTAGTGTACACCAAACCACTCATTTTCTCCTCCCTACTCCACCTCCTTTCCTTCCTACCCTGTCACCCACTTGCCCCGTCACCCATTGTCTTCTTTTAACTTTCCTAGTTCTGTCAGCAGTACCATCTTGCTTCAAGGCATGAACTCCCAGATAGGTATGACTTCTTTCAATATTTTCTTCAGGTCCACCTCTTTTCTTTTCTCTATTTTCTCTTCCCATTACTTGAATCCAGGTAACTAACATATCAGCTCTAGGTGACTACAGCAGCTACATCCAGTCTTTCCTCCAACGTCCCTCCTGTAGAAAACATTTCTCCCATTTTCCCTTCAATCTGCGATCTTCCCTGTGGTCTCCAAGGATCTCTGCATTAGGGACCCTCTTGGCTTTCAGGCTGTCTCTGCTCTGGGACACTGACCTCTCATGCCCATCAGATGTATCTTCCTCTGTCTTCCATACATACATCCCAATTCCCGCCTCTTTGCCTTTGCCCACACCCCTTCCCCACCCTGAATTACTCTCACCTTCCCCTGTCAACCTTTCCACACTCAGGGCCTAGCTCAGATTTTACATTTGATGAAGTCTCTCTGAACTCCAGTGTTGTAGTTCTCCAAGCTATTTGTCTTCTTGCTCATGCTCTGAAGTTTTTAGTCCTAATTGTTTCCAGTACATTGTAAACTCTTGGAATAGTGTCAGTATGAATACTTCATTGGTTATCTGAACAGTGCAGAGCGCTCAAATATAGTTGATTGGTTGATGTGTAATACATATGTGTCCTAATTCTGTGTGGGTTTTTTTTTTTTTAAATTTTCAAAGTACTTTTCAGATAAATGTCAATTAGCACAGCTAGAGGCCTATTTTTAAAAAGCAGATTCTGATTAGACCTTGACTTTCAAGGTTATGACCTGTGCATGCTCATGGGTTTCAGTAGGTCTCCCTCAGCTTTGTCTCTGCTCCTTTGGGAGATAACCTCTGGATGGACTCAGGAGGAGCCCTGTGTTCCTCGAGTGGGATTCTGCCCGAAGTGGCCTCTCGGGCTTCTGGCTTTACGATTCTAACTGTGTGACTTAGGCAGCCTCTTAAAGACCTCTTTGTGCCTCAGTTTATTCAGTTGTTTTACAGGGATGATACCATATTTCATCAGTTCTCAGACTCCTTTTTTTTGGAATAGTTATGATTTTAACATCTCAAATCACGATTTGTCTTACAGTTGTTGACATTTCATTGTTTAATTAGCAATGTTTTTCTTTTTTAGTGGTACATAAAATAGTGGTGTGTTTTATAATCCATGGAGTCTTAGCTTTAATGAAATAGAGTAACATCCACCATTCATAGTTATTTTGAGGATTAGAGTTAGTGAATAATTGCTTAAAGGCTCAATAAATGGTGATTTTGTCTTTATTTTTACTTTTTTCCTACTCTTCTCTCTGCCTCCGATATTATCCCCTTAAATCCATCCTTTACACACCAGCCTAATGACATATTAATAATGTGGTTTTTTTTTTTTAAACCTTTTAAGGATTTTATTTATTTATTTTTTCACCCCCAAAGCCCCAGTAGATAGTTGCATGTCATAGCTGCACATCCTTCTAGTTGCTGTATGTGGGACACGGCCTCAGCATGGCCGGAGAAGCAGTGCGTGGTTGCACGCCCGGGATCCGAACCCGGGCCGCCAGCAGCGGAATGCGTGCACCTAACCCCCAAGCCACGGGGCTGGCCCAATAATGTGTTTTTGACTGTCTACCTCCGTTGTTTGAATTATTCAGTGGCTGTCTTTTCCCCATAGCAGTAATTCTTAAGGAGAAAGAGGACATGCCTCACTCCTTCCCCTGCCTTCCTCAGAACCTTATGAATGGCAGATGACACTGAGTGATTGAGGGAAGTGTGTTATGCAAGTGCATTTTCATGAGTTTAGAAAAAAGGTAGGAGACCACTGCCTAAAGAATGGGGCTAAGGCCCCTTAACATTGTTTACAAAGATCTCCGAGATCTCTCCCAGCCTGCTGCATCTCTAGCCTCACCTCTTGCCATTTCCTGCTTTGAACTTTGTGCTGCAGCAGTGCTGAATTATTTGTATAACTTGTCTTTAAGGATGTTATAGCTCTGTAAGTTTTTGACCCACCATGTAAAGGGCTAGAGAGGGTAGAGCAGGGCCCAGGGCCGTTCCAGGAGCAGTGCTTTAGAAGGAACAGGAACTGTGGGGGTGGAGATCATCTCCTTAGAAACATGTTTGTGGATCCAGGCACGCATTTGGAATTTTTTCTTGATGGTCAAATAAATTGTGCTTCACTTACTTAACTGCCTGTCATATGGTCATATTAGGAAGAGTGATAGAATCTCAGGGTAGAGGGCAGGGACTTATTCTTTGCTGCTCCAGGTGGCACAGGGGATGGAAATGGTTGCATTTGCATTGTAGCTCAATACAGTTAAGAACTTTCTGACAATTATTGCTGCTCCACCGTAGACTGGGCAGCCTAGGAACAGTAGTGAGCTCTTCACCAAGCTGAAGGATCTATTCTGTCTCAACAGCCAGAGAATAAATTCCTGCATTGGGAAGGAGGTTGGCAGGATGACTTTGATTATAATTACTACATTAGCTAGTATTCGTCAGGTACTTACTTAAGTGTCAGGCACATAATAGCTAAGTGCTTTAATTACAGTGTCTCCTTTATTTCCTGCATCATCTTATTTTATCCTTAGAATAGGCATGTCAGATAAGAACTCTAGTTCTCCACATTTTACAGATGAAGAAACTGAGGTTTAGAGCTAGGACCTGTCAGTTTCTCCGAGGTCACACAGCTATTGTAAGTGGCAGAGACAGAATTCAGACCCAGGACTCGGATTCCAGAGCCTCCACTCTCCATACTGCTATGCCGCCCTTCGCGTTCTCTCCTGCTTTAGCATCCTCGTCGTGGAAAGGGGTGTATTTGGGTCATGTTTTGTTAGCAGATAACCAACCAGAGAGAGGATAAAATTCAAGAGGACAAGGACTGGATCATTTTCTTTACCCGGCACTGGCCTTAGCATTTGGGACCAGTATTGCCGACAGGCAGCAAATGAGAGGGGTGAAACAGTAGATGAGAAAGAAAAAGTCCTGCTGGAACATTTTTAAAAAAGTACAGAGAGGGGCCGGCCCAGTGGCACAAGCGGTTAAGTGCGTGCGCTCCGTTGCAGCGGCCCAGGGTTGGCCCGGGGTTCGCCGATTCGGATCCCGGGCGCACACAGACGCACCGCTTGTCAGGCGATGCTGTGGCAGTGTCCCATATCAAGTGGAGGAAGATGGGCGTGGATGTTAGCCCAGGGCCAGTCTTCCTCAGCAAAAAGAGGAGAATTGGCAGATGTTAGCTCAGAGCCGATCTTCCTCACCAAAAAAAAAAAAAAAAATTTACAGAGAACTCTGAGTCATAATAGGAATTCATTTTTTAAAAAAAGGAAGGAATAACATGCAATGAGTATACTTTGCTCCAGTCAACTATACACACTTAAAGAGCATACAACAAAGACAGCGAGTGAGTGACCCTTTTATTAAAGAAGAAGAATTATTAGCAGAGCATGAAGACTAGTTAACAAGTTGCTGGGCGATTTGCCATTCCCTCTGCCTGGATGCCTTCTCCATAAACCAGTTAGTTTAAGCCCCATCCCCCCCTAAACTTCCATAGTAGTTTGTACTTGGGTCATGGTACTTATCACAGTCTTCCTTTTATCATAGTTAATTCCATACATGCTCTATCTTCTTTACTTGATTCTAAGCCCTTTGAGGACAGGGTCCACATCTTATCTTCATTTCCTCTTTCCAGCTCTTAACATTCTGTGATGTTAAGCATATTTGAAAATAGACATTGTAACAGATCACTTTCTTTTGGTGAAAGTGAGTGAATTCCTTGAACCTAATGCATTATCTTGTGTGTAGTGGGTACAGTGGGCTCACATACACATATTCAGCTTATACAGATTCACCTCTAACCATTGGGCAAAAAGAAAGAGTAGACAGGTGCTCCACTCCCTGCCTGGAGTGAGTGTGAGGTGAAAGATTTGACTCAGCCTTTCTTTGCCTCTGCTCACGTGTGCCTGTCCTCTCATAAGCATCGTATGGTGCTTAGAGTGATTTTAATGCTTAAAGATGCAACACAGATTTTCAATTTATGTGGTCCCTAAACAAGCCAGCCACTTCATCTAGTGCTCAACTGGGGAAAAAAAAAAGTATTCAGTTCCACCAGTGGAGGAAAAATTAGCCGAGTTGGACTACATAGGTGATTTAAAGAATTTTTGGCAATGTATGGTTTCCGTCTTACTTGGTGACTTTGAAACTTAAATGTCACATAAGATGAGATTCCACTAGATTCATTTGTTTCCATTGAAAGAATGTATGATCATATGAGTGAAAGAGAAAGAAAGAAAGCAAATCAAGGGCTAGAAATTGAGTCTTTTGGAATTTCATGGCAAGAAGACATCTTGAGAAAACCATGGAAATTTGCAGTCTGAAGACAGAGAAAGGTCATAAGATTGGTTCAGGAGACACTAATAGCAAGGAAAAGAGAAAAATAGAACTTTACAGAGCAGGTTGCTTTCTTTGCCTGCTTTCTTTACATTAGCAGAACTGCTTGGGACCAGGCAACCCTGTACGCCTGAGAGTTCCCAAGGATATATCAGCATAGAGTAAATTCATTAATTGACATTAACAATGAGTGACAAAGAAGCAGCTAGGTCATGTTGAAAATACTCTGTTTTAGAAGTCATGGGAGTGTGTAGTACACTTGAAGGTTTCCATTGAAATAGATAATGGTGTTTTTTTGTTTGACTGTTTCATGCATTATTTTGTCTCCCTGGCTAGAAAGTCAGCTTTTCATTAGAACTGATATTTCTTTGTGTGTCCATATTTTTCATTGCAGTTATACCTATGTAAACACTCAACCAACAGTTGTTGAATCTTTTTTTTTGTGTGTGAGGAAGATCAGCCCTGAGCTAACATCCGTGCTAATCCTCCTCTTTTTGCTGAAGAAGACCAGCTCTGAGCTAACATCTATTACCAATCCTCCTCCTTTTTTTCCCCAAAGCCCCGGTAGATAGTTGTATGTCATAGTTGCGCATCCTTCTAGTTGCTATATGTGGGACGCGGCCTCAGCATGGCCGGAGAAGCCGTGCGTCAGTGCGCGCCCGGGATCCGAACCCAGGCTGCCAGTAGCGGAGCGCGCACACTTAACCGGTAAGCCACGGGGGCGGCCCACAGTTGTTGAATCTAATTGCCATGGTGTGTTCATTGGTAGACAAGGAAGATGAAAGGCAACCCACAGGGAATGAGGATAGGCAGTCCTTAGCATGTCTTAAAACACTGATAAAACATTGGACTTTGGAATAAAAGTGGGATTATCTATTAAAATAGGAATAAAAGTGGAATAAAAGAGAGAAGAAGGCATATAAACTAGATTTCTGAAAGGCGTTTTTATGCCTTCTTCCCCTTTTCATTTCTTTCTAAAATGGATAATACGGAAACTAGAGACTGACTCTGGGCCAAAATTACTCAAATGATGTTCTCGTCTCCTCTCAGTGCTGAGTCCACTTAGAGTGTCCTCCTACCCTTTGGCCTATTAAGAGCCACCATACCCTCTAGCATGGACAAGAAGATGACGCATACCCCATCTACCAAGAATCTCTTCCCTCTTTACACTCTGGACGCCTTTCCTAGGAATTAATGAAACCAACCAAGCCAAGAAGGGATAGAAAAAGTTAACAGCATTTACCTTTTTATATAGTAGACTAGATCTCTTATCGGTGATTAACAATTCTTTTTTTTTTTTTTTTTAATGAGAAAGACCAGCCCTGAGCTAACATCTGATGCCAATCCTCCTCTTTTCTGCTGAGGAAGACTGGCCCTGGGCGGACATCTGTGCCCATCTTCCTCTACTTTATATGGGACACCACCACAGCATGGCTCAACAAGCAGTGCATCAGTGCGTGCCCGGGATCTGAAGCGGCGAACCCTGGGCCGCCGCAGTGGATTGCGCGCACTTAACCACTTGCGCCACTGGGCCAGCCCCAACAATTCTTTTTTAAAACTTGAGTGTTTTAATATTGGCATCCTTGTGTTCCAGTACAGGACCATGATCTTTTGTATTTGTTTAGTGTTTTATTGTCTTCTTTGTGGTAACACAGTTGTTTTAAGAAAGATATGACAGTATGAATAGGCAGTGGGGTTGTGAGCCCTTGTCTTTTGTGGTACAACAGGCTGTTGTCCTTCAATGCAAAACACGTGGGCAGAGATTGATCTAGTCTAGAGGTTTCTATGGATGTGATTGAGCTTGGGGTGTGGTGTGCATTAATGTACCACTACTGTCTCAGAAGATCTTACCTACCCTCTCTGCCCGTGGAGTTCCACTAGGTGGGTTCCTGCTGTCCCAACATAGAACTGCGTTTCACTACAGTATTCTTCATGGTACTTAGTTGTAGCTGCAGGAGGTGGTACCACATTCTAGGTGGCATTATGGATTTAAGTCAGCTTTTTTGAGCTGCTAATATGAGAACCTTACTTATACCTATAGAGAAATACATTGTAAGTTTAGTACTTAAAAATAAACTTTTGGAACATGGCCAGTTTCAGGTCTGGAGACTATGTGTTTTTACTAGAGGAAAAAGAATAATTAATGTCTTATCTTCAGGCTCCAGATCACTTTGCTTTTAGTGATGGTCTCTGTCGACTTGGGATTGGATTCAGAACTTTCTGACTTCAGTGAGAAACATAACCAAGGATAGAACTCTTGAGGATGCTGACCCCCCTGTCCTTGGACAGGGTTGTGGTAACCGACTTGTCTCCATCTCCAGCAGTTCCAGAGCTGTGTCCCTAAGGAGCACCTCTATCCTTCAAGTGACACTTTTATTTTCCCTCTTAGACTCTTGTCAATCCTGACATGAAACTAGAAAGCTCGTTTTAACCCACTTTTATCTGTAGAGGTTGACTCAGGCAGTGTCTCAGGTAGTAGAGCATATTTCTCAGTACCAGAATGGGAAGCCAGGCCATTGTCTCCTCATAATCAAGACTTTTGAACCAGGTGAGCCTCTTTCATCCATTCAGCCAGCATTTATGAAGTACCACTGTTACCAAGCACAGTGCTGGGAACTCAGAGATGAATATGACATAGTACCTGCCCTCAAGGAAGATCATAGTTGAGGAGAAGAGACAAAAAATATGACAGTGCACTGAATTAAGTACCTCAGTAGAAATGCGCACTGGGCACAGTAGTATCATTGAGAAGAGGGTGATTATCTCAGCCTAGAGGGGTCTTAGCCTTTCTTGAGTTTACTTGGCCCACACCTTGGGTATTTGGCACCTCAAATCCTGGACGAATGTCTGATTTTTACAGAACTGCTTGACAGGATCAGCATGAAGAACATTAGAAGGTAATGAGGATTAGGATTAGCAAATCTCAGCAGAGTCAGCAGCACAAGTCCTTGTTCCAGGGTGGAGAAGTGCTTTCTTTCCGTCAGGAAGTCCCAGCAAGTTAGACATTCGTTTAACTCTCCTCTGATGCTACCCAGTATTATTTTTGCCTGTCTGTGCATTTTCACACTGGGACTGCTGGCCAGGCTTTTCTTGGCACAGAACCTCTGATTCAAGCTCTTCAGAACAGGAGAGTCACACCTTCCAGGAGTCCCAGAGCTGTACCTAAGCACTGTTGAATCCTCAGCATGCACCAAATTTGTTCTTCCTATTTCACCTATTAGTAAACTGGGTCACAGAAGAACTTCCTGGGAGAGCCCAGGGCACAAACTTATGGGTCCCCATCCTGATCAGGACATTCATATTGCCTCTGGGGAATGAGATGGAAAAGGTCTCTACTAACTTATATGACAGAAAAGAATAATGGGGCCAATTGGATGCCCAGTGGATCTAGTTATAGAAGCAAGTACCTTCAGGGGAGGGAAGACGAGGTGACAGCTTCCTAGAAAAGAAAAATAAAGGAAGACAGGTGTCCAGATGTGTGGAGAGGAGAGAATAGAGGCTTGCTGGCAGGTTAGATTGCCTTCAGAGGAATAGAAGTTTTGATTTTGGTAATCATTCCTACTTTTTGACTGTTTTGAGGAGTTGTAAGAGAAAAATTTTAATATGACAAAATTATAAAGACCAATTTTCATTCATTCAAGTGTGGCCATAAGTTTATGTATCTTGGTCTTGTAGAACATCAGTTTCCACCCAGCATTTTACCTGTTGAGATTTCAGATTCATCACCCAAAGTATTTTCTCAATTTTCTTCCCCTTACATCAAGGTAACCTTTTGGTTTCCTGGGGTTATCTTAATTTTTATGTTCAGATGAAACTCTTCCTGGTCGCGATTATTCCTAGGTCAAATCACCATTAGATTTGTCAAGAACTAAGAAATCAGTAGCACTTTTGTTTGAATTCTCTTAATAAACACTTCTGAATTAATTTTGCTGTCATTATTTTAGATGGTTGCTGACATAGCAAAAAGCTGTGAATTATTATTACTTGATAATTCATATTTGTTCATTGCACGCTATGTGTTAGGCTGGGCTTAGGGCTCTTGAGGACCTTTACCTCTTTGCTTTTTTCTATTCTTGCGGTTTTTATTGCTGCCAACATGACTCAGATTTCCTTTTCCCCCGCCTCCCTTTGGTGGTTTGATACTTTAACTCTCAGTGTTCTCTGAGGTGTTTACCTGCATTTCTGCTGGCATCCTCAAGATCAGTCCATCAGTCAACTCCTGTCATTTAACCATTCTTTGTGATCTGACTGTGTGTCTCTAGTATTTTACGTCCATGAGTGTAGTATTGATTCTTGGCGGCCGTCTCCCCACACCCATGCTTGGCAACCTCCAACTTTCTCAGGTACCCTCTGTCTCCACTCAGAAAGTGTTATCCATCTTTCATGGTCTACTTCATGTTCAGTGGAAGAGATCTTCACTGACTTGTCACATTGACATGGGCAGTTGGTAAGTTGATCCCTAGTTGCTCATCCTTTGCTCATTTACACCACATGAGTCACTATGTTACCAGAGGTCAGTTGTGATGTTTTCAGACCTGTTGATGCCAGTTACTGGTTAATTAATAATATACAGATAATGAGAAAAGAGAATTGTTCTATGAAAACTAAGGTGAATGCTTTGGAAAGGCAAGTTTACTTAAGAAGAGAAAATGAAAGGCCAGCCCTCGTGGCCTAGTGGTTAAGTTCGGCGCACTCTGCTTCAGCGGCCTGGGTTCAGTACCTGGATGTGGACCTACACCATGCATCAGTGGCCATGCTGTGGTGGTGGCTCACAGTGAGAATAGAGGAAGATTGGCAACAGGTGTTAGTTCAGGTTGACTCTTCCTCAGCAGGAAAAAAAAAATTGAATTAGTTTTGGGCAAGAGAATAGGTTTGGGCAAGATAACTATAGAAGACTAGAGGTGGAGGGTGCCTAAAAATCTAGGATGATTCTGTACTTACTGCTTCACGGAGTGTGAGTTCTCCGTCTACTTGAGAGAAGCTGGAAATTGTAGGTGATGCGTTATGGGAGAATTTTATGCAGGAAAGCTGGCATAGAATTCTAATCAGCAGTAAAGATCTTGTTGGCCTTAAATCAAAAGTTTGATGGTTCTCAAAGTATTGCTTACAGCAAATGATTTTAGGCTTGGACATTGGCAGAAAAAAGTCACAGTATAAGTCATAATAACTGTATCTTTATTACGTGACTTGTTGGTTTTAGATGCTATCCGTTGACTCTCAGTTATTGAGGATGAGGAACTCAGTGTTCTTATTCTGCCTCCCTCCTTGTTTCCCCCTTGTCTTCCTAATTTTGGCTGGTTGTAGCTTTTCTGCTTTGTCAAAGCATATAGCATTGACCTTCTGTTGTCGCTCTAATCCCATTTTAGTCTTAGTCCTGCCATTAAGTAGATTCAGTGCTCACCGCCAGTCCTGCTGCCATAGTTTTTCCAGTTGTCCCTTGGTTGGCAGAAATGTTTCCTTTTGTAGATTCTTCAAGGAAGGCTCATGGGAACAATATTTGCCATTACTCTTGATTGACAGTTGACTGGGTATAAAATTCTTGGGTCACACTTTCTGTCCTTGGGAATTTTGTATGTATTGCTCCTTTTTCTGCTAGCTTTGAATTTTACTGTGGAAATTTTCAAGATTTTGTCCCTCTTTTAAGTGATTTGATCTTTTTGCCAGGTTGCAGAAATCCATAAATCTTACCTTCAAGGTCTATCTTGGCACTGACTCTTCTGGGTCAGTTTTCCCTGAGATACAATGTGCGCTTTCATATGTAGATCCTCTTTTATTTCAGAAACATCTTGAATTATATCTTTATGTAATCTTTATGAACAAATCTTTACATATTTGTTTCGTTCCATGTTAGGTTTCTTTTATGCATATGTTGCATCTCCTTTGCTGTCTTCTGTACTCTCAGTTTCTCTTTATTCCTTTTTTTTTTTTTCTGTGAGGAAGATCAGCCCTGAGCTAACATCCTTGCCAATCCTCCTCTTTTTGCTGAGGAAGACCAGCTCTGAGCTAACATCTATTGCCAATCCTCCTCCTTTTTTTCCCCAAAGCCCCAGTAGATAGTTGTATGTCATAGTTGCACATCCTTCTAGTTGCTGTATGTGGGACGCAGCCTCAGCATGGCTGGAGAAGTGGTGCGTCGGTGCACGCCCGGGATCCGAATCCGGGCCACCAGTAGCAGAGCACGCACACTTAACCGCTAAGCCACGGGGCCAGCCCCCTCTCTGTTCCTTTGAACTCATTTTTCGTTTCATTTTACTTGCTTTTTTTCATTTCTCTCCTTTTTGTTCCTTACTATGTATTTAGCAGTGTCTCTTCTCCCTTTTGTTCCTTCCAGTTTCATCTTCCTTTCTCTATGTTTTTTTCCTGAACTGTGCTAGTATATGTCTTCTTGTCTCCCTACTTCTCTCGTAAGTTCTTGGACTTCCGCTTCGAGCTCTTGCTTTATAGTTTTTTTTTTAATTTTGCAGAATATTTTATAATTTTATCTGCTCCATGGCAGCACTTTTCCAGTGTGTAATCTTAGTCTACCTTTTGGTTTTCCTGTTTCTTTCCTAATTTTTTATTGTGTCTTTATATAGATCCTCTGCAGATTTCATTTTTATAACTCATCTTTAAATAGGTGAGTTTTTCAGGGACCAGCTATTTGCAAGATGCTTGTTTAGGGGAGGCACCAAGTCTTTGTTGCAGGCTGGCTGCAGTTGTTCTCATGGTTTAGGGTTCTGGGTGAATTTATTTACCCTTTATTTCTTTCCAGCCAATAGAGATAGGCATCTGTGAGCTTTTTCCCGATGCAAAGGCTATCTTCTCCGCTGCCAAGAGACCAACTCGGTGAGGCAAATATAGCTCGTTTGTGGAGTTTCTCATTCAGCCCCAACTCCAGGGGCTCCAAGGAAGTTCCTGCCTTCCAAAAACAAAGAATGTTTTGTCCCAGAGGGTGTGTTCTTTACCTACAGGAAGTGTATTTTTACAGGTCTTACTGAGCTCTCCAGCCCACGTGTGCTCTCTGTGTAGCATCCTTCCTTCTTTTCCTTCTCTAAAAGAGAAGGAGCCCTTACTTGTGCTCCCTGCTTTTGACAGCTTTTCCACCTATTTTGGGGTCTGGGATTTTGGTTATCTTCTAGTTTTGTTGAAAATTGAGTTTGCATTTTTATTTATTTCTCCTTTTTGCACTTAGAACACATTTAAATAACATTGTAAAATTGTGACTTCGTGATGCAATGTTCAAATCAGAAGTCTTAACTGATGTTTCCTTTTAACCAACCACTGATCCCTATGATATCCTCTATTAGGCCTTTTACTACACCTTCTCCATAAGGCCTCCACCACCACACTGTCATCCATCTTTGAGCATCTAAAGCCCAAGGAATAAGCTACTGAGACTTAGGAAAAGCCTTTCATTCATTCAACATGCCTACTCCACACTGGGCATTGTTCTAGGCCTTGGGGATAAAGCATGGAAGGATTCATATAAGATCTTTGACACACCAAAGGCGAGTCTTAAAATGATTCCACACGAGTAGGGGTAAGGGATGAATGGGGTGGAAGACACAGTTTGGGATTTTGAGGGAGTATGGTGGAAAGGGTAGAACGTGAGCTCTGGAGTCAGACCTAGATTCAGTGCTCAGTTCTGTTACTAATATACGTGACGTTGGGATAGTCTATTGACTTTTCCACGTATCAATTTCCTCATATATAAAATGAAGATTACGTTACCTAGCTCAGATGGATGTTGTAAAATTAAAATGTTACATGTAACGTGCTCAGCACATAGTGGATGCTCAACAAGTGTGACTTCCCCCCAGGAAAAAGGAGTTTGTTAAAAGAAGGAACAAATACTAGGAATACTGGTGTAGAGACCTATTTTTTTAATTGTGGTAAAATTGACGTAACTTAAAGTTTACCGTCTTCATTTTTAAGTTTACGATTCAGTAGTATTAAGTACATTTACATTTTTTGCACAACCTATTTCCTCCGAACTCTTCATTTTGCTAAACTGAAACTCTATCTCCATTAAACAACAACTCCCCATTCCCTCCTCCCCTCAGCCCCTGGCAACCACCATTCTACTTTCTGCCTCTATGATTTTGACTACTAGGTGCCTCGTATAAGTGGAATCGCACCATATTTGTCCTTTTGTGTCTGGCTTATTTCACTTAGCATAATGTCCTCAAGGTTCATCCATGTTGTAGCATGTGTTAGAATTTTCTTCCTTTTTAAGGCTAAATAATATTCCATTGTGTGGGGCTGGCCCGGTGGCACAAGCGATTAGGTGCGCGTGCTCCGCTGCAGCGGCCCGGGGTTTGCCGGTTCGGATCCCGGGCACGCACCGACGCACTGCTTGGCACGCCGTGCTGTGGTGGCGTCCCATATAAAGTGGAGGAAGATGGGCACGGATGTTAGCTCAGGGCCAGTCTTCCTCGGCAAAAAAAAAAAAAGAGGAGGATTGGCAGATGTTAGCACAGGGCTGATCTCCTCACACACACACAAAATATATATATATATTCCATTATATGTATGCACCACATTTTGTTTATCCATTCATCCATCGGTGGACACTTGGGTTGCGTCCATCTTTTGGCTATTGTGAGTAAAGCTGGCATGAAGATAGGTGTAGAAATATCTCTTTGAATCCTTGTTTTCAATTCTTTTGGGTATATACATAGAAATGGAATTGTTGGATTATACAGTAATTCTATTTTTAATTTTTTGAGGAACCACCATACTGTTTTCAGAGGGCTGTTTCTTGATGGGGAAGTATAAACAGTATAGTTCCCCCGGGAATAATTTTAAGACCAGTCGTCTTTAACATTTTGTAAATTATCTAAATATGAGAGTTTTGGCATTAAATCTCCATTTGCCTATAAACAATGAAATAATTCATATTGTATAAAATTTAAGAATGCCTCATGAGAGTGTATATGCAGACAGAAAAGTGGTTAAAAGACTCAATGTAGGGCCGGCCCCGTGACTTAGCGGTTAAGTGCACGTGCTCTGCTACTGGTGGCCTGGGTTTGGATCCCGGGCGTGCACCGACGCACCACTTCTCCAGTCATGCTGAGGCCACGTCCCACATACAGCAACTAGAAGAATGTGCAACTATGACATACAACTATCTACTGGGGCTTTGGGGAAAAAAAGGAGGAGGATTGGCAATAGATGTTAGCTCATAGCCGGTCTTCCTCAGCAAAAAGAGGAAGATTGGCAAGGATGTTAGCTCAGGGCTGATCTTCCTCACCAAAAAAAAAAAAAAAGACTCAATGTAGGCAAATATACTTTATTTGTATTTGAATGTATACTTTATTACACTCCCTCCCTGAGGTTAGGAGAAATACCCTAGTTACATCTGTTAGTGCATTCCTTCCACTTACTATGGGCAAAATATGGAGAACTGACACGCCAGGGAACTTCATGTGTCAAAATGCCCGTGCACAAGCACACAGACACGTCTTTTTTCTTGACTCTTCATTGCCTACAGAGTAAATTGGCCCTCAAATCCTCCACAGTCTAGTCTAGACTCTAGATCAGTGAGTCTCAACTGGGGGTGATTTTTGCCCCCCAGGAGACATTTGACCGTGTCTGGAGACATTTTTGGTTGTCACAGCTGCAGGGCTGCTACAGGAGTCTAGTGAGCAGAGACCAAGGATGCTGCTAAACATGCTACAATGCACAGGACAGCCCCACAACAGAAAATAATCCAACGCGAAATGGCAATAGTGCCCAGATTGAGAAACCTTGCCTTAGACCCAGTCTACCTTCCTAGCATTGTCTTTAGCCTCCCTCTTGCGTAAACCTGACATTCTAGCCAGACCCAGGTGCCCCTCATACCATACACCAACTGAATTGCTTCTTACAGCACCTTTCACCTGAAATCCTTCTCCCTGCTTCTCTGATGTCAGAGCCCAGCTTCAGTCCTCCCACATCTCTCTGAAGCTATCTCTGGTGTCTCTAGCTACTGCTCTCTTCCTTCTCTAACCTATAAGACTATTCCACTAATTTGGCACTTAGTTAACAATACAAAGTGATACTTGCTATCTTTCCAACTTGACTGAAAGCACCTTGAAGGCCATGTTGATAGGTTTTGATTTGAAATATGAGGTACCACCCCTTATATACCTCAGTGGGCACCTCCGACTTGACCCACCTGGGGCTTCCCATGGCAGCTTTCCTGCCACCGTGGGGTACAGCGGTTGAGTCAGCACAGCCCCTCAACTGTCACAGCAAGAACACTGGGATTCAGCTTTGTTGCGAGAACTACTAGCTGGATGGAACCTGAGTCCAAATGTGAGCCTCATGCCCAGAAAAGTATTCATGCTGAACCTGGTTCTTATCTAAGCTACAAGATATGGGATGAGGACGGCTACAAGGAATGGGCCTATTTTGCCTCCAAAAGAGCACAGGAGGATCTATCTTACGAAGCCTGGGAGACATCCCATTTCGCATGGAAATGTGCTTGGATAGGGATTGTTCTGTCATAACTGGACCCACTTAATGCCAATCAGTGTTGATGATGATAATATTAGTAATGAAAGACATCAGTATTTATTTAGAACCCACTGTGTGCCAGGTACCGGGCTAGGTGCTTTACACAGGTTGTCTCATTTAGTCCTCACCACGGTCCTGAAGGAAGCTGAAGCCCTGAAAGGATCATTTGCCTGAGGTCACCTAGCTAACAAATAGCTGAGCTGAAATCTAGCCACAGTCTGTCTGACTCCCAAGTCTGTGCTCTCAGCCGCCACCTCCCTGCCTGAATGTAGCCAGGCACCTCTAGCACTGCTCATGGAGAGAGTCATGTTATGATATGCCGAGACGTGGGGGAAACCCCTCTGGTCTCACTTGAGAGATGGAGATCCAGGGGGCATAGGTGCGCATTGTGAAGCGGGCGCTAGTGTCTGGTCTGACTGCTCTGCTGCTGCAGGAAAGCCCATGAGGTTTCCTTTTGGGCCACACCCTGTGACTACCACCCAGTGCTCTAACCCTTCTTGTTTTTGCCTCCCCTTTAGGTGCACTACATCCTTCAGGAGGTGGTGATGGGTGGAATGGTGTTGGAAACAAACATGAATGAAATCGTGGCTCAGATTGAAGCTCAGAACAGGCTGGAGAAATCCGAGGTGAGTACACAGCTGTACTTTTGTCCTGGCTGGTTAGAGAAGACCTGGGCAGAGGAGGAGTGGATACACGTGTTGGTTTGTGTTGCTGTGGAACCATAGGAGTGTTTCATACTCATCTTCTGTCTTCCTTGAGTCCATCAAAACTCACTGATTTGAAGGCCAGCCCTGAAAATTAAACAGGTAAGAATGAGGGTAAAGTGTGAATGGAAAAGCCAGATGGCACGGGAGGGCAAACAACTTCTGGCTCAGGGGGTTATGGCCTATGTTCGTGGTTTGTAATTCCTCCTCTCAAAGCCACACGTTCCCTGGAGGAACCCAGAATCCCCTTCTCTGATTCCAGCGTGGTTTCCTCATTTGTGTGCTGTGTGAGTCTGGTCTCCCAGCAGCCATTTCTTGTTGTGTCTTTCAGACCTCAGAGTAGCCAATTTCCTTATTTCCAGTTAGCCTTATAAAAAGCTACAGTGGAGTTTGGGCTGGGTTTGAAAAGAACATACCCCAGTCCACCCCCACATGGTGCTGGGCTTGATACAAATGCTCGCAGTAAGAGACTCAGAGGAATAGAACTTTTGATTCTGGTAATCATTTAGATCTTTTTGTTGTCTTTTGTCCTGTCCCCCTGAGGTCTCTCCATTGCTTTGTCAGACTTACCAGGGAGTGGAGGTTACAGGCATGCACCTTTACATGGGGCAGAAATAGCAAAACAGATTACCTCTTTAGTTATCTGAATGTCCTAAAGAGCTTCATTGCTGTGTGTAACGGAACTTGATCTTGCAAAACCAGGAATTCCTGTTTCTGTGAGGACTGGCCGTCCTGCTGAAGAAGCTTTTCCAGACCACAGCTATTGTGGTAACTATAGTTCTTTTAGAAATGCAGGCTGGGACGCTTCCAGGAATTGTAAGTGAGTCAGAGGCAGGGGGTTTGGAAACCAGAAGAAATGGTGGTTTGCTGGGTGAGGGTGAAATTGGAGTTGGTGTCCCGAAAGTAGTCAATAAGGAGGAAATGGTTTTGAGAGAGTCCTTGTCAACTTCTCCCCTTCTCCGCACATGGAGTGAGCCTGGAGGGTGAGGGCTGACCGTAGACACGTTTGCTGTCTGTGTTTTGTTTCCAGTCCTTCCATATCTGTGGGTTCACTCCCCTCCTACGTGTCCTTCCTCCCATCTTGTTGCCACATGACATTTTCAGAGCCAGCTCTTTTCCATTGCACATTATTAGTTGGCAAATAGTTGCTCTAAGCTGTGACATTCCTTTTCCTCTTAAGAATTTCTCTGTGACTGCACTTGTTTATAAGTCGTCAGTCTCTTGAGAAAGGGTTTGGTTTTATTTTGGTTTGTAACCTGAAAAGTGCCCTGATACTGAATGTGACTTGGTTAAACCATCTCAGATTAGTTCAACAAGCATTTATTGAGCACCTACTATGTGCCAGGCACTTTTAGGTGCTGGGGCTATAAAACTGCATAAGCCACAACCTGAGCTTTAGGAGTGCAGAGTTTGGATCCCTACACCATGGTCCCCATCTCACCTAAAGATTGTTTTGTTGGCTACCTGTGAGGAATAAGGAGGAAAAATCAAAAACTTGCATTGTATGTACTCAGTTTGGACATTTTCTAGGCCTCCGTCACTTGTTTTTCTTAAGCATTAAACAGATGACACTGAGGGTTTGTCTTATGCCCACCTCTCCTTTCTCCTAGGGTGGCCTTTCAGCAGCCCCTGCCCGGGCTGTGTCTGCTGTGAAAAACATCAACCTGCCGGAGATTCCTCGGAACATCAACATTGGCGATCTCAACATCAAAGTCCCCAACCTGTCCCAGTTTGTCTGAGGGTTGAAGACTGGGCTGAACTGGAGTCCTTGAAACAAGCAAAGCCAAGCCAGTCCTGCAACAGATCCCACTCCAAGCCTTAGAAATCAAGCCTTGGGCCCTGACCCTTGCTGTCTTGGCATGGGGGCGGGAATCCTGTGTCCATTCCTAGCATGTGCTCGGTTCTCACATGTGCAGCCTTGCCGGTCTCTGATACACGTGGCCACTGCCGATGTGAGGGGTCTCTGGCTTCCTCAGTGGGGGGTCAGCATGCCCAAGCCACTCACACCCTTTACCTCCTGCCTGCAGCTGCTCCCAGGGATTGAGGTCTGTCTTGAGAGGCCCACCTGCTTCCCAGAACCCCACCACTAGGACATTCTCTGACTGGGGCCTTCATCCTTAGCACCACAAGGCTTTTGAGGTCCTGTAGCATTTAGTTTTGCTGGCAAGGTGCCATAGCTAGAAAAGGGCTGACCCTTCAGATTTTGGGATGTGGTAAGTGGCAAACCTGGCAGGATTTTATGAGAACCAGAGTTGCCTACTGACTCGACTAGGGTTGTCATACCCAGCATCCTTTTGTATTAGCCAAGCTTTCTGATTCCCACCTTCTACAGAATACATTTGCCCCAATGCCATGGTCCTACCTCTGCTCTCACAGGTTTTATGTGCAGGACACAATCCAAATCATAAACCTGGGGCATGCCCACCACACTTCTGCTAATAGGGAGAGCACCCCCACACGGCCATCCCTCCAGGGTCTTCCCTCACAGGGGAGAGGCCCAGTGTCTGTAGAAGGTGAAGCTGACAACATGTGGAACACCTCAGAATTGTGACTCTTTCCAGGTTTGAAATACATTCTCCTCACGAGGAGCAGACGAGTCAGTTGCTGTGTTGTGAAGGATGAGTCTTCCGTGTACTGGAAACCCACTGCCATCTGTACCAGCTTCTGGAGCATGAGAGCCTGAGCTGGGGTCACCTGTTCTGGACCTGGCAGAGGGGAAGGTTGGGGATGCGGGAAGCGTGCTGGCGGAGACTGGTCACAGTGCAGCATCTTCTCCCCACGGTGAGAGGGGTCCCTCCCTGAGCTCTGCTTACGGGCACGCCCTCTGCCCCTCAGGTGATGTTCTAGAGCTAGCTTTGGAAGCCTGTAGATGTTTATGTGTGATAACAGTCTCTCTTCCGGTGGTTAATTTAGAGCTAAAACTGCTCCTTGGAGTAGTGCCTCTTGCTCCTGCACTGCCCGGAGGCCAGGTCTCAGGTACAGTGTGAGCTGCCTTGAGATTAGGGGGCTCGCTGCACCTTCCTGGTAAAGTCTCCCCACCTGGGGACTTCTCGTGCCTGCTGGCGGGAACCCAGACTGTTTCCCAGGCCTCCTAATGCTGTCTCAGAACCCGTCAGAGATGGTGCCCAACGGGCACCATCTTTTCGCTCTTTGAACAGTGCTTTCTGTGCTTGCTGCCCATTGCTTCCTACACCCTCTTGTCCGCACGCTTTCAGAGCCCCTCAGAAATGGGCAGTGTTGATCGGATGGTAGGCCCTCTTATGTTGGAAGAGGGAAATGTAGGTGAATATATCTGATGTAAAAACCTCTGATATCATTCTTTTGAAGGGTTTAATTTTTTTTTTATAAACATTTCAGCACATTCACATTCCTCTCTCTCACATTTGCTGAATGTCAAATAGGAACAGAGGAAGGAAACCGATGCTTATTTTGCCCCTACTGTAAGGTGGTATGAGCAAGATCCTTCCACAGTCCTTATAACAGACATTATCATCTCCATTTTGCAGATGAAGAAAGTAAAACTCAGGTCAGTTAACGTGCTTTAGGTCACACAGGGCTAAGAATTGACACTGTCTGCTTGCCTAACTCCATAGTCTGTTTTTTTTCACTGTTCAAGATGGCTTCTCCCAATTTTATCTTCTTTCTTATAGATAGGGTAACTGAGTCTCAAAGAGGTTATGTAGCTTCTCACAAACTGTGATAAAAACAGGCTTGGTTTTCTAAGGTAACCAGTGACACCACCACAGAGTGTGAGAGCGGGAGGGCTCAGCGTGTCTCCCTTGAGCTCACGAAGAGACGAAAGCCCGGAGAGTTACGTGTTGTGTTGAGGGTCACAAAGCTAGAACCAAGCCATTCCTCTTGAATTTATTTGTTTTGTGGTTTAATGGAGGATATCCACATGTCCTGGATTTCCTGAGATAGTCTTAAAATGTTTTGCCTGCCAGAAACTAATGGTTCCCAAAAACCATGGACTGGTCCTGGAGCCTCCAAGAGTGGGCATCCCAACAACGTCCCTCACACTGCCTCTAAAAATGGCATAAAACTTAAGCCTGCCTTTTTATTTGGAAAACTCAATCCCTTTGGACAAGCCACAATAATTGTTCATTAACTACCTGAGGTTGCCTGCAAATCCAGCTAGCTTTCTTGCCTGCAATCAGCAAAGCCATAAGCATTTTTTTTTAAATAAGTTAAGAGGAAATCCTCACTGGCCTTTTTTTGGAGAGGGATAGATACTGCTGCTGAGAGATGTCAGTTATGAACACAGGGGCTAGGCTTGACTTAGGGAGTCCTTGCCCCTAGATGGTTACACTGAGGATTTCCTAAAGTGGTACAGAATACTGCGTTTTCAGGGCTCACTGCCACTAATTAAAATCTAAAATTCATCCATTGTGCAATTTCTAAGTGCCTGGTGAGTGCCAGGCTCAGTGCTAGGCACTGAAGAGAGAGAAACGAGACTCTGCTTCCTACTGTTGTCTCTGCTGAGGATCTCTGAGTGCTCAGATGGAGTCTGACTGGGAGCCTGAATTTGTGGAGACCGGAGTCAGTGACTTTGTGTTATATGGGATATTTAAAGGACAGTAACCCATTTCCCACCCCCAGCTGACCCCATCATGCCCTGCTGGGCTGTGCTCGAAACAGCCTGTCTTAGTTCAAGCTGTTGTAATAAAAATACCATAGGCTGGGTGGCTTAAGTAACCAACATTTCTCACGGTTCTGCAGGCTCATCAGGATCTAGTGAGGGCCCGCTTCCTGTTTATGTCATAGACAGCATCTTCTTGCTATGTCATCACACGGTGGAGAAGGTGCTGGGTGGCAGTAGAGGCTCCACCCCCATGACATCATCCAAACCTAATTATCTCCCAAAGGCCCACCTCCAAATACCATCACATTGGGGATTAGACTTCAACATATAAATCTGGGGGGACACAAACATTAAGTCCATACAGTGCATCTAATTACCCACCTTTCTTCCAGACTGGTTGTGCTTGTCACCTTGAGGATTAAGTCAGGATACCAAGTCTTCTAAAGTCCTGTTATTCAGGCCTCTGCCACACACACAGCCAACCCTCCCTCCCCACCACCTCCACGTCTATGGAGCCACCCTAGTGAAGCCCTCTCTGGCCCCAGCTTCATCAGAAAAGAAACCAGGGGAGTATGGCTAAAACCAGGCTGCTGGCTAAGTCCTGCCATGTAGATCAGTCTTTAGTAGGGGATCTCCTTCGTGTGGCCATCTGTCCATGGCTTTCCAAATAGGATGCAGAGTGATTGGTGCCTGCAGATAAAGATCAGGAGTGAGTGCCATAGCCAAGGTGGAGAGCCACTGAAGTATGAGAGACCCAGGGGGTCGTGGGCTGCTGGAAAATACCCTGGTCATCAGTCTCCCAAGGCCTCTACCCTACCACCGAGAGAGTGCCTATCCCATTGTGGTCATTGTTAGCCTGATGTCCACATGCACTCGTACACCAGTGCGTGGTCAGTGCTCAGAGGCTGCCTAATGGCTGTCCTCATGGTTCAGACTTTGCCCTCAGGAGCACTGGGGATTCTGCATCTGCAGTGTTGGCAGCAGCTGACAGATATACAGACAGGCCTCCTTTAAGGAAATAGTTCCGTGAAAATGAATAATCATTTCCAAAACACTTTAAATTCTTTCCTGTTTCAATGAATTAATGTTTTAAAAAGGAAATACATTCATGTAGTTCAAACTTTAAGATAACAAAAGTCTGTTCAGCCGGACTCCCACACTGTTCCCCCAAACCTCCAAGCCCCCCCATCCCTGGTAGCAACAAGTGTTTCCATTTTAAAGGAGTAAGAAACAAAGCCCCTGGATTTTTATTAGCGAAACTGCGAGTGTGTCTTCTTGAAAGAGTTATGTTCCATTTGACCTCGGTGAGTGACCTCAGCCCGCTACAACCATGCCATTCTCTGTAGGGAGGGGGGCGCCTCCCAGGCCACCTCGTATAAAATAGCCCCCCTACTTCAGCACGACCTCCTCTTGCTCTGCCTTTCCTTTTTCTGACATACCGTGTGTTTGGGTTGTGGTTATTGTCGGTTCCCTACTAGGATGCACGCCCCTCAAGGGCAGGGGTTTGTTGTTCAGTGCTGTTTCCCAGCTGCTGTGAACAGTGCCTGGTACATACCACTCAATAAAGAACTGTTGAATGAGTGCATAGTTGGACCAGTGATTCGTTCTTACAGTAACTCATAGCTTATGCTCTCCTGGGCCCTGTGCTCAGCACTTAGGGAAGGAGAACCAGGGTAACGGCATTGGGAGCAGCAGGTGGGGAGGGACCAGGTGATGGCCTGTGGAGGATGAAGGAGAGGAGAAAGGCAAAGCTGATGACTGTGGAGCCCAAGTGACTGAAGGACCAGTTGAGAGAGAAGGAGGTGGTTTGGGAGGCAGAAAGTCCAGGGTTTGGATGTGGACATGTTAGGTTGGAGTTGCCAGAGAATATCTGGGGGCAGATGTCCACCAGCCAGCTGGGAACTTGGGAGTGGGCAGGAGAGGAAGTGAGCGTCCATCACAGGGAGATGGTGGTTGAAGCTGTGGGGGCGAGCAGGGTGGCCACGGGATGAGAGGAGGGGGTTGAGGGACAGCCTGTGGGCAAGGGAAGGGCAAGGAGAGTCTAGATAGTGGAGTGACTTCTAGTCAAGGGAGAAATTTTTCAATGAGAAGGCCCCTGCTGAGAGGCCAAGAGGCTGGGCACTAGGAAGAGATGACCTCTCTCGGGCTTGCATTTGCTCCCACCAAGCCCCACAAGTGAGGCAGCAAAATAAGGAAACTTTGAAGGGGTGATTCTAGCCAAGTGATGGGGCAGGTCCAAGCCACAAGGAGGTCGTATAAGAGTGTGGGTCCCAATCCAGCTCTGTGACATACAGAGTCCTCACCCATAAAAGGGGTACCAATAACTCCTGCCTCAAGGGGTTGCTGTAAGGATTAACCGAGAGAATTGGTGTAGACCACGAAGGGCTCCATACACATGCTACTGTCATCATTGGGATTTTTGCAGAGGGAATGGGAGTTGAAGTAGACGCAATAAGCTGGGAGAAGCGTGGTGGTGCTGGGAAGGAGAGACGGCACTGCATGGTGCTCATGTCCTGGCAGAAGGAGGAGGGGGGCACCAAGGTGGGCCTCAAAGGAGTGGGGCTGCAGAAGGATGATGGGGACAGTGGCTGCTGGCCGGGCCCCACCAGTGGGGTCCCAGACCCATATCGAGAGGCCACCACTGGATAAACTGTAGGGGAAGTGATGGAGTCTCTGGGGGTGAAGCTTTCCTTACAGTGAGGAGTTCAAAAATAGAGCAGCAAGCTTGTGATTGAAGGGACCAGAAGTGCGGGGGACACAGCCTGGAACTCCCTTCCCCCGGCGTCAGCAGAAGTCGAGAGGTCCTGCAGGCACAGTGGAAGGAATCAGCGTTCAGCCAGGACTGTGGTGAGGCCTGTGGCCAGCAGGCCTGGCTGAGAGTTGGGATCCTGCAGGGACTCCACCCTTCCCATGAGAAGTGGGATCAGTGGGCCTTCTCAAGAGCAAACCTTATATTTTGCTCAACTTGGACATCAGCCTGGCCTGAGAGCACTTGGGAACAGGGAGGCCCTCCTCTGCATCCTAGGACTGGGTCACGCCTTCAAGAGGGCAGGTTCAAGGTTGTCTTCTGCGTTGATGAGAATGAATGCCCTTTGTAAACCCATGAGATAAAGGCACAGCTGAAATGATATAAAGGAGGTACAGGTAAATTTCTCAAAGACTGGGATCCATTGGTCCCCCAGACTGAGGTGATATTCAAAATATTTACCAGCCAGCATGGCTCAGGCCCTGGGCAATCAGAGTGGAGGTACCAGATGCAGGGTGGGGGTGTTACTGGTGGTCCTCCCACCTCTCCTGAGGCAGCAGAGGGGAGAGCCCAAGAGGCTGCCACAGCTGGGGCTGCTGCAGTTGCGTCCTTTCCCAGCCTGGAGGAGAACAAGATAAGGCCCCACTGGTTGCGTGTGTGGCCTGGTGAGTCAGCATGCCTTCTCCTACTTGGGCATTGCGGTGGGAGGGACAAGGGGCCTTCTCGTACCGATCTCTGGACCCTCACAAGCTGGCAGCGAAACTAGAGTCAGGAGGCAGCCACAAGCCCAGGGCACTTTCCACTGCAGAAGATCACGGCCTTCACCCTGCGCAGCCTGGGGGTGAAGGTTTCCTCCAGCCTCTTGGTTCTGATCGCTTGGCACTGGACTCCCTTCCCTTGACCTGCCTCCAAGTGGCTCCCCAGTTGGCCGCAGGCCACACAAATCAAAGGTGGCAACATGTCTGGCCTGGGAAGTAACCCTTTCTTGCTATGGAAGTGCTTATCTAACTGAGGCAGGCTAGGATCTGAACTGCCAACTGCTAAGCCAGCTTTTCTGGAACTTCCTTTGTGTGGCTAGGAGGTATGGCTGGACCTGCTGCCTCAGCACGGGTACCAGAGGAGGCAGCTCCCACTCAGAGCCTGGACTGGGTACTTCGGGGCACTTACTGCTGAAATTCCCTGTTCTGAGTTTCCCAGCCTCTACCTGCCTCTTTTCCACCAGCTGGGCCCTAGGAAGTGCCAACCAACCCATCAGCTGTGTAAAGTGCACGAGGATGTTAGAGGTTTGGAAGGAAATCCCTGGGTTCAAACTCTGTGCCCAACAGGCAAGCGAAACAGTGATGCCACCTGGCACTGCGCTATGCCTGGCACAGGTTGACAGCCTGAAGCAGCACCCTGTCAGGCCCATCCCTGAGCCTCAGGTCACCTCCCTCCCAGCCCCAGCCAAACCTGTGAGCTGCTCTGGGCTCCTGTGGCCCCAGAAAGGCCACAGAGTCCAGGCTGGGCCAGGCTCCCCTGGCTTCCACATGACCTCTAGTTCCCACATGTGCTCACAGGTGGCCCCTTTGCTCTGAGCCTTCGGTCCCCAGCTTTGTCCCTGACTGGGGCCTCAGGCATCCCCGGCCCCTCTGTTCTCACCCCCTCATAGCCCCAAGCTTAAGCCCTCTCCCTGGGAGCCCACTGCCCACCATCCCCAGATCCTGCTTGACAACCAGCTGCCCTGGAGCCCACATCTCACCGCCATGCCCCCCACCCCGATGTCCCACCTGGACACCCCCCACAACCCTAAACTGTCTCTCTGCCTCCTCCTTTGCCTCCTTATGGCCCGTTTCGTCACTCAGCAGCCAGAGTGAACCTTCTCAAGCATTCAGCAGACCACAGCACTGCCCTGCAGTGTTTAAAACCTTCCAAAGGCTTCCCACCGGCCACCGAACAAAACACAAGGCCCTGTGTAGCCGGGCCCTACCTGCCTCTCTGTCCTCACCTCCGGCCACACTGGCCTTTGCAGCCAGGCTCACTGCCACCACAGGGCCTTTGCCCTTGCTGTCCCCTCGGCCTATCTTCAGGTCTTCCTCGCTCCCTTACTTCAGGAGAGGCTCTGCTCAAATGTCACCTTCAGAGGACATCCCTGTCCTGCCTGCCTCCCCAGTCACTCCGTGTCCCTCACCCTGCTTTATCCTCCATGGCATTTATCACCTAACACAATACTGTGTGCAACGTCACCTCTGGTCTTTTCACTATCTTTTGCTGCTGTTTTGCTGGTGCCTAGAACAGTGCCTGACCCATGTTAGCTATCGCTTAGTGAATAAATTTATTTATTTAGTAAATATTTAATAAATAGCTATCGGTAAATAAATGATTGTTCAACACATGAGTGAATGAACGCACACTCTTTCCCTCTCAACGGGCTTGAAGCTCCACATGCGCTCCAGGCTCGAGGGCAGGAAGCTCTGTGGAGTGGGGGTCACAGGGCCCGGCTTCTTGATGCACTGTGTGAGTCATTTAGATGCCGACTTCTAGTTGTAGGGATAGTGAATGAGAAAGCAATAATCGTATAGACATAGAGCCCTGAATGGGATATAAATTTGGTTTGAATCCTGGTTCCACCACCTGCTAGCTGTGTGACCTTGGGCAACGTACATAACCTCTCTGTGCTTCCGTTTCCTCATCTGTAAAATGGGAATAAACCCTTGAATCAGTCAGGTTCTTGGTTGCAAACAATAGAACCAACCCAGAAACTTAATGGGCTATGGGGAAGCTCACACAGGCTTGGAAGGTGGAAAGCCCAAAACTCAGCTGACCGGGCCACAGGGGAAAAAAATCCTCTGAAACATGCTGCTGGCACAGCCAATGCTGGACCTTGGGGCCACAGACCCTGCTGGCCCTCCCTGAGGAGACAGACTCCCAGGCAGGTGCCTCTGATTGCTGAAGCTCAGGTCCAGAGGCTGGGACACGAAGCAGAGGGAGGCTGGCCCCCGGATCTCACGGGGACAGGCTGCCGAGCATGGAAACAGAGCTGTCCACCACGTCGCATGCAGAGGGTTGTCGTGAGGATTAAGAGTTAATCCCGAATGCTCGTACACAGCTGGTGGGAAACGCGGGAAACTGATGGAATCCACTGGAGTTGGCATATGCTTATCCCACGACTCAGTGGTGCCAAATGAGGGCGAGTGTCCACCCAAAGACGCGGACCAAAATGTTGAGCGCAGCACTACGCGTGATCGCCAAAAACCGGGAACAACCGAATGCCCATCAACAATGGAAGGCATGAGTAAATAAGTACCTTGGAATACTACACAGCCGTGAGGACAAACCGCAACTGCACCCGACGACGCGGACCAGCCTTACAGCCGGGGCAAGAAGCCGGGCTCGACGCAACGAGCCGGTGATTTCCTCTCTCCGGCTGCAGACGCAGGCGCCCGCGCGTGCGCGGCGGAAGCTGGGACAGCGGGTGCCCCCCCCGGAAGGATGGAGGCGGAAGGAGCAGGAGCGGGCTTCCTGGTTGTTCTCAGGGGTTCCCTTTGTGAAGCTTCATTGAGTTCTTCACTTATGAGTTCGTATTTTTCTCTAGGCTTGTTATGCTTCAATAAAAAATAACAAACAGGTTTAAGAAAAAAAAATTAGTCCATGGGAAGCACTTGGGGTAGTGCCTGGCCCGTGGTAGGAGCATTGTGGCCCCGTGGTCATTGTGAGACCCGTTGTCCTGTCACCCGTTGGTCTCTTCACCCCCCACGCCCCCTCCACCGCCCAGGCTGGAAGAGACCCGAGTGTTCTCAGATCTGTGCGTGGACAGAGCTGGTGCCGCAGGCGCAGGGCTCCGAGCTCGTTTGTGGGAGATGGGGAAGGACTCCCGGATCAGCACATCTCAGCTCATTCATCAGGGAGTTAGCCAGTGCCGCACAAAGGCAGGAGTGGGGAGAGAGACAGTCTGGCAAATTAAGGGCTGGCAAGCAGCTGAGAGCAGGAGTGGAGACAGGGCGGCCTGGGAGGGGATGGAGAGCCGGGCCTTCTGAGGCGGGAAGTGGTGGGAGTCTATCCTGAGGACAGCGGGAGCCAGTGAGCGTGTGTGTGTGTGGGGGGGGGGTTTACATGTCCAGTTTTGCACCCTGGCTTTAGTGTGGAGAATGGATGGAAAGGGAGAAAAACAAATTCCAGGAGCCCAATTAGGAGGCTTTTGGCGGCGGCTTTTTGGTTTTCAGACCGGGTCACGGCGGGACGGTGAAGACGAAGAGAAGCGGAGGATTCGTGGGACATTCTGGGGTTAGAACCGACAGGGCTTGGGGTCGTCATCCAGCACAGAGGGAGGGTGAGGCAGGCCCCCACCAGGGCTTGGGCAGCCCGTGGATACAGGGCCTTGCTCTGTCGGGCACTCGGGAAGAGCAGGATGGGGGTGGGGTGTGAGTTAGGTTTGGGGAGCGGAGTAAGCAGAGACTGAGAGCAGTGGGCAAACTTTGGGGAGGGTGGGGTCAGGGGAGGGAAGGGAAGCCGTGTGCACGGAGGACGCCAGCTTCCCAGAGGCTGCCGGTTTGGGCAGCACGCTCAGAGGACAGGCTCAGGTTAGGGAGTGTGGGCCATGCCCCCAGGGTTTCTGCAGCTCAGGGGGGAAGGTGGGGGAGTGGTGACAGGGGGGATGCAGAGTGGGCCTCTGGTGGCTTAGTTAGTCCCTAAATTTCCAGAACAATAAACTGGGCCCTGGTGGATGGGAGGACCCTGGCGCATGGGGAGGAGAGAGCCCCCCCCCCCCCCCCCCCCCCCCCCCCCCGTGATGGTGCCCAGGTCAACAGGCTGGATGACATGTGTGGAGCGCTTGCATGCTCTCCAACCTGTAGAAGGGGCTAAGCAAGAGCGACAATAACAATAGTGAAAGCAGCTGTGGTAGACACTATTACTGGTCAAAATATCTGTTGCCTCTCTCTGGGCGAGCCTGACAAGTCCCACACCTTTGACTTCAGGCTTGGTGACCTAACTGGCTCTGGTCAATGCCATGAGCATAAGTGAGGTGTGCCACTTCTAAGCAGGAAGTTCAGGGATCACGACATGGCACTGCCATGTTCACTTTTATCTCTGCTGGGAGACCCGCAGTGTCCCAGATCTGGGCTGCTCCTCAGCCTCGGTCACGGAGCGGAGCTGACTTGGTGCAGAGCTGCATCCAACTCATGATAGGCATGTGGGGTGAGCAAGAAATGAACCTTGTTGGAAGCTGCTAAGATTCAGGAGCTGTTTGTTACTGCAGCATAACATAGCCTCAGCTGACTGCTACAGCGGCTCCTGGACTTGGAGGGCTGACTCTGCACCAGGGGCTGTGCAGTTGATCCTGACAAAAGGGTGCACACTGTGTAATTCCATTTATATAAAATTCTAGGAAATGTAAACTAATCTATAGCGGCAGGAAGCAGATCAGTGGCTGCCTGGGGACGGGGTGGGGAAGAGGGGGACAGGAGGGAGGGATTAAAAGGGACATGAGGACACTCTTGGGGTGACGGATCTTAATTGTGGGGATGGTTTCATGAATATATACACGTCAGAACGTGTATATTTTATGTACCGTTTATTGTATGACAGGTGTACCTCAATAAAACTGTTTTTAAAGAAAACTCAGCTCAGTCTAGAATTCTAATAAAATTCTTATCACTGTGTTACCGATGAGGAAAATGAGGCTCTTTGGGATCAAATTACTTGCTGATGGTCACACAGCTATTAGAGGTGGATCCAGAATTTGAGCCAGGTGTGCTTGAATCCAAAACCTGTGCCTTGAACCTGGAAGGATTCTGACTGGCAGGCCACAGTGCAGGGATGAGGGTCCCCAGAGACAGCCCCCGCTTCAACGTGGTGTTCCCCGAGAGTCACCTTGGGGTGAAGAGGAGGTGGGCAGATGCCTGGCCCCACAGTTTTCAGAGCTGCCCCACGTCTCCTGGAAGAATGAGCCCGGCACAGGTGCAGTGGGGTTCCGGAGCCGGCTTGTACCATCTTGGGAGGGCCAACTGTTAAAATTACAGGAATTTTGCGAGCCAGTTGTAAAATATAGCCATTATGAAAAATTAAATTATATATGCTTACCATTAAATAAAGTATATTAAAAACAAAGGTAACACTCAAAACTCACGGCTTCCTAATTACATTCCCGCGTCTGGCTGGGACTTTCTGCTCTTGAGGTGCTGCACACTGATTGTGTCTGTATGCTGGAGGCACTCAGATTGCGTCTGTATGCTGGAGGTGCTCCGCAGTGCTGCGACCCCGGCGTCTCTTCCCAGCTCCGCCTCCTGCGGTAGCTTAAACTTGGATGTGGTGGGTTTATTTTCACCACAGAGATCAGAAAATGCTCAGTCAGGGCTAAGCTCAATCAACATCTAACCGTCATATCTCTGAGCCCTAGGGTCTGGCCACTGCACAGGCCCAGGAGCTGAAGGGAGGGGCAAATACCGTCAGAGGCTGAGGCCCAGGGCTGCCCGTTATACCGCTGATAAAATGGCCAGCACCCTTGAGCCCTGCTGCCTGACAAGTCTTCTGTGCGCTCCCTCACTTAATCCTCACCACAGCCCTCTCAGGCAAAGTGCTGTTACTATCCACAGATGAAGACGCTGAGGCGCAGAGAAGCTACTAGCCCAGCTGCAGGGAATAACTGTCACAGCCAGGACACAAAGCCTGACTCTTAACCGCCACTGTCCACACCCTGCCCCCTCAAAATTACCGGTGTTGGACGTGGGGTCTGGCCCAACCCTTTCCTGAAACATCTAGCAGGTGCAGACCCCGGGCCCCCCTGAAGCCTGGAGTGGGCTTCAGTGACCACCGGGCCCACGGCCCTGCTTCTCCTGTGGACAGCCAGTCTTGGGGGCCATGTTTTGTGCAGATCCGAGTGCCAAGGAGAGGACAGACCCATCTCCAGTGACCTAGGCCAAGGGCAGGTGGACTCCTGCCCAGAACAGCCTGGGGCCCCTCTTGGAGGCCCTGGAGCACCAGGGGCCAAGCTGGGCTTGTGGACATCTCAGAGCTTCCTGAGGGCTCTGAAGAGAATTCCAGGAATGCCGCAGCCTGAGGGTCCTCTAGGTTAGAGGGGCCTCTAGGTGTCTGGGGCTTAAAGAAGGGAATTCTAGAACAGGTCTCAGACTGTCAGAGCAAGAGTAGGAAGCCCTGGGGAGAGAGACAAGTTGAAACAGGTCTCCCAGGTCAGGAGGTGAGGCCCCCAGGGTGGGCGGGCCCACCACCCCTCTGGTGCTAGAGGCAGGGGAGCTGTGATGTGGGGTATGGGGTGAGGGGTGGGTGTGCTCTAGCTGAGCCACATGGGGACTGGGCAGAGGCTGGCTCGGAAGAGGCTGAGGGGCTGAGGAGGACCCCAGGGCCCTGCTGGGCATAGTGGGTTGAAGGGTGGCCCCAAAAAAGATATGTCCAGGTCCTAGTCCCCAGAACCTGTATATGTGAGCTTATTTGGAAAAAGTGTGTTTGTGTTGGATCACTCAGGTGAGCCCTAACTCCAGTGACAGGTGTCTTTACAAGAGACACACAGAGGAGAAGGCCAGGTGACCACAGAGGCAGAGATAAGAGGGATGCTGCCACAAGCTAAGGATGCCTAGAGCCACCAGGACCTGTAAGGGGCACTGAAGGATCCTCCCCTGCAGGCTGGTGGAGGGAGCATGGCCCTGCTGATTCCTTGATTTCAGACTTCTGCTCCAGACGGTCAGAGGATAAATTTCTACTGTTTTAAGCCACCCCATCCATGGTATTTTGTTACTGAAGCCCTAGAAAACCAATACAGTGGGGGTGAAAATGGGCATGTTACAGAGATCCCCCCACTGCACGGGCCACACCTGGGCTGGAAGGAGGCTCACAGACTGGCAGGCAGGAGATCAAAGGGAGAGCCAGGGAGCGGGGCTGCTGGGTGGAGGCGGAGTGGGCTCAGGCTGGGTGGGCAGAGGAAGGCCTGTAGAGGGTGATGGATGGAAAGGACTGGGGGCAGGAGGTGGGCAGAGGCCTGGAGTACTCAGAGGGATGGGAGATGGGGGTCTGGGAGGGACACCCAGGAAAGGGCAGTATCAGGCAGGGCGCTTCCAAAAGATGGCAGGGCCTGGGAAGGGATGTGGGAGGGATGGCCAAGGAGGCAAATGGGGAAACCCCCAGAGCTGAGGCTTCCTGGGGAAAGAGGCTAATGTCCCTAGGGAGAGGCATGGCCAGAGAGGGCATGAGCCGTGCCGAGCTGGTCAAAGACAGACCCTTCTCAGAGAGCATCCGTGGACGTACATTACTGGGGGCTTCCTATGGGCAAACGTTGGTAAACGCCGTGCACGCTTTTTATCATTTAATTCTCACAACAGCTCTATGAGTGTCCCCACTTTACTGATGAGGAAGGTGAAGGCTCCGGGGTAAGTAACCCCCTGAGGTCGGTTGCCCAGCTTGTAAGTGTCAGACCCCTATAGGAAGCCACGTCTCTGACTGCAAAACTGGCTTCCTGCTGAGCCTGCCCCTCCCTCTCCCCCTGCCTCGGGGACCTCTGCTCCTCCCGCTGGGCGTCAGGGTCCGTTCTGTGCCTTCCACGGCTGGGACCCCACTGGGCCCACCTTTATATCGGCAGGCTCTGTCCCACTTCCTGCCTGGTCAAGACAGATTGCTCTAAAAGCTGCTCTTTGTCCTCCTTTTTTTCAAAAATTGTGTGTTTAATCAATTTTATAATAAAACCCAAACTGAATTCTTGAAAACAACAGCAAGGAGAAATAAGAAGAAAAAGTCTCAGCTCCGGGGAGCACTGACTCCAGCTCCACCAGCTCCTGCCCCAGCAGCAGCCCCGCTTTGCCTCCTTTTCTCTGAACCCTGCCTCCCCTGCCTTCAGCTCCTGGCCACGAAGCCTCCTAAATATCCTGAACTGCCCTCTCCTCCAAGCCCCTCCGTCTCTGCCCTGCCCCCTCCCAACTTCTCTCCCTGCCTCCCATTTGACTCCGCCTCCAAGCTGGTCCCCAAACTGTCCCCAGAGGCTCACTCTAAAAGGCAAATCTGACTCCATCAGTGCCCTTTTCTCAAAATTCATAGAGCCTAAACTCCTTAGCACAGCACCCAAGTTTCCAGTGTCCGGTACCCCGCCCGCCCCAGCCTCACGCCCTGCCACGCACCTGACCCGCTGCCTTTGTATATGCTGGTCCCCCTGCGTGGGACCCCCTTCCTCCACCTGCCCATCAGGCCCTCCTCCTCACTGTCATGACAATTGTGTGGAACTTGGTTTATTCATTCACCTGATATGTGCCAACTCTGGGCTAGGCACTGGGGCATGGCAAAAACAGGGCAGACCGAGCCCCTGCACCCTCAGAGTTTCTTATCCCTGCTGCTGTCGTCCAGGTACATCTTGAGTCCCCCAGGACAGGTACCGCCTGAATCCACAGAGCCGAGCTTGGTGCTGCACCCAGTGTGTGCTCCTTAAGTGTTTGTTGACTCACTGACAGAGCAAATGAGTGAGTGAATAACCATAACTCTTTCCTTCTTCACAGTCCTCCCACTCCTGGGCAGGGGCTGTGTTGGCCTCAGAGTTGAGTCACCTGCTCACAGGAGGTGCTCAGTTCTAGAACACACGGCTCCCCTGGGAGAGGGAGGAGTGTAGGGAAGGGGACAGTGAGGGCTGAGGACACTGAGTGCTCCGAGTCCTCAAGGCTGGGGGGCCTGGGAGTCTGCACCCCTCTCCCTTCTACTCACACACTACTTCTGAACTCCCGGGGAGAGGCAGGCCTGGAAACGACTGCCCACGTCCCCAAGGGCCTCCAGCTTGGAGGAGCGGACTTCCAGGCCACGCCCCCACTGAGCTGCCTCCAGCTGGTCCCTGCACCCCCCACCCGCCGACATCTGGCACTCTCCCCAGCTCTGCCCAGCACCTTGAGCTTGGAGCAGGGTCAGGGGCCCCGAGAGGCCCCACACAGTTAGGACAGGACCAGACCTCTACCCTCTCCCCCTTCCCCAATGCCTTCTTGTCTCCTTTTCTTTTTCATATGGTATTTTAATGGCTTTGATGGTGGTGGTGATTGCTACAAAAATAGTACACGTTTGTTCTAACAACTTAAAGAATACACAAGTATATAAGGATAAAACGGTCGTCTCTCCCCCTCCCTCCATCCCTCCTGCATCAAGTTGACCTGAGACCAATCGGGTTAATCATTTGGCAGGTGCATTCCCCCTCCATCCCAACACTCGTGACACGACAGGAGTGTACGTGCACCAAGAGCTCTTAGGAAGATGGGGTGATAGTAAATGCATTACTTTGGCACTTGCATTTTTTTTTTTTTTCTGTGAGGAGGACTAGCCCTGAGCTAACATCCAATTCCAATCCTCTCCTTTTTTCTTGAGGAAGACTGGCCCTGGGCTAACATCCGTGCCTGTCTTCCTCTACTTTATATGGGACGCCGCCACAGCATGGCTTGACAAGCGGTGCATCGGTGCGCACCAGGATCCAAACCCGTGAACCCCGGGCCGCTGCAGTGGAGCGCGCGCACTTAACCGCTACGCCACTTGGGCCGGCCCCTGCCACTTGCTTTTTTAACTTAAAAACTTACTATGGACATCATTCCAGGGTAACATGTACAGAATTAACTCATTCTCTCTAACTGCTATGTAATGTTTCCTGGGGATGTTTAATAATTTATTTAAATGGCACTGTATGGACACTTCGGCCTTTTTTTGCATGTGAAACAAGGAATACTGCAATAAACCTCCTCCCACTCGTCCTTAAGTTCTGGTTGGATTCCCTGGGTTTAGAATAAATTCCCTAAAGTGGGGTCACGGGGTCAAAGGGTATGTGCATTTAAATTTTTAATAGGTCTTGCCATTTTACTTTCTCAAGCGCCCAGAGCAATTCACAAGTGTCCCAGGAGCGAATGGAAAGCTGCTTCCTCCCGCCCCGCACGACTCCAGGTGTGCTCTCTCAGTCGTCCAAGCCTTTGCCAGTGTCATGGGCAAAAACGGACATCGCATTGTTTTGAGACTGTGTTTCCTAAATATGACAAAGGTTGCACATCTTCTCATGTGTCAGTTGGCCTTTTTTATTTCCTCTTCTGTGAGTTTTTGAATCTAATCCTTAGCCCAGTTTTCAATTCTGGCGTCTTTATTTTTAAAAATCATCTTGTAGGACCAGCTTGAACATTATTGATATTAATCCTTTGTTATATGTGTTGCAAATATTATACTCCAGGGTAACAGTTGTCTTTTGCATACAGAAGTTTGTATATACTTAAATTATTTTTAACTTTTTATTACAAAAATTTGAAAACATCCTCAAAAGTAATAAGAATAGCATGATGAGCTCCCAGTGTATGCACCTCTCAGCTCCAACAGTGATGGAGACAAGGCAAACTTCCCCTGTATGAAGTTTTCCTTCTAACGTTGTTTGCGGTGGTTTTTGCAATCCAGAGATTTTTGCCGTCGTGTAGTCACGTTTCTCAGTCTTTCCGTTCGTGGTTTCTGAGCTTCGTATGCTACTTAGAAAGCTTTTCCCACTCCACAATTATTAACCAAACCAAACCAAACATATTCTTCTAGTACTTTTAAAACATGATTGATTATTTTTTAAATGGTGGCATAGTATTTTTTCACATGGAGGACCATCGCTTATTTAACCAATCCTCAATTACTGAACACTAGGTTTTCTCTGATTTTCCTCTATTTTAAATCGTGCTGTATTGAGCAGCCAGCCCTGACTTCTCCCACTTCACCTGGATTATTTCATAGCAAACCCCAGACATCAAATCATTTCATCCATAAAGACAAAAGTTTTACTTTTTTTTTTTTTCTGAGGAAGATCGGCCCTGAGCTAAGATCTGCCAATCCTCCTCTTTTTGCTGAGGAAGACTGGCCCTGGGCTAACACCCATGCCCATCTTCCTCCACTTTATGTGGGACGCCGCCACAGCATGGCCTGACATGCGGTGCGTCAGTGCGCGCCCAGGATCTGAACCGGCTAACCCCAGGCCGCTGAAGCGGAGCACAGGCACTTAACCGCTTGCGCCACCGGGCCGGCCCCCAAAAGTTTTACATTTTTTTATATCAAAAAATCTGTTAATCTTCTGGTCTTTTTGTCCTGCACTTTTAATTTTGTTTATATTTTGAATAGACTGTATTCACATGGTTCAACATTGAAAAAAACAGAAGGATACATTGAAAAGTTTGTTTCCCACCCTGCTCTCCGGCTGCCTAGTTCCTTTTCTGGGAAATAACCAGTGTTATCAGTTTCTTGTGTGCCTTTAGGGTCATTATATACACGTATAAAAGCGAATTATGTGCTCTTCCCCTTTTAAAATACAATAGCTAAGCTACTTGAACAATTATATGCGCCCGCTTTTGTTACTTAACATGTCTTGGAGATTGTTTCAGAGGGAGCATCCTAGTTCTTGTTTCTAGCTCCACACATTCCCTTGCACAGACATGCAAGCAGAGGTCGACTGGCCCATCTCGACCGGTGCACGTTTGGGTACCTTCCGGCACAGACAGTGTTGCAGGGAAAAGCCTTCTACATTCGCCATTTCGCTTGTGTGACAGGATATCTCTAGGATAAACTTCTGGATGTGGAAGTGCTGACTCAAGGGGGCATGTGTTTATGTTTGATGAATAGCGCCAAATTACCTCTACCGAGGCTGAGCCAGTCACACACCAGCCGGCGGAGCAGGAGCGTGGGTGCCCATTCTCCTCCCACTCCTGCAATGGTGTGTGTTATCACGTTTTTTTTTTTTTATCTCCGCTGATCTGATAAGTAAAGAATAGTATCTTTGGAGACATAACTTTCAATTATCTTTTTAAGAGTGTTATTGAGCATCTTTTCACATGTTTAACAGCCTATTTGAATTTTCCCTTTTCCAGTAACTGTTTTTTCATAGCCTTTGTCCAATTTCCCCCATTTGAGTCATTGTTGGTTCATTTTTAAATGATTTATGGGAACTCTTCATATAGTAGAGAAATCAGCCCTTTGCCTATGTTATGAGTTCCAGTTCATGTCCCCCCCCAACCCCAGCTTAAAGTTTTTCTTTTGACTTGGCTTGTGGTAGTTTTTGCGATGCAGAAATTTTAATTTTTTTACATAGTCCAATTTATCAATCTTTTCGTTTGAGCCTTCAGGTTTTGTATAATAATTAGGAGGGGCTTCCCCTCTCTGGAATTTTTATTTTTTTAATTCTCCCACGGTTTCATTCAATATTATAAAACATGATCTGCTTTTTGTGTGGGACAGTATTTCTTCAGATGGGAAGACCATCATTTATTTAACCAATCACCTAGAGCTGAACATTTAGGCTATTTTGGATTTTCCTGAATTAAAAGTAATACTGCAGTGGAAAGCCTTGTCCATAAATATTCTATTTTATTAGGCTAAATTCCTGAAAGTGACCTTCATTCCTCTCCCCGAACTACCCTCCAGAAAGTCGGGCTGCACTTCTGCCTCAGGGCATGTTTATTTGTCTAAAAATGCCCTCAGAACCTAAGGCAGAGAGGCAGGACCCAAGGTGGAAGGTTCTTTCTCCGCCCCTTGAGCCTTTCCTGGGCTTGTCAGTCACGGAGAGAATTCTGTCGATTATGCTGGAGGAGGAGGCCAACCAGGAGGAGACTGGAGGGAGAGAAAGAAAACCCAAAAGAGCTGCTGGGGTCTCACTCAGAGCCTACTTTCTCTTACTTTACACACAATTCTATATACCAGTAAGCTTGCGACCTGGATTTTAAGAGTACAGCAACACATTAGGAAGGGGAAGCAAGGCTGCTCCTTACAGGCACCCTGGCCCACTGCGCAGTTTCCAAAGGAAGAGCAAGTGCAAGTATAATAAAGCGCAGTCAGTCAAAAAGCAACCAGTCTGGACTGTTCAGTGCGGTGCTAAACCATCCCACAGATCCCAGTAATGCACCAGGAAGAACCGATTAGATTGGGTGATCTCTAAATTTGCTTCTAAACCTGAGATTCTGGGCGGCATCTTGAATGCTGTGGTAGGCAGAATAATGCCTCCCTCCCCAAAGATGTCCTCCTCCGAATCCCCGGAATCTGTGAATATGTTATGCTGCACGGCAAAGGGGAAGTCAAGTTGCAGATAGAATTAAAATTCTAATCAGTTGACCTTAAAATAGGGAGATTATCTTGGATTATCCAGGTAGACACAATGTAATCACAAGGATTCTTAAAAGTAGAGGCGGGAGGCAGAAGAGTTTGTGTCAGAGTGATACAGTGTCAGAGAGACTGGATGGGCCATTGCTGGTTTGAAAACGGTAGGGGCCACAAGCCAAGGAGTGTGGGCAGCCTCTAGAAGCTAGAAAAGGCAAAGAAACGGATGCTCCCCAGATGCTCCTGGATGCTCTCCAGGAGGCAGCCTTGCGGACACTCTCGAATTTAGCCTAGTGAGACCCATTTTGGACTTGATTTACAAAGCTGTAAGATAACAAATGTGCATTGTTTTAAGTTTGTGTTAACTTGTTACAGCAGCCAAGTGAAACGAATGCAAATACCATCTGGTACGGCCCAGAGAAAGATGCGCAGAGAAGAAGCGTGCCCTGCCGCCAGCAGCACAGCCTCTGGAAGCAGAATCCGGATGAGAAGCGCATAGCCCTAGCTCCGGTCTTTTTTTTTTTTTTTTTTAACTAGGTCCTGCTGCTCCTCTACCTTTTTTTTTTTTGTTTGTTTTGTTTTTTTGTTTTGTTTTGTTTTTTTTTTTAAAGATTTTATTTATTTTATTTTTTACCCCCAAAGCCCCAGTAGATAGTTGTATGTCATAGCTGCACATCCTTCTAGTTGCTGTATGTGGGACTCAGCCTCAGGATGGACGGAGAAGTGGTGCCTCGATGCACACCCGGGATCCGAACCCGGGCAACCAGCATCGCAGCGCGCGCACTTAACCACCAAGCCACGGGGCCGGCCCCGTGCTCCTCTACCTTTTTAATGATGAGCCCCAGGTATCACGAAAGTTAAATTGCGTCCCCTGTCGAGATTCAGTTATTCACTTAACCGGAGGATGCCCGCTTTCTCTTTCTGGATGAGTGAGGCTCTCCCCCCAGTTGGAAGGGCGAGGCTCCGTGCCCCACCCCCGGGGCAGATGCTGTCCAGATGTGGAGGGGCGGGGCCCTGGGGCTGCGGCCACAGAGGGGCTCGGTGAAGGGGTGAGCGGTTCCAGGCGCTGCGCGCGGGGCCGTCGGCGGTGCGGCCTCCCCACCCCGGGGGCTCCAGGGAGGCTGCGGGCGGGCGGGCAGGAATCGGGCGGAGCTGCGGGCGGGCGGCCTGGAAGGGGTTAACCCGGGAGGAGTAGTGGTCGGGTCAGGTTACTTCCCTTTAAAAAGACGGGAGAGGAGGAGTCAGGTCCTGGTGGGGCAGTGGCGGGGGCCCGCTCGTCGTCCCGGGTGGCCGCAGGCAAGTGGAGCGCGGGGCAGGGGGCTGCGGGGGCCGAGGAGGGGGCGGTCGGGGGCGCCGCCGGGGGCGGGGAGGGTCCTCGCCGCGAGCGTGGGCAGAGACCCGCCGTCTGCCGCCGACGCCCTCTCCTCGGATGAGTACACTGAGGTCCAGGGAGAGCGGAGAACTCTTCTGGCCAAGATCCCGCCACGGCCCCCAGCGGCCGATCAGCGGGTCAGGGGGCCTCCACCTGGAGAGGTGGCCCCAGGGCGGGCAGGGGGGCCACTGGAGCCTCTGGGGGGGAAAGGTGGAGAGACCCCGCTGGTGTTGCGGACTCTGTCCTGCGGGCGTCTGAGGCAGGGTGGGGTGGGGACCGCACCAGCCGGGCTGCGTGATTTGAGCGGTCAGAGCCCTGGTCTCAGGCAGAGACCCGAGGTCTGACTGTGGCTTAGTCCCTGAGTCTCTAAATGACCTGGGCCTCTCTGGGCCTCGGTTTATTCAACTGTAAAAGGGGAGGCTTCAACCAGGGTCATTTGCTTTTGAGGATGGGCGGTAGACAGGTGGGGTTGGGGTGGGGAGGAATCAGGGCGTGGCCAAGAGGAAGTGGGTGGGCCTCCAGGTCACCGGAAGACTGGCCCCGCCCCATGGGGGCAGGGGAGCTGGGCAGGCGGGGCCGACTCCTCCCACCTCGCGGTACCCTGGCATCCTGACACCGTGTCCAGCCCTCGGCCACCAACCCGCCGCCCTACGGAGCCCCAGAATCTCAGGCTGGACTATCGGTGGAAGCAGGCTGTCGGAGAGAGCTGCTCCCATTTCACAGATGGGAAACAGGCTCACCAGTGAGGGGCAGCCCAGCCTCCCGCCCTGTGCTTCCCCTAGAGCCTCCTGAGGGGGGCCGAGGGGGGAGGCCAGCTCCTGACCACTCCCACAACCCCCAAGCCAAGTCCTCCATCCCCTTAGCTTCAAGACTGTTGCTAAGAATTCTGAGAACATAGGTGGGAGTCCCCACGTGGCCAGGGGCTGAAGTATCGGAATTGGGCCTAGTTCCTGGGCTTGTGGCTCTGGTGGAAGATCTACGACCCTGTGCTGGGCGTTATTTGAGAGTCCAGGAGGGACCGGCATGGACGATGGGCCCGCTGCGCACACTGAGGCCCCTGGGTGCCTTCGGTCATACTAGCCCCCAGCCATCACCCCCAGCCTGGGCCTAACACAGGGTGCTGTCATCAGAGACCCTCCCGTGGCTGCGGCTGCCCCTGGGAGGCAGGGCCTCCTAGCTCCTCCACAGGCCTATGCTGGTAGCAGCCCCCAGCGCTGCCCTGCTGACCAGAAGTTCCACTTCCTAGAACCACCCCCAGCTCCCAGTCCTGGTCTGGGGGCAGGGAGTTCATGGCCCATTTGCAGAGCTACCCAGCTCACTTCCATCCCGTTCCCAGTCTCAGCTGCTCCCTGCAGGAGCCACTTCCGCTCCCTGCCCCTTAGCGTGTGCATATAAAATTCAGAAGGGACACACAGTTCCCCTAAAAGATGATCAGACCCCGTGTCCTGCCCAGATCTGCTTTCTGTAACTTATGTGTTGTGCTAAAAGGTGTGTGTGTGTCTCCTCCCGTGGTCTCTAACCCTCCTGGGCACGGCACAGTAGAACATGTGGGGAGCTGTGTGGAGCACGCTTTCGGAGGCATGTATAGTTAAGCCTATAGAACCTGCCATTAACTAGCTGCATGGCCTTGGGTAAGTCATTTAACCTCTCTGTGCCTTGGTTTCCTCAGCAGGCCAATGGTGGTGGTAGTCCTGGTGAGGCACATAGGAGGTGCTCAGTTGCACAGATGGGAGTTGCCAAGAAGGATCTGCAGCCCAGAATGGCCCCTGCACGGCTGGTGTACTTCCCCCCTCCCCACGAGGGCCCCTCTGCTCCTTCCCTCCTTAGGGCCTTGCCTTGGGCTCAAGAGGCTGAGCCAGGCGCTGACTTCCCACTGGGGCCTTCTGAGGTTCTCACAGGAGGGACAAGGTCCAAGGCTCCCAGAGGAAGCACCCTGGGGGCTGGCCCAGGCCCAGCCTCATGCAGCTGTGGGTGGAGGCTTTAGAAGCCTGGGGGAAAGTCAGGGGCCTGAGGGGCCAGAGCATGGCCTGCGCTGGCACCCCAGCCTCGTCCTTACCCCCCACTCACTGCCCCTTCAGAGCAGACAGGTGGGCTTCAGGCTGTCCCGTAGCTCCCAGCCTGCCCGGCCCTGCAGCAGATGGGAGGAGGCTGAGTGAGGGGAGCAGCAGCTTACCCAAGACCCAGCGGTCTGCGAGGGCCAGGGAGCCTGGATCACGCGGTCCTCCGCTCTCCCCGCCGCAGCCCCTCCCAGGCTCCTAGGGATTTCATGTTTGAACAGAAGGCAACTTGTACCCCCACATCTGAGACAAAGCTGCCTTTTTCCATTCGGTTGATGTCTTCTGCGCGTGTGGCTATGCCTTAAATGTTCTCTAGCATGATCGTTGTCAACCTTAATTTTTTTTTTTAATTTAGAAGAACTTTTGTTCCCTGGACCAAGACGTAGATGGGGCAGAAATATATAAACCTATAGAAAGACTGCTTTAGTTGAGACAGGGCTGCAGGTGCTTGGTTTCTCCCCCATCATGAGGTGAACAGTAAAAGGAACGCACACATTTTGCTCACCTGCAGAAAGGTCCCACCCCTGAGACAGTCTGAATGTGACACCGTCCCCAACCATTCAGGATGGAGAGTGATTCCCAAAGTGAGGCAGCTATACGATGATTTTAGGGGCCACCTAGATGAACAGCTTTTATTTATTTTTCATTTTATTTATTTATTTATTTTTTGAGGAAGATTGGCCCTGAGCTAACATCTGTTGCCAATCTTCCTCTTTTCTGTCTTTTTTCTTCCCAAAGCCCCAGTACATAGTTGTATATCTAGTTGTAGGTCCTTCTAGTTCTTCTTTGTGGAACACCACCTCAGCGAGGCTTGATGAGCGGTAAGTAGGTCCGTGCCAGGATCCGAACCAGAGAACCCCAGGCCGCCGAAGCAGAATGCACAAACTTAACTGCTACGCCACTGGCCCAGCCCTAGCTTTTAAATCGACAGTCATGAATTGAAATGTGTGTTGGAAGAAATATAACAACACATCCAACCAAAATTTCATGGTCATTTTTGCTCAGAAGGAGAGTAAGCGGTGAATTGCTTTAAAGAAAAATATTAAGTGAATAATGTACAGCAGGATCACAGAGATGGCAAAACTCACAAAGGTGGTTTGTGTGTACAGTCTGGGAGCCCAAGAAGGTGAGGTATGGAGGGGAAACCTGTCCCGAGGAAAGAGTCTGAATTGCGCTGAATCCCATCTTTACCTGCTGTCTGTCATCTTTTTACTGACGCGTCCATCCCACAAGCGTGTGTTGCCCCCCTGCTGTGTACTAGGTCCTTGCCTGGTGTGGAGGGTGCTATCCCCATGGCGCAGAGTCTTGGGGGCACTGGGAGGGTTGTCCTGGGAAGTGAGCCTCCAGGACGAGTGGGTGGTAGGTGAGGGAGAGACAGAAGCTTTCCAGCCCCAAGGAGCAGCTTGGGGGTGGGGAGGGCTGGAAGAGGGAAGAGCATGGTGGGCTTGAGGAACCTAAAGAGGCCAGTGGGGCAGAGCACAGAGGGCGACAGAGGGAGAGGGCTTGAGATGAGATCAGAATCACTGGGGCTAGATTGGGCTGGATCTATAAGCAATGGGAAAGATGGTGGATGCTGTCATTCATTTAGCCAACATTCATTGCGTTCCTGCCCTGTGCTAGTCATGGAGGGGTATGCAAAGTCGCAGAGCCTTCCCTCTAGGCACCTAGGCCTGGTGGCAGGCTTTTGAACACGTGGATGGACTTTTCATAAGTGCCGTGTCAGAGGTATAAACAAGAGGCCAAGGGAGCACAGAGGGGAGAGGGCTGCCATGTATGAGAAGGCAGTGACATTTGAGCTGGGTTTTGAAGAATGAGTAGGAGTTTAACAGGAGGAAAAGGAAAGGTGGCAGTGAAAACAAGGTGAGTAAAGGCACAGAGGCGTGAAAAAGCCCAGAGGGTCTGGGGAAATGCCGGCAGCTGGAGCCAGAGGGTCAAGTACGCAGAGGTTTTCAGGCTCAAGCCAGAGCTGAGGTTTCGTTCCACAGTGAGGAAGCTGGCAGTGAGGAGCTAGAGACCCAGGTTAGAGCAGCAGAGGAAGATCCCTCTGCCAAGGGGTGTGGTGAGCTTGGGTGACAGGGGAGGACAGCGCTGTCACCACTGCCCAGTGGGGTGTGAAGATGGCCAGGCCTGGGCCACGGCAGGGGCTGGAGGAGGGGACCCTTTGCAGTGTTACAGAAGATGGGGACTGCAGAACATGCCCTCTCTGTGCCCCCGGCCTGGGCTGGCATGGTGCCCGGAACAGCGACCTCTCCTTACAGGGCAGTGGGCTGCCTGCTGCCCTGACTTCGAAGACCAGAGGCCTTTTCCAAAAGAGTAAAGATTCCAGCCAGCTGGGCCCGTGGTCTGTGTCCAAAGCAAACAGGAAGAGACCACAGTGGGCAGGCAGGGCCTCTTTCTTTGTTTGGAGAAGGGATTAGGCCAAGCGGGCTTGTGGATCTTCCTGCTGCAGAGACAGGAGGGGCTGCAGGCCAGTCAGGGACCGAGCGAAACTCGGTGCAGGGGGCGCATGGCCCTGGGTGCCAGCCTACAGGGCACCGTAAAGATGGCCTCCCTTGGCAAATTCTGGCCTTGACGGAGGGAGACTGGGAGCACGTGCTACGGCACCTTGGGTGCCACCGTTCCCTCTCACTGTGCCCAGGCTGGAGCCCTCTCCCGCGCACTCGGCTTCCTGCTGGTGCCCCTTGGCCGTCAGCCCGGGAAGTCCGTGCTGCCCAGACCGGGGCCCCGTGGCGGGTTTCTAGAGAGAAGGAGGGAAATGCCAAGGGCTCAGAGCACCCTCAGTCTGAAGGATGGGCACCCAGGATTGCCCTGAGGCACGCACTCAGGCCCTGGCCTCCCTGGCTGGAGGACAGGCGGCCGTCTTTCCCTCTTGCAGCTGTGCCTGAATGAATTAATCTGTGCATCCGCTCAGTTCATGCCTGTGTTCATTCACCAAGCCCTCACACAGGCTCAGGATGGCAGGCCCAAGCTGGGGCAGGGAGCAGCAGATGAACGAGGTCCTTCACAGCTGACAAGCTGATGGAGCGGTCAGATGTGAGCCCTGAGATGCAGCTGCCCCTAACAGGAGTCCTACCTGTCTGCAGGGGTTGGAGGAGGGCTCAGAGAAGCGGGCAGACAGTTCTCCCAGGGCAAGAGTGGGGGCGGGGACAGGGGCGGAGGTGGGCTAGAAAGACTTCAATGAGAAGTGACTCCTGAACGGACTCATTCATTTATCATTCACCCATTCACCCGTGTGTGCGTTCACTCAACAGATATGTATTGAGCACCTACTGGGTGCCAGGTCCTGTGCCAAGTGCTGGTGAGCAGATACAGCTGAGGACCTGCTTTTCTGGGGCCTGCAGTTGGTGGGGAGACAGTCAGGACTCAAGTCATCACCACACAGACCAAATGGAAAATTACGCTGAGTTATTGGGCTTTGAAGAAGAGGTTTGTGGTGCTGATGGAGCTAATGACCTGGTCAGGGAGGTCGAGGCCTCCTCTCTGAGAAAGACTTGAAGGATGAATAGGAATTAACTAGGGCAAGAAGGGAGAGAAGATGATCCAGGCAGAGGGAACAGCAGGTGCAAAGGTCCTGTGATGGAATGACTGGATGAAGGCCAGAGTGGCTGGGGTACCGTGACAGAGGGGAGCGTGGTGAAAATGAGGCTGGGAAGTGGGCGGGCTGATAGCACCTGAACTTGTGGGTCCTTTTAGAATATTTGGTCTGGATTCTACGAGCAAAAGGAAGGTTTTAAGCGGTGGTCAAAATGATCCTGGTTGTGTGGTGAATAGTTTTGAGGGGGCGCGAGTGGAGGGGGGTGTTGATGAGGGTACAGCAGTGTCCACATAAACAGTGGAGGGGCTTTGACCAAGGACATGGCGAGATCAGGGGATGGGGGAGTTGGATGTGGGGTGAGGGTCAGGCTGTGTCAAGGTCTAGGAAACTGAGCTGGTGGATGGGAAGGGTGACAATGAACATCGTTTTCCTGTACGAATGTATTTTATTGAGTGTGATAAGTAATATCTTCATTTCTACCAAGGAGAGGAAAAGAGGCAGCGGTTGCACTGTGAGCAAGGGATGATGTTTAGTTTCTACTGTGTGGTATTTAATATGTCTTCTCAGTAAATCTTTTCAACACACCCCAGAGGTAAACACGATTGTTTATTTACGAGGAAAGAGGTTGCAGAAAGGTAAAGTTACCTGCCCAAGGTCACGGCTGGGAAGAGGTTAATCCTCCACCAGCCTCCTCTCTTAAAAAAAAAAAAAAAAAGGCAAAACAACTTCTTTGATTCTATGATTCTATTCAGTGAGCTGATAATTGAGCAAACAGTTTCTGTCAAGAAGGGGAAGGGAGGGACCCTGGGAGGACCCCCTGCTCTGGAAGAGTGCACGGGAGGCTGGGACCGCGTCGCCTAGGAGCCCCAGGCGTCCTTCCAGAATCCAGCCACGGGGTGACCCAGCGTGTTCTTGACCCAAACCAGAAAACAACCCTTCCCTTCTCTGCATCTTTCACCTCTTGCTCCTGAGAAGTCCTTCCCTGACTCTAACCTTGATCTTCCTGCTTCTGTCCCCACTGTCTCAGCTCGCAGGCAGATCAACGCCACCTGGCTGCTCCCTCTACCTGCTGGGCCCGCAGCCTGCTCCCTGCCCTTCAGCCCTCGGGCAGACTCCTAGGCAGCCGGCAGCCTGTAACCAGACGCTGTTTGCTCCCAGCAGGCTCCCTGAGCCTCACTCCGCACACTGTTCCTGGGTCTCCTCTCCCCAGCCTGGGTGGAGTGTTCCCCTGCCCAGTCCAGTGACCTTCGCCTGTCTGAGCCCTGGTTAATTTTTGCCCAGTCTTCAGGCTGTGGGGCTCCTCCCCTCGGGGATATAAGCCTGGCCCAAGGCTGCCCCGTTCCCTACCTGTCCTGAACCTCCCCAAGCTCCCTCCCCACCCTCACCATGGCCAAGGGCTTCTACATTTCCAAGACCCTGGGCATCCTGGGCGTCGTCCTGGGCGTGGCAGCCGTGTGCACCATCATTGCTCTGTCGGTGGTGTACTCCCAGGAGAAGAATAAGAATGCTGGCAGCTCCGCTGCAGCCACCACGAGCCACACTACCAGTCCCACCACCACTGCAGCCACCACCTTGGACCAAAGTGAGCCATGGAACCAATACCGCCTACCCACGACACTGGTGCCCGAGTCCTACAGGGTGAAGCTGAGGCCCTACCTCACCCCCAACGAGCAGGGCCTGTACGTCTTCCAGGGCACAAGCACTGTCCGCTTCACCTGCAAGGAGGCCACCGACGTCATCATCATCCACAGCAAGCAGCTCAACTACACCCTCACTCAGGGGCACATGGTGGTCCTGCGCGGCGTGGGCGACGCCCAGCCCCCTGAGATCGACAGAACTGAGCTGGTGGAGCTCACCCAGTACCTGGTGGTGCACCTCAAGGGCACGCTGGCGGAGGGCAGCCTGTACGAGATGGACAGTGAGTTTGAGGGGGAGCTGGCCGATGACCTGGCAGGCTTCTACCGCAGCGAGTACACAGAAGGCAACGTCAAAAAGTGAGTTGGAGCTGGATCTGCTCGGTGGGGGTGGATCCCAGACGCTGAAGCAGAGCCGGAGCCTGAGGGTCAAGGAAAGGCTTAGATTCGAGACCTTTGAACTTTCTGGAGCCCTTGGCTGGCCATTCCATCTGCAGGCTCAGAGGAGAGAAATTTGTCTTCCAGCTAATACGGGGATAGAGCCTGCCAGGACTTTGACCCTGAATCCAGAGGAGCTCTGATCCCCCATAGCCAGCGGGCGTGTCAGGGCATGAGGCTGCCCAGGGGAGGTGGGGAGGGCAGAGTTAGGCCTTCCGTGCACCCCTTCCTCTGCATGCCCAGCAACACCCTAAAACTCCCAGCCTGCCCACCCCCCTGGGGTGCAAGCATTCTGCCGGCACAGCCCCTAACACCCTGGTTTGGGCAGGGTGCTGGCCACGACACAGATGCAGGCTGCAGATGCCCGGAAATCCTTCCCGTGCTTCGACGAGCCATCCATGAAGGCCCAGTTTAACATCACCCTCATCCACCCCAAAGACCTCACAGCCCTGTCCAACATGCTGCCCAAAAGTGAGCGAGTCTGTCCTGGGGCCACACAGCCTGGGGAGGCCGGGACCTGGGGCTGGAGTGCAGGATGCGGGGGGAGGCGGGGTACATCCCCACATACTTGGATGCTCCATGCCCAGGTCCTAGTGTCTCCTTTTCGGAAGACCCTGACTGGAACATTACCGAGTTTGAAAGCACGCCCGTAATGTCCACGTATCTGCTGGCCTTCATCGTGTGCGAGTTCTCGTATGTGGACTCGAGGTCACCCAATGACGTCCTGGTACGGAGCTGGGCCCGCCAGTCCTTCCCTGGGATTGGTCCTGGCCTGAGGGGTATTCCTGTTGATCCTCATCCCTGAATCCCAGCTCTGAGTGATCTTGGGCATGCGTCTTAAGTTCTCTGACCCTCAGTCTCTGCATCTGAAAAATGGGTCCCACCTCCTGAAGGGAGTTCCCAACTCCTGGGTGCCAGACACATGGTGGCTATGACTACTGTTATTCCCCAAAGGCTCCTCCCTATGACTCGAAGCCCCTCAGAGACCCCCAGCTCTCTCTTCTGCTGACCAGGCCTCTGGGTTTAACCTAGTTGCTCCCCCTACCAGCCTGCTGGGCCCTGGGGCTCAGCCCATCTGCACCAGGAGCCTAGAGGGACCCCTGACCTACCTCCATCCTCTTTGCAGATCCGGATCTGGGCTCGGCCTAGTGCAATTGCGGAGGGCCATGGCGATTATGCCCTGAACGTGACAGGCCCCATCCTGAACTTCTTCGCCTCACATTATAATACATCCTACCCACTTGACAAATCCGGTGAGTGAGGGGCCTTGTGCGGTGAGGGGCAGTGGGTGGGGCTCCATAGCTAGAGGCCATCCTGCCAATGGCTGGTATCCCCAGACCAGGTCGCCTTGCCCGACTTCAACGCCGGCGCCATGGAGAACTGGGGGCTGGTGACCTACCGGGAGAGTGCTCTGCTGTTCGACCTGCTGTCCTCCTCCATCAGCAACAAGGAGCGAGTGGTCACTGTGATTGCTCATGAGCTGGCGCACCAGGTAGCCGCCCCATCGTGGGGGGAGTCCAGAGAAAGACACAGAGGGCCCTGGGAGGAGATTGCACAAGTCCTGGCTCTGCGCTTGGCAGCTGAGAAGGGAGGAGGGTCCCACCTGGCAGGGTAGCAGTCACCATGATGTCGGTGAAGTCCCCAGCCCGGGAATGGTGGCCCTGGGTACTGTTAATGACTGTAAGGCCAGAGTGGCTTGCTGGGCTGACCTCCCTCCCCTACAGTGGTTTGGGAACCTGGTGACTGTGGCCTGGTGGAATGACCTGTGGCTGAACGAGGGCTTTGCCTCCTATGTGGAGTACCTGGGTGCTGACTATGCAGAACCCTCCTGGAATCTGGTGAGCCAGCTGGGGTCTGGGGTGGGGCGGGGGAAGGCCTGGGTCACCCCCTCCCAGGCCAGTCTCCTGATGGCTGTCAGGGATTTGCAGAAAGACCTCATAGTGCTGAACGACTTGTACTCTGTGATGGCCGTGGATGCACTGGCCTCCTCCCACCCGCTGACCTGCCCTGCCGACGAGGTCAACACGCCGGCCCAGATCAGTGAGATGTTTGACACCATCACCTACAATAAGGTGCTGCCCCAGCCTCTGTGTTGGTCCTGAGACAGTGGGGGGCATGCGGAGGGAGGTAGGGACTCAGCCCACGGGGGTTCCACCGCAGCCAGGGCTCCAGGAGCACCTGTCCTGGCCTGATGGGGGCACAGGGTCCCGCCAGCTCAGCACAGCCCTTCTGAACCCCTCCCCCTCCCCCAGGGAGCCTCTGTCCTAAGGATGCTCTCCAATTTCCTGACGGAGGACCTGTTCAAGCAGGGCCTGGCGGTGAGTACCCCTGGCCAGCCATGGAGCGGAGGCTGTTTCCTCCAGCCCCCGCCCCTTGTCCCTGAGCCCTGCCTACCACAGAAGTTGAGTGGTAGAGCCTGGGGATACCGGCTTTGCCCTCACAGTGGCCTGTCTTTCCGCAGTCCTACCTCCATGCCTTTGCCTACCAGAGCAGCACCTACCTGGACCTGTGGAAGCACCTGCAGGAGGTCGGTAACAGCAAGCCCCCCTGAGGCTGTTCTGTTGGGGTCCTGAGATGCTGAAAGTCCCTGGGGGCAGCACATGTGTAAGAGAATGTGCCCAGCTCCACTGCTTACCAGCCCAGGCAGGTCATTTGGAGCCTTGGTTGTTTATCTATAAAATGGGTGCAGTGAGGGCTCCTTGAAGGAAGTGTTGTGAGACCACAGGTCAAGCCCCCTGGCAGGTGGCCTGCCTCGTGCTGTAGTGAGCTCCATGATGGGAGCCGAGGAGGCCCCTCATCTTAGCAGTGAGGAAACGGGCCCTCACGGTTCCCAAGCTCCAGCCCTCCTCTGCCTGGAACTTTGGAGCCCGTCATTCAACCTACTCAGCACTCCTGGCTGCCCTGTGCCCTGACCGGCCCCTCCCAGGCGCAACTTTGCACACACTGGCACCCTCGGCATAAACTCTGACCCTTCCATCCAGCCCCGCCTTGCATTCCTGTCCTCTCAGACCCCCAGCATTCCCTGTCTGTGCGGCAAACTCTCTGACTGGGGTCCACCCTCCTGCCTTCCCCTCCCTGCCTCTCCTAGGGCTGGAGTCTGTGCATCCCTCACCCCCATCATCTCCTCTCCCTCACAGCTGCCCCCACCCCTTCTCTGTGGCCCTCCTCAGCCCTACTGACCCCTCCAGAATCCCGTGCCCCAGGCTCCCTCTCCAGCTGCTCCCCCACTGCTGCCACCATCCCTCCAGTCCCCAGGTGCCCAGGCTGGGCCAGTCTGACCAGGGAGGGCAGACCCAGGGTCTTGTCATGGAGTCACAGCTGGGCTCCAGTGCCCTCCTGGCCAGTCTCCAGCCCAGCTTCCATCTGCCATGAGCCTGATCCCCCTCCCCCACCTCCCACGGCCGGCTGACAGGTGGCACTCACGGCCTCGTTCCCTCCCCTCCACTTCCACTGTCTTCCTTGCCCCGCCCCAGTTTCCTGCTCTTTCCTCCCCTCCAAAGCCGAGCCCTCCTCCACGCCAGAGGCCCCTGCAGCCCCATTCCTCCCTCCCACTCCCTCTGTCCCTGAGCCCCATCTCTGCAGCCCCAGAGTGCCCTCCCCTCAGCTTATACCCTTCTGCCCTGCTCTTCTGCCCTCTTTCTTGCTCTGTTCTTAGGGTTTCACTCTCTCAGTTATTAACAGATGTTGTTGGCTTTTTGTTGTTATTACTAAAGCAGTGCACACGCATGGAAAAAGACAAAAGAGGACAATAACACTCCCCAAGCCCGTCCCCAGACTCCCACCTGGGTGTGTTTCCTTCACACCGCCCACGGCCCTCCCCCTCCCCCTGCCTGTGACACCAGGACACTGATACCTCTGTCTCCTCTCCCTTCTCATCCTCCCAGGGTTGTTCAGGGTGAACCGTGGGCATCCTGGGTGCCCCTCCCTAACACCCCCCCCTCAGGTTGGGCCACAGAATGGGGGACCCCATAGATTTGTTTAATCAGTGTGGAATGAACCAGAGGCCAGGAAGTCCTCAGCTTGCCCAGCACTGGGCACCCCAGCTCCTGCCTCCCAACCCAGTGTTCTTCCACTGCCTCCCAGCAAGGGGCACCAGCGAGGAGAGGCCAGGGGCTGCAGGGGCTGCCCTGGATGGGCGGGGTGGAGGGTGGCAGTCTGCTGACAGCAGCACCATCTCACTCTGCCCCAGGCTGTAGACAATCAGACAGCCATCCAGCTGCCTGGCACTATAAGCAACATCATGGACCGCTGGATCCTGCAGATGGGCTTCCCCATCATCACTGTGGACACGAAGACAGGGGACATCTCCCAGGAGCACTTCCTCCTTGACCCGGATTCCAACGTCACCCGGCCCTCAGACTTCAAGTGAGCAGAGGGGGTCACTGAGGCAGGTGTCCTAGGGAGGCTTCTGAGGGGCAGTTGCTATGGGGCTCCCTGACCATAACAGGGTCTGGCCTGCTCTGGTCCCAGCCCTGGTGGCTGTAGACTGGCTCTCCCTCTGGGGCCAGGAGGATGGGGGCACTTAGTGCCGGAGTCAGGCAGAACTTGGGAGCCTGGGCAGGGCTGCTGTTCACTGGCAGTGGCCAAGAGCTGTGGTCTCTCACCACGTTGCCCGTGGGTCTCTTGTTGCAGCTACCTGTGGATTGTTCCCATCTCGTCTATCAGAAATGGCGTACAGCAGGAGGACTACTGGCTGCAGGGCGAAGCACAAAGTAATCTGGCCCTGCCCTAGTGAACAGCAACCCCACCTGTACTCCCAGCTCCTGGCCCACGTTCTGGGGGTTATGGCAGGCCTCAGCGAGGGCTTCCTTCATCATTTCATTCAGTGAATGAAGCCGACCACTTTGGTTCCGATCTCTATCCTCTCTGGCCGCCAGGAGAAATGATGGAAGGCAGGGCGGGGGGGAGGGGGCGCTGAGCAGAAGAGATGGAAGGAAGAGATGACTGGTGTGGGGGTGCCAACTGGATGGGAGGCTTTGCCTGGGCTTCCCGCTCCATCGATGGGGTGTGATGGAGCTGTCACAAGCTGAAAGAGAAAGAGAAAGAAGGAGCAGCAGCAGCAGCAGCGTGGGGGCTGAGTCTGCGTGGACCGTGGCTGTGCGGACAGAGGTGTCCAGGCAGCTGTCACTTTCCGGCCTCATGGAGCCTGCAGGAGGCAGGGCCGGCACTGAGGTTCAGAGATGGCATGCTTGGTCAGCCAGAGGCGGAGTTTGGCCTGGCAGCCCCATCCTACACCCTGCTCCTCCCCTCTCCTCGGCCTCGCCCCAGAGGCTTGAGGGCCAGCTGGTTCCAGGCTGCACGGGAGGCTGCTCACCCTGAGGCCTGGAGAGAGGAGGGCCAGGGGCCAGCCTGTGCCTCCTGAGCAGCCTCACCCCAGCTCTGGTCTCTCCCCACAGCCCAGAACGAGCTGTTCAAAACTGCGGATGACGAGTGGGTCCTGCTGAACCTCAACGTGACGGGCTATTACCAGGTAAACTACGACGAAGACAACTGGAGGAAGATTCAGACCCAGCTGCAGACAGACCTGACGGTAGGTGTCGGCCACCCCAGCCCGTCCCCTGCCCCCAGCCCAGCCCCAGATGGCACCAGACTGCAGGGCCTGCCCCCACCACCAGCCTGAGGTCACATGCTCTGTTGCCCCTCCTAGGCCATCCCTGTCATCAATCGGGCGCAGGTCATCTACGAGGGATTCAATCTGGCCAAGTGAGTGCCCCCTTCCTCCTCAGGCCCTGCCGTGCTCAGCTGCGGAAGGCCTGCTGACTTCAGCCCTAGTGGGGCTCCCTCCTGCTGTCCTTACTGTGTGCCAGGCACAGTGCGGCGGGCTCCCCGAGCTTCCATCCCCACCTCGGCCCCTACACCTCCGGAGATTATTAGTGTTGCAGCCCGTTTCCCAGACAGGAATCTGCGACTCAGAGTGTGAGGACCTCGCCTGACGTCACACGTAGCCCCTGACAGCCAGACACAGGCCTGTCTAGCTCCAAAACCGCATGTCCTCCACGGCACCAAGCTTTTCCTGAGGGCCACCTGTGTGCCACGCCGCCGTGCTAGGTGCTAAAAAAATCTGGGAAGGACAGGACATGGATAAACAAACCTTTATCGAGCACCTGCTGTGTTCCCAAAAGGTGCTAAGCTCTTTGACATAAGTGACGTCACCACAGATGTGGACATTTATGAACAAATGTGCACAGAGGGCCTGAGGAGGAGGAGGAGGGAGCCAATCAGAGTAGAGGCAGATGGAGGAAAGAGCACTAGCTTTAATTCCTTTTGAATCTCAGCTCTGTCTCTTATGGGCAAGTCTCTTCCCCTCTCTGAGCCTCAGTTTCCTCATCTGTTAAGTGGGGATAATAAGCAAGGGAATGTGACTGGCAGTGGGTGAGGCCAGGGCCTGGGCTGGCCTTGTTTGTGGTAGCGCCCAGCATCCACGTGTCCTCCCGCGCCAGCCCCACACCCAGGGAACGCTGAGCTGGCTCGCTTGAGGGTCTGGGACCTCAGGCTCCAGGAGGGGGCTGGGGTTCCCACAGTGAGGCTGGACTGGGTGGGCGTGCTTACTTGGGCCCTTCTGTTTGTCCCCAGTGCCCGAAGGATCCCTGTCACCCTGGCGCTGAACAACACCCTCTTCTTGATCGGAGAGCAAGAGTACATGCCCTGGCAGGCCGCCCTGAGCAGCCTGAGGTACTTCGAGCTCATGTTCGACCGAACCGAGGTCTACGGCCCCATGAAGGTACAGAGGGCGTGGCCGGATTCAAAGACCAGTTCTGAAATGGCTCCGTTAGGAAGTCAATAGAAATATTGCCTGGAGTGATGGAACCCTCCGGCTGACACAACACTAGGTCCTTTGTTGAGAGCACGCTCAGCAAAGGGGAGAGCGCAGGAGGGCCAGAGGGTTGAAGAACGCTGTGGGGGGCGGGGCGGAGAGGACGCAGACTTGTAGCTGGCAGATCTGGCAGTCAGCACTTGCAGATGGCACAGGAAAGGCCCGCGGGCTGAGGGGCAGAAGGCCTGTCTTTTGAGCTGTGTGGCCTTCGGCACCCCGTCTTCAGCCCCAGAGAAGCCCTCTGTGAAATGAGCAGGCCCGTATTTGCCTCGCCTGCCTGTTGGGCTGGGAGGGAGATGCGGGCGTTAACGGTTGACACATGGGGAGCCGAGGCTGCCGCTAGAGAGGGAGACCTGGGGAAGCTCAGCTTGCTCTGGATGAAGCTAGATCCGTAAGGACGTTCATGGCAGCATTGTTTATAAAAGACAAAAAACTGAAAACACTTACATGTCCAACAGCTGGGGACTGGTTAAGTAAACTAGAGTAGCTATTTAATGGAATATCATGTAGATCATACTTGAAGAGATCATTTTTTTATTAAAATTTTTTCACATTATTTATTAAGTTCCTATTATGGTAAATGAAGTATTATGGTAAATGAGGTTTTAACTCATTAACCTACTTTCCTCAAATTCACTCCATCCTCGTAATGTAGCTAAATCACGATACTTGGTCAAATCAGTAATCAGCATTTGCTTTATTGTGATTATTTAAATATCATTCTCTGTTGAGCCATATAGAGTACTATGATTATGTTTCCTTTTTTATACATCTTGTACAAATGTATCAGATAATGCCTCTGTTTTGCTTTTTCCTGGAGACATCTCTCCTGGAGCCCTCATGTTGACGGCTCCCTTCTAGAACTTTCTAGAACTGCTGCTCGGCACCCATGAGTGGTGTAGGTCTGTGCCTGGGAACCGAACCTGGGCCACCAAAATTAACCACTGGGCCACGGGGCCGGCCCCTCATTTTCGGTTCTTTGTATGTGGCCAGTTTCCCTCTTCTGGAAGCTTGTGGGCTCGTGTCTCAACCAGGTGGCCTCCACTGGGCATTTCTCGTCCTTCTACTGTTTCAGTCTGGGCTTTTTTGCATTGCTCTTTCACGCTTTCTTCCCCTCCTCTTTTCCAGTCCTCCCTTCCTGGGACCTCTGTAAGTCCAGCTCACTGCTCTTCATTGGTTCTCCAGTTTTCTTCTCTCTTCTATTTTCCAGCTTGTTCATTTTTTGTTCTGCCCTCTGGAATATGCACACCACCTCCCCTCTACAGATTGTTTTAATTTCTTCCATCATATTTTTAAACTTCCAATTTCCGTTCCTGGCTCTGGTGTCCTATGAAATAGCTTCTCTGAACTCCCTGGGGGGATATTTATGAAATTTTCCTTTTCTTCCATTGACTTGTTTCCTCTGAGTCTTCTGTTTGTTTTGGTCTCCTTTCAAGTTGGAGGCTGAGCTGCCCCTTTGGATTTGAGAGTAAGGCAATAAAAAGTGATTGGAAACTCCGTGGGGAGGTGGAGTTTGTCGTCTATGGATCTTGTTGTGGGGTGACTGAGTGGCCAAGTAACTCCTCACGAGGACTCTCAAAAATTAGTGCCTGTGAGAGCCAGCCCTGATGGCCTAGTGGTTAAAGTTTGGCACGCTCCACTTTGGTGGCCCAGGTTCAGTTCCCGGGCGTGGAACCACACCACCCGTGTGTCAGTTGCCATGCTGTGGCAGCGACTCACATAGAAGAACTAGAAGGACTTACAACTAGAATATGCAACTGTGTACGGGGGTTTTGGGGAGGGGAAAAAAAAAAAGGAAGAAAGGAAGATTGGCAACAGATGTTAGCTCAGAGCAAATCTTTCCCAGCAAAAAAAAATGAGTATGTGTGAGTGTGTTCCCTTGAGACCATTCAGTCTCCAGAGAGTGAGCCCCTGTCTTGTGCAATGGGGCTGGTGATGGGATCAGAGTGGGGAAGGAAACTGGGGGGCACCTCCATTTAGTATGTGAGCTTTCGCCTCTGGCCCTCTCTGCAGTCCAGCCACCCTCCCACTGTGTCTGGGGACCCCTAGTTCTGAGTCCTTTGATTCAGCCTCACCCATGAGGGAGGGAGGGGTGTTACGTGCTGTAAGGAGGGAAGTGGGGGCTTGAGAGTTTAATTACTCCTTCTACGGACGTTGACCCCATCGCCCTGTTTACGGCTGCTGCCTCACTCCTGTCCCACCGACCCATCCCTCTAATTCTGAGCCTTGTCACCGCAAGTCTTGCTTCCGTCTCCATCTCCCCCTTGGTGGGGCTCTGTCGCAGACTCTCCCACTCTGCCACGCCTGTCCCATCTCCCTCTCTTCGCCCTCCAGCTCCTAAACTGTGTGGACGTCTCATCCATGTTGTTTCCTTTCCTGTTCTCTTTGTTCTTCAGGGTTTATTCCTTTTACATTTGGAGACAGATTCTGGTTGGTACACATGACCATCTACCACACTGAACCAGAGTCCGCAAAGGATTTTAATAACGTGGGGTGGGGCTTATGTTACAATGTCAGATAAAAAGAGCACTGTGCAGAATTGTAGATATGCCAGGTAGAAAAGAAAAAAGAAGGGGTAAACTGATTAATTTGGAAATTATTGGTTTGGTAAGCTCCTACCTGGTTTTCATCTTCTGCGTATGCTTTTCTGTGTTTTGTGGAATACTTCTGATCAGCCGCCGGGGAGTGGGGAACGCCCAGCACTATATTAAGAAATGGTGACACTTAGACATGGAGTGCTAGAATTGCCTGAGGCTTTGAGAAGAAGGAACCCCAGACGAGTCCTCAGAAACCTGGCCTCGTGCTGGCCCCTGTGAGCACTGTCTGGCTTTGGGCGAGGCCCGAGCCTCTGGCCTCTTTGCTTCTGCAGCCACTAGCCCTTGCTCCACCTGCCCAGCCACGTCATAAGCTCCACGGGGTCCAGGCAGGTCAGGCATGAGTCTCCGCTTTGAAGCTATTTATGTTTTCTTTTCCCCAGAGCTACCTGAGGAAGCAGGTCACACCCCTCTTCAATCATTTCCAAAGTACTACCAGCAACTGGACTCAGCGCCCAGAAAGCCTGATGGACCAGTGAGTATGACCCCTCCTGGTGTGGAGGTCACAGGTGGCCCAGCCACCCAGCAGTATCCTCCTCTGGAGCTCCCAACTCCTGGCCAGACCAGGGCCGCCAGGCAAGGAGACACCCCCCACTCCAGAGACACCCCTGCCCTGAGGCCCCATGTGGCCTGTGGGCCCATCTGACCTCTTTGTACAAAGGACCAAACTGAAACTCCAAGGTCCCCTCACCAGCTTGGTCATTCAGGTTTTAGGTGTTGAAGCTGAGGCTGGAGCCTGTGCGGGCCCCTGTGTGTCCCCAGGCTGCCTTGGGGACTCAGGAAGCTCAGGCCTGAGGCATGAAGCAAATAGGGGGACTACAGAGGGCCAGACAGGCTGCAGCCTTAGACAGAGACCCCTGGCCCTGCTGCCCTGCCTGGAGTTGTGTGTCAGCAGGGGCCAGGCAGGCTGACCACATGTCACCACCGGGGCAGGTACAACGAGATTAACGCCATCAGCACCGCTTGCTCCAATGGGGTTACTCAGTGTGAGGATCTGGTCTCGGCCCTTTTCAACCGGTGGATGGAAGACCCCGATAATAACCCGTGAGTGTGTCCCCTCAATCTTCATCTGTCCCTGAAGCCCGCAGCTCTGTCCTCCTCTCCACCCTCCCTGCTGTTGCTCCACCCCTGACAGCCTCCACCCCATGCCAGGATCCACCCCAATCTGCGGGCCACTGTCTACTGCAAAGCCATCGCCCTGGGTGGCCAGAAGGAGTGGGACTTCGCCTGGGAGCAGTTCCTAAACGCCACGCTGGTAAACGAAGCTGACAAACTCCGCACAGGCCTGGCCTGCAGCAACGAGATCTGGATCCTGAACAGGTGAGGACCTGGGCCAGGCGGGGTGGGTGAGTCCCCCTCCTCCCCGGGATCAGGGGCCAGATGTGGAGGAGAAGGAACCAGCAAGGCCTCCACACTCTCATTCCCGGGGTCCTCACAAACCTGCGCGGTGGGGCAGTATTTTCCCCATTTTGAGGACACTGAGGCTCAGAGAAGCAAAGCAACTTGCCCAAGGTCCAGATGCTTAATAAGTGAGAGAGTCAAGATGTGAACCCAGGTCTGCGTCCACATCCTGTGCTTTTAACTGCTGTAGCCTCTTGACCTTTACTCGACAGCAGCTCAGTCTCCCTCTGTCAGGGGCTCTGGTGCAGCTGGACCTGAGTCCTTCTGGACGTCCAGCTTGGCACCCTCAAGCCCTTGGCTGAGGGCTCCTGGCTCCCACTGTGTGCCTCATATGCCATCAGCTGGACCCCAGTAAAGAAGAGCCACCCTCAACATCAAAGATAGGAGTGGCTGTCCCACTTGGTCCAGGGCTCGCGGACCTAGTACTCCTTCCTTCCTTCATCGTCAGACATTTATCAGGCACCAGGTCATATCAGGCATGACACCTGGCATAGCCAGTGACCCTGCTTAGGGAACTCAGTGTCTCATCTACAAGAGGGATGTAGGACCAAGGAGTCTTCAACCCTCGGCGTGCTGAAGGGACGTTGAGAGGATGTGGTAGGGATGTGCGTGGCAGAGGGCAGGGTGCTTTGCTGTCCTGGGTTCTCTCTCCAATCTGACTGCAGCCCGTGGAAGTGGTCGCTAACATGGCATCCTGCCCTCACAGGTACCTGAGTTACACCCTGAACCCTGACCTCATCCGGAAGCAGGACGCCACCTCCACCATCACCAGCATCGCCAGCAACGTCGTCGGGCAAACTCTGGCCTGGGAGTTTGTCCAGAGCAACTGGAGGAAGCTCTTTCTGGAGTGAGTCTGCTGGAAGCATGTCAGGGGGAAATGCACACCAAGGGTGGGGTGCCCCGGCGTGGTCTGTGTGGACAGAACATCACAGGGTTGAGAGTTGTGGGGTGGACACTGCATAGGAGTGGTCAAAATTAACACAGCTTGAGGTCGAGTAGCGGGCAGAAACTGCAAGAGAAGGCAGGGTACGGGCCCTCCTTTTTCCCACTTGGGGGAAAGAAAGTCTGGCTGCTGGGAGTGTTCTCTGGAGGGACAGGAGCAAGGACACTGCAGTCCAACCCGCACTCAAGTTCCTAGTGGTGTCTCCTTGGGCGTGTCATTTCATCTCATCTACAAGATGGGGACAGTCACAGGGTAGTTGTGTGGATTTAGTGTCGCCTGCCAGTCACTGAGCGTCAGTTCCCGGCCCCTCTCACGGCTCATCTCTCTCCCCGCCCTGCAGTTACGGTGGTGGTTCCTTCTCCTTCTCCAACCTCATCCAGGGAGTCACCCGACGATTCTCCACCGAGTACGAGCTGCAGCAGGTAGGAAGCCCTGGGCTGTGCGATGGCACCCAGAGGCCCATCTAAAGGGACGGCCGCCATTCATCTCCCGCCAAATGTGGCCACAGGGGAGCGTGGGCTGCATGTTGCAAGGCCTTACTCAGTTATAGGGGAAGCTGGGTATCCAGACTTTCTTTTTTTTTTTTTGTGAGGAAGATCAGCCCTGAGCTAACATCTATTGCCAATCCTCCTCCTTTTTCTTCCCCCAAAGCCCCAGTAGATCATTGTATGTCATAGTTGCACATCCTTCTAGTTGCTGTAAATTCAGACTTTTTAAATGGTGACAATTCAATCAAAAATATTCATCTTGGTGGGGCCGGCCAGGTGGTGCAGTGGTTTAAGTGCATGCGCTCCGCTTCGGCGGCCCAGGGTTCACAGGTTCGGATCCTGGGTGCACACCGATGCACAGCTTGTCAAGCCATGCTGTGGCGGCATCCCATATAAAGTAGAGGAAGATGGGCACGGATGTTAGCCCCGGGCCAATCTTCCTCAGCAAAAAAGAGGAGGATTGGCATTGGATGTTAGCCCAGGGCTGGTCTTTCTCACAAAAAAAAAGCAAAAATATTCATCTTGGAATTTTTGTGTAGGCAAAAAGTAAAGAGAATAATATAATGAACCTACATGCATGCATTACCCAGATCGAACAATTATCAACATTTTTCCAACACTTTTTTAGGATGGACAATTTTCAAGCAAATCACTGATATTAAATGATTTCACCTGTAAATACTTCAATCATATCTAAAACAAAGGAATTTTTTAAACGTAATCTCACTGTCATTAGCAAACCCAAGAAAATTAACAATTCTTTACTATCGTCTTATACCCAGGCCATTTTCAAATTCTCTAAGTTGTTTTTTTAAAAAAGTCTTTTTGCAATTGATATGTATGTTTGAATCAGAAGCCAAACAAAGTTAACTCATTGCATTAGGTTGATTCATCTTTTTTTAATTGAGATATAATTCATTATATTATAAAATTCACAATCTTAAGTGGTTTTTTAGTATATTTTACAAGGTGTACAACCATCACAACCATCTAATTCTAGAGCATTTTCATTACCCCCAAAAGAAATCTCATATGCATTAGCAGTCATTCCCCCTGTCCCCAGCCCCTGGCAACCACTAATCTACTTTCTGTCTCTATGGATATGCCTATACTGAATATTTCATATAAATGGAATCATACAATATGTGGCCTTTTGTCTCTGGCTTCTTTCACTTAGCATAGTGTTTTCAAGGTTCATCCACATTGTAGCATGCTGTATCATTCCTTTTTATGACAGTGAAATTTCCTTGTATGGATATACCACATTTTGTTTATCCATTGATCAGTGGACAGACATTTGCGTTGTTTCCACTTTTCCACTACCTGTGAATAATGCTGCTATGAACATTCATATACAAATTTTTGAGTGAACACACGTTTTGGTTTCTCTTGGGTATACACCTAGGAGGGGAATTTTTGGGTCATTTGGTAACTCTATGTTTAACTTTTTGAAACATTGCCAAAATGTTTTCCAAAGCGACTGCACCAATTTATATTTCCACCAGCGATGTATGAGGGTTCCAATCAATTTCTTTAGGTCTTTTCAGACACTTGTTATTTTCTTCTTTTTTTTTAAATTATAGCCATCCTAGTGCACATGAAGTGGTATCTCATTGTGGTTATGAGTTGCATTTCCCTAATGACTAATGATGTTGAGCATCTTTTCATGTGCTTATTAGTCGTTTGTATATCTTCTTTGGAGAAATGTCTATTCAAATCCTTCACCTATTTTTTAATTGGGATATTTGTCCTTTTATTGTTGGGTTGTAAGAGTTCTTTATATATTCTGAATACTAGGCCCTTATTAAGTATATGATTTGCAAATATTTTTTCTCATTCTGTAGATTTTTTTTTTACTCTCTTGATAGTGCCTTTAGATACACATGTTTTTAATTTTGATGAAGTCCAGCTGTTGCTTGTGCTTTAGGTGTCATACCTAAGAAACAATTGCCTAATCCAAGGTCATGAAGATTTACACCTATGCTTTTTACTAAGAGTCTTATATTTTAGCTCTTACATTTAGGACTTTGATTAATTTTTGACTTAATTTTTATGTATGGTGTGAGGTAGGGGTCCAACTTCATTCCTTTGCACATGGCTATCCAGTTGTCCCAGCACCATTTGTTGAAAAGACTATTCTTTCCCCCAGTGAATGGTCTTGGCACCCTTGTTGAAAATCAACTGACTATAAATGTGAGGATTTATTTCTGGGCACGCTATTCTATTTCATTGACGTGTCTGTCTACCCTCATGTCCGTACCACACGGTCTTGATTACTGTAGATTTGTAGTGAGTTTTGAAATTGGGAATGTGAGCCCTCCAACTTTGTTCTTTCAAGATTGTCTGGCTATTCTGAGTCCCTTGCATTTCTTTATGAATTTTAGGATCAGCTTGCAAATTTCTGCAAAAAAGGCAGTTGGAATTTTGAGAGATTGCATTGAATCTGTAGATCAACTTGGGGAGTATTGCCATGCTAATAATATTAAATCTTCCAATCCATTAACACAGATTTATTTGGGTCTTTTTTCCTTCTATTTGGGTCTTAATTTTTTTCAACGTTTTATAGTTTTCAGCATACCAGTCTTGCACTTCTTTTGTCAAATTTATTTCTAAGTACTTTATTCTTTTTGATGCTATTGTAAATGGAATGGTTTTCTTAATTTCACTTTCAGATTTTTCATTGCTAGTGTATAGAAATACAATTGATTTTTGTAAATTGCTCTTGTATCCTGCAACCTTGCTGAACACATCAGTTTTAATAGTTTTTTTTGTAGATTCCTGAGGATTTTCTATATATAAAATCATGTCATCTGCAAATAGAGTTTTTCTTCTTCTTTCTTGGATGCCTTTTATTTCATTTTCTTGCCTAATTGCCCTGGCTACAACCTCTGGTACTAATATAGCTTTCAGTCTGTAACATCTCTTTTTAAAAAAATACCATTTATTTGTTGACGCAACTGGGTCATTTATAGTATAGAAATGGCCACATTTTGAATCTGGCTGGTTGCTTCCTTGTAGTGTCTGTTTAGTTTGTCCCTCTTGCCTACCTTGATTGGATTGAGATTGCAATTCAATTAAAAACTGAGGGTCAACTCAGTGAAGAGCCACACAATGAAGGCCAAACACATAGAGGAGCCAGATTTACCCTGAGGCTGCCATCCTCAACCTCTGCCCTAGATAAGGACTTTGCCCAGGGAGAGGGAGGGACCGGCCCTTCCTGTCCCGGAGAACAGGCTGTGGCCCTCATGGGGGTGGGGGCCCTAATGTGGAGTGGGAGGACAGAGGCCTGGGTGGCCCTCTCCTCAAAGCTGTGTTAGAGACCCAGCCTGAAGCTAAGAATCTTCCTTTTCCTGGCAGCTGGAGCAGTTCCAGGAGGATAACATGGACATAGGTTTTGGCTCAGGCACCCGGGCTCTGGAGCAAGCCCTGGAGAAGACCAAATCCAACATCAAGTGGGTGCAGGATAACAAGGAAATCGTGCTCAATTGGTTCACAGAAAACAGCAAATAGTCCCTGTCCTTACAGTCACCAGGCCCCCATGTGAGACACCCACGTGCATCTGTCCCAGTGGCCCACAGCAGGACCCCCATTCCTGGAGCCTGAGGCACCAGCGTCCTCCTCTCAGGAACAAAGTCTTTGGCCCACGTTCTCTGCACTCATGGGACCAATCCTGATGGCCAGACTGTCCAAGCACCTCCCAGCCCCTGCCCCTCATGCCAACCCCACCCCAGGCCTGTCACCCAGGGCCCTGGGACTAATCTCAGGGAAGCCCAGCTCCAGGGCCAGATGAGTGGAAGCCCTCGATGGACAATGGATGGCCTTGGGGGGCTGCCCTGCACCCTCTCTCACCTTCCCATAAAGACCCTGAACCTGAAGAATCAATACAGCACTAGATCTGTATATTTTTTTTCTAAGAGAAAATGTAAATAAAAGATTTCTAGATGAGCTTCCAGACTCATTACTAAACTAGAGCAGGAGTGGGTCTGCACAGCAGCTGGTGGGACTGGGATGGAGGGAACCTGGGGTGTATGGGAAGCACTGTAGGGGTCTGGGACCCCCAAGGAGCATAGGAGGGGAGAAGTACCCAGCCCCCTGGTCCTTCCTACGAGACACCTGTGTGGTGGTGTCCACTTGCTGCATTCATTTCATCCGAATTCCCATGGCAGGCTTAAGATGCTGGGTGCTGGGGAACCATGGGAGGCAGGGGGCAGGCAACTGGACACAGTGGTTCCCATGGTGGAGTGGGGAGAGCTAGGGCTTGATGCCAGGTAGAGAGCAAGTCCTGACACTGGAGGGAGTGCTTTTTCAGAAAGCAGTTTTCACAGTTGTAGAAGCTAGGGTTTGCACCCCCTCACGTGAGGCAAGGGAGCAGTGTGCTGGCTGGGTCCTTCTTCCTATACCACAGCAGCACACCTGGGACACCTGGGACAGTGAGAGAAAGGGGCTTGCAGGGAGGGCAGCAAGCCCTGGGTGCCAGGCCTGGTGCAACCACTCACTGGCCATGGGCACGTCCCACCACCCCTCCAGAATCTGTGGTAGATATCAATTTGAAAACTGGTTCTTTTCAAGAGTAGTGTACAGAAAAAGGCAAGTGCCCTCCAGATCACCTGGGGCAGCCAGGGGTCAGGCCACCCTGAGGAGAAGGCCTGGGATCCACAGCCCTCCACAGCCCACAGTGGCCTTGGTGAGAGTTTCTTGGCAACGCCGCCCGGTTGTAGAAAGCTCACCTCAGCCTCAGCCCCACGAGGCCCAGCTGAGCATCCGAGGCTGGTGGGAGGAAAAGAGGGAGGAAACAGACAGCAGCAGGGCTTGTTGGGGGTCACCTCCAACTGACACCACAGTGAGCTGCTGGGCTGGAGTCCTGGAGTCCAGGGGCCTGGTTTCAGATCACTGCTCAGCCAGTTTCTTGGGCAAGTGATCTTAACGCCTGAGCTTCACTTTAAGACCACTGATCACAGGGTTGGTGTGTGACTCTAAGGAGAGTTAGCCACATGCACGGCCCCACATGTCAGGAGAGCTAGGTGTTGTCATCCTTAGCCCTGTCTCCTGGCTCAAGGCCCTGCCCACCCTCTTCCCTCACAACCTGTCCCTCTTGTGAGAAGCAGGTGGTCTGGAGCAGGGGAGGCTCCTCCATGCTTTACTGTCTTCTGCACATCAAAGGGTGGGGCGGGCCAAGGGCCGGGGCTGGCTGTGGTTACAAGCTGGGGTCCCTCTCCAACCAGGAGGTTCCCCCAGCCCAGCTCCTCTGGGCCAGCCCTTCCTGTCGCCAGTGCCCAGAGGCCGCGGCTGGCACTTGACCTGGGGACCAGAGGGCAGGCCCCCTCAGGTGGTCCCCACTGGGGGAGGGGCCAGCCCCACCAGCTAGGGTCTCTGGGGAAGGTTGGCTTCCCGTGAGAAGACTCGACAGGGATCCCAGTCTCTGTGCCTGGCACTGGGCTAAGCGTTTATGCGCATTATCTTGTTTGGTTCTCAACAGTCCCAGGAGATAAGATAAGGACTGTCTTTATCTCAGCAAACTGAGGCGCAGGGAGGTTAAGTCACAACTCAGTAGAGCTAGGAGACCCGCCCCTCCCCCCCCCCGCTCTAATGCCCGTACATGAGTGGAAGCCCATCCCCCACTGGGACCTGGGGCAGGGTCTGTGACATCCACACATTACAAGGTTACAAGCTCGCACTGCCTGACAGCTTTCAACTTTGGCATTCATAACACCCTGTGCCTGCACAGCTGGAGAAAATCAGTTCCCCAGGGATGCAGCGAGGACATGCAGAGCCAGAGAACTGCCTGCAGACCCTTGCTCAAGGTCGCATGCAGAGCAGGAGCTGACTAGAACTCAGACTGCTCACTCCCTGTCCAGCGCTCTGTCTGCCGGTGGGTTGAGCCCTCAAGGCCAGTGGGGGAAGAAGGAAGGCCCTGAGGATCAGCAAGCAGCAGCCAGGGTGTAATGCCCTCTCTCACCTCGCCACCCTCCAGGAGGCCCCTCAGGAAGCATGTCCTCTACACTGCAGGGTCACTGAAAGGCCTGAATGACAGATTCAGTGAATGTCCAGTCTCCTATGGATGGCGACTAGAGTCCTTAGGAAGACGTGGGTAGACCAGTCATCGGAGGCAGGGCACCAGCGTCAGCAGCCCCTCTCCCTCTCCTGCCAGGCACTTAGCAGAGGGGTGAAGCCAAGAGCAGCATGCCTGGGATGGGGCCAGGGATGGAGGCCGGTGGCTGCTGCTTCTGAGAGGCAGGGCTGAGCCTTCCCTCCCAGAGGGGAGGACAGGGCTAGGGGATTAAGCCAAGCCCTCTGGCCCTGCTCCCTCACTTCAGAAGCATCTAGGATGTCTCCCAGGCAACTCCAGCTGGGGGATGGTGGCCTCTGGCCTCTGCCTCTGCCCCTCCTAGAGGAGCACCTCTTGAGGGCAGCTGGGAGAACAAGCTGCCAAGTTCCAAAAGACGCTCAGCTCCGGCTGCTGCTGGTGAGGGCCACTACTATCTTCGGCTCCACTCCAGCCCTTGCAGGGCTTCGGAGCAGAGGAGTGTGGCCATCAGTGACTGGACCAGGGAGTACCACTCTGTCCCTAGAAGGACAAACCCTAGATTGGTGAGAGTCAAATGAAGGAGACGGGCAGTTGTTCAGGTCTGCCTTAGGTGCAGAAGCCATCACTGTGGAGCCAAGACCTTGGGTCTTCTCAGGAAAGAGAGAGCATTAGACAGGGAGCCAGGGGCCCGACGGCCATACCTAGCTGGGGGCTAGGGATAGTTGCTCCCCCCCCCCCCCCGCCCCCGGCTTATTTCCTCATCTGTAAAATGAAGAGGCGAAGAACAGCCATTGCTCCTGCAAGAGATTTTCACATATTGAGGTATATGGGGTAACTATTCAGATTCAAAACGATTTGGCTTGAACTAAAAAAGCCTGACTTAATGGCCTTTCAAACATACATTGTACATGTGCTTTAATGGTGAAGTAAAGACTGCACTCTCTTAAGATAAGAGTGCACACTTCCCCTCCTACGCCCCGTTGCTAACGCCCTATTGGTAATGCTGCCCGTATTTGTTCCTTTCCTGACATCAGGGTCATGTCGACCTGCTATTTTGCAACTAAATACCTCTTTGGAACTTTGAAAATGTATCCTGGGTGTGTTTAATGTATGCTCTTTGTTCTAAAAAGATACGACTGAAAACCATGCTTCTGTGGAACACTTTCTTCCTTTCTGGAAAAGGCCTTCCCGGGTTATAATCCACACTCTGGCTCAAGTAAAATTCATCTATTTCTCTTACGTATAGAATGGTTATTTTGCATCGACACTCCCAAACCTGGCTGGGGCTCAGAATCCCTGGGGAGGATCTTGTTAAAGCCCCAGGTCCCAGGCCCTGGTTGATGCACTGAATCATGCTCTCTGGGTGGGAACCTGGAACCAGATGGCTCAACACACACCAGGTGAGGGAACTACTGGACTGGGTCACCTCTTAGGTCGTATGGTTCTCTTCAGCTACTGTATATCGAGCAACGACTATGTGCCCAGCCTAAGAGCCCTGAGAGGAAGGGTCTACTATTGTCTCCATTTCAAAGCTGAGCAAACTGAGGCTCAGGGAGGTTTCGTAGCTTGCCCACGGTTACATAGTAAGAGCTTAATGGAATGTGCACCCAGGTCAGCTGTGCCCTGTACCCGTCTCCTTGCTGTGTGTAACCTTGCATGGGGTTTTCTCACCCCTCCAGCTGTGGCTGTCAGCCCCTAGGGACATGAGGGCCCTAGAGCAGGAACCAGAATCCACGTCTAGAAGTTACGGGAAGAAGGCACCGCAGGGGTCACCTAAGCCAGTTCCTTTTTTAGGAGATGGGGAAACTGAGGAACAGAGACGGAGTGCCTTGCCTGATGTCATAGGGCACGTCAGCAGGCAATGGGCTACCCCGCAGCGTCAGACAGAGACAGACGCATCTACCCCGCGTGTGGCCTAGAGCTCAGGCAGTTCATGCTCTGATCTTGTTCCCTCCCTTTCTCCCGCCCTGCACTGTTACAGGGGCCTCCCTGCCAGGCTCCATCTCTGTGAAGCAGCCAGAGACCAAGAGCAGCTCTGACCAGCTCACCCCCAGCCCCAACCTCCAATGTCTCCCCATCACCTAGGAAACAGAGGCCAATGCCTCACCATGCTGCCACATGGGCTCCTTACAACCTTGCCTCCGAGCTCCTTTCCCAACTCTGTTGGTCGCTTTTCCCTGTCAAGTCTGGACTTGAGCCACTTCTGCTTCAACTTGGCTCATGTTGTTTCTTCTGCCTGGATCACTCCGCACTCATTCCTCTTGGCAAACTCCCCCACATCCCTCAATACCCAGCTCCAACACCCGGAACTCTCCCCTACTCGTGTTAGCAGATACAGAAGGAAGTTCCCACCACCGCTGGCTCTTAAGCCCATGGCAGCCTTTGCTAATGGATCCCAGCATCCTTTCCCCAAGATCCTGGAGGTGCCTCTTACTCTTACTCAAGACAGCATAAATCAAGGCAGCAGGACTGATGGATCAGCAACTCAAGAATGAAACTATATTGTCAACCCCATCTCCCAGCAGGCTGTCACATCCTCTCTGGTCCCAAAGTACCTTGTATAAACCCCACCGTTGATCTGGGCTCTGTTAGTTGGGAAATGCTTCTCTCTGGCACCTAATAGTGGGTATTATGAGCTAAACTGTGTTCCCCCAAAATCCATGGTGAAGTTCTAAGCCCCAGGACCTCAGAATGTGACTGTATTTGGAGACAGAGTCTGTAAAGAGGTAATTAAGTTGAAATGAGATCATACAAATGGGCCCTAATCCAATACAACTAGTGTCCTTAGAAGAGGAGATTAAGACGCAGACACACAGACTTCGGGTGACCATGTGAGTACACAGTGAGAAGGCAGCCATCTGCAAGCCAAGGAGACAGGCCTCAGAAGAAGCCAAACCTGCTGACACCTTGATCTTAGACTTCTAGCCTCCAGAACTGCGGGAAATAAATTTCTGTTGTTTAAGCCATCCAGTTTGTGGTACTTTCTTTAGGCAGCTCTAACAAACTAATACACTGGGCCTAGCATGTGGGAGCCACTCACAAGCATCCTTTGGAAACAATGTCGTATAACTGTGAAAAGAGCCCTCGGGCAGCAGGAATGCACCCAGAGGGATGGAAACGGGCAATGGTGATGAGTCTGCGGCAAGTGTGCAAGTCCAGTATTAACCCACCTGTGCCACCCGCACAGCAGGCCAGGGGGAGCCTCTGTGCAGTAAATATTGACCAGCTGGCAGGTGAGGGCCCACTCCCAACCTTGGTAGGCCTGGATTCGGGAGGGGAAGAGCAGCATGACTTGTTCCCCGCAGGATGGGAACATTCTTCCTTTTCCAGAGGCAATAAAAACCCAGATTGGTAGAAGAAAAACAGATCAAACCAAATTTTGGGTGTTTTCTTAAGTACAAAATCTAAGCATATAGGCTTCTGCCCACCCCCGACCCTGAACCCACTCCCCACCAGTCCCAGCCTGGCCAACTTCGTGGTCAAGCACCACCTTACTGTAGCTCAGGCTGTGTCTACAGAGCATCAGTCCTTCTGGGGGGTGTCTAGGAGTAGAGGGCACTGCCTCAGCCCCGATCGCAGCCGGGGAGGCCATCCACTATTTGTTTCAACACTGCTTCCATGAAAGACATCACTTGGAAAAGGGATCCTTGGCTAAAGGAAAGCTTGAAAACCACTGAAGTAGAAACTGAGGAGGGTGCTCCATATGACAGGTCTGATTCCTGGCTGAAAAGGAGGCAGGCAAGGCCATTAGTAGAAGATGCCCAGGTGGGGCCCCTCCAGATCTTCTTGCCAAAGTTCAGGGCAGCCACTGAGACGCAGGCCTGAGCTCTGGGGAGGGCTTTCATCACTGAGCTGGAAGGCAGGGCCTGGTCCCTGGTCCTCTGAGCTGGGGAGCACCTCTGCACTGCGGCTCCAGCATCCCCACTGGGTCTGAGGCTGGAGTCTCTGGCATGCTGGGTGGGGCAGGAGGGGTGGGATTTCTGGCAACAGACAGGACTCCAGAGACACAGAGATACCCTGCAACAGAGACAACAGCAGCTGGTTAGTGGGCCACTGCCTGATGCCCCGAGATCTGAACCTGGACGCTCTCCAGAGTGTTGCTGACAGGTTCTGAACAGCCCTAGTGCTGTGGATGCAGTGAAACAATGTGGTGAAGGGAACTGGCTCTGGAAATAGACTGCCAGAGTTCAAATCCCAGCTTTGCCCCTCACTAGCTACGAGAACTCAGCTGACTTCTTTTAGTCTCAGTTTTTGCATCTGTAAAATGGGGATGATGATGGTAACACCTACTTCATAAGGTTGTTGGAGGGCTGAATGAGTTAATACCTGTCAAGTGCCAAGAATAGTAAGCGTTCAATAAATTTTCGTTATTAATATGCTCTTTTATGGACCATGATTCACTCATTCATGGGCCTCATGAATGACTGCAGCTTGAAGGAAGCATGAAGGTCACCAGCTCCAAGCCCAACTGCTCAGGAAGCCCCTTCTCCCGGTGTCGGCTGGTCCTTCCTCCCCCTCAACACTTACTGGAGCACTTGGAGCGAATTTCCTGACAGTGGCCCCTGAAGCAAGTCCGAGGACTGCCCCCTCTTCCACATGTCTGTGAAGACTTCTAGGTACAGGTGGTGGTGGCCTTAACTCCCCAGGGCCCCACTTCTTTCCCCAAGGAGATTAGGGTCCTCTCCATCCTCCCTAGAGCTTTTCTCCACTCCTAATCAGGGTTGGATTAGAGAACCCGGGATCTAAAAAGCACTATATTCTCTGCAGACTAGAGCCTACCCACCTCCTCCATTTCCAATTGAAGCCTGGAGACCACCACAAGGGAAGCGGAGAGGGCCTCGGGGGCGCGTACCTGGTACACTGCAGCCAGCTCCCCGGCCGAGGGGGACGGCGTCCAGGGCGTGGCGTAGTTCCTGGACTCTGGGGACGTCTGCGTTCCCGAAAAGACTTGAGGCGGCGTCCAAAGGGCCGCGTCGCGGGCTCTCCCTTGGGACAGATGTGTGGGCGACTGCATCCCAGGGCAGTCAGGCGGTGTCACCCAGGGACCCATGTCAGGGATCCTGTTCCCCAGGACCTCGGGCGCCGCCGGGGCCTCGGGGCAGGCTGGCGGGAATGCCCAGGACGCCACGGCGCGGGTGGCTGAGGCCAAGCCCGGGCCGCGCGCCTGCGCCTGCGTCTGCGCCTGCGTGGTGCCGCCGTCGGGGCAGAGCGAGCAGCCCCGAGGGAGCGGCGCGTCAGTGTACCGCTGGCGCCGGCGCTGCAGGCTCTCCTCGCTGAGGCCGAGCACGGCCGACAGGTGACCGATGTAGCGGATGGCCAGCCGCAGCGTCTCGATCTTGGTCAGACTCTGGCCGGCGGGCGCCACGGACGGCGGCAGAAAGCGGCGCAGCTCGTGCAGCGCGCGGGCCAGCGTGCGCATGCGCAGCTTCTCGCGCTCGCTGGCGCTCTGCCGCTGCCCGCCGGCGGGTCCGGAGCGCACACGTCGCGGCGCCGTCGGGGCGGCCTCTGCGGCATGGGCGCTGCGGGCCGGGGGCGCGGGCTGCGGGGGCATGCGGGCGCCGTCCCAATGGCACGAGCCCGACGAGTCCGAGGAGGAGGCCGGAGACGTGGAGTCGGAGTGGCCGGCCCAGCCCCAACCTTGTGGGAAGATCCAGTGGTCGTGGCCCGGGAGGTTCTGAAGAGGAGGGGACTGGGCCATGGCCGGGCCTGCAGGCTCTGGGAGGCCAGGCCGGCCACCTCCGGGCCTGAGCTTTTATCGTGACCAAAGGTGCAAGGTGGCCCCCCACCAGGTTACAGAGAGGTGTCAAAACCCACAGAGCCCAGGGAAGGTCTGGGCAGGGGGCCCCTGGGAAAGGGGCCCATTTGTGAAGGTGTGGATTCTGACTCCTCAGGGGCTCTAATGGAGGCCCCTGCAGCCGGGAAGTGTGGGAGGGATAATTCGCATCTGGATGGAGCTGCTAAGCTTCTCACCGTGTTCCCACCCTACCCCGCCCCACGCGCTCAGGGTGAGTGCCCAGGAGCCCGACGACCGTGGGCAGTGCCATTTTGGGGGGGCGGCCAGGCTGTCCCTCAAGTGACTCATGGACCTTTGGGAAGAGTAGCTGCCTCTCTCATCACCAGCCCCGGGGGCCTGTGTCCGGTAACTTCCACCCATTGCCTACAAGTGTGCTGAATAAGACTCCAAGACCAGCCCTGAGGGACCCGGCCACGGTGAGGGCAGTGGGGAGGAGGGGACATAACAGGTAGACCCTTCCTGGGTTCCCCAGAACAGCACTTGCTGCTTTGCTGAGTGACACCGAGAAAGTCATCTCACTGCACACAGTTAGTTTCTGTCCCTGAAAAATAGAGCAGCCTGGAGAAGAGGAATGGGGTACCGTGGGATGAAAATGGGGGAAGATGGGCCCCCAAGCAAGCCTGAGTCAGACACTCTTGATTTGCTGTGTGACCTTGGGCAAGTCACTTAGTTCCTCTGAGACTCAAGTTTCCTCATCCCCATTGCAATAATGATATAAAATAGTCACCACCTAGGTTGCTGGTACTAAGCAGAACCATCCGTGGAACCACCTAGTATGGGCCTGGCAAGTGGGCTAAATGTTTGCTGCTATCATTTTATAAAGAAGGTACTTACATTTCCAGATGCTTGTAGGCATTATTCATTTTGTTATGTAACATTTAAATATTTATTTAGCAACTGGTAAGTGTCAGGCACGCCAGGCTGAACAAGCTAGTTGTGGTCTCTGCTTTCATGAGATTTCAGTCTTGTGGGAGGGACAAGTGTCAGGCTGTTATATAAGTGGTAGCTGTGTGCCCTTGGTTAGGGCCCTTAACCTGTCTGAGCCTGAGCTTCTGCTCTATAAAACAGGACTAATAATTATAGTATCTACTCACAGGACTGAGGACTGTTGTTACCGTCTCGTAGTATAAACAGTGACATAGTAAAGTTTATAAAGTAAAAGCTGTCACTCCTCAGCAATAGTTGCAGTTTAAAGGAGGCGTCAGTGTTCTTTGTGATCTTGGGAGAAAGGGTTGAATTCGGAGGCTAAGGGCCAAATGAGGGCTAAGGACTGTAGAGCTCTGGCCACAGAGGTGGAGAGGTCACAGCTGGGCCTTGAACCATGAGTAGGACTTGGGTAGAGAGAGGCAGGGAGAGAATATTATTCTGGATGTGGGAACTGCATAAGCAAAGACCTTGCAGGGGGACTTCCCAAGGTGCTTCAGGAACAGTGTGCAGGGATGGTGGTGTGGAGAGCTAGGACACACCTTGGCTGGGGCCAGGCTAAGAAGTCGAGTTTTATTTGCAAGGCGATGGGGAGCCAAATGGACTTTTGAGCAGATGTGACATAAAAAAAAAAAAAAAAAATGTAATGAATAACTAAAGGTCAACGTGATGATGTTTCAGGACTAGATTAGCCTGCACCAGCCTGAAGTAGTAAATGGCCTTGTAGTATTTTTATGGCTGTTTTTAAAAATTAACTTTTATTTGCGCAAATTACTTAACTAATAGCTCTCTCTCTAGAAATGGAAGCATTCCAGTGACAGCTGGACTCCCTGTAGCCTCCCCCCAGAGGTAACAGCTGTTGTTCAGTTGCCATGTGTCCTTCCAGACCTGGTCCCTGCATTCACATAAACACATGTGTCTTTAGAAAACACAGTATATGTGAGGTAACATTATGGCACATTGCCTGTAACTTGCTTTTTTTCATTCAACAGCATATCTTAGAGCGTGCCATGTCAGCACATATTTTGCTGACTCATGGTTAGTCGTAGGTGATTTAAATGTCCATTTTAATCATAGTGGATAATTTTAACTGGGAAAAAAAGTGAAATGGCAAGAGGTGCAGATAAACTTTCAATGATGAAATTACATCACTTTCTCCTCAGAACTTATTTTTTAAAATATTGGAGAAAATATGCCCAAGTTACCACTCTAACATTAGGATGAAGTAATAATTGACATTGAATAACGTTGGTCAAGGCAACTGTCGTTTAGTTTATTCTAGGTGCTATGAATTAGGAGAGGAAATTTTTAATTTGTCCGTAGCACAAAAAGAAGGTGGAATTGATAAATGATGGCCTTGATTTCAAACAGGCTTTCTTTGGAAAGAAGCAGTTATGATGCAAAATTTCATGACTTAGAAGGGTTTAAACCAAGGTAAAAAAAAAACTACTACTTTTTCCTAAGGGCATTTGGGACTTAGAAAACAGTCAATCCTACACTTTTTAGGTTGAAATAATGAGAAAACATTTATAATAAATCATCGTTTATTCATCCAAGGCTGCACAGTGCTATAAAAATCTTGACATATTGTACTATCGTGGAATTTATGTACATGTAATTGACAGTTGTAAACAAAGTTCATCAGGTTTCATATATATTTCTTTTCTTTCTTTTTTTTTTTTTTTGGTGAGGAAAATCAGCCCTGAGCTAACATCCGTGCCCATCTTCCTCTATTTTGTATGTGGGACACCACCACAGCATGGCTTCATGAGTGGTGTGTATGTCCACACACGGGATCCAAACCTCCGAACCCCAGGCCACCGAGGTGGAGCACACGAACTTAACCACTATGCCACCAGGCCAGCCCCTCATATATATTTCTTGATCTGGATTCTGAAGTTTCAGATTAATGTGCTGTTGACATTGAGCTCTCTGACTCAGCCCTTTTAACTGCTGAGTTAAAAGGCATGCTCACACCATACTCAGTCCCTTATTGACGTGCCTTTAGCACATTTGTAGTTTTTGCCAAATAGCACTGCCTTGTGCACAGGCAGCCAGATAGGAGTCGTGGAATGGCTTTGTGATCTCCAGGAAGGTTCCGAATATCCAGAGTTATTCCTCCTCTCTCCCCACTCACTACCCATTAGAGCCAGCCTGGAGGGATTTCCCATGAAAGGATTTGGTGAATGATGGGAATCTGCTGCCAGCACAGAGCCGTGCAATGCCCTTCCCTCTCCAGGAGAGCCTGGCTTCCAGGTTTGGGCTAGCCCCACAGCCCAGGCCTTAGACTGACTGTGGGGTGTCAGAGCATAAGTTCTGGAAGGTGTGGCCTAGGGCCTGTCTTGCTGTGGCCCCTGGCTCTTCACTGGGCCTCGTAGCCAGGCTCTAGGGCACAGGGGTACACTGTCTGACAGCCCCATTCAGTAGGGGGACAAAGTGGATCCCCCCATTGGGCCTCCAGTTAGCCCAGGGAGGCAGTGGGGTTTAATGGTTAGGAGGCCAGGCTGTGGAATCAGACAGGCTGGTTTAGAGTCCCAGCTCCACCCTTTGCCAGCTGTAAGAACTTACTCACCCTCAGTTTTCTCATCTATAAAGTGGGGATTCTGCTCTCCAGGGCAGTTGTTGGGGTAAAATGAGATAATGCATGACACAGTGCTGAGCACAGAGCTTGTGTCTGTAAGCCTTGCTTATAGCAAGTTCAGGGCAGCAGAATGAAGTGGGTGAAGGACTAGGCTGGGTTGTGAGTAAGGGGGCCGATATCTTCAGCCTTGGCCCTGGCAGAAGGGGATTCCTTCCTTCTCTGAGACTTAGTCCAGCACCGGGCTGTGGGCGTCCTTCCGTTCCCCTGCCCTCCATCTCCAGCCCTTCTCCTCCGTGGACCCAGCATGAGGGTCATCCTCAGCAGGCTCGCGGGTTCCTGTCCTGTAGCAAAGGGTCAGCAGAACTGGCGTGCAGAGGCTCCGGGAGAGCTCAGGTGCTGGAGCCAGGGCCAGCCAGCCCGGCCAGCTAGCAAATGGATGGGCGGAGCCAGCTGGTCCTGGTGGGCCAGGTCCTGGCCCAGCTGTTTGTCCAGTTTGCCTCCAGCCCTGGGACCCTCAAGCATGCCTCCTTCTGTGCTGAAACCTGCCCCCGGTGCTGGGCCAGCAAGGTAGGCCTGGGTCCTGCTCAGGGGCTTCCATGTGGGCCGTCTCTGCTGTCTTCCTCACGGGCTCGCCTGTTGCAAGGGCTCTCGCATGGACAGAAGTCATGCACTAAGGACGGTAAAGCAAAAAGAAGCCTGAGGCATTGATGGCAGCATGGAAGTGCCACACTGGCCCAGCACTGTCTACCCCTGAATTTCTTTAATGTAAGAGAAAATAAATCACCATCTGGTTTAAGTTATTGTCATTTGGGTGTGTGCTATGAGCAGCCAAACACAATTGCTGTCCACATAATAAAGAAGTTCCCAGGGTATCCTTGTCGACAGATGGGGCCACGTGAGCTGGATGACAGTTCAGGTAAGTGAATTCATAACAGATTCAGTGTTCCAACAGGTGAATGCATGGATGTTCACCTGGATGAAGGTCTCTGGTGATGTGCCACCAGCTCTATTCCCAGCCTTGTCATGGGCAGCATGACGATTTTGAATGAAGCTATGAACTGATCTAATTTGGGGTAAGATCCAAACCCAAGAAGTGAACTGGATAACAGCCAGGATCTAAAGAGGGGTCGGGGGAGGGCCGTAGGGGTGAAGGGGCATATGTGTGCGGTGAGGGATGGCAGCTAGACTTTTGGTGGTGAACATGATGCAATCTCTACAGAAGTTGAAAATATAATGATGTACGCTTGAAAATAAAAACAAATAAATAAAGAGGTCCTGACAGACTGGAAAAACCCATCAGATCTAAGAAGGTGGAATCAGCAGAGCCCCTGTACCCTCCCACTTCAGGGTCAGGAGGCATCATATGACCAGCAGCACATGTGGAAAGAGGATGGCAGGCATTGCCTTCCAGGCATCAAGGGCATGGAAACAAAGGTGATCGCATTCCCATCCACTAGAATCAGGTCTTCAACCAAGGAGGCGATGGTCTCTTGTTCCCCAGGCAGGGTGGGCCATGTACGTGGTCAGCTTGGGGGGCACAGTTCATGAGGGATGGAGACAAACCCTAGCTCAGGGGAGGGAGGTTGATGAGGGCGCTTGAAACCACATCATCAGAGAAATAGCTGAGGGACTTGGGGATGTTTTGTCCAAAAAGAAAAAAACTAGGGGATGTGATTGTTGCCTCCAGACACCCAGAGGAGAACACTCAAGGGAGAGTCTGAAGAACATTCTACGATCGGAGGGTCTGACTTGTGAGGGAGTGAGTGGCCTGTTCCTGGAGATGATCAAGAAGAGGCCAGACAGGCAGGAGCTGAAGTGGTTGGCTGTCATCACCTCTGTCAACACTGCCAAGCTCCATAGAACAAGGGGTTGGTCCAGAGGATCCCTGAGGTCCTTTCAGAGCTGAGGCCAAGAAACGGGGAGAGAACAGGAGCTGCTGCCTCAGGGCTCTGGGCCGTCTCAGGGCAAGGGAGCCACGGGAGCCTCCAGGGCGCCTGGGCTGGGCGAGTGCAGAGTGAGGCCTCACAGGTGCCCCCCCTCCTCGCTCTCGGGGACCTTCAGCTAAGCTTGCCAGTGTGGCACAGTCAGCTGTGAGGCAGGCAGTGACCGGGTCAGCATTCCTGTTACACAAGGGAGGAAGCTGAGGCCTCCACCCCTCATCCCCTGTTGGCTTCCCAGACTGCCCCAGACCACCAGTCAGCTGAGAAGGGCAGAGGTGCGCAGGCGGGCCCCCGCATGCGCTCCCTCAGCTCTGGCCCTGCTAGGGGCCAGGGGCTGGCAGTGACTCTGCTCAGCCCGCTCGTGGTGGCTCAGCACAGGTTCACCGTTTGTTGCCCCCATTCCTCCCCCGGGGGTTCTCCACCTGCTCTTTCTCCCTGGCCGGGCAGTGCGGGGCCCCGGGTGCAGGTCCAAGGGCTGGAGCCGGTAAAGGCCTGGCCTCTGCCCCATCACGCTTCTTCCCCTTCCTTCCCCTGGGGTCCCTTCCAGGCCTTGGGGGTGGTCAGGCTGCGTGGGGGCTGCAGGAGCGTGTGCTATTCTCATTACCAGCGGAGCAGGGCGGGCCAGCCCGGCCTCCCCCTTGGCCACTGTGGCTGCCTTCACACCTCCTCTCTGCCTGTTGATACAAGGCTGCCTCCTCCAGGGCAGAAGGTGTCGACTTGGGAACGAGGGCATGCAGGGGCCTCCAAAACAGCCGGGTAGTGGGCCCCCTCAGAAACCCCAGAACACACTTCTGGCATGGGGGTGGGAGGCTGCAGGTCCCCGCCCTGGGAGGCCCAGGGGAAAGGCAGGGCCCCTGTCCCTGGGATGGGGAGGGAGGACGTGAGGGAGGACAGGGACCTGCACAGGCCCCTCACTCCAGGAGCCCTGAGTCAGCCTCTCCAGGCCCAGGGGCTGGTACATGACTCTGGGCGTAGCCAGGGAAGCCCAATGATGAGGCCCTGCCGGGCAGAGCACCATCAGTGTCACTGGGAGGCCCAGAGACTGACAGCCACCAGGACAAGGTCACAGAGCAACCACTGGAACTGAAGCTCACCCTGACTGGGCCTCAGCCTGTCCTCGTCTTTGGAGCCCTTCTACATTGTGCGCTGCCCAGCGCTGGGCCTGCAGTAGTCTCTTCAGGGCCCAACTCCGTGACTTCTGGCCTGCTGTTCTCCCCGTGCTCATATGGGGAAACTGGGCCCAGAGAGGTCACTTCATTTGCCTAAGGTCCCATAGAGCCAGGATTTGAACCCACAAAGGCCATGCACCACACCATTGGGAAACACTGCCCTTGGGGAGCTGGTGAGTGGGAGACAGGAAAGAGGAACAAGTCATTGGGCTCTGAGTTTATGGTGGCCTGGTGTGCTGGGAGCCCACGGGCGACAGACGAGTGCTACCTGGCCAGTGATCAGGGTGGGCCCCAGGAGGCAGGGAGGAACCTGAAATTGTGGATTTTCTTCAAGTGGAGGAGGGGCATTCCTGGCAGAGGGGAAAGGTGGGAGTCCAGGTCCAGCAGTGGGGAAGCCTGGGGCTAGTTTGGGCAGTGCCAAGTGGGCTGGAGCCCGTGATGCAGGTGGGAGCAGTGGGAGAGGGTGTGGACCAGCAGGTGGGAGCGGGGTTGGGGTTGGAAAGTCCTGCTGAGGGAGGAGTTTGGACTCTTAGGGAGGCAATGAGATCCACAGAGATTCTGAGGGAGGAGAGGGGTTGGAAGGTGAAGAGCAGGAGGCAGGACACGGTCAGGAGACTGTATCACACCAGGGTGAGGGCTGACTGGAGCTGGGGCAGGGGCACCGGGAGGGGCTCAAGGAGCCCAGAGGAGAGGAAGTGGAGCAAGGTAGGGAGGACGTGGCCACTGTTGGCTGGGGCAGCACAGGAGGGGCTGGGGACCACAGGCATGTGGGGGCTCCCTAGCAGCTGCTGGGGGCATGAAGGTGGACCCACCGCTCTTCCTCCAACAAGAAAGCTGAGCCCAGGAGGCTGGCATGGAGGGGCCTGCAGAGGCTCCATGAGTGCCTGGTCCAGGCTCTGGAGCCCAGTAGGGGCACTCAGGCCTGGGGCCAGTCATGCCTGGGCTCAGTCCCCATCCGAGCCTCAGTCTCCTGGCTATGAAATGTGAGACCTTCCTAGGAGGATCAGGTGGAGTCCCATGTGATCAGTACGGGAGACTCCATAGTCCTGCCTGCCTGCCCTGCTAGAGAGAGACCATCTAAGGTCCTGCAGTTCTTGGGAAGGACCAAGGGAGAGAATGAGAGGTGCCCACTCCTGCGGCCCCAGGCTCTCCGCCTTAGCTCTGAAGGCCTCAGGGGCCTTGGGCCTACCTACTGGAATGCAAACAAGCTTGGGGGGGGGTTAGGGTTCTGCAAAGTCTTCCCTCCCTCCCTTCCTTCCTTCCCTCTCTTTCTTTTTTTAAAATTACCAAACCAATGAATGCTTGTTACAGAAAAGTGAGAAAATATAGACAATCAAAAAGAAGGGAATTTTAAATGCCCCCAGTTCCATCCACCTGGAGAGAACCATATTAACACGTTGGCCCACATCTCTGCATCCCTACAAATACATGAAAATGGAGGGAGAGTCATCAAGAGAGAGCATGTTGGGGTTTTTTTGTTTTTCCATTTTTTGAAGCTTCTGGTATATATATTTTCTTTTTTTAGCTTCATTGAGATATAATTCACACACCATACATTCACCTGTAAAGTGTAAAATTCAATAGTTTTTGTATTTTACATTTTTAAAAATTGTAGGAAAATATATATAACATAAAATTTGCCATCTTGATCATTTTTAAGTGTGCAACTTCAGTGGCATTAATTACATTCACAATGTTGTGCAGCCATCACCACTTCTATTTCCAAAACTTTTTCATCACCTCAAGTAGAAACTCTGTACCCATTAAGCAATAACTCCCCTTTACCCCCCTCCCCCAGCCCCTGGGACCTGTAATCTGCCTTCTGTCTGTATGAATTTGTCTATTTGAGGAACCTCATATAAATGTAATCGTGCAATATTTGTCTTTTGGTGTCTGGCTTATTTCACTTAGCATACTGTCCTCAAGGTTCATCTGTGGTGTAGCCTGTGTCAGAACTTCATTCCTTTCTATGGTTGGATAACCTTCCATCGCATTATATACCACGCTTTGTTTATTCATCCCTTGATGGACATTTCAGTTGTTTCCACCTTTTGGCTATTGTGCCTAATGCTGCTATGAACGTTGGCTTACGAAGATCTGTTCTGGTCCCTCCTTTCAATTCCTTTGTGTATACAGAGAGCATGTTGTTTTGTGACCAGCTTTTGACATATTAAGAACATTTTCCATCTCAGTAGATGTACTTCTGAAATGAGAGTTTTAAGGCATGCCTCGTACTCCACGGGGTGGGGCTAACAGTTTAGTTAGCAAGTTCCCTACTGTCCACTGAGAGGCCTTAGAGTGGTCCATATAGGTACATCCTTATACCTATAGTTTAAAAATTATTTTTAAATTGCACATGTAATATATGAATGTGATCTCCCTGTGAAAAATGTAAACATTACAGATGAGACTAAAGTCTCCTTTGATCACCGCTCAGAGCCCAGACCTGCCCCACATGCACACACACGAGATGAGACCTGAATGTGATTACAGATCTGGAGCGGACCCTGAGGTCTTTGTGCATTTACACACATGCATACAGCAGACCCTTACAAAATGCATGGTATCATTCGATGACTTTCTATGTCACGATGTTTTTTAGACTTTTGTTTTCTCATGTTTTGGTTATGTCAGTGGCATCATACGGAAGGGGTTTTTCTGCAACGTGGTGCTGTCACTCAGCAGTGTGTCTTCACTTGCACCTTTAATCTTTTCTAATCAGGATGAATTCCCGTCAGGGAACCCCCTGGGCGAAGGGCATGTTGAGCTATTCTGAAGCCTCAGGCCAGCCTTGGGAGCCCTGGAGGTGTGTTGTCGAGGAGGCTGACCTGGTTATGGGCAGCTCGTGCTAGCACACCTGGTGGACTCAGCCAGCCTGGCCGCCTGTGGGGCCTGGGCTGGGGCATAATCTCTAAGGGTAAAGAAAACTTCCTTGGCTCAGGCCAAGGGCTGGATCTTGGATTTCTCCTGATGGAGGATCCTCCAGAGCTGAGGACTGAGTTCATCCTATCCTCAGTCTTTGGCACAGAATCAGTACTGACCATGTAAGACCCTTCTCCTGTTTGATTTATTATCTGGTCAATTTAAGCTCTATCCCCTCCCCCTAGATGTTCTCCACTCTGTCCAGGGTTGTCCCTGTCCCCCAGCATCTGGCAAAGGAACCTGTGCCCAGAGGATCCTCAGCCCCCAGGTCCTGCCCGGTGTTCCAGCTCAGTCCTAGGAGCCCCCACTCTGCTTTTTATTGGGTCTGAAGTCAGATACCTCTGGGGAGGTGAGGCAGGGGTGCTCTCCTTCCCCTCCCCTTAGGAAGGAGAACTGGAGCTGGCTGAGGGCCTGAGCCACCCAGCAACTTGGCAGGGGCTCATCACGGTCCTGGCCGTGCAGTTGTGAGCGTCAGCGAGGGCAAGGGTGGGTTAGAAAGGGCCTGAAACCTGTGCATCCTACCTGGAGAGAGCTCCATGCTGTGCTTTCTGGAGGGGCTGGTGTTGGACACGCCCCAAGTTGGCAGCTGAGCTGGGCCTGCAAATCCTTATCAGGGAGTTGGCAAGGGCACAGAGCCTCAGGCATCCCCTGCCTAGAGTTTCCGTCAGCTTGTGATCTGTTTTCAACCTTTGTTCCCAGGGGTGTGTAGTGAAGGTGGGGAGACCTGGGCCCTGCTTTGCCCCTGCCCCCTGAGCCTGTCCCCCTTCTCCTCATTCGTCTGGGCTCCATCTTCCTCTGCCTCTCTGCACACAGATGCATGTTCTTCCCGGTGGACAGATGAGCAAATGGGTCCAGAGAGGGCAAGTGGCCTGTCTGGGGTCACACAGCCCATCACACTGGCGCTGAGCCATCTTTACCCACTTCTTAAGCCAGCCCCGGCATCTCTGACACATCTACTTAGCTCCCAGCACCCACCACCCCGACCCGGCACTGGCCATCGCCCCAGAAAAAAGGTCTCTGTCTGGTTGGAGGTAGATCTGTCCTGCTCCGGTCCCAGGATCCCAGGTGGCTGGGCGGCGCCCTCTGCTGGCTGTGGCTGGGAATTTGAGGACACTGGACACCCAGGCGTCAACCCTCTGGCCTGAGACGTGTGCCTTCTAACCAAGGCATGCAGCTTCCCAGGACATCCCAGCAGGCGGCCGGGAGTCCCTGCCCCATTTTACAGTTGACGAAGCCAAGGTGCCGTGTGACAAGTTCCCCCACGTTCACATGTCTGAATCTTTGCTTTGGGCTGGCTCAGCCCCTTTAACCCCTTTATGCCTCGGTTTCCCTACGTTTCAGTATAAGGCTTAGACCCTCCTCCACTTATCCAGCTGAAGCGAGGGAGCATCAGTGTGACACCCCTAAGGAGAGGGGCGCTATCTACTCACCCTGCATTCTCAGCCTGGCTCTCAGAACTACGGAGATTCTGGCACTTCCTCGCAAGCCTTTCCCAGAATCCGCCAAATCTCTCTCCTTTCTTCCCACCCCCTCCCTCCTCGTCACCCCTCTGCCTCCTGTGACTTCCACTGGCTGCGCATCCAGCTGATCCATGACCAAGATAATCAGATTATCGTGGGTCCAGAATAATCTATTCCATATGGCTTGCCAACTCGGTGGCTCCTGGAGCTAAAGGTGTGAGGAGAGGGGGTGATCTCAGTTGGAAGAGGCTCCCTGGGAGCCTCGGGGGCCTTAGCTGGGAGGCTGATGGGGAAGGAGGGAAGTGGAGAACAGGTTGGGAGCCTTCCTGCTAGGCCCTCTGACTGCCCTGGGCTCCAGGTGGCCAGAGCCCCCTCTCCAGACCAAGCACGGCCTCATCTATCCGAGACCCAAGGGGACTTAGGATCTGGGGCGGGAGGCTGGGCACTCCCTCGTGCCTTTTCCACTCTCTGGATTGGGGGGTGGGTTCATTATAGGGCACTGCTTCTCAACAGTGGCCAAGCTTCATAATGCTGGGGAGATTTTACCTTTCATAGCCAGATTCTCTGGCTCCATCCTCGAGCGATTCTGGTTCAGCAGGTCCAGGTGGGTCTGGAACACTTTTCTTTGACACCCCCACAGGTCCCTGTGGCTGTAGCAAGGTTTCATGGGGTTCCGGGGCATCGCCCCCACCCTGCACCTCACTCTTGGGGCAGCCCTCCAGGAGGAAAGGAGCCCCTCGGGTCCTCCAGAGGAGACGGGGGAGGGGGTGGGGAGGACAGAACACAGGCTTGGGCCCCAGACAGAGCCAAACAGACCCCAGGTCTGCTCCTACTAGCTCTGTGATGTAGAACAACCTCTCTGTACCTCCACTTCCTCATCTACAAACGACAGTGACACTCATGTCACAGCGTAGTTGTAAGCTGTGACCCGGCCAAGCCCCAGCACAGTGCCAGGCCCCAAGCGACAGCAGCCAGCAGGTATGCAGCGCTGCGGGAAGCACGGTCTGTGCAGTGTGATTTGGTCCTCATGATGTCAGCACAGTAGGTGTTGCTCACCCCGAGGCTTGGAAGCAGAAGCTGGGACCCAGAGATGGAGAACGAGTTACCCACATGACACAGGTGGTACGTGGCAGGACAGGGATTCCATCTTAACCCACATTGGCCACACTCCTGAGGGGTGTCCCAGGCTGTCTAAAGGTGGGGGCGTCATAGATAACAATCGCTCCCCTGAAAGGGCTTGCCTCTCAGCCTGGTGCCGAGGTGTGGCGGGGAGATCCCTGGTGGTAGGGGACACCCAAATTAGGAGCTTTCCAGGAGATGTGCCTGTTGATGCTAAGCAGGCTGGCAGTAGGAAAGGAGCTGCTTCCTTCTCCTGGGGCCTCTGGCTCCGGCGGGGACAGGATTAGGGCCTGTGAGGGGAGTATTTACATAGCACCTTTGATTAGCACTCCCATGTCAGAGGGGCTGGCCGGGAAATGAGGGCATTGAGGCTGGAAGGCGGGAGGGGGCAGTGCCCAGGACCCAGGCTTGGCCTGAGGAAGCCAGCTGGATCCTAGCAGGAAGGCTGAGACTCAGGCCCCAGCCTGAGAGGGTGCCGTCCTGTCCTGCCTGCCCCCACCCGGGGCCAAGGACTCCAACCGAACTCTCACCTCTGCTCGGTGGGGCTACCCCAAGGCCTCATTTCCCAGCCTTACACATTGGCAGACTCAGGCAGGCTCAGGCCAGGGGAGCCGGAGCCACTGGCCCCGGCACTTGTCAAAACACAGGCCCCAGAGGTGTGAAGTCCTCACCCCAGCAGGAGGGTGTGTGGGCCCTGCTGCCCGGAGAACTCATTAACTCAGCGGCTCCCAAATGAAGCCACCGAGAGGCTAGTGATAAGGAGATCAAAGGCAAGAGGCATGGAGGACGGGAAAGGGGAGGCCGGCAAAGGGGAGGCCAGCTGACAGAGTGGTAGCGCCCAGGCTCCAGGCTGGGGGTCCCTCCTCTGCCCCCACCTTGCTCCATCAGGCCCACGGACCAGAGCCTTTGCACAAACTGGGCCCAGAGACCCCAGGGGCAACAGGAGAGGCAACTCCCATGTGGCACCTCCAATTTGTCAGCCTTTGAAGACCCCAAGGTTGGGGTTGGGGGTGGAATCCTCCCATCTGCCCCGCCTCTCTTATGCCATTTTTGTGGGTTCTTTGCCTCCACACTCGCCCCCTGCATCTTTTTAACCCTCTCTCAGCCCTGACACCAGAGATCCTCCTGTCATGTGCGGCTCATGTGTCGCTCTCCTGCTCCAGATCTCTCAGTGGCTCCCGTGTGAGTGCCCAATGAATGTCACCATTAGGTCCCAGACCTGAGAATCCTCAGAGGCCAGAGCTGTGTTTTCAGGATAAACAGTCGGGCTCCCACACATCTTGCCTCTTGTCCAAAAAATGTCTAGTTGATTTTGTACTTAATAAAATAAGAACTCATTTCAGAGCATTGTTACCAACAAACCAGTATTGGCGGCTTCCTCTGGAGGGGGAACTGGAGGCAGGATGGTAAAGAGATTTGTTATACCTTCTGTACTGGTTGACTTTTTGACTTTTTAACCACGTGCATGTATTATATTTTCAAATAAATAAAGATACGACAATAAAACAAAAGGGTGGCTGATTGCCTAGGAGTTTTTGGTGATTTTGAGTTTTCTCAATTAATTAGCTACAAAGTGGAAATCAGAATCACGCAAGAATTGGAAGATTTTTTGACATTCAGAAGGCTGGCAACAGAGCGTCCAGAGCGCTGAGATCCCGCCCTCCTGCCTGTCCAGCCTTTACCTTGCATTCCCTCTCGCTTGGGTGCACAACACACTCTACCCATTCCTGACCGTTTGTTCCCTCGGGTCCAATGGGATCAAAGGGGCCCAAGTCACTGGGCTCAATGCCAGGTTCTGGGCTTGGATCTGGAGCCCCAGGAAGCCCTCCATCGGCCAAGGTCCAGAAGGGGCAGACCCTGCTGACAGCTGCAAGCTGAGGAGGGCCGTCCTGGCCAGGCTCTCCTTGGGAGTAGATGGGTCCTACAGCATGTGCCCAGGGAGTGGGTTCCTCCCCTTCTCCTCAAGGGTGGGTTGGCACTGCCTCTCCTGGATGTGATGGTGGGCATAAGCATTCCGGGGTGCTGGGACAGACTGTGGAGGAGGGGGTATAGAAGGTGTTAGAGGAGGCCAAGGGCAGTAAAAGATAAAAGAGACAAGGGGAGGAGGCGGTGGTGCCCAGGGAGAAGGTACCAAGCCACTTGGCCTTCTTGGCTGCAAACCAGCTCAGCCATCAGTCTCACAGGGCTGGAAGCCATGGGGGATGCAAAACATTAGACCCACGGCACTGAAAGAGACCCTAGATACCACTTCTCTTGAAGACATGCTGCCAGACACCAGGTACTTCAGTCTGGCTGGAGAACAGACATTCATGCATGAAGTAGCGATTATGACAAGGTGCAAACTCACACCCCTGAGGAGTCAGGCAGACAGTGTAGATTCTCTGAGATTTCCTATGTGGACAACCATGTTGTCTGAAATGAGACAGTCTTATTTCTTCGTTTTCAATCTGTATGCCTTTTAGTTCTCTTTCCTTAGTGCACAAGCTAGACCCTCTAGCATAATGTTGAATAGGCATGGGTGGGAGCAGACATCCTCGCCTTGCTCTCTGTGTCCGGAGAAAGCTCTCAGTCTTTCGCTATTTAGTATGATGTTAGCTGTAGGCTCTTTGTAGATGCCTTTTATCAGGTTGAGAAAGTTCCCTTCTATTCCTAGTTTCCTGAAAATTTTTATCATGAAATTGTGTTGAAATTTGTTAAATGCTTTTTCTGTGTCGTTTCCACTCAGATTTCTTTGGCACAGCCCATTATACCTGCCCCAAAGTGCAGAATATTGGCTAGAGGCCAGTGTTGGCAGCTGTGGCAACAGGCCAAGCCCTTGATCCCACCAGGCTGAGGATGTCCTGGGGGGCAGCAGGCTTCCCCCTCGGCTCAGATGGTCCAGCAACCTGACCAGATTCGGCCAGCTTGTTGGATTTTCCTGGGATAGCTTCCTCATAATGTCCTGCCTGCCCACCAGGGAAGGGCGCATCCAGGACCAGACTGCTTCAGAGGAGGAACAGATTACTGCTCCTCTCACCTCCAGCGCTAATCAGGGCCCCACTCCCGGTCCCCAAATAATTCTACAGACCTGGCTGCAGCATGCTCCGAGGTTCCCATTATACACATTGGAAACAAAGATGCAAGAAAATTTAAGAATTTGCTTAAGGTCCCCAGCAGGTGAAGGGAGCCCCAAACCTAGGTCCTGGACTTCCAGCTCCCTGACCTCGCTTCCTTTAACCTGCAGAGCTGGCCGGGCACCCCCGGGCAGCGCTGGTCCGAGGCGCAGGCAGGAGGCCCAAGTGGCTGGGTCAGGTGCCCACGCGAGGGTCCAGGTGGGGCCGACCTGGCGCAGCCAACGGGCAGGCACCTTCGCCCCCCGTCGGTTCAAAGGGTCAGGCTCCGCCCCCTCCAGGCCCCGAGCCCGCTTTGAAGTGCTGATGCGGCCTGGAAGGGGCCACTTGACACCTCGGGGTCGGGATAAAGCCGTCGCCGGTCGCCGGCCGCCGGCCCCCAGACACGCCGCCGCTGCCATGGCCCAGTCCCTGTGCCCGCCGCTCTCCGAGGCCTGGATGCTCTCCGCGGGCTGGGGCCCTGCCCGGCCGCCGCCGGCCTCCGACGGGGACTGCGGCTGCTCCCCCGCCTCGTCCCCGGACACCTGGGGCAGCGCCCTGGGCGGCAGCCCCGAGCCAAGGCCTGGGCGGCCCGCACCCCCGGCCCCTCGCGCCCCGACCGCCGGGAGGCGCAGCGCCCGTGGCAGCCGTCTGGGCAGCGGGCAGAGGCAGAACGCCAGCGAGCGCGAGAAGCTGCGCATGCGCACGCTCGCCCGCGCGCTGCACGAGCTGCGCGGCTTTCTGCCGCCGTCCGTGGCGCCCGCCGGCCAGAGCCTGACCAAGATCGAGACGCTGAGGCTGGCCATCCGCTACATCGGCCACCTGTCGGCCGTGCTGGGCCTCAGCGAGGAGAGCCTGCAGCGCCGGCGCCGGCGGCACAGCGACGCGCCGCTCCCTCGGGGCTGCCCGCTCTGCCCCGACGGCGGCACCGCGCAGGCGCAGACGCAGGCGTGCGGCCCGGGCCTGGGCTCAGCTGCCGGGGCCGCGGCGTCTTGGGGATCCCCGCCAGCCTGCCCCGAGGCCCCGGCGGCGCCGGAGCTGTGCAACCTGCCGGTGCGCTACAACGAGGAGGTGTACCCAGAAGGGCTGGCGATGGAGCTGGGTCCCTCGTCTCCGGTTAGTACCTCCTGCCGCGCGCAGACCCCCCCTCCCGGTGCCGTGGTGGATGGCGCCACGCCACCTACTGTCCGCGCCCCCGGCAGACAGCACCCCTGCGGGGACCAGCCACCCTGCCTCCCCCCTCCCCCCACCGCAGCCCAGCTTCGCCTGCCCGCTCACGGGAGCAACGTAGCTGGTGTGCCCCGGCGAGGGCAGGGAGAGGACGCGCAAGGGGACAGGGTCTCGTTCCCCGCCAAAGCCCTCCTGAGAGTGGAGCCCACGACCGCGGACGTCCGGGCTCCGCGGCCAACGCTGAGGGCCACGCTGTTCCCTCTCTCCCCGCAGCTCTTTCCCGGCGACGTGCTGGCCCTGCTGGAGACCTGGATGCCCCTCTCGCCCCTGGAGTGGTCGCCAGCCTGAGTGGTTGAAGTGACGACAGCTGGCGCCCTGGCCGTGAGCCCCGAGGCCTTCTTGGCCTCAGCTTCGAAGTGGTCCCTCGCCAGACTCCCTCTCCTCGAGGAGGGCCCCGGCTATACTGGCATGGGCATTCCTGAGAGTGACAGCCTGTCCCCACCCAGGACGGCCCTCCCTAGTTTCTTGTGTCGGGGCAGCCCATAGCGTACACACTTAGAGGCAGGCAGCAGGCTCTGCCTAGTGTGTATTTATTTATTTGTGAATAAACTGTGCTGGTGTAGGTTGGCAATTTCTTCTTCCTCTTCATGGACATAGTGCTCCCTCCCCCTCCTCCAAAGAAGAACATAAGAGAGTTGGGAGGGTTTCTTGCAATTTCAGCCCCCAAAGCACACAGGCTCAGACCCCTTCCTCCCTGCCTTCAACCCTGGCTTAGCATCTCCTATTCCACATGGGTCAGCCTTGAAGGGGGGAGGCTCTCCAGATGAGAAAGTGGCAACTAGTGGAGTCTGTCCATCTTTTCTTTGGACTTGGTGGGCAGCTGGATAAAACCAAAGAATCTGTAGAAAATACATTTTCCATTAGCAAGTACTTATTGTGCATCAAGTCCTTTACACATTTTATATCCAAATAACCATTTTACAGAACAGTAAACCAAGAATCAGCACTCAGGCCCAGATATGACTTCAGAATCTGAGGCCTCAGCCCTGGTGGGATTTTGCCAGCTCCGTTCATTCTGGCCTGGGAGACACCGGCTCCAAAGGCTCATTTCCTGTGTCTGGCGTCCTTACTCCCCTTGTGCTGGAGCATCTTGGCCTGGACCTGGGATTTTTCCCATCTCCCTTCAGTCTGGTTTCTCTCCCATGTGGTTAAGGGACATAAGACCAGTGGATCAGTCCTGAGGTTATGTAACTGTGACCTCACAGAGGCCTGGCTAGGTAAGATGACAGGCTCATCTGGTTGCATCCAAATCCACACAGCTGACCTGGACCGCTGCCACACTCCTGTCTACACTGGCTGGATTCAGATTAGGAAGGTGCTGCACGGGGAAGAGGGGAGCCTTGAGCCCAGAAGGAGCCTGGCCTGGGTCGGGGGGGTCTGGTGAGCAGTCAAGCCTGGGGATGAGGGTGGGCAAGGGGGTGTAGCCTCTCTGCCCAAGGGTCCCTCACCCTCTATGGATACCCAGTTCTCCCTCTGCCTCCCTAAAGCGTCTTTGAAACACAGACCTTGGTATCTGTCTTTACTGAGATGTAATTTACATATTATAAAATTCACCCTTTTAAAGGTTATAATTCAATGGTTTTAGTATATTCATAGAGTTATGCAACTATCACCACTATCTAATTTTAGAACATTTTCATCACCCCCAAAAAGAACCCTGTATTTTTTAGCCATCATTCCCCATTATTCCACTCCCCACCCCCACCCCAGCCCACTAATCTACTTTCTCTGTAGACTTGCTTGTTCTGGACATTTTGTACAAATGGAATCATACAATATGAGGCCTTTTCTATCTGGCTTCTTTCACTCAGCATAACGTTTTCAGGGTTCACCCACTTTGTCTTGCGTATCAGTACTTCATTTCTTTTTATTGCCCAGTACTGTTCCATCGTATGGACATACCACACAGTTTACCTGTTTATTCACTGATATTGGTAGGCGTGTTTTGAAACCACCTCAGAGATCATTTCCAGTGCTTGGGCCCTGGCCAGGAGGGGAATAATTCGGAGTGGGGTGGGGTCACTGCTGTGTAATTCAGGAGTCCAGGCGTACCCTGGCCAGCATCTGGCTGCAGAGAGTAGGATCCAAAAGCAGAGGCCCTGCAGCGGGGCAGGACCTCACACCTTCGCTGATCACCGCCTTCTCCCGCATCTCCACCCCCATCTCGCTCTCCCCTCCCAGGACCCTAACTGGAGCAGAGCGGGAAGTCTTTTCCAGGAGCCTACCTAGTTTAGAAAGTCTGTTTGCATGGCAAAGGCCCCGTGGTTTAGGATGGGGAATTAAAGTTATTAGCAAGTCTTTTCACTGATAAGTGGGGCTCATTGGCCAGCCCCTTCCCCTGCGGAGGGCCTCTCCTCCCTCTCAGAGCCCAGGAGGGGCCCACTGTTTATTAGCACCTGGGTGTGAATTTTCATTAACACGTCCCTGCTAATAAGACAGAGGATTGGAGATGGGTTGCCTCCCACCGCTCCCGCACCCCACCCGCTTCCTGGCCCAGCCCCACTCGCACCCGGAGGAAACCCTGCGTCCCCACTTAGAGAGACGAGGACAGTAACCAGCGTCCGGGTAGGTGAGTCCTGGGCACGTGCGCTCTCAGTTCTCAGCTAACCTGTGAGGTAACCCCAGTTAACGGGGCCACCTTAAGGATGGGAAAGTTAAGAGGCTAACTAATGTGCCCGTACAGATGTTCAGTAGCAGCGCTGGGATTGGGCCCCAGCTGTGACTCCAGAGCCTGTGTGCTCACCCGCGGGTGCACTGCCTTTTTGACAGCTGAACACCAGCCTGTTTCACGGACAGAGGGTATGGGGTAGCACACCTCATCGGGGGCCTGGCAGGGTGCCCTGGGCTGGGGCGGTCTGAGCCTCGCCTGCTGGAATGTGGGAGTGTGAGGACGGCATCAGCACGGGGCACCGACCGGGGCCAGCCTGTGGGTCCGCCCGTGATCTGCTCGCTGCTGGTCAACAGGGCTGCCCTCCCTTCCCGCAGAGCTGCTTTCACAGCCTGATGGTCAGAACGCACGTGCTGGAGAAACAGATCTGGAGCAGCTACTTTGGGCCAGACTCAGCTTAGGGCTTTCAATTCACCATCTAATTTCAAGTCACTTTAGCCCCAGAGCCGCAGGAGAGGTGGGCAGGTGTGTGCTTGTGGTTATGTTGCAGATCAAGACAGAAAAAGGTCAAGGAGTTTTCCACAAAGTTAGTGGCTATTAGGGTGGGGACAACGGTGGGTGGTAGTGACAAGTCCCGTCTTTGGAATAGCCCAGGCAGGTAACTGAGTGCATGCTGGAGGGCGTAAAATAAAGCTCCTAACGCACATGGGCCACGGGTGCTGCTGCCAGCAGGGAACCTGCTTCTGCTCACTGACCACACATGGTGTCCCGCTGAGACAGCTGTCCTGTGTAGATGCTGATGCTGCACGGGCCAATGTTTTAAGGAGGGGCCGCTAAGCTGATCATTCTATACTCAAGGACATGCTACATGTGTCACAATATGAACCCAGGGGCAGAGGAAGCAGGCGGTGGTCATGAGTCGCCTGTATCTGCAAATGGCAGACTGTTCTGGGAGCAGGGCCGGAGAGCTGGGCTCGGCCTTGGGTGGGCAGTGCATCTGGAGGAGGGCCAAGCCCAGATGTCCCTCTGGCCGAGTGTTCCTAAATCAACAGGTCCATCTGAGGGGAACATGGATGCCCAGGATTCTGAAACACCCTCTCCCTGGGGAACCAGGGTGGCACAGGGCTGGGGAGGAAGGCTGGCCCTAACTACAAAGCCCCTGCTTGTCCCAGGGTGAGGCCAGAAGCCACTTTGTCCATCATGCATTTGCACAACCCTGAGGGTGAATGTTTCCTAAATTCTGCACTCTGGGCAAACGTTTGCCTCACCCTAGTCCTAACACTCCCCTGAGAAGACCCAGGGTTCTTGGTGCTTCCAAGGGGCCCTATTACCCAGTGCTCAAGGACCTCTTTGGGGCCACTGGCATAGCCCACTCAGCCCTGGTGGGCACCAGCACCGAGGGGGGCTAGAGCCCTGGACGCACAGCCCAGCGCTGCCCAGGCCTTTCCTGCCTCTTCTAGCACTTTGCCAGGCCCTGGTTCCTTCTCCATTGTCCCTCCTGTGGGACCCGGCACACAGGCTCCTTGTGAATGCCCCTACTCCCCTCTTCCCCCTCGCCCTCCCCAGACACACTAGGAACCGAGGAGGTGGCATGGCGTTGGCAACACGTGACTTTGGAGGTGGACCCAGCACCTCTGTCATCTTGGCCTGCTCAGCATCCCTCCTGCCTTCTTCCCTCGGGGCTGTCATTTTCCTTTCTTCAGACAGTTCTCCCCTCCTTAGTTCAGGGGTCATAACCTCCATGTCCTTCCAGGGATGGGCACATGCCGCAGGTGCTAGTGGGGATAATGGTAAGATCTGCATTTCTGTGAAACACAGAAACCACGGCAGATGCCCCGTAAATGTTAGCTCCCCGTCACATTGAGGTGGTGTGTGAGGCCAAGACCACCATCCCAAGGTTTCCTCTCCCATCTCAAAGAGAGTTGCCAGGGTGCCTGCTGTGTAGAGGAAACAGACTGCTGTAAAATGTTATTTCTGCTGCTGTGTTTTCATTCCCATGGTGGGGAGGGCGAGGGGCAGGGTGTCTCAGGGGACCCCTTTGTCCAGGGGACATTCGGCTAGTCAGTACCAGTGCCATGAGGGAGGGGTCATGCCAATGAGGAGCGTGTGTGACCCCGGGAGGAGGTGGATGGGGACACAAAAGAAGCGGCCCGTCACAAACCCTGCATGCAGTCAGGACTTCGTGGGCAGGTTACCATGGGGGAGGCTGGGACATTAACCATCTGCAGTTCTCAAAGTCACCACTCAGTGTCCTCAGAGAGGCAGCAGAGGCCTTAAGCTGCAGGGAACCCCTCCATCCAGTTTTCCTGGGAACGGCAGTTTCTAGAGAAGAGAAAGTTGCCTCTCTGCCCCCTCCTGTGCCCCCAGGCCCCCCAGCTTCCTCTAGGGTTCCCAGGCTAGCTGGCAAGGGGCATCAGTGGCACAGTTCCTGCCCCCCACCTCACCTGGCCCTACTCTGCCTCTCATACCTGTGTGACCTCAGGTAGTCACTCAACCACTCTGAGCCTCAGCTTCTCCAAAGTGCTTCCATAAAGGCTATGGGCCAGCACAGAGAGGGAAAAGAAGCGGGTGGAGAGAAAAGGGGGCCACCCAGTAGCCCGGGTGGGCTGGGTGTCTTGTTCATTGGAACAAAGTGGTTCTCCTGGGCCTATAAGGCCCAGAAGCCTGGTCCCCCAAGGCCTGGGACTCTGGTGGAAACCACGCCTGGGCCCTGCTGGAGTCTGGACTGGGTGGGAATGAAGGGTTACACATCACAGCAACTTGGGAGTCTGGAAACAACACTGCTGTTTATTTGGGTGACCCTCTGCCCGCCCGAGGGCTCTGACAAGTGGCTTAGTGGTTGAAGGCCCCCAGAATCCTTTCCCCCTGCTGGCTCTGCTGGGGTCCAAGACTGCAAGTCCAGGCTCCCTGGGCCTAGGAGCTGCAGTCCTTTGCACTGTGTCTCTTGGCCTCCGGGCATCCTGGGGCGAGGCCTGCCTGCTGCCAACCTTCTCACAGAGCCCAGGGTGACTGCCCAGTCACTTCTTGAAGTTCTCTCTTTGGAGGAACAAGGAATACCGCCGCAGCCGGGCCCAGGGCTCCTCCTCTTTCACCTTGTTCGTCTCCAGCCTCTGAAACCTGTGGGCCACACACTGGAGATGAGAGGGTCCTGCCTTGTGCTGCATCCCCCGACTCCTAGGTCCCCAGGGTGGACCCTGACCACCCTGCTAATAGAAGGAACTCTCCAGATGACATATCTGCTTCATGTCCGTGTCCTCAGGACTCAGCCTGGTGCACAGCAGGCACTCGAGAGGACTGTTCAGAATGAATGATGGGTCTAGCATTCCAAACCAAGAGGTGTACAGAGAGCAGGCACAGGGAATTTAGGAACTAACGGTCTATCCACGTGGACCAACGTTCAATACAGCAGAATGCCAACAGCTTCGTTTAATAAACATTCTTGAGCATCTACAGTGACAGGCGCTGGTGCAAATGTCAGAAAGATCAAAGTGACTAAAACAGCCTGTCCCTCTCCCCAGTTTAGTAAGAGTGACAAGAGTAAAAGAACGTTTGTAACAGGAGGCACTGAAGTGCAACAGAGGAGAAACGCAGAGAGGAGGAAGAGGCCCACCTTGCTAGGCAGAGCTCCAGAAGATAAGACGTCTGAGTTGGGTCATTTATAAAATAAGAGGCTACAGGGGCCAGCCCGGTGGCATAGTGGTTAAGTTCGTGCGCTCTGCTTAGGCAGCCCGGGGTTTGCAGGTTCGGATCCTGGGTGCGGATCTACGCACTGCTCATCAAACCATGCTGTGGCAGTGACCCACATACAAAATAGAGTAAGATGGGCACAGACGTTAGCTCAGAGCCAGTCTTCCTCACACAAAAAAATAAATAAATAAGAGGTTATTTCTTTTAATAGCAAATAAATGCATGTTCAATACAGAAAAATCAGAGAGGCCCTGGATTCACGCCTCATTCTGCATGCAGAGCTGGCGGCTGTGAGCGGGGGTGGCGGAGGAGGAGGGGCAAGCTGCTGCCAGGGTCTCTGCCTTGGGAGCCTGAGCTCAGCTCCAGGCACACAGAGGATGGGCGGGAGGGACAGTGACTGCAGCTCTGGATTTGTTGGAGGCTCTGCCTGTGGGACGTCCACACGGAGACGTGTCTGGTACTCAACACATTAAAACACTTTTTAACTTAAAAAAGTAATCTACGCTTTGCTTTTTTTAAAAAAATCAAAGACTACTCATGGGTATACAATTGAAAGTAAACCTCCCCCTCACCTCAGATCCTTATTTTCTGATCCCAAAGCAACTGTAATTAACAGCTCCTTGTGAGTCCTTGAAAATTGTTCACACACGTACAAGCATAGATGTGCGTATCTTTTTTTTATACTTAAATGAAAGCGTGCAACACACTGTTGTGCATCCTGCTTTTTTCACTGAAACTACATCCTAGAAATCACTTCCAGGTGGCGCTCACAGATCCTTCTCATTCTTTTTCCCTGTTGACGACACTTAGCGTTCCCAGCCTCCTGCTAATGTGATCAGGGCTGCGCTGACCATCCCGTCTCCGCAGGGGCGTCTCTGCGTGCGGGAGCGGATAGGGGAGGCAGAGTGTGCAGGTCAGAAACTCAGGCTTTGGACCCACATGCCTTGTGTTCAAACCCAGCTCCTTCGCTTAAAAGCTGGTGCCTTTGAATGGGCGAGTTGACCTCTGTCCACCTCAGCTTCCTCGCTGTACGGCGGGGATAATAATAGTAACAAATAAGATTATTCCCACAAAGCACTCAGCACAGTCCCGGGCATACAGTAGGCGCTCAGTGAAGGCTAATTATAATGATGCCTCCGCTGCTGCTGATAAACAAGTGGAAGTGAAATTGCTGGGTCAGGGGGTCAGAACAAGGAATCGATGAGTGACCATCCAGGAGGCGGTGTAACAGATGCAACGAAGACAAGTTTTAAAGGAAGACCGAAAATAAAGCCACCAGCGTGTTCAAAGAAAATGTGGGTGATTTTTAAAATATAATGTTGGTGAGTAGAAGGGCTTTCTCTACGACCTAGTAATAAGCAATGGCGAACCTTGCGCGTGTGTGCCAGGCCATGTCCTCTGAGGAAAGTCGACTGTCGGTGGTTTTACACAAGAGGACACTGAGGTCTGCCCGTCACACAGCCAGAGGCCCCCAGTCGACCCCCTGTCACAGTGTAAGGCTTGCACCCTGAATCTGGGGCTCTTCACAACCAGCCCTCAGCGAAGCCTAAGGGAGAAGATGGAAAACTCCAGCCACACGACACTTGAAACTTTTGTTTGGGCCAAACAAGCAACCAAAATTACTCCTATCCAAAGATAAACCTGAAAAATTATTCGGAACATATTCACAAAGAACTCTTAAAATCAAAAGAAAATGAACTCACCCCCAGGAAAGAGACTGTGGGCAGGTCACAGGAGGAGAGAGAGAAACGTACAGCACACATGGCAAAACGATGCTCAACCTCCTCATTTTTCAAATTAAAACAGTAATGAGCCATCAATTTTTGTCTCCCGTTTCTTGGCCAGTGTGGGAAGGGGCGAGGACATGAAGTGAATCCACTACCTCTGGAGGGCTGGTGGGTACCACTGTCACAGTTACAAGGTGCCTACCCCATAACCCTGAAAGGCCACCTCTAAGAATTACCCTATAGAAATAGTAAGAAAAACCCACACAAACGACCGTGTGAGGCTGCTGGGCTGCGCAGGTGGGGCCAGAGCGACCCACGGTGTCTACAGTGGCTGGGGAGCATATGGAAGAAGAGGACATAGGAGTGTTGTGTTGACCACGGCTCCTCGGAGCCGGGCTCTGGGAGGAGGAGAGAAGGCAGCTGCAGGGCTGGGAAAGTGCTTGCTTATTTTCTAAAATGGGGACATAGTGGGGACACATGCCTATGATTATGACGAGCCAGTGGAGGGGAAGAGGTCGCCAACCGATGGATGAGAAGGTCTTGGTGTCCTGGGGGAGGAGATGGCCTAGGACTCCAAATGTAGGAAGAAGTATTAGCCTTGGGTATGAGCAGGGTGCTGCTTTCTCTGAATCAGGAGGTAGGCAGGGGGTAGGGTGGGGGCCCCTGGCGACCCAGGCGAGAGGGCAGCCAAGGGACTAGAGAGCTCCGGGAAGCGGGAGGTGAGGTTATCCACCCATGGCCAGGGCAGAGGTGGTGGGGGATGCCTGCCATTTGGTGTGAGTAGGTGGAAGCTGGTGGGCGCTCTGCGTCGGGCCAGCACGTCTGCAGTGACTCTCTGTGGCGGTGCTCAGCAGAGGAGGGAGTGGGGAGGATGCCTGGTCATATGAGGCTGGGCACTGGCCATCAGGAACCCCCTGGGAAAAGCCCTCTCTGGAGCCTGAGACGCTCTCCTTCCACCATCAGCAAATAAAGGCTCTTCCTTCCCGTGATGGTGTAACAAACTATGACTGTTGTCTGTTTGAAGCAAGGTACTGACCAGGTGCATACATCTTCCAAAAAGATAGGCTGTCCATCCACAAAGTGGGAGAAAAGATGGAACATGTCCAAGTCCTTGCACAAAGCCTTTGAATTCAAATAGCCTGACGGTATACACATTTGGGGTCTATGAGTCTATAAATCATTTTCCAGGGATTCATCCCTTTGTTTCTCAAGAAGAGAAAGGAAAGTTAGGATAGGCCCACAATTTCTGTTCCAGGGATAGTAACAAAGGGGGTCAGAATACCACCCCTTGCCCTCTTCCTCCAACCTTGAGGGAAATGTCACCTGGTGTCCACATAGGGCCTGCCCAGCCCTCGTCAAGGGAGCCATGTGCCCTGTGGACTTGGGACTGTTGGGTCATCCCAGAAGCCCATCTTCTAGAAGAAAGCTGAGGAGACAGAACCTGGATCTTGTTTGGCCTTGTATTCCGCAAGGAATAAAGGTTGAGAGAGAGAGAGAGACAGACAGACAGACACACACACACACACACACAGTCTCGCTTCCTGGTGTCCTGAAATTTCTGTCTTGTTGTGATCAAAAGTTTGATTGAGCAAGAGGTGGCAGACACTAAACAGACGGGGAGTGGAGCCAGATGGAAACGGTGCCCTGGGTGCCCGGCTGGACGGGAGCAGAGGCCATGCCTGGGGAAGGGCTGGGGAAGGGGGTGCATTGGCACTCACTGGCCTCTTTTCAAAGCCCTAAGGGCAGGCTCCAGGCTCACACGGGCTGTTTATAAAAGTCCCCAGGGCTGGGTTTGTGAAAATAATTTGGTCAGGCTATCGCAAGTTTGAAACTGAATCTATTGCCACGTGAATCCACTGCCTTCCAGCCTCACCTCGTTTTAGGGCCAGTGGAAACTTTCAGACACAAGGAGTAAAAAGGAAAAGAAAGACGAGACCTAAAACCTTTGGGACATATATGGATATGTGTGATAAACAACAATAGTAAAATGTTAACAAAAGAATCTAGGTTGTGGGTATACGGGTGTTCACTGATATTTTGTTTTCAAAGCTACCGTATGATTGAAAATTTTCACAATAAAATGCTGGTGGGGGGTACTCTTTGGGAAAGCCCCAGATGTCAGAGCAAGTAGAACAGGAAAAGCCTCTTTAAATCAGTGTTTCCCAATTTATCGCTGGGACCCAATTCAGAAAATGGGTTGCCACAAGGGATATGATTCAAACACTGTGATCAGGGCCAAAGAAACGTTCCTTCAAGCTGGGCCTGCCCCAATCGCACAAAGCGACCCCTCCCAGCTCCTGTTGGGTCTCTGGACCCAGGGAGTACTTCTCTGAGCTTTTCCGTTCCCCAAGCTCCCGCTGCTCGTTCAGCCCAAGTGCTGCCCCCGGCCCCCAATGCCCCACCTGGTCAGCCCTGCTGACTCTGGCCCTCTTCCCTGCAGAACGTTCCTGGGGGGCAGTGCTCTCCACCCCACCCAGACACTGTGGGCCTTCCAAGGAGGGGCTGGGGTGTGGCACCTGGGACTAAGCTGTGCAGACAGGGAGGAGAGATGGCTGGGAAGGGGGAGGTGGAAGAGTCCCCCCCATTCCCATGGGGGCTAGGATAGGCCTCTGGGACTCCAGAGCCTGGAGGAGGTCAGGGCAGAAGGGCTGTCTCCTCACGAGAGCGAGCCCAACCACAGGGCGGGGGGGCAGCATGTTATAGACACCTGTCCACAGAAATGGCATCAGCAGTAAAAACCATATTTACAAGGAAGATTTTCTAAAAATTAAAAAGTCATTAAGTTATATTCTGGAGTGACATGAAGCCAGATTAGAAAGCGAACACGGAACATGATCTCAATTTAGTAAAAATGCCAAGGAAAAAAACTGAGGGAAAGGCACTAACATATTAACAGTGGCGCTGGGATTTTTGGTGATGGATTATGGGTTATTTACATTTTCTTTTTTGTCTTGTCCTGTTTTCCCAATGTCTACACGCACAGATCTGACTTCTATCAGAAACAATGAGTGATACTTTCACAGCAGGTAATTCTCCGCTGTAGCTGTCACCAGCCAAGCAGGGTTCCTGGGGTGTCTAGGTACTAACCCTGCTCGTGGTGTGGCTGAGGGTGGGAAATGTCTGTTAGGGATGGAGGCGTCCTGAGCAGGTCGGGCCCTCTGCTGCCAGGCAGGAGGTGAGCCGCCCAGGACTGGGGCTGCTGGCCCGTGGTCCATTCTCACAGGGAGGGTAGCCAGTGGCTTTTGGATAAAGTAGGAAGCAGCTCACCCTTTCTAAGCTAGTGAAAGGAGCGGGTTAGACAGAAAGGACAGGAACAGAAACAAACTCAGTAAACAAGGAGTTCTTTGGGCCTCCTCAAGCAAGAGCACCAGAAAGCTCCTTGCCATGCCCTCCACCCCAGGAAAACGGCCTCGCTACAGCCACAGCCTAATCTCACACTCGTGACTTTTTGCTTAACCACTATTTTAAATTTTCCAAAATAATGCATATTTTTTGTAGAAAAGTTGTAAATAGGGAAAATACAAAGAAAAAAATCATTCATACTTCATCACCCAAATATAACCAGTTACTATTTGGTGTGCACATTTCCAGTCTTCTCTCTTTTACTCAAAATCAGGATTATACTATAAATAATATTTTATAACCACTCCCCATCTTTTATTCAGAAAAATTTCAAACTTACAGAAAAGTTGCAAGTAGTGCAATGAACCTTCACCTATATTCACCAGCTGTTAACATCTCATCACCCTCTCTTTCTCTGTCTCTCTCCATAAATATTTTCCTGGGTTTCACCAGTTGTTCAGATTTTCTCTTTCTCTCTGTCTCTATCTATAAATGTTTTCCTGGACCACTTGAAAGTAAGTTGTAGACATCATGATACTTCACCCTTAAATTCTTCAGCTGCATCTCTTCAGAACAAGTCAAGTCATCAAGGGTCAAAACAAGAAACCTCCACATGAGGACCAGCCGAGCATCCTTGGTAAATCCCTATCAGGGGAAATGTCAACTGACCCCTTCCTCACTGTCCTCCTCCCCCAGGACCCAGAGACCATACTCCTCTCCCAGTGAATGGGCATGCTTCCCTCCTTGACACACTGAAAGCCACCCAAGCAACTCACCACAGCCTAGGAAGGCACTAAACGCAGCAGGTAAATGCCGTCATGAAGGAGGCGCTGTGGTGCCACCTCATGGTGATGTTTACAATTTTCCTAGGCATGAACTGGCGCTAGCAGAGAGGACCCGTCATCATTCTTGGACCTACCATTTGCTGAGCGACCACCCTGTGCCTAGCACTTTACATGTATTATCTCACTGAATACCTACAAAACCTGAAGGTCAGGCATTACTGAAATGTCCAGAACACAGTCTGCCACATCGTGGGTGCTCAATAAATATTTTTTGAATGAATGAGGAAACTGAGGCTCTGAGAGGTTAAGTAACTCACTCAAGGTCTCCTAGTTAGTAAGCGGTGGAGTCAGAGTATCTTAGCCGTTCTACTGCATTCCTCTTAAAGAAGGGCTAAATAGAGAAAGGGAGAGATGGTTGGGAAGCGACGCTACGGAGATTGGAGAGATCACAGAATCTCAGAGCTCATGTTACAGAAGGACATTGAGGTCCTGGAAGAGAAGGGACCACCAAAGTCACTGGCTCTGTAGTGGCAGGCCTGGCACGAGAATCCAGGGCTCCATTGATGACCCCCTTCCACCTAAGATCATGGCAGAAATCATCAACAAGAATTTGCAAACATCCATAAATTTGTTGTGGACGGATTAGAAGAGCACCTGCTTCTCGAGAATGGACTGAGGACAGTTCATTATGCTTTTATAGAAGAAAGCAGCACAAGCAGAGTCCCAGCAGGACTGGGGGTAGCAGGAAGGGGAAAGGGAAGAGGAGAAATGCATTACATAACCGTTTCTCTAGATGCTGGGTAAAGGAAGGGGGTCTTCCCAGAGGCTGGCAAACATTTTCTATAAAGGGCCAGACAGTAGATGACTTGCGGTTTCTGGGTGACCTGGGCTCTGCACAACTGCTCACCTCTGCTGCCAAAGCACACAGGCAGCCAGAGATGAGGCAGAAACAGCGGGCCTGACGGCTCCCACGAAGCCTTATTTGCAAAAACAGGCAGCGGGCCCAATTTGCCCACAGGCTATAGTTTGCCAACCCCTGTCTTAGATGACTGCATCTAATAATCCAAATATGCTTAAAAAAAAAGAAAAGAATTGAGAAAGCAGAAAGGAAAGAGGGTCTCGACAGGAAGAAAACAGCAACTGGCAGCCCTTCTTTTCCACCAGCCTGAATTCATCACTCCTCTCCAGAGCAAACGGGGATTGGAGTACGGCTCACGAGCTCTGATATGGTGGAATCCCTCACTGAAGGGAGAATGTAAACGCCGAGCGCATCTTACCATCGAAGGAACCACACCGTGCCTTAACCCAGAGACAACCCCAGGAGCAGGGAGGGGCTACAGACCTAGAACTCTGCCTCTTCTGGAGGAAACTGGCGCATCTTTTCTCCAAGGGCAACCCCTGGGAGAAGACCACATTATCTGTGAAGTCAGGTTGAGGAACGGTGCAATTTCTTGAGATGTTTTCCAGGAGTGGGTAGGCCTCAAAATTAAAATAGAAAACAGAATTTTGGATGTTCTTGTCGTCTTCGGTGGATTCAATTTCATCTGGATGGTCTCCTGAGATGAAACAAGAACACCATGTTCTGTATAATGATGACTTTCTCCCTGGTCTCTGTGGTCTGGGTGGGTAGGTGGGGGCCGCTCTCTGCTTATAGAGGTTGGGTCATCAGGGCTGCACTGTGAGGGGCTCACTTCATCTGGAGGAGCAGGAGTCCAGAGAGCAGACCTTGCCCCGCGTTTTATCTAAGTGCCTAGTGAGGACTATCCTTTTGGCCTATGGTGGAGGGGACGAGGAGTGGGGAGGAGTTTTGGTGGGGTCATCCTATGCTTTGTGAAAGGACTGAGACAGTCCAGGAAATGGCCAGCAGGCCACAGGTCTGGGCAGTAGCCCTCCTGGTCCCTTTCCATACCTCGGAGCAGGAAACATGGGTGGTGTGAAGACACAACAAACACTGGCGTCCACGGGACCACCAGACGGTAGGATCTTGGGGGAGCAAAGGCACAGATGATGTGAGGCTTGGCCACATCCATGAGGTGCACACAGCCATTCCTGGAAAAGATCAGCACCTGGGAAGCAAACAGATGGTGAGTGAGGACTTCTCCACTCTGTCACTCACCCCAGTATGGAGGAAGAGAAGCAGCTGGACGCAGAAAACGGAAACAGAATTTATTTGCTCTTGGGCACCCAGCCTCTGGACGCACCCAGGGCTGTTCAGGGGACCAGAGGAAGGTGTATGTTTACTCCTTTGGTGCCACCAGCAGCCCCGGCCCTCCTCCAGGTGCTGTGCCTGATCCTGGGCTGTCCTTCCCCTTGTGTCCTGACTTCTTTTTTTTTTTTTTAAATGTTTTATTATTATTATTATTATTATTATTATTATTATTTTTGGTGAGGAAGATTGGCCCTGAGTTAACATCTGTGCCCATCTTCTTCCACTTTGTGTATGGGACACCGCCACAGCATGGCCTGATGAGCGGTATGCAGGTCTGTGCCAGGGATCCGAACCCGTGAATCCCCAGGCCACCGAAGCAGAGCGAGCGAACTTAACCACTACGCCACCGGGCTGGCCCATGGCTTCTCTTTCTAGTTCCCCCAGCATCTCTGCTGAAGAGCTGGCCCTCCACATGGCCAGGATTCAGTCCTGCATCTGGGAAGATACTCTTTCCTGCCTCCTCCTGGGGACCCTGCTCAGTCCCACGGCCCTTCCTTGCCTGAGATCCAAGACGGGGCCTCTCTCCTGCTGGGGCTCTTTCTTCTCTTAGATGAACATACTAAACTCACCCCAATCTCTAAAAAACCCTCCTTGACCCTATGTCCTCTTCCAGCTGCCACACCACCTTCCCTTCCCTGACAAATGTCCCAGAGTCTCTCCTCACCCTCTCCACTCCTCCACCGCCCCTGCTCGCCCTCTGTCCCCACCACAGACACTCGTCTCCATGAGTACTTGGTTCTCATCACAGGACACTGTGCTCTTGCCTTCTTCAAACTCTCCTCCCTGAGCTTCCAGGAGTCCCGCCTGGTTTCCCTGGGGAGTCCCTCTCAGTCACTTCGTGAGTTCATTTGCCGTGTCCTGTGAGTGATGGTCATACCCCCAGGGAACCTCTTCTCTACACACCTCCTCTCTCTGACTAGGGGAACCTGCTGGTCCTCACAGTTTTAACCACCACTAACCAGAGCACAGAGTCTACACTTTTAGCCCTGGGTTCTCTCAGAGCCTCCTCTGTGGGTACTATGGGCCCCTTACCTGCAGCACAGCAGGAATCACAGACCTTCCTTCCAGGCCTGTGTTCCCCTCGGCGGCCCTGTAAGGACTAGGGAATCAGTTCCACAAGCCAGGACCAGCCTCAATGCCTCCCTCTCCGTTGGCCACAGCCACAGGCAGCCCAGCACTGTGGAGGCCATCTGCACCAACACCTCTCCACTCTCCACCCTTCTCTGAATATGCTGCTTTCCTGCTCCAACTCCCCTCGATGCTTCAAGCCCCACCCCACACAAGGGCTCGTCTGCACCCTCCACCGTCTGGCCCCTCTGTCCCACCCCAAGCCTCCTCCCTCTCGACACCCCACAGGAATCTGACCCTGCAGCTACTTGAACTTCCTGCAGAGCCTGGACACACAGCGTTCTCTTGCCTCCATTGTGCTGCCTTCTTAGCTCCTGTGGCTCAGTTCAGCTGTTCTGTCACTTCCTTCAGAAAGCATCCCCCTCCTCCCCACCAACTGCTGCAGGTTGACTTAGGTGACCCCTCTCTCTGTTCCACAGCATCCACTGCATAATGTATCACAGCCTTCCTCATGTTCTAGAGCAGCTTCTTGCTGACTCATCTGTCTTCCCACTGAATTGTGAACTGTATGAGGGCCGGGACCTTCTCTTTCATATCTGTGTCCCCCAAAGCTAGTCTAGTGCCTAGCGCTTGGTAGGCCTTTGACAAATATTTTTTGAAGGAAAAACAAACACATTCACTGAAGAGGAATGAGTGGCATGGGGAACCTACCATCCCAGGTAAGGCTGGGACGGGGGCCACGGCACAGATGGCTTCATCCAGGTGCTTTGCAGGCCTATGGGGAACAAGACACACAGACGTTCATACTTGAAGAGTTTTAAAGTTTTGCTGTCCTCTCTGAGGCATATGTCCTGGAGAAACTCTTGTATATAAGCATCAGGAGATGTGTCGGAGACCGTTCATAGCAGCCAAACCCAGAACAATCTAAATATCCTTTGGTAGGAACTTGTGGCATATTATACGACGGAATACAATATAGCAGTGAAAATAAAAGAATTGGAGCTACATACACACCAACATGTACCACTCTTGTGAACAATGTTGCAAAGCAAGTTACAGAATAAATAGGATTGAAAAGTTTGAAAATACATAGAATATCATTCCATTTACAAGTCCCCTAAAAACGCACAGCTAAACAACATATTGCTTGGAGATACAGTCATATGGATGTAGGTTAATTCTTAAAGGAAAGCAAAGGAATGATGAATTTAGGAAAAAGACGTGGCAGATTGAAAAACAAAAAGCCATAATATTTGGCAGCATCTCCCATCAAAAGACAGAAGCTACTTTTCCACCGCTTGAGCGCAGGTGTGGCCCTGCCACGTGCTCTGTCCCACGTAACACGAGTAGAGGCTTGGAAAGTATTCATGCCCTGCGGCTGCCCTTGCTTGCTGCTGGGAACCCTTAGGCTACCGGGTGATGGCCTGAGATAGCCTGCAGGAGAGGCCACAGGAGGGGAACAAGTGCCCTGGCCAATGGCCTGCCCACTGCCAGGTACGTGAGTGAGGCCATCTTAGACCCTCGGCCCCGAGCCAAGCTGCCAGCTGCCTGCAGGCACATGTGATGCCTGAGCAAGACCAGTGGAAGAACTGCCAACGGAGCCCAGCCCAAAATGCTGACCCACAGAATCAGGCTGAACATTAAGTTGTGGGGTGCTTTGTTATATACAGCAACACATAACGAATAAGGTGGTTCCCTTTGGGAGGAGAAAGAAGAATATGAGCAGGGAGAAGCACACAGAGAGCCTGAACTGAATCTGAGATGACCTATTTCTTAAGCTTGGTGATGGGTACAAGGGAGTTTATTCGTCTGCCTGTCTGTGTCTGCATATATACTAAATACACACACACACATATAGATATTGTATAGATCATGCATAAAATGCATGCATAAAATATTTCACGATTTAAAAAAGAAAGAGAGACCCTTGGGGAAACTGATAAAAGGCTATTTTGGCAGAAAGACCCTCTTCTTGATCATGTGGCATATGAAAGACATTATTTGTGCCATCATACAATTTTGTTAGAAATATTTTATCTATATACTCACAAGTAAAAGACACTGGTGACTGTGAGAAGCTCATCAGCAGAGTTCTCCTTGAGTCGGAGAAGATGTCAGTTTTTCACTATTAAATAGCATCATCTGTCTGGCAGATCATTCACCCCCATCTTGCCCTCAAGCCACTGACCTCTCAACAAGCACACTGCTGGTGGGTCCCTGAGTGCCCTGGGCAGCCACCAGGTGGAGAGAAGCATCTGTGCACAGCACCACACATTTCATTTGGGATTTCACTGGACCCTCGGGGTACACATTCCGTCCTTCATGCACTAAGAAGTATCTTAGGAAGTGAACGCTTTGGCAGAAACACCCCTCAGGAAGAGCGACGACCCCGAGAGGGAATCCTGGAGGAAGTAATCACACCAGCAGGTCACAAAAGAGGGTAGAGGGATGCGGTCACAGAAGCAGGGTCTGTGACCCGCGAGTACCTGAGGGCTGTGAGGGCAAAACCAAGTGATGAACACCCTCTGAGAGTGAACCCAGTAAGCCCAATGCCCAATGGAGAGAAGAGCCCCCTTCAGGAGGACCCCTTCTAAGTATGGAGAGGAGTAGGGGAGGGGGAGAACCCAACCCACAGCGGGGCAGAGTCAGCACTGGAACAGGAGGAAGCTACAAGCCAGCCAGGTACTGAACTGCAGCTGACCATGCATGTCAGGTGTGTGTGTGTGTCGGGGCGGGGGAGGGCGGTGTCGGAAAAGGGGAGGGAGGTATGTGTGTAGCCAAACAGCAAGAATTTACCAATATCTAGAAAAACGAAAACAAGCTATTGGGCAAGGGATTGTGAAATTATAATCATTCTTCTGCCCTTGAAATATCTTTCACTACTATAATAATGCTGTGGGTGCAATAAATAAAATTCAGGAGGGCCTTTAGTGATGTTTATCTTAGCACCACGTGGGGAGAATGTCTCCCTATTTGAAACAACCACTGAATTCCGCAGATGGAAACAGCCCAGGTGAGGAAGGCACTGCACTGAGTTGACAGAAGCCTCCCTGAGAAGAGCCAGCTCTGCTGTCCGACCATCGTCTCTCCAATAAACAAGGCACTATCTCCGCTTCTCCTCATCAACTCACCCGCTGGGAGGGCTGCCAGGAAGGATGGCCCACCTCTACTCTCAAATGATACACACATCCAACTGTAAAGTGACAAACCACTGATGCATTCATTGATTCCTTAAAAGCTTGGTTAGAGGGAGACACTCCCTCAGAGGTGGATCAATTCAGGGTGAATAGATACCATTGATTTTCTGCACCTACAAAGCTGGACCCAGGACCCTGGGACCCCATCAAGCTGCCACCCACCCAGATCAGCTGCTTGTCTCGCACTGACCATTTGGTAGGTCTCTCAGCTTCAGCACCAATGAGGTTCCTGTTGACTGGGGTGGGGGTGGAATAGCAGGAAGGAAGCCTTCCTTATTTTGAGAGCGTGGGGGCTAGGAGGAGGAGGGCTGAGGCCGCCATGACATCACGTTCTGTGTGGGAAGATACGTCCTCTCTGGAGTGTGATAATGGAGTAATGGTTGTGCCTCCGGGACCCGGTACAGCGCCAGGCACAGAGCAAGCACTCAACATACACAGGAGGAATGGGAAGTGTCAACACATGTGTTCAATAAATGTTTGTTGAGTCAATGAATGAGGGCAAAGCAGGACCAGCTCCGCAAGGTGACTTGAAGAACACAGAGTGACTAACAGAAGGCGAGGAGCTTGCAGGAATTCTGGAGTCTCACTACCCGGACCCCATCCAGGTGTTGGGCAGATGCAGGGGCTCACCTCCGGCCAGGTCCCACAGCGTGAGCACACCATCCTCGCAGGCCAGCACCAGGAAGGAGGATGAGCAGCCGAGCTGAGAGACTGCGATGGGTGCAGCACAGGGCCACACGCCCTCGGGGTCTAGCGGGGAGGGCACTACTCACCAGGCGGGCCCCCAGACCCCACTCCCACCCCTCACCTCTACCTGGACAACCTGAGACCCAGACTAGTGTGCCTGTCTGGGATGTGGGGAGGAGCACCTGTCTGACTCAGCATCTCTCCTCCCTACACAATGCTTCTCCAAGTCACACTACGATTACACCACAGGGAACACCTAATGAGTACTTGCTAGGTGCTAAACACTGCGGTGAGCACTCATGTGCGCCACTTCATTGAATTCTCACAAGGGTTCTAGGAGGCAGGGGCTACTAGTCCCCCACTTTACAGAGGAGGAGACTGAGACAGAGAAGCAAGTGACCAGCCCAAGGTCATACAGGCAGTCAGTACAGACGTGGAGACTGGAAGCCAGGCTGCCTGGGAGAGGGAATCTTCCTTTGTGAATTTTTTTTTTCTTATTTTTGTGAGGAAGATCAGCCCTGACCTAACATCTGCCAATCCTCTTCTTTTTGCTGAGGAAGACTGGCCCTGGGCTAACATCTGTGCCCATCTTCCTCCACTTTATATGGGACGCCACCACAGCACGGCTTGCTAAGCGGTGCGGTGGTGCGCGACCAGGATCTGAACCGTCGAACCCCGGGCTGCCGCAGCGGAGCACGTGCACTTAACTGCTTGTGCCACCGGGCCGGCCCCTCTTCGTGAATTTTTAAACATTACTTTTAAGTATAATTCTAAAAATATAACCTAAGTGTACAGCTCAAGGGATTATCACAAAGGGAACTTGCTCATGGAACTGCCTCCATGGATTTGTAAAAATCAAACAAACAACAACCCCCCTATTTCCTAAGTGCCTTTCCATTTCAAAGAGCTTTCGCACACAGAAACCCTCTGGATTTTGCTATTCGCAACAAATGCATGCAGTGGATGGGGATGGTTTAGTTAATTAGCTCTGTGTTTCAGAGGATAAAAGGGGACCGGGACATGAAGTGACTGGCCTGAGACTACACAGTTTGCAGACAGGGGTGCTGGGACTGGACCTGGCCTTCTGAGGCCACGCCCACCCTCTTTTTACTTTAGCTGCCTAATGAGCCCCATGGACCTGACTGGGATTTGTCCTCACTGACCTGCCATCTTTAAGAAACATAACAGTTCAGAGACAGAGCCTTGGGGTTACACCACAGCCATCGAGCCACCCACTTATGCCTGCACAGCTCTGGTCCCCTAAAGTGGCGCTGATGGGTCAGTCACGTGCTCTCAGCTAAGCTGGAGAATGACATGCTCTGAGAGCCCTGAGCTCAGGCAACACCCATCTCAGCAGTAAAGTACCAACTTTATCCTTCAGAGTTCGGTTAAGTGAATAGAGGAAGAAGTTGTGACTTCCAGTCCAGTGTACGCCAAGGACACAGGCTACCCCTGGGAAAGAAGAGAGGAAAGGCGTGTCATGTAAGGAGCCTGCATGGTCCTTGCTTGTGTGGAAGGTGTCTGCCCAAGTGGAAGTCAGTCTGAAATCAAAAGTGGTTTGTTCTAATGGGCAGCACCCAACAGAAGGGTGAGCTTCTTATGGAGGTGGGGCTGGGCACCCCCGGGAGGGCTGTTCCTAGGGCCCACTCGCCTTCGCAGGCAGAGAGGATGGCCACAACTGCCCATGGCTGCTTTCACATCTTCTATATAATTCATGTCCACTTGGCTGTCAGCGGACAGTGTCTACACAACGAATGCATCTCCAGAAGCAGCCTGGCGGGATGTGTGTTCCTACTCTCCCCTGCGACAGGAGTGGCCTCCACTATCAGGGAAGCTGGGCTCATGGGCCACAGGTCCAACCAGACACCGTGAAGCTACAGCTGGCAACCGACTCTCCACCTTATTCCCTCCCACCGCCAGAGTCTGCTCTAGGAGGGCTTGCTGAGGCCTTCCCTCAAAGCAACCTCTCGCCAGGACAACCCCCTGCTCCACGTTCCCTTACCTGAGGGGCTCTTGACGTCCGCTGGCATTGCAGTTATGCAGCTAGGAAGGAGGAAATGGAAGGTGGCCATACTGGGAAAGAGAGAGACACTATTCAGAACCATGGCAGACTCTTCAGCAGGGAGAGGTGCTGGCAGAGTCTGGGTACTAAGACCAGAAACGGGTAGTTAAGATGGACCTTCCCAGGGGTACAGGGCCATGAGGCAAATCATATTCTAGCCCTGGCGGGTGCAGACCCAGGAAGTTGGTGTGGGCAGGGCGGGCGGAGCTGTGGGAGTCACTCCCAGGCTGGGAACAGCACCCAGCACTGGGCAGAGCCATCACTGTCCTTGGGGAATGTCCCTTAATGACCAGGCTTGGGTGATATGCATAAACGCTCTCTCACCCTGGAGGCAACACAACCAGTGGTGTGCTGATGAATTGGCTCTCACAAAAAAAAAAAAAAAAAAAAAGCCCCAATTTCCTGATTTATAGAGTTTGTAGCTTTTTGTGATATAAATATTCCCACTATGGTCAATTATTAGCAGTTTAACAACTGGCCTGCAAAATTCCTCAATACCTTGCTGGGCAGTACACTTGCTGGGTTCCAGTTCATGACCCGGCTGGTTGCTGTTAGGGCTGAGCCCTAGGACTTTGTGTCCTGAAGTGAAAAACCTCCAGGTCCACTTGACAACAAGATGAGAGGTTTCTGGGCCAGCCCGGTGGCGTAGCGGTTAAGTTCGCACGCTCTGCTTTGGTAGCCCGGGGTTCGAGGGTTTGGATCCGGGGCAAGGACTGACACACGGCTTATCAAGCGGACCGACGCGCCTGTGGCAGGCTTCCCACATATAAAGTAGAGGAAGATGGGCACAGATGTTAGCCCAGGGCCAATCTTCCTCAGCACAAAGGGGAGGACTGGCAACAGATGTTAGCTCAGGGCTAATCTTCTTCACACACACACAACACAAAAAGATGAGAAGTTGTACTTTCCATGTAAAGCAAGAACATTCCTGAGATCCACAGCAGCTGTGAAGAGAGCTGGTTCTTAAAACCAGCTCCCCCAGGTACTTCAAATACTGTATCACCAGATACAGATACTTTATCATAACATGGGGCTAATGAGGCCTACCTGCTGACTGAGATTAGAAAGTAATGTATTTTAATAATTACACATTAATATATTACATTTAGAAAGCCTGGGTGGAAATGGAGAAAAATGTTAATAATAATGACTTTTACTTCCATCTTTAGGATCTTCTGTGTTGTCTAGATAATCAGGAAAAAAAATTTTTAAGAGATGATATCATACATAAAATTGTAAAATAAACTATTTGTCATCTCCATAGATACCTATTCCTTCTTTGAAATCCATGCTATAGCCTTTCTTCTAACAACATTTAAAGAACCTCCATACAACTTTTCAAAAGATCTGCTGAAGTTCTCAGAAAAATCCCCCAAACCAGAAAGAGCTTTTAGACCCTGGACTAATCCTGGTCAGTGGCTGATTCCTGCGTGTGCCCAGAGAGGAGCAGCTCTCGGGGCTCCAGGCTCCTGGGGAGCAGGGGGTTCCAGCTGGGCCTCCTCCGGGCTCACCTGAGCGGCCCCTCGTTCCATTCCCCATCCAGGTACTTCTTGTAGGAGGCCGTGAAGATGGCTGCCTGCTGCTCCCACTGCCTCTCCCTGATGAAGTGGCTCTGCCCGGAGCCCAGCCCCCAGCAGTCCTCTAGCTTTGCAAAGACTTCCAGGGGGCTTTTAAATGTGGTACCTAGGGGAAAATATTCCCAAATTGGTCAAACCATCTGACTTTCCCCTCTTGATTTTCCCTTCCTTCCTCCATGCTTCCCAGTTTCCAGCAGAATCCGTCAACCTCAGAAATCTGTTCTTGCTCTGCAATCCTTTTGTGAGCCCAGGGCTTCATCTTCTCCTGGGCCTCTCTGTTACCCCACCAGCTCAGGGAACACAGGCAGAGCAGTGAGCAGCTGCTCTCCCTCCTTCTACTCCTGCATCCCCATCCCACTGTCATTTCCTGATTCCGGATGACAGAATCTCCAAAGGAGGCCGAGGGAATGTTCACCATGTCACTAGAAACCTTAGATCACTGTTGCTGTCTCCCCAGCTCAGCAAGGTCCCAAACCCGCCAGTTACGGTCACTATTCAGCCACCTCTGAAGACCCACCTCATTTAGACAGTCCCAGTCTCCACCCGTGTTGACATACCAACTACCTTCCTTTAAAAAAAATCTCCTTTCCCTGTCAATCACTTATCACTCCCCTCCCCAGTGACCTCGCATTTCTTTTTTTTTTTAATTAATTATTTTTTTCCCCCAAAGCCCCAGTAGATAGTTGTATGTCATAGTTGCACAGCCTTCTAGTTGCTGTATGTGGGACGCGGCCTCAGCATGGCCGGAGAAGCGGTGCGTCGGTGCGTGTCCGGGATCCGAACCCGGGCCACCAGTAGCGGAGCGCGCGCACGTAACCGCTAAGCCACGGGGCCGGCCCTAGACTATCTTTTTCTTAATGATTTATAGGAATGCTTTATATATTCTGGATATGGACCATTCATAAGTTTTATGTGTTTTGCAATATATTCTCTATGTGGCTTGCTCTTTCATGCTCTTTTTTTTTTTATATTTTTTTTATTGCAGTAACATTGGTTTATAACATTGTAAAAATTTCAGGTGTACATCATTGTACTTCTATTTCTGCATAGATTACATCATGTTCACCACCAAAATACTAATTACAACCCATCACCACACACATGTACCGAATTATCCCTTTCACCCTCCTCCCTCCCCCCTTCCCCTCTGGCAACCACCAATCCAATCTCTGTCCCTATGTGTTTGTTTACTGTTGTTATTATCTACTACTTAATGAAGGAAATCATACGGTATTTGACCTTCTCCCTCTGACTTATTTCACTTTGCATTATACCCTCAATGTCCATCCATGTTGTCACAAATGCCTGGATTTCATCGTTTCTTATGGCTGAGTAGTATTCCATTGTGTATATATACCACAGCTTCTTTATCCATTCGTCCCTTGATGGGCACTTAGGTTGCTTCCAAGTCTTGGCTATTGTGAATAATGCTGCAATGAACACAGGGGTGCATGTACCTTTACAAATTGGTGTTTTCAAGTTCTTTGGATAAATACCCAACAGTGGAATAGCTGGATCATATGGTAGTTCTGTCTTTGATTTTTTGAGGAATCTCCATACTGTTTTCCATAGTGGCTGCACCAGTTTGCACTCCCACCAGCAGTGTATGAGAGTTCCCTTCTCTCCACATCCCTTCCAACACATGTTGTTTCCCGTCTTGTTAATTATAGCCATTCTGACGGGCACGAGATGATATCTCATTGTAGTTTTGATTTGCATTTCCCTGATAGTTAGTGATTTTGAACATCTTTTCATGTGTCCGTTGGCCATCTGTATATCTTCTTTGGAGAAATGTCTGTTTGGGTCTTTTGCCCATTTTTTAATTGGGTTGTTAGTTTTTTTGTTGTTGAGATGCATGAGTTCTTTATATAGTTTGGAGATTAAGCCCTTATCAGAAGTATGGTTTGCAAATATCTTCCCCCAATTGTTAGGTTGTCTTTTCGTTTTGTTGATGGTTTCCTTTGCTATGCAGAAGCTTTTTAGTTTGATGTAGTCCCATTTGTTTATTTTTTCTATTGTTTCTCTTGCCCGGTCAGACGTGGTGTTTGAAAAGATGTTGCTAAGACCGATGTCGAAGAGCGTACTGCCTATGTTTTCTTCTAGAAGTTTCACAGTTTCAGGTCTTACATTCAAGTCTTTAATCCATTTGGAGTTAATTTTTGTGTATGGTGTAAGGTAAGGGTCTACTTTCATTTTTTTGCATATGGCTATCCAGTTTTCCCAACACCATTTGTTGAAGAGACTTTCTTTTCCCCATTGTATGTTCTTGGCTCCTTTGTCAAAGATTAGCTGTCCATAGATGTGTGGGTCTCTTTCATGCTCTTAATGACATCTTTGGATGATTAGAAATCCTTAATTTTAATGTAGTCAGATTTATCAAATTTTTCTTTTATCTTAAGTACTTTCTGTGTTTTGTTTAAAAAGTCTTTCCTTACCCACAGGTCATAAAAATACTGTCTTATTTTCTAAAGGCTTTATCGTTTTGTTTTTCATATTCACTTTAGATTTGTCTGGAACTTATTTTTGTGTATAGTATGAGGCAGGGGTCAAGTTTCCCTTTTGTTTCCACATGGTGAACCAGCACCACTTATTGAAACGACTCCTTCCTCCACTGCTCTGTAGTGCCACCGCTGTCAGGTAGCAAGTGTCCATTTATGCCTGCGTCTGCTCTGGCCTCTCTATCCTGTTTCATTCATTGATTTTGCTATCTACTATATACTATCTACTATTTCTATATTTTATATATCTATTTATCTATTATTCACTCATCTATTTTTCTATCTTGTCTTAATCACTATAGCTTTATAATAATCTCGATGGAGCAAATCATATCATCACGTTCTTTTACAAGAGTGAATTGGCTGGTCTTGGCCTTTTGCATTTCCCTCTTTGTTTTTAATGGTTGCAAAGCATTCCTTTGTGGGAGTGTACCAGATTGTATCTAATCAGTCTTTTGCCTCTACAAATAATGCTGCAGTGAACATTCTTGTAGATATGGCTTTAAGGTTATGTGTGAGTACTGAGAGGATATACTCTATATCCTCTGCCTACAATGGACTTCCCCTCTGCTCCTCTTGACCAACGCCCACCTATTCTTCAAAACCTTCCTAAATGTCCCTTCCTGTGATAAAGCCTTTGCCTACTCCCTGGGTAGAGTCAGTCGCTGCTTCCTCTACATCTTCGTGGTCCTGGATGTTCCCCATTGCTGCATTATCACCTCCTACTGTGGTGGTTTCCTTCTATTCTCCCTTGGTAGACCAGCAGCTTTTAGAGCCCAGGAGATGTGTCTTACTCATCTTTGTGCTTGGTGCATTATTGGCACTCAGGAAATACTGACGAATGAACTAACATGGGAAATGTAGGAATGAACGAACGCCAACTAGCACTCAGGAAAGATGTCTCTCCTTCCTGATCTCCCAATTCTGTTAGTTATTTGTATCCTTGTAACATTTATATTTTTTGTCTTCAGGTTCCAGAGCTTATGACTTAAAAAAAATTTTCCTCTTCAAAACTATACTTGCAAATTAGATATTGCTGCTAACAAACAGAAAAGACACAAAGTGTGGAGGAAGGAAAAGAAGGAAAAAACTGAGAAATCGACATCAAAACAAAAGAGTATTAGGGACCGGCCTGGTGGCATAGTGGTTAAGTTTGCGTGCTCCGCTTCGGTGGCCTGGGGTTCACAGGTTCGGATCCTGGGTACAGACCAACGCACCGCTTGTCAAGCCATGCTGTGGTGGCATCCCATATAAAGTAGAGGAAGAAGGGCACAGATGTTAGCCCAGGGCCAGTCTTCCTCAGCAAAAGGAGGAGGATTGGCAACGGATGTTAGCTCAGGGCTAATCTTCCTCACAAAAAAAAAAAAAAAAAGGAAAGAGTATTAGTCGAATCATACTGACCTGTAACTGGTTTGGGTGGTTTGATCTTCATTATGTGAACTGGAAGACTCAACTTAACATCTCCTCTAAAACAAATGTTTATATCCTACAATAAAGAAAAAGCATAGCTAAGAAGCCAACAAAGGCGATAAAATAGAATCATTAAAAACACTCATTCCAAAAGAAGGCAGAAAAAGAGGGAAAAGGAAGAAAAATAGATGGGACAAATAAAAAGTAAATAGCAAAGTGGTAAATTTAAACCCCAACATATCAATAATCACATTAAATATAAATGGCCTAAACACCCCAATTAAAAGGTGGAAATTGTCAAATTGTATAAGAAGGCAAGACCCAATGATATGCTGCTAAAAAGAAACATTTTAAATATGAAGACACCAACACATTAAAAGTATGGAAAAGTATATCTTGTAAAACTAATCAAAAGAAAGCTGAGGTGGCTATATTAATATCTGACATAATAGATTTCAGAGCAAAGAATATTATCAGGGATCAAAGGGTCATTGAATAATGATAAAATGGTCAATTCATCAAGGGGACATAACGTTCCAAATGTTTATGCACCTAGTAATAGAGCCTCAAAATACATGAAGCAAAAACTCATAGAAGTGAAAGCAGAAATAGATAAATCTACAATCTTAGGGATCTGAACAATCTTCTCTCAATAATTGATAGACTACGTAGATAGAAAATCAGTAAGAATATAGAAGGAAAAGCACTAGGAATATAGAAGACTTGAATAACTTGACAAACAATAGCAGAATACACATTCTTTTTAAGTACACATAGAATACTTACCAAGATAAACCATATTCTGGGCATAAAACCAATCTTAATAAATTTAGAAGGTTTCAAATTATATGAAGTGTGTTGTCTGATCACTATGGAATTAAATTAGAAACCAAAAAAAGAAAGATATCTGGAACATTGGACACTAAATAATGTGCTTCTAAAGAATCCATTGGTCAAAAAAGAAATTAAAAAAAAAGCAAACGAGAAAGAATTTTTAAGTATTTTTGAAAATGAGGACATATATTGAAATTTAAAGGATGCAATCAAAGCAGTGGTTAGATATAAGCTTATAGCACTAAATGCCTATATGAGAAAAGAAGAAAGATCTCAAATCAATGACTCAATCTTCTACCTTAAGATACTAGAAGACAAGGAAAAAATTAAACCCAGAGTAAGCAGAAGAAAGGAAATAATAAAAATCAAATTGGAAATTAGTGAGACAGAAAACACAAAACAATAGACAAAAAGAAATGAAACCAAAAGCTGGTTCTTTGAAAAGAGTAATAAAACTGACAAACCTCTAGCCAAGCTGATTAAGAAAAAAAGAGAGAAGACACAAATTACCAATATCAGGAATGAAGGAGGTGACATCAAAACAGATTTTACAGATACTAAAAGGATAATAAGGAAATATTATGAACCACTTTAAGTCAATAAATTTGACAACTTAGATAAAATGGACAAATTGCTTGAAAGACACAAAATACAAAAGTTTGCTTAAGAAGAAACAGATAACCTGAATAACCCTTTATCTATCCAAGAAATTGAATTTGTAGTTTCACAAAGAAAACTCCAGGATGAGATGGCTTTATTGGTAAATTCTATCAAACATTTTAGGAAGAAATCATATCAGTTCTCCACAAACTCTTCCAGAAAATAGAAGAAGAGGAATACTCCCAATCTATTATATGAGGTGGTATTACCTGATACCAGAACCAAAGATGTTATAAGAAAACAAAACTAAAAATATCCTTCATGAACACAGATGCAAAAATTTATTAACAAAATATTAGCAAGTTAAAATCAGTGAGTTAGATCTGTGAATAGTTTATTTAAATAACGAAAAGGCACAAATGAATAATATTAAGAACAAGAAAGAGGAATAACTTAAGAGATTTTGATTTTTACAGTATAGAAGAAATATATTTACATCTATATCTATATATCTACATTAATAAATTAAATGAATTATGACTGAAATTGGCTAAAAATGTTTTAAATGATGGACTAACAACCATAGAAGAAATTGAAAATATGATACAAAATTTTACTGCTAAGTAACATCCTAGGACTTATTTAGACCTGCGGGAGAAAAAGAAAGATATTCAACTTTCTTTACAAGGCTGGCATAACGCTGATACCAAATGTTGACGAGAAAAAAAAAAAACAACAGCATAGACCAATCTCATATTTGAACATAGATACTATCTATGAACATAGAACTATCAGTTTGTTTTGCTAATATTTTATTTAGGATTTTAATATTAGCCAAGCAAATTTATAGTGTAATTAAATGAATTATGACCATGTATGGACTACCCAAGAATGGAAGGAAGACTGTTTCAACATTAGAAAATCTATTAATGCAACCCACTACATTAGCAGATTAAAGAAGAAAAGCTCTGAGGCCGGCCTGGTGGCTTAGCAGTTAAGTTCGCGTGCTCCGCTTCAGCGGCCCTGGGGTTCGCAGGTTCGGATCCCAGGTGCAGACCTACGCACCACTCATCAAGCCATGCTGAGGCGGTGTCCCACACAGAGGAACCAGAAGGATGTACAACTATGACATACAACTATCTACTGGGGATTTGGGGGGAAAAAAGGAGGAAGATTGGCAACAGATGTCAGTTCAGGGCCAATCTTCCTCAAAAAAAAAAAAAGAAGAAGAAAAACTCATCTCAAAGGATGAGGGGAAAGTATTTCATAAAAGTCAATATCCATTCCTAAACAATAATAATAATAATAATAAACTCTTAGCAAACTTAGACTAGAGGGAGACATGCTTAACTTGACAAAGGAAATTCATACTAAAAACCTGTAGTAATCTTCATGCTTAATAGTGGAACACTTGAAGCATTCTCACTGTCACGAACAGGTCATGGATAGCCTACTATCACCATTCCCATTCAATATTTTACTAGAGATCCCAGAAAACGAAACAAGGCAAGAACAATAAATAGGAAGGATAAATATTTGAAAGAGGAAAAGTTGTCAGTATTTACAGTTATGATTGTCTATCCAGAAAACCCAAGAGTATCAGCTGGCAAACCCTTAGAACCAATAACAAAGTTCAGTGAAGAGGCCAACGGTGCTGGGACTAGGGTAAAGGAAGTGAGGCAACCAGGGTGCAAAACTTAAGGAGGCACTCACTGTTAGGGGCCCACCCTGTCCTCGCATATCTGAATGTCTTTTTAACTTTTGCACCTTATGTGCCTCACTTACTTCACCCTAATGTTGGCCCTGGGGGCCAGATACAAGATCAACATACAAAAATCAATAGGTCTCCTATGCACCAGTGTAGGACATTTGTCATCTCTTTGGCTATCCAGCCCTAAACACCTTTTCTAATTTGAGGGGACTCCCCTATTGTGTGAGTCTGGAAGGATCTGTCTCCCTCTAAGGAACTGAAGGGGCCTGATACTTCTTCCTGTCCCTTGGAGATTAGCGTGTTGGCACACGACCCAGGCTCAACCAGCTGCATGCTCCTGCCCAGGACTGTGACTCTTGAGGGAGTGACACAGAGATCCAGAAACAGTGGATAAATTATTCACATTATTCTTAGCCATGTCAAGACCCCAGTGGTAGAGCCATCATGCAAAGCCCAGCATCAGCTTTGGTGACTGTGTCTCCTGGGGATGGTAATGTTCAGCAGTGGTGGTAGCTGGAATCCTTGGTGTCTTCCAATTTTCTGAAACTTGATGTCCTTCCAATTTCTTTGCTGCAACTAAAGACCTGATGAATACTGAAATAGCCATGAAAATACAGATGGTAGAATGAACATATGCATTTAACTCCTCTCCCTCCTGAAACCCCATTATAATGACAGAAAAGTGTTTTTTTTTTTAAAGGAATAAATTCATAAGGAATAAGAGAATAAAAGAGGAGACAAAAGCAAGACAATTTTGAAGATACAAAGCAGATGGCTAAATGATTTGGCAGACCCAAGAAAGTTAGATCTGAACCCAGGAAGGGAGAAAGCCTGGGAGCCACCTGATTTATACCACAAACCCCCTAAGACTCAAGGAAATGGCAGCCACAGGTATCTCTGAAAGCTGAAGTGCCCGTGGGGCTAGCAATAGGAGGATTGGTTGAAAACCTCTCTTAGAAGCAGTTAAACTCTTAGATTCCCTCCCTAACTCCATGCAGCCAAGAGGATAAAGCTAAAGTTTACATCCTGAAAGCTGAGATCATCCGCACACCCAAGCCATCTTCCCTAGTGGCTCTACAGCTCAGGCAGATTAGAGGAGCCACCACTGGGAAACTGACCAGCCACAGAGGAAATACTCCAAGACACTGACATGAATGTTTCCCAATAAAACAGCCCAGCTAGGGAACCCTACACTAAAACCACAGTCAAGAAGCCCCACCATGCGCACAGCGTCTCCTGTCAGTTTCTCAGTGACTCCCAATCTCTGGCATGAGTAGACAGCCAAGTACCATCAGACAAGGGAGGAAAGCAGTTCTTCTGAAAGAGAGAGACCAAAACAAATAAACATCAAGGAAAAAGCAACTACTTGGGGGAAACAGACTACACATAGAAAAGAAACATCAAAAAATTATCATACATGTTTTCAGGGAAGCCATAGTATGCACTAAGTAAATAAAGAAAAGGGAGGGGTCTATCAGAGAACCAAAAGAAGGGCTCTTGTAAATGAAAATATGATAGCAAAAATGAAAAGCTCAGTGAAAGAGCTGGGAGACAGAGCTGATGAGCTCTCCCCAAAGGTAGAACAACAACAAACGCATGGAAAATAGAACAGAAAATATACAATAAGGTCACCAAGCAAGCAGGTGGCATAGACAGGATTAGAACCCTGGCAGTTTTGCTCCCAAGTTCATAAGGTCTTGGTGTAGGCAGACAAGTATTTTAATGAAACAGGATAAAGAGTATAGAAATATATACAGGAATGATAAAGATCACATTTCAAAGCAAATGGGAAAAGATGGATTACTCAAAAATATCTATGTGGCAATTGGCTGTATGAAAAAACACGGATAAAAGTTGATCCTTCCCTTGCTCCATTCGCAAAAGAAACTCCCATATGAATTAAAGAGTGAAATGTCAAAAAAAAAAAAACGACTATGAAAGTATTAGAAGAAAACATAGGAGAATTTATAACCTTGGCATAGTGAAAGCCTCCTTAAGTGCAATGGCTGTAAAGAAAAGAGATAATTATAGCTACATCAAAATATAAAACTTTTTTCAACAAAAAAGGACATAAACAAAGTAAAAAGGGAAATAACAGATTGGAAGAAAGTATATAATCAGCAAAAGATACATACAGGCAACTCACAGAAGAGAAAACCTCAATGGCCAATAAAAATATGGAGAGATTAATGAAAAGTAACACGAGATGTCATTTTGTCCCGTCAGTTTGCAAAATAAAAAACATTAATTGATCATATCAAGGTCAGCAAAGCTGTGGCTGTCATGCCATTTTTAAAGGACCATTTAGCAGTATGTATATTAAAACTAAAAATGCACATACCCTTCAGAAGCACTTGGGTATACAAAGAAGAATTTACAAATATTTTCACTGTTATTATGTAAAAGCCACAAACTGGGAACACCCTCAATATCATCAATATTCTAATAGCCAAATAAACCATGGTACATCCATAATATAGAATAGAACACAGAGGGTCAAAAAAACAAAGTAGGTTTATTTGACATTGAAAAACCTTGCCAATAAGTTGAGCAAAAAAATTCAAGTTCGTAAGAAAATATGTATAGTATGATGCCACTTACATAGAAAAAAATTCCCATAAAACAAAACTATATTTTTCAAAATAAACAGATAAAAGAATATAAATATACACTAAAGATCTAGAAAACACACACCAAGCTAATAATGGTGATGCACTCTGGAGAGGGCTGCTCTATCTGAATTACCTGGCTTTTCCCAGAGTGATGTATTCACATATTATTTGTATAAGTTGAAACATAATGTAATTTAAAAAGGGAAAAAAATAAAGGGCTTTAGACAGACTTCCATTTGGAAGTTCATCACTACTCTATTGATAAGCCTGAGTCCTCTAAGAGCTAAGCCTCTGGAAAGCATGGCGTGCTCTCGGCCTCAGAGGGAGAGCCAGAAAGCTCCAGGAAGCTGCTCCATTCTCCAAGGTATCCCAACACAAAGACGAAACCCCCCAAGAACCTCGGCTTGCTGGATGGGCTGTTATTTTGGCAGGGGCAAATTGGGTTTCATGGGGCTCGAAGTACATACAATTTGGGGGCCTCTGTAAGAAAAAGAACACAAAATTTTGAACACAAAATGCCCATGGCCACCCTACTACCACCCAATATAGAGGAAATTGTGACAGAGTGGAAGTTTGAACTAAAAGAGACAGTGGTATTAAGTAATTGTGGTTAAAATACGTTACTTTTGCCAATTTTACAAAAATACGTGACCATGTGAACACACTGCTAGGACTCCTCCTATGGCCTTGGCAGGGGCCATCCAAGTCAGGAGACCTGAAAATTAACCTCCCTTACCTTCAGGGAAACCCACCTCTGGACAAATGACTTGGTTTAATTACCCACAAGGATAGGGCGCCATCTTCAATGGACATGAGGCACAAGATGAAGTCACAGAGAATCTGAAAACAGTGCCCTGGTGGAACCCTTTACTAGTATACTTGATAGTTAAGGTAAATTTCAAGTCAAGATAAAAATATCTAACATGTAACTTAACTCTCTCGGGAGATATTCTTTAAAGTTTCTTACCATTTCTGAATTATCTGAAGTCACGGGATCAAGAGTGTTCTGAGGAGAAAAATGAGAAATTAATTCACACTAGGCTTTGATATGATCCCCCTCCCCGCTTAATCTTCCAAGATGCTCTTTCTTCCCCCCAATTACTCTTGTGAGTAGTGAACGCATTCAGTAGACACGGAGGACCAATATTTGTGTGGTCCTCTGGCCTGCAGGATTTTAACACATGATCCCAATTCTCCAGGATCTTAAAACGTAGTTGGGGAAACAAGAAATAGATGATAAGAGGAAATACGAATGAACAGAGATAAGGAGATCAGTTAGCAGACCATTACAAAAATCTAAGTTGAAGTGAATATTTCTGATTGGTAAAATAAATTGGTGACGTGACAATTTTATTTAACTAACACTAAATATAATTCATAGTACAGGAACTACCACTGTAACTGGCATTAGTTGGTTGCTTCTCAGTGTATGGAAACTGAGGAAACTATGGTGAGAAACCACACCCACTCCAAGGTGCTTTTCCCAGTTGGATAATAAATTAATCCCCAAAAAAAATACATCTGTTGAGCACTGAGTATGATACCATGGGGTTGGTTGATAAAAAGAAGCAGAAGGTATGGTCTTAATAATCCAGAAATTTATTATCTAGTTAAGAAAAAAGGACTTTCATGCACAACAGGATAACTAAAAATCAAGGTAGTATGTGGAAAGTGCCAAAAAAGGGGTACAAAGGGGGGCCGGCCCAGTGGTGCAGTGGTTAAATGCTTGCACTCCGCTTCTCGGCCCAGGGTTCACAGGTTCGGATCCCGGGCACGCACCGACACACCACTTGTCAAGCCATGCTATGGTGGCATCCCACATAAAGTAGAGGAAGATGGACAGGGATGTTAGCCCAGGGCCAATCTTCCTCAGCAAAAAAAGAGGAGGATTGGCATTGAATGCTAGCTCAGGGCTGATCTTCCTCAAAAAAAAAAAAAAAAAAAGAGGTACGAAGAATAAAATCTGTGAGACTTTAGAGGAGGAAGTTCTCTGGGTTGGTAATTCTAGTGGTACAGGACCACACCCCGCAATTAAGACATTTACTGGAGAGAAAAGGCATTTATTCAAAGCCACTCAATGAGCTCAGCATGAATGTGAGTCTCGGTCTCCTATATTAATAATTTCACTAATTCTTTAGCACCTAACGGAATATGTTTAAAAGGCATGCGCAATTAATATTACTTGGTTAAAAAAATAATAACTGCACAACAGTTAGATGAGCAAATTAAATCTTAAGGTAATATTTACTGAGGAACTATACATTAAAGACACAGCATGAGGCCCAGGGACCACATATAATTAAACTGAAATGGTGGAGTTCCTAATTTCTAAGAAAAATATGAAGAATATATGTATTCCCATATATTGAGCACAACTGCTTTATACCATCATCTGGGAAATTTAGTGGAATTCAAGGCATGAAAGGATTATTTCAGCCCAGGAGGGAAAACAATTACCTAAGAGGCATGAGTCAGGATCCAAGACCCTCCCCCCAGAAAAATGCCTGGGAGTGGTCTTGGGGGAGGGCAACTTTCTGACAAGAGAGATACTGAGACTCCCATTCCTGAAAACACGTCCACTTTGTAATATCGTACTTTAACCAAAGCAAGTTGATTGGGGAGACATGGGCCAGTGCGCCTGTTGTCCTTTCTTATAGCCTCCAGAAGGCCTCATTTATCTTGAAGTTCCACAGAGGATTTAGGCTAGATGTGGATCAAGGGTAGGGAGAAATGTATCAGTTGAAAGCAGAGATGTTTCCTACCAGTTGCAGCTGTCTGACTTTTTTCTTTGGATTTATAGTGAGTTGGGGGTGCTCCACTTCCTTGAGCCAAGACTCCTTGGGCAATTTATACACATCCAGCCAAATGTCTCCCGCTCCTGCATTGGAAAGCCAAGGAACCATTAAGCAACTGCAAGCAGGCGACAAGTTTCATCTAAGAAATGGCCTGTCTTCTTCAAACCCCTGGCACGGAGACCAGCACACCCTCTCAGAACAGCAACTTTGAAAACTGAAGATGTGGTTCTGCATTGGTTCCTCTAAGTCCTCACTTATGGAAAGCTGTAGAGCTCCTCCCCCAAGCCACCACATCGAAAGGGAGCAGGGACTTCTCACACTCACAGCACTGATGTTAACAGTTTTTAACCCAACTGTCTGCTCTGCCTCATGCCCATGTTTTCTAGGTTCCAAATGGTACATTCCACTGACATTCTGTCTTACAGCTACTCCTGCCTGGGGAGGAAGGTGCATATACAGAATCAGTAACTGGGAGGAGTATGGCTGAGAGGGTTAGAATTGGGAGATGCTCCAAGAGAATTCTTCTGACCAATATTTAAGGAGATGACAACCCATGGGGTGACTGTGGGACTTTATCTTGTCAAAGAAACATGCTCAGCTTCTATACCAAATACCTGCCAACCTGGGAAAGGTTACTTTCCCATGGTATAGGATTCTGGCTAAATGTTTCCTTAAAAAAGTAATCGTCTGAACACCTTGATTTCAGACTTCTGGCTTCCAGAACTGCGAGAGAATAAGTATCTGTTGTTTTAAGCCACCTAGTTTGTGGTACTTTATTACTGCAGCCCTAGGAAGCTACTACAGATAGTAAAAAAGTTTCCTTTGATACATAAAACATTATAAAATATATATCTTCCTCAAGCACCTAACATTTGAGGGGCCTGGGGCAAGAGTATAAATAGAGGCCCATATACCATATGTCTAAATATTTAAAAGTTAAAAATCAAGCTAACAATCATTTGAATAAAACATGTTCTATTACCACAGTAATAATTGCAACAGGTAAGATCCAATGACGAATGCTAAAATTGGTGGGCAAAACTTTAAGGAGAAACAGGATATTTGCAAAGTCTCAAAGTATCTCCCCCCAAATGTTTCTCAATTACTGTGGTAGTTTCAAAATATGTCCAAAAATTCTTTGATCTTCCCACCTCCAGGAAGTGGTGCTTAAATTCTCTCCCCTTGAGTGTGGTCTGGACTTAGCGACTTCTAACAGAGTATGGCAAGGAAAAAACAGTAGCTCAGGAGTGGAGGAACCTGGCAAACACCACTTTCACTAAGTGATCAAGGTTAACATCAGCAGTAGTGAGTTATGTTGCTATCACATACCCTCTGATACGATGCACGGAAAAGAGCACTTCACCTCTGTGGTATCTTCCCCCAAACCCTTAATCCCACTTGAATCATGAGAAAAATTCAGACAAACTGAAATTGAGGGACATTGCACAAAACATCTGACTGGTATTCTTCAAAAGTGTCAAGGTCATGAAAAACAAGGAACGACCAAGACATTGTCACAGAGAGGAGTAGACTAAGGAGATATGATGACTAAGCGCAACATGGTATCCTGGATTGAACCTTGGAGCAAAAAAATTAGATTAGTGGAAAAACTGGTGAAATCTGAAAAAAAATCTGTTGTTAATAGTATTATACCAGCCCTGTGGCGTAGCAGTTAAGTGCACACGCTTAGCTGCTGGTGGCCCGGGTTCGGATCCTGGGCGCATACCGACACACCGCTTGTCAGGCCATGCTGTGGCAGCGTCCCATATCAAGTGGAGGAGGATGAGCACAGATGTTAGCCCAGGGCCAGTCTTCCTCAGCAAAAAAAGAGGAGGATTGGCATGGATGTTAGCTCAGGGCTGATCTTCCTCACACACACACACAAAAATAGTATTATACCAATGTTATTGCTTAATTTTGACAAATGAACCAGGGTTATGTTAAATGTTGATACTAGGGAAGCTGGGTGAAAGGTATAGGGGAATTCTGTACTATTTTGTAAGTTATTTCTAAATAAAATGTTTGAAAAACAAAAGTGTTTATCTGGAAGAGACTGCAAATCTGAACCTTCTTAACAGCCTTTGGTTAACTTGCCTTGTAGGAGGAAGGCTGCAAAGTCCCCTCCTTGAGAAATCTCCATCTTTATACAGGTGGTTTGCTTGCTGGTGTCATCCTGAAAAGAAGAGAGATGCTGACAGAGTAAGGTCAGCCTAATGACAGAGAAGAATGTATTTCAGGGCCTTCTGTGGTTCACACTAGAGAACATAAATCTTTTTAAAGCTTGAGACATGAAAAGATGCCTCAAACTATTTCATACTTTCCATTTTTTGTACAGGAATTGGACAAGATCATATGTAAAAAAGTGGAACTCAATTTTCTGTCTAGAAGTTTTTGGACTTATTTCCTGGTTTGTAGACTACTCCTGATGATTTGCGGTGATTTCATACTATCTGATCTCCTGGTCAGGTTTGCAAACCCTAAATATCTAGGCCAGCACTCAGTTATCCAAAATGAGTTGAAATAAGTTTTACATGACACTGAAAACTCTGGTCAGTTTGCTTGAAGAAAGCCTCTATCTAGACTATCGTAGTGTCTTAGTCTGTTCAGGCTGCTATAACAAAATACCATAGACTGGGTAGCTTATAAATAATAAACATTTATTTCTCACAGTTCTCGAGGCTGGAAATCCAAGATTTCCAAGGATTTCAAGAACCCGGAAGATTCAGCGTCTGGTGAGGGCCAGCTTCCTGGTTCATAGACTGCCTGCCACCTTCTCGCGGCGTCCTCACACAATGGAAAGCTCAAGAGAGCTCTCCTGGGCCTCTTATAAAGCACTAATCCCATTCATGAAGGCTCTGGAGTCCCCTGTATTTCCCATAAACTGGTAATCAGATCTAGAGGTTTGATTAGATTTAGGTTCAACTGTTTTGGCAACAATACTCCACAGGTGTGCAGTCTCCCTCCTGCATCACATCAGGAGCTCATAACAGCTGGTTGTTCTCTCGTAGTAATGTGAAGGTTGAGCACTGAGAACAGGTGTTGTCATCCTCGCTCATCAGTGATCAAGTTCTCCATCAGCCACCGATGGTCACTGCCTAGACCATTACTCTGCAAAATGGCTATAAAATTAAGATAGCCCAAGTGGATCACTCCTTCTGCATTTGTTAGAATTCTTCTGTAAAGGAGATCCTTCCGTCATCAACTATTTGATTACCCTGAAATACAGCCTATATAGGAAAGTCAGGATAAATGCTTGATTCTTTCCCTTAGTTTTCAGAAGATTGAGTCTGTACCCTAGCAACTTACAAAGCTAACAATGAAGTCTTCAAAAATATATTATGAATTAATGATTTTTTAAAAACAGTTTTTGGTGTGTTCTAACCCGGCAACACTACTTTCTTTGTAATGTCCCTGTCAATTTGGATATCAGAGTTATGCTGCTCTCATAAAATGAGTTGAGGATTATATATTCTCTAAATGTTTTTAGAGAGTTTTTTTAAACATAAAATTTAAATACAGTTAAAGGCACAAATATTAAATGTACATCTCGATGAGTTCTGGCAAATGTATACATCTGTGTAACTAACACACAGTCAAGGCATAAGACATTACCATCATCCTAGAAAGTTCTCCTAGTACCCTGTTTTAGTCAACTACCCCTCTATAGGCAACCAATGATCTGATCTTCCTCACCAACATAGATGAGTTTTTCCTGTTCTTAAATTTCATATAATTGGAATCATACAGAATGTACTCTTTGTACATTCTGGCTTCTTTCACATAACTTAAAGTCTTTGAATTTTATCCACTGTGTTGTAAGCATCTCTACTTCATTACGTTTTATTGCTAAATAGTATTCCATTGAATATACCACAAATTTTTATTCATTGTTTCCAGTTTTTGATTTTTTTAAAATAATTTTATTTATTTATTTTCCCCGCAAAGCCCCAGCAGATAGTTGTATGTCATAGCTGCACGTCCTTCTAGTTGCTGTATGTGGGAAGCGGCCTCAGCATGGCCAGAGAAGCGGTGCATCGGTGTGCGCCGGGGATCCAAACCCGGGCCACCAGCAGCGGAGCGCGCGCACTTAACCGCTAAGACACCGGGCCGGCCCATCCAGTTTTTGATTATTATAAATAAAGCTTCTATGAACATTCTTGTACAAATGTTTTTGTGGATATATGTTTTTCTTTCTCTTGGGTAAATACCTAGGAGTCAAACTGATGGGTCATAGATTTAACTTCGTAGAAACTACTTACTGTGGTTGTACCATTTTACACTCCTCCCAGCAGCGTATCAAAGTTCCTATTGCTCCACATCCTCGTCAGTATTTGGTATGCTTGGTCTTTTTAATTTTAAGCATTATAATAGGTGTGTAGTACTGTTTCATTATGATTTTAATTTGCATTTCCTGTTAACTAATGATATTGGGTACTTTTAAAAATTAGTTATTCATATATCTTCTTTTGTAAAATGTCAGCTCAAGTCTTTTGCTTATTTTTTATTGGGTTGTCTTTTTTATTATTGGAGTTCTTTATATATTCTGGATATACTTTAAAAGGTATATATACACATTGCAGGTACTTTCTCCCAGTCTGTCTGTGGCTTGCTTTTTTATTTTCTTAATAGTATCTTTATAATAATAATGATTATGAAGACCTTTATTAACAGGTGCTTGCATTTTGTTAACTTTTTTGAAAAAATCAAGTCACAATGTTTTATTACAAATTAAAAATGAGGTTCTTAAAAATCTCAACTTGGCTGGATATGAAACAATTTAAAAACCTTTAAAGGTGTATTGAGAAAAACCAAGCTTTTTAAAAGAAACCTAGTTGGTATTACCAAAAAGAGACGTTTTTAGGTAAAAATAAAAACTGGATGCTGCACAGATAATGCCAATAGTTCTAGTTATCTGGTCAATGGTCAAAAAAACAAGCACTTAAGGTCTTCTGCTCCTATCTTTTGCTCACTTCTTATTGCTGGAAATTCACATTCATTTCTTGAACCAGGTGATGGTATACAGGTGGTAAGCTGACATTTACTCAGCCCGGCCCTGCTCAGCCTCAGAAGCTGATGAATTCTCAGCCAAATTCTCGGCTGCTTTTGTCCTTTTGCCATCTTATGGCTTAGGTTTTCCAGGTGTTTGCATCAGCAGCAGAAGTTGCAGGGTAGCGGCGTGAGTGGCTGCTGACCTCAGGTCTCATCTCCTTGGTTTTCCTTCTCCTCTTCATTGCCATCCTTTCTGGGCCGTCTTGGGCAAGGAGGGCCAGTCCCCAGATACAGATTCTGTCTCGCTGTCTACCCTGTTCTGCACCCTGCTTGTCAGGCCCTCCATCCCTTCTCCCTGCACAGGATGGTGGGCATGCCGTGCTTGGCACCTGCAGGGTCTCCACACTTAGGCAGGTGGGGACTGTCACCTGCACCAGGCCCGACGCTGTGGGCCTGGCCTTCAGGGGCACTCTCCGACCCCTCGTTCTTTTCGCCACTCTCACTAGTCTGGAATTCTGCTGGTAATGCCGTGGATGTGGAGACGATCACAATGGTTCAGGTCTGCTGCGGATTCACTGTCTTGCACTGAACTCCACCAAGCCTGTAACATCTGCTGCTTCTGCATCCTGTTCTCCTTCGACAACATCAAACTCTACCACCTGTCCATCTCGTACACCCCAAAGGCACTTCCTGGGGTTATTCTTTGTGAACATCTGCTGTCCAAATACATCTTCCTTGATGTCCTTCCTGTTGACGAAACCATATGCGTTCTTCACATGGAACCATCTGACTGTTCCCTAAACCTTTGTTGCGATGACCTCCTTGTCCCCACCAGTGGGTGCCACTGCTCCCTGTGCTACGGCAGGTGGTATGGGTGTGGGCAGTGCAGAGGCTGCTGCTGGGTATCCACCTCGCCAGGGTTGTGGTCATGGTGACTGGGGCCGGCACGACAGCTGCAGATCCTTCTGGGGTGTGAGGGTCACTAGGCTGGGCACTGGTAGGGTTGCTCAAGGTTCTCTGGGGTCTGCTCTCAGCTCCTGCTACCGATTGAACTCAATAACATCTTTTGATGAGCAGAAGCTTTAATTTTTTTAACAGCTTTATTTGGGGTGTAATAACACATAATAAACTGCATATTTGAAGTGTACAATTTGATAAGTTTTGACATGTGCTATCCCTTGAAACCATCACCACAATCAAGATACTGAACATATTCATCGCTCCCAAAAGCTTCCTCCTGCCCCTTGGTAATCCTTCCCTCCAACTTTCTCCCACCCCACCCTAGGCAAAAACTGATGTTTTCTGTCACCCGATTAGTTTGTATTTTCTAGAATTTCATATAAATGGAATCATACAGTATGTATTCTTTTTTGTGTGACTTTTTTCACTCAGCATAGTTATTTTGAGATTTACCCATGTTGTTATGTGCATTAATAGTTCATTCCTCTTTATTGCTGAGCAGTATTCTCTTGTGTGGCTATACCACAATCTGCTTATCAATTCACCTGTTGACGGATGTTTGGGTGGTTTCTAGTTTTTGGCTATTACAAATAAAACTGCTATGAACATTCATGTACCAGTCTTTGTATGGAGATAATGCTTTCATTTTTCCTGGGTAAATACCTAGGAGCAGAATGGCTGGATCACATGGTAGGTGTATATTCAACTTTTTAAAAAACTGCCAGAATGGTTGTACAGTTAAACTTTACCACCAGCAGTGTATGAGAGTTCCAGTTGTTCCATATCTCTGCCAACACTTCGTATGGTCAGTCTGTCTAATTTTAGGCATTCTAATACACGTGTAGTGGCAGCTCATTGTTATTTTAATTTGCATTTCCCTAATGACTAACCATGTTGAGCATCTTATTTGCCTTCCATATATCTTCTTTGGCAAACTGTCTTTCTTTTCAAATCCTTTGCCCATTTTAAAAAATGGGTTATTTCCTTATTTTTGAGTTTGAGTTTTGAGAGTTCTTTCTATATTCTGGATATAAGTCCTTCATCAGATAGGTGATTTACAATTATTTTCTCCCAGTCTATTCCTTGTCTTTTTATTCTCTTAACAGTGTCTTTTACAGAAGTTTTTAATTTTAAGTTCAATTTATCAATGTTTTCTTATATAGATTGTGTTTTTGATATTGGAGCTAAAAAATCTTTGCCTAACCCAAGGTCACAAAGACTTTCTCCTATGCTTTCTTCTGGAAGTTGTATAGTTTTAGATTTTACATATAGGCATATGATCCATTTTGAATTAATTTTTCTATATGGTGTGAGGAATAAAAAGTTTTTAATTCTGATGAAGTCCAATATCAATTTTCTCTTTTATGGTTAGCACTTTTCATGTCCTAAGAAATCTTTGCCTGTGCCAAGGTTGCAAAAATATTTTCCTGTGTTTTCTTCAAGAAGGATAATGTTTTAGCCTTTACATTAGGCCTATAATCCATATCAAATTAATTTTTGTGTGTGTGTGTGTGAGGAAGATTAGCCCTGAGCTAAAATCTGATGCCAATCCTGCTCTTTTTTGCCTAGGAAGATTGGCCCTGGGCTAACATCCATGCCTATCTTCCTCTACTTTATCTGGGACGCTGCCACAGCATGGCCTGACAAGTGGTGCATTGGTTCATGTCTGGGAGCATGGCCTGACAAGTGGTGCATTGGTTCATGTCCGGGATCCAAACCTGTGAACCCTGGGCTGCTGAAGCAGAGCGCACGAACTTAACTGGTACGCCACTGGGCCAGCCCCTCAAATTAATTTTTATATATGGTGTGAAGTGGGGGTGAGGTTCATTTTTTCCCCCATTTTTTACCTAGCATTCCAGCATCATTTGTTGAAAACACTTTCTTTTTCCCACTGAACTGCTTTGGTGCCCAATAATGGTACTTTTTACAAGACAAACTACAACTAAAAATCTACTCTGGGGGCCAGCCCTGTGGCCTAGTGGTTAAGTTCGGCGCACTCCGCTTCGGCAGCCCGGGTTCGGTTCCCGGGTGTGGACCTATACCACTCATTGGTGGCCATGCTGTGGTGGTGACCCACATACAAAATAGAGGAAGATTGTCATGGATGTTAGCTCAGGGCGAACCTTCCTCAAGCAAAAAAAGGAGGATTGGCAACAGATGTTAGCTCAGGGTGAATTTTCCTCAGCAAAAGAAAAAGAAAAATCTACTCTGAGCAATCCTCTCTCTTTTTTGGATTCATTGATTCAAAAAACACTTGCTGAGAACCTACAGTGTGCTAGGAACAAGGGATATATGGGTGAATAAGACATGTCCCCTGCCCTTGGGGAGCTCACATCCAAGAGAAACAGCAGTCACACAAACAAGTAAGTATGGAGGGTGGAGAAAATACCATGATAGAAATGTTGTTCTATATGGTGGTGGCACAGAAGAGGGAGAGAGAGCTCTTCTTGGGTATATCAGGGGATGTATCTCAGAGGAGATACTGAGCTGGTCTTGAAGGAAATTTAAGGGAACGAGGAAAATTTAAGAGGCACATAGTAGTCAGGGAGGCAAGGAGAGCGCTCCAAGCAGAGGGGATAGCATGGGCAAGGGAACAGAATGTGTATCAGCCTGGAAAACTTAGGGACTTGTAAGCAGTTAGTAGATATGCTGGTCTGGTGGTCAATCTGGACTGGAGTCCCTCAGTAATTTTCTTCTTTCAACAACAGGGTATATAAATCCAAGGCATTCAGCATGTACCCTCTGATGGCGGGGGATCTTTGAATTTGATGTTTTGGAGGCTCCCTGACCCGGGAGTCTGTATTTCTTTCCACTCTAGGACAGCTGTCATCACCTCCATATTAAAAGTAAACTTAATGTGCTACAGCTTTTGGTCCAGCTACAGGTGAAAGAAGAGGAACTTACCACTTCATTAATGGCTTTGATTAGGAAAAGACCATCCTTATAAAGATAAAACAGTCTAATGATACCTGAAACAGAAAAATAAGTGAGAATGTAAGACAGACAAGTGAGCCAAAGAAGAACTGGACTTTTCCATTTGACTTTCTGAAATTATCACCATAAGCTCACGCACTCTTAGGCCTCCACCCTGGCCCCTCCATTGCCCAGGGTGATCATGGTATCCCTGCCTTCCTCCACCTCTCACTTGAAATGTTCAAGTTCTTTTCCCGCCTGGGTCCTCTCCACCTAACCTGGCCCTTCCTCTTCTCCTGGAAGGCTCTGTAAGCGCTTCAGCCACATCAATCCACTCCTTGATTTCTATCCGCCTGTTTTAGCACATCATCTGTACTGCCTCACATTGTTATCCAATCGTTTCCTGTGAGGGTATTTTATTCCTCTCAGCGAGTTCATAGATTCCTTGAGGGAAAGAATCATATCTCACCGTTCTATGTGCCTCATCTCTCAACCCCCAACAAGCTCGTCATGCAGTTAATTTTGTTGAATTAATAATTCTGTCACTCTAATTCCCATTTAACCTAAGGGCTCTATATATGATCATGACCCACCATGACTTCTTACTTCTTTCTTTAGGTGCCTCCCAGATACTCAGAACTTGCTTCTACACCCATAATACAGACCTTGTAAAGGCATCTGGCCCACCACGGGTGAAAGTCTAACTCAATCCAATCAACATCCAAGGGATATCTACTCCATGACCATGAATGTGCTAGGGACAACCAAGGCAGTCTCTGTCTTCAAAGTCATCACATTGAGGGTCACACAGACATGAAACCAATTAGATATAATGCAGTGTGACAAATGCAATCCTATCTTTAAGACCAAACTTCTCCTATCAACATTCCCACTCCAGATGCCTCAAAGCTGTGCATGCTCAAATGGAACTCTTCAACTTACGGACCCCTGAAACCTTATTCTCCTATAACTGCTATCAAGGCATGGCATCATCATCCACCCTGTTATCTAAGGCAGAAAGGAGTCATTTTTCTTCACTTATCCTTCATATACCTCCCCACTCCTGACCCCACACACATATTCCATCACTCATCAAGTTTTTCCATTACATTTTCCTTTTCATTTTAAAGCTTTTTATTTTGAACTAATTTTAGACTTACAGAAAAGTTGTGAAAATAGTACAAACAGTTCCCTTATTCCTTCACCCATTTCCCCTAATGTTAACGTCTTATAACCATAGTACAATTCTTCTTTTCATTTTAACGGACCTTGCCTTGGTTCAGACATTCATAATTTCTCTCCTCAATGAATGTAATAGTTCTTCCTGGTCTCTCTGCCTCTCATTTTGACTTTTTCAAACTCCTAACCAGGGTGCCCTTCCTAAAATGCCAATCTGGTCAGGTCGCTCTCCTGCAGACACAGTCTCCTCCAGGACACTGTCTACAGTTCTCTATACTGTAGTCCCATTGAGGGCCTGGTTCATCCTCAGATGAGGGAAAAAAGCAAGCCCTGGTTCCTGCGAGCGGCAGGATTGCTGAATGCCCAAAGGGTAGGGGACTCTGGGGCCACGCCGCCTGGTTCAAATCCTGCCCATGCCACTTACTTTCCATGTTAGCTCAAGTAACCTCCATGCCTCAGTTGCCTCTTCTGAAAAACAGGGATAATAAGTTGTACTTACCTCCTAGGGCTGTTGTGAGGGTTCAATGGGCCTCTATACATGAAATGTTAGAATAGTGCCTGGCACACTATACTGTTCTGTAGGTGTTAGTTACCACTACATGACCATGTCTGGCTCTGCCGATTTCTAGAAAGGAGATTAAATTGAGCAACAGTCTACAGGTACCCGTTAATTAAGCTAAAAAGGAAGATAAAGAACAAGTACCCATTTCATCCACAGGAGCAATAAGTATTTCACTCCCCAAATCTGTGGCCCAGATGGAAGTGACATCAACCTTAAGTTTCTCCCAAACATATACTTGTTTAGCATTGTAGAGATTATAGATGGAGAATCCTTTGGCTCCTCCAATAAACACATAGTCTTGGGAAACAGCCATACAATTCGGCATGTTGTTGAGCTGGGAAAACAAAAACAAAGAAAAAAAAGGAATGATTTTCAGCTGTCACCGTCTGCAAGTAATATGAACTAACTTTTCAAAGAGGGACGTGGGCCCTTCTTAGCTATAATATCCAACCCCAAACATAGTGCTCATCTAATTATCTTGCCCAAACATCAAGAAAGTCATAGCATTCCATTTTTAGGGGAAAGGGGCCAGAGAAAACAAAGAAGCTGGGAATAAATGCACATTCATAACACTAAGCATGACTACAAGCCCTGTGATGAGTAGACAAGTGGCCCCATTCCCTGTACTTTATTCATCTAGAACACTGTGGAAAGAGCTATAGGTAAGGCACTGGCAGATTCTCAACCATCAAGCAAGATTAACATATTCAGAAAGATTTTTAAATAACAACAGAATATAAAAGACACTCTGCATAATCTTCAATTAACCAGAACACCCACTTCCCCAGGCAATTACTAGATCGATTTTCATCAACATCAGCATGCCTATAATCTTTCAAAAATGCACCTGTCTTATTGAATGAAAGTTCCTGGTAGGAATTCCTTCCCTGGATCAGGTGTTTTCATTTATTAACACTGAACTGAGAAACAGGGACTCCTGGTCAGCTGCTCCATACCTTGCTTTCTACAAGTGGAGGGTAGATGGTGGGCTGGATCCAGCTGAGCTCAGATTTCCTCAATGTGTCCCTCTCCTCAATAACTTCCCACGACCGGTCAAACAGAAGGTTCACCAGCTTGTTGATCATTCGATAAGGCTGAGGCAGGGAATCTAGCTCCTCATCTGGGTCCTTGAATACATAATCCTCTTCATCATCTTTAGACCAGTCCTTCTCTGTTGGGGATGGCACCTCCAGAGGCCCCTTTCGTGTAAAAACGGGCAGCCTCGTCTTCTGGGCTCGACTTCCTTTGGGGGATGACATCACAGAAGGTGGCACTGAGAACTTCTATGAAACTCTGAAAAGCTGATAAAGAAGTAAGCAAAGGTACTTTGAGAAAAAGGGGAAGTTAGCAGAAGATAGAGCATCATCCTCTCTACCACAAATAGCCTACGGGGACTATATTCTAGAGACTGGCACTTTCCTTATTGATCACAGGGTTGTTACCACATTACTCTTCATATTAGTAGGGATGTCAGCAGAGACAGGTATTCACTATTCACATCCTCCAGGCCTGCCCAAGATGATGTGTGCTATGATGGAAGGAGAGGAGTTTGGCATCCTTGTTGCCTTTCGTCACCTCCTAAGAGAATGGCTGTCTTTCTGTCCCAAATAGAATTCACTCTGTCTCCGACAATGTATGCTTTCTCATTCTTCCATCTCTGCAAATGGCTGTGCTCAAGCCCGCTGGGTAAGAGCCATGACTTCTCCCCTTCCCTTTCCCTCACCTCCAACCTGATGCAGTCAAGCACTTACAATCCTTGCTGTCCAATCTGTTTCTTTCTCCCTATTGCCACTGCTGCCGCTCAGGAGTTCTGTAGGTACAGTGCCCAGAGCCTGTGAGACTTTTCAAGGGCCTACAGAAATGTTTGAGACTTGAAAAAAAATTGACTGAATAAAAACCCCACAAAATCAACATAATTAAATATTCACAAAAATATTTACAACTTATCAGCTCCACTCTGTGTGTGTATGAAGTTCAAGCCTATAAGAAAAGAACAAGTAATCTGTACCTTATAAAACTCAAAACTGTACAAATTATAACAAGGCTTGCAAATGTTATAGTTTAAAAAAGGCATTTAATGTAGAACACAGGGTACATTTTAAGATGCTTAATGTAGTGGGGTAGGGTCTTGCACTGCCAGGTGCCTGGGGGCCATGGAAGTCTTATAAAGGCCCTGCTGCCATCACCTTTGCTCACCTGCTAAAGTACATTTCTGATGTTTCCAGCGCATGAGTGAGAGGAGACTAGCTAAGTCTGAGTCTGAGAGGAAAGAACTACTTGAAATAATTAGAGGGAACAGTAACCTGAGCTCACACAGGTCCAGGAATGCCTGTTTCCACTAGCGACAATAGAAAACCTCAAGATTCACAAACACTGAGTAGAGTACTCAGAAGAGTCTTGCCAAGTGGGAAAAATTAGCCCTAGAATAAATGCTGCTCTGGTATCACCCACCAAATCTTAGAAGTTAGGAAATTAAACTATTACTAAGTAACTTAACTGCATGCCAGAATAAAGCTCAAGATTATTTATAAGAATACAAAAATATCCAGCACTGGGCTGGCCCGGTGGCATAGCGGTTAAGTGCGTGCGCTCCGCTGTGGTGGCCCAGGGTTCGGACCCTGGGCACGCACCGACGCACCGCTTGTCAAGCCATGCTGTGGCGGCGTCCCATATAAAGTGGAGGAAGATGGGCACAGATGTTAGCCCAGTGCCAGTCTTCCTCAGCAAAAAGAGGAGGATTGGCAGATGTTAGCTCAGGGCTAATCTTCCTCACACACACACAAAAAAATATCCAGCATCCAATGAAGTAAAATTCACAGTGTCTGAGATCCAATAAAAATATTACCTGGCATACAGAGAGGCAAGAAAATATAAGCCATAATAAAGAGAAAAATCAATCAATTGAAGCTGACTCATAATCAATGATTAAACAGATATTAGAATTAGCAGACAAAACAGTTATGAGTATATTCCACATGTTCGAAAACCAAGAGGAGATACTGAACATGTTAAGTAGAGATGTGGAAGATCTAAAAAAGAAAAAAACCAAACTGAACCTTTAGAGATGAAAACTACAATGTCTGAGATGAAAAATACACTCAGTTAGATTAATAACAAGATTTCAGAGCAAAACAAATTAGATGGCAGAAAAAAGATTAGTGAATTTGAAGGCACAGCAACAGAAACAAAACGAAACAAAGAGAAAAAACAAATGAAGAGAGTGAGGTGTGTGATAACTTGAAGTAGCCTAATCCACGGGTGACTGAAATCCCCAGAGGAGGGACGAGACAAAAAAAATTTGTAGAAATTGGGGCTGGCCCAGTGGTGTAGTGGTTAAGTTTGCATGTTCCACTTCGGCGGCCCGGGATTCACAGGCCCAGATCCCAGGTGCGGACCTACGCACTGCTCATGAAGCCGTGCTGTGGTGGAATCCACATACAAAATAGAGGAAGATTGGCACAGATGTTAGCTCAGGGACAATCTTCCTCAAGCAGAAAGAGGAGGATTGGCAACAGAAATTAGCTCAGGGCCAATCTTCCTCACCAAAAAAAAAAAGAAAAAAGAAAAAAGAAAAAAAAATTGTAGAAAAAATGGACAAAAATTTTCTAAATTTGATGAAAACTGTAAACTCACAGATGCAAGAAGAAAAACAAATCCTAACCAAATAAAACATGAAGAAATTTATACCAAGGCATATCATGATCAAATTGCTCAAAACTACTGATCAAGACAAAATATGAAAAGCAGCCAGAGGAAAAAACACATGTACAGAGGGACAAAGTAAAGAACAGCAGCAGATTTCCTGAAGGAAACAGTACAAGTGAGAAGACAGTGGAGCAACATCTTAAAAGTACTGAAAGAAAAAACTTGTCAATCAAGAATTCTACACCCAGGAAAAATAGCTTTAAATAAATGAATGCAAAATACAAAACAAAAACTAATACAAAAACTGAAAGAATTCATCAGCAGGAGACCAGGATTATAAGAAATAAAGTTAAAGAAAGGCCTCCAGGCAGAAGAAAAATGGTATCAGATAGAAATATGAATCTACACAAAGGAATGAAAAGCACTGGATGATAGCTATGTAGGTAAATACAAAAGACTTTCTCTTATTATTTAAATCTCTTTGAAAGATATTTAAAATATTTAAACAAAAAAATAATAATAGTGTAGTAGGGGGTTAATAGCACATGTAGAAGAGATATATATGACAATAATAGTTCAAAGGCTAGGAGGGGAGAAATGGAAGTAAATCAATACCACTTGAATGTAGACTGATAAGTTAAACATGCATACCATAAACGCTAAAGCAACCACTAAAGTAATAAAATTAGGAGTTATAGCTAATAAGCCAACAAAGGAGATAAAATGGAATCATCAAAATATTCAATTAAAAAAGGTAAGAGAGAAGAAAAAGAGCAAAAAACAGATGAGACAAACAAAATATATGGTGAAACCCAACCATATCAATAATCATATCAAATGTAAATAGTCTAAACACTCTAATCAAACAGCAGAAATTGTCAGATTAGACAAAAGAGAAAGATTCAATATATGCTGCCTACAAAAAATCCACTTTAAATATAAAGACATATTTAGGTTAAAACTAAAAGAGTAGAAATAGATTTACCATGCTAACGCTAATTAAAAGAAAGCTAGAGTGGCTATATTAATATTAGATGATGCATATTTCAGATCAAAGAATACTACCTGGCATAAAGAGGTTTGTTTCATAATAATAAGAGGGTCAATTCATCAAGAAGACATAATAATCCTAAATATTTATGAACCTAATAACAGAGCTTCAAAGCACATGAAGCAAAACTGAGAGAATTTCAATGAGAAACAGACAAATCCAAATTATAGTCAGAGATTTCAATACCCTCTCTCAATAATTTATAGACTATGTAGACAAAAAGATCAGCAAGGATACAGAAAACTTGAACACTAATTTGATATGACTGACATTCTAGAATACTCTACCCAACGACAACAGGATACAAATTCTTTAAGTACACATAAAACATTTATCAAGGCAAACCATATTCTGGGCTATATAAACTAAGTCGTAATAAATCAAAAGTACTCAAGTCATACAAACCATGTTCTCTGACCACACAGAATTATTTTAGAAATCAACAACAGAAAGATATTTAGAAATACACAAAACCTCAAAATATTAGGAAACTAACATTTCTTAATAACTTATGGATCACTACTACATACCTATTAGAATAGCTAAAATAAAAAAAGTATATTGACAATATGAAGCCCTGGTGAACACACAGAGCGAATGGACTCACATGCATTGCTGCTGGGAATGCAAAAGGATAGCAGCACTCTGGGAAAGGATTTGGCAGTGTCTTATCAAGTTAAACATGTATTTACCATATGACCCAGCAATACCACCCCTGAGTATCTACTCTAGGAGTATGAGAACTTATGTTCTCACAAAAGCCTGTACACAAATGCTTATAGCAGCTCTATTTATAATTGCCAAAAATCGGAAACAATCCAAATGTCCTTCACCAGGTGAATGGATAAACCAACTGTGGTATAGCCATATTATGGAATATTATTCAGTAACAAAAAGGAAAAGACTACTGATACATACAAAAACATGATGAATTTCAAAGGCATTATTCTGAGTGAAAGAAACCAGTCTCAAAATTTATGTGCAGTATGATTTCCATTTACACGGCATTCTTGAAAATGCAGAACCAGTAATGGGAAACAGATCAGTGGCCGTCAGGAGTTATAGGTGGAGGGAGGCTGTTATTTCAAAAGGATAGCATGAGGGTGTTTTTGGGCATGATAAAACTGTTTCATCCAGATTGGAAAGGAAGACATAAAGCTGTCTTTATTCCCAGATAATATGATTATCTATATAGGAAATCTGATGAATCTACAAAAAATCTACCAGAACTAATAAATGAGGTTAGCAAGGTTGCAGGATACAAGCTCAATATACAAAATCCTATTGTATTTGTATATACTGGCAACAAACGATCAAAAATTGAAATTTAAAAATACTATTTATAATAGTATCAAAAATATGAAATACTTGGGGACAAATCTGACAAAAGATGTACACAAGACCTGTACACTGAAAGCTGTGAAATATTGCTGAAACTAAAGAAGACCTAAATAAATGGACAGAAATACTTTATTCATGGGATAGAAGACTCAATTTTGTTAAGATGTCAATTCTCCCCAAATTGATTTAGAAATTGAACACAATCCCTACAATAGTCCCAACTGGCTTTTTTTTTTTCCTTAGAAATTAAGAAGGTGATTTTACACTTCATATGGAAATGTAAAATACTTAGAATAGCCAAAATAACTTAGAAAAAGAAAGACAGAATTAGAAGACTAACACTACCTATTTCAAGACTTATTATGAAGCCATAGTAATCAAGACAGTATGTATTGGCATCAAAATCAACAAAGAGATCAATGAAACCAAATACAGAGTACAGAATTAGACCCATCCACATATGGACAGATTATTTTTGACAAAAGTGCAAAGATAATTCAGTGGAAAAAGGATAGTCCTTTCAATAAATAATGCTACATCAATTAGATATCCATATGGTAAAAAAATGAACTCCGATCCATACCTTGCACCATATACAAAAATTAACTCAAAGTAGATCATAAACCTAAATGCAAAACTTAAAACCAGAAAACTTCTAGAAGAAAACATAGGAGAAAACCTTCACAATCTTTGGTTAGACAAAGATTTCCTAGGTATGTGTTATGAGAGGTTCGGGGGATTCGATTGGAGATGTAAAAGAAACTTTCCACTCCAAACAAATGGACTGAAGGTATATTTTATTATATAGAGGAGAGTAAAGGCGATAGTCTACAAACAGATCCGAATAGGTCAAATAGTAAGAGGGAAAAACATCAGCTCGACTGGAAAGGGAAAGCATCCACATCGGCTGAGATAGCAGCAGATTCGAACAGGTCATATAACGAGAGGGAAAAACATCAGATGGACTGGAAAGTGAAAACATCCACATCGACTGAAGGGAAATGACATAAATCAACCGGAAAGAGAAACACCAGGTTGACTGAAAAGAGAACACATCAGATCAGTTACTCACAACATCCATGCCCCACTGCCGGGAGAGTCCCTTCAATCTACACGGCTGGGCGGGAATCACATGTCCGGGCAAGGCGTCCCTTCCACAGGTGGAACTCTCACCAGGCCTCGGTTTCCAGCAGTTTATATAAGCAGTTACAGAGTTTTGCAGAGCAAGCATCTAGTGTTCCCATGCACAAATGGTTATCAGTGGCATATGTACACTGAGCCCCCTGGCTATAGTCCCAGCCCAGCAGTTGTGTACGTGCATTGTTTTCTCTGGTTATCGTCCCAGCCCAGCACAGATGGCCAGTCCATCCCGTGCTATGACGCCCAAAGAGCCTTGAAATGTTACAAATTGCAACTCTTTCTGTGGGAGAAGGGCCAGTTCCCATCACAGAGAAAGCAGCTTTATATTTCTTTGTGTGCTGGTGGGTGTAGGTCAATGGAACGGCCAAACATGGCTGTACTCATGTCAAGACAGTATGACATTAAAGCACAATCTACAAAAGAACAAATGGATAATTTAAACCTTTCTAAACCTTTCAAAAATAAACTTACGCTCTTCAGAAGACACTGTTAAGAGAATAAAAGGTAGTCCACAGACTGGGAGAAAATATTCGCAGGTCATATATATGATAAAGTGCTTGTGTCCAGAATATTTTAAAAACTCTTAAAACTCAGTAATAAGAGAAGAAATGACCCAATTTTTAAAAATGAGCAAAAGGTTTGCACAGACACTTAACCAAAGAAGATACACAGATGGAAAATAGGCACATGAAAAGATGTTCGACATCATTATTAAAATCACAATGAGGGGCCGGCCCAGCGGCATAGTGGTTAAATTCGTGTGCTCCACTTTGGCTGCCAGGGGTTCGCGGGTTTGGATCCCAGGCACGGACCTACACACTGCTTATCAAGCCACGCTGTGGCAGGTGTCCTACATATAAAGTAGAGGAAGATGGGCACCGATGTTAGCCCAGGGCCTAACTTCCTCAGCAAAAAGAGGAGGATTGGCAACAGATATTAGCTCAGGGCTGATCTTCTTCACACACACACACACACACACACACACACACACACACACACACAAAATCACAATGAGATACCACTAAACATATTAGAATGCCTAAAGTTAAAAAGATAGACCATGCCAAGTGTTGTTGAGGATGTGGGGAAACTGGAACTCTTCCAGCTGCTGTTGGGAAAGTGAAATAGTACAACCAGTTTGGAAGACAGTTTAGCAATTTCCTAAAAAGTTAAACATACACCTACCACAATATCCAGTCATTCTACTCATAGGTGTGATATAAGTGAATGGAAAACATATGTCCATACATAAACTTGTACGTGAACGTTTGTTATGGTTTTATTTGTAGGAGTTCAAAACTCAAACAACCCAAATGTTTATCAGTAGGTGAATAAACTCCCACACGTTCATATCTCATATTCAGTGGGAACACAAAATAGTACAGCCACTTTGGAAAACAATTTGGCAGTTTCTCACAAAGTTGAACATACACTTAACATATGATTCAGCAATCCCATTCTTACATATTTATGCAAGAAAAATGAAAACTTATGGCTCATATGAAAATCTGTACTTAAGTATTTATAGCAGCTTTATTATAATTGCCCCAAACTGGAAACAACACAAATGTACTTCAGTGGGTGAAGAGATAATGAACTATGGCACATCTATACAATGGAATACTACTCAGCAATAAAAAATTACAAACTACTGATATACACAACATGGATGAAACTCAAATGCATCAGGCTAAGTGAAAGAAATCAGAATCAAAAAGCTACATGCCATATGATTCAATTTATACGATCTTGTGGAAAAGGCAGAATTATAGGTATAGAAAACAGACTATATAAATCTGTATTTAGAAGCACCCTGTGCTCATCTCTGTCATCTAACATATCGCTGTGTTGTACTGTTCTGTTTACTTGTATCCCTCATTAGTCTATAACCCTAGGTCTAGAGCTTAGCACAGTGGTTGGTACACGGCCAGCACCTGAGAAATTCTTATTGCTTGCAATATTGCCCTGACCTAGGACATTAACTTAGAAAACACTTCTGGCTCTCTGAAGACAGGCACTTCCTTCTGCAAAGGATGAGTAATTTGTGGGGTCAAGAGGATATACCCACCCAAAGCCTAGACACCCCTTTCTGGAATCTAGATCATGTTCAGGGACATATCCCCCTGGAATTTACTGCCCAAATGATGCCAGGGTCTGCATGAGTCTCCTTCTCAGCTTTCTCCTGAGGGGAGACCCAGCTGCTAAAGTGTTAACCCCCAGACCTGAGTGACGGCCAAGGCGTGGCTCTTCGCAGGGGTACAGGCAAAACTTGGATGTGTCTTGAAGTATCCACACATTGTATGCAAGGCCTCTCTCAGTGATGTAGGTGGGAGCCAGAAATGGGAAGAGAGGGGGTGAGAAAGGACTAGGGACCAGCTCTCCCCACAGTACCATATTCTAGCTGTTTTTCCAGGTATTCCAAGAAGCTTAAGAATTCTGAATGTGAAACTGGACTTCTAGATCATTATGACGATACATTTGTCAAAGTAGGAGAAGAGAAGATATTTTATTTAACAATTTGTTACCTTGATTCAAAACTTTTAAATATTTAAACATATCGTATGTGGGTTTCTATTGGTACTCTTACCAGGCCTGCAAATGTTAGGGGCCGGCCTGCGGAAGGGAATAAAGATTACAAAAACAGATGACCTTACTTTGTGATTCTAGGGTGCACATTTTATAAAATTACTGCTATGGAATGGGTGGGGCTCCATGTTTTCAAGCCCCACACAAGGAACGTTCAGTGGTGCAATTTCACTGCAATCTATTTTCACCCCCACTTTGTTCATGTTAACCCTTTTAGGATTTCCTCAAGTAAAATCTTTCAGTGTTCAATAATCCTAACAAAAATTTCTCTCCCTTTCCCCAGCTCTCATGCTAGAAATACACTCCACAAACTGGCTTACCTCTGCTCTAACCATTTCATTCCTCAGACCTGGAGCTGGTGTTGCTCAAGGGAAACAGAAGCACAGAGCTGGGAAAAGATTAGGCCCTGCAGTCCCAAACAAAACCTCAGGGGAATCTCCATTCCGGGTTTGTAGGGCCTGGGCCTTGCTTGCTCAGCAAGAGCCCACAAGCCCATTGCAACCATGTGTGCTTCTGGCTCCCTTCTGGGCAGGACGCCCAGCTGCTGGGATTTGTAATAATCCAGGGCCTGGCCAGCCAGGATCTCACCTTATCTCACTCAAAGAACATCACGTCTTAAAGGGACACAGAGATCCTCCACGTGAGCTACTGTTTCTGGAACGCTGGTCGTACCAGGGACAGCCCCTTGGCAAGCATATAGCCTTTGTGGCCCCTGCCTATAGAAGCAACACCTTCCCCGCCTGCGGTTGCTCGTTGCTGTCCAGCCGGCCGCCACTGGACCTCCCTGTAAGTAACTCCCAATAAACCTATATGTCTCGTTCGCAGTCTCTGGGTCTTTTCTTCCGGCTCTCCGCAACCTATCCCGCACTGCTCACCCAACTGGGCGTGTGGCCAGACAGGGGTCCACCTGGGGATCCTGGGCACCAGGATCTGCAGGGATGCGCGGGGCGTCCCGGGAACGCCTGCCGCTGGCGAGACGGGCCCCCTCAGAGCCCCCTCTAGAAGACCCCAGGTGTAAAGGGGAGCCCCTGGACATGCGGGGAGCCACCGCACCTGAGGGCGGAAGCTGAGGTTTCGCTCACCTGAGCCAGCGCCTGCGCGTCGCCTTAGCAACCACCATTTCCGGCCCCGACCGGAAGCCCGCGAAGTGGCTCTTCGGAAGGTGCGCCCGCCCCCACGGGGGCGGGGAAACAGCGGTTGTCGCTGGCCGAGACCAGCTCTCCCGGGGGTACTCGCCAATGAGCCCCGTGCGACGCGTGGGTCTGGGCTGGGTGCCATGGATGTCATGGACGCCTTCACCCGCTTCACCAACCAGACACAGGGCCGGGAACGACTCTTCAGGTGAGTCAGGTGCCGGCGGCCACCGCCCCTTCCTCTCTCCGGCGCCCGGGAAGGAGGTCGTAGCCCGATGCGTGGAGCAGGAAGGACGCTGCGGGCTCCCGGAGGGAGTGGTCCTCGAGCCCTTCCTCGCCCTGAATGCCGTGGGGCTGAGCCGACGCCCCGCCCCCGGGCCGAGCCTCGTGCTCGGAAGCCCCAGGCCCGGAGCGCGGCCGCTGGGAGGCCCTGGCCGTGTGCCGGCCGTCGACGAGTCCTCCTCTCCTGACCGCAGGAGGGCTGGGTCTCTCCGCTCCGCAGTCTTCCCAGGATTTTTTTTTTAAAGAGAAACTCTGGTTTAGCATTGTGGCTAGGAAAGCCCAGCATTTGACTGTGGCTTCAAATACCCATGAAATGGTTATGGAGAGACAGAAATTTTATCTTGTCTTCCCATACTGTCCTGTCTCCCTCATTGGGATGCTGCGTGTGCAATAGTCCGTGAGCTGTGAAACGAATACAGTGTGGCGAGCTCGGAAAGAACTGACTGCGCCGCTAAGGTCACGCCGTGCTACTGAACATATTAAACAGCGATTGTGGCTTTAATAATAATTCATGATATTTCTTTTAGAAATTTGGTTGATTCTTGCTCAATAAAAATAGAATAGTTAGAGTTGCAGTTTCATTTAACAGCTTTTCCTCTTCTTCTGGGTGTACAAGTGCTAATGCAAACAGACCAGTAAGAATAGCCCCAATAATGATATTTTTGGAAGCCGACTTTATGCCAGATATTGTTCTCAGTGTGTTACAGCTAGTAACTCACTCAACCCTCGTCGCAATCAGATACTCTAAATCATCCCCATTTCACGGATGGGGAAACGGAAGCAGAAGGTTAGTAGGTACTAAGTGGTAGAGCTGAGAGATTTAAATCCATGCAGTTGACCTCAGTGCCTACGTCGTTAACTACAAGCCATGCTACCTTTCTAATTAATTTGATAGGTTTTTAAAATGGTTGCAGTATATACAAGCTTTGTTAAAATAGAAGGCTACAATTCCAGTGTACACAGAATGTTTCCTGCAAGGTTTATCAACGAGGTTGGTTAATAAAATAATTGTTTAGAATATACTTATTCAGCGAGATCTGAGATCTCTAGTATTCATTTCCCAGTCTCCTTGGTGATCTATAGCTTCTGTGAACGAACTGGCATTTATAAAATAATGCTTTGTTTTTGTACTCGTTCGTATTAGACCAAATTTGAGAAAGGGGGATTCATTCATTGACATCACCAGCTTGAGCCCTCTAGCCAGGAAGCATACATTGAAAGGGAGAGAGAGAAAGAGAGATATTTTTTCTTTTTACTTCATCCCCAATAACAAGTTCACCATTTTGGAAAACGTGCCACATTTTTATTAAGAATAATGTTTATAGCATAAAGGGATTCAAATGCAGTTACAGGACAGTAGGAAACAGGCACCTGCTTTATTAAATAGACTGACAAATGCATTTAGATGTTTGATTATGTGATAAAATTTCTCATTTGTTGTATTTCTGTTAGTAAGGCATTATTTGTAGTCATGACAATAATCACTTTACTAAATATTTAGTACACTCATGTATTGCTTAATGATGGGGATATGTTCTGAGAAATTCGTTGTTAGGCAATTTCATCGTATGATGGAAACATCATAGTGTATAGTTATGCAAACCTAGATGGTATAGCCTGCTACCCACCTAAGCTCTATGGTACTAATCTTATGGGTCCACTATCATATATGCTGTCCATTGTTGGCCGAAACATCATTATGCGGCACATGACTGTATTATTAAACAGGATCTGTCTGTATTTTATATAAAATGCTAATTAGTTTTGAAAGACAAATATAAAACATGTCTATACTTATTTATGTATTGGTGTGTATTTGGTCCTTTTATAAAAAATTAAGCAATGTTCAAACTGTGGACTTTTCATTTGGTTCTGGTTTGAGTGTGTGTCCTGTCACATAAGTAGTTGGTTAACTACATGGCAAAAAAGTTCATTTTAGGGCCAGCCTGGTTGGCCTAATGGTTAAAGTTCGACATGCTCTGCTTTGGCGGCCCAGGTTTGGTTCCCAGGTGTGGAACCACACCACTCATCAGTCAGTGGCCATGCCGTGACGGCGGCTCACATTAAAAAAGAGGAAGATTGGCAACAGAAGGGCAAATCTTCCCCGGGAAAAAGAAAAAGTTCATTTTAGAAATCTGAAAGATCATTCTAGAAAAAATAAAGATTATGGACCTTTGCAGACTTAACATGAGGGAGATTTTTGTGCAGTTTGCCACTTTGACTATATCCATTTCTCTGTGCCAGCAAAAGGCCTTTTTAGGGGCTGTTCACTGTATTATTGCAGAATTCTCTTTCATTACCTTTGTGTTGCTTTTCCATCACATGTTCTACCCTTTGGCCCTGTGGAGTGACTGTTGCAGAACTTTGCTTTCGTAAGAGCTGCTTACATGAGAAACTTTATCTTTAGCAAAACATATTTCTCCTTCTCTTACTTCGTGAATCAAGTTTTATTTGGTTTGTAAATCATTCTCCTCATTTTTTTTTTTTTCCATTTCAGAGCTACTCAGTACACATGCATGTTGCTTAGATATTTGTTAGAGCCTAAAGCTGGCAAAGAGAAGGTGGTAATGAAGCTCAAGAAATTGGAGTCCAGTGTGAGCACTGGCCGTAAATGTAAGTACCCTGTCTCTTGAGGGACAGTGGCTCCTGGTTTAGAATCCTCAGACCCTGTAATTCACAAAATACATTCTAGGTCATTAATTTCTAGTCAATCAAGTTTATTGATGAAGTTGACTGGTAAGGCTGCTGTCATGGAACGACAGGCCAAAAAGGTTGAATGTTTTGCTGCAGACCATTCACACACACCCTCCTATGTTCACATTTGGTGCTACACCATGTCTTTCTGCTTAATCATAACCACTGGGACATACAATGTGTTAGTTCACCTTTAGTTCTTAGAATCACAAAATGTTTTGGCAATCCCTGACATGAGCTCCTGGCTCCTGGGAGCCCTTTGTATTCTGTAGAAGAACAGAATAGCTTTATCTTGGGCCTCCTGTCTTTTAACCTTCTGTTGAGGGATTGGTAGAGGAAACGGATGGACACATTTTCTTAGATCATTTGTGGGGTGGTTTCATGTTAAAGGCAAAAAGTGAAGTCAGGGTTTTATACTCATTTAATTCACTTTGAAAATAAAGCATACTGGGAAATCCCATACCTATAGTAACAATTGCATGCCTGACTCCTAGTTGTTTGATGAGAACCAGATGTTGCTACAGTAGGTAAGCAGAGGCGTTAGAATGGAATGTAGAAATCAGATGTTGATCAATTATTCTTGAACATCTACTTCATATAGGTTTAGTCCTGGCTTTATGGGAGAACTAAGATCACATGGTATAAATAATAAGATTTAGTGCCAAATATGTTGGCTGGGGTAGAGGAAAAGAAAGGTGTTTTGGAGGAGGTGGAACTTGAGGTGTGGCTAGAGAACGAAGGAGAGCGCTCTTGAAGGGAGGTTTCCTCTAGTGAAGTCGCAGAACTGTCATGAGCAAACCATTGTATTGAGGGATCAATGAGAAAACTTGTTTGACGGAGAGAAGACTTTAAGTTGTCAAGCAGAGGGATGGGAAGGGTCGGGTCAGTTTTTCTGGATGGCTTAGAAGGCCAAGATTAGAAGTTCTTAGACTCTTGGAGAATGTTGGAGCTCAAAGGTCCTTTAGAGGTCACTAGTCTCTGAAGTTCCGAAAGGACTTACCCAAGGTCACTCAGCCAGTTAGTGCAAGAGCCAAAACTAGAACCCAGGATTATTCATTACATATTCTGTTTTGTGTTATTTTTGATAAAATAATACCAGACATTCTTCTGAGATTATAAGTTTCCTGAGGGTAGCTACTTTTGAGCATTGGCCGAGTCTAAGATATAGTCCTTTAAGGAAAGTACTTATTTTGTATCCTCCATAATGTTTAGTACTGTAACTCATTCTGAGTAGGTGCTCCATAAATGTTCGTTGACTGATGCATCCCTGATTAATTGAATTACATGCTTAGATAAGGGCATGCCTTGCAGCGGTTGATTTAATTCAACTAGGAGTCACATATGACAAAATTGTTAGTTGTCCTATCCATGGTATCCTACCATCCCTACTTGGTCGTCTTCACAGTAGGGAGCCAAAGGGGTTTGGACCAGAGAAATGGCAAAATGATAATGGTGTTTTTTAAAAGAGCAATCTTTTGTCTGGTAAGTAAATAAAATGTAAAGCATCAGATTCTCCAAAAGAATATTGCACCTGGACTTAATGTTATCAAGTACCTTACTTGGAAAGAAGTGTAGGTGGTAATATTTGAATGTAACAATTCACACTCATGATTGATCTTGCCTGAAGTACGTTGTAAGTTGATGTTAAGGTATTCACTGGCACGGAGGTGATAAATTTAAAGAGTCACTGTCTTTTTTGCCTTCCAGGATCATTTTAGGTGTCCTTGACAAACTGTAATATCCTTCTCCTTTCCTGAGCAAAGATTGAGCCTCAAATGACAGTCAGTTGTTAAACCAGTGCTGGCTTCGCACCTTGATATAGGGATTCTGCTTTCCTGTTACACACTAATTAAATCATTGTTAACTGTTGTGGGTTCTTCTCGCAGGGTTCAGACTCGGCAATGTGGTACATGCTGTACAGGCGACTCAGCAGAGCATTCATGCCACTGACCTGGTGCCCCGCTTATGCCTAACACTAGCCAACCTGAACCGTGTGATTTATTTCATCTGTGACACCATTCTCTGGGTGAGGAGCGTAGGGCTCGCCTCTGGCATTAACAAAGAGAAATGGCGAATGTGGGCTGCCCGCCATTACTACTATTCTCTCCTGCTGAGCCTGGTCAGGGATCTGTATGAAATCTCCCTGCAGATGGAACAGGTTGCACATGACAAGGCAAAGGGGGAGAAATCATCATCCCAGGATCCTCTTGGGTACAGCGTGGCTGATGAGGAAACAGAATGGCTTCAGTCCTTTCTCTTTCTCTTATTCCGATCTCTGAAGAAGCATCCTCCCTTGCTCCTGGACACGGTGAAGAACTTCTGTGATATCTTGAACCCTCTGGACCAGTTGGGGATCTATAAGTCCAATCCTGGCATCATTGGACTTGGAGGTCTTGTGTCCTCTATAGCAGGCGTCATCACGGTGGCATATCCACAGATGAAGCTAAAGACCCACTGAGGTGGTTTCAGGCTGAAGACTAGTCCCTGCTTTAACAGATGGCCTCTTAGCAGAATGGATGTTTGCCTTAGGCACAGATGGTGTCCTACTGTCCTTAAAGACTTGTTCACCTGAACACGTAGTGACCTGTGAAATGTGCAGAGGTGGGGCCAAGAATGGAGAACGGGAGAGCGTGAAGATTTATGTGTGTTTTTTAGAGTGCTGGAGTGACTTGTGAATTTCTGAGTATTTTCCCTTCATCTAACATTTAGTGAGCATCTCTTATGCACTTAGTAGGAGCTTAGTGTTTGCTGAATGAATAAAAATTGAAAGAAAAAAATTGAAAAAGGCCCAAACTAACAAGTGAACACTAATATGCGGTAACTCTTGGGCTGTGTGCCTCCCTGCTTTCGCATGAATACAGTAGGTCTGATGCACAGCCCACTCTCAGATCTAGTAAAGGCCCCTTATTCCTCCGCCCCTTCTTTCTTCCGTAGATGCCAGTGCCAGGATGGAGAGGAGCTGGGCTTATAGCCTCTTAAATTGTGGACCCTTACTTCATCGCACTCCTGTCCTCCCTCTGTGCAAAAGTAGAATCAGAGATGTATCAGGCACCTTCATTGAGGTATAAATGGTGTGTTTAGGTAATGCAGTGAGTAAGCAATAATCAGAAGCGGATAGAAAGGACTTGAGGTAAAAATAATGTGGAAGGTCACAACGGGTGCCTGTAGGTAGCCTGTGACTGATGAGGAAACTGAGGTTAAAAAAACTGAGGACAGAACCTCATTCCTCTAACTCCCAATCCAGTGGTCTTTCCATGATATTTCACTGTCTTTCTGATTGAGTGGAAGTGTGAGACTCTCTAGAATCCTGTGTGAAAAGCCTTTTTTTGAACCATTATTGGTCAGTGGTTTGTATTCTACAAAAATTAAAACTATATCTAGACTTATCAGCTAGACTGTTTTTTTTAAAGCCATATAACTGGGTATTTCTACATTAATTTTCATAAAAATTTATGCAGTTAAAAAATTTCATGAGTACTCTGAACGTAAGAGGGTCATGATTTTCTATGTTAAATCAGACTTCATATGTGTCGGGTGGTTGGGGGAGTTGGAAAAGAGCAGTGAGGGGCTAGTGAAGAGGACATTTACTCATGCTGTGTTCTTCCTTCCCATCTTGGGTGTTGGGTTCTTATTTATGATTACAGATTCTCTGATTTGAGGGAAGTGAGGTGGAGAAATAGGATGTCATCAAGTAGGAGGCCTGTGTCAGCCTCACCAATAAAGCCATCTCATCTGAATGGAAATGAGAAAAGAAATGTGCACTAAATAAATTTCCCATAAATGTGATTGAGACTCAGGGCCTTGGCTCTCTATTTTTAAAGTGATCAATCAACATATAGGATTTGGGAAAGAACATTTTGTGAATTTTAAGAGAAATGAAAGCTGCTAGATCAGGGCAAATAAAAAATTTAAATAATTATTTTTACTTTGTCCAGATCCTCTACTGTAATGGATTAATTATGTCTAATAAATTTCTAGACAAACTTGACTCATGTACCTGTGAATGTGTTCTGAGAATGGAGAAGAGTTAAAGGTAAGGTGATCCAGAGGGAATCTCAGTCAGAGTCTACCCAGTTGGTAGAGTGAGCTCTGGGAAAATGAGCTCTCTCCTGGAAGATCCAAGCTGAGGGGGAGGATGAAGAAAATTTAGACATAGAACGTCCAGGTTGCAGGAGACCTCTAAGATGATCACATCCAGACTGCTACCGAGAGAGGGTCCTCTATGTCAGCCCTGTCGGTGGTGGTTTGGCTTCTGCCTGGAGAAGTCGGCCTTGAATCTGCAGCGGCGTGTTATCTGTCTTGGTGCTTTTGTCCTCTGCAAGTTAGGGTGGGTTGTGGGGAGTTTGGGAAATGCCACCTCTTCTAGAATTTGTGAAAACCTTAGTGGTGCCCGGGTACCTCCCTCCCTGTGCATCTTTGTCCTTTTTAACTGACTCTCCCCACCTCCGAGCCACCAGATTCATGAGGGATTCTAAAAAGCAAAGACATTCCTAATACATGTACAGGCCAGTGCATTCATAACTAACATTGTTGCCTGATAGTTTGTTTATTCAACAGTGAACGTTTGAGTGCAGTGCTTAGTGTTGGGACCCACTGGTGCGCAAGATGACCGAGGTCCCTGTGCTCCTGTGGTGGTGGCAGGGGAGGCAGGTAGGGATGGGGAAGGAAAGAAGATAATTGTGTCCTTCAAGCTGCTGCTGGAAAACAGGCTGCTCCCGGGGGCCTCTCCTAGGCCGTTTCACCACTTGTCACCTCTCACCCACATTCTGGGCTCTCAGCTGAAGCGGCCGAAGAACGAGCCTTGTCAGCAGAGCTTTCAGGCACAGAGCCCTGTGCTCCCCTGGCCCAAAGCCACTGCTCCAGAGGCTTACAACTGCCCTGTGGCCCAGGTTGCTATCCAACACAGCCGCATGGTTAATTTGTGCTGTGAGGGCAGAAACCACTTATTTAGATGCTTCCCTTCCTCTCCATTACTGTCTTATGTTTTAAAAGTCCAGGTTGGATTAATAAGTATTAAATATATCACATGTTTATTACTCCTTTTGGGGGTTTCTTGCTTGACTTTCCCCTCCCTTTCCTGACTGCTCACTGCCTTCTTTATTATAGCACAGATACAGAATTGATTACCATGGATCTGTAATAAAGCTCCGTTTCTCCCTAACCCCTGCCTCTTCCTCCTGTTGCCCACAGCATACAACTCAGCAGAGAGCCAGCAATAGATACAATTCTACCAACAACAGGGAAAATAGATAGTTGTGTCCTCCTATTATCCATTTTAATTAAAAGGCCCTTCTTAGACAATCTAAAGCGATGGCTTACACCACAGTCCTCCATCATCTTTGAAGCTAGGAATTAGAATTTGGGCTCCTGCCCGATTCATTGCTAAGGAAGGGGTGGGAGGTGATAGTTCTTGGTTGTCTGGATGCTGTTGGTCAGTAACAAAATCTTGGTCAACACTGTCACTTTTCCAGACTTGACAAAATCCAGTTGGCTTTCCTACCGTGTATTCTGGTGGCATCTTAGACCAGGTACAGTTCAATAAACTCTTGAAATCTAGGAATTTACAGAGGTTGCAATTGCTCCCTCAAAGTCTAGGTTGTTAAGGAGTCAACCCCCAGCTCTGGTTCTCTTCTTGACTGAGAGCAAATTATCTTCATAATCAGAGTAGTACATTCAGGTGAACTCTGGGTTTAAATCTTACTGTTCAAAATCCTCTCTCGACAGGAAATAATAAGCGATGAGGGAAATGGGTTGAAAATGGTCCCACAGGACCTTCTGTGGAAAAGTAGCCAAAGATTATAGAACTTTAGAGCTTATGAGTTTAATGACATATAGCCCAACACATTCTTTCTGGAAAACAGGTGTTTTGAGAACGGGGGGCCAGAAATGTTACAGAACTGATACTTGGTGGCTCTGGAATAACGACTCCTCTGATCCTGGATCTCCTTCAGCTCTGCAATCCACTGCCTAGTTGGCTAAATCTCCTTACAGAAATTAGGATATGCCCCAGGGACCCTGGGTCAAATAACCATGACAGCTGGTGGACCCAGCTTTGTCTTCCTCTCTGCCCTCCTCTAGCTGGGAGGTGTTAGTAGCATTGTCCAAGACTCCCTGGAGCAACCGGGATTGTTTCTGCTGAGGAGACGCTCTGCAGTCTGGGCTCTGTGGACTGAGGCAGTATCAGCTGGAGTGAGTGTGGGGGTCCTGGGACATCTGCCTTACCTGGTTTGTTTCTGAGTTAAAGGGAGGAGGTTGAGGTGAGGGGTCTCCTGGGAATTTTAGTGAGGATGAAGAGGCCTGCAGGGAAACCGCTGAGGGAGAGATTATTCGAGGTGAATGACGAAGAGTGTAGAGTAGATATCCTGGGGCCACTAGCTTTTCCAGAACACAGCTGAAATAGCTTGTTTTAGGAGTGACTACTTTCTCACCTGGCTGAGCACAGAGGGAAGGACTGGCAGATATACTTGCTTAAAAAGAGGCATTAACACAGAACTTTTTCATTAAAAAAAAAAAGACTGAAACTTATTCTTTTAGACTCTCATCTAAAAGCCCCTAAACTTCATCTAAAACATCTTATTTCTTAAAGCTACGTTCATTTTTCGTTTCTTACCCTGAACCTAGTAAGAAACATCAGTCTTGACAAGTAGGCTGTGGGGGGCGACTCATCCCTATGAGACTCTAAGGAGTGGTCGCTTGTCGGTGACATTTACCCTCCAACCTAATGCCTTCTGTTCAGGAAACTTGAGCTCCCAGGCAGCCTGGGTCCAGTTGGTGGCCATAAGAGGTAGGGGTCTGGCCCTGTGGATCTCAAGCTGAGGGCTTTCTGATGGACCTGGGGCCCTCTGCTTTGCAGCTTCAAGAGCTATGATGGCAGTCAACAAGGACTCAACGTTGCTGGAGGGAGACCTCCCTGTGAGTAACTTGGGCTCATATAAGACGGGGTAGACAACGGAGTAGGGGGAGGGGTTGTGGAGCAGCAAGGGCAGGTTCGGGGGGCTTAGAACGAGGTAGTCTCGATTATATTCATAATTCATTGACCATTATGTCTTAGTTATTGTTGCCCTCACTATCTTTGGCAGGGGGCTGTTAGAGGATCTGGGGAGAAAAAAGATGCTTATTAAAAACTAAGTACCTTGGAGAAAAAGGACAGAAATACCGGCTGGGAGGGAAAGGAGAGGAAGGGAACGACTGTATTCTAAACCCTGACACAGGCAGAGTGTACATTCAGTACTGAGCCACAGCGTTCTGTAACTCCAGGGGTGTTGTTCATGTCAAAGTCTATGTACATGGCACCTCTTGGAGTTACACAGTGCACAGCCTCTGCTGCTGTGTGTGGGAAGGGGTTGGAGGGGCAGTGTGTCCAGTGTTGTGTGTCTGGCCTGGTTTTCACTGTTCTTGGTGTGGTTTGACACTTATAGGTGTACCTGATGCCTCCTGGCAAGGCTTCTCTGATTTAGGCACAGTTCAAATAGTTAGTGAAGCTTAAAAACTACAAACCCATACAGTACTCATCTTGTCCTGTTAGGCTTTAACTCTAACTTATGCACTAGGAGTTACCGTGGCAAGTTTTGTATTGAATCATAGAACACAGAGAGGCAGAAAATGGTGGTGTGTAGTTAAGCCATCCTAACGGATGGTAGTATATTCCCTTCCCAGGACCTCTCTCCCACTTTGGCTTTGCCTAAAAGAACCCTGTAGGCTCTGTCCAAAACGTTAAAGAAAATGTTTTCTTGTTTACAGTCATAATCTTTTTCTAGTTCAAATTTCAAGCTCACTTGCAAGACAAAAAGCTAAAATATTGTAGCCTGCTGTCTAGTATACATACAAGTCTCCTTGATGAGTCTTCTAACTCAGCCTCCTACAAATAGAAGAGGCTAGGTCTTCGCCTCTAGAGCAGAACCATGCAACAGTGGCATATTCAACGCTACAGAGAGAGCTTGAGCCTGAGTCAGACCTGGGGAGTTTTCTCTTTTTACTTTTTATGTGGAGAATTCTTAACATTCATAAGAGTAAACAGAAGAATATGATACCCTTCACTAGCCCCAACAACCATGAATCCATGGCCAATCCTGCCTTGTCCTCACCCCCATTTATTCCCCCACCTTCTGTTATTTTGAAGCAAATCCCAGATACAGCATTTCAGGCCTGAGTTGGAATCCTGGCTCTGCCACTTACTAGCTGTGTGATCTTGGGTAAGTCACTTCACATCTCTGAGTCTTTGCCTCCTCATTGGCAAAGTGGTGGTGATAATGCTGACCTCAGAGGGTTGCTGTTAGAATTAAATGAGATCATGTCCACCAAAGCACCCCATCAGAGCCTGGAGCATAATGGCCCTGAGTAAGTGTTTTTTCCCTCTGTGTGACTAGAATCCACATTCTTTTACTGAAAGACTAGTTTTTTCACTAAGATTCTTACGTGACCTAAAGTTTAATTATGTGACTGCTGCCAAAGTTAAAATGCGTTAATAAGAGCACAGCACCCCAATAATGAGAGTGATGGTTTCATTATACCCCACATGCTCAGACCACACCTGGAACACTGTCTTCAAGTTTGAGAGCTATAGTTGTAAGAAAGGCAACACCAAACTGGAGCGTGCCCAGAGGAGGGGATCACCAGACGAGGGCGGTGAGCCATTTGTAAGCTAAGTTAGGAACTGGAGCTATTTAGCATGGAGAAGGGACCGCTAAAGGGAGACATATGTGCCTTCAGATAGGTGAAGGGCCAGCCTGTGAATGATGCAATAGATTTGCTTAGCGTTGTTCCAGAGGGCAGAGGGTGGAGCAGTGGGTGGAGGCAAATTCAGCTCAGCAGTGCTGTCCAACGAGGGGCACAGGTCACTCTATGAGGGGTGAGCTCCATCCAATGAGACGTCCAAACACAAGCCTACCAGAGACACTGTGGGAAGCATTCATGCTGCAGAGGCCCCTGGAGGCCTAAGATTCTGTGATTCTGTGCCATTGGGCAGATCTAAACTTATGCCTTCTGCTCAGTGCAGCCCTGACTGTGATTCGTTTATTCAACTGAGCTTACTGTGCAGGCTTTAGACTAGGCGCTGGAAATACAGAGGTGGCAGTCTATTCGGAGAGAGACAAGTACACACACGATCACAGCGCCATGTGAGGAAGGGGGAGACAACCCAGCGAAGGAAGCGGTGGCTTCCGATTTGAGGGAGGAGAGTCAGGAAGCTTCACGCAAGAAGCGATGCTCCGGCTGTGTCTTGAGGGAGTGGGATTCCAGCAGACAGTGGGATATGGGAGGGAAGGGGAGCATTCTAGGCAGTGGGACTGGCATGCACAGGCAGGGAGGCAGTGTCCCAGAAAGACCAAAAAACGTGTAGATGAAGCCACCAACCCAAGGTGGACAAAAACTCTAGACAGATATGCTGACACAGTTGCTCTCTACCAGGGGTGGGCTGGAAGGCCCCTGGAGGATGGAGACTGTCTCAGCAGCTCTGCAGAGCCTGGATTGTGACAAGGAGAGCATGGCAGGCTGGCTTTTGTTTTTCCTGTGGGGCATCTAGAGACGTTGCTGGTCTGGGTTCCTCCTAGGTCACTTGGACCCAGGCTAGCCTCACCAATGGGCTCCGTGACCCTGGGGCCACCTTCCCAGGAGGCGGGAGGGGGAGGTGGGACAACATGAATGCTTTCCTTCCTTCCATGCCAGGAGCAGGAGAACGTGCTGCAGCGGGTCTTGCAGCTGCCGGTGGTGAGTGGCACCTGTGAGTGCTTCCAGAAGACCTACACCAGCACCAAGGAAGCCCACCCTCTGGTGGCCTCTGTGTGCAATGCCTATGAGAAGGGCGTGCAGGGCGCCAGCAGCTTGGCGGCCTGGAGCATGGAGCCAGTGGTCCGCAGGCTGTCCACCCAATGTGAGTCCCTGTGGCACTTGGAGGCTGCCTGCCTGTTCACTGATGCTCACTGGCTGCCTGTCACTCTGTTTGTCCACCTATCAGTCTATCTGATCATCTGAGAGCTTGCTTGTCTGTCTGCCTGGCTGCCTACGTCTCATTGCATGTTCTTCTCATTTATAGATATAGATGGATGTAGATGTAGATATAGATATATATCTCATCTATAGATGCCTCATCTATAGCCCAGCTGGCATTTTCTTGGGATAACAATGATGGGCCAAAGCATTGGCAGGGGGAAGGTATGGGCAGAGCTTTGTGGGCAGTGGTGGGAGTGGGGCCCGTGGCAGACCAGACACCACTTGAGCTCCAAATCCAGCAGCAGCAGCAGGAACTAGCAGAATCTGGCACAGAGACAGGGACAGCAGGCACTAGGGCGGGCCTGGCAGGGGGAGGGGAATCCCTCTGGGCCCAGCAGCTGGTGGTACCAGCTCTTGACAGGCAGGGGCAGCAGAGAGCTACCAGCCAGGGCCCTGGAGGTGGAGGACAATGGTCCATGAGGACCTCACCAGACCTGCCCTGTTCAAAGTGTTCTGCCCCATTTGAAAATACGCTGCCCCATTTGAAAATATGCTCTCCAAGGCACAGCTCTTAACAGGGCTGAGGGAAATTCCAGCAGCACCAAGTCTAGGACCTTCCACCATCCTAATTAGAGAAATATGTGTATCTGAGGATTCTGCACAGCAAACAGGAGAGAACAGATGTAAAGAAGACCCGAGCCCTGGGCCAGCCTCCCTGCCTGCAAGCTCCTTAAATAGCTTCCCTGGGTCTCATTTTGCCCAATCGGAAGATGGCCAAGTCATCTGGGCTCTCTGCTACTTGAGAATTTTGTATAGAAAAATAGGATCTCTGTAGAAATATATGAAAGAATATATATAAATATCCTTTAAAACTGTGCTCTCCGTGATTGTGACTGCAGAGCACACATCCCAGGCAGCCCCTGGGCAGTGTCTCCTGGAAGCATTTGCATCCTCTGGCACTTGCCCCACTCTCTGGGGGCAACTCCTTTCTCTTCCCTGTGACCCTCTGCCCACTGTTGACCATCTCACTCCTAGAGGTTAAAAGGAAGGGCCATGGACAGTGTGGGACCTGTACCAGCTGTGGCTGGGAGTTTGTCACCTCTAGAACTAAGTAGCCCCAGGCCTGGTCCCACCAAAGCCCACCCTAGGGCCCTGCTGCCCCCTCCCTTCACACCTCTGCTCTCTTTTCTCATGCTCACCCAGAGAGGGGAGGGAGAGACCAGGATTTGTGGTGAGTCGCTTAGTTTCTGTCACTTTCTCCTCACAACAACCCTGCAAGGTAGGCACCATCAGTCCATGTTTTCAAAAGAGGAACCCGAGGTTCAGGCAGGTTGTGACTCCCTGAAGCCACACACTGCAGATGTGGGCACTGGGCTTTGAGTGCAGGTCTGCCTGCCTCCAGAATTCCTACACACGTGGACGACATTGGCCTAGTCTCAAGCAGTCGCAGCAGATGGGGGCTAAAGGTGGCAGAGGCCTCAGGCCCTGAGATGCTTTGGAGGCAGAAGGGCTGGGGGTCTGAGGGCTCCCAGACACCCTCCTTGGCACAGAGGCCACTGCTAGGTTCTCACAGAGGGGCAGGGCTCACCCCACCATGGCCTTTACTTCCAGTTACAGCTGCCAACGAGCTGGCCTGCCGAGGCCTGGACCACTTGGAGGAGAAGATCCCGGCCCTCCAGTACCCTCCTGAAAAGGTGAGCCCCTTCCCTCTTCTCTAATGCACCCCACACTCCATTGTCGCTGCCTCTCAAGGGAGGAGAGGGTGTGAGCTGACGATGCCATGACTGTGAGTCTTTCATTTCTGTGGCAAGGGCCTGCCCCTAAGGCCACACACGTGCTTCTTCCTCTCCCTGTGGGGCCAAATGAAGGCAGGCTTTCTGGGACCAGCAGACACAAGCCCAGAGGCAGTCTCACACAGGAGCTTGGGGTGGGTCCCACTGCTCCTGATACCCATCCACCAGGACACCCCAGGGGCTTTACTGGGCCACTCGGTGACTATGGCCACCTAAAATCATGGGTCACACTCATCAGACCCCAGGATTGCAGTCCCATGTCCTCAAGAGCCAACCCTTTATGGGCCACGAGACTGAAGAAGACACTTCGCTTGGATACATAGTCACTGGGTATTTGCTGTGGAAAGGGCCGTGTCAGCTGCTTTGGGGGAGTAAGCTTCCATCTCTGACCTTATCCATCCCACTGACCAGCTGTCTACCCATCCCCCTGAGCCCTGTCCTACCCAGGGCCACAGCACATGATTTATGGAGCCTCTCATTCGATCCTCTTGTCAGCCTTTGGGGATCGGGTGGTTATCCTATTTTACAGATGAGAAAACTAGTGACTTCCCCCAGCCACTCAGCCTTAAGTGGAGGCCACATGAGAGCAGGTCTGTTTGGCTGCGAGGCCTGTGCCCTTGACTCCCATTTTCCAGATGAAGGGCAACCTCTTTGTCACAAAGGAGCTCCCAGGCTAATAGGAGAGAAAGACAAATTCTTTCAATGCAGAACTTGTAGGAAGATCAACCACATCTATAAATGCAGATGGGCGTGTGAGCAGTGTTCTGAGGGAAGGACAGAGGAGACAGTAGAGGAATTGGAACAGGAGATGCTGTGTCTGCACAAGGGTATCAGGACAGGTGTCATCAAGGATGTGGCCTTTGGGGGGATTGTCACAGGATGGTTAGGATGTCAACAGGCAGAAATGGGGCACAAAGAAGCCAGTGATCTGGGTGGTTGGCACAGGGAGGGTTGGAGCCCTTCCCCTTTAAAGCCCAGCTTAATCCAGCTGCCCAAATATTGGTGCCTTCCTGGAAGCTGGGCTCAGGGCCTGCTAGACCCACGTGCCTGACCCTCCTCCCCACCCACTTCCCCTAGATCGCCTCTGAGCTGAAGGACACCATCTCCACCCGCCTTCGCAGTGCCAGGAACAGCATCAGCATGCCCATTGCCAGTACCTCAGACAAGGTCCTGGGGGCTGCTCTGGCTGGCTGTGAGCTTGCCTGGGCTGCGGCCAAAGACGCTGGTGAATATGCCGCCAACACCCGAGCTGGTCTGCTGGCCTCTGGAGGGGCCGACTTGGCCCTGGGCAGTGTTGAGAAGGTGGTTGAGTTCCTCCTCCCTCCAGCCAAGGAAGAGTCAGGTATCTGCCATTAGGGGGCTGGCAGACCCACCCTGGGGAGTGAGTTGGCCTCCCATGCTGCCTGGGAATTAGCAAAATAGGCAAGTGCTCATTCAGCAGGGAAGGCCCAGTGGGATTTTCAGATGGATCCATCCTCATTTAGCCCCCTTCCCCATTTGTAAGTGGGGAAGTGAGTTGCTGAAGTCACCAGTGAGCTTGTGGTGGAGCTAGGACAACCGCTTTCCAACCCCAGACGCAATCAGCTTTCCCCAACCCCTCTCTGATCTGTTTTCCCTTCTTTTCCCCCAAACTCTTACCTAGCCCCCGCTCCAGGACACCAGCAGGCCCAGAAGCCTTCCAAGGCCAAGCCAAGCCTCATGAGCAGGTTTGGGGCCCTGGCCAACACCCTCTCTGAACACACCTTCCAGACCACGGCCCAGGTGCTGAAGCAGGGCCACACCCTGGCCATGTGGATCCCGGGTGTGGCGCCCCTGGTGAGTGTCTGCTCTGAACTCGGACTGACCCTAGGCCTGGGAGCCAGGTGGGCCTTCTGGTCCCTCCCATCTCCTGCCTGCCTCTGCCTCCCGTCCTGGGAACATCTCTTCCAGCCTGGGCTGGGACCTCAGGTCTAAAGACAAGAGGCCCTAAGCAGGGACGGAGCACTAGTCCTCTAGGCTGCAAGGGGAGAGAAAGGATAGGGCGGGAGCCAAGGGTAGGCCTACCTGCTAGGGTGGGTCCCACCCCTTTGTTCCCCCAGGTGGGCCTCTTGCTGTGGGCCCCGCCACCAGTGAGGGTGCAGGGACCCCCCCCCCCCCATCAAATAAACAAGGCACAAAACCCGTACTGGTGGAGACAGCTCCAGCTGGGCCATATCCCTGACTGCCACCACATTTCTGATTTCCCTTCTAGAGGCTTCTAATTTGCATCCCACAGCACCCAAGGTAAAGCTGCCTTTTCTAGGCCCAGGTAGGGCTGACTCCCCACCGCCCCGCCCTTGCCCCGACCTCTCTGTGTATTTTAGCAGAGATGGGCTGGATTTTTTTCATAAGGAACCTTAGTAAAACACTGAGGCCAAAAAAAGAAAGAAAACATTAAAGCATAAAGGTCAGCAAACAAGATAACCACTTTTTAGCCATCATTTGGGTGATACTTTGAAAAGTGTCTTCAGGCCTGGCTTGTTGATTCCAGCAAATGTTTGCTGAGAACCTGCTATGCCAGGTTCTGTGGTTCCAGTGGGGACACAGGAGTAGTAGTTCCCTCTGTCGCCTGCACTGGGAGGTCAGTCACAAGTGGGAGCTGAGACTGACTCCCGAGCCCCAGCCTGGCCCATGGTGGGGAGGGCCCACTGGGCCATGCGACCTCAGGGGCACCACCGCTCACAGCGTATATAATGGTGTTCCCTGATGTTGTATAACAAGGGGCCCTGGTTGTGGGGCTCCCTGTGGGTTTGGAATGAGCCAAGCTGTGCCTCAGGGGATGCCAGCCCACCTGCCCAGATCAGTTTCCTCCCACGGGACACCCTGGCCCACTTGATTTTTTCACTCTCTGAAGATCTGCAAGCAGCACCTACTAAAGCTAAACCTGCATATCTCCTATGACCCAGCAATCCAACCCAACAGAGACGAGAGCCGTGTTCCCCAAAAGACATGTCGAAAATGTTCCTATCAGCTTTATCCTTAGCCAAGAACTGGAAACAACAAAATGTCCATCAACAGTAGAATGGGTACATTTTGTGGTGTATTTATGCAGTAGAATATTACACAGAAATGAAAAAGAAGGAAGTACTTGAACATGCACTAACATGGATGAATCTCACAACATAATGTTGAACAAAAGAAGCTCTTCATGAAAGATACACTCATTGTATCAGTCCATTTATAGGAAGTTCAAACAGGCAAAACCAATGCATGGTGTGGTCACCCTTGTGGGGTGTTGATTGGGTGGGGGGCACAGGGAGGCTTCTGGGGTGTTGAAAATGGTCTCTATCTTGATCTCTGGTGGTTGCTCAGGTGTGTGCCTATAAAAATCCACACAGCTGTTCACTAAAGATGTGTGCACTTTAGTGTATGTAAGTTATTACTCAATGAAAAGTTTTCAGAACAGTCTGCTGGGGCAGGGCCCTGCTCACCTCCCCCTACTCTGACCTCGGGGGTGAGGGACTCTGGCTTCTGGGGCTGCCCAGCCTTCAGCAGGGCCCATGGAGCTAGAGGCCTGCCCCCTTCACTCCCTCAGAGCAGTCTGGCCCAGTGGGGCGCATCAGCGGCCATGCAGGTGGTGTCCCGGCGGCAGAGTGAGGTGCGGGTACCCTGGCTGCATAGCCTCACCAGCACCCCGGAGGAGGACCACGATGACCAGGCAGACACAGGCGGGGAGGAGACGGAGGAGGAGGAGGAATCCGAGACCGAGGAGAGCAAGCTCAGTGAGGTGGGGGAGAGAGCGGGAGCTAAGTGGGGACGCAGAAGCCTCGGGGTCCCACAGCCCACAGAGGGGGCGAGAAGCAGAGTCACAGGGTGAAACAAGAGCCGGGGACACGGTACATAGGCGCAGCACTCCTCACCTCTCCCCAAAACGCCCAGCTAACAAAGTACTTCCCTGACGTTCTCTCAGCTGACCCTCACAACAACCCCCGAAGATAAGCAGGGTAGAGATCATCATCCCCATTTTGCAGAGGAAGAAACAGGTTGAGAGAGGGAAGTGACCTGCCCAAGGCCACACAGCTAGTGGCAGAGTCAAGCCTACAGTTTTTTCTTTTTGGTGTCCCTGTTCTTCCCCCTCTAGCACTGGGGATGGCAGGGAGGGGAAGGGTCAGAGGAGTCCCTGCAGGAGGTGCTAACCTTGCTCTGGTTCCCAGGGAGCAGCCCTGCCCAGCCCACAAGGCTTTCTGGGCAGTGTGGCACATGCCCTGCAGAAGGCCTTCCAGGGCACCATCAAAGCGGTGACTTGGGCCCCTGTGGCTGTGCTGGGCACCACAGGGAGGATGCTGTATCTCACGCCAGCCCGTGCTGTCTGCTCCACCAAGGGGAGGGCCATGTCCCTGTCCGACGCTCTGAAGGGCGTTACTGACAACGTGGTGGACACGGTGGTGCACTACGTGCCGGTGAGTCCCACCCCTGGTCACCCTCCCTCCTCCGAGGGGGCCTGGACAGGACAGATAATGCATATTTGACTGAGGGGCTACGGCTGCCCTCCTTCCCCGATCTGCTCGGCCGTCCTCTTCTGATCCTCAGTGCCCTGGAAACATGCTGACATACTATGGCCTTGACTGGGGCCCTTCCCAGCCCCAAGAGTATCGAGATCCGTGGCCCTGGCCTGAGACCTTTCCCCACATCCCTCCTTCCCACCTGCTGATGGAGAGGTCTCCCACCATCAGTCTGCCGGCCCCAGTGGCCCTCACCCCTCAACTCCCAACTGAAGGACCTGGCGCGTCTGCATGCTGCTCCTGGAAGAGGTGGGAGGGAGGCTTCCAGGGCACCCGGGGAGGCTATGTTTCAGGGGACGGCAGCTGCGCCCATCCCAGTTCTATCACCTATCACCAACGGGAAGAAACCAAGGGACGCCAGTGCTGTCCCTTTGGGAGTCCTGGGCCCCTTCCCAGAGCAAGTTACAGGTTTTGCAGGTTCTGGGAGGGCTGGGCAGGGCAGGAGGCTCCCCTAGAGCTGGAAGGGGGATGGGTTACTCAGTCACTCACTCCCAACAAGAGGCATGCCAGGGGTCTTGGCAGCCAGCCTGTTCACCTTGGGCCCCAAACAGGACCAGGCCTGGGTACAATGACCCTGGCTGGGGCAATGTGTGAGCCGTGCATAGTCCACAACTCAGGCCCAGGAAGGGTCAGGAAAGCCACTGACCTCCCACTGAGGGACCCCTGAGGAAGGCAGGAGGGGGTCCAGAAACTTGGGGAGAGGGGCTGCCTGCCTTGCCGTAGAGGGCTGGATCTTGGAGGCCATCAGAGAGGGCAGGACACCAGCGGTCTCCCCTGTGCATACCATCCCGCTGCACCCGAGGCCCATGCCCTACAACCCAGCCCGTGTCCCCGGACGGCCGCTCCCGGGAGGCGTAAACGCGGGGGCCCCAGCAGGGCAGTCAGTGGGAGGCGCAGGAATGAGGGCCAAGCCTGGACCCTAACGCGGCTGTCGCGCCCTCAGCTCCCCAGGCTGTCACTGATGGAGCCCGAGAGCGAATTCCGGGACATCGACAACCCGCCAGCCGAGGCCGAGCGCCGGGAGGCGGAGCGCAGGGCGTCTGGGGCGCCGCCCGCCGGCGTGGAGCCCGCGCCGCCCCGCGGCACCCTGCGCAGCGCGCGAGGCCCGAGCGCGCCCCCCGGCCTGGCTCCGGAGGACAGGGGGGACCTGCCCGCCGCGCCGCGCCCGGCCTTCCCAGCCGTGCCCCGCGAGAAGCCCACGCGCAGGGTCAGCGACAGCTTCTTCCGGCCCAGCGTCATGGAGCCCATCCTGGGCCGCGCGCAGTACAGCCAGCTGCGCAAGAAGAGCTGAGTCCGCCGCGCCCCCGCCCTCCCGGCCCGGCCGGCGCGGAGGGCCAGGGCCGGTGTCTCCAGCAAATAGAACCTACACTTCCAAGTGAGCGTTGACTTCTTCAAAGTAGTCCGCTTGGGACAAGAGCCTCATTCCGACCCTGCTGCCAAGACTCGCATCTTTTTAGCATCCTTTTTGGGCTTAGCTGTCAGAGCCCATTTTTAAGAAGCATCAGAGCAGCAGCCTGCTTTGATTCTATGCCTTGTTTTTTTTTTACCAAAAGATTAATTGCCTAACTTGATCTTTCATTTCTTTAAACAAACTTGTGGCCAAATGACATTTGGCTGTTTCCAAAATTTAGATCCATCCCCTGTAGACAAATATTTGCCACCAGTGAGTAACGTGTCGCCACCCTGAGGGTCCACGAAGGAATTCCTGACGCATTTCTAAGGACTGAGCTGAGAGACTCCTGAGTGCCCAGGCTCTCAGCAGACTGCTCTGAAGGGAACCACAGTCAGGTGCGAAAGGTCTTTTGTGTTTATATAAAATATTAGCATCGCTTTCTGGGTACCCCGTACTCCTCACGGGCTGAGTCCGGGCCTTGCTCAGTAGCGCCACCATCTTGCTCACAGCCACATTTCCTTGTATGCTTACTCCCTTCCGCCTGCATATTCACCACCCCCGCCTGTCCCCCCTCCCCCCGTGTGTGGGGACGACAATGGTGACCGTTCACGTTATAAAGTATGGACTCTATAGCCATAGTTCATTCCAAGCCCTGTTTTTGAAAATGTTCATATTTGGTAAATCTAGGAAATGTACACATATAATTTAAAAATTCAAACATTGCAGAAGATATGTCTTCCTCCCTGAGTTCCCTGGTTCTCCTTCACAAAAGCAACCATGGTGCCAGTCTCTTGTGCATCCTTCCAGTTACAGGCTGTGCGTGTGCAAACACGTGTATGCACTCCCCACTTTGTTTACACATCTGGGGCATGTTATACTCATACTGCTTTTTTCACTTAACAATACATCTAGATGGGGCCGGCCGTGTGGCTTAGCAGGTAAGTGCACACGCTCGGCTACTGGCAGTGTGGTTTGGATTGCAACCGACGCACTGCTTGTCAGGCCATGCTGAGGCGGTGTCCCACATACAGCAACTAGAAGAATGTGGAACTACGACATACAACTATCTACTGGGGCTTTGGGGAGAAAAAGGGGAAAAAAAAAAAAAGGAGGGTGGGCAGTAGATGTTAGCTCAGGGCCGGTCTTCCACAGCAAAAAGAGGAGGATTGGCATGGATGTTAGCTCAGGGCTGATCTTCCTCACAAAAAAAACAAAAAACAATATATCTAGAGATCTTTTTGTATCAGTATCATAAATCCTCCTTACTCTTTTTAACAGCCACATAGTATGTGCTTCATAATATAGATGTGCTATATCTGACCTCACTAGTTTGCTAATGATGGACTTTTAGGTTGTTCCAATCTTTTGCTCCTGCAAACAGTGCTACAATAAATGTCCTTAAATGGCTTGTGTAGATGCGTGGATATTTCTATAGGATAAATTTATAACTTGGAACCATGACATGCTAGGTGAAAGAGTATGTGTATTTTAAATATTGATAGATAATGCCAAGTAGTCTTCCAAAGCAAACTTGGTTTTTCTTATTTTCATCTGCAGCTGCCCAGATAATTATGACACCCCTGTCAGTCCTTTTAGACATCCATACATACACACTCATCCCCTACAGCCCCCCTCAGACCCGTGAGCACCCTCTTGGCCCCCATTCTGTTGCACGCCTGAAAGCCCAGCTCCCTGAAACTGACTCTGGGCCCTGGCAGATCTTTGGTGTAATGAGTTGTTGGCCTGGATCCATGGTTTTGAAATCTGAGGATGCCCAGAATGGGGAGAAGGGGGTGCTGGTGGACATACACACGTGGACATGGCCGGGACCCTGAGCTAGCCTTGGGCCTCCCACTACACCTCCACAATCCACACCGCACCCAGCAGTTCCCTGAGGAGGAGGTGTGGATCTGGCAAGAGGGGCCCTTAGCAGCTGATATGACAGGGCTAAGGAGACAGAGCCCAGCCTAGCCCTGGCAGGGCCCCCGTGGGCAGCTGCTGGAGAAGTGACCTCAGGCCTGGGTGTGCAGAGAGAAACGCCTAGCTGTCCTGGGCCTCGCCTGCCCATGCTGCTTTCTTCCTGGAGCTCTGCAAACCACACTCCAGGCCACTCCTCCACAGTCCTGTGGCTCCTCCTGTGAGGCCAAACCCCAGTAGGCAGAAAAGCTGCCCTCTCAGCAACCCAGGAGAGCGAGAGCTGGGGCCTCGACAGGGCTGTAGCAATCAACGCACCCGCTGACCAGGCCCAGACCCCTCACCCTGCCCTAGAACTCAGCCAGGGTGCTGGGGGCCAGTATACGGAATGGGACAGCCCAGGAAAACAAACGGTTTAAGTCAGAAAGTCTCTTTTTATCATTAAAAACCTCTTGATTAGGTAGCAAAGTGCTCTGAGCCTGTGCCTCAGTATTTCTGAACACTTTTTGGTGAGAAAAGAGAGAAAAGCATCTCCCCTAAATGGCAGAAATTTGCTTCGTTGGCTCCAGGCTGGATGTGGGACTTTTCTCTGTTCTGAGAGGCATCACTCTGGTGAGCCTTCTCACTCGTGTGGATGTGAAGGCTCATCCACATGCATCTTTGGTAGCTCAGGACCCCGGGAAGACCTCCTTTTCACATTGGGATGCCAAGGTCCCTCTGCAGAGAAATACCTTGCCTCCTCTCTTCTATTCCAGCTGACAAAATGCAGCTCCAATTCAATCACAGCTTTTGGAGATGGAAAAAGAACCATTAGAGACAATAACATACATTTATCCATGCATTTATTTACCACCTGTTTCTTCCATAATTATCTAGGATCTTAATATATCCAAAGTTCTTCTGTGCCTGGAGAGAGATATCACTATGACTTGGGCTTCAGTGCTCGTTGTATTAAGCATAATTTTCTTAAACATGTGAACACTTCATACTTAAAAACTTATAAAATGCATAAATCAAATTATTTTAAATATTTAAATGTTGATTACAAACTAAAAAGTTAAGTTCTTTTGAATATTTCCATAAACCCGGAGTCAATGGAAACTTCTGCATGTCTTATTGGCACCTTACTATAGGTAGCAGGCATCAAAGTTTCCTCTGTTTGCAGAGAAGGGACTGGGTCTGCGCAGACTCAATCCAGTCTCCTCCTGCAATGTACTTTTGGACCCTTCTTCTACCCACCACTCAATGGAAGAGCTAGAACGTGTGCGGTTCCGTTAAAATGTCCTCTGTGACATCTATGTTCCCACCCTGACCCTACCCCCAGTAACCACAATCCTGAATTTTGTGTTTATTAACCCCTTGTTTTTCTTTATAGATTTATTTCTTATGTATGTACCCATTCCAATATTATTTGGTTTTGCATGCTTTGAACTTGAAGTGGAATTATATGTACCTTTCTGAGACTTTCTTTTTTTCACTCAAAATGACGTTTTGAGAATCACTTATTTTCAGTAGAGATTCTTATTATACAAATATTGCTATGGTCTGATTGTTTGTGTCCCCCAAAATTCACATTTTGAAATCCTAACCCCCAGAGATGATAAGATTAGGAGATAGGGCCCTTGGGAGGTGCTTAGGCTGCGAGGGCGGAGCCTCACGAATGGGATTCAGGTCTTTATCAAAGAGGCTCCAGACAGATCCCTTGCTTGGTAATCTGCCATGTGAGGACACAGCAAGAAGGCCCTGGCCATGAACAAGAAGGGGGCCTTCTCCAGAACGTGACCGTGCTGGCGCCTTGATCTCGGACTTCCCAGCCTCCAGAACCCTAAGAAATAAATTCTGTTGTTTATAAGCTACCCAGTCTGTGGTATTTTGTTACAGCCATCAAATGGATTAAGACAAATATATTTTGTATTTAATAAGTATGTATAAATATATGATAATTTATTTAGTCATTTGTATTAGAACTGATTCAGTTTTGAGAGACAGAAAGCCCTAAATAACAATGTGTGTGAGTCAGCCTTTGTCATAATATTGCTGCACAAAGACTACCCGAGAACTCAGTGGCTCACGAAAATGTGCATTTATTCCTACGTCTGTGGGTCAGTGGGCCGACTGTGGTTCGGCTCATCACTGTGGCACTCATGGGTTCAGATCTGCTCCAGATGTGCTATTTCAGGGCTCCAGGGTAAGGGGTCAGTGGCTATCTGGGGCATGTTCTTCTCATAACAGATTACTGGCACACAAGAACCAAGACCACATGGCTTTTGCTTGCATCACGTCTGCTTACATTCTGTTGGCCAAAATGTGTCATATGGCCAAGTCCACATCAATGGGGAAGAAGAAGAGAGAGAGGACCAAATATTTGCTGAACAATAATAGAAACTAGCACACAGTGGTTTAAATATGATGTAAGTTTATTTCTCTCTCATGTAAAAGCCCAGAGATGAGTGATCCAGAGCTGGGATGGCACTCTGCAGCGACAGGGATCCAGGCTTTTTCTATCTTATTATTTTGCTGTGAGTGATTTCCTTTCCTAAAGTCATCTCATAGGCCAAGATGGCTGCTCCAACCCCAGCCATCAACTCCATATTCCAGCCACAGAAAAGAGCAAGGGGTAAGGAAAAATTAAACATGTCACTTCTGCTTATAATTTACTGGACAAAGCTTAGTCACAGTAGATGGCCACATCTAGCTGAAAAGGAGGCTGGGAAATATAGTCTTTATTGGGAGTGGCTAACAGTCAGAGGTCTTGAAAGGAGGGGAAGTGGATCCTGGTGGTGGAGGGCAACTTACAATCTCTGCCACACCACTCTCCTATCAATAGACACTTGTGTTGTTTCCATATTTTTAACTTTGGACAGTGAACATTATTATGTGTTTCTTAGGGAATATGATTAAGAGTGGGATTGCTAAGTCATAAAGTATGTGGATCGTTAACTAGATATTGCCAAATTGTCCTTCAATGTGGTTGTTCTGATTTACATTCTTATTGGAAGTATGAGTCCTCTTACTCAACCTTCTCACCAATACTTGATATGGTCTAGTTTTATCATTTTTGCAAATCTGAAGTGTATAAAATGGTATCTCATTGTGGATTTAATTCCCCGATTAGCATTGATATTGAACATTGTTTATTATGCTTATTGAATACTGTATTTGTATTTCCCCTTCTGTGAAGTGTCTGTCAAAACTTTTGAGCAATTTTCTACTAGTAGTTTTTCTTGTTGATTTTTAGATGTTTTTTATATTTTCTGGATACTAATCCTTTATCAGCTGTATGTATCACAAATTTCTTCTTCCAGTTTGTGACTTGTCTTTCCATTCTCTGTGGTTTCTTTCAATGAACAAAAGTTCTTAATTTTAATTTAGTCAAAATTATAATTCTTTTCCTTTTTATTTTGCTATTTTGAGTTATGTTTTAAAAACTCTTCCCTACCATGAAGTCATGAAGATATTCCCCTATATTTTCATAGTTTTGCTTTTTATATTTAATTAATTTTTATGTATGGTTGAAGTAGGAATCTGACTTTTTTCTTCCATATGGATAACTGATTGTCCTATATACATTTCCTAATTTGTTGACTTTTTAGTCTCTCCTTAATTGAATTGTATACTGTGGGAAGGTTTTTAAGAGTTTCTCTTGGAAGTTAGCAGGAAGCTTCTGACCTGTCGATGCCTGATGCCTGAATGATGCTTTCTTGCATCTAGATGGGGCTTAGGGACAAGGTTCTGCCTCATGTGTGGAATAGTCTGGCTTCCCCCTACGGATCTGCACTCTCAGTTCTGTCATAGATCAAGTATCCAAATGTGGTCTATTTGTCTATTCCCATGACATTTACACATTGTCTGAATTACAATAGTTTAAAATATGTTTTCACATCTTGTTGGGCAAGGCACCCCACATTGCCCTTCTGTAGGAGTGTCTTTGCAACTTCTGGCTCTCTGCTTTTCCATATAAATTATAAAGTCAGCTTGTCAAATTCCACAAAAGAAATGTTTGCAGACTCAACTTGTTTCAATTAACTATAATTATTCTTTGCTCTTTTGATGCTCTTGTTGTCACAATTTGGCCCCTTTAAGTTGGGGTCTTTGTCCTTTCAGGCCTACAACAGACATTTTAAAAGCATCTGAGCTTTCTGACCGCAAAAAATTATTCCAGTTCTTGACCTAATACATGGAATCAGCTACTTTTAATGGGGAATAGTGATAGAGACCACACTTTGGACACGGGGGTGTGCATATCGGATTGTTCCATGTGAATATTGGTGGTAGATAGAAAAACTCTGCACATCCACTAGCGAGAGCTGGAAAAAACATATTTCTTTCCAAGGTCATGAATTCACATTGAGAGTGCATGTGAACTTTAACATTACAATTCTTTAAAAATGTTATTATAACATAAAAGTTTCAATTTTATTTTCTCTAAACTTAATTAATATAATTGTAATTATAATTATAATTGTATCTCCTCTTTTTTTTTTTTTTTGGTCAGGAAGATCAGCCCTAAGCTAACATCCATGCTAATCCTCCTCTTTTTGCTGAGGAAGACCAGCTCTAAGCTAACATCTATTGCCAATCCTCCTCCTTTTTTTGCTTCCCAAAGCCCCAGTAGATAGTTGTATGTCATAGTTGCACATCCTTCTAGTTGCTGTATGTGGGACGCCGTCTCAGCATGGCCCGAGAAGTGGTGCGTCGATGCACGCCCGGGATCCGAACCGCAGGCCGCCAGTAGCAGAGCGCGCGCACTTAACCACTAAGCCACCGGGCGGGCCCAATTGTATCTCCTCTTAAATATTAGGTTTCATCAATCATTATCACTTTTTGTTACATTTACACACATGAAGATCCAAGTTCAGTTTTCAGCTTCCTCACACTTGGAGTCTAAATGGACCTTTTTGACCATTATGGTAACAAGCTGCTCCATATCATTCTGGCTTAGGACCCAAATGCTTTAGAATATTTGGGGCCAACAGTGTAATTCTACAGCATGTCAGAGAACCCTAAGGTTTCATCTGTTTTTCCCAAATGCTTGAATTTTTAGTTTCTCCTTAATTGAAATATATATAGTAGGAAGTGTCAGAGCTTCTGGCAGCTTCTGACAGACAGATGTTTGGTGCCTGGATGATGGTCCCTCATAGTATGTGAATCAGTTGACCAGCCTCTCTTAGCCAGGATTGTCTGGCATCTAGTTTGGGGACTTGACTTCTCAAACACAAGGAGATGTCATCGTGAGGACACGTCTTCATTCTCCAGATATGTTCTATGCACCACCCTGTCACTTCGTGCCTACAATATGAAAATATGAGCCATATTGATCCACATCCATATTTCTGTTAATATAAAGACAGTTTTTCCTTCTTTTCTTCAACAGCTTTTACCAAAAACCCCTATGGAGTGACTATGCCAGGTCTTGGGCCAAGCGAAAGGGACATAGAAATTCATAAGGAACATTCCCTTCAAGGACCTCACGGTTTAGTAGGTAAGATGGACAAGTTAGAATATGTTTATTATCAATGTGTATAATATATACGTACTTGCTTGTATATCATAGTGCTATAGTCCCTCCAAATTTTGTTTGTGTCCCTCCAAATTCCTATGTTGAACTCCTAACCCCCAAGGTGATGGTATTTGGAGGTGGGGTCTTTGGGTTGTGATTAGGTCATGAGGGTGGAGCCCTCATGATTGGGATGAGTGCCCTTATAAAAGAGACCCCAGAGAGCTAGCTCGTCCCTTTGCCATGTGAGGACACTATGAAAAGATGGCCGTCTAGGAAGTGGGCCCTCATCTGACACTAAATCTGTGGAAGCCATGATCTTGGACTTTCCAGCACCCAGAACTGTGAGAAATAAATGTTTGTTGTTTATAAGCCACCCAGGCTATGGTATTTTGTTATAGCAGCCTGAATGGACTAAGACACATAGAGAATAATAGTTGGAAGGGTACCCTCCAAGACATTGACTGTGCTTACCTCCCTCCCTTTGTGCTTTTGTGCTCTTTAATTTTTTTTTTTTAATTGGCATGTCTTACAGGGGCAGGAGAGAGACCAGTGAAGAGGCTCTGCAGAAGCCCAGGTTGAGAGACAGTGGTGGCTCGGGCGGCAAGGTTGTGGAGGACGAAGAGACGTGCCTGGACTGAAAGCTGCTGAGGGGGAATCAGGGCTTGGTGGTAGATGGGAGAAGAGAAGGGGAGTCAAGGATGGCTTGAATGATGGGGTGGACGGTGCGGGGCATGCGGGAAGAGATGCTTGGGGGCAGTCCCCTTGGCAGCACCTGCCGAGGTAGATGCAGGATGAACACCTCTGCAAGGTTCCCACTTTCCCACAGAATAACCTCTCCAATAGGAGAGGTTGGCTATGAACTCTACAGCAACCCTCACCTCCCAGTGGCCTCTCCTAGGGAGAACCCAACTTGTCCATCTAGGAACCCGAGGCTGGTGGCAGTGCAGTCCACCAATGGATCAGTGGATCCCATGCCCATTCCAAACTGGGGGCTTACAAGCTAGAGGTGTGGGGCCAGGCCTTGTTAGGGCCTGCCTTGGGGGTGAGGCTCTCTGCCTGGCATCCTAGAATGACTGAACAGGAGCTCCCTCGAGGCTTCATCGTCCATCCCTTGGGTCTCCCAGGGTCTGGGGCAGAGAAAGCGCACAGCGATGACTTTTCCTGGTGTGAGTGCAGAGGGTGCAGCCAGGGACCGGCCACAGAGGGTGGAGTGGGCCCCCCTCCCAACCTCAAAAATCTCATGGGGGATGGATCCTTCTCAGCTTTAGAAGGGGTAGTGAAATCAGATGAGAAGAGGGGGTTGGAGGTTCTTGGGTCTGGAGGGAGAACTTTGCTGAGCTTTGAGGGGGCGTGGGCAGTGCTGCGCTAGAGGGGTAGCAATGGCGGGAGGAGGGAAGGTCTGCACCTGAATGAACGAATGAATGAACGAAGTAGCTTATCTTTAGTCCGCTGTTAACCAGAGTCTCAGGGTTGGAAAATCCACCCTCCTCTTGCGGAGTGAAAAAGTTTCCTAGTTCGTTTTCGTCTTCTGACTTGTTACAGCGTGAATTATGAGATTTAGGTGCCCCGCTCCATGAGCAGGTGGGCTTCTCCAGCTGGGAGAATCAGGCCGGCCTTGTTGATCGCAGTGTCCCCAGAATTCAGCGAGTGCTGGCGCGGTGCTCGGGTCTGCAGACGTGTGGTCCCACCCCTCGGGCAAGGCCCCGCCCAGTCCCCGCCCCTCCTGTCCCGCCTCGCCCTGTCTGCGGACAGACTCCGCGGCGCCTCCCGGCTCGCGCCTCCGCCTCCCGGCGCCCAGGCGGGCGGAGTTGCGGGGGAGGGGCGGGATGTTTTGGGAGGCGGGGGTCCCGATGACGGCATCGGAGCGCGCCGCGCTGGGGCTCGGAGCATGACTGCTCTGGGGGAACTGCGCTGACACCCAAGCAGGTGGGTGTGGGCCCGGGAGGGGGTGGAGGTCGAGAGCTGGGATGGGTGGGGGGAGGCGCGCACTCGCCCCCTCCGTGCGCAGGCCTGGGCCGGGTGGCACGGGGAGCCGGGACGCCTGGGGAGCCCTGACCGGGCACGAGGAGCCCCCATCCTTGCTTACCAGCTTCCTGGAGGCCCCTCCCTGGGCGGCCGGGAGTCCCCCCACCTTCTAAGTCGGGGGCCTGAGTCCGGCGTCCTGGGCCTGGGCAGGAGGAGTGAGCTGCGAGGGTCGGGGCCGCATTTTGTGTGTGTGTGTGTGTGTGTAATCACTTCTCCAAACTTCCCGGGAGCTCCTGTCGCGTGTCCGCAGCCTCCGGCTCCTGATCCCCTACCCGGGCGCCCGGCCGCACCGGTGGAGTTGTCCGGGCGCCTTCGGTGCGCGGAAAAGCCGGACCGCCCGGGCCTGAAAAAGTTCGGGGTGAGCGGTGCGCGAAGGCGCCCACAGTATTGCGCGGCACTTACCGCTGTGTGCCCAAGGCCGGGACTCAGCAGGGTCTGAATGAATGAATGAACGAACGAACGAACCGTTACATGTGCTGAGAGAAGTTAAATAGAAATAAGTGCTGTGGGCTCCGGGGGTAGAGGGTCGTCAGGACTGCGATAAGAGGAGGGAGGAGGGGGGAGTTCCTTGGGTGAAGATTATTCATCACTATTGGGTAGCTAGTAAGCGTCAGACCTGTGCTGGGACTGGAGATACAGCACGAAGGGGCAGGGGGGTCCCTGCCTCCCAGCTCCCAGTCTGAGAGGTGGGGGGAGACCAGCGGGTCATCTGGCAATTGCAACAGAGTGGTCAGTGGCTGATGGGAGCAGCACTCCCAGAGTGTGTGTGTGTGTGTGTGTGTGTGTGTGTGTGTGAGATGGGAGCAGCACTCCCAGAGTGTGTGTGTGTGTGTATTCTAAGAGATGGGGTCACAGGAGAAAGGCAGCTGGAACAGAGAAGCCTTTGAGTGTCAAGTGGAGAAGTTAGGGCCTGATTTTGCCGGTGATGGGAGCCATGAAATGTTACTGTGTAGGTCTGCATCATGGCCCTTGCAGCATTTAGGCACCAGGCTGGGGCGTGGAGGATGCTCTGAACTTTGTCCACCCTCCTCTCCTCCCCTCCAAGGTCAGGAGCTGCAGCATTTGGCTCCAGGTCATGGGCGGGATGGGTCCGGCCCTCTGAGTAGAGGGGCTGATGGCAGGGGCCTCTTCCTCTCTCTGCAGGGCCGGGAGCAGGGTCTGGTGCTCCCTCCCTCAACATGGGTCTGGAGGCCCAGAGGCTGCCAGGGGCCGAGGAGGCCCCCGTGAGGGTGGCCCTTCGAGTCCGCCCATTGCTGCCCAAGGAGCTGCTGCATGGGCACCAGAGCTGCCTGAGGGTGGAGCCGGGGCACGACCGTGTCACCCTGGGCCGAGACCGCCACTTCGGCTTCCATGTGGTGCTGGATGAGGACGCTGGGCAGGAGGCTGTGTACCAGGCCTGCGTGCAGCCCCTCCTCGAGGCTTTCTTTGAGGGCTTCAATGCCACCGTCTTTGCCTATGGTCAGACAGGCTCTGGGAAGACGTATACCATGGGGGAGGCCAGTGTGGGTAAGTGACCCTGCTCGAGGCCCCATGCCGATGTTGAGGGCCTCAGTTCTCCTGAATTTCTGCCCCTGCCCTCTTGCTGCCATTCCCTGTGAAGGTGGGGATGCTGGGGGAGGGAGAGCAGGTTTCCTAGACAGAGCTGCAGCCCAGGGTGGGACCAGCCTTGTCATTGGGCTGGGCAGGGCAGGAAGGAAGGATCCTTGGAGGTGAGTGGCCTTCTCAGCTCCACAGAGATGGGGTCACACTCTCTGGTTCTGGGGACCTTAGGGGAGGAAGGGCACAGGAAGTTGGCTTGTCTCTGGAGGTTGCCAGGATGGCTGCCAGGGTCAGGAATCCATGTTCTGGTCAGCATGGTTGGAATGGGGACTGTCCTGGAAGAGACCTGCTCTGGCTGCAGAGCAGGGGAGAGGGCTGGCTCTGTGAGGCTCTGCAGCAGAGTTTTGGGAGAGATGATTTGCTTTGCGCCAATTGAAGGAACTGTCCCCTTTTAAGTAGCACGAACTGCTTTCTCTTAGGTTATAAAAGTGTACTTGTTTGTCATAGAAAATACAGAAAAATACATGCACAAAATAAAACTTACTTGATAATTGCCTTACAGAAACCACTCACCCTGTTAACATTCCAGTTTCTTTCTTTCTTTGTTATTTTTATTTTTTTTTTGTGAGGAAGATTAGCCCTGAGCTAACATCCATGCTAATCCTCCTCTTTTTGCTGAGGAAGACCGCCTCTGAGCTAACATTTATGGTCAATCCTCCTCCTTTTTTTTTTTCCCCCAAAACCCCAGTAGATAGTTGTATGTCATAGCTGCACATCCTTCTAGTTGCTGTATGTGGGACGCGGCCTCAGCATGGCTGGAGAAGCAGTGTGTCGGTGCGTGCCCGGGATCCGAACCCGGGCCGCCAGTAGCGGAGCACGTGCACTTAACCGCTAAGCCACGGGGCTGGCCCTCCAGTTTCTTTCTCTGTGAAAATTATTACACTTAAAAAAAAATAGGATTATATTGTATCCATTTTTTTGTATCCTGTTTTATTTTCTTAACAATATATCATGAACATTTCTATCATTAAATATTTTTCAATCTAATTTTTTAATGGCTGCCTGGCATTCCATTGTGAATAGAAGGTAATTTATTTAATCAGATCCCCTATTGGATCTTAGGATGAACGTGTAGGATGTTTGCATTTTTTTGAAGTTATGAGGAAGAGTGCTGCTCTGAACATCCTATTACTTCCTTGGGACAAATTTAGGAGGTTCTTCAGATAACGGAACATAGACTGTAGTAATGAGCTCCTTGTCCTAGGAAATAATCAAGCCAAGGCATGATGATCTGGCAGGGAGGGATGTAGTGGAGGGTAGGCTTATGTCATGAAAGGGGTTGGTTGACCCATGAGAGGTTGCTTCCAACTCTGAAATTCTGTAATTATGCCTGACCATTCTGGAGGATGGCCTGGCTCAAGCTGCCTAGCCCATCCTTCTCTACACTGGAGCCCTATCCTCCAGCTGCTGGCAGGGCCCTTGTGGCCTTGGGCCATGTCCAGCTGAAGGCACAGTGGCAGGAGGCCCTGCAATGTCTCCCCAGCCTCCCTCCACGAGGATGAGCAGGGCATCATCCCACGGGCCATGGCTGAGGCCTTCAAGCTGATCGATGAGAACGACCTGCTTGACTGTCTTGTGCATGTGTCCTACCTGGAAGTGTACAAGGAGGAGTTCCGAGACCTGCTCGAGGTGGGCACCGCCAGCCGTGACATCCAGCTTCGGGAAGATGACCGCGGGAATGTTGGTGAGGAGATCTTGAGTCCTCCACTGGCAGGGAGTGGGGCATCTGGCTTGAGGAGGCTTCCCCTGCTGAAGGGCGGCTGGCCTGTCTGGGAGGGGTACCACCTAACTGGGAAATCCTTCTGTACCCAGAGTGAGGCGCTGAGGCGGGCATGTGGGAAGCTGGAGCCCCTCACGCCCAAACCAGGATGGGCAGGACCCCCTGGGCGTGGGGCATGGCACATGAGTCAGGAAGAGCTGTGACAGGGTAGTCCTGCCCTGCCTGCTCTCCTGGCTGGTCAGCGTCAGGCTGCCCCTGCCTGTGGCTCACAGCCTTCTGTGCCCGCAGTGCTGTGTGGGGTGAAGGAGGTGGACGTGGAGGGCCTGGACGAGGTGCTGAGCCTCCTGGAAATGGGCAACGCAGCGCGGCACACAGGGGCCACACACCTGAACCACGTCTCCAGCCGCTCACACACGGTCTTCACGGTGACCCTGGAGCAGCGGGGGCGCGCCCCCAGCCGCCTGCCCCGACCCGCCGCGGGCCAGCTGCTCCTCTCCAAGTTCCACTTCGTGGACCTGGCAGGCTCGGAGAGGGTGCTCAAGACGGGCAGCACAGGCGAGCGGCTCAAGGAGAGCATCCAGATCAACAGCAGCCTCCTGGCTCTGGGCAACGTCATCAGCGCCCTGGGTGACCCCCAGCGCCGCGGCAGTCACATCCCCTACCGGGACTCCAAGATCACCCGGTGAGCCCCCCTGATGGCCGGCCGGCCCATGGGAGAAGGGGCCCAGAGAGCCGCTCTTGCCTGTCACGTCTCCTGTTTGGTCTCAGGCTGGGGCTCGGGGAGGCGAGTAGGGGATGGGTTCCCCTCTGGCTTCTGGGGCGCTCTGCCCATGCCACCCGAGGTATCTGGCCCACAGGGCACCAGGCCGACGATCAGGCCCGATGTGGGGTCTAGACTGCCGGCCCCAGCTCGTTGGGGCCCCTGACACAACTCCCCCGGCGTCCTCAGGATCCTCAAAGACTCGCTGGGCGGGAATGCCAAAACAGTGATGATCGCCTGCGTCAGCCCCTCCTCCTCCGACTTCGATGAGACCCTCAACACCCTCAATTACGCCAGCCGCGCCCAGAACATCCGCAATCGCGCCACCGTCAATTGGCGGCCCGAGGCCGAGCGCGCGCCCGAGGAGGCGGCGGCCGGCGCGCGGGGGCCGCCGCGGCACCGCTCAGAGACGCGCATTATCCACCGCGGCCGCCGCGGCCCGGGGCCCACTGCCGCCTCTGCCGCAGCCGCCGCGCGCCTGGGCGCCGAGTGCGCGCGCTACCGGGCCCGCACCGACGCCGCCTACAGCCTCCTGCGCGAGCTGCAGGCCGAGCCTGGGCTGCCCGGCGCCGCCGCCCGCAAGGTGCACGACTGGCTGTGCGCCGTCGAAGGCGAGCGGAGCGCCCTGAGCTCCGCCTCCGGGCCCGACAGCGGCATCGAGAGCGCCTCCGCCGAGGAGCAGGCCGCGCAGGCGCCCGGCGCGCGAAAGGTGGCCAAGGGCCAGGTGTGGCCCCGGGAAGCGGAGGGGAAGGGGAAGGAAGAAGGTCTTCGCACAGCCAGCTGTGCCCCTGCCCACTAGCAGAGCCTATTTGGGATTCAGAGGCACTTCTGATGACCTTGGTCACTTTCCTTAACCTCAGCACGCCTCAGGGTTTCCATCTGTAAAAGAGGGAGAACATCGGTATCTACCTCTTGGGGATGTCGTGAAGGCTGAAGGTGTAATGAGTGTCCAGCACACTGGTCAAAGCTCAGAGAGTTGTTCCTAATAACGGTGGTGATATTATTGTTAATAAAAACAGGATTAATAATTAGATGGCCCAAATGGCTTGCAGAGGGCGCCACATGCCAGGTGGGGTGTGGAGCCCCCATTGCAGGGCTAGGGGAACTCCTGGCCGGGCAGAGAGAGGGCCAAGGTGTCCCAGGGACAGGCAGTCTGGTCCCGCCGGCTCCTGGCCCTGAAGCCTCTCCTTGCCCCATAGGAAGATGAGGGGGCGCTGCAGCTGCTGGGCCTGCAGAGCCAGGTGGCCCGCCTGGAGGAGGAGAACAGAGATTTTCTGGCTGCGCTGGAGGACGCCATGGAGCAGTACAAACTGCAGGTGGGGCCGCCCCCTTCCATAGTGCAGGGGATGCTTCCTTGAGGAGGTGAAACTGAGTTGAGTTTCCCAGGATTAGAGAAAGTTAGCCTTCGAGGGGTTCTGACAGGGTGGGTAGAGGTTGGGGAATGTACAACGTGAGCAAAGGTGTGGAGGTGAGGAACAGAATGGTGCGGGTGGGTGTGCGGGATGGTCATGCCGGTGGATGAGAGGTGGGACTGGAGGGGCAGCAGGGTGGGACGCTGGAGCTAGGTTCTTCCTTTTGTCACGAGGTAACTAGGTCGGTGTTACTCCTGGCGCCCTCTGGTGGCAGTGATTGGCATGGACGTGGCGGACTGGCGTGGAGGGAGAGGACGCGGCAGGGTGGAGTGAGAGCTTGAGCCTGAACTACTGCAGGATGTGTGTGTGTGTTGGGGGCGGGAGGGCAAGAGATCTCAGAGGTATTTGGCCTCCTCAGTTTTAGCCCAGAGAGGGTGGGGTGGCCTCACACCTGTTCTTGTTTCCTGCACTTCTGCCTGTCAGCATCCCTGCACCCCCACCCCAGCATCTGCATCCCCCCTCGCACCTGGACCATGTCTTGCAGAGCGACCGTCTGCGTGAGCAGCAGGAGGAGATGGCGGAGCTGCGGCTGCGGCTAGAGCTGGTGCGCCCTGGCTGGGGAGCCCCAGGGCTCCTGCAGGGCGTGCCTCCTGGGTCCTTTGTGCCCCGGCCTCACACAGCCCCCCTGGGGGCTGCCCACACCCGTGTACTGGGCATGGTGCCCCCTGCCTGCCTTCCTGAAGATCTGGTTGGCCCTGAGAATTGGGGAGAGGTGAGGAGGTGGCAAGGATGGGTGGCTGCTGGGTCTGCTGGACTGGGCAGGCTCGGGCAGGGGCAGGGCAATGCTGGGGAATGTGTTCCTCACCCATGCTTTCATGGGACCGGCTGTGTGATGCCCTTTTCTGGTGTCCCTGGAGGAAGCGCCAAGATTTGGGTGACTCTGTAGGGCCTCTCAGAAGGGTCTGGTGCCATTGGGCATCCCTGGGGTAGCTGGAGATTGCCTGTAGTGAGAAGGTTACAGAGGGGGTTCTGGCTTCCAGCACCACATGGGAAGCTTGCACGCTTCCAGAGACCGGGAGCTTCTCACCTCTGAGGCCACTCCCCTGTCTTTGGATGCCTGTCTTTGAAAGTTCACTTTCCCATGAGCCCTCATCGTCGCCCTGAGCCTGGTCTCCTGCTTCTGGTTCTGTCACTTGGGGCCTTTTGGGCAATGGCTGCTCCTGCGTCTATTTGAAAGCTCTGAGCTAGCTCAGCTCTAAGTCCCGAGGGCCTGAGGAGCGGGAGGCCGTGGGTTTGGCACACGTCTCTTATGCACACGCCACTCTGGCAGAGCATTGTTGGCGAGATTCGAGTTGGGTGCAGATGACCTGTATACAAGGCAGAGGGCAGGTTGTCCCCTGAAGGGAACCAGGTGCTGTGGGAGCCAGAGCGGGGGGTGGGGGGAGAGGAGGAAGCCCTGCTCTGACTTGAGACTGGAAAGGCTGCCCAGAGGTGCTGTTTGAGCTAGTTCTTGAAGGTCAGGTCGGCCTTGAGAAGGTAGAGGTGTGAGAAGAGCATGCAAGGCAGGGCAGAGGGAGGAGCGAGGACTTGGTGATGGGAAATGGCGGATGGGGGATACCCCAGAAGCTTCCTGTCCTGAGACGCTGCCACTCCTCTAGCAGGTGACAAATGGCAGGGAATCTGGAGCCAAGTTGCTGGCGGAGGTAGACATGCTGGGAAGTGGCTCTTCAGCTGCCTCAGAGGAGGAAGAGGAGAAAGCAGAGGAGGAGGACCTGGCGCGGCGGACCCTGCACCTGCGCAGGTGAGTGGGACCCGCTGCCGACCTGACAAGGACCGGCTCAGGGCCTGGGCTGGGCCAGAGGAAGATCCTGCTGTGGTCGAAGGGTGCTCTCTCCTACATCGCCCTGGTCAGCCCTTGGGGGAGAGCGGTCAGGGGCTGTGGATCTGAACCAAGAGTTCTTGCGGGGGGTGGGAGGTGTGCTGCGGGGTGGGCCCAGGCCTCCTGGTTCTCAGCCTCCCAGGCGGCCCTTGGTACCCCCAGCTGCCCTGTCTCCCCTGAGCTTGGCCCCTAGCCTCAGAGTTCTGCCAGACTGACACCCCGGGGTTGCACTGCCTCCTGCTTCTGCCCTCCAGAAACAGGATCAGCAAGTGGAGCCAGAGGACAGGGGCCCACCCGGGGAGTCCACCTGACAGGAAGGGTCCAGAGCTTCGCCTGGAGGAGCTGGGTGCAGCGATCCCGGGGCCCAGAGGTGAGCTGGTTGGGCACAGAGCGGGCCCTGAGCCTTTCTTCCCTCCATGGTCCTGGATTGGCCACCCTAGACAGTCCACACATCATCCCTGGCCGCCCCTGCCTGGGGCATGCCTCTCCTCACCCCTCCTCGGCCTCCCCCACTCTCAGCTGGGGAGCAGCCTTGACAGTCGGCCTGTTACAGCAGTTGGTGGAAGCAAGGCCCAAACTCGGCCCCGCCAGGCCCCTGCTGCCATGGCCTCTGAGTGGCGGCTGGCCCAAGCCCAGCAGAAGATCCGGGAGCTGGCCATCAACATCCGCATGAAGGAGGAGCTCATTGGCGAGCTGGTCCGCACAGGTGAGGGGGCAGGCATTGGGGTGGGCCTTCCACCTGAGGCTGGTTAGAAGCAGGGGGCTGGGCCGGCCCCATGGCTTAGCGGTTAAGTGCGCGCACTCCGCTGCTGGTGGCCCGGGTTTGGATCCCGGGCACACACCGACGCACCACTTCTCCGGCCATGCTGAGGCCGCGTCCCACATACAGCAACTAGAAGGATGTGCAGCTATGACATACAACTATCTACTGGGGCTTTGGGGGAAAAAATAAATAAATAAAAATTAAAAAAAAATAAAAAGAAGCAGGGGGCAGATGGCCTAGGTTTGATACCCAGCTCAGCCTCTTACAGCTGTATGACCTTGCGCGAGTAGGATAACTTCTCTAAGCCTCCGTTTTCTCATCTCTAAAATGAAGATAGTAATTGTACCTGTGTCCTAGGGGTGTCGTGAGGATGAAATGAGTTAATTCAGGAAAAGTGCTTACAATAGCTCTCAGGAAGCATTACCTGTTATTATTATTTATCAATGCCTGCTGTATCAGGCACTGTGCTGGGCATAGAATCTCTCGATCCTGAGGAGCATGCAGTGTCCCCACATCCTGCCACATCTACTACTGGTGATATGGGTGGAGGGGCAGGGGGTGATTTTATGAGGTGACCAGTTGAGCCTTTTCATTTTCATAGTTATCAATTTGTTTATTATAAAATGCATTATGACAATTTTCATGCCATAGACATATGAGAAGAAAAGAGACTAGTGCAGTGTGTCCCTGTATACCCATCACGCAGCTTTAGCATTTATCCAGATTTTCCCACATTTGGTTTCTCTCCCTTTTTTCATTGCTGAAATATCTTGAAGCAAATATCAGGCATCATGTCACTTCGTCCCTACACCTTTCAGTATGCCTCTTTTTGGACATTTTAACCAAAATGCCATTAGCACATCTAAGAAAACTAGTGTCACCTCAATGCTCTAAGCATCCGCGGGTCCCTGCGATTATTCCACAATGTCCGTGTGGAGCTCGTTTGCTTGAATCAGGCTCCAGGCTTGTTCCACACACTGCACTTGCTTGTGAGGACTCTGATGTCCCCCTTCTCTCACCTCTGCACAGCCAGCCTGTGGAATGTTTCAAACCCCAAATGTTCTGGCTTTGTCTGTTTGCTTCCTTGTGGTGTCATTTCACTTGTTGCTCTGTCCTCCGTACTTCCTGCAAATCAAAGTTAGTTCTAGAGGCTTAATTATATGTAGGCTCAAGTTATGTACTTATTTTAGCATGTATTAGGTAAAAATAAAACTAGGTAACCCATAATTTCCCTGGGTCACTGCTGTGGATGAGGCTAATTTAAAAAGTGAGTTGATTTAAAGAAAAATATGAAGTAAATTATGGTACTAGTGGTACAAACGTTGGCAAAACCTGTGTCGGTGTCCATGGCTGACAGAGGGCTGGTAAACCTCCCAGGGGAGTGAACAGATGGTCCTCCGGGGGAAAGGGGCTGCCTGTGCTGACGCGGCCCCCCTTCCTTCCAGGGAAGGCAGCCCAGGCCCTGAACCGCCAGCACAGCCAGCGCATCCGGGAGCTGGAGCAGGAGGCAGAACGGGTGCGGGCCGAGCTGAGCGAAGGCCAGAGGCAGCTGCGGGAGCTTGAGGACAAGGAGCCCCAGGACGCTGGTGAGCAGTCCCAGCTCCAGGAGTTCCGCAAGAGGGTTGCTGCCGCCCAGAGCCAGGTGCAGGTCAGTGTCAGGACCCCGGGGGTGGCAGCCGTGGCCTCCCAAGCTGGGGTCCTGGTATCAAGCTCCCTGTGGAAGCTGGTGCCCAGGCCCTCGTGCCCCAGCCCCTGGCTGGTGGTGCTGATGCCCTCCTGGCCTCCCAGGGTGAGGCTGGTACTATGTGGAAGCTGGCAGTACCGGGGCTCAGCTCAGCTTTAAACGTGGCAGAGGCAGGGAGGCGGGACCTGCCTGAAGACCATCCAGGAAACCAATGAGAGGGTGAGGGGTGGGCATCAGAAGAAAATCAACCCTTCCTTATGCAGGCCCCCCCCCACACAATCCATGTGTCTACCCTTCCAGCTCTCCATTCCCTTGCCTCTCCATCCTGTCTTCCCTCTGTCTGCCCATCAGTCCATGTGTCCATCTAATCCATTTGTTTATCCTTTTATCAGCTGATGTGACCAACTGTCCATTTATCCATCTATCCATTCGTCTTTCTGTTCCCTTTTATTGATTCATACATTTTTCTGGCCATTGTATTTTTCACATTTATATGATCCCATCCATTTGTCTGTCCACCCACCCTTCCATTCATCCATCATTGCAGCTGTCCATCCATCTTTCATTCCTTCTTTCCCCAGTTCAGGTGTCCAAGAGACAATTCAGTAGAGTGGTTGAGAGCGTGGGCTCTGGAGCCTGACTGCTTGGGTTTGAATCCCAGCTCTGCTATTTGCTAGCTGTGTGTTCTTGGTCAAGTTTCCTAACCTCTCTGTGCCTCAGTTTCCTAATCTGTAAAGTAGGGATAATAATAATCATACCATTTCATAGGATTGTTAGGATCATTTAATACACAGCATTTGCTAGAATTCCTGGTACATAGTAAATGTCATACTACCTCCCATTATTAGAGTTTTGTTATTATTATTAATCCTTTATCCACCCACCTGTTTTCCCTTCTGTCTGTCCCTCTATCCTGTCATCCGTCCTTGGTCCTGCCCGCCCTTGTTGAGTGCCATTGCACTGTGCCAGGCTCGAGGCAGCCCCCGTGCGTGGCCCAGCAGAGCTGTGTTGCTCCCAGGTGCTGAAGGAGAAGAAGCAGGCGACGGAGCGGCTGGTGTCGCTGTCTGCCCAGAGCGAGAAGCGGCTGCAGGAGCTCGAGAGGAACGTGCAGCTCATGCGGCAGCAGCAGGGGCGGCTGCAGAGGCGGCTTCGAGAGGAGACGGAGCAGAAGCGGCGCCTGGAGACAGAGATGAGCAAGCGGCAGCACCGCGTCAAGGTTGGCTCTTGGCTGGGGCAGTGGGGGGCGCCTGTGCCCAGGCCTGGAGGCCGAGTCGGGGGCACAGCCAGGGGGCCCAGGCAGGCTCCGTCCCTGCCCCCCTGCTCACAGTCATGTGACCCTATAGAGCAGGTCACTTGGCCTCTCTGAGTTTGTTTTTTCACCTGAAAATGAGGAGAGTTATAGGAAATTCAAGGCTAGGGTGAGAATTCAGTGAGATGAACCATATAAGGCGACTGGCAGCTTATAGGAACTAGATAAGGGTTTGCTTCTGTTTGCTGGTCCCAGCGAGACTCGAGGGTGGTGAGGCTGGGGAACGCTGCACAGGGCTCTCTCGGGAGGAGGCAGGCACCCCTGTGGGCTCTGGTAAGACGCTGGCACAACAAATGGCCCTGCCCACTGAGCTGCTCACCCTGCGCATCCCCAGGAGCTGGAGCTGAAGCACGAGCAGCAGCAGAAGATCCTGAAGATCAAGACAGAAGAGATTGCGGCGTTCCAGAGGAAGCGGCGCAGCGGCAGCAACGGCTCTGTCGTCAGCCTGGAGCAGCAGCAGGTGGGGCTGGGCTGAGCCTGCACCCCAGGAGCACCCACAGCCTGGCTGGGCAGCCCTGGCTGGCTGCCAGGGTCCCCTGGGGGTCAGCTGGTGGGTACACCATTCTCCCCATCTGACCTGAGGTGGTGGCCCACAGAGCCAGAGGTGTGAGCTGATTCCCTCCCCCACTTTCCCTCAGAAGATCGAGGAGCAGAAGAAGTGGCTGGACCAGGAGATGGAGAAGGTCCTGCAGCAGCGGCGGGCCCTGGAGGAGCTGGGGGAGGAGCTCCACAAGCGGGAGGCCATCCTGGCCAAGAAAGAGGCCCTGATGCAGGAGAAGACAGGGCTGGAGAGCAAGCGCCTGCGGTCCAGCCAGGTGAGGTCCCGCCAGGGGAGAGCCTGCCAGCTGAGTTTCTGCTAGGTGAGGTCCTGCCAGGTGAGATTCCATCCGGTGAGGGCCTTCCAAGTGAAGTCTAGCCAAGTGAGGTCCCTCCAGGTGCTAACCCTGCCAGGTGAGTTCCTACCAGGTAAGGTCTAGACAGGTGAGGTTCTTCTGGGTGATGTCCCTGCCAGGTAAGTTCCAGCCAGGTCAAGCTCTGTCCTACTGGGCTATATCCTTTCAAGAACTCTAGGGCCTTAGGATGTTTATGACACGAGTTCTGATGTGGCGGTAAAAGAACCTCTCCAAGTATCCATCCTATAATTCATTTCACCCATAACCACCTGCTCTGGGACTGCACAGGCCGAACAAGGAACAGCAGGTATAGAACGGTGGTATGGCCAAAGAGAGAGTCTTCACTGGCGTTAGAGGCAGACAGACCTGGGCACACGGACCTGGTCCCACCCAGCTCCACCTGGCTCTTGAGTAGGAAGCTGCTGAGCCACAATTTCCTCCTCTGTCAAATAGAATCATAATGTTGCCATGAGGATTGTGGGGGTATGTCAAACACAAAACCCAGAGCGTGTTCCAGGAGCAGGTGCTCGGGCGCAGTCCACAGGGTTCCAGCCCCACTCCTGTCCCCATGGAGCACTCTGAAGTCCAGGAGGTTCAGGGTGCTGCTGGATTATCTGTAACTTCGCCATTAGAGCCCTCACTTGCTCCCATATCAGACTCCCGGAAGGGCCTTCAGGGTTCGGCCACTAATTTCCCATGATTCCTATCACAAACTCTACAGTCAAGTCATCTCAGGACAGGCCAGCACCCCCCTGCTGTACCTTTGCCTGTGTCGTCCCCTTCTTGTCAGGATTGCCTTTTCCTCTGCTTGTCTGTATCCCCCTTCCGGGCCATCGCTGGGGGCCCCTCCTCAGGGGCTCTGGTCCCATCAGCCCCCACTGCCTGAGACTCCATGGAACCGAGAGTCAGGCCTCCCCGCTGAGCAGCACTCCTGGATTGTAGGATGCTTGAGGGAAGGGCCTGCGGCCTCCTTAGCATCTGATGGCTGGGCTGGGCCATTTCTGTCACCCCTGTGAGGATGGCGCCTGCTCCTTCCCTAATCTCTGGCGGTGCTGTCCCAGGCCCTCACCGAGGACATTGTGCGCGTGTCCAGCCGGCTGGAACACCTGGAGAAGGAGCTCTCCGAGAAGAGCGGGCAGCTGCGGCAGGGCAGTGCCCAGAGCCAGCAGCAGATCCGTGGGGAGATTGACACTCTGCGCCAGGAGAAGGACTTGCTGCTGAAGCAGCGCCTGGAGATCGATGGCAAGCTGAGGCAGGGCAGCCTGCTGTCGCCCGAGGTACGCCCTGTGGGCTGGCCACCTGGCCTGGCCCTGGGCTTCCATCATCCGTCTGTCCCTCTGCTCCTCAGCCTCCTGGCTCTGGCCCTGTGCCAGGTGCTGGGCCTTGCTGCTCTTGGAGTTCCTCCTGTGTGTTCGCCCACAAAGGTGGGGTGGGGGCTGGGGAGCGTGCTGGACTGGCCCTTTTGCCCCTATGTTTGCCTCCTTGTCTGGGACACATGGGCTGGGCCTTGTCACTCTCTCATTCCCTTCCAGCTGGAGTCTGTCTCATTCTGTGTCATGTGCCGCATCGACCGCATGCTCACACAGCTCAGCTGCCTGTGTGGAATGAGCACAGGCAGCACCTCAGTGTACCTTATGGCCACATTTTTGCCTTCCCTGAGCAGCAGAGAGAGCCTGTGTTAAGATAGCTGACCCCAGCAGACCCTGTGGTCCGCTGGGCAGTCCTGCCATGCCTTCTTTCAGTGTAGGGTACCCTGAGCTTCCTGAGTGTAGATGACTTGAGAGGCCATGCCCTTCAGAAAGCAGTCTCGTGGCAGAGCCCTGGCCTCCCCCCAGGGTTGGGGCTGTGACGGAGGCTTCCGTGTTCCTGCCGTAGTGGGCAGGGGCACCCGTCTTGACGTGCTGACCACATGCTCACGACGAGGGGTCACTTAAAAGCTCAGTTGTGGCTACGTGCCGACTGTCGCATGTCTGCCTAGAACTTCGTTGTTCAGGGAGCGGGCGTTCCACAGTGCAGGAAGCCAGGACTTCACCTCCACGCATGCCCATGTCCCCGCAGGAGGAGCGGACGCTGTTCCAGCTGGATGAGGCCATCGAGGCCCTGGACGCTGCCATCGAGTACAAGAACGAGGCCATCACGTGCCGCCAGCGGGTGCTGCGGGCCTCAGCCTCCTTGCTGTCCCAGTGCGAGATGAACCTCATGGCCAAGCTCAGCTACCTCTCATCCTCCGAGACCAGAGCCCTGCTCTGCAAGTACTTTGACAAGGTGAATCACCGGCCCGCGGACCCCCTGCCGCCTCCTTCCGGAACTCATGTTGGGAGGTGTATGATGGCAGCTCCAGAAAATACCCTGTTTCCTCTCAGGGTGAACAGAATCAGGGCCAACTCCAGTCTCCAGGGCTGCCTCAGACTCTCCTCTTTAAGGCCTATTTTACTTCGTGAAATGAAGACCCAGTCTCCTCCACCTCCCCTGCCGGTCTGACTGGCACCCTCAGGGCGGCCCTGGCCCAGAGCAGTGGTTCTTGATAGGAGTGATTTTGCCCCCCAGGGGACATTTGGCCACGTCTGGAGATACTTTTCTTTGTCACAACAGTAGGGCTAGAGGCCAGAGAGGCTGCTAAACATCCTACAACGCACAGGACAGGCCCCTCCCCTACCACCAGGAATGATCGGGCCCAAAATGTCAGCCATGCTGAGGTTGAGAAATCCTGGCCTCACTGAAATCCCCCAGCTTGAGGCTCCGCTAGCAGCTTAGTAGCATGTGACCAGGACAGAGCTGGAGGCAGGGATGGCAAATCCGATTCATCTTGAGAGCTGACTCTCATCATTTGGAAATTGCTGCCTAGAACACAGTTGAGAAGGTGTCTGAGGCCAAGCCTCAGCAGGAGACCCCGGTTATTTCTTAAGTCATTTGCGATGGGACGGTAGTGGCAAGTCTGCCAGATAGCTGCTGTCCCTGGATGAGGATGACCTGGGCAAAGGGAGCCAGTGCTGGGGGCTGAGCCTGGCTGGGTCTTGGGACAGGTGGTGACACTCCGAGAGGAGCAGCACCAGCAGCAGATTGCCTTCTCGGAGCTGGAGATGCAGCTCGAGGAGCAGCAGAGGCTGGTCTACTGGCTGGAGGTGGCCCTGGAGCGGCAGCGCCTGGAGATGGACCGCCAGCTGACCCTGCAGCAGAAGGAGCACGAGCAGAACATCCAGCTCCTCCTCCAGCAGAGTCGAGGTGAGGCGCCCCTGGCCAGACTCGCGCCCAGGCCCTGGCCTGCCCCCCAGACTGTGGTGGCTGCTGCCTGCCCGCAGCCCCTCACCACCCTCTTCTCTGCCTTGCCCCTCTAGACCACCTTGGTGAAGGGTTAGCAGACAGCAAGAGGCAGTATGAGACCAGGATTCAAGCTCTGGAGAAGGAGCTGGGCCGCCACATGTGGATAAACCAGGAACTGAAACAGAAGCTCAGCAGTTTGAATGCCGCCAGCCAGAGCAGGGGTAATCTTGATCTGCCGTCATCGGGCTGGACTGTGCTTTGCCCTGCCTTGCAGCGTCAGGCTGATTCCCTTGTTCTGGGGAAAGCCCAGAAACCACTGTAACGTCAGTTGCGGTGACTTGTTGGGTCATTTCACACGTTGCTTATTGCACTGGGTGTTGGGAGGCTAGGGCTTCAGGAAGGTGCTGCCACCTCCATTTCTGACAAGAATGTCATTCTTGGTGACAGGTGGGGAGAAGAGGACCCCGTGCCTGGAGAACAGACAGCCCCCTGGAAATGAAGATGAGCTCCACCCAATGCCTGAGCTTTGGCAGTCCCCACTTGCTGAGGGTGCCCCCCGCGCCCGGGAGGAGATGCGGGACTTGGTCAACGCCCCGTTACCGTTGACATGGAAACGCTCAAGCCTGTGTGGCGAGGAGCAGGGTTCTTCCGAGGAGCTGCAGCAGTGGGAGGCCACTGAGTCCCTGGTGGGGCGGGTGCTCCCTGTGGGTGAGGTGGGGCTGCCCTGGAACCTCGGGCCCTTGTCCAAGCCCCGGCGGGAACTGCGGAGAGCCAGCCCAGGGATGATCGACGTCAGGAGAAACCCACTGTAGGCTCCTGGGCAGAGCCGCCTGGAGGGAGAGTCCGAGCCTGCTGAAGGTGCCGGGGCCTGTGTTTGCTTCTGTGAAGGAGTCCTTACCTCACACTCTCAGTCAGGTCCTGATCTTCACACTAATTAGTCAAGATTTGGGCCAAAGCCCAAAAGAACTGGACTCAAAACATTTCTTAAAAAAAATATGCAGGTTCCTACCACTCACTTCCTTTAAGCCGTGTAACCCAACTGCCACCTTTTGGCTTGCGTTTCAGGACAATTCTGGTCTCAAGCCTACGTGTATGGGCCATTAGCTTTGGGGTCAGCCAACGTTTGTCACAGAATGGTCAGTGGCACCAGGGTTGTGGTTTAAGTTTGTCACAGAATGGTCAGTGGCACCAGGGTTGTGGTTTAAATGTCTTATGTATGTGAGAGGGAATTGGGAAGCCTAGCATATTTCTAGAATCTTGTAGAAGCATTTTATAATAAACAAGAATAATCTCTTAAGGGACAAATGGGAGTTTTCACTTAGAGTTTGGTTTACAAGACAATAGTAGAAATCAGGTTTAGGAACACAATGCTTGAAAGCTTTTCAGAGACCTGGAGACAGTTCTGAGTCAGCCCTCACTGTTAGCCAGGTCCCTGGCCAAGATTCGACAGCAAGCTGGTCCATGGGCACTCCAGGAAGATCCACGACTTGGAGGACAGTCTCGCCACTAACGGGGAGGACTGTCTGTGGAGTGGCTGACTCTCAGGGCAGACCTTGAGTTGTGGATGCTTCAGAAATCACTAGAGATGGACCATGGCCATAGTTAATCCTGGGCTGGAGCATTACACAGAAATGCACCAAATGCTAAATAGCCAGAGAGGATTTTATTGTTACACACAGAATACAAAAAATTGATTCTGCCACCTGTGACACAGTCTTCTGTTTTACGTATGGTGCTTCCGTTCACAAGCACTGCCTCTGTCTCGGGGTCCCCACCTGATAACAGCTCTGTGAAGAACCTGTGTGGGGGTCCTTTTTCCCACTTTGTAAGTGAGGCAGAGTGGTCCTCTGACTTGCTACGGTCGGGGGCGGGGTGGGGGGTGGGCTGGAATGGGATCCTGGTCTTGCACTTCCTTCGCTGGTTCCTGACTGCCACCTGCCTCTGAGTTACACCAGCTGGTCCACCTCCCTAACAAGGGGTCAGTGTGGTGGGTCAGGGCGGGGCCTGGGGTGGATGGATTCCAGGAGGGGAATTTGAAAACCCTAAGGCGTTCTAGTGGGACTCTTAAAGCTGACTGTGGTAAAAGAAGCTTGGGGACAGGCCCCCAGTTTCCTTATGCCCATGGGGACCTGGCTGACTTCACCTTCATCTTTTGAACTTCCTCAGTTCCATATTCCTATTTCTGTGCAGCAAGCCCAGGGTTACATATGATGCACATCAGTAGGGCCCTGGCTCAGATGAACTGAGTTTCTGGATACACTGCTAAGAATTCCTTTATGGTATGCATCTGGAATTCCTGATACATCCAGAGAAAACCACTCTCAGAGCACTTCTCCTGTCCTGAGACTGCAGTGGCTCTGGACAAGTTCAGTAGTGTCTGTAGTTAAGTCTCCCAACCAGTTCCATCCTAACTAGCTAATCAGCTTCTTCCGTGTGTAAGTTCTGCTGATGGGGCGTCTCCTGGAGATTGCTCGGCTGAAAGGTGATTCTTCTGTCATAGGGGGAAATACATCCACATCCTCATCTAGAAAGAGGCAGAAAGAATTAGCACGCAGGAAGTAACTGAGGATGGAACAAAAGAAAATGGGCTTGAACTGCAGAGGGTTACATGTGAAGATGGACTTATGAAAACCAACACTGCTCGCAGGTTCTCTCATCCTGCAGAAATGTTGCCTTCACTTTGTACAAGGCCCTCCACCCTTAATGTCAGCACTGAGCTGACAGCAATAAGGAACTGTGAAAATGCCAAGGACCTGGGGTACTTCAGTTTGATAGTCTGCACATTCTTTTTGTCTCAGATCTGTGGGGTTTATGCTATTTTGCATGATTCATATCATAGTCTTGAGGGAAGAGGACCACCGAAGGCCTTAGCTCCTGCACTCCCGTCAGTTCTAGCAGCAGAAGGAAACCTTTCCAACCAGTGCAGTCAACAGGCTCCATCCAGTTCTCTCCACGTGGATGGAGAAATGGGGACTCCTAGAGTCTGAAGGCTGATTACAACAGCCAGTCCTTTATCACTCAGGATGACAGAAACACCTGAGTATAGACCCACTGCAGGGAAACGGCTGCTCCGAACATACCACCTGTCACTTGTGCTGCTCTGAACACTCCTCAGAGCCCAGTGACTGCAGATGAGCATACATGTTGTCGTATGCCCACTTTGGTCACCGTCTTCAAGCAGCTGAAGTATTTTGGTAGGATTTTGAGGGGATTTCTGTTCAAATGCACAGAAGTTCTAATTTCTCTGGGAAGGGCACATGACACTGTAGGGACAAAACCATCTGTCCCATACTCAGGGAATGCCCTCTGACTCCTCCAAAATTCAATTGTCTGGCAACCCTGAGCTAACTTGGGGAGTCACCCAAAGGACAGAAGTTTGATCCTGGTAAGAGTCTCCAGGACTGTCAACAGATTACCTCTGGCGTCTTTATACTGAGAGGAGGGTGTTCTCCCTTGGAACAGCAGTGGAGACTGGGTCAGAGCCTGGAGACCACTGGCAGAGAGGCAGCTCCGCACGGCACAGCCAGGGGGTGGGGTGGAACCTAAGGCAATGGCACACGGTCAGCACTGCAGGGCCCCAAACCGGGAAGCCTGAGCCTTCTTAAGAAGCAACTCCTGAATGCCCCATCACCAAACACTGTCCAACAGCCACCACGGGCCACACACTCACCTGAAACAAACACCTCGTCGTCCCCTGTGGAGGGGAGCTGTCGCACACTTGCACTCGGGGACCTCTCTTCACCCTTACTAAATTCTGAGTCTTCTCTCTGCTTGTCACAGACTCTTTTGGCTTGACACTCGGCTTCTTCCTTGGCAGAAAGGAGTCTCTTCCTGGAACCCAACCCAAACTGTCCCCAGGAGAAGGCTTCCTCAGCCTTAGGCACACTGTCCCTGGGAGGTGACTGGTCTGGCAGCTGACACACCCCCTCAAGCTCAAAATCCCCCAAGATGGGAGTCTTGTTGACGCTGAGTTCAAGGCCTTGCTCCTTTCCCTCCAGCTCGAGTAGCGATATGCCTCCAGGAAGGTCTGTGCTGACGTCACCCCTCCCAGCAGAGGTGCTGCTACTGCAATCCACTGCTCTCTTTCTCCGTGGCCAGTCTTTAATTGTGTCAGGAGTCGTCTTCCCACTGTGCTTGGGAGATGGTGTCCAAGAAACCCCGATGTCTGTTTGAAATGGAGAGGTGGTACTAGAGGGGCAGCGGGTCGGGGTACAGGACTGGCAGATATAGGTTTGTCCCCCACTCTTGCCGGGGGTGCTGTGCGAGGGGCAAGGGCAGGGGGGGTGACATGTAGGTGCTTTCAGGTTTGCCTGAGGACTTGTTGCCCCTGGGCATGCCGAGACCAGGGAGGGAGCTCTCCTCTCCTAGAGAGCTCTCTTCTCTTCTTAGGGGCTCAGGTTCTGCCAACGAGCTGGGGTCTATCTTCTTAATTCGAAGCTTGGGAAGGCCAGAAGCTTGCATCTCCAGCTCAACCTCATAGGTCTGTGGGCTGGCAGAAGCTTTCGAAAGCCAAGTTGAAGCTTGCAGGTTCTCTAGTTGTGTGGCAGCCTGGCACTGCCTACTGTCTGCGGTACAGCACAGGTCGTAGGAAGGTGTCAGGGGAGAGCTGGGCCCAGAGGAAGGAGGAATCCCAGGGTTAGACAGAGAAGGCTTGTCATCAGCAACCACCATCCCTAACCCCTCACCTTCTTCCACTGGAGAAATGTTACTTTCCAAGTTACCACTGCCACAGCCCCCAGCTTCATCAAGAAGAGTGAGATACTCTGTGTCACTTGCAATAAGCAAAGGAGAGGATATATGCCAATCACTCCTGAAACCAGGCCCAGGGTGACCATGTCTCTCAGGGAAAGACTGAGGAGAGGGGGTCACTTCTTTCTTGTCCTTCCCAGCATCAGTGATGGCAGATGGGTTGTCACTTATGCCAACCCTAGGAGCAACAGAGGTGTTGGGCTGGCACTGCAGGAAGCTTCTTTCAGGGTTAGAGGTCTTTCTGTGCCTTTTCCCAATTTTAGAAGGGGGTTGAGGGGGGCTGGTGTCAGATTTAGCTATCTGTGAGATTTGAGGGGGAGTTGAGGGAGCAGGACAGGGGAGAGATGTGGCTACACAGGGTGATTTCTGGGACTCTTTCCAATCCAGTTCTCCAGGGGGAGGAGAGTCTATTGAAGATTTCCTAAATGGACTCTTGGAAATACCACACAAAGGAGAGGTAAAAGGTTTCCTTGGAGAAATAGGTGGGGAAGAAGTCATAGTTGTGTTCCCTGGCCTCTTTGGGGTTTTGACAGCTTTATCCTTCCATTTCTGGGTTGCCTCCTCTGCCTGAGAAGCTCCGGGGACAGGGGGATGCCGGTGTTTTTGATTCACAGGTGTGCCCCTGACAGCAGTTTCTCTTCGCACCCCCAAGGCTGCCGCTCTCGGAGGCGTTCTAAGAGAGTACCGGACAGGAGTTGGACACTCATCCCCGGCCCAGCCAGTTGACGGAACTGGGGCCTCCAGACAGGAGGTGCTTTCTGGACTGGAATTCACTGAAGGTGGCCAAGTAGAATTCTGCAAAAATCCAGGTGGCTGACCACCTGGCCTCTTGGGAGTTCTTGGTGTCTTTTCAAGAGGAGAGGCACCTCCTTCTGCCACCCCTTTCAGGGGAGTGACTTTTGGTTGAGATGGTGAATCCCAGCCATGTGAGGAGGAGTCTTCTAAGGACTCCTTAAAAATGACCTGTTTGGCAGGTGCTGTTTCTGCAGGGGATTTTTGCAGCCTTTCGGGGGTACACAATGGAGTTGGTGGTGTATGAGGGAACCTTCTCGGTGTAGCTTTAGAAAAGCTTGGAGATTTCTGGTAACTCTTCTTAGGAGTCTGTAAAGAAAATGCTTATTTCAGTGTTTGAATATCATAACCTCTATTCTCTAAAGAGTATTTAGTAATCTCTGAGACAATTAGAAAGGCCAGTGGGAGATTTATAGTCAGCCAAAGGAATGAGCTTCAGTTGGATTTCAAATAGTAACATGTGTCCACTTCCTTTACAAGACTCAGATTTTACTTGGCCACTTTTTCCAGCACCAACCACTGTATCCAGTCTTTGTCTCTTCTCCTAAGACAAATAAATAATCTTACTAATTGGCATACTGTGGCTACAACATGCTTTGCCTCTAACTATATCACTCCACCACTCACAGCTATCTTTCTCCTCAACAAGACAGCTATGTCTGATCTTTGCTGACTGCAGCCTCTAGGTGCCACACCGTCTGCTGTTCACCTGCATTCCACACGTGCAACCTACTATGTGCCAGGCAATGTGTGTGTGTCTGTGTGTGTGTGGGTGGAGCATGGAATACACAGATATAAGGCACAGCAACAAAGATACCATCTCAGAAAGGACAACTCCTCCCCCGACCCCCCCAAATTTCCCTTCTTTCTGGCAAAAATGCAGTTAAACACTCCAACTGGTAAGGAGGTCAGACACCTGTCATTTCTACCACCTGATTACATCATCTCAAAGGAATCCTGGTCTAGTTAGCATTTCACGTTGAGTGGGGTATCGATAGATGATAATACAATGTGGCCAATGCAATGACAGGGACGTGCATGGGGCAATAGGGGAGCACGGGGGAGGGCTGGCTGTCTAGCCCAGCTAGGGGGCGGGGGACACGAATAGTGAGTCAGGTCTTCAAGAATGGGTGTCAGTGGGTGAAGGCAAAGGGTAAGGTAGAGGGGAGAGGGCATGTTAGGCACAGAAAACAATGTGAGCAAAGGCACAAAAGCAAAAAACAGCAGTTGTGTGCAGGCCAGCGTGCAGCCTGATGCTGCTGAGAAGAGTATGAAGCAAAGGGGGCTGAGGGTGGAGGCCAGCCAGGCCAGCAGGGACCAGACCATGGAGGCCCTTGCCTATCCGGGGAGGAGACTGAACCTGGTCCTGTAAATCTGTGGTTTTCAAACCCTTCCCCACAGCAACCTGTCCTTCCCCAACCTCTAAGCAGTTTTTTGGGTTTCCAAACCAAGATTATTATTTTTGAACACAGGGTTCCATTTTAGGAAAACTTAGAAAACCCTGCTTTAAACAGATGAAGAGTCTATAGAACTTCAAGCAAAGTTATGTGGTCAGAGGAGCATCTGATGTGGTCACAGAGGTCACTCTGACCTCTGGGGGCCGGATGGATTTGAGAGGGAAAAGCCTGTTGAAATATTCCAGGCAGAAATGAACTAGGGCAGGAACTGCAGGGATGGAGAAGAGGGATAGTTTGTAAATAAAATGGGCAGGATTGATTGATTGGCTATTCCTGGGGAGATGGAGAAGTCAAGGATGACTCCCAGGTTTCTAACACGGGTGACCAGATGAGTGGGCAATCCAACGGAAACAGATGAATGATATGGCACATTTCAGAAAGATATAGATGTAGTGTATAATACAAATGGTAGACAAAGCCAAGAGATCATTTCTATCTCCTCCCCACCACCTTGGCCTCAGCTAAACTGCTGCCTTAAGTCCCAATATACCCAATAATTATTTATCTGGGTCAACCTGCACCATCCCAAATCTCTATGATCATCTACAGATCACCTGCTTTCTCTTGAATGGACTCAGTGGGTTTCTTTGGCCATGTTGCTATGTTCCCCACGACTATACTATGTTAAGCATTATAGAAATTTTATACCTGATTAGCTATAGGTATCTCAGAACCCAGTGTGTTTCTTGAAGGCCTTTTAATTCGAGCTGAACCCTTCTCTGAGGGACTGATCACCTCAGACACTGCCCCAAAAAGAAGGCTCTTGGGAGACCGAATACTTTGGATTGGAGAATTTTCTCTTTGGTCTGCAAGACAAAAACAGTGACAACATTTAATTCTTTCTCAACTCCTGCCCTCTCAATTCTAATAAAACAGCTAGACCATGCAAGAAAGAAAACAATAATTTTTGAAGCAACTGGGGAGACTATCCCACCTAATTATGTCAGCAACTGCAATGATTGCTTCCACCTTGAATTTTAATAAGACTGCATATTAACCCCAGCACCTATGTTAGGAAATGTAGGTGACTAAAATAATTTAATTTGTAAATATAAAAACACATATCTGATGATCCAAGCTAATGATGGATAAAAGAATGAAGGACATACAAACAGATATCACCTTCTACCTGTGACATGTGTGTAGGATCTGAACATATGGTGGAAATGACAGGTAATTTCCTCTTGAATGAATGAATTACCTACAAGGATAGTGCGGATGACCAGTTGTAGGAATCCAAAGGGATGACTCTGATAATGAAGGCCATGGACTGTTCATCTGGTCATCACCCTGAACCTCAAATATACATATTTACTCTACTTCTCCAATGTCAAGAAAGAAAATGTCAAATTCCATACTTCTTTTCCCAAAAACACTTCCCACCAAGCCAGCACGGACTTTTGAAGACAGGTAGGCAAGCACGTTACCTGGTTTGTCTTGCTGGAATGAATGAACTCTTTGCACACTGCGGGACTTTGGCTGAGACACAGAATAGAAGGAACCAGAATTTGTCCTGCTGAATGACAACTGCTTGATTCGAGGACTTCGTCTCACACTTATTTCTACAAAACCAGAATCACAGTAATAAGAAGAGAGAAATGCAAGCTTGATATTTTCCCATGTATGAAATGGGTAAACTTTATGTAATACCACATACAAGATGGAAAGTTGGCAAGCTATTGGCTTTGAGACTTCTGAAGTGTAACAAAGCTAAGAGGGATATGATATATGGTCCCAATAAGGTACAAAAAAACACTGACCCACTAGACTGTCACCTCCAGAAGTCTCATAAACTGCCACTTTTAAGCATGATGTGGGGTAAAAAAAAAAAAAAGTCTGTATAGTGTACTTTTGTAAAAAAATTTTTAAATTTAAAAATTGCAGTTTTCATGTGTATATTACATATATTTGTATAGAAATAACATCTGTAAGAGTACTATTAAAGCTAAAATTTTAACAGTATTTCTGAGTTGTGGGATTACTAAGTGATGATTAAAATTTTGGCTTCTCTATATTTTCTGCTTTTTCTACAATAAATATAAATTACCTGATTAAAAAAAAGAAGCTAGTTTTTGGAAACCCCTCCTTCATCATACATATACTTTATTTTTGTGTGTGTGAGGAAGATCAGCCCTGAGCTAACATCCGATGCCAATCCTCCTCCTTTTTTTTTGCTGAGGAAGATTGGCCCTGCGCTAACATTCGTGCCCATCTTCCTCTACTTTATATGGAATGCCGCCACAGCATGGCTTGACAAGTGGTGCGTCAGCGCACACCTGGGATCCGAACCTGCAAACCTCGGGCCGCCGAAAGTGGAGCGCACACCCTTAACGGCTATACCACCAGGTTGGCCCCCATCATATATATACTTTAAAAATAAACTTTAGCACTTTGCATTACATAGCAGGTTAGCCCTCACTCTGAATTCCATTTCTATTGCATAAAAATATTTCTTCGCCAGAAATTTCCTCAATACACTCTGTGCAAGAGACCATTCACCAATAAATATTTACTGATGTATGCTGTGGGCCCAGAGCTGTCACAATGTCTGTAAAACATCTTAGGATATGCTGAGCGACAACACAAGTACACAAAAGTTTTCATGGAAAGTAGATAAAACACAAAACACCCCCCCAAACCCAAAAATAAAACAAAAGTAGGTAATACCATTTTCTCCTTTTTCTGGGGACTCTTCAACAACGTCAATATCAGGACCAGGATCAGAGGATCTGGAGGAACAACAAGCACAGGATTATTCAATATCACTCATAATTAATGCACATTAAAGAGATACAGCTTCTCACCTCACAAGGTAACAAAGACCACAAGGTTTGATAACACCAGTGTGGGCAAGCACTCTCTTACATTACTGTCGAGTGAAACATTAAAACATTTTTTTTGGAAAGCAGTTTTACAACATCAAAATTATTTAAAAATGTGTATACCTTCTGACCCACAAATTTCACTTCTTGTAATTTATCCTGTAGATAAACTTGCATAAGCGTATAAAATCTGTAGACAAATAATGTCAAGACAGAGCCTTGACAGGATGGAGTAGACGCATCTCTCCCTACTCTGCCTGTTAAGTACAGCTAAAAACCTTGGACATTATATATAAAGCAAACATAAGAAGACTCTCAAAGGTGGAGAGAAGAGGTAGACTGGCTGGGGACCTCAGGACCCGAGGAGAGACAGAACAGCGAGCTCCCGGAGTTTCCTTTTTGCTTCATAGATCCCAGATTGGGTGCTGGAGAAGCTGACAACCCAAATACACCAGGAGGTACAGATAAAAACTGCCTTAAGGAAAGGCAGCTCTGTCTAGCCAGAGAACCAGGAAAGGAGCAGCCAAGCAAGACAAATTTTCAGACAAGAATGATGCTACTCCAACCAAGTGCCATGGAAAACTGTGGCCCCTCACACCCCTGTCAGCACAGGCCAAGGTGGGAGCCTAGACTTCTAGCTTGCCTGGCAGTAATGAAGACTCCCTCTTTCCCCATGTCAACACAAGAATAGATTTAAAAATTGTGGAATATCCATTCAATGGAATACTATTCAGCAATAAAAAGGGATGAACTATTGATACATGTAACAACATGGATAAATCTCAAAACAGTTATGCCAGGTGAAAGAAGCCAGACACAAGAGTACATTCTGTGTGGTTCTCCAGCCCTCATCGAGTTTACAGAATGCTCTTTGGTTGTAAGTAACAGAGTTAAGACTTGAGTCACGAAGGTCATGAGAAGCTAAACAGTGGCCTCCAGGATAATTAGGAGGGCTGTGTAGGTATGAAGAGGCTGGATAAGGATGTCACTCACCTGCCCTTGATTTGTCTATGAAGCAGCCTTCTGGAGGTTTGCTTATGTATTGGAGTCTCAGCCACACTCTTAGTCAGCAGTTTGTGATGACCTAAAATATAAACAGCATAAATTTCACTCAGCCCTATCAAGAAGGAGCTGCAAGGCAAAAGGAGCTGTTTGAACTCGTGCATTGCATATTACTCAGCTGGAGTAGATCTTAATGGTCTTGGGACTAAGGTCTAACCATAGGACTCAATTTAACATGATACAACAGTTTATCAGCACTATTAGAGATTAAATAATAAATAAGCCAATGTAAAATGTTATAAAATTATTATCTAATAAGCAATCCTGAAAAAATGACAAGCGCCCACTTATGGCTAACATATCTGTCCACCTAGTTGGTGGTTTTTGTATTTATGATTAAATGAAATAAAGTATGTGAAAATGCTGATACATCATGCAAATGTTAAGATATTTAATATTAAGATAAATCTAGCTGGCATAAATTTTCTCTGAGAATAGGTAGTCAAGCTATTCATGGGAGGACTGGTTTTAAGGAAGTTAAAATTGACTAGAACGAGGAGTGATGTCAGTAGGAATGTTGAGTGAGGACCTCTGAAAAAACTCTCCTCCATAAAAGGAATGAGAACACTGATAAAAATGGTCAAAATCAACTTTTTCAGAACTCTGGAAATTAACCAGTTTGCAACAATCCAGGGAGTATTTATTCAACAAAAATGGCTGAATCTCAGTAAGAATAGCGAGTTTTGTGGAACTTTAACTTGCCCAAGTCCCAACCCCCTCTCTCCAGCCTCATGGTAGCCTTGAGAACTAATAGCCTGCAATCATGGTGAAAACCAATAGCCCAGGAGCCTCTGGATGGGGCAGAATGGGACTGAAGCTCCCCCAAAGCCCCCTGCCCAGACAACTGTCACGATTTGACCTGTCTGGCAGTTCCCTGGAAAATCCCACTCACAAGGCTTGTCTCTCTTTGACCTGACTCAGGACTCACCCAGTGCAAACAGCCTTTTCCCAGGGAGCATATACCAAAAACAATCAGTAGCAACTGTAAACATAGTGGCTGCCGGAGGGAGTGATAGCACTTGTGGCAAACAACAGCTGACCGAAAGTTGAAATGGGAAAACTGGGGAATGAGATGTCCACAGAGGGCTCTACAAACTCACACATTCCTGGGAACCTAAAAGTCCATGTGCTATAGGGCTGTGTGCATGCCCAGGATAGACCCGAAAAGGCCCTAAACTGACATCTTCGGCTGACCTCGAGGCTCTGGAAAAGCAGAAAGTAGAGTTGTAAACTGTCCGGCTGAGGATTGAAGGCATGAGCAAAGGCACACATAGGGCCCCTCAGCAAAGGCTGGGAAACTTATTGGTCCCAGGCACTTAAGGAAATCTCTGTCCAACCATTAGCTGACCACTAAGCTAACTGAGGAGAGACTTCAGTAGCTACGATGACAGAAGGCAAACTTTAAAGAATTAGTTCAGGAAAGTAATTAAACAAACAAAAGCAATAACAACAAACCCTGGCGGAGAGTAGGGGTGGTCTGATTGCAGAGTTGCCTCATCATATTATTTAAAATGTCCAGTTGTCAACAAAAAATATGAGACATGAAAAGAAACAAGAAAGTACGGCTCATACAAAGAAAAAAAAATTAGTAATAGAAATCATCCCTGAGGAAGTCCAGACGTTGGATTTATTAGACCAAGACTTTAAATTAGCTATTTGAAATATGTTCGAAGAACTAAAGAAATCCATAGCTAAAGAACTAAGGGAAGTATGAGACTGATGACTTGCCAAATAGAGAATAAAAATAAAGAGACAGAAATCATAAAAAAGAACCAACTAGAAATTCTAAAGTTGAAAAATACAATATGTAAAATGAAAAATTCATTAGAGGTGCTTGCCAACAGATTTGAAGTGGCAGAAGAATCAACAAATTTGAAGACAGATTAATTGAGATTATCCAGTCTGAGGGACAGAAAGAAAAAAGAATGAATAAAAATGAACAATCTCAAAGACCCGTGCGACACCATCAAGCACAACAACATACACATACTGGGAGTCCCAGAAGGAGAGGAGAGAGAGAAAGGGACAGAAAGAATATTTGAAGAAATACTGGCTGAGAACTTCCTAAGCTTGATGAAAGACATTACACATCCAAGAAGCTCAATAAACCCAAGCAGGATAAAGTCAAAGAGATCCACACTAGACAAATCATAATCAAACTGTCAGAAGTCAAAAAGAAAGAGAGAATCTTGAAAGAATCAAGAGAGCGGCAATCCACCATGTACAAGGGATCTTTGATAAGCTTAATAGCTGATTTCTCATCAGAAACAAAGGAGGACAAAAAGGTAGTATGATGACGTATGCAAAGTGCTGAAAGAAAAAAAGACTCAACTAAGAATTCTATATTCTGCAAAGCTATTGTTCAAAAATGAAAGAGAAATTAGCACATTCCCAGATTAAAAAAAAAACAAAAACAGAAAATTTGACACTAGCAGACCTGCCCTACAAGTAATACTAAAGGGAGTCCTTCAGGCTTCAGCCTGAAGAAAGGGCGCTAGAGAGTAACGTGAATCCATGTGAAGAATTAAAGAGCACTGGTAAAGGTAACCACATAAGTAAGTACAAAAGACAGTATAAAAGTATTTTTTGTTTGTAACTTTTTTCTCCTGTGAGTTAAAAGATAAAGCAATAATTATACATCTGTGTTGATGGGCATACGATGTATAAAGAGGTAATTTGTGTGGCAATATAGCACAAAAGAGGGGGTAGGAAATAGAACTACACGGGAGCAAAGTTTTTGTATACTACTGAAATTAAGTTGGTATTAATCTGAACTAGGCTATTATAAATTAAGACATTAATTGTAATCCGCAGGGGGAGTGACATCACACAAAATGGTGGAGCAGGAAGCTCTAGGGGTTGGTCCCTCCACCAAAACAACAAATAAACTAGGAAAGAAATGATCAGAATACACTATTTTGGAACTCTAGAACCTGACTGGATGCTTATTATAACCAAGAAGTGCTTGATGACGGGAGAGGCTACTGATCTTTGGTAAGGGAACAAGGTGCACAAACCAGCTACCACCTCCCTTTCCTTAGCCTTGCTGCAGCTGTGGGGATAGTGGCCCACATTCCAGGAGCAGCTAGCTGGCTGGTGGTAGGGCAGATAGTGGGGACCTCGTCCTCCAAATTCAGGGTTGTGTGCTTTGGACACAAGGTGGATCCCTCTGGGGCCGGTGCAGACGCTTGCCTTGTTTTTGGCCCCCTTAGGCTGCAGCGGCTTTCCCCCACTGCATCTATTGGGAGATTTAAAGGGACAAGACACCTTTTTACTTTTCCCTTTTTGGAACCAGACATTTAAGGAAATCTTTTTCAGGTCATTGGCTAACTACAGAGATAAGAGAACAGAAATTTCAGTGACCACATACAAGGAATACACGCTTTGCAAAAACACTTTCGAAAATGCACAAACAGACAGCTGCAGCCCTCAATAAGCAAAGATCAGCAATCTTTCAGGACTGAGAGAATCTCATTTCCAGAGTTACCAAATTATAATATTCAGAATATCTAATTCTCAACAAAGAATTACAAAGCATATAAAGAAACAGGAAATTACAAAGCATATAAAGCATATGGCCCATTCACAGGAAAAAAGGAATCTGACAGAAACCATCCGTGAGAAAGCCCAGACACTGGAATCACTGGTCAAAGATAGTAAATCACATTTTCTAAATGTGCTCAATGAGCTCAAGTAAACCATGGACAAAGAAATAAAGAAAATCAGTAAAACAATGTATGAACAAAATAAGAATACAAATAAAGTGACAGAAATTATAAAAAGGAACCAAACAGAAATTCTAGAGCTGAAAAGTACAATAACTGAAATGAAAAATTCACTAGAAGGGTTCAACCTCAAATTTGAGCAGGCATAAGAATCAGTAAACTTGAAGATAAGGCAACTGAAATTATCCAGTCTGAGCAGAAAGACAACAGAATTAAGAAAAATGAACAAAGCCTGAGGAACCTGTGTGACACCATCAAGCATTACAACATACACATACTGGGAGTCCTAGAAAGAAAAAAGAGAAAGGGGCAGAAAAAAATTTGAAGAAATGGTTGAAAACTTCCTAAATATGATGAAAGACGTGAATCTACACATCCAAGCAGCTCAATGAACTCCAAGCAGGATAACCTCAGAGACCCAGAGAGGTACATTGTAGTCAAATTGTCAAAACCCAAAGACAAACAGAGAATCTTGAAAGCAGCAATAGAGAAGCCACTCAGTAAGATTAACAGCTGATTCCTCATCAGAAACCTTGGAGGTCAGAAGGCAGTGAGACGACATATGTAAAATCCTGAAAGAAAAAGGGCTGTCAACCAAGAATTCTACATCTGGCAAAAACTATCCTTCAAGAATAAAGCAGAAATTAAGACATTTCCCAAGAAACAAAAGTTAAGGAGTTCATTATCAGTAGATCTTCCTTATAAGAAATGCTAAAGGGAGTGCTTCAGGCTGAAATGAAAGGACACTAGACAAAAACTTGAAGCCATAAGGAGAAATAAAGAACACTGGTAAGGTAACTACACAGATAGAAAAGGAAAGACAAACGGAATCAAAAAAGTGTACTAGAAAAATCAGCTAAATACAAAAAAGGCAGTAATGGAGAAATGGAAGAACAAAAAAAGTATATGATATATAGGAAACAAATAGAAAATGGCAGAAGTCCCTTATCAGTAATTACATTAAATGTAAATGCATCGCTGTCTACAAGACTCACTTTAGATACAAAGATACAAACAGGTTGAAAGTAAAAGGATAGAAAAAGATATTTTATGCAAAAGAAAGCTGGCATGGTTATATTATTATCAGACAAAATAGACTTTAAATCAAACAAGGTTAAAAAGCCAAAGTACATTACATATTAATCAAAAGTTCAATCCATCAAGTAGATACAACAATTATAAACATATACACATCTAACAGCAGAGCCCCAAAATGTATGAAGCAAAAAATTGACAGAATCGAAGGGAAGAATAGATAAGTCAACAATAATAGTTGGAGACTTTAATACTCTACTTTCAATAATGGATAGAACAATTGAATAGAAGATCAGCAAGGAAATAGAAGACTTGAACAACACCATAAACCAACTAGACCAACAGACATCTACAGGACACTCCATCCAACAAGAGCAGAATGCACATTCTTCTCAATCACATATAGAACGTTCTCCAGGATAGGCCAAATGTTAGGCCATAAAACAAGTCTCAGTAAATTTTAAAAAACTGAAATCATACAAAGTATGTTTTCCAACCACAATGGAATGAAATTAAAAATTAATAACAGACCAAAATTTGGGAAACTCACAAATATGTGGACATTAACACACTCCTAAATAACCAATGGGTCAGAGGAGAAATCACAAGGGAAATTAGAAAATATTTTGAGATGATGAAAATGAAAACACAACATACCAAAACTTACAGGATATAGCTAAAGCAATGCTTAGAGGGTTATTTGTACCTGTAAATGCCCATATTAAAAAAGAAGAAAGATCTCAAATCAATAATCTAACCTTAACCTTAAAAAACTGAAAAAGATCAAATACCAAAGCAAGTCAAGGGAAGGGAATACTACAGATTACATAGAAAATAAGTGAAATCAAGAATAGAAAAACAATACAAAAATCAATGAAACCAAGAGTTGGTTCTTTGAAAAGATCATTAAACTGACAAACTTTTAGCTGGATTGACCAAGAAAAAAGAGGGAACACTCAAATTACTATGAAAAAGAGAACATAACTATCAACCTTACAGAAATAATAAGGACTATAAGGAAATACTATGATCAACTGTATAACAGCAAATTAGATAGCCTAGATAACATGGACAAATTCCTAGAAAGACATAAAATGCTGAAAACAGACTCAATAAAAAATAGAATATCTGAATAAACCTATAACAAGTAAAAAGATGGAATTAGTTATCAAAAATCTTGCCACAGGAGCTGGACTGGTGGCGTAGTGGTTGTTTTCACACTCTGCTGTGGCAGCCCAGGTTCACAGGTTCGGATCCCAGGCGTGGACTCACACACTGCTTGTCAAGCTATGCTGTGGCAGCGTCCCATACAAAGTAGAGGAAGATGGGCACGGATGTTAGCCCAGGGCCAATCTTCCTGAGCAAAAAGAGGAGGATTGGCAACAGATGTTAGCTCAAGGCTAATCTTTCTCACCAAAAAAAAAAAAAAAATCTTCCCACAAAGAAATACTCAGGACTAGATGGCTTCACTGCTGAATTCTACCTAACATTTAAAAAAGAATTAACCACCCTAACAAATATTGATTGATTTTTGACCAGGATGCCAAGACAATTCAATGAGGAAAAAACAGTGTTTTCAACAAATGGGGCTGGGACAACTGGACAACCACATGCAAAAGAATGACATTGGATTCCTGTCACATACAAAATAATATACAAAAATTAACTTAAAATAGATCAAAGACCTAAATGTATGAGCTTAAACTATAAAACCTGGATTAAGTAATAGTCTTTTAGAACAAAAACACAAGCAACAACAAAAATAAATAAACTGATTGAAGACTTCATCAAAATTAAAAACCTTTTGTGTATCAAAGGACACTATTAAGAAAGTGAAAAGACAACCCAAAGACTGGGATAAAATATTTGCAAACCATATATCTGATAAGGGACTAGTATCTAGACTACATAAAGAACTCTTACAACTCAATAGTAAAAAGACAATTCAAAAAATGGGGAAAGATTTGAATAAACGTTTCTCCAAAAAAGATATACATATGGCCAGAGAGCACATGAAAAGATGCCCAACAACATTAGTCATCAGGGAAATGCAACTCAACCACAATGAGATACCACTTCACATCCACTAGGATGGGTAAAATCAAAAAAAGGGACAATAGATGGTGGTAGTGAGGATATGTAGAGAAAATGGAACTCTCATACGTTGCTAGTGGGAATGTAAAATGATATAGCTGCTTTGAAAAACAGTTTGGTGATTCCTCAAAAAGTTAAACATTGTTACTATATAACACAGCAATTTCATTTCTAGGCATACGCCTGAGAATTAAAAACATGTCTACACAAAATATTGTATATGAATGTTTATAGCAGCATTATTCACAATAGCCAAAAAGTAGAAACAACTCAAATGTTCGTCTACCAAGTGATGAGTGGATTAACAAAATGTAGTTTATCCATACAATGGTATATTATTAGCAATAAAAAGCAATGAAGTACTGAAATATACTACACCATGTATAAACCTTGAAAACATTATGCTAAGTAAAAGAAGTCAGTTACAAGGACCACATATTGTATGATTCCACTTATAAGAAATATCCACAATAGGCAAATACACAGAAACAGAACGTAGACTGGCGGTTGCCTACAGCTGAAAGAGTTAGAGGGAAACAGGGAGTGACTGCTAAAGGGTATGGGGTTTCTTTCTGGAGTGATGAAATGTTCTAGAATTAGTGGTGATGGTTGCACAACTTTGTGAATATACTGAAAACCACTGAATTGCATACTTTAAAAGAGTTGATTTTATGGTACACAAATTATATCTCAATTATTAAAAAAGAACAAAAAAGCAACACAAAAACCCAAAGGACTATAAAACTGGTCACTATCCTTCATTTCTTTATAATTGGTTTTATAAAATAGATGCTGGTCTATAGGGGCAACTAGGAAAGGAGGATTGAGAGAGACCAGGATTAATTCTTCATCTAAGCTTGGAGGGGGAGAGACCCCAAGGGGAAAATTAACTGATGGTAACCACGGGGGAGAGGAAAACACATAAGATTAACAAGCTTCTATAACAAGAGAGCCTGGGGACTGATTTGGGTCCAAGAACCTCCTTCTCTTAGTAACCCTAAAATGTAGTACCTTTGGTCCTCTTGAAGTTGTCAAGTTTATACTCCAGACCTTCCACAGCTGACACAGAATGGCTTCTAGGCAACCCCTGCTTCACAGATCTCTTTGAAGGAGAAATCATTTCCTGGTTGAAGAGATTTCTTCGAACTTTGGTGACTTCTGAAAGCATCAAAAAAAAAAAAAAAAAAAAAAAAAGCCAAATATTATTGCTAATAAATGCCTTATCTGGGAAAAGAAAGAAATCCAAAACAGAGAAGCTACTTAAGGAAATTATTCTACAGACTGATTGCTATATTCACATTTACTAATAGGATTTCCTTAAATATTATACTCACATGGTACATTAAAACTATTTACTCTTACAAATTCAACTTAAATCCAGCTTTTCAGGAACAAGGAAAGCCTATTATCACTTAAATTAGAAGCTTTACTCATTGTAAAATGGACATAACCCTTAAGAGAGAGGTTGGCTAATGTAGTCATGGTCCTTTTAATACATCTCAGTGTTATGACGATTTTTCTCATTTTGGACCTTTTTGCTGCTTTGTATTCAGCTCAGCCTCAAGTAGAGAAACTGTTCTTTTCAATTCCACAGATTTCTTTCTTTTATAAGTATTTTACTAAGTTGTTGGGTTATTTTAAATTTTCTTCCTAACTCCAGAGCATGAGAGTTGTGACCATCTAGACTCAAAGTTAGGAAAAATAGCTGAAGAGTCAAGAAATACTTGACAAAGCTAGCAGGAAGGCATCTGTCTTAAGCAAGATGGCCTAGTACAGGCTACTCAAAAATTCACCAAGGGTAAATTGTTCTAAGAGCAAGTCACTTAAATAACTCCTTGTAAATGTGTCCTTGTTACCTGCCTTAGGCTCTCCGTGAAACTGACTTGTGACCTGACAGCCAAATTTAATGTGTTACTTTCTCTTTTTCCCAAGTTTTTGAGAAGTTTGATATCTACAGAAAATTTTAAATAACAATAACCACAGAGTCGTCACTAAAATTCACCAATTGTCAACATGTGTTTTCTTCCCCTCCACTTCGCTCTACATTTACACGATTTTTCACCCTGAATACTGCAGAGTAAGCTGCAGACATCACAACTCTTCAGCTCCCTGTACTTCAGCATGTCTCCTAAGAACAAGGGCATATTATCTAATCCATCTTTCCAGTTTCGCTGCCTCTTTTTTTTTTTTTTTCTTTCATGATAATGGCATTTTTAAAAAAGATCTCAGCGGGCCAGCCCCGTGGCTTAGCAGTTAAGTGCGCATGCTCCGCTACTGGCGGCCCAGGTTCGGATCCTGGGTGTGCACCAACACACTGCTTCTCCAGCCATGCTGGGGCCGCGTCCCACATACAGCAACTAGAAGGATGTGCACCTACGACATGCAACTATCTGCTGGGGCTTTGGGGGGAAAAAAATAAATAAATAAAATTATAAAAAAGATCTCAGGCTTGTTATTTCGCAGAATGCAATATTTTGAGACCATGTGAACATCTTATTCCCTTAGCACACAGTATTTGGATATATTTCATTAACTAACAACTATAAAAAACTCTAATTTATAACCATATGCAGCTGCTTAAGTACATGCAATCAAAATAAATTTGTCATTCTAGTCAATAAACGCATACACCAAGAAAACAAAGTATACCTTGTACTGTATCTTTCCCTGGGAGTGGAGGCTGCTGAAGAGGAGGGTGTGAACTCTCCTGAAAGATGACAAAATCTGATAAGAAAATTTAAATAAGTGTTCATTTAAAATATAAGAATAAAAACTCCACACAAAACCCTGTGACCTCTGCAGTTCCACTTGTAGAAATCCATAACAGAAATAGTTGTTAAAATGCTCAAAAAATAGATATATGTTCCAAGGACATTGAAGGCTGCATTGTAATAACACAAAATAAGAAACACCCTAAATACCCAGAGAGTGAAACAAATTATGATACATCTATCCAATGCAGACATTAAAAGAATTAGGAAGAACTGTAAGAATAGAGAAGGAAGGCAAGACCTATATATACTAACACAGAAAGAGGTTCATGATGAGGAAAAAGCATAAAAAACTGCAGAATAATAAGTACAGTAGGTTAACCACTTGTAATGTTTATGTATATGTATGTGTGTAACAGACGTGTATAAACCTTTGATGCTATTGGTATATACAGAAAAGGGCCTGGGAATATACACAACAAACTGTCCTCAGTGATTACTTCTGAAGAATGGATGGAGAAGAGACACTCTTAACTTTATATGATTTCAACTTTTTAATGATGATTATATATACCTTTTATAACTAAAAAATAAGGGAAAACTCACAAATTAATTAGAGGATGGCTATATTCGTAGGAACTTCTCTGTATTAAACTGCTATTTATTTGCTATTATAGTAAAGAATTCAAGAGTCCAGATACATCTCAAACAATACAACTGTTTTTAAAGATTTTTTGTTTTGTTTTTTCAATTATGCCACTGTAGTAATTAAAAAATGAAGCATCACATAGGGGCAGAAACGTAAAAAATGGTGTTCTTTTTTTTTTTTAGGGAAAGATTTGCCCTGAGCTAACATCTGTTGCCTATCTTCCTCTTTTTTTTTTTATCTTCCCCAAAGCCCCAGTGCATGGTTGTATATTCTAGTTGTATGTCCTTCTGATTCTTCTGTGTGAGCCGCCACCACAGCATGGCAACTGACAGATGGGTGATGTGGTTCCACGACTGGGAAATGAATCTGGGCTGCCCAAGAGGTGAGAACACTGAACTTAAACCACTAGACCCATCAGGGCTGGCTCAACAAATGATGTTCTTTATTAACCAAAATCAAATCCTGACCTCAGTAAATCTGGTCTTATAGAAGGAAACTTTCTTAGCTAATCTAAAACAAAAGTTTCAAAAGGGAGTACTAGAAAGGACTGCAAATCATTGTAAAGTCTAGTGAGAGGAGGTCTGACATCTCTTGGATTTCACACTCTCCCATCAGGAGTCCAAGATACATAAGATTTGCATCTTATTCACTTATACTTATTAACGTATACCGAGAAAGTGAACAACACTAACTCTTTAAAAGAAATCCCACCTCCAATTCCAAAGGACAGCCATAAATCTCTAGGAACACAGCAAACCACTGGTGTAATGATTAATGCTTCTAAAGCTAGTTCTCAGAGAATTTTAACTCTTCTCAGATAATTCATGCAGTTCAAAAGTCTCAAGGCATTTTTGTCCCTCTTCTTGCCTTAGCAAAACATTAATTCTACTTAGTAAATAGACTCCAGCTGGGTTTCTTTTTTTTTTTTTGCAACCAACAAAAACCTCAAGTCCTTACATCTACTTCCACAGAAAAACAATTACCACCTGGCTTCCTGAGAGTGTTTTTTTTTTTTAACTTGTTATAGAAGTAAAATGTACTGAAAAGTACTTTATGGTAAGCAAAGTCCTATTATGATTGTACATTATTTTTCAATGGTTTCTTTGCTTATGTTAGTTACTGTTTTATGAGTGTTCTTATCTACATTAAAGATTTTGTATTAACTTACTCATTCCTAACTTTTACTTGCTATTTTTCTTTATATTACCTCTAACTGTCACACTTTTGGGTAAAATGGTTAATCTTTAACAAATTTATATTTCTTTATTCCTTGGATTACAGTTGTATACACATTCATAAACTACCTAATTTTATTTCTGTATCCTCTAGTGTCCATTTCTTAAAAGTAGAGACACGGTCTTTCATTCTTATTTATTGTGTCAACTCATGCCGAAAGGAACAACTCTGGTAGTGCCATTTCTTGTCTCCTGGAAATGACTTACATTTTTTGTAGCTCTCTTGGACACTTTGGGAATTTCAATTTGTCGAAGATTCTGTGAAACCTCTGCAATGCTTTTATGTCTTATTAGTGCATTTTTCCTTTTGAAAGAAGGAAAAAAAACAGTCAATATACACTCAATTCAGGTTACAAAAGCAATTAAATTAGAATGGAACTAGAGTTTAAAATAAAACATTACTTAAATAAAAGTCACTTATCTTGGGATTGCCCTGAATTTATAGCAAAACAAATCAACCTCGGAATTTCTAAAAGTAACTACTATAAATTCATTTAGTTACAAACAATGAAAAGCATCAAGGAAAACTTAAAGAATAAGCGGAAACCTAAGTTTATCTCATGAAAGGCTCCTAGTTGCTGGAGACCCCATATGGCAGTCAAGAAGGGCACTGTGGACTACACAATACATACTGTATGTTCCCTGAAAAAGGTAGAGTGTCAGATGCTCCTTGTTAGGAACTTCAACAATTGGCTTCTGCGATTCAGACATAAGGGCAACTAACTATTAATTCAATCAACTATAGACAAAAACAAATGGACTATGGTTTAAACATGCCCTTTGTCAGAACTGTAACAGTGCAAGTAATTTCTTTAATTACTCGAATTCCTACCTTCTCTTCTTAGCTGATCTGGTACGAAGCTCCTCTAGTTGGTCAGATTCAGTGCCACCCAACACTGATCTATGAGTACTTGACATAAGAGGCACAGAAAGAAGCGGTGATTTGCTCTCCTGTGTCATGGAGTCATCACTGAAAAAATCTGTAGGAAGGACACCAGCCAGCTTCTGAGGAATTACAAACCCTAGGCTGTCGTAAAGATTTCCAAGCATCTTTGGGATAGAGTCAATATACCTGTGGAAGAGATTGGTTAAATATGGAACGGTCACCATTCCACCCTCCCTACACCCTCCCTCACCCAGCATGAGAAACAGTCCTTACAATTCCATAATTCTGAGATAATACCATATGTAGTTCTCGGTAAAATAGTTTCAAAGTTAAGTTAGTAGGCATCAAACTTACAATCCCAAAATTTCCTCCAGAAACTTTGCTAGGTATGCTGAATCCTCAGTTAAACACACCATGCGCAGCAAATCTGTCACCTGAAGGAGATTTTAGAAAATTACCACCTGCCTTCTCCAGGGAAGCTGAATGCATCCATGGCTATTCCCAGCGGCACTAAGCTATATACTTGCCTCCTCCACTACCCGCTCTACGTCACCTATGTTTTCATGTACTGAAGGGCACTGCAGGCACATCTCCAAACGAAGAAACACCTGAAGCTGGCACCTTGAGAGAAAAAAAGACTTGGTCATATCTACTTTGAGCTGTGTAACCAAAAGCTCCTTCCTTAAGCATAGATTGTTTATATAAGAAACAACAATCTAAAAAGGAGAACCACCATTGCTTTCTCTAAATAATGATATGGTTACTAGGTAAATAGGAGACTCAAACTGCACATAAGATCATAAAGAATCAGCTACAAAAGCCTCTTCAAGCAATTGGCAACCTATTTTAAACCGATACAAGCAAATCTTGGAGCTTTGTTTGAGTATGGCAAAAAAAAAAAAAAAAGTTGTTACTCACTCTCTGACTTTGTCTTCTTTATCCAGTTTTTTTCCTAGATTCTGTCGGAGACTTTTGCTAGTTTTTAAGAGGTTATTTTTTACTTGATTCAGGCAGTTCACCTGAAAATACAAAATTATCACATAGAATATTAAGTTACTTATCATTATTTCTAATTTCTTCCATAGCTGACTAATGCCCTAAGAAGGGAAGTACATTCCCTTACAAATTTCCCCCTTCTTTCATTTGAATGAAAATAGTGAAATGAATATTCTTATTTTATATCTTTAAAAAGAACATAGTAAAAGTATTTGATAGTAAGTGGGCACGGATAGAGCAAGCCTGCAGATTTGAACTTTCTTAAAAGGAAGATTCCAGAAAGTAGTGATGGAGAAGGCTAAGTACTCTAGACAACTCCTCTCCTTTTTGCTTTGGAGAAGGAGCCTGGCTTTCACCACCAACCACGAATAAAAACAACAACAACACGGTCTAAAACAGTGGTTTGCAACATTCCCTGTGCAGAAGAATCATCTAGGAAGCTTTTTAAAAGTACAGATGCCCAGGTCCCAACCCCCACAGATCTGTTTCAGTTGGTCTGGAGGGAGCCAGGCATCAGCATTTAAAAAAAATAATCTAGGTGACTGTGAACTGCAGCCAGGATTAAGAACCACTGGCTTAATTCACGCAGCTCAGATGAGGCTAGAGGTTTCATTAAAAGAGAAGTACAGGGGCCGGCTCGGTGGCGCAAGCGGTTAAGTGCGCGCGCTCCGCTGCGGCGGCCCGGGGTTCGCTGGTTCGGATCCCGGGCGCGCACCGACGCACTGCTTGGTAAGCCATGCTGTGGCGGCGGCCCATATAAAGTAGAGGAAGATAGGCACAGATGTTAGCCCAGGGCCGTCTTCCTCAGCAAAAAAAAAAAGAGGAGAATTGGCGGATGTTAGCTCAGGGCTGATCTCCTCACAAAAAAAAAAAAAAAAAGAGAAGTACATGTAATTACTAACCCCCAACTCCCCCCCCCCCCCCCCCCGCTGTTTCCTTGATTTATGCCTTTCCAATTCACACATCCATCTTCCAAGATCTGGAATTGTGCTCACCCCTTGCTCATCTTATCATTTTTTAATCACGCACTGCATAAGAGACATTTCCAAGACATATGAACCAAACCCACCAACAAACAACCAAGATGTTTGTTACATCTATGACAAATAATACCCCCCCTCACTTACTTCTAATTCCTTGGTGCCTCTGGACTTTAGGAACGCTTTAATGGTTGAGATCATGTTCTGAGCACATGAATACAATCTGATTTGTCCTGTGGCCACAGTCTTTTGGTAATTTTCATGTATGTAAGACAGTAGCTCTTCCTCAGTTTTAAAATCTGTGAAAGACAAAGACAAATTGATCATCAACTCCAGCTGAAGTCCTTGTATTATTTGTCAACTGGGAATTTTTGCCTCCCAGAGGCTATTTGGCTGCCTGAGTTGTCACGACTGGTGAGGAGAAGTGGTGCTACTGGCATCTAGTGGGCAGAGGCCAGGGATGCTGCTAAACATCCCATAGTGCATAGAACAGCCCCCACAACAGAGAATTATCTGATCCAAAATGTCAATAGCATCAAGGTTGAGAAAGTACAGAGACAGTGATCAATTTTAAGGCTTTGCAAATCAAGTGTACACATTATAAATTTAAGGGTAACCACTAATGGAAAAGAAAGAAACTATATAAGCTCCAAACCTAGAAGAAACAAAAAAGAGGAATCAAGAAAACTTGATGAATCTCATAGCCTGCTAGAAAGGAAAAAAACAAGCACAAACTAAGACACTAAAATACATCCAAGCTTATCAGTAATCATAATTATAAACATTTACCTTACAAATACTGATTAAAAGATAGCAACTGTCAGATTAGATTAAAAAATGTATGCGTTTATAAAGGATATACCCAAAACATAATGACAAAGAAACATTGGAAATAAAGGAATAGAAAGATATGAAGCCAAACACTAACCAAAAGAAAGCTAGTGTAGCTATATTAATACCAAGAAAAATAAACTTTAAAGCACAAAGTTATTAGAAATAAATAGTTATCATTACTCATTGACAAAAGATATAATTACAAGAAAGATATAAACAATTCTGAATCTGTATGAACCTAACAAGCCTCAAAATATATAATGCAAAAACTGGCAGAATTGCAAGGGAATTTTGACAAATTTACATGGTGAAAGATTATAAAACGATATCTCAGTTATACGAAAAAGTAGAAAAAAATTAAGAATGTTGAATATTCAAACATTAATAAACTTGATGTAATGGACATGTACAGAACCAAGTACCCAGCTGTTAAGACAATATACATTGGGCCGGCCCCGTGGCTTAGCGGTTACGTGCGTGTGCTCTACTACTGGCGGCCCCAGGTTCGGATCCTAGGTGCGCACCGACGCACCGCTTCTCCGGCCATGCTGAGGCGGCGTCCCACATACAGCAACTAGAAGGATGTGCAACTACGACATACAACTATCTACTGGGGCATTGGGGGAAAAAAAAAGGAGGAGGATTGGCAACAGATGTTAGCTCAGAGCCGGTCTTCCTCAGCAAAAAGAGGAGGATTAGCATGGATGTTAGCTCAGGGCTGATCTTCCTCAAAAAAAAAAAAAAAAAAAAAAAAAAGACAATACGCATTATTTTCAAGTACACATGGAATATTAACAAAACTTGACCACATATTAGGCCAGAGTTTCAGCAAATATTAAAGAATTATTGTCTTACAGAATACATCAGTGAACAGTCCAAAAATATTAAAAACTAACTACAAAAATAAAACACTCCCTTATATTATGTATGTCAGAAAATATTTAGAACTAAGTATCAAGGAAAACGGAATATACAAACTTGTATAATCCAGTTAAATTTATATTTAAAGGAAAATTTACAAATTATTATTATTTTTTTTTTAGATTTTATTTATTTATTTATTTCCCCCCCAAAGCCCCAGTAGATTGTTGTATGTCATAGCTGCACATCCTTCTAGTTGCTGTATGTGGGACACGGCCTCAGCATGGCCGGAGAAGCGGTGTGTCGGTGCGTGCCCGGGATCCGAACCTGGGCCGCCAGCAGCGGAGCGCGCGCACTTAACCGCTAAGCCACGGGGCCAGCCCTACAAATTATCTTTTAAAGACAAAAAATTAAAAACCAATTAGCTAAGGGTCCAACACAAGAAATAACAAGAGAGTAAATGCAAAAAATAAGAAAGCTATAATAAAGATAACAGAAATGAATAAAATAGGAAAAAAACCAAGAGACCAACAGAAACAAAAGACAATTCTTTGAAAAGTCAAATAAAACAGAGAAATCTATAGCAAGATTGAGCAATTAAAAAAAGAGAAATGCATAAACAAACAATATTAGAAATGAAAAAATGGAGCAGAAATTCAAAATACTATTAAGAGGTTTAAGGTCGAGGTTCATTTTTTCCGTAAAGATATCCAGTTGTTCCAGCACCATTTGTTGAAAAGACTATCCTTTTTGCATTGAATTATTGGGGCAACTTTGTCAAAAATCAATTTACCACTGTTGTGCAGGAACATTTCCAGAAATAATCTAGTCCTGAAATTTTGTTAATACCACACTGTCTTGAGTACATACTGTTATTTTTGCTCTCTCTTGAATGTATCATCCACATTCTTATACCTTTACTAACTCATTAAAGATGTTGTTTCACTCAAATTGATTATCACCTATGGATCTAGAATTCCATAGGAAAACAATCTTTAAAGGAGCAGAAAACTTTGACTCCAGTATTTTTAAAAGAACTCAAAGATAACATCACGCAATTATTGCCCAGAGTTCATAAGCAATTGTCACAATCATCCCACAGGACTGGCACTGTCAGTGTGAGCTAAGAATGTACCCTGAAAATAAGAAACATACTGTAATTCAATCTATTTTTAAAAAAAGAAAAGAGAACAAATAGGAAAATAGCAGCTACTGGACGAAATAATTCTGCCCAACTTTGAAAGATCTCAATAACCTCGCACTAGATTACTCACGAACATTTCCCCTCTCCCTTTATTCATAAATGTATAAAATTTCTTTAACCACTTGTCCTATGGCCAAGCCATGGCCTTTCTTCTTTGTGACTGTGCTTATGCTAATCGCCCATCTCGCATGCTCTTTTACCTTTCTGCCCTCTAAACTCTGCTCATTCTTCAGAGTGTAGCCTGGGCTCCACTGGCTCTTGAGAAGCCTCCCTAGCCTGTTCCAGCCCAAGACTGACCTCTTTTGTGATGCTTTGTATGACTTTACTTCCCAAATGACCAAGTATTTTCTGTTGTAGACTCTTGGCTCTCTCATGTACTAGTTTTATTAGTTCCTTATATATATTATATATACATCAATGTATATATGTTCTTATAGTTATCTTTGTAGTTGGATCATAAATCTAAGAAGAGAACATTATCTTCTTTTTATTGTATTTCCCATAACACACTTCTGGGCATGTAGATATTCAATAAATGTTCATTAATTGAGGGATATGATTAAAATTTATAAAAATATGAGGGTATAAAAGAGAAAACATGGACTTAGACACCAAAATGCTATGAAATTGAGGCATACCTTTAGGTTTAGCACTTCTTAGTGTCCTTCCTCTACTTTCCAATTTATCTGCTATTCTTCCCCTGGCTGTCTTTTGGAGCCCTTTCTCTCCAACTGCATCTGGACTGCCATCTGGATGTAACTTCTGAGCCTTCACATTTAGCCTCGCAACATTCAGCATCTTTAAGGAACGGCACATGGTGTTCATCTTCTGTCTCACTGGAGTACGAGGGATACCTCCTATCAAAACGACATCATGGGAAGAAACGTAAAATAACTTTTACTTCTGTGAACTCAAGAAGTACTTTAATTCAAATTAAATATTCTGTGAAAGAATACTGAAATGAAGTTTATCCTTTCAGAATGAGCTGAATTAGTTAGTTCTTAAGTCTCTTTCTACCTACAACAAAGGTAGAAAGAGAGCTCTTCTTTTAACTGAAGTTTAGGAACTAAACATCTGAATGTGATTAGATGATTTTTACATAAGACAAATGCCAAACAGACTCATTTTGGTGTTACCCAAAGGTCACAGGTTGTGATATAACTATTCTGATAGGGAATTTAGCAGTCTGCATCAAGAGCTACTTTTTGATACGGTAACTTGCTCCTGGAAACTTATGCTAAGGAAATCACTCAAAGAATAAATCATATGCATGATGTATTATTTACAATGATAAAAACTGAAAACAATCTACATGTTCAACAACGTAAGAATTTTGTAAATTTTGTTAAGGAATGAGGTAGAATAGCAACCAAAAAGGCAAGGTAGCAGATGAATAGATATTTTTAAGCAGCAAAGTTGTATTTAAATTTGTTATAACTAAAGATGAAAATGGTTTATTCATTAAGAAGGTAGGATTGTGGGTGATTTCTTTTATCACTATTGTAATAATGTAATTGTTTTCAAATTTGAAATACAAGAATTTGTCCTTCTTTATTCAGTTACCATTTCAACCTCATTTTAGGGAATGTCAATCTTTTAAAACATACAGTCTCAAAAAAAACTGCCTTAAGAAATAGCATTTCTACGTGCATACGTTTCTTTTTGCTGTCTTCCTGACTAGACACAGTGGATTCTTCACGAGACTTTCTCTGGTAGAGCTCGGAGAGGCAATGTGTTAATTCACTTTCAGTTTTGGAAGACTCTTCTTTATTAGATGAGGCAGCCCGCAGTAACCTGTGAACAAGATCTCTAGCATAAAGCTGAAATTCTGATTTTTCAAAATGCTTTAAAAACCAACAAAATTCATTATCCTTTTAAAAGCTAATCAAAAGATGTCCCCACAAGATGCCTTTAAAAATATATTTTCTCAGGAGGGAAAATGTTTCTTCTTTCATTTATGATTTGAACAAATTCAGGGGCAGAAGCTACTTGTTCACAAAACCATTAATCATTACATACAGTATTGACTTAAAAGATTCTTCATGTCCTAGGGTACATGCCTAATTATGGCAACTACTTCACTTCTGGGCTTCCACAGTTATTTTTTACTCAGTGTCCATAAGTTTTAATGTAATGTATATAAAGATGATGTAATACAGTATAATAAGTATCACGACGACTTCTGAATAATTCTTTCACATTGTAGTAAACTCATTTGGGATTGATGAGAATGGGAGAAAGTAGGGCAGGGGAATGATTGGTTATTAAATGCTTTTCCACCTAAAGCCAAATATCAGTTACTAAGGAAATTACAAAAATAGTATAATTTTCAAAATGTATTATTTGTATTTCACTATCACCCATTATCTGATATCATCTGATTTAAAAGGGGAGAAAGTTATAGTGACATTATTTGAATCCGCTGGGGCTATCAGCCTCATACATGCAGTAGGTCTGAAGCAGACTAATTCTCCCTAAGTGTGCTCGTGTTTCCTTTAAAAACGGGGAGGGTTTGCCATTTTTTAAAAAACTTATGAACCTTTCAAATACACAAAAAAATAGAGAGAGCATTATTAAATAGGTAAGTATGTACCTCCCACCAAGATTAAACACTTGTTAAAAGTTTGCCATACTCGCTTCAGATCTTTTTTAAATGAAATTAAGCATTACAGACACAGAGAAAGCCCCACCTAATCTTTTCCCATCCCTCCTCCCAGAGGTCTTCCTAAATTTGTGTGTATCTTATTTACAGAGACATACATATGCAACAAAACTAACATCAATTGCTATCTTATATGTTGTAAACTTTACATAAATGATATACATCTTTCTGCACTCAACATATTTTTCATGTGCATATAAATAGCTCTAGTTTATTTAGCTTTACTGAATCTATACTGAATTTAATCTATATACAATATTCTATTGTATAACTATACCACACTTAAATTTATTCATTTCCCTGCTGAGGCTCACCTGGTTCTTTCCACCTTTTCACTTTTAATGACTGGCAGTGAACATTCTAGTGTAGATCTCCTTGTGTTTGTGCAAAAATTTCTTTAAGGTAGACACCAAAAAGTGGAATTGCTGGGTGTCATAAAAAGTATGTAGTTTCTGCTTTACTAGGAATACAAATTGACTCTAAAATGATTGTAACTATTTATACTTCTATCATCTAAAGTGTTCTTGTTTCCCTACATGCCATTATCAGATTTACTAATTTTTGACAACCTGATGGGTAGAAAATAGAATCTTGTGGGTTTTTCTTATTGTGGTTTTAATTTCCATTTGCCTCAACTGAGTATCTTTCCAAATTATTGCTCTGTTGAATTTCCTCATGTGAATTGTTTGTTTGCATTCTCTGCCCAATTATCTACTGGATTGCTTGTCTTTTCTTAAATTGATTTTTAGGAGCTCTGTGCAATTTGGACACTAACCCTTTGTTGGTTATATGGATTATAGCTATCTGAGTCTATGACTAATCTTTTTCATCATATGGAAATTTTAAAATTCATTATAGTCATATATTTTCCTTCGTGGTTTGAATTTTTTATGTCTTATTTAAAAAATCCATTCCTAGCCTGATCTCCTGTTGTTTTTCCTTCTTACAATTTTAAAGTTGAGCTTTTCACATTTGGATTTTTAATTTATTAGAAATTTATTATTGTGTATGCTATAAAGTAGAAATCTAATTTCTATCTTTTTTCTTCTGCATAGCCAATTGTTACACCACCATTTATTGAATAGCCTATTCTCTTTGCTGTTTTATATTGCTGCCTTTGTCATGTGCCAAGCTCCCACAGGAGTGTGGGGGTCACTTTCTGGGCTCTCTATTCTGTTCCATTGGTCTACACCAAAACCACACTGCCTTATTTACTAGAGCTTTATGGTAAATTCTGCTATCTCATAGGAGAAAGTGCACCTGTTATATTCTTAGCCCTTTTGAGCTGTACCATGTCCATGAATCAGAAGATTCATTATTATTAAGATGTTAATTCCTCCCAAATTGACCTATAGACTCGATGTACTCTCAGTCAAAAATGCTGGCAGGCTTTTTTTGTGGAAATTAACAGGCTGATTCTAAAATTTACACGGAAATGCAAAGGATCTTAATAGCCAAAGCAATTCTGAAAAAAACGAAAAAACAAAAAACAAAGTTGAGAGGACTTAAGACTACCTGATTTCAGTACTCATGACAATGTGGTATTAATGTAATTTCTGGACTAGATTCTTTCCAGAAATAGACCTGCACAATGATGGTCAACTGATTTCGACAAAGGTGCCACAATAAATCAATGATAAAAAGAATGTTTTTTAACAAATAGTGTTGGAACAGCTGGATATATGTATGGAAAAAATAAACCTCGACTACACCTCTTAATAACGTTTTGAATTTCTGCTATATTTTTACATTTCTAATATTGTTATTTTTTTAATTGCTCAATCTTGCTACAGATTACTCTATTTTATTTGGCTTCTCAAAGAATCATCTTTTGTTTCTGTTGATTTCGATTGTTTTCTATTTGATTCATTTTTGTTCTTATCTTTATTATTGCTTTCTTTCTTTACTTTTTGGGTTTACTCTCTTGTATTATTTCCTGTGTTGGAGCCTTAGCTAATTGGTTTTTAATCTTTCTTCTTTAAAAGATAGTTTAAGTCTATACATTTTCCTTTAAGTATAAATTTAGCTGCATTATACAAGTTTGCTATTTTTCCTTTTTATTGAAATTGAACACTAAATATTTTCTGACATCCATAATATGAGAGCATTTTATTTTTGCAATTAATTTCTTCCAATTTTTTATTGTGGTAAAATATACATAACATAAACTTATCATCTTAACTACTTTTAAGTACATAGTTGAGTGGTATTAAGTATATTCATAATGTGCGACCATCACATCCAACCATCTCCAGAACTCTTTTCATCTTCTAAAACTGAAACTCTATAGCCATTAAACAATACTTTCCATTTGTAATTACTTTTTAGTATTATTGGACTATACCTAGAAAATGTGGTCTGTTAAAAAAAAAAACCCACATGCAGATAACTGAGAGCTGATTTCAATAATCACTACCCAGAGAAATAAGAAAGTCTTACCCAAATGACTCCATCAAATCTGAACTGGCCCCACTAAGGTTAGAGCAAGGAAACCACTTCTCTAAGACAGCTGCACTCCAGGGAGTGGTGCGGCCAAGCTCCTGCTGGGCCCACTCTGGAACAGGAGGAGCTACAGGGAAAAAGGAGCAGAGATGGGAGAGGAAGGAAAGGAAAAGAGGCATTAGAAACAAAGCAGAGAAACCAAGCACTTGCTCCTCCCTTGGACTGACAGTATTCTTCCAAAGGACATACAAAGCAGCATTGTTAACAACACTCCTTCATCTGCACCACCAACTCCAACAGGTCTGCATCGTCTCTGAAAAACGCTACTCCAAAAATGTACCAACACAGGCTTCCTTGCTGTTCCTCAAAACACCAGACACACCCTTCTCAGAGCCTTGGCACTTCCTGATGCCTCTACCAAAATGTTCTCTCCCTATCACTTCCTTCAAGCCTTTGCTCAAATATTACTTTTTCAACAACGCCTGTTTAAAATTGCAACCCTCCCACCCCTTAACACTCTCCATTCCTTTTTTCTTGCCTTATTACTATAGCACTTATCTCTTTCAAATATACTATATAATTTCATTATTTAGTTTGTCTTGTCTCCAATGACTAGATGGCAAGCTCCACGAGAACAGAGACCTTTGTTTATTTTGTTCTCTGATGCATTACCAGTACATAGAATAAGGCCCGACATGTAGCAGGCCCTCAATAAATCTGTTGAATAAATGAATGAATGGAGGGAATATCAAATTGATTATATTTATAAAAATATCTACCTAGCATAAATAAGGTGTGTATCATATTAGTAACAATGCAACGAATCAGAAGGTAGACAGAATCAGGACGGTTTACAGTCTTTATTAAACATATTAAAAACCAGGTTTCATATTATACCTTTAATTTCAAACTGTTTTCACAGAAGACTTTGGTCTTAGAAGTGCTTCAAGACTGCTAAAAATTATGATGATTTAAATTGCCTGAAGTATTGTAGCATGCTTTTATCCGTTTTACACCATACTGGGGTTCTACTAAGAGCATAGTGAGAAAAAAGTTCTGATGCTGGAAGGGATTGTAAACCTCTGCCCTAGACTCTGTTAGTTATTGGTTCAGAAGCTTACCAAAAGTAGCAGGATCTTCAAGTGAATTGTGAATCTGATTCAATACACCATCCATAAGATCGGAAAACAGGGACGCTGTGTCCTGGGGGCTCTCTTCCACAACTGTTTGGAGAAAATGTCTTTGAAATTCAGCCTCCTCTGTGCGGAACACAGTGAGAATTGTAGTATTGGTAGAGAGAGGGGAAATAATTCCAGTGATAGGGGGCCAGCCTTCACCAGGGTCCACATCGGCAACCTACAGGAGAAGTTCTAATTAGTTGAACATATTGTCATATGCCTAAAGAAGAATGTAGTTTAGTAAAAGACAGAACGATAGTTTCCCTAATGATTATTAATATAAAAGAGAAAACTGTGGAAAAGATAGACTTGATGGGTATTAGAGCTAGAATTGAACTTACTGATCATATAATCCTAATCCCTCAATTTACAAATAAGAAAAATCTAAGGTTACCAAGAATATTTAATAAGCACTTATTATAACTCACTGAACCCTCACAACCACTCAGGTAAAAGTGATTATTATCCCCATCTTACAGAGGAGGAATTGAGGCTGAGGAATAAGTAACCTGTTTTTTTGTGTGTGTGTGAGGAAAATTAGCCCTGAGCTAACATCTGTTGCCAATCCTTCTCTTTTTGCTGAGGAAGATTGGCCCTGGGCTAACATCTGTGCCCATCTTCTTCTACTTTATATGTGGGACGCTTACCACAGCATGGCTTGATAAGTAGTGTGCAGGTCTGCACCTGGGATCTGGACCTGTGAACCCCAGGCCGCTGCAGTGGAGTGCACGAACCCAACCACTATGCCACTGGGCCGGCCCCTAAGTAACCTGTTTAAGGTGACCTAGTTAGTAAGAGGCAGAAGCCAAGTGTGTCTGTCTTTAAAACTCATGCTCTTAACCACAAGGCAATACTACGACATAAGGGATTTACAGTAATGCACCACATAACAACGGTGGTCAACGGCTTTGGTCAATTTTAGACCACATACACAACAGTGGTCCCATAAGGTTAGTACTATAAAGCCTAGGTTGTAGTAGGTTATACCATCTAGGTTTGTGTAAGTATACTCTTTGATGTTTGCACAATGACAAAATCACCTAACAATGCATTTCTCAGAACATAGCCCCATCATTAAGCGGCGCGTGACAGTACTCAGATCACACAGTGGGCAGCAGAGCTGAGATCTAATCCAGATCACCTGACACTCCGGCCCAGTGCTCTTTCCATCAGAGCATACAACTCTTAGAACCACATCTGTTCAGATGACTACATAGTTTTTCTCTAGAATGTTTCACAATAGGATATAGACACCTTCTGAGGTTACAAAGGCAAAAGACAAAGTAAGGTAAGGAATTTTCTGGAAGTTTAAAAATAACCATCACCTTTAAATCAAATCTGGATATCTATGTGTTCCCTTTCAGAAGACATTTCTAAGTTTATGTAACTATTAGACACTATTATACCTAATTTTATAGTGTAGTGGCTTTTTAAAAATGAAATGTATTTATTATACAAGTAATAAATACATAATAGAATAGTCAAAAAATAACAAGAAATCACCCATCACTTTATCACCCTAACACAATCATTCCATTTGGCCCACAGCCTTTCTTCCTATGTGAATATAATTTAACTTAAGTGGATTCAAGGTACATGCAATTTATAAACTGTTTCTTCACTAATGAGCATTGCTGTCATGATGCTATAATATAGACAATATTATTTGCAAAAGCATCATCAGTTTCACTGAGACTATACAGGCATACCTCAGAGATATTGCAGGTTCGGTTCCAGACCACTGGAATAAAGCGAATATCGCAATAAAGCAAGTCACACAAATTTTTTGGTTTTCCAGTGCATATAAAAGTTATGTTTACACTATACCATAATCTATTAAGTGTACAATAGTATTATGTCTAAAAAAACAACGTACATACTTTAATTAAAAACTACTTTATTGGTAAAAAACGCTAACCATCATCTGAGCCTTCAGCGAGTCATAATCTTTTTTCTGGTGGAGGGTCTTGTAAAAAATGCAGTATCTGTGAAGCACAACAAAGCGAAGCACAGTAAAACAAGGCATGCATGTATTATGTAGGGTAGCTCTTGGCATTTCATAAGTGCACTTATTTCACTTTACCAATGTGTGATTAGACAAGAATAGTTAGCATGTAGAAGATACCTACCAGATGTAACTCATCAGCAGCCAGCCTGCTTACTAGCTGCTGAAATGACATCCTTTGAGACAATTTGTTCTCCTCTGGACTTTGTAGCATCCAGCTGTCAGTGCCCACAGTGCCGCTCATTGGGAGAAACCACTGGGCCACTGTGCCTTTTAGAAAAATTCTGACTGGTTTCTGAAAATGTCTCTGATGCATGGCCAAGGGCTCTAGGGTGACTGCCCATGTTTCTTGAATCTCTTTGCCTATTAGAAATAAAGAATATTAAAATTCTAATATAAGAAATAGTTATTAAAGATAGATTTAATAGTAAGAAGAAAAAATGAGATTGTCAGTTGAGGTACTAGTGTTGTCCCTTAGTTCACATCTCGTTCTACTGCCAACAGGCTATCCCAGCAAGTTCATTTAGCTCTACAGGAAAAGCTATATATGAACGGAATTACAGGGGCATGACTTGATGTCAGAACTTCTCAATAATTATGACTCAGAAATAAGTAGTCAAGCAATTCTCACTACTTACAAAAAAGAAGATACCACTTCTTAAATCCATAAAATACAGTGCATCATATCTTCTGAGGAGGTTAAATTTTAAAGACTGTGTATAATGGAACTACTTAAACAAAACTACTCTTGAAATTTCCTTAAACTGCACATAATGTATAACATAGTTTTATGCATAAATCCCTACATAGTTCCATATGAATACATCTGTGTGAATATATAATGTGCTCAGAAATGAGATTCATTATATAGTGAATCATATGGTAAAGCAAATTTATGAAGGTTCCAACATGCTGGCTCTTCCTGTCAGCACCATTTTCAGCTTCTGTTGACTAATTTGATATTTCTTCTCTTAGTCAATCATTGTTTCTCTATGGTCTTCAGTTTATCAATCTCTCCTATGAGGCAATGAAATCTTACTACTCAGCTTGGGCACTTGAACAATACTATCCTTCTTTTCAAACACTTAGGAAACTCTTTAAAATCATTCACTTGTTCTTTTCATACACGGCTGGCAGTTGTACATCAGAGTTCAATCCTTTCTTGTGGTATCTCTGATTTTGCTTAGACATCTTTTAATTCTTTCAGTTACAAGCATTAATTGAGTGCCTAGGCTGCTGGAAATTCTAAAGAAATTAAAAGCATGGGCCTGCCTTGAAGAAATGAATGTAACTGTGACCAAAAAGCTCCCCAAAATATTATTTGCTTACCTTCGACAGGGAGAAATAACATTCCTTCCATCGATGGAAATGAGGCTTCATACTCAGGAGAATTATAGAGCAAACAGTTTAAAGTGGAATCAGTTGGCAGAGCTGAAATCCAGGAAGAGAGGTGAGGTTCACAAGACAGCGTTCTTTCACTATGGAGCAGTGTCTCCTTTGCTTTTGTGAAATCCTGGCTGAAAGTTGCATAAGGCAAGATAGTGCCTCCTACATGGTGGAGCAGTTCATACACTGTCCAGTACCCGAGGTGGTCTGGGGACTCCCACAACTGAAATAAAAATTACAAAGAACCTCAGGTTATGGTAAAGTAGGCATTCATAAATAAAGCTAAGGGAAATCAGGAGAGATAAAAGTTGATACCTAAAGGATCAAATTACACAATTGATGTATTTGTTAAGCCAAACACAAATAATGGCCAGCGTCCCATTACTCTACAGCCCAAGAATATATTTACTACATAATATGCCTTCAAGAAAGTGTCCACTTAGTGAAAAGAGCACTTGGATTCTATTTTTTTGTCAAGGAACAGAAGTGATGCAAATCGCTGGGGATACATCATAAAATGTTAGAGGCAGAAGGAATACAAAACCATGACTCATGAATAGAAATAATTCTGTCCTACACAACACAACACTGGCCAGGTATCATGGGAGTGAGGCATGAGATCATTGCTGACTTGCCCACCCCACAGGACTGTAGGGAACAAAGAGGTCTTCTCAGTCCTATCCTCACTGCTTTCACAAATGCCCTCATCATCTCTCCCTTGGACTCCTACTGTAGCCTATAAAGTCTATGTTCCGCCTCTAATCTTTCTTCCATGTTGCTCTAAGAAGTATCCTTCCAAATCATACATCTGATCATGCTACTTCTCTAAAAACTTTGAAGGGCTTCCCACTGCCTCCACGATCAAGTAACTCTTCAGTATAGCCATAAAGCCCTTCACAACCCTAAACAAGCTTTCCAAACACCCATCCCTACCTTCCAGGCACACCGAACCATCTGCTGTTTCCTGAACATACCACATTTCATAATGCTTCCGTGTTTTTGCTGATTCTGTTTCCTGCACCTTACCCTTCCTTTTTCACCAACTAGATGCTTATTATACTTCAGCATCTAGCTTAAATCCTGCTTTCTCTGTAAAAGCCATTCCTCATCCCTTCACACATAAGCTGCCTCTTCATTCATCTTCTTTCAACAAGCTTTTATTGAGCAATCTTTATGTGCCATGAACGAGTAAGACCAAGTCCCTGTCTTCTAGGATCTTAAAGTCAGGGGTGGGGTGGGTAAAACAGCAATAACACGAAATATTTAACTGAGAATCACAATACAACATGACAACATTCAGGTACTATGGGAACATGAAGGAGGAGCACCTATCCTAGAACATGGTTATCATGCTGATTTGCCTACTCCACGGGGGAGTTAACAACATTAAACCTTCAATTGTATGTGAATATGAAGTCTTCTAGGTCATCTCCAAACCTTCCATTATATTCAAGTTCAAAGAGGGGCATAAGAGTGCCCAAGGGCACAGGCAAGGCAATGATAGACCAGTGCAAGAATCAAGGACTGTCTTGGATAGTGCTTTTAAAGTTAGGGTTGTGACCCTTTGATGGACTTGGATGGATGCACTGAGCGGTTTATAATCAGCATTAAAGAAAAAAACTAGAATAGAAAATATCACATGTAATGAAGAAAAACAATGTATTGTGAAACTTTTTTTTCAGTTATGCATACTAGCTTGGAAAATGCTATAATCGATTAATCAATATTTGCTGTTACCACTCATGTGTCCATGCCTGTGTTCACTGCTATGGGAGAGAATGTTAAACAAAAAAATTGTTGAAACTGTTTCAGCCAGAGGACCAGCCAGGGGAAAAAAAACTGATTATCAAATGAAAGGTAAAACTTTAAAAAGAGTTGAAAAGGACATTAACTTTTGATTAAAACGTAATATATGCACAGGATTAAAAAAAACTACAACCAGTATATACAGCATGGTTACATTTTCCATTTTTATGCATATTATAGGATAAGTGACAGACATCCTAATAGTAGTTTCAAATGTGGGGATTTATAAATGGTCCACTAGGCCATGTGGGAGATCAAGATTTGGCCACCCTGAAATCTATCTCTTTACCTTGGTTGTTTTCTCTGAGGACATTTGACCTCCCCCACTAACTGCCTAAAGAAGTTGACATGGTAGCTCCTTCCTGGAACAGATCTATCATGATGGCTGTAAAGATAACGTACGGTAAATGTTACAATAGGAAAGGCACCAACAAGCCCCTCTTATCAGAAGTTCTGTCTCTCTGGCCACATTCTCTGGATGACCCAGTGAAGAGTTGCCAGACAATCATTTACATTTATAAGGGAAATCTCCATTTGTAAAGGTATCTCCCTCTCTGTTTGGAGAAGAGAGGGGGATGAGCTCATCTCTAGTGACTTGTCAATGTGGAAGGTGAGGCCTTGAGCTGTATAATAAACCTTACTCTTGTTTACTGTGCTTTAGTGGTAATCTCCTGTAACTGACTCCCCCCACCCCCAAAATCCTCCTTTGTCATTGGCTGAAAATGATATTTAAGACGAGAATTTCTGCTATTGTGTTGAGAAACGCAGTGTCCCTGATTTCTCCCATGTATACATGTTATTAAACTTGGTATTATTTTCTCCTGCTAACCTGTCTTGTTGATTATTTGGCCAGCCAGAAGAACCTTAAGGAAAAGGGCAGAGAGAGATTCTCCCTCTTCCCCCGACAGCCACAAGCTCCAAGAAAGCAGGGACCACATTTGTCTGGTTCAGTAAAAGTACACCCAGCATACCTAGAGGTATGTAAGAAACATAAGTTGAATAAATCAGAGGCATAAAGTCGAAAATGTGCCAGGGGTCTCCTCTGCTCCCTTCTATCCTATATCTTTGCAAGAGTTCTGTGGGCTTGAAGCCCTCCTCCCCATCTGCGAGTCCACGTTGTTTCTCCCCCAATTCTACTTCCCAGACTGTGAGCTCCGCAAGGCAGGTCCTGGATTTTCTCTTCTTCCCTTCTCTCTACCCCTGTACAGAGAGCTCCCCAAGGACAGGGCCTAAGGCTCCTTTTTGCCTCCACAGCATGGCTGGACAGAGAATTTACAATAGGAAAAGATAGATTTTCACCAGACAAAAAAATTCCAGAAAAGCTAAAGATCATCTAATGGGCGTTTTCTTGGGGGAAACAATATAGCAGATGTGTGAAGGGAAGCCTCAGAGAAGACCTATCCCCTCAGATGGTGGAACATCAGAACTGGAAGGGATTTTTAAAAAGATCCAATTAACCAACTTATTTTAATGCTCTTCTGAAAAAAGAATCTTGAAGCCCCGTCTGCCAGACTTATTTCTAGCCAGCATTTGATATAAAACAATTCCAGAACAAAGTCTTTGATGTGATGTGATATCAATTACCCCAAATCGAGCACTTATATGTTGTGTGTTGTGTCCTACACTGGATTTGCTGCCTTACCAAATTTTAATTTCTAGGATTCCATTTTCTCCATCAAATGTTTACCATCCTCCTAAACACTTTTGTCCTTTCCCTTTCTTCTTTGACAAGCCATTGCTCCTTTATTTTGCATTTGCTACGGCTTTTTTGAGCTCTGTATAAGAGCATGTTGGAAATTTGAACACACCATATCATTATTTAATTATCTGCTCATTTTTCATCTGTAATCTTGCAATTTAACTCACTTCTAGTTTAGTGACATGTATTTCCAATAAGTGGCATCACATCTTCCACCTGGTTAAACCACCTCCCCATCAATTAGAACAAAATCTGCACCTACTACCTTGGTCCTACAGATGGGCCTCTCCTGCCTTCTGACTTCCTCTCCTGTTGCACTCGCCCTTGCCTACTAGGCCCGTCCTTGCCTACTAGGTCTCAGCATTCCTTGCCTTTTTGTTTCTGAAACAAACTAAGCTCATATCTTTACACCTGCTCTTCACTTTGCCTGGAATGTTCTTTCCCAACCTTCACATTCCTCCCTCACCATTCAATTCTCTGTTCAAAAAGGCCTTCCTTCCCTGACTACCAGCCTGTATACAACAGCCACCCCCTTCTACCTCCTCTGCCCCACTGCCAGCCCCTTCCCCAGCTTTCTTTTCTTCAGAGCATTATTTGAAATCCTATCACTTACTTGCCTATCTGTTTATGCTGTTAATCTTATCAGTTTAATCTATCTTCCCCCCTAGAAAGTAAACTCCACTTGGGCTGACCACTGCATCCCCAGCAGCTAAAACAGTGTGGTAGGCACCCAATGCAGCGGCTTCTCAAGGAACATTTGTTGACTAAATGAAGCGACAGGAGGAAAATGGTGAAGGTAAAAATATATACTTATCCCCACACTTAATTGGAGCGCAGGCCCCATGGCCTCAACAAAAATTCAAATTAGCCATTCGGGACTGTAAGTACACAAGAATTTATTCATTTAGTCAACAAATATTTACTGAACACCTACAATGTCTGATACACACCTGCAGGAGACACAAAGACACGTCAGACCTGGGGCCTGCCTTCCAGGTGTTTTAGACTAGATGGAAGGTGAGAGATGTGCACACCTGAACACAATGGAGAAAGCGTAAGTGCCACACAGAGTGTGTGGAAATTCAGAGGTGGGGGTTGAGTAGCAGCCATTTGGGCAAAGCCTTAAAGGATGAGAAGGGAGAGCACTGGCGTGCTCAGCGCAAAACAACGGTTCAGGCCTGTCGACCAGCCGGAGGCGGCTTCCGTATGCTGGAATATGGGTCGTGGGTGGGAGAAATAGTCTGGGAAGGCCCTTAAACGCTTCGACGTAGCAGTTACCAAGGACTACCTATTTTGTTGTGAAGACTGTCCCTATTTGTGACCACAGGACTTGCCTGCCGAAGGGACGCACGCTGGTCATGCTGGTGTCACTGTGGGTCTGTGGGCTGCTCTGCACACGCCGCAAGTTCGGTTACCCAGGAGAGCACCGTGCACTAAACCGGCGTTCACTACAAACTTACCTTATTCCGCTCTGTGGTGTCCACCCAGTACAGGGTGACCTTCCGGGCGATCATGACCTCCTGGACTCTCTTGGGCAGCAGCTTCTCCATGACTTGCTTAGGAGCGGGCGGCAGGCGCTGGGCCTGGGCCTCGCACCCGGACACGAACTGCAGCAGCTCCCTCTGCGAGTGCGGGCAGGGGGCCAGCAGGAAGACGGCGTTCGCAAAGCCCCCGAGCGCGCCCCCGGCCTCCCTGGCCTCGCTCTCCACGTCCAGCAGCCTTCTCCCCCGGCTGCGCAGGACCGGCTTCGTGGGCGATGTGATCTCGGGCCGGTCCCACTGGTAGTCCAGCAGCGTCTCCATCAGCGCGCCGTGCGTGTGGGCGGCCCGGGGCGTCGGGCCCGGCAGGTGGCCGCCGTGGGCGCCATCCTCGAGCCTGGCCTCCAGCTCCTCCTCGAAGTCCTCCCAGGAGCGGGCCCCCAGCTCGCGGAAGTCAGATGCGCGGGAGGGTCGGCTCCGCGCCCCCTGCGAGTCGAAGAACTTGAAGGCCCAGCGGACCCTGGCCAGGCCGAATCGGCAGCTCAGGTGAGTGAGGAGGCGCAGGGCGGCCCGCCGGAGCGGGCTCTGGCCGGCGGCGCCTCCCGCGGTGTCCAGCAGCAGCGTGACGTTGTGACAGCAGGCCATGGCGGCCGCGCCGCCGCCCCAGGGCTCCGGCTGGGGCCCGCGCCGCTCTCCCCTAAGCCCTTGCTTCAGGGAACCAGCGCCATTCACTGCTTCCCTCAGAGGCCCCGATCGAAACGCTCCCGCGCTCTCCAAGAGCTGCTGCCATTGGCGGAGCCAACTCCCAAGATCAGCTCCTATTGGTCACTTGCCTTACGTAAGTTACGTGTGCAACTTCCATCCTTGAAGCTGATTGGAAGGGCGGTGGAGGACACCTCTTCTTGATTGGTGAAGGGCGTGACTGTGGGCGGGGCGCCATCTTCCGGGAGAAACTTAACATTCATTGGCCTGAGCCCTCGTTTTAAAATTTAAAGAGATGGTGCTTCGGCGCCGTGTCATGAAGTTTCACTTTGGGGAAGGAGACCAGCGTTTGGGCGATTATGCTCAGGCGTGAGTGCCGGCTGCCGGGAGACGTTTACTTAAGACCTTGAAAACTTAGTAGCGGAAGGGAATTTGGGATGGTTGAATCGAACTGGTTTGAAGACACCCTAGACTTTCTATGGAGTAAAATCCGACGGTGAAGGCTTTAATTTTTTGTAATTTAAGAAACAATTATTAAAAATTAAAAGTTCACTCCCTTTGCCCCAGTAACTTATAGGAGTTCCTCTGAAGAAGGTAATCAGAGATCCAGATAAAAGACGTGTGTACCTTATACAGTTTATGTAACTTGAGAAAAATTGGAAACAGCTTGAATGGGAAACATTAAATAAGGTATGGTACATCCCCAAGAGGAACATAGGCAGCTTTTTTTTTTCTTTTTTGATGAGGAAGATTAGTCCTGAGCTAACATCCGTTGCCAATCCTTTTTTTTCCTGAGGAAGACTGGCCCTGAACTAATAACAGCCGTGCCCATCTCCCTCTATTTTATATGTGGGACGTCTGCCACAGCATGGCTTGATAAGCCGTGCTTATGTCCACATCCGGATCAGAACCCTCCAACCCGGGCTGCCCAAGCGGAGCTCTTGAACTTTAACCACTACACCACCTGGCTGGCCACCCCCCCCACCCCCCCCTTGCAGCTTTTTCTTTTTCTTTATTTATTTTTTTGTGAGGAAGATCAGCCCTGAGCTAACATCCATGCTAATCCTCCTCTTTTTGCTGAGGAAGACCAGCTCTGAGCTAACATCTATTGCCAATCCTCCTCCTTTTTTTTTTGTTCCCCAAAACCCCAGTGGATAGTTGTATGTCATAGTTGCACATCCTTCTAGTTGCTGTATGTGGGATGTGGCCTCAGCATGGCCGGAGAAGCGGTGCATAGGTGCGCGCCCGGGATCCGAACCGGGCCGCCAGTAGCAGAGCACGTGCACTTAACCGCTAAGCCACGGGGCCACCCCGTGCAGCATTTTAAAATAATGTTTTTATACTTAATGTTAGATGAAAAAAAGACTGCAAAACAGCACATGCAGTGAGATCTCCAAATTTTCTATCTACATGTATATTTCTAAACTGTTAAGATAATACTGTGTATCGGAAGTTGTCTTTGTGTCTGGGTGATGAGATTATGGTAATTAAAAAAATTTTTTTTTATTCTTTTCTGCATTTTCTAAATTTTCTACAATTCTCTATTTCTATATTACTTTTACATTCAGGGGGAAATATCCTCAATGAATAAAAAGAGTCCTCGTGTTGCAAATAGAAGAATCCTCAAGTGTAGAGAAGTCTGTGAGTCTAGATGGGAGCAGTTTCTATTATTATTGGTAACAGCAGAGAAGAATTTAAACTCTCTCTCTCAGGACTGGCCCACCTTTAAATTTCCTTCCCATTGTGAGATTCTCTGAGCCAGCTGTTTCAAGAAAGGCCACCACTGATATTTTGTAGTTTGTCCATGAATAAAACAAACTAACATTTCCTGATCCACCCACTGTCATTTTAGAGCAAAAAACATTTGTTAGTCTTAGTGTGCCTGGCACTTGTTAAAAACTTCCACGCCTATTGTGTTGTTTATCATTCATTCAACAAATAGTCATGACAGGGAACAATGTAAATAAATATCCCTCCCTTCAGTGAGCTTACATTCCAGTAGGGGGAACCAAATAATAAAATAAATAAGTAAAAGATATGTTATCTTTTATTAAGGGCTATGGAGAAAATTTAAGCAGAAAAAGGGGATAGGGAGTAGGTAGGGTTGTGCAATTTCAAATGGGATAATCAGGGAAGCCTCACTGAGGTGATATTTCAAAAAAGACCCTTGGAGAGAAGGGAGAGAGCCCTGTGGACAGCTGGGAGAAGAGGGTTCCAGGAAGAGGGAACAGCAAGTGCAAAGGCCCTGAGACAGGAGTTTGCTCCCTTATTCTCCACGCTCACTTCTTGAGAGTTTTTATTAAGCTCATTCTTTTACAAATAGTGGAGACTGAGGCTCAGAGCAATTAAGAATCTTCTCCATGATTTCATACACAGCAGAACCACAAATGGAATCAAATTCAGAATCCAGAAAGCAAATTCCCAGGGTACAGTGCTTGCAACCTAGATTGAAAAGCTTCTTAAAGAAAGACTCAGAACACTTTTTAAGAGTCAAGTTGATTGGTCAGGTCTTTGTTTAAAACAATGACAGAGATCTGGCTATGTACTCTCCCTAGATCAACAATCCCTCCCCAGATCAACAATCTCCCTTAAAGGTTGTTTGTTTGTTTAATATTTGTTTCCCTTTCACTCCCTTCCTTGTACACTTTTATTTAGTGAAAAGTTATTGTGTATCTGCCTACTGTTAGTGGCAGTGAGGGATGGATGTAAAAAGAAGAATAAACCTTAATATTTGACCCTAGAGGGAATTAAAAGCAACAGAGCACGGAATGCTTTAGTGATAATTTAACGCTAAACTGAATGTTTAGTATTGCCAAAAGAAGAAACTATTCCAAAAGAAACCATCACAGTGAGTTAGGGTGGCCAGATATGCTACCCTAACACTGGACTGGGAAGGGGGAGAGTGTGAGAAGAATTTTATCATGGGTGGAGATTTTCCATGCCTTAGGCACCAGGCAGGTAAAGGAACTGCGACACCGTAGGCATTAGAGATAAATAGGAAATGTCTCTTTTTAATTTTTTTTAATCTTACCAAAGAAAAGGCTAAGGCACTGAACTATCCAGTTAAATACTGAAAAACTGGCCCTATGGTCCCCCCACTGGAGAATATGATCATCATAGCAATAGCTAGTTTATTGAGTACTCACTATGTACTAGGCAATGTTCTGCAGAGATTTCATAGAGAAGGTAAACATTTAACTGAGTTTTTGTAGTTTGTCACCAGTAAAACAATATAGAGATTGTAAGATAGCCTTTTCTTTTTTTTTTTGCAGGGGAAGATTTGCTCTAACATCTGTTGCCAATCTTCCTCTTTTTTCCTTTTTCTCCCCAAAGCCCCAGTACATAGTTGTGTAGCATAGTTGTAGAGTTGTAGCTCCTCTATATGGGATACCGCCTCAGCTTTGGCTTGATGGGCGGTAAGTAGGTCTGCGCCCAGGATCCTAACCAGCGAAACCTGGGCCGCTGAAGTGGAACAAGTGAACTTAACTGCGCGACACCGTGCTGGCCCCTTTTCTAGTTCTTCTATGTGAGCTGCCACCACAGCATGACTACTGACAGACAAGTAGTGTGGTTCCACGCCCAGGAACCTAACCCAGGCAGCCAAAGCGGAGCGCTGCGAACTTTAACCTCTAGGCCATCAGGGCTGGCTCAAGATACCCATTATTTTATGTCACACTGAAAGAGAGAAAACATTCAGCCAATTGCAGTAAACCAGTGCTTTCTAATCACTTGGAATTTTTTGGTTTATATTTGAAAGAGCTCCTTTAGATTTCTGTAAACATAATTTTAAAAAATTACTTATCACTCTTACACATATGAAAGACAAAGAGAAAATAAACAAAATTAATTAGTTAAAGTACTCCTAAAACTTCTTCACATTCAGAATCTCACTCCTGAATCAGTTTTCAATTCACTCATCAGTGTCCATCTTTTCACACAATATCATTCTCTCTGCCATCAGGAGTGTTGGCAATGAACATTTCTCAAAAGAGTGCTCCACTACTGTCTCTGGTATTTGCTTTCAAACTACTTTCACCCATTCTGCAAGTTTTGACACAAGCCACTGACCATGACACTCGCCTCACTACCTCTCACTGGCCAACAGATCTTTTATAAAGGAGAGCAGAGAAATAAGGTGGTAGCCAGGGGAGATAAGGAGTTTAGAAAAAGTTGGTTTTTTTTTTTCAGATATATCATAATGTGTGTGCTTTTGCCAGGGTCAACTAATAAGATGAAGTTTTTTTTTTTTGGTGAGGAGGATTAACCCTGAGCTAACATCTGTTGCCAATCCTCCTTTTTTTGCTGAGGAAGATTGGCCCTGGGCTAACATCCATGCCCATCTTCCTCTACTTTATATGTGGGACGCCTACCACAGCATGGCTTGATGAGCAGTACATAGGTCTGCACCGGGGATCTGAACCTGCGAACCCAGGGACGCAGTAGCAGAGCATGCGAACTTAACCACTCTGCCACCAGGCCAGCCCCTGAAGATATTTTAATCAAGGTGAGGAAAAGAAAAAATAGCCAGAATGAGTTGAGGACAGGTCTAATTACACTTGGAGCTGAATGCAATCAAGTAGATTTACAAATTGTGCGTGTGTGCACACGTGTGTGTGTGTTTAGCACCAAAAAAGTCACAAAGCTTGAACTGAGAAAAATGATATTTGTTTGGATGAAAATAATGACCTACGGACCTCCAGGATCTTACATAAGCTGTAATAGATTGTAAGACCTTAAGAAAGTCATAGCCTCTGATGGACCTACAAATGAAGTCTGACAAGATAAAGGAAAACCGAGGGTCTAGCCTGGATAGCTATGCCTAGGGAGCAGAAACTGACCTAATCAGGGGGGTAAAAGCACCCGCAGCTCAAGGGAGCTCAAAATCTCTTCCTACCAGGATCTTGGTATCACTATGACCCAAAGTTCTGTGTCCCTCCTCTTTTCCCACCTCACAAGTGACAATGTTTATTGCACATACCCAGTCCCTCTTCCGGTTGTGTGAGATCAGTATGATTTGGCTGATAACATGGGTTTTTTGTTACTTTTTATTTTGAAATAATCATAGATCAAGGTTCATTTTGTTTGTCTATGGGTATTCAAATGGTCCAGCACCATTTGTTTAAAACACTATCCTTTCTCCACTGAATTTTATGAAAAATCAATCCTTGAAGACATTATGCTAAGTGAAATAAGCCAATCATGAAGGGACTGTATACTGTGTGATTCCACTCATATGAGGTACCTAGAATAGGATGACTCATAGAGACCAAAAGCAGAATGGTGGTTGCCAGGGGCTTGGGGGAGGGGAGAATGGGAGGTATTGTTTAATGAGTACAGAGGTTCAGTTTGGGAAGATGAAAAAATTCTGGAGATGGATGGTGGTAATGGTTGCACAACAATGTGAATGTACTTAATGCCACTGAACTGTACATTTAAAAATGGTTAAAATGGTAAATTTTATGTTAGGTATATTTTATTACAATTTTAAAAATGGTAAATTTTATATTATCTACATTTTATCATAATAAAAAAATCTGTGAGCTAGAAAAAAAATCAGTTGGGTATATTTGTATGGTCTATTTTGGTTTCTTTATTCTGTTCTGTCGATCTATGTGTCTATCCCTCTGCCAATACCACACAGTCTTGATTACTGTAGCCATATAATAAATCTTAAAATCACATAGAATGATTCCTCCCACTTAATTTTCTTTGTTCAAAATTGTTTGTTATCCTAATTCCTTTGCCTTTCCATTAAAATTTTAGAATAAGCCTATCTGTATCTAGAAGTAATCTTGCTGGAATTGCATTGAACTTATAGATCAAAATGGGGAGAACTGATATCTTTACTATGAGTCTTCCAATATGTATGTGAACATAGTATGTCTCTTCATTTATTTACATCTTCCTTGATTTTTTTTTAAAGATTTTTTTAAATTTATTTTATTTTTTATTTTATTTATTTTTTGTGTGTGTGAGGAAGATCAGCCCTGAGCTAACATCCGTGCTAATCCTCCTCTTTTTGCTGAGGAAGACTGGCCCTGAGCTAACATCTATTGCCAATCTTCCTCCTTTTTTTTTCCCCAAAGCCCCAGTAGATAGCTGTATGTCATAGCTGCACATCCTTCTAGTTGCTGTATGTGGGACACGGCCTCAGCATGGCCAGAGAAGCGGTGCGGTGGTGCACCCCGGGATCCGAAGCCAGGGCCGCCAGCAGCAGAGCGCGCGCACTTAACCACTAAGCCACAGGGCCGGCCCACATCTTCCTTGATTTTTTGGTCCAAAAAAATTGATTTATTTTGTGGTTTTTTACCATACAAGTCCTGTACATGTTTTGTTAGGTTTATACCTAAAGTAACGCTTTTTTTGAGCAATTGTACATGACGTATTTTTAACTTCAGTTTCCATGTGTTCAGTACTAGCATATAGAAATATAGTCAATTTTTGCATGTTTATCTTGTATCCTGCAATCCTGCTAAATTCACATACTAGTTCTAGGAGAATTTTGAGTTTGTTTTTTGTTTTTTCTTGTAGATTCCTTGGGATTTCCTAGGTAGCCCATCATGTTATCTGCAGATAGGGACAGTTTTACATCTGCCTTTCCAATCTATAGCCTTTTATTTCCTTTTCTAGCCTTACTGAGCTGGCTAAATAAGAGTAGTGAAAGCGTTCATGCTGCTTTGTCTCTGATCTTAGGAGGAAAGCATTTACTCTTTTACCATTAAGTATGTTGTTAGCTGTTTTGTAGATGTTCTCTGTCAAGTTAAGAAATTTCCCCTTTATTCCTAGTTTTCTAAGAGTTTTTGTCATAAATGGGTGTTGAATTTTGTCAAATGCTTCTTCTGCATCTATTGATATGATCATGTGATTTTTGTTTGTTTATACAGTGGATTACATTGACTGATTTTTGAATATTGAACCAGCCTTGCATACCAGGAATAAATCCCACTTGGGCATAGTATATATTTCTCTTTATATATTGACGAATTCTATTTGCTGATATTTTGTTAAAGATTTTTGCATCTATATTCATGAGGGATGTTAGTCAATAGCTTTGTTTTCTTATACTGTCTTTGTCTGGTTTTGGTATCAGGTAATACTGGCCTCATAGAATGAGCTGGGAAGTTGTTACACAACAATGTGAATATGGTTAACAATACTGAACTGTACATTTAAAAATGACTAGAAGGATAAATTTTATATTATGTATTTTTTTTTTACCACAATTAAGTATTTAAAAATGAGTTGGGAAGGATTCCCTTCTCTTCATTTTCTGGATGAGATTGTGTAGAATTGGTTTTAATTCTTCTTTAAACCATTGGTAAAATTCTTCAGGAAAACCATGTGGGCCTGGAGATTTCTTTTTTAGGAATTAATTAATTACAAATTCCACTTCTTTAATAGTTATAGGGCTATTCGAATGATCTGTTTTATATTGGGTGAGTTATGGTAGTTAGTGTTTTCCAAAGAATTGGTCCATTTTATTTAAGTTGTCAAATTTATGTGTATAGAATTGTTTGTAGTATTCTTTTTGTTTTTTTGGTAGTATTCCCTTATTATCCTCTCGATGTCTGCAGGGCCTGTAGTGATAGCCTCTGTTTCATTCTTGATATTTGTAATTTGTGTTCTCTCTTTCTTTTTCTTTTATATCAGTCTTGCTAGAGGTTTGTCAACTTTATTGATCTTTTCAAAGAGCTAGGTCTTTGTTTCATTGATTTTTTTTTCTGTTTTTAATTTCATTGATTTCTGCTCTTTATTATTTCTTTCCTTCTGCTTGCTTTAGGTTAATTTTATTCTTCTTTTTCTAGATTCTTGAAGTGAGAGCTTAGATTATCGATTTGAGACTTTTCCTCTTTTCTAATGCATGCATTTAGTGCCATAAATTTCCTTTTCAGCACTGCATTAGCTGTGTCCCACAATTTTTGACACATTATATTTTCATTTTCATTCAGTTCTTTTTTTTTTTTTTTTTGGCTGAGGAAGAGTGGCCCTGAGCTAATATCTGTTGTCAATCTTCCTCTATTTTGTATGTGAGCCGTCACCACAGCATGGCCGCTGACGAGTGGTGTAGGTCTGCCCCCTGGAAACAGAATCTGGGCCGCCTCGGAGCACGCCGAACTTAACCACTAGGCCATCAGGGCTGGCCCCTCATTCACTTGTATTTTTTAAAAAAAATTTCCCTCGAGACTTCCTCTTTGACCCATGGATCAGTTAGAAGTGTGTTGTTTAGTTTCCAAGTTTTTAGAGATTTTCCTGTTATCTTTCTATTATTGATTTCTAGTTTGATTCCATTGGTTGGTGGACACACTCTGTATGACTTCAGTTCTTTTAAATTTACTGAGGTTTGTTTTATGGCCCAGGATGGTCTATCCTGATTTTCTGTCTAGTTGTTCTATCAGTTGTTGAGAGAGAGATGTTGAAGAATCCAACTATAATTGTGGGTTTGTCTATTTCTCCTTTGCTTCGCTTATTTTGCATGTCTGTTGTTTGATGCATACACATTTAGAATTGCTATGTCTTCTTTGTGGGTTGACCCTTTTATCACTATGTAATATCCCTCTCTATAAGTGGTGATTTTCGTTCCTCTAAAGTACTTTATCTGCTATTAATATAGCCCTTCTTGCTTTCTTTGATTAATATTTCCATAGTATATCTTGTTTCATCTTTTTACTGTCAACCTACCTATATCATTATATTTATTTATTTATTTGTTTATTTATTTTTTGTGAGGAAGATCGGCCCTGAGCTAACATCCATGCCTATCTTCCTCTACTTTATATGGGACGCCGCCACAGCATGGCTTGACAAGCAGTGCATAAGTCTGCATCCAGGATCTGAACCTGTGAATCCCAGGCCGCCAGAAGCGGAGCACACACACTTAACGGCTACGCCACCGGGCTGGCCCCCTATATCATTATATTTGAAGTGAGTTTCCTTAAGTAATATCTGAGTCATTTTTTAAAATCCATTCTGCTGGTCTCTGTCTTTTAGTTCATGTATTTAGACTATCTACATTTAATGTAATTATTGATTATTAGGGCTTAAGTGTGCCATTTTATTTTTTGTTGGTTTTTTAGTTTTCTTTTTTTCCCTGCTTTCCTGTGGGTTAATTGAACATTTTTTTAAAATTCCATTTTGATTTATCAATTGTATTTTTTAGTGTATTTCTTCATATAGATGTGTTTTTCTTAGTGTTTTGTCTAAGTATTCCATTATATACATATAACTTACCACAGTCTACTGGTGAAGTATAGTGTATTAATTATAGAAATATTACCTCCTTCTAGGTCCCTTTACCTTCCCTCCCTTATAATTGTCTTAAATATTTCCTTTACAAATATTGATAAACACATTAGACAATGTAATAATTTTTGCCTTAACCATCAAACATAATATAGAAAACAAGAAGAGAAGGAAACCTTATTGTATTTACCCATATTTTTACTCTTTCCATTGTTCTTTCTTTCTTCCCAATGTTCCAAGATTCCTTCTTTTATCGTTTCCTTCCTGTTTCAAAACTTCCATTAGCTATTCTTTTGGGGTAAGACTGCTGGCAGTAAATTCCTTAATTTTCCTTCATCCAAGAATGTCTTAATTTTCTCTTTATTCCTGTAGGATATTTTCACCGGATGTAGAATCCTGAGTAGACAGTTCTTTTCTTTTTCATCACTTGAAAAATGTCATGTCACTTCCAGCTGGCCCCACCGTGGCCTCCACTGACACAGCGGGTCGGTGGGCAGCATTACTGCCGGATGGTGGTGAAAATCCTCTGGGCCATAGTTTTCCTTGGAGTTTGGCCGGACTGGATTGATTATTGTCTAAAAGTTTTCTGTCTTGCTAGTCTGCCCCTTTCCTGGTCTTTTGACTAGAGAGAGCAGACTTTTCTTGGGGCATTTTTTGTCTGCATCCGTTGGTGTATTAGGTTGCCAGCTGCTCCAGTATCCCCTCGGGATATAAAAGGCCAAAAAAAAAAAAAAAACCTCAGGGAACTCACTGCCATGTCATTCCTTGGGTCCCAGGATCCCCAGCCAGTCAGCCTCTTCTCAACCTTTCAGAGTCTTCCAATGTTTGTTTATACAGCGTATCCAGGGCTTTTAGCTTTACTTAGTAGGAAGAATAGGAATACATGCATCCACTCCATTTTGTCTGGAACCAGAAGTCAGGAGTCATTGTTTTTATTATAACTTATCATGTTCTGCTATATTCAAGCTATCTCTCTCTTTGTTTTTTTTTTGGTGAGGAAGATCTGCTCTGAGCTAACATCTGCCAATCTTCCTCTTTTTCCTGAGGAAGACTGGCCCTGGGCTAACATTCATGCCCATCTTCCTCCACTTTATATGGGATGCCACCACAGCATGGCCTGACAAGCGGTGCGTCGGTGAGTGCCCGGGACCCGAACCGAACCCCGGGCAGCGGAGCTGCACACTTAACGGCTTGCACCACTGGGCCTGCCCCCAAGCTATGTCTTTAAGAGTTTGCTTCATTCTCTAAGCTGTGAATTCTTAGATGGCAAGAACTGGGTTTTATCTGTCTTTGTGTCCTTAGTGCCTAGCAGAGTAGCAATAAATTATTTTTTTAATTGAATTGTAGTATGTTATCAAGCATTTATTTTCCAGAAGGATTTTAGGAATCTGTGCAGATACAGATAAATTACCAGGAGGGGGCAGTAGCAGCAACCCTTCCATGAGGGCTCTGAAGCCTGGTGCCCCACTGCGGAATGAAGCCTTCCCCAGAACTACTTGTCCTTGGTTTGCCGTGAGAGAAGCAGATGTGTGGGGACTTATTATAGTCGGGCCTCTCAGGGAGAAAAAAGACCTTGGGGTGGCTGACAAGGCTGTACCTGGAGCACATGGGTCTCATTCTTTTGGGGAAGGATGCTTCCCCCTTTTCCCAATAAAGGGAAAGGAAGTCACATATTTCCAGCACCTAGTGAGACCGTCATGATCTGGGCACTCCTCACAGTAATGCTACAAGGCAGGCGTTATTTCCTCTCTTTTACAGATGAGGAAACTGAGGCTCAGCGGGCCTCCGACAGCTGATAAGAGGGAGCACTGAAGCTCTTACACTGCTTCCCCCAAGAGAGGTGAGGACAGCGTCCTCCCCCTGATGGAGTAGACAGAAGGAACCTGGCAATGGAGGGCCAAGACAACCCCGCACCCAGCAAGCCTCTGAGCCCTGAGTATGATCCTCATCATTCTCTAATGGAGTGATAATCCACTCTGCTTTTAAGAGCTGTGTGATCTAGGGCCAGCGCCAGCTACGTAACTTGCAGGGCCCAGTGCAAAGTGACAATGTAGGACCTCTTGTGGGTATTTTTTTTAAATCTCCATTTTTACAGCTCAGAAAGATTAAGTAAGTTACTGGATGTCACACAGCTGATTGAGGGGTCCCTCTACTTACTGGAGAGGTAGGGCTGTGGGTCAGAGCTGTGGTAGAGGGTGGAGTGGGGTGCAGACGTGCAGGAATAAGGCTGAGTGGTGCTTGCCTCACTTCTGCCCTGTCATCTCTCTGACGCCTACTAGCCTGAGGCCTGGGATGTGACTCTCTTGTTCAAACCCCACCTCCTCTCTCCCCCCAGGAGTATCCCCTGGGCAAACCATGTCTGAGGGCCAGTACAATCCCAGAGCCCTGTGGGATTGACCCTCCCTTTTCTGGCTGGGAGAGCCAAGCCGTGGCTGAAGCCAGTGAGGCCTGGCCCAGGCCTGCCATATCAGGTCCGCGCAGAGCCCAGAAACCCCTCACCTTGGGTCCTATGGAAATGGTCTGGAACACTGGATCCATTCACTGATGTGAGAACCCAAGGGTGAAAGGAAGGTCCCCTGAGGAGGCAGCCCAGTCTTCACAGGAAGCCCATCAGGAGATGAGGCTAAAGCAGATGGGGGACCCTGGGGCTGCTGAGCAGGGGTGAAACTTACAAGATCAAACTCCTTCTCCAAAGCCAGGTATACTGCAAAGAACCTGAGTTTGCCTGGCATACTGGGGGCAGTTCTGCCCTGATGACCATCAGCCTCAGGCTCTGCCCAAGGGAGGGAGGATAGCCTCACTTTTGAAGAAGGGTCTCAAATTCCCTTCACTACACTCGGAGGGGCTTATATAGGCTCAGGGAAGCCATGGGGTCCTGGGTGGAAGGTTGGGAAGGAATAGAGACCCCAGATAATTTAGGGGGGTGGGCAGGACTGCAACCTCCCTAATGGAGCCATGGCCAGAGCAGAGGGAAGGCTGGAGCTAATCTGGAGGCCCCATACCCCAGGATTCCACCCACCCTCTTTAGGAGAGGGGACCTGCAGTTTCATAGCCTGGAGCTGGGCTAAGCCAGTGAGGCCTGGACCAGCTAGTAGGGACCATGAGGAAAGATTTCTACCACATTCTGAACCCTGGGGCTGCCAAGTGATTTGGGAGTGGAGGGCTGGGGAATCCGCTTTTAATTCATTATTCAAAAGCATAAGGTCAGGTGAAAAATGTTTTATAAGATGAGACTCTCATATGGGGTGATGAAACAGTTCTGGAGATGGATGGTGGTGATGGTTGCACAACAATGTGAATGTACTTAATGCCACTGTACTGTCCACTTTAAAATTGTTAAAATGGTCAATTTTGTTATGTATATTTTACTATAATTTTAAAAAAAAGCAAGTGAAACTGTGGTTAGCTTAGAAAGCATGTCAGGCTAGTCGCATCTGAGGCTGAAGAGAGGCTTCCATGCGCTCTGAGAAGGCCTGCAGGCTGTGGCCAGCAGCTTCTGGGGGAGGCATTGTCTTCCCCTCCAGGCTCAAAATGACCAGCCCATGGGGTTAGAATGGATTTTAAAGAGCCTGAAGGATGTGCCTCTCTTCTCACTCATTTTGGCTGTCCTTAGGTCCATGAGATGGGGTTATCTCTCTCCTCGCCAGTAATATTTGGGGATGAATGTGAGGACTGAGCCACTAAATCAGGGCCTGGCCCAGGAAGCATTTTTGCCACCCTGCTTTAGGACTGAAGGACCATTTTACAGAATCACAGCTGGTGTGAGTGTGTGGAGTTTGTAGCGGAGAGTGTAGGCATCCAGGCTGAGAGAGCTGGATAACAACCCAGCAGAGCAGGTCCTCTCTGGGCAGAGGCCCCATAATGCCCCATGGAGGGGTCCTTGGCAGTGTGCTAGGAGCACAAGAAGCCCCAGGAGAGAAGGGACTTACCTTCCTGGAGTGTATCTTTACTTAAAAATTCACAGGAGTGGATCATACTATGGTTTTTTGTTTGTTTCCTAACTTTTATTTTTTTTTAATTATTTTATTGAGGTCATATTGGCTTATAACATTATGTAAATTTCAGGTACACATTATTATATATTAGTTTCTGTATAGACTGCATCATGTTCACCACCAATAGTTTAGTTTTTCTCCATCACCATACATATGTGCCCTTTTACCCCTTTTGCCTTCCCCCTACACCCTCATATTATGTTTCTATTAAAAACACATATAATGTCACTTTGGCAGCCCATATTACTAAAACTGGAATGATACAGAAGATTAACCTGGTCCCTGCACAAGAATGACATGCAAATTTGTGAAGCATTCCATATTTTTTAGCAGTAAAGAATTGAAAAGTGAAATTAAAAAAAATCCAATTTACTATAACAACAAAACCCAGAAAATATTTAAGTATAAATTTAACAAAAGATGTGTAAGATTTACATACTGAAAACTACAAAACATTCTTGAGGGAAATTTTTATTTATTTTTTATTTTTTTATAATTTTATTTATTTATTTTTTCCCCCCAAAGCCCCAGTAGATAGTTGTATGTCATAGCTGCACATCCTTCTAGTTGCTGCATGTGGGACACGGCCTCAGCATGGTCAGAGAAGTGATGCGTTGGTGCACGCCCGGGATCCGAACCCGGGCCGCCAGCAGCGGAGCGCACCCACCTAACCGCTAAGCCACGGGGCCGGCCCTGAGGGAAATTTTTAAAAGATCTAAATACATGGAGAGACATACCATGTTCATGTTCACGAAGACTCAATATTGTTAATTCTCCTCCAATGATTTATAGATTTAACACAATCCCAATCATAATCTCAACAGACTTTTTTGTAGAAATTGACAAGCTGAGGGCCGGCCCCGTGGCGTAGTGGTTAAATGCGTGCGCTCTGCTGCTGGTGGCCCGGGTTTGGATCCTGGGCATACACTGACACACCACTTGTCAGGCCATGCTGTGGCAGCGTCCCACATAAAGTGGAGGAAGATAGGCACGGATGTTAGCTCAGGGCCAGTCTCCCTCAGCAAAAAGAAGAGGATTGGCATGGATGTTAGCTCAGGGCTGATCTTCCTCGCAAAAAAAAAGAAAAAGAAAGAAATTGACAAGCTGATTCTAAAATTTATGTGGAAGTACAAAGGACCGAGAATATGCAAAGCAATCTTGAAAAGGAAGTTAGAGGACTTACAGTCCCTTACTTCAAGACTTATTATAAAACTACAGTAATCAACATAGTGTGTACCATCATAAGGATCAATAAACAGGTCAAGGGACAGAATAGAGAGCTGAGAAATAGACCCACACTTTTATCGTCATTTGATGTTTGACAATGGTGCCAAAGAAATCCAAGGGGGAAAGAAATTCTTTTCAATAAATGGGGTTGAAATAACTAGACATCCATATAGAAAAAAAAATGAGCCTCAACTCCTGCCTCATACCGTACACAAAAAGTAATTCAAGATAGATCATAGACATAACATAAAAGCTACAACAATAAAACTTTTAGAAGAAAACAGAGAATATCTTTGTGGCTTGAGAGTAGGAGACGTTTCTTAGATAGGACACAGGAAACAATAACCATAAATTAAACAAGTGATAAATTAGGGGCTGGCCCGGTGGCATAGTGGTTGGGTTCACACACTCGGCTTTGGTGGCCTGAGGTTCGTGGGTTTGCAGTCCTGGGCATGGACCCACACACCGCTCACCAGACCATACTGTGGTGGTGTCCCACATATAAAATAGAGGAGGAGTGGCAGAGATGTTAGCTCAGAGACGATCTTCCGCGAGCAAAAAGAGGAAGATTGGCAACAGATGTTGGCTTGGCGCCAATCTTCCCCACCGCCCTCCCCCCTCAAAAGTGATAAATTAGACTTCATCAATATTTTAAGCTTTTGCTCATCAAAGACATTGTTAAATAAATGAATAGGCAAGCTACAGACTAGGGCAAAAATTTTGCAAAACATATCTGAAAAGAACTGATATCCAGGGCCCGCCCCGTGGCTTAGTGGTTAAGTGCGCGTGCTCCGCTACTGGCGACCCAGGTTCAGATCCTGGGCGCGCACCTACCCATGGCTTCTCCGGCCATGCTGAGGCCACGTCCCACATACAGCAACTAGAAGGATGTGCAACTATGACATACAACTATCTACTGGGGCTTTGGGGGAAAAAAAAAAGGAGGAGGATTGGCAATAGATGTTAGCTCAGAGCTGGTCTTCCTCAGCAAAAAGAGGAGGATTAGCATGGATGTTAGCTCAGGGCTGATCTTCCTCCCAAAAAAAAAAAAAAAGGAAATGATATCCAGGATATATAAAGAATTTCTACAACTCAATAGTAAAAACGCAAACAACCCAAATAAACAATTGGCAAAAGATTTGAAAAACAGATGCTGCCCAAAAGATGATATATGAATGGATAGTAGGCACATGAAAAAGTCTCAATATCATTAATAATCAGGGCAAGGCAAATTACAACCAGGATGAGATACAACTACATACACACCAGAATGGCTAAAATTTAAACGACTGACCCCCACCAAAGGCTAGCAAGGATAAGGAGCGACCAGAACTTCATACATTGTTAGCGGGATCATAAAATGGTTGTAACCACTTTGGAAAAGGCCAGTTCTTTTAAAACTAATTATACACAAACTCGATGACCCAGCAATTCCACTTCTAGGTATTGACCTAAGAGAAATGAAAGTACATGTCCACAAAAAGACTTGTACCAGAATGTTCATATCAACTTTATTTGTAATAGCCAAAAATTGGAAAAAGCCCAGATGTCCATCAATGGGAAAATTGGTAACAGTGCTGTGTTCGTACTAGGGAACATTCCTCCAAATGAAAAAAGAACAAACTACGATACATGCAGCAACATAGGTGACTCTCAAAATCATTATGCTGTGTGAAACAAGCCTTACACAAAAGAGTATATTCTGCATGATTCCATTTACATAAAGTTCTACCACAGGCAAAACTAACCTATGGTGGAAAAAAATCAAAGCAGTGGTCTCCTCTGGGGATTAACCAGGAGGGGCCTGAGGAAACTCTCTGGGGTGATGGTTCCATGTCTTGATAGAGGTTGGGCTGTACAGGTTTGTGCATTAGTCAAAATTTGGCAAATGTACACTTAAGATTCTGCATTTCATTGCTTATAGATTTTACTTCAAAAAACTGTAAGCAAATACTGAATTATAATTAATGATAGACATTCTGAAGTAACCAGGGAAAAATGGACTGATGTCTGCAATTGACTTTGAGATGCATTAAAAAAATACAATGGATTGATGGATGGATAGACAGATGGATAGATGGATAGATATGTGATAAAGCAAATATAGGGAAATATTAATAGTAGAATCTGGGTGATGGGTATAGGGATTTTCACTGTAAAAATCATTGTTTGAAATTTTTCATTAAAAAATGTTGAAAAAAAGACATATAGCGGGGCCGGCCCCGTGGCTTAGCGGTTAAGTGCGCAAGCTCCGCTGCTGGCGGCCCAGGTTCGGATCCCGGGCGCGCACCGAGGCACCGCTTCTCCTGCCATGCTGAGGCCGCGCCCCACATACAGCAACTAGAAGGACGTGCAGCTATGACATACAACTATCTACTGGGGCTTTGGGGGGAAAATAAATAAATAAAATCTTTAAAAAAACAAAAAAACAAAAACAAAAACAAAAAAGACATATAGCTATATCATGGAATAGCATATAAAATTTATGTGAATTTTTATCATAGAATGAGAGTGTTCCAGAAGATTCTTGAATAGATTCCGTTTATTGGCCTGAAGCACCCCCTCTCCCCAACACTTACCACACTTATTTTTCCCCTTCCTTTCTCTTGGGAAACAAAAAGGCTAGCAAATTGTGCCTGGGGCTGTTGTTCTCTCTCTGGGACCAGAGAGTCTGCTTCTTTGCAATTTTAATTTGGCTATTAGGGACTCAAAAGGGCTGCCCACTGCACTTGTCTTGAAGAGGTAATGAAGTTATGGTTGACTATTTAATGTCACCAGGACCTCTGGAGGACAAATCCATCAGCATTTCCTGAGTGGAGGTTGCAGGAGGTGACCAGGCCAGAAGCCCCACACTTTCCCCGGCAGGCACTGTGCAGAGGCTGCCTGTGGTTTGGAGCTGGAGGACGTGGGAAGGGGAGCCTTTTATCCCAGCCCCTAGGATAGTAGGGGGAACAGAGCTGGGGTGGGTCTGCTGAGCCAGTGCTGGGAGCTGGGCATCAGGGCGTCAGGCCCAGGGGATCCTCCGAGGTCACTGTGGCAGCAACCTGCCCTCTGGCTGGCTGGCTTTTACTACCAGGCAGAGTGACTGTTCAGTTAACCTGAGAGCGCAGGGGCCAGCCTGAGCAGCTCTTGCCAGAACTGGCAGGGGTTGGAGTGGGGATAGGGCTGGCTGGGAAAAGGCTCTCTCCATGGGCAGGGCCGGGTGAACAAAAGGCTCTCAAAGACAAAGATGACTTGACTCTTTCAGCTAAGGCCAGTGGCCCTGGGCAGCCCATCCTGCTCATCCTTACCCTGTGATTAGCGTCGTAACTGAATGCTGAAGATGGCAGGGATGACAGGGAGAAGATGACTGCAAGTCAGAGTTGATGAGTAGGTGCACCATGTCCCCACAGGCGCCTATGGGTCTGGTGTCCTCGCACCTGAGTGTGTCTGACCTTGTGGGTGTGGTCCTGCGTCAGCCCAGTTCTTGTTTCCTTACCTGTTCTGTCTATTCTTTGAATGTCCTCGTCTGTTTATCCTCATTTCTTTCCTATAAAAAATAATATATGTTATTTCTTATTAAAAAGTAACACTGGCCTATCACAGAAAATTTAGATTAAAAAATTGGATAAATTGAAATAATCACATAGAGATAACCTCTGTTAAGCCTGTGGTGTGGTTCCTGACAATGTTTATTTCCCAATGGGTATATTCCCAATTTAAAAAATTAGATTATAATATGTGTGCTATTTTTTAATCTGCCTTTTCCACTCAACAGTGTATCATGGAGGTTTTTCCCTGTTATGAAATACAAAGAAATATATAACCATTTTCACCAGCTGCTTACCATTCCAATAACATGGATGTGCACTAAGATGTTTAACCCTCTTTTGGTAGACATTTTGGGCCTTAAAATATTTTGCTGTTATAAACAGTACTGTGATTATAAGCATCCTTGGACACAAATCTGCCCTTGTCCGTGATTCTTTTTTTTTTTTTTGCATGAATTCTTAGGAGTGGAATTATTCTTTCAGATGGGAATAGACTGTTTTAAAGTCTTTGTGGACTTTTTTTGCGAAATGTAATGGACCTCTGATGTGCTTGCCTGCTCAGAATTCTTTCCTGCTTCTTCTAATAACAGCATTTTGTTTTTCCTTTAGGGAGCCACATCTCCCCCACTCTTTGTGGTCCTTGTGGGCTGTCAATCACTATACACCTCTCCTCGATAGGGTCGAACATGTCATTTGAGGTAGCCAGAGTACTATTACCCTGGCCACAGTGTTCAGTTCAGACATGAGCATGTGATCTGGAGAGAGTAAATTAGAGTATTCCCTGAGACTTAATATGAAGATTCTGTGTGAAGAGGGTTTTTCTCTTCCTTTTGGATTAGAAGCCATGAAGATATAGGCTTGAGGCTATAAAAGGTCATCTTCCCTGCCATCTAAATAGAGTCTGATGAGAATAAAGCCAAGACACTCAGGGAAACAGAGTCAAGAAATAGAAAGTCAGATCCCTGATGACCTTGCCCAAGCCCCTGGATCTAGCTATGCCTGAAGCCATCTCTCCCTGGGTCTTCCCAGTTAATTGAGTCAATAAATATCTTTTTTGGTTTAAGCTACTTTTATTTGGGTTGCTGTCACTTGTAAGTGAAGGAGTCCTGAGTAATACACTATGCTGGCTTCCTAAAAAGTCATACAAATTTATACTCCCAATAACATTGGATGAGAATGCCAATTTCCAAGGTCCTGCTCCTTGCTACCCACAGATTCGGGGCTTGAGGAAGCCAACTATTCTGAAATGCTGTGGGTTGTGAAGGTGTGAGAGGGATACAACATAATCCTAAGGTAGTGAGACCAGGTTTGAGGGCTACCAAAGTGAACCTAGATTATTAGAAAATTATTCCCTAGAGTTCTGCAGGAAATTAGGACATTCACAGGCTATCATGAGCATATTAGTTGATAGACAGCTGGTTCCTGCACAGATGTGTATTATGGTAAAAAACAAGTGTTCAACAAATAAGGGCAACAAGTAAAAACACAGGGACATTCAGCTGCCTGTGTCTTGTAGAATAAAACTACAGAAATTCAAAAGCAGAAGTGGCAAACCAGCAGGCTATGGGCTGTGTCCAGCCAAAGAATATGGTTTATTTAACTAGCACAGTGTCTTTAAAATATTTGAAAAAGGAACCAGAGCTTTGCAGAGATGGCTGATTCCAGGTCTGGAACAGGAAAAGTCCAAGGGAATGGGAGACATCAAGTTGTGCCCGAAAGGGGAAAATTGACCAAAGACAGTAGAGATATGTCGAAGAACACCGAAGCCACCTTGAAGGGCTCCCACTGGCCAAGTTGGAACAATTTGAGCATCAAAAAAGAATAAAGGCTATAATTGATTTTACAACATTGAAAACATAAAAATCCAGGAGTCCATAATGATGCTTAAAAAAAGAGAAAAACACTTCGTTATTATTGGACAAAGCTGTTCCACCAACTCCTTACTCTGAGAATTGGTAATTGAGGGCAAAGGAGTAAGCATTTTTTCTGCCTTCCAGTAAGAACCAGTAGTTCCAGTTTCAGGATAACCAAATAGCTCCAGCTGATGAGGGAAAGCTTTTCTTTACAGAGGAATGCCAGATAATAGATGTCAAAGAAATAGCATTAGGCAAACACCATCTTGCAATTCCTAATAAAATAAGTGATTCAGGCAAGAAGCATCAGTGGATGCTGAAACCATTAGGTAAGAGGTTTCTGGGGGAAATGACTGGTCTAAGGAAGAAACTACACAGTTACAACAGAAGGAATCATCTTCACTCAGTCCTCTATCCAGTATCACTCCTAATAGGTCTGCATCCTGCGCCTTCGGAGGTGATGAATTAGGCAGGGTCAGCATCACCTGAGATAGGTACCTGACAAAATGTTAACCTGAATTTAATCAAGCCTTTAGATCTAACTTCCAGTTTGCTGGAAACGCAGGGGATAAAGGAACCAGTTAAGTGACACCACAAGGAAACAATCAGACATATCTAGACAGATAGGACAGTCAACAAGACACTGGTCTGAGTTCTTCAAATTAATGTTGGTAAAAACACAAAAAACATAACAAAACAGACCAGTAGGGATCTGTTCTAGATTAAAGATGCTTGAGACACATAACAACCAAATCCAATTCATGGTCCTCGATTGGATTCTGGTTTGAACAATCCATCTAAAAAAGTCATTTTGGGGCTAGCGAAAGAAATTTGAGTAAAAATAAGGTATTTATGGGGCCGGCCCTGTGGCTTAGCGGTTAAGTGCGCGCGCTCCGCTGCTGGCAGCCCGGGTTCGGATCCCAGGCGCGCACCGACGCACCGCTTGTCCAGCCATGCTGAGGTGGCATCCCACATACAGCAACTAGAAGGATGTGCAACTGTGACATACAACTATCTACTGGGCTTTGGGGAGAAAAACGGGGAAAAAAAAAGGAGGAGGATTGGCAAAAGATGTTAGCTCAGGGCCACTCTTCCTCAGCAAAAAAAAACAGGAGGATTGGCATGGATGTTAGCTCAGGGCTGCTCTTCCTCACACACACACACAAAAAAACAAGGTATTTGTTAATTTTCTTAAGTATTATTAATAATAGCTATTTAGGAAACTATGTTTTGAAGAGATGCCTATTGAAGTATTTAAGGATGAAAATATTTTAATAGCTTCTTTGAGGGGCTGGCCCGGTGGCATAGCGGCTAAGTGCGCTCACTCCGCTGCCTCAGCCTGGGTTTTGGATCCCGGGAGCACACCAACGCATCACTTGTCAAGCCGTGCTGTGGCGGCGTCCCATATAAAGTAGAGGAAGATGGGCACAGATGTTAGCCCAGGGCCAGTCTTCCTCAGCAAAAAGAGGAGGATTGGCAGATGTTAGCTCAGGCATGATCTTACTCACCAAAAAAAAAAAAAAAAAGTTTCTTTGATTTTGTTACTTTAAAATACTTAAGCAGAAAAAAATAGATGAAACAAATATGGCAAAATGTTAAAAGTGTTAAATCTGAGTGATGAGTGTATTTAGATGTGGGTGTTCATTATACTGTCACTCTTTTTCTGTATGTTTGAAGTTTTTCATAATAAAAATTATTTTTAAAGATCAAGAATATTTGATCAAACGTCTAAAAATCTGGAGATTTCATGCGAAGTCGTCCAGATTTCTGGCTTCTCTGGAAACTTCAGAGGATCTGGCCACAGGGTCCGTATTTCCACACGGAAACATCTGGTGCTCCTCCAGTTCCTCTCCTGTCCCCGGCGTGCCCTTCCCGCTGCCCGCTTCACTCACTGACTTACCTGCCTGGCCCTTGAAGGTATTTGAGTTTATCTAAAAAGGCTCAATCAAACATAAAAGCAACAACTAAACCATTGCTTCCAGGATACATGGGGAACTGAAGGACCCTGGTGAGGAGGAAGGACCAGCGTTATGCTATAGACTCCCGGGACCAACGAGAACTTGAGGGCGTGTAGGGGGGTTCTGACCCAGGCAGCAGGAGAGGGCCCAAGAGCCTGTCTCAAGGCAGTGTAGTTGGCTCTGGGGGGTCATAAACATGTAATTTTAGGTTGCTGATTGTATGTGAACATTTATCATTGTTCTTGGCTGCCCACGGAGACTCTTCTTATGTTTAGGATGTCCTCCACCTTTTGAGTCTGTGCCTCCCTAAAGCAGAAACCAGAAACATACTGTCCCAGCTTCCTTTGCCGTCAGGGCACAGACATGTGACCTGGTCTCCACCAATCAGATGCAACCTCAGAGCCTACAGTTTGGGAAACCAGCACCAGTTTGGCAAGGGTGGCTGCAGAAGTGCCCAGCTTCCAGATGCAGCGGGGGGGAGAGCTGTGAGCCCAGCATCAGCCTTGTGAGGGGCCGCCCTCAGTCGGGGCAGCAGTGATATCTCTTTACCGCAGCTCTGCCTTGTCACAGCTGCCAAGCCTGGCCTCATGCCCTCACAGAGATTCTTAGAGGTACCTAAAAGCCTTTTCTGCTTAAACCCGCCAGAGTGGGTTCTGTTGTTTGCAACCAAGAACTCCGAGTGATTTGACACTTAATCTCTCGAGGCCTGTGATGGAAGAGTGGAGGAGATAACTTTGCCTGGGAGGCAGTCAGAGCCCTTTCCACTCAAGTTCTCCATTTCCCCAAACCCCAGGGTCATTTTAGGAGTCAGCCCCCACTGAGATGTGAAGCTGGGAGGCATCAGCAAGTGAGGTGCTGGGCAAGGGAGTCACTGTTTCATTGGTGAAGTTTCCAAAAAAAGCATTGTCTTGTCTACATTGGCAATTTACTTCATGTTTCTGGGCACAGAAGAGTTAGTCTCACTAATCAAATCAGACAAACGAGAGCTGAACTTCCAAGCCAGCCTTGCAGATTTTCCCTTGAGTCCTTTTGAAACTTAAGAATCTGCTATGATGAATACTTCTTTCAGGATGTTGGCAGAGCTCAATGGATAGTACCACCTTGGTCCCAGGACCCTGTGATCCTTTGATCCCCAAGATTCCTAGAGACAAAGTACAGTGGATATAGGGGGAAAAAAAGAGAGAAGAAAAAGAAAAGAAAACCGCATCCATAAATTCAGAATATTGAGAAAGAGTACATAGGGTTATCCAAATCAATTAGCCAAATGCTATAGAGCAGCATGTCTAAACAACCCTCTTGAACTCAACTCTACTGATACCCTTGTTGGGATGAAATCCGTGTACATCCTGGGCCCCAGCCGTCTTCCCAGCAGCCCCTCACAGCACAGTGGGAGTGGGAGGGGAAGACTTCCACTGCCCAGTGACTCCATTGCATTTTCAGCTCACTCAGCCCAACCTCCTCCTTAGCCACCTAAACTTGAACCGGGAACTTAACTTCCCAGGTACATGTGGAGACAATCCAGCAGCCAGCCATACTGAAACTCAGGAGGACTCACTGGGTGAGTTGGACTGCAGATAATAATTTAATAATAGCCAATATTTAGATAGTGCTTACTGCGTTCCAAGCACTGTTTTAAAAACTACACATATATTATTTACTTTTCATAATAACTCCATAAGGTAAGTACCATTATAAGCTCCATTTAAATGAGGCACAGAGAGGTTAAGTGGCTTCCTCAAAGTCACACCATCTCATTCACATGCTCCCTACTGCCTATTTACTCATATGGGTAAGAAGCAGAGTGGAAAGTGAGTTTGGAGAATTGTATCCTAATTTCTGGGTGAGCTTTTAACTCAGAAGGTCTGGAGGATGAGGACGTTTCTCTGGGCTTTCTGTGAACACATGAAGGGTCTCTTCTCACAAGCCTCAAGAGTTTGCAATGGTTCTCTGGGTGTTCAGTCCCCTGGACAAGCACCCACAAGGAGTGAGAGGAGCCTGACATCTTGGTAAGACTGCTTGGCTCTCCTCTGACCACGTGTGCAGCCTCACTTAATGAGACTTAGTTTCTTTTTCTGTAAATTAGGAATAATAGTGCTACTCAGTTCATGGAGTTGCTGTGAGGATTAAATGAAATGATGCATGCAGAGTGTTTATACAGATTCAATGAATGTTCATTGTAATTATTAGATTATTAGATGTAATCGTCCATTATCCACACACCAGAGTTATATTCTACATAATGAATACAGGATAGACGGAGAGCCTCCGAGCTGCCTGTTTCCCAATCCCACAAGGAGACTGTGAAACCTCTGAAGACCAAGGGAAGGCAGAGGTCGCCAGACAGCATTAACCTTGAACAAATACTTGCAGGATGTTAGCCAGCTGCTGGGCATCATAAAAGACAAGTGAAAGTGGGAGAAGGAGACAAAACAAACCAGTGAGGGGGCTTGCCACAGCATGCCATGGATAAGGAACTAGAGGTTCAGAGAGTAGAGAATACACTATCCCCATCCACAGAGAACCAAAGGGGACAGGACGGCAAACTAGGCTGGGTTTAAATTGTCCTCCAGCTGCAGACCTCAACGCTGAAGTTGGGTGCCCAGCATGGCTTACCCCTAGTCCTCTGAAGAGTCTCATTTTTATTTTTTTTAATTTTTATTTATTTTAAATTTTATTTATTTATTTATTTGCCCCCTAAAGCCCCAGTAGATAGTTGTACGTCATAGCTGCACATCCTTCTATTTGCTGTATGTGGGACGCGGCCTCAGCATGGCCAGAGAAGCGGTGCGTCGGTGCACGCCCGGGATCCGAACCTGGGCCACCAGCAGCGGAGCGCACACACTTAACTGCTAAGCCACGGGGCCGGCCCAAGAGTCTCATTTTTAAACCTTCTTTACAACTACCTTTTCCTTCTTTCTTAAAAAAGTTGTAAGATCATAATTGTAATGATAAAATATTTCATATATACAAAATAGCTAGCCCTCGGAGGGTCTAGTGGTTAAGATTAGGCACTCTCACTGCCGTGGCCCAGGGTCATTTCCCCGTCAGGGAACCACACAACCCATCTGTCAGTTGTCATTCTGTGGCAGCTGCGTGTGGCCGTGATGCTGAAAGCTATGCCACCAGTATTTCAAATACCAGCAGGGTCACCCGTGGTAGAGAGGTTTCAGCGGAGCTTCCAGCCTAAGACTGACTAGGAAGAAGGACCTGGCCACCCAATTCCAAAAAATCGACCACAAAAACTCTATGAACAGCAGTGGAGCATCATCTGATATAGCACTGGAAGGTGAGAGGATGATGCAAAAAGACTAGGCAGGGTTCTGCTCTGCTGCACACAGGGTCGCTAGGAGTCGGAATCAACTCGACAGCACTAACAAAAAATATACAAAATGTACAAAAATTGAACCATTTTAAAGAAGGATAATAGAATGAATACCTATATATTTACCGCCCAGCTAAAAAATCACATGACCGGTGCCCTAGAAGCCACTGTGTGTCCCACCCTGATTCCACATGTCTCCTCCTCACTGCTATCCTGAATTCTGGGTTAACATTCCCCCGATTTTCTCTAGATATGAACCACTTATTCATACTTCCCTAGACAAAACAGTGTTGAGTTGTGCCTACCTCTGAACTCACCTCCATTCTTGTTTCCTTTTGATTTTTAAAGGTTTTTCATTGCCCCCACCCTCCTACTTGTTGGGAACTTATATGCTTTATGTCTGTTCTTTTAGAGGTTACCCTAGCTTTTTCTTTCTTTTTCTATTGTGGTAAAATATACACAAAATTAAATTGATCATTTTAACCAGTTTTAATTGTGCAATTCAATGATGTTACGTATACTCACTTTGTTGTGCAACCATCACCACTATCCATCTCCAGAACGTTTCATCATCCCAAACTGAAACTCTGTCCCCATTAAATAATAACTCTCCATTCTCCCCTCCCCCAGCCCCTGGCAACCACTATTCTATTCTCTGTCCATAGTTTTTTCTCTAACGTGCGTACCTAACACAGTAAAGTCTAAAGTCAATCAATATCTGTACCTTCCTCCCAAATACATAAGGACCTTAGAATTCTTTCATTCCAATCACACTCTCCTCATTTATATGGTATTCTCATCCAGAATTTTAGCCTGTTTCCCTTGTCACATACACAAATTTCACAGTATTTAATATTTTTATATAGAAAACACGTGTTTAGTTTTATCCACATATTTGCCAACATCTTTGCTCACTATTTCTTTTTTTATCTTGGTTCTTCCATCTGGGATACTTGAAGTACATTCTTTAAGTTTTCTTTAAGGAGGACTTTTTTGTAGCACACTCTGTTTTTCTTTGTTTGAAAATAATTTTATTCCAGCTTTCTTCTTGAAAGATGCTTTCACTAAGTATAGAATTATCAGTTGACACTTATTTTCTCTCAGCAAATTAAAGATATTATTCCACCCAATTTTGCTTTCAGTTGTTATTGTTGCCATTGAGATATTAGCTATCAGACTAGTTACTGTTTCTTTGTAGGTGACCTGTGCTTTCTCTCCAGCTGCTTTTCAGATTCTCTCTCTCTTTCTGGCTCTTTGTATGTATGTCTGCATGTGTGTTACTGTTTTGCTGTGATGTACCAAAGCTTGGATTTCTTTTTATTTATCCTGCCTAGAATTAATTGGGCTTTGTGAATTTGAGTATTGGTGTATTTCAACAATTCAGGAAAATCCTCAGTGATCATTTCTGCATATTACCTCTTCCCTATTCACTCATTTCTCTCCTTCTGGAACTCTGATTTTATATATTTGAGACTTCTCACTCTACTTTTCAATGTTCCTTATCTTCTTTTTATTATTTTGCATCTTATTGTCTTTCTGGCCTGTATTCTGGGTATTTTCTTCAGCTCTATCTTCCAATTCACTAATTCTCTCTTCAACTATATCTAATCTTCTATTTGAAATAGAAGTATGCAAACTACAGCCTGTGGGCCAAATCTGGCCCATGACCTGTTTTTGTATGGCCCTCAAGGTAAGAATGTTTTCAAAAAATTTTAAGGGTTGTAAAGAAAACCAAATAATAATATGTGCCAGAGACCTATGTGGACCACCAAGCCTGAAATATTTATTGTGTGCTTTGCAGAAAAAGTTTGCCAACCCCTGATTTAAACCATTCACTATTGAAAAAAATTGTTTCAATTATGGAAAATTTCAAACATATAATATAGAGGGAAGAATTGTATAATAAACACTTACATTCTTATGGCCTAAATTCAAGCATTTTAACATTTTGCCACACTTGTTTCATTTATATATTTTTGCTGAACTATCTTAAAATAAACAATAGACATCATGATACTTCACTATTAAATACTTCAGCATGTACCTCTTTTTAAAAAAGCCATTGTCCTAAATAATCCAATATTATTATCACACCTAATAAAATTAACAATAATTTCTTAGTACTATCTAGCACCCAGCCCATTCAAATTTTTCTAATTGTCTCTAAAATAGCTTTTATAGCTAGATTTTTAAACCAGGATCCAGTCAAGGACCACACACTACATTTGATTGTTTTATCTCTTATCTTTTATTTTTTAATTAAAAAATATTTTTTTTATTATTACTTTTTCTTGGGAGGAAGATTGGCCCTGGGCTAACATCTGTGCCCATCATCTTCCACTTTACATGGGACGCCACCACAGCGTGGCTTGAGAAGTGGTGTGTCAGTCCATGCCCATATATAACTCTTTTGGTTATGAGCCTTTTGGTCCAACCTGGAGGAACCAGGGAAAAATTATATATGGGGCAGGCCAATGGATCCCCATTTTCAAAGACAGAAGAGGGCTTGGGATGGCAAATCCAACAGTTAGTGGCATTGGTAGAGCATGCAATAGCCTGAATGATACGGACTAAAGCATTGTTTCTCCAGGCTATAGTGATAGTAAGAAAACAAAGCAAATATAAAAGGCTAAGGTTTTTTTGTGTGTGTGTGAGGAAGATCAGCCCTAAGCTAACATCCATGCCAATCCTTCTCTTTTTGCTGAGGAAGACTGGCCCTGGGCTGAGATCTGTGCCTATCTTCCTCCCCTTTATATGGGATGCAGCCACAGCATGGCCTGACAAGTGGTGCCTTGGTGTGCACCCGGGATCCGAACCCGGGCTGCAGTGGAGCACACGCACTTAACCACTATGCCACAGGGCCGGCCTGAGGCTAAGGTTTTTTCTTGAATACATATTTTAACTCTTTAAGGGGCTCAACTTGCCAAGTATCCCTTTGGTAACAAGGTGTATTTTCCTGTAAGGGTGGAGCCACCTTTATCCGAGAGTGATGTACCCACGGCTTTATTCTGGCGAGCTTGACAGAAGAGTGTGTGGTCAGCAGTATGTCAAAGGGGCCCGTCCATCTAGCAGCTAGTTGATTTTCAGGTCCTTGTTCCCTCCAGGTCCTGAGCAGTACTCGGTCACCAGGATGGAAAGGATGGAGGGGCACATCAGACGGGTAAGCTGACCTGTTAGAGGCAAACTCATGGGTAGAGGTTAGTATGGCACTTAAAGATTTGACATAAGGTGCGAGTGCAACATCCTTTAGAGCCTCAGGTGATTTGGCTGAAAAAGAAGAAACCTGAAAAGGACGGCCGTATAGAATTTCAAAAGGGCCCAATTTAAGCCTACTTCTGGAGGCTACTCTTGCAGCAGAGCAATAGGCAACGCTTTGTCCCAGGTGAGATGAGTTTCTTGGCAATGTTGTATTTTAGAGTATGATTCATCTTTTCCATTTTTCCGGTGGATTGGGGTTTCCAAGCTGAGTGTAGTGTCCATTTAATATTTAGCGCCGTGGAAACCTGCTGAGTGACTTGAGAAAAGAAAGCAGGTCCATTGTCACTCTGTAAGGTATTAGGCAGGCTGAATCTGGGAATGATCTCCTTAAGTAGAGCCCTGACAACTTTGGTGGCCTTCTCTGACTGCGTGGGGAAAGCCTCTACCCACCCAGAGAAGGTATCCACAAATACCAGTAAATATTGGTAATTTCCAGCGGCGCGGAGCAATTGGGTGAAGTCCATCTGCTAGTCTTCTGTGGGCCATTCCCCTTTGTGTTGGACTCCTAATTGTGGAGGCACCGGAGCAGTTTTAGGATTATTTTTTGCACAAATCATGCAATTCCTAGTTACTTGTCGCACAGTCTTTTTTAAATTAGGTCCCACAATATATTTCTGAACCCAATGTAAAGTATTGTCTCTCCCATAATGGGTGCTCTCGTGTACTCGTCTTAGGAGTGGGTAGAGGAGAGTCCCAGGCACGTTCATTTTCCAGCCTGTCTGTGGGTCTGAGGTAAAACCCCAGTCTTGTGCACGCTCTAAGTCCCTTTCTAAGTTGGCTGATATTCAGACAAGTTTATTTAAGGAAGCAAAGGGCCAGTTATTACAGAGCCTTTCGTTCTCACTGCTTTCTTGGCTGCTTGATCGGCCAGCTGGTTTCCTTTAGTGATAGGGGCTTCGCCCTTTTGGTGACCAGAGCAGTGTATTATGGCCGCTTGCGAGGGCTCGTTAATTGTCTCTAATAACTGTAATATTTCTATAGCATGTTTAATTTCTCTTTTGTCAGCGGCTTATGCCCAGCCTCTCATGTACGTAAAGGCTAAAAGGCTTTTCCAGGTCTGGCAGTCCTAAAGCTGGGGCTGTTACCAGTTTAGTTTTGCCAGTTGACATTCTTTAGTCCAGTCCAGAGGTTCTGAGTCTAAGCCTTTTAAGGCCTCATATAGAGTTTTACTATAAGTCCATAATTAGGGATCCATATCCGACAGAAACCGGCCATGCCCAGAAACCCTCGCAACTGCCGGCGGGTCTTGGGAGGGTCTTGGGAGGGTCCAGGCAGGCGATTGCCTTTTTCCAATCCAGCAATAACTCTCTTTGCCCCTTAGAAATAATGAACCCTAGATAAGTGACCTTTTGTTTGCAGATTTGAGCTTTCTTTTGAGAGACTTTATATCCGAGTTTGGCCAGATGATTTAGAGTTTTGATGGTATTTGTTAAGCACAGCTCGTAAGAGGGGCTTGCTACTAGCAGGTCATCCACAGATTGTAACAGTAGTCCATCCTTTTGTTTTAGATGACTTAAGTCTCGAGCCAGGGTTTCCCCAAACAAAGTGGGGGAGTTCTTAAACCCTTGGGGGATGACAGTCCAACAATATTGCTGTGTTGTCTGAGTGTTTGGATCATGCCATTCAAAAGCAAACAGCTATTGGGCTTCCTCAGCCAGCGGTACACAGAAGAATGCATCTTATAAGTCTGAAACTGAAAACCAACCATATTCTCCTGGTAAGTTTGTCAATATAGTATAGGGGCTGGGTACCACAGGGTGTAAGTCCTGAACCACTTCATTTATAGCACGGAGATGTTGGACAAAGTGGTACTCATTGGAGTTAGGTTTTTTCACTGGGAGAATAGGCGTATTTTATGGAGATTGACAGGGCCTAATCAGTCTTGCCTCCAGGAATTTCTTAAAAATCGGTTGTATGCCTCTTTGGGCTTTTTGTTTGAGCAGATACTATCTATCTATCTATCTATCTATCTATCTATTTATTTATTTATTTATTTATTTATAGCAAGATTGGCCCTGCGCTAACATCTGTTGCCAATCTTCCTTTTTTTTCTTTTTTCTCCCCAAAGCCCCAGTACATAGTTGTGTATCATAGTTGTAGAGTTGTAGCTCTTCTATGTGGGACACCACCTCAGCATGGCTTGATGAGTGGTGAGTAGGTCCGTGTCCGGGATCCGGAAAGCACGAACCCAACTGCTACGCCACCGGCCGGCCCTGAGCAGATACTATTTTAAATTAGGCTTGACAGTCTTTTCCTTTAATGGTATTTGTATTGGCTGGGCATTCTTTGCTTTACCCGGGGTCCCATTTGCCCATACATTGGGCCCTACCTCCCCGCGGATTTCAGGCGGTAATAATTCTGGCTCCAATTCTGAGATTCCCAGCAAGGCCAAGATTGTTTTGAGAGACTTTATATCCGCGTTTGTTACCGCACCAGGTCCGTTTTTGCCTGCCGCCCAGAAAGCCAATCACCAAGATGACGAGATTGCAGAGTGGGAGGGTTTAATCACAAGGCAGCCAAGTGAGGAAAACTGGAGAACAAGTCTCAAATCCGCCTCCCTGAAAATAGGGACTCAGGGGTATTGATGGGGAAGGGGGCAAGGTGGTCTGAAATGATTGGAGCTGAGGGGAGATGAGCTAATTGATGATCTACCCAAGCGTAGTCAGACTTCACGCCTCCTCGTAGGACACACCTTCACAGAGTGGCGGTATTAGCATGCCCTGAGGGTGGAGTTCCAACCTCTTGCCGTCAGAAGGGCCCAGTTGATGGTTTGGTGGTCTCAATCCAGCCTGAAGTGGACAAGGGGTTCAGTTCCTGAAAAAAATAGCTCAAACACCCATTACCATGGTAACCCAGGCTCCAGGGAGATGTCATCTATAGGAATCTAGTGGGAGTCAGATAGCATATTGCCCAACAGCACAGTTAACAATGAGTAAGTTTATCATGCAGATTTAAGTCCTTGCCTTCCATTCTGATAAGTTTCTAGGTAAGGCCATCCCCTGCTTCTTCCTGGTACAGGGAAGAAGATACCTTTACAAATGGAGATTTTCTTTACAAATGTAAATGTATCCTCTAAAGGGTAACCAGAACTAAGAATGGGCTTAGCACGACCCACCCAGGTACCCGGAGATGTCTATGGTAATGGCCTTTTCTGGGGGCAGGCCTCCCATCCCAAACTCCTTCGGTCAGTTAGTGGGGGTGGGGGCCAAAATGTCATTCAGGCAGAGACATATTTTAAGTTGTCAAAGTCCAATCCCCCATAGTTACTAGCGCTTAATCATCAATGGCTGTTTGCCGGTTTCACTTGTATGTCTAGCTGTCCTGGAGCAAAAGTTACCTGTGCATTTAGTTTGCAAAGAAGATCCCGGCCCAAATCTTTCCAAAGAAGATCCTGTCCATTTAGTTTGCAAAGAAGATCCCAAAAGTGGGATGGGGCATTCCAGCATGTACAGGAAACTATGTTTTAGAATTTGGTCTCCCGCTTGGCATTCTAATGCCTGTAAAAATGACTGATCTTGGACTTCGCCAGAAACCTGAGCTACTTGAGTTGACCTGGTTGATTTTTTGGTCAGTTTTGTATTTAAAACAGAATAGGTGGCACCAGTATCCACTAGAAAATCAATCAGTTTTTCCCCCACTGACAATCGTACCTGGGGCTCTTGTGGGGCAATAGGTTCAAAGGAGCCCCAGGGCCCCTTCAGTCTTTCTCAAAATGAAGATCCCTTTCCACCATTAGGGGGGCTTTTTCCTTAGTTTTCTCATCTTGGGGGGAGGTTTTGGTTTTGGTTTTCTTAGGACTCTTTTCCAGTGTCTTTCCCCCTTACAGTAGGCACATTAGTTTTTCCCGAGGGGACGCTTACCGTCTTCCTGTTGTCTGAGTTCTTCTTCCAGTAGTTTATATTCTTGCTGCTTAAGGCAGCGGCCAGGAGGGTGGCGCTCCGTCTGGCATCCTCTTGTTTAATTTGGTGTTCTTGGCTATTATAGGCCTTGAAAGCAATATCTACAAGCTGAGAAGTGTTCATTCCCAAAGCCCCATCCAACTTTTATAGTTTTTTATTAATGTCTGGGGCAGTTTATCCTACAAAAGTCATGTCAACCATCCTGAGGTTTTCAGGGGCCTCAGGATCGGCGTCAGTGTAACGCGTGTAGGCCTGGTAAACTCTTTCCAGAAATTCAGAGGGGTCCTCGTTAGGTTTTTGTTAGAGTCCCTGAATCTTGTTTAGACTCTTTTGTTTGGGGACCCCGTTCTTGATGCCCACCAGGGTACACCATTTATAACGTTCCAGCCTGGCTCAATCCCCAGCTTCATTGGGGTTCCAATCTGGGTCCACTAACGGACAGCCACATTAGATTCCCAGGTGTTACCGGGGTCTTCCATGTGGAGTCTGGTGGCTTCCTCCCTAGCTTTATCTAATACCAAGCTCCTTTCATCCCCGGTTAACAGCATGTTTGTCAGAATATGAATGTCTGCCCATGACGGATGATAGGTGGCAAAAATGGAAGAGAATAAATCAGTCATCTGGTGGGGGTCCTCCCAGTAGGGTGGGTTGTTATTTTTCCGGTTAAACAGATCAGAGGTGGAGAAGGGGTAATGCATCCATATGGAGCCTGCAGGTTGTCCTTCAGCATTAACTCCTATCGGATATTACCTTAAGGGAAATTTCCCAACTCTGGGGGTAGCCTCCTGGCCAAACTATGTTCCCTGTCTAGTCCGAGAGGGTGAAACCCAGTTGACTGACTCTGTGTCCTATTCAGCATTTCCCCCACAAGCTGTTGGAGCTTCAGCCCCCATGGCTAAAGGTGCCTCCGGGGGCTGAGGTGCAGGAGGGGCAGCGGCAGCTACTTATGCCTGTGCTGCCAGGAGAGGGTTGAGGGTCTGAATGATTGTCATATCTTCCTCACTCTCCTGAGTTTCCTGTGTCAGGAGAGGGAGAGAATCTCCCTCTGCCCTTTTCCTTAAGGTTCTTATGGCTGGCCAAATAATTAACAAGACAAGTTAGCAAGAGAAAATAATACCAAGTTTAATAACATGTATACATGGGAGAAACTCAGAAATGAGCAACTCGTCCCTCTGTCTAAGCTGCTTGCTTAAGTATTGCAGCTAAAGGCGAGGAGCGTGTTGGGGGTGGGTGTTGGTCTGGGACTTCAGAGGGCAGGAAGACAATTCTTTTCAGGGTCATCTATAGATAATGTGGTCAGGGAGAGACAGAGTTTTTGATAAAAGCGGGCTTGGTGCCTTTCCTATTGTAACCTCTATCCTACATTATCTTTACAGCCATCATGATAGAAGATCTGTTCCAGGAAGGAGCCACCATGTCAAATTCTTTAGGCAGTTAGTGGGGAGGTCAAATGTCCCTCAGAGAAAACAATCAAGTAAAGAGATGTATTTCAGGGTGGCCAAATCTTGATCTCCCACACCTGTAAATCTGGTCCCTTTCCTCCTTTTAGTCTTTGTATCATGAGGAAGTCTTTTCCATCCCTCTTTTAACCTGATGTAACAGCATAAAGGCCTGGACATATGGGATCTCATCATCTTTACCAGCTCGCTTACAAAACAACTCTAGCTGTAAGATAGTGTAACCATTCAGTGAGCCATTAATAGGCCAGCTCTCACCTGATCCTGGGGAGTATTGTGTCCAGGCAGTGTTGCAATAAAAAAATCATCTTTTTCTTAGTCATTGGCTCATAGCTATAATCAGACCAATTATTCAAAATCTGCCCCAAGGGGCTTTTCCAGGGAAGCGATGGTGAACTTCCCATTATTATTACATAAAATTGATGCAACCCACACGTACACACAGATGCAGAAACACAAACGAGCCCCAGAGAAACCAGACACCAGTGAACTAGTTCCCAGATTTCAGGTAAAGTCCTACAACTATTCCCACTCTGAGTGCATGCCCAGATGGCCCTACCGTAAGTGGCAAGACCCCAGATGGAGGGGAAGGAAGTTCTTGGGCATCCCCAAGGTGACTTACCATATTCCTGGTGGAGCCCATGGACTCACCGGATGTAGCCAATTCTCTCTTTACCACAGTCAGCATAAGGAGGCAGCTAGTGTCGGTACAGGAAAGCAGCAAAGGCAAGTCCCCGAGACGGAAGGGGCTCAGCAGCTGCTAGGGACTTACCTGTCAGGTTGCCCGTCTGAAGTCGACTAGCCATGAGCAGGACTTATAGTCCCTTCGTGGTGGCCAAATTTGTCACCACCAAAAAGGGGTCCTCTACTCTCCGCAAGCACAAGCCAACAGTGCAGAGGCAAGGTGGCAGGAGAGAAAGGGGCTGTTTATTACAGCTTGCTAACAAGGAGGAGGATGACAGACTAGTGTCCCAAAGAACCATCTTAAAACTACAAGATTTTGAAGCAGTTATATAGGGCAAACAGGCTGAAAAGAAGGGGGGGGTCTTAGAATGTGACCATCTGGTGGTGTAGTCCTTGAGATACCAGATCATCCCTTTTTCTTGTCACCAGTGATGGATGCCAGCACAGGGCTCCTTTCTGGAGGTCGTTACATTCCTGGGAAAACTTAAAGAACAAAGTTACTGCCTCCCTATTGTGATAGGGAGGTCTATGTACAAGCCGAGGCTGAGAAAGGAGCAGAGCATGCATACCGCTCACAAGCAGGGGTGGACTTATCTAGGCTGTGTGCGAACTAAAGTATTGCTGACAAGCAAAGGGGGTGTCTTGTGGATCAGGGTCATTTATAATTTCTACATGATTCCCCTCTACAAGATGGTTTCCCTTAGGCTGACTTATGCTAACCTTTGGCTATATCTATCATAGCTATTTAGGCAGCGCTAACACTCATATGGCAGAAAGAAGGCTCTCTGATGTCTCCTCTTATAAGGACACTAATCCTATCGGATCAGGATGCCACCCTTATGATCTCATTTAACCTTAATTACTTCCTTACTCCAAATACAGCCACAATTGGAGTTAGGGCTTCAACATATGAATTTTGGGGGGACACAATTCAGTTCACCAGAGCCTAGTATGAGCTATAGGGTCAGACAGACCCAAGTTCAAAGCCCAGCTCTGCTTACTGCTTACTAACTTTGTAAAATATTTCATCTTTCTGACCCTCAGTTCCCTATTCTGAAAAGCAAAAACATTAAGTTCCATTTCAGCAGGTTGTTGTAGTTATCACACTAGAAAATGTATAGAAAGTAGTAGCACAATGCCTAGCATATCTTAGGTTCAATGTATAAGTGCTTAGATGATGCCACTCAAAGTGTGGTCCTTGGACCAGCAGCATCAGCATCACCTGAGATCATGATAGAAATGCAGGACGTCAGGCCCCATCCCAGACCTGTCAAATCAGAATCTGCATCTTAACACCAGCCCCAGTGATTTGAACGCATGTTGAGGTTTGAGAAGCACTGAAGTAAATGGTCTGACTTGGCCCAGCTTGGCCCTAAGGCGTATTGGGAATGCAGTGGTGGGATTCAGGAGGGCCAGAGGAGGGAGCCAGGGCCAGGTGGCATTGTGATTTCACTTGGCCCGGCTCAGCCCTGAGGAGTGTTGGAATGGAGGAACGGAAGGGAGCGAAACCTGAGGAGCTGGGACTGCTGAGAGCTGACCCCAGGCGAGCTCCCCGCCATCCACTTGCACTATCTAAAGGGGCAACACGAGGCAAGGTGCCCCCCTCCCACCATGAGCTGTTCTCCAAGGGGTCTGACTGGCGGGTTGGGCCAGTGGTCACTGGTGGGAATAGAAGGCACATCCTCAGCCAGTTCCTCTCTCCGGGGAGGAACTGCCTCGTCTGAACTATTAGTTGTTGAAAGACCTGCTGTTTCTCTCTCAACTCTGTGTCTTGGCACCTGATGCTTTCTTTCCTGTCCTTTTCTCCTGGCTCATTCCTACTCATCCCTGAAAATTCTGCTTGAAGGCCATCTTCTCCAGGAAGCAGTCTCTGCCCCTCCTTAGCTGCTCCCATCCCGGCCCTTTTACCCCGTTCTCACGCACCACACTGCATCTGCCTGCCTTCCCTTCTAGCTCCTTGGAAAAGTCTAGACAGTTGTGAAGTTAGAAGGGTGAGCTCAGGATTGAATGCCAGCTCTGCCACTTCTGAGCTCTGTGACTTTGAGCATGTCTCTGAATTTCTAGAAGCTTCACTTCATCATCAGTAAAATGGAGACATGGTTCTCTGGAGAATTAAATAAGATAAAGGATGTATGGCAGGCTAGACTTTGTAGCCACAACCCAGGTGTGCAAGAAACATCACACTTCCTTATTTTCTTTAAATCAGCTTAAGTCTAACTCTAGCAGGCTGGAGTGAAATTCCATTTCAGTCCTTAACAAGGCTCTCCTCCTCTTTCCCTCTCTCTCTCTCTGCTCACAAGTAATCTTGGAAACTCTCACGATGTGTAGAGAATGGGAGAAGGGTCTTAAATCTTGAGCCTCACCCTGGATGTTAGAGATTTGTACACTTGAGTGTGTAGTGTGGTGTAGAGGTTAAGAGGGAGAGCTCTGGGGTCAGTACCACCTCCACCACACACCAGGCGTGTGGCTATGGGAAATTTGCTTAATCTCGCTGACCCTCGGTTTTCTCATTCTTAAAATGAGGATAATGATAGTACCAACTCCACAAGTTGTTCTAAGGACTCAAACTAATCCATAGAAAGCACTTAGCACAGAGTAAATAAACACAGCACCTGGAAAAAGTTACCTCAATAAAGATTAACTATTATTATTATAATGTACAACGTGAAGTCAGTGTAAATAAAAATGATTCCTATCAAAAAGAATAAAATATCTAGGAATAAATCTTACCAAGGAGGTGAAAGACCTATACAATGAAAACTACAAGACGTTATTGAAAGAAATCCACGATGACATAAAGAAATGGAAAGACATCCCATGCACATGGATTGGAAGAATAAACATAGTTAAAATGTCTATATTACCTAAAGCAATCTACAGATTCAATGCAATCCCAATCAGAATCCCAATGACATTCTTCACAAAAATAGAAAAAAGAATACTAAAATTCATATGGGGCAGCAAAAGACCCCAAATAGCTAAAGCAATCCTAAGAAAAAAGAACAAAGCTGGAGGCATCACAATCCCTGACTTCAAAACATACTACAAAGCAATAGTAATCAAAACAGCATGGTACTGGTACAAAAACAGACACACAGATCAATAGAACAGAATTGAAAGCCCAGAAATAAAATTACACATATATGGACAGCTAATTTTTTTTTTTATAATTTTATTTATTTATTTTTCCCCCCAAAGCCCCAGTAGATAGTTGTACATCATAGCTGCACATCCTTCTAGTTGCTGTATGTGGGACATGACCTCAGCATGGCCGGAGAAGCGGTGCGTCGGTGCACGCCCGGGATCCGAACCCGGGCCACCAGCAGCGGAGCGCGTGCACTTAACCGCTAAGCCACGGGGCCAGCCCTGTACAGCTAATTTTTGACAAAGGAGCTAAAAACATACAATGGAGAAAGAAATGTCTCTTCAATAAATGGTGTTGGGAAAACTGGACAGCCACATGCAAAGGAATGAAAGTGGACCCTCTGCTATCGCCATTCACAAAAATTAACTCAAAATGGATCAAAGACCTGAAGGTGAGACCTGAAACTATAAAACTCATAGAAGAAAATATAGGCAACACACTATTTGACATTGGTCATAAAGGAATCTTTTCAGATGACATGCCTACCCAGACTAGGGAAACTAAAATAAAAATAAGCAAGTGGGACTTCATCAGATTAAAGAGCTTCTACAAGACAAACGAAACCAGAATCAAGATGAACAGACAAGCCACCACCTGGGAGAAAATATTTGCAAAACATATATCTGACAAGGGGTTAATCTCTATAATATATAAAGAACTCACACAACTAACAACAGAAAAACAAACAATCTGATCAAAAAATGGGCAGAGGAAATGAACAGACACTTCTCCAAAGAAGGTATACAGATGGCCAATAGGCACATGAAAAGATGTTCAACATCACTAATCATCAGGGAAATGCAAATCGAAACAACACTAAGATATCACCTCACGCCCGTTAGAATGGCTATAATCACTAAGACAAAAAACAACAAGTGTTGGAGAGGATGTGGAGAAACAGGAACCCTCATACATAGCTGGTAGGAATACAAACTGGTGCAGCCTCTATGGAAAACGGTATGGAGATTCCTCAAAGAATTAAAAATAGAAATACCCTGTGATCCAGCTATCCCACTACTGGGAATCTATCCAATGAACCTGAAATCAACAATCCAAAGAGGCTTATGCACCCCTATGTTCATTGCAGCATTATTCACTATAGCCAAGAAGTGGAAGCAACCTAAGTGTCCCTCGACTGATGATTGGATCAAGAAGATGTGGTATATATATACAATGGAATACTACTCAGCCATAAAAAAGACAAAATCGTCCCATTTGCAACAACATGGATGGGCCTGGAGGGTATTATGTTAAGTGAAGTAAGCCAGAAAGAGAAAGACAAACACTGTATGATCTCACTCATATGTGGAATATAAACCAACACATGGACAGAGAAAACTGTATTGTGGTTACCAGGGGCAATGAGGGTAGAGGGTGGGCACAAGGTGTGAAGGGAGACACATATATGGTGATGGACAAACAAAAATGTACAACCCCAAATTTCGCAATGTTATAAACTATTAAAACATCAACAAAAAAATTTTAAAAAAATGATTGCTATTATTGGTCTTATAATCAGCCATCTTGCTAAATTCTCTTATTATGTAATGATTTGTTGGTAGACTCATTTGGCTTTTCATGCAGACAATCACACCATTTGCAAGGAAAGTTTTATTTCCTCCTCTCTAGTCCTTGTTCCTTTCATTTCGTTTTATGACCCGACTCTGACCTCTAGAATGAAGCTAAATAGAAAGAGTGATAGCGGGCCTTGTTGTCCTCATCTGGATTTTAAAAGGCATGTTTCCTATTTTCCCCACTAAGAATGATGTTTCCTGCAGGTTTTCAGTAAATTAAGGTAATTGATGTATTTACATTCTTTCTCATCTATTTCTCATCTCCTCTCTGCACTGGCCTTTAGACCCTTGACGACAGGGACTGCATCTGCCACAAGCTGGACTACTCCTCCAGGGTTTAATCTATTAGAGGACTGGCTTTAGCCAAGGCTCTGGGCTTCCTACGTTGTTCCGAGGCTGCACTTGAGTCCAGCCTTCAGCCCCGACCACTAGCGCTCTCGCCCCATTGCTGGTTCATTACAAGAGTTTCATGGGAAACGTTTTGAGTAGGGAAACCTCAGGCCACCTCCCATGTCCTCCTTTCCTCTCACACTACTACCACACTCACAACACTTCTGAATCCAGATGGGGGGATTTTCCCCCACCAAGCAATTCTCTGTGACACCAGCTGGGTGTCCTACAATTTAACTTAATTCTGACACTATCTACGTGGAGATAATGTCAGATCCCACAGTCTCCCAAGAGACTTCCCCCACCCAATTCAGATGCCAGCCACAAGTAGTACTCCTAGGTTACCCAAAGCTTCTGTCTGACTTGGCCACAAATCAGAGGTTCTCATGACCTCCTTCCCTTTGGATTAGATTATTTGCCAGAGTGGCTCACAGAACTCAGGGAAATACTTACATTTACTAGTTTACTAAAGGATATCAGATGAACAGCCAGATGAAGAGATACATAGGGCAAGGTCTGGGAGGGTCCTGAGTGCAGGAGCTTCTGTCCCCATGGAGTTAGGGTGTGTCACCCTCCTGGTACATGGATGTTTTCACCACCTGGAAGCTCCCTGAACCGCACACTATTGGGCTTTTATGAATACTTCCTCCATGATCAGTTATTGATTCCATTTCCAGCCCCTCTCCCCTCTCTGGAGAATGGGAGATACAGCTGAAAATTCCAAGCTTCTAGTCATGGCTTGGTCTTTCTGGTGACCAGCTCTCATCCAGAAGCCCACTGAGGGTCACCTCACTGGGACAAAATACACTGCCATCTCCCAGGAAATTCCAAGGGATTTAGGAGCCCTGTGTCAGGAACCAGGGTCAAAGACCACATATTAGAACAAAAGATGCTCCGAGTGCTCTTATCACTAGAACTTGCAGGGGTTTCAGGAGTCCTGTGTCAGGAATGGGGGCAGAGACCAACAAATATCTTTCATATTATCTTACACCTCTACCTGTCTGTTCACACCCAGGAGTGGGTGACCAAAGGCGCCACTGCTCAAACCCAGGAGTTAGGTGCTGGCTGACCTCTTCATTGGACCCTGGCTCCTAATCTCCAGCCAAACAAGGCCCCAAATCAAATCCAGCCCAGAGGACTGGCCCACAGGTCAGTCGGCATTTTTCTGAGTGGCAGGAAGGCCTTTCCCAGATTCTTACTTAAAATCCTTTCCTTTTCCGGGGAGCTCCAACAAGCCACGGCCCTGGGTGGGACCCAGTGACCGTCTGTGGAATCCAGCTCACTCACATTGCAAATAATAAACAACCTCCTTTCTCTCCCTCTTTGACCTCTGAGACCCTCCCCCTGCACACTCCCCGCTTCTGCCTCCCGGTCCATCAAGGCCTGGCCTGGAAGTCTCACTGTTCACTCTTTACCCTGCACCTCTGTGTAATTGGCAGGGGTCAGGCAGAAGCTTCATTTCCCCAGAGATGAGTGAGGCTGCCCTCTCAAGCCATTTGGCTGAGCCAGCACCTTGTCACACACAGCTGGACCCATGTTAGGCCTGATGGTAGGAGTGACCACCGGGCCTGCTCAGACCCCCACTTCTACACATGATTCCTGCTTGTCTGGAACTGGCTGGCTTCCTCACAGCTCCATGTATCTACACCTCCCTACTTAGTACAGAGGGAGAAATACATGTATCTGTACTTTATAGACAGACATGTGCTTAATAAAGAATATGCTTAATAAAGAAACCAAACCCCCACTGGGTTCAGCAGGGTCTATAAGGGGCAGCTGATTATTCTCTCCCAGGTAAGGGGTCTGGGGCTTGGAGGACCACTGGTAGAATCAGGGCCTTGGGGACTTGTGCTTTTGAAAGCCCTCCCTTACATTATACAGAACACATTAAAATACCCCCACGTTTCACATTACATATAAATTTGCTATAAAATAATTTGAAATGATATAGAGACATTTTTTTCTCTTCTTTTTGCTACAAAAACATTTTAAAATTTTATTACGTTTTTCGTGTGTAAAAAAAGAGATAAAGAACAATATAATAAAAACTTGTGGTCTTAGCATCCTGCTTAAGAAATAAAATGTTGCCAAGACGGGTTGAAACATCCTGTGTAGCCCTCTCTGATCCCCTCCCCTTCTTGCAGAGGAAATTACCATCCTGAATTTGGAGTGTATTGTTCCCGGCCATTTCCTTAAACTTATATATATATATAAGTTTAATATATATGTATGTATATTTCTTAAACAGATTTAAAATTTTTGTATTTTTCAACTCTGTCACAGTGATCTACTAAAATAATTTTTACAGTTTTGCGTTTGAAGTTGTTTGGTTACAAGTTACTTAAATTATGATTGGTTCTGATTTCTTAGTCATCATAACTCACTTAAATTCTTGTAGAATGAGAAAATCTAACCCATAAATGAATTTCAAATGTTATTAAATGTTTACAAAGACAGTTAATAAAGTTGAAATAATAGTATGTTTTGTGGACATCTAACAAAGCATTCACTCATTTTGATTTTGCAGTTTTCCTTTCATATTTTGAGGCCAATATTTTTTTTTCAGGTCTGATCAACGTTTCTGTTGACAGGAAAGCCTCCTAGGCCTTAGACTGTGTCTAGAGTCTCCGAGAGGTCACCAGGCTCTCTGGGCACAACGGCAGGCAAAGACAGCGATGAAATACAGCTGACGCTTTGCAGCACCCACGGAGCCAGGCCCGGCCCGAGCCTGTTTCATCTGTGAGTTCACTTACTCCTGACGGGTATGCGCCACTCCCCTGTGCCGCCCCCTTTCCACTAGAGGACACAGGCACCAGGAGGCCTGGGGCCAGGTAGAAAGAGGTGGAGCCGGGATTTGAACCCAGGCGGTCTGAACTCTTCCTTATGCTGCCTGCCGTTTTCCGAGCCCCACGGGTACATCTGTGTACGCATATTTTCTCAGAATCCTCAGAGAACCAGGTATTGTGGTCCCTGGTTTACAGGAAGGGAGACCACCTCAGAGAGGCTCAGCGCCTCGCCCCAAGTCTCACAGTAGCAAGTGGGATTTGAATTGGCGTCTGTGAGATTGCAAACACTGCCTGTGCTTTTCAGGACGCCACACTGCTGTCCCCTCCCAAACTCGCCTCTTTGCAGCCAGGTCGAGTCCCCTCCTGCTCAGTCCTTCTCTGCCGCTTGCCCCTCGTAGGGGAGGGTCCTGCAGGTGTTGGGGGCAGGGTGAAGAGGGGCACCGGAGGCCAGACCACCTGGCTCCCCTCATTGTGACTCCTGCCTCAGTCATCCCAGGGCCCCTGCTGTGGGGAGGGGGCTATTTATTTGCAGGTCCTTGCCCCGTGCCTCCTCCCATCCCCACCACTCTCTCCTCCCCACCCCCTCTCCTCTCCTTACCCCTCTGGTGGGTGGGGGATTGGGAAGAGGGCTAGCTGCTTAACCCTGAGAGAGTCTGGGCTGGCTGCCTCCCCTCCCCTACAGATCTCCCTTATCTTGGGCCATCGGAATCTCTCCTGCCCTGCCCACCATTCCAATGTCACCTCCAGAGGGTTCCAGCGCGTGCTCACTGCACAGGCCCCCTTTTGCCTTGCCTGGAAATGGGGGAGGGTTTAAAGAGCCAGGTCCTTGCCTGTGTCCTCCTCTTTCCACCCAAGGGAACAGAGTCAGAGCGAGCTGGGTGGGGAAAGGACAGGAGGCTTGGAACCAGAAGACTAGGGCTTTCTCCCAGGCCCTGTGCCTCACTCACCGTAGAACCTTCAACTAGTCACGTCCTCTTTCTGGGCCTCAGTTTCCTCAACTGGAAAGAGAGTGGCTGGATCCTTTTCTGCTAGGAGTGTGTGACTAAATCTATACCCTGAACTGCAGTGTTGGGTTTGTGACATATATATAATATACATATAAAATTTTTTTCTTTAATTAGAAATACTGGCAACCCTGTCCCCCAGCAGGAAGAAGTCTCCCTGACTGTTCAGCCAAGACAGGGAGGAGAAGACCAGGAGGAAACCAATACCTAGGGGAGAGAGGAGGAGAGTGGAGGTGGAAGCAGGAAGGGGGAAGGAATCCCAGGGTCAAATTTTGGCAGTTCAGCAGAGTCATAGATGGAGCTTTTGAAAATGGGATGCCTGAGCCCTTCTCCAGACCAATTAAAGCAGAATTTCTGGGGGTCGCCCTGGGTGTTGTTCTTTAGAAACTCCCCAGAGGAGTCTGATGCACAGTGAAGGTTGAGAACCACTGTCAGAGAGCTCTAGTGCACCTCTGCATCCCCCGGAGAGCTTGTGAAATACGGGGTGCCAGCTCCACCTGCAGTTTCTGACTCAGTGGGTCTGGGACAGGGCCTGTGTTAGTTTCCTGTTGCTGCTTTAACAAATCACCACACACGTGATAGCTTAAGCAACACAAATCTATTATCTTGTAGTTCTGGAGGTCAGAAGTTCAAAATGAGTCTCACTGGGCTGAAATCAAGGTGTTGGCAGGGTTGCATTCCATCTGGAGGCTCTAGAGGAGAAGCCGCTCCCTTGCCTGACCCAGCTCTTTGAGTCCATCTGCATTCCTTGGGGTGTGGCCCCTTCCTCCATCTTCAAAATCAACAATTGCATCACTCCAACTTCCGCTTCTCTGACCCTGACTCACCTACCTCCTTCTTTCACTTATAAGGAATCATATGATTATGTTGGGCCCACATAATCCAGGATAATCTCCCAGGGTCAAGATCCTTAATTTATCACATCTGCAAAGTCTCTTTTGACATGTAAAGTAACATATTCACAGGTTCCAGGGATTAGGATGTGGACATCTTTGGGGGGCCGTTATTCTGCTGAAGGGGAGGAAGACTATCCTCTACCCACTCTGGGTCCTTTCTGGCTGGGCTACAAATTAAATTGACATGAGACCAAATAGCAGGAGAAAATCAAACAAAGTTTAATAACATGTATACCTGGGAGAAACTCAGAAAATAGAACTGAGCAACTTGTCATTCTAACTAAGCTGCTTGCTTAAGTATTTTCAGCTAAAGGCGAGGAGGGTGTTGGGGGGTAGTGGTTTGGGATATCAGAGGGGAAGAAGAAAATTCACATGGAGATGGAAATGCAAATATTTGTCAGACAACTCTTTAGAGGGCCACCTACAGAGAATGTGGCTGGAGAGACAGAATTTTTGATAAGATGGGCTTGTTGGTGCCTTTCTTATCACATCTATTTTACATTATACTACAGCTATCATATGGTAGAGGCTGCTTCCTGGAACAGGCCTTCTTTTAAATTCTTTAGGCATTTTGGGAAGGGAAGATCAAATGTCCTTCAGAGAAAATAATCAAGGTAAAGAGACATATTTAGAGGTGGCCAATTTTGATCTCCCACACTGCATACCACAGAGCCTAAGAATTTACATTTCTAACAAGATTGCAGGTGCTCCTGATATTGCTGGTCTGGGGACCACACTTTGAGAACCAGTGTTTTAGAGTTTATGGAGGATGAGATCCAAGAGTCACAGCTGCCCTGAGAAGTGAGTCTCTAGGAGCAGAAATGAGGAAGGAGGATTTTGGCTGATGTTGGCAGAGATGATTTCTCCTTTGTTGTCCTCCCCCTAGCCCAGGAAAGCCTCCGGGATGTGCATGAATGAGACGTTCAAAGTAAGATTGGTGTTTCCTTTGGATGTGACACATGGGGAGAGCCACCTTGGGGTGGAAGAAAGCATGCTCAGCCGATTTAATTCACGGGTGAGATGGAGGAATATGAAATCTTCTTTTTCAAAAGCCTGTGATGCCTTAGATGGCCCCACATGAAGACGGAGGCCATAATTAGATGGTATTTCAAAGGCATGGCTCTGTACCACTGGCGCTTGGAAGCCCATCTCCCTGCAGACTGCTGCCTTTCGGAACCCACCACCCGGAGAGTTCCTGTTCCCTCTCCCAATTCTATGACATTCTAACCTCATCCTCCCGGACACCCTTTTCCTTTTCCTTCTCTTCACTTCTTTCCTGTCAGATCCTGTTCAACCGCCAGAACACACTTTCTTCTAGAGCCCTTCGTTGATTCCCCTTCCACATTTTTAGTGGCCATTTCCCTCAATTGTTCAACATTTTCTATGCCAACTGCAAAGAGTGCTCTTTTAATTATTGTTTGTTTTTTACTTATTTGTATTAGATCTGGTTTTAGAAAGGTCTAAATCACTTTAAGATGATCAAAGAACCCAAGCTCTATGTTGTGTTTGAGCTTAAAAATACTAGAGCCATTTCTTTTTTAAATTGCACACCCAGTAAAGAGAGGAAATGTCCCCAGGGGTCTGAGGTTTTTCTAACAGAAGAACCTATAGTTCATTTATAACCTAAGTGAGCACATTCCAGTTCCTTAAACAAACAGTTTGTATATTAAATGAATAATACACTATTTCAAGGGCATCCCCAGTGTGGAGACTCTGTACTTAGCGCTAAATAAGCAACTCAGGAGGAACTCTGTATTCGTTTGCTTGGGAGACTTCTTGCATCTTCTTGGCAGAACCTAAATGAGACAGAGGCTTAAAATTTAAACAGAAGCTTTCTCCCATCTGTCTGGTGTCTTGATTCCTTACGCTCTTGAGATCCCTGGGATTTAAATGTTCTTCCACCCTCCTCTCCTTTTCTTGACTGGAATTCAAAGTAATTGATGTTATAGTACTCTTTCCCCTAGTTTCTTTTCATTTTAACCAAACCTAAATCAAAGTGATTTTTTTAGATTTATAATCCCTATTTCCATATAGGGATACATAAAATACGGCAAGATTACACAAGTCAAAAGTAAATAAAAATGTGATAGGGGAAAACAAGGATAAGAACATTAAATTAAACCAGGAATGAGGCTCCAATAAAAACACACTCCATACTCACTGTGGAGTTCTACATTTTTGCAAGTGGATACATATTGGGTTTCCAGGCAGTCAAGACAAAAAGAGAAAACTAGTTAGTTACATAGTTGGTAGTGTCCATGTTGTAAAAAATGAATTCACTGCTTAGGAGAGGCACAGCTGAAAGGCCAGAAAGACCCTGTGTAAAGTGGGGAGCCAACCTCTCAATAACAGCTTTATGACAGACTCAATGATGAGTTTTCCTTTGGTGAAGCGCCGTGGAGTAAAGGTGATCTGCAAGGAGTGGTTGAGTCAGCCCAAGTATGCAGTCCCCTGTTGGTCTGGCTTAAGTTTGGGTTAGTTTTAGAGTATCTGGATCATCTGGTTGACCTTCAGAGAGTTGTATTACCAGCAGAAAGAAGATCTATCAGTTAGGATCCTGACAACTGCGGGCAATGGCAACTCCAACCATATGTGCTATATGACGTTTCTGGCTCCTGTGACCAAAAGGTTCAGCAGTCGTTTTAGCATCAGACAAGGCTTTACCCAGAGGCTTAAATGCTCTGACTGGGGCCTGGTTTCTTTCTCTACAGTTCTCTGGACCAATTCCTCAGTGTTGGCTCCATGCTCAGGCAGATCCAACAGCTCTCGGGACTGATAGCTCTACACACTGTGTCATTGATACCAATAGTTATAATGTTGAAAATTTCTAAACTTACTGGTAAATAGCCACTATCCTAAGCCCTCCGTGTATCCCCTAGTGTGAGGGTTAATTTTATGTTCAACTTGACTGGGCCAAGAGATGCCCAGGTTAAACATTATTTCTGGGCATGTCTGTGAGGGTGTTTCTGGATGAGGTTAGCATTTACGTGGTGGACTCAGTAGAGAGGATCCCCCTTGCCAATGTGGGTGGGCATCATCCAATGCATTGAGGGCCTGGATAGGACAACAATGCAGAAGGAGAAATTCACCCCTTTTGCTGCCTGCCTGCCTGCTGAGCTGGGACATCAGTCTTCTGCTCTGGGACTGGGATTTACGCCATTGGCTCCCTGGCTCTTGGGCCTTTGGACTAGAATTACACCACTGGCTTTCCTGGGTCTGCAGCTTGCTGTTGGCAGATCATGGGACTTCTTAGCTTCCGTAATCATGTGAGCCACTGCCTCATAATAAATCTTTTCCTACGTTTATATCCTATTTGATCTGTTCCTCTGGGGAACCCTGACAAATACACCTGGCCCTCCCTAAAACACAACTAACAAGTTAACGCTCAGCACAGCTGGAGGCCTTTTAATCAGTGCTTTCTGTACTGGCTTGTCTGATTAGTCAGATTCTGAATATCCTCCCTAACTATATTTTCTTCTTTATGTTGACCGGGGAAGAGAAGGTGTTTTCCCCAACATTCTCAGCAAAAGTCATGAGTTTGAATCTGATTGGATTAGCTTAGGTCACACACTCACCCTTTAACCAATCACTGTGGACTATAAATCACTGATTGGCCTAGGCTAGATTACATCTTCTGTCCTTGACCCAATTGGACCCAGGATGTGCGCTTGTCTGGGAACAGGGTGGTGGAGTAGAAACTCATGGGCTTTAGAATCAGACAGATCTTCATTAGTTCATTCATTTATGAATCAAAGCAGTGTGTATAAGGTACCAGACAAAACAGACCTAGTCCCAGCCCTAAGGGAGACATCAAACATGTGCACCAGTAATCTAATGCTGTGTAACAAACCACTCCCAAACTCAGTGACTATAAGCAACAAGCATTTCATTTGCTTACCATTGTCTGGGTCAGCAATTTGGGCTGGGCTCAGCTGAGCAATTCTTCTAGACTCACTCCTGTGGCTGCAGTCAGCTTGTGATGCAGCTGGGGCCAGTTCATCTAGGGTGGCCTTGCTCCCAGGTCTGGCAGTTGGTGTTGGCTGGGCCAAGGAACTCCAGCAGGCTAGCCTGGGCTTCTTCACGTGGCAGCAGTGTTCCAAGAGTGCAAGCCCAATGTACATCGCTTTTCAAACCTGTGATTGCATCATCTTGCTAATGTACCATTGGCCCAAGCAAATGATGGCCAGGCCCAGAGTCATTAGGGGAAGAGGCTTCACAAGGGTGTGGGTATGGAGAGACAGGATCAGTTGGGGACAGACTGTAATAATCTCCCACAGTCAGTAATAAAGACATAAACCAATGACAAGTTACTATTACTGCTCTGAAGGAAGTGAGCAAGATGCTGTGAGAAGGTCATAGGTCATAAATAAGTTTAGGTGGTAGTCAGAGAAGGCCTCTATGAGGAAGGCCATTTGCACTGATAACTAGAGAAGGAGGAGCCATGTGAATGCAGGGAAGGGCCTGGAAGGGAGACATCTATGGCTTTGCTACTCAAAGTGGTCCCTGGACCAGCAGCACTGGCATCACCTGGGACTTGTTAGAAATGCAGCAACTGAGGCTCCACTCCAGGCCTGCTGAATCAGAATCTGCATTTTAACAAGATCCCCAGGGCATTCATGTGCACAGTAAAGTTTGAGAAGCTCGTCACTATCAGGGAAAACGTGGAGGGGTGAGGAAGTGGGAAGGAAACAGCACAGCTTGCCCAAGCCACTCAGGTGTGCTTCTCACATCCTAGAATTTCTGCCATGACCTGGCTACCAGGCCAGGGGAGCCGCTTCCCCCACTGCCCTGTGATCCTGCAGGAGGGCCATGTTCACAGCTCCGCTGTGAGGTTAGCTTTGGTTCAGTTGGTATCACCCAGAGGGAAGCACGCGAAACCGGAGCTCTGCTGGGCTTGGCAGGGCACTTGCCCTCTGACTGATGGGGACAATACAAATGGGGCCTCGGTTTATGCATACACAGCTCCGGGTGAGGAGGGAGGCCAGTATGAAGCAGCCGGTTCTGGGGTACCCTGAAAGTCCCTGGCAAGGCCAGACCCTCAAAGCTGCTTGGTCGTCTGGCCCCTCACCAGGTATGGAGGATGATGACCGGTTCCTTCAGCCATAAGGCTACAAAGAAGCTTTCCTGGTGGGCAAGTGGGTGGCATTCAGCTGTCATGCTAGGGTGACCATATGTGCCATTTGCCCAAGGAAGTCCTGTTCATGCCTGCTGTCCCAGTGTAATTATTAATAATGCCCCCTCTAGCTCTGGTTTGGATGATAAATTAAAGAGTCACCCTGCTTATAGCCCAAGTTTGATCCCCAGAACCGAAGGAAGGTGACTCTGAAAGAGCTCTGGTCCAGGAGTCAGGAATATGAGCTCTTGTCTTGCCCTGCTGCTGAAAGCTGGAGGACCTCGGGTGAGTCCTCTCTGGCTGCAGTTCCTCATCTCTGAATTGAAGGGGTTGGATCAGACAGGCCCCTTCTAGCTGGGGAGTTAAGGAATATGAGACATGGGTCTCTGGGGTCTCTGCCCCATCCATAGGTTGATGAGGAGATTGCCCCTTCTCTAGCATCTTTGACTCCACATCCTCTGGGGACCCCACATTTTGCTGGTTCTTCCTCCAGGACCTGCTCTCTGTGCCCACAGCTCACAGGGGCCCTAGGCTGGTGTCTCTGCCCAGGGCTCTGTGCCAGCAGGGCCTCGCTATCTGTCAGCCACCTTCTCCTCCCCTGCACCCCACTCAGTAGGACTCTACCTTTTCCTGCACTTCCTCACTGTGTGATGTTCGGGACAAATAACTTAATAACCTGCAACTGTGTCTCCACCTGTCACAGGGGGCTAATGATATCAATCTTGCAGGATTAGGGATAATATTCCTAAAGTGCCCAGTTCATAGTAGGAACTCACCAAGGTATTACTAAGCCTCATAGCTCCCATCTTTTGTGTGTGTGTGATGAAGATTGGCCCTGAGCTAACATCCATGCCAATCTTCCTCTATTTTGTAAGTGGAATGCCGCCACAGCATGGCTTGATGGATGATGTGTAGGTCCGTGCCTGGGATCTGAACCCGTGTACCCTGGGCCTCCGAAGCAGAGCACGCAAACTTAACCACTATACCACAGCCACCAGCGGGCCCCCATAGCTCCCGTCTTAATGTTAGCGCATCGTATCTCTCCATCTTAACATTAACCACCTGCTGCAGGGCTCAGCCCGGGTCTTAATAGAGTCGTTTGAGAACTAAAGGAGGTGATTTACAAGTATGAAAGCACCAGAAGGTAACTGTCTGTAGCACTCAGTAATTGGAAGGTTCTGTGAAAGCTCTCCTTCCTCAGCCCCACCTCACGGACTGCATGTTTCACCTGTCATCTGGCTAATGCATGGGCAGAAGCAATATGATTAATAGCTTCAATAATCTTTATTCTTGCAACACCATGTTGTTGAGTTAAACCTTCCCCGACCTGCTCCTTTAGTTGTGCTTTCCGGGGCTCTGCTCCTGCAGAAAGAGCAGCGACTCTGCAGTCTTACCCTTAGCCATCTGCAGCTTTGTGCCCTGTGAACCCCAATTTCCTCTTTTTGACCAGGGAATAATTGTCCCCAACTCACAGAATCGTGAGGGTTATCTGAGGTAGTATATGAAAAGGATCTGTCTTGTGGCAGGACTCAACAAATGTAGGTTTTATTGCCTTCTATCCTGTTCTCTTTCTTCTTGCTGAGAATATACAATCTTCTGTGGGGCAAGGTAAGCAAGCAAGCCAGAGTTTCCAGTTTCTATTGCTGCATGACAAAAGATCCCCAACCTTAGCAGCTTAAAACAATCACTTTTTTGCTCATGATATTGTGGGTCAGAAATCTGGGAAGGCTCACCTGGGCAGTTCTTGTTGGGGGTCTCCCAGGTGGTTGTTGAATGGGGCTGCCATCATCTGAAGGCTTGACTGGGCTGGATGTCCAAGATGACTCACTCACTCAGCTGGCAGTTGATGCTGGCTGTCAGCTGGGAGCTCCATGTGGGACTGTCAACCTGACTGCCTACAGGTGCCTGTCCAGCATCAGATTAGTTGTATTTCTTACGTGGGGGCCAACTTCCCCCACAAAGCAAGCATCTCAAAGGGACGAGGTGAAAACTGTACAGCTTCTTATGACCTAGTTTTAGAACTCACATAGCTTCACTTCTGCAGTACTCTGTTTGTGGAGGCCTGCCCAGATTCAAGAGGAGGGGACATAGACCCCGCATCTCCAAGGAAGAAGTGGCAAGGTTATATTGTCAATCAGCGTGTGGGATGGGAGAAATTGTTGAGGCCATCTTGGGGAAATACAATCTGTCACATCCCCCAACTTCATATGTAAATTGGTGCTTTTAGCAGTCAGGATTCTTGCTTATAAATTACAGAAGCTGACTCTGGTTAGCTTAAGCAGAAAGTTTTTGGAAGGCCTTTAGGGCTTACAGAATTGATGGAGGCTGGAAGGCCAGGATTGGCGTATGCTCCAGAACCAAGGAGGTCTGGAGGCCTGGGCAGCAGGTACCCCCACAAACAAGGAGTGTAAGGACCGTCCAGTCCCAATAGCCTAGTTCCCCACTGCTAGAACAAATACGACCTCTAGGCCCAGCTTTTTTGCAGCACTCTGAAGAGCAAAGCCCAGGAAAAGCGAGTTGATGGGTTGAGTCACATGCTTGCCTCCTGGTTGGGCCAGCAGAGACAGAAGGAGGACCCACCGGTAGCTTTTGCTTTCACAGTGGGGAATTGGGACATCCTGCACAGAGACTGTACACAGTGGGAGATTCTCCAAAGGAGAGGTAGGGTGCTGTGGGGCTGGGGTGGGGGGGAGTAGATGCTGGATATCTCCAAACCACAAGTGTCCACCAGAGAGCCCACAGACTCAGACACCCCTCAGCAGTGATTGGCACCCCTAGTACCGAGAAGGAGGAATAAAGAGCTGAAGAAGGTGCTCAGAAGGGGCAGAATACTGTCCTAAGGACTTAAAGGACTGTCACTTAGAGAAGGAATTTGACTTGTTCAACGTGGTTGTAGCACAGAGTTTTGGCTAAATATCAGGAAGAACTTTCTTTTTTAAAAAAACAAATTTATTATATTTTTAATAGGCAATACATTCATTGAAAAAGTATTAAAGTGGGGGCTGGCCTGGTGACACAAGTGGTTAAGTGCTTGTGCTCTGCTGTGGAGGCCCAGGGTTCTCAGGTTCAGATCCGGGAGTGCATTGACACACCGCTTGTCAGGCCATGCTGTGGCAGCATCCCATATAAAGTACGGGAAGATGAGCACAGATGTTAGCCCAGAGCCAATCTTCCTCAGCAAAAAGAGGAGGATTGGCGTTGGATGTTAGCTCGGGGCTGATCTTCCTCACACACACACACACACACAAAGTATTAAAAGGAACACAATGAAAGTATCCCTCCCACTGCTGGTCCCTGTCCACCTACTTCTCACTTTATTCGCCACCTCCACTCCAGATACTCATCTTCATAGTGCCTTTGTAGGCTCCCATAGGTTTTTTTCCCTTTTGAGTTTTTTAAATTTATTTTTTAATTGTGGTAAAATATGCATAACATAAAATTTACCATTCTAACCGTTTTTAAGCGTACAATTCAGTACATTCCCATTGTTGTGCAACCATCACCACCATCCATCTCCAGAACTTTTTTTATTTTCCCAAACTGAAACCCTGTACCCATTAAACAACAGTTCCCCATTTCCCCCTCCCCCCAGCCCCTGGCAACCACCATTCTACTTTCTGTCTCTATGAATTTTCCTATTCTAGGTACGTCATACAAGTTGAATTATTCAGTGTTTGTTCTTTTGTGTCTGGCTTATTTCACTTAGCATCATGTCTTCAAGGTTCATCCACGTTGTAGCATGTGCCAGAATTTCCTTCCTTTTTAAGTTTAATAATATTCCATTACTTCATATATTTTGATGGTCTGTTATTAGGTGCATATATGTTTATAATTATTATATCTTTTTTATATATTAAACCTTTTAGTTATAGATAATGTCCTTCTTTGGCTCTTATAAAATTTTTTTATTTAAAGTCTATTTTGTCTGATATTAGCATAGCCACCCCTGCTGTCTTTTGGTTACTATTTGCGTGCAATATCTTTTTCCATCCTTTCACTTTCAACCTATTTGTGTCTTTGGAGCTAAAGTGAGTCTCTAGTAGACAACATATAATTGGATCATGTTTTTTGTCCATTCTGCCAATCTCTGTCTTTTGATTGGAGAGTTTAATCCATTTATATTTAAAGTAATTACTGCTAAGGAGGGACTAATTTTGTTATTTTTCTATTTGTTTTCTATATGCCTTATAGCTCTTTTGGCTCTCATTTCCTACATTACTATCTTCTTTTGTATTTAGTTGATTTTTTTTTTGTAGTGAAACACTTAAATTTTCTTCTCATTTCCTTTTGTGTATATTCTATAGCTATTTTCTTTGTGGTGACCATGGGGATTACATTTACTACCCTAAACTTACAACACTAATTTGAACGTATATCAGCTTAACTTCAATAACATAAAAAAACTCTGCTCCTATACATTTCTTTCACCACTGCCTTTCAGTTATTGATGTCAGAAAATTACATCTTTACACATTGTGTGTCTAAAACCATAGACTAATGATTGTTTTTTAAATACATTAGTCTCTAAAATCATATAGAAAACAAAAAGTGGAGTTACAAACCAAAATTACAATAATTCTAGCTTTTATAATTGTCCATATATTTACCCTTACCAGAGATCTTTATTTCTTCCTATGGCTTCAAGTTACTGTCTAATGATCTTTAATTTCAATCTGAAGGACCTCTTTTAGCATTTCTTACAGGGCAAGTCTAGTGGTAAGAAACTCCCTCAGCTTTTGTTTATCTAGGAATGTCTTAATTTCTCCCTCAATTTTGAAGAACAATTTTTCCACATATAGGATTCTTGGTTGATAGGTTTTTTTCCTTCAGAACTTTGAACATATTAACCCATTGTCTTCCAGCCTCCAGGGTTTCTGAGAAATCTGCTGACAGTCTTATTGAGGATCCCTTGTATGTGATGAGTTGCTCCTCTCTTGCTGCTTTCAAGATTCTCTCCTTTGTCTTTGTCTTTCAAATGTTTGATTATAATGTGCCTTGGTGTGGGTCTCTGAGTTTATCCTGCTTGAAATTCATTTAGCTTCATGGGTGTTTATGTTCATGTCTGTCATAAAATTTGGGAAGTTTTCAGCCATCATTTCTTCAAATAATCTCTCTGCCTCTTCCTCTCTCTCTCTCTTTTCCTTCTAGGACTCCCACAATGCATATGTTAGTCCACTTGAGTCTATGCCACAGGTTCCTTAGGCTCTGTTCACTTTTCTTTGGTCTTTTTTCTTTTGTTCCTTAGATTTGATAATTCCAACTATCCTATCTTCAAGCTTGCTAATTCTGTCTCCTGCCTGCTCAAGTCTGCTTTTGAATCCCTCTAGGGAATTTTTCATTTCAGGAATGGTATTTTTGGCTCCAGAATTTCTTTTTGGTTCCCTTTTTATATTTTCTATCTCTTTATTGATATTTCCATTTTGTTTATGCATCATTTTCTTGACTTTGTCCACATCTTCTTTGAGCTGCTTGAGCACTTTTGAGATACCTGTTTTAAAGTCTTTGTTTAGTAAGTCCACTGGGTGGTCTTACTCAGGGACAATTTTTGTTGATTTATTTTTTTCCTTTGAATGAGGTATACTTTCCTGTTTCTTTGTATGCCTTGTGATTTTTTGTTGAAAACTGGAAATTTAAATCTTATACTGTGGTAACACTGGAGATCAAATTCTCTCCCTTTCTCAAGGGTTCTTTTTTTTAAAATTGTTTTAGAGTGTCTCTGTGCCAGGGATCAGCCTAAGGTATAAACTTAGTCTTCTCAAGTCTTTTCTGAGCCTGTACCTTTTCCTGGGCATGCACAGTGACTTTCTAAATTCCCTTTATATGTGCTTGCTTTTGAATATCCTAGTTCTTAAATGTCTGGCTCCCAAAACAGAGAAAAGTGAAAGAGAGGAAAAGGTACCAGGCTTTTAAATCCCCTTGAAGCTGCAGCTGGAGGAGGAGGGGCTTGTAACAAGGCTCCCCACTGCTGTATCTGCATCTCTATGACCAAAAGCAGCAATCAGCAATCAGAGCACAGATCCCCAATATTTGGAGGACATGGTCTTCATTATCTACTCTAGCTTCTGCAAGCTATATGCAAGCTCCTCCAGAAGCACTGCATGGCTGCCTGCTATAGGGATGGGGGTCAGGGATGAGTAGCTGCTACCATTTTAAGATGTGGAATTGATCAAAATTAACTACAATTTACTATCCTAGCCTTCTCCTGAAAGTTCCAAGCCTTCAATAGACTCCAGAGTCCCAAAATAGTTACATCAGACAGATTCTGCCAGTACAACTATTGTCTAGGTGGAGACACAGATTTCTGGTGCTTTCTACTCTGCTATCTAGCTCTGTTAGAACTTTCTTTTCTTTCTAAGAATTTATTATCAAAAACAACTTTAAAAGAAAAATTTAAAAGGGAAAATTCCACCACTCTGACAAAGCTTTTTTTATTTTTCTATAATTTCCAGTCTTTAGCATAGGAACATACAATTTTATATTTTATAAACAAATGGTATGCAAATTTTTTGTTTTGCATTGTTTTATAAACATTTCCTTGTTATCACAGACCATTGTAATGGTCTTTGTAATATTTCAACTGGAGAACACATCTGGATTTATTTAACCAGTCGTCTGTTGTTGGACACCTAGGTGCCCTCCAATTTTCCTATTAAAAGTGACACAAGGGGCTTGTCTGGTGGTGTAGTGGTTAAGTTCAGTGTGCTCCACTTGGGTAGCACGGGTTCTTGGGTTCGGATCCTGGGCATGGACTTACACCACTCATCAAGCCATGCTGTGGAGGTGTCCCACATACAAAATAGAGGAAGATGGGCACAGATGTTAACTCAGGGCCACTCTTCCTCAAGGAAAAAAGAGGAATATTGGCAACAGATGTTAGCTCAGGGCCACTCTTCCTCACCGAAAAAACCAAAAGTAACATGCTAGCCAGCCCTGATAGTCTAGTGGTTAAAGTTCAGTGCTCTCATCACTTTGGCGGCCCGGCTTCACTTTTTGGTGGCAGAACCACACCACCCGTCTATCAGTTGCCATGCTGTGGCAGTGGCTCACATAGAAGAACTAGAAGGACTTACAACTAGGATATATAACCATGCACTGAGACTTTGAAAAAGAAAGAGGAAGATGTTAGCTCAGGGTGAATGCTTCCCTGCAAAAAAAAAAAAAAAAAAATTATAAAAAAGAAAAGGTAACATGACAGTGGACATTTTGGCCTTTTCTTCATTTGAATTGTTTTGTTAGGAGGGTTCTGTTCCCATAGGATGCTTTTTCTTTCAGGAAAATGAGATCCATTCAAATTATGTCAAGGAACTGGAGAAAACAGTAGTTATTCTACAGATTTGTATGCAAGGGGATCAAGAAAAGCTCAACAACCAGGCTGTGGGGAGGAAGGTCATTTAACAGAGCAAGGCCATGAGGTCTTCTCTCAGGGGCTTCTCTTTCAATAGGATCCAGCTACTACTGTATCAACCAGTGCTCTTGACTCTAATTGAGTTAAGCAGAAAAAGAATTTATTTATATGATTTGGGGTAGATATCAGAATTGGAAGGAAAGAAGGAAGAAATCCTTCCCCAAATTCATATGGGGTTAGAGAATCAGGCCTGGAGACTTCGCAGGAACAATGACCAAAATCACATTATGGGACTGATCCAGGCAAGACAAGCACAAGCCCTAGACACTGCCACTGGACCACCACCAATGGACATATCGCAAGAACTGTGGCTGCGACAACCCTAGACACTGCATATAGTCACTACTGCTACTACCCCCCGTCACCAGGATAAGTGTGTCTGATCCCTGCTATTTTGCTTCCAATTCCAATTCTGAGATTGACGCTCCTGATCAGTGGTACTAGGTCAGCTCCCAAACTTCAAGGGAAGCTGGAAATATGTGTGGAATTTTCCACTTCTCTAATGTCTCATCAGAAAGGGCTTTACTCAAACACTGGAAGGAGATTCAGATACTGGGCAGCCAAAAAGAATGACAAATATCTGCTGCAGGTCACAGGCCCACTGGGGATCAAGATCAAAACAGGGATGGCAAATTCAGATGCCTACAGTGAGTGAACCAGGCAGATAATGTGTTAGGTGAAGCAGGCTGAGTGGGCACTTAGGTAAATTTATTGCCACACAGAATAAGGAATCAACAGGGCTACTTCTTCCAATATGTCAAGAGAAGCTGGAAATCTAAAAAAATTTAATGAGAAATCTCCTGTTTTTAAATGTTGACACTTGTGCAAGACAAACAGGGTATATCAGTAGGCTAGTTTTGCTCCAAGGGCAGCTGGTTTGTAGCTTTTGTATAAACCAGGACTTTACTAAGGCTGCTCAGTCTCTAGGGGCTGGATATGCACATTTTATAGATTTATCTGTTGCTATATTTTGCTTTAATAAATAATGTTGTTTTTTTTACCATCTTAACTGTTTTTAAGTGTATAATTCAGTAGTATTAAGTACATTCACATTGTTGTGCAATCTCCAGAACTTTTTCATCTTGCAAAACTGAAACTCTGTACCCATTAAACAACAACTCTCCATTCCCTCCCTCCCCCAGCTCCTGGCAACCATCGTTCTACTTTCTGTCTCTATGAATTTAACTACTCTAGGTACCTCATACAAGTGGAATAATACAGTATTTGTCTTTTTGTGACTGGTTTATTTCAGTTAGCAAAATGTCCTCAATGTTCATCCATGTAGAGGCATATGTCAGAATTTCCTTCCTTTTTAAGGCTGAATAATATTCTATTGTATATATAGACCACATTTTGTTTATCCATTCATCCATCAATGGACACTTGGGTTGCTTCCACCTTTTGGCTATTGTGGATGATGTTGTTATTAATAAATACAAATATTTGTGTACAAATATCTCTTCAAGACTCTGCTATCAATTCTTTTGGGTATTTACCCAGAAGTGGAATTACTGGCTCATATGATAATTCTATTTTTAATTTTTTGATGAATTGTATTGTTGAATTTTGAGAGTTCTTTCTATATTCTAGATACCAGTCCCTTATCAGATATGTAACTTGCAAATATTTTCTTCTAGTCTATTTATCTTTTCATTTTCTCTTAACAGCATCTTTCAAAAATCAGAAGTTCTTAATTTTGATGAAGTACCATTTATCAAAAAACATTTTATGGGTCATCCTTTTGGTGTCATTCTAAGAAATCTTTGCCTAACCCAAGGTCACAAAGATTTTCTCCTGTTTTCTTTGAGAAGTTTTATAGTCTTAGGTTTTACATTTAAGTCTATGATCCATTTTGAGTTAAATGTTATAAGTAGTATGAGGTATGGATTGAGGTTTTTAAAAAATATTTAAAAATATTTTTATATGGATGTCCAATTGTTCTAGTACCAGTTGTTGAAAAGTTTATTCTGTCCTCATTGAAATGCCTTTGCAGCTTTGTCAAAATTCAATTGACCATATATGTTTGGGTCTATTTTTGGACTCTATTTTGTTCTGTTGAAAATATACTATCTTTTCACCAGTACTACACTGTCTTGATTATTATAGTTTTAGAGTAAGTCATAATATTCATTAGTGTGAGTTCTCCAACTTTGTCATTCTTGTTTGAAGTTGTTTTGCTATTTTAATTCCATTGCCTTTCTAAATAAACTTTAAAATCAGCTTGTCAATTTCCACAAGAAATTCTAATGGAATTTTTACTAGAATTGTATTGAATCAGTGTGCGGAGACTTTGAGTCTTCCAATCCATGAACATGGTATACCTTCCCATTTTTTAGGTTTTCTTTGATTTCTTTCACCAGTGCTTTGCGGTTTTTAACATACAGATCTTGTACAAATTTTGTTAGATTTATACCTAAGTATTTCATGTTTTCTGTGCTATTGTAAATAATGCTTTTTAAAAAATTTTTAATTTCCGATGGTTTATTGCTAATATATAGAAATAAGTGACTTTTGTATATTGACCTTGTATCCTGTGACTTTGCTAAATTCACTTATTAGCCAACACTTATTCGTTATTATTAGTTAACACTTATTAATGTTTTAATATTATTTAAAATTGCAATCCAATACTTGCCATCCCTCATCCATTTTAGCACCCTCCTCACTCTTATTTATTCCTTTTGCTATGCCATTTATTACTTTCTAGCATTCTATTCTTTACCTATTTTGTTTAATGTTTGTCCTCTCCATTCTGTGTCGTTAGAAGGTAAGACTCATGAGAGCAGAGATTTTTGTCTGTTTTATTCACTGATTTATTTCTTAGCACATACTAAGTACTCAGTACATAGCATTCAATACATACCATTTGATTGAATGGATCAACAAACATTCAAAAGTGTCCAGTGAATAACTGGACCACCTTGAAAGAGTGTGCTTCTTGCCACCTAAGGTGTCCTCTGAAGCTGGGGGGAGACCAGAGAGAAGATTCGAGCTCTAGCGGGCCAGGTCAGTTGGACAAGGTGACCTTTAAGCTCTCTTCTAGCTTCTTAGAAACAAATCTGAAACTTGCCTGATCTTGAGAATGGTAGTAAACACACCATGTGCCCGAATGGTCCAGGTGGCAGGTGTGCACTGTGCACTGGAGTACAGGGAGGTTATTGTGGAGCAGATGCAAGGAAGAGGCAGAGAATTCCAGCATCCTGGTCTGTTTGGGAGAACATCCTCCCATTCCCAGGGAGGGGGCAGCAGGAAGTCAGTGCCCAGGAACTTAATCACAGTTGCTGCTCAGGGCACAGAAGGAGGGGAGAAGCCTGGTTCTCAGAGACCCAGCATGCCGTCTTGTTTACTGAAGGCTTGAGCAGCCCCTTTGCCTCTCCACTAAGCCTGTCAGGAGGGGAAGGTGTGGGTGGGTCTTGTTCACTGCTCCATCCCCAGAGCCTAGCACAGTGCCTGGAACAGGGAGGGATCCCTAGAGTTTGTTGACAGACTAACAACTGTACCAGGGGTACAATAAAAAAAGAGATTAGTAAATGGAATGGTTATGTGCAATAGATTGTTCAAAACAACTATATTTGGAGAGGTCTATTTTTGCAAAAAAAATATCCCCAGTGTTCCTTTCAGGATGTGAAAGTGTTCCTCTTCCTTTCCACATCTCACTATCAATCATCTCAATCTCAGATATTGCCTGATTCTTTGTTTCTCCACAATATTTGACTTAAGAAATGATACTGCCGCTAATTTACAAGGAAGTGATTTCTAAAACTTATGGTTCAAAATCAGCTGTCTTTTATAGTGTACCTGTGTGTGTGTATTTGTTTTTTTAAAAACAAATTTGTGAGGGCTAAGCTTTTCCAAAAGTTGTTTCTAACAGTAAAAAATAGGGGGAAAATCCTAAGTGTTCAAAGAGGTTAAATAAATAAATTATGGTACCTTCATTCACTAAAATATTTGCAGTCACTATAATGATGTGAAATTTTACTTACTGATATGGAAAAGTGTTCATAAGGCATTACTGAATGGGAAAAAGCAGGTTACAAAACACTATGTACAGTGTGATTCCATTTTTGTTTGCTTTGAAAAATCTTTTATATATTTAAACATGTTAATTTGCAAATATATAAATATAAATATATATAAATTCTACAATGATATGCAACAAAATGTTGACAATAGTTATCTCTGGGATTTCAGGTCATTTTTGTATTCTTTCCTTTTTTGGTTTTTGTTCTAATGAGCTTTCTTTCCTCTATATTCAGGAAGAGCAATAATGCTATTGTCCTTTTAGGAAAAACACGAAATTAAATGAAAGCACATTTTCCTCTAAGACCACAGCTCTGAAATTATGTGAGTCAAGTAGAAATGAACAAGAACTAGATCCAATAGGAATTTGTGCAGTGCCATCTGTTGCCGAGCTCTCCCTTGGCCCCCAGAGCTGTCCGCCCTCACTTGCCCCCCTGTGTCCATCGCAACCCCCCACAATCCCAAGCTCTGATGCTCAGCAACCACCAGCCTGGGCTGGCACCTTTCCCTGGCCTGGGCCTGCATGGGGCGGAAGATGTGTAGCAGCCTTAGGTAGTGTTGCTGTTGATAAACCTCTGTCTGTGGAGCGGGGGTGAGCCTTGGGCATCTGTGTAAGCTCTGAGCACAGAAGTCCCACCCTCTCCTCCTCCTCCCTTCCTTCTTCCCTCCCTCCCTCTCTTCCTTCCTCCATCTCTCCTCCCTTCCTCTCTCCCTCCTCCCTCTTCCACCCCCCTTCCTTTGTCTTTCCCTCTGTTCTTTCCTCCTTCCTTCTCTCATTCCCTCCACATCTCATAAGCATCTCCAAGCAAGAGGGACACAACTATAATTCACCCACTATCCTCCCTCAAGGGACCTGCAGTCTGGTGGGGGAGGCAGCTGAGTCCCAGAGTTCACTGCTGTGTGTTCAGAGCCCTGAGGGAGGGCTTCCTGGAGGAGGTGATACATATGTTGAATCCTGACACATAAGAAAGAGTTGGTCAGGAAAGAAAACGGACAAGAGCTCAATCCTCATGGCAGGTCTGCTGCTGCTTCAGGTTCCTGATCAGCCCTCCTGCTCCACAGAGCCAGCCCTGCCCAGAAGTCCCCCTTGGCTGGGGCAGGTTCCCTGGTCATCTTGTGCCACTGCCTCCCTGGCAGCCCAGCCTCCCCAACCCTACAACGGTGGCAGCCCTGACTGCAGGGCTTGGCTTGGGCTCAGCCCATAAATGTAGCTGAATCAGGGTCTGTCTTTGTACTCAGGCCTTCCCAGGAGGATCTTGCCCAACTGCTTCTGCCCAGGCATGCCCAGGTTTTGTAGTTCTCACCATCGAACTGGCAATTCTTTATTTTGAGCCCAGATCTTTCCTGCTGCATTTAATCCAGGGTCCTTTGTTTGACCCTCAAGGATTTAAAAAATGAAGAAAAACTGGCCTCCTTGCTCTGTAGGAGAACAGCTCTTCATCTTCTAGAAAGCTGTGATTAGGTTTGTCTCAATGTCATTGTTAAGCTCTTAGAGCCACTTTAAGCAAAGTTGTGAGGGAGCAAGAATGTGTTTTGGAATCCTTTTCACTACTCTCACCTCTGCCAAGGTCCCCTCCTGGGCGCTCTGATACACTTGCCATGTTTGGATCATAATTTGATAAAAGACCAATTCTGAGGTTATTAGCCCATACGGATAAAGCCACTGTCCTCTCCAAATTTCTCCTGATTTCAAAAGGTGTGCCATGTGAACATAGCCCTTGGAGAGGTCGTATTGAGGGTGAGTCAGCCTCAAAGACTCCAGACATGGGACCTGGGGCTCTGGATGAGAGGTTTGGAGCAAGGGAGGAGAGAGATGCACTGAAACTGTTTAAAGAAAGGAGAACAAATAAACGTGTTGTTGTGTGATAAAAAATAAAATGTTAATAAATTATATTCAAAAAAGGAGAGGAAGAGGGATGGATTGGATGGGGAGCTGCTGGAGGCATCAGAAAGGAGCACCCCCACTCCCCCAACCCCCAGGTAGATTCGGAAAAGCTGGAATGAGGTCAGAGGGGGTGTCCATCAGATGCGGGGGAGCCGTGTCCTGCCAGGATGGGGCAGAATCCGGAAGAGCTGCCTGGGCAGACCTCCCACCAGACCTAGGAGGGACAGAGGGAATCTGGGCCTAGACCCTGGTCTAATGTTGGGGGATGTGAAGGACTTTGGGGTCAGCGTGGCTACATAGGCCTTTATTTCTCTCCTTCATTATTCTATTATCACCAGTGGTCCATCCCAAAGCCGTTGGATTGCATTCTGAATGCTCTGCGGTTCCAGAGCCCAACCCACCTTAGGTTCCCATGAAGGGAGTTGTGGAAGAAAGTTGTGGAGACCAGGCACAGACCAGCCTCACTGCTCACTGCGCCTCCACCAGGTCCTGATCCCCAAGGCCAGAAATCAACCAGGAGAGACAGAGAAGTAAACGTAACCTTGCCAGGCTTGTGTGAGCAACTTTAAGTTCATTCATTCACTCACAATAAAAAACACAAAATAAATAAACAAATGCACAGAGTCTGTGTGTGTTGGGGGTCGAGCGTATAACTAGATCTTGTCCAAATTAACTTCCATGTGAGATGCAATGCTTATTCAAGGATCAGTACTACAAATATGCTAATTCGAAGCTTACATATGTATTCTTAAAACTCTGTGGTAATTGCAACAATTGTTTAGAACTTAGACCAACAAAAGATGTTCTAGGAGGAAGGACATTTTATCACTGACATTGTTTAGAATTGCTGGTCCTGGTGCATGGTGATAGTAAAAAGCAGATGAACTTTTAGTCGTTTTCATTACTGTCCTAAATTCTCTACAACAACATAACCCTATTGCCTGCACACGGATTGAACTGCAGCTACTGCCTCGCCTTGCATAGGTGCCTAGTGGAATTTCTGGGATGTCGGGTAGGGGTATGTTTGGTTTCTACCAACTTATTCTCCCATGGGCATGAGAGCTCCAGCTTCTCCACATCCTTGACAACTCTTTGTATTGCTGGTCTTTTTAATTTTAGCCGTTTTGATGAGAGTATCATAGAATCTCATTGAGGTTTTGTTTTGCATTTTCCTGGTGACTAACGGTGTTGTGCCTTTTCATAAGCTTACTGGCCCTTTAGATAGCCTCTTTTTCAAGTCTTTTGCCCAAATTTGTGTTGGTTTGGTTGTCCTTTTCTTATTGATTTATAAGAGATCTTTATATATTCAGGATATGAGTCCTTTATCAGGTATATCTATTGTGAAAATCTTCTCTTGCCTTCTTACTCCCTTAATGGCATCTTTTGATAAAGAGAGAGGTTTTTATTTTAATGAAGTCCAATTTACCAATTAACAAAATTTATAGTAAGTGCCTTTGATGTCCTGCTTAAAAGATCTTTGCCTGGTCATGAAGGTCCTTTCCTATGTTTTCTTCCAGGAGCTTTAGTTTTCACATTTAGGTCTATGATCCATCTTGAATTAATGTGTATGGTGTGAGGAAGGAAGGGGTCAGAGCCCATTTTTTCCCTTAGGAATATAAGTAATAAAAAACATTGTTTCCACCCCAGAATTGCATAAGCTTCTCTGTTGCAAATCAAGTTACCATATATATGTGGATCCATCATGAACAATTTTAAAGATATCAATTTCCAGATCCTTAACTTCTCTATGTCCTCTTTTCTAAATGAATCTATTTGCCTCTGCCACCAAACATCGAGCCAGTTTTCCTTTCCCACCTTACCTACTGTTCCAAGTAAGTCTTACCTTTCACTTAATTCCAGTCTGACCATGGTGCATCATCCAGATGTGTGCAAACCACTGGGGACCCAAACAAAGGAGCCATTAGAGAATGCACCCTCCTGAGGGAGAGGCCCCTTAACAAAGCATAGAAAGCATTGGCTATAAATATTGAAGGGGGCAGCATCTTATTCCATCTGAGGGATGAATTCTAGGTGACAAGGTTTTGCCCGCTGTCTATCGATTTAGCTTAGAATTAGAATACAGAAGTGAGATGGTTGTCACGAGGCCGTGTATTAACACATTTATTTTAATCAAAAAATGAATCCAGATTTTCTTTTGACAGCTAGTAATTCTAATCGGGCTGACTGGTTTGACAATGAATTCTGGCTTTGCCAATTAGCTTATATGGCAAACATTTTCCATAAATTAAATATACCAAATCTGCAACTCTGAGGTTCTGGAGAAAATATATACAACATGCAGGAAATAATATCTTTTGCAGCTATTAAAATTATGATAAAAAATTTAGATGTCAACTTAAAAATGTGAGAGTATGTAGTTTTTCAAAATTCTTTTAGAATGTACGCACGCATGAAAGTTACTGCTGATCCAGGGCAGTGGTTCTCAACTCTGGTTACAATTGGAATCACGTGGGGAGTTTAAAAGACAATGACACCTGGGTTTCACTCCAGGTCAATTAAATCAAATGAGCTGAGAGTGAGTACTTTTTGAAAGCTCCCCAGATGATTCAAAGTGCAGCCAGGCCGAGAATCACTTGCTTCTCCCCCACCCTGCCCTGTTCTTCTGTATTCTCACAATGTCAGCCCCACCCCCTTCCTCACCCCCAACACCCAAGGCTATCTCCCCAACCCACACCCATGTCTGGCTCCGAGCCTAGACATTACTTCCTGGACATCCACAAGCCCTTCAAACACAATATTTCCCAAACCAGCCTTGGCAACATTTTTTGATCATGCATCAGTAAAAAGTGTGGAGGTGTGCACCCCAAAATATATACATTAAAAAAATAAACCAGACACGTATATCACTATGTTGATATGTCGTGTGCATCATTAAATGTCTATAAAATAGAAAATATAAAAATATGAGACTAAAAATGAGTATAAATACCAGTTTAATATCTTCTCTCCACATCTTATGAATGACCTCTGGGCCTTTGCACATGCTGGTCCCTCTTCCTGGAATTCCCTTCCCTCTTGCCCTTCATTACAAACTTCCACTTACCCTTCAAGACCCAGTTTGCATACCTCCTCTGAGATGCCTCCTCAGGTAGACCTTTCCTACCTCTATGGAGCCCACAAGAGACTCTGTACAGGCCTCTATCTTTACGCCTGTCATGCTGTGTTAATCGGTATTGGGATGTCTCTCCCCTACAGGCTTGGGAACACATTGAGAGCAGCACCTCCCATGGGGCCTGGCTCATAGTAGGTTTACAATAAATGTTTTTTAACGATAGAGTGAATGAAGAGGAGATGGTCAAAATCTCTAACAGCCAGTATAGCAGCGGGGTGGGGGGAGGTGGGGAGGAGGTTGCTGGAGGGTCCCTACTAGGAGGGTGAAACCCTTCAGTGGCTGGTTTGGGGGAAGCCAGGGTGTCTGGGTCAGCTGGAGTGGAGGGGCACTCTGGTTTGGCCATACCACTGCATACTGGCTGCGCTTTATTCACAATGGCGAATTCCTAGAAACGTGAGTGTCTGAGGGCACAGGAACTTTTTAAAATAGAGTCGGGAGAGCAGCAGCTCCATGTGGGCTGCAGCGAGAACTTCAGCTGCCCCGTGTACGGGTGGAGGGGTCAGCCCCTGGGCAGGATCCCTCCCTTGGTTGCTCACAGTCTGGAATTCCAGGCCTGGCCAGGAACACTGAGGCTGCAGCGGTGGTCCATTGACACTCCTCAAGGAAGATGTGTTTGTCTCGAGTTACAAGTGGAGACAATGAGGCACCAGGAGGAGTGACCTTCCCGGGGACTGTGGGTGATGAACAGGCCAGGCCTGCCTCCAGCCACCTCACCTGACTCGGTGGGGCTGCCACTCACTGGATTCTCTAAGGAGAGCAGTCAAGGAGGAAGCAGAGGCGAGGACAGCACAGGACAGCGTGGGTGGAGAAGCCAGGTCCAGTGCCCCGTTCCCTGCTCTGCAGGAGGACCCTGCAGAGGTAGTGCAGAGCTCACCTCAGGCCCTGTCTACCCGCCCACCCTCGGGAGCAGAGGCACAGCCCTCCAGCCAGGAGCAGGCCTATGCCAGGAGCTGACGTTCAGCTTGGGGCAGAATAGATGCTCTATCCCAGAGGTTTGCAACTGGGGCGATTTTGCTCCCCAGACAAATGTCTAGAGACATTTCTGGTTGTTTCAACAAGGAGTAGAGGGTGCTACTGGCTCCTGGCATCCAGTGGGTAGAGGCAGGGAATGCTGCTAAGCGTCCTGCAATGCACAGTACAGTCCCACAGCAGAGATTTATCCAGCCCCAAATGTCACTAGTGCCAAGGCTGAGACACCCTGCCCCACACCTTGCTCCCTCTACGTCTTCACTCAAGCTGCCCTTCTTCCTGGCATGCCCTGCTCTACTAAGTCAGCTTGTGAAACTTCTTCACTGCCGAGATCATGTCACCTCCTTTTCCAGATCTGCCATCCTCTAGCTGTGTGACTTTAGGCAAGTGATTTGACATCTCTGAGCTAGAGTTTCCACCTTGAAAAAAAAAAATGTCCCTCCTGCATGGTCAGCCACTGTGAGGAGGAGATACAGTGATGCCTGGAGAAGGCTTAGCTCTGTGCTTGGTCCTAGGACCACCCAGGTCACGGAGGCTTCCACTGTTACCAATCTCTTCTGTTTCCCTGGGGCCCCTGTGGTTTGTTTGTGAGTCTTTGGACCCCCTGAACCCACAACATACTCTGCAGTGGCGTAAGCTGACCCCCGTGAACCGTGCACACTGAAAGCAGGGGCCACATCTTGATGTCTTAGTGCCTTGTAGGTGGGTGCTGAGTAAGTGCTCAGCCCCTGGTGCACGCCGGCCCCTGTGCTAAAGGAGATGCCAAGAGCCTCACAGGTTATGTGGGGTTTGAACTGGAATTGGGCAGAGGCTGTGTGTGGGACTCCGCTTGGGCCTCTGACACTCGCTGCTGCCCCAGACCTTGGGGAAGCAGACTTTTCCTAGCAGACATCAGAGACTCTCGCTGACAGCACCACAAAAGGCTTTCTTCCAACATTTTATTTACAAATTTTCAAACCTACAAGAATACAAGTTGCAAGAATAGCACAGTGAACATGCACGTACCGTTCACCACTATTGCTTCACCTCTCTGTGTACACACACACACACATGCACATTTTTTCAGAACAATTTGAGGGTTGTAGACATCATGACATTTCACCTCTGAATGCTTCATCAGGCATCTGCTAACAGCAAGAACGCTCTCCTACACAACCGCAAGGCAATGATCACGCTCAAAAACTTACACACTGACAAATCCCGTTCTGTAACGTGGAGTTCTTATTTAGGTCTCCCCAGTTGTTCCAATAGTGTTTTTTTGTTTTTATTTTGTGAGGAAGATCAGCCCTGAGCTAACATCTGCCAATCCTCCTCTTTTTGCTGAGGAAGACTGGCCCTGGGCTAACATCCGTGCCCATCTTCCTCTACTTTATATGGGACGCTGCCACAGCATGGCCTGACAGGCAGTGTGTCGGTGCGCGCCCGGGATCTGAACCAGCGAACCCCAGGCCACCACAGCAGAGCACGCACACTTAACCGCTTGCACCACCGGGCCAGCCCCCCAATAGTGTTTTTTATAGCTTTTTGTTTTGATCCAGGAGCTAATCAAAGATCAATCAAAGCATTGCATGTATTTATCACGTCTCCCTAACCTAGTTCTCCTCTTTTTTTTGTCATCAAGGACACCTACTTTCTTTTTAAGAATCCAAGCCAGTTGTTTTGCAGAATGCCCCTCAATTTAGGTTTGTCAGCTGCTTCTGCATGATTACATTCAGGATTTGTGTTTTAGGCAGGAATAGTACGGATGGTATGCTATGTCCTTCTCAGATCAGCCCACCAGGGAGCATGAGATGTTCAGTTTCCCACTATTGGTGACCTTATTTTATTTTATTTTTTTTGGTGAGGAAGATTGGCCCTGAGCTAACATCCATCCTCCTCTATTTTTCTGTACATGGGATGCCACTACAGCATGGCTTGATGAGCGGTGAGTCAGTCTGCCCCTGGGATTCGAACCTGAGAACCCCAGGCCACCTAAGCGGAGAGCGTGAACTTAACCACTACGCCACCAGGCCGGCCCCTGGTGACCTTATTTTTGATCCCACAAGTTGTCATAGAGGAGAGGGTTTTGCAGAGAGGCCTCGCCCCACAGGCCAGCCACACTGGACACCTTCCCATGAGCATGGGGAGGCGGCACTGTCCGTGGCTTTGGGGGACTGAAGGGGATGAAGTATGGCCAGAACTGCTTCCCTGCCCCAACCCCACCCCCTACCCCCATCCCTGTGGTTCTGGGGAGGGCATGGGGCTCCCTCTCCTGAGCCCCACCTTTGTAGACTTTTCAGAGAGCACCAGAGAAGAACGCCATTATTCATCATTATAGAAGCAACCCCCAATTATATTTATGACCCTTTTCAATCTACAAAGGACTTTCCCATTCATTTCTGGTTGTAAATAAGAACACCGCTTCATGGAGCAGCGACTACCACACTCTGTGTCAAAAGCACCACACACCTTAGAATCATCTAGTCCACAGTCATCCTGAGACGTGGGTCCTACTGTCTCCCATTGTATGGGTGAGGGAATTAAAGCCCAGAGAGATTAAGCAGCTTGCCCAATGTCCCCCAGCTAGGAAGTGGCAGGGCTGGGACTCGAACTCAGGCCCGTTTGAACCTCTGGATCAAGGTGCTAAGCAGCATGCTGCATATTCTCCTCTGAGCACCACAGCAGATCAGGGCGGTGAGCAGAACAGACGAGGAGATAGTCATTTACAGGTGGAGGGAAGAAGGCCCAGAGGGGTTGTGTGTTCTGACCAAGTTTATGGAACTGGGACCAGCCCCAAGAACTGTGTCCTGGCCCAGTGCCCTTGTCACAATCTCAAGCGGCTTGTGGGATGGAGGCCAAAGATGCCAAGGGTGCTGATAGTGATCTGCCAAGAGGAGTGGGCAGAGAGAAGGGTGACAGCAGTGATTGTCCCTGGACGGCTCCCTCAACATGGCCACCATGCCTGGAGCCGTGAGACCCTGCCTCAAAGCAGGACAATCTGAATCACTTTTGCCCCCAAACCACAACCCCCGTCTTGCCTGCCAGTGTGGCTTCCATGCCCTGCCTCTCCCACTGGGGAGGAGACCATCCTGTCCCAGCCATCCCTGCTTGTCATCCCCACTCGTCATGTTTCAGGAGGAGTGGCTGGCCCCTCGGGTAAACCCCTGCCTGGCCCTATAGACCCGAGCAGCCAGTTTCTTGTACCCTGATCTCAGAGGACAAGCCCAGAATTCCAGCCTGCTGGCAGTCAGGGGAAGTGCTGAGCTCGGGTGGGGAAGTAGCCTGGAATCCTCTGGTGGGGGGTGGATGAGACAAGAAAAGCCAGAGGGCAGAGGGGAAAGGTCTACCTCTTACCTGCTCTGCAAATCCTAGATCAGTTCACCTCTTCCATGAAGCCCACGCTGATCACCCCAGTGCCCACCAGGCTCTCTTCAACTAAATAGGAAAGTGCTTGATTCTGCTTTAACCACTGGGGCAAGTTACTTGTGCCTCCTCTTGTAAAGTACAAACTGAGGGGAGGAGGCATCTTTGTGCAGCTATTTAGGCCTAATATTCAGCTATGTATGCAATAGATGCTCAGAACATGCTTTGATTAGCTGAATAAATTGAAAGTTTATTCATTCATCCATTCATTCATTAGAAAAATCATTAATGAGCAACTACCTTTGTTACCACCAAAGGGGGTGTCTTCTGCCCACTGCAAGACATGCCAATAGTCAAGAGGCAAGGTGGTAGGAGAGAAAGGACTTTTTATTACAGGTTGCTTGCAAGAGGGAAGATAGCCAACTAATGTCCGAAAAAACCATCTTAAGGGGGCATAAAATCTGACAGCAGTTATATAGGCTGGTGGGTTATAGGGGAGGGGATTAGGAATGTTGACCTTCTGGTGTTACAGACTGGGAGTGCCACACCAGATCTTTCAGTTTTCATTGATGATGGCTATCAGCATAGACTCTGTTCGGGGGTCATCACATTCCTAAGGAACTCAAAAAAACAAAGTTATCATCTTATCACAGCTGGGAGGTATAGGCACAAGCAGGGGTTGTAAAATTTACAGAGCAGTTAGATCTCCTGGAGGGTGCACATCCAGCTGGGTTAATTAGTCAGAGGCCATTCGAAGTTACAATAGGGTTTCTTTTCTACAATATGGCTTCCCTCATGTCAACCTTGTGTTGAACCGATATCAATTCCCTCATTTTGTTGTTCAATCTCTCAATCTTGAGGGATATCCTGTTGTTCCAACTTATGAACCAGTCTCTTAGTAAGACAGTGATGCAGGGAGGCTCCCAAAGCTAGGCGTATATTGTGTAAGCAAGTAACCAGGTATTTAATAAGACACAGAAACAAAGTTAATGGTGGGAGCAAATTATAAACCAGTTTCTGAGGAGAGGGCACAACCAGTCAAAAAGATTTCTAGATGTCAGAGTCAAAGCATCTTTTGCAGTTTGAAATATCTCTGATGATGTCCTCAGGTATTCAGGTACCTTTCTGAGTGGCTTACATAGCAACAGACGTGAATCTCTCTTAAGTTTATATCAAGTCCGCCAGCTTCAGTTTGCAAGGCTTCAGGAAAATGGGCAGGTTCAGTTCTCAGTGCTTCCAAATGAAATTATGGGAAAAAAATGGAAACATTAGTTTGGAGATTTGTAGCCAGATATTTCAGGAGACTAGAAGAATTCAGGATCCAATCCAGTTAACAGATATCACAAAAACCTCAAAGACACTTAATAGAACCAGAATTCAACATCCACAAATGTGTATTATAGTTTCTATTGAAACATAATTTTTCTCTCTAAAATCACCCTCATTTTTACCAAAGATAGCCAAATTAAGACTAACTGGTTTGCAAAATAAGTCTAGTTTCAATAAAATTTGATTCAATTATTTACATAAGTACAGCAAGAATAGCAACTGATCATATAGGCTCTTTTAAATCTGCTTTGCTGGACCTCTTTATAAGGAATCTCAGATTGAACTGTAAAGGCCTCTTGAGGCCAGAAAAGCCAAGCCAAGGACTTTGTCATCAGACTTGCCTGTAATATCCACAGATTTGGGTGAATTCCTCTCTTCTTTTGAGGTTCCCCAAAGTATTGAAGTTCTAGGCACCTGCCAGATAAGTGACCTTCCTTACTTACCTGGGTAAGATTGCTTGCAACTTTTGTAAACAAGGTATCAGGCCAATATTTCCAAATGGCTTTATTCCAGAAAGTCAACCCTTATTCCTCAAAAGCTGTCTTGTCATATGGACTGAGTCTGTATGTTTTTCTCAAATATGACATTCCAGTCAAAGCTGTCTTAATATAACCAATGTTTCCAATTGTGTCCTGTTATAAGGAGAACAGATTCTTATTGAACTTATGCAAATAACTATATTGCCATGAAAACAATACTCATTCACTAAGAGTTTCCAAATCCTGGAGGGATCAGGTAGGGAGAAAAAGATAAATGTTTTGATTCTGCTTACAAAGTTATAATTTACCACATTGTTATAAGTCACAGTTAGCTTAAGAGAAAAGAGAAAAAATTTTCCTTAAATCTGAAAACAAAACATTAAAAAAATCAGCAATATTTCAAACAAAAGTCATAAAAATTATAATCATCCTCATCAGTTCATTCAGTCTAGTGTAATCAATTCTTGACCTTAATCTTGTTAGTAGTTTCATGAAGCCATCAGCTTCTCCATTAGAGTTCTGTAATTTCCTACCCAGTTCAGTTTTAAGACCTGAAACTTTGTCAGAAACTATATGCTAGAGTAAGTGCCAGAGTCCTTTCCATGAATTTTTCTGAAGACGAAACATATTTTGCAAAAGCATCAGAGCAAAGAAATAACTGTCTGTAAACAACAAGACCCCAAAATGGCAATTGACAAAGAAATTTGGTTAATTTTGTGACATACAATACTTTAAAATAATAACCAGAACCAGACTGATAACCAGGACAGATCAGAATTTCAGTAATGTCATACAATTTCAAAACACCTATATCAATAACATTCACCCACGTAATACCACCTAAGAAGGTTTATCATCACTTATTTGACAAATGTTTCCCATGTAATTTAACATAAAAAATAAGCCTAATAAGTTTAGTATCTTCCTCCTTATAGGAAGAGAGCAAATTTCTTTGAGAAGTCCCAGGGGCCCTCTGAAAATTCTCAAAGGAAAAAAATTTTTTCCTTCTTCTTCCAGGTGAAAAGAAAGACTTCATTCAGGATTTGAATATTTTGGGGAGAGGGGAGCTTGTCAAAAATATCAAAAGGTTTTAAAACACTTGATCAAGTAGGAAACAATGCTCACTGGGAAACAGTGCTCCTTTATCCATTCAATCAAAGTGACAACAGAAATAGTCAAGGGCAAACAGAGAGTTAAAACAGTCAAAAAAATCTTAATAGAGAGACCTCAGTCTTTTGAACATAGGCATTAATCACATATTAGAATTTTTAACCCTTAGAAACCTTAATTTTTAAGTAAAAACTAAGTAAGCAATTATAAACTTTCTTTTACATTAGCATTCTGTGGCTTGGAAAATTTATAAACACATTTTATAATTTCTGGAAACATGTTACTTTATAGTACAATCTTTCAATAAAACACAAGACATGTTTACCAATAGACCCAAAACACCTTTTAGTTTTTCTGTACTAAGAAGCCAAAGTAGATAAACTTAGATATGTTTAGCAATAATGTTTCAGTATTTTATTTGAAAATGACCCAGATACTCAACAAATTTTTGTCATTTGACTTAATTTAGCAAAACTCTAAAGTTTTAAGTTACCAAAAAGGATTTGTAAGCTATTTTTCCAAGTATACAGACCGTAAAGCATAATTATTGTACCCAAAAACTCTTACCTATTTTCATCTTCATTTATTTCCAACAATTATATTTAGATTACCCATGAAAATTTCATGAGATATTAGACAAAATTAGCTACCATTTAAAGCTATTGTTTCGCTGATGAATTTGTAACAGACAACATGAGCTGATTTGACCAGCAAGTCCAGGCTGCGTGTCGGCATCACATGCAAATATTGACAGCTCTGAGGACACGCCTGTTTCAGTCAAGCCAACGAACTTAAACCCGCTTTCATTTACCAAAGATTAATTTATATCATGTTAACTTGAAAGACATTTGGGTTAATTTCTATTACATTTAGAATTTATGTAAGTGCTTACTTTAAGCCAATTAAACAGAGCTCTTAATTTTGACCATACCACCCAGAGGCAAAATATCACACATACGTAACATACGTATAGACACACATACGTAACATACGTATAGACACACATACGTAACATACATATAGACACACATACGTAACATACATATAGACACACATACACAGAGTCTTCACAGCTATTGTTTTAAAATTACTGTCATGAATCAGGTGCAGTAATATAAAGCTCCCTAGTTACAAAACCAAATTTTGTTTTAAGACTTTTTTACTGATATTTTTGGAGAAAACACTCAAGATGCTAGATTTTTGGCGAGGGTGCTCTTATGGCAATTTTTTTACCTTTTTACCTTTTTTTTCCTTCAGTCGTGGGAATTGGTGATGGGCTAGATTAGCAGTTCCCAGAGAGGCAAGGTGATAATCCTTTCTGAGATAAAGGAAGTGGGTGGAGCCTGAACTGCCTCTAGAACTGCTTTTCCAGTCTTACAAGGATTTCTTTAGGAAAATTGCTCTTGATTTCTCAGAAATTGGATTGTAACTCAAATGACATTATAAGTTGATCTACCTGTCCAACTACATCATAAAGGCACAGAGAAACCACTCAAGTTTTCTCCCAGATTGAGTTTCTGGGGCATAACCCATCCGATAGAAAGTGTTTCCAATTAGTTAAAATGCACCCAAGGGGTGAGACTCTGGGGATGCTTAGGGCGTTCCCCATGGCGGTAAAGCCCGTGTCCCACTGACAGCGGGCCCAGAGAAGGGTGCAGAGCCTAACTGGAGGTGTCAATATAGTTATAAGATTTAGTCAAGTCCCATTCAGTCCAGGCTTAGTCCCTGAGCCAGCACAAGGCAAGCCAGGGAGGCAAGAGGCAAAAGCCTGGAGTGGGCTGGGGGCTGGGGCTCCTAATGCCAAGGTTGAGAGTTAAGTCCCTGGCAAAAGGATTTTAAGTTTTTGATTTTACAGAAGGTCCAGGTTCTGCTCAGGTCCAGCTTAAATTTAACCTCGACTTGGTGACAACAGAGGAGGTGACGAACAAAGCAGACAATGAAGGGAATGGGGTGATCAGGCCTTGCCCTCATAGCCTCTTCCCAAGGGTTATGAAAATAAGGGTCACACAAAGAACAGTTCCCATGCTGGGGCGCACAACCCCAGCAGGACAGTTTACAGAATAAATCACATATCTCCTGTCCCCATAACTGACTCAGTAGGCGCCTGAAATATTGAACAGGTTCTTGACAGGAGACAAAACAAGGTTCCAGATTGTCAATCAAATGACTGACCCAGGGGCCAACCTGGAATCACTCCAGGTGCCCAAACAGATTAGCAGAAACCAGAACCACCAAGAGAGGGTACCTCACTTGGGGTCGCTGGGGTGATCAGGCCAGGAAACCAGAGGAGAGCTCCCAGGGGTGGAGCCTTTGACTCAGTTAAAGATTTCTTTGTTTCTCGGTTCAAAAGCTCAAAAGGAGCCCAAAGTGGCCACTGTAACTTTAAATCATCCTGGGTTATCTTGCCAGCTGTTTATAATTGTCTCCATTTTAGGGGAATTTTCCCAAGGTGGCCGTAACAAACAAGGTAATTTCTAAACAGAGTTTGTTACCATCACCGAGAAACTCAGTCCCCAAACAGCCAATTTTAAGCTATTTACCAACACAGACACAGACATAGACACAGAAAAATCAGACACCAGGAAACTAATTCCCAGATTTAGGGTATAAAGTCCTACAACTGTTCCCACTCCCAGTGCTTGCCCAGTCAGTCCTATTGGACCCCAGATGGCCCTGCTGTAAGTGGAAGGACCCCAGACAGCCCTGCCATAAACAGAAGGACCCCAGACAGCCCTGCTGTAAATGGAAGGACCCCAGATGGAGGGGAAGGGAGTGCACGAGTGTCCTTGAGGCAACTTACTCTTTTCCAGATTGAGCCCTTTGACTCACCAGATGTAGCCATTTCTCTTCCTACCACAATCAGCATTAGGAGGCAGCCAGCATCGGTATGGGAAAGCAGGAACGGCAGTTCCCCAAGACAAAGAGAGCCTCAGCAGCAGCTAGGGACTTACCCAACAGGTTGCCCATCCGAGGTGGGCTGGCCATGAGCAGGACTTAACGTCCCATCTGGGGTGCCAAATTGTTACCACCAAAGGAGGGGCCTTCTGCCCACTGCAAGACATGCCAATAGTCAAGAGGCAAGGTGGTAGGAGAGAAAGGACTTTTTTATTACAGCTTGCTAGCAAGAGGGAAGATGGCCGACTCATGTCCAAAAGAACCATCTTAAGGAGGCATGAAATCTTACATCAGTTATATACGCTGGTGGGTTACAGGGCAGGGGGTTATGAATGTTGACCCTCTGATGTTACAGACTGGGAATGCCACACCAGATCTTTCAGTTTTCACTGATGATGGCTATCAACATAGACTCTCTGTTCGGGAATCATCACATTCCCAAGGAACTCAAAAGAACAAAGTTATCATCTCATTGCAGCTGGGAGCTATAGGCACAAGCAGGGGTTGTAAAATCTACAGAGCAGTTAGATCTCCTGGAGGGTGCATATCCAGCTGGGTTAGTTTGTCAGAGGTCACTCAAAGTTACAATAGGGTTTCTTTTCTACAATACGGCTTCCTTATGTCAACTTTGTGTTGAGCTCAAGGTATCACCTTGAGCTAGGCTCTTTTCTAGGGGTCCTTGCCCTCAGGGGCTACATTATAGGGTAGGGAGACAGACCATAGACAGATAAACAAGCAGATAATGTGAGCCAGTGCTAGGAAGAAAGAGTGAGTGACGAACGAATGAAATGGAGATTGTCGATAGGAGGAAGTAGATAAAAGGCCAGAAGAGAGGGGTCTCATCCTTGCGCCATCCCCATCAACCTGCCCCAGCTGCAGCCCCCCATCAGCCTGGGAGGACAGGCCTCTTCAGAGACTGAGTTGGGGTGGCCTGTTGGCCTGACCTGATGTTAGCTGGAGAGAAAATATTCAGGGAGGATATTTTCCTAAGCTTCTGGGAGCAGTGGCCTTTTTTTTGCACATTGCACTCCCAGTCCTTTCTCTCCCACTTTCCACTTTCTTTTTCTCCATGGCACTTATCACCCTCTAACATACTATATACTTTACTTATCTATTGTGTTTGCTTTTTGTCACCCCCACCCCCCCCAGAACACATGTTCCATGAGCACAGGGATTTTTGCCTCTTTTTCTCGCTGTTACATCACAGCACCTAGAACAGTGCCTGGCACACAGTAGGTGCTCAAAGAATATTATTCACTGTTTCCTTCATCTTTCCCAAGCACTCCGGAGCCCCTGCTCTGAGCCCGCACTGTGCTGTGGGCAGGGGAGGGAGTTATCAATAAGACACCGCCCCCATCGTAAAGGGGCTCATGGTCCCAGTGGGAATGGATGATTCCAGAGGCTTGGGTGCCCCCACCCACTTCCTCCCCAAAGTTCCCCAGCCCCTGCCTCCCTGCCCTCCATTCACTCCCTTGCTGTGAGCTTAGATGTCTTTCCCTGCAGCAATGAGGCACACACCTGTAGTCAAAGCTTCCTCCCGGCTCTGCCCAGAGGGATTGCAGCACAGGGGTGTGAGATCAGACAGTTCCCTAGCCTCTCTGAGAACTCAGTTTCTTCATCTGTAGGGTGGGGCTCCAACATTCAACTTGCAAGGGTTCCATTGAGAATTAGAATATATCTAAAGAGTCTAGCCACAGCAGACATGTAATATATGGCTCTTCGTGCTGGTATAGCTCCTGTGGGGTCTGGCTGTGTCTTCAAGCAGGCTGCTTCTTTTGTTGTTGTTGTTGTTGTTTTTGTGAGGAAGATCAGCCCTGAGCTAACATCCATGCCGATCCTCCTCTTTTTGCTGAGGAAGACTGGCCCTGAGCTAACACTTTATGTAGGACGCTGCCACAGCATGGCCTGACAAGCCACGCGCTCGTGCGCGCCTAGGATCCGAACCTGGGCCACCAGCAGCGGAGCGCGCACACTTAACCGCTACGCCACGGGGCCGGCCCCTCAAGCAGGCTGCTTCTTATGCCAAGGGAGCGCTAGCACAGTGGGGCCATACTGGAGTTCCCAGCATCCTGATAGGTACTCAGCCTCAGGCCTTCTACATGGCAATAGTGGCTTTTACAAATCTGGGATTCAAACTGGCAACAATTTTGTAAAAATCCACCATTTGGCGAGGGTGCATGGGTGCTGCCCTCACGCCTGGCTCATGAGGCACAGGCTGTGTTTGGGGGAGGTCTAGCAAGATGTATCAAAACAATTCCGCCTCTAAGAAGTCACTGAAACCCATGCAAAGAGGTATTTACCTGGATGTTCATGACAGCATTATATATGATACCAAACACATCAAAAACAACCTCCTTGTCTAAGACTGAGGGTTGGCTAGATAAAATACGGTATATTCTGCTGCTAAAAATGACTTTGTAGAAGAATATGGGAAGATGTTTACAAAATATTAAAAGAAGAAAGCAGGCTGTACATCAGTATTATAGTATGAATCTCTCTCATTAATGTTGCCTTTAGGTGGTGGATTACAGGTGGTTTTTCAGTTTCTTCTTTGTGCTTTTCTGTATTTTCCAAAACATCTACAATATACCTGTATTACCTTTTTTTAAGAAAAATTAGAAAATCAAATTTATTTTGACAAAATACAGACTAAACATAAATTTAACTAAAATTCTATGGTTAACTCATGTCAGATCACACATATTGACCAATAATTCTTGATCATAGCTCAATGAAGTCATGAAAAACTCTGTTCTTACGATCTTTTATATATATGCATATATTTTTTTTCCTAATACCCTTTTCTTTGGTAATAATTTTAGATTTACAGAAAAGTTGCAAAGACAATACACAGGGTTCCAGAGTTCCCGTACACCCCTGACCCAGTCTCCCCTGCTGTTAACATCTCCCATAACCACGGTACATTTGTCACAGCTGAGAAACCAGCGTGGGGCCATCGCTATCAACTACACTTCAGACTTTATTTGGATTTCACCAGTTTTTCCATTAACATCCTCTTTCTGTTCCAGGATGCAGTCCAGGGTACCACATCACACTGAGTCACCTCTCTTCCGGCTTCTCTGGTCTGTGACAGTTTCTCAGACTTCCCTGGTGTTTCACGTACCCTGAATGAATTTCGTAATCAGAAAAAGAAAGGACTGATGATGATGATGATATACGTCTGGGAATTCCTTCGGTTTTATCTCAGTAGAAGGCAAACAATCCGGCTTTTTCTTTCTCTATTCCGGGGAACAAAAGGGGAAAGGCAGTGCTGCCCGGGATGGATGGGTCCACAGCGGTGGGGGCGCCTTGATCCCTGCCCACTTCCCTCTTGTGCCCCGCTCCTGCCGCTGTCGCCCCTCTCCAACGCGGGGAGCTGAGGGGCCCTTGGGTGGAGGGCGAGCCCCGGGCCCGCGGGTTCCCTCGCCGGTTGGGCGTGCGCGCGGGCGGCAGCCGGGTCAGCTGTTCCGCCACGCGACGCGGCCGCCCCGCCCCTGCTCGGGTCTTATAAGCCTCTCCCGCCTCCGAGCGTCTGAACTGCCCGCTGCCGACCCCGCCAGGCGCCCCCTGCAGCATGGCCTGGAACACCAATCTCCGCTGGCGGCTGCCTGTCACCTGTCTGCTCCTGCAGGTGGCCCTGGTGGTCCTCTTCGGCGTGTTCGTGCGCTACGACGCCGATGCCGACGCCCACTGGATCGACGATAGGCTGTCCCAGAACATCTCCAGCGACATGGACAACGAATTCTACTATCGCTACCCGAGTAAGTCCCGCCACCCTGTATGCCCACCTGAGGCATATCCGAGCCTCTCCTCACCTGGCCGAGCGCCCCACCTGGCCGCACCTCCGCGGCCAGCTGCTGGGTAACAACTGGCGGGCGGGCGGGAACCCAGACAAGCAGATGCTGCCCGCAGCCTCCTGGCCCGCCCCACTTGGGCTCCCCACCAGGGGCACTCTTCAGTCTCTGGAGATCACGCTTGAGAAATGGCCATATGTGCACAAACACCTTTTCCCTGTGAAAAAGTAATAGAGAAACTCACCTGTGCAAGCTCAGTCCAGGTGCCATCAGAGGTCCCCAGCCTCCCTGGCAGAGGGCCCTCCTTGATGCCCTCACAACACCCGAGAGCCGTCTCCGTCGCTAGCCAGTGGATGACCCTGGTTCCTCGTCCAGCTATGCTTGTACTCTCCGAATAAGGGGGTAGGTCTGATGTCAAGGGCTGCAGGGCAGGGGAGAGCAGTGTGGGACCATGGCACCTACCCTCTTCTGGCTTGGAGAGGGAGAAAGAGCACCCCTGAATTCTCTGTGATCGTGGTGCTGTGGCCCGGAATCACCTGACCTCACTTCTCTCATGGCCTTTGACCAGGTGGGTGGCCTTAGGCAAATGTCAACCTCTCTGAAACTCACCTTTCCCATCTGCCGAATGGGGTTAATAATAGGACCTACCTCACAGGGGCAGGTGAGGCTGGCATCAGACAGTGCACTTAGGCTCTGGCACAGGGCTGGGCATGGAACCCTCACTTCATAGTGGAGCAATTACCAGAAGAGCACTAAACAGAGATGGCCCAGGACTCAGGCATTGGAAGGACTGGCCCAAGGTCACTTGGGTGGACCCACGCTCCAGACTCCTAGCCCAGGACTCTTTCCATGCCCTTGTGCTTTCCAGTTTCCCACGCTATATACCAGCAGCCAATGACAGTCGTTCTAGCTGTTGGTGCTAACGTAGTCGTGGACTGTTAGTTCTGGAAGGGACCCTAAAACTCATCTCCAAGAGCCACCAATACCAACTGGTGTTTCCTCCATGGCTTGTACACCCTCAGTAACAGGATTCTTTACCTCCAGAAATAGCATTTTACTTAGAGCCAAATAAATAACTGCACACGTTCAGGATGTGAGCCTGCATGAAAAAAGAAGGGGGGTTACAGGCTCTGTGGGAGCCAGCCATGTTAAGTGGCTGCCAAAAAGCTAGCACAATCACGGGCTACATTAATAGAAATATGGTGCCTAGAAGAAGGGAGGTGACAGAAGAGGGATGTGTCCTGTGCTGGTGAGACCACAGCCTCTACTGGGCTCTACTCAGGGCCATGTTTCAAGAGATCTTGACAGCTGTGGCCTTGGAATTTAGACTCCAAATCCACCCTTCACATTGCACCTCTTCGTGTTCCTTGGTGGGAGACTGACCAAGCAGGTGGTGAGGCAGGCAAACTGGAGACCCCCCTTTGTCTGTTCCACTCCTTCCCTCTGGTTCTTGCTTATCTCTCAGCCATGGAGCCAGCCCCTCAGTAAAGCACGAGGTCCTTGATGTGTCCAGGCAGTGGGAGGCCTCAAGACCCTATAAATAGGAGCTACAGAACCCCACCAGTGAGGGGTGCAGTCCTCACATCTCCCCAACTCCAACCCCCCTCCCTCCACACTCACCCACCCACCTTCCATGCTCCACCTTCATTTATTCACTCAACAACCACTTATCTATAGGGTGACATATAATTTATCAACCAAATGACACTTTTGAGAGTGAGGGGTGGGAGAGTGGGGCTAGCAGTAATTTGCCAGGACACGGGCATAAGCCATGACTGTCCCAGCAAACCAGGGCTTATGGCCCCTTTGGACAAACAAGTTGAATATCCTGGGTCTCTGGCCCCAAGGGGCTCCCAGACTCATGGAGAGCAGAGAGGTACACCCCGACACCCCGGGCCTCAGGGCGGTCAAGTGCTCTGGGCAGAAGGGATCTGTGACGCTTCCTGGAAAGTAGTGGGATGGTGAGGAGGGGAGAAGCAGTGCAGTGAGGAGCCCACCGAAGGAGCTTGCAGGGAGGTGGGCCGGGTGGCTCAGTGGGGCCCGAGGGTAGGGTTTGTGAAAGGGATAGGAGGAGGGGTAGTCGGGGGGGATGACAGCCCCAGCCATCAAGGAGGGCCTTGAGTTTCTCCTGCCATTTCTCCTGCGAGTGCTGGGCTCTTGGTCATCTGAGCAGGAGGTGACAGAGAGGAGAGGAGGGTAGGGAGAGAACCTTAGCCTCGAGATTCTTTGGCAAGAACAGGAAGTAGTGGCAGCCACTCAGGCCGAATATGTGTTCTCTCCTTTAACCACCTCCAGCACCCAGTGAGGAAGGCACTGTTATGACCCATTCTACAGACGAGGGAACTAAGGCCAGAGAGGGGGAGTGTCTTGCAAAGGTCACTCAGCTGGGAAACCAGAGAGCCAGGCTGCGGGCCCTGGGGGTCTGAGCCCTCACTCCTGGACCACTCTCCTCCCTCTAGGCTCCCCTCTCCCCTTGCCCCGCCCCACCCTCTTGAGGCCCACTTGGTCATGGTGGGTGTGGTTGGGAGTAAGACGGCACGTGGGCAGCAAGGCCGTTCTTGGGGGTGGGGTGAGGGCAGGCCCTTGTGGTACCCTCTGGGTTCTTGGCTCCAGGCTGTCAACACCTGTGCGGGCCTCAGTCCTGCCCAGGAGATTAGTGGAGCCTGCTGAGCATCTCTGGTTTCCAGAGGAGTCCGGCTCCAGCTGGCTCAGGCCAGGGCTCAGGAGCATGGGCCCCTTGGCAGGCAGCAGGCACAGAGCTGGCTGGGGACCACCCAGGCAGTGCCTGCAAGGGCCTGTGCTGCAGGCATTGGCTGCTGAACTCGAAGTTTCCTCATGGGCTCGTGCTCCGGGGCCTGAGTAGCCATGGGCACTGCCTAGAGGAGGTGGCCCCAGGAGGAGCTGGCAGAGCTGGGGCCCCTAAAGCTTCTTGGGCAGACAAGGGAGGGCAGGAGAGGGCCACATTTCCAGGAGATGACCCAGGGCAGAGGATGCCATAGTTTCAAACACCTGAAGGACTGTTTCATGAAGCCAAGGTAGCCAGGCTCGCCCTGCACTCCTGGGGACCTGAACCTCAGCTTCAGCTCCGTTTAGTAAAGGAGGAGCTTTCCCAATAAGCAGAGAGCAGCGTAACCCGGTGGTTTACTTTGGAATTAAACAGATCTGGGTCCATCCCTAAATGGAGTGAGCTATCTCCCTCACTGCTCTGAGCCTCAGTATGCTCATGTGTGAAGTGGGAATGTCATTGAATGCACAGGATCTCCAGGAAGACTGAAGATGGCAGGTGGCTGGTGGGGCACATCTCATGGCATGAAGGGAGAGGACAGTAAATGTTGGTATCAAGCTTCCTCAGATGGGAGTGAGTGCTCTGTCGCTGAAGGTGTTTAAGTGGAGGCTCAGCATCCTTTTAGAGATGTGGCCGAGGAGCGTCTCCCTGAATATTAGTTGGAACTATTATAGCATTTAAAACACTTTGTGCTTGCCCCACTCATACACTGCCTTTTGCATACATGTATGGTGTCAGGCAGGGGACCCGTTTGTTTCCATCTAACAGTGCAGGAAGGGAGGTTAGATTTGCTTAACACTCTCAGCCAGTCAGTGGCACAGGCAGGGACAAGGCCAAGCCCTCCCACCCCACAGCTCACTGCTTCCCTGTGCCTCTGTGGCATTGCCTGGCCTTCTCCCCAAGTTTTGCAGTGATGTTGTGTGTCTGTGGTCGGCTCTGAGGTGTGGGGGAGGCGGGGCACAGAGCCTTGGGGAATTGGGGGACTGGACAGTAGGCCTCAAAGAAAACAGTTTACATTGGACTGGCCTGTCGAGGATGAGAAGGGGGCCGTACCCAGGCCACTGCAGGGCACCCCTCTCTCTGTGCTAATGCAGCAGAGGGGAGGAAGCTGCCGTGGCCCATTGACGTGGGAAACCTTGTCCTTAGATTTCCGAGATTTCGGAAACTCAGCTTCAGTGGGGACCCATCCTGGGAGGGAAGAGGGAGCTAGGAGAGGGTAGGGAGTGGCGGTGGGGAGGGGGGAGTGAGAACAGCTGTGAACTGGTGCCCCCTTGTGGAAGCTTTCATGGCTGGAAGCCAGCATGGCAGCTCCACCCCAGGGACCTCCAGGTTGAGGGAGAAGGTTCTGGGATGAGCTGCTTGAGTCACCCCAGGCCTGGGAGAGAACCGGGGAGGCGGGAAGTGTCTCACCAGCTTCCACTGGCCCTTTGCAAGTCGCCAACCCAATGCAAAGCACCTGGTCAGCCTTGAAAGAGAAAAAGAGAAATAGTAGCCAATATGACTGAGCAATTACAAAGAGCCAGGCCTAAGCCCAGGGCATTGGCTGGATCACCTCATTAAATGTGCACCACATATCTCTGAGGTGAGCACTGTTATAATCCCCCATTTTATAGAAAAAGAAACTGCAGATCAGAGAGGTTATGTCCTTGCTGAAGGTCTTACAGTCTGGACCTTCAAACCATTACTATTAAAAGCATTTTAGGTAGCACCAAACTATGAAACATAAATTAATAAACTGGTATGTTTGGGTCCTAAATTAGGACCAGTTTGGGAGATAAAGAGACAAGGAGCAAGAGAATGAACGGGGAGGTGCCCACAGGGAGGGAGGTTGGCATCTGTGTGCCTAAAGGAGGGGAAGAGGAAAGAGACAGCCCAGAGAGAGTCCAAGAGAGAGATAAGACACCCACAGAGGCAGGGAGAAGGACAGAACTTGCAAGAGGAGGGAAGGCAGGGAGGAGGCCATGGGAGGGCGAGGGCTCCCTGCTCCTGTTCTCAGGCCACAGGGAGAATGAAGGCAGCCCTGAAACTGCAAATACCACTCAGGACGGCCCCGCTGTCCTCTTCAGCTCTGCCCCTGCCTGCATGGTTCCTCCACCAGCTGACACCCTTCTCCTTGAAAGGCCCCCACCTTCTGTGGTGCTGCCTTTTCCCAGAGGTTCCTCCCACCTCCCTGATGGGAAGACAGCGCCTTCCCTGTCTGCTCGCTCCACAGCACACTAGTCCTCCGCTGCTGTTTCCCGCTCATCATGCCCACATTCTGACTCACAGCTCTATTTGCAGGCCTGCCCAATCTCAGACCCCAGCTGCAGCCCGCGCAGCCAGGCCCCATTCCTCCCACACTGCCCTGCCGGGCCCTTACCACCCCCTGCCCCATGGTCATATGGTCATCTCAAACCCCCGCAGCCAGCACTAGGCCCAGCACGTCCCTCCCACCTGGCAACCTCTTCCTACTTCTCTGTGTTTATCAACAACCCTGCTGTCCTGCCAACTCCCCTCCCTGCTTCTGGGATTGTAGTCTGAATATGTCGCCTCCCTCTCTTTTGCACTTCTCCTCCAGTCTGTCACCCATCACTTCTTCCCAATAATAACCATAATACCATATACGGTGCTTCACATACGTTAGCTCAATTTCCCCTACAGCAGCGGGAAACATGATAAACCATGAAACACAGTAATACATGAAATGAGCTGCACACATTGTGACACCTAGGCCGAGCTGCTGTTTGCTTGTCTGTCACACAGGTCTCCACCAGACAGAAGCTCAAAGCTCAGAGCACCATGCTGGGTCGAGACCCACAGCTCTCCTGCATCAGCTCATATGCCCCCCACCCCGACCCTGCAGGGTGCCAGCCTCCCAAGCCCCCTCCAGGTGGCTGCTAGCCAAGGGGTCTGTGGCTGTGGCCTGGACTTCAGGGAAGCCTGCAGGGGAGACAGATGAGGGCAGACAGGAGCAGGCAAGGCCAGGGCTGCTGTAGCATGAGCATCGCTGTCCCCCCGGCCAGGCTGCAGTGGGCACCAGGGCCTATCTACCCTGTGTTGCACTGGAGAGGGGCTGCAGCCTCACCTGACTGTGCAATCCCACCTGGGGCTCCTCGCCTGCTGCTCAGCTGGCATACCTGGGTGCTGCTGAGATAACGGTAATCATTCCTTCATTCATGGGTATTCATTGAGAGTCTCCCTGGGCACTCTTGCAGGTGCCGGGGAATACCAGAGTGAACAAAACAGGCATGGCCTTGCCTTCTTGGAGCTTTGTGGGCCAATGGGCAGGACAGACAAGCCTGACCACAAATTGTAACAAGAACTAGAAAAGAAAAGAAGAGGGTGCTGTGAGGGAGAGGATCTGTTTCACATTGGTCAGGAAGGCCTCTGAGATGAGGTGACTTTCTGCTGAGATCTGCAGGAAGAGAGGTTGCTGGCCATTCTGCGGGGACAGCATCCACAGGGAAGGTCACAGGCAAAGACCCTGGAGTGGGACTGAGGGACACCAGGGAGGCTGGTGCCCCTGGAGCACAGGAGGGAGAGTGGGAACGACGAAAGTAAGACCAGGAGGCAGGTGGGCGGAGCCAGGCCAGGACTGGCAGGCCCTGCCGGTCCCCTTTTTTTTTTTTTTTTGTGAGGAAGATCAGTCCTGTGCTAACATCTGCCAATCCTCCTCTTTTTTTTTTTTTGCTGAGGAAGACTGGCCCTGGGCTAACATACGTGCCCATCTTCCTCCACTTTATATGGGATGCCGCCACAGCATGGCTTGCCAAGCAGTGCGTCTGTGCGCACCGGGATCCGAACCAGCGAAGCCCGGACCGCCACAGTGGAGCACATGCACTTAATCGCTTGTGCCACCAGGCCGGCCCCTCCCTTTTTTTTTTTACTTTTTATTTGGAAATAATTTCAAATTTACAAAAAGTTGCTACAACAAAAATGGTACAAAGAGCATTATATTCTCTTTAACTCTGATTCAGCTATTTGCTCGCTCCCTCTCTCTCTCTGCACATAGCCACAAGCATACATACACACTGTTTTTTCCTGAACCATTTGAGTGTTGGTTATAGATATCATGGTTCTGCACCCTTAATTACTCTGGTATATTTCATAAGACTAGAGGTATTCTGTTCCATAACCACAGTGATCAATTTCACAAATTTACATTGTACAATACTTTAATAGACTGTTTCTATTTAATTTTGTCAATTGGCCCAATAACAACCTTTATAGCCCTCCTCACACCACCTCCCCCCTCAGGCAAATCCAGGGTCCAGTCTAGAAGTAGGTATTGAACTTAGCTGACATGTCTCTTTAGCCTCTTTTAACCTGGAACATTTCTGCAGCCTTTCTTTGTCTTTTATGACATTGGTATTTTTCAGGAATCCAGCCTTACCCCTTTCTAGTAGCATCTTCCTCCTTTTGTGTCTGTCTCGTGTTTCCTTGTGATTAAATTAGAAGGATGCATTCTCGGCCAGAATACCATATGTGTGATAAGTCTTTTTCAGGGTTTCGCATCTAGAGATGCGAGATGTCCATCTGTCCCTCATTGGTGGTGTTGATTTTGATCACCCAGCCAAGATGTTGCCCAATTTCTCCAATGTGTAATTATTGGAGTTTTTTTTCCTCCCTTGCAACTGATAAGCAGTGTGTGGGGACCCTTTAAGACAAGGCAAATGTCCTGCTCTTCATCAAAATTTTCTGCTGGATTTAGCATCCACTGATGGAATCTTTACTGTGAAAATGATGATTTTCCAACTTTAGCACTCATTTGACAATTAAGTCGGACCCTCAGCATTGCGTTGTAAGCAAGAGCCCTCCTACTATCTCATTTATTTAGTTGCCTATTCTGAGTTGCTCTTCTCTAATGGTTTTAATTCATTATAAGACATAATTATTTTGGTGCTCAACTTGTCCCTGACTTAGCCAGTGGGAGCCCTTCCAACTGGCCCTTGTGTCCTGTGACACCTGCAGTTCCTTTTAGTGTCTTATACTTTTGTGACTCTCTTTGCTTCTCAAAGCTCTTTGCCTTCTGTTATTTTCTGGGAATTTAGAACCATGCGATGTTAGCACTGGGAGGACAGTTAAGATCATTCTAATCCATCCCTTTAGTTTTATCGAAAAACTGAGGCTCTGAGAGGGGAAGTGGCCTGTCAAGGCCACACAGTGAGAAGAGCTGGGTCAGAACTCAGAATTAGACTATGCCTGAGTAACAATAAATAATAATAAAGTAACAATAAATAATGACACGCCCATTTTGAGCACCTATTATGGGATGGACACTGTGCTAGGTGCTTTACATACTCATCTGCATTTAATCTCTGCAACACTTGTAAGTAAGTGTTATGGAAGAAGGCGCTAAGATCCAAGTATGTTAAGTGACTTTCCAGAGTCATCTACCCAGCAGATGGAGGAACTGGGGTACAAATTCACCTCTCAGTGATGCTGGAAAGTGTACTTGCTGGGAGTGGGGGTGGGATGTGGAGACGTTCCTGGAGGTGATCATCTGATGTGCCTGGCCAGTCAAGGGACTCCTGGGCTAGATGAGACTAACTTCTCCATCATAAAAGAACGGAGTTGCGGGGACAAGGCCCCAGATGGTCTGGGCTCTCGACCCTAGACCCCTAGTGTAATCCACAGCCCAGCCCCAATTTCAAGGGCCCAGCTGCCCACCCCCACCCCAGGTGAGGGTGGAGAGCGAGAGCGGTCGTCTCCCAAAGGGAACGATCAAGCATTTCTTGGCATTTAACTCAGTGGTCTAAATGGTCTAAAGTGGGGGCTCATCTCGGTTTCCCCAGCCCAGCCCCCTCCAGAGGCTCTTATGACAAGCTGGGGGTAGAGGCTGTTCTACCGGCAGCGGAGCTATTCATTACTGCGCCTAGCCCCAGGATCCAGATGCGGAGGAGGGGGTCGGGGTTTGGGGGGCTGCCCGGGCCGGCCAGTGGTGGGGAAGACACAGGCGCTGCCCCCGGCCGCCCTGGCCCAGACCCAGGGCTACGGTGGTCCGTCGCTAAGCCTCCGAGACCACCGGCTGCGCTCTCCCCACAGGCTTCCAGGATGTGCACGTGATGATCTTCGTGGGCTTCGGCTTCCTGATGACCTTCCTGCAGCGCTATGGCTTCAGCGCCGTGGGCTTCAACTTTCTGCTGGCAGCGTTCGGCATCCAGTGGGCGCTGCTCATGCAGGGCTGGTTCCACCACTACGACCAAGGCTACATTTTCATAGGCGTGGAGAAGTGAGCGCGGCGCAGGCCGGGGGCGGGGCGCCGAGGGGCGGGGCCCGGCGGGTAACCGGGCGGGGACCCGGGGCTGGGTGCACTGGGCGGGACCCGGGCGCTTGGGACTGTAGCCTGCGACTCAGCCTCCAAGCAGGGTATACGGGGTCTGCGACAAACACCACACACACACACACACACACACACAGGCACTGCTTCCTCATCAGCGAGTCTCAACACACACACACACACACACACACACGCACTGCTTCCTCATCAGCGAGTCTCCACATACACACACACACACACACACACACAGGCACTGCTTCCTCATCAGCGAGTCTCCAGGGTGGAAGTTCTGATGGTGTCCAGGTGCTGTAGGAGGGTCTCCCTCCCCCTCAGAAGAGGCTGTAGCGACGCGAGGGCAGGCAGGCTTCTCGCCAGGGGCTGGGCCTGGGCCCTCCACCCTGACACATCAGATTGCCCTGAGAGACCGCAGCCCCCGGGGCCCGGGGTGGGCGAGGGGAGGAGAGCGGGGCTGCCCGAGCCAGCCTCAGAAAGTTCCTTGTGGAGAGGACACTGAATGGGGAATCCAGTCAAAGGGAGGTGCTTCTCCCTGCCTGGCCCCACCCAAGGAGCAGGCATAGGAGGAAGGGGTGAGGCAGGTGTGGGTGTGGAGCCTTAGGGCTGGAGCCCCTCCCTGCTGCAGCCTCCAAGGGGGCCCCCTACCCCTCTCTCTTCTTACCTCCATCCTTCTTATCACTCTCCTCTGTGACAACCTTTTGGTCCAATGAATACCAGCACCCCCTCCCATCAGGTAACCCAGCCCATCCCTCTGTCTGATGAGGTCTCGAGCCTCAGCGTGCCCCTCCCCCAACACAACCACCAGGTTTTAAAATCAATTCACCCAAAGCCAACTTGCCAAAAACCAACCTGCCAAGCAGTCACCTCACTGAATGACTCCTTTATCACACTCTCTAGGCCATGCCAACTTATGAAACCTGTACCGGTTCATGCTGCATGGGACAGAATCAACAGCCTTTGGGAGAATTTTTCCCAGTTTAGTCAAGTTTTGGTTTATTGGAGGTTCTTCTGTAAGTCCAGTTTAGACTGTCTTCAATTTCAGTAGACATATGACAAGTTTGGCTAAAGAAAAAAAAATTTTTTTAATTTGAGAAAGTTGTCACTGGTGTGTGAAAATGAATGTTCATTAGCCCGCTTGAAAACCAAGTCCACAGAAAGAGTTTAGAGGTAAATTGGTATAAAACCATGTTTAAAGTGTAAATCCCTGCTGTTACACATAGGGCATCAACCAGGTGTCATAGGCCGGGTGTCTGAAATTTAAAACATATGCCAAATATTTGCAAAATATTCATGCACTCAAGCCAGTTAATGAATTATGAGAAACAGGAGAGAGAGTTGACTAGATAGGAAATGAGTTGGAACCAATAAATCAGTCTTTTTGTATGTAAAATCCTTGACATTCATATCACCCTGCAGTTCAAAATACACAAGAAATTCTCATTCCCGTAGCCATAGACTCCAAGCATGAAAACACCTGTAATGTATTTAATTGGCCACTGCAGCAAGATAGCTCTAAGGCTAAATGAAAAACAAAAGTATACAACTTTTAAAAATCCTCAGAAGGAATTATTGTAAACTTTGTGAGTTAACAAGTTTTTGGTGAACCAGATATTTAGCAAGTTGGTCACTTGACAAATTGAGTTTTGGCAAATTGGCTTTCGGGGACTTGATTTTGAGCAACTGAGCTGAAGTCGATTTCTGGTGCTCAGGGCTGAGATGAGCATGTCATCCCCAGACCTGACTTTGTGGGCCCTCCTCCTGGCTTCCATCCTGTCCCTGATGAAGAGTCCTCCAGATGCCACCTGCCACTCTAGGGTGGTGCCCTCTGCAGGCCCTCCCAAGATGTGGCGTCCAGATCTCCTTCTCCCAGGTGCTGATGGTCCCAGGTGTGGGCGCTTCTGCTCTCTCTCACTCCTTCCTAATGATCACCTCTGTCAGATGGGTTTGCTGGCTGTAGCTGTGGGACCTTGGGCAAAGAACTCGGCCTCTCTGAGCCTCCACTTCCCCTCTATAGGATGTGGCTAATAACAGTACCTGTCCCATAGGGTTCAGGTGTGGTACAGGAGGGCATTGCAGTGCTGAGCAGGTATTTCAGTGCCTGGCACTTCATAACCAACATCATTCGTGCAGCCAGGTCCTGGCTAGGCTCTGGGGACACAGCAGTGAACGAGGCTCCTGGTGAAGCAGACGTTCCAGTGCATGTCCTGTCTTGGGAGGGATCCTGTCAATCAGTGCCCTGCCCCCATTCCACACACTGGCCCTACAATCAGCTCGCTTCTTACTTCTCACCTCCTGATTCACACACACACACACACACACACATACACACCTGAGCATTGGGGAGGGGGGCTCCTCTGGATCCTCTAGATGTGACTGCCTTGAGGAAGTAGCCCCTACTGGCCCTACACTGACCCCAGTGAACAACTCTCCTGACTCAGAGAGCCACACTGAGGGTCTGCCCTGGAACCAGGGCAGCTTTGCTGCTGGCAGGGCACAAGGAGGCCTGGGTTAGGCAAAGTGGACACATGGATGCAACCAGGGTCTGTTTCGTCCACCCCACGTCCACCTGGCTGGCTGCCTCTCCATCAGCCCTCTGCTGGCTGGCTGGGCTTTCAGAGTCCAGACTTAAGGAGGGCCTATGTGTTCCCCTGCCTCCATTCTCTCTATTGGCCTTCCTGCCCCCTGCCTCCACCAAGCCTGTGGTTCCCTACCTCCTACCTCCTGCAGGAAGGCCTCTGTCTCCTCCAGGACACAGATTCTATCTCCCAGGTAAGATAAGAAGAGGTCACGATAGCTCAAACCTGAACAAGGCCCAGGAGAGGTGTGTGTAGAGGGAGAGATAAGGGTCTGGAGGCAGAGACCACATCTGGCTGGAGGAATCCCGGAAGGCTTCCTGAAAGAGGAGGCAGTGCGAGAGGGTTCTGGAAGGCTAGGTAGAAGATAGAGGGCCAGGGTAAGGCCCTAAATATGCAGCATGTTCAACAACAGCAGCCAGACTACTTGGGTGCCTTGAGCATAAGCTGTCCATAAGGAGGTGGGTTTGGGATGGGGCCTGCAAAGGCAGGGTGTGGCATCCAGTAGGTGCCACTGCTGTGCTGGACACTTCATATGTTCTTTCTTGTAATTCTTAGAGCAGCTCTAAGATGTTATGTGCCCACTACCACAGAGGGTGAAAGTGAGGCTCAGAGAGGTTAAGCCACAAGCTCAAACCCACAGATGACCGAAGTCCAGATTCAAACCCAGGGCTTGGATTGCCATTTCTTGCCGTTGCCTCAGCCCCTCCCCTGACCCGTCTCCCCCACAGCCTCATCAATGCTGACTTCTGTGTGGGCTCCGTCTGTGTGGCCTTTGGGGCAGTTCTGGGCAAAGTCAGCCCCATCCAGCTGCTCATCATGACTCTCTTCCAAGTGACCCTCTTCTCGGTGAATGAGTTCATTCTCCTCAGCCTGCTGGAGGTGAGCAGGGCACAGGATGGGGATGGAGATGGAGGGGACACGTGGGGTGACAGCAGGGGACAGAGAAAGAGAGGACTGGGGAGACATGCCAGCTGGATTCAATTCAGCCTTGGCAAGTCACTTGACCTTCTGAACTTCAGTTTCCTCATCTCTAAAGTGAGAGTAATGACATTTATTGTGCATGGGTGATAGTCCACCTAGCAAATCAGTCCAGCAACTGAGGGCAGAGCAGGGGTTCCTCATATGTTGCTTTTCTCCCCCCTTTCTCTTTCCTGCACATACTCTTGCACACACACCACATTCCCAGATTGCTCTGTCAAGAAAAGGACTCAGTGTATTGAGGGGGTACATATGTAAGGAAGGATCCCAAGGTGGCCATGTTTAGCTGCACAGGTTGTGCACTGCACAGTGGTGCCATTCACATGGACGATGGCAGGAATGATGCCCCCTGGGGTTGGCAAATTCAGTGGCCCAGGTAAGGGGCACCTTAGACTGTAGCTCAGAAACCTCTTTGGTGCCTTTGCAGGAGTAGGGGTCATTCAGGGACCCCACCCATTTCTTAGCCCCCAACTCCTCTACATTTGGATTCTGCCTGGAACCTCCCCCCAGGGTTTTTTTCAGGCCACCCTAAATCCAATCATTCATTTTGTCATTTTTTTCAGCCACCAGACTAGTCCAAGCCCCCATGTCTCCTCCTGGTTCCTCTCCCCAGCTTCATCCTTGCCCCAGTCACCACCTCAGGCCAATCTCCACCAGCAGCCATGGTGATCTGTTAATAACGCATGTAACACCATTCCCCTGATTAAAACCCTCCAGTGGTGTTTGTTTGTTTTTTTTAATTTCATTTAGAATAAAACCCACACTTGTTACAAGGCCCTACATGTTCTGGCCCCAGCCTTTCTCTCCAAGCTTTTCATCTACTCTCTCCCCATCTTTCTGTGCTTTGGCCATACCCTGCTGTCTGCTCCTCTAACACACCAAGCTCAGCCCTGACCTCAGGGCCTTTGTACTTGCTGTTCGCTTTGCTGGAGTGCTCATCCTTCAGTCCTTTTCACTATTGAGGTCTCAGCTGGCATACTGCCTCTTCAGAGAGGCCCTCCCAGATTCCCCTACCCAGTGTTTCTCTCTCCTTACTTCCTGCCAGTCACTGTCTCTCACATTGCCTTGGTTTATTTTCTTCACAGCATTTATCTTTATCTGATAAGGGCGGGAAACTTTATCTGTCTAGACTATCTCTATCTCCAGCACCTAGCCCAATGCATAATCAGTGCTTCATAAATATTTGTCAAGTAATGAATTTTGGAGTCTAACTCCGTGTCACGCAGCACTCCAAGTGCTTGGTTGCAGAGGTGAGCAGGACTCTCCTTTAGACTGCAAGGAGCTCACAATCTAGTGAGGGAGCCAGGAAGTCAATAGACAGTGACCGTGCGGTATGATAAGGGGTGAGCTCAAGGGCGAGGTGGCCTAGAGGAGGGCGCCTGAACCAGCATGGCAGGTCAGGGGGGCTTCCTGGAAGAAGAAGTGTCAAAGCTGGAAGTCAGGTTGGAGATAACCAGGTGAAGGAGTGAGCAAGGGCAGAGGGAACAGCAAGTGCAGAGGCCTGGGGCGAGACCCACAGGGGGAGGTCTCCAGTGGCTTGGTCTGGCTGGAGGGGCTGGTGCTGAGAGGGGAGTGTGGAGGGGTAACAAGGGGTGCGGGAGGGGCATGGATCCTCAAGACTCCTGGAGACTGTGTCAGAGTCTCCACCTTATCAGGAGGTCAGTGGGGAGCTGAGGAAAGTTTTAGGCAGGGCAGTGGCATGGTCAGACACATGTGATGAAAATGCCACTTTGGCTGTGGGGAGAACAGTTGGAGGCTGGGAGCCCAGTGAAGAGGCTGTCCTAGTCGCCCCAGTGAGCGATGATGGGTCTGGGACTGCGTTAGTGCAAAGAGAAGAAAGTGGATGATTCAAGAGATACAAAGAAGGTGAATAAACAGGGCTTGGAGACTGGCTGGGTGGGAGATGTGGGAGAGAAAGAAGTTAGGCTAGGTGAGGGGCAGGCACTGGGGCCAATGGATGTGAGCTGGAATAGGCTGAGAAGGTAGCATCGGGGGTGTCAGTTAAGAGGCAGGGAAGGCTCCTTTGACCCTCGAATATCCTCCCCGATCTGCTACAGAAATTCTTGTAATGCTTGACAGTCTTTCGGCCTCTCTTAGAGCCAAGTTTAAACATGACCATCAATGCTGACACATGAGGAGCACTTGCCTTTGGCTGGGCCCTGTTCTGAATGCTTACATGGGTTATCTCATTTAATCCTCATCTCTGAGATAGGCACAATTATTACCCCCATTTGAGAGATGAGAAAGCTGAGACTCAGAGACGTTAAGGGGCTCACCCAAGGTCACACAGCTAGTAGAGGCACCCACTAGGCTGGGAGTCAGGAAACCCAGCTCTGTCAACAACTGGATGACTAGCTCTATGACCTTGGACAACGCACTTAACCTCTCTGGTTGGGTTTCCCCATCTAAAGTGAAGGAGCGGGTCTGTGATTCTGATTGGAGTTTCCTCTGAGATTGGTTCTGAATGGGGAGGAAGAGGAGGCTGAAGAGAGGGGAGGTGCGGGCAGGGGAGGAAGGCTCCATCCGTCAAACTCCTGTTGAGTGCCGGGCACTTGCCAGGTGTTGACACAAGTTGTCTAGTTTAATCCTCGAGACAGCCCTGCTGAGTCACGACCATCTCCCCACTTTGTAAATGAGGAACTTGACACCTAAAGAAGTCCAGAGGCATGGAGTGGGGTAGAGCAGGAGGCCCAGGAAGGGACAGATGAGGAGGGGACCAACTCTGCCTGCTCTGACTTTGGGAGACAGGCGAGAGGAGGGTGGGGATGGGGTGGACAGTAGGAGGTTAGCTGGGAGGGTAGAGGGCAAGGAGTGTGACAGGATGCAGGTGAGATGGGTAATGGCAGTCTGGCCGGGGTAGTGGCGGGCCGGGAGTGGTTGTGTAGAAGGAAATGTAGGGGGGCACCCAGAGGGAAGGGGAGAGTTCCCAGGAATTAAGATCAGGTGGCAGCTGGGTGACAAACTAGATAGGGGTTGTCCTGGGTCCTAGCTGTGCTTCACCATTCCAGCTGAGCAAGTTTCTCTCCAAGCCCGGGCTTCGCCATCTGCGCTCAGTCCCACTTGTTGGGTGAGGATGTCCTGACATTTTGTTGAGAGGCCGACAGCCTGGGTTCAGGGATCCCCACTTTCTCCCCTCCTCAATCGATTGGTCTGTGGGGGCCCCAGGCTCCATCCTGCAGCTTATGGAGTCAGAGACAGCTGGACCTCTGTCTTTGTGTAGGGGAGGGGGGAGTGCCAGGAGGAGACAGGGAGAGAAGGTGTCAGAGCCTGACAGGCCCTCTGTACCCCAGGTGAAGGATGCAGGAGGCTCCATGACCATCCACACGTTCGGCGCCTACTTTGGGCTCACAGTGACCTGGATCCTCTACCGACCCAACCTACATCAGAGCAAGGAGAGGCAGAGTTCTGTGTATCACTCGGACCTCTTTGCCATGATTGGTGAGATTGCCTAATGACTGAGGGCCACCATGATGACTGAGGGCTGCCACGATGGGTGAGGACCACCACGATGGGCAAGGGTGGCCATGAGGAGTTCAGGCCTCCATGATCACACCTGATCCCCACATGGTCTGGTGGGTGGCTGCCAGTTCCCATTGTGGGGAGGGCAGAGGGAGGTTGCCTGTAGATACTTTTAGGATCCTTGTCCCTTTCGCCCATGGGGCTGGAAGAAGTTGGTCACTCATCCTGTGTTTTCCGTAGGATGCCCCACGGCAGACACAGTGCTAACCAGGAACTAGTCACTCCGTCCGTGGGCTAGGGCAAGGCTACTTCCTGTGTCCATTCATACCAGAGAACACATGTCACTCATCCACTTGGGTCTCTTAAAATCTAGCCCTGCCTTCAAGGAGCTCCGCACAGTGCAGTGGAAGAGATGCCAATGCCACTGGATAATCCTCCTACAGTGGAGAAAAAGACTGTCCCCATGGTGCTGTGGGCGCAGGGTGGGGGCCTGGAGCCTGGTTGTGGAGTCAGGGTGGACTTCCCAGAGCGGAGAGGAAGGCTGAGTGGGAGTTAGGTGGTCAGTAAGGCAGGCAGGACCTTCTAGGAAGAGCCCCCGGATGAAGAAAGCTACGGGGTGGAAACAGTGGGGCGTGAGTCATTGGCCATCTCTGGAGCTGAAGGACAGGAGGCCTCTGAGCTCTGCAGGGCCCATCTAACTAATGCCTCTTGTCCCGGGCCCACCGGCCCTGTCTGGTCTGGCCAGGTACCCTCTTCCTGTGGATGTACTGGCCCAGCTTCAACTCAGCTGTGTCCAACCATGGAGACGCCCAGCACCGAGCTGCCATCAACACCTACTGCTCCTTGGCCGCCTGTGTGCTCACCTCGGTGGCACTGTCCAGCGCCCTGCACAAGAAGGGCAAGCTGGACATGGTGAGCAGTGGGGGAACAGTGGGGAGTCTTGGGGGGAGGTGCAGCATGACCATCTGTGCCCAGGGGGGTGCTGATCACCATGTACTGCCAACAGCTCTGGGAGGCAGGCAGCATAAGGATTATTGCACCCATCTTGCAGATGAAGAAACTGAGGCTCAGGGAGAAATGATTTGCCCAGATTGTATAGCTGGTTTTTGGCAGAACCCAGAACCACGTACCTGGAGGTTCTGTTATGCCAGCTGCTCTGGATGAGCTGGTTCCTCCTCCTTGCCCTCCCCCCAGAGCCTGCAGTGCTGACAGCTGTCTGGGCTGACCACCGCGTCAGACCTGCCCACCAGGGTTGCCAGGGGCACCTCCCCTCTGCCAGGCTTCTGATTCTCCAGGAACTGGCCCTCCGCCTTCTTAAAGCTGCCTCCCCTGCCCCAGCCCACACACTCAGAGGGGAATCCCTTTAATGCCTGTCTACTCCCCTTGGGAGGTTTGTGGGGGTACAGTGTTGCAGTGTCCCTCACATCACACATCGGGACAGGCATTTCTGTCATTAGTCGGGAGGGGCAGAACCCATGGGGTGTTGATAGATTTTTCTATAAAAAGAAGACCACCTCTCTATCTCATAGTCTGACACGAGTTTCTTGACATGGGCATGTGTGCCGAGACACTGCCGGGAGCCCCTGGAGGTGCTAGACAGTCACCGCGCAGAGAGGTGGGGACCCAGGCACGGGGGTGGGGAGGAGGGGCGGGAATCAGACACACTGACGTGGGCACACTTGCTGCATCCAACACCCACATGCAGGGAGGGGCGGGGAATAGGGTCAGGGTCAGGGCTGTGGCTTCACACTGACCCGGATCAAGACCCCTTTCTGCCTCTCGCTAGCTGTGTGCTCTTCAACAGTCATTTAACCTCCCTGCACCTCAACCTCCTCTCATCTGCAAGCACCGAAAGGTAACTGTCCTCACCTCCTGGGCTCCTTGTGGAGATGGAATGAAATAATCCCCACAAGCTGACAGCGCAGTGCCTGGCGCGGGTAGACCCTCACAGGGAGCCCACTGGCGCTGCCGCAAGCCCACCAACTCTGACATGGGTGCGCACGGATGTACAGGCCCCGCAGGTGCCTGACGGCGGCATACACGCATGTAGAGAACATCAGACACACGAACCTGGGCACACAGGTATGTGTGGCACCCAGATATAAAGGGAACATGCAGACGTGCCGACAGGGCTCACCGGCATGGACACAAGTACACTGATTTGTGCACACGGAAAATGCCCAGACTACGGGCGTGGGTGCACATGTGCAGAGAACACAGGGGCGGCTGTCCCAAGCCTGGGCTGGGCTGGGGCCCTCTGCAGTCTCCTGGCTCGCTGAGGTGCACTCTGAGCCATCCCTGACGCCTGGAGCCAAGCGGCAGCCATGCCCATCAGGTCAGTGCAGGCTCCGTGTCGGCTCCTCCAAGCCGTTGCTCTGGGAGAGGACTGAGTTCCTGCTTTCTCTGCCTGCTCTAACCAGGTGCACATCCAGAACGCCACGCTCGCCGGAGGGGTGGCCGTGGGTACTGCCGCCGAGATGATGCTCATGCCTTACGGCTCCCTCATTGTCGGCTTCATCTGTGGCATCATCTCCACCCTGGGTTTTGTGTACCTGACGGTGAGGGCCCCAGGCGAGGGGCTGAGGGCTGGAGAGTGCTGGGGTCTCTGTGTTCCTGACTGCGGGGGTCCCTAGGGAGGGGGCTAGGGCTGGAAAATCCCAGGTCTCTGTGTATTTGGGGCCTCCAGAATCCTGGCCTCTCCATGCTCCTGCCACAGTCCCTGGGCTGAACAGCACCCATCTCCCCTCTCCAGCCATTCCTGGAGTCCCGGCTGCGGATCCAGGACACATGTGGCATTCACAACCTGCATGGCATTCCCGGCATCATAGGCGGCATCGTGGGTGCTGTGACGGCAGCCTGTGCCAACAGTGCCGTGTACGGCAAGGAAGGGTAAGTATGGGGGGGGTGCAGGCTGAGCTCCCTCCTCGATTCTCCATTCCTCCTTCCTGCTGTCCCTCTGGGGTCCAGGGTTATGTCTCCTCCCCTTCCTTCCCCTATCTGGACCACTGTTTCATGGACATCTCTCCCCACCCTCTGTCCTTCTACAAGAGTCGTAGAGACTATTTGATCTGTGCGGGGCCCCATTTTGCAGATGGGAAGTCCGAGGCCCAGGATTTATTGAGCCTCGGTGCCCACTCACGTTTGTGGGGTTGCAGCAAATGGTTAATTGGCCTCTCTCTGGGGTCCTGACCTGCCCCCTGTCTCCACCCCAGGCTTGTCCATGCCTTTGGTTTCAAGGGTAGCTGGACCTCAAGCACGCAGGGCAAGTTCCAGGCTGCCGGCATCTTCATTTCTCTGGCCATGGCCCTGGTGGGCGGCAGCATCGTGGGTGAGTGGAAGTGGCTGGGCCAGAGAAAGGGGGGCCACTGTGGGGTTCTGTGGTGGGGACACACCGAGGTCAGCCTGGAGCTATCAGGAGTCCTCCGTCTCTGCACTTGTGACTGTGAGACTGGGGGGATTGTCCCAGCTGAGGGAAAGGGCTGGGTAGGCAGCGAGGAAGTAGTTCCTGACCTCTCGTGACCTCCAACTTTCTTTAGGAATGATTTTGAAATTACCGTTCTGGGGACAACCCTCTGACGAGAACTGCTTTGAGGATGCAGTCTACTGGGAGGTGAGTTCTCCGGACTTGTCCTCCAACACAAGGGCAGCTGCAGCCCCTCTCCCCAGACCCTGCCCACATCAGCTGGGGCCTGGGAGCCAGAAGCTGAGCGCTAAGGACTGAGCCTGCATCATCCTGCTCCTTTATCTAGGGGGCTGTGCCTCATGGGGGTTGAAGGCTTTATTCTAGAGCAGTGATTCCCCAAGTATGGTCCCCTGTGCTCCCAACAGCATCAGCATCACCTGGCAACTTGTTAGACATACAAATTTTCGAGTTCCACCCAGACCCCCGGAATCCAAAACTCAGGGGGTAGGGCCCTGCACTCTGTGTTTTAACAAGCCCCCGGCATGTGATCCTCACGTCCGTGAACCACTGCCCTGACCAGTGGTTTTCGGCCCTTACATAAAATTGGAATTACCTGGGGGGAGGGGGGCTTTAAAAGCGTTCCAAGTCCAGGCGCCGCCCCCAGAGACCTGGAGGTAATTGGTCTGTGGTATAGGGCCTGGACGTTAGAGTTTTATTTAAAGCTTCCCAGGTGAAGCTAATATACAGCCTGGGTTAAGAATCACAGTGTAGTGCTCTGCTTCAGTCGCCATGAGAGCCGCCTGGAGACCTTGTAAAAATGCAGCTTCCCAGGCGCCAGTTCAGAAATTCTAATTCAGTAGGGCCCAGGGCTCTGCATGGGAACAAGCTCCCAGGTGATTCTGGTATAGAAACTGAGTTCTGTGATATTCCACTACTTTCAGCATCTAGAGAAGTATCAGTACAAAAATCCAACTTGAGAAACATTGTTCTAGAAGCTTTCTGTGACTTCAGGCAGGCCTTCCTCCCCACGAATCATTATTGGAGGTGTTTATCTGTGTTAGATGATGGAGGATGCAGAGGGTCCCCCATTCCCCCTCATGACAAGGGCGAGGCCCTAGCCTGTATCTGTGGCCCCTGAGACAAGGGTCTGCCCATTATTGCCTTTCATTCGGCTCTGTGTTTTTAAAACCATACCAGAAGTTTCCAGGGTAATTTTAACTAATATCCACTATAAACCAATTTCATGTACATAACTAATAAGCCTTTTAAATTCACTCTCTTTAAATTTTTTAATTATAAAATGAATAGAAGCTCATTAAAGAAAATTTGGAAATAGAGAAAAATGGAAAGAAATTCCACACCCTAATTCAAGCACTGTTAATATTTTTGGTATATTTCCTTTTAGTCTTTGCTTTTTAAATCTGCATAGATTTTTCTTACACAGCTGAGGTGATGTTATACACCTAATCTGGGGTCCTGCTCTTTCTCTCTCTAACATAAGAAGTGTTCTGTGTTATTATATTCCTAATAAACTTTCTTGCTTAGCAGCATAATTATTTTCATTTATATTTCAAGTCAGAACTTAAACTATTTTAGACACCACAGTTAGGAACCACATGGATTCAATGCTAATGAAATAAACTGAAAAATGTTATCAATTCCCATATGTAGAAGTTCACTCCGGGTTCTGTTTTGATCTTTATAATTTATTCTAAGCTCACACCTTCTCTCTGCTGTATACCCTTCAGCAGTACTCGACTTCAAGTAATGTAATTCTACACCTATGAAAGTGAGCCACCATCAGGCCGTCCCCATGGCCCCCAGCCTCTGGGTGGTTTATCTGGGAGATGAGTTGGCTTCCCAGAGGATGGGGGTGAGATGTTCCCCAGGACCACAGATGAGGACCACAGATGATCTCTGGGATCGAATCTAAGCCTTGAGGCCAAGGCAGGGCTCGTCCACCCCACCCCCACTCCACCTGCTGATCCACTTCCGGCCTCCCCTGCACCTGCCCCTACCTCAATTTTGGACCTGCCTGCAGTTCAGGGAGCTTGTCATGCTGCCTCTCACCTGGCACACTACTGCTCATCTTTCAAAAGTTGGTTCAGCACAACCAGAGTCCCCTCGGCTGGGTCATCAGCCTCTTGTGTGCATTTACAACTCTTATTGTCACCGTGCCTTGCACTTGAATGCCTTCCCAGGGTGGGGCAAGGACTCTGTCTCATCCTGGCGGTGCCCAGCACCCTGGACACTGGCTAACCTGAAGTAGGGAATGATACGTGTGGACTGCCCTGCTCCACGGCATGCCATCTGCACAGTGATCACGAGGTGGCGCCCACCACACACCATTGGCTGCTCCTGGCTTGCCCAGGTTGTTCTAGTTCCACCGGAGACACCGGCCCGGCCTGGGGCAGGACCCTCAAAGCTGCCTTCTCCTGTGCAGGTGCCCGAGGACCAGAAGAACACTGCTTCCCGTCCTGAGGACCCCACCCTCAATCCCTTAGAACCTTAAGCTCCCAGGGCAGGTGAGAAGCAGGTAAGCGTGGGCTTGGCTTGTCAGTGGGGGATGAGGGGCAGGTTCTCCCAGTGGGGGCCCAGCTCGGAGAATCAGATGCCACCAGCAAAGGGGCAAAAAGAAAGCATCAAGAAATGAGAATGTGAGCCTCCACCCCTCCTGCCTGGAGTGGAGTGGGCACACTGGGGCTGGTGGGAGAGGCACGCAGAGTCAGACTACGTGCGTACTGACAGACAGAAGAATATGCGGCAGGCGCTGTGGACTGAGAGAACATATGGAAGGTGACCTGGGTGTGCACTTGGCTTTGGTGCCTTGCTTACCGGCGGAGGGCCTTTGAGGATCTCTTCACCCCAGAGACTGAGCCTCAGTTTCCTCATATATAAAAGTGGAGATGACAGGTCTGGCACTACGCAATTCATCAACTTAGGCGAGATCCTCCCTTCCTTCCTCCTTCCCTCCCTCTCTCCCTTCCTTCTCTCCTATCCTCTCTTCCTTCTCTCCTCCCTCCCTCCCTTCTCTCCTTCCATTCTTCCTTCTTTCCTTCTCTCCCTCCTTCCTTCCTTCTCTCCCTCCTTCCTTCCTTCTCTCCTTCCTCCCTTCTCTCCTTCCTCCCTTCTCTCCTTCCTCCCTTCTCTCCTTCCTCCCTTCTCTCCTCCCTCCCTCCCTTCTCTCCCCCCTCCCTCCCTTCTCTCCCTCCTCCCTTCCTTCTCTCCCTCCTTCCTTCCTTCTCTCCTTCCTTTCATCAACTAACACTTCCTTGCCCTCCCTGTGGAATGCACCAAGCCCTTTCTCATGCCCTTTGCATCTAAGCCTCCAGAAATCCCTGTAAGACAGGTGCAATTACTTCTCTCTTTTTAACGGATGAAGAAATAAAGACTCAGAGAGGTTCAGATTCTTCAAGGCCACACAGCTAGCAAGTGGAGGCACTGGGGTCTTTCCAGATCATTATCATTGCTCTTATTATTGTTAATTGACCTCCTTGGAGGTCAGAGCTTGGAGAGAGCTGTGTCTGGGGCAAAAGGCTAAGTGATGTGGCAGGAGAGGATGCTGGGGTTTAAGGAAAGAGAAAAGAGAGGCTGTGACCAGTTGCTTCTAAGGCCCATCTCACCCAGAAAAGGAGAAGGCGCCCAAGGGGCTACAGCAGACCCACTGCTCTTGGCTCTCTCCCTGCAGGCTCCACAGAAGGGGCTGGTGCTGACCGAGCTGGGAACACAAGCACAAGGCAAGCAGCACCCCATTTGCTGGCCTGGCCCCAGGGCATCTCCACCCCTTCCTTCCCCTTCATCCCAGGGGCCTGCCTGAGAACGGAGAAGGAGGAGCCATAGACAGAGTGGGTGTCCAAGCCAGGTTCTGGCTGCAGGAGGCCTGCGCCGGGGTCTTGGTGCCACATCCTGGGAAAAGCAAGCAGGAGTGGGGCTGGGGGCTGAGATGGACCCAAGCCCTCTAAGGAGACAACTTAGCTGCCAGCCACCAACTGCTGGGCTCTTCCCCTCCTTGCCTGCCCCTCAGCCTGCACCTTCCATGCTCCCCGGCCCCCTAGACCTCTCTGTGCCATGCAGATGGCGCCCTCCGTGAATAAATGTTCTCGGTGCTCTTTGTAGACTGGGTGTGAATACTCCAACATGGGCCAGTGTGAGGGAGAAAAGGACCAGGAGACCTGGCCTCCTGCCCCAGTCCTGACCTCCCACTCCAAGCGGCCACCCACACTGCAAGGAAAATCATCCCAGGCTGAGGGGGAAGAATTTGGGGTGCTGGAGCCTGCCCCAGCTGGGGTCCCCCTGGCAGGGCTCAGCTTTTGGGCTGGGTGGGCTCGTTCCCCAAAGCCCCTCCTTACTTCACATCAACCATCCCAGAAACTCACCATTGTGACAGTGCCTGCTGTGCCCCCACATGACCCTGCTCCTTGTCAAGAGCACTGAGGCAGGGCGGGGGAGTAGGGAGGGAGGGCTTTTTGGGGCCAACCCCCCTCCCCCAACCCTTCCCTCTTCCCTCCCTGCCAAGCCAATCCTGCTCTCCCTCCACAGTGGGGGAGGTTTCAGCAGTTTAGATCTCCTATCACTTATTAAGGCCCACCAGCACCCTGGGCAGAGTAACACACAGTTCCTGCCCTCAGGGGGCTCACAGTTTAGTTGGGGAGCTGACCTGACACCCCATATCACCCTGAACTCTGACAGGCATTCAGTGCCCAGGTGGCTTCCCAGGGCGAGTCACCTGGGCAAGATTTCGCAGGCTGAATAGGAGTTTACCAGAAGGATGGCAAAGGGACAGCATGGGCAGAGGCCAAGGGATGGGAATCAACATGACAAGGGCTGGTATGTCTAAAAGAGAGGTGAGGAAAAAGTGTGCCAGCTGGAGAAGCAGCAGCAGAATCCAGATCCTTTGTGGAGCAAGGACTCCAGGGAGGAAGGGGTGAGGGGAGAGAGAGGAGAAAGTCTCTCCTGCCTCCAAATCCGCCCTCCCTGCCCCCCTCACAATTCACACATATGTACACACTCAGGCCTTCATTCCCCTTTCCAGAGGAGGGGAAGGAGGAGGAGGGCAGGAGGGAGCTGAAATGCAACCTATTCACGTTCCCGCGATGTAACACCCCTCATTTTCCATGCTGGGTAAAGACAATAAACCCTTTACAACCTGTTTCTGGAACTTGTCAGCAGCTGCCAAGAGGAGCATGTTAATTAAACGTCGGCAAAGATGGAAGCCGGAGGCCCCGGCTCTAATTGGACAGTTTGCTTCACCGGATTGAAAAACATTGTGACAAAGGAGGAGGCGCGGCGCTCGGCAGGGGTGCGGCGTGGCGGGGAGGGGAGCGGCGGCTTTGATTTCAGCTGATCAGTGCCCCAGCCTTCCTCCCGGCGGAGCCGGCCCCGCCCAGCCGGCACGCCCACGCAGGGCCTGGGAGGGGCGTGTCGGCGCGGGGAGAGGGGCAGGGTGCCGAAGGTCCTCAGTAGCCTGCACGCCGCAGACCCCGCCCGCAGTCCGGCTAACGATGTAGGCCCCACCGAGGAGCAGGCTTTGAGGGCGCTGGGGAGGGACCCCTTCCCCGGACTACATGACCTGGGTCCTGGGACCTGTGCCGGGAGGGCACCGAGGGCGGGGGTCCGGCAGTCGCCTCAGGGCAATGTCGAGGCTGCACTGGGAGCCCAGGCCCAGGCCCTGGGAGGGAGAGACCTGGGTCTGGATCCCTGTTGCCCAAACTAGTTCTAGGTCACATGATCAGGGATGAGGTCTTAAAAACGTTGAAAACTGGTAGGCTTGTCCTGGAAAACCCAGCGTAGAGATCCTCAGGGAGCCCTATAGAGCCTGGAGGTTCCTGCAGGGCTGCAGGGACATGCCCAGAGACTTCTCCAGCTGTGTTTTTAATGGCTGAATCCCAAGTCACCTCCTGTTCCTGACTCACAGATGATGATGGCAGCCATGTACTGAGTGCCAACTCTGTGTGGGCACCATGCTGAGTGCCCTACGTGCCCGGCGTTATCCTCCCAGCACCCCTGAGAGAGAGCGACTGTATCATGCCGGTCTCACAGATAGGGAGACTGAGGCCCACAGAGGCTAAGTAATCCACCAAAGTCACAGTGATATTAAAGGCGGTGCTAGGGCCGGCCCTGTAGCTTGGCGGTTAAGTGCGCGCGCTCCGCTACTCGTGGCCGGGGTTCGGACCCCTGGCGCGCACCGACGTACTGCTTCTCCGGCCAGGCTGAGGCCGCGTCCCACATATAGCATACAGCAACTAGAAGGATGTGCAACTATGATATACAACTATCTACTGGGGCTTTGGGGAGAAAAAAGGAGGAGGGTTGGCAATAGAGGTTAGCTCAGGGCCAGTCTTCCTCAGCAAAAAGAGGAGGATTAGCGTAGGGCTGGTCTTCCTCACAAAAAATAAATAAATAAATAAATAAATAAATAAATAAAGGCCGTGCTAGGGTGAGACGGAAGCCCAGGGCTCTGATTCCAATGTCTGAACCTGGGTTCCATGGTCCCTGCTCTCTGGCCCCTGGCCCATCCAGAAGATGAAGGTCTTCAGGATGGTCTGAGAAGAGTGGGGTTCCTAAGTGGAGAACACCCTTCCCCTGGCGTCCAGGCTGAGGGGCCTGAAGGATAGGGGTGCAGCAGGCTGGGGGTCCCTCTGGAGGGCTCATCGCGCGTCTCCCACCCCCACACACATGCCCAACTAGCACCTCCTAGGGTGAGGTGGTTAGTAACAAGGCCAGAGCCTCCTCTTCTGTCCCTTTCTGCCTTGGCCCCAGCTTTGCCCCCTACCGCATCCTCATCCTGAACTGCTGCCCAGGAGGTCTCCCTTTGGGGTGGGAGGCCAGGCTGGGGCCTGTGAGAGCCAGGAGCGAGTATGGGAAAAGGAGCCATTGTGGCTGAGCCTGGGGATTAGGAGCTACAAAGTGGAGTGGAGGGCCGAGGCCGTTGATGGCAGCCCTGCAAGCTGAGTGCCCGGGGGGCGGCCTGACCAGCCTGTGCCTGAGCTGTGTCCAGGCTGCCTGCTGGGCCTAATCCCCTGGGAGCTGCAGCCCGAGGAGCCCCGGAAATACAGCTGCCGTGGAGAGAGGGCTGCCCTCGGTGGGGTCGGGCAGCCTGGTCCCGGATGCTCAGGGTGGCCACTCTGAGGAGGGATGGGTGGTGTGAGTGTACACGTGTGCCCCTGGCCTGGGCAGTGTGTCTGTGTGTGACACTCTAAAGATTGGTGGTGCAGTGTGTTAGGGGCAGCATCAGTCCCTCGTGTGTGTCTGAAGTTTAGGGCCTACCTTGAGGGGAATGGGGCCTGAGGGCAGCCACTGAGATGGCTCAGAGGTGCCTGACTGAGGAAGCGAGGCCTGGTGAGGAGAGGCAGAGCCCCGCCAGCAGGCCCAAGTGGATGCTAAGAGTGTGTGTGTGTGTGTGTGTGTGTGTGTGTGCACGCACCATCGAGCAGGGTGCTTGAGAACGGCCCTTCAGAGGCGGCTGGAGGGGCTCTGCAAATTGTAATCAGATTAAGGGGGCCAATCACTTAGGGCTCTTGAAAAGGCCACAAGGTTTCTAATCAGCGGTGAGCCGGCCCACAAAGCCAGGAGGAGCTCTGTGGGAGCCGCCTGCTGGGGGGCCTGGGGGTGGGGGCGGCTGTCTTCCCTCTCTGTCTCTGTAATTATGTCAATTTGCTAGCCAAATTGTTTGCTCAAGTGGACAGGGGGACTTGTGCCCCATTCATGTGGTAATGTGGGAACCAGCAGGCCTCCTGGCTGGGAAAACAGGAGGTACTGGGACCCCTCTCAAGGGAGCAGTCAGCCCCCCGGGTGCGGGGCACCCAGGCTTTGGGAATCCTCCCCCACCAGTGTGGGGCTTTTTTCCATGAATTCCAGAAACTTCCAGCTTGCGTTCTGCTCTGGGATGTCCTTTTCAGCCTGTCAGGGTGAAGGGTGGGGAAGGCGGAAGGGTCCCAGAGAGGACAGAAGAGGGGGCCTCCAGGTTCCCTCAGGCTCTGTCCCCACGCCTGGTCTCTCGTGGGCCAGGCTGAGGCTTGAGCGGTTGGGAGCAGCGTGGGACCTGGGAGGTACCAGAGAGACAGGGTCCTGAAGGTGTAGTCACCGCGTGCACAGACCCAGGGATGTGCAGAGACTCGAGGAAGTTCTCACCGCTTTCCTGGGTCTCTGTGCAGGCGCCAGCCGCCGGGCCACTGCCTCGTATACATCGGTTCATTGAACCCAACAGCCAGCCAGGGAGGCAGGCACTGGGCTCCCCATTTCACAGACGAAGAAACTGAGGTTCAGAGAAGCTACGTGACTTGCCCAAGGCCACACAGCCAGTATGTGAGGAACAGAAATTTGAAGCCAGCTCTGTCTGATCCCTCAGCCCCTCTGCCCTGCCATGGGCCTTCATTCCTTCCTTCAGGTAGCGAATGGGAGCGGATAGTCTCCCTGGTTCCGTGTGAGGCGTGGAGGATGCGGAGGACTAAGAGTGACCGGGGAGGGCACGGTCCTGTGACCCTTAGCGCTGGCACCCTGGTGAGTGCTGCGGTCACTGAGCACAGGGCTGTGGGCACACAGAGGGTCAGGCATCGGACGTGCTGCTCAGCAGCCGGGGCGGCCGTCAGTCCAGATGTAGATAACTGCCCTGCACAGGGCCTGCGCCGGCCGCATTCCCCTGCCCTCGGGGCTGCCTCACCTCCCTAGGCCCCCCTTCAGCGCCTGAGGACCCCTCCCATCTCCCTTGGGTGTGGCACCCCAACACCTCTGTCTCTCAGGTTATGGGGTCCTCCCACCTTGGCCACTCCCCAATGGAGCCACCTGGCTTGTCAGTGTCCCTCTGAGTGTGAGGAGCCCTCCCCACAGAGGCTCACAGGGCCAGTGCCTCCCCCCGCCGCCCCTGTGCCTCCCCACTGTTCCATTCAGGGCTATTCGGGTCTGCCCTGCTGAAGGCTGGGAGGAAGCTGGGGTGCAGGGTGGCATTGGGGGTTGAAGCAGGGAGAGAGATGTGGGGGAGGGTCTGCAGCCATGGCTCAGCACCTCTCACCCCCCAACTAACTGGGAGAAAAGACCAGCGTCTGTGTTTATCACTGCGTGGGATAATGGCCAGAAATTCTTCCTAGAGCAAATCCCATTCGATGGGCAGTTGCCATTTGTCCCCACTGGGCCAGGTGGGAGACCGGGGAGCAGGGAGGCCCCAGGCCCTCTAACCGCAGGTTCCACAGCCCTGTTGAGGAGGCAGACCTAACACCAAGGATACAGTAACTGGTCAGGCCAGGAGACGACTAAAAACTAATAACAGCAAACGCAAAGCACCTCCTCTGTGCCGGGCGCAGTTCCAGGTACTTACATATATGAATTCATTTGATCTTCACAACAACCCTGTGAAGTGGGTATGGTTATTATCCCATTTTACCACATGAAGAAACTGAAGCACAGAGAGGCTGAGTAACTTGCCCAAGGCCACACAGCTAAGTACGTAGCAGAGCCAGAGATCTAACTATGTCCCCAGAGGCCCAGCTTTTAACTACACACTGCTAGAAGCAGCTGGGTTGTCACCACTCCAAGGCCACCGCAAGAGACAAAGGGAGGGAGGGTTCAAGGATCCTGGAGGGAGGGTTATGTGGAAAGGGCTGCCTGGAGCAGATCAATGACGTCTGTCAAGGGTCACAGCCAGCTCCAAGTGACCCTGTGGGGGAAGGGGGAGCGGGGATCATGGAACAGTGACCCAATCTCACTCCCCTTCTTTCTGGCAAAACCTATATAGAGCCCACGGATTTGGAGGGACAAACAGAGAATATCCAGCCTGCTTTCCAGAGGCCATGATGTCTAAGCTGAGTCCTGAAGGACACGTAGGAATTAGTCAAGCAAAGGATTAGAGGCAGAGGGACCAGCCTCTGGGAGTTGACAGAACATCTAGCTCAGGAGTGGGCAGGCATGAGAGCAGAGGGGAAGGCAGAGGCCTATCCACGGGCACATCTGGATATTACACTAAGGGTAATGGGAACAAGGCATTGAAGAGTTTTTATCGCCAGGGTGACAGGACCAGGAACAGCGTTCTTCAATCTCTCTTGGTGTTGGGGATCTCAGCCTCAGGGGCTTCATTCAGTTCTAGGAATCAGCCATACTCTGTTCTACCTCAGGGCCTTTGCATAGCTGGGCCGCTTTGCCTGGAGTGTTCTACACACCCTGCTCCATTGCACTGACTCCCTGTGCACTGCATTCTTACTCACCCTTAAATTTCAGGAAACGTTTCTCAGAGGAGCTTTTCCTGAGCTCTAGACGAGGACAGGACGCCTGTTTTATGCCTTCACTGTACCCTGCAGTTTTTCTTCATAGCATTTATCGAGGCTGTGAGGATGGATTTGGTTGTGTGATTAGTTAACTGCCAGTCCCCCAGTAGATGTGAGTCCCTCAAGGACAGGGATCTCGTCTGCCCAGAGCTGAGCCTGGCATGTTGCGGGGGCTTGGTCAGTACTTGTTGAATGGATGGGTGGAGGGGTGGATGGGTGGATGGACGGATGGGTGGGTGGATGGGTGGGTGGATGGATGGGTGGATTTTGGCTATACCGAGAGAATGAGCTGGAGGACAGCAAGCAGAGACGCCAGCTGTGAACTCTCATGAGGCTTTGCCAGGACTGACCCCGGTCAGCAATACCCAGGTTCTGAATGAGCAGCCGTGTGGCTGAAGAGAATGGACACACTGAGTGGCTTAGGAATTCTGATATAAGACTTAACAGGACTCGAATCTACCACTTGCTGCGTTTCTCCTTGATTTGAGCACGGGCTAGAAGAGTAGAAGCCCCAGATTCAACCTAGAAGAGTCCTTTCTTCAACCTAGAAATCACCTTACATGCCAGGTTGTGCTTCGAGTTGGGGGAGGGAATAACCAGAGTGAGGGGTCTGGGCACAGCACAGCCAACCAAGGTGATGGGCAGTAAAGGTGGGCAAGGGTCATCCTCAGAACTTGCTTTGGGTGCAGAACAGCGGCAAGACCTCCTGTGCTGACCCTTCTTGCCTTGCTTGCTCATACACTTGGGCATGGCTTTCTTGCCCCTGCCCACCCCTTAACTGTTCCCTGAAGGTGCTCACAAAAGTGAAGCCACCATACTGAAAGCTTTTAGGACTAAGTGTAGCAGAAACCCACCCAAACTCTCTTAAACAAAGATAGAACTAAGGCTACAGGGCTGGACCACATAGGAAAAGCATTGCTGCCAAGGTCAACTGGCAGAGACTGCTAATTGTCCCACCATGTCTAGTCTACCCTTCTTGCCGAATAGAATTTTTAGTGAGTACATGGTGTCCCTTTATAAAACTACATATTGCAGACTCCCTTGCAGCTAGCTGTGGTCACATGACCAAGTTCTGGCCAATAAGTGGAAGTGGTATGCACAACTTCCAAGTCACACTGAGGAAGGAAGCTCCTTTCCTCTTCCTACCAGCTGACGTGCAGACAAAAATGGAAGTTGCATATTGACAACGGCAGAGCAACAAGACAGAAGGAGTCTGGGTCCCGGATAATTATGCCATTATTACAGCGCTAGGCCGTCTACCTAGAATTTTTTTTTCAAAGATGGTTCTCCATCCATTTTTTTTTTAGGAAGATTGGCCCTGAGCTAACATCTGTTGCCAATCTTCCTCCTTTTTTCCTTTTTTCTCCCCAAAGCCCCAGTAGATAGTTGTATGTCATAGTTGTAGATCCTTCTAGTTGCTCTATGTGGGACACCGCCTCGGCATGGCTTGATGAGCAGTGCATAGGTCTGCACCAAGGATCTGAACCAGAGAACCCCAGACTGCTGAAGCAGAGCACATGAACTTAACCGCTAGGCCGCCAGGCCAGCCCTATAGATTTTCGTATAAGAGAAATAAACTTTTAATTGTTTAAGCCTCCTTCCTTTTTTTTTTTTTTTGGTGAGGAAGATTGGCCCTGAGCTAACATCTGTGCCCATCTTCCTCTATTTTATATATGGGACGCTGCCACAGCATGGCTTGATGAGCGGTACATAGGTCCATGCCTGGGATCTGAACCTGCAAACCCTGGGCCGCCAAAACAGAGCATGCAAAGTTAACCACTATGCCAGTGGGCCAGCCCCTAAGCTCCATTCTTTTGGGTCCTTTGATGTAGCAACAAACTGATATCCTGACCAATACACCAATCCCTGGTGGGAGGTACAGGCAGGGCTCAGAGAAGGGGGTTGTGGGTTGGGAAAACACCCCAAAGTTGTGAGCATTTATGAACCTCAGTCCACAAGTTCAGGCATACAAGAAACAACACCCGATGGTTCTATCACCGTTTTCTGCTCTCCCCAGCCCAGGAGAATTTTTCTCAGTTCCAAGGGGGTTAGAGAGAGGAGAAGCCCCTCCACTCTCACCTGCTTCTCTAAGATACACTGTCTTTGCCCACAAATCTAAATTCTTTTAGGGGCTTAGGCATTGGGAAGCAGGAGCAAGGAAGATGGAGATGCTATGGCTGTTGTCTGTGCTGCCCCATTCCAACATGATGAGAGTGTGCCGAGCAGATTACCTATTTGAATGGGGGCAAGAAAAAGGAGAAAAATACAAAGGTGGGGGAAGGACATAAAGTGAGAGTTGTTTACTTGGGCTCAATGCACAAGCGCCATTGGGGAAGGGCCCAGAGTGGCAGATACAGGGACACCAAAGTGAGGAGGAGACGCAGTCACATCTAAGCCCAGAGACAGCTGGCTTCACTTAACAGCATCCAAGATGCGACTCTTGGTTTATTTGTGACCGCCTTGATATAGGGAGAAGAGCAGATGACAGTCGAGTCAGGTAGACTTGGGTTTAAATCCAGCTTTGCCAGTATTTACACGTTTGATCTTGGCCAGGCCACTTTGCTTCCTTGAACCTCAATTTTCTCATCAGAGCGAGTTGTGAGCATTAAAAGAGATAACCAGCACATAGCAACTGGGCAACAAATGCTAATTAGTTCTGGGGAATGTCACATTTGGTGGTATACTACTATTTGTGTAGAACAACTATATATGATATTCGTACATACATGTATCATATATTATAAACTATTCAATAAACATATACATGTATGTGTATATATATATATATATACACACTATATAGAAGACAGACTCTTAAGATGGCCCCCATGATCCCCACTGCCTGGTATTCACACCTGTGCATAATCTCATCTCCTTGAGATTGGGCAGGACCTGTGACTTATTCTAACCAATAGAATACAGCAAAGGTGACGGCATGTATGTGAGTACACGTACACAATGATGTGATTACATCACCTAAGATTGTAGCGCCCGTCTTGCTGGAGTCTTTCACTCTGTTGCTGGCTTTGATAAAGCAGGTAGCCATGTTGGGGCCCAACTGAGAGTGGCCTTTAGAAACCGGGGGCAGGTGACAGACGGCAAGAAAATGACTCTCAATCCTGTAAGTGCGAGGAACTGAATTTGGCCAACAGCTGCATGAAATTGGAAGTGGATCCTTCCCCAATAGAGCCTCCAGATGACGATGCAGTCCCGGCCTGCAACTTGAGTACAGCTAAGCCATGCTGGGATTCCTGACCTGCAGAAACTGTGAGATAACAAGTATGTGTTGTCTTACACTGCAGAGTTTGTGGTAATGTTGTTATGCAGCAATAGATAATAATATATATTTAAAACACCAATATATATGCACATATATGACGTAAATGATATACGTAAATGCCCACACACCACACACATGTTAGGCCAAGCATGGTATTCCATCCTCCTGATCACAATGATTGGCCCAGATAAGGGCACAAGCTAGCCAATCAGACTCCTTCCCTGGGATTTTACATATGGAGGCAGGGAAAGAGGAGGCTTCTCTTTCCTCCGGGCTTGCTCAGATGGTTGGACGTAAGCGTTATGGTTGACAAAGTCCACGCTCTCCTCCCACTGCGTAGATGAAGCCCTCCACAGCAGGGCAGAATGCAACTAGCTCACAAAGAGGAGGCCTGAGACACATTGCAAAACAGACTGGTTGACGTCATTTGAGTAACAGGATCCTGCCACCCTGGAGGCCGGCCCATCCCTAGGTTTCCCAGTTATTTTACATGAGCCATTGAATTCCTCTTTTTGCTTCTCTTGGTTCCCCTTGCAGGCTCTGAGCTCCTGGAGGTCAGGGAATCTGCCAGCTTCCTCACAATATTTCCCATATGGCCCAACCCAGAAAGCTTTTCCAGAATAATTATAGCAAATGGTGGCTTTGCAAGAGGCCAATGTGTCAAGTGCCCAAGAAAGCATTCACTTATATGATCTTATTCCATCTTTACAAAGCTCTGCATAGTCATTACTGTATCCAGTAGGCAGTTTTGGCTGTAAGTAACAGAAATCCCAACAAAAAATGGCTTCAACCATATGGGGACTTACTTATTAATCACAAAGAGTTCCAGGGCTACACCAGGCTCCAGGCATGCTTTCCTGTGATTCCCGTGGCTCCACCTCCTCTTCCCATTGGCTCTAAGCTCAGGTCAGTATACAGGTGGCTGCAGCATCAGCCATGCGGACTCAGCAATGTCCCGGACGAGAACAGCAGCTATCTTTTCCTTACGTGTCCTTTTTCCCTTCAGTCATTTTTTCAAGTGAAATTGTACACATACATAAGTTGATTTGGTTTTAGTTTTTGTGGTTTTTTCGGAAGAGGGAAGGGGAATGCTGGTAATCTTTATATTTTGCAGCTCATATACTTGTTCTTTGATTGGTTTCAGAGTATTCTCTAGTAGAGATGGTCTCTGATTCAGTGGTTCTCAAAGCATGGTCTGGGCCAGCAGCATCACCGTCACCGGGGAACTTGTTGGAAACACAAAATTCTTGAGCCCTCCCGCCCCCAGCCTACTGAATCAGAGCCTCTGGGAGCAGGGCCTGCCGGTCCCCAGGTGATCCTCACGCACGTTCCAGTTTGAGACCTACTGCTCCAACTTACTTAACTCTTCACCTGTGGATGGGCATTCCAGTTGTTTCCAACTTCTTGTTATTAAAATTTGTGCTACAATACATCCCTTTATGTGTGTCTTATGAGAACATTTCTTCTCTCTCAAAATTTTCTTGGTTAATTTTTCACATGTTCTCTTCCCGGTGAACTTTCAAATCTGCTTCTAAATTCCAATCTCAGTGGTGTTGCATTGTATGTGTGCTTTAATTTAGGAAGGATTGACATCTTGACAGTATTGAGTTTTCCCATCAAATATTGAAATTCTACAGGATTTTAAGTGTAATTCGCATAATTATATGTAATTTAGGCATGCTTTGTCATGATCCCAAATACAACAATGCAGGAGATATTATAACAGTCTTCTTTCCCTGAATTTTATGAAACTAAGAACATAATCATGAAGGGTCAAGCGTATGATCGTCTTATTCTTCTTGGAATGGTCTCATTTCTCATGTTGACCTCTCAATCGTGATTCAGTTAAGCTTATGTCTCTTTTTGGGAGCAAAGTAAACTTTCCCAGAAATCCCCCCAACAGACTTCTCCCCACGTTTCGTTGGCTATGGCAGTTTTAAAACATGGCCCCCAAATTCTTCCATACTCTTCCCCTCAAGAGATGAGGTCTGTGCCCCTGCCTTGAATCTGAGCTTACTGACTGCTTGACCAATAGAACATGACAAAAGTGACACTGTGCCGGTTTCCAGGCCTAGACCGTAAGAGATTGACAACTTCTCCTTCCTGTCTCCTGGGACACTCGTCTGGGAACCCAGCTGCCACGTCTGAGGAAGTCCAAGCAAGGAAGAATGGAGGCCCTTGGCCCACAGCCTGGCTGAGTGACTAGCCCACAGCCAGTACCAACTTGGAGCCTCGTGAATGAGCCCTCTTGCAATGGATCCTCTAGGCCGGCTCAAACTGCCCAGCTGATACCAAGTGGAACAGAGACAGGTGTCCCCACTGATTCCTGCCCCAATTACAGATTTATTGAGCAAAATAAGTGATGGCTATTGTTTAAAGTATCGAGGTGGCTTGTTAGGCAGGAGTAGATAACTGTGCCGGTGGTACAGCACATTTCGGTGCCTAAACCATCACTGACGTGGGGCCTGGGACCTCTATGAGTGACTCAATCCTTCCAGAACCTGCCCCCCGAGGCTGGGGCCAGGGCTAGAGCTAGGTTTCCCTTCGCTGAGCCAGGGACAAAATCAGAGCTGTGCCAGCAAGGACAAAGGAATGGCTGCTGGTGGGTGACCAACAGCATCTGCTGAGGACGTTAGCAGTGGGATGCTAACTCATCCAGTGGGGTGAGTTAACTGGCCCAAGGTCACACAGCCAGTATGTGGCAGGGCCAGAATGTGAACCCAGGCCATCCCCCAGCCATTTGGAGCAAGGCTGAAACTATTACTGCCCATAACCACTCCTAGTTCCCTTTTGAGAATTTTCTCCGGTGTCCTCTGCTCGACAAAGCCTTCTTAGATGCCATTTCACCATGGGCATACCTCCCATATAGCACGCATCACAGTATCTTCTCATCACGTGCCTATACAGCTACCCCCAATAGGACAATATATCCACAAGGGCGGAACACTTGTTTCTGTCTCCCCAGGGCATAATGGACAGCTTGGCACAGAGTAGGGATTAGGTACAGTGGGGTCTTATCTTTTGTGGGCTTAGAGTCAGTACTTAAGGTGAACGTCCAGTACAGTCAAAATTGCCCCTGGTGGGCCTTTTAAAATTGTCCAGCAAGTCAATATATGTGGTTTTGTATATTCAACTCTAAACAGAAATATACATGAGTAAATGTATAATGGGTGTACTAGTATGTGGTATATAAGAAAGAGTACATACACAAAAATTAACTCAAAATGGGTTACAGGCTTGAGTGTAAGACCTGAAACCCTAAAGCTCCTAGAAGAAAACAGGCAGTATGCTCTTTGACATCAGTCTTAGCAATATCTTTTCGAATACCATGTCTTCTCAGGCAAGGGAAACAAAAGAAAAAATAAACAAATGGGACTACGTGAGAATAAAAAGCTTCTGCACAGCAAAGGAAACCATCAACCAAACAAAAAGACACCCCAACCACTGGGAGAAAATATTTGCAAATCACATATCCGACAAAGGGTTTATTTCGAAAATATATAAAGAACTCATACAACTCAACAGCAAAAAAGTGAACAACTCAATCAAAAAATGGGCAAAGGATATGCACAGACGTGTTTTCAAACAAGATATACAGATGGCCAACAGGCACATGAAAAGATGTTCAACATCACTAATTATTAGGGAAATGCAAATCAAAACTATGATGTGATATCACCTCACACCTGTCAGAATGGCTATAATTAACAAGACAAGAAATAAGTGTTGGAGAGGATGTGGAGAAAAGGGAACCCTCATACACTGCTGGTGGGAATGCAAACTGGTACAGCCATTATGGAAAACAGTGTGGAGATTTCTCAAAAAATTAAAAATAGAAATAATATATGATCCAGCTATTCCACTACCGGGTATTTTCCCAAAGAACATGAAATCAATAATTCAAAAAGATATACATACACTCCTATATTCATTGCACCATTATTCACAACAGCCAAGACGTGGAAGTAACCCAAGTGCCCATCAACAGATGAATGGATAAAGAAGATGTGGTATATATACACAATGGAATACTACTCAGCCATAAAAAAGACAAAATTGTGCCATTTGCAACAACATGGGTGGACCTTGAGGGTATTATGTTAAACGAAATAAGTCAGACAGAGAAAGACAAATACCATATGATTTCACTCATATGTGGAAGATAAACAAACACACGGATACGAAGAAGAGATTGGTAGTTACCAGAGGGGAAGGGGGTGGGCGAGGGTGAAAGGGGTAAAGGTGCACATGTATATGGTGACAGATAAAAACTAGACTACTAGTGGTGAACACGATGCAGTCTATACAGAAGCTGAAATATAATAATGTACACCTGAAATTTACACAATATTATAAACCAATATGACATCAATAAAATAGAGAAAACATTTTGAGCGTTTATGCACATAATTAAACGCGCCTGAGATAAACATCACTGTAAACATTTGATAGAAGGAGGCATCAGTTACTGAAGAAACAAAAGGATGAGTCTGGCCCATCTGCTCAGCTTTCCCCTCAAACCTCTCCCGTGTTGGCCAAGCGCTGTTTGTCTTTCTCTTGTGCCTGAAATTTCCCCACTTGAGTCACTGAGCACCAAGACACACGGGTCAAGTGTCCCAAAGGCCACAGTTATGAGCAGCACACCAGTGCCCAATACATGTTCTAGCCTCTCTGGTTGGCTGTTAACACCAAATGCAATGAAAGGTCACCTAGCTGACCCCTTGGACACACCAGGAGCCCCACCTGGAAGATGGACTGTGTTTATATACGTGTGTGTGTATGCTTGTTCACTTACACATGTGGGTACTTGTGAAAAGCTGCTTCATTAAGACCTGACCTTTCTGGATGTTTCTAAGAGATGCCAACGGGCGGAGCTGGCACGAATACCAACAAGTAGCCCCAACCCCATGAGCCAAGGGGAGGGAAGGATGAGCGAACCCCTTGTGAATTTTGCTTGACGGACTCGGGATTTAAATCCTGGCCCCTAGAGAGTGCTTGCGGATGTTGCGGGGGAGGAAAATTTTTACTTCTCACTTGGTCTCCTTCTATGCCGTCACGGCAAACGTGACATGATTTTTCCTTGATCATCTTAAAAGCTAATAACACTTTTTTAAGAATTTGAAACATTTGATCTCATTCCTTCCTAAATAACTTTAAACTCCCTTGATGGGTCGGTGAGCTCTTCATCTGCAGGGCCTCCCTGAATCCCAGCAAGAGCCCCCTTCTGCCTTTCAGAGGTGCCAGAACAGGTCAGTCGCTGCAGTGTGTCGCTGACCCAGCGTCGGGGCATGCTGGCTTCACATGCAGGCGGGCATGGCCCCAGGTTTCAGAGCTAATAGCAAATCACCTTGGTGGGCACTGATTCTCACCCCTCAGAGCCTCTGAGACCTGCGGACGGCCCTACCAAGGGAGGCTGGAGGAGGGGGTCTGGGGGGCCCGAGGGCTCCTGGCGGTGTGCCTCCCTACCTTCTCTCCTCTCCTCCCCTACTCGCCTCCACTCTTCTGTGGTCTCTTTCTGTCTGTCGATCTCTGTGTCAGCCTTACTCTCCGTGTCTCTCTCTTCCCATCTCTCTCCTTTTGTCTCTCTCCCATCCCCATCTCTCTTCTATCTCTCTCTTTGATTTCCTCTCTATTGCTCTTTTATAGCTGCCTGATTCTCTCTCTTTCTCTTCTTCTCCTCTCTATCCCTTTCTCTCCCCTCTGCTCCCTTGCCTCCCTTCTCTTCCGTCTCCCTGTGGCTGTCTGTCTCTCTCTCTCCCTCTCAGTCTCCTCCCCCTCCCTCTCGCCCCCTCTGGAGGATGATCTGTGAGATCATGCCAAACCCAGAGGGAAGGTCAGGACACCCTGCAGGGACCAGTAGAGACTGCCATTAACCTGTCACTTCTGCCTCCAGTGGGGAAAACAGCAGGACTCAGGAAAAGCGAGGAATTGCAGTCACTGGAGATGGGACATCTCAGCTGGGCTGACAACTGAAAGCAGAAGCCACCCAGTCAGAGGGCTGCAGACACGCTCCAGGGCACCAAGGACAACCAGAGTGGGTTTCTGGACACCAGCCCTGCATCGCAGCCCACATTTGACTTCTGGGCAAAGGGAGGACATGTGCATAGGGAGAATCTGGGCTGGTGCCCCTTTTAAGCCTCCCTTGCCTGCAGTCTTGGGAATGGAGGATGGGGATCTCAATGAGGCCAAAAGCAAAGGTCTCAAACTCTGCAGCCTGAGAGCCATGTATGCCACCCTCACCCCATGCCTTAAAATAGAAATCTTCACCATTAAATTGGCAAATTTCACACTTTAAAAAAATCTAAGTTTTCTCTTGAGGACCTGGCAGCACTGGGCTGTGGCTGAGCAGCAGTGCCCCCAGGGGACAGTTGCACACCCCTGTCCTGCTAGCCCCTCCTCCTTGATCTTGGATGCCTCCATGCCATTACCTGCCTGGCCTCAGTGAGCTCATGAGTGCGTAGCCTCTGACAGCAGAGAGTCCCTGGGCTGGAGTAGAGGCCCAACTTTTACCACCACCTTATCCTGTGACACTGGGTAAGGCAGGCCTGCTCCCTGGGCCTCAGCTTTTCCATCTGTAAAATGGGAGGTCAGATGAGCCCAGCAGGAAGACTTGCCTTTTGGAGCATCTGACCAAAGATATGAACCCTCTCCCTAGAAAAAGGACCTGTGCGTAGATTTGCCTAGGATGTGAGAGGCTCCTGTGACCCTCCTGGGGGGGCCACGGATCCCAGGCTAAGAACCCCAGCTGATCACTAAGGTCCCTTCCCCCTCTGCCTCAGCCAACTGAGTCTGGGTTCAGGCCGACTCACCCTCTCAGGCCTGACTGGCCGGGACCACCCCTGCTCTGGGTGAGCCAGACTCTGCCCATCCCCAGAGGTGGTCCCAGGCTGGCAACCACCCATCGATATGCAGGAGGGGTCTGGGCTGGCCTTGGATTAACATAACGCACTCCGGGAGGTAAAGACCCACCAGGCGGCCTCTGTGTGCAGCACCCGCCTTTGTCCTGGACCCAGGACTGGGTAAGACGGCCCAGGCGTCTCGTACGCTCTTGACTGCCAGATGAAAGAGGGCGACATAAAGAGGCTGCCTGGGCTGAGCGTAGGGGCGCTTTGTGTCCCTCCAGACGGAGTTACAGACGTCTATGAAACGTCGATTACAGCTGCATAAAGACGTCTGCGTGGTCCAGACGCGCCTCCTTTCAGCTGGGGCGCTGTTTCTAGGCCGGGCCTCCGATGCCTTTGGCAACCTGATTTGGTGACTGTGACTCTGTAAGCTGCCCTGGCATTCATCCTGCCCCGGGGAGGATGGGAACAGGCTAGGCTGGCCTGATCCAGCTCCGGGAGGTGTCCTCGAATGCAGGGTGCGGGTGGGGGCAGGGAGAGAAAGGAGCAACTCACCTCCCTTCCCTTCTCCTCCAGGCCAGGCCAGGCCTTTGGGGTGGGGGGTGGCGGACACTCTGGGAGCCACACGATCCCCCTGTATCAGCCAGGCCCCCTTCCCAGGCATTTCTCAGTGCCAAGGTGGCAGCTACTTGCTGGGATTAGGGTTCATTGGTCCTTTCTCCTGATGGGCTAGTGTGATACATTGTTGACGGGACCGCATTAGGAGATCCTGAGGTTCAAGTCCCAGGGTGACCAGAGATGCTGATTCCCATTCCCTGGCATCACTGAGCCACCAGGCCAACCCAGGACCACCATCCTTCAGCTTTCTTGCTGTGTGAGATGAATAAGTCTGCATTTGTTTAAGCCTCTGCCCCGTGCATCAGGCTGTCGGTTACTTGCGGCTGGAAACAGTTCTACCTGACACAGTAGGACAGCCGGGGGCTCATATTCCTGGTCTTGCGCTTTCAGAGTGACAGAAGGGGCTGTGCCACTCAGAGCCACCTTGAGGGAAGATGACATAGCCGTGGTAGGCTGTGCGGACCCAGGACAGAGCACTGATTCTAGGCTGCCTCTTCCCGGATGGGGTGGCCCTGAGGTCTGGAGGGGCCCTTGCCCCAGGCACCCTCATCCCCGGGAGGTCCTGGGCAGCAAAGGCATTTCCTGAGGACCTGCATGCTTCCTGGGACACCGGTCCCGAAACTTGGCCAGCAGGGCCAGGAGATTGGCTCTTGGGCCACCACGTGTCATGCCCTGAGTGAAAGCCAGTGAGCCGCCTCTCACAGGGGAAAAGAGCAGGAACGGCTTAATAAAGACCCTCCTGCTTACCGAGCATCTATTGTGCACCTGACCCCAGACTAGGTGTGTTCGTGCCCAAACATCTCAGACAGTCCCTCAAAGCTGCGTGAAGGGAATATCACAGCCGCCAAGCCAGGCTGCTGGGTGTGATCCTGGCTCTGCCACTTACCAGCTGTGGGACCTTAGCAAGCCAGTTGACTGCTCTGGGCCTCAGTGTGCAGACCTGTCAATGTTAACGACACATCCTAGAAGAGGACTGGGCACGCTGGGAGCAGGCGGCAGGGCTGGGATTTGGATCCAGGGTGGGCTGACTGCTGAGCTCCTGTGCTATTTCTCATAGACCCGGGGATGGGGATGGGCCTCGTTCCCTGCTCAGGTCTAAGCTGTGGGAGGTGACAGCCCAGGATGGATGAGCCCAGTTCCCTCTGTTCTTCCAGCTCCCTCTTTCCTGAGCTCCCACTCACGCCCATTCCTTACAGTGGCTGAGGCATCTATGACCTGCGGATTGGCCCAAGCAAGGCCTGTGTGCGTGTGTGCACCAGGGTATGCCTGTGTATGCCACAGCGGTGCCTGGATTAGGGGGTGAGTCCCAACGTGAGACCAGCTAAGTAAGAGGCCAAGGACGCTGGACTATCCCTGAGGAAGGAGAGACCTGCAGGTCTGTCTGCACTGCACGCACCCCTAGACACTCCTGCAGACAGGCCATGAGTGGTGCCGTCTTTTGTGCACCTCCCACAAGAGTGTGTACCCAACGGGGCGGGCATGCGCGCCTGAGGGAACCAGGACCAGCTGATGGGGGTGGTGACATTTGTAGGAGCCTGTGTGTAAGCCTGGACCGCATCAATGAGGGCATTTACGATCGTTCGTATTTAATATTTTTTGAATAGCTAACACTTTCACTTAGTACAAAAGTAAGGTTTGCAGTGAGAAGCCTCCTCCGTGTCTTTGTTCCCCATCTGCCCTGTTCTCATTATTCCCTAAAAACGTAACAACTGTTATTCATTTCTTATGTATCTTTCTGGAGTTTCTTTATCCATAAACAAGCCCATACAAACTTTATTCTTATTTTTCCCTCATTTTACTCTGCTTCATAGTATTACATTAACCAGTCCTCTCTCAAGGCTCCTTTGCCTTGTTTCAACCTTTTGCTTTTACAAATGTCGCTGCAACAAATCACCTTGCACATCGGTCGGTTCTCATATGTGTGAGTGTATCTATAGGATAAATTCCCAGAAGGAGGATTGCTGGGTCAACGCTTATGTGCATTTGTCACTTTGCTATATCTTACCAAATTGTCCTTTATGGGGCAGGAGCCACCTCTGACCCGCAGTATACGGCTTATAGGATCAGGTGGGTCATTGACTGGTGACACGTACACATCTTGGCATGGCCAGCAGTGTGTGGGCCTGCCGGCCTTCCCAGCCCAGTGCACTCGTGCAGGGATCTTGCACAACCACACATGGCAGCCCTGGTCACACTCGAGTCTGTTCTTCCTTCCTCTCCTGCCTCTTCCTCTGGGACAGGTACTAAGGAGGGAGCTCCCCTGCCCCCAACCACCACTACCACACAGAGATACATGAATCGCTGCTGAAAAACGCAGCAGGCGAGCCCTAAAGGCAGAAGTACGCCTGCCCGTGTTCACCCATTCAACAAATCCATGAGCACTGACTATGGGCCCGATCCCTCTAAATGCTGTATATGTGACGTGTGACCTTGGCCACGTCCCCTAACCCCTGGGCCCCAGCATCCTCTTGAGTAACATGATGGGTACAGACACAAGGGGCTCCAAGCCCCCTTCTAGCTCTGCCGACTATCATCCCAAAATCATATTTGGGATTTGTCAGTGCATGTACAAACCAAAGGGAGGAAAGGCTTGGAAAACACTTCTGTAGGCTGACAAATGTTGACACTTGTTTTCAAGGATGGCTTAAAGGCGATCAATCCAGAGAATCTTTTCAAGCTGGTGAGGAATTGTGTGTGCATGCGCCTGTGTCCACCAAGGGGTCCTGGTGACCTCCTGCCAAATTCGTGGAAGAGTGAACTGAGCCAAGGTTTCCGATCAGCCCATCCTTGTTTGAGGCCTACTTACGAACTTGTGAATCGCACCTCCGTTCGCCCCTTTGTAGAAATGAGCTCCTTCGTGTTTCTCTCAGGTCCTATTGTGAGCACCGAAGGCCATCTCAGTAGTGCTCCAGTGCTGAGCACGGAGGAAGCGCTCAGCAAACCTTACCTGCTTTCCTAGGAGTTTCCAAGAGCCAGTGGCTAGGCTACCACGCTACCGGTCAGGCTTGAAGGCAGACCCCGCCGGTGCCCCCAGCCAGGCCACTGGCGAATGTGGGGAGGAGCAGGGCCCTGCGCTCTCTCCAAGGCATCTGGACAGGCCGGGAGGCAGCAGAGGACGGGTGACAGCTGGGAAGGTTTAATTGCTCCTCGGTGGCTTGGGAGCACCTCCCTCCCTCACCAATGATCTGCATTTCAATGTGAGGAGAGTGGAAAGTAGGATGCAGCTCGAAGGGGTTACAATGATTAATCATTTAAAAAGCAAGATCTTAATTACAGGCCGCAATTTTTGCTATTTAAGGAGTCCATTAGTTGCCAGAAAGAAGAAGAAAAAATTATCACAGGTTATTCTCCTCCAAAAGTAGAGGGGGGAGGGGTGGAAGGGGAGAGTCAGCTGCCACTCCAAGATGGGGTGGGGGGCAGGGTTCCACCCCAGGAAGAGGCCCGGCCAGGAGCAGGATGCGGCCTGCCGAGGTGTGGGAGCACAGTGAGAAAGAGGCCTGAGGGACGTCGCAGGGAGAGGGTGCCAGAGCAAGATCTTCTGTCCTTCTCTCTCCCCAGCTCGTGCCTGGCTGGAATCCCACCTGTGGGTGCCCCTGGAGGCCTCCTCCTGGGTGTGGCAGCTGGCGGTCAGCCCCTCCCCCCATCCCAGTGACCCCCCCCGACCCCACCCTGCTGAGGAAGTGGGGTTAATTGCCAGGCCCTCCCCTCTGACCCCTCTGTCGGTTTTAGACTTGTCTGGTCTTTCAGCCCCCAGGGTGTACAAAGGGGACTGAGTGTGGAGGGGGAAGTGTTAGAAGTTGGAAAAAAACAACCAAGTCTCTTTAGTGGATTAATTTACTGATCCTCGGGGGGCTAAAAGATGAGGAGATCAAGCCCCCGCCCCACCCCCCACCGCTGCCTGGTGGCCTCAGAGGCTTCCCTGGCGACGGATCTGGACGTCTTCCCCGCCCTGGCCACCTAGAAGCCTGGGCGCCCGCACTCCCACCTCCGAGGGGGCGCTGCTACCCTGCCCCGCAGTACGGGTCTGCGGCTCCAGCCTCCTCCTAAGCCCTGGCTGGCAGCTCCCAGAAAACAGCCTCGACAACAAAGGGGCTCCCTCAGTGCAGGACTGGCCACAGGAATGCCGGAAACCCAAATCCAGATGGCAGTGTGCCTGATGCTACAGGTGCCACCAAAGTTAATATCTCGGATGAGTCAAAAACAGTAAACGTGAGCTGGAACCAGGCCCCAAACTACCCTTATTCCTATAATACCATGTGCTTAAAACAAGCTTGCAAACAAGTCACAAAGTTTACCAGAGGAAAGGTTTATTCCCTGCCAAGCCTGCTTGATATTGGGAGTAAAAGAAATGAAATCACTTCTTATAAACAGTCCCTCCTGCCAGACTGATTAAATGCCTCTGGGTGTGTATGTGTGTTTGCGTGTGTATGTGTGTGTCCGTCAGCCTCATTTGTTCTAACATTTAGGCCCCCAGAGGGCAGGCTGCTAAATCAGATTGAATGATAATCCCAGAGATTTCTGGGGGAGGATGGGAGGAGACCCAAGCCGCAGACTCACAATATGAGTTTGAATTCACAATAACCAAACTGGTTTCATGCTGATTCTGCCCTGCTCCCTGCCTCCTCCATCCTCAGCCACCACCACCTCCCGCCAGAGAGGGGAGGGTGTCTGTCCCTTTAATTGCCAGGTTCCCCACCTCCTGGGGGTGAGTGCACAGACCCTCCCCTATCTTCTCCTCGCCTCCCCCCGCCCCCGCACCCCCCCCCCCCCCCCCCCCCGTCCCCACTCCAATGCTGATTAATTGCAGGGTTAGACACCCAAAACAGGCTGGACCACATTATTTCTGATGCTGGCTCTTTTCACTGGTCACTGCCTTGAAATCAGCAGCTTTTAGCTTGTCACTATCCTGACACTCTTTACTTAGACCAGGAAATGGCAAATGTGATGGAAGTAAGAACTTTATTATCCATTTCGTTCTTTCCAAAAGAGGGGGATTGGAGGATGGAGAGGAGGGCCTGGCATCCTGAAGCCACCTCTGTGAGTGGTGCTCAGACCATGGGGTGGATAGTGGATCACAACCCAGGGCCTCTGGGCCGCACCTCCACACACGTCACCTACCCAGATTCCTCATGGGCTGCTGGGGATGTGGACCTTGCCCTGCGTGCCTCAGAGACCTGGTGAATGTCCATACCTGGAAAAGTGCACAAACCTCAGGGAGGCCTGGAGGGCTTCGGGGCCTGCCACCTTCTCTCCTGACCAGGACTGCATCTGTCCCAGCTGCCTCCCAGACTAGTCTCATGTGTAAATTAGGAAAGGGCACTCCCTCCAGGCAGATGGGTCCCTTGCAGGGCACACAGCTTAGGGGTTGGGTGCAGGCTAGATTTTAACTGCCCTTCCCCTCTCCGTCTTCCTGACAAGCCCTGAAACAGGCAGGTTGTTATCTTACATACGTGGGGAAACTGTTGCTACAAGGGGCCTCCCAGGGCTCAGAGCCCCTTGTGCCACATCTCCTACTAGACACCCCGGTAGGCTCCAACCCACCCCACAAAGACCTAGGAGGGCATCAGGACCCAACCAGGAAAGGGCACAGGTGACCCCCAAACAGCCCGAGTACCCCTATCTCCAGCAGTCTGGGGAGCTCCAGACCCTGGACAAGGGGGTGGCAGGAGCCAGGGAGGGCAGATGCTTTTTATTGATACTAAACACAGCTTTCTGTTTGTGTGAAGCTTTACCGTTTTCCAAGCACGTTCACATCTTTGAGCTCCTCAAACCAGCACGCAGGGTAGCCAGGACAGGACTACAGTGTCCGTTTCACAGATGCGCCCGAAGCTCGGAGAATGAGCCTCATACCCCTCCTGCCTGACGAAGCTGAGCGAGGACCCAGCGCTAGTGTCAGAAGGCCCTGGAGCCTCTTGGGCTGGGACACAGTCTCTGATGGGATCAGGGACCTGGTGCCACCCTCTGGTGAGAGAAGGACCCAGATTCCCCCTGCCTACTGTGCAGATCCTGGCTGTTTATTCCCAGAGGCAGTACGTGTAACAGAAGTTGCAGACATATCCCTGAGCAGGAGACCTCCCTGGGTCTCAGTTTCTTCACCTGTGGAATAGGCTTAATGATAGCATTGACTATTAATTATTAGTATTTATTATTAATTAGTAATAGAATCCAAAGTGTCATTGTGTAGAGTCACTGAGGTGTTGTGTGCCATGCGTTTTGCACAGTATCTGACCACAGGAGACACCCGTGACACTCGTTACAGCATAACAACTCGTATTATGGACCTGGACCCGGGGATGTGGCTTGGAGGAGACATATGGGCTCCCTCCCTCCAGAAGCCTTGTGTCCACTGAGTGAGAGACAGCCATGTGGTGTGACAGTGCAGTGAGGCCAGGCGCACATAAGGGGAAGCCCAGTGGAGGGCCAGCTGACTCAGCCAATGGGGACTTGAAGGCCTTCTAGAAGAAGTGACGTCTAAGACCAGGTGCACGTTCCAGAGCAGTCCAGGCAAAGAAGGAAGGAGCGTGTTCTGGCCAGAAGAAACAGCAGGTGCGGGGGCAGGTCTGCTCAGGGCTCTGCAGCAGCTGGGTGGTGTTGGAGCAGGGGGCAGGTGGAGGGAGGCGAAGGCCACTCCTAAGAGGCCTGGGTGAGCCCTGCTGGGGAGCGTGGATGTCTGGGTGCAGTGGGGATGTCGGCACAGCTGAGCTCAGAGCATAGTGGGGTAGAAGGAAAGAGAAGAAATGCTGTGGAGAGAGGTGATGGTCAGAAGGGAAGAGGGGAGTGGGGAGGGGCCAGGTTAGCAGGGGCACCCAGCTCCAGGGTGCAGAAAGTCTGGGGTGGCAGCTCCCCAGCACAGGGAGGTAAGGTGTTAAGAGTGGTGGCCTCTTTTCTAATTCAAATGGAGGTGCCATGTGGGCTAGCGCTGGTGCTGCAGGGGCCCCCTGAGCACCCCCTCTGGGCCCCCGCCCCCATCCTGGGGAGGAGACGCCCCAGCCTCCCGGCAGGAGTCCCTTGGACTCAGAGCCCTCTCGGGCTGGTGACCCAGTATGGGACAAGAAGGGGATGCCCTGGTGGCCCTCCCTGAATCCTCTCCTCCAAGAGCCAAGAGCCCTGACTGCGTGTACTCTGCTGTGTGAACTCACAGAAGTCTCTGCCCATATCTGGGCCTCAGTTTCCTTGTTTGTCAAATGGACCAGTTTCCTTCCTCCTCTTGGGCCCTGGCGTTTGCACCCATTTAGTCTGGGGTGCTCAGCAGGCCAGCAACAGGAGCTCCGAGGTGCCTGGATCCCTTAATACCCCCACACCAAGGGGACCTGTGACTTATGAATGCAGCAGACATGGGGTGAAGGGCAGAACCTGGTTGCTGAACCAAGCACCCCCAAACCTGCTGCTCTGCCCCAAACTGGCCCAGCCAGGTCAAGCCCTCTGTAGGGCTGGCAAGAGGCCAGATCTTGGTGCCTTCCCTCAGCGGGGGCGGCCTCTTGTCCTCCCACATCTGACAGGCCGCCTCCTGCTCCAAGGGGCAGCCAGGGGTTGGGGACGTCTCTGGCTGGCTGCCTCGCTCCCTCCTTCCCTGCCTCATTCCCACAGCTGTGGCTGCACTCCCACCTCTGCCCTGGGCTTTTGTCAATGCTGAATTCATGTGACATCTCAGAGGGAGGGCTCCCGGGTGGGTGGACAGATGGAAGGAGGAGATGCTCCAGGCCCCCTACCAGCCTTCTCCCAGGATGCTCCTCTGCCCTCATTTGCAGGGCCTGGGCAAGCAAGACAGAGTTCCTGTGCTGAGCTGATGACAGCTTCTCGGGCAGGAGCAACGTGTGTGCTGGGGCCGCAGGACGGGGCTGGCAGAGCACAGTCTGGTATAACAAAGAGGGCACTGTGGGGCCTCATGCAACCTCTGGGGGAGTCAGTGACCAACGAGTCCTGAGCAGGAGGGGCAGAAGCATGTGATCCTAGCCGATCTGGGGAACAGTCAGAGTCTGCGCTGCTCTGGCTCGATCTCTGCTCTTCCGCTCCTCAGCTGTGTGACCTTGGACAAGTCACCGGCCTTCTCAGTGTTTCAGTTCTCTGGCACAAAATAAAAGGAAATAGTGACACTTTTTCTAAAGGGTTGCTATGACGAAATAGATACAAAGTACCTAGCACAGGATCAACATCTAGGTGCTCAGTAAATGGTGCAATGATTATTTTTATTCCTGTGGACAAATGGCCACATAGTACTTTAGTGCACTGGGCTTTGTGACCTTGACGAATTGCATCCCCTCTCTGGGCCATCTGTATAATGAGCGGCTTGCAGTAGAGGGTGCCCAAGGCCTCCCTCTGGTGTGAGCTTGATGATTTGCGGGCACTCTGGGGGTGATGGGGTGGGGGAGCTGTGCTCACTGCATCATCTTTGAATCCTGGGGCCCTAGAGAGATTTGGAGATGGGACGAGAGAGAGGAAGATGGAGAGAAGGAGAAAGGGAAAGAGGGGGAGGAGGGGATGAGGAAGATGGGGGTAAGGAAGGGGGAGAAGAAAGGAAGGGGATGAGAAGCAGGAGGAATCAAAGAAAGGTGAGAGGAGTGGAAGGGAAGGTGGGGGCGGGGGAAGGGGTGGGTGGAGAGGAAGGAAAGAGAGAGGGAGGAATAAGGAGGAAGTCCCTGTTAGGCTGCTTGGGTCTCTGCAGAGGAGACCAAGAATGGGTTAGCTCCCAGGGTACCTGAAAAGCTTCTGGCCTGTTGGAGCAGGGGGAAGGGTTGGCTCTCCCTAGAGGGCTGATGCCCAGAGCCTGGCCCCTGGGGCTGGGGACGCCCTTCTGGATTCCAGGGGTGGACCACTAGACCTTGAGTTGCTGCCTCCCCTGACCCAGAAGAAAACAGGTGGGACGAGAACCACTGGCCAGCGGGTGAGCCATGAGTTCCTCTGTGAGTGTCCCAGGGCCCTGTGGATGACCCAAGGGCAGTCCCTCTGTCCCTCTTTGGACGCAAGGGGTGGGCAGAAAGGCAAGAGATCCAACCAGGGCAAAGAGCTTTTCTGGCCCTTTCCTAGAAGGGCCAGAACCTCCCACTGAGCAAAGGGGCCCCTGCCAGGGGATCACAGAGGCTGGGTGGTCTTGGCAGACAGGGGGCCAAAGCAGCCAGCCCCAGGGCAGCCTCTGTGGCCTTGGCCATGCGGTCTGCCCCCTGGTTGATGTCCTTGCTCTCTTTCCTGAAGAATGGTTGAAATTACCGTCTTAGGGGTCAGAGACTCATGGCCTTGAACTGCACTTATGACCTGTGAGACCTGAGAAAGTCACTTCCTTCCCTCAGCCTTGGTCCTCTATAGGAGGGGGGATACTGGGAGTGCTCACCACCATCATGTGGGTACAGGGCCTAGCACATCACAGCTCAAAGGGCTAGGGAGGAGGGAGAGGAGGAGGTAAGGATCTCCCTTCTTCCTCCACCCTTCTTCACTCTGCCTCTCCTTCTGCACAGGGTAGCTGTACCCCGTGTAGCCCGTGGTGGGTACAAGGACACACAGACGTGCCCTCCAGCCACTTCCCCAGCCTTACCCCACTTTCCAGCTGCCTCTTGGTGTGGCCCACACTCAGCCCACCCTGTCAGCTGCCTGCATGTCAGCAAACCCTCCAAATAGGCTTTGCAGCAGGTGAGTGGAGCACACGGCCTCTTCCCAGAGTCTCCCTCAGCATTGAGTGTGGGAACTGCTTTCCGTGTGTGTCCAGGGATGGGCACTAGAGGAGAGAGCTGGTGTGTGACGGGCTGTGTGAGTTGCTGGGTCCCCAGGGGGTGAGGAAGCCGATGTGGGCTAGATGAACAGGTCTTGGGCCCAGAAGTAGAAGGTCTAGGTCCCCTCTGCCTAGGAGGGGCGGGAGGCTGCCTTCCCGGGAGCCTGGGAAACCCTCTCCCTGCGGGGCCACAGGCAGGGCTGGGAAGTCAGGGCCTGCAGGGCCTTTGTACCCACACAATTGAAGCCGCTCTTCTGGATAAAGGGGCAAACAAAGGGGCCTTCGGAAATGGCTACGCTGCTCAGCACCCGGGGAGGCCCCAGGAAGCCGGCTCTCACTGGCTGCCCACCCAGGCATCCTCCCAACACCCCCCAGCGCCCTTCCACGGGGGGCCAGCTGGGCCCCAGCCACCCACAGCCTGGGCAGGTGTGCTTGGAGTTGATGAAAGCTGAGGCAACACCCCTCCACTGGCCAGGGGCCCTGGAAAGTACCAGAAGAACCCCCACGAGGGGCGGATGGGGGAGCTAAAATGCTGCTTTCTTACTCTCCAGGACTGCAAAAGGAACTGGTAACTGATGAGACTGGGCTTGAGAAAGGCCCTCAGGCCTCTGGTGAGGGATGGACCTCCTGAGGGGTCACTGGTTTGCAAACTGGGCGCAACTGCAGGAGGCTTACCAACAGCTCCTCTTCTTTTTTTTTTTTTTTTTTGTGAGGAAGATCAGCCCTGAGCTAACATCCATGCTGAATCCTCCTCTCTTTTGCTGAGGAAGACTGGCTCTGAGCTAACATCTATTGCCAATCCTCCTCCTTTTTTTCTTTTTTTCCCCAAAACCCCAGTAGATAGTTGTATGTCATAGTTGCACATCCTTCTAGTTGCTGTATGCGGGACGCCGCCTCAGCACGGCTGGAGAAGCGGTGCGTTGGTGCGAACCCGGGATCCGAACCCGGGCCGCCAGTAGTGGAGCGCGCGCACTCAACTGCTAAGCCACGGGGCCGGCCCCAGCTCTTCTTCTGAACCATCCCCCACTTGCCAATCCCATCGACAAGACCTGTGTCCTTAGCCAACTGCGTTGTCAGACAGGGATCTCGCCCTGGCAGGCTGGTGGTGTGGGAAGCACTCCGGAAGGACTGGACTCTGGAGCCAGCGTGCCTGGGCTCTGTGGCTCTGGCTGTGTGATCTCAGCACGCTTCCTCACCCACTGAGCCACAGTTTCTTCATCTCTAGATAGCGCCTGGATAGAAATAGCGCCTGTGGGATGGGGTGTGCATTACCTGAGATGATGGGGATCAGGCCCCTGACACATAGGATAGGCTCTATAAATGGAACTCTATTTCTCAGGCCCTGCTTGAATGTGGAATGTTCATTAATTCTAAATTAGTTGTGTCCAACAGTAATGCTCAGACCAAGGCTTCCAGCAATCTTAGTAACACAGGGTGTGTGTTGGGGTGAAAGAAATGGGGCAACCAGGGCTCCTTCTGCAAGATCTATCCTGCCTTTTTAAAAGTCACTTTTTTATTTTGGAATAGCTTTAGACCAATGTTGAAGACAGCACAGAGTTCCTGTACACCCTCCATCCAGATCCCCCAACATTAACGTCTTATATAACCGTGGTTCATTGGTCAAAGTTAACTTAGCATTCCTACAATACCATGAACTAGACTCCAGGCTCATTTGGATTTCACCAGTTTTTCCACTAATATCCTTCGTTCCAGAGTCCAGTCCAGGGTACCACGCCGCCTTCAGCCACCTGTTTTTTCATGGATGAAAGAACAAAGGTGTCATTCTTCATCAGCTTCACTTACTCCCCAAAGGCAGAGCTCTCAGCAAAGCTGGCTCCACCATGGGCACAGGACCCACAGAAGCCATCCTGTCGACGCTCCAGCGTCTTCCCCGCAGGAAGTGGATTTCCTGAGCTCATTGGTGCAGATAGGGGCTGCCTCAAGCAGAGCTCTGGATTAATGAGGGATTTTGGTGGCTTCTTGCTAGCTTAGAAGTCTGCAGGGAGAATTTCAGAGCTGTGTTGGACCACACGGATGGCAACTGGGACTCCCAAACACCTGAGAGGCCCTGTGTCTCTGCCGCTTGGTGCATGCACACACCCTCAGTCCCAGGTCAGGCCTTCCTGTAGCTCAGAGGGTGGCTCTGAATCCAGAACTCTTCGCCCCACTGCCCAGGGGTCCCAGCCCATCCCCTGAGCCTACACCTGCAACCCCTCCCTCAGAGCCTGGCTGTAGCCCCTGACTGTGGGCATCTCTGGTTCCAGCCCACCCTGGGAGCAGGGACTCAGCTGGCCCCCCAGGAGCAGCAGAAGGAAGGCGCTGTTGGCTTGGGTGAGGGTGGACAATGCCTCCTTTTTCCGGCAGCTGGCAGAGCCTGCCAGGCCCTGAGCTTCTGAATGCCCATTGGAGCCAGATACTGGACTCTGTCTCCCAGGCAGCCCCATGCCAGGCCCAGCACCACCCAGAGAGAAGGAGCCTTTCTTCTCTGCTGGCCAAAGCCAAGGCTTCCAAAAGAGCATCACCGGGAGGGAGGCCGACCTTTGTGCAGAAAACTGAGGCTTCCCACCGCTCCCACCCCCCTCCACTTGGGAACCTCAGAGCTGGAAGGGGAAGTATGTCACCCTCTTTGTGAGTCGGGCCTGCTCCCTCCTGACTCTGGAGGTGCAGGATTCCCAGCCCTGCTTGGCTCCCCGCCTCTGGCCCCACTCCACTCCCTACCTATTCATCCACGGCTCTGAAGACCTTTCACAAGGCTCGTCCTGTTGGCCTGGAAAGGGGCTTGCGTTGAAGTCTGCATAGGGCTGTGTTTGGAGGGTGGGAGAGATTCCGGTCTGAGGTACTGTGCCTACTTTGAAGGTAGTGGAACTGAGACCCCGAGAGGTGACTGATGAGGAGGCTCGCCAGCCAGGGGAGGGCACGGAGCCGGCCTCCAGATGCCAGTTCAGGACTGCAGTCCTATGTGGCTCCCCAGCCATCTGCTCTAAGGACTCACACCCTGAGCACCATATAAGGTGTACGGAGGTGACCCCAAGAGGGCTTGGTCACTGCTGGGTTGTCCCAGTTTGGGGTCCGTGGATGAGCAAGTGCAGGGCTAGCTGGGACTTTTGGAAGGACTGGGAGTCACTAAGAAAACTGTTTCAGAGACATTCTGGTGTGGCTTTGGGAAAGCCAGGCTGTGGGGTGCCCTCCCCCATCAGGTCAGCTCTGGGGGAACCCTAAACCAGAAAATTAGGGGCAGCAACACCTCTTCCTGTGAGCCCATCCACTGCAGTGACCCCCAAGCCAGAGAGAGGGGGCAGGGGTGGAGATGGTCACTATGTGCCCACCATGCACATTAGAGACACACGCAGAAACATGCACACAGAGACACTCAGACCCCACCACCACCAGATCCCTGGAGACACAAAGACAAACACCCACAAACAAGCACCGGGCAGATAACAGTTGTTGGTTCTCATCACAGGCCCTGTGGTGGGTGCCTGATACAGATCATCTCGTTAATCCTCACACAACACACTGCAGATACACAGACTCACAAATATACACAAGGGATGTAAACAAAGAGACACACAGACACACAAAGACCCCACACACTCAGACACAGAAAAGGGACAAACACCCCACAGACACACAAAGATAGACACTCCAATGGTGCCCCAAGGGATCTGGGGGCAGGCAAGTGCTTATCTGTAGAGAACTTCAAAACAATAATAACCCTCCTTCAGTCTGCTTTTTTATTATCACCTGTACTGCCAGTTCTTTAATTATGTCAATGACAAGATATTCCTCCCCTTCACCCCGTCTCTTGTTAATTCTAACTTGTTGAGTTTTTTCAGAATTTTTTTATTGTGGCAAAATATATATAACATAAAATTTACCATTTTATCCATTTTTTCTATTTTTTTGTTGTGATATTTTAACCATTTTTAAGTGCACAGTTCCATGGCATTAAGGACATTCACAATGTCATCTAACCATCACCACTATCTATTTCCAGAACTTTTTCATCTTCCCGAACAGAAACTATGTTCCTATTAAACAATAACTTCCATTCCCCCTCCCCCAGCTCCTCCCAACCTCTTTCTACTTTCTGTTCCGTGAATTTGCCTAGTCTAGGTTTCTCGTATAAGTGGAATCATACGATGTGTGTCCTTTTGTGTCTTAACCTGCTGGCTTTTAATAATAAATATGTAGACTTCAAATCGGCACAATCTGATTACTTATCCTTTAATTAACCCTATGTTCCACATGGACCTTAAGTCCAGCAACTCCTAGCTCCACAGTTGGCCTCTGCACCGGTTCCGGGGTCAGTTCCACTGAGTGGCTTCAGGTGCCATTTGTGTCTCCAAGCCCCAACTAGGTGACAGTGAAGCTGTCCAAACAGAACTTGAATTGCTTAGAGAATCAGCGAGTGAGCTATGAGGCCATAACAGTTTTGTTAGGAAAGTGCAAATTTTAGATTATACTGGAAACATTTTACTGAATTTGAACAATTTGTTTAAAATTGAAGTTTCTTCTTTTTAAATTGTTAGTCTTTTACTCTTATTTAATTCTAATGTAATTTTATTCATTACTGAGACAGACCAGTATGTAGATACATATTATTCCCCTTTTTAAAAATAATGTAATCTAAAAGTATGAATCCATTTTTTCCTTTTTTGTATTATAATGATTATTGTATGTTTAATTTTATTTATTTTTGAGATAGCATGAATTTACACAGAAAATTCAATAAAAGAAAATTTTGGCAGCCTGCCATTTATTTATTGTTACGTATTTCACGATTGTTACTACCAATAATTTTGTCTTATAGAAGAGGGATAGTGTTAAATATCTACTCAGGGTATATGCTAGCTACGCCCTGAAACACACAAGTACATCTCACACACACACACACACACACACACACACACTGCTAAATTTCCAAAGCCACTGATCACGGGGTGGGTAGGTCTCCCCAGCAGACAGCAGTCCCGGTGATGGAAAAGTGGGTCACCGCCCAATGGGCTCTGTCCAGGTTGGGCACCGTTGGGCTAGGTGAGGTCTGGAGTGGTTAGGTAGGAGAGCGCCTCCTACTCAGACCCCAGGGGATGTCTGGAGCCAGGGGAAACCCGGCCCCTCGCCCCAAGGTCACTTCCCCGCCGCACTTCCAAAGTCTACCACGAGGTGCCGCTGTGGCAAAATGAGCCCTGCCAACGGGCCCCTTCCGAACACACTGGGCGACGTTTGCGGAGCGCCCTCGCTGTGCCAGGCACCGTGCCCGGCCTTGGGGATTACAGATGAGTAAGGTACAGCCTCTTGTCCCCGAGCACCGGACAGCCTGGCGGGGGGAGACTCGCAAGGAGGCAGACAGGGACAGTGGCAGGTGGCGGCGCTGTGTGCTCACAGGGGCAGGAGGGACCCTGTCAGCGCAGCTGCAGAGCCGGGCAAGCTGAGCCCTGAGGAAGGGCAGCAGGACCCGGAGCAGGGGAGGGTGCTCCGAGCGGAGGCGAAGGTGTGCACGGGCCAGGAGGTGAGCGAGGACGTTGGGGAGCGGTCAGAAAGGGGACTGGTCAAGGAGGGCCTTTAGTCCTGGCCTCAAGACTTTCCCCTGCAGAGCACGAGCGAGCTGCGCAAAGGTCTGGGTGGTTGTGTGCTTAGAAAAGTACTCCGCTGTCATCTGTGTTCAAAAAAATGAAAGAGGCTCCCAAAATAAAGACTATGTACACGCACAGTCTTGAGTAGTCATAGACTATGTCCAGAGGGCACACAACAATGATGGACATTAGTTTTCTCTGGGGATAGGACTCATGGCTGGACACAGGGGTGAGAGGGAAACTTACACTGTGTGCATCTTGTTCGTTTTGAATTTTGAGCCAGGTGAATGAATCATCTTTCTGAAAAATGAACAAAAATTATTAAATTGAAAATTGTGAAGTCTTTATAATTAAAAAAAAAGGCAGAAATTCAGATCACTTTGGCTGTATTGTGTAGGAGGAATTGGGGAGACTAGCAGAGAACTGGGGCATTGGTCCCGGGGAGAGATGGAGGGGCGGAGGGCCAGGCAGGGAGGTGGGGGTGGGGGTGAGCACAGGACGGAGAGTTTCCAGCCCGGAAACAGCACCAGGTTCAGCTTATGAGATTTTCTGGAGCTACAAAAATATAAGATGGATGAAAAACAAAAAGTACTGCTTCCAGATTTTTAAAAGAAAATGGCAAAATCCAAATGAACAAATATATTTGATGTCTACAGAACAGAACTCATGCCAACCAGCCAATTGCCACACAGCTCATGGAGTCAGTTATATTCAATGTGAGGGCATGTTAATAAGTTTTCTATATCGGGGAAGGGATGCCCAGTGGGAACCTTGTGACCTGCGTCCATTCTATACCTCCAGGGCTGAAGCCAGGCAATGGGGAGGCTCAGAAGTCACACCCCAGATCAGGAGCAAGTTTCTGAGGCTACAGATACTCCCAGACACCCTCACACTAAGGCCCCCTCCTGCCCCACGTAAGCAGTCTGAGCAGGTGCAGGATGAGGTGGCTCCCAGCAGTGGGGATCTTTCAAGGAAGGGGTGTGTGGAGAAACAGTAGTGGGAGATCTGCACTGAAAGAGAACCTTGAGAACGTGATGGTCAACTCCTTTCTTTTGGACAGAAGAGGAAGCTGAGCCCAGAGAGGGGCAGAGACTGTCCCAAGGCCACACAGCCAGTTAGCTGCAGCGCAGAGACTCACCCCACCTCCTCTGCCTCCCAGCCCTCAGCAGCCTCCGTTTGGCCACACTGATGCCCTGCATGCCCCACTCCCAAAGCAGGAGATGACCTCCAAGGGACCCCTCCCCCAGCCTTCCTCAGGCAGAATCTGTCAGCCATTCATGGCTCCAGAAGGATTATTGGCAGGATTCGGGAGGAACTCCACACCCCAGGCCCTGCAAATGGCTGTACCTCCTGGGGAGAGGAGGGGAGGGGAGCCTTTAGGCTGGGCCTCTGGACATTTGCCTGGCCCAGGAAAGCTCAAGGTGACACCTGTGTCACAGGCCTGTGAGCTGGCCTTCCCATCGCACAGTTCCCTCATCCACACAGGTCTCCTTCCCATCAACACATGAAAACCACCAGCTCATCCAGCCTCACAATCTTGATGTTCACAAACAAATGGATTTCCAGATTTGATTACATAAAAATTAAAAGCTTACATGAGGCAAAAAATACCTTTTATTAAGTTAAAAGGAAAGTGACAATTGGAAGATAATGTCAGAAACATAAATAAAGAGGAATAGTATCTATAATACATAAAGAGTTCCTACAAATTAATTTCTTTAAGTGAGTAACATAATGAGAGGCAAGGGTCCAGTGAGATAACAGCAGGAAAGTGGTTTTATATGGTTAGAGGAGCTGGACAAATCTGAGTGTCAGTGTCCTGGAAAAAGTCATGGAGAGAGGGCTTGTTCTTTCTCAGTGGGCACAGGACCAGCCTACCCTGTCTCTGCCTCCTCTTTCTTCCTGGCTGAGAGATGTGAGTAATTTCTGTACCAGTCAGAAACACACACACACATAGCTAAGGAAACTTTCTCCTGAGAGTCCCTCTGTGTATCTTCTAAGAGTTTTCAATCCCAGGAAGGGACCCCAGGAGTAGACCATGAACCCTATGAGAAACAGCTGAGGTTGAGGCCCAGTGTGGACACTGTAAGTTACCTCTCCTACCTCCACTCCCTCCTCCTCCTTGCTAATAGAACCCCAGTTTTGTTTGGGAAGCCACCCCACTCCAGGCCCACCAAAGAATTCCTGATTAGACCAGACCAGAGGGGCAGCAGTATCCCCAGGGGTGTGTATATTTCTGTGGGACATTTTGGTTGTCCTAACGATGGGGATGCTGCCGGTATTTGATGAGCAGGGGTGGGGGCTAGAATCCCTGACAGTCACACATAATGAAGCTTTGGCCTGAATCCCACATGACTTTCAGATGTCCCACTGGACAGACACAGGTGAAAAATCTGAGCCTAGAACCTAACCCACTTTACGAATTAACAGAAAGGTTTCTTTGCACAGCTTTAATATACACATCAAATATATACCACACATGGCACAACCACCACTGTGTACAGTGAGGAAGCTTATGTTCTGTGTTGTTTAGAATCTTCCCCAGAGTCCATTTCAACACAATCATGTACCAGTGGCATTTTAGTCACAAATACAATTCCCCTGTGTCTGTGTGCATTCACCACTGCCATATTCGTGGAGAGTTTATATGCAGGGGAAGGCATCTGATTGTTTCATTATGTCCTCCAGAACACTTGTGCCAGAGCATGTATCTTGAAATACGTATTATTTTATTATACATTTCCTTATGTTTTTCCTTTATAGTTAGGACATTGTACTGGTATTTTTGGAATTATATGTGTAAGTGGGTTCTATTTTCTATGAATTTCATTAGGATATTAACATTTGTTATGGAAGGGGGGCGCTGGGCCTGATGGGATTGGGAGTGGCTGGTCTGAGCCAGTCAGTGCCATCCGCCCTGGTGATGAGAATGGTCTGTGGAGTGGGTGAAGCATTTTCTCTCATCTTCTCTCTTTGGCAGGAACAAGCAGGCAATCGTGTGGCCTGAAAGCTACTGGCAGCCATCTTGTGATCATGAAGGAGGAATGTTCCTGAGGATAAAGCCAACGTGGAGAACAGAGATGGAGGATTGGGTCCTTGGAGACCTCACCAAGCCCTGATGCTACCATGTCCAGGGACACCCTTCCTCTGAACCTCCAGCTCTGTGAGATAAATGTCCCTATTGGGAAGGCAGCATCAGCCAACTTTTGGGTACAATGGCATGAGGGGTTTCGGTTAAAATAGCACTACAACCTCAGTTTCCCTTTCAGAAAGAGGGAACTTCTTCAGAAAGAGCAAGGATACACCCTCCTCTTACTGCTGATACTGACACGCTGCTGATGATTCTGACCCTTTAAAGGCCACCAGGAGCCATATCTCAGGAGAGACACAGCTGCTGTAGACCTCTGCCGTAGGTTCTCCCCACCTCTGAGAAATGTTCATGCAGTTCAAAGTGGGTCTAGCAGAAAGGTCATGAGTCTAGGTCTCTATAAGAACTTGAGGTTGAGTATCCCTGTGTAAACCAAGAGTAGGCTCAGGCCCAGCCACAGAAAAGCCAGCTTGGTGGAATCATGGCCTGTTACGCACATCTGGAAGGGCTAGGGAATTATCCAGTTCAGTTCCCTTGTGTATCAGTCAGGATAGCCATTGTTATGCCACAGTAACAAACAACCTCCTCAATCTTAGTGGCTTAAACCCACATTGTTTATTTTTCACTCATGTTTACATGTCTACTGCAAGTTGGCGAGGGGACTCTGCTCATCATGGTCACTCAGGGATGCAGGCTGAAGGAGCTCCATATTGGCCCATACTTCCACACTTGCCAAGAGAGAGAAATGAGAACATGGCAAACCCCAAACTATATGTCTCTTAAAGCTGCTGCTGGAAAATGTCACATATCTCTTCCACTCATATTTCACTGGCCAAAACAAGCCACGTGGCCATGCCTGCATCCACCAGGGTTGGGATGTGTAATCCTGATGGGAGGACCAGTGAGTGTGGGAGGGACACTAAGATAGGGGAACAGCACTGCAGTCTCCCACAGCTGGTCTGCAGTCCAGGTGGCCACCCTTCTACCTGGGCTCCCAGAGGAACCTCTCCATGACAGCAGATCTGACTGTGCCTGCTGTCATGTGAGGGCCTTCATGGGGACCCCATCCCTGACCAGACGACGTTCAAACCCTCAGGCTAGCTGTCAAAGTCATGGCCCCTGCCCACTTCTCCAGCTCCTCTCCCTGCATCCCCCACTTATTCATTCATCCATAAACACTCACCCAGTGCTTTGTATGACCACTATGCCGAATGCTGGGCATAAAAGCATATCCAAGACCACCCCTCTGAGCCCCTTAAGGGCCAGGACCACCTCTCATTCATACCTAAAGGCTCCCAGCTCCAGCAGCCCGCCAAACGTTTCCCGCCTCAGGGCCTTGGTCTAAAGCTCTGCAACCCTCCCTCCTCCCGCTTCCAGCCTTGTTCCTCCTGGACTTCTACAAGCTGGGCTGTGCCATTCCTGGACACGCCACCATCACAGCAGCTCTGCAATGTTTTATTACATGGGCTTGTTCACTTATCTGTCTCTGCCAGCAGACTGTGGTCTCCTCAAAGATGATCACGGGGAATCCACTGTGAAAAATGGCAACAATTTAAATATTCAACCATAAGGAATTGTTAAATATGTCATGGCCATTCATATTCTGGAATATTACAAAGCCATTAAAAATGATGGGGTAATATTCTTTGAATTAGCAAGTCTCCTTTAGAACTTCAACCTCAGACACAGCTGTGCAGTCTTATCTGTGGCAGTAACCTGAGTGTCCACCAACAGCGCGCTGGTTAAATGCATTAGAGTCCGGAATTGTACAGAATGCAGTTGTTAAAAAAAGAATGAGACAGCTCTATACATCAGCCTGTGGGACCATCTCTGAGATATACTGTCAAGTGGGAAAAGCAACACACAGAACAGGGTGAGTAGTGTGCTTTGTTGCACCAAATGGATACATGGAGGAGCGCTTGAGCCTGCAACACATAGACTATCTCTGGGCAGATACAGAAAAACCTGGTGTTCGCTGCTGTGTCTGGGGTGGGGAACCAAGGGTGGGGGACCCAGGCAGGAAACTTACCTTTTCTGTCTACCCTTTGTACAGATGGGACATTTTACAATGTGCTTAAAAAAAAAAAAAAAGTCAGGAAGAAAATGTAACATCCTGGAAAAGCATTCAAGATATCTTGTTATCTTGGGCCGGCCCTGTGGCTTAGCGGTTGAGTGCGCGGGCTCGGACGCTGGCGACCCGGGTTTGGATCCCGGGTGACGCACAGCTTCTCCGGCCATGCTGAGGCCGTGTCCCACATACAGCAACTAGAAGGATGTGCAGCTATGACATACAACTATCTACTGGGGCTTTGGGGGAAAAAATAAACAAATAAAAAAGATATCTTGTTATCTTGAAGTGATAAAATCAGATTTCAAAATCGTAGGTACAATATGACCCCTCTTTTTGTAGAGAAAAATGTATACTGCATCTCAATGTATACAAAAATTTTGCATTATGTGCTATTTTAACTTGGTTTTATTTGACATTCTTCTGATAAAAATTCAAACAGTAGAAAAGGATATAAATGAAAAAATATACATTCCTCTTCCCTTTCCCTCAATTCAGCTCCCCGTAGCCTCTGCTCAGCTTCTATCTCACCAAAAATGTTAACAGTCGTTAAGTCTGGGGGCGGGACTGCGGGGGATATTTTCTTTTTGTGCTTTTCTGAAATTTCTAATTTTTTCAATAAGCATATATTACTATGGAAATAGAAAATACATACATTTTTAAGTGCTCAGAATTAAGAAGGGCCTTGAACCTCCTTCCTTCCTTCCTCCCACTCTGCAGGAACAGGCTTGGCACTCCCCCGCCACCACTGCCATCCACACCATCCACACTCAGTTTAGGAAGCAGATTGGGCAGCAGAAGCGACATTTCTGAGTTCCAGGAAAGGCCTCCATTTCCATTTTTAATAAAATCCTCCTTCCTCACCTCCTGCTCTGACCTCATCGCCTCCTGCCTCTCCTCCCTCTCTGAATCTCTGCCTCCCAGGCCTCCTTTCAAAGGCCAGAGTAGCACCAGAGGGAAGAAACCTGTTACCCTGTTGATTCTTCAGAGGGACGGGACCCAGGAGTTCTCCTCTGTCTCCTTCCTCAGGGACTCTAGAAATGGATCCGAAACACAGAAAGGGAGAAAGGGAGGCAACCTGAAGAATTCCTCTGTCACAAGATCTCAGGTTAAAAACAACAGGCCTTGTTAAAACCACACCTTAATGAGGCTCCTTCCTAGCCTAATTGTCACCATGGCAATGACCCCTCATGGCCATCTTTAATTAACTTGGAGTCAGAGTCACCAAATGAGCTCTTCCAGTAAATTGCCCGTCAGCCCAGGCAGTCACGCGGCCCCTCCTTGTCCTCTGGCCTCCGGTACAGGTGACGGGGCAGAAAATTCTCAGCCCAGGCTTTCCTCTCTACCTCCTGATTCTCCCTGCCAGAGCAGGGGTGGGGCTGAGACCCATGGTAATGATAACCATAACGTTAATAGTAATAACAATAGCTGCTATGCTAAGCGCTTTACATGCATTAGCTCTTTTAATCTTCACAGCAATCCTGTGAGGGACGCACCAGCACTACCCACCTCTTTCAGATTGGGAAACTGAGGCGCAGAGAGACTAAGCCAGTAAGTGGCAGAGCTGGGGTTAAACATAGGCACTCTGGCTCCAGAGCCACCCTCATAATCCCTCCACTAGAGATGAAATTCACAGGGTTGCCTGCTTTTCTTGAGCACAATAAAGACCTGGAGTTTCCTATTTGCTACTTTCTAGCTGTGTGACTTTGGGCCATTTACTTCACATCTCTGAGCCTGGTTCCTCATCTAGAACAGGGAGGGTGATTAAAGTGGGGCAGGGGCCTGAACAGCCTCATCAGTTCTGTTCAATAATGACTCCTGATTCCACCAGAACTCTCCTGTTGTCTTCACTCTGGTGTGGTTTCAGAGGCAAGATGGTATGAAGGTTAAGAGATAATAAATGTGATCATCCTTGCAAAGCCCTGAGCACAGTGCCTGCCCATAGTAAGTGTTCAGTGAATATTAGCTGTTATTATTTTCACCAAGTGGCTATAAATGGTCCCAGCTGTCCAAATGTACAGACGCCCCTGAGAAAGACCTCCTCGGGGACAGAGCTACCAGTTGGGAACATAGGGAAAAGGAAGCAGTGGAGATGGCCCAATTGCCACCAGTTTTAGAATAGGTGGGAAATGGACTCGGGCTCCTGTGGGAGAATGCACTGGAATGGCAGAGCACTGCTGCAGACCAAAGATGGCAGCCACCATCTTGCCCTCCCTAGCCTTGCCCACTGAACATGCTCACATCAGCCCAACCAGATCAGATCAGGAAGTCCTGGTGCCAGCCACCAAGGCTCATTCCAGCCAGAAGGAAGCAAGAAAGGATAATAGGCACTTCGCCTATTGCTGGGGACATTCCCTGGGAGGTGCATGAGATACATCTGCTTACATTCAATTGGCCAGAGCTTAGCCATATGTCCACACCCAGCTCCAAGAGAGGTTGGAAATACAGCCTTCATTTGGGGCAGCCATGGAGAAAGGGAGACAATCTGCAGGCTCTGCCACATCCTTCAAGTCCTTCTCCACACCACCCTGGAGTAATATTTCTAAACTGCAACTTCTGACCATGTCCAAATCCTTCAGTGGCTCTCCACTGCCTTCAGCATGAGCTCCAAATTTATGAGCATGGATTATAAGGCTCTGCAGATCTGTCCCCATAGCTTTCCCACTTACCCTTTATTCTAGCCACACCAGGCCACTAGCCATTCTCTAAATCAGCCATACTTCCACGACCCTATGCCTTTACCCATGCTTGGAATGCCATTTTATCTCTTCTCCATTTAGTTAGAATATCACCTCCTCTCTAGAGCCCTCCCAGGAACAGAGAGGTAGGTAGGGGTGACCAGGACGGACAGGAAAGGGTGTGCATGCAGACTTGGGCTGGGGAAGGAGAAGGCATTCTGCTGTCCAGGGCTAAAGAAAGGCCTGAGGTGGAGATGCGCCAGCCTTAAATGTGCCAGCAGGAGGCAAGCTGGGGCTATCTTTGGGCCTTTGAGATGGGCAAGAATCATGGATTCCGATTTGTCCTTCCACCTCCATTGACAGATGAGGAAACTGAGACCTGGAGGCAGGCAGTAACTTACCCAAGATCACACAGTGGCAGAGTAGGAATTTCTGGTCCCCCATCGGTGCTTACACTACATTGCATTAATAGGCTGTAGCCTGTATACAGATGTTTTATGTGGCGAGGGGTAGTCCTGGGGGCATCACACCAGGAGATGTGGTTTATCCAGGTGCAGGATCAGTAGGGGGTGCTCACAGGCCTCAGTCTCTCAGTAGCTCCCTTGGAAGCCCCAGGAAAACACACACGTGCACGCACGTGCACACACACGTACTCCTTGGGGCCTGGGAGCTGCACTTGGCTCTGCTCTGCAGTTCCCCCATGACGTCAGGAGGGGGCGCACAGAGCACCTCAACAGAGGCCAAAGAGGCGGAGGAGAATCCAAGGGGACCACTTGAATCCATCTCCTGCCCTCAATCTACTTCATTTCTAGGCCCTGGGGTGGGGTGGCAAGGTTCGCCTTTGTCCTCGCCCTCGGTGCTTGAGACTGGGGGCACGTGCTCCCTCATTAGACAGTGAACTCATGGCCATCGTTCCAAAGGCAAGCACAGAGGGAGACAGGCCATCTCTGCTTCTCAGGGCTGTTCATCAGGGCTACTCGGGGATCACCGTGGTCCCAGGGTCCCTGCTGGCTGTCAGAGGACATGGCCCTCTCACTGAGCCCAGGGTCCCTGACAGGACAGCCCACTGCCATCTGCATAAACCACTGACCAAGCAGAGCCAGGCTACATTTGGGGGTTATTACATCTTTCCCAACTTGAAAAATAAGGTGAAAAGAGGTGTTCAGTGCACTCCCAAGGGCAGGCTGGGCAAGGAAGGTTGCTCTGAAGGGCCTTGAGTCTGGGCGTGTGGTCTGCCAAAGGGTATGTGGTCCAAAGCCACTCAGACCCAGACTCACCAGTTGCCAGGAGGCAAGAATGTGTCCTGGGTGCTTCCCAGTTCAGGAGATAGAAACTCCATCCTTCCAGGAGCTCAAATCAAAACCGCCACCATCATCCTTGACCTCACTATTCCTCTCACACCTACCTCCAGTCCCTCAGCAAACCACAGCACTTCTGTCTTCAAAATATATGAGAAATAAGTCAGTTCTCACCCATCACTCCCATCCTGATAGGTGTTTAAGGTGGGAGAAGTAGGCAGGGGCTAGGTCATTAAGGAGAAGAGGTCTCTTGGCTGTGGCAAGAACTTTAAGTTTTACTCTGAAGTATACGGGAAACCATAGGAAGGCTTTAAATATGAGGAGATTTGCCTCTTGAAAAAACCACTCCGGGTGCTGAGTGGGGAATGGATCGAGGGGGCATGACCGGAAGTGGTGAGACCAGTTGGGTAGCTATTGAGGCTTGGGGGTGGGATGATGATGGCTTGGACTATTTTCCTTCCATGAAGAATCCCCCTTCTCGACGCCCCGGAGGAGCCAGTCTCAGGCGGGAAGGCGGGCTCGGGGTGTGGCTGAGCGAGGCTCTGGGTCCATGGCCCCAGAAGAGCCGGTCCGCGTTTCAGCACCACTGGGTGGACAGCTCCCGCCCCACCTCGGAGCTGGTAGCCTGGAGGCTCAGCCGGCGCCCAGCGGCAACCCCCCACCCCGCCCCAGGCGAATACCCTTCCTTCGGAAACCTCCGTTTTCTACGCTCTAAAATGGACATAATGCCGCCGCGCCGCTTTCTACGCTCTAAAATGGACATAATGCCGCCGCGCCGCTTCACAAGGCCACAGTGAATGTGGACGAGCTAGACACTCACGGACTTCGGGAACACCAATAACAGCAAGGCCTCTTAAAATAGTTTCTGTCACAGACTCCGGAGTTTATTTCCCCTACTTTGGAGAACTAAAAATGAAACTGAGTCTGCAGCGGGTTGGGGCAATGAGTTGTTTGCAACCTAATCTCGGGCCGTTTCCCTCCCAGCCCCCTGTCGCTGACACCTCTGTGTGTCACGTCCTGCTGACAAAACTCTGGAAAACTAAGCTACTTCTCTGGGAGTTGGACAATCAATCAGAATCGTTCCAGATCTCGCGCAGATTCTCTTCCTCCAATAGCAGTTTCTCCGGGTGGGGTGGGAGAGCCCCGCACTCTCTCCCCCCTGCCCCCTGCCCCCACGCACTACCCAGATCTAGTTTCTCCTGACGCATTCCAACTGGTTTGATTTTCTTATCTGGAGCGCGGCAGGATTCTTTTTCCTGGAGCTGGGGAGCACCACTTGGAATTTGCAGACTGAAGGGACATTGCTATGCTGACTCAGGCTTCTGAAGGCGCGGTCTTGCCGGGTCAGGGAAGACCGGAGAGCCCTCGGGATTTCTCTCTCTGAAATGACCTCTGGGTTTCAAGTCTCCAGAGAAGAACTTCGCTCAGCTTCCCTGAGGGAAAAGAGAGTGGAGAGTCGGACTCCAGTCTTAGGGACACCAGCAAACCACAGCGGCAACCTGCCCGGGCATCCCAGGCAGCTCCATAACACTAAACCCTACAGCGACCCCCGCTCTCCACCCTCTCCTCCACTACCCAGGTCCATGTGGCCACCTTTCCACCTGCCCACCCACCCCTCTCTCCTTCCTTTGCCTTCATGGTGGAGGCCCAGAAGTCCTCTGGGAGCATTCCCACACTGGGAGGGGGCTTGGTCCCTAGGCCTGCTTCTCTCTGAAATGGGGCAGGAGGCCAGGGTCCAGCAGGCCCTGGGCTCATGGCCCCCAACCTCGGAACCACTCTGCCCTCAAGGGACAAGGAGGTGGATACAGAAGTCAGGGAGTGTCTGGGACTAGGTTTCTGGGTGTGAAGGGGTGGCCAAACTCAGACCTCAATTCAAACCCCAGCTCCTCCTCTTTCTCCTCACTCACTTGGTGACCTTGGGCAAGTCACTTTTTCTGCTCTCAGCCTTAGTTTCTCCACCTGGGAAATGGGGAGAAAGTAGTTCCTCCCAGAGCGTTTCTATCAGGAGTCACTGAGGCAAAAGTAAACCTCTTATCACAACCCCAGTAAGTGTCGCTCTGTCATTAAAATGTGGTGCCCTCCAGGAAAGGGGGTGCCTGAGGAGACCTTTCCCAGAATTAAGGGAGACTTCCCCACTGCCAACCAGCCCTTTTCCTGGTGTCTCTCTAGACCTCTGTGACCTCTGTGGAAGCAGACATGTTCACACCCATTTTACAGATGGGAAAAGAAGCCCTGGAGGTGACCTGCCCTGCCCAGGATTCTGCTTCGGTTCCTCAGACCAAGACCCAGGTGAAGGCGACATCGGCCCTCAGCCAGAGTTACCTTAGGTGCCTCTCCTTCATCTCCAGGCCCCAGCACCCCAGTTTAGAAACTTCTAAAGAGGCCTAGAGAACAACGCCTGCCCCAGGAACAAGAGCATCCATTTCCCCATATATCAAGACCTCAGCTGCTTCACCCATAAAACCAGGAGAAGGCGACTCCTAGGTGAGTGGAGGATGACGTGAGATGGAAATCCAGCAGTGCGGCAGCACTCAGTCCTGAGAGATGTCCATTGGGGGATCTACAGACAGTCTCTCCAAAGGAGCCTACATTCCCCTGAGGGGCTGATATTTTGGATCCAACTTGTTCAGAGAAGTGAATTGACCCGACAAACGTCACACAGCAGGAAATGTGGCACTCTACCCCAAGTTCTCTGGGAGCACCTGGGAGGGCAGGAGCCAGGCTCAGGACAAGTCTGTCGGGACAAAAGCCATGGGCGAAGAGCCGGCAGGGCCGGCCAAAGGTGCCCGGCCCTGCGCTGGAGTCGCTGGCTCCGACCGTGTTCCTTGGGCCCCTCAGGCGCGCGCGCACGGAACGGAGCGGACACATCCCAGACAGCTCCCACCCTCTCCAGATCCTGCCGCACCCCCCGCACCCTCTGTGGGAAGTGGGGGTAGAGGAACCTCCTGCCCTGGGACTGGGAGGAAACCGTCTTTGGTCGTTCTGCTCTTCAACGCCTTTCTGATTCCTGCCTCTTCAAGCCCAGACGCGAACTGGTTTAATTAGCCACAACGATGGACTGTCGTCAGCTCTGATATTTTAAAATACCTATGAAAACAACAACTATGTACATACATATACACTCATACGTACCAGGGCTCCCGAATTAGCTCTTCTCTCAGCTGCGGACCCGCCACCGCAGGGTAGTGGCGGAAGAAACGTAGCGCGGCAGGAAGCGGTATCAGGAATGTCAAGGCCAGGGCCAGATTCCAAGGGCACCGCCTCGTGCAAAGGCGGGGTCGGGGTTTTGCCTTGTCCCAGGCCCGCGCAGGGGTAGCGCGAAGGGCTGGGGGAGGGGTACGGTTTTCACTGCCAAACTGCCATGAAGGAGGTCCTTGTGCCCACGCCTCCAGGCCACAGAGTCTCCCCGCGTCTCTAAGCGAGAAGTGCTGGGTGCGGAGGGTGCAGCGGAGAAGCGGTGCACAGGGCAGCGCTCCACCAGCGCAGGTCACCACTAACTGGGCTTCCGTTCCAGGGCATCTCACTGCTCCACCCGCACCCCCAACTTCCCTGCCATCCTGCGGGTGCAGCGCCGCCCAGCGCCTGAGCGGTGCACTGCACACAGTAGGTGCTCTGTCAAGTGTAATTACTTCCTGCTCTGCTTGTAGGAACAGGCCACGCTGCGGCGACTCGGGCTCCCCCTGCTGGCGCCCGCGGTAACGACCTGAGCAAGCACCAGCTGGGAAAGCTGGAAAGCTTATTTTTTAAGCTGTAAGGGACCCCTCCAACCACCCTCTGCCCACTCCCACCCCATCCCCGCCTCCCGCCAAAGTTACACGCGAGAAGTTTCCAGGAAGATCTTCTTTTCCTATAACTTTATCCTAATTGAAAACAAAATGAAAAAATTTTGTTTTACCCAACATTTACCCAACAAATGTTTACTGAGCACGCTCATATTAATCCCCTTAGCTAACACGCATTGAGCACTTACTGCATGGAAGGCATTGTCCGGCTCTTCTGCATGTATCAGCTAATTTGAACCTCACAACAACCCTAGCAGGGTGGTTCAGTTATTATCTCCACTTTACCATTGAAGACATTCAGGCCCCAAGAGACATGCCCAAGGTCACATATAGCAGGTAAGTGGCTTTGAACCTGGGTTGTCTCCAGCGCCCAGGCCCCTAACCACTGTATTACACCACGGAACACTGGGGTTAAAAAAAAGAAAAAGACATTGGAACTGCTTCAAAGCATCCCTTGTTCTCTAATTTCCCTGGGGAATTTCTCCTAGAAAGAGAAACATAAATATTTTATCTAGAAAGAGATGTTAAGGTTTTCTTGGTCATTTCCTGGGTATGTGTTCCCTTGTGGTACCAGCAGTTATAAGAATAAGATGGTTTCGGGACTGGCCTGGTGGCGTAGTGGTTTAATTCACTTGCTCCACTTTGGTGGCCTGTGGTTCGCAGGTTTGGATCCTGGGCACAGACCTACGCACCACTCATCAAGCCATGCTGTGACAGCATCCTACAGACAAATAGAGGAAGATTGGCACAGATGTTAGCTCGGTGACAATCTTCCTTATCAAAAAAGAAAAAAAGAATACGATGGTTTCCTCACATTTTGAAAGGGAGGTAAGGTTAAAAAAAAATAAAAGCATGCAAATCACTAGCAGTTTTGAGATCCCTGCCCCTATCCCTTCAAAATTGTACTTCCTCCCAGAAAAGAAGAGAATGAGTCTTAATAAGAATCAGTGTCGGGCCAGCCGCGTGGCTTAGCGGTTAAGTGCTCGCGCTCCGCTGCTGGCGGCCCGGGTTCGGATCCTGGACTCGCACCAATGCACCGCTTCTCCGGCCATGCTGAGGCCGCGTCCCACATACAGCAACTAGAAGGCTATGTGACCAGCTATGACATACAACTATCTACTGGGGCTCTGGGGGAAAAAATAAATAAATAAATAAAATTATTTAAAAAAAAAAAAGAATCAGTGGGCTGTTCTTCACTTCTAAGAAGCCAGGAACCATGAATGAACCTGATCTACCGCTCTTTGACTGCCCCCCTCCCCCAACTACCACCTCAAAGAGGATTCTTCACATTCTTTATGAGCCTCTCCCTTCTTTCTGGAGAGCTGGAATGGGCTGCAGCCCTGCCCTCACCATGGGCCTGGGCACAGATTTGGTGCAGGGTGATAAGTGCTGTGACAAAGGTACACTGTGCAGAGTGAGTTACGGAGCAACAACCTACCTTGAAAAGAGTGCCACAGTGAGAAAGCCATGGATCCAGACCAGGAGTCCAAGAATCTTAAGAGTAGAGAGAGGCCTTGGAGACCAGCTAACCCATCATTTATCCAACACGGGGACTTCCAAGGTGCCACAACTGTGTCTCAGGCACAGGACATTAAATGAGCCACTCCAGTCCCTGATATTGATATTCCCACGTGGAAACTAGAAGCCCATCACGCGACTTTCCACTCTGCCCCAGCCCCATCCCTGTACCCTACCCCCAGCCCATGTATGGTGTGTGTCTGGTCGCCCCTTTTAAGACTCTAAGTTCCTTTGAAGACAGGTTTGTATGTTACTTATCACTCTACTCCAAGCTCCGGGGACAGGATCTGACACAGAGGAGGGGCTGAATTAAACAAATTCGCCCATAGCATCCCTGACTGGTGATCATTCTTCCTTTATTTGAATCCTTCCAGAAGCGAGGCACTCACTACTTCTCCATGGGACTGCCTCCCCTGTGGGTCAGTTAGTAGGTTGAGTTCTTCCTTATGCCACCTCCCAGACCTAGTATCACCCTCTGAGCCTTTCCTGAGACCTGCAGATTGTACCAGAGAGCCAGGTACCTGCCTTCTGTCTTTGGCTTCCAGTCCAAAGGGGAAATCTGGAAAAGGGAGATTTCTCTTTCCGAAGGGCATGGGGAGACCCCCCTCTGCCCCAGAGGAGAATCCAGCTAGTCTGGGGCTGAGTCCACAGCACAGTGTGTAGTCAGATGGGGGCTGACCCTTGAAACCCTCCTGTGTGTCTTGTCCTGAGTGTCTGGGAGAGGCTGACCTGGAGATGCTGAAACACTGCGATGGCATTTCAGTTTCATAGTATTCTTCCGGGTTTTCATGTGTAGCGTGAGCTGGGGGACGTGCCTGTGTCCATGCATGTGTGTGCATGTCAGTCTCTGTATTTGAACTCAGGTTAGGCATGGGTCCAAGAATGTGACCAGAAGCAAGCCTATACCCTGGGGCAGAGGCATGGCATCACCACAGTGTGCACAAGCTGGTAAATGTCCTATAGCCACAGAAGAAATGGGACCCTAGAGGTGTATACATACATATATATGAGTATGTAGGTATCTGTGTGTGTCCACAAGCAAACTGCAGTTTGGGTGACTTGTGTGTGTGTGTATACACAAATACAAAGACAAATGAGCTCTATGTCTGGGTGAAAGTGTGTATGGTATGTGTGTATATTTACAAGCATTTCCCAACCTGGTTCAGTGACACTGTGATCTTGTGGCTGAGTGTGCATGTATGCATGAATGTATGTGTGTATGTGTGTTCACAATGCAATCCCAAGCCTATATGTGTGGGTGTGTGTTTAGATATGAAGCCATATCTAAGTCAGGGTCTGGATGACTCCGTGTGTGTGTGTTTACACATGGGATATAGGTTCCATATCCCCCAATCCTATGGATATATGCGGGTGCTCTGAGCACAGCGGCCTAGTGCAGGTAGATCCTGAGGCTGGCTGAGCGAGTCGGGGAGTGGATATAGGGGACTGGTGTTTATGGGCAACTTCACCCAGCCTTTGTCTGACACCCACTCCCTGTGGCCTCTAAATTCCTCACCCTGGCAGGACCTCACCGTCCTTGCTCCCAGACTGCCTTCCCCAAGGAGTCCCTTTAACTCGAAGCCCCTTTCCAGGCCAGGGGGCTGGGAGTTGGGGGAAATTCATCTCTGAGAGTTTTTGTTCTACCTCATGAAAGGCCTCAATGGCTGGGAATACCATTCTAATTACAGGGAAGCCCAGCTTATGTGGGGGACACAAAGGGCTGTGGTCTCATAGCAGCTCCTTCCATCCGTCAAATAAGGCTGTCTAATGACGGGGTGAGAGCTGTGAATGCCTAAAACAAACTCGAAAAGGAGGGAAAATAAAGCCGCTGGGGGCTTCAAATATATTAAATTACCCTGATTAGGAGTCGTGGCTTTGCAGGAGCTGGGTGGAGAGGCTGGGGAGGCTGCTGAGTCCCGCTATTCACGTGGGGGGAGGGGTCCGCAGGTCGGGAGGGGTTCACAGAGCCCTGGCGCATTCTCATGCTAACGCCAGGGACACACTGCAGGCTTAGTGGGCTGGAAAATAGAAATGAATTTGCCATAATCCTCCTCCTCCTCCCAGCAAGCCCAAGAGAAGTGTTGCCTGATTGCGGCCCCTTAGAGCCTGCGGGCGTCAGGGCAGGGCCACACCCCAGAGCCAGTGACTCGGCCTGTTCACCTCCTCACTCCTTTCTCCTCTGGGGCAGGCTCCAAGCCCGGCAGCCGGTTCCAGTGCACCTGGGGCCGGGGAGGGGGCTGAGGGTGCCGTGTGCATGAATGTGCACACACACTCACACTCACCCCTTTTGAGGGTGCAATTATTCACAATTACCCCTTTATACATACACACACCATTCACAGACACAAATATCCCCTCCTCACACACACCCCTTCACAAACACACTTCTGTAGGCACAAATACATCTGCACAGAATCTGCAGACACACACACTCCTTCAAGGGCGAATGCACACAGGCCCTGGCGCTTTCACAGGCACCGTGCATGGACACACACTCCTTCTCAGGTGGCCGCATGCTGCTTCCCAGACATGAATACACGCACGCACATGACCCTCCAGATGCACCCCAGAACCCCAGATCTAGTACAATTTCAATGTTTTACAGCAGAGGAAACAGGCTCAGGAGACAGCCAAGGGACAGCCCTTCCCCAGGGTCCCCTGAGCCAGCCCCGCCTCTCCCCCGCCCAGGCCTCAGTTTCCTACCATTAAAATGAGATGCTTGGACTACATGTTTTGTTTTTTTTTTCTTTTTTTGTTTTTCTGAGGAAGATCAGCCCTGAGCTAACATCCATGCCAATCCTCCTCTTTTTGCTGAGGAAGACTGGCCCTGAGCTAACATCCGTGTCAATCTTCCTCCACTTTATGTGGGACCCAGCCACAGCATGGCCTGACAAGCCGTGCGTCGGTTCGCGCCGGGGATCCGAATCCGGAGCCGCCAGCAGCGGAGCACGCGCACTTAACCGCTATGCCACGGGGCCAGCCCCTGGACTACGTGTTTTAGCAAACCGCCTCCAGCTCAGAAATTGAGAGGCCAAATGCCAGGGGCTTCTCCTGCGGCCCATCCCTGCCTCTACACACTCAGGTATGTACACACACACACACACACTCCACGGTGCATCTAACAATGATTTTCTCGAGTGTTCACATGGCTACAAACTAAAGGGGTGGCCTGGAAGCCAGTGACCTGCATCCCCGCAGGTCCCGCACGCAGCCTGTGGCGCCGCCGCCCCGCCCACCCTCCGTCAGCCGCTCGCATCTGTGGCTCTGTCCGTGTTACTTTGCCGGTTTGGGACACGGGGGAGTCAGGTGTGGGTCTGAACCACAGAGTCCCACAGTGTGGCGCCCGGAACCCAGGAGAGGCGTCCAAACGCCCTCCTCCCCGGCACGCGGCTCCCTCTGCCGGCGGATCCGGAACAGGCGCACCGGGAGGAGGCCAGAGGAATGCACGTGACTCGCAGACCAAACTGGAGGAGTCGACGCAGTGAAATCTACTCCCGGGGGTCCTCGGCTCAGGGGTAGGAGTCAGGGAACCGCTGGCAAGACTGGAATGGAGACTGCGAGAGTAAACTGGGCAGAAGGAGCGTGGGAACGGCAAGGCCCGACTTCGCCGCCCCCTTCCCCTCGCGGTTTCTAGGAACATCCCTCTTCTTACAGCGTCCTGCAGAGAGCTAGCAGCTGCGGGTGTGGAGGGGACCAGGGCGGGCACACCCAAGGTCCGTCGCCGCCTGCTGGCCAACCTGAGCCAAATGGCCTCAGCGTTTCCGTCTATGCCATGGGAGAGGGAGGGTCCTGGACAGCCAAAGATAGCCAGGGAAAAGCCCTAGAAAGGGCAGGAACCCACCTCATGCAGAGAAGGCGGGGACTTCCACACCCCAAAAGACCGCCCTCGGTGGCCCCGGGGGTCAACCGAGGCCGCTGGCGCCCCTCGTCCCTGGAGGGCAGCCCAAAGCTAGTTTGCTGAGAATAGGGGCACGACCCCCTGGGTGCAGTGGGGGAAGGGCATGCAACCGAGATCCTCCAGGTTTGGGCACCCAGACGCGCTAAGTGGTGGCCGGGAATCAGGGGGCAGAGCAGGGGGCGCGGGGGCTGAAGGCAAGCGGCTTTAAGATGGAGGCACATCGTGTAGGCTGGGTTGTTTCAATGAACCGAGCGGTTTCAGAAGGCAAGACAGTACAGGGACCGCAGATCCCTCCCCACCCCCTCCAAGGGGTCCACGATATCTGCAACGTGCCATATCCAGGGGCCACCTGTACTCCCGAGGTGGGATGGGAGAGCATGTCTGCTGAAGCCTAGCCGTGAGGTCAGATAGGCTTTGGGGGCCCTCAGCGCTCCCTTCTCAGCCCTCTGAGTTCACGCGGCGCCCTCCCAGTCCTGGACCTGCTCTGCTTTGCCAGAGCTGTCTTGTGGGGGTTTATCTAGGCGAAACCCCAGAAGCCTTCTCCAGGCTTTCCAGCTGCAGGCCAGGCGGCTCCACGCACTCCTGTCATCGGGAGGGAGAAACTCCCGCGGGGCCACTCGTCCAGGAGAACCGCGATGAAATGGGGCGAGGGGAGAGGGGGAGATTTGGGGAGGGTGGGCTGTTCGAGGACAGGCCACGTTGTGTGGGGAGGGCGGGCCTCACGCCCTTCGCCACCGCCCATGTCTAGCCTTGAGGGCCTCGTTCGGGTCCCCAGCGTTTCCCAAACGGCTGCCCAGGCCTCGGGCCTGGCTGCGCCCTGCAGGTGAGAGAACCAGCCCCGGAGCTGTCATACCCTGCTCCGGTTGGAGTCCACTGCTCCCTGGTCTTTAGGGGAAGTCGAGTTGCAGCTCGGAGGGACAGCCTGAACCAAGGGCGTGGCTGAGAAGAGTGAAAATGGGGGCGCCGACAGGAGAAAATTGAAGCCTGTATTGCTCCCGCCACCCTCTAGCCTCGCCTAGGTGGCCAATCCCAGTGTTTGAGGAGGCGGCGCAGGAGCCCTCTTCTCCCTGTCCCCCAAGCCCTTCGCCGCAGCCAACTGCCCTGAAATCCGCAGGTTCCTGCGGAAGCACATACACCCAGGCCATATAAGCATTCCACACAAACGTACGAGAGCAACGAATTCCAATTCCAGAATTTTCTCCAAATAAAATACAGCTTCAGGAGGCCAGGCTCAGCCTCTAGATCCTGAGGTGGGGAGGAGGCGCCAGAGAAGAAGGGGTTTGTTGGATGCCCTGCGGGGCTGGAAGGGGGACTCCGCGGCCACAAAACGAGCCTGCGTGGGCTGCAGGCGGCCCACGCGCCGAGACGCAGAAATGCCAGGGTTCTCCCAACATAGGAGCCGCCGGAGTCCGATATGTAGCGGGAAGGCCGGAGACACGGGAATTCCGAGCCATTTCTAGTTTAAAGTCCATCTCCCGAAGTCACCCTCACCGTTCCAGCGTCTGCCCTCACGCAAATGGCCGACTCCATCAGTTACCTCCCTTTAATCATAAAGAGAAACGGGATTTTTCCCCCTAGAATATTCCAAAAATGAGCGGCTGTGTTTGGGCGAATTCTAGCGGGGCCAAGCTTGTTTTCTCCGGCTTGATAGCGCTGCCAGGGCTCAGGAAGGATCTCCGCGGGCCTGGCGCCGGCATGGTGGTCTCGGGATGGGGAGGCGGGGCTCGAGGCCACCGGCGTTTCTGCGGAGAACTGCAGCCCAGAATTCCCGAGGCCCGCCCCGAAACAGTCTTCGGTCCTCGCGCTCAGACCCGGCGCGCCCACCCGCCGCTGGAGGAGAACCCAGTCCCCCCTGCAGGCGTCCCCCGAACGGAGCTGAGCGCACCCACCTGCACGACAAGAGAGCAGGACCCCAAGGGTCCTACCCAGTCGTTGGTAAGAGACTGGAGGCTGGAATTTCAGAGGCTGCTTGCGTTTAGCGTAAAGGGAACGGGCTAGGAAACCCCAAAATGCAGCGATTTTCTAAACATCCCGGATTCCCGAACCTCGCTTGGCCACCGCCAGGAGCCATGCAAGGGCTGGGCGGCAGAGCCAGGCGTTCGGAAGTGGCTCCGGGCCTCTATTTGTAAATCATAGAATGAAATCAAGAGAGCAGAAAGAAGACAAAGCCATTTTAAAACGTTCGATTGGCGAAATCTCCACATTTAGCAAACACTTTCATTTTCAGAGCTGTCTGTGGCCGAACGTAGGGCCGGAAAATCAGATGTGCGAATTCCATCCGGGGAACAGAGCCCTGAGAACGTGCGCCCGTGTACATGCTTGGACGCACATATGTTGGAAGCAATGCTGCGTGAGCCCTCAAACAAGCGAGCCCTCAGGACGCAAACGCGTTTATAAACTCACTGGTGCAACTTTGTGGACGTCTACAAATTTATGCCTGTTGACCCAGCTTTTTTTACCCTCCGTGAGGCTGCCACGGTTTGTGGACTAGGCTGGTCACCCCTTCTCTGGCTCTGCACACACGGAAATCTTATCTGCGTTGACTGGCTGGAAGCTACCATTCGGCCCAGCCGGGCTGGAAGAGCCACTTTCCCTTGTGCTGGCCAGGGTTTTTGCAAATTGAGTTGTCCGGATTCTTGTGTCCTCTGTCCTGCCTGCCCAAGCCCCAACAGCCAGACCCACTCGTGGGGCCCTAGTGAAGAGAGAGGGGAGCCGAGGATAGGGAAGGACTGAGAAGGAGGGTGCAGCCGGAGCCCACCCGGCCGAGGTTGACAGGCATCACGGACACCTTAGGCCACCATTTCCAACATTTTGCCCAATGTTTGGGGGATCCATGGGGCTTTATGCAAGTGTGTCCACAGGCCCCTGTAGCCAGAGCACAGAACAAGGCTTTCCCAAGACCGTGCATTCCGCATGCTGACTTTTCCTATCAATGGGAGAGACGTGGGCTATTGACCCAGCGGCCTCCTCCTCTCCGTCTATTGTCGCGGCTCAATCACGCACTTACCGGAAGAAAAGCGAGTTTATCTTAGCCTGGAGGAGCCTCGCGTTGCGAGTGTGTGTGTGTGTGTGAGACTAAAGGGTGGGGGAAATTCTGCAGCCACGACTGTGCAGATGGGTTGAGGATAGACACTTTCAGAAAAGGGCCAATTTCCCCTTCACAATGAGCGCTAAGTACCTGATAAATGGGGCTGGTGTTTATTCATGAGCAGGTACTTTGGAGATGGCGATTAGAAAAGCCGCCCGCGCCGCCTCGCCAAGGTACTTAAAGCCGGGCAGGTGCAGCGCTGCGCGCAGCACAAGCGCACAAAGCCCGCGGCCGCAGCGGCTCGGGAGGGGCGTGAATGCCGGCCGCGCGGGCCCCGAGGGTGTGCGGCGCGCAGACACCTTAGCCCTTTGTTCCCCATCCGAAGCCAAGGCCACTTCACCGAGGGGCGTCCCGGGAAAACCTCCCCTCTAATTACCAAGAATTCCCCTTCGTCCCTCCTCCCGGAGGCCAGCCGGGCAACTGTCGGTCTGGTGGACGCGGGGACTCAGCGTGAGACCAGGCTCGGAGTTTGCGTAAATGCTACTGTGAGCTTGCTATTAGCTAACCAGCTAAATAACTAACTCAATGACTAGGAAAGAAACAGAACCCGGGCGTGGGAACCGCACGGGCACGCGGGCTCTGGCCGCCCCCGCCGCCGAGGCGCCACCTCTGGCCGTGCGGGTAACCTCGGGCTTTCAGGTTTTGTTTCTACTCCAAGGGGAGAAAATTGGGGTCTGTCTCTTTCTACAGCTTCCTGGCGCCAAGGTCGTGGGACAAACCCGATCTTGCCCTCAGAGTGGCTCCGGGATAAGAACCCCCAGTTTTTGCCCACGATCAGCGGCCGTGTCTGGGCGCGCGCGACGGAGGGCAGCTGGCGGGCGCCCGGGGCCTTGGGGGACCGAGTGCAGGGTCCTCTGAGCGTATGGACGTGGAGCGGCCGAGAGGTTCCCCTAGGGCCCGGCCGGACAACCTGTATCTGACACCCCCTCCCCTCCGCAGCTTCGTGGGTGTTTCGAGGGTGCTTCGTGTACGTAACGTCTGGAGGTCTGAGGCGCTCATGGCGTGGCGTGGGCACTCTCGGCCTGATTCCTGGGGCCTACCTGGGTTGCTTTTTTTCTTTTTTTGTAATCGTTTCGAAAAACAGACCTGGATCGTTTCTCTCCAGTCTGCAGAATCAGAGAGGAGAAATCTGTTTCAAACAAGTTGGATTCCCCTTGGGGAGAAAAGTCTTTCAGAATGACCGTAACCAAGGGGCGGAGACCTGACGTGACCCAGCACGAGGCAGTTTTTTCATTTTCCTCCACGAAGAACCCGACTCTCACCTACTCAGTTGGCCAGGAAATTGTAGATATTAACGTTCATTATAGATTTTCTTGGAACCTTGGGGTTAGAATAAATGGCAGATATAATAATCCCGATTCCCAGGGAAATCCGACATCCGGAATGTGAACGCAAATCAAAAGTGGTAACCCAGAGGCGAGGCAGGGAGCCGGCGGAGGCCGCCCAGTCCCCACGGCCCGGACCGAGCTGCCACCAGCCAGCCAGCAGCCGAGAGGGACAGGGGCCAGACATGGGGGAGGACGAGATTAGTTAAAAAGGGATCGCAAGAGAAGCAAGGCTTCTCCTCCTGCCTTCTGCCGGGACCCGAGTTAAGGTTCCAGGCTGAAGCGTTCTCTCTGGTTATAGCGGGCGCCCGCCGCTCCAAGGAGACACTGAGGGATTGCGGGACCCCCCCCCCCCCCCCCCCCCGCCATACCGCCGAGGACCGGAGACGCCAGATGCGGGCCCCTCCCGCGCGCTGCAGCGTTGCCAACGCCATGCAAACCGCCTCCTTGCACGACGGCCTTGGATAGATGTTACCGGCGGTTGAACAGCGCAGGACAGGGCTGCGCCACTCCCTACGCCCGAAAGGCACGGAGCCGGGACCGCCGGGTGCTGGAGGCGAACCGTGGTCCTGGGCCTGGGACAGGCCGAGTGCGGCCCGCCCTGTTCCCATGGCCAGTTGGCTGCAAGCCCGGCATGGAGCCCCAAATTTGAGCACGAAGCGAAACACAAACTGGAACGGGGCGGGGAGGGGGAGGCAAGGGACTAAAGATGATGCACGGCAAACTGTTTTCTATTTTCCATTCCCAAGACCTTTAAGGCGCACCCAGAAGATGCAGGTGTGGTCAGAAGAGGGCTGTCAGTACTACCGCCCACGATTGATTTTCTTCGCGTTACAGATTTAGAATAAATCAATATGATGAATATGCTTCCTGGGAGGCAGATAAACCCAAATGTAATCTTTGGCCCTGGACTCCTCAGGTCGGCTTCCCTGAGGTGGAAGTTTGCTTTGTTTTTCTAAGAAAGCCATTTGAACAAAAGCATTTTGGGCTTGCGTAGGCATCCCGGCTTCTCATTTGTGCATCTGGCTCTGGCGAAGCCCCACTAACCACCGGTATCCCTCAGGCGGTCTAGTGAGTTAGGCCAGGAGGCCTGCCAGGCAGGAGCCCTGGGTGGAGCTGCTCAATACTGTGTCCCAATTCCTGCCTCAGACCCACCGGCGGCAGAAGCCTTTCACCCATGAAGAGCCTTATCTGGTTTTGGAGTGAGTTAGGACAGGAACCTCCAAAGGGTTTTGTTACTCCAGCTATTACATCACAAATGCCTTATATTTCAGGGGGTTGGTGATGGACTCTACCTCCCAGAAAAGCCAAGAATATCTCATTAACCTGGTATCCTCCTCATGGCCAGCCAGCTCAGGGACTAATGTCAAGTTCAGACAAGAAGGCATCAGGCTACAAAAGACTCCTTGACCTGTTGAGCTTGGTATGTGTTGGCCCACCTCCCACCCCAGCTTCCTCCTCACTGCAGCAAGCCCCTCCATGGCGTAGGACAAAGGCACCCCTCAGGATGGAGCCTTCATGTGGGAACTCAGAGGAAGCCCACCCCTCCCTGATCATCTCTGATCCTCTCTCTGGGTTTGTGGTGCAAGGACTGAGGTTTTCTGACCCAGGACATTGGAAGAGTCTCCAGTAAGGGAAGCAGCTCTTCACCCCAAGACCTCGACATGCAGCCCCAGCGTGGCAGTGACAGGACTGAGCTCTGCCAGGAGACTACGGTTCTGGCATCCACTTGGACAATGACCTCCGGGCAAGTCCCTCTTCATCTTCAGTTTCCTCATCTGCCAAGGGAGGAGGGTTGTAAAAGAAGGCTCCTAACACCTCTAACCTGAGGCTCCAAGAAGTGTGAGGGAGGGCAGGACAAGGAAAGTCCTGCAGACCCTGGGACACTTGGTTTCACCCCGAGGGAAGTGCATCTTTCTTTCTGAAACGTAGTCCTTTGATAAGCAGTTCGGTAGTGGAGTTACGCACACAGACCCTGGAGCCAGACTGCCTGGGTTCTAATAGGCCCCAGATCTGCCATTTACTAGCTAAGTGGCCTTGGGCCATTTTGCTCAGCCTCTCTGTGCCTCAATTTCCTCATCTCTGAAACAGAGATTAATAACAGTATTTCATAGGCTCCTGGGGAAGATTAACCCAGCTGATCTGAACACAAGTGAAGCACTTAGCAGCCCTGCACCAGTTAGCTGTTAACATGATTTGCCCAGACCCCAGGATGCAGCCTCATCCCCGCCCGGTCTTCTTGGTTTCCTCCACTGACTGTCTCTATTTCTGTCCCTGCGTCACTGCCAAGATCTCTTTCTCTGGGTCCCAGCATCCCAGGAATGGGATGGAGGAGGGCAGAATGCCTGTGTATTGCTGCTTGATGAGCATTTTGCCTGAGGAATCTCTTTCCCTCTGTCCTTTACTTATTTTCTGATATGGAAGGAAGTTGAGTCAATCTCTCTCTCCCTTTTTCTCTCCTCACTTCCACCCATAGGCAGAAACAGCTGTATGAAAACGTGCCCTTGGCTTTAGGGGTGAGAGAGTGAGGGAGGCCCAGCTGATCCATCTCCACCACGAGGGATCCCGCTTGGAGACAGAGAGAGCTATACTGCACAGAACTATTGATGTTTTCTCTTTACACACACACAAAGACACACGCACACGTCAGCTCTCTGAGGACAGGGGCTTTTCTGTTTTGTTCCCTGCGGTATCCCCAAGGCCTAAAAAACAATGCCTGGCACAGAACAAGCACTCAATAAATAACTATTAACTCAACGAAAGGAAGAAGTGTCTATTGACCAGATCTGCTTCTGTAGCAGGATCTAGTCTTAATTTATTTTCTTCATCGAGTGGTGATGGTCAGATTTTATAGCTAAGAAAGAAAAAAGAATACATCTCTGATTTCCCTCCTTAATAGTCTTCTGTCTCAGCGTCTAATTCTCTCAATTACCTACAAGGTCCTTCTTCCAACACTCCGCATCTCCCTCTCCCTCTCCCTCTCGCTCTCGCTCTCCCTCTCCCTCTCTCCCTCTCCCTCTCCCCCCCCACTCACACACACACACACACACACACACACACACACACACACACATGCCTCTAAGTGGTTAGGCTCCAAGAGAGGCAACATTTCAAGGGTCTGTATTTAATTCAGCACCTTCAAAGACATTGGGGGTCCGTGTGACCTCCTGGGGGCTGGGTTATCTGCCTACAGAAAGGAGCTACTGACTTCGACAGTCCCAGCACTTCCTTGGATGCTTGGTTAAAGCACATGGAGCCCAACTAGTGTCAGATTTTTCTTTTCTGAGGGGGCAGGTGTGTTGTTTTTAAAATGCAAAGTGACAGTAACATTGTCATTAAAGGTGATTGCTGTTAAAATAATAATAGCTGTCTTTCATGGATACATACACAATGTCTCAGGCAGTGGGCCAAGCATAACAGCTTATTTTATCCTCACAACAAGCCCTTGAGATCAATTTACAAGCCCATTTTACAGATGAGGAAATGGAGATTTGTCAAAAGTCATATGGTCTATAAGGGAGAGAGCCAGGTTTGGACACAAGACTCCAAAGGCTGGGCTGTTTACCCCCATCCTCCAACTCCTTTCTGTCTCTGGGTGATAAAGGAAAGCAAGAGAATCCATGCGAAATGTGATTTAGGAGGCATTTTCAGCAACTAGTTTAGGAACAAAGCTAGAACGTTGGTATTATAGTCAAGCACACTTGAGTCTAAATCACCCTGCCAGAGTTCAGAGCCACCTGGACCTCTTCCTATCTTTGACACTGAAGGCAATTTACTTAACCCTTCACACCTCAGTTTCCTCTTCCATAAAAGGGGGCTAATAACAAGACCTATCTCCTTTAGTTGGGAGTACTGAATGAGTTCATATAAATAATAAATTATTATTCCCTTGGTCTACTATAGGGTAGTATTTACACTGACCTTTACAAACTGCTGCCCTAAATTTCTTCATTTTCACTATCCATGAGTTGGGAACCCTGGATATTGGGACAAAAAATAGTGGTTTGTCGAAGATGTCACAATAACCCAAGGAGAATCAGATTAGAGCTCGGATCAGAAGTCCCTATGATGAAGAGGAAGGGTCTAGAACAGTCTTTGCAGATGGTTCTGCAGAAAAACGTTTTGGTTTCCCTTTTTAAAAACATGTAAACATCTTCCCAGGCTCCTCTGACATCAGCGTGTCAGTGATGAATCATTGGGAGCATAAAGACGTGCACTAGGTAGGTCACAGTCTCCATTTTTAGTCAACTTCCTGGTGGCCCTGCTGAGCCTTGCAGGAATGCCCAAGGTTTGAGGCAGTGCTTGAAACCTCAGCCCCTCCAGTCCCTCAGAGGACCCAGTCAGATGGAGAGCAGAGCCTTCCAGAGGCCGGAGGGACTCCCTTCTGGCATTTCTTCTTTTTTAAATGTTAAAGCAATTTGCATAGAATTTTTCTTCTTTCTTTTTAACAGAGTACATGGAACCAGCCTTTTCCTGCTGGTTCTTGCTTGTGAATGAGACCTTGTATGTACTGGAACAGAGGGGAGGAGGCGCTGGGAGATGTTATCTCAGTTTGAGCCAATGTTTAAAAAAAAATCCTCAATACTTTTTAAATTTATGTATGTGTATTTGATTTTTTAATTAATTCATCCAGAAACTATTTCATTTATTGTCTACTAAACATTTATGCAGCTGAAGGTGTTAAGAGAGGGTGAGATGTGGGGGAAATTTGGGCAGATCTCCTGGAGGAGGATACACTTGCTAAAGTTTGGCTAAGTGGAGATGGAAGGAGTGTACTCTTGGAGGCAGAGACTTCATCATGAGTAAAATCCCAGAAATGAAAAGTTTGGGGACTTCACAGAGAAGAAGAGGGGAAGGAACACAGAAGGGGAGCAGTGTGGCTTCAGTGAAAAAGCCATCTCCTCCTTTTTAATTTGCTACTTCTAATTTGCTGAGAATTTAGAAACCAAATATCATGGATGTTAGAACTGTGTGTAAAGCACAAGTACATAAACGACCTCAGAGTGAGCATCTGAGAGTGAAAGGCAGGCATGGGGAACAAGATTTGGGCCACTCAGAAGCCCTGTATGCCCTTTCAGCTTGGCAGTGTACTGGCTGGGTGAGGTACAAGCCAACACCTGTCCCCACAGAGAATCCAGGAACTAGGCACTCGAGAACAGCAAGAGGTCCTACCTGCAGAAACAGGACCCGTTATGGCCCCTGCACTGCCACTAAATCGCAGCCTGCTCCACCCCACCCCAGATACCACCATTTGGACCAGGACCTTAATTGAGGTGTTAGAGATGGATGGGAGGGGAATGCCCACAGCTGATCCGTCTTTGAGCTAAGCCACACACACCCCTCCAGCTCTCCAGGAGGAGCCCCAGGGCCTGGGGAGCTAGATAACTAACTGGGGACCCCTCCAGCCAGAATCTGAGACGAGGTGAGGAAGAGCCAGAGCCAGAACTAGAGACACAAAAGTGGAGACCAAGCGGCTAACGGAGAAGAGATGGACAAGCTAGACGCCCTTGGGAAAGACTGCGACCTCACCGGGCCATCACAGGGTGCTCTTGCTTTCTTACCCCCGTCCCCAGGCCTGGTACCCCTCAGAGCCCTGGAGCGGCAGCGCGCCCCCCGGAGGCCCGGAGGCCCGGCGGGGCTGCCCAGCATCCCAGTCGCTTTGCAGCACACCGCCCTCCGCCCTGTTCCTCCCGGTCGCGTAGTCCGGGGCGGGGGGCGGGGCACAAGGGGTGCGGGAGAACCCCGCCAAGAGTTCTTACCTCAGCGCGAGCATCCGTCCGACCAAGCTTGGTTTGCTGCTGGGACTGCGGGGTTGGGGAGGCTCCCACGGACTCGGATCGCGCCTTCCCCCGCCCTGAGCCCCCAGACCCTTCGGTGGCCCCGACCGGGGACGCCGGGACCAGGGGACAGGCGCCGCGCCGGCGGGCGGGAGGAGGCGGCTCCTGCGGGGCGCGGCGGGGCGGGGCGGGGGCGTCTGCCGGGCCCCGCCCGGAGGGGACTCGGGAGCGATTATCTGGAAGAACAAAGGAGGCCGGGAAAGGCTCGGCGCCCCCCGGGCCTGGCCCTGAACTTGAACTTGTACTTGACACTTAGTCCGGAAGGTGGCGAGGGAACCCGTCTGAGCTCGGACGGGGGCACCTCCGTCCACCCCCTGTCCTGGGTAGGGGCGAGCCCACCCTCCTCTGCGCCTCGAGGGAGCCGGGCATCCCCAGGTGCCCCGGGCCCCGGCGCTCCCCGACCTGCCTTGGACTCGAGGGTTCTGGGGTCCCCGTGTCCCCTCGGAGAGTCAGGGTGCGGACGAGGCCGCAGGGTCTCCGGCCCCGAGGAGTCAGCCGGGGCCCTGCGCCCCCACCCCGCGTCCAGCCCCACCGTGAGCCCGGCCCGCAGCCGGAGCTGTGCGGGGCCAGCCGGATTCTCGGCACGTCGCGTCGGCGGCAGCTATTCAGTCGCTAATTGAACGTTAATGGCAGGTGCGGATGAGGTCACCGGAGCTGGCTTTTCTCACACATTTTTCATGCAAATTCTCGAAACTCTAAACAAATTTAAATAAAAAGCTCTTTGTGCCGCGCGCCCCTCAGTCCTCTCCCTCCCGCCCGGGGTCCCGGCTCCTCCCGGGGCCCTGGGGCCCGAGCCTGCTGCCCGGTGGAGCGCGGCCCGCGGGGGGAGCCGGGGGCCCTGGGCAGCGCCGCCTGCCGGCATGGGTGCAAACCCCGCCGCTCCGCCGGTGGCCAAACGCGGCCCCGGCTGCTGTGGGGCGAGTGGGAGAGGCGTTCCACTGGAGTCGTGGGGCAGGGGAAGCTGGGGCGCCAGTCCCTTAGGGAGGAAGTGCGGGCAGTGGTAAGTGTCCGGCATCTGGACAGGCCTGCCTGTGCTGGCATCCTGGCTGCACCTGCACCAGCACCCACACCCACCAACTGGCCACCTTGGTCGGCTGACTAGGCCTGACTCTCTCCATTGGTAAAACAGGAATAAAGATAGTGCCCAGTTATGCATACGGTTGTCTGAGAATTCAACCATGATTTAGGGCATGAACGAGCACTCAGGACAGTGCCTGGCACAAGCAAGTGTTGACTATTATCTGGGGTCCAAGGGCCTTGTGAGGACAGATGCCGGGATGTTGCACATAGATGAAAAAGCTTGGTGGGGGCTTTCAGGAGATTAGGTCTCCCTGCATCCCATTTTGGTCACAGAGGTGAGATCTGGAGGCCAGGTTTGGGGCTTTGCACATTTCTTAGTCTCTCAGAGACTCCATTTCGTAGTCTGTAAAATGGGATGAAGTCTTATGGGGTCGTTGTGAGGATTAAATGAGAAGACACTGATGGAGGTTTAGGAGGAGTCTGGAGGCCGCCCCACAATCCAGACGCTCCAGAGTCCCTCTCCGGAGGGCAGTACACCTAAGATTGCCACTCTCAAGGCTAGAGGTAGGCCGAGGGCTGGCCGGCGACCTTCATCTTCTTACCCAAAGGGCCCCAGCCCAGGTCAGGGAGACAGACTGTCCAGGGCCTTGGGAGGTTTCTTCCTCCACCCCTTTCACGTCCATTCCAGGGTCCCCACCACGCCCTGACACACCATGACCTCTTTGCTGGTGGCTAGGTCTTACTTTCCTCCCCCACATCTTCCCAGAAACACTGACACAGACATGGAAGGCTTTGCAAGGAAACTTCATTTGTTGTGGGTTGGGGAGAGAGAAGCAGGGGTCCACAGGAAAGGAAGAGGCCTGTCTCCCAGAACTTGCCCCAGTCCTCCCTCAGGACCATCCAGGGGACACACCGGCCCCGGAAGAGTCCTAGTGATTCGAGCTGCCTGGTGAGATCTCTGCTATCCCACTTCTGTTTCTGCAGCTTTGCCTTCTCAGAGCCCTCATCAGGCCATCCTCTGGGAAGCACTAGGGCAGACCCGGGGGTAATACGCATCTTCCTGCCAGGTCCCCTTCAGGTCAGGAATCCCAAAGCAGCAGCAGAGGCTGCAGGAGTGCAGAGGATTAGCAGCCATGGTACCGGGAGGCTATAGCACCTAGAGACCCTCAGACCCCACCCACTCCCACCTCCCACCAAGTGGTGACCCTGGATCTTCTCTAGGACCCAGCCCCCACTCTCCAGTGCTCACTCAGGCTTGTCTTGACCACCTGGGCTGCATCCTTGCCTCCAGGCCACCACCACCAGGAAGCCCATCTGGACAACCCTACTGCCCCTGGACAACTCTGGAGGAGAGGCTGTACTACTCAAAGGCCCCAGCCACTTCGAGGTTCTATAACCCTCCTCCCCCCACTCTACTGTCCAGTCCAGGGCTGGGCACACTGCAAGGATATAGATGGCATTAGGTGAAATTGGGGGAGGACCCTAGGCAAGGTGACCTTGCAGAGGAGGGGTTAATGTCTCTTGTGTATGGAGTTGGTGAGGAGGGGTTGCAACCTCTTTTAAGTGACCAAGCCAAACAGGATCTCCTTGGGGTTAGGAGTGTAGACTTTAGAGTCGGAGACTGAATCTCAGTTCTGGCACTTACTAGCTGTGTGATTTGGGACCTATAACTTAACTTTTCTGGGCCTCAGTTTCCTCATCTCTAAAATGGGTGTACCAATGGTACCCACAGCCCATAAAGTTGTGAGGAGTCACTGCACTAAAACATCTGCCTGGCAGCCTGGCAGCCCTCCACATGTGGTAGTTCTTGATGCTTCTTTCCTCCCCTCTCCACTGTCCCCACAGCCGATTACAGTGACTGTAGCTCCACCCAGGCCCACGGATTCCCCAGGCCCCTCTGGGTAGCCGCTGGATCCAGTCGATGACGGCACCTCTTTCCCCCACCTCGCCCGGGCCTTGGGGGCCCAGTGGAGAGCTCCGCTGTGGGCTGCGGCTCCCTCTGGCCTGCCTCGGAGTAGCCGGACCCCACACCTCCCTACTCCTATGGCCCCACGTCGCCCACTCAGAGACACTGGCTGGGCCATTTACTTTTCCCGAGGGTGAAGCAGGCAGGGGAGGAGATTGGCGCTGGGCGCCACCCTTTCAGCACAGTGATGTCTCTCTCAGGACAGGCACTGCTTATGCAAATAGGGCCTTTCACAGCCCTGTCTACTCCTCCCGCAGGCCCGAGGCCCACCAGCCTCCCACACAAGGACACCTCTCTAGTGTGGTGGCGGATGGGGGCACCTCCCTGCCCACCTGGCCCACAGACCAGTGCACTGGAGTGGGGTGGGGTGCAGCTGGGGCTTCCAAGGGCCCCTCCCTAAAACAGACAGCTCCTGAAGGCAGAGGGGCAGTGTCTACTTATCTACTGTAGTAAAACAGGGAGCCCCCCAAGCCTTCTCTGTGCTGAGGAGCTCTGAGAACCAATCGACTACTCTTCAGCATGGGTGAAATTGGAATAACGATACCCACCTCAGCTAGACCCAGAGAGACTAAGCCTGGCACTTAGTAGGCATTTAATTAACAATAGCAGCCATGATGATAATATGTGATTATTAGGCCCCAAAATGGCCAATGGCCAATGGGATATTTTTCGGCAACATCAGCACCATCCTCTTAGAACTCCCACTCCAAGTTGGTTAACAGAAGTTAAGCGTATTATATTAAACAGCCTCTTCAAATTTTTCAGTAGAAGTATTCCACAAGCGTGGAAAGAAAACATAAGAGCACAGAAGAGTCCATCCATCCATCCCTACTCCCAGAAGTAGCTTTCCAATACATATTCCCAGAAACTCTTCATATACAAGCCTCCTTAAGACTGACACACAAATCAGATCATACTCTATTGCCTGTTCTACAGTTTATTCTATTCATCCAATATACACTGGCCAACCTTCCATATCAGCTTATATCGAGAGATCTACCACATTAATTTTTGCAGCTGCATAGTATTCTACAATATGGATGAACCATAAGTTCCTTTCCATTTCTTTACACTCTTAAAAAGAAATGCTCTGGGGCTGAACTGGTGGCATAGCGATTAAGCATGCGCGCTCTGCTTCGGCGGCCAGGGGTTCACAGGTTCAGATCCTGGGCACACACTGATGCACTGCGTGTCAAGCCATGCTGTGGCAGCATCCCATGTAAAGGAAAGGAAGATGGGTACGGATGTTAGCCCAGGGCCAATCTTCCTCGGCAAAAAAAAAAAGTGGGGGGGAGGATTGGCATTGGATATTAGCTCAGGGCTAATCTTCCTCACAGAGAAAAAAAAAGAAATGTTCTGATGAACATCCTTGTATATATGTATATACTTCTTTGGGAACTTTTACAAATATGACCACAGAGTAAATTCCTAGCTGTGCAATTTGTTTGTGACCAAGTATATGTACCTTTTACATTTTGATATTGCCACATTTCAAAAAGTATTGTACGATTTACACTCTCCAACCAACAGTGTTTGAGAGTGTCTGAAAATAGACACATGATGGTAAGAGAAAGGCACCAGGATCGCCAGCTGTGTGAGATACAGGCCATGGAAGCATCCGAAGAGCCCACTAAGAATGGCATTGCACTGGTCTGTTGCCCTGAGGGCAGTGCCCAGTAGTTTCCTCCTGTCTAGGTCCGCGCAGGCTGGTGACCCAGGGTGCCCTGAGTCAGAGGGGAGTGGGGCCAACAGGGGTGCTGGGAGTGGAGGGCAGGCTAGCACAGCTGGGGTCCCGCCTGAATGGTTTCCTGTAGCCATTGTCTCTGCCTTGCCTGGTCTCCTTGGGGGGATTTTATTTAGGGGTCTTTGGAGAGAGGGTTGGGCAGGAGGAGGAGGAGGAGGGTGTGCAGTTCTCACCAAAGGCACCCAGGAATGCGTCACAGGAAGGAAAGAGGAAGGGGGGACCCATCCCTGGGAGAGACGGGACGTCAAGAACCCCTGACTAATGAATAGTGAGTCTGCCCTTGAACCTCACTGGGCTTCGCCATTCTCAGGCACAGAAAAAGAGCCGAGACACGTCTGAGCCCAGCTGCACGGGGACGGTGGCGGTTCATCTCAGACACTTTGACAGGCCGGGCCTTTTCCCTGCATAGCTCAGATCTGCCTCCCGGCTCCCCTGGCAACAGCACAGCAGCATGGCTCCCAGGTCCAGGCCCTGCCTGCTGTGAGCAGGAGGAGGGAGGAAGAAGAGCACCAAGGGGAGGACAGCTGGGGAGAGGGAGTCATTAACTCCTAGAAGGCTGGAGCCCCTGGCTTTGGCAACCTCCCAGCATGCTGCCCTGGGTCCTCTGGGGTGGAAATATGGATGGTGGAGAGCTTCTGTTTGCAGGAGACCTGGCCAGAGCACCTTGGACCCAGAACAGGCACAAGGTATGACAAGGGCAGAAATGGTGGCCAACAGGCCAAAGGCAAAGGCCTCCATGTTCCCCAGTTCCCCCGCCAAGTCCCAGATGGGCAGGACTGGGAGTGGACCCTGCACGGTGCCCTCTGCCTAGGTCCTCCTCCTCCATCCTGGCCCCTGATTGCTGCGGCCTCAGGACAGCAGCCACTGCATCTTCCCTTCCTGCTCAGCTTTTCCCCTTCTCATGATCTCGAGTGTCCTGGCGTGGCTCTGTATTCCAATCCTGTGACCTTGGCAAGATCCGCAGTTCCATTTTAAGAGAAGCTGAAAAGAGGCTGTCCCATCGCACTTCACAGGACAATCTAAAGATAAGAGAAATAATATGTGAGAAGGAGCTTTGCACTCTGGGGAGGAAGGTGTCCTATAAATCTCATTCAGGTATTATTAGGGCTGAAAGTAGGTATTTCTGCTCCCTGGGGCTCGGAGGAGGAGCTTGCCAGAGGCTGTCTCAGAACCTCCTCAGAAGAGCAGGCCTGAAACTCAAAGGCAAGACGTCAGGAAAGATAACGGTTTATGATCGTGGCCTTTGGAGCATCTGGGTTCAGCTGGGACTAGGAGATAAGAGAGAGAGAGAGAATTTTAAGGTATTTTACCTGTATTATTTCCATGCCTCACGGCAACTTTATGAAAAAGGTGTGGTTATCCTCATTTTAGAAATAAGGAAATAAAGGCTCAGAGAGGTTAAGGGCCAGTCCCAGGTCACAATGGTCATACAAGGACCTGAGCCCATATCTGCCTGACTCCAAGGCCCGCACTTGTGTCAGCTGTCCCGGTGGCAGAGCCACCCCCCTGCAGGTGCTGGGAGAGGGGCCATGCACCGAGAAGTAGCACTCCCCCATGGATTGATTCTCAGGCTTGGAGCTTCTGAGTCTGAAGGCCCCAGCCAGGGAAGTGAACCCACACTGCAAACCCACCCCGAGGGCCACACCACGCAAACAGAGCCACCAGGGTGAACACTGGTCAGAGCAGATGGAAATAGAAGAGAAAGTTCCAGATCAGAGGCTGGGGTCAAACTCAGCTAGGACGTATGCTCTCCAACCCAAGTCTTGCTCTGGGCAGATTTCTTCCCAGCCTCATGTGACTTGTGAGCTGGGATTTCATTGTTCAGCCTCTGGGCGAAGGTGCCTCCCTGCACCCCTGGGCAGCCTGAAAGGGGAAAGCTGGTTGGGTTTCCCGTGAGCCAGGACCTGGGTGTGAGCCTGGGACTGGGGGTTACTGGCAGCTAACAGAGGAGAAAAAGTAGGAAGAACTTCCAGATTATAAAACGTCAGAGCTAAAAGGGACCTTAGACGCCATCCTATCTGATGCTCCTTTTCCAGGTCCAGAAATGCAAGGCGTTTGCCCAAGACCACTCAGCAGGAAGACCGGCTGGAGTACAACTCCCTGACTTCCAGATAGGTTGGGCTGTGAATTCCGATACCTTGTCACTCTACTAGGACACCTTGGGCCCTCAAAGATAGGGCCCACCCAACAAGGCAAAGAGAAGAGCCACGTAAAAGAAGCTACTGTTGGCAAAGCACACCAAGTGTCAAGGGGTGGCTTCAGGAAGCCTGGGGCTGAGGGCAGATGCGGCCTTGAGGCCAGAAGCCTTCCTGGATGACAGCACACGGCTCCACGCCACTGCCCACACCACCTCTTGTACCCCACAGCCAGACAGTAGGAACCATGAACCTTCTCTGGATGATAACAAAACAGAGGCACGAGGAGGTGGATCAGAACATGGACAGGCCCCAAGCCTGACCCACAATGCTTTTGAGGAGAAGGGACAGGAAGGAGGGGCAACTTCAGGGGACATGGGGAAGGTGAGAGACCCCAGGAAAAGCTTGTCCCCACAGAGCCTGGTGGCAGAGCTGCAGCCAGGGCAGGGCCTGGAGCTGGGAAGGACCTCAGCTCACTGCCCTCTGCTGCTGGGTCCTCTGCCAGGTGCCAGGCAGACCTGACCTGCTCAGAACGGAAAGGAGATCCGGGGATCCCGCATCCTGCAACCTCGGCAGGAACTGCCCTCGAGGGAAGTCTGTGTGCTTGCTGATGCACAAACACGTGATGGAGCAGAAATACGCAAAGACAGATGAACCCATCTCAGCCCAGCTGTGCCCTCCTTCCTGGGCTGATGATTTGGGCCAGCTGCCATTCTGACTGGCCAGAGCCCATGGCTAAAGATTTCTGTATATCGTTGCTGTCCTCATCCCCTAATTCACAGCTACACTAACAGACCTGCCCATACCTACGGGAAAGGGAGGAGGAAAATTAACCCTATTTCGTGTTTCCCACGTGCTTGACACTTCTCACCGCAACTCCAAAGGAAGGATAATCACTCCCATTTCACAGACGAGGGTTTAGAGGCTCCAAGACATTCAGGGGGCTGCTGCAGAGCGACACCAGAGGTAGAGCTCCTCCTCTGTCCCTCCTCTCCAGCCAAGGCCCGGGGCCCGGGGCCACCCCTCCTGGAGGGCCAGAAGCCTGTGAACCAGCCCGGCTCATGCTCGGCATTCCTGCCTCAATCTCCTAACTCCCGGGGGTCTCGGGCTTCTCAGTCTAAGCAGGGCGGGGCACACTGCCCTGCACATTCGCTTAGTTCTAGAACAAATCCCACCCCTGACCAGCCCTGACAGCATCTTCCTGGCTGACTGCAGGAAGGAATACCTGCACCTCACAGAGGGCAGCAGCTTCTAACCGGGATGGGGAGCCAGAGGAGTTGGGGGCTGGGGAAAGGGTGGGGGCAGCTACCAAACAATAACAACTTAGCCATGCGGAAAGGGCTGGAAAGCTTTAATCTGGGTTCCTCCTGAGGAACAAAGAGCAAGGTGACACTGGCGCATGCAGGGCCTATGCCCTAGCCCTCCACTGGGCACCACCCCGTGCCGGAGGTCCAGCCTCGGGAGGGGGAGCTGCGCTTGGAATGTGATTCTCCGGCTTTGCTTGACGCTCCGTTAGCAGAGTGCGACTCCCCAGATCCCCTGTCACCTCCTAAAGCCTCCACCAGCCCGCCCCCCAGCACCAGGCTGATCACCAGATTAAGGAGCTCAGGGCTACAGTGAGGCAGCTAAAACCCGGGAGGGAGGAGTGGGGAGGGGCAGGCAGTGGGCAGCTCTCCCAAGGCCCTCCCCACCCTGCTGCTCTCCCCCACCCCTCCTTTGGGCCCCTGCCCTGAGCTCTAACCTCTGTACTCTTCTCCAGATACCCAGCTGGAGTGAGGAGCAGAACAGGAAACAGGGAAAGGCGTAGGAAAAGAGAGGGAGAGGGGGAGAAGCAGCCAGGATGGCAGAAGGGGTGTACTGGGGTGGGCACTGGCTGGGGCGTTCAGTCAGGGGAGGAAGGTGAGCACTGGAGAAAGGCCCAGGGCCTCCCCTGCCTGGACTGAGCACCACCTGACGTCCATCCCAGAGGCTCCCTGTGGGTTTCTCCAGGCAGTTACCCGACTCCAGAGCAAGGTGCATCCCACAACACCTGAGAAGAGAGCGGGAAGGAGCACCAGAGAGGGGGAGGCTGGCACAGAAGGGACAAGAGAAGGAATTTGGGCATTCAAGGCTGGTGGCCCCAGCATTTCCTGAGACAAAGTCATCCCAAATCATTTACAATACAAACACAGGAAAAAAAGTTCCCTTCTGTCTGCATGGAGTCACCAGATCTGTACGAAATGAGACAGGAAGCGTCCATCCAGGATAAAGACCCAACAGGAAGGGACTGGAGACGTCGGCACAGGGCTTTTTGGACTGAGTGTCCCAGGCTTGGACTGTCAACGACCCAGAAGCTGTGCCGAGAGGGCAGCGCCAGTGGTGCTGAGCGGGGGAAAGGCCAGGGAAGGGCCTCGGAGCCAGACCCCTGGTCACTGGATCCTAAGACCCCTGCACCTGAACAAGAGGGGCCATGCTCCATGCCCCCACATCCCCCCACCTCCCGGGGTTACTGTGAGAGGCTGTGGAGAGCTGGGAACTCTGAAGGCAAGACCCAGAAAGTTGCCTGGAGGCCCAGCCCGACAGGCATCCAGCCCCTCCTCGGCCCTGTCCCCCACACTGGGGCCTGCAGGGGGCGATGGGGACACACCCAGGGCCCGGCCCACAGCTGCTCTCATGCCAGCTTCTCCTTTGCCGCCACCGCCAAGCTCCCTTCTGCTGGGCTGGGGCCTGCTTCCCACCCCTGCAGGGTAGGGACAGGAGGAGAAGGGCTGTGGCTGCGAGGGGGGCTCTGTGAGGACCTGGGAAGAGAGGCCCTGCCAGCTTCTGATCCTCTACTTGCTCCAAAAACAGAGGCCCCCACTCTGGTGTCAACAGGAACGAAATCCCTCCTATAACACCCCTCTACCCCAACCAGAATTCACTGGTCCTCTTCCTGGCATTGTGCTCCAACAGTGAGTGCTAAAACACGGGTCTGAAATGCTCACCACCATCAGACTCTCTGAGCTAGAAGGAACCAGGAGATGCCTGAAGTGAACTCATTCATTTTGCCAGCGAGAACACCGAGATTCAGGGTGTAGGGGAGACCTGGCCTAACCGAGGTCACACAGCGAGCCGGTGGCAAGGACATGCCTCGTGCCCTGTCTACCAGACCCTTTTCCTGTTCAGGGCCAGGCCTCGGCAAGGGCCTAAAAGAAAGCTTCTCCATCATATCCCAAACAAGATCCTGGCCCCACGGTGGGCGGCCAGGGTCTGGGGCCAGGGGAGGCCGTAATGCGATAAGCAGACTGGCCATCTGGCTCAGGGACAGAGGAGAGCCCAGACTGGCCGCTTCTGCTGCCCGATCCCAGGGGGCCCTGTGTCGCAAGAGACAGACTGCCAGATGGACAGGCACTGGCCTGGGTCTGGGTGGAAGCCAGTGAGTTCCCTGTAGTCAGAGCTAACTTTTCAGATGCGGTGGGGTAGGAGTAGAGGGGGCATAGGGAGCAAAGCCAGGCCCTCCAAAGGGCAGAGAGACAGAAAAGCAGGATGGGGGAGCTGAGATTCCCACCCAGGCTCAGAGCCTGGCCCCCCAGGTAGGCCCAGCCCGGCTTAGCTCCACAGCCACAAACAGGTCCCCCTCCCAGGAAAGGCAAACACATCTCCCCTGGCACTTTCTCAGACATGCATGCAAAACTAATTAACATGGGGAGACATGCGAGCAGCCGGCCAGCTCCACACCCTCGAGTCCACGCAAACAAGGCGAGCCCTTGTCCAGGGACGTGCACAAAGCTTTGTTGCTAATTTAGGCATCTGTCTCTGTCTGGTCTGGTCCTCCTGCCTGTGCTGGGGTTTTTCCCAGCCCCTCGGACAATGCTGGGAACAGGCCCGCCGATCCCTTATTCAAATCACACCCAGGACAATGAGCTCATTGTGCAGGCCACAGAAAAGGGGATGCGGGGGGGTGGGTAACGGGGCATTGGGACTGGAGAAGGATGGGGGGGTGAAGAAAATGGGAACCCAGGAAAGTGTTTACTAACACAGCCCCTGCAGCTGCCTTGGGCCCCTCTCCCCGTCTCCGCCTGGCTGGCAGCCGGGGAAAAGTCCCAGGACTCCGAGGTGGGGGTCCCAGAGTGGATGAGGGTCCTTGTGTCTACTAGGCCAGCAGATGCAAAGTCTGTCTCAAACCTTTGCCTTGTTGCCCTCTCCCACCTTCAACAGTCTACAGTTTCCCCCGTATGTCCACCGCCAGACATGTTTTTAACAGACTGGTTTGGGGGTTCTTTTTTTCCTTCCTGCGGACTGAGCCGTGTAATGTACAGATCCTGACAGCAGAGGAGGAGACGGGGCTGGGGGGAGAGGTGCTGGCGGCTGGGCGGGGTGGGGGGACCTGCTGTCTCAGCCATTGTCTTCAGGCAACGTTTCATTTTCTCCTCCTTCCCAGCTAATAAATTAGAGAGGAGACCATGAGTTGCGAAGGGACAGGCTCCCCACGGACGGTGGGCGGGCAGGCAAGTCTGTGAGCTCACGGCAGATGGGGCTCACCAGCCCTCGGCTGCTCACACACCTGGTCAGACACTCACATGCAGCCCCATGCAATGAGCAGCATAAAAAAAAATCTATATATCTACACACACACGTATATACATATATAAATCTATACATAAACATATATATAAATCAACCAAGATACCTGAGGGGGGATCTGGGGCTTTGAAATGCCCTCCCTCCTACCAACACCCCCCCAGTTCCTTGTCGCACTGAGCGCGCCTAGACAGGCCGACGTAAACAGACACAGACAGCCTGACACTGACACGCAGACACAAAAAGAAACACACACACCCAGAGGCAGCCCCAGACATACACTGACAATGGTGTAATGCATGCAGGACGTGAGTGCATTCAGTCAAAAGCCCACACTGCTGGCCACTGGCCACCCCGCACTGGGGAAGCTGAAAGGTTATGGAGAGGCTGCAAGGACCCCAGCAACCTCCTCCCCCGCTCTGTCCCGGACCGCAGCGGCAGCGGGAGACTGGGAGGGGAAGAGGGGAAGGGAAACACCATGTCAGGCATCCAGATGGAAGCAAATGCCTCCTGAGACAGAAAAGTTTGGAACTGGTCTCAGCCCTTAGTCAGGGTTGTTTGAAGTATCCTGGAGAATTTTTTGTGTGTGTGTGAGGAAGATTAGCCCTGAGCTAACATCTGTCGCCAATCCTCCTCTTTTTGCTAAGGAAGACTGGACCTGGACTAACATCTGTGCCCATCTTCCTCCACTTTATATGGGACGCTGCCACAGCATGGCTTGAGAAACGGTGTGTCGGTGCGTGCCCGGGATCCGAACCCCTGGCCGCCGCAGCAGAGCGCGCGCACTTAACCGCTATGCCACGGGGCTGGCCCCAGAATTTTTTTTTTTAATACTGAAAGAAAAGGTGTTTAAAAGTCATCTTAATTGTCGTGCATTTCGAGACATATCTTGAAGTTGGGGCAAAGTGGAACCTTGCTGGGTAGTTTTCCCCTGCAGGAGAATACACAGGTTGAAGGGATTTCTTCCTGCAGTTAAAATACTTTTAAGAAGGGTATATGAGGATGAAGAGGAACACAGGTGGTAAAGATCTCAGAGGCTCTTTAAAATGTGCTTCTGGGGATAAACGAGAAGGGACAGCTCCCTCTCCACCGGCCCAGAGCAGTGGAAATATGCTAGGTTGAGCCATACAAAATTACCAATATTTGACTGTTTTAATCTACAAAAAAGAAATTTCAAGACTGGCCCAGTGGCACAGTGGTTAAGTTCGTGCGCTCCACTTTGGCAGCCCGGGGTTTGTGGGTTCAGATTCCAGGTGCGGTCCTACACACCACTCATCAGCCATACTGTGGCGGCATCCCACATACAAAATAGAGGAAGAGGGGCACAGATGTTAGCTCAGCAACAATCTTCCTCACCAAAAAACAAAAAGAAAAGAAAGAAAAGAAAAAATAAATTTCATATGGGTCAACCTAATAGGCAGCTAGCTCCAAGAACCACTGGGAGTATTTTCCCTTTTTGTATTTCCTCCCCAAACTGGGTTATTTTATTCCCAAAGAAGAAAAAAATAACAGTAATCTAAGACCCAATCTACCTTGTACCATCCGTCTACAGCCACATAACTACATCTTGCAGAGAGGTCAGTGCAGCCGCTGGAATAAACTATGAATATGCACGCACGCACGCACACGTGCACGCACGCGCACACACACACAGCCCAGGGCCTGTGTCAGGACAGGACCCACCTTCAGACTCCTCCACCAGGCTCCTGCTTCTCCTTTCTGTCTGCTGACTCTGGAGCGTGTCCTGGAGACGACAGAAGGAATATGAGAGGAGAACAGTATGGGAAACGGGACAATCATGCTCCTGGGTTCTCCTCTGGAGGAGCATCAGGGGCCAGCACAGGAGTCTGTGCATGCACTTTGTCCTGGAGGAAACATCAACCACGCAGCTTCATGGCTAAAGCATGTGCTGTCAACTGGCCACCAAATTAAACCCAAGGCCAGCCTCTGTGCATATGACATTCATTCAAATGACTTCTAGCAGGGTCATGCAAGGGAAGCCAGAAGGGTGCCGATGTCACTCAGTGTAGGGAAGGCTCACCCCTTGCCAGCATCTGGACATCCATTTGTCCCATCGCTCACTGTCACAGAACGAAGAGCACACTGCACCTTCCTGGGAAATCACTCTCACCAACCTCTCTGGGGTTTCCCAGGGAAGGAAAGAGGAAGGTTTTGGAAGCAGAGTCCAGCACGGCTCTGCATCTCACTACCTGCTTCTTCCTTGTCCACAGAGGACAGCCTGTTTCACATACGCTCATCTTGCCTGCCAGCAGCAGATGGCCAGTCCACACAGAAGCTGACGGGAGGATACTTCCCCTGAGAGTCTCCTAGTGGCCAAGGACCTGGTGCTCCAGTCAAAGATCTGGAACCACTTTCCATGCAGCTGGAAGTGGCCAGTCCCTCCCACATCTTTGAGAAGTACTTTAACCACAAATGCCATGTAACTTCTGGAGTTTTGTCTTTCTAAACACATACAGACACCCAGACCTCAACAACAAAACCACCAAAGTAGTAATAATAATAAGATGAAACGTGTCGGGCCTTCTCGCTCCTGGGAGGCAAGTGAGAGAGTGACAGAGCCTGCAGTCCGGGCTTTAGGGCTGATGTGATCGTTTGCAGGGCAGACCCCAACCTGGGGGCTACATGGGTGACTCTTCCAAACCCCAGATGTGTTGAGAGAAGGCAGATGGGTGCCCAGTGTTGTTAACTTATATGTGGGCTCACCTGCCAACCACTGCACTCAGGATCCAGTCTGAGCAGAACCAGGATAGAATTCTAGACTTGATGCCCCAAACAGCATCTGATTTCTTCCAAGGAGAAGAAAGCTTCTGTACATGAATTCATCCACATGTAATTCATAATTTGATTGCATTTAAGATGTTCCCTACCAATCTTACATGCAAATCTCAACAGATTACTGCTATGCTGATTCCTAAGACAAAAGTTGTTTTTTAAATGAAGAAAAGTCTATTGAGATGGCACAGTTCTGTACAGAACCAATGGAATCTCGAAAATCAAAGTTCTAGCCCAAGCTAAAAGGCAGCTTAAGGTCATCATGGACAAAGCATGGCCTCTGACCAATGGCTTCTGACCTGCTCTCCCAGGCTCTTGGGGTGGGGAGAGGGGCAGGTGAGCCAGGAAGCCCCAAACTGGTGCGAACTGTCACACCTCCAGTGCCTACTTATCCAGCACCTCCCTCCCGCAGCCTAGCCTTCCATCCTGGACAGATGGATGAAATTCTGTATTACACAAGCTTCAAGTGCTGGGCAAGGGACTGTGGTTTTCTTCTCTATATCCCCAAGGCCTTGCCCAGAGCTCGACACAGTGCACAGTCAATAAACATTGAACGAATAAATGAATGTGGAAGAAAAAATACAGTCTGGCACAGGAAGCCTTCCAATACCTGAGCTCCACAGTTCCCTTGCAAACTGGGATACGGCTGCATCCGTATCTGGTGCTAAAGCCCAGGCCAAGAGCCATCAAAGGTGAGAGGTCCAGCATGAGTGTGTCTGCTCGGCTCAGGCTGGCTTGGCATCCCCCACACCCATCTTGCACATGGTGACGAGACCAGTTCCCTTAGCCTGCCCTCCACCCCAGTCGTTCTTGGCCTCCAACATCTGACCTGCTCTTCCTTACCCAAATCTCTGGCCCAGTCCTGCAGGACTCTGCCCTGCCACTCCATCCCCATTTCTCAACCTGTTCAGAGAGTCCTTCCCTCTCCTCGGCCAAGAAGACCTGTTTGGGTAAAGTGAGACTTCTCTGACGGCTCCACCCAAACGAATTCCTCCTCTCTTAACTCCCACAGCCTGAGTCCAGCTATCTACCCCTTGCATGTTTGCCTCCTTAGGCTGGTTTCTGCTCCGAGGGGTCTGGGAGCAGGTCAGGGGTTCTCCCGGGGTTCTTTCTTCAGCACGGAGCTTGGAGCTTATGCATGGTCAATAAATGCTACGGCTTATTGTAGACTGACTGACAGAGCTGAGCCCGAGCCCTTGCTCACTGCCTTCCCTGCACCTTCACTGAGTATAGACGTGCGGCCCACCAGTGAGAGGGTCCCTGCAGCAGAGCCTTGCTGCTTCATGCATGCCCAGCCCTCCCCCTCTCCCCAACACACACACCCATTCTAGAGCAGCAGATGGGGGCCACAGACCGACATTTCTCGTGTACCATAAGTATCACTACCCCCAATTTTACAGATGAGAACGCTGGCTCAGAGAGAGAGAGGTGAGATAGTGTGCCCGAGGGGTCTGAATTGGTCAGACAGACCCCAGACACCCACTGAGCCATAGGCGCCACCTCACACCACCATGATCTTGAAGCCTGCAATCCAATAGACAAGAAAAGTGCAGACTAGAAACAACTGAAATGGGGTAAAGAAAGCTGCAGGCTCAAAGGGAAGGGGTGGCTGTAAACGTGAGACCTCCCTCTCTTTACTCCCCCCTCCCCAGCACTCCCCCCAAAATGACACGTCCTCAGAGGCATTCACCACCTCTTCTGTCCTTGGGGGGTGGCTATGATGCCAAACTGGACTATTAGGAAGGTCTAACATTCTCTGCTTAAGGATCAGACAAGACTGGATAGACGACGTGGCTCCCTTTCCCTCCTCCAGAAGACAGCGCTCTCTCAGGGGATGGGACACTGCAGGAAGCAGAGGCTCAACCTCCCCGGGGCATGTGCAATCCCTCGGCACCCGGGGCTGACTGGTGGGCTTGGGCCCACCCCGGATCTTACAGACTGAGGCACAGCCAGGCTACGGGTCACACTGACAGTGAGGAGAAAGCCAGGACCAGGTGGGATGCTTCTCACCCCTCCTAGCCCCTCGCCAAGGCTCCCAGGGGCCCAGCACTGAGCCTTCCTACTCGGATTCTCCAGGTGTGCTGTCAGTCGGAAGCAAGAGACACTACAGAGTCATCCTCCAGCAACCCAAACAAGCTCATGCTGCCTCTCAAAGCTCAGGCCAACTCCCTCGGAGACGAGGGCCCACAGGGGAATCAGACTTCCAGCTATCCAAGGGCTGCAGCTTCTGAGACATACCCCAAGCAATCACCCCAATGGCGTCTGGCTTAGAAAAGAAGGGCAGACCCTAGACTACATTTACCACTTTTTCTGCTCCCCAAGAGATGGGCCTTAAAGAAGATAAAGTATGCCAAGCATTAGCACAGAACTCGGCACAGCATAAATGCTCAATAAATGGTTCCTATCCGTTATCAAGATTCATTATGACTTCCTGCCACTCCTCACCTCCCAGGCTTATGCAATGAGCCTTCTTTTCATAAACTCAAGGCTTACTGGAGCTGGAAGGCCCTTAACCCAGTCCAGAGTTTCCATGGCAGGAAACTGGAGTTTCTGAGAGGGGAAGGGGGCTGGAAGCAAGGCTGGACCCACAGCCAGGAATCCTCCAAGGTGAGAAGGCCCCTCTGCCCTCTGACAGCAGGATGAGCCCAGCGCCTCCCCAGGAAATCTCTCTGAAGACCCAAGGCTCGGCAGGGAGCCAGGGTGGAAGACTTGCCAAGAAGATGCTGGCTCTGAGCCAAGGTGCATCCCAGAAGCCTCAGCTCCCAGAGAGCAGCAGAGACTGAGGGAGGAGGGCAGCCAGGAGAGGGGCAACCAGGAGCCCTCAGGCCAAAGGAAACCCGAGTACAGTGGGTTTGGAGGAACGCGGGATGCACGGCTGCCTTCCCACGCCCCATGGTTTCCACACATCTGGGAGACTATGAAATCACTTTGAGGACAGGGATGGGGGGTGTTCCACCCCGGCACAACGCTGCTGTCACCTACATCTGTGCCCCATTCTCCACAGGGCACTGCTAAACCTCCAACCTAACACTCTTCTGGAGTTGGCTCTTCTCTCTCCACCCTAAAAGCTGAAAAACAGGATGCTGCCTGTAGATTTAGGCTTCTGCCTGGATGGACTGAGGGGTAACCCCCATTTAAGGGGCTGTACTAGGCACCCCTAAAAGCCTCATAAGGCCTGAGTCTCTCTACCCACCTCCAGCCTGGCTTTTCCACGGTCTTCTATGCACAGAGCTCTCTGTGGCCAGAGGCCTTCCAGGGGTGGATCAGCCTTAGTTACTGAGCATCACTGCTGGAGAAGGTCTTGAGGATTCAAGACTAGAAGGATGGCTAGAGGATTCGCTAGTCCAGACCAATGAAAATATGAGCTATGTGGATAATTTTAAATTTTCTAGAAGCCACATTAAACAGTAAGAAGAAACAGGTAAAGCTAATTTTAACAGTATATTTTATTTAACCCAATGTTATCATTTCAGCATGTTGCACTGACCACATCTCATGAGATCAGTAGTGGTCAGCATACCAGACAGCACAACTCGTGACTCCAGTAACCTCCCTCATTTTCCGATGAGGATGTGGCCCAAGTATCTAAGGAGAGGGCACCAGGGTAGAAAGGGAAGCCCCAGACTCCATCCCTACAGCTGGGCCCATCAGCCTTTCCTTTCAGCCTCCCAGTAAATACTCGTGGCCTCTGAAATAGACCGTTTTACAATAAATCAAATTCAGGGGGACTGCAACGTGAACCTATTTGAAACAGACAACCTGGAGAGGAGTAGAAATGGACAACCTTGACATCACAAGCTCGGAACAAAGACCAAAAGAAGGGAACAGGAGGGAGGTTCTGGGAGACCTCTGCATTGGGGGCAAGTCTGGATGAGGACCTCGTGGGTCCCACCCCGATCAGAGCCACCTGGCTCCTTTGGGTTGTAAATACCCATGCTCCAGCCCTGGGTCTGGTGAATTTTCTACCACATCTCCTTGGAAGAACTACCCACAAAAGCTCCTCTCTGCTTTAGAAGGCAAGAACAAGTCGTGCATTTACCCAGTGCCTCTAGTCTTCTTACTCCGAGTCGCCATGCCAACACACAGTCATAATTACCAAGGAACGCGCCAATAGTGGCAGCATTGACAAAGACACTATATCAGGGCCTGTGAGCTAAGCAAGGTCAGGCTCCTCGCGGCCCCCCAGCTTCCTGCCCACTTCCTTTATTCCACTCAGATCCCTCTCTCTCCCTTCATTCTTTCTCTCTCACCCAGATGGTCTCTGATTACAGTTTCTCTGCAAAGGAAGGCACTATAGCTCAGTGTATAAAACACTTTTATAGCAATAGGAGACAGGTTCTTCTTTGAGTCCCAATTTTAACTTGTGGGAAAAGTCACTTTAACATCCAGGCCTCAGTTATTTTGCCGTGAATGGGGAGAATATTCTCGACAGCGCCTATTCAGCAAGTGGGCGCCTGCATTTAATTCACCTACTAAATTCAGAGGCTGATGTGTGTCCAGTCAACTCTAAGATCTTCTTTATGATCAGCACCAGAGATACCAGAAGCTCAGGGAAACAAAAGAAGGTTCAGATCAGAGAGGGAGTTGGTTCTAATACCCTGAGAACAGCAGGGCTTACATCTCCCCCCAGGAAGGGTGAAAATCTCAGAAAAGGAGCCAGGAGCAGCTGAATGATGGGCTCTATCAGATTATAAAAAGATGAGTGGGAAGGATGAGAACTATCAGGCTAAGTGACAAGCATCCTGAGGCCCCCAGTGAGGACGAGGACATGCACCCGTTTAAAATGAGAGGTCAGAAAAAGAAGGCAGACAGCCATCACCCGGGGCCCTACACAAGAGCGCCCCAATTTCAGAACACCCAGTGCACCAACATCTGAACTTACAAAGGAGATAAATTGGAGGCTGATGATTAGCATCACAAAATGATTATTCCCTTTGTAAAAGGCTTCACTGCAGGACTGCTTTAAATAGTGCATTTAAACCATGATCTGATTTGCTAAATTCGATTTATACACATCTACTGCCTAAGCTGGCGTGCGGCTGTATTTACATGTCTTCCCTTGGCACGGAGGAGGGGAGAGGCCAGCCATTATTTGGGGCCTTTAATCCTCGGAGATAGTAACTAATCTGGGGAGCTGAACCCTGTTTTTCTTCCACAGCTGGGGCTTTAGATGTAAACTGGCCTCAGCTCTCCACCCTGCTTTGCCTGGGCAGAGCCACCCAAAGACAACAGTCAGGACTTGGCCAGGATCTGACGGAGCCTTTCTGCCAAAAGGGGCTCCTCACCAAGCGGATCCCCTCCCCATACACAGGGGTGACAACTTTCCGGTACAAATTTCCAGAGAAGCTGGTCTGTGGCAGGCTCACTAAATTGATTCAGCACCTACAGTTATCATGCCAGGGCTTCAAAGGCTGCCTTTGGGAGCCAAGGAAATTGACTAATCTGTGTAAGTTGTGGGGATCTGATGAGCCACATTCTGCAATGTATACTCAAGCCACAGGAACCAAACCTGGGTGGGCACGGAACAGCTGGCCCTCCACCCAAAGAGGACAAAAGAATGGGTCCACCAGGTCTCATGGCAACGGTGCTGGTGCAACAGGGAAACCCCCCTTAGTTCACATGAAGGGGCTCGCAGGTCTCACTGGCAACAGGTCCCTCCAGGGAGAAATGACCCCTTCCGGGGAGGGCCAACCATGTGATGGGGCAGTTAGGAGCCGGACCACAGTCAAAAGGGGAAATACACCACCCAGCTCACACCATTTGCCCAAAGAGAGAGGTCTAGGGAATTCATGGGCTCAGGAATGCAACATTCAAAACACAAAGTCCCCCCAGAGAACTGAAGCCAGAACCCCTTTCCAGCACCACCCCTATCTCCTCAGTTTAGCCTTTAAGAGAGAACTGTTCACTCATTTATCAAATATTTACAGACACCTACAATGAGGAGCCCCGCCCAGCACTAGGAACTGAAGGCAAAGAAAGGCACAGGACAGCGTGCAGGTCTGAAGAGTTTATACTGTGGGATAGAGGGATCACTAAGAACAACTAAACCATTGTTGAGAAGCCCACTAGAGCCAGCTCACAACAGGACGGAACCTGGACTAGGAATCAGGACCCCTGGGTCCCAGGCCTTGCTCTGCTAGCTAACGTCATGTGGGGAAAATCACTTGACCTCTCTGGGCCTGGTTCCTCATCTGTGACATGAGCAGTTGACCTACATAATCACCAAGCTTTAAATTTTCTATAAAGCTTGTGGCAGAAAAAATGTTCATATCTCTAAAAATCCTGATAAACTTTCTTTTTTGAACAAGGTTATAAACCATCATATTTTCATCTTTGTGTTGGCTGCCAGAAGGCTCAGGACAACCACAGTTTTAAATCCTAACATCTATTTTAGGCCAGGAGGTTGGCAGGGAGGGGTGACAGGACAGCCCTCACCTGTGAGGTCAGGCTGTATGGGGACAGGCTTGAATTCAGGACAGGCTTGGGGCTTGTTCAATAGAGGAGACCACAGTGGTGACTAATCCCAGTGTTTCTGCGTATGTGTGCATGTTCCGAGCCTGTGGTGAAGAACTCAAGCTTTGAGGCAGACAGTCCCGAATCCACATCCTGGCTCTGCCAGATCCTCGCTATGACCAAAGTCACAAAGAAGGAATCATCACCCTCCCTGTCAGGCTGAGGCTCGAACGCATGTGAAGCGCCAGGCAGAAAGCCGCACTCAATAAACAGAACGAACATAAGCAGAATTTTTTGGTCAGTCTGTACCAATGCGTACGTGTGGGACCAGCCTTGGGGTAGCGGTGGGTCAACTGGAGCAACCAGAACAACAGCGACAGGGCTTAAAGTATCCACCCAGGTGGGAGGGGGGAGCAGAAGAGCCACATCTCTACCCCCGGGGCTGTGGCCTGGAGGGCGAGCTCAAGCTGCTGTCCCACGGTACTGGCCTGCTTCCTCCGCTGCTGACCACAGCAGCCCTGGAGGATGCGAGTGGAGCCTCCAGGCCCGTCGTAAGCCCCGACCACACCAACCAGACCCCTGCCCCACGCGCCGGCCCCCCCGCTCCCTGCGCTCCCGCTATCCTTGCGCTCGGGAAGGGCGGCCTCGGCCTGCTCGCCACTCAGGCCTCGCGGTTTTAAGAAAAAGCGGGGTTACCATGCGCCTGACATTCCTCGGCAATAATGCAAACGTGCAGTGCCTGCGATTCAAGACGACGAAATAACGCCAGCGCTGCGCCCGGCCCGAGGGCAGGCCGTCTCCGCCCCGGCCTGGTGCGGCGGGCGGGCTCGGGCCACACGCCCCTAACTCCGCGGCTCCTGCCGGGAGCGCACGCAGCGGCCTGGGGCGGGCAGCCGACGGAGGGTCGTGGCGGGCGGTGGGCAGAGGACGGCGGCGTTCAGTCGCGAGGCCTCCCGGGCAATTACTCCCTGGAGGGCCGCCGGGACGAGCGGCGGCGGGGACACGGCGGGGCCGGCGCGCTCGACGCGCGTTCCGCTCCCGTGGGCCGCGGCGCGCCGGGCGCGAGGAGGGGCTCGGGGGCCCGGCGGCGCCCCCACCTACCTCGTGCCCACGCAGCCATCTTGCGGCCGTTCCTCGCCCGCTCAAAATGGCCTCCCGGGCCCGCAGCGCGCCCGCCCGAGCCGCGGTGCAGGACAGGGGGCCACGGCCGCGGGCTGCCGGCGCCCTGGCCTCCCCCTCGGCCAGCCTCGGCGCCCCGTTTGCGCGCCCGCGCCCACGGTCTCTCGCCCGCGGGCACCTCTGGTTCCGAAGGCCGTAGGCCCGGGCAGGGCCCTGGTGGACATAAGGTGTGGATGCTGAAAAAGGATTTTTGTCTTGCTTAGGCTCGCGCGGCCCCCCACCACGCCTCCCGCACCCCCGAGTCTGGCCCGGTTACTCCATTTGCCTTAGTCCGGAGAGTGGAGGCGCGGGCCCAGGCCAGGAGCCCTCCTGGGGCAGCTGCGCCAGTGGACGGGTAAGGCTCTGGCCACTGCGCGCCTCGGGCTCTCCTGGACGCCGATGGGGAGAGCCGGGTGTCCAAGAAGCCGCGTCGGAGACCAGAACCATCAGAGCTGCCATTTACTTGGCGCCTACTGTGTGCTACACGCTGCGCTCCGCGCCAGCTCTGCCAGATTGTACCACAAAGCACGACAAGCCAGTAGGTGTATTATTAACGCCATTTCACAGGGCTCTGGGGGTAGCATGACATTGGATCCGGGCCTGGGGAGAAGGGGGCGCCTTTCTGAAGACCCAGGTAAAAACGCAGCCACTCCACCGACCTGATCCTGGAATCTCCCAACCTCCGGGCTGCTGGCCCGCGAGCGCGCTCTTTGAGACACCTCAGGGCAGAGTCGGGGTGCAGTAGACGGCTCCTCCTCCCACACCCTGGTTCTGACCACTCACCTTTCCTCCGGCACGCCCTTCTACGAACGAACGGGTGCGGATGGCGAGCTCGTGCCCGAGAAGAGAGCACCGAGGAGGGAGCCGCCTGCAAGGGAGTAGCTGTAAAACAGAAGAGAGACATCAGGGGCCCCCACGCCCGCCCAGATGCGTGCCGCTATCCACTAGAAGGTGGGGATGGGGGCACACGCGTCCTCCACGTCCACGACCATAGCCGGTGAGGCTGGTGGGCGCTCTCCCGCGTCGGTCTTGCCCGCCCAGGATGCTGGAGGGAAGCCCGGTGGGGTACTGGCTAAGGGGGGTTCCATCGCGCCCGGAGCTCCTTGCCCACCAAGGGGCCAGGCATCTAGCCACCCGTGAGGTGGGGACCGATGCGCCTAGGACCCAGCGCATCGTGGAGAGTCTGCCAGCGACCTCCCCAGGACGACCCTAGCTTCCCCGGCAGCGCTGCTCGTGAGTCGTGAGACTCGGAACCTGCCGAGCCGGGACCCCAGGCTATTTTCCCGCAGCCTGTTAGAAATCCCGAACCCGAGCTCACATGGGCCTCCTGGCGGCGCCCTCTTTACAGCGCAAGTCAGTCCGGATCCAGCTCCCTTCAAGTCGCTAAAGACACTTACATGTCTCCCTCCCAGCCAGCCAAGCTTGGAACTTTACACCCTCTCCGACTCCCCCCCCCACAGGGTGCACCTTGGGGTCCTGAGTCGTCTCTCAGTTCCGGGCCCAGCGGGCATGGCAGGCACTGGGGAAGGAAGGCGGCTGGTCAGTTCTTCCATGACACTCTAGCCTTTTATTGTCGCTTTCACCCTGTCTCCAGCGGGTGGAGGTTTGAACCTCAGATCCAGGCATTTCTGTGCACCCCTGCCCCAACCTGGAGAAAGAGCTATCATTTGCTCAGCGCCCACTGTATGCTAGGCACTTATGTGTATATTTTACTTAATTCTCACATGACCCCTGGAGGTGCGGGTACTATTATCCCCGTTTCACAGATGGGGAAACAGAAGCTCAGAGAGGTGATGTGACTTGTTAAGGATGCTCTGAGTTGTAACAGCCAAAGCATGCCAAGATAGCCCACCTCACAGGCGTGGGCATCCCTCCCCTGCCCCCAGCTGCTGCCCTTCTGGGACTTGGATTGCTGGCTTATTAACCCAGTCCAGGATGGTCCTGGGCCTTCCACTCTAGTGCCTCCACTCAGGAATTGTCACTCCTAGGGGCAGTAAAGGCCACAGAAGCAAGCCAGTCCTCCTGCTTTCTCTCTGACCAGTGATGGGGAATTTCTGCAGCCCTTCTGGGCACCCCAGAGGCATTTCCACCCTCTTTAGCCTGGGTCCAGAACATTGGGGGACCTGGCGAAGCCTCACACTGGCCAGTAATCCACTCCTGATTTTTAAGATCCCAGTCTACATAGTTACAGAAGTGGGTGACCTGTATTATTATCAGGATAATTCAAGCAGGAGAAAATGAGCTGAAGGGGCAGGGATGGCATGATATTTTTACACACAACCCCCAATGGAGACCTGAGGGGATTCAGGAGCTAAAAAGAGGAACATTTCAAGGAAAAGCCCCTCTCTCTGGTTCCCTGCAAGAGATTTCATCCCAACTGATAATCAGACAGGAAGCTGTTAACTCTCCCAACCTCCAAGCTGAGAGGTGCTTTTTCTTTAAATGACGTTAATGTGACGTCAATATTTCTTTTTTTTTTAATGAAACCTCTATAAGAGACAGCCTCCACTTCAAAAAAATTATGTTCCTTGGGCCTGAGGTGAAAGAAATAAAAGGCAAAATGAAAAAAAAATGTTTGGGCTTTTCAGAAGAGGGCCAGGAAGACAGCCACCACCCTGAAGATGCCTGAGACGGCAAAGATGGCAGCTGAATGTTGAGATGGGGTGGGTACAGCTAGACTTGGGAGGCACCAGGAATGGGGGTGATGGAGGGGACAAGGGTCTGAAGCCACACTCTCCAGAGGACAGAGGAGAGAGGTCCTTTTCAAAATAAACCCAAGTCGGTGGTGTGAGACCAGCATAGCCCAGAGGATGCTGTGGTGCCCAATCCCTTTCCAACTTGCAGTCCATCTCCCCCCTAACAAGACAGAGAAGGCTCGAGAAATACCACCCCTGTACCTTCCTGCAACACACAAAGAACTGGGGTTTGGCCAGAGACAGAGGAGAGCAGCTCCATTCAGCACCCACTAATTCACAGGGGGAACAGAAACGGGGTTGCAAGCTGATGTGGGGGTGAGGCTGACCAGCAAGGGGCTCAGTGCCTATGCAGATGGAAGCCAAAAGGAAGTTATAATTAGCACAAAGCCAGTACCTTCCATTATTAGCTCCCCATTGGCTCCCGGGTGCCTCTGAAGGGAGGCAAGTTGGAATGTGTGAGGCTCACCTGTCCCCGGCTCATTAACAGGACTCAGGTGAGAACAGGGCCGTCCTGGTGGAAGACCAGTCCAAACCAGCCTCCTCCCCAAATATCTAATTACAGGTCTGAATTCTGGGCCCATCCGAGGGGAAAGTGTTTAACACAAGTCCAATTCGACCATAAACACGAAATCTCCTGGACACTGGCTCAGCCAAGCCTCCAAGGACAATGCTCCCTCCAGACTTGAAATAAATTCTTAAAAAAAAAAAGTCCTGATGTATATTCCATGTATATGAAACTCTAGATAGGTCAAAATAATCCACAGTAAGAGACATCAGAAGAGGAGTAGGCGGGGACTGACTGGGAAGAGGCAGGAAGGATGTTTCTGGAGTGAGGGAAATGCTATCTTGAGTGTTGGTTACACGGGCGTAAATGTATTGGTCAGAACCCATAGAACTGTACACCTATGACGTGTTTCTATATGTAAATTATACTTCTAGTAATATATATGTATGTGTTATGTATGTGTCTATATATAACACACACATGTGTACAAAGGTCTTGTCCTCTGATTTCTCCATAGCCTGTGATCTCCTTGATGGGAAGGTTCACACCCTTTTTAAGGGTCACAGTGGAGAAAGGGGCCAGAGCAGATGGGGAAATGGGGCTGTGCACATCTCACAAATACACGGACTTGGCTGGCTGGGTAGGGAGGAGGAATGTCTGAATTGAATCAATTAGCTGCAGAAAACTTCAGAAAAGAAGTAAGGCCCTTCATAAAAACAAAGCCCACTCCTTAATCCCCAAAGGCAATCCTCTCCCCCATTCCCATGGCCATTCCTCAGTAAACAAAGAAATCCTCCTTCCACATCCACACCTCAATATTCATTATGAGCTGACGTTAGGGCCTGCATTCCAGCCTCCCAGAGAGCCCTAATGACTGGAAACCCAAGGGCAGATGACCGAGAGGGTTTCCCCTCTCTCTCCTTTCTCTCGACATCTCTCCCCTTCCCACGGCCGCCGTCTGTTCTTTCTTTCCTCCTCTCTCTTTCTTCTTTTCTTCAAATTAGTGAATAAGCAAACCCAAGGCAAGCAAATCAAGGCAAAGACATCAGTAACTCTACTTTGTTCATTTATTTTGACAAGTGCAGTTTAATTTTAATTATTTATGATAATACTTCATAGTAGACGAGTAAATGTGCTGGGGTATATTTGGTAACATTAATGAAGTCTGCCTAACAGGAACCTTCACTCCAGCACCCCACCTGGAGAGCTGCCTGCCGGAGATGTGGGGTGAGACCACAGGTCTGTGGTAGAGTTGGCAATTTTTTGTGGGGGTGGGGGTGGGGGTGGGGGTGGGTAGGGATCTTAATGGGTTTGAGGATTATTGAAGGGAAAATTAAGCCGATTCTGTAGAACAGGCAAATACTCAAGGCCATAATCGTGTATCGACGTGGACTGTGTGTATTTAAACACCAAGAGAGCACACTTTGTGATAAGGGGGCCCAGGCGTGCACACGTGCCACATGCATATTTACACATGAATCTCGAATATGCAGATCAGCAGAGGCCCAGAGAAATTAGGCTTTGGGCAATTAAAAATTGAAATGAAAATGGAAAATGTGATACACAGAGTTCTGTATCTCTTCAAAGTACCTTTCTCCTATTTATCCTATGCATCAAGTGGGCAAACACGGTGAAAAACGTGGGAGATGATAAAAAGGGTGGGGGTTCTCTGGCTGGTGATTACTTAGGAATGCTCCCTTCCACACACAAGGAACCATGAAAAACAGGTCTCAGTCAATGTAACGTCATTTTAAATGGGACTCATTTCTTTATAGCTCCCCCTCAATCCTGCTGCCATCCTTAACAAAACTGATTGTCACATAAGTATATGATTCAGTACAGAGACCATATATATACAAGAATGCGTATATTATATATATGAATGTGTGATCATTTGGTCCAAACACATACATATCTGGCATACCTCAAGATATATGCTCCAAAGCATTTACATTAATATTATCTACAATAATGATAGACTTATAATACAACTAATACTTAATTTTGGAATATAAAGAAATCATTGACCCTTTATTTTAAAATAAAAAGTACACTTGAGGCTGCCTGTTTCTCATCTCTACCTGGGTTGCCCATGCCCGGGGTGGTTTAGGGACATTTCAGGAGACAGAAGTGGGTTATCTTGAGACCAACTGCACTGCCTGTCTCAGGATAGAGTCTAAAAGCCCAGGTTTGGTCCAGCTTGGGGTGTGGGGGAAGAACTAGTCACTCGGCAATTGCTAGTTTCTCTTACTGGATGATTCCAGTGGGGAGAAGCAAGGCTGCTCCACAACTAAGGTGCACCAAAGGCTCAGAAGAGGGGGGCCCCTTTCTTGGCATAGTCACATATGTGGGTGAGAGGGTTAGCAGAACCTGCCTGCACCCATGAGGTGCCTCGTAACAACATCCCACCCTCCCAGCAGAGGAATGTCTTGCCCATTAGAACAGGATCACCAGCTGGAGGCACCTGGCTCCCAGCTTTCTTGCCTGGCCCCAAGCTCCTCAAACCCTTCTCCTTAAAGCCGTGGCCTGGCTCTGGCGTGGGAAAGGCAGTTTGGAGCTTTTCACAAATCCAGTACCCCCTTGAACCAAAACCAATTAGCCTGGCCCAAGGTCCTGTCATTGAGGCCCTGGCCCTCTTTTCAAACCCCTGCAGCTCAATTGCGGTGAGGGGCCAGCCAGTGAATGCCGGGACCACTTAAAGTGGTGCTTAAGCCGGACTGGCCTGGAAGGAAGGAGCCAGTGCTATGGGAGCCGCAGCAGCCCATTCTCAGAGCCACTGACCAAGGTTTTGTTCCAGCCACAGCCCCCACCCTGGCTCTATTTTTGAAAACCTTCCCCTCCTCTCCGGTTCCCAGCTGTCTGGAGGCAAGATGAAAAGCTGGCTCTAGGAAGCCATGAGACACCAAAACTTGGCTGCCCCAGACAGAAGGGACATCCCCAGGTTCTGAGTTCTGCCCCCAATACTCTGCCCTCCTTTCTATGGGAGAAGGAGCTCTAACATTCATAGAGCACCCACTGTGCACTTGATGCTTTCCACGATGAGCCTGTACACCAGGCTCATGGACACCCATCTTATGGTAGAGAAAACGAAGACTCAGAGCCGGGAAGCGACTTGCCCCAAATCACAGCACTTAAGAGCAAGGCAGTTTGGGGGAAACCTCTAAGAGCTCCTGAACACCACTCTCGGGAAGAAAGAGAGAAGAGGGTGAGAGAAACCAAGATGGACCTTTGGACCAAGATGAGAAAGACCAAGAGGCGTACGACCTCGGGAAATGGGAAAACTCCTGCAAGAGCAACTCCTCCTGCAGGAAGAACTCAGGTCTCTGCGAAGGCCCTGCCCATGTCATCCATTCTCCCCCTGCCTGACCTAGGCTGAACTGACCCTAGGCAGAAGGGAGTGGGAGCGCGGATGACATGCCACAGCCTCCTCCAAACCCCCACCGGCCGCCACCTCCCCTTCACACCCGTCCAGGCAGAGTGAAGACTTGCCCTCTGTGATGGGCGGCACTGCCAGGGCGCCCTGGCCGTCGCCATGGTGATGCGCATCCCACCCTAGGCCAGAGTTGATTGGTCACTCTATCTAGGCTGACGGAGGGGGGCTAAAGTCAAGGCGGGACGGGGGACAGAGACACCCTGACACACAAGCGGGAGAGACAGGTGCCAAGGGGGAAATGAAGGCTATTAAAATGGCGCCTGCGGCCTCCAAGAGGCCGCTGCTATGGGTGCGCATACCCGGGTTGGAGAAATCCGGGCGGTTTTCTTCGCCGCGCCGCCGCACAAATCCCGCTGAGGCTGCCCCGGGGCTCAGGGCTGACCTCTCCCTGCCTCTCCCGGACCTGGGCGTACCGGCCGGCACACCCCAGCTGCCTGGACCCGCCCCGCGGCACGATCGGGCAGGGCGGGGGCGGCGCGGCGGGTTAGCCCGGAGCCCGCAGACCCCAGGGCGCGGGGCGGGCGATTTGGGGGCGTGAGGGCGGGGCGGGGCGGGGCGGCGGCCGCGCCTCTAATCCCGGCGCTGCGTGTGGGAGCGGCCGGATCAGGGAATTAGCGCTGTAACTTCGGATTAGTGACGGTCGCTAAATGAGCGCCTAATTCCGAGTCTTCATGCTTTTCAGCGTCGCGGCTGGGCCCTGGGAGGCCTCCTGGCCTCGCTCCCTCAGCTCTCTGGTCCCTTTTCCCGGGAGGTCGGACTGCGGCCGCAGAGAGCTCCCTGACTGGCCCAGATCAGGCCTCCGGCCGCGCGCAGCCGGATTTTCGGCGGCGCCTGGGGATACCAGCTTTCCATTCGCCGGGGCAGAGGCCCGCCTGGTCCTACAGTCGTTCAGGGTGGGGAGTTCGTGGACCAATGAGAAAGAGGCCCTTGGTGCCTCACTCGCCACGGTGGCTGCCCTGATCTCTGCCCCACCAGTGGCTTGCTGTGCGACCTTTGGCGAGTCACTGGGCCTTACTGAGCTCGCTATGTCTAGATGTCATATGAAAGGGGTTGAGTGAAGACCATCTTTGAGATCCCAACCAATTCTGGCTTCCAAGCCGCAGCCTCAATTGCGTTCTCAGGCTCCCCAAAGCCTTTTTGGATGGGGGGGGGCCCGAAGGAGGGGGAGGTAAGGCAAACTTGCGGCAAAAGAGAAGCCCAAACATGGGGAGCCGAGCGGCCAGAGGAGGCTCGGGAAGGCCTCCCTGGGTACGGGAAGAAGCGCTGAGGAGGCCCAAGGCCAGGCCAGCTCCTCTAGGCCCAAGCCAGCCAGAAGGGGTTTGATGAAAGGAGGCACCGATTTTGAGCGTGGGCCTCGCGCTTCAAGCGTCCAGGGGGGATTTGAATATGGCTCAATCAGGGGCGGGGATTCATGCCCCGAGGCCGAAATCGGGCGGGTTGGCCTCTCTCCGAGGGCCAGTTCTGGTAGGTGTAAGGTGGGGTCTGGGAGATTAGGCTTCCGGCGCTCTCTGCCCTCCGAAGCCCAGCCGCCGCGATCCTTCTCTGACCGGGCGGTTTGCATCAACGGATTTTCGTAGAAAGCGGAAAGAAAACCGAATTCTCCGCCGCGCAGACTCCTCCTCCCCCGGACCCAGGTTTTAGGACTGCCCAGAAGGTTTGGGAACCCTACTGTTTAAAACAGAAACAAAAAAACCCAAGAACTCATTTGAACTGTGTAGACACAGCTGTGAGGCTGCAAAGCCACCGGGCTACTAGAAGGACTAGTTCTTGCAAACTAGCAAAGGGATAGGGATGCTGGGAAGGTTAGACGGAAGCCCCAGGCCCACGGCCAGCTGGCTAGGAAGGGAGAACAGGGCGAGGGGCCGGGAAGAGCCGCTCTGGTTTCCTCGGAAAGGAGGTCACCACCGCGCACAGGCTCCCAGGTGCGCTGGAAAGGGAGGGCCAGCCCAGGGATGCTGCTCATGACCTGTGTAGCCCGAATAACGCTAGTCACCCTTCCCCAGCCTCTTGCCAGGAAAAGGGGAGACTGGCCTTTAAAAATCGGGGGCAGGGGGAGCACACAGGATCCATGAAAACTTTCTAGCTGGTGATTATCCCTGGGGAGGAGAACTGGGGACAGAGGGAGGGCAACTGACTTTCCTTGCCTGGCCTTCTGTTTTCTTATTTTAATTTTATTTTCAATACCTTACACATTCACAGGTTCAAAATTCAAAAGGTGATAGTGAAAAGTCTCCCTCCACCTCAGCCTCAGCCTCGTAGTTTCTCTCCCCAGGGCCAATGGATTTCCCTTTTGCACCGTTTGAATTTTCACCTTTTACACATATGTATTTTCAAAATAATTTTGTTAAGCACAGGCCAAAAAGAAAAAAGGCTTAAAGGAAGGAAAATGGAAAGATTTCTATTATTGCAAGGGGACTGGTCAGGTTCCGGGTAGGGGCTGGGAACGTGGGCATTATAAATAATGGGGGGAGAGGCTCTGGGGAATGAAGTGGGCCAAGGTGGGAATAAAGTGACCTGAGCCCAGCTCTGCACTTCTGAGTTGTGTGACCCTGGAGGAGTCACTTCAGGCCTCCAGATCTGTTTCCTGGTGTATGAAAGGGAAAGGGGATGGGGGGATGTGTATGGGTAGTATGGCTCCCATCCCTTCCACTCTGCCTGTCACAGCACTCACACACTCACAGACTTAGAAAGCCCCCCAAACCATCAGGGAGTCTGAACTCACACTGGGTTCTTTCTTCCCTGAGATGTGGCAGAGTCCAGGGCTGGGTCTATAGCCACTCATTCCGAGGAACCGGAGCAGTTCCCCAAGCTTCCTGGGAGCCCTGAGCTTCGGGACAAGACCATGTGTCAGGGAGGGGAGTGACCTGGACGCAGATAAGGACCTCAAGAGGGACCCCATCGCTGTGTGCTGTGTGGGACCCAGATCCCCATGCAGTGAGCAGGGGGCATCCCAATCACTACACCCAGCTAAGAGGGACTAGGAGCCTGAGTGGCCGGGTGTGCTGCATTGGGTTGCCATGGGAACGGAATGCAGATTTCCCCCAATTGCTTTTTTATTTGCTAGACATTGTAATACATCTTATGTTGCGACTTGGGGAGGAGGGGGAAGGGTGGGGGAGGGGGCGCTGGGAGCCCGCCTGTACCTTAACCACTCGGGGAAGTTGGGGAGGCACCGGCAGGGCCCTGGGCCTGAGCTGGTACAGAGGTGGTGGGGTTGGCCTCGGTCCCTCCCACCCGCCCGATAGCGCTTGGTTTGTATGCAGGGCAGGGCCGGCCCGTCGGGGAGGGAGGCCCCCGCCCCGGCCCCTAGGCATTGAGCGCACTCCTAGCCAGTTCTGCTCCGCTTCACGCTGCACGCAGACCCCCCAACTGCACACAAAGGCAGCTGCCAGAGCCCGTGAAAAGTGATCAAATTATCAAGAACTTGACCTCACCGAGGGGCGAAGCTCCGGCAACCCCCAAGCCGTATGCTAATGGCGTTCAGGGGCTGACTAGTCGAATAATTCGATAAAGGCCGCATTGTTAGCGGCGGGGCAGCCTCCTGCCCACCCCTTCACTCCCTCCCCCCCACCCCTACCGGCCGCTGTCTCTCTCCCATCGCATTTGCATCCCAAAATCCCAGTCCGCAGCTCCGGGAGATAATTGTTCCAGCCTGATTTATGGGGTGAAGGCGAAGGCTGGCGCCTTCCCCGCTAGCGACCCCTCTGCAACCCCACACCCCTCCCTTCCCTAGGCGCGCTCCACTTTGGGGTTCCTGCTCCGCCGCTGAGGGACGCGGTGGGGTGGGGGCGGGGGAAAAGGAGGAGTAGGGGAAAAGCTGGCAAGTTCCTCCAGGGTATGGAAAGTGTCCGAGAAGAGAGAGAGCTGAGGTCAGGTACCTGGTCCGGGCGCGGCCGCTCCGCCGGGCTGGAGTCCGCTGGGCGGGCGCTGGGCTCCTCTGGGTTCCTCTGGCTCGTGCGGGCCAGGCGGCCGACGGGGCGGGCGCTCACACGCAGAAGTTGTGAGAGTCATTTCTACTTTCGGTTATCTAGCTTTATGACGGCTCTGTGGCACTCATACAGCTAGATAACCAAAGAGAGAAACGGGCCTCCCTTCGCCACCGCCGCTGCCGCGCGTGGGGCCCACGTGCCGCTGCCCGCCGGGCACGGGGACCGGAGCGGCCACCGCTCCGAGAGCCCCGGGCACACGCCGAGAGCCAGAGGGGAGCGACAGACACACAGACACACTGACTCCCACGACCAAGGCCAGCAGCCCCCGCCCTGTTCCCTCCTTCCCTCCCTCCTTCGCCCTCCCAGCGCGTTCCTCCCCGGCTTCCCGCTCTGTGCGTCAGGGCACGGGCGCCAGCCGCCCGCTCCGACGGCGTCCCGGGGCGCACTGAGGGCACCCGCGCCGTGCGCCTCGGCAGCCTCGGGAGCCCCGGCCGCCCCCGGCACACTGGACCACCAGCCCTCCACTCGCAGGCTAATCGCCCCGCGGGGAAGTGACGTCAGTCCATGGAGCGGCCAATCACAGGCTCCCATTCAAATACCAGCCCCCTTCCCGCGCTCCGCACCACCCAGCCTTACAATAGCCTCGGCGTTCACGGCTTCCCCTCCCGGAGGGCAAGGGTGCACTCGCTCTGCTCTCAAAAGCGTTAGGGCTGCGAGCCTGGGTGCGCACCCTCTGGCCTCTCCCCTAAACTCCTCTGCCTTCCCCCAAGCCCCAAAGAGCCTGGCAGCCTCCACGGACCAGCAGAGTTAGGGAGCTCGGGTGATTAGGTTTGGGGATGCGCTTGGTGGGGCATGGTGAAGATCTCTCCAGGGTGGCCAAATGCGCACTTGGGAGGCCAAAGCCGACAAGTAGGAGCCGTTTCACCTTTAACTTCCCTGTTCCTCTCCCCATGCCCAGCACCTTGCAGCAGACCCAGCCTAGCACAGAAACTGAGAGTGGAGGAAGGAATTAAGTGTCTTGGTGCTGTGTGGGTCAGTGTCCCACCCATAACGCCTGGTGCGCAGAACTCCCCAAGCTATGCTACACTCAGGCCAGGCCCTGGCACTCAGTACCAGGCTGCTGGGTTCATCCTATCTGGGCGTGTCTAGGAAGGATTGTGCCCGGCCCCCTGGAGACGTCCTAGGCCCGACCTCGGCTGCTGATTAAATTCACGTTCCACCGAAAAATGAAAGCACAAAGCCGTGTCTCAGTCCTCATTCCAGGGCCCTTAGCACATCCCTGGCCCACTCACTGCACGTGGCTCAACAGGGGAAAAGGGCTGCCACCCTAGATCTCCCAAAATCACCCCCAAGTGAGCCTGAGAGCAGACCTGGAGGCTCCACTGCAGCCTTCCAGAGGTAAGTGGCCCATGGGCGCCCCTTCTTGCTCACCCCAGCCAACACCCTCTTCCTCCTTGATGCTGTGGCTACCCTCCAGCCTTGGGTGCTGGGATTCACCTTCCCCCACCAGCCATCCATGGGACGCAAAGGATTAAATATGAAAAATGCAATATCTTTGCTCCCAGATGCCCCCAGAAAAAATGTCAGTCCAAGAGCTAGGGAGAGATTTGGCAGCAGAACAGTCCTGTTAATTCCCGGCTTTCAGCAGTCAACACTTGGGTTTTCTCTGCCCAGAGACTCCCACTGCCCAGGTCTTCGCAGAGCACGGTGGGATGGACAGAGGTACCCATCAGGGTCCATTCTGGTGGGTCCTGGGGCGCTGAGACACTCAGCCAGGCAATCCTGGAGATTTGCCTTTTTTCCAAACAGGGCAAAAAAGGATGGTTTGGAAAGGATTTTTCTAAATTTCCCGTTCTCCCCTAAAAATGACACATCTCCATTTTGTCAAGTTCCCGATTTCGTCAAGTGCCTGTAGCCCCACCGCTTGTCTCAGGTTTGTTCTATTTTCATCCTGACCCTGAATCTAAGGCAGCCTGCATCCCACTCCCATCCCATCCAGCTTGTGCCAGACCAGGCCTGGCATATCTCCCTCCAAATCCCATTTTGCATACACATCCCTTTTTCCAGAAGGCACACAAGAGCTAGGCAGAGCAGCAACGGTGGAGAAATGGAGAAGCCGGCAGCAGCCCTGAGGAAGAAGCCACCACCCGAATTTGGGCCCGAGACAGTTAATTCCAAAGGATTGCCATAATTGGGAGGGACCCCTTGCCTTCCTTCCTCCTGCAGCTCCAGGAACCTGCACTGTCTCTCTCTCTTGGTGTGTGTGGGCGGCCTCCTGAGCCCTAGTCCTTCTGGGCCACCCCGGGGTGGGAAGGGTGGGGCTGTGGAGGCGGGAAGGGGCGGAGAGGCACTGTTCACCTGCACGAGAGGGAGGGGAGAGAGGGAGTGAGGGGGAAGAGAGAGCGAGGAAGGAGCCCCCCCGAGTGTGATTTAAGGAGGATGCTGCACAAAATGGCTCCTCAGCGAGGCTCACGGTAACACAGCGGCGCCAGAAGCCCGACTGGCAAGCTGAGGACGGATGGGGGCTCTGGGAGAAAGAATTAAAAGCTCGATTTGGATTCAGTTCAGATGCAGGAGGACACTGTCATCAGGGCCACATCTCTGCTACCCTTTTTGGGAAACTGAGTCCCTTGGTGAGGAGCAGGTGAGGCCAGCTAGGGAGGCTCCCCCACCCTGCTTGAGTGGGACTGTCCCGGAATCAGCAGTCCCTCCATCTCCACCTCCAGCACCCGGCCATCATGCACCACTCCCAGGAAGGAAGCCATGGTGAGACTCCGCCTTGAGAGCACAGGTTGTTGGGGGGAGGCTGCTCTGGTGGGTCAGGACTGGCTGCAGGTCTCCGTGGGCTGGTGGCCAGCCTCCACACACAGCTCAGACAGGGGCCCAGGAAATGGTCCAGATTGATGCCGGGCAGAGGTGCATTGTGTGGGCTGGGCAGCGACAGCTGAGAGTGGCAGGCTGATTCCAAGCCTGAGTGGGGAGAACCCAGTCAGCCCTGGCTCCAATCACTCACTCATCTGCACGTTGGACCGGGTTTGGGTTCTATGCTCTTCATCCCACCCCAAGCCCCTGGCCTTGGCTTGCAGGCCTTAAGGTCACAGGGAAGTGGGCACTGGGTCTGACTGAGTGCCAGCGCCGAGACCAAAGCACTAGTGGTGGCGCCCGGGCCCCGGCCATAGGGCTGAGAGCTGCCCGCCGAGCCTCTCTCACCACCACTCCATTTGTCTCAAACTTCCTCGGCCTCCTGGCCTCCTCCCCATAGTCCCAAACCCAAGCTCTAGGGGCACCAGCATCTATCAGGGGAAAGGAACAGCAGCCGGAAAGGGAGCCCCGATGGCAGGTGGCTTTTCAAGAGGAAACTTCTCTCCAAAGCATCCCCACCAAGGGCCAGAGACTCCATTTTTCATATTCAAACCTCCACCAAAGGACAGAAAGATTCCTGGGCCCCCCATAACTGTATCTACAGAAATGCCCATTCCTGCTGCAGCCACATGTATGCCCTGTACCCCTTCCGATTCACACACCCTGCAACCCTCCCACCTCTACACACACACTTGGCCCGAAACCCATCTAGCTGCTGGCCTAAGGCAAGGGGCAGATGCCTTGCCGGTGCATGCACAAATGTACACAAGCACTCTTGCTCTTGTGCCCACCGGCAACCTCAGCTGCTTGGGCTCTGAGCTGGCTTTGGCCCAAGTTCCTGTTTCCTGTTGGTGGTTACACAACTCAATGCAGGGGCCCAGACGACCCACAGGAGTGTGCCCACCCATTTCAAGACACAGTGAGTTAAGAGGTTAAGTGGAAGGAGAGTGGGCAGTTCTGACCCCAGCCAACAGCACTATGCAAGGACCCCTGGTATGCTGTGACCAGATTTGCCCTGATCCAGAGGCTCAGAGCCTGTGACGGACGCAGCTCCCCAAGCTCCGGTCCAGGCACACGCAGCCACCGGAGCTGACATTCAGCTTGGAATTAGCGCGCTCCTTTCCCGAGTCCCTCTGGGCCTTAATTAGGAGACAGTGTCTGCGGTCACAACCTGGCTAAGTCCAGAGTACCCTTTCCCCACTGCTCCCTCCCCGCTTTGCTCCTTCCTCAGGCCCAACCTTTGATTAAGCTGATCCTTCTATTGTCCGGAGTCTGGAAGTCCAGCACCAGACTAGCTCACATGGACCCAGCCTCCTGCACCCAGGGCCCCTGGGGCCTCCACGCCCACCTTCACGTCCATGTGGTCAGCTGGGCTGCAGTGCCCTCTCTGGCTCCCACATCTTGCCTCCCTTTCCTCAGAAGCTGAGGCTAGGCATCCAAGGTATGAGCTCCAGGGAGGCCGAGGCTGGTCAGGAGCCTGGAAAGGCCCCTCCTGCAAAGGCCTGGGCAGAGCAGCCCTGCCCTGGGGTCTCCAGCAGCTGGCATGGCTAGTGGAGGCTCCTGCGGTGGGACTTTGCATGACAACCCCTCAGTGCCCACCTAGCCTACCCTCCGTCCTCTGTCCCTTGATTGAAAGCCAGACTCTCAAACTCCATCTTCTCCCTCTCCACAGCTGAAGAATCCACCTCTTTCAGGATATGGGGGCTCAGAAAAGGGCTCTTTTTAGCCCCAGCATCTTGATTTCTTCCCTGTCACAAAGAATCAGACTGTGTATTTCTGGATGCACGCACTGCTCCCATAATCTGACCCTGGAGCCTCTCCCAGCTTCTGCCACCTCCCTGTTCTGCTGGGAGCCAGCCTGGACACCCCCCCCACCGGCTTTTCCCAGAGAACACCCTCACCACTGCCTCAACCTCCACTGCCGCCCTCATTCTTCCCAAGCTCACTGGAGCCTGGGCTGGAGGAGGCTGCAGAGATACCCTCAAACAGATCCAAGAGGTCTGTTCTGGGCCACGAAGAGGGGAGCAGAGCAGAAAGGATTTCCCAGCAACTTCCCACTACAGAGGGGAAAAGCGTGCCATAAATCTCTTCTAGAATGGGTGATGTGTGTTGCATTATTTTTAAAAACATTTTTTCAAGAAGCCACTTTCTGGGTTGTTTTTTGTGGGGGAGGGGATAAGAAGGAAGAGGAGAGTCGGGGGCAGAGTGGAGGAATGGGCCGTCTGAGGACTGCCGGGAGCCTCACTTTGGAAACATTCCCTTCTTCCCGCTAAACCTGTCTCCAGTCCCACAACTTCCAAACGGCCCCGCGCCCCTCCCCTTTCTGCACACCCAAAGTCCTCACCCTTGGACGCTTCCCACTGCCCCACAACCCTTGACCTTGGCCTTGATGATTTGCTGGGGATGATGGCTCAGGCCCCAGAGGCTGAGCCCTGCCCTCCGCCCGGAGTCAGAGCGCACCCTTCACCCCGCCCGGCGGCGACGGGAAGCCCCGAGCAGCTCGTGCTGCCCAAGGGGGCCAACCAGGGATGCTCCAGCCCGTCCCCCAGTCCCGACCAGCTCCCTGACGCTGTCCTAACCGAGGCACCCGCCCTCGAGTCCTAGCCCCCGCTCCCCAGCCTCACCGAGACACAGCAGGCAGCGGCACTTACGGACCAGGAAGGGGGCCGGGGGCCCGCGAGGCAGCTGCGGGGGTGGGGCGGCTGCGGGGACAGCGGCTCCGCTGCCCCTGATTTGGCACGTCCCCGGGCTCAGGCCCGGCTCCGGCCGCTCTCCAGGCGCCCCTGCCCCGGCGGGCGCGGGGCGAGAGCCGCGGGAGGCGGGCACGGTGGCGGCGGTGCGGGGGCTCCTGGCGGCGCGCGGCTTCTCCCGGCTCTGAGCGGCTCCCAGCGCCGCCTCCTCGGGCGGGCACGGCCCGCAGTGACGTCAGCGCGGCTCCCCCCGTCCCTCCTCCCCTCACCCCGACCAGCGCGGAATGGAGTGGGCGGAGGCAAGCTGCGAGGGGCGCCCAGCCCCGCGCCCCGGTGCTTCGTTCTCCTCCCTGCTTGCCTCCCAGCTTTTCCCGGGGAGTCGCGGCGCCATTCGAGCCCTTCATTTCCCCCGCACTGCCAGGCTCGTCCAGAGCCACTAACAACCTGGGAGGTGGTGGCGAGCAGCGGGTTGGAAGCCTCGCTGGCTAAGGGGATCCGGGCTGCTTTGGGAGAATGGAGAGCTGAGAGAATGGGGGCGTCTACTCTCTGGGCAGAAAGGGGACGTTTTCTCTTTTCCTCCACGCAAGTGTTGGTTAGGCTAAGGGCGTCCACGCTGGATTGGCCGGTCCCGGGGGCCGCCGAGTGAGCTCGGATATTTTAGCTCGGGGAAACGTGTCCCGTCCGGAGGCGAGGGTGCCCTCCGGGCTGGGTCCTGATTCCCCAAGGCCCAGAGCTGCCCCTTATCCTCCCAACCCGCCCAGGGCTGTGCACCTGCAAACTCCACGCGCTGGGCCGACGGCGAGCCGGAGCCGCTGTCCAAATGCTGAACTCGGCCTCCTGAGAGGCTCGCTCGGGCGCCCGGTTCTGCGTCGCTCCGCATTGCCCGCAGGGGCGGGAAGAGGGTTCTGGGACACACAGCGCCGAGCCTGGGGAAACTTTGGTGCTTCAGGATATCGAAAAGCTCCAGGGGAGAGGGCAAGCGGCCAAGGGGAGGCAGGAGCCTAAAGGGCAGGCAGAGCAGCGCGCCTTGCTGGTCGCCCTGCCACACCGAACCACCGTCTTCCCCCCGCGCCCGGGCTGCTCGCAGCGGGTCGCCTCTGCCTGTGTGTTTCTCCTGCCGCCACAGCAGGGGAGGTCCCTCCGGCTGAACTTGTCAGCGGGTCTCACCATCCATCAAGAGCCAGACAGACAGGCCAAGTTCACGAGCAACGCTGTTAACCCCTTGCAAACCCAGCGCCTCTCGAAGGAGGGAGCTGCCCGGCCGGGGCGCACTCTCTCCGATTCCAGAGACGTTGCGTCCTAGAAACAGTGCCCACCACGGCTCCTTTCTTCTTTCCTATTTCTCTCTTTTCTAAACAACTTGGGGAAAGGACTAGAAGAGGGAAAGAGGACTCGTCTCCCCACTACGCCATCCCCCAGTGCATTTCCTGACCATTTTTTTTCTGTCATTTTATTTACTCTTCTGGTCTCCATAACCTCTCTGGTTTCTCCTCTTCTAAATTAGTTTGACACGGTGTAACTGACTACTTTTCTAAATGTCTTTCCGTTCTCCCATTTTGTGACTGTGCTCACTGTGGAAAAATTAGAAAGTTCAGAAAAATAGAAGAGATAAAAATAATAATTGGCTTTAAAGTCTACACTTAGAGGCCTGACTTTAAAAGAAAAAAAAAATCCTCATTAGAAGAATCTTGATTACTGGCTGTGTGGGGTAGGGCAAGCAGAGGATGGGGGCACCCAGCCTTTCTGAAATGGATGGGGATAGAAAAACAAAACGAAACTCTGAGAAAGGGATCAGAGAGGGAGACCTGTCCAGAGAGATCCTGCTAGAGGCGCCCTGGGAGAGATTCAGTGAGATGGAGGGTTAGCCAGGGACCCTGAGAGAGAAAGCATTGAGAATCTGGCTGGGCAGGGCTGAAGGCTCCCTCCCAGTTCTCCACCCACTGGCCCCCAGTCTAGCCTCCAAAGCACAGAAGCCTCTTCTAGCCTCCCTGGCAGCCCAGCTCCTGAGCCTGGCCCAGAGCCTGGGGTGGGGGGTGTCCCTGCACAGGGCAAAGGTTTGGCCCTGCTGGGGAACCTGGGCCTCTTCCTGGAGAACTTTCTCAGCCTCTCCCTGCGGTCAGACAGGCTGGGACCACCCCCCCTCCCCCATTTCCCATTGAATTCCTGGCGTCTGGTCGCTGGCGGCAGCAAGGGTGACCTACCAACTTTTCCCCTGGGCATTTTCTCGCCCCCTCTGCCCCCCCCCCAGTGCTTTCTTTTCTTCTCCCTGTGCTTTTCTTGAAAGGAGGCACCCAGGCCCAGAACGTGTTCTGCAGTTTAACTACTTCCAAATTCTTTGTTCGGGTCACCCCGGGACTCCATTGTCCACTGTTGAGAGCTCGGGCAGGCAGGCAGGCGGGCGCGCCTCTGCCCGGCAGGCCTGAATCCATTAGGCCGCCGCTCTTGGCCCCTGCGGCCCATTGAGGCGCCCGCCAAACCCGGGGCCAGCGGCCCCCGCCTGTCCTTACCACTCCCACCTTTGGCTGCCTTTTTTGGAGGCGACGGTGGAGTCACAGGACGCTGCAGGTCCGCACGCGGTTATCGGGGTCTCCCTCCGTCTGGAAGGACTGGGCACAGGCGCAGGCCTCGTGTGATTCCTGCCGACTCTGTCGCAGCCTGCAAGCCCTCACCCAGGTACTGCCACTGCCGAAACCCTGCTGTTTGCCCACCGGATGCTCGGGCAGCTATTGAGGAGTCAATAGACCAGACCTCAGGATTTGGGGTAAGGGGACAGACAGTTGCACACCTCCTCCGCCTTCTCTAGCCTCCCACTTGCACTCCCACAGCCTGGATTTCCCCTTCCTCTCTTTTCTTGGAGCCCAGACTCCCAGCTTCCAGTTGGGTCAAGTCTCCCCTGAGTTAAGGGCGTGAACGGAGGCGGTCCAGTTTAGGAAGGAGGCGCAGGAGGGAGCGCCAGCCCTGCCCTACGCCCAGCGTGCGCCCCGTGTTACCGGCAAAGGCCGGTCTCCCCAGCACAGCGACTCTTCCCCAGCTAACTGGGAAAAGACAAGAGATGCCTGCCCTCGGCGCGACTTTCAGGCTCCCAGGGTGCTGGGGGTGGTACCAGGGCTACCTCCTCCTCGGGCCTCACCCCTCTCGCCTCAGGACCCACGGAGACAGGTACGTATGAGGCCCCCAGGGAACTCAGCTCCGTGGTGCGCGCCTGGGGATCAGGCTCCGCCGCCTGTGCCCTGTCCAGTGCCCCCGCGAGCGTCCCTCAGGTCCTGTAGGTAGGTACGCTCTCTGGGCCAGTGAAAGGCCTAGGAGAGACAGCGTTCGGCTTGAACCCACAAAAGAACATCGAGGTTCAGAGGGGCTGGCACATCCAGAACGAGTGCCCAGGAAAGGGCTTGTTGCTATTAGCGGGTCTTTTCCTGGCTCCTGAAGCCTCTCTTCGTGCCGCCCGCATCCTGTCCCTCCTACTCCGGGATTATGGGTCACTGAGCCCTGGGCGAATACCAACGCCTAGCTCTAGAGGTCACTCAGACCTCTGGTCCCGCCCGTCCAGTCCCGTTCGAGGATTGGCCACGCCCTTCCCGGGAGCTGAACTCAAGACGAGAGCCTAGGAGGAGCCCATGGGCGGAGCGGGGATCCGGGGCTGGGGCCCCTGGCCAAGGACAGGCCGAGGATGGAGGCACAGGGCGCAGAGGAGAGCGCTGGAGGCGGGCGCCACTCCGTGCAGGTCGGGGATGGGAGGAAGGCAGGCGGCCTCCTCTGCACGGCCCCCGCCCCGGAGGCCCCACGCCTCGGATCCCAGGCCAGGAGTTCGGGGAACAGGTTGCGAAGGCTTCGTGGAACAGACCGCGGTCTTGATGGATAGCGGAGGAGGCCCGACTAGCGCCCCCTGGCGTCTCCGCTAGAGCTCGCACAATGCTGCCCTGCCATCCCTTTTCCCGCCGGGTTCCAGACCTGAAGATGGGGAGGCTGAAGCCCGCGCACCCCTAAGACCTGGCTGGACTACGCCAAGGCTCTTGCAGGACACAGGAGCTCCTGAGGGTCTCCCAGGCTCCCACCCCACGTCCTCCTCTTTTCGTCCTCTGCACCCGTCCCGGATCCTCCGGGTGGCGGGCGGTCCTGACCTCCCCGCTCTCCCGCGTCGGAGAGGGGCTCGGAGCGCTGTCCAACAGCGCCCTCTGGGGGGAGTTCCTGGGAGGGGCAGGAGCACACGATTTAGGCTCCAGCTGCCTCAGGCTTTAAAGTCTCGGAACCTGCTGGGCGCCTGCCTGATGATCTGGGGTCTGGATGGAGAGGACAGTAGCCTAACGAGAGCTGGGCACCTCTTCCCCCTCCTGACTCCTCTCTGCCTCTCAACCTGCACGCAAAGCACCCGCTCACGTGCATGGGGCCCTCCCACCCGTCAAGAAACAGGACTCATGGTAGTGGGGACACCAGTGAGGGAGGCAGCAGGACTCCAGGCCTAAAGCTCGCCTGCTCTTCTCCCTGGGACTGCGGCCTCTGCTATCCTGACCTCCTCTGGGAAGGCCCTGTGGAGACTGGGGTGGATGGGGCAGGCTCAGGACCTTCCCTAGGTCCTTGCAGCCAGGCAAGCTGTGCCCCTGGTCCCTACAGCCGGCCATCAGTCCACTCCCAGCTTCACCCTCGCGATCTCAGCAGCTTCCTTTGCAGCCAGGGTCTCTCTCTCTCTCTTTTTTTTTTTTTTTGTGAGGAAGATCAGCCCTGAGCTAACGTCCGTGCCCACCTTCCTCCACTTTATGTGGAATGCTGCCACAGCATGGCCTGACAAGCACATAAGCGGTGTGTTGGTGCACACCCGGGATCCGAACTCGGGCCGCCAGCAGCGGAGAGCGAGCACTTAACCGCTATGCCACTGGGCCGACCCCACCAAGGTCTCTCTTATACCTGCAGGACCTCAGAAAATTAAGAAATAAAAGCCCCTTCTCTAGGTCTGAGCCTCTCTTGTTCCAAAGGTAAGTGGGAGATGGGCAAGAGGAAATGGTGGGACGTGCAGACAGGCCTGGGGTTTCAGAGTCCTGAGATTTCCCCCAGGCTCACGCTTCCAGTGGCAGGAGCACCTCTGCCGGCCCAGGCATGAGGCTTTGCTTTCAACCTGGTCATAAGTTTTGATGGGTTCTTGACATTGATTCAACAAATTTGTGGTGAGTTCCTACCATATGCCAGGCACTTCTGGGGACAAAACTCAGAGAGGGTAGGTAACTTGCTGAAAGTCACACAGCTAGAAATTGCTGGAGCCAGGATGCAGCCTCAGGTATGTGCCACCCTACCCCCCACCATCTTCTCTCCCCCCTGAATGACTTCAGAGGTCTCCTAACTGGAGTTCCACCTCAGAACTCAGCCTCGTCCGACATGTGGTCCACCTGCTGGGCAGGGCCCCTTCTCAAGTGCCAGTCTGATCGTGTCTCCTCCACGCTTAAAGTCCTTCAGTGACATTCTCCCACTTTCAGGGTAAAGGCCGAAGATCCTCAGAGGCATACAAGCTCCACGTGGGACCTGACCTCTGTCCCCTCTCTGTGAACCCGACACTCCGGCCATCCTGGACATCTGCATTTCCCCCAGGCCCAGACTCGGGCACCACTCGCTCCCCGCCTTCGTGTGCACCCACAGCTCCTCTGCCTGGAATACTCCTCTCGCGCGCGTATCTTTAAGAGTCTGGGCAGACGCCACCTTCTCCATGAAACCGTGGGACACAGACCTATCCTCTGTGGCCTCCTCCTTCCGCTCAAGGGCCAGATGGGCCTAAGCGGCCATGTTTGCGGCTCCCGCACCCTCCCCTGCTGACAACCCATTAATTGGATCAGGCGTGGCAACTGGCCCGCCGGGGCTCCTCCCGGCCCAGCCTGAGCCCGCCAGAGTCTCCCCTGAGCACTGAAGGGGGAGCCTGGCTGGGAAGGTCTGCCGTGGGCCTGATGGAGCCTGTGCTGTGGTTAGCCCAGGAGACGAGCGAGCAAAGGAGCTGCGAGGAGAGCGGAGCAGACGGTAGAGAGGCCACAGAGGGAAGGCCACTGAGGGAAGGCCGTGAGGCTCCAGAGAGAGCGCCCCAGACTTTCTCAGAGGGCCCCGCCCCTCACCGGCAGGAGCCTCCGTCCTGCACTTATAAGCCCCTTTCCACTGGCCGGCTTTGAACAGGACTCTGTTCTGTCACTGCCAGCTCCCTGACCCACGCCCCTCCTGCCGAGCCGGGCCCTCCTCCCCCTGCGCCCCCCCGCCCGCCGAGGCAGCGCCTGGCCGATGCCGAGGGGCGGGGTGCGCACCTCCCGGAAGCGGCCCTCCTGAGGACCCGGCCGGGGTCAGAACTGGCCTGATGCGCGCGGTTCTGTTGAGCCAGCAGCAGCGGCGCCACCTTGTGGCAACTGTGAGAAGCACCATTTACAACCCACTCCGCCGCCAGCTCAGAATGACGCGCATATTGATTAACGTTTAAAATGTTTTAGGATGCGCGTTTTTCAGATTTGTTCACAGGGTGAGAATTTGCTATCAGTTAGCGCTTACTCGGTGGATCTGTTGTACCAAACGCTATTCTAAGCACTGTATTATTAGTCTTCACCGCGTCCTTATGCCACAGATGCTCTTACTGTCCTCATTCAATAGATGGGGAAACCGAGGCACACAGAGGTTAAGTAATTTACCTCAAGCCACAGGTAGTCAGTGGCTAAACCAGGATAAGAACACAGAGTCCAAATTCTTTACCATTAGGTTACAGCACCTCTTAATAATAGTTTTCTATTGTCCCACTTCCAGTTCAAATAATCCAAATGTCCAAAAACCAAGCAGCCAGTACTTATCAGGCTCTATTGTAAGTCTCTCTCTCAACTCATCGGTTTCCCCCACATGACTGTGAGCCCAGTGAAGGAGGGAATCCTGTCTTATTCATCTCCACATTCTCAGATCCTAACACAGAAGACGTGTCAACATTGGATGTACTGCAAGTCTGCACCCTTCTAGAGATAAGAAACAGTTGAAATGCTGCGCATGTTTCTGCTTATTTTCATTAATCCCATGATAAATTCTGGCACCTCTCTTCCAGAGACTGCAACAAAAATCTTTGAATCATTGCGCATACAACATCCCTATGCAGTGTACTCTAGGGCACATTTTGGAAGAAAAAAAAGTCTGGGGTTCCTTGTGAACCACAGCTTATCATCCAACAATTTGGTGACAAAGGTGCTAACAAAGTTCCTAAAATGCCAGGCTGTACTGCACAACCTGGAAAGCAAAAACAACTTTATCCAGACTCCCTCGAAGCTAGCATTCTGGATAGGAATTAGAATGCACTAATTAGAAGCAGTTTGCAAGAGGGAAAGTGGGGGCGCATTTTCCAGCTGCCTTTGAGCAATGTAGTAGAGATGTGGGGCTTTTCCACCGAGATCTTCCAGCCTGCAGTCTTCAGCTGCCCGAGTGTTGAGAGGCAATTTCCTAGTTGACTGTGGTAGCCCTGATGCCTGGATCACAGCCACAGCAGTGTGCTCTTGAAGTCAACAGTTCCACTGGCCACCTCTTAACTTCCCACCTTCCAGACAGCGGTGAGGGCAGTAGCTCCTCTGGCAGGCCAGTTCTGCAGCGTTCTGAGAGTGATTCCTGCAGGCCCAGCCCACAACAGCTTCTTCAGTCCTTCCAACAGTTTTGTAATTGCTTAATTCCCTATATTAAATTCTATTAAATTCCTTTCTGCTTAGAATGTCAGACGGATCCTGTGCAGGCATCCTATGCAGATGCCTGATTGATATTATTTTTGCTCCTTCCTTTATTACTTTCCCAAATATTTCTTGAAAATACGGCACAAGCGTTCATGCCAATGCCGTGGCAAAGAAACAGCTCCTGTCCGCAGGGAGCCCCAGCCTCAGCTGGTCTCCTAGGGCTGTGTGGTCACACCACAGGGGGCCGCTGCAGTGGACACTGTTGGTTCTCCACTCAGAGCCCCTCCCACCCCTCTTACCGGCTCTGTCCTTCCGGCGCCCAGCACATGGGAGGCCTGGAACTTCCTTAGCTGCATGAGCGGAGAGCTGGAATTCTCTGGGAGTTTATGTCCCACTGCAGCCCCAAAGCCACCCGTAGCCAATGATGTCTCGTGCGGGAGTACGGAAGCCCAGCTTACTCTAGGACGAACTCGCAGGTGTAACTCACATCTCATCTTTGCTTGGCTTCTGCCCCTGCCCTCTCCGCTTCCCCCACTCCCTTCCTGGTTCTCCTAGAGCACTCCATTAGCATGCAAATCCTTGCCTTGGGGTTGGCTTTGGGGGAAGCTGACCAAAGACGGCACCACAATTTAAAAGGGGCGTTGACTGACAGTGATCAGGCCAGTGGGGAGAGATGTGTTGACGTCCCTGGTGCCTGTCAAGGAGGGGGCTGGAGTACCCAACAGCACCACCGGGGCCGCCAAGCCTGAGACCAGTGTTCTCACTGGTCCACCCACCACTTATTTGCTGTGGGACTTTTGGCAACTGATAACTTTTTTGTACCTAGTTTTGTCTGTAAAATGCGGCTAGTGGCAGCCCCTCCTGGTGGGGGTTACTGAAAAGATGAAATGGGATCAGTGTTAGAAAGTGCTGAGGACAACGCCTGACTGTAGGCGACCGATCCACATAGCCCCCTGGCTTTCCCTGTGCAATGGCCCCACTCCCCTGTGGTGTGGCCTCAGAGACTAGGATTACATGAGCAAGAGATTTTCAGTAGCCTGCTCTGCCCAAACAGGAAATGGGCTTCCTGCTGAGGGGGTGAGCTCCCTGTTGCTGGAGGTGTTTAAGCAGAGCCGAGTGGATGGGTGAACCAGAGAGGGATGCCCTCAGGCCATAGTTCATCTGGGGCTTCAGGAACCGTGTTAAAAGCCTGTGTGCTGTGCGCCCAGCCCTGTGCTGGCCCCTCTGATTCTAGGCTCTAAAGGCTGCTGGCCTCCATCTCCGTGCTCTTAGGAGCCTATTTTCTGTCTCTGCCAAGCCCTTATGACTTGGCTGCCTCTCTGGCCCTTTTGGTGATTGAAGCCACCCTCCCAGCTAAAGCCACAGGATGCCAGCCAAGGCCTGGGTACCTCCCTCAGGCCTGAGACAGGGAGTTTGTAGGTCCCTGCTCTGGCTTCAGAAGGAGCCTGGCAGGCATCCTCCCTCTCTGCAGACATCTCACTCATCCTGGTGACCGCAGCCCCCACACTGTGAGGGGTCCTGCTTTGGCAGCTTATAGAGCAGCCAGGGTCAGCTGGGGGTGCCTCCTGAGCCAGGACCCCCAAGGACAGCTGTGCAGGTTGGGTACTGCATAACTCCAGGGGGTGCCGTTCACATGCGCCCTGGTCCCTCCTCCCAGGGGCACATGTTGCAGAGGGAGGGGATGTAGGGGAGCGGGTGCATATCAGAACTTTTAGGAGAGGTGGAATGACATTTTTAAAAATATACCTAATATTGGGATATAATTCCATTTGGAAAAGTGAAATTCTGCATTGTTTATGCAGTGCAACTGTTGAAAGCCAAGGTGGACAAAACCTTTTCTTCTGATGGAGCATGTGGAGAGGATCTTGATTCTCCACGGTGCGTGCCGCTGACGGGAGAGAGCAGGAGATGTGCATGTCTGTTGAAAGGCGATAAAAGAAAAAAGTTGAGAAACCTGGCTGTCCCAAAGAGTGGGAGAACCTCCTGGCTGCCACCCCCGAGAGTCCAGCAGGAAGTGACTGCACAGTGGAGGGCCCTGGACAGGCTTCCTGAGGGCTGAAGGGGCAAAAAGGCAGGGTACCCAGCCCCCCAGCAGCAGTGGCGGGTCAACGGGTGGCGTGAGGCCCCCATAACCTCCAGCAGCCGTCTACAGCTGTTACCGCACAAAGGGCACGATCTGCTTGCCGTGAGACAAAAGCCAATCGTCAAGACGCAAGACGGTGGCAGAGAAAGGGCAGTTTATTACAGCTTGCTAGCAAGGCGGAATATGGCCAACTATGTCCAAAAGAACCATCTTACAGAACAAAGACTACAGGCCAGTTATCTAGAGGGCTGGTCTCCAGGCACGGGAGGCATCTGGTCCCAGGGTGGGGTCATCTGTCTGGTCTTAGTTCCTGGCAGTCTTTTGTTTTACTTGGCGTGCATCAAAGAGGGAGCAACACCCTCTACCCAGATCTTTCAGTTGTCATTGATGATGGCTATCAGCACAGACTCTCTGCCCAGGGGTCATCACATCACATTCCAAAGGAACTCAAAAGAACAAAGTTATCAACTTATAGCAGCTGGGAGGGGCCATAAAGTCTAGAGTTAGTCAGAGATCATTCCAAATCACAACACGGTTTCCCCTCTACAATATGGCTTCCCTTATGTCAACCCTGTGTTGAGCCAGTATCACAGCCGCCCCAAGGACACCGGGAATCGCCATTGCATCCTGCATAAAGAAGAGGGGGATGACTAAGCGGACAAGCCCGCTGCTGGGGCGCGCTAACCTCGCTCCAAGAGCAGTGTGTCTCCGGGCAGGGCCCGCGGCAGGCATTCTCCTTGCGTCCTCCGAGCCTCAGGCAGTTCTGGACGCTAGTGGGTGCTTGGAAAACTAGGGTTGGCTTCCCCTGAGGCCTCTCTCCTTGGCTTGTGGATGGTCATCTTCTCCCTGTGTCTCCCTGTCATCTTCCCTCTGTATGTGTCCCTGTGTCCTAATCTCCTCTTCCCCTAAGGACATCAATCAGACTGGATTGGGTCCACCCTAATGACCTCATTTTAACTTAATTACCTCTTTTAAGACTTTGTCTGCAAATACAGTCACGTTCTGAGGTGCTGGGGATTAGGACGTTAACACATGAATTTTAGGGGGACACAGCCCGTAACAGATGGGCTGCACCCCAACTCTGTTTCCTGTCTTGACTGGTGAAGTTCAGTCTGCTGGGGCCAGTGTGGGTTTCGGTCGCAGGGACTGTCACATCCCCATCCGTGTCCCAAGGTGTGTGGTCCAGGCCCACAGATCTTACCTGGTCACCCAGTCACCACAACTATCTTGCTCCCCCTCCCCCAAGTCACCACCACCCTTCCCTGAAGTTTGATGTGGCCCCTCACTCCCTGAGGGACTTGCTGTCATGTCCTGATTGCCACATGCCTGTCCCCATCTCACACACACTGAAGAATCTGCCATCGGCTCCTTCTAGTCATCAAGTCCCCCATTCACCCTGTAAACTGGGACAGGCTGACCCTAGCCCTGATTTCAGCCCGGCTGGGGAGGGAGGCTCCGTTCTTTTGCATTTCTCCTGTGCTCTCCTTGCTCTGAGGCCAGCAGGGCCAGCAGGGCCAGCAGTGGACATGACCTGACTCCAAGTGAGAGTGGGTCATAAGGCCCGTCTCCCCAAAGGTCTGTTTTCATCTGTCCAAAGCCTCTTTGTTCTAGAGGCTGGTTCAAGATCAGGAGGGATTTTACGGCATAACTCAGGGCTCTGTCCCCGCAGCCTGTGCAGATGGGGTCCGTGGGTGTTTGTCTCTCAGCTAAATGGAAACGCAGCAATGCCACCCTTCTGTGCCACAGGCGCGGCTCCCAGCCCTGTCCCCCAGTTAGTCATCACCTTGGCAGAGCCCACGGATCCACATAAACCATCTGTAGTGAGGAGGACCATGTGAAGCAAGAAATCAATGGAAAACAGCTCAAGCGTCCAGGCAGTCACAAACACTGTTGTGTAAAGGGTTATGCACGGCCACAGAGAAATAATCACTCTGTAGTGTCAGTTGAGAAACGGGTGTGTGGGTACACTGCATAGACAGAATGACAAATATGGCAACATCGCAAGGTGTACTCACCACTGGCCGGCCCGGTGGCGCAGCGGTTAAGTGTGTGCACTCCGCATCAGCAGCCCGGGGTTCGCAGGTTTGGATCCCCGGTGCAGACTGACACGCCGCTTGTCAAGCCCTGCTGTGGCGAGGTCCCATATAAAGTAGAAGAAGATGGGCATGGAGGTTAGCCCAGGGCCGATCTTCCTCAGCAAAAAAAGAGGAGGATTGGCATCGTATGTTAGCTCAAGGCTGATCTTCCTCACACAAAAAAACGCCAAAAAAACCCAAAACACAGTGCACTCACTGCAATGTTAACAGTGATCATCTCTGGGTGATGGGTTTATGGAAGGTCTGAAGTCTCTTCTTTTTGCTTCTTGGTATAGGAGGTAGTGGTGAGACCAGCTTTGGTCTAAATGGGATTCTGACAGCCTGGGTTGACCTCATGTACTGATAGGATTTGCAGCCAGATGGGTATTTTCATGTTCCTTTGGGAACTACAATTATAGTACCACAGTCCCACCAACTAGGATTCTGATCCCCAATTCCATTGTGTGTAAGGGGTTTTCCAGCGCACCAAGCAACTGACAGACCCCAGCTGAGTGTCCTACAATGCAACTCACTGTTGACACTGTCTCCCTGGAGACAGCATCGGATCCCACAGGTTAAGGGCTCAGTCCCACAAGACCGCTCTCCACTTCAGACGCCAAGTGCAAAGTCCAGGTCGTCACTGTGTTTCTGACCAATTGGCTATAAATCAGAGATTCCCCTGACCCCCTCCTTGGGTTCCATTAATTTGCTAGAGTGGCTCACAGAACTCAGGAAACCAATATACTCACTAGATTACTGGTTTGTTACAAAGAATATCAAAGAATACAAATCCATAGCCACAGGAAGAGATGCGTAGGGCGAGGTCTTGGACAAAGGAGCTTCTGTCCCCAGGGAGCTTGGGAAGTTCGGGGCCCAGCACAGTGGCACGTGGAGCACTCCGGGTCACCAACCTGGAAGCTCCCCGAACCTGCTCCTGTGGGATTTTTATGGGGGCTTCATGACATAGGCATGATAGATTACATCATTGACCATTGGTGATTGATTCAACCTGGGGGGGCCCTTGCCCCTCCCCAGAAATCAGGGGTGGGACTGAAGTTTCTACCCCTGTATTCATGGTTGGTTCCCCTGGCAACCAGCCCCTCCCCATCTTTAGGAAGTTTCCAAAAGTCACTTCATCAACACGAGCTCAGTTGTGGTTGAAAGGGGCTTGTTATGAATAACAAGATGTCTATTTCACTCTATGGCTCTGAAGTGATTTCAGGCACTGAGGACAAGAGGTCAAATATAACAAAAGGTTCTCCTCTTATCACTCAGGAAATTCCAAGGGTTTTGGGAGCTGTGAGCCAAGAACCATGGAGGGAGAGCAAATGTGTATTTCTTATAAATCATATTATCACAGGAACCTTCTGAACGTTCATAAGTTCTGTAATAACAATAATAATAGCTACTTTTATAGGGTCCTTACAAAGGGCCAGCTATTTGCAAGCAGTTTGCTTTGATTTTGATGCATAGGTACCACTGGTATCCCCATCTTACGGACAAGGAAACTGAAGCCATGAGAGGTTAGGCAACTCATCAAAGGTCACACAGTGCTAAGAGCCCAGCTTTTACCCACTCACTGTGATCACCCTCCAAAGTTCCCCAGGGCCTTGGCAATCACTGCCTTCCCTCTTCTCACCAGAGGAGCCCGGCACTCAGGGCGTGCGCTGGGGGCCTGCTGGGGGCCTGCTGGCATTCGGACAGGCCTCGGTGGGTCTACAAACTGTGCAACTTGTCCCTGCACCCAAGTGAGATGTCCCCAGAGGCTCTGAGAAGTGACTGGGGGGAGGGCTGGTGTCCCCCGTCAGAGGGCAGGAGCGGGGCTCACTAATGTCACCGAGATTCCAGCTGTTCCCACACGGTGGGGCCCCCGGGGAAAGGCCACGTACAGGCCGCAGTTCCTGCTTTATTCCTGTTAAATGAAACTTTTAAAAATTACAAAAGTGACACAGGCCTCTGTTCACAATGCAGAGGTGTGTAAAGAAAAGGCTGTCATCTCCCCACTCCTTGTTCTCCCTGCCCGTGGGAGAGCCAGGTCGAACCTCTCCACTCTCTTCTCCTTGTTCCAACAAGCACAAAACACACATGTGGAGGCCTTTTTTTTTTTTAAACTTTGCTCTGTTTGTTTATTTTTTACCACTATGGGATCATGCTGTACCCAGTACTCTGCAACCTTCAGCTTCCATTCAAGTGACCATCCCGGGCACCTTCTGGATTAACAAACAGTCGAGGCCCATGATTCGCTGCAGTCGCGTCCTGTAGAGGCTCAGAGAACACTGAGTCAGTCAACGCTGGACCGCTGCTCCCAGGGCAACACCGGTTCAGTTCCTGCAGGCCTCGGGTCATGGCAGGTTCGTCAATCCATCCATACGTACCTACCTAGCATCGTTTTATGTACGTTTCTACTTAAAGAAACTTTATTTAATAGCTGTTGCTGGTTCATTAACACTGCACTCAGGGTCAACAGCACTGTGACTCACGTCTGAACAAAGCTCACCTAACACCCAGAATTCCTCCTTATGGCCCATGGTGGCCTTGCGCTCAGAACACCAGACGGTGCTTTAGCACTATGCTTGGGGGTCAGTTTTTTGTTTGTTTGTTTGTTTGTTTTTGTGAGGAGATCAGCCCTGTGCTAACATCTGCCAATCCTCCTCTTTTTGCTGAGGAAGACTGGCCCTGGGCTAGCATCCATGCCCATCTTCCTCTACTTTATACGGCATGCTGCCACAGCATGGCTCAACAAGCGGTGTGTCGGCGTGCGCCCGGGGTCCGAACCGGCAAACCTAAGGCCGCCGCAGTGCAGTGCCTGCACTCAACTGCTTGTGCCACCGGGCCGGCCCCTGGGGGTCGTTTTAAACATCGAAATCACCGACAAAAAGCACAAAGGTGAAAAACGTGGCCCTGAGTAAACTGCCAAAGTGTCACATGCTGGCCGTATGGGAGCCGGAACAAGAAGGCACAGCGTTGCCTCGCTGGACCTCAGCTGGAAACGCCAGCACCCGGCGATTCGAAGTTTCCCCGGCTCCGCGCACGTCCGCAAATGACCGGGAAAGCCTGTGTGTATTGATTTTGGGGTTACGAATAAATTTTAGAGAGTAGGTGAATTCACAAATGCAGAATCCATGAACAATGACAATGGACTGTATATTGATTAAAATATGTTTTCTAAAATTTCTACAATCAATGTGTGGGGGGTTTTCTTGGGGGGCGGAGGGTTGTTCTTTTGTAAACAGACAAAAAAATATTGGTTACTAAAAAAAAAGACAGGGGTTGGGGAGTGGTGGAGCTTTCGTCTCCCCTGTTAACTCCACTTGATGTCCGGTCCTTCATCCAGAGTTAAAGTGGAAGCAAACTAGCTGGTCCTGGAGGTGGCCTTTGGGCCATGGTGGGGGGATGTGGGAGGCCACAGCTCTGCCCACACGGCACACGGAACTCTGAGAAGGGCAGGGAGCTGAAGTGTCCTGAAGCTTCCACACCTGAGGGATCAGCTGTTGTGAGGGAAGCAAAGGAGGCATTTTATCCTATTTTACAGATGAGCAGGTAGAGGGTCTCAGAGGTCCCAGCCTGAGGCCACACAGTGCTGGATGTGGCCGACCACCTGGGCTCCAGCCTTTCAGCTTGAGGTGTCATGCCAACATCCATCAAGTCAGTGCTTTGGGGCCCCTGGTGGGCAAGCCACCAGAAAAGATCCCTTCCAGGTGGGTCTGGCTAGAGAGCCTGGAGGGCGTCAGAGTCTGCCCCAAAGAGCGTCAGAGCCTGCAGCATGGCCAAGTGGGGGTCTCTGAAAGAAACGAGTTTAAATCCTGGCTCCACCTGTCCAGCTCTGTGACCTCAAGCTAATTACACTGGATCTCCCCAGGCCTCAGCGTCCCCACCTCTAGAATGGGACAGTAATGGCCTCACAGGGAGCTCATGAGGGTTAGCTGTGGAAACGTGCGCTGATTCCCTACTCGGAGGAGGCTTTGGTTGTGTGCCCACTCTCCCGAGCTGGCTGGCCCAGGGACAGGTAACGGCAGGATGGGGCCAGAGAAGGTGGCCAAACGCCTGCTCTTCATTTAGGCCAGCCTCCTGAATGCAGCATCCTAGGACTGAGCCGTTCCTCCTGACACTGAGGGGAATGGTCAGTGTTGAGGTCCCTCTGCCCCGAGCTCCTGGAGGGGGCAGTCACAGCAAGGCCAGGCCCTGGCTCACTCCAGGGCTTGGGGGCGAGAGCTTTGGGACCCTGGACGCCAGAGCCACCAGGCCCCCTAGGCCAGCCCGTCTAGACCTTTTATTTATTTTTTTATTTTTTATTTTTTTGTGTGAGGAAGATCAGCCCTGAGCTAACATCCATGCTAATCCTCCTCTTTTTGCTGAGGAAGACCAGCTCTGAGCTAACATCTATTGTCAATCCTCCTCCCTTTTTTCCCCCAAAGCCCCAGTAGATAGTTGTATGTCATAGTTGCACATCCTTCTAGTTGCTGTATGTGGGACACGGCCTCAGCATGGCCAGAGGAGCGGTGTGTCAGTGCGCGCCCGGGATCCGAACCTGGGCCACCAGTAGCGGAGCGTGCGCACTTAACCGCTAGGCCACGGGGCCGGCCCTAGACCCTTTATTTTATAGAGCAGAAGGCCAATCACTTAAGATTCTTTTGGCTCCAAGCACCAGAAACTTGATTGAAACCAGTTTTGGCAGACAAAGGAGGAATTCATTGGCTCCTACAGCCAAACTGCAGAAAGGGAAGGGACGACAGGAACCTGATGTCATCAAGGTCTTGTCCAGCTCTCCCCTCTTCTTCCTGCTGGTCAGACCAGCTCTCTCCACCCCACAGGTGCACAGCTGCAGCAGCTTCAACTGCTAATTCACCCAGATTTGAGACCTGACCCTCTCTTTAGCTATAGTTTAAAAAAATCACAGGCAAAGACCCTGAGGGCCCCGTTTGGATCACCGGCCACCCTTGGACCAGTCCCTGTGGCCAGGGAGGGGCTGCAGCTCTTTTGGGACCACCTGTGGGAGGTGGGGGCCTGCATGGGGCTGGGTGGGGAGCAGTAACACAGATGTGCCTGCTGGAGGAATCGGAGTGACTTGAGTGCCCAGGTCCCCTGAATGTGTGTCAACTATGGAAATGGATAGTATGTGGAGAGGGAAAATGACTGTTCTTTTTCTTTTTTAAGTTTTAGTTTAATGTATTATTTTTGATCAGGTAACAAGTTCACAATTCAAAATTCAAAAGCTACAGCGGGACTGAAGTGAAAAGGCTCCCCCTTGCCGTGTCCCTGCCCCCAGGGACCATCCTTAGTATCAGTTTCCTGCATTTCTGGAAGAGATGGAGCCTTTGGAGCTCCCCCAGGAACTTCCAGGGTGGAGGTGAGGCCAGGAGATGACCAGGAGCCAGTGTTTGCTGCTCCGACCTGGCCGTGGGGGTGCTCGCCCCTTGGTGGGCCGGCCTCCCCTCCCCGACCCTGTCATCCTCAGCGGAGCCCTGGTGGATGCCCTGGTGACCCTCTGTGCCATTTCTGACCCGGGCTGGAGTGTGTCATCTGCTTCCACAATGCCCTCCCCTTTCCACCCCCACCTGACGGAGCTTGGATTCCTATTCAGAGGCTCCAGCCTGACCACGGCCTCCCCCATCCCAGGTCTCTTCGTAGCCCGTCAGACCCGGGACTGGTGGGAGACTAGAGCACCTTGTCTGGGGGGTGGGGTCTGCCCTCTGCCAGGTACGGGTTGCTGAGGAGAGCAGACACACACGGCCCCACTCAGGAGGCACCAAAGGAGATGAACCACAATGGCCAAATTCCACCAACCTTGGTAGTTGAGGGGCAAGGAGCCCCAGGTCAGCAGGTGACGACAGCTACCTTTGCTCTCTGACCCTTGCAGTAGGGGCACAGTCCTCCCCTGGGTCCCTGCCTCTCAGACACTGTCACACTTCAATGGCCTTTGCTTACATCTGGGAGCCACCAAGTCTCTGCAAACCCGAGGAGGGACGGCTGAGCCCTGCCTTCTCTTCCTGTGGATTCCTGGGGTTACACGGCTTGCCCAGGGCCCCACATGCTGGGCATAACCCTTGTCTGGAACCACCAGGCTTCCTCAGCAGGGTCCCCAGAGCTCCTCTGTCCAAGCCTGCCCCATGCCAGCTCGTGTCCTTTCCAAGATGCTGCTGGTCCCTGAATTGAGGTGGTTCAGGTCCCAGGGCCTGGCATTCAGCTGCTCCTCTCTGTCGCCTCGCAGCTCCCAGCAGTAAGGGTCGGGGGGTGGTTGCTGGCAGTTTTTAAGGGTAGCCAGACAGCCCCTCTCCCAGATCCCCATTCCTGGGAACCCACAGAAACTGGTGGAGAACTTGGCCAGAAACATCGCTGGAGCACTTGTTCTCTCTGACCCTGTGCCGGGCCCAGGAGGCGGCAACGTGATGAAGAAACAGCCCTGCCCTCAATGCTGGGAGCCAGTATGGACCCTCCCAGGTCCCGGTCCAGGCAGACGGTGACATCTGTCACAGTGGAGGTGCGAATCAACAGTACAGGCGTGTCTGCTAGACATTGCCTGTTGGAACTTGGCCTCATTCCCACCCTCGTCTCTGTTCCCCGAGGAATGACAGGGGTAGAAGGCTAAGAACCACATTTCCCAGATGCCCATGCAGCCAGGGCTTGGTTGTGATTGATGTTCCGCCTGAGAGACAAACTCACGAGAGAGACAAACTCACGAGAGAGACCAGGCCCGTCTCCCACGGCCTTGGCACAGACCAGCGAGCTCGGGCTGACAAGACAGTTGTCGCAGCCCAACTCGGTGTGTCAGTCTCTAGCCCTGGTTTTGCACTGTGATGGCAGCAACAGTGGTAGCCGTAGCAACAGTGCCTCCTTTCCTCTACAGTCTGGCTCCAGATCACAGCTTCAGTGGTGTGACCTTGAAGCAAGTCACCCGCTGACATCCACTCTGCCAGCCCTTCCAACCGTCTTTATTCATGTGGAAAAGCCCTGTACCACATCTCTTTTTGCCTGAAATAACCGGTGTTTCCTAGTGTTTGCTCTGAATTCTGAATGATACAATGGGTGTGGAGGTGAAAAAGAATTTAGTCTCACTGGGGAGAATCATGGGTTCATGTAGCAAATATTGATCGGGCACCTCCTTTGTGTAGGTACCACGCTCTGTTGCTGTTAACGCCTTTGAGTTGATTCCAACTACTAGTGACCATGTGTATGGCAGATCCATGTGTACAGCAGAGTGGAAACCTGCCTGGTCTCTTTGCACCACCCTCTCACCTTCCAGTGCTATATCAGATAATGCTCTGCTGCTATTCATAGGGTTTTCATGGCCAATTTTTTCAGCAGTGGGTGGCCAGGTCCTTCTTCCTAGTCTGTCTAGTCTGGAAGCTCTGCTGAAACCTGTCCACCATGGGTGACCCTGCTGGTATTCAAAATACTGGTGGCAGAGCTTTCAGCTTCACAGCAACACGCAGCCGACACAGTACGACAACCGACAGACGGGTGGTGTGGTTCCCTGACCGGGAAATGAACTTGGACCACGGCAGAGAGAGCACCGAATCCGAACCACTAGACCAGCAGGGCACTGTGCTAGGTGCTGGGATATAAGAGGAACTAGACACAGCCCACAGGGAGCTCAGGGCTGGGTGCGAGGAGAAAGCTGAGCCACCACAGCACGTGGGATCCACATACCACAGGGTGCGAGGGGAGCCCAGAGGAGGGTCCTGGCATCAATCAGGGTTCAGTTTCAGGAAACGGAGACCTTTCTAGATATTTTAATACAAAAGAGTCTTTATACAGGGAATTAGGTGCTTACAAAACTTTGGAAGGATTGGAGGGTGGGCTTTCGGCTGAGCCTCCAGAATGCCTTCCAGAACTGACTCTTTAGCAAACGACCACCCCTGCCACAATCACACCGTGACTGGAGCTGTTGACTTTGCTTCAAGCATCGTAGGGAGAGCTGCCTGGGCTTCCCGGGCTAGGATGGCCTGCTGGCCTCATCACCATGTGGGTGCAGAGCAGCTCTGGTGACCCTGGGCGTCTTGTCCTCTCAGATGAGAATGGCCCTGGTCCCTTCACGATTCCTGAAAGAGGATGCCATTGGATGCTCGGTTGCCATCTGGTTTGGATCCCCCTGTTGACTGAGCCTCACTTCACTGACGTTTAGCTTCTCTCAAGCCTGCTGGTCCACAGCTACTCTGGCTCAGGCACCTGCCTGAGTCCAACCAGGTGCGGCCTGGGGAGCATGGCCAGTGGGGCTGCGGGCACGGCAGGCCCTTGTGAGCCTCCTGGCAGGACCCCTTGGCCTCTGACCCCTCCAGATGCCAACCTGAGCTGCTTCCCTGCTTTACGCTCAGACGGTGATGATTATGTGGTCACAACTAACCTCTGCCACCTGAAAGTCTTTCTGGAACAAAGCAGGGAATAAATAAATAAATGACCAGACCAATCCAAACTGAATGGCACTTTACCGTTACCAGATGTCTGTCATTTTCCCTGAAGGACAGAAGACAGAATCTTCTCTCAGAACCCTGACAACTAAATGCCAAGGCAAGACGGCCATTTTCTTCCAGAAGCAGGATGCTGGAAACATTCCCCTACATATAAACACCTGCTCTCGGAGAGTCTTGCTCTCATTTTTTTCCCCATTGAATGAATGACAAACTTTTTTGTATTCCTGGGGTGGGGTGGAGTGGGCCCTTTTAACAGAAGAGCAAGACCATTTCCACAAAAGTTCTTGGCTCTTCGAGTTTAGGCCACTGTACTCTTCAAAGGAAATGTCTCTGCAAGAGAGAAATACGCATTTCTTTTCATCCCACAGCCTATGTTTTGAACTTAAAATCTTCTGTGACAAACACACTGCAAGAAACTCACTTACCATCTCCGGCAGCTGCCGTAGGTCAAGGCTGACCCCTGCGGGCAGCGCTGGCTCACCCCGCAGAGGGCACTGCTCCCTGGCTGGGCCTGGCTGGGATCTAACACACTGGGACAAGGGATCCACAATTTTGTAGCTGGCAAGACAGGCCCCAGGCCCCTGGCCAGGGCTCGGAGCCTGTGGATGTTTCAATCCTTTGGGAACTGAGGGTTCTGCCCTTCTGTCTGGAAGGACACACTGCACTGACGGCACAGCCCTCAGGGAGGGTCCTTGTCTGCAAATGCCCACCATCGTGTGGACTTTCTTTTTTCAGTAATCTATAGAAATGTCACTTCCAGATGTCGACAATTGTTTAGTGTGTGAAGTATGTGTAAGTAAGCAAAAATATATCAGAAAAGGCAGTTCAATATCTTTTGCCTTTCTGGTGACATACACATGTGGATTGAGATTCTTGGGGCTAACATGAACATTTTATAAATGAAATTATCTTATTGACTCAGAACCTCATCTTTATCTTAAACTAAGGCACATTTACTGAATGCCTCCTTATTACAAAGTATTCATACTGTTCATTCTTCTGATGGAGGAACTTATCTTCAGGTATAGATTTTTGAAACTGGTTGAATTTCTTCGTGGTATTTGTTACTTTTAAATTCTATACACTAAATTAAATTATATATTCAATGATATTTAATATACAAATTACGTATTATATAGTAATATATAGTTGTATACATTAAAATTATATTATAACGTCAGAGTTTCCAATTTATGGTAGAAATATACCAAGTTTTCTTTTCAAACACTCGCTTGTTTCAGAGATACCTGCAGTGTCATAAAACTGTGGAGCTGAGGTAAAATGAAAGAGTGCAAACTGTCAACCGCAGGGCACTTTGCAAACATAAGAATCTCGTGTATAGCCCAGTCTTATCTCAGCGAAATTTACTTCAGTGAAATTTAGCTACAGACATAAAAAAAAAAGCTCAGTCATTTGTTCAGCAAATATTTAATGAGCACTCAGTCAGTGAGAGCTCTTTCCACACAAGTGACGGGAAATTCAACCCAAATTAGCGAAAGCAAAAAGGGGCTCTCCCATTGGAAATTTCAACATTGACCGACTATTTGATGATATGGAGGAAATAGTGTTCAGTTTTTGGTGGAATGCCTAATTGGCTCGGCTTAGTTAATAAGCCCTGTCCCTGGCTTTGGGGACTGAGTCAGCTCGTCAGCCCTGGCCAGGAGCCAGGGAGGGACTATCGGATGTGGGGACAACAATCGTCTGCCTCTGTGTGCCAGGTCTGTGCTAGGGACACAGAGGTAGATGTGGCACAGTCTCTTCTCATCAGGAAGCTTCTCATGCACAAAACAATGATCTGCATTTCTATCAATTCCCTTTTCCCCATCCTTAAACTGCACAGGTGTGGCATACCAATTATCCCCCTGAAATATGAAGCATATTTTGAAAACAGCTTCTGCCTCTCATCCTGAATTTCATACACATGCCAATTTGATCCCATACATGATAGACTGAGACCTGGCATGGCAGGAGCTGACCTCAAATGAGCCCTCCCTGTCCCATGTGTTTCTGTAGAAACAGCTCAAAAGAGATAGGTGCCTTCTGCGTTCTGAAGCCCAGTACAGCAGGTCTGGTTATTTCAGGGGCAGATGCCCTGGAGGGCTCACAGCCCTGGCACAGCTTTTATGGAGGTGCTGACATAAGAATAATCATACCTTACACTTCTCGAGCAATTACTCTGGGCCCGGCGCTGTTCTCAACACTTTACGTACAGAACTTGTTTGACCCTGGCAGCAACTCGATGTGGTTGGTGCTATAATTGCCCCATTTTACAGACGAGGAATGAACTGCAGAGTAAATAATATTTGGTTAAAAGATGCCCCCCCGCCACCTTTTCCTCATCTTGGTCCTTTTGCTTAACTCCCTTGGGGGTCCCATTGGTCAAGCACAAAGGAGGAGTCTCATGAAAAATGCTAATAAACTTGCATGTTGCTTTCTGACAAATATTGGAGGGGCAGACATGACTGTGACCTGGGATCCTGTGCCAACCACTGTGGCGTGGGCCAGCAGGAGCTGATGATTGGGGTTGGCTTTCTGTCTTCTCAAACTTGCTCTCTGGCCTGTGTGGTGTCCAGTGGGCAGGCAGAAATGCCTGGTGGCTTTGGAATCATCCAGTGCCTGGATTCTATCCAGACCCTGGACTCACTGTGTGATTTTTGGATAAATGAGTCAACCTCATACTTGTTACTGGAACCTTTCTTTTCTCCTCTATAAAATGGAATAATAATAGTACCTATGCACCAGTAGGTACCAATAGGGTTATTGAGCGGATTAAATGAGATGGTATCTGAAGCATTTTGCCTGGTTCATTTGGAAGTGGTAGCTCTCGATAAAGGAAGAGCAGTGATATTTTCTCCCTGAGGCAGAAACTGCTGAAGCTAGGTTTGGCAAACATGGCAGAAACCGGTCACTGGGAAGTAAGCTCACTAGGGGGACACTGGAGGATCAGGCTGTGACCAGCGAGCCCAGAGAGTCAGCAGCGGTGATGTAGAGTATACACCCACCTGCACCCCCAGCGCCAGCCCAGGGCCTGGCACACGACCTTGGAGCAGGGATTCTCAGCTTTCAGGGTTCATGGGTAGTTACTGCGTAACGCAGTTGTTGAGATTCTGGCCCCTAGAGCGGGTCTCCCTGGGTTCAAATCCCAGCTCCACCACTTACCCGCTGTAGGGCTTTAGGCCCCTACTTCGCCTCTCTGTGCCTCAGTTTCCTCATCAGTAAAACGGGATAGTAACAGTAACTCTATCCTAGGGACAATGTCAGAATTCATGTAGCGGACTGTGTGAGCCCTTAGAATAGGACCTGACATCTGGTAAGTGCTGGTTGTTATTACCAAGCTACAGCCAGGCCCTGGAAAACAGCATACGATGAGACACAAGGGCAGTCTTCGTGGGAATGTACAGCAGTGGAAGCAGAGATTTTTTGAAAATCAGCATTTCTTACAACTGAGGTAAGTGTGTTGCAAGAAGGTACAGAGTGTTTTGATTCGGACAAGGGCTGCTGACGAACTCTGTCTCCTGCTACATGGGAGGAGAGGTCCAGGGGATTGTGGGGGAATTTATCTGATTTCTCAGGTATTACCAGCAGGAATAGACTTTTCTAGAAGGATGTGAAGGAGCTCCCAGAAAAGGAAGGAGGGGAGGTGGAGGAGGAGCTGGGCTCTGAATCCTGGAAACGGTGCAGTTTGGCAGGAAGGGCTCATGGCTCCGGGTACCCTCCCTCAGCAGGAATCAGTGTCAACCACTTTGTCCTTGCTGAAGATTCTAATTCCAGGGCCAGGGCACCAGACTGGCCTGAAGTAGCCTTGTGAGAGGGGCAAGTATCTTGATGGACATTTGCTGGCACTGAACCTAGGATGAGGGTTGTTCTCCCAATGGATGTCAGGCAGGCCCAACAACAGCATCCCTTGGAAGTGACATTCAGTTAGGCCAGGGGTTCTTAGACTTTTTATGCCATAGACATCTTCTTAGAATAACGTTTTTAAATGCATAAAACACTTAGGACTACAAAGGAAACCAAAGGTAATGAAATATTAGAAAGAATAGGTGATACAATATGTATTTTTCTGTTAACTCATTAAATAACAAGATCTAAGGGTAGCGTAGTAACTGTTATTTGAAGTACAGATGAGTGTAAACAATACCTTGAAAATCTGCAGCCACCGTAATGTGTTATGAAAAGATCTATGATTGCTATTGTGGACAAAGTCTCAGGTACTGCTAACACCCCTGGGGCTGGTTGCCTAACCCCATGGTGGAAGGAAACGCCAAATTTCAGGAGAAGTATAGAAGAAATAATGAGAATATTTTTCCCACTCGGGGACTCCCTGATTTAAGTTGAGAACCTCTTCTCTCGGCATTATGTAAAAATGTCAACGTTACAAGGTGAAGTGAAAAAACCCCAGATTACAAGACGGTGAATTTTCAGTTGATCGTTGTTTTTGTTTTTGGTTTTTTTGGTGAAAAGAAAAAAACAGAAAACCACTTTTGTGTATGTTAAATATACCTAGAAGAGTGTATGAAAAATATTTCATACTTAAACTAAAAAACATGTATGGAAAGATCAAGGCGCAGTGCTACTGTGCTGCCTTCACAGGCCTTGGTCTGGGGCCTCTCCCTGCCTCTCCGGCGGCCGCGGGGGAGGCGGCCCGGATCGGCCAGCACGGCCGGCAGAGGACCCTATCCCTGTATCCCGGGGTATCTCTGCATCCCACTCCTGAAAAGTACCGAAGTCAGTTCCTCAGGCCAGCTCACGGTGTCCCGGCACATGCACGGGCTGGAAGATGCGGGCTGACTTGCAGCGAGGCCTGAATTTTGTCTGTAATCAGCTATGTGACCTCAGGTCGCTCTCAACTTTCTCTGAGGCTCGCTTTCCTCATCCGCGCAGCTGGGTCTCCAGCCTCTCGTTATTCACGTGGCCTTGATTCTGCGTGGTACTTTACAGTTTACAAACCACAGAGCGCCGAGAGCAGAGCTGTTGAGACACCTGGAGCAACAGCAGGTGGATGCAGAGACCCAGACCCCAAAGACTGGAAGGCACCCTCTAGCTGCTCCCCAGGCCGGAGGGAGCCGGACGCGCTTGGGCGGGGCCTTACGACCAGTGGGCAGGTTTGGATTCAAGGAAAGGCCACGTTTTTACCCATCCGAATTGTCCAGGACGAAAAGAGGCAGCACGGGGCTGGCGAGGGAGGGGGCTTCCCTTCAGCTGCGAACTCCTGCCATTTCCATGAATCCGTTGACTTTACATCGGGATTTCCGCACAGGATACTTCTCCTCCACTCTCCTCCACCCGCGTGCGGGTGTGGGCGGCTGGTATATTTTAGAAATGCGCCCGGCGCCTGGGACACGTAGGCGAGTAGTTTCACAGGGACGGTCTGGGCGTCGTGCGTAGGAGCCGTTACTTCCGCAGATCCGGGCGTTCTCAGACCTCTATGTGGGGTGGTAACCGGCGACGACATTTCCTTCCGTCCCGTCACTTTATCCTTTGGAAGCAATAAACCAAAAACGGTAACCAACCCCATTCGACCGCGGCAGGACTCGAACCTGCAATCTTCTGATCCGAAGTCAGACGCCTTATCCATTAGGCCACGCGGCCGCCTGACAGCTACCCTTCTTTGGACAATCTAAAAAGCATCATTACCGCCCACGGGCTTGCCCGGGACCAATCCACCTGCTTTCTGAGCAGGGGAGGTCGGACCTTGGTTCCCAGAGTTCCGCCGGGAGGGCCCACCCGGAAGTCCCCTTCTCCCCCCGCGAGCGGGCCGGTCCACTTGCGGCCCTCCTATTGGTCGCGCAGGGAGTCGCCCGCCTGCTTCTAGGGTAGCCGCGGGACAGAGCTGGGCGCAGACGGGAAGTTGCGGCTGCCAGCGAGGCGAACTGGTCAGGTGCAGGCAGCACGCCACCCCGAGGCTGCGTAGGCTGCGCGGAGGGAGCCTTCGCGTCTCCGGCCCCGGGTCGGGAGCCGCAGACCGAGAAGCACCCGGCGGACCGAGGTTTCCGGCGGGTTCGGCGGGGGGAGGCCCTCCTGCCCTATCAGGGAGCGGGGCCCTGAGCCGGGTGGAGGCTCGTCCCAGGGCGCACCGCGGCGCCGCCCCGGGCACAGGCGGGCGGCCGGGAACGCGGGGCCTCCGCCGACGCCCCCTGCAAGGCGCCCCGGGCCGCTGGGCCTGGCCCGGGCGTGGGTGGGGCCCCGGAGGACGGCCGCCCACCCCGCGGGTTCGAATCCGGGCGCTGGCACCTCTCGGCGCTAGGCCCGCGCGCCGCGGCGGTCGCGGTGATGGATGGCGGGCGCTTGCCGAGCGCCGGGCCCCGCGACATGTTCGCCCTGTGTCACGCACCCAGCAGTCTTGTATGGCGGGGAGAATCCGCAACCCCACTTCACAGAATAGGAAATTGGGGCCTAACGCGCTGGCCCAAGGTCACGCATCTCGTAAGAGCCAGAACCGGGATTCAAACCTGCGGAGTCCCACTCCAGAATCGGCACTCTCAACCGCTGCCTTGGCCTTCCCCGAGTTCACTGATGACCCCACGTGAACCTCAGTCTTTTCTGGAGGGGGTTGATATTTCCCGAGGTTGTTTTGAGGCTTAACTGAGAAAATGTGTGTGAAAGTGCTTGGCATGCTGCCTGGGATGCAGAAAGTGCTCAAGGAACGGTGGCTACTGATAGAGCACGTCGTCCATGTGTAATAACGCTGTGTATCATCTGTCTTCTCTAGGATTTGTGGGTGGAAGGCAGGCATGGTCAGACCCATTTCACTGACAGGACAACAGAGACAGGACGTGTCTCACAGCCAGTAGAAGCAGCCAAGCTGGAGCCCAAAGCCAGGTGTTCTGACTCCCAGCGGGGGGCTTCCTGCACCAACCATGAGCCGCCTGCTCTGGAAGAAGGTGGCCAGCGCCGCCGCCGGGCCAGGGCCGATTCCAGCTCCAGGGCGCTGGGCCTTCAGCTCCGCCCCCGCCCCCGTCCCCGGCGACGGGCAGCCGCAGCCGCCATCCTCGGAGGGCGGGCAGCTGCGGCACAACCCACTGCACATCCAGATGCTCTCGAGAGGGCTTCACGAGCAAATCTTCGGGCCCGGCGGGGAGCTGCCCGGCGAGGCCGCGGTGCGCCGCAGCGTCGAGCACCTGCAGAAGCACGGGCTCTGGGGGCAGCCAGCCGCGACCCTGCCCGACGTGGAGCTGCGCCTGCCGCCCCTCTACGGGGGCAGCCTGGACCAGCACTTCCGCCTCCTGGCCCAGAAGCAGAGCCTGCCCTACCTGGAGGCGGCCAACTCGCTATTGCAGGCCCAGCTGCCCCCGCGGCCCCCCAGCTGGGCCTGGGCGGAGGGCTGGACCCAGTACGGCCCCGCGGGGGAGGCCGTACCCGTGGCCATCCCCGAGGAGCGGGCCCTGGTGTTCGACGTGGAGGTCTGCTTGGCAGAGGGAACTTGCCCCACGTTGGCGGTGGCCATATCCCCCTCGGCCTGGTAAGTAGGGGCCGGGGTCAGGGGACTTTAGCACACGTGGGGGGCCCAGCTTAATACTTTGGTTGCGTGAACATTACCAAGCTCCCGCTGTGTGCCTGCCGGCACTCTTCTAGGGACTTGGGATTGGATGGTGAGCTAAAATAGGCTTGACCCCAGCTTTTACAGAGCTTACTTTCTGGTGGGAAGACACAGACAGTAAACAAACACCCAGGCACATGCGGTGACAGGGGCTGTGCAGAGACTCACAGCAGAGTGTTGTACTTGAGGTGGACCCGGAGACCCCTTGAGGTCACCTGGATTTGGTGCCTTTACTCCCTCCGGTAATAGTTTCCTGAGAAGTTAGTCCAAGACGTTTTTGAACAGTGTTTCTATTTGGGCACACTTGGTCATTTTAGACAGGAGAGGTCTCCCATTTGTGGGACTGTCCCAGAGAGTATAAGACGTTTAGCATCCCCAGCCGCTCCCTTAAATGCCAGACCAAATTCCCCCCGGCTTTTCCAAACCCCCCACGCCGCCAAGCAGCAAACCCCTGACCACCCCCAGTTGAGAAACATTGCTTCCTTCCCCTAGCCTCCCAAGCAGTCATTTTGGTGCCAAAAAGGTATATCCAGTCTCTCTTTTTAACTAAGTGCTACCCAGGTTTCTTTTTCAGACAATGATGGCAGTACTGTTTCTCCCCTTTTTTATTCTTCATTTCAGGATTAAAATACTATTTACAACCTTAATGCTTTCAGGCATGGCCAGCAAAAAAGTTGGCAGTTTCTTTATTCCTATTGGAAGCTACATCTTTGTAAAGAAAGCTGCGAAATGTTAAATATGCAGTTGAAAATGGTGAAAACATGGCTAAATAGATAAGGTAGGCATTAATGGCTGAAAAGAGCAAAACGAGATGATTCTGCATTGATTTAGTTCCAGTTAGGATGAGAATCTCAGTGCTTACTATGTAACTTGATGGTCACAATAGAGGGAATACTGTCCATAGTTTGAGAAGGTAAAGGAGGCTGTGGTGGCTGAAAGAAAATCAGGAAACCAGTGACCTTTAGAGAGACTTGTTTTTTGCTCTCTTGATTGTTTTTGGCCAATTGACCTGAAGTCCCCTTTCTTTTCTCTGCCTCCTCCTTCCTCTCCTGACTGTTCACCTCTCTCATCTCTCTCCCTGCCCTTCCCACCCTCCTCTCATTCTCATTCCATTCTTCCCAGTGGTGCTGGGGGTGTTGCTCACTTTGCCTGGTGGCAGAAGTCATGGATGAGGCCTGGGCTCATGCTGGGACCTTTCTCCTGGGAGCCTGACTGGTTGAGGGGGTAGGGGGTGCCAGAAGGGCCTCATAGCAGTCCACTTTTAACCTGGGCACGTCCCTGCCACGTGGCTGCCTCACGTCAGGTACCTGAGTGGCCTGCGGTTTCCATCGGGAGGGGGAAGCTGTGGACAGCCCACAGGGCATCTTCCCAAAGGCTGCTCGTGAGGGCTGTGGTCGTCAAACCAGAGGGACATTACACAGGCCGTCAACATTTATCTAAGATTCACAGGAAAAGTGTAGTAGTAATGGCATTGGTTCTGACTCATCTTAAATTTACCAAAGGCATTTGCACTTTGGCTTTCTTCTTTTTTTATCACAAATAAATTTATAATAAGATGGCTCTCGTGCACAGCTGTAGACCTGGATCTTGATCCCAATGTGGCTTATAATTTATTGCAACTAAAGTCATCACCATAGCCTCTTCTTCTGGGTTGTTTTTAAGGGCTCTGATGTGCTGAATTGAAAGGGGAGGAGGTTTCGCTTGAGTCTCTGTGCAGATTCCCACCATTTGGAGTTAGAATTTACCGAGTTTAAATCCAGGAACCTCTTTGCTGGTAGCCCCCTCCTCCAAAGAAACTACTTGATGTTTGTTGAAATTGTTGAGGCAGATAACCCCTCCTCCCCCCACAAGGGGTGCAGGGAGCTCCTTTGAAGCTGTGGTGGCCGCACATGGCCTAGTCACTCACTTTCATGCTGAGTGCCCTTGACCCTTTGCTGTAATCTGCAGTTCACAGCAGGCTTTTCCTCAGTAGCCTTTTCCCCATGTTTAGCCTTGTGGATCTTGACCAGACTCGAGCCTTTTCCTGAGTCAGTGTGGGGCCCCCACAAACAGCACTCGTCCCCTGTCCCTCCCACCCCACCCCAGCACATGTGCATACATTTCCTCCATTCTGGCACTCTCCCTGGTCTCTCACTGAGGGTGGTTGCCCTGAGAGGCCCAGCACCTTCTGGAAGGTGCACCATTTGCTCTTTGTCCTTCAGAATCTTTCCAGCCGTCAGATGATTCATCCCGTACGTGTGTGCAGCATTTGTCTTTTTTTTTTTTTTTTGCCACTCTCAACTTAAAAAAAATTTCCACTTTGGGTCTATTATAGTTGCCTCTCTCCTTTACGAGCACTTTGAACACTGGCTGCTTTGTGCTTATAGACACGAGGGGCTGATAACGTTCGTCAGACACCTCAGAGCCAAGCACAGACTGGGCGCACACTGGACCTGACACACTCAGTGGCCCAGGCTGGATGCCTGTGTGCGACAGCCGGTACTGTGGCGCTTGGCTCCATTTTTATCTGTGGAAGTTGAAAAGTGAAAAAGCTTTTGTAACTGCCCCCTACACTCACCCCCCACCCCACCCCACCCGCCTCTAGCTCTGTGAGGGTTAGGAGCAGCCCCCGTCTCATGTGTGTCTCAGCTGCCGGTGCAGCCCCGGCATGTGGTGGTAGGTGTGCAGTGGGCGTTGTGGAGTGAGCTTGAGTGCCTCCGTGCTGAGCCTGTCTGCCTCTCGCCTCCCGCAGGTATTCCTGGTGCAGCCGGCGGCTGGTGGAAGAGCGTTACTCTTGGACCAGCCAGCTGTCGCCGGCTGACCTCATTCCCCTGGAGGTCCCTGCCAGTGCAGGCAACCCCACGCAGCGGGGTTGGCAGGAGCAGTTGGTGGTGGGGCACAATGTTTGCTTTGACCGAGCCCATATCAGGGAGCAGTACCTGATCCAGGTAAGGTTCCTGGGCTGGCCGCGGGTGCCGGCATGGGGTGGGCTGAGAGCCCTGACCTCAGTGGCTAGGGAAGGCGTTGCTCTATCACCTTTGTAGCAGCTGCAGGGCCTCCTGTTGACCAGCCCTGCCTCTGGTCCCTGTCCTCAGGACCTAAGCTGTCACTGAGTACTAATGGCCCCGATCTTGGTGTGGCAGTGTAGAGCTTGCCATGGGTCTTTGGGGGCTCTGGGCCACACAGCCGGAGCCATCCTGCCTCAGCCAGTGACAAGCAACGTGAGCTCCTTACCATTCCTGAGCCTCCGTTTTCTTGTCTGTAAAAAGAGGGAGCTAGTCTGTAAGGAGCTTCCTTACAGGATTGTTAGCAGGGTTTGAACAGCACCCATTGTCAGACACTCAGAACCATGCCTGGTATGTGGTGGTGGCAATCCTTAATGCTACGAAAGCGCCTTTTCATTGTGTCCCACCTCAGCCCTGGGAGAAAGGCAGGGCAGGCAAGGGCAGCCCTGGCCTATAGCTGAAGGTACTGCGGCTCAGAGCCTGTTCACTTGCCCAGGGCCACAGAGCTGGTGAGTGGCAGGGCTGGGGCTGGAGGCCGAGCCTGAGAGCTCGGGAGGCCTTGTTCTGGCCACTCTGTTCCCAAGGTGCCCCTCAGAGCTGTTGCTGGATGCTGGGAAGGTCTGGGGTGTTGGGATCAAGCCAGGCCTGCGCCTTCAGAGGTGGCTAGGGTTTGGGAGGGCAGGCCCCTCGGGTGGAGGGACAAGCATGAGCAAGCATGAAAATGTTGTGTCTTTGGTGTTGGAAGGCGGTGATGGGAGGTGAGGTGCGGGGGGCTGGTGGGTTGACAGCACTGAAGCAGTGGTAAGCTGGCCCCTTTGTCCTCCTCAGGGCTCTCGCATGCGCTTCCTGGACACCATGAGCATGCACATGGCCATCTCAGGGCTAAGCAGTTTCCAGCGCAGTCTGTGGATAGCGGCTAAGCAGGGCAGGCACAAGGCCCGGCACCCCACACAGCGAGGCCAGAAGTCCCAGAGCAAAGGCAGCGGCCCAGCGGTGAGAGCACACCTCTGGAGACCAGAGCAGGTTGCTTGCAACCCCTCAGAGCCCACCTGTCTGTTCTGAGGCCGAGCTCAGTGTTCCTTGTTCTGGCCCCCAGATCTCATCCTGGGACTGGCTGGACATGAGCAGTGTCAATAATCTGGCAGATGTGCACAGCCTCTATGTGGGAGGGCCTGCATTAGAGAAGGAGCCCCGTGAACTGTTTGTCAAGGGTAGCATGAAGGACATCCGTGAGAACTTTCAGGTATGGTGCTGGAGAGGGGCTCTGGGGAGGTGGGCTGTGGCAGACCCCTAGCTGACCCCAGGGAGTATAGCTGCCAGACCTGACCCTGAGACCCGGCGGTGGTAGTGGGATGGCTGCCCACGCAGCACCTTCATGTTGCCTGTGCCAGGACCTGATGCAGTACTGTGCCCAGGACGTGTGGGCCACCTATGAGGTTTTCCAGCAGCAGCTACCGCTCTTCTTGGAGAGGTGAGAGGAAGCCCCTGTGGGAACCTCGGGGGGTCAGTGGTTTCCTGATACTTGGGCCCACTGTAGTCAGGTGACGCTGGGTCTTTCTCAGGTTGGGGCCTTAGCCTTTCTGGGCCAAAAGAAGGGAGCCACTGTCCGGTGATGGCCACCTGGGCCTTGGACTCTGGGTTTCTGCAGAGGCCCTGGAGGGGAGGGCTGAGGGCTGTGATTCAGTTCCATGTGCATGGTCCCAGTTTGTTGAGCACCCTCTCTGTGCCCAGATGCTGGTGCAAGGGCTTCACGTCCATCTGGGTTATGTTTGCTAGTGAGTCGATCATATGATGTGGTCTGAGGTGTAAGCGTCAGGCAGACCTGGTTCGAGTCTTTACTGTTGTATCTAACTCATTTGACCTTGGGCAAGTAACTTGGTTTCTCTGAGCCTCGGCGTTCTCATCTGTGAAACATGCACGAGTGTACTTGACTGCCCCAGCTGTGAGGTTCGTACGTGACCTTTTGTGTGTAACGGGGTTATTAGCACAGTGCCTGGCATGTAGTCTTTACTCAGCAAATGGCAGCCATTTTCATTTTTGTGATCTGTAATTCCCACATTACCCCTGAGGATGGGATTACCCCTGAGGATGGGATGATTTTATTTCTGTTTTATAGATGAAGGAACTGAGGCTCAGAGAGGTAAGTTGACTTACCCAGGTCTCATGGCTAGGCCGTGGTAGAGCTGGGGTGTGAAGTCATATCTGTCTGACTTTAGAACTGTGCCATGTGGGTGGTTGGGTGGAGGCTTGCTAAACTGGTTCAGGGGTTGGGCTAAAGCCTTGGCTCCTGTGGTCATTTATGGCAGCCCTGGTGTTTGCCCCCCAGGTGTCCCCACCCAGTGACTCTGGCCGGCATGCTGGAGATGGGTGTCTCCTACCTGCCTGTCAACCAGAACTGGGAGCGTTACCTGGCGGAGGCACAGAGCACCTACGAGGAGCTCCAACGGGAGATGAAGAAGTCGCTGATGGACCTGGCCAATGACGCCTGCCAGCTGCTCTCAGGAGAGAGGTAGCCAGGCCTTGGACTGGTGGCATCCAGGCAGGCGACGGGCAGCGGGGAGGCCTGGCCTTCGACTTGGCCTTAGCCCTGCCCTGGTGGACTGGCTGTGCAGGTATAAAGAAGACCCCTGGCTCTGGGACCTGGAGTGGGACCTGCAAGAGTTTAAGCAGAAGAAGGCAAAGAAGGTGAAGAGGAAGGAGCCAGCCACAGCCAGCCAGTTGCCCATCGAGGGGGCTGGGACCCCAGGGGATCCCAAGGATCAGGAAGGTGGGGAGCATGGGCGAGAGGTGGGGCAGGGATGGGCCCTGGGACCCAGGGGGCCCTTGGAAAGGGTTGCCCCAGCCTCCCAGAGATGAGTAGGCTGGGCAGGTCTTTTTGAGAGGCCCTTCCCCTGGTGCTGATTGTCCTCCCCTGCCCTGCGCAGACCCCGGCCCCCCCAGTGAGGAGGAGGAGTTTCAGCAGGACGTCGCAGCCCGCGCCTGCTTGGAGCAGCTGAAGGGGACCACAGAGCTCTTGCCCAAACGGCCCCAGCACCTGCCTGGACACCCTGGGTGAGCCCTCTCCTCCTAACATATTCAGAGTCTGCCCTTATCCCTCTCAGGACCCCAGCACGGGGTGGCGTGTGTGTGAGCCGTTACCAGCCTGCTGTCATTGGTTCCTGCCGTCTTCCACTCCTGCTTCCCTGGTTCCCTCTGACCTCCACTTCCTGAACTCAGTCAGCACAAGTGCGCTGAGCGCCTGCTGTGTGCCAGGCCCATGGCAGCCACTAGGGGTACAAATAGGAACACAGCTCCTTTCTTTCCAGTAGCTCCTTCTCCCCAGGAGGAGCTAGGCGTGCAGACCAGCCAGTGCAGCTGGAGTTTCTGTCTATGATGAGACAGAAAAGTGAGCAGTGTTGAGGTAGTGCCTGACTCTGCCTGAGGAAATCAGGGAAGGCTTCCTTGAGGAGGTGACCCTTCATTTGAGCCTTACAGAGTGGCAGAGATGAGAAAATAGGGGCAACCGTGGTGAACAGCAGGGTGCTGATTTTGCACTCCGCCTCCCTGAGAAGGAGGCCTCCCTGAGTTTTGTGCCCTGGGTACCTTACTTGCCTCGTGCTTGTGTTGGCCCTGGTGAACAGCACGTGAGAGACAGTTCTGGAGGCCCAGGTGTGTCGCTAGATCAGAGGGGCGGCAGGTCTGCTCGCTCCTCTGGCCACAGTTACCCTGTGTAGAGTGGAGCTTGGGGAGGAGTCCCGCCCTGGGCTGTGCTTGCGGGCCCTGTTTTCTGACTAGTCCAGTGGGGCTGACCTAGGATCTTTCCTTTTGAGATATCGGAATTATTCTGGGGGACTCCATGGAGGTTCTGGCTGCATCCCAGACGGAGGGGACGGTGACGATCAGCTGAGGTCACCAGAAAGCCTTGGAGCATTGGAGGGGGGTGGGTGAGGCATGTCACGTGCTATCCTCCCCCACCGCTGTGACACTGCTCTGTTCTGGTGGGACATAGGTGGTATCGGAAGCTCTGCCCCCGGCTAGATGACCCTGCGTGGGCGCCGGGCCCCAGCCTCCTCAGCCTGCAGATGCGGGTCACACCTAAACTCATGGCGCTGACCTGGGATGGCTTCCCGCTGCACTACGCGGAGCAGCATGGCTGGGGGTACCTGGTGCCCGGGCGGCGGGACAACCTGGCTGATGTGCCTGCGGGCCCTGCCCCAGCATTGGCTGGGGTGGCCTGCCCGTACAGGTAAGGCTCAGGCTCGGGAGGAAGGGGCTGGAGTTGAGGGACCCCTTTCCCTCGCTGGAGAAACCAAACCCAGCTCAGGCTAGAGAGGAGAGCTGGGGTCTGGGAGTCTGGGTTCTAGTTCTTTTTTCCATGGCTGCCCTTTCCTCTGGGCCTCAGAGCCTTGTGGGGGGTTGAGGGCGTGGCGCTGCAAGTGGGGAGGATGCGAGCGAGTACGGCCCTGCTCTCGGGCCCAGCAGCACAGCTGCCTTCACAGGAACCTGCAAGAGGGCTGTCGGAAGTGGCCAGGGAGATGGGTTTTTTTTTCTTTTTTTAAGTATAATTTATTGAGCACCAATTATATTCTGTGTTAGTAAACCTTTTGCAGTGCTTCCCTCGTTTGTTCCCAAGCAGCCCCATGAGATAGGATAGTTATACAACCCATTTTAGAGTTGACACAACAAAGACTTAGGGAAGTCAGTGGACTTCTCTGAGATCACACAGCCTGAGCTTTTGATAGGCAGATGTTGGGGAGAAGCCGTGACACTGAAGTGGCCCAGAACTGAGAGTCCTGGCTCTGCAGGGCAGCCCGAGTCCCTTGAGGGGCCTTTGGACAAAAGGGCCTGGGATGAGCCTTGCTCCGGGAGCCAAGGGGTGGATGAGTGGAGTAGCAGCCTGGGCCGGGGCCCCGTCCTGACTTCCCACTGTTCTGCTCCCAGAGCTTTTCTTGGGGAAGTGGCAGCTCTGTGGCATATGAAGAGCCTAGATTTGAGTCAGACCAGGCCTTGAACCCTCGCCTGCCACCAGTGTGCTATGTCATTCGATTTGTCACTCACTGTCTAAAACCAGGGAAAGTGCTATCCACTTCCTCCTCAGAGCTGATTCTGAGGACTAAGCAAGGGAACTGTGGAAGGCGCCAGCCAGCTGCCTGGCCCGGAGCTGGCACCCAGTAACCCGAGGCTGCTGCCGCTGTTCTCTGCCCAGAGCCATCGAGTCCCTGTACAGGAAGCACTGTCTTGAACAGGGGAAGCAGCAGCCGGAGCCGCAGGAGGCGGGCCTGGCTGAGGAGTTCCTGCTCACCGACAGCAGCGCCATGTGGGAGACGGTGAGGGGGTGCTCTGCACCTGAGCTCTGGGCCGGGGTCTCTGTTCCCTCCCAAAGAAGCGGCAGCCGTGTGGGTGGTGGCTGGGGCACTGGGTGCACTAAGTTGCTCACTCCAGGCTGGCCTGGGCTGTCTGCATGTCGCAGGGAGGGGCTGGTGGATTCAGACTGACCCAGCCTCCTGTTTCACTCCCTGGGTACCTGGGTCCATCCAGGTGGAAGAACTGGGTTGCTTAGAAGTGGAGGCCGAGGCTAAGATGGAGAACTTTCGAGCGGCAGTTTCCAGCCAAGCCCCGGCTCTGGTGAGCGGGACATCTGCTCAGGGTGCTGGGCGGCAGGGCCTTCTTCTTGCACCCAAGTAGCTCTTCCCCACCAGAGGGCTCCCAAGGGTTGGGGGGTTGGGGATGCTGCCCTGCCTTTGGATGGCCCCATGCTTGTTGGAGGCCAAGGAGGAAGCCTGGGACCTCGTGGCCATCCTGTCACTTCCCAGCTTACCTGCTCATCGTTTCAGGCCCTTTTCCACCCCCTGCCCCGTGGCCCTCACTGAATGTAGGTGCTGAAGCAGGGCCTGATCTAGGTGTGTGGCCCCCACAGACTGCTGCTGGTGGCCCGAAAGCCAGCCAGCCAGCCTATCACCATGGCAACGGACCTTACAATGATGTGGATATCCCCGGCTGCTGGTTCTTCAAGCTGCCTCATAAGGTGTGTGTGCTGACTCACGCCCTGTTCTGTGGTGCCCTCACTGCTTGGGGCTCCCAGCGGGCCTCCAGAGTGACTCATGCCAGCAGATTGCCCTTCATACGGAATGACGGTGTAGTGGGGAAGTGTGGTCTCAGACGAATACTGCCATCTCTCTGAGCCTCTCAGTTCCTTCTGAAAATTGGGTGGTGAGGGCCATGGTGGTGGAATTAAATGACATAGGGCAGGGGCCGGCCCCGTGGCGTAGTGGTTAAGTGCGCGCGCTCCGCTGCTGGCGGCCCAGGTTTGGATCCCGAGTGTGCACCGACTGCACTGCTTGTCCGGCCATGCTGAGGCAGCGTCCCATATAAAGTGGAGGAAGATGGGCACAGATGTTAGCCCAGGGCCAGTCTTCCTCAGCAAAAAAAGAAAAAAAAAAAAAAAAAAGAGGATTGGCATGGATGTTAGTTCAGGGCTGATCTTCCTCGCACAAAAATAAATAAGTAAATGACATAGGGCATGTTAGGCGTCTGGCACCACGTCGGTACACGATAGGCTCTGTTGACTGATGACTGTTATTGTGAGGGGAGCCAGGTTGGTTTGTATCTGCGTGTGTGCGTGTGTGTTGCAGTCAGGGATTTGTCCCAGATTGCTGTGCTTGAGGTTCTGGGCTCAGTGTTGGGCAGAGCCCAGGTACACAGGGCATCAGTTCCCCAGCCGGGGGTCTGCGTGCTGCCTCCAGCCACTGATTCCTTTGCCCTCTTCAGGATGGTAACAGCTGCAATGTGGGCAGCCCCTTTGCCAAGGACTTCTTGCCCAAGATGGAGGATGGCACCCTGCAGGCTGGCCCAGGAGGTGCCAGTGGGCCCCGTGCCTTGGAAATCAACAAAATGATTTCTTTCTGGAGGAATGCCCATAAACGTATCAGGTGGGTCACCGTGGGAGGGCAGAGACATGCCTGTCTGTGTCCCTGGCCAGGTTCCTGCAGCCCTGGGACTCCCTTTCCCCGCCTCCCACCCAGGGGTCCCTGACTCAGCTGTGCTGTAGTGGAGGGGTAGCCTAGCTATGGTCTAGGGGCCTGGCTGCTTGTGGTCCTGGTGTCATATGACTGCAGGCAAATCTTTTTCTCTCTTCAGCCTCAGTTTCCCTGTTGATGTAAAAAGAGTGGTACTGTAGGGCCTTGATGGCCCCTCCTAGCTGTAAAAGAACCCGTTGGTGTGACTGCTGGAGCCGTGGGGTGGGCTGAGGACCATGGAGGGCTGGTGCCTGTAGGCTCAGTTGGGGGTTGGGAGCTGGCTCCTGTAGGCTGAGAATGGCACATGGATTCATCTTGAAGGCTAGTTTCAAGGGGGTTGTGGCTGCAGCAGCACACTCGTGTGAGACGAGTGCTGTTGTGATGGCTTGGTGAAGGCTTCCTTGAGCGCGGGAGAGGCAGTGGTGGCAGGGCTGATGGTGGACACCTCACAGATACTCCAGGATAGGGGCAGAAGCTGCCTTGGAGGCCTGGCCAGTTCTCAGATGGCTTATGCCCCTGAATGGCAGATTCTAGGGCCCCAGGCCTTGGCTGCGCCAGGGCCCACCCTGAGTCAAGTCAGTGGGAAGAGGGTTGAGGCCAGGCAGGGAGGGGGCACAGCAGCCCCCGAAGCTGGGCAGATGAGGGCTGCAGTGGGATGGGGGTGGATTCTGCTCCCATGGCTGTGCTGAGCCTCCACTTGTCTGTCCTCACAGCTCCCAGATGGTGGTGTGGCTGCCTAGGTCGGCTCTGCCCCGTGCTGTGACCAGGTATGGCCTGCTGAGTGGTTGTGGGGATGGGAGAACTGAGTGGAGTGGGTCCAGGACCAAAGCAAGCTGCTGAGACTCATGTTCTCTTCCTCTCCCTGCCCGCCCCAGACACCCAGACTACGACGAGGAAGGCCGCTACGGGGCCATCCTGCCCCAGGTGGTGACCGCCGGCACCATCACCCGTCGGGCTGTGGAGCCCACGTGGCTCACTGCCAGCAATGCCCGGGTACGTGTCTTCTGCACCTCCGGTTCCTGCCATTCCTCACCCATGTCGCAAAAAACTGAGGTCGCAGAGGGCGTTTAGTGAGAAGCTTGAAAAGGAGCCTAAGAGCTGGGTCAGGCAGGACTCAAGTTCAAATCTAGCTTCACAACTCATCCATTCCTTCAGCACACACTTTCTGGGCACCTGGTCTTGTCCAGACACTGACAAGGCATGATAGCCACAGCTGTCATGGAGGTGAGGGGGGCTGGGCATCGGGCTCGCCATAGAGTAGGGCTTCTTTACCTCTCACCCCATTGCTGCTGGGAGGCAGCCCTGGAACTGTGAACTTTGGGGCAGTGCTGTCTGGCATTCCCTAAAACCAGCCCCACAGGGAAGGTGCCAGCATTCTCCGTCAGGTCTGGCTCCCGGAATGGGTTAGCAGTCCCACTGGGGTATCGAGGTAGGGCTGACCTCGCTTTTCCTACAGCCTGACCGAGTAGGCAGTGAGTTGAAGGCCATGGTGCAGGCCCCGCCTGGCTACGTGCTCGTGGGTGCTGACGTGGACTCCCAGGAGCTGTGGATCGCAGCTGTGCTTGGAGATGCCCATTTTGCTGGCATGCATGGTGAGCAAGAGCCAGGCTGGGCAAAGTGGAGGCAGCCTGACCCCTCGGGCCCAGGTTGCTAGGCAGAATGGTTCTGAGCTTTTTCACTCCTGCCTTGCCCCCAGGCTGCACAGCCTTTGGGTGGATGACACTGCAGGGCAGGAAGAGCAGGGGCACCGACTTGCACAGTAAGACAGCTGCCACAGTGGGCATCAGCCGGGAGCATGCCAAGATCTTCAACTACGGCCGCATCTACGGGGCGGGGCAGCCTTTTGCTGAGCGCCTGCTGATGCAGTTCAACCACCGCCTCACACGGCAGGAGGCAGCTGAGAAGGCCCAGCAGATGTATGCTGTCACCAAGGGCCTCCGCCGGTGAGGGTCCCACCTTCATCCATGTTCCCCCCAGGGCCTCAGGCCTGCTTTACTGCTCCCACCTTTTCTACCTCTTCCCATTACCTGAGCCCTCACCTGGCCCCTCTCCCTCCAGATCTCTGTGACCTACTTCTAGGATAGTTTGTCTTTGGGTTGTGACATTTGCTTGCTTAATAGTCAGCCTTAACCAGTTTTCCTCATAAGGTTCAAGCTATACTTTGGTGATGTTGTCACCAAGTGGTAGTGGGTTCACAGCTCTGGTCATGCAGAACAAACAGTCGTGTGGGGTTGCAAACTCACATGCCTACACAGAACGAGAGGGAGTGAGGCAGGCGGGTGTAAGATAGGAGTTGACAGGAGGGTGCTGTGGAAAACCAGAGACTTTCAACTGATTTTGATGTAGGAGAAGGCCTTCCCAGGCTTCCAGTTTGTTTCCTCTGATAGTACTACCTATGACGTGCGCAGGGCCTCAGTAGGCTCCTAGGAGGGTTCCTGAAGCAAGTGTGAGCAAGAGGTACGTTTACAGCTTCCTTAGGTAGGCTAGATAGTGTCCACATGTAATTAGCTGAACCTCGTGAAAGACTAACATTTTAAGTGATAAACAGTGTAGTGGTGACTGCATAAATGCAGAAAAGGAGTTGAGTCTTGTCCAGAGTAGATGGGAGGATGAGGTGGGTTTTGGCGCAGCTTGTACCAGGGGCAGTGTGTGCTGATGGAGGCAAGAACAGGGATGACTGAGGCAGTTGGGCCTTAGTTGTGGAGACCTTTGAAGGCCTCACAGAGGAGTCTGAACCAAGGGCACAGGTGCTGGGGAATCCCTGGTGCAACTTTCAACAGGTGAGTGACATGGCTCTGGAGGCATTAGGGGACAGGCCTGGTCATGTCTGAGGTTGCACTGAAGTTCGGAGTCTGGGGGAGTGGCAACTGAGAAGGGTCAGCCAGGCCTGGCTATATGTTGTCTTCTGCTTCTCCAAATGCCCTCTCCCCTTCAAAGAGCCCATTTCTCTACCCACCCCACCCCCCAAATCTGGGGTGATTGCCCTTGTTGCCTCCTGAACTAATATATGGCACCTGTTGGTCATTGGGCAGCTCAGTGTCTAAGGCATTAGGACAGTACTAACAGTGATGGCTCTTGTGCTGGAGTCTTTGTTCTTTATTGGGGTACCATGACACAGCCCACAAAAGCCTGGGTTCCTCTCTGGGCTCCACCTCTTCCTGGCTGTGTGACCCTAGCAAGTCACTTAGCCTCTCTAAGCCTGTTTCCCCCTCTGAAGTAGAGCCTGTAGGGGATAGGCACGATCCCAGGGTGGCTGTGGAAATGGAATGAGATTGTGTGTGAACACTCCTAGCCCAGGGCTTAGCACAGAGGTGGCACTCCCGTGGGAATGATGGTGGTGACACTGCCCCCAGGTATCGGCTGTCGGATGAAGGCGAGTGGCTGGTGAGGGAGTTGGACCTCCCTGTGGACAGGACTGAGGACAGCTGGGTTTCCCTGCAGGATCTGCGCAAGATCCAGAGAGAAGCTTCAAGGAAGTGAGAACTTTTTGTGTGTTAAGGATGGAGGGAGGGTCTGGGCTGGCCCCAGGAGAGCTGGGATGCTTTGTTTTTAGCTGAGATGCTAAAAGACAAAGCTTGCCCTCTCTTTGTTCCTGGCCCCCTAGGTCACACTGGAAGAAGTGGGAAGTGGTTGCTGAACGAGCGTGGATGGGGGGCACAGAGTCAGAAATGTTCAATAAGCTGGAAAGCATTGCCACGTCTGACACTCCATGTACCCCGGTGCTGGGCTGCCGCATCAGCCGAGCCCTGGAGCCCTCGGCTGTCCAGGGGGAGGTATCTTGTTAGTCTTGGAGCATGGGGAGAGGAGTGAAGGGAAGGTAGGGCTCCTGTACCACCTCCTACCCCCGCGTGAACTGGTGTGTGGCAGAACCCCTCTCACCTGTGCCCATCTTCTCTCCCTAGTTTATGACCAGCCGTGTGAACTGGGTGGTGCAGAGCTCTGCTGTGGACTACTTACACCTCATGCTTGTGGCTATGAAGTGGCTGTTTGAGGAGTTTGCCATTGATGGACGCTTCTGCATCAGCATCCACGACGAGGTTCGCTACCTGGTGCGGGAGGAGGACCGCTACCGTGCTGCCCTGGCCCTGCAGATCACCAACCTCCTGACCAGGTACGTGGGGGCCCATGGCCTCGCTGGCCTGGCCATATGCTCAGATGTGGGGTTTTGGATCAGGCTGAGTGTGATCTGTGAGTTTTCATCTCCCCAGAAACGAATGTTTTAGCTTTCATCTCTAGTTTAAAAAAATTGTTCAAGTCTTAAAAAGAGTGGCCTCCACTTTTAAAAAAAAAGATTTCTTGGGTTAGAAAGTGTCATATACCAAGACCAATAGATCACTGACGTGTGGTGAGGAGGTAGGAGTCATGGGAGTTGTTCCGAAGAGTAGTTCTCAAATTGGGCTCCCCTAAGAACACATCTGTCTGTTTTGAAAAGCAAATGACAGAAGGCTTTTCTCAATTCATAGAAAATTGAAATGTTTTTCTTTCATCCATAAATGTTTTCTTAAGTGCCAAAAATTTGTTATTCTGACTAACAGGAAACATTGTTAATGGGGAAACTCAAATGTGATTTAAAAAATATATATTTTATATTGAGTTGTATTTTCTCATAAAATTCCTAGTTTATATGGTTGAATTAAATAATATTAGAGTTCTGTGTTGATCTGCCACTCAGAACTAGTTTGGGAACCATGATCTATCCTGATTAATGGGGAAATAATGAAGGTTTGCAGTACTCAACACTGTCTCCACTGCCCTCTTAATCATCTCCTGGGGCGTTATGCTTAACAAAGCTAACAGAAAGTTCTCGTATATTCAAACGCTGACCCAGTGATTGACAAAAAGTTTTTACATCAATAAAGTGTACCAAACTGGAAAAAAAAGGTGTGTTATGAGTCTATAATTACATTTCGGGGTGTCAGGCTGCTGTATGGAGGGCGGTGTGGCCTTTCAGCTTGCTTGGCTGAGTGAACAGAGGGTTGGTCTGGGGGTCTGAGGTCATTCCTCCTGGAGTGCAGGCCTCTGCTCACAGCAGGGGCATGGCTGTGAGAGGAGATCGGGTCTCTTTCAGGTGCATGTTTGCCTACAAGCTGGGTCTCAATGACTTGCCCCAGTCAGTCGCCTTTTTCAGTGCAGTTGATATTGACCAGTGCCTCAGGAAGGAAGTCACCATGGATTGTAAAACCCCTTCCAACCCAACTGGGATGGAAAGGAGATACGGGATTCCCCAGGGTGAGCGCGACACGTTTGTTCCTTATTACGCGTATGACATAAGGTGGACCACAAAGTGGTTTTGGACCACAGGAAGCTTGGGGCACCAGGGGATGAGAAATCCACTCTTGACTCATGCTGTGTATTAGGCTGTTTCAGTTTATAACGTGCCCTGGGTCCAAAGTGAATATGATGTTCACATCACAAAGGGATATGTTTCTAGAAAGCTGTTCTAGTAAATGAAGGAAGAAACCAGAGCTTCAGATATTCCATCTGTACCTTTCCCTCTTCAACCACACCAGAAATGTTTAAAGAAGATTTATTGTATAAAGTCAAAGTACATTCTTAAATGAAAAAAATTGTGCTTTGAAGGCCAAACAAGTAAATCAGAAAGCTTAGTTTCTATTTAAAATGTATCTAAGACAAACATTTTATACAAAAAGGAAATGGACCCTCCCAAATGTAACATTCTCATTCTTGGCAATTCTTCGCAACCCTTCCATCCTCCTTTCTGACCTTTAAACAGTAAACTCCTTTTCTCATTTATGAGCTCTGAGTTACATTTCTTAAGGAAGCATCCTAACCAATTTGCACTATCTTTCAGGTGAAGCGCTGGATATTTACCAGATAATTGAACTCACCAAAGGCTCCTTGGAAAAACGAAGCCAGCCTGGACCGTAGCTCTGCCTGGAGGCTCTGTATTTGCTCCCGTGGAGCTTCATTGGGGTGGTGCAGGCTCCCGAACTCAGGCTTTCAGCTGTGCTTTTTGCAAAAGGGCTTGCCTAAGGCCAGCCGTTTTTCAGTAGCAGGACCTGCCAAGAACAATCGCCTCTAACTGAAGGTGCAGTTGAGTTCAGTGGGTCCAGAACCAAGATGCCAACATCGGTGCAGGCTGTAGAACAAGGGGCTCTACTGCTTGCTGGGTAAAAAGAAAGCAGAAGCCCCAAAGTTCACATTAACTCAGGCATTTCATTTCTTTTTTCCTTTTCTTCTTGGCTGGTTCTTTGTTCTGTCCCTTGTGCTCTGATGCAGTGCCCTAGAAGGGGAGAGAAGTAATGCTCTAATGTGATAAACCTGCTCGGAGGCAGTGGCAATAAAAACAAACAAAAATCCTTTATCTTCTCCTCAAAGCCTGTGTTAGTCATGCTTTCTCCCCTTTCCCACTCAGAGGAGGCAATTATGTTGAAGAAGAGGGGGACCTCCAAAGTGGAGTAAGGCAGTGCTAACTCCTTTCCTTTGGACTTTTGTTGTACCTGGGGAGATGCATGGGACAGAAGGACAGAGGAGGAACATCAAAAAAAGGCTCCATAACCCTCATGAACTCAAATGTCAAGTAGGTAAAGGGAGTGGATGGAGCCAGGTGCATGATGGCCAGGAGTATGATATCTAAAGAATGCAGGTTTGAAATTTTTGAAATGCCACAAATCCAAGGTGTTTTATGTAAACTTCCAATTTTGAAATGGGAATGGGCCACTGATTGGCTGCTTCTATCTTGGACAAACCTAGGATGATGAAAATTTTAGGTGCTAGAGGTAAGGAAACAGGAGTTTTGCTTCAAAGATGCTGTAGGGCTTGAGGTGTGCTACTGTAACTGGTAAAACTAAAGGGAGAGGAACACACCAGAGGGAAAAGGAGGATAACAAATTGGCATGAACTGAAGGAAGCCTTACCTGAACTAATCAAAGAGTGGCCCTGCTTTGAATGAGGGCGCAGCAGAAGAGGAAGTCGGCTGGTTTCTGAGCCAGGATGCCAGAGCTAGTCATTTTCCAGTGGTTCAGAAGGTCACACGGAGAAGACCCACAGGAAGACCTTGTTTTGTCATCATCCCCCTTTGGGAAATGTCTACCCAAAATGTATACAAGTCTGGGCAACTTGGTATGGTTCAAAGTTTACAGTCCTTCTGTTGAGAGTCCTTAGTTTTGTCTCGACCACCGTTTAGCCCTTTCTCTCTCTGGTTGTTGCCCCTCCACTAATCTGCAGCAGCTCCCAGACAGGCTACTAACACTCAGTTAGATAAGGGTGGCCAGGGCTTGCTGCACTCCATTCACAAACAGGCACTCACCTCGTCATCTTCATCCCCCTCATCCTCTCGAAGAACCATGTCCAAGATGTTTCCTTTGATCTTGAAGTCTCGTGAGGTGCTGAGCTTCATGTGCTGCATCAGGTTCACCTGTGACAAAGTTGTAAGGATGGGCACTATTTTCCTACTGACAGATCCTGCCAGGGACAGCCTAACCCATTTTTGCTAGACCTCTGACCACCGCTTCAGTTCCTACTTAAAGTAAGCCGACACCCACTTGACCTGCTTTTCTATCAGTTTCCTGCATGTTTAGATTCAGGCCATCGGATCAGAAACAACAAAGGAGTGTAGTCGTCCTCGCCCCCCGCAGTTGTGCTGCTTCAGTTTGCCAGGTCCCCTCACAGGGTAAATGCAGACAGTAGAAAATAATGAGTGTTTACCTTGGACTTCTTAGAAAGGTGGATGAGAAATTTTTCATACTGTTCAATGGCAAAGATGAGATTAGGGATTGGCTTGGTTTCCCGAAGAACTCTGGCCTACAAGGCAAAGAAGAGAAGACCACTTAAATTTCAGGTTCAAAGGTTTTGAAGTTGTCCTCTGAAGCTGTTAGCAGAACTGCTCATGCCTTTGGGGAAAAGCCAGTCTGTTTTCCAATCAAATTCAGCCTTACTTATACAGTAATCTTTTTGGCAGTTCAGTCTCATCAAAGGCTGTAAATACCATTTACAGTTCCTAAGTATGTGCTGTTATCTAGACACTGGCTGAGGGAAGGATCATTGGTAGATACTTGGTTTCCTCTCTGACTTGGTACTCTTAAAACAATGAGCCAACTCTGCATTAGCTCTATTTCCTCTTTCTAGTCTGCACGTGAATTTTTACTGCTGGGATTATATATCTTTCCCCCAATTTTAATTGTAACTTGCAGATCCTTCCAAACCTTTCTTATGCATATAGATGTATTTCTGTATTTTTTTAAAAACCCACAAATGAGGACGTTGTTCTCAACTTTTTTCTTACATTATCGTGGCGATAATTCCATATCTGAACATTTGGATTTGTATTTTTTTCATGTCTGCTTTGTATTCTACAGTATTAACCTACTATAACCCATTTAGCCAGTCCTCTATTAATGGGTATCTTAGTTTTTCCAATATTTCACTCTTATAAACAACATTGCTAAGTCCATCCTATACACAGGCCTTTACAGTTTACATCCTAAAAGTGTAATTGTTGCATTAAAGAATGTGTGTGTGTATATATATCTGCTAAAATTCAGCAGTTATTGCCAAATTGTGCCCTTGAGAGATGGTACTAATTTTCACCTTTGCCAGCAGAGTACCAGAGAACTCACTTCCCTGCACCCTCACCAACTCTTACACATCACCTAGGGAGCACCTTTTGCCCTCACTAACTTTTCCTAGAACAGTTCCTTCCCAGTGGGTATCCTAACCTATTTGTGTTTTTAAAGAAAAGAGCTCAAGATTTTCTGGTGCTTCCTGAATAAAGTGTATGTTTTTTGGTTCAGAGGAAAGATATTCCATCTGAACAAAAAATTCATGAGCCGAGAAGCAACTATACGTACACATTTTTGTCACAGCTTCATTGAGGTATAATTCACATAACATACAATTTACCCATTTACATTGTACAGTTCAGGTTGTTTTTTTTTATTTTATTCACAGAGTTGTGCAACCATCACCATCAATTTTAGAACATTTTCATCCCCCCAAAGAAATCCTATACCCAATTTCAGCAGGCACCTCCCCGGTCTCTCCAATGCCCCCAGCTCTAGGCAACCACTATTCTACTTTTTGTTTTTTTAGATTTGCTTATTGTGGTCATTTCACAAAAATGGAATCATATGTAGTCTTTGTGACTGAATTCTTTCACTTGATGTAATGTTCAAGGTTCACCGGCACCCACATTTAATGATCGGTGTCAGCAGCTTACCATGGCTGTGGCAACAGCAGCAGTTTTCTCCTTTTCTCCTGTATGTGTTAGGCTCTTACTCTTCTTGTTCTAAAGAAGTAGAAACAAAGTCTCTCATTCCTGAAGATTTTTCTGTAGAGCCAGCAGGTTAGTGGTAATTTTCTAGGAAGGTGATCACAGCAGACTATGGGAACTCTTAAGGGGACCAAGTCTGGGTGAAGAGATTATCCTGCTGCAGATGCTGGGAGATGGGGAACATTATGACACTTTAGAATCCTTGGATATTTTTCTACTTTGTTGTTGTTGGGAGGTTTACAATCTTGCTCTTAGAACTAGCACATGGAAGTGAGGGCAGGACCAGCCAAGGGCCCGGTGAGGTACAGAAGGATGGTTAAAACAGGGACTGTCAGGTGGTAGCAGGAATAGGTATTTCCCTACTAGGCAGTTGGCTAAAAGGGTTCCATAAAGGAGAGGAAGCTGAAGAGGCTGTTCCTGGGGTCTGCAGTCTTCCCACTCAGAAGCAAAGGCCAGATGTGTCTTATGTGCCACGTGGTTACATGGTCGAGGAGGGTTTAAGAGTCACAGGAACACTTACTGCCCTATGTTGCAGATAATCAGAGAATAAAAAGCTCCTGGAGAAAGGAAGAACCAATAAAGAAAAGGAACCAAGAAGTATAGGATTCTGATAAGGCAGAAGAAAATCAAGACTGAGTCAGGAGAGACTGAGGAGAAAAACCACCCAAGCATGAGGTACACAAAACATAGGAACCTTTACCTGGAAAAGTTCTATGCCTTCTAGGAATGGAACATACCATGCTCCATGGGACAAGTAAGAGAATTAAAAACAGAGACCTGAAAATGGAGAGAAATTATACCACTGGAGCCACGTGAGAGGCAGGAGGCTTGGTCCATGTGACATATTCCGAAAAATAAGAAATGGCAGGGATTCCAGGGGGCTAGAGTGAAGAAATCTATTTTTAGCCCTGGAAGGCAGGGTAGAGGATGGTGATGGTAGATGGTGAAGCCCTTTTAAGGGAGAGGCAGGGAAGCAGCCATAGGTAGAACTCATGTGACCAAGTGGGAAGTGACCCATCTTTCTAGAGGTTGTACCCAAAACGGGACTCTTGAAACTCCCTAAATCAACCGCGTTCACTGCCCATTCCCGCTGATTCAGGTAGGACTAAAATTGTAGCCAAAAGAGAAGCATCTTTTAAAGGTGTACAGTTCTGAGCAAGGTGCTAAGAGTTTTGGAGCAATGGCTTTCATTGTTTTCTTCCCAGTGAAATCCAAGGCTGTGGAAAAAAAGAAGGGGCTATCAGAGAATAAACAGCTCTCTGAAAGATGTGACAAATGCAATCCTGATGTCTAGATAAGAGTTAAGAGTTAATGGAACCACAGGCTCTTGCCCAGGGTCACTCATTAAGTACATCTCACAAAGTCAGAGAAAAATGTTTGCCTGAGGATCACCTGACTTGTCAGTAAGGCTTAAAGTCAAATATAGATGGGGAAAGGGGAAAATATCCATAGAATACATAAAAGAACAGCAGTCTAGGAGGTGCCTGGTGATTCGCAGAAGAAAATGCCTGAGGATGGAGTCAGAAACACAAAAACCCAAAACCTCTCCAACATTTTACATGTCAACGAATATCAAGTATGACTCCAGAGGGGTTGACCTACAGCCCATAGGTCAAATCTGGCCCACTGCTTGTTTTTGAAAATAAAGTTTTATTGGAACACAGCCATACCCATTCAATTGTATATTATCTATGGCTGCTTTTATGCTGCAACTACAGAGTTGAATAGTTGTGACAGTGACTGTATGGCCTGGAAAACCTAAAACATTTACTATCTGGCCCTCTATAGAGAAAGTTTGCTGACCCCTGTTGTAGAGTCAAACTATCTGGGTTCAAGTCTCAGCTCTGCCTCTTAACTAGCTATCTGTTCTTGGCATTCACCTCTCTAATCATGAAAAGAGCTTAACACAACACCAGGAAAGGGTTGTAGAGAACCAGAAAAAGGTTCTCTAAATGTCAGCTGTTATAAAATGAACAGGGTCTTACAGCAGTGTTTCCCAAGCTGTACTTTAGGGAACGCTTATTCTGCCAAATTAGTAATATTTGTTATTAAAAAAACAAAAGTTCTGGGCCGGCCCCGTGGCTTAGCGGTTAAGTGCGCGTGCTCTGCTACTGGCGGCCCGGGTTCGGATCCTGGCACGCACCGATGCACCACTTCTCCCGCCATGGTGAGGCCGCGTCCCACATACAGCAACTAGAAGGATGTGCAACTATGACATACAACTATCTACTGGGGCTTTGGGGGGAAAAAAAGGAGGAGGATTGGCAATAGATGTTAGCTCAGAGCCGGTCTTCCTCGGCAAAAAGAGGAGGATTAGCATGGATGTTAGCTCAGGGCTGATCTTCCTCACAAAAAAAAGAAAAAAAAGTTCTTGAATAGGTTTGAAAACTACTACTGAACACATTTAATTATTGTTGGACCTCTCAGCAACTTTAATATGCTAATGAGTACTATGAATCTCTAAGATGAGAAATATGTACAAGTATTTCTCACAGAATCCTTTGCAGCCAATGCAGCATACTTTGAAATATGGCCTTATAGGCATCATTAAAACTTGGAGATGGGGAGCTCAAAACCTGAATTTAGGAATGGAGGGATATATCCTATACACAGACAGATTTGTTTGAAAGAATGTGAAAATTTATAAGCATGAGGGTTGAGAAAGCATGCCTGCAAGTATTTGGGTGAGATAAAAGGACAGGACCAGAAGTAACAGCTTGATGAGAGCAGGCAATAGGCTGGCAAGACAGAAAACAGATGATACATTCCTGACCCAGATCACAAAACAGGTACAAAGGCAAGGTGACAGAGAACCTCAACTATCAGCACACTACTGAGAAGTCCTTTGGCTAAACCCAGATGACAGGCTACTCAGTCACTGATTCTCAAGGGGAGGGAAGGAGGCGCCCTTAATACACATAATGAGGCACGCTACCGACAGGAAGATGTTCTGCTCATATACAATGCAGAGGCAGAAAACAAGTGGGGCATCACTATCAAAGTGGTCATAATTCATTGCTTTAACAACTGGCTCTAGACTCTTGGCTGGGACTGACCCATTAGTGGACATTCTCTTTGACTCTTCGAAGATGGGTAATAGCCCTGCAATCCTCTAACTGCAGTGACTAAGTGGCCTTGGAGACACTAGGTCTCCCAACACTTCATGTGTTTAGGCCAGTGGTTCCCAACTAGGGGCGATTTTGCCTCTTAAAGACATTTGGAAATTTCTAGAGACATTTTTGGTTGTCACAACTAGGGGACTGCTACTGGCACCTGGTAGAGGCCGGGGATGCTGCTCTAAATATCCTAAAATGCACAGGACAGGCCCCACAACAAAGAATTACCTGGCCCAAAATGTCAATAATGCCGAGATTAAAAAATGCTGGTTTATGGGGTCGGCCCCGTGGCTTAGCGGTTAAGTGCGCGCGCTCCGATGCTGGCGGCCCGGGTTCGGATCCCGGGCGCGCACCGATGCACCGCTTCTCCAGCCATGCTGAGGCCGCGTCCCACATACAGCAACTAGAAGGATGTGCAACTATGACATACAACTATCTACTGGGGCTTTGGGGGGATAAATAAATAAATAAAGTTAAAAAAAAAAAAAAAATGCTGGTTTAAGCCAACAGTAAAGGGGACTCAAGTATTGCAAGAATCTGATGGTATCTGAGACCAGATGACACTTAAAATTTCTCCAAATCCTGCAAGAGCCCATTACTTTATTAATTTAGAGGGAGAAGAAAAGGGGTCTGGGCAAATGACAGAAAATTCCCTCCCCTTCCCTGAAAATGCTGCTGTCTCACAACACTTTGCCATCTGATCTCAGCCCTACTTCACGTGCCTGCTGCTGCCTTACTCACATTCCCAAAGGATGCCCAATGGCATGGATTTGGAATTACCCAGAAATAAACCAAGTCACTGAGCCCAAGCATGCTTAGTCCTTCCTTGCTCCAAATGCAAGCATATCAAATGCTTTCTCTCTCCAAATTGAACTACATTTTTTTTTTTTTTGGTATTACTAAAGATTTCCTTGCTGCCAAGACTTCAAGCTTTGGCTTGGTCTCAACTGGGCACCTTTTACTTATGGTAAGTAGGGAAGAAACTCTATATACACTCAGTACAGGTGACCAAGCAGTCCGCTGGGAACATAAGAAGTCTTTTCTTACTGGAAGATTTATTTTGGTACTGACTCTGAATCACTTACCTGTACGTAAGAAATGAAAGAATAGCACAAGGGGGTCAGATGAGAACCCGACAGCTTCACCTGCAGCAAAGGAGAAGGAAACCAATGTAACTAAAGGAATAAAATGCTTCCCCCATTCCTAGAAAAGGCATTCTCAACTCACCAGCTTTTCCATATTTTTGGGAATTCCTCCGGAGCTCTGACACACCTGGAGATACTAAAAGATTCCTATATTTAGCATACCACCCTATATAAATGTCCCATGAAACTACAGGAGACTCAGTGAGCTGAGTGTAACTCATCACTCTGGAGAGGGAAAGAAAATAAGTTGCTATATTCATGGAGAATCCTAGACACGAGGCTTCCTTTTTCACTTCCTGAAAGCTCCAAAGCTTCCCAGACAACAGGCAATGAACGGTTTGTTTCTGACTTGTTCAACTCATCGCTTTAAAAATCCTTCAGGGGAGAGTGACGTCAGCATCATGGCGGAGTGAGCTTTCCCGTGAATTCTTCCCCCACAAAATACAACAAAAGTAACAGCCACAGACCAACAACGGAATCCCAGACAGTCAAAAGCTGGAGCGGAGGGATCCACACTGCCGCACATCTGAGAGCGGAACGTGCTGGGCCCCCGGAGGAAGTGGGGAGAGGTAAGGAGAACTCCGCTCCCTCCCCATCAGATCAGCGATCCGGTCCGCGCGGCTCCCAGAGAGGGGGGAGGGGCGGCCCTCGGCGGGAAACTGTAGCTCTTCGGGCGCTCTCAGCCAGTGGGAAACTCCCGCACAGAGGGCTCAGAGGAGCCACAGGGCTACCATCAACATCTGAGCAACCCAGAGAGCGGATAAAGAGGGGCAAACGAGAAGCCTCCCACGTCAGGGACCCAGAGGGCAAAAGAGAGAGCTCCCCCCTCCCCGCAACCCGGAGTCTGCAGCTCGACCAGATCTAGCGGTCCGAGGCAGACCTGAATAAACTGGACTGGACCCGTGGATCGCAGTGGGGAAAAGAAACAAAACAAAACAAAACAAAACTGCGGATCGCAGCAGAAAAACTGGGGCAGAGCGCAGGGGGCTTAGACTACACAGCCCTTTACCACCACACAGTGGCGGCAGGTGGAAATTGCAACCAGAGACTTCCAGGATGAGGAAAATCAAAACCAACACAGGAACCACAATGCAAAAATATATGAAATCACCAGACCAGAAACAAAATGACAAGCACCCAGAAATCAACCCCGAAGACACAGAAATCCATAAACTAAATGACAGAGATTTCAAAATAGCTATCATAAAAACACTCAACGAAATACGAGACAACACAGACCAACAATTAAATGAGATCAGGAGTTTCTTCACAAAAGAGATTGAAATCATAAAGAAAAACCTATCAGGGCTGATGGAGATGAAGAACACAATGGAGGAGATAAAGGAGAATCTGGAATCTTTAAAGAACAGAGCTGACAATATGGAGGAAAGAATTAGTACTTTAGAGGATAGGAATACAGATATACTCCAGATGGAAGAAGAGAGAGAACTAAGACTAAAAAGAAATGAAGAAAGACTCCGAGAAATATCGGACTCTATTAGAAAATGTAACATAAGAATTATAGGTATTCCTGAGGGAGAGGAGAGGGAAAGAGGAACAGAGAGCCTATTCAAGGAAATAATAGCTGAAAATTTCCCAAATCTGGGGAAGGAGCAGGAAATACCAGTAAGCGAAGCCAACAGGACTCCTATATATATTAACAGACAAAGGCCTTCACCACGACACCTAGTGGTAAGGCTAGCCAGGGTCAACGACAAAGAAACAATATTAAGGGCAGCTAGACAAAAACAAAAAATAACGTACAAAGGAACTCCCATCAGGCTCTCAGCGGATTTCTCAACAGAAACTTTTCAGGCTAGAAGAGACTGGAATGATATATTCAAAATACTAAAAGACAAAAACTTTCAGCCAAGAATACTCTATCCAGCAAAAATATCCTTCAAATATGATGGAGAAATAGTAACTCTCCCAGATAAACAAAAGCTAAGGGAGTTCATGGCCACGAGACCGCCACTACAAGAAATACTCAAGAAGGCCCTCAGGCCTGAAAACAAGAAGAGAAAGGGAACACAAAGCTTGGAGTAAGGAGAAAAGTAGGTAGACAAAATCAGAGAAATAGTAGATCTTTACCGGAATAGGTTAGCAACCACTTAAATACTAAACTCAAAGATCAAAGGAAGAAATTCACCAAAAATAAATTTAACCTCATCACTGTAAACACACAGCCACAACACAAGATAGAATAAGGTATAACAAGAGCAACTTAGAAGGGGAAGAGGAAAGTGACTGAATTGACTTAGTATAAGGAAATAGGAGGCTATCAGATAACGGACTATCTCATACAGAAGATTTTTCGCCCAAACCTCAAGGTAACCACTAAACAAATAATCAAATTAAAACCACATATGATAAACAAAGAGAAAACTAGAAGAATCATAAGACAGAACAACCAAACTGAATTGGCAGTCCAAAACAAATGGGACAAGAAACAAAGGAAATGCAAAAGAACCAGAAAATAAGTGACAAAACAGCAACATTCAACCCTCATATTTCAATAATTACCCTAAATGTAAATGGATTGAACTCTCCAATCAAAAGATACAGAGTGGCAGGATGGATTAAAAAGCAAGACCCAACAATATGCTGCCTTCAGGAAACACATCTTAGCACTAAAGACAAGCACAGGCTCAGAGTGAAAGGATGGAAGACAATACTCCAAGCTAATGGCAAACAAAAGAAAGCAGGTGTTGCCATACTCATATCAGACAAAGTAGACTTCAAGATAAAACAGGTTAAGAAAGACAAAGAAGGGAAATATATAATGATAAAAGGGACACTCCATCAAGAAGACATATCACTTATAAATATATATGCACCCAACATAGGAGCACCAATGTACATAAAACAACTATTAACAAACCTAAAAGGAGAAATCAACAACAACACAATAATAGTAGGGGATCTTAACACCCCACTTACAGCAATGGATAGATCATCCAGACAAAAAGTTAATAAAGAAATATTAGACTTAAATGAAAAACTGGACGAGATGGACCTAGTAGACATATACAGAGCACTCCACCCAAAAACAGCTGACTACACATTCTTCTCAAGCGCGCATGGAACATTCTCTAGGATAGACCATATGTTGGGAAACAAAGCAAGCCTCAATAAATTTAAGAAGATTGAAATCATAACAAGCATCTTTTCAGACCATAAGGCTATGAAACTGGAAATGAACCAGGAAAAAAAAACTGGGAAAGTGACAAAAATGTGGAGATTAAACAACATGCTACTGAACAACCAATGGATCATTGATAAAATTAAAGGAGAAATCAAAAACTATCTGGAAACAAACGAAAATGATAACATGCCATATCAAACCATATGGGACGCAGCAAAAGCGGTCCTGAGAGGGAAACTCATAGCGATACAAGCCCACCTTAACAAACAAGAAAAAGCCCTAATAGGCAACCTTAAATTACACCTAACAGAACTAGAAAAAGAAGAACAAACAAAGCCCAAAGCCAGCAGAAGGAGTGAAATAATAAAAATCAGAGCAGAAATAAATGATATTGAGACCAAAAAAACAGTAGAAAGGATTAATGAAACAAAGAGTTGGTTCTTCGAGAAGATAAACAAAATAGACAAACCCTTAGCCAGGCTAACTAAGAAAAAAAGAGAAAAGGCTCAAGTAAATAAAATTAGAAATGAAAGAGGAGAAATTACAACGGATACCATGGAAATACAGAGGATTATAAGAGAATACTATGAGAAATTATATGCCAACAAATTGGACAATCTAGAAGAAATGGATAAATTCTTAGACTTATACAACCTCCCAAAATTGAACCAAGAAGAAATGGAGAATCTGAATAGACCAATCACAAGTAAAGAGATTGAAATAGTAATCAAAAACCTCCCAAAAAATAAAAGTCCAGGACCAGATGGCTTCTCCAGTGAATTTTACCAAACATTCAAAGAAGATTTAATACCCATCCTCCTCAAACTATTCCAAAAAATAGAGGAAGATGGAACACTTCCTGAATCATTCTATGAGGCCAACATCACCCTGATACCGAAACCAGACAAAGACAATACAAAGAAAGAAAATTACAGGCCAATATCGCTGATGAACATTGATGCAAAAATCCTCAACAAAATATTGGCAAACCGAATACAACAATATATTAAAAAGATCATACACCATGATCAAGTGGGATTTATACCAGAGACGCAGGGATGGTTCAACATCCGCAAATCAATCAACGTGATACATCACATCAACAAAACAAAGAATAAAAACCACATGATCGTCTCAATAGACGCAGAGAAGGCATTTGACAAGATACAACATCCATTTATGATAAAAACTCTCAATAAAATGGGAATAGAAGGAAAGTACCTCAACATAATAAAGGCCATATATGACAAACCCACAGCTAACATCATACTCAACGGGGAAAGACTGAAAGCCATTCCTCTGAGAACAGGAACGAGGCAGGGCTGCCCACTCTCACCACTCCTGTTCAACATAGTACTGGAGGTTTTGGCCAGAGCAATTAGGCAAGAAAAAGGAATAAAAGGAATCCAAATAGGTAACGAAGCAGTGAAACTCTCACTATTTGCAGATGACATGATTGTATATATAGAAAACCCTAAAGAATCTGTCGGAAAACTGTTAGAAACAATCAACAACTACAGCAAAGTTGCAGGGTACAAAATCAATCTACAAAAATCAGTTGCATTTCTATATGCTAATAATGAACTAACAGAAAGAGAGCTCAAAAAGATAATACCATTTACAATTGCATCAAAAAGAATAAAATACCTAGGAATAAATCTTACCAAGGAGGTGAAGGACCTATACAATGAGAACTACAAGACATTATTGAGGGAAATCTACGATGACATAAAGAAATGGAAAGATATCCCATGCACGTGGATTGGAAGAATAAACATAGTTAAAATGTCTATATTACCTAAAGCAATCTACAGATTCAATGCAATCCCAATCAGAATCCCAATGACATTCTTCACAGAAATAGAAAAAAGAATACTAAAATTTATATGGGGCAACAAAAGACCCCGAATAGCTAAAGAAATCCTAAAGAAAAAGAACAAAGCAGGAGGCATCACAATTCCTGACTTCAAAACATACTACAAAGCAATAGTAATCAAAACAGCATGGTACTGGTACAAAAACAGACACACAGATCAATGGAACAGAATTGAAAGCCCAGAAATAAAACCACACATATACGGACAGCTAATTTTCGACAAAGGTGCTAAGGACATGCAATGGAGAAAGGAAAGTCTCTTCAATAAATGGTGTTGGGAAAACTGGACATCCACATGCAAAAGAATGAAAGTGGACCATGTGCTATCGCCATTCACAAAAATTAACTCAAAATGGATCAAAGACCTGAAGGTGAGACCTGAAACTATAAAACTCATACAAGAAAATATAGGCAACACACTATTTGACATTGGGTTTAAAGGAATCTTTTCGGATGACATGCCTACCCAGACTAGGGAAACTAAAGAAAAAATAAACAAGTGGGACTTTATCAGACTAAAGAGCTTTTATAAGACAAATGAAATCAGAATCAAGATGAACAAACAACCAACCAGCTGGGAGAGAATATTTGCAAAACATACATCTGACAAGGGGTTGATCTCCATAATATATAAAGAACTCACACAATTGAACAACAAAAAAACAAACAACCCGATCAAAAAATGGGCAGAGGAAATGAACAGACACTTCTCCAAGGAAGATATACAGATGGCCAATAGGCACATGAAAAGATGCTCAACATCACTAATCATCAGGGAAATGCAAATCAAAACAACACTAAGATATCACCTCACGCCCGTTAGAATGGCTATAATCACCAAGACAAAAAACAACAAATGTTGGAGAGGATGTGGAGAAACAGGAACCCTCATACACAGCTGGTGGGAATGCAAATTGGTGCAGCCTCTATGGAAAACGGTATGGAGATTCCTCAAAGAATTAAAAATAGAGATGCCCTATGATCCAGCCATCCCACTACTGGGAATCTATCCAACGCACCTGAAATCAACAATCCAAAGAGGCTTATGCACCCCTATGTTCATTGCAGCATTATTCACCATAGCCAAGAAGTGGAAGCAACCTAAGTGTCCCTCGATTGACGATTGGATTAAGAAAATGTGGTATATATATACAATGGAATACTACTCAGCCATAAAAAAAGACAAAATCGTCCCATTTGCAACAACATGGATGGGCCTGGAGCGTATTATGTTAAGTGAAATAAGCCAGAAAGAGAAAGACAAACACTGTATGATCTCACTCATATGTGGAATATAAACCAACACATGGACAGAGAAAACTGGACTGTGGTTACCCGGGAAGGGGGGGTGGGGGGTGGGCACAAGGGGTGAAGGGAGTCATATATGGGGTGATGGACAAACAAAAATGTACAACCCAAAATTTCACAATGTTAGAAACCATTAAAATATCAATAAAAATCAAAAAAAAAAAAAAAAAAATCCTTCAGGATGATAGTCCCTGCATCTAGAAAACCAACGACTTTGCTGTTTTTCCTTTAGAAAATGACAATAAAGAGAAAAGACTCTCAGTATTTCCATTACAGAAGCTTAGTAGCCACACCATGTAGCCAGAGCTGCACCTTATCAGAGATGGCTGCCCTGTTGTTTGGGTATACTGTAGGGTGGACTATCATCTTCCTTGGGTTGACTATGCCTTTCTAAGTATTTAATATGGATCATTGCTAGAATCAGAACTTAAATACCTAGTTCCTATCACCTTCTGAATGTCTGCTGCAGACCAAAATATTTCAAGTGCAAGAAAAGAGTTTCTTGTTAACAGATACTAATAAGCATTAACTTAAACTCAGGGCAGAGTATGCTCTGTATTTTTAAAACATAAAGTTCCTCCCCACCCTAGTACCTGACCTGTAAGGCATTTAACACCTACTTGTTAAAGGGATGAACGAAGGAATAAACACATTTTTAGTGTTAGACTGGTGTGAAATAGTCTAATTTTTGTGCAATAGAGAATCAGATTCTATAGCTATAGTCTAGATTAAGTCTTAGAAGGCATTTGAAGAGGCACTCAATCAGGTGCTACATACTCATATGCCATGGAAATAAGGGCCTCTAAAAGCAGATTTAGAATTATGCCATGAACTGTTTTTCTCCTGGCCTGTGGAGATGCCTGCCACCTACTGACCAAATCGGAATCAAACCCTGACTTGCAAAGAAATAGGCAAGTGCTCTGTACAGGGGCATTCCGTAGCAGTGGGCTGCTGCCTTGGCTAAGTCTCCTGGCTGGCTGGGGCAGACTGGTGGTGGTGCTCAGATACTCACATATCTGACAAGTGCTGTAAGAATGGTGTACATTTTGCAAAGGTCCTTCAACAAGGCGTCCACACAGCTGCCCGATGGCAGGGCTGTCTGCACCAGCTCGTGGAAAAATGTAAGCAGAGTTCCCAGTTGCATGATGATGGCTTTCTCAACGGGATGATTTGGCAGGGCTGCCTGAGAAGAGGCCTGTTCTGAAGGGAAATGAAATTGGTACATTCAAACCCAATTGGCCTTATTTTCTAGTTAAAGTGAAGGAGATTTAGAAATCAACTAAACACCATTTACTAGGAAGTCTGTAGGGAAAATGAGCATGTAATTCATCACGCAGTGAATTAATAATCATGCTGTCATAAGCCACACAACTGTCTACTTCTTTCACCACATGAGAAATCGAGCTCAAATTAACAAACTGAGCTCAGGCCTCCACTTTTATGCAGTAATCCTATTTGGATTTTGGGTGACTTTGCTCACAATTCTTGGAACCCCACCCTGAGCTCATCTTACCTGATATGATTTCTTGGCTCACTTGTCCCTTAAGCCTGGTGATTAGCCAGTCCACTTCTTCTAGGACCTTCTCAGCCTGACTCAGAACAAGTAACTGTGAAAGGAAAGAATGCCTGGCATGGCTCATGGCACACAACTGCTGGCATAATATAACCATGGCCACCTGCCAGTGGCTTATAGGCCTCAGGACACAAGCCACTATAATTTACTCTTCACATGGAACAAAATGGAAAGAATGACAAGGCTATTTCCCATGGCTTGGGGATCAACACTTACACAGACTGTAGGGGCAGCTGTTCTCAAATTCACCATTGCAAAGTGGTTTGTTTTCTCCACCTCTACATCCTGGGGAGGGAAAGAGAGGTGAGATATAATGGCAGGAAGGCTGTTCCCCTGACCTCTATCCCCACTCAGAATGTTGTATTGAAGGCTCACTATGGTACCTGGTCTATGTCTCCAAGCTGTCCGTGGATATCCTGGGACAAGTCACGCAGCAGGGTAACAGGACTCTTATACAAAACATGGAGGCTGAAGAGCAAATTCATCAAGCCCTTGCAAAACGAGGCATCCTCTAGGAGTAGAAAGAAAATTAAAAGGTAAGTTATAATCCAGTTAGTCCTTCAGGGGAGGGACTAACTAGTCAGAATATGTAGTTTATCATGTCTCAGGTACAATATCCCAGTGCTGCACACATTCCAACCAAGGCAGCTCTCCCACAAGGGTGCACAAAGAAGGGACACGCTTCCCATTATTAGTCACTATCACTATATGTAACCAGCACACAATCAAGAAACAGAACATTACCAGCACCCCAGAAACCCCTCTTGCCCCACCAAGGAAACTGCCATCCTGACTTCTAACCTCATATCTAGTTTTCTCTGACTTTGAACTTTACCTAATATTCCAATTACAGTAAGTACTTTTTGTGTCTGGCCTCTTTTGTTCAACACTATGTTTGTGAGATTGCCCCACTTTGTGTGTCGGTATAGTCTGTTCATTCTCGTTGCTGTACAGTATTCCACTGTGTGTACACATCACAATTCCTTTATCCACTCCACTGCTGATGAACATCTGGGTTTGGTTTTCCTATTAAACTAGTGCTGCTGTAAAAATTCTTCCACCTGTTTCTGCTGGGAGTGGAACTGCTGGGTCATAAGGATATGTTTAATTTTAGTAGTTAAATATTGCCAGACAGTTTTCCAGAGTGGTTATACCAACTTACACCTCCACCCACCAGCAGTGAATGAGGGGTCCAACTGCTCTATGTTCTTACCAACACCTGGTATCGGTATTGTGTAGTTTTTCCTTTTGGCAACTCTGGTCAATGTGTAATTTTCTAAATGCTGTTTGGTGATGATGATTTTATATAAAGCCTAAAAGAAAACATGGCAGGAAACTTACCCCAGCTGTATTCCTTGCAAATCTTAGATGTCCAGGATAACATCTGCACAAACTAGAGATCATTCAGATATTAAAGAAATATGCCAAAAGATAGAGACCTAGACCTTTCCAAATCTAAGCAAATCACCTGCCAAAACATGTACCTGGATCTAAAGTGGTAATCTCCTAAGAACAGCATAAAAATAAGTCCAAAATTATGAAAAGAATTATTGATACTTTTCTCATAATATAGCACATGACTTAATTTTCAAAGTCTATGTCCTCATTAAGGGACAAAGGTCCTGGAGGCTGGGTCTGGGCTCTTACTCCCTGAGTTTTCTCTACCCCTACTACCACGGTCTAGGGCTAAAGCTCCTTTTTTTCCTTTCCATGCCCCACACTCTCCACATCTGAGACATCTTTAAGCCTATTAGGCTAATAGAGAGGTGTAGGAGAGTAAGATCCTGGCCATAAAGATAGTAGAACTAGCTTTTAGGAGCCAAGAGGCCAGAGGAGGTTAGCAGGGAGAGGAAAAATAAAAAAAAGAAAAAGAAAAGAGGCAAAAAAACCAGACAGTTTTCTTAGGCAGGTGAAGAGGCCAAGGTCTTGGGACAGCAGGGTCCTGCGTTGCCAGATACACACTCAGCTTTCTGCTTCGGCAGTTCTTTGGGACAGGCTTTCAGCCACAAAGGCACTGAAATGCAGTGACACTTAAGTGCAAAATGCCCGGTAAGAATTCAGTTTTTGATCTGCTAGGGAAAAAGATAAATTCAGAGGCTAACTGAAAGCTCTCTGTGAACTGACATAAAAAAATCTCCAGAATACAGTGTTAAATGTAATAAATAAATAAAGCAGGATGCTGAACAAGCTTTTGTGTGAAGAGGGATAGGTTCAGGAATAAAAGTCTATATTCATATTTGCTTGTACAGGAATAAGGAAACTCTTGAATACATAAGAAACTAAAAAAAGATATTCACTTATTTGGGGAAGAAGAACTGAACAGATGGAAGACATGGATAGGAGGAAGACTACTGTAAATCTTTTTATAATTTCTGGTTTTCAAATCATAGGACTTTATTACCCATTTGAAATTAAATTTAAAAAAATTTTAAACAGACTACTTGAAGTTATGGTGGGGTGGGTGTGTGGTAAAAATTAAATTAAAAATAGTCTGTATATAACAAACGAAACCAGAATCAAGATGAACAGACAACACACCAGCTGGGAGAGAATATTTGCAAAACATACATCTGACAAGGGGTTGATCTCCATAATATATAAAGAACTCACACAACTGAACAACAAAAAAAACAAGCAACCCGATCAAAAAATGGGCAGAGGAAATGAACAGACACTTCTCCAAAGAGGATATACAGATGGCCAATAGGCACATGAAAAGATGTTCAACATCACTAACCATCAGGGAAATGCAAATCAAAACAACACTAAGATATCACCTCACGCCCGTTAGAATGGCTATAATCACCAAGACAAAAAACAAGTGTTGGAGAGGATGTGGAGAAACAGGAACCCTCATACACAGCTGGTGGGAATGCAGACTGGTGCAGCCTCTATGGAAAACGGTATGGAGATTCCTCAAAGAACTAAAAATAGAGATGCCCTATGACCCAGCCATCCCACTACTGGGAATCTATCCAACGCACCTGAAATCAACAATCCAAAAAGGCTTATGCACCCCTATGTTCATTGCAGCAATCTTCACCATAGCCAAGAAGTGGAAGCAACCTCAGTGTCCCTCGACTGATAACTGGATTAAGAAAATGTGGTATACATATACAACGGAATACTACTCAGCCATAAAAAAGACAAAATCGTCCCATTTGCAACAACATGGATGGGCCTGGAGGGTATTATGTTAAGTGAAGTAAGCCAGAAGGAGAAAGACAAACACTGTATGATCTCACTCATATGTGGAATATAAACCAACACATGGACAGAGAAAACTGTATTGTGGTTACCAGGGGCAATGGGGGTCGGGGGTGGGCACAAGGGGTGAAGGGAGTCACATATATGGTGATGGACAAACAAAAATGTACAACCCAAAATTTCACAATGTTAAAAACTATTAAAACATCAATAAAATAAAAAAGTCTGTATATATTAGCCTTTCCAAATCCATTTATTTTTCCTCAAATGTCCCCCTGCCCCAATTCTCTGTCCCTGTGTTTCTTTCCTAGTCCTCTGCTCTTTGCAGCAAAAGTAGCAGTATGAAAGAACGAAACTGAAAGTAAAGTGGGGATGTGGTGTTTGGATTTAGGATGAAGTGAGTAGCAAAACGGACTTTCTTTGGGCTACCTGGAACTAGGACAACAGGAAAATCAGGTCTGTTTTTCAGCCTCCAACACCATAATACCCCCAGGCTGTGTCTCCCAAAGACTAGCTCCTCCTGAAGCAAGGGCTCACAGAAGGAGCCTTGCACCCTCGGGCTCCAACTTGTCTTCCTCACAGGTCAGGAGTAGATGTGGTAGAATCACACAGCCCTAGGCAATCAAGGATGCTCTTCATCATCGCATAGGGAAATTACTCCTGAATGGAACAGACCAACAAAACGGGGCCCTTCTCTTATTCTATGCATGTGAACGCTCATGCAGGTACACAATTCTACGTATATGTGTGCACACCTACACACACATACAGACAACCTATCCAGACAGAGTTGTTTCTGCTTTGGGACTGTAGTCATGCTTTCTAACTTAATCACCTTTTGTTGAATTTCCCCCAAACTCAGTACCAGCCAACTTTGCTGAGAAAGCCAACTGCTCAATGTCAGCTACCTTCTTGATAATTAACATACTTTCATCTTAGAAAACACCAAGAGTGAGGAAAAACACAGGTTAAGAAGGCTGAAGGCACCAAAGATAAACAAGTTTTTTTCTATGGTGCTTACTGTTTACCATTTACCATGGCCAAACAAACAAAAGCAGTTCTGTTCTTGTCCCGTCTGGCTACATATAATTATGTCATGGTAGAAACTTTATGTAGAAAAGAGTACATCTTACTGATCTTACATTAACTCAGGAGCATAATTAAATATGTTATTTAAAATAAGCTAGACTTCAAGAGAACATTTAGATATACACTTCAAGATGCAACACTCTGCCTTCTGAGGGATGCTAGTTGAGACTGAATGAGTGGCACTCATACCTGAGGGGAGGAGGGCTCCAGCAGCTTGGACAAGCTGGAGAGAACAGTGACTAGTAGGAGGGCTTCTTTGCTATTGAAGTCTTCCTCTTGGCTGCTAAGTAAATTCAACAAGGCCCTCTGAGAAAGGGAAGTACACACAGAAACATTAGCAGACATGTTACTCTCAGGGAGAAGAGACATCTAGTCAGAGACTCCTATTGAGTCTCTCCGTAGGCTGAGACAAAAAATAGTCAAAGCTACCAAAAATCCAAGAGGATAAAATCTGAAAATAAACCTGGATTGAACAGGTAGTTTCTTATCCTGTTTTTGATCATAAATCTGACTGTTCTCTTGAAAACTATGGACTCCTTCTCCTCCACCCCCTGTCAAACGTACATTAGGAATGAACTGTGCACCCAGTTTGGGGTGGTTTACAACTCCCTGAAGCCCACCCACTGACCCCAGGTTTAGACCATGCCCCAGCCGCAGCATGCCCTACACACCTTCCCTGTTTTCCTTTCTCTATTCCTCTGTCACCACCTGAAATACACTTATGTTGTCTGTCCGTCTCTTCCCCACTACAACGTAAGCTACTTGGGGGTAGGGATTTTGTCTCTTTTGTCCCCTGCTGTATCCTCAGCACCTGGAACAGTCCCTGGCACACAGTAGGAACTTTAAAATTTTTTATTAAATAAAAGTCTTCTGTGATAGAAGATCCTGATATCGTGACAACTACTGGTTAGAAACGAATAGGCTTCACTGTCCAGTCTTCATGCAATCTGACACAGCTGAAGTATATACCATGAACACAAAAACAAAGACACAACCTCCATACCTTAACGGACTTCTGGCTATCTCTTTATGTCAACTCAAACTGATTCTTAAAGGCAATGAGTGTCACAGGTTGGGGTGGCCTAATACACATCCTCCCTAGAATCTTTTAAAATGCGTTATCTTCCATTCTAAGAGCTATGTCCTGTTGCTTGGATAATGACCCAGAAAAAAACTCCTGTCCTACTTGCTCACTGTCTGCCCATTCTTACCAGCTGCCCCTGCTAACAGCCCCTTTGCAAGGACTCGCAGGCAAGTACAGCAGCTTCCCAAGGCTTCTCACCTGGAACTGCCGGATCTGGAATGCTGCTCTTTCATTGACACTGACTTCCACCTCTTCTTCCTCCTTATCTGTGACATCTAGGAAAAGAAAAGAACTCTATCTTCTTTGAAAACGACTTAGGCTTTTTTGGCCTTTTAATAGCTAAAATTTTAGAAAGCCCAAAAAGTCTGGAGGCAGATTTCAATACATTCCTAACATTCTGCAATTTCTTAATACTACATTCCCTTTTCCAGTCACTATGTGTGGTTAAGTGTAATCTAATAAGCGCTACTTCTGAATCCACTAGATGTCACTCCTTAGCAACATCAGGACTGTTCTCCAGTGTCCTCTGGTAGGTTAGCAAATAGAATCAAGAGGCTTGATGTTAAGAAAGAGAAACTCAGATCGAGCCAATTTATCAAAATTGAAATGCCCACCCAGAGCCCTGAGAAACTGATGAATCTTGGGCTGATAGAACTGCTGCACAGCACTGAAGACCTTCTGCAAACCCTCCAAGCACAGCAGTGAGATGCTCTTTCCTTTCTCTTTCTTTCCCAACTCTTCCACTGAAGTAGGAATGGAAGTGTATCTCCAAAGCAAGACCCTGAAGAAGGGAAAAGTAATTTTATTTTTAAAGTCAGGTTCACTGAAGTACAATTTACATACAGTAAAATTCACACCCTGTGAATGTACAGTTCTATGAATTTTGGCAAACTTGCACAGTGTGTAATCAGCCCCACAATCAAGATATTTCCAACACCTCAAAAGTTCCCTGGTGCTCCTCTGTAGTCAATTCTCTCCCCATCATTTTCCAAGCAATCACTGATCTGATTCCTGTCTCTATGGTTTTACTACTTACAGAATATCATATAAAAATGGTATCATTCAGTAGGTAGCCTTTTGAGTCTGGTCAGCTTGGCAAGCATATGCTCTGGAGATTCACCTATGCTGCTACATGTATCAGTAGTTTGTCCCATTGTATTGCTGAACAGTACTCCCCAGTATGGATGTACCACAGTTTATCCATTCACCAATTTATGCATCTACTTGTTGATGGACTTTTGGGTTGCTTCCAGATTTTGCTGTTACCAATCAAGCTGCTACACACAAACCATTAAATGGACATCTGCTTTCATTTCTTTTGGGTAAATATATAAGAGTGGAATGAGTAGATCTTATGGTAGGTGTGTGCTTAACTTTTTAAGAAACTGCCAAACTGTTTTCCAAACTGGCTGTACCATTTACATTCCCAACAACAGTGTAGAAGAGTTCAACTTCATCCATATCCACGACAACACTTTGGTATGGTCAATCTTTTTACTTGCAGGCATTCTAATAGGTGTTCAGTGATCTCTCATTATAATTTTAATTTGCATTTACCTAATGACTAATTATGTTGACCATTCTTTTGTGTCCTTATTTGCCATCTATATATTTTCTTTGGTAAAGTATCTGTTCAAATATTTCACTCATTTATTTTTAAATTCGGTTGTTTTCTTATTAACAAGTTGAAGAGTTCTTTATATACTATGGTTACCAGTCCTTCATCGGACATGCATTTTGCAAATATTTTCTCCTACTGTGTGGCTTTTCTTTTCATTTCTTTTAAGAGTGTTTTTCAAAAAGCAGAGTTAAAAAAATTTTAAGTATACATTGTGCTTCTGGTGTTATATCTAATAAACCTTTACCTAAAACAAGGTCATAAAGATTTTTCTGTTTTCTTCTAGATGTGTTACAACTTTTGGTTTTACACTTATGGTCTCTGATCTATTTCAAGTTAATTTTTTGTATGTGACATGAGGAATGGATAAAGGTCCTTTTTTTTGCATATCAACATGCAATTGTTTCAAAACCATTTGTTGAAGACTCTTCTTTCTCCATTGCATTACCTTGGCGCCTTTGTCAAAAATCAAATGCCCATATTCGTGTGACCAATTTCTGAACTATATAACCTGTTCCATTGATTCTGCCAATACCACACTATTTTAAATTCAGCAACTTTATAGTAATACTTGAAATCAAATAGTGTGAGTCCTCTAATTTTGTTCTTTTATTTCAAACTTCTTTTAGTTATTCTACATCCTTTACTGTTCCATATAAATTTTAGAATCATCTTCTCAAAACCTATAATAAACCTTGACAGGATTTTGATTGGGATTGTGTTGAATCTATGGATCAATTTAGGAAGAATTCACACCTTGATAATATTGAATCTTCCAACCCACTGTATATCTTCCATTTACTTGGGACTCCCTTGATTCCTCTCATTAATGATTTTTAGTTTTCATCACAAATCTTGCACGTTTGTTAGATTTATCACTAAGCAGTTCACATTTTGTGATGCTATTGTAAATGGTACTGTTTTTTAAATTTCAATTTCCAACTGTTCACTGCTAGTATATAAATGAAAATACTAAGCCTGTATCCTGCAACCTTGCTAAACTTACTTACTTAGATCTAGTAGCTTTTCTTTTTATTCTTTGGAATTTTTTATGAAGACAATTATAATGTCTATAAAGACAGCGTTATTTCTTCCTTCCCAATTTGAATGCCTTTTCTTTCTTTTTCCTGCCTTACTGCACTGCCTACTGCACTGTACTGGACCTCTAGTACAATGTTGAATAGTAGTGGTGAGAGCAAAGTGAGGAAAGCATTCAGTCTTTCTTCATTAAGCATGATGTTAACTACAGGTTTTTTGTAGATTTCCTTTACCAGATTGAGAAAGGTCTCTTTTATTCCTGGTTTGCTGAGAGATCTTACCATGATTTATGTTGAATTTTGATTTCCTGCATCTATTGAGATGATCATATGGTTTTTCCTTTAGTCTGTTGATATGGTGAATTACATTGACTGATTTACAAATTTTGAGCCAACCTTGCATCTCTGAGAAAAATCCCACTTAATTATGATATATTATCCTTCTTATAAATTGTTGGGGTGAATTTGCTAATATTTTTTACATCTTTATTCATAAGGGAAATTGGTCTGTTGTTTTCTTAAAATGTCTTTGGCTGGGTTTGGTTATCTGGCTAATTTACGTTGACCTCAGAAAACAAGGTGGGACATGTTCTCTCCTTTTCTATTTTCCGGAAGAGTTTACATAAATTGGTAATACTTCTTCCTTAAATGTTTGGTAGAACTTACCAGTGAAGACATCTAGGTCTGGAGTTTTCATCGAGGGAAAACTTTGTACCATAAGTTCAATTTCTTTATTCGAGATAGGATCATTCAGGTTAGCTATTTCTTCTTGAGTGGGCTTTCAAGAAATTTGTCCATTTCATCTAAGTTATCAAGTTTGTTGGCATAAAGTTAATATTCTCTTATTATCAATTTTTAATGTCTGTAGAATCAGAAGTGATGTCCCCTCTTCCTCATACCTGATATTTGTCATTTGCTTCTTCTCTCTTTGCCTGACCAGCCTGGCTAAGGTTTATTAAATTTATTGATCTCAAACAACTAGCTTTCTGGTTTCATTCACTTTCTCTCTTGTTTCTCTTTATTTTCAATGGTTCTACTTTGGTCTTTATTATTTCCTTCTTTCTGCTTACTTTCATTGTAATCTGCTCTTCTTTTTCTATTTTCTTAATGTGGAAGCTTAGATTAGAGATTTGACCCTTTTTTCCTAATATAATCACCGATTGTTCTACATTTCTACCTAGACGCTGCTTTAGCTGGACCATGCAAATTTTAATATGTTGTGTGTTCATTTTCATTCTGTTCAAGACACTTTCTAATTTCTGACTTTCGCTTTGACTATGGGTTATTTAAAAATGCATTTAATTTCCAAATATATGGGGATTATCTATATATTTTTGTTATTACTTTCTCGTTTAGTTCTGTTGTAGTCAGAGAATATACTGATTTCTACTGTTAAAATTTGCTGAATTTGTTTTATGACCCCAAATATGGTACATCTTGATGAATGTACCATGTGCATATGAAAAGAATATGTTTTTTTCCCCTTTGGTGAGGAAGATTAGCCCTGAGCTAACATCTATTGCCAATCCTCCTCTTTTTGCCAAGGAAGATTGGCCCCAGGCTAACATGCCCATGTTCCTCTACTTTATATGTGGGATGCCTGCCACAGCATGGTTTGATAAGCTATGCGTAGGTCCACACCCGGGATCTGAACCCGTGAACCCCAGGCCGCTGAAGCACAGTGCACAAACTTAAACACTACGCCACTGGGCCAGCCCCAAGAATGTATTTTGAAACTGTTGTTGAATGTTCTATAAGTGTCAGTTAAGTCAAGCTGGATGATAGTGTTGTTCAAGTCTTCTATGTCCTTCCTGATTTTCTATCTACTAATTCTATTGATTACTGAGAAAAGCAGATTATTATTTGTGTATTTCTCCTTCAGTTCTATCAGTTTTTGCTTCAAGTATTTTGAAGTTCTGTTGTTAGGTACATACACATTTAAAATTATGCCTACTTGATGAATTATTTAGTCATTATGTAACATCCCTCTTTATTCCTGGTAATAGATTAACATTTTATATGTGATTAACAATCCACACCAAAGCAGGACTGGAAAAAAGACCCAATATTAGTGACTGCACTTTCACTCTTAGGGCATATAAAGTTACATATGCCCTAAACCACCTTCGCCCCCCTGCAATTTCCTCTCTTGGAGACTCCACAGCAAGTGGAACAGGTTTCTGAGTGTGAGAGTGGCTTACCGAGTTATGTCACAGAGGTTCTGAAAGATCTTCTCTGGGTTCTGGCCATCAGGGCCACTCACACGCCCTGTTTCCTTCAGCTGCTGTACCTTCTGCAAAGCCACACTCACCGCATAGCGCATAAACTCATTGCTGGACCTTAAGACAGACAGGCTCTCTTCGTGACTTTGCGTACTGTCCCTAGAGAGGAAAAGAAATAGATCCCTCACTGCTATTGGGATCTGGAGGTAGGCTTTCTAGGGACTGCTCAGAACAGCAGCACCAGCAAGCTCTGAACAACAGACTCGAGCCAGACCATATCAGAGTCACTGCCATGGCTGCCCTTCTACAATTATCATTCTCAGTGTTACCTCATTTTGCCCCCCTCCTCTAATTCTTTTACTTTGATAAAATTTAAATGTCACTCTTAGTTTTCTTTAGTTTTTTTTTGTTGTTCCTTTGGTTTTTCCATTCAGGTTTTTCTTTCTTCCCTTTTTATCTGTTACAGGCATACCTCATTTTACTGCGCTTCACTTGACTGCACTTCGCAGATATTGTTTTTCACAAGACCCACCACCAGCAAAAAGATTATGACTTGCTGAAGGCTCAGATGATGGTTAGCATTTTTCAGCAGTAAAGTATTTTTTAATTAAGGTATGTACATTGTTCTTTTAGACATAATACTATTGCACACTTAATAGACTACAGTATAGTGTAAACATAACTTTTATATGCATTGGGAAACCAAAAAATTCGTGTGACTCACTTTATTGCAATATTTGCTTTACTGCAGTGGTCTGGGGCTGAACCTGGAATATCTCTAAGGTATGCCTATATTGTGTTCAAGCTGCTTAGGTAGATTTTCGTACACCACCTAGTTGGAATTCATCCCTATCTTTTCATTCATTAGTCCACTGTTTCTGATCTTTTTGTGAGCAAGATCGGCCCTGGGCGAACATCCAATGCCAATCCTCCTCTTTTTGCTGAGGAAGATTGGCCCTGGGCTAACTAACATTCGTGTCCATCTTCCTCTACTTTATATGGGACCCCGCCACAGCATGGCTTGACAAGCAGTGCGTCGGTCCACGCCCAGGATCTGAAGCTGCGAACCCCGGCCCGCCGAAGCAGAGTGCACAAACTTAATTGCTACGCCACCAGGCCGGCCCCCTCCTGGCTTATTTTTTTTACTGTATATACAGTAAGAATTGTGAATCCAAACTAGGTAATACTAGTGAACCTGGGTAGGTGTTATTATCTTCATTCTGCTGCTTGCTGTCTTGGAGCACTCTATTAGAACCTTACCTGAAAAGAGCAGTGAGAAGATCAGACACAAATTTCATGGACAAAAAACTATCATTTGTTTTGTTGGCTGTTTTAGTTCTGCCTTTACCAGCTTTTTCATTAAGGACGTCAGAGAGTTTCTTGTAACTCATAAATAAGCTCAGAACCTCCTCAAACTTATTCTTACTGTGTAAAAGGAAAAAGAGACCACCAAGGACAAGCATCAGAATATTGTGGTTTACTCTAGCATACAGTAATAAGGAGATCACAATGCTTCTTTAAATGTCATATTTTAGACACCACATTACAAATGAATGGATCTTCGTTAACACAGCACTCCCAAGTCACACCAATCTATCTGGGTTATTTTTTTTCCTTTCTTATTTATACCAGTCAATGCAGAGCACGAAAGTTCAATACTACCACCAATCAAAATTTCTCTATTAAAATCGGAAGTTCTTGAGTCCAGGGCCTGAGGAATTTTGAATAAATTAAAGCCTGCTAGAGGGACAACATTCACTGGCCTGTCTGGCATATGCTTTGGTGTTCTTTGGTAGAAAGAACATAGTTCGGTCTTAGGCCATCTAAGAGATAGTGTCATGGTCTGTGGTCTGTTCAGTCCCTAGCATATTGTTAGCGTTTAAAAAAATATACATATCAAATGGACTATTCATCAAACCGCAAGTAGAGTTATAGCATACCTTACCTGAAATTACTTATGGAGAAATTATATTCTATTAGGACCTCACAGACTCCCATTACTAGAAAAGCACAGATATTATTTTTAATGCCAACACCAGTGCTCTGAGAAAAATCTGCTGATTTATCCTAAAAGACACAAGATAAAAATTAATAAGCCACTAAAAACCTCCATTATTCTACACAGCTGAGACTTAAGAATTACCAGTTCAAAGTCCTCTAGTTCACTCTTAATCATTCTATTAGTAATAGACTCCAACATATCATCTAAGTCTTGGTAGAATCCTTCTTCTTCCTCCTCCTCTTCTTCCTGCTGTAGGGGCATCACTCTACTCTTATACCAGGCCAAACAGTGCTGAATACAGCACAGCAAATAATCCTGTCGAAGAAAATAATAAATATTTTTTAGTGTTAAAGGATAACCTATGAAGCTGCTGATAATCAACAAATAATCCTTATCTATAAGGCTAAAGTAAGTTATTCATTAGCATCACAAATTAAGTCAATCTGAATTAACAAAACTGGAAAAAAAATAATTGAACTAACAGAGGCATTGTTTTCTGGCCTTTCCCAAAGGAACTGGCTTCATAAGTAGCTGACACCTCAGAATGCAACATGAGATCTGCTATCTCTGATCTGGTACAAACACCACGGAGCCAGGCTGTGAAATTAAATGCTCTCTAGCTCCTTCGAGTCCCAGAAGCTATTCTAAAGATAGGGGTTTATGTTGAGGGAACCTTTGGAAGACCAACATAGCATCTCCGAACCAGGCTGAGGACATCTCATGGCACAGAAGGCCCAGGTATGAAGGCAGACTATGACAAGTGAAGCACTACCCCCTTCCCCTGCCATGAGTTCTAAGTCACCTGGGGTGGGAGAGTTTCAGTTTTTATCTTCTCTTCGCTGTCTTTCTGAGGCTGGACAACAAGAACAGAAAACCAACCTGTCACAGTTCCTCTGAAGGTTCAACAGAGTGCCAATTCTAGCTCAGCCTAAATCATATACTCCCTCCAGACTAATGAAGCAGGTCCCCTGGGTTCATCTGCTTCTAAGTGACCTCCCTCCCGCCATTCTAAAGTATATTTATTTAGTATATATAATCAAAGAGGCAAAAATGGGAGATAAAACGCTCCTTGGGAGAAGTGGTGGATGCCTTGATTTAGTAAAGTGCTGACACGGAGATATCTTACCAATAGACTCAAAATGATAATAGTTATAAAAGATAAGCAGGGAAGATTTAAAAGTAAAAATTCATTTGGGAGTAAAAGGAACAAAGCTTCCCAGGGAAAGCTAAAGGTGTATCTTTCTGAAGATCAACCCTACCAAGAGGGTTGATATTTTTACTTAACAGTGAAAATAACAGTTATAGGAGGAATAAAAGTCTCACCAGTGGTTCTTGTAGAGAGATCTGATCTCCTTGGGTCAGAATACAAGCCTCTAATTTCAGAGGAGGCAGCACATCAGATTTTGGCTCATAGCACTGCTTTAACTGTGTATGGTAAGGAAAAGAGACATCATGGCTCATGAATGCTTTTCACTTTTTTAATTCATCAGGCTAATGGCACCTTTAATGTCCGATGTCTTCTAAAACATATTCCCCAACTGCCCAAAGAACAATGCAGCAAAATCTGTGTTGCTTTGACTTGCCCACATCCTTTGCCCTTAATTTAGGCATCGTACTGATTGAGATCTCCTTTCCTATTCCAATTCCATTATCTCTCCTACAAAACATCATACTGTCTCATACCAATTCCCCAACTTGCAGAGCCCATCAGCATTTTCAGCATAACTTGATGGTTAAGAACATAGGCTCTACGGGCCGGCCCCGTGGTGTAGCAGTTAAGCGCGTGTGCTCTGCTGCTGGCAGCCCGGGTTTGGATCCCAGGCACACACCGAGGCACCGCTTGCCAGGCCATGCTGTGGCAGCATCCCATATAAAGTAGAGGAAGATGGGCACGGATGTTAGCCTAGTGCCAGTCTTCCTCAGCAAAAAGAGGAGCATTGGCATGGATGTTAGCTCAGAGCTAATCTTCCTCACCAAAAAAAAAAAAAAAAAAAAAAAGAATATAGGCTCTAGAGTCAGACTGGCTGAGTCCCAAATCCCAGTACCATCACTTATTAATTATTTTGATAAAGATATCCATGCCTTGGTTCCTCATCTGTGAAATGAGGATATTATTAATATAAACATACAAAGCTGCATAAGCATTAAACATGCCAATACATGTAAAGGGCTTCAAACACTATTTGACACAAAAACAGAGCTCAAAAAAAGGTAAGTTGTAATTTTTCTCTTTCTTACTTTTGGAGTTTGCAGAATTTAACTGGTCGACATACTAACCTGAGTTGCTCTATGCCTTTAGTCATAATTTTCAATTCTTGTTAAATGTGCAAATGTAGATGGGCTGATCATTACAGTTTGAAAGATACAATATAGCTAGCAGGATATAAATTTTATATAGGATCAGTCCCAAGGCCTATTGAAAAGCTTTTAACAAACAGTATCGTACCTTCCAACAATCTCTACACGTCTGAGACCTTAATTTCAAATGGAGCTTCTTCAGCAGAATGATCACAAAGCAATGGCATAAAAACGGGAGAGAGAAAGAAAAAGAGAACTTCCATTTATAGCAAAAGGGTAGACTAGGGGTCTGGAGAAACCCTCCTGGTAAAGAACAACAAAAAATATTGCATTAAGGGGCCAGCGTGGTGGCGTAGTGGTTAAGTTCGTGTGCTCTGCTTCAGCGGCCCAGGATTCGCGGGTTTGGATCCCCCGTGCGGACCTACACACCGCTCATCAAGCCACGCTGTGGCAGCGTCCCACATATAAAATAGAGGATGATTGGCACAGATGTTAGCTCAGGGCAAATCTTCCTCCCAGAAAAAAAATTACATTAAAAATTTTACATAGATATATTTTTTTATTAAATAGATAACCTAGATGATAGAAAAATAAGAGAATTCCTTAGAGGTCTGAATATGTTACAAAATGTTATAAAGCAAGAATCTTAGCAAATAAATGAGCAAATGAGCTCTGGAACTAGTGTCTACTCTGGCAGCATATGCCAAGCCCTGAGGCCTAGAGCTACAGTTATAGAAGGAATCATGGAATTGAAGACTAACTCATGGGGTGGAGGCTGTATCAGAGACCCTCACATAAAGCTGGAATTCTCAGAAGGAGAAACTATATCCACTACATGGAGGAAGATGGCAAGGATATGTACCTAACTGACCCGTGACTTTAGGTGGAGGGGGGAAAACAGTCTCCTCTGGGAATTTCTAGCCACAACTAGTCTCCAAATGTAGTTGGGGCTAGAATTCACACTACTTGTGTGTCAAAAGCTAAAAATTTCATTTGAAGTTTAGATTAATGAAAGATAGTATATAACTTCCAAACAAATAAGGGAAAAAGAGAATAGGGAAATAACTAGACAATTTCAAATTTTACACAAACCAGAAAAAGAGGGAAGATTCCCTCATCATTTTACTAAGCCCCAACTAAACCAAGGAAGTTCAGCAGGAGAAATGAAAATTATAAGCCATTCCCTCTTGTAAACATATACGTAAAAATCCTAAATGAAAATGGAATCCAGGAATGTATAAAAAAGGTAATACATCATAATCAATTTGGATTTATCCCAGGAATGCAATGTTGGTTTAAAAGTGCAAGTGAAAGAAGTCAATCACAAAAGACCACATACTGTTTGACTCTATTTATATGAATGTCCAGAATAGGCAATTTTCCGAAATAGAAAGTAGATTAGTGGTTGCTTAGGGCTGGGAGAGTGGGGGAAGGATGGGAAAATTAGAAGGTGGTGGCTAAAGGGGTGGGCTTGTGTTCTGAGGTGATGAAATGTTCTAAAATTGATTGTGGTGATGGTTGCACAACTCTATGAATATACTAAAAACCAATGAGTTGTACAATTTAATGGGTGAATTGTATGGTATGTGAATTATATCTCAATAAAGCTGTTATAAAAAAAAAAGATTCAAATAAATGCTTAATGAATAGATGTTGGGAGTAAAAGGGCTTATTTACACCAGATATTCTCCAGCCAAATTCTTCTCATGATGGTCCTTTGAAACATTTCATAATTTAAAAACTTTTTTAAACGGAAAAGTACAGAAAACAACCTAATAGACACTCATGTATATGTCACTCAGATTTGACTGATGTCAATATTTTGCTGTATTTGCTCCAGATCACTTTTCTTTCCTTTAGAAATAAAACATAACAGATACAGCTGCTGATAGCCCTTGTACCAATGGTTCTTCAAAATGTCCTTCTGACTTAAGATGTAGACTGTGAACTGAGAGGGATAACTGTTACATGATGACAATATGGCAGGTAGATAAGTGGTGATTAAAATAAAGCAACCCCAATACCGCATCATATACCCTAGGCATGTTCAAAATGTACCAGTGTACTAGTTGGGAATTATTTTATATTTTGAAAAGTATGAAAAACGTCAATTGCCTCTCAATGCCTCATTATCTGTTCTCTATATTCATAAAAATATATTTTACCTGTGAAAGCAGAATCTGCATGATTGAATTAGCCAGCTGAGAGTTCCTTCGAAGGACATCATAGAACCCCTAGAGGAATCAAATAGAGAACAAATAACCTCTTTAACAGAGATACTAGTGATCTGGACAATCCTAACTTTAAAATAACATTATATTTCTTTACCCTATTCTCAGTTCTTTGAAAAAGATGGAGACTGTATTTGCTAGAGGGAGAAACAATTCAGAAAGTTTAGGTTATTTGCCTCAGCTAAAAAGAGATCTCTGATCACTAAGAACTGAATTAGAAACTGACCATAATCCTCACAATTTTTAAACAACAGGTCACTTTTGGTTTTGTAGTACTTTACACCTTCACAGTCAGGGATGTCCTAGGCCCTCATTCTTTCCTCTCATCCTACATGAGTGGCCTTCCTTTTTAGGACATTCTTTCCAGTTAGTCTCCAGTGCTTCAAAAGTGCCTCCTGGCCCCAAATTCCCTGATGGGAAGGACTGTGACATTTCTTCCCATCCAGAATTTCCCCATCTTAGTTAAAAACTGCTCAGATTAAAATCCTGGGGAGAACTTTCCTTTTGGAACCTGGAAAAGAGATTGCACAGTTCATCTGTGAGAAAAAGCAAATGAGAATTGACCAAAAAAAATTTTTTTTAAAGAAAAGAAACAAAAGGAAGATTAGCCCTCACAAGTATTAAAATATTTTATAAATGTATAATGATAAAAGACACTTGTGGTCTTGGCACAAAAATCTACAGATGAAATAAAGGTATAGCATACAAACAGAAATAGACTTAGTACACATAAAGCAGGAAATAATGTCTAAACTATTGTCTAATGTGGGGAAAAAATTAGCTCCTTATATATTATATCAAAACAAATTCCAGATGAATTAAGTAGCTAAACATAAAAAACGAAAGCATAAAAAAATAGAAGAAAATGTTAGCAAATATTCATTGGAAGGATATGGACTCTCTACACACATAAATAATAGCAGAGGCCTCAAAGGAAAAGATCAATAGATTTAACAATCAAAAATTAGTATTTCCGTAGCTCTAAAAAGATGATGATGATGATAATAATAATAATAATAATAATAATAAAAAGTAAATGGCAATCTGGCACATACTTGCAACCAGTATGATAAAAGGTGTTTATATCAATAATACATAAAGAGTTTTTACAAACCAGTGATGTACTAAGTAAATCTTTGATGAATAAATGAACAACAAAATCCCAATAGATTTCGGTCTATGATCCCTTCCAAGTTAATTTTTAAAATTTGGAGCTAGATAAGGGTTGAGATTCTTTATTTTGCATATGGATGGCGGTGCAGAAAAGAGTTAACATGGTAGGTCTGAGACTGCTATCCTTAGTAAGGCCTACTCGCAGGGTTTGCCCTTGGCTGGTGACTGGGAGTTTGGCGGATGAACAGTTCCTACACTGATATAAAACTTGCCCTAAACGTTAAGAGAGGTTTATTGTGCCTAAATTGTTTGTACAAACAATATGGTTTATGCTGAATACCTGATTTCCTTCTGGGAGTTAGGAATTCTGCTATGTGCTAGTAAGGGTGCCTGTGTAACTAGCCCCCAATAAAAACCTTGGATGCCAAGTCTCTAGTAAGCTTCCCTAGTAGACAACACTTTGCATGTGCTGTCACAACTCATTTGCTGGAAGAATTAAGCGCATCCTGTGCAACCCCACTTGGAGAGGACTCTTAGAAGATCGAACCTGCTTTCCTCTGGATTTCACTCGATGTGCCTCTTGCCTCTGCTGTTTGTTGCTTTGTATCCTTTTAGTACAATAAATCTTAGTCATGAGAACAAATATATGCTGAGTTTTATGAGTACTTCTAGAGAAATCACTACACATGGGGGTGGTTTTGGGGACCCCCCCCAACACAATGAGCAATTCTTCTAGCACTGTTCGTCGAAAAGGCCATCTTTTCTCCATTGAATTACCTTGGGATCTTTGTCAAAACTCTACTGACCAATTTATACTTTTTCAATTGTTTTGTTCATTCTAGATGCTTTACATTCCATATAAATTTCAGAATTAACTTTTTAATTTCTACAACAATACCATGGGATTTCAGTTGGGAATGTACTCAATCTATAAATCTTTTTGAGACTTAGAATATCAACAATATTGAGCATTCCCATCTGTGAACATCATATATCTCTCCAATTATTTAGCTTTTCTTTAATTTCTCTCAGCAATATTTTGAGGTAGGTCTTTAGAGTACATATCTTGCACATACTTTGTTAAATCTATCCTAAAGTGTTTTATTTAGGATAAATAAATTTGGAAACTGTAAATATTACTTTATTTCAGTTTCCAATCATTCATTGCTGGTAAATAGAAAAATATAAGTATACCTTGTTTCATTATGCTTTGCTTTATTGTGCTTCACAGATATTGTGTTTTTTATAAGACCCTTCACCAGCAAAAAGATTATGACTTGCTGAAGGCTCAGAGGATGGTCAGCATTTTTTAGCAATAAAGTGCATTTAATTAAGGTATGTACATTTTTTTAGACATAATGCTATACTGCACACTTAACAGACTACACTATAGTGTAAACATAACTTTTATATGCACTGGGAAACCAAAAAATTTGTGTAACTTGCTTTATTGCAATATTCAATTTATTGCAGTGGTCTGGAACTAAACCTGCAATATCTCCGAGGTATGCCTGTAATTGATTTTTGCATGATTGCTAATCTTGTATCCCGCAATATTACCAAATTCACTTTTTGTAGATTCTTTGGTATCATCTACATATATTATGTGAATCAAGACAGCTTTATTTCATCCTTTCAAATCTGTATGCCTGTATTTCTTTTTCCTGCCTTGTTGCATTGGATAGGACTGTCAATACAATGTTGAATAGAAGTGCTGAGAACAAATATCCTTGTTCCTGATCATAGGGGATAGCATTCAGCCTTTTACCATTGAGATTAGATATAGGTTTCATAGACACCCTTTATCAGGTTGAGGAAGTTCCCTTCTAATACTACTTTGCTAAGAGTTTCTGACATTTCTTTATAACAAATGGGTGTTGAACAAAAATATTTTTAATGACTAAAAAAAATTCACTGCTTGCCAGAATATGCCAATAAACTTTAAAATGCTCTAATGAACCCAGCAATGTGGTCAGACATTCAGGTACAACAACAACATTCATAGTGAAAAACTAGAAATGACAGAGACCCCAAAATAAAACAGTTACATAAATTACTATATACATAAAGAGTAATATTTAGCATTAAAAATTATGTGCCAAACAACATTTAATAAAATGGGAAAATGCTCACAACATAATATTAAGAGATAAAAGCAATATAAATCTTATGATTCCAATTTTGCATAAATATACATACTTGAGTGGTGGGATTAGTAATATTTTAAAAAATATTTCTCTGTATTTTCCATATTTTCTACAATAAGCCTGAAAAATTCAGTGTCTGGTACAGTGCCTGGCAACTGTACCTCAATAAAAGTTATTTTTAAAATGTCAAATGAAAGTAATATAATAGCTGCTCTCTGAAATGACTTCCACTTAATCTACTTGCTAGATTATCTAATGCTCTCCATTCACCTATGAAATACGTATGCTGAAGTACATGGCATACTAAATGCTAGAAACCGTAGTTATCTTCCATGACTTCACACTTTTGTTCCCACTAGCTGAAATATATGCTAATCACAAGGCAGTAGTTGTATTTCTCCCACTCATTTTTTGCTAACTGTACTGTCATTATAATTATGTGACCTAATCAGACATGCTATAAACTGTTGAAAACCAAGTGCAAAATGAAAAAAAAGTTGTTCTTATAAACACTAAGGTGAATGTTTTAGAAAGAATAAATAAATAAAAGTAAATCTCTAAAACCAATTTCTGATGAATGAGGGGTAGAACAATTATAAAAAGTTTGGGAAAAAACTGAACACATCTAGAAGGTTTCTATACTAAGACTGTATCTGAAGTGTCTTAATAGGTAAACAAAAACTTGAAATTATAAGCAATAAATTAAGGTTATGGTTTGTTTAAGAGACAGAAGTTCCAAATGGCAGACTCCTACTCAAAAACAAAACAAAACAAAACAAAACAAAACACTCAGCCTTCAAACAAAAGACTAGCAAATTAATAGTATATTTAAATATTTCAAATTAAAATAAAACATTTAAGATATTTCAACTATTCTTTATGATTCCTCACCTTAAACAACTTTTTGGCTAACCATCACTAACCAGCGGTCCTAACTGCGTCAAATAAGAATGTATCTACTGTACTTTTATAATCAGAAAAAAAATTATTGAAATAAAAAGGATTACTAGTTGGGGGTGGGGGTGGTGCCACATTCCTTTCATTCTGCTGATTTACCTCATAAAGCATGAGTCGAACATCAGCCTGCTGGCCTAAGCATCTCCTCAAACTATCCATGATCTCAAGGCAAAAAGTTTCATTGGCGACAGAATTGTAACGGCTGTGAACATCCACATGGACCTGAAAGGAAGAGAGGCCAGTTCTTGTCTATCTTACCAAAGCAGTTTCCATTAATGAGGTAAAATGAGCCTATGTTCTTCTTCAAAGAACCTTAGACTTAGCTTTCCCCATATGCCAAAACCCAGGACTGAGGCAGACATTATAATCATTACCTGGCCATGACAAGTGTCACTCTTATCCTGGTTTGGAATAAGAAAATTTTCAAGCATTTAAAAAAATTAACTCTTCCCCATTCCTTAAGGTTTTCCTTGGCAATGTCAGCTGCTTAGGAAGGCACTCCAGTAGCCATAATACACTTGATTTTATTTAAAAGGCCTAAAAGACTTCCTTAAATATCTTAAGTAGCTAGAAGAATTGAGCTCTTTTTGCTTCCACAAAATCCTGATCGGTTAGAGGTAGGTAATTTTTTGTTTAGAAATGGACATGACAAAGAATAAGACCCCTTATTTGATTTACACAATAAATTCAGCAATTATAGAGCAAGAACTCCTAAATTTTACTACAGGCATCTTAGTGAAGCAGTTAATACCAAATGAGGTCAAATTCCAGTTCTACCCTCTATTGGTTCTCTCTCCTTGGGTAAATTATTTAACCTGTCTCAGTTTTCTTATCCTTAAAATGGGGATAATAATAATACACAAATGATACACAGGCTAATATTTAATCTATGCCATATGTTACACAAAAGTTTTGTATAGTTGTACCAGAGCAATAAAGATTCCTAACAAATTGTTATATAAGCATGTCTCATTTATAAATTGTATACTGCATCATTTAAATTATGAAGACAATTTTATTGCTCCAAAGCCCAGATTGCCAAATTATTGTAGAAAGTTTTGTTTTCTCAGATTATAGGGTTTAATAGATGTTCACGTGCGAAGTAACTAAACTATTAAAAACGGGAATATTGGTATCTAGCCTCAGAGGATTATTGTGAAGAGTGAGATAATGAATGTAAAGCACTTAGCATAGTGTCTAGCAGTGCTGTCCAAGAGAAATATAATACAAAGCACAAATGCAAGCCACATATATAATCTTAAATTAATTAATTAAAATAAAATTAAATTAAAAAGAAACTGGTAAGATTAATTTTAATATTTTATTTAACCCAACATATCCAAAATATTATCTCAACATGCAATAAAAATTAAAAATTATTAATGACATATTTCACATTCTTTTATTTCACACTAAGTCTTCAAAATCCAGTGTGTATTTCACATGTACAGCACAACTCAATTTAGACTAGCCACATTTCAATCAAGTGTTCAGTTCAATAGCCACACTGAGGCTAGTGGCTACCATACTGGATAGGACAGTTGAACATACGGCAAATTTGCCATTAATAAGTGTTAGCTGATATCATCATCATCATCATCATCATCATCATTAGACTCTCAGTTTCAGGATCATTTCTACAAACAGAATGGGAGTAAAAGAAAACAGCTTGTACATCACGAACTCCTGCATTAACGCACACAGTATAAGCTAGTGTGAACAATCCTTACCTGGCTAACACCGATAGACTGACTGCACTGAGAAGATGACAAGCTGCCTAAAACTTTAAAATTCTTCAGAAGCAGCAAAAACCCAGCAACTGCAGATTTTCGGGCATCAAGCTGGCTAGCTCAGGAATAGACAGAGGATAAATTAATAAACAGTACTAATTTCACAAGAATAGGCTTCTGGGTCAGAAAAATTCAGTTAGTTCCATACAGAGAAGGAATATATATAAACAAGGAAACAGAGAGCAAAATAAATTACTCTTACATACTCAAAATAAGGCATTAGCTGTTGACAGCAATTAGCAATGAATCAAGCTTTTTCATTATCTACTTAACCTCATGACACTATCTGTACTTTCTTGTATCCTGCTGACAATTCTATGTTGGGAATGAGAACAAGAGTGCTGCGAGGCTGTACAAATGGGCTGATAACTCAAATGTAAGTATCAAATAGCAAAGGAAATTACTGATTTTCTCTGCGTCTGAAGGAGCACTTCCCTTCTTCATAGAAGAGTGCGTGCTTGGTGCCTTGTAAACCCTCCAATCAGAAAAATGATACATTCATCTCACTGAGGCTCATGATTAATTCATGTTACAGATGTTACAACATGTAACCTTGGCCTATCAGACACGCCTCTGGGTAAGGAGCAACAAAACCCTGTCAATTCTAGAATGGGGATAATAGTACACAGCTACTTACTAGTTGTTCCTCTGGATATCCAAGAGTGCATTATAATATAGCCAATGTGATATTAATTGGGAATCTTAAAAGTACCAAATGCTTTCCACCTCTTGTCTCATAATATTTTTTAGGTGATAGTATTATCTCTAGCTTATATACTAAGAAATAAAGGAAGAGAGGTCAGAAGGCATTGGCTAAGCCAAAAATCAAAAAACTCAGACCACACCCCTCAACAATTTATTTGGTTTATAGTCACTAGACCACAATTCCGATGTTCACTTAAAGGAGTTTCTTGAATGTTTTCTTCTTAATTAAGGTGTTTCCCTCTTCAGAATTGTTGCCAGCTCAGGTTTCAGAGTATTTGGCACTGGAACCATATCTTGAACGTTATTCTAGGGGTGTACAGCAGATTACTCGAGATGACAAGCTCAAATTCTAGCTCCACCACCAACTACTGTTTGACTTTTAGTCACTTATATATTAAGCCTAAATTTCCCGATCTGTAAAATGGGAATTGTAATAATCACTTCATAGGGTTGCTCTGAAAACTCAATGAGATAAAGCACTTGGCACAATGCCTTATTTGATGAAAGTGTTCTGTTGAGTTAGGAATTTGCCCTACGACTGTAAACAGGCCGTACGAGGAGATGGCAGAGAGGACACTAAGCAGCATTAGAAAGAGTTACTTTCTGGGATCTCAAGGGATACTACATACCTGGCAAACATAGCTTTCCGGAGGACAATTATCAAAGAGTCTCTCATTGACATGCTGACTTTGAGAAGGGGCTGAAAGCAGAAGAATCAGTGGGTAAAAACAGAACAAGTTTGTTTATTAGCCTTACCTCATTTCTACCCAACACTGTTACTATTTGGCTTATATAAGGAACTTTCGTTCTGTTTTATATACGTTTCAATGTTTACTATACTTAGCAATAAGGACAATAGTATATTTTTAAATACCAAATTGAAACTAGCTGTGAATGCCTTTAAATCTACTGTCCTCGATTAACAATTTTCTAAGAGCCTTTCAATTAGTTCACCAACTTGAAAATGTGTCAAAGCAGAGAGAATAGTGCTATGAAGAGGATAAACTTGGAAAATGGAGTCTAGCTCAGTGCTCCTGCCCTTTTAATACAAAGTTTTATGTTTCAGAATCAAGGGAAATAGGATTTCTTAGACATACATATATATGAAGAAATGCATCCGACTTCCATTAGACAGTTCAACCCCAGTTTTGGCAAGCTCCTTAGGAGTCAGAAGACTTACCTGCACTGCCTTCAGCAGCCCTTGTACAGTTTGAAGGGGCAGAAAGGATATATAGTCAAAAGTTTCTGTGACTTTAGAAGAACAGCTTTGCAGAACTAACGGGGCATACATGACGATATTTGAAAGCAGGTCTGAAAAACAGAATTTATAATGAGTTGCCTCAAATAACTAAAGATATCTCAAATAAAAAGAAGAGAAATATGGGGAAAGGAAGGGTAAAAAGTTTTTTGTTTCCTTTCTCAAGTCAAGTATACTGCAATATAAATTTCTACATATTCTATATATTTCTTCTGCGGGCAGTGGTCAGGATACTCTAACTTTCTTCTGCAATAGTGTAAAATTAACCTGTCTAAAAGAAAGGAAGAAACGCATTATACTGCCAAGTCAAGTAGCACACAATGTCTTCATATTTCCAAGCTAACATAAATCAATATTTATGAAGTTTTATTATGTGTAAGCATAATACGGCTCTATGAGGAATACACAAATGCATAAAACATGGTCTCTGTTTCTTCAAGAATTTTAATTTAGTTGCAAGTCAAGAAAAATATGTTTTAAAAGAATGAAAGACATAAATAACAGAATGATACCAAATATCTAGTAATTCCAAACATAGTTTATTACCTAGTAAACAGTAAAAGAGAGTTTAAACAGGAGCTCAAAGGAAGAGGAGATCATTATGAGTTGGTGTGCTTTAGAAAAGCAATGAGGAGAAATTTAAGCTAGGTTCTGAAGAGAGAACCAGAAAGGCCTACTATATGTAAAGGGAAAAGTATGAGTAAAAGTACAGGAAAGATAAATGTAAGACATATTCAGAGGGCGGCAGGGAAATCTGTGGAGTTGGGGTGAAGGATTCAGAAAAATAAATAATTGAAGTTATCGTGGGAAAGGTAGGTTGGATCAAATTGTCAAGGACCTTAAATGCCAGGATAAAGAGCTGATAATTTATTAAAGAGGGTAGTGGTGATTTTTGAGTAGTAGAGCAGTATTTTAGGAATATTTATCTGTGGCAATATACAGGCTGAATTGCTTCAGAGAGAAAAGAAAGCGGGGAAACCAGTTAGGAAGCTGTGGCAGTAGTCTAAATGCAAGGTTATAAGATTGGGAACTAGGCAATGGGTGAGGGGCGGGGAAAGGGTATAAAAAAGAAGAAGAAAAAAGTAACAGTATGAGGGAAGAATGAGAGAACTTAGGTACCAAGTGTGTTTGAGGAGATAAAAAGGAATTCCAGCCTCCAGGACTTAGAAGCCAGGCTTCAGATAACAGAAAGAGGGGCAACGGAAAGGGGAATTTGTTTGAGGGAACTGTATTACATTTGAGATAAAAGGAAAAAAAAAATACTAAATGAAAATATCCAGCAGAAACGAAAGCACTGTGAACTAAGGAAAGAGGACAGTATTGACATAAAGATTTGGGACCCATTCCCACAAAAGCCCACAACAATAACTGAAATCATGAAAACAAGAATGACATCTATAAGTAAGAGAATGTATAAAAAGAGGAACAGACTTCTGTTTCCCACCATGATGGAATAACAGTGACCAGATTTACCCTCCCACTTTTAAACAACAACAACAACAATAACAAAAAAGGCCAAATTATATTAAACAGTAATTATCAGACACTAGACAACAAGCAGTATAGAACAATGATACCTGAGAGAAGGGAAATAAATGAGGTGAGCCTTATAATTCCCCCATCTTATTGCCTGGAGAGTTTCTAGGCAGCAGCACAGAGATGGGAAACTCAGAGTCCAGAGTTAAAGAGACAGTTGAAAATTCAGGAAAGCCAAAGCAGCTACAATTCACAGAGCAGAGAACTAGGAAAGAAAGAGCTGCATGCAGAGAACCCTGGAGATGTTCTGGGAGCTCTGTTTGCATGTCATCTGCATGTGTGTGAGGAAACCACCTGAAGTCAAGGAAAGGATCACCAGCAAGTGGGTAGATCCACTCTCAGAGGCCACACAGGACAGGAAAGAGTTTGCATTCAGAAAAACCACAGTGGAGATACTTCATAATATACAAGGTTGAACACTCAGAAAGGCATTGCCTCAGTAGGGGAACCTAGTTAGCCCCAGATTAAAGGCTGCCTGGTCTTCCCTAACACACCATAAAAATAATCATCAAAAAGATTAAATGTTTTCCAAGAAACTTAAAACTTAAGGATATTTGAAGGGAAAAAACCCCAGCAAATCAACAGTGTAAAAATCCACAATGTCTGCCAGCCAATCAAAAATCATAAAGCATGCAAAGAAGCAGGAAAACATGATCCATGATGAAGAAATCAATCAATAAAAACAGATCAGAAATGACACAAATAATAGAATTAGTAGACAAGGACACTAAAAGAACTAAAATAAATATACTTCATATGTTCAAGAAGGTAAGGGAAGCACGTTAAGGAGAGAGAGAAAAGATGTGAAAAAGACACAAATCAAATGTCTAAAGATGACAAATTTACTGGATGAGATCAATAGCAGAAGAAAAGATCACTGCAGAGCAAAAGATCTGAGAATTTGAAGTGATAACAATACAAGCCACCTAAAATGAAACACAGAGTAAAAAAGACTAAAAAAAAAAAGAATATCTGTGAGCTGTGTAACAACTTTAAAGCAGCCTAATATATATGTAATTGGAGTCCCAGAAGAGAGAGAGAGAGAGAGAGAGAGAGAGAGAGAGAGAGTGTGTGTGTGTGTGTGTGTGTGTGTGTGAATGTGCCGGTGGGGAGGGAGACGACAGAAAATTTTCTGAAGAAATAATACCTCAGAATTTTCCAAACTTGATGAGAACCATAAACCAACAGATCCAAGAAGCCTGACAAACCATAAGAAACATGGAGAAAACTACACTAAAGCACATCGTAATTAAACTCACTAAAACCACTGATAAAGAGAAAATATTAAAAGAAAAAAGACATTATATAGAGAGGAACAAAGATAAGAATGAAAGCAGTATTCTTGCTGGACATGATGAAAGCCAAAAGACAGTAGAGCAACATCTTTAAAATACTAAAATAAAAAAAAAAAACTGTCAATCCAGAATTCCATACTCAGAAAAATATCTTTCAAAAACTAACACTAAATGAAGACTTTTTCTGACAAAAAAAAGAATTCATCAATAGCAGATCAGTAGCATAAAAAAGAGGCAATCAGACAGAAAGTGATACTAGATGGAAACCTGGATCTACACAAAGAAAAAAGCACCAGAAATCGTAAACACATGGGTAAAAATAAAAGAAATTTTCTTATTTTTAAAAATTCTTAAAAAGATAATTGTTTAAAGCAAAAATAACAACGTAAATATAATTCAACAGACAGAGAAGTGAAATATATGAGAACAGCACAAAAGCCACAGGAGTAGGGGTAAGAAATGAAAGCGTGCTGCTGTAATGTTCTTATACTACATGTAAAGAGGTATACCACTACTTGAAGGCAAACTATAGTAAGTTAAAGATGTGTATCATAAAACCTAGAACAAACCAAAAGAAAATAAAACGAGGTATAGCTAATCAAATTAGCAAGATAAAATGGAATCATTAAAAAAAACAACTCAATGCAAAAGAAGGCAGGAGAAAAAAGGGAACAAAGAATAGATAGACAAAATAGAAAACAAATAGCCAGATGATAATCACATTAAATGTAAACGACTTGCCCTGATGAAAAGTCAGAGATTGTCAAATTGGCTTAAAAAAGTAAGACGCAACCGTACGATGGTCTACAAGAAACTCATATTAGCTATAAAGACATAAGTTAAAACTAAAAAAGTGAAAAAATATACCATGTTAACACTGATCAAAAGCAAGCTGGAGAAGTTATATTAATATCAAAGAAGACTTCAGAATAAATAATATTCCCAGGAATAAGAAAAGTCATTTCATAATGATTAACAGGTCAATTAACCAAGAGGACATAACAATCCTAAATGTTGATGCCCCTAATAACAGAGTTTTAAAATACATGAAGCAAAAACTGATTAACTGAAAGAAAGAGACATATCTTTAATTACAAAGTCAGAGATTTCAACACTCCTCTCTTAATAGTTAATAGAAGAAGCAGACAGAAAATCAGTAGGGACATAGAAGACTTAAATAATTTTACTTAACTGATTTGTAGAAAACTCCACCTAATAACAGCAGAATACATATTCTTTTCAATAGCATGCAGGACACTTATCAAAATAGACCATATACTAATAAAACAAGTCTCAATAAAATTTTAAAAATTCATGTCATAGAAAGTATGTGCTATAACCACAAATTAGAAATAGCAACAAAAAGACACCTGGAAAAACTCCCAATATTTGAAAACTAAACAACATACTTCTAAATAACTCATGGATTAAAGAACAAATCACAAGGGAAATTAAAAAGTATTTGGAACTGAATGAACAAAATTTATGGGATGTAGCTAAAGCAATGTTTGCAGGGAAATTTATGTGTATCACTTACACTGGAAAAAAATAGTCTCAAATTAATGACCTAAGCTTCTAACCAAAGAAAGTACACATTAAACCCAAAGTAAGCAATAGAAAGAAAACAAAAAAGAGCAGAAATCAATGAAACTATAAACAGAAAAACAATAGAGAAATTCAATGAAAGCAAAAGTCAGTTCTTTGAGAAGATCAATAAAACTCTAAGTCTCTCGCTAGACTGATCAGAAAAAAGAGAGAAGATGCAAATTATGACTATTAGGAATGAGAAAAGAGACATCAATATAGATCCTAGAGGCAATTAAAAGGAATATTGTGAACAACTTTATGGCAATAAATTCGATAACCTAGATGAAATGGTCAAATTCCTTATAAGACATAAACTACCAAAGTTCAACTGGAAGATTTAGATAACCTGAGTAACCTATTTGTATTAAAAAAGTTGAATTTGCAGTTAAAATCCTTCACACAAACATAAGGGAACTTGGAACATCAGGAAGAATAAGCAATGTAAATATCTATATAAATATTAATAGGCCACAAGTTGGCACACTTTTTCTATAAAGGGCCAGACAGCAATGATTTTAGGCTTTATGGGCCATATGGTGTATGTCACAACTATTCAACTCTGCTGATACAGTGTAAAAGCAAGATAGACAACACATAAACGATTGAGCATGGCTGTATTCCAATAATACTGTATTTCATGAACTCTGAAAACTCAATTTTTCATGTGTCATAAAATATTCTTCTTTTGACTTTTTTCCAACCACTTAAAAGTGTAAAATAAACCCCCAAAGCAAGCCCAAGGAAGGAAATAATAAAGAGCAGAAATCAATGAAATTGAAAACAGAAAAAAACAGGAAAATTCAAACCAGAAGCTCATTCTTTGAAAGATTATAAAATTGACAAGCCTCTTAAGCCAGACTGATAAAGAAAAAAAGAAAACACAAATTACTAATATTAGGAATAGCTTGATTTGCAGATGACGTGATTTCTATGTAGAAAATCTCAAGGAATTGTCAAAAAGCTACCAGAACTAATAAGTGGGTTTGGCAAGGTTGCAGGATATAAGGTCAATATTAAAAAAGCAACTATTTCTACATGCTAGCAATCAACAATTAGAAACTGAAAATTTTAAAAATACCATTTACAACAGTGTCAAAAATGAAATACTTAGGGATATATCTGACAAAAGATATGCAAGACCCACACACTGCAAACTATAAAACGTTGCTGAAAGAAACTAAAGACCTAAACACAATCATGAGTCCCTTAATGAAGGGGACATGTTCTGAGAAATGCAGTTAGGCAACTTCATTGTTCTCTGAACATCACAGAGTGTACTTACACAGCCCTAGATAGGACAGCCTACTACGCACTTAGGCTATGTGATACTCATCTTATGGAACCACCGTCATATTCTGAACGTCATTATGTGACACATGTTTGTAAATGAGAATATAAATATTGAGTTCATTGGTTAGAAGACTCAATATTGTTAAGATGCCAATTCTTTCCCAAATTGAGCCATAGATTTGAGGCAATCTCAATAAAAATTTGAGGTTTTTTTTTTTTTAATTAACAAGCTAATTCTAAAATTTACTTGGAAATGCAAGGGACCTGGAATAGCTGAAACTATTCTGAAAAAGAACTAATTTGAAGGATTTACACTATTTGGTTTTAAGACTTACTACAAAGCTACAGTAATCAAGACACTAACAGATACACAGATCACTGGAACAGAACAGATTCCTAAAATAGACCCACACATATATAGTCAGCTGATTTCAATAAAGATCCCATGGTAACTCAACAAAGACAAGACTACCTTTTCAAAAAACTGTGCTGGAACAATTGGATAACCATATGCAAAAAAACGAATGCTTTTACCTCACACCATATAGAGGCATACCTCATTTTACAGTGCTTTGTTTTATTGCACTTCATTTATTCACTTTTTTGCATTTTTTGCAAATTGAAGGTTTGTGGCAACCCTGCATTGAGCAAGTCTATCAGTGCCATTTTTCCAACACCATTTGTTCACTTTGTGTCTCTGTGTCACATTTTGGTAATTCTCACAATATTTCAAACTTTTTCATTATTACTATATTTGTTATGGTGGTCTATGATCTTTGATATTCTGTAATTGTTTTGGGGCACCACGAACCATGTCCACATAAGACAGTGAACTTAACCAATAAATCTGTGTGTTCTGACTGCTTCACCGACTGGCTCTTCTCCCGTCTCTCTCCCTCTCTTTCGGCCTCCCTATTCCCTGAGACACAACAATATTGAAATTAAGCCAGTTAACAACCCTACAATGGCCTCTAAGTGTTCAAGGGAAAGGAAGAGTCAAACATCTCTCACTTTAAATCAAAAGCTAGAAATGATTAAACTTAGTGAGGAAGGCATGTTAAAAGCCAAGACAGGCTGAAAACTAGGTGTTTTGTGCCAAACAGCCAAATTGTGAATGCAAAGGAAAAGTTTTTGAAGGAAATTCAAAGTGCTACTCCAGTGAACACATGAATGATAAGAAAGCAAAAAGTCTTATTGCTGATATGGAGAAAGTTTTAGTGGTCTGGATAGAAGATCAAACCAGCCACAACATTCCATTAAGCCAAAGGCTAATCCCGAGCAAGGCTCTAACTCTCTTCAATTCTACAAAGCTGAGAGACGTCAGGAAGCTGCAGAGAAAAGTTTGAAGCTAGCAGAGGTTGGTTCATGAGGTTTAAAGAAAGAAATTGTCTCCATAACATAAAAGTGCAAGGTGAAGCAGCAAGTGCTGATGTAGAAGCTGCAGCAAGCTATCTAGAAAACCTAGCTAAGATAATTAATGAAGGTGGCTACACTAAACACCAGATTTTCAATGTAGTCGAAACAGCCTTATACTGGAAGAAGATGACATCTAGGACTTTCATAGCTAGAGAGGAGAAGTCAAGGCCTAGCTTCACAGGACAGGCTGACTCTCTTGTTAGGGGCTAATGCAGCTGACAACTTTAACTTAAAGCCAATGCTCATTTACCACTCTGAAAATCCTAGGGCCCTTAAGAATTATGCTAAATCTACTCTGCCTGTGCTCTATAAATGGAACAACAAAACCTAGACAACAGCCCATCTGTTTACAACATGGTTTACTGAATATTTTAAGCCCACAGTTGAGACCTACTGCTCAGAAAAAAAGGTCCCTTTCAGAATATTACTGCTTATTGACAATGTACCTGGTCACCCAAGAGTTCTGATGGAGATGTACAAGGTTAATGTCAGTTTTCATGCCTGCTAACACAACATCTATTCTGCAGCCCATGGATCAAGGAGTAATTTCGACTGCCAAGTCTTATTATTTAAGAAATACATTTCGTAAGGCTATAGCTGCCATAGACAGTGATTCCTCTGATGGATCTAGGCAAAGTAAACTGAAAACCTTCTGGAAAGGATTCACCATTCTAGATACCATTAAGAATGTTCGTGGTTCACGGGAAGAGGTCAAAATATCAAAATTAACAGGAGTTTGGAAGAAGTTGATTCCAAGCCTCACGGATGACCTCGAGGGCTTCAAGACTTCAGTGGAAGAAGTAACTGCAGATGTGGTGGAAATAGCAAAAGAACTAGAATTAGAAGTGGAGCCTAAAGATGTGACTGAATTGCTACAATCTCATGATAAAGCTTTAACGGACGCGGAGGTGACGTCAGCATAATGGCAGAGTGAGCTTGCCCCACAGACTCTCCCCATCTAAGATCCAACGAAAAGGACATTCACATACCAACAGGGGACATTCACACAACACAAAAGACATCTGAGAGACCCACACAGCCATACGTTTGAAGGTGGAGGTGCTGGAACGCCAGGAGGAAGTGGAAGGAGGTAATGAGGACTCCTCTCTTTCCCCGACGACAGCAACCCTGGGACCAGGTCCATGCGGCTCCCAGAGAGAGAGCGGGGAGGGGCAGCCCCCCATGGGAAAACTATCGCTCTCCAAGTTCTCTCACAGCCTGTGGGAAAGTCCCATATAGAGGGGACTGAACTGTTGTGGGGGTGCCTTCATCAAGCTAGCACCCTAGGAGAGCAGATAGCGAGGGAAGAGCAAGAAGCCCCTGGGATCGGGCAGGTGAAAGAAAGCGCCCCATCCCCAGTGCCCCAGCACAACCGGTTGGCCAGAGCACCCGCGGATCACAGCGGGCTCAGAATACACAGCTCTTGACCCCCACTCAGTGGCAGCAGGTGGAAGGTGTGACCAGATATTTTCAAAATGAGGAAAAAATAAGCCATGGCCTCAAGCAGTATGCAAAAAATATATTAAATCTCCAGACCAGAAGGAAAATGACAAGCACCCAGAAATCAATCCTGAAGGCACAGAAATTTATAACCTAAATGACAGAGAATTCAAAATAGCTATCATAAAAAAGCTCAACGAATTACAAGAAAACACAGATAGACAATTCAATGGAATCAGGAACATCTTCACAAAAGAGGTTTAAACTATAAAGAAAACCCAATCAGAAATGTTGGAGATGAAAAACACAATGGAGGAGATAAAGAAAAATCTGGAATCTTTAAAGAACAGAGCTGACAATATGGAGGAAAGAATTAGCCTTATTTAGGATAGGAATGCAGAAGTACTCTAGATGGAGGAGGAGAGAGAACTAAGACTAAAAAGAAATGAGGAAATTCTCCGAGAAATATCCGACTCAATTAGGAAATGCAATATAAGGATTATAAGTATCCCAGAGGGAGAAGAGAGGGAAAAAGGAGCAGAGAGCTTATTCAAAGAAATAACAGCTGAGAACTTCCCAAACCTGCGGAAGGAGCTGGAAATACAAGCAAATAAAATCAATAGATCTCCAAAATATATCAACATAAAAAGACCCTCTCCAAGGCATATAGTAGTAAAGCTTGCAAAAGTCAACAAAGAAAAGCTATTAAGGGCAGCAAGACACAAAAAATAATGTACAAAAGAATCCCAATCAGGCTCTCAGCCGATTTCTTGGCAGAAACTCTACAGGCTAGGAGAGAGTGGAATGATATGTTCAAAATTCTGAAAGACAAAAACTTTCAGCCAAGAATACTCTATCCAGTGAAAATATCCTTCAGATATGATGGAGAAATAATAACTATCCCAGATAAATAAAAGCTAAGGGAGTTCATTGCCACAAGACCCCCACTACAAGAAATGCTCAAGAAGGCCCTCATGCTTGAAAGGAAAAAAGAGAAAGGGGATACAAAGCTTTGAGCAAGGAGAAAAACAGGTAGAGAAAATCAGAAAAATGGCAGCTCTCTATCAGAATAGGTTAGCAAACACTTAATTATAACATCAAAGATTAAGGGAAGGAAAACACCAAAAATAAATATAACCTCATCACTTTAAACACAAAATCACAACACAAGATGGAATAAATTGTGACAATAATAACTTAGAAGGGGAAGAGGAAAGGGATGAAATTGACTTAGTCTAAGGAAATAAGAGGACATCACAAAATGGACTGTCTTGTCCATGAGATTTTTTATACAAACCTCATGGTAACCACTAAACAAATAAACAGAATAGAGACACAGGAGAGTGACGTCAGCATCATGGCGGAGTGAGCTTTCCCGTGAATTCTTCCCCCACAAAATACAACAAAAGTAACAGCCACAGACCAACAACGGAATCCCAGACAGTCAAAAGCTGGAGCGGAGGGATCCACACTGCCGCACATCTGAGAGCGGAACGTGCTGGGCCCCCGGAGGAAGTGGGGAGAGGTAAGGAGAACTCCGCTCCCTCCCCATCAGATCAGCGATCCGGTCCGCGCGGCTCCCAGAGAGGGGGGAGGGGCGGCCCTCGGCGGGAAACTGTAGCTCTTCGGGCGCTCTCAGCCAGTGGGAAACTCCCGCACAGAGGGCTCAGAGGAGCCACAGGGCTACCATCAACATCTGAGCAACCCAGAGAGCGGATAAAGAGGGGCAAACGAGAAGCCTCCCACGTCAGGGACCCAGAGGGCAAAAGAGAGAGCTCCCCCCTCCCCGCAACCCGGAGTCTGCAGCTCGACCAGATCTAGCGGTCCGAGGCAGACCTGAATAAACTGGACTGGACCCGTGGATCGCAGTGGGGAAAAGAAACAAAACAAAACAAAACAAAACTGCGGATCGCAGCAGAAAAACTGGGGCAGAGCGCAGGGGGCTTAGACTACACAGCCCTTTACCACCACACAGTGGCGGCAGGTGGAAATTGCAACCAGAGACTTCCAGGATGAGGAAAATCAAAACCAACACAGGAACCACAATGCAAAAATATATGAAATCACCAGACCAGAAACAAAATGACAAGCACCCAGAAATCAACCCCGAAGACACAGAAATCCATAAACTAAATGACAGAGATTTCAAAATAGCTATCATAAAAACACTCAACGAAATACGAGACAACACAGACAAACAATTAAATGAGATCAGGAGTTTCTTCACAAAAGAGATTGAAATCATAAAGAAAAACCTATCAGGGCTGATGGAGATGAAGAACACAATGGAGGAGATAAAGGAGAATCTGGAATCTTTAAAGAACAGAGCTGACAATATGGAGGAAAGAATTAGTACTTTAGAGGATAGGAATACAGATATACTCCAGATGGAAGAAGAGAGAGAACTAAGACTAAAAAGAAATGAAGAAAGACTCCGAGAAATATCGGACTCTATTAGAAAATGTAACATAAGAATTATAGGTATTCCTGAGGGAGAGGAGAGGGAAAGAGGAACAGAGAGCCTATTCAAGGAAATAATAGCTGAAAATTTCCCAAATCTGGGGAAGGAGCAGGAAATACCAGTAAGCGAAGCCAACAGGACTCCTATATATATTAACAGACAAAGGCCTTCACCACGACACCTAGTGGTAAGGCTAGCCAGGGTCAACGACAAAGAAACAATATTAAGGGCAGCTAGACAAAAACAAAAAATAACGTACAAAGGAACTCCCATCAGGCTCTCAGCGGATTTCTCAACAGAAACTTTTCAGGCTAGAAGAGACTGGAATGATATATTCAAAATACTAAAAGACAAAAACTTTCAGCCAAGAATACTCTATCCAGCAAAAATATCCTTCAAATATGATGGAGAAATAGTAACTCTCCCAGATAAACAAAAGCTAAGGGAGTTCATGGCCACGAGACCGCCACTACAAGAAATACTCAAGAAGGCCCTCAGGCCTGAAAACAAGAAGAGAAAGGGAACACAAAGCTTGGAGTAAGGAGAAAAGTAGGTAGACAAAATCAGAGAAATAGTAGATCTTTACCGGAATAGGTTAGCAACCACTTAAATACTAAACTCAAAGATCAAAGGAAGAAATTCACCAAAAATAAATTTAACCTCATCACTGTAAACACACAGCCACAACACAAGATAGAATAAGGTATAACAAGAGCAACTTAGAAGGGGAAGAGGAAAGTGACTGAATTGACTTAGTATAAGGAAATAGGAGGCTATCAGATAACGGACTATCTCATACAGAAGATTTTTCGCCCAAACCTCAAGGTAACCACTAAACAAATAATCAAATTAAAACCACATATGATAAACAAAGAGAAAACTAGAAGAATCATAAGACAGAACAACCAAACTGAATTGGCAGTCCAAAACAAATGGGACAAGAAACAAAGGAAATGCAAAAGAACCAGAAAATAAGTGACAAAACAGCAACATTCAACCCTCATATTTCAATAATTACCCTAAATGTAAATGGATTGAACTCTCCAATCAAAAGATACAGAGTGGCAGGATGGATTAAAAAGCAAGACCCAACAATATGCTGCCTTCAGGAAACACATCTTAGCACTAAAGACAAGCACAGGCTCAGAGTGAAAGGATGGAAGACAATACTCCAAGCTAATGGCAAACAAAAGAAAGCAGGTGTTGCCATACTCATATCAGACAAAGTAGACTTCAAGATAAAACAGGTTAAGAAAGACAAAGAAGGGAAATATATAATGATAAAAGGGACACTCCATCAAGAAGACATATCACTTATAAATATATATGCACCCAACATAGGAGCACCAATGTACATAAAACAACTATTAACAAACCTAAAAGGAGAAATCAACAACAACACAATAATAGTAGGGGATCTTAACACCCCACTTACAGCAATGGATAGATCATCCAGACAAAAAGTTAATAAAGAAATATTAGACTTAAATGAAAAACTGGACGAGATGGACCTAGTAGACATATACAGAGCACTCCACCCAAAAACAGCTGACTACACATTCTTCTCAAGCGCGCATGGAACATTCTCTAGGATAGACCATATGTTGGGAAACAAAGCAAGCCTCAATAAATTTAAGAAGATTGAAATCATAACAAGCATCTTTTCAGACCATAAGGCTATGAAACTGGAAATGAACCAGGAAAAAAAAACTGGGAAAGTGACAAAAATGTGGAGATTAAACAACATGCTACTGAACAACCAATGGATCATTGATAAAATTAAAGGAGAAATCAAAAACTATCTGGAAACAAACGAAAATGATAACATGCCATATCAAACCATATGGGACGCAGCAAAAGCGGTCCTGAGAGGGAAACTCATAGCGATACAAGCCCACCTTAACAAACAAGAAAAAGCCCTAATAGGCAACCTTAAATTACACCTAACAGAACTAGAAAAAGAAGAACAAACAAAGCCCAAAGCCAGCAGAAGGAGTGAAATAATAAAAATCAGAGCAGAAATAAATGATATTGAGACCAAAAAAACAGTAGAAAGGATTAATGAAACAAAGAGTTGGTTCTTCGAGAAGATAAACAAAATAGACAAACCCTTAGCCAGGCTAACTAAGAAAAAAAGAGAAAAGGCTCAAGTAAATAAAATTAGAAATGAAAGAGGAGAAATTACAACGGATACCATGGAAATACAGAGGATTATAAGAGAATACTATGAGAAATTATATGCCAACAAATTGGACAATCTAGAAGAAATGGATAAATTCTTAGACTTATACAACCTCCCAAAATTGAACCAAGAAGAAATGGAGAATCTGAATAGACCAATCACAAGTAAAGAGATTGAAATAGTAATCAAAAACCTCCCAAAAAATAAAAGTCCAGGACCAGATGGCTTCTCCAGTGAATTTTACCAAACATTCAAAGAAGATTTAATACCCATCCTCCTCAAACTATTCCAAAAAATAGAGGAAGATGGAACACTTCCTGAATCATTCTATGAGGCCAACATCACCCTGATACCGAAACCAGACAAAGACAATACAAAGAAAGAAAATTACAGGCCAATATCGCTGATGAACATTGATGCAAAAATCCTCAACAAAATATTGGCAAACCGAATACAACAATATATTAAAAAGATCATACACCATGATCAAGTGGGATTTATACCAGAGACGCAGGGATGGTTCAACATCCGCAAATCAATCAACGTGATACATCACATCAACAAAACAAAGAATAAAAACCACATGATCGTCTCAATAGACGCAGAGAAGGCATTTGACAAGATACAACATCCATTTATGATAAAAACTCTCAATAAAATGGGAATAGAAGGAAAGTACCTCAACATAATAAAGGCCATATATGACAAACCCACAGCTAACATCATACTCAACGGGGAAAGACTGAAAGCCATTCCTCTGAGAACAGGAACGAGGCAGGGCTGCCCACTCTCACCACTCCTGTTCAACATAGTACTGGAGGTTTTGGCCAGAGCAATTAGGCAAGAAAAAGGAATAAAAGGAATCCAAATAGGTAACGAAGCAGTGAAACTCTCACTATTTGCAGATGACATGATTGTATATATAGAAAACCCTAAAGAATCTGTCGGAAAACTGTTAGAAACAATCAACAACTACAGCAAAGTTGCAGGGTACAAAATCAATCTACAGAATAGAGACACATACGATAAACAAAGAGAAAGCTAAGAAAACCATCATACAGTGCTACCAAACTGAATTGGTAGTCTGAAACACGTGGGATGAGAAACAAAGCAAATGAAAAAGAACTGGAAAATGAGCGATAAAATAGCAACATTAAGCCCTCGTATGTCAATAATCACTTTAAATGTAAATGGATTGAATTCTCCAATCAAAAGACAGAGTGGCAGGATGGATTAAAAACAAGATCCAACAATATGCTGCCTCCAGAAAATACACCTCAGCTCTAAAGACAAACATAGGCTCAGAGTGAAAGAATGGAAGACAATACTCCAAGCTAATGGCAAACAAAAGAAAGTAGGTGTTGCCATACTTATATCAGACAAAGTTGATTTCAAGATAAAACAGGTAATGAGAGACAAAGAAAGGCAATATATAATTATAAAAGGGTACTCCACCAAGAAGACACATCACTTATAAATATATGTGCACACAACACAGAAGCACCAAAGTACATAAAGCGACTATTAACAAACATAAAAGGAGATATTAACAACAACACAAGAACAGTAGGGGATCTTAACACTCCACTTACATCAACGGATAGATCATTCAGACAGAAAGTCAATAAGTAAATACTGGACTTAAACCAAAAACTAGACCAGATGGACTTAATAGATATACATAGAGCACTCCATCCAAATACAGCAGATTACATACTTTTCTCAAGCGCGCGTGGAACATTCTCAAGGATAGACCATATGTTAAGAAACAAGGCAAACCTCTACAAATTTAAGAAGACTAAAATCATAACAAGCATCTTTTCTGACCATAATGCTATGAAACTGGAAATCAACTACAAGAAAAACAATGGGAAAGTGACAAAGATCTGGAGACTATACAGCACACTACTGAACAACCAATGGATCACTGAAGCAATTCAAGGAGAAATCAAAAAATATCTGGAGACAAATGAAAATGAAAATACACTATACCAACTCATGTGGCATGCTGCTAAAGCGGTCCTGAGAGGGAAACTCATAGCAATACAGGCCCACCTTAACAAACAAGAAAAATCACAAATAACCAACCTTTAACTACACCTAACAGAACTAGAAAAAGAACAAACAAAGCCCCAAGTCAGCAGAAGGAGGGAAATAAGAAAAATTAGAGCAGAGATAAATGAAATTGAAACCAAAAAAACAGTAGAAAGGATCAATGAAACAAAGAGCTGGTTCTTTGAGAAGATAAACAAAACTGACAAACCGTCGGCTAGACTCACTAAGGGAAAAAGAGAGAAGGCTCAAATAAATAAAATTAGAAATGAAAGGGGAGAAATTACAACAGGACACCACAGAAATACAAAGGATTATAAGAGAATACTATGAAAAACTATATGCCAATGAATTAGATAATCTAGAAGAAATGGATAAATTCTTAGACTCATACAACCTCCCAAAATTGAATCAAGAAGAAATAGAGAATCTGAATAGACCAATCACAAGTAAAGAGATTGAAACAGTAATCAAAAACCTCCCAAAAAATAAAAGTCCAGGACCAGATGGCTTCTCTGGAGAATTTTATCAAACATTCAAAGAAGATTTAATATCTATCCTTCTCAAACTATTACAAAAAATAGAGGAAGATGGAATACTTCCTAACACATTTTATGAGGCCAACATCACCCTGATTCCAAAGCCAGACAAGGACAATACAAAGAAGGAAAATTACAGGCCAGTATCGCTGATGAACATAGATGCAAAAATCCTTAAGAAAATACTGGCAAACCGAGTACAGCAATACATTAAAAAGATCATACACCGTGATCAAGTGGGATTTATACCAGGGATGCAGGGATGGTTCAACATCTGTAAATCAATCTATGTGATACACATTAACAAAATAAGGAATAAAAACCACATGATCATCTCAATAGATGCAGAGAAGGCATATGACAAGATACAACATCCATTTATGATAAAAACTCTAAACAAAATGGGTATAGAAGGAAAGTACCTCAACATAATAAAGGCCATATATGACAAACCCACAGCCAACAACATACTCAACAGGAACAAGACAAGGGTGCCCTCTCTCGCCACTCTTATGTAACAGTACTGGAGGTTTTGGCAAGAAAAAGGAATCCAAACAGGCAACGAAGAAGTGAAACTCTCGCTGTGTGCAGACGACATGATTTTATATATAGAAAAGTCTAAAGAATCCATCAGAAAACTATTACAAATAATCAACAACTACAGCAAAGTGGCAGGGCACAAAATCAACTTACAAAAATCAGTTGCATTTCTATACTCTAATAACGAACTAACGGAAAGAGAACTCAAGAAGACAATCCCATCTACAATTGCAACAAAAAGAATAAAATATCTAGGAATAAATTTAATCAAGAAAGTGAAAGACCTATACAATGAAAACTGTAAGACAATACTGAAAGAAATCAATGATGATATAAGGAAATGGAAAGACATCCCATGCAAATGGATTCGAAGAATAAACATAGTTAAAATGTCCATAATACCTAAAGCAATCTACAGATTCAATGCAATCCCAATCAGAATCCCAAGGACATTCTTCACAGAAATAGAACACAGAATACTAAAATTCATATGGGGCAAGAAAAGACCCCAAATAGCCAAAGCAATCCCGAGAAAAAAGAACAAAGCTGGAGGCATCATAATCCCTGACTTCAAAATACACTACAAAGCTATAATAATTAAAACAGCATGGTACTGGTACAAAAACAGACACACAGATCAATAGAACAGCACTGAAAGCCCAGAAATAAAACCACACATCTACAGACAGCTAATCTTCGACAAAGGAGCTAAGAACACACGATGGAGAAAGGAAAGTCTCTTCAATAAATGGTGCTGGGAAAACTGGACAGCCACATGGAAAAGAATGAAAGTAGACTATCTTCTTTTACCATACACAAAAATTAACTCAAAATGGATTAAAGACTTGAAGGTAAGACTTGAAACTATAAAACTCCTGGAAGAAAATACAGGCAGTACACTCTTTGACACTGGTCATATAGGGATCTTTTCGAACTCCGTGTCTACATGGACAAGGGAAACAAACAAAAAAAATAAACAAGTGGGACTTCATTAGACTAAAGAGCTGCTTCTGCAAGGCAAATGAAACCAGAATCAAAATGAAGACAACCCACCAGCTGGGAAAAAGTATTTGCAAAGCATATATGCGACAAGGGGTTAATCTCCGTAATATATAAAGAACTCATGCAACTGAACAACAAAAAAACAAACAACCCGATCAAAAAATGGGCAGAGGATATGAAAAGACATTTTCCCGAGGAAGATATACAGATGGCCAATAGGCACATGCAAAGATGTTCAACATCACTAACCATCAGGGAAATGCAAATCAAAACAACACTAACATATTACCTTATACCAATTAGAATGGCTATACTCACCAAGACAAAAAATAAAAATGTTCAAGAGGTTGTGGAGAAAAGGAAACCCTCATTCACTGCTGGTGGGGATGCAAACTGGTGCAGCCTCTATGGAAAACAGTATGGAGATTCCTCAAAAAATTAGAAATACCTTACCATCCAGCTATCCCACTACTGGGTATCTATCCAAAGAACCTGAAATCAACAATCCAAAGAGGCTTATGCAGCCCTGTGTTCATTGCAGCATTATTCACTATAGCCAAGAAGTGGAAGCAATCTAAGTGTCCCTCGACTGATGACTGGATAAAGAAGATGTGGTACATATATACAATGGAACACTACTCAGCCATAAAAAAGGACAAAATCTTCCCATTTGCAACAACATAGGCGGACCTGGAGGGTATTATGTTAAGTGAAATAAGTCAGACAGAGAAAGACAAACACCACATGATTTCACTCATATGTGGAAGATAAATTAACACACGGACAGAGAGAACAGTCTGGTGGTTACTAGGAGGAAGGGGGTTGGAGGGTGAGCACAAGGGGTGAAGGGATGCATCTATATGTGGCTGACAAACAATAATGTACAACTACAAGTTCACAATGTTATAAACTATTATGACGTCAATAAAAAAAAAACTTTAATGGATGAGGAGTTGTTTCTGCTGGATGAGCAAAGAAAGTGGTTTCTTGAGATGGAACCTACTCCTGGTGAAGATGGTATGAAGACTGCTGAAATGACAACAAAGGATTTGGAATATTACATAAACTTACTTGATAAAGCAGTGGCAGGATTTAAGAGGACTGACTCCAATTTTGAAAGGTCTACTGTGGTAAAATGCTATCAAACAACACTGCATGCTACAGGGAAATCATTCATGAAAGGACGAGTCAATCGATGTGGCAAACTTCACTGTTGTCTTATTTTAAGAAATTGCCACAGCCACCCCAACCCTCAGCAACCACCACCCTGATCAGTCAGCAGCCATCAACACTGAGGCAAGACCCTCCACTAGCAAAAAGATTATGACTCACTGAAGGCTCGGATGTCGGGTTTTTTTAGCAATAAAGTATTTTTTAATTAAGGTATATACATTATTTTTTTTATACATAATGCTATTGCATACTAAATAGACTTCAGTATAGTGTAAATGTAACTTTTACATGTCCTGGGAAACCAAAAAATTCATGTGACTCTGTTACAATATCTGCTATATTGCAGCAGTCTGGAACTGAACCTCCAATATATCCAAGGTATACTTGCACAAAATTTAACAAAAATAGATCATAGATCTAAGTATTATAGCTAAAACTATAAAGCTTCTAGTAGAAAATATAAGAGAAAAATCTTAGTGACCTTGGGTCTGGCAAAGATTTTTCCATACATGACACAAAAAGCAGGAACTATAAAAAGGAATTGACGAATTGCTAATAGAAAAAATATTTGTTTTTCAAACACTGTTATAAAAATTAAAAGTCAAACCACACACTGAGAAAAAACATTTGCAAAACATGTATCTGACAAAGGACTTGAACTTAGAATATATCAAGAACTCCTATACTCAGTAATAAGAAGGCAAACAACTCAATTTTTAAAAAAGGACAAAAGATTTAACGGACATTTGACCAAATATGATATACAGATATCAAATAAACATGACAAATGTTGAAGATCATTCGTCACTGGGGAAATGCAAATGAAAACCATGATGAGAGCCTGTTACGTATCTATTAGAATGACTAAAATTAAAAAGACTGACCATACCAAGTATTGGTCACAATGTGAAGCAGCTAGAAATGCTGCTGGTAGGAATGTAAAATGGTACAACCACTTTGGAAAACAGTCTGGAAGTTTCTTAAACCATTAAACATACACCTACCATATGATGTACCCATTCCACTACTAGGTGTTTTCCTAAGAGAAATGAAAGCATATGTCCTCAGAAAGACGTATACATGAATGTTCATAGCAGCTTTACTTGAGATAGCCCAAAAGTGGAAACCTGTCAACCTGTCAACAGGTGAATGGATAAACAAATTGCAGCTACATCCATATCATGTAATACTAACAATAAAAAGGAACAAACTATTGATATACACAACAACCATGGAAAAATCTCAAAAGAATTATGCTGAGTGAAAGAAGCCAGACAAAAAAAGGAGTGCATGCAGTAGGATTCCATTTATATAAAATTCCAAAAATAGCATTTAATTTATAGTGACAGAAAGCAGACCAGACTGGAGATGGCAGATGGAGAGGAAGAGAGGGATGAAGGAACAGATTACAGAGAGGCAGCAGGAAACATCTGTGGGTGACAGATACGTTCATCTTGACGGTGGGGGTGGTTTCACAGGTGTATACACATGTCAAAAGTCATCAAACTGTTAAATACTTTAAGTATGTGGAGATTATTGTACTTCAATTCTACCTCAATAAAGCTGTAAAGAAAGAAAAAAAGGAGAATAAAGCGTCAGGTACCGAACCTTGCAAAACTCCGACATTAAAGGGTAGAAGAAAGAAAAGGAAGCACTAAAGGAGAAAGAGAAAAACTGATCACAGGCAGGATAAGAAGCAAACGATTACAGTTATCACAGAATCTATCTAAGAAAGTTTCAGGGGAGTTGTAAACAGTGTTGAATGACGGAGAAATTAAGAAAGTTGGCGACTAAAAAAAGCCCAGTGGATTTAGGCATTAGGAGATGAGTGTTAAAACAGCAAATTCAGAGGTCACCAAAGAGATGAGCACTGAAGTCAGAATGTCAAGGTTTAAGAGAATGGGAGGTTAATGAGTGGCAGCAGCAGGAAAGCACTCATTTGAGGAGTATTAAAACAAAAGAGAGAGAGAAAGTTGATGCAAAACAGAAGTTTCACTCGTTAATTATATGCTCCTTTCCTTCTTGATAACCACAGACAATATAAATGGACTTACGTTTTACTGGCATCATAATCAAAGATATTGCATTAAACTACTGCATTGTTAAAGTTTTTTTTTTTTCCAGGACCAAAACATGACATTTAAATGAAAATATTCCTGAGAACTTTATCCACCCTTTCAAAGTTCAATACCTAAGAAATGACTGATGGGAGAGGATGCTCTGGTAACAACCCTGTTGAGGACTTGCTCCAGAATTTCTTGTCTGATCATCTCATGGATCTAAAAAGAACAGAAGAACCAGTAAAATATTCCTTGGTAACCTTCAGCTTGCAACTGCATCAATGCATGTTAGGCAGAATTTGGATATGGGTAAAACTCGACTGTTTATTTCAAAGACAAATATAATGTGAATCATCTGGAAAGACAGAATCACTCAACTCTACCTTCATTCTGTATGATTCAGATACCCTCAGATATGATATGATACCCTCATTCAGATGATTCTTTAGCAAGGCAAACTACCATGTTCATTAGCCTAAAAGAGAGATCACATGAAAGTACTGCTACATAAAAGGTCCGACATCAAATAGGAATAATTCTACTTAGGTATTCATTACACGCCAATATCAATATTTCTGACAGTACGCATAACTTTTATTTCAAAATTTAAAAGCCTATGAAAATTTCAGGAAACCTAAAAAATCTTCACCAACCCCTTCCTCAATTTCTAAAAGCACAGCAGTTGCCTAAAAGAAGGCTTGTTTTGAATTTTCACTTGAATTTTAGTTAAAATTCTTACCTGAATTTGATTACTTTGAGGTATAGACTAAGTTTTTTCAGATCACAGACTAACAGTCAGATTATTAGTAGTCAATTATATGCTCTACAGATGCTTTGACAAAGCAAACATCTGTGTGAAATCAAATGGCACCTTCCTAGTTTTAAAAAAGATTAATTTAAAACAAAAGCTATTAAACTCTCTTATTCTAAGAATGTTTTTAATCAGATTACTGTTAAGGAGAGTCATTTATGTCACCTAACAAACTTACAATGCTCAAGGACTATCACATGGCATTCACTTTATAGTTATGGATCAGAACACTAGATTTACATTTAAATTAGTCTCCAGTAACATTTTCAGCAGATGCTTTTGGCGTGTAGCTACCTCAAACAATTAAATGTCAAGAAGATGACTTAGAGGAATCACTAGCATAGCAAAGTTGTTTAGCCTCAATGATCTAGCTTTTTTTTTACTTGAAAACAACGTGTTTTTTTTTTTTTTTTTGGTGAGGAAGATTAGCCCTGAACTAACAACATCTGTCCCCACCTTCCTCTATTTTGTATGTGGGTTGCCATCACAGCATGGCTTGATGGGCGGTGCAGGATCCAAACCTGCAAACCTCAGGCTGCCCAAGCGAAGCACGCTGAACTTAACCACTATGCTACCGCGCCAGCCCCGAAAAAGAAATGAATTTTTGAAAGCTGTTTCAGACATTAAGATTGAGATGACAGTCATAATATGGCAGTGAATTAAAAAAATGTAAATTCCCCATTTGGGGTTCCTCAAAAACAATGAACCAATAAGCATGATTCTTCAAGCTTGATGTATTATAGTGACCTAAAAGATTATTTTTTGGATAAGGGAATAGCATTAAAAAAAAAAAAACATAAGATTTACTGCTGGAGGAAGAAGAGGAAATCATGGGAAAGCTAACTTATATTCAAACTTCTAAGAAACAGTCAGAAAGAACAGAAATTAGAATAAGTAAAAAACTCATATAAATAAAAGATAAGAAAGTATGCCATCAAACTGGATTCATAATGTTTTAATTACTATCCCAATCTCTGTTCCCAGAAACTGCTTACATACTCAAATCTCCTTGTCCCCCAAACTCCCAGGCAAACGTCATGCCCTATTTATGATATAATTTAACAAAATTAGGAAATGGTTGCCAAACTAGAGCCTCACCTTAAAAGTTTCCAACAGGATATTAGCTCCCAGCTTACATGCTTGCTGGTTTGGCATTCTAGAAAGACCTGAACTGGTTTCAATAGTTTTTCCATCAAAAATCTTCTTTGGCCCATATGAATCCATTAAAATGAAGCCAAGTTCCACCAGGCCCTGAGTAACATGATCCCAACTATGAACACTGCAAGAAAACAAAGCTTAGTTAAAAAGAAAAACTTAGTCAGATACCATACCTTTATACTCATTGTCGTGTTACACATTTCCCAAACTTGACCTGCATAACCTTCACATGAACTTTTTCTTTTTATGCATCCTTATCTGGCAGAATTCTGAATTCTTGGATGTACAGTAATGGGAATGGTAGCCAGCAATCTCCACTGACAGATAGAACACTGGGGAAATCCAGAAACTACTGAATATTCAAAGATATACAGAAAAAACAGACTATTTCAATATACTGACCATTAGAGATTTCCATCCAAGATTTCATGACTAGAAGTTTCTTGCTGCTGCTTCTATTGCCCCCATGACACTAACAACACTTACATATATGCTTACAAGTTTGCCTCCCTCCCTAGATTGAGATTCTTTATGGTAGAGACCATAACGTAGTCATATTTTTACCCATATAGCCTAGCTCAAGGTTGGCATATAGAAGGCACTCAGTAAATATTTATAGTAGGAATACTTATATTCATATGTTCATATTTATATCATATTCATATCTATAGTATGAATTGATGAATGACCTAGTTTCAAAAGCATGAGCTAAAATTACAATAACCTTTTGTAAAGCAGTAGAATCCTTGGTGATTTTATAGCACTTAATGCTACCCAAAATAGCAGAAGTGCTACACATAATAACCTTTATATCATTATATCCACCTGCTAAACAGCAACAAATTATAATGCAGCACCAAAGAATGAAGGAGACAGCGGTGAATAGATTTTCATAGCATTTCAGCAGATTTTAATAATATTCCCACTCTGGAGATCTGGGATCAAGAATATAGACTGAGCACATGCTCCATTCTTCCCACCCCAAATACCTACAAATGACAGAAAAGATACACACATCTGTGTGTGTATGCGTCCATATATGGTGTATATATACAATCCATAATAATGTGAAAAAATAAGAGGTGTTTTAGGCTGACTAGAAATTGCGAAGAATCCTTAAAAAGTGAAAGGAATATAAGAATGAAAGAGGAAGTCACAGACCACATAGTGGAAAATCAAGGGGTAGCTCCAAAAGCAGATACCAAGGGCAGATATCCTGGGAACTGGAAAGAACCCTGGGACAACTTTTGTGGTGACTGGTTGGGATACCCCAGCATGAACAGTTTGGTACACAGCATCCTTCTCTACCTTCTTCTCCAAGGCCCCACTGCACCCCCAGTTTATGCCAAGAAGTGAACAACAATGAGGCCTGCTCTTAGATGGGATCTGTGAGTAGAGGAGCTTGGGCCTGAGAGGCAGAGTAGCACTCTGAGAGGATGACAACATGCTGGAGGAATAGGGAGGCCCCACACCTAGAAGATTAGCCCTTGGCACATCCTACCACTATCCTCAAATCACAGAGGTAGATTGTGTTAAATAGATATGGCACTCTCAGACAAACTGATGAGGAGCATCAAAAACAATAATAAGGAGACAACCAATAACCACCGAATACAAGAAAGAAATACCACCTTGAAAGAGAAGCACCAAACTCAACAAAGAGAACTAATACCTAAGGGAAAGGTTAATGGAACAAATAGGAGGAGATTTTAAAAGTCTAATGAATATCCTCAGAGAAAAAAGAAAGATTGTAGCATGAAACAAAAAACAGACTGTTATGAAAAAAAGAACCAACTGGAAACTTTGGAAATGAAAAACATGGCAGCTAGAGTGAAAAACTCAATAGATGGACCTAAGGGTAAAATGGACAAAGCTGAAGAACAAATTAATGAGAAGAGAGAGCTGAGGGATTTTTGTAGAACTTCATACAAAAAGACAAAAATATGAAAAGCAAGAAAGAAAAATTAAGAGATATGGCACACAGATCAAGAAATTTCAACAATAGCAGAGAACAGAGAGAAAAAGGGGATGGATTACTCAAAGAAAATAAAATTACAGAGCTTAGAAAAGACATGAATTCTTACAGTGAAAGGGCACACTAAGTATAAGCAGGAATGAATTAAAAAGGAACCTACATAAACATAAACTGTGTTAAATTTCAGAATATCAAGGATAAAAATAAAGTGTTGAAAGTTCCCATGAAGAAAATAGCAGATTATCTACCATACAAAGAATCAGATAATCATCACACTTTTCATCAGTAACTCTAGATGCACAAAGACAATGAAAAATGGTTATAAATCTTATATCAGATTTTTATACTTGGTCAAACTATTGTTCAGGTGAGAGGGAAAAATAAAGACATCTTCAGATATGAAAATATTCAGAAAGTTCACTATCCACAAACCATATCAGAAAGCACTGCTGCAAAAACTACATACTTATGGCATATTTCTAAAAGAAAAAATATGAGATTCAAAAGATAGCAGTAAACAAAGAAACCAGTAAAATCTATTACACAGTCTAAGTAAGTGTTGTTTGTTAATAATAATCTTAATAAGGAAGTAGAGAAATAGTGTGTGCATTAAGGTTCTCAGCTTGGAGAGAAGAGACAGTTATAGTCAGTTTGCTACAGAATGTCTACCTGTATGAAAGAGCTCATATACGATTGCTAAATAAAGGAGTAAGTATAACCTGGAAGTTGTATTGGTTCACAGGTGATTTTTTCCTAGTACATTAATGTTTTGCACCTCCAAGTTTCTGCAGGTAAACATAAAATATGTCAACAGAGCTGAACACAGCAAACCATGGAGGAATACGGTACTGTTCATGATGTCCATTACCCCGTTTTCTTCCTCTTGGCTGAGGCCACGTGCATATCAATTATCTGTCAAGTGCTTATTGTGTGGTTCTCACAATATTTTTGCATTTTGTCCTAGTCTCCATAATTCAGCCTCAATACTCCCTTACTGTCCCTTTCCCGGTTACCTCAACTTGTTGTTTAAGGTAAAGTCCTATATTTACTGTAGTAGAACTCTTATATTAAAAATACAACAGATGTTAACGAGAACTGTTGTGGTGATCATTTCACAATATATACAAATATCAGGGGCCAGCCTGGTGGCACAGCGGTTAAGTTCACGTGCTCCACTTCGGCAGCTCGGGGTTTGCAGGTTTGGATCCCAGGCATGGACTTACACACCACTTATCAAGCCATGCTGTGGCAGCATCCCATATAAAGTAGAGGAAGAGGGGCATGGATGTTAGCCCAGGGTCAATCTTCCTCAGCAAAAAAAAAAAAGGGGGGGGGGGAGGAGGGGATAAAGAAAAAAGGGGAGTATTGGCAATAGATGTTAGCTCAGGGCTAATCTTCCTCAAAAAAAAAATATATATATATACACATAAATATCAAATCATTATGTTGTACACTTGAAACTAATAGAATGTAATATGTCAACTATACTTCAATTAAAAAAAAAGAATATATCTTAACGCTCTGGTTACAAAGTCAAATATGTTTTAAGGCTGCTAGACCCTATTTTACCCACTGGTCCTGTTATTTTTAGAGTGTAATTTTTCAGAACAGAAGGTTTTTCAGGAGTATATCGTTTTACAGCAGAAATTAACTCTACTAATTATTCTACTAATTAACTCTAGACAGTAACAGGCAAATCTAAGTCTAAATACAATAAAATACACCAAATATGCAATAAGAGGGGTCCAAAAATTCAATCACATAAAATGTAGGATGCATTATTTAGAGGTTAATTAACTGACTGGGGCAAGCATGTATAAAAAACCAGCCGGTTATTCTAGGGGGTCTAGTAATGCTATCCAAATCCCTCCTCAGTAAGGTCTGGTTCTACCTGGTTGAAACTGCCCACCCCAGCCTAATTATAGAAGGAGATGCATCCAGTTCCTATAGCTGATTGGGACTTCTAGGAGAAGGGCTGCTTTCCAGGAATTTTCTAGTTAGCTAATGCCTGTTTCTTTAGCCCCACTTGAAGAGACTCGGTTGCAAGAATACTGGAGATACAACTATAAATCTTAGGAAAAAGAAGAATAACCAGACACAGGAAAGATAAAAGAGCTTTAAAGCCTAATGGGTAAACCACTCAGAAACATGGGTTCTAGGCTCAAATTTGCCTCATATGCCAACCTCATGTAAATTCAATCTAAATCAGAATTCCCAGATCTGGAATGAGATCAACCCTAAATTATGGCTTAAATTATAAAGCTTTAAAATATATTTAATCCACAAAGAAAACATGACACAGTAAAGACAGTTACAACAGCCAATGTATATTCTCAAATTAAAATAACAACCAGGATGGTTACCAGTCTTTTCAAAGTCTGGTTTAAAATGGATTGTCTAAACTGCTAATCAACTGTCTAAAACTGCTAATTCAATTCCATCCATCAGCCCCAAACTTCAACAGATAAAGTAAACAAAACTTTTAATGTTTTTTTTACTTACCTAAAAAGTCAGTGAAGACTCAGGCCAATAAAGAGGTATAATATCATGAAAGGAGCAAAGGTATCTACTTCAGTTTTGTATTGTTGCTATCAAGGTGGCCAGGAAATCAGGTCTTGGTATTTAAGGACCTTTTGATACAGGAAAAGCTTGCTTGATCCAATTTTAAGGGATTAAACCTTGACATGTGAAGTCAACAGCTGTAGTCATCAGTTTTCTCTGATAAGCCATAAAGTATGGTACCATGTTGCATTTTCTAACACTAAATACCTTATGAACCTACTAGGGTATGATTCACAAACTCACCTATTCTTTACCACTTCCAAGATCATGGTTGAAACACAAGATCTATGAGGGACTAGATTCTGAAGAAATTTTGAGCCTTGAAGAAGCTGAAGATCCTTAAAGCTTTTTATAACCAAAGTCTTTAAAAGATCAAACACCTAATATAATGAAAGAAATAGGAAAATGAAGCAAAAAAAATAGCTCATGCTATGAAATCTTAACCCTGTAACTGTTCCTACTTGCTGCCATACACTCATATCCCTACGACAACTGCTTCACTAGATGAGTATGATACAAAAATTATGACTTTCAGTGGGAACTTAAAACAGTCAAAGACAAGCCTTCCTTAGGAGAGAAAAAGGTCTAAAAATCAATACTAACATTACCCACAACCAGGGAACACATACAACAAAAACAGGTAAATGATTTTATATTTTCATCCTTGCAACAAACCTATTCTCATTAATTTCATCTCAAGCAGGGACAATTACTTGGAAAGCTACAACATATTAAAACTGCTGGTGAATACCCAGCAAAACTTCCCATTCTTGCTATTTGGACTGTGTGATATGTTTCCACTCTCATTCTTGCCTCACCACCCCGCTTACCACAGAATAGGAAATAGAGGTATAAACCAACTACCTGGAGAAGTCTTCAAGCAGTCCCCAGAGAACAGTGTGGACCTACATGTCTTATAGAGGAATCTGCTGCTGGCAGGATGGGGGTGGAATTGTTTAGGAAAGGATAATAAAAAAATAGGCTCTTGTACTCCTTATCAACTACAGAAAGAACAAAAAAGTCAATAAATACCTGTTCCTCAAATCTTGGTATTCTTGTTACAGAGAGCAGGAGGGCAATGCTGAAGGGACATATATTATTACTGAAATCTCCTTGCTGTCCTGCCTGGCACAGACAAACCAAAAAGGAGTCATTACTTACATCTTAAAAGTATTACATAGCCTACTTAAAAAGGTCCTTAAATGAATCAGAAACCTAAATGTAAGAGCTATTAAACCATAAAACTTTTAAAAGAACACAAAGCAGAAAATGTCAAGACCTTGGATTTTCCCTAAGGTCTTGAAGATTTTCTGCTATGTGTTCTTTGCCTAGATTTCTTAGATACAATACCAAAAGCATAATTTATATAAGAAAAAATTGATCAATTGGACCTCATTAAAATTCAAAACTTTTGTACTAAAAGACATCATTAACAAAATGAAAAGACAAGCCACAGAATGGGATATTTGCTAATTATATACATAATAAAGGACTTGTACCCAGAACATAGAAAGAATTCTCTTTTCTTTGGTGAGGAAGATTGGCCCTGAGCTAACATCTGTTGCCAATCTTCTTTTTTCTGAGGAAGATTGGCTCTGAGCTAAGATCTGTACCCATCTTCCTCTATTTTGTATGTGGGATGCTGCCACAGCATGGCTTGATGAACAGTGTGAAGGTCTGCAACCAGGATTCGATCCTGCGATCCCTGGGCCACTGAAGCGGAGCACGTGAACTTAACCACTATACCACCGGGCCGGCCCCCACAAACAATTCTTAAAACTCAGTAAGAGATGCAATCAAAAAGTGGGCAAAAGGGGGCCGGCCCGGTGGCGCAAGCGGTTAAGTGCGCGCGCTCCGCCGTGGCGGCCCGGGGTTCGCTGGTTCGGATCCCGGGCGCGCACCGACGCACTGCTTGGTAAGCCATGCTGTGGCGGCGTCCCATATAAAGTGGAGGAAGATGGGCACCAATGTTAGCCCAGGGCCGTCTTCCTCAGCGAAAAAAGAGGAGGATTGGCGGATGTTAGCTCAGGGCTGATCTCCTCACAAAAAAAAAAAAAAAAAAAAAAAAAAAAAAGTGGGCAAAAGATCTGAATAGACATTTCACCAAAGAAGATATCAGAACAGCTAAAAAACACCTGAAAAGATGCTCAATTATCATCAGTCACTAAGGAATTGCAAAGTAAAACCTCAATGAGATACTGTTTCACACAGTATCTCTGTCTGCCTAAAAGATCTCTAGCAATTAGGTTCATGTGTTCTGCTTCAGCGGCCCAGGGCTCACCAGTTAGGATCCTGGGCATGGACTTACTCACCACTGTTCAAGCCATGCTGAGGTGGCGTCCCACACAGAAGAGCTGCAACTCTACAACTATGATACACAACTATGTACCGGGGCTTTGGGGAGAAAAAAGAATAAAAAAGAGGAAGATTGGCAACAAATGTTAGCACAGGGCCAATCTTCCTCAAAAACAAAAAAATATATATATATAGAATAGATATAACAAAAAAAGATAATAACAAATGTTGGCCCGGATGTGGAGAAACAGGAACCCTCATACAGTGCTGGTGTGACTGTAAAATAATATAGCCACTGTGGAGAACAGTTCAGTAGTTTCTTAAAAATGTAAACAAATTTATCACACAACCCAGAAATTCCATTCATAGGTATCTATCCAAGAGAAATGAAAACACGTCCACACAAAGACTTGCATGTGACTGTTCATACCAGCATTATTCATAATAGCCCAAAAGTGGAAACAACTCAAATGTCCATCAACTGGTGAATAGCTAAACAAATTAATATATCCATACGATGGAATACTATTGAACAATAAAAAGGAATGAAATACTGATACATGCTACATCATGGATGAACCTTGAAAACATTATGCTAAATGAAACAAGCCACACAGAAAAGATCAAACATTGTATGATTTCATTTATATGAAATGTCTAGGAAAGGTAAACCTACAGGGACAGAAAGTATATCAGTGGTTGCCTAGAGCTGGTGCTGGGAACATGGATTAACAGTAAATGGGCATGAAGGATCTTATAGGGTGATTAAAATGTTTTACAACTGGATTATGGTGATGGTTGCACAACTAGGTAAACTTATGAAAAAAATCACTGAATTATACGCTTAAAATGGGTGAATTTTAGGGGCTGGCCCCGTGGATTAGTGGTTAAGTGCGCGCACTCCGCTGCTGGCGGCCCGGGTTCGGATCCCAGGCACACACCAACGCACTGCTTCTCCGGCCATGCTGAGGCCACGTCCCACATACAGCAACTAGAAGGATATGCAGCTATGACATACAACTATCTACGGGGGCTTTGGGGGAAAAAATAAATAAATAAAATTAAAAAAAAAAAAAAGGGTGAATTTTATGTTATGTAAATTATACCTCAATAAAGTTTAAAAAACAGGTCTTTGAGGCCTAAAAGAAAAAATACCCAAGAAACAAAATAAAAAAAGGAATAAATATAAAATCAAAGATGAATAAAACAGAAAACCAACAAACAAACATAAGAGGGGAGCAAATCAAAAAATACAATGCTGGTTCTTTGAAAAGACCAATAATACAGCTAGTATAACCTAAATAAAAAGAAGAGTGAACAGATACAGAGAAGATAAAGGAGCTTTAAAATCTAATTCACACATCACGGTGTTTAAAAATTCTTTCCTACAAAAGGGACCCAGGGCTCCTTGGAGAAATGGCTGATACCAGGATAGGGCAAGGAAGATACAAAGTGAGCCTTGGATAGCTTATGCCACAAAAGTGCTCAAAGACGAGTGGGCATCTCAGAAGGACACATAAGCCAACTTGAAGGATCCAAGTGGCCAAATATGGATCGCTTTGAGTAATGCATAATGAGTACACTGAATTAAAAAAGGTTCATGGGCGGGGCCGGCCCTGTGGCTTAGGGGTTAAGTGCTCGCGCTCTGCTGCTGGCGGCCCGGGTTCGGATCCCGGGCGCGCACCGACGTACCGCTTATCCGGCCATGCTGAGGCCGTGTCCCACATACAGCAACTAGAAAGATGTGCAACTACGACGTAGAACTATCTACTGGGGCTTTGGGGAAAAAGAAATAAATAAAAAAAAATAAAATTAAAAAAAAAAAAGTTTCATGGGGGGCCAGCCCTGTGGCTTAGCGGTTAAGTGCACGCGCTCCGCTACTGGCGGCCCAGGTTCAGATCCCGGGCGCACACCGACGCACTGTTTCTCTGGCCATGCTGAGGCCACGTCCCACATACAGCAACTAGAAGGATGTGCAACTATGACGTACAACTATCTATTGCAGCTTTGGGGAAAAAAGGAGGAGGATTGGCAATAGATGTTAACTCAGAGCTGGTCTTCCTCAGCAAAAAGAAAAAAAGAGGAGGATTAGCATGGATGTTAGCTCAGGGCTGATCTTCTTCACAAAAAAAAAAAAAAAAAAGAAGGTTCATGGGTACATAACGATATTCAAAAAAACAGGGAGAGGGGAGGCTCTTTTTATAGAAGAAAGCCAGCTAACAATGCAGAAGGAATAATAGAAATAAAATTTTCTAATTTTAGTTCTATCATTTTGCAACTGTCAGTATAATTACTGAGTTAGGTTAAGAATCATCAGTAGATGGAAAACCAAAAACCACTGTGTGAAAGACGGCCGAGGAAAAAGATTTTCAATGATCTCAAATTATGATCCCATGAATTAATTTCTAACTACAAAAAGAAATATATATCCTTGCAAATAAAGAAAACTGATGGTCATTTAGTCTTAACCAAATGATTTAGCATCAACAGTAGTTAGGACAGCCTGATACTATGAGCCTTGTGATCTAATGCAATAGAACAATGGTTGGCAAACTACAGCCTGTGGGCCAAATTCAGCCCACCATCTATTTTCAAACAGTCCACGAGCTAAGACTGGTTTTTATATTTTTAAATTGTTGCGGGAAAAAAAATCAAAGGAAGAATAATATTTCAGGACACAAGAAAATTACATAAAATTCAAATTTCAGTGCCCATATAGTGTCACTGGTACACAACCACACTCATTCGTTTATGTGTTGTCTCTGGCTGCCTTCTTGCTACAATGGTAGAGCTGAGTAGGAGTGACAGAGACCATATGGCTTGCAAAGCCTAAAATAGTATCTGGCCCTTTATAGAAAATTTGCAGACCCCTACAAGAGAAAGTACACAACATCACTTACAAGTATTCTTGCCAAAAATGTTTAACTTGAATCTAATCACAAGGAAACAATCGAACAAATCCAATAATGTGAGAGACAAAACAACTGCGCTGGATGCTTCAGACACTAATCCTTATTCTTAAGAGACTCATGTGGAAGTATTCAGGCATTGAAGTGTCATGATTTCTACTTTTAAATGGTTCAGAAAAAATATAATGTACATGAGAGAGATAAAGTGAGATAAGGTAAATAAATGTGGCAAAGTATTTAATAACTGATGAAATCTAGGTAAAGGGTACATGGGTATTCATCATGCTATAGTGTTTCAACTTTTCTGTGGGTTAAAATTTTCAAAATAAAACATTGCAGGAAAAAATAGGTCCTTTATATACTACTTTTCTTTAAAAGAGTTCAAAACACTTCTAATTTTTATCATACTACTTCACAAATATTTAATGATGAATGACTCAGCTTCACAAAACCCCATAATATGCTACTGGAGATAGGCAATATCCCCAATTCATAAATGCGGTTAAGAGAGGTCAAAGTTTACGCTCACATAAGATGATGACAGAGTTAAGATAGTTTTGAGTTTCCTGCTGAATAGTCATCTTTTTTTTTCTTTTTAAACTTTAGAACATTTAAGGTATGGTTTTAAAATGGAACTTGCTTAAGAATGTAGTGACATCATATATTTTCCACTTTCAAAGTATAAAAGAGGCTTGATTCAAACATCCCTGTTTCATAAAGAGATCCTGGACCACCTTAAGAGTTTGATGCTACCTTTAACTGTTTCAGGAGTTCTCTGCCTAGTTCACAGTCCAATTTGATGGCAAACACAATGTGTAGAATGATGGTGCCTTCCACATGACGAAGTTCACCTGATGGCACGGTAACAAGATCCAACAGCCTAAAAGATTCAACAGAAAGGTATGAGCTATTGTTTGAGCACGAGACAACAGTAGAACAGATGAACAAGTAGACCAACTCAAGCTGAACTCATGTTCACTGGAGGCAGGCAGTAAGTCCAAATTCTACTGCCTCATTTTCCGCTCCTTTTTACAAAACTTTCTGAAAGAATTGTCTATAGTCATTATTTCCACTTCTTTATCTCTTCCCAGTTAAACCCAGTTCAATTAGGCTTCTTCATCCCCTTCCTCTCCCCCACAATACCATTTGTCTATTCTTGCAAGGGTTACAAATGATCTCTGTGTTGCCAAAACCAATAATCAAATCCCATCTTAATTAACACCTCAGCAGATTTGACACAGTTGACCATTTCTTTCTTTCTTTTTTTTTTTTTTAATTTTATTTATTTATTTTTTTCCCCAAAGCCCCAGTAGATAGTTGTATGTCATAGCTGCACGTCCTTCTAGTTGCTGTATGTGGGACGCAGCCTCAGCATGGCCGGAGAAGCGGTGTGTCGGTGCGCGCCCGGGATCGAACCTGGGCCGCCAGCAGCGGAGCGCGCACACTTAACCACTAAGCCACGGGGCCGGCCCGTCCATTTCTTTCTTGAAATACTTTCTTCTTTTAGCTTCTGGGGCATTGTCACTGGCCTCTTCTCAATTTTTTGTGCTGGCTCACCCTCCCTTTAAATGGTGGAATCCCTGAGCTCATCTTGGGTTTCTTTCTCCTTTCTCCACAATTTCCCTCGGTAACCCCATCCAGACCCATGGCTTTAGTCTCTTCCATTCTCTATCTCCAGTTCTAATCTTTCCCTATAACTCTAGAATGCCTGCTCAACACCTCCATTTGGGATGCTAACATACATCTCAAACTTAACATGGTCAAAACTGAGTTTACTTTCCCCTAAACCTGCTTTTCTTTCAGTCTTTCTTGACTCAGTATACAAGATCACCTTACAATCACTCACTCACGCCAAGTAACTAAAAGTTATTCTAGATTAGAAGTAGTAGGCTGCAATAGGATTAATGACATGAACTCTGCAGCCCTTCTGCCTGGATTCAAATCCCAGCTCCACAACTTTATGGCTATATAACCTTGGGAAATTCCTTAATTTCTCTGTGCCTCAGTTTCTGCATCCATAAAATAGAGGCAAAATAGGGTTGTTGTGGCATCTAAAGTGTTTAGAACAGCACCTGGCACAGAGTAAGCACTCTCTAAACGTCTGCTTAAAAAAATCCTCTTTTTCAGACATGCCATGCTGTGCCCTGCCTTTGTAGTAACTATTCCACTAACTGAGAATGTTCTTTTTCCTGACTACACACTACAGCTCTTCTCATTCAGGCTTCAGTTAAAACAGCACCTTCTCAGAGAGGTCTTCCCTGACCACCCAATCTAAAGTAGCTATGCTGTCACTATCACATCATCCATTTGAATTATCTGCATAGCACTTTCCACTCCAATATTTTTCTTGTTATTTATTTATTTTCTGTTCTCTTCTCATTTAAGTTCCATGAGAATAGAGACCTTGTCTGACCAGTTCATCACTGTAGTCTCAGGGCCAAATAGCTCCTGGCACAGAATAGACACTTAATAAATAGCCTTTAAACTTGCAACTTACTGAACAATTATTGCTATTTTCCTGGAAAGGTACAAATCAAAGAGTTGAAGAGGCTGCACTATTATTTAACTTTATTACTGAGCAGCTAGGAGAAGATTAGAGAAGCTCTGTGCTGAGGTGAAGGTACGGACTGAAAGGCTAGATAACAAGTAACAAATACACAATGAGAACATGAATTTGTAAAAACGATTTTATTGCTATATTACTCACTCATCACCACTCTGTTCCTCATTGTGCTGCTTATCTAGCTCACTGAAGAAAGCTATGATTCCTTCCAAAACTCTCTTTCTGCTTCCCTGAAAAAATATAAAATAGGTAAGGTCTCCCCATAAAAGACAAAATCACCAACTTGAACTTAAAAGTACTTTTCAACTTAAAGGATTCTCAAGAGTAAATGTATTTTTTTTTAATTTTTAATGAATTAAGTTTTTTATTGCAGTAACATTGGTTTGTAACATTGTATAAATTTCAGGCATATATCATTATACTTCTATTTCCGCATTGAGTACATCATGTTCACCACCCAAACACTAATTACAATCCATCACCACACACATGTGCCTAATCATCCCTTTCGCCCTCCTCCCTCCCCACGTCCCCTGTGTTAACCACCAATCCTATCTCTGTCTCTATGTGTTTGTTTGTTGTTGTTTTTATCTTCTACTTATGAGTGAGATCATACAATATTTGATCTTTTCCCTCTGACTTATTTCGCTTAGCATAATACCCTCAATGTCCACCCATGTTGTCACAAATGGCTGGATTTCATCGTTTCTTATGGCTGAGTAGTATTCCATTGTGTATATATACCATATCTTCTTCATCAAGAGTAAATTTAAATAGACAAACAAATTACAACCTTGAGTCACACTAAGAATTTATAGAACACTTTCATGTTGAAATCGGGTTTGAAATACATCTTAGTGTCAGACTTTTAGGGACCTATAGTCCACTCTTTCTGAGATCTTTATCCCTTTTACTACCACACACACAAAAATGTGGTAGTACAAGGCATAATGTATGTTTTCCTTGGCTGAGGAGCATGACCTTTTTACTAGATCAAATCATCATACATGAAATGAAAGCATCTCTGCCCTAGTATGTAAACAAAGAGTACAAATAAGCTGAATGGCCCTAACTGGTCATTCCACTGGAGTTAAAAAGAAATAATTTTTTATTTATACCTTTGAGGAGAGAACCAGAAGCTGATAGACCAAAGGTGGTATTTCTTGAAGATTCAACTTGGAGAACATCCTCAATACTTTTTCCATCACAAATTCCACCTCTTCTGCAGTCAGAGGGACATCCCTGTGGATCAAAGAGTCTAAAGGCCAGAGTCTAAAAGCTCTGGCCTAATTTGGGAGATATTAGAATATTATAACTCGCCCTCTTGATTTTTCTCTAATGGAGAATCTTAAAGGAGACCAATAACCTTACCTAAGTAAAGTCAGCTTGGAAAAAAAATCATGAAGTTATACTTTAAATAAGCAATTAAAGCAAAAAAAGCGGGGGGAGAGAATGTTGCAACAGAAAACAGAGGTACCAATACTCTAATCCAGGAGAGAGTGGTATTTGAGCTTGATACATTTCAATTTCCAGCAGGTAAGTTCACAAAGCAAGATATGAAGAGAAAAGGGAAGGATAATGCTTACTTGAACATGGAGGTGAGTTGGATTACATACTGTTGATTCCATCTGGTTAAAGAAAATGACAAAGAATATGAAAGTTTATCACATTTTAATTTATTTACATATTAACTGTGAAATTAGTAGGGAATAAAAAAATTAAGGCCATTTCAAGTTTTATTTGGTACCACTGGGAAATGACATTTAAAACAATGAAATAACAGCTTTTAACCTATCAGACTGGCAAAATCAAATTCTGACAATATTCAATGCTGGTCAGATTATGGGGAAAAATACACTCTTCATATACTGTTTTAAGGAATGTGCACTGATATAACCCATCTGGGAAGACAAGTTGGCAATACTTACCAACTTGAAAAATGCACATTACCACAGACCCACCCAACTTATTATTAGAAATATATCCCTTGTACATGCTTATAAAAGGTCACCTAGATATATAAGGATGTTCACTGCAACACTTTTTATAATAGCAAAAAACCAATAACCAAATGTTATTTATTGGGACAAAAACAAATAAACTAACAATTGAAGATATGCCAAATAATATAACAGAATACTATGGAACTATCAAAAAGAATGATGGAGAGTTGTATATGCTGACATGAACATGTGTTAAATGAAAATGTTATAATGTGTATTGAATAAACTCTTTTGTGTAATTAAAAACGAATAAATGGATAAATATGCATGTGCTGACACATGCCTAAAATTATTTACGTAAGGGATCTTATGTAAAGAACCATAAAAGCAGTTATCTCTGGTTTAGATAATCTTGGGTATTCCCTTCTAGTTCTTTTTAATATACCCAAGGGTAATAACAGTATTATACAACAGTATTCTATTTCATTGACTATATTGTAAGAATTTTCATCTTCGATGTATATCTTTATATATTTCATTTCTAATGGGTATAAATTTCATGGAGTGACCCTACCTTAACTTACACAGTTTACCATAACTTATGTGTCTTTATTATTGTATGCTTAAGTTGGTCACAAGTTTCTGTGTTCAACATGTTCATGTATGAGGATTTTCTTATATGTTGGAGTCTCTGCTTAAGGTAGATTCCCATATTTCTGGTTTAAAGATACAAATATCACTTATATATCCCAATCCCTCAAAAAAACAGAAAAGATATAGCAGCAGGGTGACTTTCCAACCTTAAGGACCTTGGGACTCTAAATAATGCTAGAGGACTAAATTGCTGTGTTAAAATGGACAGTCATGAAAATAGAAACTATATGTATAGTCTTAGACAGAAAATATAGTATATAATCTCTCTCAATAATTTGTCACAGACTAAATGGTTTTATAGTGGTACGTTATAAACTAAAAAATGGATATAAATTCCTGAAATAAATGGTAATTCCCTTTTTGGCCACTTGTAGTCCTGAGAGAGTTCTACACATTATTGAGAAAGACTCACCTCCCAGAACAGAGGGTATTAATCAACTGCTTCTTACATTCTTCCCCATTTAGTTCACCTATAAATGGAAAATACACTGAGAAATAAATTTGATTAGGTGAACAGAGAAAAAGCCACTAGAATTAGAAGAAACTTACCTTTTCCATAAACCAGATTTTCCTTTTTGGTAGCAAGGGCAGTGAGAATGATGGGTAGTAACTCTAAAGATTTTCCATTCATTAGGCTGCCCTCTTGGATAGCACCAACAAACTCATTGGCTAATTCAACCAAAAATGGTCCTGGAAAATTGTGAGCCTAGTTTATGGGATAAAGAAAATGTTAAGCAGATATCTAAACGTTTGATATCTCTTCCCAAGAAATAGAGTCTTTTGCTGAATTAATAGAATTGGCATTGAAACCCAGAACTGGTCCTACAAGGGATTCAGGGAATCATTCTGCTCTGATACAAACTTATAATTGTAAAGGGTTTCAAAGGTCAGAATCCTCTACCAGTTCCCTAATGTTTTCAAATATGCCAACTCTTCAAAGAGAAACATGTCTATGATACCAGAAGTGTAAACATCTAGGTGGTTTATGGCCCATCCATCAACTGTTTTGTTTTTTTTAACAATAGTTCTTAAATTTATTTATAGGAACTATGCTAGGTTTGGCACATTTAAGTTTTTGCTCCCTCAACAAATTACAAACGCCTCAAGATCCAACCAAAACCAACAAAGTTTTTGTTTTCCATCTCACCTCCAGCATTAGTAATCCGATGATCTCAGATGCTACTTCTTTGTGCAAATCCCCTGACTCCACCAACTGGATACCACAAGTGTATATCTTAAGTCTCCTAAGAGCTCCAGCTTCCACAGAGCAGGGGGAACCTTATTGTTTTAAACAGGTGGTAAAGAAACAAAGAAAGAAATAAAGAAAAAGTCTTACAAAGTTGAAGGGCAAATAGGAAAAACAAGCAGATTTGTAGTTTAATATAGAAATAGAATTATTAAACTACTGATTACTATGGTATTTTTTTTTAATTTATTTTTTTGTGTGAGGAAGATCGGCCCTGAGCTACCATCTGCCAACCCTCCTCTTTTTGCTGAGGAAGACTGGCCCTGGGCTAACATCCATGCCCATCCTCCTCCACTTTATATGGGACACCTGCCACAGCAGAGCGTGCGCACTTAACCGCTTGCGCCACTGGGCCAGCCCCTACTATGGTATTTAGAACAGCAATATTTAAGAGCTTTGAAAAAGTATTTAATTTACGCAGGTGACTGAAATGTCATCTTTTCTTCTTCCACCTATGTCATTAATTTTTATAAGTTCACAGTGTAGAAAGAGGAATACCTTCTAATATATCTTATAGCCTTCTCTACGTTCTGTAACACAAATTAAATGTCTTTAACGTACTTCACTTCAAAACTTCATCACTGAGTGATGTCAGCAGAAATGGCAGAGTAATAAAGAGCTCAAAAAATCCTCTCCTCCATAAAAGCAACAAGAATACTCACAAAAACAGTGAAAATCAACTTGTTCAGAACTCTGGAAAGTAACCAAAGGCTTGCAACAATTCAGGGAGTGTTTATTTAAGAAAAACAGTTGAATTTCAGGAAGAACAGTGAGCTTTGTGGTGTTTTAACATGCTTTCATCCCATACTCGCCTAACACAGTAGTCTTTAAAACCAATATCCCCAAAGTGATGGTGAAAGTCAACAGTCCAGCAGCCTCTGGAGGGGACAGAATATGGGTGGAGCTCCTCTAAAGCCCAATTCCGAGATAACTGTCATTATTTGACCTGTCCGGCTGTTCCCTAGAAATTTTCACTAGCAAGACTTGTCTTTATTTGATCTGACTTAGAACCCACCCAGTGCAAACAGCCTTTTACCTGGGGCATTTGTCTAAATCAGCTGCAACTGATCAATATTTTAGCTTCCTTGAGGCAGCAGTAACAGTTGGGCAAGCACCAAGCTGACCAAAAAACTTAAAAGGAAATCCTGGAGAATATGTGTATAAGGAGCTTTGAAATATTCTGACATAGTCCTCGGAATCTAGAAAGCCATGCAGATACTCAGGGCTGTGCACGTGGACAGCACTATGTGTATGACCAGGCAAAACCCAGGAAAACCCTAAGCTCTCATCTCTGGCTGACCTTGAGGCTCTGCACAAGCAGAAAGGCTAAGGAGAAGTTATAAACTACCTCCTGAGCATTGAAGGTGTGCCCCCAACATGCACAAGGCCCCTCAGCAAAGGCTGGGAAGCTCCTTGGTTCCAGGCATTTAAGGAAATCTTTGCCCAATCATTAGCAGTGGCCATAAACAACATTGCCCATACACAACAAATACATGTTTTACAAAATTAGTTCAGAAGAACCACTATAAAAAGAAAAGGAACACCGGAACAGCAACAACAGATGTAGGGGAGGAAAATGGTATCTGATTTCCAGAGTTCCCACAAAATATCATTTAAAATGACCATTTTTCAACAACAAAATAAAACCTATAAGACATGCAGGGAAACAAGAGTATGGTCCATACACAGGAAAAAAGGAATCAATAAAAACTGTCTCTGACAAGAGCCCAAATGTTAGATTAACTAGACAAGAATTTTTTTTTTTTTTTGAGGGTCTCAATTATTTTTTTTTTTTTGATTTTTATTGATATTTTAATGGTTTCTAACATTGTGAAATTTTGGGTTGTACATTTTTGTTTGTCCATCACCCCATATATGACTCCCTTCACCCCTTGTGCCCACCCCCCACCCCCACTTCCCGGGTAACCACAGTCCAGTTTTCTCTGTCCATGTGTTGGTTTATATTCCACATATGAGTGAGATCATACAGTGTTTGTCTTTCTCTTTCTGGCTTATTTCACTTAACATAATACGCTCCAGGCCCATCCATGTTGTTGCAAATGGGACGATTTTGTCTTTTTTTATGGCTGAGTAGTATTCCATTGTATATATATACCACATTTTCTTAATCCAATCGTCAGTCGAGGGACACTTAGGTTGCTTCCACTTCTTGGCTATGGTGAATAATGCTGCAATGAACATAGGGGTGCATAAGCCTCTTTGGATTGTTGATTTCAGGTGCGTTGGATAGATTCCCAGTAGTGGGATGGCTGGATCATAGGGCATCTCTATTTTTAATTCTTTGAGGAATCTCCATACCATTTTCCATAGAGGCTGCACCAATTTGCATTCCCACCAGCTGTGTATGAGGGTTCCTGTTTCTCCACATCCTCTCCAACATTTGTTGTTTTTTGTCTTGGTGATTATAGCCATTCTAACGGGCGTGAGGTGGTATCTTAGTGTTGTTTTGATTTGCATTTCCCTGATGATTAGTGATGTTGAGCATCTTTTCATGTGCCTATTGGCCATCTGTATATCTTCCTTGGAGAAGTGTCTGTTCATTTCCTCTGCCCATTTTTTGATCGGGTTGTTTGTTTTTTTGTTGTTCAATTGTGTGAGTTCTTTATATATTATGGAGATCAACCCCTTGTCAGATGTATGTTTTGCAAATATTCTCTCCCAGCTGGTTGGTTGTTTGTTCATCTTGATTCTGATTTCATTTAGACAAGAATTTTAAATATGCTCAAAGAACAAAAGGAAACCATGTCTAAAGAACTAAAGGAAAATATAAAAACGATATCTCACTAAATAGAGAATATCAATAAAGAGACAGAAATTATAAAAAAGAACCAAACGGAAACTCTGGAATTAAAAAGTACAATAATTGAACTGAAAAAATCCACTAAAGAGCTCAACAGGAGAACTGACCTGGTAGAAGCAAGAATCAGAGAACTTGAAGATACAGCAATTGACATTATGTGGTCTGAGGGACAGAAAGAAAAAGGATAAAAATGAACAGAGCCTCAGAGACCTGTGGATACCATCATGAGTACCAATACAGATAATAACGCAAGTTCTGGAAAGAGAGAAAGGGGCAGAAAGAAGAAATAACTGCCCAAAACTTCCCAATTTTAATGAAGAACACTAATCTACACATTCAAGAAGCTCAATGAACACCAAATATGATAAACCCAAGAGATCCACACCTAGATATACCAAAACAAACTGTCCAAGTCAAAGACATATCATCATCTTACAGGCCGTATGTGAAAAACCCACAGCTAACATCATACTCAAGGATTGAAGACTAAAAGCTTTTCCATAAGATCAGAAAAAATACAAGGATGCCTACTTCTGCCACTTCTGTTCAACACAGTATTGGAAGTACTACAAAGAGTAATTGTATTTAGTACCACTGAACTCTACACTTAAAAAAAAGTCAAAGACAAAGAAAAAAATCTTGAAAGCTACAAGACGGAAGTAACTCATCTGGTAAAAGGGATAGCTGATAAGATTAACCACTGATTTCTCATCAAAAACCATTGAACAGCAGAAGAAAATGGGATAATATAGTCAAAGCGTTGAAAGAAAGACTGTCAACCAAGAACTCTACAACCAGAAAAACTATCCTTCAAAAATGAAGGAGAAATTAAGATGTTCCCAGATAAACAAAAAAGAGAATTTGCTGCCAAAAGACCTGCCCTAATACTAAAGGGAGTCCTTCAGGCTACAATAAAAGGACACTAGACAGTAACATGAATCCACACGAAATAGGGAGCACCAGGAAAGGTAACTACATAGGAAAATATAAAAGACAGTATAAATGTACTTTTTATTTGTAATTATTTTTTCTCCTGATTTATGAGATACCTGTATAAAGCAATATTTATAAATCTGTGTTGATGGACATAAATGTGTAAAGATGTAATTTATACGACAATAATAGCACAAAGTGGGGGGAGAATGAAGCTATATATAGGGCAAAGTTTTGCAAACTATTAAAACTAAGTTGGTATTAATCTAAACTAGATTGTTATAAATTAAGATGTTAGTTGTAATCCCCAGGGCAACCACTAAGAAAGTAACTCAAAAATATAGTAAAAAAGATGACAAAGAAATTAAAATGCTACACTAGAAAATATCTATTTGACACATAACACATAAGGCAGTAACAGAGAAACAAAAACGACATAAGACATAAAGAAAATAAATACCAAAATGGCAGATGTAAATCCTACCTTATCAGTAACAACAGTAAATGTAAAGGGATTAGACACTCCAATCAAAATGCAAAGGCTGGCAGAACAGATTTTCTAAAATCCAATTATATCCTATCAACCAGAGATACAGTTTAGATTCAAAGACATAGCTTGCAAGTTAAAGGATGGAAAAAGGTATACCATGTACAGTAACCAAAGAGAGTTGGAGTGGCTATACAAATATCAGGAAAAAATAGACTTTAAGACAAAAATTATTACTAGAGAAAAAGACGGGCGTTTTATAACGATAAAAAGGTCAATCCATCATCAAGATATAACAATTCTAAACATATAAGGACATAACAAAAGAGCTCCAAAATACACGAAGCAAAAACTGACAGAACTGAAGGGAGAAAAAGACAATTTAACAATAACAGTTGGAGACTTCAATATCCTGTTTTCAATAACGGATAGAACAACTGGACAGAAGATCAACAAGGAAATAGACTTGAACAACGCACTAGATCTAACAGATAGCTATAAAACACTACACCCAACAACAGCAGAAGACACATTCTTCTCCAGTGCACATGGAGTGTTCTACAGGATAAACCACACATTAGGCCATAAAAAAATTCTCAATAAATTTAAAGGACTATAATCATACATTTATGTTCTGTGACCATAGCGGAATGAAATTAGAAATCAATAACAGAAAGAAATCTGGAAAATTCACAAATATGTGGAAATCAACCCAATCTTAAATACCAATGAGTCAAAGAAGAAAGCACAGAGAAATTAGAAAATACCTTGAGATGAATGAAAAAAACCCCACAACATTCCAAAAGTTTTATCAGGATGCAGCTATAACAGTGCTTCGAGGGAAATCTATAGTTGTAAATGCCTATATTAAAAAAGAAGAAGGATTAGATCTCAAATCAATAACCCAATCTTCCACCATAAAAAACTATAAAAAGAGCAAATTAAACCCAAAGCAAGTGAAAAGTAAAATCAGACTTATATGAAATAGAGAATAGAACAACAGAGAAAAACCAAGGAAACCAAATCTTTTTCTTTGAAAAGATCAACAAAATTGAAAAATTTTCAGACTGACCGAGAAAAAAAAGAAGACTCAAATTACTAATACCAGGAATCAAAGAGGGGCATTACTACTGATCTTATAGAAATAAAAAGGATTATAAGGGAATACTATGAACAACTGTATATGAATAAATCAGATAACTTAGATGAAATCGCTAAATCGCTAGAAAGACACAAACTACTGAAACTGACTCAATTAACAACAATGTTTAACAAATGCTTCCAAAAAAACAAAATATGAGGGAGCATTCCCCAACTCATTCTATGAGGCCAGTATTCTCCTCATACCAAAACCAAAGACACCATAAGAAAACTACATATCAATAACCCTTGTGACTACAGATGCAAAAATCCTCAAAAAAATACTAGCAAACTGAATTCAGCAATATATAAAAAGGATTATACTCTATGACCAAGTGGGATTTAACCCAAGAATACAAGATTGGTTCAATGTATAAAAATCAATGTAATATAGCATATATACAGAATAAAGGATAAAAACCACATGATCATCTCAGTAGACACAGAAAAAGCATGTGAAATATCCAATACCCTTTCATGATAAAAACACTCAATAAACTAGGAGTAGATGGGAACTTCCTTTAACCTCATAAAAGGCATCTATGAAAAGCCCACAGCTAACATCTTACTCAATGGTAAAAAACTGAAAGATTTCCCCGTAAGATCAGGAACAAGACAAGGATGTCTACTCTCACCACATTTATTCAACACTGTACTGGAGGTTCCAAGCAGGGTAATTAGGCAAGAAAAATAAACGAAAGGCATCCAGATTGAAAACAAAGTAAAACTATCTCTATTCACAGATGACATTATCTTGTTTATAGAAAATCCTAAGGAATCCACAAAAAAGAAACTATTAGAGTTAATAAACAAGCAGAGGGAGGTTGCAGGATATGAGATCAATACACAGTATGCATTTCTATACACTAGCAATGAACAATTACAAGATTAAATTAAGAAAACAGTTCCATTTACAGTAGCATCAAAAAGAATAAAATACTTAGGAATAAATTTAATAAAAGAAATGCAAGACTTATACTCTGAAAACTATATCATTGAAAGAAATGAAAGAGGACGTAAGTAAATGGAAAGACATTCCATGTTCATGTAATGGAAGTCCTATACTAAGATAGCAGTACTTTTCAAATTCATATATAGATTCAACACTATCCCTACCAAAACCCCAGCTTCCATTTTTGTAGAAATTGACAAGCTGATTTTAAATTCATATGGAAACACAAGGGACCTAGAATATCCAAAATAACCCTGAAAAAAGAAAAACCAAGTTGGAAGACTCACATTTCCCAATTTTAAAACTTACCATAAAGCTATACAAATCAAGATGCTGTGGTACTGACATAAGGAGAGACACATACATCAAGGGAATAGAACTGTGAGTCCAGAAACAAACCCTCACATTTACAGGCAATTGATTTTCAATAAGGGTGCTACTGAAAATGGGGAAAGATGAAGTTGGATTCCTACCTCACAAAATTAATACAAAAATTAACCCAAAATGGATCAAAATCTAAATGTAAAAGCCAAGACTATAAAACTTTGAAAAGAAAATACAGTTGTAAATCTTCGTGACTTTGGATTAAGCAATGGTTTCTTAAATAAAACATAAAAAGCACATCATACAAAAAAATTAATTGGACATCAAAATTAAAAACTTTGTGCTTCGGGGCTTGCCTGGTGGCGTAGTAGTTAAGTTTGCACACTCTGCTTCGGCGGCCTGGGGTTCACGGGTTCGGATCCCCAGCACAAACCTATGCACGACTTATCAAGCCGTGCTGTGGCAGGTGTCCCACATAAAACGGAGGAAGATGGACACAGATGTTAGCTCGGGGCCAATCTTCCTCAGCAAAAGGAGGAGGATGGGCAACAGATGTTAGCTCAGGGCTAACCTTCCTCACACGCACACAAAAAAAACTTTGTGCTTCAAAGGATACCATCAAAAGAGTGAAAAGACAAGCCAGAACGGGAGAAAATTTTTGCAAATCATATATCTAATAAGGGACTTGTATCTAGACTATATAAGGAACTATTACAACTCAATGTTAAAAATACAAATAATCTAATTTTAAAAGGGCAAAGGATCTGAATAGACATTTCTCCAAAGAAGATATACAAATGGCCAGGAAGCACATGAAAAGATGATTAACATCACTAGCCATCAGGGCAATGCAAATCACAACCACAGTGAAATACCACTTCACTCACTAGGATAGCTAAAATGAAAAAGACAGACAATAACAAGGGAAGTGGAGAAATGAGCATCCTCATTCAGTGCTGGTGGGAATGTAAATGGTGTAGCCACTTTGGAAAACAGTTTGGTGGCTCCTTAAACAGTTAAATGTGCAGTTACCATATGATCCAGCAATTCTACTCTTAGATATTTACCAAAGAGAAATGAAAATGTGTCTACACAAAAACTGGTACACAAATTTCATAGCAGCATTATTCATAACTGCCAAAAAGTGGAAACAACCTAAACGTCCGTCAACTCGTGAATGGAAAAGTGTATAATATTCCATACAATGGAACATTATTCCACAATAAAAAGAAATAAAATACTGATACAGACTACAACATGGATGAATCTTGGTAACCTTATGGTAAGTGAAAGAAGTCCGTCACAAAGAACCATATATTGTATGATTTCATTTATATGAAATACCCAGAATAGGCAAATTCATAGAAACAGAAAGTACATGAGCGGTTTCTTAGTGCTGGGGTGGATCAGGGGTTTAGGCAGGTGACAATTAGGGGGTGCAGAGTTTCTTTTAGGGCTAAGAAAAATATTCTAAAATTGATTATGGTGAGGACGTGCAACTCTGTGATTATACTAAAAGTCACTGAATCGCACATTTTAAGTGTGAATTTTGATGTCAAATATCTCAATTTAAAAAAATCAATTGTACACTTTAAAAGGATGAATTTTTTAGTATGTGGATTATATCTCAATTTTTTAAAATGTCATCATTAGCTAATTACTGGTCCTCTACACTATCAATTTAACAGGATTAAAATGATTAGGAAGTAATTTCCACAAGTACTTGATAATTCATGCTGCTACTCTTAAACTAGGCTTTCCAAATCTATGTTTTTAAATAAGGTTAGTTACAGAAGTGGGAGCCAAAATAATCTGTCCCAGGTTTGTCTGTTCAAGAAAGAAATTACTCATTTCTTTCACTTACTAGTATATATAGGCAGCTGATTCTGATCTTTCATTGTTTCCTTTTCTCTGATATTTCTACAAAATAGTCATTTAGCAAGTTTCCATAAAGGTTGACTCAACCAATTTTGAAAGTTTTTTCATAAATAGGAAGATGTATTTTTGGAGATCCAATTTACTTGCCGCAGCAAGAAAAATAAACCAAGTTAAAATATCCTGCTAAGAGTCTAAACCCACTTTTAATTTTTGCCTTGTAGAATTTTATTCTACCACAATTTATAAAACCACTGTGAGTCACAACCTGCGACAATGTAGAACTTGCCCTTGTTCAAGATTCAGAAACAAATATGCCAAGCTGAGAATTGAGAATTGATACCGGCTCAAGACAAGGTTGACATAAGGGAAGGCATATTGTAGAAAAGAAAAACTCTATTGTAACTTTGAAGGACCTCTGACAAACTAACCCAGGGGGATATGCACCCTCCAGGAGATCTAACCGCTCTGTAGATTTTACGACCCCTGCTTGTACATGTACCACCTCCCAGCTGCGATAGGATGCTAACTTCGTTTTTTTGAGTTCCTTAGGAACATGATGACCCCCGAACAGAGAATCTATGCTGATAGCCATCATCAGCTGAAAGATCTGGTGTGGCACTCCCAGTCTGTAACACCAGAAGGTCAACATTCCTAACCCCCTCCCCAATAACCCAATGGCCTATATAACTGCTGTGAGATTTTGTGCCCCCTTAAGATGGTTCTTTTGGACATGAGTCGGCCATCTTCCCTCTTGCTAGCAAGCTGTAATAAAAAAGTCCTTTTTCTCCTACCACCTTGCCTCTTGACTTACGGCGAGCAGAAGGCCCCACCTTGGGCGGTAACAGAATCTCTCTACATGTCACCCAAAATATTCCATTTCATTAAACTCCAGAGCTCCCTAGCTCCTTGTTAAGCACAGATTAAGTACTAAACATTGTTGTTCTCTTCTCCAAAATTTTAAAAGCACAAGTAAACCAAAGCAGATTTTATGAAGTACATCCTTTACAGGCCCCAAAACCAGCAATATAATCTCAGGTAGCCATTTCAATCCCCTTCAGTAAAATTATTGAAGCCCACAAGACAAGAGACTGCTGCTTTAGCTGATTCTGTAAAATCCTCAAAACACATAAGTCTCTGTGGGGCTTCAAACAGTAAGAGAAGTAGCAATATGTGCCAAAAGTAAACAAATCTCCCAATGAGCCCAGGGAGACAGAAGTGGCATTAATCGTCATTACCTTTGAAGATGGCTCTCAGGAGTGCTCCAGCAGCTTTTCCTTTCACTGCCTGGTTCTGAAGGAGATCAGCCAGCTGCAACCAAAGAAGAAAATATAAGTCTCTGGCAACCATTTCTCTACCTTAGTGACCTAAACTCCCAATATTAAAAACACTCATCAGTCAGGTTCATACCTTCAGAGACTCCAGGTATCACAACATTTATTTAGATAGAGCAGGGTAGATCTTAACATTATGCTAGGCTGTCAAGACTGAAATTTATTCACACATTCATTAACAAACATTTATTGAGTACGTAATCCGCACTAGGTATTGAGCTACGTTTTTGGAGATATACATTCATTTAACAAATACTTTTTGAGCGTGTTTTTTTCCTAGGCAGTAGGGACACAAGGATGAACAAGATGGATATGATAATTTGACTCAGAGTTTATAGCAGACCAGAGGGGAAAAGATGACAAGAAAAAAATTCAGGGGGCTGGCCTGGTGGCATAATGCTTAAGTTTGTGCACTCTGCTTCAGTGGCCTGGGGTTTGCAGTTTCGGATCCTGGGCGCAGACCTACACACCGCTCATCAAGCCATGCTGTGATGGCATCCCACGCACAAAGTAGGGGAAGACTGGCACAGATGTTAGCTCAAGGCGAATCTTTCTCATCAAAAAAAAAAAAAAAAATTCAGAAAAAAATATTTGTAAAGGAAACAAAAGTCTACATAGATAGTAATTGAGGAAAGGGAGGCAACTTCAGCTAAAGTAGTCAGGGAAAGCTTCTCTGAGGTAGATGACATTTACGCAGAGACTTGGAGGGTGAGAAAGAGCTAGTTATGCAAAGGGGGGAAGGAGGACATTCCAGATAGAGGTATCATTATGTGCAAAGGCTCTAAGGGAGCAAAGAGCTTGGCACATTTGAGGACCTGAAGAAAAAGACCAACATGGCTGGAAAGTAGTAAGGAGAAGAGTGGCACAGGATGAGTTTGGAGAACAAGCACCAGATTATGAAGAATCTTGTAGGCCACGGGAGGAAGTTTAGATTTTGTCTAAGTGCAAGAGAAGTCGCTAAAGAGAAAAGAGGAGAGCGATATGTTTTTTTTGTAATCAGTCTTGCTCCTTATGTAGAGAATGGAGCAAGAGAATGGGGGGGTGGTTAAGAGTGAAATAAGGATATCTGTTAAGAGATTGCTACAGTGTTCAAGTGAGAGGTCATAGTGGCCGACACCAAAGTAATAGCAAGGGAGATGTTATGGGTTGAACTGTGTCCTCCCAAAATTCATATGTTGAAGTTCTAATCCCCAGTACCTCAGAATGTGACCTTATATGGAAATAGGGTTGTTGCAGACAATAATTAGTTGAGGTCACTGGGGTGGGCCCTAATCCAATATGACTGATGTCCTTACAAAAAGGGGAAATTTGGACACAGAGACATGTATACAGCGAGAATGCCACATAAAGATGAAGGCAGAGATCAAGGTGATACAAGCCAAGGAATGCCAAAAACAGCAACAAACCACCATGAGCTAGGCGAGAAGTATGGAACAGATTCTCACAGCCCTCAAAAGGAAACAACACTGCCAACACCTTGATCTCGGACTTCGAGTCTCCAGAACTGTAAAAATAAATTTCTGTTGTTAAGTTACTCAGTTTGTAGTACTTTATAATGGCAGCCCTGGCAAACTAATACAGGAGATGAAGAAAAGCAGACTGAAGATATATTTGAAAGCTCAAATCAATAGGACTTTGCTATGGTCTGAACGTTTATGTCCCCCCAAAATTCATATTTGGAATCCTAATGCCCAATGTGATGGTATTAGGAAGGGGGCCTTTGGGAGGTGATTAGGTCATGAGAGTAGAACTCCCACGAACGGGATTAGTGTTCTTATAAAAGAGATCCCACAAAGGTTCCACCACGTGAGGATACAATGTGAAGTCTGCAACCCAGAAGAGGGCCCTCACTCAACCATACTGGTACCCTCATCTCGGACTTCCAGCCTCCAGAACCTTGAGAGATAAATGTATGTTGTTTACAAGCCACCCAGTCTGCCGTATTTCATTACAGCAGCCTGAACGGACTAAGACAGACTTCCTCATGGTTTAGAAGCGAAAAAGGGGTGATGATGAAGCAAAAGAAGAAATCAAGGAGGACTCTTAAATTTCTGGCTTCAGCAACTGAGTAGATGATGGCACCATCCATTGATATGGTAAAAATCTGGGATTAGGCAAGCATCTAAATCACACGAAGGGCTTGTTAAAGCAGATTGCTGGGTATCACTCGTAATTTCTGATTGAGCAGATCTAGTGTGGGGCTCAGAATTACTACTCCTAAGATATCCAAGTGGAGACACCAAATAGACAACTAGATATGCCAAAGTGCAGCTCAGAGAAGACAGAGTTCAATGGGAACATATGACATCACCCAGGGAGCAAATGAAGAGAAGAGAAACACCAATACTCAAGGATTAAAAAGAGAAGCAGCAGCCAGCAAAGAAGACTGAGAAGGTGAGGTTGATAATATCCAGAGAAAAGAGTGTCACAGAAGCCAAAACTAATAAAACAGTGAATTTGATCTCTTCCACAACTACATGTGCTTGGTCTTCTGACTGCAGTCCATCTCTCTCCCTTCTTAAATACATAATAAGGAAGTACTTGACTGCTCTGCCTGGACCCTCCAACAGAATACTCAGCCCTTGACAGTGGGTTCTCAACCAGGGTGATTTTGCTCCTGCCACAGGGTACACTGGGCAATGTCTGGAGATATTTTTAGTTGTCAAAACTGGAAGGGTGCTACTGTCATCTAATGGGTACAGGCCAGGGATGCTGGTAAACATCCTAAAACATACAGGACAACACCCCTCAACAAAGAATTATTAAGTCCAAAACGTGAATAGTGCCAAGGCTGAGAAACTCCGACTTTTCTTGAAAACATTCAGTTTAAACAGAAGGCAGTGTGGCATAGGAGAAAAAAAAAACTGGACCCAGAATCAGAAGACCTGGGCACGAATCCTGGCTGTGTCATTTACTAGCTTTATAACCTCAAGCAAGTTATTTAATCTCTGTTATGTGTGTCCATTTCCCTACCTCAAAGGACTGTTGGGAGGATTGAATTAGATGACAGGCAGAGGACCTTTCACAGGGCCTAACACAGAACAGGTGCCCAATGAATGTTAGTTCTCTTCTACTCTCTCTGTTCTCTATTCCTCTTCCTTCTCCTCCCCCTATTTACGTGATCTTTGGTCTTCCTTTATAATCTTACTCAGTTATGCTTTTTACTGCATTTTAAAACACAGAAGTAGACCAAATAAGATTAAGTATCCTTGTTATTCTGGACGATTTTTTTTTTTTTATTTTTTGTTTATTGCAGTAACATTGGTTTATAACATTGTAAAAGTTTCAGGTGTACATCATTGTACTTCTATTTCTGCATAGATTACATCATGTTCACCACCAAAATACTAATTACAACCCATCACCACACACATGTACCCAATTATCCCTTTCACCCTCCTCCCTCCCCACTTCCCCTCTGGTAACCACCAATCCAATCTCTGTCCCTATGTGTTTGTTTATTGTTGTTATTATCTACTACTTAATGAAGGAAATCATACGGTATTTGACCTTCTCCCTCTGACTTATTTCACTTTGCATTATACCCTCAATGTCCATCCATGTTGTCACAAATGGCTGGATTTCATCATTTCTTATGGCTGAGTAGTATTCCATTGTGTACATATACCACAGCTTCTTTATCCATTCGTCCCTTGATGGGCACTTAGGTTGCTTCCAAGTCTTGGCTATTGTGAATAACGCTGCAATGAACACAGGGGTGCATGTACCTTTGCAAACTGGTGTTTCCAAGTTCTTTGGATAAATACCCAACAGTGGAATAGCTGGATCATATGGTAGTTCTATCCTTGATTTTTTGAGGAATCTCCATACTGTTTTCCATAGTGGCTGCACCAGTTTGCACTCCCACCAGCAGTGTATGAGAGTTCCCTTCTCTCCACATCCTCTCCAACACATGTTGTTTCCTGTCTTGTTAATTATAGCCATTCTGACGGGCGTGAGGTGATATCTCATTGTAGTTTTGATTTGCATTTCCCTGATAGTGATTTTGAACATCTTTAAATGTGTCTGCTGGCCATCTGTATATCTTCTTTGGAGAAATGTCTGTTCAGGTCTTTTGCCCATTTTTTAATTGGGTTGGTAGTTTTTTTGTTGTTGAGATGCATGAGTTCTTTATATATTTTGGAGATTAAGCCCTTATCAGATGTATGGTTTGCAAATATCTTCTCCCAATTGTTAGGTTGTCTTTTCGTTTTGTTGATGGTTTCCTTTGCTGTGCAGAAGCTTTTTAGTTTGATGTAGTCCCATTTATTTTTTCTATTGTTTCTCTTGCCCGGTCAAATGTGGTGTTTGAAAAGATGTTGCTAAGACCGATGTCGAAGAGCGTACTGCCTATGTTTTCTTCTAGAAGTTGCATAGTTTCAGGTCTTACATTCAAGTCTTTAATCCATTTGGAGTTAATTTTTGTGTATGGTGTAAGGTAAGGGTCTACTTTCATTTTTTTGCATGTGGCTATCCAGTTTTCCCAACACCGTTTGTTGAAGAGACTTTCTTTTCCCCATTGTATGTTCTTGGCTTTTTTGTCAAAGATTAGCTGTCCATAGACGTGTGGGTTTATTTCTGGGCTTTCGATTCTATTCCATTGATCTGTGTGTCTGTTTTTGTGCCAGTACCATGCTGTTTTGGTTACTATAGCTTTGTAGTATATTTTGAAATCAGGGAGTGTGATACCTCCAGCTTTGTTCTTTTCTCTCAGAATTCCTTTAGCTATTCGGGGTCTTTTGTTGTTCCATATAAATTTTAGGATTCTTTGTTCTATTTCTGTGAAAAATGTTGTTGGAACTTTGATAGGGATTGCATTGAATCTATAGATGGCTTTAGGAAGTATAGACATCTTAACTATGTTAATTCTTCCAATCCAAGAGCATGGAATATCTTTCCATTTCTTTGTGTCTTCTTCAATTTCTTTCAGAAATGTTTTATAGTTTTCGGTGTACAGATCTTTCACCTCTTTGGTTAAGTTTATTCCTAGGTATTTTATTCTTTTTGTTGCAATTGTAAATGGGATGGTATTCTTAATTTCTCTTTCTGCTACTTCGTTGTTAGTGTACAGAAATGCAACTGATTTTTGTATGTTAATTTTGTATCCTGCAACTTTACCATATTCGTTTATTACTTCTAAAAGTTTTCTGGTGGATTCTTTAGGGTTTTCTATACATAAAATCATGTCATCTGCAAATAGTGACAGTTTCACTTCTTCCTTTCCAATTTGGATCCCTTTTATTTCTTTCTCTTGCCTGATTGCTCTGGCTAGGACTTCCAATACTATGTTAAATAGGAGTGGTGACAGTGGGCATCCTTGTCTGGTTCCTGTTCTTAGAGGGATAGCTTTCAGTTTTTCACCATTGAGGATGATATTAGCTGTGGGTTTCTCATATATGGTCTTTATTATGTTGAGGTACTTTCCTTCTATACCAATTTTATTCAGAGTTTTTATCATAAATGGATGCTGTATCTTGTCAAATGCTTTCTCTGCATCTATTGAGATGATCATGTGATTTTTGTTCTTCATTTTATTAATGTGGTGTATTACGTTGATTGATTTGCGAATGTTAAACCATCCCTGCATACCTGGAATAAATCCCACTTGATCATGGTGTATAATCTTCTTAACGTATTGTTGTATGCGATTTGCTAGTATTTTGTTGAGGATTTTCGCATCGATGTTCATCAGTGATATTGGCCTGTAATTTTCTTTTTTTGTGTTGTCCTTGTCTGGTTTTGGTATCAGGGTAATGTCAGCTTCGTAGAATGAGTTAGGGAGCTTCCCCCCCTCCTCAATTTTTTGGAAGAGTTTGAGAAGGATAGGTATTAAGTCTTCTTTGAATGTTTGGTAGAATTCACCAGGGAAGCCGTCTGGTCCTGGACTTTTATTTTTGGGGAGGTTTTTGATTACTGTTTCGATCTCCTTACTGGTGATTGGTCTATTCAGATTCTCTACTTCTTCTTGATCCAGTTTTGGAAGGTTGTATGATTCTAAGAATTTATCCATTTCTTCCAGATTGTCGAATTGGTTGGCATATAGCTTTTCATAGTATTCTCTTATAATCTTTTGTATTTCTGAGGTGTCTGTTGTAACCTCTCCTCTTTCATTTCTGATTTTACTTATTTGTGCCTTCTCTCTTTTTTTCTTGGTGAGTCTAGCTAAAGGTTTGTCAATTTTGTTGATCTTTTCAAAGAACCAGCTCTTGGTTTTATTAATTTTTTCTATTGTTTTTTTGGTCTCTATTTCATTTACGTCTGCTCTGATTTTTATTATTTCCCTTCTTCTACTGATTTTGGGCTTTGTTTGTTCTTCTTTTTCCAGTTCCTTTAGGTGCATTGTTAGATTGTTTATTTCAGATTTTTCTTGTTTGTTGAGATAGGCCTGTATCGCTATAAACTTCCCTCTTAGAACCGCTTTTGCTGTATCCCATAAATTCTGGCATGTCGTATTTTCATTTTCATTTGTCTCCAGGTATTTTTTGATTTCTTCTTTGATTTCTTCGTTAACCCAGTCGTTCAGTAGCATTTTGTTTAATCTCCATGTATTTGTGGCTTTTCTGATTTTCTTCCTATAGTTGATTTCTAGTTTCATACCGTTGTGGTCAGAAAAGACGCTTGGTATTATTTCAATCTTCTTAAATTTATGGAGACTTGTTTTGTGGCCTAATATGTGATCAATCCTGGAGAATGTTCCATGTGCATTTGAAAAGAACGCGTATTCTTCGGTTTTTGGATGGAATGCTCTGTATATATCTACTAGGTCCATCTGTTCTGGTGTGTCGTTTAAGGCCAATGTTTCCTTATTGATCTTCTGTTTGGATGATCTATCCGTTGGTGTAAGTGGAGTGTTAAAGTCCCCTACTATTATTGTGTTACTGTCTATTTCTGTTTTTATGTCTGTTAATAATTGCTTTATATATTTGGGTGCATCTACATTGGGTGCGTAGATATTTACAAGTGTTACATCCTCTTGTTGGATTGTTCCCTTGATCATTATGTAATGCCCTTGTCTCTTTTTACAGTTTTTGTTTTAAAGTCTATTTTGTCTGATATGAGTACTGCTACCCCAGCTTTCTTTTCATTGCCATTTGCGTGAAGTATCTTTTTCCATCCCTTCACTTTCAGTTTGTGAGTGTCTTTAGGTCTGAAGTGTGTCTCTTGTATGTAGCATATATATGGGTCTTGTTTTTTTATCCAGTCAGCCACCCGATGCCTTTTAACTGGAGCATTTAGTCCATTGACGTTTAAAGTAGCTATTGATAAGTATGTACTTACTGCCATTTTTTAACTTTTTTTTTTCCCTCAGTGTTTGAGTAGTCCTTCTCTGTTCCTTACTTCTTCTATACAGAATTGATGGTCACTTTAGTTTGACCTCTGTCTGAAAGCTCTGTTCTTTAACTCCCCTCCTCCTCATGTTTTTAATATCATATCTAACCTCTTTTTTGTGCATTTGTATCCATTACGTTCTAATCATAGGAATAGATAATTTTTCCTATTTGTGGTCTTCTCTTTTCCCCTTAAATCAGTCCCTTTAACACTTCTTGTAGCACTGGTTTCTTGGTGACTAACTCCTTTAATTTTTGCTTATCTGGGAAAATTTTGATCTCTCCTTCCATTTTGAATGATAACCTTGCTGGGTAGAGTATTCTTGGCTATAAGTTTTTTCCTTTTAGCACTTTAAATATATCGTGCCATTCTCTTCTAGCCTGTAAGGTTTCTGCTGAGAAGTCAGCTGATAGCCTTATGGGGTTTCCTTTGTATGTAACTTGACATTCTCTTGCGGCTTTTAGGATTCTCTCTTTATCTTTAATTCTGGACATTTTGATTATGACGTGTCTTGGTGTGGGCCTCTTTGGGTTTATCTTGTTTGGGGCTCTCTGTGCTTCCTGTACCTGGATGTCTGTTTCCTTCCTTAGGTTAGGGAAGTTTTCATCTATTATTTCTTGAAATAGATTCTCTGCCCGCTTGTCTCGCTCTTCTCCTTCCGGGACACCTATAACACGGATGTTAGTGCGCTTGATGTTGTCCCAGAGGTCCCTTAGACTGTCCTCACTCTTTTTAATTCTTTTCTCTTTTACCTGTTCACCTTGGGTAATTTCTTCTAGTCTTTCTTCCAGCTCACAGATCCGTTCTTCTGTATCCTCTACTCTGCTTTTGAGTCCCTCTAATGAATTTTTCATTTCCAGTATTGTATTCTTCATTTCTGATTGGTTCTTTTTTATATCTTCCATTTCTTTGTTGACATTCTCACTGAGTTCATCTATTCTTCTTCCCAGATCAGTAAGCATCCTTAACACTCTCATTTTGAACTCTCTGTCGGGTAGGTTGCTCATTTCTGTTTCACTTAGTTCCTTTTCTGGGGTTTTGTCCTGTTCCCTTACTTGGAATGTATTCTTTTGCCTCCTCATTTTGCCTTTCCCTGTGCTTGTGTCTACGTATTAGGTAGGTCAGCTACGTCTCCTGCTCTTGGATAGGTGACCTTATGTAAGTGATGCCTTAGGAAGCTTCCAGTGTGCTTCCCTCAGTTCTCAATGTTCCAGGGGTGGCCCCTATGTGGGCTACGTGTGTCCTTCTATTGTGGCCTGTTAGCTCTCCCTATAGGCGCCCAGGGAGGTTGAGTTATGCTCCTGGCCAGCTGTTGTAATGCTCAGCTGCTTGTAGTTGTTGTGGGCCCTTCAGTCTCTTTATCAGGTGTGGGGCACCCCAGCACAGTTGGCTGTAAGTTCTAATACCACATTTGTGTTGCAGTATTTCTTTTAAGTGAGTAGGCCCCCAGCATGGCAGGTTGTTAGGCTCAGGGCCTTACAATTGCTGCAAGCCTCTAGCCTATTATGTCTCTTGTCAGCTCTCTGAGGATTGCAGCTGGGTGGGGCTGGCCTCAGGCACAGGAATACCCAATTGTTTCAGGCTTTGGAAGGTGGGGTAAACCTCCTATGTGGATCTTTGAGAAGCACAAGTCTTCTGCAGCTGACACGCCCTGTTGCCCACAGGTCCACACACACAGTCAACACAGTCCTGCCCCGTGTGAGCACCCCGACCTCCCCAAGCAGACCCAGTCTCTCCACCGCGGGAGCCCCACACACTCCGCCACCGCCCCACACTCTCCACCCGCTCCTTGTGCACACCCTGCCCCGCTCAAGTCGGCTCAGTTGCCAGGCTGCAGAGAATCCAGTCACCAATCTATGCAGGCCCACACGTTGCCTGAGGGCTTGTTGTTGGGTGGGGCCAGTCTTTAGGGTGGGCTGCCTGCCCTGGCTGAGCTGGATTAAATCAGTGCTCTAGCGGGTGGAGCAGACCCTGGGCTAGCTGACCTCAGGGAGCACTCCAATGGCGTCTGTGTCAGCACGCTCACACCAGGCCACCACAATGGCTGCCACCAATGTCCCAGTCCCTGGAGAGGTCTCACCCCTCACCGAGATGCACTCAGGGCCTATTAGGTGAGTCTCTTGTCACCAAAGCACTGTGCACCTTTCTTTCTGGTGATTTTAGGATGCTTTCTGGAATGGGTGAGTTTGTGCACGGGCCCTTTAAGAGCCAGTTTTAGTTTCTTTGTGAACCGGGTTTTCTGGGGGTATTCCCCAATGTTTTAGTAGCAGGCAAAGTCAGACATTATGCCGCTGGTGTCGATTGTGCTGGGTCCACAAAACGCCCACAGTGGGGGCGCTCCCCGGCTCAGGGCCCCGCGCCTCCAGGCAGGGCTGCGTACCTGTGAGCTGCTCCCGGCGGCCATGAAGCTGGCGGCTTGTGAAGGTGGCGTTTTTCCTCTCCGGAAGGGAGTCTCTGCCTCTTCTACCCCAGTTAGGATTGTCCGTTGTTGTAGGAGTTCCTCTTATCCAGTTTTCAGTTCTGTCTCAGGGGTAATTTTTCCACGAGTAGTTGTAAATTGGCTGTGTCCACGAGAGGAGGTGAGTTCAGAGTCTGCCTACGCCGCCATCTTGACTCTGCTCTTCTGGAAGACTTTAAAATTCTTCCTTTAATTGGTAGACTGGTCCCAAGTTAATGGCACAGTCCAAATATACTTTTTTTTTTTTTTTTGTGAGGAAGATCAGCCCTGAGCTAACATCCATGCCAATCTTCCCCTTTTTGCTGAGGAAGACTGGCCCTGGGCTAACATCTGTGTCCGTCTTCCTCCACTTTATATGGGACGCTGACACAGCATGGCTTGACAAGCGGTGCATTGGTGCGCACGCGGGATCCAAACCCAGGCCGTCAGCAGCGGAGCACGTGCACTTAACCACTACGCCATGGGGCCGGTCCATAGACTTTTTTAAATGAAACATTCTTCATTTTGTGTTGTCTTATGTTTCCTCATGATTAGATTGAGTTTATGCATTCTCAGCCAGAACACAGCTAATATTGTGTCCTTCTCAGAGTATCACAGCTGGAGGCATATGATGTTCATCTGTCCCTCATTGGTAATATTAACCCTGATCACCCAATCAAGTGTGTTGCCCGATTTTCCCACTTTTTCCCCCCTCCCTTCACAACCAGTGAGCAGTTTGTAGGGAGACACTTTAAGACCATGCAAATATCCTGTTCGTTATCTAATTTTCCGCTTGTATAATAGAAAAGCCCGGCAGCAACCGCTGTTACCAGGTTATCAGAGTCAATATCACTAGGAATGACACTGATATCATGAGCCACTGATACGATACACTAAAAAGGGCATGGCATCATTTTGGTGGTCCTTTTGGCAGGAATGCCTGACTTCAGTCAATCATGAGACAACACCAGACAGGCACTAACTGAGGGACGTTCAGCAAAATAACTGATCAATACTCTTCAGGGCTATCAAGATCATGAGAAACAAAGGAAGACTGCGGAAGTGTTGCAGATTGCAAAAAATCAGGGAAAAATAACAACTAAGTGCAATATAGGATCTTGAGTGGGATTCTGAAACATAAAAAAAAGACATCAGTGGAAAAACTACCAGGTAGAGTTCGAATAGGGTCTTTAGTTTCACTAATGGTATTGTACCAATGTTAATTTCCTGGTTCTTAAAATTTTACTAAGGTTACGTAAGATGCCAACACTAGGGGAGGGATACAGGGAAACTCTGTATTATTTTTAAAACTTTTCTGTAACTCTAAAAGTAGTTCAAAATAAAAAGTTAAAAAAAAATCTCTGGATTTAGCATCCACTGATGCTTCTTGCCTGATCCAATCTTTATCATGATGGTTACAAAATAATTTTCTAACTCTAGTAAGGTAAGCAGGAGACCTCCCTTCTCCCTATTTATTTTTTTATTATCCGTATGGACTCAGAAATTTCTGTATTTCTCAATTGTTTATAATTCATAACTGAACTTAATTATTTTCATGTTCAAATAGTCCCAGATTTGGCCAATGGAAGCTCCTTCAAGCTGGCTCGTGTCCTTGTGACATGTCCCCATTTTTTGAGTATTTCTTTACTTTCTGGCTTAGCAAGATGTTCCAGGTTCCTCTTATATCTATTATGCCCACCATTCCAATCAGCCATTTCTCTGAAAAGCCCTGATTTCTTTTAGCGGGGAATGGTTATTAGGAACCAAAGATCTAGGTCATAGGTGTGCTTGTTGCTACTGCGGCTTCTTTGCTGCTTCTTAGTTCTTTCAGTGGACAGAACTAGGAAATATATGCATGGATATACAAACATACATGTGCACATGGATATGCATATACATACACATACTTGAGAAATCATAAGTTCACATCAATATCTCCATTTCTAATCTATCCCCACAGGGTTCTTTCTTGCCTTCCTACATTCCCTATTTGTACGCCCCTTCTACCACTGTTAAGAACCCTGGCTCCCAATATCAACAGACTTATTCACCTGCTGAACCCTATAATACATCAAAAATCGTTTCAGAATTGCTTTGCCCATACCACAATAATCAATCCCACTACAAAAGAGTTCAGGGATCATTTGTATTTCTCCCTCCAATCCTCTGCCCAAGACTGAGCATATACAGTCAAATATTTGGATTAGTTTTCTTTCTCCCTCCCTCCCCACTTTCAGTATGATTATGGCATTCTTCCTGAGTTTCTTTTTTGTAATGATACACAAATATACGTATGCTTTATTTCCCTTCTTTCTTATATAAAAGATAGCATACTACACATTTTGCATTTTGTTTTAACTTAATATCTCCTGGAAATCACTCTCTCTCAGTTCATAGAGATCTTCTTCATTCTTTTTTACAGATGCAAAGAATCACCTTGTGCATAATATAATTTTATTTTGTTGGAGGTGTATCTTTAGGGTAATCCTAGAAGTGGGATGCGTGGGTTGAGGGGAAATGTATACGCAGTTTTGTTAGGTATTACCAAATTCTAATCCTGGTCTTACCATTTTGCATTCCTACCAGCAATATATGAGTGACTGTTTCCCCACAGTCTCGCCAAGAGTATATTGTCAAGTTGCTCAATTTTCTTTTTCTTTTTCTTTTTTTGGTGAGGAAGATTGACCCTGAGCCAACATCTGTGCCCATCTTCCTCTATTTTGTATGTGGGACGCCACCACAGCGTGGCCTGATAAGCGGTGCATAGGTCTGCACCCAGGATCCAAACCTGCAAACCCCAGGCCACCAAAGCAGAGTGCGCGAACTTAACCACTACTCCACTGCGCTGGCCTGTTCAAATTTTTCTCATGAGATGATGAGTAAACAATAGTATGTTTCATTTTAATTTGCATTTCTCTTATTATGAGTGAAATATAGCATCTTTACTTATGTTTAAAGCCACTTTTATGTATCTTTTTTCTGATTACCTTCTTCAAGCCCTGTACCCTTTTTCTATAGGATGTTTGGTCTTTTTTCCCCTCAATTATTATAAGTTATTTATGAATTCAGGATATTAACCCTTCATCTGTGATATGTTGCAAATATTTTTCTCCCAATTTGTCATTTGTCTTTTGATTCTGCTTGTGCTATTTTTGGTCACATAAACTCTTCTTTATTTATATGTAGATACATTTATCAATCTTTTAGTGTATCTAGATTTTGACTCATAGTTAGAAAAGCCTTTCCCTGCACTGAAGTTAAAAAAAAGGAATTCACTCATGTTTTCTTCTAATATTTATTTAGATTTGTTTTTTTACATTTAGAACTCTGATTCATTTGGAGCTTATTCTTGAGTATTATATGAAGGATAGATCTAATTTTAACTATTTTTTTTCTAAACGGCTATCTAGTTGTCCCAACACCAGTTATTAAAGACTATCTTTGTCCCAGTTATTTGAAATATCATTTTATCATACACTAGATTTTATATGTAGTTGGGTCTATTTTAAGACTTTCTATTCTATTATTCAATTATCTGTTTTTCTCTTCATGCACCAATACCATACTCTTAATTACAGAGGTCTTTTTGGTATATTTAGTATCTGGTAGGGCTAGTCCTTCCTTAGAGGTCTTCCATTTCACTGTTTTCCTAGTTTTTCTTGCATGTTTATTTTTCTATATGAACTTTACAATCAGCTTATCTAGTTCCATAAAATAGCTCATTGGAAATTTTATTGGTATTGCATTAAATTTATAAATGAACTTAAGGAGCACTGGTATCTTAAGAGTGTTGAGACTCCCTAATCAAGAATAAAGAACATCTGGGCCGGCCGCGTGGCTTAGCCGTTAAGTGCGCGCGCTCCGCTACTGGCAGCCCAGGTTCGGATCCCGGGCGCGCAGCAATGCACCACTTCTCTGGCCATGCTGAGGCCGCGTCCCACATACAGAAACTAGAAGGATGTGCAACTATGACATACAACTATCTACTGGGGCTTTGGGGGTGGGGGGAAAGGAGGAGGATTGGCAATAGATGTTAGCTCAGAGCTGGTCTTCCTCAGCAAAAAGAGAAGGATTAGCACGGATGTTAGCTCAGGGCTGATCTTCCTCACAAAAAAAAAAAAAAAAGAATAAAGGATGTCTTTTGGGTTGTTCAAGTCTTTTTATGTCTTTTAGAAGTGTTTTATAGTTTTCTTCATATGGGTTTTAGACATTTCTTAATAAGTTTATTCCTAAATATTTTATCTTTTTTCTTGCTAGTAAATTGGGCTCTCTCATTCGCTATGTCTTCTAACTGGCTATTATGTATGTATGAATGCTATTGATTTTTGCATATTAATTTTATATTCTGCTACCCTGCTAAATTCTCACTGTAGATGGTTTTTATCACTGATTCTCTAGGGTTTCCCAGGTATACTACCACGGCATCTGCAAAGAGAGATGGTTTTATATCTTCTTTTCTATTCTTATGCCTCTAACTGTTTTCTCTAGGCTAACTGCATTGGCTAACAGACCAGAACATTAGACAGGGGTGGAGAAGGCAGACATATTGCCTTGTTCCTGGCCTTAGTAGGAATGCCTCTCGAGTTTCCAATTAAGATGCTGAATTTAGGATTTATATATACATTTTATCATGTTAAGAAAATAGCCACCCATTCCTATTTTCTCAAGAGATCTTATTAGGAATGGGTATTGAATTTTGTCAAAGGCTTTCTCTGATTTATGAAGATAATCATACAGTCTTTATAGTAATATACTAACACTGAACCAACCTGTATCCCTGGTATAAACTCCACTTAGTCATGGTATATATTTTTTTAATATGGTATTGGAATCTGTTCCCTAAGATTTCATTTAAGATTTTTGTATCAATATTCATAAGTGACAACAGTCTATACAGTCAACCCTCCGTATCCAAGGGTTCTGCATCCATGGATTCAACCAACCGCGGATCAAAAGGCCTACAATGGCTGCGCCTGTACTGAACATGTACAGACGTTTTTTCTTGTCATTATTCCCTAAACGATACTGTATAACAATATTTACATATCATTTACATTGTATTAGGTATTATAAGTAATCTAGAGATGATTTAAAGTATACGGGAGGATGTGTATAGGTTATAGACAAATACCTCGGCATTTTATATAAGGGAGCGGAGCACCCATGGATTTTGGTATGTAAAGTTCCTGAAACCAATCCTCCTTGGATACAGAAGGATGACTGTCATTTTCTTTTTCTACGCTATCTTTATCAGGTTGAGAGTACTAACATTATACTTTATAAAGAGCATGTGGAAGTTCTCCCTATGTATGTACATCTCCTTACATACTACATATGCTCTAAAACAATTTATGTAGCATTGGGACTATCTACCTCTAACCTATAAAGGTTTGGTAGATGTGGCCTGTGCAACTATTTGGGCCTGGTGTTTTTGTGTGAAGTAATTGCTTAATAACTCTCTCATTTTTTTCTATGAAAATTGGTTTAAGCTTTCCATCTCAAGTTGGGTCAATTTATTAAACTTAACATGCCTAAGAAACTATCCATTTCCTCTAGTTTTTCAAATTCATTTGCATAGATATACACAAAGTAGTATCTTGGTATTTTTTGAGATTTTCTCTGTATTATTTCCCCCTTGCCATTCCTTATTTTGTATATTTGTGCTTACTCCATTGTTTTCTTGATTAATGATTTTGTCTGTTTTATTTTTTCAAAGAACCAGGATTCTGATGTATTAATTGGATCTACTGTTTTTCTGTTCTCTCTTTTATTAATTTCCACTTTTATTTTAATAGTTTCGTCTTTGTGCTTTTTTTTTTTTTTTTTGCTGAGGAAGATTCACCCTGAGCTAACATCTGTTGTCAATCTTCCTCTTTTTTTGCTTGAGGAAGAGTAGCCCTGAGCTAACGTCTGTTGCCAATCTTCCTCTTTTTTGGCTTGAGGAAGAGCAGCCTTGAGCTAACATCTGTTGCCAATCTTCCTCTACTTTGTATGTGGGTCACTGCCACAGTATGGCTGATGAATGGTGTAGGTCCATGCCTGGGATCCGAACCTGCAAATCCAGGCTGCTGAAGCAGAGTGTGCCGAACTTAACCACTAAGCCACAAGGCTGGCCCTTCTTTGTGCTTTCTTTCTGGTTTACTTTGCTGCTCTTTTTCTAGGTTTTGGTCTGGAAATTTAATTCATTTACTTTATTTCTTTTTTTTTTTTTTTTTTTGTGAGGAGATCAGCCCTGAGCTAACATCCGCCAATCCTCCTCTTTTTTTTTTTTTTGCTGAGGAAGACAGCCCTGGGCTAACATCTGTGCCTATCTTCCTCCACTTTATATGGGACGCTGCCACAGCATGGCTTACCAAGCAGTGCGTCTGTGCGCGCCCGGGATCCGAACCAGCGAACCCCGGGCCGCCGCAGCGGAGCGCACGCACTTAACCGCTTGCGCCACCGGGCCGGCCCCTTCATTATTTCATTTTTATTGATACAGGTGATTTTTAACAGCATTCCATGGATTCTGATATGTAGTGTTTTCACTATTTTTCAGAAATCCTATAATTTCTGTTTATATATTCCTTTTTATCCAAGACTTGTTTAGAAGGTATTTTATTTCCAGGTAGAAGGGCCTTTTTTGATTTTTGGTTTCATTTCTCATTTCTAGTTTTATTGCATTGTGATCAAAAAGAGGGGTCTATAACATTTCTACCTTACAGGACCTATAAAGGCTTTCTTTGTGCTCTAGTATATGACACAATGATCCATTTTTGTGAACATTCTATGTGCTTAAGAAGATACATTTTCGGGCCAGCCTCATAGCTTAGCGGTTAAGTGCAAGCACTCCGCTGCTGGTGGCCCGGGTTCAGATCCCGGGCGCGCACCGACGCACCGCTTGTCTGGCCATGTTGGGGCCGTGTCCCACATACAGCAACTAGAAAGATGTGAAACTATGACATACAACTATCTACTGGGGCTTTGGGGGAAAAATAAATAAATAAAATAAAATTATAAAAAAAAAAAAAAAAAGAAGATACATTTTCTTTTATTAAAGTATCCTCCACATATTTTAAATACTCTTCATATTTTGCATCTCTTTACAATCTTTGCTTTGTTTACGTATCCCCAGACCTGTATTCCACTTCACTAACTTTCTCTTTAGCAGTGTTCCGTCTACTGTTAACTATCTATTAAGGTTTTCATTTCTAAAAGTTTTCTCTGGTTGTTTTCCAAATCCATCCCTTCTTGTTTTGTGGATTCTATTCCTTCATTTACATATTTGAATGTTAAATATCACATTAAATATTTGTGTTAAATATTTACAGTCCCTTTTAGATTGCTCTATTCAAATCCTTGAATGTGAATTTTCCCATTGCTAGACATGTCAGTCTTTCTTGTCACAGACTTCCTTATACGTTTTATAATTTTTTACTCTAAACATATCTTCTATGGACTTTTTTTTAAATGAACTGAATATGTATATTGCTAGAATGCTTAACAAATTTGTAAAGGATATAAAAAGATGATTAATTCAATGGTCAACAGAATCAGGATACAAAAAGATCTTGATAGAATGAAATGAGATTAATCTAAAGAGATGATAATTAACAGATATAAATGTAAAATTTTTTTATGTGAGTTCTAAAAACTAACTACAGAAGTTCAAAAATGAAGGAAATTTAGCTTAATATCAACACATGCAAATATGACTTGGGGTTTTTAGTTGCTTGTAAGAGCAATGAGACAATAGTATGATATTGCTGCCAAGAAGTTGATTTTGCATTAATGAAAGAATGAGGGAAATGTTAGTACCTCTCTACTCTAGTGGTAGAATACACTTGGAGCCTGTGTTCAATTTGAGGTATAAAACTTTAAGGGAAATGTTAAAACAGAAATGTTCAGAGGACTATGCCCATGTTGGTGAAGGAACTTAAAACTAGGAAGAGCTGAAGGAACTTTTCTAACATTTATTCAGTGCCTATTCAATGTTAGATGCTTTATAGACATCATCTCATTTCATCCTCACAAAAATCAAGAGATAGGTATTCTTTTTGTGATAAGCAATAATCAGAAAAGTAATTCATAGCATCTGTTTATATCATGGATTTGCTCTAGTTCTTATTTTTGCTTATTTTATAGTGTAATGTTAAAGCCTCCTCAAATTCCTTTTGGAAGTAGAATATAAATTCTAAATAAATTAATTAAAAGCTGGTTTTAACCAAATCTTAAATTGTCTATAGGATGATTCAAGTTGCAGCTCACGCAATGGGCTGTCTCAAAAAGCTGCTGCAACAACAATCTTAGATAATTTCAAAGAAAAAAAAATCAGAGCACATCACTACATCAGTTGCCAGTTAGTGTCAGGTAACAGAGATTAAAATGCATCTAGCTTCAATGACTACAACACTAGCCCATAAAAATTCCCATAAAAACATAATACTCAAAGGCTTAACTTATTTATACATATATATTAATATCTAAGGTTAATCTTAAGGAAGGATTCTTTTCCATGCAGGGACTGAATAAGCTGAGATCACTTATTATGGAAAAAGAACTCTATGAGGAGAGAAAGATTAGAAAGAACAAACAGCATAACATGTAAGGTGATTATTGTCCCATTTTATAATCACATACTTACAGTGACGACACAGTTGGTTTTCTCTTTTACTAATAACTTCAAATTATTTTACTGCTTATGAATTTATCTTCTTTAGGGAAAAATATAAATAAATAAAGAAACATCACTAGACAAATCTAATGTCTCACATCAATAACTATAGGCTGGATATTACCTTCAAACAGCATTGTTCTAAAAACCATAAAAGTATACTAATTTGCCTATATACATACAGTTGCATAAATGTTGTTTAAATGTTATACAGTTGTATAAATGTACACAAATGCCCTTAATGTACACAAATGCCCTTAAGTTGTCCATTTCTCTTCCTCTCCCTCATTGCTTTATATCTATGAGTTGTTATCAAATAAATCCTTGTCTCCTACGGAGAGTGGGGGGTAGATAAGTGGCAGAATCATTTTTCTATCTAACATGTCCTTTGAATTTGTCATCATGCTTGACATTTGCTTTTAGTAGAACGTGCTTCCTAATACTCACATCATCTTCTTTCAAGGTTTGAAGAAATTCCTGTAGTCTGTCTGCTGTTTTTTCTGCTGCCAGGGATATAATTTTCTGGTCCATTTTTGCACATATCAGAGAACTGTAAGGGAAAAATGTCAGAGCTGGATGAGATTTTTGGAAGTAAACAACCTTGAATTTTTTCCTTCCCTACCTGTTAACTGAGTATTTCACACATATTACAGACAATGTACGCAGTGGGTACACAACAGGCTAAGGACTACTAACTAGTATAACTAGGTGATTCTTTTCCAAACCAAAATAATCTCAAATTCCCTAGAATTTCCTGATTAGAAACTTGTATTCTAATCAAGTGGTTTCACAATTTTTGCCCATATTTCTATCATATTTTTTAGCACCTAACCAGCACATTGCCTAGAACAAAGCTGTCATTTAACAGTATATCAAATATGTAATAAATTATTATAAACATTTGATAAATAAATGAATAAGCCAACAGCACTGTAAATACAAAGTGCCAATTAAATGGTATAAAAACAAATGAGAAGTTAAGGCTAAAGAAAGAAATGTGTGTTCAAATGTCAAGGCTTCCCAGCATAGGAAAGCTTGAACTGGAACTTAGAGATTAAATTTAGATAGTCAAGATAACCAGATGGTATAATTATACATTAGTGGGAAGGAGAGCATCAGAAAGAAAGGCATTCGTATGAGAATTTGAAAAACTTATTTGGGGACAACAAGTAGACTGCTTGAGGCAGAGAGTTCAAGTAGGGAAGTAGTTAGTAAGAAAGCTAGAAAGATAGGTTGAAAATAAACTGCACGATCTTAAATGCCAGGTTAAGGAATTTAGGTTTTATTTTGTAAATAATAGAGAGCAATCAAAATTTGGGAAGCAAAAGAGAATCTGACAAGATTGAAACAGTGTTTGAGGAAACTGAATCTGGCATCAATGTGCAGATTAAAGTAGAAAAGGAGTAAGGTTAAAGAGCACAGGCCAGGAGGTTATTCCGGGCTATTTTAGTGTAAGGCAAAGGCCTGCATTAGGGTGGTAACTCTGGAAGTGGAAAGGATGAAATGGAGTCACATTAGACAGAAAGGATTTAGCAAGTAGCTATGGGAGTATTATGGGAAGGGAAAAATGCAGACTGGTGGAAAGAAAACCTGCTCCTCCTCCTGTACTTCCTCCTAATTTTCCCATCTCCGTAAATTATACCATCATCCACTCAGCAGCTCAAACTAGAAACATGGGCAACATTCTTAACTTCACTTTCATCCTCCACACCCACTACCAAGTCCTATCAATGTTACCCTCCAAACATAACTCAAATCTGTCTACTTCTGACCAAGATCCACTACTGCCACTCTACTCCAAAGCCACCATCACCTCTCACCTGAACTACAATAGCTTCCTAACTTGTCCCTCACACAGCAACTAAAGTAATCTTTTTGAAAAACAAACCAGATTATTTGACTCCATCTCCATCTCCACTCTCATTTTAAAACTCTTCAGTGGCTTTTCATTGCTCTCATATCAGTCCAAAATCCTTAAGTCATAATAAACAAGTCCTGCAGGGTCTGGCCCATGCCTAACTCCCTTCCTCGCTCTATACTCCAGCCACACTGAACTGCTTTCAGTCCTTCAAACCACCGAGTTCCTCCTGTCACAGGCCCTTACACATGATTTTCTGTCTGGAACTTACACAAACACACTTCCTTTCACCTCCTGCCCCCTAATCTTTCATTGTTAATTCCTACAAATCCTTCAGATCCCAGCTCAATCCACACTTCCTCAGAAGCTCAGTCTAGTTTCAATGCTCCTCTATTACACTCTTGCAAGGCAAGAATTCTCTCTCTTACCATCACACTTTCAACATTACACCTGTCATTACTAAATTAAGGACTCCATCTCCCACTAGACTAGAAACTGCACGAGGGCAGGGGGCCATATCTAGTTTTGTTTGTCACTGAACCTCCAGTACTTAGCACAGTACCTAGCCCAGAACAGGTGCCCAATAAGTATTTCTGGAACAAATGAATTACTGAAGCCCTACAATGGGCAAGACTCTGGGCCCAGCACTTTACATTCATTAATTTGACCCTCACACCAACCCTATGAGGTAGGTGTTATTATCCCCGGTTTAGAGGAAGATCTTTTGGGATTCAGAAACAGTAATGAAATTCCTCAGCTTAGAATGCTAGTAAGACGCAGAAGCAGAACTGAAGCCCAAGTCTGTCCAGCTGCAGACCCCAAGATCCCATGCTTTTAACTACTGCCGCCAGTTAGGGCCCGAGTGGCAAAGAGGATACACAAAAGGCATCCCGACCGAAAGAGCCGAACAGGCAAGAGAGGAATATGCCGAACTCAGTCTACTTCAGCAGGTACATTTGCTAAATCCGACCTAAAACCAGAGGTGCGTGGCAGACAGGCGGCCGTTAAGTCCCCGTGCGCACAGAAGAGTCCTCGTCCCGAGGCCCTCGGATCAGGGAGGCACCACTGGAGTGAAACGCCGCGGCTTTGCGCCAGGCTCCGCAGAGGGAACCTAGAAAACGAGGCGGCTGGCGATGTGGGCTGGGACCGCGCCACACAGGCGAGCGGGATTCCGAGACATTGCTCAGACGCAGGAGCCGAGCCCTGACGGCGCGGGAAGAGGCTAACAGAGCGCCGGGGGTGCGGCCCGCCGCCGGAGGAGGGAACGCGGCGCACAGGTACCCTTCCAGGCCGCAGAAAACACCAGAACGCCACCCCGGAACGGCAGCCCTCCTGTCCTCACAGACCTGGTCCCTCCCCGCGGCTGAGTCCCACCGCCCGGGCAAGGCGCGAAGCCCCTGGGCACAGTCTCCTCGCCCTCTTTGCCGCCGCAAACTTCCAAAAATCCCGCGCAACCGCACGCCAACGCACTTCCGTCCCTCGCAAGAGCAGGTCCCGCCCCCGCGGCTCACTTCCGCCACCCGGAGCACGCGGGTGGGGTGTACCATTAAGGCAGATGAGGTGGGGGGAACCGTCAGGAGTCGTCGGACGTTCCCACTCACAGGCGGGGGAGGCGCGGCCTGGGAACTCGAATTCCAGACCGCAGAGTGAGCATGCGCAGCGTGGCCTGGGCGTAGCCGGCGCAGTGTTGACCGGTAAAGACTTTCTGTTGTACTATTGCGGAGTCAGTGCGAGAGGACGAATTAAGTGGTCCTGCAGGTCTTTGTACTGGAAGCGCCTGGAAGGCACAGGAAGGTGTCCTACTCCTTGTGCCAGCCGAGGTGCCATTAACCCCTCAGATGTAAGCCCCATGTGGCCAGGGCTTTTTGTTATTCCCAGTGTGAAACCCCAGCATTTAGCGCATAGCCTGGCAAAGCAATAAATATTTGTTAAATAAACAACTGATGGTAGAGCAAAGAGCAATGGAGGGGAGGGCCGAGAGTCTATTTTAGGAGCAGCTGTTGAAGGAGTAGCTTGTGCAAAGGGCCTAAGAGCAACAAGTGAGCGGGATACTGGCTGGTTCGGGAGGTCAAGGCACTTGGCGTGGGGGTGGGAAAGCAGGGGCTTGGAAGTCCTTTTCACACCAGGGGCAGTGGGGAACAGCTTATGTGGAAGGACATGTTTGTATTCACCTAGTAGGACTGTGTCTCTGGCAGGTGAGCACCGCAGAGATTGTTCAAAAGAGATGATGGGGGTAGGGAGAACTGAAGGCAAGACCCCTTAGGAGGCTATAATTTGTCCTGGAGATACATGGTGGTGGCCCAAATGGTGGCAATGGGGACAGGCAGAAAGGAGTGGACCTCAAGTGAAAGACATTAGGAAGTCAAGTGCACCGGGCTTGGGAGACGTGGGAGGAGGTGAGGAATATTCAGGCTTGAGCAACAGGGGTGGGAGTGGGTTGACACTGACAATTGACTGGCAGGGAGCACACGTCCAAGCTGCTACAAATTTGTGTGTCTGTGTAGCTCACACAGGCTCATTCACCTCTGTGAGCCTCCATTTCTGCATCCCAGGTGCACTCCTGAATTGCCTGTGTGTCTACCTACTGGCATGGACAATTCAGGGGTCTTGTCTCCCCTTGTTGCGTGAATGTATCATCTGTGTTTTCCATTAGCACTAATGGGTGTTACATATGCAAAGGAAGAGAACAGACTCAGATTCATAACAGGGTTTTCCACTCCAGTGTAAGCTTCCTTACTAAGCAGCAAATCTTATCCATCTGCTTTAACCAACTAGACTCCGTAGACTGGGCAGCTAGTGATACACTGATTGTAGAAAATACTGCCAGTTAAAAACAGGTTTACAATAGTAGAACTAAATGTTCTTCAGACCTTGTCAATAGTTCATGTTTGTGTAATAACATTATAGCTACTAATATTTGCAGGAGTCCAGAGAAGAACTACAAATGGAGGCCCCCTATCATTCCCAACTCAAGTCCTGCAGTGTGAAGGGCTTCGTATGCCTGTACGTGGACACCTAGCCCAGAGCCACACCATGCCTCTCCCCTAAAGCTGCCCTTCACTACCCTTTCGGCATAGGGCTATGCACACTAACAGGTCCCCTCTGAGGAGGGTGGACCTAGTAAGGGGCTTCTATAGACCAAGGAAGCAAGCTTGGGAATCTTTGGGAAGATACCCAGAGCATGCTCTAAAGGAGGGTGTTTGGGCTTCGGTGGATACACCCTCTAGGTTCCTTGGACTCCTCATCATCTAGGAAGGGGGCCAATAAGGCACCCACTCAGCCCAGGAGCTTCAGTTGCCTGGGTTTAAGGGCACCTTGCTTGAGAGAATAATCAAGGTGGCATGTCTAAAGAGCCTAGCACTTAGAAGCACTTAATAGTGTTAGTTCCCTCCAGCAATTCCACTTCTGGGTATATATACAAAAGAATTGAAAGCAGGAACTCAAACAGATATTTCTACACCTATATTCATAGCAGTATTATTCACAGTAGCCAAAAGGTAGAAATAACCCAAGTGTCTGTGGACATGAATGGATAAACAGAATGTGGTATATGCATACAATGGAATACTGTTCAGCCTTAAAAAGAAAGGAAATCCTAGGGCCGGCCCAGTGGCTTAGCGGTTAAGTGCACTCGCTCCGCTACTGGTGGCCCTGGTACGGATCCCGGGTGCGCACGGACGCACTGCTTCTCCGGCCATGCTGAGGCCGCGTCCCACAGCTGGTCTTCCTCAGCAAAAAGAGGAGGATTAGCATGGATGTTAGCTCAGGGCTGATCTTCCTCACAAATAAATAAATAAACAAATAAATAAAAAATAAAGGAGATCCTGACACATGCTACAACATGGATGAACCCAAAGGACATTAAGCTAAGTGAAATAAACCGGTCACAAAAAGACAAACTGCATGATTCCACTCAAATGAGGTATCTAAAGTAGTCAAATTCATACAAACAGAAAGTAGAATGTTGGTTACCAAGAGGCTGGCTGGAGGGGAAAATGGGGAGTTGTTTAATAGGTATAGAGTTTCAGTTTTGCAAGATAAAAAAGTTCTGTTTTACAACAGTGTGAATGTACCTAACACTATTGAAGTGTACACTTAAAAATGGTTAAGATAATAATAATTTTAAAAAAGACAATACTCCCTGGGCAGCTCACAGGATTGTTAAGGAAAACCAATTGACTCCACCGTGAAGAAATTCCAGTTTGATAGGGTTTGAGGTAGAGGTTTAACAGCTCACTATTTGTATCCCAGTGTCTAGAAAAGTGGCACACAGTGGGGTACTCCATAAATGTTTCTCAATGAGGACCTTACTATCACTTACCCCTCTCCGACCTTAATCTTTAACCTGTGGCTTTCTACAGCTTCCCTCCTATAAACATGACCATAACAAAATACCATAGACTGGGTGGCTTAAACAACAGACACTTATTTTCTCTGAGTTCCAGAGGCTAGAAGTATGAGATCAGGGGGCCACAATGGTCAGGTTCTGGTGAGAACCGTCTTCCTGGCTTGCAGATGGTGCCTTCTCGTTGAGTGCTCATGAGGCCTTTCTCCATGTGTTCATGTGGAGAGAGAGAGCTCTGATGTCTCTTCCTCTTCTTATAAGGGTACTAATCACGAGGGCCCTGCCCTCATGACCTCATCTAAAGTTAATTACCTCCCAAAGGCCCCACCTCCTAATACCATCACATTGGGGGTTATGGCTTCAACATATGAATTTGGGTGGGACACAAACATTCAGTCCACAGCAAACACATCTTTTTCTTTGGTGGTGGAGAGTTAAAGCCAAGTTCCCATCTGAGAACACCTATTTGTTTTTCTTCATATTGTTAAACCTACTGAATTCTACAATACTCTTTGAACAGGCATACTGAGTGATTTTTTTTGTTCTACTCATTGCTTTAACCTCCCACTCCCCCACTGCCACAGGGCAGATCCTTCTTTGTGGAATGAGCATGCCTCCTGGAGGAAGTGGAGCTTTTTAGAGCAGGAGGTGGCTGCCAGCCTTGCAGGTCAGCCCCCGCTAGTCAGGACACTTGCACTTACCACTGTGTGATTTTAACGAAGGTGCAGAATGTCCCTCGACCTGCATTTTCCCATTTCTCAAAGGAGGGGTTGAGACCCAGGCATTCCTTAGGGTCCTCCTTAGCCCGGGAGAATTATTACTAGGCAAAGAGGGAATTGCAGTGACCAGACTCTGGCTGCTTCCAGGAAAGTGAGGGAATGTTGCCTTCCCCAGGAGCCAGGGGGCAGGTATGACTTCCCTGGGCAGTCACACCTGTTTCCATCTTGTTTCTGGAGGAGAGGGCAACCTTGTGTGTTGAATGATGAGAGGGCTTTTAGTGACCTGGACTCCACTCCTTGCAACTGTGTGGCTTCGGGCAGGTCCCCTCACCTCTCTGACTCTCAGTTCCCTATTCTGTAAAAAGGGGGAATATGCTCTCTACCTCACATCTGGAAGGACTGGATGAGATAATGCGGGTAAGGCACCTGCCCCAGTAAAGAATGGGGGCACAGCAAATGTGAGCCCCCTCCCTGCTTGCCTCCAGCCTGGCAGAGAGAGCTAGGAAGCCCATGATTTTCTGCCGATGTGGCCGGCACAGGTGTCCGGGCCAATGAGGGCAGCGTCTCCCCTTACACAGTGGCACTATTGTTCCAGGCGGAGGAGCTGGACATGAACGTGACTCTTGGGAGGGGGGAAGGGCAGTGCAGAGGCGAGAGAAGGGCTGTGAGCAGAAAATAATGCCGCAGAAAGCTCTGCTCCCTGAAAAGGGCCTCGTGGCCTGCTCGCATCCTGAAAAGCTCTGTGCAGCCCACTCCCATCAGGGCTGTGCCATTAACTCAAAAGTGTTCTTGGTGCACAGGAATGTTCTTCATGATGGAATCCATCACCTGGCTTTGACAGAGCCTCTTCTGGGGCCTCCATGGTTCCTTCCCGTGGGGCAGCCTAAGCTCTCGCCCCCATTATCTCCCATGGGCCTCACACCCTGTGAAGTACTAGGAGAAAAATCCAAAATCCCATCTATATTAGTTTGCTCAAGTTGCCGTAACAAAGTACTACAGACTGAGTGGCTTAAACAACAGAAATTTGTTTTCTCACAATCCTGGAGGCTAGAAGTCCAAGATCAAGGTGTCGGCAGAGCTGGTATCTTTTGACACGTCTCTCTTTGGCTTGGCCTGTATCTTCACATCGTCTTCCCTCTGTAACTGTCTGTGTCCAAATTTCCTCTTCTTATAGGGACACCAGTCATATTGGATTAGGGCCACCTTGATGGCCTTATTTTACCTTAATTACCTCTTTAAAGACCCTATCTCCAAATACAGTCACATTCTGAAGTACTGGGAGATAGGACTTGAATATATGAATTTGAGGAGGACACAGTTAAGCCCATAACATCATTTTACAGGTGTAGCAACTGAGGCCTGAGAGGGTCAACAGTTTTTTTTTTTTTTTTTTTTTTCCTGGCAGGGACTTAAGCCCTCTGGGTTTATTAATTCAAAGTTCACAGTTCCATGCTGGGCAGGCCACCCTGGGCTCCTCTCCACTCCCTAGGGTGGGGGCTGCAGGGCTGGCTGGTAAGTGCTATTCTCCCCACCCCATAGGGTTCCCTGATCGCGTGGAGCTGGCCCCCCTGCCCCTCTGGCAGCCTGTGGGCTAGAACCTCACGCTGAGCTGCCAGGTGGCTGGCGGGGTGCCCCGTGCTGACCTCACGGTGGTGCTGCTCCGCGGGGAGGAGGAGCTGAGCCGGCAGCCAGCTGTAGGGGAGGCCATCCAGGTCAACGCCACCGTGCTGGCCCGCAGAGAGGACCATGGCTTGTAGTAAGCAGGGCCAGGACTAGAATCAGGGCAGGAGACCCTCCCTCTCTGTCCTCCTTTCTCTGCTGCCTCCACCCCTAAGTGGGCCACCACTGCCTTGCCCCAAAGAAGAAGAAGATGGTGGGCAAGGGCAGTCCTTGATCTACTTCCCCACCAATCCTCAGGGCTGATGGGAAGTGAGAGGCCAGGTAACATACTGTGCTGGGCACAGGCAGGAGGGGGAGAGGGCCAGAAGCTCTCTAGGGCAGTGTTTTTCAAACTTTTATGTGCACAGGAATCACTTGAGTTCCTTGTTAAAAATGCAGATTCTCATTTAGCCTGTCCATGGAAGGGCCTAAGACTCTGCATTTCTAACAAGCTCCCAGAAGATGCTGATGCTCTTAGTCTGCGGGCCACACTTCGAGGAGTGGCAAGGTTTAGACCAGCACTGTCCATTAGAAATATAATGAGAGCTGTTAAATTAAAACTAGAAAATTTTTAATTTTCTAATAACTATGTCAAAAAAAGTAAAAAGAAACAAGTGAAATTAACTCTAATATATTTTGAACCCAATATATCCAAAACATTATCATTTCAGAACATCAAGCCTTATAAAAATGATTAATGAGAAATCTTACACTCTTTTCTTTGTACTAAGTTTTCAAAATCCAGTAGGTGTTTTATATACACAGCACATCTCACTTTGGACTTGACATTTTTATCAGAAATATTTGGTTACAAAATCTATTTTGTAATTTTGTTGAATTTTGTTGAATTCTATCTATTCAGTCTATTTTGTTGAAAAAGTAAAATCACACACTAACTTGTTCCCAACATACTTAAAAGTTTTCCAATAACTGAATCCAGTATCAGTTTTTAAATCTGAATTTAAGTTAATTAAAATTTACATTTCAGTTCTTTGGTCACATTAGCCCATTTCAGGTGCTAAAAAGCTACATATGGCAAGTGGCTTCTGTATTGGACAGCATAGGACTAGACTTCCAGGGAGCAAAATGATGGAAATGAAGGGTTCCCCAGCTCCAGAGAGGACTTGGGAGGGAAACAGCCCAAGAGCCAGCAGCAACCAGAGCAGGAGTTCAGGGAAGGGGCTGTTGGAAGCAAAGGGCTTGAAGTTACCCTACTGCACCCCAACATCCGAGCCCCAGGCATCGCAGACTGCTCTGGAGGAAGGGGTCTGGAGAGGCGGGGGGTCAGGTGCTGGTCCCAGGGCACTGCCCTCTAGGGACACTCTCACAAGGCCCAGGGTCTCTGGAGAGAGCACAGGAGGGTGAAGAGATCCCAGACCTATCCCCAAGTAGGAATGGGTTAAAAAACAAGAACTATTTCTGGGGAAAACCAAAAAGCATTTCTGGGGACAGATTCTGGAGAATGTCCTGAGCACAGGAGCTTGACCCTTCCCCGGACACCTCCAGGAGGCAAAACCAGGACTGAGGGTGACATTATAGAAGACTGCCTGGGGCTCAGACCAAGGATTAGTTTTAAAACGAGGAGGATTGTCCAGTAGTGGAAACGGGGAGCTCCCTGCCCTTGGAATCCTGGAGAGAGAATATTCTAAATAATCACCCCCGCCCCCCAGTGGAATACCAGAGCGGAGACTGGGAAGCCACCTGTTGATGGGCTGCAGAGGGGTTTCTTGCTGTACAGAGAGTTGGATCATATGAGTCTGCTCCACCCAGATCCTACTGATTCTGTATTTGGAGTAACTGCCAGCATTTACTGCGCATTTACATTTACTGAGGGTCAGGCACTGAGCGAAGCCCTTGACTGCCGTTTCATCCTCACTAAAGCCATGAGCCTGTCCTCTATTATCCCCACTTCTCAGAGGAGGAAACTGAGTCACTGAGGAGTGAAGTCACTTCTCATAGCTAGAAGGTGCTTGAGCTACGATTTCAAAGTGGGCATCTGGTTCCAGAGGAGGCTCCTATCACTGCACCATACTGCCTAGAAGGCAGGTCGGCCTGTCTTGTCCTCTCCCCACTCAGCTTAACCAGCTACATTTCCCAACTGGCTCCACTCACTGTGGAGCTGACAACTACCACGCCAGGCCCTGCTGGGCGGAGGGAGATGGTAATAGGCCTGGATCATCACAGCTACCATTGCATCCCCATTCACATTGAAAATGTCCCTCTACCTCTTGCACGTCTTACTTGCAAGTGTAAGGTGTGCTTTCTCAGACCCCGTGCGATGAGAGGGAGGGCAGGGAGGAGGGGATGGGGCTGGCCCAGATCCCACTCCCACAGCCTGGCTTCCACATGGCTGAGCAGGAACTTGGGAGCAGACGCACACAAAGGAGGGCTTTGAGGTGGCTCCAGCCAGGCCCAGGCCAATCCCCTCTCCCCTCCGGTGCTTCGCTTGCCCCAATCTGGGCCTCCCTGTGAGCCTGATTTAACGGGAAACTGTGGGCCATGAGAAGTTCCTTGTGACACACTAATCCCAGCCTGCTGACTGGACCGCGCCCCCAGCAGAGGCAACCTCCTGGCTCTCGCTCCCCAAGGACGCAGGCTCCAGGTGGCCCAAGGAGGAGCTGCCAACTGAGCAGGTAAGTCAGTAGCAGGGGCCTGACTGGGCCAGGGAGCCCAGGACTGGGGTGAGGAGGCCAGGGGTGGTGAGACCACATCCCAGGCTGCCTGTAAAACAAACCAACTGGCCATTCTCCAGGTTGAGCCAGACCAACCTCATGGCAGATTTAGCAAATAAAAATACAGGACACCCAGTTAAATATGAATTTCAGATGAACCAACAAATACTTTTTTAGTATAAGTATATCCCAATAATTGCAGGGGACATACTTATACTTCTAAAGTGTTTGTTGTTCCTCTGAAATTCACATGTAATTGGGCATTTTGTATTTTATCTGGTAACACTACCTGGCAGGGAACAGCTTCGATGTGGAGTGAGGGGTGGGTATTTTTTCATTGTATACAGCTCAGAAATCAGTATTTTAAAAAAATCAGGGGCCAGTCCTGTGGCATGGTGGTTAAGTTTGGCACGCTCCACTCTAGTGGCCCAGGTTTGCGGGTTTGGATCCCTGGGCGTGGACATACACCACTCATCAACCATGTTGTAGGGCGACCCTCATACAAAATAGAGGAAGATTGGACAGATGTTAGCTCAGGGCTAATCTTCCTCAGCAAAAAAAAAAAACAAAAAACAAAACAAAGTTAATAGATTGGGCATATTTAAAAAGGAGTTGCTGTAGTGACTTTACCCCTCCATTTCTAAGATCTAGATCTTGTCCTGATGATCTGCTTAACTGGAGAGGGGGGTCCAGCCACTACCTCCCCTGTCTGAGCTCCTCAGGGCAGTTCTATCAGCTTCTCCATTCCTGTCCCAGCAAAACCCAAATGAGAGTGCAGCGGCATGTGAGTCAGTCTGTCTCTGTCTGCATAGTTGGAAGTCTACCTGCCAGAGAGATGGCTTAGATTTGGTTCCTGTTGGTGGATTACAGCCCCTAGAACTTCCCTGCCCTGGCTGGGGCTGTGGAATGGGAGAGACAGGAAATAGGAATCCTCAGATATTCCCTGGGATCCTCCAAGTTTCTCTGTGCAAGTTGGGGTAGTGATCAGTATAATGCTAAGAAAGGGAAGGGAAACTATGTTTTAGAGCAAAACACTGTGCTATGTACCTTACAGAAATTATATGATCTTCATTACAACTCTATTTGGTGGGTATGATTATTATTCCCAATTTGCAGATGAGGAAACTGAGGCTCAGAAAGCTTAAATAACTTGCCTAAGGTCACACAGGTGGTAAATGACAAAGTCTGATTCAAACCCAGGTCTCTCTGACCCTAAAGGGTTTTCCAGGACACCAGCTCTCCTCGGGAGTTTGCCTGGAGATGTCTTGGTTCTAGGTGTCAAAGCAGTCTTGGTGTCAGGCAGACATAGGTTCAAATCCCAACTCTGCCACTTACCAACAGTGAAGAGGTGACAGAACTGACCACTGGGAACCTGGTCAGAGGCAGGAGCAGGGTGGGGATGGGGGTCCTTGAAGGCACTGGGGATGTTTAGATGGGAGAGGAGGGCCGGCCCCATGGCTTAGCAGTTAAGTGAGCGCGCTCCGCTGCTGGCGACCCAGGTTTGGATCCCGGGCGCGCACCGACGCACTGCTTCTCCGGCCATGCTGAGGCCGCGTCCCACATACAGCAACTAGAAGGACGTGCAACTATGACATACAACTATCTACTGGGGCTTTGGGGGAAATAAATAAATAAATTAAATTAAAAAAAAAAAAAAAGATGGGAGAGGAGAAAATCTGGAAACAGAAGAGCTGTCTTCCAAAATACTCAGTGGTGAGCAGGTTGTCATGTGGGCAATCGATGAGATTCATTCTGGTGGCCAAGCAGTGCTTCTGCCTACAGTATTTAATTAAATCTTCATCATAGCCCTCCCATCTCCCTTTTACAGGGGACGACAAAGACTCAGAACCCAGGTCTGACTTTTGCCACAACAGGCTGCCTCTCGGTGCCGACCGAAAGTCACAGCTTGGGCTTGAGTCCTGATCCCTGGCTATTTCTGGCTGTGTGACCTTGTTCAATTCACTTATTGTCCCGGGCCTGTTTCCTCCTGTGTAAAATGGGAATAACACACCAGCCCTGGCTCTGAGATAATGGATTTGAAAATACTTAGTGCATCACAAAGCACAGAACACACACCCACTATTATGTTTATGTAACGAGTCATCACCCCTCTTGAGAACAAATGCACTGGGAATGGGGCCATCCACTAGGCTGGGAAGCTTCTGAGGGCCCCCTTTGGGCTGGAGAAGGAGGGCCACAGACGGAGAGGGGATTGCTTTATCCTGCAATGACCAAGTAACAGATTGGAGGCCAAAATTAGTTTTTTCCTGGCTGGCCAACTCATCTTAAGAATTGAGGTTTGAGGTATTTTTGTGTGTATTCCTTCTCAAAGGCATGTTTCCCAAAGTGGAGTCCAAGAATGACCTTTAGAGCCACCTAGGGTGCTGCTTTAAAGTGCAGATTCCTGGGCCCCAGTTCAGACGTCCTGAGTCAGAATCACAGGGTGCAGGGGCCAGGCGTCTGCATTTCTAACAAATGCCCTAGGTGATTCTGATGCACTAGAAGGTTTGAGGTCCATTGTTCTGAGACAATAACAGAACAGTTCCTCCAGACCACTGTGGCCCTGACTTCCTCTCCTAGGGAGGAGGGTGCCTGGAGACACCAGGAGGAGGAAGCAGGGCTCGTCTTTTTCTGAGGACTCTGAGTCTTCCAGAGGCAGCATGTCAGAGGGGGTGAGTACCCCTCTGCCCTGGGGCTCCCCTCCATCCATCTGCCCTCCTTCCCTCTCTCCCTCTCTGTTTCTCCATTGTCTGGTCTGCCCAGGGATGTGGGTACTCACTCCTACAGTCTCTCTGTGGCTCCTGATCCCACCCAAAGGGAAGAGGCTTAACAGTGACCTTGGGCAAAAGCACTAGTTTAGAGTCTGAGCAGGCCCTTTTGACTGGCTCACTTGGGCTGATGGGGGCCTGTTCCTGCTTTTTCCTGACTCCTCTCTGCCTAGGCGGGCACGTTCCGCATGGTCCCTGAGGAGGAACAGGAGCTCCGTGCCCAGCTGGAGCGGCTTACAACCAAGGACCATGGGCCTGTCTTTGGCCGGTGCAGTGAGCTACCCCGCCATACCTTGCAGAAGGTGAGGAGGCCCAGGGTGCTGGGAGGGGCAGGCTAGGGAGGCAACAAGGGGGGCATGTTGATAGCATCCTCTCTCCTGTAGAAAGAGTCCCACCCCAGCTCTCCAGGTCATCCTGGACCTAATGGACTGGCCTGTTCTAGGGGCCATCTTGGAGGTCAAGGCCATAGCAGCAACTGGGCTGACCAGACATCCAAGCCAGCCTAAATCCAAGACTACAGCACCAACAGGGTTCCCTGAAACTAGTGCCAGGACCTAGGGCCTCTGGACCAGGGATCATCCTAGACTCGTATGTGAGGAACATTGGTTTGCAAGTGGCCCTGGGGAACGGGGATCCAACTGCCCCCACTAGATAGGCAAGAGGCCTGAGTTCTAGAATCAGGCCTACTTCCAACTTGCTGTGTGAACTTGAGCAAATTGCTTTCCCTCTCTGGGTCTTGCATTTTGTACCTATGAAAGAAGGTTGTTGGACCAGCTCAGAGATTATCAGACTGTGCTCTGTGGAGGTTGGCAGAGCTGTCTTGGGGCTGAGCCGAGCCTGGGGTCCTGGCTTCCGTCTTTGCTTCCCTGGGAAGCAAAGGGAAAGGTGCTCTGGGTTCCCTCAGACCTGACCACCCCATGCCTTCCCCCCGCATGCTGTGCAAGGAGAGAGCTACCTGAGGCATGCTGGGGACTTCTCCAGGCCCAGCCAAGGGGAGGAATGTGAGGCTCTGGGGCAGGGGGCAAGCTGCCATCTGCTGGGTATCTTTGTTTTTGAAAAGATTGGAATTAAGCCTAGGAAGCAGCAGAGTGAAATGATTAAAAGTCCAGCCTGAGCAGAAGTCCCAGCTCCACCCCTTTCTGTCTGGGTGACCTGAATGAATCTCTTCACCTCTATGAGCCTCAGTGCACTCATCCTGAGAAATGGGGAAGAGAATACCAACCTTATTGTGACGGGGTCTGGCAAAGACTTAAAAACATAATGTATTTAAAGGACTTAGCAGGGTGCTAAGGAAGGGCTCCAGTAAATGCAGGCTGTTACCATTAGAAACATTTAGACCTCTGTCGGTCTCCTGCAAACAAACCCAGGATGAGCAGTTTCACCTAATTTTCTCCAAATGGAGAAAGTGGCAGCCTGAGGCGCTGCCAGTGCAAATGCGGCCCCTCCGCCCTTCAGCCGGTCTGGCCCCAGTAGGAGACTCACGGAGTGTGTCCTGCTCGGCGCCCACCTGTGACTTCGCGTCTCCACCACACCCTTGTTTCAGGCCAAGGACGAGCTGAATGAGACGGAGGAGACTCGGGAGGAGGTGGTGCGAGAGCTGCAGGAGCTGGTGCAGGCGCAAGCGGCCTCTGGGCAGGAGCTGGCCCGCGCGGTGGCCGAGAGGGTGCAGGGAAGGGACAGCGCCTTCTTCCTGCGCTTCATCCGCGCACGGAAGTTCGATGTGGGGCGAGCCTATGAGCTGCTCAAGGGTGAGGCCCACGGTGGAGGGACGGCCCTGGGAAGGCTGGGGTGGCCGGGGGGTCATGAGGATGCTGTTGACCCTCACCCAAGCGCTGAGGAAACCGACCCCTCCACTTCCCTCCTGTTCCCTGCCCTGCACAAGTCCCTGTCTCTGAGCCTCCTTACCCGTATCCGTACAAAGCGTGTGTGAACTAAATAGCCTCCGAGATCCTTTTCCGCTCAGACGATGAATGAGTGAGCCTGGCGGGGACCAGATGCCTAGAGATCTGGCTCCTTGCTCCTCTCTTCCAGTTTTGGGATGTAATGAGTAGAACTGAGTCACCCAAATTGGGTGCCCAAGGAGAGGAGGATTTTCCCCACCAACTACCACCCCCACACACCCCTCAGAGCCCAGGCTCTGGCTCGGGAGTGCTGCAGGGAAAGTGGGTACCCGCCTGACTCCCGCAGGGACCTAAACCTATGCAGAGTGGAATTGAAGATGGTGCCAGCCCTGGGAAGGAGCCGGAGAACAGAACGGCCCTGGCCCTGCTGGCTGGCTGAAGGAAGACAGGTTTCCTAAGGAAATCCAGTGCTTGGTGCTGGTGGAGGGAGCGGGTGTCTGAGCAGGCCCTCTGAAAAAGATTCTCCTTTTCCTCCTTCTTCCTTCCTTCCCCAAATGTCAGTTCCCTGCCGTGCTGTGCCAACCACTGCTTGAGGCCAAAGAATGCAGCGGAGAACAAAGCAGACGAGAGCGGCCTGCCCTTGTGGACCTTCTATTCTAATGGTGGAAATAATAAACCAGACAAATAAAGTGGACATATATAGACTGTTCGATAGTAAGAAGGGATAACAAGAAAAATAAAGGGGGCAGATATAAAGGATTAAGGGGTTGAAGTTTTAGGTATAGTGGCCAGGAAGGTCCTGGTGTAAAGGGAATTTTTGAAGAAAAACCTGAAGGAAATGAGATAGATGTCTGGGGAAGAGCAGTCAGCAGAGGGAGCAGGGAGGACAAGTCTAGGGGGTGACAGTGTGGGGAGTGCTGCAGAGCAGCAAGGAGGTCTGGCATTCCCTTGGCAGGTGCTCCCCAAACACCTCCTCTGGGCCTGGCTCCTCCAGGTTTGGTGATGGAGACGACCACAGAGAGGCAGGGGCCTGATCAGGACAGATGAGATAGAAGTGCAGCTGGAATCAGGAAGGGCCCCTGTGTCCTGCCCACGGTTTGGATTTTATTTGGGGGTTTTCTCCCCTCCTTCACTCAGCTAACCCTGTGCCGAACTGAAAAACCTGTGCCTCTGCTCATGGGCAAGAGAAAAGAAGGAATAATTGTCCTTGGATTTAGGATTACACCTCATTTTGTACAGTTTACAAATAATGTTCATACCTAGAATCTTGTTTGATTACTGCAACAATTTGGTGAGATAGACCAATATTATCCTCCTGTTTTTTGGAGAGAAAACATGGGGCTCAGAAGGAGGGAGTATTCTGCTCAGTCACACGCAGGAGGAACCAGGCAGGAGCCCAGGTCTCTGGACTCCCACTGTGTGCCACCCCAAGATGGGCAAGCTCCCTGAGGGGGCTCCTCTGTTCTCCCTCCGCCAGGCTACGTGAACTTCCGGCTGCAGTACCCAGAGCTCTTCGACAGACTGTCCCCGGAGGCTGTGCGCTGCACCATCGAGGCTGGCTACCCTGGTGTCCTGTCCAGTCGGGACAAGTATGGCCGAGTGGTCATGCTTTTCAACATTGAGAACTGGGACTGTGAAGAAATCACCTTCGACGAGGTCAGCAAGGGCTCGCTTGGCTCCCTCCCACCCTCTGGGCTGGATTCCCTCCCCCGGGTCTTGGCCTCTCTTGGACCCTCATCCCTGGCTCCCCAGGAGGCGAGGTCTGTGGAGCGGGGTTGGGGGAGGAGGCAGCCAATGCCATCAAGCCCTTTCCAGGCAAGGGGAGAATTCCTAGGATGTGCCAGGGCTGCTGGAAAACCCAGCAGCTTTGCAGGCGTTGCCCACTGGCCAATACACGGCTGCCCCCTGGTATCCCTGCCAAGCTGGAGTGACAGCTGTGGGCTGCCATCTGGGGTCAGCCCTGCCAAATGCCGAAAGCCGAGAGCAACACAGAGAACAGGGATTAGTGGACTGTGGGCTGGGAGAGAGTCTGGAAAGCACAGGTTCCAGCCTGTTTAGCAGCCTGAGTTCTTTGCGTTTATATATACGGATTTTGCTGGTCAAGCCCTTGAGAGAGCTGCCCTAAGCGGGGGAATTAGGGTTTGTCTTGTGAGAACTTTGGCATGTGCCACCAAGCCTTAAAAAAAAATAGTAGAAATTCATTTTAGAAAATGCTGTCTAGTTGTCCTAACACCATTTATTTAAAAGTCCTTTTTCCCAATGACTTGAGATGCCATCTTTATCACATTGTATATTTTCTTGTGTACTTGTGTCTATTTCTGGACTTTCTATTCTGTGCCATCGGTTTTGGTCTATTCATGCTCCAGTACCCCAAGGTTTTAATTTTAGGGATTATCTAGAATGTTTAATGTCTGTTAGGGTTACTTATGTCCTTATTGTTCCTCTTTTTCAGGACTTTTCTAGCTATTCTTACATGTTTACCTTCCCCTATGAACTTTAGAATTAACTCGTCTGGCCCCAGGAGAAACATGAGGAATATTTTTATTGGGATAACATTAAATGTAAATAACAAACTTGAGGAGAATTAGCGTCTTTATGAATGCAGTATCCATGGCCAGTTGTACCATTCACAAGATGCGATGCCTTCCCTTTTAGGAGCCTACTTCTGAGCTGTCAGGAGTGTTTTAAAGTTTTCCTCACAAACCTTATGCACATTTCTCATGAAGTTTGTCTTAAGTATTTATTTTATTGTAGTTTCTCTAAGTGAGGCTTTGTCTGCCATTATATCTTCTAATTGGTTATTGTTTGTAATTATGAAGATTATTGTTTTTGTATGTTAATTTTATATCCTGATATTTTACTGAATTCTTTTCTTATTTATATGATTGATTCTCTTGGGTTTTCCAAGAATACTATCATAATATTGTCAATAGAGGAAATAGTTTTTCTTTTCCTTTTCTACTTCTTATGCCCCTGATTTTTTATTTTTAACTCGATTGCATTGGCTAATATTTCCAACACAGAGTTAAATAGTGGTAGAGAGAGTGAACATCCTTATCTTTTTCCTGCTCTTACAAGGAATGCCTAGAGTGTTTTCCACTGAATAAGATCCTGGCTTTACAACTGAGGCATATGTGTGTGTGTGTGTGTGTGTGTATGTGTGTGTGCATGTATATATATTCAGGAACAGACTTAAAAATATTTTTCTTATTACGTATTTCTTATTACATAAGTGATATCTACTCATTAGAAAATATTAAAAAAATCATAAACGTAAAATCATCCCCAATTCTACCACCCAGAGATTTCTACCATTGACATCCTTCCAATCTATTTTTTCTAGAAACACACACATGCACACATACACATATTTTTTCTTATAAAAATGGGATCATGCTCTATAATAATATACCATGAATGAACATTTTCCTATATCATTAGTCTTATATATTATTTTTAACTGCTCCAGAATATTCCGTGGCATGAATGTACCATAATTTCACCAGTCCCTTATTGTTGGACATTTAGGTTGTTTCCAATGTTTTTGCTATTATGACGGTACAGGGACAAACACGCAAGCATCTAACCATAGATAGGATGTTCAAGGTTATTTTCTTGGGATACATTCACAGAGGTGAAATGTCCCAACCCAAAGCCTATGACAAATTACCTCCAGGAGAGGATGTACCAGATAGCTCTCCCCTCAGGGCCTTGAACCTTAAGTATCTTTGTGGGATGGATCTTACATCCTGTTCACGTTGTGCCCAAGATCTTGCAGGCGTATTGTTTCATCCTGGAGAAGCTCCTGGAGAATGAGGAAACTCAAATTAATGGCTTCTGCATCATTGAGAACTTCAAGGGCTTTACCATGCAGCAGGCTGCCGGGCTTCGGGCTTCCGATCTCAGGAAGATGGTGGACATGCTCCAGGTGAGGTCTCAGAATTCTGTCTTGCAGGGGCCTCTGACATGTTGGGAGGTTGGGAGGCTGGGCCTGGTTTCCTGGTTTAATAGTGCTAGCAGGGACCTGAGAAGATGACTACCTAGTCATTTATCCCAAGAAAATAACCATAAAGAGCAGTGACAACCACCGACACTTGCATGGTGATCAACACTGTGTCAAGTATTCACATCCATTAATTCATTTGCTCCTTGAGAGCATTCTCTTCCTGCTTTCCTGCTTCATTTTACAAACCTGGAAACCCAGGCTGAGATTTGAGTGACTTCTCAAGGTCACAAAACTCTAAAATGGCAGAGGCCAGACTTGAGCCTACACTTTCTGATCTGGAATCCCATTCTCTGTCCACATATGTCACTCTGCCTCTCTTTGAATGTGGATTTCTCCTGAGAAAGGGATATCACTGACGCCCCTAACAACTGGCTCCTATATATACTGATGTGTCATTAGTCCTTTCTTAGGGCTCTCTTTAAATCTACTTTATGTGTATCTGGGAAAGGAGGTGGGGGTCGTGGGAGGGTGTGAAGAACAATGAGGCATCACAGAATGTCCCTGTGGTCTATAATAGTTTGCAGTCCACTCAGCAGGCAGAGTTTGAAAGAACTCAGTCACCTAAACACCAAGCAAGGCTACCTTCTCCTTTTCGTTTCTTTACTCTACCCAATTGCCAGGTTTTATGCATCAGCAGGGAGAGGGTTGGGCCATATGGCTTCCGGGGCTTCCTCCCTGCAGTTTGGAGCTGCAGTGAAGCTGGGGCTCCCCAGTTGCTGGCCCAGGGATGGAACCTTCAGTGAGCTGTCCTCTGGGGCCACTGTGTGATAAGACAAGTCTGTCCTTGTGCCATGGGGAAAGGCAGTGGGGGAGTGAGTGGGAGCCTCTGAGGCTATTGGGGGTGTGTTGTGGGGTGCTCTCTGTCACTGCAGGATTCCTTCCCAGCCCGGTTCAAAGCCATCCACTTCATCCACCAACCATGGTACTTTACCACGACCTACAACATGGTCAAGCCCTTCTTGAAGAGCAAGCTCCTCCAGAGGGTGAGTGCGTGGCCTGCACAGGGAAGGTGCTCAAATCGTTGAACGTCTGGTGAGTGAGTGAGTGAATGGGGGCTGTAGCAGGAAAGGGTTCATGAGACAAGATGGGGGAGGGTAGGGGGAGAGGGGACCCCACCTGAGCCCTCCCTAGACTCTGTGCCATGGTCGTGATCCGAGTGGATCCCACAGACAGCACAACATGGAGCACCATGGAGAAGGACAGAGATGGCATACTGTGCCTTTGTCTTCCTGTCCCTCTCCTCCCCTTCATCTCTCATCCTAGGGCACTCCCTGCTCAGCTCTGGCTCCCTGCTTCCCTACAGGTCTATGTCCACGGAGATGACCTCTCCAGCTTCTTCCAGGAGATCGACGAGGACATCCTGCCTGCTGACTTTGGGGGCACACTACCCAAGTATGATGGCAAGATTGTTGCTGAGCAGCTCTTTGGCCCCCGGGCCCAAGCTGAGAACACAGCCTTCTGAGGATGTCTCCTGCCATCTGACCTGTAGTTAGCATCCCTGGGCCTCTCCTCAGCTGTTCTGGACCCAGAAGACTGGGGAAAGGGCTACCTGGGGTGACTGTGATTCCCCTGAACCTCCCTAAGCTTGGGTGAGCTCAGGTGTCACCCTCCTCCCGAGTTGGGGGACAATAAAGCAGGGGGAATTCCCTTGAATGAGAAGAATTGGGGGCAGTTATATTCCTATTGCTTCTGAAGCTTTAGGATAGTAACTTGTGTAGGGTTGAGTTTCAAAGACTCTAATTAAGCTTCTCAATGATTTCCTTTGTAACAGTTTTGCTACTTAGGGTCTGTGAAAACAGGTGGGGAGGCTGTTTAACAGTCTCTTCCCTGGCCAAAAAAAAAAATACAATGAAAGGATAAAAGAGAGGGGGTATAAGTGCAAATGATCTGGCAAGCACAGCAATCTTGGCAGCCGGTAGACAGGGGAGGGGTTTTCCATGGAGAATTCCAGGGTGGAAGCAGCCTTGACAAGGCTCCATTTTGGGGTGGCCTTGTCCCTCAGTCAGGTGCACTCTGATGTGTGCATGTGCAGTGATGGTCAGGAGCTTGCACCTCCTTCCAGGTGGCAGTTGTGTCCCCCTCCTGTCTGTAGAGTCTCTCCATCAAAAGCTCTCTCCTCCAGACCCCTGGCCTCAAAGATGGTTTTACTTAGATTTACAGATGCTGTCTTCTTTGAGCACTCCCAGTCCTCAAGTTATGCAGTGAAAGCTCTTTGTCTTCAGTCTCAGGCACTTTACAGTCATGAACTTCTACTTTCCAGCTCTGCATATTTTGATGAATGCAAATGCTTTCCTTCTGTGGAATTGGCTTTCCTCGAGCGTTTGGTGATTTTTGAGTGTCTGCTTATTTTTGTTGGTGAGACTCCCTGTTAGAGGCTTCTGTATGCTGAGCACGCCGCTCCCTCTTGGGGAAGGGCTGGCTTCTTCTGGGCATGGGGCTCCCAGGCATTGGCAGATACTTCTCCTAAGACTCTACACTGACTTTCCCACCTGGAGGGAGACACTTCTTCCTGTTGTCTGGCTAGTGGTGGTGGGTGAGGGTCAACTGGCCTGGCTGCTCCCACTGAGGTACCCCAGTAATCATCCCAAGACTTCTCTGCTCTTGCCTGGGGGGTCATCCCCTGGATGTGAAGCACCCTTGGTGCTGCACCCACCTTTTGGGGCAGGACCTTCAGCTGCTTCCTGGGCGATGGGTTCAATCTAGTCCCAGCTGCTTTCACTCCAGGAATTTCTATGATCCACTGGGAGTCCTCTTTCTTGTTTTCCAGTACGGCTAGGTACATGTACGTGTATGTGTGAATGTACATATATATATGCATTTATTTCTTACATCCTTTCTTTCATTGCTAGGGTTTGTAGTGTGTGCTCATCACCCAAGTAACTACGTTATTTATAATGTTCACAGTCAACAATCCATGGTCATAAATGATATTTACATAGGATGTCTGAGCTGGAGGAGGAATCACAGCAAATTATTGTGGGTGGAAGGGTGGGAGGCTGACCAGTGAGAATTTTCCCGAAACTCTTCTTCAAACCTTTTAAAAGTTGAGGCTCCCCTTTTCCAAATCAGATCTTATGTGGAACTCTAGTATTTAAGCCTAAAAAGAGTGAAGCTGCTCTGGTTGAGGGGGGCTCGGCAGCCTCACCCCGAGGGATCTCCCAGAACATCTGAAGCTAAGAAAGTATTTCCATTATGAGTGCGTGAACGACCCTGTCCAGTGGTGCTGAGAGGTGAAGTGATAAGACAATGGAGATTCGCATTTGCCAAGATGAGGGGCACCGGTGACCCCAGAGTAGAGGTGCTGGTAGAGTGGGGACAAGAATGAAGCTGAGTTAAAGAAATTAAAGGAATGAGCATTTTTTAAGCTTTCAAGATACACTTCTAATTGTTTTTCAAAAGAATTGTGCCCCAAATCTGAGGGAAACAGTGGCTGATCCCTCTTGGTTGACTCCCATCTTTCCCCCCGGCCCTTGATTGCCATGACCCCTCCTGGACCAGCCCAGGCCCACCTTCTGATTTGTGGGAGCTCTAATTTATCAATGAGATTAGGATGTGGAGAAAGCTGCAGGCCGATGCTGACCAGGAGCCTCTTGGGGCAGCTTTGGCTCTTAGTCGAACCCAAATGGGATGCTGGGGTCCCCCCTAAAGTCAGCAGAGCTAGGGCCTTAGCTTAGGGTCGGGGTTTGATGAGAAAGCGCAGGGGCTTTCTGAGGAGGGAGCTCTAGGGTTGGGACCCAGTGAGTGGACTCTGACTATGGGCTAGCACCGCCCTCTGCTGGCTTTGCCCTGGCGCTGCCCCTCCATGCACAGAGACCAGCTGGGCCAGACCTTGCCCAGGATGGTGGTGCCGCCATTGGGAGAACATGGCTGAAGACCAGGAATGTTACAATCTGATGTGCTCAGCCTCACAAAATCCCAGCTGCCTACATGCTGGATTCCTAAAGTGGCCACCACTCCCACATTAATGAGACAGAGGAAGAGCGACAATAAAATACCCTTCGGAAAGCCACCAAATGTGGGAAAGGGGACAACAAAACATGAATTTTATAACAACAATTTGCTTCCTTTCTGGAAACATCTAGGATGAGGCAGGGATTCTGTCACGTAAAAGCAATTTGAACAGGGCAAGAGTTGGAAGTCACCATGATACTTTTCTGCCATCCTCATGTGGACCTGTGGGGAATATTGTCTGTTAGCAGGTGGAGGCAATTTGTTAAGGTGTGGACGGAGGTCTCAGCAGGGAAATGGGCCACTAGCTTCAGGGAGCCTCTCAACAAGATTGGCCACTGCTCAGAGCCTTGAGTTTACCTAAGGGACGCCCGAGGAGCCGAATTTATCTAATGCTGCCTGGTTGCCTGGCAAAGTCTTCACGGAAGAGGGATGCCTGGGTCTTCAGCCAGCCAGGAAAAGAGCTGAAGAGTCACTTAAGCGGTAAATTGGACCATCTTTTATCTCACTTTCTGTGGCAGACATGGCTCTGGTGTTGAGGAAACTCAGCAGTGCTGGGTCTGGAAGCTCACAGGATCCCCAGGAGCCTCACTACTCAGTGTGGTCCAGGGAGGGAGGCGTCTGCCCCACTTGGGAGCTTGCCAGCAAAGCAGAATCTTAGGCCCCACCTTAGATCTGCATTTTAATAGAATTTCCTGGGGATTGCACAGTAAAGCAGTGGTTTGCAACCTCCCTGCAGGCTGGGATCCCCTGGGGAGCTTTAAAACTACTGAGGCCTTGACCCCACCCCCAGAGAGTCTGATGTTCTTGGGCTGTGTGTGGCCTGGGCATCAAGAGCTTTCCAAGCTCTCCAGGTGGCTCAAATGTGCATTGCTCTAAACCTTGTGTGTTGACATATGGAGGTGAGGCTACGGAGGAACCCGCTTTAGCAAGTTTTAATAGCTAAGGATTTAAAGGCAAACTCTGCATTTGGCTCTTCCTGAGCAAAGAGGACAGAGAAGCAGGACTGCAGAAGCCCATGTGGGAAGGCAGCAGCTGATGCCAGCTACCTGTTCCAGAATTAGAGCAATTTCCTCCCTGGGGGCTGTGCCCAGAAGCAGCCCTGCCTTCAGGCAGGAAATGTGTCCGTGGGTACCCCTTGATTTCTCAAGGTGACCATATCAAGGAAGGAAAAGATGGGGATCAGGGTTTGATGATGCACACATGTGGCTGGTCAGCACTTCCAAGCCCAGGAATGTCCATATCCAGGCCCATCTCTGCTTTCTCTTTGGGCCCAGCAGTTAGACATCCCCGGCTGGAGCTGCACCACCGCGTAACTCTTTTCTTCTGGTTTCTACGCTGTCCCAGAAGGTGATTTATGAGCCAGAACCAAACAGACAATGCCAAAACTACTGCCCCAAATAACACTAGCACTTTGAAAAATATTATTTTATTTGATCCTCTCAATATCCAGATGTAGGCATTCTTATTATAATTATTCCCATCATATAGGTAAAAAACAAATGAACAAACAAAAACCTGAGGTTAAATCCTGCTCAGAGTCAAAGAGCTAGTAAGTGGCTAGGATGGGACCCTAACCCAGCAACTCTGGCTCCAAATCCCTTTGGCTTTGTTACTGCTTGTACTTTGCATCAAATGTTCATTTCTGGGTATTAGAGAAGTGTAGAGAGGAGGGGAAAAGGAACAATGAAATCAGAACTTCATTTATTCCAGGTCAGTTTCACCAACCATCATCAGAGAAAAGGAGGAAATAACTTTAAGAGGAAACCAAACAGTCTTCAGTAGAGATGCTGGTGTAATTCCAAATGGGGTAGACAGCATGAATCAAAAGAAAGTTCTGGATGGCACATAGCCACAGGAGAGAAGGGTGTAACTTATCCCCTTTGAGGAGAGGTTCAAAGTGAGACTGCCTGTAATGTCTTCCTAACCACTCAGATCCTGGGCTGGCACATTTGTGTAATCTCCTCTAAGGGGGATCCCAGGAAAGAAATGAGGAGGGAGGCTGTCGTACATATGGAGGGCCATCCAGTTAGGAGTTTGGTCCTCGCCATGGGAAAGTACTCCCTATAGGGTTAGAGCCCAGGGGCCTGTTGATGAAAGGTGTAATAGAAAATATATTGGCACCATTGGGACAGCAAGTGATTGTAGGTAAATGTCACCAAGCACAAATCTATAGAGTTGCCTTAGGAAAGGCACAGCTATGTGCTGGTGGTCTTACACCACCACATTGGCAAGCTGCTGGCATCGACCTACCTAACACCTTGGGCCTGAAATCTCTTTCATTGGTACTTTTCATAGGTAGTATTTTTTACAATTTGGTTTTCATGGATCAAAATAGTCTGGCTATTTTGTGGGGCATAGGAAGTGGGGGGAAGCTTACTTACCAGAGGGATGCACTTTGAAATCTGATATTGGGCATTCTTAAGTCATGTTAATGCACATCCTCCAAAACCAACACTCCCCACCCCACCTAGCTTGTCAAAGGTTTTGCATGGCCAAGGAGGGAAGGAAACTCTTGAGTGCAAGACTCTTGGGGTGGGGGAGCATGGACTGGTACAACTCTCCTGGCTGGGCCAGTGCTTGGCCCTGGGAGACCCTTTGCTAGGATTCAGACAGATACAAAGGAGAAGAAAACACCACCACCACTCAATCAACTCAATATAATCTTAATTTAGGTGATGTTCACCCAGTCTTTTCAAAGAGCACTGTTAGAAAAGCATACAAATCATGCATGGCAACCACCATTTACATCTCACCTTACATTGTGTTTACGTGGTTCACCTTACAGAGCAAGTGATTAAAATGTTGATATCTCACTTATCTCAGGCCTTGGCTTTCTTGCCTAGAGAGGATGGGCTGGTCATTTCTTCCGTATTTATTTGCAAGGCTGGGTTAAAAATCAATCGTGATGAGAAGTTGGTGTTTCATCCATTTTCCTTCAAGCTCATGCTTTGGTGAAGACACAGGAAGGACCTTTTCAGACAGAAAATCTCCACCATACAAAGGACACAGAGCCAGGCCACATTTTTAGTCTTTTATTTTTTTAAGTAAAGAAATTCCATTGAATCAAAGATAACAAAATTACAGTTTTTTTTGTAATGATCTTTGTTTACCACCACACAGAATCAAAATAGAACCAAAGTATTATGAGAACATAAAATGATCAAGGACACCATTGTTTAGTATAATTTCTTAATAAAGGTAAATATCCTCATATTTAGAAAAAATTGCATTGCTAGTTGCAAATTTAAACACCTCAGTGCTGAAGGATCCTGTATTTCCCCGCAAAACCCAGCAGCATGGAGGCTTTCAGAACACAAAGTCAAAAATACATTATTTTCAGGGCAGCATTTTAAGTTTCAGAAAATCCAAACAAAACAAAATAAAACAAAACAAACAAAAATGAGGAATGTGAAAGTGATGGTTCTCAAAAATCAATCTGGAAGCAGATCTGCCAATAGAAGACCATGGCTGGCAGGAGCCTAACCAGGAAAAGGGGAGATGCAAACTGGCTCCCCACCCCCACCCCCAGGTTCTGGTGTCACTAAGGCAGCTGCAGTGGCAGAAGTCAGAAGCTCAGGTACAGTGAAGGTCTTCCTGAGGCAGTGGGAGAGACCCAGATCATCTGGTACTGGTGTGGAGAGGGGACAGGGTTCTACATGGTCTTGTGCTTTAGGAAAACTGAAAAGGCAAAACCAAAACCAAATAAAACCTAACTCCTACACCCAGGAACTTGGGCCACCCACATGAACAGCCTGGGAGGGAAGTTGCTGGCACTGGGACCACGGGGGTCGGCAATTATTCTCGGTGACTGTTGGCTGCTCAACGTGGGTGGTCTGGAAGGAGAATGCCCATTGAGATGAAGGGTATTTCTGCAGGTGCTATAAGTGGACTGTCCCCAACTTATGGCAATAGTAGATTTCTTGGCTAATGGGGACTAAAAGGGGGAGAAGGTAGGTTATAGATTTCATTACTAATTGACAGGAGCTAAGTTAAAAAGACTTAATCCACCATTTAGAAATTAACTTCAGCTTATTCATTAGAGACACATGAACGCTTACCTATATCCATGCTAGGAAAAACAGTTCAGAAAACTTGGGGAGACTGACTCTTCCAAAAGGGGCAGCCTGTCTTCCGTCTGGGAGTCTGAGAATGGCTGCCAAGCTGGACTCTGTGCAGCCTGCTTCCAAGGGCCACTTTGGGAGGGTGCCTGGGCCCCAGCATCCGGAAGCTGTGGCAGCAGCGACACAGGCAAGAGGAAGCAGCTTTTGTTTTGGATAGCACTCCAGTGATCTCTGCCAGCAGGGGCCAGTTCCCCTTCCCTCAGCTTCAAATACAATTTGGCAAAAGCAATCCTCGTTTATGAAGAGGGGATACTTCCCTCTGCTTAGATAACAGAGGAGAAGAAAACCTTTCCCTCAATTGCTTGGCCTCTAAATACCAATTTTCAGGGCTTTTTGAAGCATCCAAGTAATCTAAAGCGGCCTTGAACAACAGAGTGATGCCGAGAGGAAGAAAGGCATCAGAGGATGAAGCACTTGGCCAGTTGTCCATCACTCATATTGTCGGGGGGTGCCTAACGTAACAAGGAGCGTACAGGCCATGTGAAGAAATTCTCTAGTTTTGCTGTGGATTTGCTTCAAACTTCCACAGCAGAAGAAGTGGAATTCCAATGCCAGGGGATATTCTGGCATTGTTGTAATACCAGGGGATATTCTGGAGGCAAGTTAAGGCTCTCTGGGCAAAGAAAAGGATTCCAGATGATACTGTGAGTAGACACTGCAGTGAAATGCTTCCTAACGACTCTCCTGCACTGCCTGAAGGACAAAGACCTGAGTTCTTTCAACTGAACATGATGTTTCGGTGGTCTTTACTTTAGCTCTAACTCAGAATCAATGCCACAGGAAAAGAAAAGCCTCTCACATCTCACACATCTGCTTGTCTGGCAAACACAAACAAGAACACATGTATTGTTTCCCCAGAGCTGGCAAATGGATCTGAAGTCACACAGTTACAAAGAGAGCTCTCATTCAGATGCCAGGCATATCAGCTCAGCTACCCAGAAAGTTCAGCTTGAATGAAGACTGCAGTTTCAGAATGAAAGCCTGAGCAGGAAGGATTTCTGCCCTGGGCCCTCTCAATGCTCTGCATGAGTCACACAGAAGGATGGGGATATTCACCCTCTTCCAAGGTCAGCACCTGTCCCAGTCACAAGACCACCCTCAGAACAGCAAGGATATTGAGATGACCATGGAGACTCTGAAGAGAAGCCAAAGGCACAGGGCTTTGGGCAATATCAAGGGTCTTCACCAGCAAAGGCTTAATGCAGAAGCTCCCTCTCTCCAAGTCCCCTCAAGAAGAGCCTGGGGGCTTGACATATCCATTTCCACTTGCAAGGGCTGTAGGAGGGCTGTTCAGGCAGGCGATGTGTAAACAGATGGAGTGGTTTTAGAGAGGGTCTACGATGAGGTAACCAGGGCTCAAAGAGGTCAAGTGGAGACAGTCAGGACAAGAACTCAGGTCTCCGGGACCCTGATTCCATAACACTGTGTCAAGAAAGGATTACTCCTATTCCAGTGTATTTCCACTCTTATGGTATGTCATAGCCTTCCCTGTAAGTGCGAAATGCTGCTGAGAGGCTAAGAGAATATCGTGACAAAACAGCTTTCTGCTTTCCTTCTGCTCTGGAATCACTGTACAAACTCACAGCAGGGAAGATAAGGTTTTCTTCAAGTCTATTGAACTCCCTTCTAACATAAATGAATCAAGGAAACTTGACACCACTTTGCAGATAATCCTAATTTGACTGGGATCAGTTACTCATCAGTGTCTTTAAATTGTTTAGGAGGCAGGGAGTATAGCCAGGAGAAATGTGGGTGCTTTCCCTCCTTGGTTTTTAACCTATTATTCCTGCAATAGAATTGTCTAAGTCTATGCAACTTACATCCTTAATCTGATTTTAAAATATAATATTCAAATGCTCTTTGAAAATTCAGCCTTGTTTTAACCCAAACAGAACCTTAACAGCAAGAAGAGCACTCACATTATCATCAGAAATGAAGGATTTTAGGAAGAGAAGCAAGGAAAGCTGGAAGGAGGGAAAAGCTGACCTTCATTTAAATGCTGTCCCCTTCTGTACTAGGCAAGTTTGCATCTCTGTAAATTCAATGCCTCTGTGCTCTCATTCAGGGACAAACAAGAATTTTCCTGTAAGACAGCCATAGTCACATTCTCATTTCCATGCTTGACAGCCTGATGCTTGAACAAAGGGCTTCAGTTGATTTCATGCGAGCTAAAATGGGATGTAAGTGCCATTCAGAGTCATACACTGAAAAGATTTCAGCTGGGACACGGCCCCCGTACTCCTGTGGGGTACATTCCAGTTGTATGGCAACAAAGGCTACACCCCAAGCCTTGACTCTCCTCCATGCGGCCACCAGAACTGCCCTGCCGACCAAGCTCCAAGGCCTCTGGCTCTCTACCCTCCCCGCCAGTGTGTGACCACAGGACTTTCTTTTCTCCTCCTGAACGGAGCTGGTACCTGGCCACTGCTTTGTCAGAACAGGTCAAGAGATGTGGCCTAAGGCAAATGAAAAGGAGCCTCTTGTTGCCTGGGATGGTGATTCAACCCCATTAAGTTATTGCTTCATTTACCTAATTTCACAAAAAGTCTTGAGAAATGAAGGGAAGAAATATGACTATGACCCTTCCAGATTACAGCTGTGGTTATTGGGTAGAGGGAAAAGCAATAGCGGAGAGGGATTTGCTTCCAAATTGAGGGGTAGATGATAAAGTGCCAATGTGTGCTAAAAGAACACGAAAAGGAAATGCACTAGAAAAATAACAACTTGGGGAAAAGTCACAATGATGAATTTGGTGTGAGAAATTATAACAAAGCAAAGTTGAGACCACAGAAATCTCAATCTTTTGAGACAATGGCTGTTTTTTATGTTATTAGTTAGGATGATCTGGTGATTGTCAGCAAACAACTTCCTCAGGTGACAGACATCACTGTCACAGTCATTTGGACCAGTGCCCAAACCACGTACCCCTGTGGCCATGAGGGTCAGCATCCAGACCCTCAAGTGGCTCCCTTTACCCCTCAAACACCCAAATGGACCCACCATTTATATTCCTGTTTGTCCTGGAGCAAAAGAGACGAAGCAGGGACAGTTTTAAAAAAGTATCTAGGCAATTTCACTCATAGTTCTGTTTAGTTCTGGATAGCAACTGCTGATTTTTCAAAGTGCAGGGTTTTTAGATATTCGAGTACCACAAGATTGGAGAAGAGGAGTACCTGAAACCTAGAGAGACATTTTCATTAGAGAAGACACACTTTAGAAAGATCTGTCCAAGAGACTACAAATATAGGCTATTAAATTAAAAATCTGGTTTCAAAATAACACCCTCTTTGGTTGGAAAGATCTTTCTCCAAACTCAGATCCAACTTTTGAATTGTTTGGTATCAAAAGCCAAAGTTAGAGAGACCTGGGTTAAAAAAATAAAATTACAATTGAATGCGTAAACAAAACAAAACACCTCTTTATCTCAAATGAGGGACAGAAAAAAAGGCAAATGATGACATCTACATGCTCAGACTAGGAGACTAGCTCCCAGGCTCCGCTGGAGAGATGTTCTCTCAAACCTCAGTAAACTGAGTTTGTCATTGAACTTGAGAACTGGTAGTATTTCGGCAATCTACCTGGTCCAAGTCCCCCATTTTACAGGCGAAGAAACTCAAGTTCAAGGGAGTTTTCCAGGGTCATACAGCCAGTGAGAAGCGGAGTCAGGCGGAGTCCACACTCTTCACTCCCAGCCCAGGCCCCTTCCGAGACATCACACTGGGGTCACACAAGGCGGCTGCTCACGACAGCCCTTGTTGCTCTGGGGGCCCCTGGGAGCTCAGAGATACCTCTAACTATGAATTTCAATAAAATGAGCCACTGAGATGTTTCTAATTTAAAGGCCCTGCAGAAGCATTTCCCAAATTTGCCTGGCGATGAGAATCACCTGGGGCACTTGACAAAAATTAAAATCCCCAGACCCACTGAATCAGCTTTTCCAAGGGGAGGCACCGTGGAGGCTGAAGTTTGAACAAGCGCCCTAGGTAACTCTCATCATCAGCAAAGTGGGAAAACCGTCTTAGAAGACAGTGAGGGAGAAACTTGGTTTGTGACTCCAGGGAATTTTCTTTGCCATGTAAGAGGCCACACTCTGGCCTGGGAGGCCCAGGTCCTCAGGCTCCCAGCTGAACTGCATCCTCAGCAGTGGCCTACACTGGTGAGCTCTTTTCAGGGTCTAAATAAGGACACAGACAGCCACCACGAAATAACGTACATCCTTCACTGTTCTTGGGGAAAGACCTTTTGAATGGCAAAGCAAAACTGCTGTTCAGACACATTTTTAATAGGGAAACTAGAAGTAATTGGCTTCAAAGCAATTAGGTGCTGCAGCTGGACAGGAGGGTGGGAACCCTGTCACTTGTCACCATGGCTAACAATGCAATGAAGAAAACCAGTAACTAAGCACAAAAATAGCCTGGAGCTCCCAGGGACTGCCACCTACTTCAGGACAGGTGTGCCTGGTGGGTGGCCCCCGTTGATGGTGTGAGGTCAGATCCAGGTCACTGAGGGAGATGGGAGACCTGAAACAGCCGGTGAAGGACGCGGGTTCCAGAGGAGGTCAGCTGGAACACGCCAGAGTTCGGGAGGCCTCACTCCAGGTCGGCCTCCACCTGCTCCGTGTCAGAGCACTGAGACTTGTTACGTTCCCACTGGCAGATGGCGTTGGCATACTCCACCACCAGCTTATCCATCCACGTCAGGGGCTCGGGGAACAGCACGGAACCCTCAAAGAAGCCCAGGTGGCCCCCGTGCAGAGGCAGCACAAACATGACGTTCTCCCGTTTCTCTGTGGGGGAAAGGCAGCTGAGTGAGTCACTGGCCTCTGGTTAGCACAGGGCAGGAGGTGCAAAGGGAGCTAGCCACTATGGTCCAGGCTTTCTCCACAGGTGAAGGTCATGCCAGTGGGCATCCGACTTCTACTCACTCTGCCTTGTTCACCACAGTGGGAGGGATCTGGTGGGCCAGGCAAGACAGGGGGATCTAGCAGGTTTGGGAATAGCAGCTTGGCTTTGGAGCAGAATAGGCACCAGCTTAAGAAATCTTTAGAACTCTAAGTGGTTCTCAAACTTGGCTGTATATTAGAATCATCTGGGGTTTTCAAAGATCCCTATCCCCAGAGATCCCTATGCAGCACCCAGACCAATTACATCAGAATCTGTGTGTGTGTGTGTGTTTGGGGGAGAACCCAGGCGTTGGTATTGCTAAAGCTCCGGGGTGATTTGATTGTACACTCAAATGCTTCCCAAATTTGTGCATCCAAATCACTGGGAAATCGCCTTAAAATGCAGGTTCTATTTTAGTAGGCCTGGGGGAGGAGCTGAGATTCTGCATTTCTAACAAGCTCCCAGGTGATGCTGATGCTACTGGTGGGGGCCAGGCTTTGAGTAGGGATTCATAGCATTTATATTGCTTTTTACCAGAGAACAAGGTGAATTCAATGCAGTCAATGCTTTTTCATTACAGACATTTGTCGTTGAAGACTAAAACATAACAAAGCTGCAAGTTGTGTTAAAAGATGCTTAATGGCATATGCTAAGCGGCCATCCTGAGATTACTAACCTGGAGCTTGACTTTATGAGTCCACGTCTAGGTTAGTCCCACATGGGCTAGTAAAGGCCATTACTAAAGATGTGTGTGAAATGGGCAGCCAGGTAGCACAGGAAGCACCTGTCTTCCTAGGCGAATAACTGACAGGGGCCCCTTGCTGGCTACTCCAGGCCTCTGAGCCACTTCCTAGCACGCACACTTCTGGCTCTAGGGGCATTTTTCTTGTCTGACCCCCTTGATTCATCCTTTTCAGTCACCATTTCATAATTTCTGTGTGAAAGCATTAGAGCTACGGATGTTCCTTTAGAGGTACAGAAGGAAACTAGTGCGGCTGCCCTCCCTCACTGCTGCGTGCGTGGCTGAGCGGCTACTTGTGTGTGAGGAGCCTATGGTCTGATAGGGCGTTGATGGGACACAGCGTCTAACACCTAACACACCTGCAACACGCACAGCGCTCACTCTGAGCAGTGCACCGGGGCTTGGGCTGGGTGGGGGTCCTCTGTCCACTGTATTATTTACTTTTGTAGCTTGGGGTTATGAGAGAACCAGAGGCACTCCTCTTCCCTCTGGTTAATATATGATATTTACAAGAGGAAACGTAATCATAGAGGACTATGGAAGGCAGGAGATTAGGTCCTAGGGATCTGAATTACAGTGCAAAGTAACTGCAGAATTCCCAGTGTTTCCTTCTGCTATCCTCTTTCTAGTTTCTCCTTCAGATCCTATCCCGCACGGAGGGAGACTGCACTGGCCTGAAGCTCTATGACATTCCCATGAGCAATGGTCTTTGCTTTCTCAGTTGCTTACATTTTTATCCTCACAGCAGATGGAGAGGCTGTCTGTCACAAGAGGTAGCAGAACTGGCTTTTTTGTTTTGCTTTTCAGGTCAGGTTTTAAGTCTAAATATCTCAGACTTAATGGAACCATAGCCCTGAGACAATAATTTCACAGAACACCAGGGGACTCCCCCAAGCCCCTCTTGGCTATGAATATAAATGATGGTCCTGTCTTTTGCACCAGGATGGAACACGAGAAGGCTCTACCCAGGCCCACTCACAGCCCCAGGACTATCAGGCTAGGCTGAATAAGAACACTGCCACGAGACATCCTTCCCATAGAAGCTGGTCTCCAGGAGAGGACAGCAGGGTGAAGGAGACAGAATTTACTATGGCAATGTGCTGAGGGGGTGAGGGAGCAGCAGGAAGAAACACTTACCTGAAAGAGATTTTGGAATGGTTAGAAGGCTTTCATGCACCAAGGGGTCATCAGCTGCATTAACCAGCATGAGAGGCACATAAATCTGCAATAAGAAAATAAAATAGAATTAAAGTATCGATTCCCTTTGTTTGACCCCATTGATTCAAGGCTCAAATTCATTACTGGACACGTCTTTGAAGCAAAAGGAAGAGGGTCACTGCTCAGTTTGCTGAACAGGTGGATTAAGGTCGCCTCGTACTCTCTGGCAGTAGCATGAATTATAACTGCCGCTGTGATTACAGCCCTGGCAGGTCTGTGTGGGAGCAAGGTTCCCGTGTCCTGGGTGACCCACAGCCTCTGATGGAGCGACAGTAAGTATGCAACGGGGCTCACTGGCAAAATAATTCTGATGATCCTCACAGTGTTTCAGATTAGCCATACCTTTCAGAAAAACAACTTTACAAAGAGTCATGTACATATTCATTCAGTTTATATAGTGGGGAGAAAAAATGGAATATGTTCCACTCCAGAGAAGGGAGCCTTTCTAGAGGAATCTGAACGTTGAAAACAGGAGTAGGCTGGTGGATATCGGGAAGCTCTTAGCAGGGCTGCATTCAACATTCATTTTAGCAAAACAGCCAATAGTCTCCTTTTTCATTTTGGTGGAGATGGTGCTGATAGGGAAACTCAGATATTACCAAACAGCCATGCCCAGGTAGTGTAATGACTGGTTGTGCTAATCTGGAAGTCTCTGACATTGGCTCTAGACAGCTCGACGATTCTGTAATGGCTTAAATGAAGACACCAAAAGCCTGGGTGATGATGCTAAACTGGGAGGGGTGGCCTATGAGCCAGATGGCAGAATTGCAATTCGCAATTATCTGCTCTAGCTGGGGGAGTGGTGGGCCAAACCCACAGGAGGACATTGACAAGGATAAGTGGGAAGTCCTGTGTTTGAGTAAAAAGAGCAATTGTGCAAAGACAGAATGAGGGAGACTGGTTTGGTGGTGGTTCAGGTAAAAAACATATGGGGGTGATGGTTGGCCACAAACTTAATTTAATACACATAAAGTTTATTGTAGCTGCTAAAAACTCCACTCATGTAAACCAGTCTACCTTGTCAACAGACATGTTCCTCATCATTTTGATACAGAAATACATCTATTTTACTCTGTTCTCGCCAGATCATGGCAGGAATTCTGAGTTTAGTCCTAGGCACCACACTAACAAAATACACAATAGCCAAAAAAGGGTCCAGGATTGTAAGAAATCTACATGGAGCTCCTAAGAGGAAGCATGGCAGGAACCAGGGAGGATTATACTGTCAAAGGAGGACTAAGAAAATAGGTGTTGCAGCAATTTTAAGGGCTTTTACACAGACACAGGAGCAGCCTGGTCCTGCAGGCAGCTCTAGGATTAATACATGGAGGTCACGGGGGATAGAGTTTGGTTCAGTAATAAACCCAGGTCAACAACTAGAGTAGTTCGAGCCAGATTCTGGCTGAACTTTCACCAGCGGAGTCTAGGAGGATGCTTGTGATCCCATGCGTGAAGCTGGATGGAGGGACACTAATTCTGAGATGCTGCTGCCTCTGAGTCGGTGCTGCCACTCACCCTGTGCAGGTACCTCATGCAGCTTTCTTCCTCATAATATTCCTTCAGGGAGTTATAGCCATGGAACTTCCTGGGACACACACACACACACACACAAGGAAAAGGACAAAACAATACTTGTCATAAGATCAGAATGCTGTGTTGATTTTATCACTGCTCCAGTTCCCACACTAACTCGTCATATCAGTAGAACATACATAGGCACCAGAGTTAGGGGTTAACAGCACTGGCTTTGGTATCTGGGTTCAAATCCTGACTCTGTTACTTACTGGCTGTGTGACCTTAGGCACAATGTTTAACCTCTCTGAGCTTCTCCTCTGTAAAATGGAACTAAGGAAGGACCTCCCTTGATAGCACTGTGTGATTTATGACATTAAAGTGTGTACTAGCACAGTGACTGACCCAGAGTAATTACTCAGTAAGTGTTACTATAGTAATTATTAGCACAAGTTATGTCTTTTGAGGCAGTATAAAACCAGACGTCACTGTAGACGCTAAGAAACTGAAATTCAAAGGCATTTACTACAACTTTCTTTTCAACAGAATTCTTCCTGGCAGAGTAGCCTGGACTACTGTGAATTGGAATGAAATATGTATTGGATAATAGAAATGAGACAGTGATTCAAAGTTACCAATTCTGTCCATGCACAGGGCAGTAGTCAGGGATAAACTGAAATTTAACAAAACCTTCAGTGCTCCAGCACGAAAGTCCTGCAGGTTGGCTCTGCCCTGTGCTCTGAGAGGCCTCACACAGTTCCATTCGGGGCTCTGATCCCAGCAGGCCGAGTCCACCCCAGACCAGAGGATCTCTGAAAACCTTATTTCTTTCTGACACAGATTAGGACCTCTGGTTTCTGATCGATGGGGTTTTTTTTCTATTCTGACTGGCGTCTTCAAGGTACCCCGCCTCCCCTGAAGCTGTGGATCCCTTCCACTACCAGGCCCCGTGGACATGTCTCACTGGGAAGGACCCAGAAAACTCAGGCTGGACCATTAGGGCCACTTGACAGGGAGGAGGCCGAGGGCAGAGACCATCTCTGGGACACTCGTCTTCATGAAATCAGCCCCTTTGCGGCCTTGGCCACCAGGAAAGCACCGCAGTCCTCCAGGATTACTGGTGCCTGGGTTATGAGGAGGCTTGCCCAATGTGGCAACCGCGAAAACTGCTACTCTCCAACACTGTGGAAAGGGAAGAGCTTCAGGGAGAGCTGCAGAACTTTCTTTTAGGCTTAAAAAGATTCAGAAGATGAATGGTAAATTTAAATGTTTGGTTTTTTTCCTCCTTAGACACCACAATAAAGTCACACACTCCAGCTTAAGGGAGGCTGGATAAAATTTATTCTCACCTTCTGAGCATACCAGCAATTTCCTAGTTTCTATTTCCTTTGAGTAACTGTTAGCAGGCATATTTCAAAGTTATTTGGTGTAACAAAGACACGAACATCACATAAGGAAGGTAAGTATAGATCCTATACTCAGGTCAATATCTGCCTACCTATGGATGAACACCAGCTTGTTTTAGACCATGCCTAACGGCGTCAAATGATCATTAAATAAAAAGGATGATGTTTTTAAAGAGAACAAGTTCAGAGATCAACTTTACCCTTCCAAATAAGGCTAACCTCAATCAGAAACTATCAGTATCAGGAAAGATGACACTGTCGGTGTCTTGACCGCAGGGGCCTGGAGGGGCTGGGCAGGTAAAGGGTAAAAAGTGAAGTGGGTGGGGTTTGCATATTCCACTCAGAGGAGAGTCTTCACGCCCCCAAAGAAAGAGGCTCTCTGTCCATTTCTCCTGACACACACAGCCCTGTTGGTCTATTTTCTGTTTTTCACTTTGATAGAGGCATAGGTATAAGAAATACTTCCTTTTCCTGTACTCCACTGCAGATGCAGGTTATGTGGCACCTGACACTGTTGAGCCACAACAGGTAGGGTGAGGACTGTAGACAACTAGGTCGTGTACACTCCAGCCCCCCAGTTCAAGCTCAGTTATGTCATGTCTTCCTATTTTCCAAGAGAAACTAGAAATTTGGATTTTTCTGTGAAATATTCAAGTTTTTAAACACTGGACATTTATTCAAAGGAAAAGAACCCCTAACACTAAAGTGGGTGGAGGCAAACCCTCGTGCTGGGCAGCTGGCCTGGGGCCTCCTGCCAGGCACCAGCCCTGCAGTGCGGGCACACCTCATCACATTGTCGTCGATCTGCATCAGGGATGTGGCCGTGTAGAGGCGGCTCAGGTCCGTGTCCTCCAGGATCTGGGGTTTCTTCACATGGTCTCCAAAAAGAGCTTGCCTAGAACAAGACACGAAGTAAACAGAGAATAAAAAGCAGACGATAAACCAAATCACCACATTGTACCCATGAACTATCTTACAATTTTATTTGTCAGTTATACCTCAATAAGGCTGAAAAAAGATTTTTAAATTTAAAAAGCAGACAATAAACAACCACAGCCGAGCCTGCCTCCCTGCCCAGAGGCAGCCAGGAGACAGTCTCTGACAGAGCACATGTGGGTAAGTTAGAAATAGATCCCGTCAGCCTTCAGAATGTCACAGAGGATGAGCTGCACTGTTGGCTTTTGAATAACTGAAGAAAGATGAACGTCAAGACCTTATTTTCCTTTTCAGGGGCAGCTAGACAAACTAAAGATTGGGTTCGAGCCTAGGTAAATATCACAAAACTTTCACTGCAGGGGAGGAGGCCTCAGGAGGCCTCTGTGGTGAGTGGGAGGTGGTCGGCCAAACAGTGAGGGGCCTCAATCTAAAGCTGTGGGGACCTTGTCTTTACACTGGTGTTGGCCCTTCTCCCTTTGGCAGAACTTCTTTCCCTCTATGAGCTGTTTCTGTCGCTTAACCCATTTAGCATTTGGGCAAATTGAGGGTTCTCCAACGTGTTGGCTAAAAAGCTAACGTATACTCAGAGGAGTCATCATTTCTGTTAAGAAAAAGATCCATCTCGAGAGGATGACAATAAAGGTAGACATGAAAATGTGTGCGTTCAGTCTTCCATTCCCAGCCAGGGCTCTCAGTCTCACAGCTGAAGGAGGACTGGGTTTGCTTTTTGGCCTACAGCGGGAAAAAGTCATCATGGAAACTAAGTGTTCTGGGATCCATTCACAACCTTGCCCTAAGAAGAGGAACATATTTCTTTAGCATTTATTTTTTTTTCAAACAATTATTAGGAAGATTATATACCTATGAGACAGAACTTACAATTTAAAGCGTCTTCATCACACAGTGCTGTATGTCAGTTATAGCTCAATAAAATTGGGAAAAAAAAATTTAAAAAAAAAGGACAATACTGATGAAAAAAAAATCTTATCCCTAAACTTTCTAGATGTTTGGCTTTCTGTGGTAAATTCAAAAAATGTAAATACATGTAAAGCACATCCAAAGATGCTCCCGATTTTTAAGAATTACACGATGGGGGGCTGGCCCCGTGGCTTAGCGGTTAAGTGCGCGCGCTCTGCTACCGGCGGCCTGGGTTAGGATCCCGGGCGCACACCAATGCACCGCTTCTCCGGCCATGCTGAGGTGGCGTCCCACATACAGCAACTAGGAGGATGTGCAGCTATGACATACAACTATCTACTGGGGCTTTGGGGGGAAAAAAAGAAGGAAGATTGGCAATAGATGTTAGCTCAGAGCTGGTCTTCCTCAGCAAAAAGAGGAGGATTAGCATGGATGTTAGCTCAGGGCTGACCCTCCTCACAAAAAAAAAAAAAAAAAAAAAGAATTACATGAGGGACCTTCTGGACTAATTAATTAGTGGCAAGACTGGGCCCTGTAACAAACAAACGTTCCCCGGGAGGAGTCACTTTTCCTTCCAGAGGTGTGGAAAGGCAGACAGAGGACGGGGACTCAGTGTCAGAGGCCTTACTTCACCCCTTTTGAAACCTCAGCTGAGCCATATCAGGCTCAGGGCCCCGCAGACAACTGATGCTCAAACACCACGAGCTGAATGGAAACAATTTATGTCCAGCCAGCATGGGGGACATAAGTCTCTCTCCGTCCTCCACCCACCTGACACGAGGACCTGAGGACGTGCCTGGCAGCCTGGCAGCACCAGCCCTCCCCAGGCGCCATGTGAACCCCGCCCACAGGAAGCCCGATCTGGGGTGCATGGTCTGGCCCAGCAGTACCACATTTTCTTTTAACCAATGAAAGAAAGAGAATAAGAAACTGATCATTCAGTCGACTGCCTTTCCTAGGATGGCATCAACCCCCCCCAAAACTGTATTTTTGATTATGTGCCAGGCTCTGGGGGGAAATCAAAACAAGCCCAAGCCCTGCAGTGCTTGACAGCTGAGTTCAAGACACAGGATTCACACCAGGGAAGCAACGGAGAAACAGCTGGAGGTGGAGGAGTTGGCTTCAGGGACAAGGAGGACAGAGATGGACCTGAAAGGATGGGCTGGGTTTAGACAAGCAGAGATGATAGGAAGGGCATTCTCGGCAAGGGCACGGTGTGTGGGAGAGGCCAGAGGGCTCTAAGTGGCCCAGTCCAGCTGGAGGGCTGGGGACGAGTGGGGGAGGAGGGAGAGAGGACATGAATAATGATAATCAAGGTGATGAAATCATCGCTGGTGTTTACTGGGAGCGACAGCACACCAGGCACTGCTCTAAGCACTTGTCAGGGGCCAACCCACCCAAGGATCCTGAGGAGAGAGGCAGGACGAGCCTGGTGAATCTGCGGATCCTACGCTTTGCACCAGCGGCTGGGCTCCTGTGACACTGCTGCTTGGTCACAACCCCAACACGCCCAAGAACAAAAGCAGCCTACGGAGAAAGGCTCCTGAGCAATGACAAGCCACCCCCAGGACTGCTCTAATTTGGGAAAGAATGGTGTAGAACTGGTTTCTCGCCTTGGATTTGTTGGGAACGATGAAAGCAGAAAGCCAAGCCATGTATGAATTTGGTAGCTTGGGACAAGTTTGTTTTCTAAGCAAATAACAAAGCGGTCAGCATGGAATCTGCACCACCTTGCCCCTCTTTTTTTTTTCTCCTGAAGCAACAGGAGTTCTGGCTTTTTTAAGTGACTGAAATAAGCTCAGACAGGAACTGTCTTCTGAGAGAAGGGAAGGCGACGCACCTGTGCGAGAGGATGATCTTCTTCATGTTGTCAGCCATGAGGAAGTTGTAGAAGCGCCGGCACTGATCCCACTGCATGAAGGTTTCCTGGGCCCTGAAAGAACCACGAGCCAGAGTGAGGGGCTGCGTCCCAGAGGGGACGCGGCTGGCACAGGCCGGGAGGTGAGGCTCTTGCCCCTGGAAAAGGAGCTTGCCTGGAGGATATGAGCTCCCTCCGCTGGGACAGGGGGCTTTGATGTGTAGGTACTTGACTATCTGAGTACCTATCTATAGGTAGAGACCTTATGGAGACACCATAACAGCGCTGCTGAACGTGAGACCCCATCGAGAAACCTCTCTAAGGCCAGAGGTTTCGTTGGTGACACTCCCGACACCCTCTTCCACCGCCTTCTCATCATCACAGACCCTGCTAGAACCTACCAGTGCCAAAATCAGCTTCAACTGTCATTTGAACACCTTCTCTACTCGGCTTCCTACCCTGCAAACAAGCTTTTCTGGCTTAGTAACAGGAGGGTGTGGGGGAAGGGTGGGTGTGCAGAGGTACAGTGCAGCGGAAAACCTAAAAAACTTCTTTTGTTGCTGTTTGAGAGGCAAAGGGAAATCATACAACTTGAGCTTTCTTTCGATTAGCCCTAGAACATTTAAGGGGCAAGGAAATGGAAGGAGAAGTAGAGAGGCGATCCACCCTTCTGGGCCCAGTTGGAGGGGCTGGTCCGTTCTGAGTCTTTCTGCCTCTAGAGCTAGTGTGTATGGCTGGCATGAGCTAGGCCTGCCTGATGTGAGGTCACCATGACCCCCCAGCAGTGGCACTCGGCAGGTAATATTATCCCCGTGTCCAGATCAGGAGACCAAGGACTCAGAGAGGTCAAGGGACTAGTCCTGGGTCACACTAGAACAGTGAGCGCAGCTGAGGTCTGGGCCAGGCCTGCCACCCCGTGTGGCGGGAGTAGACAGCACTGCCAGCCTTCTCTAGAGCCTCTGCGGCCGACCTCCCTGCCCTCATGTCAAGTGAACAAACACCGATGCGCTAATTCCCCCACTCCACTCAGCAGCACCCCCACCCAACTCCGTGCTCTCCTCCCTTGAGTGTGAACCCAAACGCAGCTGCCACGGAGTCCACGCTAACCTTCATCTTGCAGGTTTCTGAGTCTCGAGGCCTGACTCCATACTGGGAATGAATCTGGGTGTCACTATTCCCACAAAGAATCCATCGTTTTCATATTCTAGATGGCAAAAGAGGGGACTGGGTGGTTCATAGATAGTTTTTAAAAATCCAGGGAGTTTATAAAAGTAATTTCCCCAAAGCTGCCACACTTCAAATTTGAAATGGCAAATGTTTCCCATAATATTGTGGTTAAAAAATAAGAGGTAGTGGGGAGTTAAAAGTAAAAGAGTTTGTGTATTTCATGGTCTGTGACACGCTCAGGAAACACAGGCTGAAGCTCAAAGTGAAGACTAACACCCCCTTTGAAGATCAAAAGGCCATTCTACAAACGCACGGGGGCCTCCCCAAACACCGCAGGAAGAGGAAGGATGGGCCAGATCACTGTGGGAGGGGCCCCAGCTAAGGCAGGACGGTGGACACTTGCCCCTTGGTCTGAGGGAGGAGGGAGGAGGTGCTGCCTCGGCTGGCCCCTTCTCCTCTGACCTTGGACCCTTCCTCAGAGAGTCAACGGTCTCGGAATCCCAGCTTTCTCTTGCCCTCATCCGTTTCTCCCTTTGCTGACCTCCTAACTGTTTTTGTTGGCATGTCCTTCGTGTTAGAGGGAATGCAGAGGTGAGGTAAGGAAGGGAAGAGGTGCTGACCATAAACTTAAGATATGAAAAGATGCTCCAACACTGCAGAAGATTCTCCATTGTGCCCCTCACTGAAAGGCTCTAGGGATTCACAGGTGCCCAGGGTGCAAGGAGAGACAGGGATAAGGATGCTAGGACCAATGTTTCACCCAATCAATGGTGGCTAACACTGATTCCTAGTATCTTTGGTAATTTTATACTGGTTTAATAAGACATAATCAAGATTAATGTGTTATAAAAACATTCATTCCATATATTTAAAAAAAGGCCTGATTTCTTCAATACCAACAACAGCCTGAAAAGAAATCAAAGAGAGGGAAACCTATAGACTAAAAGAAATTTAAGAGACAAATCAACAAAGGCAGTGTGTGGGCATTATGCGGATCCTGATTCAAATAAGGCAACTGTTGAAAAACTTCTGAGACAATCAAGGAAATCTGAACACTGACTAGAAATGGGATATTAGGAAATTATTGTTAATTTTTTGCATGTGATAATGGTATTGTAGTTATATTTAAGAAAAAGTCCTTAGAGTCTTTTGGCGCTACCTAGTGAAATAGTTACAGATGATATGATATCTGGGATTAGTTTTAAAATAATCCAGTTTACGGGGGAGGGGTGAGTGGATGTGGTGTAGAGGAAACAAGAACGGCCTAGAGTTAAGCATTGTTGAAGCTGGTGGTGGGTACACAGGGGGTTTAATATCCTATTCTTTCTATTTTATATGTGTCTAAAATTTTCCATAATAACGAAGAAGGAGAAGGAGGAAGAAGAGAAAGAAAGAAAATAGAAAATCATTTTGGATTATGAGCTACTAAAAATCATTTGCCCTGCTGAGCAGAGTCAAAAATCAAAGAGATACAGAGAAGAGTCAAAATTAGTATTAACTGGTTAATTGTGAGCCTCCACTACCATTTTCGGGGATGGTAACGTGACCAGCAGGTTATCAGAACCTCTATACACATAGCCTTGTCAAGAACCTCACTCATGCAGCTCCCATCAAAGCCAAACTCCAATTTATTTGCCCTGTTCTTGCAGTGAGAGGAGGCAGGAGACAGGACCAGGCTAGTGTGGCAAACGAGCCCAGGGCATTGGGGCTGGTGATGGGATGAAAGTCTAACAAGATGTCCAGGCCACCGGGCTGGCAAGAGTTAGAGCAAGGACTTGAACTGTGGCCCATCTGACACCATTAGGTAGTTCACCAAACTCTGCACAAGCCACTTAATGTCTCCAAGCCTCAGCTTCCTCATCTGTCAAATCAGAGGGTTGGACTAGAGAATCCATTTGCACACCCAGATTGCTCCATGGCTGAAGTATCTAGACAGTTCTATCACAGGCCCGACAGAGGCCACCCTGGGGGACCTGGGTGGTGTCTTCATTGCTTCTGCTAATGGTGGATGGAATTCTGTAGACAGGGGTGGATGTGGTGAGTAAGAGAGCTGGCCAACTAGTGGTGTCAAGAATGGGTCTGAATTCTGGCCTCGGCTAAAGAGACCTGAAGGCTGGGCAGGCTCCTGGGCTAGGCGGAGCACGCATCTCATAAGGATGGGGAGAATGTCTCCCTGGAAACTAGATGACTCGACCAAGAAGGTTTAAAGAGAAAGGTGATGGTGGTAGGGAGGGAACACTCAGATGAAACTGAGACAACATGGCGGACAGGCTTCAAGTATGACAGGGTGATGAGAACAGCAGTCATGAGAGTAAACAGGAAACAAGGGGAGGGATAGAAGGGGAGGGAAAGACGACAACTACAATCGCAGGTATCAGTATGCCACTGGGCAGAGCACACACAAAGTGAACTTAACTCAGGAGAGTACACAAGATCTCAGAGGGATCAGTGAGATTTGCTGAGATGGGACCAGGATTGGAAGGAATCCTGTGATGGATACTGGGTGGCTATTCAAAAAACGAAAACTTTCAGGAAGAGAAGCAGAAAAGTGCTATATGGCAAGAAAACACTTGTATTGAACCCGAAGTCCAAGGTGGAAAAAGTGTGGAGAATGTCTGGATGAGATCTGCCAGGTCAGATAGAAGAAATGAATTTTACATTTCTTGATGCAAACCACAAAATGGACACCCAAGCCAGAGGACTTCAGCTCTCTAGACAGTGAACGAATCCTTTACTTGGCTAAGCAGCAGAACTTCCAAGTTCCTGACTTGCCTCTAGACAGCTATGTTCTCCAGAAGACAGAAAGGATGGAGGAAGTGCTCCCCAGGCTGAGCTAGACACTGGTCCACCAGGAGAAACTGGCTGAGGACACAGGAGAGATGTGTGGAACCTGGGAGAACGCAGCCAGGTCATACTCACAGGCAGCAGAATGCTTTGTATAATCCAGAGGGAACCCTTGTTGGTAGGAAGGCAGGTTTCATAAACTCCAGAAAGAACTAGGATGACTCCAAAAGGGATGATGCCTCCCAAGAGCTGCAAAGCCCTCAAAAAGTGAATCTGTCATTGAGATCACAAATGAGAAGACAGTACCCCAAAAAACCAGTATGGCTTCACTGGGAGTCTTATTCCAGAATGATAGGTATGGACTTTTAAAGAACTTTATCCATCCATCTACCTACTTAATTATTGTCGAAACAAAGTTCTTTTAAAACCTTTATTTCTAATCAATGTAACATTAAATAATAAGATATCATCCATACTAGTTTCCCAGCCATCTGCTGGTGAGGGATTTCTCTTTGAACGGTTAAAAGAATTTTAAAAGGTGTTGTGGAAGGAGATGGAATTTTAAATCCCTTAGAAGAAGGTTCAAAAACACAGGTGTCTACAATTATGTTTGAGTTGATCAATTAGGCAAGGAAGAGATAATCCAAACACTCATGCTGTTGGGGGACTGATGAGAGAAGGCTCAACTTTCCAAGTCATACTTTGCAAAATGAGTGGACCAAGCATTGATTAAAGGAACCGAAGCTGGAAGAGAAGGAACTGGGGAAAGAATGCATCTCCACCCAAAGGAATGCAAATCTCCTGGCTCAAAGAAACTACATCTCAGAGTGCTGAGGGACTGTGACAGCAGCCAGACAGCTTCCCTGTGGTCTCTGAGAAAATATGAGAATGAGAGAGAGATTCTGTAAGACTGGGATGGGTACATATGACTCTCAAATTCGAAAAAGGGAAAAGAAGGCAGAGGTCCTGCAAATTAAGATGCGTGATGAATTTATGGGATGTGGAGGTAGGCAATATGAAAAAATACCTTGAAAGTAACATGCTAATTTAAAGTACATTAAGTGTTTTCCCAGAATGCTACCACACCAATGTAAGAAAACTTTATTTGGGGAGGGTGGGGTTCCCTTCCAGGCTTGCCCATGTAAAATCTTTTTATTTTTGAATTGTGGTATAAAACACATACCATAAAATTTACCATCATGACCATTTTTAAGTATATAGTTCAGTAGTGTTAAGTATATTCATATTGTTGTGTAACAGATCTCCAGAACTTTTTCATCTTGCAAATCTGAAACTCTATACCCACTAAACTATGACTCCCCATTTCCCCCTCCCTACAATCATATTTTTACATAGTGGCCTTCCTCTCTACTTTTAATATAGACATTCTGTCATGTTATGCATTATCTTGATTTTTTTTTTTTTGGTGACAAAGATCAGTCTGGTGCCAATCCTCATCTTTTTGCTGAGGAAGACTGGCCCTGGGCTAACATCTGTGCCCATCTTCCTCTACTTTATATGGGATGCCGCCACAGCATGGCTTAACAAGCGGTGCAGAGGTCAGAGCCCGGGATCCAAACCTGCGAACCCCGGGCCGCCGCAGTGGAGCTTGTGCACTTAACCGCTATGCCACCAGGCCAGCCCCCATTTTCTTGATTTTTAAAAATAAAAGCTGCTTCGTCTTCTACTAAATTTGTGTATCACAATTTATAACTCTCTCTCATGCTGGACATGTGGGCTACTGTTAACTTGGCCTTACAAGACAGTCATACTGCAGTGGGAGCAAAACCAGGACCAGCCTTGAACAGTGTGGCCTCTGAGATGAAGGATGGCGGAGCCTCTGGACCCAAGAGACCCAGGCAGAGGCTCTGGGCTACCAGCTTGGGTTCAGGGGTTCAGGGGCAGGGCTGACCTCCAGAGAGGTCATTACTTCCAGCTAGTTCAGCTTGAGAGTGCAGGCAAAAGAAAACTATCCCTCCAACCTACTGGGGAGTGGGCCCAGAAGCCCTCATGCCTGCCTGGCTGGGCTCTGTGGTAGGATGGGGCGGGGAGCTCAGACAGGAGAAGGGATGGCCACCCGCCAACTCCCTTTCTTCCTTATCAGAATACTTTCCCTTAGGATGTACTTTTACAGGAATGGGATTACTAAGTCAAAGCATATGTCATACACCCTCATTTTTCTGATTAAAAAAATTAACAACAAAAAATAAACAAAAATCCCTGAGGCACTGAGGGCAAACCATTTGGTCAGCTTCACAACTGACTGGTGGAAAAGCTAAGCCATTTCCTAGGTTGGAGTCCTGCCCATAGAGTTTTGTCTCAGCTCAGCAGATTTTTCCCCTTCACTTAGCTCTGATACAAAATTACTGATTGTTAAAACTGTTGGACAGCTCTTCAACTATAAACACAGATTCGATGAAGGTACAATTCTACTAAGGGACCTTATGAACAATAACGCTCGCTTTTGTCATAAACTCATCCATAGTCTGGAGTTTGCCCATTAAAAGCAAAAGAGAGAACAGATACGCCATTCGGCAGGACAAGTGGTGCCTGGCCCTTCTCCTTGGCAGGAAAGGCCTGCTAAAAACACTGGGATGTTCAAGTGGCTAAGACTTAGTGACGCTCACACACATCGCTAGGAACACAGCCAGGAACATAACTGCATTTAGGGAGACCAGGTAATTCCTCTATTGTCCTTTATGGGGGCTCTGTCCCCAGCCTGGGCACGGTGCTACTGTCCTCCTCACCCGCGCCTCCTTCCAAAATCCCTCCCCACTTGACCGAGGACTTCCTTGGCACCCATATGCCCACTGTGTAATCTATTAGTGACATGCATTTGTTGGCTTGCTGCTTTGTAAACACCATTCTATTGCCATTAAGTTCTGTGAGGCTCTCCGTCACACTATCTCTTATACCCAAACTGCAATAAAATGCTTGTATTTTAATCCTATTATTATTGGCAGATTCTGCAATGCAAGATTGTTGAGGTCTTCTTCAGAAATGAAGAATTGATTTTACCTGAAACCAGACCAAAAAACCTTCCCTTCCCTTTTTGTTAAACCCTGTGAGGGCAGGGAATTTCTCTGGCTTGTTCCCAGCTCCATCCCCACTCCCTAGAAGAAAGAATTCTTACTGAAAGAATCAGGGAATGAACGAATCTGTGGGGATCTTCAGGCACCACTACTTCTCCCTCTCACATTCCTGTCTGGTCGCCATTCGCTGGATGAATTCATAATCAAGGCTCTTCATAATCAAGTTTCAGATGATTAACTAAACCAGAGAGGTAGACTGCCTCTGACCACACAGATGTCCAGGGCTGGTTGGCAGCTGTTTATGCTGAGGGAACCTGTGAAGTCGGCTACATACCATGTAGTTCCAGGGCTTTTGTCTCCCTCCTTCGGGGTTCAGCACATCACACAATGAAGCTTGTCAGGTAGCAGCTAGACTCTGCTAACTACAGCAAGCGGGCGCTGGCTTCCGAGCCATGAACTAGCTCTGGCTAGAGGGGAGGTGCGCTACAAGACGAGAAGCCAGAAGGGGGGACGGTCACTGACAAGCGGTTCTCTAGACTCAACCAGGAGGATTTACCAGAAGCATCGACTCCCGTGTGGCCCCCGTAGAGGTCGATGAGCCCTCCCTGCTCCACCTCCACGAAAGGAAGCATGGCTGCCATCATCCCAGTGCTGAGAAGGCTCATCGCCCTCAAGCCTTGGCAGGAAAGAAAAGGTTACACTGGTTTAAAGTGAGGCACTCTCCTTTGGTGAGGGGACCTGCGTCCTGGGCAGTGCCAGCACACACAGTGCGATGGTGTCTTCCTGACCTGTCACCAGTTCCCATGTGTAGGGCCACAGGATCTTGGCCCCAGCATTAGTCTCTGTGCTCCAGAGGATAAAGCTGCCTCTTTCTCTCCTCACGCACGAGGCTGATGTGACGATAAGTAACTATGAGTATGAGGGCCTTGGAGGTCTCAAAGAGGGGTGGTATAGACTATGTCTACAAAATGTACAGACCCTCACAGATGTTAGTTGCCTAGCTTTTAAACCCTTGCCGTAGTTCGCACACCTTGGTTCCCCAAACGTGCGGCTCACGTGCTCTTGCCAACAGCAGATGGCGCTACCGCAGCAAAATGAAATGAAGCTATTGTGTCATTTAAGATCTTGTGCATTGGGAAAATAAAAGAAAACAAACTTGTCCCACACTCTCCTACTAATGAAATCCAGGGCTCTCTGAACACAGAGTCAGTGTTCACAGGAATTTCACAGCACTTGGTTTAGCAGGGGATGCCCGCGATTCCAATTTCACGGAGGATAGAAGGCTTGCCACAAACTGGACCATTTGTCAGTGAGAGCGAGCAGGGTCCTCCTGCCAGGCCCGCCCCCTTGAATCTTGTGGTAGGCCCCTTGCTCACCTCTCTATTATCCCAGTTACTGGGCAGGATGGGACTTTGGTGAATTCTGGTTACATACTGGCTATGAACTGGGAGTTGAATATTTCTAGTCAAGCAAAGATAAAGGAATATGTCCTTTCAGCTGGCTCTCCAGAGCGTAGAGGGGAGTGAAGGGGAGGATTCCCAACAGAAAGATCGGGGGACCAGCCTAGGCCTGCAATACTAGAGCCGGAGAGACCACTGAGGTGCCAGGCCCAGTAACTGCCAAACGTGGCTAAATATCAGCAGTCACCTGTGAAACGTGTCCAAATGCAGATGTCTGGCCTCATGCCCAGACTCATGAATCAGAATCTCCAGGGGTGGGGCCCAAGAAACTGAATTTATTTCTAACACGATCCCCCAAGTGATTCTTAATGAAGTGAGACAATCACCAGCTCACCAGACTGGTCTTTGTGAGCCACTGAGCTAATCTGCTTCTCATTTGACAGTGGCTGATGACGACGATAATGAACAGTCACCGACTGACTTTCTAGGTGCTTCGCGCTGTTCTGAGTACTTCATACTCATTTCACTCTCACAATGGTGCTATGACGTAGGTACTATTTATTATTACTGTCATCCCCATTTTGCAGGTGAGGAAAACTGGAACCCAGGCCTTGGTCCTAGAATTCAGGAAAGGTTCCATCAGGGATGTCATTCATGCCTACTTTGGGTACATTTAAATGCTCCTTTTTGGCCAGGTTGAAGCCTCATAGGCAGAGGCTGAATTCTGGCCCTTTGGATGTGCTGGCTTCAAATTCCAGTAATACATATTTTTAGAAATAACAGAGATAGCCTCTATCCATCGGAAAATGATGAAATAGGTTTAAACTATACCATGAGAGATATAGGTGAGCCAAAAAGGAAGGATTCATTTGTAATGCAAAAGATATTATCATGAAGAATGAGTACAGAAAAATATATGAGTGCACTTGACGAGTCTGGAGAGATGTGTGCGAATGAATGTGTGTGTGAGTGTGGTGACTGTCGAGAGCTCTGGGACCACACTGATCTGGAGGGGGAGTCAGAGCAGACGATAATGCCCTCCTAGGACTCATCCTGCAGAGACCAAGGAGCAAGATAAACTTGACCTAGTAGGTCATCTCCTTTGTGGCGACGCCTGGGATGCTTGAGAGAGACGGATACTTGAAGGTGAGGGCTCAGATTAAATGACTTCTGCAGGTCCCCTCCAGATGCCATCTGAGACTCGACTCCTCTGTAGGTGGGAGGAATCTGGGATCATGAGGCCCAGCTCTCAGGGCCTGGTTTGCCAGTCTCCTGTGTTCTTCATAAACCCACAGGTCTACAAAACTCCTGGAGCGTGAAGGGAGTGAGTCACCTCACAGAGACTCCACCGGGAAACAGCAGCTGTGAAGGGTGGCTTTGGCTTAGTCAATTTCAGATCTGATCCCAAAATACAGCTGCATATCCCAGACTTAAGGGGTCTAAGAGGACAACTCCAGTGTATGATGTGGAAGCAAAACAAGATGAATCCAAGACCCAGAAACTTCTCCTCAGTCTGTCACAGCATTTCCCCTGACCTTCACGGACCAGTGTCTGGTGCACTGAGGCATCTCAATAAATGGTGTTAACTGAGGGACCGGATGGAAGGAAGGAGTGGGAGCATGTGTTGGGGGTCACTCACCTCAGTGCGCTGTACCCCTGACACACGCTGACGCAGCACAGGACCTTTTCTTGGTTTGCCTGAGTCTCCCCCAGGTATTTGCACACGATGTTACCACCAAGGCTAAAGCCCACGACGACCAGCTGGGTCAGGGGGTATGTCTTCTTGATGTAGTTGACCATGGCTCCAAATTCCCAGGTGCAGCCTGTGGACAGAGTAAAGCCACTCAATCATTTTAGGTGCATAAAGATCAGAGAAAGTACAAGCTGGAGGGTTACCAAATGGGTACCAAGATACTAACAGAGAGAGAGAGAAATACACGTGCGTGTGTGTGTGTGTGTGTGGAGAGAGAGAGAGAGACAGACAGACGGACACTTCTCCTGGGCTACCTGGAGAGAAGTTCCAAGATGCCCCTTGGTATAAGAGGAAACAGCATCAGCAGTGCCCAGGAGGGGAGGTATCGTGTATCCAACAGGTGTGCAATGCTCCTTTAAAGGTGACTGGTAAGAAACCTGGCTAGACGCTCACGGAAATCAAAACAGATATTCAGGGTGTGCATGAGCACATTTGTTCGCACAGATGTAAACGAGCAAGAGCAAAACCTTTGGGATTAGCTTCTTAGGCTACAAAACAGGATGCTATACCCATGTGTACCATGATTCATGGTGTTAAGAAGAGTACCAAGTGGATGTTATTTACAGGATCTTCTTGTCAGCATGGGGGAAGGAAGGAAAGAAACTTCAGTCCAGAGGGACGGCCAGGATGCTCTATAGGATTAGGATAAAACGTTCTTGGTGACGTACGGACAGGGTGCCAAGGGAGGCAGACCCATTCAGAAACACACAGAGGAGACTTCTCAGTGGGGCCCAGTTTGCCCAGGAGGGATGATCTCAGCTGGTGTCCCCTTGAGAAGTGGCTGAAGCCATGTTATGTCTCAGCAGCTTTGCTAAGAGGAGGTTAGTGGCCATATGTGAGTGAAGGGATTTATCACATCCTTCTAAGACCCAATCCCTTGCTCTTCAGGGAGCCAGTTTAAAGTAAAACCTAACAGGGAAAGTTAGGGACGTTGGCCAGAAGCATGTACAAGACAGACTGGCAGGAGGAGAGCATGGAGTTACAATGGAAACACAAGCTGCTGACCTCGGCACCAGCTCAGAGGTTTCGACATCCCTGATAAGAGCTGAACGGCTCCTTCCCTAACCAGCGAGGCACGGGGGGCACTACCATTTGAGCCTGTGGCAAACTCCCATTACATCCTTCTTCCTCTTATATTGGGATGCAGCCTAAGCCAGCACAACCCCACGCAGGGGTTCTCAAACTGTGGTGCATGTTAGAATCACCTGGAGAGGGTGTTAGAAATGGGCATTCCTGGGCTTAACCCCCAGAGAAGCTGATTCAGTAAGATGAGGGAATCTGCATTGAAAAAAGTTTTTGAATAGGTAACTCATGCACATGGCACAAAATTTAAAAGACATAGAAGATGTGGTAAAAGGTAATTTCCTATATTCTTTTTAAAAATATCAACAGTAGCACACATATTGTGTAGTACCTTGCTTACCTTTTTTTTTTAACAATATGTCTTAGAAAACATTGTGTAACAATACACATAAAGCTGCCCTGTTCTTTTTTCTTTTAATGCAGTATAATATACACTCAGGGAAGTGCACAGTGGGTGAATTTATACATGTTTACGACCATGTAGCCATTGCCCAGGTCAAGATGTAGAATATTCCTGACACCTCCGGAGGCCCCCTCATGCCTCCTTCCAGACAACAGCCCCTAGACTCTGACTAATGATCACAGTCGGGAAATATTGGGAGCACCTGAGGCTCGGAAGGCGGCAAAAGATGCTTAAGACTAAGGGAAAAACTGGAGGCCAAAGAGATGCTTGCTCCCAGCACGGAAAGATCAGGCTTTACTCTGAGAAGCAAGCACGTCTCTCTTTACAGTGAGACATCAGGTATCTGCTCTTTTCCTCCCTCCTGTATCCAGCAGGGTTGTGGCAGTTTGCAGGCCTTCAATAAACAGCTAATGACTTGAGTGGATTCTGATGGCCTCTGAGTGGGTCCTGGTGACAGGCTCCTGAAGGAACCTTGAACGCGTTAACTTTGGAATTTGAAGTGCCAGCCTTTCGTCCCCAACTAGGTCATTCATCCAAGTTTCTCTTTTTAAAAAGGTAGCAGTGGAAGGACTATTGTACCTCTAGGGAATGCTGGGTTTAAACTGCGGAGCTGTGACGTAAAAGAGGGGGGTCTTCAAAAGCACTCGGTGGCTAGCACAGCCACTCGGTCACACAACAAATAAAAAATTTAGAAATCCTGTTAGAGACATTCGTTCACCTCCCTCAGGCCATAAGGGGCCTTATAAACACGGCCTGGATGAGGCAGCCTGGCCTCCCAGCTGAGTGAAAGGGCTCTGTGGTCAGACTGCCTGGGCCTACCACTTAGGGGCCCCAAATGCTCCCAACTTCCCTCTGATGACAAGCAAGCCCTGGGGACGAGAACAGTCTACAGCTTCCGGGTTCCCTGCTGGAGGCTCGGAGTCTACAGGAACAGGATGGGGCCTGGGAACGGGTTCTTTTAACAAACACTCCAGATGGTTTTTATCATGCAGGAACTTTGGGAGATACTATGACCTTGGGCAAGTTACCCAACCATCCTGGGTCTGTTTCCTCATCTGTAAAATGGAGGCAATCATAGTAAATACCTCATAGAGTTGTTTGGAGGATTCAATACAGTGACATAGGTAAAGAGCTAAGACCAGGGCACGGAACATGATAAGCATCTAATGTTAACTATAACTGTTAATTCTCTTCTAAAAATATCATTTAAGTACACCCATGTTCATAGCAACTTTATTCACAATAGCCAAAATGTGGAAGCAACTCAAGTGTCCATCAATAGATGAATGCATAAACAAAATGTGGTATATCCATAAAATGGAATATTATTCAGCCTTAAAAAGGAAGGAAACACTGATACATGCTACACTATGGATGAACCCAAAGGATGTTATGCTAAGTGAGATAAGCCAGTCACAAAAAGACAAATACTATACGATTCCTCTTATCTGAGGTACTCAGAGTGGTCAAATTCATAGAGACAGAAAGTTGAATGGTGGTTGCCAGAGGCTGAGGGGAGGGGGAATGATTGTTTAATGGGTATAGAGTCTTAGTTTTGCAAGATGAAAAGTCTTCTGGAGATTGGTTGCACTACAGTGTGAATATACTTAACACTACTGAACTGTGCACTTAAAAATGGTGAAGATAGTAAATTTTATGTTGTATGTATTTTACAAAAAAAAAAAAATCATTTAAACAAAGAATTGTAGCTCAACACTTGAAAAGGCCAAACTAGATTTCTAGATTTTTCTCCAAAACAGTGTTCTTCAATCTGATTGCACATTAGAATCACATAGGGATCTTGTAAAACAACAGCAATAGACACTAATGCGTGGGCCCTGCCCAGACTAATTAAATCAGAATATCTGGGAGTGGGACCCCGGGATGCATGTTCTTTTGCAAGATTCCCAAGTGATTCCAAAGTGCAACCAGGGCTGAGAGCCCCTGGTCTAAGGACCAAGGATCTCTCTGGTTCAGATGGATGTGAGAAAACATTTTTTTGAGGCATCCTCCCACTGTCTCTGGAACATCCCTTTTCAGACTTCCTTCCCTTTCCACTTGCAGTAAACGACCTTCACACATGGGGGCACTGCTCTGCCTTTTGGAAGCATCTGAAGCAGGGCTGTTGGCCTGGTAGCTGCTTTCCAAACATTTCCTCCAAGCCAGGTTTCCACAGGTGGCAAGTCCTCCCTCAACACAACCTGGTACTTCCTCCAGGTCCAAGAAACACCTAACAAAAATAATCTTTAAGGGGCCGGCCCGGTGGTGCAAGCAGTTAAGTGTGCGCGCTCCACTGTGGCGGCCTGGGGTTCGCCGGTTCGGCTCCCAGGTGCGCACTGACGCACCGCTTGTCCAGCCATGCTGTGGCGGCGTCCCATATAAAGTAGAGGAGGATGGGCACGGATGTTAGCTCAGGGCCAATCTTCCTCAGCCAATAAAAAAAAAAAGGAGGATTGGCATCAGATGTTAGCTCAGGGCTGGTCTTCCTCACCAAAAAAAAAAAAAAAAATCTTTAAATCTCTAAATACATACAGTTGCTTTCTGGTAATCTTTCCTATAAAGAGTGAAATTAGAAAAGCTGCATTGAGGTTATACATCACTGCATGAATGATGCTCTAGCCCAGTGGTTCTCACAGTGTGCACCTTGGACAAGCAGCAACAGCATTGCCTGGGAACTAGTTCAAAATGCATGTTCTTGGGCCTCACCCCAAACCTATTGAATCAGAAACTCTAGGGGTGGGGCCTAAACAGAGGGCTTGTTACAACATAGATTGCCAGGCCCCACCTCCAGAATTCCTGATTCAGGAGGTCTGGGTGGGCTGAGAATTTGCATTTCTAACAGGTTCCCAGGTGATATTGATGCTGCTGGTCCAGGGACCACACTTTGAGAACCACTGTCCTAGTTGACAGGAAAGGTGGATGAAACCTCAATTTTCTGTTTCTTTTGTCTTTTAAAAGGGCAGTTCAAAAAGATGCTTCATATCACTCATAGTTAAATAAATGCAAATTAAAATGACAATTAGAAATCATTTTCCACCGCCCATATTAAAAAAGATGAACAAGTTTGCCAATACCCAAGACTGGGGAGGGTGTGGGGAACAGCCCCGCTGGCCCATCCAGAAAGAGTGTGCACTGGTATAGCCTTCAGAAAGCAATGTGGTAACAACATCTATTAAGGTTTTTAAAAGACCATTCCTTTGGTCCAGGAATTCCACTTTGGGGGACTTTATACTGCAGATGTGTGCACAGATGGATGCACATGTGTGCAAAAGTATGTAAGAATATTCATTGCAGCACTCTTTGTAACAGAAAAGATTTGGAAACAACCTAAATGCCCATCAATAGAGGCCTAGTTAAATTGCTGTGAAAAAGAACAATGCAGAGTCCAACATGCTGACGTGGAATGACTCCAAGCCATCTTAGCAGGGGACAGAAACAGGGGCAGAGCAGTGGGGATGGCACCACCTCATGTGCACTTGGGTTTTAAAGGGCTTATATGTGCACACATATCTGCTTGAGCATTCAATGAAAAACTGTAGCAGATAGAGATTTTCTGGAGAGGAGAATTGGGGGTCTAGGGTGAGAGGAAGATGTCGTTTGACTCACTGTATATAGACTTTTGCACTGTTTGAATGTTTTTACTATGTATATACATTACTTCAATAAAAATCCAGCCACTTAAAAAATCTAGTGAAAATAAAGAATAAAAAGAAAGATGCTGAAATCCCCTGAGACCGGTTTCAACTACACTAAAGACACTGAACATCTCCCTCATGCTGGAGCAGTGGTTTTGCAGCTTGTGCAGGGGACGTTATTTGTCTGCATAAGAAATGCTACTGAGGGACTTATTTTCAATTGTTACTAAAATCTTTACTTCACCATTTCCTTGAGGTTCTGCTTAATTTTGTTTATCCCTTGGCTAATTATTTATGTCTTTATGGTTTGTTTTAACACTGAATGAGCCTCATTAGGTTATAAATTCCAAAAAGCAGAGATATTCTTGGTCTTGTTTGCCACCGTATCCGTGGGGCCAGATGCTGCGTGGGCACTGGATCAGTATGACCTAAATGAATGGATGGAAGGCTGGATGCACTAGGTTGCAGGCCCTGTACTAGGATCTCAAACACAGATGAGGAAGCGGATTTAAAGGGATGAAATGACTTGCCCAGCCTCACGTGGTGAGTGAATGGGAGAGCTGGACTTTGGACCCACATCTAACCCCAGAGCCCAAGTCCTTTGCCTTGCATCCTAAATCTACACAAGTAACAAGACTGCAGGGACTTATGTTTTAATTATTAAAAGTCTTACTTTCTCACCATCTGATTCCTTTTAGACCCATCTGCCTTCACCCAAGTTGGAGCCTAATTATTTGAGACCTAGAGCAGATGCTCAGATGTCACTGGGGCAGTTACAAAACTTGGATTTGCTACACCACTGAGGGGCAATTACAACTAATTGTGTAGGCCCCCTGGGAGCCTCAGTTTCGTTAAACACAAACACATCTGGTCTGGATAAAGGGCTAGCCCTGCTTAATGCTGGACATGCTGTTGAGTGTTTTGTGAAGAGCTGCCATCTCTTCCAGGCAAGAAGGCAAGGATGTGGTGTCTGCCCAGCCCAGGATCAGCCTCCCGGTGGGTGCTGGGTCCTCCTGGGATCTCCATCTGATGGCGGTTACCACACGCTCTCAGTGTCTGGGAGCCCCTCCCTGGCCTGTTTCACTAAAAGCTACAGCAATCCGTTTTGTAACACTAGGAGGATTTTAATGAGGTTCTATGTATTTAATCCTTATGGAATTAGCACCAGTAACAAGATTAAGGTATCTAATTTTGCTGTAGCTTTCTAAGACAAGGCGAAATATGAGACACTAACTTGGCTTTAGAGAGATGAGTGCTACAGGGCCATCTTGGAAAAGCAACCTGCTGAGAACAGAAAAGACCTTTGTCCTCAACCTCCCACCCCTAAACAAAGAGAAGGCTGAGGCTGCCTGAAAGCTACTATTTCAAAAGCCATTTCCTCAAATGGCACTAACATGACTAAGTACACTCAAATACAGGGACCCAGAGACGTGGTGTTCCTCGTGGATGAAGACTTTGAGTCATCTGTCTCCCCACATCACGCCTGGGCCTGGCACGGGTGGGTGTGCCACCCATGTTAGCTAGGTAAGAAGGAAGTTTGAATCATGTGGCATGAAAGTACACAATACTGGCTAGTGTGACCGTGCAGGGGCTGGGAAAGAATTATCTAAATATCTTTCCCACTAAATTGAATCCAAGAAAATGGTCTGGTCAGGCAACAACATGGCTTGCTGGTGGGCCTAGCAGTCCCTCTCATTTTCATAGTGAAGGTCTGTGAGTCACTTCTTAGAGCTGTGGGGAAGCTACTGCAAAGCTGAGTCACTCATGAAGAAAACAGCTGCAGAAATAAAGGAGAGCCTCTTTGCCTATCTTATTAGTTGGACTTGTCCTTATCTCTGAAATGAAAATTTTCACAAATGACTGCTTTTAGCTTTGTTTTCTCAGGTATACAATGCCTAAAAGTGCCCTCTTCTGGCTGAAGGTTAAGTATTCAGACCTTACCCTGCAAGTGCAGACCCTGCCACTGCTTCCCCACAATCCTGCTCTCGATATTACCCCCATCACAGTCCCTCAACTCCGGCCCCTGGGCACCACCTCAATGCTTGGTGACTCTCGGCAGATGATCTTGTCAGATGTTTAACTAAGAGGCTTGAGCTTCTGCAAATTCACAGCCTTCACTTCCCATTCTCCCTCTCTCTTCACTCGTCTCCTCTTCCTCCTCTCTTGCCACTGTGTCCTTCTGCCATTAGAACACTTGACTGTTGCAGAGGCAACATAATTCATGGTTGTCATCTGGAATCATGAATACAATTCAAAATTGAGTCTGCATCAATTAAAATGATAGACATGAGAAGCTTATAGAAACATCTGTGTTCAGGATCTAATCAAATGTCTTCAGATAGATTGAGCAGTAAAAACAAAACAGAAGTTCCTTAAAAATCACTGTCTGCAACTCCTTATGGCAAGATGTCCTGGATGGTGGGTGATCTCCACAGGATGCTATACAGTAGGGTGACATACATCCTAGTTTGCCGGAGAGAGTGCTGGAGTTTGCCTGTTATTCTGATGCTGATGAGGTTGTTAGGAAGGTCCTCTTTCACTCTCAAAAGTGACTCAGTTGGGACGCTAAATTATATGGTCACCCCAGGTATAGGGCCTCTGGCCCTCCTAAGACTGAAATGCTGCCCTCCAAGCAAGGCAAAGTTTTCTGATCTTACAAAGAGGTTCCAAAAGATCGTTTAAAAAACAAGAAATTCCAGTATTAAACTCAGTTGGACATTTATGAGCTCCTTCTCCAAGCAAGTGAAGACAATGCTGTGATTTCAGGGACCTCTTCTCAGCTTGAGGCCAGAAAGTCATGTGTTTAGAAACAAGGGAAGGGCCCCACTTCACTGTTTAAACTCAGAGGAAAAGGCAATTTAAATCTTTGCCAAAATGCTCTAGCTTGGTGTTCGGTCATAAGTTCTCAGTAGGATCATGATCCTAAGGGAATCAGTCACCTTATGCGGGCCAAAGCCAGGTTGTTATTTTTATTCCTTTCATCTGATATACAAGAGACTTTTAAAAACTCCTAATTTTTTTCTCTCTTTGAATCAAGATCAAATGCGCAGACCCTTTGTCACTTGGCTCTTAACTTGCTGGACATAAAACTTCAAGAGTGAATCTTAGAAATGGACGTCAGAATAACCACAATTGGATAATTCTAGTTTTCAGTTCATTTCCTTGGCTGGGAGACTTGATCCAGCTTTACTTTGCTCTGAACGTGAATACTGGACTGTGGGGATAAAGCACTTAGCCAAAGACAGAAAGATGGAGCAGAATGTTTCTTGAATTTACTGGTCTTATGCAGCATCATTGACAAAAATACTCATATTCCAAACATTGTCTGGGCTAGAAAATCAATTAAGTCGATAAAGAGTAAGCCAACATGTCTACTGCTGCACTGTTCCAATTAAAGATTAAGCTCTTTATAATAAATACGCTTCAAAAAATCTTCAAGACTTCTACGTCTTCCTTCATTTTCAAGTGTTATTCTTTGATCTCATCCACATGATAGGGTTGTGTACCCAGTCTGATCCAGGAGAGCACTCTATTTCAATAAGAAATTTAAGACTGATAAATTTCACGCTTGTGGGTTCTACTAGTCATCCTAACGGTTTCACCTTTTGTGTTTGCTCAGATCAGCTAATATCATTTAATTCATCAAAAGGGAAATATTTAGTATTTGCTAGTTGTAAAAAAATCTATGAACTATACTGATGCAAGTGGTGAGGAATATTTTTTTTAATAAAATAATTTTTAGAAAGTTAAAATATAGCTAATAGAGCATGTACTACAATAAAAAAACTTGCCAGCACTGACTGTAAGAGTTGACTCTGAATTTAGAAGCCAGTGGCTTTGAGCTGGAGGCATGTGACCCTGCTCCTGGGCCCACCAGATCTGGCAAGGAGCCAATACTGCAGGTTGTGCAGCTAGAAAGCAAGCGTGGTCTCCTTCAAAATAACCACCTGGGCCTGACCATCCCTGTAAACAGAGCCACAACTCAGACCAAGCTCCAAAAACAGACTTTTATGCTAAACAAGCAGAGCTTCTCAAATTAGCCCTTGCCAAAGTTCACATGCAGTCAACTGTAAGGAACTGAGGTCGAGGCTAGATCATTTAACTGTTCAAGTAAAGTTTTGCATTTTCTTCTCTCAGCTGGCTCACAGAAAACACAAAGTGAGAGTGAAAGACAAATAAAGACAATAATCATTGCTATTTACAGTATTTGCTGGACTCCACGCCATACACTTTTATATTCATGCCGTTTCAACAACCTTTGTGAACCAGGCACTCAAATTCCTGTCTGTTGGACTCTAAAACACAGGCTTTTCCTTATGCAGGCATTTCGTGAGCTTATCTCTCTAAGTGATATACTAAATGCGGGAGATTAACAAAAAATAATATAAAAATTGAAAACTAAAATCTGGTGCCTATCCTTGAAAAGGTTGCTATTGGTAAATATTCTTTTTGGACAAACCCAGCCAATAGCTTTGGAATGATTGTGACTGTTTCTCCCCCTCCTCCCTGGATGGGGAGCTGTTTGTCACTAGACTGGGAGCTTCGAGAAGGCAGGGACTTGCACTCCCGCCTCTACTCTCATCACAGGGTCTGGCCCCATGAATGTATGTAGGATGTGGGAGGAACAAACACTAGAGCTCAAACCCACCAGGCCTATTTCTGTGGCTCTGAGAAGTTTCTGGATGCTTTTTTGCCTTAAATCTAAAATGCATCTGACTGGGAACTATTTCCTTACTCCTGAGAAGTATCAGCAGGATGCAGCCTCCTACACGGAAAGGCAATGTAGCCTGTTGTTCAAAACCATGGACTCCAGGACTAGACTGCCTGGGTGGGAAACCTGGATCGCCCACTCAGCAGCTTTGTAATCTGGAGCAAGTGATTCAGCCTTGCTGGGCCTTAGCTGTAAAAGTGGGATGACTGATTTCACAATTCTTTAAAGAGCTCAGAACAGTGCTGGCGCACAACCAATGCTAGGTAAGCGATAGCTATTAATAAAAACGGTAATGACCACTACCACCAAAGAAGGGAAAAGTCTTTTTAATGCTCAAATATCTCCCTGCCCCTCTACAGTCTAATGCACAATATCCTAAACAGGAAACGAACACTACAACAGAGGTGGTATTGTGTTGGGGTTAAGAATCCCACAGTTTGAGTGCTGGTTCTGCCACTTACTAGTTATGGGACCCCAGACAAGGCAGTTAACCTCCCTAAGCCTGTGAAGTAGGGAGACTAACACCATCTCCCAGGCAGCAGTGAGAAGGAAGTGAAGGTAACGCACGGAAACACGCAGTGCACGCCTGGCACTTGTTAATGTGAGATAAATGATAACTGCTGTCATGCAGGATTTTCCTTAATGTGTTTATCTTTCAAAGGCAGCACAAAGGATTCTAAGTCACAAGAATGCATAATTATCCATTTAGGAAATTCTTCTGTTCAAGAGAGATCTGTTTTCAACAATTTCTAATCACATCAGCAAAGATGTCCAATAACAAGAGATTAGCGTTTCTGTGGTTTGAAACAGAGTTAGTTCGATAAGTGGGAAAAGGTCTTCTATAATTTTCTCAGAAAGAGAGATCTGAGGGGGCTGCATAACAAGAAAAGAAGAATGTAGGGCTTCATGTTAACACCCTCTTTAGCTTTCCTCTGGTCAAGATCAGTTTCCAAGGGCCAATAGGGTATTCACAGTGCCCGAAAGGCCTGCCATCTGTTTAAGAGCGACGCGGTTTGCACAAAGGAAGGCTCACATAACCATGAGGCACACCTGTGGGAGACACGCTAGTTTGCAAAATATCACCTTACATCCACAAACCATCATTTTCTATCCCTCACTCAGTCCTCATTCAGTCACCACAGATGTAGTGAGCACTTTCTATGGGGCCAAGCAGGATTCTAGGCACTGGGGAGCTATAGCAGGGAGCACGAAGGCCACCAGCTCTCATAGAGTAGACTTCTGGGATGGAGAGACAGGTAATAAACATGCAAACAAATACATCATTTCACCAAATCATAAGTGCCGTGAAGAATGTAAAGGGGGGGATTAGATAGAGGTGGGGTGAGGGGAGTCAAGGAAGGGCTCTCTGAGAAGGTGACGTCTTGGTCAAGACCCAAATGACGAGGAGAAACCAAGTGAAGACCAGAGAAGCGCCTTCCAAACAGAAACTGGGCAGATCTGAGATTAGCAGGACCCTGAGGCCAGTGCCTGGTACTCGAATATACTCTGGGTGGGCTATGGTATGTCCTGGGGATCCAGAGCCCCCTTAATGTCACATCCGGTCACCCCCCATGGAGGAGGCCAACTTGGTTGAGGGCTTATTAAAAGTGAAGGGAAGAAGATCTAAAAGGAGCTTAGGAAACCTATCGGATAACTGCAATATATGGACCTGATCTGGATCCTGAATTGAGCAAACTATAATTAAAGCGGAAAAACAAAGATAGAAGTCAGTTGGGGAAACTGAACTGGTACTAAGGAGTACTGTTAAGTGTTTTAGGTGTGATGATGGTATTGTGCTTATGTTATGGGCTGAATTGTGTCCTCCTGAAATTCATATATTGAAGTCCTAACCGCCAGTACCACAGAATGTGACTGAATTTGAAGAAAGGGCCTTTAACATGACCGTAATCTATGCAGAAATAGAAGTATAATGATGTACACCTGAAATTTATACAATGTTATAAACCAATGTTACTGCAATAAACAAAAAATTAAAAAAAAAACCCTAAAAAAATATATATGGCAAAATGCTAATACTGGTTAAATCTGAGTATTGGATAACATACAATTGTTACATTATTTTCTGTATGTGTGATATATTTTAAACTAAGTACTAAAAATAAACAAAACTGAGAAGGCAAAAAAAAAAAGAAGGAAGAAGAAAGGGCCTTTAAAGAGGTAATTAAGTTAAGATGGGGTCATTAGGGTAGGCCCTAATCCAATATGACTTGTGTCCTTGTAAGAAGAGGAGCTTAGGACACAGACAGAGAGAGATACAGACATGGACACACAGTGAGATAACCACTCTGTGAAGACATGGAGGAGGAGATGGCCGTCTATAAGCCAAGGAGAGAAGCCTCAGAAGTGCCTTGAACTTGGACTTCTGGCCTCCATAACTGTGAGAAAATAAATTTGTGTAGTTTAAGCCTGTGGTATTTTGTTTAGCAAACTAAAACTGAAACACCACAGATGAAATGATAGGCTGTCCGGGACTTGCTCCAAAATAATCTTTGAAAGGGCATACAGGAAGGGGGGTGGTTTACAGATGACACAAGATTGGCCATAAGCTGAGTAATTGTCGAGGTTGAGTGATGGGTACATAGGGGTTTATTCTAAGTTCATTTTACTATTCTCTCTACTCGTGTATAATTTGAACATTTCTATAGTAAAAAGTTTTTTAAAAACTGAAGCAGAAACAAGGGATGTGTAAGACCTATATCTGTGGTCTCAACCCTGTGGGTAACTTAGACTCCTCTGGGGCCAGGGCCTGGGCATTGGTATCTTTTAGAAGTACCAGGGGGAATTCTAATGTTGACAACCATTGACCTACAAAAAGAGAACTAGAAGTTCTTTACGGGAGAAATAAGGGAAGACTTGAAGGAAAAGGCCGTGTTCCTGCAGGAGAAAAGTAAATACTATAAAAATAAACTTTTCCAAGTTAATTTATACATTAAAATTCCCATTCAAAAATTGTGCTACATTGTGCTAGAGTTCACCAATATCTACTTTCCCTCCTTGGGCAGAATGCTTCTCCTTCACCCCACTGAAGGTAGGCTTGGCCGTGTAATTAGCTTTGGTAATAAACTGTGACCAGGAGTGACCGCCATCATTTACAGGCAGAAGGTTCAAGAGCTACATTCTTTCCACTCTCTGTGGGGTGGGTAACGCTCCAGTTGGTGGCTCCTCCATTAGCCTGCGTCCTTAAGTAAGGATGGTGATGGCAGGGACAAAGAACCCCCCTGCCAACCCATGATGGATGTGTAGTGTGAGGAAGAAATACATCTTTCTTTGTAAACCACTGAGATTTGGGGTTGCTTGTTTCCATAGCATAACCTAGTCCATCTTGACCAATACAGAAATTCAACACAGAACTTGACAAAATAACTCTAAAATTCAACTGAAAAAAATAAATAGGCAAGGAGACAAAAGCATACTCTGAAGAAGCAATGAGTCAGGGTTAATTCTATCAGATACTATGCCATATCACAAAGCAACAATAATTAAACATTAATAATGATATTAGATGTAGAAACAAAAGTCGACAAATATATTTGTACTGAAGTATAGAAAGCCCATAAACAGACAGCTACACACGTAAGAATCCCATACATGATGAACTGTGCTGAAGGTTTTTCAGTTCTAGCACATTGTTGAACTACCTCAGTTTATCAGTCAAGAGTAACAAACATGGGTTGCGCTTTAAGGTACTAGGCCATCTTTGTTGAAGGATTGCTCCTTATTTACCAGTCCAGGGAAACATTTACTAAAAACACATTTTTTTAAACTAAAGTCACATCAGTAGCACCTAAGAAACACTAATCTGTGTCTAGCTATTTCGAAGCTACCAAAGACGTTTCATGTTCAGATTTCAACGAAGTGTCTGAATTTCGGATTTTTGACCTTTTTAAGGCCACATTTGTTTGACCTTATCACCCAATGGTTAAAAAATGCATCTCAACAGTTAAAAGATGTACCGATAAACAAAAAGACTAAATAGCACAGCTCAAAAAATCACCCATTTCTTCTAGGTGACCTGTCTTTCTAGAGAACTACTAAAGTATAACAACTATAGGAATTTACTCCTAAAATTCTGATGAAACAAACTGTAACAACCACAAATAAAAGGAAACAGTTGAATTACTTTGAGAAATGTGGGAGCTGGACTCTCCCCAGATGGACTCGCCTCGCCCCATGGATTTTCCTCGCTCAGATTCAGCTCGCCAGCCCAGACACACCACACTCTTAAAAGGCAGCTGTGCATGCTGCTTCTCCCCATAGCCCACTCCCCTCTATTTATGAGCTCCAATCCATCCTCACCTTGTGGACCCACTTCAAATGCTCTTCCTGGAAGAGTCTTTCTTTCCATAACACAGCTCCTTGCCTAGGGAGACAGGCTGGTTTCTCCACGCTGCTGCACATGCTCACCAGACTCCCATTCATCACACTGTATTGTAATTATTTATTGATATTCCCATCTCCCCCTGCAGAATGTCTTATTTATCTGGGTCACACAAAGCAGGGCTAATCCCTTGCTACCATTAACAGATCTTCACCTATTTGAATAAGAATAAACTGAAATTTTTTTTTTTTTTGGTGAGGAAGATTGGCCCTGAGCTAACATCTGTTGCCAACCTTCCTCTTTTTGCTTGAGGAAGACTGTCGCTGAGCTAACATCTGTGCCAATCTTCCTCTATTTTGTATGTAGGATGCCGCCACAGCATGGCTTGATGAGAAGGTGTGTAGGTCCGTGCCTGGGATCCAAACCCGTGAACCCCGGGCCACTGAAGTGGAGCACGCGAACTTAACCACTACGCCACCAGGCCAGCCCCTAAACCGAACATTTAATAAATGGTTACTATACGTTAGGCACTCAACTGCCTGCTAAATTCTTAGTAACCCATGTTTAGTTATAAAATTATAACCCCGAGTTTGCAGTTGAAGAATCTGGAACCGAGATTAAGCAAACTGCTCAAGGCCACACAGCTGGTCAGCAGCAGGGCCAGGGTATCCTCTCTGTGACCAGGTCCCACATTAAGCCTACTCTGCTCTGCTCCTTCAGCCGCTAGACTCCACGACTGTGTGTAAATGCCTCCCGCTCTCGTCTCCTTTCCCGACAGCCCTAGCACAGCACTGGGGTGGGGGCGGGGCCACACAGACCTAGCTCTTCTGCTGTGGCTCTGGAGGCCAGAGCCAGGTCTTGCTTTAGCTGTTCTCCTCACTTGGCTCTTCCACGTCTACCCACTTCTTCTGCTCCATGCCTTGCCCAAATCACTAAACCTCTCTGTGCCTCCGTTTTCTGCACCAGAATTTTACTAGCTGTCTCGCGGGTTGCTGTGGAGCGTAAAGAGATTATGTCTGTGTGAGACACTAGCACTGTCGGGCACACGTTAAGTGCCCTCACTGGCATCTTTCGACTCATTGTTGGCACACCATGCTGTTAGACAACACTTCCAAGTCTCTATCCCGGGCCCTGCGGCCAAGCCATGCCTCCTCGTTCTCTTCTTGTACAGACAGATTTTTTTATCCAAGGATAAGACCTTATAATCATTTTGCATTGTTTTCATTTTTGTTAGATTCTGCCTGTTTCTGCCTTTTGGACCCAATCCTATCTCCCACATACTCACTATTCTCCACGTGCCTATGTTATCTGTAAATCTGGATCTTCACCTGTATCTTCAAGCCACTGACCACACTCTTGAACAGAATAGTCCGTAAAATGGGTGTCTTTACGTGTGGGAGTGAATGTAGAGAACCCAGAAAAGCGCGATGCAGAGGACCCAGTCTGGCACAGAGAAGGCACACCTGCTCATGCTTCCCCACCATGGCCTTCCCTCCCCGCCCTTACACGTCCATCGCCAATGGCAGTGTAAACTAGAACAAACTTGCTGGAGGACAATCTGACACTATGTACAAATATGCATTAAAAATGTCAGCTCCGAAATTCTGCTCTTGGAAATTTACTCCAAAGAAGTCATTAAAGAGAGGAAAGAATTCTATGTAAAGATATTTACAGCATTGCTATTTAAAATGCTGAAAAACTTTAAATAACCTAAATGGCCTACAAAGAGGAATGGTTAAATAAACTATAACAGAATAATAATAGCAATGTGGCTCTTAAGAAAGATTAAACATAATGTCTATGCATCTTTATGTTAGTGAATAAGTCACCATAGATATATACACTATGACTGCACCTAAATAAAAACTATGTATGCACAGATAAAGACAGAATGGGAGGATGAACAAATAGAAATAAATTACAGTTATGGTGAGATTATAGATCTAATTTTCAGTTGTTTCCCATGAAAACACATTATAATTTATTTGGTTATAAACATCCCAAATGTTTGTACATATACAGACACATATTTTATGTGTTTATTACTTATGTGTGCATGAATTATTTGAAAAGAGAGTTAAATAAGAACCAAGAATGAGCAGTCCAGAAGACAGAGCCTTAGCTAACACAGGACTTCAATGAAAGGCAAGAAGCATTTGTGTGAGATCCAGTTCCTGTCCTTAAGGAACTTGAAATCCAATGAGTTGCTAATGTGCGATTCCTTTCCCATAGACATTCCTGTGCCTCATCACAACCCTTGCCTGCCGGTCACAAGAGTCCTAAAGAATGAGGCATGGTGATAAAGGGCATTAGCTACCCAATCTACCTGGCTCCCAGCCCTGCTCTGACACTTACCAGCCAAGTGACCATGTGTAAGACCTTCCACTGTGAGCTGCAGTCTCTGTCTCTATGAGATGGAACGAGATGGGGGTGGTTTCAGTGCCCATCTGAAAGACTGATGTGAGGCATGGCATCATAAGTGCCCAGTACAAGTTGGCTGCTGTTATAACTGTGTGCCCCACCGTCTCCTGCAGATAGGCTAAATTCTAAATTTAGAAGACTAAGGCAGAAGCAGAAGTGGCAGTGCACTTGTAGTGAGAACAGAAAAAGATGGGATTCCACTTGGCCATGCCCTCTGCTTACCGTAGGTGAACATGCGTGGCGAGGTCAATTCAATGTTGGGCAGGGCGCCCAGGTGGTTCAGCACGGCACACCGATAGCCATTTTTCTGGGCGTAGTCGACAAATGTTCGGATGTACTGCTTCTCGCTGTGATTGGCAATTCCAGGGCAGATGACCATGGTAATGTCATCTACAGGGTGGAGAAAGAGATCCCAACATAGCCAATAAATAGTGACACGTAAATGGACACATTATACTTCACTGGCTTAGAAAATGGTAGAAGGGAATTTAACATACATCTTTTTGCTCAGTTTTTTTTGGAAAAATATCTTTCTCTTCTAGCTGGAGCTGTCTACATCAGTGCTTCTCCAACCATTTATCGTGAAGAGTCAGTTTTTAAAATTTTCAATCTATCACGAACAGACACTTTTGAAAAATACAATAAAAATTACTAGAAAAATGAAACAAAAAATAGAAATCTCAATTTTTTATTTAGATTCAACATATAAAATTACTCTGTGGAATTGCTATACAAGTTTCTGAACCTTACTCTTAACGTCTATACAAAATTCCGTATGAATGAATGAATGGAAAAATAAAAAGTAGTGTTTGCATAGACGTCTTTGATCCAGCAATTTTACTTTCAGGTATTTATCCTACAAATATACTTGTTCATTTATGAAACAATATATGTGCAGTATAAACTGTCATGGCAAAAGAGTGAACCTAAGTGTCCAGAAATAGGGATCTGGTTAAATAAATTATTGTACATCCAAGTGATGAAATGTTAAGTAGCCCTTAAAAAAAAAGAGACATCTTTATATACACTGCAATGGCAGGCTCTCCAATCTGTATTAAGTGGAAAACAGCAAGTTGCAAAAAAGGGTTATGATATGCTGCCATTTGTGTGCAGGAGAAAAAGACATTCGTGTTTATAAATGCATCCACAATCTCTGAAATCATATACAAGAACCTAACAGTGGGTGCCACAGGGGAGTAGCAGTGGGAGAGAGACTTATTTGCACTATATATCCTTTAGCACCTTTTGAATTTTCTATCATGAGCATGAATGACCTACTTGAAAATATGAATACATATTTTTCTTTAAGAGAAAAGTGGTGTTTAGGTTATTAAATCTTACAAATTTTCCCTCCAAAAGTTAAGATAAAGCAATTTAAAAATTCTTATACAAGATGCATAAAAAACCTTAAACAGTTTATTAACATTGACCTAGTAACTCTAATTCTTAGAATCTTGACTCAGGTTTTATGATTGAGGATGCTTATTAGAGAATTATTTATAGTAACAAAATTATAAACAAGCTAAATGCCCAAGAAGAGAAGAATAATTAAATTATGGTAAGGCCATGTTGTAGAATATTAAGCAATTATTAAAATTATGTTTTTGAAGACTTTTAGACTTTTAATGAAATGCAAAAATATTTATAATATAACGTCTAATAATTCAAATTTTGGAAAAACTATGCATAGAACTGGAAGTAAATGGAACAAAATGTTAACAATGGTATGCTGGGTGGTGGGATTATAGGTGATTTTTATTTTCTTTTTAAAATGTTTCTGTATGATTTAAATTTCCTAAAATGCATATTTATTTCTTTTGTAGTCAGAAAAAAATCATAAAAAGGAAAAAAGGGCTGCATTTCTTAAAGCATTTCTTGGATGCAAACACTACCTTCCCCAGAACCACCTTCATCAATCCTGTCGGGGGACAGGGATGATAGACAGACATGAATGAGTACAACAAAGAATCAAAGTTTTGCCCTTTTCAACTTTCCACCTCAGTCTTGGTAGAGAGAGCAGATTGATTAAATTGAATTTTGTGCTTTAATGGTACAAGAAGGAGGAGCATTACAAACAAGAGAAAAATATTTAACTGAGTATGGTAGAGAAATAAATATTTGAAAGATCAGCTACAAGACTTATAAACACAATGTGAACTCCTAACCTAGACATTTATTCATTCCTTCTGGGACTGTTTATTGGGAGCCTACTGTTCTGGACTCAGGGGATTCTTACATCCTCGCGGACAGATAAAAAACAACCACTCAAATAAGTTTAGAGAGTGGCAGGTACCAGGAAGCACTAAGGCAAGAGGGCTTGATGGATTTACTGGGAAGGAAACAGTAAAATGGGAGGAGGGACCATCTCCCTGAAGAGGTGACATCTGAGCTGAGGCCTGAATGACAAGAAGGAGGCAGCCATGTGAAGGGCTGAGGACAAGCATTCTAGACAGAAGGAACATAAATTAAACCTTCGTCACTAGCTTCTCAGCAGATCTAGTTACTTTAAATAACCGAGAGTTAGAACATATTTATTGGAATTTACCCACAAATATTTACTGAGCTCCTACGAAAAACTAGTTCTGTTGCCTCCTACAGAACTCAAAAGACAGGTTCTCTTCCAGTAGGAACATCATTTAAAAGGATGCTGCCATCTAACTCCACTTCCTCAAAGTCCCCATTATGAAGCCTTTTATAACGAGTGTTTATTGTGCAGGCTGAACAGAGTAATGCCGAGTTCCAGCAGCAATGGAAATTGGAGTTGTTTCTGAGAAATAGGTGTCCCAGACCCCTGCATGCTAAATATGACCTTAATGTGTCTTTTTGTTCATGGAAAACTAAGCAGAGGTACCTGAGAGCCTTTGTTATCTGCTGTATCCTACAAATAAAACCAGCCTGCACTGCATGTCTAAGCTTCAGTTTCCTCACCAGTAAAGTAGGGATAATAGGGCACAGACCTCTCAGGGTTGTTGTGAGGATTAAATGGGATAACAGTACATATAAAGCACTTAGAACAGTCTGGCTTCTGTTGCTGTCATCAAACCAGAGGCCTGGTCCTGGGGGGCCTGGGCTCCAGGTTCTCCCTCAGTCTCTTACACCAAGCTTCTGTCTTTCACAAGAGGATTAAAAGTCTGTACTCAACACTGCTTTCTGAGGAGCTCTACAAGGTGACTGGCAAGCAGACCCTGAAGCTAATCCCTGCTGGCTGCTCCTAAGCGACGTATCTCAGCAGACTTCCTGCCAGCCCCTGGATGTGACTGCGAGAGTCACCGGCAGGAGCCATGCTCCCTCACTGACTGGTGCTCCTCATTCGAGGGCCCAATCAGAGGACCTAAACTAGCTCACCTCCAACACAATGCTCAGCCAAGGGCTCGAAGAGGTCGAAGGTCGAAGTGGCTCCGTCAGACATGGTGATGAACTTCCGGTGCCCGTAGGGGTGTGGCGACCTTACCCTTCCCATCTTCCCATACAAGGCTGTTTGGATGTGTCCACTCTTCCCCCAGATCAACGGTGGAATGTATCTAAGAAAGAGGAGAGGAGAGGTCAATTTTCTCCATGTTCCTTGACTAATGCTCTGAAAAACCTTTGAGCAAAAGTCTTTCAACCTATTTAAGTTTTTTCCTGATAAATTCTGTTCACTAAGCATAAATATGAGATTTTTTCTTAACCTTCTATCCACGCCATGATTTATCCCCTTTCCCCACTTATTAGTACATCTTGCATCAGATTAGCTTTAGCAATCAATCAGGGCATGCTCGTAAAGACAGGACTTCAAATTTAGGGTGTTAAGTAATTCAACATGGGTTATTTCCATAATGCAGAATAAAAAGCAAGCAAGTAATACATCTTGAACACATGCTACTTGACAGGGTTAGCCTCGTCATCAAAGGAGCTAATGTATACGCAATAGCCAGCACAAGCGCCCGCGCTCGCTAAACGCTCCCTTCCTCGCCTTCCCCTACAAAGGCAGGCCACAGCTGCAGTGGTCACTCCAGTAGCAAACCTGCTGCTCTCCTTCACTGGGAAGGGCTGCAAACTCTTCTAAGAGCCTGTAAGTGCCTTGTGTGTGTGTGTGTGTGGGGGGGGAGCACCATATGCCCCAGAGAAAGTGCTGGAAGGGCAGAACAATGTAAATATTTGTTGGATTAATGAAAGATAAAGGCTTGTTAGCTTAAGCAGGGCACAATGCCGCCCTAACAATTGTCCTTTGTGAAAACACGGAGTGACTCTGGTCCTTGGCAGGAAGTTCAAAAATCACAAACTAGTTAATTACTGGGAAAACGAGGTGCTCCAAGTTACAATTAAGAAATGATTACAGTTCACAACCACAGTGCAAGATGAGCTCATTGACTGAAACTGCTATTGGTTTCTCTTCCGAGGCTTTGAGCCCAAGCTGGACGGCTGGCCAGGATTTGTACGCAATGTAAACTAGAGTCATATAATATAAAATGGTCACGACATCAATCCTTCATCTCTGTATTATATCACACTGGTCAGCATTTTATTAAGAGTTTCCCTTAACCTATTTGCTGATTCATGCCTATCATTTCTATCAAACCACATGATCCTAGAAGCTCTTCTTAAATTAAACCAGATTTACTTTTTTTTATATATAATACATTAAATCTACACAAATTTAAGAGAAGCGAATCTATCACCTTCAGCAAGCCGGTTCCCGCAACAAGCCTCCTCTCTAGGGGTGGGGAGGAGAGGGAAGAGTATTCTAAGACCTGAGGACACGAAGCTACTCAGGTGCAAAGGTCAGTGCAGAGGTCCGGGCCTTTGGGAGGCAGTCGAAGGCATTTATAAGAGATGAGTAGATTATGACAGTAACAAAAAGCAAGCTTATAAAAATAATGTCAGTTGGACATCTGAATACTATACAAGATTTAGATATAGAATTTATAAAGGCTTTTAGACTACCAAATTGGATAATAAATTGTGCACAGGGGGAGGGGTGTGATCCAAAAAACCAAACTCCTCATCATTCCTGGAGGAAAGTTCGAAGAAAATTTTGTTCACAGTATAAATTAAAAATAGAAATGTGCTATTATATTTTATTATTTTTAACAATAAAAACGTCAGAAGAATGGGTTAAATTTCATATACCTGTCTTCTGATCTTGTTTAGAATACAATATAATCTTAGAAAATATAACAAATGAAATAAACAAATGAAATAAAATTTCCTTCTGGTTATTCACAGATTTCCCACATAATCATGATACATGTGATCGTCCTGAAGCTATGCTCCTGATTCCAGGTCATGTCATTTCCTCTGAAGCTTGCCAATAGCCCCCCAAGTGGCCTCCCAGCCTCTAGTCTTGTTCCCACCCACCCCAGCGTCCCCCCTGCCAATGGAGGGATAACTACAGTCATGTGTCACTTGATGACGGGGATACGTTCTGAGAAATGTGTCATTAGGCGATTTCATCATTGTGCAAACATCAAAGAACGTACTTACACAAACCTAGGTGGTATAGCCTACTACACACCTAGGCTCTATGGTACTAATCTTATGGGACCACTGTCGTATACCCGGTCCATCCTTGACCCAAACATCCTTATGAGGTGCATGACTGTAAACACACAAAGCTGGCCAAGGCCCTCCATGGCATTGGCCCTAGGTTGGCCTAGGAGGCCCGCCTCGCCCTGTGCCTGCTTCCCTCTTTCTGCCTAAGCTCCAAAAAACCTGAACCACCAGGCTGGCTCCACCCCAAACAGGCACACCTTGTGCTGAGCTATTTTTATCTCAAGCTGTTTCTTCTGCCTGGAATGCTTTCCTTCTCTCCTTTCACACCCAGTTTTTCTCCAGCTATTACTCGTCTTTCAAGACTCACTTCCAATCAGGTTGCTGGGGGAGCTGTCCCTTCTCTGTGCCCCCTGGCAAAGCACCCTGGACATAGCTCTGTCCTAGCACCCCCGAGGCTTGATTAATTTGTGTACTCTTTTCAAGCACACTCCTCCCTGCCATCTGCAGGAGACAGGCTCTTTCTCCCTCGTGTCGATCCCCAGGGATCAACACACACTAAGCATGTAGGGAGGACTCGCTGATGAACAGAGTACAGACGCACTTAGTAAATCTGAAAAGACAAAGATATACTTAAAAAATCATACCCACCATAATAATGTGAATTCGGCTGTAGTATGATTGGTGTCGGGCTGGTGTCCTCTTTCCAGGCTACCAAGGACCTTTTCAGACTGAGCTGGGATAAAATTCTCAAGGTGTGTGTGTGTGTGTGCGTGCGTGTGCGTGTGTGCTCGTGCGTGTGAATAAGAGACTAGCTCAGGACCACTTGGGACTTTCTCAATTCAGTGTAGGGTCAACTGTGCACAGTGGAAGTTTCACATTGTTTAATTTTATGCTAATACCACCTACTGATAAAACACTGTTTTTAATTAACTTCACAATAACACCACATGAGGGTTTACAAAATAGAATTTTTGGACAGCATTTACTGTGGTCGAGTTTTACTGTGTGTTTTTGTTTGTTTACATAACTTATCCACAGAAAAAACTAAAAACCAGAATAGGCGCCTAGTCACATGGTTTAGGTCAGGGAGAAAACATGGAACAACACAACAGAATATTTTGAAATTTACATAAACACTTAAGAGATGCTGCTAAAACACTACATGGAGGAATATGTTTCACTCTAACTACCTATGTGGTAGTTTGTCAAAAAATATAGCTGCCAATAATGCCACCCATTCCTGTCCCGGCAAGCCATTCTTCTATCAGGAGCTAGATACGTCCCCACCCCCCATGAATCTAGGCAGCCTCTGACTTGTTTGGGCTGTTAGAACGTGGTGGAAGGACTGCTCTGCAGGCCTGGGCCTGGCCCTTCAGAGGCCTAGCAGCTTCTGCGTGTTCTTCCTTGGAAGCCTGGTGCCATGCTGTAAGGAGGCTGGGGCTTGAGGGCATTATGCTAAGCGAAATAAGTCAGACAGAGAGAGACAAATACCATGTGATTTTACTCTTATGTGGAAGATAAACACACACACATAGATAAGGAGAACAGATTAGTGGTTACCAAGGGGAAGGGGGTTGGGGGAGGATGAAAGGGGTGAAGGGGCACATATGTATGGTGATGGATTAAAACTAGACTATTGGTAGTGAACACATGTAGTCTATACAGAAATTGATATATAATGATGTACACCTGAAATTTACACAATGTTATAAGCCAATATAACCTGAATAAAATAATTTAAAAAATAAATAAAATATCAAGGAATAAAATATGTATTGTTGAGGACCTAAAAAAAAAAAAAAAAAAAAGAGGCCAGGTCTTGACTGCCTACAGAAGGGCCCAGAGGGTGGGAAATGGAACCAAGAACTACGTGCATTTTACATTTTATAGCACCACCAAATTGCCTGCTCGAAAAGACGGACCAATATACATTCCTGATGATTATGCATGAAAGTACCTATCTTCCTCACCCTCATCAATAATTGGTGTTATCAGTCTTTTACATTTTGGTCACTTTGACAGGCAAAAAAATGGGTGTTTCATTTCAACTTGTGTTGATTCAAATGTTTACTAGTCATTTATATTTCTTTTCTCTGAATTGTCTGTTCATATCCTTTGTCCATTTTTCCATTTTCTTTTCCTTTTTTCTTTCAATTTGTAGGTATTATTTTCATCACCCCTATATTAAGTCATTATATATTATATGTTGCAAAGGTTTTCTCCCAGTCTATTGCATATTTTAATTTTATCTTTTATCTTATGAACTTTTATATTTTGTGGTTACATTTGTTAGTTTTTTTGCTGTTAAAACCTTTGTGTTTTGCATTTTGTTTTAAAAAGAGCTATTCTAACACCCAATTATAAATATATTCCCCAATATTTCCTTCTATTACTCCTATAGTTTTTAAAAATGTATTACCCTTACATCCACTTATTTTTGTAAATGATGGGAAGTAAAGATCTAATTTTTTCCTAACAGTTAGCTAACTGTCCTTACACCATAAATGGCCCATCTTTTCTCTACTGATTTCAACTGTCATTTTTAACATAAACCAAGTTCCCAATCACATATTTAGATTTGTTTCTGTATTTTCTATTCTGGTCCATATGACACTGCTTTAATTACTACAGCTGTATGAAATATTTTGAGGGTTGATAGTGCAGGCCTCCTTCACTCTTCTTTTTCAAAATTTTCTTGGCAGATATTCAGCACTCTATTTTCTAGATGAACTATAGGATTAGCTTGTTCTATGAAAATTTTGGGATTTTTAGTTGGAAATACATCAAATTTATATATTACCTTAGGGAGAACTGAAATCTTTACCATCTTGACTTGTTCCATTCAAAAACATGATGTATCTCTCCATTATCCAGGTATTTATGTCCTACAGTAAAACTTTATAGCTTGCTTCATGTTTCAATACTCAGTTTTTACTACATTAAACTGCATGCATTTCTAAACGTATTTTTTTTTTTGCTATTCTTGGAGTTAGCATCTGGGCATGTTTTACTCTAACTTCCTGAAAGCAAAGGTAATGTCTTCCACTTCTTTACTAATCTATATGGTATTTTGTCCAATGTTGTGCTGTGGCCAGTGGTTAATAAATGCTTGTTACTAAGAAAGCTAGCCCACAACAAAATATAGAGGCCAGCCTGTCCTTATCTTCTGAACCTATTTATACTCTGGCTATCCTAACAGAACTGCCCAGTGGGAAAGACCACAAGGGAAAATCTGGACACCCCTCCCACCCACATCCCTCCACACACACACATGCTGCCTTGGGGCAGATGGAGTTCACATCAGCAAGGACAGATGGTTGCTGGGCTGTTTAAAAGAGAGTTGAAAACAAGGTTGACTAATGCTCATCTTTGCCCTAAATTTGTGAGTGACCAATTCTTCCTTATGGGACCTGGGTCCCCTGGTTGTAGATCAAACCATTTTATAGCTATTGAACCCAGACTTAGCTGTTATTCCCTTTGATTCTCTCCAGTACCTCTCTACGAAATCAGCACAGGGCTGGGCACACAGCAGGTCTTTAGGATATGTTGTCTGAGTGAGACCCCCACCCCGACCCTCAGCAAGTCCTTTCCCGAGAACCAAATGCCCATCAGCAGCTACTCTCTGGCATTTTAAGTTTGTATCAGACAGGATGCTTTGGTTAAAGCAACAAAACCCAACTGTGACTAACTTAAGAAGGGACTATGTTAGAGGGATGCTGGGGTGTTCACCAAATGGACAAGAGGCTGGAGAACCAGGCTTGAAGAGGGCAGGATACAGGAAAGAAACCAGAGGGCTACCCTAGGGATGTGCTCTTTACACAGTCAGCTGCATCACCCCCAGAAAGAGTCAATGTCCCAGGAGTGGGGTGTCTAGAAGAAGAGAAACTCAGACTGGGTGAGCAGGACACCCTGATTTATTACCTACATGCAATGGGAGAGAAGAACTTCCCCAAAAGGAAATTTGTGTGCCCTTGGAGAGTAAGAATGGAGGCTGGGTAGCAGGGAAGTGACAAATGTCCCCTACAAGGGTTGGGCTGGACTTGTCTTTGGTTCAAGAGTCTTCTTTAGTGACCATGATACTCCACAGCCCCCATCAAACCATCATGTTCCTATCTAGTTCTTCCAAAGTCTCCTCTTTCTCTGTCTCTGTCCCCACCCTGGCCCCAACACTTAGCATTTCACATACTTCTTAAATGTATTTACTTTGAAGCATCTGTTTCACCCATAACACAAGTTGATCAGAAATAGGCAACCCACTTGCTCAAGTGTTTTTTTCTCACACATCCATCTTCCTAAAAGCAAATTTTATCAAAAAAGAGTTTGTGTTATTTTCTTTAAAAAAGACATCTAGAAAAGTAGAGTTTTTATGACTCCCAGTCAATGATCTTTACTGGTCCGAGTAAAGTAGCACATTTTGTGCAACCCGTCACTTTGCCCCCACCATTTTTTTGAGGTAAAATTCACATAACATGGAATTAACCATTTTAAAGTGTACAATTCAGTGGCATTTAGTACATTCACAATATTGTGCGGTCATCACCTCTATCTAGCTCCGGAACATTTCATCACTTCAAAAGGAAATGCCCATATGCCTTAAGCAATCACTCCCTATTCTCCCCTGCCCCCATCCCCTGGCAACCACTAATCTGCTTTCTATCTCTATGGATTTACATATTCTGGACATTTCACATAAATGGAACCTTACAATATTTGACTTTTTTGTCTTGTGATTTTTCACTTAGCGTTATGTTTTTGAGGTTAATTATGTTGTAGCATGGGTCAGTACTTCATTCTTTTTTATGGCTGAATAATATTTCACTGCATGGATATACATTTTGTTTATCCATTCATCTGTTGATGTACACTTGAATTGCTTCCACCTTTTGGCTATTGTGAACAGTGCTGCTATGAACATTTGTGTCCTAGTTTTTGTTTGAATATCTGTTTTCATTCTGCTGGGTACATATCTAGGAGTGGTATTTCTGGGTCATATGCTAATTCTATGCTTAACTTTTTGAAGAACTGCCAAACTATTTTCCATAGCAGCTGCAACATTTTACATTCTTACCAACAATGTACAAAGGTTCCAATTTCTCCATATCCTTGCCAATACTTGTCATTTTCCATTAAAAAAAAATTATGATAGCCATCCTAGTGGGTATGAAGTGGTATCTCATTATAGTTTTGATTTGCATTTCTGTAATGATTAATGAGATTGAACACCCCACTATTTTGGCTCCTGGCCATTTCTTTCACTCTACTTTCATCTCGATCTCCAATATTAATCACAATTTGAAAAATGAATTAGTTGATAAATAAATATATACTATCAGTCTTTTGTTCATTTCAATGGCTATTACTGGTAGAAAGAATCAAATCAGAATGAAATTGGCAACAGTTAAAACTACATGTGGTATAATTTAGTATTGTCTAAAAATTAACAAAAGAATCCAGTTTTCATAAAAGCATTTATACTTGCAAAATTTAACCTAGAGAATTGGACTTGGTGGAAATATCAGCCGTAAGAGAACTTGCTATAGCAGAAGCTACGGTCAGTAACACACAATATTGGACAAAAAACTAATTCTAAGCTTTGTAGTAAAATTTAAATGGAAAACAAACCTGATGAAGATAAAATTGAACTGTATTGTATTAAAAAATCATCATGGAATCAAACTGGCTCAGTAGAATTTGTTTGAGAAAATATTTTTTCTAAAACTCTTTAATCTTAGCATAACCCTGATGAAAATATTTATATTTAAAATGCCCTTGGGTTCAACCTCTCCTAAGCCTTTTCCCGAAGGGAGTGCAGGCGGTCAGAACCCAACTAGAGCTCCATTCCTGCACGTTCCTTCTTCCCAGCCCAACAGAGACAAAAGACTCGGGACCAACAAGGGAGATGCCACAAGCTGACGAGTAAGGAACTAGGTGCGGGGGAAGATCCCCACTGCAGGGTCCACTCAGGGGCTGTGGAATGGGTGGCTGGGCAGGCCACTTGCTAAGGAGCTCCGTGGGGGTCACCGGGTAGTCTTGCTTCTCCTCCTTAACAAGGAAATAATAGGGCTCACGATTTCACAGAGAAAAAGAGAATGGGAGGGAAGAGTTACCATGCTCTAATTCTCTGCATGAATGAGATACCTGTGAGGGCAAAGGCCACTGGAATCTTCCTACAGCAAAAGAACATCACCTGGAGTGAAACCTGAGGCCTCCCCTTAGTGACTTCAGGTACGTTAAGGATGTCCCTCCAAGCCCTTTAACAAAGGAAGTCGGGGCACCTGAGGTACTAATCGGGGCTCTTGCATCATGAATTTATTTACCTTCTTCTTTGAACCCAGAGCATGATAAATAAAACTCCACTTGATCTATAGCACTTCACAGTTGTTCAAGGTCCTTTTTGTACATGATCTCATTTGCCTTCGATAACAAGCCTGTGAAATGGGCAGATGTAGTTAACCCCTTCTTACCACAGGGACCCTGAGGACCAGACAGTTAATGGCTTGGCCATGGTCATCATGCTAATCAAGGGCAGAGTTGAGACTTCAACTGAGGCCTTGACCACCGTGTCCAGTGCTTATCTGGATGATAAAATAGGCATGATGAAGACAAATACATACTTTCATTCCAGAGACTCCTATGACTCTATTAGTCATCATTTAAAAATATTACAGTTATCTAGAACCAATGTAAATGGGGCTTAACATATCTTAAATAGTCAATAGCCAGCCTCTAGCTTTAAAAATATATCAAATTAGCATATGCATATTCTAAGTGTTGGCCATTTTTAGGGCTATGGCCAACCAGGGGCTTTTCAGCAAGATGGAGATCCCTGGTAGTTATTCCTGACAGAAATCTGCTCACTGAGGAACACTGAGTGAAGGCTTCCAAGCCAGAGGCTGGCAGTGAACAGGAGAAAGGGCACTCAGACCACGTTCTGGGGCTTCAGCCAGTACAAGACACCAATAGTCACAGCAAAGGGGATCATTCAGGAGTGACCCCTTCTTCCATTCTAACTTCTGCTCCCTTCTCCTCAGGGTCATTCTGGTTTTTTTTGAGGGGAGGGGGTGGTGGGGTGAGGAAGATTGGCCCTGAGCTTACATCTGTTGCCAATCTTCCTCTTTTTCCTTGAGGAAGACTGTCGCTGAGCTAACATCTGTGCCAATCTTCCTCTATTTTGTATGTAGGATGCTGCCACTGCGTGGCTTAACGAGCAGTGTGTAGGTCTGCGCCCAGGATCCAAAACCACGAACGCTGGGCTACCAAAGCAGAGCAAGTGAACTTAACCACTATGCTGCTGGGCTGGCCCCAGGGTCATTCTGTTTTTAGTGTGGTGGGGTCACGTTTCACCCACAGCTTGGTCCTCAAGTTACAAGGTGAAACTATCAACTATAGTCAAACCACCCCCGGAACATCCCTCGGGAAGGAACACCCTATCTCTTGGTAAGCGGAGCCCAGGCAGTTCTCCTCCAGTGCCGGGCAGACAGCTGGGACGGCATTAACCCCAGATGGCACTGGTGGCCTGAGGTTAGGGCTGTGTTGTGAAACAAAAAAAACATGTCTTTAAAGGCGAGGATGCAGCAAGATGCTCCCTCTCATGGAGAGGCACACAGGCCCTGGCACTGCCAGAGGGGATGAGAGGCTGCAAGCACTCAGGGCTTGTGCTCGTCTGAGTGGAGAGACCGGCTGAAGGGTCAGCACAAATCAACAGTGTGTGTGTGTGTGTGTGGGCGTATGTGTGTGGGTGTTTCTCGGTGGACAGAGTTGAATCTGCAGAAGTTAAAGGTACACATTATGCAACTCTATACTAGAAAGAATATCAGGGTAATAGTTAAATATGGTAATGTTTAAAAAAAAAGAGTAGTTGGGGGCCGGCGCCGTGACATAGCAATTAAGTGTGCATGCTCCACTGCTGGCGGCCCCGGGTTTGGATCTGGGGCACGCACCGATGCACTGCTTGTCAGGCCATGCTGTGGCGGTGTCCCATGTAAAGTAGAGGAAGATCGGCATGGATGTTAGCCCAGGGCCAGTCTTCCTCAGCAAAAAGAGGAGGATTGGTGTGAATGTTAGCTCAGGACTGATCTTCCTCACACACACACAAAAAAGAGTAGTAAGGAATTTATTCTTAATTTACCCCCTGCTTAAATTCACAGGCCTTGGACAGAAGAAGGAACTCCCAGCATAGAGCAATACATCTGCAGGATTCCATCAGGCATCCACAGCCACCTTGGTTATTCGCCTAGGACTCACTCTCAAGGTTTAAAAGGTCATCTGGCAATATGAGTGGCCATCTTCTCAAGGGTTTGTGACTTTAAAATGTTTGTGGACACAGCACTAACCGGAAGTCTCACAAGTCCACAGGCCCTGACGCTGCTCCCTGTGCAGGTGGCTCACCCTACAGACCCGGGCCTGTCATTTACATGCTGCTCCTCATGTTTCCCTCTCCTTCTGAAAAGCCCAAGCCCAAAGGGACACTTCAGTGACGGGGCAAAAAGCAGAGTTACACGGTCCCGGGAAGCCCTCCGAGAGAAAAGCTCTCTCTTCGTCAGGCCTGCAGAGCATCACGGCACGGCTGGCTGCTCCCGTTTCCCTCCTGAGAACCCCACTTTCAAGTGGCTGATAATGTCCTTCACTGGCCTCCTGCCAAGACACCGGCCAGAGATCAAGGCAGGTGCTGGGACTGTTTAGGAGACATGGGCTCAGGAGGTTTCCAGAGAATGCCCATCTCAACAGGCCCTCCACTCTCTTCACAGCACACACTCAGGTAAAGAAAAACAAATTCCCCATTTCAGGAAAAATATTTGTCCACTGAGAAGAAAGATGATCTTTACTATGACCAAGAGATTTGTTTTGAGAGTGACAACATGGACCAGGAATGCCTCCAGGAGCACGCAGCTAGCATCTGGTATCAAACCAAAGACATTATCAGGACTGAGCCTGCCTCTGCCTATATTTTCTTTTGGCTCTTATGTATTGAGTTAATAAAATTCAGAGATGAGCAAGGCACAGTGCCTGCCCTTGTAGGGTTCACAATCTGGGGGTAGAAGCTCACGAAGACTACACAGACAACTACTGTCACAGAGAGCAGGAGAGGGCAATGGGGTCAGAAAGGCAGATGGGATGATATTTTGGGGACACAATGACATGGCTGAGAAGTACCCGTTTAACTCAGTGCACGAGGGTGAGAGCTAAGGACTGAATGTCCCCCCAACATTCATATTTTGAAGCCCTACCCCACAATGTGATGGTATTTGGAGGTGGAACCTTTGGCAAGTAATTAGGTTTAGATGAGGTCATGAGGGTGGAGCCCTCATGATGGGATCGGTGTCCCTATAAGAAGACGATGCAAGACCAGGGCTCTCTCCACCGTGCGAAGACAGAATGAGAAGGTGACTATGTGTGGCCCAGGAAGCAGGCTCTCACCAGGAACTGAATCTGCTGGCACCTTGATCTTGGATTTTCCAGCCTCCAGAACAGTGAAAACTAAATTATCTGTTGTCTAAGCCCCCCAGTCTATGGCATTTTGTTATAGCAGCCTGAGCTGACTAAGACAGGGGGTCTCAGGTTCTCAGAGACTGGGGACATTTCTGAGTATCCAAGGTCTAAGTCAAGGATGGGCTGCTCATGTCTCTTAGACTTCCCAACAACTCTGAGTGATGGTATCACCCCATTTTACAGATGAGAAAAATAGTCTTGACGTGCCTGGTGTCACAAGGTCAGGATCAGAGGACAGGTCTCAGATTTCTCTCCAGAGCTTTTCTGACCAAGACTCAACTAGACATTAAAATAACAAACATCTTTGTGCCTGTTTTCTCCTGTCTGATCAATTGTCAGAATGTTACATTAAATCCTGTTTCTCCAAATTGATAACTGAATTTGTTGGAACTGCTCTTTGGTGTTCTTCACATATATTAAACAAAAAAACATTTCTTTCATGTTACGTGTTTTTCACAGCTATAACCAACTTCTTAATGTTAGTGAAGTTTTTTCTGCAGGAGATTCATCTGGGGGTAATTAATTTGAAAATTCACATTTGATTATTTCTAAGGTGAGTCCACAATGTTAATAAAATCATACTGAATGTCTCCCCAAAGATAATGAGACCCAGGAGAGAGATGATAGGGCAAGAGGATGGAGGTGCTTCTGGAAAGACGAGGGGTGTCTGATTTGGGGAAGCATTTTTATCCCACTTTAATGAGTGAGAATAAATTAATCAGAATGAGCATCAGGGTGTGTGTGGGGGGGAGGGGCACTCTGGGAGCAAAGCTTTGTGGCAGCTCCAGAAGTCAGAAAACTGAGCTCCAGGCCTTCCCGTGTGTGTGTGTGTGTGTGTGTGTGTTGTGTGTGCGTTCACAAGCTTGTGTGCACACAGGGGAGGTGAGGAAGCAGGGAAGGGGAAGAACTGTTCAGAGTTTAGGGAAACATTTTGCAGATGCTTATCCTGTACCGTGACCTGCCATAGCCTCCCCTCCACGGGCCCTGAACCCAGGACTGCTGCTTTTCCTACCACAGACTTCTATGGTTCCCTTTGTGGCCTCTGTCCCCAAATCCAGCCTGGCTGACCTGAAACCAGGAGGTCTTTTGTGAGCCCACCCAACTCGGCCTCACCCTTCTCTGTTAGGACACAGCCCCCTGGAAGTCCCTTCTTTTCAGGAGGCCCAGATGTGGAGTAGACCCTGCACCACAGCACACTGGTCCTGCTGGGGAGACAAGGTTGAGTCTGGGAAACGACTTCTTTGTTAGCTTCAGGAACAAACATCTTGAGTCTTTTATCTCAAAATGGCAAGTGGCATATTCAGCTTCCCAAACACCCATTAATAGGCTCATCAGAAATACGCCTTGAACACAGTATTTTCCCCCACTGGAGACAAATACTTCTTCACAGCTGTCACACGTTACATTTTCACTGTTGTTGCTAGATGTTCTATTCCGGAATTGCAGGATTATGCACAGGAAAATTCCAATGCAGAGACTGTTTTGTTTCTGCCTGAAATGACCAAAAGTGGCCTGAGGAAACAAGAGAGAAATCATCGTCTGTTCCTGTGACTGGTTTCTAAATACATGACACTGGCATATGTATGACCTACTGGGTATCTTGTGCAAACTATAAAACACAAATGTTAGAGAGAATAAGCACACGAATTACAATGAAACCACTTAAAAAGAAACCACACTTTTTTGTTCTAAGGAAAAATAAACTCAATTTTAAAGTTCAAAGAAAACTAGTTAAAACTCCTCAGAATTGTATTCACATGTTAAATGTATCTGATCCCATTTAGGACTGCTCACACTCCTCTGTATGCAGGTGAAGCACGGTCCTCTCAGGCACATCTCAACCTGGTTTTGACATTATGCTTTAAGTGGGCTTGTAGTTTATTAAGAGGCTCCAGGGTTCCACCCGACAAATACCACGCATTAAAGAACTAGCCCTGCAGGGGTCGGCCCAGTGGCGCAAGCAGTTAAGTGCGCGCGCTCTGCTACGGCGGCCTGGGGTTCGCTGGTTTGGATCCCGGGCGCGGACCGATGCACTGCTTGTTAAGCCATGCTGTGGCGGCATCCCATATAAAGTGGAGGAAGATGGGCACAGATGTTAGCCCAGGGCCAGTCTTCCTCAGCAAAAAAAAAAAAAAAAAAAAAGAGGAGGATTGGCAGATGTTAGCACAGGGCTGATCTCCTCACAATAAAAAAAATAAAATAAAAAGAACTAGTCCTGCAAAGAGCCAGTCAAATATTAGTTACTTAACCAGAAGAATGCATTGCAGCTCTTGGAGTCTGGCCCCCAAGGTGCTAAATTCAAAGCTCTCAAGCTCACTCTGCTTGCCCAGACTTTACACAGAAGACACTACCCCTCCGCCCTACCCTTCCTGTTGCTAAATGATGGATTTGAAAAAACTACCTGTGCTGACCAAACAGGATGTATGCTGATGCAGAGCACATAGAGCACCCTTGTTTGGGCCCTGTCCCCCCCGGCCACCCATCTCCTGTCTGGAGGACACCCACACAGATGTCAACGGTCTGCTCTTTACCCAACCCAGTATTGCCTCTTGGCCACTTGGCCCAAGGCCACCTCAAAATCTATGCCAGGGCTGGCGAGGAGGGAATGTAAGGGCTGAAAAATCACATTGTATTTGCTACTATTCCTAGTGGGGGACACTGGAATATCTACCTGTGAAGTTCCTGGATTACCTACATAGAATGCCCTTTTAAGAACACTTTAATCAAGAGATTATTATAAGAACTAAAATGTTGACATTCAACATCAGCACATATCTTGCCTTTCTTTGATGTGCAGAACATAATTCACAAAATGGCAAGAATGATGTTAGGAAAAAAAATGGGTTCTTAAAATATTTAATAAAAAATATGCTTCTTTTGTCAGTAATTATATGTATCACTACTAATAACCCACACTCAAAACCTGACTCCATTCTTGTTCCCCAGGAGTTCATAATCATGAGAAGGAGATAAAAAGAAAATTTTATAATGCTCTTTAGGACTCAAGAGACTGGAACAAATGAACTTGCATTGGAAAACTCAGCATCACAAACATGTCAATTCTCCCTAAATTATTTATAAATTTAACAGATACACAGTAAAAATAATAACAGGATTTTTATATTTGGAATTAAACAAGCATTCTAAAGTCCATATGGAAAAATAAACCAGCTATAATTGCCAAGGAAATTATAAAAAAGAAGAGTGGGGGCAGGGGATACTAGCACCACCCCCACTGCCAACGTAAAACATATTAAAAAGCTACAAATATGCTAATGGTATATATTCAGGATTATCAACAGAACAGACTGGAAATATGTCTAAATACAGCCAGGAAATTTAGTAGGAGAAAAAGGTGGCATTTCAATAAACGGGGTAAAGATGGCTTGTTCAATAAATGGTGTTAGGCAAAGGGTAGCCATCTAGAAAAAAATTAAGTTGGAGGCACACTTCACACCAGGACAAATTCCAGAGAGATCAAACATTTCAAAGTAGAAAATGAAACCATACACATGCTAGAAGAAAGTTTGGAATCTTGTTTTTATAATCATACAATGAAGAAGACTTTTCTAAGGAAAACAGAAATCCCAGAAGCCCAAAGAAACAATCAAAAGATTTGACTATGCAAACATTTAAAAAAAATTCTGCATGGCAAACACCACCATGGGCAAAGTCAAAAAACAAATGACAAACTGAGAACAAATATTTGCAACTCACACCACAGGGGAAGAAATTTCCCTGATACATAAAGAGGTCTCTCAAATGATGAAGGAAAAGACCACTAACCATCAGAAAAATGGGCAGGGGCTACCGAGAGGCAGTTAATAGAAAAGGAAATAAAAATAGTTCTTAAATATATAAAATGATGCACAGCCTCTTTCATAAGAGAAATACAAATTAAAACCACAGAGAGAAAATACTTTTTACCTACCAGACTGGCAAAAATCAAAAAGTAGGAGAACTCCTTATGTTTGCGAGGTTTCTTGGAGACAGACACTCCCACATGGTGCCCGTGGGGATAGGCTTGAGGGCATTAGCTCACGAAATTTTCCATGCACATCCCTTTTGACCCAGCAATTCCACTTCCAGGAGTTTATCCTACACTGACACGTGTGCACCATAATGTAAATGCAAAATTATCTGCTGCAGCATTGTGAGAGCAAGAGATTAGAAATAAATGAAATCTCCATCTAGGAGACTGGTTAAAGTAATGGCCCATTATGGAGTACTAAGCAGCTAAGACATATACGGAGGAAGCTCTTCCTATACTCATATGGAAGAATCTCTCAGTGATGTTTCATGAAGAAAAACAAGGTGCAGAAGAATACATAGTACACTACTAATTGTGCAAGAAAAGGAAAAGAAATACGTGTGTGTGTGCACGTATAATTGTTTTTGCATAAAATGTGTCTGGAAAAATAGCCAAGAAAATGGGAAACACTGGTTGAAGGGAACTGGATGATGGCTGAGGGAGTCTTTTAATGTGAATGTATTACCTGTTTTTTAAAATATATAAGCTATAAAGGAGTTAAGGACGCTTGTCATATGCATAACTATTATAAATTTACTCTGATAAACATAGGAGTCTACTGACAGGAAGGGCAACATGAAGGAGAGAACAAGGTCACAGCTTCTACCTTGTTGATCTGTGAGATGAGAGAACTACTGGGAAATGCAGTCACTGCTTCTTGAGCAGGGTGAGCCCTGAGCAGAAATGTAAAAGGAAGGAAATGATGCAGCTGTTCTGGAGCTTTCAAGAAGAGAAACACAGTTCCAAAAAGCTGAAAGAAGCCACTGTTGATGGCTGTGGTTTAGCTCTGTTGAAAGGGCGGCCCTCTCCTACGGCAATAAGAACACAGAAAAATATTTCCTCACATAGTCACCAACTCCACCCTGAAAACTCACAGCAGCTTAGGCACCAAACCTTCATTCTTGTCCACACAACAAGAGAGCATCACAAAACCATACAGACAAGCATGTTCTAGAAAGTTCTGTTAAAGCAAAGTCCATCTCTCTTTACACACAAAGGACAAATGCAAAAGACAGTGGCTGGTGTTACTGCTTATACTTATCATTAGCAATGAACTAAGTACGACTTTCAGAACTATGAAAGGTGAAATATATATCAGAGTCCTCTTAATTTTATTTCATATCAATTTGAAACAGCTAGAAGAAATCAAAAGTTTGAGAATCATCCATATCCTCACAACCCTTACAAAACTATTTTCATTTTTTGTTTCCTTTTTCTCTGTATCTATTTGAATATAGAGCACTTACCTAGTTATAATAATGGTATATAGATACAGATATATAATTTTGTCTTCTGGTTTTTTCACGTATTCTCTGTTTTTACATATAGTTATTATACTAAGTTCTGGATGACTCCACAAAATTCCCTCCTGTTTACTAACAATAGCTTAGGGAGCAAACATTTATCTAACACCTTCTATCAGCATATTACATAATTTAATTTACCCCTCACAGCAATCCTTATTATTAGGACCCCCTCTTTATGGACCAGGAAACCGAGTGTTATTTGTTGTTATTTTTGTTGTTATTGTTGTTGTTAATAATACGTTATTTCACAATATATCATGGGATACAGACTAATAAATAATTTTAAAGCAAATGAATGTAAACCCTATAATGGAAGTCCCAGATGCTATAAGACAACAAAGAAGAGAACCGCTCACTCTGCATGTGGAAGAGAAAGTCTGGGAAGGCTTCTTCCAAGAGGTGATACAGTGTTCTCTCAAATTAGGAGGGTGTGTAAAGGTAGGAAAGGATTCCAGGTAGAAGGGAAGGCAAGTGGAAGACAGACAGGGGAGAACACGAGGTATCAGGAAAAGTGGGGTAATCTGACGTGTCTAGAACACACGGCATGTGGGAGAGAAGAAGTAAGGCTTACGCTGGACTTCACCCTACAGTCAGCTTAAAGGGGGGGTGTGACATGATCAGGTTTGTGCTTTAGAAGATCACTGGGTGGCCTGCAAGATAAATCAGAAGTGGTAGAGAACAGAGGGGAAGCGATGGCACCAGTCCCAGCATGTGCTGATGATGCCTTGAACTGAGGCAGAGGTGATGGAATGGTGAGGAGAGACAGACCGAGGAGGGTCAGCTGACAGGGTGTCCATGGTCACCATTATCCTCCCCACTTCTGGATACAGGGTAAGTCTGCACTTCTGAAGTTAGACATGGCCATGAGCCTTGTTTAACCAATGGAATGGGAAAGAAAATGATCAAGTGTCACTTACAGATAGCAGTCTTCAAAGGCCAAAAGTGTGTGAGTTGTCTCACCCCTTTTCTTGCCTTGGTGGTGACCATGGAGCACATGTTGAGGCGACACTCCATCAGCTGGAGTCCCAGTGGGACTACAGTCAGCAGAGCTGGCCAGCCAGTTAAACACGCAGCACAAGTGAGAGACAATGTTTGTGATCTTAAGACAATTGAGGTTTAGGGGTAATTAGTTACCACAGCATAAACTAGCCTATCTCGACTAATACTGTGGCCAATTTAATTTCATATTGATAATACTGCCAGATTTTCCTGAGTATCAAATAATACTCCATTTTCTAAAGTTTCATTGTTAGAGAGGCTGAACATTATTTGGTGTTTATTACTAGTATTTCTTCTTGTGGAAATCATCTAGTCATATCCTTTACCCATTTATCCACTGAGGTCTTACTGATGTTCAAATACACTTGTATAAACTTGGTGTACATTATGCCCTTTGTCATTTGTACCATTGATCCAGCTAATCATATTAATATAAAAACAGCTATAATAATAGCAGCTATGTTTATTGAAGTCCTACCCATGTGAAGCATCCTATAAGTTATTTCACATGCTGTCTCTTTTTATCCTCATGCCAAACCTATAAAATAAGTACTATTATCCCCATTTTACAAATGAGGACATAGAGACTCAGCAAGGTGAAGTCGACTGGCCAGTAGGGGGCAGAGCTGGCAGCAGAGCCCAGTGGGTCTCACCCCGAAGCCTGGGCTTCAGATCCCCATGCGCAACGGCTGGCTAACTTCTCCCTCTCCATGGCACCTCTGCACGCCCCTTCTCAATCTCGGGGAAAACCTCATCCAATTTGCTTTTTCCTCAGTTTCCTATTTTTCCTCCTTCCTTTCTTGGCTTGTTTCCTCACTTGTTTCTTCCTTTTCTATGAGCTGACTTCTTTTCTCTTCCTACTACTGACAATTCATTCTCAAACAGCCCTGATTCTTTCTGGCCAAGCTCAAAGGCCTTCGGTCAGCCTCACCCTTCCTGACTTCTCCTGGTCCCTGACACCTTCTTCAGTGCCTTCCTTCTCTGGCTTCTGTGACACTCGAGGCTCCTGGTTCCCCTCCGAACCTTTCTTACTGCCTTTCTCTGGCTCATTGGCTGGCTCTTCCTACCACTGTAACCTGCCTCAGCCATCAGTCCTCAGCTCCCTCCCCGCTGCCTTCCTCTCACGTGCCTGCCTGCAGCTGATCTGGAATCTGCGTGTCTGGCCTTAAGCTTACACCTAATTCTATTGGCACCTTTGCACTTGCCCATCTGCACATCCCACAGAGTGCCCCCAACTAAACAACTTTCCCTGAGAAGCAGCTTCCCCATTTGACTTCTCTATTTCTGTCAATGACTCTATTCTTTCAACTGCTCAGTAGCCTTGGCATTATCTGCGATTCAGCCCTTTCCTGCAACAGCCAAGGCTGTTCCATAATCCACCAGCATCTGTTGATTCTACCTTGAAACGTCCCTGGAGTTTGCCCCATCTTTCCCTTTCCTACCACCACTAGTGCTCACAGGATCAAATCCAAACTCTTCCTTTGTGGAATCTGAAACTCTGTGTGATCTGACCTCCTCTGTCTCCCCAAAACACCCAGGGCTCTCTGCTGTAATCAGACAGCTCTTGTCACACCACATCATGGCAGAACGACCTGGCAAGGAGCTGGCCAGGAAGCAGCTGTAGAGAGCAGGCCAGCGACAGGGCCAGAGGCACATTAGCAAACAAAATCAAAGGTACAGTGAGCAAAGAGCAGAAAGAGTGGCAGGTCCAAAGACCACACAAAGAGCACCAAGGAGATCTTTGGGAACTGCATGAGAGACGGTCAAAGTCCAGCCAAGTGAAGCTCCATGGAGAAGTGGGGACAGGAGCAGAGTGGCTGTGGGGTCAGGGAAAGCAGAGACAATGAGGAACAGTGCCAAATCAGCGAGGTTCCCGTCCTCTTATTACTCAGGCAGGCTGACTGGAAGGCCCACAGGACAAAGTGACAAATGTGGGTGGAAAAGTATTGGCCTGGAGAGCAAAGTCAGTTTTCTCCCAGAAGCACTTGCTTAAATGATTGATTTTGCTGGCTCATGCTCACACCAACCTCTGTGCCTTCTCCCATACTGTTCCACCTATCCAAATCAACTGATCTTTCAGGATCACACGAGACCTCAACATCCAAGCTGCAGAGTACTCACTCCCTCTTTCTCTAAACTCCTCTGTCACTTACCTGAATTACTCATTCTGACAGTGCCATGGGTTCCTACCAAAACTATCTACAAACATAGTGTGTACTGACTTTGTGCAAAGTAGCAGCCATAGAGAATACAGAGGATTTTAAGCAAGTCTCTGTCTTTACACTTCTCAGAATACAGTTGGGGGTGAAGAGAGAGACACACATGGAAAGATGTCACTTACATCCCCGTGGTTAGGTAGGAGCAGAAGGGACAGAAGACGGGTAAAAGTTAGAGAATGCTGGAGGAGCTAGGACATGAGAAGGCCTTGAGGGATGGAGAGGCTCTGAGGGACAGAGAAGGTGGAAATACAAGAAAAAGGATTATGTGTGTGTGTGTGAGGGGGTGAGTGTGGTATACAGACAGTGAACAGATGAAGAGCAGGTTACTAAATATTAACTAACTTAAAACGTATATATATTTATTTATTCCCCGAGAAAAATCTTCCTTTATTGAAATACCAAGGAAGGAAAAGTCTGTACTGTTATGGCTTAGCAGATTTCAAATTTAAAAAGCATATATGGAATATATGTTTTCATATTAATTCATATTAATAAGGAATTACTGTTCAAGCTTTTGTGATGTGGCTGAAAACTACTCTTGTCAGCAGGAGAATTTGGTGCTACATGTTACAGGAAAGTCAGGTTGGTTGTAGCAATGGCATTAGTACCCAGTGGAAAGATGGAAAAATACACAATCTGCTGCTTCTCAGGGACCTCTCCCTTCCTGGGAGGCCACAGATGGTTCTGGATCAACCACTGACCTCCAGGCAAGGAGGTTTCCCAAACGCTCGATTATAGACGCTTTTAATGGCTACCTCAGAAGTTAAGCTGTCTGGCTGGATGCCACGTGCCCACACTGACCTAGAGCCTTCGCTCTAATTAGAAACTGACACGGGATGGAGATTTAGGGCGGTTCACAAGCTGCCACAATGGCTGACTCATTTCCATGGCTCACGGTGACACTGCACCACAGACAGCCGCCTTGGGCAGAAGAAGAGCTCTGAGGAGTACACAGCCCTCGGTAGAGGACACTGCTCGGCTTAGCAGACAGTCATCTGGGGTGGCAACAGGGATGGCATCTCATTCAATCATGTGAAAAATCCATTTGTCAAGGATTATAGCTTTCTGTATACGTAACGGCTTCACTTCCCAGAATTTCGTGGAGGGGCAGATTTCCTTACAAACCCAGGAAAATGCTTTCCTCAGGCAAATATTATACTATCTAGTAGATTCTGATCCTAAAATGTAGTCCCCCCAGCAGACTCCATTCGCATGGAAGGTTTTCTCGACGCTGCTGAAGAGGACCGGACTTCCAAAGTCAGTCGCTTCATACACTGCTGCTTCAGACGAAGATGAAGCATAAACTGCAGTCAGCTCTCAACTCTCCTCACCGCTGGACGGCAACAGTGGCAGTAGAGTTTAGAAATTATACTTACTCATCCTCTAGAATACACTGTAAAAGTCAAGTTTCTGTCTTAATTATAGTTTACCAACACGGTATACGCTGTTTTGTAGTATGACGTGTGGTATCCATCACAGTGAAGGGAGACATGCAGAGGAGCAGATGGAGAAAAAGAACAGTTTGAGATAAAAATTGGGAACCACTGAATTTAAAGGATCAATAGAACATAAGAAGCTGATAAAAGTTGGCTACACTTGGAAATTTAAGATTTTCTAGAAAACGAGGTCCATTACTTGCTCCTGGATACTGGACCAAGTTTTAGTCAGTTACATATTGAGCAAGACCATAGAAGTAGATCTGATCCCAGGCAAGTCCTGTAAAGTAAATTAGGTTTAAGTATAATTAAGTAAAGTTAAGGATGAGTGGTGGACCAAGACGAACCCTGGAGCCTAGTCTGGGAAAGACTGAAAGAGACGGTGACTCAGCAGTGGGATGGGGCCTAGTGTGAGCCAAGGCACACTTGCCTACCCATATGTGCTGGGTTTGACATAGTGTGATGAAATCAGTCGTAGCACACACTTCTTTTGCTTTTTTGAAGACTAATATATTAGAGCCCTGAAGAATAAATTCAGGCATGATGAATAGGGCAGTAGGTTGGTCATAAATTTTTGGAAACTGGAACTGAGTGCTTTAAGAAGTACATGGCACATGGGAAATAGGCTTCCTTCCACCTGAACTAAATCAAGGGAGTCTTGAATATTTTGGACTTCGAATCTTTTAGAGCTTTTAGCAATTTCTGAGCAAAAGGGTGGTCTCTAAAAAGAAGCTACAGTCTGTACCTAGGTTAGAGAAATCGGATGAATTTCGAGATAGACTCAGCTGAGTCATCTTAATTCAATACAAGAGGCCTCAAAGATGGTAACACTTTCCTTCCTGGCTTGGCTGGCCTCCTGGATAAATGACCTGCTGGGTCGGAGACACTGCAGGTGGGCAACATCCAAGAGTTAAATTAAGTCTGGCCACTGGCAAACTTCACACCCACCCTCAAATGCACACCCACTCATAAAAACCTCACCATCTGATGGCAGAAGGCGGTTGAGTTATAGAGAGGGTGAGCAATGCATCCCTGTGTGTCTGGGACTTCCTCAGTTTTAGCATTGAAAGTCCCAGATTCTGAGAAACCTATCAGTCCTGGGAAAACCGGGATGTTTGGTAAGTAACCGAAGACAGCATGCCAGGTTAGCAATTCAACTTTCTCACCTTGACAGTTTTGGTTTGGGACATTTCATTAGAAACACAAGCAATTTTAAGATGAAGTCACCTGAAAATGTGACCTCACTGATGCTAACCATCAATACTCAGTCTCAATAAAGATGATTTTGAGACTTTCATCTTTCAAGAACTCGATTATGACGTAAGTTTCCAGGTAAATGTGCTCTGAAGGTCTGGAGCCTATATAATAAGTGCATTGGAGCAGGACAGATCCACTTATCAGTTGTTAATGGTTTACCACAAGCATCTAAGGAAATATTTGCACAGTTCTTAAAATGGGTAAAATCAAGTCAATGGAATTAAGGCTCTTAGCAATTAGGAGTTTATCCTACAAAAAGGACAAAGCTTTTGTGTTCAGCCAAGAAGGAAAGGATCTAAATCTGATCTGGAATGTCTCTGTGAGCAAGAGGGAATTAAGAGAAATTTAAGCCCAAAATAATGAACTTTCTTTTCAACTTTAACTCACTAAACAAGCTGTGCTGGCTCCAGAATTTCCACCTACAAGGGCCTTAGGGGTGGCAGTCTGACTGGAAGGAACTGTGTGAAGTTGTATTTGCATAGCATTTTATTGTAAGACTGGAAAAATATTAATTGTCCATATCCAAGCCCCTCACATTAACTTCCCCTTTGGCGCTGCCACCGCAGATAAACAGCCTTATAAAAAGGAGGTAAGGAAGGAAATGGCACGGGGAGGAGGGGTTTACATACTGAGTCCAATGCTCTTTAGATCTGGAAAATAACTCCTTAGAATGTGCTATCAGAGGGGTTTGAACTGGTGCTTTTCTGTAGAATACTTCTAATTATTTAATATGTCCTTGCTACACTAGGACAAAAATAGCATATCTTGTACATCTATGACAAATATAGTATTTTTATATATAGAACCAGGCTTTTATTTGGGGTAAATAAAAGAAAAATGAGTATTTACTGTTAGGAAGTGAATATGTATGACAGCAATAGAGAGAGAATTGGTATTGTTTGAGAAAAATCAAAAGTAGATTTGCTCTGCCTTATCAGAAATAATTAGGAAGCATACTCAAGCAGAAACCAAAAAAAAAAGTGCTTCTAGTAAATTTCCACAACAGGAAAGTTTTTAGAAATGGCCCTTTTTTAATATCCCCTAACAACGATGCCTCAGAGTAGATCCTCAAATGTTCATTTACCAAGACTATCAGATAACTACTGGCAGGAAACTAAAGACACAGACTAATTATGATGAGAACAGCATTTCAGTAGGATTACTATGTGGAGTTTGTACTCTCGTGAGTGAGGAGAGAAATCGGGAGAACCCCAGAAGATGAACCCACTACAATCTACGGAAAGGTCATGGGCTTTCCACTATTATCTTATGAGGAAATGCTCAGATAGGGCACCATGGCACAGGAGAGTCAACTACTATTTTTGGCTTGGTGTTGGAATGGGTGTGGCCCTCATCCCCAAGTTTCAGGTATTTGTCAAACCCATGGAGAACAATAACATCCACTTCTTATTAATATAGGTGGCAGCCGGTTGCAGAAAAAAGCTATTTTGTCTCTGGTGAAGAAAGGACCCACAAACATGTGGTTGTGGTTTTGATCACACTGCTTCCTTTTTTGGACCCTGCAGGGGCTGCTAGGTATCTTTTGTATCCAAAAAAAAAAACACCCCAGCTATCTGTTTTCAGGCTTGTCTCTTGTCAGGCTTGTCTCTTAGCTAAGCACTCCATCACGCTCCTCCTGAATGCCTTCATCTGTAGTTATACCACAACCCACACAGACGAGCCTGCTAATGAGTGAAGAAGCAGAAGCCTGGCTTCCCGTAGGGAATATATAAATTTTAATAACAGGCTTCCAGAGACATGGCACCTGCCGCCTGTCTCCGCTTTCTAACGAGGACCTGGTGATGGAAACTTCAGCTAGGCCCAGGGGAAGGGTAGAGGCTGCAATCTGCTTTTATGCATATTCCTGGGGTCGCCCTGACTTAATTTAATACCAAACCAACAATCCATCTTCTTTCAGAGACAGAGAGGTGACTTCCCAATAAACACAACTCTGTGAGAGCTAAAGGTACACCCTGTTCCCTGGAATGCCCCTGAGTAGCACTGATTTTCTCAGCTGTAGACACTGCGTCTTCTTTTGCCCAAGCACACGTGGCATTCACCAAAATGGGAACATCCCTCACCTACGCCTGTCTATGGAAAACAAGAGACAGGATGGCATTACGCCAGTTTGGAACCCCTAGGGATCCTGTCCTGTCTTGTCAAGAGCATGGCTCTTGATTTGGGATACATGAACTCTACCAATGAAGAAAAGAGGCAGACACAAATTCCCATAAAACAAGGTGGAACGTGCTAAATGGACATAGAAGCAATATGCTGGGGAAACCTATGGGTAGGAAGGTGGAAGAGGGGCTCCTTCCGACTGAAGAGGAGCGGGAGGAAGTCAGGGAAAGTTTCTCGGAATAGATACTATTTAAGTTTCTCTTACAGGATAAGAGGCATTTTAGTGAAGAGAGAAAGGAAGGAATTTGGAGGCAGCCAGGAGGTAACAGGCCAGGGGGCATGCACTCAATGGGCAATGGGAGAACGCCATGAGTGGTGAGCCTGGACAGGCAGGCTGGGGTCACACTGAAGCGTGTCTTGGGTGCTGGCCTGCTTGACAAAGCCAATTCAAGTGGTATTGTGACAGATGGGTGGGTTAGAGGCAGACAGGTAACTTGGGACACTCTTGTAAAAGCCCAAGGGAATGGTAGTTACACAGGTGAATACACAGGCAAAAGATCCTGAAAGTTGGTGCATTTTACTATATGTAAATAATAGCTCAAAAACGTCCTTAAAAAAACAAAGCCCAAGGGAACCAGTGCCAGCTCATCCTAGAGCATGGGCATGGAAATAGTCAAGAGAGGGCAGATATACAAGAAAACCCTTCTCTTTGGGTTCCTGTCCTTACCTCGTAGCTAGGCCCCCCTCCCCAGGGTCCTTCCTCTAAGAGGATTTTTCTGATGCTTGGTGACAATGCAGTGGTACTAGACTCAGAGGATGTTAGTGCTGAAGGGCATTGCAGGAGAGCCGCCTGTTTCATTTTACGTAGAAGGAAACCAAGGACCAGATGGGTCCTAGGATTCCACAACTGGTTTGGGAGTAGACGACCCAGGTTTGCATCCTAGTCCAAATTTCAATTCAAGGTGCTTTTTCTCTACACCACTGCTTCCAACAGCCATCAGGAAATCTGAATGGCTGATAGAATCCTGAAGCTGTTAAAAATCAAATGTTAGGAGATATGCAGCAGCGTGGGTAAATGTCCATGGCATACTGAGTGTTAAAGCAGGTTACCAAACACTATCTATTCCCCTGATTTTGTTGGGGGGAAGTATCTTTACAAGAAAAACCCCACAGGGATGATCACCAAAGTAGTAACAGTGCATCTCTGAGGAGAATTATAGATTATTTTTGTGTGCTTCACTTTATCTGCCATTTCTAAAAAATGAATATGCATTAAATTTTTTATTCAGGGCCGGCCCTGTGGCTTGGTGGTTAAGTGTGCGCGCTGCGATGCTGGCGGCCCGGGTTCGGGCATCGAGGCACCACTTCTCCATCCATCCTGAGGCTGAGTCCCACATACAGCAACTAGAAGGGTGTGCAGCTATGATATACAACTATCTACTGGGGCTTTGGGGGGAAAAAATAAAATAAATAAAATCTTCAAAAAAAAAATTTTTTTTATTCAGAAAAAAATGGAGATTTATATCATTATCTAGATTTTCTCATAATTCTGAACTGAGGTTTTAGTCTGCTTGTTTCACTGAAAGCAAACACTTCTTGAGAACAAAAAATGAATCATTAGGTAAATATTGATCTGTTGCTAAGTGAACAAGAAACATCATCCAATCTAAGCAGAGTTTCCCTCCAGACAGTAAAGGATTTATTTCTAATGCATCTTTGCATAGATCATCTTCAAACAGACTTTAATACTGAAAGGGGGAAAAAAAATCTCTGTTCTCCTAACATGTTTTCAATGTTCACCTTTCAACAACTTTTTCTATACCAGAACATCTGAGGATATGGTCTGATTCCCCACAGAAGTTGTAATAACCGGCTGCTTTCAGTCAGGGTTACTGAGTAATACCATCAGCTTGCTGTAAATCAGTTCACTGAACTTTCTAGCCTAGACAATTATTTGTGAAAGCTGCAGACAGGCAGGAAAAAAATCTTCAAAGTCCCAGGAGAAGCACTTTTACCCATAACGGACATGTTTCCTGCCCTCAGCTTCAAATATATGGGAGGCTGTTACAGAAATGCGACACAGAGAAAGAACATCAAGGACAGCGGCTTCCGATAAGTGATTAAAACAGAAAGAGGGTCACGTGGGAATAGACTGAGGCCAGTCCTGCTAAAGGCTCTCCTCATGGGCTGGCCTGTACTGCTCTCTGCCTCTCCGTCTCACCTGCACCGTGAGAAAAGTCTCTGTCCACCTCCCCATGGGGGAGAAGGGAACTGAGTTGAGGCACAAACTAGGGTTCAGTTTTCCTCTCCCTCAAAATGAGAGGGAAAATGAATCCGACCTCAAAGTTGTTAAGAAGATTAAATGGCATAATATCTATGAGAGATAGTCAATAAATTTAAAATGCAGTAACGTGGACAAAAGCGGGTAAGGTGAAAACATTTTGGTGATATGTTACATGAACGCAGGATACAGTTAGTCCTAAAATTAGAATCTAAATAACAAACAAGAGATTAGTTAAAAGATGGAAGGAAAAAAGGGAATCCTTTTGCCCTTTAGTCATTTGTCATGTTCAAGTCAGAGAGCTTGGTTGTTTGGAATTCAGCTACTTAAGTACTGTTCCAATATGCTCTAAGAGGGTTGGTCCTATAATCAAAGGGACGGGTCTTGGAAGGAAACAGTTTCTGGGGAAACTTGTCCCTTCACACTCACCTTCAAACCATAGCTAAGTAACTGAGGCTGACCTCTACCCGTCCCTAACTGGAGTTTCACCAGGAGGGAGCATGGCAACTGGTCAGTCACAGGGGTGTGGTGTGGGGATAGGGAGTAGATGGCCACGAGGTCCAAGGAGACTGTGACCAGGAACACACTTCCACACCAGGAGGGTGGGTGGAGGCCATCTCAGTAGAGGTCACGTGGCACCAGGCCAGCGCCATAGGCTCACGGAGAAAGTGCGCCAGAGAGGGAAAAAAGCCAAGAGAAACCATGGTTTTAATGTCTCTGGGTTATGTTTTAAAGGAAAACAAGAAAATAGGTAAAAAAAAAAAAACTGCCATAATCACCTTTTTTGGCCCCACTTTGAACAATCAGTATGGAATCAAACCTATATTTTTTTGGAGACTAGACAATAGCAGCTTTTCCGTGGCTTCCTCTAATTACTCAGGAACCAATGCTGGGTGGAAATTTGCCCTCATCTGCACATAAACTTACAGAGTTTTTAATACCTTGGTTTTCAAAAGCTCTCTGAAAATGAGATGGCCAAGGAGCTGGGTCTAGCTGGGTCCCACTCAATCTGAAAGTAGGTGCAAATGTAACTGGCCAGTCCAGATTAGAGAATTATCTAAATTAAGTATTGAAGAAAAATGCCAGACAATTTGAAAGGCATACAGATTCTGTGTACCCCCTTCAAGGAGGAGATTTTTCAAACACAGCTTAATAAGAGCACCATGACCTTGTCTAATGCCTGGTTGTGGAGCCTACTGTGACATAAAGTCCACTCAGCAGGGGCAGTCCCAAATTCCATATGATGACGTTTATATTGTACATGGCACTCCACAAGCATTAGGCAACATGATAGAGTTATGTCTTTCTCGACTTGATAGTAACTTATGGATCATGGCATCAGTGTTCCGAAAAAACTGCACATGAACACCCAAAACACCCACAGCCCCCAGCTCTTCACCCTTGGCTAACAGCGTGTAAAAATTAACTAGACAGTCAAACAAGACAAGGCAAGGACCCGAACTCTCCCATGTCTCTGCTGGCCATTTGCTCTTAGGAGAGAATCATTGACCCAGTGTCATCAACCACAACAGAGGGGGTGAGAGATTACATCCAGATAGAGAGCAAAGCTTTTATTGCCATCCACCGAGTATTAGAGACGCCAGCGAGTGTTGGTCATGCGCGGAGGGAACACAGCGTGAATAAGCAGCTTCTGTCTAATAAGCACACCTGGCAGAATGGAATAAGCTTGAAGAGACACAAACAGAGTGAAGCAGCAACGATGAGGAAGGAGGAAGGAATTCAGACGCAGGAGAAAATGGGATGCTTCAGGCATGAGGCTTGGCCCGAGCCCTGAAGGAAGACACAGTTATTCAGAAGACATCACTAGGGAAAAAGTTAACAATGCACCTCTTGAACACAGTATGTGAGACATGGAATGCAGATTCCCTTTTCCACTATGGTTTCCCCTATCACAAGCAGTGTTCACCCTTGTCACCTCCAAAATACAGACCTGGGGCTCATGCAGGGAAACTTGGTTCACTCAGAATGGAAGCATTCTCTTAGCTAATGTTCAATACATTTTTCAATAAGGCAGATGGAGAATACCCAACTAATAAGTCTGTGCTTTTTTGCTTATTAATTATTTTGGGTAAGGATGGTTTCTCTGTCCTAGAACTGGCAACAAAGCATTTGATAAAGAGCTACAATACTGTCCAAGTTTTCTGTGTCTACCTGAAAATGACTACTGTTTTCTGCAAAGTCCTTGTCATGGATGATGACTCCATACTGTGGAGGAAGGGGTGTTTCCAAGCAACAAAGATCTGATTCTTTCTCCTTACTCCAGGAGTCAACAGCAGACTTCTGTTGAGATTCTGGCTATTTTAACACCAATGACACTATTTTACATGGATGCCCTGAGGACACAATGTCAGAAGGTTCTTCTTCGAACACTGAACAAGCCAAACAGATTAGCAGGCGGCATACAGGGGGTGCGAGGTCTACTCACTCTTTGGTCAGAAGAGGACAGGACTTGAGCAGAAAGCGTGAGAGCCCCGAGTCCTGGAAGTAGAGGTCAGGCGGGGCTGTGGGGCTCTTCAGATTCAAACACCGAACGATCACATATAGCACGGCGGCCACTGCAGCCAGCTTCACCCCGTCAAACACGGCCGGGAGCTCGGAGGTCTCCAGCATGGCGTTCATCTTGATCTGGGGGGCAGAAGCACAGGTCTAGGTTTAGAAGCACAGTGAGGGTGTGGAGCCCACAAAGAGACAAGGCCAATGATGAGACGTCACGATCAGATGTGTCCACAGGGCCCACCGAGGCTAATTCCCATCAGGACCTTACAGCTGCCAACCGACTGGCAACAACCCAAATCATAAACACAGTCCTGAGCGCTGATACACGAACACTTCTAAGATAAGCAAATTGGAAAATGGTGAGAATAGCGCCCTTTTGAGAGTGGGAGAAAGAAGTCCAGTCAGAGAGGCATGAGCTGGACTGGAGGTAACACTCCAATTCCTAACAGGTAGCCTTGAAGCTCTTTGTAGATTTAATCCGCAGCTGGTATGCCAGGTGTGTGTAAGAATCACATTTACAGCCTCAGACAGAGATGTGGGATGGACTGCTGTTGCCCCCAGGTGTGGCTGTACTGCCTGGTGGCCCCACCCCTCAATTTCCAGAGCAGGATGAGATAAAGCAACCTGGGCCTGAGCCAGCCATCTGCTCCTCGGAGGCAGCCCTGGTGCTGGTCAGGTTCAGACTCAGCCCAGGTCGTGGTGGTCCTTGCTCCTAGGGGTTTCAGGTAGTGCAAAATGGAGCTTGGCCAATTTTTTTCTCCTAAAGGTGCTTATTGCCATTAGTCCAAAATTAGGCTGAAAGTGCACCAAATTCAACTGTTAGCCCAAAATCAAAAACTGGAGTATAGAAAGTGTATGCATATCTGGCTTTCCCCAAGCTTGCCTAATATTTTATCTTTTGAGGTAGCATTACCTTATATACAATGCGCAAATATACACACACACACTCCTCCAAATACATAAAACCAAACATCAACAACAACAAAAGCAACAGCAACACAGATCCAGTCTTTCCTTGCTGCTTGGTAGGAAAACAGAATATCAGCTGTTACCTTAAAAATCAGGAAACCACAAGCTAACAAAAAGGAGAAAATGGTAACTCTCAGAGCCAAGGTAGCTATGGCAACAGCCTCCCCTGGAATGGTTTCAAGTAGCCTCTGCTAAAAACAGTCAGCACGAGAGCTCTGGTGGCCAACAGTGAAGCGCAGACAGAAAAGGGAGGACAAAACAACCTCCCAGAACTGTGTTTGGGGCATAACCGAAGGAACTCTCTTGAGACCCACAGCAAGGCCAGAGGGGACTCAGAGACCCTTTTCTAAAGTCAAGGTGACTTTGGCAAATACAGAAGCAAAACCAGCTGAGACGACCTTGCACAGGGGCTCCCAGCTCTGTGGGGAAAGGCAACCAGAGATCACAGCGCTGTAACCAGCCTTCCACCAGCAGGGCAAGAAAATATCATTTACAAGTGTATCCAACACAATTTAGAATCAAGGCTAAACCTCAGAATATACTTGCAGCTGCATCAACCTTTGAACTTTTACGAGCTGACAGTTTCCTGAAAACTTAACTTCTGGGGACATGTCACCTCACTCCCGGGGCCATTTCCCCTACAGGCTGGCTATTTATAAAGCCCTAAAACAGGATTCTTAACTTGGGGTCTGTGGGTCCCCTATGGGATCCTAGGGTCCAGGAACCCCCGAAATGTATGTGAAAGTTTGTGTGTATGTACAGTTTTCTAGGGAGAGCACCTGCAGATTTAATCAGATTCTCTAAGGCGTCTGTGGCCTAAAAAATTACACAGCACCACACTCAACGATGCTCCACGGGATAACCTGCAGCTCTGGTCCCTCATCACATCAGAGCCCTGCCACTTATGCTGGTCAAACCGACAAGAAACAAATATCCAGGATGATGCAGCTCGTTAATATGGATTTTTAACTCTAGTGAATGAAGGGCCGAAAACAAGATCCCGCTGGAATTCCAAAGTTTCTCTGACATGACACTGTGATACGGAACGGAAACAGACACTCTTTCTCGTCCCCTTTGTTGGAAAGAGAACAGAGGAATGCAGCAGGTGGCTTGACCAGTTTCCTTGTTCGTCTAGAGTAGACTTACTGAATTAAAAAAAATAAAATAAATCCTTCCTTCCCCACTCCCACTCACTACGTACTACCATAAGGGGAGGTGGGGAGGGGAAGCAAAAATAAGAGTCAGGCAGTACATACCTATATCCCTGTTCCTCTCTACTGCGAATGTTAAGCGTCCTTGAAGAGTTGTACAGCTGGGCCCGTCAGGTCAGATCTCTTATTCAATTAACCTAAAAGCTGAAAAGATTGGATGGTGATGTTTTAAAGGATGAGAAAGAAGCAATTTAATTGAAATATAAGCACAGTCTAAGTTTCTCTGCATTTCAAGTCTTTAGGGAAAAAGGTAATTTCTTTAATTAACATGTGTGCCACACTCGGCTGTTTGAACAAACCTGCCAGGGGAAGCCCTTGTGAATCCAGACTGACAGGCCCCCTCTGGTTTCCAGGACAAGTTATCTGCTGTGTTTAGAGTTCTGGCTATAGCAAACGCCCACTGCTTTTCCCCTTTACTTCGTAATGTCATCTTGAGAAACGCCCGACAGGCATCATCTCTGTGTGACCAGTGCAAGAGCTTAGCAAGGCGTTAGGTCAAAACAGTGATCAGTTGACTCATTCCTTCTCTTCCAAATGTACAGCAATGACAGAAACAATATGAGCTGAGAAAAGTATAAGGACACAGATGGGCTCAAAAACATGGTTCCAGAAACACCAGAACTGAAAATAATGGGTGGGGACCTACGTTGCCTGTCAGGTCTGGGTCCAGACTGGGGGCTGGAGGCTGGCTGAAGCCAGCACCGGGAGCTAACAACGCTCACTGTGAGACAGGGAACCAGAGCCAGGCCAACTGTGCTAGAGATCTCTGGCTTCTAAAGCAGCAGAGGAAACAAAAAGGAGAAGGGGTGGAGGAGAGACAGCCAGTGTTTACACAGCGCTGCGTGCCAGGCTCTGTTCTTCATACTTTCGATGCACTACAGCGTTTAATCCTTACCATGCCCTATGAGGCAGGTGCTATTATCCCCATTTTACAGATGAGGAAATTAAGGCATAGAAAACGTGAGTGGCTGGCCCAAGGGGACACAGCTAGTAGTAGAGAAACCAGGACTCATATCTGGCTCCAGAGACCCGCCTCTTGGCCACCATGCTCTGCCACTTGAAAGCAGAGACAGTAGAGAAAGAGAGAGAAGCAAGCAAGAAAATGGATGGTACAGAAAACACAAATGAGAAACCAGAGGCTTACCCAAAGTGACACAGTCTCCTGTAAAACAGGAGAGTGGGGATTCAAGCCCCGTTCTCTCCGATTCCACCACACCAAAATGATTTAAAAAGAAAATGAAAGCCAGCTGAAGGGAAACTCAACCTTCAGAGTAGTCTTGTTCCACCTCAAATCCTTCTTATCTCTTCATATTCTAAGACAAATTAGCCACAGAGGACCAGGCTTTGTTGAGGTGGACACTAAAGAGCAAAGTCTCCAGCCACATCACAGGCCACTTGACCTCTCCAGGGCTTGGCTGCCAACTGAGCAACAGGCTGGACCAGATCAAAGATCCTAAACGGGCAGCTCACGGGATGACATTGCATTTGGCTGGCATTTTTTAAAAATTATTTTATTGAGATCACATTGGTTTATAACATTGTGTCAGTTTCAGGTATACATCATTATATTTCAGCTTCTGTATAGAATTGGCATTTTTAAAAACTGAATTTATTAGCTGCCAAGTTATAAACACCAGGAGATTTCAGATAAAAATCTGGATTTCTGATTTCTCTTGAAAAAAAAAAATCAGAAGATTGGCAACCTGCAGCCAGCCAGCATTCTCACATGGCAACAATGAACAGAGCTGAACAGCTGCTGCCCCCGTCAGCCAGGGCATGCTCTCTCCAGGATGCCACAGTCCCCACCTCTCCCTATCATTGTCTTCAACACTGACCCCTGGCCTACTTACTCATTTATGGTACCTGAGTGGTCCCTGTAGGCATCTGAATATGCAACCCTTAAAGAAACATGTGTAAGATCCCTTCTAGCCCTGGATAAGTCCATATGAACTGCATATTCAAAACATATACTTTCAGTATATGTATAAATGATGAATTCATACAAAAAATTATGGAAAGGCAGAGTGGCAAATAACAAGACGTAGTACTGTTTTCTTTATTGTTATTTACGTTGATGTTTATTTACACCTTGACTCTTTCTACAAACTATTTGACATAGCTTCAATAAAACACTGAATAGAGAAAGATTCAGAAACATGGCAGACTGCTGATTGCTTCCGAATAAGTCTCTTCTTCTTACTTATAACAGAAACCTGGAAAATGTGCCTAGCTGGAAAAAACTACAGATCCCAGCTGCCTGTGCGGGTAGGCGAGTCCATGTGACTAAATTCTGGCCATTTCTGGAGGCGCTGGTCTGATTTCTGTGAAGGCTCCTTAAAAGGCAGGGAGTTAACTCTTCTTCTGCCCTTTTTCCTTCCTGCATCCCTGGAATGCAGACAACATGGCTGCAACTCCAACAGCCATCTTGGGCCATGAAGTGACCTTGAGGTCATTCTAGGAGCCCTATTAAGAGGACAGCAGAGATGCTCAACACCACTAATCATCGGGGAAATGCAAATCAAAACCACAATGAGATATCACCTCACACCTATCAGAATGGCTATTATCAAAAAGACAAGAAATTACAAGTGTTGGCAAGGATGTGGAGAAAAGGGAACCCTAATACACTATTGGTGGAAATGTAAACTGGTGCAGCCACTATGGAAAACAGTATGGAGATTTCTCAAAAAATTAACAATAAAACTACCCTATGATCTAGCAATTCCACTTCTGGGTATATATACAAAGAAAATGAAAACACTAATTTGAAAAGATATATGCACCCCTATGTTCATTGCAGTATTATTCACAACAGCCAAGATATTGAAGCCACTTAAGCGTCCATCAATAGATGAATGGATAAAGAAGATGTGGTACATATACAATGGAATATTACTCAGCCATAAAACAGAATGAAATCTTACCATTTGTGACAACATGGATGGACCTAGAGGGTATTATGCTAAGTGAAATAAGTCAGACAGAGAAAGACAAATACCATATGATTTCACTTATATGTGGAATCTAAAAAACAAAACAAACGAGCAAACAAAACAAAACAGAAACAGACTCATAGATACAGAGATAAACTGGTCATTGTCAGAGGGGAGGGGAAGGGAGTTTGCTACGGGAGAAATAGGTGAAGGGGATTAAGAGGTACAAACTCCCAGTCATAAAATAAATAAGTCATGAGGATGTATTGTACAGCATAGGGAATATAGTCAACAATACTGTAATAACTTTGTATGCTGACAGATGGTAACTAGACTTATCACGGTGATCATTTCGAAATGGATAAAAATATTGAATCCTTATGTTGTATACCTAAAACTAATAATATTGTATGTCAATTATACTTCAATTAAAAAAAAATTAAAAACAAAAGAAGACAGCCGAGTAGAGAGACAGAAGCCTGGGGTCCCTGATGATTTCATGGAGCCACCATATCAGATCTAGACCACCTATCTCAGGATTTGTTTTACGTGAGACAATAAACCTGTGCATGTTTAAGCCACTGTTCTTTCTAGACTCTTTTAGTCTGCAATTTCTAATGACATAGAAGGAAATATTATCGACCCAAATCTTTACGGATGCTACAATCACTGGGTTGAGTATACACAATTCTTCTTTTTTCTTTTCTAAAACTCATAATGATAATAAACATTTTTATTAGAAAAAAACCTTTAAAATAGCAACTAACAAAATCTAAGAAGAAATTAAGAAACTCTATACAAGGAAAATACCTATGTCAACATCCACAACAATTATGTATGTGATTAAGCCTAGAATGTATCTTAGCTTTCTGACTGCTGGGAGGAAAAGGGAGACCCAGTCAGACCCCTGGTTCTCCAAAATGGAAAGAGAGCGCACATGTATTCTGCCCTTATCCCAGGAAGCATGACTGATACTCAGGGAACAGGGCTTCTCTGGCACGGACTCATAAAAAAAACCTCTGCAAGACTTTACATAAGGGGACCTTGAGTGATGTGATAGGCAATGTCCTCCCACCACTTTTTTTTAATAGCAAATGCAGTAGAGAATTAATTTTGTTAACCTCGTAAAAAAGGCCAAGGGTTTAAAGTCAAATTCAATTCACTGCAGGCACTCCTATGAGAGGACTGTAACTATTATGGTCCAAAGATGCAGCCTTGATCCAACTTGAACCTGAAGTCTTGAGGAGCAGGAAAGTTCTACTGCATGTCCCTAGGGCCACCTCCTTTGCTCTTCAGTGGCCTAAGGACCATCATGATGACCTACTGTGTGCCCGGTGCTATGCTAAGCATTGTGTAGGACAGCAACTAAGTAGAATTCTCACTTTAACTAGAGAAAAAGAAATTTATGTTAAGGCTATCTATACTTTAGAAACTTGGAGACAGAATAATTAGTCCAAGAAAAAATTAACTGGGGAAAGACTTATAGAGCAGCCAGATTTGGGCCTCAGTGAAGTACAGGATTTAGAAGAAGTGTGTGTAAGTGTGCGTGTGTGTATACAGTATGTATGTATTACATGTATGTATATATAAATACATACTTAATATGCATATATACATACATATGTGTGCATATATATATGTATTAAACCAGGAATTAACTGGAAATTTTAGAACAAAACTCTTGACATTCTTTTTTTTTTTCTTTTGTGAGGAAGATTAGCCCTGAGCTAACATCCATGCCAATCCTCCTCTTTTTGCTGAGGAAGACTGGCCCTGAGCTAACATCTATTGCCAATCCTCCTCCTTTTTTTCCCCTTTTCTCCCCAAAGCCCCAGTAGATAGCTGTACGTCACAGTTGCACATCCCTCTAGTTGCTGTATGTGGGACGCCGCCTCAGGATGGCCTGACAAGCGGTGCGTCAGTGCGCGCCTGGAAGGGAACCTGGGCCGCCAGCAGTGGAGCACGCACTTAACCGCTAAGCCACGGGGCCGGTGCCCCTTGACATTCATTTTAACTTATCTTGCTGCATTTTATTTTACAGTGTTCTTTCTCTCTTTCCAAGTTTGACCTGCCACTAAATACTAATATTCTGAACTTGTTCCAGACATAACAAACTTAGCTTTCACTGTACTCTTTTGTGTGTCCCCTCTCCCTTTTCTAGGCAGGTGAAATCCAGTTAAAATGAACATCAGGCATTCCCCTAGATGGGGAAAAGAAGTCACACAGCATGGCTGGAGGGCTGGGTATGTGGAAGATGGAAAGGAAGCCTCTCCCCACCCCCACCCCACCTCCATCTCGGGGACGGGCTGGGCTCACTGTGCAGCCTATCAGTCCTTCCTCAGTTGGTGAGCCCACTCCTCCCCTGCTCACATCACAGTCATTATATGAGCGGGACTAGGTGCTGGAAATGATAGTTAAAATTTTGTGTGTGGTCTCCACATTAACAAAGAAACCCAAGATGCTGCCGAATGCCCAACAGATAAGGAACTTTCAGTACTGTTTGACAGGTATTTCCACCAGCGGGAGGACCTGGGTTACTCACTGCTCTCCCATGGCTAAGAGCATTATTTTAAGATGGAGGCACAGACGCAGCAAGAGACAGGCCCACTGCGCTCGTGAAGCTCCGGTCTGGGGGTTCTGAGACTTGGGTCCTAGTGTCAACTCTGACCCTTACTAGCTGGTGACCTGAACAAGTCAGTTAACCTTTCTGGGCCCTAAAGACCTCATCTGTAAAATGAGAGAGTTAGATTAGAAGTAGATAATGCCAAAGGCCTCTTTCAACTAAAAATTTCTGAGATTCTAGGGATAAAAGTGTAGTCCTTGGCTAAAGAGCATAGGGAAAACTCACTGTGCTCTGTGACAGAACACAGCCCTGTTTTCCAGCCTACTTCGTAGACCATTAAACAACAAAATTCATAAAAACAACCCTCAGGGTCTTTGTTCTTCCTTTGAATAAGTTGAACAGTTATATATTTTCAGCTGTGCCATTTATGCTAATAATTCCATCATATTCATTCCATCTGCATGAATGAGTGATGATTTCAGCTGTGGAATATCAATCTTTACTGACAACACAAAACTTACAGTGAAGAAAGAAAGAAAAAACCGAGCAGAGACCTCAAACACAGAAAACTCATTACCTGGCGTAGTCGGGTGAATAGTGTCCCCCCAAAATTCATGTCCACCTAGAACCTGTGAATGTGACCTTATTTGGAAATAGGGTCTTGGCAGATGTAATCAAGTTAAGATGGGGTCATACCGGTTAGCGTGGGCCCTGACCCCATGACTGGTGTCCTTGTAAGAACAGGGAAATTTGGACACAGAGACACAGACACACAGAGGAGGAGGCCATATGAAGATGGACATAGAGAATGGAACGATGCATCTCCAAGCCAAGGAACGCCAAGGATTGCCAGCAACCATGAGAAGCTAGGAGGAGGCATAGAACAGACTTCCTTCAGAGCCCTCAAGAAGGAACCAACTTTGCTGACACCTTGATTTCAGACTTCAAGCCTCCAGACCTGTGAGAGAATATGCCCCAATTTTCTCTGGTGACTCAGGGGTTCCATGCGCCTGTCCTTTAGAGGCTGAAGAGACTTCGTGCCACATTCTTTTGAAAGGTCCCTAGTTACCCAGACAAGCTCCAACCAATTCAGACCATAGCCAGCTAACCGACATGAACGCTCACAGGCTACTAGTTAACACAGTAAAAACTGTATTCTGGGAACAAATATCTACTGGCTTGGCTTCTTTGCCTCCATGATTCAGCTGTCAGACCATCCTTTCCTCTCTTGCTGGTTATCAGTAAAGTGAAGGAGCCCAGAGACAGAGACATGGGCGGCGGCGGGGCGGTGGTCTCTGTTCCTTGCAACCCAAACAAACAGGACCTGCAAACAAGCTTCAGTACTTACAGGAGTCCCACGGCAAACACTTCTCAAGGAAACCCAAACCAAACTCCTAAAGAATTTCTCTCTTCCACTTCCAATCTGGTTGTGGATGTGGATTTTGTTTAGGTTCAGGCCCTGGAGTAAGAAAGCCCAGTGTCAAATCCTGGCCCACCAGTTACGGTGTTTGTCCTTGGGCAAGTTTCTTAACCCCTCTGGGCCTGCCTGCAAACTGAACGTGTTAACACATAGAGAGTATTTTAAAACAACCCCTGGCAGACAGTAAGTGCCACCAAATATTAGCTCTACCATCACTGCTACTAAACCCTCCTCCATTCTGCCTCAGTAAACTCCCCAATCCAACAGACCGAAATCACCACAAAAAAATACCTCCTAAGTGACACAGAGCCCTCATCAACAATGAAATAACTAGCTGATGGACTGCTTGGGCCTCCTCCAACAAGTTTAAAACTAATCCCAGAACACATTCTCGATTCTTCTAACACAGAACCATGTTAGACTCAATAAATCACTGGATAATGCGTTCATCATCAAGTTCCACTAACAGTTGCAAGATGTAATCTTGTTTCTGTGCTAAGTGGTTCTGCAAGTGCACAGTCCAGACCCCCTTCTCCTGACACACACACACCCTTTCTCTCCTGCCAAGGGGTCCCTCCTTCCCCCCGAAAGGCTGCCCCCTCACCCACACCTCCTTCCTGCAGGTAAATCCACTCTTGCCTGGCCCAGCTCTCCTAGCAAACCTCTTCAATGTCCTGAAATAAAACTGTAGGCCAGCACAGTAAGCCTCAAAACTGCCCTGTGAGTAGTATCAAAAGGATGGCAGAAGGCCACAGTACACTGCTGACAAAAACCTCACGTCATTCCAATCCGTCAGCCTTTTTCTAGGCCCGTGTGTCTTTCTCCCAAGGAGAGTTCTATTGGATGAGTCTTCAGCATAAGCAGGTTTTAAAATCCCCCTTCTCCCCCCCACCACCACCTCAAGCCCAAAATGATGGAGAGCTGGCAATGACAGGGCCAATGCTGTTTTCAAGAGACACTCAGAGACATTTATCTATTTATTTATACTCGAACATCAAACACTGAGTACCTAGGTGTTTTCCTTCAGCAGATCAAACAAGGGAGCGGCCCTGGGAGGTCGGGACCAGGTTACGGTGCTGGGAAGTGGCTGGCGGCAGGGAGACTGAAGTAGCAAGGAAGGAGAAAGCCCCTCGGTGATCTAGTCCCTCCTCTTACAAACCAGGTCCTCCAAGGTGAGGGGGTTGTCTGAAGTCACACACACTTTGGTAAATGAGAAGGGAAGGAATTTACAGATAAATACATTTATGTTAACGTTCTCAGTGGTGGCCAAAATTAAGACCTTGAAATTGCCTTTTTGTGCAGACTCACTCATGTTCAAACAGTTTTATTTAACCGTATTCTTCCACAAAGTCATAAGGTCACACACTCAACCTGCTGAAATTCCAGGAAATGTCCTACAGGTTCCTAGTAAGAGGAGAGTTACTCTATGCAAGAAAATGTGAACTTCACATTTAAATGTCAGGAATGGCTACTAACCCACGAGCTTTCATAAAAGCAAGTCACTAAACTAAAAATAGCTGAAGATTGCATCACCAGTTAAGCGCACACATTTAATTGAGCACTTTTACATGCCCTAACTAAAATACTGAAAGAAGCTGGCCTTAAGCTGTTGGCAAACAGCTCTGCTGAAAGAGTATTACAGCCGTCCCTCAGTATCCGTGAGGGATTGGTTCCAGGACCCCTGCGGATACCAAAATCTGTGGATGCTCAAGACCCTTATATAAATGGCGCAGTATTTGCATATAACATATGCGCATCCTCCCGTATACTTTAAATCATCTCTAGATTACCTATAATACCTAATACAATGTAAATCCATGTAAATAGTTGTTATACTGTATTGTTTAGGGAATAATGACAAGAAAAAACAGTCTGTACATGTTCAGTACAGAAGCAGCCATCATAAGCCTTTCCATCCGAGGTTGGCTGAATCCACAGAGGCGTAACCTGCAGATACCGAGGGCCGACTGGACTTTCTACTAGAGGACAATGGGTAAGGCACTTAGTCAAATCACAAGCAAAACTGTTTTCTCTACCATCAAGAAATCATTCAACCCACACCTGAGAACAAACCAAAAATCATAAGTCAGGTGTTTCCTCTATGGGGATCCTAGAATTTTCTAAGGGGATAGGCACTTTAATGCAGAAAGGGGATAGCCCTAACATTGTATTAAAAAAATTATACCGTGATTAAATTCTGTAATATGAAAAGCAAAATCTCAGTTTTCTAGAACCCAACAAACTCAAGTGCCCAGTTTACTGGAATTTTTAAGAGATAAATACAACCAAAGAGAAGAGCATCTCCAGATTTACCGTACAAAAGAAATTTCTGTGGCATTCCTGGGAACAGTACAGATCCCACCCAGTCTTCTATGTCTACAAACATCTTCTGGAGATGGGGCAGGAGGGCAAGACTGGCACAGCCCGTGACTGAAGAACTACTGACCCCATGGAAGTTACAAGCAAAGAAGAAAGTTTCACCTTGAGCTGCAACAGAAAAGGGCTCACAGCTCCCTTCAATTAAAGAGAAAATAAAAATAATTGTGAGTCCCCATTCCTGACCACTGTTTCCCAGTGCCAGACCCGAGCACAGCTCGGCTAATTGGCTAATAAACACACTTCTGGGCCCATAATGAGAACATTAACGTGCGCGGCCCACCCACTGGAACTCTGCCACTTGCCCCTCACCGTGGCAGACACCAAGAAGCAGATCTGTGAGGAGCCCCAACCAACAGGGCAAGTCCCTGGCCCCTCCCCAAGGGAGAGACACTTCTGCCCACTCAGGCAGCTGGGCAGGGCTGAGCTCCCCGCTCTTCAGCCTCTTCCAGCTCTGCGACTCTCTGATGATGAATTCTGCTGGTTGTGGCAGGCACAGCTCCCTTCAGGCTTGCTCTAGAAAGTAGGAAAGGTTCTGGGCTCCTTGTCCTTCCGAGACCAAGAGAAGGTTCTGGGGACAAGAGTATACAGTGTGTATGGCATTTTAAGGCACTCTTTACTTATTTCTGTTTTATAAATACCTCGGACGCTGTAAGTAGAAACAGGATCTCCTGCCAGCTTGGAGCAGCAGGCCTAGAGGTCACATGTATACCACTGTGACAAGTGCCCAAGTCTTAAAAGACAAACTCCACTAGCTAAAAGCAGATAAATATGAAGGACTCAGGCCCTTGGGCTAAAAATGAAGGAAAGGGGATTGTGAGATAGTCACCCTTTGGCGCTGACAAGCCAGCCCCAACACCCGCCTCCAGGGAGCCCCTACCCAGCCTCTACCATCAGTCCCAATGATTCTGAGAGCTAAACAGAGCCTCTCCCCCAACTTCTATGTCACAACCCAAGTGGAAGGACTCAGAGATGCTGGATTCTGGAAGTACAAGAAGGAGGGGACCCCATTTGTGTCTCCATACATCTTGCTTCCAATGGCATCTGGAGTTATTCTTCCCTCTGACCATGCTGTGCTGTGCAGCTCTGGGCAGGTCACTTGCCCTCTCTGAGAATTTTGAAGGCTATCCTAAAAGAGCCCATGTGGTATAGCTGAAAAACACAGATCTTAGAATCAGAGGACCTGGGTTTGAGTTCAGGTTCTGGCAAGTGACTTGGGTGAACTATCTAAATTTTATGAAAGTTTGCTTTTTCTTCTATAAAATGGTAAAGAGGTTACATTACAGGTTATGGAGAGAAAGAAGTTGATGAAATTATGTAGGCAAAAAAAGCTTTATAATTATAAAATACTCACAAATATACTCAAGATAAGGTTTGTAAAATGCTTTGAGCTTTTTAGATAAAAGCTGCCTTATTAAATATTTCAAGATTAGAAAAATATTAGTTTTAAAGCAACAGGTAGGGAATTTTAAACACATGAAGAGGATGGGAATTGGTCTCCAGGCAGTCCTGAACTTGGCTTTATCAGATCCTTCTACTGAGGACATTGAAAATCTAGAAAAATAAAAACTCAAAAGCTGTAAGATGGAAAGGGCAGCCCTCGGGGTTGATATATTTTGGGGTCTTAGCTAAATAGATTGCTTCTCCAAGTAAACAGACAGACGTAGGCTCACACCTTCAATGTTCCTGTCTCCCCATCCATCCAACACAAACATCAATTGTTGATCTAGACATCTCTTCCTCTCCCCTCCCACTTGGGAAGCAAGTTTTCTCAGCCTGCTTTAAAGGCTGAGGGCAAGTCCCAACTGCCACCCCTGGTTCCCAGCAGCCCTCCTCCTCCAGTTTTCAGGCAGGCGTTTGCTCCGAGTCCACCCCCAGTTCACCTCCGCCCAAGGCAGCATAAGAGCTCCATACAATACTCCACGACATAAGGCTGGTACATCTCACAGGAAGCAGAGGCTCAGCCACTAGCTCACTGTACAGGAGTTCTTCCTTTGCCGGGCTTTCCTGATGCATACGTGGTGCCAATCATCAGTCTCCTGGGAGGTGAGGACCCAACCATCAAGGAAGATTTTTCATCAGAAAGGAGAGAAATGCTTCTCTATAACTGGGAAACAAAGTGATCCCATTTACAAAAAATTGATTTAACGGCATAAGTTGGGAGCACCCTCACGGATAAAGCAGTGGTTTGTAAATGAAGAAGACAGAATCCCCTCAAGAAGAGTGTCAATACCACTGGAGGGGAAGGTTTTGCAAACCTACAACCCTCTTCTGACATTCCACCCCGCTCCCCAGGGAGCCCAAAGGCATCACTTCATTCTAAGCTCTGTGGGGGCTATGAAAGAAGTATAATACATGGCATCCATGAAATTATTAGAAAACAGTGCAAATCCATGTATAATCAAGCATGAAATCTTGAAGTATCTCTTATAAATACTAGAGGAATTCAACCAGAGGAGGCAGAAAGAAGGAGGAGGTGGACCCAGATAGCTGGGTGACCATGGGAAGAGATGGAACAGAAGGGAAGGTGAGGAGGAGGGTTGGGTGCAGACATCAGGCTGGGCTCACAGGCTGAGCCAAGGCCGGAGAATGCAGGACAATTAGGAGACTGGCAGGCGGGGCAAGAGGGAGCAGTTTGGGAGCAGTGGAAGTGAGTCATTGGGGAATGAAGCTTCAGGGCTTTACTTACAAGGGGAGTGCCAGAGGTCAGCCTGGAAGACGGCACCACACATACGCCACCCTGGCCCTGCGTGCTGGGCCGGAGCACTGAGGGACTGACTTGCAAGCAGGAGGTGTTGAGAAGCATTTGCTTGGCTACATGTAACCTGACCCTTGGGATGCTGGACAGCCATTGTCATTCACCATTTGAACATCACCATAAGCCCTCGATTCCATGCAGTTTTGTACAGCCTGCTTGGAATAGAATCTTCATTGGGGGGCCCATACCCTCCAGGTCCTAAAAATCGTACCATTTCCCCCCTTGACATTTTGCAAATACCCTTTCATAACCAGAAAATTTGCCGGTCTCATCGATACATAAAAGTGATGATTCATATCCCTTTAATCTCTGTTGGGGATTCTGGTCTATGCCCTTCTAATTCAGTCCTCATGTGTAAATTCTACACAACGTTAAATTTATGGTGTTGAGCACACAGTGGGCACTCTGTAAACATTTCCTGATTGACTGAGTCTGTGGGAAAGGCCTAAAGCATCGCCATTCTGATCCCTCAAGCAGAATTTTCTTACAAGGAGATTATTACATTAGGCTGAGAGGTATGCGGCCTTCATGAGGAACTGCCATGCTACCCTGGATCGAGAGAAAAGGCTCAATGTGACCTGGGCTGTTAGCAGCTTCTGGATATTTTAAAGAACATCTTAAAGTTCAGGCAATAGCTATCCATCTAAGTGAAAGTTTTCCATTCTCCATCACTTGTAGAAGCTATTGTCCAATGTCATATTTCCTTTACCCTCCCCCTTTGTCTAAAGAACATCTTACTAAGTTCAAAGAGTCATAAATCTACTTCAGAAACTGCTCACAAATAAAGAAAGAGAATTCAAAGCACAACCAGGCTGTTCTAGGGAGCAGAAGGAAGGAAAGGCCCCCAAAGAGAAGGCAAACAGAAATCTACCCGCTGAGTGTTAGCATTCAGACAAACACTGAAATACCATCAGAGGACTCAAGATTTCTGCTCCTCACTCCAAAACATCCAAAACAACAAAATCATCTATGGCATTTCCCAACTGACATGAGCTTATATGATCCAGAAAATATAAATCTGGATATAATTAATCCTGGGTTAACCTAGATTGAGATGTTGGTGAATTATTAACATCTAAGGAAAATGGAAAACTCCCTCCTCAAGTATCTGTGATACCTGAAACAGGTTTGTGTAAATAGGTCAGAACATTTTTGTTACAAAGATTTCTGCTTCATTGAGATGCTTTCTGTGGGTGTGCACTGATGGTGGTGAGGGCGTTCACAATAGGGTGGATCAATTCTCTGGGACAGACAGATCTGGCCTGAATCATGACTCTACCCCTTACAGGTTGTGTGACTCTAGGCAAATTTCTTAACCTCTTTGCACCTCAGTTTCCTTACCCACTAAATGGGGATAATAAGTGTCCTGCTCTTAGAAGAAAAATTAAGAACACGAGCACAATGCCAACTTGGCAGTGGTGTGCTCACCAGAGAAGGCAGAGGAGGGGCTCGCTTTATCCAACGAGGCTAGTGGATCCCAGCCCAGAGCCAAATGTCTGCATCTTCAAGCCTGGTTAGTCCAGCTCCCAGACTTGCCTGTGAACAATGACTACCAATCCAATTTAACCGTCCTCTACAGGTGACGCGTGGATCCTGCACGTACCTGTTCCTGTCTCCATTCCAGACCATTCGTTTCATTCAGTCACACAGAGAAAATACTAAGTTTGTGAACCACAAGTTGGGGTCAAAATCCTCATCCTGGGATCTAGTAGAGCTCTCTGGCTGATGCTAACAAGTCACCATATCTTTAAAATGAAGGAGCAGAACTAGGTGATAACAAAAATTCTTATTTGTGTAGCTCTACAATTTATCAAATGCTTGTGATTTAACTACATTACCTCAGTTACTTCTCAAACATGTCACAAAATGCATTGGTGTTTGGAGTGGGGACCAATTACATAATTTACTGTTCACAAAGTGCGTCCTCAGACATTACCTCATTGGTACTCCCAATAGTTCTGAGTTATTATTAACGCAAGAGAGGAAACTAAGGCCTGGGGACCCTCCCTGTTCCAGGCCCTGAGTGAAGCTCTAGCAATACACAGAGGTGAGGCATCTATCCATCCCAGAGGCCCTTCGCAGATGTGGATGGATCCCGACCACTTTAGCCCCATTGACAGATGCTCTCTAAGGCCTCTCCTACCCAAAGAGAGCCTTTAAAAAAAATTTGCATTCCTCTTATAAGCTCTTCGGTGGCAAAGACAAGATTTCTCTTGCAATTTTAGTGCAACAACCAGCTTTCTACGTAGAGTCAATAAATAGATGGATGATATTAATGACAGACCGAGGGAAAGGGACTATGTTTTTTCTAAATTGGGAAAAACATCCTTGGCTATAATCTACTTGGCATTTCCCATCATCTTACTATTTAGAAGGGCACATTTTTCAATGTCATTGACAAGAGTGAGGGAGCACTTAATTTACATGATCAGACTAGAGAAGGGAATCACAGCCAGGGTATTTGGAATCTGAGAAGCTCAAATCTACAGTGTGAATACAGGGCAGGCCACACAGGGAGCCGTGAGGAGCTGGAAGTTCAGCAGGCACTCATGGAAAGCGACCTCGGGGCCACGCATGGGCCGATGGTGGGGCAGAGGGTGTCCAGACCCCAGGAGAGCCTGATGGCAGAGGCCCAGCAGAGAGAGGGCTCGATAAATATTTGCTGAACAAATGAAAGACTCCAGTGCAATCACATCATCCTAGGAATATTGTGTTTCCCTCAATTTTTAGGGAGCAGTAATGTTATAATTGGACACATGAGAAAGGTTAATAGGATGCCAAACAATACCTGTAGAAATTTGCTAAAATGCATCGTTCCATTTTAAGTCAACAAAGCAAAGAAGACAGCAACATACACAATATGCTGCCAGTTATATAAAAAAGAAAGATACAGGACACAGATATACACACACGTTTGCTGAGATATGCATATAAAATATCTCTGAAAAAATACACAATATACTAGCAACATTCATGGCTTCTGGGAGGAAGGTTTTTACTGTTCCATGTCATGCCTTTTGAATGTTACACCATGTGAGTGTATTACCTGTTCAAAAGTAAATAATATCTCTATAGGACAAATTACCCAGTTTCTCCAACAAATTGCAGGGAAAAAAGAAAAGGAAATGGACTTGTGATTTAAAAGAAACATAAATGGCAGAACAACTAATCACAATGTGTGAATCTTATTTGCATCCTGATTCAAAAAAATTAAACTTTAGAAGAAACGTAGGGGCCAGCCCCATGGTGTAGCGGTTAGGTGCACGCGCTCCGCTGCTGGCGGCCCGGGTTTGGATCCCGGGGACACACCGAGGCACCCCTTGCTGTGCCACGCTGTGGCGGCATCCCACGTAAAGTGGAGGAAGATGGGCACAGATGTTAGCCCAAGGCTTCCTCAGCAAAAAAAGAGGAGGATTGGCACGGATGTTAGCTCAGGGCTGATCTTCCTCACAAAAAAAAGAAAAGAAGAAGAAGAAACGTACTTCTGACATTTTAAAACAATTAGAAATTTGGACAATGACTAGATAGTTGATGATATTAGAGAATTATCGTTAACTTTTTAAAGCATAACGACAGCATTATAGTTATGTTTAATAAAGGAATCTTTATCTTCAAAGGAGATCACGGAAATATTTATAGATACAACTACACGATGTTTGGGATCTACTTCAAAATTCCTGCGGGCTTGGGGAAGTGGCTAGGGGTGGTCATGAGTAATCACTGTTGAAGCTGGTGATGAGTACAGGGGGTTCACTGTATGAGTCTCTCTACTTCTGTATATCTTTAAAATTCCCATAATAAATGCATGAATGATTATTTATAACAGCACAAATAGTCTCAGTAGTCACTGAATTTCCAGTTCACATCCAACCTTCAGCTACAGTCCAGCCTCCATTGTCCCTGGGAGGATGAGTTGCTTGTGGCAAATAAGCTTCTGGCTACTCCCAGCTACAGCCCTTCGGGTAAGTGTGTAGGTCACGCAAATGTCAATAGAAAACTTTATCACTAACTCCAAAATTAGACAAACAAAAAGAATCAAAGAAATTACTTTTGGAGGGCTCCCTTCCACTGGTGTGGACACTTCGTGTTGGCTGCACAAACAGGCTCTCATTAAGGCAGGACACCAACGACGCAACTAACTCTTCATTTCAGCTCCATGAGTATTTCTCAAGTGTTCGACACGTGAGAAGGAGCCATGCATGACACAAACATGACTGGAAATCTGTCTGCCTCACAGAGCTTACATTCCTACACTGGGGTAGGTGCTAGGTGGACCCCTCTAAGGGAAAAAATAGTGCTGCCAGATCTCTTGACAACTTTTTATTCAATTCTTAAATTTAAATTGAATTACTTTTATTCAATTATTATTTATTATACTATATCTTAAATGTACAAACATAAAACTAGACATACAGGGCTGGCCTGGTGGCATAGTGGTTAAAGTTTGCACACTCTGCTTTGGTGGCCTGGGGTTCACCAGTTTGGATCTACATCACTCATCAAGCCATGCTATCACAGCGTCCCACATACAAAATAGAGGAAGATGGGCACAGATGTTAGCTCAGGGCCACTCTTCCTCAAGCAAAAAGAGGAAGATTGGCAACAAATAAAATTACTCAAACAGTAAAATTCAGAGTAACTACATTAATGTAATGAAGTTGATGCCATTTTTCATACCTGAAATCCCTGACAAAGTTAATGTGTTCCCGCCCACTCCTAGGCAGGTCCTGTGAGCACCAATCACAGTGTGACAGCTGCCTTCTTGCACCCCTTTTCTCTGTGGGGCCCACTTTTGCGGCCTTCATGTGCACAGTGCTCTGTGTGTGGACACTTCATGTCCACTTGGCTTCTCCTGAGGTTATCTCATCTTCTCCAAGGTAAGTTCATCTCCATTATTTTTCTCTATAGCGAGTTTACCTGGCTCCAACTCATCATAAATTCCAGCACAAATGGGGGACACTGAGGCCGTGTGGCTGGGCTCTAATAATTAGGTTATCCCAATGATACAGAACAGGCTTTTAAAATATTTCCAATTATTTTTAACATGAAACCAAAAGGTCTGAATGCTCTTAATTTAAGGAGAACTCAAGGAACCTCAAAAACATATCCCTGGCCTTGGACTGGCAAATACCCATAACACAAGATGGAATGTCATGGTGCTACTGCAGTAGCGCAAAAAGTGCCGTGGGGACTCAGATCAGAAGTCACATTATATCTCAGAAACAATATGAACTACTACCTGATATATTAAATCAACAATTTAATAAGTTTAAGCATAGGGGCCGGCCCGGTGGCATAGCGGTTAAGTTCACGCGCACCGCTTCAGTGGCCCAGGCTTCACTGGTTCTGATCCTGGGCGCGGACCTACGCACCGCTCATCAAGCCATGCTGAGGCAGCATCCCACATGGAGCAACTAGACGGATCTACAACCATGACATACAACTATCTACTGGGGCTTTGGGGAGAAAAAATAATAATAATAATAAGTTTAAGTATATGCTTCAAAAGACTGAGGAGTAAACACACTGAAGGGCCTCACTTAATTCCAATGAGCTGCTGAGGTCCCGCCTCAGCCTCCCCTACTCCTCATCCTTAAGAACTACAACATGGCACTCCAGACACGAACAAATCCTGAGCCCTTAGAGTCAAAGAACAACTTCCAATATCAGCTCATATCACTATAAGATGCTACAACTGCATATCCACATTGTGTAGTCCGTACCACCCAAAAAGACCGGGCATAAAACCATACCAAATGATGCCATGGCTAGTTTAGCTGGGCTAAGTGAATGGCCTGGTTTCCCAGCAAGAGAATAGCCAGCACTGTCCAAGAAAGCTGAAAAGTGGAACCCTCCTTGAATAGAATCCTCTACTTCAGGCCCTCTCAAACTCCATGATTCAATTTGCATTAACTCAACCTTTTTATCAATCTAAATATATTCTGTTTAGAAGGTTGCTCTTTGGGGCCGGCCCCGTGGCTTAGCGGTTAAGTGCGCACGCTCCGCTGCTGGCGGCCCGGGTTCGGATCCCCGGTGCGCACCGACGCACCGCTTCTCCAGCCATGCTGAGGCTGCGTCCCACATACGGCAACTAAAAGGATGTGCAACTATGACATACAACTCTCTACTGGGGCTTTGGGGAGACAAAGGAGGAGGATTGGCAATAGATGTTAGCTCAGAGCCAGTCTTCCTCAGGAAAAAGAGGAGGATTGGCATGGATGTTAGCTCAGGGCTGATCTTCCTCACAAAAAAAAAAAAAAGGTTGCTCTTTATTCTGGGATATTGACCTTCCCACATTTTTGGTGTTAAAGTATCTTTTCTTAAATGATGGCAATGATTATAGATAACAGGGCTTATTTCCTTATTTGAAAAAATTAAAATTTGGCAACCCTATGTTGGACTTCCTGATCTGTTTTTTAGTACCATCACTGACATGACTAAGTAAACAGCACACAAATAGAGTATATAGTCATGTGTCGCTTACCGACAGGGAGAGGTTCTGGGAAACGTATCGTTAGGCGATTTCACAGTTGTGCAAACATAGGGTGTACTGAAGGGGAACAAAATTTGCCACCCCCAAATGTGTCTCTTTAACATGAGGGTTATTTTAGGCTGATTATTATCATTTTTTTATTTGTGAGGAAGATCAGCCCTGAGCTAACATCCATGCCAATCCTCCTCTTTTTGCTCAGGAAGACTGGCCCTGAGCTAACATCCTTGCCCATCTTCCTCTACTTTATATGGGACGCCGCCACAGCATGGCCTGACAAGCGGTGTGTCGGTGCGCGCCTGGGATCTAAACCCAGGCCGCCAGCAGCGGATAGCGAGCACTTAACTGCTACGCCACGGGGTGGCCCTAGGCTGATTATTTTTAAGAAACAAAAGACTCAGAAAGTTTTTCTTGTTACCTCCCCCTGAACTGCCTAAAAGAATTCAGATAAAAAACCTGTCTCAGGAAGCGAGCTATCACCTTAATATAACATGGACTAGGTGTAGACAGGGAGGAACCTAGAAAAGCCTGTTTGTTGGGCTCCCCTCTGTGTTCTGTTTCTCTGTGACCAAACACTTGTTTTCCAAACATTTGCTCCTTTTCACCTACTTGTGAATTGCTTTCCTTCCCTTTGAAGTCCCTGACTCTCCTCACCCCCAACACCTTCTGTCTTCAGCTGAGGATCGTATTTAAGTGCTTTGGCCATTTTGGCGAGTTCATGGGTTTTCCTGGGTTTCTCCCCATGTATACATATTTTAAACTTTCGTTTGTTTTTTTCCTGTTAATCTGTCTCATGGGAATTTAATTCTTAGACCAGTCAGAAGAACCTAGAAGGGTAGAGGAAAATTTCTTCCTCTCCTACAGTACTTACACAAAGCTAGATGGTACAGGCTACTATACACCTAGGCTCTATGGTACTAATCTTACGGGACCACTGTCATATATGCGGTCCATCATCAACCAAAACGTCATTATGCGGCACACGACTGTACTAGAGTGATTGTGTGAAACTGGGGGCAATTTTTCAAAGCTTCTATCTCTTTACTCTAATCTCTACTGGAAAAAGTGTAACTGATAATGCCACTCCTTCTCCTCATATTACATAACACCGTATGTGTGGTACAACTGATTGATAATGTGGAAGCCCAGCAATGAGCAAAGACCAAAAAGTAATGACTCCAGAATAGACCAGCTGACTAATATCTTGAAGATTCAATTCAATTTCGAGGTGACTCTAAATTAGGCTCAGAGGTAAATAAAAGCAAGATGAAGATTAAGGAACATTCAAAGAAAAGAGAAAAAAGAAAAAAGGCAGAATCTGGGAGCCACAGAAGACCATGTTTAAATCAGTGTCGTGATATAAAACACAAGCACAGCCATAAAAATTCAAATATGAAGAACCTCAAAACTCTCAGAGTCATCATCAGCGAAAGCTTAGCAAGGCTGTGCTCAAGCTCAGACCTTGGAAATGGTAAAGCTAATTTGGAGAACTTCGGAAATGCTCCCGAGGAGAGCAACAAAAATTATGTTCCCAAATGTTGATTTGGGAAAGATGCTTCACAGAGGCGCAGGTGTGAGAGCTGGTTTTTCCTGGGGTGACAGAAAACAAGGGGTGGGGCACTTAACAAAGCTACCCAAACAGGATGTCCAGTGATGAAGGGCAGGGTTCCTCTCTGATGCTCAAGGGCGAGGACAAACACAGCCAGTGATGCCAGAGACAGGATTAGATGTGACGGAGATGCTGGAAATGCTTATCAGGAAGGCTGAGAGCCTTCTCTGGAGACCAGAGAAAACACAGCAAGCTTTCCCTGGCAATTCCAGCACATTCTGCCCAGAGGGCAAGGCAAAGGTCCCATGCAGTTCCTCATTCTCAACGCTTCCCTCTCCCTGCACGAGATGACCTCTAGAAGAAGCCCTCACCTGGCCTCTTATGAGGCTGGGAGCTGCAGGATGTAGAGAAGAAAAGTATTTGCTCCCAAATGTCCACAAAATGATTTAGGATCTCCATGCGAAGCATCTGCCTAAATAAGACTGGTTCTTAACATCCTTAGAAACAGAAAACAGATATCTAAAATAGACCGCCTTCATAAAAAAGTGACACCGAAGCTCTTTCCACACTGCCAAGAAATATTAAGTGAAAAAAAGCAAGGTTCCAAATAGCAGGTATAGTACCCTACCATTTGTGTACAAGGGAGGGGAATATTCATAACTAATTTGCCAATACACGTATACAATACCTTGGATGTGCATGCAACACCTCTGCAGGATGAAGAAATCAGTAACACTGGTTGCCTCTAAGGAACAAAACTAGGTAGCAGGAGTGAGGGGTGGATAGAGATGTATTTACTATCTAACCTTTTCAGCCTTTTGAATATTTTCTTTCATCATGTAAACATATTACTTTTTAAAAAAAAACTGAATTAAAAACATTAAAAATTTTTAAATGTAAAATAAAAACAAAATAGTCTTTATGGAACAAACCAAACACACTGTTAATCTGGACAGCTGTGTTCCTGGCACACGCCAGGTGCTCAGTTTGTTGAACTTAATGAACCTCCACTTAAAGCCAACAAAAGAAAATCAGAAACCAGGCAAACCCAGGGGTATCAATGTTCCAATTCTCTAATAAGCTCTTTACCTGTCTGCTACTTAACTATCGCAAAAGATCAGAAAATGCGTTCTGTGTAACAAGCCCTGTGCCCAACTGGGTCCAGTGCACAAGCTTCATGGGTAACAACAGGTCGATCATCCTCCACACCAGCCATTTTATAAACAGAAAACATTTAATCCCAAAACATGATGCTCTGGAGCCAAGACAACAAAAATAAATGTGCAGATATGCAAATGATCCTCAAGGGAGATAACATCAGCACCTGCACGGAATCAATACAGAAACAGCAGTACGGGGGTTCAAAATGTCCTTAACCGTGCATCGTCCAAAAAGGTTGGAACATGAAAAGGTGCTATAAAATCCTAATGTCAGACCATATCAAGAGGCAGCCTGAACCCTCAGTGCTCTGTTCCTAGGGATAGCTTAGCTCAAGATGAAACAGGAAGGCTTAACCACCTGATGCCCCAATCATCTACACTCTTAAATTGGTCAAGGAGTACTCAAAATCTACACTGCGATAAAAATCAGAATAATGTAAGCAGTAGGTCATGGCAGAAATTCTGCCACAGGGAATTCTATTATATTGGAAGTATCTCTCTGCTAGGGCTTTCCTAGAGCCAGGTTTGGGGCAAAAAAATAAGACAGACTCTGCCTCTGTCTTCCACAGGACCAAAGAAACAGTTTCGTGCTCTGGGCAGGAGCCCTGGGCAAGGGCAGTGGGGAACCACTATAGTATCTGTGGGCTCTGCCAGAGGTTACGAGGAGAAAGGCGTTAAGTGGAAGAAGTAAGGAATACCAGCAAATGAGAAGCCCTTTCCCCAAGACGTTACGAGAAAAGAGAGCAAGATAGAGAGAAAGGGGCACATATTAATACACAAAGAAACCAAAGCGATGATTCAGATGGCTGAGCTCTAGAACGTCCTAAAGAAAAAAACAAAACTCAGAATCAACTCTTAAGAAGGTGCCAATCAATGAATAGTGATAACCTTTGGTTGATTCTAGAAAACATGTAAAAACAGAAAAAAGGAAAACCAAAGTTGACCGGATTTTAGCAAGAAATAAAGGTGACAGTTACTTCCAATTAAAAGCGAATTGGCTGGCAAACTGAGAATGAGTATTTATCAAAACTGTGAAAGTGATACAGGAAATGAAGGTGAAAGCAAAAAGGAAAGAAAGGGAACTTCCCCAACTGAAAGGAGAAGAAAAGGCTGTTCCACTGCACTTGCCATCTGGTTTATTTCAAGCTCAAGAAAAGAACAGGAAAAACGCAGAAAAACCAGTGAACCAGCTAGATTACCAGCAAGAATCAGTCACACACTTGTGTTTCTGCCAGGCGAGCAGGCGCTGCTGGTGCTCCCTACTCGAATGACTAAGTAACCTGCTTAAACGCATTTGACACACGATCCCTGAACTTCCGAAAAGCACTTAATACAGTGGCTCATGAAATCTTAATCTAAAAATGTTCATCCATTTATAATCAAGCTGCACCACACTGACAACTGGGAAGGAGGGTGGAACAGAGGGAAGAGGTATTTGGAAGGACGCCATGGAGAATGGTATCATCGGGGGCTGTTTATCACTTTGAGGGACTTCCCCTCCTCCTTTTTAAAGAGAACACAAGAGATTTGGAGTCTACAAAGAATGTAATTACAAGGAGAGGGCTAACAGAGAAAAGGAATTACCTGATTCAATAGAAGACAGAAAAATAAATAAGAAATAAAATGCAATGTGACTTGGAAAACCCCACAGACGTTTGTGCTACCATGAAATCTGGAATATGTCTAATGAACCGGAGGTGGAGGAGGCAGGGAAAAAAATTAGCCCCTGATAGAAAACATTGGGTGATAGATATGAAGAAAAACTGTATAAAAGGGCAATAGAACATCGCATGTAGCAAATCTGTAGTGGTCACTATGTGCCAGGCACTGTTCTAAATGCTTCAGATATAGTAACTCATGTCATCCTCAAAACAACCTTCTAATCTAAGTACCATCATCATTCCTGTTTTATAGGTGAACAAACAGAGGCACAGAGAGGTTAAGTAACTTGCCCAAGGTTATAGCTAGCAAGAAGCAGGCCTAGAATTCAAATCCAGGCACTCTGGCACCAAAATCTGTGCTTCTAACCTCTCTGGACTCCCCTAGAATTTAAACACGGAGAGTGAGATAACTAGGTTGGGAGTGAAATACAAGCCCTGCACTGGCTGGATCCAGGGTCAACAGATCGTCCCTTAGTCACGGCCTCATGATGAGCAGGCAGCCCTGTTCCTCTCCTGTGCATTGACAAGATGGATTAGATGAACTCTACCTAAGGGGTCTTCAGCGCTAAAAAGCCACAAGTTCATGCTGATTGATCTGCTTTCTGACTGGTTATTCAAAGGTGAATTCATCCTAAAACAGGCAGCAAGTTGTGTTAAGGTTCTTTCTCTGCCTCCTGACCTTCAGAAGATTATGATGTCCTCTCTACTCAGGCAAATGACAGAGGGCAGTGAAAGGGGTACTGTATGGTTTCTCTTTTGGACTCTTCTTACTGCAGTTGTAATGAAATGGCCCTCAAAAAGCTCTGGGCGCAGATCACATTAACTCCGCCAAACCTACCGTCTTCCTAGGCCCCTCTCATGAGCCTGCTCTTGGAACCTGCCTTTGGATCCAGTTACTGGAATGCAGGTGAAACTGACACACTGGAGGTGGAGCAACCAAAAGAGAGGAATTGGGAGGATTAAGAGAGGCAGTCCATGGTAGGTCAAATTAAGGAGTTTCATGATGGCTAAAGAAATCTTATCTTCTTGGTATAGTCCATTCTCTTTGCTAACACCCATTCTTGAGAATTGAGACCACAAGATCCATTATGGGTGAATTTAACACCCACTCCCAACTTAAGGGACCTCCGGAAGCATCCTTCACAAGTGAGGTATTAAAGGTCACCCAGAGTGCATCTGTGAGTGGAGATGGGCTGTAGGTGGGTCATGCAGTCCTCCCTTGGGAGGCCTCTCTAAGCATTACTGACAGGTGGCTGTCATCTGGCCTCTGCCTGGTCACATCCAAGGTCGAGGCGCTGGTTGCCTCGCCTGGCAGGGAGCCACCTGCGCTGCTGGACAGCTCTCGCTGTGAGGAAAGCCCACGAAGCGCCTAGAACAGTGCCCGGAGCGGGGCGACCTCAGTAAGTGTGCCTCCAAATGGGTCAAAAGCTGTCTCCTTACAATCTGAACCCAGCGATCCCGGGTGTGCCCCTGGAGCCCAGAAAAGCAAAGGCCTCTCGGATATCCGGGGCTATAAGCAGGCCCCTTGGCCTTCTCCTTCCAGGTGCGTAGCTTGGACCTCCATCACCACGCCTGGGCCAGCATACCCCCACTCCAGACCCCAGACGTCCCAAGAGTGCGCACCGATGTAGAGATGGCCGGCAGGGAGGCCGCGGTCGAGGCTGTCCCCTACCTCGGAACCTGGGGCAGGAGGGGACAAAGGGCTTTCAGGAAGGCGTATCCCACCCGCTGTGGTCCAGGCGGCCCCCCTCCCCGCCAGTGGGCGAGCCGGCTCTTGGGATCCCCGTGGCATCAAGTGACAGGCCCCCAAGGATCCCCGAGGATCTGGGGCGTGCAGACTGCGGCGCGATGGGCCAAACCACGATGGGAACCGCGGGGCTCAGAGGTTTGACCCGACGGATCCGGGGCGCGATTCCGGCTTAGCGGAGCTCGCTCGGCCAAGGCATTACCTGCGCGTGGTTGACTACAGCGGCCCAGCTCGCGCCCAGACCGGTTCCCGCACCTCCGCAGCTGCCGGTGGCGCTCATAGAAATGCAGCCGGAACCCCTGGCCAGTGCAGCTCCCGCCGCTACCGGCCCCGCCCAGGCAACTGCCGCCACGCCCCTGACGACCGCTTCTGCTACGCCCCTAACCGCGGGAACCCGCCCGTTCATTGGGCGGCCCAGCCGCTGCTCTACTAGCCCCGCGCGCTCATTACACCTGGAGGGTAGCCCATTGGTCAACGGAGCTGCTCCTCAGAGTGGAGGCGGAGCCCTAAGTGGAGAGCGCTTGGTAACAATTGGTTACTTTTGACGTCTGTAGCGAGTGAGCCAAGACGCTATTGGATAAGGCCAGCCCGGAGGGGGCGGGGAAAAGGGAGGAGGGCTAAAAGATGGGTCGTGTTTGATGTTGATGGGGGCGGGGTGCAGAGACAGTGGCAATTGTGACCTGAAGCTGGTTGGGGGTGGGGGTGGGGGTGCTGAGTGAGGTCACGTGTCGTCTGGGGTTGGGAGGACGGAGGACCGCTGGTACCTCAGCTGCGGCGTCTGATGGCTCCAAGCCGACCGACTGACTCACCTGTTTCCCAGGACGCAAGGGGTGAAATTTGGGGGTCGTGCCCCAGAAGAGAGGAGGGAGGGTAATGAGTCACTAAGCCGCAAGGAGAGGAAAGAATGTGGAGGCAGCAGCCTCTGGCCCCTTCCAGCTAGGGAAGGGTGATGAGGACATGCCGGGCTGTATGGACCTCACTTGTTCCACTGTCCTTTCAGGCTTTAGGATGACCCTTGTCCAGTTGGAGGCCGCCTGGAAGAAGGTAGCCTTTGGAGTTAGACCTAGAATTGAGCCCCCGGTTGGCATGTACAAGTTGCATGGCCTAGAGCAAGTCACTCACCCTTTCTGCATGCACTCTGATTTTTTCATTTGGCGACTGGGAGTAACAATAGTAGTTGATGAGAAGATTAAGTAACTGGTAAACACTCACAATGCCTGGCATTCAGTAAGCATTCAATCACCACTGGTTCCCCACCCACTCACCCCCATCCATCCGTGGAACTAGGCCCAGTTCTAAAATTCTATGAGCCTGAAACTGCTTTGCAATGGCATGTGCTTTACCAAGAATAGAACACTCGACCGAGTTGAAATGCAACCCCCTTAGGGCAGAGAGGGCCACCCTACCAGGACACAGTAGGGCTGGAAGAGAGAGAACAGGAGATGAGATGGGAGGAGCAAGTTAGCCAGAGAAGGGAAATGGTATTTGTAGCAATGTTAAATTTTTTCCAACACTTTCAGGATTATGAGGAGGAAAAATGGAGCTTCCTTTATCCAGTTCACCCATTCAAGGGTCTGATGGCTCAAGTTTCATGGAGCATGACCAGATAACCCTTTGAAGGCTGATCAGCTCTGGACCAGAAACCACTGCATAAAATCTGTCAGGAACCTCTAAAGCCCATTCCCCACTCTGAAGGTGTGGAATTCCTAGAGTGTGAACAGAGACAGCCTCTCAGGCCTGAATTTAGCCCCAGACCCTTTGGGTCTGCCTTTGAGAGCCCCTGCACCATGGTGTTCCAGAGTGAAGGTGGAAAAAGAATCCTTTGCCATTGCTATATTTTTCATTCAGTTGTCATGTTACCTAAAAAAGAAGTTTTACTTCAGCATTTATTTATTCCCCTATATTCTCTTCCACCTTGGGAAAGGAAAACCCAGGCTTTGTAGCAGAGGATTTTAGTGATCAACCCCCATAGTTCTGACTCTTGTTGTTACGACAGTTTGAGCTTTCAGAAAAGAACTTCAGATCTGTCGCCAGGTGTGTGTGTGTGTCTGTGTGTCTGTGTGTGTGTGTGTGTGCGCGCGCGCATGCGCGCGCACGCTTGGTTCTGCTCCACAGTTTTCCAGTTCTTGTGTCTTTAAATGACACTGCTTAGTGGCCCTACATATGTCTGTACGTGTTCTAGGGAAACAGCACTGACCCAACACTGGTTTGCTCCTGCCTGTGTTTGCTAAAGGAGGCTGAGATGTCTTACTAGGCCCTGAAAGGCATGAAGTGGCTCCTGAGATCCGGGAAGATTTCTCCAGCTTGATTCAGAGCCACAAATAGCGGCTGTTATGAGTAGATCGCAGAGGGACTTACCACTGTGCAAATGGATTTTTCCCCCATGTCAAAACCATAGGTTCAGCCAAGAGTTCCAGAATGGGATGTCCATCCAGTTCAGGAATTCTAAAACACAACTGTGTCACAGAGGCTCACAAAGAAGCACAGAATGAGCCCAGGCAGAGGAGGAAGAGGGAAAGGACCTGTGCATCCTCCCCTCTGCAGCTCTAGCTGGCTTAAAATAATGACCCATTACCATTTGCAACACTTAGAACTGTTTTCTTATTTGTCTCTGGTTTCTGCTTCCTCCCTTCTGCTTTGGCTTTTGCCGTATTCTGTTGAATCATATTATTTTAATCTATAAGGCATTTCTATGGGAGGCCATTTAGGAGTCAGAATGGACTCATTTTTGCCTTCAGGTTTAATAGCCTGTCGGGCTCGAGGATTTGGTGAGGCTTGGCCTGGAATAACCAGTGGTTAGAATGTAGCTATGAAGTACATTTCTGAAAGCATGCGAGTGCCTTGTCATAAAGAGAAAAAGGGAGAGGGTGTGCACCCACTCACCTTCTGGAATAGCTAAAGCTCCAGGACTTCACTAAAGTAGAACTTCTAAACTCACCTGAGGCCTCTCGACAGGATTTCCTAGTTCTGCAAAAGTCCTCGAGGTCCACTGGAAGACAGCAGGCAACAGTGGTCAGAGCATATCGTGTGCTGTTTATTCTCTTCTTGCAAAATCAGCAGTTCACTTAGTTTGTCATTTTCATTATTCTGAGCCCTTAGGGGATGGTTGAGAGCAAGAGGCTTTGGAGCCTCTGCTGCTGGGGCTTGATTCCTGGCTCAGCCCTTCCTAGCCTTATGACCTTGGGTGAGTACTGCACCTCTCTGTGCCCAACTTTCTTCTGGAAAATTCAGATGATAGTAATTGTGCTTCCCTCTGGGGCACTCTGAAGAGCAAATGAGTTAATAGATGTAAAGTATACCAAACAGTGCCTGGCACACACTTAGCTCTTAATAAATGTTGGCCATAGTTATTATAGGAGCCCATATAAGAACCTTTCTCTGAGATGCTAACTCATTTTCTAAGTTCTGTCCCTCAAAGTAGTGATCACAGGATTCAGGATTTGTTTTTATATAGACTTTATTTTTAAAAATAGTTTTAGATTCACAGCAAAATTGGGTGGAAAGTACAGAAAGTTCCTGTTTACCCCCCAACACATGCAGAATTTTTTTTACTAGCAGTATCTACCAGCTAGTGAGAGAAACTTTTCCTTTGGAATATCCTTACCAAAAGAGGATTCAGAGGACTGAGTTACGGTTTTTGAGACTGGACCTCATCAACCTAATCACTGTGAGGACAATGGGCATGGATGTGGCTGAGAGAACAGTAGTAGAAGTTGCAGCCTGGATGTTCATGAAATTCCCTTGAAGGCCCAAGATGGCACAGGCTCTGAGAAATCCAAAATTGTCACTTTATTGTCACACCCAGTGCTGCCTGTGTATAAAGTCTAGGCAGAGTTCAGGATGCCCGTGGGCAGGCCTCCAGGCTAGCTTCTTATTTACAATGGAGAAGAAGTTTGTTTATAAGTTCTAAGTCCCAGCATGCAATAATTCCATGAGGATAAACAATGATGAAATGCAAGAGTTTGGCTCATCTGTTTTTGGAAAAACTTTCCTGCTGGCTATTCAAAACAGTGATGAATAATAACCTTGTCTATGATTCGGGCTGCTTCCTTAAACCTACATGTGAGTTGTCTATAATAAAATCATAGGGTGGTTTTATGCCCAGGACAGTCTTGGTTTATGCCTGTTGTCCTGGCAAATTTTTAATAGTGCCCCCCTTTTACTCTCAAATGGTCTCAGTGTGGTTGATAAATTACATGGTGATACTTATACTTACATACATAGGACCCAACAATGAAAATGCTCATGAAACACACACACACAGGCAAAAAGCTGTTCCAGCCTTATAATCAGATACAGAGTGTCAGGTGGTTGGCTTAGTCACCATGCATTCCCCTTCTTGACATCATCCTTAATTACAGTAATAAAAATTGAGTTCTTCATGCTATTAACTCAAAAGGAGTCAATAAAACTTGTGCATTAAAAAAGTGCATCTCACACTCTTTCCTGCGTAATTTCATGTTATTGAGCAGTTTTAAAGCTGTTTACATCCTATCAGAGATCCCTATATTGTTTTACCATATATTTGAATTATTTAACAAGAGAGTAAATATTTTTACCGAACAAGATGTATAGTACCAGAGGGATAGAGAGAACCATAAAGCAATGTCCTGTCCCTATATAGGGCACAGGGAAATACAAGAAAAGATTACTAAAAGGACTGAGCAGTAAGCAATAGAGTGTAATCAGTGTCATGAACAATTATTCAGAGGAGGGAACAACTTCTTCTGATTTAGATTCTTGGAAATTTGAACTGGTCTTTGAAGGTCTGTGGGGCTGAAGTTGAGGTGGAGGTGACGTGGCCTTCCAGGCAGGCGAGGACAACAGAAATAGAGGCCTCTAAGTGAAAGAATGCAAGTTGTTTTGTCTAGAGCAGAGTCCAAGTGGAGAGTCAGTAGGAGAGAAGATGAAAGGGTAGATAAGACCAGTGAAAGAAGCCAGTTAATGTTTTCATCTAAGTTAATGGCTTCCTCTTAGCTGTCTGAGTATCTGGATGTCCTAGCACAGTGTACAGCATGCTCTAGGCATCGGAAACTCCAGGCATCTGCATATCACCTTCATAATTTTGGCCTTATCTCTTTACTACCTGCTTATTATTTACTTAATGGTTTCACTAAATTTACTCACTTTTAAAATTAAATACCTTCTTCAGCCTCATCCTAAATCAGTGGTTCTCAATGGGGGGCAAATTTGTCTCTCACGGGACATTTGGCAATGTTTGGAGATGTTTTTTGGTTGTCACAACTGAAGAGAGTGCTGCTAGCATATAGTGGGTAGAGGCCAGGGATGCTGTTGAACAGAGCGGCCCCCACAACAAAGAGTTATTTGGCCCAAAATGTCAGTAGGGCTGAGGTTGAGAAACCCTGTGGACCTAAGCAATAATATCTATGATATTGCAGGCTTGATGTACTGGTTATATTTTTTCTACTCTACGTTAAAATAATTTCATAACTATTAAATTTTTAAATGTTCTTTCACGTGCCACTTGATTCAAACAGATATTTGTACATCCATATTCCTAGCAGCATTATTCACAACAGCCAAAAGGTGGAAACAACCCAAATGTCCATCCATGAACGAATGGATGAACAAAATGTGGTATATACATACTATGGAATATTTTCAACCTTAAAAAAAGAAGGAAATTCTGACACATGATACAACATAGATGAACCTTGAAGACATTATGCTAAGTGAAATAAGCCAGACACAAAAGGACAAATACTATATGATTCCACTTATATGAGGAACCTAGAGTGGTCAAAACCATAGAGACAGAAAGTAGCATGGGGGTTGCCAGGGGCTGGGGAGGAGGGAATGGGGAGTTATAGATAATGGGTACAGAGTTCCTGTCTTTCATGATAAAAGAATTCTGGAGTTGGATGGAGGTGATGGTTGTACAACAATGTGAATGTGCTTAATACCACTGAATTGTTCAGTTAAAAATGGTGGAGAGAGTAAACTTTATGTTATGTATATTTTACCACAATAAAAAAAAGGTAAATTTTTTCTCAAGATCACCTGTGGTACATCTCAATTCACTTTGGAAAACATGAGGCCTAGCTCATAGTAGATGGTCAATAATGTTTGTTGAATAAAATTAAAAGGAATTAGATTTATCTTCTTCTAAGCCATAAGAAGCAATTGAAGAGCATATGCTTTAGAAACAGAAAGATCTTAATTCAAATCTAGGCTGTGGCATTTATTAGTTGTGTTTTCTTGGGCAAGTGAACTAAGACTTTAAAAGTCTCGGTTTATTCATCTGTAATATAGAGAAAATAATACCCATGTAATAATGTTGAAAAATGAGATAATGTGCATGAAATACTTAATACAGTTCCCAGTATATAGTAAGTGCTCTATAAGTGATAGCTACTGTTGTTATATTATATATATATTATGTAATATATATATAATATCATGATTTTATCTAAGATCATATTGATCATAAGATCATAAGATGATATTATCATGATTTTTTAACAGCTTTATTGAGATATAATTCACACACCATAGAATTCACCCACTTAAAGTGTAAAATTCAATGGTTTTTGATGTATTCACAGATATATGCAACTATCACCACAATCAATTTTACAACATTTTTATCACTCCAAAACAGAACTCCTTACCCACTAGAAGTTACTCCTCGTTTCCCCCAAACATTCTCCTCACCAGCTCTAGGCAACCACTAATCTACTTTCTGTCTCTATAGATTTGCCTGTTCTGAACATGTCATATAAATGGAATCACACAATATGTGGTCTTTTGTAATTGCCTTCTTTCACTTAAAATAATGTTTTCAATGTTCATCTACATTGTAGCATGTATAATACTTCATTCCTTTTTATTATTGAGTTGTAAGAGTTCTTTGTATATTCTAGATACAAGTCCCTTATCAGATATATGATCAGAGAAATATTTTCTCTCATTTTGTGAGTCGTCTTTTCAAATTCTTGATGCCATTCTTTGAAGCACTGAAGTTTTTAATTTTGATAAAGTCCAATTTATCTATTTTTGCTTATGCTTTTGGTATCATATTTAATAAGGCTTTCCCTAACCCAAGATCTGTGAAGATTTGCTCCTAAGAGTTTTATAGTTTTAGCTCTTGCATTTAGGTCTATGATCTATTTTGAGTTAATTTTTGTGTATGATGTGAGGAAGATGCCCAACTTCATTCTTTTGCATGTGAATATCCAGTTGTCTCAGCACCATTTTTTGAAAAAACTATTATTTTTCCGTTGAATGTCACCCTTGTTAAATATCAATTGACCAGAGATGTATGGGTTTCTTTCTGGACTCTCAGTTCTATACCATTGATCTATGCATCTATCCTCATGCGAGTATTACAGTGTCTTGATTACCATAGTTTTGTAGTAAGTTTTGAAATTGGTAATTGTGCGTCCTTCAACTTTGTTCTCCTTTTTCAAGGTTGTTTTGACTATTCTGGGTCCTCTAATGAATTCTTCATTTCAGTTATTGAACTTTTTGACTCCAGAATTTCCACTGGTTCTTTTTTATAATTTCTGTCTCTTTACTGAGATTCTCTATGTAATGAGACATTGCCATCAGACCATCTTCTACTTCTCTAAGCATGGTTTCCTTTAGTTCTTTGACCCTATTTATAACAATTGCTCTGAAGTCTTTGTCTGCTAAGTCTGACATCTGGGCCTTCTCGAAGACAGTTTCTGATGCTCGATTTTTTTCTTGTGTATAGGTCATACATTCCTGTTTCTTTGCATGTATCAGAAATTTTTGTTGTTGAAAACTGGATATTTTAGGTAATATATTGTAGTAACTTTGGATATAGATTGCTCTCCCCTCTAGAGTTTGTTGTTATTGTTGTTTGCTTGTCTTTTGATTAGTGACTTGGCTGGACTATTCTAGTGAAGTCAATTCCCCGCACAGTGTGCAGGCTCTGATGTCACTCCTCAGAGGGTGCAGCCTTGGGTGTGTGCACAGTCACCTTGGGATAACAGTGGTGTTACCAGGGCTCTCTCTACCTGATTTCTCTGTTAAGCTGTCTGCCTCCTGTGGTATCCTAGCCTCCACAAACTGGCTGGTTGCTCCACTATTTGACAGTGCTCTGGAGCTTAAATCCCTCCACAGGCTTATCCACTTAAATTTGAGCCCCTTTGCAGGGGCAGTCTTTGAGGCTTATTCTAACCAAGAGGGCTCTTCTTAGTTGTCTCCTTCCCTGGTTCTCTCTGGTACACTTCTAGCTGGTCTACAGTTTAACTTACTGATCTAATAAGCAGCTTTACACTTGAACTTCCCCACACTGCATTCCAAATAAAGTCAGTTCCCTTGGGGAAAGCTTTGGAGCTCTCTGTTCTCATGGCCTACTTCTTGTGCTTGATAAAACCTCTGTGCCACTGCTCTAGAACGAGGAGCATGAGCAGAGACAATGGCCTTCTTATCTTAGAGTGACAACAATGCTTTATGACCAGGGTGCTAGACAAGGGCAGTAGCCTCTAGTCTCCTTGCTTGCCTCTCCCAGCATAGAATCTTTGCCCTGTGAGCAAGCTGGGGCAAGGGTGATGGGACCCCAGTATTCTCAGCCTGCTATGCCTGAGGTAGAGCTTATGCCCTGTGAGCGGAGCTGGGTATAGGTAGTGAGCCCCAGACCTCGCAGCCAATCTTGCTCGGATTCTTTTGCCACATGAAGCTGGAGGGGATGAGAAATGCTGGAAATCTGCCCCTCTCAGGGAGATACCACTGAGAGCTGAGGGAAGAGAGAGCCCCATGTTCTTGGCTTCACCAGCCTGGAGGGGAGCTTCAGTTGTGCTGGGCTGGGACGGGGAGGGAAGGAGAGGTTCGAGGCTCAAATGTCACTGACTCTCACTGTTCTTACTGAGATTTAGAAGATTTTCTTGAATAAAAGTTTCTTAATTGGCTGTGTGCTCTTAAGACAATTTTCAGAGAATGTAAATTGTTGTGATTTGGGTTTTGATTTTTTTAATAATTTTCACCAGTTATGGTTGTTTCACTGGGAAGAGGGTTTGTGGAACTCCTTGTGCCACCATTCCAGAAGTCAGATGCTCCATTGTGAGGCTGTATTTTAGTCAAGTTAGTCTGGAGGCAGTGTTCAGGATAATTTAGAAGCAGGAGAGACCAGGGCCAGGTAGAAAAGATAGCAGGCTATTGCATTCGTTTAGGTGTAAAGTGATAAAGGTCTGAGCTTGAAGAGGGAGTAAAAAGGAAAAGAAAGGAAAGAATGATGTGAATACAGAAAGACTCATCGGGACTTCCCTGTAGGTTAAATCTGGGGTGCAAGAGAGAGGGAAGGGTCAGAGAGGATTCCAAGGCGATTCTATTACGGAAGAGGAAGGGCAAGTCTGATTTAGATCTGTAGAGACTGTGGTAAGAGCTATATTAAAGGAAAAGGGCAAATAGTACATTGTCACTGTAAAGACAGGATTGGAGAGGAGGAGGGAGGTCAAGTTTTCTAGGCAAGGCTTTTTGGAATCATACCTTTTATGCAACACTTTGCAAAGTTGCCCACATACAAGATAGTGGAAGTCATGGGAATAGATATGTTTCAGAGAGAGAAAAAAACAGACCAGTTTACCTTGAACTTGGGAGAATGGAACTTTTAGGAGGCAGGAGGAAGAAAATAGTGAAAGAGATTAAGAAGTTACCACAAGATAGGTAAGAATAATGATAGCTAACAGTTATCAAACTCTTACTAACAGCCAAGCGCTATTTTAAGAACTTTACATGCTTTCTTGTAGTTAATCCTCATGGTAACTCCATCGGGTGGGTATTATTATCCCCATTTTACAGATCAAGAAACCGAGGCCAGAGAGGTGAAATAATATCAAGGTCACACAAGTGGTATGCAGTAGAGCCAAATGAAAACCTAGGCAGTCATGAGCAGGCATAGCATTCATTCCCAAGTGTGTACTCAAAGAAACACACATACTACAACATTCGTGGTAGCACTATTTGTAATAGCCTGAGGCTATAAACAGCCCAAATACCCATCAACACTAGAATGGATAAATAAATTGTAGTATATTCATATTCAGTGGAGTATTATACAGCATTGAGAATGAACAAAACATTGCCATAAGCAACAACATGGACATAATATTGAACAAAAGACCACCAGTCACAAAAGAGAATGTTGTATGATTCTATTTATATAAGTTCAAAAAGAGGCAAAACGAATCTATGGTATGAATAAGTCAGGTCATCTCTGTGGGGTAGTAGAGACTGGCAGAGGGCGTGAGGAGGGGCCTAATAATGTTCTGTTCCTGATCTGGGTGGTGGTTCCACAGGTGTGTTCATTTATGAAAAGTTATCAAGCTGCACACTTATGATTCATGTACTTTTCTGTGTATAGGTAATATTTCAATAGAAAGTCTACTAAAAGAAAAGAAAGCAAAATAGACTAAGCCATATGACTTGAGGACACATCCTTTTCACCGCTGAGCTGTGAAGACAGTAAATGTCCTCTCTCCCCTTCAACAAATAAAATGCAAAGAAAAATGTGGAGAGGATCCTGTAAAATTATAAATTTAAAAGAAAATTAAGAGATAGACTAAATGCAATTAATGGGTCTTCTTAGCATCCTTATTAAAACAAACAGAGTGTAAAAAAATAAAAATAATGAAAGAATCGGGGACTTTGAACACATTGCATTTTGGATGATATTAAAGAATTCTTGGTTTTTATGTGGATTAACTGCACTGCGATTATTTTTTAAAGGTCTTTATATTTCAGAGATACATACTGACATGTTTATGGATGAAATGATGTTATGTTTGGGATTTGCTTCAAAATAATACAGGTATGAGTGCAGAGATGAAACAAGATTGGCCGTGAGTAGATCATTGTTGAAGGTGGAAGGGCTACCTGGATTTCATGGTACTATTCTCTCTCCTTGAATATATATTGGAACATTTTTTTAAATAAGACGTTTTTTAAAAAGAAGAAGAAAACTAAGCCAGCCCTGATGGCCTAGTGGTTAAAGTTGGGTGCTCTCGCTGCTTCAGCTGCCCGGGTTCTTTTCCCGGTCAAGGAACCACACCACCCGCCTGTCAGTTGCCATGCTGTGGCGGTGGCTCACATACAACTAGGATATACAACCATACATTGGGACTTTGGGGAGGGGAAAAAAAAAAAGAGGAAGATTGGCAACAGATGTTAGCTCAGGGTGAATCTTTAAAAAAAAAAAAAGAAGAAGAAGAAGAAAACTAACATTCAGTGTGCTGGGAAAGGAATTGATTCCCATGGCTTCATATTTTTAAGATTGCACTTCCTTTGAGAGAGACAGAGGAGAGAGCAAACACATGGTCACGGATATCAAGGGAGGAGGGAATGGTCTTGTGGTGCCCATTCTGTAGTTCTCTTTCTGCCCCCACTGCCCACTGGAATGGTTCTGGCAAAGGTCACCAAGACCCTTGCTCACTGCCCCATCTAGCAGTTGGCTTTCAGTCCCCCTTACTTGACTTCCTGGTAGCCTGAGATTCTGCTCATTAGGCACCTCCTTTTCCCTGCCCACCTCCCTGCCTTAGTCTGCGCTGTGTACTCTTCTTGCTGTGTCTCACTCATCAGCCGTGGGTTCTGTCCTTAGCTCTCTGCTCTTCTCTGCATACACTCTTCCCAAGTGGCTTTCCTAGTGGCTTACATTGCTGCCAGGCTGTCTTTCTAAAATGCAATTTTGATCGACTGATTCCCTTGTTAAAACCCAGGAATGGCTTCCCATTACCCAAGTGATAACGTTCAAACTCTTATTGGAGGCATGGGAGGTCCTTCAGCATCTTTCTGCATCTCCACTTCCTTTCCACCTTCCCTGTCCAAACTTCCCTCCTCGCATTCCCCTTTACACCTTCCATGTCAGCCAGTTACATCATCAGCATTTCTGGAATGTGCCATGCTGTTTCTTGCTCCCATACCTTTGACTCCATCTGGAATACCTACCTATACACTTCCCCACCTGGAAAACCCTATTCATCCTTCAGGACCCTGCTGCATAGTCACTTCATCTGTAAAGCCTTCCCTCATCTTCCTTTGGAATTCATTTATCCATTCAATCATTCATTAATTCATTCAAAAAATATTTATTCTCAAGGCCCTGTGCTAAGGCTGGGTATTGAGGTCAAAACCCCACATAGTTCACACTTTACATCATAGCTCTTATCTCAACAGTATTGACTTATTTACATAATAGCTGCTCCCACGCCCCACCCCTTGAGGCCAAAGATGGTGGCTTATTCATCTTTGTACCCGAGTGATAGTAGGCACTAAAATATGTTTGTTCAATTGAATCCAAGGAGAATAACTACGGAGAAAAAGCCTTTAGATTTGACGATTCAACCACTTGATAATTTTTGGGTGTCTATGTGCTTTAGGGTCAGGGATGGAGAGAACAAGCCCTATTCCTCTAGGACTTGGCCCAATTGTGGTCCACTTGCTTGAGAAATGTATCCGTGTGAAGAGGCAGGAAACAGGTTGGCAGCAAGATTGAGTGTTGGGGGTGTTCAGAGTACTTTAAAAGACGTAGAGAGGAGCCAGTAGGAAAGAGACTTAAGATACTGGTGAGAGGAGGCAAGATCCAGAAGCAAAATGACAAAAGTGACTAGGGTTTTTTTGAGGGGGGGGGTAGGGGACCAGATGGGCCTTGGACCAGCCTGGAGACAGCTTTTTCTCTAAGGTAGAAGGGAAGGAAGAAAGCAGTGATGGAAAGTGAGTGGTAATAGCAGCTACGTGGAGTGCCTGCCTCCTGTCAGATCCTTTACATCTTTAATTTACTTAATCCTCGCATAATCTTCATTTTCAGATGAAGAGATGGGCTCAAAGCCTTTCAGTGACTTTTTACCTGGGCTATACATTAGAATCACTTGAGGAACTTTTGAAAAACATGGTTCTAGGACTCCCAGCTTTTCTAATTTAATTTGATCTGGGATAGGACGCTGGCATAGGAATTTTTAAAGTTCTTTGGGTGACTCTAATGTACAGTCAGAGTGGAGTACCAACCTAAGGAGTTTGTCGGAGGTGGCCCACTTGCTGGGACGGAATTTACCTCTGTCAGCCTGATTCCAAAGCTCACACGCTTCCCCTAGAGCAGTGGTTCTCAGTGTGTGGTCCCTGGAACTTTTCTAGCAAGTGGAGGCCCCACTTACTTGTTAACCTACTCAATCAGAAACTCTAGGGTGGGACCCAGCAATCTGGTTTAACAAGCCCTCCAGTAGCTCTGACGCACACTCAGGTTTGAGAACCACTGCCCTGAAGCCTGGCTACTCAAAGTGTGATCCACAAACATGGAATGTGTTAGAAATGCAGGACCTCAGGCCTCACCCCAGGCCTCTCGAATCAGAATCTGTGTTAGGCAAGACCCCCAGGTGCCTCGTACATGCATTCAAGTTCGAGAAGCACTGCCTTAGACTGGTAGTGTCCAAACCTGGCTGACAATCAGAATTAATTTTTTTTTTTTAAATACAAATTACCTAAGTATCCCACCCAAGTTTTAATTCATTAGGTCTGAGGTCACACCTAGGTCCCTTTTTTAAAGCTCCCCATAAATATGATAATCAGTTAAATTTAGGGACTACTCCACTCCACAATAGTACCTTTCTGTAGAAGAGGGAATTTTCTGAGTATACTCCTTGTCCCAGGCAGCTCAGAAGGTGTTTTCCTCACAAATAGAGTGGCAACAGATTTAGCCAAAGAAAATACAGAATGCCCAGTTCAATCTGAATTTAGATAAATAGAAAATAAATTTTTAGTATAAGTATGTCCCAAATATTGCATTATAATTATTAAATAGTAGAAATTTTTAATTTAATGAATTTACTAGTAAAAAATTTAAATTTAGTAAAAATTGCTAAAAAATTATACATGGTTTATCTGAAATTCAAATTGAACTGGGAATTCTGTATTTTATCTGGCAAACCTACTCACAACAGCTCCGAGTTTCAAGAATAAATTTGGCATAATCTTAGGGAGAGGAAGAAGAGGCAGAGCTTGCCAGGATATCAACAAGAAATGGACGAATGAATGGCTGACTGTCAAAAGCGCCATTTTTAGGCTAAGTTATGCCTAACGCTGCAGTAGGAAGCAACTCTCACATCTCGGTGGCTCACCAGCACAAAGGTTTACTTCTTATTTGCATTACACATCCACAGAGGTCTGCTGCGCCTCCTCTTCACTCTATAACCAAGGCTCTTGGGGGGCTTCTAACTAGGACATTCCTGCTTTCATGGAAAAGGAAAAAAAGAAAGTGTTTGACTGTGTAGTGATTCTTAAAGCTAGGGTGACAAAATGTTCCATTTTGTCCAGGACTGGGGGTTTCCTGAGACATAAGGCTTTAGTGCTAAAACTGGTATAGTCCTGGACAAAACAAGATAGTTACTCACCCTAATAAAGCTTCTACTTGGGAGTGGTACATGTCACTTGTGCTCACATTCCATTGGCCAAAAAAAGGTCACATGACCAAGACTGTCATCAATGGGGTGAGCACTTATAAGTCTCCAGTATTGAGGGACCCATAGAGAGGGGCAATGAATATTCTGAATATTAATACAATCTACCACAGAAAGCAAATGGAAAAACCTCACAGCCCCCAGGAGAGCTTATGCCTTCTTTAGGAAGAAAATAGAACAGGAAGGACCTCCAAGATGTCAGAACCAAGAACTGTGAAGGACAAGGCCTGAGGAATCCCCTCTCTTCCGGGAGCAGGACTAAGAGCCTAATCGAGAAACATTCCCCACACCCAGGGTCGGTGTCAGCCCAGTGGAATTTCAAGATTTCCATAGAACAGTGACTACCATGCCTCCCATTCTTTCCTTTCTAAATGGAACGTTTATTGGGATTGCCCCATCCCTGTTCTTCATTCGGACATTGGGTGTGTAGAGGGCTGATAACTTGTCTTCAGATGTCTACATCTCCAGATCGAGAGGAATCACACCCAGACCTGATATAGGAACTATCATAAAATCCTGTACTTAAAGTCTGGTGCCATGGTTAGATGGGAATTGAGGTTGTCTCCTGTGAGAGGGCTGAGTTTATTTTGCAGAAAAGAGGGAAATTTTTTATAACCAAGGAGAAATATTGAGGTTGACTGTGTTATTATCCAAAATATTTGTTGCTCCTCTACGGCTACTCCCTTTGGGGTCCCTATCTACATGAGGATTATATTTGCAACCCCATGGACCCTAGGCTTAACCATGTGACTTGCTTTGGTCAATAGCATGTGAGTAGAACTGATACATGTCACTTCTGAGCAAGAGTTTGAAGAGCCAGTACACGGCCCATCATCATCTCTTTTCCTTCTGCCACGAGGCTAGCAATGTTCCAGATAGAGGCTACTGCTTCAGCTAGATCCCAGAGCACAGCTGCAGCCAATCTGCAGCATATATATAGTATGAGTGAGAAATAAATGCTTGTACTTATATGCCACTGAGATTTTGGTGATGTTTTTTTACCGCAGCATAACCAAGCCAAGATACAAGAGTAAACGAATAAGATCACATAAGAATACCTCTGTATAATTCTATTTTTATAAAGTTTGCAAATAGGCAAAGCAAATAATATATTATTTAGGAATAAATCTGGAGTGGCAAAATTATAGAGAAAACAAGAGCATGATTGACACAAAATTCAGGAAAGTGGTTACCTTTGATTGAGGGTAAGGGAGACAGATATGATTGGAAAGTTCTAAACTCTTCATATGTTATATTTACTCTTTTGTGTGTGGACTACACAATTTAAATAAAAAGCATGACAGATTGTGTTTTTCCGAAGGTGGACATAACAACTCCTGTCTACAGGCTCTTCTAGAAACTTGCCACTCCCCCACACCTTGAACCTGGGCAGCTGTGTGACTGCCTCCATCAATATAGTATGGCAGATGTGATGCTATGTGATTGCTGAGGCTGGATTACAAAAATGCCACGCACTTGTGCTTTGCTTTCTTGGAGAGCTTCTCTTGGATCCCAGCTACTGGCTAGTTTGAGGAAGCTCAAACTAGCCCATGTGGAGAGACCACATGGAGAAAACATGTGTAGGTGTTCAGGCTGACAGCCAGCTGAGGTTCCAGCCAGCAGCCAGCATCACATGGCCAGACATATGAGTGAAGACACCTCCAGATGACTCCAGCCCCCATCCACTGAGACACCCTTGGCCTTTGAGTCTTCCCAGCTGAGACCCAAGACATCAAGGAGCAGAGACAAGCCACCCCTGCTAGGCCCTGTCTCAATTCCACAAAGTCTGTAAATGTAATATAATGGTTGTTTTATGCCACTAAATTTTGGGGCAGTTTGTTATGTAGCAGTAGATAACTGAAACAGCTCAAAAAAACATACACATTTTTAAAACTATTTCAGTTATCTCCTGTATAAAAATCTCTCCCCTGGGTCCTTTCAAAGTGAGTTTGTGTATGTTAGATGATAGGCTGCCCACAGAATGCGCTGCAGGGGAAGAAAACAGAAAAAGATCATGAAGTCTAGGGCCAGGGTCTTTGAGAAAGAAATTCTCCCTTATTCCATGGTAAAGGAAGGGGGAGGGTATTCAGTATTTGCGTCCAGAGAGTTTCACTGGTTAATGATTCTTTCACTCACTCACTCATTCATTTACAAATTAATCCATTCATCAAACAATTGCTGATCACCTACTGAGCTCCAGGCTGTGAGTGTAGAGCCCAATAAATCACGGTCCCTACCTTCGTGGTTTGGACCCTCAGAGCCCAGTGAGGGAAGATGGACAAGTAGAGAGTTGGGAGTGAATGAGGTATAGGGAAACCCAGCCAGGTGTCTAGGAAAGCATCCGAGGCCCTTCAGTCAGTTCAAGCCTCGTTTCTTGACCCTACAGAAACTGGAATGGAAAGAGTCGTGAATCTCAAGACCTTTTGCCTCAGAGTGTTTACTCAGAGTGCAAACTCCCTAAGCCAGGTGGCCTCACAAGAATCCAGCCACATTTTCCAAAGGGCACGGCATCCGGAGGAGGGATGACTAATGCAGCTGGGCGGTGTCACTGTGCGTTCAGGAGCTCAGCTGTGGGTGCCACGAGGAAATGCTTCACCATAGGTCTGCTCAGCTTCTGCTGGCCCGCCGGCTCTCTTGGCCTGCAACCAAGGGGTCCTGTTCACTGAAAATGTGTCTTGCATAGCACATGTTTGTATCCAGCTCTCCTGCTGTGGATTTGGCTCAGGAGAGGCCTCCAGCACCTCATATTTACTTGTCTGAGCAGAGACTACTGCTAGTTCCTGCCATGCCCAGGGAGGATACAGGGCAGGAGAATGGCCGGCAGACAAAGATGCTTAGGGTAGTAGAGGGTTGAATTGTGTCCCCCCAAAAGATGTTCATGTGAATGTAACTTTATTTGGAAGCAGGGTCTTTGCAGATATAATCAAGTTAAGATGAGGTCACACTGGGTTACGGTGGCCCCTAAATCCAATGACAGGCATCTTTATAAGAGAAAGGAGAGGGAGATTTGGATATAGAGACACAGAGAAACATAGGGCATGTGACAACAGAGGCAGAGATTTGAGTGATGCATCTACAAACCAAGTAACACTGAGGATTACTGGCAACCACCAGAAGTCAGGAGAGAGGCATGGAAGAGAGTCTCCCTCACAGCCCTCAGAAGGAACCAATTCTGCCCAAACCTTGCTTTTGGACTTCTAACCTCCAGAACTGTGAGAGAGAAAGTTCTGTTGTTGTAAGCTACCTGGATTTGTGGTACTTCCTTACAGCTGCCCTAGCAAACTAATAAACCCAGGAATAAAATTCTAAATGTTGCAAAGCATTAACTCTTTCCAGAGTGTAGAGAGCATAGTGGTTACACACACACTTAAATGATGCACAGATCTGATTCAAATTCTGAATTGATCATTCACCAACCAGTGTCTTTGGATGCATGATCAAACTGGCGTTTCCTCATAAGCAAAAGTAGTAAAATTTTCTTTTCAGATAATCTATGTAAAGTGCCGGGAACATAGCGAGCATTATGTAAATTGTAGCTAATACTAGTATACTAGCCCCAGACCCCATTGTCTGCAATCACCAAGAAAGCTTTTCTTTTTCACAGAATCCTGCAATAGGACAGAAGTAAACAGGATACTAGCTTTAAGGCTGCAGTTATTTCTGTTATTATGGGGGCTTCTGGAAGGAAGATGCCTGAGGATAACCAAAGCTATGGTCTGGATAGAAGGAGGGTGAAGCAAAGGGGAGAGCTAAAACTTCTCTGTACAATCATGAAAAAGCCTGTGTTCATTTGGGATAGAAGAAATCTTCTTCGGTTGTGTTGCTTTTAATTAAAGGCCTCCTTAATGTGCAACTAAACAATGTAGTGTCTGAGATCACAGTTTGCTCTTAGGAGAGGAGTGTTGGTGTACCCATTTTATCCAAGAGTTACCTACAGGTTGTCAGGAAAAGAAACAAGAGGATCTCAGGAAGGAGGAGGAGGCATAACACGTCCCGGAGGAGGGGCCTCCAAAGTCATGAGTTGAGGATGCCAGAACCCACCTGGGTGAGTCTACTGAAGCCCCCCAAAGTGGTGTTTTCAGATTTCAAGGTTTGTCAGATTTCAGGAAAATGTGCTGTGGAAAATTAGTTTTCAATAGATTTGCCCTAATGGTTGGATGGGGGTGGAGGTGGAGGGTAGAGGGATTCTAAAGTGATACTAACTTTGTAGGGAGGGGGATTTCCTTGAAGGAGGTGGAAAATCATATCGAAGGTGGAGAAAAGGCCCTCTCAGATGGAAAGAATTGGATACTGTGAGTCTGGAAAGGAAGGCCAGGAATCAAGATGCCCATAGCACTGTTGTTCTTTCTTTTATCCTGTAGGCTCACATTTGGGATCTAATTTTGGGGGAGGAGGATACATACTCATATGATAAAACTATAGAGAAAAGCATGGGAATGATGAGCACAAAATTGAGGATAGTGATACTTCTGGAGGTATGAGAGGCCAACAAGATGAGGCAGACCCTCCAGGGGGCTCCTAAGGTTCTGACAATACTCTATGTCTTAAGCAGGGAGTGGGGGTCCAGAGGTGTACATTTTATTATTATCCCTTAAACTATACATATACATTATATACTCTCATGTGTCATATATTCTCAATAACAATTTGTAAAGATTGTTCATCGCTGAGAGGTTTATTAGTTAAAAATTTGGAAACAACCAAGTGTTCACTATCAGCAGTCTAGTTAAAAAACTTATAGACTATCAGTTTAACAAAATACTAACTAGCCATTAAAAATAATAATGTAGTCATACTTTATTGACATGAAATGTTGTCCAGAATATATTAAATGAAAAAGTCAACTTAAAAAATTATGTGTACCAAGGCCCACTGACAGGTGAGTGGATAAACAGAATGTGATACACAATGGACCATTATTCAACCTTTAAAAGGAAAGAAATTCTGACACATGTTGCAACGTGGATGAACTTTGAGGACGTTATGAGAAGCGAAATAAGCCTGTCACAAAAGGACAAATACCGTATGATTCCACTCATATGAGACACTTAGAGTAGTCAGATTTATAGAGACAAAAAGTAGAGTGGTGTTTGCCAGAGACTAGGGGGAGGAGGGGAATGGGGAGTTAGTATTCAATGGGTACAGAGTTTCAGTTGGGGAGGATGAAAAAGTTCTGGGGATGAATGATGGTGATGGTAGCACAACAATGTGAATGTACTTAATGCCACTGAGCTGTGCACCTAGAAATGGTTAGAATGGTAAATTTTATGTTATATATATTTTACCACAATAAAAAATAGCTATATGTATAATATGATTACCTTTCTGTGTGTGTGTGTGAGTGACAGAGAGAGAGAGAGAAAGAGAGAGAATGTACTGTCTAGGAAAGAATCTGGCAGGATTTCTACCGATATGTCTATAGTGGTTATCTTTTGGTGTTCAGGTTACAGATGATCTTTATTTTCTTCCTTATACTTCATGTTTTTCTACATTTTAGGGTTTTTTTTGGCTATGAGTAAATTTTACATGTGTAATCAGAAAAAAATAAACCTGATTTAAAAAGAAAGGAATTCTAAGTTCTATCAAGAAACAGCAATTGTGATTAAGAGACTTGACATAGTCAAAGAAGCAAGAGAAAAATTTAAAAGGAAATTATTCTCCAATAAAAGTGACTCATTCATAAGCTAGAGAAATCAATAGGGTGAGACATTTAGGTCCCTTGACATATTCATGCCCATTTTACAATAGAACATCTTCTGAAACCCTCCTATTCCCTTCTTGCCAGCCTTAGAACCACCATCCTAGTCCATTCCTAAATGTTTTTTTTTTTTTTTAAGTCAATTCCTTGACCTTGTCCAGACTTACCACTAGAGCACATCACACACAAATGCCCAACCTTCATATTCCTGAATGAACGACAGCACCGGAGCCCTAAACACCCTTCTTCACGCGCTGTGCTTTTTCTTGGACCTCAGCATGACCTCAGGATGCTAGTCACCTTTCCTTTCAGCCTTGGGGTCCAAAAGCCTTCTCTCTTTCCATTTCTTGCTGGATGCTCCAGAATTCATGTCTTAAAAGTGTCCTCAAGCTCTGGGGAGCTCTGTGAGCCTCGACTCTGCTAGCGCTGCCTGCTCCAGCTCCTCACGCTGGGTCTACTGTGCCCTCACCTCAAGCTCAGCTGTGCCCCAGTCGGCCTTACTGGTGTAGCTTTGGCCTTATGACTCAGTGGAGCTTAGAATTAAATCTTGAAGAGATGGCCCTTTCACACACTGCTGGTATGTACAACCTTCCAGAAAAGCCGCTTGGCAATATGAAAGAAGGTCCAGAAAATGTTCATAGCCTTTGAGACTCTGACCTAATAATTCCATTTCTAAGACTCTATCCTAAGGAAATACTGTAAAATGACTTAGGCAGAAATATGAATCACGTAATAATTTAAGTTAGCAAAACAACAGAAGCAATCTAGATGTCCAAGAGCATATTATGGCATATGCATATTATGGACTGTTACACAGCCATGAAAATGTTTGTGAAGTTTTAATAATGCCATGGAAAAATACACTTGATCAAAATTATGCATATAGCATGATTTCAAGTGAAATTAAAAAAGGCATCGAATGATAATGGGAAAGAAATATGTCAAAATGTTAATAATTTGCCTCTGGGTAGTGAGATTATACATACTTTTTTCCCCATTTGTCTTTATACTTATATTTTTCAAGTGTTCCATGTGAATACAAATCACTTTTATAATCTAGAGGAAAAAACTTCAAAAGATTTCTCACATGTAGAGGAAGAAATAATTAAATTACAGTTGGACTTGGTGCTCTAGTCTGAATTGCTAAGCTTCCCTGTACATCACTGAGAACTTAATTTCTGTTTTGTCTTTAGTTAATGTTGTGTGAGAGGTGCCTGTTCATGTTGGGGTGGGGAGGCCGGCAGATAAGCCTTTAGGTTTTTGAGATCTGTGCTCTTCTTGAGGGAGCTCTAATATGGAGGAAATGGCTGAACAAATCATTTGTTTTCGGGAGCTGGTGGTGTAAAACAGGCCTTGGGTTCTCCACGACGGGAAGGAGGGACAAGGGTTGTTTTTGTGGAAATTAATAAAAGAAACCTTAACTAAGTTGGAGTCAGGAAGGCCTGTAGGGGGAGCTCTCATGCCCTATCACACATGGTCAATTACACCAAACATAAAGAAACTGACGCTGCCATCTCTGACGGGAAGTAAAACTATTTTGCTGCTGAAGGAAAATTTCTCTCCCCAGCTGGCAACAGCTCAGCCAATAAGAAGCCGTTGCTGCTGTGAACTGTGACTTTCCGCCAATGGACTTTCATTTAGAACAACCCCTGCCTACTCCTCCATTTTCTCTGTAAAAGCAGCTCGCCTTTTTTTTTTGTTGGATTTGTCTATGGTTTGCCATAGCATGCACATCATGAATTGCAATTCTTTTGGCTATTCTCGAATAAACTCATTTTGAGGCTTTTCAAGTTAACATTTTTCAATGAAAGGCAGCTGCTTGAGCCCAGGTCCCTCTTGGAATGGGAAAGGCTGAGTAAACGTAGCCTAGAGAACTGGGAACAAAGAGCCAAGGCTTGGGAGCCTGAGAAGGGCCCCAAGCTCATGGAAGAAGATTGACGGCCCCTGCTGGCCTGGGCAGGCAACAGTGGGGTGACATTTCCTACAGCAGTGAACCAGCAGTGTCTATGGCTGGGAGGATGTGCTGCAGCTCTGGAGCAGGAGACTCAAGTTCCCCATTTCCCACTGAGAGAGGAGTTTGGGGGATTTCCTTTGTGACAGGTTTCTCTGTGATGGCAGCCTGCCCTCCTACCCGATTTCTGAGGATCAGTCACTGCCCCAGTGCTCACCATCTCTGGAATGGCATATGCGACTATTGTACCATCTTGCATATCACAGCCTCAGCAGTCCCACTTCTCAAGCCCATCCCTACATTAGAGTCAAATTCTCCAACTCTTATGGTTCGAAGGTTTTTTTGCCTTTAACTGTATCCAAACCATCGTCTGCCCAGCATGGTGACAGTAGATCCAAGGCTTCCTCCCTACATCGGGAGTTATGACCGTCTGACCAACCACATGAACTTTGATCACATTTGTCAGGGTCAGGGAACTGGAACAGGAAGTAATCAGTAGTGGTTCTCCTAGGGACAAATAATAGCTAGGTTGGGGTTCAGGTTCAATAGTAGCCAGTCCAGGAGTAGGGTGCCAGGTGGTCAGGACCGTGCCAGCCTGCTCTAGCAACAACGCATGTTTTGGTGAGGTTGCTGGTGCGTGCCCAGTCTGGGTAAAGAGAGATACCCTTTTTCCTGAATGTCCCGACATATGGGTGTTGGTGGTGCTGGTCCAGGGGCTCCAATGTGACTGGAGAGGTGTGACCAAGTATAGCAGAGAAGGGAGCCTCCTGAACAAGGAAGGGGGACATGATAGGAGGTGCTGGAAGGAAGAGAAAATTTCCATTTGGCTGTTCGACTCCTTGCCATGTCCCCAGAGCACAGCCACTTGGCGGCTCTTCAAGCGCCCGATCCCTAGTCTTTCTTCATGAATTTTTCATTTCAGGCAAAGAGCTCTTATCTCTCACCGGGGCTGCTTCGGGAGCCTGCTTTCCCAGCAGCTGGAAACTGGGCAGAAGAAGAGCTGCATTAGGGCAGGAGTTATCTGTCCTTCGAGAGAGAAAGGGCACTCTGTGCTCTTGAAAAGACAGCTCCTACCCCGTCCCTCATTACCGTAGGCCTCTGACATTCATATGAACATTGCGTTGCTGTTTTTATTGAGATATTGTTGAGAGCTGGAGAGAAAGGCTTTGGGGGCAGCTACTGTGGTCTTGCCTGCAGTGAGGTGTTTCCTGGTGCCAACCATTGGACATGAGGGGGATCCAAAGCAGAAAAGAGGAACCAAGGGGGACTTGGCCTCTCACAATCCAGATTTCCAGGAGTCCAGATGTCTAGGGCATGCCTGAGTGGTGGTGGGGTTAAGATGTCATCTCTCCTGCCCCCATTCCCAGGACCACCCGGGCCCAGAGAAAGAGAAGCCCCTGCTCTGCCTCTCCTTGAGCTGCATCCCTTCCCACAGGGGAAGGAGTCCATGCACTCACCCTGTTATGGGTTGAATTGTGTCCTCCCCAAAAGATATATTGAAATCCTAACCCGCAGTACCTCAGAATATGATGTTATTTGGAAATAGGGTTGTCGTAGGTGTAACTAGTTAACATGAGACACAGACATGCAAAGGGAGAACACCAAGCGAAGACAGAAACCGAGATTGAAGTGCTGCTGCTGCAAGCCAAGGAATGCCAGGCCTTCCCGGGAAACCACCGGAAACTAGGAAGAGGCAAGGAAGGAGTCTCCCCTCTGGGTTCAGAGGCAGCTGGCCCTGCCAACACCTTGATTTTGGACTGCTAGCCTTCTAAAACAATAAACTTCTGTTATTTTAAGCCACCCAGTTTGTGATACTTTGTTATGGCAGCCCCGGGAAACTAATACACGCTCCCAGACCTGACTCTGGGTACCAGGACCCCAGAATTCCTGGCCCACTGGCACCAAGCCCTCTTCCAGAGCCTGCACCGGCCTCTTCTCTGGGTCTCTCTTCCCAAAGGTGGACCTCACTACCAGTGTGCACGCCCTCGGTCCTCAGGATGGCCAAGGGGTGGCTGTTAGCAGGGGTTATGGGGAGTGTGGTTGTGGCTGAAGATTAAATATATGGGCTGGAGTGTCCACACACACACATGTGAGGTGCTCACAATGTGGGAGAAGCAGGGGTGATTCGAGAAGGGGTAGCTCAAGGGCTGGAAGTAGGGGGCCTGGGGCCAGCTCTCCCAAGACACAGCATCCTAGCATGATCCCCAAGGAGTCTGAAATTCCTAAATCTGAACCTAGTCTTCTAGGTTGTTATAAAGGGGTAGAAATGTCAAGGTGGGAGGATGGAACATACTTTATTTAACAGTTTATTAGCTTGATTTAATAACTTACAAATATTTAGACATAGAGTACGTGAGCCTCCATTTGTCCTCTTGCCCAGGGTCCCCCAAATGTAGCTGGGTCTAAAATGTGGAGGTAGGGAACTAATCCTGCCGTCCCTGGTGGACGGTGTAGAGGGCCGTGAGCTGCAGGAAACAAGCTAGGCCTGGCGAGCTCGAGTTTTAACTTACGGTGCCCTCTGAGTCTATTTTCTTTCTGTTATTCCTCAGCTTTTAGGAGAGAATTTTTGGAAAGTTCTGGCTGTTGTTACAGTTTAGCAGCCCGGGGAGAGGTCATAAATGGCCACTGTTGAAGAGGGAGCAGTGCCCCCCTGAGGCCATGGTGGGAATGGCAGCAGGAATCATTGAGTGACCCCAAGGGGGCCTGCCTCCGGGAGCCTGATGCACCAGACAGGCCCCCTCCCTGATGCCACGGCCACAGCTGCATTAGAGATTCTTTTTATTTTCTTACCAAAAATAGCATTTTCGTCCTAGAAGCGCCCCAGGGAATTCTCAGCTGTCTGCTAATGGAAAAAATCAACCCTTGGAGCTCCTGAGGAATGAAGGCCCCAGCTTCCCAATGGCCCCTGTGTAAACCCCCTTTCTCCCATCCCCAGACACCCTACCACCACACCGAGCACCAATGTAACCTAGAGATGAAGGAAGGGAATTAGCTTAGAGGACCTAACCTGGGGGCAGCCTCTCAAACAGAACTCACATGCTTGCAGAGGGGGTTAAACAGGTCCCTTTTCACTGAATGTCATTTCAAATTGTACCAGTTATAGATTAAACCGGATTAAGAGTATGAAAAAAGTGTTAATGCCTACTCACTATCTTTCCTGGCATTGCCCTCACATCAACCTTGACGGGTAGAAATTGTTATCATCCCCATTTTACAGACAAGGAAACTGAGGCACAGGGAGGTTTATGATTTGCTCAAGGTCATGCAGTAAAAAGGAGCATTGCTGGATCTGATTTTTTTTCATTGCACAGTTGTGTAAGCGTCTCTGAAGGAATTAGACATTCGAATCCCTGGACAATCCCTGCACTGGGCATGGTGTTCTTTTTTCTGTTACTTCTTAAAATGTCTTCTACTACATTATTCAAGTTGCAAAATCAGTACATATCATAACCAGTCAGATATCTCCAACACCACTTCCTAAGGTGAACAATATTAACAGTTTTGTGATTTTTTTTCTCTTATATTCCCTATGGAGAAAAAACAGATGCAAATTTGTAAAATGACATATAAGGATTCCCCACCTCCATTTACAAAATTTTCATCAAAAGCAAAAATCGCATTATACAAGTAGTTTGTGACCTACTTTTTCACTTAACAATATATCATGAGCATTTTACGAATAATATTGATCCATCTCACTCCTAACAGCAGTCCAAAATTTCATAGTACAAGCGTGCCATAAATTATTCAACTGCCCCCTGTTGGTGGATATCCAGGTTGTTCCAGTGATTTTTGCTATTATCAATAACATTGCAATAAACATCTCTGTAAATATATTCTTAGAAACCAGTGCTTTACCTTTGTGGGATACATTCCTACAAGTAGAATTGTCAGCTCAAGGGGTATGCACATGAAAACTGGGAACAAACTAAATTTCCAACAATAGGAGATTGACTAGTGCACATCCCACATAATGGAACATTCCCTACAAATTTATATTGGTCTGAAAAATGTTTATTAGAAGCTATTTATAGAAAAGCCTTGTTATAAAACAGTATATTGCTGTATTTTGTAAAAATATGTGCATAGAATAAAAGACTTAGAGAAAGGATAAACACTGAAATATTAATAGTGGTTATTTCTGAGTGGTGGGGTACCTTTATTTTCTATTGTGCTTTGTCTATATTTCCTAAATTTTTGACAGGGCTCATGTGCTGCTTGTGTCATAATGTGTTAGGCTCTCTCAGGTTGCAGGGGGCAGAGACCAGCTCAGGTGTCTCACCTGGCAGGGGTGAGGTTATTTTAAGGCTCCAAGGGGGAGGCGAGGACGCCAGCTGTCTGGAAGGCTGGCACATTCTTCAGGATAACGGTAGCTCTGCCAGCCCTCTCGGAGCAGTGGGCTGAGCATCTTCTTACTCTTCAGGGCAATGGGGGTGCTCTTGCTCCCAGGGGCGCCATCGCAAGTGTGTCTTGGCCCCTTTGTGCTTGGCTTCTGCTTCACCCTCTAGTCGCTGTCTCTCATGCTGCTCCCAGTGCACATCTCCACTCTCCTCTTCCGCTGAAGGATCTGCTCATCATGCTTCCTCCATGGCTTCTGCTTAGGGATCTCTTGATTTCAGTTCCTCTCTACCACCTGTGTCCCCAATTGCTGAAGGTCTTGTACTTCCTTTAAACCCCAAGAAAGATGATCTGAATGGTGGGTATTGGGAGCACCTGTTGGGCATAGCTCTAGCACCAGGCCACGTCAGAGGGCGCTGGTCAGCCTGCAGATGGCTGCCTTTGTTAGAGATCCCTGGCCTGTCAGCTGTAACAACGGTGGTGGATTATGTTGTATGTCAGTTATCTATTACTACTATAACGGCTGTATCAGTTTTCTAGGGCTGCCGTGACAGAGTACCACAAACTTAACAGAAATGTATTGTTTTACAGTTCTGGGGGCTAGAAGTCTGAGACCAAGGTGTCAGCAGGATTGAGTTCTTCCTGAGGGATGTGAGGGAGAATCTCATCCATGCTTCTCCCATTTTGGTGGTTTGCTGGCAATCTTGAGACGTCCTTGGCTTACAGAAACATCACCACGATTGCTGCTGTCATCTTCAGATGGCGTTCTGTGTGTGTCTGTGTCCAAATGCCCCCTTGTTATAAGGACACTAGTCGTATGGGACTAGGGGTTAGGAGGCATTTACATCACACTGAACTGCTTTGGCCAGTATGAAATTCTGAGACTAGCCTGGCTGCTAATTTGATAGTAATTTAGAACTTACTTCATCTCTACCTCCTGCAAACTGACTATTCCTTTAATACGTAATTATAAATGTATGTCAGCTGATAGCTTTGTTATTAAAAACAATTAAAACTAGCCTTATGATTTCTCAAGTTTAATCCCCACCTAAATCATACCAAACTCCAGACAAAAAGCCCTTGGCCTATGGCAGGCCCAGCCCCCAGAAAGGCATTGTGCCCCAGGGCTGCTGTCTCTCTGGACCCTGATCTAGGAAACAGCTATGAGTAATCCCATTGAACAACATTGTGGGGGAAATCAGTTTCCACCCTCTGGCCTAAGAACCCAGCCTCCATTTACGGTATTGTTCTCATGGAAAAATGCATTCCAAATTCCAAACAACTGATTTGCACATGAACTTTCTCTCTGGAGGTTAGGGAGTGCCAGAATGTATTCTCTTGTGGCTCAGTCTTCCAATAGCTTCCCATGAGTCCTGTCCCCTGTCCCCTCCTCACCCCCCACCTCCCTTATACACACCCTCAACCCTCATATGGCACCTCTCCTGTGAAGCCTCAACAAGATCTTCTCTCTCCCTCCCTTGAACCCCAGAATCTTTGGGCCAATGCTTACCTCGCTTTGCCTGGGTTATGGAGAACTGTGCAGGTGGGTCCTGACCTCTTACAGGATCTTAAGATCCTTGAGGGAGAAGCTGTGTTTTATCTTTGTATCCTTCCAGGAAGAGCATGAGGGATATAGCATTTATGAAGCACCGACTACGTGCCAGGCTCTGACACAGTGCTTTCTTGCATTCTTCCTTTTACTTATCCTCCAACGCCCAGCCCAGAGCCTGGAACACAGTAGACGCTCAGTAGGCAGTTCTGAAATGGATTGGAGGCCCTGCTATGACAGCCTTCACACAGCCTCCTTTCTCTCAGTCTTCTCCAGGCCCTGGAGCATGCTCTCCCAAGCTCTCTGACTCGTGGGGGTTGCTCGCGCTGCCCTGGCCTCCCTCGGGGCTGAGGGGACTCGGCGGGTGTCAGGATTAGCTCCCTGGGGAACTGTCATCTGCTGTCTGAGGGGAAGCCAGCCCCCCTCCTCTCCACCTCCTACCGCAGCAGATGGAACCCAGTGAGTTTGCTGGGAACAGGACAGATTGGCTCCCTGGGACTCCCAATGTGAGAACAGGTGCACTGGGTAGAAATCTCAGTCTGCCAACTCAGGTGCACATGAGATGTAACTTTGTTTTGCATAAATCAATCACTTTGTTAAACTGGGGGGAGCTCAACCTCACTTCTTCGTGGAGATGAGCTCCCTACTCCCCTGCCCCACCCCATGGTGGCGCTCCAGTCCCCGAATCTTAGGCTGTGTCTAGCCATCTTGTTGGACAAATGTCCTCATGGTTACTGCTGAGACGTCCATAATCCCTGGTCCAGAAACTGCAAATTTCACCTAAACTAGCCCCCTACTTAGACACACTCTCCTGCCGTCCTTCCCTGGGGTCGAGCGTGTGCCTTCTGGGGTTTGTCAGGGAGCCAGGCAAGGTCTGCACTGCTCCTGGGACCCAGGACCTCTCCTTCCTCCTAGGCCCAGCATTGGAGAAGAGGGGATCCAGCTCCTTTCACCTTTCTCCTAGACATTTTGTCTTCTCCAGGAAATCCTGTCCACCTCAGGGCCTAAGACCAGACCAACAGAAACAGTCCAGGGAGGGAGCTGGCATTTTGTGGGTGACTTTTGTTTTCTGCCCTGCCGCAGCCCTGCCCAGAGACAATGAGCCACTACTGGTACCTTTGGAGGGATGGAAAAGAGAACCACACAAGGAGGAGGGGGAACAACTCATAGATGAATATACCAAAATATTTATTCCAACCTTGTAGATTGCCTCTGACCCCAGCTCTTCTGCAGATAGGAACACACCTTGATTTAGGGGCCAGGAAGAGCTCAGGCAGGGTGGGATGGACTGCCACCTTCTCGGGACTCCATGTCCCACTGCTGTCTGTCCTTTCCACAGCCATGTCCCTCACCCTTTCCTGGCCACCCTGATAGTGTTAGGAAGAGCCTGGGGTCTCGTCCCAGTGGTCGGTGCAGGAATAAAAGCAGACGGTGGCAAGCCCTGGTATAAGAGTAGGGGAAACCCATGACTCCGGACAAATTAAGAAAGAAGGAATCAATTTCCAGGAAGGGAGTAACTGGGAAGTCTTCATGGAGGAGGTGGCATTCGGTGTAAGGATTTAGATGTGATAGGAGGCAGGGGAGGCAGGAGTTGGGATGCCAGGGGAAGGAGCGGGGGGCATTGCATCCTGAGTCTTTGCTCCAAAAGCAGCAGCTTTTCAATTTTTAAGCTAAAGTGTTGACCTCTGAAAAGATGTTTGGGGAGCAGAGTACAAGCAAGACCGTGGGGTTATGGAGAAGGTGGCCAAAGTCCTGGAGAGTACCTCTGAGTGGTTCTCAGCAGGCGCAGGAGCCACACTGCCAGGGCTCAAATCCCAGCTGTGCCACTTACCAGCTGCATGTTCTTCAGCAAATTACAGAACCCCTCTGTTGCACGGATTCCTCGGCTGCAACGTGGACATAATAATAATCCTTATGAAGTGGCTGAGCAAATGAGTTAATACATGTAAAGGGCTTAGACCAGTACCCAGCACATAGTAACGGCTCAGTGGATGTCAGTGATGTTGATGATGGTGTTGACAAAGATGATGAGCAACCCCTACTCACCAAACACCCTAGGGGACCTCTGGCCTCCACCCTCTCCAGGGACCGCCCCCCCATCCCCTGTTAGACCCCAGCTCTGCCTCTGATTCCAGGCAGGGGAAGACGCTTGTGCCCTTCTAGGTCTAAGGTTCCTAATTCTGTGACCATGTCACTGCTGCCAAACCCCATCTATGCCTCTCTGCCCCTGGGGGCAGGGCCTGGGAGGGGCCTGTCCTGCTGATGGAGGCAGAGTGTCACACCTGGTCAGCAGAGCAGAGCTGCTTCCCCAGCAGGATGCTGGACCTTGCCCCAAGTGGGCCCCTCACTTGCTTCAGCTTTCTCCTTGGTGACCTCCTAAGATGTCCCCTCAGAAGCCCTGGCAGAGGCACAGGCTTGACCCAGGTCTCACAGCCAATGAATGGTCAAAGTCAGATTCAAACTCAGGCAGTCTGGCTTGTAACTACTGCACTAAAAGCCACTTCAGTAGATCCAGAGAGCAAGGAAGTTTCCAGGAGTCTTGATGCCTCAGTGGCCTTAGGTGTGTAAATGCTATGGGCCGAGACAGAATTATCATAAGTATATAATAAATAAATTATAATAAAACAGACATCAAGCCAAAACTCAGAAGAAAAGCAGTCCTTTCTATTCTATTGCAAACCACCCCAAAACTTAGTGGCTTAAAACCACAAAACTCACATTTGTTCATGATCCTGCAACTTGGGCAGGGCTTGGCAGGGACAGCTCATCTCTGTTCCCCATGGCATCGTCTGGGGCCCCTCAACTGAGGCTGGAGGATGTGATTCTAGGACGGCACACTCACTTGGCTGGAAATTGATGCTGGCTCTTGTCCGGGGGCTCAGTGGGGGCTGTCAGCCAGGGGGCCTCCTTTCCGTGGCCTCCTCACATAGCTAAGTTGGATACTGCAGCACGACAGCTGGAGTGTGAGAGGACAGGCCCAGTGTGCAAGCGCTTGTCAAGGCTCTGCTGGCATCTTCTTGCTAATGCCCCATTGGCTAAAGCTGGTCACCCAGCCAAGCCCAGAGTCAGTGTGGGGGATACACATAGGCATGAATACTGGGAGGTGTGACTTAGTGGGAGCCACCAAGTGACAGTCAAGCTCTATTTATTTTCCCTAAGGTTCACCCTGTATGCTCTTGACACCCTCCCCCCCACCCTGAAACCTGCTCCACCCAGTAGCCTCTTTTTCGCCTCGGCCTTCGCTCCCTCCTCACCGAATCACCTGTTTTAGCCAACAAAACATTCGAATCACAGCTACCCCCAAACAGCTTCCCTCAGCCCCGCTTCTCCCACAAGCTACCGCCCTGTCTCTCTTCATTCCTTCACTATCAAAATTCTTCAAAGAGCTGTTGACGTTGGAAGCAGAAAAAGTCACCTAAAGCCGATTTGCTAAATTTACTGAATATTCTGACTTGCCCACTTAAAAGAAAAATTTGTTCAATGTTTTCAATGAACATGAATATATACTTCTTATGAATTAATAAATATAGTCAATGATATACTCTTCATGAGTATAAGTAAAAGAAGAATATATTCATAAGAAGCCTGAACCACCCTAGGACCCTCAGCTTTCAGCAAATTGATGTTCCATGAAAAATATATTCATGTTCATTGTGAAAAACTTTCAAAATTATTTTTTTATAAATTTACCAAAATTGGCACAAACATCTTAACTGAAAAATTCCACCCATCCATCCAGCAGATATTTATTGAATGTCATTACATGCCCAATACTGGGGACAAGTGTGTCAAACAGAAGCAGCCCCGGCCCTCAGAGAGTTTATGGTTTAGTGGGGAAGACAAATGAATCAAATGATCGTTTAGAAGAAACAGTGGCATTACAATTATAACCAGTGCTACTGAGTAGAGCACCCAGTGCTCTGAGAGCCCATATTATGGTGTTTGACCTGGCCAGGGAGAGGGTCAAGGCCTGTTCTCCTGAGGAAGGTCTGCTGGAGGCTGGAGCTGATGGATGAGTAGGGGTTAACTACATGAGGAGGAGAAGAACTTACAAGCAGAGGAAAAAGGCCCCCAGGTGGGAAGAAGCATGGCAGGAATGAGGCCCGAAGAGAGTCTTCTTCAGTCTTCAGTAGCATCTCTACCTCCAATATCTCTTAGATGTGTTCTCCAGACACTGTTCACTGGCTGATCCAACAGATGTCCCCAGTCACTTCTCGTGTGCTGCTTCCACTGCAGAGGCAGGTAAAGGTGACCGTATGACACACTTCTGGCCAAAGAGACATATGCAAAAATCTGCTGGAGGCTCCTGGGAAGTCTTCTGCTTTCCTGGTGTTACCCTTTCCTTCCTTCTTCTTACCTTGAACATGGTTATGATATCTGGAGCTACAGCAGCTACATTGTGACCATGAAGAATCAAGCATAAAGGAAAGCCAAAAGGGTTACAGAGATCCTTGCTGGCCCTGACATCACTGAGCCACTTAACAACCCCCCAGCACCCAATACCTCCAAACTTCTTATTGTATAAGAAAAATAACCCCCTATTTTTTTAAGCCAGTGAAAGTCAGATTTTCTGTTGCCCACAGCTGAATACATTCTGATATACTCAGGTTTCCATCCTTGGCCTGTTTCTAACTCAATAGACTCTTACAAGGCATTGTCACAGCTTCACATACAGCCAATATATCCAGATCAAATCCCTACCTCTCTCTTGAGCTCTGCATCTGTGTATCCACATCTCCACAGGCTTGTGTCACAGGCAACTCAAACACATGTCCAAATCTGAATTTATATTTTCTCCAAAACCTACTTCTTCTTCTGTGTCCCCAACTTGATTAATTATCTTACTATTCACTCCAGCGTCCAAGTGACACATCTAAGAGTGGTGCTGAACTTTCACTCCTCACTAGTGGCTTACCATTTCCTGACAAATCTCTTCTGAACTCACCTCGAACCATCTTTTCCCCTCAGTGCCCCATGCCTCTGCCTCTTTGTAGGTTCTTGTATTTGTAAGGCAGAAGTTCAGCTGCTGTAACAAAGACTCGCAAGTAACAGTGACTAAAACAAAACAAAAATTTATTTCTCTCTCACATAACCACATGGGAATAAGCAATACAGTCTTGTCAGGAAGATTTATGGTGACAGGACCTAGCCTCCTTACATTTTGTTGTTATGCCATCGCTAGGTTGTTGTCCTCAGCTTGGTCCAAGATGACTTGCCATCACACCTAGATTACAGCTAGCAGGGAAGGGAGGAAAGGAAAGGAAAGGAGGTCACTCTCCTTCTTAAAAAAGACACCACCAGGAAGTTGTATATATTACCTCCATCCCATGGAAGTATATTACTTCCATCTCATTTGCTAGGATTTAGTCACATGGCCACAGCTCTGCAAGGCGGGGCTTGGAAATGTAGTCTTTTTTCCGGATGGCTATGTGCCCAGCTAATATTTGGAGATTCTATTATTCTTAAAGAAGAGAATGGATATTGGGAGACAACCACGTCTCTGCCACTTTCCTTATCATCTGAGCTGGGCTTTTCCAGTAGCTTCCTCACTAGTCTCCCTGGTCTTTTTCTCCCCAATCTGCCCTTCATGCCACAGCCAGAGGGATCTTTCTAAAGCTCAGATGGGAGCACTTCATTCTCTCATTTAAAAACTCTTCACCCCATCTCAATGTCTACAGGAATAAAATCCAAACAAGTAGAATGACATTCAAAACAATTTACAGACTCACAGGCCCCAGCTTGCTTTTCCAACCTCATTCCCTGTTACCGCCCCTTCCCCCCACCAGCCCCATGCGCAAGCACACCTTTTTCAGCTCATGGCATGCACGTCGGCATTTACTCCTTGATATTTTGATAAAACTGCTCCCTTTGTTTGCAATGCCCCTCCCTGATTTCTCTGCTTGGCATACACCACTTATATTTTAAGACCCCAGTCAAATAGCACTCTGTGAGTTCTGCTCTGACTCTCATCCCTAGAGAGGATTGCTCCCTTACATATGCTCCAGCAGCACTTGGTATAAACTTGTAGTCAAGAACATATCAAACCATAATCTATTATGTGTGTGTGTTTTTCTATTAGATCGTAAGTTTAACAGGGTCAAGAATTCTGTCTTCAGAGCCTTACAAGTAGTAGGTGTGAAATAAATGTAAAAAAAAAAAAGTCATATCTGACATGGAAAAATTCCCCTGGGCACCCACCAGGGGGCAGACATCCCCATTTACGCTCTCATTTCATTTTAAAGACTTAAAATTTGTCCCATAATATAAATGTTAAAAATAAACTTGAGGGGAAAATAATACATTTCTGTATTTGCTTTTTTTTTCTTTTTTTTTTTTTTGTGAGGAGATCAGCCCTGAGCTAACATCCGCCAATCCTCCTCTTTTTTTGCTGAGGAAGACGGCCCTGGGCTAACATCCGTGCCCATCTTCCTCCACTTTATATGGGACGCCGCCACAGCATGGCTTACCAAGCAGTGCGTCGGTGCGCGCCCGGGATCCGAACCAGCGAACCCCGGGCCGCCGCAGCGGAGCGCGCGCACCTAACCGCTTGCGCCACCGGGCCGGCCCCTCTGTATTTGCTTTTATATGCACAAGATATCTCTGGAAATATCCTCAAGGAACTATCATATTTCATCAAATCTAAGGTGCCGTGAGTTGCAAGATGCTCCATTGTTCTGTGTACAAAAAAGAAATAAAAAAGACTGCTAAATGGAGAGGCAAAAGACCCAGAATAGGGGCCGGCCCGTGGTGTGGCAGTTAAGTTCCCGCATTCCGCTTCCGCGGAGGTTTGCGGGTTCGGATCCTAGGCGCAGACCTGTGCACCACTTATGAAGCCATGCTGAGGCGGTATCCCACATAGAAGAACAAGGAAGACCTACAACTAGGATATACAACTATGTGCTGTGGCTCTGAGGAGAAAAAAAAAAGAGGAAGATTGGCAACAGATGTTAGCTCAGGGCCAATCTTCCTCAAAAAAAAAAAAATTAAAAAAAAAAGACCCAGAATAGCCAACAGAATATTGAAGGAGAAGAACAAAGTTGGAAAACTGACAATATCCAACTTCAAGACTCACTGTAAAACTACAGTTATCAGGACAGTGTGGAATTGGCAAAAGAATAGACACATTGGTGGAACGGAATAGAGAGCCCAGAAACAGACCCTAATAAATATAGTCAACTGACTTTTAACAAAGGAGTAAAGGCAATACAAGGGAGCAAAGACAGTCTTTTCAACAAATGGTTCTGGAACAACTGGACACCACGTGCAAAAAAATGCATCTAGACACAGACCTTAAATGCTTCACAAAAATTAACTGAAAATGGATCATAGACCTATATGTAAAACGCAAACCTACAAAACTCCTAGAAAATGCCACAGGAGAAAATCTAGACAATCTTGCTTTTTAGATATAATACCAAAGGTACAATCCCTGAAAGAAACCATTGATAAGCTAGACTTCATTTAATTTAAAAACTTTTGCTCTGTGACAGACCCTGTCAAGAGAATGAGAAGACAAGGCACAGACTGTGAGAAAATATTTACAAAAGACATTTCTGAAAAAAGACCATTATCCAAAATATACAGTTGGTACTCTGTATCCACAGGTTCTGCATCTGTCGATTCAACCACAGGTCAAAAGGCCTACAATGGTTCTGTCTGTACTATACATGTACAGACTTTTTTTTCTTGTCATTATTCCCTAAACAATACCATATAACAACTATTTACATGGCATTTACATTGTGTTAGGTATTATAAGTAATCTAGAGATGATTTAAGGTATATGGGAGGATGCGCATAGGTTATGTGCAAACGCGGCGCCATTTTATATAAGGGACTTCAGCATCGTGGATTTTGGTATCCACAGGGGGTCCTGGAACCCAATCTCCCATAGGGATGGGAGATGACTGTACGAAGAACTCTTAAAACTCAACAATAAGAAAGTGAACAACCTAATTAAAAAATGGGCAAAAGGCCTGAAAAAAAACACCTCCCCTAAGAAGACACACAGATGGCAAATAAGCATAGGAAAAGATGCTCCACATTGTATGTCACCAGTGAAATGCAAATTAAAACAACAATAAGAGACCACTACACCCCTATTAGAACAGTCAAAATCCAGAACACTGACAACACCAAGTGTTGGTGAGGACGTGGAGCAAAAGGAACTCTCATTCATTGCCAGTGGGAATGCAAAATGCTACAGCCACTTTGGAAGACAGTTTGGCAGTTTCTTATAAAACTAAACATACTCTTACCATACTATCCAGCAATCATGCTCCTTGGTATTTACCCAAAGGAGCTGAAGACTTTTGTCCACCCAAAAGCCTGCACGTGGATGTTTATAGCAGCTTTATTCTTAATTGCCAAAACATGGAAGCAACTAAGATGTTCTTCAGGAGGTGAATGGATAAATAAACTGTGGTCCATCCAGACAACAAAATATTATTCAGCACTAAAAAGACATGTGCTATCAAGCCATGAAAAGACATGGAGGAAACTTAAATGCACATGACTAAGTGAAAGAAGCCACTCTGAGAAGGCCACCTACTGTATGATTCCAACTATATGACATTCTGGAAAAGGCACAGCTATAGAGACAGGAAAAAGATCGGTAGTTTCCAGAGGTTGTGGGGAGGGAAGGATGAATAGGCAGAGCACAGAGGATGTTTAGGACAGTGAATCTACTCTGTATGACACTGTAATGATGGATACATGTCACTATACGTTTGTCAAAACCAGTGGGATGTGTATAACACCGAGTGAATCCTAATATAAACTGTGGACTTAGGGTGATAATGTTGTGTCAATGTAAGTTCATTGATTGTAACAAAGGGATCACTGTGGTGCAGAATGTTGATAGTGGGAAAGGCTGTGCGTGCGTGGGGACAAGGGATACATGGGAACTCTCTGTACTTTCTTCACAATTTTACTATGAACCTAAAACTGCTCTAAAAAATAAAGTCTATTTAAAAAAAAAAGACCGCCAGTTAACTATACGACATGATGCCATAACAATAGTCCTGCATGACACATGATTGGTCACACCAGCCATTCACTGCTTTGAAATTTCTTGCATATATTCTGCAAGATCTGGCAATTTCCTCTGCCTTAAATTGGACTGTCTGGCAAGCCTCTTGCATGAGTCTCAATATGTAACATCTCTTTGCCTACTTTGGATATCTTCCTCTCTTGGGTCTTTGAAGTAGACTAAGTATGGACTAGTAGCAGCAACATCATCAGGGGACTTGTTAGAAATGCAGAATCTTGGACCCACGCCAGACTGAGTGAGGCAGAATCTGCATTTTATCCATATCCCAGGGGATTCATGTGCACATTACAGCTGGAGAAGCACTGCCGCTGAAAAGCACTCTGCGGTTGCTCTGCAACAATATAGGGAATTGAGGTCATTCTCCAATACTGAATCATAGTCTAATCTTGTTGAAGACATTTTAAATAGCAACTAAATTCAGCACGTGTAGCATCAATGATGCATGTGAATCATTTGAAGTGGTGACAATATAAAAGCTATAACCCAGATTGCACATGTGCGGGCAGTGGCGTCAGTGTGATGAGAGCCACCTGGCTGACAGTTATTGTAAGACACATCCTGATTCGAGACACTAAGATGTGACAAAAATGTGTATTTTAAAAATCAATGGGGGCAGGCCCGGTGGCTTAGCAGTTAAGTGCGCACGCTCGCTACTGGTGGCCCGTGTTCGGATCCCTGGCACGCACTGACGCGCCGCTTCTCCAGCCATGCTGAGGCCGTGTCCCACATATGGCAACTAGAAGGATGTGCAACTATGACATACAACTATCTAGTGGGGCTTTGGGGAAAAAAAAGGAGGAGGATTGGCAATAGATGTTAGCTCAGAGCCAGTCTTCCTCAGCAAAAAAAGAGGAGGATTAACACGGATGTTAGCTCAGGGCTGATCTTCCTCACACACACACAAAAAAATCAATGAAATATAATAAAATTGGTTGCTTCTGGGAAGGAAACTGAATGACTGGAGAATGAATGGAAGTGAGACATTTTATTGTATACCGGTTTGCATTTCTTGAGTTTCGAGACTTGCAAATTTAGAACATGTAATATAATATATGTATTTATATTTTAACTAATAAACTTGGCTCCAATCTTAACAAAATTCTGCTTTGTGATCCTGGGATGCAAGCCCCAAATCTTTGAGTCATCTTTGGACCCCTCGGTTGCAGTAGACACAGTTTTTTGTTTTTTTGTTTTTTTATTGATGTTTTAATGGTTTCTAACATTGTGAAATTTTGGGTTGTACATTTTTGTTTGTCCATCACCATATATATGACTCCCTTCACCCCTTGTGCCCACCCCTCACCCCCCACCCCCACTGCCCCTGGTAACCACAGTCCAGTTTTCTCTAGTAGACACAGTTTTTAACGTAACCTAAGATTGAGTTGGCTTTTTGGAAGGCTCCAGGTCGCACACTAATAGTTCATTTCAAGGTTATGGTAAAAAAACAAACAAAAGAAAACAAAATCTGTAAAACTTCTAAGTCTTGTTCACAAATGTTGTTAAGTAACTTATGTCCCTTGTCTATAAGGTTTCTTTTCTTTTTTGGGTGTGGAGGGATAAGTCGGGTGAGGGAGGAGGTTTACATTTATCCTTGTTAAATAAGATGTTGTTGGTGTCAGCCCATTGGCCCAAAACTTTGGTTTTCAAACTCTACTGTGCATCAGAGCCACCCGGATGGCTTATTAAAACACAGATTTCCTGGCCCCTTTCCCAGAGCTGATTCAGTAAGTCTCAGGTGAAGACCAATAATTTGCAGTTCTAACAAGTTCCCAGGTGATGCTTGTCAACTTAAAAAGCAAATTTGCCTGTTATTTTACCTCAAAATGAGTTCATTCAGAACAGACAAAAGAATTGCAATTTGGGACCTGCGTGCTATGGCAAAGCATAGGCAAATCCAGAAAAGAAAGGAGAAGAGCTGCTTTTATGGAGAAAAAGGGGGAGTAGGGAGGGGCTGTTCTAAATGAAAGCCCATGAGGGGAAAGTAACAGTTCAGGGTGGCAAGAGCTTCTCATTGGCTGAGCTGTAGCGTTTCTCATTGGCTAGGCTGGTAGGGGAGAGAAATCTTCCTTCAGAAGTAAAGTAATTTTCCTTCCTGGCAGTGTTGCAAGTGACCCTCTCCTCCTGTTTGGTGTAATTGATGATATATGATAGGGCATGAGAGCTCCCCCTACAGGCCTTCCTAATTCCAATTTAGTTAAGATTTCTTTTATTAATTTCCACATGCTGATGGTGCCAGTCTGAGGACCACACTTCGACTACTGGTCCAGCTAGCCTGCAGAAATCCTTTGAATTATAATGCCATTCTCCAGATGTTAGCTGCTCCTCCCAGCCCATTTTCTGTATCTTCATCTAAGTCATTGATAAAAGGTGGAGCAGGGTGAGACTGAGGACCCAGCACTACAGCAAGAAGCTTCAGGCTGACATGGATCCACTCATCGGTCCTTGTAGGATATGATGGATTTCCATTGGCAAGAAAGCCAGTAGCCATACTCCTCAGCCTACAAGTCTCCAGCCTATCCATGGAAACAGCACAGAGAACTTTGCGAAAACCTTGCTGAAATCTAGGCAGGCACAATGTTCATTTTGTGCATCCTTTTGATGGTTGCTGGCATGCCCCAGTTCAAGGCTGTGTAATCTGTAAGCAATTGCCTTCTTCTTTCTCCATCTTATTTGGAGGGGGGCAGGGGAAGCTCAGGTGCACACATTTGAATTAGTAACACTCTTCAGCGTCCTTGGGCCCTGAAAGACCCTTCTCAAGACCAGTGGTCCCAAACAAGACCCCTTGTTTTATTTAATTGGTTATCCCCTATACTAATCAGAATAGGCCAGGATCATGCTGCAGTAACAAACACTGCCAAATCCCGGAAGCTTAAAACGACAAAAATTTATTTCTCACTAAAACTACCTGTCCAATGCAGGTTGGTGGTGTGGGGGTCAGGGGAGGGCTCAGCTCCTTATATTCACTCCAGAATCCAGACTGATGGAAGTTTCTTCTCAGCTTGTGCTTTCATGATCATTTGCAGTAGGGGACCAGAGCACTGGATGATCTCCCACCAGAAATAAAATGCTCTGGTCTAGAATCGGCACATGTGACTTCTATCACAACTCCTCGGACAGAACTAATCCCATGACCTTGCCCAGCTGCAGGGTGGAGGCGGGCAGAGAAGTGTAATCCTCCCCTGTGCTTGGGAGGAAGGAGAGTAGCCTATGGGTGAGCCCTAGAAGACTCCGTGACATCTGCTTTCATCTCCCTTCTTCCCTCCCACGCCTCTCCTTCCTCTCCATAAATACGTTCTAATGTGTTTGATGTGTATCCTTTTATTTGCATGTGTTTTTGCAAAATGTATAGTGTTGTTTTATGGGCATCTGCTTTAATCTACATAGATGCTATTGTGCTATAGGCCTTATTCTATTTCTTTTCTTTTCACTCAACACTATGTTTTTAATATCCATCCATTTTGCTAAATGTGCATCTAATCCATCACTTCTGACTGCTGCAGGGACCATATTTTACTTATTTACTCCCCCTGTGTTGGGCGCCTAGATTGCCTCTAATTCTTGGCTGTTACAATGCTATCGCGAACATCCTTATATATGTACCATATGGAAATGTAAAAGAATTTTTCTGGGGAATTTACGTGGGAGCAGAATTGCTGGTTATGGAGTGTGTCTGTTACTCAACTAAGCAGTACCAGATTGGCCCTCCTGCATCAGTCTGCAGCCTACCAACAGTGAATCAGGGCTCTTCTGCCTCCAGATCCCTGCCAATCCTCGACATTACCCCGCTCTCTGACTTTTGCCCTTCTAATAGGGTTGCAAGTGATGTGTGTTATAGTTTTTTTTTTATAATTTTATTTATTTATTTATTTCCCCCCCAAAGCCCCAGGAGATAGTTGTATGTAATAGCTGCACATCCATCTAGTTGCTGTATGTGGGACGTGGCCTCAGCACGGCCGGAGAAGTGGTGCGGCGGTGCACGCCCGGGATCCGAACCTGGGACGCCAGCAGGGGAGCGCGCGCACTTAACTGCTAAGCCAGGGGGCCGGCCCATGTGTGTTATAGTTTTAATTTTGCATTTCTTCAATTACTAATAAGTTTGAGCATCTCTTTAAATGTTTGCTAGCCTCTTGGATTTTAATTTCTGAGAATGACCTCTTTACAACTTTTGCCCATTTTTCCTTTCAAGTTCCCATAGGATTTCTTTGCCTGATTACAAGGAATTTTCATATATTTAAAGCTAACATTTTGGTCTTTGACATTGCACATGTGTTTTGCCAATCTGTGGTATGTATGTTAACTTTCTTCATGATGTCTCTCATTGAATCAAACTCCTTAATTTTATGTTGTTGAATCTGTCCATTTTTTTGCCTATGGCTATGCCTTCAGAGTTTTGTTTAAGTTCTTCCCCATTCCTGTATTCTCCTACATTAGCATTTTTATGCTTTATTAATTCCCATTTCAAATTTAGGTATCAAATCCATTGGATTTTCAGCTTTGTATATAGTATTAGGGAGCAATGCAATTTCATTTTTCTCTATACTATAGGTAGTTTTCCCAATGCAATTTATCAAATACCCTATCCTTTCTGCATTGACATGTGGTGATTACTTACTATATATGGAGTTCTTATACATACATGGACCTATTTTTAAAAAAATATCTATGGTGTCTGTCGCTGTTTTATTTATTTACTGTATCTTTTCTCTTTCTACCTTGATAAGTCCTACCATAGGTCTCTCTTACTAATACATATTTTCAAAGAACCAACTTTTGGTTTTATTAATTTTCTTTATTTCTTTTGCTCTCTACTTCACTAAAAAAGTTATTTTTCTTCTTTCTTGTTTCTTTAGGCCTGCTCTATTGCTTTCTCCAACTTCTTGACCTAAATGTTTAGCCATTTATTTTAAATCTTTCTTGTTCCCTGGTAAATGTAAGTAAAGCTATATATTTACAGCTCCAGGTACTGCTCTAGCAATATCACTCAGAGTTTATCATGTAATGTTTTCATTATCATTTAGTTCTAAGTATTGTGTAATTTCCCTTATGATTTTATAAATCTAAGGATGGTAAAATAGTATGTTATGCGATTTTTTGTCATTTTGTGATTGATTTTTTTAGAAGCTTCTCTCTGGTCCTTACATGTAGCTCCCTACATTTCAGAACCTGCAGAAGGCATCAAATCCTTCTCATGCTGCCATGTCTTTGAAGCAGCTAGGAAAGCTTCCCTACTTTTAAAGACTTATGTTTGTTTTTGTTTTTATCTTGTTTTGTTCTTGAAATAGGTTAGACAAAAGAGGAATTTATTGGAAGGCTATAGAAGTGTGTCATAGTCAAACCCTGGGAACGTCAGAGGCGCAGCTGGGACTTAGGAAAACTCCAACCAAGGACTTGAAAAACCACCAGAACTCTCACCATCCTTCCCTCTGCTTCTGTCTGTGTATCAACTTCATTCTCCTTCACTGCACATGCACCGGAGGAGGACCAACTCTACTCTCTCTGGAATTCCAAAACTCCTGGGAAAGGTGCTGATTGGCTGGCTGTCTGGATCAGGTTCCATCCCAGACCAATCAACTATGGCCAGAAGGGTGGAGTCTATAAGAACATGGCAGCTCCCATGACCCCACATGGTTGGAGTGTGGCAGAGGAGGAGCATTCTCTTTCTTTTTTTCAATTCAATTTATTTAAACTAAAACAACAACAACAAAAATAAAAACAGTTCACCTATTTCTCCCAGCCCCACGATTATAATTGTTATTGTTCAGAGAACGTAGTCTGTGTGATGATAATTCTTTGGTAGTTATAAAAGCTTCTTTTGCGGCCTGGTACACAGGAAACGTTTTGTAAACATCCTCTATGTGCTCGAAAATAATGTGCGCTCTCTCTCTCTGATTTGGGTTGCAGAGTTCTTTATAATCTAATAGCTCAAGATGACCAATTTTATGTTTTAGATCTTCTAGAATTCTGCCTTTTTGTTATTGTTGTTTCCGTGGGTCAGAAATTTAGGAGTGGCCGGATTGGGTGGTTCAGGCTATAATCTCTCAGGAGGGTGCAGTTGAAATGTTAGCCCGGGCTGCTGTTATCTGGAGACTTGACTGGGGCTGGAGGATCTGTTTCCAAAATTGCTCACTCACACAGCTGTTGTTAGGAGGGCTGGGTTCCTCTCCACAGGGGCCTCGCCATGGGGCACCTTGAGTGCCCTCATGCCATGACAGACGGCTTTCCCCAGAACAAGTGATCCAAGAGAGTGGGTGCAAGGAAGAAGCCACGGTGCCATTCATGCCCTACTCCTGGAAGTTACACACTTTACTTCCATCCTATGCTATTCATTGGAAGTGAGTCACTAAGTCCAGCCCACACTCAAGGGGAGGGGAATTAATCACTCTTTCAAGAGACAATTGTCAAAGAATTTATGTACATATTTTAAAACCAAACCATCTACTAATATTCTCTCCTAAATTTTTGAAGATTCTTATTTTAAATTCTTATTAGTTTTGCTTCATGTGATATATTTTGTTCCATTTTCTGTGTGTGTGTTCCTTTTTTAATGAGATATGTACCCCTCAGGTAGGTATCTGGTATTTTGGCCCATGAGCCCATGTTCCTTTGGCAGTTTACAACACTCTGTCTTTGGGGATGTTCATGGCCTTTTGTCATGGGGGATGTTGTGCCCCCTGATGGGGTTACGGAGAGTGGCTTGGATGAAGCTGGGCCTAGAGCCCCGGGTACCACACAATCACCACTGACCTCCGTTCTCCCCTCCCTGTTTGCTGCTGGGCCACCAGGCGAAGCCTCTGGTCAGGGCTTCACCCTTGAACTGGTAGAAAGAAGCGGCGCTGTGAGGAGGAAGCTTCCCCACGCGGCTCTACCAGGCCTGGTGGTGGGACAGAGAAGGGGGAGAAGCGAGTGTCTGAGGGAAGCTGCTCAGCCACTCCTGTTCTCACCAGCTCCTCACATCAGCAGAGTAAGAGGGGTGCCCGGGGCCCACCCACACCCGAAACCCGAGCTATGCTCCTGGCCTCTGCCACGCAGAGGTAGTGGGGCAGCAACGACTGTCCCAATCAATGTGGGCAAGAAGCAAGAGAGAGACTTAAAAGATCTCTTCCAGCCCCTCCTTCCACTGAGGTATCAGGCCGCTGTGCCCGCAGGTTGATGCCCAGCTCCTCACCCTCCAAACTGCCCCCACAGACACACTTGTTCACAACAGCCTTTGCTCCTCCTGGGAGCTTTTGTGGTTTCTAAGTTTCTTCCTCAGATCCAAGCTTCTCTCTGCTTCTGTAGTTTCTCTAGAGTTGACTGCGTGGACAGGAGCCTGTCGCCCATGCTGGATTGCCATTTTGTGAGGAATCAGAAATGCTTCCACCCCCACTTCTTTCTGCTGAGTCTCTATAAAATAAGGGGGATAAGATTAGATCAGGGTCACCCACACACATGCCTGCTGGAGTGGACAGATTACAGTAATGAATGAAGCTGGCTACGGGTGAGGCGATAGGGAGTGATGGGGCCTGGGGTGAACTGGAGTGTGCATGTACATGCTTTATCTGTTGAGGACAGTGATACCATTGCCGGGCGGGAATGCAGGCCAGTGTCATTGTGATGCCAGAAAGGCAAATTTGATGGGAAATTTCTTCATTTATTTAAAATATCTGAGGGTTGAATTCAGCTGGGGGTCACTAATTTACCACCCCTGGTGTTTTAATCTCTGAAGGTTCTCTTCAGATTTAACTAGCCACAAGTCTTGGAGCCTAGAGTATTCTCCCCGAGTAACCTGCCAGGACGAGAACCTCCTCAAAAATGGAAACGAGGCCTGTGTGGCCTGATCTGTTTTTAGCCGGTCCACACTGGAGCCTTGTCTAGTTCACAGCCTGCAGTTCTTAGAATATGCTTGTTCCTCTTTTGGAAAATCAGAACAACATTTGCCCATTCCCAGTTAGGTGGAGCCTTGCCCATTCTTAAAAATTCCTCAAAGATTACAAACACTGGCGGGGCCTTGGAACTTAACCAGAGTAGCCCTTGTTGACTTTAGAGGTTTTTAAATTTTCGTTTTTTAAAAATAAGCCTCACCTCATTCTCTGCTCTATTTTCCCCCACTCTCTTCTGATGGGACCCCATCAGCATTTAAAAAAGCTTTGTCTTGAGTCTAAACTTCAGATCAGGTTTTGACTCGTCCTTCTCACGAATCCCCTTCCCCAGCCTACATCAGATCAATGTAGAATCCCACCATAGTGGTGTGATCTTAGGCAAATCTCCTAAACTCTCTGCACCTTAGTATTCCCTTCTATAAAATGGAGGAGTTGAACTGGGCGGTCACCAAACTTACTTCTAGAGCTAAGTTTTTGCGTTAGAGATCCCTTGGACAATTGGTTAAAAACTGTGGACCCTCATTCCAGAAAAATGATTACACAGCTTACACTGGCTTCCCTTCCTTTGTCTGCCAAGACTACCATTCCCCCTTCTTCTGGGGACATTTCTCCCCCCTCCAACTATTTGGCTCTAGATGAGCTACAGGTAGAAGTCCCCTACCCTGTTCTGCCCAGAAGAGGGAGCATGTCAAGTCCTTTTCTGTTTTTTTGTTTCTCTTCTTTTGAATGGAACCGGAAGGGAAGATTTCTTTTCCTCTTCAGTAGAGAGCCAAAGGTATGGGTCCAGATCTGCCTGGGGTCATCTTTCTGCTCTGTAGAGAAAGCTCTTCTATGTCAGCCACTGGGGTAGAGAAGCCCAGAGATTGGGGGGTTAGGGGGAGGGGAGAGAGATTCCTCCCAGTACTTCAGTCCTGGATCCAGCTGTCCCTGAAGCTAGACCATTCCTACCCTTTCTATCCTTTGGTTCAATGAACCCATAAATTCCTTTTTTTTTTTTTTTCGTTTATGTGAGTTTGCATAACTAGCATTTGCGGCAGGTTGAGTCCTGGTTAGTATAGGAACCACCTTACTCTGTTTTGTACCCTTATGTTTGACCCTTATGTTTTAACACTGTCTCATTCCTTGTTCTCATTATCCTCACAAGATGCTAACTAAGCTTTTTTAAGGCACCTTTAAAATGCCTTATGTGATTCCTTACGCAAGTGCTCAACTGGTTTTGATGGAATTAAATAGAATTTTAGTTATTCTCTTATATGTACTCATGTAATCACCCCCTCTCCCATAAGACTACATGTTTTTGGAGGACGAGGACACTGTTTTCTACCTTTTAAAAGTTCCTGAAAAGTGCTCTGCATATAGTAGGAACTCACAAAATGCTGGATTGTGATGCTGGTAATGACCACATCATGAGAGGAGCCCACTAACCTCGTGCACTGTAACCTTGAACACGCCATGAACGCTGACACCACCGAGAGACCGTGACACGGATGACAAGGTCACATGGCAACGAGAAGTCCTGGGGTCCAGCCTGGAAGCTGAGCGCGCACGTGACTCCCCACAGCACCTCCCCCTCCCCCGGGAATTTCAATCAGCGCTGGCTAAAAAGGACAGCAGCTTCTGGAACTCTTCTACTAAAATGGAGCTCCGGGCGGTGACAGCCTGAACACTGACAGCGGTGACTACATCACAGGCTGTTTTTAACACAAGGGCCAGAGTGGCCTGGCTTGGCTAGTGGGCTCCTGTCCTATGGCCCTGGGAAGCTCCTGAACTTATAGCGGGGGAGCTGGGCGCACACACAACACACACATACACACACCAAGGACGGTGTCAGCAGACAAATAACACTCTTTATCCACTTATGTAACTGCAATTTTTCAAAAACATTTTCTCAAGCAATGGATATTAAAAGCACATTCACTGTCATGAGTATGTGGGGAGGTGGCGGTGGACGTGTGAGGGTGGATACCGTCAGCGAAGTGTTTGGACTGGCAAAGTGGTCCTTCATATCCCAGAACCACAGGTCGGGTGGTGGAGGGGAGGCGAGAGAGCAGTGGGCCCGCTTAGCCGCTAGAGGGCGCCAGGGAGCAGGACATCTCAAGTTTGGGCGGATGTCACACATTTTCCTCACCGCATCGCGAAGTCCAGAGGCGGCGCCTCATTTACAGATAGGATGACCGAGTGGGAACAAAACTGCACCACCCAGTCTGGTGCTCTGGCGTTTCATGGCTTCCGTTACGAGGAGAGGCAAGGGAAGTTCCGCCTCTGCGGTTAAGCTCCAGGAGCTCCAGGGATGTCTCACAGCTTCGTCACAATTCTAACTTGAGCCTTTTTGTCCTGACCAGTCCTCCAGCCCCCAAGCCAAATCTGTCCTGCTTCCGGCCCACTCAGGCACTGAGCGCCGGTTCCCAGGCCGTGAGGGGTGGGTGAACAAGGAGCAGGAGAGAGACCGCCGTGTCCACCTACAACGGGCCGGTTGTCTTCCCTGCAGGCAGCCGCTCCTGCCTTAGGACAGGAATAACCTCCGTTTTGCCAGGTGAGTGGGTGTCCAGGAAGTGCCCACGGAGTTGCCTCCAGGAGAATGAGTCACTTATTGGGAAAATGGCAAAGGAACTTACTCACCAAGTCCATGAAGACATTTTACCCAGAAACTGGAAGTATGTACGTCTTTTTCTGGGGCTCCCCGATGTTGTCGCTGGCAAGAGGACCCATTGTAGAAGCCAAAAAAAAAAAAGGATTCCTGCCCCTTAAAAAGCCTTTTGGGTGACAGACTATAGTCCAGGATGGTCAGCAGATAAACCGTGGCCCAAGATGGTTAACGCACGAAGGGTGTTCCCCTGCACTTAGACGGTCAATGGACACTTACTTGCTTTTAAAATCCTCAACCCCACCTCTCTTCTAAAGCAGCAGAACCTGTTGCCCTCTTAGTGACTGAGCAGCTACGGAGCCTCTGCTGGGTCAAGAAGCGTTTATTAAGTGGTACACACATCATAAACAAGGTCTGTGAAATGAATGAATGTTCACTGAGAAAATAAAGGGCCAAGTCAATTCCTTAATTTCCTTCCCATTCCCTCTAAGTTTTGTTTTCTTCGTTCCTTCCTTTTCCACATGTCATAAAATTCACCCTTTTAAAGTGTACAATTCAGTAGATTTTAATATATATGCACAGAGTTGTGCAACAATCACCATCAGCTAATTCCAGAACATTGTTATCACCCCAAAAAGAAACCCTGTACCCATGAGCAGTCACTCTTCACTCCTCCCTCCTCTCAGTTTCTGGAAACTACTAATCTACTTTCTGTCTCTATGGATTTCTTATTCTGGATATTTCACATAAATGAAATTATACAATATATGGCTGGCTTCTTTCATTTAACATGTTTTCAAGGCTCATCCATGTTGTAGCATGTATTATTACTTTATTCCTTTTGTGTGTGTGTGAGGAAGATGAGCCCTGGGCTAACATCCATTGCCAATCCTCCTCTTTTTGCTGAGGAAGACTGGCCGTGGGCTAACATCCGTGCCCGTCTTCCTCCACTTTATATGGGACGCCGCCACAGCATGGCCTGACAAGTGGCGCATCAGGCTGCCCCCCGGGATCTGAAGCTGTGAACCCGGGGCCAGGGAAGCAGAGCATGCGACCTTAACCACTATGCCACTGGGCCAGCCCCACTTTATTTCTTTTTATTGCTGAATAGTACTCCATTGTATGGATATACCACTTTGTTTATCCATTCATCAGTTGATGGACATTTGGGTTGTTTCCACTTTTTGGCTATTATGAATAATGCTGCTATGAACATTCCTGTGCATGTTTTTGTGTGAACACGTTTTCATTTCTCTTGGGTGTATATGTAGGAGCAGATTTGCTGGGTCATATAGTAACTCTATGCTTAATATTTTGAGGAACTTCCAGAATGTTTTCCAAAGTGTCTGCACCGTTTTATATTCCCACCAGCAGCGTATAAGAGCTCCAATTTCTCCACATCCTCACTAACATTTGTTATTATCTGTCTTTTTGATTACAGCCATCCTGATGGATGTGAAGTGGTATCTCATGTGGTTTTGATTTCCATTTTCCAGATGACTAATGATGTTGAGCATCTTTTCATGTGCTTATTGGCCATTTGTATATCTTCTCTGGAGAAATGTCTATTCAAATTCTTTGCCCGTATTTAAATTGGGTTGTCCTTTTGTTGTTGAGTTATAAGTTATTTGTATCTTCTGGATATTAAACTGTTATCAGACATGTGATTTGCAATTATTTTCTCCCATTCTGCGAGTTGTCTTTTCACTTTTTTGATATGTCCTTTGAAGTACAAAAGTTTTTAATTTTGATAAAGTCCAATTTATCTATTTTTTTTCTTTTGTTGCTTGAGCTTTGTGTCATATATAAGAAACCTTTACCTAACCCAAGTTCTCAAAGATTTGTTCCTCTGTTTGCTTCTAAGAGTTTTATGATGTTAGCTCTTAGGTTTAGATTTTGATCCACTTGAGTTAATTTTTGTGTATGGTATAAGGTAGAGGTCTGACTTCACTGTTTTTCATGTGTATATCAACTTGTCCCAGCACCATTTGTTGAAAAGACTTTTCTTTCCCCATCGAATGGTCTTGCCACTGTTGTCAAAAATCAATTGCCCATAAACATGTGGGATTTTTACTTCTAGACTCACAGTTCTATTCCCTTGATTTATATGTCTATCCTTACTCCAGTATCACATAGTCTTAAATACTGTAGCTTTGTAGAAAGTTTTAAATTGGGAAGTGTGAGTCCTCCAACTTTGTTCTTTTTCAAGATTGTTTTGGCTATTCTGGATCCCTTGCATTTCCATATGAATTTTAGGATCAGCTTGTCAATTTCTGCAAAAAAGGCAGCTGGAATTTTGATAAGGTTGAGTTGAACCTGTACATTGATTTGGGTAGTATTGCCATTTTAACAATACATGGCTTCCAATCCATGAACAGGGATGTCTTTCCATTTATTTAGGTCTTTAATTTCTTTCAATGATGTTTTATAGTTTTTAGCATACAAGACATACTTTTTTTGTTAAATTTATTTCTAAGTATTTTTTTTGATGCTATTGTAAATGGAATTGTTTTCTTAATTTCATTTTTGGGTTGTTTATTTCTAGTATATAAAAATACAGTTGATTTTTTAATATTGATCTTGTATCCTGCAGCTTGGTTATTAATTTTCATGGTCTTTTTGTGTGTGTGTGTGGATTTCTTAGGATTTTCTGTTTACAAGATCATGCCATCTGTGAATAGGTAGTTTTACTTCTTTCTCTTTCATCTGGATGTATTTTATTTATTTTTTCTTGCCCAGCTGTCCTGGCTGGCACCTGAAGCACAATGTTGAATTGAGGTGGTGAGAGTGGACATCCTTGTCTTGTTCCTGATTTTAGCAGGAAATCATTAAGTATGATGTTTGCTGTGGGTTGTTTGTAGATGCCCTTTATCCGGTTAGGAAAATTCTCTTGTATTCCTACTTTGTTGAGTATTTTTATTATAAAAGGATGTTGGCTTTTATCAAATGCATTTTCTGTGTCTATTGAAATGATCATGTGGTTTTTGTCTTTTATTCTATTAATGTGGTGTATTACATTGATTGACATTCAATGTTAAACCAACCTTGCATTCCTGGGATAAATCCCACTTGGTCATGTTGTATAATCCTTTTTATATGTTGCTAGGTTCTACACATTCTTTTTTCTTTTCTTTTTTTATTTATTTATTTTTTATTTATTTATTTTTTCCCCTCAAAGCCCCAGTAGATAGTTGTATGTCATAGCTGCACATCCTTCTAGTTGCCATATGTGGGACACAGCCTCAGCATGGCTGGAGAAGCGGTGCGTCGGTGCGCGCCCTGGATCTGAACCCAGGCCGCCAGCAGCAGAGCGCACGCACTTAACCGCTAAGCCACGGGGCCGGCCCATCTTTTTTCTATCTTATATCATATACCTCCTTGTTTCATAGATTGGTTTTTACCCAGCTTCTTAAAATATATTTATTTACATTATAAAAATAATCCATGCACACCATAAAGAAATAGGAATTCCTTCAGTATGACAAGGTATCACATGAAATATCAAAATCTTCTGCCTTATATTCCCCAACCCACTACCAAGAGGTAATCATTTGGCCATCTCTGTTTTGCAGCTCTGTTTTGGGACCTTTATTTTTTACAGCAGTTTTAGGTTCATAGCAATATTAAGCAAAAGGTAGGGAGATTACCCATATATCCTCTGCCCCCGACAAATGCATAGCCTCCCCCATTTCAACATCCCTCACCAGAGTGGTACATTTGTGACAATCAGTGAACCTACATCGACACATCATAATCACCCAACGTCCATAGTTTACATTAAGATTCACTTTTGATGGTATACATTCTATGGGTTTGGACATATTTATAATGACATGTATCCACCGTTTCTTATTTCTTGATTTATCAACATTTGACTATATCTAGGGTGAGTAATTTTCAAGCTCACACTCAGCTCCCTTCCCACCTTTCTTCTCCCTTAATGTCTATTATCTGTTTTCTTCTGGTGGTGTGATAGATTGTGTTCTCAAAGTTGGCTGCAACAGTGTCTCCCATCCCATATGCCCTTTCACAATGTTAATTTACCTTTCCTCCATCAAGAGGTGGCATCTATTTTCCTTTTATTTGAATTTGGGCTGGCCCTGTGACCTATTTCAATCAATAAGATGGAATAAAAGTGATAATGTGTACCTTCCAAGGCTGGACCTTAAGAGATCTGCAACACATGTCTTCACCGTTTGCAATGTTCCTTCTTGGAACCCAGCCATTACCCTGTGAGGAAGCCCGAGCAGTGGTAGAGAGGCTGACATGGAGGAGAACAGAGGCCGCTGGCCAGTGCTCCCAGCTGAGCTTGAAGCTGGCAGTGAGTGCCCACTGCTAGTCATGTGAGTGAGGCTAATTTGGAGTCTGCAGCTCTCCCAGGTCCTCAGCCAACACCATGGGAAGCAGAACCCCCAACCAAGCCTTGTTTGAACTCGTGACCCACAGAACCATGAACAAATAAAAAGATTGTTGTTTTAAGCCACTAAATGTTGGAGTAGTTTGTTACACAGCAATAGGTAACTGGAACAAATGGTTAATTTATAATCCTAAATTCTATCCTTAAACTTCTATTTATTGATTCACTTTACACTCCTAAAATAAAAATTTGTTTATCTTGTTATTGCCCTGCATTTCCCAACCTCTGTGACTATATCATTACACTACTTTGTCAGTGTTTAAAATATGTACATTCTGTCTTCTGATCACGGTAAACTATTCTGTGCATATAAACATACTCTGTGCAATGAACAATTCTGTGCGTTATCTAGCTTTGCTCTCTCCAGTACGGTAGCGTGGCTATTGAGCACTTGAAATGTGGCCAGTCTGAACTGATAGGTGCTGTATGTGTAAAATACACACCAGATTTCCAAGACTTAGTGCTAAAAAAAGTAAAATATCTCATTAATAATTATGTTGATTAAATGTTGAAATGATAATATTTTGAGTATGTTTGATTAACTAAAATATATTCTTAAAATTATTAGCCTGTTTGGGCTGCTATAACAAAATACTGCAGATTGAGTGTGTGTCTTAAACAACAGAAATGTAATTTCTCACAGTTTTGGAGGCTAGAAGTCCAAAATCAAGGTGCCGGCAAGTTTCCTTCTGAGGCCTCTTCTCTTGGCTTGTGAGTGCCTGCCATCTTGCTGTGTGCTCACACGACCTCTTCTTTGCATCAGTGGAGAGACAGAGAGAGGGAGAGAGCGAGCTCTGGTGTCTCCTCTTTTCTTTCCCATCTTTGTTGAGATACAATTGACATAAATTGACGTATAACGTTGTGTAAGTTTAAGGTGTACAACGTGGTGATTCGATACACGAATATATTGTGAAATGATTACCATAATAAGGTTAGTTAACACATCTGTCACCTCACAAAATTACTTTTTTTGTGTGTGTGATGAGAACACTTAAGATTTACCCTCTTAGCAACTTCTGGGTATATGATACAGTATTGTTAACTGTAGTCGTCATGCAGTACGTTAGATCCCCAGAACGTCTTCATCTTATAACTGGAAGTCTGTACCCTTTGACCACCATCACTCATTTCCGCCACCCCTCTAGGCCCTGGCAACCTCCAATCTACTCTCTGTTTCTATGAGTTCAGCTTTTTTATATTTCACATATAGGTGAGATCGTACAGAATTTGTCTTTCTTTGTCTGACTATTTAACTTAGTATAATGCCCTCAATTTTCAACCACATTGTTGCAAATGGCAGGATTCCCTTCTTTTTATGGCTGAATAATATTACATTATATCTATCTATCTATCTATCTATATATATCTTCTTTATCCATTATCTGTTAATGGACACTTAGATTGTTTCCATATCTTGGCTATTGTGAACAATGCTGCAATGAATATGGGAATGCAGATATCTCTTCGAGATAGTGATTTAATTTCCTTTGGATAAATACCCAGAATTGGGATTGCTGGATCATATGGTAGTTCTATTTTTAATTTTTTGAGGAACTTCAATACTGTTTTCCACAGTGGCTGTATCAATTTACATTCCCACCAACAGTGCACTGGTGTCTCCTCCTCTTATAAGGACACCAATCCTATCAACTTATTATGACCTCATTTAACCTTAATTACTTCCTTAGAGGCCCCACCTCCAAATACAGCCACACCGAGGGTTAAGGCTTCATATATGAATTTTGGGGACACAAGCATTCAGTCTAAATTATCACCTATTTCTTTTTACTTTTGTAATGTGGCTACTCAAACATTTAAAATTACACATGTTGTTCACATAATATTTCTGTTGGCAGCACTGGTCTAGATGTTGGCTTTAAAAATTGAAAACCAATTGTAGAGGGCTGAATGGTGGCCCCCCCCAAATATGTTCATGTGAATGTGACCATATTTGGAAAAAGGGCCTTTACAGATGTAATTAGGTTAAGGATCTTGAGATGAGGTGCTCACCCTGGATCATCTGGGTGAACCCTATTTCCAGTGACAGATCTTCTTATAAGAGACCCACAGAGGAGGAGATATGGAGGAGAGGAGAAGGCTGTGTGACCACGAGGCAGAGACAGGAGTGATGCAGCCACAAGCCAAGGACCACCTGGAGCCATGAGAAGCTGGAAGAGGCAAGGAAAGAGTCTCCTCTAGAGCTTTTGGAGGGAGCTTGGCCTTGCTAACACCTTAATTTCAGACTCCTGGCCTCTAGAGCTGAGAGAGAACAAATTTCGATTGTCTTAAGCCAAGTTTGTGGTAATTTGTTACAGCAGCTCTAGGGGACTAATATATCAATAAATATCATTTATATTATTAGGACAAAAAGTTGTGATTGAATCCATAAAGAAGTAAGTGTAATTCTTTGTGTTACACTTGTGCTGCTTGAAGGAGATGTTCTAAGAAGCAGGGTCAATTACACTCCATCTATTTCTCAAAATGAGCTTGTTTCAGATCAGTGGTTGCTTTTGGGCAGAGAGGACTGACGGGAAAGGACATGAGGGAATTTTCTGGGGTGATGGGAATGTTTTTCATCTCGATAGTGGTGTAAATGAGTGATGTTAAATGAGCGTACACATTTGTCAACACCAATTGAGTGGTGCTCTTAAGATCTGAGCATTTTTCCATACGTACATTATGCTTCAATTTAAAAATAAAATAAATAAATAGCTTGCTTCATGTGTGGGTCACAACTTTCTTATATAACTCTTTGTTTCTCCGAGAGTTTTTTTTATTGGTCCCCCCTATTTTATTGACAGGGAGACAAAGAACATCCTCTTTCATAAATGTTCTGTGTTGATTGGAATCCACTTTCTCCTTGAAAGCATTCTTCATGTAGCTCCCTGGCTTCCTACTCCAACTGAACCACTAACTTACAGGTCTGTGGACAGCTGTCATTCTAGAATTCTTTTTTTTTTTCCATTGTGCTCCTCAGTTGATTTCACTGCTTTTTTTTTTTTTTTTTCCTCCTGAATCCCTTTTTCATTTTGCTAGAGTAAGTCCTTGAACTTGCATGAGAAGTCAATGTTCTAAGTCCTTATAGACCTGAAAATGTTTATTTGATCTTTTGGCTGGACATACAATTATAAGATCAAAACAACATTCCCTGATAACTTGGAAGGTGTTGTTTCAATACCTTCTAGAATCCAATATTGATGATGAGAAGTGTGAGGCTAGTTGGACATTTATTCTTTTGCAGGTGACCCATTTTTCCCATCCCAGAAACTTTTAGGATGTTTTTCATTATCCTTGGAGTGCTGTAATGTCATCGGGCTGTGTCTAGGAGTTTTGTTTTGTTTTTTTTTATCTTGCTTGACACTTGAGTCCTTTCAGTCTGAAGATCCATGCCTTTCTTCAACTTATGGATATTTTCTTCTATTATTTCCATTCTCTCTCTTTCCTTCCTCTCTTCCTTCTCTTTCTCTGGAACTTCCAGATGGACTCCCCTCCTGTCCCTGACTTTTTCTCTTTTTTGGAGAGTCTTTAGGTCTGCTGGTCCTTTAAGTGCTGGAATTTCCCCAGCAGCCAGACAGAACCCCCTTGTCGCTCACCACTTCCTCTGGGGATGATCACATCCCTCCTACAGCTCGACCTCCCTCCTATATGTTGAGGCCTGTCCAAACTATAATACCTTTCTCCACAACTCTCATGAGCTTCAGACCCAAATCTTCTTATACCTCCACACAGGTATTTCACAGATAAGTTAAAATCTTAACAAAAGTCACTTTATTCTCACCTGTAAAGAAAAAACACACTCCTATGTGTCTCCTCTACTCTCAATACTCTGCTACAACACTTCTGACACTTCTGGTCACCAAAAGTGTGTGTATGGTGGGGGAAGGGTTCCCCACACTAAACAACTCTGTGACACCAGCAGACACCAGCCGGATGTCCTACAGTTAACTCAATTCTGACACTATCTACCTGGAGATAGCATCAGATCCCACAGGGTAAGGACTCAGTACCAAAAGACTGGTGTCTACAATCACCAATTCCAAGTCCAGATTGTCACCTGTGCTTCTGACCCACTGGCTATAAATGGGAAGTTCTCACCACTCCTTCCTCGAGTTTGGTTAATTGCCTAGAGCAGCTCACAGAACTCAGGAAAACAATTTACTTATGTGGGGGATCAGAATCGGCCACCCCAAAATGTGTGTCTTTGGTTAAGGACAAAAGACTCTGAAGGAAACTTTTATCTTCTCTCAACTGCCTAAAAGAATTTAAGATAGAAGGCCTGTCCCCAGGACAGGCCATCCCGATAGATAACTGAGTGTCGGTAGACTGTGAGGGTCCTTGCCAAGCCCATTCTTATCAAAATCTACCAAACATTTGCTTTTCCATCTCCATGTGAATTGCCTTCCTCCCTTTTGAAGTCCCAAACCACTACCCCCAACATCTTCCTTTGTCTTTAGCTGAAGATGGTATTTAAGGTGGCGGCTTTGGCCATTCTGGTGAGTTACTCAGCTTTCCTGGGTTTCTCACACATACATGTTCTTATATATGTATACAAACTTTGATTTTCTCCTGTTATTCTGTCTCATTAATTCTTAGACCAGCCAGAAGGACCTAGAGGGCAGAGGAATTGTCTTCTCCCCCTACACTTACTAGATTACCAGTTTATGACAAAGGACAAAGGAACAGCCAGAAGAAGAGACACATAGGGCAAGGTGCAGAAGGGTCCTGAGCACAGGAGCTTCTGACCCCGTGGAGTTTGCAGTGTGCCACTCTCTTGGCACGTGGATGCATTCTTGTTCACCAAACCATCTTTTTGGGTTTTTATGGGGGCTTCATTACATAGGCACGATTGATTAAATCATTGGACTTTGGCAACTGAACTCAATCTCCAGCCCCTGTCCCCTCCCCAGAGGTTGGAGGTGGGGCTGAAAGTTCTAGCCCTCAAATCACATGGTTGGTTTCCCTGTCAACCAGCCCCCATCCGTAGGGGCTTTCCAAAAGTCATCTCATTAATAAACTTTGGTGTGATTGCAAGGAGCTGGTTGTGAATAACAGAAGGCACCTTTATTGCTCTTATCACTTAGGAAATTCCAAGGATTTTAGGAGCTCTGTGCCAGAAATGAGGGCGAAGACCAAATATATATTCTTATTATAAACCACAGTATCACTGCACCCCTTCACCAACCCTCTCCACGTCCTTTGTCCCCTGTGTCAGAAAATGGCTTCACCACCAAGCCGGCCTCTCAGACATGGCCAGACCCCTGGTTCTGTCCACTGGAGTGTGTCCTACCCCGTGCCTGTCCCCGCCTCTCCATGCCACTAGCTCTGGCTTGGTTCCTGCCCTTATGCTCTACAATCACCTCCCACGTGTTCCCTCTCTCTGTCCCACTATATTCATTGTCCTCACTTCTGTGGAAGTGAGAGAAAAGATGGGGAGGAAGAATGAGGAAGAGGAGGAGGGAAGCAAAGCAGGATGGAAGAAGAGCAGAGACACAAGGGGTAGGTCGTTCCTGGAAGGGGAAAGGCTGCCGGCAAGTCTTTAATCAATACACTTGTTTTTCTACTGATGAAATTAGGATAAAATCACACTCATGGATGCCTTAAAGGGGAAAAGAAGTCAGCAAAAGATGACAGCCACGCTGAGGGGTGAATGTGGCAGGGGGACGAAGAGCGGTCAGGGAGAGGAGGGCCGGGAAGAGGGGGAGAGAGTTCCCCAGCTCACTCCGTGCAGGGCTTTATAGAACACGCTGGGGAGCCCCTCCTTCTCCTTAGAGCCCCCCTCGCATCCCCAGTGTCAATAGTCCCTGCTGAGACTGGGGCTTCAGTCTCAGATGCCCCAAGATAGTGAGGACTGTTCAGATCTGGGAATACAGTAAAACCTGGATGGGCTCTGGATGGCAAGGAGTTGGGTAGGGGGAGAGAGAGAGATTTATTTATTTTAAGGACTAGGCTAAGTCTGAAATCTGTAGGGCAGGCTGGCAGGTTGGAATCTCAGGCGAGAATTGGTGGTGCAGAATTCCTTCTTCCCCAGAAGACCTCAGGGTTTGCTCCTACGGCGTTCACCTGGTTGGAAGAGGCCCACACACGCTATAATCTCCTCTTCTGAAAGCCACTGGATTGTCGGTGTTAACCACGTCTACCAAATAGCCTCACAGCAACACCGAGATTCATGTTTGATTAAATCACTGGTACTACAGCCTAGCCAAGCTGACACATAAAACTAACCAGCACAGTGGGTGAGATGGGGACAGAACAACCAGATTTTGTGTTGTTTCTATTCCAAGGCAGCAGAGAATCATGTGGCGTGAGGACAGCAGCGCCTTCACATGACTCACCATTCTGAAGAAAAGTCGAGCAGTTCCCTAAGGTTTAGTTCCTGTTGATTTGAATGCTGGTTAGAGCTGGTTTCACAGAAGGCCTCACGTTTTCCCGTGATCAGTGCTTTCCAACCAGGAGTTGGATAACAATGGAGTGGGGGCTCAGAGATTATTTTCGGTGTTCAGACTTTAACAGGAACAGGCAGGATAGGCAAGTAGGTGAGTCGTGGCACCATCTTGGGGCAACACTGCTGGATTAGTCGGTGTCCACTAGGTTGTGATGCAGTAACAAACAACTCCCAAATCTCAGTGGCTTGTGACAACCATGGCTGTTTCTCACTCACGTTATGTGTTGGTGGCTGCAGCTCTGCCCTACGTTATTTCTCATTCCAGGACCCAAGTTGAAGGAGGAGCCCCCTTCTGGAACTTGGTATTCCCAAGGCAAAAGGAAAGGTCAAGATGGCTGGAAGCAGCAATGGCTCTTAAAGCTTCTGCTTGGAGCTGGCATATGTCACTTCCACTCTCATCTCTCAGGCCACACTAAATCACGTGGCCAAGCCTGGCTACGGAGTGGTGAAGGTGTACTCTTTTCTCAGGGAGGCACCACAAATCTCACAGCAGGGAGAAACTAACCTCTTACAGGAAGGAGGTGTAAGTGAATGTAAGTGAGGCCATCTTATTACACTAAATGACCCCAGTCCCTCCTCTGTGTGCCTACTCACTGCCCTGAATGTACTCTAAAAAAATTCACATGCTCTCCTGACTTATGGCCTCCACTTACATATGTATTACCCTATAGCTTGATAAATTAAAACTTTGTTCTATGAGTTTCTCTTTGGGAACAGGCTGACCACAGGCAGGAAACATACCTATAAGATATTCATCATCACTGACCAAAGAAAAGAATAATGAAACACCCTGGAGTCTGTCATGCCTGAAGGCTGACATTTCTAAACCCCCTCTTTGCTGCCCATTTTCCCTATATAACTACCTCAAGATTCTGTAATTCTTGAAGATGGTTTTTTTTGAGACATTAGTCTGCCATCTTCCTGATTATACTGGCTGATCGAATTAAAGCTTCCTTTCTCCATCCCTAACCTGTTGTGACTGATTGGCTCAGATTGTGGTGAGCACAGTGAGCCCACTGCTCGGTGACAATGGCAGTGGATAATGGGGACCATGATACGGCCTGCCACACTGGGTCAGTTTTCTTTTCCGAGTTACAACTGGCCTTTCTGACAGCATTATTATTATTATTATTATTATTATTTTCTTGATGCTACTAGATTTTTTTTTTTATTGAGGTCATATTAAGTTTACAACGTGTAGTTTCAGGCTTACATTATTATATGTTAGTTTCTATATACACTGCATTGTGCTCACCACCAATAGTCTAATTTTTTGGGGGGTGTGTGTGAGGCAGACCAGCACTGAGCTAACATCCAATGCCAATCCTCCTGTTTTTTGCCGAGGAAGAGCTGCCCTGGGCTAACATCCATGCCCATCTTCCTCTACTTTATCTGGAACACCGCCACAGCATGATTCGACAAGCTGTGCGTCAGTGCGTGCCCAGGATCTGAACCTGCGAACCCCGGGCTGCCAAAGCAGAGCATGTGCACTTACTCACTGTGCCACCAGGCCAGTCCCACCAATAGTCTAATTTTTATCCGTCACCATACATATGTGCCCTTTTAGCCCTTTTACCCAGCCCTCACCCCCTTCCCCTCTGGTAACCACTAATCTGTTCTCTTTATTCAGGTGTTTATCTTCCACATATGAGTGAAATCACATGGTGTTGCCTTTCTCTGTCTGGCTTACTTTGCTTAACATAATACCCTCTAGGTCCATCCATGTTGTTGCAAATGGGACGATTTTTTCTTTTTTTATGGCTGAATAGTATTCCATTGTGTATATATATATACCACATCTCCTTTATCCATTCATCAGTTGATGGGCACTTGGCTTGCTTCCACGTCTTGGCTATTGTGAATAATGCTGCAATGAACATACGGGTGTATAAGTCTCTTTGTATTGTTGATCTCATGTTATTTGGATAAATACCCAGTAGTGGGATAGCTGGATCGTATGATATTCCTATTCTTAATTTTTTGAGAAATCTTCATACTGTTTTCCATAGTGGCTGCACCAGTTTGCATTCCCACCAGCAGTGTATGAGAGTTCCCTTTTCTCCGCATCCTCTCCAACACTTTTTATTTCTCATCTTGTTAATTATAGCCATTCTGACGGGTGTGAGGTGATATCTCATTATAGTTTTGATTTGCATTTCCCTAGTAATTAGTGACATTGAACATCTTTTCATGTGCCTGTTGGCCATCTGTATATCTTCTTTGGAAAAATGTCTACTAACAGCATTATTTAATTAATGCAGCTGACAGTAAAGAAAGTCGTTTTACACCAAGGAGTCCATGGGAGCACAATAATAAAACCAGGTACTGGGGTGAGACGGTCAGATCTTGGGCAGAGGGCTCTCCAGCCTGAAGGAGGCCCAGTCCTCTCTGGGATGCTGGAATTTCCCCTTGGCACAGGCTCAGGTTACTGCCCCTCTGAGGTTATGGGTTATGGGTTCAGCCTGTCTGGATCCTTGATACTAGGGGTTTTTTGGTGTTTTTCTCCTGATAAGCAAAGCAAGGGGTCAGATGGGATGAGCTGGCCACACTGTCTGAAACTACGGAGGTGCTGTGGTTTCCACTGCTATAAACATCTGGATGCAGGAAATGGTGAGGGCAGATGCAGGCCAACACGGGAACCACGCTCTTTGGAAGACACAGGCCCCTGACTTCTCTCCCACCCTCCTTGTTTTGGCAAAAGAATCCAATTGTTAGAATAGTAGAATTCCAGGTCAAAAATAAAATTATATAATCACAAAAGGCAAGATTTAGAAAGGACTCTAGATATTATCTGAGTGCACCCTATCGAAAAAAGAAAGCCCAGATATGGTGTGTGACTAGCCCAAGGTCCCCAGGAAGAACAGGGCACATAGCATCCCTCATCCTGGTGCCCAGCACCCAGGGATACCAGACGTGTTTGCTCATTGAGATGATAACGGAATGGACTCACCACGGATCCTACTCCAGGCTTTCCAGGTGACAGGGCCCCTGACAGGTGCCCTCCTGGGTCAAGAAGCAGTTTAAAGCCCTTCAAGATTTGAGATTCCCTTTATTCAGCTAGTGGTGGGGGAAGGGCGCCGTGAAGCCTCTCCTGGTTTGTGACTCCAGCTTTTCAAGGTTGTGTCAACTCAACCTAAAAGCATTTTTGGATGTCCTGTGAATAAGCTATGACCCACACGCTGAGCAAACACATCAGGACACGTAACTCTTGGGCCCACGGGTCTAGCATTTCTGCTGGGAAAACGGCAGGAGCATCAATGGTGTGGTCTGGTGAAGTGAGACTCCGGAGACTGTTTCCTTCATCCAGGCTGTCCCAAAGCAGGTGCTTGAGATTTCGCTTCAGAAAGTGGGTGCTTGTAGGTGTGAATGGAATGTCTGAAATGCCAAATTAAATAAAATTCAACAGGTTGTATTAACAGGAACAAAGCCAACATTTACCGAGCCCTGATTACCTACCAAGCACTGTTGTTCCCAGTGCTCTCTCTATATGTACTTACCTAACAGAACCCTCGGGCAGCAGGTACTGCTGTGAAGACACTGGGACACAGAGAGGGTCAGCAATTTGTCCAAGATCACACAGCTAGAAGGCCACTGAGAGCTGGGATTCAAACCCAGACAATCAGCTCCCGAACTCCTAGCCTACACCACATTGCCTCCGGCAATGATTATCACTAGTGGCTTAGAGCTACCTTATTTCATTTACTTCACGACAATCCATTCAGGCATGAGGTGACCCCCTTAATGCATGAGGAGACAGACTTTGAGAGATTGAGCAATTTGCCCAGGGTCCCAGCGCTAATGGGTGGTGGGACTAGAATTCCAACATCTGGTTGATTCCCAAATCCCTCCTCTCCTAGGTTCTTAAATGTTGATAATTGTTGAAGGGGGATGATACATCCAGAGGGTTTACGTATTTTACTGTTCACTCTACTCGTGTATTTGAAAATTGCCTTAAAAAATAAAACTCAGAAAACCCCCACTGTGCCCTGAGCCACCATGTCATCCCAATTCCGCAGGTTGCTGTGTGTGTCCTTGATAAGTCAGGAAGAGAATGGAGGGAAGGTTAAACTTGGATCGCCAGAATTTCCCAAACTTTTTCAACAACAGAACCCCTTTTGTTTTCTTTGACGCCTTTGGTGCGAAAGGGATTCTGAGACCTCTCTTTGGGAAGCAGATCTCTCCCCCTCTGGGAGGATGCTCAGCCTGCCTGAGTTCGGGCCATCAGAGAGCTGCCTTCCGTGGCTTTTGTACTGGGCTGGCTATCAGCCGGAGGTCGGGAGAACTCGGGGATCTAGGTCCAGGGAGAGGCTTGCCGGAGGACATGCTCACTAGGCCCCAGGCACTGTCCATCTAGGCACTGAAGAACCCTCTCTGAGCAGTGGCCTGGGACAAACAGAAGGCCCCCAGGGTGAAGGAAAGGTCTGTGCAGAGATTCCAGGTCACCACAGAGGGCGAATGTGCCAAGTCAGGCTGGAACTTCAAATTCCCCAAATTTATTAAATAAATTTGTCTTGGTTACTGTCAACCTATAAAAATCAGAAACCAGGTCGTGAGGCAAAGCGTTCATTTGGGATCAAAGGATCGCAATTTGAGAAGCACAGATTCAGGTAGAAATTCAAACAGTGTCCTCATTACAGGACAGAGGCCTAGGGTTTTTATGGGAAAAAGGAGGAAGAGGAGATAAGATGTTTTTAAGAAGAGTTCACTGATGCTGACAAGCTCTGCTCCTCTTGGCTCTGCACCATTGGTTATTGATTCTACCTTCAGAAAGGCCACAATCATCAGACCTTCGATCAGGATGTCCCTTCTCCTGCTGACTTCTCAAACAATTGCTGGTAAAACAATTGTTGTTTTGGCCCCAAAGGTTTGGCTCAGTCCAAGGTTCAAGGAACAAGATGAGCAAGGTGGTTCCTCTGGAATGGCTGCTCCGGCTCTATTTTAAAATGGCTCCACTTATGTCAGTTTTTCAGGTCATATACCTGTCCGTTTATGAGACGCTTTCCCATACAGCAACTCACTTCATCTGCACAACACAAGTGAAGTGGGCCATGTGGATATCGCCGCGCCGAGGAAAGAATTGACGCGACTCATCCAGCTCGCACAAGGAAGAGCGGGATGCGAGCCCAAGGCGGCGGTGCCCTCTGTCACCCGGCATCGCCAGGGGTTAGAATTGCTACGTTTGGACGATCTGTTTGGTCCAGAAAGCGTGCGCGCAGCCCGAGGTCGCGTGGGCGTGTTGGGAGGGGGCCACGCAAGCAGGGCGGGCGGACAAAGCCGGGTGTGAAAGGCCTCGGGTCGGAGAGACGGGTTCTCCACCGAGGCTCTGCTTTCGGACGCAAGAGGCTGGATGCGTGAGCCAGGTGGGGGAGCGGCCACGGTCAGGGACGGACGGGAGGGATCCGGGAGGGCCTTCTGCGCCTGTGGATCCTGGCCTGAGCCCTGCCTCCACGAGGGGCCGCCCCTCCCACGTTCCACCCGCCACTGTTCTGCTGGTGTTTACTCCCGGCTTTATCGACTCAGTTCTCAAACCTCCTCATTATTGTCTTGTGGTATCACCGGCGGTTTTGCTATGAGCGACACCTACCTTCTTTGGTTCTTTATTCTTAATTACTTTCTTTAAAAAATATATAAGAAAGAAAGAAAAAAACAAAATCAAAGTGGGTTCCTGTCATCTAGGCTTGGAAAGGTGTGGCCACCAATTACACTCCTGAGTGGAAGGAGCAGAATTGTGGTTCTGGTCTGGTATTTTTTGTTTATTGTGGTAAAATATACATAACATAAAACTCACCATTTTAACCATTTTAACGTTCACAGTTGGGTAGCATCTAGTATATTCACAGTGTTGGGCAACCATCACCACTAGCTGGTTCCAGAACTTTCATCACTCCAAATGGAAACCCTCCTACCCAATAGGCAGTCACTCCCTGTTCTCCCGGCCCCCAACCCCTGGCAACCGCCAGTCTGCTTTCTGTCTCTATGGATTTGTCTGTTCTGGACATTTCACATAAGTGGACCTTTTTATGGCTGTATAATATTTTACCGTGTGGATATACCACCTTGTCTATCCACTCATCAGTTGATGGATGTTGGGTTGTTTCCATCTTTGGGCTCTTGTGAACATACTGCTATGAACATCTGTGTACATGTTTTTATTTGAACGCTTGTTTTCAGTTCTTTTGGGAATATGCCTAGGAGTGGAATTGTTGGGTCATATGGTAATTCTATGTTTAATTTATTGAGGAATCCTGGTTTGATTTTTTTTTCTTTTCTTTTCTTTTTGTGGTTTGATTTTTTTTTTTTTTTGTGAGGAAGATCAGCCCCTGAGCTAACATCCATGCCAATCCTCCTCTTTTTGCTGGGGAAGACTGGCACTGGGCTTACATTTGTGCCCGTCTTCCTCCACTTTATGTGGGATGCCACCACATCATGGCCTGACAAGCGGTGCATTGGTGCGTGCACAGGATCCGAACCCTGGCCGCCAGCAGCAGAGCGTGGTCACTTAACTGCTACGCCACGGGGCCGGCCCCTGGTTTGATTTTTGATGTGCAATTTCAACCCTAATTTTAATGTCTCCATGCCTCAGCTTCCCCATATAAAACAGGTAGAGTGATACCAAACCATTTCTCGAGGGGCAGGGGTTCCAGGTCAGACTGGCGCTAGGGCTGCCTGCTGGGCCAGGGCCACCTGCGGGACAGAAAGACTGTCTCTCCCAGGCTGTGTGCCTGCCCCCGGCTCCTGGGGGTGTGGGCAACACTGAGACTCAGGGCCAGCGTGTATCAGCACTTGCTACGTTGCAGGCTCCGTTCTGGGTGAAAAGTGTGAATGAAATAGCACTTGTCCTTTTATCTGAACCCCTTCCCATGGCCACCCTCATTGTCCATTTTATTATTATTCTAATTGTTTAATAAAAATGTCCAGGTGTTATCTCACAAGGTTTGGTTACTATTTCCTTGTCCCCTTAATTGCTGTGGGAGGATCACGTGTCTGGGGCCCCGGGACCTATGGCAGAGGCAATATAGTATAGTGGTTGCTAGCATCTGGGCTCGAGTCTGGTCTGCACTACCTCCTAGCTGTGTGACCTGGGTCACCTTCCTTAAACTCTCAGTGCCGCATTTCTCCATCTAGAAAACTGAGCACTTCTTCATAGGGTTCTTGTGAAGTTGATAAGACTGAATACACATGGCATATATGTTCACTCCTAATCCCTAGAACCTGTGAATGGGACCTCATTTGGAAAAGGGTCTTTGCAGACGTAATTAAGTAAAGGATGTTGAGGGGAGATTATCCTGGATTACCCACGTGGGCCCTAAATCCAACAACAAGTGTCCTTATAAGAGACGAGAGGAGAAGACACTCGGGGAGAAGAAGGAGGAGGCCTTGTGACAATGGAGGCAGAGCTTGGAGTGATGCAGCCACAAGCCAAGGAGCTGGAACCACAGAAGCTGGAGTAGCAAGGAAGGATTCTCCCCTTGAGCCTCTGGAGGGAGCGTGGCCCAGTCGACACCTTGATCTTGGATTCTCGCTTCCAGAACTAAGAGAGAATAAATTTCTGTTGTTTTAAGCCACCCAGCTTGTGGTAATTTGTAATGGCAGCCGCGGGAAACCAATGCAACACTTGAAATAGGACTCTTGCTCAGTGCTTTTTGAAGTTAGCTACTATTATGGAAGGGGGTGTGAACTGCAGTCCAGAGCGTGCTGGGCCACAGACACCCCTGGGCTTTATGCTGGGACTCGGGATGGCTCTGGGCTCTCTGAAGCGTTTGAAAGGATGTGGTGGTCCAGGCTTCCATTCCCAGAGGACACTCTTTCCCCAGGGAACTGGGGATTGACCCAGAATTTCAGGAGACCTCTGGACTCAGGCCAGGTCCCCCAGCATCATGGAACATCCGGCGACAGGGAGGCCCTCCCAGGAGCTATTCTAGCAGGGGCCTGGGGTGGGCCTGCTGCCTCAGGGACCTTCAGGGACAGTGGGGATGTGCAGCCCACATTGCCCACGGCCGAGTGTTAAGTCCTGACCTGGTGTGCCTGGAGGCCATCTGATTCGGGGCCCTCACCCTTGTGGAGAGCCATCTCAGCTCTGTGCCAGGCCAGAGGCCGGGGCAGGAAACGCTGCCTCCAGCTGTGTTTGGTTGTGTGCGCCTTTGTGCTTGGGGGAGGATCAGGCTGAAATTCTAGGAATTTCCAGACGGACAGGGTTGGCTGAGGGAAGCTGAAGATAAAGGAATGTGAGAGGCTCGAGGTCTAGCTGGGAAGATGTGAAGCCCTCAGCTCTCCAGGGATCCAGGAGCCTCTTCCAGCTTCGGACACTTCAGCAGCAGCACAGGACGCCCGGGGCTCGTTTGTCCCTCTGTTCTCTGCAGGGACTGTCCTTTCCAGATCTCAAAGCTCTTACGGTGTCTCAACAATTACACTGCCCAGTGGAGGGATCGCTGCTTTCCAGACATCAGCTAAAAGCGTAAAGCCCCTAACACTGGTCAGTGAGTCATTTTATAACCAGAATGATCATCCTCTGGTATATCTTCTGTTCCAAAATCTGGGTTTTTGTAAACTGAGTTTCCTGGAGTGGTCACATGTATAAAGGAAGAAAAGGAGGAGAGCAGGTTCTGTTCTTATTTGTGTCATTAAATACATTACCTTAATTAATCTTCACAACCACTCCATGTGGTGAATGCTGTTATTTTATCCCCCTTCTTAGGGATGGATCCAGGTTTTTGAGTCCCTGAAGCTTACAAAATTGGGGGACCCCCTTTAAAAAAATTAAATTGCAATTAGACAATTATAAATACAAAAACAGATACAGAACCTTGGCAAATGAGGGGTCCCAGTGCTTCATTGGCTTCATGGCCTGGTCTGCAGATGCAGAAATTGAATCTCCGAGAGGCTAAGTCATTTGTCCAAGGTCACACAGCTCATAATAAGTGGAGGGGGAATTTAAAGCCAGGTCTGCCTGACTCTTCGTCATCATACTACTCTTCTCTGAGAATGAGAATACACACACATAGCATCGACTGTGTGCCAGCACTGTTCTAAGCACTTGGCATATGGTAAATCATTTAATTCTCACAACAACCCTATGATGTAGGTGTTAATTTTCCTGCCCACTTTTATATATGAGGACATTGAGGTACAGAGAGTTTAAGTAACTTGCCCAAGGTCACACAGCAGTAAATGGGAACCCTAAAAGATAGTGAGAAGAACTGGTTTGCTGAGACATACAGGTTGAGTTTGTAGGAAACAGAACCCAGAAGATGTACCCTCAGCCTCCTTCAATACCAAATGATCTTGAAAGGAAAATTGAACCTGAATCTGTTGTATTATGGCTTCTCTAAGATCTTAACCTCTAACCCCAGTCAAATCCTTGGCTCTCAACCTGATGTTATGGTAACTTTGTCAAGTAGTCTAGTCCATACAGCCAGGATTTAAAAGAGGATTTAAAGAGATAGGATGGTGAGTTTATCATAATTCACACTGTTAAATAATATGTACCATAGTCTTTGACCCAATAATTCTTCTGGAAATCTACACTGAAGAAATCATCTTAAAGACAATGCTTTATGCATAAGGATGTTAATTCTTAATGTTAAGAATGTTAACAGTAAAAACTGGAAAATAATTCAAATGTCCTGCAATAGCAGAATGGTTAAACAAATTATGAAGCATTAGGCAACAAGAAAACATGATGTTTACAGAGAGTTGGTGTTGTTATGTTAGGCTTTAAAAATAGTTTATAAAATTATATACATAATTTATTAGTTGTATATTGCTGCATAACATTTCCCAAAACATAGTGGCTTAAAACAACACACATTTATTACCTCACAGATGGTGTGGATCAGGAATCTGAGCACACCTGAGCTGAGTTCTCTGTCTCTGAGTTTCTCACGAAGCTACAAAGTGTCACAAGGGCTGTGGTCTTGTCTGAAGACTTGACTGGGGCAGGATCTGCTGGTAAGCTCACACACATGGTTGTTGGCAGGATTCAAGACCTCAAGGCTGTGGGAATGAGGCTGCCCTCAGCTCATTGGCTGGTGGCCCTTTCTATCAGGGCAAGCCTGTGAGAAGACGCAGACAGAAAGAATGCCGGCAAGATGGAATTCAGTCTTCTCTAATCTAATCTCAAAAATGACATTTTATCACTTTTGCCATATTCTACTCATTACAAGCAAGTCACCAGGTCCAGCCCACACTCAAGGGGAGGGGATTACACAAGGGTGTGACCACCAGGAAGTGGGGATCAATGAGGGCCATTTTAGAAGGCTGCCTAGCATACATGGTACAGTTTTAACTTTGTCAAAACTGTATACATAGGACAAAGATTGGAAGGACACACATAGCCAAATGATGACAGTGGTTCTTTCTGGGTTGGAGGGTCAAGGTATTGGTTCTTTTCTTCTTAAAATGCTTCTATATTTTTAAAAGTTCTAATAATGATCAAGTATTACTGTGAAATGATGGTGCTCAGTTTTACTGACTGCCGAAGCAGAGAAGAGTCTGACCACCGTGCAGCCATGCTCCCGAGGCAGGTAGAGTCAATATGCGGGCAGTGGGCACAGGGTCGGGCTACCTGTACCCCCTGCCCTGGTCTTTCCCAGGAGTGGGAATGGAGTGTTCTGACTCTGAGTTTGAGCCCTTCGAGGAAGACTTGGGCTTGGCAGCTGGACCCAGAGGGAGGAAGTAAATGGACACTAATGGGTCGAGAGCAATAACTCTGGGGGCCTCTGGCCCGTCCTGGATGCAGCCAGGGGGGACTGCAGGGGCTGGCTTCAGATCCTAGTGCTCTCGTCTAGAGGACGAGGGGCTAATTCCCCAAAGACAGAGCCTGCTGCCTTGCTCTCCCCAGCTGAACATGCCGCTCTTATTCCCAATTCGGACCTTTGCCATCACTGCTCCTCCTCCCTGGAAGGTCCCCTCCTTCCTCCCTCTACTTCCTGGCCCAATTCAAGATCCACTTGCTCATAGGGCCCTTCTAGACTACCCCAGCAGTCCCTCTGGGAATCCTGAGAATGATAATGCAGTGTAGACTTACATCACTCATCCAACCTTTGGTCCTTTCGGTTTTGACATGCCTCTTTTCCCCTTCTCTCTTGCATGACAAGAGTAGCTGACAGAGCTATGTGTCAGGCACTCCCCATGGACTGTTCACGTGTCTTCTATGGATTATCTCATTTAATCATCAGAACAAGTGAGGCAGCTGCTTATTTCCCGCCCATTTTACAGAAGAGGAAGCAGAGGCTGCAAGCTGTGAAGTGTCTGATCCAGAGGTCACACAGCCAGGGAGTGGCAGAGCCAGGACCCCAAGAACAGATATCAGTCTGCTCCTAACCTCTTTGTGCCTGACCTGTCTTCCAATTAAACTAGAAACTCCGAGAGGTGCCTTAGACCTCCTGTGTCCCCATGGCCTGGCTGGATGCCCAGTCCAGAGTGGGTTTGCAGTGTCAGTGGAGAAGTCTGCTGGGTCAGGGAGGGGCTGGGGCATTTTAAAGAGGGATTCTTCTCCAGCTGGTGCCAAGCTTGGGGCTGGGAGGAGAAACCGCAGATAGAAGGGTGTGTTCCCTCTGCAAATGGGCCTCTTGGGGTGGACCTGCTCTGCTGGAAGGCTCCATTCTGGATCCAGCCACAATGCCCTTAGGCTCCAGCCCAAAGTCCTGCCCTGATCAGCCAAGCATGGGGCCCCTTGCTCTTCTGAAGGCTGACCTTGAAAGTCACCTCATCCTGGAAGGGTCTGATTTTCACTTGGTGCTGGTGTCTCCAAAGAACTTAATAGTTTTTCTAGTTTCTACAAATGTTCCTAGGCCCCTGGGAACAAGACTCAAGTCTAAGATCCATCACCCATCACTTCCAGCTGTGTGACTTCAGGCATGTCCCTTCTGGACCTCAGGGTCCCATCTGCATAGCAGGAACCATGTACCAGCTCTGCACCCTTCCTCTCCCAGCAGCGTGAGCTAGTGCATCCTAGTACCCCAAGGGCTCTGACAGCTAGTACCCCGAGGGCTCTGACACCTGGCACACCAAGGGCTCTGACATCTGGCACCCCGAGGGCTCTGACGCCTGGCACCTCGAGGGCTCTGATGCCTGGAACCCCGAGGGCTCTGACAGCTACTACTCCGAGGGCTCTGACACCTGGCACCCAGAGGGCTCTGAGAGCTAGTACCCCGAGGGCTCTGACACCTGGCACACCAAGGGCTCTGACACCTGGCACCCCGAGGGCTCTGATGCCTAGCACCCCGACGGCTCTGACAGCTAGTACCCCGAGGGCTCTGACACCTGGCACCCTGAGGGCTCTGATGCCTGGCACCCCGAGGGCTCTGACACCTGGCACCCTGAGGGCTCTGACACCACTTTCTGAGAGCCTATCAGGCTGGGTATCCTGCTGGCATTTCATTTACGTAAACTCACTTCATCCTCACAGCAATCCAGCTAGGAATTCACTGTTACCTCTCTGTTTTGTTTATCTAATTCAAATTCTATTTTTAAATATATAATAATTGAAACAATTTAAGACTTTAAAGCTCCAGAAGGTACACCCTGAAAAGCTGCCCTCCCTCCCCATTCCTCAGCCACTCAATTCCCCTTCCTGGAGGCGACCCCCACAGCCCATTTTTTGTTTATCCTTCCGGAGACACTTTATGCATCACGAGCAAATGTGTGTAACTATTATGTCCCCCTCCCCTGCCTCCTTGAATGGCGGCACTCTGTGCGTGCATTCTGCACCATGCCTCTTCTACTGAACAAGACACTCCACCCTCATTGTTTAACCAAGAGGACCCTGAGGTTCACAGGGGTTGTGGAGCCTGGATGGTAAAAGCAGGTCTTTCAGAATGCACAGCCCTTGAGGCTCTGACTCTGGAGGAACACCAGTTGGCCTGGGCCTCCTGGATGTGCCCATTCAGGTCCTCTCCTGAGTGAGCCCTGGGCTGTTCTCATCACCACACCTCCCTGTGCCAAGAGAGCTGGGAAAGAACCAACCAACGGCCTGGCCTGGCGGAGGGCTCGAGGACCTGGAGAAAAAAGAGTTTTGTTCTCCACTCTCTGAAGACTGGCAGAAGTTGGCCTGCCGGGCCATGCTGCCTTTCTCTTTACTCTCTATAAGCGCAAAAATGTTTTCTCTTCCTGCCAAGACGTGATGGCAGCCTGGTGGGTCCTGTGGTGGCCCCTCCAAGGGCCTGGCTCCCACGCCTCACATCCTTTTGATGGCCTTGCTGTCGATGGGCAGCTGCGGTGGTCCCTGCCAAGGCCTGGGGACCTGGCCTCCCTGAGAATGTGCCTCTGCTCCCATGTCTGGATCTAATTGCTGCGCTGGGAAGGAACTCTCCGTGCCCATGCTCTGTGCCAACCAGCCTTCTGGGATTGGCGTGGGGGTAGGGGGGCAGGGAGAGCTGGCCAGTCTGGGCTGGTGAGGAAATGTCCTTGGTAGTTTAACGTGTATTTATGCTTTTCCCTACAAAGAGCTCCATTTGCAGCCTCCCTGTCACACGCTCTCCGCCAGGCTCTCAGCTCCTCAAAAACACTCAGTCTGAAAGGTCCGCTGGGAGGCTGCAGGCAGCTTCCGGTGCAGCTTGCTTCCCAGGGTGCCTGCTCCCCAGTCCAAGCTCGCTGGCTGAGGTGGGGAGGCGCAGCTCCGGGGGAGTGCTCAGAGCCTGGGAGCTGCTCATTGCTGACAGCTCTGACCAGATTTCTTCCCAGGAGAGCCAGTGTCCCACCCAGGCCAGGATTTACTCTTTGTGCCCTTAGAGCCTGGGCTTCCCGGCGAGGCGCCCAGCAGCTGTGTCCCTGAGCTAATAGCAAGTGGGAGATTTCTCTGTGCCTCATCCTTGCAACTGTGAAACGAGCTCAATAAGATTTGATGAGGGTGAGGGAGCCCAGATGAAGCAGGGAGAGGGGCAGGCTCCAGCTGAGTCTCCACGGGGAGAAGTTTTGCTGGAGGAGCAGAAGTGGAGGGGCCTGCTGGGGGGTGGGGAGAGGAGAGGGCTCTGTGTTGGCTGGGTCCACACTGGCCCCTGGGGGAATGGGGCCCCTAAACCTGACACTGGGGAGATGTGGCCCAGGGCATCTTCAGCAATGGGCCTGTCCTTTGGGGGATGACGAGAAGGGGCATCAGTGTTTGGGATGTAGGGCCTGCGCCCTAAGAACTGAGCAGCATGGTGTGAGACAGAGCCCACTGAGAGCAGGCTGCTGGGGGCATGGAGGCTACACAGTCTGGAGATTCCAATGGCAGCAGCAGGGAAGATGGTCAGGGTGCTTGGAGTGGGCAAGAAAACGGCCGTCGATTCTTCTGGCAGAGCCCAGGACAGCAGTTGTGCACGAGTTCTCTGGGAGGTGCTGGGGAAACCAGTCGGGGGCTGTCACTCCGAGGACACAGGAGCCAGGTGCCAGGCGCTAACTCGGAAGGGGGAGGGCCTTGGGAGACCCCCTCCCCCCACGTTCATCAGGGAGGTCCGGCGACAAGTGGGCATCCCCTTGCTGCTTCAAGGAGGAAATGGGTTTTCCGAGTCCTGCTGAGATCTTGACATTGAAGCTGGAAGGCCTTACGGAGAGCAGCAGAGAGGGCGCAGTGTGCAATTCCAGCTGTTTGTCCTGTCTCTGAGAACCACTGAGGTCTCTGTTAGAACGTGTCACAGGTCCCTCTGCCTTGTTAGCCCTGGATGAGCTTGCTTTTCCGCTGGGCTTCGAGCTCCTTCTGGTCCCCTTTATGTCCCTTTGGCATCCAGCACCAGGCCTGGCAGAGACTAACTGCTCACTATGAGGATGGAGAATTTCAGGAATCATCTGTAACTTTCCAGGGCCACTTTGTAAGCGTGGATAAGTAACCTGGATCAACTGTAGTTTGTAATTTGAGGTATCCGGTTGGCTTTCTGTATCTCTCCCCACCTTAGTTCCTTCCCCTCCCATCCCAGTAGAAAAGAGGTTTTTAGCATAATAATGCAGCAAAGTCAAGTTAGGAGAGGTGATGAGAAAGGTCTGCCTGCCCTGCTGACTCTCACCTTGATGAATCTGAAAGGCCTGAGCCTCCTTGAGCCTCCATCCCCGCCCACCCTCCTAGGATGGAACCAGGAAGAAGATCCCAGATCTCCAGACCACACAGGGCAGCCGCCAAGGTGGAGCCAGGCTTTTGGGGAGGGGGGAGAGGACAGAAAGGGGAAAGGAAGGGATACTAGAGAGAAAAAGGGATGCCCAGATCTCTCTCCAAGTCTGCCCTTACTGGAAAAGTCAGGTTTTGCACCATCCTCTGAAATTCATGATTGACTATTAAGATTTTTTTCCAGGTAAAGGACATTACCTATAATACATTCTTGTGTATTGTAACTGGATGGTAAAGTGCCAAGCGCGTGGCTAAGAGTTCATCCACGGAGGAAAACTAGAGAAGTGAACGGTCTGATCCCTGGGGTAAGGTTGGGGATTCGGGGGTCAAGGCCCAAGGTCCCCATGACTTGGGCAAGAAAATAGGACCTGGAGTGAAGCAGCTGGCAGATCAGTCCTCTTTGCAAGGGGGTAGATTCTAGGTTCAGCAAGGGCTTGAGAATATGATGCTTCTGTAGCATTTATTGAGCATCTACTGTATGCCTGGCACTGTGATCAGAAAGATGGAAAAGATGGTCATTTCCCTCAAGGAGATAACAGTCTTGTGGGTAAAGAAAGGATATGGGAACAAAACAAATTTTAGCTCCTTCTATGTCCCTGGCCCTGTGTAGGTCACAGCTTTTTCTTTTAACATCATCCTTTTGAGAAACAAGAGAATCAGAGGGAAGGAAAGGATCTTGCCCAAGGTTTCTCCAGGCTGGCTTCATGGGCAGGAGACCAGTGCATTCTCCCAGGGCCCCTCTCTTAGGAGGCCCCGTGCGTGGTTTAGAGCTCTGCCGTCGTTGTCTTGAAATTCTTAATAATTTTTTTTAACAAAGAGCCTTGCATTTTCATTTTGCACTGGGCCCCACACATTATGTAGCCAGTCCTGATCACCCCACTACAAAAATGGCAGAGCCAAGTTCAATCCCAGTTTGGAGGACCCGGAACTCCATGGCCTTCTCGTGTGCTAACGTTGCCTTATGGCCAGTAGGCACTCAAAACCTTAGCTCCCTCCCACCCCTTCTTCTGCAAATATCTGGGTGGAGGCGAGCGAGGGAGGGCATTCCTGCAGAGCCAGGCAGGTGGAAACACACAGGTTCTGCCTTCTCCCTGTGTCTGCCTCCATTTTCACAGTATGGGTTGCCTCCTTAGAGCTGACGAGTTTCCCATCTACTGGGAGCTTTCTTTCCAACTGCCTGGATGCCTCACAACATCTCAGCTTTACATTCCCAAGCACAAAGATCACCGGAAGGATGAGCTCCCCCCACCCCACCCCCAGACAGCGACAGAGGAGGAGGGCCAGCCTCCGCTAAGAACACTACTGCGCCTTTACAAGTAGTGATTTCAAAGCTCCAGCTGAGTCTTTGTGTGTGTACCTGAGAGCAGCCTTTAAGGAGTCTGGGCTCGCTGGGACCCTTTCTTCTTCCTGCCAGGACCAAGGGGCTGGGGCAGGGTGGTGTTTAGTACTAACTTGGTATCAGACGGGCAGCCTCGCAAATTGTAGGGCCCTTAGGAACATTGTCGTGTCCTCCTTAAGGGTTAGGTGGTACTATCTCTGAGAATGAACGTCTGCCCTTTGGAAACATGGGGGTATCTGATTCGGCAGTGATGAGCTGGATCACCGGAAAATGAAGACGCTTTTCTGCAAGTCACTTTGCTGGTGAGACTTTGAAGGGATCTGGACTTGGTGTGCCAGAGCTCCGTGTCTGGTGGGATCCCCAGGGGCATTAATCAACATTCTAGATCCTGGAAAGACCAATAGACTCTACAATCTAAATTCCAGAAAGACAAATAACTTAGACCTATGGATGTGCTGGGGAAGGAGTGAATTCTGGCTCAAGGCCCATGTCCCACAGAGTTCCTCTACTGAGGTTACTAGACACTCGGAGAATGAAGACAGGAGGGGAGCAAGGCTAGGAACTGGGACACCCCCAAGGGCCCTGTGAGAAAGGCCTAATGTCTTAGGATCAAGAGGTTGGCAGTGCTGAGTGAGGGGTTTAGGGGCCCCAGGCCCTGTTGAGAACTGGAGGGTAAAGATTCAGTACAAATCACTGCTGGGGAAGAAAAACACTTTTTCTCTATCCTCTTAGATCCAGTACCTGGGGGCCTGTGAATTAAACTGACAAAAGGCAGATTAACAAGAGAAAAGACTTTATTTACACACAGGAGTGCTCAATGATGAGTAACTAAAAGGGGGAGCTAGCATTAGGGGCTTGTATATCTAACTTAGTAGGGGAAAGGGAAGGGAGAATAAAGGCTCCTATGGGAAGAATAGGTTTCTGTAGGAGAACAAAGGGGACATAAGAATGTTTGTGATGTTTGACTATAAAGATATAAGTGGTCCTTCTGTCTTCTTCAGGGCCATAAAACTCTAGAGAGGGGATTTATGAAAGGTTTACTCTTGATCTTTTTCCTGGCAGCAGACCTGACCCAAAGAGGGAATTTATGGCAATCCTCATTTCTTAGAAGTTTCTGCTTTTAGTCAGATGGGGAAGCTTCCAGAAGGCTTCTTTCTACATCTGTTGAATCTCAAATGTTTTCAGCTTAAAATATTCTTTGTACCAACTCTGGGGTTCTGAGTGGGTCCTCACACTGCACAGCTTGGCAATTGCTCAGGAAATATTTTTGAATGAATACTGTAGAGTTAGGCAGGGAGGCTGGTTGTCTGATGGCCAAGCATGTGACACAGGGACTGGGGCAGGAGTTGAAGCCCAAATTCCCCTCTCTGGTGAGGAGGTTGCCCCATACAGCCAAGCTGAGCTCCCTCTGGGCTCAGAGGCTTATTTGAAATCTGGCAAAGCCTGGACTGACCAACTTGCTCACCTGGCAACTTTGCAAAAGCTCATCTGACGTCTGCTAGGACTCGGGAGTTGACTTCTAAGAGGCTTTGAGGCCGCAGCTATAGAGGAGTAGGTTTGGAGCAAGAAGTCGGAAATTTTAAGTCTGCTACTCAGTTCATTGAGAGGATTGACGTTTTCTTGGAAGAAATGGGAAAATGAGTGTCTGACAAGTTCTCCTGGGGCTGCTGGCTTGAAAGGGGGGCAGTCAGTAGGAGAAAGAAGACAATCAGCTCCCAAAAAGGTCAGAGATATTGGTATGAAAAAGGTGCTTAAAGAGAGCTCCTTCCAGCTGGGGGGTGGGGAGAGGGCGGAGCTGGAGAGGCTAGGGGTTGGGTGGTGGTGGAAGGTTACCAGTGACAAACCCTCCTGGGCTGTGGTTTGCTGACCGCCCCTCATCTCTGCCCAATCTGGGGCTTTTGCTCCAGCCCTCTCTGGGTTTGATTTCCAAGAAGGGACTTGATGTTCTTCCGGAAATGGCCTTGCTCTGGACTCAGGCGTGAGATGGGTTGTCCAGATGTTCAGCTGGCCCAGTTAGAAAGGCTTCGAGCAGCGCCCTATAAAAATAGATCTTTCTAAGGCATTTCTTCCCCGTCCTTTCTACTCTGCAGACCAAATACCCAACCCAGGTGTGGGCGTGTATCTTTTCCACAGCAAATGCAGCTTCTAGAACCACTCTGGGCCCATGAGGCAACTTCGCTGGATGCCACTGGCTTCCTGGGAAGGAGGAAAGGAGACACACTTTGTGTGAAGAAAATAAATGTGTCTGACTAGCAGCTCGGCAAAGGTCATCAGGCAGGTAAGATGTGAAGTGGGGCTCGAATCCAGGTCCCAGGTTCTAAATCCTTCTGTACAACACCAACTGCCTGTCTCAGAGGAGCAGACAAACCCGGTGAGAGGACATCTCAGGGCACCACCAACCGTGCACAGGAGACCTTGGCTGTTCTGAGAGTCAGGGCTTCAGGCGTTCGGAGAAGGGGAAGTCAGTCAGGGTGGAGGAAGCTGCCAGAGAAATCAGTGAGGACAGTGGTCAACAGAAGCCCCGCCCGAAGTAGGAAAATCACATAAAGAAGCCTCAGACTGCGGCCTAAGCTTTTGGTTTCAGTGAGAAAACACTTTTACATTTTTAAACTGAAAGCATATTTATTCCCCAGCGCCGGCCCCTGGCCCTTGGCCTCTGGCTTGGAAACAAAAGGGGGTTGTTTGGTGCCTGGGCTGGGCTGCTTGCTCACAGATCGTGATGTGTGCTCAGAGCATCTGCTTTGGGAAAGAGGGTGCGCATTCGGAGGGTGTGAGTGTGGGGCTGCTTCTGTGCTGCTCAAGCCCACGTGATGCTGGACAGCAGAAGAGGAGGCGCTGGACCGGACAACCGCATCCCTCCTCTCCACGTTGATGGAGTTGGGCAGTACCGACAAATAATCATAAACCAGCATCCTGGAGATAGGGCCGACCTCAGAGATCACCTGTCCTCACCGTCCCTCTCGTACACTGTCCTCCTTTGCTTCAATCCCTCCAGTCACAGGGAGCCCACCGCCCACAGCAGTCCGTCCCCCGTTGCGTACAGAGCTGCAGTCATTGGAGAGCACTTCCTTCTCCTGCATACAGTCTGCTTTGCTGTCACCTCTACGCCCTGGTTCTGGTGCTGCCCAGTGGGGACAGGCACTTCGTTCATCCCACAAATATTTTAGGGGTGCTTCCTTTGTGCCAGGCACTGCACCCAGTCCTGGAGATAAGGAGCTCACCCGGTGTGGATGAGATAGATAAGTAACAGGCAATTTATTCCAATAAGAGTCACCACCACCCACTTAGTTGCTCAGGCCAGAACCTGGGTGTCATCCTTGATTCCTCTCTTGCCTAACCCCACACAGCCTATCCACCTGCAAGTCTTGTTGGCTCAACTCCCAAAATATTTCCAGTATCCATCCTCTTCTTTTCAACTCCACTCCTTTCACCCTGGCCGGAGCAACCATATTCTCTCTCCGGGACCACTGCACTGGCTTCCTAACTGGTCCCTGGGTTTCTCTCCTGTCTCCCTATAGTCCATTCTCCACATAGCAGCCAGTATCATCTTTTAAAAATAATGGCACCCTTCCCCTTAAAGTCCTTCAATAGAATTTTTTTAACGAAAACTTTTCACGAAGTGCAACACATATTCAAAACATCACACAAATCGTAAGTGTATGCCTTGATGAATTTTCACAAAGTGAACACACCCATGTAGCTAGCCATCAGAGCAAGAAACAGAACATTTCCAACCCCCTGAGAGTTCCTCCTGTGCCTCTTTCAGTCACTAGCCCTCCACCAAGAGTAACCACTATTCTGACTTCGAAGCCGTTGGTTAGTTTTGCCTGCCTTTGACCTTTATATAAATGGAATTATGGAGCATGTACTCTTTTGTGTTTGGTTTCTTTTTCTCAACATTCCATTTACTGAGTGACCAGTAAAGAATGTGGATTTTATTCTATGTGCAAAACTATAAATACATGAAATCTATTGGAGGGGTACAACCACTGTGGAACGTTGTTTGGAGGTATCTACTACAGCTGAGCATGTGCATGCCTTATGATTCAGCAATTCCTAGGTAAACGTCCAACAGTGATGTGTGCATATGTTCACCAAAAGACATGTATGAGGATGTTAATATCAGCCCCAAACTGGAAACCATCAGAAAAGCCTTATTATTGCCTCATTTTACAGATAAGGAAACTGAGGCTCAGACAGATACTGAAGAATGTCTTAGTCTGTTCCAGCTGCTATAACAAAACACCAGAGATTGAGTAGCTTATAAACTACAGAAACTTACTTCTTACAGTTCTTGAGGCTGGGAAGTTTAAGATCAAGGTGCCAGCAGATTTAGTGTTTAGCGAGGGCCTGCTTTTGGGTTCATAGATGGCACCTTCGTGCTGTGTCCTTAACATGGTGAAAGGGGCAAGGGAGCGCCCTGGCCTCTTTTATGAGAGTGCTAATCCCCTTCCTGAGGGTTCCACCCTCATGACCAAAGCACCTCCCAAAGGTGCTCCCTCCTACTACTATCGCAACGGGCATTATGTTTCAACATATGAGTTTTGGGGGACACATTCAGTCCATAGCCAAGAACCTGCCCAAGATCACCCACTTGGCATATGGCAGGACCAGGATTCAAATTCAGGCTGACGAGGCCCTGCTGGGGCTGGCCCCGGTCCCCCTCTGCAGCCTCTTTGGGTTCAGCTCCCCTCTCCTCTGGTCAGTCCGGTTATGTTGGCCAGTATGTTCTCTTGGTTAATCAGCCAGGCTTGTGCCTTTCTCAAGCTCCTTTCTTCTAAATTAAGTTTTAGAATAGTTTTATATTGAGAGAAAACTTGGAAAGATAGTTCAGAGAGCCCCTGGACATCCCTCACCCAGTTCCCCCCGTTGTTAACATCTTACATTACTATGGCGCATGTGCCACAACTGAGAAACCAATGTTGGCACTGTATTATGAACTAACTTTCATATTTTATTTGGATTTCACTAGCTTTTCTGCTCACGTCCTTCTGTTCCAGGGTGGCATCCAGGATGCCACATTACATTTATCATCATGTCCCCGTCTCGGAGGCCTGTGATAATTTCTGACTTGCCTTGACAGTTTTGAGGAGTATTGGTCTAGTGTTTTGTAGAGTGCCCCACAATTTGGGTTTGTCCGATATTTTTCTAATGGTTAGACTGGGGTTATGGGTTCTTGAAAGGAAGACTGCAGAGGTGGAGTACATGTTTCATAATATCATATCGGGGGTAAATGCTATCAACATGACATACTGATGCTGTTCACCTTGATCACCTGGTCAAAGGAATAGGTAGCTTTTCTGAAATATTTCTCCTCCAAAAAGTTACTTCTCTGCCCATCTTTTCCATACTCTACTCCTAGGAAACAAGTCACTGAGCAGAGTCCATGCTCCAAGTGAGGGGAGGGCCGGTAATGTCCACCTCTTGGAGGAGGGAGTAGCTACAGAAATTATTTGCAATTCTTCTGTAAGGAAGACTTGTCTGTTCTATTTATTTATTTATTCAATTATTTATTTGTACCACTATGGACTCATGGATATTTACTTCACACTTCGGGTTATAATCCGACACCACATTATCTATTTTGTTGCTCACGTTTTTCCAGTTTTGGTGACTGGCTGCTCTTTCAGCTTAGCTCTTTTGTCCATTTCACATGTCCTCATCCTCTTGTTTTTTAAAGCACTTTTTGGATGCTCCAGGCTTATCTTGTATTCTCTCTGCTCTAGCCCCAGAATCAGTCATTTCTCCAAGGAAATCTGATTCCTTTCATTGGAAAAATGTATTAGAGACCAAGGTCTGAGCACTGGTGTGCTCACTGCAACAGGCGTGTCACTGCTTCTAGGCCCTCTCAGCAGCCAGAGCTAGGAAATATACACATGTATTTTAACCTGTGTATATACACGTAGCTATAATTATTTCTGTCCCTATCTGTCCGTATCTAGATTAAATTAAACATGAATCCATACTGACGCCTCTGACTAATCCAGTACCATGTGGTTTATTCCAGTCTCCCTCTTTGCTTATTTATAACTTTCCTCTCCTACAGTGAGAATCCTGACTCCTGCCATCAACCATCCATTTGCTTGCTTGTTTAACCCCAGTATACATGCACAGCAGCCTCAGAATTGTTACCCTGTATGCCTGTGAGAAACAACTTTACTGATTCTAGGGTTCAGTTCTTTTTGTCTTTAGCCTTATGATTTCCAGTCAAAACACTGTTTTCCAAAGTTATTTAGGTCAGTTCCTCTCCACACACACCCCCAAACCTCCCCACCACCCAACAACTGCCTGCAGTGAAGTTATGTCATACATTTGCAATCCATTTAGATTCTTTTGTCACAGCCTGGGGGCCCCCAACATACTGGTTGATTTAAAAAAACTTGCATATGTTAAAGTCCACTCTCTGTGCTGTAAAGTTCTATGGATTTGGCAGTTGCACAGCATTCCGTAAATACCACCCCAGCATCATACAGGATAATCCCATCACCTACAAATTCCCCCATGCTTCCCCTCTGCAGTCTCCCACTTCCCCTTCCTCAAACCCCTGTCAAGCGCTCATCTATTTTTTGTCCCTATAGTTTTGCTTTTCCCAGAATGTTATGTGAATAAAATCATACAGCATATAGCCTTTTTGGCCTATGTTCTCACACTTGGCGAAATGCTTTTAAGATTCATCGATGTTGTGTGAATCAACAGCTCAGTCCTTTTTATCACAGAACAGTATTCCATTGGATGGTTGTGCCACAGTTTATCCACTCACCTACCGAGGGACATCTTGGTTGCTTCCAGTTTTTGACGACTGTGTATGAAGCTGCTGCAAACATTTGTGTACAGGTTTTCGTATTAACGTAAGTTTTAATTCACTTGGGTAAACACCCAGGACGGAAATTGCTTCTGGGTCATATGGTAAATCTATGCTTAACTTTATAAGAAACTGCTAAACCGTCTTCCTAAGTGGCTGAACCATTTTGCATTTTCACGAGCAATGAATGAGAGTTCTTGCTGTTTTGCATTATTGTCAGCATTTGATATGGTCAAGTTTTTTGGATTTTAGCCATTCCAGTGGGTACCCAGTGATATTAACAGTTGTTTACATTCCTTTGTTTTTTTTTTTTTTTGAGGAAAATTGGCCCTGAGCTAACATCTGTTGCCAATCTTCCTCCTTTTTTTTTTTTTCCTTTTTTCTCCCCAAAGCCCCAGTGGATAGTTGTATGTCATAGTTGTACATCTTTCTAGTTGCTCTATGTATGACGCCGCCTCAGCATGGCTTGATGAGCGGTGCGCGTAGGTCCACGCTCAGGATCCGAACCGGTGAACCCCAGGACGCTGAAGCGGAGGGCATGAACTTAACTGCTAGGCCACTGAGCTGGCCCCAGTTGTTTGCATTCTCATTTCCTTAATGAAAAATCATGTTGAGCATCTCTTCATACGCTTATTTGCCATCCACCTATCTTCTTTTTCTGTTTAGAACTTTGGCCCATTTAAAAAATTGAGTAGTGAGCTTTTTCATTTTTGAGTTTTAAGAGTTCTTTATTTATTCTGGATACATATTCTTTATTAGATGTGTGATTTGCATATATTTTCTCCCAGTCTGTGGCTTGTCTTTTAATTTTCTTAACAGCGTCTTTCACAGAGCAAACAGTTTACTTTTGATAAAGCCCAATTTAAATCATTTTTTCTTTCATGGATCCTGCTTTTGGTATTGTATTTAAAATTCATCACCAAACCAAAGATCATGCAGGTTTTCTTCTAGAAGTTTTATAGTTTGGTGTTTTACAGTTAGGTCTATGATCCATTTTGAGTAAAATTTTTATAAGATGTGAAGTTTGTTCTTGTTTTTATTTTTTGGCATACAGATATCCAGTTGTTCCAGTACCCCTTGTTGAAAAGACTATCCTTTTTCCATTGTATTGCCATGGTACCTTTGTCAAAATACAGGTGACTATACTGATGTGGGTCCATTTCTGAGCTCTCTGTTCTGTTCCTTTCTCAGAACTTTTGCTTCCTCAGATCCTCGAAAGGCTGGCTTCTGATCATTCAGGGTCTCAGCAGGAATGTTACCTTTTCAAAGAGGCCTTTCCTACTCACCCTGTCTAAACTAGTCTCCCTTCCCTCCTCCTTGTTATGTCATATCATCCTGTTGTGTTGTCTTCGTAGCACTTACTAAGACCTGAAATTATCTTCTTTTCTTTTTCTTTTTTTTTAAAGTTTGAGATATAATTGACATATAACAATATATTAATTACCTTCTTTTCTTCCGTACTTAAAGCCCATGTGAACAGTGACCTCATGGGTCCTGTGGACAACTGTTCCCTTAGTTCCTGGAATGGCGCTTGGCTCAAATAATGTTGGTGGAATAAAATAACAATTCAATTCTCTCTCTTTCTTAAATTAATTAATTATGTATTGTGGTCAAAAGCAAAAATTTACCATCTTAACCATTTTTAAGTATACAGTTCAGGAGTGTCAAATAGATTTACTTTGATGTGAAACAGATCTCCAGAACTTTTCCATCTTGCAGAAGGGAAACTCTACACCCATTAAACCACACCCCCCTTTTCCACCCTCCCTGTAGCCCGTGGTGACTGCCATTCCACTTTTTATTTCTAAGAATTTGACTACTTGAGATACCTCATGTAAGTGGAATCATGGAATCATACAGTATTTGTCCTTTTGTGACTCAATCCTCGTTCGACTTTTGTTTTTACACAGACACACATCCACGTGGAAGGTATTCCACCGCGTGCTGTTGATGAGCATGGGGGCTGTGGACGGGCATTCTACCTTGCCCATTCACATTCTTTCACGTGCAAATTTCCACATCCTTTTCACTTGTTATAAGTATACTGTGGGGTCTGTCATAGCAAGTTTGTTTAGCTCTCCACCTCTGGGCATTTTGGACTGTTATCAATTTTTCAAAATGGTGAATAGTGGTGCTATGTGCATCCTTGTATACTATTTTTTATTTGGGTAATTTCCTTGTGGTGAATTTGCCCAAAGTAGAAACTAGGTCAAGTTTTGTAGGTCTTTCTACAGTCAGACTTCAATCCAGAGAGACTGAATCAACTTGTAGTTCCACCAATGAGATGTAAATGTATTTGTTTCTCACAGCCCCATCAACTTTGAGTTTTGTCAATTTAATTGTTTTTTGTTAAGTTTCTGGAAGACAGAGTATGTTCTCTAATTGTGTAGGGGCCTCACTAACTAAAAAATAAAGCTTTACCTGGCTTCCTGTCATTTACATGAAAAAAACTGAAGTTTTTAAATGGACGTTCTGTTTAATATGATCATGGTATGATATTGTTATTAGAAAATCCAACCAAATCTTGTAATTCTATGATGCTCTAGTGCTGCGTAAGAAAAGTTTTCAGGCCAAGGAGATACCATCCCACCGATTTCTACAAGAGTCAGATCATACAAGACAATTTCCTCCCTCCCCATCCCTCTCTCACCCGTTAAAACCCCCTGTCAGCTGCAGGTCCCAAGGCCTGCATTTTTCGTCTCTCTCCTCCGTGAGTGTAGCCAGTGGTTTCTCTGACTAGTTGCACATTAGCCTCATCTGGGGAGCTTTACAAAATATTGATTCCCAGGCTCCATCCCAGGGATTCCAATTTATTTGCTTTGAGATGGGGCCTGGTCATCTGTATTTTTAAAAATCTTCCGAAGTGATGTTATTGTGCAGCCGGGGTTTCCAGGCACAGTGCTCACCAGTTAATGCTCAATAAATAATTGCTGAATGACTCAGTGATTGAATGTGTCTTGCGCCAGGAAGCTGGTGAGGGTGACCAAGAACTTCTACTCTGCAGGAGTAAGTGGCATTAACCAGCAAGGACACTATGCTCACAGCCCTCTCTATCTGCCATCTGAGATGGATTTCTGAAGAGTTGTGTTTCTTTTTATTAAAATGTAATTCACACCATAAAATTCACCCTTTTAAAATGTACAGTTCAGTGGTTTTTAGCATACTCACAAAATTGTGCAACGATTACCACTATCTAATTTAGAACATCTTCATCACTCCCCCCAAAAATCCTGTACCCATGAGGAGTCACTCCTCATTTTCCCCTCACCCCAGCCCCTGGCAACCACTCAGCAACTTACTGTCTCTGTAGATTTGCCTATTCTGGACATTTCATATAAATGGAATCACACAGTGTGCGGCTTGTTTCACTTAGCATAATGTTTTCAAGTTTCATCCATGCTGCAGCAAGCATCAGTACTTCATTTTTGTGGCTGAATAATAGTCCATTGTGTGGATACACCGCTTGGTTTATCCATTCATCAGTTGATGCACATTTGGGTAGTTTCCAATTGTTGACTATTAAAAATGCTGTTATTAACATTCATGTATAAGTTTTTGTATGAACATATGTTTTCAGTTCTCTTGAGTATGTATCTAGGAGTAGAATTGCTGGGCCATATGATAACTCTATGTTTAACTTTTTGAGGAACTGCCAAACTGTTTTCCACAGTGGCTGCACCATTTTACAATCCCGTCAGTAATGTATTAGGGTTCCAATTTCTCTGTATCCTCACTAACATTTGTTATTATCTGTTTTTTTGATTATAGCCATCCTAATGGGTGTGTGAAGTAGTATCTCATGTGGTTTTGAATTTGATTTTCCTGATGACGAATGATGTTGAGCATCTTTTCATGTGCTTATTGGCCATTTGTATGTCCTCTTTGGACAAATATCTATTCACATTCTTTGCCCATTTTAAAATTGGGTTGCCTTTTGTTGTTGAGTTATGAGTTATTTATATATTCTAGATATTAGACTCTTATCAGATAAGTGATTTGCAAATATTTCCTCCCATTTTGTGGGTTGTCTTTTCACCTTTTTGATAGTGTCCTTTGAAAAGTTTAAAATTTTGACATGGTTCAATTAATCTATTTTATCCTTTGGTTGCTTGTGTTTTAGGTGTCATATCTAAGAAACCATTGACTAATCCAAGGTCATGAAGATTTATGCCTATTTTCTTCTAAGAGTTTTATAGTTTTAGCTCTTACATTTAGGTACTTGATCTATTTTGAATTGATTTTTGTATAAACTTAGACGTGGGAGTCCAACTTTATTCTTTTGTGGCTATTCAGTTATTCCAGCACAATTTGTTGAAAAGACTTCTTTTTCCATTGAATTGCCTTGGCACTCTTGTTGAAAATCAATTGACCATAGATGTATGGATTTATTTCTGGACACTCAATTCTATTCCATTGATCTGTATGTCTATCCTTATGTCAGTACCACACAGTCTTGATTACCATAGCTTTGTAAGTAGTTTTTGAAATTAGAAAGTATGAGTTTTCCAATTTTGTTCTTTTTTTTTCCCAAAGATTGTTTTGGCTATTTTGGGGTCCCTTCCATTTCTATATGAATCTTGGGATCGGCTTGTCAATTTCTGCAAAAAAGACAGCTGGATTTTTGATAAGGATTATGTTGAACTTGTATATCAGTTTGGGAGCATTGCCATCTTAATATAAGTCTTTCAATCCATGAACAGGAATGTCTTTCTGCTTATTTAGGTCTCCTTTACTTTCTTTCAAGGATGTTTTATAGTGCTCAGTGTACAAGTCTTGCACTTCTTTTGTTAAATTTATTCTTAAGTATGTTAGTTTTTGATGTGATTGTAAATGGAATTGTTTTCTTAATTACATTTTGGTATTGTTCATTTCTAGTGTAAGAAATACAAGTAATTTTTGTGTATTGATCTTTTATCCTGCAACCTTGCTGAATTTGTTTGTTAGCTTGAATAGATGCTTTTTTGTGTGTGGATTCTTTAGGGCTTTTTATATATAGTATAAGATGTGTGATCTGTGAATAGAGACAGAGACAGTGTTAGTACTTCCTTTCCAACTTGGCTGTCTTTTATTTCTATTTCTTGCCTAATGGTTCTGGCTAGAACCTCCACTGCCATGTTGAATAGAAGGAGTGAGAGCTGACATCCTTGTCTTGTTCCTGATCTTAGGGGAAACATTCAGTCTTTCACCATTAAGTATGATATTAGCTGTGAGTTTTTCATAGATACTCTTTATAGGTGAGGAAGTGCCCTTTTACTCCTAGTTTGTTGATTGTTTTATCATGAAGGGGTGTTGGATTTTATCAAATGCTTTTTCTGTGGCTGAGTTGATCCTATGTGGTTTTTTCCTTCTGAACAGTTTTAAGAAGGGCCTCCTGCCAGTAGTAAATTCTGACTCTAGTCTCAACCTAGGTCTCAACATAGCTGGTAGGGGAGATGTCTGGCTGTTCATTTTTGGGAGGGAGGTCTAGTCTGATTGGAACACTCATTAAAATCATTTATTTGTAAATAGGTAATACTTGAACATGATAAAAAAGAATCACTTAGTAAAAAGTCAACTGTGACAAGCAAGTCTCTTTCCCCTTAGGCAACCACTATGCTCATTCCTTGGATATTGTTTATAGCTGATTTCCTGCTGCAAGGGCAGAGGTGGATGGTTGCCACTGAGCTCTTATGGCCTGCAAATCCTAAAATATTTTCTATCTGGCCCTTCACAGAAACACTTTACTGATTCCTATTTTAGTCTTTTACCATTTCAAAGGATGCCGCTATGATATGCTATGATATCTTTGTATACATGTCATTTTACACAAGTGAGTTTCTGTAGAATGACTTCCTCTAAGTGGAATTGCTAGGTCTCATGGTCTCAGCATTTGTCATTTTGATAGGTATTGCCAAGTAACTCGCTGAGAAGTTGAACCAATTTACACTTCCTCCAACAATGCATGCTTGGCCCTGTTCCCCACAGCCTCAAACTAACAGTGTGTTAATAATTTGATACTTGCCAATACTCATTGTACTTTTAATCTGCATTTTTCTTATGAATAAGGTTTAGCATCTTTTCTTAACTCTAAAATTAAAAACCAAACAGCAACTCCTTCTGAGCCCTTCCCTGCCCAGCCGACTCAGGACTCGGGGCCTGGTCACCAGCACCAAACGGAACGCGGGACCGCCCGGGCAGAGACGGGGGCCGCGGACCCCTCGGCTCCCGGCTTCCCTCCCAGGCCGCGGAGCCCCGCCCCGAGTCCGCCTCCCGCCCGCCTGGGCGGAGCACGTGGGCCGGCGGGCGGGGCCGCGCTGCCTGATTTATTCCCGTCCAGGCGAAGGAGTGAGAGCCCGCGGTCTCCGCAGCCCCGCGCCGGTCCCGCGCCCGCGCCCGCGCAGCATGTCGGGCCCTCGCCTGCTGGCCGCGCTCTGCGGCGCGCTCCTCGGCGCCTCGGGGCTCTTCGCCGCCTCCGGTGAGTGGCCCGCGCCGCCCTCGCGCCCTCGCCCCTCCTCCCGCGCTCGCTCGGAAGTTCGCCGCGGCGCCCTCCCTCCGTCTCCGCTGTTTACAAACTTGGGCAAAGAGTCGGGGCCGTGCGGAGGGGTGACTTCTCCGGTCGGAGGCGGGGATGCGCTCAGCCTCTCCTGCTGTCTCCGCGCCTGTGGGTTTTAGCCGGTGATAGAGGCTTGAGCGTTGGGCGGTGACTCGGGACACTGTTGACAGCCCAGCCGCCCCTAGGGATGTGGCTTACACATCACAAAGGAATCCGCTGTGTCGGGCCTCTCTTTTTCCATCTGCAAAATGAACCCATTGAACTGTGCCTGACTCTTGCGCGCCTTCTACCTGGAAGTTTCTAGGGCTCTTGTACTGATAAGGCTTCAGCCAACTTTCTCTGGCAACTCCCTCCCAACCCCAGGCGGCTGGTTAGTTCATTGGAGTTTTGCGCCCCAGCTCGTAGGTGTGTGATCAGCCAAGCGAAGGTGTGGGGTGGGCACACGGGTGGACGGACGGGGTACTAGGGAGTCGGTGGAACGGACGGGGCTCTAGGTGGGGCCGAGGAGGGGGCTAAGAGCCCAGGGAGGGACTAGGAAAAGGGCTTCCTCCTGCGGTGGCGGCTCTGCCTCCCTCCCGCGGCCTTGGCCTGCTGCTGTATCTTCCTTGGTCCTCCTCCCCCACCTAAGAGGCCTCCGCCCTCTTGCAGGCCGGTCACGGGCTGCCCATCCCCTTCAACGTGGAGCGGCTCAGTCCCCTCCAGGGCTGGGAAAATGATGCCCACTGGGGAGGGGAGTGCTGGCAAGGACTCTGTAGGCATCTCCTCCATCATTTTCTCCTAGAAATAGGACTGACTGAAGCAAGGGGAGGGGTCCCAGCTGAGCCCTGGCTCTGCCATCCGGTGACACTCTGACCCCCAGGCCTGGGGCGGAAGTCTTAAGGGCACTCCAAGCTCCCACGCACTTGGGAGCTTGTGGCTCTCCCCAGCAACCCTGAGAGACTGCTGGTCTTCCATGTCCCTTTCCACTCCTCTCTGTCCCCACAATTGAGCCCTGGCAAAGTAGCCCAGGGGAAATCTCCCAAAGGGCAGGACCCTGAAATCCCAAAGGTGCTTTTATAGAGGGTGATCTGGCTTTTCCCTGAAAGGGGAAGCACCGAGGCTGCTGTGCACAGGTGAGTCAGTCTAAGGCCCGCCCGGTAGGGGACACCTTTTGCTTTTCCTTTTTCCCACCGACGGCTTTGCCCTGGAACAGTGTGGGGAGGGGGCGCCCCGGCCTGGAGCCGTGTGGGGAGGGGCGCCCCGGCCTGGGGCTGCGTGGGGAGGGGGCGCCCTGCCCTGGAGCTGTATTGGGAGAGGACGTGGTTGGGAGGGGGAGGAAGAAGAGTTGGATCTTGTTGGGACAGGATCCCAGGGCACTGGCCATTCCCAAATCTCTGTCTGTGGCAGTGCCTGCTGCCCGCCAGGTCAGGGGAGGGGATTAACCTGCTATTTAAAGCCAATGACTAATAGCTTGTTGGGAGCCGCCTTAAGCTCCCGAGGCCGGGGCTGAGGTGGAGCTCTGAGGGCTCCATTGCTCACTAGTGGTGTCCCCTTCCCTGGAGCCCTGGCCTTGCTCTCTGGGGCTTTGGGATTTCAAGAGGGGCTCCAGCCTGGGATGGTGTGATTCTGCAGAGAGGAAAAAAGATGTCTTGCGTCTTAGCTGACATGATGGGTTTGGGTGTGGGACCTGGGGCATCCCTTCTGGGATGCTAAGGTCGGCTAGAAGACCCTCCGCAGGCCTGGCTGACCTAGTGGGCTGCAGTTCACCAGAGTCAAGGGACTGGGGACAGGTTACAGGCACATCTTTGACCCAAGCCCCCAACCAGAAGCTGTGAGGTCCTCTGCAGCCCTCCTCCCACCTGTGTAGTCTTGGTCCAGTGTTTCTCAAATCCACCCTTCCTCCTCACCCCTTTGCCTGACTTCCTCTCACCAGGAGGCTGTGACAGCTTCCTTGATGCTCTCCTGGTCTCCCACCTCACCTGCTCCAGTCACATTCCCATCCAGCGGCCAGAGGGATCTTCATGTAGCTACAAAACGCTCCCACCCACCCAGGAGCCCGTGCCAGCTCTGCACGTGGGCTTTTCTCATTCTCCTTCCCAGGACTGGAAATGGCTTCCCCACTCCCACCCCATGCTTGAGACTCTCTGATGTTGTTTTTCCTGGTGGACAATGGTGGGCAGGCTGAAGGAAGGTTCAGAGCCCGTGGTCTGCAGGATAAAGAATCTAAACTTGTCATTCTTAAGGTCCCTCCCAGTCTGGCCCCAACCTACCTTTTCAGCTGTGTCTTTCTGTTCTCCAACATATCACGCCCCCTGTGCTTCTGCTTTTCTTTAGAATGGTCTTTCCTCCTTCCCCAGCCTGGCACACTCCCACTCTGTCTTTTAGACCAGTGCACATGTCCCCTCTTCTGTGACCCTCCATCTCCCTGGCGGGAACCACATCTCCAGTGGCCCTTGTGAAGGCTTCTGTCAGAGCTTACAGCACCTCTTCCTCATCCAGGGATTTGTCCGCCTCTTTCCCGTGGCTTCTTGAGGTCTGGGCTGCCCCTGGTTTCTCTGTCTGAGGGGCCCAGCACGTGCTTGGTCGTTGGCTCCCCAGAGACTTCCTGAGTGAACGACTTGGTGCTGAGTCAGAGCCGCCATTGCAGGTGACGTCTGTGACTCCAGCCAGTGTCTGAATGGTGGGACCTGCTTGTTGGGCCAGGATGACCTCCCCTTCTACTGCCTCTGCCCCGAAGGCTTCACGGGGCTCCTTTGCAACGAGACTGAGACAGGTACCTGCCCTGGGTGTGCCTGCTGCCCCACACCCAGCGCCCAGCGGGAGCACAGGCTACTGGGCTGAGCTCGTCCTGGAGTGGGTGGTGGTCCCCAGCACCTCTCCCATTGTCAGCCAGCGTTTCCCTGGGAACTCCCAGGCCTCTTGGACAGCTGGGGGCTCCTGCAGATTGCAGGAGGGAGGAGACGGCTGGAGGAGGCAGGCAGTGGGCTGAGTTTTCGCCTGGGGTCCTTCTGCTGCTGCCTTTCTCTGTCCCCGGCTCCTTCCTGATCACCTGCCCATCTTACCGGCCTCCCCTGCCCAGGTCCCTGTATCCCAAACCCCTGCCGCAATGATGCCGAGTGCCACGTGATCGACGACGCGCACCGAGGGGACGTCTTCACCCAGTACGTCTGCAGGTGCGCTCGTGGCTACACAGGCCCCCACTGCGAGACCAGTGAGTATCTGGGGCGTCAGCTCGGAGGCGGACCTTGGGCTGCGGTCTTGGCAGCCCGGGCCACGTGCTGGCCTTGTGCCCTGTGTCAGGGCCTCAAGGGTGGGACAGAGCCTCGGTTAGGCCATGGGCGAGGGGAAAGGGGTCCTGTTGTCCCTCCCCTGGCTTCTTCCTGCCTGGCCCTCTCTCCTGGGACCGCAGGCCAGGCCTGATGTTGCTGCAAGGGATGGGGGGTGTGAGGACCACAGGAGTCATGGGAGTGCTGTTTCCTGGGTCACCGTGAACCAGACACACAGCTTTAGGGTTAAATCTTGGGATTTTTCTACCAAGAGGGGAAAACTGGGCCCAGGAAGTCAGTAAATAAGGCTTGGGCCTCAGGGCCTGACAGTTCCTGGCCCGCGTTTGACCTGTGTGGCCTCATCACAGGGCTCAGGGAGGAGGGAGAGGCCCAGGCGGGCTGGACCGTCCCCTCCCTGTCAGGAGGTCAGAGGCCCAGCGTGTGCAGAGGGGCTGGCCTGCCTGGTCTGCTTGGTTATCCACTCGGCCACAGAATGGCCCTGGGGGGTGCCCATCTGACATTGCTGGCAGCGGCTCTCCAGCGTCCTCCCTCCTGGCCCAGCTGGAGTCCCTCCCACCAAATCAGGACTCCTCCTCGCCCGTGGTGGGGGGTGGTGAGTCCACATCTGAGGCCCAGGGATGAGTGTGTGGGGGTCAGGTTTCTGCAGTCCAGTGGGTCCGTGCTGAACATCTCAGGCCCGGGCAGGCAGTTCTTCAGGCGGGTGTGGGAATGCTCTCTGAGGCTTGCTGACCTGCGGAAGGAGGAGGGGGGGCTGGGCCAGTGGGGTGGGAGCTGGGGCCCCGGGGGAGAGCCAGTAAAATATCTGCAATGCTTTTCACTTCTGCAGCACCACAGGCCTGTGTCCTGGGCCTTGGGCTGAGGCCAGTGTGTTTAAGATCCTGAGATCCTGGGTGGAGGAGTGTGTGTGTGTGTGTGTGTGTGTGTGTGTGTGTGTGTGTGTGTGTGTGTGTGTGTGTGTTGGGGGTGGGCGAGACAGACGGAGCCCTGGGTGGGGCCAGGTGGGCCCGCTAATTACTGTGCTGGGAGCCCAGGTATCCATGGGTGTGCCAGAGTTAAATTACCTACCTGGCCTCCTTCTGCCTCTCGGCCTGGGGTCAGCCCCCAGCTGGACACGGCAGCATCTGGGGCAGAAGGCAGGCGGGGGAGCCTCCCAGAGGGACCTTTGTAGCCCCTCCTTGTTTGTTATGCGGTGTGTTTCCTTGGAGCCCACAAGGACCCACAGGCCCAAAGAATGCGTTTGTGGGTCCCTCAGGGTGTGGACATGTGGGGTGTGAGGACTTCCAGACCCGGGTTCAGATGTCTGCTCAGCCGCCGCCAGCTCTGACCTCGGGCGTCTGGCCTCCCTCCCTGCGAGGGTGTCAGCACCCGGCTCAGCATGAGCCTGGGGTTGGAGCAAGAGCAGCCTGTCCAGGGTTCTGTGCTTGGGACTGAGGCCCGGGCACCCAGGCCCCCCTGGGGGAGGAGAGAGGCTGGGCCCCAGGACCACATCGCTGGGGTGATGGTGAAGGAGGTAGGCCTTGGCCAGGGGCAGCTTCGCAGATGGCTGGGTCAGGACTAGTAGTTGGAAGGGGCACAGGGTACGAGAGAAACAGAATGGCATTCACCTCCCACCCAGAAAACTCCTGCCAGTGGGATTCTAGAAAACTCCAGGCAGATTTCTTATTGCTTTGTGTGTAGCGCACATACTATTCACTGCCATCTGAGGTGCCCCTTCTCCCACAGCCACCCTCCTGGGGAAGCCACGGGCTGGGCTGGACGTGGCGGTCCTCCTGGTGGGCAGGGACACTGGGGAAGAGGAGGTCACATTGGTGTTCCCTCCCACCAGTCCACCCCCCACCCCCAGAACGATTGCTGCTCTATGCCCTGTAAAAGCCAGACCACCTGCCACAGCCTGGTGGGACACTCCAGCTGCTGGTCACGGCGGTGCCCTGAGTGCCGGCCTGGCCAGGACCCCCCGTGCCTGCCTGGCTGCTGTCCTCCTCACCGTGCACGTTTTCTTGGTACCTCCTCTTGGGCCCTCCCTGTCCCTTCAAGGTCTGGGCTCTGGGTCCTCAGTGAGGCCACACTGTCTTACTCTCTTGTCCTCTGGGTGCCACCTGCTCGGTTGGCCCGCTGACTGCCGCCTCCCTCCCCGCAGTCTGTGCCATGCCGCTGGGCATGGAGACAGGCGCCATCACTGACGCGCAGATCTCCGCCTCGTCCGTGCACTTCGGCTTCCTGGGTCTGCAGCGCTGGGTCCCGGAGCTGGCCCGCCTGCACCGCACGGGCATCGTCAATGCTTGGACGGCCAGCAACTATGACAAGAAGCCCTGGATCCAGGTACGGGAGGGCTGGCCCTGGGGTGGCGTGATGGGAGGGGAGAAGGTGAGATGAGTGTGCCTGCATGTGGGGGTCACCACGAGAGGGTTCATAACTGGGGTCCAGGTGGCAGGGAGAGGTTCCCGTGGGTGAAGTATCTGTAAGTGGAGGGCAGCCTTGTGGGGCCTGGAGTGGGTGGGCAGGCCGAGGGGGAGCAGACCCCGGGCTGTGGAGCGGCTGTTTGCACTGGACGAAGGCCCTGGGGGCCTTGTCCCTCCTGTGTGCTGGGTCCAAAGCCCTTAGAGGGCCAGTGAGAAAGCCCACTCCTTTGCTCCCCGTCTGGTGGGGGAGGGGTGAGGATGGAAAGCACCCAGAGATAAAGGTCCCTTCCTCCTCGCCCTGGTCCAGGTGAACCTGCTGCGGAAGATGTGGGTGACAGGCGTGGTGACGCAGGGTGCCAGCCGTGCGGGCAGTGCCGAGTACCTGAAGACGTTCAAGGTAGCCTACAGCCTCGATGGGCGCAAGTTCCAGTTCCTCCAGGATGCAGGGGACTCAGGAGGCAAGGTGAGGCTTATTGGGGCTCTAAAGAAGGGCTGTGGTCAGCACCCCTTGGGGCTGCAGTGCTGTTTGAGGGCCCCCAATGAGGTTAGAGCCCCCTGGGTGACTGGCCGTGAGGTGGGTCTTCAGGTGCCTCTTGGTTCCCAGAAATTGGGAAACCCAGATTATGCCCAGGTTCTGTGGTTACAAGTTACAGTCTCATCTTATAGATGAGAATAGTGAGACCCAAAAAGGTTCAATGACCTGTTGAGGGTGGCTGTCGTGGTGGAGCTGCGAGGCATTCTGAGCCTTCAGGGCTACCAGGTACAGCTGTGCAGGTTGTACACTGCCCAAGGATGTCATTACTAAGTGAGCACCATTCACAATATAGATATCATATGTTTGTGTGCTTCTATCTGTGGGAAAATTGTTATAATAAAGTGTCTTGAGCAAGGAGTGCCTTTTCCTAACTTACACAGAGGCACCCTGTAGATTATAGGTGGCCCTGTGTGAAAGGCAGGGGTTTATGCCCAGGCCCCATGATGACCAAGGAAGGTGTGAGAAGGGGAATCTGTGGAGGGCTGTGGGGTGGCCAGAGGAGAGCTGAGCCCAGGAAGGGGGCCTGCCCACACCGACCCTCCCCTCTGGTCTGCCTCTTCCCTCCTAGGTGTTTGTGGGCAATGTGGACAACAGCGGCCTGAAGGTCAACATGTTTGACTTCCCTCTGGAGGTGCAGTACGTGAGGCTAGTGCCCATCGTCTGCCACCGCGGCTGCACCCTCCGCTTCGAGCTCCTTGGCTGTGAGGTGAATGGTGAGTGCAGGGGCTGTGGTCAGTCGTGGAAGACGGCTTGCTCTGCCCGCTCTTTTCTCAGCCCAGCTGAGCCGGCGGGACGGCAGCGCGGCCCAGGGTCTGGGCTCGTGCAGGAGGCGCGCTCTAGAGGGACCGCCCGGCCGTCCGCAGTCCTGCCTAGGCGTTCGCTGTCTGCCAACCGTGGCATTCTGGTCGGTAGAGAAAAAGACACCACTTCAGTTTTCAAAGAATTTTCATTGATTCTGATTGGTCCCTTGAGCTTCTAGAACACGTAGCATTAGTCCTGTTTTGCAGATGTCGGCTCCGTTCCCTGCTGTGTCCCCAGTGCCTGGATCGGAGGTGCTCAGTGAATGCTTGATGGAGTGAGTGAGTGAGTGAGTGAGGAAAGCGAGGCCCAGATCAATGACTGATCCAGGGTGCACAGCTGGTAGGTGTTAAAACCTGGTCTACATCCCTGGGCTTCTGACACCCACCCAGCTAGTGCTTTTCTTCCCAAACCTCCTGTAGTCTGCATTCTAGGGAAACGTGGGGGCTTCTAGGGTCCTAGGGCTAGAGCTGGTGCTTCCTGCTGCCCTTTCCAGCGAGATTCCCAGATGGAGGGACGGGGGGACCAGAAAGGGACAGGTTTCTGCCAAACCAGGAAACACTCACCATTGGAGAGGTCATGGTGCAGGGGTCAGGGTGCAGGGGCCGGACTGAGGTGTTTCAGCCCGGCTTGCTCTCTGAGGTCTGGGTATTTCCCGCCTTGCAGCCACAACGCCACCTGCTGGCCCCTGGTGGGACTGTAGGGCTCACCAGGCAGCTGAACGGCTGAGGTGGCTCTGCCTTTCTTGTCTCACCCAAGACCCGCCCTCTGCGCCCCTCCCCCTCTGTGGCACCTCTTCCTGTCGTCCCATCTCTGGTACCGCCTAGGACTACTTAGAGCTGCCTTTCGTGCCTGGCTGCACTTAGTCTTTTTCTCATATGAACTTGCGTCTGTGTTCCCGCTCCCGGGCTCACTGCCTCTTGAGCCTAATTGTTTAAGTGGGGAGTAAAAGGCTTTGCCTTCTGCTAAAAGGAAGTTTAGGCAATTGGTAAAGGGTAGAGACAGGTCTGGGGGCTCCACCTGGGGCCCCTCTCCCTGTAGTCCTTCACCCCTTGCTGTCGTGGTCTGAAGCCTTTGGCTTAATGTTGCCTGCCTGAGTCCGTCACGGCAGCTCCCTCTGGGGCCACAAGAAAGCCAAGGAGGTGAGGCTGCCTATCTGCTTCCCGCAAGGTCTGGACACCTTTCCCTGGCAGGCCTTCCAGCCGGCTGGAGAGAGTGTTGGTGTGCACATGTGTGCACGTGTGTGTACACATGTGCACCTGTGTGGGGCTGAGGCCTGGGCATGCCCTGCACCAGGATTCCTCCTCATCACAGGCAGACATGCTGTCCTTGATGAGTCGATTAGTTATTTAACTCAATAGACATTTATTGAGATTTATTAAGCTCTTTCGGAGTACTTGGCTCAAGGGAACAATACAGGTGAGATCCCTGACCTCGTGGAACTTGCATTCTAATGAGCGAGGCTGATGCGAGACAAAGAGCAAATAAAAGAAAAACTAGAGGGTGATGTGATGAGGGTGACTTGGGGTGAGGGGAGGGGATGGCACGGGGACTGTCCTGTTGGGATGGCCTTTGAGTGGAGGCTTGAATGATGGAGCACATGCTATGTAAAGAACTTGGGAAGAGCATTCCAGGAGAGAAATTGGCAAGTGCAAAGGCCCTGGGGTGTGTTGAAGGATAGAAGGAAGGCCAGCGGGGCTGGAGCCTAGAGAGCAAGGGGCAGCTTGGTGAGTGATGAGGCTGGAGAGGTGGGTGGAGCCAGACCAGGCAGGGGCTATGTGGACCATTTTAAGGACTCATGTCTTTATCCTCAGATAAAGATATCCTTGCTCAGAGGATATGATTAGAGTTGTGTCTAGAAGTGATCCTTTAGGCTGTGTGGAGACTGGGGCAGAGGGCCACTGTGCGTGCGGGGTGACCTACGGGAAGACAGGTGGCCTGGGTCAGGGAGGAAGGTGCAGTCAGTGGGTTTGGTGGATTAGAGCCCTCAAATCTAAGTGAGCTTGGGGACCAGCAGCCTGGGCATCTGTGCCCCGCCCTGGACCTGCTGAGACAGAATCGCATTTTATTTATTTTTTTATTTTATTTTTTGTGAGGAAGCTTAGCCCTGAGCTAACATCTGACGCCAATCCTCCTCTTTTTGCTGAGGAAGATTGGCCCTGGGCTAACGTCTGTGCCCATCCTCCTCTACTTTATATGGGACGCCGCCTCAGCACGGCTTGACAAGCGGTGCATCGGTGCGCGCCCGGGATCTGAACCTGTGAGCCCTGGGGCCGCTGAAGTGGAGCGCGTGCACTTAAGTGCTGCGCCACTGGGCCGGCCCCCGAATCCAGGTTTTAACAAGACCCCCCCAGGTGATCTGTGAGAAGCACTGCTCTTATACCTCGTTTTACAGGTGGGGCTCAGAGAGGGAAGGGACTGACTTCCCAGGGTCACATGGTGAGTGATGGAGCCGAGAGTCCTGGCCCTGGGTTCAGTGCCCCTCCCACCCGCATTTCCCCTGGAAGGCTATCTGACTTCCTGGGGGGGGCCCAGGAGGCGGGGGACATGAACTGCTGGAAGCAGATGGTCCGGAGAAGGGTCCACCTTGAGCAGATGCTGCGACTTGGTGTCCCCTGCAAAGCTGCCCCAGGCCTTAGCCTGCCTCGGACGGACGAGCCACCTCCCAGCGCGTAGCCTCTCTGTGTGAGGAGGGAGGGGGTTACCTGGTGTACCGCCCTCACGAGGAGGCAAACGTCTTAGTGGCGAGGGTGCACGCGTCTGGGGCGACAGTGACATGAAGCGCCACATACTACAGCTTGCTCCCGGCAGGAGGCCTGGGTTTCCAGGCCCCTCCCCCACCCCCCAATTTCCCAAAGGGACAGAGTGGTGGAGTGGGGGTTCTGCCAGGTACAAGACACATCCCCACTCTCTTGGGAATTTTCTCTTCTGCCCAGCCCTGACTGTCCTGGCTACCCGCAGGCACAGACGACTGGTACAAAGCCGCCGGCACCTTCCTGAGTGTTTGGGGCAGGCCTGAGGGAACATGAGGCCAGCTCCTCAGGCCAGCCCCACAGACCTGACAGCACTCTGGGGGTTCAGTGTTGAGTGGGTGAATGACGCTGCGGGACGGGCTGCCGGCGAGGACACGGGATCCTCCCTGAGCCCCGGGAGTCCTCACTTCTCTGACTGCCACTGCTGGAGGCCAGAAGTGTTGTCCGTTCATTGCTGGGTCCCCACCGGCAGGCCTCCCGGCTCTGGGGCTCTGGGTGGGCACACAGGTGGTGGAGGTGATGTTGCAGCGTAGCATGGTTGTAGGAGTTTGTGTGTGTGACTTGGGCACGATGCTTCATGTCTCTCAGCCTCAGTTTTCTGTCTGTAGAATGGTGACTAATATCTTCATTCAGGTTTTTGTGGGTGGATTAAATGACTGACGTAAGTACTGAATCGATGAGATGCTGTTATTAATGTTCCTGACGATAATCCCAGGACTCAGCGGTGCGTGGGGTGGCTGTACTGCAGGAGCGACAGAGGAGATGCTGGGAGTCCGGGGGGGGGACAAGTCTCGCCCATGTGAGGAAGTCAGGGCAGGCTTCTTGGAGGAGGTGTCTCCCGAGTCAGGCTTTTTCTTTTTTGTTTTTTTTGAGGAAGATTGGCCCTAAACATCTGTTGCCAATCTTCCTCCTTTTTTCCTTTTTTCTCCCCAAAGCCCCAGTAGATAGTTATATGTCATAGTTGTACATCCTTCTAGTTGCTTTATGTGGGATGCCGCCTCAGCATGGCTTGATAAACATTGAATAGGTCTGCACCCAGGATCCGAACCAGTGAACCCTGGTCTGCTGAAGTGGAGCGCGTGAACTTAACCGCTATGCCACCCGGCCGGCCCCCGAGTCAGGCTTTGAAGGAGGGTGGCAGGTGGTGGATGAGGGCCTGCCCTGTGCAGAGGGTGAAGGACAAGTCAGGGTGGGGTGGGTGCTGAGGCAGCTGGCTGAGGCGAGGAGTGGGGGACAGGCAGTGAGAGAGTAGACGGTTGGCTCTAGAAGGTGGAAGGAGCTGCTGTCTGTCGTCCAGGAGGATGCAGGGGCTGGTCAGGACCCGCAGAGTTCTTTCCCCTTCCTAGCCTGCACTCACACCCTGGGAGGCTGTGGACCCCGGATCTGGGTGACAGCCCCCCCCTTGCCAGCAGGCTGTGCTGAGCCCCTGGGCCTGAAGGACAACAGCATCCCCGACAAGCAGATCACGGCCTCCAGCACCTACCGGACCTGGGGCCTGAACGCCTTCAGCTGGTATCCCTTCTACGCGCGGCTGGACAAGCAGGGCAAGTTCAACGCCTGGACCGCCCATAGCAGCTCTGCCTCCGAGTGGCTGCAGGTGAGTCGGCCCCTCCTGGGGTGCGGGACTGGGGCCGCCAGACCTTCGGCCTCGGCCAAGCCCAGGCTTCTGCTCCCCGAGAGGGAGTTTGTGAAAAGCCTTGTTTCTCTTTGGCTTTGCTCGTTGTTCCTCCCCTGTGCCCCCGTCTCCTGATTCTGTAACTCCAGTGGGGAGAGAGGGAGCTCAGCGTCACTTCCACCAGGGCCCCAGCCCCAGTGGAGAAAGGGTGTGTATGTGTGTGAGTGAGTGTGTGTGTATGTGTGTAGGGTAGCACCACCTCCATTGGCTGCCACAGGGTGACAAGGCTGAGCCCCCCCCAGACAGCAGAGCAGGATGGAGGACTGACCCCTGACCCAGGCGCTGTGGGATTTCTCCGCCTGGCACAGAGCAGATGCGCTCTGAGGCACACCATGGGACAGCCTGTGGATTTCACTAAAATGGGGAAACAGGAGAGTCACGGAAAACCAGGGCATCCGCTCATTTTCTAGATGGGGAAACTGAGTCCCGGCAGGGTGAGGGTTTGCCGGGGGCCCACCTGCTGGTTGGCAGTGAGTTGGGTTTGCAGGCTGAGTCTTGGGGCAGCCTCCCCGGGATGGTCGGGGAAGGGGGGCAGGAGGTCTGACTCTGGGCCCCAAGGGGGCATGTTAGCCTGTGGAGCCAGGTTGCGTGATGAGCCGCCTGCCTGTGGGCTCCCTCAGGACCAGCGTCAGGCTCTGGGCAACCCTGCAGGGGCCCCAGGAGTTCATGCCCCTGCAGGCTCCGGCCTCTCCTGCCCTGTTCCCATCAGAGGAGGGGCTGGCCGGGGGGCTCAGGGTCTGAGATCTGAGCTTCGTTGCAGTGAAGTGCCGAACAGTGACTGACAAAGTAGTTGGTATTATTTATGCCCGTTTTATAGATGAAGCAACTGAGGCTCTGCCAGGTGAGGTCCTTTTCCCAAAATTAGAATTCATGCCCCAGTGTGTTTGCCTTTTCCCACCTTATAGAGGTGGTTCGGGCAAAGAAAACACGGTTGGTTTTTCCTGTAGGTTGACCTGGGCTCCCAGAGGCAGGTGACCGGTGTCATCACCCAGGGGGCCCGAGACTTCGGCCACATCCAGTATGTGGCAGCCTACAAGGTGGCCCACAGTAACGACGGCATGAACTGGACCGAGGTCAGGGACCAAAGGGCCACGGACAGCAAGGTGAGTGTCCGGCTGCCCTGCCCTCACCACTCCGGGGGTGCCCTGTGGGCCTGGCCTGGGCTCCGAGGGGAGGGGCTGGCCTGGGGCCTTCCTGACCGCCCCCTCTGCCTCCAGATCTTCCCTGGCAACTTGGACAATAATTCCCACAAGAAGAACATGTTTGAGACGCCCTTCCTGGCTCGCTTTGTGCGCATCCTGCCCGTAGCCTGGCACAACCGCATCACGCTGCGTGTGGAGCTGCTGGGCTGTTAGTGGTAGGCCAGGCTGGAGGACCGGAAGGGCCGTGGGGCACCTGCCCCTTCCCTGGTCCTCCTGGCCTTCCGTGGGCCTGCTGCCGCCTCCACTCTCCCTTCTGATTGTAGCCGACCTGGGGGTGGGGGTTCCTCTTCCTCCCCTCTCCCCCTCCCCCTTCCTCCCATGTGCCCCTGGCGCCCAGCCCTCATGCCATCCCATTTTCTTAGGCACTGTGGGAGCTGAGTAGGTCTGGGATGGACAGGGAAGGGCAAATAGGGGGTGTGGGTGACCGGCACCTCTCAGACCCCAAGTCCAGCCTCTGTGTCCTCGGTACCCCCTCTCCCACACCTCACATTCCACGGCCCTGGAGGAAGGCCCTCAGGCGCCGGGCAGGAGATAAGAGGCATGATACTGCCACTCCTGCTGCTGCCACCTAGCCCCTGACACTGCCCCCTTATCTCCCTGCAGACCCCTCTTGACCCTGTCCTGAAGCCTAGAAAGAGACAGAGGGTGTGGGGTGGGTCTGTGGAGAGAGAGGGGAGGAGGGTGGACAGGGGCCCTCTGTGCTGGGTCTTTACCCCAGGGTACACAGGCAGCTTCCAAAATATATTTATATCACCCCTGGAACTCCTGCTGCTGTTCATCGTTGCTCTGTTGAAATGGGCTTCGGTCGCGCTGGTCCCCACCCAGCACCCTCTGTCCTCCTGAACCCCAGCCTTCTTGTGTGGCCTGCCTGACCACAGAGAGCTTAACAGCGGCAGAAGGGGCCAGCACTTCCGATCCCAGTGCCTGGTCTCCCCCTCCAGACCCCTGCAGCCCTGGGGCCTCAGATGCCAGCCTGGTGAGGGGTCCAGGGGTGCCTGGCACAGAGGCCGTCTCCCTGAATGCCTTTGCTCCCTTCCCACGCCAGGAAGACAGGCTGAGGCTACTGGTTTCCCCCTTCGGCAGTTTCCATTTTCTCTGCAGCTGGAGTGGCGGGCTGGAGGAGCTGTTAGAAACTCAGTGAACCTGGGCTGCTTTCAGAGCTGCGGGAGGCCCCAGGGTGGGGTGCCGTGTGGGATGGGAGGGGCCGGGGCTCTGCCAAGTGGGTGTGAGGCCTCCTGGCTGAGCACACTGGTTCCTGGGAGGCCGTGGTGTATCCACTCCAGGGCTAGGAGGAAAGTTCCAGGGGTACCAGTCCCCTCTGCCCTCCCCACTGCAGGGGCTGTCAGGAAGTGGCTGGGGGGAGCTGTGCAGGCCAGTGCCTTGGTAATCTGGGAAGGGGGCCAGTGGATAGAGGAGGGAATGCTAGCTGGGAAAGGGGCATGTGAGACCACCCTAGTATTCAAGGCCTTGGGACACAAGATGAATTTTGCGGAAGGAACTTTGGGAGCCAGGCTGTGATACGCACAGGCGCCTCTGGGTGGCAGATCTGGCCAAGTGCCTGCCAGAGGTAGGGTGTGGCTTTGTTGGAACTTCATCAGGGAACTTAGTCTGGAATGGCTCCTTCCTGAGAGCTGCTGTTGCCAGGGCTTCTTGGTGGCAGGGACAGAATAAAAGGCCCAGGCCGTGGTCTCCAAAAGAACTGGGGGTGTGGGGCTCCCCACCCCTGGGGGCCCTCGGCCCACTCCTTCCCGTTTCAGAGCTCTCCTCTACAGAGCTGCACGGACTGGGTTTGGAGTCAGTCTTTCTGGACTCCCTCCTGGGAGCATTTCCTACCCCTAGCCCTGTTCTGGCCTCTCCTGGGCACTAGCAGACAGTGGGAGAAGCATCTGGCCTCCCATCTCTGCTCTGGGATGGTCCTGCCTCCCCAGTAACTAACTGTAGCTCGCCACTTGCTGGAACCCAGGAGTCCCACTTGCAGAAGGGGAAGCTGAGAGCTTCCCTCCCGACTGTCAACTTGCCCCTATTGGTGGCATTCATTATTTTCTGTGGGCCAGTCTCATTGGCTTGCTGGCCCTGTGGGCTGATGGGCAGTAGTCATAAGCCCCCCACCTGGCCCAGGAGACCCGAGGTGAGCTGTAATAGCCTAAGCCACCTCTCAGGCCCTTCTGCTTGTCTTTGCAGCCTTGGATGTATTGGCCACCACCTTCTGAAAGTCCCCCTCCTGGGACCTGGCATGGAGTCCCCTTTCTCCGGACCCCTCTGTCCTTAGCCCTCTCCCTGGGCAGCCTCCTCCACATCTACAGCTTTCGCCATCACCTCCACGAATTTACTTGTTTGTTCCTGACCGCAGTCCTAAGAGCCACCTCTGGGGTTCCACCTGCTGGCCCGCCCTCCCCTGGCTGGCTCGCTAAACTCGCCTTGCCTGAACAAAACTGACTTTCCCTGCCGCCCATCCCTCTCCCTACACCTGTGGTCAGCACTGGGACCTCTTGACCCCCCTCTCCCGGGGTCCAGTCTCCTCTCCGTTCCTGGTTTCAATATAGTGGAGTGATTAGGGGCTCAGGGTCTCTAGTCGGACAGCCTGGGTTCAAATCCTGGCTCCGAGTGACGTTGGCAAGTAAATCTCTCTGGGCCTCAGTTCCTCATGTGTAAAATGGGAAAAATAGGACCCTGTGGCCTCGTGGGGACTGAAGGAGAGAATGTACATAAGCACCGCTGCAAAGCCTGGCCCACGGAGGCCTCAGACACTAACGTCATTGTCGCTTGCAAGAGTTTCCTGATTGGTACTTGTGTCCTGTTTATTTCCCCTCCAATCCGTCCTGCACACAGTGCTCAGACATGTCTCTCCTCCTCACAGAGGAACCTTCGTTGGCTCCCTTTTCCCATCAAGCCTGGCATTCACTTGGGGTGCAGTCTAGCTTCTAGTCCACCGCAGCTCCTTGTGCTCCCACGTGCTCCCAGCTGTGTGCACGCCGGCCCTCGAGGTGTGTTTAGGAAGGGGCTCTGGGCTCAGTGACCCTGTGGCCCTTCTCCCAGCCAAGCTGAAGGATCTCCCTTGGCTTTTCTGCTGAGGGAACAATTGAGCTGTCCAGGCCAGGGCCCCCTTGGTCTGGACGGGAAAGAAAACACTGTCCAAACAGAGGTGTCCTGGGAGGTGGCTGCTTGAATGGCTGCACTGACAGATGTCAGGATTCTAAGGGAGGGTCCCCCTGTTGGAGGACCAGTCAGAAGCATGATTGCCCCTGCAGGCTGGCGGGAACACCCCAGCCTGCGCCTCACAGCCCCCCAGGGCCCCTCATTCAAGCCCCACCCACTAGGGCAGCATCCCTGTGCCTGACAGTGAGGTGAGTCTGGCTGGCGGTTTCCTGGGGCAAAACTCCGGGGCAGGAAGGATGGCAGCACCCCCTTGCCGTCTATGGGGAGAAAGGCATCATACAGAACGCTCCCCCTTTCTTCTCCCGAAGGTGGGGGGACAGCCATAGCCCGCCTGCAGAGTGCCGGAGAGGGGCTCACCCAGCTTAGTCCCACTCTGTGTGGTTAACCAGAGCGTTCCAATGGGACCCTTCCTCTACAAACGCTCCTCTTTCATCCCCTACTCACCTCCTACCCCAAGATGTGACAGCTTCAACTCCTGGACATTCCCTTCACAGCTCAGCCAGCAGCTCCGCGGGTTGGGGGTGGCCCAGCCGAGTCTGGAGACAGCCCAAGTCTGCAGCAACTCCTCCCCTTGGGCCCAGCCCTTGGAGGGAAAGGGGCGTGTGTTCCTTTAAGGGGCTGGCCCGGCGGGAGCGCAGGGGTTTGTCCGCAATCGCTTCCCTTCTGGCCATTCAAGATCCCCAAATCCGTCTACTTCCTCCGACCCGGACAGCTCTCGGCTGAGAGCGCTCGAGCCGTCGAGGAGCCGCCTGGGAACGGTACGTGGCTCGGGGGTGGCCGGGCTCCCGGGGCCGCCTGTAGGCCGGGTTCCTCCCTCCCCACTTTGGGTCTCCTGCAGGGCCCCACGCTCTCCCTGGGCAAGGTCCGGGAAGCGGGCAGGGGGAGTGAGCTGGGCACCGCGGGGCCGGGGCGGAGCTGGGTTGTGATCGCCGGCGGGGGCGCGCCTGGGGCGCGAGTGAGGTGGGTGCAGCGCGGGGGCGCGGCCGACTTGCGCGAGGCCCTCATGGGCGCCGCAAGGAGGCAAATCCCGAGCGAAACCCGTGGCCTCCGAGACCACCGCCCGGGTCCAACCCCCTTCCCTCGCTGGGCCGCCCGACAGCTTCCCATCTCTCCTGTCCGGGTCCTGCAGCCGCCAGCATAGCGCGCCGCGCACCGGGCTCTGCTCCGGCGTATCCGTCGCATGCTCCCGGGCCACGGGAACTCTGGGAGGGGCTGGGGACCACCCGCGAGGCGGCGGGCGGGCGGACCTGCGCCTCTCGGCCTCTGCCGGTCTGCCCTGGCCGTCCCAGGGCAAACGCAATGGATGCCCGTCGGTTTCAGGCCTCGATTCCCTGGGGTTTCTGACTTACGGACAGCGAGACCAGCGGGGCCAGGAGGAAGGAAAGTAGAGCCCTGGGTGGGAGATGGGGTCGCTTAGAGAGGAAACAGCGCGGGGTACACTGTCACCAACTCGCCGGCTGGCCTCTGCAGCCTGTGACCCAGTCAGGACCGCGGTGTCCAGCGGTGACCCTCGGGAGTGCCTCTGCTCTCTGCAGCAGGAGGAAGTGATGGAGACGTGCTCTGGCCCCTCTCTCGCAGCCCTGCACGCGCCAGCGGGCTGGGAATGCTGGTAGGAAACACCTTCAGCTTCTACTTTCCGGGGGCCTCAGGTTTCAAAGGCGCTCGTAAGCCTTGCCTAAACAGGGGCACCGAAGTCAAATTCCTCGCGCGGAGGCGGGCTGCCGGAGACCTGGAGGGCAATGCTGCCATCTGCTGGTACCTAGGGGACTTGTACTCCTGGTCGCCCAGCGCGGGTAGTCTGGTGGGGCTCCATCTTCCTCCCACATCAGGGTTCAGCTTATCCTGGTGTGTGGAGGGGTCCCGAGGCAAGTGGTGCTGGGGAAAGCAAGGGATGGGCAGTCAGGAGACCTCCATTTTCTCTAATCTCCACCTGTTTACCAAAGATAAAGCCTTGGGTAGTTCACTCACCTCCATGCCCTTGGCCTTAGTTTCCCCAACTGTAAAGGGAAGGCAATGGTGGCTGCTTTCTCTCCTAGGCAATGAGAGAGGAGGAAGATCCTCTGAAATAACTCGAAACTTCACTTTGTAAACCATTAGTAGTAATAATAGCTAATATTTTTGAGTGCTTGCCCCCTCTAGGCAGTATTCTATGTGCTCTGCAGACATTCTCTCCCTAATCTTCACAAAAATAATTTGTGGTTGGTACTGTTGTGACCCCCATTTTACAGCTGAGGTAAGTGAGGCTCAGTGACTTACCCAATGACAGACTGTTAGTGAGTGGAGCCAGAGCTGAGTTCAGGTGGCCACTCTGATTCTAGATTTCTGCCATGTTCTTCTTCCAGTAATGTCAGCTAGTAATTGTTGAGCACCTGCTGTGTGTCAGGGGCTGGATTTCATTCATCTTATATAATCGGCACCATGGCCCTCTAGGGAGGGGCTATTATCCTTTTTTTACAGATGAGGAAATGGAGGCACAGAGAGGTTGAGTAACTTGCCCAAGGTCACTCTGCAGGATGCAGGTGTGTCCAGTTCCAATGCTGAGCCTGGCTCTGGGTGCCCAGGCGAGGCTCCAGCTGATCTGGGGAGCCACCAACTGCCAAGGTGACTAGTCTGGACTCGATTGTGGACCTTCCACCTGGTGGCACTTCTGTGGTGGTCCTGAGGGCTGGGGGCTGGTGGTAGGGGAGCAGAGGCTGTCTGTCGCTACTCTTAATGATGGTGGTCAGGGATGGGCCCAGGCAGGGCAGCAACTAAGTTACAATTGCCACTCCTGACTCGCACCGGAACTCTGCCCTGTGCTGTAGCCTAACATTCAGGGTGGTCCTTGTCCACAGCCCCCGAGCTTCCCTGTTAGTGTTCTCTGGAGATGGGGAAACTTCTGTTCAGAGAGGTCACATGGCTTGCCCAGGGTCACCCCGCCAGCAGGTGGCAAAGCCTGGATACAAACGCGGGAGCCTAACTCAAAACCTCAGGCTTCGTGTGCTACCCTCCTCTCAGGGGGGCTGCAGGAGGGGGCCTGCTTCCACCTGGGTGTAGCTCCAGGACACAGGGCTGATCTTTTCTTCAGAACTCATTTCGGTTTTCTTGGCGTGTTCCCCCTGCCGTTCTAAGGTTGCGTGACTGCTGGGTTAGCATCCAGCAAAGAGGAGTGTTGACCTGATCACACCTCTCCATTTGTGGCAGTATTCATAAACCAGAGGAAACCAAGGTGGGTGCCCACACTGGAGAGGGGCCAGGAGGAATGCAGAGAACTAGGCTGTTTGTCGCCGGAAAGGAGGAGGAGCCAGGCTGAGGACGTGCCCTTGATTTGAGGTAGGAGGACAACCAGAATGATTCTTTTAGAATGTGAACCAGATTCCTGACACTCCTCTGCTGGACACTCTTCAGTGTCTTCCCTTCAGTGCCACATCCTGGGGCCTGTGACTGCCACTCGGACATCTCCAGCCACCCTCCCTCTTGCTCCCTGGGCTCCAGCCTCACTGGATTTCAAGCTCTTCCTGCCAAAGGACTTTGCACTTGCTGTTCCCTCTCTTGGAAGGCTTTTCCCTATGATCTTCAAAGCTCTCAGCTTCACTGTTGGTCCCCTTCTCAGGGAGGCCTTCCTGATCCGTCCTGTCTCAGGAGCACCCTTGTCCCTGCTTCTTCCTCCTCGATCACATGCATCACTTTCACATCGCGTGTGTCCCACATTGTGTTTACTGTCTGTCTCCCTCATTAGAGTGTGCACTCCACGAGGACTTCTGGTTTGTGTCCCCCGTGCCTAGAACTGTGCCTGGCACATGGTATATGCACTCACCATTGTTGAGTGAAGGAGATCAAGTTCCAGCTCCTTCATCTATTACCTGGTAAACTTAGCCAAGCAACCTAGCATTTCTGAACCTCAGTTTCCTTGTCTGGACAATGGGGATGATAATTCTGATATTGTGAGGCCTCCAGGCAACGACGTCCGTGAAGGGGCATTGACAAGTGGAAGGCTGTCCTTAAATGTGACAGATCATCGTGAGGGTTGGCTGAAAAGAGTTCAACAGAGTCCTGCCTCTGCCGCCTCCTGGCTTTGACAGTTGCTTCATGTCTCTGTGCCTCTATCCACCTGTGGATTAGACGGGGAGAATATAGTTCTCCTAGCTGACTGGGGTGGGGGAGCTCTTGGCGGAACTGAGGGAGCGGCTGGGCATGGAGGCCATTTCAGAACCGGGGAGTGAGTGTGGTGCCCAGGCTCGAGTCGTGAGTGGGTGCCGGGTCTCTGAGGCTGGGAAGGGGTGCCTCGGAGCTTGCCGGAGGACAGCAGAAGGGCCACAGTCTGTTCTGCCTTAGCACATATTTCTGAATCGTGAATTACCTCGTTCACGATGGGTTGGAACAATGGGGAAACGGTGTCAGCGGCACATGGAATTGCGTTGGTCCAGGGGTGGTTTTCCTAGTACCGTAATGTACTGGAGCGACCGTAAGAAGATTTCTCACGGTTAAAGAGCAAGCCTGAGCAGTGTATGAATTCCTTAAGATAAACGCCGCCAGTCCTGCAGAATGTGCCTTTCTTCAGTATACATACATCCCTCGCTATCCAAACTCTTCTATTCACTGTCCAAAACTCAGGAACCAGGTAGATTTGGGTAATGCAGCATTTCTTCCTACTGAATTCTCCCAGCTCTCAATGTCCAGACTCTCGCCCTCCCAGCTCAAGGACGCAATAGACCTGGTGAGGGAGGGCTGCCCGTACGGCTGCTCAACACCGTCAAGTTTTCTGATGAAAGTAGGAAACAGATGAAGAAGTTGCAGAGGCAGTTCCTCTGTGTTAAAAAAATGATCGAAGAAGGTGGCTTCACCCTGGGTCAGATTTTTAATTTTGGTCAGTCTGTTTTCCATTGGAATCCACTGCCCCCCACGGACCTCCATCTCAAAGGAGGACGCACTGGCCCGGCGGTGAAGGCTGCAGAGGGCCGGCTGACCGGGCGCTGGCTGCCACCGTCAGTGGAGAGTTAGCGGTGCTGGTGTTTTTTATCAGGATTGTTCTTGTTTTTGTTAGTGGTCTGGTTACAAAGTTGCATATGTTTTGAGTAGTCTGCCCCAGACTTATTTTTCCCTTAACCTTGGTTTTCATGCATGATTTTGCAAAAATACACTTTTTTTTCAAGTATAAAAAAATCACTTTGTGGCAGAAATGCCTGCATTTGCTCATTCTGGGGAAGCCCTTTCTTCCTGGGGCTGCTGTTAAGAGGCTGGAGACACTGCAGACAGGGGCTCCTCTGCTCCAGGAGGCTCCAGGTGCCCAGGGACAGGGTGGACCCCTGGGACGTCCAGCTCAGCATCAACAAGCCTCTCAGTCCTCATTCCACTTCCTGCCTGGTTCTGAATGTGGAACCTCAAGGAAAGAAAAGGAAACCAGCTCCTACGAGAGCCTGCTCTGAGCCAGGCCCTGGGCTGTGTGCTCCACACGTCACTTCCCTGAATTTGACGTAGTGGTTCCGGGCATTGGAGCTGGAGTGGGTTCCAATCCTAACTCTGCCTCTTCCTAGTTGGGTGACCTTGGGAGATTATTGAATCTCTCTGTGCCTTGGTTTTCCCATCGGTAAGATGGGGTTACTAATAGTTCCCACCTCAGGGGGTGTGGTGAGGATTAAATGAGATAGTATGTGCTCATGAAACACAGTGGTGAATATTTTTATGCAGCTCATAGGAACCCTGGGAAGTGACTTATTTGTCAGGCCAATTGAGGCTGAGCTATGTTCACCAAGAGACTCAAGATGTGGACTTAAATACGGTGGGACTTTGTTTCTCTCTCATGACCCGGTGCGGGTGGGAGAGGGCCAGGGCTGGTGCGGCAGCTCTGCCATCCAGTCTGTGGTTTCCATCTCTGAGACTAAGGTGGCTGCTCTGTTGCCAGCAGGTTGGGGGAAGAATCCCAGGGAGAGGTGTCCCTGTTGTTTTAACTGCAAGTCCTCCATGTGGCACGTGGCATTTCTGCGCACTGCCATTGGCCATCACGGAGTGGCGTGGCCCCTCCCAGCTGCCAGGGAGGCTGGACATACAGCCTTCAGCGGACTGGTCACGCCCCTATCTAGAACTCTAGTAGTAAAGTAGAACATCTTGGTGAGAATTACGCCGTGGTGAGTTTTATGATCTCCATTTCACGTATGAGGAAGCCCGTCTAGAGTCACACAGCTAGTAAGTCGTGGAGATGGGATTTGAACCCAGATCTTCCTGTCCCCAAACTGCTGTGTTAGGTGCCCAATTGTGGTTAGCTGCCTAGATCCACGTCACCAGGAGGCTGTATGAGTGTCACCTGGGGAATCCTCTTGGACAAGAAGTGAGGCCTCAGAGGGCAGTGCACGGCCCAGGGGCGAGTCTGGGCCTCGGGACCTCTGTGAAGATGCCTACGAGAACAGCGAAGTCTGCCTCGCAGCTTCCTCCGCATCCGTGCTTCCTCCCCAGCGAGAGCTCCTCACTGTTCTGAAACAAGAAAGTTTCCTCTGCAGTCCCACCACCTTCCAGGCCGATGCTTGTCTTCTCTTTTCCCCTCCCTCCATCCCTTTTCCCCTTCTCTCTGTTCCCTCCCCTTCTGGCTCCTGTACACAGGCATTTGTAGGGCCACATACTTACAATCCTAGCAGAGTGGCAATTCTGTGTTCTGCTTTGTCTATTTTAAATTACACCCTAAGCATTTTTCCACATTGCTGCATGATAATCACAGTTATGCTTCCAAACGCCTGCTGTCACTCAGGGCTTGCTGCCCCACAGTCCCCTTCCACCCAGCCCCTGGAGGGATGTTTCTAAGATGCAGGTCTGATCCTGTGGCTCCTCTGCATAAAGCCATTCCTGGCACCCCAGGGCCTTTGGGACAAGGGACAGGCTGCTGAGCCTGACACCCAAGGGCATCCAAGACTGGTGCTGCTGACCCCTGTCACCTCTCCCCGATATCAGCCAGGGGCTTGGCAGGAAGCAGAATTCACCCTAGAAGATTCCAGTGAAGAGACTCTAATGAAGGGATGACTTCTAGAGAGGAGGGTGGAGGCAACAGACAGGGGAGTGGGGGACGTAGAGACAAGCAGCAGCTGTCACTGCCCCCCAGGCCTGGAGGGGACAGGGGAAGAGATGGTGTTACAGAGCCTGTGAGAGCAGGTGCTGGGCAGAGGAGCCGCTGGCGGAGCTGTGGTCACGAGGGTCACAGGTACTGCAGAGACGGACCTGTGGCAGAGGCACTAGAGCAAGGAGCCAGCAGGGAGGAGATAATGCCCTCTCTGCTCTTTCCTCCCCCGCCTGCACATCTCCTGTGGGTGCCTCCCGTGGGCTGAGTCCTGCTGGAAGCCACAGGGCCAGGGCGCCTGGGAGAAGTGACACGCAGGGATCAGGGCAGAGAAAGGCAGATGTGGGGCACAAATGGAGAATTTCCGGCACACCCCCAGCCCTCAGGCACTCGCTCTGGTCTCTGCATCTTTGCATTTGCTGTATCCCTGCTGGGCAAACCCTGCTGTCCTTCTCACCCTGGCTAACTCCTGGTCCTGAGTCTAGTTTCGACACTCCTTTTCTGCACCCCATCTTTGTGCTCGCCATACAGCATCGTGCCTCTGCCCCCTCCCTGCACTGACCTCCTCCAAGGCCTGACCCAGGGCTCAGTAGATGGCGGTGAGCAGGGCAGGGACCAGGGGAGATGAGTGAGGCATTAGCCTTGGGCACAAAATTTAAGGGAGTGAGTGTGTGTGCGCCAAAAAAATAATCAAGACATAATATTTTAATGCAATATTCATAAAAATCAGATCAACAAACTATAGCCTGTGGGCGAGCTGCCTATTTTATTTGAGTGTCCATGGAAACCAGAATAGCCTCTCAGAAGTGTTCTACTATGATGTTTAGATTTTTTTTGACCTTGACCCAAGATAAATAAATTTCACATGTGACCTCCCTACTTCATCTGCACAGACGTTTCTGGGCTGAAACAAAGCTTCACAATGCAGGACTCATCTTCCCTGAACACGAACGCGCCCTGATGTTTTCTAGTCCAGTCTAGTCTCTTCGATGTCATTAAAAAATGCTGCTCACAACTTTTCAAATTCAAACCTGCAGTTTGAGAAATGTCGATACTGTCATACTGTCCTGCTTAATTTCTCCGTGGTCTCTTTGCTGCCTCCTAACTCTTAGGATTTGTTGGCTTGCTCATTGCCATCCTGCCTGCGGGGTGCGGCCCCCTGAGAGCAGGGACCTCATCTGGCTCGTCACTGCTGTCTTCTTGGCTCTGAGCACAGTGCCTGGCTCGCAGGAGATGCTCCATAATACTCGTTGAGCCAGTAGGTGCTGGAGCCCTGGGGTCCCCGTCCCCTGGCGGTGGGGCCTCTCTAACTGGCCTGTTTTTCTCCTCTTCCCAGTGTGCCCGGGCCCCAGCCCTGCCCAGACAGCCTGGAGCTGCCGCCGTGGGACGCCATGGGCCGGCTGCTCCTGCTGCTGCTGCTCCCGCTGGCCCGCGTCCCCGCGCTGCCCCTCTACAACGGCTTCTACTACTCCAATGGCCCCGGCGGCCAGAACACCGGCAATGGCCGCGGCGAAGGTGGGCGGCCTCCTGGGCCAGGCTCTGGCTCCGTAGGGGGACCAAGACCCCCCCTGACACCTGCTGTGAGCTGCAGGTTCCAGGCTGGGACCGGGCCGGGGCCTGGGGCCAGCAGCCCCCTTCCCATCAGGGTCTTTGCAGTGGGCCAGGCTCGTGTCTAAGACGAGATGGTTCAGTCGCTCTGTGTATGCCAGCCCCTCAGACATGGCGCTAAATGCACTTAGGGACAGTCACTTGTGCTTTGTATACTTTCCCAACGTCCTGCCAATTTTTTAAGACCCAGCTTGAATGTGGTCTCCCCTTATCTCCCCAGTGGAGGGGACTGGGGTTAGACAGACATGAGTTTGAATCTCAGTGTTGCCACTTCCGAGCTACATGGCTTTGCACAGCTGACTTTTTAGTTAGCGGTTATTGTGTACCTCCTATGTGCCAGGCACGCTTCTAGGTGCCTTACATACGTCCTCTCATGTGATCCTCACAAAAACCCTGACATGGGCAAGGGTGAGAATAAAATGTTTAACAACCAGTGCAGCACAGGCCGTGACCAGGCCAAATTGATGCTGGCTGCCCTCACAGCCCCGAGAGCAGATACTATGTATTATTCCATTTCGTAGATGAGGAAACTGAGGCTCAGAGAGTTGAGCCAGGTGCACAGGGCACATGGATCTTAAGAGGCTGTGCTGAGATTTGTCTGTGGAAGGATTGAGAAGATGAAAGTACCCAGCCCAGCCTGGTCATGACTTGGCCTCCCTCAGAGGCTCTCATGGAGAGTCCGTCCTTGCCTCCTTCGGTTCCAGGTGGCTGCTCGCATACAGTGGCCTGTCACTGTGTCACTCCAGTCTCTGCCTCCATGGTCACATTGCCCTCTCCTCCTCTGTACTCAGCTCTCCCTCTGCCTCCTTCTAAAAAGACACTTGTGATTGCATTTCAGGCCCATCTGGAAAATCCAGAATACCCCCCATTTCTAGATCACTAATTTAATCCCATCTACAAAATCCATTTTACCATAAAAGGTAACATTCCCAGGTCCAGGGATTAGGCCCTGGATATTTTGAGGAGCCATTGTTTAGACTGCTACACCCCTTTTTTGCAGAATTTATTTTGTTGTATGAGCACTACTTTAGTGAGATTCAAGGAAACTTAAAAACACCAACTTTCCACCCATAATTCCACCACTTGACCAGCCCAACTCTTCGTTTTTCTCTTTCCCTTTAGTTCCTGAATATATGCAAGCAAAGTCACAATAGTCCCCCCACCCAGGGGAACCACTGCTAACATTTTAGGTGTATCCTTCCAGCCTTTCATATACGATTAAGAAAATTTTCTTTAACCTTATGTGGTTTTGTAATCCTCCTTGTCATTTCATAGAATACAAATTGTTTTCCAAGTCAATGAATGAATATACATCCACCAGGTTATTTTACATGGCTATATAGTATTTTGTCATATGATTTAGCTAAACATTTTCATTTGAACAGGTTAAAGCTTCAAATACAGCTTTACTAAAGAGCTTTGGGAACACAAAGGGCATTGACACTAGACGATAGCTGGGCTCATGTCTGTTGAACTCTTTCTGTGTGCCAGGTGTCCCTTACTTGATTTGAGCCTCTCCATAGCCCTCTGTAGGTCTGTTATTATCCCATTCTATAAATGAGGAAACTGAGGCTCGATTTCTCTGCAACACGGTTGTGAAGAGGTGGAGCCAAGCTTCAAGCATGTCTTGCCTGCCCCTGGACCTGTGGTCTCAAACCTCAGTGCACGGCCTGTCCAGAGCGGGCTCCTGCAGCTGGAGTGGCCAGCAGAGTCACCTGGAGGTCTTCTTAGGAAACTGATTTCTGGGCTTCACCCCCAGAGCTTCTGATTCAGCAGGTCCTGGGGGGGGTGGTGGCAAGAATGTGCATTTCTAACAAGTTCCCAGTGTTGCTGATGCTGCTGGCCCAGGGACCCGCTTTGAGAACCACTGCAACAGAGCATCTGGTTTGTTAGGTGCAGCTCTTTTTCAGCAGGAGATCCTCTACCGGGAGCAGCCAGCTCCCCACCCCCCATCTATCTCCTGCTGACCCCTGAGGCTACCCCTCTGCCCCGACTCTGTGTACCTCCAGGCACCTGAAGTCCTCACCCAAGGTCGTGACATAGCAAGGCCCCCCTAGGGGTCCCGAGTTAAAGACGAGCCAGCCTTGGCCCATAAACCTGGTTCCTGTGTTGCATGTTGGCTCTGGTTTATTTGTACCCCTGAGACCTGAGTACAGTCTCCTCTAGAAGCCCTGGCCTCATCTCACCTGTCACCAGGAACTCGGGCAGAGTCACACTGGAGAGCTGGACAGAGTGAAGGGCAGGCTGTGCTCTCCTGCGGCCCGTGTGGTGGGGAAGGAGACTGGGAGGATCTGAGTCCTAGCTACCCACCCCATATGGAGGTGCTCTTGTTGCCTGCTGTATCACGTGGCTTTTGATGCGTAAGAAACTTCGTGGCTTAAGACAACAGCCATTTATTTTGCTCATGATTCTGTGGGTCAGCATTTTGGGTGGGCTCACCGTGCACCTGCAGTGGGTGGGCAGGTCAGCTGGAGACTGGTGAGTCTTGGATGGCCTCAGCTGGGATGGCTCCATGGGCTCTCACCCTCCAACAGGTGGGCCCAGGCTTGTTCTGACGGCGGGGGGGCAAGGTTCTGAGAGTGGAAGCGGCAGGGCCTCCTGTGGCCTCGGCTCAGAACAGGCACAACAGAACCGTCACTTCTGCCATGTTCGTTTGGTCAGAGCAAGTGGCAAGGCCAGCACGGGTTCAAGGGAGCAGGGAACAGTCACCTCTTGATGGAAGGAGCTGCAAAGTCACAGTGCAAAGTGTGTGGATACTGGGAGGCATGCAGTATCGGGGCCATGTTTGCATCTCTTAACACCTGTGTCTGGCGGGGGCTGGGATGAAGGTGGGGTGCCCTTGCAGGGGTACAGATGTGCTGCATCAGGTCCCTATCTGCACCCCACCTCTCCCCCCAGGCGTGTTCAACGGAGTGAAGCTGGTGGTGGAGATGCCCGAGGAGACCCTGTTCTCCCACCGGGGGGCCAATGTGACCCTGCCCTGCCACTACCGCTACGAGCCGGCCCTGGTCACCCCGCGGCCCGTGCGCATCAAATGGTGGAAGCTGTCGGAGAATGGGGCCCCGGAGCAGGACGTGCTGGTGGCCATCGGGCTGAGGCACCGCTCCTTCGGAGACTACCGAGGCCGGGTGCATCTGCGGCAGGACAGGGAGCGTGAAGTGTCACTGGAGATCCGGGACCTGCGGCCGGAGGACTACGGGCGCTACCGCTGCGAGGTCATTGACGGGCTGGAAGATGAGAGCGGCCTGGTGGAGCTGGAGCTGCGGGGTGAGATCCCGACTGGGGTGGATCGCTGGGACCTGGGGGCCGAGGGGAGAGGGCCCTGGAAAGCATCCAGACCTTTGTGCTTTAGACAGATAAACATTTAGTCTTCAAAACAAATCCACAAGGAAGCTACTATCACCCCCGTTTTACAGATGAGGAAACCAAGGCACAGAGAGGTCAAGTAACTTACCTAAGGTCACATAGCTCATAAACAGCAGAGTAGGGGTTTGACCCCAGGCAGGCGGGCTCCAGAATCCACTACCTCTACTCCCTCCCCCTCACACCCCATTCAGAGAGAAGAAAACAGGAGCTGGTGACATAGCTAATTAGAGGCAGAGCTGAGATTCAAGGAGGGTTGGTAGGCAACACAAACGAATGTCAGGTGATAGGGAGTGGTGGGGACTGGGGCACACTGCTGAGCCCTCGTTCCACCGAAAGGGAGCCGCCCTGCTCAGGCCCAGCTGATGATGCCATTCCAGAAGCAGGCCCAACCAGCCAGATTTTCTGATTTGACAAGAGAGGCTTATATTTTTATGTGAAGTCTCTGGATTTTTATATAAAAATCTCCTATTTTTAAAAACACTCAGTGCTCTCCAAACCAGTTAGACCCTGCGAGCCAGATCTGTGTGTGGGCCTCAGTGAGGTCTCTAAGTGACTTCTACTTCTGTCTCTAGGACGGGATGTGTGTCCTCATGTCTCTCCTACCTGTTAGGCGGGCAGCTTAGAGGGTGGAAAAAGATGACCTGACTCCCTGTCCACCCTGTCCCAGCTGTGGCTCCTGGGTAAATGCCACATCCCCTCGGAGCCCAGTGCCCTCATGTGTAAACTGGGAATGAGGGTGCTTCCTCCTTCACCTCCCTCAGAGGAGGTGGGATAAAGTGTGTGTCCAGGGCTGGCTCAGTCAGTGGCAGACCTCTGCCAGTAGCATCTACCTCCCCAGTCCATGTGGCTTAAATGGCGGCCCAGAGGGGCCACGTTCCCATCCCTGATGTTGGGGATGGTAGAGGATGGGAGGGAGCCTGTGCGAGTCATTTGTCTGGGGACCTTAGGGGCAGCCTAGAGAGACAGGGGCCCTTCACCCCATTCCTGGGGCTGGAAAAGTGGGAATTTGGGATGGAACCAGGCATGACTCCCCTGCAGACACACATGGAGGTTGTGAGCTTATTGTTGAGGCCCCCCTCAACCTGGCTCTGCCCAGGGGCCTGGCTGTCTGCTCCAGGTGAGACTGGGGATGTGGGGCCCAGGATGTTCCCAGGCCCCTGGCCACAGGGAGGAGATTCCGAGGACTCCAGGCCCTACTTCTAAGCAATGCCAGTCCAGGACGCGAGGGACACCCCTTCTCCTTAAGGGTTTATCTATGATAACCCAAATGATGATTTGGTAGACTGAATCTTGGATGTTTAAAAAAAACTTTTTATTATGGTCAAGTTTCAAACATGGATGGTGACTTCTGAGAGGAACCTGTGGCCCCTAACAGACCCTGGACCCAGGAGGGGAAGCACCCCACCCGGAACCTCCCTGGCCTCAAGCCCCCTGTATTAAGGCCCGTTATGACCCCTCCTCTTCCCACGGCTTCTAGGGCCTCCCCTTCCCCTAAAAACCATCTGTCACATGTGGAAAGTTCCTTGTATTCTCCTGAGAAGCTTCTAAATTAACAATAACATAGATGATTAGGTCTCAGCTACTGAGAGGGGGAGCGGGGAGCTACACCTGGCCCCCAGAGCCCAGACTGTGCCGTCTCCTGACAGCATATCCTCACTGGTGTCTTAGTCCGTTTGCGCTGCTAGGACACAATACCACAGCCTGGGTGGCGTATAAACAACATTTATTTCTCACAGTCCTGGAGGCTGGAAGTCTGAGATCAGGGTGCCAGCATGGTTGAATGAGGGCCCACTTCTGGGTCCCAGACTTATCACTGTGTCTTTACTTGGTAGAAGGGGCTGGAGGGGTGGGGTCTCGGGAGTCTCTTTTATAAGGCACTAATCCCATTCATGAGGGCCCCACCCTCATGACCTAAGCACCTCCCAAAGGCCCTACCTCCTAATACCATCATCTTGGGGGTTAGGATTTCGACATATGAGTTTGGGGTTCGACATTGAGACTGTAGCATTGGGGTTCTTGCAACAGCTCTGTGAATTAGGTATTATTCCCGTTCTATAGTTGGGGACATTAGTTGGCTGATTAATTAATTACCTTAACAAGCTAATACATGTTTGCTGAGTACTGCTGTGTGCCAGGCCAGTGCTAGGAGGGAGGTGTAAAGCAGAGGTAGGCTCTGCCTTGGACTTGGACACTGGACAGGAGATGACGGTTTGCTGAGCTGCTCTGAGGGACTGTGTGTGTGTGTGTTGGGGGGGCATATGTCCCAGTGGAGAGGAGGGGAGGGGACTGGGGTCTCCAGCCAGCTGGGCCCCTGCCCACCCCTCCAAGCCCCTCTCTCTTTCCTCCCCGCCCAGGTGTGGTCTTTCCCTACCAGCACCCCCAGGGGCGCTACCAGCTCACCTTCCATGAGGCCAAGCGGGCCTGTGAGGAGCAGGACGCGGTGGTGGCCTCCTTTGAGCAGCTGTTCCGGGCCTGGGAGGAGGGCCTGGACTGGTGCAACGCGGGCTGGCTGCAGGACGCGTCGGTGCAGTACCCCATCACGCTGGCCCGGCGGCCCTGCGGCGGCCTGGGCCTGGCACCCGGCGTGCGCAGCTATGGCCCACGCCACCGCCGCCTGCACCGCTATGACGTGTTCTGCTTCGCTGCGGCCCTCAAGGGTGAGTGGAACTGCCGAGAACAGGCCTGCAGGTGGGAGGGCGGCATCTGGGGGCTTCAGTACCCCTCTGCTTGCCCTGCCGGCACCTCCTCATGGAGGTCTGGAGCACCTGCAGATCTTGAAGCCACCCGGCTGAGTTTTGAGTGCTGCTGCTGCTGCTGCTTCCCACCAATCATTGGTTTACTCATTCCTCAGACATTTCCTGAGTGCCTACCACGTGCTGGGGCCGAGAGGAGGCTCTGGGCATCACAGACAAATAAAACACAGTCTCGCCTTACAAAGCGGTTCACTTCAAGGGAGGATAAACAAGTGAAAATAGGAATTGGTTCCTGCCATACCCCAAGCACTTAGAAAACTGTCTGCCACATAGTAGGTGCTCAGTAAATGATTGAACAGATGAGAGATGCTGATTGGTCCAGCCTAGTGGGGTGCCCACCCAGGGTGCAGTTAGGAGGTGGAGGGAATGCCCATATGACTGGAGGGACCCCAGCCCCATGGCAGGCGGGATGGAGCTCTCAGAGAGGGGATGAGGACTGGGACCATTCCCCTTGAAGTGTCCACGGCAGATGCCCACAGCATGGCGGCTCCCTGGGCTCAGTGGTCAGGGTTTGGGAGTCGGGTGGTGATGTCTGGATGAGCTGGCATTGCTGCAGGCCCTGCCGTCCTCTCCGGCTGCCCCCTCTGCTGCCCAGCCCTCACACCCCACTTTTCCCCAGGGCGGGTGTACTACCTGGAGCACCCGGAGAAGCTGACGCTGGCAGAGGCAAGGGAGGCCTGCCTGGAGGACGACGCGCAGATCGCCAAGGTGGGCCAGCTCTTTGCCGCCTGGAAGTTCCGTGGCCTGGACCGCTGTGATGCCGGCTGGCTGGCGGATGGCAGCGCCCGCTACCCTGTGGCTCACCCGCGTCCCAACTGCGGGTCCCTGGAGCCCGGTGTCCGCAGCTTCGGCTTCCCAGACCCGCAGAGACGCGAGTACGGCGTCTACTGCTACCGCCCGCGCTAGACCCCGCGCCGGCTCTGGACCCACCCGCCCCGCCCCCTTGCGGGCTTTATTTATTCACTGGTTCATTTTCCCTTTCGAGTTGGGGCAGTTTTCATATTGTTTTTATACTTCTCAACTTAAAAATTTTTTTAAAATTATTACAAATTTTTTTGTAAATCCTACAGTTCCCAAATCCTCCCTCTGCTTGTGTGGACACCCCAAGGCTCCCCCCCTCCAGGATCCTCTTGCCCCTCTCCTCTGGGACCTTTGAGGTTTGTGGGCTCAGGAGGGCTCCCTTCCCCGGGGGCTGATGCCCCGAGGGGGCAGTGGCACAAGGAGTCGGTGTGGTTGCTGCGGCTGTCCCTCACCTCCAGCCTGGGGGAGGGGGTGGCATCCAGGGGGCTCTGGAGCTGGGCTTTGGGGCCTCACAGTCTCCTACCCTCTCCTACTTCTCTGTGAAGCTGCTGGCCCAGATCAGCACTGCTGGCTGGCCGAGGGCTGGGAGCCGGTCCCTAGGCTTCTGTGTGACATCCCAGGGAAGGGAGAAACTGCCCCCATGCTTCCCTTCTCTTTTGGTTCCAAAGAGTCTGTATTTTGTTTCCCATTTTCCCAGATTATGGGAGTGGCCCTCAGGTGTGTGTGCTTTCTTTGGACAATAAAGGTGCTATGATGCCCTCCCTCTGTACCAGCCCTCTTCTCTGTCTCACTCTGCATCTCGTTCAGTCTCAGGGCCCAGCTCCCTGCCTGGTGGGCTTCGTGGGGTCTGTCCAGTGGAGTGGGCAGGGAACTCCATGGGCTGCACCTGCAGGCTGACTTGGTTCTGGCTTTGCCTGCCTCGTGGCACACCCTGCCTCGGCTGCTAGTCCAGCAGCTGTAGCTCCAGCTTGCTCCCCCACAATCCCCGCTCCCAGGCTGTGTGTCTGCAGGGCCCAGCAGAGGAGTGGGTGGTGCCTCTCCGGAGCCGGAGGAGGCTGTGCCCCTCAGAAGATCTCGGAGGCCAGGGATCTTGGGGACCACCCTCTCTGTGCCTCACCCTCTGCCCTCTGCCCCCACCCCAGGAAACCAGACCAGTTGCCTCTGCACCAGCACACATCTGCCACTCACAGTCAGTTATTCAGTCAATTCTTCATTAGCCCAGTGCTTCTCAAAGTGTGGCCAGAAGCATCAGCATCACTGGGAACTTGTTAGAAATGCAGATTCCTGGGCCCCACCCCAGACCTGCTGAGTCAGAAACTCCGGAGTGGGGCCAGCACTCCGTGTTATCACAAGCCCTCTTGATTTCTGGTGCTGGCTCAAGTTTGGAAACCACTGACATGGTTGTGCTCCCAACTACTCGGTCAATTAATTGATAAATTGCACAATCATTGAGCCCTACTATGTGACCATCGCTGCGCCCTCCGCTCTTGTCCACTCACTCTTTCCAGAGCTGCAGGTAACCTGGGCACACGTACAGATTCCCCGACAAATACTCAACTACACACACACACCTGAACTCACCCCGGCACACACTAACCAAGACGCAGACACATTCACGAACACAGACTCAACATCCATTGAGCAACTCTGATGAGGGGGGTGGTGCCATCCTGGCCTCCTCCGGAGAGGCTGGTGGAGGGACACTGCCCAGCATGCACCTCTGGCCCGACTCAAGGTCGGTTGGGGGAATCCATAAATGATTCAAATCGTTTTCATTGATGTCCTACAGCCTGCTTAAAGGCAGGACGCCCAGATGTTTTTGCTAGCGGCCAGCCAACCAATTTACCCCAAAAACGCATAAGCAAGAGTCACTGTTCCCAGGCTGTCTGCGATTTTTTTTGGTCTCCTAAATCCTGATTTTGCCTCTGTTCTTGGACTCACTTTACCAACCAACTCCTCCTGTGTGAGCCAACAGTGTGACATCAAAGAAGCGAACTATGCAACGTGGCCAGATGTCCACTGGAGCTGTCCTGTGACAGGGTGCCAACCTGCAAATCCTCACACAGCACCCATGCACTGTCACACACACACACACAGCAGAGAATCCATCAAAATCATCGGCACCCTTGTGACAACAAAGCACAACAGGTGTGACCATCCCAGGCTTTCTGAACGGACAGGATTCACACCAATGTGGGGCCATTTGATTAAAACATGTCCCCACTGCCCCCATTTCTAAAAGCCACTTCAGTAGACTCCGGACCATGGTTGCCTTTTCTTGAAATTAAGAAAAGAAGGGAAAAGAAAAGAAATAGATCTCTTCCAATGTCTTTATTATTATTATTATCATAATCTTCAGTTTTCAAAAATATAAATAGGTGCACGGAACCCTGGTGCCTGCACGGTCCCGGGGAGTGGGGGAGGGGGAGGGGAGGGGTAGGGTGGCACTCCCACTGGGAAGGAAGTGCCCCCCACTCAGCCCTGCGGAGATCCACACCTGCCAGGGCAGCAGACAGACCTGGGTGAGAGCACGCTGGAAGAGGGACCTTGGAGGGAACCCGACCCCCACGCGGCGGAAGATCCCTCGATGGCTCTCTCCTGCTCGCTCACCCTCGGCCGGAAGCCCCCCGCCCTCCCCCAGGCTTCTCCCCCACACAGATGGTGCGGCCCTCCGGCTCCTTCTCATCCAATACATTCAGCTGCGGTTCCCAGTTCTTCCCGCCCTCAGGCTTCTGCCCCTTCCAGCTCCTGCCCCTCCTCCCTCCTCCCTAGCTCTCCCTGGACGTGAAAGAACCAACGATTGCACTGCTCTTGGATACAGTCAGGAAACAAAAAATAATCTTCTTTATTTAACTTAACCCCTCCCCTTCTCCCCCTGTCCCTGCACTGGTCCCTGGAAAGGCACATCGGGAGATTGAAGAAAAGTCTCTAAACTCAGTCCACGGGTTACAATACATTTGCTGTGCTTTGGCATTTGGGGGGAAAATTAGATGCAGTGTTGGTGATTTGGGGGGCGGGCGGGTGGGTGCATACATAATGTGGGATTTATTTTTTTCCTTCTTTAATGGAATTCCTTATAGGACAGAAAGCGACAAGAAGAGGACACCATCCGTGTGGGATGTCAGCCTGGCAAGGCTCCTGGGCTCAGCATCCTGGGCGCGTCCTGGCAGCCCCTCTCAGTGGGCCGTGCTGGGGCGGCTCCTCCGTGGGGGCCGGGAGCTCCGCTTCTGTAGTCTGCGCTTGTAACTGGCGGCTGGGGTGAAGGGGAGATGGAAAAGTCTTAGTGAACCCTGGGAAGAACGCAGGGCCAGCCTAGCCCTCCTCATCCGGCCCCTTCTCTGCTGGATCCCCTCCCTGCAGAAACCAGGGGCTCACGAAGGCAGCCTGAGGCTTTACCCGCTTCCCAGTTTTGATTTTTCTTGGAACCAACTTGGGCTAAAGGCCTTCAGGCTGGAGTTGAAAAGGAGAGTGGGGCACTGCTTTCTCCTTCATCCTCTCAGGGAGCCCTCCCTGGTGGCTGAGGGCAGTGACCCGTGACTGAGCGAGCAGTCCCCTCGCCTCGCCACCCTCATGGCTGGTGCAGACGGCTGGCATTCAGGATCCCCAGGAGAGGGCCAGCCACTGCCGTGCTCCGCGCACAGGGAGGAGGAGGATGTGCTGGCGGGATCTAGCGCTGGGCCCAGCGAGGGGTGGGGGGCCGATGCTCACGGTCTGTGCAGGTGATCCGGGGCTCCTCCCACTGCCCGCTGGGCTGGCACCGGATGGTGGGCACGTGGCGCTGGACGAAGCCCTCGGTGCACTGGTACCGCACCAGGGAATTGATCTCGTACCGGGCCTTCTTTTGCCCGAAGGTTCTGGCGTGCTCCACCACGGGGGGGTCTCCGCAGGCCACTGAGGGGCAAACACTCTTCAGAAAGGGCTCTCTTAGAGTCTCCCGTGATGACCCAGGCCAGTAATGAGCCGATGTGGCTCCCTCTGGCTGTGATGAGACAGCCCAGAGCCCAAGGAAGGGACATCGAGCCCGGACATGCAGCCACGAGCCCTGGCTGCTGGCAAAGGGGCATTTTCATGCCGCGCTAAGAATCTGGGAACCGCTGGCTGTAACACTGGGTTCCTCGATGATTTAGAGCAGCAGGAAGGGAATAAAAGGAGGGTCTTAAGGGGATGAGAAGACAACCTGGAGGGAGAAAGGTGGGGAAAGAGGGCGCGAGCTAGGCAGACTGACTTCTTTATGAAAACACGGCTGCAGGCAAAGCAGGGCCTAAAGGAGGCGCGGGGCAAGGCCGCAGCGGGCACAGGAGGGCATGTCCTGCCAGCACCCCCACGTCCACAGACAACGCGGAGGGGCAAGGCCTGACAACTCCCACTCTGCGGCTGACGGACTTGGGGACCCCGAAAAGAGGGAGGCTCCCAGCCGACGTGCCATGGCGGGTGACTTTCTGTACTGATCTCCACGGGGCTGCGTGTCTGTGTGCAGTGGGGGGTCTGTCCTCTAGCCTGTGGCCTTCACCCTCTCCCACGGGCCCTAGGAGTGGGCTCGCCCTTTTGGCCCTGTGATGGTGGCACGGACAGAGGCCCCCAGGTCAGCTCCAATCTGTCGGGCAGGTGAGGTGACATCAGCAGCCAGGAGACAAGGGACTCACAGGTCACCCAGCGGGAGCCTAAAGTCTTGATTTTAGCCACGTGGGCCCCCTCGCAGGCCCCCGCTCACCTGTGCCCTTTTTACACGTGAAGGGCAGTTGGTAATTGCAGGGAACGTCGTTCCACTCGCCCTTCTCATGCCAGATCATCACCACGCAGTCCTCGCCAGCCGTAAAGAAGTTGTCAGGCTGGTTGGGGCGCCAGTTCTCAAATTGCTGTGGGTGGGAGTGGGGAAGGGGTGAGGGGAGGGCGGGAGCAGCACAGCTTGGCCTGACCCCACTTTCTCCCCCGTAAAGCCCCTCCCCTGTCTCCTTTCTCTTCTGGCAGCGGCACAAAGACTGCTGGGAGCCTGGTCAGGGTTCCTCGGGGCCACGGACCCCATGGGCTCTCCAAAGAACTGGTCAGACGGCCTGGCTGTGGCCCTTCTCAGGAACTCAGGACCTCCAGGATTCACGGTCCCTGTTAATGAGCTGCGGCCACACTCCTCTTCCAAATGGGCCCATAGGGGCTGGTCACACAGGCTGCCTCACTTGGGTGGGACTGGGTGGCGGAGACATGGCTCCCTGGTCCAGACTCTGCACCCACCCCCACCCCCACTGCTTATCCCTCTAGCCGAGCTCTGGGACAAGCCGGAGCAGACTCCTTGAGGAGACTCCAGTCCCCCGTGGGCAACCCCTCTAAAGCTTCCATATATCCCCCATGGTGGTTTGCCTCCATTTCTCCATTGTCTTCCTTATCCCCCTCTTCCTTCATGCACTTATTCACTCTACTCGTCCAGCCCTGGGCTGGTCTCCAAAGGCAGAGATGAAGGAGACACGAGCCCTCAGGGCTCCCAGTCCAGCCGCTGCTCAGGGAGTGTCTGCATGTGGTTTGAACGCGTCTCTCTCTGGGGGTCTTTATCCCCCTCCTCTGGGCTGACAACTTTCCCTGGTGCCCCTGGCAGAACTCACCAAGGAGTGTCCATCGGACCAGCGGAAGTCCCCTTCGATGGTCCTGTCATTCAGGCCGATCCACTGGTAGTCTTGAGCATTGTCTGGAAAGAGGATGTGGGTGTTGGGCATGGCTCTGGACACCCTAAGGGTGGGCTCCTAGGAGCATGCCACCTGCTTCTAAGGTCCTGACCAGGGTCTCAGCACATGCACGTTCAGAGTGCACATTGGACCACCTTCCCGAGCCCGCATGGACTGGCGACAGCCACAGGGTTAGTCCAGGGCTGGCTCTGCCAGACAGTGGGCTGTCCTGGGTGCAGCCAGAGCCGTTGGCCCCAGAGACCTCTGCCCTCTTTTCTCAGGGACCTCAGGCTGCAGAAACGCCCTTCTTTGCCCGCCACTTGTGCAGCCACACTGGGCCCCAGTCTGCTGATTTCTGGCAAGTGTGGCCCTTTGCCTGCATGGCCACTCTCCTCCCAGGTGCTGGCAGCCCCACCGCACTCACTGTTGACAAACTCCTGCTCCTCAGGGGTGACGATGCTGGTCAGACGTGACTGCTGCTCCCGACACCGGCTCTCGGCGTCCACCCAGGTCTCTCGGTCGGGGAAGTAGCGGTAGCAGTGGCCCTGGAACTTGGTCCAGCCCTTCTCACACAGCTCCTGGTCTGCAACACAGGTCAGGGGCTTGAAGGGAGGGCCCAAGGCCGACTGAGGATGGCGGATGCTGCCAGTCTTATGGCCCAAATTCCTGTATTCACTCTGTCTTCAGTGTTACACCCTCAAATGAAGGGAGAGGCCTAGCTGGATGGAGGCTCAAGTTGGAAGCTAGGAAGGCCTGGCACTGCCCCCCCGGAGCCTCTGGGCATGTTCCCACCCTCTGGAAAATGCCAGGAACTCTTTCTCTCTGTGATGTTGGCCCCCCCAAAGCTTTCCTCCTCTTGACGCCTGCTCTGCAGGGCTGGCAGAGTTCAGCAGGCCACGTAAGAAGAGATGGGAAGGTGGGGGTGTTGATGTTTAAGGAAGGTTCAGAGGCTCCGAGGGGCTCCAGGGAGAGGGGGCCGTGGGGAAGTATGTGAAGGCAGCAGCAGCAGGCAGTGCTAGGGCATGAAATGGAGCCTGGGGTGGGCACAGAGGAGCAGAAATAAGTCAGCTTTGGGTCCAAAGAAGGCTAAGTCTGTGGATCAGAGCTGGCTCTAGCACAGCGCGTGATTCCTGCCTCTTGGAGGGCGAGGCAGCCAACCTGGGGTCCACGGCCCAGGGGCCCTGGCTTTGTATTTGATTTCTTGGTGGCTGATGACAAGAGAGGAGGAGCTTCTCTCCTCACAAACCTATATTGGTAATGGGTCCTAAGTTCAGGAGAAAGGACTAGTTTGGAGCTCCTGGAGCAGCCTAGAAGGACAGACAGAGGCAGGGGCACGCGGGGCTGGCTCCTTCAGGCTTGGGAGAGCCATTGTGAGTGTGTCTTCCCGACTCTGCCTTCAGTGACATCACATTGGTAGCTTTAAATTGGCTCTGGTGGGAGTATTATATCCCAGAAATTGGCAGATGCTACAACCAGGGCTCCTCCGTCCTCTTGGAGAGCCGGTTGTTAAACATCTGCCAGCATAGCACTAGACGGAGGAATTCCAAGACCCTCTCTTCCTTCTTCCCCTGGGGCCTCCCAGGTGAAGGGCTGCCCCTAGGGCCTGGGGCTGCGTGTAGGGCCCTGAACCCGTCAGGCTGTATGGCAGCCTCCCTGATTGGGTGCACTGATAGTCTGGCTGTCCCAGGAAGGAAGGACCAGGACCTGCAGGGAAGGAGGCTTAGGCTGAAGGGGTGGATGCTTGGCAGGGTTGGAAGAGAGACACTTGGGAAGAGCAGAGAGAGAGGAGAGTCGGGGGCCAGCAGCCTGAAAAGAAAGAGGCAGAGCAGCAGGAGGGCTAAGAGGATGCTGCTGGCCCCCTGCTGCCAATGTCTTCCCCATGGGGTGAGACAAAGGTCTGGAAAGAAGGTGGTGAGGCCTCAGAGGTAACTCAGCACCTGCAGAGGCCAGAGAATCATCCCAGCGCTGACTCATGGGGCCAATTCTTGGGCCACCTCAGTGCCTGAGGGCTGAGCTGGGCCGGCTGAGCTGCGCAAGCATAGCTGGAGGGCGCAGCTGCTCCGGGGAGGGGCTGGGGCCATGCAGGATGGAGGGTCTGGGGAAATAGCAACAGAATTCCAGAAGGCTGGAAGAAGCGGCAGGGCCGAGCCAAGGCCTGAAGGACCCGTGGGGTGGTGAGCGCTCAGGACTGGAGAAGAGATGCAGCCTCGCATAGCTGGGTGCCCCAGCCCAGAGCCCAGCTGGGCAGCTGCGGCACCATCTCTGTGCTCCATCAGAGTGCAGGCCCTGCCTCCACTCCAGCAGAGCACCTGCCTCCCAGTCTGGTGCCCCAGACCTGTTGTCTGTGCGGACGTTCCAGACTCTTCTCCCCTGTGGCAAATATTTTGGCGTCCTGGGGAGAAAATCCTTGTAACTCTCCACTCCCACTCCAGCCAAGACCCCACGCACCGATTTCTTGGGGTCTTGGGGTGAAGGTGGAGGGTGGGAGGCTGCAGGGGAGGAGGAGGGTCCAGGCCTTTTCTTCCAGAAGCCTTAAGTTCCTCCACCAGTCTGTAACCTTGGCAGTGCCTTCAAGGAATGTGCGATCCAAAACTACCTCCCCACACTGCTTAGGACCAAAGGGAGACTTCCCAGGAGTTTCAGCTGCTTTCTGGAAGTTTCTGGAATGTCAGAACTTGAGAGTCATTGAAAATGGTTTTGAGCCCCTGCACACTTCCAGTGCTGTGTGGGTCATTGCCACTAGTAAGCGCAAGCCCCATCTTCCCCTTTCTGAGTTGGGATGGCCCTGAGATCCAGGAGGATGAGGGGAGAGTAGGAAGCATCAGAAGTGAGAGAGCTGGGGGCTCAGGCTGGCCCTGGGAGGTTCCTGGCACACAGCTCCCCTTGGCAGAGCCTAGCCCAGGTGCAGAAGCGGAGGGGTTGGCAAGGCCCAAGAGAGGACACTCAGTCCCTGTCCCTTGCAATGAGGCTCTGTTTTCTCTGGCCAGGCTTTTGCCTTGCACAAGGGAGGAAGAAAGGAAGCGTGGGCCAGAGTGGCATTGACATGGCAGCTGCCATGGTGGTGATGAGGAGAAGGTGACATGCAGCAGTCCCTGCTCATGCATGACTTGAGCATGCTGGTGACACGGGAGCTGTCAGGAAGACCAGCCATAGCTCTTGCCAGAGAAGAAGAGTAAGGCAGCTTGGCCAGCATGGCACGGTGGCTCTCAAGGCCATGGAAGGGCCATAAAGGTCCCATGGGCAATACAGCAGATGGATGTGCCCACCACCATGCTGGGAAGATCCGTGTCTGTCATCCGGAGTGAGAACCAGTGACTCCCACCCATTGCTTCCTTCAAGACAAATGCATGGCATCAGCTCTGTCCTCTTAGTCTGATGCCTGCATCCCCCTCGATGGTGGCATCAGCGGGTCTGGAAGCCCTGGAGAAGGTTAGTGTTTTAAAGGTCTCCCAGGCCCCCACCTTCCAAAGTGCAGGCTGGCCCGGCCTGCATGTCTCTCCTGCGGTTGGATCAGCCAATGCCCCAGAGGAGGGTTTTCATGGGGAACAGTAAGAGAAGGTGTGAGAGTGAGTGGGACAGAATTCTCAGTTGTGGCCTCTGGAATGACTGTCTGGACGGACCTTGGGGGCGCCACCAGGGCCTAGAGCCTGTGGTTAGAATGGAAGGGTGAAGGAAGAGGAGGGGTGCAGCAGTTAGTAACATTAGCTGAAGCCGAGACGGCCGTACCGATCTCACACAGGTCCCCTCGGTAGCTGGGAAGGCATAAGCATGTGAAAGAGTCGATGGCATCCACGCAGGTGGCTCCATTCAGACAAGGGCTTGAGAGGCACTCATCAATGTCTGCAAGAAACCAAGGGCCACCATTAGGACTCCTGTCGGCAACTCCAGCTTCGCAAGCATTGCAGCTTCTTTATGGGTGGCCAGCCCTGCTGCTCTCCAGAGCCCTGGGACGAGTGGCTGGATTTCCTAAGAACTGTTGCTGCTGCTGCTGCTGCCGCCATCTTGGAGTGCTGAGCCAAAGATCCAACAAGGGTTTTCTTGGATGTGTGTGATTCTTGATTGGCAAACTTGAGCATTGGAGCCAGGTTTCCCAGTGGGTGAAGAGATCTGGTGCTTTTGAAGGCAAATGCCTATTGTGAGAGTGAGCATGGAGTTCCTGCAAGATGCCTTCTCTTGTGACTATTTCAAGAGGACTTGGGGTCTGAACTGGCTCTGAACTTGGTGGTGAGCAAGGACAAGGATGGCAAGTTCTTGAAGATTTGTTAGAGCTCTTTCTTTTCCTAGCTTCCTCTGTAGTTATGAACCAAGGAAAGAGGGCAAGGCCATGAAGTACTAGAATCGACAAGCTAGAAGTGGTCTGCAGAGTACAGGACCATGAGAAAATGGCAGCCTGGGACACTCGCAAGAGACTCATTGCATTTTTTGGGTTGCAGACCTCTGCCTTCACTAAATAAGATTCTAGAGTATCTTGTAAAGATTAAGCCAGCATTGTTCTCTTGCGGGGAGGGACAGAAACCCAGCCCAACACTTCCCCATATAATCTTCTTCCAGCTGAAGGCCCCAGAATGTGGACATCTCTGATGAGTCACAATTTCTAGAGGGGCTCCATCCTGGCCAGTGGGAGACCAGTGTTTGAAGCTGGTGAGGCACTTAGTAAATGGCCAACCACCAGCACCAGCCTGGGATACAGGCAGGTCCCCGTCAGCCTCTTCTTCCCAGGCAAGCTCTTCTCTTCTGTTCTTCCGGTCCAAGACGTTTTCTGATCCAACTTCTTTGCGGGACTTGAATTGGTAAGTCATTGGCATTTGCCTCAAATTTTCATCCAATAGCCAAGGTGAGAACTGAATCTCCTAATCTGGTCTTTTCGCATCTTTCTGAGAAGCCAGAGACCTAGAGGATCTCTTCTACTCTCTTCGCATTCGTACTCCAAAGGCTCCTGCTGTTTTTTTCTGGGTTACTGCCCCTGGGCACACGATAAAAGGCATTGTGGAGATCCTCTTCGTAGGAGATCAACACAATTCTACAATGAGTAGGTTCCACTGGCTCCTGGGGCATCATGATATGTGGCTAAGCCTTGGTACTTACAGCTCTGTTCATAAAACCTTCAGGACCTGATGTGTCTCTGGGTGGTCTCTACGTGAGCAGCTTCCTAGATATGTTCCAGGACTTAGTTATTGCCCCTCATAAGAGCAGACTAGACCTTAAAAGTCAATCCTCTGATAAGAAGGCAAAAGCACTTTCTTCTGGATTCTTCTTGCTAGTGCTTGGTAGAAGTCTTCTAGACCAGAGTTGGGTTTGTGCAATGGGTGGCCTGGAAATCTCAGGTCCTCAGGTCTCTCTCTTCCCGCAGAGTTCTTAACTTCATCTCAGGGAGTGCACACCATGGACTAGAAACCAACAGTTCCAAGTCTGGAACTGTTCCAAGCAAAACCAAAATGCATGGAGGAACGGACTGAAATCCCAGCATGCACTTGGATTCCCAGCATGCACCAGGATTCGCAGCAGCAGTAGCAGCAATAGGTCAGGCTGGTCGGCCGGGCAGAAGCTGGGGGTGGCTCTCCTGCTTCAGGAAAGCTACTGTCCTTTTTTGTCCATTAGTGTCATTATGGGAGGTGGGAAGCACTGGGCAAGGAGGAATTAAGCAAATGTAGGTGCTAAAGCGGTTGTACAGAGCAGGGAACAGGAGTGGCCTGTGGGAGAAGAGCCTGACATCAACCCTGGAGCCTTGGGCCAACCCACGGAGGAGAGGGCCGGAAGGGTAGAGGCCCCGAGGGAGGCAAGCCAGGTGGCTTCCAGCTGTCCCAGAGGCTTATTTCCCAACACTTGCCCCCAGGTGGCCTGAGGTCCAGGGGGCAGTGTTGTTTTCCTTCTGTGTCTGGCCAGGGCACGAAACCTGAGAAGGCCGCAGGGACTGAAACTCAAGGAACTGGTTCCTGGGCTCAGAAGCTGCTTTATGCAGGCCCTGGATTCACAGGGAGGAGGGAAAGAAGGGCCACATCCTGAAGACCAGAGCGCCTGTGGGTGTCCCTGGGCCAGTTTAGAGAGGCCTTCAGCAGTAGGAAGAGGGTGAGCATCTTGTGTGGGGCTTTCTCATCAGCCACTCAGGCCTGCGGTGCCAGCTCCTCCTCCTCTGGCTGGAGGAGCCGCTCTGGCCCTGCACCGTTCACCTCTTTCTGTAAAGAGCAATTAGGACATTGCTTGTCATCTGGAACATGAGAGGAGTTGGCCTGGGCCCTGCTGTGAGCAGAGCGGGGGACCCCAGCAGGTGGAGGACGGGAAGGGCTTTGGGCAACGGGCCGACTGCATGAAGGAAGAGAGAAAAGAGAGGGAACCAAGATCTCTGAAGAATCTTCTCTGAGCCAGACACTACGTCTCACACCTACGTTATCCCCCTAACAGCCTGATGGCACAGATGTCTTTGTCTGTGCCGTTCCCTGTATTTTCCCTCCCTGTAAACAAGTAAAGTGACCCACCACGCGGGGAAGTGGGGGACAGACTGGAAGAGATGGAGGCGGGAACTGGACAACGAGGCTGGAAGTTGGGCCTCTGTCCCACGAGGAGGGAGAGACGCCGGGCCGGGATCTCAGCATCTCGTTACCATGTCTGCTGCACCAGCCAAGGGCTCACGCGCCATCACTGAGCAGGATGGGGGTGTCGGAGCTCTCAGAGTCCTCCTCCCACTACTGTAACAAGGAGGGACGGTCTGCTCCCGAACCAGGTGCCCTAGCTATAACTCTAACTTAGGGGAGAAAATAACTGAGAGCCCCCGGGTCAAGGCAAGTGGAATAAAGATACTTGCAAATAATCACTGGCGTCTGAATTGGAGACCTCAGGCCTCCACCCTGAATAGGTCTTGTCCAGCTTTTGCCCGGGTCAGAGCCCAGGACCTCCAAGTGAGAGAGAGCTTATTCAACTTATAGAAAAGGTTGACTGAAGAGTGACAGTAGGTACTTTTACTCAAGTGATACCCAACAACAGGGGTTGCCACTCATATAGATTATGATATGAATGGTACCCCTCAAGTTGTTCAGTGCACAACCTGTGCAGCTGTAAGTGGTGACCCTGGACATAACTTTCCTGGACAAGGATGGGGGAAAATCCCCTCAAGAAGCACAGAGACAATTTCTTAACTCAATGGATGCTCTGCACTCTGTAATAACCTAGGATCAATCAGGATGGACAGACTTGAGTAAATACACTTGCTTTCTGGTGTATCACAATTGATAGAAAGATTATAAGAGCACATTTATCAGTTCCAATTTGCTTTTAAAGTAAACATCATTAAATTAAAAAGTATGCTATAGTTATTTATACTATCAAGTCTTTTATATTTTTAAAGTTTGATCTTGAGTGTAACTTTAATATCCTTCTTCTCAAATTCAATCAGTTAAAATCTGCCCAGGGACTTTCTGGTTAAGTCAAGAAGGTGTAATTTCTATTTTCACTTGTAACCCTGTATTTTCACTTGCTTTGAAAGCATCCCCCCACCCCCTAAGCAATAAGATTTCACTGAAATTCAAACATCTCCCCACTAGGGGAAGAGACAGGGTCAGATCACAGATCAGAGCCCAAGCCTACGAAGCGAAAAATAGCAGTAAAACAGAAATGAGGCGGATTGAATTTTAAGTTCATGCTCTTCTAACCAAGGAGTTTAGAGAAATCCACGCAGCACCAGCGATCACTGGAAAATTGGATGTGAGATCTGATTGGAACAGTATTTCTCAACCTTAGCTGTACGTTAGAATCACTGTGGTAATTGAAAAAACTTTTTTTAGTTAAAGCTTTGAAAAAAATACCAATTCCAGAGTCCATCTCCAGATGGACTGAACTGGAATAGCTCAGGGTGGGGCCCGCGAGTGGCGCTCTGTGAAAGCTCCCCAGCTGAGTCTAAGCAGCAGCCAGGATTGAGACCTCAGAGCCAGAAATCCCCGCAGGAAATATAAGCAATGCAGCGGGGAGCATGCTGCTGCTGCTCAAGTCAATCCGAATAGACCATCCCAGCTCTCAATTGCTCAAGAATCTGAGTATTCATTCAACAGACGTTTACTTTGATGTCAAGAGGATAGATTAATACTTTATCAAGAACTCGTTTATGGAGTGCTGACTAAACAAGATGACAGTAATTGCCAAGTGTTTTCTTTTAGGACTAAATACAGCCCCAGCCTCCTTTACTAGGTGCAAGTTTTCCCGGGGTATTCAATATTGCCGCAGGAATAATGCTATGTTTTGTACCTATGGCCCCGGAGAACACTGGTCTATGGTCTTTTAACCATCTGTGGTTCCTGGTTCTACTGCAAGATGATGAGTGGGGCACCTGTGGAGACCAGACACTGCAGTCCTTTTGGGAGCCACAAGTCTTGAGCTCAATGGAGCAGGAGTGACTTGGGACCCCAGGGGCAGAGTCACGGGCAATGAGACCCCAGGTTGATGTCCCTCACCCCTTGCTCTTTAGAGATGATAACGCTTTTCCTAACCAGTGGAGTAAGAGATAGGGGAGGGGAACCAATTTTTATTAACGCCTCTCTCGGCCAGATGCTGTACATAGATGATCTGAATCCTTACAGCAGGGTTGCTCAGCCTTGGCTGCACACTGGAGTCACCTGGGAATTTAAAAAACCCCAGTGCCAGGGCCTCGGGACCATTTCCGTCAGAATCTGTGGGGCGCTGGGGGTGGGGGGTACCCAAGCATTAGAAGTTTTTAAAGCCGAGAGCTACTGCCTTTGCGCCCATTTACAAATGAGGTAGTGAGGGCCTAGCCGGGAGCGCCTAATGGGCTCAGCTGCAGTTCTGCAGCCCGTCTCCATTCCGGTTCCCTGAAGCCTGGCCCCTATATCCTCGAGACCAGCAACTAGTTATTATGTTCAAGTGGAAGTTTCTTATTTAGCTGAGTGTGTTAAACAAGTGCATTAAGCCTCAATTCTTGAATCGACGCACTCAGTGGAGTTAGGAAAATTACCTAACCTCTCTGTGCTGTCGTTTCAAATGGGGATAACTACCAAGCTCCTCACAGAGCTCTCTGGGAAGAAATTACGGGAAAGAAAGTCCTTTGGAAACAGACATGATTAGAGAAAGGCTGTCCTTACAACAGATTATTTAAGGTTCACTGTCACGTACTCTAGTTTCAGGGGCACTGGGACACGAGCCTTGCTGTGACTTCTGATCGTGTCACATTTTCGCTTCAAGTGTCAGGTTGCGGAAGGTGTTGTGAAGAACGGAGAGGGGTGTCAAGAGAGACTCAGAGAGGGCACGGGGGTTCTGGCCCTGGCAGCTACCCCAGTCCTGGAAGCCCTGGTGGGCTCTGAGTCTGTTCCTCACTGGCCCGGGCTGAGCTGGCCGACTACTGAGCTCCACAACATTCCATCCAAGATGGGCGCCCTCCACCTGTGCGCCCAGACGAGGGGAGGAAGCGTAGGGAGACCTGGCATGAGGTCCACTAGCGGCGCTGCCCACAGGACAGACAGCCGTTCCCACTGCCGACTGAGGCTCTGAGCCCCGCTTGCTGGAAAGCACACACAGCGTCTCCCCAAGTCTTTTTCCAGGGCAGAGCGGCTCTCTGCCCTCCCATCAAGGGTGGATGACGGAGGGGCTGGTCACTATGGCCCAGTGGAAATACCATCCCCTTGGCGGTAAGGCCAGAACCCGCCTAGGAGAGCCCACCCTCTCTGGCCACGGAGCCCCACAGTGTTCTCTGTCACGGCCCCTACTCGTGGGCAAAGGCTGAGCCCAGTGGGGGAAAGAGTGAATAGATACGCACCCTCGTGCCTGCTGATATGTACATATCCGTGTCCCGTGTGAGTGCCAAGTATACGGCATATTTATATTATAGGAGCACATAACACATCATGAGGGGCTCTTTGCGTATATATTAATATATACAATATAAACACGACTCCATCTTTGTGTGTGATGTAAAGGCTGTCGGAGGTCAGCTGCCTGACACGGTTTACCCGGTAGTGGCTGTTTTCCCCCAGGATTCACGGCTCCCGTTCTGCCTGTGTCCTAGGAATGCAGCCCTTTTACGGAAGACCCTGGGCCTGATTGCTGACTTGGCACAGAGCCTGGGTCAGGGCGTGGGGGCAGCACAGACGGCTAACCTGACAACACGAGCTCTGAGGTAACTGGGCATTTCCTCCCTCCCTGGGGGTGATGTTGACGCGTCTGGCCTCGAGGTGTTCAGGGGACGACAGGCAGATTCTCATCATTTCCTTTTGGGGCCGCCTCCAGTCAGAGGATCCCCAGGCTCCTCTCCTGTCCCACAAGCTGCCTAACCAACGGCTAAGGACAAACAGGGGCCCAGGGTGGTATGTGCCCAGGGGCGGGGTCATAGCTGACCTGCTGCCATGAAGCTTGGAGCCAGGGGTGACAAGCACTGTCTGTGTCATTTTCTTCAGGCAAGAAAGGGACCCAACACCACCCCCCCACCCCAGACTGAGCACAGAGGGCACTGCGGGGCCTTCCTGGAGAGGTTCACTCTGTGTGATGCAAGACAGCCCCCCGCAGAGCTTCCCTCCCTGGGACTGCTGGGGTGTGACCCGCTACACCCAATTCTCATATTTCTCTGAAGTCTCAAATTTTTTTTTTTTTTGTGAGGAAGATCAGCGCTGAGCTAACATCCGATGGCAATCCTCCTCTTTTTGCTGAGGAAGATTGGCCCTGGGCTAACATCCGTGCCCATCTTCTTCTACTTGATATGGGACGCCGCCACAGCACGGCTTGACAAGCAGTGCGTCAGTCCGAGCCTGGGATCCGAACCCGCGAACCCCAGGCTGCTGAAGCAGAGCAAGTGAACTTAACCACTACGCCATCGGGCTGGCCCTGACGTCCCAAATTTTATCTTCAAAATTTAAGCACCTTTTGCATTCTGCTCATCAAACCATCATTGGCCTGACAAAAAACCTCACTGCTTACCTGTTTAATCACTTAATTTGACTTTTCTCTCCTAAATGGCCATGGAGAATAGATGCTCTCGAAAGACGTGCCATGCCTATCCTGTGGCCTCTGCCCTCACACGTCACCGTGCGCCCCTCCTTCCCAGTCTGAGGAGCTGGAGCCTCAGTCAACCTTGGTTGCCTCCCCCAGAAGGTTGGCCCCTTCTGGGGATAAAGGAGTCCTCCTCCCCTGCCTCCACCCCCAACGGCCTGTGTCACAGTGCTGGCCAGTGTGGCTAGGAGGACACAGGCTATGACATGTCCCTCTGTCTCCTGGCAGGTCCTGGCACCGCAGGGCTCCTGGGCACAGGACCTCGCGGGCTGCCCCCCAGGGAGAGGCTGAGCATAGCCTCCTGGGGTACGGCATAGCCTCTGAGACCTCGAGGTTGGGGCATGCGGCCCCCAAAGCCCATGAGGCTGGTTTCAGGTGAGCACGTTTCTGGGGACTCAGTCCCTCCCGGGCACCTGGCCCTGGCGTCTGGGGGGCTCTCAGCACACAGGGAGGTGCTTTTCCCAAAGCAAAAAGCAAAGGAGAAATCACCAGCTTTCTGGTGCTGGGTGCCGGGGCCGTGTCAAGTCGAGACAATCACTGCAGTGCAGGAGAGTCACCTGGGGACGCCGGGTCTAAAGCCAGGACACAGCTACAACGACACTTCACAGTTCCTTAAATTGTGCAGGTTTTAACGCTGCACAAAGTAATATTTGGTCATAAACGTCATCAGTAGATTCATTCTCTCATCTCACACTCACTCCACGGGAAAGGGGCATGAGCAGAATTTCTAGCACTGTCTAAACAGTCATCTTTCTCTGCCAAGTACAGAGAGTTGAACTCACATATGAATGTTCTTCTTCTTTTTTTTTTTGTTGTGAGGAAGATCAGCCCTGAGCTAACATCCTTGCCAATCCCCCTCTTTTTGCTGAGGAAGACCGGCCCTGAGCTAACATCTATTGCCAATCCTCCTCCTTTTTCCTCCCCCCCCCCAAAGCCCCAGTAGATAGTTGTTATGTCATAGCTGCACATCCTTCTAGTTGCTGTATGTGGGACACGGCCTCAGCATGGCTGGAGAAGCGGTGCATTGGTGTGTGCCCAGGATCCGAACCTGGGCCGCCCGTAGCGGAGTGCGCACACTTAACCACTAAGCCACGGGGCTGGCCTGACATATGAATGTTCTTGTGATGTAATTCCACTGCAGCAATAACAATCACTAACCTGGATGTGTGTGTACTGTGTGCAAAGTGTGATGCTAAGTACTCCTTTCATATCTATTTATATTCTGTTTAATCTTCCCTGCTACTATTCCTGTTTTACAGATGAGGCTCAGAGAGGTTAAGAAACTTGCCTGAGGCTGCACAGCTAATCTGTGGTGGAGCTGTGTCCAGGACCTTGAATCTACACTGCCTCCTACTATGCTACAGTCTGAATTGCCCACACACCTTTAAGGAAACAAAATCTTCACAATACCTGCAATGGTTGCCTCTGACACATCTGGCCCTCCTGGAGAAGTTGGGATGGAAGCCTCTGTTGGGGAGATGGCTGTTTCGGCTGTTTGGGTTCCTTCTCCTGAGTACAAGGGGCTTGAGGACTCGATTTCTAGAAGCGCCTCTGCAGGGCGCTGGGTCTGCTGGGTCCACTTGGCCTCTGGGATGCCGGTGCTGATGACCACATCCAGGCCTGAGGTGTGACCAGACGGGTGTCTGCTGCTTTCAGTCCTGTCTCCAGAAGCCACGGGAGTGGCTGAAGGCCAGCCTGATGCCTCTGTGTCCACGTGATAGGTGGTGGTTGACTCTCCACTCACTTCCAGGGTGGCCGAACCCTCCCTGGGGCCTTCCTGAAAGCTAGACGTGCTACCGCTCACCCTCAGGCCGGAGACTCCCTCCAGATCAGCTTCCCGGGGGGCAGAGGTGGCTTCACTCAGATCGGGGGACGCGGAAGCTCCTCCGCTGGCCTCGGGGGCAGCGGATACTGCCACCCCAGCCTCAGGATAGGCAGATGTCTTGCTGCTGGATTCTGGGACTGACGACGCTTCTGCTCCAGACCCGGGGAACCTGAGTGTAGCTCCACTAACTTCCCCAGACGCAGAGGCTTCTCCACTGGACTCAAAAAGCTGGGGGGTGTATGTCACAGGGGGTCTTTGGCCGAGTTCCTGGGAAACAGTTGGTTCAGTAACACCCTCCACGAACTCAGAAGCAATTAAAGTAACTTCTGGAAGTCCTGAGGCTTCTCCACTGGTGTTTGTGGCCGCAGAGGATTCCCCACTTACATCAACGGTGCCAGACAAGTCCCCACTAAAATACGGAGTACTTGATGGCTCTCCACTGGGCTCTACCAGCCCGGACTGCAGCCCACTTAAGTCCAAAAGTCCCGAATGGTCCCCAGACGTGTCTGGTGCTCCAGAATGGGCACCGCCGAGCTCCAAAATGCCCGAAGGCCCTTCTCCTGCTTCTTGGGCTGTTGGAGCCTGGGTTACAGACTCCACAAAAGTTCTGTCTACAAGAGAGACAGTGGGGAAACCAGACGGAAGTCCACTGCCGTCATATGCTCCCGAGGGCAGGCTGCTCCCAATCTCAGCTCCAGAGGATTCTCTGCTGACCTCGGCTACTCCACTTGGCAGGCCACTGAATTCTGGAGGCTGGGATGTAAACCCACTGGAGTCAATTGCTCCAGAAGATTGTCCACTGACATCCACTATCCCAGATGTGCCTGAGAGATCTGCCTCCCCTGAAGGGAGGCCGCTGAGTTCCACGGACCCTAAACCTTCTTCTTCTTTAAAGGTAGTTGGGGTTACTTCGACCAAACTGGTGTCCACAAATGTAATGCCAGAAGTTTCACCACTGCCACTCACGGCACTGGAAACCAGGTCAGGTATTCCAGATGTTGTCCCACTGAACCCTGGCAACCCTGATGGCTGCCCACTGAGATCAGGGACCCCAGATATTTCTCCACTCAGGTCGGTTATGCCAAATGGTTGACCACTGCCAAAAAGAACTCCAGAAGCTTCTCCACTGACATCTGGTTGTCCAGAGGACAGTCCACTAAAATCAGTCACTCCAGATGTTTCCCCAGAAAATCCTGATGGCTGCCCACTGACCTCAAAAAGCCCAGATGTTCCCCCACTGATGTCAGGAAACCCTGATGGCTGTCCACTGACGCCAAAGAGTCCAGATGTTTCCCCACTGATGTCAGGAGACCCAGAGGCCTGGCCACTGAGTTCAGCTCCTGAAGGGAGTCCACTAGCTCCCCCACTAATGTCCACCTCGCTGAAGGGCAGCCCAGATATTTCTCCAGCACCACTGACGCCAATGGTTCCCCTCCCTTCCAGTTGACCTGCAGTGGTGGCTGTTACCACTTCCACCAATGTGGTATCCACTAGGGAGACAGTTGGGAACCCAGATGGAAGTCCACTAAAGTCAGGCAGCCCAGAAGATGGGCCACTTCCAAGGTCCACCCCAGAATGCTCACCACTAAATCCAGAGGGAAGGCCACTTGCTTCTGGCACTTGCCCACTTCCTAGAGTTCCAGAAGGTATTCCGCCAAAGTCCAAGGCTCCAGAAGCTGACCCAATCAAGTCTTCTTTTCCAGAAGGCAACCCACTGAGGTCCTCAGCTCTAGAAACAGAGGTCTCTAGTCCTTCCCTTCCAGAAGGAAGTCCACTGAGGTCCTCCACTCCAGAGGCAGAGGTCTCTAGATGAATCTCTCTTCCAGAAGGAAGTCCACTGAGGTCCTCTACTCCAGAGGCAGAGGTCTCTAGATGAATCTCTCTTCCAGAAGGAAGTCCACTGAGGTCCTCCACTCCGGAGGCAGAGGTCTCTAGATGAATCTCTCCTCCAGAAGGAAGTCCACCAAGGTCCTCCACTCCAGAGGCAGTGGTCTCTAGATGAATCTCTCCTCCAGAAGGAAGTCCACTGAGGTCTTCCACTCCAGAGGTAGAGGTTTCTAGATGAATCTCTCCTCCAGAAGGAAGTCCACCCACGTCCTCTACTCCAGAGACTGTGGTCTCTAGATGAATCTCTCCTCCAGAAGGAAGTCCACCGAGGTCCTCTACTCCAGAGGTGGTGGTCTCTAGATGAATCTCTCCTCCAGAAGGAAGTCCACCAAGGTCCTCCACTCCAGAGGTAGTGGTCTCTAGATGAATCTCTCCTCCAGAAGGAAGTCCACTCACATCCTCTACTCCAGAGGCTGTGGTTTCTAGATGAATCTCTCCTCCAGAAGGAAGTCCACCAAGGTCCTCCACTCCAGAGGTGGTGGTCTCTAGATGAATCTCTCCAGAAGGAAGTCCACTGAGGTCCTCCACTCCAGAGGTGGTGGTCTCTAGATGAATCTCTCCTCCAGAAGGAAGTCCACCAAGGTCCTCCACTCCAGAGGTGGTGGTCTCTAGATGAATCTCTCCTCCAGAAGGAAGTCCACCGAGGTCCTCCACTCCAGAGGCGGTGGTCTCTAGATGAATCTCTCCTCCAGAAGGAAGTCCAGCGAGGTCCTCCACTCCAGAGGTAGTGGTCTCTAGACGAATCTCTCCTCCAGAAGGAAGTCCACTGATGTCCTCTACTCCAGAGGTAGTGGTCTCTAGATGAATCTCTCCTCCAGAAGGAAGTCCACTGAGGTCCTCTATTCCAGAGGCAGAGGTCTCTAGATGAATCTCTCCTCCAGAAGGAAGTCCACTGACATCCTCCACTCCAGAGGTGGTAGTCTCGAGATGAATCTCTCCTCCAGAAGGAAGTCCACCGAGGTCCTCCACTCCAGAGGTGGTGGTCTCTAGATGAATCTCTCCTCCAGAAGGAAGTCCACTGATGTCCTCCACTCCAGAGGTAGCGGTCTCTAGATGAATCTCTCCTCCAGAAGGAAGTCCACTGAGGTCCTCTATTCCAGAGGCAGAGGTCTCTAGATGAATCTCTCCTCCAGAAGGAAGTCCACTGAGGTCCTCTACTCCAGAGGTGGTGGTCTCTAGATGAATCTCTCCTCCAGAAGGAAGTCCACTGACATCCTCTACTCCAGAGGCAGAGATCTCTAGATGAATCTCTCCTCCAGAAGGAAGTCCACCGACATCCTCCACTCCAGATGCAGAAGTCTCTAGATGAATCTCTCCTCCAGAAGGAAGTCCACCGAGGTCTTCTACTCCAGAGGCTGAGGTCTCTAGATGAATCTCTTCTCCAGAAGGAAGTCCACTGATGTCCCCTACTCCAGAGACAGAGGCTTCTGGACCTTCTCCAGAAGGCAGCCCACTGAGGTCCCCTACTCCAGAAGCAGTGCCCTCTGGGCCCTCGCCTCCAGAGGGCAGCTGGCCAACTGTAGGAGTGGTGGGCCACGTAATTCTATCTTCATCCCCTGAGGCCAGTCCACTGCCCACAGGCAGGCCTGAGCCCACTGCAGAGGTAAGACCACTGGAGTCAAGGTCTTCAGAGGGCAGTCCACTTGCACTTCCCTCTGAGGGGTGCCCACTGGAGTCCAGGTGTCCTGAAGCTTCTCCACTGCCTGTGAAGTCACCACTGACTTCGGGCACCCCTGATGCCTCCCCAGAGCTGGGCAGCTCTGTCCAGCTGGGCACTGGGAGTGAAGGTGTGGATGGCTCCTCCCAGGGGAACGGCTCCTCAGAGGGGGATGGCTGTTCCGAGGCCGAGGGCACTTCTGTTTCCGAGGGGCCTTCTGTGCTCTCCTCTGTTGCTGCACTAGTGGGAGGCCACGTAGGAGGAATCCCTGGAGGAAAAGAAGAAGAAAGATGAGATGTGGAATTAATAACTCTGCCCCATTTTAAGCTCACGCGGAGAAGCTGAACTCTATTCCTTCCACAGTAAAACTTTTCTGTCAAGAGCTCAGAGACATATTGAGACGTTTTCCAATGGAACCTTGCACAGTGTCTTGGGAAGGGAGGGAGGGAGGGGGCCAGGAAACTCCCCGCCACCCTCAGGCTGTGCTTTGTGAGACTCTAGGGGGCGCCATCCACACAACCCACGGGATGTGTGGGCCTGGCTACCACTGAAGGCAATCACAGTCACCTTTCAAGTACTTCCACATCATCATCTCATTTATATGGACCCATGGTTTTCAAAGTGTAGTCCCTGGACCAGCAGCACCAGCATCACCTGGGAGCTTGACAGAAAAGCAAATTCTCAGTTCCCACCCCAGCCCTGCTGAATCAGGGACTCCGGGGTAAGGCCCAGCACGCAGTGTTTCAAGAAGCCCTCCCAATGATGCTGATGCTCGCTGAGTGTGAGAATCATTCATCTAACCCATCTCTCTGAGGCAGGGAGGGCCAGGTGCTGCTGTTTGCAAAAATACAACAACATTTTCAACTCTGAGAATCCTATTCCAGAGGATTTGGAAAAGAGAGATAAAAAGGAAACTCCATCATTTTAAATAATTACAATTACATTATTTTCTTTCTGTCTTGTTTCCTTTGGCATTTAAAAAATAGCCTAGCTGGAATGTCACCTTGCATCTACTTTTGGGCTAACTTCCCAGGTGGGCAAGCCGGGCAAAGAGCGTGCCAGGCCCCCCGGGGCAGGCTCACAGTTTACCCTGCTGAGAGGAGGGTCCTGGAGTGGCGGGCAATTCAGTATGGCAGTGGTGGCAAGCAAGAGGATTTTAGGCAGGTGTATATGTGTATCAGAAACCCCCTGGGATGGCCACTTACAGTCATGATGTCATATTTCTCTTTTAAATAAATTTAGATTTCTTTTTAAAGGAAAGTCAATTTAAAGAAAAAGACATAGAGTTAACAACAGTACAGATGGTTCCCAGGTATGGTCAAAATCAGAAGGTGGTCAGAAATCGAAGTTTGGAAAACATTTCTATGGGGCGGCTGGAGCCCCTTCCCATGGATAACTCCCTCTAGTGGCTGCCAGGGTCTTCTGCCAGGCCACACACTCATGTCAAACAGGACTCAGTTACTGTCCTGCAGAAGGGTGAGGAAAGGGCCCTGGGCAAGTGAGGCTGTTTGGTGAGGTCTCTGGGCCAGAATCCCACCTGCTCCACTGACGCACTTCCCACTCCCGGCATGGAGGGGGCCAGGCTTTGCACTGCCAGCACCCCAAGGAGTGCCCGGCACAGTGAATTATCCATACATTGAATGAGTGACTGGGGGAATTAGGGAGAAGCTCTGATACACTCTTTTCTTCAAAATACACACACCTCTGGGTGAGCTGACTCGACTAGGCATGCACACATTACCATACACTGCTTGAATTGAGACTTATCCAAACTGGGCAATGTTAAAATTGCTCCATGAAAAAAAAGGCCCTGTAGTCGGATTCCTTTGGGACAGAATACATCACCCCTCTGCATTACAGTGCAAATTAGCATATCCAAGGCTCTGAGAAGGTCTGCAGTGAGGAAACCTGTTGATCTTTTTGTAAGTCAGCATTTCCCAAACCTTATGGCCATAAAACTCTTTTTCCAACAGGGTTTGGGGACTGCTGCCTTCATCCTATCAAGTTCCATCTGATCTGACCATGATAGAGGGAGCTCAGGAAGCTCTGGCTGGGGAGGCTCGGCCCAGAAGAGGGACACGAGAGGAGGAGAAAGGCAAGGAGACAGGTCACAGTCAGACTTTGAACAACTACCCCTCCCAGCCTTTCCCCCTTGTTGGAGATCCTCCTACAAGAGAGATCGTAAAAGAGGAGGGGGTAGGGTGAAAATTCAGGGGGACAGAGTGAGGACCCTCTTGTCGGCACGGGGGGAGTGTTTGGGGTGTGTAGGCAGGAGAAATAAATGAGGAGAGAGACAGGGGGAGTGAGAGAGAGAGAGAGGGAGAGAGAGAGAGAGGGAGAGAGAGAGGTAGAGAGGGAGGGAGGGAGGGCAGGAGGGAGAGAGAGGGTGACATGTTTTATGAACAAGACCACCCTTGCTCGCACACAGGGGAGGTCTTAGAGGCCCACCAAGGTGGCTGAAGTTGCCCACAGCGGCACACCCAGGTAATGTGAGGACCGGGGAAAGAGCACAGGTCGCAGGGGGAGAAATCACCCCTGGGACACACCCTGGGCAGACAGGGGTGTGCAGCTTCAGGACATGCCCCAGAGTCAAGCCACACGAACCTGGCAGTGGGAAAGTGCCCACTGGAGTGTAGGCTGGTTCCCATTCCGTCTGGTTTTCTGGCTCAGTGGTGAAGGCTGGGATTGCTGTCGTCTCCTCCCCCAAGGGGACAGCAGCCAAGCCAGGCGCCACTTGGGTGGTGATCCAGTCCTCCACGCCAGAGGGTGCTGTGGGTGTGCCACCCTCCTCTTCTCCTGGAGAGGGCGCTGCTGAGACACCTAAAGGGGATGTGGGTGGTGAAGGTTCCTCCTTACCAGTGACCCATTCCAGGCTGGCCCTTCTTGAGGGGAGCCAGGGAACTCTGAGGTGGGCCAGGCCTGTGCAAAAGCCTTGCTGGGCCTTGACCCCCCTACCTCCCAACCCCCACATCCTCCACTTCTCTCCAGCAAGATGGCTCTTGGCCTCCTCAATTTATAAGAGCCATTTACATCAACTACACAATATCAATTTGCACACACCTTCAGCACTTTATTTCAGGTGGTCTGGGGTATCTCTTCTGCAGAATCTATTATACGTGCCAGGCATTGTTTAAAGGTGTTATGTATATAAAATCATTTTATCTCACAACAGCCTTATGAGATAGATACTATCTATTATCTCATTCACAGATCGGGGAACTAAGGCACAGAGTTAAGTTACTTGTCCAGGGTCAGTGGCTTATAAGTGGTAGATCTAATCTCTGAATCCAAGTATCTGGTGCCAGACTCCATGCTCTCAACTGCTGCATGATGCTGCCTTTCTGGGGAAAGAAATTATGTTCCAAGTTTGTCTGGATCAAAACGAGGAAGGTGCTGTTTACAATCCATGAAGCCATCCTGGCAGTGGAGGGGGGAGGCAGGGTTCATCCCCTGAGGGTAACTGCTCTGGTTTAGGGGAACCAGCAGTGGGCTCGGTTGGGAAGGAAGCTGAACTTCTCTGCAGTTATATAAAAGGCTGGGTTCACAGAGGGTTGGGGTGGTGCAGGGTGCATGACTGGGAATTTACTGTTAGGCTAGCCGGCTTGGCCCCTGCAGCCCAGAGCAGGGAGAGGGATACTGGGGCAAGAGCCTCACCAAATTCCCCGTTGGCGGGGGTGGTGGTGGTGGTGCTGGGATTGGCCTCATTGAGGCTGGTGGAGTGGGGCTGAACTTTCTTTGAATTGGGTTTTAAAAGGTAACCCTGGCAGTCTGGGAAACTTGGGGATGTTCAGGGTTTTTTAAAAATTAACTTTATTTTGAAATATTTATAGGCTCACTGGAAGGTACAAAGACATTCAGTTTTGATGTATAATATGTAAAATGTGGCACAAGCTGTTACTACAATCTAGATTCTGGTCAGCACACCCAGATCCGGCGACACTGTGAGAACTCATCCAATCAGAGCCCGGCAAGGTCTTGGCCATGCCCTGGCCACGCCCACTGACCTGTCTGATGACATCCCTCTCAGAATGCTTACTGGGAATGATGGCTGATGTGGCAGCAGTGGGTCCTCAGCATGGGTCAATTAAAAACATGTATTTCTGGTGCTTAATGAAGAATAATAGACTAATTTGACTAAACTCATCACAAAAATATTTAGAAGCAGGAGAAAATCTGACAAGCGCAAACAAATTAAAACAGTGTGTGTTATTTATTTATAATAATAAAGCTAACATATATTGAGTCCGTTTACTATGTCCCAGGCACTATGCCAAGTGTTTTAATGCACTATCCCAGTTAATCCTTACAGCAACTCTTTGAGGTAGGAACTATTATCATTGTTTTATAGATGAAGCAGAGGAACAGAGAGGTTGCCCAGGGTCACACAGTTCCTAAGCAGCAGAGCCATAATTAGAATTTAGGACTGCCTGATTTTAGAGCCCAACTTCTTACTCACTTCTCTCTATTTGTCTCTGGGGAACTTGAGAAGGATGTACTTGCCTTGGGGTCAAAGCTTAAGGTCAGGCTAGCTCCAGGGCTGTCCTTGCCCCAGAGGGACTGACTTCTCTCCTTGCTCTGATGGATGGGGACAGTGGACAGGGGCCAGAGGGGTGAGCCCAGGGGAGTCACTCCCCAGGCAGAAGTGGGGCTGGAGGACAGGTAAGGACACATACCTCGGAAGCAGAAGGCATGGTGCCGGGACAGTGGGTCTGGGAGGCCTGTCTGGTTGGGGTAGAGGTAGACGGTCCTCACGCCTGGCTTGTCTCCGCCACAGGCGGGTCGTGGGGTGACGATGGGGTAGCGGAGGCTTCCGTCTGCCAGCCAGCCGGCGTAGCACTTGTCCAGGCCGCGGCTCCAGGCGGCATAGAGCTGGCCCGTGGAGGCCAAGGTGGCGTTGTGGGATTCACAGAACTCCAGGGCTTCCTGGAAGGTGAACTGCTCCAGGCGTGTGGCGAAGAACACCTCCCCTGGGGGCAGAGGCGGTGGCAGGCGTGACCCTTCAGGCCCATGGCCAGCGCGGCCTCTGCTCGCCCAGGGGCAGGGCAGCTGAGCTGAGACAAGCTGGTCACCCCACATGGAAACAACCTCCCCACCTTTCTAGATTCTCCAGTCACCCATGGCAACTCGCTCCTCTGGCTGAGAGGTACTCCCCCGGGCGCCTCCTGTCCCCTGTGCTCCCCTACACCACGCACTCATCCGTGAGCACTGCGAATGCTGTGGACCTGCCGCCCCTACCCCCCCACCTTGTGAACTGGCGGGGCGGGTCCTGTAGCCACCATCTGGGGTCGGGTCCCAGTACACAGAACTGCACCTGGGGACCTGTCTGATTTGGGGAAAGCAAGTTCACATTTCCCCAACACCTACTTGTGCCAGGACCTTTTCACACGTCTCATTTAATAATCAAAATAGCCTGATGTGAGCACAGATCAGCCCCATTCTATAGATGAGGAAACTGAGGCCTGGAGAGTTTAAGCGACTTGCTCAGGTCCTGACACAAGTGAGTGGCAATGCTGAAATCTTTCCAGAACTGCAGCATTTCCAAAATCGGGTTCTGTGGAATCGTAATTTGGTGATTTTAATTGACATGAAAAGAAATTAAATAAAATCAAGGGTCTGTGGTGAAATAAGCTGGGCGAGGCTTGGTTAAGCAGAGTTAAAGAGGTCTTTTCCTTGCAGGACTTCTCGGAGTCTGATCTGTTCATGGACACTGGGAATCTCCACGAGGCAGGTGGTGTATATAACACTTATTTATAATAAATAAATTGATTTATCCACAGAGGTCATTGTTTTTTTAAGGCACCGATGCTCCCCTGCTATGCTGGCAGAATCCACATGAACCCTCTGGGAGGGAGAGAAGGGGCTTGACCTGGGGGAGGGGGGTGGGTGGGTATTATTTCCCCTGGGGAATGCTGGGTGGGAACAGGGCTGGGGGCATGGTAATTCCCTCTCCTCTTGTGTCTGCTGGTCAGCCCCCTGCCCGTCTGGGGCCCGAAATGTGAGAACCGGGCCTGTACCCTCGAGCTTGTCCACGTAGCAGTAGACATCGTAGGTTTCTGACGATGGGCGCACGCCGTAGGTCCTGACCCCGGGGCTGCTGTTCATGTCGCCCACGCATGGGGTCCGCGGGCTCACAATGGGGTATCTGCAAGAGAGGGATGGATGAGGGCCTGTTCCAGGGGCCGGGGGATGCAGGGCCGCAGGGCGAGGCCAGTGGGCCACTCTGGGGCTCGGGCAGGGCCTGTCTTTGCTTGTCCAGTGGGACTCAAGCCAGGAAGGGGACCCTCATGCAGCCAGTCTCCTGAGCAGCTGGGGGAAGGGTCTGGGGGCCCCTGGAGGATTCCTGGCTTCAGAAGAGAGTCCGCTACATGGAATGGCACTGGGCCAAGCTGGAAGAGACTGGAGGCTCAACGAGGGGCTCTCCCTCTCTGTCTCCTGGCGGGAAATGACCAAGGACTTCACGTCACCCAGGGCTCTTCTGCACCCTCTCAGAATATGCCTCAGTTCTGGGGAGAAATTAAGGGAGTGGCTGTGGAGCCACTAGTTGATGAATTAATCCATGGTGCAGTGGGTGCCCACTCTGTGCTGGGTGCCGGGCCAGGCCGTAGCTCCTCAAGGCTGCCTCTCAAGACTGGGTCGGGCTGGGAGGGAAGCCCAGCTCGTCCCTCACCTGACGGTCTGGTCCCGCAGCCAGCCGGCGTCGCACTGCTCATAGCCTGCTTCATACGCAGCCTGGAGCTGCTCAGGCGAGGCGATGACTGCCCCTGTGCGCAGGCAGGCCTGCTGCGCCTCCTCGAAGGTCAGCGAGTAGCGATCGGAGCCCGGGCGGTAGTGGAACACGACCCCTGGGTGGGGAGGAGAGGGAGAGAAGAGAGACAGGGCAGGCTCAGGGCATGGACCCAGTGCTACAATGCCGGTGCCCATGGCACCCGCTTCCCAAGGCTCCTCGGGAAAGGTGGGATCCCTGGACGAAAGACCTTCTCTTGGTCATTCCTTGGTCTTCCTTGAAGAATGACCTCTTTTCATCCCCTCCTTCCTTCCCTACTTCCAACCCCATTCCCAGCCAAGCCATTCCCCTCTGCTTGTTCAAACTGCTCCTGAACTCCATCTTCCTGAGAGATCCTGCTAGGACTCTTCTGCCATGGGTGTCCCTAGCCCTCCTTTCTGAGCTTCTTACTCGCAGACTGCTCATTTGGCCCCTTACTCTTTAAAACAAATGCATTTTTGGTGGGACGCCCGGGGGCACAGCGGTTAAGTTCTTGCGCTCCGCTTCCGTGGCCCGGGGTTCACAGGTTTGGATCCCGGGTACAGGACCTACGCACTGCTTATCAATCCACACTGTGGCAGTGGCCCACATATAAAGCAGAGGAAGGTGAGCACGGATGTTAGCCCAGGGCCAATCTTCCTCAGCAAAAAGAGGAGGATTGGCGACAGATGTTAGCTCAGGGCTAATCTTCCTCACACACACACACGTGCACACACACGAACACACACACACAAAACCAAATGCATTTTTTTCTTATTATAAAAAGAATAAACGTTCATTACAGAATATTTGGAAAATACAGAAAAGGATAAGGAAGAAATCAAACAATTACTGGCATTTCTTCCACCCAGCCCAGGGTCCAGGGTTCAGGGGTGGATGACCCTCCCGGAAGTGGTTGCAACCATTTGTGCGGGTGTGCATCGGGGCATACTGTGTGGGCGTGCACCGGGCATACAGTGTGGACACGCACCAGGCATACAGTGTGGACACACACCGGGCATACAGTGTGGATGCGCACCGGGCATGTTGTGTGGGTGTGCACCGGGCATTTGTGTGGGTGTGCACCAGGCATGTTGTGTGGGTTTGCACTGGGCATGTTGTGTGGGTGTGCACCAGGCATACAGTGTGGGTGTGCACCGGGCATGTTGTGTGGGTGTGCACTGGGCATTTGTGTGGGTGTGCACTGGGCATATTGTGTGAGCGTGCACTGGGCATTTGTGTGGGTGTGCACTGGGCATATTTCTGGGGAGTGAGCTCATAGCTTTCATCAGATTCTCCAAGGGGCTGGAGCCCACACGGTGGAGCCCTGTCCTCGAGCCCCCACCTACTCTGCCTCTCCCATTGCATTCAGCTGGATCCACATCTGTTCTTGACACTTCCCTGGGTGACTGGCCAGTTTATGTCACAGCTGCGAATCTCCAGTCTGAGTCTGTCTCACGTTCTTTGTCCTGTGTCAGAGGCTCATCTGTCCACTGGCACCTTCCCACATGGTGGCCAGTGGGGCTCTCTCCAGCCCTGGGTCCCAGCCATCATTGGAGTTACCCCCAAAACTTCTCAACAACTCCTCCTTCCCAACATATTATATTCATCTGGGCAATTCAGGCTGAAATCCCCCTCGGTGGCATCGTGGGTGTGATGGTGGATGGCAGTGTCTATCTGCCCCTCCCCGAGGAGGGGACACCACCAAGGCCCTTATGGAAGCCACCCCAGAACGTCCTTCCTGTTCAGGGACTTGAGTTTGGAAAGCAGCTGAGTTCTATGTGACGTGACATCTGAATCCTTCAGACATTTATTAAGCACCTGGAACCCCACCACCCTAGAACAGGGGGGGAAACATTTTCTGGAAAGGGTCAGATAGGACATATTATATGGACACAGTATGGACATATTTATTAGGACATGTTTGTGGCCTAGATGGTTTCTGTCACAACTGCTCAACTTTGCTACGGTAGCTCTAAATTAGCCATAGACAACACGTTAACAAATGGGCGTGGCTTTGTTCCAATCAAACTTTATTTGTGGACATTGAAATGTGAATTTTATATAACTTTCACGTGTCATAAAGTGTTATTCTTCTTTTGACTTTGCCCCCACAACTATTTAACAATGTAAAACCATTCTTAGTTCATGGGCTATGTAAACAGGCGGCCAGCTAGCTTTGGCTTTGTGGACCATGCTTTACCGACCCCTGTCCTGGAAGTCAGCACTGTGAGCGACCTCAGGGCTCAGCCATTGCAGTGGTTTTCAAGTGGCTCTATCCCGTGGAGGTGCCCAACGGGGCGAGGACAGGAGAGCCCCGGCTCTCCCCTCCACTTCACTTGGATCCACCTAGTGTGGCATCTTGATCTGCTTGATGTATACACTGGTTTCCACCGTTACTTCACCTGAAGGAAATGCTTTGTGGCAAAGGAGCAGGGATGTCACTGGTCTGGCCTGTCTCCCTTGTTTTACAAATGAGGACAGAGGCTTGTCCCAGGTCCCGGGTATAGACCCCCAGGCCAAGCTCTTTCCACCACCACCCCCACCCCACCACTGCAGCCCCTGAGGGGCAGACACTTACCCCCTGGCAATCGGGGCTGTCCAGGGACCTCTGGGGCTGTGGTCACCTGTACCACGAGGTCCTCACTGGTGAAGGCCGTGATGGGGCCCAGGCCTGGCGTGGACCCCTCGGGAACGCGCCAGGGCCAGGTGGCCTCTCCAGTCTCGTTCTCCGCCTCAGGGAAGGCGGTGGCCCCCATAGCAGATGTGAAGGGCTCCTCAGGCTCCAGGACAGTGGGGGAGACCTCAAAGAAGGGTTTCACAGTGAGGATCACACTGCCTCGGGCTTCACCCTCGGTGATGTTTCGGGGCGGAGGCAGCTCCACATCTGGCCAGGTCACCGTCTGGATGGTGATGTCCTCCTCACCACTCACCGCGAAGAAGTCTTCTGGGATGTCCACAAAATCTTCACCTGGGGCAGGGGGCAAGGCAAGCTTTAGCCGCTCAGCCTGGGGCTGGCCTGAGAGAGACGAGCACCCGGTCTACCTCCTCCCCTGCTAGGGAAGGAGAGCACCTTCTGTGTGCCCGCACCTTGCTGGGCCCACGGTGGGGGTCCTCAACTATTTGAATATTCATTACAGGAGTCCCCACAGCTTCCAGATGGCAACAGAATGCAAAGTCATCACAGCACAAGACATCGGCCAATCAGCTCACTGCTTATGAAACCACTTCCTGCTGCAACATCCCTTCCTGATCAACGCCACTGCTGCCTCCTTACCTGACTTCTCAGCACCTTGTTGACCAGCTGATGTTGTAACTGGCCAGTGGGACAACGTAAATCAGTTACAAGGTGAAATGAAAAATCTTGTTAAAGATGCAGGAGCTCATCAAATTGATGGAAGTGATGTGAGAGAGCAGCCTGCCTCAGGCACGAACAAACGAGGATCGGGCAAAAACGAGCCGGTTAATAACGAAGAAAGAGAAAATCCATGAGGGTGTCACTACTTCAAAAAGGGTGTTTAGAATATCGAAAGGTTAAGAGAGGCCTTGGGGGAAATCCTAATCGTTTTCGCAAAAATAACCCTCTTCATGTAAGATCAGGCTATGAGAGTTAAACACGAAACGAGCTATGTCACTGTGCTATCACCAGTTTTGTCATAAAATTTATGCAACTCCATATTATTTAGTTTTTTCCTCCAAGAATTAACACTTAATCATAATTAAAACCTAGATTGTATAAAATGAAGATAAAAAACTTACTTTAAAAAAGTTTTAGTCTAATTTTTCAAAATAAAGTCCCAAAACTTTCCCCCCAACTCTTTTCAATAACCCGGCCCTCCTTCTAAGTTCCTTAATTGAAAAGGGCAGATAACAGCGCCCTCCTCTGGGGGCATGGTCTCATGTCAGGCCCCCTCCATCTTCCATGTGGTACCACCACCTTCCCGTTAGGAAGATGAGGAAACTGACGCTCAGGGCCTGGACTTTTCCATGGTTGCACAGTAGCAGGTGGCAGAGCTGCGATTCAAACCAGAGAAAACACAGACTCTAAAGCTCATGGTTTTAACCCTGTTCTGGGCGGAAGAGCCAGGCCCAGACACACTGCAGCCTCAGTGACTGCTTTAGCTCTTCTAGGGAACCAGCGAAAACAGCGGGGGGACTGCTAAGACATGAGGTTCAGATACCCAAGTGGACACGTGAAGGGTAAAAACCAACCCTCTATTCCATGATCTCGTCCTCTGGGCCCCAATTTCGGTGGCGTGATCCCCTCCCAGCCTCCAGCCCAGTCCCACCTGTGTAGCAGATGGCGTCGTAGCGGGACGAGGGGTCGGGGTAGCCGGTCTGGTTGGCGTGCAGGTAGACGGTCCTCACGCCCAGGAGGTTGCCCCCGCAGTTGGGCCGGGCCTTGGAGATGGGGTAGCGCACGCTGCGGTCGGCCAGCCAGCCAGCGCTGCACATGTCCATGCCGCCCTGCCAGGCCAGGTAGAGCTGGCCCGTGGTGGCCAGCCGGGCGCCCAGGCGCCGGCACTCGTTGGCTGCCTCGTGGAAAGTGAACTTCTCCGGAGACGTTGCATAGAAGACCTCGCCTGTGAAGGACACAGTGGGCAGGGTGAGGCTCTCCCTCCCGCCCCCTGCCCCGCATCCCCAGGGAGATCCAGACGGTTCCTCCAGGTCTTGAGCACCCTCAGCTCGGCTTGCCCTCTAAATTCTCAAAGCCCTGGTCCCACATGTCGGTATCTCAGATCCTGCCCTCCACTTCCTACGGGCTTTTGGTCTGGGTGACATCAGTTTCCTAAAACAGGGGGACCCAGAAACAAGCAGCCAAAATGTCAAGGAGGTGGGAAAGCGGAGAGCAAGTGTGAGTCCCAGGGTGAAACTGCTCCTGCTCAAAGGCGTCTCAGCCCCTCGGTTTGCTGTGGAACTTCCCACCACTAGGGCATCTTTCCTGTGAATCAAGCATTGCCCACTCAAGCAATTCTTTTGAAAAATCCAAAGTCCAATGAGAAAGGCAGGCACCAGACCCCTTAGAGCAGTGGTTCCCAAACTGGGGTCTGCAGGCCCTGAAGCATCCATAAGGCATTAGTGGGGCCTGTGAGTTCTTTTTACTATTTCCAAACACCTAACAAGGTTGTGCAGGGGTGGGGTGGGGTGGGGCGGTGGGCATCTGCTCCCGGGGACAGCCGGGTTGTCCCTGCTCAGTGGCAGCTCTGGCTGGCTGTTATATGTGTCTCTGGTTTGCCAAAAATAGGAACCCAAATACTTGTTACTTAATAGACCGGTTTGGGCCCTGAGGTGAGAGTGAGGAAGGGGGGCTATGGTGGTAAGAGGCTGGGGGCTGCCCTGCCTCAGTATAAGCCAAGTTGTCAGCTCTTCTCCCTGGCCCCGGGGCAGCTGTGAGCTTGCGGGGTGGGCAGAGGTGGCAGAGTCTGGAAAGTCAAAAGGGGTGAATGGGCACAGATGGCGGAAGGAGTGTCATCCACATGCCTGGGTAACTTGGGCAGCTCTGACTGTCACCAAAATTAATGCCCTTTACAAACCAGAGAAAGACTCCAGGTTCCTTCCGCTGCCCCCGGGGCTCTCCAGGACCAGCACATTGGGGACGGCCTGCGTAGGGCAGGGGCTGGCAACAGGGAAGCTGAGGGGGGCGGTGCAGCCAGCTCTCCTGGGAACTGTTTGTGATGGGCCCACCCTGGAATGGCCTGGGGTGTCCTTTGTGAGGGTGACAAGGCTGGGCTGGGCACTGATGGTGCAGTGGACCTTGGGACAGCGATGGGCTGGTCAGAGCAGCAGGGGGTCCTGGCTGGGAGGGGCAGTCCCGGGTGAGAGACCAGAAGCAGGCTCTCTTGGGCCCTGTCTGGTGGTGACACCAGACAGTTTGCAGGTGCCTGGGGCCACTGACGCCCTCTCCAAAGTGGAGCGAGAGGGGGCCAGACCTGTAGGCTCCTGCCTGCCCCCACACTGCCCTGCCCCCATCCCCTCTGGGCATGGCACAGACGGGTCAAGTGTGTGGTGCCTTGGGTCAGTGTTCTGCCTCAGAGGAGGCCCACATGATCCCAAGTGTCAGTGGGCTGTAGGGGACGGGCAGGGGGCTCTGGGGAGGGGGCGGCAGCCTCACCCTCCATCTCCTCGGCGAAGCAGTACACATCGTAGGTCTCATTGGTGTCGCGGATGCCATAGGTTCTCACGCCGGGAAACTCATCCTTGTCCCCATAGCAGCCTTCCCGAGGAGTGTGGATGGGGTACCTGCCGGAACCCAAGGTGGGGGTGTGACACTCAGGGGACAGCGGCGGCCCCAGGCCTGTGCCCATGTATCGACTCCCTTGTGGGAGGAAACGGCAACTTACTGACGTATTTGCCCGTGTCTGCCTTGGATACGTGGACTATTTGCTTTTACACTTTTTTCCCCAGCTTTATTGAGATGTATGTTTTCACAGGTATTGGTGATTAAAGGCAGCCTCCTTTACTGAATATTTATTGGTACCAAACATGTTCTGTCAGGGGCTGGCAAATCTTTTCTGTAAAAGGCCAGATAGTAAATATTTAGGTCTTGCAGGCCATACGGTCTCCATCGTGACCACTCAACTTTGTCACTATAGTGCGAAGCAGCTATCAAGACAAGAATGGGCATGGCTGTGTTCCCATAAAACTTTATTTACCGAAATAAGGTGAGGGTTGGACCTGGCCTGTGGGCCAGAGTTTGCTGACCCCTGCTCTGTATCATTTGTCTCACATCAACCGATGAGGCAGGTACTATAACAACTTTGTTTTAACCTGGCAGAGAACGAGACCCAGAGATGTTAAGCAGTTTGTTCAAGGCGACACAGCTTCCACGTGTCAGAGCTGGGGTTTGAGCCTAGCTCTGTCTGAGGCAGAGGTGTGGGCTCTTGCACTATGCTAGGCTGTTGTCTTGTCTTTTTTCTTATGGTTAGTTGGTTTGGTGTCTTAAGATCTCTTTGCCTACCCCAAGACCACAAAGATATTTTCCTTTGTTTTCTTCTTGAGGCTTGGTGGTTCTGGCTTTTACGTTTAGAGCGCTGATCCAGCTCGAATGAATGTCTCATCCTGCCTTCACAGGCTTGCTCACACTGACTTCGAGCCCCCCAGGGCAGGGCTCCGTCTGTCCTGCTGGGCACCCATCCCTCAGCAGCTGCACTCAGGGAAAAATGCACTTAGAAGCTTAAGTTAGGTACATCTTGCCTTGTTAAAAAAAAAAAAAAAAAAGTGAAGTGGTTTACAAATATATAAAACACCAAAGTTTTAAAAAAGTAAGTGAAGAAATCGTGGCAAAGGGAAAAATAGGTAGGAAGAGTAACGATGTGTAATTTGCACGGAGAAAATGCGCATGCGGGTCAAAGTTGCTAGTAGCCACTCACTCCACTGCAGGACAGAGCACGTTAGTGCCCCTTATTTGCGTTTCACTTTCTGCAGTTAGTTAGCCGTGGTCAATCTGAAAATATTAAATGGAAAACTCCAGAAATAAACAATGCGTAAGTTTTTGAATTGTGTGCCATTCTGAGTAGTGTGATGAAATCTCTTGCTGTCCCGCTCCATCCCGCCTGGGACGGCAATCATCCCTTTGTACAGCGTATCCAAACTGTATACGCTCGTTAGTCACATCGTAGCTGTCTCAGTTATCAGATCGACTGTCCCAGTATCGCAGTGGTTGTGTTCAAGTCACCCTTACTGTACTGTAATGACTCCAAAGTGCAAGAGTAGTGATGCTGGTGATTCAGATATGCCAGAGAAGTCAAAAAGTGCTTCTTTTAAGTGAAAAGGTGAAAGTTCTCAACTTAATAAGGAAAGAAAACAAGCATATGCTGAGGTTGCTAAGGTCTAGAGTAACTCTTATTACAGTATATTGTTGTAATTGTTCTATTTTATTATTAGTTATTGTTGTTAATCTATTACTGTGTCTAATTTATAAATTAAACTTTATCATGGGTATGGATGTATAGGAAAAAACATAGTATGTATAGGGTCTGGTACTATCCGCGGTTTCAGGCATCCACTGGGGATCTCGGAACGTATCCCCCACAGATAAGGGGGGACTACTGTAACAAGGATTTGGGACAGGTCATCAGGTGCCTGACCTAGAGTTGGCCAAGGCATCCCTAGCAGCCCCACCAGCTCAGTGCTGGTCAACGTTCCAGCCCATGGCCCACCCCAGTCTGCTGGTGGCCTGGAGCTCACCTGACGGTCTGGTCAGCCAGCCAGCCGGCGTCGCACTGGTGGAAGCCGTCCTCATAGGCAGCCTGCAGCTGTTCAGGCGTGGCGATGATAGCACTGTTCTGCAGGCAGGCCCGCTGCGCCCTGTCGAAGTCCAGGGTGTAGCGTGTGGAGATGGCTCTGTAATGGAACACAATGCCTGCAAGACACGCGGGTGAGAGCAGGTCAGGCACAGCCTCTCATCATCGAGGCCCTCGTAGAATTACGGCAACAGTCAAAGGGACCTTAGAGACATCCAGTCCGGGCCTCTAGCTGACATTCGTGGATCCCCTCTCCACATTTGTATGTGGTCCTTCTGCCTTTGCTGGAACACTGCCAGTAACGGGGGAACTCACTACCTCACAAGGCATATTTTTTGAATACCTATGATAATTCTGATAATCACAAAGTTTTTTGAATTGAATGAAAATCTGCCTCCTTAAAATTTTTTCTTGTCACTCCAGGACCCCATATTTCCTTTGAGGAAAGAGACATTTGGAGCCCCATGCACCCTCAGCCCAGGGGCATCCTAGGGAGAGCCCAGTTTAAGGCACACCCAGGAGTGGACCATCTTGGACAGAGCCTCCCAGTGGGAGAAATCTGGTGCTGACCAAAGTTCTGCAGCCAACCAAGGACACAACCATTCTCTTCGGGCCTTCAAGAGAAAGGGAACCAGGAAGTCTTCATCCCTTTCTTTGGCTTCTGGAACTGAGAATGAGGGGCTAGAGGTGAGGCGGGGAAAGACACCTGGATTAAGGGTCAGGAGACTGCTCTGGCTCACTTCCAGGGAAACTTCAGGCAAGTCACTTAACCTCAGTTGGCTTGTCTGTAAAATGGGGAGGGTCACGAGGCCCATGGAATCACAGGATTGTTGCGAAGCACAAACTGTCTTGTACATGTAACTGTGGCCAGGAAGCATTTAATTCCCTCAAAGTCCAGACAGAATGATATGGCCAGCTCCTCGTTACAGAGGAAGCCATTCAAGTTAATTAAGTAACTTGACTGAGATGACACCGGCGGGGGCAGATGGTATTGGAACTCCAGCCTGCCTGGTCCACACCAGTGAGGATACCCTTCTGGTTCTTTCCGCAGGTGAAGCAGTGTCCCTGTGGAGGCTCTCACCTTTCACCACGACCTCCAGGGTGGCCTCGCTGTCCTCGATGCCGTGCATCACCTCGCAGCGATAGATCCCGGAGTCATTGGAGCGCAGGTTCTGGAGCTCCAGGGTGGCGTCGGTGGGGATGGCGGGGTAGTTGGGCAGCGAGGCCCTGTCTTGGTAGGCACTGCTGACCCGCACCTGCCCTTCAGTGGCCACCAGCAGCACCACCTCCTCCTCCTTGGAAATGCGGCTCCACTTGATCCTCGGGGCGAGGGGAGCGGTGGAGGGCGCGGTGGTCACCGGGTGCACGGGGTGGATGAAATAGCAAGGGACGGTGAGGGAGGTCCCCAGGAGGACCCGCAGCGGGGATGGTTCGGGGATGCTGACACTCAGTGAGTTGTCAGGGTCTGTGGGGAAAAGGTGGGGGAGGGAGACAGACCTGTTAGTGCCTAGAGAGGACCACCCAGCCTCCCTCACAGTCCTTCTGGAAACAACAAAATCCAGTGAGCGTGTTCGTGTCTATGGTGGGGATGTCCCGTGCCATATGGAATTCCCAGGAAGCTGTGCAATACCTTTTCAGAGCAGCCTTCCTCAAGATCCCTGGTCTCTGCACCTCAAGACAGAAACTGTGGAGCCAGAAAAGGGTGGCAGAGGAGGGCAGGGGAAACCTCAGAGTTGAGACCACCTCTCTGTTTCTCAAACTGGGGTCCCATAGGGGATGCCAAGCCATAGGATAAACAGGACCCATCTTCCTGGAGTGACAGCTTGACTTAAAGATTTTGGGAAAAAATTATTTTGGGGTAGAAAAAATTATTATGAGGGAGAAAAAACATCCACACAACTTTTAAAGCTAAGATACAAAACTTCAAAGATGTGTCCCACTTGAGGAGGTCTGCTTTGGGCTCCATCCCGACTTTGCAGAAGGACAACTCATTCTCTTCTGCTATTGGGGAACTGGGGGGCCTAGCTGGAGAAGCATCAGAGAAGATCAGACATTTAAGTCTGCAAAGAGTCAGATGGGAGGTGAGGATGGGATATGATTAGACGCCACAAAAAATCATGGCGAGTATTGACAGGGAAGATGCAGTGTGTCTACCAAACCCTGTTAAGAAGTAAAAGACCTTCCTGGAATGGGAAAGAAACGGCTTTTGAAAAAATAGCACCTTTCAAGGTAAGTCATGCACTTATGGAACCCTTTTTTCCAGGACATCCTACAGGTTGAAAATAAAAATGTTTCAGATATTTGTGGGTGGTAGATTCATAACAGGGCAAGGAAGGGGGAGCTAGGAATGTTTGGGGTCCAGCCCTAACCTTTTGATGTCCTGGGCAGTCACCACCAGGCCCTTCCACAAAAATCTCCCTCTGAATGCTCAGCCCCAGCCCCACAACACAGCACGGTGTTAGTGGTGGTGGTTCTCCAGGAAGAGCTGTAGTTCTGCAGTTTTTAAAGCTCCCACCCAACTCCAGTGAACTGGTTTGCCTGTGTGGGCAAACCACCCAAGTTACAGCCAGGGGCTGGATCTTTGTGGGTCCCAGGGGAGAGTACAAATGGAGACTCATATACCATATGTCTACATATTTAAAAGTTATAAATCAAGGCAATAGATTGTTAAATAAAATGTATTCTGTCTTCCTATTTGACAATGAAACCTTTCAAAATGAAAAACCAGATTCAAATTTAGAATTCTTGGATTCCCTAGAGTTTTGCATTGGGATGTGTTGGCTGAGCAGGAGGAGGGGAGCCAAGCCTCCTTCTTTCCCCACCTCTGCTCTGCACTGTGAGGGGTCTGGTTTATCCCAGGCCTCACACTCCAGCTCTGTCCACACCCTATACAAACAGCCGCCCCTTAACCCCTCCCTCGGGCCTAGGGGTGGCTCCTACCCGGGGCGTGGTCCCCCCATAGGAGGATGGACCCAAAGGAGAGACCCGTGCGGCCCTTAGAGTGGCTGGGGTCCACTTGGACAGGGTATTCCGGGCGTCCTGGGTACCCAGAGTATGGTCTAAAGGGGAACATAGATTGGGTAGACATGTCTCATTGGCCTTACAGACTTCTCGTCCTTTAGGGAGTGTTGGGGCTGGAGGACGGTCAGAGGGGGGCCTCTAAAGTGCATGGCCCAGGGCAGGGGCCTCTCTGGGTCTAAAGGAGATACATCTCACTTTGGAGTAAGCCCATCCTGGGGTCAGTGGACAGTTTGTTCACTGGGTTCAAGGCTTCGTGATGAGAAATCTGCCCGGTGCCTGCCACATGCAAGAGACGAGGTGGCGGGCTTCCCGAGGACCATTTGCCAAGAGAGGCAAAGGTCTGTGTGATTTGTTGGGGGCTTCTTTCTGACTGTTTCCCAGGCGATTTTCTCTTCTTTATGCTCCAGTTCATCCTCCCTTGGCAGCCTTTTCTCTATGGGCTTATCTGCATCCTGCCCCAACCCCACGCTCAGCGTGCGGTGGTTCTAGGTGGGATCCACAGAGAGGATACTGGGGAGATGAGCGCCTACCAGAAGCCCTCCCCCTCGCTGTCCATCCTGGAGGGCAGCCGGGAGCAGTATTATCTGAGGGGGGGCTCCTGGACGCACGCGTGTGTGTTCACACGCACGGGTGCTCTCTCAGGGCCGTTATGCTTGCATTTGATAGAAAAGGGGCAGGGCCAAGAAAAGGCCAGGTGAGGGGAAGTTATGTCCCTGGGACCAGCAGCACCGGGCTCAGTACCCAGTATCCAGAACGCCGTCTTCAGTGCCTGCCGGATAAAGGAAACGTGGGAGTGTCCTCACCTGAAACTTCTACAGATACCGCGGCTGCGATGACCCTCAGAGTCACAAACAGCAAGAGTAACGTGGTCATAGTTTACCTGGAAGAGAGGAGGCAGAGGCGTTATCAGAGGTTCAGATATGGCGAGGTTGAGGGTCAGGGGGCCCATGACACAAGGACTTGAAATCACATTAAGATAAGGAGGCTGCATGTGGTTCGAGAGAGATCTTCTCCAAGAGTCATCTCTTCACAAAACCTTTACAGATTTCTCAGTTTAATCACAGGCGTGAAGCTGGAAACCTCCTTCCGTCTTTGCTAGGGAACTTCCCATCTTCCAACCAGCAGAGGCTCATCCTGAAGTATCCTATGATGGTTGATTTGATGTGTCAACCTGACTGAGCCACGGCATGCTCAGATATTTGGTCGAATATTATTCTGGGTGTGTCTGTGAGGGTGTTTTTGGATGAGATTAACATTTAAATCAGTAGAGTGAGTAAAGCACATTGCCCTACTAATGTGGGTGGGCCTCATCCTGTCAGTTGAAGGCCTGAATCAAACAAAAACAGATAATTCCTCCTGCCTGATGACCTTCAAACTGCCTTTGGACTTGAACCGAAACATCAGCTCTTCCTGAGTCTCGAGCCTTCAGACTTAGGCTGAAGTGACACCCTGGCTCTCTTGAGTCTCCAGCTTGCAAATGCCTCCACAGTCGTGCGAGCCAATTTCTTATAATAGATCTAATCAACTCCTACAATAAATGTATATCACGTCCTATTGGTTCTGTCTTTCTGGAGAACCCTGACAAATACAATCCCCCAGGTCCAGAGAAGTGACACGGGTTACCCAACCTCCCTGATGAAATCTGGACCTGCCACCAACTTCAAATCCAGGAATCCTGTGTGTATTAGAATGGAGAATGCTCCAAGGTTTGGGGCAATATTCAGGGTCCTGGCTCAAGTCAGGGGAAGGATGCCCACCCAGAGAGCTCCCGAGGAGGCTGTGGGATGGACTGATCAATAATTTAGGAGAGAAATGAGAACCTGGGATTCTGCAGCCTTCCTGCTGGCCCAAACAATGACTTTGTGTGAATAAGAAAAACAAGCCTTTCTTGTTGTCATCTGCTGGAAAACTGTCACATTAAGTATACAAATCTGTGACAATAAAGGGCATCCCCTACACAACTGGGACCATGACTCCAGTTGGGCCAGTGCAGGGAGACCCCAAGAACCCGCAACTGAATTTACAAGAGATCAGCCAGAGCAGTGGTTCTCGGCTTTGGCTGCACATTGAAATCACCCGGGCTTCAGCCTGGTGAATCACCTGTTCCGTAGGCGTTTTAAAAGCTCCCCAGCAGGTTCTCATGTGCAGCCAAGATGGAGCAGGACCGGCTAGAGGGTGTGCAGTCACCTTGCAGACACCTGTGACTTGCGTTCCATCACACACGCCTGTTGATGTTTACCGAGCTGTTCTGTTGGATGGACCTGCATTGGCGCCCACCCTGCGCTCCTCCCCAGTCTGTGAGCAGGAGCCTTTAGCCTAGGCTGAAGAAGTGTCTGCATCACAGATGCTCCGCAGGGAGGCGGGAGGAGGCCTCTGAGGGGAGGGAGGACCTGGAACTGAAGGCCAAGTGTGGAGCTCTCAGAGGCTGAGTAGCGCTCAGCTGGGATGGCAGCCCGGGCCGGACCTCGGCTCTGCCGGAGTCTGGTGGCCCAGCAGGCGTCGCTGTTGGCTCAGCCACCATCAGCTGGGGCTGGACTGATCTGGGGCTGAGGGGAGCATCCGAGGGGCCCCTAGGGTTCCTATCCCAGGAGGCCTGGGGGAGGGGCGAGTGGGGCCCAGGACTCTGGGCGACCCTTTTGGGTGACCCTGGCCTGCCAATTTGAGTGATCTTTCCACCACTATCCTTCATTCATCCCACGTATATGGGTCACCAGAGCAAGGAAAGGGCTGTGTATGCGGAGAGTGCTGGGGGTACAGAGAGGAATGCGTGGGGCACGTTTCCCTCACCCCAGGGGAAGTCTGGAAGATCCCAAAGGCCTCAGAAGCAGCCCCTTGCTTCGCCTCAGGGATTTTTCTACTTAGATGCTACCTTCAAAAAAATTTCTGGGGCTCCAGGTTCTGGCACTGTGAGGGGCCGCTGAGTTGTGGCGCTCTTGTTTGGTCCCTGTGTGACCAGTCACGGCTGGGAAATAGTCCCCCGGAGGCCAAAAGGGTAAGGGTCCCCTCCACTCTGGGGAGGGGGCTAGACTTGTGGGCTCCTCTCTTCCGAGGGCCTCGGGGATTCCGGGTCCAGACATAAGGCCGCCTGTTCCTCTTCCTTCAGTGCGCCCTTCACAGGGAAGTTCTGAGTCTGTTTTCAGAGTTGTGTTTCTTCCCCGCTCTCTGAACAAGCCTGACATTGTCCGGGATGCAGCGGCTCTCTGTGGGGCTCGGCCGGCACTGTTTTTCTCCCTGGCCTCGACCAGGAATGGAAAGGGTTGGGGTGGGGGTAGGGGTGGAGTGGGCAGAGGAACTAATTTTATTTCTTCTTCTTTTTTCTAAGACAAACTTTGGGATAGAAATATCGCAATAAATATGCTCTTGTGTTTGTATGTGTTTTCTCAGCTGTAAAGAAAATAGGGAGAAATTCCATTCTGTCTGGGTTCCAAGTGTCTCCAGGACTCACTGAGTCTTTTATGCGAGGAGATGGCCTTTGCCAGCCCCGTCAACAGGGAGGCCTTTCTCCACAGGAAGCAAAGGTAGGTGGTGGCAAGGGGTGGTGTAGCTGGGGCAGAGGACGGGGACGGGGCGCCTGAAATGAAGCGAGAGAGGAGCTCGGGGGCGCGGGCAGTGGATGCTGGATGAAAGCTGGGCTGTGCGAGTGGAGCTTCTGTGGGATATGTGTGTGTGGGGTTGGGTTGATCACCAAGGAACTGGCTTTCCCAGGGGATAATTGCTAGGAGACTTGATAGGGGAAAGTAAGCTTGCTAGTGCTTTTAACCTGAGCTGAGGCTGTGTGTGTGTGTGTGCATGTGAGACCCCACAGCTGGAGACACGGAAACCCTTCACTTCCTCATCAGCTAGACTCTGTCCCATGGTTACCAACCCGGCCGGGCCCTTGGCCTTTATTCCACCAAATTATGGGACTGAATGGGCACCTCAGCCATTTGCCTTGAATTCCTCTTCCAGTAACACGCAGTGGAGATCCCCAGATCTGGGTCTCAGTCCTGGCTCGGCCACCTACCACTTTAATAATACAGGATCCACCCCACGGCTGTTTCAGAGACAGAAAGAGATAATGTGCCAGTCAGGCCCCCTCCTTGAGGGCAGGCCTGTGTCTCTGGCTCAGTCCCCAGCACACGGCCTGGCACTCAGCAGGCATCCCTCGATGCCACTGTCCTCCCCCCTCCCTAGTGTCAGGTCTGGAAGAGAGTTCAGTTCTTTGTAGGGAGGCTTCTTGTCCTGGGATGAGGGTGGGACTAGATGACTTTCCGTAAAGAATAAAACTGCCTCATTTCAAAAACAACATCACCATACTACCAAACATTTGGAAAATAGGGAGCTAGAGAAAACAAATCACCATAAGCTTCAATCCCAATCCAACCCTTATCTGCGTTTTAATAGCTTTCCTTCCTCCTAGTCTTTCTCCTTAGGCGTCCACTTGTGTTTTATGGAGTTGTAACCTTTTTGCATCCTTTTGCTTTTCCATACAACACAGTGGACCAATGACTTTTGTTGTTCCTTCAGAACTGTTGACAAGGGAGTTTTATGATCATGACCTCCCTGCCAGGGATCCTGACTACGTGGCCGAGGCAGGTGGTCTTCACCCTCTAATTGCATTGGAGGAGCTCATTCCTTCAGAAGGCGGCCCATGCCATTGCTGGGCAGCTCTGATTGTGCTCAACATCTTCCAAGATGGAGTCAAAATGACCCCCACTCCCATTATAATTTCCACCCACGAACTCTCAGGGAGCACAGTAAACGTGGGACTCATGCCATCTTCAGGGGTCCAAACTGCTCTTGTCTGCTCTTCTCTGTGGAGACACTCCCAGGTCCTTCGCCTCTTCCGCATGTGGCTCCCAGACCACTCCTCCCTCCCTGGAGCCATAGAAGGTAGAGCTTGGACAGACTTTCATGAACACCAAGTCCAACTCCTTCATTTTATAGGTGAAGAAACTTAGGCCCAAGGAGGTAAGTGGTTTTCTCAGGGCCACACAGTAAGTTGGAGATGGAGCCAAGACCAGAACCAGCTCCAGGGTCTGGCCATCAGAATCCCATGTTTGTGAGCTCTACAGGGAGTCGTTGTGTCTGTCCTGTTCCTGAGTATCCCTGGCCTCTGGCAGAGTGCCCAGCACAGAGAGAGGGCAATCAGGAAATGTCTGCTGAATGAATGAATGCACACATGGAGGCCCAGGCACCTGAAGTCATCTCCTTCAACCACAGGCCTCTGAGCGAGGAGGTGGGGCTGGAGGCTCACATCTGTGGAGCACTCATGAGGTGCACAGCCCTTTGAGGTAGACCTCTCCCATTTTGCATTCAATAAATCTCAGCTAGGGATATATATTGTTTGCTCGTGATGTGCATAACTATATTGATTAATGCTAGTATGTCAGCATGGCGTGTGACTTTGGGAAGGTCACAGTCCACGTGCAAGCCCAGGTGTGTGACAACCAGGGTCTTCCCTTCCCAGGGCTCCAGTAGAACCAGTGGTGTGTGGAGCCAGCTTGTACTGGCTCGCCAGAGCCAATTTTAAACATCTCTTTCCAACTGCGTGTTCAGTGACGTCACATCGGTAGCTTGAAATTGGTCACGACGGGAGTATTTACACCATGGAAATCAGCAAACATTACAAATGAGGGCTTTTCTTCTTTTCTTTCCCTTTTTGAGAGTGGGCGTACCAGCACACTACTGGAACTAACACTAAATAAAGAAAAAGGCTGGGAGAAGGAGAGTGTGCACTTCTCTTTTTCTGTCTAATGAAGCCTCCTTCTCTGTTCATTGTGCTGTCCTTCATGAGTCCCTGGGGTCATCGACGCTGACCCTGAAACCAAGGCCAGTTTGCCAGCCCTAGGGCAGGTCAGGCCCATGTTCGTCTCCATGTCATATTCCCGGCCACATAGGTGTGGACTCAGCAACTGTTTGCTGGGTAAGTGAATGTGGGCGCTCCCCGGACCCCGACCCTGTAGGGCTCCCATGTCCTCCAGGAAGCCTCATCAGGCCCTGCCCCTTGGTTCTGCTCTCCCCACTGTGACTGCTTCCCTGGCACTTTAGCACTTAATTTTTCTCCTCTTGTTTTACATAGGCTAGCTTCCTAGCTTCGCCTCATCATGCAGATTGTGATCTCCTTAAGGTTGAAAGTCAAGCCTTAAGTTAAAAAAATATCCTTCTGTGTTAACTCATGCAGTGCCGGGAACAACAAAAAATGGTATTTGATATCTACTTGTTGGATGAACAGGTGGAGGTTGGAATTTGGCAGACTGGTTGACCAGTAAGATTTGCTGGTAACCAAGTGGCTCTCTGTCTGTGACTTAAGTTCTGGGGTAGAGATTCAAAAGGACCAAGGTCACCCACTCCCCCAGCTACCGGCCTGCAGCACATCACTTATTTGCAGGCTAATCTCCTGATAGTGCCTCTTCTCTGATCACTCATGAACAAGATCCATCCTACATCTGTGCATAAAAGTGGTGGCATACGCACTTGACATGGGGATTTCAAATCCAGCATCAGGAAAGGGGCAGGGATCCCATACCAATGACATATCTGGCCAGAGTGACCCCCAATAGCAGCTGCTAATTTTCTAAACACGTATTCTAAACAGACATGGTACGATGACGAGGAAAGGGGGAGCCAGGAAGCTGATTCCAGTCCTAGGTCTGTCCTGAGTCACTGGGGAACTCATGTAAGCCCTCAGTTTTCCCATCTGTAAACTGGAATCATATGCAAGCTTCACCCCCAGGAACACTGTGAAAGTGATTTTTGTGGATGCTAATACTCTTTTTTTTTTTTTTTGTGAGGAAGATCAGCCCTGAGCTAACACCTACCAATACTTCTCTTTTTGCTGAGGAAGACTGGCCCTGGGCTGTGCCCATCTTCCTCCACTGTATATGGGACGCCGCCACAGCATGGCTTGACAAGTGGTGGTCGGTGCATGCCCGGGATGCGAACCGGCGAACCCCGGGCCACCGCAGTGGAGCGCGTGCACTTAACAGCTTGCGCCACCGGGCCGGCCCCACTAATAATCTTTTTATATTTCCTCCTCTTTCTCTTCTCTCCCCCTTCCTCTTCTTCCTACTTTTCTCCATATGTGTCTTTTTCCAAAACGTTGATTTCCTTATTTTATTACTCGCTCTGTCATCACTGAAGCATCTTCAAGTCTGCAAATGTTTTCCTGCTTTCTGGGCAAGTGAGACCACTGTGGGTGGGGGTGCTGCAGACCAACCCTCCAAGCCCACAGTTTTGTCTGGATTGGCCTCTAGCAGTGCTGGACGAAGACAGAGGGGACTGTGAAGGGAAAGGAAGACTTATCTTTGGAGTTACCTATAGCTTATCGGTCGAGACAAACTTGTACACAGAGATAGCAGACATGAGTGAGTGGGCTCTGGGTCCTAACCTTGACCCTATACCTCAGTTTTTCCATCTCTGAAATGGGGGCAGAATGGGAGAACTGGTCCTGGAGTTCTCTGAGATTCTAAATGCCAGCTCCCTGAGGTGCAGAAGAGAGACTCTTTTGACCTCAGGTCAGAATGAGTCGCATCTCACTCTCCACAGCGTCCCTCATGGTTAGGGACCAGCTCATCTCTTGCTTGTTCTGCTCCCACACCCAGGTCAACTTTCTCTGGGAGGGCTTGAGCCCACCTGGAAAGATGCCCCCAGGGCCATCAATGTGCTGGGGAAGAAGCAAGAGGTTGGGGGGTGCAAAGAGGGCAGCTGTGAGGTTGTGAGGGTCCTGCCCGGTCTAAGAGTTCCAGGAGGCTCTTGGGGGAGGAGCAAGGCTCAGGTGGTGGGTTTGGGAGAAAAACAATCAAGACATGACACAGGCCAGAGGGTGTCATACCGACAGGTCATCCTTGTTACCTTGGTACTTAAGACCCTCTGCTACCACGCCTCGGGCTCATCTCCCAGCAGGGCCCTATCTGAACCCTCAGCTTGGGTCTGGCCTGGCCCTTTCTCCTCCCTTCTGTTGCTCACACAGTTTGCTCCTTCCAGAAGGCTCTGCATCTGTAGAACGGCTCTACATCTGACCTAATCAGAGCTGTCTTTGAGGCCCAGTACAAATGCCACCTCTTGGGAACTTCCCCAACGTGCTCTGGCCTGAACCGTCTCCTTTCTGCCCATATCCTTTGTCATTTCTTGTTGTTACCACCAATTTATTAACGACTACATCCTGGCTTGTGACTTCCTTCCCATCGTTGTTTTAAATTACTAGGCCAACCACTTATGGGGTGCATGTGTGGGTGGGTGGGGATGGCGAGGGGGGCGGACAGGGCTGTGTGGTGGGAAGAGCATAGTTTTGGAGTCACATCGATCCTGTTGAATCGCAGCTCTGACATTTACATGTGAACATACAACCTTGGCCCAATTGGAGGCTCAATTTCCTTATTTCTAAAGAGCTGATAAAACAGGATCCATCATCTAGGACTTTTGTGGGGACTAAATGAGAGACTCTGCACGGCTCTCAGTAAATTCTGTCTCTTCCCCAAATCTTGTCTGATCAGGTCCTCCCTCACTGAGGAGGGGGAGCAGCTGCATCGTGTGCCCCCATCTTGGCATTTAATCTAGTGTTGAGGCACTGAGCACCTACTGTGGGCATGAGCACTGTGTCCCTGCACGTAGGAACCCCAACCAACGTGTGCTGACTTGATAAGAAGTGAGGAGAAGTTACACCCAAATACAATTAATGCCTAAATCTAATTTAAATGATGCCCCGTGTGGATGGTCATTTGATCTGTAAAGATAGTAAACAGTGGAAATCTTCCCAACTTGGTTAGCCTAGGGCTCGTTCCTGCATTCGCCCCAAGACTGGGCGTAGGATGTGGGTTCACAAAACTGTGGACTGTAGGGCCGGCCCTGTGGCTTAGCTGTTAAGTGCGCGCGCTCCGCTGCTGACGGCCCGGGTTCGGATCCCAGGTGCGCACCGACACACCGCTTCTCCGGCCACGCTGAGGCCGTGTCCCACATACAGCAACTGGAAGGATGTGCAACTATGACATACAACTATCTACTGGGGCTTTGGGGAAAAAATAAATAAATATGTAAAATTATTTAAAAAAAAACAAAACACTGTGGACTGTAAATTAAGATCCTAGTGCTGCCACTGCCCTCTCCAGTGACACAGGCTTGTCACTCTCAGAGCTTCTCTGCGGTCTCTGAGTGAAGGCAGCCATCCCCTCTCTACCTTCACGCAACAGTGAGCATCTTACAGTCAGAATCAGCTTATACTATGGTTTCACAATCAAGGACTACCTTTGTGATGGGCCTACTTTGTACCAGGAACTGTGCTCTCAGCTGTACGAATTTCTCATCCCTAAAACAACCTTGCAAAGATAGATATTGCCATTCTCACTTTACAGCTACTGAGATGACTGCTCAGAGAGGTTAAGTAACTTGCCCAAAGTCACATAGATAGTAAGTGGCTGAGTTTGGTCTGGAACCCAGTTCTTATGGCTACAAATCCCATGTTCTTTCTTAACATTCCCAGCCTCTCTACATTCATTAGTTTTACTCATTCATTCCATTATTCAGTCAACAAATATACTTCAATAAAGGGGGAGATAGGAGATGTTCTCATGGAATTTCAGATCCAGAGAGCTTTAGGGGTTGGTCGAGGGTAAAATCCGTCACTAATTAGTTCATAAGAGAGGGAAATCCAATACCTGCTCCAGCTCTGCCTGGAGCTGCAGAGTGCCTGGAATATGGGCACTGGCCTTGACGATGATTAACGCAGGGTCAGTCTGGAGGAGGGGTGTTCCCCAGTGAGAATCCTAACCCACTTCCGGACCTTCCATAAGCAGAGACAACCCCGGCTGGAGCGCTGAGTCCTGGCTTTCCCTGCGTCCCTGGAAGTCCAATGGAGGACTGGCTCCTATAGCCCAACATGGCAGCTCCTCCCCAAAGTCCTTCAGGTAACTTGCGGGAGGGCTCCAAAAAAGAAACAAGACGGCCCCTCACAAATCCACTTCTGCTGGGCGGGGCTGCAGGCAGTCCTCATCAACTTCCCTCCACAGGTTTTCAGGGTTTTTAAAGAGCTCTAATCAAGCCATTCCTGATTAAATGGGCCACTCGCAGGCAGTACCTGCAACGGCATGAACCTAACTCGCTCAGGAATATCTGGATTCCTATCAGCCAACTCACTTGAAAAGTCAGTAGAACCCTCCCTTGAGCTGGGTCTTCTGGCCCTTTCTAATGTCACACCCTGTCATGAGATGACCCTCGCCTCCCACAGCCGGAAGAGCCGGCCAACTCCTGCTGCTTCCTCTGCTGCTGATCACAGAGGGGCAGGGAGGAGGGAGCAAGGGAAGGATGCCCTCTCTGAACTTCAGCTTCAGAAATCAGCCCAAGGAGCTGTTTCTGCCAATGCCAACCTATGGCCAACCTCACTGGCCTGACCAGGGCCAGAAGGACGCTGGTCCCACAATAAAAACAAAGCTGTCCTTGGTTTGCTGAAGGCCTACGTGGGCTTGCAGGGGAAGGTCCTGCCTGAGGAGGTGGGTGGTGGGCACAACAGGGAACTGGAAGGAACAGACCCTGGTTCAGGGCATAGGGCAAAAATACTTAAGAAGACATCAATTTTTCCCATCTCTGGTCTTTCTGCCTTGATTCCCTCCACCCACTGAAAAACGTCCCAGCTAGTAATAACTGTTTGACTTGGATCTGCTGTGACAAGAAATATGCTGTTCTTCATCTGCTCTTTGGGGTCCACCTTGAACCCAGGCTCTAAGCAATTTCCTGAAATTGCCTCTTCTCAAGTTTCCTGGGAGGCAACATGGTATGATAGCTTGAGAATACAACCTGAATTCATACCTTTGACCCACAACTTGCTATCTGGGTGACCCTGAGGCAAGTTTCTTGACATCTCTAGCCAGAATATCCATGGATGAGGCCTCCGGAAATTGCTGATTTTCAGTTAGGAGGAGAGGCAGGGAATGACAACTCTCTGTGACAAGTTGCTCTGAACTTCCTCTTGTTCCTTCCAAATCACCACACAGAAGTCCCTATGTCTCCTGGGTGGTCTGATCCTGGTGGATGGGGGGGCAGGAGGAGCCGGGAGGAAGGGAGCTTGCGTCACACTGGAATCTTGAATGAGCCATGGATGCTGAGCTCAGGTCAGAAGTGATGGCTGAAGCAAAAGGAAGCTTGGCCTACACACCTCATGGCAGAACAGGATGGATGTTCTTGGAGCAAAATCCAGCCCTTTCCCGTGGCCTACAAGGCCCTACACGATCTGCTCCTGTTCCTGCTCACAGCACGTCTTGTACCTCTGTTCCCAGCCACATTCTAGCTATTCCTTGAACACAAAAACTTGTTCCCTCCCAAGGGCTTTCGTACCTGCCCTTCCTTCTTTCTGGTACACACTTCTGGATCTTTCCCAAGATGGCCACTTATTATTATTCCAGCCTCAGTTCAAATGTCCCTTCCCTGACCATCCTGTTCCCTCACTGCCCCTCCGCTGTCCCTCCTTATCACGTCACCCTGTTGTTGTTTATTTATAGCATTATCATTATTTGAGATTATTGTCATTTTCTGTTTGTTTGTTTATTGTGTTTTCCCTACCTGGAATACATACTCCATAAGGGCAGGGACTTCTGTCTGTTATGCTCACTGGTACATTTCTGGTGCCTAGAACAGGGCCTGGCACATAGTAGGTGCTCAACCAATATCTGTCAAATGAATGAATGAATGGCTCTTGATGAATGGGGCAGTGTCCCTTCTGGATTAAGTTTGGACATGGAAGGAGTGTTAAATGGAAGACTGATCATAACTGTTGAATGTCACCTGATTTCAAAGCATTCCTGCCTCCTCAGCCCTGGGGAGCGTGGAAGCCTTAGGAGAAGGGTAGCTCTGAGTGGGGGCTGTCAGGGGCAGCCTGGAGCATACACGTGGCCCATGGAAATAGCCACTCACGCTCCTCTCCTGCTAGGAGAAGACCAGGAGTAGGGCGGATGGGCCAAGCAGGCAGTGGTGGGTGACGCCAGGGACAAAACAGCCCTCAGAGCCATGCTGGCAGCCTGATGAGGGCTGCATTTCCAAGAGGCTGGGAGTGAGGCCGAGGCCAGGAGCTGGGAAGGACGGATGGCCATGGGTGGTGCTTCCTAGGGGCAGGGCAGCTGCAGCCATCCCTGGCCCTGATGCACATGCCTGGACAAGGGTGGGCACTTGAGGGAAGAGTTCAGCTCAACACCACCACCTTTCCCCATTATTCCCACCTCTCCCTGCTCGCGGTTGCAAATTCCCAGGGCAATCAGTTTAATCTGGAGAGGTACCTGGCACTATTAACGGCTCCTGATTCACTCACACAGAGACATTTAGCTTCGCCCTGTTCTCTTTGTGGAAAAAACCCTGGTACTTGGGACCCGCCCCTTCCTGTTCTCAGCCTCCCGTTCCAGCCTGAGCACTTGGAGGTTTTCTCTGCATTAATTTCAGACGTTGTGTAAATATCGAACCTGGGATCTTGGAAAGGAGTGTCCTTCAGCCCAAATTTTCCATCAGGCACAAGCGCCTTTCCTGGGGCAGGGATCTTGGGCCAAGAGCTGAGTTCCCTCTACTCGGCGCTGACCGCCAAGCTGGCGGGACAGAGAGCTTCTTCTTGCAGGAGTTTGGGAAGGGGCTAGGGGACCCAGAGGGACTCCCTGGGGGGCCTCCCTGGGTGGGAATTGAGCCTAGGTTTCAAAAATGATCTTCCATAAAGGTTTCGGGAAGCTGAGGGTCCTGATGGAAATGCCTGCTTGCCAGAAAGTCCTATCAGGTGTTTGGGGTTACAGATGAATTTCTGAGCAAAGTGGAGGGCCAGGTGCCTGAGATGCAGCTGAAAGGAAACAATCCCTCAAACTTTTCAGGCAGATGCTCACATTCTTGGAGTTTAGCCTTGGGGTCCAGTCAAGAGTGAGAAAGGAGATGGGTTATTTGGAGTCAAACCTCCTTCTTTTGACCCTGGTTTGTACACCCTGATACCAGGACTGGGAAAGACTTCATAGAGAACATCCACTTAGCTCCTTTTGGGTCCTGCTTCTCTTTGAGAGCCAACGGGAGCTCTGGACCTGGCTCCCAGAAGGTAACCGCTAAGCCTTTATTTCCCTGGGGGCCTTGGGCCATATAGCCGATGCTAACAGTGTGATTTATGGTGGGGGTCTTGGGTCATGTGGTATCAACTTGACCTCTGGAGATGTGGGAGATTAAGGTCAGAGCCGTGTAGGTGGTCAGCCATGTCTATGTGACCAACCCCCAGTAAAAACTCTGGACAACAGCAAGGCTTGGATGAGCTTCCCCGCTGGCAGTACTCTTGTGTGTTGTAACACGCTGTCGCAGGGAGAAGTAAGTGCTGTCCGCACAACCCCACTCGCAGAGGACAACCAGAAGCTGGGCCTGGTCTCCCTTGGACTCTGCCCTCTGTGCCTCTTCCCTTTGCTGATTTTTATCTGTATCCTTTTCCTGTAATAAACCATAACTGTGAGTAGAACAGCTCTGCTGAGTTCTATGAGTCCTTCCAGCAAATCACTGAACCAGAGGGTGGTCTTGGAGACCTCCTGAAACTGCCCCTTCCCTGCTCCATCACGTTAGCTTGTCCTACCCAGGAAGGTTCAGTACTGGCTGGGTGGACAGCAGACAAGAGCTCTTCATCCTGTGGCCATGCTTCAGTGGCACTGCTTTCCCTTCCTGGGGCATGTGCTCTGAGAGCAGAGCGTTCTTTTTTGGCCTTCATGTGGAAGGAATAATTGCCTTTCATCTTGGAAAGTTCCGAGTACTTCTTGGCTTTCCTCCCTCCCTCCTCTCTTCTGTCAAACTCCTGTCACGTGGAAAACTCTGTAGTAGGTGCTGAGGGGGATCCGAGGATGGAGCCATGGGAATCCACCCTGGGGCTCACTGTGTAGGACAGGAGATGAGATCTGTGTATAAATCCTACAGTACACGGGGGAAAGCCTCTCTCAATGAAAGGCTGCCAGGAGCCGAGAGGATGCAGAAATCACTCCTGTTTGGGGGACCCGGGAGAGCCTTGAAGAAGAGGTGGCATTTGAGCTGAGCCTGGACAGACAGGGAGACGATGGGCATGTAGAATTAGGGAAAGGGCATTCTAGGAGGAAGGGATCACATGAACAGAGGCATGGAGAAAGGAGTAGATCCAACTGGTGTAGGATCAGATAAACCTAGAAAGAAAGCTGGGCCAGTTCTGAGGAGCCTCCATAACTGAACTCATGAGCTTGGTTTCAGTCTGTAGGTGATGCGGGGTGTTCTCAGGGGCTGAGGGAATGACCTGATCTGAGGTGTGCGTCAGGAGGAAACCGTAGCCTCTGCTACTGCTGCTGGCCAGTTCCCCTCTGTGAAGCCCCCCTGGTGCCCCATCACATCGAGTTCACCCTCTTCCATCACAGCAGGAGCACACGCTGCCTGTAGCATTTGCTGCCTCGGCAAGGAGACCGCGCCCACTGGGGTGTACTCTAGGCTTGTTCATCCTCGAGTCTTTCCTATCCATGAGCTCCCACCACAATTACTTCCTCTAAAAATTACCGTGTATTGAAATTGGCATCCCATGCCAGCGTGGCGCCCGGCAGCAGTGTGAACAAATGCATCATCTCGCGCAATGCTCAAAATCATCCTGGGAGGGGGCATCGTTATAGTCCCATTTTAGAATGGAGGAGACAGAGGCTCGGAGTGGGTAAGTAACTTACCTCAAATCCCACAGCCAGGGAGTGGCAGAGCCAGAATTCAAACCCAGGTCGGTCTGACTCCAAAAGCAGAGTTCCTAGCCAGTTCCCTGCTTCCCACGCACATGCCAGGAATGGCGACAAGTGTGAGGATGGAGCCTGTCAGGAGTGTGTTCTCGTCACCCGAAGGCCTTTCACTCTCTCTGGTCCCAGCTTTAAAGCATGGATTCAATTAAGAGACACTTGTGTGCCTGCTACAGAAGGGGTCTTCGCATGGATTGGGTTCAACTTCAGAGTCGGACTCAAAGCACCAAGGCACCGCAGGGCTGTACAATAAGGCCTAAAATCCGAAGAGTTGCTCTCTGAGCCCCTCACAGACACCCCTCTGACTCTCAACTTGTTCCAGAACAGTCGGCACAGAGCTGCAAACATGGACATGATTTGATATTGCCTACCCCCCGCTTTGCTTCCTCCCTTTCCAGCTGTCTCTGGCATGTCCCCAGCTCTCTGCCAGCCTTTCCTGGCTGTGTGACTGTCCTCTGCAAGGCTGTCAGCATTACAGTCCCTAACAGCCTCCCGACAGGATGCCAGAGCAGCCGCCTTCTGGAAAGCATCTTCTAGGAACTCATGCTGTTTGCTGCCTCCCAGTTCCTCGCAGTTAGTGTTCCTTCAATGACATTGTCCTCACAAGAAAGCTACCTTCCTTTTATTTATTCTTTAAAAAGAATTATGTAAACTATATGTCACAAAATTTACCATCTTAACTATTTTTAAGTTCATATATTTTACAGTTCAGTGACATGAAATAGTCACATAATTGTGCAACCATCACCACCATCCATCTCCAGAACTCTTTTCATTTTGCAAAACTGAAACTCTGTACCCATTAAACAATGTCTCGCCTTTCCCCTCCCCCCAGCCCCTGGCAACCACCATTCTACCTTCTGTCTCTATGAATTTCACTACTATCTTTCCTTCTGAGGAGGAAAGTCAATATCCCTATCTGACATAGTGTCTGGAGATTTTTTTTTCTTTTTTGTGAGGAAGATCAGCCCTGAGCTAACATCCAATGCCAATCCTCCTCTTTTTTGCTGAGGAAGACTGGCCCTGGGCTAACATCCGTGCCCATCTTCCTCTACTTTATATGGGATGCCACCACAGCACGGCTTGACAAGCGGTGCGTCAGTGTGCGCCCAGGATCTGAACCAGTGAACCCTGGGCCGCTGAAGCGAAGCGTGTGCACTTAACCACTGCGCCACCAGGCCGGCCTCTGGAGATCTTTATGTGCTATTCCAATTGGACAAATTCCTTTTTTTCTGGAGTACTTTATATATCCAAGGAAGCCTTCACATACACAAGGCCCTGCCAGGAACCACTATTGCCTTCTGCATCATAGAACGCTTTCACAGACCCCCCAGAGGAGCCGCATCTTCATGGGGTTGGGCTCTAAGTGCACACATGACAGAAACCAGGTATGATCAAAATTTCCCCTGAAAATCTCTTAGGAAGACGACATGTAGGAGAGCCCCACATTCTCTCCCAATGAGTTGAACGCAATCATCTTTCTTTCATTGCTGGGTCAAACTATTGCTTCTTTATTTGAGCAGCTGATGAATTAGCTTGCTTGCTAGGAGGACCATGTTGTATGAGAAATACATATCACTAAACACTAGACACATGCTTGGTGCCTCAAGATGCTCACACTGTGACAGGAACAAGGGAACTGAGGCCAACTCTGGGAGCAGCAAATTCAAGTCTCTTGTCCCTGGTTTCCTGGAGACACATACCCATTAGGCAGAGCGCCTGCAGAATTTCTCACTAAAGCGTGCTCTCTCCCCACAGACCGCCGGGCACTATAGCTGAGCCTCAAACCCATTTGAGCTGGGTGGGAGCAGCTGTGCCAGTTTTCCTTGACAGACAAATTCACCCACAGCTGCGCCATCAGCAGCAGCACTGGGGCCCGGGACTCGGGCTCTCTGAATTGCGCTGTAGCTCTCACAGCAGACACCACTCTCCCACCCAGACTGTGGGCTCTCCTTGAGGGCAGGGAAAACTTTTTATTCCTCCTTTTGTATTCCCTACATGTCTAGTAGAGAGCCTGGCACATAGAATGTTCAAATTATGGAAAACTGCTTAGCAACTTGGAAATCCATTCATGCTATATCATTAAGCACAAAAAGCAAATTGCAAAATAATACGTAGAATGCCGTATGTAGTATTCCATTTTGGTGTATATCTATTCATGGAAAAAAAAGAGAAAGATATACAGAAATTTAACTCTGGTTATATTTGGGTGGTAATTTTACAGTAGATTTTTAGTTTTTCCATTTTGAGTGTTTATATTCCCTAAACTGTCTAAGATGTCCTTTATTATTTTTCAAAGGAAAAATGTTCCTAAAAATAAAGCAAAATTTTATATCCTTAAAAAGAATCTACATTCAAGACAATAACAGAAGAAAATAAACTCCAGCCCTGGCAGGCCATTAGGAGAACTGAGTTTGTGTGTCAAAGCCAACGGACTCCTCAGTGACCAAGGTGACAGCCAGTTGTGAGTGGGGGTGGGGGAGAGGCATGTCTCAGTTGAGAAGGGAGGAGAGACAAAGTTCTCTATGTGTGGAAAGTCTTGGGAATCTGCTGAGAAACAGATTTTTCTTCTGTCACAGTTAGTGTTCAACAGACTCTGGGCTCAAGGTCTTTCCAGCTCATGGCTCTCTCTCCTGAAGGGGGCCCTGACTCTGAGCCAGGGAATCCCCCATGAAGTTCATGGGCATGGCGTGCAGGAATACAACAGGGCTTTACACACATACCCTGAAGGACAGGCCCCACACTGGGTGACAAGATCCTTTGCTTTTCTTTCTCATGCTAGATGTCAGGGTCCAGTCTGAGAAATTCACCTTCTCTCTGAGCATAGTGCGTGAAATAGCCAGGAAACCATGAACTTTGGAATCAGACAGTCATGAGTTCAAGTTCTGGCCCTACCACTTACCAGCTATACCTCAGTTTTGCCATCTATAAAATAGGGACAATTAGATCTACTCCATAGAGCTTTCTGCTGATTCAGCATGAAGTGTGTGCACGTGGGGTGCTCAGCTCAGGTCATGTGACAGCATTTAAATCCTTTCTATTCAAATTGCCCAGTCTTTGTTTACCATAAAAGCACTGACCTATTGGAGAACACATCATTTATTTACTATGTTTCCCCCGAAAGAAGTTCCTTTACAACTCACAGATAAAGCACAGATCTAAAACATAGTAGCAAGTCGATCAAGGATGTTATGGGTTGAATTGTGTCCCCCCCTCAAAAAAAAAAGATATATTGAAACCCTAACCCCCCCAGTACCTGTTAATGTGACCTTATCTGGAAATAAGGTCTTTGCTGATGTAATCAAGTTAAGATGAGGTCATTAGGGTGGGCCCTTAATCCAATACGACTGGTATACTTATAAGAGAGGAAGGTGGCCATGTGAAGACGCAGACACCCAGGGAGAATGTCAAAGTGATGACAGAGGCAGAGGTCGGAGTGATGCAGCCGCCAGCCGGGGAATGCCAAGGACTGACAGCCATCACCAGAAGCTAGGCAGAGGCAAGGAAGGATTCTCTCCTACAGGCTCCAGAGGAGCATGGCCCTGCTGAGACCTTGATTTTGGACTTCTAGCCTCTACAACTGTGGACGATAAATTTCTGTCATTTTAAGCCACCTGGTTTGCGGTACTTTATTATGGTAGCCCTAGGAAACTAATACAAAGGATAACTTTTTTATTATAATATTACTATTAATAAAAAAAACTTCTAAAAAAAGGAGATTCCCCAATCTCTCTTGGTAGCCAACCTCAGGATCACTTAGATTTCTTTAGAGAATTACTTCTTATGTCTAATTTAAATCTCTCCTTCTGCCTTTCTTTTCTCAGTGGAGACACTTCATGTCTTGGGATTGTTCTTGATGGACTTTTCTAGATCTTTCTCATCTGCCCTTCTATTTTGAATCCAATCTCTGTGACTTTCTTGGTTTGGTTCCTTGACCCTCATGCTATCATTAGGCCTTTCCATCTCCCCTTCCGTTCCCACTGATTGACAGTGTGGGCTCTCTGTATTTCTAGGGAACCAGGAAAAGGGAGAAACATACCCTAGATCCTGGTCTGGATTCTGTCTTTTATTAAGAAAAACCCAGAAGTGAAAGTTTCTTTGAAGTTTCTGGCCCATCTGGACTCAGAACATCTCTTCTTCTGGGGTCCACATAGGACCAAGGAAGACTGCAGAGGCACAACAGAGTCTGTCCAGGTGCCTTAACTTGCTCAGAAGCATGGAATGTTCTCCTGGGACACTTAGATTTTCTCATTTCGCAGTCCCAGGAGAGGAGGACAGCGGGTGGAGGGGGCAGCTCCCAGCCCTGCACCAGCCCCTCCCTCCCCAGCATGCCTCCTGAAAGCACAGCCGTGCTGGCTAGCAGTTAGAACACCCGAATAGGAATTTCTTGCTGACCTCTCCTTTGTAGCTGTGGTGCAGTCTCAAGGGATGGCTGACGGAGTGGGGTACAGTCAGGGCTGACACGTGAAGCTGCAAAGGCTGTGCACTGTACGACTTCAGGGGGTACTCTACATGTGGACCACAATGGAATGGCACACCCTGGAATTATGAACTGGGGGGCCTTTGGTACAACAGGCTTTGCTGCAGTTATTAGGTCTGTCAGGAGATCTGTCCATCCCCCAGCTAGCTTCTAGAGGACAGAGAACATAAGCCTCTTATTGCATTCCTCAGGTCCCTTCCTGCTCCAAGCTTGTATGACTACCTTAAGAGCAGAAGTGGGCAGGAAAGCAGCTGAGGAGCTTCAGTTTGGGGAAGAGGAGGCATTCACATGATTTTCCAACCCATCTCTACGAAACGTCAGGTTCTGAGATATATGCAATGGGCCTGGGGATATTCATGATTGACAGCAGTTACAGTTTTGAAAGCACTTGCTCTGTGCCAGGGACCTTGGTTTGGCTATGTTATCTTATTTTATCCTCCCAACAAACTTATGAGGTGAGAGTCATTATACCCAATTTACAGGTAAGGAAACTGAGGCACATCACTCTGGCAAGGTCATACCGCTGATGAATTAGCCAAAATGGGCCTGGAGCCCTTCTACCTGACTCCACTCCTGGAAGACAATGCCTGATGGATTCTTTTGTAAGTCCAAGAGCTAGATGTCATCAGGAAGGGAGCTGGGAATAAAATGTAGGGACTAGACTCTCCATCACAAAAGAAAGACAAGATGGAGCTGGATGTTCAGGGAAGGCCCACAGCAGGTAGAGCGTGAGAGGACAGATGCAGGTGGACGGTGAAGGCTGAGAAGAGCTGCCCATTGAGGTCTTCAGAATCCTGAAGACTCTGAGCCCTGCGAGGCCAGGGAAAGCACGTCTTGCTCTCCATCCTATCCCCGGTGCCTGGCCTCCTTCCCACCATGTCATAGAGGGTGCTGGGACCCTACATCTTGAAAAAGGTGAAGGAAATGAGATGAAAGATGGCTCATGGCCCACGTTGGGTAGCCCACTAATAGAACTTGAGGGTTCAAAGGTGGTAGAACCTAAAAATATAAATTTATTCTTAAAATTAGCTGCTCCCCCAAGATGTTCAAGTCATCATCAACTTCTAAGGGAAGGTGGATAGGGGAGGGGTGTTGGCATATAGAGAATAACCACTCCTTCCTTAGCTGGGTCATTGGTGTCTCCCATTGGCAGCAGAACAGGAGCAGGGCTGGATGGTGGCCATTCTGGCTGTACAGAGTCCCCAAACCACTGCCAGAGTGAGTTGGAGCTGCTGAGGTGGCCAGAACAGGTGGAGACTGCTCCTAGACAACTGTCCAGTTCAGTAGATAGAGCCCTGGGAGTTGGGAAATTGGGTTCTAGTCCCAGCCCTCACACCACCCAGTGCCACACCCCCAGGCAGGACATATTCTTTTCTAGGTCCCAGTTTTCTTATCTATGACTAGAGCAGAATGCACCATATCTGTGGCTTTCAAAAGACATAAAATTGGAGTTATTCTGATAGAATCTGACACGTGGACCCCCCAAATGACTGCCCCTCTTGACTCACCTCTGTGGTCCCTGTGGAGTGTCAAAGAACACCCCCCAACTCCCTGGAACTTGGTTTGAAAAGCACTAGACTGAAGTCATTTGTCTGGTCAACAAACTGTTACTGAGCACCTTCTGTGTGCCAAGCATTTTCTAAGTGCTGGAGATACAGGGCGATCGAGACAGACAGGGCTGGGGCCAGCCGGGTGCCATAGCAGTTAAGTTCGCGTGTTCTGCTTTGGCAGCCCGGGGTTCGCTGGTTCGGATCCTGGGTGCGGACCTACGCACAGCTCATCAAGCCATGCTGAGGCCGCGTCCCACATACAGCAACTAGAAGGATGTACGACTATGACATACAACTATCTACTGAGGCTTTGGGGAAAAAAAAAGAAAAAAACGAGGAAGATTGGCAAGCTCAGGGCCAATCTTCCTCAAAAAAAAGACAGACAGGGCTCCTGTCCCATGCAGTTTTAGTTCTTGGTGGGGCTGGGGAGGAGGCAGGTAACCACCAAAGAAACCAACCAACCAGACACTTCAAGATAGTGATAAGCTACAAAGACAATCCACTGCCGGGATGTGGGGCTGGGGTGTTTACTTCTTTAAATTGGGTGGTCAAGAAAGGCCTTAGAGGGGAGGTGAGATCTGAACCTGAATGACCAGAATGAAACAGCCAGACAAAGCCATGTGGGAAGAACATCCAGCCAGGGAGGCCGTGAGGGCAAAGGCCCTCAGGTGGGAATAAGTAGGAGGCCAGTGGCTGAGGGTGGTGGATGAGGGGAGAGTGAATCTGGAGGATGAGGGGAGAGGGAGACCAGCTCCCGAGGGACTGCACGCCAAGGAAGGGGGCTGGGCTTTATTCTAAGTGTGAAAGGACCACAGCTCTAAGGTCCTCTGAGAGCCTCTGCAACCCCCAGAGGGCTGAGAATGGATATGCAAATAACCTTGAGAGTTGGCTGCTGCATCTCAGTGGGGTCATTCCACACAGCACTTGCAGTGACTAAAGAGAGGCAGGCCTAGTTACTATTTTCCAGCCACTGAGGTGCTGGAGCCTTATCTGGTATGTACAAGAGCCTTGCTGACCCCACTGTGCATGAGCCCCTGAAGCCCCTGAGGCCCTGAGATGGCAGAGGGAGCTCCCACGGCGAAGAGCAGACGGGACAGTGTGGGTGGGGCCAAGGGGTCACTAGGAGGCTCTAACCCAGTGCCAGGACCTTCCTTGGCTAACAAAGCCACTCCCACCACCAACCTGGCCCTCCACAGCTCTGCTGTCCCTCAGGAATGGTGTGAAGACAATGTAAGCAATCATGCTCCCCCAGCAGGGACTCTCTCCGCTGAAACATTAACACAGCGAGTTACAGCAAAAGCCCTCATGGGGGGTTTAGGAAGCGTGGGAGGCTTCATTAAGGGGAATTAATGGCTTAGTGGAAGGGGTGAAGAAGCCCCCTGGCTGGACTGTGTGGGCCCGGGTCGGGGTGGCACCCATGGATGGAATGGTGAGGAGAGGGGCAGACAGAGACCAGTCTGCAGACAGCGCCGGCACTTCTCTGCTCAGCTGCAGGGGCCGCGGTTCACCATGTGGGGGCGCTATTCATAGAGACTCTCAGGAGACTGGCACCCCTGGAGTCACCCAGCAAGTAGAGTGCACAGGATCAGGCCCCCGGCCCACACTGGGGTGGGGGGCTGGGGGGCAGCCAGGCTTGGATAGAGCCCATGTCCAGAGGCAAGACTCAGCTGAGGAGCTGGAGCCTCACCCCCTACCCCCCCCAGCTGAGTGCTCCACACTGAGTGCTCCACCTCTCTTCCTATTTTTTTTTAAATCCAGAAAACAGTGGAACTAAAATGAGCACCCAGCAGGCCAACCTTCAAAGGGAAGGGGGCAGGTAGCAAACAGAAAGGAAGGGGGGGGAGCAGCCTTGCCCTGGGGGTGGAGAGGGCTTGCTGGGTCAGTGGCTGCATTTGAGACTCAGGGTTTTAAGCCCTATCTGGTGGGGTCTCCCCTTCCCTGGGCTGCCCCCTGGGCCCTGGTGCAGCTGCCTCATTCCTGCTGCAGGATCAGGCCTGGCTGATTTGCCTAGCTCAGCATCTCTACTGACTCAAGTCCTTCAAACTGCCCTAGGAAAGGAGAGTTCCCTGGTCAAACTCAACATGAGGAACTTGGTGGAGATTTCCACTGTCCATCGGCACACTGAGGAGTCCTGCAGGACAGGGGCCCACTTCATTCTGTTTAACCCTTGGGGACCAGATCCTTTTACATGCAATGCCTATTGACCACCTCTGGAAGGAATGTTCTGTGGAACCCACTTCATCCACTTTGGGGCGCCCTGGCCTAGCTTCCCCTTCCTCTGGGGACAAATGTGCTTTAATCCAGGGTCAAGGACAGTCATGTTAAGGAAGCAAGGCCGCTGTCTCAGGCAGGAGAGAGGAGATGGGAAGGCAGATCTTGACCTCCTCACTCCCCTGAAGGACAAACTGGGGGCAGTGGCTGTAGTTCTGCCCGCAGGGAGGGGAGGGCAAGTGACCCTGAGAGGCAGCTAACCAAATGCACCCATGGGAACTGTTTTGGGCTTTAAACTAGGGGTTCAGAAACCAGACTGCATTGGAATCACCTGGAGTGATTTTGAAAAGCAGATTCCTACCCTGCATGCCTCCCCACGAAGAGAATCTCTGGGGGCACATTAGGGCTCAGGCATCCGTGTTTTTCAAAAGCTCTTCAAATGCTTCTGATTCTAGGGACTGAGCCTACCTCTGACGATAGCCCCCAGGTCCCTTTTCTCAGAGTCTTGTAAAGCTGACAAGCATCCCCGCTACATCCCTGAGTCATTTTACAATCCAGGTGTTCCCCTGAGTCATCTGGATTCGCAGACCAAAGCGAGGGGGTCTGGTGGTGGTAGGAAGGGAGCACCTGATGGGGGAGGGAAGTAGCAGGGGGAAGGTGAGGCCAAGGTCCAGGCTTTGTTGAGGAAAACGCCCCTACATACGACCCAGGGTGGGGTCTGGGACAAGGAAGCCCAGGTTTTCTGAGGGAGATGGGAGGCTGGGCTCCCCCTTGCCCCTTGGACATTTCTCTTATAGAGGAACCAGCAAGACGCTGGAGGGACAGAGCCAGAAGGCGGCTCAAGGGTGGACAACGGGTGGTTCCAGGACAAAATCTGTCCACAGTCGGGTTCAGATGGGATGGCACAGTGATTCTGTGATCTGGCGCCTCCTTTTACTGGCTTGAATGTGACATGGGACGTGGAGGGAGGAGCCTCAGCAGCCCCTGTTGAAGCCGTGACTCTACCAAGAGCAGTCTGTGCCCCCAGCCCAAGTGCCCTCCCCTCTCTGGGACTCGGTCTCCTCATCTGCACAGTGAAGGAGGCAGGGGATTTAGGTGTCCCCTAGGTCCCTTTCTGACCTAATGCCTTGTGATTCTAAAAAACAGAGGCTCAGGGAAGCTTGGTGATTTCCCAAATCCACTCCTTTGGCTGGTGACTTTCAGTTAGGTCTTAATGTATTGTAACTTCAACTCCACGTAGCTGAGCGATGGCCCTGTTTTACAATAGGAAAATGGAGGTATTTAACGATGTCCCTGCATTGAGATAAGTCTCCAGGTTCCTGATCCTGATTTGGTCTTCTTTTCAGCAGCTTGCCCCCCGCCCCTTCCGATGGCTCACTGGCACCTCCCACTTGGCATGGAGACCCCGCCTGGGGCTGGCACAGCTCAATTGCTGTGACTGCAGTGCCCTCTAGAGGGCGCCAGGTGCTGTAACCCGACCCTGGCTCGCACCAGGAACCATAGGTCCTGGCTTCCTCCAGCTTGCCTGGGATGGAGGAGTGGCAAAGCGGACAACAGCCCGTCTGGATATTGCTGGTACTCTCCTTGTCAAGAACTGAAAGGAATTTATAATGCGATGGTCCATTCATTCATTCACTCCACCAGCCTGTCTGGGTGTGCCGGGCACTGGATTAGGTACAATGCACACCAGATAAAAAAAGGTTCCTGCTTAGGCTTCACAGCTGCCCCCATCAGGACCTTCCTGGACAGTAATTTTTCACTGGATCTTGACCTGTGAGAGCAGGCCTTAGCATCTCTATTTCACAGATAAGGAACCCAAGGCTCAGAGAGGTGAAGTAACTTCCCCATGTCACACAGCCAGTCTGTGCCCAGTTCATTGGGCTCCAAGCCAAGTGCTCCTCCCATTGCACACACTGGAGGATGCACACAGTGGGCTTCTCCCGAGAGCAAACCCTTACTCCCCCTTCCACCCCTTGCTGGAGCTGTGTGTGCACCCCACCCCCCCAAGCAGAAGGCATTACTGTGGCAACTGTGCCCCAAACAGCAACCTTCTCTGGCCTCACGGTCACATGTCCACACCTGCTGACGCTGTAATTTTCCATAGCGGGACCTTCAAAAACCTCAAAGACAATAGCAACAGCTGCTATTTTATTGTAGGTCTACTTTGTGCCAGCTCCTTTATTTACTTTATCTTGAACTCTCTCAACTGTCTCACAAGCCCCATTTCGCAGATGCAGAAACTGAGGCTCAGAGAGGATAAGTGGCTTGCCCAAGAGCACAGCTGGGATTTCACCCTAGACCTGGGCTGCCAAAGTCCGAGTTCTTTCCACTTTACCACTGTGGTCCCGGTTTTTTTTTTTTTTTTCCATTTGTTGTCTGCTCTTCACTGCCTGCCAAACCCTCCCTTCTTACCCTCCCACCGCCGTCTTCCTGCTGTTGCACAGCTGGGCCTGGCCTGGCCCAGTGACTAAATGAAGGTCTGGAGCAGGGTTTCTCAGTCTAGGCACCACCGACATTTCGGACGGGATAATTCTCTATTGTCAGAGGGAAGGTGCAGTCCTGTGCATTGTAAGATGTTTAGTAGCATCCATGGTCTCTACCCACTGGTGCCAGTAGTATCACCCCTCTCCCACGGTGACAACAAAAAATATCTCCAGACGTGACCAAAAGTTCCCTGGGGGGCAAAACAGCTCCCCAGTTGAGAACCACTGTATTATAGAAAGGAGGGGTCAGGGTCAAGTTGATTATAGCCCGTCTTCCCCGTTAGGCTATGGGCAGCTGGAGGGCAGGAAGAGTGACTTGTTTTATTCACTGCTGTGTCACCCACACCAAGTTCAGTGCCTGGCAAGTAGCAAGGGCTGCGGCAAGAAGGAAGAATGAATGAATGAATGAATGAATGGTTTCCATGGACGTGGTATGTTTCAGGATGAGGGCCTGGAGGCCTAGGTTCCTGTTCAGATCCTCACTGACCTGCTCTGGACTGGCCTGGGGCACGCACCTTCCCCTCTCTGGGCCTCGGTCCCCTTTGCCATCTCTTAAATGAGGGTCATCACAGGCCCTGAAGCCCTGGACATCCGTGGTCTGGGGACCGCCATGTTCCATCTCAGAGGCCCAGAGTCCAGGCGTGAGGGGGGACAGGCCGGACACTGCAGATCTACCCAGTCTTGAGTCTCCTTCTTACCCTCTCCCCTCAAGTCAAATCGATTACAGAAAGACAGGCAAGCACCCCCCACCCTACGACCCTATGCAGGAGAGGTGGCTCCTTTTTCGGGTGTGTGTCTTACAAGGAAAAACGTGTAACCTCAAAGGTAACCAAATATCCAAATCGTGATGCCCAGCACCACACACCCCAAATCCACCTATTCACGAGTTCAACAAAAAGCTTCTTTAGGATACACTGTAAGACCATTGAGAGGGAGAAAAGTCGCCTCTCACACACCCAGGCCAGCCGGCAGGGCTTGCCCTCCCAGCACACACACACACACACACACACACACACACACACACTCACTCGGCCGCTTACAAGGAGGCTCTGAGTTTTTAAAAGTAAACTCTACCATTTCCGTTCTTGCCCTGGATTCAACTTTTGAAAAAAGGAACTGTTTTAACCGTTTTCCCTACAAATTCCCCTTCTCTCTGGTCCTTGCTTTTCCTCACTCCCACTCCCAGTCTCTAACCCTAGCCTTGCCCTACACCCCAGCGGCCCCTCTGTAGTCTCGCAGGGATGCGAGTGTCCTGTTGAGTCTGGGGAAAGGACAGCAGCCACTCCCAGGGGAGATGCCACAGAGACAGCCCCTCCTTCGCACCACTGAACAGGGCTTTCTTAAGGAAGGAGGGTGGAATGAAGCTCCCATCAGGGCCCAGAGCAGAGCCAAGAGGCAGGCCTGGTGACAGCAGGAGAGGACGGCTCCTGTTTCAAGACCTGTTCCCACCCACAGACCCCCTTTCTCAGGGCAGCCCCTTGGCCCTGTCCCCCAATCTGCTCCCCTTGCAAGCAGGCCTGTCTGCCTCCACTTCCAAGACACTTAAGCATCCAGTCCAGCTGTTAGTACAGGGGCAGCAAGGATGCCCCAGCACCTGCCAGCTGGAGCCAAGAGGCAGGAATTTCTCAGAGACAGAAACATCATCAGGATCAGTATCTTCCAAACTTTTTCGACTACAACCCGCAGTAAGAGATACATTATACAAATATCAAGTTCGTGTATATTTGTGAATATACATATATATTATAAACACACATATATAGGACTGCAAAACATATAAAAGAAATAAAAGTTTCTAGAAAGAGTACTCACCTTTACTACAAAGGAGGCTCTATGAGATTATTCTTTCCTATGTCATTAAACCCCCACTAAATTGGTTTCACAACCTGCAGTTGGACAAACCCTGGACTAGACATTTCTGCAGGAGCAGACTAAAAGTGACATTCCAAGTAGGGGCCCCTGGGCTGCCCCTGGCCCAGCTGAGGTCTTCCTAGTGCCCAATAAGAAAGGCCGTGGGAGGGACCAGGTTCCAGAAGGCAACATGAAGAAAATCCACACCAAAGTTGGGACAGTCTTTTACTAAGACAGAATATTCTAAGTTAGTACTACCTTGAACTTACGGTTTGTGACTTCAAGGGGGCCTAGAAACCATTGGAGGAGAGGAATTAAGGTTTATGGTACCTGCTGAGAACTGGACAAGGCACTCACATTATGTCTTTTAGTCCTCACAAAAATCCCCTCCTGGAGGTTTTCCTTCCCTTTTCAGAGAAGAGGAAACTGAGTCCCAGGGAGGCTAAGCAACCTTGTCAAAGTCATGTAGCTGGGAAGTGGCCGAGCAGGAATCTGAACCCAGGTCTGCCTTGCCTGGAAGGCTGCCCACCCTCACAGCTCTTCCCCACCATCTCAGGAGGCAAGCTCTCCCTTGGAGCTCCCTCTCTGATGGGGGAGTCTGACAGGCAGTCTGGGCCTGTGAGGATGGAGAGTGCCCCATCTCGCCATGCAGTGGGCAGGCTGCCTGGGCTGGGGTGTGTGTGTGAGGTGGTGAGCAGGGGCAAGAAGTGTGCGTGGGTGTAAGGAAGGGCATGGGGTCAGGTGTGGCTCACCCAGACAGCACAGGACCTCCCCACTGAAGCACACAGACTCCCCCCAGATAAGTAATAATATATCCATTGTTTTCTCTCTGAGTTCTTTACTCCTGTATTGACTAGAGGGCTTTCAAATAATAAAGAAAGAATCCCCATGTAAGTATGATTTGCACTGAAAATTCTAGGAAAAGAAAAACTTCTACTTACTATTTTTTTTTTCCTGTGAGGAAGATCAGCCCTGAACTAACATTTGCCAATCCTCCTCTCTTTTTGCTGAGGAAGACTGGCCCTGGGCTAACGTCCATGCTCATCTTCCTCTACTTTATATGGGACGCTGCCACAGCATGGCTTGACAAGCGGGGTGTCAGTGCCCGCCCAGGATCCGAACTAGCAAACCCCAGGCCGCCGCAGCGGAGCGCGCGCACTTAACCGCTTGCGCCACCGGTCCAGCCCCTGTACTTACTATTAAAGTTAGTAAAAATAATATCAAACAGAGCCCGGCACCTAAGTGGCACTCAGTAGATACTGGAGAATGAATGAATGTACCAGGTTTTGCACTAGAAACTGCACAGAAATACACGTAATTTAAACACAACTTGATGTAACTTGAGGAATTCCAGCACTTCTCTGACAGATATTTTCTTTTTTTTGATAAGTCCTTCATCCAAAACTTTTTAAACTGGAGGGATCTTTTGTTCCGTCATTTTTTCTTTCGGGTTGAAACATCTCCTCCTCCCCGACACCCGCACCCTGACAAGGCTTCGAGTTTTCTCTCATTCCCCTTCCATTCCTGGGCTTTCTCTTCCCAGCTCAGTGATTGACAGGCCAACACACTTACATCGATAGCCTCCTATGCCCCCTTGCCCAGGGGCACAGGTAATTGATTGCCACTTCTCCTCGGCAACCCAGAAGGCAAGGAAGAGAGAGAAGGAGTAGAGCCCAGACTTCCGGACTCTTAAACCAGGACTAGCGATTGACCGTGGCCTCAGAAAACCTAGATTCTAGTCCTACCCCCGCCCCTAAGTCACAGTGCAACATTTAGAAAGTCATCGCACTGTTCTGGGCTCACTTCCTCTCATCATGAGATGACATGAGTTTGTTTCCAAGGTCCAGGGCTCCCCCAAGCTGTCAGACGCCCACCCACAGCAGCGCCAGGACCTGCAACACCACGGGAACCCAATTCAGCTTTGCCTCTTCCTCCTTTTCCTCCCGGCAGCCACCCCCACAGAACTGGAATTTATGCATCAATCAAAATGCAGGGACCTGGGCTCCTTGGTGGTGAAACCCTAGAAGAATCCCATCAGAACCCTGCTCATGACTGCGAGGAGGAGAATGACGGAAAAGTTTGGGTGGGATGCTGTCTCCCAACAGGAGATGACTCCCAACTGCACAGTTTGCTCTAGCCTAGAATGTGGGTTCTGGGGACACTGACAACCGTCCACTCAACCCCAGGGTTGGAATAGGTTCCTGCTCCCCCATCATTGGCTTCTTCTGCAGGAGAAGCCACATACGGAACAACTGCCCACAGTCATGTGTCTTCACCTCCCTTCCTCTTCCTGGAGAAATGCCCCTTCTTGGTGGCATGTTTGGAGGACCGCTCTTGTCTCCCTTGCGGCAGCTCAGTAGCTCTGTCCCAGGTTCTGCCAATTCTTCCCAGTTTCCCCCCCCCTTTGGGTGTCCTGTGGCTCTAGGAGTTGGCCCAGGAGGTGGGACCAACGGGTTCTCTCAGCCTCTGCTTAGGCACCTGCTGCATACCTGACACACTACCCACGTCATTTCATTTATTCCCCGGTGACTCTGCCAAGGAGGCCTTCTCCTTCCCGACGGGCATAGGGCAGGCTGAGGCTCAGGAAGGTGAAGCAACTCCTCCAGCTCAAAAGTAGCACAGCGGCATTGGAACTCACATTTCCCCGACTCTCAAGCTGCTACTCTGTCCACTATGGCTCCCCCCAGACCCTAGGTCTTGAAAACGCGCGGGAGTTTGGAGTAAGGGCTCCCTTGTTCTCTATTCCTTAATTCTGGGGAACCAGGAAACAAGGGCCCCTCCTCACGTGTTCCTTTGCCCCATTCACTCTCACTCTGCAACAGCCAGAAAGTTTGCTCAACTCCACTGTGGACGCAGCTGGTGGCTGTCGGGGGCCCCCAGCATACACCTCGTCGGGGGGAGACCGAGGCAGCGCAGCCCCTAGCACAGAGGGTGGCAGCCACAGCACCGCTCCTGGCTCGCCAGACGCCCTGGGAGATCCTCTCTCTGGAGGGAAGGAGACAGTTACCTTGAAGAGTTGGACTCCCTTCTTCAAGAACTTCAGTCCCATACACCTGGCGAGGCAGCCGGGGTCTCCTGGGGCGGGGAGGCCCGGGTCTCGCTGCGCAGCGGAGAGTCGCTCTGCGCGAGCGCCGCGCACCCCTCCTCCTGCCGGCGTCCTGTCCGCAGGTCCCCTCGGGCGGTGGCCGCAGCGGCAGCGTCTGGGTTGCAGAGTCCCGGCTGGCCGACTGAAGGGACACTGAAAGGTGCCCGGAGCCCCCTGGCACCCGGGTCAGACACCGGCCGGCGAGGGTGCGGAGAGAGAGACCTTGAGCAGCGCCGCGCGCGTCCTCAGCTCTGCGAGCCCCCTCTGGAGCGGCGGGAAGGTAGGTGGGCGGGCGGGCGGGCGGGCGGGCATGGCGCGCGGTGACACATACATAGGGGCGGGCGGGGGAGGGGAGGGCACAGGAGAGCTAGGGGGCGGGAGGGGGCGAGCGCAAGGGGAAACCCCACCCCCGGGGGACCCGAGGGGCGGCCGACAGGGGGAGGGGAAGGCAGAGGCGTCTGGAACGCGCTGGACCCTGGCTCCGGACCGGCGCGCCGCTGGGAAGACGCCCGGCGCGCAGGGCGCGAGAGGAGCGCTCCCCGCGGCGGCGTGGACCCGGCAGCTCCGGGGCCCGCGGGAGGAAGGCGGCGCGGGAAGGGCTGAAGGGCCCGCGTCTGCAATGCGGTCGCAGCTCCGCAGTCGGAGGGGCCACGGAGGGCTGCCCCCGCAGATCAGCCCCCTGGGCCGGACGGGGCTCCCGGGCGCCCGACTCGGGGTCTGCAGCTGACGCCCGGCGGGAGCGATAGGGAGGGGAGCGGCCCGCTACTCCCAGGCCGCGATTTGCAAGGACCCTCGTGAAGAGCTGGCTGAAAGTTTTTGGGGATGGGATGCGCGGGGATGGCAGGGGAGGGCGGGGAGAGAAGGAGGTTAGGGGCCAGCGGGGAGGTGTGCTGGGGGCTGGGAGCCTCAGGGCCAAAGGCTGAAGATCTTCAAAATCCGGTAGAGACCGAGGACATCTCGAACGCAGCAGGAATTCTCCAGGACTCCTGTAGCTCCAGAGACCACCTTCCTTAGTAATTTTGTTTCCTGGCAAAAGAATAAAAGAACTAACAGCTTTTGAACACCTTGTGTGAGCTGGTTGCTTAACATACATTAATATCTCATTTAATTTTCCCAAAGAGCCCAATGAGGTGAATATGACAACTTCCCCCTCCTCCCAAAAGATGTGAAAACAGGTTCAGAGAGTGATGGAGTTACCTACTCAAGGTGGGGTCTGAATTCAAACCCAAGGTCGTGCTCTCTGAGCTACACAAGCTGCTGGTTCAACTGCAGTGCTTTTGGGGGACCCAGGCTGGTTGGTGGCCTTCAGGGTCCTCATGGAGGAAGCTGGTGGTGGCTGATGCTAAGATTTAGTGGCCTTGGTCAGTGTGGTGGAAGCTGCTTGACACAGTCGTTGGGCAGGACTGAATGAAGAAGAACAAGAAGTAGGATCTTTGTGGGCTGCTCATTAAAGAGAGAGTAGACCAAGTTTTCCTGGATTAAAAGGCACTGAATTGCCTCTGTTTCCCCAGGGTGACTACTCTGGAATTGTGTGGGTATTTTACTGGCTGTCTCTGCTTGGGGGCAGGACTGGCCCTGGCCCTGCACATTCTCTGGAGCCACCCCTGGTCTCTTCCCTGCAGGAGGCAGTGAAGCCCAGGGAGGGTGCGGTGCCCACTCCACCCATGGATCCCCAGGAGCTGTGGCTAAGGTGTTTTTTTGGCTGGTGGTTCTTGGCTTCACCCCTTTGCTGTCTGAGTCTGTTGGCTTCTCCAGGTCAGGTCTCTAAGTTGCAGAGCACATTGGGCACTGTGGACATGGTGGTGACCAGAGCCCCTCGGGGGAAACAGCGTCTTCCCTCAGACAAAGACATGGGATGAAATCTTATTAGTTACTGATCCCAATGCCTGGACCAGGGGAAATGACCCTTCTAGAAAAAAACAATCCTTAAAATTGCAACAGGAGGGGTCATGGATTCTCATGCTAGTGTTTGCTTGAAGCTCTAGGTTGAGAACAAACTGTGCCCTCATCTGTAAAATGGGGTCATATCTGACATACATCCCAGGACATGTGGGGTTAGTGAAGGACAATTCAATTCAAGGACAAATATTAATTAGGTAGTTAATCTTTGTAATGAAAAGAAGGGATGTTTATTGATCACCTAGTTTTGTAATGAGGCTCAGAAACATACAATGGGCACCTGTTACGTGCCAGACACTGCCCAATACAATGGCCTTGCAGGTGGATATCATTCCCATTTTACATGCTGAGAAACTGAGACTCGGAGGCCACCCAGGCAGTGAATGAGTGCAGGCTGGTGGACTCCACACTGCCTGCCCTTACAGGCTACAGAAAACGGGATGGTGGGAGAGTGTTTGGACACTTTAAAGACCTTGTTCAGAGAATCAAAGGACATTAATGTGAGAAAGCCCTTGGTGGCATATGGATGCTCCCCTATTCAAGGTGGGAAGTCCTGTTCCTGGTGTGGTATTTCTATGCTGGTCCTCCCTCCTCTACTTGAACACTTTACAGTCGCCTAATGCCTTTGCCTAGCAGCCTGATCCGATCTGCTGTCATGGGCAAGTTCTAACCTCTTGCAACTCAAATTGTGATCTGCACACTAGCAGTGTTAGCTGGGAGCTTGTTCGAAATGCAGAATCTCAGGCCCACTGCAGACCTACTGACAGAGCCTGCATTTTAATAACACCCCCAGGTGTTTTATATGCCTGTTGAACTTTGAGAAGCACTGTGCTGGTATCATTCAGCAGGTTCTACTCATTCAATCACAAAATTACAGAACAAAAGAATCTTGGGGCTGGGAAGGGCTCTTAAGAGAGCCTTGAGGACAACTCTTTCTATAGTGTGTCATCCTTTCTGCGACATAACCCCGACTGGAACAGCAGACTCTCCTTGGACGTGTGCATTGTTTGACTTCCTTCTGTGGCCACATCTCATTTTCCCATTGGTCTAGTATTCAGGCAGCTCTCAGACTTCCCGGAAGCTCACGCTGGTTACCATCACTGTGGATTCAGCAGGGGACAAAACAGGCCCATTCCTACCTCCTGGCCGTGTTCCGCAGACCTCCTTCCATGTGATAGATCTTTCTATATTTGAAATCAGTGATTGCGTTGCTCTCCCCTTTCTCCTCTTCACCTTTTGGACTGGGCATCCTCACTTCTTTCTATCCTTCCTCTTCTGTCTCCATCAACAGACTCTATCCACTCCCATCAATCTTCTTCAAGCAGGTCTAGACTGCCCTTGTCCCATGTAAAGAATGAGTCAGAACTGAACACAGTCCTCTTGTTAGTGTGCTCTGGCCAGGGGAGAGCTCACCTCCTTTGTCTGGGTACTATGCTTCTGTTAATGCAACTGACATTTATGTGCTTTTCTGGTGACCTCATCATGACGCATTCTGAGCCTGTAGCCAGCTCAGATCTCCTTTCCACATGTACCGCTGTGGCCCATTGTCTCCCTTGGTTTGTCCTGGGACAGTGGGTGATTCTAATCTGAGTGTGTGACTTTATCTTTGTCTCTCTTAAGAATTACTGTAGTAATCACTCCTGCCCACCTTGGGTCCTGATTCAATCATTCTGTGTGTTTGCTATTCCTCTCAGCGGCAGACCTTTTACAAAGCTGACCCGTGTGCCACTTCTGTGTCTTCACTCAGCCCGGGGCTGAGTCCTAGAGCAGGACACTAGAGATAGCCTCCTGGGGTGCCGTGCCTCCATATCTGGTTATTATGGCTGCGTAACGCGTCACCCCAAAATTTAGCGGTTTAAGCAAGAGTCATTTAATAGTCTCATAGTTTCTATGGTCAGGAATTTGGGAGAAGCTTGGCTGGGCTGTTCTGGCTTGGGCTGTCTCACGGGGTTGCAGCCACGTGTCAGCTGCGGTGCAGTCAGCTGAGGGCTTGACGGGGGCTTGAGGACCCAGCTCTGTGGGGGCTCACACACATGGATAGCAAGTCAGTGTTGACCGTTGGCCAGTGCCCTCGGTTATTCTCCATCGGGCCCTCCAGTGGAGCTGCCTTGTGGCATGGCAGCTGGCTCCCACCACGGAGGGTGACACAAGAGGCCAAGTGGAGGCTGCAGTGCTTTTACGTCCTAGCTTTGGAAGTCACACACTGTCATGTCCACTGTATTCTATTGGTCACACAGGGCCAGTCCTGAATTAGTGTGAGAGGGGACATACAGGGGTGTGAATACCAGGGGATGGGCATTGCTGGGGGGCGTCTTGGAGGCTGGCTCCCACACTCCGTTAAACTGACTCTTAGAGGATGGCCAGTCTCCCCGGCCGTCCATGTATCACCATGGGGTGCTTGTTTCTGTCCCATACATGGGACAACACATCTGTCCGAATTTCCACAGGACAGCCTTCCTGTAGCCCAAGGGGGTTTTCGCATCACCCTCCATGTCTCTCCTAACAGTGGAATGCCCGCAGGTCCTTCAGCTGTTTCCCAAGGAAGTTTCCTTCTTGCTTCCATGGTCTTTGGAAACCCTTGTTTATAGATGCCCCCGAAACGTGATTCCCAGCCCCGGATGCCCAGGACTGTGGACTGAGCAGTACGGAGCCAGGACTACTCCTCCTTCTCACCATTTGGGCGTTCCACTCCTACCAAAGAGTGTTGCGTTTCAGAGCTACGTCACACTTTTGGTTGATTCTGAAACTTGTGGACAATTAAAACATCAGACTGTTGTCCTGCCGGCCACCGTGAAAGGGCTCCCTGTCTGCCTCAAGCGTAAAACAGAGGGAGGAGGGGGAGGTTCCGTGTGTGTTCAGTAGCACTGGACGTGAATCCCGGTGCTGGCACAGAGACCTTGGGCAGGTTTCTTAGCCTCTCTGGGTCTTGGTTTTCTCGTCTGTGAAATGGAGCTAGCTTATGGACTTGTGAGAGTTAGAATAAGAGATGGGATGTCAGCACCCAGCAAATCATCTGGCTCAAGGGGCAAGATGGTTAGTTTTCTTTCCTCCCCTGCGATTTGATGTCCCTAAGTACATTCTCCTCTGCGTGCTGGTTTCTGGGTTCGTAAAAAAAGATAAAAATACTCACCTCATAGGAGAGTGGCAATGATAGATACTATATGTAATGTGTGTAGAGAATGCTGTGACCCTTTCTGGAAGCAAAGGGCCATAGAAATATGATATGGGGAAAAAAAAAGCCTTCTTATTGCAAACCTGGCCCAGGGAGTGGAGTCTTCTGAGAACTGGTGGAACATTTGAAAAGTGCTGTTTTATTACTTTAACACTGTGCAAGTGACAAACTCGGAGGGACATGTTCTAATAATAAAGAACATGGGGTAAGTTAATGAAACACTTACAATTCCCCACAGAATAATGGAATAATGACGTACAGTAATGGGAAAGTGCTGTGTCACTTAAGACATAGAAATTGAAGGGCATGTTTAAGGAAACTCTAATTTTTTAAAGATTCAGTTTGATTTTTTTTTTCTGAATCCATAGCAGATTCTATTTTCAATAAAATGCTGCCATTTATAAAAGAGGAAATTATGGCAGCATTTTACTCATGACTCACTAGTGTTTTTGTCATTGAGAAAACGCAGGGAATGATGCTGAGTGGGGTGGTACTGTGTTGGTTTATATCATCATCACCATCATCATCACCGTCGACAACAACATTTTCTCAGCAGGTCTGGGGTAAGAGGAGAGGTAGGAGGATGCTTCCCCAGGCAGCCCAGCCCCCAAGGCTCTAGGGAGCGTGCTCATCTTCTCTCTCCCTGTTCCTGGATCCTAAGGGGCTGCCTCCCACACCCTAGACCTGAGCTGGCTCTTCTCTGCTCTTTCTGTTATTGTCACATGGCAATGTCACATGGCACTTGATGTTTTTATTTTCTTTCATTGATAAACATTAGCTCATTCTGAAAAATTTTTGTGCCAGATTTTTACAAACTATAGTGTAGATACGAAATATATACTTATGAAATGAACAAATACAGTACCCCACGAACACTTGCTAGAGATGAAATCTAAGAGGTACAGACAGCAACTCCATAGCTTGAAAATGATCTGCTAAGACACGGGCATGACTTTTCCCCACAAAACTTGGCACTTCTTTGATATTAAAGTCCTGGGGGATAGTTACCTTGACATTTTAGTTATTGCTATTGATCTGTTTGGTTTTTTAATGCATATTCCTCTAGGGGGAGAAAACACAGAATATATAAGGGAAAAAAGCAGTATTTAACTAGATTATCTTCTATTCTTAGGACTTTTGCATGTTGACATTCCAATCTTGAAATAGTCATTAAAAACAGGCTGGTGGGGCCGGCCCCGTGGCTTAGCGGTTAAGTGCGCGCGCTCCGCTACTGGCAGCCCGGGTTCGGATCCAGGGCGCACACCGATGCACTGCTTGTCCGGCCATGCTGAGGCCGTGTCCCACATACAGCAACTAGAAGGATGTGCAGCTATGACATACAACTATCTACTGGGGCTTTGGGGAGGAAAGGGGGGGGGAAATAAAAGGAGGAGGATTGGCAATAGATGTTAGCTCAGGGCCGGTCTTCCTCAGCAAAAAAAAAAAAAAAAAAAAAGAATTGGCATGGATGTTAGCTCAGGGCTGATCTTCCTCACAAAAAAAAAAACATGCTGGAGGGTACTCTGTCTAGTCTCAAAATCTCTAGTTGAAAAAAATGGCATGTCAGTTCCCTCGTGGGCCAGCACAGCCTCATCGTCATAGTAATCTTTACTTATTTATTTCTGTGGCAAAATATACATAACATAAAATTTATCATTTTAACCGTTTTAAGTGTACAGTTCTGTGGCATTAAGTACATTCACATTTTTGTGCAACCATCACCACCATCCACCTCCAGAACTTTTTCTGTTTCTCAAACTGAAACTTTGTATCCATTAAACAGTAACTCCCCATTCCCCTCTCCCCCAGCCTGACAGCCACCATTCTACTTTCTGTCTCTACGAATTGAATGACTCTAGGTCCCTCGTGTAAGTGGAATCATATGGTATTTGTCCTTTATTGACTGGCTTATTCACTTAGTATAGTGTCCTCGAGGTTCATCTGTGCTGTAGCAGGGGTGAGCATTTTCTTTCTTTTACAGTGACATTTGTTGAGGACCTAGCGTGTGCTGGGTACTAAGCTAGGCATTGCACCAACGTTTTTTTCCTCCTCCCTTTCTTTCTGTTGATGTATAATTACATAGACTAAAGGGCATCTTAAGTGTACAATTCAGTTAGTTGTTCCCACGTATAAACACCATTGTAATCACAACCAAATCAAGATGTAGACTATTTCCAGCTCCCTAGAAGGTTCCCTGTGCCCCTTCTGGTCGGTACACCCACCCGGGGAGACCACTTGTCTGACCTCACTGACAGACCAGTTTTGTCTGTGTTTGAACCTGATGGAAATGTTATCTTCCCCTGAGTACTCCTTTGTGTCTGGCTTCTTTCACTCAAACTTGAGGCAAACTGGAGAGTGTGTGCTCCATCCAAAGGGGCAGCCACTACCCAGCTCCAGCTGAGTGTCACCACTCAGGGATCCGGGCTCATTGTTGCTGGGTCATGTAGACGTGGTGGGGGTGGGGGTGGTGGTGGTTATTGTTATTGTTTTCCTCGAGAAGCCAAATATCTGGATTTTTATGTAAAATCAGACGACTAAGTAAAAAATTTAAAATGTGGCATGCGTCAAAACATTGAAGGATAAACAAAACACATCTCTGGGTGGTGGGATGATAACTCTGGTGATGACCATAAGAGTCAACAGAAGGGACTTTGAAAGGAAGAATCAAAGACGCCGGATCTTGGGGGGAGAGAGAGGCAAGAATCAAGGATGGCCTCAAACTTCTGAACCTGAATGACTGGGGGATGGGGAGTCACTGTGACAGCAACAGGGAAGTCAGGAGGGTAGGTGGCTTGGGGAGAAAAGACAGCGAATTCCATTGTAGACAAATTGGGTTTTCAGAGGTGGAGGGACATCGGGGGGAGGCGGCCAGCAGGCAGAGAGAAATGTGGGCCTGGAGCTCGGGGAAATGCTTAGCCTGAGAGTCCACACATCTGGTTTTCATGTAAAAACAGGGAACATTAAATTCTGTTCAACAAATGCTAAAATATACCTTAATTGCATAATGTAACTAATTAAAGGAGAAAGTAGAATAGTGGGAAAGGTGGAGGAAGAGAGGCTGTTGGATAGAAATGCAAGAATACTAAGAGAAACAGAGAGAGACCCAGAAACATAGGGAGGGAATGCCAGAGACCCTGACACACTCAAGGAAAAGTGATGCGTATAAGGAGGTTCTAGAGAAAAAGACGTATAGGCAAATGTCAAGCAGTGAACTTTCATCAGACATAGAGCTAGAGTTTAATCGCATGACAACTGCATCTTGTGGCTCATAGGACTTGTGGCTAATGAATTGTTAAAACTGTTGCATTTTTGCAGCTATAGGCACAAATGAGCCTTAACAAGCAAATATGTGTGTATGAGAAAATACATCTGTGGTACAACTCATGATCAAGAGGAGATAGATAGATGACAGATGCACAAATGAGGCTAGTGCTCCTTACCCCTAGGCCCAAAGAAATGAGATAAACAGCTATGACCTTCTTATATACACTGGCCAGTTCTCACCACTGAACCTTGGTGTCAGGTCCACCTTAGATCCCAGATCAGGTCAGAAGTCCAGCCCCCAAAAGTCAGCCCACCTTTTTGAGGATCTCTGGTTTAATAAGGGCCATGCATAGTTTGAGCTAGAACGTTTTCTACAGAGCTGTGTCACAGCCAGTTTAACGTTTGAAGGATGAAGGAGAAGAGAAGAGAGACATGATAAAATTTATTCAGCTTGGGGCGGGGCGTTCATTTTATTGTTGCTTTTCCTGCCTCCCACTTTCCACAGTTGATAGAATAGGACCATTGGGTCCCACTGTGGTGCCTACAGAGTCAAACGCTTGACCAGGTTCTGAGTTATGTGTGTGTCAAAGAAATGGTAGCCGTATAGCTATTAAAGAGACACTTACAATTTAATTAGGAAACAGAAAATTGACAAATAAAAGTGACTTAAAGCCTTAACAAGCAAATATGTGTATATGAGAAAATACATCTGCGGTACAACTCATGATCAAGAGGAGATAGATAGATGACAGATGCACAGTAGAGAATGGTCAGAATCGAGTGGGGTTAATCAGGTAAGACTAAGAGGGTGAGGAAAGTCTATGAATTAGTTGGGGGCTAAATAAATAGGAATTACACCGGAGGGGCAGAAGGGCTTCCTCCCCAAGCACCCCCAGTCTGAAAATCAGTTGTTCCCTGTGCCCACATGAGCTGGGTCCCACTGCCTGTCCAAATTTCACACCCGTGCATTTTCTCCCCATCCCTGGCCCCTCTGCATGCCTTGGTTGGAAACGTGGCTTTTCCAGAGTCAAAAGCCAGAACACAAGGCACCTATTCACCCCGCTGGGTTTGAAATTCTCCTCTGAAATTCCTTTAACTGCAAACGCCTTCTCCCAAGTACACTGTGCATCTTTTCAAATTTCAGACATAAACAGCGGCATGGCCCCGCCTGGCAACCCCTTCTCACTCTCCCGATAAAAATAGAAAGGGCTGAGGTGGGAAAAGCCGTGGGCACAGTGGGGGTTTTGTGGATCTGCTGTTTGCATGGGTGTTCCTGACCCTCTCTGCCTATTTTGGGGAGGGGTGTCTCTTGGGGGAGCTTCCAGCTGGATTCTCGGGGGATTTGTCATCCCTGGCCCCTTGGCCCCTTCCATTCTGGGCCCAAGACACATCCCTGTGGTTGTGTGTTTACTTTTGTCCCAGGGAGAAACACGTTTGCCTGCGGTTATTGGCTTGGGTGTCAACTCTGGTGGTTGTGGGGGATGGAAAAAGTGGTGGGGACAAAGTGCGGGAAAGCAGTTCATTTGCAGAGGCCATTGGCATGAACACTTGCACTGGACACCCAATTGCACATGGCAGAGCCCTGGGTGTGGTGTTAGTTTAAATCGAGACAGGCACCATGACCCCACAGGCAGGTGGCGGGCTTTGGAGGTAACGAGGTATTACTCGTGTGGTGGGTTTCTGCTATGCGGGACAGGGGTGAGTGAGAAGTGCAGGGTGAATTGGCAAGTTGGCTGAGCTGGGACTTATGAGACCTGTCCTAGATCCAGCTGCACCATTTGCCAGCAACATCACCTTGGGTCTCAGTTTCATCCTCAGTAAAAAGAGGAATTGCAGTGTCCCCGGAGAAAGATGTAGGAGGGGATCCCGCTGCTTCTCTGCTTACAACCATCCAGTGGCTTCTGGTTGCACTCAGGACACCGTGGCAAACAGAGCCTGACTGACCCGGCCCTGCCGCCTCACCCCCCTCCTCTCCCCACAGGTCTCCCTCACACTCACTCTCTATATTTCATCTCTATCTCGTCTTCAGATTGTGCTCTAAATATCAGAGAGGTCTTCGCTGACCACCCCAACTTCTCTGTCTCCCTCAGTGTCTACTACAGCACCTGTTCCTTCCGTTCCTAGCCTGGACCACAGCTTGCTGGTGTATATTTGAACTGTTTACTTGTGTAGTGTCCGCCTCCCTCTCTCACCAGACTGGGAGCTTCATGAGGGTGGGACATGTCCCCAGCTCCCACCACAGTATGGGCCGGATGCAGCCTCCCAATATTTGTTGAATGAATGAATAGGTCTATTTTGTTCTCCTTTGTCTGGCACACTTAGATACTCTATAAGTGAGTCATAATGACTCACATGTGTTGAGCGCTCTGTGTTAGGCATTGTTCTAAGCACTTTATGTCTAGTAACTCATTTAGTAGCCACAGCAACCTGATGAGTTGTTAATGGCCATCACAAATTACTCCTATTTTACAAAAAAAGGAAACTGAGGCCCAGAGACGTTAAGCACCTTGTCCAAAATCACACAGCTGGTGAACAGCAGAGCAGAGACTCAATGCCAGACAATTAGTTTTCAGAGCCTGTGCCTTTAACCTCTCACCCTCCACTTGAATGGAGGGGCAAGTGAGGGGGAGCAACCAGCTCGTGACAGAGGTTCATAAAAATTCGTTTATTCCCTCTCCTCTCCCTACCCACTTGACTTGAAAGGGTAAAATTAGATCTTTGTAAGACAGTAAAGATGTAGTAAAGTGATAATCAGGAGTAGGAGTGAGTGGGGGAACTCTAAGGGAGGGCCAGGTGAGGCCTCAGTACCCATCAGCCAGCCCCTATCAGTCGGGAGACCTTCCTGGAGATGTGGGGTTAGAAGCTGTTTAAATGATGGGAGAGAAGGGTGATGACAGGCCAAGGCCAAGGCCTGAGGCTTGAGCTGGCAATTATTGGAAGCAAAGAAGGAAAACTAGGAGTTACATCTCCCATGAGATAGCAAATTAGAAGATTGATGGAGGCACAGGAACACCACCAAGACTCCCTGGGATATGAGGCTGAAGATGGTGCCCCAGTGGAGTCGTCAGGTCAGGACCACAGGTGGGAGTCCTCCTTGGCCAAAAAGAAACCATGGAAGAGGTAAAGTCAGTCTGTCTTTAGTCAAAGCAGACAAGAAGTGTTGGAGCTCCGGCATCTGATGTCAGACATCAGTTCACATGTCACGGTTCAACCCCTGGTATTTGGTTGGCGGCCTGAGCTTTGCCACTTGTAGCCACCAAAGCCTCACCCTGACCCTCCACTGGAATCCACTAAATCCTGAAGTGCTGGCATCTTAGTCTCAGAGAAGAGCATCAACTTGGAGTTTTCAAGCTGGGCAGGACTCTGTGGCATCCTTACTCTTTCATGGTGTTAGAGCTGTTGGCCTGGACCCAAAGACAAAAGTGGTTGATTGGGAAACAAGGCTGTGGGGGTCACTGGGGGTAGGTGATATTGAACATGTGTGGTGCTGGTTGGCCTTTGACCGATGTTTCAGTCAGGATAGGCTGGGTTATGCTTCAGTAACAGCAGCCCCCAAATCTCAGTGACTTGAAAGAACAAAGATTTAATTCCTGCCCATGCTCATGTCCACCAAGGATAGGTTGGGAGCTTTGCACCAGGTCATCATCATCATCACTCCAGGTCAGGCTGATGGAGCAGCCACCATCTGGAACATTGCTGATTGCCATGGTAGAAGGGAGAGAGAGCCTTGGAGCATCATCTATCAGCAATTAAATGCTCCAGCCCAGAGTTGACACCTGTCACTTCTGGTTACAACTCACTGGCTAGAACTAGTCACGTGACCCCCATCCAACTAAAGTGGGAGGGGAAGTGTAATGCTAGGTGCCAGGAGGATGAAAAGCTAAAATATCGTGAGCAGCCATGATTACTATCTCTAGTCAGGCTCTCAGTGTCAGAGTAAGGTTTGGGCTCCACCTGGTTATTTCAAACACTGGGTTCCCTTCCTTAGGGGTCAGAATGTTTCCCAGAGTAGGTGAGGGTGACAGTGGTTCACTGGGGGTCCTGGACAGCCCCATTATTGGGTCCCTGCTGCCGGAACCTGTCACAGCCTGTCACACCCTGATGGGGGTCTTGGACACATATTGGAGCCTTATTTAGTGTCCAGTTTGCCCATGGTCTAGGCCTGGTCTTCTGGAAAGAAAGGAAGGCATCCTCCTCCCTGTGGCTGTTCCTTACCAGGGCATTTGGGACCTGGAGGCCCCACTTAAAGACATGTTCTGGATCCAAGTCTTTGACACAAGGTGGTGGGTTCAGGGTGCTTGCCACGGTGAGGTCTCCTCTTCACTCTAGGGTTGTGAGCTCCCTAGAAGACCCCATTCTCTCCCCATGGCTTTATTCCCTGTCTCCTGGGACCAGATCTTGGAGGCCATAGAGCTCTTCAAAAGGTGGAGGCGTCACCAGACTTGGTTGTGGCCCTGCAGGCTGCAGACTTCCCATCTTGGGATCCCTTGCAGGCTTACCTGCTCAGCTGGTCAATTGGGAGCTCTGCTCGCTCCATAAAGATGATACAAGTAAAGAATGGAGCATCTTGTGTGGTGAGAGCAAGGACACAGGGAGGCAGACCTGGAGCACCCAGGGTTCCGCTTTCCCAGTTGTGGCTTGGACCTGGCTCCAGGAAGCCTGCCCTTCCTCACTTAGCAAAGGAGGGAGGGGTAGGAGAAGCTTACTGGCTTATTGGGAGACGAGGAGGATAAGGACTAAGAGATTCCAAGCTGCATCCCTGGGGCAAGGCACACGGGACCAAATCCAGGGGATTGCGCTGGGACTAACGTCTGAGAAGCTTCAAATTGCTTCATTTTCAGTCCAGAGAGGCCCTGCGGCCTTGGCCTGAGTTCATCCCTGAGAATCTAGGAGTTGAGGAATGGAGGCCTAGGAAGAGCCAGGGTTGGGGAATGGAGGTGGGGATCAGGAGCCAGGTCAGAGGAGAAGACTTGACCATGCACAGAGCCCCTCAGGGCCCAGCTGGAAAGCAGGAATGTAAAGGTTTCATGAGAAACCAGAATTAGAGCAGATGCAGGAAGGGTTCAAGGAGTCAGGAAAGAGGTAGAGCCCTCGGAACACGAAGGCCTGGCTGGAGCTATGGATTGGAACCTGGGGGTCTCGTAGTCAAGAGAAGGGACAGGAGAGGCCTCCCCAGCATGCTGTACTGAAGGTCAAGTCTTGTTGGGGCTTTGTTGGTGAAGAATCTAGAGAAGGGATTGTCATGACTGGCACATGGCCCAGCATGGGCAAAAGACAGGAGGCAGAATAGAATGGCTGGAGAGGCCATCCTGAGCAGGCGTGACTCGGATGGAGAGGCAGCCACGGAGGACCCACAACGTGCTAAGCAGACATGAGCAGGAAGAAACTGGCATTGATGTTTCCCCATGTCAAAATCCTGTCCCATCGTCAGGGCCCAGCTCAAATGCTACCCTGTCCAGAGAGTTTTATCATAATCTGCGGTCAAATTCACCTTCCTCTGTGATTCTAGACCTATGAGTTCTTGTCATACCTGCCTTGTGCTCAAGTTAGTTATGGGTGTCTCTCCTCACAGCCTGATCTCACTGTGGACAAGACTCCACTGCACGGCGCCCCCTGCTCAGCACCTACCTCTCAGGTATCTAAGGAGCCTAAGGGAAGGCAGCAGGATGTGGTAGGTCCTTTCCCCAACTTCCAGTGCTGTTTCTCCAGTGAGATTCCAGGACCACCTGCCTTCCAGGTACCTGGGCTGTTTATTTAAAATGCACCCCAGACTTGCCAAATCTGACTTTCCAAGGTTGGTCCCCTTGTAAAGTTTACACTTTTTTGTTTTATTTTTAAATTAATTTTGATGAAGCATAATTTACGTATAATAAAATGTAACCACTGTAAGGGTAAAGTTTGATGAGTTTTGATAAATTCACACCGTCGTGTAACCATCATATCAATCATGACATAAAGTGTCTCCTTCACACCAGAACATTCCCTCATGCCCCATTGCAGTCAATTAACTACCCCCTTGACTCCAGATAGCCATTTCTTTTTGTTACTATAGAGTAGTTTTATTCCTTTTAGAATTTCATATAAATGGAATCATGCGATGTGGTGGGTTGAATGGTGGCCCCAGACATATCATGTCCTAATCTCTGGAACCTATAAATGTTGCCTTGTTTGGAAAACGTGTCTTTGAAGATATGACTAAGTTAAGGATTTTGAGATAAGGAGATAGTTCTGGATTATCTGGGTGGGCCCACATACACATATACACGCAGGGAGAAGTCAATGTGGAGATGGAAGCAGAGATTGGAGGGATGTGGCAATAAGCCAAGGAACGCTGGCAGCTCTCAGAAGCTGGAAGAGACAAGGAAAGATTCTCCCCCGAGCCTCCAGAGGGAGCACAGCTGTGCTGACACCTTGATTTTGGGCTTCTGGCATCCAGAACTCGGAGAGAATAAGTTTCTGTTGTTTTATGGCACCAAGATTGTGGTAATCTGTTACAGCAGCCCTAGGAAACTAATGCGTGTTGTATGTAATTTTCTGTGTCTAACTTCTTTTGCTCATCTTGATTTTACTATTCCTCCATGTTGTTTGTGTGTATCATTCATTTTTTTATTACTGAGTAGTATTTCATTGTATGGATATACCACAGTTTGCTTATTCATTTCACCTATTGATGAGTATTTGAACTATTTCCAGATTCAGGCTCTCATGAATAAAACTGTTATGAACAAGTTTGTGCATGTGTGTGTGTGTATGTGTGGGGTTATACAATAAGTATATGTTTAATTTAGTAAGAAGCTATCAAATACTTTTCCAAAGTGGTTATACCATTTTGAATTCCCATGAACAATGTATGAGAGTTCCACTTACTTCACATTCTCACCAACACTTGATTTTGTCAGTCTTTTATTTGTTAGATATATGTATATACATAATAAATAAAAATATGTAATTCAACTTTAATTGAAACATAATATATAATAAATTATATATATATATTCAACATTAATCGAAAAACATTTACTTGTAAAGAAATGCTCCTTTTTTTTCCTAAAGGAAAAGTAAAAAACTTCATGACAAGTGATGCACAAAGATGATACTCTAATATTAGTGGAACATCAGAAAATACGAGTGGTTTTATTTCTAGAAATATCTAAATATGAACCAGATGATATTTAGTATAAAGTGTAGATATTTAGTCAAGTGTAAAGTTGTAGACTCACTGAAATCTTCCATTTTTATTTTCTTAATTTTTAAGTGTTAAAAACCAAACATAATTCTTCAAATGTTCTTGCACAATTCTTACCAGCCTAGGTCTTGTCATTAAAAAAATATGGAATGCGGGGCTGGCCCAGTGGCGTAGTGGTTAAATTTGTGTACTCTACCTCGGCGGCCTGGGGTTTGCAGGTTCAGATCCCAGGCGCGGACCTACACACCACTCATCAAGCCATGCTGTGGCAGTGTCCCACATACAAAATAGAGGACGATTGTCACAGGTGTTAGCCTCAGGGTTAATCTTCCTCAAGCAAAAAGAGGAAGATTGGCAGCAGATGTTAGCTCAGGGCCACTCTTCCTCACCAAAAAAAAAAAAAAGGAACCCTTCACGAATTTGCATGTCATCCTTGTACAGGGCCATGCTAATCTCTGTATCTTTACAATTTTAGTATATGTGCACTGTCAATCTTTTAAATTTTAGTTGTTTAAACTAATTTGTGGAGGCACCTCGTGGTTTCAATTTGCATTTCCCTAATGACTACAATGTTGAGTATTTTTTGGTGTGTTTATTGGCCACTTGTATATCTTCTTTTTGAAATGCCTGTTCAAATCTTTTGCCCATTATGTGTGTAGGGGTTTTGTTTAACTTCTTACTGAGCTTTAAGAGTTCTGTACATATTCTGGATACAAGTCCTTTGTTGAATATAAGTATTGCAAACATTTTCTCCCAGTCTGTGGCTTTCTTTTTCATTTCCTTAACAGTGAATTTCAAAGAGTAGAAGTCTTTAATTTTGATGAAGTCCAGATTTCCAGTTTTTCCCCTTGTAGTTCATGTTTTTTGTGTCCTACCTAAGAAATCTTTGCCTATGAAGGTCACAAAGATTTTCTCCTGTTTTCTTCTAGAGGTTTTATAGTTTGAACTTTTATGTTTAGGTCTATGATACATCTTGAGTTATTTTTTGTGTGTGGTGTGAGGTAAGAGTTAACATTAATTTTTTTTCTTACAGATATTCAGCTTTCCAGCACCATTTGTTGAAAAGATTAGTTTTTCCCTATTAAACTGCCTTGGCACCTTTGTTGAAAATCAATGTGTTAAGTTGTTTATCCACTCATCCGTGATGGATCATGTTTATTGACGCTACTGGATGATATTACTGTGTAGATTTCTTTTTCCAAATGATTTGTGGCTCAAATCTGCATTTTGACAAGCACCTCTGGTGATTCTTATGCCCACTAAAGTGTGACACCCTTCGGCTGTAGGGCAGTGGTTCCTAATCAGGAGTAGAAATACTAATCACCCAGTGGCCCACCTCCAAAGGGCCTGATTTAGCAGGTCTGGAGGAGGCCCCCAGAAAAAAACTTCCCCTGACTAAGAGCTGTTGATTCTTTGCTTAAGAACAGTGGACACATCCTCTCCTTTCCATTCATGTGTCCACTAGACCCATTCATGTGCCCTCTAGGTGCACCTCTGAGGTACCACAGTGACCAAGGTTTGCTGGAGGCAGAGATGAGCAAACAGGCCAGGGCAGCCCCATGTGTGGGGTGCAGAGGGATCGACAGAGCCTTGTGGGAAGAGTGGGTGAATCTGGTGGTCCTGGGTGCCACTGCGGATGCTGCAGTGTGGGCCCCCATGGGAGCCTCTCTTTGTCCTACAAAGACCCCATGAGGCCTGGCTCCACCCCTGTGCTGGATAGAGTCGGAGTGTGAGGCTCCTTCTTGAGGTTAAGACTGCATGTCACATTCCCTACAGACATGGGCTTTCTGGCTTTGTCTTGGGACCGCCACGTCATGCTGTCTCCCCATGCTCTGTCTCTGGTGGAAAGTTTCAGTCTCTGGAGGTGCGGAGAGAAGGCAGCCCTGTTGGCTCTGGTGGAGTTCTGTGACCGCTGAGCTGTCCGCATAACTTGGTCTCAGTCCACCCTGCCCTGTTTGTTTGCCGTCTGGGTTGCTTCTCCTGGTAGGATTGACTGTCCCTCATGCCCAATTTCACACCACACCTGAAGCCATTTGGCCTTTCTTCGCTGCCCTCCTCCACCTGAGCACTGCTCCGGGGAGTGTTATCCAGCCTGATTGCTCAAAATGTGCAAACCCAGCTAAGTAGGCAGGGCACCCAGGCCCTGGAGGCATCAACCAAGCTCAGCTTTACACGGTTTTCTTTCTGGCCTGGGCTAGAGCCTGGCAGTTCTGTAAGGAGAGGGGAGCCTGTTGTTCTCTAGAATGGTCCAGAAACCCTTGCAACTGGCTGTTGCCCTTGAAGTGATGTAGCCTGGGTGCTGGGGGAGGCAGCTGCTCCAGCTCTGAACTTGCTCTGAGGCAGTGGTTCTCAGCCCTGGCTGTACATGAGTATCACCTGGAGAGCTTTGAAATTTCCCGAAGCCCAGGCTGTGTCCCAGGTTAGTTCAGCCAGAATCCCTGGAGGTAGGACCTGGGCTGCAGGATTTTTGAAGTTCCCCAGGGGATTTCAACATGCTATTAAGTGTGAGAGGAGCTGCTGTAAGGGGACCAACACTGGTGGGATGAGGCGAGGCGGAGAGGGAGGGTCTGAAACCAACTTAGCAGATTTGCCTCCCTGGACAAAACAAGCCACTCTCTGTTTTGTTTTGTTTTTGATTAAAATTATAGTGGTGTCACCCTTCTTTCTTTAAATTTCTGTTCCAGCCTCGACTGATACTCTTCCAGTGTCCAGTTCTAAGATCACCTTTTGGGTGCAAAGTATAGTCCCTCGGGCCGAGGAACAGGTTGCGGAGGGCAGAGGATTCGTTTGGCTCTGTGTTTTCCATTACCAGCACGCTGCTGTGATATCTTGGGTTGGTGACTACTGGTGGAGCGGGGCGGTATGTTAGCCTGCAGCTAAGGAGAGCTGGTTCACCTGGTGGCACCACTCTAGCTTCTCCTGTGCCCACCTCACCCACTCATGCCCTGATTCTCACCTTGGACTTGTCATCCCCACAAGCCCCCAATCCAAGCCTCTTGCTTTCCGACCACAGCGCCCTTTCCTTCCTCCCACCTTTGGCCCCCATCCCTCCACACCCTCATTGGGATCTCTGCCTTTTCCCAGCCTTCAGCCCTCTCCTTCCCCTCTTACTCAGCCTATCATTTCAGTACCACTTTTGCCAGCCCACTGAACTCCTGCACTCCTCCCGTATTTCATAGAGAAAATTGAAGCTGTGGATTCAAATTCTACAACTTCCAAACCCATCAGCATCCTCACTCATCCTCTCCTTGACCTCCCTGTTGCCATCATGGAGCCTCCCTTCTCCTCTCCGAGGCCAGTCCTCCACCTCACCTGGGGCACCCATGCCTGCCCCCGCCCTCTTCTCAGGACCTCACACTGATGATCTCTTCTCTCGCTTGTATATTCAATCCCTGGCTTTCGCCTCCATCATTTTACTGAAACAGCTCTGGCTGATGTTACCTGTAACTCCCGTGTTACCAAATCTGACGGAGTTTTCACTCTTTGTTGGACTGCCTCCTTACCTCTCAGCAGCATGGAGCTCGAGGCTCGGTGGTTGACTACTCCCTTCTTCAGATGCTCCCCTCCCTTGGCTTTCCTTCTACCTCTCCACCCACTCCTCCTCAGTCTCCTTTGTAGACTCATTCTTTTCTCACAAGCCAGTAACTATAGACATTCTGCAAGCTGGGTCCTACGTGTCTTTACCTTTCTGTTCAAAGCTAGTTACACCCTTAGCCCTAATGATTACCAAGTCCTAGCTGTTGCACATATTTCATCTCCAGTCTAGATCTTTCTTTAGAGCTAAAGGCATGTATATCCAACTGCCTCCTTGTCCTTTTTTTTTTTTAAATTGTGGTAAAAGATGCATTTTACCAGAAGTAGAATTATTGGGTCATACAGCAGTTCTGTTTTTAATTTTTTGAGGAACTTCCATAGTATTTTCCAAAACAGTTGTACCATTTTACATTCCCAACAACAGTGCACAAGGGTTCCGATTTCTTTACATCCTCACCGACACTTGTTATTTTCTGGGGTTTTTTTTGATGGTAGCCATCTGGATGTGAGGTGATATCTCATTGTGGTTTTGATTTGCATTTTCCTAATAATTAGTGATGTTGAGTATCTTTTCATATGCTTGTAAGACATTTGTATATCTTCTTTGGAGAAACGTCTATTCTAGTCCTTTGCCCATTTAAAAATTGGGTTATTTGTTTTTTGTTGTTGTTGAGTTGTAGGAGTTATTTATATATTCTGGATTATTAACTCCTTATTAGATATGTGATTTGCAAATATTTTCTCCCATTCCACAGGTTGCCTTTCACTCTGTTGGTTGTGTCAGTGGATGCACACAAGTTTTAAATTTTCATGTAGTCTAATTTGTCTATTTTTGCTTTTGTTGCCTAGGCTTTTGGCATCATATCCAGGAAATCCTTGCCAGTCCCAGTGTTATGAAGCTTTTTCCCTATGTTTTTTCCTAAGAGTTTTATAGTTTTAGGTCTTTCATGCATTTTTAGTTAATTTTTGTGTATGGTGTAAGGTCAACTTCATTCTTTTGCATGTGTAGGTCCATTTTTCCCAACACCATTTACCAAAGAGACTGTCTTTTCTCCATTGAATAGTCTTAGCACCCTTGTTGAAAATCATTTGACCATGTACTCAAGGGTTTATTTCCGGGATCTCTATTCTATTCCATTGGTCTATGTGTCTATCTTTATGAGAGTATCACTCTGTTTTGATTAACTATTGCTTTGTAATAAGTTCCTCCTTATCCCTTTAAAAAACATTTTGTTTTAGTCTTTTCAGAGATGTATGTGAATGTGTGTTTTTGTGGGATACAATTTAAAGAGTTAATTATTTTATAAGTCTTATTACCTCTCTGCCCAAATCAGACTTTGCCCCTCTCCATTTTTTGGTCCCCAGAAGGAACCACTTCAACTCTTTTATATTTTTCATTTGGAATTCATCTCCACGTCCTTAAATAATATGCACATAGTGATACCTCTTAGTTTTTAAGTTTTAGGCCGTATGTATTGACTTCTCATTGTGTTGGAAATGAGGATTTAGCTCTTTTACCACCGTTTCCCAAAATGTGCACACTTTCTGTCCCCTTCGTCCTCCTGATAGAGTTAAATCAAAATTTTGGACAAGTCAGTGTACAGCATTACTATGACTATGGAAATAGTCACAGCTGAGCCATGTAGTATACTGTCATATATTTTCTTTTCTTACAGAACTTTTTGTTTTCCCTCAACTTAATAATATTTTTATTTTTTTGCTATGTTTTCTATGTATATGTCATTAATTCAACCCCAGAGTGTACCTGGGAGCTCTCTTGGTACAACCCTGCCAAACGTGAGGAAGCCTGCAGCCTTCCTTCACGGGGGAAAGGCTTGTTCACAGGGAGGTGATATAAAGTAGTCTTCACTGATGGAATTCCTTCTACGGAGAATGTGCTGGGCTAGGGTGACATGGATGGATACAACAATATTCTGCACACCAGGGACTTAGAGTTGAGTGAGATAGATGGATATTGAGGCAATCATTCCAATATGAGGCAAACTTAGATGAGATATGAGAATAAGAGAGACTGCAAAGTTAAGAGAGGACAGGTTATGAACAGTTATTTCTAATTAGAAGGTTCAAGGAGAGCTTTAGCAGGGTGGTGGTGTGTAAGCTGAATTAAGGTCTCAATGGGAAGGATCGGTGGTGCAGAGAGAAGGACATTTAGGTGCAGAGAGAAGGGGGAAGTGAAGGTACAGAGATAGGAAAATATAAATGGGTTCAGAGAGGCCCAGCGTGGCCACGGCGTGGATGCGTGGGGAGGCATCATACAGATGAACGTTAACGTGGATTGGGCATCTCTGTGCTGGGCCCTGAGCACAGCCTTTTACAGGCGCTATACTAGTGGTTCTCAAACTGTCATCACCTGGGAACTTGTTAGAATTGCAAACCCTCGAGCCCTACCCAACTCACTGAATCAAAAACTCTGGGAGTGGGGCCAGCAATCTGTGTTTTAACAAGCCCTTCAGATGATTCTAAGGCATGCTAGTGTTTGAGAACCATTACACTATACAATTTGATGCTTACAATAATGCCTTAGCTGGACACTCATTATCCCTGCTTTACAGATGGGGAAGCTGTCAGAGTGAGCAGGTAACTTACCTGAGGTCCAGCAGGGTGCTGGAGCCAGCTCGCACTGGCTCTTGAGAGCAAATTATGAGCATCTCTTCCCAACTCTAAATTTAGTTGATGTCACGTTGGTAGCTTGCAATTGGCCATAGTGGAAGTATTAACACCACGGAAATTAGCAAATGCTACAAATCAGGGCGTCAAGCCCACCATGAGAGCCAGTTGTTAAACATGCACCAGCACACCACTGTTCAGGGCACTCGGTGGGTGGGTGGTTGGTAGGACTGGGTCTTGAACCCCAGCAGCCTGGCTGCTGAGTGCATGCTCTTAACCAGTAGGCTCAACTTGTTCTGAAAATCTGGAAAGACAGGCTGGGGCCACAATATGGAAATCTTTAAGTGCATGTTAAAAATTTGGGCTTTATTCTGCACACACTGGATTCTTCAGTGTTTTGAGTAGGTGAGTGATATGATTGTATGTTTGGGCAGGAGAACTAAATTGTTGGCCGTGGCTTTTCACTTTGCAAATATGGTGAAAACATGGGATGGGAGGGTGTTGTAAGGAGAGTCAGAATAGTTGCACTTCATAGAGGAGGGCCTCAACAGCCAGGGGTTGCCCGTTTGCAGAAGAGCTCGGGAAGCCCTACAGAGCAGATGCCTCCTGCTCACAAAGCCTCCTTGTCCTTCAGGAGAAAGGTCCCCTGTCTCCCACTCCAACCGTCTGCCACAGCATGTCCTGGCCTTAATGCAGCAGCTGCTGGCCCAAGTTGTCCCAGGAGTCCCGGGTCCAGGTCCGGATCCGCTCTGCAGCGGCAGCAGACCACTTGGTCACTTCCCACATTCATTCCTCCTTCCTCAGGGAACCTCGAAGATTTTCAGACCCCTTCACATCCAAGCGGCCGTGTGCTTCAGGGGAGGCTGGACCCCCCTTGCATCCAGTGAATCCTGATTGGATTTAAGCCAGCAGTTCTCAAACCTTTTGGTTTTAGGACACTTAAGAATTGACGACCTCCAAGAGCTTTTGTCTATGTGTCCTGTGAATTGATATTACCATATTAGAAATTAAATCTGAGAATTAAAAAATTACTTATTAATTCATTTAAAAATAACAATAGACCCATTGCTTGTTAATATAACATATTTTTATGAGAAATTAGTATATTTTCTAACACAAAAATATTTCGTGAGAATATCTAGTTGTAAAAGAGAAATATTTATGTATTGTGTAGTTGAAATTTGCAAAGAGAGTGGATCTCAAGTGTTTTCATCACATACACACAAAAAGGATAGCTCTGTGAGCTGATGGATATGCTAATTAGCTCAGTTGGGGTAATCATTTCACAATGTATACCTACATCAAAACATCACATTGTACAACCTAAATATATACAATTTTTATCTGTCAATCATACCTCAATAAAGCTGGGGGGAGAAAAAGAAAAAGAGGAGTATTTTCATAGCCCTTTCAGATAATTGTGGATATTTTGCTTTGATGCTACACAGAAATCCGACAACAGGTAGTTTTTTAAAGATTAAGTGCAATGTGATATCTGAAATGAGATCAATGAACTTTTCATATCCTGTTGCACTAAAATCTACTGGTGTATCTTGCACTTTGGATCTTCTACCTATCCATGATTATTAGGAAATATTGGTTTGCTGAGTATGTACATTTTCCAAGTGTTGACACATTTTATTACACAACATCAAAAAATATCACATTTGTTAATATCACCACCAAAAAGTCTTTAATGGAAAGCTGCCAAGCTCATGATGTCAGGCACAAGTTTTCCAAAATTCTAATTTTTATTTGAAAGCTTGAATTTTATTATTGGCCACAAACACTGTCGGTTGTTTTCCTTGAAATGACCGCTCTCTTTGTCCATTTTCAAGAACCTTTCTGCCAAACACCCATGTCTGAACAACTATAGTTTGGCAATTGTTCTTTCACATAAAAATAATGCTCTCTGAAAAAAGTGACTGGTTTAGTTTGCAACTCACACAATTGTACAAGTGCTTTTTCTATAGAAAGCCATTTTCTTTGATGCACCTGACATGCCTTATGCTTACTTTTCATTTCATCACATAGGATATTAAAAAGTCATGTTAAAAAATATGTGTTTAGGTGTTGAGATTTAATAAAATTAATAATTCTTACTGCTTCATCAAGGACATTCTGAAGTGAAGCTGGATTTTTAATTTTTTTTACCTGGGAGAGCCTGGCACTGAGGCATCCAGGGGCTATTGGTACAGTTTGCCACCGCCTGGGTGCTACAGGCCGCAGCAGTTGAACGCACCATTGCTTTTACATCATCAGTGCAAACATCAACACGGTTGATACACCTTAAGATAAACCATCTGGGATAACCCGTAAGATTCAAAAAAGTTCTTCAACACTTTGAATTTCCTTCAGCACCACTCATGTTTTGTTGCCAAGTATCCATATGAAAGATCTTCTTTGCTGATTGTTTAGTGCTGATCCTGGACAATCCAGGCACGCATGTACATTCATCCATTTGTAGGGCAAGCGTACGAGTCTGCCGATGAGAGATCAGCTCAGCCCTCACGTCCACAGCTCCATCTTTCGTTTGACGAGTGTCCATATCTTCGGGAACTGGCGGGGCCGTGATTTCTTTCACTGAGTTTGCATTCAGCAGGCACTCAGCAGTGTCAACTGTCCAAGACTTTATTAGTCTTTCCATTAATGCAATTTGATCACTTATTTTGTAAGAGGCTTCTGTGGCTTTTTCATTTCTAGTTTAAATAGCTGTAACACACAGTTTTTTGGCTTTTTAAGAGCTCGTAACGTCTACGTTTAAAATATTTAATTCCTTTTTCTTTAAACTCTGGTCTTAAAATGATACCACAACTTAGATAGCCCCATCAGGGCCGGGGGAGGGTGAGACAAGCAAGTGTCTGGGGCACAGGATTTGAGGAGGCGCTTGCTCCACCACCTGCTCTTGTGGGACCCTGAGAGGGAGCGCCACCTTACATTTTGCACCCTGGACCCCTCGCTTGCCTCCCCCAGTCCTGGCACTGGGCACCATAATGCTATTCAGAAATGTTCTATTGCATAAGACCAAAAAAAAAAAAAATTGCTGAGGGAGAGATTGCTTTCTTCATATTTTTGCTTCTTATTTACCGTTTCTCCCAGTTCCTCTGGAGTAGAGTCCTTCTGTCCATGAATCAGCAAACTCACTGACATATCACTTTCACCTTTTTCAGGATCTTTGGATTTAGGTGGTGCTGTGGTAGGTTGAGAAAGTGAGTTTTCTGAGCACCCCTTTTTAAGCTAGTGCTCCATCCTTAAATGTAAGAAAATATGTTATAAATAAAATTTCTTTTATTTCAGAATAAAATATTATTAAATTCTAAAGTAAGAGTTGGAGGTCAAATTTAAAAATTAAAATAATTTTTTGAACATTTAACAAATAGTATTTCAAAACAAGACAACAAATCGTACTTTTTATGTTTCTGTGTAGGTGCAAAGGAAACTTTGGGATTTCAAAATAATGATTTGTTGAATGATAATGAGGTTACAGAATATAACAAGTATAACTAAAAATAGCCAGTAAGAGCACAGTAGAAGTACTGAAAACAAACTGAATTAATCTCTGAAAATGCATGTATCTATGTCCTAAGCTTACTTTCCTTAGAAATTTCTAGAAACTACAGAAATACACAAGTATACATTCCATGAGCTGTCAGAGCAATGACATCATCACATTATCATGCAGCCTCTGGAAAACTCTACTGTACACTCAGGAGAGAATGAACGTGAACAAGCAAGTGAAGCCTCAATATTATTATGAAAATAGTTTTGATCTTACAGAACCATTTAAAGGGGTCCCAGGATCACACTTTGAGAACCTCTGGTCTAAGCTCATGTTAGTCCTCTTGCCAGTGATTGGTTTAGGCGTAATGATATGACACAATTCTGGCCAGTGAGAAATAAGGAGAATTGTGCTATGTGGTTTCTGGAAAGAGAAATGCAAGAGATAATCTCTTCTTTCATTGGACATTGTTGGGATCGGGTGTAGTGCCTGGAACTCTTGCAGCCATCTCATGCCCTCGAATTACGCTTGATTCAAGACTTTCTCTCATACTCCACATCCAATGTGTTAGCAAGTCACATTAGCTCTACTGTTAAAATATATCCAGCATCTGACCTTCTTCCACTACCTCCATACTCCCTACCCAATCCAAGCCACCATCATTCCTCACTTGGATTATTGTAATGTTTTCCTAATTTTTTTCTGCCCTTTGCACCTCATATTATGCACAGAGCAGCCAGGGTAAGTCTTCTAAAAAGAAATCTAGATCATTCACTCTTCTGTTCAAAACCTTTCAATGGCATTCCCTCTCTCAGGATAAAGGCCCAAGTCCTTACCATGGCCACAAGGACCTACCTGATCTAGCTCCCAGATCTGACTACCTCTCCCTGCTGCTCTGCTTTTTCTTTACTCATTCCATCTTCCCGGGTCTCCTTCTGTTCCTCAAACCAGCCAAGCTCCTGGCCCAAGGCCTTTGCCCTTGCGTTTCTCTCTGCCTGCAATGCTCTTCTAGATGTCTGCATGGCTTGTTCCCTTAGTTCATTTAGGCCTTTGTTCAGAGATGCCTTCTCACCAACCTCTAGCCCCACCTGGGACCCCCTACCCCCTTTATACTGCTTTATTTTCCTCTATGGCATTTTCACCTTTGACACATTGTATAGTAATTTGCTTATTGCCTATCTCCCCCAACTCGTAAATCGAGTTCCATGAGGGCTTTGTTTTGTTCAGCACTGTAACCTCATCACCTGGAAAAGTGCTTGGCATTTAGTAGCCCTCATTAAATAAGACTTCCAGAAAGAGAGAAAAAAGTATATGGAAAAGAGGAAATAGTGACTAAGAATTTCATACAATTAAGAAAGAAAAAACTTGAATTTTAAAAGTTCATAGAATACCAAATGGGGCAGATTGACTCAAAACAAACAAATATACAGGCTTGACACCTTACAGGGAAGTCTCACAACAGGAGAAAATTCTGAAAGTTTACAGAAAGAAAAAGCAGATCATGTACAAATACAAGAATTATATTGACACCAGACTTCTCAACAGGATGAAACAATGAAGCATGAGAAATAAGGACTTGTGAATAACTTACTAAGATTTGTCATTCTCTAAAAAAGAAATTTTAAATAAAGGAAGAAAAATTTTTATAACAATCAAGAACCAATTTTGGGTGATCCCAATATGGCAGGGTGGGGAGGATGTTGGGGGGATGCAGAGACCAGAAGGAGGTGAGTGAGTGCCAGGGGAAAAGAAACTGAAAATGAAAAATAAGTGTAAGTATGATTCTTAAAAAGTTAGGGAAAACAACTAGAAGAACACAAATAGAAAATACGACTTTCATTCCAGTAGAAGAAAATCTGATTAGTGCAATGAAAAGTGGAAAAGAGAAAGAAAATGTATGTAACAAATACAGTAAATACAAAATAAAATGGCTGAAAGAAGTCCTAATATACTATTAATTAAAATAAATGTAAATGAATTAAACTCACTGATCAGATTGTATTATAAACCAAACAAGATCAAGCAATGTGTTGTCTTCTAGAGACCGTGACAGATACTAGTATTATTCTTAGCCCCTTCTTCCTTGTTGCTTTTCTCTATGGAGGCTGAAACGTTAAATTGTTACTTTCTTTTTTTTTATTTCTGAAGGAAATTTGCCCTGAGCTAAAATCTGCTGCCAGTCTTCCTCTATTTTGTTTGTGGGTCGCCACCACAGCACGGCCACTGATAGACGAGTAGTGTAGGTCCACGTCCAGGAACCAAACCCAGGCCACCGAAGTGGGACACGCTGAACTTAACCACTAGGCCGCCAGGGCTGGCCCGAATTATTACTTTCTTAGTCTCCATTACAAGTAAGTGGCCTTGGGACCCAGTTCTGGCCCATGAGACGTAAGTGAAGTCAGCAGGACCAAATTGTCACAAAAAGAAATAAAAATTGTCACAACTGAAAACTTGCATAGACCAATAAATATTTTAAAAAATTAGAATAATAATCAAAGACTTCCTTCCATCAAAAAGCCCTAAGACCAGGTGATTATATCAAACTTTTAAGGGACAAGTAATCCCTATCTTACACAAGTTTTCCAGAAAATAGGAATGAAATGAATAAAATGATTTCATGAGGTTAGCATAATCTTGATCCTAAAACTATTGAAGGACATCACAGGAGAAGAAAATTGTAGACCTGTTTCATTTATAAACATAACTCTGAAAATCCTAAGTGAGACATCAATTGAACTAATCCAAATATGTATTTTTTAAAAAAATAAAACATCATGATCAAGTAGAGTTTATTCCAGGAAAGCAAGAATGGTTCAACATCAGAAAAACAAACAAAAAAAAGGCACTGTAATTCACCATATTAATGGACCAAAGGAGAAAAAATGAAAAAAACACTAAAGGAGAAAAATCACCAAAGACAAAGAGACAAGTCTATCCATTCTATTCAATAGATATAGAAATGTTTTCCTTATAGAGTGCACAGCTATTTATGATTTTTAAAATTCTTAGAAAATTCAGAATAGACAGAAACTCCCTTGATAAATGTTATCTATCCAAAATCTCATACTTAAAGAGAAACTTTAGTGACATTCCTTTTTTTTTTGTGAGGAAGATTAGCCCTGAGCTAACATCCGATGCCAATCCTCCTCTTTTTGCTGAGGAAGACTGGCCCTGGGCTAACATCCGTGCCCATCTTCCTCTATTTTATATGGGAGGCTGCCACAGCATGGCCTGACAAACGGTGCGTTGGTGCGTGCCTGGGATCCAAACCTGTGAACCCCAGGCCGCCGAAAGTGGAGTGTGCACACTTAACCACCGTGCCACTGGGCCAGCCCCTGACATTCCTTTTAATACGAGGAATAAGACAAGGAGGCTTGGTATTCAACATAGCAATTGAGGTGTTGTCAACGTAGTAAGAGAGGAAAAACAAATAATAGGCAGAACAATTAGAAGGGAAGAATAAAAATTATCATTATTTATAGATGAGATGATCAATTATGTAAAAACCCAGCGGAATCTACAAACCTCTGGTGCTAATAAGAGAGTTTAGCAAATTTACCAGATTCAAGATCAATGTGAAAAAAATCAGTAACATTTCTGTACTCCAGGAAAAAAACCAGAAAATAAGATAACATTTGTAATGGTAACAAAAATTTTAATGAAAAAAATGCTTGAGATGTTTATAAATAAATTTAAAAAATAAAATTAAGGTCTTGAATACATGAATAAATGAAGAGACAGACCTATGCAATCCAATCCATAGCCACTAGCCACGTGTGAGCACTTAAATTGTGACTAGTTCAAATTGAGATATGGTGTAAGTATAAAATAAACACTGGATTTTGAAGACTTAGTATAACAAAAGAATGTAAAGGATGTCATTAATGTTCATTAATGTGGTCAATACAAATCGATTGCATGTTGAAATTATGATATTTTGGATATATCAGGTTAAATAAAATGTACTATTAAAATTAATTTCACCTGTTTCTTTTTACTTTAAAAAAATGCTGTTATTAAAATTTTTTAAATTACATCTGTGGCTCACATTATATTTCTGATGCACCGTGGTAGATCATGATTCTGAATGGGATAACTTAATGTCGTAATGATGTAAACTGTCCATTAATTAGTCTATATCTAATGCAATTTCCATCACAATTCCAGCAGAGGTTTTGTGTATGTGTGTGTGTGTTTAAAACTTAGAAAAATGGTAAAGAAAGGCTAGTAAGTGGCCAATTTACAGAACGTGAAACCTGAACGGCTAAAAACTTTTTGAAGAGATACTTTACCTCAATATCCATAAGAAAAACAGTTAAACAAAAAAAGCAATACCGTTTTACGCTCAGGCATATGGCAATCTTAGAAAGTTGGATAATATAAAGTACTAGTAAGATGGTGAGGAAACAGGAACCCTCATGCCCTGTTGGTGAAAGTGTAAACCGGCTACAGGTATTCTGGAAACCAATCCACTAGTACTTAGTAAGCCAAGTGAGCGTGTGTCTTGCAAGTAGCAATCCAAATCCTGGACATATAAGCCCAAGAATTTCCTGCAAAGATCCATAGAGAGACACACACATGGATGTTCATCATTACATTATTTGTGGTAGCAAGGAGTTGGAGACAACCCAGGTATCCATTACTAGGCAAATGGACCAAGGTAGTGGGGGTGTGCGCTAGACTCTTATGCAGTGGTCTTGTGCAGAAAGCTCTATAGCAACACGGATACATCTTCCAAACATGGGACCAAGACAAAAAGTTAGACATAGAGTGAATCTCTAACAGTACCACCGACATAAATTAAAATCACATATACTCACCTTAGCAATATCTTTTCAAAGGCATGCATGTATAGGAGAATGTACGTTAAACAAATGTGAATGCACGTGTCAATGGGAAGGGACGGGAGTGAAGATGTGGAAGAAGAGAAAGAAAAGGAAACGAGAACGTGGCCATGTATGAACAATGATGCGTGTGATCTTATCTACTTCTGGGCACCTGAAACCCTAGAGTAAAATAATAAAATAAAATGATAAAAATTTCACCAACGTGAAAATTATTTGCCTGGATCGGGAAAACAGTTCCTTGTCTTCTGGGGAAAGCTCCCTGCCCCACATTACTCCTGAGTACCCCACTTTTTACAGAAAGACATTTTCCTGTGGCCTCGTAGATTTCCAGGCCTGTGTGAGGCTCCTGTGAGCCTGTGTGGAGAGTTCAGAACAAACTGAAACCCACTCTTTCCCCTGAGGGGGTGGACCGCTTCCCTGGTCAGGCCTGGGAGGCACCTTGGCCAGGCGGGCAGCTTGCGAAACACAGCGGGGTCTCTGTGCAGGCCTGAGGTAACCCAACAGGAGCGCGGCCGCTCCTCCTGGGCCGTGGAGAATGGCCTTCTCTGTGTGTGCTTGTTTGCTTTGGTTTCGAGCTAAAAAAAAAATGATTTCACACATAATTAGGGCTGTGGCAGCGAGATTGTGTTCGAGGTGCTTTTACTGGAAATATCAAGAGAAGGGACAAGGGAGGGCTGTGTTCCTCTTCCAGCCGGGGCTGGAAGAAGGAGGAGGAGCCGAGCGGCTCCACGGAGGGGACAACAGGCAGTGTTCAGGGCAGAGAAGCAGCTTTCAGGGAGGCAGGCCCAGCTGTGAGGGGCTGAGGTTGGCTGCGGAGGTGGGCAGTGTGTGGGGTGTGTGGTGCGTGCGGGTGTGGGTTGGGAGTTGGGGGGAAGGGGGTGAGGACTGGGACCCGCTCCTGCCTCCCCTCCGTCCCCCATCTCTCCAGCTGCCTGTGGAGGAGGACAGGCATCATCACGGAAAGAAGAGGTGGGGGAGCAGGCCAAAGGTGAAGAAGGAGGCAGGGGGAGAGGCTGGGGAGAGGCAAGAGAGGCTGAAGGGACCGGGAAAGAGATGTGGCAGGAGAGAGCCACTGCACTCTTTACCTGAGCTGCACGGTCCCCACACCTGACACTGAGCTGGCCCGTGGGAGCAGCCGGCACTGTGGAACCAAGCCCTAAGCCAGGTACCAGGTGACCTGGGTTCTAGTCCTGACTCGGGGTGTATCTGGACAGGTCTCTGAACATTTCTGGGCCTCAGCTGGCTTCTCCACAGTAGGGCTGGACCATCAGCCTTTGGCAGAATGACAGCCCATGAAAAAATATGTTTTGGGAACACCAAATAATACCGTATCTCCTCTTGGAGATTCACAGTGCACGTTGTATATTCAAGGTTGTGAGGCGTCCTGTAGAAAAATAAGACCTGTTTTACTTGGAATTTGTGTAACGAAGCACTTTCCAAAACATTTAATTACAGCCTCCCCGCCCTTTTTGCATAATATCTATTAACATCTTGTATGTTCCAGTTACTATTGCAACATAGTAAACCATCCCAGAACTTAGTGGCATAAAACAACCATTTTATTATGCTCGCAGTTTCTGTGGGTCAGAAATTCGAACAGGGCACAGAGGGGATGGTTTGTCTCCACGCTGTTTGGGGCCTCGTCTGAGAAGACTTGAAGGCTGGGGGTAACGCTGCGTCTGGAGGCTGGTTTCACTCGTGCACCTGGCAGGTGACGCTGGCAGTGGCTGGAACCTCAGCTGGGGCTGAGCTGGAGCATCTCCACGTGGCCTGTCCACATGCCTCGGGGTTAGCAGCCTTAGGGTAGTCGAACTTCTTACATGGTGGCTCAGGGCTCCGAGGCAGGGATTCCAAGAGACCCAACAGAAGCTGTCTGTCTCCTATGACTTAGATTTGGTGTCAAAGTCACATTCAGAAGAGCACGTGGGATGGGATATTGTCATGGCCATCTTTGGAGAATATAATCCACCACACTCTGGGAAATGGTCGGCTAAAGCTGTGAGGACTTCTAAGGACCTTTTGAAATCTGAGATGCTACCAGGCCTCTGGCCTCTGGGTCCTGCATCCCTGCTTCCTCTCTCGCACTCAGGCCCAAGGAGCCACTTCCAGGGCCCCCGCTGCTGGCCCTGGCCTTGCTCCTCCCCTGTCATGTGGCCCCACATGGCCCTGTAGAGCATCACAGGCTGTGGGAAGCCCAGGAAGGTTGTGATTTCACCCAGGCCAGTAGGCCCCACAGTTTACTTGTTGCTCTGATTCTGAAGGCCCTTTGTGTTGACTGCTCATTTCTTCCTTTTAAGACATTTGGCTGGGAACTTTGGGGAGGACAGGATTGACCAACTCCTTCTGGAAGGTCTGTCTCAAATCTGCTTTGGGGAGACCATTTCTCCCTGATCACTCCATATTCTGCGTCCAGTTTTCCCTGCTTCTAAATCCATGTCCTTTCCCACAAAATTCTCTTTTCCTGATTCGATCAACCCAGATACAGCCATAGTCACCAGCATAATTTATGCAGTTAATTAGTAAAGAGATAATATGGAGCATAAATGAAGAGAAGAATGCTTCGAGTTGAAGGACGCATGGAGGTTAGCTAGGTGAAGGCAATGGGGTGTGGAGGAGAACCTTCCAGGTGCAGGGGACAGCCCCTGAAAAGACACTGAGGTAGCAAGGAGCAAGGCAAACTCTGGGCATTTGAACATGGTCTGTGGTTGGGGTGTGGAGAACGACGGTGGAGAGATGTGAGATGAAGCTCCTGGAATAAACCACTGAGGTCTTGTAGATCTTGTTGAAGCTTTTGGATTTTATCATAAGAGTAACCAGAGGAGGGTTTCAGAGAAGGAGGGGACTTGATGATGATTTTCATTTTGAAAAGACCCCTCTGGTTGTTGCTGGAGAGTGGACGTGAGGGTGAATGTGGACAGCTGGGAGGTTGTTTTGGTGTTGACATAGAGACAGAAAGAAGTGGATGTCTTGGACAGATATTTAGGAGGCAGGGCCTGGCTTTGGCAAGTGCATGGTGCCTTTTCTGTCAGAGGGAGTCTTGGAGATGGACCAGTTTGAGCCACCTCTGAATCATAGTTATCAAGGAGGTAGTTGGATATAAAGGTCTGCAGTTCAGAGAAAAGTCTTGGGCTCAATACACAGACATGGGAGTCAGCTCCCTGCAAATGGTGAGTGAGAGCTGTGGAGAGGACGAGCTTGCCCAGGGAGAGGGTACGGAGAAAGGAGGAAGGGACCCAACAGTGAGGAGGTGCCTAGTGATGTGTGCGAATTTTGTGTTAACACGGTCTTGGCTTAAGAACCTTACCAAATTCCTGCGTGTCTTCAACTTATCAAAATCCAGGTGGAGCGAGCTGAGTCCCTGGTCACTCAGGCTCAGTTGCGCCTGAGCACGGACCAGGCTCCCCAGGGCTCTCTGCCCCTCGCCTTCTGTGGAGAGAGAGCACGAGATGTAAGGTGAGAGCCTCCCGGGACTGAAAGATCAAGAGCTCTGGGCCTCTTCTGTGTTGTTGGAGACTTCTGCTGTATTAAAAATGAGTCAATTCCAAAACCCAGTTATAGAAATTGTGGCAAATTTAAAAAACTTTTTATTTGGAAATAATTTCAAACTTACAGACAATATACAAAAATAAAACTAGTACAAACACACCTGTAATCCTTTACCCCGATTCACCTCCTGTTAACATTTTACTCAGCTTCTTTATTGTTTGCATCCCCCCTTCCTCTTCCTGTATCATCCATTTGACTGTCTGTCTGTCTGTCTGTCTGTCTGTCTATCTATCTATCTATCTATCATTATCATCCATCTATCCATCCATCCATTCATCTATTATCTGTTATCTATCTATCTATCATCTATCTATCCATTCATCCATCTATCATCTATTTGTCTGTCTAATTTCCATCCATCCATACATTCATCCATCCATCCATCCATCACCCATCTATCTAATTTCTTTTCTGAGTCATTTGAGGGTAAGTTACATTCATGGTGGCCCTTTACCCCTAAATATTTCAGTGTGTATTTCCTAAGAATAGGGATATTCTTGTACATAACCATAGTACATTTATAAACTTCAGTAAATTCAACATTGATACAATACTTTTTATAAAATCTACTATTTGTAATCCAATTTTGTCCATTGACTCAACAATGTCCTTCATAACATTTCCCCCTCCCACATAGGATCCAGCCTAGGGTCAAGCCTTCTTTAATCTGGAACATTCCTTAGCTTTCTTTGTCTTATATGACATTGGCATTTTTGAAGGAATACAACTTGCCCCTCTGCACTTTTAACATAATGCGCCTCATTTTGTGTTAGCCTGCTGTTTCCTGATGAGTGGACTGGGGTTTGCCTTCTTGGCTGGAATACTGCACAGGTGATAAAGTGTCCTTCTCAAGGTATCACATCTAGAGGCACGTGACACCCCTCTGTCTCTCATTGATGATGTTAATTTTGATCACCCAGTCTAGGTGTTATCTGATTTTTTTGTTGTACGGTATATAATCATTACTTTCTCCTTTGCAACTAATATGCAAGCTATGGGGGAACACTTTAAGACCATGTAAATATCCTAGTCCTCATCGAAATTTCCCCCTGGATTTAGCGTCCACTAATGCTTCTTGCCTGATCCAGTCTTTAGGAAGATGGTTGCAAAATGATGATTCTCCAGCTCCAGCGCTCTCACCACATTTAATAGTTGACCTCACTATTCTGTTTTAACCAAGAGTCCTTCCTGTCCTCTGTTTATTTACAGCATTTACCTATGTATTATCAGCATGAACTCAGGAATTCCTATTCTTTTCAGTGGTTTATGATTCATGACTGTAGCTACTTGTATTACACTCTACTTAACTATTTAATTACTGTGGTGGTGGAATTGTTCTAGGTTTAGTCGGTGGCTGTCTCTTCAAGCTGGGTCCCCTGTCCTTATGACACATGCCCATCATTTTTTGAGCACTTACTTCCTGGCATAACAGGATGTTCCAGACTCAATTTATGCCAGCCCTGCCCTGGGCCTGGAACCAGACTTTTCTTTAAGGAGCCCTGGTTCCTTTTAGTGGAGAATGATATTAGAGACCAAGATCTGAGCACTAGGTGTGCTCACTGCTACTGGGGTCTCTTTTCTTGGAATTGTGGTGTAATTAAAATATTGACATAAATTAATATTTTTATAAAGATACAATATAGTAGAATTATGCTATTCACAACAGCATGACAGGATTTATAAAAACATATTATTTCATAGTGCACTGTGGTTCTGTCCTGGGACACTGAAGCCAAGTGATGATCTGCCTCTTCTATCCATCCTGGCAGCTGGTATCTGAGACTGTACGACGAGCCTCACTGGGGAGATTTCAACAGTCTGAGTTTGAAGCACGTTGTGATGGTAAAGTCCAAGCCAAATGGCCCTTCTGTGCTGCACCCCCAGATTCCCCTCATTCCAGCCACCTCCTAATTACAGAGTTAGCATTTGAATAGTACAGTCAGGCGTCACTTATAGTGACAGGGATATGTTCTGAGAAATGCGTTGTTAGGCGATTTTGTTGTTGTGCAAACATCATAGAATGTAGTTACACAAACCTAGATGGTATAGCCTCCTGCATACCTAGGCATATGGTGCTAATCTTGTGGGACCAGCGTCATATACGTGGTCCGTCGTTGACTGAAAGGTCGTTATGCAGCGCATGAGTGTGTTGATTAGAAAAGCACCTCTTCAACTGCGAGTGCCCAATATTGTTTCTCTGAAGAACAAGCTCCCTCTGTGACCTCGTTGGCCTGGCCTAGAGCTGACCGGAGATGCTGACCCTCCCCTCATTTGGGCACCTCCGTCCAGCTGGTCTTTCCTTGGCTCCTTTGAGCTTCCCCGTTTCCCTATAAACAGCTGTAAAACATGCTGTCCCTCCTGAGCTGAGCCCAGTCAACGCCAGAGAAGAGCTCAGGTCGGCTTTGATGCTGAAGATGGCCAAGGCTTGTCTTTGAGAAAAACTATTCGTGTTTAATCTTTTTATTGTTATAGCCTATTCCGTTTTTAAAGCTGTGGACTCACCCTCTGACCTGCAGTGCCCTGGGCCTCTGAGCTGCAAATCTTCTGTGGGTTTCCTGAGGGGAGTGGGGCCACGGCACCCCAGGATGCCCTGGAGGCCTTACCCCCCAGGGAGAGGTTGGGACTGGGCCTTGAGGAGCGAGGCCGTGGGGCTCTGGAGGGAAGTGGCTAAGCTGCCTGTGACAAGGAGCGCCTTTGAGTCAATCCAAGGAGCTTGCGTTGCATTTCAGCTCTACGCAAGAACCTGTTCTGGGTGCAGTGGGGAGGCAAGAGTAAGTCCAATTCCTGCCTCAAGGAGCCTCAGTGTAGCGGGGAAATGGGCTCAACCAACTGTAATATAATAGGCTGTGCCTTCTGCTTTTAGGAGAGAGAGCAATTACCAGGTCAATCCAAAGAAGACAGAAGTTCCTTCAGGAGGAGGCTTCCTGGAGGAGGTGGCATGCCAGTGGGAACCCGAAGGATGAGGAAGAGAAGGAGGTGAGGGGAGGGAGAATGGGGAGATGAGGTTGAAGGTGAGCCTGGGGAATCAAGCCTCGCCTTCATGGACGCAGCATCCCCCAAAGTCTCTGTTGCTGGCTTTGGCTGAGGCTGTGAAGGCTGCTGTTAACTGGAGAGCATGTGGGATAGAGCAGTCACATGGCTGTGGGAACAGGAATCCTCTGCTGTGGGTACTGGCTGGCACCCGGGATGGGGCCTATGATCTGGGTGTGTCCACTGCCCAATGAGTGACCCTGGGGTGAATTCAAGGCCCAAATCAGGAGCCCCAGGAGAGCAGTTGCCCCCACTAACCTCTATAGGGCAGGCGTCAGGAGAGGAGCCTCTGACAAGGATGGGATTGAGGTGGGAGCAGGCCAGGAAGGACATTTCTCCACTGGATACCTATCCAGCCAATCTAGGAACAGGAATAATTGATGAGTCTGAGGAGGGGAGCTGCTCTAATTTAAAAGCAACTTCTTGTCTTCAGTCTGGTTTAAGAGCAGGCCTGTCTGGGACCAGATTCTGGGAATATGAATCTGTTCCTTCTCAGCTGTGCTCTGACCTCAGGACCTTTGCACATGCTGGTTCCTCTTCCTGGATCACCCTTTCACTGAATACACACAGCCTCCCTCCTTCATCTCCTCCAAGTCCTTGCTCATCTTTTACCTTCTCTGTAAGACTTCCCTGACCCCTCTGCATAAAACTGCAGCCTATTCCCAGGCCGGCATCTTCTCTCTCTTCCTCTATTTTTCTCCACTGCACTTACTGACACTTGACATGCCACATATTTCACTTATTTTGTTAACTGTCTGTCTCTCTCTTCCTTCCTCTGCTGCACACCCTAGACAGTCGGCCACACGAGGGCAGGGGTATTTGTCTGCTTCGTCCACTGCTTTGTGCCCCGGGCCTAGATCAGTATTTGGCCCATAATAGATCCTCAATAAATATTTGTTGATAAACATAGAACCTCTTTGAGCAATCAGGCCAGGCTGGCCTATCCAAGCACTGCCTTCAGCAGCAGCATCTGGGTAACAATGTGATCTGGGGAGTGTGGGTGGCCTCAGCAGCCTTGGCAAAGGGCCGCAGGAGAAAACACAGTAGAAAGTCTCTCTCTTGGCAGTTGATGCTCAACACTCAGTGAATTTCCATCTTGAACTCATGGCCACCGTGAGAGCTGTTTGCAAATACAGCTGTGTTCTGAGGCACCCCCCATCCTCCCTGGCTGATGCTGGGTGGTGGGAGCTTTGGCTGGCCCTATGCTTCTTGTCAGCGCCCGTTCTCTCAAGGGGGGCTCTGTCTCCTGCAGAATATATACTTTGCATCCTCAAATTTGGGCACAGGTTATAGAGGCATGCCACAGCTCTGCAGTCAATTATTATTCTAGACTATTGAGTTTCTGTTTTAGATGGAAATTTCTGAGTAGTGATTGACGGTGCTGATAAGAAATGCATCTTCAAAGGTTTGTCACTTGTGCTGGCCGTGGGTGAGGCAGGGCTTCCTCTGGGACGAATGCAGACTTCATAGACCATCCCAAGCACAGCACCCTGCATTTCTGTTCAGATCCCACGATTTTCTTTGCTTGAGACCTCAGCAGGGGCGGGCCAAGAGGCAGGCTGAGTGACATGAGATGCTCTCAGTGGGCCCCATTAGGACTCAGGGACTGTCTAGTTATTATACATTGGCCAATATGTAGATTAGATCGGGGGTCAGCAAGCTTTCTCTGTAAAGGGCCAGATTGTAAGTATTTCAGCTTTATGAGCCCTAAAGTTCCTGTCGCAACATTCGACTCTGCCATTGTAGCGTGAAAGCAGCCATAGGCGATATATACAAATGAGCATGCGTGTTCCAATAAAACTTTATTTACAAAAACAGACGACAGCCTGGATGTGGCTTACAGACTATAGTTTGACCCCTGGATTTGATTATTGTTTGGCAATTATTTACTCCTCTCTCCCTTCCTCCTGCACCTTGACTTTGGCCTCAGTCATGTAACTTTCTTGGCCAGTGGATGTCAGCAGATGTAACACAAGCAGAGATGTGAATGTGCCCGTGTGGCTGGCCTTGCCCTCCCAGGCTTCTGTCATTGTCATGAGAAGATCATACCTTGGAGATCCCGTTGGTCTAAGGGTGATAAGAGAAACACGGAGCAGCTCAGCCTAGATCAGCTGACATCCAGTTGGCCCACAAACATGTGAATGAGAAAAAATGACTATTGATTTAAGTCACTGAGTTTTGGGGTGGTTGGTCACATTATTGTGGCAACAGCTGACTGACAGCTGGATATCTCCCTATTGTATGGACACGACTGATGCAAAGGGCGTCATCTTCTCTCCCAAACCTCCCCCCCCCCTTCCTCCCCTCCTCCGTATGCCCGGTAACACAGGCGTGGTGCTCCCCTTATCCCTGGTTATCAATTATGGAATGAGTCTCCAGGTGCTGTTTATGCTGCTCTTTTCATTTATCTTACAGCAACTCAATACTTTTATCCCTGCTGCTACTACCCTTCGCCGTCTGTCTTCAGTGTTGCTGCAATATTCTCCCAGTGGCCTCCCTTTCGCTCGTCTCTGGTCTTTCCAGTAAAGTCCTCACGTTACTCCCAAAGCCAACATCCTGAAACAAATGTTGAGCTGCATTGTTTCCCCCTGCAAAACCAGGGTTGGCTCCCCCGTAGTTTCTTTCAAGGAGTTTAAAATCTGAGGTGTTAGGAGGAATGAAGATGGAGGAATAGATTTCTTTTAGCGAAGCTTCCCTGGCCTCTCCATCCCCCACTCTATCTTACCCAGTGGTAGATTTCTCTCTCTGCCACCTTCTCTGTGCCGCTTGACAGTTGGGGTGCGGAACTCAGCTCTGCTGGGTCAGGAGGGATTCAGCAGGCTTCCGTGATGTTCAGGCAGCAGAGCTCAGAGATGCAAGCTCCCCAAAGTCTCTCGGTGGCCCAGGTCTAAAGGTACCAGGCGACTCTCCCAGACATTGTGAGCTTCACTTCCTTTTAGTCTTCCTGACTTCACTGGTCAGTCAGGAGCTCTGCAGGCGAAGGGATGGTAAGATTAGGCAGAACAGTGGCATTTCCTCAACTCTAGACTTATATGCCCCACTGCCTACTTAACATCTGCACTTGGGTATCTAACTGGCATCTCAAATATACTATACAAAAATGAGCTCCTGATCCTATCTCACAACTCTGCTCCTTGTAAAATCTTCCTCATCTCAGTGAGTGGCAACTGTATTCTTCCAGTATCTGAGGCACGAAAGCTGGGAGTCATCCTTGACACCTCTCTTGCTCTCACACCTCATCATTGCTATATCAGGAAGTTTTTTTGACTCTATCTTTAAAATGTTTCCAGAGTCCAGCCACTTCTCACCACTTGTACTCCTACCGCTGTGGTCCACGCCACTGTCATCTCTCCTATGAGTTACTGCAACAGCCTCCTAACAGGTCTCTTTGCTTCTATTTTGTCCCCCTTTAGTCTCAACACAGAAGTCGGTACTAAAACCCACATCAGATCATGACGCTTCTCTACTCAAACTCATTTATCGTCTCCCCCCTTCCGTGGCTCTACCTTCCTTGTCTGCTCTCATCTCCTATTGCTCTTTCCCTTCCTCCACTCCAGCTGTTCTGGCCTCCATACTGTTCCTGGAACATGCCAGGCACACACCTGCCACAGGGCCTTTGCATGTACCGTTCGTCAGAGCTCTGTCTCCATTGCTCACTCCTTCTCTCTCTTTTGAGATTTGCATTCAAATGCCACCTACCCAGGTCACTCTATCTAAAATTCAATTCCCCTTTATACTACATTCCCTCTTTCCCTGTTTTATTTTCTCCTTTGTATTTATCACTAACATACTGCATATTTTACTTTTTTCTCTTGTTTATTGTCTATCTCCCTGACTAGAATAAAAGCTCCCTGAGTGTCTTAGTCCATTCAGGCTGCTATAACAAACTACCATGGGCTGAGTGGCTTAAATAACAAACATTTATTTCTCGCAGTTCTGGAGGCTGGGAAGGCCAAGATCAAGGTGCTGGCAGATTCTGTCTGGTGAGAGCTCTCTTCCTGGTTCATAGACAGCCATCTTCTTGCTGTGCCCTCACATGGTGGAAGGGGTGCGGGAGCTCTCTGGAGCGCTAATCCCATTCGTGAGGGCTCCCCATTGTGACCTAATCAGCTCCCAGAGGCCCCATCTCCTAATACCATCACTTTGGGGGTTAGAATTTCAACATATGAATTTCGAGGGAAAACAAACATTCGGTCTACGGCACTGAGTATCTTAGTCTGGTTTCCCAGAAGCAGACCCTGAGGTGAGAATGTGTGTGTAAGTGATTTATTACGAAAATTTTCCTAGGAGAAACTCGTAGGAGGCGGGGGTGGGGGTGGGGGGAGGGGGGTGTAGAACAGGGAGGGAAGAAGTCAAGCCACGGTGTGATTTGAAGGAGGTTCCAGCCCAGCCTGATCCCGAGGGGAGCTCTGGAGCACAAATTACATCTCAGAGCTTTCCTCTTACACAAGTCAGTCACACTGTGTGTGTGTGTGTGTGTGTGTGTGTGTGTGTGTAAGGGGGACGTGAACTCCCAGAGCAGCCCTCTGAAGACGACACGTGCAAGCCTTTGAAAGCAAAGCACCCAGAAGCTGGGGATGGACTCACGGGACCAATAAAGGGATCTGAGGTGGAGCATTTATAGTGTCTGCTATAATGGGCAAAGTTTTTGAAGAGAGGGCGATTAACACTTACTGAAGTTCTACTTCAAAACAAGAGCTTTATGTACATCATCTTATTTAATTCTCAGAAAAATCCCATGAAGTACACATTTCTTCCATTTTACAGAGAAGAAAATGGAGTCCTAGACAGGATGACCAACTTACTCCCCTCACAAAGTGTCAGAGCCACCCCAGTTCAAACACAGAGCTCTCTGACGTGAAATCCCAGGCTCTTTCTGCTAGGCCGTTATCATCCCAAAGTTAAAAATCAAATTATAAGGTGATAGAGAGAGGAGGAAATCCTGCTGAGGGCTTCTTTAACAATAAAATGCAAAACTTTGCTGAGCATCTGGGAAGCTGGGGATGGGAGTTTTGTTGATTTTGTTCTCCGTATCCACAGCATCTGGATGGTGCCCGGCACATCATTGGCACTCGGAAGATATCTGTTGAATGAGGAGTGAGCGAGTGGGTAGGAATCCAGAGATTAGACACATCCACCCTCGTGGGGTGGGCACCACGAGGAAAAGGCCACCCTGGCAGTTGGCACGTGGCTTCTGGACAGTGTGGTGTCTGGTGAAAGGGCTCAGTGGGGGGTGTGGTTTGAGGAAGGAGGTCCAGCAGGTGGGCATCTCAGCGGGTGGGTGGAACGCCATGCTGGGAGGACTGGAAGAGGTAGCCCTCAGAGCTCCAGGTGGGCGGTCCTCAGAAAGGCCTGTAGCAGCAAAGAGCGAGGCTCGCACAGGCGCCGGGCCCCAGGCCTACAGGGCTCTTGCAAGGCCACTGCCCGCCGGGGTCCCAGGCCTGGAGGAGCCGGTGTTTAAACAGGATCTTGGCAGCAGGAACCGGTCGGCAGGGCAGCCCCTAGATTGGGGGCACCAAGTCAGAGCAGAATCAACAATGTGTTTAGCTGGACTGGGGGTTCCCTGCCTGAGAAGGGTGCTAGAACCTCCTAATTCCCACTGACGGAGACAGGCGCCTGCACTGGGCTGGGCCTGCAGTGGGAGCGGGTGGGCCGCTGTGTGCCACCCCCAGGTCCGCACTGAGCTTCCTTCTCTAGGCCCGTGCTTGCCCTCGTGCATTTGGACTGCATCTGACCTTGGTTCAGGGCTGCCCGTGATGCCTGCAGGACCTGTGCTCTCCCCACAGCATCTATGGTTCTCGCCTCCCATCCGCGCTGGGCTGCTCTCAGGCTGGTCCACAGGGGCCGATCCTCCTTCCTACAGGCGCCATTGTGGGGCCCCCATCCATCTCTTCCCCTTCTCTTGGTGGTTGTGTTGTCTGGCCCCTCTCCTTCCGATTTCCCTTGCTCTTTCGCTCCCTGTGATAACCCTGAACGGCCCCCCTCCCCCACCCCGCGTCCATCGGGGCATCCTCTTCTCTCACATCCTTCCCTTCATGATGACACAGCCGTCTTCTGCCTTTCAAAAGCAAATTCAGAAACCTTTAGGAATGCTGTCATTAAGAATTCCAGAAGCCCATATTTGTGTCACTCTGCAGATTCTCTCTGGGTAAGCTCCCTCAAGACCACACTTTGAGAGAGGTCGGGTTTGCCCACTTCCCTGAGCAATTCCTTTCTTCATGAACAGATTTCTCTCAGAGAAGGTTCTGTGCTTTGGGGCCTTCCCTGGCTTCCGGCCACAGGTCAATTGATAAATTTCCAGGCTGTCTCAAGGCCTCTGCAACCTCATCCTGACTTCCAAGGCATTTTCCCCTGACCCCTCACTTCAAGATCGATGCAGGTCCCTGGCCTGCAGTCTCCCTTCCCCCAGGTTAATTTGTCTTTATCTGTCTTCATTTACTGTGTACAAAGGGCTTACACAAAAGTATAAGTATAAGATCATTTCTGGAAGGACGCACAAGAAAATGACAACAATGGCTGCTTCTTGGGCCTGGGAGAGGGGTCAGGGGAACCTTGCTGTCTACATTTATCGCCTTTGTCACTGCTGGAATATTTGCCGTGAATACATCCTTAACCTCTACAGCTTAAAATTCATCCCTTCATCATTTCTTTGTTGACCACCTTCTAAAAGGGAGGGTCTGTGCCATGCCTCGTGAGGACAGGGTGGGTGCAAACACACAGACTGTCTGCAAGGATGCTGCCTGCTAAGGGAGGTGGACAGAGCTGTGACGAAGGCTCCAGTGACAAGGGTCTGGACAGGGGCACAATAAGGAGCTGTTGTGAGGAGAACATGCGGGAGCAAGCTAGGGCCAGACTGGGAAGGGTGCTAAGTCCAGGCCCAGTGGTTGGGACTTCAACAAACTGTGCACCCTATTCTTCACAGGGAAAGGCTGTAGTGCAATCACAATAATTTGGAAGAGGGTGGAGAGGGCATTTTAAATTCCTATTTCATGCCTGGTGACATATTCTAGTCCTTCTTGGACCTTCTTTGCACTCTCTGTGCACCACAAAAGGATGCCCTGTCTGGAGTTCTCTAATTATTTTATGTGTCTTGGTAATGATAATAATCATCATGATAATTTCTTTCATTTATATAGAACCCTAAGGTTTATAAAATTTCTTCACATGCCTTTCATTTAATATACCCAATAACTAGTGAGTTAGTGCCACGTGCCTATTTTACAGATGAAGTATCCTGAAGCTTAGGCCATTTTGGAAAGTGGGGGAGCCAGTCTTGAGATCAGGCCTTGTGACCTCACATACCCTAGGTTCTGCCCAGGATGGCACAGTTATCTCCTGCCTGGGTTGTGAGTAACTTGAAAACAGGATCCATATTTCATGCTTTCAAAATCCTGTTGTTTAGAATAACGGGTGCAAATTTCAATCCACAAAATCTAATGTGCAAAAAAAAGTAGCTTTATCGTTTTGTGACTTATCATCTCTGCTCTAGGTCTTGATTCCAGTGCACGGTGGAGACGATCTCATTCACCTCTCCTTTTCCCTGGAGTTGTGGCGCCAAGGGCCGGGGTTGGGGCTGTGGGCCATTCCTGTGTCATTCCTGTCCTGTATGGGAGGCCCTTCGGTTTAATAACTCTCCTTGTCCTCCAGGGCCACCGTTGCACACATAGGTGCCTGCCTGCCCTGCTGAGCCGTGACCACGCGGAGATGGCTGAGCCCTGCCTTCCTGGACACCCCCGTCAGACGTTTCTACTTTACGTTGTTGCCATCTCTCCATTGCTCTCAGATTTTCTGAACCTATCTGGCTTCTGTCACCACCATCCTACCAGGAGTGGGACAGAAACAGGCTCCACTGCCCGTGGACACACCTGCCTCTCAACGCTCTCTGCCTCCCCTCCAGTCTCCGGCCATCACCCCGGGCCTCACCTACCCGTGGGCTCCAAGTCTCACTCTGACATTGTACGTTCTCCCAGACCCACTGCCTTTGCCAAAACCCTTCCCATTTCCTCTAGGGCCTCAGCTTGGAAGCCAGGAAAAGACTCATTTTCTCATTTTTCTCTGTCATTCTGCTTTATAATCTCTTCTAAGAGGCAGAAGATGCCACATGCTGTGTCTGCTGGAACAGGGACAGGGCTGTGGGGTGCAAAGAAATACAAGATTCGAAGGGAAAAAACTACAGTTAACTGTTCAAAATATTTCCTAAGCACAGTGGCAATATGCTCATCGCATAGTAAGATTTCTTGATTTTATTGATTCTAAATCGTGCCAGCGCGTGTTGTGATAAACCAGCCTGGAGGCATCCTGCTTGAGTTTGAACCCGGCTCTACCACTTACCTGCTGTGTGACCTGCTTCAAGTTACCTACCTTTCTGTGCCTCATTTTCCTCATGTGTAAAATGGGAATAATAACAACTTTATAGAGTTATTCTGAGGATTAAATAAGCGAATGTACGGAAAGCCCAGAGAATAGCACCGGACGCACAATAGGTGCCTAATAAACGTTAGCTGTTCTTATGAGGTGTGAGGTCCTTGGGCTCGGTTAGAGCCTTGGAAACCCACTCGGGAAGATGACACACAGCCTGGCTGAGGTTTGGGAGGATGTTCTGATACTGCCTGGCTTAGTGCCTCCCCCGCCCCCTGCATTTATCTCTAATCACTGTCACCAGGAGATTAAAGCTGCCACTTTGTGTGGTCATGTAACAGGCACTGTGGTTTGGCATGGAAAATAAAGTCCCTCTGGGGACACATAACTTCATATTCAGCAGCATTTACATGAAGGATGATGAAGTATTTATAATAAGAAATCAAATTGATTTGCTTTCCAGAAACATAAGCCATAGAATGCCAAATGGAATGAAGATGCGTGGAGAGAATCTGTATCCCAGAACCAGCCTATACCTGGGAGGCCATCCGCTCGGTTCCTCCTGTATTAGAGACTGCGAGGCCTAGGGTGGGAGAGGGGGAGGCATTTGCCAGGATCACACTGGTCGGTCGCAGAGCTGGATCTAGAATCAGGTGGGCTGCTTCCCAGTTATGGCTCCGACTTCATCCAGCCGCCCCGGGTCTCCAGGATGCTCCAGCTGAGTCATGCCCCCCTTCTCGGGCAAGCCTTTCCTCTTGAACCCCTCTGTACCTCCCACTCCTGACAAAGTGTGAAGAGACTCCAGGGTCCACTTACCTCCCTGCCTCAGAGCCTAGGGCCAGTCTGAGCTTAACTCAGAGATGGCGCCCGGGGGCAACTCGTCTCATTTCTCTAAGCAGTAAATGGTTTCTCTTTTGAAAATGCTTAGTGCAGCCTGACCTGCTGACCTCAGAGTGGAGTGAGGATGCGGTGTGACAGTGGGCGCCCAAATGCGTGGAGTTTAAGTGGACGTAAATCAGAAGCAGCCAGGTTGACCCCTCGCTTGCCTGTGTTGACTCCAGCACGCCTTTGAGACGTTAGCGATCAATACACACGGGCCAGCCATAGCCTGTTCTGAAAGCCTTGAGGACGAGTGTCCGGGACACCCGATTCACGGCCTCGTCCGCAGTTCCTGGCCCTATAGGAAGAGCGGTGTTCTTCAACCTCGCACATTTGGCGTCAGTACCTCTTAGTTAGAGACCACTAGATGAGGCTGGATCCTCTCCAGAAGGTTCCGGTTTAGTCTTTTAGGAAGCGGGCCCCTGGCTCCTTGTTTCTAAAACTCTATGTGCCGCTTTTGAATACCCCCACCCCCACCCCCACCCCCGGGCCCACGGAACTGGCTGTGGCATCCGGAGAGATCCCCACGCTGCAGCCGCGTCTCTCTCGCGTTAGACTAATCTCCAAATTGTGTCTTGATTGTCCTTTTAGAGTTTGGGGCTGTAAAATCAGAGCTTGGCAGTAGGTTTAAGCATTTCTTCAAGGGCACCTTCGAAGTCCCCTGAACTTCCGTGTGCCAAGACGTCACTGAAGAGGGAATGAGCCCTAACTCTCCTGTAGATATAGGGACTGCATTCACTAAAAAACAAACTGAGAGTGTATGTTTTTTTTCTGATTGCAAAAGTAATACACGCTCATTATGGAAATCTTGGAAAATGTAGGAAAGGACAAAGTCAAAAGTCAAAATCATTTGTAGTCTCACTTAGATCATCACTTTGATATATTTTCTCAGAGTTTTTTTTTTTTAAAGCACGTATGTGTATATGCATTTCATATATTTCATGGTGTGCTGGTAAACCAGCTCTCAAAAAAAAAAAGAAAAATCCCTGGTTTGTAGCATTAGCCGATATCTATCTTGTAAATGCTCCCACCATGGCTGATTTCAGGCAACCAATAATTTAACAACTGACTTTCAAAATTCCTCAAGATTTAACATTTGGCCAGTAGAAATCAGCTCCAGCACAGCACTGGTTGAGATCACATGGGATGCGGCTGTATGCCCAATTTTTTTCATTTAATATTATGAACCATTTTGCAACCATCATTGTAGTAATTGATTCAGGCAGGGTCATCAGTGGATGCACTGGGTGAAAGGCTGTTGGAAAAAGGATATTCACGCTGTTTCAAGGTATCACCCGACAGCTTCCTTATTACTTGCAAAGGGATCAAAGTACCTTTTCGTAGGAAAGGCCTGGCAGTAATCTTGTTAGATAAGGAATCAAATATATCATCCCCAATAATGGAACAACTCAACATGTTGGGCCTCTTGGCGGATAAAAGGGGAAGAATACACTGTTACCTGGGGAGTATTTTTGTTGACAAGGTCTAACCAAAACATAATCATGAAGAATCCATCAGACACCCAGATTGTGGGGCTTTTGACAAAACAAGCCTGAACTCTTAAAAAAAAAAAAGTCAATGTCGTGAAAGAAAAAAACAAAAGGGCTTGGGATGGCTATGGATTAAAAGGAGACTAAAGAGATATGCCGACAAAATGCAACACACGATTCCTGATTGGGTACTGGATTTAAGAAAGAGCTAAAAGGACATTTTTGGGACCACCGGAGAAAGTCGAATATGGACTCTCTATTAGATCGTATCATTCTGTCAGTCCTGATGTCTGGTGTGATAAGGGTGGTTCACATAGGACACAGGGCTGGTTGTCAGGCGAGGAGAGTGTGCTGCTGTGCTTAGGAGTGAAGTGACAGTGTCTGCAGTCTACTTGCAAAGGATTCCGCAAAAAAACCCCAAAACAACAGTACATACACCCAAATGTGAACATAATGGGGGCGAGTGGGAGAGAAGGAATGTGGCAAACGTTAACAATAGGTGATCTAAGTAAAGGATATATTGGTTTTCATTGTATGATCCAACTTTTCTGCCAGTTTAAAGTTTTTTTAAAATAAAAAGTTAGGGGAGAGCCAGCCCTGATGGCCTAACGGTTAAAGTTCGGCGTGCTCCTTTTCGGACGCCCAGGTTCATTTCCTGGTCGTGGAACCACACCACCTGTCTGTCAGTAGCCGTGCTGTGGCAGCAGCTCATACAGAAGAACTAGAACAACTTACAACTAGGATATACAACCATGTACTGGGGCTTTGGGGAGGAAAAAAAAAAAGTTAGGGGAAATTATTATGATAGTTGTCTTCACAAAATACAGTTATTTTAATGATGCATATTATTCCACCTTAGAAATATGCTCAATTTGTTTAACCAAGCCTGCTACTAGATCATATATGTTTAGCTATAAACTGGGGACATCCTTCTAATTAAAACTCAGCATGCATTCACGATTGTGTCCTCTGCTGGACTCCTTATCCTATCACATCATACCAAAGGGAAAGAATTCTTAAACAGTTTTTAGGCTCTGATGGGATGAATTCTCATGCTTTAAGCTTACGTGACTGACTGATCAACTAGATGCCTGGTTACTAAGATGACAGAAGGAAACATCCCTGTGGCCTACTTCAGAGGGTTGGGTGAAGGGCCAGGATGTCTATCAGAGACGTTAAGATGTTCTACACAAGCAGATGTGGAGAGCAGGTTAGAGGAGCCTGGGTAGCTTTGAATAATAATAGGCCCAGTTCCTACCCCAGCATGAGTTGAACCAGCATCTCAGGCGTGGGGCTCTGGCCCTAATTTGCTTTATAAGCTCCCTAGGGGATCCTGAGGTGCAGCTAGTGTTGAGAGAGGCTGGTGTAGTAGGGTCCAGAAGGAATGGGCCAGGAGTGGGGAGGAAGCCTGGGTGGTGGGAGGGAGGGGAGAGAAGAGGTACTAGGCAGCCCTAAAAAGGGACTGGAGAGAGAGAGAGAGAGAGAGAGAGAGAGAAAGTAAAAGTGATTAGGAGGGACTTGAGAAAGTTAGGTTGGGTGGGATAGGATGTGATGTGACTTTCTTCTCTCTCTCCCCAGGGCCCTCTAGTGAATTTATAATTACTCTTCAATGCTGTTGTAGTTGGGATCTTTGGGGGGGTGGGGGCATGATGTCTAAACTTGTCTCAAGGTGGGGACCATGTGAGAGCCGAGGAGGTCTGAAGAGGGCTCTGCACACTCCAGTTACATTAATTCACAGTGGGGGCTAGCGTTGACAGGCTGCACAGGACAGTGTCATCTTCCGTCTTGCCGCCCGCCCTTGGGGCACAAGGCCATGGGCTGGCTCTGCCGGGTCACTCTTTTCTCCTCCTGGCCAACCCATTGTAGAGGTCACAGAAGTATCATAATTCTATTATTTTCTTATTAGATTTAAGAGACACTCAGAGTCTTTTGATTTGATGAGAACACACCATAGTTTCCAAGGTGGTATCGATTCGAAGCCAATCAAGGTGATTCAAACCACAACAGAAATCTCTCTTCGAGAAGGCTCATTTTGCTCTTTCTTCTCTCCTAAAAGGGCATGTCTGCTTCTTGTTACACTTTCTTTATAGTGTAAGAGATAGCTAGGCTTCCTCTTCTGAAGATATACCTGGAGATTTTAAGCAGTGATTAGTTTTGATAGTTTTTCAGCTTCATTTGCATCTGCATCAGAAAATTGAATATCTTCTTTCTCCATAGAGCCTGCTGAGGCAGTTGTTGAGAGGTGAGAAATAGTTGTTAATTTGTGCTTTTTTCTTTTCTGCCATAATTGCCTTTTTTAGGACATCAACCATCATCAAAAACAAGACTTGTGTACTTTAACAAAAGCAACAAATGTATTTTGTGTGTTTCCTTCTGTAAAAGCGCATAATTCTTTCTTAATAAGAACATGTAAATGAAAGCTGAAATGTATGTTTTTTAAAAATAAAAGTTAGATCATTTCAGCTAGGACAACTTAAGAAACAAAATGTTGGATTATGTGGTCACCTCAGTCTTCCTCTTTGTTCACGGATGAAAAGAGAAAGTTGAGGTGCATTTTTCCACCTTATCAATTCTTAGGCAACTTGTCACTTTGGAATTGACTAGAGCAAAGAGAAAATACTATTTTTAGAAAACAGTGAGAAGGTTTTCCCACTCTAGAAGGATTTTGAAGACTGCCTGCAATTAAAATTCCATGAGGCTAGGTTGGAGTCACACACTCAAATGCCCACAGGGGCTGTGCAACAAAAACGACTGAATTACCTTGACGTTATGTGACGCTTGGAACTCTTAGTGTTAGAGGAGCAACATAGAGTGCTGGAGACCGTGTAAAACTGGAAACGATCAGCTGCATCTAATGGGGAAGTCACTTCTCAGCTTCAGCACAGTTTTTTTTTTTTTTTGATGAAAAGCCAGAAATCTATATTTTTATGTTAAGTTTCTCAATTCTTAAATGTTGGTCTATATTTCAGTAGTATATGGGCCAAGCAAAACTTATTTGTGGGCAAGGTTTGGTTCTCAGGTTGACAGTCTGAGATATCGCATCAGGTAGGAAAAGCTGAAGCAGAGTGTTGGCGGAAGGGGGCGGATGCACAGGGTGTTCTGGGGGAGGATCTGGCGGGCTTGGTGGTGGGCAGAGTGCAAGGAGGGGCACAGCCTGAGAGCTTGCTTTGGTGAAAGGAGTGTGTATGTGTATGGGGAGTGAGGAGGGCAGATGGGGAACCGGAGGAAAACGAGTTCTGTTTTAACAAGTTGCACTTGAGTACATGACTGGGCATATCCAAGAGGAAAGGACAAGGAGGATGTGATTAACCTTGACCTCAATATGCGTCTACAGTATTACGCAGCTGCAGTGTTATATGATCTGAGCTAGTGTCTGGTATCATCAAGAAGGCATTTGTCTGTACTTTGTCCTGCTCTCTGCACTTATCAGAAGATCTGTTCTGTATGTCACTTAACAAACAAACACTCTTTTTCTCTTAAATTACAAAAGTAATATTTTCATTGCAGAAAAATAAGGAAATGCTGAAATTGAGAAAGGGAAAAATTGCCTATAATCCTACCACCTATAATAACAATTAATGGTTTCATATTTATCCTTCTAGTCTTTTTTTTTATAAATGTTGTCAGGGAAGAGGGAGAATTCCCCCCCTCCGCCCTTTCCCTTAAGGTTCTTATGGCTGGCCAAATAATTAAAAAGACAGGTTAGCAGGAGAAAAGAATACCAAGTTTAATAACATGTATACATGGGAGAAACCAGGGAAACTGAGTTTCTAAACACAATAGCGAAGGTTTTCATCTTAAATACTATCTTCAGCTAAAGACAAAGGAGGATGTTAGGGGGGTAGTGGTTTGGGATTTCAGAAGGGAAGAAGACAATTCACAGGGAGAGGGAAATGTGAATGTTTGTCAGACAATGCTTTGTAGGACCACCTATAGAGAATGTGGCCTGAGAGACAAGAAATCACAGTAATCAAGAGTATGTAGATTTAAGTCCTCTCCTTCCGTCCTGATAAGAGTTTCCACAGATAAGGCCATCCCCACCTCCTCCCAGTCCACAGAGGGAGATACCTTTACAAATGTAAACGTTTGGTAAACAGAGCTTTGAAAAGAATGGGCTTAGTGAGGACCCTGCCAGTCTGTCCATACCCAGAGTTAAATTCCTTTAGGCAGTTAGTGGGGGAGGTCAAATGTCCGTTGGAGAAAATAATCAAGGTAAAGAGACATATTTCAGGGTGGCCAATTTTTGATCTCCCACAGTATATACTTAAATATTTTACAGAATTGGAATCATATTGTAAATACTACATTGCAATCTGCTTTTCCCCCCTAAAATATCTTGAACATCTTCCCCTATCAGTGAAATAATCTGCTATGATGTGATTTTCAATGGCTGTTTGGCATTTATGCCATTTGATGGAGGTGTCAGAATTTATAGCTAATTGTCGATACATGTCCAAAACATATAACACGAGATCTACCCTCTTAACAAACTTCCAGGTGTACGATACAGTATTGTTAACTATAGCACAATGTTGTACAGCACATCTCTAGAACTTTTTCATTCTGCATGACTGAAACTTTATACCCATTGAACAGCAACTCTCCATTTCCCTCTTCCCCCAGCCGCTGGCAACCACCCTTCTACTCTCTGCTTCTATGAGTTTGACTACTTTAGATTCCTCATATAAGTGGAATCATACGATATTTGTCCTTCAGTAACTGGCTTATTTCTATTAGCATAATGCAATATTCATCCATGTTGTAGCATATGGTAGAATTTTTATCTTTTTTATGGCTGAATAATATTCCAAGGTAAGTATAGACCACATTTTCTTTATCCATTCATCCATTAGTGGACATTTAAGTTGTTTCCATCTCTTGGCTATTGTGAACAATGCTGCAGTGAACAGGGGAGTGCAAATAGCTTTTCAGGATCCTGATTTAAATTCTTTTGGATAAATACCCAGAAGTTGGATTGCTGGATCATATGGTAATTCTGTTTTGAACTTTTTGAGGAACTACCATACTATTTTCCATAGCAGCTGCACCATTTTACATGCCTATCAGCAGTGCACAAGTTTCTCCACATTCTTGCCAACACTTGTGATTTTCTGTTGTTTTTTTTTTTTATATAATGGCCATCCTAACAGGTGTGAGGTGATATCTCATTATGGTTTGGTTTGCATTTCCCTGATGATTCATGATGTTCAGCATCTTTTCATATGCTTGTTGGCCATTTGTCTATCTTCTTTGGAGAAATGTCTATTCAAGTCCTTTGCCCATTTTTTAATTGGCTTATTTGGTTTTTTGTTATTGAGTTTAAGAGTTCTTTGTATATTCTGGATATTAACCCCTTATCAGATATATAGTTTGCAGCCTTCCATTTTGTAGGCTGCCTTTTCACTCTGTTGATGGTTTCCTTTGCTGTGCAGAAGCTCTTTAGTTTGATGTAGTCCCACTTGTCTATTTTTGCTTTTGGTGTCATATCCAAGAAATCATTGCCAAGACCAATGTCGTGAAGCTTATCTTCTATGTTTTCTCCCAAGAGTTTTAAAGTTTCAGATCGTATGTTTAAGTCTTTAATTCATTTTGAGTTGATTTTTATGTTTTGTGTAAGATAAGGATCCAATTTCGTTCTTTCACATGTAGACATCTAGTTTCCCCAGCCCCATTTGTTGAAAAGACTGTCTTTTCCCCATTGTGCATTCTTGACACTTTTGTTGAAGATCAGTTGACAGTACATGTGTGGGTTTATTTCTGGGCACTCTATTCTGTTCCATTGGTCTGTCTGTCTGTGCCAGTACTATACTGTTTTGATTACTGTAGTTTTGTAATATGTTTTGAAATCAGGAAGTATGAGGCCTCCAGCTTTGTTCTTCTTTCTCAAGATTGTTTTGGCTATTTGGGTTTCTTTGTGGTTCCATATGAATCTTAGGATTGGTTTTACTATTTCTGTAAAAAATGCCATTGGGATTTTGATAGAAATTATATTGAATCCGTAGATCACTTTGGGTAGTATGGACATTTTAACAATATTAAGTCTTCCAATCCACGAACACAGGGTGTCTTTCCGTTTATTTTTGTCTTCTTTAATTTCTTTCACCAATATTTGTAGTTTCAGTGCACAGGTCTTTCACCTCCTTGGTTAAATTATTTTTAAGTATTTTATTCTTTGCGATGCCATTGTAAATGGGATTGCTTTCTTAGTTTCCTTTTTGGATTGTCCTTGTTTCTGGCACCATATTTGAAGCAATATATATGCAGACTAAAATGTCTCCGGAAGAGATTGATAATGGTGGGAAGACTAGAAAATTTGCTGTATGAAGGAAAGTTTGAGAAACGTGGTGGTAACTAGCCTGGAATAGAGAAGACCAGGGTGGACAGATCACCGACATCAAAGCCAGTCACTACCAAAAGGCATGCTTGGCTTTTCTCTGATGATGGAAGCTCTCCAACTTTGGGATAGAGGCATCATTACAGTGAGAGGTTTCTATATTCACGAAGACACTCGTCATACATTTGGTTAGGAGTCTGGGGTTGAGATTCATTAGATCTGTGAGTGAATTCTAGCTGGGCCACTTGTCAGCTGTGAGACCTGGGGCAAGTTATTTGAGCTCTCTGAATCTGAATTTTTTCACTTATCAAGTGGGAAAAAGAACAGTATCTTCCTCATAATAATGCTATGAGATGTATCCATAGCATGGTAAGTCATAATTCTGAAGACTTAGAGTGTTCCCTCCTCTTTGGTTATTTTGATGAATGTTATTGAGAATTTTAGTGAATATTATTGAGAACACACAGCGACGTGCCTGGTGCTGTGTTCTTAAGAGGATTACACAGAGACAAAGATATGATCTCTGCCCTTGAGGGGAGTACAGAGACACAAGAGGGAAGAAAGTGAACTTGACACTGAGAGATGGGGAGGGGGGCATTTTCCAGAAAATAAAGAATGGGGCACAAAAATGTATGTAAACAAGCAAACCATGTAACAAACCAACAAATATATTTGTGAATAAACAGCAACAACAAAAAGAAAGAAAGAAGGAAGAAAAGAAAGGAAGTAAGAAAGAAAGCCACAAAAATTCTCACGTTAGTTTGGTAATTTTTACCTTTTATTTTCCAAATTTTATGCAATATTAATGTAACCACGTCAAGAAATTTTATTCTCAGCCACTGCTGAAGACTACATAGAAAAAGAGAGGAAAGAATGAGGAGGGACGAGGGGACCGTTGACATTTAGGTTACATTACATTTAAAAATAACTTTATTTTTCAGTACTATAGAGAAACCCATATTTGGCAACACAAGTAGATTTTAAGGATAAATTTAGCATGCTACAATCTGCAAATAACTTTTAATCCGTTAGTTGCATCAGTATTTTTGTAGCCAGTAAAGTGGTGCTGATTTATGTCTGCTTTTAAAGAAACCATTTAGAGAAAGGTTGTTTCCAGTCATTGAAACAACAAGCTTGAGAATTTTTAGATTCACAAAAAGCTATTTTCTGAGGGTGGTTAGACTCTAAATGTAACCCACGTGTAAAAATATAGAAATGTCATCCCGAGTCACATAATAAAGCTAATAGGTCAAAGACCACATTCAAATGAAGCTTTTAATAAATATTCTGGTAAATGAAAAATTCCCTTATTTGCTCAGCAGATACTGATTGAGTTCTGCGCTTGGCCATGTCTCCCGCTGTGTGCTGGGGATACCTACGCTTGGTGTTGTCAGACTTTACCCCTCTGTCCTCTGGAGAGATTAAGCAGAGGTCATTGTTACCAGGTCAGGGAAATTGTAGAGGACATTCTTGCCATGAGTGAGAGCTCGAATCGGATGACTGCCAAGCTTCTGTGTTCCTATGGCATGGCAGCTGACTCTCAGCAATTCCATGGCATGGCTTCGTTTACAGCCAGTTGAGAAAGAAGCGTGTATCTCTGGAGTGGTTTTATTCTTATCCCTGAATTTCTCACTGTGGGCATAATGCAGGAGCACAGCTACCCTCTGTGTGTCCCACAGCCCAAGTAGAGCAGCAGGTCTCTCAGCAGGATGGCACGCCCGAGACACCATCACACCTGCTATCCCAAAGCTCTTTATTTTCACTTTCTACCTTGATGAAAAAATTAGCAATTTTTACCTATCTCAGAAAAAAAAAAAAAAAAAAGAACCATGCATTATGTTTGGCATCCATTGATACTGATGGGAACTGGGTAGCCTTCTGGGAATGATCCCAAACTGTATCCATACTTGGGGGTTCAGACATGCAGGAATGGAGTGGAGAAACCGACAGACACTTAATTGCAAGGGGGATGAACATGAAGAACCTGGAAGAGAATCCACCACGGGGAAAGGAGGACAAGCCATGGTGAGACTGACTCAGCAACGAGGTTGAGGGTTGAAGGGGACCAGCATTTCATTAGTCACAGTATTTGGCTGTGACTTGAACCTGCCTGAGCCCAGCCCCCCTGGAAGTGTATATGTGGCTTGGGGAAGAAGGGGCTGTTCGTGTCTAACTCCTGGGGCCCCAAACAGCTCTCACAGAGTGTACCACCGGGCAGGAGACAGGTGAACTCTGGCACCTCCGAGGGGCAGTAGAGAGCACTAGGGTGTGGTCAGCACAAAGATGAGTGGCCCAGATGAGTGGCGACAGTGGCAAGATGGTGAGTACAGTGTTGGGCAGCTGGGGTGGGGAGCTGAGGTGTGAGCATCAGAGTTTTAATTTGCATCCTCCCATGTGCAGAGCAGTAGAGCATCTTCTCAAGTTCGTTAGTTACTCCACCTTCCTTTCCCTTAAATTGGATCTTCATATCCTTTGCCTATTCTTTACTATTGAGTTGACTTTTGTTGTATTTAAGAATTCTTTTATAAATTCTGGAGACTAATCCATTGTCAGTTAAATCTGCTGCAAATATCTCCTCCCAGCCTGTGGCTTGTCTTTCTCTTTTGTTCATGTGTCTTATCATGCAGGAAGTTTTAATATTAATATTATCAATTTTATCAGTCTTTCACATTATGGTTTGCATGTCTTTTTGCGTCTTAAGACATTCTTCCCAGCTCCAAGGGCATAAATATGTTTTCCTAAAATATTTTCAGAAATAAGGATTCTTCTGTCACTAGTTGCTATGGCTCATCATTATGATTTTGAAATTCATCTGTGGTGATGAGTGTAGCTGTGGTTCATTCATTTTTACTGATCCACAGAATTCCGCTGTGTGACTAGATCACAAATTATTTATCCCGTCTATCAATGGACATTTCATTTGTCTTCATTTTTTGGCTATTGCAAACAACACTGCAAAGAGCATTCTTGTACTGTCTCTTGGGCATACGGAGAAGTTTCTGAGGGTGGAATTATTGGATCATAGCTTAAGCGCATCTTAAACTTTTCTAGGTGAGGAAAATTGTTCCAAATTGGTTGTATCAAGTTACAGTCTCTGCATAAATGTAGAAACGTTGACAAGACCTCATGACATTGCCAACGCTTATCGTTATGATTTCCTTCCTTCTGCTTCCTTTAGGTTTACTCTGTTTTTCTTTCTCAAATGTCTTGGGTACTTTGCTGATTCATTTTCAGCATTTAAGGCTATAAAATTGTCCCTTTTCTGCTTTAGCTGCATCCTGTAAGTTTTTTTATGAAATTTTTTTACATAATCTCCAACTTACAGAAAAGTTTCAAGTAAAATATAAAAAATTTGTCATGGAGTGTCAGAGCCTGATGGGGTAAGAAGCATGTCTGTCCACCTGGGGGAGAGGCAGCAGCAGTGGGGAGACTGGTTTCAAGGGGGATGGGTCCAATGTGTCGCTCTACTAAGGATAACAGGAGCCAGGCTTCTTGCTCTTGGAGAAGGGAGTTAACCTACGGAGGGGAGATAACTAGAATGATCTCTTGATGTTGGACTGGAATTGGAGGCATCTGTGTGAGGTCTGTGGGCCCTCCTCACGCAGCTTGGACTCTGACACCTGGCAGTAGGCTGCCCCTCTGTGTGGCTGCCCTCCTCTCCCTGCTGGGACTCTGGCACCTCCCATCAGGCACCCCCCTTAGCCTGGTGGATGCCGTCCTCACCAGGTTTGGGCTTCAACACCCCACACCAGGCTGCTTCCTTGCACAGATGCCCTCCTCTCCCGGCTCAGGCTCTGACTCCCCATGCCAAGCTGCCCCCCTGCATGGACATGCTCCTCACTCCTCTTGGGCTGCGACACCGGTTCCAGGTCACTCCTCTCAGTGGGCACCTATCAATATCTTGTTCTGTCCACCTAACGGCTTAGGACTGAATGGGTCAGGAAGGGAAGGGAAGGAGAAAGGCATCCCATAAGTTTTGATACATAATATTTTCAATGTCATTCAGTTTTAAATAATCTCTAATTTCCAATTTTGATTTTTCTGTACCCATGAGTTATCTAGAAGTGTGTTTTTAAATTTCCAAAAATGTACAGTATTATATTTAGTTGTCTTTTGGTTCTTGATTTCTATCTTAATTGCACTGCATTCAGAGCATATGGTTTATATGATACCGATTCTGGTGTTTATTATGATTTGCTTTGTGCCTAGTAAATAATAAATTTTTGCAAATGTGTTATGTGCTCTTGAAAGGTATTTCTAAGTGTTAGGTACATGGTTCTATACATGTCCATAGGTTGAACTTAATTGTATTATTCAAATGTTCTGTCCTTCCTAAATTTTTGTCTGCTTGACATATCAGTTACTGCTAGACGTGTAATAAAAATCTGCCGTTATGACTGAGGATTTATAAATTTCTCCTTGTAATTCTATCACTTTTTGTTTTGTATATTTTGTTACTAAGTTTGTTATGTTATTACAATTGTTATAGCTTCTGGGTGAATTACTCCTTTTATAATTATGTAGTTATTGATATTCTCAATAATGCTTTTTCTCTTAAAGTTTAATATAGCCACAGCAGCTTTTTGGGGGGCAGGGGGTAGTTAGTATTTCCTGGTATATCTTTTTCAGTCTTATTTTCAACTTTTCTGTTTCATGTTTTGACTGTTTCTCTTGTAAATATTACACATGTGGTTGTGGATTTATGAATTTCTCCTTGTAATTCTATCTCTTTTTCATTTTATTTATTTATTTATTTATTTGTGAGGAAGATCAGCCCTGAGCTAACATCCAATGCCAATCCTCCTCTTTTTCGCTGAGGAAGATTGGCCCTGGGCTAACATCCGTGCCCATCTTCCTCTACTTTATATGGGATTCCGCCACAGCGTGGCTTGACAAGGGGTGCATAGGTGCTCGCCCGGGATCCAAACCTGCGAATCCCGGGCCGCCGAAGCAGAGCGTGCGCACTTAACCGCTGCGCCTCCCAGCTGGCCCCCTACTTTTTGATTTTAAAACATTTTTAAACCAAATCTGGCAAACTTTTAAATGTTGTGTTTAGACTTTTACCATTTGTAATAAGTACTGATATAGTTATTTTTTTTTACCATCTTACTGTATGCTTTCTATTTATCTTGCTTTTCCCATGCATCTTTTACCTCCTTTTCTGCTTTTTCTATTGTTTCTGTCATTTTTAAAAATTTCCCTGTACGTCATAAGCACTTAGTAAATGCTGGCTAATATTATTTCCTTTGGTCATCAAGGAAACCCTGTGCTATATGTTATTAGGCATGGGTGTAGATTTGGAAATCCCAGTTTGTCTATTTTAGCTCTCAGCTTCTGCATCCTCAGAACACTGTCTTCCTCAGGACCTATCAGAGCCTCTAAACTGAAAACACAGTTTTGTATCTTACATTTTTACCACTTAATCATGTATCATGACAATTTTTCTCATGTCCATGCCTTGTAATATCTATATAATAGCCTATTGTTGGCCATGCATTTGTCTCCAATTGCTTTGTTATTATAAGTAATGCCGCAGTGAACATCTTTGTGCACAATTATAATTCCTCTCTTAGGATAAATTCTTTGAAATTGCTGATCAGAAGGAAGAACCATTTTAAAGGCCTTGCTAAGTGTTGCCAAGTTGCCTCCTGAAATGCCAGGCTCCTTTGTGTGGACATTTTCCAACAGAGTGTGAGAATGCCCAGAGAACATTGGGAGTCGGTTCTCAGGTCACGTTGACCCCTTCGGGGTCAGGCCTCAGGCAGAGTCTCAGTCAGGTCCAGGAGAAAGGCAGAGGGACTGGGAAGCTGCTGTCACGGGTCCTGGGAGCACTGGGTAGGCGTGGCTTAGGACTGGGATCTTGGGGTGAGAACCTAAGAGACTCTCTTGGGTCCCCACCTGCAGTGGGCTCAGCAGATGGACTCCCTGGGGCAGTAGGACCAGGCGCGGCTCAGAAACTGCAAGATACTCAGGGGGTCTCAGGTGTGCAGGCTCTCATTCCTGAGGGCCCTGGGGAGGCTGGGCGCTGGGGCCAGGAAGGAGGACCCCCTAGACGTGCCCCTCCGTCCCGCCGCACTGGAAGTACATGCGGCCCCTTCAGCTGGGGGAGCAGCCAAGTGTGCCCCGTGTTTGCCTCTGCGCCTGCTCCTGTGAAAAGCAAGCTTGTGCTCAAATCGCCGCGATCTGTTGACTCGGTGGATGATTTGCACGCCGCGGAGGTCTGGGCGCTTCCCTCTCCTCTCGAACTTTTCTGCCCGAGAGAGAGAGGGACAAGGAGAGGGGCCGAGGCTAAGGCCGCAGTCCGCCCGCCGCCGCCGCCGCGCTGCCAAGACCGGCGGCCGCAGGAATCCGCCGGGCAGCGGCTGGGACCTGGGTCGGGAGGGGCGCGGCGACTCGCCGTCCAGCCGCCCGCCCGCGGCACAAAGCCCGCCCTTGTTCGGCTGCCTCGGATGCGTGCCCTAGGCTCAGACCTCCCGGGGTCCTGTCCTGCCCGCGCGCGGAGCCGAGCGCCCGACCACGCCGGGAAGGGGACGTGCCGCCTGCCGCGGACTCCTGGTGCGGGGGGTGGGGGGGACACGCTCTGTCAGGGCTCCTGGGGCCCCGCATTGGGCTCTGCTTAGCCGTGGAAGGCCAGGCCCAGGCCCTGATGGCTTCGCCCCCAGCCGGTGGGTTCCTCCAGCTGTTGTGGGTCATGGGCGTCTGCCCCCTACGGAGGCAGTAAATGTGCCCTTGCCACCGTCACCCTGCAGTGGGCATGGATGAGGGGGCTGGGGTGGGGGTGGGGCAGAGGTGGACGTGGGCGCCAGGCCCCTTCCCCCGCCCTGCTTTGACATAGTATCCCACTCTGAGCATGCATGGGCCAGACTTATCCTCATCCTCATCCAACACACCCCTGCCTACCCACCTCCTCCCTCCAATACATGCTCATTACCCACCGCCCACCACACACCACAAGGAGTGGCCGCCCCTTTCCAGAGGCTCCTGACCCTGCATGGCATTCCTCACACTTGCATGTCTCATGACGATGGGCATCCATCCCTCCACTCACTACTCTACTTAGCATCCATTTATTGAGCGCCTGCTGTGTACCAGGCTCTGTTCCACAGGCTGGGAGTGCATCAGAGAACGAGGCAGACCCAGTCTCAGCCGCCGGGGTGCAGTGGCCTGACTCCAGAGCCTGTGCCTTCACTGCGGTTGACTTTGGCAGATCTGCCCCCGCTGGCCTCAGCTTTCCCTACCTACAGACTTGACATAATGGGTACACAGGACAAGCTGCAAGACCTGCGCAGTTATACTGAGGATCCCCTTATCGAAGACTGGCAAAGAGCACTGCCAAGACAAAAAAAAGAAATCCCAGGGAAATGAGGAGAAACGTGTGAAACCTGGGCACTCACAGTTGATAGGCATTAAATCAAACTGTTGTTTCTCGCCAGGTCCTGTTATTTTTGCTCAGCAAATTTGAGCAAGATTTTACGTTCCCATCCAGAGGGCAGAAAAGAAGAAGGCTGTGATCCTCGATGGGAAGGCTGACCCTGTTTGCTGAGTAGGCTGGGGTGGGGGGTTTGTGGGTGGGTTGGCATCGTCTGAACACAAGGGTGTTGGTGATAAGACCACAGGCGGGATCCTCCTCTGTCTAGAAACTCTCCATTCTCACCTTGTTCCCTGATACCAGCTCTGTCCACAGCTCTCCCCAGCTCACAAACCTTCAATGGCTCCCCATGACGACTGAATTAGGTATAAACTCCCCATGCCACAGCTGTAACACGACCCCCAGTCCATCTTCCCAGTCCCATCTCACGTGACCTTTCACACCTGCCCCCAGCTGCAGCCAAACAGGACAACTCATTGCTGCCTGTGCACCCTCTGTCTTTGCACTTGATAATCATGGTGGCTGACACACACTGTGTGCTAGGCCCTGAGCTTTTCTTACCCCAGTCCTACCAGGGAGGAAGTATTAGTGCCTGCCTTTTGACAGGTGAGAAGACTGACACTCAGAATAGCTCTTAACTGGCCCGAGGTCACCTGGTAAGTGGGAATTTGAACACAGACCTCTGAGTCCCTAGAATCTAAACTCTGGACTATTACATAGCCCTTTGGTGGGATCATGGTGCTGTGTCCTGTGTGGTCTCTAGTAAATGACCTCATGAAAATGCTAGAAGTTTTGGAGTGAGATACCAAAAGCATGAGACCAGTTGACCTGGATCTCTCGGGAGACCCCAAAGTGTCTCCTGTTAGATCTTTCTCTTTTCCCCCAGCACATGCTCATACCCCATACACTCCCACCTGGCTCAACTGTGCCCCACCTTCTCTGCTAGCTGCCCCCTGGCTGACTCCGTGGAGAACAGGGTTCTGGACAGTGAGCAGCAGCACCTTCCCTTCCCAAGTGCCCAGGGTGCAGAGATGGAGCCGGAGAAGGTGTGCTGTGATGGCCTGGCTCTCTGGGACCCTCACTCTGCTCAGTCAGCACTCTGGTTACCGTTTAAGATAACTGAATGCTATGACCCCCTGCCGTGGTGGAGGGAGCGGGCCGGGGGCGGGTGGTGAGCAGTAGCCCAGGTGCTGTGGTCACAGGAAGGGGCCTCCTAACTTCTGGTGGAGACGAGCACCCACCCCGGTGGGAAGGAGGGAAATGTTGCGGTCTTCTGTGCTTTTCCGAGGTCCCAGAAAGCCCCAAAGAGTGCCGAATGGGCAGTCCAAGAGAGCAGAGCAGGTCATGGGCTGGTGGAAGGCCATCTGTTACAGGCCTTTCCTGGGTTTTGCCCACTGCCCCTTAGGCCCAAAGGTCAGGTGAGGCAGTTGAGGAAAAAATCCTCACTGTGAAGTGTCTGAGGCCCTTCTGAGATGAGAGAATGGCCCCCTTTCAGCAGCACCGCTTGGAGCCAGGACAGTGTTCCCAGAGGGAGCAGGCCGGTGAATGGTCATCTGTCTGCCCACATGGACCAAGGCCTGGCCTGCGAGGGAGGAGACTCCACTTCTGGTTTCTGTTTGCAAATTCAGGGGCTCTGGAGTACTTCAGTAAATAAACACCTACTTATTGAGCTCCTACTGTGTGCATGGCACTGTGAGGGACACAAAGAAGCACTGATCTGGAAAACCACAGATCAGAATTTATCCACGCAAATGAGTTTGCTCCCCGGGGAGGCTGGATACTCGCATATCCAGTGAGGCCGTCACTATTTGAGGAACTACTCCCAGCCCCTTCTCCAAACTATCTTGAATTTTCTCAGTGGAGATGGGTGATGTTTTAAAATTAAAAATAGCTAATAGTCGTTTGGAGCTCAATCATCCATTGCCTGCTATGAACCAGGCATTGTTCTTGTTGCTTGGGGATGAGAATATCCTGGAAGTCTTCATGGTTTGCTAGGGGTGATCAGCAGGTTGGTCAGCCCAGTGACCAGCTGGTCATCCTTCTAAGGGCCCCCTGGCCCACCGGGTCAGGGAATCATCCCAGCCCTGGGAGAGCACAGCTCATGCCTGGTATAAGGCAGGCAATGACAATGCTCAGGAGTTAAGTATAATGACGGCAGCCCCGGGGGTACTGGGGGAGCAGAGAGGAGGGAGCCGTAACCACACAGGGAAGGGAAGGGGACTCAGCCAAGGCTCTCCTGGAAAGGATAGCAATTGCCAGTGTTTGCTGAGCACTCTTTATGCACTAGGCTTGGGCTAAGCACTTTACATGGATTAATTATCTTGCTTTGTCATCACAGCCCTTCCAGGGAGATACAGTAGGATTCCCTGTCCACAATTTACATATGAGGACACTGAGGCACAGGGAGTTTAAGTAACTTGTCCAAGATCACACAGCAGGGAACTAGATTCAAACTCAGTTGGTCTGATCCCTGAGTCAACTGTTTAACCTCCACACTGTGCTGCTTCCCGGGAGAAAGGGAGATGGCAAACGGCTAACTGATCAAGTATAACCAAATTTTAATGGAGATGGCAAATGGCTAACTGATCAAGTACAACCAAATTTTAATGAGCCTGGTTTTCTTGGCTGTGAAGACAGTTCCTAAAGAGGATTCGTGAGCCGTGGCAGTGTCACTGGGTGCAGTGCTCGGCCTCCTGTGGCGGAGCGTATAGAGTCTTGGAGGAACACCGGTTTGGGAGGCAGCACCCGGCTGTCCCCCTTCCTGCTGAGTGACCTCAGGCACTAACCTCTGGGCACTGGTTTCCTCATCTATAAAATGGAGCTATTGACACCAGTTTGGCAGTGTTCTTATGAAGACTGAAAGGATCATTTATGGAAAGCATTTAGCAGAGTAGCCACTCCATGGATATCAATCCTCCTTTCTCTTCTTAAAGAGATTATTCAGAAGGACAGCACTCATGCATAGGTTAGTGGGATTAAAATCGTCATAGTCTCTGCCATCACAGGCCTGTTAAAAAATGCAGAAGACAAATGGCCAGATCAGAAGTTGGCACAAGAACCAGAGGAACTGCCCACTTCAGTCCTGGAGAAAGGACTGAAGGGGAAGAGAAAATGCCTGTCCTTGTAATTTTTGCTGCCCTACTTGAATGAGTCTGCTCTCTGGCCCCCAATAGAATCATTTGCTGTCTCCACTCTGGCATAATTAATAGTGATACTACCCATCCTTCGTGTTGACCCCTTTACTGTGTAGGACGTGTTCACAGTGAAATCACTGTCTCACAGCTGTTGTCTACCACATGCTGTGCAGAGGTGATGGCCGCATTTTCCACCAGGGAAACTGAGGCCGGGAGTGAGTGCCGTGTAATTAACAAGTAGAATCAGAACTAGAAACCAAGAGTCTTCTGAGTTCCCCGCAAAGCACGCCACAAGACAAATCCTTGGGTGCAGATCATTTATTTGCTAGGTCATCCTAGTGAGGGAGTGGGGAAAGTGAGATGGGGAAGAGAGGAAGGCCCATAAAGGGTACATTAATAGGTAGGTTACAGATTGGGCAACTGAGGCTCCACCTCCCTGGGGGCCTCTGAGAAACCATGTGGAACATGCCTCAGACTTGTGCCCATCTCTACTACCCAGGACAGGAGGTTGGAGCATGAATCCACTAACTCCTGTCCCCTGTTGGTTGAGGGTTGCTTCTGGGAGTGTTAATTCCTGGGCTTTTGTTAATTTCTGGCAGTGAATGAGCTCTGGTCTGGGAGGAATCTCTCAGACAGATAAGAAGAGAGAGGAGGCAGGTGGTGAAGGGGAGTCTTACTTCTCTGAGCCTCTTCGGATGAGTATCTACCTTGTAGAGTTGTGAGAATCAAATGAGATGATACTAAAAAGCACTTAGAACATTCCTGGTGCATATGAAATTGCCGATATTCAATTTTTGTGGGACAAAAATGGAAATTTCACATAGTTCAAACTATGAACTGTGTAAGTGCCAATATATATTAACACTTGCTATTATCAGTTATAATATTAGTTTTCATATTTTGTACACACAAAGGGAGGCAGCTGGGAGTGCTAACATCCCCCAAGTCCTACACTTGGGATCTCTGGTGTTTTTCTCTCCTTCCAGGTATAGGAAGGCCCCACAGCCTGGGTGAGTCAGCAAGGGTCCCACTCAGAACTGACTCAGGCCCCTGCCCTCCCCTCTCATGACTGGCCTCCTTCATGCTCATTCTGGATGGGGTCTGGAATGCTCTGCTCACCCAGAATCCAAATGCCACGTCCTGCTGAGCTTGGGAGGAATTTCACAGCCTCTGTACAAACCCAGCCTGTGGAGGGACCCGACCCCTGGTCTGTCCCTGGGGCTGCTTCACCTCCAACTGCTGGCTCCCTGGGCAGGAGGTGTGACGGCCATCACCACGTGCACGCTGGTCTCCATGGCCCCCGTCTCACAAGTCCTGGATGTTGACACATCTGATTCGGGCTGTTTTCTTGGCCTGGAAAGGGACAGACATGGTCTGAGATCCTGGGGACACAGTGAGGAAGCTCTGGCAGCTTTTTGCCCCCTGCCTTCCTCCTTCTGCAAAGAACAAACCCCGTCGGAACACACCATAAACAAAGTCTAAAGACAAATGACACACTACTGGGGGGAAGTATTTGCAATCTGTATCACAGGTAAAGTGTTGACATTTTATAAAGAGCTCTTTGAAATTGAGAAGAAAACGAGCAAAAACCTAATAGAAAAATGCGTAAATGACATGAGCAGATGGGTCATAGAAAAAAGAAAGGCAAATGGCTCTTAAACAGATGAAACTGTGTTCAGTCTCACAATTAGAGAGGTGTGTATTAAAACTTCACTGAACTATCACATCGCCTTATGAAATTCACAAAAATCCAAAAGTTTGACAATTTAGTCTGAGGCTGCACCGTCTCACACATTACTGTGGGGGTGCAAACGGAGGGGAATTCGGCAAAATCTAACCAAGAGGCATGTCCATTACCCTTTGACCCTGCAATCTCCTTCGGGAATCTACCCTGAAGATACTACTGGACAAATAGGTCGGTGGTTATTCACTGTGGCATCATTTGTCAAAAGAAAAGATGGGAAGAACCCAAATGCCCATCAATAGGGGACTGGTTGAATAAACTCTAGTATGTCCACGTAATGAGTACCAGGCAGGCCTAAAAAATAATATTGGAATTCTCTATGAAAACATATATAGTGATTTCTAGGATATGTTGTTAAGTGAAGAAAGCAAGATGCCGAACAGAGTATGTAGTGTTACCTTTTGTGTAAGAAAGAAATGGAAATAATTAGATATCGACATAATTGCTCAGTGTGCAAAACAGAAACTAAAGAAAATAATTGCATATTCAGTGGGGAGGGGCTGCTAATGAACAGGGTGGAGAAGATCAAGATGATAGCAAGATTTTTCTGAGTACACCATTTTATATAGTTATAATTTTTGAACTATGTAAATGTTTTATGTCTTTGAAAATAAAATTAAAGGAAAAAAAGCAAACCCTAAAACTAAACATAAACAGAAGCAAATGCACCTAACTCCCTGTTACATTGATAATATTACGTCATAGAGAAACTAATTATTTGAAACAGCTTTTTAACATAGCATTCTGACTGGAGTGAAATATATTATAAGGAGAGAAACAACTGCAAGGAAATTTTAAATTTCACTTAGTAGGTTTTTTGCTAGAAGTGACATTAGTATTCTAATTTTGAAACTATTTTATTTTTATAGAATAAAGCAAATAAGAAAATACATTAATTGTATTAGGAACCAAGATTTTCAGTATAAGGGAAAAGAGATACAAATATAAAATAAAAGAAATTTAGAAAATAAAACTTGCTCTATTAAATTTTCCTTAAAAATTGTAAGGTTTTAAAACTTTACCTCCTGTCTCTGTCCTCTGAAAAGCACCTATAGCAGTGACACCCCGGTGGCATTGAGCACACCCAGGGCCCAAATCTTGTTTTTTTTTTCTGAGGAAGATTCACCCTGAGCTAACATCTGTTGCCAGGCTTCCTCTATTTTCTATGTGAGCTGCCGTCACAGCACGGCCACTGATAGACGAGGGGTGTAGGTCCTCACCCGGGAACCAGGCCTGGGCCCTGAAATGGAGCACGCTGATCTCAAGCACCAGGCCACTGGGGCTGGCTCCAGGTCTCGGTTTCCAAACGCTAAGGTGCTGGAGCTTGGCTGAGGCCAGCTCTGGAGCAGGAAAAGTACAGGATGAGCCTGGAATGTCTTTTGTGTCAGAATGCAAGGTGCATGAAAGATAAATGGAAGTCATGTCAAAAGAACACAGAGCCGAGTGGAAGGGGCTTCCTCTGAGCAAATGTGGCCCAATTTGAGCCAAATCACAGGGAACGATGATAGTAATTAATTGTAATACTATGAATTAAAAAGAGAGTCCTTATAGATGTCCCCCAAAATAAATACAGAGAGAGAGAAGGGGAGGAGGGCAAGCTCTCTCTCTCTTTTTAAACTGAAGAAGGTCTCCTTGCACATGTAAAAAGAGTGATAGAATTAGAAAAACCTTCCACAAGCTCCAGTGTAGTAATTGATTTAGGCAAAGATCGTCAATGGAGGCCAAAAGCATTAGGTGAAAGGTCACTGGAGAACTGCCCAGTGTCAAAGTAGCACTCCACAAAATGACTTATTTCAAAGAGAAAAATGTGCCTTTATGATGGGAATACCTGGAGGTCATCAGCCTAAACAGAAGATCAACTAGCGTAATTCAGAGTGAGGCAGCCAGATAGAATACGCCTTTTGGTGTGATGCAGTGTGAAGGGTGCAAAATCACTTATGAAATATTCTTACCAAAATTTTTAACTTGAATCTGCTCAGGCATCTAAACCCAACTTCTAGTTTATAAGAAATATGAGGATTGAGGAACAAGTGACATAACATCCACTGTGTGGGTGCAGTCAGACAACATGGGACCTTCTGCAAAGTCTAGACTCCCCAAAGAGCCAATCTCTTGGGTCTGGTTGCATAACTTGTGGGGCTCAGTGAAAAGGGAAAATGTGGGGTCCGTTGTTCAAAAAGCCAGAAAAAAGGGCTGTTAAGGATATTAAAAAATAAAGTTTTTTCCTTTCTTCCATAGTTTCTCTCTTGATTGGTCATGATGTTTTTTAATTTGCTATTTAATGCCATTTTAAGTAAAAAGAAATTAAAATTTTACGTTATTAGCATGAATTTTACTGTTCATCTTTATATTGTGCAATGCCACTTTTAAATACAAATATAAAAGCATTTAACCATAAGTGGAATCACCAAGATTATCCCATTCGTATTTCACAGTTTGTACATCTACATGTATTTGGTTCTCATCAGAACAGTGGAAATGCTGCACAAAACTAACGCAACTGTTTTTATTTCTCTTGATACACTGCCAACACTTTCTACCTTCCATGTACTTATAAATAAGGAAATACCGGAAGGAAAAGATGGCTCTATCTTTCCCTTTCCTTATAGTCATCATTTTCAGGGTGAGTCACAAGGAAGTAAGGAGAGTAAGGAAGGATATGATTGGCTTCCTGGGTCACGTGTGTTTCTTAGAACCTCTTCCCTTCTTTCTGCATTTGAAGCAAGTTCTAGTTTGAATAGAAAGCCTCTGGTTTGAACGAAAAGTGGCCTGCTTACTCCGTTGTAGATGTAGCACACATCACGTGTCCGCTGGAATTGCGTGCTCTTGGGGTATCAGGGATGCTGCACTACACAGATGGGCGGCGAAGAATGGCAGCAGACACGCATATTGTGCATTTCTCCTCTGCCCATGCACATAATCCATTGTCCCATCAGATTTCACCTACAAAACACAAGGTCAAAGATAAAATTTCACGGGAAATTAAGAATTTCAAGAGAGTGATAGCAGGATGTCAAACCAAGCACAGTCTCCTTCTGTGCGCCCAGGGCCCTGTACAGTTGCACAAGTCACACATCCATGGACACGGGGGAAAAGCGTGGAGAGAGTGCTGTAGATCAGAGGCTGGCAACCGATGGCCCGTGGAACAAACCTAGCCCACTGCTTTTTTTTGTACAGCTGCGAGCTAAGAATGGCTCTTATGTTTTCAAATGGTTATTAATCTAAATACCTACCCTGAGTTGCTTCCTGGCCCACACATAAAATATTTACTATCTGGCCCTTTACAGAAAAAGTCTGCTGACTCCTGTTCTAGATTAAAAGAGATTAAAGATGAGAAAGAGACTAAAGAGCAAAACAACCAAATGCAATGGAGGAACTCTAATTGGATCTTCGGGAGAGAAAACAGCTATAAGAGACATTCTTGGGACAATTGAAGGAAATTTGAATTATATATTCAGAGAGTATATACATATTCATTGTATTGTTCTTGCAACTTTTCTACACATTTGAATGTTTTCATAATAAAAAGTGGGAAAAATATACAGGCCTGATGAGTTTCCCTGCCTATACGGGGTTCAAAATTATTGTGATACAGGTTAGGCTTGAAACATATCATAAATGCATGGACATGTTATGCCCCAGGCCTAGCATGGGGAGTACCATTGCTCCCTGTGTTGGGGTTCCTGGGATGCAGTCGGTGGTGTGTTGTTAAATGTTTAACAACTGGATCACCAGGAAAGGAAAAGCCAATTTGTAGCATTTGCCAATCTCCATGGTATAAGAACTCCCACCCTGGCTCATTTCAAACTACCAACGCGATGTCACTGAACTGGAAGTTGGGAAGATATTTGCATAATCAGCTCTCACAGGCCCGTGCAAGTTGGCTACAGCCTACCACCGCAATCCAGCCTGACAAAGGGTCGGACCAGACAAAATGCATCCTGATTCCTTGGGAGTCACTGACTTGGGGTTAAAGTAGGGGTGGTGGTTGGAACCTGGACCCTAGGAAAGGAGGAGCAAATAAGCTAAGACTTAGGGTTAAATGAGACTCTCAGCCTGAGCCAGCCCCCTTCACTGCTAGGGAACCTGGTCCTCATCACCACATTCCCCATGGGTTCCACCGTCTCCCAGCTGAATGCCCCACCTTCCAGCTGGCTGCTCACCATTTCCAGACTGCCCACAGCACCACCTTCCTTCCTAACAGCCCGCCCTTGCTCAAGGCCCCCCAGGGCTCTCCCTTCTACCACCCAGCATCCGAGCTCCTCTGCCTCGGTTTATCTTCTGTGTTCCAGTTCCCTTCCCATGCCAGTCCATCTTCATCCTCCCCTCCACCAGGATGCTCTCCTCACTGCCCCACAAATACAACCTACTTATTCTGTCCCCATAAATTCTCACTAACATTTCCCTGGCTTGGAATATCCTACTCTATCCCTTCTATGTAAATTCTACAAGTCTGTAAATTCTGGTTCGTGACTCACACATTCCAGGCATCCCTCCCTGACTGCTCTAGCTCACAATTGACTTCTTTCTTCTTTATTCACTGCTTCCACTACAGCCACGGCCTCCATTAATCATCACCTGCACCAATACCTCCAGTGCCTTCACCTCCTTCATCACTTCCACCATCACCATCATCTCCACCTTTACCTCCACTGGTTTCGTCTCCTACATTACCTCGACTGTCACTGGTCCCCTACTTCCACTACCACATCCACCATCACCTCTACCACCAGTGCTCCATTCCCTTCACTATCACTTCCTCTACCACAGTTACCATCACCTCCAATTTCACTTCCACAGACTTCATCTCCTTCATACATCCAGCACTACTGCTCCATTATCTTCACAACCACTTCTACCATCATCACCTCCATCATTATCACCTCCACTTCTGTCTTCTCCACCTTTCCTTCCATGGTTTGATCTCAACTATCAACTCCACCATCACAACCACCACTACTACCAATATTACTATCATCATTTTTTGTCCTCTATCCTTGGCTCCTCCTTCTCATTATCATCAGATTTTTCTTTTCTTTTTTTTTTTTTTTTTTGGTGAGGAAGATTAGCCCTAAGCTAACATCCAATCCAATCCTCCTCTTTTTTATTGCTGAGGAAGATTGGCCCTGGACTAACATCTGTGCCCATCTTCCTCTACTTTATATGGGATGCCGCCACAGCATGGCTTGACAAGCAGTGCCTTGGTTCGTGCCCAGGATCTGAACCTGCGAACCCTGGGCTGCCCCAGCGGAGCACGCGTATTTAACCGCTACAGCACCGGGCCGGCCCCAATTATCAGATTTTTCTTAACTGTCTCCATGTCCCTACCCCTGACACTGAACACAGAAACCTCATATCTGGCCCTTACCCATAAGTGATGTCCGTGTAAAAATGAGCCTCCTCCTATTGAGATAAGGAGACTTGTGTGAAGAAAGTAACCTCATATATTTCTCAAAGCCCGTGGACAAGGGCATTCACAGCCCTTCTTGGGCACTAGAGGGTCGGCACTCTGTGGGTGGTGGTGGAAGAGAAGATATGGTCGGTTCTGTGGGGTGGATCCACAGGCTCAACAGCTCCCCGTTCTGAGTCCTGCTTCCCCATCATTATCAGAACCAGGGTCACCCGGGCTTGAGGCCAGTGTTGCAGGAAGCAGGAGCAGTGCCAGCTGGGGTTGGATGAGTGGTCAGTCTGGCCCAACCCTTGGTCTGCACTGTCTGCAAGGCGGGCTGGGAAAGCATGCTGGTGCTACAAGACTCCAACCTCAAGTGGTCAGGCATAAGTCCCAAACATCCCCAGCTCCCCTTAATAATCACTGTGACTCTCCCACCCCTGAAATTATCAAAACCCTTCTTCAACCTATTTTTGTTTGCCTCCCTACCGTCTCTAGGGTGGATTAATTCCAGATGTTTGCAGCTTCCTGGGTAAAGTACTGCTTTCCACTATTTCTCCCAAAGCATCTCTTCCTAAGCTTGTTGTGGGTACTCCCTGCTTCCACTATTTCAAAGTCCTGAACCTTCTTCATAGTCTTCATGACATCACATTCTGAGCACTTTCTTCTCAATTCTCTTGAGAATGAACAAGACAAACCTTTAAATCTATTTTCGGTGTTAGTCCCTCCATGCTCTGATGGGTGTCTTTGCTCTTCCCTGAACCTCCCCTTGTGTACTAGTACCTTTATCACTGGGGAATCAGGGGTGAGTTGGACGCGGCTCCATGTCATGAAGCCCGTGCTGTCAGTTACTCATCCAACACCTATGGACGTGCCTTCAGAGTAAAATTCAAAAGTGCAGCACGGCATAAATCTCCCTCAGATCTAGCCTTCTCTCTCCATCCTGCTTCCCTCCCTCAGGCTCCCTGCTGTCTGCTGAGCTCTCACAGCTCTGTACCTTTGCAGGCAGGACTTCTCCTTCTTGAATGCCCTTCCTTTTCGTCTTCTGACCAAGACCCAGTTCAAGCGGTGTGTCCCTACAAGCCTTCCCTGATACGCCAGGGTGGGCTAGGTGCCCTCCTCTGGGCTCCCAAAGCCCCCTGTACTCCCTCAATCAGAGCATTTAACATAGTGCCCTCTAAGTGTCAGTGTAGGTTCCCCCGTCAGGCTGCATCATCTCCCCCTAAACTGAGATCTCAACAAGGGGAGGGGCCATGGTGTCATCTCTGACTTAAAATAGCTCATATTATTGGTTTGAGATGTCTCGTCCTTGAATCACGTTTTTAACCTATAAACCTTATCAAAACAGCCAATAAAAGAGAGGCTTGTGGGTGAGAGAATTCAGTGCTCCTGCAGAGAGGAACTTGCATTCTAGAACGCACAGAGAAGTAAGACGCAGGGCCTCGGATGGACCAGGAAGTGGTGCAGGTGAGCCGGGGCAGGGGTGGGCTTAGCACCCTGGCTGGGGAGCACCAGCCTCCTCTCTGTGGGGGCTTCTGGGTTCCTGCGCTTGCTCACACCCACTCCCTATTGTTGAAAAGTCACCTTCTTCTCTGCGATGACCTGTGCTTTCACCAGCCTAGCCAGACAGGTTCGTTTTTTCACAGCTGCTTCTTTGGGGCCCTAGCTCACATCTTTCCTGGACTTTCAATATGGGATTTTTAAACAGTCTTGTGGTTTCCTGTGGACTATTTACTTTTAAAGCAGGAAAATTTCTATTTATTTCTATTTTTTCCTAACAATATTTTTCTTTAGTTCCTTTTACTAAAAATGACAGATTTCTTTGGTTCTCCCCCTATCACCAGGAGGTAGAGTCTCATCAAGTGTGTGTGTTGAGGTAGGCGGTTTGCCCAAAAATTTCCTGTGTAAGACCCAGGTCACTACTGAGGACCAAGCCCCTTGTGTGTCCTTTCCATGTGGGTTCTAAAGCTATAGTGCCTGCCCTAGGAAATGCTTGTTTATCTCCTTGTCAAACATCTCGTCCATTCTGTTTGAATGAGGTTATTTCTGCTTTCAGAAAAGATGTCATGTTGGGTGTGCACAACCTGCGTGGGTGGACATGGCGCTCCCGGTCCAGGGGTTTCCAGAATCCCTACCCTGCACCGTCCTTCCCTGGCAGTGTCTGTGGGAGGAGAAGAGCTGAGTGGCATGGATGGGCAGCAGGGTGGCTGAAGGTCCAGCTGTCTGGAAGCAGAAGCAGAAGCAGCTCCCCTGTGATTTGGGACCAGTGAACTAGACACCCCCGTGTTGAAGAGTCTCATTGGATAGTGGGTGCCCACTCATGCCACAAACAAAGGAGAAGTTCCCCTCAAAGACTTCACTCTCCCTGGCTTCTCTGGCAGAGCCTTTTTCTCTCCCGTGTCCTTTCCAGCAGAGTACACACACTCCGTTGAAGCACACAAAGGGGCAATTTCAGGGCACAGTTGGTGGACCGTTGCTCTGAAGCTCAAATAGAGCCTGACACGGCTCACTTAGTTAGCTCAGATCAGGACAACCTCATCTCCAGGTTCACCGTATAATGATGACCTTCAGGGACCACCTGCTTTCATTCCCCTTTTGTTATTGGTCTCCTTCCTGACCCGAGGCGTGCAACCCTCTGTGCAGTCCTTTCTGGTGCTCTGTGTACTCTCAAACCTAAGACTAAAGTCATCTTAGAAAATAACATTTCTATTTTATCTGGATTAAACTATTCTGGGTGTTATGAATAAATCTGCTATAGATATTCTTGTTCCTATCTTTTTGGTGAATGTTCGTACTCTTTTCTGTTGGTTATATATCTAAAGGTGGAATTGCTGGGTCATAGAGTGCTATTTATTTTTAGTAGATTCTACCAAACGTTTTTCCAAAGCAGCTGAACCAACTTACCCTCCCACCAACAGTGTAGGAAAGTTCCAGTTGCTCCACAGCCTCCCCAACACTTGGTATTGTCAGTCTTTTTAATTTCAGTCTTTCTGATGAGTATGTAGTAATGTCACATTATGGTTTTAATTTACATTCCTCTGATGAGTAATGATGTTGGGTATTTTTTCACAGGCTTCATAGCCATTTTAGATATCTTTTTTAAAGTTCCTGTTCAACTATTTTGCCTATTTTTTAACTGAATTATTTCTCTCCTTATTACTGATTTGTGGAGTTTCAAAAATAAACCTTCTGAATAGGACTGCGTTGTCAGATATATGTGTTGCAAACATCTCCCAGTCTTCGGCTTATCTATTCACTTTCTTAATCATGTCTTGATGAACAGCTTATTAACTTGAATTAAGTCCACTGTCTTTTTTTTTTTTCCTGTAATGGTTAATGCCTTTTGTGTCCTATTTAATACGTTCTTGCCTTTCCAAGATGATGAAGATATTCTCCTGTGTTTTCTTTTAGAAGATTATTTTACCTTCCTACTTTAGGCCTATGATCCACTTTGAATTAATTTTTGTATGAAGTACAGGTTAAGGGTAAAAGTTAATTTTTTTCCAAATAGATATCCAATTGCTCCAGTACCATTTATTGCAAGACAATTTTCTCCCGTTGAATATCAGTGGAGCTTTTGTTGTAAATCATAGTGGGTTTATTATAATAGCCCCAAACTGAAAACAGCCCAAATGTCCATGAATGGATAAGCAAATTCTGTACATGCAGACAATGGAACACCACTCAGCAATAAGAAGAATAACCTGTGCCTATGCACAACAACCTGAATGAATCTCAAATACATTATGTTGAGGAAAGGAAGACAGAGACAAAAGAATGCATACTGTTTGGTTCCATTTATATCAGGCAAAACTAATGTATGGTGATAAAAGTCAGAAGAATGGGTCCCCACTGCAGGGAGGGTGTTAACAGGTAGGGTGGTTTGTGAAGCACTGTTTTTATTCTCAGCACAATAAAGCTATAAGGGTGAAAAGAGGGCTGAGGCACCAGTTAGGATCTGTGAAAATACAGAGAAACTTACTTGTTTACCTCCTAGCTGGGTTTTTCCCTTTCCTGCTGGGAGCAGTCTCGGGGCAAATGGACCCTGCCAGGACCATGTCAGGGCACTGGTTACTTTCTGTAGAATCTCAGAATGTGTAAACTCCTGGAGTCCTAAATCATTAGCTAGAAGCAATCTTAGGACTCATTGGCTGAGCCATCTCGTTTTGTAGATGAGACAACCGGAGCTGAAGAGAAAGGGGACTGCAAAATGAAAGCTTGGGGGCCGGGGGCCTTGTGGTTAAGTTTGGTGCGCTCTGCTTCAGCAGCCTAGGTTTGGTTCCCGGGGAAAGACCAACACCACTCGTCAGTGGCCATGCCGGTAGTGGCTCACATACAAAAAGAGAACGATTGGCAAGAGATGTTAGCTCAGGGTTAATCTTCCTCAGCAAAAATAAGCAAGAAAGCTTGGATTAACACACACCTTTATTCCCAAAAGCTAAAAGAATCCTATCATCATCCTTATTGTCTTTATCATCGTGGCTGCTAAGGTTTGCAGACTTACCACATGCCAAGCACTGTGCTAAGGCTTATCTAATTAATCCTCCCAATAAGCCTATGGCAGGGGGCGGGGGGGAGGGGAGCGGTGCTAGTGTTAGCCCACGGTACAGGTGAAGAGTTTGGAGCTTGGGTAGGCCCAGGTCACGCAGCCACGTCTGCCTGACTCAGGGCTGCCTGAGTCTTCATCACTGGCCACTGGGCCCCTCCAGTTCGTCCATTTCTCAAGCTCTTGTTGTAGACATCAGTGCTCACACCGTCTTTGACTGGTCCTGGCCTTCTGTTCCAGGAGGGTCTAGAGCCTATGGTGTCCTCATGGGTCCTCCCCTGTCTGCTCTGGTCCCTGAGGTTGCATTCACATGGGAGCTACCTCCAGAGGTGCAGGTGTGGAGGGTCTCACCTGGAGCTTGTTCCATTGTGTTCCCCATCCCATCTTCTCTATCTTTTTGGGTTTCTGTCCTCTGTATGGCATTGGGCCAATCCCCTTTGGGCTTCCCTTGTGGGCCCAGCCTTGAAGAGTGGTGTGAGGCTGCATTTTGTAGGGACCTGCAGAAGGCTCGTGAGTGAGTGTGAAAGATGACTCATCTTCACACCAACCCACAGTCCCCCTCAACTCCGGAGCCCCAGGGTTCACATCCCAGATTTTCTCAATCTTTCCCTATTGAGTGGAGACCTTACAGATAGAAGTGACATGTTGAGAAGAAACCCTAAACCAACTTGACATTCCTTTTCTGCCCTGTAGACCGTGACGCCATGTTTGTATGCCTGTGTGTGTGCACACATACACTCACGGGTCAGAGCCACGGGGCTTCAAGATTGGGGCTGACTTTAACCGTAGAGGCAGATGTGCACCATGAGATTTAAGAGGGGACTGGGAATTTATTTTCTTCGTGATTCACTTGGTCTGTTGCCTAGTATCTCCTTCCCTGGCGAGTCACTGCTTTGTGTTGGTGACGGGCCTCTGCTGGAGTCCCTGCCTTCCCCTGCATCCGAATCCTGCTGCCTGCAGCCATGGTGAGACCCCAGGACATAGAATCCCAGGGGGTCTTCAGCCAAGTGCAGGGGGATGTCGTGCCCACTGGGACGTCTGCCATGGGCAAGGAAGAGCTGGGCTGGACAACCCAGAAATCAGAGACTTTTGCCACCCTGCTCCCAGAAACCTAGACCAGTGGCAACTCTCAGCAGCCTCTTGGCTACTGGCTGTTCCTGGGGAGGGGAAGGGGAAGACAAAGAGGGAGAGAAAAGAGAGGAATGAGGAGGAATAAGGAGGAGGAAATAAGAAGGAGGAGGAGCCCTCTTTCACTGTCTCTGCTGTTTGCCCATGGTGCCCTTCTGGACCCTTCCCTGAGGAAAATGGGGGGATGGGAGACCAGCAGATGCCTCATCCCTGGAGAAGTGCTTGTGATTTTAGAGGCTGCTTCCAGACAGGGTCCCAGGGGTGTCTGTTTTTAAATATAATCATGGAGTTGGCTTGAAATATGTTTAAAGTGTACTGAGGTCAAAAGTTGGGTCCTATGTACTCATAACTATGGGACATTGATTTATGCATTTATTTGTCTTTCCAGCAAATTGATGTGGCCCGTGATGTGCTGGACCCTGACATAGCAGGGCAGAGGATAGACATGATCCCTGCCCTCAGGTCGCAGGCAGTTTCAGGGGAGGATTTCTAGCGGAGCTAGGCTTGAATGGATGACACTCAGGGAGTGGAGAGTGACAAGCCCAGGGGAAAGGGCTGTGGTAAGGAGACAGGAGATAGGACTTTCCTGATCCAGGGGCCGGCAGACAGCCCACGGCCCACCACCTGTTTTGTAATTAACAGCTCATTCGTTATGTGTGGTCTACGGCAGCTTTCTCGCTACAATGGCAGAGTTAGGTAGGTGTGACAGAGATCATATGGCCTGTAAAGCCTAAAATGTTTACTGTTTGGCCCTGTACAGAAAGAGTGTGCCAACCTAGGCTATAAGCTACTTGAGGACAGGATCCGATCCATCTTTTGGAGCCCAAAAGTCCTTAGCACAGTGCCTGGTATGTACTAGTTACTCAATAAATTTTGCTGCATGAACAAGCAAGGACAGGATGCAATAAAGGTGGATATGGCAGAGAGGATCTGGAAGGATTTGGTGAAGGAAAGAAGAAAGGGAGAGGGAAGGCCAAGAGGGGCACACAGTCGATCCTTGTTCATGGATTACATTTTTGCAAATTTGCCTATTTGTTAAAATTTGTCACCCAAAATCAATACTTGTGGCACGGTCACTCACAGACATGCGCAGGGCAGTGACGACTTTGAGTCGTCAAATGCACATGTTCCCATCGAGGTTGAACAAGGAGATGCTCTGTCTCTGTTTCTGCTCTCATGCTATAAACAAGGGTCTCTTTTGCAGTCTATTTAGTGCTACATTTTTCACGTTTCTGCTCTTTGTTGGTGACTTCTCACTGTTTAGAATAGACTCCTTTCTAAGGCTTGTGCTGAAGCGCTGTCCAGTGCTCCTAAGCCCAAGAAGGCCGCGATGTGCCTTGCAGAGAGAATCTGTGTGTTAGGTGAGCTTTGTTCAGGCGTGAGTGGCTGTTGACCCTGAGTGCAGTGTTAATGAGCCAACAATATCTGTTGAATGAGGTCTTTAAAGAGAAACACACATACAACAAGGTTCTTTATTGATTGGTTCACGAAAATGTTGTGAGCAGAGGCTCGCAGGAACCTATCCTCGTATTTCCCCTCGTAGCGATGGTTCAGTGTCCACTAATGAAGTGCTGGCTAATTCAGCGTCGGCAGTGACTTTATACCACACAACTACTGTGAATAACGAGGATTCACTGGAGATCAAGTAGGTGGTGAAGAATATACAAAGTCTATTAGAACCGACCGAGAGAAGAGAGGGGTAGTGTGGAATGAAGAGGGTGAAGGATGGAAAGCGGGAAGTGGCAAGGAGCCGGGATTCTTTGGGCTGAATCAGGGCCAGCAGCCCTGAGGCCCTGAGGGCGACCGCTGAGATGTCAGCGCTTTTAGCCCGAGGCCACAGCAAGCACCAAGGATCCACACGGAGAAGGACCAGAGCCCCGCAGAGATGCAACGGGAGATAAGAAATGGGACCCAGCTGGGATGCGGGGCAGGCAGAGGGGCAAGCACAGCTGGAAGGGGATTCTTTGACCAGAAGAGCACCCCAAGGTGCAGTGGGCAGCTGGGCCTTGAGGATGAGAGGCCGGCCCTCCCTCCACAGCGTGGGAGCCAGAGTGGCCAGGACCTTACAGCCAGCACCAAGTTTCCTGACCCTCAGGCTCGGGCACTCGTGAAGGCATCCACCTCCAGTGTGTGCCCTGAGTTGCCCTCAGAGCAGAGGAGGGCTGTGCTGGGCACCAGGCCTGCCCCGGGGGCCAGCTGGCCCTGGGCAAGGTCAGAGGCAGGGGGGCCTTAGCCGAGCAGGGAGAGGGGGCAGAATGCTAGCCCGAGGCTGGGGGCTTCACGGAGGATGCCCTCTCCCCTGTGTTCCTGGGAGGGGCAGTGAAGAGGGAACTGTAAAGACCCCTCCATTCAGAAACCATCCCCCAAAGGAAGACGGGCTGTGATTTAGAGCATCTCATTCTTGCCATTAATCTGAAAGTCACCAGGCAGAAAACCGCTCCCCACCCCCACCCCCACCCCAGGCACACCTTGTTATGTCAATGTTCTGTTTGCACACAAATAACCTTTTATTGGCTTTTAAAAAAAACAATTAAGTCATAGTTTTCAAACTGGAAAGTACCTCAAGAAGTCCAGTTCCTTACCTCGGAGCAAGTAAAATATTATTATCATCCCATGTAACAGACTAGGAACTGGGCCCAGAGACCCAAAGCTTATGGATAATAAGGGGCAGAGGGGGCTTGAATGCAGGTCCTGTCTTCCTGATAAAGGGTCTCCCACCAGATAGGCTCGGTGCCCCCTTCTTCGCTCCCCCTGGTTTGGGGACTTGACTCTCTCCATTCAATCCCTGTTTCCCCAAGTCTTGGTGTGAGGCTGCCGCGCACCAGCTGTGAGTTTGCGCGTCTCCTGCTCCTGCTGACTGGGGCCTCCCTGAGCCGGTCCTGGCTCTCTGGTCCCAGGCCCTGACTCTCCCTCTCACTCTCTCCCTGTCTATGGCTGTTTTCTGTGGCCCCAGAGGGAGCTGGCGGCGGGGGGCTCAGACACGGGTGGGCTGCTGTGTAGAGCAGGGTTCTGTGGCTCCTCGAAAACAAACCTCGCTCTGTGTGTGGAGCTGCTGAGGCCAGCTGCTGGGGGAAGGCGAAGGAAAGAAAATCTGTTTTAAAAAGCCCAGGTTTTTAAAAGCCAAGACAAATACACTCAGCCAAGGGAACAGAGGGCTGGAAGATTCCAGATGCAGGGGCCTCCCTCCACTACCAGTCTGACCGAGGGGCTGGGGGGGCAGGCAGAGAGAGGAAAGTGGCAGGGTAGTCTATGCCTGCTGCCTCCTGAACCCCAGCAGGAGACACTGTTCTGGGGACAGGCCCTCACTGGGTGGGGCAGTGAGGAGGATTCAAGCAACAACTCAGGATTAGGTTGGAAACCTACGGTCCCACAACGGGCAGCCAGGGAAGGAGTATATGGACATGCCAGGCTTTGTCCCAAGTGACAAAGTGTGACTTGGGTGAAGGCGAAGGGACCGTGTCCTTCTGCTCTTTGTCCCACTCCCAGTCATTCCAGGCCCCTGCCTTACTCACTCTTGCGTCACGTGGCGCTTCTGCCGACGCTGGCTGAGCAGGGGCTGGGGGAATGTGTGGGTCCTTCCTTTGTTGCTGTTCTGGGAATCAAACCTGGGCCTCGTGGAAATGTACGCTTTGAAAGGACGGCCCGTGGTCTCCCAGCACAGGACGTTTACCCAGGGCGGGCCCCCGGTGAGTCAGGGGGCCACACGTCTTGGGAAAGAGTCACACTGGCGGGTCGCAGGCGCAAACAGTAGGGCATTTTGCTGCTGCGTCGCTCCTAACCCTCTCTCACTAGCACGGGGAGAGAGAGGAGAGCAGGACTGGCTGCAGACAAAGCCGGCACGAGGGGGAGGACCACACGGGGCTGGAGCAGGTCTGTGGATCTGGTCAGGCCAATGCTTCTGGAGCTGGGTCATGAGGCAGAAGCTCTGGGGTCTGCAAACAGTGGCCCCCCTTAAGTGCTGGCACCAGACATGTGCTGGCCTAATGCCAGGGCAGACACACGGGCAGGCCCAGAGGGGGTGGGCCAATGGGACAGGAGCCTCCATGGGCAACTTCACCGAGTGTCTGAGACCTCCTGGCTAAGACTTAAGGGTCTCTTCCGAATTTCTGGAGGGCTGGCCTGGAAGAGAATGATGCTGCTCTATATGGCCCCCAGAGGGAACTGGAGTGATGGATCAAAGAACCTAGAATTACACGCAAAATAAGGAAGAACTTGTTAGTAATTGTGAAATCTCTCTGACGACAGATGATGGGTTGTAGAAGACAATGAGTTATCTTCCATTAAATGTGTTGAAACAAAAAGTATAGCAACCACTTTGGAGGGACATCTGGAGGGCAGATGGGAACTGGACAGGTGGCTGCAGTAGATGCTCTTTAAGGGCCTGTCCTATCCTGAGAGTCTTTAAGTCCTAGTAATTGTGTCAGTGACATGCACGTTGGCAAGTGACTTAACTCACTGAGCAGTTTCCCCATCTGAAAAACTGAACTTGACTAGGTCACATGGTGGTGGGGACCAAATGACCTTTGACACCCTCAAGGCTTTATTGACATAAGATATCACTAACATAGGTTCTCAGTAGATGTGTGTGGCTATTAAGTTATCAAGGTCAGTAGTTGAAGAAACCAATGGCAAGACCCCTGCATCTACCGAAGGCCCACAAGTCTCTAGTGTCAAGCCTTCCCTCACTGTTCCCTGTATCAACAGTCAGACTCAGCACACACACACACACACACACGCACGCACACAGGCGTGCACACACCCCACCTCCTGTCCCGAAAAGTCTTTCCGTTTAGTCAGGGAGCAGATCTGCGTCCTCCCTCTGGCTAGCTTTTACTTTTTTTAAAGACTGAGCTCTGAGATCATTTCTAAGTGCTTTATGACCTGCTTGCTCTTTTGGGCCCTAACTCGCCTGAGCCAGCAGTCCCTGTAGCTCTTGTGTGATGGTCTGTTTTCTGCTTGTCTTTCCCCCAGGCTGAGCTCCTGGAGGGCAGCGGTGGTGTTAATGCACCGCCGGGTGGGGGTGGGGGGGGTGGTCAAGAGCATGGGCCTTGGAATTGAACACACCTGGGTTGGGGTCCGGGCTGCTCTTGACTCAGTGCACCATCTTGGCCTCCCAGAATCTCAGTTTTCTCATCTGTGAAGTGGGGATAATAAAGTGAGGATAACACTCAGAGTTGTTGGGAGGATTAAAGAAAGAAGCATGTGGGTGCTTAGCACAGGGCCGGGGACCCAGTGCATGTCCAGTGGATTTAGCCATTGTGATTGTGATTGTGATTGTGGAACCAGTGCCTGACGCACGTGGGCGCTCAGCGTGCGGGTGACTGAAGATGAGAAAAGACTGAATGGATAGACGTTTGCCTTCTCCTGGCTGTCAGAGCTGGACTCGCCCATGGCAGGCCCCGCGTGCTGTGTCTCCCTGAAGTGGAAAGCACCCTGTGTTGGGGGTCAAGGAGCAAGGTGCTCCCCTCAACGGCAGGCAGCTGAGGGACCCAGGGGCCGAGGCCTGATCCTTGGGTCCCCCCAGAGCTGCTCTGGACCCTTCAGAGGAGACCCAGAGGCGGTCCTTGTTGGGGAACCCCAGAAGGTCCCCGGCACCACAGCCAGGGCCCTGTCTGCCCTTGCGTAAACCTCACTCCCAGGCTGACTGTTGCTTCTGGAATTTGATTAAGGAAAGTGACAGAAGCAGCACGAGCATTGGAGCCGCTTGTTGTCCGGCTGCGGCTGCGCAAGCAGACACACAACAAAGCAGCCCATTGAAGGTCGGAACTACCGAGTCCCATAAACAGCCTGCAGAGGGGCCACCTCCTCCCACATTTACAGAAACGCACCCGGGGCTCTATTTAAAGACCCACACACTGGAATAAGCACAGGTAGGTTTATTTCTGATTGTCCACATGGCCCTCTGGGATTCTCTCTGAAGAGTGACTCCACTTCCCTGTTGACCCCAAATAACCCCCCCCCACCCTCCTCAGCCATGTCAGTCTCTCTGGGTCTTTTCATTCAAACAAACAAACAAGCTAGTCTATTAGGTCTTTTTTTTTCTTTCTGAAACATCATTCAGTCAGGTCCCTCTTAGAGGGCTGAGCTTGGGTCAAATATGGATGTTTAAAATTTAATTGTTTTAATGTCACCAAGCAGCACAGGGACTGGGTTTTTTTTGGGGGGGGATGCGGGGGAGGTGCAGGATGTGAAATACAGGCCACCTGCAAACTTGGAGCCCACGATGATTGCTCTCTGCCTGGGCGGAAAGAACTTTTAGAAAGCACAAACCAGAGCAAAATGACCCCTGGGCCAAAACTACCCCCCTCCCATCCAGCCACTCATGAGGAAGGAACTGACAATGGCAGGGCCGGTGCCAGGGGCCAGGCTCAGAGCCTGGCGTGTGTGTGTTATGTGCCCATCCTGGGTGGCGCTACAGAGAGGGATGGGGGAGCTCTGGGGTCAGGCAGATGTGGGTTGGAATCCTGGCTCCCAGGCCAGCTTCTTCCCTGTCTGTACCTCAGTTTCCTCACCTGTACAAGAGGACAACAAAAGAACCACTCATACGGTGTGGTGAGGATGAAATAAGGTGGTATTTGCAGAGCAGTGAGAACAGTGCGTGGGTCGTGGCAAATAATCCATTCTATCATTCCCACACTAGAGAGGAGGAACCAAGGCTTGCAGAGGTCACATGACCTGCCCAGGGGCACACGGCTACTTGATGGTGGAAATGGGATTCAAGCCTGGGTCAGCTTGGTCCACAGCTGCTGCGCTTGCCCCCACCCTGCACTGCCAAGCAGAGGAAGGGGATTCCAGCTGGGTCTGGAGCTGAAGGGGCTGAGGGGCACCTTGCCAGCCCTTTCCCAGGCCCACAACCGCAGGGGGCCAGGAGAAATAAGGTGAGTCCTAGGATTCTGGGATTATTGTAACACTGACATTCAGCCAGCACTTCTACTGCTTATGTTCAATACTTATACTTCTTTTTTTCAATATACTTTGTATTCAGTACTTACATAGCTTTCACTGTGTGCCAGCCTGTTCCAAGCACTTTACGTGTATCAGCCCATTTAATTCTTGTAATAATCCCCTATGAGGTGGCTACTATTATTATCGTCCCCATTTCACAGATGAGGAAACTGAGGCACAGAGAGGTTAAATAACTTGCCTAAGGTCATACAGCTAGTACATGCTGGAATTTGAACCCAGATCTGGCTCCAGAATCCATGCTCTTAACCATCATGTCAAATGTTTTGTATGCAAAAACATTTCATACTGCAACTCACCCCTGACCCCGCCCTCACACCCTGTCCCCTTTCTCCTTCACCACATTTTCTTTTCTCTGTAGCACGTCACCATCTAACTTGCCATCTATTTTCCGTATTGATTACAACTGTCGTTTATTGTCTCCCCCCACCCTTAATGGACATCAGCACCATCAGGACCTCTTTCGTGCACTAATGTATCCAGGCACCTAGAACAGTGCCTGCACACAGTAGGCACTCAATAAATACCGAATGAATGAATGAAGCGCTAGATGAAGGAGCAAGGGGCTCATGGGGTTGCGTTGTATTCAGGATATTAAGTAATTGGTTCGGGTGCTCATGTGGTTGAGTGGTGAGCCGGGATTCAAACCCAGATCTGACTCCAAAATGCCCTTCTTAATCACAGGTTTCCTCTGAAGAAATGCTGTGTTTAGCACTATGCTAATGTATGTACATATTTTGAAAACAACAAAACGCCTGGAGAAGCCACGTTGGGGCTCACTGTTTGCTTGGCACGCACGGCCGACATGGAACTTTCCAGGTGCTGTTTTGAGACGCCAAAAAGGAGAAGCAAATGCTTCATAAGCAGGGCTGGGTGGAGACTTTAAAAGTTGCTGCAGACCTACAAGAATACGCCCCCATGTGTAAATCAATATGAAAGCCACACGAACCCAATGCAAGTACAAGGGAGTCCAACAAAATTCTGATTTTTCCCATGATGAGAACTTTGATGCTTTTCTTAGAAATATCAAAATTCCAAATTTTTTCAAAAAATTTTGTGTGCATGCCCCTGCCGTGCTGGTGCGCCAAGAGGCTGAGCTGGGCAGGGCGGGACACACTGTGCTTGCCCTTGGGGAACTTAGCCCAGTGGGGACACGAGAGCTCAGCACCCAGCGGACTGTGGTATGTGGTGTACGGAAGCTTAAAGATGAGGCAGTGGGGACCACAGGTGTTTGGGGGCTCACACAGCTTCAAGGAAGTCACGCAGAAGACAGAGGAGACATTTGAACCAGTTCCTCCCATCATCCAGATGCCTCAAGGTTCATCCATTTGGCTACCAAATCTTGGCAGCCCTTGCAAGGACTAAGGATTGACAGGGTGAGGGCTCTTGCCTCTGTGGGGGTCCTGTAGGAACACACGGCCTAGGATGATGCTGGAGGTCACGACCCAGCTTCCTGCGGCCGCAGAGCCAAGTCCCTCCTGGGAAACCAGCGCCCTCTCCGGGCCGCATTCACTGAACTCGACCTGCCGCCTCTGCCCTGAACACGGCTGTCCCTCTGTCAGGCCCATATGTCACTGTAAACCCCTAGGGGCAGGGCTCTTTTCTCTCCCTTCTCTGTAGTGCCCTACCTCACCCCACCACTGTGCCTGACGCGCTGCCTGCAGATGAAGATACTACAGAGACGTCCAGCTGAATGGGCCATTGTCCTCATTCAGCCCCACAAGCACTGGCTAGTCTCCTGACAGCTGACATTTACCGAGCACTGCATACGTGCCCTGAGCTGCTTTATCTCAGTCCTCACATCTCCCCGTGCTTGGAGAGGCTGATGTTATTTCCATCTTACAGATGAAACAACAGAGGCAGAGAAGTCAGCAACTGCACGAGTCACACAGATTGCAAGGGGCAGTGCTGACCTCGACGGCAAGCGGATGGCTCTGGATCACCTGGCTGGCTGTACTGCCTCCACACGGGTAGGCGAGGGGCCTGAGGATGGACTTGGAAGGGGCAGATGTGAGGACATCCTGGACATAGCTCCACCCTCTCAATTTATGCTCACTCTGGACTCTAAGTGGGCATACTCCTGGGAGGTCGTTCTGCTCCCATCTCTGGGTGGGGCTCCAGGCAGGCCCCTTGCACCGATCGTCCACCTCTCCTGGCATCCGGGAGCTGATGTCCCCCAGGCTTGCCCTCCTATGGAGGTCCTGAGCACCCTGAGGATGGCGTGACCCATCCTCCACTCCTGCCAGGGATTCTCTGGCTTCCCAAGTAGCTCACCCCACAGGAAGGCATTAAAGACATTTGTCCTTCTTCCGCATGTGGGGTTTTCTGGATTCAGACAGAGATGAGAATTTTAAAGATAAAATCTTTTGTGCCAATGAATTTTTAGTAGGGCCTTGTATCAACCTCCCCAAAGATGACTTAAACCATCTAAATAGGGCTGTGTCCTCCAGGGCTCTGGATGCCCCTGTGCTGGTGTCCCGGCCCTCCTCGGCTCTCCTCCTGGAGCAGTGTAAGCTCTGGTGGCTGCGGCAGCCACAGTGCGAGTGCTCAGCACCCCCTCCCCGCCAGGCTCGAGGGGAGCAGCGTGTCTGAGCACACTTCATCTAGGGATCAGCTCCAGCTGCCTCGCCTGCGCCAGGCCTCTGGGGACCACAGGACAGAGCTTAAGCTCTTCCTTCTTCAAAACTGGAAGATTTCTACTTTTCGGATGACATGCCTACCCAGACTAGGGAAACTAAAGAAAAAATAAACAAGTGGAACTTTATCAGATTAAAGAGCTTTTATAAGACAAATGAAACCAGAATCAAGATGAACAGACAACCAACCAGCTGGGAGAGAATATTTGCAAAACATACATCTGACAAGGGGTTGATCTCCATAATATATAAAGAACTCACACAACTGAACAACAAAAAAACAAACAACCCGATCAAAAAATGGGCAGAGGAAATGAACAGACACTTCTCCAAGGAAGATATACAGATGGCCAATAGGCACATGAAAAGATGCTCAACATCACTAATCATCAGGGAAATGCAAATCAAAACAACACTAAGATACCACCTCACGCCTGTTAGAATGGCTATAATCACCAAGACAAAAAACAACAAATGTTGGAGAGGATGTGGAGAAACAGGAACCCTCATACACAGCTGGTGGGAATGCAAATTGGTGCAGCCTCTATGGAAAACGGTATGGAGATTCCTTAAAGAATTAAAAATAGAGATGCCCTATGATCCAGCCATCCCACTACTGGGAATCTATCCAACGCACCTGAAATCAACAATCCAAAGAGGCTCATGCACCCCTATGTTCATTGCAGCATTATTCACCATAGCCAAGAAGTGGAAGCAACCTAAGTGTCCCTCGACTGATGAGTGGATTAAGAAAATGTGGTATATATATACAATGGAATACTACTCAGCCATAAAAAAAGACAAAATCGTCCCATTTGCAACAACATGGATGGGCCTGGAGCGTATTATGTTAAGTGAAATAAGCCAGAAAGAGAAAGACAAACACTGTATGATCTCACTCATATGTGGAATATAAACCAACACATGCACAGAGAAAACTGAACTGTGGTTACCAGGGGCAGTGGGGGTGGGGGGTTGGGGGTGGGCACAAGGGGTGAAGGGAGTCATATATATGGTGATGGACAAACAAAAATGTACAACCCAAAATTTCACAATGTTAGAAATCATTAAAACATCAATAAAAAAAAAAAACTGGAAGATTTCTGGCAACCTCAGGGAAGCTTTTTATATTTTGTCTCCTGCTTTTCTTCAATAGCAAACGGATGGAAAATGCAGAAAACCCTGTGCTCAGCAAAACCTCCCTCTATAGGAAATAGCTGGAAACCGCAAGCTGAGATGAATACTAGGCCAGCTTAGGTGTTTCTGGGAGCCTCTGGCTTGGTCACATAATGCCTGGTGGCCCAGCCCAGGCAAGCTGGCACCTCTGGAGCCTGGGAAGCCCCCTTTTACTCTGTGAGCCCCTGTGCGGCGCTGGTCAGGCCCCTGGGAAGGCACAGGCTTTCTCCGTGATTAACATTTGTCTATTTAATACTCACTCCTCTCCGAGCTCCTTCTCCCCTGCCCCCAGGCTCCTTTTTCACGGAAAAACAAGTTTCCGTGAGCTCAGTGCAGCATCAGGAACTGAACCTGTCTGGGCCTTCGCTTCCCCATTGGAGGGGTGCAGATTAAGTGACCTGTGGTTTTCCCTTGGAGCCAACATTCCATGATTCTATGACTTTTCTCATGGAGGAAAGCTTCTCCCTGTTCTTGAGTCTGCAGACTGGTACTGAGGGGGAAGGTTTCTAGGCAGGGCCATCAAGCTCCCTCCTAGTTGGCTGTGACTAATCCTGTCCTCTCCCCCACCTAGCAACAACACACACATACACACAGGGTATCAAGTAAGTGTGCCTCAGGTGGGTTTCCTTCTCTCTTTTATTCATCCACTCACCCATCCATCCATTCATTCATTCACTTATGTATTCATTTATTCCATGATCGTCACTGAGCTCCCACTAGGTCCTGTAGACACAGAGGTGATGGAACCCCCTGCCTGCCTTTCAACTCACATATGGGCGGGGGAGGGGCAGCATGTAGGTCAGGCAAGACAATGTTGAGTGACAGGTCTAGGCAGTGGTCCGGCAGAGGGCCGTGAGGACAAGAAGTGCCCACAGCATCCTAGACATATCTCCACGTCCTCAACTCATGCTTGCTCCCTCTGGACCCAGAGTGTAGACGATGCCTGTGAGGTGCCCTAGCCACTTTGGAGATATCTCTCTAATCCTGTGCCCAAGGTTGGCCAAGGTCAGGAAGGACTCACAAGTGGGGAAGCTGGAACCAAACCCAGGGCCCCTAAATGTTATCAAGTTGGTGATTCTTATTTGCTGACAGCATACAAAGTCAGCACGGCTCAGGACTCTAAAATAAGACAGGGTGAGAAAAGAACTCAGGCCTCATCGTAGAATTCCGGAGCCAACATTGTCATCTACTTCAGCCTCCTTTTGGCAAGTGAGGAAACTGAGGCATAGATTGGTCAAGTCATCTGCCCAGTGGTCCCCAGCTAGGAGGAGGCTAAGCCAGGAGAGGGCGGGGGTCTCCTGACTCCAGGCTGGTCTCTGGCAGGCTGTGATTCAGGCACACTGCCATAATTGCTTACACCCCCACTTCCTAGAACTTTCCCTGGGGTGTCTTGAATCAGACTGCCTGGCCACAGCAAATGCTGCTGTGCTAGCAGACAGGGGTGAGCTCATCCCCTGAGGTGGCGTGGCGAGATTGTGGTGGCCGCCTGGGATTCTGCTCCCATCTGAAATCATGGACCAAAATAGCTTGCCTGCGGTCTATTCATACCCAATACTCTATCATCAGATTGGGGAAGTCAATTTAAAGTATCTCGTTTTCCCCTCCAGGAGCCTGGGAATCACAGGGAGGCCAGAGACCAGTGGCCGACAGGCACAGGGCCATACGTCCCCTTTTACAACTCCACCAGAGCCAGAGGCTGCAGGCTGCACCTAGCGGGTCTGCAGGCAGCAGCAGGCAGCTCCCGGGGACTGGTAAAGACAGCCTGGCTCTCTCGTCTGAAGGACAGGCTCAGACTCGGATTGCAGGAACATCTGGCCCTCCTGGAAAATGCAAAGGAAACAGCTCAGGATGGGAGGGCCCTGGGATTGCCCTCGAACTTCCTGTGGCTGATGGGGCAGAGGCCAGGAGACCAGGCTGGTATGGACTGGGAGCGACCGTGGCTGGTTCCAAATGGGACCTCAGGGACACTGGTTAATGATCAGACCAGAACAGAGATATGAGTGCCCAGGGGATTGCAAACTCCTCTCCTGCCACATGGGAAATGCAGGAATGAGGAGCTGCTTCTCGTCTCCAGCTCCATGCTGACCCAGACCAGCCACCGGGAGACAGAATACCAGGCTCTCCGAGCCCTACTCCCGCTGAAGTCAAACTGGGCCCCTTCCCCAAGACAACCTGGCCCTCTGTGGGCTGTCAGTCTCATGTTGCTCCCCCTCATTGCTCAGCCAGCTCTCCTTCCACCTTTGTCCATTCTCCTTCCCCTTCCCAGGCCCCTGGGTTCCAGCGTCCCTTGGCTGGATGGTGACAGCTGTGAGAGCACGAGGATAATATGCGGGGCCAGCGGTTTTCCAACTTGAGAATCCCACATCCACATCACTTGAGGGGCTTGTTAAAACACAGTGCTGGGCCCTGTCCCCAGAGTTTCTGACTCAGTAGGTCTGGAGTGGGTGCTAAGAACATGCATTTTGAATGAATTCTTGAGTGCTGCTGATGTGGTCCAGGGACCACACATTGAGAACCACTGTCGGCAACGACTGGATGAGGAGGGGGCAGCCTTAGCTGACATAACCAAGGAAGGCCTCTCTGAGGAGGTGACATTGAGCTGGGATCTGCAAAGGTCTCGGGGTTCCTAAACTCTTCTGTACCACAAGCACTGGAGCAGTCTGGTGAAGCCTAGGGAAACCTTCCCAAAATGCTTTTAAATATGTAACATAATACAGATAGGGTTACATTGGAAAACGATTAAATTGAAATCCAGCTCAATCCACGGACCCCTTGGTTAAGAATCCCTAAGGAAGGAGTGTGTGGGGAAGAGGGAACAGCCAGTGCAAAGTCTCTGGAATAGAAATGAGCTTGGCAGGTTGGAGGTCAAGACAGGGCAGGGGGCTGAGGGTGGAGGGAATGGGTGGCTTTCACTTCAATGGGTGGAGGGAAGTGAAAGCAGGGGCCTGGGGCGCTGGGCTGGGCGTCAGTCTGTATTCCCAGGGTGCTGGAAGCCGCGGGGGCTCTTAAATGGGGATGTGGTGATCAGATTTGTATTCTAGAAGTCCCCTTGGCTGCTGGATGGTGACTGGGCTGTCAGGAGGTCAAGAGGGGTGGCAGGAGACCATGAAGTAGTGCAGAGGACCTGGTCTTTGACTCCACCGGGCAGAGAGAGAGGAGCCTGCAGAGTCTAGAGGGATTCTGGAGGCCTAACTGAGTGAATGGCCCGTGTGTGGACCCAGGGCAGAGGCAAAGGAGGACAGGGATTTGGGGTTAGAGCCTAGTGTTGACTCTGTTCCCAACTCACCATGTGACCCTGGACCAATGGTTTCCCTTCCCCAGTCCCCAGGCTCCAGTGGGTGAAAGGAGAGGTCGGACCGAGCTCTACTTGCGAGTCTACAAAGGTTCGGTGCGGGACTGGCGAACCCTCTGGCTAAGGAGCGCTGTTTGCCCGGCAGGGTGATGCCCGCGGGGGCGGGCGCCCCTGTGGCTGCCAGGCCGGGTCTGCGGGCCGCTCTGCCGGCGGAGCGGGCGGCGGCGGCCAAGTGGCGAGGCGACGAGGCGACGGGGTGGCGAGGCGCCTCTGCCCGGCTGCCAGCGGCGGCTCGACGCGCCCCAGCAGCGTCCGCCGGGGCGACGAGCACCCGAGGGAGGCTCTGGCGGCCGCACGGGGGCGGGGCAGCGCCCGCTGCGCCTCCTCCTCCTCCGGGCAGAGCGGCTGGAAAAAAGGGACCGGCCAGGGACGGCGAACGTTCCAGAGGAAGAGCTGCCACCTCTCAGCCCCCGCTCCCACCCACCTCCGCCCCTGCTCGCTGGGTCCCGGGCCAGATGCCTGGAGGAGGGGGCTCCCCCCACCTACTGGACACCTCTTGGTCCCCTGCAGGGAAATGCTTTCTCCCACTTCATTGCCACAGCTCCTCATTCCTTCGCTCAGATCCTTGAATTGCAGTCTGGAGATTGCTTCTGGGAGGCTCTGTGGTTTATTCAATCAACAAACTTTATTGGAAAACCTCTCCTTGCTGGCCTCGAGCTGGGCCCTGGGGACTACACAAATGAAGATCCAGTCCCTGCCCTGGAAGAACACTAGTCTAGTGCTGGAGACAGAAATGTATAGTAGCATGAATTGAGCACCCACTCTTTGCCATGTCTTTGAAGGTAGGTAGTATTATCCCCATTTACAGATGAGGAGACAAATACCATACAGGGTAGACTAAGGTAATAGGTGGGTGAAATTTACATTTACAGTATATAAAACCCTGAAGAGATGAATCTCTTAGAATATGCAGATCTCTTACAAAAACCACCAGAATGGCTACAAATAAAAAGACTGAAAATATCCAGTATTGGCAGGGATGAGGAGCAACTGGAATTTTCATACACTGCTGGTAGGAGTGTATGAAAACACTTTAGAAAAATGTGTGGCAGTTCCCATTCAGGCTAAACCTACAAAATGCCCAGGATGCAACAATTCCACTCTCTGAGTGCTTATATCCACCAAAAGACAAGTTCAAGGATGTTTATAAAAGCTTTATTCATATATAATAGCCCCAAACTGAAAACAACTCAAATGTCCATCAACAAGAAAAAGGGTAAATAAATTGTGGTGTAGGCATGCAGTGGAATATTATGCAGGATTGAAAGAAGAACAGCCTAGTGCTGCAGACAACAACATAGATGGATCTCATAGATAATAATCAGTGAAAAGAGCCAGATACAAAAGACAACACACTGTATGAATCCACTTATTTGAAGTTTCAGGATACCTAATCTAAGGTGATGAGGTCAGAATAGCAGTTACCATAAGAGGTTACTGACTTGTGGGACACAGGGAGCCTTGTGGGAGCTGAAAATACTCTAAATCTTGATCTAGGCAGTGGTTACACCAGTGTAAATCTGTGTAAAATTAATCAAGCTCCACGCTGACGATCTGTGCATTTCATGTTATGTCAGTTGTATCTCAACTCAAACAAAACAAAACAAAGAGCTCCTACCAATCAACAAGGAAAAGCTAGGAAATACAAATGTTTAACAGGCAAAGGACATAAATTGGCCCTCTTTCACAGAAAGAGAAGTCCTAAGAGCTAGCAAGTATTTGAAAAGATGCTCAATCTTATTAGTAATTAGACAAATACACACCAAAACATATCACTCGACTCCCATCAGAGTAGCAAAGATTACCCAGTGGGCGGTAGCAAGTGTCGGCAGGATGTGGGGAGGCAGGGCCAGCGCCCTGCCAGAGGGCAGGTAACCAGCTGGTGCCAGCGGTGCAGAAGCGGTCAAGCCAGCAGCCCTTAGGGAGATACTGTAGGTGCACCTTGGGACCCAGAGATCCAATCTCAGGGCTTGCACAGGTCAGCAAGAGGACCAGAAGGATGACACGTTAGCAACAAACTTCTAACTTGCAGAATGTGTGTAGATGGATCTCGAAATATAGAATCAAGGGAAGCAAGTAAGAAACAGAGCCAGATTTATAGTATAGTACCATGTACATGAGTGAACACACACATGCACGCACACACACACGCTCTGTGCATTTTATAAGGATACGTGCATGTTTAAGGGCATGCATTAAACCTCAGAGTGCACGCTTAAGGAAGAGTGAGAGTAAAGATTAGGAATAAAGGGGAAAAATAGAATAAACTACAACACAGCTATTCTACCTCAAGCAGGAAGTGAAAGCATATGTCCACACCAAGATTTCTATACGTGTGTTCATAGAAGCTTTCTTTGTAATAGCCAAAAACTGGGAGCGACCTGTGTCCATCAACAGATAAATGGATGAACACATTGTACTGTAACCGTACAATAGAATACTACTCAACAATTAGAGAGGAAAAACCAGTAACACACAACCATATGGATGACTCGCAAAAGAATTATGCTGAAGGAAAGAATCCAGACTATGATTCCATCTATATAAACTTCTAGAAAATGCAAACTAATCTATAGTGACAGAAAGCAGATGAGTGGTTGCCTCTGGAGTGGGGAATGGGGAGAGGGGAGAGGTGGGAGGGAGGGATTAACAAAGGGGGGACTTTTGGGGGTGAGGGGTTTGTTCGTCATCTTGATTATGGCGATGGCTTCTCAGGTGTATACACGTGCCAGAACTTATCAAATTGTACACTTCAAATAAGTGGAGTTTATTGCATGTCAATTAAAGCTAGAAAAAAGAAATAAAATAAGAAGAGGGCTTTGCATTAACTAGTGATGATCATATACTTTGAGCTAAAGGATATAATTAACCCAGTTTGCTGCACTTGAAATTAAAAACTAACAAAAAACAAATAAAGCAAAAAATGAAGCTTAGATGGTTAAATGATGTCCCCAGGCCTCACAGCTGGGATGCTGGCTCCTAGACTGTGACAAGTACACTCTGTGGCCCAGGGCTCACACTAGTTCAACGTGTGCTCTAGAGGCACCTGTTCTTGGTGGGGGCAGAGAAGGTGACCACATTTGCCCAACCCTGAGGAGTCATCCTTGGGAAAGGCACCAGGCCCTCAGAGATGGGGGCAAGGCCCTGGCCTCTAGGCTCTCCCCATCCAGTCGGGGAGAGAGACGCTTGGACAGATGGTCACAATGCTGGGTGAAGTCAGGGAAGGCTTCTTGTAGGAGGTGATGCTTGAGTTCAGACAAGCACTGGGCTCAGAGTAAGCACTCACTGAATGTTATCTATTTATTATTACCGCTCCCCGTGATCTTAGAGAGAGGCAAGTGGAAAGGAAGAGGGCATTCCGGACAGAGGGAGCTTCACAGTCTGGGGCAGGTAGGCCTGTTGGAGAACCACAGATGATTTGGCTTGACTGTGACCGAGGAGTGGGGCAAAGTGCAGGGGAAGACTTTTCAGGGCTGGTTGACATCCCCTGGAAAGCAAGCCTCCCAAAAGACATGGGGGCCTGGGGCGGTTGTGGACTGGGGGTGAGGGAGGGTCGGAGAGCCCTGGAGGCTCCCCCAACTATGCGGTCCAGCCTGGAGCTCTGCGTGGTTGACTGGAATCTCAGGAGTAACGTCGAGTAGGTGTCCCCATCCTCAGCCCTGTGGAATCTGGTCTGCGATGGCTTTAATCCATCAGAGCGGTGTCCTCGTGGGTCTCTTTGCCTGCCTGACACATGTAGGAAATCAGTAAATGTGAGCTTCCTCTCTTGCCTCCTTCCTCTCCCCATCGCTTATGGGTTCTGCCCAGTACCCAGCCACAGGGCCGCTGCCCACACCAGGCCGTGACCAGAAAGTGGGTAGGCAGGGCCGGCTGGGCCAGGCAGGCCCTGAGTCCCCAGAAGGGTCCGGCAAAGGCTGCAGGGACGAGCAGCCCCGTGGCCAGGTGGAGGGAGGGCCTGTTCCTGATTGTCTGCCATGAGAAAGCCCTACTGCGGGGTCTTGGGGGGAGAATGTATTTCTTTTGTTTCCTCAGCTGTGTGAACAGTGCATTGTGCCTCCTGGATTGAGAGGGCTCTGTGTGGCTGGGAGGGATTCCGTCCTCCTCCTGGGTGGTGTGATGTGACAAGGCCCCATTCAGTCAGCGCTGCCGCCAGCCGGCAGCCCTAGGCTCCTGCGCTGTGCCTGGGGGCCGCCTGGTTTCCCTCCCTCACCCCTAAGGTGCGGGCTCGGGGCTGGGTGTGTCTGCGGGGTGGGGAGGCAGCCGTCTTAGGTCCAGTCCCCGAGGGGCCCCGGCTCTCCTTCAGGTGGGGCCCCTCACAACTGTGCACCTCAGGGGTGGGGTGGGACACGAGAGAGCCACTTGGTCCCTGTCTCACATCCTCCAAGGCCCTCACATTTCCACTTGAGATCTTACCTTCGAGGGAGGGCTCACGTCCAGTCACAGAGATTTGCTGAAAGAAACCTTCACTATACAACTTCAAACTCATGTCATCGCTGGGCCGCGTCACCGTGGGGGCCTCTGAGTTCATGTTTATATAATTCCTATGGTTATTTTGTGAATAGCGGGATTATGTTGCATTATGTTTGGTGTGAGTGTGCATGTAAAGAGTGTTAATCTGTTCACAGGAAATGTTTTAAACACACTCCGATTTTTGTAACCCTGTTTTGGCATTTCTCTATTCTTCAGTACACTGGGGACCTCAGTCCCTGGCAGTGGACCTGGATTTTCTGGCCCTCTGAGGGCCGTGGGCAGAGGGAGCCCACGTCCTGAGCGTGTCTGGACATGGGGGGTGAAGTGAGCAGGCAGGGTGCCGCTGGAAGGCCTGCCTTCTGGCCAGGCATCCTGTGAGCAGGAAGAGAGGCCAGGAAGGGGTCCTTCCTTAAACTGGCTGGCTCCCCAGATGACCAGCCACCTGGTAGGGAACATGAAGTTCAAGTCCTTGCTGGGCTGTTCTCTGCCTCTCCCATTGTGCCAGCCTCCCAGGCCAAGCATGGGCTGCCCCTCACTTGATGAGCACCCCTGCTCAGCGCCCCCTCCCCAGTTCTCTACCGTTCTGTGCTCACATCATCTGCCTGGTTCCACTAGCAGAGCCTGTCTGACCCCAAGTTTGAGGGGCTGGGAAGTCCCAGGGCCCCCAGCTGCCATGGGGTCTTATCTCCATGAGATGGGCAGGATCACTGTCGCTATCCTGCCCATTGGGTTGGCCATCTGCCTTCTAGTTCCAGCTCTGTCTCTGCCTCACTGAGTGACCTCGGGAGGTCACCAGGCCTTGGTTTTCCCATGTGCACAATGGGGATTGCATTGGTCGGTCTCTGAGGGCTCTCTCAGCTCTGATTTTCTATGAGTCTAGGAATCTGGATGCAGATATAACTGGGGTCAGACTGAAAGTCTCCACGTGGGCACCTGGGAGGTCATGCTGGGATGCTGGCACCTCCGTGTGTCCCAACACTGCCTGAAAGGGGTTTTCTCCCGGACATGTACATCCACGCTCCTAGGGGGGTTACGATGGTTGACTAATATACAGCCCCCCGACCCCATCCCTTTCCCTCTCTGAAAAGGATCAAAGAGGAGGGCTTGATGCTGGCATTTGGAGCGGAGGCGTGTGGGGAGATGAGGCTAAGGACAGAGGGAATTGGGAGTGGGCTGCACTGGAGGGGCACTGCTCAGCCCTGGGGAGCCCTGAGCTCCCAGCTGCCTATCCTAAAATAGGATCTGATTTTGGTTTATGGCCCAATTTGTCATAGGAGGAGCAAAAGGGCGTTTGTTCTCTAGCAGGGCCTCCTGATGGGGGGCATCTTTGTGCGCCAGGGTGGCCCAGCACATGCTCTTTGCCTTGATCTTGTGCTCGAGGGTGAAAGGGAGGTGAGGGGGCATCTGTGAGAGGCCAGGATCACCCAGGCTTGGCACGGCTTAAACGTCTGGTGGGTGCATATACCTGCAGCCTTAGCTGAGATATGACACTACCCTGGGCTTGGGGAACAGGGCTCTGGCTTGCCTGGAACATGACCTAGCCATCTCAAAGTAAACTGCAGTGTTCTCAAAGGACAAAGGATGGGTTCATGGATAGATGGATGGATAACATTAAACTGATCTGAGGGAGGAATATCTAATGACTTTTTGTAGATGCCTAGCTTATATAACAAGAGAAGAAAACTAAATTTTCTGTCAATATTTTGAGCCTGATGGACTAAAGAGAATGAGTCTGGAAAAGAGGGCTGCTAGTTAGGGTTGTGGAAAGGAGACAGAGGTTTCGCATGGAGGGGAGTGGGGATCAGGCAAGGGTGACTTGATGTGAGACCTGTTGAGTTTGAAGCAGTGGAAGGAGAGCCAAGTGGAACAAAGGACCCTTGTCAAGGTGGGGACGTAGATTTGGAAATTTCATACATAGGGATGATAGCGGAGGTTCTATGAATGAATTGGTCCTCGAAGGAGAGACATTAAAGTGAGAGAAGAGGAATGAGGAACTTTAGGAAGCTTGACTTCACATACCTTGGTTGTGATGTGGTCCCTTGGTTGTGGATGTGCAAACTGAGCTCCAGAACTTGTCATTCATCCACCTCGCCATCCATCCATCCGCTGAACAAATGTATTTATTGAGCAGCTACAATGTGCAAGGTAATATTCCTGAGGATGTTCACGGTTAAGGGACCTATGAGGGATAGTCAGCAAGGGGGTGGTGGAGAGAGAAGCATCCTAGGAACCCAGGGAGGAGGATGTTTCAGGAAAGTCAATTACATCCAATCTTCTGGAGCTCAAAGAGCAGGAAAGCTAAGAAATGCAAGTTGAATTTGCTTTCTGGTAGATCCTGGGAGAGAACCTTTGTAGACTGTTGGCAAGGGGAAGTCGTGACTGAAGGGGCTAAGGAGGGATTGTCGACGCTCCTGGAAGACAGACAGGAATAGTTTTTGCCTCTAGCTTCTGCATTGTGCTTTTCAGTGGTGAAACATTATTTCTGTGCAGCCGGCACATTCACCAATTACAGACATATTGCTTAAAATGTCTAAATAGGATTCCATCAGGACAGAGTCCCCTGAAATAGAGCATACGCTCTATCCTCTGAGTCATTTACCAGTGACAGCATGATGCCTTGGGAAAAGCCCTGTGCCAGACGTCAGAAGATCTAGTTTCTGATCTTGGCTCTGATGCCAACCAACTGGATTATTTTGGCCAGATCATTCAACCAGAGCTCTTTGTCCATACACCAACAAAGCTACTTACCACTCTCTATCTGGTATTGTTGTTCATATTGGACTCCCCCCCAAATATGTCATCTTGCACATTGTGGATCCTCAATAAATGCCTTTGTTGAGTGGATGGATGGACGAGTGGCCGGGTAGACGAAAGACAGATTCTGGAGCTCAGTTTGCCCATTGATATGAATTCAAGCTTCCTAAGATTCCTTCCATCTCCAATCATTTATGACTATGCTTTTCTGAAAATTTTTTATCACAAGCAGAGTTCTTCCAAAGTTGCTTAGAGCCAGCACACCTGGGCCAATTATGCTTTTGTAGGTTATTTGATTTAATCTCCTTGAGGGTAGAGACTGGACAATTTATTGTCACAGTTCCAAAGCCTTTCTTCTATAATCGGTGATAAGATCTTAGAAGATTAATACTAAGCGTTCATTGAATGAAAAATAAATCACTTCTAACTATACTCTGATTCTCTAGAGACACGTTTAAGGATATGGAACATGCATTTCTCATGGTAGCCATTGTGTTTGCCAGCTGCTCAAAAATTATCCTTGATGACAGGACAGGATGTGTCTCTGTGGTCAGTTTCTGATGTGACATCTGCATGTGGCTTTGCAGCTTCAGGTCTGGGCTTCTCCCTACATCCGCCAGCCCATCAACGCAGCATCAGGAAGCAGCATGTCCGGACCCCAGCCACAGTGCTAAAGAGAAGCTGACAACTTGGAAAGTGTCCAGAGGCGAGTGGCCAGGATGGTGAGGGGTCTGGAAATGACTGTAAAGGAGGAGTGGCTAAAAGAACTGAGGGATTAGCCAGAAGAGAGGGAGACATGATAGCCACTATGAGTACGTGAAGTGTTGTTACAAAGGGTGTCGTCCAAGCTACTTGGACCAGAGTTTGTATTTTCTTCCCTGCATGGGCCTCCTGAGAACAGATCCGCCACTGACGGATGCAAGTTCAGCTCGGTCTAAGAACTGTAGATTTTTTTTCTACTGAGTTATAAGAACATAGAATTGATTGCCCAGTGAAGTAGAGGATGGGTGACAATTGCCAAGGATGAAGGAAAGGGAATTGCCATAGGCTGGGTGGTTGCACAAGGGGACTTCTGAGGTCTCTTTCAGTGTGGAGATTGTGGGATTCTAAAGAATTGAGCACTGGAGTAAAGAGAAAGCTCCTTGCTTTGTAAATTTAGAAACGTTCTGCGGGTCTTAGCTGACATTCATCTCATTTCTGGCTGGTCTCCTCTAAACACATTTATCCATTCCGTGGTTTTGTCCTTCCAACTAGGATGACTATAAACTTCTCTCTTCTCTGTCTTAAAAAAAAAAAAAAAAGATTTTTTTCTTTTCCAAATAAAGAGCTTAGGAGGTCTCAGGAAGACTGTACCCGAGTGGAGAAATCTCATAATAAATAATTAAATAATTAAATAAACAAATAAACAAACAGTAAGCCTCCAAGCCAAAATTATATGGCAGTGAAGGCCAAACCCCCCAAATTCTTGCCCAGCTGTCCAGAAAACAGCTTTTGTCTGTCCATCTTCAAGATCTCTTCTGGGATGATGGATTTACCTGACCCAAGATTGGACCCATTAAATTCAAGTCTGGGGATAGGTACGTGGGAAACTCTCTGAAGCTCAAACCTCCTGAAGGTGGATGGAGAGGGAGAAACTTGGTCTCTACGGCAACCAGGAGCCCCAACCATAGCAACCTCTTTTGCACCTGGAGCCAAGTCTTCGACCAGCGACTCAGCCTGAGGTTTGAGCATCAGGGGCCTCCTATCTGGTGGTTGGTGATGTCAGTGGAGCCTCTGATGGAGTGATTTTCTTGGGATTATGCAGAGTATGGCCCATAAAATAGAAATTAATCTATCGGCTGCAAGGCCTAAAATAAAAACTGATTCACAATCACTTTATTTGTGACAACACCACTGCCAACCAGAAGTTGCCCTCGGCTCCTCCACGCAGGGCTCCATCAGGTTTTCTTCTCATAGTAGCATAAACTGTCAGAGCCAGAATGGCTCTCCGGGATCGTCCAACCCCCTCATTTTACAGATGAGGTTTCATTTGAAGCTTAGTTCCAAGAGGGCTGGCGTCCAACAGGAAAGCGTTAACATTTTCCAGAAGTAGCCCTCCCCTCCCAGCTGAAGGCTACTTGAACATGAAAGACTGCGTCTTGTTTCAATTAGCTATGGTGCTCTGAACACGATTACTGGAAATGGATGAGCGAGGGGGAGGCAGTGATGTTACTGGAGACCCCAGGTGAAAGCCGGGCGACGGGACGACAGCGCCAGCAGAGCCCTCACTTGTTTGGTTGATGATGGAGGGAGCAGGGGGCTGCTGCTTCTGGAGCAGCTGGTTCTGTGTGTCAGTTACTGGTCCTCAGGGGCCTCTACGGGAGAGGCACCTCAGGGACACTGCTCAGGTGGAGGTGGGAGCTTCCGTCTCCGCCAGGCTGGGTAACGGACTCAAGGGCGCCGCCTACTGGCCGCAGAGATCAGGGGGCTCCCTGTTTGGATCCACTGTGGGCAAAGAAACTGGCTAGCTAAATTTGCTGGGCCGCTTCTCCGGGGATTTGAGCTGTTTGAAGAGGAGGAGCCTTTTCTCCAGCCACATCCCCCGCTCCAGCCTCGGCTCCTCCGCCTGCTGCATTTGCAGGGAAATTAGGTCCTACGCCGCTGAAGAGGTGTCGCAGAGGAAGGGCTCAGATTCCGTGGGCTCCTGGGCTCTCCGTAAACTCACAGAAGACCCTGCCTCACGGGCTTCTCTTCCGTGTGTGTGTGTGTGTGTGTGTGTGTGTGTGTGTGTGTTTTGGGGGAAGGGAGGGTGGAATGAGGGAGGTTGTGCTGTTGTGCTGACAATTGCAAGTCTGTTCTGAAGCCCAGAGGAAAAAATTAGTACAGACAAAGAGAAAGAAAATTTCAAGGTTTCCAAGAATACTCAAATAATTGCTACTATTTCAGCCTCAGATGGGCGGTTTGTCTGAGTAATGGCTCTGGCAGGAGTCCTTTACACCACAGTTTGTCCTGGAGGCCAGGCTGGCTCTGCCGTGTCTGCAAGGGCTGTCCCAAGGGTGCGTGGTGTTCTGGCGGTACTCCACACAAGGCAAAGGAATGAACCTGGCACTATAAGGGGAGGTGGCGAAGATGACATTTCACTGTCGAGGGATGTGCCCACAGGCTCACGACTTGCAGCATTTCAGACATGTAGAGGCTTTCCATGGGGGTCTTCTCTGAGGTGTGAATTCTCTACCATGCAAGTGCCTGACCAATCTCATTACCCAATCAGATCTCAGTGCATATAAAGAGGCTACAAATGTCCCTATTATTTGGGAGCACCCTCATCTTGCATCCAGTTGCACTAGGTTGAGCTGGATGCTTGGTGCTGTGGGATCCCTGAGCGTCTACTCTGTCTTGTATCTGCAGAGGGGTCGCGCGTGCTTTGTCTTTGCATGTGTGGTTGGGCTGTGATTGTTTTTTTAGCCATGATTTGCTCAGGTGCCTCTTCCCTACATATGCCAAATCATCAGCTCCCTGGGAGAGGAGAGGGTCTTTTCTGGTGCAAAGTAGGAGGAGCAGTGGGCTTGACGCTGGAGGCCCAAATTCTGGTCCCCATCTGCCATTAAGTGGCTGTGTGTTCTTGAGCAGGTCATCTAATCCTGCCGAAAAGAATGGGGGCAGAACCCAGCCTGGGGCTTCAGACACTGCAGGTTGTGACCCATTAGCCAGGGAGCATGAAACCAACTTGGGCAGAGTAAACACAAGTGGCCTTTCTCCAGGTGGGCTGCCCCTGAGCTCTGGGAATTGCTCCCCCCTTCTCCTCCCCCGGGGACTCCTACACCAGGGCTCAGCAACCTTTCCCTTCTGACTTTTGAAACAGCATTTTGAGGGCAGTAGGGCTCCTGAGCCCCTGTCCTCACCCTGAGTAAATTGATTGTTTCCAGGGGACCCTACATACCCCCCCTATACACTCCATCATAGATGATTCCCCAACGGTGGCCAAGGTAACTTCCTCTGTTACTAGAACAGAAACACCCACACACAGAGGCTAAATCTCCCTCGGAGCCCCCTCCTCTCCCTTATGTCACCGTCATTGTGAGTTAAAATGGGTAACTCTTGCTTCTCAGGTTGTACCTACTGACAACAGACACATGATCTGCTTACAGTAGACATGCGTTTGAGCTCAGGGTCCCTCTCTCAGTTTTTGGAACACCCCTCTGGATATCTGCCACTTTCCTCTACTGGGGGAAAATCCCAGAGGCTTCTCTGTAAGTGAATATCACTCTCCTGATTACAGCTCAACAATGGCTTCCCACGAAGTCCCAAATGCCTAATGTAGCACAGAGGCTGAGAATGGCCTGTCCCTGCCAGATGCTGCACCTTGATCTCTCTCTAATGTAAACATTGCTCAGTTCTCCCTGCCCTTTGCTTCTGCTGCTTGTTGGGGCAAGTGACCCCCAGCAGAGCCCTAGGCCAGAAAGGAACCCCTCATTTCCTTAGGATGCACACTCCAGACCACAATCAACTCCCTGGAGAGGGTTTTAATCCAAATATTGAGGAATACAACAGCAATCCACCTTCCCCAGAGGTTTCAGTAGTCCCCTTCTATAGGGTCATATGATGGGGTTCCCCAAACTACCTGAGTTGTAGAAAGAAAGAGGGACGCTGATTCATGATTGATGATGGATGTCAGTGTTAGGATTCAGACTCCTTGCCCTGCCTCAAGAGGACCCTCTTACCTATTTGGGGACTTCTGACACGAGGGGCACCACAGGGGGAGCTCTTTACCATACCTGAGGGAAAGGTGGTGCAGGAACAGCCTGACTTGTTCCTCCAAGGCAGCCTTCCTAACCTGAGTCCCATGGGTCCCTTGAACGTCCTGGGATCGATTATAGAAGGTCTATAAAGGCCCTGCAACTCAATGCAATGTTTTGGGCATATGTACCTGAGTATTTCTAGGCTGAGGTCCGTAGTCATATTGTCAGAGAGATTTATTTGCTGTGAGAGCTGACGAGTTTCCAGGGGCCCTCTCATAACTCCCACAGGAGTAGAATTTCCTAATGTTGCTGAACCAGACAGAGCAAGTCAGGGAGCATGGGTTTAAGATTCTCTCTGAGTTGGCCGCCTGGAGGACTGACCTCCCTTAGCATCAGGAGAAGTGTGTTCAGAAATATTTGGCAGCATCTCCGAGCATTTAATTTCCCCAGATTGTGTCCTTCCCAAACTACAGATTCAGAGCATTCCTGGGTTCTTTATTAGAACTTTAGTTGTGGGCCGGCCCCGTGGCTTAGCAGTTAAGTGCACACGCTCCGCTACTGGCGGCCCGGGTTCAGATCCCGGGCGCGCACCGACGCACCGCTTCTCTGGCCATGCTGAGGCCGCATCCCACATGCAGCAACTAGAAGGATGTGCGACTATGACATACAACTATCTACTGGGGCTTTGGGGAGAAAAAGGAGGAGGATTGGCAATAGATGTTAGCTCAGAGCCGGTCTTCCTCAGCAAAAAGAGGAGGATTAGCACAGATGTTAGCTCAGGGCTGATTTTCCTCACAAAAAAAAATAAATAAATAAAGAGAACTTTAGTTCTTTAAGCTCTCTGCCTATACCCCGATCCTGGGTTCGTCCATCATTTTCCAGAGAGAGCTCCATACAGTGCTACTCAAAGGGTGTTTTGTGGACTAGTACTGGCTGCAGGATGCTACTGCTCCACAAGAGATTAAGTACAGAGAGTGAGAGCAAGCCTTTAGAAACTTTTATAGCAACTGACATTGTCGAAAGACCCAAGAGTATGACAGAGTCAGCAGATGTGGCCTGGAGTTCAGTTTTGTGTAGGCGTGTGTTCTGATGGCACAGCTGCCGTGACAGGAAAAGTAACTGCCCAGATTAAGGAGACTGGGCCGGGATGCAAATCAACACGTTGCTTCCTTCACTGAGAATGTGTTGCCAAAAAAGAAAGCTAGTGGAACTGAACAGCGGGCTTAGTGAAGAAGTAAAAAGTGAGAATTACAGAAAGGCTAAACACATTAAATTAAAAATTGTTGTCTTTTTTTGTGTGTGAGGAAGATTAGCCCTGAGCTAACATGTTGTCAATCCTCTTTTTGCTGAGGAAGATTGGCCCTGCACTAACATCTGTTGCCAATCTTCCTCTTTTCCTTTTTTCTCCCCAAAGCCCCAGTACATAGTTGTGTATCATAGTTGTAGAGTTGTAGCTCTTCTGCATGGGACACCGCCTCAGGGTGGCTTGATGAGCGGTGGATGGGTCCACGCCCAGGATCCCAACCGGTGACCCTGGGCCGACAAAGCAGAACACGTGAAGTGAGCTGCTACGCCACCAGGCCAGCCCCTACTCTTTTGTTTTTTTAAATAAAAATTGTATATATTTAAGGTGTACAACATAATGATTCAATATACATATGCATAGTGAAATGATTAGTATGATTAAACTAATTAAAATATCTTCTTCTCCGTAGTTACCTTTGTGTGTGTGTGATGAGAGCACTTGAAATATGCTCTCTTAACAAATTTCTGGTATTCAAAACAGTATTAACCATAGTCGCCATGCTATACGTTAGATCTCTAGACATTCATCCTCCCTAACTGCAACTTTGTACTCTTTGACTAACATCTCCCTGTTTCCCCATCTCCCTGCCCCTGGTAACCACTGTTCTACTTTCTGCTTCTATGAATTTGACTTTTTTAGATTCCACATATAAGTGAGATCATGCAGGTTTTTTCTTTCTGTGTTTGGCTCACTTCATTCAGCATAATGTTCTCCGGGTTCATCCATGTTCTTGCGAATGGCAGGATCTCCTTCCTTTTCAGGACTGAATAATATTCCATTGTGTATGTATATTTATTTATATATATAATTTATTTACAGATATATATTTATATATACTATAAATTATATATACATATATATATGTGTATATATGTATATATATGTTTCTTTATCCATTCCACCATCAGTGGACACTCAGGTTGTTTCCATATCACCATGCTTTTTAATATCAGATAAGATCAAAGGACAAAAACAAAAAATTAGAAATTTTGAAAAATAGAATTTCTGCAGATTGTTATAATGTGTTCCTTAATTAAAAACAGTTATCAACAAGGTGGCATATGCATATCTTAATACTGCATATTTGTAAAAAGTTATCAAACACTTTACAGAATGGTAGAACATTTGGAATTTGATTTTCCATCAAAAGAAAATCCATGCACAGAAAATTTATGGATCCAGAATCTGTTTCTTTCATTGAAAGATTATTTAAATTTAACAATAATTTTACAGGATAATTGTTGAAACTGGCTCCTGAAGAAAAAATTTTGAAAACTTCATCATTTACTTTGCTTTGGATAAAAGTTTAAAAAATAAATATCCTAAGCTTGATGAAATTTCTTTAAAATCTCTTTGTCCAGTCCGGTCATATTTCTTTGAGATGGATTTTGTACAATAGATGTTGTTAAAACAATAGAAACAGATACATTGTTTCCTGTGATCAGCATTGTCATCAATCCCACCTAAATATGTAAGATCTTTGTTCAAAATGTGTGTAATAGTGGGTTAATACAGAGAATCAATATTTACTTCATAACTTTTAAAAAACAGGGAGCTGGCCCGGTGGCATAGCGGTTAAGTTCACACGTTCCACTTCGGCGGCTGGAGGTTCACCGGTTCGGATCCTGGGTGCGGACCTACTCACCTGCTCTTCAAGTCATGCTGAGGCGGCGTCCCATACAGAAGAGCTACAACTCTACAACTGTGATACACAGCTATGTACTGGGACTTTGGAGAGAAAAAAAAAAAAGAAAAAAAAAACCACATTATCATGAAATGTTTCAAAAGTGAAAGAATTATACAATGAACACCCCTACACTCACCACCTAGATTTTTCAATTAACATATGTAATTACTCTATCACGTATCTATTTACCCATTTCTCTCTCCATGTCAATCCATCTTTTTTCAAATGCACTTGAAAGTAAGCTGCAAACATCAGTACACTTCACTTCAGCCCTGAATAGGTCAGCATCCTAGCGTTAGCTGGAGTTCAGTACTTGTTTACAGTTCTTTCCTATTCCTTGAGGTAAAATTTATATGCAGGGACCTGCACACATCTTAAGAGTACGAGTTGGTGAGTTTTGACAAATGTGAACACCTGTGTTGCAAATCCCTGTCAAAATTTAGAGCAATATAATCACCCCAGAAAGTTTCCTCACGCTCTTGCTGAGTCTATCCATGCCCCCATCCCAAGAGGGGACTGCTATTCTGAGAATTTTTTCCTGCCATAGATTAGTTTTGTTTATTCTGAAATCATCCAGTATATACTCCTTGTGTCTGGCTTCTTTTACTCAGCGTAAGGTTTTTGAGATGCATCCATGTTTTATGTGTATGTATAGTTCATTCTTTTTTATTGCGGAGTAGTATTTTATGTTTGAATATATCACCATTTGTTTATTTCTTCTCCTGTTGATTGACGTCTGGGCTGTTTCCAGTTTTTTGGTTATTGTAGAAAAGCTGCTATGAACACTCTTGTACAAGTCTTATAGAATATGCTTTCGTTTCTCTTGAGAAAAAGCCTAGGAGTGGAACTGCTTGGTCATAGTTGGGTGTCTGTTTAATTTTATGAGAAACTGTCAGACGCTAAAGTGATTGTGTCTTGTACCCTCCCACAAGCAATGTTTGAGGTTCCAGTTGCTCCACATGATCACTAACAGTTTGTATTGTCAGTTTTCTCAATTTTAGCCATTCTGTTGGGTGTGTAGTGATATCTCATTGTGTGATTTGAATTTCCCTGATCACTAATGACTTTGAGCACTTTTTCATGTTTTTGCCCACCATTCGTATATCTGTCTTTGTGAAATGTCTGTGCAAATATTTTAGCCTATTTTTTCAATCAAACTATGTCATTTAAACTAAATCATTTAAAGTCCCATTTTTCCAATATAGTACAACTACTGGTTGGCACAATTCATACATTTTTTCCAAAACTGTATGATTACCGATTAGCTGAACTTAATGCATCTAAATCATTTATCTCTTACATTAATTTTTGTTTTTCCAAAACCCCAGTCATTCTCATAGACCCAGAACTCCTGGAGCAAGTCTTAAACTTGAATAGAGGGTACAACATCAAATTAAAATTCAAAAATTACAATTCTGTATTATCTAAAGAAATGTAAAAAAATATTGTCACATTTAAATCAACAAGACACACTAAAATACTTAGGAGGTTTGGCCATTTTTTAATTGGGTTGTTTGTCATTTTATTCTTGAGTTGTAGGAATTCTTTCCTTGTTCTAGATACCAGACCTTGGCAGATATCTGTTTTGCTGGCAATTTTCTCCAGTCTGTGGCTTGTCTATTCATTTGCTTCTGAGAGTCTTTTTATGAGTGGAAGCTTTTAATTTTAATGAAATCTAATCTATCAATTCTTTTCAACAGTGGTTGTTGCTGTGTCCTCTGCCTAGTCTCAAATTGTGAATATATTCTCCTATATTTCTTCTGGAAGCTTTACAGTTTCAGCATTTACATTTAGGTCTATGATCCATATTGAATTAATTTTTTCATATGGTCCAGCATAGGGTTCAAGGTTTGTTTTTTTCCGTATGGACATCCAGTTGTTCCAGCACTGTTTGTTGAGAGGACTTCACTTTCTCCATTGAATTACATTGGCACCTTTGTTTAAAATCAACTGACCATATAAGTGTGAGTCCTCTCAAAAACTGTTGCTTCATTATGATTGTGAAACAACAAAAAGATATGAATATAAAAGCAATTCTCTATAGTAATTGTCTCAACACACACTTTCAGTGGGCAACATGTATCGTTTTATAATTGTTTTCTTTGTTCATATGTTATTTTTTTTTTCTGGTTATATTTAACGAAATGTAATTTTTCTGTTTGTCCAACCTAATAAAAATCTAGATTTGTATTTTATGTCTTTATTTTATTTCATTTTTCTAGTAATTCATTTTTACTGTATTTTACCGAAGTATAGATCTATGATATGTAGAAAACAAGCAAAAAAAACCCTGATCTTTCATCACAGATAGTTTGAGAAACTGCATCACACATGTCCCATAGGATGTTAATAGGCATTATGCACGAAGGGGTTTCATGGCTAAATACATTTAACACTGGGTTAAAAAGGTTAAGCTGATTTCTTGATTGCAGGACTTCCTAGGAGCTTAAATAGGGTAGGATGCATTATAAAACTACCAAAAGGAGTAAATAGCAGGAAGTGTTCCCCAAATTTATATGAATTCTTTCTTCATGGAGCATCTTGGACTGTGTTCCATGGAACACCCTTTGGGAACCATCAGGCCACAACATCCTCCATGAGCCATCCCCCAGCATTGGCTTGAAAGGCTTCAGAAACATCACCTCCCACGGTGGTCCATCCCATTTTCAGGCAGCTTTAATTCCTTGAGGGGAATGCAAAGCCCACCTGCCGTGCTCTCTGGAGCTGCACAGAACAAGCCCAATCCCTATTCTGCTAGAGAGTCCTCTAGGAAGTTCTCATGTGTCTTTGTCCCCTCGCCTCACACCCTCCAGACTGAATGTCTCTGCATGAAGCCAGGTGCTCCTTCAGGGCGGGAACTGGCTTTGCTTGTTGTCTCTCCAGTGCCTGACACGCAGTGAACCCGTGGTGGCCAGTCGCTCATCATAAAGGATAGAGGCTCCTCAGCTCTCTCGTGCGCTCAGTGTGGCCGCGTCTCCAGGCCTTCCACTGTCCACTGCCTCTCCTGCTGAGCCGCAGAGCTCCCCTTACTGGCTCACACGCTTCCCGTGGCCTCCGATCTCACGCTCGTTGTTCCTCGGACACGCTTAACTCTCCTGATCCCTCTGCTCCCTTACACGTGGTCTCTTGAGAGCCAGCTTGTCCCACCTCCAGGCCTCTGCACAGCTGCTCCCTCTGCCTGGACACCTCTTTCCCATCCTTCACTTCTCGGCCGAAATGGCCCCTGCGTGGAAGGATCTCCCGAAAGCAGTCTCGGCCCGTCACACTCCTTCCAGTGATCCTGCTTGGTTCCCTTACAGTGCTTGTCACTGATCGGAATTCTTGTTAAAGTAGATAACAGGTTTACTGCTTTGTCATATATGCCCCCACTCGAGGGAAGCTCCACGAGGACAGGCGTCTCCCCTGCAGTCATCTCTGGGTCTTCGGGCCTAGAACAGTCCCTGGCACTGTGTGGACACAATAGGTTTTGGTTGAATGAACAGCTGAAATCAGTAATCACGGTGGGGGGAAGGGGAGTGTTCTTAGCACACACACAAAATTATAATAATTATAATACTGGGGGCGGGAGGAGACTTTGAGAGTGACAGATCTGTTTATGGCCTTGATGGTGGTGACAGTTTCAAGGGTATATACGTATCCCCAAACTCATCGGGTTGTATACATTAAATATTTACAGCTTTTTGTATGTCGATTATACCTCAATAAAGTGGTTTTAAAAAATAAAATAAAAAGGTAGTTAGGAACCCTACACAGTAACATGGAAAAGTGATTATAATGTCTGAAAAGACAAAATCATAAATTACAATTACAATAATGTAAAAGTAAGTCTTTATGTGGACATAAATTACAAAGAAATACATGTTTGCATTCCTAAAAAAAAAAATCAATTTGGGGGGTCTTGTCATCCAAGACAACACAGACTCCCCTTCTGCGTATCATCATGAATGCTCCGTCAGACTCCCAGGGGCAGAGCAAGGCCTTGAGTCACGGACCTTCGAACATAGGCTGATTCACGAGGAGCTGCCTGGGGCCGCCCGGCCAGCTCTGTGCCGTTGGGGCCTATGAAAGAGGCCCTTGTCACGTTTCACTGTGCGGTCATTCACCGGCATCAGCTTGCCTGGAAGAGAATTTTAATTTTTTGAAAAAATTCAGACCATCTTGAAACACACAAGCCAAGCATCCAGGTGCAGGTAGGAGAAGGATGAATACACTTATTCGGGAGGCTCCTCGAGGAGACCGCAGAAGGCAGGAGCCCAGTCTGCCTCTCTGCAGCCCCGGCTTGTGTACCCCTTTCTTAGGCTTCTACCCGAAGCACTCAGTGTGTTGGTCCTCACGGGGTGGGTGAGGCGGGGGGGGAGGCGGTCTGAGATGGCTGAGGCGGCAAGAGGGAGAGGTGAGGTTACAGCGGCCCTTGGAAGCGTCACGTAGCTGGCCGCCTCCACATCATCGAGACTTGTTGAATGTCTGCTCCCCAAATATTTCGTAAATCTGCCCCCACCCTCCACCCATGAATTGCCTTTGCTCACAGCCCATCATCGCACACCTGGATTCTGGAATTAGCCTCCAAAATGGCCACCAAGCTTCTTGGCTGGCCGCATTCTGTTTCCTCCGAGTGGCCAGAGTGACACTTCCAGAGTGTGCATCAGACTAAGTGGCCCCTCCTTAGAAAATGTCAGTGAGGCATCCTCACTTACAGCTAAAATCCAACTGATTCCTGTGCATTCAGGCCCATCCACGCTGGCCCCTATCTGCTGCTCCTGCAACACCTCCCTTACTCTCCATCTCACTTATGCTTGGGTAAGACCAGGGGCTTGCCATGTCCTGCCCACACCATGCTGCTTCATAGCAGGGCAAAGGCTCAGAAGTGTTGACTGGGAGCAATGAGAGATGGAACTGGTGGAATCCAGGAAGGCTTCCTGGAGGAGGTGATTTGGAATTAAGTCTTAGAGGAAAAGCTAGGGTTAACAAGGCAAAGAAGTGAGGAAGGAGTTTTAGGATTAAATGATTTGCTCAAGGATCTCATGGATCTTAAGTGGCAGAGTTGTTATTGCTGTTTGGGTGGGGTGGGAGGCGGGGAGAAGGGAGAATGAGCATGGCAATCTGGAGGCTGGTCTTTATGTCCACTTGGGTCAAGAAATGAGGCTTTGAGATGGCACAAGATAAGGAGTTGGAGCTGAGACACTTCCGTAAAGCCAAGACCACATGGTCTGCAGCCTCAGAGCAGGTGTAAACGAGGAAAACCATGCCCATCAGCAAGAGGAAATGACCAGGCTGCCTATCTGCCTCCACATGAGTTTGGGATTTTTTAAAAGAGTTTACACAGAAGAAATCAAAATCTCAGGTCTTCTCTTCTTGTGGGTTTGGGCCCAAATGTACAGGATCTCTGAGTCAATGACTCCCAACACGAGAAATTAGCCAAATCAATGCCCGGCGGGTGCCTGGCCTGGAGTGCCTGTGGCGGGGAGCAAATGCGGTTATTCTGGATAAACGTTCCAAAGCTAGGACTGAGAGCAGGGCTTAAAGAACAAAACACACAGGGAATCAGCCCACGCAGAGCAAGGCGCCGAGGACTCGGGCCACAGGAATTCCAGTGAACGGAACACCAACCCGAAAGAGACAGCAAGCAGAAACACTCAACACGATTAAACACATTAGAAAAAGATACCATGAAAAAGAACAGGAAGGTTTGAGCAAGAACCATAGTGGGTTGAAGAGTGTCCCCCCAAATTCCAAATTCGTGTCTACTCAGAACCTCAGGTGGGACCTTGCTTGGAACTAGGGTCTTTGCAGACATAATTAGTTAAGGATCTTGACATGGAATTTGTCCTGGATTGAGGGTGGGCCCTAAATCCAATAACTGGCGTCTTGATAGGAGAAAGGAGAGAGAGATTTGGACATACAGAGACAGAGAGAAGATGACCATGTGGAGAGGGAGGCAGAGATTGGAGTTAAGCAGTCACAGGTTAAGGAGCCACCAGAAGCTGAAAGAGGCAGGAAGGACCGGTTCAGAGAGAGCATGGCCCTGCTGACCCCTTGATTTCAGACTTCTGGCCTCCAGAACCGCGAGAGAATAAATTTTCTGTTGTTTTAAGCCACCAAGTTTGTGGTAATTTGTTGCAGTAGCCCTAGGAAACCAAGATGAATTTCCAGAAATGAAAAATATAGTCGTTGTCATATTTTTAAAAAGCTTACAGAAAAGCTTGCCAACTCCCTGCTCTCGAGCATGGTGGTCACATGGATCCAAGGACCCCTTGTCATCACCCTGCGGTCTCCTAGTGTCTGAGGCTCACAGGGTGGGCACCACTGATCTAGAGAAGGGGTGGTCACTCCAAATGCCCACAGGAGCCAGGAGGGAATGAAAGAAGTGAAGATGATCAGAGGGGACCAAGGCCAGTGGGAGGGGACAAGCTGCCTCTGCAGGGGGTGGCAGAAAAGCAAGAGGCAGTGTGCATAATATAACCTCATGTTTACAAAACGGGAGAGAATCCACAGACCCCCTACAAACGTGTGTGTGTGTGCGTGTGTGTGTGTACAGATGGGGCTAAGTGTGATTTAAGGGCGTGTGAAATATGTTGAAGGCTGTAGATTAGGTTGAGGACACGGAGATGACCTGGATGGAGGGGGTGGACACTTCTGTGGGCCGGCAGCAAGGCAAGTGAAGCTGAGGGGAAAGTGAGCATATGGGATATGATCATAGTCCTGCCTTCGGTCAAATTATATATGTGAGTAAGAAAAATACATAACAGTAAACAAAGATGAAGAGGGAAAGACGAGGTGAAGTGAAGGGGAGGAGCAGCTGCTCAGCCCTGGCCGCCCGCTGTCCTGAGGGGGTGCAGGCCCGGTGTTACAGGTCTCCTGAGGCTTCAAAAGAAGCTGGGAATCTGGATTTTCACGTGACGTTAAAACACTGTGCAGCTACCAAACACTTAAAGAAGAAAGAATACCAATTCTGCACCGTCTCTTCCAGAAAACACTGTGAAGGAAAACCACACACATCCGGGGGCGCCTCCAACACACACTGGTTTGCAACCCCCAACCTGGAGCAAATCAAGCTGGCACGTGCTCCTGGCCAGAGTGGGGCTAGGGCCTTCCACGTGCTCTTTGAGGAGTGAGGGGAGAGGGAGGAAAAGGCAGCGATGTGTACTGAGCGTGCCATGTGCCAGGCCGTCGGATAAGCCCCTTACATGCTTTTATTCATTTAATTGACACACAGTGGTATTAAGCCCATTGCACAGATGGGGAAACTGATGCTCTGTTAAGTAACTTGACCAGGATCGTCCAGCTTTTAAGTGTCTCCTCCATGCCCCACAGCCTCCTTGTAATGCTCAGTGTTCCACGTCAGCTCCTCTGTCTCTGCCCTTCTCGCACCTCTCCCTTTCTTTACCCTGGCCATTATCTTCCTGGCTTACTGTCCTCCAAGTCCACCGTGCATGGCTTCAGGGCAGGCCAGGCTCAGCCAAATCGAGGCAGTGCCTTGATCGGAGCACCATTTACATGCTCACAGGTTAGAATGGAAAGGAGCTGTTGGGGTAACTCCGGCCAACCTCTTGCTTTACAGGTGGGAGAATCGAGGCCCAGAGAGAGCATGTGCCTTACCCAGGGTCACACAGCTGGAATTCCCAAGCCCTCCCTCTGTGGCATTAAATGGATCCAAAGTTGTCTTTTAGCCTTAGGTAGAAATCACAGGGAGAGTTCAGGGAGGTAGGGAGGGAACAAACTGGGGGACAGACAGCAGGACACCTCCAATCTCCCTCACAGCCAGAGCCCTGGCCCCACCCTGGGCAGTGCCCCCTGGGAGGCCAGACTTCTCCAGGGCTCCACTGGCAATTAGGGGCTGAAGGAACTTTGTGAGTCCCAGGTGGGTTCTTGGAGTTTGCTGTGTTTCTCTTTCCAGCCACAGCTTTTCCCCAGGGTTTATTGTTAGCAAGAATGACAAAGCCCCTAATGGCAGGAAGCTGGCTGCTGCCTCAGGATGCTGGCCCTTAAGCCCTGCGGGCCTCTCAGCAAAGTGTTCCCTTGAAACAGGGCAGCTCCCCCTGAGAAGGGGGCAGCGCTGGCGGAGGAGCTCTCCGTCCCCACCCCCCACGCCTGAGACCCCCTGGAGGAGGCCCCTGTGAGAGGCACAACAGCACCCCTGCAGGTGGAACTGTCTTGGACAAGTGACCTGGGCAATTCCATGGTCTCCAAAGGCATGGTCCCTGCCAGTCTCGCTGTGGCGTCCCCTGTCGTGACTTTGAAACCCCTTAGGCCCCTGCTCCTCCCTGCCTCAGTTACATCCCAGGCCCCTCTCACGGCTCGGGGAAGGTTGGCTACATCCCTGCATCCCTCCTGGATCGGAAGACACCTACTGGGGCACCTCGGGGCAGCTCAGACTGGAATCCCACCCAGCCATCTCCACTCTGCTGCCCCCGCCCCTGCCCCAGTCCTGCGTGCATCCTCAGGGCTGCCACCTCCCAGAGGTCCGGCAGTGCCCTCCTCTTTCAGATCCTGCCCTTAAAAGGGGGCCTATCGTCCCTCCCTGCCCCCCTCCCCTGGAGGCCGTGAAAGGCTCCCGCGTCAGCATCCAGGCACAACTCCGTCCTTCATCTCCCACTCCCTTGTTCTCCCCAGCTTGGAAGCTACTAACCAGTTTCTGAGGCCAGAAAAATCCTGGCCCAGGTAGCACTACTCTTAGATCTTTCCAGACTTGTACCTGGATGGCAGCTTTGGAACTTAAAAGCCAAATATTATATTATTTTATTATGTGGTTCCTCCACATCTTGTCACCACTGCACTGCTCCTTACCCTGTGGTGTACCCCTGTTCACCTTTGAACCTGCCCCTCCTGGGTTCTGCTCTCCTCCTGGCAGGGCCAGGTCACTTCAGATGGCAGCTCCCCCTGGTGCTAGCTGCAGGGAGGAAAGTGGGGGACCCATGTCTCTTCAGGTTGCTGTGGAAGGAGGCCGTGGCCCTGAAGGCTGTGGGTCTCTGCAGCGCGCCCTGTGTTCACAGAGGCCCAGCCTTGGTCATGGGCTCCCACCCACAGGCCCTGCTGAAATGCCAGCCTGCAGAGCAAAGGGTGCAAAGCCACAGTGTCGGCATTTTACCTGGTGTTCCCACTTCCTAGTCATGTGACCCAAGGAAAGACACTTAAATTCCCTGAGCCTTACTTTTCTCATCTGTAAAATGCAGTTAGCAGTACAATCCACAATCCCTCTTCTGAAACCCTTGGGGTCAGAGATGCTCCAGAATTCAGAATTTTGTAGTTTCAGACGGGGAATATGGTACATATATCTAGATAACGTAACGCCCCAATAGGGTCTGAAGCATTCTGTGATCAAACCCACCAGTATTTCTGCAGCCTGGCTTTTGAACATTCACACTAAGTGAAATAAAGACCGTGAATTGTCCTATGTGTCCATTCCGGTCAAATTTTGTTACCAAATGAATTTTTAAAAAATTCTTTTTCAATATTCAGGGCCTTGAAGGTTTGGGGTTGTAGATAAGGACCACACTACCCCGTGTCTCCATGGATAATGGCACCCGGATGAAAAATGTTCGTGGCTTTGAGGCCGGGCCAAACCCAGCTTGGAGGTTTGGGATAACACAAGTCTCATGACAAGGCCGAGGGCGAGGGGTGGGGAGAATAATTCTGGAGCGGCTGTGCCATTAACCAAGTGTTGGAGCCATTGATCCAAAATCAACGGATCCTGATTGCCCCAAATTTGTCTAGAGATCAGAAGCTGCCGAGCAGATGTTTGGCATTTCCATCCTTACCCACACCACTGTCTCCTGGGCCTCTCCCACTGCCTCCCCACCTGGGCCCAGCCTGGGGAAACAAGTGGTTGGGCTTCGCCTCATGCGCAGCACCCTGTCCCCTGGCTCCTAAAGGGGCCCTGCCAGCACCTGGATGCCTCTCTTTAAAGGTGTATGCCTGTGTGCACGAGCAGAGTGTGTGTGTGTGTGTGTGTGTGTGTGCGCACATTGAGACCAGAGGCCCTTTACAGTAACTAGTGGCCGGGAAGGCACCACAAGCCTTTTTCCTCTCTTACTCCCCGCCACAAAGCCTCAGAGCACAGCATCCTTTGTGTCACCAGGGCCAGAAGGACCAGGCAAGCAGAGCTGTGGAGGGGGGAGGGGAAGGACCCGCATGCTGCCACTCACTCCTGTACTGGGATGGAGAACGCGTTTTTAACGCAGTGGCAGGCTGGGTGGATGGGGCGGGTTCACAGGAGCTGGTCCCCACAGCAGGCAAATCGTAAGAAGCAAGTGTGCATTTCACTGCACAAGTCTGGGTGCAAGGAATCTCATATTCTTTTATTTTCCTAAATCAAATTGAATGCAACTCTGGGACCTCGCTTCCCAGGATGATGAGAAATTCCATCTCAGGCCATCCTCTGTGGTCTAGCAAAAGAATTGCGGAGGAATGGGCTCATCTGAGGTGCTCGCTGCCCAAGCCCTCGTGTTCATGAGGGCGGCCACTGCATCCCTCCCTGTCTGATGGGGATTAAGTGTCATTTGTCACAACTCCAAGGCCAGGTCCGGCCTCCTTACTTTGGAGCTCAAGAGAAAGTTTAAGAGCCCCCGCTTAGTCCAACCCTCTCGTCATAGAGAAGGTACTGCTGGACCCCAGGGAGGTAGCATGACAGGGTGTGTGGCAGAGTCACAGACAGGGCCCAGGTTTCCTGGCTCCTGGGTTGGCTGTCTTTCCACTGCTGCACGCTGCTTATTACAAGTGTAGCAACAGCATCCTCGGGACTGGGACACCCCAGTTCTGCCACAAACCTGCCACGTAACCTTGAGATCGTCTTCCTGCTGGGTGAGTCAGCTTCCTCATCTACAAGATGGGGGAGGTGGTGCCAGAGACCCCAGTTCCCCCCAAACCCTGCCTTGTCCCTGTGTCCGTGCGTGCCAGTCTTGCCAGACTTGTGTGCCAGTCCGTGTGTGCACAGTCTTTCGGGTGTGAATTGGCCTCCCTCCGCTTCTGTCTCCACTCTCTGTTTGTTTTCCTCTTGGCCTGCTGGGATCCTGTTGATTGGTTAAATCCTTCCTGATTAGACAGACCTTGCTGCCCTCAACCTGCTTGGCGGTAAACATGTTTCTCTTTCATGAAATGTGTTTCCTCAGTCACTTACCAGTTGTAAAACCCTCCAGTGATTCTTTTCAAAAACTCAAATTGCTTACATGTGCCTCCAGAGTCTGAGGCCTCCCAGACTTCCTTGTTCCTGCACATTCTTGACTTTCCCCTTCTTACAAGTCCAGCTCAGCAGCCCGAATTCTCTCATCCAGTTTGGGTAGCTCATCTTTCCTTCAGTGAATGCAAAGCCCTTTCTGCTGGGAGTGCGAACGGGCTGACCCTAAGCAACAGAAGAGGAAACGGACGCCCAGAGTGGGAGAGAGGCAGAACTGGGTCCACGGCTTGGGTCCACGGCTGGTTCACAGTAACATCTGCCTCAGACTCCAGTCAAGTGGCCCCAGAGCCTTGGTCTGGTACCCCTGGGGATGAAACATGAATAATGTGGTGAGCAGAGCTCAAGAGATCTGGTTTCTAGTTCCAGTCCTGCCACAGGGTAACTCGTGACCGTGGATCAGTCCTGTCCTTGTCCCGAGCCTCAGTTTCCCATTTATAAAGTAAGCATATTGGGCTAAAATCGTGGTTTCGGAGCTGTGTTCCCTGGAGCCCTAAGGTTCTGGTGAGGTCCTTCTAAGGCTGGCAGGGGTGGGAGCGGTTGCAAGCAGGGTGCTGGCCTCACCCACCACTTTCTCTAAGCAGAGTAGCCTGGCATGAATCCAGCTCCCGCACAAGATCTCACTTGAAAACAGGATTGGAAAGATTGGAAACAACCCATGTGCTCACCTTCTGGATGCTGATTAATAAACTATGGGATAGCCACAAATGAAATACTATATAATAGGGAAAAATGAGGATGCTCTCAAAAATAATGATAAGGAAATACCTCCAGGATATACTAAGTAAAAAAGTAAGATACACAATGTTGTATAGTATGCTATTTTTAATGTAATTAAAGAGGGAGACAATAGAAATTAGTGTATCTGTACGTGCTTGCTTTGCACGAAGAAGCACAGGAAGGAGCTGTGGATCACATGGAGCAGTTGCCAGGTACTGCGGTGAGGGGAGAGAGGATGGAGCCACAGCAAGAAGTGAGGTTGCTTAATGTATAGCTTTTGATAACGTCTTGACTTTGAGCCACGTAAATATGTTACTTTTTCAAGAAAATAAAATTTAAATTTACAAAATATACCAAGTGAAAAAAAAGGGTTAGGAGAAGAATCAGTTGACCGGATGATCTCCACGTTCCCTTGCAGCCTTGATGAGCAGGCTGGTGGAGGAGGTAAGAGATGCCTACAAACGCCTATCACGAAAGGCAGAGGGTCCGGGGCTCTGGGGAAGGGGAGCTGTGGCCCTCAGGCCCACCTGCTGGGTTGCCGAGGTCTCCTCCAGCCCTTTTGCACCAACATTCGATGGAGAAGTCCCCCAGCACACAAGCTTCAGGCCTTTCCTTGCTCCCTGCCGGGCCTGGGCTCCCTGTCTCCCGGGGCGGAGGCCAGTGGCTGCCCTCATCAGCCAGCCAGCCAGAGCGGCCCCACCCGCAGGCCAGCGGGCCAGAGCCTCCTCCACCAGGGCTGTCTCCAGCTGACGCCAGCCCCAGACTGTGGCCTGAGCCGTGGCCAGAACAGAGCCCGGGGCACAGATGTTCCCATTCTCTGGCTCTGGACAAGCTTCTTGGAAAAATCACGGAGCCAGCCTTCCTCAATCCACCTTTGAGTGGAGAGAAGAGGGGCCCTTCTCTCCTGCTGCCACGAGCACCTGGCTGCCTGCCCTGGGGGCCAGCCGCCGGCCGCCGATCCATGCAGCCCTTGTCTGTGCAGCTGGCTCCTGTCCGCAGGTCCCTGCAGGGAGGCGGGTGGGCCGAGGAGAGGGCAGCGAGGCTCCAATCAGCCCCGTTCTAAGGTCTCCACACTCTCTCTGGCTTTTTCTGGCTGGCTGAGATGGGGGTTCGCTGCTGCAGGACCCCTGGGTGAGACACTGCAGCCAGACCAGGAGAGATGCGAGTCCAGGAGATGACTCCCAGACTGGAGAAGAGAGAAGGGGCTCAGCGTTTACTGAGGCACTATTATGTGCCGAGCTTCGCAATGAGCCAGACTTGTATTCAAGTCCAGGCTGTCAAGGAATAACCGTAGGACCTTGAGCAAGTGATATAATGTACTCTCTGAGCCTCAGTTTCATCATCTATAAAATGGGGATGACAATCATAATTAACATCTCTGAAGATGAAATGAAATAGAGGTAACAAATCACCTAGTCAGACAGTTGGTGCTGAGAAAATGTTGGCCACCCTCTCCCTCTTGGGTATAAGGTGCAAGGTCAACGCCAGGCAAGGTTTAAGATCCTGAACCCAAATGCCTGGATTCAAATCCCAGCTCTGCTTACTCGCTGTGTGATCTCGGGCCAGTTACTTGACATCTCTGTGTCTGTTAAAATGGGACAAGTACATAGTTCATAGAACTGCTGGGAGGAACAAATGAATTTAGAGCAGTGCCTGGCATTCGGTGAGCACTCTATATGTCACCTCTTATAGTTGTTATGTCCACAGTGGCCCCACTGCAGCTCAAGTCCCAGTGGACCCTCTTCTAGCTGACAAAACGAGTGCGCTGTAATCTGAGGGCCTCTTCTGGAGCCAGGCCGGGCTGGTGAGGGTTTGCCCCAGTTGATCTTTTCTGGGTCTGCTTCTGACCAGGGGTGGAGAGATGGGGGGAAAAGCTTAGTTCAACCCCACCCCCTCGCCCCCACTCCAGCCAGCATCTGTTTTTCATAAATCCCTCCAGTGGTTTGCCTGGGAAGGAGAGAGAGTTTCCTTAGGCAACAAAGGCCTCCAAAACCACCCATCTGGGCAACCGGGCTGCTCATGGGGTGGGCGGGTCCCTCTGGGCCTTCTTCCCACCCTACATCTGGCCCTGACAATCCTTAGGGCCACGGCCACACTCTTAGCACTACTGCCAAGGGAGGTCGCTGCCCTCATCCTGGCTGTAGCCTGCCCGCCCCTCGGCTCCCGGCTGCCCACGGCTGCCAGCAGCACACCGTCCCCCAGGCCTCCTGATGACCACACTGGTCCAAGTCCATGCTGAGCTCTAGGCCAGCTGCCCATCAGCTTAGAGCTACTGCCCCACAACAGCACACTCGTTGCCAGTCTGTGACTGCTCTTTACGTGAACCCCTTAAAAGAAAGAGCATGTGGTTCTTTTTGGTGCCTTAAGCAGAAGGAGAGACTTCCAGAGTATTCTGTTCCTGGACCCTGGCAGAGGCTGGCAAGGCCCCGGATCCCTCCATCATCTCTCTCACCCTCTGCCCTACTCCCACGGGGCCTTGGCTCCTCAGCTTTCTCTTCCCCTCTCCCTCAAACTTGGTTTAAGCTTTGTTCTTGGTTTCAACCAGAACTTGCTCAAATAGAGGCACATAAAGACACAGTTTTCCATATCTTCAAGCAAACAGCAAGGCAGCTACCAGCCCATGAGTAGGAAGCCATTACTTTTGTATTGAAACAAGCCCTGATGTGTCATAGGTGTATTATTATGGTCCCTTCATAAAATAGAATGTAAAAGTCTGCACTCACTTTCAAGTAAAACGTGAGGCTTCAAAGATAAACACAAGAATATAGATCCACCAAGTAGGGGTTTTGTCTCTTTTGTTTGTTGATATAGTCCCAGTGCTGTGAAGTGGCCCTGGCACATGGCAAGTGCGTAATAGATGTTGAATGAATATAATATGAGTTTACAGCCTGCCGTTCCAGGCTGGACCTCCTGATCGGGATACGTTCCATCCCTCTGCCTGGAGGGAAATGTGTGAGAATCGCTGGGTCGTGCGTTATCTCATTTAATCCTCCTAACAACCCCATGGCAGTGTGATGGACATTTTCGTGGAGAAGAACCACTGACCACCTGAACTCCCCCCATATTTGAGGATGTCCCCTTCGTGTGAGTCTTGGTGAGAGACTGGGCCTCACTCTCAATAAGAAGCTTAAAAGGCCAGATAAATGTTTGACCCGCCCTACAGGCAGGGCCTGGACACACACCTAAGGAGCAAACGATACCCAGATCCAAGGTCAGATCAGAATTCCATTCCCAGATCAGGGGCCTGCAGTGGCGTCCTGTGTGCACTGCCAATGGCCGTGGTGCCTAGACCAGCCTTCCCTTGGCTCCCCAGCACCCTTGCTTCTCTGTCTGAGCCTGTTGTGAGCCTGGTCCCTCCCTCCAATCCTCCAAGCTACCCAGCATCCTTCTAGTAGAGTTGCTTTCTGTTTAAGTTGCCAGAGAGATTTTCTGCAGCTTAGAATTAAGAACCTTGATGTCTAAAAGCAGATGCTATTATCTCCATTTGCTAGATGAAGAAACTGAGGCTTCAAGTGTCGTTGACTGAGCACAGTACTACTGTGTGCCAGGCTGTGCTCTGGTCTCAGTTCAGTGGGGCATTAGACAGTGGGGCAGTGTCAGTAAAATGTGATAGACGGGTATCCCAGGGGCCATGGGAATTTGAGGGCCTGGGCTGGTGGGGAGGCTTCACAGAGGAAGTGGCACAAGTTGAGACTTGATGCGGGAGGAAGGGCAGGAATTCTCTAGGTGTAGGGTGTTAGGGGTACAGCGTGTTGTTCTGGAGGCTGGAGTGGATGGTGCAGGGAGACCATGACAGGAGGTGATGGAGGGGAAGAAGGTGAGGCCAGTTGCTGAGGGGCCTGGCCCTGCCTTATTGATGAGTTGGGATTTTGGAGGCTTCTAGTTGTAAGCCACAGCAATGGATTTTGGCTAGTTTCATCAGAAAAAGGATTTATTTGAAGAATATCCGGTAACTCACAGACTTGGAAAAAAAAGGTCTCATGAATTAGGCTTGGAAAAGAACAGAAACTAGGAGGTGCCAAGAGTCTAGGTGGTGAGAACTGATTTGTCAGAATGCTACTGCTGCTGGAATAAATGAGCAATATTTTTGTAGCCTTGAATCAATCCACACAAGATTCAAAGCTCGTGGATACAGAGACCAATTGGTCTGGCTTGGGAAGGCCAGGAACTCTTGATTTATGATCCCATCAGGTCTGTATACCATAGAGAAGGAGCAGGTCTCAAAGAAATATTGAAGTGTTATTTCCAAAAGAAGGAGAAATTAATACTGTGCAACAAATATCCACTCGACTTGACCATGAAAGATCTTTTGAGCAGGAGAATGATGATTTTTTGACTTTTAGGAAGATGGTGTGAAATAAGGAGTGAAGGAAAGCAAAACTGTGGGCGAGGGGACGGTGGGAGAAAATGTAAATAGTCCAGGAGAGGGTGACGAATTCACGAGCTAAGGCAATGAAGACGAGAGTAAATGCAGGCGATGTGTGGAAAATGGAAGCTTTAGGATTTGCAGAATGATATGGGACATGGAAGGGAGGAGAAGCCAAGGAAAGCCAGGGTTCTGGCTAAGTGACTGGATGGATGGAGGCGTCATGAAACCAAGATAGAAATACACGAAGAAGATAAAATTGGAATGACGATGCTGGGTAGAATATTGGGACGTGCTGAGTTTGAAGTGCCTGTGGATAGTCTAGTTGGGCAGGTTTAGAGATTAAGAAAGAGGCTAGAGAGTAATCACCTAAAGGGGTAATGGAAGTTATGGACATAAGTAAAATTTCCCGAGGAGACTAGGCAGAGTGAGAAGCAGAGATGGATGAGAAGGAAGAGCTGAGGATATTTAAGTGACAGGCAGAAGAGGAATCTGCAAAGAAGTAGGCAGTGAGCTGGAAAGAATCAGGAGAGGCTCATGCCATAAAAAATATAATAGAGGGGCCAGCCGGGTGGCATAGTGGTTAAGTTCTCACGTTCCACTTCAACAGCCCGGGGTTTGCTGGTTCAGATCCTGGGCGCAGACCTGTTCACTGCTCATCAAGCCATGCTGAGGCGGCGTCCCACATAGAAGAGCTACAACTCTACAACTATGATACACGACTATGCACTGGGGCTTTGGGGAGAAAAAAGAAAAAGAGGAAGATTGGCAACACATGTTAGCGCAGGGCCAATCATCCTCCAAAAAAAAAAAAATATATATATATATATATAATAGAAAAGAGAGTTATGGGAGGGTGTGGTCAACGTTGTTCAATGCTGCAGAGAAGTCACATAAGATAGTCACTGAAAAGTGTCCATTGGGTTTGACCACTTGAAGGTCATTGGGAGCCTTGGTTAAAGCTGAAGGCCTTAGGACAGAAGTCAGTGCATTGGAGAAGAAGGGGGCCGGCCCGGTGGCGCAAACGGTTAAGAGCGTGCGTTCCGCTGCAGCGGCCCAGGGTTCCCTGGTTCGGATTCCGGGCGCGGGCCGACACACCGCTTATCAAGCCATGCTGTGGCGGCGTCCCATATAAAGTGGAGGAAGATGGGCATGGATGTTAGCCCAGGGCCAGTCTTCCTCAGCAAAAAGAGGAGGATCGGCAGATGTTAGCTCAGGGATGGTCTTCCTCACACACACACACAAAAAAATTAAATTAAAAACAAAAAAAGAAGAAGGAGAAGACAGTAAATATAGGCTTCTCTTGGGGAAAACGTTGCCTGTGAGGGGAAGGAGAGATATGACAGTAGCTGGAGAGTAGTCCAGGGTCAAGGAAACATAGATGAAGAGTTTGCAGACAGCAATTTACTATTTCTTGACTTCAATCCAATGGAATATCCAAATATTGACCCAGAGTTCCAAAGGTGAAAAATATTTTTTTTAATGCCGAAACATGATAAAACATGGATCATGATGACGGTGGATGAAATCAGTTAAGTAAATAGTGGAATATGCCCATTTGTTATCAAACAGTGTAAACAGTCCAACTTTTTTTTTTTTTTTGGAGGAAAATTAGCCCTGAGCTAACAGCTGTTCCCAGTCCTCCTCTTTTTTTGCTGAGGAAGATCGGTCCTGGGCTAACATCCGTGCCATCTTCCTCTACTTTATATGGGATGCCGCCACAGCATGGCTTGACAAGTGGTCCGTTTATCCGCGCCCAGGATCCAAACCAGCGAACCCCGGGCCGCCGAAGCACAGTGCACACCTAACCATTAAGCCACCGGGCCAGCCCCAACAGTCCAACTTCGTTTGGATCAAAACAGGAAATAAAACAAAGGTGATAAAAGTTATTATTGTGGAGAAATTTGTCACTACTAAGTCTCAGAGTTATCTTGCTTGCTTCATCAACCCAGTTCTGAGAGGAGAACGTTAATATTTCCAACTATTATCATTGCTTATTTATTTCTCCTCCTGATTCTTCAGCTGTTTTCTCTGCACTGTCCAATATAGTAGCCAGTAGCCACATGTGGCCATTTAAATTGTAACCAATTAAAAGTAAATGGAATTAAAATTTCAACCCCTCAGTCACACTTGATATTCTGTTGCTTGTAAGCCACTCAGTCTATGGACTAAGAAAGGTATGTGTCAGTGAAACCATCCCCAGAATCAAGTAATGAACATACCCCTCACCCCCAGAAGGTTCTCCATGTCCCTTTTTATTCCTCCTTCTTGTCCCTTCTTGCTTCCTCCCATCCCCAATCCTTAGGTGATTCTGATCTGCTTTCTGTTAGATCACTTTGCATTTTCCAGAATTTTATATGATCAGAATTGTACAGTATGTACTCTTTTTTGTCTGATTCCTTTTATAACGTAATTATTTTGAGATTTATTGATATTATGTGTATTAATAGTTCATTCATTTCTGTTGTATCTATATACCACAATTTGCTTAGCCATTCAGATGTTGATGGACATTTGGGTTGTTTCCAGTTTTGGGCTATTACAAATAAAGCTGCTATGAATGTTTGTGCACAGGTCTTTATGGACATATGCTTTCATTTCTCCTGGGAAAATACCTAGGAGTAGAATGGCTGGGTCGTGTGGTAGATGTGTAACTCTTTCAGAAGCTGTCAAACTGTTTTCCTCAAGTGGGCACACCATCTTATTTTTCCGCCAGTACTGCATGAGAGTTCCAGCTGTTCTGCATCTTCTCCAACACTTGGTATGGTTGAACTTTTACATTTGAGGCATTTTAACGGGTATGTAGTGGTATCTCATGTTTTTAATTTGCGTTTCCCTGCTAACTCATGACATGGCATTTTTCATGTGCTTATGGACCATTTATATATCTTCTTTTGTGAAGCATCCATTCAAGTCTTTTGCCTATTGTTAAATTGGGTTTTTATGAGATCTCGTCTCAGCTGTGCTGAATCTAAAGGCTGGGATCCTGTTGTGGCTAGGTCCCCTACTCGGATCTCTCCCTCCTCCAGGAAAAGCCTCCTACTTTGAAATTGCTCCTGACCATGAGGTGCCCTGGCTAGGATGTGGTTTTTTCCTCAACAGAGGTGTATTTCTGCCTCGTCCACCCCTGTCGGTGCTGTCCCTTATCGTGGGGGTTCTTTTTATCCAGTTTCCAGATCTCTCTCAAAGGAAATTTTCCACAGGTAGCTGTAGATTTGTTACGTCCATGGGAGGAGGTGAGTTCAGAGTCCTCCTACGCCGCCATCTTCCCAGAATCCAAAATTGGGTTTTGTTTTTGTTTTTTTTTTTTGCTGAAGAAGATTTGCCCTGAGCTAACATCCATTGCCAATCTTCCTCTTTATTTTTTGCTTGTTTGTTTGACGAAGATTAGCCCTGAGCTAACATCTGTGCCAATCTTCCTCTATTTTGTATATAGGTCACTGCCTCAGCATGGCTGACGTGTGGTAGGTCCATGCCTGGGATCTGAACCCGCGAACCCAGGCTGCTGAAGCAGAGAGTGTGGAACTTAACCACTACACTAGGGACGTGGCCCCCAAAATTGGATTTTTAATAAGAATTAAATTCTTATTATTGAGTTGTAAATGTTCTTTATATATTCTAGATACAAGTCCTTTTTCTGATATGTGTGTTGTTGTTCTTTGTCTGCCTCTAGTAGATATTTACTACAATTATTTAAAGTTTCTCTTTGGTCTTTCCCTGTTAGTTCTGCTTCTTTTGACAAAGAGTATTCTTTTTGCAGCCTTTTGACATAGTAGTTCAGTTCCTTGGGTATGTCAGTGATTTCCCTGCAAACTCATCTTTCATCTTCCAGAAACCATCAGCTGCCTTGGCTGGATCTGTCTCTCTGGGGACAAGGCACATACTCGTTTAGGTGAGCTGGGAGGGGCCACCTCAGAATGGACTCTCTAGCATTGCTGGGCTCAATTACTCCCTGTCCCCTCACGTCCACTCACCTCCCTCCAGCAGCCCCTGAGCTGCAGTTCAGTTTTTACCCAGTGAGCTGCAGCCACCCTCTTCTGTAGAAAGCCCCTCTGCAGTTGGGGTTCTGATGGTACCTCTGGCTTGTTGTTTCTCTGCCTGTAACAATGATGGGCTGAACAATAATCCATCCCTGCTGTGTGGAAAAAAGGAAGACACACCTTTTTAAAGTCCCCTCTCAGCCCATACTAGGCCGCCATCTTGTCTGAAACCTGAAGCCCCCTCCACGTTATTAATCTGACCCTCCCTCATCCGTTTAACGACTTATGTAAGAGAGGAGGGTTATTTTTTAAGGTGGGCAAGACTTGATCACGTTTATAGACCAAGGCAGTGATGAGAGAGAGGCTGAAGACACGGGGACATGAAAAACTAATAGAACAAAGCCCTAGAAAGGTCACAACTCAGGACTAGGCCCTTTGTCTCCCAGGCCAGTGACTCCCGTTACCCCACAGGGTCACTCATGGCCCATCATCCTTTTATTCCTTTGACATGTATTTATTGAGTCTGCCATGGGCCAGATATTACTCATTGTTCTAAGTGCTAAAAGATAAAGAGGTGAACAAAACACACTTGGTCCCTATTGTCACTTATCAAATAAATATATAATTTCAACTTGTGGTTCCGAAAGGCTTCTCTGAGCAAGTGATCTGAAGAATGACCCAGGCAGGTGAAGGTTTGGGGAAGAACATTCCAAGCAGTGAGAGTTGCATTTGCAAAGGCCCTGAGATGACAGAGGAACTGGAAGAAGTTCTCAGTGGCTGGAGAGCGGGAGGTGATGGGGAAAGGTAGAAAGAGAGCTTACAGAGCTTTGTAGGTGGAGTTTTGGAGTTTGCGTTTTATCTTAAGGGAGCAAAGAGAAGCCTTCAAAGGTGTCTTTAAGTTCACTCCAAAGCAGACCTTTTCCTTGGGAAGGAACAGAAATGGAGAAATCAGCTAGAAGCTTTTGGCAGGAGTCCAAGTGAGAGAGATTGATGGATCTGGACCGAGGTGGCAGCTCTAGAGATGGAGAAGAGTGGATGGATTCACAAGTGTTTTATGAAGAGTGGTGCCATTGACTGTGAAGGTGGTGCCATTGACTGAGACGGGGACAAGTGAGGAAGGATCGGTGTGTGGCGGGGGTGGGGGATTCAGGAGATGGGATTGGATATGTTGAGTCTGAGGTGTCTACGGGACACCCGGATGGAGACATCGGGCAGGCAGTTGGATGTGACTGTGGATCTCAGTAGAGAGATCGGCTCCGGAGATGTGAACTCCAGAGTTGCCATCATAGGGCCAATACTCACTTCACTTAGTACCTTCTTAAATGTCACATCATCAGAAAGGCCTCCCCTGTCCACCCGTCTAAAATAGCCTTGCCCACCCCCACACTCCAGTTACTCTCTTTTCACCTGTTTTACTTTGTCATAGCATTTATCACTAACTGACATGATATTATAAATTTATTTGCATATTATCCATCTCCTGTACCAGGATATAAGCTCCATGAGGGCAGAAACTGTAAGCTTTGTTCTCTGCTCTCTCTCCAGTGCCTGGAACAGTGCCTGGCACATACTAGGTACACAGTAAATATTTGTTGACTGACTGGATCTTAAAGCCACTGGACTGGATGAGGAAGAGAAGGTGCACAGAGAAGAGATGGTCTGGGCCCAAGTCCTGAGGAGCTGAAGTGCTCAGAGGACGGGAGAAGAGGAGGAGGGAGACAAAGATGGAGGAGAAGCTGAGCAGTAGGAGGAAAGTCACGCTAGAGAAGAGTTTCCTCAACTCAGTTGAACTATGTTGAGAGGTCTAATAAGATGAGAACCTAAATATGTGTTGAATTTGCTAACATGGAGCTCATTGGTGATCTGATGGGAACAGTTTCCGTGGAGGGGCAGGAATAGAAGGCAGAGTTGGGGTTTACAGCAAGTGAGAAAATGGAGGGGGGTGTAGATCACGTTCAAGATGCCTGGTGGAGAAAGGGCGCGTAGGACAATAGCTGGGAGGGTGTAGGATTGAGGGTTTTCTTCTGTTTTCTTTTAAACTGGGAGATGCTACAGCATGCCTTGCACAGAGGAGGTGCCAATAAATATTGGTTAAATTCCATTTTCTAGTGCCTGGTGCTGAAAGCCAGGACCCCTGAGTCCTGACCGCAGCTCTCCCGTTGGCCGGGAATACTTTCCTTTCCACGCCAGGGATGGGACTTGTGCTGCTGCAGAAGGAGAAGAGATTCAATGTGTCTGTTCCCCTGCACCTGTGAGGAATTCCCAAGCACCTTTTTCCCTAATATGAATTCAAGTCCTGAACCCACCACTTGATTCCTGCGTGACTTGGCCAAGTACGTAACCTCCCTGTGCCCCAGCTCCTTTATCACGAAGTGAGCAGAGTGAGAGAATGCATATGAGGCCCCTGAACTGTGCCTGGTGCACAGCGAGCCCTTGATGAAGGCTGGCCATTGTGTCATCTGTGCCTCCTGTTATGCTAGTGAGCGTGCACGGGTGCACGCTTGGGGAGGAAAGGCGCTCTGTTGGATGGGGGAACGCTCGAGGAGGAAAGAATGTTTAGGTCAAACACAAGACCTCTTATCCCAAAATTCAGTACGAATGGATTCATCCCTCCGTCCTTCCCTCCTTCCCTCCTTCCAACCATCTCTTCGTTCACTCCCTGGCAGAGCACCAGGGTCTGTGTTAAGTTCTGGGAATAACGAGATGACCACTGGGATGGCCTTGCCCTCAAGGATCTCTCAGGAGAGTGACGGAGGAGGAGAGATAGGAAACCCAGCCTTCACAACTCTGAGTGCTAGGGTGGGGGTGGAAGGGGTGCTGTGAGCAGCTTGGAGGCCACAGCCAGCTCTTCCTCATCCTAATTCCCCGGGGCCTAGTGTGGCCCGCAGCACACAGGAGATGCTCAGTATGTGTGGACGGAGCAGAGAACCACCTTCTTCCTGACACTCAGCTCTTGCCTTTTGAGGACTTGCTGTGTGCCAGGCACGGGTAAGTTGTTCCATTCCACAACCGCTCTCTGAGGTGGCCACTGCTAGTCCCCTCCTGGAGAGATGTTAATGCTGGAGAGGCTCTCAGAGACTCAGCTTGCCTGAGATGGGCTCAGAGAGGTGAACTGACTTGTCTGGAGTCAAACAGCTTTTCACTGGCAGAATCTGACCAGAAATCTAGATCTTTTTTGGTTCCTGGCCTGGCCCCCAGACCTGAGGGTAAAGAAAAGGGGAGCTCGGAATTCAAAAGATTTCCCACTAGAACCTCCCACTCAACAGTGACTTTTTTCTTAATGCTGAGTGCTGCCGACTGAATGTTTGTGTCCCCCCAAAATTCACATGTTGAAGCCTAAATCCCCAACGTGATGGTACTTGGAGGTGAGGTGTTTAGGCGGTAATTAGGTGATGAGGGTGGATCCCCCAGGAATGGGATTAGTGCCCTTATGAGAAGAGACACGAGAGAGACGATCTCTCTCTCTCACCCATGTGAGGACACAGAAAGAAGACGGCCATCTGCAAACCAGGAAGAGGCCCTTAGAGACGTCGGATCTGTTGGCACCTTGATCTTGGCCATCCCAGCCTCCAGAACTGTGAGAAGTAAATGTCTGTTGTTTAAGCCACCCAGCCCATGGTGTTCTGTCATAGCTGCCCAAACCACTAAGACACCGGGTCCCTGGCAGTACACCAGGAGGCACGATTTGTTGAGTTGGAGCGTTTCTTCCAATCACAGCCTAAGGGGCAGGCACAACAGGGCTGGGACAAAAGGTGCCACCTTCCTGGAGGCCCCAGAAACAGCCGGTCCGTACCAAGCATATCTAGGCCTGGGGCCATGCCCCCCTTGCCAGTGCCCCGCCCTGAACAGAGCTGTGACACGTCTGTGTTCCAGGCTACTTTTTATTGAGTTCCCTCTGTGCCTGCATCGTCTCTGACCCTCATACTACCCCTGGGAGGCGGATATTATTATCCCCAATTTACGGATCAGGAACCAGAACCTCGGAGGGGTTACTGCTCAGGACCCCCCAGTTCAGAAGCAACTGAGCAGGGCTGGCCTCCAGCCTGCTGCCTGCCAGGTCCTGCCCTTCCCTCGGCTGCACCGCGGTCCAGGCTGCTGAGGTTTCCCCGCTGCAGAAGAGCGCCAGCCTCGGTCACTGTCTCCCAGCCTTTTCCTGTCCCTTACAGGAAAGATGCTAGCTCACAGAGAAAGAATTTTTATTTTAAATCGGCCCCTCCTTTCTTTAGACTCCAGTTAGTTCCGGTGCAGTTAGATGGCAACAGCCAGGCCCTACCAGCTCCCCCTCAGCCTGAGCTCTTCCTCCAGGCAGAGGGTATTGGGCGAGGGTCAGTCAGGCAGAGCTGCTCCCGCCCCCACCGGAGGACACAGCTGGGGCTGAGCTGGGACTAGCTGGCAGTGCTGAGTCTGTGTCCCTCTCCCTCTGTCTGAGCCCTAAACTGGGGGATGGAACAGGAGAAGGAGGAGACGACATGCAGCCCTGAGCGAGGGGCCAGCTCAGCGTCCTAAAACTAAGGTCCCAACCAACATTCCCTGGGCCTCCTCTTGCACCTGGGAACAGAGGCCAGTGGGTTCTGCCACCAAACACACAGCACATCGCTTGAAATCAGGGTACTAGGGCCAGGCCAGCATCTGCCTTTTCCTCCACGTCTCAGCAAAGCTGCTCAAAACTCTCTCTTCCCCCAGCAGGAAAAGCATATGTTCTTTCCATATAGAGGAGAAATTGTTCCATGAGTGAGTAAGCCTCTTGGCCGCGGAGCCTGGCCCAGCCTGCAGCCCGCTGGGCCGGAAGCGGGCAGCGCTCGCTACCGCTCTTGGAGCCGGACTGGGCTGGCTCCTCACCCTCGGAGGCAACAGGCCTTCGGACGGGTGGGGCCGGGCAGTGGGGATCCGGGCAGGCGTGTGCCTGAAGACAATTAGCAGGTCAGGGTAGAGAATCCTTTCCCTGAATAGAAGTTCTTTTCTCCCTTCAGGCCGGGCGGGGTGGGGTAGAGGAGGGAGGGAAGGCTCAGGGGTTTGAGGGTGGCAGGCGACCTTTCTAGTCCCCTCACTCCGTCAGCAAACAGGTCTGAGTCAGAGGTGACTCAGGTGTGCTCAGCAAGGCAGGGCCATTTTTAGACTGTCATTTCCAGCCACCCCCAAATTCTCCTTGATGCCTTCAGGGTTAGGTGGCAGGAGGTGATGATGTCCTGTACCCGGGCCTTAGTTCATTCTTCCAGAGCCACATGACCATACAGGTCTTTCCAAAGCCAGCCTGGGCTGGAGGATGCTGCTCGTTCCCTGGGCTCAACTGAGTCCTGGTTCTCTTTCCACCTTTTCCCCGTTTGTTAAGAATCCACTGAGATTGGGGCTTGGGGGAAGTGGGCAGAGAAGCGACAGGGAGGCCAGGGTGTTGGGGTGGGTCGTGGGGCAGAGGGGAAATGGGGAGGGGCTCCACATAAGGGAAAAACTGATGAAGAAACTGGGGACATTTAACAGGGAGAGGCAAAGACTCAGGGTAGAGATGGGGGTCATGAAAACGATCTGAAGATGGGTGACCTGTCACCATGTAAAAGTGGGATTTGATTTTTCCTGGGTGGGAGCTTCAGTGGGGCAAGCCCTGTGTGTATAAATCAGGGACCCCAACCCTCCGAGAGTGCTTTCGAGACAGTGAATTCTGCGTCGTTGGACACATCGAGGCCAAGGGTGGATGGCCCCCAGTTTAAAGGGGTCAGGTGTCAGGTGAGAGGTGGACTAGAGCTTAGGTCTCAAACTGGTGGCCTGTGGGCCAAGACACAGCCCTGAAGATGTTCCCACTGGCCAGCATTTCTGCATGGCCACAATCAGCTGGGGCCGAGCAGCACCTGCCCCTTCCAGCTGGGCACGCTCCCAGTTCTGCCCAGCACATCAGGCCTGGGTTGCTCGTTTCTTTCCTGGACTGGCCCCTTAGGCATTCATGTCTGTGACCCTTGGAGCATAGCCCTGACCACACTCCTCCTTCTCCTTCTCTAGGTTCACCTGCAGGCTCCCCTGGGTCAGGAGGAGGAGGCGCTTAGGTGAGACCACACGGCATGAGCTGCCCCGCCCTGACCAGGTCGCCAGATGGAGCACCCACCTGGCTGGAACCAGCAGCACCACGCGCTCCTCCTCCGCTGCCGTTGTGCTGGGGTCTGTCGTGGTCTCCAGGGACTGGTTCTTACCCCTGGGACAGCAGAGTCCCTCAGCTGGCCTTCCTTTCCTGGAGTGGCAATAGTCTCGCAGAGTGTTTAGAGCCTGGGAAAGGCACCCAGGGCACTGTGAATTGAGGTAGAAGGGACAAAGTCAGAAGGTGCACCCCTCCCCCGCTGGGTCCAGGAGGGTGGCCTAGGGAAGGATGCCAGCAGCAGTGGCTCTGAGGGAAGGTGGAGTAGGATGGGGGAAAGATTGGAAACTAACCTGTGGAAGCAAAGTGGGGCAGCTAAAGGGCTTGGGAAGAGGAGACCAGAAGGTGAGGCCAGCTCTGCCTTCTCCCTGTGTGCCTGGGGTGGATCCTGACTTGTACTTCTCAGAACTGAGGGCAGAAGACCAGGATGGAGTGGCCTCTGTGGGGAATGAGATTCCACCTGATGGTGGAGCAGGCTGGGGCAGGTTTCAGAGTGGTTTCTCTTCCCTGGTCCCATGTGTTTCCACGAGAGCTATGGGAGTTGGAACTAATATTCCCACTTTACAGATGAGGAGACTGAGGCAGGAGTTGCCCAGGGGTGAGTCTTGCCACTAGCTAACAGTGGGCTCCTGGGTGTTCAGCAGGTCTGCTTTCTGCTGCCAGCTCTGCAGCCCACTGGGAGCAGGTCTGCTGGGGATGACGGAACTAGTCACAAAGCAGCCAATTAACAGACATCACCTTCCCTTCCTCGATCCTTTACAACCTCAGCGAATAAACCCAACATTTAGGCCTGGCCTCAGCTCCAATTGTTTCGGGACCTGGGTTGGTCAGGAGTCTAGAGGGGCCACCCGGGGGCAGCGCTTTATTTTGATTATGACCAGTAGTGATGGGTGCTGTTCATTCTACCATCCCTACCAGCCACCAACCCGGTACTGGGCACCCTGCGTAAGATCTCAATCATCTTCTTAGCCCATCGGATGGATGGGGTTCCTGAGCCTCGCAGAGGAGAGAACTCAAGCCGGGCCAGCCTAACTCTGAAGCTGGTACTCCCTGTAGAGCGCGCCATGTCTGCGTTTCTTACGTGACTGTGTGTCACTCCACTGAAAAACCGGCTGTGCAGAGGCAGGGAGCCCATGAGTGGGGCTGGGGCGCCCAGCGCACGCTGCCCTCTGGGGTCCTCACCCTTACACAGCCCCCGCCTGGGAGGGGGTGGGCGTCTCCCCGGGTTTTCTCTCCCCTGGGGCATCCAGGCACCACAGACAGAAGCAGGAGTTCGGGCTTGAGATTTCCTTTGGGAATGCCTTCGCTTTGGGCATCCCAGTTGGTCTCTCCTTCCAAGGAAGCCTGAAGCCGTGGAAAGGAGCTTGGGCTGGGAGTCGGAGAGCCCAGGGTCACCTTCCAGGCCAGGCTGCCTCGCTGTCCCAGGCCCTCTCCAGCCTCAGCTCAGTGGCTGAGTGAGGGCAGCCTGGAGGGTCCCCTGAGCAGCCCTCTAGCCATTTCTGAAGACACAGCCCCTCACACCTCATGCCAAAGCGTTCCTCAGGCTGGTTCTGCCTGCCTGGCAGCCTGGCCGACGGATGGCCCAAGGGCACCACCTGGTGGCCAGTCATAGCCAGACAAGGCAGTGCACCCAGCAGCTTTGAAGGTCCATAAAAATCCCAACAGCAGTGGGCCAGGTCACAACTCTGAGACTCGGGAGACAGGGCAGGAGAGAACCGTGAGTTCTCTTCCCCAGCCTCCCGGGAGTGGGAGGGAGCCCTCCAGGTTCCCAGAGGTCAGTGTGCGAATGGGAGGCCCTGCATTGTAAGCAGTCTGAGGGAAAAGCACTTGAGTTTGGGGTCGGACAGTACTGCATTTGAATCCCTCGGGTCCTTAACGTTATCGTAAATCCCTCATCTATGCAGTGGAGCTATTTAGGACATATCTTGCAGGGCTGTGGACCTCTCTCTGCATGAGCAGGTAGCCAAGGGAGATGGCAGGGGGCAAGGCTGGACCGGTGACCAGTGTCCACGCCAGTGGCACTCAGCCCTTAGGCCAGTGGCTCTCAGCTGTGGCTGCACATTACAGTCACCTGATGCCTAGGCAGAGCTTCTCAAAGCATTGTTCCCAGACCAGCAGCATCAGCATCAACTGGGAACTTACAAGGAATGCAGATTCTTGGGCTCCACCCCAGACCTGCTGAATCAGAAACTCTGGGGGTGGGGCCCAGGGCCCTCGAGGTGATGCTGATGCAGGTCAAGGTGAGAACACTGTCCTTAGGAACTACTGGGGTTGCTTACAAGCCCCTCAGGTGATTCAATTTTCCTGGGCATCAGAGTCACCTGCGGAGGTCAACAAACTAGCAGATGCCGGCCCCGCCCCCCAGCGATTCTGGTTTAGTGGAGCTGAAGTGGGCCCCGGGCACAGGCTAAAACAACAACTCTGCAGCTGAGTCTACTGAGCAGTCATGGCTCTGGTTTGGACCCTTTTCCCCACACACTGCACACGTCCTTCCTTCAGAGGGTGGGTTCCACAGCAGAATGCAGCTGCTCTCCCTGGGGTCCCCTAGATCGGCAGGTGGTCCAGAGAATAACCACCAGTCATTGACATTTGGTGGGTGCTTAAGCTGTGACAGGCATGGTGCTAGGGACTTTGTATGCAACAACTCACAAGAACCCTATGAATTGTTAGAATTCTCCACTTTACAGATGGAGAAACTGAGGCACAGAGAGGTTAAGTAACTCACCCTAGGTTACACAGCTATTAAATGGCAGGACCAGGATTCCAACCTAGTTCCCTTTGATTCCAGAGTCCACTACCTTTGCATGCTTATTTGACAAAAAAGGGGAGGGATGACTTGCTGAAGGTCACTGGGGGTGGCACCCATCACACCTCCTGTACCTTTGCTTCGAAGTTCACCAGTGCCGTGGCACCAATTTCAAGACAGGATGAATGGACCTCTGAGCTGGGTGCCCCCCAGGGAATAATGTACCGCTCTGGGCATAAAAGCAGCTGGAGAAGGGCGGCAGAGGCACGGGTTGCTAATTAAGTTGCATGCCACCTAGATTCCTGGAGCTTCTTCTTGGACACACAGGATCCAAGACATTGAGGAAATTGACACTTGCCCCCCATCCCATCTCAAATCCTCACAGCCCTCTCAGCCTCACACAGATTGGGTCTTGTCCACCATTACCAGGCTCAGAGAGAAGAAAGGAAAAGAGGAGGATCTGATGACGGAGTAGAGAAAATATAGTCATTTTACTATTAAAAATGCATTTTACGAAAGCAAGTGAGTTGCTGTCCTGAAGAGCTGCAGGCCGCCACTCCCTGGGGAATCGAGCTTCAGTCCCAAACCGTGGGGCAAGCAGCCCTCAGTGGTCTCGAATCCGCCGGGAGATTCGGTAGAGCTCCATCGTGGCCCTGGCGTCTTCCACGGAGCTGTGTCCTGACTTGCTGTTCTGCAGACACAGGTAGAGTCGGGGCTTGGGGCGGGGCTGAATCCAGACACCCAGAGTGACCTGGGCTTTCCCTGCTCACCACCCGATTCCAGGGCTCCGTCACTTCTGATACCCTGGACTCAGCAGGTGGCTGGATCAGGCCTGGCTCCATCCATTAGTCCCGGGCCGGGGCACTAAGCCCAGGTGTGGCCAGGCACCACGTCCAGCATCCTGAGAACCAGGCTGTACCCTCAAGGTGCTTACAATCTGGTAGGGGGTGGGCACTGCAGACTTGCTCCACAACACGGGGGCTGAGGCAGCTCTAAGAGGACGCTCCAGGGTGCCCGGGCATATGGGAAAAAGGGACATGTCAAAACCATGTTTCTAATGTGCTACTTCTCAGCAAGTTGAGAACAGTGTTGTTCAGTGAATCGATGTGCTGACCATTCTGTCATTGGTCCTGTGTGCCACTGGGCTAACCGAGCGGCCAGACTCAGGCCCATCCCCTGCTTCCTCCACGATTCCAGCTTGCCCAGCCAAGCAGTCCCTCACTCCTCACACCCCGAACTCCTCTCCTGCCCACCTCTACTAAGACCCACCTCCAAACTCCATTCAGACCCGGTGTCCTCCCTGCCACCCATCCTTCGTCCCTGCTCCCAGGACACCCGCCCTTCCCTCCATCGGACACTCCCCACAGCGTGTGCTGACGACCGGGTTCTGGGCCACCATCCATTCAACCAAGAATTCCTCAAGGACAGGGCTGAGCCTTGCTCACCCGTGTCCCCTGCAGCCGGTCCAGCCTGGCCCATAGTAGGTGTTAATGAATCCGTGTTGACCTGGAAGGCCCGCGTGGGGAGCCGCGGCTCCTAGTGTCTGGCCCACCTGCCTGGGCCCTTCCACTGGGTGAGCTCCCGACCCCAGCACTGCTGCCTTCACCTAGGGCTCGCCGAGACTAGTGCTGAGAGGTAGGGCCCAGGAGCAGCGTCAGCGGATGGCTGATGGGAGTTGTGTGTAAAGACCCCCGCTCCCTGGGTGAATCTGGGGTCTGCGTTTTACACCCTCTCCCAGAGTTCCACAGTGGGATTAAGTCATCCACAGGGTAACTGGCTTGATTTTAAAAACAAACCAACCAACCAACCTTTATTGGACACCTTCCCTTCCCTGCCTCTCCTCCTCCCTCCATCAGCGCTTCCTGGGGCCACCTCATATAAAATTCCTGCACCCCGATCCTGCGGGGGGCTGCCTCTGAGGGAGCCCAGACAACGCCGCCCCTCTCACACGCTCACAGCCCCCAGGACTACGGGGGAGACTGTCCATGGGGCCAAATATTTGTTCTGGAGCCACTGAGGGATTGGAGAGTCCAGGGGGGAAGGCCAGGCCCCAGCACCAGCTCTCGGGCCGCAGCCTGGGAGGGGAGGCTCCTCACCTGGATGCGCCGCCCGAGGAGGCGCTCACTGAGCACCCGCAGGGAGACGCGCCTGCAGTACTGCAGGTTGGCCTCGCGCCACAGCCGCCTGTCGGTGGACGTGTCGTAGATGGCGTAGCCGCTCATGTTCTCCTTCAGGGCCTTGAAATCGTGCTTCAGGTCATGACCCACCACCAGCTTGCCTTTCAGGAGCTGCAGGATCTGGCCAGGAATACATGCCACCACATCACTCAGGGTCCTCCCGGTGGGTCTGGGGCAATTTGGTGCCTTCATGGGGATGGCAGGGAGCAGCCCCTCCTCGACTTGCTGTGTGACTTTGAACAAATCACCGACCCTCTCTGGGCTTCAAACATATGTATAAAATGAGGAGACTGTGCCAGGTCCCTCCTCACACTGAATAGCTTAGGTCTGTGCTGAAGGCCAGTGGTTCCATGTGTGATAGCAACAGCTAGCACCTACTGAGCATGTCCCACATGCCAGGCACTTGCCTAAGGACGTCACGTATATTATGTCCTTTAATCCTTTCAACAGCCCCACTGTGGCAGGCCGAACAATGACCTCCCAAAGATGCCCACGCCCTAGTCCCCCGAACCTGTGAACATGTTACATGGCAAAAGGAAATGGAAGTTGCAGATGGAGTTTAGGTTGCTAATCAGATGACCTTAAAACAGGGAGATTTTCTGGATTATCCAGGTGGGCCCAACATAATCCCAAAGATCCTTATGGGTGGAGGTCAGAGTGATTCGTTGGGGGAACTTGACATGCTGCAGCTGGCTTTGAAGACGGAGGGATGGGCCGTGGGTCAAGGACCACAGGTGGCCTCTTTATTTCTTTTTTTTTTTTTTGGTGAGGAAGATTAGCCCTGAGCTGACATCTGTGCCAATCTTCCTCTACTTTATATATGGGACGCTGCCACAGCATGGCTTGATAAACCCTGGAACCCTGGGCCTCCAAAGCAGAGCGTGTGAACTTAACCACTACGCCACTGTGTGGCGCCACACAGGTGGCCTCTTTAAGCGAGAAAGGCAGGGAAGCAGATTCTCTTGCAGGGGCTGCAGAAAGTCAGGCAGCCCTGCCAGCACTCGGATTTCAGCCCAGTGGGACCCGTGCCCGACTTCTGAACTGCAGAACTGTGAGATAGTAACGTTGTGTTGTTTTTAACCACTAAGTTTATGGTTTTGTGACAGCAGCCATAGAAAACTGAAATGGCAGTGGGGGAGGGCTGTAGTTAACTAAATTTTGCAAATGAGAAACTGAAGCACTGAGAAAGTGAAATAATTAGCCCAAAGTTACTCTGATGGTTTTAACGCAAGTCTGCAGACTCCCTGACACCCCTCTCACAAAACATGGAGTCTCATTCCCCTCGCCTTGAATATGGGCTTATGTGTGACTTCTGCCTTCTCTGTGGGAGAGGAGGCGAGAATGGAGGTCAAGCCCTGCCCAGATCGCAGGTACATGAAGGAAGTATTGACATTGTTTGAACCACTATTTTGGGGCGATTTGCTAAGCACTGTTAAATAACTGGGACAGTCACACAGCTAGCTAGTGGCAGAGCCATCCTTCAAAGCCAGCAGGCTGGTGCCAGCCCCTGCTTGTCACCATTACACGTTGCAGAAAGAGCAGGCCTGCTCCAGGTCTGTGCCAGCCCAGCGGCCGAGCTTCGAGGAGCAGCCTGGAGTGCACCCAGCCCAGCGCCCTGCACAGGTGTCCAAGCCTCCCCTCTTGCCTCCATTCTTGCCTCCTCTCCCACAGTGGCCCCAGGGACAGCCTTCTGCCGCTCTGGCCACACAGGCCAGTCACCTTTCTTTGTCTTGGCTGCCAGTGGAGAGGATGGGAAGGGGGGCCTTGGGGCAAGCTGTACCAGGCCCCAGCTGAAGGTGCAGCGTGTGACTGTCTCAGGCCCACTTTGGACAGCCCCCCTCAGCCGCTGTCTCCTCTGTGCATCACCCAGCACCATAGTCTGTGCCTGGGGAAGGAGCCTTCTGGATGGCTGACACCCGCCCCAGTCCTGCTTCTGCTTCTAGGGGCCTCCTGGGACATCATGTGGGGCCTTTGATATGCTCCCCCTTGGCAACCACGGGATCATTATGGCCACTTCACAGAAGAGGAAGCTGAGGCTCAGAGAGGGGAGGTGACCTGCCCACGGTCACAGCGCTGGACCTCAACAGAGTCTGTCCATCCACTGTCAACAGGCAACGTTACCAGTCTGCCCCGCCCTTCACGGGGTTTTGTGAGGGCCTCCTCTGGACAGAGCCTGTGCTCATCCTGGGGACTGGGGAAAGCTCGGTCGAGGAATGAAGCTGTGCCGCTCCTGACGGACACCAGCGCACCTCACACTGGGCTTACGTGTCACCTGACCAATCTCCCTGAAATCTGGGTTCAGATTCCGGAGTCTGCATTTCTAACAGGGGGTGCCAATGCTGCTGGTCTGGGGGTCACCCTGAGTGGTGAGGGCACCCGACCTCAGAGCAGCGGTTCAAGGGGACTCCTGTGTAGGAGGGAAAGGACTGGCCCAGGGGGAGGGGTGGGGAGACGAGGCTGTGCTGGGCGGCCGTGAGTCACGTGCCTTCTCTTGCTGACATCCTTTCCGTTTCTGAACAATGTGGCCTGTTTTCCCTGAGCCATCTCGGAGCTGGCTTAGGCCCAGTTCACACCAAGCCCTGAGGGAGCTGTCTGCTATCCCCGAGACAGCTGCAGCCGGTCCCAGGCACAAGAGGGCCAAATCACTGTGCTGTGGATTCCTGGGAAATTCATCACTTCCCGAGTCCGAGGGTCCCTGGGTGGGGCTATGTTCGGTACCACGGGCCCCGCCATGAGACAAATAAGATGAGGTGGACAGGCAGAAGGAAGGAAGAGGGAGCAGGGAAAAGAGAACAGTCTGTTTAGCAGAGATGCCAACAACTCTTCAGGACAGAGATGCTGGGTACCGGGCAGGAAAAGACTGCTGGGACTTGCTGTGTGGTCTCAGGGACGTCAAAGACGGTCTCTGGGCTTCAGTTTCCCCATTTGTAAGGTAAGGTCCTGGAGAGGTGGGGTTCCACCGACGCTCTGAGGCAGGGTTGGGGAGGGAGGGTGGGAGGAACTGCTGGGGGCCAGGGAGAGGTGGGAGACGCCAGCTGGTGAGGCCTCAGGGCTGCGTGACCTGCTGGCTGTGGGACTGCCCTGAGTCAGTGTCATGAGGCAGGTGTGTCAAAAGCAGGGGCGGAGACTCTAGGATTCCTGGAAAGAACTGAAAGGGGAAGGGACAGTCATCGATCTGCTCTCGTCAGCCTGGCACTGTGCCCGGTTCTTTCCTCACCTCCTCCTGAGGCTTCTCAAGAGGAACATGCTCGGTTCCGTTTGACAGAGGAGGATGCTAGGCATCAGAGAGGGGAAGAGGCTTGCCTAGGTCACACAGCCGGTGAGTTGCGAGCTGAGATGCAATGCCCAGATCCACCTGAGCCTGTCCCTATTCTCACAGTCGTTATCATTACCACCTACGGAGACCCGAGGGGCCGCACCAGCATGATTAATCCAGAGCACAGAGCACAGCTGGGCCCCCGCCTCTCCGAGGATTTCGTGAATGGGGAATACAGCCCCTCTAAGGCAGGACTGTCATACCATCTGACCAAGAGGGAAGGGGGGCGCAGAGTGGTGTGTGCCCACGTCACACAGCGGGACATTTTCCACACGTGCCTCATCAAAAATTCACCTGGGACCCTTGTTAAGAATCCAGAGGGTGGCCCCCCTCCAGGCCTACTGAATCCAGATCACCAGGGGGCGTTCGCACGTGCTCCAGGGGATTCTCCACATCAGGGAGTCTGGGAGTCTCTGCCCTGACGCCTGTCGAGCAGTTCAGAGCCTGCTGCTTCTCCCATGCATTCATGCATCCATTCTTTTATTAGTTCACGGACCCATTCCTTCATTTCTGGCTGCCAGAAGAGGTGGCTGTAAGGGACTCTGAAGAATGTTGTCCCTGCAGAGGCCCAGATCCCTTACTGTCCTTTTCAGGAGTGGCCTCAGTCCCCTCTTCCCTCCTGTCCCCTTCCCCCAGCTTGTGCCCGCTTTCCACAGGGCTGTACCCCCGGGAAACCTGGATGGTGAAGTCATCCTCCTCCATCTGGCCGAGCCCCAGAGACACCTGCCCGGTGGCAGGGCCCCAAGAGGGCACCCTGACCCAGCCAAGGGCTGCAGCGCTGGTTACAGCTCAATTAACTCCCTGTTCACCAGCTCCTGTGGCCGCCCTTCTGTCTGTGTCTCCCTCCTAAACCATGATGCTTCACGGGATTCAGTTTCCCTGTGTGCAAACTAAAACTGTAATGACCCCTCCCCAATCCCAATCACAGTGTAGATGCTATTCATCATACTGGCTTAACATTAAAAGAGCATTAACTTACAAAAGTGAGCTACGAGCTATTAAAACTTACTGTTGGTAAAAAGAAAGAAAAAGAGCATTAACCTGCCAGGTGAGAGCCCTGGATCTGAGCACTGAGTTTTAACACAGCTTGCTGTGTGTCCTTAGGCAAGTCACTGCCCTTCTCTGGACTTCAGTCTCCTCATGGGTTCCTTCCTGCACTGACAGTCTGCTGTGTGGGGCTCTCTATAGATCAGACTTTCTCAGCCTATGGATCCTTTTTTGGTGTGAGTGTGGTGGGGGAGTGGCTGTCCTGTGTGCTGTAAGATGTTTAGCACCATCCCTGGTCTCTACCCGCTGGATGTCAGTAGCAGGCACCCCTCCCCACTTACGACAACCAGAAATGTCTCCAGATATTCTAAATGTCCCCTGCAGAGCAAAATCAGCCTGCACTGAGAACTGCTGCTCTAGATGGTGGTCAGACCTAGAGATGTCAGAAGATAGGCAATTCCCTTACATCACAAAAGTATGTAACCATATACGAAAAGTAAAAATAAACGAGAGAGAAGGGAGTGGCGGGAGCCCGCTCACAGTCTGAGTGCCCTCTGGCAGCAGCACCCCTGGGTGGCTCGGGGCTCAGCGGCTCCCCAGAGCCCTCCTGGATGCCCTGGGCTGCCCTGTGGCTCTCTGCGAGCTGAGCCCCCTCAGCGCTCCCACGGGAGGCACTCAGGCTGGTGAGCGACCTTTGAAGGTGCCTGCAGGAGACTAAGGCCTGGCAAGCCCCAGCGCACCTGACAGGGGTCACTGTGGGGTCTGATAAATGGCTGATTGGCTTCTGCCCTTCCTGGGGCCTGTGACCCTGGTCTCTGTCTTTGGGATTGAACCATTATGGATGATGAGTGGGATCAAACTGCCTCAGAGTTCTCGTTCACGAAAACAAATGGCAGCCGTGGCCTTGCAGCACATCTGCACTCACATGCCACACCAGACACTGCCCCTCTGTGTACTGGACACAGCGTTCACAGAGTACATTCACACACGTTGATCATGCGATCTGAACATCACAGAGCAAGCTCTAGAGCCAGAAGTGAGTCTCTGCTCCACCCCTTCCTTGGACAGCTGGCTCAGCCTTGGCCTCAGTTTGCTTGTCTGTAAAATGGGGTGATGGTACTAGTTAACTACGTCCCAGGTCGTGGTGGGGAGTGAAGGCAACGGTGTGTGAAAAGCACTTAGAACAGTGCCTGGACACAGTGCTGGATACACCTGTGCTACTTCATCGCACCTGTGTTACAGAAGAGCCTATCAAGGGCGCGGAGAGGTCTAGCAACAAGCTGTGGGACACAGAGCAATCGAGTGGCAGACACCCAGCCAGTCTCAGCTCCCGCCCCAGGCTGCGTGTGTGCTACTGCCTCTCGACAGCAAAGGCCAGCACGAGGGCAGAGGCAATTTTGTTCCACACAGCTGCCAGAACTCCTGTATTCTGTGAAAATCAACTCCAATCCTACAAACATTCTCAGGGCACCTTCTGAGTGCAAAGCACAGCATCACTCTGGGGCAGAGAAAGTGTAGAGCAGGGGCTGTGGGGCCAGGCAGAACACGTGCGTGGACAGGCAAGCTTTACAGTGCATGGGCCACAGCAACGAGGGCGAGGGACCCACGGGGGGTCCAGCAGGGGGGGATGGGCATCGTAAAGGACTCCTCTGGCCTGGGCCTGCCAGAATGGTAGCATTTCTAGGGGCAGGGGAGAGTAGGAGTTTGGCTGAAGGTAGGGTGGGCGATGGCTGAGCTGCAAGAGAAGCAAGGAGAGGTAGGTAGGTAGGGGTTTGGAGGGCCCCGAATGCTGGGCTAGGGGGTCTTAGCCAATGGGAAGCCACGGCAGGTATTTGAACAGTGGGGTGGGGAGGCTGTGACCTGAGCCAGGCGTGGGGAAGTTCCTCTGCAGCAGGGTAGGAGAGATTGGCAGCAGCATACCTGGTACAGCAGGCAGAAAACGAGGGCCAGAATCAGAGACCGCCGTTCTCGGTCGGACAATCTGGGTTTCTGCCCTGCTCTCCCCACGGGCACATTCAGTGACCATCAGCCGGGCACCAGGCACTATGCTTAGGGGTATGGGCCGTGTCACTGCGTCCAGCCTGCACCAGGCCTGGGAGGGCAGCATTAGTACTCCCCTTTCATTGATGAGGAAACTGAGGCTCAGAGAGGTTCAAGAACTTGCTGAAGGTCACACAAACCAGTAAGTGATGCAGCAGGTCCCCAGACATGGTTCCAAAGATCTGCCTGGTCCTCGGATCCCTGCCTTACTCCTTGCATGGCTGTGGGGTGCCTCCTCCGGCTGGGCTACGCGTTGCACATGTGAAGCACTGGGCCTGGCACAATCTCCGATGGAGAAACAAAAGCGTTCCACACCAAGTCTGGATGAGGACCCAGGTGTCCTGACTCCCAGGCCAGTGCTCAAAGGCGTCCAGGGAACTGGCTGCACGTCCAGACCACGGCATGTGAGAGGCATTTCTCTGCTGCCTCCTCTCCCTCTCCTCTGGGCCCTTCCCCTCTTTCTGTCACTCTGATGGGCAGGGAGGCTGGGGAAGAGGAGGAAGGATGGGGACATGCCATCCACCTGACTGCTCAGTGGGGATCTGAGCGCGGGGAGCTCTGTGCAGCGTCCCCGGACTCCCATCAGCACCTGGACAGACCCCCTCTTCTTTACGTTGCCTCAACTTCTTGGCGACTCTCCTTCGGCCTCCCCCCTCTTACCATTTCCTTCTTTCCAATCCTCTGTCTGCTACTGATGACTCAGGCCCTTGTATCTGCTCCCTCAGGGCTCTGAGTCTTCTCTCTACTGTCATCTCTTTCCTCATTCCCATCTATCCTCCACAGCTCCCCCCAGTCTAGTTTTCTTGAAACTAGTTTTGATCCTGCCATGCTCTTGCTCAAGAATCTTCAATGGCTCTCTGTGGCCTACTGAGTTGTGTACAGACTCCTCCACCCCTTGCAAACACCATCAGCCTCACAGAGTCTTTCAAGAAGCACCCTGGTGTACTGTGCCCCCTCCTCAGGGCTCCCCATTGTTCTTTTAGTACCTCGAGAACAGTGCTGTCCAACAGAAATACAACATGAGCCGCAAAGGTATTTCTAAATAATCTAATAGCCACATTTAAAAAGGTAAAGAGAAATAGGTGAAATTGGTTTTAATATGTTTTATTTAACCTATCTAAAATATTATCATTTCAACATGTAATAGATATAAAAAATCACTGAGGGACTTTATGATTATCTTTTATATAAGTCCTTGCAGTCCAGTGTGTACTTTACACTTAGAGCACATCGCCGTTCAGACCAGCCACTTCTCAGGGGCTTGTTAGCCACACGTGGCTGCCGGCACCTGCTGGACGCACGGCTCTGGAGGCCGCGAGCCTGTTTTGAATCCCAACTAGCTCTTCCGCGTTCTATCCACCTGAACTTGTGCCAGTCGCTTCATGTTATGGGCTGAATTGTATCCTCCCAAAATTCATATGTTGAAATCCTAACCCCCAGTACCTCAGAATGTGACTTACTGGAAATAGGGTCATTGTTGCGGTCCTCAGGGTAGGCCCTAAACCAACATGCCTGATGTCAGAGATGCACACGGGGGAATGCCACGTGAGCAAGAAGCCAGAGATCAGGGTGATGTGTCTACAAGCCAAGGAACGCCAGGCTGCCAGCAAGCCACCAGAAGCAGGAGAGAGCCAGAGAAGAGACTCCCTCACAGCCCTCGAAGAAACCAACCCTGCCCACACCTTGATCTCGGACTTCTAGCCTCAGAAGTGAGACAGTAGATGTCTGTGCTTCAGCCCCCCGGTCTGTGGTGCTCTGTCACAGCAGCCCCAGCCACCAGTGTCCTCATCTGTCATGTGGGGGTGAGAGGGGAAGCAACCGTGATAGCCAACATGTTCTGAAGACTAAAGCAGGCACTCTCTCCATCCTTACAATAATCCTATGAAGTTGCTGTGATTATTCTCCCCATTTTCTTTGACAGGTGGGGAAACTGGGCACAGAGAGGTTGAGTGCCCAAACTAACTCAGCTGGTAAGTAAGCAGCCAAGATTCAGACCTGCAGCTCTGAGTTAGCAGCCCCCGAGAAGCCTCCTGGCAGGCTGTCTCCGGTGGCATGAATGAGCTCATCGAGGGCGAGTGCTCAGGAGAGCATCCGGGGAGGGGCCAGGGTGCTGTAAACAGCAGCTATTGTTGTGGCCTTATCTCCAGCACCTGGAGCCTGTCGTACGCTCGCTGGGTGTGTGGAGATGAAACGAAACAATTCTCTGTGTTCTTCTCGAACCTCCCCAAGCCCGGCCACCTAGGAATGGAGGAGTTCACGTGCCCTTCCCAGAAGTCACTAACCCTGGGGGCCCTTTGAGAGCAGTTGAGTTTGCTTTCCACTTACTAACTCACAGAAACTGAAAGTTAGACTGGAGAAGATACCACAACAAGTAAAAGGTCGAGGGTGGGGAAGTCTTGGGGCCACATGCAGACCTCAAACTGAGGGGCGGCCTGATGTGGGTCTGGGGGCAAGATCTCCCTCCAGCCCAGGAGGCTCTTGCCTGTTTTCCAGGACCGGGAGGGCCCACTGCCAAGGGCCCAGCCAGTGTCCCTCGTTTCCCCACAGGAAATGGCTCACCAGTGGCAGCCCGGTGTAGAGGAAAGAATGGGGAGTCCAGCCCCCAAATCACTGTGTGTGGAACATTAGGCGAGACTCAGTTTCCCCAACACAAGATGGCAAGGTGGACCAGACGCCCCGCGGGCTGCTCCGAGACACAAGGCTAACGTTGTCAGAGGGCAGGAAGCCTTCTCAGGGACACCATGGAGAGGCCCGCGGTTCCTCCACGCCCTGGTGCTCCCCATGCAGGGGTGGCAGAGAATCATACGACTGGAGTCACAGGCCACAGATCTGGCACCCAGGGAAGGTGCCAGGGAAGTGTGCATGTGTCTGGGGGTGGTCTTTGCAGCCCCAGCCCCCCTTGGCCTGGCTGGCATATGGCCTTTCACTTACCTCCAGCCTGGCCACGGCAAATGGTGTGGCTTCCTCCATGTGCCGAGGCGTCACCCCGCTGACCGGGGTTCTGTAATCGATGATCTCCCCCTCGGGCCGGATGAACTTGTCATAGAGCACAGTGCCGTGGAGGTCCACGAGGCTGCAACGTGCCAAGCCACTCTCCCCGAAGGGCCTCAGCCCCACCATCTCGCAGTCCATGGCCACCACCTCGGTGCCACTTGCCATGCTCCACTGGGACCCTCAGATGTGCTGGAGAGGGGGCAACAGGAGGGGCATCATTTGAGGGCCAACAGAGGCACCAGGTATCCTCAGCCACCACCCAGCCAGCCTGCACCCTCTGCCCTGCCCTTTGTCACAAATACCACCTGGCAGAGGGGGAAGTTGGCCTCTTGCCACACCACCCAGCTTCCTCAGCCCAGCAGTCCCAGGGCCTCTGGTCCTGCCCAGCAGCCTCAGGACCAAGAGGCCCCCTCCCATCACCTCCCCTGGCCGCTACCCCCAAGAAACACCTTGAACCTGCCATCCCATCTCCCGCTCTCACCTGCCTGTCTCGGTGCCCTCAGCTCACGCCTGCCTCTCTGGTGCCACTTCTCAGCCGCTGCAGTTCCTCTCAGCAGTGACTCATCTCTGACTTCAGGCCGGGAATCCTGACCCTGTTTCAGTTTCTGGTTCGTTATCAAGCGAAGTCAGGGGCGGAAGGCCAGGCACGTGGGCTGGGCTGCTCCATCTCCTGGGGCTGCTGGCAGGTGGAGAGCTCGGTGGCCTGAGTCAGGACTGACAAAGCTGGCAGGCTCCATGTCTGGGTGTCCTGCCTTTGCCCCTGCCCTCCCCTCCTCAGATGACGCAGTGGATGGAGTGGATTGCAACATCTTCCTTTCCTTTCTCACCCTCCGCCCGGCCTGTAGAATAAACAGCCCAGGATTGAAGCCCAAGGAATGTCCCACAACTTCCGGGCCTGCTACCAATCTGACACTCTGTGAGGTCTTTTATGGGGGCAGGGGGAGCTGGCTCTTGGGACATTGAGGCTATTAACTGGGAAGGGCAGGAGAAGGTTGGGGTAGGGGGGAGCTAGGGAAGGCAAGGAGGCAGTGAGGGAGCCCTACAGGCCTCCGTGGTTCAGGGGTGCCTCAGAATCAGTTACCTGTCTGCCCTCAACGTGCTCTGCCTCCAGCTGGGCTGACACTATTTAAAGACAAGGAAAAGCAGTCCCAGAGGGAGCCCCCACCAGCCCAGCCATATGTCCTAGGGGCTATACTCTCCCAGGCTAGCACCCTGACCTCTTAAAACAGTGCCTGGCACATAGGGAACACTCAATAATTACTGAATAAATGAATGAGTTTATTATAACTGGGGAAAAACAGAATCAGCTTTCAATGAGGAAATCATCCATCATATGCTGTGGTGACACTCAACAATGCATTGAGAGCCCCCCATCTTCCATCTTGCCTCCTACCCCAGATCCATCCGGAATGAGCGTTGAGCAGTCGGATCTGATTGCCCTCAACTGTCACAAAGATTTGTGGCTCGAAAAGGAATTTCCTCAGGTCCCTGGTGTTTTCACCAAGCAATCTTCAACTTTAACAGACTTCAAAAATAAAACCAAATGCTAAAACACATCTGCATGATAAGGCACTGTTCCTGTTTGGTGTTCAATTGGTTCAAGTTTGGATATAAGAGATTATTTTTGGTTCCCATCCTGAATGAGCAACTTTTGCTTGAATTCAGATGGAACATATCCCTGCCCTCCCACTCTTTTTCCCCACGAGTCCTGAGCCTGCTCTCTGGTCGGCTCCAGATCTGCATCGTCAAGTCTTTCCTGCATTTCTCCCTCTCTCGGCAGGCCCTATCTCAATCCTCACCTGCCCCAGTCAGCTCCTGGTCTCCCCAGCCCCATCTTCAAGCCCTGCTCCAAACCCTAACAGATTTAATTTCCCCACATCTAATCTCTTACACTGTCACCGCACTTTGCTCAAGAACCTACAGTGATTTCTTGTTGTCCAAAAAAAAAAAATTAAACCTCAACTCCCGTGCTGTTTCCAAGACCCTCTTTCATCTATCCCACCCACCAGCCCTTCCAATTTAACTGCACCACTATCCAATCTAAGGCCTCTCTTTTAGGTTTAAACCTAAATCCAGGGCCATTGTGTATTCAGGTGGTGACTCCTCCCAAACCTTCAGACCATGTCTGTCAGTCCTTAATTCGCATTCACCCAGTGCTGGGCCCTAGAGCGGGAGGGTAGATCAGGTCTCTGCCTGCAGTGGAAGAGGCAGGTGGTCCTGCCACAAAGGCCAGCGCCCTCCCAGGCCTTCACCGCTCCCCATTCGCACTTCCTTCCCCCGCACTGGCTTCTTCTGTTCCCCAGGGCCTGGGCATTTGCCGTACCATCTGGAAAGCTATTTCTCCAGGTAATCTATTACCTTTCCTGCCTTCTATTTAAAACTGCACTTGCTATCCCCTTCCTGGATTTCTTCTGTAGGAATCAGCACCATCTGAAATACCATGTATTTTACGGGTTCATTTACTGTCCCCCTCCCACTTGCTTGGTTCGCTGGGGGGGCCCCAGCACCTAGAACGTGCCTAGGTCACGTTGGACGTTTTTCAAATGTATTGGACACAGGCACTGGCGAGTAACAGAACCTAGGGGCAGAATCCCTGATCCCAGCCCCGGGGATGGGCCAGAGGGGTTCCTAGTGGTAATGTCACAGGTTTAACTGGAATCACCCATCGGCCAGACCAAGCCCCAAGTCTTGTTGGGTCAGGTGACAGCAAAAATGTGAATCACTCAGGGCAAACCTCTCGGCCTTACAAGATGTGCATCCGGCCACAGTTGGCCTACCTCTCGTGACAGTAGCAGGTACAAAGGCTGCACTGTGTGGGCTTCTCTGAACCCCAGCCCCAGGCACAGGCCGAGTGAACAATTCATAACGGTGGGTCAGACGCTGCTCCCTACAGGCCACTTGCCCTTTGAATTCTAGCTCAACCGTCTCCAACCTTAGCTGGGCACGTTCCCCTAAAATGTGTATGTGAATTTCTCAATTATATACTACAAATGGAATCATAAATATCAGCAATTTCATGTGGTTCAACTTAACACGTGTAAAACTGTGCTAATGGAATACATTTTTAAAAACACAGACATAAAGAGAATGAGTTAAAAATAAACTACCAATAAAAATCTGAAAAGATGCTCAACATCACCAATCATTAGGGAAATGCAAATCAAAACCACACTGAGATATTACCTCACACCTGTCAGAATGGCTACCAAAAAGAAACAGAAAATAACAAGTGTTGGTGAGGATGTGAAGAAATTGGAAACCTGGTGCACTGCTGTTGGGAATGTAAAATGGTGCAGCCACTATGGAAAACAGTATTGCAGTTCCTCAAAAAACTAAACAGAACTACCACGATCCAGCAATCCCACTTTTGGGTGTATACCCCAAAGAATTGAAAGCAGGGTCCCAAAGAGATATTTGCACACCATGTTCACAGCAGCTCTACTCACAGTAACCAAGAGGGGGAAGTAACTCGTGTCTATCGATGGATGAATGGGTAAACCAAATGTGGCATATACATCCGAATGAGTATCATTCAGCCTCAAAAAGCAAAGTCTGATACATACTATAACATGGATGAATTTCGAGGACACTATGCTAAGGGAAATAAGCCAATCACAAAAAGACAAATACTCTAGGATTCTACTTATATGAGCTACCTAGTCAAATTCACAGAAACAGAAAGTATAATGGTGGTTGCCAGGAGTGGAAGGGAGGAGGGAACAGGGAGTCATTGTTTAATAAGTACAGTACTTATCCCCTGTTTTGCTTTCCATGGTTTCAGTTACCCAAGGTCAACCACAGTCCAAAAATGTGAAATGGAAAATTCCAGAAATAAACCATTCATAAGTTTAAAACTGCTCGCTGTTCTGAGTAGCATGATGAAATTTGTCCGGCTCTGCCCCACCTGGGACGTGAATCATCCCTTTGTCCAGCATATATGCTACCCACTCACCAACTAGTCACTTAGTAGCTGTCTTGGTTATCAGATCAACTGTTGAGGTATGGCAGTGCTTTTGTGTTCAGGTAACCCTTATTGTACTTAATGGCCCCAAAGTGCAAGAGTAGTGATGCTGGTGATTCAGATATGCCAAAGAGAAGCTATTGCTGTTAATCTCTTACTGTGCCTAACTTGTAAATTAAACTTTATCATAGGTGTGTATGTATAGGAAAAAAACATAGTATATACATAGGATCTGGTACTATCTGTGGTTTCAGGCCTCCACTGGGGGTCTTGGAACATTTCCCTTGCAGATAAGGGGGGACTACAGTATACAGTTTCAGTTTTGCAACCTAAAAACATTCCGGAGATTGGTTGCACAACAATGTAAATATATTTAACACTACTGAACTCTACACTTAAAAATGGTTAAGATGATAAATTTTATGTTGTGTATTTTACAATTAAAACTAAGAAAAATTTTAAGATAAAAAATGAATACATAGCTTCAGGGAGAAACAAGTTAAATAAACCTGAGCTCTATAATAGAGCAGTTATAAAAATTTTAAAAACTAAATTATATAAATTTTGTAGCTCTAATATTTTCTTGCCACATCCCAAGCATCATCTTTTTGTGTGTGAGATCAGCCCTGTGCTAACATCTGCAATCCTCCTCTTTTTTTGCTGAGGAAGACTGGCCCTGGGCTGACATCTGTGCCCATCTTCTTCCACTCTATATGGGACGCTGCCACAGCCTGGCTTGCCAAGCAGTGTGTCAGTGCACGCCCGGAATCCGAACCAGCAAACCCCGGGCCACCGCAGCGGAGCGCGTGCACTTAACCACTTGCGCCACCGGGCCGGTCCCCCAAGCATCATCTTGAAAGCTGCCCATCTCCAAGGCCAAAGCACCCTGCATGTGCCCCAGCACCCCCAGACTCCCACCAAGCCCCTCCCACCCTAGCTTGACAATTCTCAGAAAAGGCCACTTCACCCGCTTTTCCAATTGAATTTTATTCCAGAACGAATGGTTTTACAACAAAGCTGATTTTAAACCCAGCACATTACCCCACTGGTAACAGCTCCATCTTCCTTTAACCCACGGACCAAAGAACTGAACTACTGCTCAGCTGTGAGTTTGGCATGGGCTACAGACTTGTAAGGAATCCAGAGCCAAGTCCCGGAGCCAGGCCAGCAGTGGTCAGCGACTCAGCCAGCTCCCGACGCCGCAGATGGGGAGGGGGTGGGAGACAACAATCTGTGGCCCTGGGTTTGCAGCAGTGTGGTGCAGGAGTGCCTCACCCTTCCTGGCCTTGCTGCTTTGCTCAGACTGACATGAAAAACCCATTTTCCTGCACACAGCAGAAGGCCACAGAGTAAACACAAACCTCCACGCTGTGTCTCCACCCCGGCCCGGGCCCCACCTGCTGGAACAGCCAAGCACAGCTCTGTCTTGGCCAAAGTGCTCAGCCCGAGGGGCGTGTTCAGGTGTGTCATCCTGCAGAGGCTGGAACCAAGCCTTCAAGAAAACCCAGCAGCTCCCCTAGACCAGGGCCCACCCATGTAGGGCCCTGTGCTGAGCACTCAGTACTCCATTCTCATAACCACTCCATGAGGTAGGTCACATCGTTATCCCCATTTTACAGATGAGGAACAGGCTCAAGAGGGAAGCCATAGACTTGCCCCAAGTCTCCAAATTCTTAAGTGACAAGATGGGGCTCAAAGGTCTGTGTGACCTGAGCTCTTAGTTACCCCAATACCCCAAAATTGCCCCTTAGGAAACAAGAAAAGAGGAATGGGGAATGAAATCCTGACAGAGAACATTTTTAGAAATGTGCAGAAAACCCAAGCGCCACAGAGACTGTCAATTAAAGTGCCTGAGGGGACCCCAGCCCCAGTGGACACACAGACTCTGCTCCCTGACAGACTGGCGGCCTTGTGCTCAATAAAGGAAGGCCCTTTGATGCAATTCTGCACAGAGATCCCAGAATTCAAATTGCTGTCTTGTTTCTCAGGCTTTTGCCTAAGAGAGCCTAGTGTTGAGTGGGCAGGAGGAATGCCTTATTTGGGTCAAAATAAATACGCCAGACTCCACCCAAAACGGATCCACTTCCCTCCTCCCGGAATAGTGCCTGGTGACTTGTGGGGCCAAGCAGCGAGGAGCAGCTCCCCAGGAGCCCGTGGGCTCTGCTATTCCATCACAACTTGGCCCTGAGTTCCTCTGAGGGCTGCAGCCAAAGCTCCAGTTCAGACAGAAAGGGAAGAAAGGTCTCCTTGAGGGGTCTTAACTCTGTAGCTTCAGGGCATATTTATTCTGAAGCCGAAGATGACTCTGGAGGAAGAGGTAGGTTGCCACAACAGGAAGAGAACTTTACCCCAAGTCGCTGACTTAGATAAGGGAGCTCCTGGATATTGACACCCCCACCCACCTACCCCGCCCTGGGAGGGAGACATTATCCCTTTAGATAGCACAGCCTGGGGGTGGGGAAGTGACAGCCTGAGACAGTATGTTGGCGCATTCTCTACTCCTGCTGGGCCCTAGTAGCTAGTCCACCTGACATTTTCAGGGTGTCTATAAAGTGCCATTAGCAAAACCACAGGAGTGGAGAGAAAGGGTGACAAGAGCCCTGGAGAGAGGAGGGCTGTGCCCTGGGCAGAGGGAGTCAAGAGGACAGATGATCCCAACTCCTCGGACCCTGGGAGTGGCTGGCTGCACTCGGTCTCGTTCAGGATGAAGCCCCCACTGCTCTCCTGGCCCCCACTCCCCACACTCAGAAGCCGCCCGGGAACCTCTCCTCCCTCACTCTCTTTTGTCCTGTGCCTCCTCCATTCCTCCGCTGGTGGCCTGGGCCAGGTCATCAGGCCAGTACTGGTCCTCCATATACTGCTCCGTGTCCGTGCTGCTGTCAGGCTCTCTGTCCTCGGAGTGGTTCCGGAGGCGGCTGGCCTCCTGCTGTTCCCACTGCACCTCCACCAGCTGGTAGAGCTCCATGGCTGTCATGGCATCTTCCACTGATGAGTGCCCATGCTGGCCCACCTGTGGACGAGAGCCCACACATCACTGCACGCAGTCCTGGTAAGAGGCCCGTCACCCGGGCCTCTAAGTACATGTACTCAGGCCCAAGAACATGTACTCCCGGAATGGGAGTGTACATCTTGGTACAGTGAGAAAGGCATGGGTTCTGGTCAGACAGAAAAGTACTGGAGTCTCAGCTGTACCACAAGCCACCTAGCTTCTCCAAGCCTGTTTCCTCAAACATAAAACACAGTAAAAATCTCCACCTTCAAAGGCTTGAAGAGCAGATAGAATAATGAACGTGAAGTCCAGTAGGAGCAAGAGTGGTTAGCTGCCCCAGAGTGAAGGCCCCACCTCTGGCTGCAGGGGATGGAGTTTTACATGCAGATGCAGACAGCGCCGGGAACTGGGTGGGGGACAGATCTGGAAGAGGTCAGGCTGGCTCTCACAATACACCAGGGAAGAAGGATGGAGAGAAACACAGAGCTGTGTATACATGAAGGAGACCTGTGCTTTATCAAGGTCCCCAGGATCTGGGCTGGGGAAGCAGGACGACAAGAGGCTGGAGGCACAGCCTCACAGCCCTGTCTGTGGCCTAACTGGCCTACCCAAGCCTTCTTGCTCCCCCCACCTGCTCCTGCACCACGCACCTGGATCTTCTTGTGCAACAGCTGCAGGGCCAGGTCCTTAAGAGAGACCCGGGTCCGGGTGTGGAGGCTGGGCTGGCTGAGAAGGTTGGGGACATAAGTGGTATCTCGGGTCAGGCTCCGAGGGTGAACATACTTGAGGGCCTGGAAGTCATTGTGCAGTGCATGCCCCACCACCACCTTGCCCTTCAGGAGCTTGAGGATCTGTGGGTGGAGAAAGGAGTCAGGAAGCCCCCAAAATCAGGTTGGCATGAGACATATCCTGATGCCCTAACCAACGGGTGCATGGGTCCCTCTGAGGGAGGCAGCATGGAGAGGGAACCATGAGCTTCACAGTCCACCAAGCTGCCTTCCCCAAGTTTGAATCCAGGCTCTTCTCCTTACCACTTACTGTAACCAGGGGCATACTTCAGCTCTCTGCCTCTGTAAAACAGGAATGCTGCCACAGCGTTCCGTGGGGTGGCTGCGAGCGTTGAAGGAGATGGGCTAGGTCTTCTAGGTACTCGAAAAAAGCACTTCTTTCCTGCTGGCACAGGCTCTTCTCTCTCGGCCTGGAAGACTTTAGCAGCCCTACTGCCCTACCCAACTCTCCCAGCTCCCCTCGTGGCGGGTGGTAGCATGAGCTTACATGTCAAGAGGCCTCCCCAGGACCTCCCATTGACATTAGGACACGTTGTCCTCTCCTTCAGGGGATTCATCCTGTTTTCTAAATACACATTTAGCTCTCACATGGTCTATCCACCTGCCCCCTGTTGTAAGCTCACTGTAAACATGCAGGGTTTGACACGACTGGTGATGCTCAATGAAAGCTCAGCGCACAGTTGAGTGATGAAGACCCACTGGGGGAGTCCACAGAATATGCCTGGCACTGGAGACACAGTATCCACAGCAGCTGTTATTAGTAATAAGACACAGTCTGTCTTCAGGATTCTGCCCCTCTGCTGTACAGGACTCCCACTTCTCAGCTCTGACCATCTGCACAATGTGCTCCTCTCCTCCCTGCCTTCTGCCCTCCTCAGGCCCCCGGGAGGCCACATCCAGAGCCATGGGCCTGCAACGCCCTCCAGCCCTCTCTGCTGGGCTTGGCTCTCCTTATCACCAGCTGCTGGCCTCCCAGCCTGCCTCTGCTGGCAACGTATGGTTTATCGCTAAACTCAGCCTTCACAGCAGATGGATATGTGCATTTAAACTTGAGTGGTAGGGAGGTGCCACCACAATCTAGTCACTCCCACCATAAGCCATGTGGTGGACCCTTCCTCTCCTTCAGGGGATTCATCATGTGATCAAGCACACTCCACAGTGGCTCAGAGTCCGGGCAGACAAGAAGTGGTCCCGCTCTTGGGAGCACCTCCAACCAGGACAAGAGAAGCACAGAGGAGCTAGAGGGTCAGCCACAAGGCCCTTTTCCTGTTGCTTCATTCCTGATCAGCCTGCTTGATAAATAACCTCCAAATCTTTTGAAAGAAATGCTTATGCCGTATCTTATGTGAAAAAGGAGCACACAAGATGACGGGTATCAGTATTTCCCAAATTTACCTAATCCCAAGAATAACTCAGAAACGTTAAGTAGTTCCGCTACAATGCTTGTTTTGAAAATGCAAAATATTCCAATATGATTGATATATTAGGTCACAATTTGAGAATAATGTAAATTTCGCCTTTGCTTATGCATGATTTTGCCCTTGAGAAACACTAAGTGAATGCAGAAAACCGCACCCAGCTGAACTGAGCCACACAGGGATGCACACAATGCGCCCACCTCAAACATCTCCCAGCCACCTCAGTTCCCCTGTGAGGTGAGCCACAGCCATGCACACCTGGTGCTCCCACTTTCCGTCTCATTTCAGGTAACTCCTTCGACCACTCCACCATAATACAAGCTGCAACCCTTCTGACACTCACTTCTGTAAGGAAACTTCAGGTCTTTTTCAGTGTAAAGTGCATTGGTGTACTTATCACCTCTTAACCATTTAGCATGTGCAAACTTGTGCTACCACTGTTACTAGGTTTCTATCTTTTCATTTTTGGGGCGTCACTGATGAAGTTTCCTGAGTGTTGTGTCCCTAACCCCATTTTCCCCGTAAGCTCTGAGGTTTTTATCGTGCAAGTTTGCACAATGTGATGATTTTTAGGAATGCACACGTCACAGCCCTCTCCAGGCCTAGAGACCTACAGGATCAGAATCTCCATGGAGGATCCGGGGACAAGGATCCGAGACTGTTAATAAGGCTTTAGGTGTTTCCTTACTCTCAAGCACATTTGGGAATTCCTGGCACATTAGTGTCATCCCCGCCACTAATTTATTTTTGTTAAAACACTAAAAAATTAACATCAAGAAATATACCAAAACACTAACACCTGAAGGTGACAGCAATGGCAGTGTGGGCCTTACACATTTTCTCTGGACATGTAATACTTTTCTGACATTTTCCCACCTTATTGGGAAAAGGCTGTTGGCACAGCCTTTCCACAGACATTATCGTGTAGCACATCCCAGCAATCCTCACATGCAGGTAGGTCAGGATTTTTACACACCCTGTTCTGTGGAGAAGGAACCCATTGTTTGGAGAAGTTAATAACTCTCCCAAGGTCACTCACTTCCGATGGCAGAGTGATGACTCAAATCCAGGACTGCTCTTCCCAGCCCATCACACCAACCCAAACAAGCCCCTGCCCTGCCTTCACCTCTTTCTGGGCCACCTGGAAGGGGATGGCCGTCCGCATGTGCTGCCGAGTGATGCCGCTCCAGCGAGTGCGGTAGTCCACAACGGGCATCTCAGGCCGGACGTACTTGTCGTAGAGGACGTCACCGTGGTAACTCACCACAGAGCAGCGGGCCAGCTCACTCACCCGCCCTCGGGGTCCTGTGCCCACCATCTCACAGTCTATAGCCACACACTTGCTGGGCAAAGGTCCCGCAGATTCCCTGGGGGTGGGCTTTCTACTGGATGGGACACCTCCAGATTCAGTCCTTGGGTGCTGCCTCTCACTGCTGGCAGCTTTAGTGCCTGGAGGTTCCTCCAACGGCATGGGCAGTGGGGAGGATCCTGGGTCTGGGGGTGTGCTCAGCAGTCCCTGCTCCTGCAACAAGGCCTTCCGGGCCATGAACCGCTGGTGCTGTCGGCTCTTCCTCTTGTGCTTTCTCCGAAGCGCATCCTTGACATTCGGGCTGGCCGGAGAAGGGCACAGACACCGGGCAGACTCAGGAGCTTCCTGGGTTACCATCCCAATCAGCTCACTGCTGGGGCCAACGGAGGCTTGAGAGATAATCTGCCAGCAGGGTAGCACCCTGGAGAGAGAACACACAGGGCAGAGGGGTTAGGTGAGGAGTGTGCCAGGCCAGGCCAGCCCTGGCCCTCCCCTCCTCCTGCAGTGCTCCACTTTGTCTCAGGCTCCCAGAATGAATTGAGGACCTATTTTAATAATAATTGCATTAATACAATCAATTTGTTGTTAGTGCTGTCATGTCAATTAAAACTTCTAGGGAGCCTGTGTACAGGAGAGTGGAACCCTGCCCAGTCTTTCTGAGCAATCCTCACTTTGGGGCACTCTATCAGACAATGTTCTGCTCCTGTTCATAGGGTTTTCACGGCCAATTTTTCCGGAAGTGGGTGGCCAGGTCCTTCTTCCTAGTCTGTCTAGTCTGGTAGCTCCACTGAAACCTGTCCACTATGGGTGACCCTGCTGGTATTTGAAATACCAGTGGCAGAGCTTTCAGCATCACAGCAACATGCAGCCGACACAGTATGACAACCAATAGACGCGTGGTGTGTTTCCCTGACTGGGAAACGAATCTAGGCCACAGCGGGGAGAGCACCTAATCTTAACCGCTAGAGCACCAGGGCTGGCCACACAGTCAACACCACATGCAAATCACTGCTCTAAGTACCTTACATGGAATCACTCAATCTTCCCAACAAGCCAAAGTATTATTATCCTCATATTACAGGTAAGAAAACTGAGGCATAGAGGTTAAGTAACTTGCCCAATTAATAACAGACAAAGGCTGATATGAGCCCAGAATCCATACTCTCAACCTCCAAGCTACAGCTTACCTCCAATATTGTTAGCACCAAAAACTTTTAGAGAGGTATGGTTATGGGAAAATAAAGGTTACAGAAACAGTATATACTATATAATCCCATTAGAAAAACAAAATCTTTATGAAATGTGAAGGCAAAGACCCACAGCAGCACCTGGAGAAAAAATTTCACAGGAAGCCCACAATAGTTATTTTGGTACATGTTAACCAAACTGAGGTAATTTATTAAATGACTTTCTAACTCATTAATCACAACAGCATCTACAAACATTTTTAAATAGTTGGGCACGTTGTTTAGTCACCTACAGGCAGTGGTGGGTTGGTAAACCAGCTCAACTTAAAAAAAGGAGAGCCAGAAAAAGCCCTGACCTGCAGCCTTTGCAGATTTCTGTGGTACTCCCCGATCCCAGCTGATTTCTAGCTCTCCATTGCTTAAGCCAGGCCGAGAAGAGACGCTGTCGCGTCCCACTGCTACAGGAAACGTCTGGTGTTCACGGGGGCTCGCAAATCCCAGGCAGTAAGGGCAGCCTCTTCCAGCAGTGAAGAACCTGCTGGGAAAGCCTCCTCTCATGGGCTGCGCTCAGTCAGCGGGGACATTCTTCAGAGACCAGGAAACCAGGGCTTCGAAACAGGCAGAGCAAGGTCTAACTTAGCTCTTTATAAGGTACCTAAGCCGCTGAGCTTCAGGGTCCTGGGGTGTACAACGGCCCTATTCCTCCCTGCTTGTGTGAAGAGGAAATGACACAGGACACGAACGCTGGGATCTGCATATATTGTATACAGTAGGGGCTCGATAACTACTCGTTCCCTTTCTCCCAGAGAGGTGAAGACTCCTGTTCCTGGTTGGTAACCAGCTCTTCCCAGGCCAGAGCTGCCTCAGCCTGGACTCACTGTCCCCTCCCAACCCACAGGCCTTCCTCCTGCCTCCCTTCCCACTCACGTCCCTCCCACCTCTTCTATATCCTCCAGGAAGCCCTTCTGGAACAACTCTTTATTCCACTGGGCTGCACAGGCCAGCGCCATACTGAGGCTCTCTGGGGGTCCAGCTGTGCCCAGCACTAGGCAGAGTTACAAAGATGAATCCTGGACTCCAAGGAGTTTGGTCTCAGCGCAGAGACAGCAACAAAGCAGGAAGCATGTCAAGTGCTGCCTCAGAAGTGCTAGGGAAGCAGAACAGGCTGGAGGATGATTCTGAGGCTTCCTGGAAGCAGTTAGGTCTGTGTGAAGGTGGAATAGTAACCGTGCAAGTGGAAGGGGGAGGAAGTAGTGGCCATATCAGGGGCAAAGGCCTGAAAGAAAAGTAACCCAGGATTGAGGAAGATGGGCCCATAAGCAGCCTGATGTCACTGGGGCTTAAGGCACAAGGTGGGCCACTGCTGGAGGAACTGCCCCCTCCCCTTTGTACCACTGGACCTTCCGCCCCACTCTGGGAAGCCCAACACACTCTGGTGCTCCTTCCACAAGCCAACCCAGCCCAGGCTGGTCTCTCCAGACTGGTCTCTGCTGGTCAAGTGAGGGTAACCCAGAGGCACCTAGGGAGGTCACTGAAATATGGCACAGCAGTCCTGCTCCGGACACGAACAGTCTAGCTGGGAAGCGAAGAAATTCACCCCCTGTGCCCTGCGCTCTGACAGCACAATCAGAGAAGAATTTATTACGCTCTTCAAAGTCAACACAGTTACAGAGAGTCTACCTCAGAGCGCTTTGAGGGCAGCGCTTTGGAGCCTTGTTTATCTCCGTCCCTTCCCCAACAGCCAGCGCAGGACCTAGCACGTAGCAGGGAAGTGTGTGAAGGGAGCTGTCGGCAGACCTGCTATCTGCCAGACTGTGGGGACGACAGGGCTGGAGGTGATTGTGTCCTCAGGGAACTGCTGGCTTGGTGGGGAGAGAGGGGCAGTCAGAAACTCACAAGGGTGCGCTCAGGACGGGAGCGATGGACTGAGGACGGGCACCTGAGTCACCAGGCCAGGCACTCAGACAGGCAGAAACCTGGCAGTGGAGGGGACGATCTGAAGGGCTTCAGGAAGGTCTGCCAGGCAGCCCAGGAAGGGAAAGGCATCCAGACAGAGAAAACGCAGAGTACAAGAGGCAAAGCCCATCCATTGTGGGAAGGCAAGGAGTTTGGTGCAACAGTTGAACAGCAAGGAGGTAGGGGGTGAAAAGAGGGTGGTAAAAGTCTGGACTTAATCCCAAGATTGACGGGGAACCATCAACCTCCCTAGAGAATTTTAGGGAGAGGGTGACAGGATCACAACTGCCTTATGGGAAGAGGTCTGGAGAAGAGAAGAAGCTGAGCAAGAGCAGCAGAGAGGAAGAGAAACGGGGGGGGGGGGGGGGGGGTGAAGTGCCCTCTGGTGAGGACTGGGCCAGGGCGAGTCATGCTGACCCATCCTGACTCATCCTCCCTCTGCTTGCTCATCGCCTCCCCAAGAAGACTTCTCTCTTTTAAAAGGACTCTTAACTATAGTCAACTTCCTCATCATGACAAGTCACATCCTAGAGCTGACATACAGAACCTGGATCGGGCCAGCCCAGCCACGGGGAGAACAAGCCTAAGATGGAGACCGGCCCTGCTAATAACTGACTTCTGCGGGGGAAGGAGGGTCCTTTCCCTTCTCTGAGCCCTGAGGGCCCTGCAGTTCAGGAGCTGAAGCCGGGACTAGGGTCGGTGGCCTCCGGGACCCTGCTGGCAAGGGTTCAAAGAAGCCAGAAATTAGGTTCCCTGAGAAAAGGTCTCTGTGGCCTTGCGCTTCAAGAGATGAAAGCAGGGCCTCTTCTTTGGCCCTGACCTTGCTAACACGTCAGAACCAACAATTAACTACCAAGGGCACCCTCCCCTACCCCAGGCCCCCAGATGGAGCTCAGTGAGGCTGAGGAGAAGTTTCACTCCAGCGATGCACACAAATCTCTCTCCAGCCCTGAGAGAGTTTCGGGGAGCGCTTTGGGGAGCACCAGCCACCAGGCCTTGGGCCAAAGGCCCCAAATGAACCGCGCAGTCAGAATCACCAGTGGCATCAGGGCCACCACCCGCTGGCTGATCCAGAAGGCAGTGGGCAGTTCCAGACCCTGCTCTGGCACTTAAGAGCTAGATGAACTGTCCTAGGTTAGGGGTTTCCCCAGAGCAGCTCATTACCAGAAACAATTAAGCCGTCCGTGTAAGACGCCCATTTCCAAGCCTGCCTCTACACCTTCTTAACTGCCATTTTGGGAACGGGGCCTGAGAATCTGTATTTTAAAGAGCGCGCGACCCCCACCCCCAAGCCATGATACTAAAAATCACCCGAATTTCAGAAAACCTGGCTCGACCCCCCCTCCCCCCCCACGCTACTAAAAAAAGTTCACAGACAGGGAAAGTCCGAAGAGAGCCCCGCGCGATCTCCCCGCCGGCGTGCCCCGAAGGGCGCCGCGTGGAGGCCTGACCTCACCCCGGGAGAGACTCGGGCGTTGGCCACTCACTGGCCGCCGCGGCCCGGCCGGCGCCCTCCCGGCCGAGTCCCACCGCCCAGCGCCGCCCCCTCACGCCCGAGACCCCCGAGCAGGCGGGGACGCGCGACAGGCGGCACCCAGGGCCCGGCCTGCACACCCGAGGGCCCGGAGAGCCGGTCGGCTGGGCCCGGGCGTCCGCCGCCGCAGGCCGGCGGTAGACACAACGCGCGGGGCCCCGCGGCCGGGGACACGCCGCGCCAGCCCGCCCGACCCCACGGTCCCGGGAGGGCCCCTGAAATCACCTGGAGCCCGGTGCGTGTCCTCCAGCCCGCACGTGGCGTCCCGGCAGCCGGCAACTCCCACATGCCCGGGCAAGCCTCGCTCCGGCTGCCCGCCTATTGGCTCGCTGAGCGCCACCGCCCGCCTAAGACCTCTTCTGATTGGCCGGGAGCCTGGCTCTCTGCGGGTTGGCGCGCGCCAGCAGAAGGGATGGGGATTCGTAAGGGGGCGTGGTTTGTGCCCGTTGCCGGCCAAGCCCGCGGGAAATTTTAAAGAGACGGGAGAGGAGCGTGGCCTCCTCGCCTGACTCCAATCCACCCCGCTCCCTGGGCCGCGACGTGGGCTCCTATGAACATCGTGTCACCAAAGGCAGAATGACTTACAGAGTACACGTCCACATGTACAGAACGGGAATAACACCCCCTACCTCCTCGGGTGTCGTGCGCATTCGGTGAAATAATACACATGATGGGCACTAAAGAAAGATTTTTAAAGTCAGGTTTGCTCCTTCGGCGCTATTTTTTCATTTATTCTTTTGCAATACTTTACTCGTAAGTATTAAATTCCTACTATGGGCTCGGTTGGGGTATACAGAATAAACACAGTCCCTGACTCTAGTTGCTCAGGGTCTGGCGCGGTAACGATGATTAGCAGAAAATTCAGTGCAGCGTGAATAACAAGAACCATAATAAAGAGTTCATATTTGTTATGTGAGCACTCCCTGTGCCAGGGGATATACGCCTTTAATCTGCACAAGAACCCTATGAGATGTGCACTATTATTATTTCTGTTTTACAGTTAAGGAAGCTGACTCTTAAAGAAATTAAGGAGAAACAGCTAGGGTCCAAACAAAGACCCTTACCAAAGCAGTCCAACTCCTCCTAGCTCCATTTTGCAAGCAGTGGTGGCATCGTAAAGGCATCCAGAAGGTCAGGGGTACATGTGTGGAGGAATCCACTATTTCTAAACAGTATAGATTTGACAGAAGCAGGACAAGGATAAGGCCACTGGAGAGGTAAGTCCTTCTACTCAGACCCCTGAGCTTTGGGGAGCTGGGAGGAGTTTAAGCCAGAGCTGGTTCATCACCAGATTTGCACTGGGGGAAGCTCACTCTGGCTGCAAGATAGAGAGAAATGGATTAGGCTGGGAGAAAGAGGGGTTGGAGGGTGATTGTGGACACTCAGGCAAGATAAGATCCTGGTGGCCAGAGCCCTAGAGAGGATAAAGAGCTTGGGTCAGATTCCTAGGAGGCAACATTGACAGGACAGAGAATGGAAGGAGGGGGATGGAGAGCAGCTGTCTGCAGACATGGAGACTGTGTGAGAGGTAACTCCGGGGCCAGGAGGGTTGTAGCGGAGTCAGTGTCCAGATCCTCAGCTCCCATGGGACTGGACCCGAGAACGTGCCTGGAGTCCTTGGGGTTCAGCTTCCCTCTCCCCTTTATAACCAGCTGTCTCCCACTTCACAAAAGGAAGTCACACACACACCCATTCCAAATCTTGCTCTGCTGCATTACCCTGGGAAATAAGCCTCCACGGAGGAACAACAAGGCAGTTCTAAATATGGGTTATTATTGAGGTCTGGGCAAGAAACCCTTCTACAAGGCAGGTCATTTCTGATTCTTTGCTTTCACTACCATCCAAGAAGAGGATTTAATCATGTTGTCAGCTAATAGGTCATTAAAAATATTTTTTTTGAGGATAGATAATTAGGAATTAAAAGAACTGAGAGACATTGCCAGAATAAACCTCCCTCCACTTCTGCTTTTCATGTGAACAATGTTTATCGGTGTTAACATCCATAAAAACAAAACAGAAAGCCCAAATCTGTCTCATTCTTGCAAAAGGTAATATTCATCCCTGGATTTATAAACTTAGTGGAGAAACAACTGGCTCACTCTATCTCTTTAGTTTTTTAATTTTATTTATTTTTTTCCCCCAAAGCCCCAGTAGATAGTTGTATGTCATAGTTGCACATCCTTCTAGTTGCTGTATGTGGGAACGGCCTCAGCATGGCCAGAGAAGTGGTGCCTTGGTGCGCGCCCGGGATCCGAACCCGGGCCGCAAGCAGCAGAGCGCGCGCACTTAACCGCTAAGCCACGGGGCTGGCCCACTCTATCTCTTTAGGAAACATATTTTCAAGGGCATTCCCAATAAAAATTTACTTCTAATGTTTAAAGATTATCACTCATATAATGAATGCTATATATTTGTTATTTGATCACATGTACTACAAAGAATCGCAACAATATCTCAATCCAGTAGGAAAAAAATGAACACTTAGAACCTTATGGGTCACAGAACATTTTTTTAGAGTTAACAAGTTCAAATTGATATACATAATTTTATGTGATTGGATGCTCCAGAAAATACTGCCAAGCATGAAAATATATTATGCTAGGATAACAACATAGCAGAATTTGAACGGAAATATAAGTTCAAGAAGAAAAAAGAATGTTGCATATATAGTAAATACAGAACAAATCCAGACTTAGTAAGGAGAGATGTTATTGGAAAAGATTATTGGGGGAGGGGGGCCGGGAGGAGGAGGGAAGAACTATTGCAATAAGGAAAGCGTGCTGATCGTGAGATCTGCTAGCTCTCAAGGTTAGGCAAAAAAAGGTTTTCTTTTATAGGGAGGAATAATCAAGGCTAGAAAGAACAGGATACAGGGAGGCGGGATGGACAGGAGTGGCCTGATCCGTTATCTGGAGAGTAGACCCGAGCACCCAGAGGCCAGCCTGTTCTCAGGAGGGGTCGTTAAGGAGGGATTGTAAACTGGTCTGGTTGAGAGTGGGCCATAGTTTCGAGACCTGGGGCAAGAAGAGAAACTGAACCAAAGTTTGGTTAACAAGCATTTTGTTCCAACTGACGAGTGAGCCCAGCAGTTCAGCTAATCATTTATGAGGCAAAGAATGAGAATTTGGAGTGTCTGTGCCAGGCCTCACGGTAGGCACACAATGGGGGAATCCATGAGTCTTCTCTCAGTCAGATGCAGCAGGGTGCTTCTTTGCAGCAAGCCGATTCCAGAGCACAAAAGGATGGGGAGAATTTCTTAACCATTGCTGCTTTCTGGGAGCACAGGGCTCCCTGAAATTCAACACTGTCACTAAGAGTTTTTTTACCTCCTTTTAAAATGGTTAATGTTGGTATCAAATGCTATGATAGTCTCCATTGCATTCATTTATGGACACGTTTTATTAACACATCAATATTTACAATATATCATTTGTAACTACTTAGACTTATGATAAAGAATATTATCAAGCAAAAAAGTTGAAGGTCCCCAGGTATACAATACAGGTGGCCCAATAGTGGCATCTTGACTGTGGACAGCAGTACTTCCAATCCCACCTTTAGGGACCTCACGCTCCCATTCCTGGAGTGAAATTATCTCCTCTCTCCACAAAGACTGAGGCTCCTCTATAACAGAATCACCTTGAGCTGGGGCTTGGTGGAAGAAAGCCCACAACCCAAGGCCCGCCCCTATGGAACCCACTTTTCCCCTCCACCTTGTCAGTCTGGAAGCACTTGAGACCTAGGACTTGATCTGTTTTGCGCTTATAAATCATTTTGCCACAGTCAAAGCACCATTCTGCCTGCCTAGGGTACCTGTTTTGAGGACTATTTGGGATGCTATGGGATTCCCAGTCTGCTGGACCAGGTGCAGACTTGAAGTGGGGGTCGACCTGGAGCAGTGGTTCTCTAAGTGTGGCCCTAGACCAGCAGTCTGGGCATCCCCTGGGAATTTGTTGGCCCTCCTGACTCAGAAATTCACAGGGTGGGGCCCAGCAATCTGCGCTTTAACAAGCTGATTCAACAGCTTCTGATGATGCTCAAGTTTAAGATTCTTTGTTTAGAGGGTATGAAGCTAACAAAACTCTGGGAGTCAAATGCAAATAACTGACGCATTTTATTCAAGCAGATTCCTCTCTATTAGCACTCTGGATCCCACAGTGACTTTGGCTCTACCTGGACACAGCCTGTCACCAAGACACTTATGATAGCTTTATACCTTCCCTCAACGTCTGAGAATTTCCAGGGTTCTTAGGCCCAGGTTAAGTCTCACATGACTGATTTTTTATGGAAAACTGGAGAGATTTGATCCAGAGGAATTTTATCCTCCACGGTTACTTGTTCCATTCTAGACTAATCTTTAAATCAGTGGTCCTCAATCTCGGCTGAACATTGGAATCGCCTGCGGAGTTTTAAAAAACATTGCTGCTTGGGTCACATGCCAAGATTCTGATTTAACAGGTACGGGGCGGGGCCTGAACACGGAGATTGTGAAAGCTCGCCCGGTCATTCCAGTTTGCAGCCAAGACTGAGAATCGCCGCTAAAGCGCAGCTACCTAGAATATCCAGCAGAGGGCGCAGGCTCCCTGCTCATCCTGAGAACCAGCTGTGAGAGCTGGAAACCGGGCTGCCGGCGGCCTAAACCGGGTCCGTGCAGTTAAGGTAAGGGGACCCAGGTAGCCCCTGTAGATATGCAGCAGGGTGTAAAAAACACTGACAGCTAGGCACGCCCTGGGGGGATGAGGGGGTGGAGTGGGAGTCCTGGCTTTGAAGTCAGACACACCCCAGATGCCCTGACCCTTGGGTCACCAACCCTTTTGTGTTCTGAGACACCTAGAAAGTTACCTTAAGAAGTAGTCAGCAGTGGATTTTGCTGAGTGACCTAGAGGTAAGTAACACAACCTCTCTAAGCCTTGGTTTCTGCCTTTTTAAAACGGGAGGGAGGGGCCCGCCCGGTGGGGAGAAAAAAGGAAAAAAGGAGGAAGATTGGCAACAGATGTTAGCTCAGGGCCACTCTTCCTCTAAATAAGTAAGTACGTAAAGTAAGTAAATAAATAAATAAATGGCATATTCTTTAAAAAAAAAAAAACGGGAGGGAGGGGAATATATTCATTCTTTCAATATATCTTGAGCCCCATGAAATGGACAAGATACTGATCTGGGGAGAGGAAGGATAAGCATTTAAATGGGATAAAACTCCTACAGGACAGAGGAGACCTTGTTCCTACTCAGGGAATGGGGCCTGTGGGTGCCTCAGGTCAGGGAAGAGAAAAACCAGGAAAGAGGAGGCAAAGAGACTACTATTGAGTATTTACATATGTCATTATGTATATGACGCTTTTCTTGCTGAATTATAACAACCTAGCATGGTAGATGTGATAAATTCCATTTCACAAGTGAGAAATCTGAGGCTCAGAGATGTTGAGCGACACAGCCAGCAAGTAGTGGAACTGGGGTGTCTGACTTCAAAGCCAGGACTCCCTCCTCGCCCCTCAGCCCACCAGGGCCTGCCTAGCTCCCTGTTTTATACCCTGCTGCATATCCACAGCGGCTCTCTTCTCCATCTCTCACGGCAGAACTGCACCCCCTTCCCTCCCCAGATGTTTGTTTCACTGAGGCAGGATCCCTCCCCCTTCTGTCGCCACACCAGCCCAGGATGCTAAGGGCTGCCTGGAAGAGATCTGACTCCGCTCCTCTCTTGTTCCCCAGCTCTGCCCCTTTTGTCCATTCCAGCCCCTCCCCCAGTGAAGGGCAGACACCTGCTGAGGACACCAATTTGCAACCTTCTCAAGTGTGAATGAGATTTCTAATAGGACTGGCTGCCCACTGGCTTCAGGCAGGAAATGAGGGAGAAGAGAGCCAGTGTGGAGGAACTGGAGGCGCAGCTGAATCAGTGACAGCAGCAGCCTCTGGGTGGAAGTGAGGGCTGATTTGGTTCAGAGAGGTTAAGTGCCTTGCCAAAGGTCACACAGCTAGCAAGTGGTAGGGGCAGGGTAAGCTCAGCTCATGGTTGCAATTTCAGTGTTTGCTAAGGGAGTACGACTCCCAACCCAGTTTAAGTTGGCAAGATGCTTTCGTGTTCTGAAACAGAGACTGCCTTTTCTGCCTCCCAAGGCTGCTGACCAACTCTCCCCTTCTCTGGCCCCAGGGCTCCAGGGGTGCCTGATGCCTGCTGTGAGGAGGGAGAAGCAGGTTGGGAATGTAACTGGAGAGGACTCGGGAGGACTTTTGAGTTTGTTGCTTGAAAAATTTATCCCCACTGAGGATCTCATCACTGGAACTTGGTGACTGTCTTAGGGCAAGGTGCCCCCTCAACTCAGAAGCTTGGGAAAGGCTGGAAAATGGTTTTTATGATCAATGCTTCTGCCACAGTGGGGGATGGCCCCCAAACAGAGTTGGGGGACTGGGCTTCCCCACCCCAGTTTTTCCCTTGGTGACACCTCTGGGCCCAGAAGCACTGAGGCAGATCCTGGGCCAAGAAGAAGGTTCATACCCAAAGTCCACTCTCAGCCCTGGGGTGGGCACCAGACAAGCTCCAGGCGGCTGGCCGGGGTCAGACGTATCCTCCACATCACTGCCAGGGCACCAAGCATCAGAGGCACCTGGGCCATGAGCACACAAACCCCTTTGTGCCTGCACACACCCGTGGCTCCCTCCTGCAGACATCCAGACTGCTGAGCCCCTGCGTGGGGTCAAATGGCACCTCACGCTGTGGGTGCCCAACCACAAACGCCTGTTGGGTGCACCAGCGAGTAGCTGAAGGGAGTTCTCTCTCCCTGCCCTTTGGTCAGTGGTGTGGGAGCAACCCAGGGTCCCCAGGAGAGAGACCCTGTCCCCCCTCTCCCCACCCACGCTTCCCCTCTGTCCTTGTTTCTGGAAGTCTCCCTGAGGTGCGCTGCCCCGGGGTGTTCGGGGTGTTTTCTAGGAGACAGGGAAGGCACAGACAGGAATAGCCAGAAAGGGGGCGCCCCCCAACCCGCTGCGGTGGCCGGCACCATGCGGCAGACTGGGACTTGTTGTTGGGCGCAGCGAGACAACAACAAAATCACTAGTCTTCCAGATGGGGCTGGCCGGGCCACTGCCCGCGACCTCCGGTGATCTGGGGACGCTCCCGCAGGGCCAGCGCCTCTCCCGCCCCCACCGCCACGTCCGGCTCCTCCCACCACCCCGCCCCCACCTCAGAATCCTCCCGAGCCTCTGCTCAGAATGGGGGGGGCGGGGGTGGTGTTCATATTTTCTTTTTCTTTCTCCGGAGTGTTCCATTTTCTACAATGAGCACACTTTCTTTTATAATAAGATCTTATTTTTGGAGGGAGGCAGGCGGGCGGTTCATTTCTCTTTCTTCAGTAATTGTAATCATGGAGATGGAAAAAAAGGAAGAGCTCCAGGTAATGGGGACTCCTCTCTACCAGGTGCCCGCCCCGCATCCTCCCAAAGCCTACAGTCATAGCCCATGGCGAAAATCCTCCCAGGGCTTCCTGAGCCACAGCTCAGAAGGAAGTGGAGGTGCTGGGGCAGGCAGAAGAGAAAGCAGAGGAAAAGGAGAGATGGTTGTGGGCAGGGGAGGGTGGTGTCCTGGCCCCAGGCCCCCTTCCCCCGGGCCCGGCGCTGGGCTCCCGGTTAATCTCCCTGATGGAGGAAAGGCGAGGCCCCCGCTGCCTCGCCGGCCTCTAATTGCACTGGCAGGGCATATCCGCTTCTTAATTAGCAAAAGCCACAATATCCTGGCGGCTCAGAGTGCACGGCCCTAATTGTATTTCTGCAGCAGCTGAAGGATAATTACCTTTCCCTATTGGTGCTGCTTTTAATTCTTTCTCTTTTTAATTGAGTACTCTTCCTCTGTAGTCCACCCTCCATCCTCCGTTTTGTTCTCTCCACCCAGAGTGGGGACTAGCTTGCCTGGAGACGGAGCAACTGAGGGGCAGAGGGCGGCCATGGAGAAGGCTGGCAGTGCCCAGCTCAGAGGCCCGGCTCCTGCCAGCTGTCAGCCCTAGAAAACGCAGAGTTCTGCCGTGGAGGATGTGAGGGTGAGGTACCCCTCCCCAGGAGGCTAGGACCTCCTCCCCACTGGCAGTGAGGGGCTGGCAATGCTGCTCCAAGCTGCAGGAAGCTGAGCCCCCCCCCCCATCTAAACCCATCAAGGAGGAGAAACTGCTCGTTGTCCTTTATTTCCCTTTCAAACAACAACAGCAACCACCCCCGTGTCTCTGGCAGTATTGAGAGAGGGCGAGGACATTATCCTTGGTGCATAGTTTCAGAGACAAAGCCATTAAGTGCTGATCTTGGAGAATAAGGCTCACCAAGCTGCAAGGGGTTCCCAGGGGGAGTCAGAACCCAGATATTCCCAGGAAAAACAGGCCGTCCTCAGGGAGCTCTCTGTAAACTTCAGGTGGTAATAAATAAGCTAAAAGGTATTACACAGAGAGTTTGGAGAGAATCCTGGCAGCCCTCTGGACACCACAATGCAGGACTGTCCAGCCCAGCCCATGTGAGCAACCCTGGCCCTAAAGCCACCAAGTTGCTGTCCTGGACAAGAGCAGGGGTGCTTTTGCTCATTACTGTATCCCAGTGCCCAGCACAGAGCCTGGCTCACAGTGTGTGAAACTGGTTGGCAAAGAGGCAGAGTGCAGGGATAAAGGATGACCATGAGGTGTGAACACAACAGATCAGTTTTCATTGGCTTTTTCCTTGCAGGACCAATGAAGATGGACTTGAGCCTTACAGTGGCCCCTGTTTTCTAAAATTCTTTGACTCGGGGCTCTATCTGGGTTGGGGGAAGGTGCAAGTAGCAAAAGAGGCTGCCATAGTCTCAGAGAAACGTACCTTGAAAAAATGACCTGCCCTTGAGCCCACCAACTCCCTCTCCCCACTTCTGGTTTCTTTCCTCTGAATTTAAAGCCATCCCCCTAGCAACACTTGTTTCCATGGTTTCCTCCCTGACAATGATCCCCAAGCCCTCCTTTCTTTTTCCTCCTGACAGTAATGGGTGATGGGGATGTCAGTGTGGCCACCCCACGTAACCATGGTAACAATTAACTGAGCCTTCATTTATCTGTGAGCTAGAGAATATGAAGCTTTTGGAAGGGAGAGGTGGGGGAGGGTCTAGGGCTAGAGCTGCCATTGTCATAAAGAGGAAGTTAAGAGACTTGTCCTAATACTAGCCTGTAGGATTTAGTTCAAACATTTGTTGAGCCCCTACTTTAAACATAACTAAGCTCCAGGTAATCAAAGGTGTACAAGACATCACTCCTGATATTGAAGGGCTTATAGTCTAGCACTGGGGCTCATGGTCCCGTGGAAACCCTGGCGCAGATGGGGCCACTGAAGGAGGTGGCTGTTGATAGCACCATCACGGTCCAGCATCTATCCACTCCCAGCATCCTCTCCAGCCAAGAACCAAGAAAAGACGGACCAAGATGTCTGTACTCACGTTAGGGCTTTAACAGGTTAAAGCGTCTCCCAGGCTGTTGTAGAGAGTTCCTGTCTTGGAAGGGAGGGAACTTTGACACTTCTTCCTTTTGGAGAAGTGGAGACTAATGCCAGCATCCCTAAATAGGACTATTTGGTGCAGGGAGAAAGAAAAAAAAAAAAGACTTGCCCATCTCCAGGGCCATGAGGGGCTGGGACAATCTCCAGTTCCAGCGATCACCATCAACTCTGGGCCACAAGCCTTCCTTGGAAGTGCAGGGTCTGCTCTTACACTGAATTGGAGGGTCATCGTCTCCATCTGCCCAGCTTTTCTACTTGTCACTGAAAATGCAGGCCAGAAGAGCATCTGTGAAGAATTAAAGTGGAAAAACAAATAAAACTACCAGGGACACCAGAGCTGGATAGAATGAATCCAAAAGCTGAGATATCGATTTGTCATAGGTAACACAACTCTCCCCTCTTCTGTCTTCCCATCCTCATCCCCAAAAGTTTTCACCAAATCTCTAGGGGTGGGGACCAGGTCTGTACTTCTGGGTGAAGTGGCCCCTGGCCCCTTGGGGTGCTAATACCAATAACCTGCACTGACCTGGAAAGATTAGTATGATATATTTTAAAATGAAAAAAAAAGTCCATAGAATAATGTATTATGCAGGCGTGCTCAAGACAGCTACAAATAACTAGGTAGCAAAGTTCATCAATGCAGATCAAATGCAATCTGGATTAGCCAAAGCAAATCCCGGATCCTGGGTCCCAGAACTCTGTGTTCCATCCTTTGCTACTTAATGTAACTAAGGCAGATTCAACTATTCCGGGTACCCTGCTCACTCAGCTAGTCAGAAAAGGATAAATGGCATCCTCTGATTGGCTGACAAGGCAATCCACACCAACCAATAAAAGAATGCTTCCCCCTTTCTGGCCAATAAGATCTCAGTTCTCTTCTTGAAAGGAAAGTGGACCCTTTGTCCATAAAGAAAATGAGCAGAAAAGGAATAATAATTAAAAAAAAAAAAAAAACTGTTGCTATGGGACATTATTGATGTGATCAATGATAGCTGCCCCAGAGAACTCATAAAGGAAGGCACTTCTTTGGGAAGAAAAGTACAAAAAGTAGACCAGCTGTCTGGTCTGGACTAAAAAGTTTCTATAGTAACATGTGAGGGAAAAGCATTTTAATGTAAATGTCCCCAAAACTATATCTAGCCAGTCCATGGAGGGTAATTTTGGCCTTCCTAGATTAAATTATAGTGATTTAAAAGTTTTTTTATATTAGCAATGAGTGAAGGAAAAGATGAAGAAGAGAAAGGGAAAGATATGTGTGTTTACTGATGCAGGGCATGGTAGGTAAAGATATAATAGTTTCTGCCTGAAATAGATTTCCTCCATTCTTGTGTTGTCAAATGATAGCCAGGGTTAAAACAAGGTTTTATTTTGGAAAGAAAAGGTTCATGGCTCTTAAAAAGTATTCTAGATGAAATAATGCACAGAACACAGGTTGTTCTATTAACTTACTAGCGATTTCCCCTTAAATCATTCTGAGAATGTTACAGCTGTCTTTGGAAAATTAAAATTATTTCCCACCCAGATATTACAAATGAACACAGACGGACAAGGCTGACAGGTGAAAAGTGGAGTCAATATTTGTCAATCAAGGGAAACAGAAAACACCAGAGGATTGGAAGCTTTAAGTGCTGTATCTGCTACTTAGGAAGTCAGTGCTGGAGAGGAAGAAAATAGAAGAGAATCTTGAGGAATCGATGTGGGTGATGCTGGTGGCTATTTGCTAAGCGATCTCTGTTTCCACCTACCTGTGCTTTCTGTGTGGTTTGTGGGGAGAGGTGAGAAGAGGGGGTGATCTAGAATTCAGCCCCTCCCCCCATGAGATCAGTGTTTAGGGAGGGAGGAACCACTCCAAACCAAGGAGAAAGCCTCTCTCTACCAGAGACACCTTTGGACTGTTGCCCCGTCTCCCTTCTGTTCATCCAAGAAGAGTAAATGTGTTTTTCTCATTTAAAGGGGTGGGGGATCAACCCTTCCGTCTGAAGGACTAAATGAAAAAAATAAAAGCCCTAATTGTAGATCTCAAAGAAACAGTAGAGTGGGATATGATTACCTCTCTGAGGCTGGGAGACGGTGGGAAGGATTGCCAGGGTGGAAAGGTAGCTGCTTCGCGAGGCACTTTGACTTAAAAGGAAAAATTCACCTTCCAGGATTTCCTTTTAACCCTCTGAGGATTTGCGGGGGAGCAGTTGTGACTCCCACCCAGCCCGGAGAAGGCAGATATTTTAAAGAATCAAGGTGATCACGGATAATCAGTGACCAAAGCCCCTCCACTCACTGTAACCAAGGCAACAGGAGGCAGGGGCTGCAGCTGGTTGCCTGGTAACCACACTCTAGTGCCCAGGTCCTGTTACCCCCCTCTCCTCCCCCATCTCGGTTAGCCCTTTTGTGAAAGCCCGTCCGCGACTTTTTTCCCTCCCTAGCAAAACAGTCATCTCTGCTTCTTATACAAAGGGCACTTTGGGCTCCTTTGGCAAAAAATGCCAACCTTGTTGTTCATTTTGGACAGATTTCATCTACACTCAGATATTGCGACCCAGATAAAATATACTTCTTACCTCAGCCTCAATATCTCAATATCTGGTCCATCCCACTCTTTTCCCTCCATTCACCCAAGGCGTACGGAGAGAGGGGGAGAAGGAGGAAGGTGGGGCAGGAATGGGATTGAGAGAGAACAGGACTTGGATGTAGCGATCTTTCACAGCACACCAGCGAATGCGGTTGCCAGTAGATCCTTGTCCCGCTTAACCTAACTACGCTCACCACTTACAGACGCGCCTCTTTTCTCTTCTATTCCCTGTTAGCACCAAGTTATTCAACTAGTTTTAGCGAAGGGGAGATAGAACGCCCTCCTAGAATCCGACACCTAAATCCCTGGAGAAATGAGGAAGATGAATCCCCCTTTCCTTGGAAAACCCTGCCTCACCTCCTGGCCTCCTCGGCGTGGGGACTGAGGGACTGCGAGCGCGAGCGGCGTGGGGCTAGGAGGCTGCACCGCGCGCGGGAACCCACCCCGGGCGCTCTCGGGCCGCGGCGCTGTCCAGCCTCTGGTGCTGAAGCTGGAGCTCGGATTTGCGAGGGAGGGGCTGTGGGGACATTCAGCAGCTGGATCTGACCCCCAAGGTAGGGACCCGAAGGGTCCGCTGGGGGAAAAGGCTCACCTAGGACGTGTCTGCACCAGATGCGCTTTTTCAGCAGACCAGGCTCCCTCCGGGGCGTAATCCCCCGCGCCTCTCCTTTCCCCTCCCGGGTTAATGGAATTATTTGCTGCAATCGAAGCGGTAGGAGGAGCCCTTTGCACTGGGACGATTACCCAGTTGCCTCCCGGCAATTCCCATATTTTCTTCTTCGGCAATAGGTTCTGTGGGCGTCTGCAGGCAGAGTCCTCGGACTCCAGGCGCTCAGATCTTGTGGCTGGTCGTGTCGGGCGAGGAAGGGAGGCGAGGCCTGGAACACCTAACTCAACCGCTTTTCTGCATGCAACAGGTCTGCTGCATCTGGAATCTGAAGGGCGAGCGGCGCGGGAGGCGAGCGGCAGTGGTGGGCTTGGGGAGGCTGGGTCCGGGGAGCGCGCACTCCCGAGGCTGTGGTGCTGCCCATCTCCGAGGGCGCGCCTGACGGAGCCAGACAAAGGGCAAGCCGGGTTTTGGCATCGCCCCGCGGGTGGGTACGAGAACTAGACGCCCCCACAACTCGAGCTGGCAGAGCGCTCCGTAGGGGCGCTAGGTTGCCGGGGTGCTGGGCCGCCCCCCTCTCCCCATGGCCCTCGCCGCCTTCCCTCCTCTTGGTGAATTTGGCGCTGGGCTCGGTACCTTCGGCAGATGCCAAGCCCGACGGCCTCCTCCCCGGCTCTCTGAAGCAGCCCCAGGCTCAGGCTCACGAGTCTCAGCTCCAGTGGGCTGTTCCTCTGATCCCGAGCCCTTGACCCGGGCAGAGGAGGACTGGACCGGGGGGACCCTGGTCGGGATGTTACCTGGCATGTTACCACGGCCAGGAAGGAAGACCGCTGCTCTCCATTTCTTTCTAGAAGAAAGCCCCCTCACTATCCCGCCGCTGGCTCGTTGCTTCTCCCCCAAGAGCTGCAGAGCAGGGACCGCGGGCGGGGGGAGAGGGTTGGAGTTTGAGGAAGATATTTTATGAAGCACCCCTTGAATACTTACCTCTATCGGGCAATCTGTTCTGTCCGGAGCAGTGGCCGCGCTGCCAGGGCGGGAGGTGGGTCCAGAGTCCGGCCATGGTCCTCCGAGTGTAGACGCAGTCGCCGTGGCTGGGGGGCCAGGGGAGACCAGCTGCTTTAAAGCCGAGACCAACCTAAGGTGGCCTGTCAGGGCCACGGACGTCCATGACGTCATCCAGAAGGCGAGTGGAGACGGGAAGGGGGGGTGTCACCGCGCTTCACATCAAAAGTCCCTGTGGCCATGGCAACAACTCTGGGAGATCCGTGGGCCAGCAGCTAGCCGCCTTTCCTCTCTCCTGCCGCGTGGCTGGGCTCCGGGATCTCGAGCTCCCCCGGGGTGAATGCCAGAGTAGCGTCCGGCATTGGTGCTGAAGCCGGCCTTACCTGCGTTGGAGGAGGCACTAGACCTGGACACCGGCCCGCCTCTCTGTCCTCATCCTTGTTCTGCTGCCCTGGCTGAGCAGGGCAGGAGAGGGCTGCCTGACCCCAGGGAGACTCCTGGAGAGAGATCATGCAGAAACCTTCATTTCCACAGGGACGTTTCCAATAATTCCCTTTGCCCCCCCACGCCCCACCTTGACTGGTGGAGCCGGGTCACCTGACCGCACACAGACTTGCTCTCCCTGAACTCAAGGATGTGAACGCTTACCCTTCTCACCCACTCCTCACCAGCACTCTTTCCCGAGCGAGCACAGCCAGGAGGCCCTGACGCAGACCCGCCTGCCAGAATCCCAGCCTGCGTACACAGATAAACCCAGGCTCCATACCTACCCTGTTGCCTCAGAAAACAGGCAAACCGAAGAGAAAATAACAAACCTCGGATCTAGTGCGAATCGACGGTTTGCAAACTGGCAGCCAGGGGGCCAAATGGGGGGCAGAAGTGCTTACTGGTCTCCCACAGTATTTTAAAAAGTTTGAGGTACTTGTCGACAAGCTTGAAAATGTTCATCTTAGAATCTGGGCTTTCTATGCCTCTTGAACACGGGGCTGGTGTTCTGCTTGCGTCTGAGAAGCGCTGACCCCTGTAGGAAGGGCTGGGGTCCAGTCCAACCTAGGCCCTCCTTTTTGTCAGTGTCACTAAGGCCATTTATCATCAATGTTATCTTTTTTTTTAATAGTAGGGAGGAAAGTGAAATATTTTTATCCCCACCTCACTGGCTTACTTGGTCAGTGTCGCCTGCCAGTCCCTGTAAGCATGTGAGTTTTCTGACCCCTGTGTCCTGACGGGAACTGGACATGGCTTCACTCAGGCTGAAATTCCGGCTTCGCTACTGGCTGCCGGGTGCCCTGAAGGTCCAACCTTGCACTGACTCACAGACATGCGTGCTGCCCACATCCAGACAACACAGAGAGCAGGATATTTCTTGCTAGTAAGGCTGGGTTTTTTTTTTCCTTCCATTTTCACATTTCAAAATATGCAGGTATTTGGAAACATTTTAAAAATCATATTTCTCATTGATGGCTCAGATATTTGGTCACAGAGAACATTCTTTATATTTTTAAATCTAAGGAATAATATCTCATTAATAAATATATAGAAAAATAGAGAAAAGAAAAAAATTGTAATCACTCACCACCTAAACATAACAAGGTTTTACATTTTCTGACTGGCTGTTTACTACAGTTGTAAAAAATGCTCTTGTGAACACAACCAACCAACAATGTACAAATAACAAACGAAAAACACTACCAACAACAACAGAGCCATATAGTTGCCTCTCACACATTCTCTCTCACACAGTCACACATACTGTGACAGTGTGTGACAGTCATTAAATGTGCATTTTGAATATATGCAACCATTGGAGAGGAGAATAATCTTTTTTCCCCCTTAGCAGTAGAATTCCCTGTAAGGAGAAAGAGGTTTTCATTTATACGTACTTGCTCTCCTATCCACGTCTCTGGATAATTGTGGTTGGAAGCAAAGGTAACTTTGTACTAGATCAACTCAAATCTTGCCTAATGTGGATTACCTTTAGCTTATTCAGGAAAATTAGGGCAGGGAAAAGATTCCATATCCATCTCTTGACAGGAACTGGTTGGATTTCTAGGTATTACATGGAATCCTCCAACGTCTCTTCGTTTGAGTTGATTTTGCCCCTTCACCCAGCATATTTTTCTTGGAGCCGTTCCATTGTGAGTCAGAGCTCTAGGCTGTAGATGAAGTGACAGTAACAATATTAAGGCTGCATTCATTATTTTTACCAAGTGCTTGATGTTTCACATGGTGTATCCCACTTGATTCTAGATGGTGCCCTCTTTATAGATGAAGAAGAAGCAGCGCTCATACTGTTTGATTCACCTTGACATTTCAGTGCTCTTTCTGCTGGAAAGACCCAACTGTCTCCCTTATATGAATCATCAAAATTATTCATTAAATGGTTAAGAGGTTTAAGCAGACAATTTACAAAAGTGGAAAAACAACTGATACACCAACATTCGGAAATTTTTTCTGATTTATTTAAAATAGAAATGTAAATTATGACATTATGGGGTACCATTTTCCACCTATGGAATTAACTAAAATTAAAAATGTCTCCTTACCAAAGCTGGAGAGGGTGTGATGAAATGGGCAGTCAATAACTTGTGGTTGTAAGTTGGTTAAATTCATTGGAAAGCAAAATTGCAAGTTGTATCAAGAGCCATAAACATCGTCACACCCTTTGGGCCAGGAATTATTCTTCTAGGGGTCTATTCTAATAAAATGATCTTAACTATTCTAATAAAATGATCTTAACTACAGGAAAATCTAGATGCATTTAGGTCCATTGTGGCATTACTTAATTTTTTTTTTAATTTTTATTTATTTTTTTTTTCCCCCAAAGCCCCAGCAGATAGTTGTATGTCACAGTTGCACATTCTTCTAGTTGCTGTATGTGGGACGCGGCCTCAGCACGGCCGGAGAAGCGGTGCGTCGGTGCGCGCCCGGGATCCGAACCTGGGTCGCCAGCAGTGGAGCGCGTGCACTTAACCACTAAGCCACTGGGCCGCCCCCTTAATTTTTTGAAAAATAGAAGCAACAGGGGCCAGGCCGGTGGTGTAGTGGTTAAGTTCTCAGGCTCTGCTTCGGCAGCCCAGGCTTCACTGGTTCGGATCCTGGGCACTGACATACACACCACTCATCAAGCCATGCTGTGGCAGTGTCCCATAATGGAGGAAGATGGGCACAGGTGTTAGCTCAAGGCTAATTTTCCTCAGCAAAAAGAGGAAGATTGGCAATGGACCTTAGCTCAGGGCCGATCTTCCTCACCAAAAAAGAAAAAAAAATGGAAGCAACATAGATATCCAACAATAGGTGTCTGTTACATTGTCTAATGAATGGATGAAATTTTTTGCCAACTCTAAAATCTATGTTTATGCTGAAACAGGAGCAAAGAAAGTTCTTGTGATATAATATTAAGGAAGGAAATGAGAAGAATGGAGAATTACCTTTACAGTTATGATTACACTAATGGCTTTAAAAAGCATGCATATTAAGGGGCCGGCCCGGTGGCACAAGCGGTTAAGTGCGCGCGCTCCGCTGCCGCGGCCGGAGGTTCGCCAACTCAGATCCCGGGTGTGCACTGACGCACTCCTTGTCAAGCCGTGCTGTGGCAGCGTCCCATGTAGGGTAGAGGAAGATGGGCACAGATGTTAGCCCAGGGCCAGTCTTCCTCAGCAAAAAGAGGAGGATTGACAGATGTTAGCTCAGGGCTGATCTTCCTCACAAAAAAAGAAAAAAAAAAGCATGCATATAGAAAAATAGAAGGTGGTTCATCAAAGTATGATAAAGTTTCTGCTAAAGTGAAGAGATCGTAGGTGGCTTTTAATTTTTTTTTCTTTTTATCATGTTTTCCAAATTTTCTGAAATGTGATTATGTAGTTTCTATAATTAAAATGTAATATGGTACAAATATGGGAGTAGGTGGTATTTATTAGGCATCTATTACTTATCTAGCACCGTTTCAGGCAGGCATAATTGGGACAGCTGTGGACATTGGGTCTCAGACCCTCTGGAGGTTACTTCAGATCTTGCCTGGGGTATTCAGTGACCACGAGATGGCTTGACTTTATCAGCAAAGAGCTGATGAGGGACATTTGGTTGTTAGTAGACTCAGACACATCATCAGCCCAGCCGGCCTCATCCTCTTCTCCTGTAAGCTTGCTTCTGTTCCTGTTATCTACTTGCTGACCATGCTTCCTTCCAAATCTGCAGTAATGATGATGAGGATGATGATTATATTTCCCTTACATTTTTAGTAGTACTTCACATTTTTCAGTGCTCTCACATCTAACGTTTTACGTAACTTTATGACCACTACTAATATATAAATAAACACTGAAATAGTGCATCGTTTAATTATCACAACAACCCTATGAGATTAGGTGTTATTTTCTGTAGTTTTTTAAACCTCTGTTAAACTACAGAAACCACACAGCTGAAAAGTGATGGATGCATCTGTAATTTGACCCCTAGACACTCCCTCTTCACTGGAAATAGACATCTTCATTATGGATAACAATTCTTTTTCAGATTAGAATTTAATTGGAGGCCAGACTGGCAGCTCAGCTGACCTGATTTCCATCACCACTGGCCAAATAAAGATAACCCTAGGCACTGCCAGGTTCCTCAATATTCTCATCCATTTATTCCTTGGAATTTGCAAACCTTGGACTAGATGTCAAAAGATTCTGTGAGGGTCAGGCATTCTGAAGGTGTTACTGAGTTTCCAGGGGGGTTGATATTTCAGAATGAAGCTTTACTGGAGTGGAGATTAGATTACAGGTGCTGAGAGACTCACTTGCTGTGGGTGACTAAGAAGGCACCGGTCTCATGAGAACAACCACACATCCCAAATATGGAATCAGAGAACAAGTGCAGGGAATGCAGTTATCTCGCCCACTTCACACATAGTGGGCGTCACAGGGAGCTGAGGAGCTCTCAGCTTTCGTCCCAGTTGAGCATCAAGTGTTTCTCAACTCTTGCCGGATTACCAAAAGAGTTTCACAATTCAATTTCAAGGATTAACCCAACACCTGGTGGGAAGTCGCCATGTCTGAAGGTGAGAGAAGACTGTGCTTTAAAAAGAAAATATAATATTGACAATGAACACTAGTTCTTTGGAAAGCAGTTCTTCTAAAATTTAGACTATACTTATCTCTGCAAAATTAAAATCCAATAATGGAGAATTATAAATATATTTTGTTCTTTGATTTCTGAGGTAATTTTGACGGTTCAGCTAACCTGGGCAATTCTAAAAGTGATACAGGGTAATTCTCAGATAATATAATCATTGTCAGGAATGGAAAATTCATCATTTTTTCCAAGTGTGGAAAACTGTGCATGATCAGATCTTTTAAAGTTAAAAAGGAGATGATTTTATATTTGTACACCCATGTTCATAGCAACATTATTCACAATAGCCAAGAGGTGGAAGCAACCCAAGTGTCCAACAATGGATGAATGGATAAACAAAATGTAGTATATACATACAATGGACTATTATTCAGCCTTAAAAAGGAAGAAAATGCTGACACATGCTACAACATGGATGAATCTTGAGAACATTATGCTAAGTGAAATAAGCCAGTCACAAAAAGACAACTATTGTATGATTCTACTTATATGAGGTACCTAGAGTAGTCAAATTTATAGAAACAGAAAGTAGAATGGGTGTTGCCAAGGGCTGAGGGGAGGAGGGAATGGGAGGTTATTGTTTAATGGGTACAGAGTTTCAGTTTTGCAAGGTAAAAAGTGTGCTGTGGATGAATGATGGTGATAGTAGCACAACAATGTGAATGTACTTTATGTCACTGAACTGTACACTTAAAAGTGGTTAAGATAGCAAATATTATATGTATTTTATCACAATTAAAAAAATTTTAAAGGTGGTGGTTATAATTATAATGTCTAGCAAACTTTGAGTTGTTCTGTTTGGAAAACAAAATGAGGACTCAGGAGGACAGATGCCAATCATTACTTCATTTTTTTCAATAATTTGTTCAACAAATATTTATTGAGTGCATGGTATATGTCAGACACTGCTCTGGAACCTCAACACAAAGAAGAATATGACAGGTTGAAACTCAACTTCAGGCATCATAGTAAAGTAAACTGGTCCAGACCCTGTTTTCCTGCAACAAATACAGATTACAAATAGTGGATAAAATGTAAAAATAAAAACATTTAGTCAAGCTCACAAGAAATACAGGAAATCCCTAAGTGCTATAAATAAAGAAGGAACCCCTGGTTGAAATGGCCATCACAGGAGTTGATGTCAGAGTAGTTCAGAGACATAATGGACCTGGAGATAGGCCCTGGGAACTAGGGGCTTAAATTCTAGCTTTGGGACAGGATATGTGGTCAAAGGCTCAGAGAAGGTAAAAAGATAGAACTAAGGTGCCAGCATTAAGCTGGGATGTTGGAATAGCTGCTCCCTTAGGGAAAATGGAACAAGAACAACTCCATCTAGGACCCAGAGAAACAGCAAGGAAGCCCACTCAGTACGCAGGCTCTGGATGTAAATTATTTAAAAAGTCACCCCATGAGAAATTAAACTTCAAGCCTGAGCTCTGTTGGGAATCTGAATTTATACCATGTCATGGTACTGAAATCCCCAACTGAGATGTTAGACTAATATCTAAGGTAAGAGCAGGAAACCTCTGGATCCTAGCAGAGGGAAATGAAAACCTTGACTGAAGATGAGATCACAATTTTTTTAAAAAAAGGATATGATTAGCCATGAAAGAGAATCAGCAGACACTATATAAAGGATTCCCAAAGAACTTGAGATAGTGGGACAATCAGTAAAGTCTAAAAATAAATATACTTAAAAATTTTTAAGGTCTTAAAAAGAAGGAATAGAAATCACAACGAAAGAGTAGGTGATCACTTTTTAAAAGAACAGATAGATTAGAAAGAAACAAAGAGAATTTAAAGAAATGAAACTTAATGGATATATTAAACAGCAGATTACTCCCAGCTGAAGAGAGAATTAGTGAACTGGATGATAGTGCTAAGAAATTATCTTGAATTTAGCAGAGAGATAAATTGATAGAAAACAGGAAAGATATATTAAGACACTATTATTATTAATAGTGTCTATTAATATATCTTTATTATTATTTTCCTAGAAAATAGGAAAGATATATTAAGATGCAAGAATGAGTAAATGAGAGGGCCTAAGGTATTTCTATTAGTTATTCCAGAGGGAGAAAATAGAGAGATAGGGGAAAGGCAATATTAGAACAGACAATGGCTAAGAATGTTCTAGAATTGACTAAAAACCAAAAAATTGTCCTCATTTAAAACTATGGGATCATCTATGTAGAAGATGTGAGAGAATCTACAGACAAATGCTATAAACTAGTAAGGTTGTTTGATGTAACATCATTATTCGAAAATCAATAGCAGAATTGAAAAAAAATCAATGAAACTAAAAGTTGTTTCTTTGAAAAGATCATCAAAACTAACAATTCTCTAGCTAGGCTGACCAAGAAAAAGAGAGAGAATTTCAAATTACTAAAATCAGAAGTGGAAGAGGGAACATTACTATTAACTTTACAGAAATAAAAGACATTGTAAGAGAATACTATGAACAACTGTATGCTGACAAATTAAACTAGATTAAATGGGCAAAGTCCTAGAAACACACAAATTACTAAAACTGACTCAAAAAGAAATAGAAAATCTATTTCTATAACAGACCATAACGAGTTAAGAGATCAAATCAGTAATCAAAAAACTTCTCACAAAGAAAAGCCAAGGACCAGATGGTTTCACTGGTGAATTCTATCAAATGTTTCAAGAAGAATTACCACCACCAATCCTTCACAAACTCTTCCAAAAAAAAAAAAAATAGGAGGGAACATTTCCAAACTCATTCTCTGAGGCATTATCCTGATATCAAAACCAGAAGGAGACATCATAAGAAAAGAAAACTACAGATCAACAGCCCTTATGAATATAGATGCAAAAATCCTCAGCGAAATACTAGAAAACCAAATCCAGCAGCATATTAAAAGGATTATACACCATGACCAAAAGGGATTTATCCTAGGAAAGCAAGATTGGTTTAAAATCTAGAAATCAACCAATGTAACACTCCATATTAATAGAATAATGTACAAAACTCACAAGATCAACACAATAGACAAGAAAAAGTTTTTGACAAAATTCAACACCATTTCATGATAAAAATTCTCAAAAAACTAGGAACAGAAAGGAACTTCCTCAGCCTGAGAAAAGGCATCTACAAAAAATTCACAAGTAACATCACACTTAATGGTGAAAGACTGAAAATTTTCCTCCTTAAATGAGGAACAAGACGAGGATGTACACTCTCACCACTTACGTTCAATATTGTGCTGGAGGTTCTATCCAGGGCTATTCAGCAAGACAAAGAAATAAAAGGACTGGAAAAGAAGAAGTAAAACTTCTCTATTTGCAGACGACGTGGTCTTTTTATGGAAAATTCTAAGGAATCCACAAAAAAACTATTAGAGCTAATAAACTCAGCAAGTTTGCAGGATATCAATATACAAAATCAGTTCTGTTTCTAACAAGGAACAATCCAAAAGTGAAATTAAGAAAACAATTCCACTTGGAATAGCCTCAAAAAGAATAAAATACTCAGGAATAAATTTATTGAAAGACATGCATTGAAAATTACATATCATTGCTGAAAGAACTTAAAAGATCTAAATAAGTGGAAACTTATCCCATGTTCGTATATTGGAAGACTTAATATTGTTAAAGTGGCAATACTACCCAAACTGATCTACAGATGCAACACAATCCTTATTAAAATTCCAGCTGCCTTTTTTGTTTTTGTTTTTGCAGAAATTGACATGCTGATCCTAAAATTCACATGGAAATGCAAGAGATCCAGAATAGCCAAAGAACTCTTGAAAAAGCAGAATGAAGTTGGAAGACTCACACTTCAAAATTTACTGCAAAACTACCATAATCAGGACTGCGTGGTACTAGTATAAGGATGAAAATATAGATCAATGGAACAAAATTCAGGGTTAAGAAATAAATCAATATATCTGTGGTCAATTGGTTTTCAACAAGGGTGCCAAGACGATTCAATGGGAAAGAAGAGTCTCTTTATTAAATAGTGTTCGGACAACTGGATATGAATTTGGACCTGTACTTCACACCATATACAAAAATTTACTCAAAATGGATCAAAGACCTAAATGTAAGACCTAAAACTACAAAATTCTTAGGAAAAAACACAAGTAAATCTTTGTGAACTTAGGTTAAGCAAAGCTTTCTGAAATATAACTCTTAAAACACAAGCAACCAAAGAAAAATTAGATAAATTGGATTTAATCAAAATTAAAAACTTCTGTATTTCAAAGGACACTACCAAGAAAATAAAAAGACACCTCACAGAATGGGAGAAAAGATTTCAAATCATGTATCTGTTAAGGGTCTAGGATCCCTAAAAAACTTTTACAACTCAATAATAAAAAGATAAATTCAGCCAACAAATTGGATAATCTAGAAGAAATGGATAAATTCTTCGAATCATCCAACTTTCCAAAACTGAATCAAGAAGAAATAGAGGGGGCCGGCCCCATGGCTTAGCGGTTAAGTGTGCATGCTCTGCTACTGGCGGCCTGGGTTTGGATCCTGGGCACACACCGACACACCACTTCTACAGCCATGCTGAGGCGGCGTCCCACATACAGCAACTAGAAGGATGTGCAACTATAACATACAACTATCTACTGGGGCTTTAGGGGAAAAAAAAAGGAGGAGAATTGGCAATAGATGTTAGCTCAGAGCCAGCCTTCCTCAGCACAAAGAGGAGGATTGGCATGGATGTTAGCTCAGGGCTGATCTTCCTCACAAAAAAAAAAGAAGAAGAAGAAGAAGAAATAGAGAATTCAAATAGACCAATAACCAGTAAGGGGATCGAAACAGTAATCACAAACCTCCCAAAAAATAAAAGTCCAAGACCTGATGGCTTCCCTGGTGAATTCTACCAAACATTTGAAGAAGACTTAATACCTACCCTTCTCAAACTCTTCCAAAAAATTGAAGAGGACAGGAAGCTTCCTAACTCATTCTATGAAGCCAACATTACCCTGATACCAAAACCAGACAAGGACAACACACAAAAAAAGAAAATTACAGGCCAATATCACTGAGGAAGAGCGATGCAAAAATCCTCAACAAAATACTGCCAAATCAAATACAACAATACAGTAAAAAGATCATACACCATGATCAAATGGGACTTATTCCAGGGATGCAGTGACTCAACATCCACAAATCAATCAACATGATACACCACATTAACAAAATGAAGAATAAAAATCACATGATCATCTCAATAGATGCATAGAAAGCATTTGACAAGATACAGCATCCATTTATGATAAAAACTCTGAATTAAATGAGTATAGAAGGAAAGTACCTCAACATAATAAAGGCCATATATGACAAACCCACAGCTAATATCATCCTCAATGGAGAAAAACTGAAAGCTATCCCTCTAAGAACAGGAACCAGATAAGGCTGCCCACTTTTACCACTCCTATTTAACATAGTATTGGAAGTCCTAGCCAGAGCAATCAGGCAAGAAAAAGAAATAAAATCGATCCAAATTGGAAAGGAAGAAGTGAAACTGTCATTATTTGCAGATGACATAATTTTATATATAGAAAACCCTAAAGAATCCATCAAAAAAACCTTTTTAGAAATAATAAATGGATACAGTAAAGTTTCAGGATACAAAATCAATACGCAAAAATCAGTTGTGTTTCTATACACTAACAACCAAGTAGCAGAAAGAGAAATTAAGAATACAATCCCATTTACAATTGCAACAGCAACAAAAAAATACCTAGGAATTAACTTAACCAAAGAGGTGAAAGATGTGTACACTGAAAACTATAAAACATTGTTGAGGGGCCGGCCCCGTGGTGTAGCGGTTAAGTGCACACACTCCACTGCTGGCGGCCCGGGTTTGATCCTGGGCACGCATCGATGCATGACTTGTCAGGCCATGCTGTGGCGGCATCCCATATAAAGTGGAGGAAGATGGGCACAGATGTTAGCCCAGGGCCAGTCTTCCTCAGCAAAAAGAGGAGGATTGGCATTGGATGTTTGCTCAGGGCTGATCTTCCTCACCAAAAAAAAAAAAAAAATTGTTGAAAGAAATTGAAGAAGACACAAAGAAATGGAAAGATATTCCATGCTCTTGGATTGGAAGAATTAAAATAGTTAAAATGTCCATACTTCCTAAAGCAATCTACAGATTCAATGCAATCCCTATCAAAGTTCAAATAATATTTCTCACAGAAATAGAACAAAGAATCCTAAAATTCATATGGAAAAATAAAAGACCCCAAATAGCTAAAGGAATCCTGAGAAAAAAGAGCAAAGCTGGAGGTATCACACTCCCTGATTTCAAAATATACTACAAAGCTATGGTAATCAAAACAGCACGGTACTGGCACAAAAACAGACACACAGATCAATGGAACAGAATCAAGAGCCCAGAAATAAACCCACACATCTATGAACAGCTAATTTTTGGCAAGGGAGCCAAGAACATACAACACAGAAAGGAAAGTCTCTTCAATAAATGGTGTTGGGAACACTGGACAGCCACATGCAAAAGAATGAAAGTAGACCATTATCTTACACCATACACAAAAATTAACTCAAAATGGATTAAAGACTTGAATGTAAGACCCGAAACCATGAAACTTCTAGAAGAAAACATGGGCAGTACGCTCTTTGACGTTGGTCTTAACAGCATACTTTCAAGTACCATGTCTTACCAGGCAAGGGAAACAATAGAAAAAAATAAACAAATCAAACTAAACTAAAAAGCTTCAAACTAAAAAGTTTCTGCACAACAAAGGAAACAATCAACAAAACAAAAAGATAACCTAACAATTGGGAGAAGATATTTGCACACCATATATCTGATAAGGGGTTAATATCCAAAATATATAAAGAATTCATACATCTCAACAACAAAAAAAAAACTAACAACCCAATTAAAAACTGGGCAAAAGATATGAATAGACATTTCTACAAAGAATATACACAGATGGCCAACAGGTACATGAAAAGATGTTCAACATCACTAATTATCAGGGAAATGCAAATCAAAACTACAATGAGATATCACCTCACACCCGCCAGAATGGCTATAATTAACAAGACAGGAAATAATGAGTGTTGGAGAGGATGTGGAGAAAAGGGAACACTCATACACTGCTGGTGGGAGTGCAAACTGGTGCAGCCACTATGGAAAATGGCATGGAGATTCCTCAAAAAATTAAGACTAGAACTACCATATGATCCAGCTATTCCACCACTGGGTATTTATCCAAAGAACAGGAAAACATGAATACGTAAAGATATATGCACTCCTCTGTTCATCGCAGTGTTATTCACAATAGCCAAGACTTGGAAGCAACCTAGATGCCCATCAAGGGACGAATGGATAAAGAAGATGTGGTATATATACACAATGGAATACTACTTAGCCATAAAAAACAATGAAATCTGGCCATTTGTGACAACATGGATGTACCTTGAGGGTATTATGCTAAGCGAAATACTTGAGGGAGAAAATCAAATATCATATGATCTCACTCAAAAATAGAAGATAACAACAACAACAAACAAACACATAGAGACAGAGGTTGGATTAGTGGTTAGCAGAGGAGAAGGGGGAGGGAGGACGGTGAAAGTGATGATTAGGCACATGTGTGTGGTGATGGATTGTAATTAGTCTTTGAGTGGTGAACATGATGTAATCTACACAGAAATCGAAATATAATAATGTACACCTGAAATTTATATAATGTTATAAACCAATGTTACTGCAATAAAAAAATTAATTTAAAAAAAGACAAAAATGGGCAGAGGATTTGAATAGACACTTCTCCAAAGAAGATATGCAAATGGCCAACCAGCACATGAAAATGTGTTCAACATCATTAGTCATTAGGGAAATGCAAATCAAAGGCACATTGAGATATATCCACTAGGATGCTATAATTGTAAAAGTGGACAATAACAAGTGCGGACGAGCATGTAGAGAAATTGGAACTCGCTTACATTGCTTATGGGAATGTAAAATGGTGCAGATGCTTTGGAAAACAGTTTGACAGTTTCTCAAAATGTTAGCTAGAGTTACCATATGACCAAACAATTTCATGCTTAGTTATATACCCAAGATAACTGAAAACATATGTTCACACAAAAACTTGTACACAAATGTTCATAGCAGCAGTATTCATAATAGCCAAAAAGTGGAAACAACCCAAATGTCCATCAACTGATAAATTAATAAACAATTGTGGTATATCTATATAATGGAATATTATTCAGGCACAAAAGGGGGCTAAAGTACTGATACATGCTACAACATTAATGGACCTTGAAAACACTATGCTAAGCGAAAGAAGCCAGATGCAAAAGGCCACATAATGTATGATTCCATGTATACGAAATTTCCAGAATAGGCAAATCCATAGAGACAAAAAGCAGGTTTGTGGATGCCAGGAACTAGAGGGAGGGGGAAACAGAGAGTGACTGCCAGTGGGTACAGGGTTTCTTTTGGGGATGATGAAAATGTTCTGGAATTAGATAGTGGTGATGGTTGCACAACTTTGTGAGTATACTAAAAACCACAGAATTGTATACTTTAAAGAGTGAATTTTAGGGTATGTAAATTATTTCTCAATTTAAAAAAAATCAGTAGCTTTCCTGAGCAACACCTAATTTAAAAAGATAATTTAAAAGTGAACTTATTCACGGGCCAGCCCCGTGGCTTAGCGGTTAAGTGCGCGCGCTCCGCTGCTGGCGGCCCGGGTTCGGATCCCGAGCGCGCACTGACGCACCGCTTCTCCGGCCATGCTGAGGCCGCGTCCCACATATATCAACTAGAAGGATGTGCAGCTATGACGTACAACTATCTACTGGGGCTTTGGGGGGAAAAAAATGAATAAAATCTTTAAAAGTGAACTTATTCAGAATAACAAGAAAAACTCTTAGGCTCCTGGGAATAAATCTAATAACGATATGCTACACATTGAGGAGATTCTAACATTTTATTGAGGGTCATAAAAGAAGACCTAAATAAATGGAGAGACGGCATATTTGTGGATTATGGCAAGGACATAATAACATTAATTTTGCTAAGTTAATGTATAAATTTACTGCAATTCTAATAAAAAGCCAGGGGATTTTCTTGTGTGTGAACTTAACAAACTGATCTTAAACTTTATATGACGACAAGGAGTCAAGAATAGCCAAGAGGGGCAGGCCTGGTGGCACAAGCGGTTAAGTGTGCGCGCTCCGCTGTGGCGGCCTGGGGTTCGCTGGTTCGGATCCTGGGCACGCACCGATGCACCACTTGGCAAGCCATGCTGTGACGGCGTCCCATATAAGGTGGAGGAAGACGGGCATGGATGTTAGCCCAGGGCCAGTCTTCCTCAGCAAAAAGAGGAGGATTGGCAGATGTTAGCACAGGGCTAATCTTCCTCACACACACACAAAAAAAGTAAGAAAGAATAGCCAAGAGAATTATGAGGATTGAGGAGGGAGACTTCCTTATGAAATATCAAAGTTTATCATAAAGCTATAGTAATTAGTACTGTGTGGAATAGCCATACAGATGTTAAAATAGGCTAACAGAATGGAGTAGATACAGACAGTATACCCAGATACAGACTCATGGATATATGGAAAACAGGCCTATGGGTGTTTGGCAATTGGAACATTTATTTGAAAACATTTATAAGGAAATAAAATAAAATTAGTTTCTAACTTCACACCATATTGAAAAATAATTTACATTTAGAATTAAAAACAAAAATGTGAAGGCCAGCCCCTGTGGCCTAGGTTAAGCTTGGCACACTCTGCTTCAGCGGCCCAGGTTCGGTTCCCAGGTGCAGACATACACCACTCGTCCGTCAGTAGCCATGCTGTGGTGGTGGTCACATACAAAAAGAGGAAGATTGGCAACAGATGTTAGCTCAGGGAGAGCCTTCCCCAGCAAAAACAAACAAATAAACAAAAATGTGAAAAACTTTTAGAAAAAACAGGAAAATATATAGGAGAACATCTTTATGACCTCAGGGCAGTGAATGATTTCTTAAACAAGACACAAAAAGCATAAATAAAAAGATAAATTCAATAATATTTTACTTAAAAACTTTAATGGAGGCAAAAGAAATAAGTTAAAATCAAGCTAAAGGGCCAGCCCGGTGGCACAAGTGGTTAAGTACACGTGGTCTGCTGTGGCGGTCCAGGGATCGCCAGTTCGGATCCCAGGCATGCACTGACACACCGCTTGTCAAGCCATGCTGTAGTGGCGTCCCATATAAAGTAGAGGAGGATGGGCATGAATGTTAGCCCAGGGCCAGTCTTCCTCGGCAAGAAAGAGGAGGATTGGGAGATGTTAGCTCAGGGCGGATCTTCCTCACACACAAAAAAAGCTAAAACTGGGAAAAGATATTTGCAAAGCATATCATCAACAAGGAATTAATATCTAGAATACCTAAATAACTTGTATAATCAATAAGAAAGAGACAAAAAATATTGTAAATTGAGTAAAGGATATGCCCTGGTGATTCAGAGAAAAAGGCACTCAAATGACCAACAAACTTATGAAAGACGTCCAACCTGAGTAGTCACAAGGGCAACACAAATTAAAACAATTATAACAGGGGCCGGCCCGGTGGCATAGTAGTTAAGTTCGAGCACTCCGTTTCTGCATCCTGGGGTTCGCAGGCCCAGATCCTGGGCGCCGACCGATGCACCACTTGTCAAGCCATGCTGTGGTGGCGTCCCATAAAAAGTAGAGGAAGATGGGCACAGATGTTAGCCCAGGGCTCATCTTCCTCTGCAAAAAGAGGAGGATTGGCAACAGATGTTAGCTCAGGGCTAGTCTTCCTTGAACAAAACACAACAAAACAAAACCAATTATAACAACCAATCACACCCATCAAATTGGACAAATTAACAGGGCTAATAATCTCAAGTGTTGGTGAAGACATGGGGAAACAGGAATTCTTAGATATTGTTGTTGGAGGTACAAATTTCTGTAGTTACTTTGGAGAATAATTTGACAACATCTAATAAATTTGAAGGTGTGTATATCCTTCAACCCAGCACCTCTCCCTTTAGGTACCTAGCCCGAGGAAGTTCTCATATGTGGTCACCAGGAAGCATGAGCAAAAATGTTCGCTGCAGCACTGTCTGAAAATAGTAAGACATGGGAACAGCTTAAATATCCATTAGTTAGGAGAATGGATAAATAAACTGTGGTCTTGTGGCAATGCGGCAATGAAATACTATAGTTCGGTGAAAAAATACATAGACCAATTGACTTGTAGCTCTACATTTATCAACTTGGACATCCAGAAAACATGTTCAATGAGAAAAACAAGTTAGAAAAAGATGCACAAGCTATAATGTGAATATAAAAATTAAAGTCCACATAATACTAATATAGATTGTTATGGGTAAATACAGATGTAGTAAATGTTTAATAGCACAAACAGAAGGCTATATATATCAACTTTAGGATAGAGACATCTCTGGCAAGAAAGAGGAAATGGGGTGGTAATAACTGTATCAAGATCATTTCATTTCTTGTTAAAAAACATCTGAAGCAAATATGTTAACAGTTGTCAAAACTGGGAGATAGATATTGTGGCTACCTTTTATATTTTCTGTACTTTACATATCCTTGAAATATTTAATAACTTATTTTTAGAAGTAGACATAATCCCTGCACAAGGTTGTTTGATGGTAGAAATTGATGTTTGACGTTGGGGAGCCCTTCAATCTCAGTGTCACAGGTTCTCTTTACTCAAATGGGGATGGCGACCCTTCTTTTTCTGATAGGGTTTTGGTGAGCATCAGATACGCTCACACACAAGAGAGCACTTTGAAAACTATAAATTCTGCTTATCGCTGATACTATTGTTATCACATAAAATGAAATGGCAAAAATATAATGAGCTAAGAATGGCTCAATCTGAGATTTACAACTAGAACGCTCGCTAATTTTGAATTAGGTTGCCGATAAAGAGAAGGTACTCAATTTCCCTTCATGTTTCCCCAGGGTGTTCTAAGCAGTGCAGATAAAGGCTGCTTGCCCAGAGAGGTGGGTGAGAAGGTCCTGGGCTTAACAGCGGGTATCAGTCACTCCTTTGGCAGTCTGCCCGACTATCCATCAGAGGAGCCTTCTAGTGGAAAATGCCCGAGGCAGCGACTGAAGGCAGCTTGTAGAAGTGATGGGTTTGTCGTGGAGGCAAATCATCTGAGAGAGGATACAGGTGAGTTCTTGGCATTCCTGACACAGGACAGCCTGCAAGACTTGCCTGTAGCAGCTTGTCTTCTCCTGCCCTTGGGAAGGAAGTTGATGAGCTAATTAATATGCACACGAGATGCAACACTGGCTGACCAACTGCTTCTGTTCCTCACTATTATTACTAAAATGATGTCAGCCTTTCAGCTAGATTGAGAGAAACCACTTTCCTGGGGAAATCTCAATAAAATCATTGTTTTGCTATCACCAGGTGGAAATCTTGTTAAGTGCTCCAAGGACTTTGGTTTTATGGGTTTGTGTTCTACAGCCCCTGGCAGCGTTGGCTAGGATTTCATTGTAAAATAACATTTCCTCTTGGTAAAAAATGTCTTGTTGCTCGAGGCTCTGGGGCTCAATGACCTTCATGAGTTTTTGACTTCAGGAGACCCAGGGGTGAACTGGAGGTTTGCAATTTATGTCAAACACACACACACACACACATACACACACACACATAATCTCTTGGTTGGCCTACAAGATGAAGTGAGGACTTCTGCTGTGACTATCAAGACAGTGCCCCCATCCAAACATTCAGAATTAGTATTAAATGTAAGTCCTTTTTTTATTTTTAAATAGATTTTATGTTTTAGAGCAGTTTTAGGTTCACAGCAGACTTGAGCAGAAGGTACAGAGAGCTCCCATATCCCCGCTGCCACCACACATGCATAGCCTCCCCCACTATAACATCCCCCACTAGAGTGGTACATTTGTTACAACTGATGAACCTACACTGGTACATTATTATCACCCAAACTCCATAATTTACATTAGGGTTCACTCTTGGTGTTGTACATTCTACGGATTTTAACAAATGTATAATGATGTGGATCTACCATTACAGTATCATACAGAGTAGTTTCACTGCCCTAAAAATCCTCTGTGCTCCACTTCCTCCTCCTTCCTCCTAACCCTTGGCAACCACTGATCTTTTCACTGTCTCCATAGTTTTGACTTTTCCAGAATGTCATATGGTTGGAATCATACAGTTTATAGACCTTTCAGATTGGCTTCTTTTCCTTAGTAATACATGTTTAAGATTCCTCTATGTCTTTTTTATGGCTTGATAATTCATTTCTTTTTAGTGCTGAATAATGTTCAATTGTTTGGATGGACCACAGCTTATTTATCCATTCATCTACTGAAGGACATCTTGGTTGCTTCAAAGTTTTGGCAATTATGAATAAAGCTGCTATAAACATCTGTGTGCAGGTTTTTGTGTGGATATAAGTTTTCAACTCATTTGGCTAAATACCGAAAAGTATGACTGCTGGATCTTATGGTAAAAGTATGCTTAGTTTTGTAAGGAACTAACAAACCATCTTCCAAAGTGGTTCTACCATTTGGCATTCCCACCAGCAATGAATGAGCATTCCTGTTGCTTCACGTCCTTACCAGCATTTGATGGTGTCAGTGCTCTGGATTTTGGCCATTCATAAAGGTGTGTAGTGGTATCTTATTTTTGTTTTAATTTGCATTTCCCTAATGATGTGGACTATATTTTCATATGCTTATTGGTCATCTCTATATCTTTGGTGAGGTATCTGTTCAGATCTTTGGCCCACTTTTTAATCAGATTTTTTATTTTCTTATTTTTGAGTTTTAAGAGGTGTTTTGTTTTTTGTATATTTTGGATATAGTCCTTTATTAGATCTTTCTTTTACAAACATTTTCTCCCAGTCTGTGGCTTCTCTTCTCATTCTATTGACAGTGTTTTTTGCAGAGCAGAGATTTTTAATTTTAATGAAGTCCAGCCTATCAGCTATTTCTTATATGGATCATGCCTTTTGTGTTGTTTCTAAAAAGTTATCACCATGCCCAAGCTCATCTAGGTTTTCTCCTAGGTTATCTTCTACGAGTTTTAAGTTTTTCATTTTACATTTAGGTCTATGATCTGTTTTTGAGTTAATTTTTGTGAAGCGTATAAGGTCTGTGTCTAGATTCACTTTTTTGCATGTGGATAGCCAGTTGTTCCAGCACCATTTGTTGAAAAAACTATCGTTCCATTGTATTGTCTTTGCTCCTTTGTCAAAGATCAGTTGGCTATATTTATGTGGGTCTATTTCTGAGCCCTCTATTCTGTTCCTTTGATATATTTATCTTTTCTTTCACCCATACTACATTGTCTTGGTTACTGTAGCTTTATAGTAAGTCTTGAAGTTGAGTAGTATCAGTCCTCTAAATTTGTTCTTCTCTTTTAATATTGTGTTGCCTATTCTGGGTCTTTTGCCTCTCCACATAAAATTCAGAATCAGCTTGTCAATATCCACAAAATAATTTGCCAGGATTTTGATTGGGATTGTCTTGAATTTATAGATCAAGTTGGGAAGAACTGACATCTTGACAATATTGCCTTTTCCTTTCCACGAACATGGAATATCTCATTTATTTGCTTCTTCTTTGATTTCTTTTTTCAGAATTTTGTATTTTTCCTCATATAGATCTTGTACACATTTTTTTAGCTTTATACATAAGTATTTCATTTTTTGGGGTGCTAATGTAAATGGCACTGTGTTTTCAACTGCAAATTCCACTTGTTTATTGCTGGCATATAGGAAAGTGATGGACTTTCAGATATTAACCTTGTATCCTGCAACATTACTATAATCACTTATTAAATCCAAGAGGTTTTTTGTCAATTCTTTTGGATTTTCTATGTAAACAATCATGTGATCTATGAACAAAGATAGTTTTATTTCTTCCTACCCGATCTGTATACATTTTATTTCCTTTTCTTGTCTTATTGCATTAGCTAGAGCTTCCAGTATGGTGTTGAAAAGAATGGTGAGAGGAGACATCCTTGTCTTATTTTTAATCTTAGTGGGAAAGCTTCTAGTTTCTCACCATTAAGTATGATGTTAGTTGTAAGTTTTTTTGTAAATGTTCTTTATCCAGTTAAGGAAATCCCCCACTATTCCTAGTATATCATGAATGAATGGGTGTTGGATTTTGTCAAATGCTTTTCTGTATCTATTGATATAATTATGTGATTTTTGTTCTTTAGCCTGTTGATGTGATGGATTACATTAATGGATTTTTGAATGTTGAACCAGCCTGGCATACCTGGGATAAATCCTACTTGGTTGTAGTGAATAATCTTTTTGTATAGTCTTGGATTCAATTTGTTAACATTTTGTTCAGGATTTTTGAATCTATGTTCATGAGAGATATTGGTCTGTAATTTTCTTATACTGTCTTTGGTTTTGGTATTAGGGTAATGCTGGCCTCATAGAATGAGTTAGGAAGTATTCCCTCTGATTCTATTTTCTGAAAGAGATTGTAGAGAATTGGTATCATTTTTCCCTTAAATGTTTGGTGGGATTCACCAGTAAACCCAACTGGGCTCTAAATCTATTTTTAACTCATCTTGACTAATATCATTGCTACCACTTTTGTTTGGTAGTAAGAGCCCCTTAAAATTGTCTATGACCTCAGTGTCAGAGTAGTTTTGGGGAACATAACTTGCTACAAATTTGTGGGGCCTGGTGAAAAATGAAAATAGGGCCTTTGTAAAAAAATTATTAAGACTTTCAAGACAGCAACAGCAGAGGATTAAACTAAATGTAGAGCCCTGTGCGACTGCACGAGTCACATGCCTGTGAAGCCAGATTTGACTATAGAGCCCAGAAAGAGTGGCCTAAAGGAAATGGGAAGTCCTCTTGCACCTGGGAAGGAACTAGCATTTATTGAACATTTACTGTGCCCTGCACACTGTCATAAAAGTTGTTCGATAAATGTTTATTGAATAAATCTCACTAAATTCCCACAACAACCCTATGAGGTGCATACTATTTCCCCCCATTTTACTGATCTAGCATCTTATGCTTGGAGTGGTAAGGAAATGTACCCAAAGCATGAGGCTAGCTACTGGCAGAAATACAATTCAAACAGAATTTTCTGAGTTCTAAGTCATACCCAGGCCAAGGCAACGTGCTAAAGATCATGCCTCCAAATCTCAGGCAACTCCTGCTTGTGGAAGATTGATTGAGAGCTGTGCCACACCCAAAACCCTTGGGTCTTATATGGGTGTGCATGAGTGTAGGGATGGAGAGACCCAAACTGGTAAGTGATGGGGCCTAGAGCTTAGAGATACACTGGGGGAAAATAGCAGTCAATCTGAAAGCCTCAAGGACCCACTCTGTTACCCACCTTTCCTCTCAATTCCTTCTTTATAGAGGAGAAGCATACATTCTCTACTCATAAAGCCTCCCAACGTTATGTTCTCTATTGGTTCCAACTCAAGACAACCAATCTACCTGACATCATTTCTGCCCCAACCTGATGTGTTCTTGGATCTAGCTTCCCAGAGGGGAAGCACTTTGGGCCTTATCTCTCACAAGGATTGGCTTCATTATTCCCATCCCAAGCTCCATTCCCTTTTCCCACCCTGGGAATGGAGAACTGTTGAGGTTCAAATGGAAAGACCGGTTTTGGTTTCCCACACGCCCAGGTTTAAGTTAGGTCTTCTTACCATCTATTTCCATGGTACCATGGAATTTTCCTCAACATGGGCCAATGATGTTTAATTTTCCTGTTTACCACTCTGTGTCCCCACTGACTGAAGCCAGCATGAAATCAGGGATTCTGTCTGCTTTGTTCAATGTTGTATTCCCAACACATAATAGTGCTTGGCACACAGCGTGTGCTCATAAATGTTTGTTGGATGCCGAATGAATGGGGTTTGGGGCTCTGCAAAGTCTCCCACAGCAACACAGTCATTACCTTAGCAATGCAGGTTCAGAACCCTGACTCGTTGGCATATAGCAAGCAGATCACACCAGACCTCAGATGTGGTCATGCATTAACTGAGCTCCTAGAGGCCAATGAAAATGTATGGGTTTATGAGAAATAAAACTTCCAAGGGGACTGGGCATGGAGATCTTCTAGTTTAGTGCATTCTTTCCCTTTATATGGGTTCGTATGGTTAGTTGGCTAGTTTTGACTAAGAGTTACAGCTATCCATAAAGCAGTCAACATTCAGTAGCCTGAACATCTATCTCCACAATAGAATAAAACTCTCAGTAGGCTGAGTCATTTCCTGAAATTAGGACATTGCTCGCCAGACAGAGATACCTAAGGCACTGTCAATTTTTAAAATTATTTTATTGAGGTCACATTGGTTTATAACATTGTGTAAATTTCAGGTGTACATCATTATATTTCAGCTTCTGTATAGACCGCAGTGTGTTTACGACAAAAAGTCTAGTTTCCATCCATCACCATACATATATGCCCCTTTACCCCTTTCACTCTCCCTTCACCTCCTTCTCCTCTGGTAATCACCAATTTGTTCTCTGTATCTATGTGTTTGTTTATCTTCCACATATGAGTGAAATCATATGGTATTTGTCTTTCTCTGTCTGGCTTATTTCACTTAATACCCTCTGGGTCCATCCATGTTGTCGCAAATGGCATGATTTTGTCTTTTTTATGGCTGAGTAGTATTCCATTGTATATATACACCACATCTTCTTTATTCATTCATCCATTGATGGGCACTTAGGTTGCTTCCACATCTTGGCTATTGTGAATAATGCTGCAATGAACAGAGGATGCATAAATCTCTTTGAATTGTTGATTTCATGTTCTTTGGATAAATACCTGGAAGTGGAATAGCTGGATCATATGGTATTTCTATTTTTAATTTTTTGAGAAATCTCCATACTGTTTTCCATAGTGGCTGCACCAGTTTGCATTTCCACTGGCAGTGTATGAGGGTTCCCTTTTCTCCATGTCCTCTCCAACACTTGCTATTTCTGTCTTTTTAATAATAGCCATTCTGACTGGTGTGAGGTGATATCTCATTGTAGTTTTGATTTGCATGGCACTGTCAAATTTTGCTTTTCTGACTGTTTTCTTTTCCTGTTTTTTATGTTTTATCAACCTCCCTTCTGTTGGACTCACCCTCCCTTCCTTCCTTTCATTTTAAAATAATTTTAGACTTATAGAAAAGTTGCAAAAATAGAGAGAATTCATGTACATCTCTCACTCAGCTTCCCCTAATGTCAACTACTTATATAACTATAGGGCAATTATCAAAGCCAGAAAATCACCATCTTTACAATACTATTAATGAAACTACAGACCTCATTCCAGTTTCACTAGTTTTCCCCCTAAGGCCCCTTTCTCTGTTCCAGGACCTCACATTGCATTTGGTTGTCATATCTCTTTAGTCTCCTCTAATCTGTGGCAGTTCCACATTCTTTGTTTTTTATGACCTTGACACTTTTGAATAGCATTGGTCAATAACTTTGTAGAATGTCTCTCAATTTGAGTTTGTGTGATGTTTTCTCATTGATTAGATTGAGGCCATGCATTACTGGGATGAATACTACAGAAGAGATATTGTGTCCTTCTCAGTGCCTTATATCAGGGGGTATATGATGTTGTTATCTTAGTACTGATGATGTTAGCCCTGATCACTTGGTTAAAGTAGTGTCTGCCAGGTTTCTCTACTATAAAGTTATTTTTCCCTTTGTAGTTGATAAATATCTTAGGAGAGATACTTTGAGATGATGCTAACATCTGTTTCTCCTCAAACTTTTGTCCCCTGATTTTAGCCTTTATCTTGTCTGCAATAAGTATTACTGCAGACACATTATTTCTTAAAACAATTTTTAAAATTATGCTTGTAGTACATGAATATCTTCTCATATTTGGTTTATAGAATATAACTTTAAAATTTCCCCTTCACCCTTGCCATGCAATACCACTTCCAACCCAGAGGTAATATCTGTTCAATTGTGTCTGTCCAGTTCTTTTTATATATACAGTTATATGCTGCATAATGACATTTTGGTCAATGATAGACTTCATATATGACAGTGGTCCCCTAAAATTAGTACCATAGAGCCTAGGTGTATAGTAGGCTATACCATCTAGGTTTGTGTAAATACTGTAGGGGAGGAGAAGATTTTCCTCTACACTTCTGGGTTCTTCTAGCTGGTCTAAGAGTTAAATTGTCCTGACACAGATTAATGGGAGAAAAATAAACAAAAGTTTAATAACATGTTTACCTGGGGGAAACCCAGGAAAACCGAGTAACTTGCCAAAATGGCCAAAGCCCTCACCTTAAATGCCATCCTCAGCTAAAGACAAAAGAAGGTGTTGGCGGTGGGGAGAGTCAGGGACCTCAAAGGGAAGGAAGGCAATTCACAGGTAGGTGAAAAGGAGCAGATGTTTGGAAAACAAGTGTTTGGCCACACAGAAACAGAAGAACATGGAGAGGAGCCCAACGGACAGGCTTTTCTAGGTCCCTCCCTGTCTACACCTAGTCCATGTTATGCTAAGGTGATAGCTCGCTTCCTGAGATAGGATTTTTAATCTGAATTCTTTTAGACAGTTAAGAGAGAGGTAACAAAAACTTTCTAGTCTTTTCTTTCTTAATAATCAGCCTAAAATACTCCTCATGTTAACGAGACACATTTTGGGGTGGCAGATTTTGTTCCCCTTCAATACACTCTGAATTTCACACAACGAGGAAATTGCTGAAGGATGCATTTCTCAGAACATATCCCCAACGTTAAGCAACGCATGACTGTGTATCAAGAAAAATCTCCATCCTGTTCCTGCTCCTCAGCCACCATTTACTCTCTGAAGGCAAAAATGTTATCAGTTCCCTGACTATCCATCCAGGGATATTTATGCATATATGAGCACTATTTATATCTTTCCCCCCTTTTTTACACAAATGGTAGTATACCTTACATACAGTTCCGCAACATAATTTATATTTTTACTTAAAATACACCTTGGAGATCATTCCATGTTAGTATATACAGTTTCTCTTCATTAGAGCTAATGATGGCAGAGCATTTCATTGTAAAGGTTTCATCATAAGGACTATTTAATTAGTTCCCTGTTGATGGATGTTTAGGTAGCTTTTGATCTTTTGATCTCTCAACTATGTGGCAGTGCATTATATCTTCGTAGAGGTGCAAGTATTATTTGTAAGGTAAATTCCTGGATCTGGAAATGCTAGGTAGAGGACCTGTGCATTGACAATTTTCACAGGTATTAATAAATCATCTCTCTATCAAGGATTTATCAACTTGCACTCCCGTCTGCAATATACAAGACATCCCCTTTCCCCACACTCTTATTAACATAATGCATCATCAAATGACCTGATCTTTGCCCACCTGATAGGTGAAAAATGATATCTCAATGTAGTATTTTAAAGTAATTTTTATTGACATACAACATACATGCAAAATGTGCATACAAATCATAAGTGGACAGCTCCATTAATTTTTACAGTGAATTCATCTGTGGAATAGCACCCAGATCAAGAAATAGAATTTCACCAGCCCCCTCATATCCCCTGCTTCCTACCCCTCAAGATAACCAGTATCCTATCTTTTAAAACTTTCAATTAGTTTTGCCTGTTTTTGAACTTTATGTACATATAATCATCTAGTGTGTTCTCTTCTTTAACTTAATGTCTCAGTGAAGTCTTATTTTGCAATTAAATTTTATTATGGGTGCAATGGAATATCATGTCATATATTGTAGGACTCATTTCTTAAATTCCCTTTTCTGTGAACTCTGTTCATATCCTTTGGCCATGTTTCTCTTGAGCTGTTAGCTTTTATTCTTATTGGTTTATAGGAGATCTTTATATATTAGGAAACTAGCCCTTTGTCTATGATATGTCACAAATGTTTTTTCCCAGTTTATAATTTGCTTTTGCCTATGGTGGTTTATGCCACATAGAATTTTTTTACTCTTAAGTGGTTGAATCTATTAATCTTTGGGGTTTCTGAGGTTTGTGTCCTATTTAGAAATGCCAAGATTATTTTTTAAAATTATCCATAATTTGTCTAGTTTTTGTTTACATTTAAATCTTCAGACCAACCAATTGGTTGTGTTTCATTTCTAAAGAAATTGTAATTTTAGTTTTCTGAACCTAAAAGTTATTTAGGAGAATATTTCAATTATTTTTCTAAGCAGATATTTTGGTTACTCTTTTAAAATGATTAATCTTGAATATTATTTCACTGTGTTCAGAGACTGTGGCCTCTTTGTGATTTCTGATTTTTAGAATTTGCCCAGTTTTCCTTTATACCCTAAGGCAGGGTCAATTTTTTGAGACTCTTCCCTGTATGCTGTGTGTGTGTGCATAATTTTATTGGATTTAGTGTGTATTTGTGTGTATATATGTGTGTCTATATAAACATATATACATATGCAATGTACATTTATATATGATCAAGTTTAATTATGTTATCAAATCTTTATGTTTGCCTAATATCTGATATAGTAAAAATCTTCCACTATTTGGATTTATTAATTTCATCTTATTTTTCTATTTTTGCTCTATATATTTCAAAGCCATGCTCTTAAGTGCATAAGGACTCATGATTTTTATTTACTTTAATTTTATACATAAGTTAATCCACAAATGCGTTCTCATTGTTAAAATGCAAACAATACAGAAATAGAAGTGAAAAATCACCACTCAATGTTATATACATTAAAACAACAACAAGATGCCATTTTCCCAACAATCAGATTGGCAAAATTTTAAAAAATTGGTAACAATCTGTGATGGCCAGTGTGCAGGAGAGATAGAGACTCTCATGAAAGTGCTTAGAGCATCACCTGGCGCACGTTAAAGGTCCAGTAAATGTTACCTCTTATTACAAGTGAAATTACTGGGTGTGACATTTAATAATTTGGTAGATACTACCAAACTGCCCACCTAAAAAGCTTATTTGCTCCATATCAAAACCACTCTGCTCTGAGTTCCCATCTGGCCTCCTGTGGGGGAAGACCAAGCTGAGTCATTCTTTTTTCTTCCTCCCATCAGGGTTGTGCAAAGGTTCTGGGTTGTTGGAGATGCTAAGGCATCAGGGTGGCTCCTCTGCGGTTCCCCAGCTCACACAGGTTTCCTGGGGGCCATACATTGCGCCAGCCGCCGGTAGTTCCTTATCATCAGGAGGCCATGTGCCACGCGTGTGTTAAGGAACCATTTGTAAGGGTGGGAGCCCAGGTGCCCAGACCACCCGAAGTCTTACCATCACCTGAGGGGCACTGCTGGGGAGCGTATCGAGGTCCTTGTATAGCAGAGTCACATAGATTTCTGTCTCCTTCCTGGACCCCAGGAAATCCCCCTTCCCCAGTGTCACACTTCTCCCCCTGCCCCTTCCAAGACTCCTCACGTTATCCCTAGTTCTGTGGCTTGTTTTACAAGAGGGGAAAGTCTTTTGCCTACAGGCTGTTTCTGCTTTCTGTCCTGTTCGGAGGCAAGGAATTACAAGTCCTCCTTGGCTACCAGGATTGAGAGGACAGGAAGGAAAATTAAAGGGCAAACAGATAAAGTGTGATATTTCATAAATTATCCTGCCACGGTATCTGTCATTATGGTTCCACCTTAAAGACTAACACTGCTTTATTCTTTCCCAGCTCACTTTGTGTATGCACCCCAACACACACATACAGACACACACACACACACACACACGCACACACTCCATTTAACAAGACAGAGGGAGCAACCGGAGCCAGCACCAGCCTGGCCTTCCTCGTGCCTCTCAGTGGAGCGGAGACTCACAGTCAACAGCTGCTAACCAGGCTTTCTGGCCTGTTGCTCTCTCTGGTTTGTCTTTCCTGTAGGAGCATCAAGGTTGCCTGGCAACCACAGCAGGTCAGCCTCTCACATGGTTTCCTTAAAGAAAGCGGCAGAGCATTTGTTCCTGTCGCAGTCCAAGCTAGGCCTAATGAGTGTGAACCGGGAGTCAATCACAGAGGGAGTTGGGAGCGGTGGTGCAGGGTGGTGAAAACGGTGTGAAGAGCACAGAGGAGCCTGGAGTGGCACTTGGGAGCCGGTGTGAAAATAGCTGTCATTTCTTTAATTTCCCCCTCACAGCCCCCATGACACAACCTGGGCAGGGCGTAGCAAGGGCGGAACTTTGGAGGCTCATGTCTGAGCTACGGTTGAAGGAATAGGGGATCTTTAATCTGGGCAAGACGTCTTCTGAGGATGGGAGACATGGTTGTCTTTAACTATTTGGAGCCTGAAAGTACAGAAAGGGATTAGTCTGGTTCTAGTTGGCATGAGAGGGGAGCAAATGTGGGCCCACCATGAGGGAGTGGTTCACAGAGGAAGCGGTTTGTCTTGGGGAGGGGGCGAATTCCCTGCAGCACAGGCACTCATGCTGAGGGAAGGATGGGCACTGATGCCTTTGATGTGTCCATCCACATCTATGACACCTCACCTTGGACAGGTTTGCATTCCTGAGTGGACACAAATAGCTCACGTGTGAGCACTGACTCTGTGCCACCCACATCCGGGGTCCTGAGAAACGGCCACTCTCGGGTCTCTGTTGGCGAGTGCTGGGTAAGCTGTTGATGTTCTCTGCATACCCCACGGGAATGCCAGCCCAAGCTCCTCTCAGCCCACAGGTAGGGTTGGGGCCATGGCTGGTGCGGCCAGGGCTGGGGCTGAGGGCACTGAGCACAGAGTAGGGGGTGGGGTGCTCATGTGGGGTGGACAGTAGAAAGGATTGACCCACTCTTATATGGGCAGGGGACAGGTCAAGGGATATAAGCGGGACTTCTGCCAAGGAGTAGGGACCTGAAAACTGTGGAGTGCATGAAAGGAGGTGGAGAGAGAGAAGTTGGTGCCAAGTGACATCGAAGTTCATTTCAGATGTTGGGTGTGTCAAGCTAAGGGAAGGACAGGTAAGCAGGAGAAGGAGGCTCCTGGGGCCCAGCTCTTACACAGTGACCAGCGCTGCCTTTTAGTATGTATCTGTGATGTGCCTGGTGCTTTCCATTGAATTGTCTTTAATCATCACAACTAGTAAGGCAGGGAATATCATCCCCACTTTACAGGTGAGGAAGCTGAGGCACAGAGCAGCCAAGTGACTTGCCCAGAGTGACTTAAGAAATGGCAGAGTCAAGATTCAAATACAGATGCGCCTCCTCCAAATCCCACCTGTCTCCACCTTGCCTCTCCACACTCCCCGCCCCAGCCCAGCAGGCAGGGATCCAGGCACTGAGGCTACAGCTGTGCACACACTGCTGGGGACCCTTGGTTGTGGGGTGGGGGTGTTAAACCTGAGACTTTAGCATCACTCAGTTGTGCATTTCTGTTTTTTTTAATAGATTTTTTTCTTTCAAATTTGTGAGTCGAGGGATAATATAGAGTACATGTGTAAATGACACTTAAGCATCCAGCTAGATGACATTTTACAAATGCATACGCCTGTATAATCATCACCCAGGCCAGGACACAGAACATTTCCAGCAGCCTCATTGTGTTTTTCTTCACACGAATCAGAACTCTATTGCAACAGCTAAACATATACACTAGGGTGTCACGTGCCGCTGGATAGAGCCTAACGAGATTTGCTGACATAGGTACTGTGTTTTCTCCCCGAATGCTATGGTTTCCAGAGCCCAGAAGGAGGGGATGAGGTGATTATAAGGCAGATAAGATCCTGAAGCCCTGCATTTGAGATGATTAATGGTCCCTGGGCCGCTGCTCCTGTTCAGTCTTATATGGAGAGAGGGCAGCCTTGTTTAAACTCTCCCTGTTCCAGCTCCCCCCCCCCCCCCACCCCACGCTGCTCTCTTATCTCAGCAAGGTCAGAATCAGCTCATGTTTAAACTACTGGGAGCCTTAGAGGAGGCCCCCACCCCTGGAGCATCATTGCTAGAGACGCATCTCTTAACAAAGTCAAAGAAGTATCTCTGAAGCATTGCCTGGGAACCCAGAACACTGCCTTACAGCCCTTGGGTCTTGAGATGTTTCGTTATCCCTGACAGGTGTTTGGGACCCCTGCAGCCCACCAGCTTTGAGGAGGTAGGCAAGGAGGCCTGGATGGCCCTGTCTGCGGGATGAAAGTGCCAGATGGCGGGGCAGGTGTTCCCGCTGACTTAACAACCTTATCAGATGTACCGAGGGGCCCAGCCCCCAGCAGGCAGCAATGTTTTGTGAAGGTGGCAGAGGAAGGCGTTCCCAATCCTCCCTTCCCTCCTGCCGTCTCTTCAGCCTGCCCCACATTGGTCAGAAGGCCATCCAATAGTTCTTAGCTTCTGACTGTCGCTCTGTCCCCATCATACCAGATTCCTGGCAGAGGCTGCTGGCGAGGTCCCTAGAAGGACCTTGGCTGACTCCCAAACTCACCATTTGTGGACTGTCAGGGGAATGGGCTGTGGCAAATCCCCTGGCTGGCCGTGTGGAGAGACTCTTGTTGGAGTGCAGGGTGACATCTTACTGGTCACACTATAGGGCTTTGCCATCCCCAGATGCCACACTCCAACTGCTCTGCCCTCCTGCGCGGGGCCCCGGCTTCCAGCCTTCAGTTTTTGTCAGTGGAGTGGAGGGAAGAAGAGAGTCACTCTGGGTGGCCTCATCCGTGGAAGGAGCGGCCAAACGTCACAGCCGGCTCCTGTGGTTGTTGGTTACATACGGCAAAGATCAACTTCCAACTCCAGATGCCCACCCGAGCCACCCTGGCACAGAGCCCAGCTTCTTCTGAATACACCTAAAATCATATCCTTTTCTTATATTCAGTTACTGGGAACTAGGGAGGCTGGATGTCCCGGGGTCACAATCCTTCCCAGCACCTCTGCTCCCATAAAAGACAGAAAGGAGCTTCCAGGTCAAGGCAGCTCTCTGAACACACGTGTTTTCCTCCTGCCCTCTCAAAATCCCGTGGTGAAGGCAGTGATGTACAGTAAGAAATAGACTCATAATGACGAGGAAAATAGGAAGAGGGATCAACAGCGGATTAAGAGATTAATACATTTCCGGAAGGCAGAAAGTAATGGTAATACTGAGAAGAAGTAGCTGAATACCCTCAACGCTGCAGAGGACATGGTTGTCACTTCCCCGGAAAAGCTCTAAATTCAGAGTCTGATAAAAAGAGTGGCCAGCTGCTTGGCCTCTATTCTAGGAAGAGGTGGGAGAGCTTGTCTGGGGACAGACCCCTGCGGCTCCTACTGTGTCTGATGGTGCTCTAGAGCAGTGGCTCTCAAACTCCAGGAGCTTTAGAATCCCCTGAAAGCTCTGAAATGTCCTAGCGCCCAGGTCACACTCCAGATCAATTAAATCAGAATATCTGGGGGACGGGACGGGCTCCGCATTTCCAGAGCTCCCTGGTTGCACTTATTGGGCAGCCATGGTGGAGAACTACTTGGTCAAGAAGACATTCTTCTTTTGGGCATTGGGGAGGGGGTGAATCAGCCTGTTCCCTGCCTGCCACCCTTAAGAGAAGCCTGGGGGTCTTTGGGAGGGGGTCCCTGGATACACCCCCTAGCCTGGGCCTTCATCACCTGGAGGGATGGTCCAGCCTCTCCCATCACTCACGTCCCTGTCTCCACCCTCCCTGCCTGTCCTCCCACAGCTCCCAGAATGATCCTCCTGAGGATCAACACTACTCCTGTCACAGCCCTGCTCTTCTCCCTGCAGACCAAGGCCAGGCGGTGGAGACTCTCCAAAAGATGCCCACACTTTTCTTTCCAACTGAATTACCTCTCCCAGCCCTATACTCTGGTCAAGGTGAGGACGGGGGCTCATCTTGTTCTTTTTGTGTCTCCTCCTCATGCCCCCCCTGCAGTGCCTAGCCGGTGTCCTGTGAGTAGAAGATGCTCACATAAAGGGCTCATTGAGCTGAATTGAGCTTAGCAGAATGCAGCATCTCTGGGCTGTAGGATGAAGGAAACATAATTTGTCCTTGCTGAGATGCTCCAGCCACAATGGTATTGTTCTGAGGGAAAAGGGGGATTATAAGCAGCTTGAAAACTCAGTATTTTTACCAACCTATTGTTTTTTGCTGCTATTTGTGTTTTATTTTCAATACTTTAAGTATAAATATCCACAATGATTTTGCCGATTATTAAAATAAAACATGCTCATTATAAATTAAAAAACAGAGATATGTATAAAGTAGAAAGTGAATCTCTCCCTATTACTCTTCACAGGAATAACCATTGTCAAGAGATCAGTGGATAAACTTCCTGACTTTTTTTTTTTTCCAATTATTTTATTGAGGTCATATTGGTTTACGACATTGTGTCATTTCAGGTGTACATAATCATATATCAGTTTCTGTATAGACTGCATCTTGCTCACCACCAATAGTCTAATTTTTATCCATCTCCATATATATATTCCCCTTTACTCCTTTCGCCCACTCCCCAAGCCCCTTCCCCTCTGGTAACCACTAATCTGTTCTCTTTATCTGTGTGTTCATCTTCCACATATGAGTGAAATCATGTGGTGTTTCTCTGGCTTATTTTGCTTAACACAATACCCTCAAGGTCCATCCATGTTGTTGCAAATGGGACGATTTTTTTCTTTTTTATGGCTGAGTAGTATTCCATTATATATATATACCACATATTCTTTATCCATTCATCCATTGATGGGCACTTGGTTTGCTTCCATATCTTGGCTATTGTGAATTATGCTGCAATGAACGTAGGATTGCATATAAACTTGCTGACTTTTTATTATCCATGTAAACATTTTCTCCCCCTTAAATGGGTCTACATTCTACATCCTGCTTTCATCTAACGCCAGGCGTGAATATTCTTCCCAGTCAACACAAAGACTCATGGCAGACCTTTTAATCATGGCCTGACACTCCTCCTTCATTTGTTTAACCAGTGCCCTCTTGGAAGATGATTATATTGTCCTAACTTCACCTCTAACATTTTCAGTTTGTGAAAATAATGTGAAAAATGTAAATCATAAAAATGTTTCATGAAAAAAATGTGAACAAAAGAAATACCACCCATTATCTCTTACCCAAACATAACCATTTGTCCTATTTCCTTCTTGGCACTGTTCCTCCCATACGTTTTTGTTGAAACATTTCAGACTTGGTGTATACAAAATTTGGGTCCTACTTTGACACTTATTTCATCATAAGCCTATAAAATGTTATGACTTAGTTGTCATTACCATTGGCTTTGGAAGCTGCTTAATATTCCTTGCAGAGCTGTATGGAGTTTCTTAGTTAATTCCCCGGCTTTAGGACATTTTGTTTGGACTGAACATTGTGGTGTGGATGGTTCCATTCCCCAAAGGATTGTGATTGTAATTCCTGGTCTCTCCTCCAAGTTGCTTATCATTGGTTCTATAGCTTCAGCAACTTCCTTCAAAACCTGCCTCCCAAGTGAAATACATTTTCTGTAAGGTGTCTCTTGGTTTGTGCTTTCCCACCTACTATCCCCTTCTGCTGCCTCTTCCCTCCATAGCCATGCAGCAGACCTTGTTAGAGATCACTTCTTGAAGACTTTCCATAACTAAGGAACACCTGGGCTAGCTGTCACCTGCTTTGTGTATCCACATGGCCCTGTGCTTCCCTAACCATCATTTTCTGCACCCCATTCTCTGTTTTACAGTGTGAGTTACTCACCCTAGATCCTCAGTGGGTGAAAAGAAGGACAACAGGGGGAAAGGGAAGGAGGGCATGTCCTGTCCCTTCCCCCACAGATTGCCCCCTGGTTCCTCCCAGGCCCCCTGGTTGCCTGTGGCCTACGGGTAAACAGGAGGTCAATCCTAGCTTAGACACCGCTGTTAGCCTCCTGCCCCCAAGCAAGTCCGGACCCCAGAGTTCTTGGGCTCCCAGACCCCAGGCATGGCATGGTGGTGGGGAGGAGGCTCGTGCCTTGGGGGTGGCCAGGCCACCCCCGCTTCTCCAGAAGTCCAAGCTGCCCCCATTACAGGGCAGCGCGGGTGCGGGCCAGGAAGGACTGTTTGTTCAACCGTCATAACAGAGGGACGATTACCGGCGCTGGAGGGGAGGACCAGCTGTTCCAGCTCCCCAGCCAGTCCTGGCCCCCCTCACCTGATCGCCTCCCTAGGTTTTATCGAATCTCTGTGTCTCACAATTACCTCTAATTTCATTGCCTTCATGGGAAGAAGAGTGCTTTTTCCTGCAGCGAAGACTTTTTATGTTCCCTGGGCTTTGCCTCCTGGGCCCCCAGCTCTTCCTTTCATCTCCAGCAGGTGACATGAGCAATCATTGTCCAGGAGCTCTGCCTGCACCTCGACCCTGGCCACTCACACCTTGGCCATTCTCCCTTGTCCTGCCCCTGCGAGTGGAGGGTGGAACAGGGCAGCCCTGAGACACCCCGGGACTCCGGTTTAAGGGGCGTGCTCCACAGGGCTCTGCTTTATGGTGGAAGCAGCTATTGCCACTGGGAAGAAGGTGCTGCTGTGTTTCCTTCTTCTCCCTCCTCTCCAAAGACCTCCCTCCAATCCCACGTCTCAGTCACGTCCAGCAGGAGGACAGCACCAGACTTCAGGTCTGGCTTAACTCATCCGTTCATTCACTCTTTCAACAAACACTTACTAGGCCTCTAATATGTGCTAGGCACCAGACAATCAAAACTACTTATTTAACACAGACTTTATTCTCAGCGCCGTGCCCAGGTGAGGTGTAGCCATAGACACAATTTTAAGACACAGTAGCTGCCTTTGAGAAGTTTTGAATCTACTTGGGCATGGAAGTGATCCTTAACTGAATACCTAACTGATCTAGCACTGTTTGAGGGAATACTGTTACCTTGGCTTCAGGAGTGAGAAAAGTGAGCCTCAGAGACTTTAGCCTTCTCTCCTGTCACTGCCCACCCTACCCTTTGTGCCTCAGTAATGCCAAACTGTCCTTTGTTCCCTGTAGACACTGCTGTTTTGCATATCATACCTGTGCCTGGGCAAGTCCTACTGCCTGGAGCACCATCCCCACCTCTCCGTCAGCATCTTCTGTAGCATCTCTTCTTGGGGTGCTGGGTTAAGTGCCCATGCACCTTCCTGGCACAGACCTCCAACTGAATGCTCACCACATCATATCGAAATTACTTATTTGTGAGGGTCCTCCCGACTAGACTGCAGGCTTCTCTGAGGCAGGAATCATGACTTATTTACCCTGGTCCTGCCATACCCAGCACAGTGCCTGGCACAGAGCCAGCATTCTGAAATGATTGAACAGCATGGATAGGTGGAGTCACTCGTCTCCCATCGCACTGTTAGCATAGGGAAAAAATAAGATGGAATCATAGTTGCTGCCACCATAAGGCACATTTGTGTGAATTAGGCTCCCTCACTGAGTAGATTGATTGCAAAAAAGGCAAGCCCTCTGGGTGAACTCCTTCCCCTGCTGATGCAGCACTATGCCAGGGTCCCAAGGCTTGACTGAGTCAGCAAGAACTAGATTTTAGTCCCGTTCTTGCTCTCTGGGGATCCCAGCACAGGCACGGCCAAGGATGACCTGTTCAAACCCAAGTTGGTCTCATTCTGAAGCCCATACTTTTCTTCTCTGCCATGTGAACAAGAGCAATTCTCCCTAAACATTTGCAAGCCAAGAGAAAACTGTGTGTGTGTGTGTGTGTGTGTGTGATTTGATTTTTGGCAAGAAATGGGTAAAAGAGTAAAAGTCCCAAACAGCTGCTGCCGTATTCCTCTTGACCCAAATCTGGAAATTATTCTTTCCTCCTAAACCAAGCAGAACAAAACTCATCCCATTGCCTGAGCGCTAAGTCATAGGTGCCGGAGGCAGTGGGAAGATTGTCTGAGAAAGACTGAAGGCTGCAGGTCACCAAAGAGAAAGAAAAACCACTCCTGGGTCTGGAAGCATTCAGCCGAGAGCATGGAGGGAAGGTATGTCTTCAAACAGTTAATAAGAATTTGGATTGAAATCTGAGGGCTGAGGAACTGCAAGCATAACTGAGCATTTCCTGCAAATAGAAATAAACGAATAATGAAAAGAGCCTTGGAAAGCAAGAATAGGGTGGAGGATCTAAAAGAGGTCGAGTGAAACTGAGCCTCAGTTTCTACATCTGTAAAGTGGGGCTAATAATGCCTAACTCACAGGGTCATTCAGGATATTAAATGAGATAATGTAGGTGAAACAATTGGCATAGGGTCTGACATACAGTAAATATATACTTAATGATGATTGCAATTATTTTCATTGAAGGATTGATGATGATGATGATACTGATGATGGTGGGGTGGTGGTTGTGGTGTAATACTTAGGGTAAGAAACGTCTGCCGCTGAATATAGAGGTGAAAAGAGGTCTGTCAGCCTCTTCTAGAAAGGGAGAAAGAAGAAGAGCCTCTCATCCTGCTTTTGTTCCCTTCTTCTCCTCTCATGGCTAATGCGGATAGCGAGCAGAGTTGCTAAAAGCCTTGGCAGAAGAGCCACAGGAGGACCAGAGTGAGTGGAGAGAAACCTCTCAAGTCCTTCAGGCCCCCTCCCTGTCACTCCATCATCCTACTCACCTGGGGACCCTGTGTGCACGGGGACTTCTGAGTGGGACAAAGGAGGCAGGAGCACGGGGGTGCAGTGGGGGCCCAGGACTTAGTGTTCTTCCCAGGGTGAGAGGACAATGGGAGGGAGTGATGGGGAATTAGAAGTTGGAACATCCGGGAGAGGCAGGCTGAAGAGCTGTGGAAATAAAATGTGTCATCTGGTGTGCTTGAAGTCTGGCCCACTGAGGCACTGCTTTGCGTGTACAAAAGACTATCAGCATTCAACACGTATTTATTGAGTGCCTATGTGCCTGGCACTGTATTAGGCCTCAGGGATCAGCAGTTGCAAAACAGAAATGGTCCCTGTCCTCTCATGGGGCTGACTTCAAATGTAGCCCAATCCAAATATTCTATTACTTTCTGAGCAAAAAGCATTCACAGTTACTTATGCTAAATATCTTGGGACATCCTTGCCTCTTCTCTTTTTCTCTCTCACGCTACTTATCCAATCCATTGGCAAGTCCTGTTAACTCCAACTTCAATATATATCCCAAATCTGACCACTTCTTACCACCTCCACCTCTATCACCCCAATCCAGGCCACTATCCTCTCTTGCCTGGAGTATTGCAGTAGTCTCCTGGCTGGTCTCTCAATAGTCCCCTCTCTCTGTGGCAGCCAGAGTGAACCTTCTAAAACATAAGTCTGCTTGTGCTATTCTTCTGCTCAAAGCCCTCCCATGGCTCTTTATCTCATTCTGAATTGAAGGCAAAGTCCTTGCATGACCCACAAGGGAGACATGGTCTTGCTTCTGGTTGCCTCTTTAACCCCACACACTCTGATAGCAATAACAGATGGAAGAATTAAATGAAAGTCACTTCCTGGAAAAGGCAGGGAAGGAGGACAACCTTAATTCTCCTTTACCACTAGCAGATTCTCCAAGAAGCACAGTGTGACAGTCTCCCCATGTTGGACATTAAATTGACAAATAGCCAGAACAGTAATGGGAGGTCAGAGCATTTTAAAGACACCACTACAAATAAAGTTAAAAATTAAAGGCAAGCCTCACACAGCGAGAAAATGTTTGCAGTCCTAACAGAGGATCAATATCCAGAATATATAAAAAGCTCCTATAAATCAATAAGAAAAAATATCCCAGTAAAAAAAGAAATGGGCAAAGGATATGCAAAGGCAACTCATAGTAACATGTAAATGGCTAATAAACATCTGAAAAAAAATAGTCATCCTTATTAGTAATCAGGAAAATCCAAATTAAAACAATGAAATATCATCTTTTGTTAATGTAACTGCCAAAAATAAGAAAGATGGATGGTATATAGTGTGGGCAAGGATGTGGAGAAATGAGAGTAAAAACTGGTACAAGCTTTTTGTAATTAGCATTCTCTATTAAAGTAATTAGCATTATCTATTTAAACTTTTTAAATGCCTAACTTTTGACCTAGTAATTTTACTGTTAAATATATGTCATATGTTTGTATTTGTGCCCTAAGATGAATACAGGAAATTATACACAAGGTGGCTTTTAAAGGTGAAAATTGAAAGAAACCTAAATGCCCATAAGTAGGAGTATAGTTAAATCCTGGAACATTCATACTGTGGAATAGCATGCGTGAGTTAGATCTCTATGTGCCAACACAAAACAATCTCCAAACATGCTGATAAATGGACAGAGCAAGCTAAAAACAATACATAAAGCAATATCCATTCATGGATAAATAAAAAAGTGAAGCAAAATCGTATCTATAAATCTGTGTATGTTCACCCACTTATATCAATAATGCATAAAAAGCCCTGGAAGGATAGACATACAATTACTACCGTGAGAGGGGTGGGATTGGGAGTGTGAAGGAGGAGTTCCACTTTTTAATCTGTTTCTATATTATTTGCAGTTTTCCAAGAGTAATGTGTTCATGTATTATTTCTGTAATTAAAAGTTATACATAAATGTATTCATATATTATTTGTTTAATTTACAAATTGACGTAAAACATTAGGTCCTTCACAAACACAGTGGCTTCCCCAACCTCGCAGCATACCCATTTCACAGATGGGAAAGCAGACAGAAAAATGACTTGCCACAACAAGCCAGTGGTGGGAATGCAGGATGGAGCTGATATTCACGGAGAAGTTAGATCCGTCAGCCTGGAGTGGCAGCATGGGCGTATGAAATATAATCTTCATCCTGAAGGGGCTTACAGCCTCATTGAGGAGACAAAGCCATAAGATTCCAAGACAAGGTTGTCAGCATGCTAAGACCCAAATTAATAAGAGTTAACATTCATCGAGGCTAAATGTGTCACAGAAAGTGTTCAGAGATTTACATGCAATAACTGATTTTATTCCCCACTGACTGTATGATATAGGTGCTGCAATTATTATTATCATTTTACAGATCGAGAAACTAGGGTACAGATAGGTTAAGTAATTTGTTGGTAGGAAATATTGGAGGCTGAACTGAACCAGTCACACTGCAAACACTTCCCATTTATTTTTTAAGGAATGGGCTCTTGGAGAGAACTTACAAGCCAAGAGTCAGCAGAGAAGAGAAGACACAGCCCCCATTCTCCTGTTATCCGCATGCAGTGGCATGCCAGGGACAAGGCAGTGTGGTCCACATTCCAAGGGAGGGAGTTCCTTCCATTGCTCTCTCTTCTTGTACGTCTAGCATGAGAGTAAGCTTCTCAGTGAAAAGATACACAAGTTAGTTTCAGCTTCTGTTGTTATTATAGAAAATTTCAAACATATACAAAAGCAGAGAGAACAGTATGATGAACTCAATGTCCCAGAATGCTTTTGGTCTAAACCTCTACACTCCACAGGGAGGGCTCTTCTGGAAGAAATCAGTGGAGCTGGACAAAGTCCTGCCTCCTCCATGGTGGGCAAGACGGGGCAAAAGGGGGCCATGGAGGGGGGAGAGGGTATTGGGCTGACCCCTGAAGATGGGCAGCATTGGACATGCTGAACAGAGAAGGGGAAGGCTGCAGCCCACTCAGAGCTAGTGCCACACACCACCCCAGCCACAAAGCTGGGGACAACCTGAAATTTAGAGCTCCTTCCTTTTTTTTTTTTTTCACTTGAGATACAATCTGCATATGATAAAATTTGCCATTTAAAAATGTACAATTTAGTGTTTTTTAGCATATTCACAGAGGTGTGCAAACCATCACCATACATTTTCATCACTCCAAAAAGAAACCCCGTACTCATTAGCAATAACTCTTTATTCCCCTCTTCCCTCAGCTTCTGGCAACTACCAATCTGTTTCTGTCTCTATGGATTCTGGATATTTCATGTAAAGGGAGTCATACAATATGTCGCCTTTTATGTCTGGCTTCTTTCACTTAGCATAATATTTTCAAGATCCATCCATGTTACAGCATTTATCAGCACTCCATTCCTTTATATGACAGACTAATATTCCATCATAGGGATATACTACCTTTTGTTTATCCATTCATCCATTGATGGACATTTGGGTTGTTTCCACTTTGTAGCTAGTATAAATAATACTGCTATGAACATTTGTGTACAAGTTTTTATATGGACATTTTTTCATTCCTCTTGATTATATACCTAAAGGTGGTGTTTCTAGATCATATAGTAACTCTGTGTTTAAGTTTTTGGAACTGCTAATCTGTTTCCCACAGTGACTGCACTATGCTACCCACCAGTAATGTATGAGAATTCCAATTTCTCCACATGCTCATCAACATTTGATTTTTTTGTTTTTAAATTATAGCTATCCTAGTGGCTGTGAAGTGGTATCTCATTGTGGTTTTGATTTGCATTTCCCTGATGACTAATGATGTTTTTTCATGTGTTTATTGGCCATTTGTATGTCTTCTGTGGAGAAAGGTCTATTTAGATCCTTTGCCCATTTTTCAATTGAGTTGTCTTTTCATTGTTGAGTTGTAAGAGTTCTTTTTATCTACTTGATACTAGACTCTTATCAGATATATGATTTACAAATATTTTCTCCCATTCTGTGGGTTGTCTTTTCACTTTCTTTTAAGTGTCCTTTTAAATACAACAGTTTTTAAAATTTTGATGAAGTTCAATTTGTCTGTTTTTTCCTTTGGTTGCTTGTGCTTTTGGTGTCATATCTAAGAAACCATTGCCTAACCCAAAGTCACAAAGAATTAAGCTTATGTTTTATTCTAAGAGTGTTATAGGGTAGACTTTACATTTAAATCTTTGATCTATTTTTAGTTGATTTTTGCATATAGTGTAAGATAGGGGTAGAGCTTCTTTTTGAGGCTGGTTTCTCTCTCTTTTTCTCTTGCCCAATGCAACAACACACAGGAATGATATTGTACTGTTTATTCTTCAACAACTGGCACTGATGAAGCTCCCAGTTTCAATTCTCAGTCCCAGCACAGAGATAGCAGGCCTCAAACATTTCCATTTAGGTAGCATTTGATAGTTTAAATTACATTCCTCTGTCTGATCTCTCCACTAAGCAAGTCAGAACATTGCCCAATTTTAGACATGAGAAAACAGACTTGGAGAGAGTGGGTGAGTTGCCTAAAATCATGTAGGAACCCAATGGCAGAGTCAGAATTTGAACATGGAAGAGAGAACCCTGGAAAAAGGGAGAAGGAAGTCCTGGGTCATAGCCTCAGTTCTGCCGCTGTACATGTATGAACTTGCACAAGTCATGTCCTCTTGGGGTCTCAATTTCATCATTACAGGTGAAGGAGTTGATCTTGGGTTATTATAACAATAATAGTTTATTGAACATCCACCACATTCCAGGCTCTGTGCCATGCACTTTAACGCCTCTAATTCTTTCAATAAGCTTATAAGGCAGGTACAATCTTCATTTCCCAGGATAAAGTCAGCACCTGAGAACACTCAGCCTGGAAATGTCAAGGCTGGGCCAAGAACCCACGCTGTTTCCTCTTAGCCACCCTTCCTCACCAAGTCACTATCCATCCTGAACCTCACTTTGCTCATCTGTAAAAGCCAATAAACATTCCTTCCTCATAGAGTTGCTGTGAACCCTGTGGGCAGAGCCATTCATTCATGGATTGAATCTTTACTGAACATCTACTAGATGCCAAACCCTGTTCTACGCGACGATAAAAAAGAAAACAAGACAAAACCCTTGCTCTCAGGGAAGTTTACATTCTAGTGGGGGAAAGGGAAACAGAACAAAGGAAGAAATTAAAACACACACACCCCCCCACACACACAACCCGCCCCCGCCCCCCTCCCCCCCCCCCCCCCCCCCCCGGTAATATCAGATAGTGATGAGCGCTATAAGAAATAGCATGATGGCGGTGGAATGAGAACGTCAGGGAAGTTCTCTGAAGAGGTGACATTTGCGCTGAGACCTGAAGGATCTGAAGGAGGCTCATGAGGGAAAATTTGCGGGCAGGCTGTTCAGAGATAACACAAAGCATGGGCTTTCAGGCAGGAACCAGCATGTAAGGAACTGGATGAGATAAGTGGAAGTCAAGTAAATAAAGGTTATGGCATTAATTTAGTGTAAGCAGCTTTTACTGTACGTCCACTGTGTGCCAGCAGACCTATGCACTTTGTGTTCAGAGATAAGTACAGCCCGGTCCTCGAAGCGCTCACTGTCTAGGAGGAGACAACAGAAAGCGGATACCTTCTCAGCTGATGAAATGGTGCCCCTTATCGAGAGATGAAAAATTAGTTTTTATTCGTTTTTGCAAGCATGCCCAGCAGGCGCAGAGACATTGCCATAGGAAATCACGGAGTTGCCCAGGTCATGGCGCCGAGTTAATTTTTTCCTTCGCAGCCACTGGGCCTGGGGCTTCGATCCCCCTCCGGGCAGCAGGGTGCGCTGTAACATCTCTCAGTGCTGGGTGGACGGCGCCGCGTTCTCCCCACTTCTCGTCTCGTTGCACCGCACTTCCGGTGGCTAGCGGAAGCGGGGGCCTGCAGCCGGGGGCGCCGGGGTCTGCGGCATGGCGGGGGCGGGGCCGGGGGAGGCTCGCGCCGAGCAAGCCAGGGGGTCCCTCGCCCCGGCCCTTTGAGCCCGGACCGGACAGGTGAGGACACCCCCTTCCTTGGCCCAGCCTCCAAGCCCGTCAAGCCCTTCCTGAGGGCTCCTCGGGATACCGCCATGGGACTGCCCCCTCCGCATCATGCCGAAGCCCCGCGGCCCCCGCCTCCCTTCTTAATTCTCTTCCCATTGAGGCCCCGCCCCAATGGGGCTTTTCTTTCCGGGGGCGCCCCCTTGGGCGTGTGTGCCCGCCCCATGCAATCCCTTTCCCATTTTGGAAGTCGTGGCAAGGAATTGAGGCATGTGTGCACCTGCCCCCACGGAGAAACTGAGACCCTGCAAAGGGAAAAGGACTTGCTTAGTACCACACAATGAGTTAGTGGCCCGATGCAGCCAGGCTTTCTTATTTTCGTTCCATGAATAACGTACTTAAGGCATTACTGTGGGCCAGCCCCAGTGCTAGGCTCTGAGAACCCGGAGGTGGCTAATATAGACATGGTACCCTCCTGTCTGCAGAGTACAGTTTGGTGGGGGAGTCAGTCATTGAACACATGGCCATGCAAATAAAAGTGCATATTCAAATTGTGAGAGTTACTATGGAGAAGACAAACAGAAAAATAATGAGAGTCCTGTTTTAGGTACAATGGTCAGGGAGGACTTCCTGAAGGAGAAGACACTGAAGCTGCAACTTGAGAAGTTCCGCAAGGCCAAGGGAAATACCTTTTAGGCACAGAAAACAGCCCCTGCGGATCCCTGAGTTGGCAACGAACTTGGCATGAGGCAGGCCCAAGTTCAGGGAAGGAGGTCAAGTAGTGTGATGGGCGTACAGAATGTAATGTTTGTGTGCTGGTCAGGAGCTCACTGTCTGGCTCCATAGACATAAGTAAAATGCAGAGACAAAGTTGCAGCTCCATTTTTCTGTCAGCTGTGATGGATACCTTGTAGGTATGTTTCCCGCCTGTGGTCAGCCTGTTCCTGGAGAGAAACTCAGAACAAAGCTTTAATTTATCAAGCTATTGGGGAGTACGTATGTAAGCGGAGGCCATAAATCAGGAGAGCATGTGAATTTTTTGGAGGACGTGCAGAGCAGCAAGTAGTCACACAGGAGGTGCTGCGGCTGTTTAGTGTAACAAGATGGCCTCACTTATGTTCACTTAGAGTAATGCAGACATGAAATTATAAAATTTTGGATAAGGGTGCTGGCAGGTCATGATAGAAAGAAGTGGAGGATTAGAGAACTATTTAAGAGAGAAAATCTCCAGAGTTTGGTGACTGATCAGGTGTGGGGGCTGAGGGAAAGAGGTGTCAAGGAAGACTCAGATTTCTGGTTCCTGTCAGCAGGTGAGTGGCTGTGCCATTCACTGGACTAGGGAAACTGGTGGAGGGCCAGTTTGGGGGAAAAATATCTTCAGTTACTCTAACTCTTTTTTCATAACTGTCACCCTGACTAGAAGGGACTTTTATTACGTACTTTTTTGATATGGTTTGAATTTTTATGAGCATGTATTATTTTTATAATCATAATAATAACAGAACAAGTTGAAAAAGACTTTTAGAATTCCACCGTCTCTCTAAAACCTACAATTGTGTGATATAAAATATTATACGTGTGTGTGTGTGTGTATATATATATATGACTGGAGAGGGAGAGCGAGCACACTGAGAGAAGTGTTAGGAAATTCAGTGAAGATTATCTGTACAATTTGGAGCTGAAGCTAACAGGCCTTCATCTCTGCCCATCCCACTCCTCCACTCCCTCCACCCCAGTACTGGTGTCTTCTCCAAATCAGGATTTAAGATGGGACTGTTCAAAATGTACGTGAATTTTCTTAGGATTAAGCATCTACTTTGCTTGAAATGATCAGTGGCTCTTTCTAGTTGAACAACTGTAGTATGCTTTATCTGACTCAGTTGTATGGCGTTAGTCTGTTAGATGGTGTCTAATGCCTCTTCTTTCTCCCATTTCTGGGCCTTGCCTGCTTCTCTTATCCCATTCTGGTCTCCTCTTCTGACTCTAACCCCCATCTTTGGTTGGCTGGGTGCCAGTTGGCAGAGCCATCCTGGGCAGGGATTGAGTGAGGCAATTTTGTATGTTATTTGGTATTTTAAAATGCTTAAACCTTAATAGTGTGTTTTTTAGGCTGTATCAAAATAGCCACATCAAGAATGTCACTGTTGGGCCGGCCCCGGGGCTTAGCGGTTAAGTGCGCGTGCTCCGCTGCTGGCGGCCCGGGTTCGGATCCCGGGCGCGCACTGACGCACCGCTTCTCCAGCCATGCTGAGGCCGCGTCCCACATACAGCAACTAGAAGGATGTGCAGCTATGACATACAGCTATCTACTGGGGCTTTGGGGAAGGAAAAAAAGGGGGAGGATTGGCAATAGATGTTAGCTCAGAGCCGGTCTTCCTCAGCAAAAAGAGGAGGATTAGCATGGATGTTAGCTCAGGGCTGATCTTCCTCACAAAAAAAAAAAATAAATAATAATAATAAAAAAAAAAGAATGTCACTGTTACAAGGAGTAGCTGTGTGAAACTCAGTATTGTATTTATTGTTCAGATGTGGAGGATGTTGCTCACTTTATCATGCTAAGGTCCTTTGAGAAAACTCATGAGAGATACTTCTTTTATTTTTTTTTTTTGGTGAGGAGATCAGCCCTGTGCTAACATCTGGCAGTCCTCCTCTTTTTTTGCTGAGGAAGACTGGCCCTGGGCTAACATCCGTGCCCATCTTCCTCCACTTTATATGGGACGCCACCACAGCATGGCTTGCCAAGCAGTGCGTTGGTGCACGCCCAGGATCTGAACTGTCGAACCCCGGGCCGCTGCAGTGGAGCGCGTGCACTTAACCGCTTGCGCCACTGGGCCAGCCCCGAGAGACTTCTTTTAAATGCCATTGCTGGGAAGAGCCTTGCTTCTTCTGCGAAACTGTTAAGTTTTTTATCTTATTGGCTGTGCAGATTCTGTAACTGATTGTATCTCCCTCTTTGCTTTGTCCGCTGAGAAAGTCGGGGCCAGATTAGAAGCTTGCCAGTTCTGCAGGTCCTCTTGGTATGCATTTCTGTGTGCATCTGGCTTCATCTTATTATCCTACCTTTGTTTTCCGTTCACAATGATTGTTTTCTAACTTTTTAAAAAAATTTTAAGTAATACTTTAAAAATATATGTAATCTTTAAAGAATGACAGTACAATGAATGCTAGTTTAAGAAAAAATATCCCTTTGGAGTTGCCAGTGTGTCCCCAAACTCCCAACCCATTTCTTACTTCCTCAGAGGTAACCACTATTCTGAATTTTATGTTTATGTTTCCTTTGCTTTTTGTAATTGCATACCATATGTATTCCTGTCCTTAAACTAGAAATTGTTTGAAGCTTAGGTAAGGGGAATCACTGTATGTATTCTGCAGCCTGCTTTCTTCATGCAACTTTGTGTTCTGAGATTCGTCTGTGTTGTTATGTATAAGTGTAGTGCATTAATCCATTGCTTTGTAAGATTCCACTGCATGAATATGCCTGGATGAATTTATCTGATCTACTCATGATGGGCATTTGGAGTGTTGTCAGTTTTTGCTGTTGCTAACAGTCCTGCTACAGACATTCTTGTTAAATATGTGCAGGCTTTTTTCCAGATCCGGGTTTCTCAGCCTTAGCACTATTGACATTTTGGGCCAGATGTGAGGGGCTATCCTGCTTACTGTAAGATGTTTGGCAGCATCCCTGGCTTCTCTTTGCCAGACACCCATAGCACCCGTCCGTCTCAAATTATGACAACCAAAAATATCTCCAGATATTACAGAATTGCCCCAGCTGGAACCAGTGCTCAAGACTAGGGGTTGGCAAACTTTTTCTGCAAAGACAGTAAATGTTTTAGGTTTGTGGGCCATGTGGTCTTTGGTCTCAACTAATCAGCTATGCCTTTGTGGGACAAAAGCAGCCATTGGCAATACGTAAATGAATGGATATGGCCATGTTCCAATAAAACTTTATTTACGGAAATAGGCAGGCCGACTAGATTTGGCCTGAGGGTGGTAGTTTGCAGTCTCTTGCTCTAGTCTGGATCAGTAGGAAATATATTTTATAGCCTCACCCAGTACATATAACTCATATATATAACTGAAACAAAAGTTTCACGAAACGGTGCTTACCCTTACTATGTGTGATCCAGTTTGGTTTTTTCTTTTTTATTCCAAATCTCAGTCAGTACATCCACTAAATTGACTTCAAGGCCCCATTGAGTTGTGACTAGCAGTTTGAGAAACTTGATTTGCTCAGTTATAGAGGTATGCATATCTTTAACTTGAGTCGATAGTCTCTATACTTATATAAGGCATTTCAAATCCCTTTTAGAAGGAGATAGAATATAGATAAATACCACACTGTATGTATGCTTTTGTTTCTAAAATATAGATTGGATCAGTCACTCCTTTGCTTAAAACCTGAAATAGCTTGTGTGTGGTGGCGTACACAGTGTTTTCGTCTGGCTCCAGTCTGCTTTTCTAGGCTTCTCTTTTATCACTCACTCTGTGCTTCCTGTACTCTAACCACTTGGAATTATTGTTTCCCAAATGTGCCATGCCATGCTGTTTCAAAGTGTATTTTTTAGGCTGCTTTCTTTATGGAATGTTCCTCTTTTACTTTGCCTAGTGAATTTTTTATCCTTCAAGGACCATGTCACATCTTGCTCCATTCATTTATTTAACATATTATGAGCACTTCCCTAGGTGCTAAGGATTCAGCAGGGAATTGGACAGAGTCCCTGGAGTCTGGAATGGGGAGACAGATACTAAAAAGGTAGACCAATAAATAATTTCAGAAAGTGATGAGGGCTAAAGAAAATAAAATAGGGTAAAATAGTAGATTGATGTGGATGGAAAAAGGTGCTACTTTAGATAAGACAGGGAAAATTCTGAAGAATTTTCTGAAGAATTTGCTCTTTTAGCTGAGATTTGAATGATGAAACAGAGGCCGCTCTTTCAGCACTTTAAAAATGTTGTTCTGCTTCCTTCTGGCCTCCATAGTTCCTCATGAGAAATCCATAGACATCTGAATTGTTCCCTTATAGATAATGTATTGTTTACCTGGTTGCTTTCAAGAGTTTTACTTTGTCTTTCAGTTTTTCACAGTTTGACTGTGATGTGTCTGGGCATGGATATTTTTGGGTTTATCATGTTTGAGGTTTTCTGAACGTCTTGAATCTTGGGTTTATATACATGAGGGTTTATTTCTGGCTCTCTAGTCTATTCCATTGGTGTATTTGTCTGTCTTTATGCCAGTGCCACATGTTTTTGATTACTTTGGCTTTGTAATATGTTTTGAAATCAGGAAGTCTGAGTCTTCCAACTTTGTTCTTTGTCTACAAAATTGTTTTGGCTATTTGGGGTCCCTTGAGATTACATGTGCATTTTAGGTTGAATTTTTCTGTGTTTGCAAAAAATGCTGTTGGGCTTTTGATAGGGATTGCATTGAGTTTGTAGATTGCTTTGGGTGGTATGGACATCTTAACAGCCCAATAAATATTTTTTTAATGAATGTACATTGAATATTACTCTTACACTGAATGAATTTGATGCAGTTCTAGGTTTATTCTGTTGAATATTCCCAACAGCTAAACATGCTTTGAAGGTCTTCCTAGTGAATTAGGTCCTTCCTCCAAACCTGTTTCTAGATTCAGAAATGTCAAGACCGCTTGCTGACTGTAATCTGGGAAGGAGAAATGTCATCTTGGGAGCTTGTAGGTCCAGGATGTAAGGAGAGAAATCTGTTTGACTTGTGTATATTTATGTTTTGGTAAATTTTGTTTTATTTTCTTAACTTGTACTTTACTTTTCCATGCAGAGATGTGATGATGGATCATCATGTTTCCACCATCAAGCCTCGAAGAATCCAAAACCAAAACGTCATTCACCGCTTGGAACGCCGGCGGATCAGTTCAGGCAGGGCGGGCACCCACTGGCATCAGGTCCGAGTGTTTCACCAGAATGTCTTCCCCAACTTCACAGTCGTCAATGTTGAAAAGCCTCCTTGTTTCTTGCGAAAATTCTCACCTGATGGACGCTACTTTATTGCTTTCTCTTCAGACCAGACATCTCTCGAAATCTATGAGTACCAGGGCTGCCAGGCAGCCGAGGACCTACTGCAGGGCTATGAGGGGGAGATCCTGTCCAATGGCAATGACCAACGGTCAGTCAACATCCGCGGCCGGCTCTTTGAACGCTTTTTTGTCCTGCTGCACATTACCAACGTAGCGGCCAATGGTGAGCACCTGAACCGGGAGTGCAGCCTCTTCACTGACGACTGCCGGTGTGTCATCGTGGGCTCAGCTGCCTACCTCCCTGACGAGCCTCACCCACCTTTTTATGAGGTATATCGGAACAGTGAATCCGTGACCCCCAACCCACGGTCCCCTCTGGAGGACTATTCCCTCCACATCATTGACCTTCACACTGGCCGCTTATGTGACACACGCACCTTCAAGTGTGATAAAGTGGTCCTGTCACACAACCAAGGGCTGTACTTGTACAAAAACATCCTGGCCATCTTGTCAGTGCAGCAGCAGACCATCCATGTCTTCCAGGTGACTCCTGAAGGCACTTTCATTGATGTGAGGACCATTGGCCGCTTCTGCTATGAAGATGACCTCCTCACTGTGTCAGCAGTTTTCCCTGAGGTACAGCGGGACAGTCAGACAGGCATGGCCAGTCCTTTCAGAGATCCCTTCATCAACTCCCTGAAACACCGGCTGCTCGTATACTTGTGGCGCCGGGCAGAACAGGATGGTAGTGCAATGGCCAAGAGGCGCTTTTTCCAGTATTTTGACCAACTGCGGCAGCTGCGCATGTGGAAAATGCAGCTTCTGGATGAAAACCATCTGTTTATCAAGTATACTAGTGAGGATGTAGTAACGCTGCGGGTCACAGATCCATCACAGGTATGTGGTGCTCTCCTCCCCTTTACTCCTCCAGTCTCCTTGGTAAAATGGGAAGGTTTCTGTCTTTGCTATAGCCCACTTCTCAGAAATACACATTTTTTGCTATCACAGGGCTCAGACTTAAGACAGCTCTGTTTTTTTCTGGCCACATATATGTATTTGGACAAATGGAAGCTAAATCTCAAGTCATTGACATGTGGTTAGTCAACTCTGTGGTCATTGCCCTAGTTCTTCTGCAGAGCATTTTCATTACCCTCGAGATGGAAGCCCAAATGCTAGCTACACGGTCAACGTTTGGACTGCCAGTGGATGATTCTCCCTTGATTTTGTAAGACTGCTTGTTGGTCTGACTGCTTTAGTTCTGGCAGTGAGAATGAGCTCACCATCCAAAAACATCCTCTAAAAATGTAGCCTCTCTTTCCTGTTTAAATAGTTAATGTCAGTATACTTTTTCACAAAGTCTTCTTTAGCAAGTTACTAATAGGTAAGTTCATTTGACAGAGTTTTAAGTTTTATGACTTTACCCTGACCTTGCCCACATGCTGGAACATAGGTTGTAGAACAGTGAAAAGATCAAGAGGAAGCCAAAATTTCTGATCCCCCAAGCGAATCATCAGGAGTGCAGGTCCTGAGAGTTTTTCTGTTTGGGTGAAAGATCTTGGTAGGGGAGAGAGGCATTTCTCAAATGGGAATAAGGTGGTGGTAAGAGCACAGAAACCTCTAAGCCTCTTGGCTTGAAACACCATGCTGAAATTCAGGGTAATTTGGGCATTTCCCTTAGAGAAGCTCTCCACTTCAGTGTTGACCAAGTAAGAGACCTAGTTGTCTGTACCTTTGCCCCTCATTCTCCTGTTTCCAGATGGTCTCCTTAGGTACTAGTTTGGAAATTCAAAACAAAGAGCAAAACCAGTAAACCCTGAAGTCAGCTGAATCTGGTGTCTCCCGTTGACGTGTATCTGATTCTACATTAAGAGAGACTGTACAGGGCATTTGTCTCCTAAGACCTTACCAGCCATCCATGGTAAATGTTTTCTAACATTTTTCTTTGGAATCGTAGCTTGTGTATTCCAAAAAAAAAAAAAAAGGAGGAGGGAGTGATATGGTTAGAGATAATTTTTTCTGGATTCTTTTTCTTCTTATCAATGATGAAGTCACCCATTGAGCCATCGTAGGTGAGCATCTAGTTCATCTTATGCGCCATGGGAGATTGGTGGTGAAGCCCTTAACCTCTGTGCCCTCCTGACCTGTATTTCCCAGTCAGCCCTAGAGGGGAGGCTAGTAAATGTTTGTATAATTCTGTACTCACATAATTATGATGGATCCTGGTGAAGCCCTGATATGATCAAAGTGTTGTCCAGGTCTGCAGAAAGGATATGAGTCAATCTTTTATTTAGGTTTGAGCTATAATTACCTTTTTATTTTGGAGTGCATGAGTTGTCTGTGATTGTTGTACTTGAGATTATCCTTTTTTCCTTTGCTAAAACATGACCCACTTCTTTTTGGTAGCTACAATAAGCTAGAAACATGACTAGGGCTCTGAACTTTGCTTACAGAGTTGGTAACTTTACACCCAGTCTCTCTGCACTAGTTGTCCTCCCCTCTCCTTCCCCAGTTTAATTTGATAAGTTCCAATAAAGTTAATGAGTAAAAAGTGCATCCAGACACAAAGCCTTGCTAATATTATGGGTATTATTCTCAGGTTACCCTCCAGTCTCTTTAATTTACAGCCAAATTTAATTTCCAGGTGACCGCAAAAGTCTTGTAAGATAAGCTCTGGGAAGGACTAATTACTAGTAAGATAGGTGGGCCAAATGGCTCCAGAAATTACTAATGGAGATTTAAACTCAATTGTAGGTCGGGGAATACTAATCCTAGTGTTTTAAAAACTTCTAGAGTCCTGTTGGAAGCTTGCGGATTGATTAACACTGCCACATTCACTGTGACAAAAACGAGGGGTTCCTGGAGTTTCGTTGTTAGGCTGAGCAGAGCGTTGGGGATTTAAAGGAAGACGGTTAGTCACCCAGGGGCCCATTCAGAAAAAGCAGTGACTCTGCCATCTAGGGCATTTGAATGCTTTTCAGGTTCCGCCTCTGATCTTAATTGCTACAAATCTCAGATGTATCTTACAGTTGCTCTTGGCTGAACGAACACTTATGAAGAAAGAAAGGGAAAGTGCCTCTCTGATTTTTCGTTTGTTCAGCAGCAGTACCCTGCTTGGTTACAACTTGCCTGGGAAGTTTTAGGACACAATGTACTTCAGGCGTCTCTCTGCATGTTAGAAATATTAAGAGGGAAAATAAATGCCCCTAAATTGAACTTTCAACTGTACATATACAAGAGAAAATAATTTGCCAATAGGCAGCTCCAGGCTGCAAAACACTTTCTCAGCAGGAAGGAAAATTAAATCTGGCATTTTAGAAAAGTGTTTTTTATCTCAGGGTGGTTTGGGGAGCAAGTAGGGAATAAACACTTTGAAGAAAAAATATTGAATTTGCACAGTCTGAAATGAAAGATTGAAAACCTTTTTATACATATATGCTGGCCGATCAGTAATTCTAGCAGCACAGATAGAGTGGGAAATCTGGCGACACTGAGGCCCTTGGTTGATGAAGCCCACTGGGGCTTCCTCCTTTCCCAGAATCACTTGGAGCCATGTTTCTGCTCTAGTGCTGGAGCAGAAGTGTTTGTTTCTTTTACTTAGGTAACTTGAATTTTCAACCATGTGATAAGTTTCCAAGGCACGGCAGTATATCCAGCTGTCCCATAGCTCTCTCTGTTCTTCTGCAGGCGTCTTTCTTTGTGGTGTACAATATGGTGACAACAGAGGTGATTGCTGTGTTTGAGAATACGTCAGATGAGCTTTTAGAGCTCTTTGAGAACTTCTGTGACCTATTCCGTAATGCTACCCTGCACAGTGAAGTCCAGTTTCCCTGCTCAGCTTCCAGCAACAATTTTGCAAGGCAGATCCAGCGCCGGTAAGCTGTTCCACCAGGCTTAACAGGCTTAATTTTTTTTTTTTTTTTTTTAGAAAATTCATTGGTATTAGGCCAATAGTCATATCGTCTAGGAAACCTGCCCGTATTCTCCCTGCCCACGCAGCTTTGGTTAGGTCTGGCTGTTGTAACCTCTTGTGTCATCCTGGACTTCTCCTTTCTCTCTCTTAGCACCTATGGAATTACTTGTGCATTGTCTGTGATTTCCTCCTAGACTGTATGTGAGCTGCAGAAAAATAGAGACTGTGTCTATTATTTATTGCTATATCCTCAGTGGTACACTGTAAAGCCTTTACATATTTGTTGAATGAGTGGCTAAGGAAATAATTTTAGAACTTTTGGTTAAACGTGGTCTGTTGAACACATGTATTTATCCCTGGTCCATCCCCAAACCCCACTAAAATGACAATAAAGGAATAAGAGGTATAAACTTATAAGAACAAAGAGAATGGGAGAGGAGACATTAGAGACAGGAGATAACAACTGAATTTTGGAAGCTGAAAAGCTAATGGATGAGTGATAACTGACTTGGCATATGTCAGAGAGCAGAAAAAAGACTGCAGAGCTTAGCCATCAAGAAACAAGTTGCCTTGTGCCAGAGAGCTCTGGAAAGGGTCAGAGAAATGGAGGCCCTAAGTCCCTCTGAAGCTACCTGTGAGGTAGGCTGAAATCGGGAGGACTGGGTGAAGTTCTTGAAAGGAAACATCAGACTCTACCTCCCTTGTCTAAGCCTACTCCACCAAATGACTGTCTCTTACCCATCTCAGCAGAAGGCTGGAGGTTTATTCTTTGGAGAAGTTGAACCATGCAGGCTCTGGTTTCACATTCATAAGGCATAGCTGAGAGTAGGGATGAGATATGTCATGCTAAAAACAAGAATTAAGTGAAACTGACATACTGAAGGGTAAAACTCCCATCTGCCTAATCAGATATGACATCTAGGCTTATACTTGCCAGGCAACAGGTTAGAGATTTTTCCCTAGGGAAACTGACCAACCCAAAGAAGGGACTTTCAGATATTGACTTGGAGTCCCTTCACAAAACACCTAGGTCACCCCAAATTGATACCTACCAGTCAGCAAGGCCCTCCTATAAACCAGAACTTCTAATAATTATCTGAGTACATTTTGTGAAATGAGTGGTTACTTTGAGCCAAGGGCCTGAGCAAATCCTACTCTAGTCAGTCAGTGCCTCATTGGATTCCACATACTAAATTGTTCCCTGACCTTAGCCAGTTGTGGAAAGTATCTCCTTTCGGTCCCAAGATGGATCAGACCAGAGTGAATGGATGAATCAGAATAAGCATTCCTGCTACTGGGAAAAATGAGCAAAGCAGATATCTTAATGCAGTGGCATCATATTTATATAAAGGGATAGTACCCAATTAGAAATAGATGGGTATTGATTTTCAGACAACTAACTTGCCTTTTCCCTTTTCTCTAGTTCACACAAATTTTCTGCCTTATTAGCCTTTCTAATTAGTATAGAAGAGGGCCGGCCCCGTGGCTTAGCGGTTAAGTGCGCACACTCCGCTGCTGGCGGCCCGGGTTCGGATCCCGGGCGTGCACCGACACACCGCTTCTCCGGCCATGCTGAGGCCACGTCCCCCATACAGCAACTAGAAGGATGTGCAGCTATGACATACAACTATCTACTGGGGCTTTGGGGAAAAAATAAATAAATAAATAAATAAAATTAGTATAGAAGAATTTTTGGAAGCAGAACGTGGATCAGATTTTGCTTTTTTCATTTTGGAATGAATTTTATTCTTTTAAAATTAACTTTAAAACTAAGCAGATCATTATCAACTAATAAAAGCTGGGTACACTCAGTCAAAACATCAAAGAAGTCACTAGAAGTTAAGCTCCATGGGGCAGGGATTTGTGTCTTTATATTCACTGCCGTATCCACATCACCTAGGCAGTGGCTTTTACTTGGGAGGAGCTTGTTAGGTATTTGTTGGATGAATGAAGTCATCCAGGAATTAGAGGAAGCTATGTTTTCTGAAAATTATTTCAGAAATTGTAGGAAGCCCCAGGAGGAGAAAATAGAAGTTGAATAGAAGGGTGGTCTGCCCAGCTTTGTGATCCTTAAAATTTTTCTTCATACCATCAAAAGATTTTGGAAAACTGCAGATATCCTCACATCAATTTTTAAGTTGATCTTTAAATTTTTTTACTATTAAATTTGAATAGTGGCAGAGGATGCAATTTACAGTGTGTAGTAAACATTGACATTTAAAAATAAAAGTATTACAACACTTATTTTTTTCCAGCTTTATTGAGATATAACTGGCATATAACATTGTGTAAGTATAAGGTGTACAATGTAACACTTGAATATAGCCAAGGGAGTCTAAATACCATAGTAATTTTGTATTCAATATTTGATATAAAAAGTACAGAGCAGATTATTCCTCTACTGTTTGAAATTTTACATTGTTTCTTCTTATCCTCAAATTCATATATCTATTCTATCTCCCCCACAGAATTATATCCTAATGTAACATATTTTATTAACCATCTTATCATACTTTGCTGCATTGAAAATATGTATATATAAGTTGAAATTATTTTTTTTCTTGTGAACACATGGCTCTAAATGCTCAAATTTACAATCTCCAATAATCTTTTGGTAAAAATAAATAAAAATGGGAGCCAGCCCTGTGGCGTAGTGGTTAAGTTCAGTGTGCTCCACTTTGGCGACCGGGGGCTCGTGGGTTTGGATCCTGGGCGCGGACCTACACTGCTCATCAAGCCATCTGTGGCGGTATCCCACAGACAAAATAGAGGAAAATTGGCACAGATGTTAGCTCAGGGCCAATGTTCCTCAGCAAAAAATAAATAAATAAAAATTGATCCATTATAGGTTAGAATAAATCTTTAAGGGAAAAAATGGGCACTAAGGATCACGAGTCACTTAAGGAAAGCCTTTGTCTTGAAAGATAGAGACCAAAATAAAACAGACAGTATAAAGAATAAAGAAACAACATTGTATTCACTGAAGTAATTAAAGCTATAAAATAGGAACATTCCTAAAATAGTGATATGCTTTAGAAATGTAAACTTTGTTAGATATACGTAGTTGAGGAACTCTCCAAGAAAGGAGAATAAAAAGATAAGAGTAGGAAAATGGGAGAGAAACGATAAAAAAAAATTAGAAGATTTGCTCAGGAGGTCCAATATCTATCTAATTCCAGAAGGGGCAGTAGAGAAAATGAAGGGGAGGAAATAATGTGAGACAGTTTTCCAGTACCAAAGAATATAAATTTCCAGATTGGCAAGGACCATCCAGTGGTAGGCTGGAGCTGGCTTGTACTGGCTCATGAGAGCCAATTGTTAAACTTTCAGGAATTTTTGCAAGCTGATTGTTAAACAAGGCCATTATTAAAAATTAATTATTTACTAATTGTTATTTCCTAATTATTTTACTATTTATGCTCTTGAGAGTATTTGTATCTATTTTATCTGTATTGTGAAAATACTGTATAATGATGTGCTACTGCTCATCTCTTGACAACTCTGCATTCAGTGGTGTCACGTTGGTATCTTAAAATTGACCACAGCAGGAGGAATTAAACCACAGAAATTGGCAAGCTCTGTAAATCATGCCTTTTTTCCACTCAGAGAAATAACTATTAAACCTTTATTAGCACATCAGTGGCTTCATTAAGTACACAGTACAATCAATGAAAAGAAAGACCTATACTAAGACATATCATCATGAAATTTTAGAACATTGGGGATAAAGAGAAAATTGTAAAAACTTTCAGAAAGAACATACGTTTTACATATAAAAAAATAAGTCATCTGAATAGCATTGGACTTAGCAATAATAAGTCTGAAAGCTTGAAGCCATTAAAATCATGGCCTCAGAATTCTGTGAAAAAAATGATTTCCAAGCTAGAATTCTACATCCAAATAGTAGGGTGGAACAAAGACATTTTCAGACATGTAAGATCTCAAAAAATTACCCCCCATCTACCTTTTCTAAGGAAGCCTCTGGAAGATGTATTTTCCCAATAAACCACAAAAGAATGGTACAGGAAATAGAGAGTCTGACACTGGGGAGAAGCAAAGAGAATTCCAAGGGTGATGGTAAAGGAAAGTTCCAGGATGACAGACCACCATGTGGATCAGGTGGAAGCAAGAGGGTGGAGGTTTCCAAGAGGGGTGTATCCAGGGAAATGTTAAAATCATTAGAATATCTGGTGAGTTTGAGTATATTAAGAAGAGATGGTCAGTTCTGTTCTAGCAGGGTTGTCAGCATAGGCCTCACTGAGAAGGTGCTATTTGAGCAAAGCTTTTGAAGGAGGTCAGGGAGCAAGCCGTGTGGGTGTGGACGTCGGAGGGAAGAATATACCAAGCGAAGGGAATATCAAATGTCAAGGTCCTGAGATAGGTCTCATGCATTTGAGGAACACCAGGGAGGTCAGTGCGGCTGGGCTGGAGTGAGCAGGAGGCAGACTAAAGCTTTGGCTTTAGCTCTGAATGTGATTGTGGAGTGTTTGAGCAGAGTGTCGGGATCTCACTTCAATTTTAGCAGAATTACTCTGGCTGCTGTGTTAATGATAGACTGTAGGAGAATAGGGTGGAAGCAGGGACACCAGTTAGTAGACTATTGCAATGACCCAATAAATAAAATGATTGCATTCTGTTTCCTGCCACTAGGATTTCAGTTCTTTTTTGTTCATTTATAATATCCTAAGCACCTAAAAGATAACCTGGCACGTACTAGGCCATCAGTAGTTATTTGTTGGTTGAAAAATGGTGGCTTGGATCAGGATCGTAACATTGGGGGTGTATTCTATCTTAATGTATTTTGAAGATAGAGCCCAAAAGATTAGTGGAGGATGGGATATGGGCTGTGAAAGAGCAAAGTCAAAGATGATTCTAACATTTTTGGCTTAATAACTTGCAAGAGAGAGTTACCATGAAACTGTGATGGCAAAGCTTGTGGGTGGAGCAGGTTTAGGGGAGACGATCAGAAGTTCTTTAAGTGGAGAGGTTAGTAGTTTCTCTGAGGAAGGAGTGTCAGATCCTCCTGATAGGTCAAGTGTGATGAGGACTGATAACCAGCTACTGGAATTAGCAACATGGTGATCATTGGTGACCTTGATGAGAGTAGTTTCAGTGAGATGATGGAGGTGAAAGCCTGTTTGGAGTGGGTTTAAGAAAGAATGGGAGGAGAAGAATTGGAGACAGTACGTAAAGTGTTTTGAGGAGAGCTGAAAAATTGTGCATTAGCTGTAAGGATAAGCAGTGTTAAGTTTTTGTTTTTGTTATTTTCTAAATGGGGGGAAAAGTGGTATGTTTGTATGCAGATGGGACTGATCCTATAGATAGGGGAGAAATTGATGGTTTAGGAAAAGGGGTGGGGGAGAATTGGTTAAGTAAATGGGAGGGAATGGGTCCTAGTGCCCAAGTAGAGGGATTGGCCTTACAAGGCAGCAGAGACAATTATATAGGTACATATGTGCTGGTGGGAGGTTTAAAAAGTTCTCTTCTCATTGCTTCTGTTTTTCAGTAACAAAGTAGGCAGTGCTACTAGGGGCTGGTGACCATGGAGGAAGGGGGTTGACATAGTCATCAAAGAGAATGGGAGACTCACTGGACTGTGGGAATGTAGTATGAGTACCCCGCAACATTAAGGGCCTACATGAGGTTCATGGTTATAAATTTAAAGTGAGCATTTTTGTATGTTTTTCTCCACCCATAGAGAAAACGGAGTGGATACAGGCATGGACTAGGAAGAGTTGAGCTTCACTGGAGTTGTAGTTTTTCCAAGTAACTACCACAAAGCAAGAGCAGACAAGGTTGTTGAGGGTGAGTGCAGTGGGGTGATTTTAATGACTGACTGTGGAATTTAAGCTGGCTAAGGAAAGAAGGAAGGACCTGATGAGGGTGTAGGATGGCAAAAAGTTGGTAGAATCAATGGATTGTAGGTCTCATTGAGGTTGAAGGATTGTTGAAGCTGGGATGAGTAGAGGGTCTGAGCTGGAAAAATAACAGAAAAGATAGTTGGAGAGTGTGGTACTCTACCCTGAGATTACAGAGGGCTTGCAGTCATTGGTAATGGTGAGATTGAGGGTATGACTGTGGGAATGAGTGGCTGAGGCAGAGAGGAGGTCCAGGAACTAGGAGGCCATGATGTTGGAAGGATCATCTCTGAGAATTTGGAAATCACCATGAATTAAGAGAGGTATAGTTGGAGTGACAGTGAGCCAGGAGTTAAATGGGTGAAGCCATCAGAGGGATGACTGCTTCATCTTGTAGTCAGTGAGAAGCATGGCGACTGGAGGTGGTAGGTGCTGCTGGGGAAGAGGAACTGGTTCAATGTATAGATTCTCATGGAGGCTTTTGACTTTGTCATGGAGGATCGTGACAAAGCTGTGGCCCAGCCCCCATCATTTGAAACCACCTTTTGAAGCCTGAGCCAGGCAAGGTTGGAGGGTAGGTTAGGAGATGCAGTACTAGATCTTGGCTGAAAAAGGGCTGAAAATCAAAGAGCCCAGGATCTTTGATTCTAGTTCAAATGAAAGGGAAAGAAATAAATTCTGTTTGGCCCAAGGTTTAATTTTATGATTTACACTGAGGCTGTGAAAATTAATGTCAAGAGGAGTAATGGAAAAGCAGTGTTGATAGCTAGGCTTTCTTCTGGGGGAACTGAGAAGTGTTAATATCCATCTAGCAGCACAGGTTAACAGTGAAGACAAAAATCAAAACCCATTGAATCAGTCTTCCGGTCTCATCACAGTTAGGAACAGTCAAGTTTTTTATTTTTTTAGTTTTTATTCCATTAGTTCCAGGGATAAGATGTTATATCATATCATCCCCCCGGACTAAAAAAAAATTATTTTCCCTTTGATTGTTAAAACATATGATATGCTTTGATATAGAGATTTTTAAAAATACATACTGATAGTTGACATTCTTTCTAAGAAACTGTAGGAAAGTGAAAAAGAAGAAAAAAAAATCCAAAATGTCATTACATAAACACAACTATTACCATTTTGATGTATTTCTACCAGTCTTTTTTTTAGGCATATATTTTTTTCTTTGTATTTTTAATCATACTATGTGGATAGAATATAGCCAATTTCTTTTACTTACCATTATGATAAACATTTCCTCTGTTACCATATACTCTTTAAAAATTGTAGTTTTCCATTAGGTTTTTAATTTTTCCATCAGTTTTTCATTGTCATAAACAATGCTGTGTTGAATGTGCACAGAGATTTTTCTGCATATAGGGTTGCTTCCTTAGGGTAAATTTCCAGAAGAATAGAAGTACTTGGTCAAAGGGTATTAAATTTAGTATTCATTACAATTGTGAGAAATGACTGCTTCATTATTATTAAAGATAAATTAGATATGTGACTCTGTGTCCATGTTACTCTTGTAGATATTGATGTTTCTGCAGGAATATAGGTAGCTAGCTCCAAACTTTATTTAAACAAAGAATGAGTAATCTGTCAAAAGGTTTGATGAAAGTTGGCTTATAACTGATCCCAAGAAGAGTCAGAGAGAGGCTGCTTCTCTTCAGGATTCTCTGTTCTCTATAACTCCTTTCTAATGCAATGTAAGGCTATTATTTGGGGAAAGTAAGTTTGAATAGAAATAGCTGTCATAGATTAGTTAGACTCATTTTAGACTTATTTGTAGAGTCTTTGTTAACTTTCCTAAAGTAACTTAATGTTTCTAATTCTGTTTTCTGCTTTTTGAGAGTATTTGTAGCTAGGCAGACTTGTGATGTATGAGAGTTCTGACTTCATTTAGTGTCTTGATTTCTGTTTACAGAATGAGTTGTTTTTAGACATATGTTTGTCAATTTAACATCCACGGCAGCTTTGTGCGCCCACTAACACAGCCTTCCTCACTGGTGCTTTCTTGTAGGTTTAAAGACACTATTGTCAATGCCAAGTATGGAGGGCACACGGAGGCAGTACGCCGGCTGCTGGGTCAGCTGCCCATCAGCGCCCAGTCTTACAGCGGTAGCCCCTACCTCGATTTGTCTCTCTTCAGCTACGATGACAAGTGGGTGTCGGTCATGGAGCGGCCCAAGACTTGTGGAGATCACCCTATCAGGTACTGTCACTGCTTCAACCACGAGCCACCTAAGGCCTGAAGAAGGTCATGTCCTCTTTCTCTTCTTCTTGGGCACCATTTCACCGTGACTGTGTCCACTTGTACTCGGGGTGAATTGAAAGGGAAGACTATTTGTATAATGTGGTGAGCGCTTTGATCATTTAGGCACTAGTCTGATAAATTAACTAGTTCTACTTTTTGCTTCTCATCAAAACATCCAATTCAGATCAGTATTGTTCCCTTTTAAAGGTATCCAGGAAAGGAAACTATACTTTTCCATTTAATAATCTAATACCAATTCGAAATAGTGTTTATAGTTTAGACTTTTTAATTTTATCTAGCTCAGATTCTTTTATTCCCCCATGTTATCTAGTAGAAAAGATAGCAGAGACAATTTGGGGAATAGACAGGTTTTGGAGAAACTCATGCTTCCTCACATGGAGGAATTTTGGAATGTAGATGACTGTATTATTGCTAGAACCCTGAAATAATCTCTTACAAGCAGTCCCTGCCTCGCAGATGTCCGGTTCACAGACCTGCCTGTCTCTCCGTGTCGGGAGCCTGTGTTGTTCTGTGTGCTGTAACAGGTCCTGCCCCCACTCTCACTAGTGGGGTTATTTCAAGGGAGGTGTGTTCCTGGAGCCCTGAGCTGGAGCGTGGAAGGTCTTTTTCACATAGAAACAATGGCAGTTGGTATTGCGTAGTCCAGCTTCATTGTGTATTAAATAGGCTTGGGTAACATATTCTGTTCAATTAATCACCATTCCTAATATAGCCTTTGGGAAATTGCAGTCATGTTCCAAAAACCAGTTAAAAAATTTTTTTTTATTATGGAAAGTTTTAAACATATAAAAAGTAGAAGAGGTCATGAACCTCCGTGTTCCCCTCAGACAGCTTTAGTAGTTATCTCCTCATGGTCAATGTTGTTTCATCTCTTTCCACCACAACCACTACTCCTTCCTCTCTGGATTGCCACCCGGGATTATTCTGAAGCACATCCCAGGTATCATAGCATTTTCCTCATAAATATTTCAGTCTGAATTTCTATAAGATAAGGAGTTAAAAAAATACAACTCAGTACCATTATTCCATCTTAAGAAAATTAACAGTTTATTAAGACCACCAAATATCGGTCAGTTTTCACATTTCCCTATTGTCTTGTAAATGTTCTTTTTACAGTTGGTTTGTTCCAGTCATGATCTAAACAAGGTTCATATGTTGCATTTGGTTGCTATTCCCTTAAGTCTTTTTTTTTTGGTGAGGAAGATCAGCCTTGTGCTAACATCCATTGCCAGTCTTCCTCTTTTTGCTGAGAAAGATTAGCCCTGAGCTAACATCTGTGCCCATCCTCTTCCATTTTTTGTATATGGGATGCCACCACAGAATGGCTTGACGAGTGGTGCACAGGTCTGCACCCAGGATCCAAACCTGCAAACCCTGGACCGCCAAAGTGAAGTGTGCAAACTTAACCACTATGCCATTGGGCCAGCCCTCCCCTTAAGTCTTTTTTATTCTGTAGGTCCTGCTTCTCTTTCATTTTCCTTGCAATGAAATTGTTGAAGAAACCAAGTTGTTGGTCCTGTAGTGTTCCCTACATTCTAGATTTTACTCATTGCATTCCTGGAGTAGTAGTTACTATCTTTCTCATTCCCCCATATTTCCTGTAAACTGGTAGTTAGATTTAGAAGCTCAAACAACTCACTTTAAATCACAGGCCCTTTATGTGTTGGGGACTATGTGGGAAGGTGAATGTGATGTTCACACATAAAAGCATATAATGGGCCTCGTTTGATACCGTCGTAAAGGAGCATGAGCTACGAGACACATTTCTCTCCTTTCTGACTTCCCTGACTTTCTCATTTGAAAAAATTAACATAAGTAACAAATCTGGAAATGCCATTACCCCTGACTAATGGGGTTTTTCTTGAAATTCTTATTTATTTTTAATTTAAAATGAAAATGTAAAGCTATTAAAGGCATTTGAAGAGCTAATGCCATTACTTTCATACCTTTATTGTATATGCCATTCTAGTCTTTGTCAGTATGCATGTTTACATTTATACAGTTGTAATCATGGTTAGCATAATACTTTGTAGTCTGCTTTTATTTTATAAACACGTTGTTACATAGTCCTCACAGTTAGAGTCCTAATGACAGCATATTATTCCATCAAGTAAATGTACCTTATTTAACTGTTCTCCTATTACAGAGCATTTACTCTCTTTCTGCATTTTTACATTAGAGCTAATGCTGTGGTAGCCATCTTTATTCATGTTACTGTTTACTTGGTTTAAGTTAAATTCTGAGGATATAAATTCTTGGAAACGGGATTATTGAGTCCAAGGGTATGAATATCTTTATGTCTACTATGTATTTGCTTTCCGAAAGGGAAATTATAGAGCTCTTCATTTGCTAGAACTTTTCCCAATTCAGCCCCAACCCTGCTGATCATCTCTAGTTCCCAATACCACAGGGCACTTCTTTTGCGTATGGGAAAAGGTATTTAAGTACTGGGATGGATGGAAGCATCTTTAGTCTTACTGTATTAGATGAAAAGTTAAAAACTGCTTAGTATTTTGTTTTTGTGTGTGAAAAAGAAGAACCTTCCAAAAGAATTTATTTTTAAAAATGAAAAACTAAAATTGGGCTTAGATTTGCACTGTCCTTTATGGAAGCCACTAGCCACATGTTGTTGTTGAGTACTTAAAATGTGACTAGTCCAAGGTGAGATGTGCTCAAGTGTCAAATACACGTCAGATTTCAAAGGCTTAGTACAGAAAAAAAGAATCTGAAATATCTCATTAACATTTTTTATGTTGATTATAGGTTAAAATAATATTTTGGATGCCAATATTGAGTTAAATAAAATGTATTATTAAAATTAATTTCACCTTTTTCTTTTTACCTTTTTTAATGTGACTGCCTCAGAATTTAAAGTGACACATGTGGCTTGCATTTCATTTCTAGCCCTGGCCTAGACAATCTTGGGGCAGGTAGCTTCTGGAAAGGGGGAGGCTGTAACTAAGGGTCATCTTGGGAAAGAGAAGTGACCAGTGACTCAGGACAATATAATAAAATTCATAATCACCCTGCCTGTAAAATGAGCTGATCAGACAAAGGTGATTTTGTAGTTCGGATAACCTGGGGCTGAAGTCAGAGGGGATTTCATTAGTAAGGGTAAGTAATGAGTTGCCACATTTTCCTGATGTTCAGATTTCAAGATGGTGATGAATGTCTATACCATGCTCTCTTTCTCTTCTTGTTCTGTTCAGGTTCTATGCCCGGGACTCTGGTCTGCTCAAGTTTGAGATCCAGGCAGGCTTACTAGGCCGCCCCATCAACCACACAGTGCGACGCCTTGTTGCCTTCACCTTTCACCCTTTTGAGCCTTTTGCTATTTCCGTGCAGAGGACTAATGCTGAGTATGTTGTCAACTTCCATATGCGACACTGCTGCACGTAGGTGCCTCACCAAAGCCAGGTTATCTGGTCTTCCAAGACTTTGCCTTCTTCTTTTCTCTGAACTGTAAAGCAAAAGCTCCTGACTACCAGCTTTGTTGGTTCCAGACTGGTAAACCTCAGATGGGAGAGCCGGAGAGAGGAGCGAGGGTGGCTCAGCTAATGGAATTTTTTATTGTATACAAAAAACTACTGATTGACTTAAAGTCCTCTTGCCTTTTCCTGTGGGAATGCCCAGGATTAATTAAGTCCATTTAATTTTTGTTTTATTTTGCATTTTATTGCTATGAAGATGAGAGCATTACACCTTTACCCCCCTCATGTCACTTCTTTGGCATTATGGTATGCAGCCTGAAGCAGGTAAATCTTGTTTACTCATGAGATCTGTGTATATCCTTTCCACTTAGCCAACAAGCAGGGCTATCTTTATAAGAAAAAACAATAAAGCCTTGGTATTTTCTTACTTAAATATGTCCTGTTTGATGACTGCCTTATGTTCTGATCTCAACCATACATGGGTTCCAGGGAGGACTATGAAAGGGACTAGAGGCCATGGATCCAGCAGATGCTCTTGGGAGAACTGAGTGGTGTGTGCCAGCATGGAAGACAGTTATCTGCCAGGATTGTTTCCTTCCCTCGGGTTTTCTCCTGGTAATTGTTACAGCTGGAGGAACTGGGCATAATTGCACATTCTCATGTGGAAGCATGCTCCCATCTGTACCATCTGTGTTGTGCGGGAGGAAGAGTGAGCAGTTCTCTTTGGCCATAGCAGAAACAAACACCGTGTAGCATGTACTGTAATTTGGGTAGTGGGAGTTGGCAAGCTCCAGGTGTCCCTGAAGAGATCAGACTGGTTGTTCCTGGATGGCTGAGCCATCACAGCTCTCCTACAAGTACCTGCTGGCCCCCAGCCAGCATTCCTCTCTCACATCAGCTAGTCCCCTCCAGAGGGCTTGTCAGGCTGTTTATGTTTCATCTTCATAATGTACCCGCCATTTATGTAGTAAGCATGTTTAGTAACATCTGACTTTGAAGGTAGCTTTGAAATGTTGGGTTTCAGAGCAGGCTGTGAAAGGAGCCGTGGATGCTAACAGCTGGATCCTGTATCCCTCTACCATCCAGACTGACTTCCTTTGAGAACATAAGAAATGTGGTATGAGATGCCAAGCCCCACCAAAAACAGTTCAGCTAATTTTATCATCTTCAATATTGGACAGCTAAGTTTATTCTCATTCAACACAGGATTTGAGCACCTGCTATGAGTCAAGTAGATGCTGTGCCACGATGTTAAGGATGAGGAAAGAAATAAGCAAATAAAGAGAATTATAATGCAAAATGGTAAGAGTTCCAAAATTATAAGTCTGGAAACAGTGGAGAGGGATGCAGGAAAAGCAGAGAAGGAAAGCTATACCGGGGAAGGGACAGTGGAACTGGATCAATGGGAGTGTGTTATGTGAACCAGGGCAGAGGGCTTTTCGAGGAGAGACTCAGCATTTGCAAGGGCATAGAAGTATGTAAAGGGCTGTCGAGGTTTGAAGTGGCAATCTAATATGGCTACAGCACAAGCTGGCGGTGGTGGGGGGCGGGCAGAGAACAGTGACTGAATCATGAAGAGAAGTCTTGGGCGTGGTGCTAGGGTTTTATGCACGAAAGGCATAATAGAATCTCACAAAGATAACTTGCAGCAGTCTGAAAGATGAGAGAGAGGGAGGCCAGACAAGTTGGTGGTGGGAATCCACAGGAGAATGGGAGGACTTGAACGACATCTGGGCATCTGGATGGATGAAACACTCTAGACTCTTTGTAGGCCATGACAAAATCAAGGTCCCAAAGCAGTCACATGTTTGTGGGGCCGAGCGAACCTTTCTTTATAGAAGCACTTTACCTGCAGCTTTTTCTTTGTACCAGGTTGCTTGATTGTGCCTGAGTACTTGGGAGAGTGGAACAAGCATGGAGTGTGAAGTGGCTTGAGCCTCAGTGTGAATCCTGGCCCTTTGGCTCCTTAGCTGTGTGGCCATGGGCCGATTTCCTAGCCTTTCTGAGGCTAATATGCACTTCCCTCCACCTTAGTCATACATTCCCTTAGTTATATCTTTGGTCTTTTCATCACCTCTAACCACCACCGACAAAGTCTTAATTTCATACACTCCCCTCTGACCTGCCTCTTATAGCCCTTCACCTTACTCACTTTACTACCTCCACAGACGATCTTTGACCTCAGTGAAGCCTCGAATAACCTGACCCAACCTGGACCAGTTAGGGTAAGTTAAACTGTTTTAACTAAAACACCCCACAATGCAATGGCTCAACCCAGATAGGAGTTTTTCTCTCTCAGGTGACAGCACAGGACAGATGTTCCTAGTCAATGAGTGGTTCTGCCGTACACAGCCATTCAGGGACCCAAGTCCCTTTCATCTTGATCCCCTGTGGCATTGTGCTGGATTGAGCATGGGGAGAGGGTGAAAGGGTGTGGAGGAGGCTCTGCCTGGTCTTAACGCCCCTGTCCATTAGGGGCACACGTCACTGCCGCTCGAGTTGGAGAGATCGCAATCCCATGGCCACATATAGCAAACGAGAGAGCCCGGGAAATGTAGTGTGCCTGACCAGCCAGGTGCCGGGTCCTCTTGTGATCACATGGAGGGGAAATGAGTTTTGGTGGACAGCTAGCTGTCGCCTCCCCTCGGGTCCTCTCCTCTTTCCCTATTCAGCCCAGGTTGTGTAGTCTATCACTGTGGTCACTCCCTTGCAATCGCCGTTAATTCCTTGTTTCTCCTCCTCCTTTATGCTAATTTAGAAAAACCTCAACTCTGTACATGTCTGAGTCTGAATAGCTGGAAATTGCCACAGAAAAACCACGTCTGTTCTTGAATTCATGACCACAAGCCTAAATGAGCGCTCAAGACTGCTGAGCAATCCTCATATACTTTCCTTGTCTGTTTACTTTCCCACTCCCTGAAATTGCTGTTTTATACCTTCACCTCTCTTCAAAACCCCTCCCCCCATTTCTCACGGATCACCTTGCCACCTGCTTCATGGCAGAAATAGAAACAATCAGGTGGGAATTCCCTTCTCGTTCCTTTACCATATCAACCACGTGACTTGCACCTGTGCTCATTCTCTGCCTTTCCTCCTGAATGAAATATCTCTGCTTCTATGAAAGGCCAACTTCTCCACCTGTTCACTGAATCCTATCTCCTTTTGACTTCTCAAGGTCTTTGCTTCTTCGATTATTTTCTCTCCTGCATCATCTTTCTCTTGATAGGCCATTCCTGTTGGCATATAGATAAGCTCTACGATCTTCCTTCTTTAAAAACTGCTTTGGCCCCATATTCCCCTTTAGTTACTGCCCGTTTCTCTGCTAACCTTCACAGAAAAACTTCTTGAAAGAGTTGTCTAAATTAAATTTTTCACTTCCCCAAATCCCATTTTTCCTCAACCTACTTCCATATAGGTTTCTGTCCCCATCACTCCACTGAAACTGCAGTTGTCTAGGTCGCCAGTGATTTCATGTTGCCAATACAGTGCTCACCTCTTGTCTGTCTCTTACTCAGCCTCCCAACGTTAGACATAATTCATTTCTCTCTATTTCAAGAAACACTTGCTTCTCTTGATTTCCAGGACAGTACATGTTTCTGGTTTTCTTCCTGCCTTACTGATTGTTGCTTCTTGGTTCCCTTTGCTGGCTTCTCCTCCTCTGCTCTCCCTTTAGATGTTGGAGTGCCCCAGCCTTCAGCCTTGGATCCTTACCTCTTTTTCTCTATATATTCTTTCTTTAGTTGATTTCATCCATTCCCATAGTTTTAAATCCTAGTCATATGCTGATGTCTCTCAAAGTTCTAACTCCAGCCCCGACCACTTCCTTGAGCTCCAAATTCAAATATCCCATGGCTTACACGGCGTCTTTGTTTGGATATCTCATAGGCATTTCAAAACTAGCACGTTCAAAACAATGCTCCTGATTCCCACCCCCACCTCCAACCTGTTTTTCCTCCAAGATTTCCCATATGGCTTCAGTGTCTACCTGTTTACTTGAACCAAAAACTTAGGAATTATTTTCACTTTCTCTTTTTTCTATCCCCCTTCTTTCCTTCCACCATCCACATACCTGACTTCACTCGAAGGATGTGTCCTGAGCAATCAATCGTGATAGTCGTATACTCCTTGCTTATAACTAGAGCTAGAACTAGATCAAAACTGTCAGCATAAGGGATTAATTTAGGAGTATCCTGTGACTTAATTCAGGTCAATAATACCATAAGGTAAAGGTTTCTGGGACTTCTGGGGGGAACAATTCTCTTTGAAGATGTCGGTCAGGAAACATGTAGCTCACATTTCCACTATCCAGCACCTTACGATCATACTCAAAAAGAATCAACCTTAGGATGAAGCTGATCTGGATGGCAGAATGAAGAGGAAAGAAACTGGGCTGTAGATGATGTTGTTGGTTAACTAGATCACACAACCCTGAAACCCACCGTACACCTGGATTCCAGTTCTGTGAGACAATAACTTTCCTGACTATTTAAGCCACTTTGAATTGGATTATCTGTTTCTTGTAGTTGAAAGCAAATTAATAGATGCAAAGAGAAAGGCAGGTCCCCTGTGGAGAGTCACAAAATTCCTGATGGCTGGGTGCCTTCTTAGATTCAGTTCCAGCTTCCATGAGACCCTATGATTTCTGTTCTTGGATTCCTATTCTTGGATTTCTGTAAGATTCCTCAGTCTCCTATAGCCCCCTGCAGCCACACCTGAGCTGGCCTGGCAGTTTCTTTTAACTAAGGATGTAACTAAAATGGGAAATAAAGCACTCAGCCCATTGAGTACTTGACCCGTATTAAGTTCTCAACCCCGATGTGTTTGTTTATATTAACTTTGTTTCTAAAAGATGTAAGGCTGCTCTCAGTAAATCTAGTGTCTTCTCTCCACAAATGTCCATGAATCTTAAGAATCTTTGGAGAAACAAGTTCTTTGGAACCAAAATGTTTAAGAAAAACAGATACTTCAGGAGATGTATCTTTCAGATCTGAATTCTTCCCTGAAGCTCTCTCCTCTCATCCCTGCTCTGCAGGAAGCTGACATGTCAGTGATCTGGGGGAAGCTGCTCTGGATCTTTGGGGAGAAAGCTTCCATTTCAATTTAGCAAAACCCTTTCATTCAGAGTCCTTGCGGAGAAGCACAGTATAAATCAGTGTAAAGCCTAAATTAGATAATTTTTAAAAGAACGGTATCTTCATTATTTTCAAGTACACAGAGTAACTCCATCTTAGCCGTGAAGTGTTCTTTTGTAGAAGCCCTTCGGGACTTTCCTTAATGAGTAGATTATAATTATTGGTAATCAGCATAACAGTTCTCTGCAATGCGTGCTTTGAAAGCAATTGAGCATATTAAGTGATTTTGATGTTCCGGGGGCAATTTTGTTTACAACATTAATCTGCTCAGAGTATACCCTTTATAGCTATAACCCTCTGTTGTTTAAAAAAAAATTCTGAAGGCTCTCCATCATACAACATTTGATTAGCAGAGGCAGAAATAATGCAGGAGGCAGAGGGATGCATAGCAGACTCAGATTCTTTACCTACGGTGCCCTGATAGAATTACAGGAACAGCTCAGGCTTACAAGTGACACCTGGTGCAAACCCTGGCTCTGTCACCCACCAGCTATGATAATAAGAACTTTACTGAGTCTCAGTTTCTCTTCTGTAAAATGGGGAAATTTCTACTCTGCAGTGTTGATTTGAGCACTAAATGAGTATTAATTAAAGCTCTTAATACAGACTACTCAATAAAAGCTGGCTGCCTTCTCCTCTCTAGATCTCTTGGCCCGTGTGGGAGGCTCTCCTACGTCCTTGGTGTCACAGAGACTGCACCCAGCCCTGGCAGTACCTCTTCATTCCCCATGACCAAGCAACATAAGCTTGCCCCTTCTCCAGGCCCAGCCTCTGCTCACCCACTGGAGACCAGTGGCATCCAAGGTGGTGCCATTCTGCTGCCATAGTCTCTGTCTCCAGCAAACCCAGGTCTGAGAAGACCAGAACATCCTAACCCTCTTTGTAGCCAAACACATTGGATAAAAGGAGCTTTGTTTGGGGAGAGTTTGTTATTGTTGTTGATTATGAACATTTATTAAGAGCTTACTATGGGCCAGAAGCTATGCTAAGCACCTTATATAGGAAGGTGTTTACATCAGTTCATCAATTCTGAGATGCATTTTTCCAAATTAGAGTGTATCTGAAGTTGGCATCAGTGTCAGCCACGCAGCAGTTGTGACATCACTGCTGTCATCGCTTGTGCCTGTGCAAATTGAGCATGCTCTTCATATTGTCATCATTTCTGTTGAGTAATATGCATTGTTGATACTACGTGTTAAATGTACATGCTGTTTAAGATGTCTTCAAAAAGATTATACTACGAATCAGTATTATAATGAAAGGTTATTTTGTACTTAGAAAGGCATAGAAGCAGAGCAGGGGGTTAATTTTGGTATTAGCGAAGCAAGGGTTTGCCACTGGAGGAATTAACTCGGGGCCATATTTTTTGCAAAGTAGCAACCAAGTGCTTTTCAGAACTAAGAAAGAAAGACACTTACTAGTAAATGAAGTTTTACTGACATGCTAAGATTCGTGCAAAAGGATTGCCTATCAAACACCAAACAAGGCAAATGAATGAAGAGGAAATTGTCACATCCCTTGGAATAAATGGAAGAAGTTTTAATGCAATGAGAGGCCTGTGTGACCCATGCAGAGCACAGGACTAATCATTAAGGCATGAACCAATTGGTCAGAAACTTCTTGCTGACTTTGAACAGAAGCTGATTAACTTCCAGGGATATGTGATTCAATATAGGAAAAAAAATGAAACTAGAACTGATGAATAAAATGCTGGTGAAACTGGGTGCTCTTCAGCATGCCTCAAATGCCTCTAATCTAAAAAAGGCCTAAAATGCTCTTTGAGTAAGTGTATGTTTTAAGGGTACTGGGATTTGTTTTAACTAGTCCTGGTGAGACACAGAAAAGGAAACGACTGTCGTAAAGGAAGAAGTCTCTAGAAATAGGCGTGGCAAGCCATGCAGGGCCACACGGGAAAGCACCTGAGTCAACCAGGAGGCAGAGGGTGTGAGGGGCAAGTGTGGGAAGAGACTTTATTGTGGTTTCTACAAGAAGGAGCAGGCAATGCAGGGTGAGTAGGCTTGGGACTGGCTAATTTGAATAATTTTGGTGGGCTCTGGGACATGGAGGCTGTCCATACTTGTCTGATACCTGGCTCCAGGGTGATTAAGGCAACTGGATAGTGGCCCAGAGTGTGAGAGCCCCATAAAAGAGGTGATTGGGTTCTGGCTCTGGATTGGTTGATGTGCATATGAAGGTGCACTCCCAGGCGAGTTGTTTGCTATCTCTATGAATTAGCTAACCCTGGGAGGGGCAGTCCCTACAGGGTCAGCAAGGCCCCAAGATGTCAAAGCAACAGAAAATACAAGGCATGGTTAATACAATATGAAATAGTAATTCCAAGTAATAAAAAAGCATTGTCGTGATTTAATTATCTGGGTTCTTTTCTGTTAGTGACACATTGTGGTAGCCAGCCTCCAAGATGGCCCACAGTGATTCCACCTCCTAGATTCATGCTCTTATGTAGTCCGCTTCCACATGGTATCAGGATTGGTCTATGTGGCCAATAAAACACAGTGGAAGTGATGGTGCATCACATTCGAGGATAGGTTATAAAAGACATTTCAAGGTACCCACCTTCTGCACCCACCTCACCCCCTTGATTACTCACTCTGGGGGAAAACAGCTATCATGTCATGAAGACACTCAGACAACCTTCTGGAGAGACCCATTTAGCGAGGAACTGAGGCTTCCTGCCAATAGCCATGTGAGTGAGATATTTTGGAAATGGATCCTCCAGCCCCACTCAAGCCTGCAGATGACTGCAGCCTCATGAGAGACCCTGAGCAAGAACCACCTGGCCAAGCCACTCCCAGATTCTTGACTCTCAGAAAGTGTGTGCGATAAATGTTTTAAGCTGCTGAGTTTGGGGTGTAATTTGTTACATAGCAATATGTAATTATCATGCACATAAATAATGGCATCTTTTGCAATATGACACCTTATATTTGAAAAATGCAGTATTGTTACCCCCCAATGTGGGGCCTTCTGCTCGCTGCAAGACATGCCAATAGTCAAGAGGCAAGGTGGTAGGAGAAAATGGACTTTTTATTACAGCTTGCTAGTAAGATGGAAGATGGCCGACTCATGTCCAAAAGAACCATCTTAAGGGGGCATGAAATCTTACAGCAGTTATAGAGGCCATTGGGTTATCGGGGAGGGGGTTAGGAATGTTGACCCTCTGATGTTACACACTGGGAGTGCCACACCAGATCTTTCAGTTTTCACTGATGATGGCTATCAGCATAGACTCTCTGTTTGGGGGTCATCACATTCCTAAGGAACTCAAAAAAACAAAGTTATTATCTTATCACAGCTGGGAGGTACATGCACAAGCAGGGGTCGTAAAATCTACAGAGCAGTTTTAGATCTCCTGGAGGGTGCAGATCCAGCTGGGTTAGTTTATCAGAGGTCATTCAAAGTTATAATAGAGTTTTTCTTTTCTACAATATGGGTTCCCTTATATCAACCTTGTCTTGAGCCGGTATCAGTATTATCCCCATTTTGTAAAAAAACTGACCTCCGAGAGATTAAGTGATTTGCTCAAAGTTTCATTACTAGTTAATGGCAGGTAAAAGTTTAATCCAGCCTGTGTCAGAATTCATTTAAATCCTGACTTGATATAGGTCTAAACTGGTATTTTACTGATTACCAGAAACATTAATAGGAAATTCTGATATTTTTGTGCCTGTGTATCTGCCTCTTCCTCATAGGGGGATGACCCAACTAAGGTATCTTGTTAAAAGTTGATAATATATCTCACATATTCTCTTTCTCCCTCTTAACACAGTATGTTAGTTGGCTCATTTGTTCATTCGTGTATTAAACATTTATTGAGGACCTGCTAAGTGCCAGGAACTAGGAATATAAGGATGTGTAAGTCATAGCCCCAACCATTGAGTTTCTCGTCTGTAATGTCTCTGAATACCTGTCTCCCTCTCTCTGGCTCACCTGTCCCATTATCACTAAAGCTACCAGTTAACCAGTCTTTGAGTGTGGAGTCAGGAAGAAAGAGCTGAGAGGTAGACTGCTTTTTTTGTGGGAGCCCACTGCTTCTCCGTGTAATGTTTCATTAATTCTCCGATGATGAAGTGCTGTGCCCTGCAGAGAGCACTCACAGCGCCCCAGGGGAGCTCTCTGACACTGCTGCCTGGCATTGGCCCACGTTAACTCTGACAGTAGAAGCGGGGTTCCAGGGCCATGCTGCATGGTAAACAGCTCTTCTGGATTCCATTCACCTTCCTGGGACCAGAGAGCTGGTCTCCAACCACTGTTTCTCTTCCAAGCTTAGTAATTAACTTTGCGGGATTAGAAGAAGAGACTGTCTCTTAGCTTTAATGAATTGTTGAAAGAATAGAGAGGGGTCTGTAGTTCTTCTACAAGAAAAAAAAAGGAGGGAATGGAAATATTCTGGACAGGAGAACAAAGGAATAAAAGAAAGGTAATTTTCAAACTCAGTCTCTTCACCCTAGTCTTTAAAAGGTTTTGTTGGGTGTTATGAGGTTTGAAATCTGTCCTCAGGGAGGGATATGTTACTCAAAATAAGTTGCCTATAGATTGTTTTCCCAAGTCAACCATTTAAAAAAAATTTAAATGTCATTCTGGTTAAATTTTTTTAAAAATAAAGTTTTTCTGAAAAGTGTTTCTCAACTCAGGGTAGGTTAGGGATAAGATTGAGAGATTAGAATCTTGAGGGAGGTTTCCTTTGAAAAAAACAAGTCGGTATCATTTTTATTGGGAAAATGAAAAAATGCATAAGTTTTCATATTACAAACTGAGGAGAGTTTGAAAAAAAATCTTGTGTGATGAGGTTATGCAGAAGACAGAGGGATTCATAATTGGGACACATCCCCTCAAAGTCTTGGAGGGACAGGAGATTTTCCTGGTTATCAAATGGGGGAGTTTTAGAAGGGTGAAAAGCATTTAGAAAAATGTTGAGTTTCCTAACAAGGCAGAATAGGGAAGCTGGAGGAGGAGTCCAGAACATTCTATGGGTCTCATGAAAAGAGGATTCAGGGAGAGGCAGGCAGCAAGTGCCAAGGTCAGGGAAAGATGAGGGATGCAAAGTGGACCTGTCATTGCCAAGGTGTCATTGTCTTCTAGATTTCTGTTTATAATTTTGCAGTAAGACCCTTTTAAGAAGGAAAAAAAATCCATAAACTTGAACACATACAGATGAAAACTTATGAATGACAAAAAAATATCAAAACAAAATCAAATGACAATACATTTATCAAAGGATTCATTTCCTTAGTATAAAGCATTTTTAAAATTATATATAATAAAAAGAGAAACAATCCCAAAGAAAAAAATAGGCAAAGAACGTTATTAGCAGGATGTTCAAAGAAAAAATAAATACACATGGTCAACAACTATATGAAATATGCTTATAGTATTTATTTTTCACCCATCAGGTTAGCAAAGGTTGAAAATGTTTGATGACCCAGTATTGTCAAGAATGTAGGGTGTTCTCACTCACTGTTGGTGGGAGAGTGAGTTGATCAGATTTCTTGAAAGACAAAGAGCAATGTCTTAATAAATATGCATATCTTTTAACCCAGTTAAATTCTATGTATTGAGGCAAAACATTTGCATATGTGAGCAAAACATATGTACAACGCTATTTTCACTGCAACTTTTTCATTATGAAAAAGTGGAAACTACTAATGTGCATCAATAGAGGACAGACTAAATAAATTATGAAACGTCCATAAAATGGGATCTGATACAGCTGTTGAAAATAACGAGGCAGATCCATGTGTATTGATTTGGAAAGCTCTCTGAGACATATTAATTGAACAGCTGTGTTTAGTGTGATGCTGTATTTTGTAGAAAGAAAAAACCATTAAAATCTGTACGGAAACTGAAGTCAACAAAGATATAAATACACACATGCTCGCAGAGTCGTAGAACACTTTGAAAGCATAGAGAAGATGCTATTAACGATGGCTGCCTCTGGAGAGTGGGCCCAGGAGTGAGGGAAGGTGAACATTTACTTTTTAGCTTATTCCTTTTATCTTTGTAATTCTTTTACTCTGAACATGTATTACTTAAATTTTTTAATGAGTTTTTTAAAATTTGTAATTGTGGTAAAAAATACATAACATAAAATTTACCATCTTAACTATTTCTAAGTGTATAGTAAGTAGTGTTAAGTTTATTCACATTGTTGTGCAACCAACCTCTACAACTTTTTCATCTTGCAAAGCTGAAACTCTGTACCCATTAAACAACAATTCCGCATTTCCCCCTCGCCCCAGCCCCTGGTAACCACTATTCTACTTTCTGTTTCTATGTATTGACTACTTTAGTTACCTCATATAAGAGGAATCATACAGTATTTGTCTTTTTGTATCTAGTTTATTTCACTTAGCAGAATGTTCTCAAGTTTCATCCATGTTGTAGGGTGTGTCAGCATTTCCTTCCTTTTTAAGGCTGAATAATATTTTGTTGTATGTATATGCCACGTTTTGTTTATCCGTTCATCGGTTGATGGACACTTGGGTTGCTCCCACCTCTTCGCTATTGCGAACAGGCCTTCTGTGAACATAGGTGTACAAATATCTCTTTGAGATCCTGCTTTCAATTCTTGTGGATATATACCCAGAAATGGGATTTAATGAGCTTTTAAAAAGTATTTAACCAATGAATTCACCTGGAGCAGCAGAGGTGGTGTTGGGTAGACACTCTGTGGGCTAGTTGAGCTGAGTAGTATGAGGGCAGAGTTTTCTTCACTTAACCAGCCCCCCCGGGGGCTGAGCAATTGCATTCCTGCCCCCTGGGCCTTTCCTCTGCACAGGCAGGAGGGACCTTAGCAGGCTTGTGAACCCACCGCTCCCTGCCTGCATTAATTCGGCACATTTCTATAGCTCCCTGAAGGAAGAGATGCTGCGGCAGCATTTAATTAGCGGCCAGGAACATGCTTTCCCAAGGACACGACTTATTTCTCAGCCAGCTGTTGCCAGTTGCTTCCTAGCAACATGCGGCATTCACATCTGATCGCTTTTCTTCAGACAAGAGGGGGTGACTGGTCCACCTGCTGTCACAGCCTGGGGTGGGGGTGAGGTCCCTGGGTCTAGGACTAATTCTTCAGAGGAAGTGAGTGATCTGAATCTGTTATTCCTGCAAAGCCAGATACGGTGCTAAAACCTCTTGACCCTTGAACTACCTACCCTGCCCCTCTCCTTCAAGTTCATGATTAGAGCAGACAGAAAGAATGTCACCAGCTGTAACACAGACAGAGCAACATGGTCTAGAAACGTCCTCTGGGATTGTGAAGTGCAGCTAAGGGAAAAGAGAATGATCTCACCCCACAGCAGGTACAGCCTGCCTTTCAGAATGGACCTGGGTGTGTGAGGGCCCTGGGAGCACCCCATCTTGGGCAAGGGGAAAAGGAAAGCCTCATCTCCAGTGGCTGGCTGACTACTCTGGGTTTCCAGGAGCTTTGGAGAGAGGGGGAGGGAGGGCAGACATCCGTGGCCACTGCCACCCCAGTCTCAGCCTGCCTCTTCTCCAGGGGTCTGAGAGACGGCTCCTCAGGCACCAGACTTTAGGCCTCGGTTCCTTCCAAATGCGTCTGCGGAGGTTGCCAACTGGACACTTTGAGACGAAATGCTGCACAGGGACATGCTTTATTTAGCCTACATGCTGTTCTTACCATTTTGAAGATTTGTAAAATATCCTGCTTTTTCATGTCGCCACCAGGAGGGCCCCAGTCCCACAGTGGGAACCCCTTCAGACTGGGCGTGTGTGCCTCCGGCTGGCAGAAGCCCCCTCCACTCATGCATTGGCCTGCTTGATGTGCATCCTCTGCACCCTTCTACGTCCACGGTGGTGAGCGAGGCTGCATCTGCAGGGGTCCCCTCGTAGTTACTCACTCACTCATTCCACAAACATTTCTGAGCTTCCTCTGAGTGTCAGAGCCTGAGTGAGGCCCTGGGCTGAAAGGACCAGTGTGGGAGATCAAGATTTGGCCACCCTGAAATATATCTCTTTACCTTGATTGTTTTTTCTGAGGGACATTTGACCTCCCCCGCTAACTGCCTAAAGAATTTGACATGGTGGCTCCTTCCTGGAACAGATCTTCTATCACGATGGCTGTAAAGATAATGTGGGATAGAGGTTACAATAGGAAAGGCACCAAGCCCCTTTTATCAAAAACTCTGTCTCTCCCTGACCACATTATTTATAGATGACCCTGAAAAGAATTGTCCTCCTGCCCTCTGAAGTCCCAGGCCACTATCCACCCCCAACACGCTCCTCGCCTTTAGCTGCAATACTTAAGCAAGCAGCTTAGACAGAGGGACGAGTTGCTCATTTCTGAGTTTCTCCCATGTATACATGTTATTAAACTTGGTATTATTTTCTCCTGCTAACTTGTCCTGTTGATTATTTGGCCAGCCATACGAACCTTAAGGAAAAGGGCAGAGGGAGATTCTTCCTCTTCCCCCGACAGTTTTGGCGTAGTCGCCAGGAGCCACACTGGCTGGCAAGTTGCCTTCTCTGCCTGGAAGACCTGCCTTCTCCCTGGACTACTGCAGATGATGAGATACGGGAACGCCTGATGAAAGCCGGCAAAAGGTAAGACTTCTTACCACGTCAGCCTCCCGGAATCTCTATCTGCGGAGTCCGGCGGAAGGAAGTGGTGAGAATTTTTTCTCTTTCTAAATTTAGATTGGCAGGAGAAAATATTTGGGAAACTAGTTTCTTGTGCTTTTAGTGACTCTTGGTTTAAATTTGGTAGAGTACTCTTGGTTTTGATCTTTATCCCTTTTCCTCCCAGAGTAATCTCTATCTTGTTCTGTGTCCTGAGAACTTGGCTTTGTGACCAGTGAGAATATTCTCCTTGGTCTCCACCATACAGAAGGTGCATTTACCGGAGTGCACCTTGGTGGCCAGTCGAGTAGACTGGGGTTCCGAACTGTCTCTTTGTCCGGCTGTGCCAAGCTCTCAGGGGAGTTTGTCATAAAGGGCCCAGTCCATAAGGGCTTTTGTCGTCTTAACCTTCGTTGCTTGTTAGTGCTGGAAAAATCCCATTCCAGTATCGCCTGCCCGGTGTCACAGATTAGCGGGTCTGTGACTGGAGGCGTCCCACACTATTGTGGGAGACCGGAGACACCATCCTTACCGCCTGTGCAACGAAGGTCTTTACTTTCTCTGAATATCTTTGGGAGTGAATTCTGTGGATCATGGGGGCTACATCATCTGCGCCCTCACCAGGGATGCCTCTTGCATCCGTGGTAAAGATTTATTCTAAGCGTGGAAAGTTGCCTCCGGGTCTTTCCTTATTGGATCGAGTCACTATTGGAATAAATATACAAATGAAGATCCTACTCATCAATGGCCAGACGACGGAGCCATTGAATTGGAAAAAACTTCTAAATTGGGGGAAAAAAATTTTTTTGAGAGCTCTCACATAATTGTTTAATTGGTACCTAAGAATTAAGGCCAGAAAAAGGATGGGAAAAATTTGACTAGCCTTAACCTTGAGAGAATTGAGAACACGTAAAAGTGTAAGTGTTGATAAGATTATAAAGGTTGGAATGTTTGAGCTAATTTTATCTAAAGAGGTTACATCAACTTTGCCTGAGTATGTTTTAAAATGTCTGACTGGGAATGTTTCCCTTGTCCAAAATTAGAAGATGAAGACCTATTGATAAAAATCTTAATGATAATTATGTTTAAAGGTATAAGAGGTGATGAAATTTACATGAAATTTTGTAGGAAAAAACTGATGTTATTTCTATTACAGAACTGGTTAACAAAAATAGTAATTTAAATGATGGCTAATTTTATCTAATATCTTATGAAGTCTTATAGGCAATCTAAATAATTATTGGGAATAAGTAACTAAATAGTTGTGAAAAAGATGAATGTTGGATGAACTTTACACAATAATTATGTGTTATGGTGGTTACAGCTTCCAAACTCTTTCTGGTAACTTGAAACTTTAGAGTTTTGCTAAATTTTATGATAAAAATTCTCTGAGTATCATCATTTCCAAATAAGATAAGATATTAGACATTGATTGCTAAATGTACGTTTGTCTACTTTTGGCTTTTCATTACAGGAAAACTAAAAGGTGTCTTGGGTCTATTGGTAAACGTGTTTTATTAAAAGATTGTACTATAAAGTAACATATTTCTAGAAGTTATGAAGTGTTTATAAATTTTCCAAGCCACAAGTTACTAATGTAAAAGAAAGTTTATAATTGTTTACTTAGTTTTTACTTACAAATTGGGGTTTCTAAGAGTTAAAATTTCTAATCAATATATGTGATTGAGGCTACTAAAAAATTAAGAAAAATATGTCTGTGTACAAGGAAAGTAAGATGTATAAAGGTACAAAGAATGGAAATGTTTTATTTGGTTGATTAAGAAAGATAAATTTGTCCTCAAGTACTAGGAGGGAAAAGAAAGACATGGGACAAATTCTGAATGTAAAAAGAAAGTTATAGGTTTGTGGAAGAGGAATTCTGGAAAAGGAGTTTTTTGCATGGTCAAGTTAGCTAAGATTGAAATGAATTTAATTAAAGATTTTATTTATTTATTTTTCCCCCCAAAGCCCCAGTAGATAGTTGTATGTCATAGCTGCATATCCTTCCAGTTGCTGTATGTGGGACTCAGCCTCAGGATGGACGGAGAAGTGGTGCCTCGGTGCGCGCCCGGGATCCGAACCCGGGCCACCAGCATTGGAGCGCGCGCACTTAACCACCAAGCCACGGGGCCGGCCCAGAAATGAATTTAATTAAATAAATGAGTTTTAATAGCAGAAGTAACCTGGTGCAAAATTAAAATTCGGTCTTCTGTCTCTTAAAAGGATAATTTGCTTAAACTTGATAAAGAGGTTACAAAAGATTTTTCTTTACCTTTGAGTAAGTCTACCTAAAAAAAAAACCTGTTAAAATAATTTCCTGTGTTCAAAAGACTGAAATCTCTCTATTAAGGCTTTTTGGACTGTTAATGCTCTGTTTGCTTTGACTTTTTATATTTTTGACAAGCTCCCCAAAATTCATATCTTAAATAAAGTCTTTTTTTTTTTTACTTTTTTCTTTGAGAATTTTCAAAGGGCCCTGGAACTTCTCAAAGAAATTTGCTCTCTTCCTATAAAGAGAAAGATACTTAACTTATTAGGTTTATTCTATATGTTAAACTACATGGGAAGCATTGTCAGACAAGTGATGATAAACCTTCTTAGGTGGTGTTATGTGGGCAAGTGTTATTGACATAGGTGTTTTAAAATTGTATAACATTACTGACATTCTGATCGGTCCTGGTTATCAGTCATAATTCTGGTTATTATTATTTTAAAGTGTTGTATGTCACAAAATTAACCAAATTTCTCTGTCAATTGCCATTTTGAGGTCTTGTTGTTTACAGACTTATTTCTTTGCTCTAACGCTTTTGCAAAATGTTTCAACTTCAGAAAAATTCATATAAAGGACTCTGACATTTACACTGGAGTACAGGCTTCTGATAAACTTTCTGATCATAAAACTGAACTTGGTAAAAAAATTATAGAAATCCGATGGAGAAACTGATGACTTCATGAAGCCGCTAACAAAAAGAGTGGGATCAAGAATGGATTACACAGGACTGAATGAACTGATAAGGATGATTATAATTTTTATGATTTTTCATTTGAAGTATTGCTGAATTTTTAATGTTTTGTTTTTTTTCAGATTTAAGGAAAACTCATTCTCTTTTCTCCTGAGCTAGCTATGATTTATAGCAATTTAGTAAATGATACTTTTGTAAGCAAAATTGAAATATTTCTCTTTTTCTCTCTACCTGATCCCTCCAGAGTTTAAAAACTCTTAGTGAGTGAGTATTGTTGTTTTCATGGCAATATAGTTATTTGCATAAGTTCAATAAGAATCTGTTCTCCTTATAACAGGACATAATTGGAAACACTGGTTATATTACCAAGGCTGTGACTGGAACATCATATTTGCGATATAACCATACAGCTTTCGAGGAATGAAGATTGGACTTTATGGAATAAAGCCACATGGAAATATTGGCCTGGTACCTTATGTTCCAAGCAGCACTTACCAGGATAAGTAAAAAATGTCACTTATCTGGCAGGCACAAGAAACCTCGAAATATTTTGGGGGAACCTCGGAAGAGAGGAATTCACCCAAATCTGTAGGTATTGCAGGCGAAGTCTGATGACAAAATCCTTGGCTTGGCTTTCCTGGCCTCGAGAGGCCTTTGAAGTTCAATCTGAGATTCCTTATAAAAAGTTCCAGGAAAGCAGATTTAAAAGAGCCTATGTGATCAACTGCTATTCTTGCTGTACTTATGTAAATAATTGGACCAACTTTATTGGAACTAGACTTATTTTGCAAACTAGTTAGTTTTAATTTGGCTATCTTAATAAAAATGAGGGTGATTTTAGAAAGAAAAATTATATTTCAGTAAAAACTCTAGTATACATTTGCAGATATTAGATCCTAGTTTTGTTGTCTTTTGAGGTTTTTGTTTTATATCTGTTGACTGGACTGGATCCTGATTTCTTCTAGTCTCCTGAAATATCTGGCTACAGATGTCCAAACTAACGTTTTTGATTTTTTCCATCATTTTCATTTGAAATCACTGAGAACTGAACCTGCCCTTTTTCCTGAAGCCTTGCAAACTGAAGCTGATGGACTTGATACAAACTTAAGTGATTACCCAATGACATCATCAGAGACATTTTAAACTGCAAAAGATACTTTGACGCTGACATCTAAAAATCTTCTTAACTGGCTGTCCTCTGACCTCAGAAACTGGTTTACAATTTGCTCCAACCATTAACCTTGTTTTTCTTTTGTTTCCATAGAAATGCTTCTATTAAATACTTGATTGCTTGCTTCCATCATATAGGAGTAACCTTGAGAGCCCACCTGCATCACCACCTTCCAAAAGGAACTTAATTGAACTGATCTATTATCAGGACTAAGAAATGTGTTCAGTGAGATGAAACAATCTACCAACTCAGCTTCTGGACTATGAAACTTCTTTAAGTTTCAAAAAGACTGTGAAACTTTTAGTTTCAAAGGCGGGACTGTGGGAGATCAAGATTTAGCCACCCTGAAATATATCTCTTTACCTTGATTGTTTTCTCTGAGGGACATTTGACCTCCCCCACTAACTGCCTAAAGAATTTGACATGGTGGCTCCTTCCTGGAACAGATCTTCTATCACGATGGCTGTAAAGATAATGTAGGATAGAGGTTACAGTAGGAAAGGCACCAAGCCGCTTTTATCAAAAACTCTGTCTCTCCCTGACCACATTATCTATAGATGACCCTGAAAAGAATTGTCCTCCTGCCCTCTGAAGTCCCAGGCCACTACCCACCCCCAACACGCTCCTCGCCTTTAGCTGCAATACTTAAGCAAGCAGCTTAGACAGAGGGACGAGTTGCTCATTTCTGAGTTTCTCCCATGTATACATGTTATTAAACTTGGTATTATTTTCTCCTGCTAACCTGTCTTGTTAATTATTTGGCCAGCCATACGAACCTTAAAGAAAAGGGCAGAGGGAGATTCTCTCTCTTCCCCCGACACCAGTAAGGGGTGATCTTTGCAGCCCCGAGTTTACCCGATGAGGAGGCAGACAAGGAAACAGGCTGGGGGGATTCACTGAGAGCAGGTGAGAGATGGGTACACAGGGGCTAGGGGAGCAGAGACCTCGGGCACCTGACCCAGACTGACAGGGTCATGCAAGTGTTACCGCACCAGATCCGTTTTTGCCCGCCGCCCAGAAAGCCAATCACCGAGACGCTGAGACTGCAGAGTGTTTAATCAGAAGGCAGCCAAGTGAGGAAAACGGGTGAACAGGTCTCAAATCCACTTCCCTGAAAATAGGGACTCAGGGGTATTGATGGGGAAGGGGGCAAGGTGGTCTGAAATGATTGGAGCTGAGGGGAGATGAGGTAATTGATGATCTACCCAAGCGTAGTCAGACTTCATGCCTCTTCGAAGGACACGTCTTCACAGAGTGGCGGTATTAGCATGCCCTGAGGGTGGAGTTCCAACCTCTTGCCGTCAGAAGGGCCCAGTTGATGGTTTGGTGGTCTCAATCCAGCCTGAAGTGGACAAGGGGTTCAGTTCCTGAAAAAAAATAGCTCAAACACCCATTACCATGGTAACCCAGGCTCCAGGGAGATGTCATCTATAGGAACCTACTGGGAGTCAGATAGCATATTGCCCAAACAGCACAGTTAACAATGAGTAAGTTTATCATGCAGATTTAAGTCCTTGCCTTCCATTCTGATAAGTTTCTAGGTAAGGCCATCCCCCCTTCTTCCTGGTGCAGGGAAGAAGATACCTTTACAAATGGAGATTTTCTTTACAAATGTAAATGTCTCCTCTAAAGGGTAACCAGAACTAAGAATGGGCTTAGCACGACCCACCCAGGTACCCTGAGATGTCTATGGTAATGGCCTTTTCTGGGGGCAGGCCTCCCATCCCAAACTCCTTTGGTCAGTTAGTGGGGGTGGGGGCCAAAATGTCCTTCAGGCAGAGACGTATTTTGAGTTGGCAAATTCCAATCCCCCATAGTTACTAGCGCTTAATCATCAATGGCTGTTTGCTGGTTTCAGAAGGTTCTGGCAGAGATGTCACCTGAACTGAATCCTTCAGGATGAGAGGAGTTAGCCTGGTGAGAAAAGGGGAGAGGAGGGGAAACGGAAGAGAAGGGGACTCCAGCCAGAGGCATAGGGGCAGAGAGTTTGGCATGCTTCGGGACTGGCAAGACTTTCGATTACCTGAGGCTCAGAGCGCCCTGGGGTGGCCTGCTGAGTGTCTGCACATAGAGATCCCCTGAAGGGCTTAATCTGAGAAGCCATTTGTCGGGTTTGTATTTTCAGATTACTCCCCTCCAGAGTGGATTTGATGTGGTGTGGGCAATCAGGAAACAGGGAGGGGCACAAAGAGGCTGCTGTGGTGATGCAGGAAGTGAAATCTGGATGTGGAGGGGACTCTGAGCTCCTCACTCCCACACCCCAGGGCAGCAGGGACCCCATGAAAGGGAGGAGCAGATCTGCCTTCGTAGGTGCAGGAACAGCTCCAGGTTGGGCCTCCTGCCTTCTGCGTCCAGCCTGCACTCTGACTGCCTCCCTTGCCCACTTTGTTCCTGCCTCTCCCACCCTGACCAGCTCCTTAGAACTGGCTGCCGGGCTCTCTAATGGAAGCAGAGGCTTGGCACTGCGCTGGCACAGAGTCAGTGGTCAGTAAGTGACAGCTATTGTTGGATGACAGGGCTGGTTGAAAACTCAGCTTCTCTCCAAGCTGCTGCCTCTCCGATGGTGCTCTCAGCACTGGGCACCGTTGCCCACAGCCTGTGCCAGCCCAGGTCATCGGCCCTGCCACACTCGACCAGCCTCAGTGCCCTGCAGCTTGTGGGGGATGGTGAGGAGTGCTGGCGGCCTGGCAGTGGCCAAGGGATGGAGAGGAGGGGATGGATGGAGGGATGGGGAGGAGGTGAGCAGTCGTACCTGGGGGAATGAGGGAAGAACAGAGTTAGCAGTGAGGCAAATGGGGAAGGTGGTGCCCAGCCAAGACTGGGGACCCAGGAGGAGGCCCATGTGGAAGGGAGAGGACTGGACACTGTTGGTTGGTGGTGCCCGTGAGCCCTGCAGTGAAGGCATCCACAGGAGAGGTGGGTGATGAGCCTGGAGAGCTGGAGCTCCAGACGAGATCAGGACTGAGGAGCCAGGGAGGGGCCAAGATCACCCAGGAGAGTGTTCTGTTTAGGAAGAACACATAACAACAATAGCTAAATTCAGTTGAGCAGTTATTATGTACCGAGCATAGTGTTTACACTTTACGTAACTCCTAAACCCTCATGACAACCTCCTGGAGCAGGAACCATCACGGTCGGCACTTTGAAGACCAGCAAGTGGAGATGAGGAGACATTTCTCGATCACTCGGCCACTGGCCCTCGGTTACTGAGGGAAGAGTCGGGGTTTGAGCCTGAGGGCTCTGCTCCCAGAGCTTCTGTTGAGAAACATCATAGCTGTGTTCTCTGGACCCCTCTCCTAGGGGCTGTATACATTCCCACCCCTCTAAACAACGGCTCTGTGAGGGAGGGAGGTAATAATACTCTTGTTTTCAGACGAGTACATCAAGGCCCTGAGACTTAACTTGCCCTAAATAACACACACAGTGGATGGAAAAGTCAGGGTTTGAGTCCAGTTCTCTCTGATCCTGATGCCCGCCCGAGGTGAGGATCTTGTGAAAGCCTGAGGCGGGGGCTTCAGGGGACCAGATGCCTGAGTGAAGCAGAGAGCAAGGGAGGGAGAGGGCTGGAGGGACAGAATTCATTAGCCGCTCACTGAGGGAGGGAGTGGTGAGTGGCTAAGAGTGTGGCCTCTAGAATTCCGACTCCACACCTTCTCAGTCTCTGACTCGACTGTTGCCTCTCAAGCCTGTTTCCTCAAGTATGGCAAGGCATAGCACTACTGACTTTCAAGGGTTGTTGTGAGGATGGAATAAGACACTGCACATCTGGCCCCTGTCTGACACAACTTAGTGCCCAGTACACGTGGCAGAAAGCACTCTTCACGTGCCAGGCTAAGCAGCTCCTCTCTCAAAGAGCACACATCCTCTCCCTGGGTCTGAGTGGGTGCACGTGAGTGTTTGAAGGGTTAACCTGGCATTTTCAAGTCATTCTACCCATGGCGAGAAAGGACTGGCTTTTCCCATTTCTAGAGAGACCATGGGACATGACGACCCTCAGTTCTGGCTTCCCTTCCAGCCGCTTCTTACTGATGAAGTGAAAATAGGAAGCCACTGCCTCTCTGCTCCCCCACTGCGCAGGCGAAGGCGAGCCTGTTTCAGCCTGCAGACACCTTCTAGGAGCGTGTTTTATACTGTGTGAGCCACGAAACCACAGGAAGCCTGGCTCAGGGGCAGCAGTACGGACAAAGGCCGTGGAAGATCAGGTCTCCTCCACACCTTCTCTAGAAAAGAGAAAGTGGTGGCTGGGCCCAGCCACTCAGTGCTGCAAGTACCACAGACCTGCGGGCAGTCCGACATGGCAACATCCCTGCAGCGAGGTGGGACTTGACAGGGTGTCAGAAGCCACCTAACTCAGAAGCTCCCACTGCCTTCAAGTTCGAGGCCTCCACTCACCCTTAAATGACTTTAGTGGGCTCCTCCCCACAGTTCTACTTTTCACACCCACTGAGTGACATTGTCATTTGTTTGGTTCCCTCAGCATTTGAACCTCTTTCTGGGTTTGTGGGGTTCTACATTGTATGAGTTCTAACAGGGAGCAAAGACCAGCCCCCCTTACAGGGGCTCTGCCCATCAGCCCATGCCAGACTCCCCAGCCAGCTGTGCAAGAGGGCTAGCATGGGGAGCTCCCTTCCTAGGGCAGTGGCCCCAAATACTAATATTTTAGTATAAAACTGTGTTTTCTAAATACAGTTTGTTACCTTGGCCCTAGGCCCCATAAGACATTAACCACAGCCCTGCTCAGAACAAGCCTAACGTGTTGTCTTTAGCTTACAGGAAACCACAACAGAGGAAGGAGGAGATGGCTGAGACATATAGTTGAAACCAGTTAAAACCAGGTGAAGGCAATGTGGCAGTCTGACTTGACCTGACATAGACCCGCAGCTCATTATACACTCATTGTAATGCATTACCATGCTACATAACACACCCACCAGCGCCATGACAGTTTACAAGTGCCATGGCAACAGCAGGATATGACCAAATAAGAAAAGAGGTGGCATCCTTGTTCCCCCGAAAAGCCTGCCCTGTTCCCCAAATACGATGACTATTCCTCCCCTTCATTACCTTGACCCCTTATAACAGCTGTTTACTTGCCCCAAGAGCTGAGAAGTCGATTTGTGAACATAGTTCCCATTTCTCCATTCTTTGGCCATTGCATAAAGCTTGTGCTGTTGAACGCTCAGCTTCAGTTTCATTTCAAATCCGTGACACCGAACAGAAAAGAACGCTCCGGGGAAGGGACAGATTGTGGGTACAAGCCCTCCTCGGAGCTCCTCTGAATGTGGGTTGGAGTCCCACCAGAGTGAGGTGAAATTGGTAACAAGTTCACATCTGGAAACAGCATAAAATTATTGAGATTCTACTGCTGGAGTAATGAGGATTAGGCAAAATGATTCTCATTTTACGGAATAGGAACCAACTAAGAGAACAAAAATGAGGGAGTCACTGACAGGGCCAGACTCAGTGTGCAGGCCTTCAGTTTTATCATCTTTCCACTAGATTCTGAAGGTCCATCCATAGGTGTCAGTACACTTTCTGAAGAGGTTACAAAGGTGCTTCTTTGGCTTTCCTTATCAGAGCACAGACAAAAGGAGTTGAAGGCCCTGCTTGAGTTCCAGGGGAGATCTGCTGCCCAGGGTGCCTTCTGGAGGGTCACAGGGAATGCTTTATATACATAAATGAGCTAATGTTTCTTGGGCACTTGAGCCAGACATTGTAGAATTCTTTATGTCTGTTAACTAACTGAATCCTCTCAGCTCTCTGAAATGTCTACTATTAATGTCTACTATTACTGTCTCCATCTTACAGAGGAAGAACTGAGGCTCAGAGAGACTAAGTACCTTGCCAAAGGTCACAGAGCTGGAGCAGAAGTCAAGTCGGACTTCAGAGTCTGCAGCTCAGCCACTCCGTCTCCCCTCCATGTAGGGGCCCTGGAGAAGGGTGTGGATAGAGGGGGGCAGATGGCACAACTGGAACTCACACTGCCAGCAGCCGGCCATGTGGAAAGGGTGGAAAATCCACATCTGAGCCACAGATCCAAACCAGGAGGAAGGAGGGGAGATGCTCTGAGGGATAAGGCCCCTGTGGGGCTCTTCTCTGACCAGGGAGGACAGGTGGCAGATGGGCAGCCATGAAGCCCAGCCCCAACCAGCTGTTGTTTGCAAAGGAGGGCGAGTACATGGTGACAGCTGGATTAGGTGTACCCAGCAACCTCAGTGACTAGTGGGTGGAGACGCGCAGTGGGCCCTTCTGGCTGGCCCTTCTAGCACCTCTGAGCCCTGGGAGCTTAGTTCTTGCTAATCTCCACTCCCATGGCAACAGAAGCTGACAGGGTCATCACTAAGGCCATGGAATCTCCCACCTCTTGATGTCCAGGTACTTTTTCCAAATTATCAGAGAACTTCCTCCCTTCCAGAAAGTAAGATGTAAAACTAGGACAATGGGCCCAGAGCGTGTAACCAGAGTGAATCGCATCTCTCCTGTCCTACTCTCACTTCCTCTCTCTTCCATGTCCTCTATGTCCCCTTTGATTTGGGTCTCCTAATTTGATTTGTTTTGTCTGTTACCTGCCTCATTTCACAAAGGATTTGAAACAGCTCTCAAAAATAAAATTCAAAATAATCGGACAACAAAATAAATATTTGAATAACTTGGGAGCAGAGGAATACATGGGTAAGCCACCAGAGGTATATGGAATGCTAGGATTCCCTAGTCACCCCTCTTCAGAATACTGCTTCTGGAACCATTCTAGTCTGTCTTTACTTTAAAGCTTAGAATGACATTTTGGGCATATTTTCTTTTTCATATTATATAAGCAGTTGATTCATTAAATAAATTTTTATTAAGTACCTATTTTAAAAAAAAAGAAAAACATCCCCGCCCTTTTCATTTCTAAGTTCTTTTCTCACATTTTGGACTCATCCCTTTGGTGTCCTTTCAGAATCAGATACTGGCTAATGTTCTGAATTACAGACCATATCGAGAACCCACTCCTGTGTATCATTTTAGTCCTTCATCTTGTTGGCAATCTGGAGTCTTTCTACTTATTGTTTTGGAATATTTCTCCAGAAACATTCTAGTAAACCATTTTAAAAATCACATTTTCTAATGCTCCCCAACATTTTCATGGCATTTTCTGGAATATGGCTGAAGCTGCAGCTGGGTCTGTGCTCCCCTGCAGTGTGGGCTGGTCAGGGCAGACCCGGGTGATTGGGAAGGCTAGGAGTGAGGCTCCTGCCCCCACCACTATTTAGGCTCCTTTATCCAGTGAGTCCTACAGGTGTTTGTTGAGCACTCATCACATGTCAGCACTTGCTTAGGCTCTGGATACCGCAGATCCAGAAGTCCCGGCCTTCATGGAGTTCCATTCTGGCTAATGAGACAGAACACAAACGAGGAAACTAATAAACAAGTGATATCATCGGTTTGTTTTCAAAAGATCACTCTGGCTGCTGGGTGGAAAATAGATTGTGGTTGCGGGAAGGGGTGGTAGGAAACAGAGAGGCCAAGGCGACAGGCCAGGCAACACTAGGGTGACAGCAGTAGGCATGGTGAGAAGTGGGCAGACTGGGGTATCTTCTGGGGTAGGGCCAGCTGGACCAGCTGATGAATTCTGCAAAGGGGTAAGGAAAAGGAACCAAGGATGACTCCAAAGGTTTTTAGCCTGAACTGGGTAAGTGGTTCCATTAGCTACCTTAGGTTAGACTGGGAGAGGGAAAGGGTTTTCTGGGGATGGAATGAGAATCAAGACTTTTATTTTGGCCATGTTACGTCGAGATGTCTATTAGACATTTCAGTAAAACAATCTGTAAGTTTCTAGTGATCAGTCACCACTTCACTGAATCTGGGCTGGGTGTGCAGGAGCAGAGGGGTGGTCCCCAAGGAACAGGCTGCCCAGCGCTGCACTGCCTGTGATGAGGGCAACCCCAGATCCCCTGGAGCACCCCTGTCCAAGGCAACTTGCTCTAGCCTTATACATTCATTCATTCATTTGACACATCCAACATGTATTTATTGAGTGCTGTGCTGGGTATTTTTCCATTTGCCCCTCAAAAGCTCATGTTTATGGTGTAATCTAACTGGACAACATGTTCTTTTCTGTTGTTCCATTTAGTGTTCTAACTTTTGAAGAAACACGAAAGCCACCTGAGTGAATAGATCTGTTTATACCATCTAGTTAAGTTCCATGAGGCTGGGCTCCTGTAACCTGGGCCAGTGGGAGGACATGTGAACTCAGAACCGTTTTATCCTGTGTCTCTGCTCCTCAGGCCACCACCTCCATCTCCTCCTGAATGTTGTCATGCCTCTGATCAGAGTGCTGCTCAGAATCCTCAGGTGTGCCCCAAACTCCTTTGCATGGTCTTCCCAGCCTGCCCCTGCCCCCACTTGGCCCCATCCTGTCCTACACATCACTCAGGAGGGGTGTTTTCAGAGCACGCAGCCAGCTGGTGATATTGTCCTGCCTTCTAACCAGTGTTCCACTGTTCCTCTCCTGCCTGTGACACTCTCCACCCTGTCACTGGCGCAAAGGCCCAGCTCAGCAGCTGCAGCCCTCTGAGCCTTCCTTCCCTGGTCCACTGCTGGAATGACCGCCTTGCTCCTCTGTGCTCCTGAAGTGCTGGTCCTTTGAGGATGGAAACCCAAGTCCAACCAGGAAACACTGCTGACCTGTGCCTGGGAAGCGGGACTTCTCCTCTAGTCACAAGGCATGGAGAAGGCGAGAGGCCATGTCCCCACCGCCTACCAGGCTCTGTGTGCAGTAGGAGCTGGCTCATATAATCTTGGAGGGCCTTGAGTGTGTCTGACTCACACCTGGCCCAGCCTCCCGCTTGTGCAGGATGGTAAAAGGCCTTCTTCCTGCTGCCTTGGAATGTCAGCTAAAGGCCCACAGCTGAGGACAGCAGGTGCTAAGTCCCCTCACAGTCTAAAGCTGTGCTTTTCAGCAGGTCTGGGGCAGGGTTACTGCAAAGGTGTTAACCTGGAACTTGTTAGAAATGCAGACTCTCAGGCCTCACTCAGGACCCACTGAATCAGAACCTGCATTTTTAACAAGGGTCCCCTGGGGATTCATATGCACAGTAGAGGATAAGAAGGGTGGTAAAGAAAAGGGCTAATCATATCCATGCGGGACTTAATAAAAGACAGTAAAACGAATTCAACAACCACCACCCCATCCAGGCGAAGGAAGAGAACTGAAATGTGAAAAGGTGTACTATGCCAGTCAGACTCAGTTACAGGAAACAGAAACTACTTCAGCTGTTTTAGGCAGAAAAGAATTTCTTACTAGAAATTAGGTGTTTATGACACCATTGGAAGGGCCCAGAACATCCCTGCAGACCCTCTAGGGAGCTGCTGCCTCTGCCCCATCAGGAAGGCAAGGCTTCTGGAACAACTGTGGGCATGGGTACCTCAGACCACGGCCTCTCCTTGACCTGAGGATGGGGATGCTGCCGCAGCCACTGCCACAATCACCCCTCAACACTCGCAAAGCTGCTGTGGGAAAAATCCACCATCTCCCCAACCAAAGCAGGGATGGGGGTGGTCTCTTCTTCCTTCCAAGTCTTACGCATGCACAACTAATTAGTGAGACCTTATATACAGCCACTACTGCTTTCCCCTGCTCTAAAGTCAAGTGATGGGAGAGGGGGCTTGCAGAGTTTGGGGTGCCCATGGAAGGGGAGAGTGGTGTCTCAGGCCCTGGCCAGAAGCATCTGGAGCTGCAGAAAAACTGTGAGCCTGCTCCCCAGCACCTCTAAAGCAGAATGCGTCGAGAGTTCTTGGGAGCACAACTCTGATGGGTCTCACGGAGCTTGGGTGGGGCACATACTTGAAGACAGAGAGGGGGGCCTGCTTCCCGCCAGGAGAAGCCTGGAGGTGAGAGGTTGGCAGAGCAGGGTAAGGAGAGGGGGCAGTGGCTGGGTAAGCCATGCTGCTGCCATCTGGTGGGGCAAGGATAAGTGGGGCGTCCCCAAGGTTCCTGTGGCTCAGTGGGCACTGTGGAAGGAGCCGGGGTTGAGCCAACATCGCTGGTACCTGATCACCTACTGGGGCTCAGGGGTGCCCGCAGTAGGGGGCAGGCCACAAGGCCAGGAGCTGAGATGGGTGGGGAGAGGTCAGCCACAGAGTGCACACACTTATCGCTGAAGGGGTCGTGTTCGGGTTCTCCAGGGAGCAGACTCTGACAGTGCCATGTACAAGATGTTAATTAGGGAGTGGCCCAGGATGGATGCCTATGGAAGGGAGGGAAGGAGGCAGGGTTGGGCAGAGAGAAGGTGGGCTGTGGTGCAGGCCTGACAACCTAAACCAACCCATGGGGTTCAGCTGGGGCTGAAAGTGCCTGTCAGAGCCGGCCCCTGTTCGGCTGAAGTGGCCAGGCCCTTACCTGGGCCTTCATCAGTCATTGGGTGGGTGTGCCACCTGGAAGAGTGTGACTGGGACAAGGCAGCTGTCTGCGGTTGTTCCTGGGGCTGACAGCGCTCCCAGCAGCTGGGCGACAGGCCCTTCCTTGAGGGGTTTCTGGACAGCACAACTCTGTGTCCACCACAGAAAGGCCCAGGGCAGAGGTCTCTGCGTGGGTGGGGACTTGTCTCTGAAGAGTGCACCCTGGGCCCATGCAAGGGCCAGCCTGTCGTAACGGAGGTGTGATGGCCAGTGTTGGCCAAGAGAGCCCCACAGACAGGAGGACAGGCTTTGCACTTTTCCCCTAGTTCCATCCTCCTCCATCCCAACCCTGGAAGAGTGAAGACCGAGGCTGCAGACGGGTGAGGGGAGAAGCTTTGAACAGCCGCGAGACTGAAGTTTTGTTACAGGTTGGAGTGGACTTTCAGATCCCTGAAAGAAAGTTGTAACTTTCAAAATGGGACTTATTCTTACAATTGACAGTAACCACAAAGCCATGGAATCTTCCTGAGATGCGGTTCAGGGGTACAGGAAGGCAGATCTGACATGGTTGATTTGAGGCAGTGATGGGAGAAGAATCAAGTTGGATCCCAGTACTCCAAGTCTGGCCTGTTTCCTGGACGTGTCCCTCACCGAGGGGATGCACAGCGCTGGTTACATCCTGGGGGGCAAGGGAGGCGAGTGGGCCTGTGCTCTGCCTGTCACCTCCTGGGAGGGCTCTGGAGCCCACGTGGTGACCCAGTTTTCTGCCTCTGTCTGAGCGACGTGAGCTCTGATTATAGGAGTGTGAGGGCTCTAAATGACTGCAAAGTACTTTTCAATCAGACAGAAAATAGGTGAGAAATGCATTTCCGTTAATGCCCCAATTATCCCAATCCCAATAGGACAAAAACATGTGCTTTGCCTGCTCCCAGGGACGTGCTGTCAGTATCCTCTGATTGTCCTCTCCTGGAAGCAGCTTTGTGCTCAGCCCGCACAGCCGAGGGGCTGGAGAGGGCTCCTTGCAATGGCTGAGGTTCCTCTGCCCCTTCAGAGGGCCCATTCACCTCTCAGAGGCCTACTAGTTCTGGGCGTCAGTGAAGAGTTGGGGCTGCTGCAGCCCCACAGATCCCTTCTGTTAGACACTCCCTGTGGCAGCTTCAGTGCTTCTTGGCCCTCTCCCACCCAGAAAGAGCAATTTTGCCTCCTGAACCTCTCTTGAACAGGCCCTGCCTGACAGTTCTGATTGCCGCTGTTCTCCGTCAGACTCGCATCTCTCATCTCTTCTCTAGGGGAGAGTCTGTTCCTTCCTCTTCCAGCTTCTGGTGGCTCCAGGCGGTCCTTGGCTTGTGGCTGCATCACTCCAGTCTCTGCCTCTGTGGTCACATGGTCTTCCCTTCTCCTGTCTGTGTAGTCAAACCTCCTGCTGCCTCCATCTTATAAGTATACATGTGATCTCATTTAGAGTCCACCAAGATAACCCAAGATTATCTCCCCATTTTAAGATCCTTAACTTAATCACATCTGCAAAGACCCTGTTTGCATATAAGGTTACATGTACAGCTTCCAGGGTTAGGACCTGGTATCTTCGGGGGCCCTTATTCAGCCTGCTACAGCCTCCCTACTTCAATGATGCTCTGAATTGTTTGCAGTTTACTGCACAGACTGTGTCATTTCCGCACTGTGCCCTTTGCTCATGCCGTCCTCTCTGCTGGAAACTTCCCCTGTTGCCCCTCATCCCCCACATTTGCCTCCTAAATCTTACTCTTATTTTGAGCTCAGGAGTCACCTCTTCTAGGAAATGTTCCTTGATACCACTACCATCACACACACACACGTGCTCACACACACACACACACACACACGTGCCCGTTCTTTGGTAGCACTGGTGGTGTTACAATGGACTTGGACTTTTTCAGAATTTGTCTCCCTCACTAGCCTCTAGGCTGCTTAGGCCAGCTATCAGGTTTTACACCGGAGATATTGTATCTGAGTATTGATAGATCTTCCAGGAAGGAGGGAGGGAAGAAAGACTCTTGAGGGAGAGACGCTTCAGTCATTTGGCTTTTTAATTTAATTTTTGGCTGCAAATTCTTAACAATCTAGCTTACTCTACAGGTGACTGGATTTAAGGGAGTAGAAGACTGGGTGTTTAGGTCCTACAGAACATTTTCTGATTAAAATCACAGGGAAAAAAGCTTTGATGATGATAATAATAACGATGACGATGATGATGGCAGCAAGATGGGCATGCATCTGCGTTCATCACTATGTTCCCAGCCAGGACCCCACAGACTGGAGCCTGAGGGAGCAGTGTAAGACGAGAGCAGAAGCATCCTGGATGAGCACCAGCTGTGTACAGCGAAGTACACAGTTGTCTTAGCAAACACCCCTAGCAGCCTCATGAAGGTGGAGTAGTTGAGGTTCAGACCGATGAAGAGCTGGGATTCAAACCCGGGCCTGCATGTCCCCAGAACCCAAGTCTCTCCACCTCAGCAGGCTGCAGGGGATGTGCAGCAGGGAGCCTGACTAGGGCACGGGCTGTTGGAGAGAAAGGCTGCTGCATTTCTGGGGCCCCAGTCAGGCTGTAGTTGCACCCTGAGGCTCTCCCCCAGTGCGGTCCTGGTACCTCAGGACCTGGGCTTCCCTCCCACCCATGAGTGAGTGTAGGCTCCTGGGATGCCAGAGCCGCATCCCACTCAAGCCCCTCCTTGTCCTGAGGGGGTAAATGAGGTCCGATGGGGGAAGAGCAGTGCGGCCTGACAGCCTGCGTGCTGGGTCTAGACAACAGGTGTCCTGCTGGCCAGGGCCGCCTGTGACACTACGCTGCCCCTCAGTTGACATTTCCCTTCGGTTCAAGGGGATTACACAAATCCAAGGTGGTTGAGCCGCCACAGGGCGCTATGGAAACGGAGCCCTGCACTGTCTGCCCCTGCTTCTAGCCAAGCGATAAGGACATGCAGGCCGACTTGTCTGGCCAGACTTATGCTAAATCGCGGAGCACGTGACCAATTTAACTTGAACCCGGGCGGGCAGAGGGGAGAAGGCAGATTAATTACCAGAAAAAATTTCTGAGCCAAGTGAGTTGTGTTTCCCCAAATACTGGACCACCAGTCGGGCAGGGGGTGTTACAGGGTCTATGGGTGTCAAAATATTTACTAAAAAACATGTTACTGCACACTTCAGCAGATAATTTACATAATGCCTGACGCTGCAGCTTCTATACATTTTTTATAAACCAATTCATTTCTATTTTTATTTAATTGGTTCATTAATTGATATGAATAAACAACAACATGTACCTGGCACCCTCTTCTAAAGGTGAAAAAGTCTTCTTTCCTCCTGTTTCCCAGTCACTCAGTTTCCCTCCCTGGAGAGAAGGCCACCATTTTGGGGCATGTCTTTCCAGACACTCAGTGCATATATATTTATGTACATATATCCTGTCCTTTTCCACAAAAATCAGTGACTGTACTATGCACATTGTCCTGCCTGCCCCCCTTTATTTTTCACTTAGCAATACCTTGGCTTGTTTCATGGCTAACATTCCATGATACGGATGGACTGGAATTTCCTTAACTAGCCACTCATTGATGGGCATTTAGGTCCCAATCTTCTACCGTTCCTCACAGCACCTCAGTGATTATGTATCCTGCATACTTGCTACACACGTGAAAGAACATCTGAGCTGCACTGTCCAGTACAGTAGCCACCAGCCACATGCTACTATTTACCTTTTTTTTTTTTTTTTTTTTTTTTTTTTGTGAGGAGATCAGCCCTGAGCTAACATCCGCCAATCCTCCTCTTTTTTTTTTTTTTTTTTTTTTGCTGAGGAAGACGGCCCTGGGCTAACATCTGTGCCTATCTTCCTCCACTTTATATGGGACGCCGCCACAGCATGGCTTACCAAGCAGTGCGTCGGTGCGCGCCCGGGATCCGAACCAGTGAACCCCGGGCCGCCGCAGCGGAGCGCGCGCACTTAACCGCTTGCGCCACCGGGCCGGCCCCTACTATTTACCTTTTGATTAATTCAAATTAAATAAAACTTAAAATTCAGTTCCTCTGTCATGCCAGCCGCATCTCAAGTACTCAAGAGTCACGTGGGCTAGTGGCTGTATGCTGGCAGTGCAGAGCATTTCCATTATGCAGGGAGTTCTACTGGAAAGACTGCTCTCTACGACAAATTCCTAGAAGGGAATTACGAAGCCGGAGGTCTGTACATCTTAAGTGTTGACAGACATTGTCAAATTTCCCTCTGAAGAGGCTCCAGCTATTTATGTTCTCCCGATTAAGAGCTCAGAGAGGGAGGGCACTTTTATTTCAGAACAATTGTATGGAATATTGGGGGAAAAAGAAGAAATGTTCCCTGTGTACTGATTGCAAGGACGTTCTGTTTTCGCTGCCGGTGCCCACGTTGTTCAAGTAAGACGCTGCTGTTCCCAACTTACAGCAGGCATGCCAGTCACGGGGTGCCCCGCACAGGCTGTCTCCCTCTGAGGCTTGGCCTCCTGCCACCTTGCTGAGGTCTGCTTCTCCCCAGCTCTAAGCCTCTTCCCTCTCCTCTCACTGAGGTCCAGGGCTCCTCCACACCCCGACTCATGGCCCACGGGGTCTGAGGGCAGAGTGCGGGTCTCCTCACATTCCCTGTGGCCATGACACAGCCTTTACCAGAAGACTCAGCATCCTTGGCCAAATCTCCATTTCCTCACCTCCCACTCTCTTCCGCCCCTTTCCCTTTGGTGAATGGTGAGAGTCATGGGACCAAATCCAGCGAGCATTGCCCAGTGCTCATCTTGCGTGAGCTCCTAGCTGATCTCTCAGCCACAGTCTGCACTTGGACTGTCCTTTCCTTCTTGAGGTGCTTGCCCCTTTGGCTTCTGAGATGCCACACCTGCTGTCTCTCTGATTGCTCCATCCTCTGCCTCCTTTGCAGTCTTGTCTTCCTCACAGCATTTACAATTTGGCCATCTTCTTTTCCTCATTCTCTGCTTTTTTCTTGGGCAATCTCATCCCCGCCATGGCTCTGATTAGCATCATTTGGGGAATGACGGTCATGCATTTTATTTTAATTCCATGTCCTTGATTACTAGTAAGATTGAGCATCTTTTCATGGTTTCTGACCTTTTGTATTTTTTATGAAAGCAGGTTAGAAGTAGAGCAGACATTGCTCACAGGTTCCAATCCAGACCACGGCTATGACAGGTCCCTGTCCTCGTTTTCACCCCTTCTCAGCACCTCCATCCACAGTCACCACACCGAGCAGCCTGGCCCCAGTCTACAGCCTGCATTCTTTTCCAGGACTCTCCTCACCCCTCCTTTCCCTCCGTGGTCCCTAGAGCTCGATTCTGAGAGGAGACAGCCTCTCATCACCACACTCCTCCCCCTTCCTCCCCTAACTCTGCACATCTTACCCCTCAGTGGCCAGGGATAGGTGTCAACATGCTGCCAACACCTCATCCCCCTTCCGGAACATTGTTCTGCCACCTCCTCGCAACAGTCCTTCTCTTTTGAAGTTCATGCTATCGATTACTCCCCTCTTCCTCACCTCTTATGCTCCTTCCTGTACTTTGGGCCTCTCCACTTTGTTTGGGGACTTCCACTGTCTCACAGATTTCTTCTCTTATCCCCTTCCCTGACATCTGCTTTGGGGCTTCACCATGAAGACTGACAACTTTCTTTGTCCACATCTCAGTTTCTTGACTTAAACCTCAGTGACTCTTATTTTCACTCTATTTTAGATGCCTACATACCTAACTTCATCGCCTGTAAATGAGCTGGCTCTAAACTCTAATTCTGAGGTTCTTTCTTGACTACAGCCTTCTACATGCCCATCTCCCTTTCTCCATCACATCTGTTGAACCTACTCTATTCTTGGTGTGACCCCAAGTTTTTTGACTTGTTCCTTTTCTCTCAATCCTTTGGTAAGCTTTTACTGCTCGGCCAGTGTCCAATCCTAAGGATACCCGCTGATCCGTTTGGTTGTCTTGCCTGCCATCCCCTCCACAAAGCCTTCCATTCCATCCCTTAAATGGAGGGGATCATTCTTTCACTCAAACACCAATAACATTCATGCCTTTTATGGACTTCTTTCTGACTCAGCCACATGCCTGTCTAGCTCCCTTACACTGTGAGCTCCAGCACAGTAATGACAGTGTCGTCTCTGCACCCCCAGTGCCCAGCCTGTGTTTGTGCAATAACTCGTGTTTGCTCAGTTTGGTTGAATGGACATTTCTGCTTTGACAGTGACCAGTCCATCACTTTGGGCTGATAATACTCAGATTTAAAAGGCAAGGTCACTCCAGAATAGGAAAAAATGAATAGAGAAAAAGAATAAAGGAGCCCAGGGGGAAGGTATGTACACATTTTTTTAATGGCCATGTCAGAGCCAGGTTGCAGGCAGAGGTGACTGGAAATGGTTTCTCCTAAAGTGCTGAGAGATATTCTGCCAGCATCCAGGTACTCTAGGTTCAACAGGCCTTATTTTTTTGGCAGTGACGATACTTCTTGGTGTCAGGTGATGACTTGGGCTGAAAGAAAGGAAAACACTGTGCCTATGCTGAAAGGAAAGAAATTGTACTTGTCTTTTTGCCGGCAGAGGCAGAGACCAGGGAGAGGAGGAGAGGGGAGGGGAGGGGAGGAGAAGAGAGGGGAGGGGAAGGGAGGGGAGGGGAGGGGAGGAGAGGGGAAGAGAGGGAGGAGAGGAGAGGAGAGGAGAGGAGAGGAGAGGAGAGGAGAGGAGAGGAGGGGAGAGGCTTCCCTTTAAGGCCACCAGCTTTGAGCTGGCAGAAGCAAAACTGCAGATGCACTCATAGAAATAATCCGTGGCCCTGCTGCCAGGAGACAAGGAAGTGTGTCACATAAGCTGATGCCAACACTCTGCTTGTGCAAATACTCGGGACCCAATGCTAGGCTCTGCCTCTTCTCTGCCTGGGGGAAGAGCAAGCACATGGTGCACTTGTGTTCTCAGGACAGCGAGGCCTGCTGCTGGAAGGGCTTGTGGCCGCAGGGCCCGGGGCAGCTCGGTATTGTAGGTAAACCATAACTGCCTTCGTTGGTCAGCCTTCGCTGAGGTGCCTCAGTCTCCCTGAGGAGGGCCAGTCTTTGAGAGGCCAAGACCTAATGATTAACAGGTAATGCAGTTTAAGAAAGCACAAGTTTCATTGGCCTCTCAGAGCCTGGACATGACCGTGTGCACTGAGAGCTCATGAGAAAGCAGTGTGCGTTGTCCAGGACACCCTTACAGACAATGGTGACCCACACTAATTGGCTCCTGGCGGTTGTGCCAGGCATCTGTTTCTGAGCCCAAGACTATTGATCCTTTAGGGTTCCCAGTGTCCTGTCTGTGCTTGTAGGCTCTCCTGGGCAGTGTCTTCCTTTTCAAAGCCCTCGTGAATAAAATAACACTTTCTCAGACTACGGCGTGCAGAGGATTTCTTGAGGAATGACAGGGACCACCTGTGCTCACTATTCTCCACCTGCCCCTCCGAGGACCACCCCACCCTGCTCGCTGCCTTCTTGCTTCTCTCTGGGTTCAGCCACAGGGGACATCAGCAGGTGACCAGAGGGTGGGAGCAGCCAGGGTGTTTCTTCCCTCTCTCTGCCAGGCCATGGTCATGGCAGAGGCTGCATCCCCCTGCGACAGCCCCTGTGAGGTTCTGGAACTTTCTTCCCCTGCCTTTGCCGCTGGGCGGTAACCGCTTCCTGCTGTTGCTCGGCCTTGAGTGCTCCAGCATGTTTATTCCCTTAACCCTGCCCACACCTCTAAAGAACCTTCATGAAGCTGCTTTTTTAAGCCATTTAAACCATCCGGGTCTTTTCAGGCCCTGACTGATGAACTGCCCAATTGCTCCAGGCCCTCTGTCCACCTGAAGAAAGGCAAAACCATATCAAATCACAGAGCAGTTCTCAAGAGCCCTGCGTTTTTTACGCATCGTGTTTACATGTAGTTTTGTGGTAAAATAGTGTAACTCTTTCTGGCAGTGGTTAACACAGAAGCCTCCAGTTAGGTTTCTTTAGTCACTGGGCACAAGTTCACCTTCACAGATCCTGCTAAGGATGGAAGAGAAGGCAGTAGGGAGATATTTTTCCTTTTAAATTCACATCCAGGTCATGGTCGTCCCCCTTCTCTGCCCCTGTGTATCACAGCTGCTTTCCTATGTAAGAGGGCATTTGTGGATTAACTACATCGAGTTCAGGCAGATGCACTGCTCAGCTGGCTGGGCAGATGCGGAAGCCCACAGTGCCTTCCCCTTGGCGGTCAGCAGGCCCCTCCTGCAGACTGGGCTCGGAGGCCCGGTGCTTTTGTGTATGTGCACCCCTCCTCTTCATCTCTTGGTGCTGCTCTCATCCTTGGCCCTCTCTGACCCAAGGAGGGGTCTCTCTAGCCCTCACCTTTGGTTTCTGTGTAGCATCCAGGGACCCTGGAACCTTGACTAACCAGCAGGTAGTCCTGCCTGGGGAGCCTGGCCTGAGCCCCCTTGTGTCAGCACCACCCAGGCTCCACACCAACTTGCTTTTCTGCACTTCCCGATTTGGGCTCTGCTCTCGAGCATCCCTCCATCCACCCTATTTTCTAGAGAATCTTGTTTTATGTCAGTCTAGCCTCCCCCCTTTAGGGTCACTCAGTTTTGGGTGTTGAGACTGCTGAATCCCGTGGAGTGTGTAAACGATGACTTTACTGTGGGGAATCTCTGATTGTCCACTCTTAGAGAATCCGAACGCAGGACAATCCTCCCTCACTGTCAGGGCTGACTTTAAACATACCCACTAACAGTGAAATCTTCTACTATCAGGATACTCGAGAGGCAGGAGGCAAAAAGCTCTCAATTTGGGGCCGAATTACAAGTTAATAAGAAAAGTTGCTATAATGAGCTCGGGGAACCTTGGTTAAGGGGCTAAAAAGGAAATATCTGAAACCAAAGAGGAAAGTGTCAAGGAAAAGCAGCTCACATTGACATTTTAACCCTTCCATCCAGGGTCTCACCTCACTTCACAATCTCTTTTTCAGGAGGAAGTGGGGATTACTGTTTGCAGCTCTGGAAGCAAAAATTTCATAAATTGCTAGAGACGGTGGAGATATCTTTATTTTTGCAGAGCAGAGGTGGCATTTACTGGTTGGAATCTGAGCCACAGCTGCCCTGGAGCTCCCCTTGTGTCCAAGAGAGGCGCGGCCTCACTTCCGGGTGCATGGATCTCCAGTGGAAGGAACAAGCAAAGGCTACCACGTAAGGAGGCAAAGCTCTCCCTTCCTGCCTGAAGGATCTCCAACAAGCCCTCATCTGGAGGGCTCTGACAGTGTGCTTTCCATGAGGTCCAGCAGGAGGCGCGACTGAGGTCAGGTTCAGGCGCAGGCTCCCTTGCCATCACAGCCTCCGAGCCTTCCTGGGGCGGCAGCCGTTGTGTGGGATGGGGGTGTTGTCTGTGATTGAGATCACTTCCAGGCCCCCCATGGTCAGTCCCTTGATGGCAGACTGCAAGGAGCAGAAGGAACAGTAGCATGGCACACTCCCAGAAACAACGCCCCAGCGTGTCCTGATAGGGCTCAGAGAGGCACGGGGTGGGGTGGGGAGGAGAGTGGGGAGGCTCACTGGCTTTGATCCCTACAATCCCAACCCTATTCTCTCACACAGGCCTCCCAACCAAAACCCTTAACTGAGTCCTCAGTGCTGTCCACTTCTCTAGGTGCACCTGCACTTCCTCCCTTGAACTTTACGATCTAAGAACAAAGACTACTTGTCAACTCAATACACCTTAAGCATTACACTTTTGTGGTTTCCTCTGTCTGGAATGTCCCATCTCTCCCACCACATCTGGCTAATACTTCGTTATTTTTGAAAAGTCAGTAGAGATGTCACCTCGGTGGGGAAGCTGTCTTCATCAGACCAATGGGCTCCCGGCACCCTGGGCACAAGCTTCACCACTGCCCTCACTAGTCTGCATGAGGGATCCATTTGTGATAGTCCCCCAGGGACCACCTTTCTATGCCCAGTGCCTGGCACACAGCAGGTACTCAATAAGTGTCTGATGAATTAAAATAAGTGATCTGGGCTTGCTCTGAGCAGCTTAGTAGATTAGAAGAACAATAGAAAGAAACTTCAAGCCATCATGGAAATCCTCTACAGGGTCCTTTTCCACTCTCTCTACTCTGCTCTCAAGCCCGCTTCTGCACGAACTAAAGAAGCAAGCACACTCACAGTGGAGAGTCCCGGTCACTTACCAAGCGCCCTGGCCCCAGGCCTTTCACAACAACTCGGATGTGGGTCACGCCCTTCCCGGCAGCTTTCTGGAGAGGAGCAGCAAGTGGTTAGTGCTCCAGAGAGAGAGAACTTCTACCAGCTCTCTTGCTACTGCCACCTGAAGCAACAGGTGATGAGCCCCAGGGAAAGAAACCCACATATGTGAACAGGCAGAGGACAGAGAAAGCAGCAAAGGACAGACGGCCACAGTGCAGGACACCAGCAGAGAGCACAGAACTTGTCAAGTCACAGATTTACAGTCAACTGTGATCCCTTTTAGCCCAGGACAGCACTGCCACCTAACGGAGATTTCTAAATATCACTCAGATTTGTCTCAGGTGGGTAAATGCAGAATTTCAGACCATGAGGAGGTCCTCTGGACTGCAAGGCTGAACCTAAATACCCACTTAAAAAGTGTTACCTTATCATTTTAAATCTTTAGTTACAGTTATATCTTTCTTTCTTGATTATAAAGGCAGTTCATTATAGAAAGTCTGGAAAACACACAGAAGTCACTCAACCTACCATGCAGAAGCCACTGTTAACACTGACATACTTCTTTTAAGTGTATATAATCTGTCCATTGGTGGACATTTAGCAGATTTTGATGATCATTAATACATAGCAATCAATACTTTTGGGCACTGGGCTATGTTTGAAGGTCAAGGTTTTCCTTCAGGAAACACTCGAGTTTGGCAGTGTCAATCTCTGTAAGGCCTGTGCTACAGCAGACAGTGCACACAGGCTTTGTCCCAGACCAGTCTGGGTCCAGTTCAGGGAACGGAACTGGCTGCGTGGCCCCGAGCAAGTTGTACAGTCTGAATCTCACATAGCCTTGAAAAACGCAGTCAATGCCAAGGGTCTTCTGAGGATTCAGGATAATGAATGTAAATATCTGGCACATAGTTGATGCTCGATAAATATACACATAGCAGCACACTGCCAATCTGCTTCTAGAAAGGCCTGCAACAGTTCACACTCAAACTGCTACTGCATGAAAGACCTCACCACACCACCTCTTCTCCAAATGGACTATTATCAACAACCCCAGCCCCATCCCACTGGTCTGTAAATTGAGGCAGCTTTGGTAAGCCTTCAGTACCTGGCTCTTACCTCTTCTAGAATGAACCAACAAGCGTTTCACTTCTACTGAAACTGAGAGAAAGAGAAGAGAAGCCTTTTCACACAGACCTCTCCAAACCACCCCAATGTTAGGGTAACTAACAAGGGTTGGCAAATACCCCATTGCTTCTGAACAGCTAGTTCAAGGAGAATTCTCCTCTCAGGGATCAGCCATGCAGAAAGTGGAACTCACCTCAGAGGGAGCAGAAAGAACACACACTTACCGCTGCGGCAGCTATGCCTGCTGTTTGTGCTGCAATGCCCGTGCCCTTTTTGGCATTCCGAAACCCCTCCGTGCCACAGGAAGCGCGGGCAAGCGGCTGGTTAGCAGCAGAGACTACCTGGATCTGTGTGCTGGGAAGGCAGGGGAGGCAGAGAGGATATAATGACTGTTCAGGGAAACGAGACAGTGCTAACCTATGCCCTTACAAGCCTGAACGAGAAGGAAAGATATCCAGCTGCTTTCCTTTAGAGCTTTTCGGATGAATGTGTTTTGAACTCCTATAGAAGGCATCAGGAAAGGTCAGAATTATCTTGGTAAGCCTCATCGAAAACTGACAAGGGGCTGGCACCATAGCCTAGTGGTTGAGTTCAGTGCACTCCACTTCGGCGGCCCGGGTTCGCGCGTTTGGATCCCAGGTGGACCTATGCCATTCATGTGGCAGTGACCCACATACAAAATAGAGGAAGACTGGCACAGATGTTAGCTCAGGGTGAATCTTCCTCAAGAAAAAGAGGAAGATTGGCAATAGATGTTAGCTCAGGGCGAATCTTCTTCACCAAAAAACAAAAACAAAAACACAGAACTGACAAGTCATCAAGTCATATAAACTAAAGAGAGCTCTGTTATGGACTCAATGTTTGTGTCCCCTCAAAATTCCTGTTGAAATCCTAACTCCTAATGTGATGGTATTTGGAGGTGGGGCCTTTAGGAGGTGATTAGGTCATGAGGGTAGAGCCCTTATGAATGGGATCAGTACCCTTAGAAATGAGACCCGGGAGAGATCCCTCACCCCTTCCACCATGTGAGGACACAAGGAGAAGCCAGCCATCTGCAACTTGGAAGAGCTCTCACCAAAACCCGACCATGCTGGCTCCCTGATCTGGGACTTCCAGTCTTCAGAACTGTGAGAAATACATGTCTGTTGTTTAAGCCACCCTGTCTGTGGCATATTGCTATAGCAGCCCAAGCTGACTAAGACAAGCTCCATAACCTGAGGGTGGTTAAGTGTCATCCAGAAGAAGGGTGGCACATTTTCCTCTGAGGATCTTCCCTGTAGCCAGTGTTTAAATTAAATTTGATGTCCTTGTCTGGCTTGTTTTTCCTAAGAAGTTAGATGTTTCACATCAGGTAATTTTTAAAAAGACTTTTCATTAAGTAAAGTTTCAAATACACCCAAAAGTGAATACAGTAGTACATGAACTCCCATGAACTCATCACTCAGCCTCAACAATTATTAACTCATATCCAATTTAGTTTCATCTATAAACCCTGTTTCCACTCCCTTCTTTCCGCCACTAAAGGATTATTTTGAAGCAAATCCCAGACCCATCATTTCATCTGTAAATATTTCAGCATACATCTCTAAAAGATAAGGACTCTTGGGGCTGGCCCCGTGGCGTAGTGGTTAAGTGCGTGCGCTCTGCTGCTGGCTGCCTGGGTTCGGGTCCCGGGCACACACCAATGCACCTCTTGTCAGGCCATGCTGTGGCGGCGTCCCACATAAAGTAGAGGAAGATGGGCATGGATGTTAGCCCAGGGCCAGGCTTCCTCAGCAAAAAGAGGAGGATCAGCATGGATGTTAGCTCAGGGCTGATCTTCCTCACCAAAAAAAAAAAAAAAAAAGATAAGGACTCTTTAAAAAAACCCCACAAAACATTATCATACCTAAAAAAAGTTAGCAATATTATCATATTGGATTATTTTAATGCTTATGACACTCTATTCTCTAAGATTAAGAAAAATTTTTTTAAATAAGTGAAACTTTTTCTAATCATCTCTAACAAGTTAAATTAAAATTAAGAATAACTTCAAGAAATCCTTAGACATGTTTTCCATTTCCCCTTTGACCATCACTGCCCTGCCTTCTGGTCTGAAGAGCTCCCTGAGAACTCACAGTGAAGAGAGTAGTGGAGGAGTGGTCATGAAGAGACCTCCTGGAGTCAGCCCTGGGCTCCGCCATCTGTTGTTGGCCTGGCTATGGCTGCCAGGGCTTTCCCTCTCCCAGGGCTTCCTGGGTTTTCTATACCGAACAGAAGCATAAGAGAATTGCCTGTCCCTGAGACAACCTCAACAGAGATCTATAGAGTGGGCCACAGACACTTAAAAACACAAACAGAGAGCTAACCATGTCCTTATCCTGAGAAGGGAAGAAAAAGAAATCCAGTTGCTCTCATTTTGAGCTTATCAGATGAATGCTGAAAGGAATCCTATGGCCTCTCACCTGTGCCCCACACTCTATCCGTGACTACCAACAGTCTCTCGTGTGGTTCTGTAAATTGCTTTGTGGGCAGGCCGTGACCAAATACTGATCTCATCTCCAAGTTGGGGCTGGCTTACAAAACTGTCACTCATGTCAGCAAGGCTTCTGCTGCCAAAACACAGCTGGGAACTCTCTCAACACCCATCTGTGAGCCACACAGCACGCTGGTCTCGTCATGTGAAATCACCATTCACGTTTAGCCCTACAAGGTTGGAGGTCAGCGCATGGTGGCCCAAGGTGAGTACTTTAAAGGGACAAGACTTATTTGGAGGTTTATGTTTTGGTTAGTTTGTTAATAAATCAAAATTCTTAAATCATCTCTCTCATCTTATTTATCTATCACCCATCCCCTATCCCCCAGGACTCAGTAACACTTAATAAATACCTTCATGGAAGGACCTTCTGCCCCTAACATACACTCTCTCCAACTCTTGAGCAGAACCAGGCAATACATTTCCCAAGGAAAGCAAAGAAAGCTTATCAATATGATACGCCCCACCTAATTCACATTTTCATGATATCTGAATAAACTTTATAAAGACAGAGGTGGTTTCCCAAAACAAGAAGGACGGAGCCCGGAGGACCTCTGCATCAGCACCATCATGCGGCACCCAGCACCCTGACTTCCACCCCCAGCAGGGTGCCCAGGGCCAGCCCTGACTTGCCCTCCCCAAGAAGGGGAAAGAAGCCCACCCTAGACCTGCCCAGGTGCTTCCCTTCCCGCTTACTTGTTGTAGGATGCTTTAATGTGTGCGATTGGGATCTCCTCAAACTTCTTTCCTGCCCACCTCAGAGAGCTCTCCTGTCCTGGAATTGGAGGGTAAATGCTGCAATTAGAAGAAACATTTTATATAAAATTGTTTGTTTTTAAATTAAAAAAAAAAATACGCCACAGGGTTTTAAAAAAATCAAACAGTACAGATGAACTAATAATGAAAAACAGCAGCCCTCCACTCGACCTGCTCCTGAGGTCCCCTAATCCTTCGGATGCTACCGCCATATCTGTGAACACTGTGCTTAACTGGCTGTTTCTTGAGTTGCTGACTGTAGACACATCTAGCGACTTTCTACTCCAAGAAAAGAGAATTTAATCCACACTCCCCACCTTCCCTTGTCCCTTCTAGTATAATCAGATTACTATTTTCAATCCTCTATAGGCTACTCTTACTGCAATTTAAAAAATAAAGTCAAACCTCTATTTCTTGTTTCATCAACCACAAATGATATCTTGACTTTCTATTAAAAAAAGACAAAAAAATTTTAATAATACTTTAAAAAAAAAATCAGTATCCCCTAGAATGGAGGTCAGCAAACTTTTTCTGTAAAGGGCCAGACAGTCAATATTTTAGGCTTTGCTGGCCATGAAGTTCTGTTGCAACTACTCAACTTTGCCACTGTAGCACAAAAACAGCCACAGACAACAGTAAATTAATGGGCGTGACTATGTTCCAATAAAACGTTATTTACAAAATACAGGCAACTGGCCAGATTTGGGTAGGGGCCCCGGTTGTCAACCCCTATCCTAGACCAGTGGTAATCCATGCTGGCTGAACAGCAGAACACGTGATTCTGATGCTTAAGCTCCACCCCAGACTTCTGGACGGGACCCAAGAATCCATTTCTAAAATACCCCAGGTGAATCAGATGTGAACTCAGGGTTGAGAACACTGGCCTCGACATTGTGTTGAGTTCAAGATCTTTCTCTATCTCAGTCCAATCTGTTCTCTGGCTCTCTCTAGGTCAGTACTCTTCATTTTCAGGTGGAGAAATTGAGGTACAATTAGAGGGACAGGGTTAGCTAGGGAAGCCAGGCCTTGGACCTAGGAGACTCGCCTCAGTCAGAGCTCGGCTCAACTTGCTGTTGCTGTGCTTCCTTTTCTTCAAACACACACAACCGTCACTCAGCATTCGAGAAGCACGTAAACCTGCTGCTGCACCCTGCCTACAGGCACAGATCAGATCAGAGTGGGTACCCCCCTACAGCCACCTGAAATACAATGGACTCTTGTTCAGAAAATACACTATTATCTGAGCACCATCCTCTGCAGCCCTACCTGCTTTCCTAGAGATATGTTTAAAAAACAAAACAAAACAATAACACAGTGGTATTCAAGAGTTACAAATGTATTCTTTCCTGCTAGGCCTGATCTTAAAGATGGTTTAGCCTCTCAGTAGGCTACACACTGAGACAGAAAGAGGATGAGGCTCTGAGATGACATTTTTTTTTTTTTGTGAGGAAGATCAGCCCTGAGCTAACATCCATGCCAATCCTCCTCTTTTTGCTGAGGAAGACTGGCCCTGAGCTAACATCTGTGCCCATCTTCCTCCACTTTATGTGGGACGCCGCCACAGCATGGCCTGACAAACGGTGCGCCGGTGCGCGCTCAGGATCTGAACCCGGGCCGCCAGCAGCGGAGCGCGCACTTAACTGCTATGCCACGGGGCCGGCCCCCGATGACATTAATGTTTAAATCATCTCCCCGTTGATAATTTCCACTATTGACTTGGGGGGTCAAAAAACTAAAGACTACTAAAGTCTAAACACACCACTGTAATGCCTCTCATATATAGCAAGGTTTTTGAACGAGGAAGGATTTGGAGCTTGAACCACTTAATTGAAGGCAAGTACAAGATTAGGCCTTTAAATCTCCCAGGTCCAATGCACAAATGGACAAGTGTTTCACCCCAAGGGAGCCCAGAAAAAGGAAAGACAAAGCCTTCTGGCACTGGTCTGCTGCTTCTTCATACCCATCCTCACACCAGGGAAAGGTAGCAAGGCGCCAGCACACACGGCATCTCTTCTGAACGGCTGAGGACTGAAAATAGCTGTTCTCTTCTGCTGAGGGTCTGAAAAGGAGGGCTGACTTCTGCCGTGGGCACTTCAGGCAGTAGTTTGCTTATCCCCAGGCAAAACCAACCCAAAGTGACCCAGGATGTGGCAGATGCTGGAACCTGGGCTGGGTAAGGTGTAGTTCTACTCCCAAATGAGAGGGCCCTGCCTCATGGTCTTCAACCCATTTTCTAATTGTGGCTAAAGACGTTTTTTAAAATACAAATAAGTGTAGAAAAATGCAAAGATTATAGCTCCTGGCTCACTACTCCTGTCATAGTTACCTACGCGATTTCTGTAAGATCCTCCCAACCCCTTGGCTTATTTCTTGACCTCCTTTTCCCCAATGATCCTGTGTCCTCCATGCTACCCTGGCTACTTACTCCTGTGGTCACACCTAGCCCTTGTCATTACCACATTACCACACCTGCAACCCCATCATAACCTCGGTTTCCAGCACCACACTCAGGCCGCCAGCTCCTGGCACACCCCCTGGCTCCCTCCACTACCCTCACTCCAGGAATCCCTCAATCCCCCGATCCTACCACTTTTTCACTTTCCCTCACACCACTCATGCCCTCACTGCTCCCTTGACTTGGAGTAAATCCCATGACCGATCATTATGATTACTTCCTTGCATACTCTCAATTCTCCGCCCCCGCTTACTTCACTGCACCCTCCCGGCAAACCCCTAACCGTGGTGAAATTAACCTCTCCAGCCGCTCTGAGCATCTGTACAGTTGGTTAGAGAAAAATACACAACATGTTGACTGGTCTCTCTACATATCATGGTTTCTCAACCTCAGCAGCAGTTACATTTTGGACAAGATAATTCTTTGTTGTGGAGGGCTGCCCTGCACATGGCAGGTGTTTAGCAACATCCCCGACCTCTACCAACTAGATATTGTCCCTGAAGTTGTGACAACCAAAAATGTCTTCTGACATTGCTAAAAGTCCCCTTGGAGGCAAAACTGCTCCCAGCTGAGAACCACTGTTTATCTGAATAACTTCTAACACCAAGTGGGCCCTCAGCACGGCCTGGCAATCATACAGCACATCCCCAGTTCAATGATCCTTCCACTCTTCTGGATGACTATTTTATACCTTCTTTTGTCCCCTCCAACCTCCAACTCCTTCCTGCTTCTTCACTGCCAGCTGATGACCTTCACAGAGAAATAGAAGCAATCAGAATTTCTTGCAGCTCCCACTGCCAAACATCTGTGCCACAATCTTTGTCTTCTCTCCTGTTATGATGCTCTACTCCTGTGTTAGCCTCTCAAGTATCACTCCAGTGATGTTCCCTCTCCCGCATCACTGTTCTTTCCCCTCTCTGCTGCATCATTCCTGTCAGCAAAACAGGCTATCATTTCCCCAACCGAAAACAAAAACCTCTTGATCCCAAAGCCTCCTTGAGCTACTTACTGCCCAGTTCTCTATTCCCCCTTACAACAGAACCCCCTTAAAGAACTGACTATACTTGCTGTTTCTTCCTGTCTTCTATTCTCCTTGAACTCACTCCAATCAGACTTTAGCTCTATCACTCCACCAAAAATGCCCTAGTCAAGCTCACTAACCAACTCACAACGTTAAATCCAATGAGCAGTTCTGTCATCAGCATATTGACCTATCATATCAGCAGTGTCTGACACAGCTGATCTCTCTGCCCTTGAATCACATTAAAAAAAAAAAAAATCTCTCCAGGTTTTCTTACTACCTCTCTAGAGGTTCCTTCTTCGTCTCTTTTGCTGATTCTTCCTCATCTCCCAAATTTCTAAATGCCAGAAGGCTCCAGGGCTCAGCCCTTGGCCCTCTTCTCCTCTTTATCTACACTTACTCTCTTGACGATCTTATATAGTCTCATGGTTTTAAACACCATTTATACGATAAGTCTTCCAAATGTATATTCCTAACTCAGATGTCCCCTGAACTCCATTTCTAATAGCCTACATCGTATCTCCATTGGATGTTAATTAAGCAACTCAATCTTAACCACCCAAATCCAAACTCCTGCAGTCTTCCCCATCTCAATAAATGACAACACCATCTTTCCAGTTGCTTAGGCCAAAATTTTAGAGTGCTCCTTCATTTCTCTCCTTTGTCACACTTGACATTAACAAATCCCATTGATTCTACTTTCTGTATCAGTCCAACCATTTACACTCACAGCCTCACAGCCGTCACCCTGGTGAAAGCCACCATCATTTCTTGTCCGGATTATTTCAAGTCTTCTAACTGTTTAGAAGACTTCTCCCAGCTTCCATCCTTGCTTCCCTACAGTTCAATATCAACACAGCAGCCAAAGGGACTTTTTAAGATGTAAGCAATGTCATTTCAACTTTCTATCCAAAATTCTCCAGTGGCTTCCCATCTCACTCAGAGTAAAAGCTGAAGTCCTTACGATGGCCTACAAGGCCATACAGGATGAAGCCCCACGTTTCCTGCAACCCTTGCCCCCATCTCCCTATTTTTACTCCTCACTCCACACTGGCCTTCTTGCTATTCCTCACAAACACTAGACACACCCTCACCATCTGTCACACTCCCATGTTTTACTTGTTTTCTATTTACTGTCCCCTATCCACTAGAATTTAAGTTCTATGGGGGTGGGGATTTTTGTGTTTGTTCAACGATGTGTCCCCAACACCTTGAACAGTACCTGACATTGCTGAATTACAACAGAATCTTGGCTTACATGCCTTCAGCAGCTCCTCACTGCCTACAATGGGGACAGTGTACAAGTCCCAGGATTACCGATAAGACCCTCAGCATTCTGATTCCTTTTTGACTTGCTGGCCTCAGCTGCCATCACACACACACTTGAATACACCATGTTCTTTCATACTGCAAGCCTTCAGACTGTTAGCTTTGCCTAAAATGATCCCTTTCATATCGTCCAGCTGAACTCCCATCCAATTTGGTTCTTAGCTCCACATTATCTTCCCAGCAGTCTTGCCTGATTTCCTCAGGAGTGAGACACTCATTCTTTCATACTTTCAAGCAATCAGTTCTTACCTCCAGTATACTACTGATCAGATTATGGTGATAATGTTTGCATGTTTGTCTTCCCTGGTAGACTGTGAACTATTTGTGGGGAGGAATGATTTTGTATTTGCACTCCCAGCACCTAGCATGGTGCCTGGCACCAAGTAGGTTCAGTAAATGTTTGTTAAATGGATGTGAAGTACGTCCACTCAGCAAATACAGGTGGTGGTACTGGTGGAAAGCAAGATGCCAGGCCCTAGGACTGAGCACAAAAACCACCCTGGACCTTAGACCAACTCTAAAAAGTGCACAATAATCTAAACCACAGCGTAGCACCTCCCTCCCTCCCCTCCTTTTGTGTCCGATGCCCAGGGAAGGTTGTTAGTCTGACGTGATCCCCCTTCTTAGAGGGAAAAAAGGTTGATCTCTCCTATATGCCTTCGACATTTACTCCTTCACTCATCAAATGTTCACCGAGCATCCACTTTGTGCCAAGGCTCATCTCATTTGATCCTCACAACCTCTCTTGGCATTATTTCCACTTTTAGACGAGAAAGCTGAGGCTCAGAGATTAGTTTGCATAAGGTCCCACAGATGGCGAGTGACAGAGCTGGGAATTCACTGGTTCTCCGACTCTGGAGGGTGGTGTCGGTCTCTCGAGGGCTGGACCCAGTGGTCCTCACCTGAAGCTGCTGCTGCTCGGAGTCGGAGCCGCCGCCTTCTCAGCTTCCTGCTTGGCCGCCGCGTCTTGCACCTGCTGGGCGCCACTGTGGATGGTGGGGGCCGGCGCCCCGGCCACAACCCTGCGGGGGAAAAAAGCGCAGTGAGGTCCAGGCCTAACGGCCACTGGACTCCAGGTGGCTCGTGGGACACGGGCAGGAGGGCAGGCCCGTGGGTGGCCGTGGGCTCGGAGACAGTAATCATTCTCACCTGGTCGTCGGTGGCCAAGCCCATGACCGCAAGAGCCAAGACCCCGCGTTTCTTACAACCTGCATGACTTGAATCGACCCCAGTCAAGTCCCGTCGGCGGCGACCGAGGAGCCGGGCTTAGCTGGAGCGGGGCCAGCACCACTAGCGCTTGTGGGGGAGGGTGCAGAGGAAAAGTCCTCTGATTCCTCTTCATAAAGTCCATTAAATTTTTTTTATTCCCATTTAAATGCTCTATAATAAATATAGTTGCGAGTGTTAACTGAGAACTTCCCCTCTTTTTCCTAATCTTCTAACATGAGATCTTCGCCCACCCCTCCATATTGGAGTGGTTCATTCCAGTAGTTCCGGGGACTGAAGACCTCCCTTCAGGCCGCTCCCGCACTGCCTTGTGGGAACCTGGGATTAGCCCAGGAGCCCGCTGGGAGCCACGGTACTTTGTGGGAGGGCAGAAAGATGGCGGCGCCCGTAAGGCGGCCTCTGTTAGGGGTAGCGAGGGATTGGCGGCGGTTCGAGGGGCTCTGGGCCAGTGGCCTGGGTTCTCGCAGCCTGGCCCTTGCGGCCGCACCCTCGAGCAGCGGGTCTCCATGGCGCCTGTTGGGCGCATTGTGCCTGCAGCGGCCACCGCTGGTCTCGAAGCCACTGACACCATTGCAGGAGGAGATGGCGGCTCTACTACAGCAGGTAGGATTGAGGTGCGGGTCGCGGCCTTAAGATGCAGTTGGGGAAGCAGTACAGGCACGTGGGCCTGGGTTCTATCCCGACTCCGGCGTCAATTAGTCTGTGTGACCTTGGGCAAGTCACCTCACCTCTCTGAACTTCCCTTACCTGCAAAATGGTACCCACGTTAGTGGGTTGGTTTGGTACGTGGTAGGCGTTCAATAAAAGGTAGTTTGTTTTCATTGGTCTTCTTTATCGTCACCTTAGGCAGCTGTTTGGAGATGCACTCGTTTTTCATTCAACACACTAGGGATGCGGTGGTGAACTAGATGGACTCAGCCCCTATCATAGGTAGTTGACAGTTTGGAGAAAGTCTTTGTGATGTGACGAGTGTTAGGAGAATGCAGTGGGCACGTGTGTAAGGTACCTGTGATAAAGTCTGTGTGAGGGGCAAGTGAGGAAACGGGCAAAAACCGGGTGTAGTAGCTGTGAGGGTCTTCAATCCCCACAGATAGTATAGTTGAAGGCTATTATGTTTTTCCAGGATCTGAGATGCTTTTGTCTTGGCTACTGTGAGCTATAAACTTCACTTCTTGGCTTTTTACTTAGTTTATTAATTTACTTTGCAAATATTTTATTAATCACTTTACAGGTAATCATTTAGTATCTACTTTCTGCAGACACTGTGCTAAGTGCTAGGGATGTGGTGATGAATCAGACAGACATAGCTCTCGTTCTCAGAGCACTTCAGTCTAGTGGAGGGGGACCAGTCAGTAACCAAATAGTTGCATGACTGTACACTAATTGCAGACCCTGGTAAGTGTTGTAAAGGAAAACACAGGGCACTCTAAGAGGGTTTAACAGGGACATTTGATTTGATTTTATCGGAGATGTCAAGGAGTATCTCTCTAAGAAAGTGATAGATAAATTGAGATCTGAAGGAAGAGTAAAAATTCCCAGGAGAAGAATGTGAGGTAAAACATTCTAGAAAAAAGGAACAGCGGCTGTAAACTCCCTGCGGCAGGAAAGCCCGTGGTGAGTGAGATTCTGATCAAAGACTGACATGACTGGAGCATGGTAAGTGGGCAGGCAGTGCCCGTCCCAGTCCTCTGTTCTTTGTAGCAATCTTGACCTCCAGTCACATTCTAACATTCTGGCAAATGTAACTCAAGCCCACAGTGCAGGTGAGGTTTGTTCCTTCCCTGTTTTCTCTGTGGTGTTTTGATTGTATATCTGGTTACGTTGGATGGTAAACTTCTGAGTCTGTCAAGTGTGCTATAGCTGTGTTATATTCGTTTGTTTTTTTGTCCTTTTAGTTTTCCCAGATTGAGGTAGATTTTTGCCCTTTTAATTTTCGCAGGTCGAGATAGAGAGAAGCCTGTATTCAGACCATGAGCTTCGTGCTTTGAGTGAAGCCCAGCGACTAGCAAAGAAGAAAGCTGACCCTTATGATGAAGAAGATGATGAACGGAAAATACTGCTGGTGCAGGATTTGGAAGATGCGTGGGAGCAGAAATTCCTACAGTTCAAACCTGGAGCTCGCATAACAGGTTTGTGGTCTTTTCAGGCCAGCAAGAGGGAAGGGAAAGGGGAGTATTCTGGTTCCCAAACAAAGGACAATTGCTTAACCCCTGCTTTGTGTTTTAAGTAACAAATAATTTCAAATGATAAAACTGCTTTCAAGTGGGAGAAAAATAAATTATTTTCCCTGTTCCTCACATCTACTCTAGTAAAAGTTTTAAAAGGCCTCTGTTATTTTTGAGTGGGAGGTAAGGGGGTTGGCATAGCGTTTTCTCTCTCAGTTAAACTTTATGAAGGTTACATGAGTTTAACTCCTAGTTTGGGACTGAGAGTGGGGGAAATTAAGCCTTTCCCACTCGTTTGCTGTGTTTTATCTGAAATCCCTCCTAAAGCAGGGGGTTGAGTGCTCTTATCCTTGTTTCACAGATGAAGACCGAAGAACAGAGAAAGTGGAAGCTAGTTAAGTTAGTAATAGTGTGAAAACCAATGAAGTAGTAGTGTTTGAATTAGTATGGATATCGCTTCTTTTCCAAAGGCTCAAAGTACTTTCTTTATGTTTTGCCCTTCAAAGGAGAAGTTCAGCTTTTGGTTTCCTCTTCTTACATTTTAGTTTCCTCAAGATTGTGAGACTCTACCCTGAAAGAGGTCAGAGTTAGATGAGTCAAGGTTTTAATTTGATTATAACTTCTTTGAGGGCAAGGATTGTGGCTCTACCTTAAAAAGGAAGTCTGTAGAACTCGCATCTCCTTGGTTCTGGCAGGTCATAGTCGTCTTGTCTCCTTTGACCCCATTTTCTTCTAGAAGCTGATAAAAAGAATGACCGGACCTCACTGCAGCGAAAGCTAGACAGGAACCTTGTCCTGTTGGTCAAAGAAAAGCTTGGAGACCAGGATGTTTGGGTGCTGCCCCAGGCAGAGTGGCAGCCTGGGGAGACTCTCCGAGGAACTGCTGAGCGAACCCTGGCCACACTCTCAGGTGAGTTCTCTGCCTCGCTCTAAACCCCACAAGACTTATTTCAGTCTCAGCCAGAGGATTTATAGGCTGACTATGCGATGGCTTTAAGAGTAGGAGATGGGAAGGTTAATGGAAACTTGAATATTTGTAAAAATTTCAGCTAGAAAAAAATCTTAGGTGAAAGTCTATCTTTGTCCTACTGAGATTTTTAAATTTTATTTCATTTTTATTATGTGTTTATTATAATAGCATGTTGGTTTTATTGATGGTAGAAAAAAAGTTCTTTCACTTGTAAAAGATATTTGCTTAATTTAACTCCATATCTTTTCCCATTCTTTGTGTGGGTTGAATTTATTTTTTCTCCTAAAATCTGTTTTTTTGTTCTCCAAATAATAATATCCACCATGGCTACATCTTCTTCTGAAGGGAAAGTAGGAGGTCTGTCAGCAGATTTTGACCAGGATGTTTCAGTCAATGACTCCTCTCTTCATAGAGACTCTTCTTATATTAGTTCTGAGCCTGGGGAGATTGGTAAACTGCTGGATTGGCTGAGTGGATTGTCTTGGCTGGCCATCACCTCCTTCACAGAACTCAAGAATTTGGTCGTAGGTACCTTCTTCCTCCCATGCCTCTATTTGAGGGCCTGATGTTGCTTAGTAGCACTTCTTGATAGTGTCCATAATCTGAATTCAACAGCTACTGTCATAGCTGAAGAATGGAGAGCTTCAATTTCTGCTTGGTAAAACTTGTCATCTTCCCAATAAAGTACAAAACATTCATCGCCAGGTTTCCCCAGTTTTGCATACTCCATAGGTATAGATGATTCTAGTACTTTTTCTGATTTAATTGGCCTACATCTTCTTTTGGGTCCACTACTGTAAAATATTTTATCATCACAGGGTGTAGCTGTAATGGGCCTTGCTGGCTTAAGAGGTCCTACTTGCTGTCCTTTCACTAGCATTTCTGTCTCTCCATTTGAAACACCAATGAAACTGTTAGTTCGGACAGGATTCTGGTAATCAGTATTTACATTAAAATGTTTTTCAATTTTTACATCACTGAAAGCTTCATTCTTTATTGTTTGGAGTTTACTGTCATAAACTTCATCCAAACAGGACTTGCTGTTTGGTTTTCTCTTTTACCAAGTTTTTGATTATTATAATCCATGGATTCTTGAGGAAGTGGATTTTCTTTTGCCTCTGCGTAGGCTGGACTTTTTCTTGATCTCCTTTGCATAGAGTTATCCCTTTTTTTTTTTTTTTAAAGCACCATCATTGTGCTGAGAACTTAAAGAGCATGAAGTGTCTTTAGTTCTATCCTATCTAGAATATGGCTTGTCACACTTGCTTCTTTCTTTAGCCCATACTTCAGATTCTGAAGAAGTACTTGGTCTTTCAGAACCTCTGTTTCTAGGTAATCCACTGCCTTGTAAAATCAACTTTGAATTTTGGGTGTCTCTTTGAAAATGAGGAGTTTTTTTATTTGTTGGCTGTCTGGTGTCATTACAAAGAAGATACCTTGGTTTATTATCTTTTACTCCATTTTGCTAAGTATTTGATAGTCTGTCCCTAACGAAGCAGCTGTGGCTGTGATTTAGGTTCCACCCCAGGGCCTGGCTCAGAGGTAGCTAATTGAAAAGCACCCAGACTTTCTGTGAAAGAGGCTTGTTTGCTTATCTTAAAACATTGGCCTGAGGGGCAAGCATCCAATTCAGTGCACTTCTTGGGGCCTGCTGAAATACCCTCCAGCGTGGTGCCATCCCTGCACTCTCCATCTCCCTCACTGAGATTTTTAAATTTAGTACCTTCAAAATCAGTGTTCCTACCATTCTCTCAGCCTGCTTCTCTTCTTTTCCTTGCAGCCTGGCTTGTTGGCACCACCACTCACCCATTCACCCAACTAGAAACTTCAGAGTCATCCTTGACCTCCTTCTGACATCCACAAGTTCTTGAGGCCTACCTGATCTGTTCTAAATCTTCACCAGCTTTATTCCACAGCTTCAGCTGTGACCCCTTTCACATCTCACTAGACCAGGGTTTCCCAACCTTGGCACAGTTGACATTTGGGCAGGATAATTCTTTATGGGGGCTATTCTGTGCATTGTAGGATGTTTAGCAACATCTCTGGCCTCTACCCACTAGATGCCAGTAGCACTAACTCATTCCCACTCCCCCTAGTTTGACAACCAAAAATGTCTTTAGACATTGTGAAATTTTACTTGCGGAGCGAAATCATAGTGGTTGAGAACCACTATATGGCATTGTTGAAGTGGATGCCAAATAAGTTCCCCTTTGCTTTCATGTCATATTCTTCAGTGCTGCCAGAATGAGCTTTCTGAGACACAGATCCCTTGTCACTCTCTGCCTAGAATTCTTAGAAGGTTTCCCATAAAAGTTCAGACTTTCAAGCACAAATCCTTTATGCTCTAGTCCTGAGCTCATCAGTCTTCTGTCTTACCGTTTCTGAGTGTGTGTGTGTGTGTGTATATATATATATATATATTTTTTTTTTTGTGAGGAAGATCAGCCCTGAGCTAACATCCACGCTAATCCTCCTCTTTTTGCTGAGGAAGACCGGCTCTGAGCTAACATCTATTACCAATCCCCCTCCTTTTTTCTCCCCAAAGCCCCAGCAGATAGTTGCATGTCATAGTTGCACATCTTTCTAGTTGCTGTATGTGGGACGTGGCCTCAGCATGGCCAGAGAAGCGGTGCGTCGGTGCGTGCCTGGCATCCGAACCCGGGCCACCAGTAGCAGAGCGCGCGCACTTAACCGCTAAGCCATGGGTCCAGCCCCATGAGTGTGTATATTTTAAGTTCTAACCTAGCAAACCTTTTGCATTCCTGGAATAATGTGGTCTTTCATGCCTCTCTGTTTTGAGGCATGCTGGTCACTGACTGGAATGCTTTACTCCTCCTTGGTCTGGTTGCTCAGTTTTTAAGACTCAGCTCATACATAATACCTTCTGTGGTAGAACCTTCTGCAAGCGTCTAGGTGGAGAGAACTTCCCTCTAGGCTCCCATAGCACTCGTGCGTGCCCTCATTCAGTTTATGCGACAGATATTTACTCTGTGCCGACCATTAGCTGGACACTCTGCAGGCAGTGGGGTCATAGTGATGAAGAGGACACTTCCAATGCTCCCTGGGAGCTTATGTTCTAGTGGAGAATACACTCTTTCCCTTACTCCCCTGCCCTGTAATTGTTTATTAACACATTTCTCTCCCCAGCCAGAATTTTGACTGCCTTGAAGATATAGACAGTATCTACTCCTCTCCATCATCCCAGCTCTCAGCAAAGGACCTGGCACATAGGAGATACTTGCTGAATGTTGATTGAGTAAACGTATTTAGTAGTCTAAATGCAGAGCCTACTGGCCCTGCTACCAGCATAAGTACCTGCTAACGAAATGTCAGCAGCTGGTGTATGCCCCTTTGATCCTTTCCTACCATGGGCCTGTGTGGCCTGCAGGAGAGGTAGTGAGACAGAAGAGAATGGGTAAAGGCCTTTGCTGCGCTCCCAGTTTCCTGAGCCATCACATAGGAGTTCGCAGCTGGGTTACTTGCCAGGATCCTTGTGTTCAGATGCTCAGTTTCCCTCTTGTCAAATGTTCCTGACTGATGCTGGCTCAGCTCCACTTTCTGTGTGCCTGTGGAACGGGGTGCCACTCGGCTCTACACTTTCCTCCTTTAACATTCCCATTGTCATAAATAAGTGTGAAAGGGAATATATAAAAGATAAATTGATATTTAATAGGTGCATGTAAAATAAAATGTTGATTTGTTGCGAGTTTATTAAAATGGCAAATAATATAAAATAATTAAAATGGCAAAGAAAGGCTCAGGCACTATAAAAGTATACGTATAGAAAAGTCAAAGTCCTTTCCTTTCTTCCCCATTGGCACCACACTTCCCTAGTATTTCTGCAAGATGGAATTCCTAGAGGTGAAATTAAGGTTGAGGATAGACACATTTAAGTTTTGGTAGGTTCTGCCCACTTGTCCTGCAGAATGTACATAAAGTTCTAGATTTTTAGGAGTGGTGCACAGGGGTGTCTGTTTGTCTAGACCTCGCCAACATGTGAAATAGTCTCTTTCGTTTCTGCCTATCCGGTCGGTGTAAAATGGTCTCTTTTGGGTTAATGTTTTCCTGATTGCTAGTGAGATTAATCATCTTTTCTTATGTTTATTGGCTGTGTGTATTTCTTCTTCCCTGAACTGCCTCTTCAGATTCTTTGCTCATGATTGATTATATTTTTTAATCCATTTTTTCCAGATTATAGAAAAGTAATACTTATTCATTGAATTAAGTGGAAAATTCCAAAAAGTGTAAGGAAACATATAACTGTTTATATGCTAATATAATTCTACTGCTCACAGATACCCAGTGCTGACATTTTGTATTGTAGGTAAGCTCACATGTTACATAAATTCCTCATCTAATGCTAGTCGTGCTGTTTTTTTTTTTTTTCCTGTGAAGAAGATCAGCCCTGAGCTAACATCCATGCCAATCCTCCTCTTTTTGCTGAGGCTGAGTGGCCCTGGGCTAACATCCGTGCCCATCTTCCTCCACTTTATATGGGACGCCGCCACAGCATGGCCTGACAAGTGGTGCCTCGGTGTGCGCCCGGGCCGCCAGCAGTGGAGTACGCACACTTAACCACTATGCCATGGGCCCGGCCCCTGTGCTGTTGTTTTTTGATATTGAGCAAAGCAATTCATTGTGTATGGTGAGAAAATTATCAAACAGTGTCTAGTAAATGTCGTATAGGATAGGAAGTAATTTTCCCTTTTCAGAGGCAACCACCATTAACAATTTTTTGTGGATCCTTTTAGAAATTGCAAGCACATATTTTATCTTTTTTTTCCCCACATAGTGGGAGCATATATATATATACAGTTACATACCTTCCTTTCTCCTCTTCTATACTTTTAAGCATCTCTGTACATCAGCACATGAATACATATCTTAACACTTTTTTATGCCATCATACTATCTCATAATGTGTGTACTGCAGTTTGTTTACCCAGGCTGTGACTTTTACAAGTGAAGCTGCAGTGAACATCCTTGTACACTCATCTTTGCTCATGTGGGCAAATAAATATATCTGGGAGGATAAAGTTCTAGAAGCAGAGTTGCTAGATCAAAGGCTATGTATAATTAAAATTGATAACTCTTGCCAAATATAGCAGTTAACTAATTTACACTCCCACAGTATGTGTGAGAGCACCTATTTTTCCCTTATTTTTGACAAGCGGTGTCGAGCTCAAAGTTTTTGAACCTCAGGAATGATATGTTGTTGTTCTAACTTGTATTTATTTAATTATTAATAAGATTGGGCATCTTTTACTGAGTTTGTAGGTCATTGATATGTATTTTCATGTGAACTTCCTGTTCATATGCTTGGTTCATTTTTCTTTTAGATTTGTTGGTTTTTTTCCTCATTCATTTCTAGGTACTTCTTATTTCTTAAGATATTATTCCTTTGTTGAATGTGTTGAAAATATTTTTCCTAGTTTCTCATTTTGTCTTTGACTTTTTTATGCTTCATTTTTCTTTGCAGACAGATTTAATTTTTATGTAGATAAATATGTCTTTTCTTTCTTGGACTTTTGAATTTTGTGTCTTGCTTAGGCGTTCCCCTCTCAAAAATGATGTGAAAGCATCCCACATTTTTTTTCTAGTACTCTTATTGTTTCTTTTTTCTTTAATGAAAAATTTAAAAATACAGAAAAATTTATAAAATATTAAACATCCATGAAACCACCATCCAGAACGAAGAAACCTCTTATGAAAATTTTAAATTTTTATTGTTAAATCTTAGATCTATATGGTATCAATTTTGATGTGAGGACTGAAGTTGAAATTCAGCTTTATTTTTCCTATTTAGCTAGCCAGTTTTCTAAATGCCCTTTAGTAATTAATCCATCATTTTCCCATCCTTTGAAATGCTAGGTTGGAGGTATTAACCCTTTGTTATAGATTACAGATATGATATTATCTATCCATCTGTCTTTGTCTTTTAACTTTGATTATGATGTTTTCACCCTACAGAAGTCAAATCAGGTCCTTTTTATGGTTTCCATGTGACAGTCCCCTTAAAAGGCTGATGAACTTTGCTTTACAGATACTGAATGTCTTGGTCCTTCATCAACAGGTGGTGACTGGGCTGAGGCTAGAAGCTCCATGCTCTGATTCCCAGGTAGTGGTATTTGAACTGCATTGCTAACTTCTGTCTGAAAGCAGTAGGTTGGCAAGTGGAGTGGACCCAGAGAATTGGGAGCCCCTGGGCCAGGAGCATTTGGATGGAGAGGAGAGCAGGCTCTTCAGGAATGACCCTTGTCCTCACTCCCAGGGATTGCTTTTACCTCCGGCTGGAACTGGCTCTCATAGAGACCCCTGGTGATTTTGGGAGCCAGTGTAAACAGGTGGGTGTATCCTCATCTTCCAATTCTGTCCTCCCCTCCTCAGAAAACAACATGGAAGCCAAGTTCCTCGGAAATGCACCTTGTGGCCACTACAAGTTCAAGTTCCCCCAGGCAATGAGGACAGAGAGTATTCTCGGGGCCAAAGTATTCTTCTTCAAAGCACTGCTACTAACTGGAGACGTTTCCCAGGCCCGGAAGAAGGACAGTCATGTGTGGGTCAGCAAGGAGGAGCTGGGTGACTATTTGAAACCAAAATACCTGGCCCAGGTTAGGAGATTTCTCTTGGACCTCTGATGGACTGAGCTGCCTCTGGACAATGCTCGAACAGGTCTGCGATCGGGGCCTTGGGCGTTTTGTTGTTGCCCCATCTTTGCAGGGAATATCAAGCAGCGGACTACATTCTGAGAAATAAATGAGTTTATCTTTGTGTGTTCTTGTCTGATTTGTCCTTTGAGGACTACCGGCTTCTCCAGGTGAGGAGAGAGCCATCTCTTAGGGTGCCTTTCCTTTTTTCCCAAGCTGATAATTGAGTATTGCATTACTTTATAGTGAATCAGCTGACTTCCTGGGCCCAGGAAGAAAGAACAGAAGGAAATGAATCAACCTCCTAAAAGCCTGGAGTTTTGTGAAAGCTTCTATGCCCGTGAAAAAAAAACTAGTTCTGTGTAGTTTCTTAGCTATTTTCTGTTTTGTTTTTCCCTCGCTTTCTATTGCATATGAAAGTGTGTCAATCTAGCCTAGGAAATAATTCCTTCTTTTTTTTTTCTTTCCTTCTTTCATGCATTTTTCCTTTTTTTTTTTTTTTTTAAGGCATTTTATGTTTAAACAGAATTGAATCGTGTCTTATCTGTTTTGAAACAGTCATGTGAAATAAGCAGGGTCAGTTTGTTATCTCCATTTTACAAATGGGGCATCATGGCTGAGTGTCACTCAGCTAAGAATCTTACTGCACATCACTGGTGGTGCAGGAGAATGCTGATCTCTTGCCTCTGGGTTGGGGCTCTTGACCTCTTACTGTGTTGATTGGGTCGCCACTGGTCCTAGTGCCTGGCACATGGAAGACACTCAACAAACATTTGCTAAATGAGTGGAAGAGAGCGAGGATCTCAGGCATGCCTCTCTGTGCAGTTCCAATAGCAAGGTTGCAGTCCTGGATTCCATCAGACTTCCTGGTTTCCTCTCAGCCTTCTGGGTTAGACAGATGATACAAGCTTGTGAAATGGGATTTCTGTTAGCCTCATGTTCTTACGAAGGGTCAGGGAAATTGCTTTCTTTCATCAAAATTGAGATGCCTAGACCTTATATTCCCTCCTTTCCTGAACCTCCTGCATGTGCTCTTTCCCCTCATTACTGAGGGGTGATGTCCCCTAGCTGAGGCTCACTGATTTCATGGGCAGTAGTGGCACCTTTGGAGTGAAACCTGGGCTGTAGGAGAGGTAAGGGCAGTCATAGGACCAGGAGTGCTTTTCTCTCTGGGTTTTGGGGTGAGTTGTGTATGTAACTATACTCCATACTTGCCTTAGGGACCTCTAACCTAGAGAGGAAGGAGTCACCAGGGTGAGGTGGTGACTGTTTTCATGACTGTAATATCATGATTTATAGTAAGAAATATGTATTTGGTCTTCATCCTCATTCCTGGTACAGAGCTCCTAAAAACCTTTGGAATTTCCTAAGTGTTGAGAGCAATCAGGGTGTCTTTTGTTATGTTGATGAAGTGCCTTTTGGAAAGCCCCTTGGTAACCTAAGGATAGGGCTTGGTTGCCAGGGGAACAAACCTTGTGATTAGAGGTTTGGAACTTTCAGTCCTACCCCCTGACCTCTTGGGAGGGGAGAGGGGCTTGAGGTTGAATCAGTTGCCAATGGCTGATGATGTAATCAATCATGCCTCTATAATGAAGCCTCCATAAAAACCCAAAAGGACAGCATTCAGAGAGCTTCGGGATTGGTGAACACCTGGAGATTTGGGGAGAGGGGGTGCTGGGAGAGGGCATGGAAGCTCCTCGCCCTTTCCCTATACCTAGCCCTGCATATCTCTTCTATCTGGCTGTTCCTGTGTTATTCCTTGTAAAATAAACGGGTAATCTAGCAAGTAAAATATTTCTCTGAGTTCTATGAGTCGCTCTAGCAAATTAATTGAACCCAAGGAGCGGGTCCTTGGAACCTCAGATTTATAGCCAATCGATTAGAACCACAAGTGACTACCCGGATTTGTGATCAGCATCTGAAGGAGGTTGGGGAGTCTTGTAGGACTGAGCCGTTAACCTGTGGGATCTGATGCTTTGTCTAGGCAGATAGTGTCAGAATTGAGTTGAATGGTAGGACACCCACTTGGTGTCTGAGAATTGCTTGGTGTGGGGGAAAAACCCACACACTGGAATTGGGACCAGAATCTTCATGACTAGTCATAAGATGGTCTGTTTTGTTACAAAGCTGTTTCTTTAATAGGATGTAGTGTGTATACAATTGGTAAATAGAGAAACAGTGTCAGGATAACCTGAAATTAGGTTAGTTCCTGTAAGATTTTCCCCAGAACATTAGTATTTTGAAGTGATCAGGGACAGGACTGAAGACCTTAAGAAAAAAGCTGAAAATGTTATAGAAGTGCCTTCCTTTATTACATGTAGTGGCTAGTTTAGTAGCTTCAGGAATCACTACCAGCCTTTCCACTGTGTTAGGTTATCTGGGGAAATTGAGTAGAAAGGAAGATGCTGTGCAGATGCCAACCTCCCGTTTGTTTTACAAAATTGACGAGGAAGATCCTGTCCTGGATCACATTTTTTATTTTGATGGAACTGGTCTCTGCTAGGACCTTCATCTCAAAGGACCTATATCTCAGGAAGAAGCATTTGAGCCCCAGGATTTAAGGCTGCAAGGGACCAGTACACATGCCAGTGGGAGTTTATCTGCAGTGGCATCATCATTGGGCTTGGTTCTGTTTTGCTTGTGCTGTGGCTACAAAATTCCATAGGTTTTCAGTGGTCTGCCCCAACCCCTTTTTCCCAGAAGCTTTGTAATTTTTGGAGTATGATTTTGCAGAATGCAAGTTTTTTCGGCATTATAGTAGAAATGACTGTACATGCTGAATGTCAGTCTGAATATTCCATTGGCTGCCAAACATGACTGAAAAATTGTTTCTAGTCTGTCTGTTGGGAGAAAGTCGCCAGGAAACAAAGTAAGAGGTAATGTTCTCTGTGTTTTAGGGAATGGGAGCCTTCAAAGAAAACAGTGGGAGGAGCAAAGAGTAATGTGTGTGATGTGGGGGTTAGGAGTTGCAGCTTGAGGTGTGTTTGTGCACCCTAAGAAGCGAAATGCCACAGTGTGTATGTGTGTGTGTGTATAACGTGTAAAACAGACCACCCAGCTCACTAGAAAACTCCTGCAAAAGTTTAGCCCCTACCTGGTCTGCCTTCCCAAATGAGTTCCAGTCGCTTCTATTTTTCACCATTGCTGGCACTACGGAGAAAATACTACCACTTTTATGAACTTGTGTTCCTGGTAACTTATCCTCAAGAGTTACTTCCTGCTGGGCCCTTTCTGCACGTATATGTGCTTCTACACTTAGCATTTTATAGGACAACGAGTTGTTTGTTAGTCTGGCTCTTATACCTAACTGAACTTCCAGATCCTAGGACAGAGCCTGCCTCGTGGCCATACTCAAAAAATATTTAAGTGATTCAGCTTCTTTCTCCATGAGCACTGAACTTGGGAATCAGGAACCCTGGGTTTGAATTTATTTTATGACCTTGGGCAAGTTACAACGGCTATCACTATTAACAACAGCAGAGTGACCCCTGACTGCCAGGAACTGGGCTGGAGTCTGTCCCTACAACATAGATTTCTATTCAAACCAGCACGGCGACCATCATCCCTGTTTTATAGATGAGAAAATAGACTCAAAAGAGGTTAACTTGCTTAGGGTTACTCGCTAGTAGGTGGTGCGGTCAGAATATGAACTCAGATCTGTGTACAAAGCTAATTCTTAACCTTTCTTAAGTTTACCTTTCTCATCTGTAAGATGAAGATGATACTATTTCTCAGGTAATGTGATAATTTATGTGAAAGTACTTAGCATTGTGCGTGGCTTGTTATAAACACTCAGTGAACGTTTCCTTCCTTCCAACATATTTAGGCACTTAAGTTCTCCTGAATTCAACTGTATCATCTTTAGCTTTTACGACTCCCATTCTCACCTTTTCCAGGTTCTATATTGTGCCAACCACATGTTTCTGACCTATTTGGAAAGGGACATGGGAAATTTGGACGTTGATGGATTCCACCAGCCTATCTCAAAATGGGTGGGTGGCAGGTCAGTCCCATAACCACATCCAACTGCTTGGGCATGTTAGGCCTGTTCCACCCTGGACCAGGAAATCCAGAGTCACTGTTAGGGACAGGCTTACGCGGCACTAAAAACAGAATGGACTTGCTGACCCATTCTGTTACCCCAGCAGGGGGAAAAGGAGCACAGCTGAAAGGTCAGCAACCCAATTATTAAGAGCTCACAGCTCACTAAGCTGCAAGCACACACAGCAAGATAAAGCCTGTTTGCCTGGAATCTTTGGGTAGCTTCAGTCCCCCCCACCCCGCTCTGCTTTATTTCCTAGAAGCCTAGATTATGTATAGCCAGTCACTTCAGGCTATCAGTCACCTCCCACCTGCCTTGGAATGTCAGTGCTTAGACCACAGGAAGTGAAGGAGGAAACTGTTCTGCTCCCTGCTTCCAGGAGAGGTGCTAGAAAGGCTCGAGAATCTGTCCAGACAGCTGAATCACTGCTGCAGCTGCGGGGCTGGCAGCTGAGGGGCTGGCGCTGGGAGGCCCCCTGAGAGTCAGGGTGGGGCTGGCCAGAGAGGGCTTTACTAGACCAGAGCAAGGAATAGGTGCATGTGCATGTATGCATATGCACACATGCGCGTACACACACACACACACACACACACACCAGCTACCCTGGCCCAAGCCACCCTCAAATGGGCTGGAGGAGCCAGCAACAGGTTTTGTTCAGAGGACTTGGCAGCACAGGCACCCTGTTGGTCGCTGAAAAATCAGATACTCAGGCCCCAAGTAGCTTCTGAGTGGCTGAAGAAGGGACTGAGGTCGGGGGAGAGACCCCTAGGTTCTCCTTTGGCCCAGGAAGGGGAAGATGGCTCTAATACAGTCAGATTAGGACCATTGAGAGGAGCAGGGGTCTTTGAGAATGACAGGACTGGTGGATGAAGTTGAGAACACCCTGGAACTAAGGGGTTTGGGAGGACACCTCCAGGTCAGGAAGCCTTGGGGTAGACGGGTGAGAAGAGGAGAAAGGACACCCCCAGACTAAGCAGCTAGGTGGGGACAGAGAGGGTAAGGCGGGGCTTTGGGACTGGTGGGTTGGGCTCACATGCATGAGCACCATGAGGTGGCAGGTTTCGCCTGACAAACACTTGGGTTCTTGCTACCTCACTGGGCCTGGCCTTTAGACTGCTGGATGCCTTGAAGAGGCCCCTTGCCCAGGCTCTACAGAGCCCCCAGTGCCTTGTCCTCTGGGGTTAAGGGGCAGCCTGAAGCTGACATGCAACTGGCCAGCACAGATGCAGGGCATGTTTGTATACTCTGCCTCACTTGATTCTCAGGTCAGCCCTGTGTGGGAATTTTTACTCACACCATGTTTTGATCAGCAGACAAGATTGGGGAGGTGAAGGGACTCTGAGAAGGTCTCACGGCCAATGTGTAGTGGAGCCAGGATTTGAACCCAAAGCTATGTGATTCTAAAGCCACTCACTGCCCCATGCTGCTTGGACGATTACTTTTGTGTCAAGTTCTCACACCTGTCACCAAGGGGCAATCTACTGCAGGTCCATGGACCCCTGGAAAGGCCTGAACTGGGGTAATTTGGGAGATTATGAAGAGGATTTGGAGTTGAGAACAACGAAACTGAAGAGATTAAAGTTATTGAACTTGAAGAGGAGAATGACACGAGTCATGGTCTTCAAGTGTGTATATTACTTATACAAAGATGTTGATGAGTGTCCTTTGAATTAGAGATAGTGAGCTTGAAATGCAGCAGGAGGAATGTTGGGAAATTACAACATGGGAAGAATTCCTTGACATTTAGGATTATTAGACAATAAAGTGGATTCCTGAGACATTCCAGTTACCATTCAACAAATATTTGTGGAGGAGGTGGTTTGACTCCCAAGCACTGGGGATAAAATGGTGATCAAAATACTCCTGGCCAGCATCCTTAACGATGGTTTAGTGCTGAGGGTGGGGGCAGGAAACAGACCCGTCAACCAGCAAAGAGGAACTGTGCCATGGGAACACATGTGCTGTGCACCCAGCCCAGTCAGGGGCTAAGGGAGGGCCTCCCAGGCAGTCAAGGCTATGCTGAGACAGGAAGACTAAAGACGAGTAAGTGGGGGGAAGGGGAAAGGTAGGAAGCGTGTGTGCAAAGTCCACCGAGATCTGAAAGAAGTTCTGCGAGGCTGGAGCACAGTGCGTGTGGGAATTATTTTGCAGTGTTTTAAGTTCTTAACTGTCCAAGACAGCTTAAGAGTTGTTTTGTCTGAAGGCAAGAGAATGAGTTCCGTGATATCTTATTACATGGAGCCACATCTTACCTGGCGGCTGGATTCTGAAGTCGATGCATAAGTCATAAATCGTGTGTAGTGAAAGTTACCATTGAAATAGCCCTTAGAAAGGCATCACATTAGTGACTGGAACAGGCTTCCAGGGGAATCCATTGGGTTTCTCCAATGATAGAGAATTTGTCTATCTCTATAGATAGATAGAGTTTATTTGGTTGAACACAAGATTAACCAGTTGGCTTGTGTTTAGGGACTATGTTGTATAAAACACTAGGATTCCCATACCTCTCACTGAGGGGCAATTGACTGCAGTCAGTTCCTGTGTCCCATACTGCGAGAATATGAAGGGGATTCAGAATCACACAATACCATGAGATGCTCACACAAAGATAGGCATTTGGGATCCCTGCTGTATTTGCCTCACTTATCTCAGGCTCACTCCAGAGCAGGAGCCCATGGGAACAGTAAGCTCATTCGTAGTGGATAGAAATCCCTGCACTGTTTACAGATTACTAGTCTCACCTTTAAAAAATTCCAGTACAATACTTTGAATTCATAAAAGTCAAATGTGCATATGATGTGATTCTGTGATATTCTTTTGGTTCCCTGTTGTTTCTGTAGCTCCCTGCACCCTCTCATCTGCAGCAGCTAATTATCAAGCAATGAAGCTTGTGTTTTAACCCATATACTCAAAGGAGGCTTGGTCTCAAAGGTGATAAATTAACTTTTTTTTTTTTTGAGGAAGATTAGCCCTGAGCTAACATCCGATGTCAATTCTCCTCTTTTTGCTGAGGAAGATTGGCCCTGGGCTAACATCCATGCCCATCTTCCTCTGCTTTATATGGGACGCTGCCTCAGCATGGCTCGATAAGCAGTGTGTCGGTCTGCGCCCAGGATCCGAACCCACGAACCCTGGGCCGCCGAAGCGGAGCGTGCGAGCTTAACCGCTACACCACCGGGCCGGCCCCAGTATTTTTTTTTAAAGTAGAGAGATTTGGGTTTTAAAAAGTTCTTAAGTCAAGCCAGTGATGGGAGTGATTGAGTGATTAAGTTGGGTAATTCTAGCCTCAGCCAATAAGAATATGTGATGACTGTAGTAATGATTGTAGATTTTGTGTATGGCACACAAACTGACTGAAAGCAGGTCCAAGTGGGTGCATCAATAAAATAAGAATTTAACTTTTTAAGGTGACTACTTTGAAGCAGGTGATACTCATTTGGATGGAAAAGTATGCTTGCTAAAACAGTTATTATGTTTCTTGTAGTCACACTTCATATGCAACCTTCTCTGAACACCATCCTCTTAGCCATTTTGTGTGCATACGTGGGAATGAAAAATTTTTTTTTTTTTTTGGTGAGGAAGATCAGCCCTGCACTTACATCTGCCAATCCCCCTTTTTTTTTTTTACTGAGGAAGACTGTCCCTGGGCCAACATCCATGCCCATCTTCCTCTCCTTTATATGGGATGCCGCCACAGCATGGCCTGACAAGTGGTGCGTTGGTGCAGGCCTGGGATCCGAACCGGCAAACTCCGGGCCGCCGCAGCGAAGTGGGCGCACCCAACTGCTTGTGCCACCGGGCTGGCCCCAGGAATGAAAAGTTGTTTTTTTTTTTAATTGATGTTTTTAATGGTTTCTAACATTGTGAAATTTTGGGTTGTACATTTTTGTTTGTCCATCACCATATATATGACTCCCTTCACCCCTTGTGCCCACCCCCCACCCCCCTCCCCCCACCCCCCTCCCCTCACCCTCACTGCCCCTGGTAACCACAGTCCAGTTTTCTCTGTCCATGTGTTGGTTTATAAGGAATGAAAAGTTTTGCATACATATCTGTCCCCAGAGAAGACACATGGCCACATTTTCTTCCACGTCCATAGAGGACATTTCTATACACGTCATTTCTTCCAGCCCCGTTTCTCACCAATTTCTCACACACAGCCACACACACATACACACACACACACTCTTAAACATCATGTCACACAGCTTTGCCAGTTCACAGCACACATACACGTACACACCAAGAGCTTTAAATATTCTCATCACACATACACATACCCTTGAATGTTCATATCACACACAAACCCGTGGATGCTTGCTCCTATCACACATTTATACAAACCCTTGAAATCCATCTGGTACATACATACCCTTGAACAGTCACACTAACACACGCACATGCACGTTCTACACACACACCTTTGAAACTGATACCATAACACACATGCTCATTCTTGAGCATTCATATCACACATAGGCTCTTGAATATTCACCTCACACACTCAGGTCGTTTGGCTGTTGCTCTCAGATCTGTTTCCTACCATTCCCCTGCTGTGCTCTGCAATGGGTGTGTGTGTGTGTGTGTGTGTGTGTGTGTGGTGTGTGTATTGGGGGAAGGTGCTGACCCTTGAAAATTACATTTCCCAAGCTTTCTTGCCACTGGTTTCCAGTTGAGTTTGGCCAGTAAGAGGTACTGGTGAGAGATTGGAGGGTGAAGGGAGAAGCCATTCTCCCCATTCTTTGCCGAGGTGGCCTATCCAGCATCCCCTCTGTGGTCCCATCTCCCACTGGCAGCCTTCTTCATGATTCCGATTCCTGTGGATGATTGAGGCTCCTGGCAGCACCATCTCCCTCCTCTGTTCCTCCAGCTCTAGGGATGGTGGTGGCTCTACTCTTGCTGATCTCTGGGTTGCTTCACCATTGCCCGTTTTTGATTTTCAATCTTTCCAACACTTATGTGACTAGTTCTTCTATTAAATTCCCTCTTCTGAACTACCTGGCATGGGTGACTTTTCCCTAACCACGCCCTGACTGCTGCTCAGCTAACACCTTTGCTTTAGAATGTTCTCATCCCTGACTGACGGTCTTTCCTCCAACTGTGCTTGGATCTTTGTTGAATCAAATCCTGGTACAGAGTAGATGTCCAGTATTTGTTGAATGAATGAATGCAGTGACAGCCCCCTCTCCCCCCGCCACCTCCCCATCCCAGGATTTTTCTGGGGTAGAGCTTGTTGTATCCCTGAACTCGGTGGCTCAGGGGCATCTTCAGGCTTCTCTGGATGGATCACAAATGACAACAGTGAGCCCAGCCACATGGGGATCCATGTTGTCTCCGCCAGAGCCCATTTGGAGAGTGGAGGGTGAATGGCCCTCAGCTGAGTCGTGGAAACCTTCAAGGAACCTCATGCATCACTAGATTTTACTTCAGTAGGCCAGAGCAAGGGTTTCAGAAGCAAGGGGACTCTCACTGCCTGAGATAAATAGGAAAGAAGGGGGGTATTTCTCCCTAATGATTTGGGTGCACCTGTGGTCTGAATGCTGGCCCCCAAATCTCAATTCCTAGTTCAGAAGCTGACTTGGGCAAGCTGTTCTTTGTCTCAGCATTCTTGCTTATAGAATTCCTATTTACAAAATGTCTAAGGAACTGTTTGATCTGGAACAAGTAGTATGCCCCCACGTGGGCCTTGGTTTCCTCATCTGCAACAAAAGAAAGTTGGATTCACAGTGCTCATGGGGGCTGCCATGTGTTGGTGATTAGGTTTTGGTGATCAGAGTGGGTCCCAGGCGATACATGTGGTGTCCACAGGGAGGCACCACACACACATGCATATGGGGCCCTGGATAATCCAGGCCAAAAGCTGTGCTACCCGTGGCTTTGGAAAGCCCAGGTTGCCCCTTCCTCAGAGCCTCCCTGTGTGCGAGTGCCTCTGAGTGGCCATTTGCCTGTTACAAACTGAGTTAAAGCATTGTAGGCCACTGTAAATATGCAACGATGTGGTGAAGCTGAGTTCACCAACCCAGTTACTAACACATTAGCAGGAGCTCATAGGATTAAGCACAATCGTGAAGAGGGTGAGGGAACTCAGGAGAGGTAAAATTTGAAAGGGAAGACAGAGCCAGGGAAAAAGTAATAACACCAACATCCAAGCGTTTTCACATATATTTGATTCAATTTAATATATTTTTTCTTTGAGCAGACTTTTTGCTAGATTCTCCCTGTTGCCCAGTGTCCTAAATTTGTGTGATGTTTACAATATGCCTGAGGAAGGCAGGGCTATATGAAGTATCCCTAATTGACAGAGGAGGGGAGCTGACAGCTGGGGAAGTGAAGTGGCATGGCCATCGTCACTCACCTGGTAAGTGGCAGAGCTGGGACTTCAATCCAGGTCCTGCTGAGTCATGAAGGACACCCCGGGGTCCTGGAAACAGTCAGTAGGGTGGGCACCTGCCTTAGGGTGGTCTTGGGTGATTCTGTCTGGCAGGCAGTTCCTGACCTGTGGTGAGGAGGCAGTGCTGGCTGGATTCACACACAGCAGTGGTCCAAGCAGGTGAGCTCCTCAAATCACGTGCTTCCACCTCCTCTCTTTACATCTGGAGTAATGAGGCCTTGAGATGAAGAGTCTCGTCTGAGGCCGCACACAGAGCCAGAGGCAAAGGTGAGAGACCCCGGGAGTCCTGACTCCCAGCCTGGGGTTTTTGCCTAGACACTGTGTGGGTCTACCTGGCCTCAGCGTGAGATCCGATACTTTCTGGAAGGCTCTGAAAGCCTAGGGGCCTCCTCCTGCCCTCAAATACTAGGCTCTGAGGAGCCAGCATGGCTCTGGTGACAGCCTCTTGGCCCCCTGGCAGGGCTCCTTGGTCTTCATGACCCCCTCCCAGCAAAGCAGGGATTACCCAGCACACCTGGGCCTGTGGAGGTAGGGAGAGTGGCTTTTTGCTCTGCATAGCTTTCCCTGGGATTGCAAGATAATGCATGTGAAGGAATATTAGCTCATCCAAGTTTTTGGATTATGTGGAAATCAATTTGTGGTAATCTCCCTGGCCATCTGGTCTTGGCGCCGCTGGCCAGGACCTCCCAGAGGCCTTCTCATGCGCCCATGCAGGGCTGGGGCCAGGGCTGAACAAGCTGATTGTGCCTAGGGCCAGGCCAAGATTTTCCAAGGGGCCTGGAAGGGTTTCTGCCCACAGAACTGGAGTGAGAAAGGCAGGACAGGGCGGCTGCAGCTTGAGCGGGGATGTGGAAACCCGTTCATTCCCCTTAATACTGCATGTGGATGGTCTACCTGTTTTTGTAATGAAAACTCAACCTCACATTTTAGAAGGCATCATTAGGCACATTTCTGGGGCTGGGGTGGTGGAAAGGGAATTTTTCTCAAGATTAAATGCAAACATCTCCTGTTCTCCTTAAGAAATATGGCCGAGCAGTGGAGTGTGCTTTTGAATCCCTGGGCCTTTCCTGCCTGTGAGGAATGGGGAGTCAGGTTTTCTGTAGCTAGTAGTTTGGGCTCTGGTTTCATGGCTTCCAGAAAGCCCCTAGCCCCCTGAAGTTACTGATGTGGGGGAAGAATAGAAGAAAGGCAGTGTTATATAGGAGAGAGGCATGTGGACTCTGGCTCTCGATGGCCAGGTGTGGACTCAGCTCTGCCACTTAATAGCTATGTAGCATTGTGCAAGTCATTTGACCTCTCTGTGCCTCAGTTCCTCATCTGCAAAATGGGAAAACCAATAGGACATATCTTGTGGGGTTTCTGTGAGAATTAAATGAGTGTATGTATTTAAAGCACTTAGAAAATTGCCTGGCACCAGGATCCCCGAGCACAGAGACTGTCCTGAGCGTGGGGTTGTAGCGAATACTTAGTACCAGTGGTGTGCAGGTGGGCAGGGGGAGGGAGCATTGTTTTGTAGCACTCACCAATTTCTACGGCATAAATACTCCCACTATGGCTGGTTTTGAGCCACCACTGTGGTGTTACTAAGTGAGAAACTGGGAAGAGGTGCCCAAATTTGGCTCTTAAAAGTTAGTGTGAGCTGGTTCCAGCACGGCTCTGGCCCAGTACCACTGGTATGATAAGGCTGCTAAATAAATATTAAAACTTTTCATCCTGGTTGGTAAATAGCCACTGCCTCAAGAGTCCACCTCCTGATCCGTTAGCCCTGGCCACTCCCTTCGTGATCCTGCCAGACCTCCCCCTGGTCCATTAACTGAAAGAGTTATGAGAGCCCTGCTCCTGTGATTTGGCCAGTATCAGCTCTGATAGATCAAAGCTGTGCCAGACCAGTTGATAAATTACTTGAGTATTACAAGTCTGCAGCCAAGAGGTGCCAGGCCAGTAGGCTGAGTGACCCTGGCTTGTGGACGTGATGCCCGGCTCACTACTGTCGGCTGCCTTGTGAGGCCCCCTCCCCATGGTGTCCCCCAGCACAGCCAAAAGACCAAGGTGGAACCCTGTGTCTGGAGGGTGAACTGGGACGACAGGGAGAGTACATCCCTGTTAAAATAGGGTTTGCACATGATTTGCTTAAATGATTAAAAATGCAATCAATATGAACTGCTTCACCAGCTTGGAATGTAAATACCATGACATTTCTTTTATTTCTCCGATTAATTGCTGAGCAGTCTTTATTATTCAGAAGTTCAGTATCTCTCTTTTGAGGCTTCCTGCCCCATTGAATTGTTGGCTCCATAAGAAGGAAGTAGACCTACTTTCAAATGCTGGGCAGAAAAACAACTAGAGTCTGATTAGTCTACCAGCTGGTGGTCTGGGCAGGTGGCTGCTGTGGTGCCTTCACTCAAGACTCCCAGCCTGACCTGTGTGCCGGAGTGGTTTGATCTGGGGCATTATGGAGCCAGGCAGGTAACAGAAATGAATGTGATGGGTTGGAGGTGAGCAATAGAGAATGGTGGGGTCTGTGGTGAAGTGGCATGTGTGTTCCTCCAGTCACTTGTGGCCACATATGGGCCCTGTGTTGCCAAATTTTCTCATGTTTTCAGAAGAAACAAGATATATGTGGGGTTTTATTTTTTAGGCATAATTTACATATAATAAAATGCACAAATCCTAATGAGTTTTTACATATGTATACATTTTACATATGTGATCACCATCCATATAAAGATATGGAACATTTCCATCTTCCAGAAAGTTCCCTTGTGCTTCTTTCCAAGTCAATAGCTGCCCCTCCCCAACCAAAGGTAACCACTGACTTCTACATCCATACGTTTGTTTTGTCTAATCTTGAACTTTATTATAAAGTCCTATAGTATATATTCTTTTGTGTCAGAATTTTCTTGTGCAATATAATACTCTAGTTATCCATGTTATGCGAATCAGTAGTTCATTCCTTTTTATTGCTGAGTAGTACTAAATACCACTGTTTGTTTATCCATGCTCTTGAAGAATATTTGGATTGTTCTCACTTCTTGGCTATTGTGAATGTAGCTGCTATGAACTTTCATGTATAAATCTTTTTTGTGGACATATACATTCATTTCTGTTGGGTAAATATATACATAGGAGTGGTGTTGCTGGGCCATAGATAGATCTTTATTAGAAATGGAGAGTTTTCCATAAGGGTTATGTCAATTTACACTCTCCCCGGTGATATATGCGAGTTCTAGTGGCTCCACATCCTCACCAGCACTTTTGGCCATTCTAGTGAGTGTGTAGTGGTACCTCATTGCGGTTTCAATTTGTATGTGCCAATGAATAATGAAATTGAGCACCTTTACATATAGTTATTGGCCATTCAGTATTTTCTTTTGTGAAGTTCCTTTTCAATTCCTTGCTCTCTTTTTAAATTGAGGTGCCTTATTATCATTTTATATATCTGATATATGTATATCTGAGATACATGTATATAAATATATATATTTATTCTCTATTATTTTATATGTTCTGAACACAAGTCCTTTATCAGACATATGTGCTGTGAATATTTTCTCCCATTCTGTGGCTTGCCTTTTCACTTTCTTGGTGGTGCTATTTTTTTTTTCCTTAAATGTTTGGTAGAATCCATCAGTGAAGCCATCTGGGTTTGAAGTTTGATTTGTATAAGATTTTAATGGCAAACTCAATTAATAAAAATAGGATTTCATTTTTCCTCATGTATCAGTTTCAGAAAGTGGTGTTTTTCAAGTTTTTAAAAAAAATTTCCTCTAAGTTGTCAAATTTATTAGGATAAAGTTCTTCATAATATCCCCCCATTATCTTTTCAACATCTGTAGGATCTATAATAATATTCTCCTTTTTATTCCTAATATTAGTATTATGTTTTATCTCCTTTCTTCTTGATTATTCTCACTAGACATTAGCCAATTTTATTAATCTTTCAAAACACAAATTTTTGCTTTGTTGGATTTCTGTTATTTCTCTCTTTTCTGTTTCATTGGTTTTTGCTCTTATGTTTTATTTTCTTTCTTATACTTTAGGTTAAATTTCTTCTCCGTTTTTTAGCTTCTTGAGGTGGAATATTTGGCCATGGATTTTATACAATCTTTATTCTTTTCTAATAGATGGCTTTAAAACTGTCAAGTTCCCTCTAAACACTGTTTTGGCTGCATCCCACAGATTGTAGTATGTTGTTTGTTCGTTTCAAAATATTTTCTCATTTCCTTGGGATTTCTTCTTTGATTCCTGGAGGTTTTTTTTTTTAAAGGTGTTACTTAATTCCTACATATTTACAAATTTTTAGGTTTTGTTTTGTTAATGCTTTCTATTTTATTCCATTGTGGTCAGAGAACATGCTCTGTATGATTTTAACCCTTTGAGATTTATCAAGACTTGCTTTATGTCCCAGCATAAGGATTATTTTGGTGATTGTTCCTTGTGAATTTAACAAAAGTTATATTCTATAGTTGTTGAATATTTTTTTCTATGAATATTAATTAGGTCAAAGTGGTTGATAATGGTCAAATCTATACTCTTCTCGATTTTCTGATTAGTTCTATCAATTAAAAATATTCAGCTATGATTGTGGGTTTGTTTATTTCTCCCTTATGTTAATTTTTGCTTCACGTATTTTGAAGGTCTGTCTTTAGGTACATATACATTTGTGACTCTATGTCTTCCTGATGAATTGACTCTTTTTTGTTGAATTGACCCTTTTATCATTATAACATGTTCCATTTATTTCTAGTAATATTCCTTGTCTTGAAGTCTGTTTGATATGAGTAAAGCCACACCAGCTTTCTTCTGATTAACATTTATATGGTATGTCTTTTTTCATACTTTTACTTTCAAACTGTGTCCTTATATTTAAAATGTGTCTCTTGCAAACAGCGTAATTTGAGCTTGATACTTTATCCAATCTTTTTTTTAATTGAAGTGACTAGTGTATTTATATTAAGTATAATTAAGGATATGGTTGGGCTTAAGTTTGCCCTCTTACTGTGTGTCCAATCTCTTTCTTATGTATTCGTTCCTCGTTTCCAGACTTCTTTTGAATTAATCTAGCATTTTTTGTTATTCCATTTTATTCTTCTGTTGGCTTTTAAACTATAATTCTCTATATTATTTTAAATGTTTTTTCTAGAAATTACAATATGCATCCTTAACTTTTCACATTTAATGAATCATATAATTAGTATTAATTAGTATTATACCATTTAACAATGTAAGAATCTTACAAAGTATGATTCTTTTTACTTCTTCTCCCACCATTTGTGCTATTTTTCTTGTATTTTACATCTAGACATGATGTAAACCCCACAATTCAATGCTAGTTTTTCTTTTGCTTTAATGTATTTATATTATAATCCCCAATATTTACCCTTTTTCTATACTCTTTATTCCTTCCTGAAGATCTGGGCCTCCATATGTTCCTCAGCCTGAAGAGCTTCCTTTAGTATTTCTTTTAGTGCAGTCTACTGCTGATGAATATTCTCTTCTTTTGTTTTCTGAAAAGGACTTTGTTTTGCTTTCATTTTTGAATAATGTTTTCACAGTATATAGAATTATAGATTGACAGGGTTTTTTTTTTGCAGCACCTAAACAATGTCATTCTATTGTTTTCTGAATTCCATTGTTTGCTATAAACAGCGTTTACATTGTTGAGATGTTTGCTGTAAATCTTATGGTTATTCCTCTAAATTTAATGTCCCTCTTTTCTCTGGCTGCTTTAAATTTTCTCTTCATCTTTGTTTTTCAGTGGTTTTACTATGTTATGCTTAGATGTGGTATTCTTTGTATTTACCCAGCTTGGGATTCACTGAGCTTTTTGGATCTGTGGGTTGATATGTTTCACAAAATTTTGAAAATTCTGGTCATTATCCTTTCAAATACTTCTTTTGCCCCAATTCTCTCTTTTCTCTTCTTCTTGGACTCCAATTATATTTATATACACTGATTTTTTTCCCTCACTGAACTCTGATGTTATATTCTTTTTTTTGGTCTTTGTGCTTTAGTTTTGTTATATTTATTATTGACCTGTTTTTGGGTTTACTGATCCTTTCTTCTGCCTTGTCCATTCCATTATTAAGTTATTCCTTCATTTCAGATACAGCCACGCATTGCTTAACAACAGGCATATGTTCTGAGAAATGTGTCATTAGGCAATTTCATCATTGTGTGAATGTCATAGAGTGTACTTACACAAACCTAGATAGTATAGCCTACTACACACCTAGGCTATATCATACTAATTTTATGGGACCACCATCATATGTGTGGTCCGTCATTGACCGAATCATCATTACATGGCACATGACTGTATTTATTTTTTTTAGGTGTGAAATTTCCATTTGATTCTTCTTTAGCATTTCTGTTTCTCTGATGAAATTCTCCATCTTTTTACCCATCGCATTTATACTTTCTGCTAATTGTCATTTCAAAGTTCTTGTTGGTTGATTTTATTATCTAGGTCATCTGTAGGTCTGCTTCTATTGACTATTTTTTCTCTTGATTAGAATTGTCATTCTACTTTGCATTTATTGTAATTTTGGATCACAAGCTAGATGTTGTGTATAAAATAACAGTAGAAAATGAAGTAGGTAATATTTATCCCCAGAGAGCTGATATCCTTTCTTCTCTCAGCAGTAAAATAATGGTTTCAGTCGCCATTGGTTTCAAATGTCTTGAGTACGGGATCTAACCTTTTCCTTGGGATCTAAATATTAAATGATTATAACATCTCTCTCTGATTTCCTTTCCTGATTTCAAATTTTCATTCTGTGGGAGATCTCTTGCTCTGCTTTCTAGCCCATGTCCACATGCTGTTGCATATTCAATAAACATCCTGTGGAGGAGAATTGGCAGGCAGTGAGTGCCATCTCTACACGAGGGCTCCATCAGAATCCAATCCATCATGCCAGCCCTTATGGTTGTTGTAAGTTAATCTGGTTTCCCTTTAATTCAGCAAAGTGCCCCTATCTATTGCAGGTTTGCTTCTCTGCCTGCCCATGTCCCCAAGAATAAAAACAGCCCCTAGTCTCTATTTATGAAAGGCTTCTCTCTCTCTAGAATTTAGTTCATTTAGATTTCTCTGTATCCTTAGCTCCTTGCTGGGTTTACAAAATATGATATTGTGATTTATCTGATTTTTTCTCATTGTATGGTGAAAGTGACTGTTTTTCATGACCTTCTCCATCCTAACTGGAAGCCCAGATGATTATTTTTTTAGTGTGAAATCATCTCATTTTCAAGGTAGCAAAAATTGCAATATTTAAAAAATGTTATGCAGGCTGCAGGAAATACTTCTGTGGGCTAGACTGCTTTTAATAAGTTTGTAGCCCCAGATCTACAATTATTTATTGATTAGTAAATCATAATTGATGTGATAACTGTGAATTATTGTAATATCTTACTTCCCTGAAAAATGTGTGAAGTTTTTGTTAGAATCTCCTTATACTTTAGGAGTCTATCACGCTTATGTTCTTCACATCTTTCACAAGTGTTATGATGGGGAAAAATATTAAGAATCTGCTTGATAAGGCCATTGGTGCTTGTAGGTGATTATTGAAAAAACCAAGAAAGTGTTCTTTTGAATATGGAGGGCAACAGGGGGAGTGAGAGGCGAATAGTGTCTGAGTTCACTGTGATGCTTATATTTGTTATATATTTTCTATCTTGGGCCCAACCATGCTGATTAGAGCTTGGGCTACTATAATAAAATACCGTAGATGAGGTGGCTTAAACAACAGACATTTATTTCTCATGGTTCTAGAGTTTGGGAAGTCCAAGTTCAAGGTGCTGGCAGATTCAGTGCTTTGGTGAGGGCGCTCTCTTCCTGGCTCGCAGACAGTCGCCTTCTTTCTGTGTCCTCATAGGGTGGAGAGAAGCAGCTTTGGTGTCTCTTTGTCTTTTTATGAGAACACTAATCCCATCATGGTGGCTCCATCCTCGTGACCTCATCTAAACCTAATTATCTCCCAAAGATCCCCCTCCTAATACCATCATATTTTGGGGTAGAGCTTCAACATATGAATTTTTGGGGGACACAAACTTTCCGTCCATAACACTTATTGGTGATTTATATCTGGAACATCTCTTTGTCTAGTCAGTTCTGCAGCATTTTCTTTTCTCTCATTTCTAGTCTTTTTTCTCCTCCCTCAGGACTCTGCTTGTCTTCATTGTCATTGTTTTGTTTCAACATTAGAGTTTATTTCATTGCTTCTCTAAAGTTGCATAAGCAGTTCCTTTGTGGTTTCTCAGAGTTCTTACATTTGGTTAGCTATCTTTACCCGTCTTGAAAATTAAACACCTTTAATTAATTAAATAAATGCATAAACACACAAATTTTCGATTAAGCAGAAAAATGCTCAAAAACAATGCAGTTCTTGTCAATATTTTTATGTACTATGTTAAGAGAAAAAGAAGTGACATGCTTAATAATTTCAGGGGGCTCGGGGTGTAGGGGCTGCCCCTACACTGCTGTGTGATGCCTGGCCCTGGGGTGACTGGGGCAGAGGAATAGTGTCCTGCAGTATAGGAGCTGGGAAAACAGAGGGTTGGGAGCTTAGGTTTGGACTGGTTAGTCTGCATATGACAGACGTGCTCTTGGAAGGGTTTGCTGTCTCTAGAAATCTGCTAACTCTGGGAGGGCAGTTTTCCCGGGGTCAGTAAGGCCCCAGATGTCGAAACATCAGAATAAGAAGACATGGTTAATTCAATGACCAAGCTTAATTGTAAGAAAGGCAAGGAAGTGTAATCTAGCAGGTCAGTTTTGGTGAGCAGATTTAGCAGTCCACCATGGCAACTTAATCAAGTGGAAGGGGCTTACAGTTTGGAGTTGGAGGACATGGATTGAACACTCAACCCTTTGCCATGGAGCTATGTGAGGCTGGACAAATCACTTTCTCTCTAAGAACATCAGTTTCACTTGTTTTCAAAAGGGGAAAATAATTAGAGCTACATCTCATGGCAGTTGTGAGAATCAAGTAGAAGGTTGTATGAGATGCTTTTGGCAAACTCCAGAGCGCTGTTCAGATGTTAGCTGTTTTTTTGTGGTGTTTCCAAGTGTGCGAGGGCCTGCTGTGGTTCCTGGAGATGGAGCTCCGCTGTCACTTAAGCACAGGTCCCACTGCCGGCCTGCTTGGAGTGGGACCAGAGAAGCCGCTGGCGTGACCTGTTTCCCCAAGGCCGCATGCAGATGCTCAGAGGGTCTTTACAGGGCTGGCTCAGGATTAGCAGATGTGGCTGGGGGATTTCATGCCATATCCAACTGGGAACACATGCGGCTCAACAGGAGGAAGCTGATTAGTGACTCTGCCAATGCTTTTTAAAAATGATTCTTTCCCCTATTTTAAACCAGTACATGCTCATTAAAGAAACGGGGTTAAATATAGAAAAATACAAAGAACAAGTACAAGGCACTCCTCGTACCACCGCACGATCATTGGTAACATTTTGTTTCTGCTTTTTTTCCTTTCAGTATTTTCCCGCTGTGAAATGGCTTTTAATTCATTTGTTCTTAATCAAAATTTATTTTGATACATAGTACACACAAAATTCAAAAGTTACAGAGGGTTATGCAGCGAAAAAGGAGTCTCCCCGCTCCTATTTCCTTTCCTGGAAGGCAGCCTCGGTTACCAGCCCCTTGTGTTTCCTTGCAATGTTAATCAGTACGCATATAAGTATATGCATGCATATTCCTTTATTTTCAAACACGCATTCTCACATGATATATACCCTCTTCAATAACTTGCTTTTCCACATGATAATGTATCTTAGAGAATGCTCCATATCAGTTCTTGGGAGCTGCCTCATTCATTTGAAAGGCTGTATAATATTCAGTTGTATGGATTGTATCACGATTTATTTAACCAGTCTGATGTTGAAGGATACTTAGTCTATCTCCAGTCTTTTGAATTTTTAACAATGCTACAATGAATATTCTTATACATATGTCATTTCATACATGTGCAAGCATATCCGTAGGATAATTTTCTGGAATTGCAACTGCTAGATTAAAGACTCTGCACGTTTTAAATATTATGGTTTATTGCCTCCATAAAGGTCACATGCATAGAATGAGACTGTCAGTTCCTTCACACCCTTGCCAACAATCTGCTATTAAGTTTTATCTACTTGGCCAACCTGATAGGTAAAAATGGTATCTCATTTAAATTTGCAAATCTTTTCATATGTTTAAAATCCATTTTATTTCTGTTATTGTTAACTATTTTATCTTGTCCATATTTTTCTATTGGACTGTTGATCTTATTGATTTGTAGAAGCTCTTTATATATTAAGGGACTTAGCTGTTTGTCTATGACATATGTTGCAAATATTTACCTCAGTTTTTACTCTTCTTATGACTCTGTTTATCTTTTTTTCATAAAGAAAAATTTCATTTTTGTGAAGTGAATGTAATCAGTCTTTGCTGTCATAGTTTCTGGGTTTGCACCATACTTTGAAAAAGGCCTTTCCCACTCCAAAAATGTGAAAATTCTCCTGGTACTTTTGTGGTTTTATTTTATACATTTGAACCTTTCTTCCTTCAGGAATTTATTTTGGTGTAAGGAATAAGGTTGAAATCACACTTTTTTTTTTCCAGCTAGAGACAGTTTATCCCAACATCATTTATTGAATACTGCATTCTTTGTTCTACTGATTTAAAATGTCATGTTGACCATGTGCTGTATTTTCACCTGTATTTCGGTATGTTTCTGGAATCCAAAATCTGTTTCATTGTTGGGTTCTCTAAAATAAAAGAATAGACTGAGGGAGGAGTGATCAGGGAAGGTCTGCGCGAGGAGGTGATATTTCAGCTGAAGCTGGCAGGGCCTTTCAGGTGGAGGGAACTGCGTGTGTGAGGGCCCTGAGGCAGGAAAAGACTTGGTGCATTAGAGGAACCAAAAGGGAAAAGCCTGGTACGTCTGGTCCTCAAGTCAAAGAGCAAGTGGAACGAGATGAGGCTGGAGAGATGGGACGGGGCCTGATTAGTCCTCACGGGCCATGTTAAAGATTTTGTACTCATCCTCTGCAATTGGGAGCCTCTTAAGTGGGGAAGTGACATGATCTGGTTTGCATTTCTCTTTTAAAATACTTAAGATGCTTGCTGAGTGAATGAAGACACTAGGTGTAAAGGTCATTCTGCAGGGCCTCTGAGAGATGGGGGAGAAGTGCCCATCTTTTCTTCACTCTTGGGGTTTCCAGCACAGCCACCAGGCCCTCTCGCTCCCTCTGCCTCTTGTGCTGAAAGCAGTGAGACTGGCATATTAGCCAGTAATTAGCTTTTAATTAGAAAAGCATAGCTTTGCCTCCACGAAGGGACAAATACCTTTACAAATTGAATCACTTTAGTTGAATAAATCTTTTACTAGGTAGTTCTGAAAATTCTAGACCTTTCATTAGGAGCCCCATTGAGCAAAGCCATTTGAAAATGCTCGGTTACTACAGCAGTCACTGGAGCACCGTTTTGAATCCGGTTGTTTTATCACGAAGGGTAGCCCGACTGTTGGCCAGGACAGTGCTCTTTCCTGATGCTCTGAGCCTCCGCCGTAGGTCCTCTAGAGCAGTTATGTGAAGTACGGTCCTGACCAGCAGCAGCAGCGCCTGGGAGCTCGTCAAAATGTAGCATCTCAGGTCCCACTCCAGACCTCTTGAATCAGAATCTCTGGGGTGGGCCCAAGAAATCTATGTTTTAAAAAGCTCTCCAAGGGGCTGGCCTGGTGGCATAGTGGTTGAGTTTGCGTGCTCCGCTTTGGCGGCCGGGGTTCACGGGTTCAGATCCTGGGCATGGACCTACACCACTCATCAAGCCATGCTGTGGCAGCATCCCTTATACAAAATAGAGGAAGATTGGCACAGGTGTTAGCTCAGGGCCACTCTTCTTCACTAAAAAAAAGCTCTCCAGGCACTTCCTAGGCACATTCAAGTTTATATTCAGAACCCAGAAGGCAACTAAGAAACTTCATCTCATCAGCCAGTCTGATAGAGAATCCCCCAGCAAGCTGTCCTTACTTACGACTTCTCATCATATGATCACTCTACAGACAATTATGGAGCAGCTGCGGAATACCAGGCGCGTCCTAGGGACTGAGAAGACAGGAGAGTCCCTGTCCTTTAGGAATTTAGTTTAAGAGTTTTTTTTGTTTTTTGTTTTTTTAAATAGCATGAATGGATCATTTAAGAGGGAAGTCCAGGATCCCATGGAAGCACAGAGGGGCACATCTGAGGTGGGTATGTGTTGTTTTGTCACTCAGCATCGGCTCTCCCTTTTAGGGGGCAGTTTCTTAGGCTTTAGGGGACCACCTCTTTCCCACCCTCAATCTTTATGTTTCAGAAAAAACTAAGCCCACCCCAGGTTCCCAGGGTGGTTGCAGCTCACAACCCAGGTCACAGAGATTGCTGTAGCAATGAACACAACCCCCCACCAGCCCCGATGAGAGGCAGTGGGACTTCAGGGGATTTCTGGGAAAGAGGCTCCTCTCCTTGGATGTGACCTTGGATGGGAATGAGGTCTAGAGCTGCTGCAGCTCCTGGAGACCCCGAGCGGAGAGCCTGTTTGAGAATCAAGACAACCCATGGAGGAGGACAGAGTCAGGCTAAAAGACGGAGTCACCCAAGTCCTAGTGACGTTGTTTAAGCCCTTGCGCCAAGCCAGGCCTGAAGCTAGCCCACACCTTGGAATTTTCAGACATGGAGGGAATACATTCCCTTTCTGCTCAAGCCAGTTTGGGCTGGTTTTCTTATCACTTGCAACCAAAAGAGTACTGATTTTCAATATCAGAACAAAATGATAATACTGTATTTTAGTATTTATTTCATATGATGCTGAAACACTAGTCTTAACACTGGTATTTTAAAATTAAATATTTAAAATTCATTTTAAAATAATCAGTGAAACTAAAACCTTAATACTTTTCAAATATAAAATATGTATGAACATATTACAAATCATCAACTGAAAGTGTTCAAGTATTAACATTAACAAACAGTATTACTCTAATGTCATTTTGATATACAGCATTAACCACCACTAGCCCCACTGCTTCCTCTCCATGCCTCGTCCCCTGGTGTGCTGACTGCTCCTCTCGTTGTCTCATTTCTGCCTAGGAGAGGTTAAGGTTGCCCTCTGTTGCTAGTCCCATACGCAGCACTATCTCTTTTTGTTTTCTCTAAATCCTGCTCACACCTTTGTAAATAGTCCCTTTATTAAGCTCTTCTCAATTATCTAGTTTGAGGGTGCTGGGTATTTCCTGATGCATGTCTCAACCCCAAACTGAAACCACTCATTGAAGAGCACTACCTGATGCAGCATCTAACCGAGCTTGAGGGGAGGGTGATCAGGGAAGGGTTTCTGGGGGAGAAGTTATGTGCACTGCTTTGGAGAGATGACTAGGAATTGGGCAGGTAAATGGTGATGCAGCTCATCCTTCCAGAATGATCCCTGGACTCACCTCCTCCGGGAAGCCTTCCTTGATCTGGAGGAGTTGGGGGATGATAGGGCAGGCATTTCCATCAGAAAGAGCAATACGTAAAGCCTAGGGAGGTAGCAGAGGGCTGCAGGTGTTTCTGTGGGATATGAAAGTAGGTCATAAGGAGGAGTGGAGGTAAAAGGAGGGTGGGAGAGGTAGGCAGGGTCCAAGTCCCCACTTTGCCCAAAATGATGATGCGTTCTCTAATATCCAGCCAGACTGAGGATGATAATGAGCCACCCATAGGGCGCGGACCATGTCTTCTGCTTGGGTGTTTATTTATTTATTTATTTATTTATTTCCTTTTCTTTTCTTTTTTTTTTTTTTTAATTGATGTTTTAATGGTTTCTAACATTGTGAAATTTTGGGTTGTACATTTTTGTTTGTCCATCACCACTTATATGACTCCCTTCACCCCTTGTGCCCACCCCCCACCCCCACTGCCCTGGTAACCACAGTCCAGTTTTCTCTGTCCATGTGTTGGTTTATATTCCACATATGAGTGAGATCATACAGTGTTTGTCTTTCTCTTTCTGGCTTATTTCACTTAACATAATACGCTCCAGGCCCATCCATGTTGTTGCAAGTGGGACGATTTTGTCTTTTTTTATGGCTGAGTAGTATTCCATTGTATATATATATACCACATTTTCTTAATCCAATCGTCAGTCGAGGGACACTTAGGTTGCTTCCACTTCTTGGCTATGGTGAATAATGCTGCAATGAACATAGGGGTGCATAAGCCTCTTTGGATTGTGGACTTCAGGTGCATTGGATAGAATCCCAGTAGTGGGATGGCTGGATCATAGGGCATCTCTGTTTTTAATTCTTTGAGGAATCTCCATACCGTTTTCCATAGAGGCTGCACCAATTTGCATTCCCACCAGTGTATGAGGGTTCCTGTTTCTCCACAACCTCTCCAACATTTGTTGTTTTTTGTCTTGGTGATTCCCATTCTAACAGGCATGAGGTGGTATCTTAGTGTTGTTTTGATTTGCATTTCCCTGATGATTAGTGATGTTGAGGGTGTTTATTTTTTTATTAATTTTATTTATTTATTTTTCCCCCCAAAGCCCCAGTAGATAGTTGTATGTCATAGTTGCACATCCTTCTAGTTGCTGTATGTGGGACGCGGCCTCAGCATGGCTGGAGAAGCAGTGCATCGGTGCACGCCCGGGATCCGAACCCGGGCCGCCAGCAGCGGAGCGCGCACACTCAAGCACTAAGCCATGGAGCCGGCCCCTGCTTGGGTGTTTGAATTGATGGTCATCTTGGCTGGGAGTGGACCAGGTTGTGGTCAGTCCATGGATTTCCCAAAAGCCCAGGGAGACCCTAGAGGGACCATTACTCCAGAAGACTCCTCTCACACAGGAGGAGAGGGCAGGGGATTCTCTCGGCTCTTACCAAAGGGCTTGGTCAATGAGTTCAGGAGATGTTTCTTTCTTTCTTTCTTTTTTTTTTTTTTTTGTGAGGAAGATTATCCCTGAGCTAACATCTGTTGCCAATCCTCTTTTTGCTGAGGAAGATTGGCCCTGGGCTAACATCTGTGCCCATCTTCTTCTACTTTATATGGGATGCTGCCACAGCATGGCTTGACAAGTGGTACATCGGTCCGTGCCCGGGATCCGAACCTGCGAACCCTGGGCCACTGAAGCGGAGCATGTGAACTTAACTGCTACACCACCGGGCTGGCCCCAGGAGATGTTTCTTGATGGAATGGTGTGCCACTGAATATACATGTGGAGAACAAACAGCTGAGGCTGGGCGATTGAAAGGAACCTAGTTGTGACACTGTCATCACCAAACCATGCCCCAAAAGAGAAAGTCATTCTAAATCACTGTGGTTAATTAATGGCCTTGAAGGGTGTCTTCTGGCTATGAGTTCAGACACAACGATGAGCTTGGGAGCAGAGGGCTTCCCAGGACAGCCAATGACTTCCTGCCCTCAGCTGTGCAAGGGAGTGGAGGCTTGGCTGACCTGGGAAGAGGGCTTGGGAATTGGAGGGGCCCTGACACTTAAGGGACACCCTCTCCTATGACATGCTAAACCTAAAGACAGACAGAATGTGAATACTCAGGTGTGTTCCCCTGAAACACAGGTAGACTCAGGGATACCACAACTGACTTGTCTTTAATGTATGGGAGGCAGTCACATTAAAAGCTGTAATGCGGGGGGCCCGCCCGGTGGCTGGTTAAGTTCACACAGTCTGCTTCAGTGGCCCAGGGTTCCCAGGTTCGGATCCTGGGTGTGGACCTCTGCACCGCTCATCAAGCCATGCCGTGGTGGCATCCCATATATAAAGTAGAGGAGGATGGGCACAAATGTTAGCTCAGGGCCAATCTTCCTCACCAAAAACCGAAAAACAAAAACCAAAAAACTGTGATGGGGAAAATGGGGGGAGGGAAAGACAGTTGCCATTTACTGAGTACTTACTGTGTGACAGACGGAAGCTAGGTTCTCATCAAAACCTCACAGAGACATTGAGAGATAGGCATTTTTATGCCTATTTTATAGATGATATAGTAGGGAACAAAGAGGTTAAGAAAATTTCCCAAGGTCACACAACTAATAAATGTGAAGCTGGGATTGAGACCGAGATCCACCTGGCTCCAAAGGTCATACTTGTCTCTTCTACTGAAGGTATCGTTGTATTGAAAATTGATAATAAATGGCGCCTCTATGATTTAAGAGCTAGACAATGTGTATTGAGCCTGAGACTGGACCTACTTCCACTGCTCACTGGCTGGGAGATGCTGGGCAAGGTCTTGAAACTTTCTGCTCTTCAAGTTCTGCAGCTACAGCTGATGATGGATCGTTGTGAGTACCTTCTTGCTGGGCCGGTAGTGAAAAAGCATCTATTTAGAGGTTGTAGTGCAAATACTCTCCAAAAAGTATTATAAGGAATGATAAGCTTTTCTTTGTCTTTTGTGTTGTCACCTTGTTCCCTGGATGAGGACAGAATTTCTCCTGGGTGAAGTCCAGTATTGATACTTCCTTGTGAATGTCTTTAATTTGTTGACTTAGGAAAGGCTGAGAAGTGAACTGTCTTTTAGATCACTGTCATTTCCTCATCTCTGCCTTCCTCTTCCAGCCTTGGCCCTAGTGATTTCCGGGGCCTTGGCCAAGCATTTGCTGACCCCTCCATGGTTTTGGGCTTGTCCTGTGTCATACATCCAGCACCACCTAAAAGTGGTCTGGGGGCCGGCCCCGTGGCTTAGCGGTTAAGTGCGTGCGCTCTGCTGCTGGTGGCCGGGGTTTGGATCCCGGGCGCGCACCGTCGCACCGCTTCTCCGGCCATGCTGAGGCCACATCCCACATACAGCAACTGGAAGGATGTGCAGCTATGACATACAACTATCTACTGGGGCTTTGGGGGAAAAAATAAATAAATAAAAATTAAAAAAAAAAAAAGTGGTCTGGAACCATTTTCCTTGCCACTTCACATGCCGCATGCCAACCTGCTCCAGATTGTCCCAGCTCCTGACGTTCCCATTTTTGACTTTGCAGATTCAACCTTCCTCCTTTCCTCAACTCCATTTTGAAGTCTTCCTCTGCCTACCCTGCCCCTGGCTGCCCATCCCATCCAGCTCCTGAGACCCTCTACCTCAGGGCAGCCTACATGACCTTCACTCACTGGGTTCATTTTGGCTCAGTGGATAGGACACAGAAAGAGTTAACGCTTCCTGTGTCATGACAGAGGCATGGTCTTACTGAGGGGCTAGAAATATGGACAGGATTGGACATGTCTGGTGTCAGGTCTAATTTACCGAGTTCACCAATCCAGTTTGGGAAAGTTGGATAAAGAAGTTGCCCTCTGCGAAGAGTTCTAGGACACTGAATCTGAAAGGGACCCCAGAGATTTAATCCAATGTACCCCTTTCATAGATGGGAAAACTGGGGTTGAGTGTATTTAATGCCTTGCCAGTTGCACACAACTCATTTTTGGCAGAACAGGAGCCAGAATTCAGATATTAGAGTCCCATTTTGGTGCTCTTTGCCCCATACTGCATGGACAAGAAAGTTTTTCTTTGAATTTAGGACATTTTTTCCCCAAGAGAGAGAGTCATTTCTTAATGTCAGTCTCAAGCAGAGGATGGAGAAGAGCATTAAATACAGCAAAGAAACAATGTGCCAGGCACTTTGCTAGGTGCTTTTACAAATATCTCAGGAAGATCCTACCAGTGACTTATGAGGCAGCTGTTTTTCTGGATCCACTTTAAAGATACGGGAAACTGAGGCTTAGAGAGGTCAAATGACTCTTTAAGTGACGACTTATAAGGAATGGTAGAGAACTTCAAATCGTGGCTTGTTTGCTTCTAAATACTAGGGTCTTCCCCTAACGCCACACTGTCTTTTATTTTATTTTTGCTGAGGAAGATTAGCCCTGAGCTAACATCTGTTGCCAATCTTCCTCTTCCTGCTTGAGGAAGAGTAGCCCTGACTAACATCTGTGGCAGTCTTCCTCTATTTTGTATGTAGGTTGCTGCCACAGCATGGCTGTCGAGTGGTGTAGGTCTGTGCCCAGGATCCGAACCTGCGAACCCCAGGCCACCGAAGTGGAGCACACGAACTTAACTACTATGCCATAGGGCCAGCCCCTCACACTGTCTTTTAAAGTGTGTGTGTACATGAACGGGTGCGAACATGTGAGTGTGTATGAGCAAGTAAGTGTGAGTGTGTGTGTGTGTGCAACACTTTCTCAGGCACAGGTGGACAGAACAGAAGGCCTGGATGGAGTGGTGATGGTTAATGTCTGACCCAGGGCTGTTTGATGGAAGAGGATAAGGATGCCGATTCTTGGAAGTTCTAGGATGGCTAGCATCATGTTTCTTCCCATTAGAGCTGGTCCAGGCTGCTGTGTCAGGAATGACCTGAAAGAGCTTGAGCTGAGGCAGAGTGACCAACCATCCAGGGGGTTACTGGAGAAACCTCTCTCCTGAGAGGGGCTGGTTCACATAGCACAGAGGGTCCCTCCCAGCTCTGAGACATTTCCATGACTGTCAAGAGGTGACTGAAGTGACCAGTGAGCCACAGGACTCTGGATTTTCTCCTGGCAGGTGTAGGTGGGTGTTAGTGTGTGCGACCACAGAGCCTCTCTAGTGAGTGTGTATTCAGGAGGTGAAAGGAGTCATTGGCTGGGCCTCACACTCACAAAGGGCTTCAGATATGGGCTCTTGATATTATCCCCAAATGAGGTTACACACGCAGTCCGAGATACGCTGACAAGATGGAGAGGAGAAGACATTCATCATACAGCTCTAAGCACATTGCGTTACCAAAGTGTGCTGCCTGCGGTGCCCTAAGAATTAATAGTTCATAAATCCTATAATTATTTTGTGGATAACACAGTTATACTGCATTTAAAACACACGATGGTAATTTGTTAAATGTAAACATTTAGAACAGCTACAAATATGCGGACTCGGTTGTAGCAATTTCTTATTCTTTAATATTCTGGCAGCCTCAAAACTGCAAGTGATCTGTGTCTCTCATGACTTCTGAGGACCCTGAGTGTGGGTGTTTGTGTTGCTGTGATCGAGGATGCTTATTCGTGTGAGTGTGGGTGAACCAGTGTGTTTGTGAGCCTGTGAGGGTGTTTGTGTGTGTGTGAGCATGCGGGTGTACCAGTGTGTTTATATGCCGCTGGGGGACCAGGGTAGGACCACCCCTAGCTAATGGGGACAGAGGGTGTGGGGAACTGTCCGAGTGCTGCAAACCTAAGACGTCAGGGGCATAACTTGATTTGGTGATTTGGCCCGAGTAGCCCTCTCAAAATAGAAAAATCAAGGACCCAGCGTGGAGGCAGCCTGTCTGGGCTCAGGCTGGTAATGAAGACTAACAAGGGTTGATGGAGCCCGGGAGGGATGGGCTGAGATGGCCCCGAGCTGCCTGGCACCCTAGGCCCTGCAGCCATCCAGAGCTGCCCAGCCGGGCCTAATGCTATAACCCATGGAGATCCTTGTTGATAAGGGCCGAGAGAAAGGGAGAGAGCAGCTTTGCAAGCCACTGCTTGCAGCTCTACAGAGCCCTGAAAGAAAGCTTCTCTTGTGGGCTAACAAAGCTGAGATCCCAAAATGGAACTTTCTGGAGGGTACTTGGTCAAGTGTCCTCTAGGACAGAGGGTCTTACCTATCCTTTAAAAATATATGACATAAATCCATGTTCATTTTAGGAAATTTGGAGATATAGATTATCGTAAAGAAAAAAAGAAAGATCCCCACTGTACACATTTTGTTGAGTGGGACCTGACCATGGGGGTCAGGATCTAAAGTTGGTCCATAAGGAGAAAAATTACCCTGGACAATTCCTCAGGAATGTGGCATATTGGGAGCGGACATACCATCTCTCAATCTATACAACCGAACCCTTTTCCTCTGAGTTTGGACCAGATCACTGTTTGTAGTTGAGCCCCAGAAAAAGTAGTTGGCTTGCATTTAGGGGAGAAATATACGTCTTGAAACATTAGAGTCACACTCAGCATGGGAGGATACTCACATTGTGGAAGGTAAATGGAAACTGAGGGGCTGAAATTTCAGGAGCCTTATGTCCCCATCTTACTCATATGCTCAAGGAGTAGAGTGGCAGGTCAGACCTGCACTATTTAAGTTGTTCTCACTCTTTCTCCCCGCCCATCTCTGCACTGCCATCCCTCCACCCACCCCCTAGACCCCCCGGCTTGTGGAGTGCGTAGAGTTGAATTCAGAGAAGTTAAATTCATGTATGATGTGACTCCACTGTATATCTTTTCAATCCTTGTCTATGCATATGAATATACCTGTATGATTGATAAATACAGGATCATACTGTATATGCTCTTTTCAGCCATTACTTCCTGGATATCCTTCTATATAATATCCATATCATAATTTTACAAGACCTCTTGGTATGCTGCTGAGGAGATAATACTATAATTTGTGTAATTATGTAATCAATCCTTTATTGCAGGGCATTTACTTTCAAACTTTTGTTATCCTAATAATTGCTGCAGTAAATTTCCTTGTCTAGGAATCTTTGCTTTTCTATGCATTTTCTTTTCTAGAAGAAATGTTCTCAATGAGGAATTCTGTGTCAAACATAAGCCTTTGATCACAGCTCACCTGCTATTTTCAGTCTTATCCAGGAAAGGGGGCGAGCTCAGAAAAATTTGATCAGTAGCCTGGAAAGAGGTGGATTGGTCCTATCTGTGTGGTGAAGGGCATGTGACATTGGTTCCAATTTAATCTCCTCTATTTGTCTTACCATCTTCCATATACCTCAATTTCCCTATCATTTGCAAATGGGACAAGCTAGGCTCAGGTCACCCCTGGTTTCCTTGGAGCAATGAAAATGATCATTACATTTATGGAGTGCTTTACAGATTTCAGAGTGGTTTTATGAGTTTTCTCCTGTTGAATCTTCTCAAGGCAGGCTTTATTAGTTCTTTATTTGGCGAAGAAGGGGATGGAGGCCCAGAAAAGTTGAGGGAGATTCCCAAGTTTACAGACATCAGAATTGGAAACTAGGCCTTCTGAATTTTACTCCAGCAAGCTGAAAGTGTTGCTGGGATCACAAGGTGAGAATAGTCAGGGTTTTAGCTTGCAGGCTGTGCCAGTCTCTATCCCATTTGTAGCTGAAGGGAGGAGCCAAAACTTCCTGTCTAGTGGATAGCTGTTGTTTCCATCTGCCTCTACCTCCCTTCTCTTTTCATTTAGTAACATCCTGATTTGGGTGTGAGAACCGCCCTTAGGTTAGCAGTTGCTACTCAAACCATATGCTACATTTTGTAGGGCAGCACCTCAACCTCACCAGTGCCGTAACTTCAATAGGTTGTTCTTCCATTCTATAAGGCCAGTTGCCTTTGGGTGATGAAATACATGGGAGGAAATATATGGAAGAAATCCATTCTCCTCTTCAGACTTCATCTTGCTCTCACTGTTCAGGGTGCACGTATTACCCAGGTCTGATATAGTCTGTTCTCTTGGCTGTAGCAATTGATTCAGTGACGAACATGTGACCCCAACTGGGTCAATGAGATTCAATTCAGGGACTTTTTTTCAAATTTTTTTATTCCTGGAGGGACATACTCTATTCCTACTGGATTTGGAGCTTCCAGGGGCCACCGTGAGGGGGAGAACCTGCTTGAGAATGAATCCAATGCAGAGGAAAGCAAAGCCTGGAGATGGAGATGGATATAGCAAAATCCTGATGACATTATTTTCTCATCTGGAAATCCTGCAGATATTGTGACCTTATGCTTAACCCCTACAAAAGCACAAATTGGACCTCTGCTGCACCAGAACTTCTGTTACAGCTCCTGCAAAACTGCCTAAGACCTCATCCTTGCTTGTAACCTCAGTGTTCTCATGATTGACCTCACTGTTCTCCCTTCTGCTGTCTAAGTCTCGTGCTGATGCGTCTGCCTGAAGGAAGCTAATCTCATGTCTCTACCTTAAAAGGGAGGCTGGGAAACGTGGTTTTTGGATTATATCTTGGAAAGGCAGGATTTACAATGTGGAAGTGTTCAAAAGTTACAGATGTCACTACAATCCACTCCCTTACTGCCTGACGTCAATATGTGCCCTGTTTCCATGCTTGTATTTCCAACCATAATGGTAACAATAACCTGTGCTTGCGTAATATAATACAACTGTCACTTGTACAATGAAAGTACACTCCCCAAAGGAAGGACAGAAAATTTCATTAGTTGCTGCATCTAGAAGTAGTTCAGGTTTTCTGGGTGATATCCATTTCTCCTCTAACCATTATATCATATTGATATTCTGTAGCCTGTGGGTTAAATTGTAAGGTTAACTACTACCTACACAGACTATATAAAATAGCAGAGAAAAAAGAGAGAGAAGAAAAAGGAAAATGTATTAAATATGCATAAATATGTACATGACACAGCAGGCAAAGAAGATAATGTGGACAGCTACTGCAGGGCTTAGTTGTGCAGCTGGCCATGAGGCTACAGTTGGCATTTATAATGTCCTTCCTCCACTACCCATTCATGTTCCCCATCCGTGTTCCCTATGTCTTCAGCAAAGAGTCAGCTGGCTATGCTTCTTTATCTGGTGGGGTGACCCAACCTTCATTCTTGGGTAATCTAAATACTAAATGGCTCTGTCTGTATGGGGTAAGAAGTTACCTTCTGTTCACTTTTATCACTGGACATGGCAATTTTAGAGGTGCCCCAGGGAATCCCTTGGTTTACAGAAATAGTCCTTTCTGCCCACATATGTGACAGTAGTCTACTTTGATAATCTGGATCAGTCATTTTGTCCAACAGGGCATGACAAGTCTCAAATGTCCACGTGGAAGTCTCAAGTTCCAATTCAATGGATCCATTATTGTGTCCCCTGGTAAAAGTACTCCTCCCTTTGGTTGAAAGGCCTTTAATCCAGCAGAACCCAAAGTCATAGAAAGCAAAAATTTAGCAAGTGGTTCATTAGTTATCTTAATGAGAGGAGCTGCTCTCACTTTTGCCTCTTGTTTCTTGGAGTGAAAAAGTGGTCATTAACTCAAAGCATGGACTACATTTTGTAAGGCAACACGTCAACCTCGCCAGATCCAAATGTTGTCTCTCCACTGGTGCCATAACTTCAACAGATCATTCCTCTGTTCTCTAAGACCAGTTGCTTTTGGATGATGGAATACATGAAAGACCAGTGAATACACATCTGCCCATCACTACAGTTCTTTTGCTGTATGTGAATTCCCTGGTCAGAAGCAGTGTTTGAGAGATGCCAAGGTTTTGAATCAGGAATTCAGAAAATCTGTGAATCATGTAGTTTTCAGAAGCATGGTTGGCAGGGAAGATGTATTAGTTTGCTAGGGCTGCTGTAACAAAATACCGCAGATTGGATGGCTTAAACAATGGAAATTTATTTTTTCACAGTTCTGGAGGCTGGAAGTCCAAGAACAAAGTGTCATCAAGTTTGGTTTATTCTGAGGCCTCTCTCCTTGGCTTGCAGATGGCTGCCTTCTCTCTGTGTCCTCAAGTGCACTTTCCTCTGTGCTCAAGCATACCTTGTGTCTCTTTGTGTGTCCAAATTTCCTCTTCTTATAAGGACACGAGTCAGATTAGATTAGGGCCTACCCTAATGGCCTCATTTTAACTTAATCACCTTTTAAAAGGTTCTATCTCCAAATACAGTCACATTCTGAGGTACAGGGTGTTAGGGCTTCAACATATGAATTTTGGGGGGATACAATTCAGCCCAAAACAGAAGACAAATCCATATCTAGAATAAGTGTCTGTTCCAGTGAGAACAAATTACTGCCACCTCTGCGGAGAAGGTATTCCAATCCAATCAGTCTCCCCAAAGGTGGCAAGCTCTTTCCCCAGAGGCCTGTGACTTGCCCAGGATCCCGGGTTATTACCACCGGCAGGTTGTGTGCTTAGCAGTGGCAGTATCCTAGTCAGGGGAAGTCCTGCTGTTGAGTCCAACCCTGTCACTATGGCCATGTTTTTCACGAGCCTGTTGAGCAAACATAGGGGTAGCTGAGGAAAGAGGCCTTGATATCCACAGAACAGCTTATTTTATCTGCCTGTATATTGTGAGCTTCCTCCTTAGGAGGAACCGCAAAGCATTTGCACATTCTGTCCATTCCGAGAGGTCCATTCACATGCTGTTATCCAATACTCTGTGTCACCAATCCTCCAATCTTATTATCTCTAGGTCTGATCAAACTATGAGTGCTAGAAGATCACACCCCAGAGCATCTCTCTTTCCAAACAAAGTGGAGCATGAGATATGCCCTTAAAAGTCTTCCCACTGGAAGAGATTTCTTTTCCTTACTGTTCTGTAGGACTATCTCTATGTGGGATTATGGTCCATTTTCATCTGATGCCTACGGATTGTGCAGAGCCACCTAAAAATCAGGCTCTAGTTTTTACCTTTTCAGTCAACTTGTCATATGGAACACCTTTTAAAGCTATAGGCATGGATTGAAGAAGGGATGGAAATGTGGAGGGAGTAGACACCTTGGGAATATGAGTCATGCAGTTTTGTTGTATCTATTGGATCAGCTAAATTTATCCATTATATACCACTTCCGTCTGATCATGAAGTGTTTGGGGATACACCCTAACAGTGGTTGGCAATCCCTAGTTCACGATGGGCAGCTCAATCACAAGGCCACCAGTTTTCCCATGGTTGGACATTTTGTCTCTGCCAGGGCTAATGACAAGCACAAACTGTTGAGGTGACATCACCAAGATGGTGACACTGGTTGTCCCTGACTTCGCTCTCCCTCACGAGAACGACTAACAGCTATTTATGGAAAGGCACCACTGAGAGAATCCTAGAACACGGGAGTGAGGCTGAAGCACTCACTTGCACCACAGAGGCCAAGACAGACTGCATTAGACGGGTAAGAGGAGCAGCTACACACTGGCCGCACTGCCCCTCCACCAGGCCGGCTCAGCGCCATGTGGAGAGGTCTCCCCTGAGCCTACGGTTCCTCCAGTAGGAAAAGAGAGCCCAAGGGGGACATCCAGCTCCCCCAGCATTGTGTGTCACTTCTAGGGAACCCCCACGCGAGTCTCATCCCATGGGGATTGCAGGGGAATCTGTGTGGCTCGTCATTAGGAATCTGATTGTGATGGGGAAGGAGGAGCGGCTTGCAACAACCAGCACTTGGATCTAGGCAGACTGAGTTTTTACCTGCAGAGCCCAAGCAGTAGTTCCAACCAGCACTTTGCTCATCTGCAGAACCAAGTAGGTGGTGCAGTCTGATTAGGGAATTGTCGCCCGGCCCACTGCTGAGTGCAGCCCCCTGCCCGCTCTGACCAGAACGGTTGGCAAGAACACCTGGAAGCTGCAGAGCTCAAGCCACAAGCTGTTAAGAGAACATTTACCAACTGAAAGGGCATGGCTTTGTTTCAAGACCCCAGATGCCTCAACTGTGGTTCTCATAGTGGGATTGGCCACACAGGCTCTACATGGCTCTCTGTCAGCCACAGATCTACCAAGTCATGAAGTCTTAATGGCAGAGCTTTGCACTGCATCTAGGGCCTAGTACAGAGCCTTCTCTTGCTTTGTGTCCTACATAAAGCTGTCAGCCTTATGGGTAAATACAGCAGTCATTCCTTATCTGCAGGGGATACATTCCAAGACCCCCAGTGGATGCCTGAAAGCGCAGATAGCACTGAACCCTACACATACTACATTTTTTCCTATACGTGCATACCTATGATAAAGTTTAATTTATAAATTAGGCACAGTAAGAGATTAACAACAATAACAAAAATAAAATAGAACAATTATAACAATATACTGTAATAAAAGTTACTGTAGATCTTAGCATCCTCAGTATATGATTTTTTTCTCTCATTAAGTTGAGAACTTTTACCTTTTCACTTAAAGGAAGCACTTTAAGGCTTCTCTCTGGCGTATCAGAATTGCCAACATCACCACTCTTGTGCTTTGGGGCCATTGTTAAGTAAAATAAGGGTGACTTGAACACAAGCACTGTGATACTGTGACAGTCAATCTGATAACCAAGGGGGCTACTAAGTGACTAACGGGCGGGTAGCGTATACATCGAGGATACCCTGGGCAAAGGGATGATTCATGTCCTGGGTGAGATTTCATCATGCTATTCAGAACGGTGCACAATTTAAAACTTATCAGTTGTTTATTTCTGGAATTTTCCATTTAATATTTTTGGAATGCGGTTGACTGCCGGTAACTGAAACTACAGGAGGGAATACTGTGTTACCTATTTCAACTATATGATCATGAACTGGTGAAATAACCATGGCAGGACTCACATCCGACTCTGTTAACCCTTACTTCCACAAGCCTCCACCTTAGCAGTGGACCATAGTGATCTGCTGTGTTGCCAGGGATTAGTGTTAGTTTAGAGCCAAGGTCAAGTAATCTCCCAAAGTTCTGGGAATTCCCGTCTTGTCCTAGGGTCCAGTTACCCTGAAACATATTTTATCTCCCTTTGTAACAGTCAGGTGAAAATTTTATGGTACATGCTTGTGACGTTATTACATAATTCTTTTTTAAGTGTTCCCAATCTCCTTTTCAATCAGAAAGCTCTGGCTCTTTGAACTGACTTAGATTTGGGAATTGGGTGAGAGGGAGTGAGTCTCTATAATGGTGGCTCTAGTCAATCTTCTCTGCTTACTTAGCCTAGCATTTTTCTTTTGTCCTGCACATCAGGTAAAACCTTAGAGAGTAGCCCATTCATTTTAGTTATAGAGGCCTAATTATTTTCAAAGATCTCTATAGGTAAAACCATTCTGTTTGTTACTCTGGCTCTGCTGCCTGTTAGGATAACTACATCTACTTTTCCGCTGATAGTTGAGTACATCTACTAGACCTTTGTCATCCTAAGTTTCTATCATGGTCACTTAAATCAGGGAGCTTATTATAATGGCAGCATTTCCTACTTTTATACTCTATCTACAGTGGATAGCTACTAACATGATTTTAAAGGATGTTGGTACTCTTCATCATCAATATATTTTTCATTACCACGGTGAAGAAATTGTCTTCCAAACTCTCTTGTGGGTTATTTTTGGGGTGGGAATTGTGATAAATCTGTTCAGATATTCTTATGTCCTCAGCTTTTGGGGTTCTTTCCTCTATATTATATCAAGTTCTTTCTGGCATTTCAAATTCATATAGGTTACTGTTGATTCTAGTTTTAGTCCATCAACTAAGCAAATAAATGGAATCCTTCCCAGTTGCCTGAGTCAATATTTTGCATCCAGAATCCTTGGTAGGTGATTGAAAATTCGAACTGATCTAAAATTATGTTCCTCTCTCCCTGTCCCAGGTCCGTGAGTCTCCATTCTGACACATGTGTTCCTCATAAATATTTTTTTAATTTTTAAATTAACATGCAGTAAAATTGACTCTTTTTGGCATATAATTCTATGAGTTTTAACACATATAAAGTTCATATAATTACTACTGCAATCACGTTATGGAATAATTCCATCAATCCCAAAATCTTCCTGTACTACCCCTTTGTAGTCACGCTCTTACCCTACTCCTAACTCCAAGAAACCATTGATCTGTTCTCCATCACTGTAGTTTTGTCTTTTTGAGGATGTCATGTAAGTGGAATCATGTGTAGCCTTTTGAGATTGGCTTCTTTCATTCATCGTAATGCATCTGAGTTTCACCCACATTGTTGGTGTGTGTCAACAGTCTGCTCCTTTTTATTGATGAATTTTCCATTGTATGGATGTACCAAAGTTTGTTCACCCAGTCACTTTTTTTTTTTTTTGTGAGGAAGATTAGCCCTGAGCTAACATCTGATGCCAATCCTCCTCTTTTTGCTGAGGAAGATTGGCCCTGGGCTAACATCCGTGCCCATCTTCCTCTATTTTATATGGGATGCTGCCACAGCATGGCTTCACAAGCAGTACATCGGTGCCAGCCCGGGTTCCGGCCCTGTGACCCCTGGGCCGCCGAAGCGGAGGGCTCACTCACTTAACTACTACGCCACAGGGCCGGCCCCCACCCACTCACTTTTTGAAGGACATTTTGGTTGTTTATAGATTTTGGCAATTATGAATAGAGCCCCTATAAACACACATCTATAGGTTTTTTGAATGTAAGTTTTCATTTCTTTAGGATAAATACCTAAGGAGTGGGATTGCTAAGTTGTATAGTAGGCGTAGATTTAATGTTATAAGAAACTGCCAAACTGTTTTCTAGAGTGGATATATTATTTTGCATTTCTGCCCACAATGTATGAGAGTTTCAGTTCCTTCCCATTCTTGCCAGCACTGTATTGTCAGTTTTCTATTTTATGTTAACCATTCTTATAGGTGTTTTTTAGTTTGTATTTCCTTAATGGCTAATGATGTACATCTTTTCATGTGCTTATTTGTCATCCATATATCCTCTTTGTCTGGTTTGCCCTTTTTATTTTATTTTATTTTTTTGTGAGGATGACTAGCCCTGAGCTAACGTCTGATGCCAATCCTCCCCTTTTTTCTTGAGGAAGAGTGGCCCTGAACTAACTTCCGTGCCCATCTTCCTCTACTTTACATGGGACACTGCCACAGCATGGCTTAACAAGCGGTGCGTCAGTGCGCGCCCTGGATCCAAACCTGCGAACCTCGGTCCTCCGAAGCGGAGCGCATGCACTTAACCGCTTGCGCCACCGGGCCAGCCCCTGGTTTGCCCATTTTAAAATAGAATTGTCTGGTTTCTTACTGTTGAATTTTTCAAAAAATTCCAGACAGAAGTCCTTTGTCAAATATGTGATTTCACATATTTTCTCCCAGTTTGTAGCTTGTCTTTTCACTTTCATAACAATGGCTTTCTAAGAGCAAATTTTGTAATTTAGATGAAGTCAATTTTTCTTTATAGATCATGATTTTGGTGTCAGATCTAAGAAACTTTTGTCTAACTCTGGCCACAAAGATTTTCTCTTATATTTCTTCTGAAAGTTTTATAATGTTAAGTTTTACATGTAAATCTCTGATCCATTTTGAATTTTTTTCATAAGTTGTGAGGTTTAGAATGAGGTTTTTTTTTTCTTTGAGCATGAATGCCCAATTGTTCTAACAAAATTTGTTGAATACGATACTTTCTTCATTGAATCGATTTTGCACCTTTGTTAAATATCAGTTGTCCCTATATGTGTGTTGATTTCTAGTCTCTCTGTTCTGTTCCATTGACCTATCTGCCTATCCTTTCACCAGTACTACGCTGTCTCTATCACCATAGCTTTATAGTAGATCTTCAAATTGAGTAGTGTGATTCCTGCCACTTAATTCTTCTTTTCCAAAATTGTTTTGGCTGTGCTAATTTCTTTGCTTTCTATATAAATTTTAGAATTTGCTTGTCTATATCTATAAAAATTCCTGCTGGGATTTTGAATGGAATTGTATTAAACTATAGATAAATTTGGCAAGAATTTATATCTTTATCTTTTTCAGTCTTCCAATTCTGATGTTGAGCCATTCAGTGAGTTTTTTTGTGTGTGTGTGTGAGGAAGATCAGCCCTGAGCTAACATCCACTGCCAATCCTCCTCTTTTTGCTGAGGAAGATTGGCACTGGGCTAACATCCATGCCCATCTTCCTCTACTTTATATGGGACGCCACCACAGCATGGCCTGACAAGCAGTGCGTAGGTGTGCGCCCGGGATCCGAACCTGCGAACCCCAGGGCTGCTGTAGCAGAGCGCGCACACTTAACTGCTTTTGCCACCGGGCCAGGCCCCCATTCAGTGAGTTTTTAATTTGTGTAATTGTGTTTTTCAGTTCTAAAATTTTTATCTGGTTCAGAATTCTTTATATGTTCTATTTCTTGGCTGAGGCTTTCTATCTTTCTTTTCATTTTAATTGATCCTTACTTCTCAAGCATTTTTGAAATAACTGCTTTAAAGTCTTTGATATTTCCAACATCAGTGACATTTCAGCACTGGCATTTGCTGATTGCCTTTTCCCACGTGAGTTGGAATTTTTGGGATACTTCTAATACTGAATAATTTTTTATTGTACCCTGAACATGTTAAATATTATGTTAGGAGACTTCGGGTCTTATTTAAATCCTGTAGAGGATGTCGATGTTTTTGTTGTAGCAGGCAATTGATCCCGTTAGGTTCAGGCTGCACCTTCCAACCAGGCTTCTCTGGGTTGTCATTTCAATGCCAGTTGGGTCTTCAAAGTCTTTGCCCTGCTAATTGAATCTGTCTCACTTGTGTGCCACGGTGGCCGGTCTGGGACCTGGGCGATGGTCTCTCCTGTAGGTCAATTCTCAGTCTTTGGTATGTTGTTTAGGGCCAAATCCACACATGTGCAACTCAGGAGTGAGCCCAGAGCTCATAAACAGCTTTATGGGATTGCTGTCCTGAGCTTTTCCATCTCTGTGATCTTCCTGGGCCTTTCCAGGTCCCTGGTGTGCCTCTTTTTTGTCCTCTATCCAGGAAAGTGAGGCCATAGACACCCCACTCTGTCTTATACACAGCTATACCTACATCTGGAGCCACAGCTGTGCCCACATCTGGAACCAAGTGATGGGAAGAATAAGAGAGACAAATAAAGCTATGAGGTTTGCCTCACCCTCTTGGGACTAGGGCTTCTCCAACTGGAGATGAAGTTTTCCTTTCCTCAAAGTTTAGGGATCTGTAGACCCCCTACTGTTACTTCCTGTCCTACCTCCATGAGATTACCTGGGGATTGGAGCACAAGAGAATGGAAAAGGAGTGAAAAAAAGATAGAAAGAAAAACGGAGGAGTTCCCTTTCTTGCTCTTTGAGCCAGACCTAGAGGGTTCCCCCTTGAGCTCTTTCTGTCTGTACCTGGTGCCTTTGGATTCCTGACTTTTTTGAGTCTAGGCTGGAAGATACCAGAGAAAAAAATAGAACACTCACGACCAGTTCAGTGATACTTCAAGTTCTGCTCTAATTCTCCACCTTTTACTATTTATTTTTCAGAAACCTCAAGTAGCTCCATGCATTACGTCCAGGTTTTGAAGCTGTATTCACTGAGAAATACAGAGTAAAGTGTGCTTACTCCATCTCACCTGGAACTAGGACTCTCTTCCCGTATTTTTGACAATATAAATGGCAAGATCTTGCGTTTCTTTCAGTGTATTGGCAGTCTTCTCCCATGTGTGACTTTGTAATTGGCCTCCTGGGGATACTGTGATTTGACCCTCATTATGGGTCTGGAGGCAATGAGAGGATAGATATAGGTCATAAGGAGAATTCTTACAATGTAACATCTCAGGTGAGGTCCTTACAGGGTCTTCATACAAGATAGAACCAGCCTCATGACACAGGGAAGGAAGAAGCTCAGTAGGTTTTGGGTTTTAGGGTATTCAGAGTCTTCTGGATCCTCTGAAATGTTGCTGTTCTTGAGACCTTACTCTAATCTAACAACTGCCCTTTCAAAAGACAGGATAGGGCTTTGAGTTCAAGCTCCAATGTAACTAACAAACTACAACAGACTCTGATCTTGATTTTAGTTACACTAGCCCTACTAGAGATAGGAGATTCATTCTTTCTGGGTAGTCATAGAAACTCCCTGGTTCTCTGACCATACTTTGAGTGAAAAACTTAAAACCCCAGCCTTTTTATTTTTATTCTCTAAGTTTACCAATGCAGTTATAAAGCCTAGTTTACTTCATGGTTTTTGTATTCCTCAAGCCTCTGATCATGTTCTCTCATAGCTGCCACGCTGACCACCAAAGTCTTCATTCCATGCTCTTCATTTCAGGTAGACACAGGTGATATTTAAGAAATCATTTTGTCGCTAAGTGTTATAGACTAGCAATATCACATCCTTTATTGATAACTGGATCCTTACCCCATGAGGTTGGATAGCCTATTAGTCCTGTGTTCTCATTTCCTCAAAGATCTATTGCTCTTTATATTATTTGCTGTTTTGCTCAAGGTTCAACAGCAGACAACAGAACGTACTTTGCCAAGTTTAAGCAGCAAGAGAATTAAAATAGTATATGTGTATCTTAGTCTGTTTAGGTTGCTATAAGAAAAATACCATAGACTGGGTGGCTTATACATAACAGAAATTTATTTCTCACAGTTCTGGAGGCTGGAAAGTCCAAGATCAAGGCACCTGCAGATTCACTGTCTGGTGAAGACCTGCTTTCTGGTTCATAGAAGGATGTCTTTTCACTGTGTCCTCACATGGTAGAAAGAGCAAGGGAGCTCTCTGGGGTCTCTTTTATAAGGGCACTAATCCCAGTCATGAGGGCTCCACCCTCATGAGCTGATCATGCAGAAAGCCGCACCTCCTAATACCATCATATTGGGGATTAGATTTCAACATATGAATTTTGGGAAGACACATTCAGTCTATAGCAATGTGGTAGGCAGAATTCTAACATGGTCCTCAGGATTCTCTCCTTTTGGTGTACGTGCCTTGTCTAATCCCCTCTCTTTGAGTGTGGGAAGAAACTTTGAATATAACAGGATATTGCTCGTCTGATTATGTTACATTGTATGGCAAAACAGATTTTGCTCCTGTAATTAAGATCCCTAATCAGTTGACTTTGAGTTAATCAAAAGTGAGATTATTCTGGGTGGGCCTGACCTAATCAGTTTATGTCTTTAAAGATATAAGAAGAAATATTAGATGCCTTTTTGCTGGCCTTGAAGGAGCAAACTGCCATATCATAGAGAGGGGCATGTGGCAAAAACCCAAAAGCAGTCACTAGGAGCTGGTAGTAGTCCTCAGCTGACAGTTAAGGAAACAGAGACCGTAATCACATGGCCATGGGGAAACTAATTCTGCCAAAAACCCGAGAGAGCTTGGAAGTGGCTCTTTCCCTAGTGAAGCCTCCTAAAGAGGACACAGCTGGCTGACACTTTTATTTCCATGAGGTCCTGAGCAGTGAACCTAACTAAAATGTGGTGGACTCTTGATCCATGGAAATTATGAGATAACATGTATATGCTGTTTTAAGCCACTACTTTTGTGGCAATGTGCTACACAGCAATAGAAAATGAATATAGTATACTAACAAGCTTACAGAATTTCTACAAGGTCCAGGACCCAAGCTTGAAAGCCACAAAGCCGGAATTGACACAACCAGGAGATATGTCCAACCATATGAGACTGTTATAGCTGCAATCCTGCTGCTTCTTGCATCTGATGCACAGCATTGGTGAAACCAAGGATCAAATGCCATGAATAAAAGCTGTCCACTATGGCAGGGCTCAGATAACATGTTGTTATGATGTTGTTTTCTCATCTGTGAAATAGGAATAATAATAATACTACCTGAATAGGTAGTTATAAGGATTAAATGAAATAAAGCCTTTAAAGTGTTTGAGTAACATATGGCTCTTAATGTTCTGTATGTGCTAGCTATTATTATTCATGACTGACTTGCCCAAAGTCACAAAACTAGTAAGAAGCTGAGTGGAGACTTAACTTTAGGTCTGTCTGCTACCAAAATCCATTCTCCTTCTCTTCATCCTTTCTTGACTTTAGCAGGAAGAGTGATCCAGGAATCTAGTTTTAAAAAGACTTTGTCCATTCCCATTCTTAGTCTCTCCCAGGAGAGAAAGATTCACCTCAAAGAGACAGAGGAAATCCTGCATAATGGAGCATGAATATTTTATGAATTGGTCTTCACTGGGTAAATTAAAGGGTCATTAACATACTTGTTAACAAGTGCAGCACTTTATTTGGAATTTTGAAAATGATTGGACAATGCACAAATGAACTCATGAGGACTTCTTGAAATTTCCTAGATCAGCTTCACTGCTTGCACAATATTCTCTCTCTCTCAACTTCTGCCTCTGGTGTCGTACACCATGTTCCAAATATGCATCTTTTCCTCCTTTACTAATTGTCTGGGATTCTTCTCTGCCTGTCACTGGGAGGAAAGGGTGTGAAAGTTTGGAACGTCTGCATTTACTGGCTATGGAAGACATGTATGTCTGTGTGTGGGCATGTGCGTGTGTATGCATTAGTGGACAGCAAGGCAGATGGTTTTGTGAGGATATTATAGACCCTTAGAGCTGACGTAAAGGAGAGGAATTCTGACAGTAGGGTGCAGAGTGAAGGGACTAGTGAAGCATTATCCAAACCAGGGGTTAAAATGACTTAATGGTATTGGGAAGGAATATGCTTAGCCATGCACCGAAATATTATTATTATAAAACTAAAATATTTTAAGTCAACTTGTTAATTTAAAAAGTGAAAAAAATTAGAAAAATTAAAGGTGGCAGTGATCTGAGGTGATATTTTCAGAGAGAGCCATGGATGGCCAGTGGTTGTGGAGAGGTCTTTGAAGCTACTCATGTAGTCAAGATAGGAGCAATATGCAGTCAATACAAACCGTAGATATTAGTTCCAGCCCTTGATTGTAAACAATAGAACCTGATCTGGTTAACTCAAATCAAAATGGGTTTACCTGGAATGACATTGGGATGCTCACCAAATAAATGACAGAAATCTGGAGGGCTGGGTTTCAGGTGGTGAGATATATGGACAAGATGTTGCTCAACTTGTATAATAAAAATATTTCAAGAGATTTCTGGCTTTAGATAATGGCAGAGGACCTTATATCAGACTAGCTTTCCCAGTGACAATAATTTTAAATCCTAAGGCAAAATACAAAAATAGTTGTTTGAAGGCACTGTAGAGTGACAAAAGCAGGCAGGAACTGAAGGGGCTAAAACCCACGAAAGAAGGGAAATACCCTAGGTGAGATCCACATGTATCTGTTTTTTCTCTGAGAGCTCTCCCAGTCCACTAGACTCATACAGAATTCTTAATGGACTGAGGAGATGGAGGTTGGAGTTCAGGGCCGCCAGAATGGCTGAAAATTGAAAGGAGGATATCCAGGAAAGGAGGGGCTCATGGGAGAGGCACACCCCAAATCTGCATACAATGTCCCCTCAAATCCTTAGCTGACTCCTGAACTGTGAAGACATAGAGCAAGACTCCAAGGAACCCCAGAAGAAAGCTCTAGGGATCTTACTAAGCAGATACTACAGCAACTCCCCAGTGCTGTGGACACACAATTTAGAATTCAAGTTCTGACTAGATAAAAGAGCTTGACAAACATCTCAGCTTTTCTGTTAAAATGCCAGAAGGGTCAAAATCTAGGAGTAAGGACCATGTAGAAGGACTAAGGACTGCTCCTTAGGAGAAAGGAAAAACTGAAAAGACCTATCCTAACAAAGCTTAAAATTAAGCCTCCACAAGATCAAGGTTATCTGCCAGTAGTTTAACTGCTTGCTAGAACAAAAATCAATACTCTTATAAGGAAGATAACAGCATCCAGAGTCTCTATAAGATATCATCCACAATGTCCAGGATATAATAAAAAAAATATTAGACATGAGAAGAAGCAGAAAAATGAGACCCATAGTTAAGAGAAAAACCAGTCAATATAAACAGACCTAGAGCTGCTCTAGATGTCAATTTTAGCAGACAGGACTTTAAAATAACTGTGATGACTATGTTAGAGTTTACAGGAAAAGAAGATATAATGGGTGAGTAGAAGGGAATTTTAAAAGACACATATAGACTGTAAAACAGAACCAAATGGAAATGCTAACACTAAAAAATAAAATATCCAAAGTAAAAATTCTGTTGGATGAGAATAGAATAGATTGGAGAGAATAGAAAAGAGGATGAGTGAACTTGAAGACAGGCCAATAGAAATTATCTGAACTGAACGGAGAGGAAAAAAATAGAAATAAAGAATAGAGTCTCAATAACCTTTGAAAGTGATATTAAGGAGTTTAGAATACATGTACTTGGAGTCCCAGGGGAAAAAAAAAAGAAACAACAGCATGGGGTAGGAAAAATATTTGAATTTAAATATTGACCAAAAATGTTCTAATTTGATCAAAAACAGCAATGCACAGATCTAAAATGGAGAGCAAAGATAAATTACAAAGAAAATCACACATGATCAAAATGATGAGGGCAATAGATACAAAAAAGTCTTAAATGCAGCCAGATAAAAATGTCTAAAAAGGCAGCATACAGGGGAATGATGATAAGAACAGCTGACTTCTCATAAAAAACATTCCAAAAGAGAATGGAGTGACATATTTAAAATCAAAAAAAAAAAAATCCATCAACTTAGAATTCTATATCCAGTGTAAAAATCTTTCGAATTGAAGGCAAAATAAATGAAAAAAATGAAGGCAAAAATAAAAGTATTATCAGATAAATGAAGACTGAGAAACCTGCACTATAAGAAATGCTAAAGGAAGTTATTGAGGAAGAGGGGAAATGACGCCAGATGGAAGTTTGGATCTACAGGAGGGAATAAAGACTGTTGAAAATGGTAAATATATGGGAAACAGAAAGATTTTTTTCTTAGATTATTTAAAAGACAACAGTTTAGAGTGAAAATAATAACAATGTATAGTGTAAAAGGCAAATATATGACAACGATAGCACAAAAGATGGGAGGGATAAATGGAATTTTACTGTTATAACTCCTTATATGCGAAGTAGCATAATATTAATTCAAGGTACACTGTGATAAATTAAATATGCCTATAGTAATCCTAAGAGAACCACAAAAAAATAATGCAAAGAGTTATGGTTTAAAAACCAATGGAGGAAATAAAGAGGAATACTACAAAGAATTCAATTAACTCAAAAGACAGTAGGAAAAGGAAGAACAGAGAAACAAAACCATTGGGCATAAATAGCAAAAAATAGTAAGATGATAGAACTAAATCCACCATATCAATAAATTTGTTAAATGTACTTGTACTAATACTAAACACTCCAATTAAAAGGTAGAGGTCATCAGAGGGATAAAAATGTAAGACCCAACTATATGCTGTCTATGAGAAACCCACTTTCAGTCTAAAGAAATAGACACGTTAAAAGTAAAAGGATGGGGGGCCGGCCCCGTGGCTTAGCGGTTAAGTGTGTGCGCTCCGCTACTGGCGGCCTGGGTTCAAATCCCAGGTGCACACCGACGCACCGCTTCTCCAGCCATGCTGAGGCCGCGTCCCACATACAGCAACTAGAAGGATGTGCAACTATGACATACAACTATCTACTGGGGCTTTGGGGAAAAAACAAAGGAGGAGGATTGGCAATAGATGTTAGCTCAGAGCTGGTCTTCCTCAGCAAAAAGAGGAGGATTAGCATGGATGTTAGCTCAGGGCTGATCTTCCTCACACACACACACACAAAAAAAGTAAAAGGATGGGGCCCGGCCCCATGGCTTAGCAGTTAAGCATGCATGCTCCACTACTGGCGGCCTGGTTCAGATCCCGGGCTCGCACTGACGCACCGCTTGTCCGGCCGTGCTGAGGCAGCGTCCCACATACAGCAACTAGAAGGACGTGCAACTATGACATACAACTATCTACTGGGGTTTTGGGGAGAAAAAGGGAAAAAAGGGAGGAAGATTGGCAATAGATGTTAGCTCAGGGCTGATCTTCCTCACAGAAAAAAAAAAAAAGTAAAAGGATAGTAAAAAATATGACTTGTAAATACTTAGCATAAGAAGACTGAAATGGCTGTATTAGTATCAGACAAGTTAAAGAGTATTACAGAGATAAAAGGATCATTTCATAATAATAAAAGGGCCAATTCATCAAGAAGATATAATAATCCTAAATTGTACTCACCTTATAACAAGCTACAAAAATACATGAAGCAAAAATTGATAGAAATAAAGAGAGAAAAAGAAAAATCTACAATCATAGCTAGATATTTTAATATCATCTTACTTTAATTCATAGAACCAGTAAAACATAAGTAAGTATACAGAAAATTTGAACAACACTATGAACTAACTTGACCAAACTGTTATAGAACAACACATCCAACATCTGTAGAATATGCAATCACATTTTTTTCAATGCATATGGAATGTGCACTATGCTGGAATATATACTGGGCCATAAAACTAGTCTTGATGTATTTCAAAAGATTGAAATAATACAGAATATGTTCTTTGATCACAATGAAATTAAATTAGAAATCAATAACAATAAGATATTTGGAAAATCCCCAAATATTTGGAAATTAAACAATATACTTCTAAGTAAGCCATAAGTCATGGAAGTAATCATAGGGAAATTAGAAAGTACTTTGAACTAAATGATAATCAAAACACAGCATGTAAAAATTTGTGGGATAAAAATAAAGCATTATAGGGGCCAGCGTGGTGTTGCAAGCAGTCAAGTGCGCGCGTGCTGCTGCGGTGGCATGGGGTTCGCAGTTTCAGATCCCGGGCATGCACTGACGCACTGCTTGTCAAGCCGTGCTGAGGCAGCGTCCCATATAAAGTAGAGGAAGATGGGCACAGATGTTAGCCCAGGGCCAATATTCCTCAGCAAAAAAGAAGAGGATTGGCTTTGGATGTTAGCTCAGGGCTGATCTTCCTCACAAAAATAAATAAATAAATAAAGCATTATAGCTTGTAGTGCTCATATTAAGAAGAAAGGTTTAAAATCAATGATCTGGCTTTCACCTTAAGAAGCTATAAAAAGAAGAATAAATTAAACATAAAGTGAGTAGTGAAGAGGAAATAATAAAGGTAACTGTAGAAATCAATGAAGTGAAAAACAGTGAAAGAAAATGGAGATGACAGAAGAGTCAGTGAGCTTGACGACAGATGAGTAGAAATTCTATAATCTGAAGTAGAGGGAGAAAAATAATTGAATAAAAAAGAGAATAGAGCATCAGGGACCTGGGGGACAACATCAAAAGGTCTAACATCTGTGGAATTGGAGTCTCAGAAAGAGAGGAGAGCAAGCACGGGGCAGAAAAGAAAATGTTTGAAGATATAATGGCTGAAAATTTCCATTTCGTGAAGACATAAATGGATAGATTTAAGAAGATCAGTGAGGGGCTGGCCCGGTGGCGCAAGCGGTTAAGTGCACGCACTCTGCTGCGGTGGCCCGGGGTTCGGCAGTTCGGATCCTGGGCGCACACCGACACACTGCTTGACAAGCCATGCTGTGGCGGCGTCCCATATAAAGTGGAGGAAGATGGGCACGGATGTTAGCCCAGGGCCGTCTTCCTCAGCAAAAACGAGGAGTGTTGGCAGATGTTAGCTCAGGGCTGATCTCCTCACAAAAAACAAACAAACAAAAAACAAAAAAGATCAGTGAATTCCAAGGATAAATACAAAGAAAATCACATCTAGGCAAATCATAGTCAAAATGCTAAAAACCAAAGATCAGGAGAAAATCTTGATAGCAGCCGGAGAAAAGTGATGCATTACATGCATGGCGGCAATGATTCAAATTTCCACTGACTTCTTGTCAGTGATCATAGGGGCCAGAAGACAGTGGAAAAACATCTGTAACGTGCTGATGGAAAAGAAAGGTCAATCTAAAATTCTATCTCCAGTGAAAATATTCTTCAAGAATGAAGGTGAAATAATAACATTTTCAGATAAATGAAATGAGAGAATTCATTGCCAGCAAAACTGCACTACAAGAAATGCTAAGGGTAATTCTTTAGACTGAAGGGAAATGACATCAATCGAAATACAGATCTTTAGGAAGGAATGAAAACCACCAGAAATGGTAAATACCTGTGTAAATATAAAACCTTTCCCACAAAGAAAACTCCAGACTCAGATAGCTTCACTGGTGAACTCTCTCAAGTATTTAAGGAAGAAATATACCAATCTTAAATAAACTCTTTAAGAAAACAAAGGAGGAAGGAACACTTTCCAACTTCTTCATGTCAAAACCAGACAAGGAAATTAAAAGAAAAGAAATTACCAATATCCCTCATGGATATAGATGTCAAAATCCTGAGCAAAATATTAGCAAATTGAGCCTAGCAATATATACAAAGAATAATATATCGTGACCAAAAGAGGCTTGTTTCACGAATGTAAGATTTCCTTAACATTTGAAAATCAATAAGTTAAATTCACCACCTAAACAGATTAAAGGAGAAAAACTATATGAATGTCTCAATAGATGTGGAAAAAGTCAGAGCTGCCAGCCCATCAGGAGCTTGATGTCATCTACAAGAGTGGAAAATTGTGGTCCCTTGCCGAGTTTCCAGATTTCTATCAGTTCTTAGACCCAGAGCTCATTAATTGAAGGGAATTGTGACTTCCTGGGAGCACAGTAAAGTTCCCACTTAACTAGAAATTGAACCTACCACTTGGCAACTTCTAGGTCCTTATGTCAGTGAAACCAATAGAAAAAGAAAGGAGTTACTGGGTGGGGAAATAATAGACTGATTACCATGTGGAGCTAGGTTTGCTGCTACATAATGGGGACAAAGAAGAGAAAGTCAGGAATGAGGAAGATTCACTGGGGGCATATTTTGGTGCTGCTGTGCCTGTGGGAAACTCTAGCAACAATGGCTCTGCAAGGTCCAGGCAACTAAGGATTCAGATCTTTTGGGGATGAAGGTCTAGGTCACCCCACCAGGGAAGCAATCCATACCAGTCAAAATGGATGCTGAATGAGAGCGATGATGAACATCAGTTGTAACAACTCTAAGACCAGCTGCAGTGGTACTGATGAAGTTTGGCTTGCAAACCCTCTTTAAGTCTTTTTGGAAGATTGTAACTTACCATACCTTGAAGAACTGGATTTTCATCTCACCTCTTGGGGAAGAATTAAAGGTGTATTGTTCTGATATAAGATTCATGTATGATAAATGGGTATGAATAGATCTAAAATGCACAAGGGGTAGACTGTACTGGATTCCATTTGTATGCCACCCCAGGTCCATGCAGCTACACCTTCCCTCTGCCTGGGCCTTGGTTGCTTGCCTTGCTTGCTCTCTAGTTGAGCAGTCTTAGCAAGAGCTCACCCTGCTTTTCCCACAGTAGTAAAGCCAGATCTCCAGCATTGCCATCACTGACACTACAGATGGAGGATCCTTGAACAAGAAGTGACTGACTGCTGTGCCCTGGACCCCCAGAAGCTTTGGCTTCTCTAATGGTTGCCTGGGAAGACCAGGTTATACATTTCAGAGGAGCAGGGGAGCTCTATAGAGCTGACTGGGACCGATGGGAGATGGGGACCAGGAAGGAGTCAACAGATAAGTTCTTCTCTATTCCTCCCCACAAATGAACTATGAAGAGGTGCAGCAGATGAACCATTAAGATCTGAAGTTGATCTGCAAGACTGAAGGATCAGTTGCATTTGTTGTGAAACTGTGGCATGCTTCTTAAATATCCCCTTCTATTTGCTCTCCCTCTTTCCCTGCCTCAGTCTTCTTTTCCCTGGTATGGTACTCTCCAACAAAATGTTAGTAGATGAGCTTCTCTCCAGGCAGGATCTCTTCTCCAGGACACCTGGGTTAAGACAGGCGGTAATAATGCTATCATGTTGTGGATAAGGATGTTGACGTGGTTGTGATGAGGTTGGTGAAAGTGCTGATGGTGGTGATGGAGAATGATGGTTCTGTGGGTGATGATGGTATGGGTGGTGGTGATGATGACTTTTAAATGTATTATAAGGATGATAGAAGCCTGGAAAGTCAAAGGTTATGGTGAATTGTATAACTATTCAACTCATATTTGATGTCCTTCTCCTTAGTACTCTTACCTGAGGAAGAATTGTATATATTCCTATTCTTTTGAACCTAAACATGGCCATGTGACTTGCTTTAGCCAATAAAGAAGCTGTAAAAGCCAGCATGTGCTTCTGCCAAATTCATTTTCCTTCTGCTGTGATGATTGGCAATCTTCAGTAGAGGCTGCTGCTTCAGCACAGTTGTTGGAGCAGACCCATAACTGACCTGTGACAGACATGCAGCATAGGGGGAAATAATCTGTTGTAACTGAGAGTCGACGAGATTTCAGGGAGTTTGTTACCACAGCATAATCTAGTATACCCTGACTGATACAAGAGAAAGGAAGTCTGAGAGATGTGCCTTTGGGATATTAGTGGTAAATAGGAAAACTCCTGCCTTAGAAAGTTATATTCTCCCCGGAAAAACTTTCTGGATAGAAGTTTTGGGAGAATCATAATCCATTTGAATCTGGACGGAAGAGAAATGAGGAAAGCCATCTTCACGGGCTGAGGCAGCTGCTAAGTCATCCCACACTTGCATATCTGTGTTAGTGGGGTTCTTCATGATCTTCGGAGTTCTGCAGAGTTTGAAGAAGTGTATTCCTGTGCTCACAGGCTCTGATGGAGCTGGGGAGAGGAAGATAGGTTGTCAAGCTGGGGAGTGTGGCAGGGAGTCTTCCGACGTCCTTGAATCCTGCTTGGCTAATGCAATCAGTTCTGTGAGGAGAGGAGAGTTCTCTACTTCCCGCACCAGCCCATAGGGGGTTCTTGCTAATGATTAGCTCAGGCTGATTCTCATTAATGCTCTTTATTTATAGGCAAATGAATCAATTATGGAAAGTACAGTTTTCTCTTCTTAGTCAGTTTTGTGCTCCATTTTATATCTGCTGGTGCTCTGGGTTGGGAGTGCCAGCCTTGTCCTTCTCAGGGTAGTTAGTTTGGAGAGAGCGGATAAGGAGGGGCGTGGGTTGGTTCAGGAATGGGGGCGGAGGGATAGAAGATGGCTTCATTAGGACCAGTCAGGGGGTGGAGATTTGGAGAGGAATGATCTAATTGAGTTTGCATCCTCCTCCTTGACCCCGCCTCACCCAGAATATGCAAATTCTGATTAAAACTGAGAGCTGGGAGAAACAGTGCTCTCTTGCTGGCAGGAATAAGCACAAGTTCTGCCAGCTTTCAGAACATGGAGCTGCCTAAAGGCATGTACTCTGTGCTCCTTGACCTACATTCTCTTTGTCTCTGTGAAGGAGGTAGTGGCGAGGTGCTTTGAGATCATGAAGGAAAAGTGGCAAGAGTGTGGCTATCCATGCTCAACATCCATTACTGAGCACCCACTGTGTTTTACTTGGTTAGATAATGGCAGCACCTAGGGAAAAGGCAGTATGACCCTGTTCCCTCCCAGTGCTCCCATTCTGGCAAGGAAGACAGAGTTTGAACAATTAAAGGTGCAATGGGTGCATCTAAGGGAGCCTTAATTGGGGACCAAACCTTGCCTGGATGGTCAAGGAGGAGAGGATGTTTAAAGTGAGCCCCGAGAATGGGTAGCAGTTAGATTAGGGAATGCATTTATATGAAATGTGTACTTGTGCATACGTGTGGGTGCACACATACACAGCTGCACACATGAAGTAAAATCTTGGTAATGAGCTAAATGAATTAGGACACAGAGAAAAATTTTCCAGATTGCCAAGTTTATAATCCATTGAGCACACAAGTGATTTTATTGCCAACAAATTAGATATAATTTTTTTTGTTGTTGCTGAGGAAGATTAGCCCTGAGCTAACGTCTGTGCCTGTCCTCCTCTATACGGTATATGGGATGCTGCCACAGCACGGCTTGATGAGTGATGCGTAGGTCCGCGCCAGAGATTTGAACCCGTGAACCGAACCACTGTGCCACCGGACCAGCCCCAGATGTAGATTTTTTTTTTACAAAATTAGTTTTATGTTTCCTTGCCCTCTTAAGCAGCCTAGGTATGGCTTTCTTCATATTTCAGGACCTTCACTATGAATATCATGACTATCCGATGGTTCGAGAGAGTGCTTCCTCAGGATTTACTTAGGGGTATATAATAATTTTACTAAACGGAGATGGCTTCAGTCTGCTTTGCTTTTTGAGTTCTTATGTCTGCTTTTTATAGTTTGCTGTCTCTTTCTTTGCTATCGGCTGTCAACTGTCACTTCCTGCAGCTGTCAGAAAGCCTGGCTTTGGCAGGGTTCACCACCAGCAGCATCTGCCCCGCCCCCAGCACGCACACTCACTGATTGATTGTAGTCAGGTATTGCTCGGAAGCCAGTTGACTTGGCTTATCTAAGCTGTGAAGCACTGATCCTTAAAGTGGGGCCCCTGGGCCAGCAGCATTAGCTTCACCTGGGAACTTGTTAGAAATGCAGATTCTTGGGCCCCGTTCCAGACCGCTGAATCAGAAACTCTGGGGGTGAGGCCAGCGATCTGTATTTAACAAGCTGTCCTGGTGATTCAGATGTCCCTAACATTTGAGAACTAATGCTATAAGGAAGGATAAGTAGGGTCCAAGTGAGGGCTGAGTTGCTCTCCCTTGTGAAATCTGCATGCACTTTAGAGTATCAACCATGATCTATGTTCCGTTCAGTCTAGGGGCTTGTGTTTCTTCTTGGTTCTTGGCTGTTGTTCAGTGTGATTGGATTGTTACAGGATGGCTGAGTCCTAGGAAGGGGTGTGTGTGTGTGTGTGTGTGTGTGTGCGTGCATACAGAGAGAGAGTATGACGGATAGAGAGACAGAAAAATCCGGGGCCCAGAAAGAGCCATGTCTTAGGTTCTGCTCCCCTGCTCTTAGCTGCTAGAGTTTCCCACATGTCCTGGTTTTGAAGCTCCGGCCTGAACTCTCCACCTTGGGGTCCCCGTGGTCCTTAGAGAGTGAAGTGTCTCCTGGTTTCCCCTCTCTCCTACCCATGAGTGGCTGCCTGGGGCCCAAGCTGTGTGTCAGGAACACTCAGAGAGGCATCAGCTGGTGGTGACACTGCCAGAGGCTCTTGGGGAGGACAGCTGGGATATGTGGGAGCCTCGGAGATGCATGGATTTGGGTTTGTAAACACGGGCCTGTTAAATTTAGGGTGGGCCACGGGCCTAGGAGAGCTCCGTAGCATCTTTTGGCAATGACTGAACATTTTGAGTGGTTTTAAAACATTGCTCATACCTTATATAGTAGGAGGCTTGTTTTAGCACAGCTCGTCATCAGCGGGTGGGGGGAGGAGGGGTTGGCACTGGTGGGATACCCCCCACCCTCTGCGTGCCAGGTACTTTGCATGAACTGTCTCATTTTGTCTTTATACCCTTTGTGAAGGGCCAGAGCTTGTTAGGTCTGCTTTATAGACCAAGACATTGACTGGGAGCAAACATCTGGGCACAGGAAGTGTCCCAGTGAGCCTGACCTGACCTGATGTGGAAGAAGTGTTTTGTGAACAGCCCAGCCTGTAAGTGGTGGCTGACATAATAGTGGTGAGGAAACTCTGTCCACAGTGGGAGCACATGGTCACGCTCAACTGTCACAGGGAGCTGACATTCCCTTATGGTCGGCTTGCCCAGTTTGCCTAAATCAGAGTTTTCCGGAGAGAGAGAGATCTGCTAAACATGAATCCCATGAGATGCTCCTCAACTTCAAGGCCCACTGGCCAAATCTGTTTGGGAATTGTCATAAAACTGTATTCCACTCTTGGAGATTATGAATCATGATACAAATTGTATCAGGCAGAGTTCAACCAGAGAAACAGAACCAGTAGAATAGATAGATAGATAGATAGATAGATAGATAGATAGATAGATACTTATTGCAAGGAATTTACACAATTAAGTTGTGTAAGTTATTGTGTAACTTACACTTACACAATTCTTGGGGCTGGCCAGGCCTGTCTGAACTCTGAGGGGCAGGCTCTCAGGAAGGGCAGGTTTGTGCTCACATGCATGGGGTGAAGCTTCCGTCCACAGGAGGAGTTTCTTCAGGGAAGCCTCAGCTCTGCTCTTAGGACCTTTAGACAGATTGAATCAGGCCCACCCAGATTATCTAGGTTAATCTCTCTTACTTAAAAGCAACTGATTATGGATTTTAATCACATCTATGAAATACCTATGCAGTAACACCTAGATTAGTGCTTGACTGAATAACTGAGAATTTAGTCGGGGCAAGTTGACTTATAAAAACTGACCATGACACAATAAACACTCTGAGAAGTCCTGTACTAAAAACACCTTAATTTTGTTGAGCCCATTGTTTCCCAAAGTTGCGTGAACAAGAACCACACCCCCCTCATTCCTCATCCCCCCACAAGAGCCATTTACACCCAGCGTACCCCACAGGACACTTTGGAAATCCCCAGCCCGAGCTCTCTGGCCCTACCTCAGAGGTGCTGTGCAGTGACAGCCCACAGCACGAGTCTGTCTGGTCTTCAGTGGCTCTAGGTCAGGGTTTCTCAACTGTGGTACTATTTACATTCGGGGCCAGATAACCCTTTGGTGCTGGGGGCTGTCCTGTTTATTGAAGGATATTTAGCAGTATCTCTGCCTTCTACCCCCTAGATGCCAGTTGCACACCACTTCCCCTCAGCTGTGACAACCAAAAATGTCTCAAGACACTGCCAGGTGTCTCCATGGAGAACCACTGGTGTAGAGGAAGAATTTACGGGACAGCACAGGGGCTCTGTAGGCCCAGAACCTGGGTTTGAATCCTACCTCCGTCTGTGTTATTGTTATTTACTTACATTCTGTCATATTCCAAAAGGATCTGAGGGGCTAAATCTGTCATTTAATAGATCTGTGATTCTGGGGAAGTTATTTTACTTTTATGAGCCTCAGTTTTCACCTCTGCAAAATGGGAATCATGACAGGACTTGCCTTGTCAGATTATTAAGGGGACTTATTGGTGTAGAGCATGTAGGCTGCCTGCATCTTGGTGGTTATTCTAGAAATGTTGGTTCCTTACAATTAGGCTTTCATAGGCATCCTAGAATGGTGGAGTTGGAAGGATCTTAGCCATCACCAGTTCCATTTTCTGGATGAGAAGACCAACCTAGAACCTGCCTGAGGTCTCTGAGCTCCAGACCAGGGATAGTCTTCAATGGTGAGGTGCGTATCCTGGATGCTCTGGATAAGAACAGCCCAGGTGTCCCTCATGGTTCTCACTGCTGCCAAGTCTGGAGAGAAGCCCTTAGGGTGAGAGATGCTCTAAGGCCCCTCCGAAGGCTCAGGACACACCCAGCTCCTCTCTGGGCCTCTTCTGTAGGCTGCTCAAGTCAAGTCATCCCTTCTCCTCAGCCTGTGGTGCAGCAGCTGGAGCGCCGCACAGCAGAGATTGATGAATGGTGCACCTCTGCGCAGCCTAGGTCGGGCATTGCCAGGAGGGTTATTAATGGGCTTTCATCTAGCACTTTAGGTTTGCAAGCTCAATCTGTTCCCCTGGTTCATGGCCGGATGTAGGGAGGTACACCACACCAGCAAAATCTTCCTCTTTACTTGATGGCCGGGGCTTGGAGGGGGGGTGATCCAGATACCATCCTACGGGCTCCACTGGGAGCAGAGCCCATAGCCCTCCTCTCTCCTATCTTGGCTGCTCTCAGCCCACTGGGCTGTCTTCCTCGGAAGCATCTAGTTTGTAGCCTCATCTGCAGTCAGGATGGCGACCACTGCCTCAGGCCTTGGGGGGAAGCTGAGAATACCAGCCTTGGGTCAGAGCTCCTGGCTCTGGGCATTGCTGCATACTAGCTGGATTACCTAGGGGAACCACTGCACCTCTCAGAACTGCAGTTTCCTCCTTTGTAAAATGGGAACAATAATAGCCATCCCGCAGGATGGTTGTGAGTATTTGCTGAGACCTGGTTCAGAGGGGCCTAGTAGGGGCTCCCTCTTTCCTTTCCCCCTTGCCCAGTGCAGGGATTAGATCAGGCCCCCCTCCACAGTGGGGCATAGTCCCCAAGTGTGGAAGCTGGGACACAGTCAGTCTGGAGGGCAGTAGCTTCAGAGGGGCTCCTGCCCCATCCCTCTGAAGGACATCACCTTCCAGCCAGGGAGAGCTCGAGGAGGCACCTCTGTAATCCCTTCATACTTTGGGAGCCATCCACATGTGACACCAGGACTGGGGCTGAGGAAGGACCAGGTTCTTAGTACTGCATTGCTTGGCATTTCTAGGCTGTTAATCATTTATCAATATAGCAGTGAATCCAGAGCTGCCTCTTCCCAAACAGTGGTCTGGAATGGCTGCCTCTGCATCTCCTGAAGGGCTCGTTGAAAACGCAGATTCTGGGAGCCCACCCTAGAACCATGGGGTCAGAAGTACCCCCTGTGAATGATGAAGGAGACTCCCTGAGGGATGAAGGGCCTCTTTTCCTAACACCTGGGGGATCTTCTTGCTCTAGTCTCGGTAGTCCTCCTAGGATACCAGGAGGCTGCACCAGGAGCTCTGGGTGTCTGCTGAGCCCTTGGTGGCACAGATATGCTGATCCACTGACCCTCTGATCCTTGGGGGCAGGACGGAGCTGCAGAGTGATTGTTCCTGGGCCACACCACCTGCATTCCAGGATGTGCCTGGTGGGCTTGAGCCAAGAGAGAATGCCAGCTACCTCCTTGCCAAATTCCCTACCCCACCTCCCCCCACTTGAAAACTGTGTGAGCTGCAGAGCAGTTAGCAGCCTGTGACATACCAGGCCATAGGTGAGGTAGACTTGTAGACTTGCTGGGGGAACCTCTCTTCTCCCCCAGGCACTGCAGGCCCCACCTGCCTCTCCGTTTCTTCATTCAGCAAACATTGGCTAAGCACCCGCTCTGGGGATGTAAAAGTCATAGTCTATGAGTCTTAAGAAGCTATAGGCTGGAGAAGAAGAAGACAGACTCATAAGCTGAGAAAAGCTTTGCCATGTCGTAGGCTGTCTGGTGGACAGACGTGTGTCCACAGCTCCAGATGGTCTTCCTGGAGATGCAGCTAGAGAGGTAGGCAGGGCCAGTTCTGGCTTCTCTGCCAAGGAGATGGGCTTAACTTTGAGGTCAGTGCCTCCCCACCCTACCCCAGCTGTCCCTGGTGGAGACCTTCCAACCCCAGCCAGTTCCAATGTCCTATTTGGGGGTGTAGAACCCTGGATCCACTCTTGGACCCTGAGCTGCTCTCCTGGCTGCCCCCCATCTCAGCCCCTGAGCAGGAGCTGCTGCATTAGCTGGAACGGCGCTCTGCTCTAACTGAGATGAGTGCTCTTGCCTCCTCCCTCTTGGCCTAACACAATCCTGGCCTCTGAGGGGCCCCTGGGGAAATGAGCACAGAGGAGCCTGGCAGTTTAAAAGCCCTATAATTGCACTGCTGGTTTCTAGCACCACTCTGGGCGTCCCTAGTTAAAGAAAGTTTACAAGGCCTGGAAATAGCTAAGATGCCAGCAGGCTCTGGAGATGTGGGCTAGGGCAGCAGAGGGAGAGAGTGTTTTATGAAGGGTCTCTGGGAGTCTCCCATCATTGTGGGTCCCTGGGGCCAGGAAGGGAGGCCTCTGGGATAAGGGAGAGGAAGTTCTAGGGATGGAAATCTTAAGGAAAGAGAATTTGGCAAAAGTTTTTCTGGAACTCTGAGTTTGTTTTAGTGCATTCAAAAATATTTATTGAGTACCTGCTTTATGTGCCTGTTCTAGATGGTGCGGATCTGTCACAGAGCAAAACAGGGCAAGGCCTTCCTGGCCCTTGAAGAGCTCACTCTCTAGTTGGGAGACACCAAAAGAAGCACATATACAGATACATATGTGGAACAACATCAGGGAGTGAGACTGGAAGAAGAAAAATGAAGCAAAATTAGGGGATAGAAAGATAGAGGAGGATGGTTTTAGACAGGGTGGCCCAGGAAGTCCTCTGAGGAAGTGACCTTGTTACCGCCCAACGTGGGGCCTTCTGCTCGCTGCAAGACATGCCAATAGTCAAGAGGCAAGGTGCTGGGAGAAAAAGGACTTTATTATTACAGCTTGCTAGCAAGAGGGAAGATGGCCAAAAGAACCATCTTAAAGGGGGCATGAAATCTTACAGTAGTTATAGAGGCCATTGGGTTATTGGGGAGGGGGTTAGGAATGTTGACCTTCTGGTGTTACAGACTGGGAGTGCCACACCAGATCTTTCAGTTTTCACTGATGATGGCTATCAGCATAGATTCTCTGTTCGGGGGGTCATCACAGTCCTAAGGAATTCAAAAAAGCAGTTATCATCTTATTGCAGCTGTGAGGTACATGCACAAGCAGGGGTCGTAAAAATCTACAGAGCAGTTTTAGATCTCCTGGAGGGTGCAGATCCACCTGGGTTAGTTTGTCAGAGGTCATTCAAAGTTACAATAGGGTTTTTCTTTTGTACAATATGGGTTCCCTTATGTCGACCTTGCCTTGAGCCGGTATCAACCTTTGCCCTGAGACTGGAGGGAGTGAAGGAGTGAAGGAAGGAGGTGAGAGGGGGAAGGGAGGTGGGAGATGGGAGCAAGGGCAAAGGAGTGAGCTGGGAATGTGGGAGATCAGAATTGGCCACCCCAAAAATGCATCTCTTTGGCATGAGGATTATTTTGACCTGGTTACTTTTAAGAAACTGCAGAAGGGAAAGAAGCTCTGAAAAGTAGAAGTTACCCTTTGATAGAGACATTTACATTTATAAGGGAAATCTCCATTTGTAAATGTCTCTCCCTCTCTGTACCAGGAAGAAGAGGGGATGACCTTATCTCTAGAAACTCTTATTGGCAGAAGGCAAGGACTTAAATCTGCATACTCTTGTTTACTGTGCTTTCTGGTAATCTCTCATAGCTGATTTCCCCACCCCCAACATTCTCCTTTGTCTTTAGCTGAAGGTAGTGTTTAAGATGAGAACCTCCGTCATCTTGTCGAGATACTCAGTTACCCAGTGGGTCTCTCCCATGTATACATGTTATAAAGCTTTGTTTGATTTTCTCCTGCTATTCAGTCTCATGTCAATTTAATTTGTAGCCCAGCCAGAAAGGACCCAGAGTGGGTAGAGGATAGTCTTCCTTCCCTTCAGGAATGTGCAGGATCTGTTCACCCAACAGCATGAGGTGTAGTGAGGCTGGGGTACATAAGTGTAGGGAGAGAGTGGGAAATGGGAACACTGAGGGAGCCAGGGCCAAATCCTAAAGAGCCTTGTGGAAGAGGCTCTGGGTTGGGATGGAGGGATGTTTGCGGATTTGGTGATGACAGTAAAGGGAACAGCGAGTGTGGCTTCTGTTTCTAAATGAAGCAAGAGATAAGACCAGCAGCTGAGAGTGAGGGGGAATTGGGGAGCCAGTGATACGGGTTCAATACAAGGTTGACATAAGGGAAACCATATTGTAGAAAAGAAACCATATGGTAACTTTGAATGACCTCTGACTAACTGTGGATTTTATGGCCCCTCTCAGCTGCTATAAGTTGATAACTTTATTCTTTTGAGTTCCTTAGGAATGAGATGACCCCCCAGGCAGAGAGTCTATGCTGATAGCCATCATCAATGACAACTGAAAGATCAGGGTATAGGGCCTTGCTCCGGTCTCTGATGCATATCAAGTAAAACAAAAGACTGTCAGGAACTAAGACCAAGTGGCTACCTCCACTCGGAGATCAGATGGATGCCCCCGCCCTGAGACCAGATGCCTCCCACACCCAGAGACCAGCCCTCTATATAACTGGCCTGTAGTCTTTGTTCTGTAAGATGGTTCTTTTGAACATTAGTTGGCCATCTTCCCCCTTGCTAGCAAGCTGTAATAAACTGCCTTGTCTCTGCCACCATCTTGCCTCTTGATGATTGGCTTTTGTCTTGTGGTGAGCAGATCGTGCCCTTTGTGTGGTAACACCAGGGATGGAGGAGGGATGTGGAGAGAAGAGGAGGTATTCAATAATTGTCTCAAAGAGTAAGAAAGAGAAATTTCTAGAAAAACATGCTAGGATTACTGGGCAGCACTGGGGCACTTTGTGGTTTGTGGTCTTGCATTTAAAGGAACACTGGCCTCATTGTGTGGATTGCTCTGTTAAGTGGCTGAGATGGGCTGACCAAGGGCTAGGCAGCAGGGGGAGTGTAAAGTAGACACATTCCTGCCCTCAGGCAGCTTACACCTCTGCAGGGAAATTAAGTCAAGATTACAAATAACTGCAAATCAGACCAGCATGAGGCAGTATGAGAAGGAGGGCTCAGAAAGGTGTGAGAGGCTTTGGAAAGAGCCTGATGAAGTAGAAGGACTTTGGGGGCCGACAGACCTGGGTTGGAATCCCAGTGTTACCGCCCAGTGTGGGGCCTTCTGCTCGCTGCAAGACATGCCAATAGTCAAGAGGCAAGGTGGTAGGAGAAAAGGACTTTTTTTATTACAGCTTGCTGGCAAGAGGGAAGATGGCCAACTAATGTCTGAAAAAAACCATCTTAAAGGGGCGCAAAATCTTACAGCAGTTATGTAGGCAGGTGGGTTATAGGGGAGGGGGTTAGGAATGTTGACCTTCTGGTGTTATAGACTGGGAGTCGCCACACCAGATCTTTTGGTTTTCATTGATGATGGCTATTAGCATAGATTCTCTATTCAGGGGTCATCACACCCTAAGGAACTCAAAAGAACAAAGTTATCATCTTATCGCAGCTGGGAGGTACATGCACAAGCAGAGGTCGTAAGAGCTACAGAGCACTTAGATTTCCTGGAGGGTGCAGATCCAGCTGGGTTAGTTTGTCAGAGGTCATTCAAAGTTACAATAGGGTTTCTTGTCTACAATGGCTTCCCTCATGTCAATCTTGTCTTGAGCCTGTATCACAGCTTTCCCCGTAAAAAAAAAAAAAAAAAAAAAAGAAATAACAGGCCCCAAATGGAGTCATTTTGCACCCACGACAGCAAAACCAAGACTTAATTACAGTTTCAGCCCCTCCCAGGAATGTGACCCGTAAACAGTTAATCTGACATTTCCTGACTGGCACTAATGAGGTAATCTGCATGATAAAGCCCTGCCTTTCCCTTCCCCCAAAAGAAGAAGTCCTGACCTGAAACAATCCTTTCTTTTCTTTTGCTAATACCTTCTTGCCCCACCCTCCTCCTGCCTGTAAAAAGCTTCCATTTTGTACCACTCCTTGGAGCAGCCTGCTGGTTACTAGATGTGATGCTGCCTGATTCATGAATCATTGAATAAAGCCAATTAGATCTTCAAATTTACTTGGTTGAATTTTGTTTTTTAATACCACCAATGAGCTGGATACTCTAAGGCAAGTCATCAAAGCTCTCTGAAACTCAGATTCTCTAAATTATAAAATGGGGATAATCCTGCTGATCTAATAAGGCTGGAACGATGTCTAGATAAGGAAATATAAGTAGAAGATCTTGTGCAGAGTAGGAATTTATTGAATGGCAGCCATTGCCATTCATTATTTAGAGGAGGGGTCAGCAAATCATGGCTTGTGGGCCAAATACAGTCTACTGACTGTTTTTGTACAACCCATGAGGTAAGAGTGATTTTACATTTGTAAATGGTTGGAAAAAAATCAAAAGAAGAATAATATTTCATGACACGTGAAAATTATGTGAAATTCAAACTTCAGTGTCTATAAAAAGTTTTGTTGGAATACAGCCATGCTCCTTTGTTTACGTGTTGTCTATGGCTGCTTTTGCTCCACAACTGCAGAGATGAGTAGTTGGTTCTGACAGAGACCATATGGCCCAGAAAGCCTAAAATATTTACTGTGTGGACCTTTGCAGAAACGTTCGTCAACCTCTGATTTAGAGGAAGGAAGGAGAGATAGAATTGGGCATTCGGAAAGTTTTGCCTTGGGTCTGGCCTTGGGTACTGAGTAGGATTTCCATGGATGACCTCAGGTGAGGAGTTGGGAGTAAGGAAGCCTTAGGTCTTAGGTGTGTTGGATTGGGGGGGATTACTGCAGACAAGTGAACCCCATAAGCAGAGACAGAGCTTAGGTGGAAGAGTGGCTTCTATTGTGAACCAATTTCTCTTTTTCCAGCAGGATCAAGACCCATAGTGTTATCGCCCAAGGGGGGTCATCTGCCTGCTGCAAGACATGCCAATAGTCAAGAGGCAAGGTAGTAGGAGAGAGAGGGTTTTATTACAGCTTGCTAGCAAGGGGGAATATGGCTGACTGACATCTGAAAGAACCATCTTACAGAACAAAGACTACAGGCCAGTTATATAGGGGGCTGGTCTCCGGGTTGGGGAGGCATCCTATCCTCATTCCTGATAATCTTTTGTTTTACTGGATATGAGACCAGAGCCACGCCCTCTACGCAGATCTTTCAGTTTTCATTGATGATGGCTATCAGCATAGACTCTCTTCCTGGGGGTCACCACATTCTTAAGGAACTCAAAAGAGCAAAGTTATCAACTTATTGCAGCTGGGAGGGGCCACAAAATCTACAGAGCCTGTATATCTCCTGGAGGGTGCATATCCAGCTGGGTTAGTCAATCAGAGGTTATTCAAAGTTACAATATGAAATAAAGTAAAAATTAAAAAAATTTTTTTTAAAAAGTTACAATGTGTTTTTTTCCTACAATATGACTTCCCTTATGTCAACCTTGTATTGGGCTGGTATCAGTATGAGGCTGGGCTGAGCAGGAATCCTTTCCGTCAGTTTTGGGAGTAGAGTGTCGGGAGAAGAGGAGGAATCCCTCTCTGCCCTTTCCCTTAAGGTTCTTATGGCTGGCCAAATAATTAACAAGACAGGTTAGCAGGAAAAAATAATACCAAGTTTAATAACACGTATACATGGGAGAAAGCAGGGACACTGTGTTTCTCAACACAATAGCAGAAATTCTCGTCTTAAATACCACATTCAGCCAATGACAAAGGAGGATTTTGGGGGTGGGGGGAGTCAGTTACAGGAGATTACCACTAAAGCACAGTAAACAAGAGTAAGGTTATTATGCAGATTTAAGGCCTCACCTTCCACATTGATAAATCTCTAGAAATGAGGCCATCCCCCATCTTCCCAAAACAGAGAGGGAGATACCTTTACAAATGGAGATTTCCCTTATAAATGTAAATGTTTGTCTGGCAGCTCCTTGCAGGGCCATCCAGAGAATGTGGCCAGAGAGACAGAACTTCCGATAAGATGGGCTTGTTGGTGCCTTTCCTATTGTACCATTTATCCTACATTATCTTTACAGCCATCATGATAGAAGATCTGTTCCAGGAAGGAGCCACCATGTCAAATTCTTTAGGCAGTTAGTGGGGGAGGTCAAATGTCCCTCAGAGAAAACAATCAAGGTAAAGAGATATATTTTAGGGTGGCCAAATCTTGATCTCCCACAAGGTGATTTCCTGGGCTTGGGTCTTTGAGCTTGTCTCTTGGGAAGCAAGATGCAGTGCTGCTTTTCAAGACTCAAAAGGGAGATAGAATTAGAGCCAAAGAAATGTAGGAAAAATGCATGGGTCTGTGTGGGTTAGATCCCCAGGGGCTGTGGGCAGCAGGATCTTTGTTATGCAGCAACCTTCTGTTTTTCTCCTGCTAACAATTACAGCAGCTGATACAATCTTTCTCCACTGGCTTCAAGCCTCTGAGGCCACCCATGTGCCCTCTGTGCAGAGAACCCCAACCCCAAGCTCGAGGAGACCAAGCTACCTGCTGTGAAGTCCCTCAACATTCTTCCTCCTCCCTCAACCTTTCTGAGTTTTCCAGAGTTTCTTCCTGCTGCCCTCAAGGAAGAAATGTTCCTTATCCTGCTCAGGCTAAGTCTTCCATCCATGCTTTGATCTCATCCCTTCTTGCCTCCTCTGGGCTTTTGCTCTGTTGATTATACATCTTTCTTGCATTCTCAGTTTTGTGTCCATTGGCACTTTTCCTTCCTCCTCTTGTTGGGAAGGTGACTAATATTTAATGAGTTCCTATTATGTGCCAGCAGTCTGCTAGATGATTGTATATGCTGTTTCATTTGATTCTGACAAAAGCCCTAAGGTAGTGTGTTAGTCTGGATTGTTAGTTACCTGTGAAAGAAACCCAACTCAAACTAGCTTAGAGGAAATTTATTGGCTCATGTCATTGGGAAGTTCAAAGATGAACTTCAGACATGGCTAGATCCAGATCCTTAAATAATGTCCTAAGGAATTTCTCTCTGTATTTCTCAGTTCTGTTTTCTTCTGTGTTGGTTTCATTCTGAGACAGGCATACCTCATGTGGTGACAAAGATGGACACCAACAGCTCTAGACTTATATTCTGCTTTTTAGCAGTTCCCAAGGAAAGAGAGCTTCAGCAAAAATCCTAGGGCTGACTATCATTGGCTTGGCCTAGGTCACATGGTGTTTCCTGAACCAATCACTGTGGCCAGGCAGTTGCTGTACTCTCACTGGCCAGCCCAAGGCTATCTGCCTGATACTGAACCTCTTAATCTCAAGTTCATGTGCCCAATGTGCAGCAAGCCAAACACCGAGACATCGGTGCTTAGAGATGGAGAAAGGCGCCATTTGAGTTGGCCAAGACGAGAAGGTGGGAGTGTGGATTTGCTCAAATCTGCCTTCCCAAGAACAGAAAGCAGGGGGTTTTATGGAACTAAGGGGCTTAGCAGGAGGAGATTTGGAGAAACAAAAGGGTCACTCCCAATAATCTGACGTCTGGGCTTCAATGGCTGCTGAGGGCTGGTCATCCTGGTGATCGCAACCTCCCCGAAGGTATTCTCCTTCTTCTGCAAAACAAGGTCACAAATCCTCGAGACCTGAGTCACCCCTCAAGTTAAACAAGAAAACAGCAAATTGACAAGATTCATCTATGTCTGTGTTGGAAACAAGGTCAAAAGGCAAACATGTTCTTCTTGAATAGCTACAGTAACCCTCAGGTATCCAGCTTCATGCTCACTTTCAGTGATGGGGGCATCAGTCCCATCTAAACCACATGGGCTAGGAGTGAGAAAGATGTGATTTCCTCAGAGGAAAATCATGGTGTTGACATAGAAGAAGGGAGAATGGTTTCTGGGTAGGCAAAAATGACAATTGTCCCTTAGAGATAAATATTACAATCCCCACATTACAGACGAAGAAATTGAGCCTAAAAGAGGTTAAATGGCTTGTACCAAGTTACATAGCTAAGACTCAGTAGAGATGCAATTTCAGCCCAAGTTGGGTTCACTCTATATTCTACTTTGATTCCTAGGCTTGCCAAGGGGCTGTAGGAAACTTGAGCTTTGTGGGGGAGTAGCAGGGAACAGGAGGGGGAATGATAAGAAAGAAAATATGATCTTCTGGAATAACCAGTGAGAAAAAAGCCAATGACAGGTTAAACCTCGGGTAGACCCAGGTGGCTGGGCAGAGGTGATGGGAATTGAGGGATCTCTAAGGGAGACATCTATAATGGAAAGACCTGGCCTCTCTATCTTCTCCAAGTGGAGTTACTTATGTGTTTGTCCAAAACCTTTTCTAATCAATGTAGATGTCCTGCAAATGCCATTGTAATTTACCTAACACACCTGGGCTCAGAGGGCATTGCTGTCAGCACACATAAGTCCTGGTGTTTCACAGAATGACACCAGAGAGCAGAGGAGTCCTGTGACCCCAGGAATGAATCTCTACCTTGCGATGAGCTGGACAAATACCACCTAACCAGATATTTCAGTTCCGTATCTACCTGGAACCTTGCAAGGGAGAGGGACTCTCTGAGCAAGACCGTGAGAGATATGAGAATTTGCCTGGAGGAAGCAGTTCTGCTGGTCTAGGGTGGGGCTGTTTTCTAGAAAATTTGGGGCCAGCTCTGTTCATGTACACATATGGAAAGAGGGGAAACACACACATACTCACACTCACACAAACATACACATTCTTTCTGGAGCGCTTTATCTGGAGCCTCCAGACCATGAGGTGGGGAATAAAGGCTCTGGTCAAGGCTCTGAGTAGGGGGTTCTGGGAGTTAGGGAGTTGTGGGGGACACAGGGCACACCAGAAGGGTGGCTGGGGGAGATTGGGAGTGTGGACCCAGAAAGGAAAGAATTGAGACCACGTATGACACCACGTCATGGTTCTGACTGATTCTCCCGAGAGGCAGAGATGGTGACAGAACCCAGCATTAGACCCTAAAGAAAGCCACGGGTTGAATTTGAAGACAGCTACAGAAATGTTACGTGAGATCTTTGCCTTTTCTCCGTGTCCGTAGCCCCACACAGCTCTTCTGTGCTTCCAGTCTGAGCTCCGGGAGACTGAGGCAAAATGGGTGGAACATTTCCAAGTACAGAATGTCTTGGAGTTTGAACCTAAGGGAACCTCGGAAGCTGACTTGTCCTCACTTAGTGAAAAATGTTCTCTATTGGGCATCATTAGATGCTTCATTGTTAGAAAAGTTCCTCCTTATGTCACACCCAAATCTGCCTCCCAGTAACTCCCCAAAAATGGTCCCAGTTGTGGCCAGGTGGCACCATGCTGGACAAATCTGTGCCGCTTTCCAAGTTAGAGCTGGTCTGGGAAGTGTCAGCGACGTCATGTGGTCCCAGAGGAGTTGCTCCTTGTGCGCATGTGCATGGGCTTGATGTGTGTCGGGGTGGCAAAATGTATTGTTGTGCATTCAGAAAACCCAACTGGTGAGTAAATGGGTGGCTATATTTATCTCCGCCCCCCAGGCCCAGGAGCTCCCGCGCTGAGCCAGCGACGGGAAAAACAAGCTTGTGGGGAGACGCCTCACATTATTGTGACAAGTAATTAGGGGATGTGAGACGTTCAGAAATTACTTTATTAGACAAATGCTGCTTATAAACCCCATGCAGCAAACATTCCCGGGGAGTTGCTTCTGGTCTCAGGGCTCTGCTGCTAAAGGAATCCCGGCTCCACAGAGCTTAGGGGCTCTCCCGGTCCCTATATGTGGTGGGCTGTGTCTAGACAAGGTGAGAGAGTAGTGTCAAGTTTGCAGGGGGAGGTCTGGATTTGAGTCGATGCTCTGCCCCTTCTCACTGCATGAATTTAGGCAAGTCAGCTCATCCCATTAGGCTGCAGTTTCTGAGTCTGTAGGTGAGAGTAATGCTTTTTGCTCTCTGCTTCAGGAAGTGTCTCCAGCAGGCCCTACCACCGCCAGGGCTGGAGGGACAAAGCGAAATAGCGATACCAGATCCCAGGCATTAGGGCCTGCCTGCGGAAGCTGGGATGGTTGAAGAGGTGTTTCTGGTGAAGAGGTGTTTCCAAAACATTAATTGATTGTCTACTATTGGGACTGGAACAGGCCCAAGGGACAGAGTTGAACAAAATTCCTCCTCAGTTGCTCATCATCCACAGAGAAGACAGAGGATCCTAGGACAAGAGCCATTTGAAATGAAAATTGTAGCTGCATGGAACCAAGGTCAGAAAGCTTTTTTGTTATGTCAAGGGCCAGAAAGTAAATGTTTTAGATTTTGCGGGCCATGCGGTCTCTTGCCACTGCTCAACTCTCCTGTTGTCGCGCCCAAAGCACCCTGAGACAACAGGTAAAGGAATGTGCTTGCCTGTATTCTGATGGAACTATTTATAGACACTGAAATTTGAATTGCACATCATTTTCATGTGTCCTGAAATATTCTTCTTCTTTTAATTTTTTTCAAACACTTAAAAATGTAAAAACCATTCTCAGCTGGTGATCCATAGACAAGCTGGTGGTCAGCTGGATTTGGGCTGTAGTTTGCAGATTCCTGGAAAGGAGGAGAAAGCAATGGAGTCCACTAGGGGTACCAAGGAAGACTTTGCTGGACCTGGGTCTCTAAGTATATGAAAGTTTCACTGGGCCCAGGAAGAGGGGTGGGCCTTCTAGGCAGAGGAAAGTGCAGTTGCTTCAGCGAGGAGGCACAAGCAGGGGTGTCTGCCAGATGATGGGAAGTTTGAAGTGACTGGATTATATAGGCGCAAGGTGGGGAAGTGAGTGGGTGAGACTGGAGAGAAGGTTGGGGTGGGATTGGGAAGCCCTTATAAACCATGAAAAGGAATCGAGCATATCTGGAGGCCCATGGGGCTCCAGTGGAAGTTTCTTGACTTTGTAGGAGGTCCCACCTGGTCATGGCAGGAGGACCAGGGAGAGATTGTCTCAGTAGTTTGGGAGGAGAGCAGGTGAGAGCCTGAATGGAGGCAGTAGCAGAGAGGACAGGAACAAGAATCTGGACTGGAGAGATTCCTGAGGGAGAATCATAGGTAGAAACAGCCCACATAAGGGAGGATAGGGAGGAGAGGAAGCCATCTCTGAGGTCACATCCCCAGTGGAGTACCACTTATGGACCAGCACCCCATTATGTGCCCTCACTGTGATGGCCAGTAGGTATCTAATGGTGCATCCAAGGAAGGGCAGGGAGGGATTCCCACTTATTGAGGATCAGGAGCTTTATAAACATTGTCTCATTCAATTCCACCTCTGTTCTACAAAGGGAGGCTATGGTCTCACTTTACTGATGAGAAAACCAAGGTTAAGCAATTTGACCCAGGCTACACATCTGGTAAGTGACAAAGGGGAGCTCTCATCTTGGGTAATCACTCTAAACACCAATCTCTTTCAACCTGGACACTCTGCTCGGGGCAGTTTGTGAATATGGGGCACCCAAAGCCCAAAAGGACATATTTATAGGCGCCTGGTGACACTGGAGGCTGTGGAGGAGAGCCTAGCAGATGAGGGGGAGGGGTCTGAAGTGACAGAACGGGGGCCAGTAGAGCCTCTGCTGGGAGTCTGGGTTTGGCTCCAGAGCAAGGAATCAAGGATGTGGCTGAGAGAGACCAATGGCAAACTGCTGAGCTGCCTCTGGCTATGGTTTTCCTTTCTGAAGCCTGCCTGGGAGGATGCTGAGGGGGCTGTGGGAGTGGTTCTGGTCACCCTGCATACAAAGCTGTCCTCCCAGAAAAGTCACCTTCCCAAGCCCTGCCAGGGCACCTTCTCAAGCATCAATTCCATTCTGTCGTTCTACCACTCAAAAGTGCCCGATTTTCAGTGGGTTCCCACTGTCAACAGAGCACATCTTTCTCCCCAGCCTGGCAGGGAAGTCCTGACCACCACAGGGCTCCAGTCTTCTCTTTAAAGTCCACTTCTTTTTTTTTTTTTTTTAAAGATTTTATTTATTTATGTTTTCCCCCCAAAGCCCCAGTAGATAGTTGTATGTCATAGCTGCACATCCTTCTAGTTGCTGTATGTGGGACGCGGCCTCAGCATGGCCGGAGAAGCGGTGCGTCGGTGCGCGCCCAGGATCCGAACCCGGGCCGCCAGCAGCAGAGCACGCGCACTTAACCGCCAAGCCACGGGGCCGGCCCTAAAGTCCACTTCTTACCATTCCCAACAGAACCTGTACCACACTGGCCCCCGGTGAGGCACAGTGGCCCTCTGCTGAGACCCCAACCCTCTGTAAATCCAGGGAGATGCATTCCTCAAGGTGCAGCTGGGCCCCCACCTCCCTCCAGGTCTTCCTTGGCCAGCCAGCCCTCCGCTGATGCCGTGATGTCCAAATTACCCTCAGGAAGTGGTGCTGAGGGCTGACCAAGTAGTTGTTCTAGGTAAAAAGGGGGAAGACGGGGCTTCAAAGGGAAGCCAAGGGCCTTGAGTCCCAGAGCAGAAGACTGCTGGATAGAGGAAAAGGCCAAAGAGGAGGCAGAGATAAGGGTAGCCATCAATTAACCACAGGATCCTCAGGAGGTAGGTGAATGTGTTGGGAGAACCTTCAAATTACAGGTGAGGGTCATCACAGGGCTCCCCTAGTCACCTTGCTCCCTGCAGGACTATCATGGGCTCTGTTGTGAAAACATCTATTATGGGATGTAGTCGAGGCCATGGTTGTGAGGTAGGACTGGAAGGGCTTTGTATCTTAGGGAGAGGGCCTCATAGGGAATAAAGCTAGCTGGATAGACCTTAATATGTCTCATTTTACATGTTACTTCAGTGACCCCAGGAAGGTCCACAACCTGGAGGGGGTAGGTTCATCTCCTAACACTTGTCATAGTAATCACAAGGCTGTGACCTTGAATAGCTATTGAACATTCACAAACTGCTTTCACATGCATTAGATCATCCAATCTTCATCATAACCCTATTCAATGAGTCTTATCATCCCTATTTTACAGATAAGGATGCTGAGGCTCAAGACTAAACCTGATTTGTCAGTCTCTTCATAATAGCCACAACCCTGGCCTTCCCGGGGAAGCCCCCTTCTGAGTTCTCTATCCTAGCAGGAGGGCACTGTGTTTGCTAAGTGTTGGCCAGGAGCATTCGAATTAGCTTTTTAGAAGCTTCTCACACAGCTAGTAAGTGACAAGCTGAGGAATCAAATCCTAGTTCTGTGCTGCTTCTAACACCTGTGTTGTTACTTAACTGCAGGTGTGAGTGCACCTGTAGCCTTGGTGAAATTATATACTCCTTGAGGGTAGAGATTCTGTTTCCTGCTTTGTGTAAGCCCCTCTTCGTGCCAGGGACCGGCACATAGTAAGCGCTCAGTCAACATCTGGCTGATTATCTCTTCCCTCCTACCCCAAGTTTGACATGCTCTGTCCCTAAGTCATTCTGCTTAGCAAAGAGATATGCAGTGCTGTTAGTTTCTCTTGGATCCTCTTCCCTTTGGGAGTTTTTGTGGGGAGTTCCCATAGCTGACCTTGGGAACAGAGATCCAATTCTTTCAATTTGGAGCATTTATATCCTGATTACGTACGTCATGGGTACCCATGACCCATCTTCTCATGGTCCTGGGCAATTTAGATCTTGGCCTGGTGGGAAGGCAGGGGAGAGATGGTGCCTCTCATGGTCCCAAGGGCTGCAGATTCTTGGATGCCAATTTCTCACCTCTGGCCCAGTCCCACTGTCCACTGTGGGACACTTGCACTTGAGGATTCAAACTCTCAGTTCCACTTTGAGATTCAGGAAGTGCTGGTCCTTCCTCCCCCATCCACCTCTGCTGTATCTTTCTTCCATCTAATGGTTTGCCACCTTGGCAGGAAGGGTGCTGCTGGGAGCTGGGGAGGCCCCTTCTTCCAAGTTCTCTTTCCTAGCAGCAGGGCACTGTGTTTGCTAATAGGTGTTAAATGGGAGCATCAAATTTTAATCAGTTCCTTAATGGAGTCTGGGGACCTGGGGGAGTTCTTGAGTCCTGCATTATGCTGCTTGCTGGAGCCAAGCTGGACATGGTGAGTGGAAAGGTGGGATGAGCAGCTGCTGTCACAGCCAGAGCTGCTGGAAAATGAGGTGGTGCTGACCCAGTCGACAGCCACTTTCATCCTGAATGGCACAGCTCAAGTTGCCAGTGTCACCACTGTGACTATTCTTGGTGACCATCCACTGATGGCTTCCTCTTGGTAGGAAGCAGGTCTGGCAGCAAATGTGAAAATGGGAGATCATTGTCATCAGAAGACCCTGGTTTATATTCTGGGATTTGCAAGTTGAGCTAATGACTGTGGACAAGTTCTTTGGTGTGGTAGCTCATTATAATAACGGCCCTCAATGAATAATGGCCCTCCCTGTGTCCCTTTTGCAATGGGATGTTGCCACTCCTCCCATTAAGAGGCAGAGTACATTTCTCCATCTCCTTTACAGTGGGTTGGCCTGTGGCTAACTTTGACTAATAGAATATGGTGAAAGTGTCGTTAGGTGAGCCCAGGCCTTAAGAAACTTTGTAGTTGTTGCTTTCCACTCTCTTGGAATGCTGCCCTGAGACTGCCACGAAAGGAAGCCTATTTAGCCTAGTGGAGGGTGAGAACCCATGTGGAGGAGAACCAAAGTTCCTTGCTCATAGCCAGCACCAACTGCCAGATGTGTGAGCAAGGTGACCTTCCAGCTACCGGTGAGCTGTCAGCTGGCTGCAGCTTTATGAGTGATCCTAGGTAAGACCTGCAAAAGGACCACCCAGATTATAAACCCAGATTGTGAGAAATAAAAAATCATCATTGTTTCAAGGCACTGAGTTTTAGGGGGCTTGTTGCTTATTAATAGATAACTGAACTGCTTGGCTTCTCTGAGCCTTGGATTCTCAGATGTTGCACAGGACTCATGAGGAGCACTTTGTCATTGAGAGGGGCACCAATGACAGGTGCCCAGGACTGTGCCTGGGACATAGTAAGTCTGCATGGGGAGAGAAGTACTGTTAATGAGACTGGAAAGGAGAATGAGGCTGGTTAGGAAGGGCCTTGACTGCCACAGTGAGGAGATGTGACAGCAGTGGTAGTGGGACGAGAGGAGAGGAATGATGGGCAAGAAATTTCTGAGGCAAAACAACAGGACTTGATGAATGACTGATGCGAGCAAGAAGGATGAGTCAGAGATGCCTCAGAGGTGGCCAGCCTGGGCAAGTGAGTAAACAACGCTGCCGAGGAAAGTGGGAAGAGGAGCAGGTCTGAGGTGAAGATGAACGAGTTCAGCTTCACTCAGCTGGGTGTGAGGAGACACCTGGACGCAGTTAACTATGTGGGTCTGAGCTCAGCAGAGAGGCCAGGGCTGGGGCTGCAGGTGTGGGGAGCAGCAAGCCATTGAAACCCAAAGGATGACTGTCTTAGTCCGTTTGGGCTGCTATAACAAAACGCCATAGACTGGGTGGCTTAGAAACAATGGAAATTTATTTCTCGTAGTTCTGGAGGCTGGTAATCAGAGATCAGGATGCCAGCATGGTGGGATTCTGTGTCTGGTACAGATCTGCTTCCTGGTTCATAAACTGCCATCTTCTCTCTGTGTCTGCATATGGTGGAAGGGGTGAGAAATCTGTCTGGGGTCCATTTTATGAAGGCACTAATGGCATTTATGAGAGTTCCACCTTCATGACCTAATTACCTCCCAAAGGCTCCACATCCTAACATCATCACCATGGGGATTAGGATTTTAACATATGAATTTTGGGGGTGGTCACAAGCATTCAGACCGTAGCAATGACTCAAGAGGGCCAGGTTAGACACACAGGGCCAGGACGTCCCAGATTTCTCCAGGGACTAAAGTGAAGTATAGCTAAAGTAACAGCCTGGATAGCCGTCCTGACATGGCCTGCTCAAGATTTAGTCTACAGGGGTCAGACCCTCAGGAAACCCTTTGTTTTGGGAGGGAATGTGAACCATCAAGAGGGCCTCACAGATGAGTGGATTCCACACTTCCACAATGCTCTGAGTGCTGCTAATTTCCAATCGCAATCTGTGATTTGATTTCATTTTAAAAAGCCCATCTATAAAACTCAACAAGGGGATGCTAACTGTAGTGGCCTCCTGGCCGAAGATTAATGGGTGATTTTTTTCCCCCCTTCTTTCTACTATTTTGGATGTTCCAAATTTTCTGTAATGAGCATTCAGTACTTTTTCTTGGCATGCAATATTTTTAAAAGGACACACACCCAAAAAAAAACCAAATTATAAAAACAAATCAAAACAAGAAGCTTTAAGGCTGGAGATTAGAACTTCACTTCCAGGAAAAAGAGTGCCCCAGAAATGGTTCTGCTCTCGAAAACCAGGACCCACAAAAGAGTGAAGCCCAGGGAAGACAGAAGGGGGGGCATTGTCGCTCTTCTTGGAGCTGCAGAGACTGATCCAACTTCACAGATCTCCTGAAAATCTAAGACCAGTTGAGGAAAGATGGTGATGCTGGGAAGGGGAGGGTGAAGTTACCTGATCTTGACAGGCCTTTTGGGATAGCTGGTGTTTTAGGTACTTAGCTTTGAGTTGGTCATAGTTGGCCTGAGCACATTGGGAGCTCTTGGATGGCAGCAGAACATGTCCAGGTGGGCCAGGCCATAGAGTTGGGCTCTCCAACCAAGGAGAATGGAACAGTCCAAGTCACTGAGTCCTGAGGGCAGGCATAGACAGGTGAAATCTCATCTGGGAGTCATCACTTCTGAGAGCATTGGGTGGTCAGATGAAAGTCCAAAGCTTTGCTCAGGGAGTCCTGAAATGCAAGTAGATGCAAGGAAGCTCACCTGGGTCCTTGGCAGGGGTGAGGAGGGGAGAAAGGCTTGGTGAATAGGAATCAATAGCCAGCTGACCTGGGACTGGGCCTGGGAATGGTGTCCAGGCCGTGGAGAGGGAGGCTGAAGCTTTGTGTTCCTTCTGAGTGCCCCCTGGCCCTGGCTCACCCTGGCGTTGGCTCACCCTGGCCCCCTGACTTTGGCTAGCTTGGGCAGACTGCCTTCATCCTCTACTTGCTATTGGAGGAAGGGCTTCTGGTATATCCCAGCCCTGGTTCTCCACACTCAAGGTAGGTTGGGACTAAGTGTGGTGGCAGCTGGGTAGAATTAGACAGTTGGGCTGGTGAGAGGAGAATTCAACCAAGGGGAAGGAAACTTTAAATATAAACCCTCTTCTGTTTGCATCTCCTTGGCAGAGGGGTTATCTCAAAAGAGGAAAATCCACTCATCTCATTGTTCAGAAAGGTCCTTTTGATTGTTTTGGGAGGGGAGATAATCGTATGAGTTTGGGGAGGATAAAGTGAGATGCAGGAGGTGAAATAACTTGCTGTGAAACAAATGGCTGTGTGAAAGCGGGGTATTATTGTGCAGGAAGCCCTCCCTTGTTGAATGCCTCTTTCTCCTCCTAGACTGTCATGTTCATGGATGTCATGTTCATAACTGTAATAACAGCTAAGCTTTGTTGACTGCTTAATTAATGTCAGGCTCCTTTGAAGCACTTCACAAATGCCATCTTAACCTTGTAATGAGCCTACTATCCCCATTTTACAGACGAAGAATCAGAGGCACAAGAGTTACCTTGGCACATGGTGCACATCTAGTAAGTTCCAGAGGCTGATGTATGTGGTCTAGTCCAGAGCCCCCATTATTAACCACTGCCTCCTAATCCAAATCCCTAGCATGCTGCACACAGTAGGCACTCAGGAAATATTTGTTGCATTGAATTAAATCAAATCAGATTGCTATTCCCAAGAAAGCCAAAGATCGTAAATTCTTTGGAACCCGAATCTCTTTAAACACCATTTTTAGAATCTCAGCTACTAGGAAGAAAACGAAATAGGAGCAGTAGTTCTTCAAGAGGGATTTTGCTCTTCCGTTTTTGCAGCTGATGTGATTTGCTGCCCTCTGATCCTGCCCCTGCCTGATAGATAACCCTTCCTCCCCATCTTGCCCTCTTGGGGGAGGGAGGAGGAAGTAGCTCCCGCTGTGGCAGACAGGAGCGGGGGCAGAGCAAAGATCAGTGCTCTCCAGGCTGCTGGAGCCCGTGGGGCGGAGGCCAGACGAGCTGGAGCTGAATGCAATTTTTGTCAGAGTTCCCTTCCCGTCTGTGAATGCAAATCCTGAATTACAAGCCATCCAGATGACAAGCTGACATTTTAGCTCCAAACATTCTCCTATAATTAGTAGAATCTAATGCAATACAGGGAATGGCTCCATTTTACACACACATTATCGTAATGCCTTTAAATAAGATAATTGATTATGCCTCTGCATAAGAAAGTGAAATATTCGGTGTAATTAAAACCAGCATTCCGATCCTGGCTCCCTGACAGGTGATCCACGTGTCACTTTATAAACCCTCAAAGTAGTGTTCACACCCACATTCCAGTTTTCAAAGTTTGTTGTAAAAAAAAACTTTGGAGAATTCTTTTTTCTTCTCATGGTTTCCAGCTTTGGATCTGGAAATCCGAGTGAGCGTGGCTGCTGACTTTTTGGGTATTTCTGTATTCCTCCTCAGCTCCCTGACACTACCATGAACTGTCTCATGTTTCCCTATAGATCTTCATTTTATAGATGGGGAAATTGAAGCACAGGGAAGTGACAGCAGTTCTGTGACTGAGGCAGTTCAGTCATCTGTCTCACATCCCTTGGGATTAGATTTTAATTCAAGTTGTTTTGCTAAAAGTGGGAAAAAGTGTGGTTCAGTGGACAGAACCTAGGGCTGGAATCAGGAAATGTGGATTCTAGTCTTGGCTTTGTAATCAGTTAACTTCTCTGAGCCTTCATTTCTCTGCTTACTTCATTGATTGGCCAGGGACAAAATTAGATCAGATAAATCAAGTGAGAGTTCTTAATGTAATAGCAATCTAGTAGGTAGACTCCTGGGTTGTTTGGGGTGGGAGTAGGGAGATTAGTTGCTTGAGTAAAGAAAAGTCAGATATGGCTGTGGAAATCTCAGTGGCCTTGAGGGCTAGGGAGTCCCCAGTACTGCCCCATTACTCTTGAGCCAACCTCTGTCTCCTGGAATTGGAGTGGTGGGAAGGAGATGGGAGTGGGTGATACTAGTAGGAAGGCTAGTTGAGAATTGTGTGCCTTTCTGGTACCTGGAGATGCTGCTACAGACATCTCAAATGGCCTTGACACTGTCCTACATTAGTCCCACCCTCTCAGTAAGTCTCCAAAAGGGTTAATTTGTGATGTGCTTTTGTGGGACAGCTGGTGGGTGTTAGGTGAGTACCCTGGGGCTAAGAAACTCAGCAACTGCAGTTGTTTTCTCATAAGGGGGCAAGCTAGTCACTTCATCTTTATTCTCATGAACTCCATAGCTTCACCCCAGTAATCTTACTAGCCAAAGCCTAGCTCCTTACAGAGATGTCAAGACTAGTACATTTGTGCAGGAACAGCTCTTCCCAGTGTTGTCGTGTTCACACTTGTATTAGTTTCCTATAGCTGCGTAACAAATTACTACATACTTAGTATCCTAATACAACATAAATTTACTATTTTCTAGAGGTCAGAAGTCTGAAACGAATCTCACTGAACTAAAATCAAGGTGTTGGCAAGGTCGCATTCCTTCCAGAGGCTCTAGGGGAGGCTCTTTTTCCTTGCCTTTCCAGCTTCCAGAGGCTGCCTGTATTCTTTGGCTCATGGTCTCTTCCTCCATCTTCAAAGCCAGCAGAGGCCAGTCAAGTCTTTCTAACTGTGCCATATCTCTGAGTCTGACTCTTCTGTCCTCCTCCTCCCCATTTAAGGACCCTTGTGATTACACTGAGCCTGCCAGGATAATCCAGGGAAATCTCCCCATCTTAAGATACTTAATCACGTCTGCAAGATCCGTTTGACCACGTAAAGTAACATAGTCACAGAATCTAGGGACTAGGATGTGGGCATGTTTTTTGGGAGCCATTATTCTGCCTACCACAATGCTCTAGCCCCAAGGATAATTGTATTAGTTATCTATTGCTTCTTAATAAATTATCTCCAAATTTCATGGCTTAAACAACAAACATTTACTGTCTCGCAGTTTCTGTTTGTAAGGAATCTGGGTACCCCTGGCTGGGGGTCTCTCACAAGGCTCTAATCAAGGTCAGCTGGAGCTGTAGTCATCTCAAGGCTTCACAGGGGAGGATTCACTCCCACGTTCACTCACATGGCTATTGGCAGCCCTCAGGTTGTTGCTGGCTGTTGGCTAGAGACATCAGTTCCTTGCTATATAGGCCTCTCTATAGACTTGCTCACAATATGGCAGCTAAATGCCTTCAGAGTGAGCAAGTGTGAGAGCAAAAGAAAGCACCCAAGATGGAAGCCACGTTTTTATAACCCAATATTGGAAGTTACATCTCATCATTTCTGCCATATTCTATTTGTTAGAAATGAGTCAATAAATCTAGCCCACATTAAAGGGGAGCAGATTACACAAGAGTGTAATCAAGAAGTGGGGATCAAATTTGGGGCCATCTTAGAGGCTGCTTACTCCAGCAATCACACACACCACTTCCCTTAGGGAAGGCTGATCCCTCGTGATCAGAGATTAGGCTTCCAAAATTTAAGGCAGGATAAATCAGACTTTAGAGACCCCATCCCCATGTGTAGGAGAGTGAGATATGGGGAATGTGGGTGGGTAGGTGGGTGATTGTAAAACTTTCTTCCATCTAGGTCAATGGTTCTCTAACTTAGAAGGTATATTAGAATTATCTGGAAAGCAAGATAAAATGCCAATGCCTGGGCCCCAAACTTGTAGGTTCTTATTTCATTGGACTGAAGTATAATCCATGCATATGCAATTTTTTAGAACTCATGTAATTCTGATTTGCATCAGAGTTGAGAAACTTTGATCTAAAGAGTTTGCTGACGTCTAAAAGAAGGGATCTGGAGACACCATGGAACTCTTTGAAGTCTAGATCTTCCAAATGATGAAAACGATGATGATGATGAAGACAATAATAATAAGAATTACTGTTTACAGTGGACTTAATACTTGGCAGGCACTGTGCTAAGTTACTTATCTCCTGAGCCTCAGTTTCCTCATCTGCAAAATGAAGAAAAGAGCATCAATCCAACAGGGAGATTGTGAAGTCTAAATGATTTAAGTGTGTAAAATGTCCAGGGCAATGCCTGGCACCTGGTCAATGCTTGCCTTACCTCAGCCTCTTCCTGTTCTGGCCATCCTTGTGCTCCTTTTGGGAAGCCAAGATACCATGAAGCAGGAATCCCCTGCCCCACTGCCCTAGCATGTTGGAACTTCTGGACAAGGCTGAATGAGGTGCCTACCTCAGAGGTGCCTACACAGGACATTGCGTAATGACGACCTGCATGATGGGCTGCCCAGGAGACCATTATGCAGGCCTGGGCTGGGGTGAGGCCGGCTGTGTGGTGTACCCAAGTCCTCTGTTAAAAGGTTTGGACCAGCAGCCTAAGCCAAGAGCAGTGACTGTGGGCTATTTTTACCTCCAAGTGACAGAGCTGGATCTATTCCTCTTCTCAGGGGAACAGTCTATGCTGGACACGGCTGTACCTATAAGGCCCCAGTCTGCTTCTTGTCACCAATGACTGAGCTCCGTTGACAGTTATTCCCAGCCTTCCCAGACCAGTTAGGCTTCTCCAGAGCTACCCGGTAGTCTGGCCTGGGGCTAAGGTGGATGTGATTCTTCCCAGGCAGGACTTTTGGCCTCACCTGCTTCAGCCATCGCTTGGTTCTTCTGGTATCCCTGTTCTTGTCTCCTCTCATCATCCTAAATAGGAAAGTAGAAAGGGCTAGTGACCTAAGCCATCTTCCTTGTTCTTCCATTAGTAGGGAATCTGAGGCAGAGTATAAGGCCTTATCTGCTTACTGATGGCATCAGCTTTGATTACACTTGGGAAGTTTGGAGCCTCCTGGAAGCTTCAACCCAGTGAAGATACTCATGAACTGACTGTTTGTGTGTTCTTCTGCCAGAAGCTGAGATCCTAGGGACTGATGACAAGGATAAAAGGATTTATGTAGTTCTAGTTTCAAAGGGGCTAAGTTCAAGATTCAAAATAGTTTTGCAATATTGGACTTACAGTCAGAAAGAATACCCTTTAAATCCTGGTTTTGCCACTCTTGCTGTATTACTTAAAGCAAGTTAGTTCACTTAACTTATCTCAGCCTTGGTTTTCTTATCTGTGACATGAGTGTATCAGTCAGCATAGGCTCATACTGCAATAACAAACAATCCCCAAATCTCAGTTGCTTAACACAGCAAAGATTTATTTCTTATTCACTTTTCATGTCCATGTTGGGTCTACTGAAGTCTCTGCTACATGTTGCCTTATTCTAGGACAGAGATTGACAAAAGTAGTAACCACCGGAAGCATTGCCAATTTCTGCGGCAGTGGGACAGGGAGAGTGGGGGCAAATGATGGTACATTGGTTCTTACAGCTTCCACCTGGAAGTAACACACATCATTCTGCTCATGTTTTATTGGTCAGAGCAAGTCACATGGCCACCTCTTAACTCCTAGGATGCAGGGAAGTGCAATCTTACCATATGCCCAGAAAGGGGGAGATCTGGAAATGTTTGGTGAACAGCACTACTGGTTCCCACATTGAGTAATGTTATATCAACTTTCTTACAGGGTTATTGTCAAGATCAAAGGAGATAATGGATGAAAAATCACTTTGTAAATAATAGACACAGGTAAGACGTTGTTCAAGTAACATTTAGGGGGCAGCCATTGTGTGCCAAACGCCATGCTAGATATTTTGTAACAGAATTCTGGAAGGAGTGGCTTGCCTGGTTTTGCTTCTTCTTGGCACTGGAATCTTAACTGTAATTGTCAGGTAGTGCCCACAGCCCAGGTATGTGCGTGGAACGAGAGATCTTCTTCAACTGGAGACTTTTGGGGACTGTCGAAAGTATTTCTTGGAAGGGCTCACTCTTATGACAGTTGACCAGTGATCCCCACAAGCAGAGACAACATGGATTGTCCTGATGTTGGTCTCTGCGTCCTCCTCGCTAAGGAGCAGGTCAGGCCTCTTAGCCCAGTGGATTTGAGACTGGTTGTGGTCTGGTTTGGGTTTTGGTCTGAGTGCCCCTCTGTACTCTTATTGCCTGTGGTCTGCTCTGTGCTGAGATGCCTGCTTCTTGCTTTGAGGCCCTTGGAGTGGGAAGTCTTTGGTAATCTTGGGAGGGTCCTGTGATGTTACAGTTCCCTGTCCCCATCAGTGGCTTCTCTGGCAGGAAAAAAAGCCCTTTGGGATCAGCAATTTGTTGTTGGTGGCTGTACTTCCATGCTCTGCTCTCTGACCATTGGAATTTGGGGTTTTAAGCACCCCTCTTCTTTTGATGGGAAGAGTGCCTGCTTGAAATTCAAACTAAAAAGAGATCCCTATGTCCTTAACATTCTGTGTGGGCCAATAGACACGCCCCTGGCAACAGTAACTCAGAACTTAGTCACTCTTGTGCTCAATATACACTTGCAAATGCATTCTCTCGTTATCATTTCACAGGATTATTCTACTAATTGTCCTGTGAAATAGGTAACATTCTCACCCCCATTGTACAGACGAGGAGACTGAGGCTCAAGTAGCTTATCTGCCTTGTCCAAGGTCCCACAAGTAGCAAGTGGCCTGGATTGAAATACAGGTCCTCAAATTCCAAGCCCATTGCCCCTTCACTCAACAGCTCTCCTTCATAGTGCTATATTTGCCTTTCCTGATGATGCAAGATCCTGACTGTCAAAGTTTTAGAGCTAGAGGGGATCTTAGAGGTGAGCCAGCCCAACTCTCTTATTTATAGAGGAGGAAACTTGAGACCCACAGGTGGCTGCCTCATGGGTCACATTGTGCTGTCTGTCTCACTCCTTTGCTTTTTCTACCATATGCTAACTATGATGATAGGGCTTTTTTTTTTTTTTTTTTTTTTTTTGCTTTATTTCTGTCCATTCTCTGCCCCCTTTCTACAACATCTCATCCTCATTTTGTAACACCACCTCCTAGAAGTCTCCCTGATCATCTTTCCTCTCTTGGTTAGGTTTGGTGCCTACTCAGTGCAATGTAATAGCCCTTATAGCCTGCCAGATTATAGGATATACCTGTTGTAGATAACAGCTAGTTTACTCATGGGTAACAATGGACCACCTCCTTCACCCATCAGTTTGAGAGCAGAAGTTGTGTTTGTTCTGCTCACCACTCTATACTTGGGGCTGGCACTTAGCTGGTGCTCACAAAATGTTCATAGATTGAAGGAAAGGAGAAAAGAAGGAAAGAAGGAAAGAGGCTGCCCAGGTGAGGCTTTCAGGCTGCTGTGCAGTGTGAGCCCTCTCTTGCTGGGTGGGAGGTACCTCATGAGGGGCTCTCTACTGTCGGGGTCTCCCAAGGGTCCGAGAGCAGAAAAGTCTCTCTGCTGCTTTTGTGGGGCCTGCCCCCTGCCTTCTGAGCTGTTCTTACTCTTGCCAGCAGCCCCCAGAAGAGGGAGATGAGCGAGGGGGAGAGAAAGAGAGATTGAGGGGGAGAGAGTGGAGGAGGGTGCCCTGCTCTAAGACAGAGGAATAGCACTTAAAAAAATGTCACTTAGAATCCGTGAGAGAATAAGCTGTAAAAACAACCACACAGTCTCTGCTCAGTGACGCAAGTCAAAGAGAAATGCGATGCAATTAGTCACTGCTTCTGAGTAGGAGGCAGGGAGAATGGTGAAGGGCTGGGGGGTGGCAGCCTCCTGCACAAGCTCTGCACCCTCTGCTCTGAGGCAGCCTCTATAGCTCTGGGGAGATGTTATTTCTTTCCTTTCTCCCCCTCTGTGTGGCCAGAGCCCCTCCTTGCTTCTCTTTCTCTCCCACGAGGTGGCATCTTCCTCCTTTGCCAGCACAGTCTTGGGTCTAGAATTTGGGGAGAGGAGCCCAGAGTCTCTAAGGGAGGGAGGAGGCTGGGAGACCAGGAGTCATGGGAGTTTAAAGGGGGAAACCTTTGGCCCTATGCTCACCCTGGGGACCCCAGCTCCCCACTTTCCTGCCCACTTTGGTCCAGAGGGAAATGTTTCCCCTGTTTAGGACTTCAAGGGGGTAATTCACTCACTCCCTCACCTACCAAACATTTATTAAGAACTCACTATGGGCCAGACTCTGCCTTTATGGAGCTCACAGTTTAAGTCAAGAGGATGGACAAGTCAACAGGCAAATAGGATGCTGAATGAAGAGAAAAGTGCTAGTGGGCTCTGAGGGGAGGACCCAAATGACCATCCCTCACGAGACCCCTCTGGCTTTCCTGGTATGGTAGCAGTCAATAGTGATTAGAAGATCTGGGTATTACATGAACCTCCAGACTTCAAGGGCTTTTGGGTTCCCTGGCAAGAGAGATTCAAGAAGGAAGGATCCTAAGGGTACCGTTAGGGGCTAGGGTCATGCTGTCTCTTAAGCAGTGCTGTTCACAGAGTGGTCCCTGGACCAGCAGCATCAGCATCCTCTGGGAACTTGTTAGAAATGCAAATCTGTGGGCCCCACCCAGACCTGCTGAATCAAACTCTCAGGGACTGGGGCCCAGGAATCTGTATTTTAACAAGAATCCATGTGGTTTTATCTTGCATGAAAATTTGAGATGCACTGTTTAAATGACTAGGTGAAATTGGTTCAAATCCCAGCTATCTTCCTGTGGGAAGGCAGAGGCCAATCTAGTTTGTTCCCTTGGTTTTTGTAAATTTCAAAGGCTTTCCTAGTCGCCAATGGCTCTGACTTGGGGGCTTGATAATTCTTGTTGTCTATTTAGTGCCTTGGACCTTTATCTTCACCTTGATTACACCCCAGATATGGGACACAGCCTCTTCTTGACCCACCTTTTTGCACTTTCATGTCTCCCAAATACAGCTCACATGAGGTAGTTGTGCATAATAGATTTTTCCTTGGATTTGAGTCCATATCGAGGAGAGGAACATCACAGAACTGCAAACAGATCATTTAAAGTTGAATATTTCCCTTTCCTGTCCCTCAGCCGTTTCTAACAACTCAAGCCCCCAGTGATGTTCCTAGGCCTTCTCTCTCCTTCCTGCCTTTTCTCTTCTCTATATCTAAGTTTCTATGCATTTAATTTGCCAAGGAGCTTAACTCTCTCGTTGGTTCCTTCCAACCCAGTCCTCCAGGATCCCACCTTGCATCCCCCAAGAAACTCTGATGATATTTTCACAAACAAAGGTAGTTCCTTCCCTAAGAGATTCTCCAGTGCCATCTGGTAAAATAGTAATTTTCCTTATGCCACTACATTAGCAACTGTGCTTCTTACCTATTCCTAAGGCGGCTCCTACAGCCATAGCCTTGACAACCACTTACTCCTCTAGGCTGAAGTGTTGTGGTCTGCCCTTCCCACACCAGCGTTCTCCCAACCTGGGAAGCTCCTCCTTGGCCTTATTACTGACTTGATTCTCAAATGGATTCTTTATCCCATTAAACAAATTCCTTAACACTCTTCCCTTTCCTAGCTTGTCCTCTTTTATTGTTTTCCTCCCAAAGACCTTTGTTCATTGAGCAAAGTCTTCTTTCTTCTTCTCAATCCCTCAATCCTTAAATGCTACCTTCTCCTGCAAACTCTGATGATTCCCTCCTAGCTGGAAGGAAGAATGTCCCCTGACCCCAGCCAGGCCATAAGCACTGCCTCAGCGGTGGCTTCTTATTCCCCTCAGGCTTGTACCCATTTTACCTTTTTTCCAAACTACTGATTCTATTGATGTTGTTTAAGCTTTCAGGCAAAAATTGAAGGCAAAACATGCCACCTCCTCATACTCACCCCAAATAAGCTTGTAATTAGGCTGTCTCTCCAAATGGAAGGAGAACAGGTATTTCACCAGAGAGGAGACTCTATCCTCCATGAAAATGTAGGAGCACATTAAACTTCTGTGGATGAATGGATGTTATCTTATCCCCACCTTTCGACCTGTCAGTCATCTGCAAGACTGTCAACCTTGTGCTCTCCTTTCATTCTCTCTTCAGGCTGGTCCTGATGTTGGTTCTTTCCGAGGATCTTCTCTTTCTATTTTGGGCATTCCTTTGAGTGTTTCTGTCATATAAGATGGGCACCTCCATTCCTCTCCCTACTTCTTTTTGCCAGGAATAGGACCCAAGTCCAGAGCCAAAATGTTGAGGATCAGGTAGACAGAATGAGGGACCTGGAGGGTGAGCCTTGGCCATGTGTTATGTTATCTGGAAAAACCAAGCATCAGGGTGTTTCTCAAGAGCAAGTCCTTCGGAGCACATCAACCAGTAGACAGAGATGAGAGTGAGTATTTTTGCATGAACAAGCAAGTCTCCTCCGTATAACCTCTACTTGGTCTGGAGACGTCATGTCCTTGAAGTGTAATCAACAATCCTTTCCTTAGCTCACATTTTCCTGGTGTGAAGACCAAGAGGGCCTGATCATTTGTAATCACCTCTTTCCAATTGATAACAGACGTTGGAAGTTGAGGATCTACAGATTCACGATGAAGAGAAGCGTTTGCCTGGGAGATATCTGCCAGGTGAGCCTTTCCTCCAGGGTAGATGCCAGTGATTGGGCTTCCTTCTCCCTCTCCCAGGAACAAAGCCTAGCAGACTGGGCAGGAGCACCAACTGGGAAAGCCAAAGCTGTCCAGTCTCCACCTCACATCTGTTGTAGTGATCGCACATCTGGCCACCACGGGAACATTTTTCTCTACCACTTCTGCCTCTGCTGCCTGCACCTCTCATCCATGGGGCTGAACCTTGGGGCAGATTTTCCATCAGTGCAGAGACATGGAGGCTAATAGTTAGGACAGATCCTTCTTTCCTTGGAAGGCCTTAAGGGGTTGAATATGAGAATGAGGAGAGGGAAGCCAGAAACCCACAGATGCAATGGAACCAGATCCCACTGTCCATAGACCACTGTGCTAGTGGCAGTGGCTGAGATGCTGTCCCTCTGGGATGGAATCTTGGGCTAACATGAATTGAGATATAAGAATAAGTCAGGCCCTGCTCCATGACCTCTGGGACTTGGTGATCCAAGAATTAGTGCTGAGATGTAGAGGCCCAGAGTGGGAAAAGGCAGCAGACATTTCCTCTGCACTAGGAAATGCAATAAGAAAGCCTAAATTGTAGGGAACTCAAGGACTGGGATGAGGTGGCATCTCCCTCTGTGATCCTAGACCTCTCATGGTGCCCAGCACATAGTAGGCCATTTAGTAAACACTGAATGGATGAAAGAAGTGGCTTGGCTTGAGGGGAGTGTCAGGGAGGAGCCAATGAAGGTAACACAACCCAACAGGCAGGGGCTTCCCTTCCTCCCATGTTCTGGCTGTGAGACTTGGTTAAGTATCTTTACCTCTCCGAGTCTCCAGCTTCCACATCTGCAAAGCAGTTAGTGATATCGATTTCATAGGCTTGCTGTGGGGACTCAGTGAGACAGCTGGTGTGCAGTAGGGGGCATGCCAAAGCCCCCAATAAATGGCAGCATGGCATAGTGAAAAAAGCCCAGGACTTGTGGCAGATAATCCTGGGTCCAAATTCCAATTCTCCCACTGCCCTTCCTAGCTGTGTGGTCTTAGGCAAGTTGCTTAATCTCTCTGAGCCTCAGTTTTCTCATCTAATAAGACTACCCATTTGTGTTAGTTTCCTAGTGCTGCTGCAACAAATTACCACAAACTTAGTGGCTTAAAACAATACAACTTTATTATCTTACAGTTTTTGCAGATCAGAAATCCAAAATGGGCTTCACCAGATTAAAATCCAGGTGTCGGCAAGGCTGGGTTCCCTTCTGGAGGCTCTAGGGGAGAATCTGTTTCCTTGCCTTTTCCTTATCCTCATTCCCTAGCTTGTGGTCCCTTCTATCCTCAAAGTCAGCAATGGCTAGTGGTCTTTCTCACATAGTGTCACCCTGACACTCACTCTTTTTCCTCTCTCTGCCCCTTTAAAGAACCCTTATGATTACATTGGGTCCACCAGATAATCCAGGTTAATTTCCCTATTTTAAGGTCAGCTAATTAGAAACTTTAATTCCCCCTTGCATATAACATAATGTATTCAGAGGTTCTGGGGATCAGGATGTGAGCATCTTTGGGGCCATTATTCCACTTGCCACACAGAGTGTTGTTGTGAAGATTAAATGAGACAATACATGTAACCTAGACCTGTGCTGACTTGTGATGAGAGTTTAGCAAATTGTGGCTACTATCATTATTATTGTTATATTATTATTCTACTGTCATTTTAGTCCCCATTCCCTCCTTTGCTCTGCAGAAGGAAAGCAGTGGGGACTGGAGCATGCCCCTCTGTGAGGACCACCAGTTGTACTGGGGCAGACGAAATCTCATGGAAGTCCCTGCGTGTTTTGCCCTTGACTTCCCCGGCGCACCAAGCCCCCAGCCCCAGCTCTCCCTCTTCCACAGGAGCTGCCCTCCTCCTCAGGTCCTCACATGCAGGAGCCCAGGGACTGCCTCTGCTTCTGGATACCTGGCACATCCTGGAGGAGGAGGAGACCACTTCTGTCTGCCTACCCCAGCCCCCAGAGCTCAATCCGTGGGTCCTGGTTGGAGAGATGCTCCTGGACACACAGAGCAGTTGGGAGGACACATTTCTCTGGGAAGCTTGCAGCTTCCTTGGGTTCTTTCCTGAGTATGTGGGACTGTGCACAAAACCCCAACTCCAGTTAAAGTTGGGTTAATAAGATGGTCTCTTAGGTAATCTGCCTGGTAATAATGGAAGAGGGTATGAACCAGGGGAGGAGAGGAGTGTTCCTTACTCTCCTCCAGATGAGGGAAGGAACCCTGTGGACCCTGGGATACTGGGTGGAGTGAGGTGAGGGAGCTTTGTTGAGAGAACATGATTTGTGTCCTCCAGAGTTTGTAGGGCATAGGGGCTGGGTCTGACTCTTGCCCAAAAGCATCTAAAGGCTGGAATTGGCTGGAACTGCCTGTCTTGTCAGAACATGGAGAGAAGGTGAGGTGGGAGGAGCTTGCCCTTCCCAATTCCAGTTGAGTTTTTCTGAGTCTTAAGAGGGTGATGGGATTGGATGTATTTGGAAGGGACCCCATGCAAGATGACTCCCAACAAAAAGAAGTTGTGTGGGTTGTACCACTAAATGTGGGCTCTGGAAGGAGTGGTGAGGCAGTTACCCGAGAGCACTTCCCTTGCACAAGGACACCATGCAGAGAGATCCCCAAAGAGGGAAGGCAGCACTCTCAAAATCTCTACAGACTCCTTTAACTCTGCAGCAAAAAAATCAAATAACTCGATTTTAAAAGGGGCAAAAGACTTGAATGTACATTTCTTCAAAGAAGACATACAAATGGCCAACAGGTATATGAAAAGACGTTTAACATTTACTAATCATCAGGGAAATGCAAATCAAAACCATAATGAGATATCATCCTATACCTGTTAGAATGGCTACTATCTAAAAAACAAAAGATAAATGTTGGAGAGGATGTGGAGAAATTAGAACCCTTGAACATTGTTGGTGGGAATGTAAAATGGTGCCATTGCTATGGAAAACAGTATGAAAGCTCCTCAAAAAGTTAAAAATATGATCCAGCAATCCCACTTCTGAGTATATATCCAAAAGAATTGAAATCAAGATAATGAAGAGATATCTGCACTTTCATGTTCATGGCAGTATTATTCACCATAGCTAAGATGTGGAAACAATCTAAGTGTCCATTGATGGACGAATGGGTAAAGAAAATGTAGTATGTACATACAATGGAATATTATTCAGCCTTAAAAAAGAAGGAAGTCCTACCATTTGCAACAATGTGAATGAACCTGGAGGACATTATGCTAAGTGAAATAGGCCAGTCACAGAAGGACAAATACTGCATGATCTCACTTATATGAGCAATCTAAGATAGTCAGATTCATAGAAGCAGAGAACAGAATGGTGGTTGCCAGGGGCTGGGGGGAGGGAGAAATGGGGAGTTGCTGTTCAATGGGTGTAAAGTTTTAGTTATACGAGATGAATAAGTTCTAGAGATGTGCTGTACAACATCATGCCTTATAGTTAACAATACTATAATGTGCATTTAAAGATTTATTAAGCATAGGTCTCATGTTAAGTGTTCTTACCACAAAAAAACAAACAAACAAACAAAAAAAAACAAGGAAACCCTACAGAGTGCATCAATGACAGATCAAAACAATACCAGTCAAGGGAGAACGTTTATGACCCTTATTTCCTACTCCTCCCTAACCCTCTATCCCATTCCTAGATGTACTGTGAGTGAACGGGGCAGGAAACAAGGCAAGAAGAATGGAGGAACGAGCCTGTGGTGTCTTCTTTCCCCAGTGCAGTCTCCAGCCACGGAGAAAGGAGCCATTTAGATCAGATGAGGCCGGAGATTTTCCTATTGGACTCATCCAGATTTTACTACATGTGAAAACTGTTAATATCTGAAAATAACCAGAAAACATATGTGATCTGCTGAATATATCACGGGCAGAGAAAGGACATTAGACCATGTTGAGAATAAAATAAAAAGCAAAGGTGTTTGTGTTTGTAAACCATCAGCTGAGGCTTGTCCAAGGAGCTGGTTACAATGACAACGGTACACATCATGGTCATGGTCAGGGCTTCATCCTTCATTCAGTTCTCACCACACCACTGTGAGGGGGACAATTGTTTTATTGTTTCACATTTGACGCAACAAACTGAGGCTTACGTGACATGCCAAGGGCACACAGCTGGTGAGGAGCTGACACTTGCTCTCTGGGTCTGGCACCAAATCCCAGCATGAGCCACAGACATGTACTAGTGGGGTAAGCCTACGAAGTCATGTGGCAGGTGACTTCCCTTTTCTGACCTCTAGCCTCCTTCCTTTGTCTGCCATTTCCCAGCATTTGGGGGAGATAAAGAAGAGGGTCTCTGGGAAGTCTGCTGAGCTTGTCAGAAGAAAGAGTCAGAGGTGTCAGAGGTCTTCTTCTGACCTCTGCTGTCTTCTGGTTTGCCTGTCTGCCAGGTGGCTGTGAGCGAGCAGGTTCCCTTGGAGGCACCCTGTGGTGGCATCAGGGAGTTCTGGGGGAACACGGTTACAGGTGAGTGTGTCAGCCCGTTGTGGGAGAGGCATTGTGCAGCATGGAGGCCAGGCCGCTGCTCTTGGCCCTGGGACCTGTGGGTCCTCGTCCATGCCCCATACTAGCTAGCCGAGTGCCTGTGGGCAAGCCAATTCATCTCCCTCAGTTTTCCCATCCAGAGCTGGAAATTTTAATATCTGCCCTGTCTACCTCCCAGAAGTGACCATCTGAGAAAGCCTTTGTGAGCTCTGTGGCAGTCACAAGCCTTGAACAAACAGATGGCTCGGCATCTGAGATTGACGTTGTCCTGGTTTGGCTACCAAACATCCAGACATGCTTTTTGTTTGGGAGAATCCATGTGTTGAGAGAATCTTGGTGAGAGGCAGCAACCTGCCTCCCACCATGGGAGGCAAAAGATGCCAGCCACTTCCTCTCCTGGTATCCACCCCCCATCATACCCACACACACCCTTCCTAGTCCGGGCCTCTTGGAGGCTGCTACCTGGACTTATGAATGTGGAGGGAGTGATGCAAAGACACAGGAGCTGCAGAGATTAATCATTGGGACAGAGACAGCTGAGGAGAGTCCAGTAGCGTCACCTGCAGGGTGTGGGTGCCAGGGTGATGGAGAGCTCCATCAGCAGGGTCCCAGTCAGCCTCTTCCTCCGGGGTGAACTTGGGGAACTCGTGGCTGCCAGGCCTCTACTGATTTCTGCCAGGTTCTCTAGGGTTCCCATTAGTTCTTCTGGTCTCCTTCCAATACATTCCTTTTCTGATTAAGATGTACTAACCAGAGTTGGTTTTTATTATCTGCATTAGAGGACCTGAGGTGTACAGCTCCCATCCATAGAGTTTCAGGAACGTTTATACTCTGACCACCCCACCCCCCAATTCCTCCCAAAGAGTTCCCAGAGTCCTCTGGGGCTGTGCTCCATGACACAGCCTGCCCTGCCACTTCTCTTCCCTGCGTCCCTGCAGGCTCTCCCACATGCCCAGGAATATCTGGTGTCCTGCACAGGATGTACACACTTTCCTCGTCCTCTTTGGAACTCTCTTTCTGCATCATGCAGTGGCAGAGGCCTCCAGCTTAGAAGCTCTGAGGATAAGCTTCGGTTTCATTGGGCCTGGCCTGAAATCCCAGCTCTGCCACCTACTAACTCATTGTGGATGAGCTTATTAACCTCCCTGTGCCTCAGTTTCTTCACTTGCACAGTGAGGATAATAATAGCCCCTCCCTCACATGGCTGTGGAGAGAATGAAATGAGAACCTTTCTCAGATGCTCTCAGCAAATGACTAGAGGCTGTTAGTATTATTAGCTTTATTATTCTGCTCACACTAGAATGCTGGCTTTCTTTCCCTGCTTTCTATGAGTCTAATTTAGCGTCTCCCATAAACCCAGCCTTTTTCTGTCTCTGAGACATGGGAGGAGAAGGCCTGAGGTTGAGTTCCTTGAATGATTTGACTTCTCAGTGGGAACAGGGCCCTGGAACAAGGAAGCAGGGCCTCAGGAGATTGGGTACAAGGTTTGTGAGTTTCCAAGAGTCCGGCAGCCTCAGATCTGCTGCTGTCAGCAGTGGGTCAGTCATGCCCACTGCTAAGAGATGTCTGTGTGATGGGCACTGCTGGCCTCCTCACCCTTTTGGCTTCCCCAGGCCAGCCCCAGCACACCACCAAGGCCCCTCTGGCACCGTGGTTTGGGGCCTGGGCAGGAGTTGCTGTGAAGTCAATTGTCAGGGCATGAGGAGGCTTTAGGGCCGCCTTTTCCGACTCTCTTGCTTTACAGATGAGACCGAGGCCCACAGAGAGAAAGGGCCCTAGGAGTCGGCATGGACCCAGTCTCCTGACTGGAGAGGACCCTCTCTGTTCCTCATACTGCCCTCCAGAGCATCTTTGAGGCCTGAGCTCACGTGTGTGTGTGTGTGTGTGTGTGTGCGTGCTCCTCCACTTTCTTTTCCTCCTTCTCCTTCTTCTCTTTCTCCCTCACCCCCCATTCTTCTTCATCCCTCTCCTCCCCTGTTCCTCCTCCTCCTCCCCTGTTCCTTCTCTTCCTCCTCCCCTGTTCCTCCCTCTCCCCTGTTCCTTCTCCTCCCCTATTCCTCTTCCTCCTTCTCCTCCCCTGTTCCTCCTCCTCTACACTCCCCACATTCTCCTCCTCCCCTGTTGCTCCTCACCCCCATGACCTCCCTTTCCCGGTGCTGCCCCCTGGTTTAATTCACCACAAGACCCTTAGGGTGAGCTACAGCATTGAAGGTGGATATGTTCCTTGGAACATCTTCAGCTGACTGCTAGCTTGAGGCATAATAACTTATTTATCACAGATCTCCTTCATAAATAGATTTCTTTCCTGACCTCACAATCCAGAGTCAGATACTTTTGAGAAGCTGTGGATTGGACAAATCCGCAGCCAAAAAACAAAGCCCAACCAAAGACAGGGACTCGACACAGCGGGAGAGCAAGGGCAGGAAAACAATGAATACCACCATTTTGAGTGGCTATGAGGTGCACAAGTCATGTTCACAAGGCATGTTCAACTGCAGTCTCCCACTGAATCCTCACAGCCACCATACCAGTCATCTCCCCACTTTCTGGGGAGAACACAGGTCCAGAGAGGCCTCAGAAGCTACAGAGCAAGCAAATGCCAGAGCCAGGAATCAAGACCAGGTCTGTCTGCCTCCGAAGTTCATGAGGACCTTTTTTTTTTTTTTTGTGAGGAAGATCTGCACTGAACTAACATCCGATGCCAATCCTCCTCTTTTTTGCTGAGGAAGATTGGCTCTGGGCTAACATCCGTTCCCATCTTCCTCTACTTTTATATGGGATGCCGCCACAGCATGGCTTGACAAGCACTTAACTGCTGCGCCACTGGGCCGGCCCCCATGAGGACCTTTTGATTACCACTTCTTTAAGTTTCTGGAGAAGAATTTGACCCGTTTGGGAAAAATCTATCATAAAAAGGGAGAGTTTCTCACTTTGTTCTTTTCTCTCCTCCCACGGAAACTCATTCCTTTTGAAACTAAAGTTCATTTTTCATTTCCTCTTTCTCCTTCCCCACCACCCCCTTTCTTTTTTCACTCTTATGGCTGTCTAAGGTCATCACATATCCTGAATGGAGCCCTCTGTTGAATCCAGTGCCCCAGACAAGCAGTTCTCTGGGTGAAAGGCTGGTGTCAACCATGGGCAGGGGCCGAAGGCTGGCTGATTGGGGCGGGAAGGATGGGGACAGACTGGGGACACCATAGAAGATGTGTCCTACCTGCTCTTGGCTGCAGGACTGGCATTCTGGAGAGACACAGGTGGACACCACTCCTTGGTTGCCTGGGCCTCTGGCACCAACAGGTCCAGGTAGTGGGCAGTTGGGATGGGAAGTCTGCAACTGATTCGGCATCCTGAGATTTCACCACCCTCTAGTGTAGGAGTAAAGAAAATTGACTAGGTTATTGATTCATTTACTCAGTAAATACTTACTGAGAACCTACTCCACACTAGATCCTTTTTTAGATACTAGAGATTGAATGAACCTGGCAGATAGGTCCAAAATCTCAAGAAACTTCACTTCCAGTGGAAGAGAGAGAGACAATAAACCAGCCCCATCTTCTGAGTGGGAAGTGGATGGAGGAAAAGGGTGCCGCTCCTCAGATCTAACTTCCCTTCTCACTGCCTCTTTAACCTGTTTCCTGCCTGAGGATTAATTTTCACCAATTGCAGATTGTCACCAGCATCAAAGATGCTGTGGATGATCAAAGATTTGGGACTTACGCAAAACAGACAGCTTCTCTCTTGTATTTCAAAAGTCGATGATACCAATGTTCCCCTTTGGCAGAGACCCACGCAGCTCTGTGTCTTCAAGGAGCATCCATAACACCCTACCCTGGGTGGATGGGATAATCTGTGGACAGTTTTTAGGGAGTAACTTCTAGGTCAAGGCGTTTAATGGCAGACCTTTTTTTCCTTTTCCTTTTTCTTTCTTTGTTTTTTAAAATGGAGAATCATCTACCATTCACACAGCCCTGTGATGTGCATAGGGCTATCCAGGGAACACTGAGGGCCATAAGGAGCTTTAGCACTCTTACTCAGAGAGTTTGTATTCTTCCTATTAAATGGGCCCTGGTGATACACATGCCCTGTTGCCTTCAATCACCACCTAGACTACTAAGAGCAGGGGCTTTAGGGCCAGAACTTATTTTTGTTTTATTGATGTCATAATAGTTTATAACCTTGTGAGATTCCAGTTGTACATTATTATTTGTCAGTCACCATATAAATGCACCTCTTCACCACTTATGCCCACCCCCCAACTCCCTTCACCCTGGTAACCACCAAACTGTTCTCTCTGTCCCTGTGTTGGTTTATCTTCCACATATGAATGAAGTCATACAGTGTTTGTCTTTCTCTGTCTGGCTTATTTCACTTAACATAAAGCCCTCCAGGTCCATCCATGGTGTTGCAAATGGGATGATTTTGTCTTTTATATCGCTGAGTAGTATTCCATTGTATATATATACCACATCTTCTTTATCCAGTCATCTGTCAATGGACAGTTGGGTTGCTTCCACTTCTTGGCTATAGTGAATAATGCTGCAATGAACATAGGGGTGCATAAGCCTCTTTGGATTGTTGATAAATACCCAGAAGTGGGAGAGCTGGGTCATAAGGTATTTCTATTTTTAATTTTTTGAGGAATCTCCATACTGTTTTCCATAGAGGCTGCAGCAGTTTGCATTCCCACCAGCAGTGAATGAGAGTTCTCTTTTCTCCACATCTTCTCCAACATTTGTTATTTTTTGTCTTGGTGATTATAGCCATTCTCACAGGTGTAAGGTGGTATCTTAGTGTAGTTTTGATTTGCATTTCCCTGATGATTAGTGATGTTGAACATCTTTTCATATGTCTATTGGCCATTTGTATATTTTCCTTCAGAAAATGTCTGTTCATATCCTCTGCCCATTTTTTGATTGGGTCATTTGTTTTTTTGTTGTTCAGTTGTGTGAGTTCTTTATATTTTATGGAGATTAACCCCTTGTCAGATATATGATTTGCAAATATTTTCTCCCAGCTGGTGGGTTCTCTTTTCATTTTTTTTTTGTAAGGAAGATAGGCCCTGAGCTAACAACTGCCAATCCTCCTCTTTTTTTTTTTTTTTTGCTGAGGAAGACTGGCCCTGGGCTAACATCCATACCCATCTTCCTCTACTTTATATGGGATGCCGCCACAGCACGGCTTGCCAAGCTGCGTCGGTGCACGCCTGGGATGTGAACTGGCGAACCCCGGGCCGCCGCAACAGAGCGTGTGCACTTAACCGCTTGCGCCACCAGGCCAGCCCCTCTCTTTTCATTTTGATCCTGGTTTTGTTTGCCTTGCAGAAGCTCTTTAGTCTGATGAAATCCCACTTGTTTATTTTTTCTGTTGTTTCCCTTATCCGAGTAGACGTGGGATTCAAAAAGATTCCTCTAAGACTGATGTCAAAGAGTGTTCTGCCAGGGCCAGCCCTGTGGCGTAGTGGTTAAGTGTGCACGCTCCACTGCTGGCGGCCCAGGTTTGGATCCTGGGCTCGCACCAATGCACCGCTTGTCAGGCCATGCTGTGGCGGCGTCCCATATAAAGTGGAAGAAGATGGGCAGAGATGCTAGCCTAGGGCCAGTCTTCCTCAGCAAAAAAAAAAAAAAAGGAGGATTGGCATAGATGTTAGCTCAGAGCTGATCTTCTTCACAAAAAAAAAGTGTTCTGCCTATATTTTGTTCTAGGAGTTTTATAGTTTCAGGTCTTACCTTCAAGTCTGATCAATTTTGAGTTAATTTTTGTGTATGGTGAAAGATAATGGTCTACTTTCATTCTTTTGCATGTGGCTGTCCAGTTTTCCCAGCACCATTTATTGAAGAGACTTTCCTTTCTCCATTCTATGTTCTTAGCTCCTTTGTCGAAGATTAGGCTGTCCGTATATGTGTGGTTTTATTGGGCCAGAACTTATTTTAAAGTCTCATTCTGTAATTTCCTGGCTGTGTGATCTTGGGTAAGTTACTTGATCTTTCTGAGCTTCAATGACCCCTTGGGAAGGAAAGTGGTTGAGTAGAGAGTCTTTGAAGTTTGAATCCTGGCTCTGCTACTTACTTGTTGTGTAACCTTATGCAAGTAGCTTACTCTTGGGATCTTGGATTCTACATTTGAAAAATAGAAATAAAAATACCTACTTTACAGGGTCGTTTTAAAGATTAAATGAAAAAGCACATTTCAATCACAAAGTCTATGTTTATTAGGTGGTCAAAAATGTAATTTGCTTTTAACTTTTCCCTTTGAATGAAATAAAACCTTCTGGGATAACTCCACACCCATCTCATAAATGGCACTACCATCTACCCAGATACTCAGGCCAAAAACCTCGGAGTTATCCCTGATTCATTTTTTTATATTATCCCCCTTTCTCTAGCACACAATTCAATAGCAAGGTTCTTGGCTTGACTCCTAATGTGTCTTGAATATGTCCTCTCACACCATCTCTACCGCTATCACATTAGTTATAGCCATAATCATCTCTCCCTTAGCAATTTTAAAACATGATCCCCAAACAAGAACCCCAATCTTTGGATTGATGTTCTTTCCGCTTGAACCTGGATGGACCTGGGACTACTTTGACCAATAGAGTATGGTGGATGTGATGCTATGTGACTTCTCAGGATAGGTCATAAAAAGTTTCTGTTTGGTTCTCTTGGACCACTCTCTTCGGATGCTCACTCTTGTAACTGAGCTGCCACGCTGTGAGGAAGCCCAAGAGAGGCACATGTAGGGATTCCAGTTGATGGTTCCAGCTGAGCTCAGCTTTTGCAGTTCCCAGTCATTTAAATCATCCCCAGCCATTTGAAACTTCCCAGCTGAGGACCTAGACATCATGGAACAGAGGCAAACCATCTTCACTGTGCCCTTTCTGAATTCTTGACCTACAGAATTCGTGAGCATAATAAAATGGACGGTGCTACTAAGTTCAGTTTGTTGTGCAGCGATAGATAATCAGAGAACTCCCCTTGACTACTACAATGCCCTCCCAACTTCTTTCCCTGCTTCCAGTAATATCCACTTCTCCACACAGCAGCCACAGGAATCTTTTGGAAACATAAATCAGATAATATCATTCTGTCATGTAAAACCCTTCCAAACTTCTTACCTTAGCTTATTAGGCCCCACGTGACCTGGCCCCTGCTCTTATGTGCGTGCTAGAGGTGGGACACTAGCATCTTGCTATGTGGAAATGAGAGGTTGGCCAAAGGCATATGACATGGGACACAAAAAGCACCTCTTACAGCTCAGTTCCAGTTTCCCCACTTCAAGAGCCAAGGTAATATCTCCTGTACCTAAGTGGGTGTTAGAACCCTGATCTATGACTCCAAACCCTCTGTGAGTGGCCATGACCTTTCCTGTACCTTTTTAGCTCTGGCTTCTCTCTTGATTTCTAGCACCATGACATTTCCCTTTCTTTCTTTCAAGTGCAGCTATATTTAAAAAATAATATCAAATGTTTCTATGTGTTTGTAGCTAGAGGGGAGAACTGCATCAATTTAACAGACCATGTTGTAAGAAGCCTTAAAACTCTCATTATTTGTACACAATATGATCAGCTATTTAACTTAAGAAATGAACTGAAAAGTAACTGAAAGTTAGAGCATTTGGCAAGGTGGCCAGATATAAGAACTAGATACCCAATCAACTTTTTGGTAAAAATGGTGGATTAAGTACACTCATTTAAATTCATACTGTCCTAAAATGCCACTAAAACTACAAGTAAAGAGTTCCCTTTTTTGCCATAAATCCACAAAGATAGGGAGAATGAGAGTGGAGATAGCAACATCATTTTGGAATCTAGAAAGCAGATGGACAAATGGTAACTTAACTAGCTGACATGAGAAAGAAGAATCCTAAACCAGCAGAATCCTAAGCCAGAAGAATCCTAAGAACCAAACAGATTTACACACATAGAATGCTCTAAGCCTCAAGGATTGGTGGCGTTAGAGACTTTTGGAACTGGAGGTAGAGGGAGCAGTAAAGAGGATTGGTGGAAAGCTATTTAAAAAGCAGTTAGGAATGGGAGTTATTGCTTAATGGGTACAGAGTTTCTGCTTTGGGTGATGAAAAATTTTGGAAGTAGGTAGTGGTGATGGTTGCACAACATTGTGAATGTACTGAATGCCACTGAATTGTACACTTAAAAATGGTCAAAATGGCAGATTTGATGTTATATGTTTTACCATAATAAAAAAAAGAAGCAGTCAGCTCCTTACATCCCCCCCACTCCCAATTCCTTGCTGCTTGGTAGGAAGCCCTCTCACCCTGGCCAAAATACAAATGGTTTATTTTCTGGAGAGGTAGAAGAGAGGGTCCATGGACAAGGGGATACCAGGCACAATTGAAGTCAGGGGTACCATATTGAAAATTGGGGGACACAAATGACTGAATGCAAACTGAATACTGAGACTCCCAGCCTCTCTCCTACTCCTTTTCCTCCTTGAATCCCAGAACACAGGCCTTTACCTTCCTAGCTGGAGACTGGAAGAATCCTCTTTATGGAACATGAGTGACTCAAGAAAAAAGACTTGAAGAGACTGATGTTGAGGTTCCCTAGCAAATGGCCTGTCATATCACTTGACAGTGTCGTTCACAGTCAGCAAGTCCCACCAATGGGCTCAGAGCTTCCAGTCCGTGTTTGAGGACCCTACTCTTATGTATGATCACCAGAAACCTGGGGAAAAACTCTAATGTGAAAGACTGAAACCCAAACAAGTTGTAGGCAGGCAGAAAAAGGCAACAGGGAGGAAATAGAGATTGAAGGGAGAAGAAAATGTCAATGAAAAAGGCTATCATAAATATCTTTAGAGACATAAAAGATGACACTACATCTATGAAACAAGAACATAATGATCTCCAAAAAAGAATGCTTTTAGAAATGAAAATCATGGTGGCAGAAATGAAAAACTCAACAGAGGGGTTAGAAGATAAAGCTGACCAAATTTCTTAGATACCATAAGCAAAAGATGGAAAAATGCAAAGCAGGAGAAAAAAATATATAAATCTATCTATCAATCAATCTAGGATGTTCAACCTCTGGATGATAAGAGTCAGAAGGATAAAACAAAGAAAATGGATGAGAGAAAATAATCAATAAAATAATTCAAGAAAATTTTCCATTACTTGAGAACATGAAAAATCAACACAAAAAGTTTTTATCATAAAATTTTAGAATACTATTGTATTAGTTTTCTATTGCTGTGTAATAAATTAAAATAAATAAAACCATAAACATAAGTAGCTCCAATCAACATACATTTATTATATCACAGTTTCCATGGGTCAGGGTTCTAGACATGGGTTAGCTGGCTCCTCTTCTCAGGGTCTCACAAGGTAGCAGTCCAGGCTGCATTTGCACCTGGAACTTGGGGTCCTCTTTCAAGCTTATGTGGTTTTTAGTAGAGTTCAATTCCTTGTGGTTGTAGGACTGAGGTCTCTGCTTCCTTAATGGCCGTCAGCTAGGGGCTGCTCTCAGCTCCTAGAAATCCCTCAGTTTCTTGCCATACTGCCCTTTCACAGGCCCTCTCACAACATGGCAACTTGCTTCTTCATAGCCTACAGGAAAATCCCTCACTCCAGTCTAAGACAGAGTCTTATAAGATGTAATCATATGAATGACTACCCCATCACCTTTGCCATAGAATGTAACCTAATCAAGGGAGTGACTATTACTTCACCTTTACCATATTCTGTTGGCTAGAAGCAAATCACAGATTGTGTCCACATTCAGATTATACAAAGGTGTAAGTCATTGGGGGTCATTTTAGTATTCTGCCTACCAGAACTGTGGACCAAAGGAAGCTCTTATAAGCTTTCAGAGAGAAATAAACAGGTTCATTAGAATGATCAGGAAGTAGAGTGATTCAGCCTTCTCAACAGCAGTGTTGGAAGCTATGGAGTAGTGCTATCAAAATTCTAAAGTGAAAGGATTTCCTACCTACAGTTCTATACCCAGTCAAGCTATCCATTGAGTGTGAAAATAGAGTATAGACATCGTTGGAAATAAAAAAATCTCAAATATTTACCTCCCATACACTCTTTCTTAGGAAGCTACTGAAAACTATGCTCTATAAATCAGAGGAGTAACTAACAAAAAGGAAGACATCTGATCCAGGAGACAGGCAATAAGGAGAATCTCCAGCACAATAGTGAAGGGACATCCTCCAAAGGGCAATCTGACCAGGTTAGAGCAGGTCAGAAGGCTTGGGAAGGGGTAATTCAAGATGAAATTGATAGGACAGCTGAGGTGAGTGAATGTGATGAAAAACTATTTAGGTAACTGGCAGGGAGTTTTCAGGTGAATTAGTGATAAGAACATAAAAATTAATCAAACAGAATAAAAGATAATTATTAACTCCAGGGATTTAAAAAATTATTCAGGAAAGGAAATGGAACTATGTGGCTCAGCTCTGAATAACTATAGATTCATTACAATGTAAATACCGAACATTAATCTAACCAGAGAAAATATAATTATATAGTCTGAAAGGATCGTGTTATGGGTTGAATTGTGTTCACTCCAAAGATGTTGAAGTCCTAACCCCTAGTACTTGTGAAAGTGACCTTATTTGGAAATAGAGTCTTTGGAGGGATCAGGTTAAGGTGAAGTCCTTAGGATGGGCTCTATTCCAATATGACTGGTGTCCTTATAAAAAGAGGAAATCTGGACATAGAGACAGAGACACAGTGAGAATACCATATGAAGATTGGTGTTAGCTGCCACAAGCCAAGGAAGGCCAAAGATTGCTGGCAAACCACCAGAAACTAAGAGAGAGGCATGGGACAATTTCTTCCTCATAACCCTCAAAAGGAACCAACCTTGCCGACACTTTGATTTTGGATTTATAGCCTCCAGAACTGTGAGACAATACATTTCTGTTGTTTATGCCATGCAGTTTTTGGTACTTTGTTACAGCACCCCTAGGAAGCTAATACAGGTGGGAAGTATGTGTATATTGGTCGGGGGCGGGGAAAGGAAGAGGAAAGAGCTAGCACTTCATCTTCTGCAGTGGGAAGTTAACAGATCATTCCTACAAATAAAGAATCAAGAAATAGCAGTATAAGCAGTAATAAATAAGCATGGTATTTAGAGATAGCAATGTAAATACCAAAGAATCATCTAAAAGAATTAAAAGTTGTTGCCTATCGGGGGCGGTTAAGGAGGTAGGGAGAAGGAGGGCTGGAGCTTGATGTTTATCATAAGAAAAGTCTTTGAATCAGATGACTCTTTACCTTAAGTGCGTAGACTGATAAAAATAAAAACTTAAAAAAATGTCCAATATATCAGCAATTATTAACTAGAAAAATAATAGAGAAGAAAATCCCTTTCACAAGGGCAATAAAGCCTATATAATGGTACCAAAGAATAATCCTGAACAGGACATGTGCCAGATCTTTCTGGAAAAGACTCTAAAATTTTACTGAAGGACATAAGTAAATAAAAACTGGACCCTGCTTTAAGCAGTGCACGTGATGGAGGAAACGGCAGATGAACGTTACAGCACAATGTGCAAGGAGCTATTTGATTGGGGGGAATGAGTGTCCAACTCTGCCTGGGGAAGTCAGAGAAGGTTTCTGCGGATGATGTGGACTTTGAGTGAAAACTTGAAAGACGGAGAGGGGTTGACCGGGTGGTGCAATGCTTAAGTGCGCACGTTCCGCTTCGGTGGCCTGGGGTTCGCAGGTTCGGATCCTGGGCGTGCACTGACGCACCGCTTGTCAAGCCATGCTGTGGCGGCGTCCCATGGAGGATTGGAGGAGGATTGGCATTGGATGTTAACTGAGGGCTGATCTTCCTCACAAAAAAAAGAAAGAAAGAAAGAAAGAAAGACAGCGAGTTCTCTAGAAGGTGTGGAGACATTCTGGGAAGAGAGCCCAGCCTGAACCAGCGGACATGTGTTTGCAGAATAGGAAAGTGTTTGACGTGAGGGAGCAAAGTGGGCATAATGGAGAATGGTGGGAGATGAAGCTGCACAGTGAGGCAGAAACCGAGTTATCAAAAGCCGTGTACGCACTGGGAGTGCTTTTCTATTTTATAGGAATGGGAGCATTGGAGATTTTCAAGCAGCAGAATGAGACAGAAGGTGATGTTTGTCTTGTGGAATAAGCATGTGGGTGACTTCTCAATACAAGATGTCTTATGGACAGATAGTCTGTGTTACTGGCTTAAATTCTTCAGACGGGCTCTCTAAGGACCCCTCAGTGAGCCATTGATCCAGGGACATTATTACATGGTGTTAGTAACTCACCTGAGGAGGTGAGCTCCGTATTCATCGCTAACACCCTCCAGGGAAGAGGCCCGGCCCAGGTGCAGGTGGATGGGGGCACAGCACTGGACCACTCAGAGCTCGTGGCTTCCACTGCTTCTCCTGCTTGTTGTTGAGAGTGTGGTGAAACACCACACAGAGACACTGCAGTGCCCACACAGGGATGGGCGGGAGGTGTAGGCTCTTCCTCCAAGGAGTCCCAAAAGCCCTATGATCAGCCATGTTATAAAGGTGAGCAATTATAAAAGAAAAAATGGTGACCCTTCTTAAGTCCAGGAAAAACAAGGGCTTTTGTATCAGTGTCGGCCTAATGCCCCTCTGTAGATGACCTTGCTCTTGGGTGGGAAGTAGATGGTCCTGGGTGCTGTGTGGCTGAGCACCGCTCAGTACCTCTGGGGCAGTGTCACCCTGAGAGAGGATGAGTGATGGGGAAGAAGGCAGCACACAGACCTGCTTCTGTGACTCTCTGGCAGTTGCTTACTTGGGCTGGCTTTCCCTGCCCCAGGTCACTGGACCTCAGCCTGTTTCTGTCACACTCTCCACCTGTGGTTCTCTAAATATCCTGGCTAGGTCCAGCCTCAGGGCCTTTAAACTTGCATATCCTGTTTTCTGGAATGTTCTTTCCCCAGTTCTTCACGTGGCTGGCTTCTACTCATTCTCTCGGGACGATATTATTGTGCAGTGTTAAGGGCAAGAACTCTGGAGCCAGCCTGCCTGGGTTCAAATCCCAGCTCTGCCACCTTGAGCAAGGTAACAGCTCTGTGGCCTGAGTGGATGAATTGTTGTGGGGATTAAATTAGTTGGTGTATATAAAGTCTTCGGATAATGCCTATTCCATGGTAAATTTATGTAAGAGTTAGCTATTATTATTAGTCAATAACGTATGTCACCCTGTGTTACAGTAGTCCACCCGCCCCAGTCATTCTCTCCTCTTACCCACTGAGATTACATTATTGATTTATTTGTTTATTGCTTCCCTTTCCACCACTAGAACACAAGAACCATGAGGACAGGGGCCCTGTCTGTCTTGTTTGCTGTTGTATGCCCAGTGCCTAAAGTAGTGGCAGGCACACAGTGGGTGCTCAAGAAATAGGTGTTGAATGATGTAATACAGTTAATGAACTTCTCTGAGCCAATAATTGTTTCTTGTGGGTTGTAAGTGGGTAAAGTGCTTCCAAGCTCATGTGTGGCATTACATGGCTTTTCCACAAAAACTAATTTCCTTCCTTGCTCCCTTGCTCAGACCCTCTAATAATATTACCACTTGAATCCATAGAGCTGTGGATATGATGATGTTAAAAGGTAAATTTATAAGCTGCTGTTATCTATATAAATTGTTTTCTAATAATATATGGGCTATATCCTGGTGTCTGGGTTTTTGCCCAATGGGCTAGTTTCAGCTCTGACAAAATCATAAATGTGTCTTTTCCTCTCAAAGAAGAGGGAGATATGACTTCTTATAGACAACAGAACCTAGAAGGAGCTGAGGTAGGGATACAGATGAAGAACAGCACAGCAGAGCCATGAAAACTGGGGGACAAAACTGGTAACAGATAACTTGCGGAGCTTGTCAGCTAAGGCAGGCCTTCTTCTCTTTTTGATGGAGAATAAATTCCCAGACTCCCTTGCAGCTAGATATGGGCATATGACTAGCCAATGGGATATAAGTGGAGGTGGTAAGTGGAGCTACCAGGAAGGTTCCGTTAAGGAACTTTTCTTCTTTTTCTTTTTCCTGCTGTCTGAGAATGAAGACATGACAGCTGGAGCTGGAGCAACCACGTTGGCTCATGAGCAAACAGAGGCCATGCTTGGTAGAGCTACAAGAGAGAAGGAGCCTGGCTTCACGGGGCTTTTGTGGAGCAGAACTGCCATTATCCCTGGACTATTCATCTGTCAGCTTTTTTTTTTTTTTTTTGTGAGGAGATCAGCCCTGTGCTAACATCTGCTAATCCTCCTCTTTTTTTTTTGCTAAGGAAGACTGGCCCTGGGCTAACATCCGTGCCCATCTTCCTCTACTTTATATGGGACGCCCCCACAGCATGGCTTGCTAAGCAGTGCGTTGGTGCGTGCCCGGGATCCAAACCAGCGAACCCCGAGCTGCCGCAGTGGAGTGCGCGCACTTAATGGCTTGCGCCACCGGGCCGGCTTCCTCTCAGGTTTTATTTGAGAGAGAAATAAACTTTTATCTTTTTAAGCCATTGTTATTTTGAATTTTCTACTACTCATAGCCAAACTTAATTTTAGCAAACACAGCATCATAATGGATAAATGCTGAACTAAATTTTGACCTATTAAATAAGAAATCGGCCTTCTGCCTGCAAACAGAAGGCCTTGACACAAGAGATGCAGACCAGTGTGGGTCAAGACCAGTGTAGGAAGAAAAGAAGAGGCTCAGCAGACTCCTGGGTGCACAAAATAAGAAAGAACCCAGGTCAGGTTAACAGGCAGTTCTCTTAGCTAAATCCAGTTAAACATTTCCTCAGTTCTTTAGCGATAAAAAATTAAAAATTAATACAACAGCCTTGCCAGTTAGCACAGAAATTCTTCTACTTAAGAACAGGTTACATTCTTTGTAAGTCCATTTGTTTGAGTCCAGAGGGACCAAGACCCTGGGAGCACTTCCACTTAATTAGAGTGTGAGTCCTTTGAAACTTTAAAACCAGCAGATGCTTTGTCTTCATGTTGATAAGTGTTTCATGGGCCATCTTTTCTCCACAGTAGATGAGTTCAGGGTATTAGGAAAGTCTGTGGAGCTGGGTAACTCTCTCCTGCCTCCACCGGCATCCCATGGAGTGCCTCTGCCGCCATGATAGCCTCACTTTCCACCTCCCCACTCACTCTGATGCTGTGCAGATTTGAAGGGCCCGGAGCTTAGGATCCACTCCTAGTTCTGAACCAAGGACCATGTCTACACCAACACCCACCCCATCTTCACTTCAGTTGTTTTTATCATTTATTGCCCATTTCCACCCCCATCTCCCCATAGACTGTAAGTTTCTCAAGGGTAAGGACTGTGTCTGTTTTAGTCACTAACATGTTCCCAGCAGTAGCAAGTATGTTTGGCTCATATTAGGCGCCTAATAAAATAGGTGCTGAATGAATGAATAAACACTTCAACAATGGTGCTTTCACCACATTCTGCCGCCAGGTCCTTGAGCAAAGTCCCAGCTTTCTCCTGAATTAATATCTGGCTCAGGGGCAGCCTACGTGGGTGCTCATCTTGTAGCGCCCTGCTCTCAAGTTCTTGCGTTTGTCCTTCTCCCTCCTCTCTTGCTGATTATCATGGATGGCTTATATGTAGCAGGTTAGTGCATGCTAAGCACTCTGTCCTTCTGAACCGTGCCTCCTTTTGGAACGCATCACAGCACGTGAGTGCAGCGTCATTATTTTTTCTCAGCACTTTCAGTCTTTTATTATCTCCTCTTTCAATTCCATCACAATGGCACACCTTTTATTTCAGGCACTTTGAAACATTTTCTGCTTTTGTGCTCGCTGGACACCGTTGAATTAATCATGTTTGCAAAATACCTCAAAACTAAGTAGAAACTCAGCGAGATTGCCATTTTTAAACAAAGGACTCTATGGTCCAGACTGGAAGGACCTTGCATTATAACTATCACCCTCTGTTGGTGGGAGGCCAAGTTGATGTGATCTTATTTTGTGGCTTTGTATCTAGGTAAGTTTGTAACTTGGAAATTCATAAGTAGGGAATTTTTTTTTTTAATCTGTAGTTTGTTGGATTCAATTATACTTAGATTAAATCCAGAGTATAATCTCTTTTAATGTCTTTCCATGGGGTGTGAGTTCAAACATTCTTATTTAATCCTTTGTGTTGAATCCCCAATGTCTGGGAAATAAAGTATTCTACTGAATATTGCTATGGTTTGGTTTGTCCAAATTGTGCTCTGTGGGGTGGTAATAGGTGTTCCCACCCAAAAAATGTCTGTGACAAAATGAATTTGGGAGCCCTGGCATACCTCACTCTGGGATATTCACAATGTGTATTATCATTTAAAAGGCTCTGCTTGACCAATGTGTGTTATCACTTAAACGTCTTTTTTTTTTTTTTTTAAACCTGGAGTGTCTCAAACTTGCTTGACCATAGAACTTTTTCCTCATGTAACATCTTGTGTTTCAACATTTTTAGGGACATGTTGAGATATATATTTATCTGGTAGATCATATGTTTCTTGGAGTCAAGATTCTCGTGCAAAAGGGGCCAAAAGCATAATCACAGCACTCCTGACAGAATACTGCCTTTGCAAAGCTCATTTCAGTCCTGGTGTGCAACACTTTGAACCAGCCCTGCTACAGAAGACAAGACCTGCTTAACATTCTGGAAAGGGTCCTCATGCTGTTTAGTTCAGTGATACTGAACACCTTTCCCCAGCACATAATGCAATATCTCAGCAATTGTTGCATTTTGTGGAAGAGAAACCTGAGAAAATTCTGGCAGCTCCAGAAGGCTTGAAGCACTTGTTTTGTTTTTTGAGTAGGCTCATCTTGGCTTGCACACGTCTTAATCTGAGTAAGGCGAGTATTATTCACAGTGTGGGTGTGGCAGCCCAGGAGGACAATGATAGAACACCCAGTTTCACATTTTTCTTTATTTGGTTGTACATCCTATGCATCAACATGATAGAAGTTGTTCCAATGTCCTTCCAAGAGCTCAAGCTGGAAAGACCCTGTTGTTGGGACATTTCTTAAATACTAGTCATCACACCAGAATTCTAGAGATTGTGTGTATGTGTGTGTGTGTGTGAAGCAGGGAGTGAGGGTGAGTTATAAAACATTAAAAAATTTCCTGGGTGTTAGGAATTTAAAATTGAAGGACCCAAACTTAGAAAACTTCTGTGGGAATGATGACATTATTGGGCATTTACACTCTTACCCTGGACGATGGTTTGTGCAAGGTCAGAGTTTGCAACTCTCAGCCTCTAACTACTCTGTCAGAACTGCAGGAAGTCAGCTGACTGTGGGTACTGGCTGTGGACACTCTTGAATCGCATTATTCCTAATGCTTTTAGAGTTTCCCTTAAATCCACATAAGTGATAGGTATTAGTCCTGTCAATATCCCAAAGCCAACTGGCCACAGGTGACCAACCTGATGATTTGTTTGACTTGATGATCAACAGCTCCAACTTTCTAAACACATTTTTTTTTCTTTTTGTGAGGAAGATCAGCCCTGAGCTAACATCCATGCTAATCCTCCTCTTTTTGCTGAGGAAGACTGGCTCTGAGCTAACATCTATTGCCAATCCTCCTCCTTTTTTTTTTTTTTTGTTTTTTTTCCTTCGCCAAAGCCCCCAGTAGATAGTTGTGTCATAGTTGCACATCCTTCTAGTTGCTGCATGTGGGACACGGCCCCAGCATGGCCGGAGAAGCGGTGCGTCGGTGCGCGCCCAGGGTCCAAACCCGGGCTGCCAGTAGCAGAGCGCGCGCACTTAACCGCTAAGCCACAGGGCCGGCCCGTCTAAACACATTTTTTTAAGGTTAAATTTGTGACTTTCAAGTGAACTGACACAGTGGATGAATTCAGAGGAATGACCTTCGTATGTGTTTAAGTCCATGGAGAATATTTTTGGAAATCTATTGATAACTTCCTGTCCTTGGGCTGTTCCATTGGCACAAATATCTCGGACATGGATTCCCAGGCTCAAGAGGCTTTTGTGCTGCTACTGTAATGATCATCATCAGCATCATGACCAATCCTTACATTTGTAAAGCTGTATTCATCAGGACTCTTGATGGCAACTGATAGCAACCCGATTCAATGGCTGAGCACAATGAGGCTTTATTTGCTCACAAAGGTTAAGAGTCCACAGGTAGAGCTAGATTCAATCAGTCTATCTAAATAACACCTTCCCTTCAGTCTTCGTGGCACTTATCATTACCTGGCATTATATTATGTATCTACTTTGTATTTATTTATTGCCTGGGGTTCCCACTGGAATGCAAGTTCCAGTAGGGTAGGGTCTTTCTTTTGTTCGTCACCAAATGCCAAACATCCAGAAATGGACATAGAATATAGGAGGAACACTATAACTAGTTGTTGAATGAAAGAACTAATGAATGGATTCATGCAGGTGCTCAAATGACATTATTGGAAATTTGTCTTTAAACATCTTTTGTCCTGCTCCTCTCTCTGTTGCTTTCATTCTTTAGAAGCCTCTTCCCTTGTGGGGACAAGATAGCTCCCAGCAAAAATGGAACTTCTTTTTCTCAATAGAACCAACAAAAGGCTCACTGGTCATCTTAGGTCATGTGACCATCCCTCATCGAATGAGCATGGCCAGGGGCATGCTGTTGGCCCCAGTGAACCACAGAGTCTGAGGGCTGGGCAGACCTGATAAGAAACTTGGCTAAAATAATAGAGTTTATTAATTGCTCTCAGTTGCACTTTATCAACTGATCCTCACAAACCTTGTGAGGAAAGTAAAACAGATATCACCATCCCCAATTTATGGATGAGGAAGTTGAGGCTCAAGAGGGTATGCTTCTTTGAGCAATTAGGAAGTGGTGGAGCTCTGTCTTGTCTTCAAATCTTTTCGGGCTTGACCCAGCATTCTTTCTACTGCATCAGATCACCTGGCAGAATACTTCTCCATGTGGAGGAAAATGACATGTGGCTTATTGCAAAAGGGGCTGAAAAAGTGGGAAAAGGTAAGAGATTTGATAAAATCCTTAAGAGGTTTTCACTTCTCTGGCCAGGTGACTTTATTTCTCTTGCTGATCTCTGTGGAGCCAACTGGTTGGAAAATGACTGGTAATAGCTAAAAGGTTTTGCCCAGTATGGGAAAGTGAGTGCTCAGGATGGTCTGAGGAGAGAGTAGCAAAAACAGCAAATTCTCTGAGCCTGATGACTTGAATCTGGAAAAAATAAATGGCATCATATTTAGGCAATTCACAATCCCCTCTGAGCCATGTGGAAGCGCAGAAGTTTATCTTTCTGTCAGCTTTGCACACATGTATAGAATACCAATTTTAAGAGATGAGAGGAATCTCAGGGAGCATCTAGACCTGTAATTCTCAGCTGCCATTTTATGGCCTGCTGAGCCAAAGTTTTAGCACCTCATGCCTGTTCCTCCCCCTGCCCACGCCCCCCCCTCTTTCTTGATCACAGTAGCTGTGTCTCTTTTGCTTTCTCCTTCTGGGATCAGTGTTAGAACATTTATAGGGTTTACCAGTTCACAGTATAATTTTGACTGGAAAACATCTATCTGGTGGTTTCACGGTTGGAGGACTGGGCTGGGAAAAAGTAAAGTTACTTGTCCAAGATTGTGGTGATAAGCAGAGGAACTGAGCCTTAAAACCAGACTTTTTTTCCCTAAACTTCAAGTTGTTTCCAGTAAACAGTGCTTCTCAACCCTGCTGGGTCCCATCCCAGGGGTTTTGCCTTCATTGGTCTGAGGTGTGGCTGAGGTATTTGGACTTTCAAAGTCTCCCTGAGGGATTATAATGTTAGCCAGGGTTGAGAACCTGAACAATACCCCACTGCCACTTCATGCGGCAAAATGCAAGGCTGTTGCTCGCTCCAGGAGAGGGTAGAGGAACTCAGGTAGAAGCAAATTGGAGAGTATTTGAGGAGATTATACGAGAAAGAGAGAGATCTAATATCTTTATGTAAGCTGCCTGAACTGATGGAGGACATCCATGTTGGCTTCTTGATGCAGACTGTGTAGGAGACAAGGCCACTGTTAGCCCACAGTGTTTTCGTGCAAATTAGAAAAAGATCCCCTGTAGGGAGACTCAGCCCTAAAGGCGCCATGATTAGCAAGAGGATGGTTGCCTTCTGAATTATAAAAAGGACTCCCTCTGCCTTAAGGATAGAGTTTTGCACCAGGTACGTGGCCCAGTGAGCAGAACAAGGATTGGGTTTCGGCCTCCACGTGCCCCCTTGTATGGGTGCCTTGTGCAGTGAACAACCTGCCCGAGAATGGGGCAGCCTGGGAGGGGGAAGTCCAACCAACTAGAATTCCATTCAACTGCAAGCTGAGTGTCTAACACTTTCTAGACTTGCCTTACTGTTAAATTCATGTGTTGGCACACAGGGAGAAACACATGGGGTCCTACTACTCTACTCCTTGAACTGATAAGGAGAGATTGGTTGATGAAGATATGATTAGAGTCTTTGAGAAGCTCCCATGCTATCTCGAAGTGGATGAAGCTAGGCATAATCAGACATATTCCCTAAACCCTAAGAAGGTGGAGCTGAGTAGAACTAGAGAAAAGACAGCCAATCCATAGCACAAGACTTAAAAAATAAGATGGCTCAAGAGAATTGGAAGATTGTTAAAAATATAACCCTTCTAAAATATTTTTTCATGTTACAAAACCAATCCAAACTAATTGCAGAAAACGTAGAAAATAGAAATGAGCCAAAAGAAGGAGAGCCATTACTCAGAAATAACCACTAAGAGTTTTTTGTTTATCCTATCAGTCTCTTTCCTATGCTTATAGATACATTTAGGATATATTTATACATACTGCAAAACGGGATCATATGTATAGACTGTCTTGTAATCTGCTTCTTAACTTAAAAATATGCCACAAACATTTTCTAAGTAATTAGCTATTCCCCTACCTTGTTATTTTAATGGTTGCATGGTAACCCATTTAATGATTCTATCATAATTGATTTAATCAATCCCTATTTTGGAATTTACATTATTTCCAATTTTTTAGTATTATAAATAGGGTTTGATGAACAGTCTTTGAGTTTTATCTCTTGCCATATTCCTGAATAAATGCTTAGAAGTAAAAATCAGGGTCAGATACATCTTGCCAAATGACTCAACAGGAAGATTATACCATTTTCCACTCCCATCAGCAGTGGATGAAAACGTGGGTTTCCTAGAAACCCCTCCAACGCGGGTCAGAACAATATCTCGGATTTAGCAGTGATGCCTCTAAATGAGATGCAGTGGGATGCCCTTCCTGGGATGGAAAGGCAAAGGTTGAGACCTTGAAAATGGGCAGTCCCAAAGAGCAGGTTCCAGGAGTGTGTTCTCACACAGCAAGTTTTCGGAAAGACGTTCATCTCCCCTGTGCTGAACAGGTCAGAGGAAGCATCTGAGCCTGCGGAGCATTTCTGCCCATCGTCACAACACCAGGGGCAGAGTTCCTTCTAGGTATGGCGTTCATAGATGTCCTCACTGCATGCGCCTCGGTTCCCAGCACTGCCTGTGAGCACAGTGGGAGTGGTGGGGTGGGGGGGACGTGCTTCTGTAGAGGAGTTAGACGACCTGGGAGGGACATGATCAGTTCCCTCCCTGAGAGTGCTGGGAGGCATTCAAAACGTTGCCAAGTGAGGAGGACGCAGGGCTCTTTTCTTAGAAACCTCTCCTTTTCTTTTTTTTTGGTAATAAAGTTTAATTTTCATCATAAAAATAATGTACATTCTCTAAAGAAAATGTGGAAAATATAGGCATATAAAGTGAAGGAGAAATCATGCATGGGCATACTACCCAAGGACAAATGTTGGTACATGTCTTTCCAGTCCTTTGTGTGTGGGAACATGTTGTGTGTGCAGTTATTCTTTTTATATAGTTGTAATCTCACTGTCTACATTATTTTTCTATCCTGAAATTTTTCACTTTAACATCATGTGCATTTTCCATGTTATTACATAGTCTTGATAAAGATTTTTTGATTATGTGATTTTCAGTTGTGTGAATGGGCCACCATTCATTGTTCAGCGTTAATATTTAGACTATTGTTTCAATTTTGCAGATGAGGAAACTGAGACCTATAGGAGATACAAGATTTACCCCGAATCACAAGACAGGTAAGAGGAACAACCAACATTTTATCCATTCCTCTATTAGTTAATTATTCATTCATTCAACAGACACTGATAGAGCACCTGCTATTGTATCATATGCTGTAAGGCCTTTAGGAGGCAAAAACAGTATTCCGGCTCATGTGATATTTATAGATCAGTGGACAGTACAACCTCATTGGAGCTATTACAGAAAAGTTCCTTGGTTCTATTAGAGCTCAGAGAAGGGGCACATACCCAGTCTGGGGTCTGGGAATGCTTCCTGGAGGAGGTAATGTCGAAACTCAGTCTTACAGGAAGAGTGAAAGTTTGGGAGAAGGGTAAAGGGAGCAGCCACGTAAATGTCTAGAGGTGAAGGGAGCATGATGTACTCTGGGAACTCCAAATAATTGGCCACGGTGCTTGTCAGGAGAGGTGGGGCTGGATTTGTAGGCGGGAACCAGCTCATAATGAGCTTCTATGGCCTGCCAAGAACTTTGGACTTGATCCTGAAAGCAATGGGAGATTGTGGGTGCATCTTAGGCAGGAGACTTGCATAATCCTATTTGGATTTTAGAAGGAACCACTGATGTCATGGAGGAGAATGGATTGGGGATATTGGAGTCAAGAAAACCTGTTGGGAGAATATTCAGATAAGAGATATTGGCTCCCACTGAGTTCGGATAGTTGGGATGGAGGGGAAGGTATGGATTTAAGAAATAATTAGAAGGCAAGACAGAGAGCAGACACAACTTTTTGAAGTCTGTGTAGAGGACAGGGCAATATGATGACATCATTGAGTTTGGAAATCCATGAGGGGAAGTGATAATAAGCTCTGTCTTGGAGCTCTGTCATGGATTTATTTTGAGGTGCCTGTGGGACCAAGCCAGCAGTTGGATAGAGAGAGGTGAGAGGTTTCGGTGGAGATAAAGATTAGCAGTCATCAGGGTAGGGGTGATGTTCAAAGCCTGAAGGAGGATGAGAATCAACCAGGAAGAGAGCAGAGCAGTGATTGGTAACCTATTGGCAACCATGAACCCTTTCATGGATCTTATGTAACCCATGAACCCGAAATTCAGAAGTGTACAGAGAAGAGTTTAAACAGTTTAAATAATTTTCTTGGAGTTTATATGTCCTCTGAAGCTCATCCATGGTGTAGAGTGAGAAATGAAGTCTAAGGCATCCTTCTGGAGGACACCAGTATTTCAGGGGCAGGTGGTAGAAGGGAAACCTTTAAAGGAAACGGAGAAAGAATTGCTTGGGTGGGGGTGGAGGCAGGATGAAAACAGTAAGAGAATGATGTTCTAGAAAGAGGGAAAACGGTTTCATGAAGAAAAAGTTGATCAACAGTGTCAAAGGGTTAAGGTTAGGGTTAGGTCAGTGTCAAATGAAGCTGAAGCTCGGTAGGCTGAGCACCAAGAACATGGAAAAGACCCAGACTTCCAGTTCACAGGCCAGTGTTCTCCCTGCACCCTACTTCTCTTTTGTGGCTCTCATTTAGAATCTCAGGGGAGAGAGCATGCATCCATCACAAAGAGCCACTCTTAGTTTGTAACAGGACTTGCTTTGAGCATATTCGGTACATGAGAATAGGAAATTGCAAATAGGTTCTGGGCTGAGAATGTGTGGTTGATTATTGTCCTTAATTCTCGATGCCTGCATATATCCAGGCCCTTTGCTCTGAGGCTTTGTAACCCCTTCCACAAAAGGGCAAGTATATTCCCTGCTCCTTGACTTTTGGCTCAGCCGTATGACTTGCTTTGGCTAGTTGGGTATTAGCAGACCTGACGCAAGAAGGAGCTTGGAATGCCTTGTGCAGTTGGTCTTGCTCTCCTGAGTTTCTGTCATTGCCTTGAGAACATCCTGGCTGGCTCACTGCTCCCAAAGGCAGATGAGAGACACGTGGAGCAGAGCCATCCCTAGCCGACCCACTGACTCCTGAGTGACAAAGATGTGCTTGGTATTGTATGTCACTGAGACTTTGAGGTTCTTTGTTTCAGGGCCATCAGTGAGTTCTATGGCACTCCTTCAGTATAGCCCTTTCGGTTTCACAGAAGCTTTCACCTGTCAAGCAGCACCTGTGAAAGCTTCACAGAGCTTTCCTGGGTCTCCTCCTCAGGGTCCCCACTCCTGAGTCCCTGCTGGGTCATTGCTCCACTGCTGCTGCCGTAGACTCACTCCCCCAGCTCCCAGGACCTGACCTGGGGCAGGAGGGACTGAAGCAGCTCCAGCCCCACTTCCCATTGCCCAGGCTACTCATTTCAGAGACAAGCCCAGCATGATCCGGCACTCATTCATATCTGCTGTTTCTTACACATACCTGAGGCCCAGTCCCAATCAGGTGCCCTTCTGTTCTAACTGGGATGAATTAAAGAATTCTTTCAACACATTTTATTGAAGTGCTACTATATGCCAGACTGTTAAAAGAAAACTTTCTTTCTCTTTTTTTTTAAGCAAATAGTTGTTTGTTTTCATGTAAAACTCACCCAGTGCAATGACTGAAATGGAGCTGGTGATGCAGTGATGGCAAACACATAGCTGTTCTAGAAAATACTGTAGTGAATATATTTGTGCATAAATCTTGGTTTCCACTTTTAAAAAATTTCTTATAATTTTAATTACAAAAGTAATGTGTGCATGTTTTAACAAATTAAACTATCAACTTACTTTTAAATTTTAAATTAATTGACAGCAGCTTGGTTTGTGTATCTCCCAGGGAACTGTCTGCTGGGTAAAGCGAGGCTCAGCTATGGCTCAGTCCTGTGATGTGTTTGGTGTCGGGCCTGGCATGGGGTGAACTCCCAAGACACAGTAACTGCTGTTGTTATTACCGTCCGCATCAGCACCACAAACCAGCAGACCCTGGTGCTCAGTCTCTGCCTTTCTCTGCCAAGGTGATGCTGTCCAGGCCCTTCCAAGCGGGCCTTCCGGCTGCAACCTCCTGGGCCCACCCTTTGCACCCCCCTTGGGACTGCAGATGAGCAAAGTGCCTGGTGTTGCCACTTGCTGGCTTTCGCCCAGAGGTGCTGGGTCCTGGTCAGCAGGAAGCCTTCCTCCGGGGGCCCTCTGCTCTTGCCATTCTGTGGCCTGCATTACTCACTGCTCCCCAGAGATGGAGATGCCTCCCTAGGCCCTCCTCTCCTCTCCTTCTCCATCCTCCCAGGCATGCAGTTGCTGTCCAGGTCCTTGCAATTCCCAGGCATGCAGTTGGTGTCCAGGTCCTTGCAATTCCCAGGCATGCAGTTGGTGTCCAGGTCCTTGCAATTCCCAGTCCTCCTCTCCCTTGCATAGACTCATGGAACTGTCCTCTCCTTCCGATTGTCTTGCCACTTTCCAAAGCTCAGGATGGCAGAAACTCCTGCCATTGAAACGGCCTCCTATCTGGTCTCCCTTCCTCCAGCCTCTACCTGCCGTTGCCTGGTTATTTAATTAGAGCCTGATGAGTTCAAGTGTATCTTGAGTCCTGTCTCCTAATGCTCAGAGCCCTTCCACGGCTTCCCACGGCCTTACTGAACCATTCTCAGTTGCTTTAAGGCTCACAAAGATTTAACCTGAAACTACTTTTCCAGCCCTTTTCTCTTGCCTGCTCCTCAGGAACAGGCAGTGGACAGTCCCTTGAACATGCCCCTAACTCTCCACCCCCTGGGTCCTGCTCATGCTCTCTCCCGTGGCGGGAATGTCTTTCTTCTGTCCCTACTTGTCCACCCCGCCCATTTTAAGAGATGTTCAAATGCCCCTTCTCCATGAACATTTTCTTATTTCTTCAATCAGAATTGATTTCGCTTTGCTCTGCGTTCCTTGGCACCATCACTCCTCTGGACCAGGATTTCTCCACTTGCTCTATTGAGATTTAGGGGGTGAATAATTCCTTGTTGTGGGAGCTGTCCTGCACCTTAGAAGATGTTTTGCAGCATTCCTGGCTTCTACCCACTAGATGCCAGTAGCACCTCCCTGCCTAGTTGTGACAACCCAAAATGCCTCCAGCCATTGCCCAAGGTCCACGAGGGGGTGAGGGTGGGGGGACAAATCACCCCCATGTGAGAACCACTGCTCTAGAGTAATATTTATGCAACAAATCCCCTGCCACACTCATTTTGTGTCTCACCTGGGATGATGCTACTTATTCAGGCTGGGCTCTTTCAAGCCTCTGAGCTTTTTGTTCATGCTGTTCCCACTCCCAGGAATGCCCTTCCCCTCCCTCCTTCATCTGATTTCTTTCCTAGCTTTCAAGGCCTGGATGGCAGGCTGCCTCCCTTTGTAGTCTTTTCCAACCAACCTCCTCTTTCCCCAGGCAGAATGGATGGCTCTGCTCCTTGAATTCCCTCAGCACTTTGCACAAACCTTGATCACAGCGCTCACCAGACTATGTGCCGTGTTATAGAAAAATAGTTTAAGTGGTTGTTTCCCCAAGTGGAATGTGAGTTGTGAGTGGCAGGGACTGGGCCTGCGGAGGCCTGCCCAGGTGTGCCAGGGCCTGCACAGGTCGGAGCACCGAGCACGGGCTGTGCATGGGGTGGGTATGCACGTCCAGGAACAGCAGTGCCTGAGCTCCAGTCCTGACTTGAGCTGTTACCAGCCATGTGGTTTGGGTGATTGTTCAAGCTTCTCTGGAGCCTTAACCTTCCTCTCTGTAAAACCGCTTTAATAAGGGCATCTATCTTATGGGGTTGTTTTAAGGATTTAGCAAATTAATACATGTAAAGTGCTCACCTGGTACCTGGCATATAGAAAATGCTCAGTAAATCTTAGTAATGAATGAAGAATGAATGAATGTTGAACTGGGCTGCACAGGGAAGCCGCATGCACAGCTGGTACCTCCGCCTTAGAGCGTGGACGCTGCCCCGTGAACGGAGCCTTTGGCAAGGGGTACAGCCTGCTCAGGGAGAGGGGCTGTGGGCTCACTTCACCGTGAGGGAGCCAGGCTGGGCGGAACAAGGACAGACATTAAAAACCTATTTTCTCACTGGGCATAAGTAATTGGCAAAAAAGCTCTAAATCCATAGCTGTCAGGTGAAGTCATTTCCGAGAGCAAAGGCTGGAGGGAGAGAGCTGGCAGGGGAGCTGGGGTGGGAGCCAGAGGAAGGGAGAGACTTGCAAAACAAGGCGCTGGAGAGGCCAGCACAGAAATCCTTCTCCTTCCCTCTCCCAGACCGGACCGTTCTCCTGTTATCAACCCTCCCTCATTTTTTCTTTTTGTTCTCTGGAAGAAGAGATTTCTAAGGTAGTAAAAGGATGAAAACCAGCCCTGGAATTATTTAATGAGCCAGAATGAATTGCATTTGAAATCATTTAAATGGGATCTGGGAGCATTTAACTGCGGCTCGGGATCTTAACTAGAGTAGAAGAAGATCTTTGTGCTAATTGCTGGCAATGATATTCCTACAGAGAGGGAGAGATAGCAGCGAGCAATTAGCAGACAAGGGGTAATTTTGGAGCCTGAGTTGCTTGGCTGGGAGAGTGAACACCTTGGTGTTGCTGCCTGGGGAGCCAGAGTCCCCCGGCAGGGGGCAGGCAAGGCCTGGGACTCTGGGTGGGGAGGGGAAGAGGAGGAGGGATTCAAGGGGAGAGGTAGGGGACCAGGTCAGGGCTTCCAGCAGTGGAGGCAGGGTCCAGAAGCTTTCTGACGGATGGGCAGAGGGTTGGGGATCTCCAGAAGGGATGCAAAGTTAGGTTTCTAGCCTCCCAGGGATCCCCTGCCCCACCTCCCAGAACACCAGCTTTGGGAAAGCAGTGAACTTTGCCCAGATTCCAGGCGAGGAGCAGGGCCAACCCCATTTCAGTTCTTTCTGTCCTGTTCCACGCACCTTACCTAGAGATTGCTCTGTTGGTTGCCTCTCTCATCACCATTTTTGTTGTGGAGGGTAGGATCCTATTTGTTAGCTATATGATGGACAAATAACCTTGAAGGTATTATTAGCCCCATTCTACAGATGAGAAAACAGAGGCTTTCCCTTGTGACTTAGTTGAGGACCCATAGTTGATGAGAGTCAGACTGACCTAAGACCTAGGAGTGTGTCCTGAACATCAGTCAGCTAGTAGTCGTTGTCACAGTGTTCAGACAAATGTGAATGCCATCATCCCTGTCTTCTAGGATGAGTCTACGAGGCTCATACTCCAGAATCATTAATAATTGTGAAAGATTCAAAATGCTAACTTCCATATGAAAGGTACAAATGAAATCCAGAGGAGAGAAGGGTCACTTCTGAATGGCTGACCAGCAAAGGTGTCACCTTGGAGTATGGGTAGAATTTGGACATGTGGAGTCTGGAGGAGAGACGCTGCTAAGAGAGGGTATTATTTGAGCAAAGACAGGAAGGTGAGAAAGCGTGGGACATGTATGGGAGACATCAGATGTTTCTGTACGTCTGGAGAGGAGGTAGAGCTAGTGGGAGAGTTGGGGTCAGATAATAGAGAGTTCTGCGTGCTGAGTTGATGCATGTGAACCTCATTGTGCAGGCGGTGGGGAGCTATGGATGGTTTTGGAGCAGGGGAGCAGCTGCAATAGAATAATTTGGCAGTAGTGTGGGGGAGGGCTCACAGTGGAAAGAGGACGACTGTTGGAGCGAGTTAGATTGTTGTAGTAGCCTATGAAAGAGGCTCCAGGAGTCTGGATGGGGGCCGTGGTGGGGGATGGAGAGAAGAGCCCTCGCCCATCCATTGCTCTGCCCTCAGCACCAGCACACTGGCTGTCATAGGTGTGCTCTGAGGTCCTCAGCAGTAGTTAGACCTCAGCCTGGATTGTAAACCCAGATCACGGACAACAAGTGTACAAAATATGGGACACAAGGCTAATGTAGCCAAGAGGTCATCTGGTCATCTGGACCAGTCCTTGCTCTTGGCAGATGACAACCAAAGCCACCCAAGACCATGGTTGCTTACCCTGTGTATAACTGCACAGTCTCTCTTCCCTCAGAGGTCTGCATTTAATCATCCTGACAGTCCAGAAAGCCTACGCTAGCACTTCCTCAACTCTGAGCAGGAGAATTTTCTCTTAGATGTTGGCAGAGGGAAAGTGTTGCCTCCCAGGTGTGGCTGTGACTCATCCCTGGAGTTGGGCAAACAGAGACCCGTGTGGAGGGGGTTTCCATTTAAGTATGGAAACAGGGGGTTGGACCTCATGATCTTTAGGTCCTTTCCCACCCCTGATTCCTAAATTTCCCTCATTGTGCTGCATATTCCTTTCATTCTATCTTCCATGCCGCCTCCTCCAGGAAGACTTCCTTCACTCTCCACAGCCATTTCATGCCTCTCTAAAGACCTGCTTTCTGGGAGAGTTGCCTACAGATAGATTTGTGCCTGATTTGGGGGCAGAGCCCGTGTCTTGTACTTCTTCCCTGTAAGACCAGCAGAAGGCATGATAGAGAGAAATTTGTTATTAATACTTTGTTATTTTGCTATGATAAATAATGCTAATAATAATAATAATTAAAGCTACCACTGCTGACCATATGGTGAGCATCTCAATATATTATTTCTAATTCTCAAACAAACCTGCAAGGGTGGTATCATTACTACCATTTTGAAATGAAGGAAGTGAGACTCAGAGAGGCCAAGTCAGTTGACCTCTGTCCTGTGGCTGGGATGGGAGGCATCAGGATTTGCTCCCCGCTGGGGCTGGCCAGCTCTGACGCCAGCTCTCTCCCTCTGTCTCTTGCTGTCTTTTGGTGGAATTGGATTATCATGATCATGCTTCCAAATATCATCTCATGGTTGGATAGAATAATCATAGCAAACCATAGTGCGTGTGCTGAGCTTGTGCCCTTGTCCTTCTGAAGGTCCACTTAAGAGGTTAACCCACGAGAGGAGGTTTGCTGGTTGTTCTAAATCCTCTGATAATGCAACTTTCCACAGCTCTAGGCTGCTAGGCAGAATGTTCAGGGCTGGAGGCCTGCACTTAACAGCTTCCAACTCTGAGCAGAGGTTGTGAGGAAATGCTGTTGCTCTGAGGTCTTCCAGCCCATAGGTGGAGCTGTTGGACCCTGGGAAGTCCCATGTGGTGGGCAGATGGAGGGAGCCATGCAGGCCAGTCCCAGCTCAGTTCTATAATAGAGAAGGCGTCTTTATTTTATAACTGCCAGTTTGTACCTCTTGCCCCCCTTCACCTGTCTTGCCCACCCCTCATACCCCTTCCACTTTGACAATCATCATTCTGTTCTCTGCATCTATGAGTTTTGTTTTGTTTGTTTGTTCTGTTTCTTAGATTCCACATATAAGTGAAATCATAGAGTGTCTTTCTCTGTCTGACTTATTTCACTTAGCATCATACCCTCAAGGTCCATCCATGTTGTCACAAATGACAAGATTTCAAGTCATGGGGATGTAATGTATGGCATGTATTACTGTAGTCAATAATACTGTATTGCGTATTTGAAAGTTGCCAAGAGAGTAAATCTTAAAAGTTCTTATCAAATGAAAAAAAGATTTGTAACATTGTATGTGACAGATGGTAACTAGACTTATTGTGGTGATTATTTTGCAGTATATACAAATATAGAATCATTATACTATATACCTGAAACCAATATAATATATGTCAATTATACCTTAATAAAAAAATATGTTTATGAAAATGGTAAAAAAAAAAAAAAAAAAGAAAGGGAAGGCACAGTGGTGTTTGTAAGAATGGACCCTGGAAACAACCTAAATGACCACCAAGATAGGCCTGGTTAAATAAATTATGATACACCCACATAATGGAATGCCATGTAGCCATTAAACATTATGACATAGATTTATGTTGATTGATATAGAAATATATCTCACAATACATTTTGTTGAGGGAGAAGCATGCCTCAGGACATTTGATATATATAGCATTATCCCCAAGATATAAAATTGTGAAAGAGAGACAGAGATGGATAGTAAGCAGGATGTTCACTGAAACTATTAACAGTGTAGATCTTTTTAGGTGGTGAGATTTCAAATGATTTTCACTTTATTCTTTTCTACTTTAACCTTATCTTTAATATGTGAATTTTTAAAATAACAAGCACGTGTTATCTTTGCAATTGGGAAAAATAAGGTTGTTTTTCATCTGAAAATTTTTGAAAATGTGTAAACTGATCAAAACCGAAGTTGTCACTGACTCTTGCCACACACAGTCCCTTTCAGAGTGTAGCCACCTCTGATGTCTCATCTGTGTGTCAGTGACTAGTTATTCCCTCACAGAGGAGAGGAGATGTTTGTCACCAGTGTTAGAGACAGGAAAAGCAGAGGAGGACTTTTTGGGGGCAGTTCCGGGACCTGTTTTGGAGCTCAGGGCCAGCGTGTGGTCTCCCCGCCTCTCTGCCCCGGCTCAGCTCCCCGCTTCCTTCTCCAGTTTCCACCCCCACCCTCCACTCCCACGTCTTCACCCCCTCCTGGTGTCTCCAGCAGCTTTCATCTCCACAAATTCTATTCAGCAGCAAGTCCCTGAACTTTCTAATTGAGATCAGAGATAAATATAGTGGGAAAGGAAGGAGGGAGAGGGAGGAGGCCTAGTTTTAATTTGCAGCATTTCCCATTAATAACAACTTCTAATTAAAAAGTCTCCATCTCCCAGCCGAAGTCCAAGAGAAAAGTCTCCCTAGGTCTGTCTGTCTGGAACCTTTGTGCCAGCGAGTTCAGAGTGCGGATTTCTGCAGCAGCTGAGCCCTTTCTGCCAGAAGCCATAATTAAGCTGGAAAGGAAAAAAAAAAAAAAAAAAAAAAGGATGTCGTCTAAGATCATAGGGATCTTCCCTTGCTGCAGTCCTAGAAGGAGGCTGTACACCTTCCTTGGCCAGTGGTGCCTGCCGGGCCATTCGTCTTAGAGAAGGTGGCCAGGCCGGAGGAGCGAGGAGATGTGGAGGGGGTGGGGAGTTTGGAGAGCTGCAGAAGCTAAGTGTCAGGCACAGGGGGGCAGGACAGTGAGCTCTGAGAGAGAGTTCTCTCTGCCTCGATCCAGGGTGCGTCTGCCTCATTTTTCCCCCGTCTCTTTTCCCAAAATTTCCTCTGTGGAGGCTGCATCCTTCTGTGGTTTGTGGGCCTGTGTGTGTGTACGTGTAGGGGGCGTGCTGGTGCTGCTGATGGAGGAGCGATGGTTGTTAATAGTCTAAGATAGTAGGATGTGCCATTTAGTATTGATCTAAATACAAGTTTATTTTTTTCTCCAGAAACATTTTGATGCCTTTGCAACTAGCTGAACTGAAGTAGGCACTCAGTAGACAGCTGTGAACAAATGAAGGGCTGAATGAACAAAAAGATCCTCCTTGAACTTCATTCTCAGAGCCAACTTGTTACTCAGTGCCTCCACTTGGAGGTTTCTTTGGCATCCCAGACTTAACATGTCCAAACTTTACTTGTGATCATCCGCTGCAGACCTGTCCCTCACACAGTCTTCTCCCATCTCAGTTAAGGGCAACTCCATTCTTCCAGTTGCCCAGGCCAGAAATCTTGGTGGCATCCTTGACTCCACTCTTTCTCTCACATGCCACATCCTCTATCCATGAGGAATTCCTGTTGGCTCTACCTTCAAAAGATACCCAGCCACTTCTCCCCACATCTCCTGCAATGACCCTGGTTCAAGCCACCACCATCTGTCTTCTGCGTTATTTCAACAGCTTCCTCACTGCTCTGCCTGCTTCCACTCTTGTCCCCTAAAGTCCATTCTAAACCCAGCAGCTGGAGGGAGCCATTTAAAGCGTATGTCAGGCGATATCCCTCCTTTGCTCAGATCCTTCCAGTGGCTTCTCTTCTCACTCAAAGTGAATCCCGGAAGCCTCACTGAGGCCTCAAGCCCTGCAGGGTCTGGCCCCTTGTTACCTCTCTCGCTGTCTTAGTCCATTCAGGAAGCTATAACAAAATACCATGGACTAGGTGGCTTACAAACAACAGAAATTTATTTCTCCCAATACAGGAGGCTGGAAGTCCAAGATCAAGATGCTAGCAGATTCGGTGTCTGGGGAGGGCCTGCATCCTGGTTTATAGATAGCCATCTTCTCACTATGTCCTCACATGGTGGAAGGGATGAGGGAGCTCTCTGGGGTCTCTTTTATAAGGGCACAAATCCTATTCAGGAGAATTCTCCCTGATGACCTAATCACTTCCTAAAGGCCCCACCTCCGAATACCATCACACTGGCCACCGGGATTTAACATATGAATTTTGTGGGGGATACAAACATTCAATCTATTGTGCTTACCTCGCCTCCTATTACTATCACCTTGGTCCTTCTACTCCAGCCACTGGTCTCTTTGCCGCTTCTTGACCATGCTAGCTATGTTCCTGCCCCAGGGTCTTTGCACCTGCTCTTCGTCTGCTTGGAAGGCTCTTCCTCCAGGTGCCCATGTGGCTCAGTCCTTTACCTCCTACAGGTTACCTTGCCAGCAAGGCTATTCTGACCACCCTACTTAAAATTGTAAGCCTGCCTGACTCCGGCAAGCTATTCCTTCCTTGCTTTTTTTTTTTTTTCTTATAGCACTTACTACCTTCTGATATATCTTTGTCTTATTTTTTTATGCCTCTTCTTCTCTCCCTCACCCCACTGGAAGGTGAGCTCCATGAGGGCAGTGACTTTTGTCCATTTTGTTCACTTCCGTTATCCCAGCACCTAGAACAAGGCCTGGCACATATAGTTGCTCAATGGGCTATTAGTTGAATAAATAAATGATTGAATAAATAAATGCAAGTGAGCTGAATTGTCAAATTAAAGTCAAATTTTACTTTTCTGGGAACCATAACCAAATATAACCCAATGAAATCCTAGCACCTGGGAAGGAGAAAGCTGTTGTTATAAAAGAAATGTGGGAAATTTAGCCTTGTCATTTGAGAATGTGTGACCTTGGGTATTTACTTAACTGTCGTGAGCCATGAATTTCTTCATTTATAAAGTGGGGATAATGGTAGGATCTCCTTTGTAGGGTAGTTGGATGGAAACAATCAAAGTGATGATATAAAATGAATACTTAGCACTGGCCCAGTTTATAGCAAGAGATCAGTAAATGTTAGTAAAGGTGGTGCGATTTTGTTGTCAACAGGGAAAACCTCAGATATCAGCAGTGACTATTGACCACGAGGAAGCAAATGCAATCTTCCAGGAAGAGGGGCTCGCTATTCAGAAAAATCAAGGAGACGAGTCTTGTCTGGTCCCTGCAGGAGCACAGTTCTGGGATTGATCTTTAAAAAAAATGAACATAAATTAATGGAAGTTGTTAAGAGGAGAGTGATCAGGGTGGTGAAGGTGAAAAGATTCAAACCCATGCCCCACGATGAGCACTAGCAAGAGCTGGTTTGTTCAGTGCAGCACTGAAGAAGTTGTGGTCTACAGCAGGGCTTGGTGATTTTTTCTGTGAAGGGCCAGATAGTAAATATTTTAGGCTTTGCAGGTCATGTGGTCTCTGTCATAACTACTCAGCTCTGCTGCTGAAGTGTGAGAGCATCCATAGACAATACATAAATGAATGGGTGTGGCTGTGTTTCAATAAAACTTTATTTACAGAAACAGGTAGAGGGCCAGATCTGGCCCCAGGGCTGTAGATTGCCTATCCCTAGTCTATAGGATCCTATTAGGAGGTGGCTGAAGGATGGCTGAAAGAGGACTGGACTGTTCTGAGAGTCCTCATGGGGGAAAAGTGAGGCTGAAGGATGGAAAGCATAGGTCTATAGATTTTGTTCCCTTTAAGGAAGATGTTTAACCAGCCGGAGCTTCTGGCTGAGCCCAGTCCAATGGGCTGCACTGGGCAGAAGGCTGTGAGTCCTCATCCATGGGTTTGTTCAGACAGAAACTAGGGCAACTTGGCAGAATGTTGGAGAGTGTATTCAAACATTGGCTAAGTGGTTGATTCGATTCTTGGGGACTTCCAAAATCCCTGCTTATTGGGATAATCTAAGGTATATGTATATTGACATTCAGGGAAACAAAGTCACACATTTGGTACCTCTCCAATGAGTGGGTCATTGAAATTTGCAGATTGGAGACAGTTTTGTTTTCTAATTATATCGCCAAACAGATTTTGTGCACATATCCACAGGTGAAAACCAACAAGAATGTGTTGTCAACTTCATTTAGGATGTAATCCATCTCAGTACTTGTTTGAGTCTCTCATGAAGACCCACACACTGACCATAAACTGTAGTCACTGTCCTACTGATAATATAGCATGAGGAGTGTATGAGAATTCATTCTCCATTTAGATGCAAGAGTGGCAAGCATCTGGCACATGGCCTCTATTCCTCTTACCTCTATATATTTGAAAACATTGCTAATTGATCTTGACTGTCTTTCTTCCTGAACCTTGGCCTCAAATAGTTAAGGTTCTAGAGTTTTTGTAATAGGAGTGGTTTAGGGCCAGCTGCCTAATTGGGATAGGGGTGAGGGTGAGGGATCAAAGCTGTCTTATGTTAAAGAATGGAGGAAGAAATGTTGAGACCCCCAAATACCCTCACCCCAAGGACTCTCCTTGGTCTCCCACTGCCCCAGAATCCTTCCCAGCACATTGCTCCAGGCAGCTACCATCAATTTATTGGAGATGGCTATTTGTCATTTTTGGTTTAGAAAGTTCAAGGGCAACAATTGACCTTTTCTATAGTCTCCTAGAAGTTGGCCAGTGGGCAGTAAGTTGATAACCTGAGATTCTCTATTGGACGTCCTGTACAGAAAGAATCAGGAGGGGGCTGGCCCCGTGACTTAGCTGTTAAGTGCGTGCGCTCCGCTACTGGTGGCCTGGGTTTGGATGTCAGGAGCACACCAATGCACCGCTTGTCCGGCCATGCTGAGGCGGTGTCCCACATACAGCAACTAGAAGGATGTGCAACTATGACATACAACTATCTACTGGGGCTAAGGGGGAGGGGGAAAGAAGGTGGATTGGCAATAGAAGTTAGCTCAGGGCGGTTTTCCTCAGCAAAAAGGAGGAGGATTGGCATGGATGTTAGCTCAGGGCTGATCTTCCTCACACACACACACACGCGCACACACACACACACACACACAAATTAGTTAAAAAAAAAAAGAATCAGGAGGGTGGAATCTCTCAGAATCTTTGACTTCATGATGTCTTAATGAGATAGATACTGAACGTGCCTCAGAACTTTTGGGTTCAGGCATATCTTTGGCTCAATAGCCTAAGCCAGGTGCTGGCAAAGGTAGGGTTATAAGTCAGTTATACTTGTTCACTTGACCTTTTCTGTGTACTAGTATCACCTGTGTTCATGCCTAAGTGCGTTGTAGGGATGAAGGATGAGACATTGGGGAGGATGGGATTCTAGTGAGAGAGTTGGGGAATGGTGGTCTTAGCCGTGTGTCCACACTTCAAGCTGAATATGGGGTGGAGGCAGGAGAACAAGGATGGGAGAGAAGATAGTAGTGAGTACACGTTTGGAAAAGTGGGTAAGCCCAGTGGGAATACTTTTCAGGAGGGAATCCCCAAGATTAGAGGATTTGGGGGTTGAAGTAGAAATATCCAGGGTCTTGTCACAGAAAATGGTACTCAACATCAAACCCCAAAGGTCAAGGTGACAATGTAAATGGAGGAATAGGCAGCAAGACTAACCATTGGAGGGGTTTGTTGCATGTTGGAGTTAGGTATGATGGATGGATTAAGGAGGGCAGTTCCGAAGTGAGGCAGAAACGGTGAAGGAGCTTGTGTTCGCATCTCACTCAGGATAAAATATGAAGACGTCACCGTAGCCCGGGGTTTCTCAACCTTGGTGTTATTGACATGTTGGATTAGATAATTTTTTGTTGTGGGGAGCTATCCAGGGCATTGTAGGATATTTAGCAGCATCCCTGGCCTCTACCCACTAGATGCCAGTGGTACTCCCCCTACCACCATTGTGGTAACCACAAATGCCTCCAGACATTGCCCCAAATGTTCTTTGGGGACAAATTGCCCCCAGCTGAGAACCACTGCATGGCCTGCCCGGCTATGTTACACAGTACATGTTATAGGGTGTAGAGGAGACCTGCCGGTCCAGACTGGAATGGGAGATCCGAAAGAAACAGAAGAACCTTATTGGCCTGGACATTTACTAATTTAAAAGCTTAGGGCAGGATCCTTCAGATCAAATGCTACCTTCCTGGGTTCCATCTTCCTGACGTAGAGGTTTCATCTCCTATGTTCCCATTGTACATCACATATATTCTCAATAAATCTACTAATTTCTTGTGTTGTCAAGGTTCGCATATTTTTACCCCCATAAGACTTTAAATCTCTCTCGGGCAAGACTACACTCTTTTTTCTTGTGCTCCCAGAACCTAGTATGGTTCTCGGCATATAGAAGTTGCTCAGTAAATGTTTTCCAAATGCATGCATGAATGAATGAATGAATTAGTGATTTCGGGATTGCTCCCTGGACCTCCAGCACCACATACAGACAAGAGGCAGGGATCTTGAATCAATATAGAGCAGATATCAGAACTGGAAAATGATGAGTCTTTTCCTCTTCATGAAAAACATAAGTCAGCCTGGGAATGAGGTTCCTGAGTCACTGAGGCGAAATGAACCCAGGGTGGGGACAAGCGGGCCGAGCTGGGGTTTGGGACCAGGCCAGGGAGGCCAAGTCGGCAGGTCTTGTATCCTGAGAGAGGGCAAGCCCTGAGTCTCACTCCCCAGCACCGTCCCCAGCAGCTGCGCGGATGCTGATGGGCTGCCCGCCGCAGCCTCATCTCCCCCGACTGCCGCTGCTGCTCTCCCAGCCCTGCAGCTGGGAGCACATCCACCAGTTAATGGGCCTCATGAACAGGGGGGCCGAGCCAGGGGCCATCAGCACAGCTCCCTACCCAACAGCCCTACTGAACCAGTGATTTCAATTAAAGGACCATTATCCTGAAACCCTATCCCGCCCCAGCTCCCATAGGCCAGCGGGAGGCCTTTCTTCTCCCCGTCCCAGGTCCTGCTCTGTGGTTACCGAGCAGCCCTCTCACTGGGGCCCACCGCCTTCGCTAAAACACAGCAGCTGCTGCTAATAAACAAACATATTGATCATACAGATATGGGATGTCAGGGACTTAATTCACGAATGAAGTGAGCTTTAAGAGTGCCCAGTGGGAGCTGGCTCCATTTAAAGGGCCAGCAGCTGCCTGAGCACTCTTGATGTGGGCTCCAAGACAGGCCAGAGAGGGGACCTCTCTCTTACCTGTGTCCTGTGGTGTGCCTTGTTGGCGTGAAATGGAGTCTTCTACCCCATGGATACCACCTTGCCTGGCCCTCCGCCCTTCTCCTCTGGGACCCTCTTTGCAACTTGGAGATAGTCGGATGAGGCTAGAGTGTGTTCATGTCTGACAGAATAAGGGCTGGGCCCAATGTGGTGGAGAAGAAGAGGAGGGCTTGCCCAGGCGCCACTGGCTTGGGCTCTTGGTCTCCCTGCCCTAGTGATGGTGATAACAGCCTCAGTCCTGGCAATTGGTCTCCACCTTGACCTGCCGTCTCACTGGAGCAGATGGCATAAGAGCCCTGGAAACCCTGATGAACGGTCCACTTTAGGATGCCAGAGGTCCTAGACATTCTTTAATGCAATTGTTTCCAAGCCAGACAGACCACCTCCTTGTCAATTTTAGCATATAGTCAATAGCAAAGGCTCTGGAGCCAGACTTGCGAGCTTTGGATCCCAGCAATGCCACTCACAAGCTGTGTGACTTCATGCAAGTTTCTTAACCTCTGTACCTTATCTGTACAAAGAGAAAATTGTGGGAGATGAAAATGAACCAATATGTCCTGTGCCTGCAAGAGTGCCTGGCACAGAGGAAGTGTTTAGTAACGGTTTTGCCCTCAGCCTTGGCTTGCTGCAATGGCCAGTAACCTCCACTGCATTCCTCACCCTTCAACCAGGGACCACTCAGGCACCCATCCCAGTGCCCAGATGGGCTGCTTCAGCCCCTACCCTGTCCCAACTGTTAGCTGGAATCTCAGGGGGGCTCCTGCACCTGAGCTGAAATCCGGCCGACCTGAGCTTCCCAGGCCTGAGCTTCTGAATGTGTTCACCCCTGGACCACTGTTGGGGAAGGGCTAGTTCTTGAGCCATTTCTCCCCTCAGATTTGTCTAGAGCTGCACTGACCCAATGTGGTAGCCACCACTAGTCACATGTGGCTACTTAAATTTAAATATAAGTAAGGTAAAATGAAATAAAAATTTAAAGATTCGGGACCTCAGTCGCACTAGATACATGTGGCCATTGTATTGAACAGCACAGATTGTAGAACATTTCCATCTCTGCAGATAGTTCTGCCAGTGCTGCTCTAGAGGTTGTACAATGAGAAGGAAGGCACCTCATCCTGTTCTTTAAGCCCTGGCGACTCAAAGTGAGGTCTGTGGACCACAGCATCACCATCACCTGGAGGTTTGTTAAAAATGCACTCTCAGGCCACCGCCCAGACTGAGTCAGAATCCGCATTTTAACGAGACTCACACGTGGTTTGTGTTCATATTAAAGTCTGAGAACTACTGCTCTGCCTCAATTTCCTGCCATGGAAAATGGGAATAATACCTTGTAGGATTAAGTGAGGTTCCCTCAGTCAAGTTCTTGCTGAATAGAAAGTGCCCAATGAAGACTAGACCCCTCACCCCACATCATTTGCCCCAGTGGAAGGGCCAACAGGCCTGCCTGTCATTGAGTTCTACCACCAGATGTTTAGTGGAGACTGGAGGGGACCATCTGTTGTCCTTCACTGCTGAGGAGGCAGTGCTGAGGTTAGGCAGGGGACCAGCACCTGCTCCCAGCAGGTGTTTGCTTTCCAGAGCCAGGGCTGAAAAACCCTCAAGGGCAAAGGCTTTGAGGTGTGGATCAGATGGGTTCACACTCAACACTGAGCGAGAGGCTGGGGACCCAGGTTAAACAAAACGTGTCTTTGGCCCACAGTAAAGTGGTGGATAAACAAGCAAACATTATTTTAATGCAATGTGGTAAGGGGCAGGGAAGAGCAACATCCAGTGGCTGTGGGAACCAGAGGTGCTTTGCCAGGGGGCAGGGAGAGTCCTAGGGAAGCTTCCTGAAGCCAGTGGCTCTGCAGTCCAGATGAGAGGGTTGCAGGGGAAAGGTGATGAGTACAATGGACAGAGGTGGCCTGCAGAGCAAAAGGATGAGGTTCTAAAGCAAGCCGGGGGTGCAGGGAAGCATACGCTGTGCCTTTCTGCTGGAGGGTGAAGGATCAGGGTGGGTGGAGAGGTGCAGTGAGGGTAGTCGAGGCTGGAGATGGGCAAGAGTTCAGACACAGGGTCGTGTCCACCATGCTAAATCTATCCTGTGGTGAGAGAGCTCCCGAAAGGTTTGAGGCAGGGTAACGATGAGACCACATTTGTGAATTAGAAAGATTACAGAAGCCACATTGTGGAGAAAGAGTTGGAAGCAGAGAGATGCTTAGAGGTTAGTGTACAAGTTCAAGGAGAGACGGTGCAGGCCTGGACACTGGCAGCGGGGCTGGGGTGGGGGAGCAAGGAAGAAAAGCTTTAAGGACAAGCAGTCAAGCATTAACCTGTCAGCTGTGCATCTCATTATTTTGAATTTGAGATCACTTTTTTAAAGGCCTGAGCTTAAGTTTACTTGTGCTCAGAAGTCTTTCTTTAGAGAAGGTGTAAATCCTTAAATCTATCAGACACAGTGAAAGCTGTTTTCAGAGGAAAATTTATAGCCTTAAATGCCTTCACTATTAATGAAGAAAGAATCCCCTTCCCCCCAAAAAGGAGAGGTGTTAGGTAATCATCTTAAGAAATTCGAAAGGAACAACTGAATAAACCCAAAGAAAATGGGAAAAGGATGTTAATAAAGATAAAAGCAGAGATTAATGAAATCAAAACTAAAGTATATTAGAAAGGATAAATAAAACTGAAAGCTTGTTCCTTGAAAAAACTAGTACAATAGATGAATCAGTTTTGAGAGCCTGATTAGGGGGATGGAGAGAGAGTAATAAGAGAGAAAACAGAGATGATATAAATTAATTGCCTCAGCAGGATTGTTGGGAGGAAATTAGAAATACAGTGCTTGAGATTCAAGAGACCCCACCACTCTTCTTACACCAATGATGAATGTGGCAACCCCAATCTTTGCTTAAGCCTCCATTCCGAAAGCCTGAGGATACCAGCAATATTTTGTCAATGTCATTCTCTTTGTCATAAAAAAAATAGTGACTCACATTTTCTAGATTTTTTTTTTTTGCTTTTTCTTTATGCCACACACTATGCTATCTACTTTACATGGATTTTATTTTAATACTTCCGACAATTGAAACCTGGTGAATCTGGGCCTCTTAGGACACCCATTTTACAGATGAGAAAATCAAATTTAGCATGATGGAGTAATTTGCCCCAAGCTACTACATCTCTCAAGAGGTGGGGGCAGCATTTTTCCAGGCAGCCTGACCCCTGGGCTGGTGCCCTTATGCTGGTTAACTCACATCTCTCCCCTGCATGACACTGCCTCCTCCGTGAGAGTGTTTGAAGCTATTAAGAGGGTAGGAGCAGCATTTCGGTGCCCAGCTAGCAATGCTCTGGGCCCCAGGTTCCAGTCATGCCTTTGTCACTTAGATGCTCAATTTTGGAGAGTTAGCTTTTCTGGAGCTCAGTTTACTCTTCTTTAAAGTAAGGATGGTGGCCTGGGTCCCTAAGATTTTAAAATTCTTTTATGTCTTTCTTTAAAAATGCTGCATATTCAGACCTCATCACTCATTCAGACAAGTGTCAGCATTCAGTATCAATTAGTAAGGTACTATGCTCCAGCACTATGCTTCTTATTCACTTTCCCTCATGGATGCCTTGGCGGCCCTCTAAATAAATAGACCAGAACACAAACTGCCACAGTAGGTAGTGCACGGGGGTGCATATGGCAGTACTGCCCTTAGACCTGGTGGCCCTCCTCTGGCTGTGCCCCTCCCCAAGGGGCAAAGGGGGGATACACCTACCCAAACCCACACTCTCTTCTGGACCGCACTGCCTGGATGCCCTGAGCCCACTCCCAGGACCTCTGCCTCTGGGCCACCTTCCCCAGGATGGACCCACTAGTGTGTGTACTCCTGCCCCAAGAGCTGTCCTGGGGGTGCATGATGGGACTGTGGACAGAGGTTGGCTTTGCTGGTCTTGGACTCCACAGGGGGAGGCACTAGGCCCCTTGTGCTATGAGGATGAGTCTTGCTCTGCCATATGGTACCTCAGAATTTGTTAGTAAGGGGAAATTTAATTGCCTGGTAAGAGTTAAGCTCCCTCAAAAGACACATATATTTGTGAATGACAGGCAAAATGAGAGGTCACAGGACAAGTCAAGCTTGACTATTAGGGGGCTGGGTAAATTGACACACTTACAAAAAGAGAATCTCTCAGAAGGGGATCAGACTGACTTAAAGAGGGAAAACCAGAGTTTGGGAAGCAAACATGTAGGGAAACCAGACCAATAGAAGTCCATCTCAGCCTTCTGATCTCACAACAGCTCCCTCCCCTCAGCCATGACATGAAGCTGACCAGAACAATTCTCTGATGAGAATTTGGCCCTTCAAAGAGACATGCCAGGATTCATTCACTCCTCCATACATTCATCAGCAGATATTCGTGGAGCTCCTCCATGTGCCTGGGACAGTAGTGGGCAGAACCAGACCCAGTCCCTGCCCACATGGACGTATAGCCTCCTGATGGAGGCAAGTGTTGATGGAAGAATTGTGTAGACAAATGCAGAATGATGCTGGTGAGACGCCCAAGGAGGGAAGGTGCAGGGTGTTCTGAGGCTGCACAGCACAGGGGGTCCTGGGGCTTTCCTGAAGAAGTGGCGTTTGGTGGTGGGACAGCATGTGTGCAGCCCCTGGGGCAGGCAGAGGCCTGTCTGGCTAGAGGTGAGAGGTGAAGGGGGAGAGAAGAAGCTGGAAGGTAAGCAGGGGTTGCAGGAGAAGAGGGAGCATCAGGGGAGCCCTCTAGATTCTGGCTCACTTACCCAGTTGCAAGTGGGGCCATCTCCTGAGATACAAGGACACCGGAAGTGGCTAAGTTCTCGGGGCAGGGGGTGGGGGGCGTTGGGAGAGATCATGAGTTTGGTTTGGACCTGTTGATCCTGAAGTACTTAAAAAATAATTTATTTTGAAAGAGTTTCAAACTTAAGGAGGAGTTGCAAGAGCAATACAAAGAACTCATGTATCCCCTTCCCCCAGACTCTCCAGTAGTCAGCATTTAATCACATTTGTTTCATCCTCCTTAACTACTCCCCCCAACAAAGATATTCTCCTTCGTTCCTACCATACAAGCCCCTAAATCAGGAAATAAACCACAAATCCCATTCAGATTGCACCAACCATGCCAACTAGGTCTTTTCCCTTTCTGGCCCAAGATCCATTTGGGAATGTATGTTGCATTTGGTTGCTACGTCGTTTCAGTCTCCTCCAGTCTGGAACGTTCTCTCAATATTTCCCTGACTTTCATGTGCAGTTTGAAGAGTATAGGCCTTTCCTTTTGAGGATGAATCTCAGCCTGCGTCAGTGTGAGGTTGCCTCATGACAAGACTCAGTTTTTTTATGTCAGGTTTATTGAGGTTTAATTTACCTACAGTGACATTCATCCTTTTGAGTGCATGGTCCTATGAGTTTTGATAAATGCATAGCACTGTGTAACCACCACCGCAAGAAATAAGTAGAACATTTCCATCCAGGGCTGGCTTCACGGGCATGTGACCTGTGTAGTTGCATAAGGTCCTGTGCTTAGAAGGGCCTCTTCCTTGGTTTATGCTATCCTGTCACTGTCTCAAAATTCTTAATAATTTTTGAACAAGGGGCCCTGTATTTTCGTTTTGCACTGGGCTCTGCAAACTATGGAGCTGGCCCTGTTTCCCATCACTCCAAAGAGTTTCCTCCCGTCCCTTTCCAAGACCCTTTGCAACAATTGATCTATTTTCTGTTTTGCCTTTTCCAGATGTCATTTAAATGCAATCATACAGTATGCAGCCTTTCGAGTCTGGCTCGTTGGCTCAGCATAGTGCATCCGAAATTCATCTTTACCATTCCATGTATCTGTAGTTGGTTCTTTTTCATTGCTAAGTGTTATTTCATGATATGGATGTACCACAGTTTGTTCATTGATCAGTTGAAAGACATTTGAGTTGTTTCAAATATTTGGCAATTATGATTCAAGTCACAATAAATGTTCACATATAGGTTTCTGTGTAAACATATGTTTTTATATCTCTTGAATAAATAGTGATAATAAATAGGGTAGGATTGCTGGATAAAATGGTAAGTGTATGTTTCACTTTATGAGAAACTGCCAAACTGTTGTCCAAAGTGGCTATACCATTGTGCATTCCCACCGGCGATGTATGAGGGTTCCAGCTGCTCTACATTCTCACCAGCGCTGAGTGTTGTCCATATTTTTTATTTTAGCCATTTCAATAGGCGTTTAGTGATTTTATTTTGCATTTCTCTAATGACTAATGATGTTGAACATCTTTTCTTGTGCTTATTTTCCATTTATGTATCTTCTTAGTTAAAGTGTTTGTTCCGATCTTTTGCCCATTTAAAAATCGTGGTTTTTTATTATCAATTTTTGAGAGTTTTTAAATGTATGTTCTGGATACAAGTCCTTTATCAGATATGTGCTTTGTAAATATTTTTTCCTGAAGTACTTTTGAGACATTCAAATGGTTAGAGCTGATGCTCAGAGGTTAGAGCTGATACTCAGAGGAAAGTTCTAGGCTGGTGATATAAAATGTGACTTAATTGGTGTGTAAATTGAGATTGAAGATGCATGATATAATTGCTGAGGGAGAAATGATAGCATTGAAAGAGGAGACAGCTTAAGACTGAACTTTTAGGAATTACAACTTAATAGCCAGGTGGAATAGGATGAGCTAGAACGGGAGATTGAAAAAGAGCTGCCCAAACCGTAGGAGAAACCCAGGAAAGTGTGAGGCCAGGGAAGACATGAGAAAAGAGTGCTTCAAGAAGAAAGGAATGGTCAAGAATGTCAGACACAGTGGAGAGATTAAGTAAGATGAAGACTGAAAAATATCGTTACCAGATTTAGCAACATGGAAGTCATTAATGACATGGAGTGATGGAGCAAGGCTGGTGTTCACACCATACCTGATGATACAGCCGTGTCATTGTTAGAATATTAAAATACTTATATACTGATTGGTAAATAGCTACCACCCAAGCCCTCTAAATGATCCCGCACCACCCCAACTTATTGGCTCTTTCCCTGGCTCATCCATCCACCTTCCCATGGTCCAGTAACAAAGTCAACCTCTCAGGCAGCAGGGAGTCTCTAAGACTCTGTCAGAACCCTATAGTTCGTTGATTGGTTTCCAGACCATATTGGTACCTAACTATCTTGAATGTCATTGCTGGATAGAAGCCATACTGAAGTAGATTGAGAAGTGAGTGGGCAGTGAAAAACACTGAGGTAATAACAATCAACAATTCTTTATAGAACTTTGTTTCTCAAAAGGAGGAAAGAGATAGGTAGAAACTGGAGGAAGATGGGAGGCCAGGGGGCGAGAGGTAGGTTGTTTTTGTTGTTCTTTTTCAGATGAGAGAGATTTGAGTATGTTTAAATGCCAATGGGAAGGATTTTAACCAGGAGAGATTGCTCTAGTCAGACAGATCCAGGCACTCGAGTCTGCGTGGACATTATGTTTACATGTTTTTCAATGTAAATCAATAAATTAGAGTCCAGTTTGTATATCCTTCTGAAGAATTCAGTTGATGTCAGTTCTCCCCAAATAACAGATTAACTCTTAATGTGTTAACACATCAAGTTTCTGAGCATCTCAGTTTGAGGACCAGATCCTGGATTCTGGTAAGTTTACAGGTGCAGAAGCTACCTTGGGAGACCCATTGGCCTCCGGTTAACCCTTCCTGGCATTATCCCAACCTCCCTGCTAGAGATCTGTTGGATCTTCTTAACACCTCCCACACAAATCTGGGCCAAGCAGAACCACTTCCCAATTTCTGGGGCAAGCCCCAGTTGCTCCCTACTGACCCTGGAGATGGCTGAATGTGTAAATCATTGAGAATTGATAAGATATGAACCCTGCCCCCAAGGAGCTCCTCTTATAGAGGGGGAGACAAGACAGTGTTAAACCAACTTGAGCTCATACAAGGAATCTGCAATGTGGGCCATCAGAATTACAAACAGTGTGATAAGAGCCAAGAGCAGGGAGAGAGGCTCTGCTAGAGGAAATAATTACTGTGTACAACATACCTGGGGGTACTGCTCTCCAGCCCTGCATTTCATCTCCTGGGACTCCATGCACCCTCATTCACATTCCAGGCCCAAGAAAGTTCTATCTTGGGATGGCATCTCTGGGCATGTCCTTCCATCTGCACAGCTGCACTGGGTCAGGATTAGGTCAGACATGTGGCACCTCTGAGATTCAGGACCTAATCACATTCCCTTCCCTTATACTCTCTTCAGACCCTCCAAACACAGCAGTCCACCTTTGCCCACCCTCTCATAGGTGATTTCTCTCCTTTATGATGTCTACTCCCACTCTAGAGACTCTTCCAGGGTTCACTTGTCAGGTCCTCCCAGGAAGCCTTTCCACTACCTCATTCTCTAGAAAGAGAGGGAAATGCAAGCTTAATTCCCAGTGGGGCATTTCAGTACAGAAAATATTTGCTTCACCCCAAGGGGAGGCCAAGTCCCCTATTCTGATTGAATTTTCTGTAGACTTTCATGTAGCTCTTTGCTCACACTGACTCACAAATTCCTTAGGTTTCCTTGTCTCTCTGGATGGAATTACCCTCACTTTCCCTAGGTAGCAAAGAAAGGAGTTGTACCAGATAGTGTGGAAGGCCTCTTCCAGCTCTGCTGACTTACAAGGCTTTGTCCTTTGTGGTTTGTGCCCGCCCTGAGCCAAGGGCACCCAGGCACTGCCGTACACTTTGCCCACCTGAAACAGCCACCTACACAGGACGCCATCAAGGGAGGCCACCCCGGTCTTGTGGTGTCTCAGTTGCAAGGTTACAAAGTAAGGTTAATGGGAAATAATGCCTCCTCATCGTTTTTAACCTTTCTGAATAATGCCTCTGTGCGTAAGCCAGAGGTTTGTATTTTTAAATCAATTGTGCTTATTGTGCTCTTTGGAAAAATAAATGAGAAGCTGGGAAGAAAGAAGTGGGATCCAGGGTTTATTAACACAAAGAGTTTGGAGTGGGGTGTGGGAACGCGGTCCTGCCCAGCCTAGACTGCTATTGCCCTGGAGGACAGGGTTAGCAGCTGAAAACCCCAAGTGGTTGCTATGAGAGAAGAGAGCTTCTCACGCTACAAAAATGTACCAGACATATGCGGGCACAGCAGCTGTCTTCTATTACCCTCAGGCGCCCTGAAAGCCTGCATCCCCATCTCAGGGAAAATGGGGTCTTCGTTCCCTGGAAGGGCTTTTAAGTCACAAAGATCAGACATCAAACCCAAGTTCAGCCACTTATTAGCTGTGACTTGTGTAACCTTGGAAGTGTCACTTGATGTCTCTTCTGTAGAATGGAGGGATCAATACCCACTGCATGGAGTTCAGAGGATCGCGGAAACTGTGGACACACTGAGCCATTGTAGCCAATGGATTGTGTAGGGGCCCATGGCTGTGAAAATCCCAGGTGCGCTCACTCCCAGGGTAGCGTGTAGAAGTGTGGATGGCTGGGCCAAGGGCTGGTAACCTGAGAGAACCAAGTCAAGCTCAGTGTATGCAAGAGGGGCTGTAATCCCAGCTCAGACACCAGTCGGATCTACAGCTGCCTTGGGCAATTATGAAAGTGTCTGACCCCATGCCCACCTAGTCTGTTCAACTCATAGACCACCTCTAAAAGTCCTTCTCATGTGAGTGAAGCAGAGAGCTGAATAAGCTGTGTGGCTGGCTCTTCTTGGCTCAGGAACTGGCCAGGATGAGCCTGCAGTCAGCAGGGTTCAGAACCGCACAGGACGTGGTAGAAGTCTGAAAGGCTCTGCTGGGGCGTGGTCTGAGACCATTGGCTAAATTCTGATCTTTGCTTTTTGAATTTTTCATGCTGTCCCTGCCTTCCATAAAGCTGGCTATGAAAGAGTTGTCTATGTCATACTTTGTCTGCTCAGGCTCAAATTACCGTTTGCAGAAACATCCTTGTCTAGAGCAGGAGCCCTCACTGCAAAGGCAGGACCCTTAAAATCCCACCAGCCAAATGGAGAATATCTTTTGGAATCATAGAACATTAGAACTGAGGACGCTGAGGCACAAATAGGGATAAACCATTTTCTAAGGTTACCAGAAAAGCCTGTTTAGTGGTAAAGCCTGCCTTGAGTTAGCATCCTGGACACCCAGTTTAGAGCACCCTATATGACACTAAATAATACACAGATCCACGTCATGGGTGCCCCAAAATAGCTGAAAGAAAGACATGGGAAAGTATGTTCATGAAATTTGGTTCTGAGGGCAGACAGATTTATCTAAGTATCTTACCCTCTCAGGCTCTTTATTAGTTTCTAAGACGGGCGCAGGTCATTGGGAGAGAGATGATATCAGAGCTTGGGGTTCTCAGACATACCCACGAGAGGCCCTCGGGTTTTGATGGGTGCATCACTTTCAGGATTAATTTTTACAAGATGACAGTGGCTCCAATTTGCTGTGGCATGGATGAATAATTGCCCTCTGATATTTTCTGAAAATCAGACATCACTCATTGGTGTACCTGTCTTGCCATTAATTCTGGTGATGATTTTCGTTTTCAGGAGCTATACGATAGGTAGCTGATGGGATCTTTTGCCCTGTTGGAGTGGTTTAGAGACTAAAATAATTCAAGAACTGCTGTCATTCTTTGTGCTTTGTAGGTCATTCAAATGAAAATTTAAGGACCAATGAAGCAATCCATATTTGTCAGGGAAAGAGCGGACCTGGTGTTAAGAAGTCCTCGGGGGGATAGGCTCAACTCTGAGTAACTAGAATAACTTACTCCAGTGTGCTTTGAATATGGATGGCCTGTATCCGCCTGTGTGGCATGTATATACACCTCCACAGTCATATGTCTTATGACTGGGTAGCACCACCCACAAACTCACCTATGCCAGCACAGACACCCAGAACTGGGACACGGTGTGGTGTGGAGGAAAGCATGGACCTTAGGGTAAGCAAACCTGGGCTCCAATTCCAGCCCACCAGCTGATTTCTGGAGCTTTCCTTTTCTCTTTTCCTTTTCTAGGTCTCAGTTTCTCCAACTGAAAAATGGGGATAATTATATCAAATCCTCCAGGTTTTCATAAAGATTAAATGAGATCACTTATGAAAAAAGTACATAGCATATAGGAGGGCCTCAGTAAATGCCAGTTTCCTTTCTTCTTTCCTTTTCCCTCACAATCTACCGGCTGCTCGGGGAAATTTGATTCTGCCCCTTGGAAGTTCTGCACGGCATAAACTTCATAGTCACTCGGTAAAGACCCAATGCAGCGACTGGAAAAGATGCAGGGAGTTTTCCCTGGCTCTTCCCATCCCTTAAGCAGACACATCTGCTTCTCGACAAACAACAATCATATCCCTCTTTTCCCCAACGGGAGCCCGACTTCTGAGACCTTTTTAGGTATTGGGTATCAGGGTAATAGTAGTAATAGCTTCCGTCTCTTGCGTCTTTACTGTGTGCTAAGCATGCATTAAGTGCTTTATGTGCTTTCTTACTGTGAGCCTATCTATGATGCAGGAATGGGCAGCATCAGCACAAGGAAATCCAGGCCTGGAGAAGCTAGGGTGTAAGCCTCAAACAAAACCATCACTCTTAATCAAGGATCCCAGTAAAATGTGTGGTATACATCAGCCTTTTCATTGATGCAGCATGCATGAGCACTAGTGTTGTCAATACTGCATTGGCATTCATAATGTGCATTTTAAAATTTCAGACTCTAGCATAACTCAGATAGGTATTAGATAATGTTTGCCTCCTACTACCCCCACCCAGCCCAGGAGAGCTCCCCGCTTGTTAAAATGTATGTTTATAAATTGTAGATAAGTTCTCCTCAAAGTGTGGTCCCAGCTTCACTGGGGATCCTGCTGGAAATGCAAATTTTCAAGCCCCACCCCAGACCTGCTGAATCAGACTGGGGGTAGGCTCAGGGATCTGTGTATTAACAAGTCTCCAGGTGATTGGCAAGTGTGAGAAGCACTGGTTTGGGTGTTTCTTTGAGACCCTGGGTGTTCAGCCTTGCAGGAAAATGAAGAACTTAAACCCATCTTCCTCTGATTGGCTCAGTCAGCTGGTGGGCGGTTCCTGCAGTGTGCTAAAGGACTTGTTATGCTCCTGCTTTCTGAGAACCCGGGACAGACCTGTTATTTTGCTGAGACCTGATAAATGAAGTGAAGAACGAACCATTCCTTTCTTTGGCCGAGCCGTTCTCCACACCCCTTTCATCCAGCAACAATGGCAGCGAGCATGGCCACGCTCTGAAAGATTTAAATACTCAATTAATCAATGGAATATTCCATTAGTGGGATAATCAGTTGCCGTTGCCCTGATCTATAGTTACATCTCAGCTGGGCCTCACAAATTGATTCCTGATGAAGTTCTAATTGACTGGACCATCTGATAAAGGGCCAGTTGGAGTTTATTGAAATACCCGGTGAGCAGTCCCTGGGGCTGGAGCCTTCCTTAAGGGAAGGTAGGGGTGGGAAGAGGGGCAGAGGAGCATGATTTATGCCTGATTCTCACTACATCTTCTCTCCAGTACAATGTTTATGGGTCCCAGGTGAGGGATAAGCACTCACAGCTGGAGCATGGGGATGAGACAGCTGCTCTGAGCCCGGCAGCAGGTGGCTAGAATGGGATTTGCCCAGGAACCCTTGGGGTGATGGGTCTCAAACATGAGTGTACTTAAGAATGACCCAAAGAACTTAGAAATGTGGAGTCCAGATAGTCTCAGATATTCAGACTCTCTGGGTCTGGGGTAGGGCCTAGAAATCTGCATTTTAATCAATTTCCCATTGATTCTGATCCTGGGGGTCTCCAGACCTCCCTTTGAGAAACACTGCCTTAGGAGCTGGTAGCTTAGAAGTGACTGTGTCTCCAGGGCACTTCCCCGGGGAGCTTCTTAGGTTTTGTGTGTGGAGACAGATGTGTATGAGTGCTGTCAAAGGCTCCCAACCTCTTCGTTGCTTGGGACCCCTTTCATTACTTTCTCTTTGAGTGATTTTTCCTTCCAAATAATTTACACTTACTACTAATAGATTTGCCTTCACATTTTGGTTACTCAAAGACATAGATAACAAAGTATGTAATTAAAACAGTATAGTATCACCTTTATTTGTTTTATTCATTCATTCACTGACTTATTCTCAGACATCGTTTAAGGATTATTATGTGGCAGGCATTGAGGATATCTTTTTTAAAAAAGTGAAATCAGGCAAATACATGGTTCCCAGTTGCAAGGAGCTCATACTCCTTTGGGGACACAGGCAGGAACATGAAATGTAGCATTAAAGGTAAGTGCAAGACCCTGCTATGGGACCGCAGGTAGTTTAGTAGGTTTTGTTGCAGGAAAATATATGATACCCATTAGGTTTTTTTGAAATTTGAAAATAGTTCTCAGTTCTCTGAATCTATCCTTGAGAATTCCCTTGGCTCAGGGAGTCCTGGGTGAAATTAAGCCCTATCAGCTAGTGATGGCCCTGGGTAGTCCATGAGTGTGCATGGGGATGGCTTTCCTTGGCTCTTCCTGTGGGGACCTGCAGACACTGGGTGGTCTTAGGGGGTTCAATTTAGCTATAAATGATCCAGAGCTCTATGGATCTAAAAAGGAGCTTGGCCTTGTCCCTATTATGAAGAGAAATCACTGAAGAATTTCATGCTGAGGAAAGCCACAATCAGATTTCAGGTTTCCTCTTTCTTCCATTTTCCATTTCTTCTTTGCCTTCTCTCTTCCTGCTCCTCTCTCTCCCCCCTCTTTCTTCTTTCTTAATACACTGTGTTTTTGTATATATGCAGCTTTAATTTGTGTTTAGATATAAATGTTCAGTGTTCTTTCTGTGAAAATACTGTCTGGTGTTTTGGATGACGTGGGACAGAGTTTAGAGCCTCAGAGAGTCTTAATCTAGTCCCCAGGGCTATTGAATGTTTTAATTTCTTTAGACACAGCCCTGCCCCCAAGTGCCACAGGAGCTGTTTGGTAGATGGAACCTTTAGTGTGGTTTAACTTCTAGTCCCATTTCCTTTGTCACGATGTTCTGCTTCTGACAGAAACCGCCAACTAGGTCAGAGAATGTTCCCGGCCATGTATTCACTCAGTATTCACTGTTTATTAAGTGGCTCCTACGTGCGAGGCACCAGGGGAGATGTGACTGTCATTAGGATGTGGTCTGGGCCTTCAGAGGTCCATAGTCTAGCCTAGTGGCCCCCAAGTGGGTGTGGATCCTGCTGGTAGGCACTGGGATGACCTGAGGTGGGATATGAACATGCATTGGAGAGCTGAATCACTCAGTGGGAAAGATGTTCCCTTTTGGATTCTTGTACAATCCTTATGATTATTTTAAGGTGAAAGTCTCAGTGTGGTATCAGCTCACTTTTAACACCTCCCCAAAACTTGCTAATCTCCCTTTAAATAGAGAAAACATAGCAAGCCTCATGCCCAGAGCCTAAGACAGGCTACAGATACCAGCTGGTCTTAAATAATATTGTCACGTTTTCATTGTATTTATCTTCTGTTTGTGACAAGTGTGATGGTTAATTTTATGTGTCAACTTGACTGGGCCACAAGGTGCCCAGACATTTGGTCAAATGTTATTCTGAGTGCGTCTGTGCGGATGTTTCTGGATGAGATGAGCATTTGAATCAGTAGAGTGAGTAAAGCAGATTGCCCTCCCTGATGTAGGTGGCCCCATCCAATCAGTTGAGGCCTGAAGAGAACAAAAAGGCTGACCCTCTCTTGAGTAAGAGGGAATTAATTTCTCCTGCCTGACTGCCTTGAGCTAGGACATTGGTTTTTTCCTGCCTTTGGACATGAACTGAAACATCAGCCCTTCCAGGATCTCAAGCCTGCAGGCCTTTGGACTGAAACTAGACCATTGATCTTCTGGTTCTCCAGCTCGTCAACTGCAGATCCTGGGACTTGTCAGCCTCTGTAATTGTGTGAGCCAATTCCTTATAATAAATCTCTCTCCCTTTCTCCATATATATATATATAATATATATATCATATATATATTTCATATTGGTTCTATTTCTCTGGAGAACCCTGACTAATACAGCAAGAAATACTAGTATTCCATTTAAGAAGTTACGTAAAGTGTTGTTATGCAATATATTTATTTAAATAAAAAAGGAGCCCATTTAAGGAAAGATATTAAGTAAACAATAACAGAGGTGGCACATGGATTTGGCAAAAATGGTGAAAAGGGTTTGAGAAATGCAGAAGTTGGGAAAGGGATGCAGAGAGCCACAGACCTGTGTAGGAAGGAAGAAGGGTCAAGAAGAGGGGCTAAAATCCTGACTGCTTTTCCCACCCTCCGGGGATAGGGAGGGAGGCACAGACGACACCCAGGGAGGCTGGGCGCAGTGTCCAGAGTTGAGGCTAGTGTTAGGGTATACTAACTGCTGTCACCAACAATCTCAAAGTCTCAGCAGCTTACCCCAATCAAAGGTAATTTCTTGTTCTCTCACATTAGTTCTCTTAAAGGTCGGTTGGGGAGGAGGAGACAACTCTGCTCCAAGCCTATGTTCAAGGGCCAGACTTTGCTCAACATGGCCCCATAGAGCAGTGCTGTCCTGGAGCTTTCTGCAATGATGAACATGTTCTATTTCTGCACTGTGGCAATCAAGTACTTAAAATGTGGTTAGTGCGACTGAAGATGGAATTTTTAATTTTCTTTCATTTTAAGTAATTTAAATTTAAATAACTACATGTGGCTAGCGGCTACTATGTTGGATGGTGCAGGCTGGAGCCTCATCCTCATATGCAATCATGCAGAGAGGGAGAGAGAGAGGGGGAGGTTGAACAAGAAACTTTATGGGCTGGGTCTGGAGATGAGGTACAGTTCACCATTTTCTCCCACATTCCATTGGTCAGAATGCAGGCATTTGGCTGCTGTATATTGCCCAGAATGAAGTGTAGGTATGTGCCAGAAGGAAGAGGGGATGGGTTTGGTGAGAATCTAGCCAGTATCCCCCACTATAATCTAGCAGAAGAGAGTGACAGTACCTGGTAGTAAGCATTCTGTGGGGAGGCATTGGGCAGTGACAGGCAGGGGGCATCAGAGAGGTTGGGCTCTGGTGGCAGAGTTCTAGTCCTGTGACTGAGGTTCAGTGTTGAGACTCTAGTCTCTGGGTAGAAGGAAGCCAAACCACAGAGGAAGTGTAGAACTGGGGATAGAGTTAAGTCTGAGACCTGGAAAAAGGATAGGCTCTGGTCTCAGGGTCAGGGCAGAAGCAGATCAGAACAGAGACGAGGAATAGAGTAGGCCCTCTGGCAAAGTGGCCCGTCCCTGTCCCTGACTGAGCCACTGCATACAGGAGGGCTGCCTTTGGCTCCTGATATTTTCCTTCCCTTTGCCATAGCTCTGAGTGGAGAGGAGCTGAGAGGGCAGGGGGGCTCAGTGGTTCTAGCAGTAGGGAAAGGCATGGTGGGAGGTGCTGCGGGGAGTCAGGCTGGGAGGGGAAAAGCTACAAAGAACTGTGGGAGAGTCATTCACTCATTTATTTAATCCCTTATTCAAGAAGCATATGGAAGACCTACCTTGGGGCAGGCAGAGACAGGAGATTTTGATGCAATTGTCTTAACAGTGAAACATTTTCATGCACTGAAAAACCAAACCTTTATACTCCCAACTATTTTCTAACTAAGAAATGTCTAAACCGGACATCTTCACCCCATCCCCAAACCTCATCCTCTGATCAACCCTCATTCTCATGGTGAGTATGAGGGATGGGATGGGACTTAGGATAAGCTAGGACTCAGGGATTTTAAACACGGACATAGGGCTGGCCCCGTGGCTTAGCGGTTAAGTGTGCGTGCTGCGCTACTGGCGGCCCAGGTTTGGATCCGGGCGTGCACCAATGCACCACTTGTTGGCCATGCTGAGGCAGCGTCCTACATACAGCAACTAGAGGGATGTGCAACTATGACATGCAACTATCTACAGGGGCTTTGGCGAGAAAAGGGGAAAAAAAAAAGGAGGAGGATTGGCAATAGATGTTAGCTTGGGGCTGGTCTTCCTCAGCAAAAAGATGAGGATTGGTATGGATGTTAGCTCAGGGCTGATATTCCTCAAAAAAACAAACAAAAAAAACCACAGACATGGCTGAGCCAAATCAGTTGCATTGCAAAGACTGCGTCAAATTGGCCGTGTGAAAATGTCTTGCTTTTGCCAGGTACGGTGCTAAGTGTGGGCAGTTTTGTGGAGGAGGTGACACCTGAGCTGGGCTTTGAAGGAGAGGTGGGATTTGACAGGTAGAGGTGGAAGAGAGGACAATCTAGGCAGGGGATGTAGAATGAGCAAATTCATAGGACAGAGGATTGTGGGTGTGTGCACAAGGGATGGGGAGTAGACCAGTTGACCAGACAGTGTGTGGGTGCTGTGAAAGATACAGCTGAAAAGATTTGCTGGGGCCAGGTTAGGAAAGGTCTTGAATGCTGGGCTAAAGGGATCACCTTTATTCTGGGGCAATGGAGGGCCACTGAGGGGTTTTGAGCAAGGCAGTAGCATAACCAACCTCTGAAAAGTGTGCAGGGCTGGATCAGTGGGGAGAGACGAATGGTGTGAGATGTGACAGGAGGTTATTGCAATAGTCTGGGGAAAGGCCTGGACTGGTGTGCTGGCATAGACAATGGAGAGAGCTGTGTGTGTGTGTGTGTGTGTGTGTGTGTGTGTGTGTGTATAGGGGAAGTGGGAAGAGGGGTTGATCATTAAAGACCCTAATGCAGGATTTGGTTTAACAGCTCAACAAATATGCCTTTCTGTCTGGTCTGTGTTTGCTCAGACTCGTTTGCCTCTTGGTTGTGTGGACTGATCAAGAGAGTGGGGGCTTGTTACATATTGCCATCCTTTTCTATAAGAAAAACTCAAGGAATGTGCTGCTTGCTTAGGGGAAGAGGTGGATCCTGTTGATTTCTTCTAAAATAGCAACCTCAATCTGAGAACTCAGATGGAAGTCCCAGGATTCTGTGTCTTGGGGGATCAAGAAAGGGCAAAGACGGAAGGTGCTTCTCAGCTTGGGTCCCCAGGGGAGCCACACTCAGGCCTCAGGAGATGAGAAGGCAGGTGGGTGGAGAGGCTGGGTGGAACATGAAGCTGCAGCCACAGGCGCAGCAACACTAAGCCAGATGAAAGTGCAGTGGTGAGCAGGTTAAATCCTCCTGGCTGCCCTGATGCCTGAAATGGAAGCATAAACATTATAGAATTGGGTATTTTGCATCACAACACAGGACAGCCTGTGTGGGAGGTTGTGTTTTTAAAAGGAGGAATTTGGTGGTTAAATTTGAGTCTATGACAGCAACCTGAATCTTTTTACCAAGGCTAGCTGGGGACCTGGGAACGGAGATTTCCTTTGCCACCAGACTTTCAGTATGGAAACTCAATGCAGCTTCAGAAGGAATAATAAGCGTCCATATGCGACTAAGAAGGCAACAATTTCCTCATTGTGTGTGTTTCTGTAATGGCTCAGAGAAGCCCACATTCCTGCCCTAGATAAGTGCCCAATTACTGAGATTTCAAAGGGGGAAAGGTCTTCAAGGTACTTGCTTTTTGGAGCTTTTTTGATTCAGTTTTTCTGTTTTTTTTTCATTGTGGTTTTAATCCCAAACTGGCAAGAAAAGGCAGCATGTTATCTAGGCAAAGTTTATCTCCCTCTCATTAGAGCCCAGGGAGAAGCAGGCAGAGCCTCCAGCGGTTCCTCTCCTTCACCTGTGTGAGTGGGTTATAAATGCATGGGCTGGGCTGGGGCCACCCAGGCACCTACTCCTAGATTTGCAGAGCAATCCTGGCCCCATGACCAGCAATGCAGATAATTTTACCTCAGCTTCGGCAACACTCTCCCTGCCTCTAAACCCAGAGTGAAACACCCAGACCTCAGGGCTAGTTCTCACGAACATCCTCATGCCTCTTGCTAGGTCTTCTCCAGCCTTCTGCACCCATTTCTCAAGTATTGATAAGTCAAATGTGTGAACCGTCATCATCCACAAACACTTTGCTTGAACTCCAGCTCTGCTCAGCTTGGCGAGGCTTGGACCCATCTCTGTGTGAGTGACCTTGATGGAATGGAGGTGACCCAACCTGGTTTGACTCTTGGCTTTAGCACCAATGAGCTGTGGGACTTGGAATGTTATTTCAATTGGAGGAACTTTATTTTCTTCCTCTAAATAATGAGAGTAATAATAGCACCTAAGGCATAGGGTGGTGGGAGGATTGAATGGAACAGTTGATGTGAAGGACAGGAGCTGACACTCACAGGGCACTTGGCAGAGTGAGGTGCAGTTCTAAGCACTTTCTACACGTGGCCAGTTGGCCAGGCAGACAGCCAGCATTTATTATGCACCTGTAACACGTCCGCACCCTGCCAAGCAGTTGGGACCGAATGGGGAGCATGGAGATGTTGTCCCTACCCCCTCATATTATAGTCAAAGCAGGGACATGGGGTGACCAGACGCATCCCATGAGGAGTGGGGGAACTGCGGAAATGCATAAAGGGAACTCTGTCTCTGAGACACTTTTAGCCCAGAAGAGGGGTTAAAGAGGATGGAGCCTTTCTGGGGCTGGTCAGCAGGGGTGAAATGGCGCTGCTTTTTGAATGGGGTCTAAGCTGGGAGGCAGGAGCACCTGAAACACCAAAATCTGACCCTCAGGAGCACATGTTGGAGGCCTCAGTTTTGTCGGTCCCAGCTCCCAGCCCAGGAGGGCTTGTAAGGAGAGGCTAGCTGCCCATGTCCTGCAGGTCCCAGGGAAGAGCAGGTAGAAGGGGGCCCCGGCCCATAGCTAATGGGCTGCCCCTCCCCAGCTACACTTGAGTGGGCATTTTGTCCTGGGTATCTCTTCCCGTTAAGTTCCCCTCCCAGACCTGCATTCCTGAGCAGCTTAGCATATGGATGGAATCCGCAGGAGGCGGAGGGAGTGGGGAGGGTTGTCCAGCCCAAAGCATGTCACAGATGCCCACAGAGAGCTGGGGAGGATTAGAGCGAATCATTAATTGTCATTAATATGCTGGGGCTTGACAGCCTGGGGTTTATTTTTACACTGAAGCCCAGACGTGCCTTGCACATGTCCCTGAGTTCCAGGCTCCAGGAGAGAAAGGAAAACTGGTTGTACTTATCGTCTGCCAGGCTTTCCAGGATTGGACAGCATGCCTTCAGCTTGGCTCCCTGGCCTGGCAGAAACTATGGCTTCCAAGGGGCCCCTGCCCTCCTTCCCTCCTTGGTTATCTCCCCTCCCCAGGGAGGCTTCCTGCCAAAGCAGGGTCTAGATCTCCATACCTCATTGACTTGTCTGCCAAAGCCCTAGAGGGTGAAGGGAGCAGATGAAGGGAGTCATCATCTAGAGAAGATGAATGACATTACAGGGGAGGCCACCATTCGAAGGGTTAAACTGCCATCAAGAAATGCAGTGTATCAGAAAGAAAATGCTGTACAGCAGGACTTTTATAGATGCTAATGTCTATACGGGCAAATGGAATTCTGGGTTGCCTTGCCTTTCAAATAGCTATTGAGAACTCAGGTTTGACTCCAAAATTCATCCTGTAGCCCTTATGAAAAGCTGAGAGCTCTGGCCCGAGGAGCTGATGGTGTCATTGTGGAGACACCCATGTGAACCAGTCCTGTCCTATGAGGCTAGAGCTCCTTAGGGGCTCAGTAGGGGGTTCCATGAAGCCACAAGGAATGGTATTGTCTTTACTCTGTGCCAGCACCGAGCTAGGCCCATGAGTTCATCTCACTCAGCAAAGCGAGTACGTGTCTGAAATGTTCTATCAATGGAGAGCGGTAGGGCTACTGTCCCAAGTGGTAGGGGCCCAGCCATCACTCTTTTCTGATCCTTCTGTGAGTTTCCTTCCAGGCCTGTTGTCCTTTCCGCTCTGTCAGCATTTGGGAGAACTTCATCAGTTTCTTGTATTCGCTTCCTATGGCTGCTGTAACAAATTACCACAAACTTGGCTTCTAACAACAACAGAAACTTAGCATCTTACAGTTCTGTATGTCAGAAGTCTGACACGGATCTCATTGGCCTGAAATCAAGGTGTCAGCAGGTCTGCGTTCCTTTCTGGAGTCTCTAGGGGTGAATCTGTTGCCTTGCCTTTTCCAGCTTCTAGAGGCCAGCCTCATTCTTTGGCTCATAGCCCCTTCTTCCATCTTGAAAGCCAGCAACGTTGCATGTCTGTGTCTTTCTGCCACAGTCACATCTCCCTCTGACTCTCCTCTTCCACCTCCCTCTTCCCCATTTAAGGACCCCTGTGATTACACTGGGCCCACCCAGATAATCCAGGATTGTCTCCTTATTTTAAGGTGAGCTGATTAGCAACCTTAACTCCATCTGCAATTAATTCCCCTTTGCCATGTAATTTAACCTACACACAGATTCTGGGGATTAGAACGTGGATATCTTTGGGGGGCCATTACTCTGCCTACCCCAGTGGTGGATTGATAACCACCATTTGGCAGCAGTGCTAGCCTCTCCTCCACGCACCTGTGTTTGTGTGGATGCAGAGTTCCTGTCACTGTTGGGATAGAGGCTGGAAGAGCACGCCCATGTCCTACAGAGGGAGTCCTGCACTGGGCAGGGATGGGAGGTGGTGCCCTCTGAGACCCCTCCAGCTCTAAGGGCTGTGAGTTGTGTTATGGACTGAATTGTGTCTCCCCCAAATTCCTATGTTGAAGCCCTAACCCCTGGCATTGGTATTTAGAGACAGGGCCTTTAAAGAGGTAATTAAGGTTGAATGAAATTGTAAGGGTAGGACCCTAATCCAATAGGACTGGTGTCCTTATAAGAAGAGAGAGAGACACCAAGGATGTGCAGAAACTGAGTAAAGGCCATATGAGGATACAACAAGAAGGCAGCTGTCTGCAAGCCAAGGAGAGAGGACTCAGGAGAAACCAAACCTGCTGACTCCTCAATCTGGGACTTCCAGCCTCCATAACTGTGAGAAATAAATGTTGTTTCAGCCACCCAGTCTGTAGCACTTTGTTATTGTAACCCTAGCAACTAAGACACCCTGACTGGAACAGTGTTCCTTTCAGTCAACATCACCATCTCACCTGGCTCCGTGCCTGTGAGAAAGTTTGTTATTGGTGTGCAACCTAATGGCTCTGTTGATCCTTCTCCACCTTCAACCTATATTCTTGTATCTTCCTTCATTCAAAGGTGATTCTTTGGGACAAACATCACTTTCTTGGCCTACACTCCTACAGATTATTTTTCCGGATTCTGGAAGTTTTATGGTGACTTATTTGAGGATAGCCTTGATGAAACCAAGAGCTACAGATATCTGGACATCTCCTGGAAGTAGTTTATAGTAGAAAGAGTTAGAGACCTTTGTGAAGGTCACTTACAACACTAAACACAATACGAATTTATCTTGGATCTCATTTTTCTTACCTTGAAGCAAAGAGGCAGGTTGGATCAGGGATGGCAAAGATCAGGGATGACTAGTTCCAACCGATTCTGCGTGGCTTCCTAGGACCAGTAGGAAAGGATGCTACTAGCAATTAGCCATATCTACAAAGAGGTGCTGGAGGAGAGCAAGGTAACTCATACATCACGTTGCTGCCATCCCAGAATCAGATGGGTTTTAAGGTCTCTTCCAGCCCCAAGTTTCTAAGGCCCTTGGTGAGCAGATGTTTGTGCAGACCTCGGATCCACATGTCCCCTGATCTCGTGTCTGGAGTCGTAGCCCCATCCTGCTGCCTCTACCACCTATGGCCCTGCGGTCTACCAGTTGCTGTTGCTCTTTCATTGGCTCTCTTTCCTCACTGGCACCTTGACTAAGTCCTAGGGATGCCCGTGGCAAATAACCCTCACTACTAATTAAAGTATTTCTTCTGAGCCCTATTGTTTAGCAACCGGGATTGCTCTTCATCCCACAGCCCCCAGGTTCCCACTGGGATCCAACTCTGATTTCACTAAGACTTGCTCTGTTGCCAATGATCATCAGCTGAAGATCAGCTTTCGGAAAACCACTTCGAATCTTTGAAGTTCATCTTCACCACAATCCAATTGGGGGAATGTGAGGGTTGGATTTTTTTTTTTTTTTTTGTGAGGAAGATCAGCCCTGAGCTAACATCCATGCCAATCCTCCTCTTTTTGCTGAGGAAGACCGGCCCCAACCTAACATGTATTGCCAATCCTCCTCCTTTTTTTTCTCTTTTCCTGCCCAAAGCCCCAGTAGGTAGTTGTATGTCATAGTTGCACATTCTTCTAGTTGCTGTATGTGGGATGCCGCCTCAGCACGGCCAGAGAAGCGGTGCATCGGTGCGCACCCGGGATCCGAACCCGGGCCACCAGTAGCGGAGCGCGCGCACCTAACCGCTAAGCCACAGGGCCAGCCCCGTGAGGGTTGGATTTTTCTTTCCTTTTTTTTAAAGAAAAGAGTGGTGTGTGTATGTATATGTGCATTGTTTTCCAAAGCAAGCATTTCAAATACTCATTAGGCAAAAATATCTATTTTACATGTACTCTAATTGTTCTACCTAAGATGAAATATGTTATTTTTCTTAAGTAAAGCTACAGGCAGTTTATTAGCAGAGCTAATTAACCTACAATCAGCAACCAGCTCACCTCTAATCACAGCCTGCTTGCATTCTTCGCAGGCAATGTGGTGGTGCTACAGCACTTATATTTATAAATATGTGCAGTGCAGTGTGAACTATATTTATGTGGACAGCATCAATTTTTTTAGCCACAAAATCTGACCTACCTAAAAGAGATGGCGAGAGAACTGGACTGCAGATCTGGGGCTGGAGGCTGAGGCCCCTCATCTCTCTAGCAAGAGTCTTGCTTTCTTTTTTTTTTTTTTTTACCTTTCAGCCTGTGAAGTGCTTTTTCCTCCTAACGAGTATTCCTGGGTGAAGAGTTGTCTTGTGCATTGTGTGTTGCAAGCTGACTGTCTCCTTGTGGGTGGGTGTCTGTCCCTTCCACACCTCTCTCAGTTCCTGCTGCAGGGAATGAGGGGAGGTAGCCTGGTGAACTTGGAGGTGTCCTGGCTAGGTGAGGTTGTTTGGGGCAGGTGGACAGGTCTGCTATGGCTTGAGCAAAGGTCTAGGCTGAAGGAATTCTTCCAAGCATCCAAGGAACACTGCAAGGCCAGGCAGAAGTTGTTCCTTGGTGGGAGGTAGCACAAGTTAGGTTAAAGTTTGATGGTATATCTGCCAGAGACCCAGGAAAGCTCATGTCTTGACCTGATGACTATCTTTTTACAGGGTTTCAAGATATTTATTGGGAGTAAAGAACCAAATGGGAGTAAAGAACCACTTTATTAAGAGCTGGGCTGATGCTGGACTCTATGATAAAGAATGACTTAAAGTCCGAATGCAAATCTCTGGTGTTTACTACCTGTGGCCAGCTGAACAGAGGAAGGCCCTGAAGAGAGGGACAGCCAGGTCCCAAGACGGTCCTCTGCATTAACTGGAAGGAAGAGAGAGCCGAATGTGGACACACAACATTTAAAAACACAGTGACCCAGGTGCCGGCCCCGTGGCTTAGCGGTTAAGTGCATGCGCTCTGCTACTGGTGGTCCGGGTTCGGATCCTGGCAGGCACCCATGTACCACTTGTCCAGCCATGCTGAGGCAGCGTCCCACATACAGCAACTAGCAGGATGTGCAACTATGACATACAACTATCTACTGGGGCTTTGGGGAGCAAAAGGGGAAAAAAGGAGGAGGATTGGCAATAGATGTTAGCTCAGGGCCAGTCTTCCTCAGCAAAAAGGAGGAAGATTAGCAAAAAGGAGGAGGATTGGCATGGATGTTAGCTCAGGGCTGATCTTCCTCAAAAAAACAAAAAACAAAAGAAACACAGTGACCCAGTGCACGTGGCCCAATTAATGCTCTATGCCTGGACTAATCAGACATATGTCTGTTCCTGGGGTGGGGCTGGGGTGGTTGTGAGGCAGGTGGGAAGGAAAATGCTGAGGGAGTCTAAACCCTCAATAAGTTATTACTTATTTGAGGAAAAGGGGAAGGAAGGAAGGAGGAAAGTAAAAAGAAAAAGTGACATTTGGAACCCACTATGTGTCAGGCAATATGTCAAACACTTTTACCTCCACCATTTCACTTAATTCCTCAACCCTTTGAATAGAACATATTACTTTCATTTTATAGAAGTGAAACTAAGATAAAAGAATCTAAAAAATTCAGCATTTGGACCTGGGTCCATTCAGATCTCTTTCTACCTCTCATTTTTCCGGTGTCCCCTTACGTGGGACATGTCTGTTTGTTGGATAACGAAATGACAAGGTTTTTTTTTTGTGAGGAAGATCAGCCCTGAGCTAACATCCATGCTAATCCTCCTCTTTTTGCTGAGGAAGACCAGCTCTGAGCTAACATCGATTGCCTAATCCTCCTCCTTTTTTTCCCCCTCAAGGCCCACCAGTAGATAGTTGTACATCATAGTTGCACATCCTTCTAGTTGCTGTATGTGGGACAGGGCCTCAGCATGGCTGGAGAAGTGGCAGTGAGTCGGTGCGCACCCGGGATCCGAACCCGGGCCGCCAGTAGCAGAGCACGTGCACTTAACCACCAAGCCATGGGGCCGGCCCCAAAACGGTAAGGTTCTTAATGCACTTCTAACCAGACTCTTGTTCTTCACACCAATGGGACAAAACTCACCTGTCCGTTCAATCAGGGGAGTATCAAAGGACTCACAGAATCTCTAGTGATGTCAAACCTAGCCCCTTAGATGAGGCCCAGGTGAGATCACCTACGTTAAAAGGGAATGTCAGGGCCGGCCCCATGGCTTAGCGGTTAAGTGCACGCACTCTGCTGCTGGCGGCCCGGGTTAGGATCCCGGGCACGCACCGACGCACCGCTTCTCCGGCCATGCTGAGGCCACGTCCCACATACAGCAGCTAGAAGGATGTGCAGCTATGACATACAACTACCTACTGGGGCTTTGGGGGGAAAAAACAAATAAATAAAATCTAAAAAAAAAAAAAACTAAAAGGGAATGTTAGGTATTGCGTTTATTTCCTACTAGATGTGCACAGGCACACTCAGTCAGTTTGGCCTTAACTTCCCAGCAAGGTCAGGGGTGTTCCGGTAGGGACAGGAGACAGGGTATGGGGATTTGCTGGCCTTGTGCGGGAGTGGGGTAGGGGAGACTTCAGTGGAAAGGAATGAGAACCTTCAGTAGAATGTGCCAGGTTTTCCTATTGTCCTCCCATGGGCCAGGATCGGGCAGGTGGGAGAACTGGCTCTCTGGTGTAGTGTCCATCTCCCTTCCCTGGCCTGTTTGTTTTCAAGACTGGGACTGGAAGCAGCTGGAATCCAAAGGTGGATGAGGGCAATGCATGGGGTCAGAGGGCAAATTTTAGAAAACTGTCTAAGGGGAAGCCAACTTAGGGCTGGTAAAAGATCTAGAAAGTGCTGGGGACCTGAGACAGAGTGGAATCCAAGTTGCAGTGATAAGTCATGTAGAATTCAGGAATGACCAGAGCAAAGAGTAATGCGTCAGAATGGTTGACCTGGAAAAGCCTCAGAAGCAGGATCCAGTGGCCTCTGACGGAATTTGTGCGTGAGTGTATCTAGGAGTACGTCTGATTCAGTTTTTTTTGGTGGGAGTCTCAGGAACAGAAGCTCAATTCTTTTTAAGGTCACATGAATTCACTCAGATAAGGTTTTATTTTCTGAGACTGGGGTACAGCAACACAAACTTACCCGGCCATACCTTCTTCTAAAATCACTCTCCTCCAAACTTATGAGGTTGGATGGAAATGGGAGGAGAGAGAAGCAAATCAACAGATAGCCGAATTATTCTTTTCTGGGACTACTTTCCTCTATTTTGGGGAGTTTTCTGGGTGGAGCCATCATCTGATTCCTTGTTGCTCGTCAGAAAAGGATTTTAAGAGGGAGGTTTACCAAATGCATGAGGGACCAGCAGCTCGGTACCAGGAGTATTAATTCAAGTTGGCTGGAATTACCAAGTGCTGGGCCTATACTTAAAAAAACAGATTCCCTTCTCCATACTTCACCTTCTCCAGGTGTGAAATAAAGCGGATGGGCTGGCCATTGCAGCAAAGAACTGAAGCACTACAGTTAGTAGGTATATTCACAAAATCTCTCAAAAGCTGTGTTGCATAGATGAACCTGAGGACATACTCAGTAAGATAAACCAATCACAAAAGAACAAATACTGTGTGATTCCACTCATATGAGGTACCTAGAATAGTAAATTCATAGAGATAGAAAGTAGATTGGTGGTTGCCAGGGACTGGGGGGAGAAGGATATGGGGAGTTATTGTCCAACGGGTGCAGAGTTTCAGTTTGGGAAGATGAAAAACGTTCTAGAGATGGATGGTGGTGATGGTTGCACAACAATGTGAATGTACTTCATGCCATTGACCTGTACATTTTAAAATGGTTAAAATGGTAACTTTTATGTTATGTATATTTTACCACAGTTAAAAAAAAAAACAAAAAAAAAACGTTGCCTACACTGGGGCTATAAGGTCAAGAAACCCAATTTTCAGGACTGAGACATGCTAGTAAACAGATGCAGAGGTCAACCCCCTGTCCCAGACAAGGCTAATCATGGCTAAAAAATGACTTTTAGGCCACTGGTTCTTAAATTTGAAAAATGGTAGAGGAACCCTTTTCTCCAAAAAAACAAACCAAAATTTTCTCATAGTCCCATTACATTAAACAGACAACAGAGAGAGCACAACTTACTGGGGTGATAAGCTATGCACAAGAGTTACAGTTGCACAAAGCAGAGTGGGATCAGCACTCAGTGTTACCACCTAGTGTTTCAGGCAAGTGGACCAAAGGGGAGAGGCCACTGCTATCACATGATGCTGGACCACAAACACTCAAAGAGTCTGATGTTGGAAGGGGACACACACGAGCTTCATGTCTGTGGCCCTGGCGTGCGGCCTGGCCTTCCATCAAGTGTGCCAGGCAAGATCATGATGTAGGGACGCCTCCCTTGTGGCCTAGTCTGCTGACCCCTTTGGCTTCTTGCGAGATGCCCTGTGGAATCAGCCCCAGTGATACTCCGGGAAAGCTTCTGTCTGGCCAGTGGCTCCTCTGCTTCTGTAATAAGGGACCTAGGTGGCATCACCCTCTTTAATGCACATGCAGTATCTGGATGAATTAAGGTCTTTTGGGTTGCAAGTGACAGAAACCAAACCCGAAGTGGCTTAAACCCAAGTATGACGTATCAACTTGTATAACCAAAATGTCAGGTACAGCTGGCTCCAGAGGTTCAAATGATACCATCAGTTTTCTCTCTCACTCCACCATTTCTTTTCCATTTGTCTTCTCCTCTCTCAGGCAGGCCCCCTCCAAATGGCAGCCCTTGGTAGCAAAAGGCTTATGTCAAGCTTTTGGCTAGCAATCAGTCGCAAGCTTCTTTTTCTCAACAGGATTTATCTCAAGCCTGTCCACAAGCTATTGATGTGGCCAGGGGGATGGAATACTCTGATGGGCCAGGCCTGGGCCATTTGCCCACCTCTGAAGCTACAGGCTGGGGCCAGCACACCCCCCATATCGTGGTTGTGCATGAGGGAGGAATTGGTCCCTGAAGGGGATGTGGGTTCTGTTACAAGAACAGGGAGTGGAGACGGGTCAGGCAGTGACAACAGACGCACCTTTCAAAGCCCATTCATGATGTGTGTGAAATGGGCAAGAGCAGCTACCCTGGGCACAGCATTCCTCCAAGCTTGTGGCCATCCTCTTCTCCTGTGCTGCCCTACCACAGTCAGGGTCTCCCTAGTTTCTCTGCCCCAGTGTGGCCTTTCTCCTTGACTCCTGCTCTTTCTCTTGCTCTGGGGTTGGTGACCCCATTTCAGATAATCTAGCCTGGCTCATAACTGACCTTCCCTCCAGAAAGGACTTCCAGTGTCTGCCGTCTGCGTCCACACCTTTCCCTTGCCCGGGTCACCTGATATGAGAGGGGAGTCGAGCACAGGGCCGCAGGGTCAGTGCCCTAGTTTGGGAGAACTCACCCTTTGGAGACTTCAATCTCACCTCCCTTTCCCTACCAAGACTCAGAGCCTTAATCTATTTTTCCCCCTTCCAAGTTATTTTCTTCATTTGTCAGGTCCCTGTTGTGATGTGCGGCATTTGTTGTTGGGTGGTGTTGGTTTGTTATTTTCACTCTGCTCTGTGCACTGACACTTCCCAGAGGTGCGGGCACATTCTAAAATAATGATCTCCCCATGGTAGAGAGAGCCTGACCCATGCTCTGCAGTGGTTGGAGTGGCTCTGATCTGGGGGAGGGGCCACAATGTTGGAGGGGCTGGCATGAGCCCCTTGGGACAGAAGAAAATGTCCCCTGGGGGTGCAGAGAGCCTGGGCTGGAAGGTGGATGGGAGGGGGAAGAGAATGTGACGGGTCTAGGTGGCTGGGCCTTAGAGATGCTGGTCTGTGGTGGCAGCACCAGGCCCCCCTTGGGTGAGCTTGAGGTCACCGAGGGCATCAGGCCCTGAGGAAACTTGCTCACGACATCTAAACTCACCAGGTGTTCCAGAATAGCAGTGGCCATTCCATGGAGGGTCTGGGCAGGCGAGAGGGAGGAGGAGCAGGGGTCCTAGACCATGAACGCCCACAGGTGAGCCCCCCACCTTACCAGTATCAAGATACAAGAGATCATTCCATCATTCCAAGGTGGCTCTATATCTGTGCTGGTGGCCTATGCTCTCTCTGATCCAGTTCTTGGACAATGCCAACAAGTTCCTGACCCTAGGGGGTCCCATGTCCTTGTGTCCTTACATGAGGCATTTCTGTGGCTACTGGTGAAGCGACTTTCTCCATGGTAAACCATGTGCCTACCATGCCTGGACAGAAAAGGCCTTAGACCCTTAAAGACCACCCCTCGATTCCTCCTCCCTTCTTCCAGTTCCCCACAAGGCATCCCTCCTTTGGCTGGTTCTGGCCCTGGTAATTCTCTCCATTCATATTCGAACGGTACCTTGTTTAACATGTTACAACTCCCATGTTTAAGATGATGCTTCTTTGATTATAATGCAAGATAATATTGTGTCAGGATGAGGACAGATGTGAGTTCTGGAGTGAGATGGACATGGATGCAAGTCCTGGTTCCACTGCTCACAAGTTTAGTGGCCTAGTACGAGTTCTTTAGCTTCTGTAAGCTTTAGCTTCTTCATCGGCAAATTGTGACGACAGAACTGTCTTCCTTTCAGGGCCGTTGCGAGGATTAAATAAAGCAAACATTTATTCCCCTGACAGGTATTTACTGAGTGCCCAGTATGTGTCAGGCACTATTTTAGTGCTTTGCCGCCCTGAACAAACCAATGCTAGTGGATGCAATGCATGTAATGCACATAACAGTACTTGGCAGAGTGGCAGATCCTTGATGAAAGGAAGAAGGGCACCTTGATGGTACCCCACAGCAAGCCATTGCTTTTGGAAGGGTTTCCATTGTTGTGAACACTGTAGGAGATCCTGAGGCATGCCCACCCCAGACTGCACTGGACAGGCCTTGCACTGGGTGTGAGGCAGGGTCTGCAGTCCTGCCTTTCACTGCAGTGTGAAGACAGCCCTGGCTAATCAGGGGACTGCTTTCCCAGCACTCCCTGAGCCCATGTCCTCAGGTCTCCTCCCACAGACCTTTAAGATCTTGTTCTTCAAACCAAAGCCAGATGAAGACGACAGTGTGTAACCCATCAGCCCAGAGCGGGAGAACACTGACTGGGTGGCCTTCTTCTCTCCCAAGGAGCAGGCTAAGGTTGACTCCTGCTGCTTGACAACCTGAGTGCAGACACACACACCCTGTTTCCCACACTCTGGCCCACACTACCTCAGTATGGTCTTCTGTGGATGTAGCACTGACCATGCCCTCACAGCTCAGCCAAGCATGGCCAGCTCAGGTACTCTCTGAGTGGGACCTCCAGATCCAGAGAGAGAAAGAACCCGGTTGACTAGTGATTGAAGATTCTTTTTGAGTCTAGAGCAATGTAGCAGGGCCTGGGGGGGCTGCCTCCTCCTTGGGGACTCTATAGGTGGCAGGTAAGGCCCTGTTTCAGACTCACACCTCTTCCTGGCCCGGATGGTCCCCACCTTTAAGGCCTCACTCCAGATGGAGAGTCTCTGGAACTCCCCTCATCCGCTTCCTACCAGGAGGGGAGCTGAAAAGCTAAGGGGTGAAGGAGAAAAGGAGGACGTGAGGAGCCAGTGGGGCCGCCTGGCAGGGAGGGCACTGCCCTCCTGGGGCAGGATTTTCCTGTTCTTTTACGTGCCTCTGTATGAGGCAAAGGGCCGCCCTCTGACCCAGGAACACTGGGCTCTTCCCACAGAGATCAGGCCTCTCCCTGCCCTGGCTTGTCTCCCTGCCAGGGTCAGAAATTCAATTGGCAAAGATTTTCCCTGGCCTGGGCTATGGCTCCCTTGCCTTGTCTCTCTGGCTACTGCTGAAACCCACCCCTCCCCTTCCCTATCTCCTTTCAGATTTCTTGGATGCAATTGATTCTCTTTAAGCCTCTCACCTTGTTGCAGCTCAGAGCAGTGGGGCCAGTGAACATTTTCTTCAGCAAACTGTCTCCCTCATCTGATGAGCAGTATCCATTAAATCCTCAGATCTGGCATGCGTGTGTGTATGTGTGTGTGTGTGTGTGTGTGTGTGTGAGGATGTATATGGTGGGTGGGTTGCGGGTGCGGCTCTCTTAATAGAGGTGAATGTGAGGCCCCAAAAGACGGCAGTTCTGTCCCTCCAGGACTGGCCGGGGCAGGATATAGCAGCAGGCCCTCCTGTGTTCATCTGTGAGGACTGTCCCTTCCACCTGGAAACTGATAGAGGCAGGCAGAGGAAATTTCCATACTCGGAGGACCAGGAACAGATATTTCTAGGCAAAACTCAGGCTTGAAACATAAAGTTCCCCTCACCTCTTCCTTTTCTCTCTCTTCACTCCTCAGAGGGTGTTGACGGGGCATTTCTAATGCCTGTGCCATTGGAGTCCTTTGGGCTGCCATGGCCACAAGCATCTTACCTGCAGGGCCCCATGCGGCTTGCTGCAATGGGCTCTGAATAGGACTCTTTTCCTCCTCTCTTCCATCCTCCAATCCCCCAACCACCTGCGGTTTCCAGAACCTGCCACGTTCTTGCTCACCTGTGCCTTTACCTGCTCTATCCTCCTGCCTCCCCTGTCCTTCGTGCATCTCTGATTCTTCTCTTCATTCAAGATGCTGGTAAAGTTATACTCTCTCCATGAAGTCTCCGTGGACCACATTCTCCATCAGGGTCTCTACTAGTAATTTGCCACCTTGAGTTGTCGGGCGAGGCAGCATGGACTTTGAGGCATTACCACTCACTTATTGTGTGATGTAGAGCCAGTTTTTTTTTTTTTTAAACTTTCTGAGCCTCAGCTTTCTCATCTGGAAAATGGAAATAAAAGCATCTACATCATGGAATTATTGTAAGAAGTCTATGAAATAATATACGTGAAGAATGGAGATTGACACCTTGTAGTGGCTCAGGTACTAGAGGTTCCCTTCCCCTCGTGCATATATGTCATTTCTCCAATGAGACTGTAAAGCTCTAAAAAGCAGGACCTGGATCTGAGTTTATCTTGGCATTCCCAGTGCCTAGAACAAAACTTACTACAGAGGAAGTGCTATGGACTGAATGTTTGTGTGCCCCTCAAATTCATGTGTTGAAATCCTAATTCCCAATGTGATGGAATTAGGTGGTGGGGTCTTGGGGAGGAGATTGGGTTACGAGGGTGGAGCCCTCATGAATGGGATTAGTGCCTTATAAAAGAGATCCCAAGAACTCTCTTCCCCTTTCTGCCATATGAGGACACAGTGAGGAAATGGCCATCTATGAACTAGGAAGCGGGTCCTCACTAGGCACTGGACTTTGGACTTCCTAGCCTCCAGAATGATGGGAAATACACGTTTGTTGTTTAAGCTACTCAGTCTACCGTAACTGTTATAGCAACCTGAACTGACAAGACAGTAAGTGTTCAATAAGTGTGGTTTGCAATCTTTGATCTAGCTCCTGCCCACCTCTCTGGGATTTTCTCTCACTGCTTCCTCTTTTCTTCACACCGACCATCTTGAACTATTTACTGTTCTTCTTTAGCAAATTTCTCCATTTCTCAACCTTGGCACTATTGACATTTTGGGCTGGGTAATTCTTTGTTTTGGGAAGGGGGCTTTCCTGTACATTGAAAGATGTTTAGCAGCATCTTTTGCCTCCAAGTTGTGACAATCAAAAATGTCTCCAGACATTGCCAGATGTCCCCTCAAGGGCAAAATCACCCCCAGTTGAGAATTTCTGCTCTAGGGCTTTGTTTTCTCTCATGCTTTCATGCCTTTCCACATGCAGTTGCCTCTGCTGAGTACAGACTTCCCTTGTTCACCTACCAAACTCCTAATCACCTCTTGAAACCCATGCCAGATGTGAGCTCCTGGGGGCAGATGTCTGATCTCCACAGAGGCCCTTCTTCTAAATTCTGCATCTCTCTATGCCTCCCACTAGCAACCCCTCATCATTCCCTACTGCAGTTGCCTATTTTTGTGTCACTCTCTCATCCATTGTAATTTGACCTCTTCAAAGCAGAATCAGTGATTTATTCACCATTTTCTCTTCAGCACATAATATAGGTTCTAGAATATAGCAGGTGGTCAAAACCTGTTGAGTGAATGAATGGAAGAATTGATGAAAGGGTAGATGGACTGATGGATGGGTGGATGAGTGAGTTGACAGTTAAATTTTTACGTAGGTGGATGGGAAAGTAGTTGCATAGAAAGGTGAATTGGTGAGTAGAAGGATGGATGAGATTTATGAATAAATTAATAAATAGATGAATGAATAGGTGTGTGATTTGATGAATGGATGGGAGGAGAGATAGATGAATGGGTGAATGGAGAGATGACTGGGTGGATAGATAAATGAGTGGGTGGGTAGATAGATGGATGAGTAAGTGGATGAATAGATGGATGAATGAGTAGGTGCAGGTTGGGTGGATGGGTGTGTGGGTGAATGGATGAATAGGTGGGTCGATGGATGCAAGGATGGATGAAATTTATGGCTAAGTCAATGAATGGATAGGTGTGGTCTGATAAATGGATGGGAGGAGAGATAAATGAGTGAATAGATAGATGGATGAATAGATAAATAGGTTGGTGGGTAGATGGATGGGAATGGATGTATAGGTGGGTGGATATGTGAGTGTTTGAGTAAATTAACCCAGTTAAAAGATAAAAGGAGTTTATGAATGGGTGGATGAATGGATGGAATGAAGATGAATGGAAAAATATATAAATGAGTCAATGTGAAGAAGAGAGAACATCCTTTTATACTTGTCTTCTTGTGTGGACAACCTGGAGGGAGAAACTAAATCAGTGAGATTGAGGGCATTTTGAGGATCTGGAATTGTGAGGGAATCCAAAATTCCAACCTAACATTTATAGGCAATCAAACTCCTTTTGAGTTTCCTTTCTTTAAAATCCCTCCTACTTTGGGTTAAGACAGGCTTTTTAAAGAAGGGTTCTTTTGTCCCATTTTAGAGATGGAAATTGAGCCACAGGGCAAGTTAAAGCCGTTGGGTGTAGAATCCAGATTTATAACACCCAGTCTGCTACTCCTTGGAAAGCGTGCCCTGCCCTCTACCAGTGGGGCTCAAGACAGTCTGGCCAGGGACTGGCAAAGTCTTTTATGTAGCATAGTAGAGAAGGGTCTAGAATAGTGGCAAAGAGCATAGTTTTTGAAGTCAGAGATCCTGGGTGTGATTCCTGGCTCCACCAATATCTAGCTGTGTGATCCTGGGTAAGATGTAGAACCCTTCTGAGCCCCAGTTACCTCAAATGTAGGATGGGAATGATACTGATTCTTATAGGATTGACGGTGAAATGAGATAATCCATGTAAAACACACAACACAATGCCTGGCATGTAACACGATCCCAATAAATGTTAGTTCCTCTTTTTTGACTTATTATTATTAATATCATTAGCATCTTGGTCATGATCATGTTCATTATTGCCTCCTTGTATAAAGGATCTGTGTCCCAATGTAGAATGATAGAACTTAAGGGGGATATGAGGGATCATCTAGTCCAACATTTCCCATAAGGCAGACCCCAAGGCTTAGGGGCAAAAGGATCTATCCAAGTCCATGCAGCAGTGAGGGGCAGAGTCATGACACTTGACCCTGCATGTTCTCTTTCCACTGTCCTACACTGCCTCCTCTGAGAACCCAGGCTTGTGATATCCTGGGTAGGAGTAACTACTTCTGGTTAGGAGGCGTGCTTCCCCCAAGTTGAGGGTCTGAACTGCAGTTCTCTCTTCCTGTGGGGCTTCCATGGAGGTGCGGGGTCAGGTCTCATCCTGCTCACCTCCAGAGTGCCCTTCTGGTGTCCCGAGTCACTCAGGACTCAGTTGCTCTTTCTTCCTGAGCTGAACAAGGTAGCAAAGTGGGTAGGAACACAGGTGACCTACTGAACCTATCAGAACCTGGATTTCCTCCTCTGTAAAATGGTGACAATGATATTTCCCAGGGTTGCCCCAAGGATGAAGTCCCTAGCACAGTGCCTGGTGCATGGAAGTGACTCAGCAAATGTCAGTTCCCTTTGCTTTTCTGAGAAGCGGGGGCCTGGGAGCCAGGGGTGTCAGGCCAACACAGTCTCATTCTGGGTGTAAAGGGGACGAGAGCGTCATGGCTCAAGGCTGAGCACCAAGAGGAGGAGGGGTGAAGCAATAGATTCTGGAAAAGTCAGCAGCAAAGTACACTGCCCAGCACCAGGGAGCCAGAGCTGGGACCTGCTGGTGACAGCTAGACCTGCTGGTGACAGTCTGCCGGCACAGCCAGGCTCCACTCCAGGAGCGACGGTGTTAATCTGTCTGAATCTGCAACTCAGGACTCAGACCTGCATGCCTGGCTCAAGGCTCCCAGGAACCAGGCGAGAAGGAGGCTTCCTAAATTAGAATCAGAGTGCAAAGCTGGAGTCACATCTCAGAGCAAGGGTCAAGTGGTGGAGGGAGGCGAGGTGCGGGGTGTGTGTGGGCTGCTTCAGTCTGCAAGGCTGGGCGGCCCAGACAGGCTGGTGGGGAGTCACCACCTTTGCCTCTGTTTACAGAAAGCAGACTGGAGACCTGTGACCTGGAGGGCACACGTGACTCAGCCAAGTGACTGTGCCCCCGCCGGGCCTCTTAGCTCTTGTGGAGCCGGAGAGTGGCAGGGTGAAGGAGGGGAGCCAGGAGGGGCTGCACTAGGGGACAGGAAATTAAGGCTGCCTGAGCCGCCAGCCCTGGGGATGCGATGCATGTCCTCCCTCTCCCTCTCTGCTGCGGGGAGGGCCGTTCATTAGCTGCTGAGCTGTTGCCATCACCAGCACCTTGGCGCGGTCTCGGGAGGTGGGTCGGACGACCAGCCTCAGGTGGCATGGTTGCTGATTAATAGAAACACACAGATGAGGGCTGTGCTCATTCTGCTCCGCCGCCTACTCCAGACACCCAAGGCTCCAGCGCCTTCCCGAACACTCTGTTCCTGTCCAGGGCAGGCAACAGGCCATGGCTGAGCTCCAGGCACCTGCCCAAGTCAGCTCCCTTCCCCAGCCCTTTGGTCAGAGCCTGAGGCACCCCGGAGGGCTCTGGACCGTGGTGAGCGGTGCAGGGGTTTGAGAAAGGAAAGGGATCCCCAAAGGTTCTGGTTTTAATTCCTTGACAAAGGATGTCTGATTTGTAGGGTCTGTTGGAGAATTGAAGATAATTTTGATTTATAGCCTGTGTTTTTGAGGGATATTCAAGTTCATCTCTCTTGTACACATATGCATATATTATTTTTTTTTTTGGCAATAAAGTTCAAAGGATATTAATAGAGACCTTGGCTTGTTGTGCTGGTGCTGTGAGAGGCTGGATGCTGGAACAGGGCCTCCCACGTTCCTTTTTATCCGAGACCCTGAACCCAAAACACAGGGACTCTGGTTGACTTTGTATATTCTGGGCACTGGTCACTTGAAGAGGTAAAAAGAAATCTGGCATGATCCAAGGAAGCCTGGAATGTTCTAGAACAAAGGCAGTTGCTCTGGTTTCTGGGGAAACTTTGGCTGGAGTTCAGACTGCAGCTTCACACCTGTGGAGGACAGGGGACACTCTTCATGGATGGACTCTGAAGATGAATGTGTGTCCTTCCAGCCCCTGAGGGAGGGGATGTTAGAGGCTGAGGGGCCAACTCCTCCCTTGGAGGCTGCAGACGTCCCCTTGAGGGTCCTCTCTCTCTGACGGGGCTGGTGCATAAAGAACTGGGCCTTGGGGGCTCTGTTTGAGGTGCAGAGAATCCCAGGATGGGGAGGGAGTTTAGAGACCTCTGGCTCTTCCTCTCCATTTTATAAATTGGGAAAATGGATTCCTAGTATGGAAAAGACGCTAGTGATTAGCAGAGCCTAATGCAGAGAAGAGTATTATCCTGAGGCCAAGGCCTTTAGAGGAGCTGGGAACCCCCAAAAACTGAATGCGAAATTATAACGAATGTCTGCATTTTCCTGGGGAATGGTTCTGGGGAGCTCTCTACACATTTGCAAGGTGCCTGCAAGGAGAACTGGTCAGAATGACTGATCTGACGCTGGACAGGTCTAACAGGGAGCAGGCATCTGAGGTGTTTCGTGTTGCCTAGCACAAGAATGGGTGGGAGGGCACCTGCTGCCAGCCAGGAAAGGGAAAGGGGGCTTGGAAGGCAGCCCCCATCTGGTGTGATCCCCCTCTAAACAGCGCTCCACCCTCGGCGGTCCCCACCCGGCAGCCATCCCCCTGAAGAAATGCAAGGCGCTTGTTGAGGAGATGCGTTTGTGGCCAGACCAGAGCCCTTTTGTTAAGCAAACACAGCAGCCCTCCATTTAGCAGAAATAGCTCTGCAGCAGAGAGAATGAGTGTGTCCACAAACCCATTTGCCGTTTAGGTGTCAGAAATAAATTTTACCACTGGAGTCTGTAGCATCTGATTAGTGAATTATTCAGTTGGGATATTGCGTTCCCTCTGACCTCATTAGTAACCCTGAGGTGAGAGGGATGCATTAGAGTAACCGCCAGGCTGTCACGGAGGAGCAGAGTGGGGGCATTAAAGTGGATTAAAGTGCTTTACCAAGAACTACAGCACAACTCATAAAAACAGCGCATTGTTAAACCAGGGCTCAGCAAATAAACAGGCGGACGTCACTGGGTGAGGGGGTGGGGAGGGGAGGGGACAGTGGGGGCAGGGGGAGAGGGAGGGGCACACAGAGCTTTGTAGCCTTGTTGGCAGTTCTGCCTGCCCAGTTGGTGACACTAGGGACCCAAGTCTGGGGAAAGGGTGCTCTCTAGCCCGACTCAGTTGATTTTAAGCCCTTTCTCAAAGCACCCGACACCTCCCATTATCATCCTTTTTGCCTCTTTTTGCCAATGGCTCTTAAAGTGCTGGAGAGTTGACAGATTCAGAGTGAACAAGACCTTATTGAACATCTACTCTGTTCTGGCTTCTAACTAGGAGTTTTCCCTTTCAGTAAAACAGCGTCCACCCTCCAGTTGATGAACAGTCAGCTGGGGGACCTGTAAGCCTGCCCTTGTCCCTCAGTACTCTCTGTCTCCAGCTTTCCTATTTACCCCCGACTCGGAGAGACCCCACCCCCAGCCTCTGTGTCTGGAAGGTGCTAGAAGGATCTGGCTGGTCCATGGATCAAAGGGGGCATAGGGTGGCTGGGGGTGGGGTGGATGAACCTAATCTTTTGTCCTCCTGAGGAATTCATATCCCTTTATGAGATCCTCGGGGCTTTGTATATTCTAGAGCGCACTCTTGACCCTCAAACCAAGCCTAGTTGACCAGGCCTTTGGGTCTGGCACCCTCAGAGTGAATGGAGGATGGAGGGGGAATGTTGGAGGGACAGCCCTGCTCCTGCTTTTCTAAATCAAGGGCTCTCCAAACCTCCTGTCCTTTGTTTCAGAGGAATCGAACCTGTTGTATAATCCTTAACACACAGGAACTATGCCTTCCTCCAACAGGGGAATGATAAGCAATGGATGGATTAGATAAACAGGATCTGATTCTGAAAGCTGATATCTAAACAGTTGTTACTAAGACAGCAGAGCCCAGCGACTCATCTCTATTCATCATGGAGCAGTGCTCACTGAGCTAAAAGTGTTGGGGTCTCCTCCTTGCCAAGGACCAGAAAACGAATGGGGAGAGGCAAGGAGATGGAGGGCTACAGTGTTACAGGTCTGGATCTACGTACAGAGACCAAGATGGGGCTGCCGAGGGCACATCCTCTCTGCTTTGTTTGGGGATGGGGCTTCAGGCTGGATTTCAAGGCTGTCCCAGGAGACACACGCCCCAGTGAGTGACCGGTGTGTTTGCAATTGTTTGTTCAGCAGCCGTCGCAAATGGATGCTAAAAGGCTTTGTGGTTCATTGATGATCATGCTCCTCTCCAGCCCATTTTTCATCCATTTCTTAGGCAAGCCACAAGCCCTCCACTGGCAACCCCCACTGCCATTCTCACTTGGTGAGAGCTGGGTCCTAAACCCTGCCTGCTCATGGCCCTCCATGCCAGCAACCCTGAGAACTGGAGCCCTTGCACCCAGCCCTGTGTTTTGGAGACCCTGGGCAAGGCCTGGGCCCTGCTGGTTTTCTCCCCAGCTCCTAGCCTTCTGTCTGAGCTCATGGTAGCTGGGCAGGGCAGGTCCATGCGGGAGGTTGGATAGTCCAGCAGAGTAAGTAGTTCATTCAAGACACCCACAGGGCACTTAATCACATGGAGAAAGAGGCCAGAGTGAGGGGTCATTGGGAGCTCTGTTGTCATTTCACTTTGGAATGTGGACCTCAAATTTGGGGTTTAGTTGCTGATTCCACTGCCCAAGGCATATGTGGAATGACTGTGTGTGTGATGACAAGGACTCCTTTTTACATGCCAAAAACACATTCCCCGTGATTTGGAGCAAAGGGAAGGGAAGCTGACAGGATGTCCCTGGTTGATGACACCTTGAGATGTTAATCTGTGCATCTGCTACAATGCAGATGAACCTCGAAAACCTTATGCTAAGTGAAAGAAGCCATCACAAAGGACCACATATTGTACGATTCCATTTATATGAAATGTCCAGAATAGGCAAATCTACGGAGACAGAAAGATTAGTGGTTGCCAGGCACTGGGAGGTATGGGGTACCGGGGGATGATAGCTAAGGGATGTGGGGTTTCTCTTTGGAGTGATGAAATGTTCTAAAATGGACTGTAGTGATGATTGCACAACTGTGTAACTACACTAAAAGTCACTGAATTGTATACTTTAAATGGATGACTTGTATGCCACGTGTATTACATCTCAATAAAGCTGTTAAAAATAGTCTGTGCACTTCTTTTCCCCCTCCCAGGGGATGTTTTTCCCTTTCCTTTCTCCCTTTGAAATAGGTCCCTGGCTCTGTGCTCCTTCCCCTACAGGAGAGTTGGTGGGACACCTGAAAAGCCTGCGCATCTCATAGGTTTTTGGGCTTCAAAAGCCCAAAGCGTTAGGCAAAGTTAGAGGAGTTACGGAGAGCTGAAAGGAAGATGGATGGGATGCTTGGGTATAAAGTGTTTTGGAGAAACAAAAAGGAAAGCTAGACCCTCCACCCTGGACTGGAAAGAGATCCCCAGGTAGGAGAGAGGGGGAGCAAGGTGTGCAAATTCTAAATCAGTGGGGACTCATGACCTGTTCCCTGGCAGTGCCCCCAGCAAGGAGGCAAGACCCCAGACAGGTGTGTCTGCATATTGGTGGATGTTCCACCTACTACTGATGCATAATAAACACTCGGAATTTTGTAAAACAATCATTTTGTAATGCTCACAGACTTTGTGGGTCAGGAAGGCAGAAAGGGCCCATCAGAAGGGTGTATCTCTGCTCCAAGATGTCTGGGAAGAGTCCAAGGCTTGGGGTGACATGGCGGCTGGGGCTGGAACCATCTGAAGGCTGGTTCACTAACATGTCTAGCAGTTACTCCTGGCTGTTGGCTGGGATCTCAGCTGGGACTGTCAGCTGGAACACCCACAGGTGTCTTCTTTATGTGGCTGTTTGGGCTTCCTCATTGCTTGGTGGCTTAGGTTCCAAGAACAAGCATCCCAAGAGAACCAGGTGGAGCTGTACTTCCCTTTAGGGTCACATAATGTCACTTTTGCTTTAGCCACAAGACCCTCACCTCTCGATGGGAGGAGTTTCAAAGTCATATTGTAAGAAGAACACATGGGATGGAAGATGGTATTGTTGTGGTCCTCTCTGGAGAATACAGCCTGCCACATGGGACTATATGCAGCCTTGAAAAGGAGTCCTTGTCTCAAGCAGTAGTAGTGAGCCATCAGACCCAAATGGGCCATACAGAGAGTGACAGTGGATGTTTCAGTGGTAATCTGAGTGGACAGTTGGTTACAGAGGGACAGCATCCTTCACACTGCCTATCCCCCATCATGTCTTGGCACAGCTGAAGGCTCAGAAACCCTGACCAAACCCCAGGGAGTATGTTGGGCAGGAAAGCCTCAAGAAGGACTAAGATTTCATTTCTGCCAACCAGGACAAAGGGGGTTCAAGACTGGAAATTATGTAGAGTGTTAGAGTTAATGTTTGCAAATATCTTGCACACTGAAGTTTGTAGCATGGACTTTGTACTTGTTTGCACTCATTCATCTCTACAAAGAGAGAACCAAGGGGATAAGGGACAGACGCCCAAACACGAAGGGAGGATTAAGGGTTAAACTGACCTTTCAGCCTCCCCGAGTCTCTGTTCTCCCCGGCGTGGTGAGATTACATGGTGTGTGATGCATAACATATGGGTGCACTCTGTAGCTTCGTGCCCGGAACATGGTGAAGCTCAATGTCCGTGAACCATTGTCACTGTTCTTAAGGCCAAGAGGCCAAACGGTTAGGTCCCAAGCTGGGAAGTCGCCCCACTTGAGTCTGAGAGAGTTGTATTCCTTCCCCCAGGGCCTCAGAAGATTGTCCAGAGCCACCAATCTCTTCCCTGTCACATGAAAACATGCCTGTTGGCAGGTCAGTGGTTCTGAATAAGGGGTGACTTTGCCTCCCAAAGGACATTTGGCAATGTCTGGAGACATTTTCCATTGTCACAACTGGGAGGGGATGCTACTGGCATCTTGTGATAGAGCCCAGGGCTGCTAAACATCCTGCAATGAACCCTCAGCCCTCACAGCAAACAATGATCCAGCCCCAAATGTCAATATTGCTGAGGTGGTGAAACTCTGGTCTAGAGTTTGCACCAAGAAATAGATCTTTAAAGGAAATTTTGGAAACACTTGTCAGTTTTTACTCTCCCTCTCAGGATGGCATCCCTGCCCACCACCCCAAGGGAGTGATGATTTTTCACCATATTCCAGAAGGAAGTCCAGCCAGGCGGCGTTCTTTGGAAGTGCTAGATTTGAGTTGGTGGGTGATTTCTTTTTGCCTTTTGCAATCCTTCTTATGCTAAATATAATTTTTTATTTTTAAGGCATCATAAAATCTGCCTTCCTTATAGAACAAAAACGTTATCCAATGTAACAGTGGGTTTTATAAATGGGAAAGATATGATTGCTTAAAAATGATGGTGAGACCAGGGTCCAAGGTACTTACCTTGGGGTCAGGGATAATGAGTTTGGAGAAACTAAAAAGAAAAACCTAGAATGAGTCATTGACTCTGGCTGCAGGGATTGACAGGAAAGAGTGGTCAGAGAGGCTGAAAGATGGAGTGTGTAGGTAGACAGAGGTTCTAGGAAAGGAGAAGGGCCAGCGGGAGAGGCAGGCAGGGCTGTTCCTGGGCCGTGTGCCCAAAGGGGAGACTGGTTCTGGAGTTTCTGGGACTGGAGGTGGACAGGCAGGTGTGGGGTGGTTTTGTGAAGCTCAGAGTAGACCTCGAACTTGAGAATGGCCTTGTCTTCCTTAGGGATCAGGGAAGGATCTGAGAGGAAGAAAGCAAGGCAGAGAAAGAAAGAGGAAGAAGGAGAGGGAAGGATGTGAGAGGAGAAAGAGGGAGAGAAGGCGTACGGTAGAGAGCCGTGTCTGGAAATGGAGAGGAAGCAAAGGGGATAAAACAGATGAAGAGGGACTTGGGTGAGCCCTGAAAATGACCCAGCCAGCATCCCGCTTTGTTCCAGGTCTCTGTGCTTTCAGCCAAGCAGCTTTGCTGGCAGGGGGTGGTCTGCTGGGCAGGGCTCCTACAGAAGGAAGCAGAGGGAGGGAAGAGCAAGGGCCTGAGGTCAGGGTCAGAATATTTGGAAGTGAGCTCTGAGGCCCTAGAAGTCTAGGCGCAGTCAGAGGTGCAACCTGCAGCCTCCTGCCCCGCAAGCTGATTCCTTTGTGTTCAAGGACAGTGCCGTTTGTCTGTGTGACCAAAACACACGTGGCAGAACCCACAGGAGCTCCTCTCCCCCCCTCCCTTGGAGAGCTGTCGTCAGAAGCTTCTCTCTGTCCCTGGGAGAAGACGGGTAGAGGGAGGGTGCCCTGAGGGGGAGGAAGGGGGCAGGGGAGGCGGCTTGTGTTCCTCCCTGGCACTTGCTATTTCGGACCCACAGAAAGTCTGTTCCTCCTGGGTCTCCACTCCAATGCGATTGACAAGGCTTCTCGCAGCCATCTCTTTACTTAACCCCTTTTGCTGGGCCATCTGTTCAGAACTCTGATGTATGCTTCTCCTCGGAGCAGGCATCACATTATTCAGGCTCCTTGCCTGGCGCAGACACTGTCCTTCATGGCCGCCCTGCCCCACAGAACAAAACCCAACCACTTGCTCACATCCCGAGTGACATGGATACCCACAAGCCCATGGGCAAGCAGATCACAGCTGAGCAAAAAACTGCTGGAGGCCTGGTTCCCTACTCATCCTCCCTTCAGATCTTAGTGGATACCCACCTCCATCGACTCCCCCAAGCTGGCTTTAAAACATGCCCCTCTGTTGTGTTCCCCGGTGCCACGTGTTTCTCCATCATGGTCAGCAAGGAGCGAGGGCCACCACCTGATGTTCCAAATCACAGCGTGATCCTTCTGCAGAGTCTTTGAGGGGCCTGTCTTCCCGTCATGGGTTCTTCAAGCTCCCAGATACCCTCAACTTCCCCGGGCTTTTGAAACACACTCCTTTTTCTCCTAGTCTTCATCTCCTTTGATATTCTCATCATTCAGGATAGACTTTCCAGAGCTGCACTGTTCAACAGAACCTCCTGCTATGATGCAAGTGTTCTATATCTGCACGGTCCAATATGATAGCCACCAGCCACATGTGGCTACTGAGCCCCTGAGATGTGACCAGTGGGACTGAGCAACTGTATTTTTCATTTTAATTGACTTAAATTTAAACTTAGCCTCAGAGCAGCAGCAGCAGGAACTTATCGTAATGCAGAATCTCAGGCCTCACCACAGACCTCGGGGATCAGAATCTCCAGGGGTTGGACCCAGCAGTCTGTGTTTAACCAGCCCTCCAGGTGGTTTTACACACAGCGGAGTTTGGGAAGAGCTCATCTAGAGCCAGCTCCTTGGGAAGCCCCAGCTCACCTCTGAATGCCTGTCACCCCCTCACCAGACCTTTGGAGAGCCAGGATTCCAGAAGATGGCTGACCCATCTTTGGGGCTCTGCACTGGGTTGCTGTCCATGCCTCAGGCAACGAAGGCAAAACTGGCCTTGGCTGCTGCTTCTCACACACCCCCAGAGCCCGCCCGGGCTGTGGGAAGATCTGAATAATGAACGCAGCAGGGATAGGCGCTGGCTTTTTCTGTTCTCTCTCGGAGCGCCTTCCCTTGTGGGTGAGGTGTGCAGTCATCACCCACCCCAGGAGCAATCTTCCTTGCTCGAGAACAGGCCTCTCCCCCGCCTCTCCTCCCTCGCCCCTGGGAGGCTGTGAGCTGGTTGGGGGAGGCTGTAAGCCATGCTGAGAACTCCAAGCCAGGGCCTGCAAGGTGCTCAGCGACAAAGTGGCTGAGGTCTTTCTTTCCCTTTTTTTTTCTAGCCAGTATGTATCGAGCTTATCTTCCAGGGACTGTGCTAAGTGGTTTGTAGTGCTTACCCTTTACAACGGTCTTATGAAGTGCTTTGTTATTTCTTAGAGGAGAAGCCCAAGGCTCATAGAGGTTAAGTGACTTGCCCAAGGTCCAGGGCTAGTCTGTCTGACTCCAAAGCCCGAGCTTTTACCCGCAGCCCCATACGCTTCTCCACAGGCAGCAGGTCAGATGTGAGCCCCTCTTTGGAGCCCCGGGAAGAGGAGAGTGCATGGACCAGCAGGGGTGTCAGCTTCTGCTAGTGCCCAGGAAGCTCCCTTCTAAGCAGAAATTCCTGAGCCAGTGATTTAAAACCAAAGGATGCTTAACTGCAATTTAATCTTACATGGGGAGCTTTATATGTGATTCACTTAACATCAGATCATGTCGAAACTCTCACTCCTGTTCCTTCTCCCTTTGTCTCTTCCCAATCTCCGCTGCTATTTCTCAACTAAGAAAAGCCAGAGCTGGGCACCAGGAAGGGTATTCCTGACTCCAGCTGCCATCCCAGGAGCAGCACAGGCAAGTGCTGGGCCCCTGAGGCTGGAGGCTGGGAGGAGCTGCCCAGAGCGTCTGGATACAAGAGGAGTAATGTTGTCTAGCATGAGGGCACCTTTTTGCACCTGGCCTGCAGTGGCTGGAATGTGACCTCTTCCTGGGACCTCGGACTCGCCAGGAGAACTTAGTCATCCTTCTCCAGGAAGACTCCATGTAACCCTCCAGCACCTTCCTTGTCTCCGCTGCCTGATTCTAACCTTCATTCACTTGCCTGTCTTCCCTTTTCTCCCCTTTACCAGCTCATCCTGCTCTACCCTCTGTCTCATCTCCCTCACGCTACTGACGGCACCAGCTGGCTCTGTGGCCTCCTGTTTCCTTCAGAGTGTCCATGTCTCCTTTGAAGGTTGCCTTCTGCCCTTGGGTGGAGGATGGGGTTGAGGGCAAGATCAGAGTGTGAAGGGGTGGGTGTGACAGTCAGGCCAGGAATGACTTCAGGGGCCCTCCTGGGAGTGGTGGCAGCTCAGCCTTTGCTTTTCCCCTTGTGGCCAGTAGGTGGTGCTAGATGCCAGCTGAGGCTCAGCCGGGGCCTTGACGGAGCAACTGGCAGCCTTCGCTTATAGGAAAGGGCTCTGCCTGCCAAGCAGTGCTTTTGGGTGGGATATAGGGCCCTGTGACATGAGGGTTGATTCAGGACATGGGAGTGGCTAGGAGAATGCAGTTGTTTCCATTCACTAAACCGTGTGGCCCTTACAGGCTGGTCTCCCCTCTAGGAATTGGGAATGCATTGATAAGAGAACCTGCCTGAGATATAGGAACCTGCCTCCATTCTTGCTCAGATATCTCCTCCTCTAAGCCAGGGGAGGCTCTCTCCCCTCTGGGCGCTCATAGCAAGTTTTACTTCACCCCATCAGGGGCCCTTCACACACAGCAAGAATGAGTTGTTTCCCCAGCTCCTTTCCTCAGGAGACCGTCATTTTCTAATCCCCTCCACGTCCTCAGCGCCTGCCTAGGGCCTGGCACACAGCCCATGCTCAGTAGGGGTGTGCGCGACCGAGGGGAGGAGTCAGTGGCTGTGCAGAGACTATGTTACTGTGTTGCCTTTCCCCCTTGGAGATCTTTAAAAGCACCGGTAGTCCCTCACCCTAGGGGTTTTAGGAATGGCCCAATGGATAAACAATGGGAAGGATGGCCTTGAAGCCCTTCTGGAAGACAATGCCTAGCTCAGAGCTTCACACATGTTTGTTGAATATGCTTCATTTTCCTTCATTTGATGAACGTTTATTGCATAACTGCAATGGGCCAGGCACATCTCACCAAGAAGGAAAGAAACCTCCTCACATGCACAGAGGAGACGAACGACGTATAGCCTGGACACTGGGGCTCTGGGCATTTGGTCTCAGCTCCCCAGTGCCCAGAGCTTGGGGAAATGCTGGACTTTTGGGGCTTACCAATCAGAAAATGGAAAGGAGGGGACCGTCCTTGGGAGCTCTGCTAGACAGGAGCTGGGCCGGCGGGCTCAGTCTGCACAGCCAGTACACACAGGGGATATTGTCTCGGCAGGGAAGTGAGCAAGCACTGAAGTGATTGGGTGGGCGTGTGCTCCTCAGACAAAATTATTTTTCTCTAGCTGAGACTCAAACTCTGCAGAATGTGCAATATTATTGAAGACTTAGATAAAGTAGGCCAAACAGACCTGTAGCTGACATGAAGTGGAGAAGGGGTGGGTGATTTTCAGGATCTCCTAAGATCTGGACAGATGAGAGTGGAAGGATGAATCAACAAGGAGTGGTACAACAGGAATGAAAGTAAAGTTCTGCTCCCAAAGCCACCTGGATGCGAGAGGCATGGCCTCAGGCATTGCCCACATGAAGACTTGAGTGCTTCTAGTTGATACTAGTCAGCCGTGGGGTGGGGGTGCCATATAAATGAATTCCTGCTGGGAGAATGTTCAGAGTGAAGATCCGAGCTCTGATCAATCACTATTGGAGTGTTCTGTTCAGTCCTGGGGAGCTGGAGATGTGATTCATTTAATACCAGCTCATTTAGAAGACCTCCCCTCTGTCCCTTCTCCCCGTGTCACTTTCCAATCTTTACTGCTATCTCCCAACTCAGGGCCAGAGCTGTCTTTTAAAAGATGTGTTGTGCTGACACAGACACCGAGGGAGCAGTGGGACAAGGAGACTAGAAACCAGCTCACATGAAAACCACTGAAGGCCCCTGAGCTCTTTATGGAGGATAGAGCAAGGCATGGGGAGCAGGAGGATGCGAGGAGCGAGTCTGCTAGTGCTGAGATGGCCCGTTGGGCAGATGTGATGTGGACCCTCTCAGGAGGGGGTGAGTGCCCTGGAGGTTTGCAAGCCCAGGATGGGGTTAAGTTTGAAGCCCCTGCATTTCCTTCTGGGCCACAGAGACTAAGAGCAAGTCTCTCCCCATCCCTCTGCACCCTGGGGCTTCCTTGGGGCCACTTAGCCACAACCTGAAACAGCTATAAAGGTCAGAGGCCTCCCAGCTCTGCCTCTCCCACTGGCCCTGTGACTGCGCCCGGCTACTTGCTGAGCCCGTGACTGCTAATTGTGCTGAATTCTTTTGGGTCTCTGGGTGAAGACAAGGGCCAGCAGCAGAGCTCACATGCTAATGGGTCCCCCAGGCAGGATAGTTTAGACACGAAGGCTTCTGCTGTTCCCCTCCTGCCCGCTTCCCAGCAAGGAGCCAGGGTTCAAATCTTAGCTCTGTGATCTTGGATAAGTCAGGCAACCTTTCCGAGCCTCAGCATGGGGGCTTGCTGGGTGGTGGCAGGTACCTTTCACATGGGCCACCCCTAGGAGCCACCCTCTCCACCTCTCACACTGTAGTATGAGGCACCTACAACTGGAGGCTGTTGGGTGCTGGTCCAACAACATCTGCTTGGCTGGAATTAGGGTGACTGACCTGCCTGGTTTGCCCTGGATAGAGGGGTTCCTGGGATGCAGGACTTTCAGTATTAAAATTTGGAAAGTTCTGGACAAAGCAGGACAAGTTGGTTACCTTAGCTGGAGTCCCCTTCTCTCTCTCTCTCTTTCCCTGCCACTTGGACAGTCTTGCTGTCGGCCCTCAGCCAATGGTTCACTGAAGGATGGCATGGGGCAGGTGTTGAGAGCCAATGCTCTGTCCCCCCCCCCCCCCCAGCACTGCTTGTAATCCCTGCAGAGCGCAGGAGCTGAGGGCAGCATCTCACTTGGTATGGATTTGCTTTCCCTTCTCATTTGGCAACCATTCATTTTCCCCTGGAATGTCTAATGAATCTTGAAATGGACCTGGTTTTCCCCTCTGCTCACCCCATATTGGGAACCGGTGCCTTGGGCTGTCCGCTGCTGGGGAGAGGAGGGGGAGGAGCAGAAGGAGCTACACACTCTGGCCAACCTTGCAGGGGGTATCGGCCTTTGCTTTCTGTAGCCCCTGTAAACACTGGTGGCCACGTGGCTGCTAGGTGCTGTATCTTGCTCTTGCAAACACCCCATTCTTCTGGGACAGGCAAAGTTGACGCTGGCCTCAGTTCATGACTTTCCTTGGAGCAAGGAAATCATTGTGGTCACTAGTTCAGTTCTCAGATGTCTGGACTTCCTTCCAAGTTGTCCAGAGGCCCTGCGGGAATGGGAGGCCAGTTTCCTAACGACCTTGAGATCCCACATCTCTGAGCCCCTCTCCAGAGCAGCACAAACTCCAGCTTCACACAGAGCTGCACAGTGGACTCAGCCCCACCTGCCTTCAACTTAAAACTCTGTCCACAGACCACACTGCTCCGTTTGCAAGTTTGGTCTCTGGGACCCCAAGAAAGATTCTGTTGGGTTGGAAGGTGGGGGAAAGGAAAGGATAGGAAACATTATTTTCTGGTTTAATTTCCTAGTTTAATTCAATGTTTTTAGATCAACACAGGTGCTGGGCTGTGTGCAAATACAGCAGCCCTGGCTTCAAGGAACCTAGAGTTCTGGGAGGGAGGCAGAATATCTAGAGCCGTCTGAGCCGAGGACAGCTCTGATCGATGCTGCAACAGACGCTGAGCCGACATCCATTGAACATGGTTGGAGAGAGGTTTGCAGGAGAACTTGGGGAGGTTTGTTAAGGAGGTAGGATGTCCAGGGCTTTAAAAGCCAGGCAGGATTTTGACAGGTAGAGGCTGTGGAGACCCAGGGAGCAGAAGTGCAGAGATGGGTCAGGGTGGGGACAGGTGAGGCGTGAAGTGAGCTGGAGCCCAGGTGCAGGGGACCAGGGCAGTCTAAAGGTCCAGGAGGCTAAAAAGGGAGGTGAGCCCAGATCTGGAAAGTGCTTGACGCTGGGCGGTGGAGCCTGGATTAGAGTCCTGTAGGCAGTGGGGATCCATGGAAGGTTTAAAGCAGGAGAGAGCCAGAAATCCAGGCATCTTTTGACAAAATGTCAGCCACCCTGCGACTTCCACCCCTTGCTGTCTTTTTCTTTTTATTCTTGAACGAGGGGCTGGACCAGGCTTTCCCATGTGGGGAGTGGCCTTGTCCTTTCCCTCCGCTTGGCTGGGAGCAGCGGAGCATGAGGAGGTGCCAGGGCTGGAGTTGGCCTGGTCTCTTCTGCCTCTGCTCCAGACAGAATCCATTTCTCCAGAGCCCCAGTAGAAAGTTCAACCTGGCACCTTCCACCTGGGGTTGACAGGCCTCCTGAGCCCCCTCACCACCCTCCTTCCCCTCCTCTGCTTGTGCCTATCTTCCTCTAGGCTTCTCCTGCCTTCCTCTTCTACCTGGGCCTCACCATCCTTCCACCTTCCCCTATCCTAACAGCAGCGCCCTCCCTCTCTCCTGCCGCCCCTCCCTCCACTAGATCCCACTGCTCCCTAGCTGCTTAGGAGGCAGGGCTTTGAGGTCAGACAGATTCAAGTTTGCTCCAGATCTCCTCACTGTGTACCCTCAGGTTCCCTCTCTAAGCAGCTGGTTCTTCACCTGAGAAAGTCGGGCAAGGAGAGAGCTCAGCGGGTGGTTAGGAGTCCACCTGCGCCTGCAATGATGGGCACTGGTGGATCGCTCTCTCTTCCCTCCTCTCCCTGTTCAGGGTGGCTCTTCGCCCTTCAGAGGCAGGTCGCTTTGACTAGGGAGCCATTGGGCAGCTGCAGGTGGTGGGGGCTCCTTGCTGAGCTTCTTGGGATGCTGCTGGCCTTTTAAATTGCCTTCTTGTCTCCCTTACAGGATAACAGGGGCATAAATCAGGAGCTGTCGCTATCATTTCTATCCTCAGGTGGACAGGGTCCTGTCCTAGCAAGGCTCCAGGACTGTCTGCAGAGGACTGGCTCCCTGAAGCCAGAGAGGATGAGCAGCCTGGAGTGAGGGGGTTAGTTCAGGCCAGAGCCAAGCCTCAGCAGTAGTGGTCTCTGGGATGCTCCAGGGTTCTTCTTTTTCATTCTCACTGGATCCATCAGAGGTGAGAGATGCCAGGAGTGAGGATATTCCCATCCTGCCCCACTGCAGCCCAAGAGTCAGCTAGAGAGAAACAGGAAGTCTTTCTGCCCACTGGCCCCTAGCATGGAGTCAGCAAGTTGTCTATCCTCAGGAAAGTCAACTGAATCAGACCCCCTGCAAGAAACGTGCTTTGTATTTTTAGAAACTTTTCAAGCCTGTGCTCCTGAGCTCAGCAGGAGTTACTCAGAGCCTTTGCCCATTCGACTCCAGCCCTGCCCAGCCCCACTCTGGTAGCTCGGGCTCGCAAATGTAGATGCTTCAGAGCAGAAGCTGATAGAATCATTCGGCGAGGCCAAGTGGCTAACTCCTGATCTCTTTAGACAGTATAGTATGAGCTTGAGATCCCATCTACTTTACTGCCCCAAATCTATCGTGTGACCTTGAGAAAGTCACGTTCCCACATTGCTCCCATCTATACAATGGAGAGGTCATCATATTTCCCTGCAAATCCATTTAAGAAAGGAGGCAGGATAAATAGGAATCCAATAAACACCAAAAATTGCTGTACTCTGCTGAATTTTGGGAGATTGTCCTCAGGCCTGAGTGAGGTTGTGTCAGAGAATTTTGTGTTCCTTGGAGAACGATGCTTAGAGAGATGATGTCATAAAAATCTGTCATAAAATGCTGTTGTGCTAAAAGGTAGTATTCCACTGGGGAGAGAGGTGTGTGGTCCAGGAGGGGCAGCTGTGTTTGGGACAGGAGGCTCTGAGAGCTCTAGCCAGAATCTTTGTTGTTGTTGTTGTTTGCTGATTTGAATGGCAGAATGGATGCCTTAGAAGAGAAGCCTTTCGTTCTCGTCTTAACTAGCTGTGTGGCCTTGGGGACATAACTTAGTCATATTGGGCCTAATTTTTCTACCTATAAAATGGCAAGGATGGGGAGGAGGGGTTTAGTCTAAATGTGTGCTTCTTAAAGTGGTAAGTTTTCCACAGAGTGGTCTTTGAAGGAACAGAGATAATGAACATGGCCTGCATCTCCAGGAGCACCCATTTCACTCCATGTAGAGATTTTAAAATATTAGCTTATAATGAAACATATGTGGATGTAGTATGCAGTAGAATGACACATTTGCATAAATTTTAAAAATAAAAGGGAAGACTTCAAAGAAGTTTCATGCCCCCTGCAGCCCTTACCCCCACTCCTCACCCTCCCCCCCCATGGGGGTTCACTCTCCTCTGTGCTTAGGGGTTCTGGCTGGAGACGTGTGAGAAACACTGGACTAGTTAATCCTTAAGTTTCCTTCAAATGTTAGCATTCTATAATTATAAATCTGTGGTATTATTATTAGTTTGGGGACATGTGTGGGGGAGGTGGGGTTCGTGATAAATTGACCTTAGAGATAAACTGCACTTTAGTATCTTCTTTCTTCTTCCTAAAGTCCCAGGACTGGAACTTGCAGTAGACTCAGAAGTTGAAGGGAAAGTGAACTGGCTTCCTTGGCCAGCAGGGAGTGAAGGGAGAGAAAAGTGAGAGTCCGGAAGTAGGGCTGATATTTAAAATGTTCTATTCTGTAGTCTTCGTATCAGAGAGCTAACACATTAGAAGTACGGCTTCTAACTCAATCTGGCACAAGGAATGAAGATTCCCCCAACGCTCTTTATTAAGCAGCCTCATTTGCCCCAGCCCAGCACGCCTTCACCACACACACAACCACCCACACGCCCCGGTCCCCACCTTCCTCCCCAGCCTGCTCACATACGTGCATGCCTAGCACACTCCGAATGCTCACCCACCCGCCACCTGGCTCCCCCAAGCTCACCTGTGTAGCCCGGCTCCCACAGAGCCCCGCACGGGCTGGAGGTTCCTGCCACAGGTGGGCTGTCCACTCCCGCTGCCCATCCTCGCCCCATCTCTCTGTCACTGCCCACAGCCTCCCCCAGGATTCAAGCGCACACTTGTTCGCCTCGTGTAAGATCAAAAATAAACTCTCTCTGGAACCTGTTCAAAGGCTAATGTGCATCCTCTCTTAATTATTGATTGTTTATTACAGACGCCCGGGTAGGTGGCCGCTGTGCTGAAGGCCTACCTCTAGAATTCCTGCCCTTCGCCGGGAGAAATTTGAGACAGGGACCTCCTCCTGGGGAGGGGTTAGTTAGGTGAAACCTGACCACAGGGCAGGTTGACACTAACCATCCTCCCAACGAAACTGCACCAGCCCGCCCAGCCCTGTGATCACAACTGGGATCTTCCCTCCCTCCTCTTCCCTTTACAAGGAGAAAACCCCTGGCAGAGGGCTGTTGGAGTGCAAAAAGGCAGGGTGGTACCTCTCCCCTGCAGAGGTGTCATCCTCCCCTTTCCTGCTGCCTCGCTAGGGGGCAGTTGAACGTCAGCAGTGGTTCGGTGCCTGAGCGTAGTGGTTAGGGTTTACAACCTGGCTCATACAGCATACTAGCTGAGTGACTTTGCACAAGTGATTTAACCTCGTTTGTAACACAGGGTGTTTGTGAGGATTCCATGAAACTGTGCATATAAAGAGTATAGACAAATGTTACACACAAAAGTCAATACGTGGTTGCAATTGTCATCATCGTCATCACTGTCATCATTCTGCTCATCTGCATCCCTGGAGCCCCAGGATCGGAGGAGATGGCTTGCTGTGGCCCAGGGTGAAGCTCCCCTTTTAGTGTGTGGGTGCAGCCTCTGGATGGTCCCTGCTACATCGAAACACGGGAGGTGGGCACTGAGCCCTGGGAGGACTATTATCTCTGCAGGAAAGAGGTTAGATCCTTTAGGTGAGCACTCTGGGGAAGGCCATCCAGCCCTGGGAGAGGGGAGCGTAGAGTTTGTCACTGCGTGTGCCCCAGGGCACATGGAAAGAATCACAGCCATGCATTCAGAGGGTTGGGCTCCTGGGTTCTCTTTCTTGGAGTCTTCAGGATGGTTCTAGAACTTGACACCAGGAAGAAGGCATCCAAGGGGAAGCCCTAGTGGCCCCGACTTTTGACAGTCATCTGGCTTCCACCAGTTAGATGAACCTGTGGTGTCTTCCAGGTGTGTGTCCAGGCCAGGTTTCTGGGACCCCCTCCCTACCCCGCACCCCCACTGCATGGCTCTGGGGGTTGACCTGGGCTCTGGCCAGGGCTCACCAGTGCTGGTTTGCACCTTCCCCCACTGCCACCTTCATCCCCTGTCCCACCCCCGCTCCGGAACTCCCTGGGCTGGGCTTTTGTTCCCTTGGTTCCCAGGCAGTGCAGCTGGTGCTGTGGGCTGGGGAGGGGGTGGAGGACGTGGCAGAAAGCCTGTGGGAGGGAGCTGTCTCTTAGTTCCAAAGGCAAGCATGGCTCCTCAGGCCCCCTCCCTCCAACATAACGCTTCCCCTCAATCCCCACACTGGTGTCTCAGCAAATAAGACAAATTTTTGGAAGGGCGTTTTCCACTTGCTCTTGATACCTACTTAAATGTGTGTGCATGCGCTGTTCCCAGTAATTGTTAGTGCCAGAGGAAATTGGAGCCGATTTGGTGATTTCTTGCTTTGAGTCCCAGATATATTGGCAGTCTTTCCTTCTCCAAGACTATGGACTTTGGGGCATCGCCTCTCCAGCCCTCTGAGCTGCTGTAGATCTGTGCTGTTTAAAGAAATAGAAGCCAGGATGGTTTCTAGCAAGTAGGGAGGGAAGAATTTGTGAGCACCCTAATATGGGGGCTGAACCATCTGGTAAAGAGTGGGCCCCTAAGGAAGAAGAGAAAGAACAAGAAAGAAGAGAAGGGATAGCTACTATATGCCAAACCCTGGGGAAGGTGCATTATGCACATTTTATGATTGCATTCCCAAACTACAGGGCAAGGGAAATATCCATGAGCAATGTCCAAGAGCACGTTTCAGGGGAGAAGGACAGGGCAAGGTGAGATGATACGCCCAGTCTCCAGCTAGCAGGTGCTGGGCTGGGGTCTGAAGCAGACTAGCCTGGGACTACCACTCACGCCTTAGCCACCCCTCTGAAGAGAGAACATAATGCATGGTGTGGACGAGGCTGTTGCCTTGGCATCTCCCTCAATCTGAGATCACTTGGTGGTTGATAATCGCAGGTGGGTCAGGTGTGAAATGCTGATGGAGTGTGCCAAGGTCCTGGTGTCCACTGCCTGGTTAGCAGGAACCAGTGGCTGCCATTTGCATAGTGTTCAATGTCCACAAGGTGTTTCTATATATTACATCTTCTTTGATCCTTGTAATCATTGGTCCCCCATGTTGCAGAGGAGGAAGGGGAGGATCAGAGAAGTTATGTAGCATGCCCGAGGTGACACAGCCCAAAAGGTTTTTGATGATACTAAATGAGCGAATTAGTGCAGAGCTGGATCTGAAAGCCAGTGCTGTAGGAGTCTGAGCCAGGGCAGGGGAAGGTGTGACACAGCCTGCTTTGGTGAGAAGCAGGTGGAGAGAAGGGCACTGTGGGAGGTGGTGAAGGCATAACAGGAGCTGGGGAGCTGAGCGAGAGTGGGCTGGATTGGCTAAGAAGGACGGTAGGATGTAGTGGGGCCCCAGAAGATGGGGAGAAGCGTTGGGCTTTCTGCAGTAACATGGCTACTGGGCCTGGCTCCGGCCCCGGCTCCATGTGGGGAGCCTGGTGAGGGCCGGGGTGGTCTGGCATTGCCCTGGAAGCTGCTGTTCCCAACCTTCTCCTGACTTTCGAGCTGAGAACAGGAACTACTCATCTTTCTGCCCCGGGAAGTCCCTTGATATTTGCCCTTCCAGGGACAAGTTTGCAGCAGCAAGTGTAACTCTGGGGTGCGGAGGAGGTGGTCAGCTTAAAGCACCCCACTTCTGCCCCAAACTTCTCTTGGGGACACACATGGGGTTTCAGGCAGCAAAAGGGTTCGTTAAATCACCCCCAAAATGTGTGGTGTGCACTCCCGGGCTGGCACTGAGGTAGGCCCTGGGGAGGACATGGTGAACAGTCCTGGACCTCTGGTTGCTTACAGTCCGGGGGAGACAGAACTGCACCCTTATTTACCATGTGTTGAGAGGTTCAAAAGTGCCGGGGTTTGTTTAATAAATATGTATAGAGCATTGATTATGGTCTCAGGACCATTTAAGGGGCTGGGAAACCAGTAATAAAACAGGCAAGGTCCTTGTCCTCAAGGAACTTACATTTTGAAAGCTGTTAACAGGAAGCACATTCTCTTGGGAATCAGGAAGGCACTCAGATGTCTCTGCCCCACTTTGTCGATTTCAGTTCCCTCCTCTGCCAAATGAAAGCCATTGTCCCTGGCTGCCCTCTGGTCAGTAAATAGGTAAATGGCTGGGTAAAGTGCAAAGCAGGTGTGATGTAAGTTACTGTGGGAGAGCTCATCTGGGAAGGCAGCTGTGTCTATGATGAAGGGGTGTGTGGGTGCACCCTGGGGGATGTGGGGGTGCAATCCCTTTAGGTGCCTCATTTCCTGTCAGTGATGCTACCTGAAGCCTCTTCTGATCGCCTTCTGGGTGTTCTCCCCAGAAGCCTAGTGATTCCTAACACTTTAATTTTATTCCTTGAATCCAGCTGGCTGCCCTGGACCCTGTTCTCTGCAGGACAAGGCAGCGGCCCCGCCCTGGGAACCCCCACGTGCCACTGCCCAAGGGGCTAGGAACGGTGCGGTGTTGAATTCCCAGCCCAGCCCAGCCAGCGGTGACTCAGCAGGGGCTACCCCACTACAGGCTGACCAAAGCCAGCGTCTCCCCCAGAAGGGGCACCAAGCTGGCAAGGAAACCAGGGAGGGTTGCAGGGTTGCTTCTCAGCGCCCAGCGCCTTGTTCCCCAGGGACCCGGGTCTCCAACCATCCATGGCCTCTCGAGACACTAGGGTCTAGGAGCGGAGCCCACAGCATCTGTGGGCAGAGGCTGGACAGGCCGCGCAGCTCAGCGGAGGCAGGAAGTAGCCAGGGGGCGCTGCGCCGCGCGTGTGCGGACGAGCTTTGTGGCAGCTGTGTGTTTGGCTCTGAGCGGATACCGGTGCTGGGGTTCCCAGCTGAACCTCACAGGTGGAATTATGGTGTTAACACTCACAGAATGCTTGCTGTGTGTCAGGCACTGTTCAAAGTGCTTTACTGCATTCTCTAGCAACAACCGTGTGAGGTAGATACCGTTGAACCCCGATTTTGCAGATAGGGAAACTGAGGCACAGAGCTGCGTGCCTTTCGCAGGTTCAAATGCTATTGGGTGGTGAATTCAACTCAAGGGGTCTGTTACATGACACCGTATTTCGTCTCATTAGAGCTGTCTACTCTCTTGTCCCCAAGGTCAGAGCACCTGTAGCCTGCATAATTTGGAGCCACACTTTCAAGGGGCCATTGACAAACCTGAATGCATTGCTAATGACAGAGCGAGAAAGAATCAGAAAGCTGTGGTTTTGAGGTAGAGGGAAGGAACTGAGGATTTTTGGCTCAGAGAAGAGGTGGGAGGTGGGCAGCCTCCTGACTGGCTTGTAAAAAAGAGACTAGATTTTTCCCTGGGGTTCTAGGTGGCAGCACTAGGACCAAGGGTGGAAGCTTCAGGAGGCTGGTTTCATTATTTCACGCTGAAGGCTATTCAAGGAATAAAGCCATTCGAGGATGGAGTGGGAGGCCTGGGGTGGTATGAGCTTCCTGTCCCTGAAAGTGTTGAAGTAGGAACAGACTGGGCACTTGGGGATGCTGCTGAAGAGATTTCTGTGTAAGTGGGGTTGTGGGTCTTTGGCCTTGGGAGGCCTGTCCAGCCCAGAGAGTCCCTGAACTATAATTCAGGGTAATTAGAATAAGTGGAAGATCACCTGGACGGCATCACTGGAAAGCACCCTCAAGCCCTGCCCCCTACCCTCCAGCCACTCCCATCAGCAGGACGGGAGAATCTAGGACCCCTCAGCGAATCTTTAAAGGACAGGAGTGAAAGGCAAGGGGCTCTGACCCAGGGAGGTTGTTCCAACCTGCTGGCAGCTGTGTGCCCTAGGGCCTGAGTCGGGGTCCTGAGCTGGGGCCTCCTGTGGTTGGACACCTTGGTGCTTGGCTGTCCCTCTTCATGGGCTGGCTTTCTCTTTCCCTGTAGGGCCAAAATTCCCTCCTTGACTCCTGGCCTTCTGGATACCATCACAGATTCCCAGCCTCCAAACATGCCTTTTTCCTTCGCATCTTGAGCACAGGCCACCAAGGAAACAGGCCTCTTTCTCTGACTCAAGTCCACGCCTGCCAGCTCCAGACAGCTCTTTGGAACAGCAAGTTCTTCAGGGCCCAGTATTCCCTGCTTCCTCCTGTGCTCCTCCCAGTCACCACCCAGTACCACATTTCCTTTCCCAGCTCAGAGTTAAGGCAGCGGGTCCCATTTCTGCTCAAACTAGAAAGTCCTGCAGCACAGCTTCTGGGTTTAGGCTGACACCGTAGGAGTGGGGCACAGAAGGTGAATCCAAAATGCCTGGGGTCTTCATCACAGTAATGTGGCCACTGCCTTGGGGGTGTGGGTTCATTGGAAAAGGGGATGTGGCTGGGTTAGACAGGCAGACAGGTGAGCAGCAGGCCGGCAGGTGTCTGCAGTGGTGGGAGGACTGGGAGGTGACGATTCCCGGGTCAGCATCTTGTTTGTATGTCTCCTGAGTCTCCACTCCCTTCCTCCTTTTCTAGGTGGCAAGGAATTTTGGCTCTGGGGATACCTTATAAACAAATAGTCAAGGAGAAATCTCAGGTGCTCACACAGCTAGAACATGCCCTTTGAGATGATACATGTGTTCAGTTTCTCTAGGTGTCAGGAAGGTTGGACCACTGTGCTCTGGGAGGCAGCCCCCACTCTGGCCTGTCTGGTGGGAGACCACATCTAAATCTTGGGAATGTTCCCATCTTCTCCACACCCCTGGTATCAGAAGGCATATGATCAGTTGTAAAATGTTTTTAAAGCTTTACTTGGTTTAAAAAACTTTGCCCATTCCTGCCTCTTATTGATCAGCTGGGAATACACTGGAAATTTTCTTATTTCTAAGACCACAGCTGGCAGCAAGAGATGGGAGGGATTATCCTCTGATTGGCGGGAAGCTGAGGTGGGTCATGATCTCTTGAGGACCAGTGATGGCTGCAGGCTGGGAATCGTGATGATGTGACAGGCGATCTTCCTTGCTGACCAGAGCATTCTTACCAAGGAGACAAGATACCCGAAATGCTCTGGACCCCTATTGACCAAGAGGAGGGTGTCTATGCTGGACACTTCCTCCTGCATCCTCGTCCAAATCTGGCCTCTCTCAGAGGTTAAGAATTGATGAAGCATGCGTATATTTCCCTAGGCAGCGTCAGCACCTTCTTGCACTTGTAGCGAAACTTCACAGGTCTGTTTTTGACAAGGCCCTTGCATCTGAAATACTGGTTTGTTTCACCCTAACTGAGTAATATTGCGAGAATTCACACCATTGATCTCTCTTCTTTTCTCAATAGTCTCTCCAGCTCAGGTCCATGTAAAATCAGAGAATATTCAAGCTGAAGGGACTGTGGGCGTCATCTCAGGACTTCCCAACCTGTAATGTGCTTACGATTCACCTGGGGAGCTTGTGAAAATGGATATTCTTCTTGAGTAGGTCTGGGGCAGGGCCTCAGATGCTGCATTTCTAACAAGCTTCTAAGTGATGTGGATGCTGCTGGTCAGAGGACTACACTTTGGGCATCGAGGTCCAATCTAGTTATTTTACAGACATGAAAGCTGAGGCCCAGAGGCTTAAGTGATTTGCCTATGGTCAGAAATAGGACTCTCTGCTCTCACCACTCCCAGTCCATCATCTGATTGAAAAAGGACCTTCCTCCTTGTCAGCTGCCACTTCCTGCTCAGGCCCAGAGCTCTAGCATAAACATTACATCCCATCTTAATCCCATTTTACTGTCCAGATGAAAGAGTTCTTGTCCCATCAGGGTCCCTTCCTTCAGAGCCTGCATTTTTACCATCTCCATAGGGGTTTTTAAATTTTTTTATTTGTTCTGACTTATGGATGACCTCCAGCCCCCCTTCTGTGCTGGAAATGTTAAAAATCATTTCTCTCTCTCAAAAAAAAGTGTGCTGGGCATCCTTGAGACACAGCCATTTTAGTTCCAGGCTGGAGAATTGATGCTGGGCTAAATCCACTTGGCATTTCCTCTTATTGGGGTCTGCCCTGGAGCCGTCTGAGAAAGGTTCCCTGCGTGTCTCTGCCACCTCCTGGGAGAGGTCAAGCTAGAGCTTTGACTATGCCTCAGTTTCCCTGACACTCAAACAAATATTCCAGAGCCAATCTCAGAATAGCACTTGAAGTGGCAGGGAGATTCCCAGCGGGCCAAGGATATCAGGGATTGGCCCAGGGCCAGTAGGAGCTGGTTTGAGTCTAAGGAGGTCTCCACTCTTTGTCCCTTCCTGCTGATGGGAGGGCAATGCCAGTCTGGGGACAAGGCCATACTGGCAACAGGGGGTAAAAGTCTCACTGAGGCCAAGGGAAGGCAGAATGTAAGGGGGAGTGGGGAAAACTGCCTTTTATAGGCATGTTCTTTTCTTTCTTTCTTTTTCTTCCAAGTTTACGCACAGCGACAGTGCCACTCGCAGGCGCCCGGCCAGTCTGTGGTTGCGCCTCGGGCAGGAGGGTGGCACCCGCATCCCCCTTCCCCCATCTTGCCTGCAAGTTGCATGACCTGCATCGGAATCCACAGGGGGCGGGGGAGAAGCAGATGCTGGCTGCAGTTGAATTCAGCGTGCTCGCTTCCTCGCCTGCCCTCATCCCAGCTCGGGGAGGAGAGCAGCGCTTTCTTCTGCGTGTGAATGCTGTAGTGTGTCTGCCTGCTCGGACTTCCCTAACCCTTTCTTCTCCTTTCCGACAGTGAGGGCTCCGGTTTTCTCAGCAAACACCTCACGCTTGGCATTTTGACGTTTTATTAAAAAAAAAAAAAAATCCCCACCGAGGCAAAAAGCGGGGTCCCTCCCTTCTCTCCCAACGGGATCTAAGCTCGTGTCAAAGGCTGCACATGCTTTGCGCCCCTACCAGGAAGGGGTGCTGGAGTGGGAGGGAAGGAGGGAGGTTCTGCGCCCCCGAATCCGGAGAAAGCAGCTCGCCCGCCCCCTCGCCCGGCAGCCAGCGCAGCGCCCCCGAGAGAAGCCGGTCTCTGACGGTGCCGGCCTGGTGCTGGCCAAAAAATGCCCCTTGCATCTTAATTTCCCGGCCGTTCCTCGCGCACGCACAGCTCGCCCGGGGCCACCTCGGCTCTCGGGCGCAGCCCTTTGGCGCTTGTTCCTTCCTTCCCCGCTCCATGCCAAGGCCGAACGCAAAACCCACCGCCAATAAGGCGCAGGGGCGCTGGGGCACCCACCCGGCCTTGCCCCACAGTCCCCTCCCAGCCGAGTCCAGCTCCTGGACTCTAGAGGACGGAAATGAGTGTCATGTAGACGGAGGACCGCGCGTCCGCGGCCTCCGTCCCCGGCTCTGGGTGCCTCTCTGGGGTTCCTGTGCGCTCCCGGATCCCCTGTCGCCGCCAGCGAGCTTGTGCCCCCCACCCAGGCTCAGGAACGCTGCCCGGTCACCTCGGCGGCGTTCATTTCACTTCCTCTCGCAGTCCGGACTGCAGCAAAACCGGGCAGCGCGAGGGCCAAAAAGTGGAAAGAAGAGCGCCTTTCCGCGTCGCGCAGCCAGCTCACCAACTCCCCCTCCCCAGTCCAGACCCTCGCAATCCCAACTGCAACTTTTTCCCTTCCGTCTTGGTTTCCCTTGGCTGCGGAGAGCGGGCGACGGGCCGCGAGGCGTGGAGCGGGCGGGCGGGCGGGCGGCCGCGCGGCTGCGGGTGGCGGTGCGGGCGAGAACCGCGAGCCGGCGAGTGGGTGGGTGGGTGGGGAGGAAGGAGGGGAGAGGCCGGGCGGGGAGAGAGAGGGGTGTGGGGAGGAGGAAGGGGAAAGGGAGGGAGGGAGGGAGGGGGGAGATTCCGCTCTCCTGCCGCTCCCAGCCCGGGCGGGGGGCAGGGGGAGGAGGCTGCGAGCAGGGAGGGGAGGAGGGAGAGGGAGAGAGGGAGGGAGCCGAGGAAGACGCTCCGATAACCCGTGCGTTTCGTAAGGCTGGGAGCACTTGTACATTTCTGCAGGCGCGCGGCAAGCCATTCGCCGCGGCTGCTGCAGCTCCGACTGCATCTTCCTCCTCCTCCTTCTCCCGGGCTCCGGGTGTGCGTGTGTGTGAGAGAGAGAGAGTGTGTGTGTGTGTGTGTGTGTGTGTGTGTGTGTTTTGCAGGTGTGTCCGTTTTAATTCTGCCCAGTAGGTGGGACTTGGTGACTTTCGCACCATATTTTCCTTTTCCTTTTTTTTTTTTCTTTTTTGCCTCCCCACCGTCTGTTGCAACCCTGCAAAGTCTCGGAGTCGGAGAGCGCGGCTCGCTTCCCGAGCCTCGGACTCGGCGATCCGGCGAGCGCCGAGCCGGCCACCATGCCAGGCAGACCGCGCCACTAGGCGCTCCCCGCGGCTCCCACCCGGCGGCGGCCGCGATGGCTTCAGACGCTGAAGGATTTTGCATCTGATCGCACGGCGTTTCAAAGGCAGAGGCCCCCCTCCCCCTTCCCCCCTCCCTCGCCGTCTTTGTTTCCTTCCCCCCCAACTCTCCCCACTCCCCCCACCCCACCCCCCTCTCCTCTCCTCCTCCTCTTTTTTAGAAGCAGCTATCGGAGATGGATGTCTCTCTTTGCCCAGCCAAGTGTAGTTTCTGGCGGATTTTCTTGCTGGGAAGCGTCTGGCTGGACTATGTGGGCTCCGTGCTGGCTTGCCCTGCAAATTGTGTCTGCAGCAAGACTGAGATCAATTGCCGGCGGCCGGACGATGGGAACCTCTTCCCCCTCCTGGAAGGGCAGGATTCGGGGAACAGCAATGGGAACGCCAGCATCAACATCACGGACATCTCAAGGAATATCACTTCCATGTAAGTCGGGCGGCCGCTCCCCAGCCCGCCTTCCCCTCGCTCCGCGTCTCCCTGTCGCCCGCCCGCGGCAGTGAGCCGGCCCTCTGCCCGCCCCAGCTCGCCGCTGCCCGCCGCCCGCCGGGCGCGTGTCAGGCTCGCTCTGGCTCGGGAGATGCTCTCGGGCTGCGTATTCCAGGTGACTCCGGCCCTGGCGAGGCGTGATCGAGTGATGCGTGTGTGTGCCTCTCCCCGGAGAGGACCCCAGCTGGCCGAGGGCACGCGGGGCCCAGCTCCCGCCCCCGCCTTCACCCGCTGTGGTTCCTTTCGAGGTTGAGAATCGGGTTCTTTGCCCCCCGCTAAATAGCAACAGTTTGGCCACGCTCAAGTGGAATAAAGTAGACGAGATTTGATTCCCCGGCAGCGGCGCCGGCAGCGGCGGTAGCGCTTAGCTGGGAGGGAAGGTGACGGATAGGGACTGCTCACGATCCAGCCGAGATGTTTTAACTGTTTCCTTTTGGAAACAGCAAAACACGCTGACAAGTAAACAAGTTGGGAGCTGGCTGCTCGCGGGGAGACTTTGGACATGCCGAGGCCGTCATGGACGCCTACCTCTTCCCGTTCCCTCTCGCCCGCCCTCTCCAACCCCATTTTGGGCATTTCCGAGACGCCCCCCCTTCCCACCCTCATCTGCGCCTACAGATCCCGTCCCTGTTTGAGCTTTGATAACTGCTCCGATAATTCTGAGTCAGGATGGTGAAGGCAGAAGAGAGGGGTTGCGTGTTTTGGGGGTGGGGGTTCTTATATGATCGTGCAGGTCCGTTTATTTGGAAAATTAAACTCCGACTGGCGTTTGCTCGGTTCTGCCCGGTCTGAGTGAGACCTGTGGTGGCCTGCTTCTTTTTTATTGTTGTTATTTTCCTTTGGCAGGGGTCAGGGGCAGAAGCCTGGGTGGGGAGAAAGAAGAGCTCAGGGTCCAGGAGCCTGCCCATCTTTCTTCCACTGCCCTCAGCCGGGTGACCTCCTTCCCACCCTGCCATCCAGAGAAGGGTGTGGATGGCACTGGGATTGTTCAGGGGGTAGCTCTCACTTGTCTCCCCCCAGGGCCCTCACCCCTTGGGGAGCTCCAAACTGGATGGGATGTTGAGAAGCATTTGCCCTGAAGATCTGAAGGATCTGAAGAAGGCATTTGGGCAGACTCAGGCGGGGCTGGTCTGCCTTTGGCGCTGTTCTCCCAGGCATCAGCCCTCCCTGTGCCTCAGCCCCAGTGCGACGGGGCTGCAAAGCCGGGAATTGCAGTCCTGCTCTCTCTAAAGCCCTCCAGCCCTCCTCTTGGCTTAATGGAGACTCTGCTCACGTTCTTGCAGCTAACAGTTAGGGAAGTGTACCCAGGAGATGTCCCTGACTCCTGGCCCAGGAGACAAGCTTGACCCATGTCTTGGCTCTGCCACTCACCCCTTCATCACCTTCAACCTGGCTGGCTGGAGATGCCAAGATAAACAGCCAAGGGTGGGGGTGGGAAGGCAGGAGAGACAGGATGGACCCAGCTCTGCTCCTCCCGCCCTGCAGGCCACAGCATTCCAGCATCCCCAAGGATGCAGAGGAGGGTCAGGAGTGAGATTGTCAGGGAAACTCTGGCTTGGAAGTGCACTGTCTGCGCTGTATGTGTGTGTGTGGGAGGGAGAGGGAGCAGCTTAGCAGTGGCCCAGGGGCTCAGGAGCTGGACCTGAGGAGCTGGATTTCCAAGGGATTGGGTGGACCAAGGGTTGGAGAGAAGGTGCCCAGTGTGGGGCTCTGGGAGCTGGTGAGCCTCATCTAGCTTGTTCTCGGCTCCAAGGATGTGTGTATCTGTAGGAAGCTAGCGGGAGGCAGGGATGGTCACAACCACGTAGGCTGTTTATAGCCATGCAGAGGTGTCGCTCCTCTGAAAATGATGCCTGGGGAGCAGTTTGATAAGGAAGAGTTGGGCTGGCCTTTCAAGGCAGAAGGTCCAAGATGGAGCTGTGATGGGAGGGGATGGGGCTGCCTCTTGTCCCCTTTGCCTTTGGAGGACCCTAGAAGGGCATCTGAGGGAACAGTACACAGGGACTGGATTGGGACCCCTCTCTGTGTGTCCTCATCCTTGTTTCAGGATTCGGATTTTTTGGCAGGAAGTCAGGACTCCTTTCCTGAAATCCACCCCAATATCTAGGAGCCAGGAAACTGAATTCCCACAGGAGCTGTGCGAGTGGCAGGTGGGGGAGGGTCAGAGGTCATGGGTCAAATGACCCTTCCTCACCCATCTTCTCCCCAGTGCCCTGTTATATCTATGGCTGGTATTGACTGAACTCGGGGAAGTAGCCTGGAGGCAGAGGACCATGGAGCGAGGGCGGAGAATCATGCTGGCCCTGGGAAGCAGATGTCACCATCCCTGTTTCACCCCTGAGGGAATGGAGGCTCAAGGTGGCAAAGTACCTTTCCCTGGGGCACACAGCCCCAGCGGTGAGCCAGGCTTATGCCTCTGTCTGTGCAACAGCAAAGCCCAGGCCCCCACTCTGGGGGCTGCCTGTGGAAGCTGCCTGGAAGGAGGGGCTTGGGACAGGGAGGAGCCCTCCAGGCAGAGGAGGGGACCTTACTTTAGTGTGACCTGGGAAAGGGAGCATGTTCTTCAGATTTCTGATGCTACCAGAGATGTGGCGTCAAGGAGTCCACCAGCCTTCCATCAACCTGAAGCTCTTGGTGCTGGTGTATGCCCTGGGGGCAGCTTGCTCAGGCTCTAGGGGATGAGGGAGAGGCTGGGGCAGAACCTGGATTTCCATCACGCCTTGCTAAAGGAACTGGGGCTGGTCTCCACACATTCACCCTCCTGTTCTTGGGGCTGTGCAGTCCTGGGGTCCCTCTCTCAGGTACTGAACTGCTTGTACCTGAGTTTTAAGAGGGACGAGAGATTCCCTGTGGTCCTTCTTTTCGGGAGTGGTGTGTGGCATGGCTCCTGTGTACCCATTGAGGCTGGCTGAGGGTGCCTCTGATGGCCGAGGCCGCTACCCCATTAGGATCAGGAGAAAATCAGCTGTAAGGCATCAGGGCCAAAGTGTGGGTCTCACCTCCGCCCCTCTCCAAGGGCCCTCCCTTTTGGCCTCTTTCTGTTCAGGAGGCCAATCCCTTTGCCACCGGAGCTCTTGACACACAGTAACCTTACCTAGAAGGGTCCATGCGTGGCCGCGCCCAACCAGGCTCTGACATCACAAAGGCAAGAGGGTGGTAGCTGGGAGGTGGGCCATCTAGGCTGGCTCTCTAGGCCAGGCCTGCCTGGGGCTGGGTTGGAATGGTACATACTTTGACTGTTAGAGAGAACAAGGGGGAGAAGATGGTATCACTGGACCTGGTGTTCTTGGCGTTGGGCACCTGGGCTTATGAAGACTATGGGCTCTTGACTGGGCCTGTGAGCCACCAGCTGGGTCTCTGCATGCACCACCACAGGGTCCCTGGTGTTTCCAGCTATGGAGTGCTTTTATTTCCCCTGTCTTCCCTGCAGGCCCTCCCCTGGCTGGGTGAAGGATCATTCTGGTCTTTGGCTGCTGTACTGCTCCTCAATTCTCAGGCTTTCTAAGGATTAAGGGGAGAGCCAGCCTTGACAATTACCAGTGAGAGTGGGATGCAGGCAGGGCTGTGAGCCAGGCCCCAAGGGTGTAATGGGGCTCAGTCAGGAGACCCAGGATTGGGGCTAGGCTCAAGAGAGGTAGGCAGAGGTGTGAGGGGCCTTTGAGGTGAGATTTGGAAGAGAGAGTGGTGATAGCCCTGAGGAAAGAGGTACTTCCAGAATGAAAACTGGGGACCCTGGACTCCAGAGGCCCTGGGATTTTGCCTGGAGGCTGGGCTATTGATGAGTGGGCTCCAGGCCTTCCCTGGAGCCAAAGTCCTCCCCCCACCCCCAGCCCCCAGCCCAAGTCAGTCTCCTGAGGCATACCCTGGGGCCCAGGGCATCAGCTCTGCAGCTCCAGGGCACCTGAGCACATGACAGCTTTGGATAAGACCAGCCCAGCCTGGCTCTGGATTTGAGAGTGCTGGTGAACTGGCCCCTGGAGGGTGGAGCCTGGAGCCTGGGAGGCAGCTTAGGGGCCTGCAAGGAGCTCACTGTCCTCCTGCCTGGCTGAAGTGGAGTGTGCTGCTGGGAAGAAGGGAGGGGCCTGATGCCGGTTCCCCTGGGACGCTCTCCATTCTTGCCCTGCCTGCCCTGCCTGCTGCCTCCTCCTCCTCTCTGACTGTAGGGGTGGACTAGGCCTCTTCCCCAGTTGGCTCTTGGGAGGGAGTCTGGGTAGCCTGTGGCCCTCCATCACTATGACCTTTGCCAGTATGGTGGCATCTCCGCTGCCGCCTGGGGTCCCCATGTTGAGTGCTCTGTTCAGTGGCTTATACTGAGATCACAGACACCATCTCCAGCCTCCCTGTAGGGCCTCCAGTTGGCCAATGGCAGGGTAGGATTAGAGAAAGGGATGTGACATGTGAGTCCCACCCCTGGCTCTGCCCCTAAGCTGCTGTGAGCTGTAGTAGAGGATTGTAGCCTTTCTGAGCCTGTAAATTCAATTATGAATTGAGACCATGGGGCAGTATCCCTTCCAGCTTGGACATATGCCATTCCAGGGCCCAAGGAACATCTCCAATGAGGCTCTGCAAGGCCACTTCTAAGGGCACCCCCTTTGGGATTTGTGCTGACCCTGGTGATGCCACCAGGAGGCGGGCAGAGGGTGCTCCGTCACTGGCTGTTGGCCACTGTCCATTTTTCCCTTCCTTCCTTCCCTTCCCACCTCTAGAGAACTGGGAGCCATCCAGAAAGTGCCAGACAGTTTGGAGTCAACTGCTCAGACCAAATGCCACACTTTAAGTGAGAATGTGCCGGGGCCTGCAGCCTCTCCTCAGAGGCTGACCCCCAGCCTCGTGGCTCCCTGTTCCCCACCCTGAGCTCCAGGCTGGGAGGAGACGTCCCTCTGCAAAGCTTCACCTCATTGCCGGAGCGGGGGCCTCCACTGGGTGTGAGAAGAAAATGTTAGAACTTCTATTTTAATTATTCTTGTCTAGAAAAGGGGATATTTAATATTTAATGTATGGATTGAAGATATATAAGCATATAATTTAATAAATATGAGTGTTTTGGGGTTGCAAGAGAAATTTTTTATTGCTAATGTGTACATAATCAAAAAGCTTGATGCCCACGGTTGTTGTGACTGGAAGGGCCTGAGTGTGGGAGGAGAAGGGGTGATGAGAGAAGAGGTGATCCTGGGGCCCCTGGCTCCCCTCTGGGTTCTGTTCCAAGGAGGGGTTGATAACTAGGAGAGGAGCAGGGGAAATAGGAGGAGGGGTCAGGTGGGTGGCGCCAGGGATCTCAGCTCCGCATCCGGATTCCTACGGCCCCTGACCCCTGGGGGCTAGGCCACTTCTCAAAAGGCGGTCTCCTAGGACCCCTCTGGATCCGGCCTCTTGTCCCTGTGTAGCAAATTCTTCACCTCCATGGATATCTCAGCACTGGCTTCTATCGTGTTTTCTGTTTTTCAGTTGTGGAGTTTGTTTTTGCCACAGCTACTTGAAGTACATAAACAGGGATTACTAGTCCCATTTTGCTGATTAAACAAACAAACAAAATAAAGAGCAGAACTTGAGCCCCAGTGGTTGAGCTGTGTGTCTCATGCAGGGAAAGTTCTAGAAGAGTCTTGTGGCTTCTTCTCTGGAGCTCCTTTCATGGCCTCTCTGGTTCTGTTGACTCCACTCTCTCTCAGGCCGTGGGCCTTCAGCTGTACACCCTGTGGCTCGTTGGGAAGGAAGATGCAGACCATTTTCCCCCAGAGAGTTCTGTTCCTTGCAAGGGGCATATTGAGGGAATGGCCCATCTCTGAGGGTCTTTTGGAGGGTGACTGAGTGTCCTGGCAATCGAGTCTAAGGGTGGCTTGAGTGGAGGCCGGACTTGGTTCCCCAGATCTGTTGGTGACCCACTGAGCCATCAGCTCAGGTCATCTGTCTCCCCTGAGCCTTGCTTGTCTCCACTTTGGGAACACAAAGACTCCTGGGGGCTGGGTGTGGTGGCAGCTCACCTTTGATGGATCAGATCATCAAGGGGGAGGGCTCCAGTGCAGCCAGCCCAGTGAGCCCTCAGAACTGCCACGAGGATCCTCACACTTCTGCCTGCACCTGAGTGCAGCGCTCACCGGGATTCAGAGCTGGAAGGGACTGTGGCACTCGCCTCCTCCCTCAGTTACCCACGAGGGTCCCATGAGAGGCCCAGAGACAGCAGGGACTTCTCTGGGGTCCACGGGTGGCTGGAATACTTCTGTCCCCAGGTGCTGGTGAGGCGCTGCCTTCTCCTACTCTGCCCTGGTGCCCGTTCTGGGTGTTCTGTCAAAGCCAGAGCCTCGCCCACCACTGTGGCTCCCTCTGGGGCAATGTTTCCAAATTCAGGGTCCCCAGAGACAGCAACTGTGCGGGGCTGGCAGCCCCAGGGCTCCTCGCAGCCTGCAGCCCACGCCAATTAGAAATCCACTTGGTGAGGGCTCCTGCTGAGCTCCATTTACATTCAGGGTGGGAATCTGTGGGCTTGGGGGCCCGGCCTTCCTCTCTAGCTTCACCTCTGACCCCGTCCCCCCATCTCCATTGTCCCATCAAAAGTGTCCCCGACCTGGGTGGTGGGAGATTCAGGATTCCTTCCCCAGCAGACACCAAGCCCGGAGAGGGGACTGGCAGCTGGTTTCCCCAGAACTCCGCCGGGCCTGGCCTCTCCCCAGCTTTGGACAAACCCCTGCCCCCCTCTGGGCCTCAATTTCCTTGTGTATAAGACGAGGATGATAATAACTACCTTAGAGTATGTGAGGGTCAGCGCCCTGTGGGGTGCTGGCAAAGAGAAAGCTATTGATACACTGTAACTAATAACACTAGCATTTATTGAGCACTCACTGTGTCCCAGACACTGTTCCAAGCGCTTTCTAGGTCATACCTCATTACGGCCTCACACCAACCCTAGGAGATAGGTACTATTAGTCCCATTTTACAGGTGGGGAACCTGAGTCCAGAGACGGAATTTAACTTGCTTAATTTCACACGGCCAGTAAATGGCAGAGCAGTCTGACATTTAATGTTATACTATATTGCCTATACTCTTTTGCTGTACTCTTATGCATACTAATATATACTGGTATACACACACGTACATTCACAAATATATGACCACTATGATAATTAATAATAAAATAAAAGGGTAGACATGCAGGTCTAGAAGGATCCTTTATTTGATAAAATTACAGTTCCTTAGATGAGAACTGCCCTGGCTGGGGTTGGACGGAAGGCGAATGAGATCATGATGGGTATGGTGTTGGCCAAGCCCCGCTGGCCAGTTCAGTCACAGACAGGCCTCCAGTGGCCGAGGAGGCTTTGGGGCTCTCCTCTTGACCCGTTCCCAACAGCAGCCTCCTCCGAGGCTGTGTCTTAGCCAAGCCTTCTTCCCTGGCCTCCTTGGCCACCCCATGGTGTCCTGGCCTCTGAGGTCAGGTCAACTCCCACAGGAGACAAGGTACCAGCTGAGGCTGGCAGAGATTCAGGAAGCTGGTGGCTAGTTCTCAGCCAGCTCCACTCTGGGCTGAGGCCTGGTCAGCACCATGTCCTGACTGCCCACGGCCAGAGAGCCTGAAGGGGAGAGTGCAGGGCTGGGTGGCTCTCTAAGCAGAGCTTTGGGGTTCCCAGGCTGCCTTGGGTGCAGAGCAGAAGCGGGATGTCTGAAGTGCTGGGCAGCTAGAGCTAGAAGCTAACGTTTAGAGCATCTCTCCTGAAGGGTGAATTCTAATTCTTCCTGGCCCTTCTCTTGTTCCTCCTCAAATGAGCAGCCTTTACTCCCCTCTACCTTTCCTCTGGCTCCATCTCTCTACCCCTGTTGCTCATGGAAGCTCCATCTGTCTCTCCATAGGGATGAGCTATGAGCATGGGGGATAGCTGCAGCTGTCCCCGTGGAGAGAGCTGGAGTACCCAAAAAACCGCTGAGATTGCAAGGCAAGCACTTGTGGGAACACCCCACTTTTGCTACTTCTTGGCTGGATGAGCTCGCCACATCATAGCACCTCTCTGGCCTTGGTTTCCTCTCTGGGAGTTGGGTCACCTCTGGGTGATGGATCCTGTCTGGCTCACAGGGCCGCTGTCAGACCAGTGATGACATACTCAGTGAGCTCTCTGAACAGTCAGGCACAGGTTGATTATTTCCGTTTCTAGACGTCTGGGAGTGTTTTTGAATTAGGAAGAAGATCGACACTGTGATCCATAAATCGTCCATCTGGAAAGGGGCTCAGAAATAACTGGAGCCAAACCCGGTTTCACAGAGAAGGAACCTGAGGCTAAAGAGAGGTGAATGGACTTGACTCAGTCACCCAGTGAATTCCTGGCACAAGGCAGACCAGAACGCCTGGGCCTTGGCTCCCCGCTGGTGTGGGTCTCCTTTTCTCGCTAGCATATGCTCTGGGCTGAGGGATTTGGGTTCTTCCAGAAGCAGGGAAAGTAGCCCTTAGTCTCCTGCGAAGAGAGAGAATGAAGGGAGCAATCTTAGATCCGCAGCCCTAATCCGGGCTGCCTCCCACGGTAAATGGGGCTGTGTGCGCGCGTCTGGGGGCGTCTTTGCGCACACACAAGTGCATCTTTTCTGTGTTCTGTGCACATCACGTCTGAGGTCTCTGTAAACAAGCGCTAAAGCCTTTGGCTTCCTGCCTGCCAAGATCGTCTACAACTAGACCCCTGGTGGCCACCAGAGGGCAGTGCTGTGCACGAGACAGTTCGAGGCTGGTGGCTGGCTGCGCCGGGCAGAGCTTGCAATGTGACACTAGCCTGCTGAGCTGTGCACCAGCAGCCTGGCTTTCAGAGCCTTTCCTGAGCCAGGGCTGAGCAGGGAGGTCAACTCTTCCCTAGGCAGGGCCTCTCTCAGCAGAGGTGACCCTGCCTCCATCATATCTGCAGCTCCGTGATGATGTGTCTCCTGGATCTGAGCTTTCCAGGAGGTGGCCGGGAGAATGCCCTGGGTGGCTGGAAGTTGGCCTGGAGTGCTCTCCTTCCCACCTCATCTGTCTCAGTAGCAGGAGAGATCAGCACATTTGCACAAGGGTAATGGAGATGAATGAACGGGACATAGTTCCTACTCAGGAAGATCAGTCTTGATGGGGACACAGAGAAGTTGACAGACGCTTACACTGTGGGGTTAGTGTCACGGAAGAAGTGAGCTTTACGAACTCCTTCACGCCATTTGATGTGCTGGCGCAAGTGTGGAGGCATCTCTCCCCTCTCCCTGTGCCCCATGCCATGCTTGGGAATTACTTAGACACCAAGTAGCTGCTCAGTAAATACAAGTCCTGATATTACCATGCATGAGAGCTTGGCGCTATCCCTTCATCTCTCCAGACCCTGTCTCTGCTCACAGAGATGCCCATCTAAAGTGATGGTTATGAAAGTGCCTCACAAACCAGGGTCGTGGGCCCTGCCTGGACTGGCTGGTTTTGACTGTTTCCTTTCTGTAAGTTCTTTTGGCTGTTCTCTGTCTGTTCCAGGCAGTCTCATATTTGAGCAGGAGCTGTCATGTTCCAGGCACTAGTCTGTCCACGAATGAGCCTTGTCTCCCCAATGTGGTTATCAGCTTTGGAGACAGGATTTTCTGCTTTTGTGGTGGATACTCAGCTTGTGGGGTTGGGATCTGTGACTCTGTCCTGAGGGCCATCCCATGGCTGCTGGACCCAGGGCTGCAGGTGGGACCCTCTCTGTTGTGGCTAGTCTTTCCCCACCTACTTATTTCTGATACTTTTTCAGGACTGGTTCCCTGAAGAGCAGGGATGAAGCTAACATTTGTGGTCCTCCTACTGGACTGGAGATCATTTGCATATATGACCCTGCTTATGGATGGAACCTACTAAATGAAGCTTGAGATCACAGCTCTGCCCTCTACCAGCTGTGTGACCCTGGGCTGGCTACTTTTCTTGATCCTCAGTTTCCTTATCTGAAAAACGGAGATAATAATAATACAGGGTTATTGTAAGATTTCAGTGAGAGCGTGTGTAAGTGTGTGTAAAACTCTGAGTGCTGGTTCTCTCTCTCTTCCCATTACTACACTCCAGCACTGCATCCCCACGAGCATGGATGCTTTTTATGGCCCTCCTCTGTTCTTCCTCCTTCCACTCTAACCCTCTTCCAGCTCATCCTGCACACCCTGGCAGATTAATCTTCTAATCCAGGGTCTTCCATTAGAACAATTCCTGTGCCCAAGATTTTCCTGTGCTCAAGAACCAAAATGGTTCTTTTGTCTGAGAGGCAGTGTAGTAGGAAGAATAGTGGCTTCTTTCCCCAGACAGCTTTCAGTTTCAATCCTGGCTCTGCCCCTGTGTGAGCTTAGGCAAGTTACTTAACTTCTCTAAGCATCAGTTTTTTCATTTGAAAGATCCTACTAACTATATCCATGTTCACAGAATAGTTGTGAGGATTAAATGAGATTATGGTGAGTGCCTGGTATATGATGGATACACAGAGGCCAAACTGGCAAGTGGTACGATGGGAGTCTCTCAGAGGTGATGGGCAGTGACATTTCTGGGTCCTTGGAGAGAGGGATTAGAGGAACTTGTATGAGAGGAGCTAGCACCTGGACCAAAGCTGAGGGAGGCAACAGAAGGACCAAGATAGTGTGTATTTGGAAAAGGTGACAAAGTGGTTGAGGCACACGTCTGCCAAAAGAACAGAGAGATTGTCATGGTTCCCACTGATAGACTCAGGTGGGATACCAAGCAGCAGAGGGTCCCAGGCCGGGTCTTCCTTCCCATCTCCACCCCTGCCTGCCTTCCCCATCCCCAGCCCCAGGAATGTGGCTGTCAGGAATCTCCATGCAGGATAACTCAGCAGCACTCAGCCCCTCGCAGATGTTGTGATGTTGTCTCATGTGGGTTTATTGCTATTCTTCTCCTACGTAGCTTCCCATTCACTAGGTGATTCCCTTCTGGCTATTGTAATTGCCTAAGCCTGTCAGCTCTAGCTGGGAGAAAGAATTTAGGAATCCAGTGGGAGGAGGGTGACTCTCAGTCCCGTGGATCTATCCTTGGGAGCCTCCCATGCACCTTCATTCCAGTTCCATGTTACGCCACAAGAGGGCACTAGACCATGATTTCTGCAGGGAGGGAGGCGCTATTTAGCTTGCCCTATTGTGATTGTGCCTTTGATCAAAGCTGCCCGTGGTTTCCTCCCAGATGCCAGCATCTCTGAGGGTCATGGCCAACCAACTTGATTGAACCAGAGCCCATAGCACAGAGTCTGATATGTCAAGGGAGGCTAAATTGTGTAGTGAAAAGGTCATGGAATTTGGCATAAACTCAAATTCCAATCCTTGCCCTCCTCCTTGCTTGTTTTTTTGAACTCTAAGTTACTTAATTTCTCTGGGTCTCCTTTTCTTCACCTTCAAAGCAAGGTGTTATTGGGAGGTGTTGCTGTGAGGATTAAATTACATGATGTGTGGAGAGTGTCTGCAACATGGTGGATACTCCAAGATCGGCCATCTGTCTCTTTGTGGAAGAAGGATGGAGTCAGGACACAGTGCAGGAGATATTTATGGGATCCTGTTGGCCTGGTGGGGTCATTTTACTCCCCAGTGAGTGCTCTATGGTTCCAATTCATTGGGGGCAGCAGTGACACCCAGTGGCTGGAATGGAGAACAGCAGTGTATTCTGATGGTGTAGGGTGCTGATGGTGGGCCCTGTTGGGGAGTTGCTAGGTATTGTTGGGGCACATGAGACTGAACCTGCATCAGGGAATATCAGCTTCAGAGGATTTGTCAACTGAATTTCTCTCTGCTTCAAATGCTAATGGCTAGAGATGATTCTCTGAGGGCATTAGTGTGATGATGACCATTGGGGGTGTTTGTTGCTTGGGCCGATGGTATGAGGTCACAACCACAGAACACACATGTGCAACTGACTGACTTTATTGTAGCCAACCAATCCCAGCATCTAACACCCAGACTGTTTCCAGTGTTTTCCTGGGGTACTGCTCTTTTTGAGATGCTTTAATCTGTAATCTGGTTGGCCTCATCCAATAGACTCAAGATCTCTGAACCTCAGTAAGTTTATCTGGAAAACGGAGCGGTTGTGCTGGTTGACTGGGAGGGCTCTTGCAGCTTGGATTTGAGTGTCAGATGCGTGTGTGTGTGTGTGTGTGTCAGGGGTGTGTGGGAACACGTGAGAAAGGGGTTTAGTGGTAACTGCTAAGCTTCAGGCTTTACTGGTGCAGCAACTCCAGCCCAGAGAAGGGGGGGGCCCTTCCTGTGGCGGGGGTGTGGCTCTGAGGCTGGAATGGGGTGTCTCTGGCTCTTCATCTTTTTGTAACCTCTTCATTATCCACCTGAGATCCAGGAGGGAGCCTTGGCAGACATGCCAGTCTCAGGAAGTTATTTAATATCAGCTTTGCTCCAGACTGTGTTTCTGACTCCTTGCCACCTCTTAAGCGGCAGTCATTTTAACAAATGTGGCGATAAGACACCAAGTGGGAAATAACAGGAGAAAGGGGGAGGGGGCAGGGCCGTGGAGGAGGTGTGTAGTTTATTCCCTTGGCAGAAACCTTGTCTTTGAGGCACTCGGAGTGAGAGTGGTAGAAGAAGAGTAAGGCTCCTCGGAGCCCCTGGTGGTGAAGGGGAGGGGTGGATTTCCCTGACTTCTAGGCCATGTGGCCTATGGCTGCAGCCTTCCCTCCTCCATGGGAAGGCCCCATGTCCTGTGGGGGCATCTGGCTTCTGTCCCTGGGGTGGGTGGTGGAGGGGAGGTCCTGTGTTCCATTTTTCAAAGGACCGTCTTCCAAGTGCGGAACAGACAGCTCCCGGCGCCTGGCGTTGGCGGCGCGTTCAGCCCACTGTGGCTGCCGAGCTGCATCTGGACCTAGGCTGTGGGGTGCCCAGGTGTCTGGCCGCCTGCCTCGCTGCCTGCCAAGGCCCATCCCGGCATCTGGACTATGGGGGAGGAGGGGCAGAGGCGGTAGCAGGGCCAGCCTGGCCCTTCCTCCTGCAGGACCGGAGAGGAGGGAGTCAGTCCTCTTCCTTCCCAGCCCGTGGCTCCAGCCATATGCCGGGCGCCGTGCTAAGCCTGGGACACACGCTGAGAGAATAGAAGGCCACAGCCCTTACCTCTTGGAGTTCAGAGTCAACTCGGGTGGCAGGCACTGGACCAAGGATCTACAAGTCTCAGGAGAAGCAGGAACAGAATGTTAGAAAATGCCTCTAATGTAAAGTTTAAAGAAAAATGTGTATATATGAAAATGTGGCCTCCCTAAGGTGGAGAGGGTGCAATTTTTTAAAATAGATTTAAAAATTCTAGATTTCCTTCTTCTTGGGTCCACCTAATGTTGAAAACAGTGGAGTTACCTGGCAGATCATGGCTGCTGGCAGTGAAGTTGACTCATTGCCTTGTTGCCACAAGAGGCTCCGGATGTGTTAGGGGAAGCGGCACACGGAAGTCTAGAGAGGCGAACTGAGTTTCTTCTCCGTCACTTTCTGGCTGTGTATGACAAAGATTAGGGGGCAAGTAGTTTATGAGGGAGGTGCCCCTGGTGCAGCCTAGGGGGAGAGGGGCTGTGAGAGGGAGAGGGGAAGAAAGTGAAGGAACAGTGTGTTCGTGAGCAGGTGGCTGAGTGCTCTCCAGACCCTCGTCCATGTCTCCATTTCTGCATCTATTCAGTGTGTTTATTTGAGATCCTGCGATGGGCCAACCCCTTTTGTGAGAGCTGAGAAAACATCCGTGAGCTGGATGGATGAGGTCGACAGCCTCCCTGTAGTTACAGGACGGGTAAGGTCAAGCCCCTTTCTCTTGCCACCTGGACCCTGCTCGTGGGAATCTACCTCCAGGCAGTGGGGAAGGTGGCCTGCTGTGCTGAGGGGGTAGCAGGTTCCCTCTGTCCCCCAGGGCAAGTTCCTGGGGGAAAGTTCCGTCAGAAGTGATTTGGGGGCTCAGCCTTTCTCCGCCACATGTGGGGTGGAGGAGAGCCCGGGGCGAGGTGAACGGCCAGTTGGCATGCACACACTGGTCCACCTGGTGTTATAGGGTCGGGCCACGCCCTCCTTCTCCCAGATCCGGCTCCCAGGCTGCTGGGCCTGCCCCAGCCCTGGCCGGGAACATGAGAGGCCCCACTGTCCCTCCTCTCCAGCTCCAGGCGGTGCCGTGGGCCCTGGGGGAGCAGCAGTGTAGGAAGAGTGACCTCATGCCTCTCCAACTCTTGTCCAGGCTTCACTGTCCAGGGTCACTTCCTGTCTCCATGGAAATGTGGTGCCTCTTTTTGCTTCTGCATCCCACTTCTCTCTGTCCTGGGCCACACACTGTGCCCCACCAGGTGACTTGCTGGTCTACCTGCCCTCCTTCTGTCAGTCACTCACTCAGGGCCGCCGTTGCCTGGACGCTGATCAGGTGTGCTCCAGCCTTGGGGCGCCACTCTGTTACCTTCCCTGGTGCCGTCCTTACCTGCCAGGAAGGTCACTGGACAGAAGAGGGTGGTGTGACCAGATGCTCAGTCCAGCTGAGACTCTGGAGTTCTACCCACGTGCCCTGTGTGGCATCGGGCTCCTTAACGTTTTGTGTCCTCACTGTGCTGTGGGCTCCGGGAGGCAGGGGTTGTGTTTCATCCCGCTGTATATCCCCAGGCCCCAGCACTGGTAGGAGCTTAGTAAAGACCTGTCCAATAGGACAGGCTCATTTCTTCTACCAGAACTCGCAGGTCTAGAGCAGGTCCCCAGCTTGCTGACATTGCACATGCCTCTGCCCGGAGCCTGGGCATGTCGTTCTCTTTGCTCTTCATCTGTGGGTCCTGAGCTTTGCCCTCAGCAGAGCCGCCTGTTGGTAGAATCTTCTAGGGAAACTTGCCCTCATTGTAGCGAGAGCAAACGCTGCAGTGACTGTGTTCCAGGGGCTGTTCTAAGGACAGTCTTATTTTAGCCCCATTTCATCCTCAGTACAACCCAAGGAGGCAGGTACTATTGTCATCCTCATTTTATGGAGGCACAGGGAAACTGAGGCACAGGGAGGCGATGGACCTTGTCCTAAGTCATTTGGCTAGTCAGTGGCCGATCTGGGGTTTGAACTCGGCAGGTCTGGCTCCAGAGCCCCTGCCCATACCCCGGTATTGTAGATGCCTCTCCCATTTCCTGCCGGCCCCCATCTGCCTTTAGTCCTGGGCCCAGCCCTCCTCCGTCGGCTCCCAGGCACCCCGCGGCGGATAGGACACAATACCGTGCTGTCCTGGTTTTCACCTTTGGAAGTGGGACGAGGGTGGGGCAGAAGGGGGCCCGGGACCCAGTTTGGGATCCCAGTTTGGGATCCCTGAATTTCATGGACACAGGTGTCCTTGGCCACATCCTCAGAGAATGTGCTCTGAGGGCTCTGGGCAGAATGGAGTGACCTCTTGGGTCCTGTCACTGCCACCAACTTACTGGGTGAGTCTCGGCAAGGCACTGGCCATCTCTGGGCCTCCCTTTTCTTATATGTAAAATCAGGGGGCCTGAGCATGTGATCTTTGAGGGCCTTTCTGGCTCTGACCTCTACTATTTCTCACGCAGTGGTTGGGGATGGGGTGGAAGTGTGGCAGATCCTGTGTGGTTGGGGGGGGGGGTATGGGAAGAGACCCTGGTGGTCCTCACAGCAGCGTGCGCATCCCCATCACCGGGAGGGCTTGCTAAAGCACAGACTGCTGGGCTCTACTCCGGAGTTTCTGATTCTGATTTGTGGTGGGGCCTGACGATTTCATTTCTAATAAGTACCCAGGTGATACAGATGCTGCTGGTCCAGGGACCACACTTTGAGAACATCTGATATATAGATAGCGTTCAAGCTACTCCCTGGGGTGAGACAGAGGTGGTGTGGTATTCTGCTTGAGATTTTTATAGAGTTTCCTAGGCTGCCAAACGGTTAAATATGCCCATTCCAGAACACTCACCCACTCCCAAGCCCACTTTGACAGGGCTCACCCAGGGGCTGGATTCTCCCTCCACTTCCCTTTCATCTCTTCTCTCTGCACCCTGAACACCGTGTCTGTCTCTGTCCTGACCCTGGCCCCCACACTCACCTTTCCCCGCTGGCCTGGCCTTGACCAGAACATGCTCTGATCTACATGATCCAAAACGTAGTTGAGAAATGAAAGCACCATTGATTTTCAGAATGCCCTTCCAGACTCAAAGTTGATTTTTAAAAACTATTTGGGGGGCCGGCCTGGTGGTGTAGTGATTAGGTTCACGTGCTTCACTTTGGTGGCTAGGGGTTTGTGGATTCAGATCCCGGGTACAGACCTACACACCGCTCATCAAGCCATGCTGTGGCAGCATGTCACATCCAAAAATAGAGGAAGATTGGCACAGATGTTAGCTCAGAGCCAATCGTCCTCACCAAAAAAAAAAAAAAAAAAACTATTTGGGAGGCAGGGAGTTAATTCTGTAACTGCAGCTCAAGAGCCTTCCTTGGGTCCTAATTGCTCTTGGTAAAGTTCAGACTTCTGTGTTCCTGTTCAGGCTCCAACATCTCTCCAGGTCTTGCCTCCCATTTGCTGCCTGATAGGAACCTCTGCCCCAGCAAACTGAACTGTGTGTTACTGAAACCTCCCAGGTGTTTCCCATCTCAGTCTTTTGGTCAGTCTGCTTCCCCTGCCTGGAAGGCCTCTGGCCTTCATTCTGCTCACCTGGGCTTGCCTGTCACTCAAGTCCCACCTTTGAGATGTTCTTTGTTGTCCTGTGTTTATTGATTGTCCTAGCTCTCCAGTCTCTGGAGCACATGGTAATAGTGGCTGCTGTTTGTCGAGCACTTTCTCTGGGCCAAGCAGTTTCTATGGCATCTCATCTAATCTGCACAACCATGTGAGCGGAGAGCTGCTCTCATTTCACAGATGAGGATGTGAGAGCTTGCCTGAGGCCGCCGTATAAAGGGCCTGTTTAGGATCCATACTCAGGCCGACTCCAGAGCCCACATCCCCACGTCCATCGCAGCAGTGTGTGCGAGAGCAAGAGACGGGGAAAAGCTCAGACGTTGTCGGGAGGGAGAGGAGGAGAGAAGGGAACCACGGGGTTGGTGTGACGGGATACTATGGAGCAGTTACAACAAAAACCTTGTTCTCTGTGCAATGACATGGCTCTACTTTGAAAACATAATGCTGATGAGAAAAACAAGTTGCTGAATGATGTACTGTATATGTAAGTTAAGAAACACAATGACCATTATAACGTATGGTTTATGGACACAGATATGGAGTAAAAAGATAAAATCAGAGACAGGATACAGACCGATTTCATGATAGCCTTTGTTCTAGAGAGCAAGAGAGGAAATGAAGGGTTTGGGGCTCTGAACTTTCAGGGCATGGGGCTCTGAACTTTATCTGTGATGTCTGCCTTCTCTTTTGTTATGATCTTAGCATATGACAAAAGTAATATGTATTACTTCCAGGTAATGGGTAAATAAGGTGTTTAATGTATAATCCTTTGTTTTTTCTCTATTAAAATAAAGCTTTAGAAGCCTTAAGGAATAAAAAGATTATCATACCCCACCAGATTTATAAGTTAAAATAAAAATGATATTAAATCATTGTATTAGTTTACTAGGGCTGCCATAACAAAATATCACAGACTGGGGGGCTTCAACAACAGAAATTTATTTTCTCACAATTCTGGAGGCTAGAAGTCCAAGATCAAGGTGTGGGCAGGGTTGGTTTCTCCTGAGTCGTCTCTCCTTGGCTTGTAGTGGCCGTCTTCTCCCTGTGTCCTCGCATGGTCTTCCCTCTGTGTGTGACTGGGTCTTAATCTCTTTGTTTTATGACACCAGTCATATTGGATTAGGGCCCACCTAATGACTTGATTTAACTTAATCACCTCTTTAAAGACCTTGTCTCCAAATACAGTCACATTCGGAGGTACTGGGGCTAGGGCTTCAACATAGGAATTTGGGGGAGGACACAATTCAGCTCCTAACAATCATAAGATAGAAAAAAATTGCCTGTCTGCTGCAATTAAAATAGAATCTTTCTTAGATTTTCTGAGTGCAGAAACCTACAGAACTTCACCGGAGCTGAACTTTTCACATGTTTTGGTGCGTCTAGCTGCTGGTGCCCTAAGCATCTGCTTGGTTGGCCTTGTGGGCAAAGGAGCCCTGTGGAGGAGGTTGCGCATTCGTAGGAGAAATAGAGGCAGGTAAAGGGAAGGACACAGAGAAGCAAGTGCAAAGTCTGAGAAGGGCCCATGAGGACAGTTCTCTGATCGTCTGATGGAGATCACAGGTGCAAATAAGCAAAACAACTCCACACCAAATGCCCTAGGCACTGTCTCTTATTAATTAATGAACTAATTTATCAATTATTCCAACAGCTACCATTGAGCACCTCGCTTGTATCAGCCACCAAGTTAGGCCCCCTGTACTCCCCCCCAGATGACAATGAGCTGGGACCACAGGCTGTGGGGATTTGGTTAGCATCAAGGAAGAACTTCCCAAAAGAGTGGGCCACAAAATAGGGCTCTGGAATTGCTTTCCTTGGGGCATGTAAATAAACAGGATTCTCCCTATACCATCATTTTATTATGAAAATTTTCGAGCATACACAAAATTTGAAAGTTTTACAGTGAACATCTGTATACCCACAATCTGGATTCTGCAGTTATTTTCTCTATCACATGGTCTATCCCTCTATCCGTCCCTCTGTGTACTCATTATCTGCCTTATTTTTCTGATGACTCTCAGAGTAAATTGTAGATGTTTGTACACTCCCTCTAAATACTTTAGTATTTAGTATATCATTAAACTAGAGTTCAATACTTGTTGTTATTGTTTTCTTTGGAGGTAGTTTTTTTTTTTTTTTTTTTTTTTTTTTTTTTGTGAGGAGATCAGCCCTGAGCTAACATCCGCCAATCCTCCTCCTTTTTTTTTTTGCTGAGGAAGACGGCCCTGGGCTAACATCGGTGCCTATCTTCCTCCACTTTATATGGGACGCCGCCACAGCATGGCTTACCAAGCAGTGCGTCGGTGCGCGCCCGGGATCCGAACCAGCGAACCCCGGGCCGCCGCAGCGGAGCGCGCGCACTTAACCGCTTGCGCCACCGGGCCGGCCCCTGGAGGTAGTTTTTATAGTCAATAAAATGCATAAATCTCAAGTGCGCATTCTCTGAGTTTTGACAAATGCATACATCTGGGAATCCAAACCCAGCAAGATCCAGAGCATTACCACCACCCCCACCTGAAAGTTCCTCCGTGCCCCTCCCCATCAGTCTCTGCCTCCACCTCCCCAAAGGTAGCCACTGTTCTGATTTTTTCCACAATAAATTACTTTTGCCTCATCTGCAGCAACAATACTATGTATTTAGCAAAATGTTTTTGAGGTTCATCCGCGCTGCGGCAATACCAGTAGTCCGTTCCTTTTTATTGCTGAGTACTACTCCATTTTAGGGAATGCCTGAGCTTTTTTATCTCATCTCCTAGTTGTTGGAACACTGGCTATTCCCAGTTTTGGACTATTATGGGTAAATCCGCTATGAACATTCTTGCACAAGGCTTTTTGTGAACACATGCTTTCATTTCTCTTGAGTCTATCCCCAGGAGTGGAACTTCTGGGTTGTATGATAAATTTATATTTCACTTTATAAAACACTGCCAGAGCTTTATCCAGAGTGGTTGTACCGGTTTACACAATAGGACTGCTTTTGATTAATCTGGGTTAGGATAGACACATGTTCGTGGCTCATTGAAACAGGTGCTGTTATATATTTGTCTTGCAGATAAGGAAATTGAGGGACAGAGGGGTGGCGTCACTTGCTCAAGGTCACCAGCTGGGTAGGTGGCAGAGCTGGGATCCTATCTGACTCAAGGCCCGTGGGGTTTCCACTGTGACATGATGCTTCTTGCGGAGGCAGGGCTGAACAGGCAGAAAAAGCTCGTGGCTGTTCTCAGGGGCACTTTCTGGTGTCCCCAGCCCAAGGACATTCCTGGTCCTCTGAGTGCCCTTGTTCTCTCTGACACTGTGGGAGCCAGGCCCAGGCAGGCATGTGGTGCTCTCTGGCAGGGCTGGGCCCCTGGGCAAGTGCTCTCTGGCTAGGGGCTGGCCTGTTTTCTTGAGTTCTCCATTCACCCTAGTCGTGTGGCCCCTCTCAGGGCCCTGGGCTGGGTCCCGTTGGCGATAGACAGATGAATGCCAGAGAACACCCCTGGATCCACATCTCCTTCCTGAAATGATGTGGTTGGGAGCCCTGCCTGCAGAGTGCTCAGACTTGGGGGTCGGGGAGCCCCAGACCAGCGTGTGTCCACTTACTCCTTCATCGTCTGAGGCGGGTGCGGCATCAGCCTGTCCTGCCTCACAGAGCCCGCACGCTAGTAGCGGGGTGGCGGATGGAGACACAAACAGCCTTCATTCCTTCATGTTGGTCATGTCGTGACACACACACATCGAGGTTCCGGCTTGGGAGTTCAGTGAGCAGGGACGATCAGTGTTTACGTATATCACTCAGATAATGTCTGCTCATCATAAGCCCTGTGAAGGGACTAGCGGAGTGATGTGACGTGAGGACCGACGGGGAGGTGGGGGCTGCTTCTGTGTGAGGCTGGGGAGAGGGGGCTCGGGAGGAGACAACAGTCCAGCCTTCATCTGAACAGTGAGAAAGAGGCAGAGCTTCCTGAAGATTTGAAGGTAGTATTTTCCAGCAAGCGCAGCACTTCTGAGGTGGGAATGGGCTAGAAGCGTGTTGGGGGATGGAAGGGAGGCCAGGGTAGGGTGGAGGGAGGGAGTGGAGTGCACAGGGGGAGAGGTGAGGTTGGAGAGGCCACATAGGAGGGGCAGACGCCAAGGAGGGCTATTCTAGGTAGAGGGAACAGCATGAAGAAAGCCCCGGAAGCAAGAGAACCCTTAAGGAGCTGAAGGGAGGTCATTCTGGCTGGAGCAGTAGGACCACGCCAGGCCTGAGGAGATGGGCTTCTCTTAAGCACAGCTGTAAGCTTGTTGAGGACTGGGATTCAGTCCTGTTTATCTTTTTGTTTCCAGTGCTCAGCATCTGTCTGGCTAAATAAACACTGGGCCAATGCCTGAATGAATGAATGAATGAATGAGGAGAGCTCATGCTAGGGACGAGTAGGCTGTGGGGCCTTTTTGAAGATCAGGGGAGCCGTGAGGGATCAGGGGTACCAGACCTCTTGGGTCCTGAGAAGGGCAGATGTGGTTGGACTTGAGTGGAGTCCATCGCCCCCTGACCGGAAGTCCAGGCTGCCTGACCTGACAGCCTGGGAAGGGGCGGTGATCTTGGACCTCATTTGCCAACATGTTGGCTGCCCTCAAAGAAGGCCTGGCCTCACCTGAAATGCCCCGAGGTGCCTGGTGGCAGACAGGAGCTCCGACTCAGGAATGCCACTTGCTAAAATATATTTGTTTATTCAGAGATTTAATTAACATGTTTAAATATTAAAGAGTAAACAACGTGTGTCTAGTGGGACTCAACATTTGCCAACAGGAATTCTGACTTATTTAATGATTTGTGCTCTCCTGGCCCTAAGAGCTGTGTTCCCAGCTTTGTTCTAGGGAAGCACCGGTTCTCCCTGGAGGAGGCAGGGAAGTGTGCTGAGGAGAAGGGGAGGGCAGGGAGGAGGGAGGAGGGAGGTTGAGGAGCAGGAGAGGAGTCTTCTGAAGAGGGGGAGTCGTCCAAGCAAAAGAGCCAAGAAGCTGTGTTTGGTGTGTGCGGAGGGAAGAGTAAGAAGAGTCTCCGGTTCCAGGACAGTGGGACCAGGCTGCAACTCAAGAAGGCAGGCGACAACTAGGAAGTCCTCGAAGGAATCTCTACAGCTGGGGGATTGGTGGGTCTTGGGGTTTCCTCTTAGAGGATGCCTGTCTTTGTGTGCTGAAGTTTGTGGGTCCCAGCTTCTCCCCATGATGCCTGAAGGGCCTCGGCCCAGATGGGAGCAGCCCATTCCGTCCCCTTTGCAGGGCGGGAAGGAACTGGGCAGGTAGTAAGACCCCAGCCACCACTGCAGGTGGAACTCTGAAACTAGAGGTGTTTTACAAGTGATCTGCGTTATAATATCTCTGCAAATGAAGTCCTGGATGCTGAGAGATTACACTGGGGGTTATTTATTGGCAATGCGCTCTATGGTTTTAATTTTTTCTTTTTGCTTATTCAGGCTTTAGCTCCAGAGGAAAATAGCCCGGGGTGGCTCCGAAATAGATTCTCTCTGCCCCATTAACTTATTCAGTGAGTTTAATGGTCCTTTTTCCCCTCAGCCTTGAAGCCATCATTAAAAGGCAGAGATTTATAAAAGCAAAGACATTGAGCTTTAGTCAAACTTTCGCTCTGGGCTGGGGGAAGGGCAGGGGTTGGGGCAGCCGGGCACCCCCTTGGCCCTGCCACTGTGGGTGTAGCCCATGAGTGGGTCCTAACCTTCAGACAGGAGCTCGAGGCTGGGGGACAATTTCCTGGGTGCTTGGAGGTAGTGACACTGCTCCACAAAACTCTGTAGGGGTGCGTGTCCTCCAGCTTTTCACAGCTCTCACGGGGCTGGGAGTCTTGGAGTGTCTCTGAAGGGCTGGGGTTGGGCTTCCCCTGGTCCTCAGCGGGCCTCGGGGGCCATTTCTTGGTACATCCCACTGCCGTTCACTGTCTGCTCTGGGTAAATTTACCGAAAATCAGAAGTCACCGCGCGAGGGATCAACCCCTCAGAAGCCAGTCCCCCGGAAAACAAGTAACAGAGGGCCAATTGCCCAAATGACGGATGAGCAAAGGGCCAATTTGCCTATAGGCAACTCACTGAAAGCCTTGCTGAATGCTCAATTTGCCAAATTTACCAAAACTTTGATTTAAGGAATATAATTACTGAATCAAGCCAAGTCAAACCAGGGCTATCCAATTCAGTTCAATCCACTTCACTTCCTCCATTATTTGAGCACCTGTGATGTGCAAAGCTAGATATTGCAGAGGCTACAACAGAGGAATAAACTGGTTCAGAGAGGTCAGACAAGTGCACCCATTCTTCAAGAGAAGGCAGATGTGACCAGCGAGGTCACCACAGAATGGGATGTGGTGGGGGTGGGGTGGGGTTTAGGAAAACTTTGGTGAAGGAGGTGATACAGGGGTGTCCCTTGATGCACAGTTCAGATCTGGATAGGGAGGGGGCAAGGAGGATGTTTCTGGCCGCAGGTGCAGCGTACAGCAACAGTGGCCGGTGTGTTGGAGCAGAGGCAGGGCTCCCGTTTGCCTGGAGAGTAGGGGGTGTGGCGGGGCCTGAGAGACCGCAGCTGAGCCTTGGGACTCACTTGGAGAGGGCTTTGAATGCTGGACTGAGGCATCTGGACTTTATTGAGTTAATGACTGGAATCGTCGAAGGTTTAGGAAGACAGTTTTAAGTGAAGAAACTTCAAATGGCTTTTTAAAAAATTATATTTGCCAATGGAAAATTAGAAACAGCAAAAAGTATAAAATAGGCAAAGAAATCACTCATAGTCCTAGCAACCTGGAAAAAACCCATACTTTGGTGGATTTCCTTCAGTCTTATGGTGGGGTTTATTCTAGAGCCAGTGCATAAGGCGGAAAGTGACCCCTGAAGACTCTGTGGCCACTATGGGAGGCACACGGGAGCTGAGACCAGCCGTGGGTGCAGCGGGTTCGTAGTGTGTTTCTCATGCTTATTCTGAGAGACGCTCTCATTGACTGAAATGGGGGCAGAAGCACCAGCATTTTAAAAGTAGTTATTATTTTTTGTCTCACTCTTTCTGGGTGCATAGAGTTCAATTTGCATAAAGTCAGTGTATGGATGAAACTACCATTGTGTGTGTGCACGTTGTGTGTATTTACGTGTACCTGAGCAGGTAACTTTGATTTGTGTTTTAAGAAGAATAATCTGAGTGTCAAGTATACCATGGGTTGAGGAAGAGGAGAAGCAGATAGTAGAGAAAGAAGGCGGGAGGCAATGGCAATAACTCAGGGATGGTGATGTGGGCGGGTGGCAAGGGGAATGGAGAGGGAAAGGATTTCAAATAGACTGTGCAAAAATTCCAGACCCCTCTGAGTTCACCTGTTGAGTGTGAGAGATGGAGGTGTTAAGAGGGACTGAGGTTTCCAGACCTTGAGTGAGGGGGGAACAGTGCTGCGTGGATCAAGACTAGGTGAGGGGGTGGGATGGTGACTTCCATTTGGGACACACTGAGTCGATCTGCTTGTGAGAGACGATTAGCATGGCCATCATGTCTGTGATCCGGCCCTTCTCCGTGAAGTCTCACCCACTGAGAAAGCAGCAGAGTGCTTGTTACAGAAGGGGGCATGTTCTGGAGCTCATCTGTCACAGCCGCCAGCCAACCTGCTCAGTGGGTGTCCAACCAACTGGCGTTTCTCCAGGAGAGGGGCTTTCGCCTGCGAGAGCTTTGTTAAAAACGATGGCTCTGAAACCATTTTACCTTTGTCTTTACTGACGAGGTCCTTTTGGCTTCTCCACCCATTGCCCCTCCCACCCCTCACCTCGCCGCTTCTGTAGGTAGGAGCTTGCCTCTCTTGCTCTAAGCTCATCCCCAAACAGGTATACTGCGAGGTAATAGGAGAAGTCAGGATGTCGGCATTCCAGTAGAGCAGCAAGAAGACTGGTTGTTAGATGATTATTAATAATAAAAATGGGGAAAGTTAAAATGAAAATTATTAACCTACACCCAAATGTCTTTTCACAATAACTTTTTACTACTCTCTGAGGAAGGCTGGCCAGAGCTTACTGTTCTGTTTTACAGAGAAGGCAAATGACTTTTCCATGATTGTCTGTTAAGAGTGAAAAGGATCCTTTCCACAATGTCCAGTCTTCCCATTATCACATTCTCTGACTCCACAATGAGAACATGTGAGCTTACTTACGGGAACAGCAGGCTCCCATACATGAGCTTTGAACCATCCTGGAAAATCTAGGCATCCTCTTGTCCTGCTCCTAGCTGAAAAAGTCCTTATAATAGTGATGTTGATGATGACAATGGTGATGATGATGATGACAATAGTAATAATAGCATCACCCAACATTGGGTACTTACTGTGTGTCAGGCTCTCTGCTGAGCACTTTTCATTCAATCTTTACACAACAGAATGAGGTAGGCATTATTATTCCCGTTTTTTAGATGAGGAAACTGAGGCAATGAGAACTTAGGTCATGTGCCCAAGGTCACCCAGCTAGCAAGCAACTAAGTGGATTGGGGCTCAGGCAGTTGGTGCTCAGAGCTCATGCTCCCAGGCCTGCCAACCTGGGCTCTCTCTGGACTCCTTGTCCAGCCTCCACCCGGAGGTGCTGGGACCGCCCCTCACTCCCCAGCCCTGTACATCAGCTGCCTTGTAATTTGATTAGATTTTCAAAGCTGGAACAAATGTTCCTGATATCAGTTCAATGAGAAATTCTGCTCCATGCTCCCTGGGCTACATTGATCCATTCACTTTGAATAAAATAACCATGTGGGGAACTAGATAAAATATTTGTCCCATTGATTGCTTCATTTCCTGTGGGTGGGAGGTGGGAGTGAGCAAGTGCCTGTGAGCAGGTGAGGGAGGCCGCACCCGCCTGTGTGCAGAGAGCAGCTGGGGCAGAGCCTTGGGGCTGCTGGTGTCCCTGGAGTTATTGCCTGAAGTGCCCAGACCTAACTCTGATGAGCCACTGGCAGGTCCTCTGTGGGTTCCTATTAACAGCACTAATCACAGACTGCATTAGCTGCTGACCCAAGGCATCTTTTTTCCGACAGGAAGTGTTTAGGGCAGGATATAGCCCTTCCCCACATCTCTAAAGGGTCATACAGAAGAGAATTTGCTAAGTGCATGGTCTTTTCGCTCACTGAGTCATCAACAAACACTGGAATATAGCATGGCGAAGCAGGTTGGAAAGAGCCTGGGTTTAAGAGTCAGGCATATTCAATCCTGGTTCTCCCACTCATGGCCTCTGGGATGTTGGATCAGTCACAGAACCTCTGTGAGCTTAAGTTTCTCATGTGAAAAATAACCCCTTTCTGCAGGGTGGCTGTCAGAATTGAATGAGTACAGGTATGTGATCTTGCATTTGGCTGTAAGTAACTGAAGACCGACTTTGGTGGTTTACACATGTAGGGGTTTGTTTTTCTGATGTAAAATTAGACAGTGAGAGGGAGGCTGGTGGTGTTCCAGCAGCTCAGTTATGTCAAAGGAACACCCTCTGTGATTCTCTTGGCCTTTATCTCGTGGTTGCAAGATGGCTGCAGCCAACAGGTCCTTGTAAAGGCGGGAAGGACAAGGGTGAGGAGAAGAGTGTCCACCAGGAAAGCAAGGTGTCTCCCAGAGGCACCCTTTTACCCAGACTTCTGTGTGTTCCAAATGTGGCCAACCCGCCGCTGCCAGGGAGGCCGGGTGAGTGGTCATGTGACTCTCCAGCCTCTACAGTGAGCAGAGGCCAGGGAGATGGGAGTTGGGGAGGTTTCGGGGGTGCCAGTGGCCATGTGTACCACTGTGTCCAGAGGGCTTATACACGTCCCCCCCGTAGACGGCTGTAACACAAGGGAGGAGGTGAAGGGAGCTGGGGTCGTGTGCTGCGGGGATCCTGGGGGGCTCTGGTCCTGCCCTGGGGAGTCAGGAAGGACATGAATGGGGGGACACACTGGACAAGAAGAAGCAGTACGACAAGGGCAAGGACTTGTCCAAGCTCTCAGAGGACTGGGCGCAGGCTGGGGCATTTTCTTTATGTACGGGGGCTGGGGCTGGGGTGGTTTCAGGAAGACTGATCTGATAGCAGTCGGAGATGGATGGGACACAGCAGACACCTGGGGTGGGCAGACCCATTGGAGATGCAGAATCATCTCCAGATGGAGAGATGAAAATCAGAGCTAGGAGGAGGGCAGTTAGGGTGAAACAGAGGAGGGCATGGGAGAGGGAAATGGCATAGAGGTCAGACTGGCAGGATTTGGGTCGAGCGGGCGTGTAAAGAGTCAGAGAGCTTGGCTTTCCAAAGAGGAAAGCCTGGCAGGGTGGGGCGTGGGGGGTCATTGCCAATAAAGGCAGACCAGGCAGGAAGTGGATTGGGAAGGAGAGGGCAGCATCTGGTTTCACACATTGGATTTGGGGTTGGCTTGGAAATCCAGAGGCATACGTCTAGACAGCAGTTGGAATTTCTCTGGGCTGGCCTTGGGCTTAACAGCCACCCTGGAGATTTGTGAATTCTGTGCCTAGAAGTGAGAGCTGAAGCCAAGGGCATGAGTGAGCAGTAAGAAGGGATGAGGGCCAAGGAGAGAGCCTCAGCCATCTCCATTTGGAGGCTGGCGTAGGGAGAGAGGGCCGGAGAGGGAGCCAGCTAGCAGGGAGTGTGTCGTGGTGCAGCGGCCAGGGGGACATAGCCTCTAGGAGGAGGGAAGTGGTCAGCCAAGTTCTTGACCAGGTGAGGACGGGTTGAAAGGGAGGGGGAGAAACAGGCACGGTGAGGCAGCAAGGGCAAGCTCTTGCTTCCAGGGTTTTGGTTACCCAAGGATGGCCAGTGATAGGTTGCTAGGAAACACATTTTTTTTTTTAAAGGATGTGGAGGCCTGAACGGTGCTTGTGGGCAGAATGGAAGGAGCTGGTGGAAAGGAGAAGCTGAAGGACCTGGAAGAGAGCGAGGGACACAAAGTGAGGCTGATTCCTGGAAGGCCGGGACACAGTCTCCTATGGCTGAGTCTGCAGTGCCTTGCAGAGTGCTAGGTCTTGAATGAATAAAAGAAAAGGGACCCTGTTTCTCTGCAAAAGGAAGCAAAGTGGAAAAGGAGAATATCCAGATGCATTAGGAAGTGGAAAGAAGATGAGAAAGCTCAAGTCAGATGTCCTAGATCTTCTTAGTGAGTTACTTAACCTCTCTGAACCTCAGTTTCCTCATCTGTAAATTGGGGATAATAACAGTACCTTCTTAATGGGTTGTTGAGAGGATTAAGTAAGATGATTCCTGTAAAAGGCTTGGCATGCTGCTTGACACATGCCAAGAGCTCTCTACAAGTGAGATATTATTATTGTTGTTACTTTTATTGATAGTAGAGTAGGACAAAGATCCTCTGCTCTTTATTCCAGTACCAAGACTTGGAAGCAACCTAGGTGCCCATCAGGGGATGAATGGATGAAGAAGATGTGGTATATATACACAATGGAATACTACTCAGCCATAAGAAACAATTAAATCCAGCCATTAGTGGCAACATGGATGGACATCGAGGGTATTATGCTAAGTGAAATAAGTCGGAGGGAGAAGGTCAAATACCGTATGATCTCACTCATAAGTAGAAGATAAAAACAACAAACAAACACAGAGATAGAGATTGGATTGGTGGTTACCAGAGGGGAAGGGAAGAGGGAGGAGGGCGAAAGGGATGATTAGGCACATGTGTGTGGTGATGGATTATAATTAGTCTTTGGTTGGTGAACATGATGTAATCTATGCAGAAATAGAAGTATAATGATGTACACCTGAAATTTATACAATGTTATAAGCCAGTGTTTCCAAAATAAAAATAAAAGATCCTCTGCTGAGATGAGTGTGGGGCCAGGGCAGGGATGGGAGTTCGATGGAGATTTGTATCAGCCGCAAGCAGTAGGCAGCCCAGAGACGGCTCAGTGCTCCACCTGGTGCTGAGTCAGGACAGGGGTGAGCCTGCGAATGGGGAGGAGGGGCTTCTAAGGCTGAACATCCCTGGCCCCAAGATCTCCCCTGGTCAGAAGGATCCTGGGGTGGCCAACGTCTTCCAGGAACCTCTGCTCGCCTACTGTGGGCTGCGTCTGGAGCAATTTGTGTCTGAAACTGCTGGAGCCAGATAGTTCTCTGGGATGTGAGTGTAGTAAAAGGAGATGCACCCCACTCGTGGGTCAACCTACTGCACCCCAAGCCCCAGCACCCGGGCACCTTAGGGCTGCCTCATGGACTGCTGGGGGCCAGTTCCTCTCCGCTCACACATCCACTTGGCACTTCCCGGGAGCTCCCCTGAGGAATCCTCTGGGGGCTGTGGGCCCTGGGGTGCTGAGTGGCGCACCAGCTTCTACAGGGTGGAAGAGAGCAGTATTAGTGGTGTGCTGAGGAGGGGGACAAGTGCGGAGGAAAGGAAGAACACGGGAGGGGCGCGGTGCTGCTTAAGGCAGCTGGCACTTGCTGCCTTGGTCTTAGGACTCTCAGTCTCAGAGTTGGGGCTGAGGACAGAGGCATGGTCTGGTTCACTTCCCTCAGTCCGCAGAGGAGGAAACTGAGGCCCAGAGACGGGAGGACTTGCCTGAGTCACAGTGCAGACATGAAGGGTGAGGCCTCACACTCCTGCCTTTGACTCTGAGTCCAGAGCTCTCTCGACTTCCAGGCTGCTTCCTGGAGTCACCCTTGGCTTGTCACACTGGCCCTTTATAAGGGCCACCTCTCTGGGGTCTGGGGTCTGGGGTCTGAGGAGCTCAGGGCCAGAGGTGGAAGCAGCTGTGGGCTGTGTGTGTCAGGGCAGCGACTGACCGCTGCTGGCGGCTCAGCGGGCCCCCAGGAAGGCATCTGTGCCTCTTGTTCTGGCCCCTCCTGCAGCCTCCGGGGGAGCCTTTCCTTCCCTTGCCTTCCACGGGGTGTTTCATGTCAGGCCGTCGGGGGTCCTTGCGTTTCTGGGGGTGCTTGGGATCCGGTTTGTGTGGATGCGGGTGGGAAACCTCAGCACTGTCAGAAGAGGGGAGGTGGGCTGTGCCCAGCTGGTTCTGGTAATGTGATCCTGCTTCATGAATTAGGACTGTGGGATGACTTAAAGCAGGGTGTTAGGAGAGGGGCCTCCCATGCACTGCGGCCCTGCCCCAGCTCCTCCTGGCTCCTCTCCCCTCTCCCCTCTCTCTCCATTCCTCATCTTCTCACTTCATTCATCTGCAGCTTGCTTTGAGGACCTTCTTGGAATAGCATCCCGGGGTCCCTGCCACGGAAACCAGAGCATTCTTGGGGTTCGGGGGGAGTGGCTCTGCAGCTCTGACTGGTGGGTCTCTAGGATCGGGCAGAAGGTGCAGCCCAGCAGAGGACCAAGTATTGACGGTTTTTTGTGCAGAAATGGCTTTTCTTACTCAAGCAAAAAACGCTGACCCACGTTGGAAAGAGACCCTGTGGGTGGAGGGGCAGAGATCCACTGGGGTTTCTCAACACGTCCCCCTTTGTTCCGTTTCGAGGTTCATTCCTTCTGATTCCCGTCATCACCCCCTGGCCCAGGAGTCTGCTCCCTACACGCCCCCATGAGAAGCACCATCCTTCTTGCATCCACTTGGTACTGGTTGGCATTTAAATGAAATAATTTCACTAAATACTAAGGGAGAATAAAGTGGCATAATTGTAGGGGGAGAAAAAAGCAAGCAATATCAGAATAGTCAGTGTTTCGAAGCAAAGGGCTGCAGTTGTGCACTTGCTCTGCCCTCTCCCCAGGGGTTAGTTTCATTCCCGGCTACTCCTGCAGAGCCCCACCTCCCGGGCCCCTGGAGTGTGGGGGCTCACGCAAACCTCTGCTGCCCTGCCGCCTCTGCCCATCTGATGGTGCCAGGATCTAACATGTGGCCTCCCTAATGAGGGGGGACTCCTCAAGGTCAGCGGCAGGCCGCGTCTTAGCCCCACTGGCCTTCCCAGAGTCTTAACACTCCTGGTAGGCACCTGGGCCATGCCTTCCTGTTGAAGAAGGGGCATCACTGGCCAAATGGCACAATGAGAGTAATAGTGACGTCGTGATAGTTACTGTTTATTGCAGTCTTAATATGATCCAGGCCCTGCCATGGACTTCACAGAGATGATCTCAGGAATAATTACGATGTTTGTCTGAGGTCAGAATTAATCCTGTCATGAGCTCCACTTGACAGACGAGGAAACTGAGGCCCAGAGTGGTTTGTAGGTAACATGCCCAAAGTCACCCAGCTGGGAGGTGGAGGAGAGACTATTTGGACCTGGCTTGTTCAGGCCCGGAAGTGCAGACTGTACGGGACTTGTCAGCGTGCTCTGGGCGTGCTCTTCCCCTGCTGGGGAGCAGGTGCTTGAAGATTCCTAAGTACTTGCTATTCGGGCCTCACACTCCAACTTCCCAGCCTGCCTTGGGCCATCCCCTTCGGTTCTAGGTTCTCAGCCACGGTGCCTGGGATGGCCCCCCAACCTGGCAGGTAGAACCCTAATCTGAACATGGGCCCTCATTCCTCTCAGGCCTGATGCTCACACAGGAGACTTCTAACTGTCCCCTCGACAGGGCGAGAAGTGCAGGCTGTTGTCCTGCAGCGTTCAGACTCCGCCTCCTGGAGCAGGTGCAGACCCTACAGGACAGTTAGAGGCACAGTCGGAGCCTCCTAGGTATGTAGGAGTTGCCTGTTAACTCTGCACCTCCCCGGAGTTCACAGCGTGAATGCCATCTGACTGCTCCCATCCTGTCCCCAGTTCCACCTCCCTGCCTCATGGTCTCTCGTCCCTTTGGTCCTCTGCCTGTGGGCCACAGCCTCCGGCTCAATCTCCACCCTGGGCCATAGCTGTCTGTCTCTCCTTCCACCCCATTAATAACAATAACGACCACCTTTTATCAGGCACTAAATTTGTGCTAGGAGCTCTTAATGTGCAATATCTCATTTAATCCTCCCATGGCCCAAGGCGGCAGCTACTGTTATTATGCCCATGTTACACATAAGAAACAAGCGGAGGCTGGAACAGCTGGGTTCCTTGTCTGAGAGCATGGAGCAGTGGAGTGGTGACAGTGCCTTGGCCAGAGCTCATTGTCACATGCGTCACAACTCCTCCTTACACAGGGCCTCCCCAGCCTGCTTCTGGGCACCAGGCACCCCTCCCACCCCTGCTGCCCGTGGCCTTTGCCCTCTTGTCCCTAGTGCCGTCCTCAGCCTGCCAGCTGCTCCTGGGCCTGGAGCATGTTGCCAGAGAGAGGCTCTGGGGAGCGAGGGAGCAGTGATGCAGCAGGGGCACAGCTGTGACCAGCTGCCGCCCCCCACCCCCGGCACTCACGCCTGGCGACACAGGCCACTGAGTTCTCTTGGGTGGCCTTGGTGTGACGCTGTGCCCTGGCCAGCTGGTCAAGGATGATCCACTCCACTGATTCTGGGGAGGGTCACTGTCTGCCCTGGGGCTGTGTGCTGGGGGGTGTTCCAGCCGGAGCTGCTGACGTCTGCCTCTGCGAAGCCTCAAACCACTCCCCAGCCCGCAGCAATGCCACCCCCTCCGCCCACCCTCCTGCCAGCCCCCACCCCCTCTCTCCCTCCTCACCCCACTGCCCGGTGTGAGCTTGAAGGGCACTCAGGGCAGAGGGCGAGGCAGTCCAGCATCCCAAAAGGATCCTGTTGGCCCCACAGAGACCCTTAGTCTCACTCTGGTGCCTGCTGCTGCCTGACTGTGGGACGTTCAGCAAGTCATGATGTCTCCTTCACCTCAGTTTCCTGACCTGCTATTAATAACGGCACGTGCCTCATAGAGCAGTTGTGAGAATTCCGGGGGCCTCACTCTGTGCCTGGCACCCAGCACTCCAGATAGGGGTGCTCTGGTTATAGATTACTGCTGTTACCTCTAAGAAGCAGTCAGTCCACGTCAAAGTGCCATATTCAGCCACTTTTGGTCTACAACAATAGCAATTTTATGTAGTTCAACCTAATAACTGGACAACCTAAACGTCTTGGGCAAGTCTTTGAGCTCCATGTGCCTGCCTTGGTTTCCCTACCTATCTGATGGAAGTCACAGGACATTTCATGGGATGGTAACTATGAGTTCTATGCAAAATGGTGTGTGGATATGCTTCATAACTGAAGGTGATGAGTAAAATGAAGGAAGTCTTTTTTTAAATTTATGATTGTTGCATTATTGAAGGGCAGTTTCAGGGGTAAGAGCACAGACTATGGGGCCTGCCTGAGGTTGAATCCTAAGGCTGCTCCTTTCCAGCTGTGGGAGTCATTGAACCTTTGTGTGCCTCAGTTTCCTGATCTGTAAAATGGAGATAATAATGGTGCCTGCCTCATAGACTTGTGAGGCTTGAGCACCGACTGTGTGTCAGACTCCGTAACAGGCAATGTGGGCGCATAGGTAGGTTCGCGCGTGTGTTGGAGTCGGGGCTCTGGGATCTGTCCCTATGCCTGTGTGACAGAATCCCTGGGTACAGGGCCTGTTGCAGCTGGCCAGCAGACAGCCCCTCCGCCCCGCCCCACCCTGCATGCGCCGAAAAGTTTGCTTTCTGGCTCATGCTCTGAGGCATGGCCAGCCTCTGTGGCCAAGAGATTCCAGGTGCATATAAGGTGTGCAAGAAACCCTTCTTCAGGCTGTTCTCTCTCCAGTGTCACATAAGCTGTATTGATATATTAATCTTAAATTGTTGGGTCCAGACAGCCCTGTAATTTTTCTATTGTGCAGCCTAATCTGTCTCGACAACTGTCATTAGTTTCTGTTTGTCATCTGGCTCCCTGGGCTGGCCCTTCTTAGCCATTGAGCGAGACCCCCTTCCCCAGACCCCATCACTGGGCGGCTGGCCTCGCTGCCTCTTCCTCCTGCCTGCATCCCTGATCAGGTGTGAATGTTGGGGGGCGGCAAACTCCTTGGGTGGAGGAGTGAGCAGAGCAACAGAGTCAGGGTACCTGGTCCTGGCCCTGCTCTTGGCTTTCGGTAGCTACTTACCTTGTTTATTTACCATGTTTAAAATCTCTCAGTTTTTTCATCTGCATTGATTTTTTCTTAGGAATCTGTAATGACATCAGAAAACACTTAAGATAAAATATAAGTGAAGAAAAGCTAGGATTCGAGTTGTGCATCCATCATCCTCTCATCTGCCCAAGAATGAAAATGGCAGGAAGGGCCCCCAACTCCAAGGGTGGTTATCTCTGCTAGACGTGATTATTAGTGACTTTAATTTTCTTCATCTTTTTATTTTTCCCAAACTTTCCGCAATGAGTCTGTATTACTTTACAACCAGGAAAAGAGTAATTGAAGTTAATCAGCATTAAGTCCACCCGCAATAGTTTCCTTATTTGTAAAATGAAAAGGTTGGGCGAGATTCCCAACCCTCGCTTTGTACCAGGATCCCCAGGAGAGCTTGTTAAAAGTGCAGAGGACTGAGCTCCATCCCCAGGGAGTGTGACCCTGTAGTCTGGGATCGGACCCGGGAATCAGCATTTTTGACAAGTACCCTGGGAGTTTCACATGTGCATCTAGGGTTTAAACTCTGGACAGGTTGATCTCTTGGGCCCTTTCTGCCATGATCATTTCCTATGGATGTGTTGTTCTTAGACTGTGGGGTGGGAATGGGGATCCCTGTCGCCGGCTACTCCTCTGGCTTGAAGGAGGTGCTTTTAGAATATTCCTGCTCCAGCTGGGAAAAAGCTGGCTGGCCGCGTGTGTGGCCGTATGCTAAAAATGGGTGGTCCAAAAGATGTGTGGTCTCCCAGGACTGCCTGGAGAGGGGCCTTTGTCCAGCCAACATTTCCTAAAAGCCTTGTAGGATTGGGCCGTTTCCCATCTCTGATCACATGTCATCCTTAATAACTCGTGCTGGGCCTTGTTCTGCCCATTTCTCAGATCTGAGGCACAGGAAAGGTGAGTGACTTGCCTAGCGTCACACAGCTACTAAGTAGCAGAGCCAGATTTGAACCGCCATCTGTACCTGCATATCAGTGGTGTTTTCTCTTCCAGCAGGCCCCATTGGAGGCTGGCCCACAGGACTCTGGCTTGGTGGTCTTTCAGGTGCCAGTTGTCCTTCTGGGTAGGAGAAGCTGGGATTTTATTTGTGGTTTTTCTCGTGGGCTGTCTCCCTTCCCCTCTCTTCCAGCTGGACTCCTGCCACAGGGATCTCCCCTCCCCATGAAATGCTTAAACTGTTCATTTGCCTGGGGAGCTTTTGCAGTGTCTCTGTGTGTGACCCAGAGCCACTGTGGTCATTGCCATTCTGCTGCTGGCGTTCTTTTTCTTTTCTTTTATTTTATCTTATTGTAGTTTGGTCTTCTGATTACATCTTCTCTTAAACCCAAGCCTATTAAATTGTAGCCTGATTTACTTGGTGATTTTCTGCAGGCGTTTGCAACTCTTCTCTCCTGGAGTATGTGGTTTACCTTTTAGGATGGGCTAGTAGGAGCAAGGGAGGAGGTGAGGGCACTCCTGAGTTTGAATGAAGTTTCCCAGTGAGGGCTGTGTGACCTTGAGCAAGTCATCCTGGGGGCCTTGGTTTCATCGTATGTGCAGTGGTGATAACGCCGTCTATCTCAGAGGGGTGTGGAGAGCATGGCCCGAGATGTTGTAAGGTACTCAGTGTGGGGCCTGGCACCTGAGAGTGCTCAGTATATCTTCGTCACTGCCATCAGTGTTCTTCTGGTCTTGACTTTGACCTTAATCACCCCTGAAAGCCTGGATGAGTCATCACTTCAGGAGCTTCAGTGCCCGCCAGAATGAACTGCTCTGCAAATGGAAGTGCCCTCACAGCTGGGCTGGTGGAGACCTGGGCTCAGTCGACCTTATGCAGAGAGAATGATGTCTTCTTCCAGAGTTCTGCCCAGTGTGAGGGAAGCAGGATTGGTTCTAACTTGTAGACTTTTGCTGGGTTCCATTGCTGATGGGCATTGAAGCCAGGAGCCCAGCCTTCTGCCCTGCGGGTCCAGTCCCAAGAGGCAAGTGGCTCTGGGATCCCACCACAGTTGTCTAGCTGCCAGCCTGGGCTTCTCCTCTTGGCCCCTGCCTCTGGGTATCAGGGAGCTGTCAAGATACCAAATAGACAGCACAGTTGTATCCGAATAGCCACACAGCTGGCTGGACAGGATTAAACTTAATTTGCTGCAGGTCAAAGGAATTTCCAGCCTCCCCTATCCCTTTCCCATTGATTATTTTGCTTTGGTGTTGAAAGGGGAAGTTGGACCCTGCTAATGGGCTTCCCTCTGTGTCCAGGCACAGGGCGATTTGCACGTGTGTGCGTGCCTCTGACCCTCTGCAGCCCTTCCTCCATTCGTGGATGGTTGTTGTTTACATATTTTGCATCCGTCTGTGTCCAGGAGGTTGTCTCCTGTCATTGTTGCTAGGGCTGTTGCTATGGCATCTGTCATCCAGGCTGTGTTGTGAGAGACCAGGTGGGTGATCTCATGCCCTCTTCGGTACGGACTGTCCTCGCCCCCGGGATGGAGAAAGGCCCTGATGGGGACACACGCTAGGTTTACAGGCAGGTGGGTTTGGATGAGAATGAGGAACTCTTAGGCTGAAGGAGTCCCTGGGCTCCCTAAAGCTCCTCCTCCTGCAGAGTTAACGTGAACCCAGACCCCCTGTGAGGGGAGCAGGCACAAGTGGGCGATGCCGGCACTGACGTCATTGAGATTCCGGTCCTGGTGTGGGGCACAGAAGAAGCACCATCACATGTGGCCTGAGGATAACACCTCCCAGGGACCTCAGGCCCCGCAGTGGACTGTGAGCCTGAGAGCAGGCACGTGGGGGCTCCAGCTGACGACATGGTGGTTGAAATTCAGGATAATCATCATTGTAACACCACTTACTGAGTGCCTTCTATGTGCCCGCCACTTGCCAGAATCGTCTCTGTTCCTCAGAACAGTGCTGTCGCTGATCATTATACCTGGTTTTGCAGAGGAGGAAATCTAAGATCTAGTAAGTAAAAAAGATCCGGTAGGTCGCACAGGGTCACAAAGCTGGGAAGTAGCAGAGGTAGCGTTCACATCCAGGTCTGTCTGGCTCCATAGCCTGGATCTTCTCTGCCACTGGCAGTGACCATGGCCTTGCAGCAGTGGCCTGCTTGTTTCCCCTTGGGCAGTTTTCTATGGGGGCCTCCTAGGAACGTCCGGAAGAGGCCTCAACACAGGGCACCTGCTTATACTGAAGGCAGATGCTTCTCTTCCCATTTTACAGGCGGGGTGTCACATGACTCGCCTGGTGACGGGTACTGGGTCAGGCTAGATTAGAAATGGTTCCTTCAGAACAACTCTGCTCATCTCAGGGGCGCAGAGATGTTCTGGGGCCCCCAGCGGCCTTTGGGAAGAGCTGAGATTCCTGTCCTCCAAGTGTTCTTCCAAGATGGTGGCCCCCTCGGGTGGCCTGGAGAATGGTCACAAGAGTCTGTTTTATTTTTCTTTTTTAATTGTGGTAAAATACAGATAACATAAAATTTACCATCTTCACCATTTTTAAGTGTACAGTTCAGTAGTGTTAAGTACATTCACATTGATCTCCAGAACTGTTCATGGTACAAAACTGAAACTCTGTATCCATTCACAACAACTTTCCATTCCCCTCCCCTGAGCCCCTGGCAGCCACTGTGCTACTTTTGTCTCTATGAATTTGACTAATGTAGTACCTCATATCAGTGGAATCATATGGTATTTACCTTTTTGTTACTGGCTTATTTCATTTAGTATAATGTTCTCAAGTTTCATCCATGTTGTAGCATGTGTCAGAATTTCCTTCCTTTTTAAGGTTGAATAATATTCCATTATATGGATATACTACATTTTGTTTATCCATCCGTCCATTGGACACTTGGGTTACTTCAACCTTTTGGCTATTGTGAGTAATGCTGCTATGAACATGGGTGTGCAAATATCTCTTCAAGACCCTGATTTTAATTCTTTTGGGTATATATCCAGAAGTGGAATTTCTGGATCATGTGGTAATTCTATTTTTAATGTTTTGAGGAACTGCCATACTGTTTTTCATGGGGACTGCACCATTTTACTTTCCCACTAACAGTGCATGAGGGTTCCAATTTTTCCCTATCGTCTCTGACACATTTTGTTTTTTTGATGGTGGCCAACCTAATGATGTGAAGTGGTATCTCATTGAGGTTTTGATTTGCATTTCCCTGTTGATTAGTGATGTTGAGCATCTTTTCATGTGCTTATTGGCCACAAGAGTAATTTTTTGAAGATCTGTCAACCTTGAACCCCCAACTGCTGAGGTTGCCTCCCTCCGCTGGCGCTTCGGAGTCACAACCAAATATAGTTCTTATTCTGAAAGGATTCATGGATAAAGACAAGTGGACCTGAGGCTATTCCACAGACAGCTATAGCAAGGCAGGATGCAGTAAGTTTCCGAAGAGAGGGGCAGATAATAGCTTCTGGAGTTCTTGCAGGGGGAGGAAGATGTGCATTTGAGATGACACTGGGCTCCCCTAAGAAGGGGTGATGGTAATTCCCCAAGCAAATTGCCATCACCATCCCGGGCCACCCCAGGGGATGTGCCTCATGGAGTCCTGTTCTAGGGGAGGGTGGATGAGATGACAGAAGGCACTTCCAGCCGCTGAGCTTGGATTAAGGAGACAGCTCTCCCTCTGGCTGTGCCCATGTGCTTCAGCCCTCTGCCAGGCCTCACTGCCAATTTGGGGCTGTGCAGAACTGCTTTCCCCTGCCTCGTCCTGGCATCGCTGGGGCCAGGCGGTCAGGCTGGGCTGGTCAGCCTTGGGAAGGAAGGGCTGTTTGGGCACATCTGATTCTGCAGCAAGGTTTCTCTCCTTCCCAGGCTCCAGGCACACCGGGGGAGCTGGGACAAGTTCCTGGGGCCACCGTGTATGGTTTTCGTTACCCAGCCCTGGTATGACCAGGATGTTGGACCTTGAGCCCCAGGAGCAAGGTAGCTACCTGACTTCAGGAAGTAGTCCTAATGCAAACCACACTTGGCTCAGGCCGCCTTTTGATAGCCCAGCATTTTGTCCCTCTGGGGTCGGAGTTCAACAGCTCCTGCCCTCCCTGCCCGTGGTGAGCTAGAACACGGCAGCCTGCCCCACCCCTCGTTTGATCCTGGGTTACATGGGAGTGCCGTGGGATGGGGTCACTAACATCCCTGAGCACTGACCTGGGCTGGGCACCGCATGAGCTTTACATACATTTTCTTATTCAAATCTCATAACAACCTAGTGAGGGCAAGGGGATTGTTTCCTCCATTTGATGATGGGACAGCATGGAGTAGGGGTTAAGAGCAAGGACCCTGGGCATGAATGTTTACATTTTCCTGTTTTACTTATTCTTTGCATATGGCACTCTATGTGGTTCAATATTCAAAAGGTAGTGAAAAGTTACCCTCCCAGTCACCAATTCCCTCCCCTAAGGCAGCGGATAATAAGTTTCCTACCAGAGGTGGTCCACCTTGCATTTAGTTTGCAATATGCCTCTGTATTTATTGCTCATTCTCTTGCTAGCATTAGCTCCTAAATGTCCTGATCTCGCATTCTAGAATTCCCCAGGCCTCTTCTGTTCCCATCTTTCAACCCTGCGTCAGCGTCTCTCTGCTGAGAACTGCCTTTTGACCCTCTGAATTTCTCTCCCAGCAGCTCCTTCCCAGCCCCATGGGCGTTGCAGGGGGGCTGAGTAAATGACAGTGTGAGCAGGGGTGAATGTGGGCACTGAATGAAGGAGCGAGTGACTGAATGAGGGAGGGAGTAGTGAGGACCAGGCGGAGCTGCGAGGGGCCTGCGTTTGCCCTGGAGCCGGGCCTGCTGCTCGGGGCCATCCCTGGTGACAGCTGCTCTCCTTCCCCGACCCCCAGGGGTGACTCTCCGTTTGAATTTGGATTTGTTAGGGAGGCTGTGAACAAACTGGACTGTTTTCCCTGGATAAATTGCCATCGCTGAACTTCAGAATTGCTTCCTGAGCCTAAATTCTAGACAAGGGAGGAAACCGGGCACAGGAATGGGGGGAAGAAGGTGGACCCAGAAAGCCATTTGTTCCCCCTTTGCTACGCACTAGGCACTGCTCTGGGCATTGGGGTGTGAAGATGAGCCTGGGGGCCCTGCCCTTCAGGAGCTCACCTCCGGGTGGAGGGCAGATCTGTGCCTGCTGGTTATATGGGTGGGGTGGCGAGTCCAGCCCAAGCTGGGATCATGCGGGGAGGCGTGCCCGAGGAAGCCAGATCTCATCTGGGAAGATGCAGACTGCTCATTTGGGGGCTCCTTTTCTGTCTTGATTCTCTCTGGTTTCATTTTCTGCTTTATATTTTCCTGGCTCAGAGGGGTTCTGGCTCTAGTTACTTCTTCTTCCAGAAACAGCCTAGCATTTTGGCTATACTGGGTTGAATATACTGGGAGGACATTTCCTCCCAGAAGTCATGCCACATAGAAACTCAGAATGTGACCTCACTTAGAAATAAAGTCTTTGCAGACGTAATTAGTTAAGATGAGGTCATCCTAGATTAGTGTGGGCCCTAAATCCAATGATTTAGTGTCCTCATAAGAAGGCCACGTGAAGACCCAGACACACACGGAGGGAAGAAGTCTGTATGAAGACAGAGCAGAGATTGGAGTGAGGCAGTGACAGGCCGAGGAATGTGAAGGATTACCAGCAACCACCTGAAGTTAGAAGAGGCAAGGAAGGGGTCTCCCCTAGAGCCATCAGAGGGAGCTGGCCCTGCTGACACCTTGGTTTTAGACTTCTAGCCTCCAGAACTGTGAGAGGATAAATTTCTGTTGTTTAAGCCACCCAGTCTGTGGTACTTTGTTATGGGAGCCGTAGGAAACTATACGATGGCTAAGACCATGGATGCCCAGGCCATATCACCTCAATTCAAATCCTGGTTAAGCTGTTGACCTTAGGCCAGTTACTTGGCCCCTCTGTGCCTCAGTTTCTTCTCTGTAAAATGGAGATAGTAGCAGTATTTAGCTCACAGGGTGTTTGAGGGTTACAATAAGTTAATGAATACAAAGCATTGAGAAGAGTGCCTGGCAGAGAGTAAGCACTGTGTGCGTGCTATTATGATTGAGGTCCACCTACACATCTGCTTCTGAACCCCAGAGCTCTCTTCACAGCCCACGTGATGCCGATGGCCTTGTCTGTCTGTCTGTCTGGACTCTGTAGGCTCAACTTTGCATGAGAAGGGCCAGGACAAACTTGAACAGACTCTCCAGTGAGTGTGTAGGGGGCTTGTCCTTGTCCCTCCTTCCATTTCATTCCGTTTCCAAGGTAGGAGGTGAGGGAACTCAGATACCCTTAAAAGCAGTGTAAGTTTCCCTTGGCCAGGAAGGGCTATGACCTTTGAGCCAGTTGCTTAATCCTCATGGGCCTCGGTTTCCTCATGTGTCAAGCAGGAACGATGTTCCACCTTCAGAGTCTTGTGAGGATTATGTGAAGTAAGATTTACAACTCCAGGTAGTAGACGATCAATAAATGTTCCTGCTCATCCCTGTGTGTCAGAGGAGGATCCGCGCGGGAAAGCCAGGCGTGCTGGTCTCTGGCAGGCAGAGAAGAGGCATATGTTCACCTCAGACAAACAGGTGCCTGGGGCGGGGCACCTCCCAGCCCTACAGAGGCTGGCCGTGTGCATCTGTGCGCTGGCCGTGTGCGTCTGTGCGCTGGCCGTGTGCGTCTGTGTACTGGCCAGCTTCCCCAGGAGCGGATAGGATGCTTCTGACCCGGGATGGGGTGAGGGTGGAGTGGGGCCCCGCCCAGCCCAGGGGCCCTGACGTTTGTCCTTCAGACACAGCTCTCAGCTGAAACGTTTGGAGGTTTGTCAGCTGAGTTTCTCCTCGGCCCATGGGCAGCCACAGGACTGGAACACAGTGCTGGCTGTCGGGGGGCCTGGTGTGTGTGTGTGTGTGTGTGTGTGTGTGTGTGTGTGTGTGTGATGCAGTAACCAGAAATAGCTTTGATGAAGCTTGGACCAGGTTGGGAAAGTGGGGAGAGCTGGGCGAAGGGAGAATCAGAGGGCAGCCAAGTGCAGGTCCCAGGAGTAACGTTGTTGGGTGAGCCGGGTTTGCCAACATGAAGGTGGCTCAAAAACCCACAGCTGAGGGACAGCTTTCCCTCTTGCACGTCTCAGCTCTCCCTGGAACGAGCAGCGTAAACGATCTGCATCACGGGCACGTGTTAAAGAGCCCAGAGACAGGCTGAAGAAACGAACTGTTCGAGAGAGGCCACTGTCCATGCACGCTTCAACTGTTCTGTCTTTGGGGTTCTTCATGTGTGATTCATGTATTAAATTGGGCATTTAGAAAGCAGTGTGTCTGGGCTGTATTTTCTTGGCTTTATCCTACAAGATTGGCTTTATTGAATTACAGTTTAAATGTGTTCATGATCCATATAGAGTTGATTAAAAAGAAAAAAAAACCCACTCATTTGAAGAACATTTCTGTCTCTTGCAGAAATGTAAAGAATGTGTTTTCCACAATGTCAAACACAATCTTTTATATGAGGATCCATATTACGGGTGCCTTTCTGGATTTAATGTCAGGGAAAAAAATGTTTATCTCTACAAATGACTCTCAGTAACTTGATTCGTTTACCTTTTCACCTTAGCTGCCAGGAAACCCACGGCAAAATTCAGTGCCTGATTGGGGAAATAGTTCATCTTGGATTCCTACAAACACATACTCCTTTGCTCCCTTTTAAGAGTCTATTTTGCTTATATACCCAATTTTGCTCTTTTATAGTCTGTCTACATTATATTTCCCTCAAATCCTTTAAAATTGAGTGGAACTCTGGTGTATATACCCAACAGACTTGAAAATAGGTATTCAAACACAAACTTAAACATGAATGTTCATAACAGCACTCTTTTAAATAGTCAAAATGTGGAAGCAACCCGAATGTCCATCAACTAGTGAATGGATAAACAATATGTGGTATATCTCTACAACACAACATTATTCAGCCATAAAAAGGAATGAATTTCTGATACATGCTACAACATGGATGAACCTCAAAAACATTATGTTAAGTGAAATAAGCCAGATACAAGCATCATGTGTTGGATGATTCCATTTATATGAAACGTCGAGAATAGGTAAACCCATAGAGACAGGAAGAAGATTGGTGGTTGTCAGGGGCTGGGGAGAAAGAAGAAAGGGAGTGACTGCTTATTGGATACGGGGTTTCTTTTTGGGGTGATGAAAAAGTTTCAGAAGTAGATAGAAGTGGTGCTTGCATGACATAATGAATGTATTAAATGCCACTAAATTATACACTTTAAAATGGTTAATTTCATGTTATGTGAATCTTATCTCAATAAAAAAAAAACTTTTGCATTACAATTTAAAAAAATGACTGCAGTATAAAAATCCAACTTGAATAAAATGAAGTGTTGGGGATGTGGATGGAGTATCTGACTGTTCTGGCCCCAGGAGGGGTGTCTCCCTCCTCGCTCACTGCTCTGTGTGTCTCCTGAAGCTGCCATCCATTGCAGATGGCCCCTGACCCAGGTGTCCACTCTTTGGCCAAAGGCACAGTAGTGGCTGTACTCATTGGCCACAATCTCCGGATGAGCTTTCACAGTCCATTTGCAAATAAATAAACCAGAAGACTTTGGTGATACTGGTTATTGTGAGGGCAAGCCTGAGCTTTCTCCGTGAACTTGACAGAGATGAACTTAGAGGAATTTCTAAATAAAACCAAAGGCAAGTGGTTCTGGGCCTGAGGAGGACCCAGCAGCACCGTGTTCAGGGCCACTGCCCAGCAGAGTTGTCATTGCATCTGAGCTTTCCCTCTGGCCAGTTTCTTCTGTTCCAAACCAGCAGGGTGCAAAGCCAAGAAAGGAATTTAGGAATTGCAGAGGAACTACTGCTTGAGATACAGAACATTCTGCAGCATCCTCCTACTTCTTTCAAAACCTGAGGCTGGGGCAGTTTTTGGTTTCCTGTAGAGAATTTCGTCCATCTTCAGGATTCTATGAAAAAGACAGAGTAGGTCATGCCTCTCTGTTTAGGAACCAGCCTCCTCTTTGAATTGCTTCTCGCCTGGTGCTCTCAGGTGGTTGGCACAGTTTGATGGGTCTAGGGCTGCCTCACCTTGACAGGCCCTCCCTGTTCGAGGAGAAGAACCTTCTCTTCCTAGATGTGGCCTGCCTTCAATCCCTCTTTCTTAGCTTTTTCTTAGAGCCATGCTTCCCATTTGTACATGATTGCATACAGAGAAATGGATAATTTGTGTAGCACCGTGGGGACAAATGGAGAGGGTATTTGCAGCTAGAGGTGGCAGGTGGTCTCTCCAGGTCCTGTGTGGACAATGTCTGCAGTACATTGTTTGGGGACCTGTGCTGTAGGCCAAGACAGAGTTTTAAGTGTAAGAAAATGAGATGAGGGGTGTGCTCAGCCTGCTTTTGCCAGAAGGCCAGAATGAATCTGTTATTTACCTGTACATGCTCCATTTCCTGCCCTTCAGAGCCTGATCCCTGAAAACTGCATCTCCCAGCCTCCTTTGCCAAGTGGCTCCAGGCTGGGTTTGGCCAATGGGAGGCACTAGTTGAGCTGGGTGGGCAGGGGGAAGGGAGAAGGCAGGCTCCCCTCTTCCCCTTTCCAGGTCTCATCTGCGTATTTAGCAATGGCTCCCTGTCTTATTAGTTTCAGCTCCTGCTGGGCAGTCCTCGCTGTTGCCGGCTCCTACCAGCCAGCTCTGACCCTGGGCTTCACACCACCTCCTCCTTTTATCCCTTCAGCTTGTGGGCTTCCTACTGCTGCTAATCTCTGGGTTGCGATGTGGCTCTCTGTTTTTTCTGCAAGTCCAACATGTCACTAGTTTCCCCATCAACTTTCCTCTCTCGAGTATAGGGTGTGGGCTCTGTTTCTTGATTGGACTCTGGCTTATACAGCATCCTGGCCACTCCCATGCGGCCTTCCAAAGAGCACCAGCCTGTAACAGAGAACATGCATTACACTGACCTTTGTGCATACACCTTCCTCATCTACCTGTGGCGGCATAAGCAGCTGGCCGAGAATTCAGGCCAGTCCTGGCCAGTCATTTCCCTAAGACCAATAATAGGGGGAAGAAATGGTTTGGGACAGCTACTTCCCTTGTCTGACTAGAAAACTCCTATTTATACTTTAAGGCCCAAATAACACCACCTCTTGATCTCTGTCCTTTTCTCCTCCCATTTCCTCAAGGCTGGGTCAGTTGCTTCTTTATCTGTATTCCCGGAACAATTCACATAAATATGCCTTGTATTACTTTTTCCATTAGAGTCATCTGTGGACCTGCTTCCCCCACTAGTGGGCCTCGTCACTGAGGCAGGGACCTGGCCTCACTCAGTTCCACATGTCCAGTGCTTCCCTCAGTGCACAGCACCTGGCACTTAGCTGGCAGTGACACAGTTTTACCAAATTCAGTGGTACCCTAACCTGGCTACCTATTAGGATCATCTGGGAAGCTTTTAAAAGTTACAAATGTCCAGGCTCTACCCCAGACCAGTGAAGTCAGAATCTCTGAAGGTGGGGCCCAGACATTGGCATTTTAAAAGGCTCCTGGGTGATTTTAATGTGCAGCCCGGGTTGCCAGCCATTGGTGGCAACTTCTTCAAATGGCAATTGACTACTCCTGCTTATCACTTACCGTTTGTTAATGATTCCTGCCATCAAACCCAGCTCCTCCTACAATTTAATTCAACCTAGCAAATATTTTTGAGTGCCAACTGTGTGCCAAGCATCGTGTAGACAGACTCTTGCTACCCAAAGTATGCTCTATGGACCAGCAATATCTACATCACCTGGGAGCTTGTTAGAAATGCAGAATCTTAGGCCCTACCCCAGGCCTGCTGAGTCAGAATCTGCATTTCCACCAGCTCCCCAGCTGGTTTGCATGCATGTCATGGTCTGAGAAGCAATGACGTAGATATCACACAAATGTCAGATGGCTTTCTCACTATGAGACTCGTTTCCTTTCTCATCCACTCTGTTCTGCCTCCCTTTAGAGGGTCATCATTTTACATTCCCTTCTCTCCCTAAAATGACGCATCTAGAGGGGGTTGGGACCAGGCAGGAATCAGATGAGCTGATGGATACTACTGAATGTGAGAAGGAAGGTGGGCGATAGGTGGTCTTTGGGAGATGGAAGCCTCTCAGGGCACACTGAGTGCCGTGTTTGGGAGGCCTCAGGCATGGGCTGTTTGGAAGGAATGACTCCCTTTTCTGACATTGCCATTTCCTTGGGAATGATCCAAGTGTGTGGAGGGACACTGTAGCCATGCCGGATGGAGGACTGCAATAGATCCAAATGCCAGGGAGCAGACTGGCATTGACGCAAATAAAGCAGCCTTGCTTGCCTCATGCTTTTAGGGTCCAAGCACAGTAGGGAGTTTCTGGAGGCCGGTCTGTCAAGATCCACAAGGTTACCTGTTGTTCAGGTTCAAATAGAACGTGCTGATTTGTGTCTACAAGAATCATGACTTGTAAAGGCAATGCGGAGGGGGCAAGATTGCACATGCAACTACATCTCTGCCATCTCCCCAGAGCCAGGCCCTTCTGGCCCGGTGTGTGTTCAGGCTGGATTCGAGGGTGATGCTGATGGCAAGGCCAGCAAGCCAGGAGGGACAGCGGCTTATCTGGGAGGGCGGTCTTGCTTGGGGATCTGCCTCTTCCACCTCTGTCACAGGCCTCTGCTGTGTGACCTTGCATGGGTGGTGCTGGATCTCTGCGAGGACACAGAGAAGGAGGGGACTTTCTTCTCTGGAGAAGAAAGCTCTGCCCCCACCGCACTGCTTTGCAGCTCAAGCGTCTGTGGTTGAATTAAACCATGTTGATAACACACACCTGTTTCAAAAGGACAGCTGTGTGTATTCATCTGGAGCTCTTCAGATATGTCTAACAGACGCTTTTGGAGGAACCAGGATTTCATTTGAGAAACCGTGTAGTAAGGGGTGTGGTTGGGCTGTGGGCAGGAAGTCAGAAATTTGGGGTGAAAGGGCAACATTGTGTGGGTGGCTGAGTTGTCACCACTGGCCCAGCAGTGAAAAATGGCTCCACTGCAGCTCATGGGACAGCCTCCCCCATGTAAGTCAGCGTCATCCTGGGGACACGTACTTGGGGAGTCTCTAGAGATCTTTGAGGCAGTCCTAGCAGTCGCCCTCCTGTAAAACTATCCTGTTTGGGTCAAGTGACTTGACAGATCCTATTGAGCTCCTGGCTGGAGTGCTGGGCCATGGACAAGGCAGGCCTTGAAGGGCCCACAATAGAGTAGAGGAGATACACTAGACCAGGTAACTACAGGTTTAGTTATCCGTGCTCTGAAGGAGGAGCACAGGGCTCTGTGATAACGAACGCCTGGGGGACCTAGCCTGGTCCTGTGGTCTAGAAAGGCTTCTCTGAGGAAGCATATTCTCCTGAGACTTGAAGGAGCTGGCGGGGTGGGGAGGGGTGTTGGGGATGGTCTCCTAGGCTGAAGTGCTAGCAAGTAGTCTTGAAGGCCCTGAGCAGGGAGCCCCTGTGGCTGCAGTGCAGGGGTGAGGCAGAGGGTGGGGAGAGCGGCTGAGGGACAAGCAAGGCCCAGCCCACACTGCTCGGCCACATTGAGGAGTTTGGGTTTGCTTCAGACCCCGGGGCCCCCATTGAAGAGTTTTACAAGTGTGTTTCAAAACCATGTCTAGCTGCTGTGAGAATGGATGGGAAAAGGGGCAGAGCAGATCCCAGAAGGTGTGGCCACGGTGGTTGCAGCTGAACATCTCTTCTTTAGGGGCCTCTTCCCAGGTCTGAGGTGGGGGCACGACAGGACCTCATGACTCATCGTGGATGCCCTCGTGCGTGCCTGGGGCGGGGCTTGGATGGGTTTCGCTATGGCGGGTCAGGGTCACAGGAGACCTCTATCCAGCCTGTGCGCCCTCCCGTCCCTAAACTATCCGGGGCCCACCTCTTGTGATCAGACCCGCCATTTTGTTTACTCAAGGCCTGGGGAAACAGCAGGGATCATATGGAGGCTCGGGGGCTGACTCTGGAGTCACCAGTTCAGGGGCTTAGGGTCACATTGTTCAGAAGGCTGCGTGTGGCTGGTGCTCTGGAAATAGAGGCTCTGGCTGGATACATTTCCTGCATCCCTAGGCTGTGCAGAGCTCATGTCTGTAGAAGTTTGTAGACCCCTGAGAAGAAATCTATGGCAGATCAGATAATAAGTGTCATTCCATGTGAGCATTAATGCCCTGCTGGGCTCTCAGACTCCCGTGCAAGTTCGTCCAGGTGCTTGCAGGAGAGTCCCCAAAGGTCTGGGGGGCGACATGGGATCTCAAGCCCAGGACCACATCAGCCAGTCTGGACACGTCTTGTCCCTTGAGCCAGAGAGGTCTGTGTCCTGTCCCCTATTTCTCACCCTACATGGACACTAAGGCGTCAAGGCTCCAGCTGAAATGTGTCTTGGAACCTGAGTCAAAATCTGTAGTCTTCCCACTGTGTACGGAGCCACATGCTGAGGCTAGCAGCAGGGAGAGAAACCCTTTTAATGATTGTCACATGGAAGCCCTGAATTGCTTCCTCCTTTCCCTCTAATTTCACGGAGCTCCTGAGAATGCTTATTTCCCCATGGGAGGGGTGAGGGTGAGAGGAGATATTGCCCAGACTTTAAATTTTGTTTTTCATTAGCAACGAATCTCAGAAATGCATAATCTCTGCCATGAAGTTCCCCCTTCCTTTCCCCTCACTTCCCATCAAAGTGGCGCCCAGTGGGGCAAACTGAGTTTGAGATGGGAAGGGGCTAGGCCTCCTGGCCGGGATTGTCCTGCCCTGCTGGGAGGTGACACCTGAGGAGTGGGCCGGAGCCAGGGCCTGAGCTGGCAGGAAGCAGGCCCTCAGTGGACGTTTGTTCAATGCCTGCAGGCTGCTTGTATTTACCAGCAGCTGCGGATATGTGGGAGGCCAGCGTGTGGCTTGTGCGGGTTCCCGTCCTCACACCTTCATCTAATTGATTAGTTCACTCAGAAGGAATTTTTAGCACATTCTGTGGTGCAACCAGGGTGCAGAGAAGGGGGCCTTCCTGAGGGAGATGAGATAGGCCCACAAAGAACTCCCCTGCCAAGCTGAATGTGGTAGGGCCTGAGAGAGAAGCTCAGCCAAGGATCAGGCGATCAAGGCAAGATTTGTGGGGTGAGTAGCATTGAAGGATAAGTAGAAATGTTCAAAATGTGACTTCCCTACATTTTCATAATGTGTTATAGTTTTATATGGCTTTTTATGTTGGCCCTCTTAATACCTGCGAAACAGGCAGGGCGTGTTTGTAGTCAGGAGAGATTAGGGGAGAGGGTAGACCAGAGAGAGGGGGTACAATGGGGAGGAGCCAGGTTGCTGACAGGGCAGTAGAGTGTTGGGACAAAGAGCGGCTGCTTCACAATCCGCCGACCAGAGTTCATATCCACATTTCTCAGCTGTGTGACATTTGGGAAGGTCCCCCAACCTATGGGAGCCTCAGTGCCTTCATTTATGAACAAGAACGAGAAAACCTATTTGTTAGGGTGGCTATGGGGTTGAAATGAGGTTATGGGGTAAGTGCAGGGCCTGGCACACAGTAAAACACAGAACGGTGTAGCTTTTTATCCTTTTACATGGATTATTGGAGTCTGAGTCATGCAGGAGGAGCTACAGCTGGAAAGACGGACGGGGTTTCCGTGTCTAGCAGCTGGTAGGCGGAATGGTGTCTTAGTTTGGGAACCCCTAAAAGCAGACCCTGAGAAAAATATCCAAGGGCAAGCAGTTTATTTGAGATGTAATCCTAGGAAACTTAAGTGGGGGTGGGATGGGGAACTGATACAGGAGGCCAGAAAGGGTGACGCCGAGCCAGCAACCACTGCAGGACAACTGGAGTTCAGTCCAGGAGGAAACTATGGGAGCTGGTGTGGACCGAAGGCCTCAGGGTTATCCTGTCTGAGGGAGGGGCGGGTGAGGGATCTGGGGCGTTTGTCCACCATCACCGCTATGAGGGTGCTCCTGGGGTGCTCTGTGCCCCAGGCACTTGGCCTGCCCTGGAGAAAGCTCTCAGGCAAAGAGATGGAGCTGGCAGAGGGAGTCAGCCATCGGCATGAAGTGGGCCATTCCGAGGGACATCAGAGGGGCACAGGACACGTAGTGTTTGCTCCGGAAGGTTTGCAGTGTCTTACCCAGCCCCTGTCTGACCATATCTTCCTGCTAGCCATTTGGCTATTTATTTCCTAGGGAGATGGTAATGCCAGTTTTCCTTCTTGACCTTTGTGGTCTTGGGCCTTCGTTGTTCTAGGCTCTCACCTTTGGCTGAAACCAAGCCTGTGGGACTTGCTCAGCCTCTTGGAGACACAGGTTGCCTCCTGCAGTTGGTAGCCACACTGTAGACATGGAGGCTCTCCTCGGTGCTTACTCCTCTCCAGGAAAAGCACTGTACACATCTGCACGGGTCCTTGTGAGGAGGTGGGCTGGACCAGTTATGGAGAGGTGGCCCCCGAGGAATTCTCTGGGAGGGACAGGTCTGGGGCCCCAGCTGGGCATACCCTGAAGATGAGCTTGAATGGATCTCTTAGCAAAAAGGGTACCTTTAGCCCTGTAATTCCCCAAACAACAGTCCAGAGGAGATTGCTAAGTGCCGGATGGCTTTCGGAAACACTGACTCACTCTCTGGATTCTTTGAGACTTCTGCTTTAGAGAATGGGGCACTCTGTCAGTCGTCACCAACTGTGATTTCAGACTGCACAGATCAGCTGGCTGGGAGAGGAGATGAATGACTGAAGGGAGGTGCAGGGAGAGAAAGCCAGTGAAATGGGGGAGATGGCCAAAGGCAGTGAAATTGGAAGAAGCCAAGCAATACCGCGGAGATGCAGGGTGGTCGTGAAGAAGGTTTCCCCTTGCCTCCTATGCGGGGTGGGATTAATTAGGAGAGGACCTGGAAGGCAAGAAATGAAGACCAAGAGGAGGGCTCATGTGGGTTTTGGCAGCAATAGTCAACCGAGGAAAAGCCATTAGAGGTGTTTGGGAATGCTAATCTGTGGACCCCGGACTCTCTTCGAACACAAATAGATTTGCAGATTTCAGCCCTGGTATAGTCCCTTTTCAGGGATCCAGACTTCTTGGAAATGTGCTATCTTTTACAAAGAAAGGAGGGAGGGAATAGAAGAGAGTCAGAATAATTTAGAGCATCATTTATAGCCTTTAGTTCATAAAGCTGCTCTCTATAAGAAGAGCTTGGAGTGCCCTATGTAAATGTTTATTCTGGGGGAACCTCTTATGAGCAGACCAAGTGGTCGGGGCCATCTTGAGCAAATAGGAAGTTTCCATTAAGAAAAAGCCCAACCTCTGGCCTTGTGTTCTGAAGCACTGGGACCCCAAGACACCCACAGGCCATGGCTAACATCTCACAGATTTAGGCACAGGGGACAGCAGAGACTCAGTCATCTCTGCCTCGGTGGGCTGGCCAAAGCCAGCCTTGAGTTTAGATGGGGTGAATTGGGAGTGTTTCCTTGGGGCTCATTTGCACCTTGACCCTTCTGCACACACACAGCATCTAAGAAGTGCCCAGGAAGTGAGGGTTTGGTGCCACAAAGTTTCCCCAAGGATCTGAGCTGAATACTAACTACTGTGCGGTTTCACCTTCAGGAAACACACAGGCAAGTACTGTGCTGGCCTGGGCTTTGCATTCTTGAATTGCATGTGGTGGGGTGGCTTGAGTGGCCCCACGGTGCCCTCACACACCATTAGAACTCAGGGACAGGGCCCATGGGACTCACTGGTGGTAGGTGTCTTCATACCCATAAGTACAGCTATCAGGCATTCTGGATTCCCAGTGGCATGCTGGTGAAGAAAAGGAAGAAAGCAAGGGACAGGTGAGTTCAGATCTAAGGGAAACTGACGCAGTTGTTGGCTGGTCCCCAGAGAATAGCCAGCATTCCCATTCCAACATATCAAGATTGGGCAGGGCGTCAGGGCTCGCATCTGATCTAGGCTCGAATGGCTGACGGGCTCTAATATGGGGGTCTGGGCAGCAATGCTATTGTTAACAGAAAATTGATAATGCTGTGATTCGAGAGGGGCAGGCGGGAGTTCACCTGGTTTGAAATTGGTCCTGTTAGCCATCAGCCAGGTGGTGAGGAGAAAGTGTGAGCAGAACCTGGGCCCATCCAATGGGAAAAGGAGGCTGATGTGTGTGTTCTGGGTTATGAGGGCTCAGCGGAGCTGCTAGGATTTGAGCGGCCGCTCCCGCCCCAGCATCTCACTGAAGTGACAATCAGGCCTTGGGGTAGAGACCCCGTCGTGTTGATGAGGCACTCACGGTGGGCACCGAAGGAGGGCTGCGGCGTGGTGCTGCAGGAGGTCACTCCAGGTACACCACATGCCGCGCTGAGGCAGCTGGTGCATAGTTGGTGCTTTATAAATGAATGAATGGAGTGGAGTTCCAGGCCCCAGCTGCTGCTGAGGTTAAGTCTGGCTGGGCCAGCCCCACCCAGGCTTGAGATGAGCCTGCGGAGGAAAGGTGCTCCAGATTGACAGCGGGTGGGGCAGGTGGGCACTGGGAGAGGCTTCTGGCCGTAAGTCCTTCCTAATGGTGAGAGCGGCTGGGCCTGGGTGGGCTCTGTAGCCAGAGGCTCATGGTTAGTGCTCAGTAATGCTGCCAGTTTACTCCTTGTCACCCCCAACCCTGACAGCCACGTGCTCTGTTTCTTTCTCCTCGTGCTGGTATGAGAAGCGATCTGATAGGGGTGTTTCGTGAAAATCCCCAGTGTGTTCTGGCTCCGACGCCCCTCTCCAGTTCATAGATTTTCCCTTTCACTTGCTCACAGGCACCGTCACTGCTTTTTCTCCTGTGCCGTTGCTCCTGGAAGGCGCAGCCCAGGCTGTCCTGCCTGCTAAACCCCATCCCGGGAGCCAGCTGTGGGGTTCCACGTTACCAAGCCCCTCGGTTTCCTGAGTGAACCCCACCGTTACCAGCCTTGAGAGGAGAAATGTCTGCAGGGTGGGGGCCAAATGCTGGCCTCCCAAGGCAGTTTCCCAGGTGTTGGGGTGGGAGGCAGAGGCACTGCCTCGACCTTGGGGTTTCTAGTACCCCCAATGCAGAGGGTCGGGCTCCAGTGGGCATCTTTGACCAGGCTCCCTAACAGAGCCCTCGTTAGTGTCTTTGTTGCATTCACCTTTCCTGTCCCCTGGGGGATACCCCAATGGTGCCTCGGGCCTCCGTGGGCTGGTTTCAGGGTATTAAAAGCTCTCACCCCAGGTGAAGCTGACAGCTCAGGACAGGAGAGCTCCTGCCACTTCTGTGCCACATTTACTGACGGCTTTTTAGGAACCAGGCACCCTGCGTGGTGGTGTGGGGATGCTGAGATAAAAGACACAGTCCTAGCCCCCAAAGATCTCAAAGGCTCGTGGGGAGATGGGTGTGTCAAAGACCACAAGGCAACATCGTGAGCAGTGGGTAACTAACTACCTGCTGCCCTGAGCCCCCTAAGGGACCACACCCGATGCTGCAGCCCCTCGGCTCCTCCTGGATCCAGGAGCTAAGTGAGCATCAGTGCCCTGCTTGGGAGGAGGCCCCGGGGCTCTGATCCAGCCCTTTGGCTGGAGCCCGTTTTGGTTGGAGTTTGTGCTCTACTAGCTGTTTCCTGTCTCGAATATTAGCCCTGGTTCTGTGACAGACAGCACAGCTGAGGCACTCATGACCTAGACAGACAGGGCCAAGGAAGGGTCTCAGAAGGAGGGGCCCTGTGTGAGCTGGGTGTTGAAGGAGGAGGTCTGAGGAGCCTTGCTCAGTCAGCATCTCTCCTCGGCTCCATGGTTTGTGCTTCTGTGACCCTTGACATTGGACTCCGGCCCTGCCCCGCACCCTCAACAGCTCTTTTCTACTGCAGGATGGAGCCCACCTGCTCCCAGTTTCAAGAACAAGCTGCTGGGAATCGCTGCAGGTTCTGACCACTCATGGCTAGAACCCAGCCCAGGGCAAGAGGAGGGCCACGCAAATAAAGAGAATGCAGCGGGCTTTGTTTTCAAGGGATTTACACTCCCCTGAGGGGAGCCAAGTGAACGATGCCTTGACACACAGGTGATAGGCCACCTACATACATCAGCAGCCACACAGAAGTAATTCTCCTAATTGGAGGGTGAGGCTGGATCGCTGATGGTTGCAAGCAGGTGAGGATGGTTTGATAAAAGCTTAGTGGAGGGAGGAAGATGCTGCGTACACGGAACCCCAGAGATGTTCAGCTCCACAAACATTCACTGGGTACCCAGGGGCTGCAGGGGAGGAAGAGCGGCTCAGAGGCAGCCGGAGGGAAGCGGCCCTGGAAGGCAAGGGCTTTGTTTGGCTGACCTGCTAAGTGCAGGCTGTGTTCTAACAGGAGGAGGCGGCGGCCATGGGGCGATGTGGGGATGAGGGTCTCACACTACGTGCATGTCACAGCCTCAGCCACTGCAGCTACAAGCAGGGGCACTCTTCCGGCCATGGAGGCCCCAGTTCCTGACTTCAGTCCATGCACGATCCAGTGACTGCTTGAAAAGAAAAAACTCACTTCTTTTTCTTACTCTCAATATTTCCCTCTGGCTACCAAATGTGTGGAGAATTTCCCCTATACAACCAATTCTCCAATTCTCTGCAGACACCAAAGGGGTGTCCTACAGTCCAGTTCTGACACTCTCTACCTGGAGTTAGTGTCAGATCCCACAGTTAATGGCTCAGTCCCACAAGACTGCACCAACCCCCTACTTCAGACACCAATCACGAGTCCAGTTTGTCACCTGGGCTTCTGACCGACTGGCTACAGATGGATGCTCCCAGGACCCCCTCTTTGGGTTTGGTGATTTGCTAGAGTGGCTCACAGAACTCAGGAAAACAGTTGACTTACCAGATTACCAGTTTATTATAAAAGGATGTAACTCAGGGGCAGCTAGTTGGAGGAGATGCATAGGGCATGGTATGGGGGAGGGACACGGAGATCCTGTGCTCTCTCTGGGTGCCCCACCCTCGCACCTTGACATGCAGGTGACAGGCCACGTACATACATCAGCAGCCACACAGAACTCCCATGTGTTCACCAACCTAGAAGTTCTCTGAACCCATATTTTAGGAGTTGTATGGAGGCTTCGTTATGTAGGCACAACTGATGAAATCATTGACCATTGGTGATTAGATTAATTCAACCTCCAGTCAGGCAGGGCTGAAAGTTCTAATGCTCTAATCATGTGGTTGGTTCCCTTGGCTAGCAGCCCCCATCCTGAGGCTATTCAGGAGCTCCCAGCCACCAGTTGTCTTATTAACATACAAAATACACATCCTTTCAGAGATTCCAGGCATTTTAGGAACTGTGAGTCAGGAAATGGGGAGCAGAGACCAAATATATATATTTCTTATTATATCACTCTGCTTTTCTTTATGGATGGGAAAATAAACATTCTTTGAGCTCTAGCATATTCTAGACAATGTGCTAGGCCTTTTACAAACACTATTTTAATTCATCTTCATAATGCCTCCATGAAGTCGGCATCGCTGTCCCTATTTTAGACATGGAAATGCTGAGACCATGGGAAATTACCCAGCTGGTCAGTGGCAGGCTGGAGATTCAAGACCATAGCTGATTCCAAAGACCATTATTTTTAACTACAGCAAACTGCTTCCAAACATCGAGGCAAGAACCAGGGAGGAGAGGGTCTGAGGAAGCTCGACAGGCTGGCTTCTCTGTTGGGGTGAGCACACCTCCCTGAAGCAGCTCGACTTTTTATCTTCTGTGACAGAAGGATGAGGGGATCTGGGGATGATGGGAGTAAGAGTCACAAAAGCTGTTCACACAAGTCCCAGCATCTCCCCCTTTCCTCTCGAGCTTCATTCGGGATTTGCGCCCCAGGAAGCATTTCAGTAGTGCGATGGGTTGGACACAGGGAGTAGAGGAAAAGTTGCTTCTGCCCTCAAAGGGTCTGCGGCTCTTTATATAACCCTTCTCCTCAGTTACAGCTTTCCCTGGAGGCTTAAGGCTTCCTAAAAGAAGCTTTGGTTTGGTGTGAGAGGTGTTTGTTAGCCCTTGGGGGGCCTTGAGCCTGTGAGGGACATGTTCAAAGTCATTGTTGAGAAAGTCGAGCCTTGAAGAGATTAGGATGCAAAGGCCAGACGCTGAAAGGTCTGCTAAGAGTTTGTATCCTTCTGGGCATGAGGCTCTCTCAGACAGGGGCTGTGGAAATAAAAAGATGAGAAAGTCACTAGAAATATCATGGAAGAGAGATTGGTTGGACTTCAATCTAAGAAGAATGGGAGAGAGATGTCAAAAGCTTCTTGAATAGATGTGGTTAATAGATGGTATTTACAATGTCCCTTATATATTGTGCCTGTGGCAGACGTCACTAATTGATCACAGCTCTTTTTCCTGCTCAACCACAGATTCCTTCCAAACACAGCAATCTGTGTTGGCTCTGACCAACTACTGATGTTGTACATAGTTGGAATCCACTTACCATCTCTGCTCTAAGGTTTCGGTTCCGGAGGACTGAGCACAGGTAGTTTGGGAGAGTTTGGGAGGTAAGAGCGAGCTGTTCTCTCCATATTTGCTCTTAGGAGTCCAGGGGAATGCGTAGTTTGAGAACAAGAACTACAGAACCCAGGAGAGGCTGGGCATCAAGGGTAGAGCTGTAGAGCTAGAATTAATCCCTAATTAGGCACTAATTGAAGTCATGTGAATAGAGAGATGCCTTCCAAGAGAGTGAAGATACGGGGACAAGAACAGACGGTTTATTGCCGGAGGATAGGAAACTGCTTGCAATGCTGAAGCAAGGAAGGGATAAGTTAACACGGAAAACCTGCATTCCTTCACTGAGTGAGGAAGACTGTCTCTCCAGCCCCCTAAATGGAATCCTCTGGAACCAACCTTAGGGCTGGTTTCCTTTCAGATTACAAGGGCTAATGCTGTTCATGTCTTCCTCTTGAGTCTCAGATGTAAGCCGATGTTCCTTTCAGTACTGGTGTCTTTAAAGGAGCCCGCCTCCCTCCCTACAGCCTCTCACTCCACATCCCTCTTCTAGCTCTGGCACAGCCCACCCTTCCTCCTCTGTCCTGTGACTTCTGTCTTCTTCGCCATGGCTTGGTCACATCCCTGCTCACTGCGCAGAGAGAGCACTAGGCACCACCAGCGTGGTCTTGTCTTTCTGATGGTTATCTTGACTAATCACTCTGACACCCTCAGGTTCCGGGGATGATTATTCCTGCAAAGTTAAGGGCTCCCTTTCCTCCCAGTGACCTGGAATTACCCTCTAACAATGAAAATGCCCCAAGCCTTGGAGCAACTTTCCAGCATTAACTCTGAGGCGGAGCTGCAGTGAGGAAATCTCCCCTCTTAACAGGGGAAAATATTGCCCTCGTAAGTCTTGATGCAATGCACTTGAGCTTAATGCTCGCTTACCCATTCGCCTTTATAACTTCCATATTGAGTGAATTAAGTCTGCCATGTGGCTAGTTATTAAAGAAGTGATAAGTGCTTTATAATTCAGTAAAGCGTGGCCTGGCCATCTCACATTTTCCTAAGGAAATTGGCCACCCAAAGGGCAGCACTCTCAGGACCCCTGGGGCAGCTGATTTTAGGCATAGAGCTTGCACTGTTGGATTACTTTCAAGCCGCTGCTCTGGCCTGGACCAGACTCTCCTTCTTGCTCAGACTTTCTCCTCCAAGGCCCGTTAGGGAGAAATGGTCAAAGTCAATGTGTCTCTGCTTCAGGCTGTTTCTGCTCTTCATCAAAGACCTCCTCTTTCTCTCCTAGTTCAAAGCTGAGATGTCTAGTAGGGACTGGAGGTCTTATGATCAATGTGATTTGACTCATCTATAGATAAGAGGAGACTGTCTCTTAGGGGCCACAGGCTTCTGGCCCCCTCACCCCAACCCCTTGGGCACAGCTTGCTTCTTATACCTTAATCTCTTCAAATGATTGGAGAAGATGCTGGTCCCATCAAGATCTTGGGAACCATGACCTTTTCACATCTTGCCACAAGGTCCCAGGGTTCTGAGGAGGGACAGTCATTTATTATTTTGTTCATTGAAATTTTCTACTATGAACCAGGAACTGGGCTGAGTGTTTTGGATACAGTAGCAAACAAGATAGACAGGTTGCCTTACCTCATGGAGCTTGCATCCTGTTATGGGAGAGACACAATTGCAGACATGAGGTAATTATGATTTTGGCAAGTGATATAAAGGAAATATCTAGAGCAACACTTCTCAACTTTGGCAGTATTAACATTTTGGATTGGATACTTCTTTGCTGTGAGGAAGCTGTCCTGTGTCGTAGGAGATTTATTAACATCCCTGGCCTCTATCCACTAGATGCCAGTAGCACCTCCGCAGTCGTGATAATCAATGGTGTCTCCAGACGTTGCCAAATGTTCTCTGGGGGCAGAATCCACCCCTGGCTTGAGGACTATTGATCCAGAGGAAGGTTATACAGAATGAGTTTAGTTAGGTTGGCTGGGGAAGGCTTCTCTGAGGACGTGACATTTAAAGAGCATCCAAGTGCTTTTAAGGAAAAACTAAATGCGAATCCCTGAGAAGAGGGAGGGAGCTTGGTGTTTCGAGATTAGAAAGGAGACCAGAGACTAAAGCCAAGTGAACAAGGGTGAGGTTTGTTTGAGCTGAGGAGGCAGAGGCATGAGCCAGACATGTAGGATCTTGCTGGCTGTGGTGGAGTCTTAATTTCTTTCCAAGTACAGGAGAAGCCATTGGAGGTTTGTTTTCTGGGGTGGGGGTGGGGGAGAAGGAAGTGATCAGATTTATGTTACAGAAAGTTCCCTCAGGCTTCTGTGTGGAGGACAGATTTTAGTCAGACTGGAGTGGAAGTAGTGGTCATGTTTTGGAGGCAGCGGTCTTTGTGAGAGGTGATGGTGTCTTGGCCCCATGTGATAAGAGTGGAGGTGGCGAGAAGTGGACAGAGCTGATCTGTTGTGGAGGTGGACTTGCTAACGTGTGGATGTTGGAGGGAGGGAAGGGAGCAATCAATGATGGAGTTTGGCTTGGACAACTGGGTGGTACCAGTGCCATTCATTGAGATGGAGAAAGCCCAAGTGGGAGGAAAGCAAGAGCTGGTGTTGGACCTGCTGAGATATCAGAGAAGAGCCTGGAGCTCAGGGAGAGATCTGACTAGAGATAAACATTTGGGCTCCATCAGCACACAGATGGTGTTCAGAGCCAGTACATGGGTGAGATCCCCATAGCATGGTGGGGGTGAGACCTGGGAGACTCCAACATTTAGAGATCAGACAGAGAATATGGAACCAGCAAAGGAGACTCAGAAGGAATAGCCACGGGAGGAGAAGGAAACCTAGGAGAGAGTGGAGTTAAGGAATCCGTAGAGACGAGAATGTCTCAAGAAAGAGAGAGTGGTTAACCCAGTAAAATGCTGCTGAGAGATTGGGTAACTGGATGACAGAGAAGAGTCTATCGGGTTTGCTAATGCAGAAATCCCTGGTGACCTTGAGAATGTAGTTTCAGTAGAGTGGTGGGGACAGAAGACAAAATGGGATGAAAAATCAAAGGGAGGCGAGGAGGTAGGGCCTGAGAGTGTAGAAAATTCTTTTGAAAACATTTGCCATAAAGAGATGTAGAGACATGAGTTCGTAGCTGGAGGAGGACATAGAGTCAAGGAGATTTTCCTTTTAAGTGGGATCTCCTAGAAGATGTTTGTATGGTGATGGAAAAATCTAATAGAGAGAAAGTGAGAGTGCAGAGAAGAGAGAGAAGAAATGAATGAGTTCGTGAGAAGGCAAGAGCAGTTGAGGGGAAGGTCCACATGTGTTGCTGATAGGGTGCTAAACGCTTAAGTTCTGCTGTTGATCATTTTGTGGGTTCGTTCATTGTTCATTAATTCATTCCATCAGATGTCACTGAGTATTTGCATGCCACTGGAGACACAGACTCCTGTGTCTGGTGAAGGCCATAGTCATGTGGGGGAAGGGAAAGATGAAAAAGATGTGACAAGGTGCCAAGAGCATTCTGGTCTCATCTCCTCCCATGTTTGGCGAGAGGGGGCCCTGCCCACTTCCCCACTCCTGACACTGATTGTGAGCAGCAGACCTGAGATCTGGGAGGGAGATCTGGTCCATGGGCCTGCCAAGACCTCTGGGATCACCCTGTTTCTGGGCTCTGTAGTGTCTCCAGTTGGGATGTTGAATGGTGTGCCCTGGGCCACATCCCTCCTCAGAGATCAAGTTCAGGGAGCTTGTGGAGTCAGACCAGGGCTCTGGGCTGCTCAGGGGGGCCAGGGTGAGGACTGTGCAGGTGCTGAGCATGGAAAGCCTCTGGCATGGGGTGGGGCATCTAGGTGGCTTCCTGGGTATGTACTTATCCTGGGGTAACTGTCCTCATTAGAGATTCTGGTGGCGAATGAGACAGATATGATCCCTGTTCTCATGCATCATAGTTCCAGCGTGGAGACACTGATGACAAACATGTAATCAAATAATCAAATGACAATTACAGATGGTTATTAAGGGCTGTGAAGGACACACACAGGGGCTTGTGCCAGGGAGCAGCTGGAAGGGAGAAGGAGGGGTGTGCTCCCATGGGTCAGGGCAGGCTTTTCTGAGAAGGTGACCTTTGAGTGGAGACCTGAGGGATTCAAAGGAGCTGGGAAGTGTTTCAGGGAAGTTCCCGTTGGGAATAAGCCTGGTGTGTTTAAAGAACAGAAGGCAGGCCAGTGTGGCTGGGGGCCAGAAAACAAGGGGAAGGTGCTGAGAGAAGGGGCTATAGAAGCAGACAGGAGCCAGCTCATGCAGGACCTCGTGGGCCGTGGCACAGGGCTTGGATTTTATTGTGAGAGCCAAGAGAAGTGGTTGGAAGGTTTTAAGCAGGAGGGAGTGTGATCGTGCTGGTGGGTGACGGCAGGGAGGCTGGTCAGGAGGCAATGGTTGTTTGCAGGTTAGAGGTGGTGGCTGCCTGGTGTGCCGACATGTGGGCATGCTGGAGTCCCGCGCCTGCCCGCCCAGGCAGCAGCAGTGAAGTGGAGAAGAGCAGATAGACTGGCGAGGGGTGAGTCAGTCTGGTTGCAGACTGGGGGCCAAGCAGGACAGCCTAGACTCGCCAGTGAACTGTCTGACTCCCAGATGAAATCTTGCTCCTAGGGTAGCAGAGAGGGTGCGCTCTTGATCTTTTCTCTGTTAGGAGACACAGCATCTCAGCACCTGAAGAGCACAGGTGTGTGCACAAACGTTCCTCATTCCTGGCACGGGCTTTGGAATTGATCAGGAAGCCAACACAGATGCTGTCGTCTCCCATCTGTTCACTGCATGATCTGAATGTTCCTTTCTGCGGTCCCGGGGGGGGGGGGTGTCCCAGATGCAGGGCTGGTTCACTGTGGTCCTTGGCTTGCAGCTGCTTATAGAGCTGGGGTGCTAACGTGCTGGCGTGCTGGAGTTGCTGGCCCAAGAAGGCTCCGCAGGCTCTCGGGTCTAGCTCCCCAGGCATCTAGTACCCCCTTGACAGCTGTCAAGGGAAGGAGAGCCGGGTGACTTGGCTGGTGTGATCCGATGTATCTCCTCCCCAGCCGCCTTGGTGCCTGAGCTCTGTGGAGCTGTTGCTGCAGACGGTTTGTTTATAATGCTAAACATATCAGATAATTGAAAGCTAATGCTTCTGTCTGGATCACTAGACATAATATGCCTGGATAACAAATCAATTTCCTCACTGCCCTACAAAGCTTCGAAGTCAAACGCACAGCACATTCATGTGTGTGTGTGTGTGTGTGTGTGTGTGTGCATGCACTCATGCATGTGCATGCTCCAATGCTGACTTGTTAGGAAATGGGATTTTAGGCTAGTTTCCCCAAGCACTGAACTCCATACTTCAGTTCGGCCCTCCGTCTTAGAACAGGATTCAGGTGAGAAGGGGATGGGAGCCTCAGGTCTGATGGAGAACAGTCTGGAGAGAAGGCACATCTGAACACAATCTTATCTGAGGCTCTTGTGTTCTCTGTTGGAGGACTGGAGTTCTCATTTACCAAAACATCTGAGAAATGCCAGTTTCAACTGCCTCCTGCCAGATGCACCTCCAAAAATGGGTGTATGGAACATAATAATATTGGCGGACATTTAGGTACCCCCAGAGAAATATGAATTATGACTACACCTCCAGGAATATTTCAGTTATCTGTAACCTCAGTTATCCAGAAAGGAGACGAGAAACAAAGGAAGAAAAGAGGGAGAAATATCTGCCTATCTATATGTGTGTGCAGGTGCCTCTGTGTGTGTGTGTGTGTGTGTGTGTGTGTGTGTGTGAATTTTCTCTTATTCTCTTAGATCCTTATGCAGATTTTATTTACTCTTACACAATTCCAACAATAGTAATGGTATCAGCTATTTATTGCACTAGTGCTATGCATCAGTAGTGAATGGGGGACTTGGGCATTGCCTCATCTAATCCTCACAGCTGGGTTTCCTATGAGGAAACTGAGGACTGGAGGCCTGAGTAACTGGCCCAGGGGCATCCAGCTTCTAAGTGCCAGACCTGGGTGTTGTCTCCAGGTCAGCCTGCCTCCGAGGTGCCCGCTCTTAACCTCTGGGCTCCAAGGCACTGCAGAGCAGCCTGGCAGAGCATGTTTGAAGGGAGGGGGGCCCCCGGGCCAGGTGCTTAAGGGGTGATGGCCACGGCCTGATAGCAAAGAAAGAGCTGGAAAACTGTTAAAAATTGATGCAATAACCATTAGAATTCAGGAATGATGTCAGGGTAGGGCCATTTTGGGTGGGAGCACAGATTCTGCATACATCAAGAGCCTCTGAGGGGGCTGTTGTGTTACAGCTCAGCAGACTAGTTAGGTTGGCTGTGATGATCCAGGATCATCCAGAAAATGTAAGTCATGTTCTGCCTACTCTGCTTAAAAAGTCAAGGAGGTGTGTAATGCATTTTAGGGGAAAAAAGAAACATCCAGCAAGGAGGTTGAACATGCAAAGGTTTTGCATTTAAATTTAGTTGTCTGGAAAATTTGGTTATGAAGAACAGCTCATTAATAGCAGTGAGAAGTCACAGTGAAAATAGTGATCTGCCAGCAAGATAGGAGAGAGAAAAGGTTTGGAAACATGAGGCAGTACTGGGCCTGCCACGTCTAATGGAAGGAAGGATGCTCCTAAGTGCCACCAACCAATCCCTTGTCTTGCCGAGTACTGACGTGACGAGGAAAGTTCTGCCAGGTGAAGGGTGCCCTGCCCCTCTCATGGGCCTCGCCAACAACCTTAGTCCCCTGGTATTGGATGGAAGTGGACATCTCAGTGTTCTAGAGTTTTCTATGTATAGGACTTAAATATTGGAGCTATAAACAACTCTTAAACGTAGCCACATGACATGTTTTTAATTAAAATATGGGCCACACAGTCTGTACCATTTAATTTTTATATATTTGGAGATTGCCAATTCATTTCCATATTGGCCCAAGCCAAACAGAAGGAGGAAGAAAGCTATGGTACAAAAGCACAATCAAATTTATTCTAGCACAAAGGATTTTTGAATTCTCTATGGATGTATCAATTAATATTTCACTTGTGCCCTAGTTCATCCCTAAAATGGATGTGGAGCAGCTGTCTGTGGTTTGGGTTTCTCTGCCCCAGGACTGGAGCTGTTATTGTGAAGCATTGGGAGTGGGTTCGTTTCTGATAGTTTTTCTCGGACTTCTGAAGAGACTTTGCACCTGAGCCATCGTCTGGCTCCGACCCACCCAAGTCCACCTGGCAGCAGCGTGTTCTCTGACCACGGGGGCCCACCTGGACCTCACTGAGGTTTTCTGAGTGGCAGCCCTCAGCCGGGTTCTGGCTCAGGAGCTCAGCATTGCCATGAATTAAGCCTCACTTCCTCCCTCTCTCTGGAAAAGTGATGCACATTAGCTCTTGGCAAAGAGTTGTGATTCTGTGATGTCAAGGAAGGGCAGTGGCCAGAGGGTAGGGACAGGGCACTGGGCTGCCTCTCGGGATGGAGCATTTCACATTTCCATGCAATGAAGGGGCCTTAGAAATGCAGAAGAGGAACTTTCAGTGGAGGGAAAAGACTCTTGGCCAGTGGATTCCAGCCAGAGCTTGGTGAGAAGAGACGTGTAACCTGGATTTGACCATGGTTCAGGGGGCCAAAAGCCCCTCACTTCCTCACAGTACTGCCCTTGGCTCTGGAGGGTTCAGGATCCTGGTTTTGATCTTTTCCTCTCACCTGGACCAAGTGACCTGAAGGCAACCCTTTTGGTTTTGGCCTGGGGCCTCTTAGCGTTGGCTACAAAGCAGTCGTTTTCAAAATTGTTGCTGTTTTAAGCCATGAGACTCTTTCTTCAATGGCAATTTTAGGCAGAAGCCTCGTGTAATAAAGTAGTGTTTCCTAACCTCAGTACTGTGGACGTTGTGGGCTGATAATTCTTGATTGTGGGGCCTGTCTTGTGCATTTCTGGAATGTTTAGGAGCATCCTTAGCCTCTACCTACTAGATGCCCATATCACTCACTTCCCCTTAGGTATGACCACCAAAAATGTCTCCAGACATTGCCAAATGTCCCCTGGGGAGCAAAATTGCCTCCAGCTGAGAGCTACTGTATTAAAAGAGACTAAAGTGGAGATAATTTTCTTAAAGTAGGGATGGGGGCCTGGAGTCTTCCTCTTCATCTTCTCTCTACCCCTCCCTTCACTGCTCCTGATGGAAGCAGGGGCAGGCAGACTGAGAACCAGGCTGCAGGTCTCCGTTGCTGCGAGCAGAGTGGGCAAACGCAGGATCTCACCGTTCCGCTGCCCCTGCTCCTAGCGTCACTCTGAGTTCTTTTTCTCCTGCGGCGGCAGAGTGTTCGCTGCAGGGATGGGCTGGGGCAGCCTGTGGTCCTGGAACAGAGTGACCAGTGACTGCCTTGCTCAGGGTTCAAGCGCCTAACTTTCCTTTAAAAAATGATCATTATTGATTGATTTTCAAATGACAAAGTAAATACTCGATGAAGACAACTGGACAACCCAGAAAAGCACAAAGAAAGGAGAAGCCACCTGTAATCGTACCAGGCCAAGTACCCACTGTTTACCGCGAGCGAAGGCAAACCCAACCACTCTCATACCTTATCTCATTTATTTATTGTATTTTTAGAGCCTGCCTTTTCCACTGGAACTCACGACCTCCCTAATGGCACAAAGCAGCCAGCAGAGTTACCATAACTGACCCCCCAGGGCTGGTACCAAGTGATGAGTCACAGGAAAACTTGGCGGGCGCCCTGCCGATGTCGTCCACAGCTGTCAGGCTGTGCCCTCACCCCCTGCGCCTCCCTCGGAACTTGCCCTGCTCTGCTGTCTCTGCATCCCCTGAACCTGTTTATAACTTCTGCCTGAGCAGTTTTCCTGCAGGTCATGAATGACAGGTTTACCACCCCTCCGCCCTTCTGCCACATGGCGTTTTTATCAATGATTGCTGAGAAATGACAACTTCCAGCAGAACCGTGATGTACCATTTTTAGCTTGAAAACTGAGAAAAGACTGCTCAGCCTCTGCAAGGCAGAGGGTTAAAAATAATCATCGCGGCTGGCCAGCATTTCCTGAGGATGTATTGTGTGCCCCCAGCTGCCAGCACGGGCTTTTTTTTTTTTTTTTTTAACATTTTGGTTATTATTTTTTTTTTTTACATTTATTTATTTATTTATTTATTTCCCCCAAAGCCCCAGTAGATAGTTGTATGTCATAGTTGCACATCCTTCTAGTTGCTGTACGTGGGACGCAGCCTCAGCATGGCCGGAGAATCGGTGCGCGCCCGGGATCCGAACCCTGGCCGCCAGCATCGGAGCGCGCGCACTTAACTGCTAAGCCACGGGGCTGGCCCAGCACGGGCTTTTTAACGTAGTCTTTCAGTCCTCACGTCATTGCTATGCTGGAGGCATTTTATTATCCCCATTTGACAGATAAGGGAGCTGAGGCACAGACAGGTGGAGTAACCTGGACAGGGTCACCTAGATAGAGGCAGTGGTGGGGCCAGGATATGCATCCTGGCAGCCTGGCTCTCGGCAGGGTCCTGCAACCTTTTTCTGTTGCGGGCCAGAAAGTAAATAATTTAGGCTTTGCAGGCCATATGGTCTCTGCAGCAGCTACTCAGCTCCATCCTTGTAGTGCGAAAACAGCCATAGACAATAGTAAATGAACAGGCATGAATGTTGAAATTTGAATTTCATATAATTTTCGTATGTCACAAAATAGGATTCTACTTTTGATTTTTTTAAAAATGTAAAAGCTATCTTTAGCTCGCAGGCTGTACAGAAACAGGCGGTGGGCTGGATCTGGACCCTGGGCTGTAGTTTGCCGACCCTGTTCTAGAGACCAGACTCCTAGCTTATGCCATTGCACTGTGGCTGTCAAAATGCTATTCCCTGATATAGGAAGACTCACACCCCACAGAGGAAGCAGGGGCCGTGTTCATTTGACCAGGGAGCCCTTTGCACCAAGGACTTCATTCATTGCCCTGCCATATCCCAGTGTGTGCCTGTGTTGGGGGAGCATCGATTTGTGGGCATAAGGACATGAAGGCTGAGTAGGGTGAAGTGTTAGAATGCAATAATGATTGACAACTCAACCATAATAAAAACACATTTATGGAATTCTAATGTGGGCTAAAAAAATGATTGCATTTATTTAAACAACTTGATTGACAGCTGCTTAATGGGAGCATATCCTTGTCTGACGCTGGTCTCCCATGAATGCATGGTCGTCTGTAGGAATACTGCAATCTACTTGCTAGTTTCCATGGACCAATGGCCCAGCGAACACCCTGGGGTTGGGGGCACTGGCACAGGTCGTTCTACTCCTCTGGCCTTCCTTTTCATCTGAAATGGAGCCAGGGTCCCTGCCTTGGTGGGACCAGACCAAACAAACTGCCTTAGGGCCATGGGGCTCCTAGGGAGAAGACTTCAGAGTTGGAATTCAATGCTGACCTGGCCACCTGGTCCATGTCCCTGGCAAATTCCAGTGTGTCTGGCTGCTCTGCAGGGGCTCCGAAAGACTGTGGTACAAAACGGCATACCTTGTCACTGTGTGACTCTGAAATTCTTCCAGAGGCCCTGGCCACCGCCACCCTGCTGCCTTCTGGCTCTGGCTACACTTGGTGGCAGATGGCAGAGCCATGGGTGTGGTGGGGCCAGGGAGGAGACGTCTGGGGAAGATGGCTGCCTCTCTTCTGGCCTAAGTGTGCTTTCAGTAACTCTGTCCCAGGGTGAGCTGTCACCTCTCTGCACTTCTCGCTAAGAGGGTGCTTGGACCTCCGGGACACTGATGGGAGAGTCAGATCTGGGGAGGGTGGGGCGGGCAGCGGAAGGCCTTCTCCTGAGGCTCCGTGGAACTCCTTGGGATAGCAGGTGTGTGTGAATGGTAACCTCTCACACAGCTCTAGAGTTTGAAAGGGCCTTGGTCGTCAGTAGTCTGATGGTTCTCAACTTGGGGACCCCAAAAGCAGTAATGGAGGATGTTTATCCCTGGAGTTTTGTCAATATCAAAAAAAAAACAAACAAAAACAAAAACAAAAACAAAAAACAAAAAACACCTAACAGAAATCAAACCCATAATCATGACAGGCCCTCCCGTGCTCACAGAACTTTTGAGTTCATTTGCTTTGGGGTGGAATTTATTCACTGGGCAAATTAGGGCTGGTTTACATCTATTGATAAAAAGCTAATGGTGGTTAACAGTGATTTACATCTTTGACTAATAAATCCAAGAAGATGAATTAATTATTACTTAATAAATGTAGTGTGCTTGCTCAACACAAGCCTCCTTAAACTTGAGATCTTTTGGGAGAAAGTTCTAAAAGGATATCTTTGTGATGAGAAGGGGGAGAAACTGTTGATCTAGTGCAACCCTCCCCCTTTACAAAGGAAGACACAAGAGGCCCAGAGAGGTCAGAGCCCTTGCTCACAGCCGCTGGTCTGTAATCTAAGTCACAGAGATGAAGCTAGAATTGGACTCCTTGACTGCCATTCTCACATACTTTCCGTGACACTGTGCTGCCTCCCCGGTACCTTGGTTTCCCCCTCCCTTGTGGACTAGGTTCTGCCAAATCAAGCTATTGGTGTTCTTGAACTCCAGATGGATTGGGCTGTGGTCACCCAAATGGGGACTTTGGTGTCTGGACCCTGGGGCCCCCTGAGGCAGGTGTGTGTTCCTTCTCGGTTTTCCCACCCAAAAGCCATGCCCACCAGCAAGCCATTCCCCCCACCTGAGTCGTTTGTATTGTCTTTATTATGAGCAACAACTAAGAAAATGAGCCTTTCCTTAGGAAATCCTAAAGACGAAAACAAAGGAAAGAAGACAGAAGGAAACGAAGTCAGGAAGACCCACAGGGAGATTGGGTTTCAGGTCTTTAAAGAGTAGAGTCTTCCTGGAGCTGAGGGGGGGCATTAAATGCTGTCCATGGGCCAGGCACTTTGGATGTAACAATGACCGTGTCAGGCAGGTGGTGTGCATCCCACTGGGCAGAGGAAGAAGTCGAGTCTCAGAGAGATTTGGTGACTTGGCAGAAGGCCTGGCTCGCAAGTGGCCGATACGGGATTCAAACCCAGGTCTCTCTGGCTCTAAAGCCAGCACCTTTCCTTCAGCCCCGCAGCTGACCTGAACCCTGCCTTTCCTCCTCCCCTGCAGACACATAGAGAACTGGCGCGGTCTGCACACGCTCAACGCCGTGGACATGGAGCTCTACACCGGACTCCAAAAGCTGTGAGTGCACCAGGTCATGGGAGGGGCCTCACCCGATGGAGGGGGTGGGCGGTCCACCTGTCAGCCTTCTGGGGCTAGGTGAGGGGTCTTTCAAGGCTGCTGTCTGTACTTTCCCCATGGGGGGTCCTCTTTTAATAGAGTTGGCACTGCCCACTTAGGGAATGCCAGGGGCTTCAAAGGCCGTCCCTTTACCCTCCCACATTTCATCTTAGCCTCCAGAGGTGAGAGGGTTGTGTGAAGTCTCACCTTGTAGACAGGGTTTCAAGGCAGGACCTGAACCCAGTCTCCTGGGCTAGTGTTCTTTCCTCAGCCTTGTGCTTGACTAACGGTCCCCAGAGAGTATGCACTTTCCCAGCCACCTCCTCCTTTGGACCTCAGTGCTAGTGGCTGCGGGGGATTCAGGGTGGAGGAAGGGAGGAGGCTCAAAGGGCCCTATAGGCAGCAGCCCTATAGTTGCTGGACCAGATTTATGAGCAGGAGCTCTGTTCTTACCCACTTGCCAAGATAGGTAGAAGGCAGCTGCTAGCCCTGCCTACTCACATCCCGAACCATCCCCCAGGTCCCAGTGGGGTATAAGCCCAGATGCTCTCCCCGACAACTGAACACCCCTGATTGGACCACCCAGTGATGGCTGATGATGAAGGGATTCAGTTCACAGGGGCAGCTACAGGTCTGGTCTTGCCCTGACCTCCTGGCAGCCTCAGCCCAGAGTAGATGTCCCCCTGCACCTTAAGCTCTGCCAACCCTCTTTTTCTATTTCTCCAGGACCATCAAGAACTCAGGACTTCGGAGCATCCAGCCCAGAGCCTTTGCCAAGAACCCACACTTGCGCTATATGTGAGTAGAGCTGGGTGCTGAGCCATAGGGAGTGGGCGTGTGGGAGGGGGGCCCATGGCAGGGAGAGAGTCCTGGGCAGGGAAGACAGAGACCTGAGATCTAGACCTGGGTTTGCCACTGTGTGCCCTGGGGCAAGTCCCTTAACTTCTGTGGGCCTCAGATTTTGCCTCTTAAGATGAAGGTTTTGGATTTGATGATCTCTAAGGTTCCTGTCGGAAAGAAAGCCCAGGACCAGGGCATAGTGGGAGGGTCCCTTGACCCCCAAGTTTGTTCACTTTCTGTGATGAAATTTGCACTTTATAGGAATATAAATGATAGGAAATTCCACGTGTCGTATATGATGTGACTACTACACTTTTGAGACCGTTTGTAGGTCCATAAGTGTGTGTGTATGTTGGGATGGGGGGTTAGAAGAAGAGGGAAAGCAGGACCAGACCAAGTGTTGTGTCTAAATAGATTCTGGGTTCAATGGAGAAGAGCTCCAAGAAGTGGAGACACCATATATAAGGTCACATAGCTTTGGGACAAGCTGGAGGTTGCATGGCTCCGGTGGAATTTCTGTCTGTCTGTGCCTCCCTTACCCTACCTCTTCCTTCCCCCTACCTGCTGTGTTTGATGGTGGAGGGGCCTCCTCAGGGTTGGCTCTGGCTAGACCTGCGGGTGGAATCACGTGAGCTTGGTGCTTCCTCTCCAAGCCTAGTTCTGGGCTGAAGTGTCTGAGATTTGATGGGAGGATCGCTACATCCTGAGGAGAAGGTGGACTTGAAAAAGTGATCAGGGGAAGTGCCAATCCACTGCACCCGAGGGGAATGCTTGCTGTCCAGTCAGCTCTCCTTTGAGGATAGTGGCCATCTTGGATATCTACTGGGTGTGTTCCCCAAGAGCAGAGATTCCACAGGGACCAGGGAGAGTGGAGTCTGTTGTATGCGGGGAGAAAATTGAGGAATGATGTGCAGACGAGTCTTTCCTTTGGCCACTTGAGAGTTGTCCTTGGAGGCACTTTGCACTTGATAATGGAAGGGCAGCCTGGCTGGATGGGAATCTCATAGGGAGAGGCATCCAAGGGCAGCTCTGGGAAAGTGTGGGGGAGGGGAGGTGCAGAAAGAGAAGACATCATGGAGCACTGTCAGAGGGAGTTGTTTCTCTTCTGGGGAGTTCTGGCCCCACTTCTCAGGCCTTTGTGTGTTTTCCCAAGCTCATAGTGAGTGCTCGATAAATATTTTTTTTATATGTTATGGCCACCCTTCTTTTGTGCTGAACTTTCTTTTCTCCTTCTGGAAATATCACACTGTATGGCCGTTGCTCAGGGCCCCATGTCTTTGCTGCAGGGGACTGAGACCTCCATCTCAACTGTCTCACGTAGCTCTCGCCCGCTTGCCCTAGTTGAGCCTCTGTGGTGGGATTCTCCTGATGTGGTTTCTTTGCAGCTAGGGGGTGTAACTGGGAGCAGAGGAGGGCCTTAGACCAGATGTTTCAGGTGTTTATTTTATTGAGGATTTGAGTTTTAATGTAAAATGTCCCAGGGGGAGAAACTTTTGACCTCTGAGATGTCTCCCTTTTCGTACTAACTCATACAAGGGTCACAAAGCTAAATGCCCATGGCAGACCAGGTGGGGACAGTGGAGGCTGGGGACCACATGTCCACTTGAAAGAGGCAGCCAGTAAGAAATTCCAGCTGACGGCTACTGTGTAGAGGTGGGGCCTTGTGTTGCCAGATTTACTGTGTTTTCAGGAAGAGTTGGAGGTCCAGTGAAACCTCTCAAGTTTTAAATAATGGCAACTAAAAATAAACCTATCAACTCCATGGGCCAAAAAAACCCACTCCATGGGTGATATGGAGGGCCAGTTTGTGGTCTGAGGTAGTATTTTGGGGGGAGAAGCTGTCAACGTGGAGAAGCTCTGTCCCCTTTGAGGACAATGGCTGAATGCTCAGAGTCTTCTAGGGCATTTTGTCATCTGCAGCTCTCAGGGAAATCGAGAGGGCTTTAGGACCCATCATGTTTCTACAGGCTACAGAGGTGGGATCAGTGGTGCACCTCAGGTTACAGGTGTCTCTGAAGTGGGTTGTAATGGGACATGTCTTTGACTTACCCTTGAGATCCCGGAAGAGGGCTGTGACCCACTGTCTCTTTGGGGATGATCTGGGGTCTGCTGGGTGGTGGAGTGACAGGCTGGTGAGGCTTTGCAAGGTTCTCAAGGCTTTGGGGGCAGGAGGGATCTGGTTGGAGTAGGTTCTGATGATACCAGTGAGCCTGCCCATGACCTTGGACCCTGTTTTCTCCTGGACACATTGGCCAGCTCTTGCTAAAGTACTTGCTGTGGGCGGCAAGGGGATCAGGAGCAAGAAGGATGGGTCATTGTCAGTTGACCCCCAATTTAGGCCTGGCTGCATACTGGGGCTGAGTTGGTTGCTTAGCTTGATGTGAGAAGGTCAGCACCTGGTCAAGGGGCTCTGACAGGCACAGTGGGGCTTCCAGAGGAACCTGGGGTTCATAGAGAGAAGAGTCAAGAGGTCGAGGCATATGCGCTGGCTTCATCCATGGGTTTATTTATTAACTTTTCCCATTTATGAAGACATACCCCAAATCCCAACTGAGTGAATTTCCTGGCAGTTCAGGACATTTTCTCCTGGCAAATGGGCCAGGTTTCTCTGTTCTCTCACAACATCTTCTATTTCTGTCCTCTAAATGCATTTACAAGTCTTCAGGCCCCAGCTGAGCAATCACAAGATGATCACTTACTCCAACACTAATTGCCGAGCCCTGGCTTGGCGGCTTTTTTCTAATTTTTTTTTGGGGTGATGGCTGAGAAGTCTTTTCTTCTCCCTTATGTACAGAATAAAAAGCAGGAAGTGAAATCACTGTGCCCTGTACCAATGTCAAGTTATCCAAATTGTTCTGATTGGTTCCATTGTCCCCCACCCCTAAGCTGCTGTTGCATTAGTCAGTGTAATTCTTCCTTATGCCTGGAAATGAACCAATGATGTTAAAGCCAAGTTGTCTGCCACAAAGAAGGCTGGAGATTCAGACTCTTGGATCCTACCTCAAGGTTTATGAGTGACTGAGCATCTCCTCTTGACTGCTTCAGTTTTCTCTATCTTTTATTGAATGTGAAAAAATAAAATATTGATTTGTATACATCAATGGAAATTCTTTGAGAGACTGCAATATTCTTGACCTTTATATCCTTTCCCTGATCTTAAAGATTTTGGATTAAGGATTCTTAAGGATAAAGATTTTTCCAAATTGATGCTTGGAATAGCTGTTTGTTAATCTGTAAAATGGGTGTAATAATAATGCCTACCTAGGGATGGGCTGCAGTAGAGATTAAATGACAGGAGGCACATACAACACTTAGCCCAGTGCCTGGTAAATAGGGTTCAGAAATGGCAGTTGCTAATAATGGTAGTAATTACTGTTATTGGTGGTGGTGATGATAATAGAATCAAAGAGGAGGTGTTAGGTAGCCACTACTTTATCTTGGAAAATCTGGATTTCTGTCCTACAATGCAGTCTATCTCTCTGGTGACTGGAACACTCATATCTGCAGTCCCTGGTGTCTTTCTTCCTTGAACACTGGTGAATAAACCTGATAGATTCTCTGTTCTCTCCATTTAGTCCCCTGCTCTGGACTCTTTGTAGACCTCTCTCAATGCTGTTAGTTTCAGAAAGGACCCAAGCAATTGCAGTTGATGAGCTTACACTTTATTTCCATCTGATTTGAGATCACATCTACCAGCACTATTGAACTTGGGTTGTGTCCTCTGCAGCTGGCTCAGCTCTTCCTTTTTGGGGTTTGTTTTCACTGGCATGGCTCACACGCTGGCTGGAGCTCCACTGGGGTCCCCATAAGTAGAACAACGTAGATGTCTGTCTATGAACCGCACTCAAAAGATGGTACTTTCCCTCATCTGTAGAGCACTTCATGGTTTTCTAAGTGCTTTCTCATACATTATTTCATTTAATTCTCGTGGCCATCCTGGGGGAGGGGGACTGTGGTTAGCAGCCTTCTTTTATAGCCCAGGAGACAGCCTGGAGAGGGTCTGACTTGTAAGCAGCAAAAGTGGAACTGCCAAGAAGTCCTCTGATTCTCTTTCCAGGAATCTTTCTGCTTTATCTCATGGGACAGAAGGGGCAAGTTTTTCACTGAAGCAATTAAAAAAAATTTATTAAGGTATTTAGAAAATTGCATAAAAAATGCTGGTATCAGAAGAGAAGAGGGAAAGGCTAGTGTTGATTGAGAACTTACTGTGTGCCAAGGGCTGTGCCTGGGGCTTTTCTAAATACAATCTCGCTCCACGCAGTAATTGTAAGTTTGGGTTCCCCTACCCCCCTTTCCTAGATGAGAACACTGAGACTCAGAAGTCGTAACTGAGTTCCCCCAAGGTCACGTGGTAGTTAGTGGAACAGTCAGGGTTTGGATTCTGATCCCTTTGACTCTGAAGTACGTGCCCTTTTCTACATCCCAGGTGTGTTTTATCTCTCTAGTTTTCTCAGCAAGAACTCCTTATGGGAGGGGTGGGGGTCTTTAAAGTTTTATTACAGAGAGCTGCTCTTTCCCCTGGGAATTTAGCACCATCCATCCTCAAAGAGTTCTGTTGAGAAAGCTCTGTTTAGTTTCTTTTCCTATTCAGGTCAAATCCTTTAACAACAGTTACATTACAACCTGAATATCTTTATTATAAAAGATTTCTTAGCATCAGCCTATGGCCCACTTATTTCCAAGAATATGTAATATAAGATTCCAGCAAGCCAAAATAAAAGAATTTATTTAATCCCTTAGAGTTGTTGTGGTGGGCTTTTTCTTGTGTTCAGTTTCTTGCTTTTACCCTCAAAGCTCTGGATGCCACATTAAGTTACTCCTCTCTGTTGTAAGGAAATGTACACTTGATCTTCAGCTGAGAGAGCCAGCCCCAAGCTGACCTGTGTGGGAGTCTGATGGTGTGGGGAGGGGGAGAACGCCCTGATTTGGGCATGATTGTGTCAATTGTGTTATGTTCACAAGGAGAGAAAGTCAGCAATGCTGGGCAGGTGGGAAAGAGAACGTGGCCAGAGTCCCTGCCCTTTCAGGACACGGATGAGGTTATTGGGATGAGAACATGGTGAGATTATTTATCATGTATTGTAAATCACTCAATGCTTTTTATCCTTGAAATAATCCCCATTCTGGGTTCCCAGACAACATGTAGATATTCTATCAGTAGACTGCCTCTCTACCTGGCCATTACCTCTGCGTTGAGACTTTCCTCCAAGTCCCAAAGGGATGTAACTGGCCTACTTGTCCGCTCACTGCTTCTCCACGTGTGTCCTTCCTCCTCTGTTCTACACAGAGGATGTAGCCATTGAGCGCTGTGTAGCTAACAGGAGCACAGGCTTTGGAGATAAAAAGGCCAGAGTTCAAATCCTGGATCTTCCACATCCTACTGGGGCAACTTAGGCAAGCTACTGGACTTCCATGAGCTTTGAAGAGACAGTAAGAGTTCCTACATCATAGGATTGTTCTGAGTCTTAAAAAAGATGACATTGGAAAGTGCTTAAGACAATGCTTTACGAAAGACTCAATATATATTTTTGCTGTTTTTAATGATTTCCTTCCTGTTGGTTGGTCTCTGATTTCACAGAATCATAGATGATTAAAGCTGGCAGGGGCTCTGGAGCTAACCCCCCAAATTTAAATTCCTGCCCCTGTCCTTTAGACTCCTATATCAAACTGTCCACCTGACCTCTCTAGTTGGGGGGCTAAGACACATGTCAGATTTAACTTGGCCAAAACAGAATTCTTGATTTCATTCCATTTCCTTGCTCTAAACCCTTAGTGTTTCTTGTTTTTCTAAGTGGTACCATCCATCAAATTGCTGAGGTCAAGACCTTAGGAGTCATTTTTGACTCTTCTCTTCCCTTTACCTGCCATCCTCCACCCTTCTGTCCCTCATTTCACCGAGTCCTTAAAACGTTTTATATCCATATCCACTTCTCTTGCCTTCCATGTCTTAGTCCAAGCCACCACCCTCTCTTCTGGCTTTATGGTAATAACCTCCCAGCTGATGTTTTGCCTCCACTTTGCCCCATACATTTTTTTCCAAACACAGTTGCCAGAGTGATACTTCAAACACATAAGTCTGATCGTGTCACTCCGCTGCTTAAAGCCCTCCAGTTACTTCCCACTTTACTTAGAGTGAACGCTAACCCCTCACCAGGGCCACAGGATGCATGTTGATTTGGTTTCATCTCCCTCTCTACTCTCCTTGCACTCCTACCCCTTGCTCTCAGCCTATGAACCTCCTTTCAATCCCTGGAACATGCCAAGCTCATTTCCCGCTTGGAGCTTCTGTACTTGCTGATCCATCCGACCCAGAGGAATCCCCTGCCCTACACATGGCTGTGTCCTTCTCATCAATTGCTCTAGTGTCACTTTCTTAGCCAGGCCTCTCTGACCTCTCAGTCTTAGTAGTCTTTCTTCTCCTACACACTTATCACTCTTTATTACATTATGTGGCTTAATAGTGTCCTCAGCCCTTATTACTTTTGACCATCCTAAAGTATCTCATTCAGTCATGTGTTTCATTGTTTATACTCTGTCTTCCCCACTAGAAGGTAAACTTCATGGAGCAGTGTCTTGGCTGTTCACTGCCATAGCTCCAGCACTTAGAATAATGCCTGTTACATGGCAAGTGGTCCGTAGCTATTTGTTGAATGTATAAGTGACTATAGTCTGACTTGATCATTCTGTGAATGAGAAGATGGATGTCCAGAGTGGAGAAGACTTCTGACCAAGATCCTGGGGTAAGAGCTGGGCCAGGACTAGAACCCAGGTCTCGGTACTGTCAGGGTGACACTCTTTCCACCACATTATCCTGTTGACTTTCCTTGAGTCCTATCTAGCCAGAGCTCCTCAGACTTCTGTCTATGGCAGAAAACATCACAGTCCTGTTTAAAAGACAGGACTTATGGGCAAGTATAATATGCAAAGCACTGATGTTATAAGACTTATAAATAGGACAGAATCATGTCACAACATCACTGTGCTAAAATGTCACATGAAATGTACAATGGAGGCAACTCATCTCCTTGAGCTTTCTTCTCATACAGCTCTACTTGCTCAGAAGCTTCCATCAAACCTAGTGCTTGAGCTGTTGCCTCTAAATCCTATCAACCAATTTGGTTATTTTGATGAGTAGTTGAATATGTGCTCTTGAACCATACTGCCTGAGTTTAAATTTTGGCTCTCTCATGTATATCTGTATATCTTGGGCAAATTACTTAACATATCTGCATGTCTGTGCCTTAATCTCCTCATTTGGAAAATGGGGATAATATGGTTGTTAACAAGGTTAAATGGGTTAATGCATGTGAAGCATTGAGAAGAATGTCTGGCCCATAATAAGAACCCAATATATATTATCTGTTATTGCTGTCATTATTCTTTAGGTGACATTGTGACAGTCATCTTCTCAGTATGCAGCTGAATAAATATGCATCTTCTGTGTTCCCCCCACAAAATACTGCATATGTGTATGTATTAGGACTAGGTTCCTAGCTTTAAAGAACTTACCATCTATTTGGGGAACATGGGGCCTTGACAAAGCCAGGACAGTGACTCCTAATCTTTTTATTTTTTTTTTTTGAGAATGTGATTACAGCTATGGAATTTCTCCTCATAAAGAGCTACACACACACACACACACACACACACACCATTTCTCACACTTCCTTTGGACCCCGAATTAAGAACCCTGTCCAAGGATGTCCTAGAGAAAGGTGTATGGTGGTTGGGATGTGTGGTTTACACCTAGCAGGTCTCAGCTATTTAAAAAATATTATTCCAGGTGTGACAAATGAGATTTATATTATGCCATATTCTTATGCGCATAAAAGAATTCCTTCATAGTTTATAATCTCCCCTATGGTTAAGATGAATCAGGAATATATTGAGTATGGGGTTTCTTTTTGGAGTGAGGAAAAAATGTTCTAAAAGTGATTATGGTGATGGTTAGACAACATTGTGAATATACTTAAAATCATTGAATTGTGCATTTTAAATGGGTGAATTGTATGGTACGTGAATTATATATCAATAAAACTGATGAATGTGCCTGAGTATGCATGCGTGTGTGTGTGTGTGTGTGTGTGTGTGTGTGTCTTGCGTCCCTCCTTAGCAGAAGCTTTCAGAGCTTATGTGTGGTCTGTCATGTCTCTTTGCCCTCTGCCATGGCACAGAGGATGTTAATGTTGCAGACGGAGGCTGTTCCATTAGCCTGAGTCTCACTGGGAAGGTGATGGGAACAAAGCCACAGCTGACCTGCTATGGCCGTGCAGTATGAGGAAGAAGTAAACTTTTGTTGTTAAAAGGTAAAAAAAGGAAAAGATAAACCAGGAATGACAGTGGCTGTAACCAGTGCACGGGGCGGGTGGGCTCCTGGGAGTGCATAATAACTCTCGGTGCCTTAACTGTCATCCTGTTCCTTTCTCTCCTACTCAAGAAAGGATCTCAGAACCTAAGGGAGAGGGATGCAAGGATGACTTTGAACCTTCTCTAATTTATACGTATAAAGAAGTAAATTGTAGACAGGAAGTTCTTTATTAGAGGTTCTGTATTGGAGGTTGTGGGTTGTTTGTGACACAGCTCACACCTTTGATGCACTGCACAAACGGTTGACCTTCTCCAGTGTTCCAACACAAGGTGGTGGAGGGGCCGCTGGTTTAGACTTTAAGTACGACTGTGGATTAGAGGTGGGCTGGAGTGGCTGGGGAGGCTTCATGGAGGAGCTAACAGTGGCTTTGGAGGAGGTGTGGGTTGGAATCGATGGACAGCTTGCTTATGGCACAGGCTGCGGCTCACTGTGGGGTGAGAACAGCCCTTTTCCCTTTTGGAATTCCTCCCAGAGCTGTTTAGACACGTGTTCATGGTTCCGGGCCATCGAGTCTGGTCAGCAGGTAAACTCTGAAAGAATTCCAAGGGAACAGGCTTTAGAAATGGAGCCATTTGTCAGTGGAGTAGGATTTTCACAGATCTAAGGGTTTGGGAAGCTTGAGTCAGGACTGCATGCAGTGGTGTGTCTTGGTGGTCTCCAGGAGGGGAGAAGATGCTGGACTTGGGTCCACGTGAGTGTGGAGAGGGGCTCAGTACCTGGATGGCTTTCAGTTGTGAGAGGTACCATTTGGCTCTGCTGGTGCTGGGTGACCACATCTGGCACATTGCTGCTCTTTCTCTGCATTGTTCTATGACCTTGGTAAGCTGTGTAACCCATTTAGTCTGTTTACACGTCTGTAAAATGAGGCAGTGTTATAAGTGGCCCATACCTGGCCTCATTGCATTTTGGGAAATTCTTTCTGGAAGAAAGGTGGCATCTGGGCCATCAAGGGGCAGGGCCAGAGGAAAGCTGTTGTTGGCTTTATTTTGGCCCTCCCCTCCCCCTACTGCCCTGGAGGGGCAGGCATTCCAATGCGGTGAGTTCCAAGGACATTAGTGAAGCACTGACTGTATGCCAAGCATGCGTCTATGCACCTTATATGACATTTTATGCTCATAATAGTAAGTAGACATGATTATTGTTCCCATTTTACAGATGAGGAATTTGAGGCACAGAGATGTTAAGTGACTTGCCTAAGTTTACACAGCTACTAAGTGGCAGAGACAGAAGCCAACTGTAGGTGGCCTGCCTCTAGAGCTCCAGAGCCTATCGTCTTAATAACTCTATTCTACCATCCATTGGCCGTGGCCACCTCAGGTCCAGCCTGGGCTGGTGTCAGTTCTCCAGAACCCAACTGGAGAAGAGGGTCAGGCAATAAGCTTCAGAGCAGCGCTTCTCAGAATAGGGGAAATTTTGGGAGAAGGACTATGGGAGAGTACTAACGGAGTCCTGAAACCAAGTCCTGCTTTACACCTGGTGGCCGGCAGGGCCTAGGTGAGTGAGCGATGCCCCTTAGCCTACTGGCTGGTACTCCGGAGGGCCATTAGCAGAGGATCACACAGGGTTGGTGTTCAACAGAGAGATGAAGCCTAATGATGGAGCAGATGGAGGTAAATCTGTGCTTATGATATATGGATGTGAGAGCAGCAGATTCTGAACCTGCCCATTTCCAGGAGGCATGGGGCTGCTTTCCATGTCACCAGCCCTGGCTGTCTTTGGCCCCAGTCCCAGGCAGGACTGTGTCTGTAGGTGGCAAACCCCATTACAAAATCCGGGAATGGGAGTGGGAAAGGAGAGATGTGGACCAGATTAGATCAACTCTATGGCCCCTGCCCTGACATTCCAAGATTTTGTGCCTGTGTATGCAGCTTCAACGCTTGACACCTCCTAGCACAGTTGAGTGGTGTTATTTCTGTAGGTGTGTCTGGTGCCTGCATTCTTCCCATATCTCAGCCCCTGTGACATCTGATGACACCAGGCAGAGCCTTTGTTGTTCCTCTTTTAAATGAGTCCTTCTTGCTCCTATTGAATCCAAAAGGTGAATGCACCAAGCTCCGGGTTTTCAACCTGGAATTTCTTAGCCTCCACTCATTTATAGGCTGCCTCCAAAGAAAGTCAATTTCCAGTCTCCTCACACCCTCAGTCTCCTGGTTGATTGCCTCTCTGGGGCACTGGAAAGGATTTGCTTCTTGTTCCCTAGTGAGGCAGGTGGCAAGCTTCCTAAATTGAGTTTCTTTTTTCTTGCCCATTTGTGTCTCTCCTCCAGACTCCCTGTGGTCCTAGGATTATTGATGTCCCCCCTGATAACTTTTTTCTGTTCACTTTGTTTTGTGGCCAACATTCTGATCCACCCGGGGCAGACCCAACGTCACCCGGACTGTGGCACCCACCTCACTCGCCAGCCAAAGTGTTTGTGAAATTTTGCAGTTCTCTTAGTTGAAGCCCTACCTTCACCGTAGAGGCTGTGTTCTTTTTGATTTCGGCTATCTCCATTCTCTAGGATCCTCTGGAACTTGAAGAGTTTTCTTGTAACCTTGTCAGCTTTGCCTTCTACAGACTCTGTCTGATGCTGAGTAAACACTCTGGCCTCTGGGCTGTGTGTTCCTAGCCTTAGGGATTAGACCATGTGCCCATATTTTCCAGCCCTGATTATTCTCAATAGATTTTCTTTTCTTTTTCTTCCCCCTCCCCTAAGGCTTCATTACTTCCCATTTGTCCACATCTCTTGTCTCCATTTTTCTTGTTAAGGACAGATTTAGAAAATGAGATTAGTCTCATGGCTATTTTGGAGTCATCATTAATTTTTCTCCCTCTTCGTTCCTTAGCCAGCAGTCTTGTGTCTCTTTCTCCCTGGTTTCTTCTTGGTATATTTGCAGAAGTCTCTTTTATTCCAGGGTTAACCCCTTTGTCTCTTGGGCCTTGCCTTGGTCCTCAGAGGCCTCTGCCCTTTCCAGGTGGTCTTCCAGGTGATCCAGCTATTGTGACTGTTCTGGGTTGGAAGGGCATTGGGGCTCCCAGAGAGGGGCTAAGCCATGCACTGCCACTGACTGACCTCATTCCTGGCTGCCAATAGGGACTGCTCCCCACATTCACCTTGAAGCCTACCTGAGGAGTCCAGGACAGACCTGAAATATACCTTTGGAAAGGTGTGTGTCTCCCCATGATGTGCAAGCTCCTTGAGGGACAAAGACTAGGTCTTATTAAATCGTGTTTCTTTAATATTAAATACATGTTTGAAGTATGAACGATGGAATGAATGAATAAATGAGGGAGTCAATGAAAGAGTGGAAACAACAGGCACTTTGGAGGGGGACATTGGAACTCCAACTTTACCAACTGTTTAACTTTGTGTTCTTGGCCAAGGGGTTGAGTCTCATATCCTTCCCAGAACCCTGGGAAATGACTCCCACCTCACAAGGCTTTCTGTGAGGATTAAAGAGGGAACAGAAAGACCCACCTCAGTGGCTGCACGTAGAAGGTGCTCAAAAATGATCTGTCCCGGATCCTGGAAGCTATTTCGGAAGCTCAGAAGTTCCATGCTTGTTAAAGGCTTTTGGAAGCCCAAGCTCTAAGCACCTGGATCTCAGCCTTCTCTGGGATTCTGAGCCACTATATGGGGAGACCAGACATTCAAGAGGTGAGAGAATTAGAAAGCCATGTTGGAGAGCTGGTTGGAGCCAGTGGAGCCCCTCCCAGGCTTCTGGGGCGATCTCAAGGCCCTGCACCCTTGCCTGCTCATAGGAGGTCTTAGTGTATTGTTATTGGCACAGAAGGTGCTTTATTAGCGTGTTATTGTCATCATCAATGAGGGAATTGAGACAGAAAAAAGGGATAGTAGTGACCTGGAGCCAGGCATGTGGGGAGATGTAAGAGCCAGATTTACAGCGTGTAACTCTCTGATTCCTAAATATCCATTGCTGCCCACTTCAGCCCTAGGTCCCATCCTTATTCCAGACAGATGTTTCTCCTTGAGTCTGGTCATCTCTCCACCTCAGAGTTTACATCTGCATTTATTTAATGTGGTTAAGCCTCTGGCTTTTCCATGATTTTGAAGCCTCCGCCCAGAATAACTCCCATCCTATTTGCATCTGGCAAGGGCCAGTCGGTACAGGCAGAGGGGTTGAATTCTCTAGAGGGCTGCCCCGAGCCTTGGGTATAAGGTACCCTTTAGGACCACCTGCCTCTCTCTGCAAGATGGTGGACTGCATCTGTCTTGCCTAACTGGGGCCTTTGTTGCCAACTAGAGTTACCTGGGGTTGGGGTTAGGGGAGGTCGTCTGAGTTCATTTGACTTTCCATGGTGAGAGGGCCCAGCAGTCCTCAGGGACCCTATGATGATCCTGTTGGGAACCTGAACCCAGAGCTCAAGCCCCCAGGAGTCTGGTGGCCTGGCCCTTCTGCTGCTCCTCACGCCCTGGTGATGGTCAACGCGTTGTTATGAGCAAGTGGAAACAGTGCTGACCTGTTTTCTTTAGATAGCAAACAGGTACTCTCCTCCCCTACACCTGTCACCTGTTTCTTCATCTATAAAATAGATCTAATCCTGTTGTCTGCATTTTCCCCATAGGGTTATTGTGAGGGTTGAGTGAATAACGTCGAGAAAGGACTTTAATGAGTGTGGAACCTGAGCACCTGACAGGATATTCAAGGGGACGTTGTGTCTGTAATTGATTTGCTGGCTTTGGACATTGCTGAGTTGTTGTCTCCTTGCCAACCTCTTGGGTGCTTGGTGGCCACCAGCAGATGCTGCCGTGGGATGCTGTGAGGGGGTATCCTCTAAACATTGGATTCTAGGGAAACTTGACCAAAACGGTTTATCCTCTTGGGTTTGGCTAAAAACAGAGACAAAAAAATGTGACTCTCTCTCGGTTTGGAGATCAAGTTATAAAGATTTAGTAAAGGATGTTGCTGATGCAAATGACTTCAGCCTCCTCCCTTGGGGTAAGCATCCCCTGTCCCTGAGCCTGGCATTTACCCATTGATGTTTTGTGCCTTAGAGTCCTGTCAAGTCCACTCACAGTAGCCCTTGGGGTCATGTGGTGCTTTCCTGAGACATGAACACATTAATTCCTGCCAGGAACATCTACTGTGGTCCTACTGTGTCTCAGGCAAACCTGCCGAGGCGAATTGCATTTAGGTCTTTGGCTTCAGTGGGATAGTCTAGGGGCAGGAGAGGGAGGCAAAGGATAGAGGCAGTTACTCTATGATGTGATGGGGACTAAGGAGCATTTAGCAAAGGCAGGTGATACATCTTTTGGGAAGGGAGGATTACAGTAGGGAAAGCCCCCTGGGGTGATGAGAGACAATCTGAAACCTGAGGGTAGGAGTGAGTCAGCAGCTGAAAGAGCCTTGGTGGGGGTATGTGGGGTGGAGTATTGGGTGAGGCCTATTCCAGGTAGAGGACAACCTGAGCTGTATGTCCAGAAGCCTGGCAGTGAAAGAGAAAGTATGGTGTGTTTGAGGGACCACAGGTCCCCACTGAACCTGGAATCAGGCTGACAGCATAATTCCCACCATCATCTTGCCCTGTGGCCCCTGAGTAGGCGGTACAAGAAGGTTAGAGTCTTTGCTTCTAGCTTTCCTGTCTCCCAGGTTGGTCTGTGATCTGAGACCTCTCTCACTAAGGCAGTGGAGCTCCACGGAGCTGTTCGTATTAGGGAGAGCCAGAGCAGGAGGGGGGTCAGGGCTGCAGAAGGACAAGGCCCCTCCCTACGTGCCCCATTTGCTGCCAGACAATGGGTGTCTGATGCTTCCATGCCTCCATCCAGAGGGAGGTCTTGGCACTTCCCCGTCCAAGGCCCCAGCCTCCCTTATGTACCCCTGTCCTAAGGGCCACAGCATCCTAAGAGGTGTCCCTGGAGCTGCCACTCTCCATCCTATCCCACATTTGTTTTCCCTGCAACTGTCAAGGAGATGGTTTAAACATTTCAATCTGGTCCTCCTAAATGTGGCTTTGATGCTCTTAGGCTAAGAGCCAGACTTGCTGTCTCAGTCTACCAGGTGAGCCTGTAGCCTGGGCAGAGATGGGGTGGGACAGCGAGGTACGGGCCTAGGAACCCCCAGCCTCAGGGCCCATGCACATCTCCCACTCTACCTCTTCTTGTGCTCTCTGCTCCCGCTGCACCGCGCGTCCCTCCAAACCTCCAAGATGCCCCCCCAACCCCCGCCCCAGCTCATGGCCTTTACCTGTGCTGGTCGCTTGGAGTGGAAGGCTTTCATCCAGCCCCCACTCTCTTTAGTTAGTGCTTACTCCTCCTTCCAGTTGCAGCTGGAGGATCCGTTGAAAGCTTCCCATTACTTCCCCCGCCCGCCCCTCCCAACCCAGATGCTGTTCCTGTCACTCTCCTTAGGTCCCTGTTCTTTTTCTTCCATTGCACTTGTCCCAATAAGTATACATTTGAAATTCTTACTTATACTTTTAATTATGTGATGTTTGTTGTCCCTACTGGGCTGAAAGCTCCCTGAGGATAGGCATTTGCCTCTTTCCTCTACCACCCAATACCCAGCACTTGGCTAGCCCTGGCATATGGTAGACATGCCAGTGGATGAATGAAGGGATGACTCAGTGGAGGGGCTGTGTGATCATTTGCTTCCTTTTTCTCATGGTTAGGTCCAAAGCTCAAAGGTCTCCAGTGAGTTGGGCACAGCCACAGGACAGTAGAAAATAGGCTTCTGCCTTTGAGAGATTGAAAACCCTCCCCTGATGCTCATTGAGCCTGGTTCCATGTCGTGTTGGTGCTACTCAGAACCAGGTGCTTCCAGCAATGCCTGCTCCTCAGGGGAGTTAAGGAGGATGACATTACCACTCGCACACCCTAATGTCCTCCTCCAACAGTGAAAGGGCACTTTGGTCCTCTTGTCTTTTTCTACATCTTGTGAGCCTAACCATGCCCCAGGGAGCGGGCAGCTCACCACCTCCAGGTGGCAGTGGGGCTGCCCCTCCATGTGCCAGTTGTCCACCTGCAATCAGGAGCCTCTGTCACTGCCAACAAAGGTGGTGTTTGCAAAGAGCAACTGTGTGCTCCTTATTTATTGTGCGGAAAAGAAAACAAATTAAGGCCTTGTAATTATACAGTCAGGCATGTTCTTAAATGAAGCTTAAGCAGTCAGAACTCCATTTAGAATATTAATAATTGCATTCCCCAGCCCTGATCCCCAGCAGCTCTCTCTCTCTCTACTCTTTCCCTCTCCTCCCATCCTCCCTCACTCCTACTCCCCTTTGGCTCTCTCATTGGTGCAGATCTCTGCTTGGACCCTTGCAATCTCTGGAAAGCCTTGCTCGCTGGCTGTGACTAGGCATGCTTGAGAGCCCATGTTGGTCTCTTCACAGATCATCAACAGCATTTATTAAGTGATTTCATAGGTATGGGGCTGTACTAGGATTTTCTTGCCCCTCCCCTTTGGTTAAGCATTGAGAAGAGGCAGCATGCTGTGTTCGAAGACACAGCAGTCGGTCAGAACTGGGCTCCATTCCCAGCTGACCCACTGCAAGACCTTGGTCAAGTCATCTGATCTCTCTGAGCTGGTTCCTTCCCTAGTGATAAAATCCTCTCCCTCATAGGCTTGTTTTGGGACTTGGATGAGATAATGCATTTGAAGTCCTGGCACGTAGCAAGTTCCTTACAGATATTAGATCTTTTCTTTTCTATAGCTCTGCATCATTCCAGAATTTTATGCAATGTCTTATTTCTATTGTACTGGATGCACACTTTCATTAATGTGCCTAGAGCATGGTAGGCACCTCTTAGGTCTCCCTAAACCCCTGTGAAACAAGTGGATGTGTCTGTGTGGGGCCCTGTGGTTGGTCATAGAGTGGACATTGTCACCACGTGGTGTGCTGTTGTGAGAGTCTCGCTGACATGTTTCCTCTTAGAACTAATGACTAATTCTGTGAGCAATATGCTCTCATAACCAACATGGCCATCGTGCTGTATAACCACTTCACAAAAGTACCATCTCATTTAATATGCAGTGTGAAGGTGAAGTAGCAATTACTGTCAGCCTCATTTTATTGCTGAGGAAATAGAGAGTGAATTGCCCAAGGCCACAGAGCTAGAAGGAGCAAAGTGTGGACCAGGACCCAGGGCTGAAACCCTGAGTCCTTTGTCTTTTCTGCTACGCTGGGCTATTTCTTGAGTCTTTGTTGATACCCAGGAGGAGACTCACCTGGTTTCTGGATCTCAGGGTCTTGGTGCTGCTCTGAGACGTCAGCTTGGACCTCCGAGAGGTCTTGGTCAGCTGCTCCGTAGATCAGTCACCACCTTGCTCTTTCTTTTAGTTTCCTTTCCTTGATTGGGGAACACATACCAACACTGATTTGACTGGCAATTATGGTAGTTGGGTCATTGCCAGAAACTAACTCAAAAGTAGTTTGAAAACATTCAATGTTGTTCGGTTCTGAGGTGATTGCATGGATAATGCTATGATGGGCCTTGTTAGAGGCAGGTAACAGGTGCTTTGGAAATGCCTCCCCATGGCCAGCACTGGGACTTGGGGATGGGGGAGGAAAAGAGATACTAAGGCAGGACTTGGTCCAGTTGCAGCTGGAATGTTCAGTCTAGTTGGGAAGGTAAAATCAGCTTTCTTAGACAAGAGATGCCAATATGCTAACATCTGCTGGTTGGTGCTGACCCTACCAGGGAGGGAGATTCTGGTATTCCAGGGATGCTGGGGAAGGATTTGAGAAGGACGTGGGTCTTAAATTTGTCCTTGAGGGAAGATATGCGATATTATATAGGAAGAGGGAGAAAACTCATGGAGTGTGTGTGTGTGTGTGCATTTGAAAGCAAGCAGGGAACAAAGCTAAGACTAAGAGAGAAGAAATATTTATTGTGTTACACTCTCTGCTAGGCACTCTTCCAACAGTAAATCCTGCTCAAATAAGTGATGTTCTTCCTGTTTTACAAATGAGGACTCTGGGGCTCAGAGAGGTTGTGTAATTTGCCCAAGGTCACACAGCTAGAGATATGGATTCAAATCCATAAATGTCTGCTCCAGAACTCATGTTCTTTCTGTTGTATCATGGTGCAAAGGCTGGTTCTCCTCTCTGAGGGTGGTCAGGAGCCCAACTTTCCCAAAAGAACTATTGAAAAATGGTTTCTTGTTGGCAGGGAAACTGATATCTTGCTACTACTATTTTTGCTTACTCAGCTTTCAGCCTCCATGTCCCTCTCCATGGAGATTCAGCACCATGGCCAGAGCCCAGGGAGCCCTCCTGGGCACAGTGAGCTATGAACAGCTCCCCAGGCTCCCAGGCCCGGGCCTCGGCCTTGTCTTCTTTGTAGCATCATCACAGCTGCTGGCAGATGACCTGTGTCCTCAAGTAAGTGCCATGTGGCATTCGGGAAGAGCCTAACACATGCGGTGGACAGGTGGCCTGCTCTCTGCCAGCCTCCCTGGTGGGATCCAGATATAAGAAAGGGAGGGGATGCGAGAGAGGTCTGCTTCTCCTGCCTTCTCTCCTCCCAGGCCCAATCCAGAGGGGAAGAGGATTGTGATTTATGACTTTGGTTGCTCTGAGCTGGGGAATTGTCTAGGCCTGTGGAATTGGGAAGGGAACTGAGCTGGAGGGGGGTTCTTTCCTCCAGGGCAGAGCTCCCAGGGTCTGTGCCCCAGGATTGCTATGCCCATCCCTTTAGCAAGCCTGTGCTGCTTCTGTTGATGGGGCCCCAAACAAGTGGACTTTTCATGTGCTTTCTCACAGGAATAGTCAGAGGGGACAAACTGTGGGAGAAACACAGCAGAGCTGGCTGAGTTGTGGTGCTCATGGGTTTATTCTTCATGATGTTGTGCCTTCTTCATTCTTGGAAAGCTTTCACCTGGATGTGCAAGACAGAGTCCCCAACTGGAGGTCAAGACAGCTTCTGGGTTATGTGCATGCACACGCACACACACATACACCACACAGGTGTACACTGTAGTAGTGTGCTAAGGGTGTGGATTCTGGAGTCAGACACGATGACTCAGGCCCTATTTTAACATTACCAGCTTTGTAACCTTGAACAGCTACCTAACCTCTAAGCCATGGATTTTTTTTACCTGTAAAATGAGAATAAATCATAATAATATGGACCATAAAACGTTTTGGGGAAGATTCAGTAGACTAATATCTTTAATATCTAATATCTTCAGTGATTAGTTCCTAACAAGTACTCAATAACAACACACAACTCAAATAGAAAGAAATTTCTATTTCTCATAAAATTATTGCTGTATCTCAATTTTCTTTAGTTTGTTCATAAGATTATCATTAATGATTCTGGAAAGAATCCCCGTAGCAGGGAAAAATGATTAGCAAGTTAATTAATTGCTGGCACTTGTGTTCAAAGCTCAAGGTTTTTTTTTTTTTTTTTTTATTGATGTTTTAATGGTTTCTAACATTGTGAAATTTTGGGTTGTACATTTTTGTTTATCCATCACCATATATATGACTCCCTTCACCCCTTGTGCCCACCCCCCACCCCCCACCCCCGACCCCCACTGCCCCTGGTAACCACAGTCCAGTTTTCTCTGTCCATGTGTTGGTTCATATTCCACATATGAGTGAGATCATACAGTGTTTGTCTTTCTCTTTCTGGCTTACTTCACTTAACATAATAAGCTCCAGGCCCATCCGTGTTGTTGCAAATGGGACTATTTTGTCTTTTTTTATGGCTGAGTAGTATTCCATTGTATATATATACCACATTTTCTTAATCCAATCGTCAGTCGAGGAACACTTAGGTTGCTTCCACTTCTTGGCTATGGTGAATAATCAAAGCTCAAGGTTTTAAGTGAAGTTGAGGTCAGCCACAGTAATCCTGGTCTAAGAAAGGTGTAGTTGAGTTTGGCACCCTGTTCAATGAAAGATTTGTGAAATTCAAACTGTTCAGTGCGATTTGCCTGCATGCTTTTATTTAACAGTGATTGTGATCAGAGTGCAAACTCTGCTTCTGCTTTGTGAAAAGAATTATAAGCAGAAACACAGTTCTCAAATCCCACTGTGGATGGTTGCCCCTGGGAGTGCCAGCCTCTGCCAGGCCCACGTACCCTTGTGCTCGTTCACTCTGCTCTCCTCTCTCTCCTTTCTCTAAGTCTCAGTTCAAAGTGCCTTGTCTCTGTAGGCAGATGCCCTCCTGTGCCCAGTTTATATTCGACCTTCACACAGCCTTGGGGCAGGTGAAGAAACAGCTGCTTGAGAATCTACATGGAACCAAGTGGGGTGGAGTTGGCTCTAGATTCCATATATTCAGTATGACATAAGAGTTCTTATCTCATGTCTTCCTTGCATAAGTGTCCGTGGACTCTGCCCGGTCTCTGCAGGAGAGAGGCCGTGGGGAATAGGAATGAACACTGCTTTCCCCAGGTATTTTGCACGGTTGGACAACAGAGGCCAAAAGGCTGTGCAGGGTATAAATTACAGGAAACAGTGCTGTAATGACATTGTTTGGTGAATAAATTACAGCCCTGAGTCATGAGGCCAATAACAGAGATGGAGCAGAAAAGTCTAATTAAAAGGAGAAAAGAGATGTTTTCAGCTGACATTGGAAGTGAGACTGGGATGGAGGTACGGTGGGTGGATGGGGCCAGCTGGCCTCTTCCCATGGCTGTAGCTGAGAAGAGACGACACGGCTGCTGCTGGCAGTCAGGGAAGGTGAGAAAGGAGGCCAGTGCCTCTGAAACTGAGGAGGGAAGAGAGTGGAGACATGGAGGATTTTAGTGGAAGCAAAGCCACTTGAGCTTTGGAAATAAGAACAGCTATAGGATCCTGGACTCGGCAGCAATTTAGAATAAGCTGGGATGGGAGCAGTCTGTGTGAAGACGGATGAGAACCTGGGGAGTAAGGAGGAAGGTCAGAAGTGAGGCTGGGTCTCCTTGGAGTCACGGGCTTCTGGGGATTGTTCTCCAGGGTCTCCTGTATTCTTCAACTCTGGATTTTCTTGCAAATACCCTCTGACCTGCCCTTTCTAAGGATTAGAAATAACAGGAGATTTTAGAGCAAGGACACCTGCCCTGGGCCAGCTGACATGCATGGATGTGTGGGCTGTGGTCAGGCTGACCGTATCCCCCCTCCCTGCGGGGCCACCAAGGGTTCAAGACCGTGGGGAAGGTTCAAATTCTGAACCACAAGCAAAACCTTCTCAGACAGGCCCCCTTCCCCAGATTCTTCGGGAAACATAGTCAATGAGCAGATTTCCATGGAGGAACGTGTCTTGTTCACCCCGTGCACCAGTGTCTAGCATTGCCTGGTGTGGACTAGGTACCAAATTAGTATGTTTGCAATGATTGAGGGGGTGGAGGTCACCTTACAACATAGTAAAAGCTGAGTTGATACTAAAACTTATTTCGTCTAGAGAATTTGCTTATCTGTTTTGTTCTGTGCTGTAAACCAACACCTAGAAGAGTGCATGGCATGTAGTAGGAATTCAATAAAATTATTGTCCAAACTGGGACAGTTTTGAGAGTGAAAGGGGAACTAACTAGATGGGATTCCAGGATGACACGTGTGAACTGGGACTACTTTGGGAAACCAGGATGTGTGGTCCCCTGTCATTAGTACTTATTGAATTAATCTAGCATCCTTGGAACTATTGAAAGAAGGGTAAAGTATAGGGTTTGCCTCCTTTTAGCCAAATTACTTCCATTTATCCTTGGGCTCCTTCAACTAACATTTACTGAATGCCTACTACATGCCAGGTCTACTGCTTGTATCAGGGATACAAAGACACAGAGAAAAGCCACTTTGTCGCTCTTAGGATGCCCACTGTCTGATAGGAAGCCAGACTGTTGACAGATTATTTGACAATGTGACAAGGGCTGAACTAAAGGGATGGACAAAACGCTCTGGGAGCATGTGAGTGGGAGAACTGATGGTCTGGAGGTGGCGGTCAAGAAGGCTTCTTAGAGGAAGGATGTTTCAGGGAGTCGTGGAGGATCTGTTGGAATTGGCCACGCATTCTGGGAGGAGCCAGAGGGTCAAGGAAGGCTGTCTGGGACAGAGAGCTCATTCCAGATCAACTCAACAAGACCACGTTGCTGGATGCTGGGAATAGAATTGTGACCAAGACAGATGAGCCCTTAACCTCACAGACTGTGTGGACTATCTGCCATCAGATATAGTATCATTTAATCCATCAGGGTATGATGGGGGAATTACTGTGTGAGATGGGAGCCAGGAGAAGGGGCACCTACCCCAGACATGGGGTGGTGTCCTTGTGAGATGCTGACCCTGGCAGTGCACCAGGTGGGGAGAGAGGCTTCCAGATACCCATGTGGACTGTGAAGGGGAAGCTGATGTGCTCCTTTCAGGTCCGCCTCCCATTCGGTGATAATGGGGTACCTTTCACCAGCCCTCCTGTCTCTGCTATTGTTGCCCTGGCAAACACAGTAGCCCCAGGACTGGGCCAGGGCAGCAGCTGCTCTTGGGCAGAGGTGGGAGGTCCAGAGGTCTTCCTGGTCTGCCTGGAAGTCTCAGGATAGGGAGGAAGAGGCTGGGGAAAGATGGTGGGTAGACAGGAAGCCGGAGCAGGAGGAGGGAGCTGGGGTGTTGCTGAGATGAGGCCCATCTGCCTCCCCATCCAGAGCTTTGAATGTAATATGAAAATGTTCCTCGTTATTTTCCTTGGATGAGTTTGCTATCCTGATGATATTAATTATTCTTAAAGGTCAACAGTGCTCTTTCGAATCCCCTTCTGTTCTATCGTGTAATCAGTTAATTAATTGGAAACCATTTAGCAGCGTCTGCCGAGCACACTGTCTGGTGCGAGTTTCCTTGTTTTGTTGCTCCTGCGGCGATGGTTCCCTCCACGTGCCTGTTTTCTTCCAAGGATTTGGGAACTTGAGTGTGGCCTCCGCCCTTCATCCCTCCCCGTACCCTGGCGGACTCCCTACCTCGTTCACAGTCACTTTGGAGGTGTTATCAGCTTTTTTCTTTGTGAGTCTTTCCTAGAAGTGATAGCCCATTGAGTGCCTACATGTGATGGGCACTGTGTGAGGCGTCTGTATGTTTCATTTTATTTGATACGCACATCTAATGTGGTGGAGATTTTGCTCCTATTTTATTGGGGAGGAGAGGCTCAGCATGGTGAAATGAGCTGTCCAGGAATTATATAGCTAGAAAGTGGCCAAGCAAGGATGGAACCTCCCGGAAGCCTTATGTCCTTGTTTGTCATGGTGCCTCCGAGTGTCTGGGGGAGGAGACTCGGGCTGTTGTGGTAGGGTCTTGTTTAGAATTCTTAGTCCCAGAAGCTGCTGGTTCGTTACAGGTACAAGCATTTGATATGAAGCTGGAGCCCTGTTATTTCTTTATTGTGCTTCCATTTTGCTTGCTGTCTCTAAAATCTGGTGGCTGCAGAGGGAATTCCTCAGCACCTTGAGGGCACAGCAGAAGCAATGCTTGGTAAGAATCCCCCCAGCCCCTGAATATGCCCAGCCCCCAGCACCATGCTGGCACACTAAGAGGCTGACTCGTGCTGCACTCATTGGCAGCTCAGCATGTTTGTTCCCGCTCGGATCTCCTGCCCACATCCCTGCTGGAAATGGGCTCCAGGATGCTCCAGCCCTGTGTAATTGTGAGTGTGACTCTACCAGACCCCTCCCTGCCTGGGGTCTGGACTGAAGGGGGAATATGTAGGTCATCTCTGGTGGACGGCTCCCCACACATTTCCTTGGTGCTAGCAGATGGATCTCCATGCTTTTTGGCTTTCACACTCGGTCCCAGTTAGTCCAGGGGACAGTGGGAAATTTGACTTGAGTTCCCCTTTCAGAGACCAGGACTTCAGGTCCTGCCAGACCTGGGGGGTGGGGAAGGTTTTCCAAATTCTGTTTGAGAACAGTAGGATCTTGTTCTGGTGGTGGTGACAGGTGGGGGTTGTTGGGAGCACGGGAGATGGAACCCCAGTAGCACAGCTCCTCCTGCTACTACTAGTAGGTGGTAAAGAACACAGAATCTGCAGCCGGACTGCTGGGGTTCGGTTCCTGGCCTCTCCTTGCAGCAGCTGCTGACCTGGAGCAGGTTATCTAACCTCCTTGCTCCACGGTCTCCCCTCTGTAAAGCAGAGATGATGAGGGCATGAGGGTGGTGATGATGGCAGCAGCACATCCCTCATGGGGTCCTTGTTGTGTTTAAGCGAGCTCTTACATGTAAGACCTTTAAAGAGAGCTGGCCCAGAGTAATCACTGAGCGTGTTAGCTGGTATTGCTACTACCCCCTGCAGTACCCCAGCAGCCATGCATGAGTACCTACTATGTGTCATGCACTGTGCTGGGTGCATGACATGCATTGAATTCATCTTATTCCTTAGAGCTGCTCCATAAGGCTGATATTATTATGACTTACTATGGTCAGGATGAAGAAACAGATCCAGAGAGGTTCTGTATCTTTCTCAGGGAGGGTCACACAATTTGGGAGGGCTAGAGCTGAGAGTCTGGCCTATCTGTCTGGCTCCAAAGTCCGTGCTCTTTACCACAGCACCAGTGGTCCTCACATGTGAGCGTGAGTCAGCATCATCTGGAGGGTGTGACACAACCCGGGGTGCTGGGCCCACCCACGAGTTTGCGGCTCAGCAAGTCTGGGGTGGGGCCTGAGAATGTGCGTCTCCAACAAGTCCCAGGGATGCTGATGCTGCTGGTCTGGGACCCCTTTGAGAACCTCTGCCTGCCCTGCGGGATGCGGCCTCCCCGAGCAACACAGTGGGGGCCTGAGATTCTCCAGCACACCACCTGGCTGGGCTCTCCCTGCACTGTCCATTCCCATGTGCTCCACCTTAAGTTAATCCGTTACCTGGTTCCTCATGTGATCCCACAACTGAGTCTCCATGACTCAGCCTCCTGAGAAGCTTCCAAACGCCAGTGACGTTCACGTGTCCTCCCCAGCTCTGTGAGGAGGGAGGCAGACAGCGTCCAGCTGCTTTAAATCCACAGGCTCTGGTCTGGGAAGGGGGTGGGACAGGAGGCCGAGCTGCTGTGGTTCAAAGGCACCGGAAGCCCTCAGGCAGCTGTCAGCGAAGCCACTGCAGCTCTGCCCTGGCCACTCCAGAGAGCGGCCTGAGTTAACCCTTCAACCCTAGTTGATGGCACTGTGCTCCAGGCTCCTAGAAAAGTACCTCAGGCTCTGGGCTAAGGTCTCTGCTTCTTGGCTTGTCCTCCGGCCTCAAGGGGACCCACTCTCGGGCAGCCAGGAGCGTGGGCCTCCCTTGGTAGGCCCAGGCACAGTCGTTCCTCTTTGAGAGTGGCTCTGGCCCCGTTGCTCTGTGCCTGTCTCCTCCCTCTCCTCAGCACCACCCTTTCGGCCATTGTCACTGAGGCTGTCCTGCCCCAGCCTTTGGTCACACTCAGCATTTTGGATGCTCAGTCTTGTCACCCTCGCTGCGTCTCTGCTCTCTGTCCACAGTTATGTATCCCCACGGCAGCCTGACCTCCTTTGCTCTTCCTCTCACTTTCTCTGATTTCTAGCCGCCTCCATCCTCCAGGATCGCCAGACATGGAGTTCAAAAAGGCCTCCTTCCTGGAGGGAGTCCCCACGAGTTCCCCTAAAACTGTCTCCAGGTGGTACACCCAGGCCCTGCACTCAGAGAAGGGTGAGGAGGGGCGAGGGCATAGCCAGGCTCGTCCTGCAAGTCCAGGAGCCGCTTCGGGCAGCAGGGGCCCAGTGGGCTCATGTTAGTCAGTTTCCAGTGCTGTGACAGCCTTCTCCAGACTGTCTTGTGGCACCTCCCAGTTGGCAATCCTCCACCAGGTTTCAGACGGGGATTGCCAAGTCCCCTTTCTAGTTATCAGTCATGGCATTTGTTCCCAGGAGGCCTTGTGGGAATTCCTCGGCTCCCGACAGAGTGTCTCTTTACATCTGGACACATGACTGTTTTATTCTCTCATATATGTGTGATTGTCTAACTTTTCAGGACAGAAGGATTCGATAGGAACCAAAGTGAGCTTATCGGGAAAACAGAATTTCACTAGATCAGTGGTTCTGGAAGTCTGGTTCCCAGACCAGCAGCATCACCATCCCCTGGGCACCACTTGGCAATGCAAGTTCTAGGCCAGACCTCCTGAATCAGAAACCTGGGGAGGTGGAGCCTGGTTGTCCAGTTTGTACAAGTCTCCAGGGGATCCTGGTGCCCAAAGTTGGAGGACCTGCCCCTAGATGCCCCCCAGACTCACACTTGGCCTGTGTTCCCTCTGACCACTCATCTTGAAGGAGGGATTGGTTGCAGTGTTGGCCTAATCAGATTTCTTTATAAACAGGCCCAAAGCGGCTTTCTTCTCATAATTCTGTTGTTTTTAAGAGAGCCATAGATTTTCCTTGAATCCCAAGAGTAGATCTCAGAACGAAGACAGGTGCCTGGTCTTGCTTGCTGGAAGGTGATTGGCAGGTGTGTTCTTTCTGCATCTTGAAGAGCAGCGTGGTACTCCTGTCCCTGCCGGCTCCGCTCCCACCAGCCTTCTCTGGACTCATTTTCCCTAGTCCTGACAGTACCTTAGGACAGTTGTCTCACCAGCTCAGGGGTGTGGCCACAGCTGTGCTCCCCTCATGTTCCCTCCTCCCACAATAGCCCTGTCTTTGCTTTAAGTCAGTAATCGTAGTTTGATTTCCCCACAGATGCTGTATGTGTCTTTATTTTCGTCTTGTCACGACAACTCTTGAGTAAAAAATGAATCTGATGCCTTGGCCCCATCACCGCGTCATCGTTCATGTCCTGGAGCCTCTCTTGGGGCGGTGGCCTCCCGGAGCCAGGCCTGCCCTGCTCTGTCCTGGGCAGGGCCATGGGGGGAACGCCCAGTGTCTGCCAGGCCGTGCCCACTGGGCTCCAGAGAGAGCTCGTGTGCTTCAGGGCAATTAGCTTTTGGTTAATTTGTCTGAAAAGAAACTCCCAAGGAACAAAATCCCCCAGAATAGTCTCAATAACACTCAAGGTCTGGTATGAAGCAGACAGCATGAAGGAGCACAGCTGACTTTCAGGCCTTTTCTTGGGCCTGGCAGCGTGGTGGATACCCAGATGCAGGTTGATATCTGAACAAACCCAGCCCCCCAGGCCTCAGGGTGACGGCTGCATCTTCCCTGGACCTGTGGGGCCTTCACGCTCTGCCCAAGCACGTGAGGGTGAGCTGTGATGGGCAGGAGCACAGACACCAGCACATCTCCAGGGGAGTAGATGCTACCTGTTATCTCATTAAAATGGTTTGCTGTGTTGCTTTGTTGAACTGAGGTTTTGTTGATGCTTGAATTCAGGGGGCATTGCCTGGGCCTCTGGCGTTTATTTTGATGGGCTTGGGTGGCTTCAGTCGTGACTGAAGATGGGCAGATAAGGGAAGAGACACCACACATGAACAGCGATAGATTGTGTTTATTGAGGCCAGGCATTGTGCCAGCTGCTTTCTGGACCCTGTTTGCCATACCCCATTTAATCTGCACCACAACTCGAGGGGACATGCCCTAAACTGAGGCACAGAGATGTTAAGTAACTTACTCAGGGTCACTGGGTACAGAAGCCACAGAGGCAGGTCTGGCACCCAGACCCATGTGTTGCCAAAGTTTCATGGGAATTCAGGTGAACTAGCTGCACATTTATTGAGCACTTAGTGTATTCCAGGTGCTATAAAGGATATCAAAGTGAAAAGAAGTGATTGTTTGCCTTCAACAAAAGCAGGCTGTTGGGAGGAGGCTAACGTGCACAGCTGACATTCAAAGCCAGTGGTCTGAGACATGGATTGTAGTCAAGGCCTAGGCAAAAGGCAGTGGGAGAAGGAGGAGGGAAGGAAGGTTTCAGAGTGGGTGGCACTGGCCATACTTAGAACTGTTTGAACTGTGCCTGTGGGATGGAGAGCAAGAGCATGAATGGTGCAGAGAGCAGCAGGTGCAATGGAGTGGAGATGAAGGAGTGCCAGGGAGCTCTAAGGGTGCGGCCAGCCCGGGGTACCGTTCTATCCATGGCGGGTCATTAGGGTTAGTTCTGGGGAGGGGCTGAGGGGCGGGGAGGGAGGGAGGTGATGAGAGAGTATATGAGAACAGGAGGTTGAGGTCATTGCATGGAAAGACTTGAACTTCCAGGTGGAGTCAGGGCTTGATTAGGTGGGCCAAGCATTCTGGAAGAGTCCGGCAATCTGTGCCCAAGTCTGGTCTCCCATGTGTCCAGCCATGGTCCTTCTCCACCCCCTCAGCACGTGGCAAGCCCTGGCCACTCTTTTCCTTCCTGCCCTGAGCTTCTCCAGCCTGAGAGGACACCGGCAGCTCCTCAGTGATGTGGCATTGTACTTGGGGACAACTGGAGAGATTCCTTTCCATACAACAAGCTCCGTGACTGCTGGATTCTGGGACAGATTGGCCCCCGGGGAAAGGACACCTGACTTGGCTTTGGAGAACTTGTAGTCATATTTCTCCACCCGTTGACTGCTCCTCTCGACTGAGGACCTCAGTCAGTGCCTCAATGCCTGGCCTTCCCAGATGGTCTAGTGCTGCCTTGTCCAATATGGTAGCCTTGACCACCCATGGCTAGTGAGCACTTGAAATGTGGCCAGACCAAATTGAGATGTGCTGTGAGTGTAAAATACAGCTGAATTTCAAAGACACAGTACCCCCCCCCCACAAAAAAAATATGAAATGTCTCATTAGTATTTTTTTGTATTGATCACATGTTGAATTGATGATATTTTGGGTTAAGTAAAATATATTAATACAATCAATTTCACCTCTTTCTTTTCACTTTTTAAAATGTGACTTTTAGATAGTGTATGTGGCTTGCATTATATTTCTATTGGCGAGTGGATTGGCACTCCAGGGGTTGGCACATATTTTCTGTAAAGGGCCATGTACTAAATATTTTAGGCTTTGTAGGCAATTTGATCTCTGTTGTAACCACTCAACACTGATGCTCTAATACAAAATTGACTTGTATTAGTTTGCTACTGTAACAAATTACCATAAACTTTGTGGCTTAAAAGCACAAATTTATTCTTATACTGTATATGTCAGAATTCCAACATGGGTCTCACTGGTCTAAAATCAAAGTGCCGGCAGGGCTGTGTCCCCTCCTGGAAGCTCTAGGGGTGAATCCATTTCCTTGCCTTTTCCAACTCCTAGAGGTTATGCACATTCCTTGGCTTGTGGCTCCTTCCTCCATCTTTAAGGCCAGCACATTACATCTCTCTGTCCTTCCTTCCTTAGTCACATCTCTCTCTGCCTTCCTCTTCCACTTTTAAGGACCCTTTTGATTACATTGGGGCCACAGAGTAATAAAGGATAATTTCCCATCTCAAGGTCCATTCTCTTAATCATATCTGCAAAGTCCCTTTCACCATGGAAGTTGACATATTCACAGATTCCAGGGACTAGGATGTGGACATCTTTGGAGGACTCTTATTCCATCTAGAACATGGCCATAGACAACAGGCAAATGAATGGGCATGGCTGCGTTCCAATGAAACTCTATTTACAAAAACAGACTGCTGGGCTGCTGGCCATAGCTTGCTGACCCCTGCATCCAATGGTTAGCGATTCTGCACCCGATTCCAATGTGTGGATCTTTTCCCCACACCACCAAGCAATTCTCAGACCCTAGCTGGGTGTCCTACAAGTCAATTCAATTTTGACACTGTCTACCCAGAGACAGCGTCAGATCCCACAGATTAAGGGCTCGGTCCCACACGACTGCTCCCCTACCTGACACACACACTATTTAGATGCTAATTGAAAGTCCAGATTGTCACCTGTGCTACTGACCAACTGGCTATAAATCAGAGGTTCCCGGGACCCCTTCTTGGGTCCAAATCCAAGGAAACAGATTCTCCCCTAGAGCTACCTTGGATTGGATTAATTTTCTAGAATGGCTCACAGGACTCTGGAAACTCGTTTACTCACTAGATTACCGATTTATTATAAAGGATATTAAAGGATATGAAGCAACAGCCAGGTGAAGAGACACATAGAGCAAGGAGCTGAACAGAGGAGCTTCTGTCCTCGTGGAGTTTGAGGCCTGGCTCAGTGGCACATGGAAGAGTGCTGGTTCACCAACCTGGAAGCTCTCCAAGTACTTTCTTTTTGTTTTTTTCTGGAGGCTTCATGATGTAGAAGTGGTTGATTAAATCATTGGCACTTGGTGATTGATTCAACGTCCAGCCCCTCTCCCTTTCTTGGAGATCGGGGGTGGGGCTGCGATCCCTGGCAACCAGCCCCCTCATCTTTAAGGGGTTTCCAAAAGTCACCTCATTCTCTGAAGCAGTTTCAGGCACTGAGGACAAGAGACCAAATATTATAACAAAAGACGCTCCCATTGCTCTTAGCACTCAGGAAATTCCAAGGGTTTTGAGGGCTGGGAGCCAGGAATTGTGGACGAAGACCAAATATGTATTTCTTATCACAACCATCATTTCTCTAAGTATGTTCTGTGGGATGGTGATATTCATGCTAGACACTCCATGAAGAAGGTTCTGTGGTCCAGAAATTTGAGAGATTCTGTAGACCAGATCCTTCTCTTAGTAAAGGCTCTGAGAAGTTCTGCAGTGAATAAGCCCGTTTAATTTTGTTTAGGACCACATTTTTCAAGCAACATGAGTTTTTTGTCCTTGTAATACCCGTAACATTCTGCAGACCTTGGATTCCCGGGAACATGCTCTGGGAAGCCCTGGTCTAGCCCAGCACAGGGCCTCGTAGAAGAGCCACCTCCAGTCTCCTGATGGAAGGTCGAGACACCAGTCACGTCACTTGAGATTTGATTAGAGAAAGCATTTTGACTTCGTTAAAGTTCATTAAATGAGCCATCCAGTGTAATTTAGCTGAATAAAAATGGCTCAAATGGCTTTAACCCCCACTCCCTTTTACAGCAATTTAATTGAGGGAAAAGCAAATATATCAATGATGTAGAAAAATATTTCTTGGCCTTCCCGAGGAGCATTGGGCGGCAGCACCTGCTTCCTTGCCACAGGCACTGGAGCTTGAGGGTTTGGTTCGTGGGGCCTCCTTGGTGGCTGGCAGCAGGACTCGGTGACGAGACTGTATGGTGCTTCCTTCCCTCCCACCAGTTCAGTCCCAGGAGGTTGGCGGCAGCCCCCTTAACCGCTCCTCATGATGGGCCACAGCCGTCTCCAGTGTGGGGCTGACTGTGCCCAAAAATCTCAAGGTCAAGACTGATGAGGTGTGAGTTCCCTGGCTTCTGGAGAAGTGGGCGGTGGACTGTCAGCCTCATCCTTCTCCCACGGTTTGTTACTTTCCAGCAAACTCTATGTGGGGTTGGTGCTGCATCAGGGAATTCCCCTTTCTTGACCTTTCCTCCAGATTCTTCAGCAATTTCAAAAGAGGCCTGGTATGGTGTGGCAGGAGGAGGGAGCTGGCTATCTCTAAGAAGACCAAGGAGGTGTTTCTCTTATGGGGAAAATTAGAAAAGGACAGACAGATAGCTGAGGGAGTGTTGGACCTTCAGGAAGGAAGAATTGCACTTTCAAAATGCTGCCTTGGTGGATGAACGAAATAAGATTTACATCATGATTATTGCAGCCAGCAAGCCACAGCTCTGGGAGCCTGTGAGATCAGGAGGGGTTTGATCTTTATTGCTTTCTGGTTAATGGTGCTTGTTGTGCTGAGCCCATAAGGTGCTCAGAAGAGTGCTTTTTGCAAACAGCAGGATGAATCCTCTAGGAGAAGTCGGTGACCGCGGCATTCGTCTTTGGAAGGCAAGCTGAACACACCCCTAGTTCTCTATTTTCTCTTTCAACAATCTTTTGTAGGAGGAGACTGGCGGATGCCCAGGGGGAGCTGACCCACTAGACAGATACCAGATTGGATCTTAGCGGTTGGAACCTGATTGGGAAGCTAGTTCCCTAGGATGAGCAGGCATAGACAGAATGGAGGGGGTGGTGACTGAAAATCACGACTAGAGGCTTTTCAGGATCTCAGCTGGGCTGCCAACTTGGCTGTCAGGACTTTGGGGCAAATGTGGGGCTGAGGACAGGTGTATTAGTTTGCTTGAGCTGCTGTAACAAAATACCAGAGGACTGGGTGGCTTAAACAACAGAAATTTATTTTCTTACAGTTCTGGAGGCTAGAAGTCCAAGATCAAGATGTCGGCAGGGTTGGTTCCTTCTGGGGCCTCTATCCCTGGCTCGTAGATGGCCGTCTTCTCCCTGTGTCCTCACATGGTCTTCCTCTGTGCGTGTCTGTGTCCTAATCTCTTCTCATAAGAACACCAGTCATACTGGATTAGCGCCCATCCCGATGGTCTCATTTAACCTTAATTACCTCTTTGAAGGCTCTAATCTCCAAATAAAGTCACATTCTGAGGTCCTGGGGGTTACGACTTCAAGTGATGAATTTGGTGGGAACACAGTTCAGCACATAACAGTAGAAGAGAAAACCAAAGTGAGAGGGTCTGAGGAGACGCAGAGGCAGAGTGACCAGACCATCCAGGAGCTGAAATGGGAGCAGAGCAGACCCTAATGAAGGTTCTGCAGTGCTGACATGAGCAGGTGGGGATGCCAGGCTCAACAGTGCAGGGGAGGGGCGGTCTGGTTTAATCGCACAGGGATGGCAGGGCACCTGCTACCAACAGTCCCTTACATACTTGAGTCCCAAGACATAACCTGCCCCCTGAGCCTGCCTGTACCAGTCGAAGAGGAGGCGCTTCTGACTGTCTGCCCCACCCTTAATTCAGGAGATCCATGAAGCCTTCCATTTTCAGGGTCACTTTTTTTTTTTTCCCTCCCCCAAAGCCCCAGTAGATAGTTGTATGTCGTAGTTGCACATCCTTCTAGTTGCTGTATGTGGGATGCAGCCTCAGCATGGCCGGAGAAGCAGTGTGTTGGTGCGCGCCCGGGATCTGAACCCGGGCCGCCAGTAGCGGAGCGCATGCACTTAACCGCTAAGCCACGGGGCTGGCCCTTTCAGGGTCACTTTGTGGATGGGGCTTAGTGTCCCCTTCTCAACTCTCAGCCCCAAAGGATGTGGTGTGTTTGGGGCAACAAGAATTTATCTGGTTGGCTTCTCTTGGCAACAGGGTCCATCTTGTGTGACCCTCTTCTTGGACAGTAGGATTCCCAGCTTAGAGGGTGACATCCTCCCCAGTTGTGGGGCTCCATCCTGCTGCAGTTGGGTGCCCCCTTTAGGACAGTTCTGGGACTGCTTCCCATGCTGAGGTTTTTGCCTGGGAGGATCCCTGTTCACCACGGGGTTAACGCAGGAGGGGCCTCATCAGCCCCTTCTCTCCTCTGGGTCAGAGTTTGGCCATCTGTGTGTCTCACTCCCTGTTCCCAGAGCAGCCAGTAGCTGCATCATCATCGTTCATTACCCTAGGCCCCAGAGTCTGGGCTGTGCGAGAGCAATAGTGCAGGACAAAATTAATGACTTTGTTTGCTAGTCTCAGATGAGGGATAGAGGGGGCATTGTCACGGAGCTTGATTTTGAGAAAGTGTTTGATGCATTATCTTGTAAAATCTTGCTCACCAAATTAATTCCAATGGTCAGGTGGCTTGGAAGCTGGCCATTGACCCAAGCAAAAGTCAGAAACGGGTGGTAATGGATCTGTTAGGGACGAGGCTCCGGGAAGAGGCTGCTGCGGGGCCCAGAGGCAGGATGGTTCTTAATTAACTCTTGTGTGATGAGCAGGGTAACCAGCCCATCAATAACTGGTGACAGGTGAATATAGGTGAGGTAACAGCTGGAAGGAAAATCAGGGGCAGTGCATTCTGAGCGGCTGGTAATTCTGTTAAAGCCCTGGGCCTCAGCTTCCCCATTCACTTTGCACCGTGAGTGTTTATGAGTGCCTGTGAGGGCAGGATGGCCTGAGGCATGCCCTGCTTGTCTTGTGGTGGGTGTGTGTTTGCCTTACTTGTTCTTTGTGTATATGTTTTGCTCTGGGGCTGGATCCTTCTATTGTGTGTGTATGGTAGGGTGCTGTGTACAGTTGCACAGGTTGTGTGCACTGCACTCCTCCTGGGACCTGTGTAGCACAGTGTCGCTGTCTCTGGGAACACCCACTGCTGCGGGGCCCAGAGGCAGGGCCCAGAGTTGTGAGTGTGTGTACTGGGAGTTTACGTGTCTGTGTATTGGTTGCAAATGTTCCTGGGTATATCGCTTGTTGCCTGTTTTGGAGTCTTTTCGTTAAGGCTACTCAGAGCTGTTCAACTTTGGACAGCAACGTCTGAGCCCCAGGTTCCTCGTCTGTAGCGTGGAGATAATAGTATTACCCGCCTTGTATGGTTGCCGTAAGTATTAAATGAGATCATGAATGCAAAAGTGCTTAACACAGTACCCCATGCTCAGTAAGCTCTTGGTGAATGGCAGCTGTTGATGTGGTTGTGGTGCGGGGAGGCAGGGAGGTGTGAGAAGAGGAGAATAGCTGCGCTGTAGAAGGAGTGAGGGCAGCCTTTCCCTCCAATGAGAGGAGAAGGTGACCTGTGCCCCAGGAGTGCTGCAGTGCGCTCCCTCTGGTCAGAGAACTGGAGGAATCCCAGGGGCCCTTTCTCCTCCCATGGGGCTTGGTGGGTTGGGGAGGTGCGAGAAGGAGGTGAAGCCGAGACCCCCCCCCCCGGGGGAGCAGGAGTCCCTCCCGCTTCCGGGTGTCCCAGGCTCCTCCCCGCCCAACCTGTAATAAGCAGATAAAGCTATTTTCTTATTCTTTATTTGCCCGGAATGCCTGTTATTTTCTTTCCTTCAGAATCCAATTTTCTCTTGACATTTCTGCCTAATGTAGCAAAACATGACCTTTGTGAAAGGACGTTGCTGGCAGCCTGCTCCCCGCCTTGGGCTCCCCAAGAACTCCTGGCACACTCCTGGCTGCTCCTCCCTTGGAGACAGGCAGGGGTGCCCCTTCCTCTGGGACACTCCCACCTCCAGCTTCTCCCTCCGCGGCTGCATGTTCCCCACGGCTCGGTGGATCTGGGGCTTCTGGCTGCTGGCTCCCACAGGACACTGCTGCTCAGCTTTAGAACCACGGGCTTTGTTCAAGCTGGTGCTGGAGTGGGGTGGAGAGCTCAAGGCGGGCTGGGCCGGGTCTAACTTTTGCTGCTGTTGATGATGCTGTTGTGCATAGACAGCAAACCAGGAAAAGCGAAATGAAACAAAGACTCCTACCTGGATGAAGCAAATGCTCCCATTTACTGAAATGTCGTGAAGGTGAATGGCAATGGAGACTCACAAGGTGGTACCAAAACTTGTTGCCCTTGACCCTAAGTTCCGAGCTTCGGGTCTACTACCTAGTGTAAAGTCAGCGACTTGATGGGGGCATGCGTCTGATCCCCTGTTCCACCCTCCCAAGCAGAAGAGGGAACCCCATGGGGAGCTGTGCTCCATTGGTGTCCTCAAGCAGTCATCACACACTTCTGTCATCACCTCCTTCCTCTTGATCAGTCGGGGAATGGAGGAAATTTGTCAGAATACGACACACGGTGGTTAGGGTTTTGTGAACCTGAGTGTGCGGATGGGTTAAGGTCTATGACTTCCAGTGAGAGCCTGTGCTGTCACTCACACCAGTGCTCTACAGCCCTGCGGAGAGGACTGGGAGGGAGTGTCGGGGTGTGGGGCAATCTTAGAGAGGGCTATGTGGGCTTAAGGACTCTGAAAGGAGACAGTGCTGGGTGCAGGGGAGGGAGCAGAGCAACAGATTTGGGGGTCACCTACCTGTGGTTCTCTTCCCTTCTCCACAGTCCCCTGCACCCTCAGAAGAGGGGCTGCCTCCCTAACACAGTCACAGGCTGTCACGAAAGATAGGGCTGCCTCAGATGAGAAGGGAAGCCCAGTCTTGTAGGTTGTCCTTGTGTTTGAGCATCTGTTCCTCTGATGAGCTGTGTACACTCTGTCACCTCCCCTAGCCTGAACTTCTCCAGGACCTCCAGACCCAGGCACCCAGCAGCCTATTTGGTTTCTCTCTTTGGATAGCTAACAGGGGTCTCAAACTTAGTATTTGCAAGGGGGAGGCTCTTGATCCTCACCTCCCCCTCACATGTGACCCTTTTGCAGCCTTCCTCATCTCACTAAATGACATCTCCACTTGCCTGGTTGCTCAAGTCTCTTTCCCTCCCCTCCCAGATCCAATCCAATGGGAAGTTCAACACCTCGCTCGCATGACTGCATCTGCTTAATTATCTCTACTCTCTCTTCTCGCCTGGAATATTGCGGCAGCCTCCTAATTGGTCTGCCAGCTTCCAGTCTTGGCCTCCTATTTTTAAAAATGATAGTTAGATTATGCCACTTCCCTACATAAAACCATCTACTTCCTTCCCGTTGCTCCTTAAAATAAAATCCAAACTCCTTACCATGGCCAGCAAGGTGGGAGTGGCCTGCCCCCCCCTCCTACTCACTGCAGACCCCTCTCCCCTGCTTCCTTCCTCTCTGGCCTCCTTTGTGGCCCCCGGGCCCTCTCAGGTCTTTGCACTTGCTGCTTCCACTGCCTAGAACAATCTTCCCTGGCATTGCTCGTCCTCAGTCTTCTCGTCTCTGCTCCGATGCTACCTTCTCAGGTGCACGCACTTCTCTAAGCACCTGTCCCTCTTGAAGTAGCCCTTTCGCTCTCCAACATCAGTTCCCTGCATCACTTTGTTTATACTCTTCCTTCTACTCATCACAAACTGCAAATCTATTGCTTATTCATTTGTAACTGGAATGTAAGTCCCAGAGGGACCTTACCAATCATCCACCCCCCCATTCCACAGTGTCGCCTATATTTGGCTCTCAACAAGTATTTGTTGTAGAAGTCATTTAAATATAGGTGCACCTGTAAGCATGTGTGTGTAAATAAGACTCTGCGTTTGCATTTATTGCCTATGTGCTTAATAGACACAAATACACACATGCTTGTGTGTGTGTGGATAGATATTTACCTAAGTGGAATCCTTCCTGCCATCCGTTCTCCTCAGTAGATGAGTACATTGTTCCATGTCATTCTTGCAATGTGGAACTGCTGCCTTTAACACATCAAAAGTTGTTTGTTGAGCCTGGCAAAGTAATAACTGTGGGCGTGTTTCTTCTTTTATTCAGAAGACTAATGGCTACTCCTTTTCCCTGTACATCCTAATGAAAATAATTAAATAGCCATTAGGAGGAGAACAGAAGTGTGAACAAAAGGCTGATGACTTGATCATTGATGGGCATGTTTGCTGGGGGAGGGATCAGCTAAAAGGAATGTAGGTGACCTGCAGAGTTGTTTTGTCCTGTGTGAATAAGAATGCTTGTTGGTAAAGGGTACATAGTCTCACTTACGCAGGATGAATAAGTCCAAGAGATCTACAGTACAGCAGAGTGCATAATTGACAATACTGCATTGTATACTTAAACATTTGTTAAGAGGGTATATCCTACGTTAAATGTTCTTATCACACACAAAAAAAATAGGGAGAGAGAGGGAGGAAATTTTAGAGGTGATGGTTAAGTTTTTGGCACTGTTTATGGTGATGGTTTCACGGATATATACTTACCTTCAAACTCACCAAGACGGATATATTAAATATGCACAGGTTTTTGGATGTCAATTCTACCTCAATAATAAAGAAAGGATGCTTGTCGGCTTTTGTACCCTGAGAGCTCTCTGTCCTGTAGAAAGGGAGCTTCAGAAAGGCACCTGGAACTTTTGTTGTTGTGAGAAGCTATGGGAGAATGACCAAGAGAACTCTTGTTTTTTTTGATTTGTAAAACCTTGCCCTTTAAAAGGCCTCAGAATCTTCTCCAAACCTCATCTGTGGACTACTGGCAGACCTATGGATAGCAGAATGGAGCAAAGGAGAAGAAGAACAAAACCAGGTTCCTGTGAAATGACCAAGCTTACTACCAAGAGCATTAATTATGCCAGATCTGCCCTTTAATTTCTCCTTTATTTGTCCGTCTTGCAGAAACCTGTCCAGTAACCGGCTCACCACACTGTCATGGCAGCTCTTCCAGACGCTAAGTCTTCGGGAATTGTAAGTTCGGTTTGAAGACCTTCCAAGTAGTGGAGTTGTGGTAGAGGTGGCGGGGAGAAGTGTCGGGCAGTGGGGCCCTCTGAGGCTGGGCATACACTTGAAGGGGCTCCTTGGGTTGGATGACACGAGGTGTACCATGTTCAGTGAGAGCGGGCCACCCTGTTGCTTGATTTCTGATGCTCTTTCTGGGCAAAATACATTTCAGAAGACAGGAATCTCATCTCTGGGCAGGACCTAGTTTTGTGATCTTTAGGTAATTAGTCATAATAGTATTGATATTTATAATAATAAAGAGTATTTATCAATTTATAATAACATTCATAACATTAACTTTGTAGATTATCAGGTGTGCTTTCATTTACATGCCCTTAGATTTATCATCACAAGCATCATGGGAGGTAGGTATTATTATACCTCCCATATAAAATGTGTTTCTACATTTTAAGGTGAGGGTTCTGAGCCCCCAAAAGGCATGCAAGATGTAGCCAAGATTGCATTGTCAGGGACTGGCAGAGCCAAGACTTGAACCCAGGCCTCTGGCTTCAGATTGCATGTCTTTTTCACCACTCTTGATCTCCTGTCAGCCTATTTGGCTTGAGTATGGGCATCCCTGGTGCCAAGGCCATATATTTATTCAATCTGCCTGTGGCCTGCTTAGCTTTGCTGCATTCTGAGGCTGATCACTGTACCTCTACCCCAGCCAGCCATTTTGCACAAACACACGTTGGATGGGTAAGTGAAAATTTGTGACCACTGCTGGAAAAAAATAACTCATGTTGATGTGTGAGTCATCAGGGTCATCTCTGTGCATGAAGGACAGCATATTATGTTGAGGGAACAAATCAAGGAATAAATTGAAAAGGAATTGAGGCATGGATGAAGTTAGGGAGTCTGGGTTCCAGAGACGCTGCTCATGTGTTCCCATTACTTGGTGACTCAGATCCAAATTCACCGAATGCAGATTGCTTTACTATCTTTATCAAGAGGCAATGACCTTGGATCCCTGCTCATGCCGTTGACCTTTCAGCTTGTTCTCCCTCCACGTGGGAAGACCTGAGTTCACAGATGAGTCAGAAGCTCACCTTTTCTGACCAACTGGGCAGGGAGGGGATATTTACATCCAGCATCCCAATAGCCTATCACCCCGTGATGGCCTTGCATCTACTTATCCTCATAGGCCTAAATGCCCATCGGATGCTTCAAAAGGCCATTCCAGAGATGAGAGGTACAGAGAGTGTCTCTTGGACAGTGAGGGGGTGTTTAGGAAAATACTGCTGTGGGTTGCTTTCCTTTCTTAGGATTTTACCCCTGCCACCAGGCTACTCCTCTGGTATGGGCACAATAGCCGTAATGATCAGAGTTCTTTAGTCACAAATGGCTGAGATACAAATGTGCACCAATAAAAACTCCTACTTGAGAGGCCGGCCTGGTGGCGCAAGTGGTTAAGTGTGCGCGCTCTGCTGTGGCGGCCCGGGGTTCGCCGTTTTGGATGCCGGGCGCGCACCGGCGCACCGCTTGGCAAGCCATGCTGTGGCGGCGTCCCATATAAAGTGGAGGAAGATGGGCACGGATGTTAGCCCAGGGCCAGTCTTCCTCAGCAAAAAAAGAGGAGGATTGGTAGATGTTAGCCCTGTGCTTCCTCACAAAAAAAAAAAAAATAAACAAAAAAAATAAAAACTCCTACCTGAGCTTGGAAAAAGGTAAACATATACTTATTTGTTTATAAGGCATTGAAAAACCAGACTATGTCACAGACATCTAAATGTCGGACTGTTACACTTGGTGCCTTGTATTCATTCCTGTCTTTGTAGATGGAAAAGACCTTAGACGTAAATTGACATGACAGCTGTGGTCAGCTAACACTGATTTCTGAGATTTACTCTGTGCCAGGCACTATGCCAAGCAATCTATAGAATTATGAACATTATTTAATTTAATCCTGATACTAATTCTATAAGGTAGGAATTATTACTACCACTTCACATTTGGGGACACTGAGGTACTTAGCAAGGTTAAGTATCTTATTTAAGGTCACCCATAAAATAAGTGGTAGCATATGGACTCAAGGTCATGACCGCTATGCTCAGCTATCTCCCAACTTTTGCAATCTGTTTCCAATCCAAGGATCTGTTCTACGATAATTTTTGAAAAGTGCATGATTGCAGTTCTTCCTTTCATTGCCCTAGCACTGATCAGGGCCCTGACACAAAGGAGCTAATTATGGGCTCTCTTTCTTGGGAGTCTTGCATCTAGTTCTCCTGGAATGCCTACCGCTTCATCTGTGGGAGGCCAGGAACAGCATCTCTCCAGGGGACATCTGGGGTCTGCAGTTGGCTGAATTATTGAGAAAATGTTCAGTGCTCCTTCTAAAAAAAATCACTAGATACGAAATCAATGGTGTGCTTCCCTGGTGGCCTGTTTCATGCAGTTTTAGAAACACTTGTTCCATGGATATATATTTAAAGAAAATGTCAGATTTCTCTCAGAGGATCATGGGATTCTGCATTCATCTTTGCCTGAGATCAATACATTGGTGAGCTATATGTGACTTATGGAGGAATGAAGACATTCCCTCTAGTGTGAGTCACTGTGTGAGAGCCGCCATGTCCACAGAGTATTATATTTCTGTCATATTGTTAAATAAGAAAAAAATTATATTGGGAAATAAAGAAGCCCCCCTCTAAGGAGCAATCGCCCTGGTAGGGGTCTATTTTTTGAGGAGGAATTGAATGTTGAGAGTGGAAAATGTATCTTTTGGCTGGAGGGACGGCATGTTGGCTCTTAGCTGTGGCTATGATTAAAATCCAAACAATCCCAGTTCCTGGCAAATGGAAGAAGGGGTAGTATTTTCTTGTCCGACTTCCTGATTAGTCCACATGGCGCCATCTGCCACAAGCCATCTAAACTTCCAGGGTCTGCCCAACGGAGCCTGTGGGCTGGAGGGTGGGGATGGGTCGGGTATTTGCAGGGAGAAAGAATTTTGGCCCTGGAGGAGAGAGGCCAGAGGGACATGGCTCTGTGTGCTGTGGCAGCCAGAAGATCACAAAGCCAAAAGCGTGAGGCTTAGAGCAACCTTCTGCAGAACAGAAGGGGCAAGCTAAGGTATTCAAGGATTTGTTAGCTCATTTCGTTCTGTCACTGAGGACCTCTGCCTACCCCAACCAGTTCCTCCCCCACTAGAGAATCCCTGACATAGGAACCGATGCTGCTGGGATTCCCTAACGGAAGGGCCGTCTACGACTTTTCCAGTAGTAGAGAAGGAAAAGGAAGAGGTGTGTATTCAGCTCCTAATATGAAAGAGGTCCTGTCTCATCCTTGGAACAATCCCATGAGGGAGGTATCATTATAACCAGTTTTACAAATGAGGGACTTGAGGCTTGGCCAAGTTGAACAACTGGTCCAAGATCACAGAGCTTGTAAATGGTAACTCTGGGAATTAGTATTATGATTATTAGCATTACCCCATCCAAGTCTGCTGTTTCAAAAGACCAATACTCTTTCCTAATACAGCTCAGCAAAACACCCCACATGCTTAGCGTCTCCTTCCAGAAACCACTCTCAAGATGGTGTCTCCCTGAGTGGAATCACAGGGGAAAAACACCCGAACAAGTTAGCATATCAGAGCCCTTGTCATGTGCCAGAGCCTTCCTGTTCTCATTTCTCATTTACTTTTGTGAGTTGAAGGATATGGTTGTGGCCGAGCACCGTAACGTGAGGACCTGGACCTCGCTAGTCCAAGTTGTGTTTCTCTTACTGAGAGAACCGGAAGCATCTTTCAAGACTTGTTTAGGAGTGGCCAGCACTATTCCAATGGCATGGTTTTGAACAAATTTGAGTTGGCATTTCAGAGTGCTCTCAGAAGCTTCTGGTTATGGCAAGATGGTGTTTTTTCCTTACAGAGAAGATTGGAACTGTCTGTCCAGAAATCAGAGCAAGAATCAAAGAGATTGTCTTAGAGATAAAAATGAACTGGAAAGAAAGGAAGCTTGGATTCTGAATCCCGTGATACAATTTAGGCAAAGGCAAGAGGCACCAGAGGATATAAACCCACAGCACAGAAACCCTCCGTAAATACCCTAAGGGCCATTAGTGTATCTTGAACAGGCTTCTCTTAATACCCTGCACGCGCGGAGCAGACATGATTAAAATAGATCGGAATATTTCATTTTCTTAAAGCAAAGTCATAATTACCTCTAGTATAATTTGCACATTTTATAGACTTGGTAAAATATTAACTTGGTATTGGGATGGGTTTGGGCTGATCCTTGCACTTTCCTTCTCCCTGTCCTGGCCATGACCACTTTCCACGGGTCTCAGAGAAGTCACTAAGCAATCATATTAATAATAGTGTTACTATAATAATAATTTCAGGCCTCTTTATAGGCCCTTTTAATTCACAAAGAACGTTAACATGTATTATCACTAATTCTCATAATAACTGGTGAAGAAAGAAGGTCGAGCACAATCACCCCCATTTCATGGAAGTTAAAACAGAGCCTTGGAAAATTAAATTATTTGCTGTATTAGTTTCCTCGGGCTGCCTAAACAAATTACCACAAATTTGGTGGCTTAAAACAACAGAAAATGATTCTTTCACTGTTCTGAAGGCCAGAAGTCGAAATCAAGCTGTCGATAGGGCTGCATTCCCTTCAAAGGCTCTAGGGAGGGACACTTCCTTGTCTTTTCCAGCTGCTGGTGGCACCTAGGGTTCCTTGGCTTGTGGCCACGTCACTGCAGTCTCTGCCTCCATCTTCCATGGCTGTCTTCCCTGTCTCTTTGACTTTGCTCTCTCCCTCCTTTATCTTGTAAGGACACCCAGTCGTTGGATTTGGGGCCCACCTAAATCCAGAAGGATCTCATCCCATGATCCTTAACTTGATTACACCTGCAAAAACTCTAATTCCAAATAAGGTCACATTCACAGTTACTTTTTGGGGGACACAATTCAACCTGCTATGTTTGCCCAAGGTGACACACCTGGCTCAACCCAGATCATTTGTTTGTGTACCTTCTCTACCATCAGACTTTTGTTCTCTTCAGGAGGCCTGTGCTGATCACTTTGCCCTTTGGGCATGCTTTCCTCTGCAACAGCAGATCTGGGGTCCTCCCTAGTTTTCCACTGTCTGGCCCCAGGACTACCACTGGCAGCACTGATGCTGTGGAAGGGAGAAGAAAACCGAAGTGATGACTGGAGGCGAGTCGGTGTTTTCTGAACACCCCGCCATGGCCTTGGCTGTGCAGCAAAGTGTCTGTTCACGTGCCTGGATGGGCCTGAGTTAATCTGTGGGAAGCCCCTAGGGCCCTATGACTAGGCCCGGGGCCATCTTGGGGCAAGGGCTGGGTGTTGGTAAGCTTTACCCTGAAGCAGCTGCTGCTGTATTACTCCTGGGGCCTCCTGCATTATTGATGGAGCAGGGAAAGCCTTGCTTTAGGCTCTGGAGTCTGCCCCTGAAGCCCTGGCCAAGGGGTCGTCTGCTAGAAACCTGATTTGATGGGAGAACGGACAGCATCACTTAGACCCAGGGCTTGCCCTTCTTTGCTTCTGGCCCACCTCGCTGTTTGAATCCTTTCTTGTCAGGATATGAAGACAATGGTGGATTTGCCCAGGGTGCCACTGTTTTGAGACTCAAAATGTTTTCTGCTGTGAGTGTCTTGCTCTCTAGGAGGAAAGTCCAGAGGGATGGGGGAAAAACTCAAGGTTCTTTTGCAGTTTCCAGGAGACTCTGGGTTGGAGGAAAGGACCAGGTCTCATGGTGCATCCCTTCTGTTGGATCAGGTCCTGGAGGAAAAGGATGGAGGGAAACAAAAAAGCTGTTAAAGTGTGCTCCTGCCTGGTGGTGTCTTAGGCCTGTCCCAGATATCTCATCAAATTTTCCCACTCGCCTCGGGACGCTTTGACACTGTCTGCCTTTTGGGGGGCCCCTGAGATGTTGGGATACACGGCAGTGCGGGGCTCAGACAGGAGGCAGGACTGAGTAAAGTACCTGTGGCTTGAAGCAGCCCAGCCAAGCCCCTCACTTGTCTAGTCTTTTCCACCCAGGTGGATAATTTGTATTTTTACAACTGCTTGATAATGAATGAGCACATCTTGTCAAGTGAGCAGCTGGGACAAACCAGGCTGGCCTGGTTCGGTTAGATTATATTCAAGCATCTGGACCCTCAGTATCATTCCAGCAAGGCTGCCAGGCTTCTCTTTGCAGCCCCTATAAGGTGAATCCAAACTCCTGCTCCACCTCCTCCCACCTCCCTTTGCCCCGCACACGCTGGGCAGCTAATTTGACCTTCTGCTCTTCCTAAGGAAGCCATCAGACGTCCCCTTCCCTGGGCTTCCTCTTGTTGTGGGGGTTAAATGGGGTGATGCGTGTAAGGCATTCAGCATAGTGCTGGGTACCTGGTAAGTGTGATGCAAATGTTACTCTCCTATTACTTGTGTGGCTTCACTCTCATTTCCTCCTATCTACATTCTTTCTTTCTCTCTCCTATTTCTTAACCCCTGGCACATATCTCCAAGGCTTCTGGACCCCATCTTTCCCTTTCCTCTCCTAGGACCTTTATCTCTCCCTGCCCATCCCTCAGCCCTGCCCAACCCCATTCCTAGTATGTTGACCCTCTTCCTTTCCATTTTCTTCTGTTTTCAACCAAAGACTCTTCTCTCCTCCATTGATTTTCTGTCTCCTGGAGCTTAAAACCTTGGGCTCGTCTTCCGCTCTTCTCTTTTCTTCTACTTCCAACAAAGCACCAAATACCACCTTGTCTTCCTCTATGATGTTTGCTCTATCTTCCCTCTCCCTCTCCCCACTTTTTACCACTCCACTCTTGACCCTTATTAACTAGGCAGCAGTTCTCAAATGGTGGTCCAGGGTCCCTTGGGAGTCCCCAAGACCCTTTCAGAGGACCACGAGATAAAGTCTATTTTCATAATAACACTATGACGTTATTTGCCTTTCTCATCCCATTCTTCCACAAGCGTACAGTGGAGTTTTCCAGAGGCCACGAGACATGTGTTAACATCATTACTCAGATGACTAATGGAGTTTGTGCTAATGCATTCTTATGTTTTAAAATTTTCTCAGTTTTAATTTCTAATACGGTAAATAGTGATAGATATAATCCACATAAACAAAAGCTCTTTGAGGCCCTCAGTAATATATGAGAGTGAAAAGGAATTCTGAAACCCAAAAGTTGGAGAACATCAACCTAGAGCCTGCCATCCTATGTGGCGCCTATGTGTGAACGAGAAAAGATGCCCCCTCTGGGTGGATGTAGCCCCATGCCAGGACTGGGTCTGGTCAGGCTGTGCAGACCAGATTTCATTTCACGTTTATCCCTTTGGCTGGGTGCCTTTGAGAACTGCACACACTTCATGACTGTACACGGTGACCCTACGTTTATAAGACATCCTAACTGCTGTCCTAACCAGTCTCTAGCTCTCTTCCTCTCCAGTTTATCCTGTACAATAATACTCTTCTTACAGACCTGCTCTGTTCATATCATTCTCCAGCTCCAAGGGCCTCAATGGTTCTCACTGCCTCTTGGATGAATTCCAAACTTCCTGATGTAGCAGTGAGCGTCCTCCACCATCTGGCTTCCACTCACCTTTCTAGCTTTATTTCATAGTGCTCCTTCACACAAACTTGGTGCCCAGGTGCAACCTTTCTTCCTGTTTTCACATCTCAGCCTACAACATCTCCTCTAACTCCCCCCGCCGTCTCTTCCTCCATGCACTCCTGAAGTCAGGGATCTTGTCTTACTCCTCTTTGCATGTCCCATTGCGCCTAACAATGCCTTGTGCATGGCAGACGGGGTGGAAAGTGCGTGGGTTTTGGAATCCAACAGGCTAAGGTTTGAGACCTTACTTTGTCACACAACAGCCCAGGGACCTTGAGCATGTGACTTAACCCCTCCAAACATAAGAGGGGGTCCCTCATCTGTATGGGGTCAATACTGGCTGTCTTGTAGGGTAGCTGTGAGAAGCAGATGCTCAATAAAGGTTAGTTCCCTTCGCCTCTTCTGAAAGAGTGCAGTGTGCAGAGAGAAGTCACCAGCACTTTAGAGTAAGAGGGTATCATGCAGCGGTGTTCGCACATTCTATCTGCCGTTTCCCAGTGGCTAGAATACACCAACTCCTCCCCCAGGGACCTCACTGTTTCCTGAGTAATTCTGAGTAATTCTGATGCATGCTTAACTATTTTGGAATTTGCCAGTTGTCAAAAATATCCTGGGTCTTAGTGCAGTTACCCAAGCACCCCTCCCTCTGGGCCACAACAGATTCATCTCCTTACTAGTCCAGAAAGAGAATCATGTTCCCCCTAATGATCCAGGCATTTAGATTTATCATGTGCTCTTTAATTTAACAGTTTTACATCAACTAATGCCCTTCAATGTCCCCCTGTTGAGATAACCCCATCTAGAGGGGAGGTGACTCACTCTAAGTCACAGGGAAAATCAGTGGAGAAGGAAGGCCTTGAACTTTACTCTTTCCCCATCAGACAGTCTTCATCACCAAGCCGAGGGCTCTTGGAGAACAGGGACTGTCTTATTCATCTCTGTATCGACAGCACTCAGCCCCCGGCCAGACGTGGAACAGGTGCTTATTAAGGATTTTGTTGAATTTATGAAAGAATAAAGCTGGTCCCAAGATGGGCTTTGAGCAGATCTTGGAAATAGTTAACCACCTACTCCCAGGGAGAGTAACCCTTCCTCCCTCCCTGCCTCCTTCCTTCCTTCCTTCCTTCCTTCCTTCCTTCCTTCCTTCCTTCCTTCCTTCCTCCTTTCCTCCCTCCCTCCTTTCCTCCTTCCTTCCATCCATCCATCCATCCATCCATCCATCCTCCAGTCCTTCCTCTAATCATTCAACAAGTATTTTTGCACCAGATTCAGTTGTAGATCCTGGGTATACTACAATGAGCCAAATAGGCAATGTCTCGACCTCAATGGAGCTTAATTTTTTATGTGGGGAAACAGATAATAAACAAACAAGCAAAAAAATCTTTAAATTGATGGTGGGTGGTGACAAATACTAGAAAGAAGAAGGGACTGGGCAGTATTAGGGCAGGGGTTGGTGGTGGCTTTTTTATAGAGGGTGGTCAGAGAAGACCGTATTATTCCTTAATAAAGTGAGGGAGCCAGTTTAGCAAATATGTTATGGATAAGAACTCTGCAGGCAGACGGGACAACAAGTGCAAAGGCCCTGAGGCAGGAGCATGCTGGTTATCCTAGTGAACTTGACAGACAGCAAGTTCAGTGTGGCTGAAGAAGAGGAGGGGAAGGTGCGGTAGGAGATGAGGTCAGAGAGATGATGCAGAGGGATGCAGATCCCCTAGGCCTTTGGCTGTGACTTTCAGTGAGATGGGAAGGCACTGGAGGGCTTTGAGAAGAGGAGCATCCCAAGCTGACGTATTTTAAAGGGTCTTTTTGCCAGGTGAGTTAAGTGGGGTGGATTTCTTTTTTTAAATGAGTTTATTAGTTTAAAAACTAAATAAATTCATGGACTTACATAAGCTTTTTTTTTTTTTTACTTCTTTTGAGACCTTGCTAAACCTCTTCTTTCTTTAATCTCTGAAGAGCAGGCAAGTCCTAGGAGCTCACAGTCCTAGAGCTGGGGAGGGGGCTGGGCCATCTTGGGTTCAGGAGTTCCCTTTCCCTCTCTTCTTGCCCACAGGAGATTGGAGCAGAACTTCTTCAACTGCAGCTGTGACATCCGCTGGATGCAGCTGTGGCAGGAGCAGGGGGAGGCCAGGCTGAACAGCCAGAACCTCTACTGCATTGGTGCCGACGGCTCCCAGCTCCCCCTCTTCCGCATGAACATCAGTCAGTGTGGTGAGTGACCTGCCTGGCCCCGGCTGGCTCCAGGAGGCATGCCTCAGATGCAAGAGATGGTGCTGCATGTTAGCCTGGAAAGCCAGGGCCTTCCGTTCCCCACTGCCTCCTAGCCTTGAACTCTGCATCGGGTGCGGATCTGACTTACCTTTTAACTCCTTGGTCATTCCTGTCCTTTCACGACCCAGCCATGGGAAGGTTGGTTTCTGGAATACAGAAAGGGGTTGACTGTGCCCCTTCTCATCAGACCAGATTCCTTTCTTTTTGTGAGTTACTTGTCAATGAGTCCTGAAGGAGTGTATCTCAAAGTGGTCTCTGGACCTCCCGTATCAGGAGCATCTAAGGCACTTTTAGAAAAGCAGATTTCTGCACCCAACCACAGACTTTCTGAGAATGTCTGGGGATGGGTTCCAGAAATCTGAATTCCTAGCAAGCTCCCTGTGGGAATCTGAAGCAAGCCAAATTTTTGAGAACCAGTGCCCAGAGTCGAAGATGCCATTTGACTTAATTGCTGGAACTGCATTCCTTGAGCAACTGCCCCACACCCACCCACTCCCTGCCATGTAGGAGAGTCCAACTGCATAGGCTGAAATTCTGAGTTCTGATGTCTACGGGCGGTGGTGTGAAGCTTCTGGGACTTGGGAGCCTTCCAAGAGCTCAAGCAGGCTGTATTGGAGTCGTTATTGGGCAAAGCAAGAAGTGCCACCATGGACCCCATGGACAAAGTTTTGGTTGTAAGCGTTTGCCTATCTTTTCACCCACTCTGTCCTCCCTCCCAGACCTTCCTGAGATCAGTGTGAGCCATGTCAACCTGACCGTCCGAGAGGGTGACAATGCTGTCATCACTTGCAATGGCTCTGGATCACCCCTGCCTGATGTGGACTGGATAGTCACTGGACTACAGTCCATCAACACCCACCAGGTAGGTGTCCTAGGTTTGGGCCCCATCAGGAGGTTGGAGAGCCATCACCTCTTGGTCTTAATGAGCTAAATCATGAATCAAAGCAAGAGATGTGAGAATAAGGAAGAAGAAAAGGGAAAGTCCGTGGTCCTGCCTCGGCAGGAAGAGACATGTAGACTTGGGTTCCATCCAGCCGCATTATTTTCTAGCCATCTTATTAAACATGCTGCTAAACTTCTCTGTACCTTAGTTTCCTCATCTGTAAAATGAGTATAATAGTGTCATTCACCTCGTAGGGTAAATATGAGGATTACCTGAACTGTTGACTGTAGAGAGCCTGACACTTGGTTGGTGTCATTCACTGGAATGGCTTCCTTTACCTTCTACTCGGCTTTCCTTTATTCCTAAAAGTGTTTAGGGGTTAGGTGGGGGGGCCACCCTTGTAGAAACTGTTTGATTGATGTCTTTTTTTGGGGTTTTAGACAAATCTGAACTGGACCAATGTACACGCCATCAACCTGACGCTGGTAAATGTGACGAGTGAGGACAACGGCTTCACCCTGACGTGCATTGCAGAGAACGTGGTGGGCATGAGCAATGCCAGCGTCGCCCTCACCGTCCACTGTGAGTGGATGCCACTGTGGAGGGTGGCTGTGTACCAAGGGGATGCTGGCACAAGAGGCTGGGACGATGCTGAGCCAGAGCAGTGGGCCTGGTCTACTAGGAGGGGCAGAAAGACTCCTGTAGGGTAGGGCTAAGCAAGTCAGTCCTTGGCTAGTAACCCCAGAAAGGGTGTTCCTGTCCCTCAGAAGAAGGTGTGCCTCCAACTCAACTACACCTTCAGGACGCTCCTATGTTGGCCCAAGTCTGCCTTTTGTTAAACCCATAAAAAGTCGTGAGAGGGAACCCTCCAGTTATGGTGGATCCGGGAAGCTTGGGTGAAGATAGACATCTCTTCCCCTTTTTTGGGGTGGTGTTGGGGGGACCTTTGATTCCCTGTCTTTTCAGAGCTGGGTGGGGAAGAATTGGGATTCCTGGAAGGCTGCTCCAGGACACAGGAGACTCTGTGTCCTGGGCTTCAGCTGGCCTGTCCCCCGGCAGACCCTCCACGCGTGGTGAGCCTGGAGGAGCCCGAGCTGCGCCTGGAGCACTGCATTGAGTTCGTGGTGCGTGGCAACCCACCGCCCACACTGCATTGGCTGCACAACGGGCAGCCACTGCGGGAATCCAAGATCATCCATGTGGAGTACTACCAGGAGGGCGAGGTTTCCGAGGGCTGCCTGCTCTTCAACAAGCCCACCCACTACAACAATGGCAACTACACCCTTATTGCCAAAAACCCACTGGGCACAGCCAACCAGACCATCAATGGCCACTTCCTCAAGGAGCCCTTTCCAGGTGAGGGCAGTGCAGCTTCGGGGTGCACTGATTCCTTCTAGGAGCTTGGGGGGGATGGGGTGTGGTAGCTTGAGAGGAAAAGCAGCATCAACGTTAATACTGTTATCGTGGGCAAGCAAACACACATTGGAGCATATTCAGCCATCACTAGCATTTTGTGTAAACTAGATTAAGTCTCTGTTTTCCAATAGCTGTCACAGTAAAACCCAAGACCCCCTCAGAAATATACAGTTGTGCAAATAAGGGCATACTTTGTTATGGTAGAGAAAGCAGGGACTTGAGAGTTGGGCGAGAATGATGGAGCATCTTGACCCAGACCTTTATTTATTGTGAGACTGTGGACCTGAAAGTTTGCTTTTTAGAGCCTCAATTCCCTCATCTGTGAAATGGGCATGATTACACTGTTCCCATAAGAATCTTGTGGCTTTTAAATGTCTTAAGTTATATAAAGCACATGTCACAGGCTTTGGCACATAGTGATGGTTCAATGACCTTCCATTACAGGGGGCTTCAGGGTCTCCACATTTCACAGATGAGTGAACTGAATGAACCTCTTTCTACTTGTTGGTTGGTAGCAAGGCAGGGCTAGAATCTAGGCTTCCAGGTGTGTGGCCCCTTTCCTGTCTTGTTCCGTGGTGAGCTGATGGAGGCGTGCCTGATGCTTTCAGCCTGTGATGGTGCCAATGTCAAGTGGACCAGGGGTAGTATTTGAAGTGATGAAAAAACTTTGACTGGATATTGGGAGGTGATTCTGTCTTTCTCTCTCTGGGCTAGAATATTTCAAACATCTTCCTCAAGTTGGAGGAGAAGAAAACACCAAAAGAGTTTAGTGAAACTGGTGGCAGAATGTCTTGGTGGGTTCAACAGTTGACAAGTTTCTGTCAATGACGCCATGTGTCTTTGATGACCTTGGTGATTTCTGCTGGGAACAGACTGGACGACCTCTTGGCCTTCAGTCCCCAGGGGCTCTGATGAGACAAAGGAGGAGTGTAGACTGATATGGCACGCAGACACGCACACACAGAAGGGAGGGCAGTGAGAGCTGGCACTGTGCAGCGTCTGTCCGTGTGAAGCGACGTCACAGCCTGCAGATAACTGGGGCGGGGGGGAGCTCCTCCAGGAGGCCTTGTTTATCTCAGTGCAGGGAAACTCGACCTAGAGTCTCCAGGAGCGAGACTCTGGAGAAAGGAGGCTGCATGTGAAGCTGAATTCCTGCCACTCAGGTCCAGGGGATGATGGAGCCGTCACTCAGGAGAGGATCGAGACCTGCTGATGTTTGAGACCCTGACAGTCCCCTGTGGTCTGACTTTTCCAACATCATCCCCAACGTGCCCAGCAAAAGGCCTCAGGGCACTTCCTGCTGTGGGCCACGCTGGCTCTCTTGGGGAGCTAGCAGAGTCCTGGCTGCACTATGGAAGCAGCAGCTTCTAGATGTTAGAGATATTTGCTCTGACAGGCCACAAAGTCAGGCTAGGTCTCGTTGGCATAAAGGGCAGGAGTGGCTCTCCACCCTGCCTGTGCCCACCCAGTGATTAGAGAATGACTTCTGTTTCTAAAGAGGAGAGTCTAGACATCCTGGCGGGTGAGGAGTGAAGCCCCCTGAAACAATACTTCTGTTTCCAAAGGGGAGTTCCTGGAGCCTGGAGAGAGTGGGGAGCCCTAGAATGCTCAGGAGGGAGGGTGACCCACTCTAGGCTCTTTCCCTCAGAGGGTATCCTGAGAGCCACAGGGCAGCAGGAGTGGTGGGATGTGTGGTGGGCACAGCTTTTCCTTTGCCCTCCCTCCCCTTCAGAGGCATGCATTCCTCTGTATCCTCCCAGCCATACAGACACCTCCTCTGTCCCTGTGAGACACAGCAGCTCCTTCTCATAATCTCTGGATACACTCGTCACCTTGTCAATTCTTTTTAGGCCAGTGGTTCTCAAAAGGTGGTCCCTGGACCAGCAGTGTCTGTCTGCATCGCCTGAGCATGTGTTAGGGACTCAAGTCCCCGAGCCCCACCCAGACCACTGAGTCAGAAACTCCCGGGGGGGCGGTGCCCAGCGGTCTCTGTTTTAACAAGCCCCCAGGCGACTCAGATGCTCCCTGATTTGCCACCCCAGCTCTGGTATTTGGTGGACTCTGGCCCCAGGAGGCAGGAGGGAGGGTGGAGCCACAGCAGAGCTTGAAGGGAAACAATTCATCTGAAGTCATTTCCTCAAACCCATGTACACCGGCCAGGGTCACCCTGGTGAAGGTTTGCTTGTTTTATGAACCTAAAGGAATCAATAGATGATGAAAATGTAGTGACAGGGAAAAGAGGGGCTGGTCGTGTCAAGTGACAAAACGTCTCAATGTTCAGGGGAGTAAATTATCTAGGAGAGCAGGTAGCAAACCTCGTGCCTGCTGAGCCCTGGATATGAAGGAGGTCTGGATTCCTGCTCTTCTCTTGATGTGGGGGTGGGGGGACATCATATTTATCATACGTACCCCTCTCCGGCTCCCAGGCAGAAGAACATAGAGGTTAAGAATAAGGGTTCTGAAATCAGACAGCCCGAGGTGCAAATCCCATCTGTGGCCCTACTAGACGGGTGGCTTGGGCTCCTAGAATGGGGCTTAGTACCTGGTTGGCACATGACGAATGATGATCACTACTCTGTGCCTCTGTTTCTCCATCTGTGAAATGGGAATGATAACAAGAGCTCCTGCCTAAGTTGCCATGGGGATTCCACGAAGCGACGTGTGCCGAGTGTTTAGTTCTGTGTCTGGACAGAGGAAAGGCTCAGCAGCGGTTGGCTATTACATCCTAAGGTTCCTGGGATGGAGAGAGAAGACAAGTTCAGGAGTTCTGGAACCAGTAATCATGCTCTGGTTAACCTAGTAAGTTCTAAATCTTCAGGCAGTTTCGTCTAGGGCAGTGGTTATGGAGCCACAGTGCCAGGTCCAGAGACTCTCTCAGTCGCTCATCAGCTCTGTGATCTCAGGCAAATTACTCAATCCCCTGCTTCTACTTCAAAGGTTGTGGTAAAGATTAATTCACATACAATGGATTAATCCACCTAAAGTATTTACAACAGTGCTTGGCATGGAGTAAGCACAGAATTACTATTTGTTTTTTATGTTTTTGAAAGAACATTTAAGGGTGACTGTAGGGGATGTGTTTTGGGGGGAAAACAGAGATCTGAAGGTGAGGGTCTCTTTTCATGACTGTTCATGGTCCTGAGACCCATGGGAGAGATTTGATTAGAATGAATATATTTCAATGGAGCAATCTGCCAATGCAGAGGCTTCCATCAGTAAGGATTTTCTCAGGGTAGGACATTAAAATGAAAATGTTCTAGAAAATTTGCATGCTGTACAAATGTTGGTATTTCCAGAGAAATATTTCCAGAGAAGCACTAGAACATTTAGCATGGCATTCAGCCTTGGTGTAGGAGGTCCCTGGAAGGATTAGTGAGGGAGATTTGTTCTAGAAGCATGAAGCTGAATCCTCTTTGGTGTTGCAGGACTTGAGAGGGGCTGTCAGGAGGGATCTGAGCATGCATGGCAAGCTGTGAGGAATTAGAGATCCTAGTGTCAGGAGGGGAGGAGCAGGGGAGGCCAAGTAGCTGGAAGACTGCAGTGTGGGGGAGAATGTGGAGTTGGGGATCCTTAGATGATGATGTGATAGAAGGAGGCATGTTGCCAAGGGGTGTGTGTGTGTGTGTGTGTGTGTATGCATGCATATGTGCAACAAATATCTGAGAGTACTTGACAAAATATTTAGGAATAAGCAAGCTGCCATACTCTTGAATTCTTACTTCTTAGCCAAGAAGTCCATTCATCATGATTTTTATGACAATTCCCTCAGGGCCCTGGGTGCAAACAATGGGAGAAACCACTGCTCCAGCATTTTCAGCCTTGTCAAGGCTGGTTTTCTTCCTCTAAGAAACTTGTTGAGTCTGGAGTGTGGTCCCAACCTGCTGGTGCTGGGGAAAGGAGGTGGCCGTGTTTCTCCCCATGTTTACCGTCCGGCAGTGGAACATGGCGATAGTGCAGTGAGGCTTCTCGGTGGGATCGGCAGTGCACTCAGGTGTCTGGAGCAGCTTCCTTCCTCCCTCCTCACATCTAAAGCCAGGGCATCTCTTCTCGTCATCCCTTCTCAGTCCTCCTTTCTCTGTCTGGACACAAGTTGCTCTCTCTCTTCTCCCTTCTCTGGACTCCACTGGCTTTTCCCATAGGGCCCTTCCTGGGGAAGGGGAGTTTGGGGACTGGAGAAGATGTGGTCTGGGGCTAGAGGAGACCGTTGCCTTCATTGCCCAGTCCTTGTTTGTGTGCAGAGGGTGCCTTGGCATACCGGTCCAGTCATCCCAGCCTGCTGGTGGAGGTCAGAGGTGAGGACAATTCCTGGGTACCATCCTCTTCCAGTGCAAACATCTGAGTCCCCCCCGCAGGTGAGGACCTGGAGGTCTCCCTGTTCCAAGGCTCATGTGCTTCCTGGATGTATAAATGCTTCCAGGTTTCAGCAAAGGAGCTAAGCACATAGGCTGATTGGGAGATTACAGGGTTCACAGACTCGGCCAAAACATTTGGCTGATGTAAGGATATTCTCTAATAAATGGGAGCCTTATGAGAAGTATGCAAATCAGTGTGAACTATAAATTGATCTGGCGCCTCTCTTTTCTCAGGCTCTGAAGCCAAGGCTAGCACCCCTCTCCTCCATCTTCCCCCCAAATCAGGCATTTGGTCACCTGCAGTTTAGAAGAGGGTGGTGGCATGAAGGGCCCACTCAGGAATTTGGAGAACGCTCTGTTGCTCTCCCCCAAAACAATGCAAAATGGACAACAAACAAGCAGCCTATTAGCAGTGCTTTTACTGTAAATAGGACTTTCTCTGAAGGACTCCTTCACAGAGAGCACCCTTTGCCCCACAGATAGAGAAGAATATTTGCTGGTTCCTACTAATAGAGCTGTGGTTACAATGACTGTGGGGGCTTAGCCAAGGGCCTGGTAAACAGAAGACCCACAATGAATGAAGGAATGAATGAATGAATGAATGAATGAATTGCTTGGTGTGGTAGGCTTGTGGCAGGAAGAGGTGTAGTATAATGCAGTGGTTCCCAAAGGGACCAGCAGCCTCAGCATCGGCTGGAAACTCGTTAGAAATGTAAATTCTCCTGACTCACGCCAGACCTCCTGCATCAGAAACTCTGGGGTGAGGACCGATAATCTATGGTTTTTTTTTTTTTTAAAGATTTCATTTTGAAATAGTTTGAGATTTATATGAAAAAGTTACAAAACAGTACAAAGAGGTCCTTATACCCTTCACTCAGCTTCCCCAAATGTTACCATCTTACGTAACTACAGTACAATGATCAAAACCAGGATATTAACATTGATACAGCACTATTATCGCATCTACAGGCTTTATTTAAATCTTATCAGTTGTCCCACTGCTGTCCTTTCCTTCTCGAGGATCCAGTCCAGGATTACACATTGCACTTAGTTGCCATATCACTGTGGTCTCTTTAAATCTGGGACAGTTCCTCAGTCTGTCTTTGTCTTTCATGGGCTGTGCGCTTTTGAAGAATACTCACTAGTTATTTTGTAGACTGACCTACAATTTGGGTTTGCCTTATGTTTTCTCATGATTAAATCCCAGTTGTGCATTGCTGGCAAGAACCCCGCAGAAGTGATGTTGGGCCCCTTCAGGACATCTCATCAGGGGCTACGTGATGTCCATACATCTCATCACTAATGATGTTAACTTGATCACTTAGTCAAGATGGTGTCTGCCAGGTTTCTCCACTACAAGGAGATTATTTTTCTCTTTGTGATTAATAATATTTTGAAACTTTGTAAATATCTTGTTTCTTATTCTGTCACACATTAATTTTAGCATTCATTGATGATTCTTGCCTGAAACAATTATTACTGTGGTATTTGTCAATGATGATTTTTCTATTTCCATCATTCCTTCTACATTTATTAATTGAAATTCTACTGTAAGGAAGAGCTTTCTCTTCTTCCCATTCATTTATTAAATTATTTATTTATATTGGTATGGGCTCATGGATTTTCTTTTTGTCCTATGGATTATAATCCATGTATTAGTTTGCTAGGGCTGCCATAAGAAAGTACCAGAGACTGGTTGGCTTAAACAACAGAAATTTATTTTCTCACAATTCTGGAGATTAGAAGTCTGAGATCAAGGTGTGGGCAGGGTTGGTTCCTTCTGAGCCCTCTCTCCTTAGTTTGTAGGTGGCCATCTTCTGCCTATGTCTCCATGTGATCTTTCCTCTGGGTGTGTGTGTCCTGATCTCCTCTTCTTATAAGAACACCAGTCATATTGGATTAGGGCCCACTCTAATGACCTCCTTTTAGCTTAATTACCTCTTTAAGTACCCTATTCCAAATAAAGTCATATTCTGAAGTACTGGGGTTAGGACTTCAACGTATGAATTTTGGGCAGATCTAATTCAGCCCATAACAGTCCATGACTGTCATTATTTATTTTGTTGCTTGAATTGTCCCAAATTTGGCTGTTGGAAACCTTTTCACGTTGGCTCCTGTGTCCTTTCTCCATGCCCCCGTTAATTTTTGAGCACTTTCTTACTTTCTAGTACCACAAGATGTTCCAGGCACATCTTGTATTTTCTTTGCCACAGCCTGAAATCATACATTTCTCCAAGGAGCCCTCATTTTTTTCATTGGAGAAGGGTAGTGATCACCCTCTAGATGATTCTGTTGCATGCTAAAGTTTGAGAATCTCTGATAGAGTGGAAAAGAGCCTGGACTTAAATTTGAATCTAGCTCTATCCTTTCTTAGATAAGTGAGATTCAATTAGTTACTTAATTTCTATAAGCCTGTTTCCTTAGCTGTTAAATGGGGATAATGCTACCTACCTCCTAGGATGGTTATAAGGATTGAGTGATTTATTACATAAAGCATTTAGCACAGCCCCTGGCTCACAATCAATGTCTAATGATGATGAGCTTTCATTATTAGGTGAGTCATTTCTAGAGGCCAAAGATCAAGTGACAGATTTTCATCTGGGGGGATGGGTAGGTTCTAGAGAGATTCCCAAGAAACATCTCAATTACCTACTAGAATAAACTCTACATATGGATATGAGGAATTTTGTCTGGAGATCATAGCTGGCATTTTCCAGAAAGATCCAGAGAAGCCCACCCTGCAGCATTTCTTCTTGGCTCTAATGTACCACCAACACACCCAGTACTCTGGGGGCCTCGAGGAGGGAGGACCACTGGGGAGACGTTGTATCTAGATTTAATTCCCCATCTCAGAGTTTGGTTTCTAGTCCCCAGGTGGGCCAGGCTACCTCCCTTGAAATCAGGAGCTTTGTCTCTTATTTTTTCTCCATTTGGAAGATCACCTCCTACAGAGGTAGTATAGTGCGGGGGAGGGGTGACATGCCAAGGATTTTAGTTTTCAGTTGCTGGGGTAATGGGGGATCCTGGTCAGTAGGAAAGGTCATAGCTATTAGGAAGATACAGTGCGTCTATTCTGGGTTTTATTACATTTGTTAATTATATCTTTGTCTTTTTTTGCAGAGAGCACGGATAACTTTGTCTCTAGTAAGTTTGCTTTACCTTTTGCTTTAAAATTGATTTATTCTGATACTTTTGGTAACTATGGGATCCAAATAGCCCTCTTTCCTATTCCACCACCATCCCCAGACCCACGGCAGCTGAGAGCATCTCAGTGAACTGTGAAAGGAACTGGAGAGTAGAAATACTTCTTGGGAAGTTCCAAGCCCACACCTCTTGGGCAGCTGCCCTGTGCCTCACTTTCCCCCAGGGAGCTTTGTAAAGTCTGACCATGTTGTGAGTCTTCCTACCTGGATGGAAAGGGGTGGTGTTAGGAAGGATGTGGAGTTTCATATGCCGTGGTAGGCCCTCGTTGATCATCTCAGTTGTTCTCGAGGAGAGAATGTGGAGTGTCTACACCTGTTAGTATTTCTCACCTGCTCCAAGGGCCCCAGAATTTGGCCAGGGCTCACCTCATATAGAGCTGTAATTTACAAGGTCTCCTGATAGGCTCGTGTGTCCTCAAATAGGATTATTGAGGCTCAGTTTATAAGCAACTTGGGGCTAGGCAGTTTGGAACTAGACAATCCCAAAAGGATTTGGTGTTTTGCTCATGGGCTGTAGGGAAATCTGTATTTCTTCCTGTTCTTTTTCTTCCCCCAGCAGTGGTCGCTGCCATTTCTGCCCCATGTGGCCTCAGATAGCAGATGCTCCTGTTTAGGGACACCCTTGCTGTGTGGCATGGATGTAACTCTCACCTGTGATTCCTTTATTTGTCCTCAGTCCTAGAGGGCTGGTCATCTCACAGAATGTCCCTCCAGAGAATTCTGACTTGGGGCCGTCTCTCGCTAAGGAGGTGATTTTAGGTGGAGGACAAACTGACACTTGGCCTCCCATCCAGGTTTCGCTGGGAAAAGGTGGTGTTTTCTGGTCAGATGAACTTGCTGCTTAATGTGAGCTGCCATTGTGTTCCGAAATCCGCGTTAGGGGAATGGATAGTGAGTTGTTTATGGGGCCACGGGCCTCCCGGACTCACTGAAGGGTGAAGGGGGAAAGAGGAAAGGCAGGGGAGAGCCGGGGACAGGCAAAGGGGTGCCTACGGCAGAGAGTAGCCGAGTGTCAGTAGTGGCTGCTGTTACCAACAAAATGTGCTGAATTCAGACCCTGGCTGGGATCCCAAACCATTTTTCTCCTCTTTTCTCTCTAATAGATCACAGCCCACATTGCCCAGGTGACATGACTTACTCTGGGATGGGGTAGGGGGATGGGAGTGAAGGTCTTTTATTCGTTGTGGAGCATGCCCTTGAGCTGTCAGTGCCAACCAGACAGCTGGATAGGGACCTGGTCTCTGGGGACTCCCGCAAAGCCTAGGAGGGTCAGGCAGTAAGAGTCTGGCTTTAAGGAATGTTCTCCAGCAGGAACTCTCGAGGGGGCTTGGGAGTCGGTTGGGGACTGTGATTGAGCCTCTCATGGCCAGTAAGCTAACCACCTCCCTCCTTCTCTGTTTGGTTTTCAGTCTACGAAAGCCCCACACCTCCTATCACTGTGACCCACAAACCAGAGGAAGACACTTTTGGGGTGAGTCACTCTTTGGTCAAGAGGAGGGTGTTTACTGATGCAGTCATTTTCAGACTTCATTTGAGTAACTAACTTTCCCAAATACTGCCTTACTTGAAACCCCAGTATAGATGGCAGAAAGAAGCTGTGATGAATGACCTCCTTTCAGGCGATTGAAACCTTCTTTGTTTGATGAGAATAATTCATTGTTTGAAGAAGTCTTTGAGGATCTGCTCCCAGCCTTAGGGTCCGGAAGAGAACAGTTGGAAAATCCTCACTCTGTTAGGAACCTGGCTGGGCCTGATTCAAAGGGGCGTCTAACTGTGCGAGTCTTTTACAAAAGTCCAAGTTACCCAGAGCATCTCCTTGGGTGGGTCTTTCAAGCCGTCTTCCCCCACCTGACTCTCAGAGCCTGAGATTTCTCTGGACAGGGGAGGAAAGGGGTCTTTTTAGAGCCAAGATCTCCTAGAACCTCCTGGATAAGAATATTATGTAAAGAATTTCAATGTGAAGATGCAGAATTTGCTTGCTAATTAAAACAACAACAAAACAAGACGGAAGTCTCTCTAGGCTTTCTCTTGCATCTTGTAGGATGGCCCCCAGATGAGAGGGGCTGAACACACTAAATCACGAAACTTTCTCTAGTCAAGCTGGGTAATTTATTTTTTTAATGATCTTAGGGTCTCATAAATGACTTCTAAAGACTTCACTCAGTGGCAAAGTTCTGAGAGGGCTACAGTTGCTCCTCAATAGGACGGTTCTCATTTGGGCACACATTACCTTGTCTGGCTCTCGGGTTATCTGTGACTGTTCTTGACTTTCTATGTTTGGCTCCTAATAGGTATCCATAGCTGTTGGACTTGCTGCTTTTGCCTGTGTCCTGTTGGTGGTTCTCTTTATCATGATCAACAAGTACGGTCGACGGTCCAAATTTGGAATGAAGGGTAAGGTGGGATTTTCATTTGCAAGGGTCTCATGGGGGAAACATGGTGGCTTTTGAGCACAAGACGCTGTTTTAATCTCCTCCTCTCTGAGAGGGCCTCTGGTAGCAGACTTAAGTGGTCCTGGAGGAGAATCCTGACTACACTTTTATTATTGGTTAATGATGGATTGAAGGCAGTGATGGTATCTGTGGGGAGCAAACTGTGAACCATCTGGTTTTGCTGTGACGGCTGAAAACACTGCTTAGCTGGGCTGGTGCAATGAGGATAATTTGAGAAGGAAGTTGGATTTTAGAACAAATGAGGAGGACTTAAGTTTCTTTTCATTATTGGCAGGTAAAGGGACTCCTTGTTTGAGTAACTTGGTTTTTGTCTTGTCTGCACCCATCTTTGGACTTGTGATGAGAAGGTATTAGCACAGCTAGATGTAGGGTGGTGGACTCGGGCAATGGAAAGTTGCCCATGCAGTGGTATGTCAGCACGCAGCTCCACACAGAATCCTAGAATGGATGCCGAGAGCAACAAGGTTGCTAAGTCTGCTGGCCAGCTGCCACGACACAGAGCACTCAACCCCATGATGGCCAGGGGTGTAGGATATGGCTTTCCACCAGGGCTTGGGTGGGGGTAGTGGCACCAAAGGGTGAATTAGAATCCATTTGCCTGGTCCCAGGGATGGATCTGACCAAATGGCTCAAGGGAACTGGGTACTACTTCCTAGACAGAAACTTGAATTTCAAGATATACTCCCAGCTGGGGTTTCCATTTATGGCTGAAATTAGATAGGAGATGGGTAGGGAGGGATGATGAAAGGTTCAACAAGCCATCAGGTTGCTGAGCTAGGATTCAGGTTGGGATCTTCCAGTGAGATTATGGGATCCAGAAAGATGAATTTCTTTGGCTTCTACACATGAGCTGGTATCTGTGATGAGGGGGTCCTGACCTTAGGGCTCAGGGACTGAAGGAAAGTGTGTACATGAGATTCAGAGGGATAGTGGTCCCCTGAACTTATATGCAGATGTTTGAGTGTTTGTACCTGATGGTGGGGGGAGCTTAGAATGGACCTAGTTCATAGATTTTATTATATTCTCAAAAGATTCTGTGACTCTCCTAAAAGTTTAGAACACTGATATATAGCAAGAGATATCCATAGAAGAACAGGAGGGCAGAAGACATGGGGCAGACTGCTGGCTTCCCAGAAGCCTTCTGCCTCTGTGGTTTCTTTCTGCTTTTGATTAAACTGAACAAGTTACAGCAAGGCAGGCCAGATTTTCTTGAATCGTATGAAATATTTTGACAAAGAGAAATACGTGGAGGCAAATTATAAAGAAGGGATAAAAGTTTGGCCCGAAGCCAGATGACTTAAACATGATCAGACCACTGTTAGGCACCTTGATTAGAGATGTTTAATCTGCCAATACTCCCCTGTGCCAAACAGGGCTTCACAGATTTAGAAGATGAATGACCATTGAGCAAGCCCAGAGCCATTAATCTTAGCATAATCTTTGGGCTCCTGGCTGTGAGGACTGGCTCTAATGCTTGTGCAAAGTTTTCCTACCATGAGAGGAATCTTCCTAGCTCTTCCTCCTTCCACCTGAGAAAATATCAGGACCTCGACCAAAAGGAAGAACAGGGCATTATTGCTCTCCCCCTGAGGAGGCATGCCACCAGCTGAGACCCTGCGACATGCTTGGCAGCACTGTGAGAGTAGATTTTTCCTATTAATTGTCATCCGGTTTCTGGAACAGTGTGTCCACATGTCGGATGAATTAGGCAGCACCCAGGGCAGTGCCTTCCCCTCAGCTGTCCTCGGAGCCTCTCCTAGCCCCTGCTCCCCTCTCCCCGCCTGAGCTGCCTTCCTTGGCCCTTCTTGGGCCAGGAGACCATGTCCCCAGAGGTGGAAATGAAATAGCCCCTGTTCTAAAGTCAGGATACCTAAAGAAGTTAGAGGCAAGATGAGATGGTGTCTCCAAGGCTGACATGTTTAGAGTTAAGTCTGCCTCTCTCAGATCTTTGTTATGCCTGATTGTGTCTAGGTCTCATTTTGGGACGAAGAAGCAAATGCCCCAGGCTGCATACACCCTTGATCTTTTACTGCTAATGAGCATCCCAGTCCAGGAAAAGGAGTGAAAGCCTGGGTACCAGAAATCCCCAACTCTGACTCAGGCGAACCTTCATCTCTTCATACCCACCCCATCCTCAGCTTTGAATTTTCAAATCTAGGTTAGAATCTGGGGTACCACTTAATTGCTCTTTGTTTTCAGCACAGTTATTTAACTTCTCGCAGCCTCTGTTTCCTCAACTTCAAAATGGGAATGTTACCACCTGCCTCATTGGGTCGCTGTGAGTGTTGAGATCTGTGTGTGTAACTGGCACATAAAAGGGGCCCCATGGTTGGAGTTTTCTCCTTCTTTTTGTGTATAAGCCTTTCCAGTCTCCTTTTATTGTCCTTGCATGAAGGGCTATCCTCCCAAGACTCGATCATGCCTTCTTTCGTCCCACACAATATTTAGTAAAAATGCCTTTATTCTACACTAATCCCAGTACATTATCATTATTTTGCTCACACATCATCTGTCTGTCCTGCTAGACCAGGAGCCACTAGGCGGAAACAACAGATCACTCAGCTCTGTATGCCTGAAACTTCGCGCAGTGTTTGACAAATGCTTTTGAACTTAGAAATGAATGACTTTATTTTTAATCATAAAAAAAAAGCACACCTAGTAAATCAATAATGGGCTAGTTAGGGCTAATTTGGAAATCCAAGGTGTCTGGGCAGTGGAAGTAGAGTGAGAGTGATGGGGGCAACTCATAAATAATTCCCACTGTCCACATCTGAGGGCCTGGAACACAGTGTGTGGATGAGGAGGAATTATGAATGTGAACTTTACTTCCTTATTCCCACCACTCAGAATAAGCAATACATATATATTTGTTTTGTTTTATTTTTCACAAGTCACAAATTACATTTATTCACAGACATCTAGAAAACAATCAAAAGTATATATATCTGTGTATATAGATCTTATTAATACGTTTTTATTTGGACAAGAGAACTTGTGCCACAGCAGTTTTAACCAGCATGATTAAAGCTAGCAGTACTCCCAAGAATGGTCACAGATACATGCAGAATGTGAAGAAATACATACACATATACATACGCCTATTTATACATATGTGCTTACATTTACAAAATGCATTACTCTAGGTGTGTTTTAATTTATATACATGTTTATGCTCCTAGTCTCCTTCTGCATCTTGTTTTATTTACTTGTCATGTGTTAGTGATTTCTCCATGTTGGTATGTGTAGACATTCTACTGGACACCTATTTTACGGGAGACGAGTATATTAACTGGATCTCATAGAAGTGAACTGAAAATGCATGGTCTCAAACACCTCTTTACTCTTATCAACTGCCATCTTGATCAAAATTTTGGCTTGGAGTGGGGTCACATTAGGAAATGAGCTCGTCTTTTCTTAGAATCACAAAGGTTTTAAAATGGTGCTGAGCAGACAATGGCAGTTTCTTTGGGCTGTTAAGGAAACCCAATGCCTTAGAGCTGCAGGGGGGATCCTTCAAGTATTTGGTGTGGTGCAGCACTGCCCAGTCAGAAGGGGTGCCAGCCCCCTGCCTAGAGGCTCCCCGCTGTGCCAGGTGTTGATTCTCTGAGTGCTGGATCACGGAGTGGTTGGGAGGTGGATGCTCAGGAGACTCAGGGCAGGGGCCATATACTGGGAGGTGCAGAGATATGTACAAATATTTCAGTATTTTAACAACTAATTATATTGTGCCAGTGCATCCTGGGCCTGGAAGTGATATGGTTCAGAATTTATACCAAGCTCATCCTCACGAATTATTTTTAAATTAGACATCAGGAGACCACGACAGTGATCTAGCTGGGCTCTCCAGCATCTGTATTTACAGGTGAAGAAACAGAGGCTCAGAAAAGGTGACTTGCTCTGGTTTCACAGTCTGGTTGGGCCTAGTTGGGTCTAGAACTCCCTGCCTGCAGTCCTATCCACTTTTCATCGCAATGCAAGTGACCTAACTCCTTGGTCTCAGCTGCCCACCATGAACCTCCACAGTGGACCTGCCTTCTTTATTTCACTTGGTTACTAGTACAATAACCAGGTAAAAGATACTAGTGTGTCTTTAAACAATAAAACGTGCCCTATAGTTTTCAAATAAGATGTGTATCGTTGTTATGTAATGGAGAAAGAAGCAAATAAATGGTTTTTTTGCAGCCTGTAAAAAGAACATGCATTGTTTGGCCTGTTACCTTGCAACTACCTCGTAAATGTCTTTAAATGATTTTAGATCAGAGATACTGTGGGGGTTATTTCATACTTCTTGACTTCCTCTTACTCCCACGGAGGAAACAGAGCTGAAGCAGACCTTAAGACTTATTAGGCTAATGTCCCCATTGTACAGATACGGAAACTGAGACCCAGAGAAATGTAATGACATGCCAAAGCACACGGCTAGCTGGAGCAGTGCTGGCCCTGCTTCCCCACAGAGAGCCTGGGAGGGTCTGGGAAATGAAGCTGGATTGTGAGTAACTCAGCTCAGTTCTTCCAACACTGGGTCTAATTATCTTTGAATGCTGTCCCACTTGAATGGGGCTTTCAAAAATGCCTCTTATTAATCCACTTTTCTCAAGCTGGGACGCACCTGGCCTGGGGGAAAGATGGGAACTGATGGAGGAGTCTTGCTTCCTTCGTTTCTTTCTGGACACGTTGGAGACCACATGGCAAGGCAGCGGAAGCTGGAAGGCTGGGAAGGAAGGGAGTCAAGAGCTGCTGCTTGGGCTTCCAGTAGTACCTTAACTGCCTCATCAGCTACTGCTTGCTTACATCCTAGTGGTTGGGTGTGTGCTGGTGCCTCTCACAGGCCTGTGGATGGGCACTCTAGGGCTGTTCCATCGTGAGTTAGTGTCAGTTAATAGGTACTTAAAGTGGTTGCCTATTTGATTACGAATAGGGGTTATTAACGTTTTTTCCATAAACAGATGGTAGCTCTTCTCTGAGTGGATTGTAGAATTGTGCCAGAGTCTTGATTTGGAGGGACTCGCTCCTGCCAAAAGGTCTTAGGGGCTGCTGCCCACGTTGGGTGGTCTTGTTATCACTCTGGTTCAACTGCTTGGCTAAACGGAACGATGAGACTTGGGAAGGAGTCATTTCTGCCCTCTCCTAACCTTGGAACATTGGACTGAGAAGGGTTTCTTCCAGCTAGATGGAAGTAGGGCTGGGAGGGATCTCAGAGTCTTAAGGTTTTATGCTCTAACTGGCATTTCTTCCTCAGCTAGGATAAAGGGTCCATGTGTCTATAGCTATGAGCACAGAGCAGGGCAATTGATGCAACGAGAATGATGTAGATAGAGACTTCTGAGACTACTGAAGGGGACCTGGACCCTGGATGAGGACACTGCTGCTGCCATTGATGAGACAGCTTCTTTTGCTCCAATAAATACACTTATTTGACCTCTATTTAACAGGGGATCAGAAGCCAAAAGCAGCACCCTGCAGAACTGAAATTGAGTGAAGGACTTGAGTTTACCAACTTCCTGCAATAGATCCATTCTTTCTTCTTGCTTGTTTTTCTTTCTAAACTTCTTTGTCTTTTTCATCCTCTGAATTGAAGTATGCATGGGAGGAAGGTACCTCTGGCCCCTGCGATGACTCTGAACTTGGGACTCTTGGTGGAAGGTGACTCTTTGAACATATTTTTGAGCATGATTTTGGATTTGTTTCCTGTATTGTTATCCTCAGGTCCTCGTATTCTCCTAACACATGTTCACAGGCTCCCTCCCTCTTTTCAGACTCCTTGACAGATCCTGCAACCCCAAAGAACATTCCTAGTATTTGTTCGAGTCTAAATTAAATAGGTTAAGTGTGTGGCCAGTCCACAGGCAGGACATAAATTAATTGAATCCAGGAGCCTTCTGCTTCCCTTCTTCTGCCTTGGACTTCACTGAGAGTTTCTGGCGGCAGATGAAGCCCTGCCCCGCTGGGTGACTGAGTTCTGGAAGGTGGTGCCCCAGAGCTTTGAGAAGAAGGCTGGAGGGCAGTGTGTGTTTTTCTGGCATGCCTTTGCTGCCCTGTCTTTGTGAGAGCTTTGCAGGTGTGCATGAGTGGTCCTAAATGTCTCTGCACTGTCACCGTTGGTCGTATTAAGGCTGTACTGCTCCGTTCCTCTCTCTTAGGGCTCCAGGGAACCAGCTGTTCTCCAGCTCTGACTCTTTTATTTGAAGGAAATCCCTGGAAATAGAGTCTGATACAAAATGTTTTTCCTCTGTGGTTACCTGCTAGCTGGCTGTTCTTGGCAGGTTCCTGCATCCTGTTCAGCAGAGCCAAGGATGGCCAATATGCTTGGCTCGGTAGCCAAAGCAATCGCCTCTCCGATTCATTTGATTTTGGCAGCAGAACACAGTTCTTACTAATCCATGTTGCTGCAGCTGGTTCCCATAGGGTTAACAGCCCTTTGATACCTCAGTTTAGAAGTTCTCAACCTTTTGTCCCCTGCTACACGTGTGACAGATAAGGGTCATATGGCTTATACACTCCTGTGGGTGTAACCAGGCTTTTGGATGAGAGCTGGTCCTCGCAGTAGTTTCACACCTAAGACAAATATATCAGAATAGGAGTTGGCAAAAGGGATTTTTAAAACTAGGAATAAAATCAAATCCATACTAACTTTTACTCTTAAAAAATTTGCAAACTTCAGTGTTTTATTATTCATCAGTAGTCCTGGTGACATAATTCCTCCCTGATCCAGACAGCCTGTGGCATCACGGCACCAGGATGGCACACCAGGAGTGGAGGCGCCGCCCACCTGGACTCTCTCACAGTGTTCTTTGCCCAACATGGTTTTTGCTGCTGCAAACTCAAGCTGCAGACACTGCTCCAATGGAATCCCGTCTTCTTATGGCACATTCTTTCCGTCTCTGCTGCATCTTCTCCTGTGGGTCCTGAGGGCTCTCACTTGCCCAGAGGAAGAGTGATCATGGGCTTTGGCTAATGAGAAACTTACATGTGGCTGCAGTGCCCGAGCCCTGTGTTTATGCCGTCCATTCTCCCATGAACTCTGCAGAGGCTTTGAGATGTCCGAAGAGTGGCCCTTGAAATTGCAGGCAGCAAAGCAGAGAGACTAAAACAACTGTTGATCAGGAAACAGGATCTTGGACTAGGGAGAAACACCACACACTTAAAACAGTAACAAACAAGCCAACGGCCACAGGTCCCTGGCCCCAGTGCCTTCTCACTCCCCTGCCCTTCGTGCTGTGCGTTCATCCGGGGGATGAGCTGAACAGGGTGGTCAAGGGGTCTGCTGCAGGAGGAGGAATTGCATCCTTCTCCAGCTGCTCCTCAGAGACCGGGGGTGTGTCTGCCCACTGCTCCAGGCCCGCAGTGTCCAGAGGAAGGGAGGAGGAACTTCCAGTTGGTCTGTCCTTGGCTCTTTCGCAGAGAGTTGGTAACACCCTCTCTTTCTCCCTTCCTTGATACCCCAGTACGTTTAGTTGAGAGAGAGACTCACCGAGTCACTCTGGTGCAGGCCCCTGTATTCTTTTCTTTTGTACTAATTCTGCTGCCATAAGCCAGAGAGGGATTTGCTGACATCCACGAGCCAGTCTCCAAGCCAGCTTCCCCCCTCACAGGACTGGTTCTCTAATTTGTGGGACCCAGTGCAAAATGCTCAAAAAGTATTACAATTTCGAGACAGCTACAGCAGAGCATTATACCCCAAGCGTGGTGCCCTTCTGAGCGCAGAGCCAGGGTGCAGGCCCATGAAGCCAGTTCTGCTCCCTGAGCACAAACTCTGGCATGGTTTCGGGCCATCGTGCCTTAGTCTTCTCCTGAATGTTGATGAAGGAAACAGAGATTTCTATGCTTCTTTTTTTAGAGAGAAACTGGGATTTGAGGTAAAGACCGGAATATCTGTTGATTTTTTGCTTCTAATCATAGCAGGGGAAGAGAATAGGAGGCACTGAATGTTTATTGAGTACCTGTTGTGTGCCAGGTATCTAGTATATCTCATAATATTTAGTCTTCATAGGTGGCCATTCTCCCCATGCTAAAGGTGAGAAAGCTGCTCAGAGTGGTTCACTTGCCCGATGTCATGTGGCTGGTAGTAGGAAAAGCAGGTTTTAAATGAGGTCACTCTAAATCAGTGGTTCTCAGTCTTAGCTGCACTTTGCAATCACCTGGTAAAATTATATAACTCCCTAAGCCAAGGCTGCACCTCAGACCATTAAATCAGATTCTAGAGGTCAAACTCAGGCATGAGTGTGCTTTTTTTTAAACTCTCTGGGTGATTTCAATTGTGTAGCCAAGGTGGAGAACCAATAGTGTCAATCCAAGAGGCAGCTGCGTGTTAACTAGTTGCCCAGGTCATGTCTGCTGACTGTAGACCACCTTATCTGATCACCTGGGGAGCTTGTGAAACATACAGATGCCTGGGATTGCCCCACACCCATTGGGTCAGACCTGGGGTGAAGTGGGGGACAAACAGTCTCTCTAGGTGATTCTGATGCTCACTAAAGTTTAGGAGCCACTGTCTTAAACCTGCACAGAGACGATGGGTAATAAGATGGCCAGTGCTTCTCAAACTTTCCTGTGCAAATGGATCTTAGAGGATGCTGAGGATCTTGTGGAAATGCACATTCTGACCGATCTGGTCTGGAGAAGGGCTGAGAATCAGCATTTCTAATAAACTTCCAGAAGATGCTGCTCCACGGCCCACACTATGAAAAACAAGGGAGTAAGCCACTGCTGAAAACCTTAGGCCTGTGACCTGGGATGTAGGTCGCATCTCTGCTTTCCATTTCTTCCTGTGCGCCATTAGCAAAATCAGCCTGCCTCAAAGGCTTCCTCTGCTGGCTGGAATAAGGTTACTGTAAGATTATAAAATATAACCACTACTTCCAAGGCATTTTAGTTCTACCCTCTTTGGGTAAATAAGCTTCTCATCTTTCCTAAGCAGCTTCTGTAGTGGCTTCCTTGGTTCAAACCAATCTGCCACCTCTTTCCACACAAAGGCACTTGTAAAGCCTGTCACCTCATCAGTTGATCTCAATGACAAATGTGTGGTTTCGACACTGACATCCCCATTGAAGAGAGGTGGGGGCAGAGCCCCAGAGAGGCCAGCAGTCAGTGAGCAGGCAAGCATTCCCAGAGTTCTTCTCTTCTTCTAGAAACTTCCATGTCCTGTTTGCTCTTCCTCCCACAGCTGATCTTGAAGATAATGTTGGGGGCTATAGGAAACCTGAGAAGCTTGGGCTGGCAGGCCCTGGAGTGGATCGGGGCCGGTTTGTCGGTGGAGGAGGCCCCATGGGTTAAGTTAGTGGTCACCCAGGCTGCCTGCTGGCCTCAGAGATGCTGCCCTTGGAGACTGGAATTACATGCTCCTCAGTCCTGCTGCTCCAGCGGTCGGTATTTGCACTGGACGCCTGCCCTGCCCTCCAATTTACTGTGGAATATGAGTTGCATAGTTGGCCAAAGACTGGAACAGTTTATCAGTCCCAGAAATGCTGAGGTTGTCTACCTGACAGGCATCTCGAGTTCAAAGGGGCCTCTGTGCTGTGGCAGCCATGCAAACCTGTTCCCACGCAGGGGGAAAAGAATGCCAGTGTCTGTCCGTCTGCCAGCATGGCCTGACATGAAGCCCCGAGGAGGGCGCCTGGTGGTTCCAGGAACTGCTTTTCACAGTGAATTCTTCCAAATAAATTGAGTTCAGTGGGTTGGCCTTGCACCAGTGGTGGGGGCGCCCAGGGGCACCCCATTGTTGGCTTGGCCTCTGGGAAAAGCAGGCAGGATTTGAGCACTATTATTACATGTGGAAATGGCTCCGACAGCACCAGCCCCTGCCTAGGCTGGCTTTGCAGGGGGGAAATGCCTGCCTGGTTGGGCCGTGTGTGGAGCTCACGGCCTTCTGAGGAGAAGCACTAACAGAAATGAGGGGCTGTCCAAGAGAATGGGGAAATGGACACTCATGTTGGCTGTTGCTGAGTATGTGGATTGGGGCAGCTTTTCTGGAAGGTTGTCTGGCAATTTTTATTAAAAGGCTAAAATCATGAGAAGCCCATGTCCCAGTAACTCCACTTCTGAGAATCTAACCTAAGGTAGCAATCACAAATGGCTACCCATATTCATGTGTATGGATGTTCTTCCCACGGTGACATACAGTCAACTTAATAAATTAAGAATTTCTTCGGGGCCGGCCCCATGGCTTAGCGGTTAGGTGTGTGTGCTCTGCTACTGGCGGCCCGGGTTCGGATCCCGGGTGCGCACTGACCCACTGCTTCTCCAGCCATGTTGAGGCCACGTCCCACATACAGCAACTAGAAGGATGTGCAACTATGACATACAACTATCTACTGGGGCTTTGGGGAGAAAAAAGGAGGAGGATTGGCAATAGATGTTAGCTCAGAGCCGATCTTCCTCAGCAAAAAGAGGAGGATTAGCATGGATGTTAGCTCAGAGCTGATCTTCCTCACAAAAAAAAAAAAGAATTTTTTGCTTCAATATCTAACAAAAATGGCTAGTTAAGCACGTTGTGGTCCATACATAGGTCCATACATTGATGTGATTCAACACAGACGTTAAAAATGACAATTTTTAAAAGTAGATTTTTAATATTTCTGAAAGGATATACGTGCACATGGTAAGAAAGCCCAGTAGAGTAAAAGATAATGTAGTGAAAAGTCAGTCTCAGTCTCTGCCTGATTTCCTGCTCCCGGGGCACCACCATGTAGAGGGTGTTGCCTGTCCCTTCAGAGAGAGTCTGTGCTGTACAATGATGGATGTTTTCCCATTGTTTTATACAAATGCCCCTTGTATTCACATTGTTCTGTACCACATTATTTTGGCTAACAATCTATCTTGAGATTATTTCCTATCAATTCGCAGAGATCTACTGCATTCTTTTCCCAGGCTTTATTGAGATATAATTGATATATACCATTGTGTAAATTTAAGGGGTACAGGGGGATGATTTGATACATATATATATTTACTGCATTCTTTTTTTTCACAGTTACATATCAAGAATGATATTTTAGAGCAAAACTTATTGACATGTGAAAATGTTAACAATATATTTCCAAGTGAGTAAAGACAGCAAGCAGTATCTCGTTTGTTTTTGTTGTAAAATAAAGAGGAAATATTTTCACACATAGACTCGGGAAAAATACTGGGATGGTACAGACTTACAGGTCAGAATGTAAACAGTAGGTATCTTTGGGTGGTGGGATTATAGATGCTTTTGTATTTTATCCTTTGTGATTTTTGTTTTCTTTGTCTTCCAAGTTTTCTGCACTGAACCTTGAAACAAAAACGAAGCAGGAAGCTGCTGAGGGGACAGGACGCACTCCCTACTGGGTGCAGAGCGCTGACTCACCCCCATCAGGCTCCATCTGCCCCTTCATGGGAACAGCTTGGGCTCTAGTGTCACTTAGGATTGCTGGCTGCACAGACCAGGGCTCCTCCCAATGTGTCCTCAGGCCACTTGTGTCAGAATCATTGATGGTGGTGGGGGCTGATTAAAATGCAGATCCCTGGGCCATATCTCCTGGATTCAGTACTCCGGTGGAAGGCCCTGGGAATCTGTATTCTTAAGAAACATTCTAGGTGATTAGATTGTGATGCTCATTAATGTTTGAGAAACTTGGGTGTAATTAGCAATCGGCAAATATTTTAGATTTTGCTGACCACACAGTGTCTGTTGGAATCACTCAACTCTGCTGTTGTTGCAAGAAAACAGTCATAGACAACATGTAAATGAATGGGCTTGGCTGTGTTCCAATAAAAGTTTATTTACGAAAACAAGCAACAGACTGGATTTGGCCCACGGGCCATAGTTTCAGACCCCTGGTGTAGACTGACCTAGTACCCTAAAAAATTAATCAAAAGATGAGGGAGCCTGCCAAGAGCTCCTTATATTTGAAGAAGCAGATCATATTACAAATAGTGACCATTAGTATAGTGCTTATTATATGCCAGGCACTTTTCAGACACAACCTAAGCCTTAAAACAACTCTGAGCAGTAGCTATTATCTGTATTATCCTGATAAGGCAATTGAAAGAGACAAAGTGATTAGCCCAAGATCACGTGGTCAGTGATGCCTGAATGCAGGGCTGGGGAGGAAAGTTGTAATGCTACAGTCCTATTTCTCTCTAGCCATTGGGAACGAATGCTTTCAAAATTTGTTCCCAGGGTATCAGGTGTCCCCAAGTCCCTCTAAGTTCCCAAGCTAAGGAGGGATAGCTACAGTTGTACACTTGGTGGTGGTACAAATCCTGGGATCGCTCTATACCTCACAGATGCCTCAGCTGCGTGGGGTCCTGAGCAGTCTTGGGGTCTTCCAGGTCCTGTGGGCATCAGGAGACTTTCTTATGGCCCTCCCTCGATGACCATGCATGTTTCCAGATGGGCTGTGTTCACCGTTCACCCCCCTAGGTGTCCATGGAGCAGTCGGCAACAGGGCTGAACAAGAGTGACAGTGATGGTGGCAGGCAGACTGCAGCCTTTTGCTCTCTGGGCCATTGCTTTCCTCCTGCCTTCTCCCTACTTTGGCCTGCCTGAGCCTCAACCACCTCCCTGACTCAAGGGGAAGCAGAATCTCCTCGGCTGGGGTCAGCTTCTGTGACTGGTGGTTCAGCCTGACGGCTTTGCCAGGCAGCAATAAGGGGGGGTCAGTACCCCCTGAGCTTATTCTTATAAAAATACCAATAGCTACCATTTAGAAAGAGCCTAGTTTGCCTTGAGATCTTGGCATATTATATAAAATCTTAAAGGCTTGGCTTAGTCATTGAGTTAACTGAGATAATGTACATAAAACAGAAACCATCACCTAGAACTTAGTACCGAGAGCATAGTAACTGCTCAACCAAATTGTAGCTAATTATGTAATTATTGCCATTATTCTGACGATCAGGAATCCTCTGAGGTTGATATTATCATCCCAATTTTGACAGATAAGAAAAATCGGATTCTGAGAACCCTGGTAGGGTCAGCAAGTCTGTCTGACTCCAGAGCTGCATCCTCTTAGCCACGATCGTGCATTTGAAAGTCAGGCTAGACGGGGCTCCAGGACTGTTGGGGGCCTTGGAGGGTCCCCATCCCAGGAGCTGCAGAAAGCCCTTGACAGATGGTCCTTTACCTCCCTCCATCATCTGAGAGCCTCCTGCTGCTCACAAACCAGTGGCAACCTCCCCAAGCCAGCAGCTGCAGACTTTCCTCTTATCAGTTAATAAGCTGCTTATCCTGCCTCAGGTGGATACTTGACTGCAGGTTAATGGGGCCTTTTGTGGCCCTTTAATCCACGCCCCCACTCCTTTCTGCTCTCTCTTCCTCTCTCTTTCCAAGTACATGATAACTCCCAGAAACACCATGGCACACCCTGGCAGAAACACCATTTCCTGATTCCACCTGAGGTCGTGACTTCTAGCTGCCTGCCTTGGGAAGGCTTGGCTCAGGTACAGAGAGGTGGCTGAGACAGGTGAGAAGCAGCAGTTTTCATAGGTGCCTCAGCCACTGTGCCCCAAACCGTGCTCAGGGGTGAGCCCCCCCCACCCCCATCATTTGTATCTCAGTGAACATCCTGTAGGCCAGAGACTTAGGAGTCATTCTTCTTGACACCTTCCTGTCCTCCTCCAGTCCCCACCCCTCCACCCCTGCCCACTCTGGTACAGCCCCAGTTCTGTCCATGTCACCTCCTAAATAGCACCTGAAGCCACCCCTCTCTGTCTCTGCACACTGCCACCCCTCCATCTTCCCAGGCTGCTACCTCAACTTTCTTTTTTTTTTTTTTTTAATTTTTTGTTTATTGCAATAACATTGGTTTATAACATTGTACAAATGTCAGGTGTACATCATTATACTTCTATTTCTGCATAGATTACATCATGTTCACCACCCAAATACTAATTACAACCCATCACCACACACATGTACCGAATTATCCCTTTCGCCCTCCTCCCTCCCCCCTTCCCCTCTGGTAACCACCAATCCAATCTCTGTCCCTATGTGTTTGTTTATTGTTGTTGTTATCTAATACTTGATGAAGGAAATCATACGGTATTTGACCTTCTCCCTCTGACTTATTTCACTTTGCATTATACCCTCAATGTCCATCCATGTTGTCACAAATGCCTGGATTTCATCATTTCTTATGGCTGAGTAGTATTCCATTTCTACCTCAACTTTCTAACCAGACCTCCCACATCTCTCTGGCCTGGCCATTCCGATGTGTTTTCTGCACTGTAGTCAAAGCCTCCGAGTCAGACTTTGCAGTGGAAGTTCGCTTGTGTCCCACTCTTTGCTCCAGACTCTCCAGGGTCCCTGCTGCTCTTAGGAGAAATGCCGACAGCCTTGACATGGCAGCCCAGGCCCAGCATGGTCTGGCCCCCGCTGCATCCCTAGCCTCATCTTGCTGTGGATTTCCACTCCTGCCTTTCCTCTGCTTCTCTAACATTCCGTGCTCCCTAAGACTGCAGTGTGCCTCCACCTGGACTGCCTCAAAGGGTCCCTACTCCATAGCTTCATGGGTTCCCAGCTCCTCCTCCTCCTCATTTCAGCTCAATCTTCACTCCCCTAAGCAGGCCTGCCTTGGCCACTCAGAGCCGGCGGGAGCCCCTGGGATTGGCCTGTACAGCATCATGTACCTTCCTTCCATGGCACCTTGCACAGTTACTGAAGGAATGTTTGATGAATGCTTGCCTCTGCCAGTAGACTGACCGTGTTGGGCTTGCTCACACAGCATTAGTAATGTCGGCAGACTGCCTGAGGCAGAGGGGTGCGGGGATGTCCTCTGGCCACCTTGGGCTTTGCACCTGAAGGGCTGGGACCTGGGGCTCCTCCCCTGACCACCAGCACCTCCAGTCTTGTTATTACTGTGATGGAGCATGTGATCTCGGATATTTTCCTTTGGTGCCTGTTCACTGCCTGTAAGATAGAGATGGGAATATTCTCCAGCTAACAGCTCTTCCCATGCATTGCAGTCCTCCTCCCACCCCCATGGTGTCCTTTGGACAGGAAGACACTAGGATGGGACTGCCTTCCCTAAGATCACACCATGTTTATCTGGTTCTCTTTCCCCCTCAATGTCTCCTCCTTTACCCACCACCTCGTGCAGAATCGGGCCAATCCTATGGCTGCTTCTTGCATCCACACCACTAAGATTTCTTCCCTAGCTATGTTCCTGGTGCTTGTTACAGCTTAGAGTCAGACAGACCTGGAGTCAAATCCCAGTTCTGCTGCTTGGGAGCTGTGGTACTTATGCTGACTTATGAACTGTTCTGGGCCTCCATTTATTCAGCTGACAAATGAGAGGGATAATCCTTACTATACAGGGTTTTATGAGAATTAAATGAAGTTATATATATAAAGCAATTAGCTTAGTCCCTGGCTGTGTAGTAATCACTCAGTTAATGTGGTGAGGGGAGAAATAATTATGACTTTTGCTCCATTCAAACAAGCTGTGAGTAATCCACAGGTCCCATTATGGCTGTGGCTTGCAGCCTTGGTCCTACGGTAGGACTTGGGGATCTTTCAAAAATTCTGGTGGCTGGGCTGCTCCTCAGACCAATTAAGTCAAAATCTCAGTGGATGGGATCCAGACAACAGTAGTTTCTAAAGCTGCCCAGGTGATTTCAGTGGGCTGCCAAGGTTGTGAACCTGCATTATGGCCTCCGCTGCCTCTTTCTGACAGAGCACAAGCCCTTTGGGAGGTAAGGAGGTGGGAGGGATGGAGGGATGAGGACATGGCAGGGAAAGCTCCCGTTTATGGGGCCCTCGCCATGTGTCAGACACTGTGCTTGGCAGTTTATCTACATGTTCTCATTTGATTTTCACCACGAACTTGTGATACACGAATTGTTGTCCCTTTTGCTTATGAGCTTCAGGAAGGATGAATGACTTGCTTAATGTCAGGTATCAGCTGGCTTACGGATGAAGGACCAAGAGACAAGGGTGGGGCCGGGGCACTCTCTGCTTTCTTGGTCCCTTCCCTCTCTCCTTCAGCACACTCTTTCAGTAAGGGACTGAGCACCCTGGTTTTCACCACCTTCTGTGAGGGGCTGGCTGCCGCACCTGTCCACCTGCAGAGTTTAATGACCCGGCCCACCTGCTGCTCTTGGGGGCCCTCACCATCGATCTGCCACCTGTTCTTCCACGCGCCGTTGGTTGTGCTGTTTGCTTAACGGAGAGATTTAAGTGCCTCGCAAAGGCTCCCCGTGGATGGGGGAGAAGCACTTGCTGACTAGAAATGGGAGCATTGTTGTTTTGTTTTTTATTGCCATCAATTTTGAGGCAGTCTGTTGGGTTGGGGAAAAGTTAGAGGTGGGGCGGGCAGGGAGAGGTGGATCAGAGGGAGAATTCTCTAGTTTAGAGCTTCTCAAAGTTTACTGTGAATGTACAGCACTAGAAGATCTTCTTAAAATGCAGATTCTGACTCAATAGGTCTGGAATAGGTCTAGATAGGTCTGAGATTCTGCATTTCTCACAAGCTCCCAGGTGAAGCTGATTGGTCTGCCAGCCACACTTGGCTTAGCAAGGCTCTAGCTTCCAGTAAGGGACACCCAAGTCTATTTTTTGACCCCTGCAATTTTTATTTTGGGGAGTTTCATGGGTGGTTTAGAAATCTGGGTTCTAGCCCTGCCTGTACTTTATCTTTGGCTATTTTATGAGCTTTGCTTTTCTCCTCTGTACTAGGAAGGATTTGAATTAAGTGGCTTCCAAGATCCCTTCTAGTTGTAACATTCTGTGATTCTGGTCCTCCACTGGTCTGCTCTTGGGTTGTCCCCCAGTTGCTTGCCCCACTCCATCTCATTGATCTGTTGGACACCCATGTTCTAACCACTTCCAATCTGGCCTCTCCCACTAAGTCTGGCCAGCTGGGACTTAGTGATGACAGCACTTTATTTGGTAAGTTTAGGTCCGAAATTATGTGACATTTTCATTTCGCCATTTCCTACAGAAATTTTGCACATGGGCAGGCTTTATCCATCCTTCTCAACTAGACGTGCCCATCTGTAAGCGGATAGACTTCGACTCCTTCTCTGTGAGTGCTCTTGGCAGACCTGGGATAGGCCATGGTTGGGCCAGGGAGGCCAGGGAGGGCCTTCAGTGCTGGCTGTTGCCTCTGCCTGGCTTTCCCTAGGGAGCCTGTGGACAGAGTCCTCATGTGGGTAGGGCAGCTGCCGTTGCCTCTGCCGTCCTTCTAGACTAACAAAGGCCTCGAAACCGGGGATCCCAGTCATATGGTAGCCCTAGGAAGGCTCGTGCCTTTATTTGTTTTTTGGTGAGGAAGATTGGCCTTGTGTTAACATCTATTGCCAATCTTTCTCTTCTTGCTTGAGAGAGATTATCCCTGAGCTAACATCTGTGCCAATCTCCCTTTATTTTGTATGTGGGACACCGCCACAGCATGGCTTGACAAACAGTGTGAAGGTCTGTGCCTGGGATCTGAACCCACGAGCCCCAGGCCGCCGGAGCGGAGAGCACGAACTTAACCCCTATGCCACCAGGCCGGCCCCCCATGCCTTTATTTTTGTTCTGTATTTTATGTACTTATTTTTATACAAGGAGTAAAACTCCATCATAGAAAAATCTAGAAAATTCTGAGAGAAAAATCATGGTAATCCCATTATTTAGCAGTTACTACTGTTAGCATAACGCATGTGAATGTGCACGCGTGCACACACACACGTACACGGAGCTATGTAACCATAGAGCTATACCTAAGTATCTGTATTCACATAGATATTTTACACATATATTTAAATGAAAATAGTCTTGAACAATTCATACCATTTTTGACCTGTTTTTTTCACTAAAGAATATTTCTCAAAAATTCTTCCACGTCATTCAATAGATCCATCTCTTTAGCTTTTCCATTACTCTGCAAAGCTTATTCTTCTATCTTGCTTTCTTCTTTTCACATTGCTTGTATATTATACTATTTCATTTACTTAATTCAGAATTTAATCCATTTGCCCTGAGGCTACATGGCAAAGGGGCAACGGGTGCGTTTATAAAATGTGGATGATTGTAAGGAAGAACACAGGCCATGCCTTCTCAGCTTCTCGGCCCCTCTCAGCTCCCTCTGTGCGTGTTTTCAGCCTGGCTTTGTTCAGGAAGCATCAGGTATGAGAGGCTTGGCAGAAGCCAAGCTAACCTTTTTCCGTCTGCAGTGGCAGCAGCCACTGCATCAGTCAGCAATTATGGATCACCCACTGTGGGGCGTTTCGAAGGCCTTGAGGGACACAGCTCATCTATGAGCAGAAACCAGTGTGGAAGCTGGGACAGACTCAAAGGAAATATGTAATCATAAGAGCAGAATACTTAATCATGTGCATATCCACACACTAGCAAATGCTGGTGGGGTGAGATGGGGGCAGCGGGAAGCAGTGGCGGTGAGCACAATCTCTGGGCTAAGACTGGAACTGGAGTCCTAGACTTGACACTTTCTTAAGTCACTTAGACTCTCTGAACCTCAGTTGTCCTTATATGTAAATGTGAATAAATAGTGCCTACTTGATAGAGTTTTGAAAGCGTTAACTGAGATTACATAGGAAGAACTCAGCACAGTGACTTGCACGTGGTCAGTGCTCAGAAAGTGTCTGCTGGCATATTTTTAGAAATCTCATAGGTGAGAGAAAGGCAGTGCTTCCCTGTGTGTGTGTGTGTGTGTGTATTTCTACTCATGACATCCCTTCTTTTGATGAACTTCAAGTACTTTATGGAGTTATTTTTATTCAACCTTTGTACGAAGCACAGAGAAAAGATATAGCCCTGCTCTTATTTTATAGAAAGATAAATTCAGACTCAGAGAAGCAGCAGTGTGTCAGGGCTGTGGAAAGAGTATCAGACCAATAGTAAGGAGGTGTGAGTTCTCCTGCCTCAGGTACTGAATGGCTGTGTGGCCTGGGGCAGTCCCCTGTTCTCTCTGATCCTCCATTTCCATGACTTAGAATGAGCCAACTGGTTGGGCTACCTCATCGCTAAGGCTTCTCCCAAGCCCAGCCGTCTATGACTCTTAGGTGGTAGTGGCTGTGTCAAGGGCCCCTCCTTGAATGTTCCCCTCATTCTAGGTGGACATTTCTGAGGCCTTAAGCATGGGCAGTCAGGCCAATGCTTAAGTCAGTACCCAGCAGGGCCATGGCGTTGCCTGGACTTGGCAATTTCAAGAATACACTGGGGAAGCCGTGATAGCAATGGTGTCCACTGCCTCACCAGAATGCTGTCTCTAAGTGTAGTTCAGTTTGAATTATTTATGACAATCCTTCCTAGTCATTTGGGAAGATGAATGAAGTCTTAGTAATCAGAGCTCTTGCACTGCCTTCTCTTGGCTACTGTCTACTGAGACATCAGTCTATTGAGAGCACCAGGACTTGAGAATTTCAGGCTTGCTAGCAAGTCAAGTGAGAACTAGCAGAGTTCCACCAGGCTAAGTGGTAGCCCAACCTGCAGACGCAGAGTAAAGTTAAGCTCTGTGTTCTAAACATAAAAGGGTGGTTGAGTAGAGAATGGACCCTTTGGTTCTGGCCTCTTAGCCCCTCCTGGTGGATAACTTCTCCACCATGTTCTCCTTCCATCTCCTTGCCAGTGCCAGCGAGCTGTTTAGGAACGCTTTACTTTCACTGCTGTCGCATCACAGTTTCTTTGAGCTCACTGCACAGAGCTGGCTGTAGGAACGATGAGATGGCGTGGAGATGCAGGCGCTCAGACTGCAGAAAGGGCTGGGAGAGGGCAATCAGCCAGGAAATGAGCAGAGACACTCATACACAATTCAAAGCAACTGAATCTCAGAGTTGATAGCTGGGAAGTGGCTTCAGCATGAGACTGTGAAGGGCAACTCACCAAAGTCAAAACATTGTGCTGATGATAAAGTGAGAAGCTGGCAGCTGTAATCTTTGTCCTCATGAAAGACTGTTAAGGAAGAAACAGTGACCAAACATTATGAAGACACGATCTCAGATTGCAATAGGGAAGACAAAGATTGTTCTGAGGAAATGCACATCTTGATTAGAAACAGTAGAATGGATTTCAAAAAGAGATTGAGAAATATGTTTTATGTATAAACTATAACCTACCTATGTCTGAGCTGGAAGGATCTCCTGCAACAGTTCTCCTAGACATACCTGCAATGCAACAAAAAGTCATCATCTTTCCGTGTTTAAGGTATGTGCCTTACTCCTCTTATCAAAACTTGTCACGTTGAAACCAGCAATCTTAAGTTAGTGTTATTTGTAGCTAAGATATACTGTAACATGGTATCTTCTGCCCTGGGATCAGCTCTGTTGTTGGAGGCAGAGCAGGTGTGTTCCTCCAGATGTCTGGCTAGTTGAGGGAGGGGAGGGGCCATTATGACAGGAATCCTAGACTGGGGAGGAGACTCAGTAGCACAGCAAACTTAAGTCAGTAGCCAAGTATAAATGGAAGTATGTCTGCAATCTAGAATTGTCCATTGGTGTCCCATGGAATGGAGTCCAGTCTGCACTGCTCCAGCCAGGGCCTCTGGGAGGCAGCTAGAGTCTCCTTCTGCACTTTGGCTCTCAAAGACAATGGAACCCATTGTCTCTAGTTAGGGTGGGGGCTCGGGATGGGGGGAAGGGAGGCTGTGGATGGATTTCCATATGCCTGCCTCCCTCACCTTCTGTGGGGAAGACTTATGGCCTGGCTGCTGAAGACTTGTGCTCTTTGAAAGTCTCTGTCACCTGTGATTTCCCTTCTAGTGGTTTTATTGAGAGTGGAAGACTGGCATGGGTCGATGGGCTTTTGATGCTGAGAGGGAAAGAGGCTTCTACCTATCTTTGCACAGTCTAAGGTCTTTCTGCCTCTTTGATCCATGGGCAGTATTGAAGCTGCCTCATCTTTTTACCACTCGTCGAATCAGAAGAATCATGCTCTACTCTACTCCCCACACCAATAGGAGCTATATCTATCTATATCTATATCTATATCTATATCTATATCTATATCTATATCTATATCTATATCTATATCTATCTATAGCTATATCTATATTTGTCTATGTATGTATGTGTGTGTATATATAAAGAGATTTATTTTAAGGAATTGGCTCATGCAATAGTGGGGACTGGCAAGTCTGAAATCTGCAGGGCAGGCTCGTAGACTGGAAACTCAGGCAGGAGTTAATGCTTCACTCTTGAAGCTGAGTTTCTTCTCTGAAAAACCTCAGTTTTTTTTCTTAAGGCCTTTCAACTGATTGGACAAGGCCCACCTGCATTATCGAAGAATCTTCTTTACTTAAAGTGAACTGATTCTAGAAGTCAACTACATCTAGGAAATAAATTCACAGCAACACCTAGATTAGGATTTGATTAAATAAGTGGGTACCGTAGCCCAGCCAAGTTGACATGTAAAACTAACCATCACATTGCCTTACCTCCCTGAGCCTCAGTGTTACTTATCTGTAACATGGAAGGATAATGTCTATAACATAGGGTTGTTGAGAGGATTAAATGTATTGATATCCATGAAGTTCTTAGTCTGTTCCCAGTAGGTACTTATTAGTAGGAAACTATTGGTTTTAGTATCATCAGGAAAGGCCATGAGAGATAAATCAAGAGCCATCAAGATGCTCTCCATCAACTGTGACTGAAAGGTGGTTATATCTTTGTGCAGGAGGCCTTTTGAGCTAGTATACACAGGCTTTGAAGAGCAGTGGGATTCTGAAAGGTAATCCTCAAGCTGGAGTTGAGATATTCCTCAGCTGATTGGAGGATGCTGATTGAAATGCAGCTATTGGTGGAGTCTTCCTGGGGAGATGTTGGGGATGGCAGATTCTTTTGAGAGCCTTTAAGTCAATTCTTTATTCCCAAGTTTCTTTTTGCTTTGTCCTTTCCAGGTGGTCTATTTATAGAAAGACTTTTTTTGTATAACTAAATAGAGATCCTTAATTCAGGTCTAGCAGCTCATGAGGAGTTAGGAGCATCTTACTGAATGTCTCTTACTCAGGGGGCATCACCAAGAGCTACTCTTGCTTATTCTGTTAGCGTCCTCTCCTCATACCATCAATAATTCTGTTGCATTGGACCAGGGGAGATGCTGTCCTGAAGCTGGCACTGGAGGCCACTGTGGTCCTAGGCAGGTCCTTGTGCTGGTGGACGGGGATCCCCCATCTCCTTGTCCCCTTTCCAGTCTATCCCAAGGCAGGGGGAGTTTCTAATCTGATTGGAGAGAACCCTGGACATTCATTCATAGGGTCATGTCTTACTAGTGGGCGGGTTTTCTGTGCCTCAAAGGTCGGTAGTACGCCCATGTAGTGTGCTCTTTCTTATGACCTTTTCTGACATATCCTGGCTGGGTGTCTCTTTCTGTTCCACCTACTTCTGCCTGCTGTCAGGTGGTAAGTTAGCCAAGGCGTACTTCAGTTCACAGAGGGTGGAGTCGTAAGCTCTATCCAGGCCATCTAAGGTTTACTGAGCTCTCCACTGGGCGTTGTTGGCTGCTGGCTCATTGGTTAACCATGTGGAGCTTGGTTCCCTCTGGCCCTAGTCATCAGGTTAAAAAAAAAAATCAATGGATTTTTTGCATTAATTTTGATTTTTTTTAGACTATTACACTATAGTATTACTTTTCTTGATTACTGAGTTTTTGACACCTCCTTAAATTTTGTGCCCAAGGCACGTGACTTGTTTGCAGCCCTGTCATTCACAACCTCTCTCCATGTTCCTTTTCCCCTGGTTTTGCTTCTGTCCCTCCTTTTCTGTTATTCCTCTAGTCTTCTGGCCCTGGTGGATTTATTCCTTGTGAGTTGATGTTCTATTGACATCTTTTTCCCGATTGTTAATAAAGATGTTAACACATTCTCTAGGCCTCTCTGCAACCACTCCATAGCCTGCCTACTAACTGGGCCCTTTGCTCAAAAAAAGACACTGCATTGTATCAGGCATTCTGTCGTGCATCCTTTCCCGGTGAGTGTTTCCATCCCACCCACGCCTCTGTTATCTTCATCCAAGCACCTTCATGGCTCATGTGCAGACTTGCTGAAGCTCCAGGAATGGCTTGGAAGATAAGCCTCTGTAAATAAAGCTTATGATCCTCGTGAATGTTGGGAGCTGACAGCATGCACAGTCCAGCCCACTGGGATTAATTTTTCAAGGAAGATTTGGGGAGAGGCGGTGTCGGTAACTTCTCTGAAGTCGCACTCTCTCATCTCACCAGTCTCCTTGGCCACCCTCTTGTTTGTGTCACTCAGGAGAAGACGTCACAGCCGTGTCAGGTGTGATTTGCTCTTTATGAGTTCCAGTTCTTCCGTGCTTACAGTCCCCTGGCCACGTATGAAATGTGCTTCTCGCCTTGGCCGCCTTGTCTCAGAAGCAGCTTGAACTAGATTTACCTTTGTTTCTTTTTGTCAGAGGACAAGATAGGTTTTATAACATAAATTGGCAGATGGAAGGGTACTGTATAATGATACATCATTTGCAAACAAGCACACGCTTTTAGCAGCTGACATGTTAAAGAAAATTGTCATTTTCTTTGTTCTTTGTTATCAAAGTAGAAAATGCCCATAAAACGAACTTGGGAAATAGAGAAAAACGTTAAATCACCCTTGTCCTGACACCCAAAAATAACCACTCTTTACATCTTGGCACATTTCCTTCCAGTCCTTTTTACATATTTATCATGGTTTTTATGCAATTTTATATCGTCGCTTTCACGTAGCTTGATATCGTAAATAGTCTCCATCTCATTACATAACCGTTATAACCATCATTTTAAAGGATTGCATGTTTTTCAGTCCAGGTAAATCTATCTTTTTAAATTTAATCATTCCTCTTTTATTGGTCACTTAGGTGACAAATACTGCCATAAATAACAATGAGGTGAACATCTTTGTACATACCATTTTCCTTAGTTAGAATTAGTCCCATAGCTTAGATTCCTGATGAGAGAATTACAATTTGAAGGCGGAGGATGAACATATTGCTAAGAGGCTTTACAGAAGAGTTTGACCAATCGACAAAGCCACTATCGGCATGTGGCAGTACCTCCTCCCACTCCCCTTCTTGCACCGGGTAAAAATAATTCTTCTGCATGAGTTACTGTTACCCTAGGAGTTGCTCAGAAAGACATATAAGTAATCATGGCACTTTTCGTAGGCCTCTGGTCCATTCATTTTATCATGCTACCAGCATCAATGACGGTAGCAATCATGTCCCGACTGTTACCTGACACATTGCTCCCACCAGTACTGTTCGATAGAAATATATTTGAGCAACATGTGTAATGTTAAATTTTCTAGTGGACATATTAATCAAGGTAGTATGAAATAGGTGAAAGTAATATTAATACTGTATTTTAGTTAATCTAATATATCCAAAATATTATCATTTTGGCCTGTAGCATTAGCCACGTTTCAAGTGCCCAATAGCCACGCAGCCTCTGACCAAATAAGCTAAAAAGCTCTATCAAATTCTCTCTTCTTTCTTGTCTGTTTTTCAGTCTTCAGATCAGGTTTACCCAAAAGCCGACTTTGATGTGAGGACTTGATGTGCAGGTAGTCTATTTGGGAGATGATTCCAGGAAGCATATGGGAACAAGTGGAAAAATGCGAAGGGAAGAAGAGAGAGCCAAGAGCTGGTGTGACAATGAGCAGTTACTGCTGTGGACACCTGGAGCTTAGCTCTGCTGGGGACCATCTGAGAGACTGTGGGGGAACACGCTTCAAAGTTGCTCCCCGTGGAGGTGGAGGGGCTGGGGCGTCTACTCGCTGACCCCTATCCTCCTTTCATTAGTTGTGCTTGTCCCAGGTGTGTTAGCTTCTCTACACTTCTGGGCTGTACCTGCTCTGGGCCAAGCACACTTGTGTGGTGGTAGAGAAAGCCCTCAGGCAAAGAACAGAAATGCAGGCTGTTGAGGGAGGGTTGCAGTCAGGGTGCTGAATCTGTCTGCCATAATTGCTAGTGAACTCGGACGGGCTAGGGATGTGGGGTGGGGCCTCAGCAGCATCTGCCCCTGGACCTGTGTCAAGGTGTAGTGGGGTCTTCTTGAATGGGCATGACCCCAGCCCGGGTCATTCTTTGTTCATAGTAATGATGGATGATTGAGTCTGCATTTTGTATATACAAGCAACAGAAACTGATTCTGGCTAATTAGGCAAAAGGTAACTGGTGGAAGGACATTGAGGACTCTCAGAATGTCACAGGACAGGGGAGGAGCGTGCTGGCAGGTTTGGGAATGGGAGGGAATACTATTTTGTTCCATGATGTAGCAAGCTGGCCGCATAGTTAACATCTTGTAGTGGAACAGAATGGTTAAGAGGCTCTCTGGTCCCCTTGTTTGTGCTGGAGTAGAAAATGGGGAGGAAAGTCACTCTGACTTCCTTTTGGAAGATCACCACCTAAAATTATCCTCCCACTTACACTACACACAATGAAGAAAAATGATTCCCCAATAGGAAATCAAGTTGCTATTAGGGAATGAATGCTGGGCAGCTAAAAATGGACAAATGACCACTGCAAAAGGAGATTGGGCTTCCTGGTGAAATCTGAGTACTGTGTCAGTCAATTTCCTAGTTTTGATAGTGCACCATGCTTATGTGAGATGCACCACTAGGGGAGGCTGGGTGAGGGGTGGATGGGACCTATCTGTACTATTTTTTGTAACTTCCTGTGAGTCTGTAATCATTTCACAATAAAAAGTAATTTAAAAAAAGGAAGGGGAATTGGTGGCTTGGAGATGTAGATCTCTTTGGATTAGAATTTGGAGAAATTGGAGGATCCAAACTTCACCTTTATCCCCAACCTCATCCTGAAGGGCACCAAAGTTATAAGAGCTAAATATTTAGACCTAAATTTACTCCTCAAGCCTTCCAAACCTGGGGAGGAGTAGGCACCCATTTATTTGGTTTCTAATGAGTTTCTTGCTCTAGCCAATTTATTATATTTTTTGAAATTTATATTTGAAGATTTAATGTTGATCTGCAATTAATTGGGTAGGCTAGCAAACAGGTCTGAAAGGGGGATGAATTTGTACAACTCTTAGTCTCATTTCAGTAAGAAGAAGGGTGAGGCAAGACCACCTTTGCTGAGACATTCCCTCCAAATAGCAGCTATTTCTTTATGTGACTTCCCAGTGGAGCATATTCTGAAGAGATTATTAAATTCTAGAATGTGGCCATTGATATGAAGACAGTCAACTACCTAGAGAGTGTGAGATGCTTTCATTCTTTCTTCTTGCAATGCTCTAATGTCATTGGAGCTAAAAGAGAGTCTGGGCCCTTGGTAGCAGGTTCTGCTAACGCCAGCCCAGGGTGCCATCAATTAGGATTTATCCATAACTTCCAGGTAATTAGTGTTGGGGAGCCATTGGTGGTCTAAACAAGATCTATGAGGCGTCTACCTTCCTTTAGCCATTAAATTTCTACTAATAATTCTGTAATAAGCATTTGGGCAATCAGACTCATTCTGTTGTGATGGGTTTAGACAGATTTAATCTAAGCAATAATAATAATTCACAACAATAGAAAACACTGAGCCATATTCTTCCTACTGTCTAAGCTATTCCCCAGGAGTAAATCAACTGTTTAAGGAAGAAGATGCCTTCACGTCTGCAGGGCCCTGGGGCCTTGCTCGGTCAGGTAGCACTGCCGAGTGCCAAATGTCCCCCGGCCCTGGTTTCCGAATCTGTGCACAGCCCAGCCCTGGGGGGCAGGGGGTGCTCACAATCTACACGTAATCCTTCTTCCTGGAAGGCAGAGTATTTTATGGGTATGATCTCATTCTTCCTCCCAGCATTCTCTGGAGGCTGGGAGGGATCTGCCTTGGGGAAGCTCCTGGACGATTCCTTCTTTCTCCAAGACCCCTCTGTAGCTCACTTTCTCCCACAGGCTGCAGCAAGAAGAGCCCACTCCACTGGCTTTTTCTAAACAGTTGCTAGGGAGCCACACAGTGTCCTTGGAGAGGAATGAGAATTAACCCTCTCCTTATATCATGGGGTTTGGAGTTAGGGAGGGCGCCATATAATCCTGGCTCCACCATGTGGGTGACCTTGCTCAGGCTGTTTGCCCTCCCCAGGCCTCACTCTCCTGCAGGAAAGGGGAGGATGATACCACCTTGTGCTGTCGAGACGTGCAGTAAACGAGAGCTATTTACACAAGAGAAGGACTCATATTATTAATATTAACTTTATAACAAAGAATCCTGAAGCCCAGAGAGAGGGTTAAGGGATTCTTACTGAGTCAGTAGTAAGAACCCTGCCTTCTGGTCCAGGTGCCCAGGGGAGGGGATGCTTGTGTGTTATGGTTACCGTGCTAGCTCCAGATCGGACTGCGTGGTCACCATTATCATGCTCACTTGCATCACCCGAGACAAATATGCTGTGGTGGAAATAACATGACTTTTAGAGGCAGACAGAGCCTGTCTGTGTCAATCCTGACTCTGCTGTTTATGAGCTGTGTGATCTGGGCAAGCCATTTGCCTTTGCAGGGCTGGGTTTCCTCATCTGTTAAGTGGAGTAATGGATGCCCATCCATACAGATGAGAAGAGGAGTAAGTGTAAGTAAAGCATGTAGTAGGCTGCCTGGCACGTAGTAGGTCTTCTGTAAGTGTCCCTTCCAGATCCTTCCCTTCCCTGCTCCCCAGTCATGCTGCCCGTTTGGTGGTGATATGAGAATGTCTCCCTTCCTTTCCTCCTGTTTTCAATTCCCTCCAGAATTGGCTTTTTCCGGGGGAAGAATAGATGTTTGACTTCATGATCCAAATTGAGGTTCCTCCTTGCCAGAAAATGCTTCCCCATCTGTTTGAGATTCCTTATCAAAGGAAAAAAAATTTATGTTTGCACTGAAGTAAAGTGACACTTGGTTTTACTTTTGTGGTAGGCAGAATAATGCCACTCTCCCACCCTCCCAAAACATTAGGTCCTCTTCCCCGGAACCTGTAACTGTTATCTTAGAAAGAAAAAAGGTTGTTGCAGATGTGATTAAATTCAGGATCTTGAGATGGGGAGATGCTCCTGGATTATCTAGGTGGATCCTGGATGAACTCATCTGTATCCTTATAAGAGAGAGGCAGAGGGAGATTCGACCCCACACAAAGGAGAAGGCGACTTGAGGATGGAGCAGAGAGAGATTTGGAGGTGCTGGCCACATAGGTTGGAGTGATGTAGTCACAAGCCAAGAGATGCCGGCACCCACCAAAAGCTGGAACAGGCTAAGACCACATTCTCCCCGAGGGTTTCCAGAGGGAGTGCAGCCCTGCTGACACCTTGATTTCAGCCCAGCCATACTGATGTCCAACTGCTGGCCTCCAGAGCTGTGTGAGAATAAATGTTGGTTGTTTTAAGCCACTGAGTTTGTGGTAATGTGTTACAGCAGCCCTAGGAAATGAACACACCTTCATACTCTTGGGGCAAACCTCTGGGTAGCTTTGCCTGATGGCCTGATTTCCCCCAGAAAGTCAACACCCTGGCCACGTGAGGACCCCAGGGGTGAGAAAGCAAACGTCTCCTTGCTGGAGATTTAACCAAGCTCTGGTTCTGCTTATGGCTCAAACCCGCCAAAGGTGCGGCAGTTGCTCAGATGTTCCAGGGTAGATGGTCAGAGAAAGCTGGTCTGATACAGGACCTTCAGGCGCTGACCTGGAGGCCCTGCAGTGGGAGTTACTTGTGCGGCTCTGATTGCCTGGGGAGGTTGTGTCTATTGAGAAGGAGCCTGAGGCTGAGTCTGGGCTGCGGGCAAAGTAGCTGCGAGCTCTCCGGAGGCCGTGCCTTGGCACTGCTGCACCCGTATGGTGGGATGGCGTCTCTGAGCCCTGGTCCTGTTTGCCTCGTGTGATGTATGATCTGCTGTGAAATGGGATGCACGTAATTTGTTAGCAATATTAAACTGCCAGTTTTTGTAGAAGATTTACTTTTTTAATACATTAGTGCAGATTCATGTTGGTTTCACTAACTTGCATTCTGATATCTTCTCTTGAGTGGGACAGAAAGGGGTGGGATTTTTAGTTAGTGCACTGGAATTGCTCATAATTTGGGGGATGTTCATCTGGCAGGTGAGCCGTGGAGATAAAAGAATTGGAGAGCCATGACCAAGGCTCACGCACCCCTTTCCTCTAGTCCACACCTATGGGTCAGATGTGCAAGGTCTCCCACCCTTGTGCCCATGGCAGACATCACTACTGGATCATGGCACTGATAGGCTTGGACTGAGGCCCTGAATCCCTCTCAACACAGTGCTTTAGATATCCACTCCCAGTTGATTAGGGTTGACATTCCAGGTGACATACATTTGCCATTTCTGCTAATTCCTTCCCCAACTTTAAGACACCACGAGTCTGCCCTAGTTCCTAGCAGGCAAGCTGGTCTTCCAAAGTCTTTTTAGGCATCCATTTAACCCGCTTTCTTTGATCAGCATAAGCTGCATGTAGTAAAACCAGTTCCCAACTTACCATGGTTCTTGTATCACAGCAAATGTCACAGTAGATCTCAGGTCTCTGGCTTCTGTGGGTCACAGATCACAGAGGAGGCACAGAGACTAAATTTAGAAATCAGCAGCTCTCCTGTGAGGGGTGTTGGCTGGTTTTTTTAAAGATGAGAGTCCTGGTCCGATGCCTTGAGCACCATGACTGTGCACAGGCTCGCAGAGGGGTGGGGAGAGGAGGAATGTACCCAGGTTGTCCTGGAAACCTCATTCTTCCCCACATTTAGGGCTGGAGGCCATGGACTTGCCTCTGAGAGGAGGAGATAGGAAGGAGCAGCAGTGAGGAACCAGCTGCCATTTGCCTCGTGCTTTGCCAGTGTCTGGAACCTGAGCAAGGGATGTGGTGAGACTGTGGGTGGGTCAGTAGCTGTGGAGGTAAGGGGGCTTGAGGGAGGATGAGAAGGTGGAGGAGACTATGCAAAGCTGAGTCCTGAACGTTATCAGCAGGTTGGTACTGTGAACTTATTTATCTGTTTGGTGTTACTTCCTTGGGAGGGCTGGAGAGAGAGAACTGCTGTCATGTCATTTCTAGAATAGAGATGACCATGGCTGAATTTACATTAAGGATTTCCTGCCAGGGTTGCCAAGTGATTTTCTAATAGAGATTCTAGTTTTTTTTGTGTGTGTGTGTGAGGAGGACTAATCCTGTGGTAACATCTGATGCCAATCCTCCCCTTTTTTCCTTGAGGAAAATGGGCCCTGAGCTAATAACCATGGCCATCTTCCTCTACTTTATATGGGACTCCGCCACAGCATGGCTTAACAAGCGGTGCATCGGTGCGCGCCGGGGATCCGAACCTGCGAACCCCGGGCGGCCGCATTGCGCGCATTTAACCGCTTGCGCCACCGGGCCGACCCCTCTAATAGAGATTCTGAGCAGATCTCACTCTTTCCCCTTCTTTATATAGATATGAATAGAAGAATGCTTATCTGTGTGGCCTAGGGGGTGAGTTCCTCCCTCCTTCCTTCCCTCCCTTTCTTCCTTCCCTCTCTCCCTCCCTTCCTCCCTTCCTTCCTTTCCTCACTCTCTCCCTTCCTCCCTTCTTTCCTTCTTCCCTCTCTCCCTCCCTCCCTCTCTTCCTCCGACATTTCTGAGCATCCACTGTGCACCAAGTACTGGTTTACATATTAGGATTCAGCAGTAAATAAAACAGTCTATGCTCTTGTGAAGCTTACATTCTGTAGGGGGGCAGGAGGGACAAACGATAAACCAACAAATAAATATATAACACATCAGCAATAAGTGGCGATAAGTGCTAAGATGGAGAAGAAGAAAGTCAAGAGGATGCACCTGGTGGAGGGGCTGGGGTGCTCTTCTGGATAGGAAAGACTCTAGAACAGGGGCCAGCAGAGCAGAGAGGGCATGCACCTTACAGCTATCTGAGAGGGAGCGCTCCTGGAGAAGGAACAAGGGCAGACGCCCTGGGGTGGCTCCAGCAAGCTTGGCAGAGGTGATTCGTGAGACCTAGGTGGGAAGTCAGTGACAGGGAGGGCTGGTGACAAGACAGGTCTAGGTCCTGGGATGGGGCACAGAACAGGCCTCACCTTGGGAGGACCCGCAGGACAAAGCAGGGTCTAGTTCTAGAGAAACCCTGCTTTTCTAGACCGGGCAGGGATTTCTCTTTGGTTTTTACTCATAAAAAGGAACATCACTTATTCTCTTATGATCCCCAAATGACCCACTGATTTTGCCTTCCCTAAGGTGCCCTCTCTGGCATGGGAAGGGGAACCAGTACTCACTAGCCACCACCTGGTGAGGTCGGCTTGTTATTCCTGTTGAAAACTAGTGCCCATGGCTCTTTTCGTTTTAAGGGCTAAAGTAATATGCAGTCATGTAGACGTTTGGAAAATACTGGAAAGCACAAGAAAAGAGTAACAATTACCTGCTTTCCCACCATTCTGAGATAATTCCTATCTGTGAGTTGCTTTATGTAAAATCAACATCAGATTATACTGTGCCAACTTCATTCATTCAGCAGAAATTTATTTAGCACCTGTTATGTACCAGGAACTGTTTGCAGCACTGGGTACAGTAAACAAAACAGACAAAACCCTGCCCTTGGGGTCTCCCTTTAGAGGAGGGAGAGGAGCACAACCCAATAAATAAGCAAAACACATAAGACGTCAAATGGTGATAAGTGCTGAATAAAAAGAGAGAGTTGAGAGGAAGGACAGAGTGTGTTGCGGAGAGGCTGCGATTTTTGAGAGGGTGGCTACAGAAAGAAGTTCTAGTTGAAAGGATGTCATTTGAGTAAATCTGACAGAGGTGAGGTAGGGAGCCATGTGGATATCTGGGGAATAGCATTTCTGGCAGAGGGAACTGCCAGTGCAAAGGCCCTGAGGTGGGAGTGTATCTGGCCGGTTCAAAGAGCAGCAAGAAGGACAGTGTGGCTAGAGTGGGGAGTGATGGGAGGGTAGTAGAAGATGAAGCCAGTGAGCTTATAAGGGGCCAGACCACGTAGGGCCTTCCAGGCCATGCCAAAGACTCTAGCAGCCATTCCGAGTGAGTGCGGAGCCTGTGAAGGGTGTAAAGCAGGGGAGAGACGTGAGCTGACTTGTGTTTTAGAAGGGGCCACCTGGCTGCGGGGTGGGTCATAAACCACAGGGGCCCAGGGTAGAAGCAGGAATGGCTGCTGGGTACAGTAGAGCAGGTTGTGCCCTGCTCAAGGGCAGGGAGTGAGGCTGGAGCAGTGTCCCTCAGAGGGGAGCATCTCTCGCAGATTCACCCAAGATGCCCTGAGGCTAACGGTGACCCTGCTAGTTGTGTAAACCACTCTTTCCTCTTAATAAGATGTCACGAAAATTCCCCTGGCTTTAAACGGTCTTTGAGAGCCTGTTTTTCATGGATGCCCAGTATTACATCATTTGGATGCACCACAATGTCATTAGTCTCCTGTGTTAGACATTTAAGTTGTTCTCAGCTATTCACTATTTTAAAAATGTGCCGATGGACGGCATTGTACATAAATCTCCGTGTACATCTCTGATTACTTCCCTGGGCTAAATTTCTAGAAATGGAGTGGTTGGGTTAAATAATATGCATTTGTAAGGCTCTTGGTTATTAAGTTATGTTTTAGATAAGGGGGTTGAGCTCAGGAAGGCTGAGTGACTGGCCTCCAGGCATGCAGCCAGGACAGAGCAGAGTGGGATTTGAATGAGGGCATGTTGGTTTCCTGAGCTGTCTTCCCTCCATCACACAGCACTAAGGGCAGCTCAGATGTCACTCAGCCCACAGCAGGGGGCAAGTGGCCTCAGCTTGGTGGCTTTGATGATGATGATGGCTGAGGAGATGAAACTAGCCAGCTTTCTTTAATCAGCTCTGTGCTGGGAACTGTGCTCAGCACAGAATGTGAATATTCCCATGGGACACTCAGAGTAACCCTAAGAGACAGTAATAGAGTTAGCTCCGTTCTATACATGGAGACACTGAAAATCAGAGAAGTTAAGCAGCCTACCTGGAGTCACACAGCTAGAAAGTAGGGAAGCCAAGATTGAGCCTAATACCTGCATTCTTAACCATCCTCTGCTACAGGGCCTTCTGAGATAGGAACCCTGTTCCGCTATTTCCTTGAACCATAAATACTACCTCATGTAGGCTGCCAGTTCATGTCACCGCCCACACTCAGCCTGACAGCTTTCATGCTGCTCTAGCTTCAACAATAATTGTCACTGTTACGGTTACTAAATTACGTTTATTTTATTACTATATTTTATGCTATTATGATAATATGTTATGTATGCCGATATATGTATAATATTATATATACTACATTATATATATTATATTACTATTACTACATGCTCTTACTGTTACTGCTATATAGTACTACATCATTACTATTAATACTATATTGTTACTATTACCATGCTCCATGTTCTCGTGCTGGGGTCCAGCGTGAAGGGGCAGAGCGCGTTCTTCTCATGGCAGATGGCAGGGGCCCAATAGGATGAGCAGAAATGTGTCCTGCCTCTTAAGTTATTGCCTCATGTTACTGCTATAATTGTTATTACTATGATAATGGCAATCATTATTTATTGTTACTGTATTACACATAGGAGCTGATATTTCCAAGCCAGCCTCAGGGCTGAGTGTTGGCCTTCCTCACAACAGCCTCACAACAGAGGCGGGTACTTTTATTGTACCTGTTCTGCAGTCGGGGATACCATGACCCAGAAAGTTTCATGACTTTTCCAGAGTCTCACAGCTCAGCACTGCTATTTTTTAAACAGATTTATTGAGGTCTAATTTACATACAATAACCTGGAAATATTTCAAGTGTACAATGTGAGGTTTTGACATTGTATACACTCGTGAAACCAGCCCCACGATCAAGTTCATGAACATTTCCTGAGTCTGTCTGATGCCCCTGGGCTCCCACGATGCTGACACTGAGGGAGGTGTCCCCGTCTGAGAAGGCCCCATCGTCTACATCGTTGCCTCCTTCAGTTTCCCTTATCCGGTCCTGTTGATCTCAGGAGGAAAGTCACAGCATCGTCCACGGCTTTTTCGTGGCTGCATCCCGCTTCCACTCTCTTCTTCCTGTTCCCACTTGTCATGGTGCTTTCTGTGGCTGAGGACCAGAATTCTCGAGTGACAGCAGAAACTTATGTTTGGGACAGTGCCTCTAGCAAGAGGGACTCTGTGGGGGGCGGAATGCCAGGAAGATGAGACCAGAGAGCAGCCCCTCCCTGGGATCCCTGCCTGGGGCCTTGCAGAAAACTTGTGAGGAGGCAACCCTTGCTGAGTGAGTCCCTGTGGGGCCCTTTCCCTCCAACTTTTCAGCTCATGAACCTTATTTACTCTGCAGGACTAACTCGCTTCCACACACAACTACATTTCATGACTCCCTGGGGTGCATGCTTTGCCTCTGGGGATCTTGCTGTGTCCTGTTAATTGTTATATTATCTTCACATGGTACTCAGCTAAACTGTGTGGGCAAAATGATTTTAAGGCGTGTGTGTGTGTGTGTGTGTGTGTGTGTGTGTGTGTGTGTGTGTGTTTTGTTGCTGGAAACCTCTCCATGACCTAATATAGTGATGGGCTGGCTCTGCTCAGATACGGGGAAGGAGGCCGTGGCTCTTGGCCTAGGCTTGGCCCTCTGAAAAACCATTCTCTTGATGGCGAGGCTGGCAGAGAGCAGCCCACAGGACGCTGGTCAGGAGAGGGACTGGAGAAATCAGCCAGCAGCTGCCCCAGGGTGGGGGCAGATGGGCGTGTCTTCCTACTTCTCCTGAAACACGCATGTGGGGAGGCCGTGAGGGGCCAGCCTTCTGCCCCTGCAGACTCAGCACACTGGTACTTGTCACAGCGTAGTCTAGAGTGACAGACGCAGATGAACAGTGACCGCGTCTGTCTCGCCACTAGACCATAAGAGAGCTGGGCGTTTTTCCTTGCATCTTGCTAGAACAATGGTTCCTGAACTTGTCTGCCCATGAATCACCGGGGGAGCTTAAAAAAATACTGATGGCTGGGTGCCACCCCTGAAATTCTGATTTAATTGGTCTGGGGGGGCAGCCTAGGCTTTAGAATTTTTATAAGATCCCCAAGGGATTCCCATGTGCTGCCAGATTTGGGCCTCGAGTCTAGCACAGCACTGTCTATGTGAAATATAATGAGAGCCACGTATGTACTTGCACGTTTTCTAGTACCCATGTTAAAAGAAAGAGTAAAAAAGAAACAGGTGAAATTAATTTTAATAATGTATTTTATTCTACCCTATATATGCAAAATATTATCATTTCAGCATGTTTCTGATTTTAAAAATTAATGAGATCTTTTAAATCCCTTTTTCCCCCCGTACTAAGTCTTTGAAATCCAGTGTGTTTTTACAATTACAGCACATCTCAACCTAGACCAGCCACCTTTCGAGTGCTCACTACTGAATTGGACAACGCAGGTCTGGCATTTGGAAGGTGCTCAAGGAAGGTGTTTTGAACACATGAGGGAATAACGGAAGGAGTGATGGCCATGTCTGTAGTGGTGAAATGGGGCACTTGCTCTGAAGGTTTAGAAAAGTGTGGTTTGTTGGCAGAGTTCTCCCCAGAGGACAGTCTTGCTTATCTCTTAGGATTCAGGCCTCAGACACCAATCCCATCCATGAAGCCTTTCCCAACCCCCCTTTGTCCCACACCTGCACTCTGCCCCAGGCCTTAGTTAGGTATACCTCTTAGACTGTAGAGCTTCCATATCCTAGGCTTGTTCTGCCATTGTCATCGTCTATGCCACTGAAAAGCATATGGTACTATGCTTTTCTGTGTGTCTGTCTGTCATGTAACCTATAAGATCCTAAGACCGTGGTTGTGTCCTAATGAATCTCTGCATGCCTAGTGGCGAGCACAGCTTATATTCAATAGTTGTTTATGGAATGAAGTAATAAACTGACGATAACATAGAAGATTGGACTGCTGTGGAGACCAGTTTTATGGAGTAAGAGTGGGCCTAGGCATGTCTTGCATAGAAGGCAGAGCTGACCCAGCTGCTTTTTCATAGTCTAGTTATTAGAGATTATAATCATGTGTCTTAGTCAGCTACTGCTGCATAATGCTGGGTAACAAACACCCCCAAATTCCATTGCTTCCAACAAGCATTTATTTCTTGTTCCCAGGCCTGTGGGTTTGCTGGAGTTGGGCTAATGCCAGCTGGGCTTGGCTGAGTTTTGCTCAGGCTGTGGGTTAGGTCCTGTTCTCCTCCACATTTCTCATTTGGGAGCCCCGGCTGAAGGGGCAGAGCATGTTTTTCTCCTGGAAGATGGCAGGAGTGCAAGAGGATGAGCAGAAACATGCTGTGCCTCTTAAAGCCTTGCCTTGGAATTGTCACCATCACTTTCCCTGCATTTCATTGCCCAGAGCAAGTGGCCTTGCCAAGCCCAGAGTCAATGGGGCAGGGAACGGGAGGGGAATGAATATTAATATTCCAAACTACCACACTGTAATGTGCTTCCCTGGCTACGGGTGATGGGGTTCCTGTCTCTGAAAACCCCATCCCTTATCTTGGTGCTGTTTTACTTTAAGCCTGTTTTTCAATGTAGGAAGAAGAGGATCAGCGATGGCTTCTTGGCTGCACTGAAGTTGCCTCTACTTTATTTGACATTGCTATCTTGTTTTCTACTCTTTGACCCTATGAATTAGTTAACATAAGAATTCATGCTAAATTCTCTTCTTGCTCTCTGGAAAAGCAGTCAAGGATCATTAGCTCCTGAAATATAGGTTATCTGAACTATGCTGTGTGTGCAAACCGTGTGCCTACCCATGTTGGGGCTTGCATATGCTGTCAATTCTATAGTCCCCTGTTGAGGAGAGGAGGTGGCTGGCCACAGGCCGACCAGAGCTTATGGTGGCCCCCAGTACATCCTTCTAAGGATTTCTGCCTGCATTTAAGTCCTTTGCTGAGGTTTAAGAAAATCAACCCACTCATTTACTGGCATCTTGATAACCGGGGGCTCTGCTGGGCCAGGGACAGAGAGACATCTTTGTGTCTGAGCAGCTGCAGAGCAGCTCAGCAAGGTGTGGGAGTGCGAGAGAGGGAGGGGAGGCTGGAGCAGCCGTCTTCCTTCCATCCATCTGGTTTGGACCTTCCAAGTTCACTGCCGTTCCAGAGACCTTGCCAAAGCCCATGATTGAGCTCAGACCAGGAGCCCCAGGTCATTTCCAGAGGAACCTGCTTGTAGGGATTCTGTTTTGAGTCAAGATGCTACTTCTAATGAAGCAGAACGAAACTCCTGGCCTGCTTTATCTCCCTCCTGCAGCCTGCAGGCCTCTGCGGGCTCTGAGGAGCACGGCCCTGGCTGTGAACAGAACAGTTTGACCCTGAAATAGCCTAATGCTGCTTCTTTCTCCAGGCTTCTCCTGGGCTGATTTGGCTGCTTTTAGGGTCTCTGCCTCCCAGCGTGGTGCAGCGGAGCAAGGGGCAGTGGGACACCCTTCTGGTTGGTTGGGGTTTCTGGGGAAGCAGGATCTTTAAACCCGGTTTGAACTTCTAAGGGTTCAAGTTCCTGTTCTCTTGGCACAGTGTGATTTCCAGAATTGAAGGAAAAACCTGGGGTTTTAAGAGCTTTAAAAAAAGAAAAAGTTACTTGGACACAAAACAGCTCTTATGAAACAACATCATGTTGATGAGTTAAGTATAAATGAATCAGAGACATATGGATTAAATTTCCCTTGCAATCCACAGGGGCTTCAAAATTAGGGGAAGAGTGTTTGTCAAAATGTGTGTCTGTCTCCGCCAGGGTCTGGGACAGAATCAGAGGCTGTGGAGGAGCAGGAGAAGCCTTACCTACCTCCCCTTCCCCATGCCCCTCTCTCCCAGCGGGAGTGGGGTTAGAGCCAAGGCAGTTACCGGCAAGTCTTAGGTTTGTTCTTTTTACTCTTCAAGCCTGCAGTCCTTTTGTTCTTAATTGAATTGTTCCCCACCATCTCCCCTGTGCCCTCCAATGGGGCAGTGGGCCAGTGTCTAACTCCTGCAAAGACCTTGAACCTGTGGGGGAATGAGAAATTGACATGAGCCACACTGACATGTGGGATATCGCTGCCCGCTCCTTGACTATGAACCGCCACATATTGGCCCATCCTATCTTAACCCCTCTCAGCAACGTGAATATCTGTTCTTGTTAAGACATGGTTGTTAGAAATACCACCCCCTGAAGTCCAGGGGAGGGGGACCATAGCGGGGGTGGGGTGGAGGGTGATGACCTCTGTCTTGGATCTCCTAGATACCATTCTTGCTGTCAGAAGAGGGTGGAGGCTGGAATGTCTTCTGGTCTCGTGACAGGAATAAGGATACCTAAGGGAGGATCAGCTTTTTTTTCACCTGGTATCATCCTGATGTCCCAAAGTGTGTTGGCCTTGATGTTTTCATCTAACTTCCTTCTCAATTTTTGACCAAGGAGCAGAGAAACACAGTATATTTGGAGAAACCCTGAGCAGCTTCTATAACATGTTGTTGTTTTGCCTTAGAACTCTGTAGGCAAGAGAAATCTTAATGGAAGCACCCCTCCACCCCCTGCCGTACAAAACAGAAAAAGAAGGAGCCTCACCAGATGAACCAGAGGGTCACACGCTCCCCCCATTACACCCTCCTGCCCCTTCTCCCCTGCTTAGTGGGACTCATAGGGCTCCTTGGAACACAGATCAAAAGCACAAGCAGTATTCGAGAATAGGAACCACTAAATTCTTTGGCCTTGAGTGCCAGCAGCAAAGTTAATAAATGTCTCATGGACATTATGTTGAGTGAAAGAAGACAGACACAAAAGAGAACATACTATGTGATGCCATTTACATGAAGTTCAGAAATAAGCAAAACGAATCAATGCTGATGGAAGTCAAATAGTGGTCACTTCTGGAAATGACTGGGAGGAGATATGAAAGAACTTTCTTGGGGCTCTGGAAATGTTCTGTATTTTGACTTGGCTGGTGGTGACACACAGGTGCACACCTATATAAAATTTCTCGAGCTGTATGCGTTAAGATCAGTGCACTTGATTCTCTTAATTGTATGCATATGATCTGTTAATTGAAAATTAGAGCAATCATCATCACCTCCTTCCCCCCTAAAGTCTGGGGGCACCACTGTCAGGTGGACCTCTTAGCACAGTGAGTGAGAGTCTGGGTTTAGAGACTGTTGGTGCAGGGATGAGGGCAGAGCAGGGCATGGGGAAGGGTCAACCTCAGAAAGTACCAGCAAGGTCTCTTGCTCAAAGCAGGACTATAGTGACAAAGAGGGTCGTGGTGGAGCTGAGGACACCTGAGTGGCTTCTGATTGAGTAGCCTCAGCCTCATCACAAAGGCAAAACTCAGAGTGAAGTGGTGGATGGAGGCTTGGTGGGGCCCTGAGGGGGTTGCAATATGGCGGCACAAGTGGATGTGGGAGCCAGCCCTGCCTCAGGCACTTCTTGCCACCTTATACTGACAGACCACCTAAGCTCCTGTCTTCACCATCTTGATAAGCAGAGAAATCTGGGGTCTCTGAGGAAAGGGGGGCACTGCCTACACAGCCCTCACTGCTCCGCACTTTTAGATTCAGATATACTTGGCAAGTTGGAAGCATGTAAGAGGATAGAGTGTCCAAGATCAGCCTGCTAGGCATCCAGAAAGGGACTGTGTATGTCATAGGCAATTGGAAGATTGCTTAAAGAGACCGAATTAGCCTTGTTGGGCTAGCGTGTCTGAGCTCTGGCTGGGAAACAGTTGATCAGTGGGATTGAGGAATGTGGCCTGAACAAAGCATGACAGCAATTTGCATAGTGTCAAAGCGCAACAGGAGCAGGGGGCGCGCTGGGCAGCTCCCTGGTTGTCCTGCAGGTGTGGGACACCTCCCACCCTATCCCACCCCACCCACCCTTCTCTCCGCTCCTGAGCTTCTGCACCCATCATTGGATCCAGGCCCTGGGGCTTCCTCTCTTGTTTCTAGGGTCCATATGTGGAGGCCTGAACTTCTGCCAGGGCAGGCACACTCGTGCAGGAGGGAGATTTCAATTCTCTTTTGGAAAACAATTTTCTTTCCAACCCAAGCAGCTGCCCTCTGCCGATCAGTGCTAGAAGTGAACTATGTACAGCTCTGCTTTACAATTCCCCTCCTGGCTAATTAATCCCAGCCTATTTTAGTTTAGTGCTAAGGCAAGGGAAAGCAAACAGAGGGACTCTCAGACTGAAGCTGCCGCATACTCACACTTTCATTCTCGAGAGGGGAGTCATTTTTTTTACCTTGGCTGGTTGGACCAATAGTGCCACTTGTATTCGTGTGTGCCCACTTTCTTTCCTTTCCAATGGAAATGCCAAATGTTTCCCATGTTGAAGCCACTAGTGCCATGCTTGTGTCCCCAACCTACTGCTCTCCTCCTCTGGTGAAAACCAGGCCAGGGACTGGCCTCTGTCGTCTCGGCTCTGGTTCTCAGCTCCTCCCTTCACTAATCTTGGGTACTTTGGCCCCGAGGTTGGAAAAGCCAAGGCATTATGGGGTTTAGCCAAGCCTACCAGGACTTTCTGTAAGTGATGTTTGGTCATCAGGCCCGTGATGGCTTTTGGAGTAACTTTTCCTTATAAATTGCCTTTGGGTCTAATATACTCTCAAAAATCAGTATGAAGAAGATAAACAAAAGGCAGGAATAGGCAATTCCCAGAATTTAAAAAAAAAAGTGAAATGGCTAATAAACCTATGGAAATTTGTTCAGCTTAAGTAGGGATCAAAGAAACACTAATTAAATTAGTCACAAGATTCGGTTTTTCCCTATTAAATTGGCAAAAATAATAATACACAATGGCTTAGATGTGGAGAAATGGGGGCTCTCATTCCCTGCTATGGGAGTATAAATTGGTACAACTTTCCTGGAGGGCTGTTTGACGGTATTTTTCAAAAACCTTAAAAACAAATATTCTCTTTGACTCAGCCATTCTATGTCTTGGCATTTCTCTTACCTTAAGGAAATAATCAGAGATGTTCACGAAAGTTCATGTACAAGGTTGTGTACTGAAGCATTATTTGTAATGATGGAAAATTAGGAATGATGGAAACATCCAACAATACGGAATCTGTTATGTAAATCATGGTTCATTCGAATAATGAAACACCATGAAACCATTAAAGTATATCATAGAACAACATTTAATGGCATGAAAAATATTTACAATATTTGCTACATAGAAAAAGTCAGATTGTAAGTCAGTCTATTCAATGTGATCACAATTTTATATTAACAAAAAATTCATATAGATGCATAGAAAAAATTTGGAAAGACATATGCCAGCAAATTAATTATGTTTATTCCTAGGTATGGAGATTATGGGTGAATTTTATTTTCTGCTATGTGCTTTTCTTTTGCCATTTTCAAATTAGGGATTTAATGCATCCTTAATGGCTTGAAATTTAGATTGTTTCCAATTTACCATTATTGATAATGCTTTGATGAATGTCCTTTATTTGAATTTTTGCACAGACTTCTGTCAATTCATAGAGGTGGAATTTGGGGGTTAAATAGCATACCCAGTAAATGTGTATTATGTGTAATTAAAAACAAAATTAAGTCCTTTGAGGGTTTTGTACTAGAATTCTCTTGCCCCTAGTCAACTCTGTATCAGCTGGCCATACTCTCATGTCCAATCTCCTTTTAAACTGTGAGCTGAGAGCTCGTGACTCTCTGCCCTGGAGACAGGATTTGTTGGTGACATGGGCTCTGCCACTCTTTCCCCCAAGTTCTCTCTGTACCCATTTGTCTCTGAAGCTTCTGGAATGAGGAGGTGTCCTGGGTGTCCCTCTCCTTTAGCATGGGGGCTGCTGGCAGGTGGGGTCTGGGAGGGAGAAAGGCTCTGATGTGTACTGAGCCCCTGCTTAGTGCCAGGTGCTGGCCTAGCCCTCGTCAAAACCCTGGAGCATCTTTGATGTCTCTCTTTCTCACTCCACATCTAATCCCAGTCCTCTTAGTTTTGCCTTCAAACTGTGTCACGAGTCTAACCATTTCTCAGCACCTCCACCAGTGCCACTGGTTCCGGCACCATCACTTCTGGCTCCACAAGTTGTGATGTCCGAAAAGAGCATCACCTGTGCTCCCGCTGGCCACCCGCGCTCTGATCTCTCCTCAGTAGCTAGAAGGGGCCTTGGGAACGCACCGCAGATCTCTGTCACTCCTCCCAACCTGCTGTGGTTTCCCATCTCATGAAGCAGAAAGCCCAAGCCCGTACACGGTCTGACCTAAACCTCAGCCCCTTCCCCTTGCTTGTCCGCTGGCCGCCCTGGCTCCCTGCTGCTCCTCAGACACACTGAGAACATCTTCCCTTAGGACCCGTGCCCCGTTTTCTTCTGTGTCTGGAGTGTTGCTTCCTCAGGCCTCCTCACTTTGTTTAGGTTTCTCTTCGGAGGTCGCGTGATCACAGAGGTCTTCTCTGACCTTGCTCTCCCCTGACTCTGCTTTATTTGTTATTGTAGCACCTATCCTGACTTGCCGTGTAAGAGATTCATTTGTTTCTTCTTCTCCAGTTAGAACGGAAGCTCCCTGAGAGCAGGGACTTGTCTGCATTGCTGCAGCTATACCCCCAGAACCCACAATGGAGTGTAGGTTCTCATGACAGTCCCTGAGCCCCATGCTAAGATGACAAAGCTGAGGCTCAGAGATGTTAATGGGCCTACCGGTTGAAGGCCATGACGTTAACACGTTGCAGATCCAAGCTCCAGCCAACTCTTGAACCTATTTTCTCTCTCTTCTCAGTGGCATGGCCCCTGGTCTGGGGGCTGCTCTCCTTGCTGCCTTTCCCAAGGCAGTGGGAACTTCTGGTTGGATCCCCATAGCCCATGAGGCCAGGTAGAGCCACATTAGGGCTTGCTCCGAGATCCCTGCCAGGTTCTGTCATTCTTTGCAGCCTACACTGGTCAGCCCTCCATCGGCTGCGCTGTGTGGTTGTTGCTACCAGTATTTCTAGGTTACAGGTGTCTGGGAAGGATATCTACCTGCTTTTTACCACTGGAGTAAAGTTCCTTGACCTAGTGTGACAGCCCAGCCACTCTGGTCCCAGGGTGCCTTGAGACACAGACTGGACGTGGGGCTATGTCCCAGCTCCGCAGAGATCTGAGTGCAGGAAGGAAGTTTTTGCGGAGTGTTTTACTCAGTCTTTCCAATTGCTGCCTCATCCGCATCATCATTTACAATTTGCTGAGTGCCCCTACTGTGTTCATGCTATGAGACATGAAGCTGACGTCCCTGCCTGAGGCCTTGCAGTCTAAAGTGGCCAGACAAATGACTCAGGCATAAACCACCTTCCGCATAAAGTGCTTACCTCCAAGGTGTCAGGTTTCTCAAGGCTCTTATTTACACGTGGCTTTCCATTTTTAAACTCCCCTTGGAAGAAGTGGAGACAACTCTGGGTGAAGGCGAGGGTTGGCAGGGACAGGACTGGGAGGGCAGAGTGGAAAATGTTGTCTGTGTAAGGGTTTTTGAGAAGAAATAGCATTCCAGGAGGCATTTTCAAGGCACGCAGTTCGTGACTGGATACATAGCATTGGGGTGAGGCCAAGATGATGCTGAGAAGCAGAGAAAATGAAGGCAAAACCCAGTAAATGAGGGCAGGTATGAGAGCGAGGGGCCAGAAGCCAAGTTTAGGAACTGAGGTATAGCAAAAATGTTTATATCCATCCAACCTTCCATTCCTTCATTAATTCAACTAACTTTTAGTACATTTCAGTCTTAGCTGAAAACTCTGCTAGATCTTGGGAACTGATTCTTTTTCTGCCCTCCAGGAACTCAAAGTCTACCTGGAGACATGCAATTTCATCCTTGACAGTGTCTTAAAACCTGCGATTCCCCAACTCACTAGACTATGTTATGTCCTCTCTATGATTCCCTCTGAGTGCTCTGCACTCTCCCACCATTGCATTCATCACAATTTTAAATGCTTCTGTGTGTGTGGTGTGTATGCTCATTTGTGAAATATTCAGCTCGCCTTCTGTAAGCTTCTTGAGGATAAGAACCTATCCATTTTCTTCACGCATCCCCAGCCTGAAGGTAGTTTTTGGCATATGGTAGGCATTCAATAAATATTAATTGAGTCAATGAAGCCATGAAGGAGTGAAGGAAGGAAGCCTTGCATGGTGCATGAGAGGACTAAAGAGGAGGATATAGTGGGGACTCAGGAAAGGACTCCATAGAGGGAAGCCCACTTAATCTGCTCTGTATGTTCCTGTATAATAATGACAACAGCATCATCAGCAACTAGTTTATACCATACACTGGATAGTGAGTGTGATCCAGGCTCAGAGACAAATGCTTCAAGTGTATCATCTCAAGTGAAATCAGTATGACTATCCTTATTTTGTAGGTGAGGAAATCGAGGCCCCAGGAAGCTGCACAATTTGTCCATGGGCCCATGGTCAGCAGCAAGACTGGGATTCTCAGATGACTTTCCAAGAGGGTGCTTGGGGTCCCTCTACTTTATTTCCTGTAAACCAGTGTCTACTGTTCTTGCAAATAACTATCACAAGATTGAGGCAAGAGAGATTCCAGCTGGATAGTGGGAACTTTGGGGTGCATGGATGCTCTTCAAGAGAGGGGGAGACTTTACACCTTGGGGACCTTCAAGAAGAGAATGCAGAATGGTTGGTGTGAAGTGGTTCTGTGGGTCCTCTTCAGGGACAGAGAGGGACTTGGGATTCTCCTGGAGTTCCTTTCAGGGCTCTTTCTCTCAGGACCATTAAACTAATGGAAGGTGACAGTGCTTGACATTTGGTAATTAAAACATCCACTGACTGAATAATAACTTTTTATCGACAATCATACTGGTGAAGGCAAAATTAATTTGATTTTAGACGTCCTAGCTGTGGACTTGGCTGGACGGGAGCCAACGTTACGTGAATGGAGTGTTGATCCTGTGGACGACGTGAGGCCCTCTCGCGTGACCTCAATTCAGGCCAAGCAGGAAGGAGCCGGTGTGGCCAGGCCCATCACGGGGGGACCCAGCTGATTTAGGCAGCTGAGGGGTGCAGGCCGCTGGGGTGCTTGGCTGCAGTGACTACACAATTGCTTGTGGATTCAGGACACCAACTCTGGAAGGAGTTTGGGGAAATATTGTTTAAGTAGAGATGTGAGGTGCGTTATAATCCACGAATAGCCAGAACAACCGCTGAAAAGTGGGAAGCTTCCAGGTCCCAGAGGAACTGTGTAGTGGAATATGAGATGAGGGGGAAAGGGTGCCAGGAAGTGTAGGAGGTGCCTTACATCATGCATCGGCTCATTTCATGCCTATACCCTCATTTCATACCCTTCAGAGGTAATTATTTCATTCCCATTTTTACAGATGGGAAAACCAAGGTTCTGAGAACTCAGTAGCTTGTTTAGGCCATATTACTATTTAAGGACTTGGGTTAATTTCTAACTATCACTGGCCAACTCCAATCCTGGGAAACCTTTATGCCAAGATGAATTTTTCTAGTCTGGTGGTAGAATGAGGATGCCCCAGGAAAAGAGAGATTTGGTTTGTCCAAGCTACAGGAAAACCAGGCCACGCATGGCCATTGGCATCACTGTTTACCAGCAAGAGGATGCCGGGTGAGGGTGATCCAGGCAAAAGGGTATTTGCTGCTCTGTTCTATGACCAGGGCCTGTGCTAGAATTCTGTCTCCACTTCTCTCAGACCTTGAGTCATCCAGCGGACAAGGATCAGCCTGAAATCAGAGGTGGGACTCACCATTGGCCTAGATCTGCACTCTCCAATACAATGGCCACTAGCCACATGTGGCTATTTAAATTAATTAAAATTAAGTAAAATTTAAAGACCAGCTTCTCATTAATGCTAGACACATTTCAAGGGCTCAATAACCACATGTGGCAAGTGGTCACCATTTTGGACAGTGCCAAACACTTCCCTCATCACAGAAATTCTAACGGACAGTGCCAGACCAGAGGCCACTTGGTTCTTCCTAGCAACAAGGCAAGAGTGCATCCTGCTCCTTGCTTTCAAGCTGTGTGACTTTGAGTAAAATACTTACTTCTCAGAGTCTCTGTTTCCTCTACTGTAAAATGGGAAGGTGGGGCTGTTGTGAGAGCAAACCTGGTGGTGTGTGGAAAGCAGGCTCCCTGGTGCTGGGCATACAGTCAGTGATCATCAGAGACACTGTCTTCTGGCACTGTCTTCATGTCCATGAGAGACAAAACAAGCCCCTTTGGTCTGTACGTTTCTTCTACAGACCGATTTCCATTTGGTAAATTACCTGAGGCCACAAGTCTTCATGCTATTTAATCCTAGTTGCTTTGGGAATAAATATCACCAGAAAAAGGAAAAAAAGAAAAAAAAACTCATTGGAGGCACTGATCTCATATGAACGTCGCCCTCTTGCTATCATGCGAACCTTTCATTTCCCCTTTCCGGGAGGCACTCTGGACCCTGGACCCTCACCTGAGTCTTGCATCTTCTCATCTCCTCTCGCCGTCTTCCCCACCTGTCCTTCATGTATCTGTAACAAATTGAAATATTTAGTTCCTGGAGTTGGTACGTTGTTAATTAGTGACAGACTGCCCATCATTTTGACAAGCTGAGGGGTCTCAGTGAACGTCTTACTTTGCTTCTGTGGACCGCACCCTCCCCCACCATATGGCCCCTCGCAGCAGGAGGTAAAGCAGAGAGTGGTTCTCAGATTTTGAGGGCACATCTGAATCAGCCCGCATCTGAATCGCTGGATGGCCTGTTACAACCCAGTCGCTGGCCCCATACTCTCAGTTTCAGATTCGCTACGGCTGGGGCGGCGCTCAAGAACTTGCATCTCTAACAAGTTGCTGCGTGACTTTGACGCTGCTGGTCTGGAAACCACACTTTGAGAACTACTGGTGTCTAATGTCAGCTCTGGGATCTGTCAGGCATGAGGGCAAAGCCTGTCTCTGCCACTCTGTGGCCTTAAGCTCTCTGAGCCTCAGTTTTCCCATCTTTCAAGTGGACGTAAGGGCTAAGGCTGTGGTGAGGATGGAACAGACTCGTAGTAGGTGCTTACTAAATGCTTCATCTCTTTTCCCCTAAATGTGAGCGGTCCTGACTGGGCTGCATGGAGGCAGCCAGGAAACAAAACATCCCTAGCTCTGGATTTGCCCATCTATGGCTTCCTGATCTCCCCCTGCCAGCGCTGCCTGCCCTCCCATCTCTGCCCCGCAGCCTGGCAGTCCTCCTCAGCCCTCTGCCCCCGCAGCCAGGCTGCCAAATCTCTCAGCTTTCAAATGCCCACCCCACCCCCACCCTCTTGCTACCACTTCCCCAAATTTCCCAAACATATTGTGTGTCCCATCAAATTGCACATTAACTGTGTTACAATAAGAATAAACTGTGTTTATTTCCAGATGACCTGGAGCTTTTGGCTGCCTTACCCAAATGTAACTAAAAGCAGTTAAAAAAAGGAAAGAAAGAAAATGGAAAACAACAGACAGTAAAGGGCAACTTCAGCCTGATGCAAGATTCGGGAGTGGAGCCCCCCCCAGTAAATTGTAGCTGCCTTGCAGTGTCCTGCACTGTAACGATCCAGAGAAAACCCACAGCAGTCCTGAGCTGAGCTGGTCTGAGAGCCCCTGCGGGGAGTGTGAGGTGGAGGGCTGGTTTTGTCCTGGGATCTGTGAGAACCCAGATAACCGTTCCAGGATTCCTCATGGACTACACTACTCTGCCGGGGCAGGCACGGTCAGGATCTGAGGCACAGAAGCGGGACTCGAAAGCCCGGCAGAGGCTAGGGGAAGGAGGCCCTGTAAAGACCAAATACAAGAGCCCGAATCATGTGCCTGCTGATTCCTGCTTCTAGCACAATCCTGGTGCTTCTAGCATAGCTAGTCAATCCATTTTCTCCAACATTCTCTCAGCAGGGGCGCCAGTGCTTTCCAGCAATATGACTTGGATTATGTCATTTAGTCTCCCCCAGCTTCAGTTTTCCTAGCTATAAAATGGGCATAATGGCATCTTAATTCACAGGCTTGCTGTGCAGATTAAATGAGAGCATATTCATAAAATCAGACGGCGTGGTGCCTAACATACAGGAGTTGCCTGATAAATATCTGTTCCTTTTTCCTTATCTCGGCTGCATTGGAAGCATTGATCTAGATGTTCAAAGATGAAGGCAGTGCTCTTGAACGTGTTCGTTTGTGCCAACCTGTATACCTCTCTGGCGTTCTGGCCTTTGCCAGCCTGGGCAGGCACACTGGAAGAGAGAACCACGCAGAAGGGTCAGGTTGGAATCTTCGAAGCAGTGCGTACCGCGGCTCCCTCCATTCCACCTGCATCGTGTGCTCAGGCACAAAGGCAGGCAAGGCTGGAGAGTGGCTGCCCAGACTCGCTGCTCCCTGCAGAATCAGTCAGGAGGAAAGCAGCACCCGCCCCTTGCCCTCATCGCCAGGATGTGGGGAGGCCCTGGGCCTCAGGTGCAGGGAGGCATGTACAATCCCCAGCTCATCGGGCCCTGGACTTAATAGGAGCTGCCTCCTGCATGAGTGCCATCCGTCTTCTGGAGGCAGTTGAGGCTCCGTGAGGATGAGTCAGGACATGACGAATGCGGTAGGATTGAACCCTAATCAGATCATTACTGCAGCAAAAGAAAAAAATCATGCCAGGCCAGGCTGATGTCTCTTTCTGTGTCTTTTATTTATTCCCTAATAGCCTGTATTTATCTATTTTTCTGCTAGAGGGTTAGGAATCTTCCTTCGCTTTCTCCTTTTCATCTGGCCCTCCTTTTTTCTCTCCTTGGCTTTTAGTTGTGGCTTTTCTTCTTGGGTGCTGGTTAAAAGTGGTTCTTAGGCGCCTGGTTGCTAAGAGCACGATTCATTGATTCCAGTTCAGGACAAGAAGAGGCTTGTTGCTGTGGCCCCAGCCTGGGCTCTTGCTCCCAGGCAGCCCTGTAGATACAGTGGGCACTGAGTGCACAAGTGGATGGGCTTGTGTTTCATGGGGCTGGAGGAGTAGTGGGAGGGCGTGGAGGAGGATCTAGTGATAAGGGAGGGGGAGTAAATACTGGAGCAGGAATTAGAATAGAAAGAGCAAAGAATTGTGGGAAGAAAAGGATTTGGCTGATTTTTGGCCATCTCGGTTTAGAGTCCTCTAGACGTGACCTTCTCTAATTGAAGAGAGAAAAGCTGAAGTTCTCTCTACATCCCTTGTCATGTTTCTCTGCCCATCTCACCATATCTGGATCATCTGTGATGATCCTCTGTGTCCCATCCTGCTTGATGGCCAGAGAGAGTGCCCACAGCTACCTCAGTGCCCCCTCAGTGGGTACCACACCCCTCCTCCCCCTCCTTCTGGGCTCAGGTTGGTGGGGGGTCAAGGCAGGAGACAGAGGGGAAGAGGAGGACTCTTGTGGTCTACAGCAGAGCCTGCACAGGTCGTGCTAAGGAAGCTGCCCAAGGCTGGCACCCCAGGCACTTGGCACTTCCCACTTCTCCTTCCAGTACTAACCTTTTCTCCTCCTGCCCCTTCTGGCTCCTTTTTGGAATAGGGCTGCCCATGGAGGCCAGTTTCCTATTGAATTCACTGATGGGGGCCTTCATTTTCCCATTGATTGCCCTGCCTCACATGGAAACACTAAGGATGAAGGGAGGAGGGAGGAAGGAAGCAAGACAGAAAAGGCAGCAGGATGGGTGGGTGGCAGCTGAAGCTTCTATATGTTCCACAGTAGCGAGTAGTGGTTCTTGCTATGGTATCTCAGATTTTTCTGAGATCTTTCTAGACTCTAAACAATGACCTGTGAGTTCTGGCTTACTGAGTATCTGCCAGAGTGGAGGCACCTTGCTTTTATGAACTGTTTGGGTGCTGAGGTCTCTGGCCTTTTCATCAAACCAGCCTCCCTTGGTGAGGTCAGCAAATGTGTTTGGACCTGTACCATGTAAACAGTGAAACACTAAAGGAGAGGATGAGAACAGGCAGATGGAAAGCTGTAGCTGGCATCTGGCAGTTTGGAAGCAAAATCCTGCATGTTCTGTGCCAGCTTTCTCCATGTTGTGGCCCCATCTGTCTGCCAGCGCTGTTAACATGGGCCTGGGCATCTCTGAATCTTGAGTGTCAGAGTCTTGCTTCTTACTACTATCATCTTCCATTGGCATTACTCTACAGGGAGCATGCTTCTGCATGGGAGAAGCCAGTGTGGCTCTGCCTGCACCTAGGCTCGCTACATCCCTTGCTCCCTCTGACACCATTGCCTAGTCAGTCATTGGAATCCCAGATGTTTGCATGTCACCTCAGTTCTCTGCCCAGGCTTGTAGATTTGGTTAGCACCTTTTAATTTTTTCCCTTCGGGAGAAACTTGTGCTCTACCAGGTGCTCTACCATGAGCTCAAGTAGCCCCCTCCTTCCTGATAGTGTCTTACAGTGTGATGTCATCTTGGATTGAGAAGGCAAGCAGGACCTGCCCAGAGGTTGTTATGACGGATCTGTTTCTGCAGGGTTGTTCTAAAGTCTCACTCCTCTGCTGTAGAGCTTGAGAGCAGGACTGAAGTTCTGAGATCTGAAGCAATGCTGATGACCCTTGTCACTCCTCATCTCCCCATGTCCTTGACCCCTTCTTCATCAGTGACCTTCACTTCCGTTGCATTTCAGCTGTGCAACAGCAAGGCTACTCCTTGGCTTGCCCTATGGCTTGGAATTTCTCTAAGATCCAGACTTTTCTACCTCCCTCCCTTCCTTCTTCCTGCTGTACCTTCCCTTTATAACCTACCTTGACGTCCAGTCTCTTGTCCCCCTGTCACCTCTGGGTCCTCTTGGCTCCACTGGCTTCCCATCCAGACCCGCCCCATTGTTAGCCATTCAAGGCATCTCCCTAAAGCCCTAGACTGCTCGACACTGGCTCTTCTTGCTCTCCCTGCTTTAACAACCCCGACTCTGCCGGTCCCTATCATGTGATTTCTTTTTTCCCAGTCTTGAGTTGCTGAGCAGGACAGCCATAGACCCCTGCTAAGTGGGTCCACTGCAGAACTGGCATTCAAACTCCAGCAGGACCCTCACTGCTTTTTGGTGGGTCTTTGATTCAGCTCCTGCTCACCCCACAGCAGCTGTCCCAGGCTGTGTACATCCCTTTTAAGCCCCATAGCTCAGCTCTTTAACTGTCAGTGAAATATCTTGCGTACCTTGTTGAGCTCGAAGCTGCCCAGTGCTGGCACTTGGAGTATTCCTCACTGTTGTTCTGTATCCTCACCTTTCCTCTCCTGTATCTCCTCAAGAAAGAGTCTAGGTATGTTCTTTTGTTAAATGTGTGTTTGTTATCCACTCTATTCCTGAGCTAGGAATAGACATATCAATAAGTCTCCATCCTAAGACAGTCACAGCCTGCAAGGTGTTGACTTTCATAAAAACCACCAAACAAGGTGTCACCACATAATGAGAATAATAACAAAGATGCTAAGTGCAGTAGTTTTCATTGATGAGCACTTACTCTATAGCAAGCCCTGGGTCAAGGACTTTTCATGTACATCACACATAATCTTGACCCCAACCCTATGAGTTAGGGACTTGCAGGATTCTCATTTTATAGAAGAGAAAACTGAGGCTGAGGACTTAAATAAGAGGTAGAGTTGGATTTGAACTCAGAATGTGCCTCCAGATTCTTCCATCCTTGCCGTCTTCTTTCTCATTCTCCTTCCTTATAGATGGACTCACCCAGGGAGGGTTTCTAGAGAGCTTGAAGCACCCCCCACATCCTCTGTGCCCTCTCGGCTTTCCAAGTCCATATGTTTCTGCTGAACAAGCACTGCTGCTCTGACCCACCAAGAATTTAGCTGCTGAGCACGTGTAGAATCACATCCTGCTTTTAACTGCAGGCAAAACCCGTCCCCCTGGGAACTGTCCCAGTTTGAGGGTTAAAAAAAAGGCAGTCATATTAAAATAGAGATAAATACTATAGACAGAGAGAGGCATGAAAATAGATCCAGGAGGGATGGTAGATACTCTATCTAAATAGATCCCAGAGATAAATACGTGGAAACCATAGATAATTATTGTAGGGAGTTATGCTTAATGGGAGTCTCTGCGGTTATATATATAGACCAGGGATAGTAGAATAATATAGAGGAAGTATACCAAAAACAGCGTGGGGGAGTCTACAAATCTGAGGGGCTGTGCTGAATAGGATTGAGCCCTTCAGTTCTGCACGCTCAATGGAGTTGATCCAAGAGAAGGTCTGAAACATGTAGGCAGACTGCAAACTTCCAGAAGCCACGCAGCATGCTGGGCAGATTGAGTGAGTGGGATTAATTGAGGACTGTCTGAGTGGGGCTGGGAGTGGGGTGGGGGTTGTTGAAGGCAAACTTGGGTGTGTGTATCAGGGTGGGGCTGACACAGGGATGTGGAAGGCTGAGTGCAGCCTGAGAGGAAAGGGGCTAGCTGGAAAGGGGAGTGAGGGTCAGGGCCTCCCAAGGGACCCACTGAGTGAGGTTCAGGGCTCCAGTCCTTGTGGACATTCAGAGAGAAATGCCAGGTTCCCCACCCAGGAGGTGAACTAGTGAGGCAGGCTGTCTACACAAGAGTGGGGACATATATTGGGAGGCTGCAGCCCAATGTCATAACTACACAGAAAAAAATCCATCCCAGGGTAGCACTGTTCTTGTTTTTGATGATTGTGGTTTTATTGTGATTGGATATGGTCTTGGCCAAGGCTCTGCCCACAGGTAGCCAGGGAAGATTATGAACAGCTGGGGTGAACTTGAGCCAGGTAGCCACCCGTATGTCCTTCTCCGCTCTCTGCCTCTTCCCTTCTCTGTCCATGCAGAACTTTGTTGGACAAATGTTCCTGACTGTGCTGGTTGGCTGTAGAATTTTCTATGCAAGGGCATACAAAATGGGCAGGAGGAGGCTGAGATACAGGACGGCAGGACAGCATGTCCATCTCTTTATGGGTCTTCAGTCATTTCTTTGAATGATTGGATCAGAAGGGGGTCTACAATCATGAGGTGTGGCCTTTTATCCTCGACAGTGACCCCATCTTCATCTCTCGCTCTCCTTTCCCAGGAAAGAGGGAAATGTTCACTGTCCTTGAGGGAGATCTTGTCTTGATAGCCAACTACCCATCATTCTCCCATGCATGTCTGGGGTGCCCGCTGAATATCTGGCCTTGTTCTGGGATGTGTTTGCACCATGGAGCATGGGAACATAAGGTCTTTACCTTCAAGGAGTTTGATGTCAAAATAGTTTATGTCAGAAAGCCAAACTGCAGTTCTCTCCCCACCAGGGTGAAAGAGCCCAGTGGTGGCTTCTTTTATATCAGGAGTTTTGCCTTCTATACATGATTCGGCTGCTATGGCGTTATCTCAAATATCATAGGGCCCAGATGTGCTTTTCAGGGATTAGCCCTGACTGTAGGCAGTTTTGACGAAGTCACCTTCCCTCTCTGAACCACGGTCTCTCTCCCTCTGTTGGATGAGAATTATGCTAGTGTGACTCACAGGGGTATGAGGAGGATCAGGCAAGGGGTGCACTGGAGAAATTCAACAAGTCCCAAAGCTGTCTGATTAGAGAGTTTTAGATGTAGTTCAACAGAGAACTTGGGGTACTGAATCTTCATTGGGTTAAAATTCCTGCCAAGTTTGTAGACAAGAGAGATTTGCATAATTAAGAAGGGGAATATTTCCCAGGAGAACTTTTCCAATAGGAATTTGGCTTATTGAGTCTTTAGCTGGACTTGTCCCCAGAGGATTCATGAGAATAAAAATCGAGGGGACAGGCATCCAGATGGCATCTGGTAGGGGCGTAGGTTCTGCTCCAGTGATATTCTGGGGTATCTGCCCAGTCCTGGCTGTCTGGAACACCCCTCCCTCCACTCCAGGCAGGCGGGTGTCCCAGAGAATGGGCAGCCCTGAGCAGCCATCTGGTCACTGGGCAGAGCCTCAAACCACCTGACTTGGGGACAGGGACCATATGGGCTTCTCAAGGTTCTACCTTGCTTACTTTTGACTTCAATTGTAAAGTCCTCTGAACTAGAAACAGGACTAAGGAAAAAGTTTTCTGCTAGAGAGCCAGGGCCATGATTATGATGTTTTTTTTTGTCCCTGTGGATGGAAAGATCACACTGGTGGGCAGGATGATGATCCAGTGGACAAAGGACAGGGCTAGAACTGGAAAACCCGGGCTTCCATGCTAGGTTGGTTACTTCTTAGTAGTGAGAAGCTAAGATGATCTCTACCTTATCTCTACAATGAGCAGGGGAAATAGAGTCATGGATTGAGTCTGTAAAATTCATGGACACCATCGAGCCATAGTGCTATAGTAGTATAGTTACCTAGTTTTCATAGCCCCTTGATTCAGTACAAGAAACCTTCATCAAGCATAGATTATGTACCGGTGACTGTGCCAGAAGACACTGTGGAGAGACAAAGAAAACCAAAATGAGGTCCCTGTGCTTAAGGAACCCTCAGTCCAAAAGACATTCTCATTTACGATTTCTCCCTCTCAACCCCCTTCCTCCCACAAGGAAACCATGTGGTCCATTGTTGTGAGCACAGGGTAAGGGGACGTTGAGTCCCAAAGTGAAGGAATTACACAGGATCAGGGATGGGACTTGGGCTGAGTAGCAGAGACCCCAGAAATCTTATTTGAACTAAGTTTTGGCTCTTCTTTAGAGTTCTGGTATTCTGTCACCTCCAGCCTTTCTTTTCTTTTTTTTTCTTTTTTTGTTTATTGCAGTAACATTGGTTTATAACATTGTATAAATTTCAGGTGTACATCATTATGCTTCTATTTCTGCATAGATTACATCATGTTCACCACTCAAATACTAACTAGAACCCGTCACCACCCACATGTGCCGAATTATGCCTTTCGCCCTCCTCTCTCCCCCCATCCCCTCTGGTAACCACCAATCCAATCTCTGTCTCTATGTGTTTGTTTAATAACCTCCAGCCTTTCTTGATCTAGATGTTGAGCCCCACTGCAGTGGAGGAGGGACTAGGAGGAATGACAATATAGAAGTTGTGAGCATGGGAGCCAGACAGACCTGGATGGGAGTCCCAACTGTGCATCACGGATCAAATGACTCAACCTCTGTAAGACTTAGATTCCTCATTTGTGAAACAGGGAAAATCATAGAACTGACCCCATTAGGCTGTGAGAGTGTTAAATGAGACAATGCAGGCGTCTCTGCTGCCACTTAGAAAAAAAAAGAAAGGAAAGGATCAAAAGCAGAGGATGTAGAGATTATAGATGTGAAGTTTAGAGCTGGAGGAAGTGTGTGGCCTTGATGCACTGTCTATAAAGTCAGTTGGTCCATGCCTAGGTGATTGTATTAGTTTCCTAGGGTTGTCATAACAAATTACCTCAAACTTGGTGGCTTAAAACAATGGGAATTTATTCTCTCACAGTTCTGTGGGCAGAAGTCCAAAATAAGGTGTTGGCAGGGCCATGCTCCCTCCAAAGTCTCTTGGGGAGAATCCTTCTTTGCCTCTTCCAGCTTCTGGTGGCTCCAGGTGTTCCTTGGCTTGTGGCTGCATAAATCCAGTCTCTGTATCTGTCTTCACATGGCCTTCTACTTTGTGTGTGTGTCTCTATGTGTCCTTTTCTGACTCTTGTAAGAGATACCTGTCATTCGATTTAGGACCCAACCTAATCCAGTATGATCTCATCTGGATCCTTACCTTAATGACATCTACAAAGACTCTATTTTCAAACAAGGTCACATTCTGAGGTTCCAGGTGGACATATCTCTTTTTATGGGGGAGAGGGAGGACACCATTCAACCCACTACAGTGACCAAAACACAGCAAGGGAGATTCTTCCTCTTTTCCTCCAACTAATCAATTTCTTACTTCTGGGTGCCTGGTTCCTTGGACTTTTATGACCAGAGAAAAGTTGTAGGGAGCAGTGCATTTGTCCATCTACCCCATCAACCCATATTTGTTGAATACTGCCACATGTGAGATGGATACTTGCCAGGAGTTGGAGCATGAAGATAAAACAGCAGAATAGAAGTGTGCTACTAATGATTGGGGCTAGCCAGGGGCTGTCTCAGTGCTCAGTGCTAGGTACAGATATGAAGTCCACTCTCAATGCCTGGGGAAAACTCAGTCTCCAGCAGAAGGTGGGCAGGTTATGAGGTGAGGGCCGGCCAGAGTGCTGAGAGCTCAGGCAGCTACCAGCCCAGGGCTCTGGGAGCACAGCAGAGATGCCCAGTGGGGCATGGGAGTTGTCCAATAAGGCCTTCTGAGAGAAGTGGCACCTGAGTCGAGTCTGCAGAAACATAGAGAATCAAGTAGTTGGAGAAGCTCTTTCCAAACAGATTAGAAATCTGTACAAACAGGAGACTTGAGATCATAGGCCAGTTCAGAAAACCACCAACAGCTCTGCCTGGCTCTGGTGTGTGCATGAATTGGTAGCAGGGAAGTGAGATATGAGGCTGGGCAGGCGGGCCTCATTCTCATCGTTGTCATCATCATCATCATCAACATCACTAACACATAGGGAGCACCAAGCGCCCTCCTGACCCTTCACTTGAATTAGTCTTCACAGCAAACAAATGAGGTAGTCGTATCCTAGGTTTCTACATGAGCTGAGTTCAGTAAGTTTTGTTCAACTTCACACAGCTAGTGAGGGATGGAACCCGGCTTTGAACCCCAGTCTGAGGACTTTGACCTTCCCCCCACTCCAAATCAGTGGAAGCATGTGTGTGAAGCATGTGTGTGAAGGAGAGGGGAAAGTACCTCATTCCACAAACATTATGTGGGGAAAACGAGAAGTTCTAAATGCCTGGGATTCTGGAAGTGGAGGAGAATGGGGGGCCTTGGGCCTTTGGCACAGCGGAGCTGACAGAGCAGGCACAGGGAGAGGGAAACCCGGGGCTGACCTTCAGTGACCCAAGGAAAGGAGGTTCTTTATCCCTCTGACAAAAAGAATACTGAGAACAATGATCGTAATGATAAAGTGATAGAATTAGTTTGGGTCTGAGTAGCAGAAAACTCCCCAAATAACAATGGCTTTAAAAAAATCAGCATTTGTTTCTCTCTTGGGAAAAAGAAGGCTGGAGATAGGCAGTCCAAGGTTTTTATTTTGGTTCTGTGGTCATCAGTGTCCTTCTATCTTGCTGCTCTACTATCTTTACCATGTTGCTTCATGGGCTAAGTTGGCAGCTAGGGCTCCAGGCATCACATTAGCATTTCAGGGTCAAGAGGGAGGAAAGGTAGATGATAGGCCTATTTCATTATTATTATTATTTTTTTTTTGTGAGGAAGACTGGCTCTGAGCTAACATCCATTGCCGATCCTCCTCTTTTTGCTGAGGAAGATTGGCCCTGAGCTAGCATCTGTGCCCATCTTCCTCTATTTTGTATGTGGGATGTTTCCACAGCATGGCTTGATGAGTGGTGCCTAGGTCCACACCCGGGATCCGAACCTGTGAACCCCTCGCTGCCAACGCGGAGTGCCTGAACTTAACTACCAGGCCACTGGACCTGCCCCCCCATTTCATTCTTTTTAAGGAGACTTCCTAGAAGTTGTCACCCCATTGGCCAAATTAGAATCACATGGCCATACCTAGCTGCAGGGGGAGCTGGGAAATGTAGTATTTATGTTGGGAAGACATTTGCCCAACTGAACATAAGGGATAAAGGGTTGGCAACTATTAGTCAATGCCAGAAATTGTTATCATATGTGGGGTATTTGCTATGCAAAACACTTTCATCCTTACAAGACACCTCTATGGAGGTGCTATTATTGTCTCCCCATTTTACTGATGTGAGATCCAAGGCTCAGAAAGGAAACAGAGGTCACACTGTGACGAAGCGGTAGAGCTGGATCTCAAACCCCGCTCTGGGTGCCCCACAGACTGCAGTCTTCCCCGTCGAGCTCTCCTGCGTCATGGCCAACTCCAAGGAGGAGATTTGGTGTGAGGCCTTGAAGCCCTGGAAGCAGCCCAGCCTGTCTGACGTCCGCTTGGCCTGGGTTCACCGCCCTGCCAGGCACCAGCTGAAGAAGCAGGAAGCGGGAAGGACTGGCCTTGTGGGTGTTGGCTCTGGGGGGAGTGGGAATCAGTAGGCCCGTCTCCTCCAGCCAGGCATGCCGCCGTGGCTCTGGGCTGCTTCTCTTAATTCATATCAACTTGTTCTGACCTATAGTGAGCATTGAATGCAGGGCATTCAGGAGGCTCTTAGCAGCCACGTGCCTCTCCACGTCTTGGAGAGGGAGGTACAAGCATTCTGTGTCCCTTTTGACTATTGGGGGTCAAGTGGGAAGTCAGTCAGTGGTGGGGAGGCTGTGGTAGGACTCTGTTCTCGGAGCCCAGTTTGATCATTAAACATTCAAACCTGACGGTGCTATTTGACTATTGCAGGTACAAATTTCACGGTCAGGTAAAAGTTAAATTTGTTCATTTATTTAATATTTATTAAAGGCATCTCTAATGACTTATCGCTCTCTTATTAGTGGGGGGAGGGGAGAGGCTCACTTTCTTGGCAAGCAGGTTATTACCTGATGCCAGGTTTGAAAGCTGCTAAACAAGGGGTCTGTTTTTGAAATATTAAAAGAAATATTTCAACATAAAAATCAATAAATGTACATGAAAAAATAGAAATAGATGAGCAAATTAAAAACAACTCCTTTTTTTCTCTTAATGAAGATTATTTTAAATGTTAAAAAACAAGACAATAAAAGAGAGAAAAGGGAAGAGAAGCATTGCAAACCCTGTTTGATACCAAGATGCAAAAATCACCCACTTTGAAATTTTAGAATATATTGAGAGTAAACGTGAAGATGACATCAATGGCTAAAGGTAAATATTCTTGAGCAAAAGTAAATTCTTACGCTTGGGCTGCACACCATCTTTTCTTTCTTGGACTATCAGATGGCCTTCGAATGGAGCTTCTTGTTTCCACTTCTCCTTCTCCCTACAGTCTATGTGCACACAGCAGCCCAGGTGATCCTGTGGAAAGGACATGAGATCAGGCCACTCCCTGGTGCTCAACCCCCGATGGCTTCCCGTCACATGCAGAGCAAAGTGCGTGCTCTTCCCCATGGACCACATGGTCGTGCGTGGCCTGGCTCGAGGCTGCCTCTCTACCCTCATCTTCCCCTTCTCTTCCCACCAGTCACTTGCCACCAGCGCCACCGACCTCTGTGCTATTCCTGCCCATGCTGAGTGCGCTGTGTTCTCAGGGACTTTGCATGTGTGGTTCCATCTGCGTAGAACATGCTTCCCCTGGACAGTCTCATGGCTCCGTCCCTCACTGCGTCCAGGCATCTGCTCACATGTCACCTCCTCAGGGAAGCTTCCTGACCACCACTCCTCCAACACACCTGGCCCCTTACCCTGCTTTGTGTTTCTCCATAGCACTTAGTACTTCCCAGCGGTATGTTCTGTGTTTATTCTTTTCTCTTTATCGTCCATCTCACCTACTGGAATTCAAGCTCATTGAGGGCAGGGACTTGGGCTTCTGTGTTCCCAGGGCCTGGCACCCTGCAAGCACTCCATCAGTATTTGTTACATGACCCAGCATGTCCTCCTCCTCATTTTATCATCTCATCGGGCCTCACAGTAGCTCTGGGAGTTGACCAGGACAGTCCCCACCTTTCCGATGAGGAAGCTGAGGCCGAGAGCATTCACGGTCAGCAGCTGGGCAGGCCTGGGACTAGACCCAGGGTCTCTGCTGCTCAGGCTGGGTCTCTTCCTTCACGCCCTGCTTGGGAAGTCACGTCAGAAACTTGAAATTTCTGCTGTGCCCACAGCAGCCGTTCAAGGGACTTGTGAGGCCACACCCTGTACCTGACAGGAACTAAGCAGGCCCCTGGCTGGAAGGACCAGACATTTTCTAGCACCTCTCGGCATGGGGCCTAGAAAAGAAAACAAAGGCAGTCAATATTGGTGCCACCAAATGGAACCCAAATTATCATAGTGATTAAATCAGGGGCTTCTGGCCTAGCTCATCACTCACACAATTCCCTTAAATCACTGAACTTCAATTTCCTCAAGTCTGAAGTAAGGACAATAGTTGTACTTCCCTTCTATAGATAGGATTGTTGGAAGCATTAACGGGATAATGGATTGAGAGTGCTCAGCACAGGCCTAGCACGTTGAACCTTCCAAAAATGGTAGCCATTTTATTGCTGTCATTATTACCCTTTGTCTGTGGGCTTTGGACACTCTGGGAATGCTGCGACCTTGACGCTGAGCTGGGCTCACACATGCCATACTAGTGATAGAAGCAGCAGCAGCAGAAATTTGATAGTACAGTCTAGTTGGCAAACCTTTGTAACATCCAGTGTGGCCTTGGTCATCACACCATCGAAGACCAGAAGGGTCCTGTAGACAATGTCTCTGTGCAGAGGTTGACCAGCGTTTACTAATAGAGGCTGAGCCCCCTTTATGGTGGCTGAGCGACACTGTGAGCACCAAATCCCTCATGGCTTAGTTTGCTAGGGCTGCCGTAATGAAGTACCACAGACTTGGGGGCTTAAACAAGAGAAACTTATTTCCTCACAGTCCTGGAGGCTAGAAGTCCAAGATCAAGGTTAGTTTCTTCTAAGCCCCTCTCCTCGGTTTGTAGGTGGCCGTCTTCTCTCTGTGTCTTCACATGGTCTTCTGCCTGTGCATGTCTGTGTCCTCTTCTTCTTCTAAGGACACCAGTCATACTGGATTAGGGCCCACCCTAATGACCCCAGTTTAATTTAATTACGTCTTTAAAGACCTTGTCTCCAAATATGGTCACATTTTGAGGTGGTGGGTGTTAGGACTTCAGCATATGAGTTTTGAGGGGGTACAATGCAGCCCATAACACCTAGTATCCCCTCCTCCCTCCACTATAGATCAGAGTGAAGGCAGCTTTCTCTGCAGACATGGGGGGTGTTCTGGAAAATGGGTGCAGGCACCTGCTGGCATGTTCATTTGCCTGTGATGGTTGAGGCACCTTGGGGCGCTCGCCCAGGGCATCAGTATACGCGGCTGGAGCTGTGCACAGAATGGAAGGTGAGAGGCGTGTGCAGAGGGAGGATGTACGTAGGTCATGTTTACATGGGTCTGTCCCAGGTCTGTGCCTGTAACTTGGGGTTTGTAGGTGATAGAGAGAGGGGAGCAACAATGCAGTGAACACACAGGACGTGTGTGCTGCTTGCCAAGTGAAACTTGGCTCTTGGGGACAAAATCGTTTTATATTCTGGACTCCTGTCTCACAGCAGAGCCCTCCCTGATCTATCTGAATTACAGATTAACTGGCACTGAAGGGACGGCAGAATCCATTTAAATGAATAGCTTTCTAATTTATTAAAGGGCTTATTTATGCTGCTGCTATCAGGTGCTCATCAAATTCTTAGAGTGGCACCGGCCCCTCTTCTGCCCTGTGACCCATTGCTGCTGGAATATGTTATCTTTTCCAGGAGAGCTCTAATGGACCTCAGATAGAGGGCTGTGTGTGGGTGAAATAGAGGGCCCACACACCTTCTGCAGGCTTGCTGCGTCTCCTGTGGATTAGCAATTAGCTTGCTGCTCATGGTGGATGTCTGAGTTGTTGGGAAGACGCCAGAGTCCCACGTTTCTCTCTACTGGCTCAGAGGAGAATGAAGGGGGACACTTCACTGACACCCAGACCCTCTGCTTATCATCATCACGTGTGAGATGGCATTGAGGTTTCCAGAATCTGACATGTGGCTCTTGAGTTGCTCTTCTGAATGTGACCCCACTTCACTTTCCTAGCCATGTGGGTTTGGTCAGGTCAGAGGAGGGTGGAGTAGTTGGAGATGGTTGTGTCTGAATATGCAGGGGGCCTTCTGCTGGGTTAGCTTGCAATTTCTTTTCTCAGGAGTGAGCAGTGGGCTGTGCTGGAGAGTAATGGTGCTGGGGTTGCTTGGGGGCAGGATTTAGGGAAGAGAGGTAGAAAATGGCAATGTGAGGAGTCATGCAGGAAAAGAGAGGCTCAAAGACAGAACTTTCCCTGTTTGATCTAAGATTTTCACTAACCTTTGACCTTTGGAAGAAAGATATTCAGTTTCACTTACGATAATAACATAGTGAATGCCAAACACTTTCCATATATTAATTCATTTATCCCTGACAACAACGCTGTGGGTTCGGTTGTCTTATCATTACCATTTTATAGATGAAAAAACAGAGAGACGTTAAGTAAGCTCCCCATGGGCACTCAGCTAGGAAATGGAGAAACTGGGATTTGAACCCAAGATCGATCTGATGTTCTTGTGCTTACCTGCTGTGCAGGACACTCAAGCTTTCCCCTTTACCCGGAGCAACCTGAGTTCCTGCAAACCTGCTCCTGACCCTGTCCGAGTCCAAGGCCCTGGGCTGTGCTCTCTGCCATCTGCTTCACTTTCCACTTGCCAGGGAGAGGGATGGGCTTGGACACTGTGGGAGATCTCACCCAGGCAGAGAGAGCTTTGCCACCCCCTGGCTTCTGGGGTCTGAGCATCTGCTCGGCTGTTACTCACCGGCCCCTCCTTATCTGCTGCAGGTGATTCACTGTGTCAGTGGTGTGTCAGCCCCACGCTGGCAGCAGGCTTCACCCGGCACATCATCAGAGGCAGAGGAAGAACAAGACAGAAGAGGTCAATCCTCTCCCAGAAAGACAGTGGGAGTCATTTTGAGTGGGCTGGAGAAAGGGCTGGGCAGTAGCTCAAAGCTGTCGCATGAGGGAGCTTGGGGGCAGCCTGGCTTGCTGGGAGGTGGGAGTCAGGGCTGCCTCGGCATCTCACAGCTCAGTGATGGAGGATGGACCCTCCTTCCCAGGTGCTCTCCTGAGGTTGTAGTTGACAGCAGCACAGAAGCACCTCCACCTTCCCTTGAGGGTCACCAGGAGCTTCCTGTTCCTCTACCTTCCAGGACTGGCCAAGGAACTCAAATAACTACCCTTGGTCAGGACACGTTTCTTTCTGCTCCTGATACCAGCATCGCTCAAGTGATGGTGGCATCAGAAGAGTCTTGTCCCTAAGCCTGTCAGCAAGAAAGGGAGCGCTGTGTGCCCTCTGTTGACGCAGCACAATGGGAAGACACCAGGAGTGTGGCAGAAGGCATTCGCCACACACTCTTGTAATTAGAGGTTCTCTAAACATGAGGAAGCACATGAAGGTTTTGTGGAAGTCGGTGACGAGTGAGCTACACATTTTTCTGAAAACACTCTCTCTTTGTCGTATTTGAAATTTGTGTGAGATTATTTTAATTCCTGAAACAAGTTTCTTCCAGCTCCAAATTATGATCTTGTTGTCAAGGTGAAGTGGTGTATTTGTTCCCAAGCGGAACCAAGGCCCTGAGGCAGATGATAAACTATGTAAGGATTGCCAACTGTAGGTAGAATGTTTACCATATTTATTTTTCTAAATTTGGACCATGGATTAAAAAAAATAGAGAAATTTTATCATCTCCCTTCATCTCCAACCTTATGACCTAAAAATTTACTTATTATTAATATTTAAGAGCTATCATTCTGTATGAATAATTGGCTGTAAAAAGACATATATTTGCTCTATTTCCATTTTATACACATATTTCTTCAACTCTCTACCACATGATCGAGGTTGCACGTTAAAAATACATGTATATGAAAAGAGTCTGCTTCCACTGCCTCCTCCATCTCGTCTTCACTGATTTGTTCAGGTGACAGCTCTAGGGCACATGCACTGGTGGAACCCCGGGGCTGGCACTTTCTTTTTTTGTCTCGTCTGCCTGCTTTCTTTCCAGTTTGACCGCAAGCCTTGCCTTAACCTACATTCGACACCATTCTGCCACTGGGGCACTTTTTTTTGCCAGCTGCAGGCTTCTCGCAGTTTGGTTGGCTCATTTCAGTGATGATGGGGAGATAAGCTGGGAGCCCCTTTCAATCCTGTCCTACTTTCCTTATCAAGGCAGCCTGAATGTGTGAAGTCTGTTCCAGCTGCTAGGAAGGGAGAATGTTGGTTTTGGATTTAGCACTTTGTGACTGCCCCATTTAATGCCTTGCTCCTCATCCTGAGTATTTTGCAGCATGGAATCAAAGTGGGGTGTGGCCATAGCATGGGGACGTGAAGTCTGAAACCCTGGGTTCTCATATTGGTTGATTGAGCGATCTTGGGCAATTCACTGGGTCTTAGTTTTGTCACTGGTTGGAAGGGCAGGACGTTACCTGCCTTACCTGTGTCAGAGGGTAATCAGGAGAGGGAAGCAAATGAGTTGGTAAATTGTGAAAGTGCTTGGAATCATAAAGGGCTGTGCAAATGTAAGGAGATACCGTGATGATGATTATAATGATGATGATGATGATGTTTGCAAGGGTCATTGGTTTAATATATCTTATATTTCCAGGAAATATGTTATTTGGTTGTTCTCATAAAAGTGCATTATTAGAATCTAAGCTTGAGCCCAGTCCCAAAACTAGGAAGTGCTTTGTCTCCTAGAAGTGCCACTGATTCACAGTGGCATTTGTTGGATGTGGTCAAGACGCCACATGCCCCATCTGCCTACTGCTCCCACTTTAATTTTTTAAGTGGCACAGATCTCCTCTAATCTCTTTCCTATAGAGAGATGGGGAGGGCTGAAAAGGATGTTGGCAAAGAGCTTTGAATTCCTAGGCTCTGGAGCTTTACCATGGGGGCTGGGATTTGCATTCATAGCCAGAATCTAAGCTCGCAGGATGCACTACACCCGCAGATAAGACTTACTCCTTCCCCTACCCTCTGCCACCTCATGGCTTCGTAAAGCCCAGAGAATGTTCTGGCTCTAAGGTTAGACACATATGTGTTCAAATCCAAGCTCTGTTAATTTCCACCTGCCTGACCTTGGGCAAGGGACTACATTTCTCTGAGCCTCGGTTTCCTCATCTGCAAAATGGTGATATTAATAATACTTACCTTATAGAATTGTGAGAATCCAGTGGGGGAAAAAATGCATGCAAAGAGCACAACTCCTGGAACATACTAAGTGCTGCTATATTTTCAGAAGCTAGGGGCGGCGGCTCTATGAATCCTACTGACTCAGGAGGAGGTGGAGCCCCAGGAGCATTCTGACTTGATCCTTGGGGTTGCCACCGTAATGTCAGCTACCAAGTACTTTGCAGAAACTCTAGAACTGAAATATGAGGTGCCATGCTATTTTGCAGTATTCATTCATTCAATCGTTCATTTATTCTAACCATACTGGATGTCTGCCGATGTACTGCTGATTTTGCAGGATATCGACATGACTCTAACATGTTCCTGCTCTGGAGGGACCTGCGAAGGTAGGGTACCTAAGACCCCATAACTAGCTGCAGGGCAAGGTGGACTGTGTGCCATGCTGGGGGATGGGATTGGAGGCAAGGAAGGAGGGGTCACTTCCAGCTGGGCCAGGGGGTGGGTGAATATGGCGGGGCACTCAGACCTGAGTTCATAGAGGAAGAGGCTGTGAGCTGGATCAGTAGGTTATACAGAACGCCATGCCTGGCTTAAATTAAGTTCTCAACAAATGGTAGCTATTCATGTTATTACTCAAAGCTTTGCTCACAATGGGCATTCAGTATATTTTTTGAATTGACTGACTGCCTAACTGGCAGTACAAACAAATGAGGCAGGTTTTATTATTCCCATTTCTTTTTGCCCAGAAAGGCCGCCGGCTTATACAGAACTGGTGCTGCATCAGTCATGGGGGTGGGGCCCGCGATATTACCACGAGTTTAATTCTCAGCCTTTGTTTCCCCTCTGACACGCAGCAGGGCACATTCCGTCTACCTTGGCGTCTATCCTTCCTTCCGCCAACTTCCTGTAGTGTCCAGTTAAACAATCACTGCCTTTTTGCAGAACTCAATCTGCAGGGAAGAGAACTCACAGCAAATTGCCGAAGGACATGAAATTCCAATTCTTAGCAGTTCCCTTAATCACAGCATTTCATCTTCACAAGGCATTCATACACATATCCAAACTTAATAACTCTATTAATAATGGCTAACATTTATTTAGCCCCTACTGTGTGCCAGGCACTGTGCTAAGTATGTTCCAGACATTTCTTCATTTAGATCTCACAACAATCTTAGAATCTTGTAAATTAGGTGCTGTTATTTTTCCCATTATTCAGATGGAGAAACTGAAGCCCAGGAGAGGACAGCTGAGGTCCGAAGAACCTGGATTTGAACTTGGAGATTCTCCCATCATAGCCCTTCCCTTTAACCGAAGTACCTTATGGCCTTACTGTATGTTGGGGGTCAGATCCACGGTAGCTTGCTCTTGTTGAACTCAGGGTGAACTGCAGGCATCTACGGTTGCAGGTTCCAAGGACTGTTCCTGAAAAGTACCCTTTACAAGGACCTTGTGTATCAGTCCCAGGAAGCTGCTCAAGGCCCCCAGAGCTTAACATTTCTGCTGATTACCAGGTCTGAGGTCTCGCCTCGTCTACCTCGTGGAGCGCCCATAGGCTGACTGTGGGCCAGGCCCTTTGAGCCCACTGGATCCTATAACCCTCACGACCACCCTATATATAAAATTAGCTTCTGTGACTATCTGTCCCCCTTACGCTGATGTGTGTCTCTTATTACTACTTGACATCTATTTATTGGTTTACTTATCCGTAGTCTGTTGCCTCCCCCTGGAATGTTAACTCCACAAGACAGGGGCTTTGTTCTGTTCACTGTTGTATTCCCAGTTCCTAGAACGGCACCTGGCACATAGTAGAGTCTTAATAAATGTTTGTCGAATTTGATGAATGGACAATCTAGGAGGAAGGCTTATAACTTAGTTTTCTAATGAGAAAACCAGAGCTCAGAGAAGTTAAGCAACTTATCTAAAGTCACACAGCTAATGAGGCCCCTATACTTATCAGCTGATGCCCCTTGGGCCCAAAGTCTGTTTTTAATTTTCAGCTCCTTGGTCAAATACCTGGGGTCTGACAAGCTGTTCCATGGGTGAGTGCTTGTGTTGCTGTGACACCTTGGTTGTGATGTCTGCTGGCAACTTTCTGCATATATACAGTCATGTACCCATAATGATGTTTCGGTCAACGATGGACCACATGTACGACAGTGGTCCCATAAAATTGGTACCATACAGCCTAGGTGTGTAGTGGGCTCTACCATCTAGGTTTTTGTAAGTACACTCTATGACGCTCTAACACAGCACAATCGCCTAACGACACATTTCTCAGAACTTACCCCCATCGTTAAGCGACGCAAGACTATATTCCCCTCCCTACGACCCCCACCCCTGGCCCTATTACCCAAAGACTTTTCACTTTCCCATCTCATTCATCATTGATTTATTAGCATAAGTCATTTTTAGCTCACTATTATAATCAATCTATTAATTCCTAGTGATTACAATCAGCATTAATTATGTATAACCTCACAGTATCATAATGCATGGCTGGAGGGGAGACTCAGCTTTTGGACGTGGTGGCCCCTGAGACCTCTGGCAGCAGAAGTCCGGATGCCCTTTCAAAAGATGCCTGTGGGCTTTAATATATTGGGGCTACAGCAGTAGCGAGCCTGCCCAAAGACTAGAGAAGTGGCTTTTAAGTCCAACAGATGTGGGTTCAAATTGACCTTTCCACTTTCCAGCCATGTATGCTCGACCCTCTGAACCACAGTCTCCTATTTTCGCCATGTCATGGAGAGATTAAGAGATGGCATCCATGCTTATTTCTCCTCCAGCCTCTCTGCAGAACATGATGTGGGGTGAGGGATCCCTGTGTCAAGGGCTGTGTGTTTCCTGTCCTGTTCTTTTAGCTATTTCAGGTGAACACCTGGAAATACTACATCACTTTGCACTTTCCTTTATGTATGGAAATTAGGGAACTATGTCCATCTAGCATAGTTGACAGCACTGCCCTTTATAATTTATTGAGTCCCCACTAAATTCCTGGATAGGTGAAGATTCAGGCTGAAGTCCATGGAAGCCAAGAAGAGTTAGCCAATCAGTCAATTCAGGTCCTCTTTTCTACCTCTAACAAAGCTCATTTCTTATTTGCATCATTAAGTACTCTTTCTTTGATCAGAGATGAGAAGCACTGGTTAATTCTAATTCCTAGCATAGAATGGGAGACTTTCAGAAATGCGAACGCTGCCATTAGTGGCCATATTAAAACAAGAGGCTCTCAAGTTGAGAATTAGTGTGGGGTTAAAAATATCAACAGCAAAGTTCTTGAGTTAGCTAACTGCCATTTGTGTTTTTTTGTTTTTACTTTATTAGTATTATTATTAACATTTACGAGCACTTATGCCATGCCAAGTGGTTTACATAAATATTTGATTTAACCCTCATGATAGCCTGATGAGGAAGTTCCTATTATGAACCCCACTTTATAAATGAGGAAACGAATATGTAGAGAGATTAAGTGACCTGACTGAGGTCATAGTAGTTAGAGCAGTGGGAGTGTGCTTGTGACTTAGACATTGTGGTCATCGTGATGAGCGCTGTTGTCTTTTCTCAGTCAAGAGGAATAAAAAGAGGGGGTCAGAACCTGCCCCTCCCCTTTTCTAAAGCCTTATCCTTGGGCTGCAGAGAATGAGAATCAATAGACTGAGACAAGAGAAGTGACAGGAAACCTTGGTCTTCAGAAGTGCTGCAGGAGTTTAGAGAAGGAAGGGAATGGTGGGCAAGTCGAATGGGGAGAAAGAGGAGGGAGAGGCTGCTTCAGGAAAGACTTGAAGGCAGTGGTGGGAATTGAGCTGGCTCCTGGAAGTGCAGCGTTGATGGGTGGGCTGGAGCACAGGTGTGACAGGGATAGACAGATTGTGGGTTTGGGGAATAACAAAAACAGTATTTTTACTAATTAATAGTAGGAGTTGTGGTTGGTACATAATTAAATAATGGAGGTTTTTGAGTGTCAAGACTAAATTGTACATTTATGAATCAGGACACACCTAAATAAAATTAGAGAGTGAATTTGATGGGAATTCTGCAAGAGACCCAAGGATAATGTCAAATATGCTCTCTTACTCTTCATATTGTTGTTTAGTTTTTCTTAAAATTATAGTTTGTGGCAGACAGTATGTTATGGGATGAGTACTGGTCTTGGCATGAGATGGTCTTGGATTTGAATTCCAGCTTCACCATTTATCCGCTGAGGGACTATGGACAGATTAATGAAATAGTTCTGAGCCTCCGTTTTTTTGTCTAAAAACGGAGATAATCATTGTAAGATTGTAAGGGTTAAATGAAACAATATTTATAAGTTGCTTGGCACAATTCATGGCCATAGTAGACATTCATCCAACAGTAGTTTGATTAAGTGAGAAAATACAGGATAGCACAGCCCAGTGCCTGGAGTATAGAGGATGCTCCATAGATAACACCTGTTCATTTGCATGTGCGTGTGTTATGCATCCATGTATATATGTAGTATTTATGGATCACTCAGTCTACGTAGTAAAACCTTGAAAAGACACATGATTCATGTCTAAGGTTGAAAACATTCCACATATAGACCCTCTGTGAACCCAAATCAAGATGGGAATGATACCTGTGCTTATTGGAAGTCAACCATTTTTTAAACAAATGCCACTTGTTAGCTTAAGGATTATAATGTGGTGACTTTGAGAAGCATCTTGTTTGGGACCATTGAGTTCCTCCCACCTGTGAAAATCATTTTCTCTGTGTGGGCTGCGACACACAGCTTTGAATTCATACCAACAATAGGGAAGGACAATGAACAAATACCCAGATATTACATTGATGCTTCCTTTACTTCTCTTTAGAAGTTCTCCTGTTTATACTCATAGTGCTTAATTGCATTTTTAAAAAATTCTGCTGGTAGGGGCCCGCCCCGTGGCTTAGTGGTTAAGAGCGTGCGCTCCGCTACTGGTGGCCCGGGTTCAGATCCCGGGCGCGTACTGACGCACCGCTTGTCAGGCCATGCTGAGGCGGCGTCCCACATACAGCAACTAGCAGGATGTGCAACTATGACATACAACTATCTACTGGGGTTTTGGGGAGAAAAAGGGGAAGAAAAAGGAGGAGGATTGGCAATAAATGTTAGCTCAGGGCCAGTCTTCCTCAGCAAAAAAAGGAGGATTGGCATGGATGTTTTCTCAGGGCTGATCTTCCTCACCAAAAAAAAAAAAAAAATCTGCTAGTAAATTGTTGATATAATGAAGACCTCCTATCTTCCAAGAAGAAACTGTTATGTGAAAATAGTTGATAATCTATTAAAGCTTTCCCAATAGGTATGTTTCCAAACCGTTGAAAGTGAAGTATGTCACATTTGAGTCTATGAGCATGACGAGAAGAACAATACCATGTGTATGCCTAACAAATTTCTTTACTGCTTTCCTACAGCTTTCTCTAGCAATTCCAGAGATGCTTAATCATTGATTCTGAACCATCTTTGATTAGTGGGAACTTCTAACACCTCAAGCTTCTCTGTCCCCAACCTCTCTTTCAATTGGTTAATGATCTTAAAATACCCTCAGCTGCACTACTCTGCCTTTTACTGTGCCTTTAAATGGCCTACTATTTAAAGGCACCTTGGGAGGCATTCCTTGATTCACATATTTGCATATTAGGCCAATGTTCTCAGTGTGTTTGGGAAGTCAGCAGTTCCAGATCATATTGACAACAGCCTCTTGGCCAGGGTTGACATTACCCAGCTAAGGCTTGCTACATACTGATCTTTTCCATATATCATTTTGCTTTGCCTGACTGCTTAAGTCAATGTCAAGATCAATTAATATTGGTGTTAGCGAACCCCATAAACACACACATGTTCTGAAATGGACACTTTAAAATAGGATGAATTTGAAATTCCATTATGAAACACTGTGAGGTTTTTAACAGAATGCTAACAAACAATATTGTTAAGCAATTAAAAAATAATACAGCAGACCTGCTTAAATAGCTGTAACCTCACAGGCTCAAAATTACGCCCGCTGCCCTGGGAACGTAAACTCATGAGAACTAGGGGAAAGAAACTGTTCAGCTAGAGAATTTAACACAGTCTAGGCACACCATAGAAGTAGTGTGAGCATCACTTTCATGCTCCTTGCATGTGGTGCACTTCTTAGCAGGAGATAAGACTTACTTTTCTCTCTCTTCAGTCCCACTATCCACTACATCCTCAGCTCCAGGGTTGCTTGTGTGCATCTTCTATCAAGCACAGAAGAAAAGCAATTTCTACACATCTTGCCAGGTCTTAAAATAATCCTCTGATCCCTCGGTTGCCCTTGGCACTGTTGGCATTTCATTTCCTCACAGTGTTGCAGGGCAGCAGGAGGTTATGGTTGACCTTACATGAGGCATTTGAAGCCCCAAAGAAATAATGTGACTGGTTCCTGATTGCACACAGCTGTATTCACAGTGACGATGCAGTAAGAACCTGGACTAGAACTCAGAACTCTCGTGGCATCCATCTGTTGCTCTTGCCTTCCATGACAAATCTCCTCTCCTGCTAGGATGGTTTGACTTTTACAACATCTTGATTTCCATTTTAATAATCCCAAGCCTTCCCTCGACTCTGCAAAGGAATTAAATTTAAATACGTAGCCTACATTTTATCTTGACATTTTCTTTAGAAGGCAGGAAAAAGAAAAAGGAAAAAGGGGCCAGATATTCAGTCTTCCCTTCACGAGAGCAAAATCCTTCTTTTGTTAGAACTCTTCATTCAGATCTTCTTGGGAGAGGTGTAGGGCCAAGGGCTGCTTTGCTAGCCTCTAGGCTCTCTAGTTACCCCTGGAGACACCAGGAAAACTCTGTATGCAGTATTCCAAATCTCTGTGGGGAACGTACCCATGTCAGCATTAAGCGATATGGCTGAAAGATAGTCTTGTCAGTCTAATTGATCTTGAGTCATTGCCTTTCCTGTCAGAGCTGTCTGTCCCCTTACCCATAATCCTCATCACTTTGATAGCCCGTCAGGAGTATGGGACTTGGCCCAGCCTTGCCTTCATCCAATAACATTATGAAATTGATACTGACACTTCCATTGGCACTAATTTCTCTAAGAGATTGGAGCCAGAGGACAAGTGGTTTAGCTTCATGACAGTTAAGCTTTCCAAGTAGATCAAGACGGCCTAAGATTGATTGACCTGCACCCTGAGGAAGGGGTTGGGGGAGAGAGAAGGGAACAGAGGGAGAAGGGAATGGAAAATCAATGGCTGCATCATCATCAAGTGATATTTATTCACTACCAAAGAAGGACAAAGTCTTATATGGATATTCTGAAGATACATGCCAGGCCCCTCCAAAGACTGCTTCAAAGGGAGTTTAGAAAATTAGGAGGGAAGCATGTTGGCTAGAATGATTCACTGCCTTACCTGTGACACTGCCCTCTAGTGTCTGGAGTCCAAAACAGCAATTGATCCTACCCATGACCATCTTTTCTCCACCCTCCACTCCCACACACAGGAGGCCTAAGTTACTTTTCATTAGGGTGACTATATCATTTATCATTCAAACCAAAGGGGACACTATTAATCATTATACTGGAACAGTAAGTATAAACAAGGACTGTCCTGGGAAAATCAGGATGCTCGGTCACCCTCCTTTTAAAAATAAAGAACTAAGCATATCTGAACTGAATGAAGAGATACTCTTTCTTTGCTAAGGTAGTTCCTTACCTGAGGTTTATGGATTCGTGAAGAAACAGGGTTTTGATGAGGAGGTCCCATAAAAGTGAGAAGTTTTTATGAATTGGTAGGTTTAATAGTATTGCCTGATCTGGAAGTCAGTACAAGAATAACACCTTAAAAGTGGTTGCAGGAAGTCACAAAGTTGAAGAAGAATGTGAGTTTTCAGATTATATGGTTAGATCTCTGGACTTTTTCCTTTGTGCCAATGTGGTCCATGTGTCTATTTTTAGAAAAATAGATGGCTAACTCATTACTACTAGAATCTCCTCCCACCCCATCCACCTTACCACCCCTTTTTGGGGTATTTGGGTTTGAGTATTCAATATTTTTGATGTATTATACATAAGTATATTATATACATTGCCCATGGAAATATTTTGTCTAGTGGTGGAGAAGAGGTGAAATTGTAAAGAAACACGGATCAGTAAGTCTCCTTACATACCTGTGTAACGAGCGATAAACCAGTGTTACTTTATGTATGAGTTCATACGTGTTCTTGCTCAGGAGCACATCTGAGTGAGCATACATGGAATTTCTGGCACATTTATGAGGGTCTGGTGGGGAGCATGCATGTGACATCATTGCCTTGGTCTGTGTGACCAAAGGGACTCCTTAGAGAGCATGGCACTGTGAGTGCTGGCCTGGCCAGTGGAGCCCCTGCAGGGGGCTGGGAGGCAGGTGTGTAAACAGGAGCAGGTACTACAGTATATAAAGTGTGCCATACAAGGGAAGAGATCACAGAGCTGATATGGTGTTATTTTGATTGATTTTGGTGTTATATTTATACCTTCACATGCTGGAAATCAGTTGACCCTCTTCATCTACCCCACTTCCTGCTGCAGCGCTGTTGGAATGAAATGCTTATATCATTTTTACAACGTGTCTGTGAAAGTGATGAGTGAGCCAAGAGATTAATAGGGGCTCCTTTGGCCCTTGCCCAACTGCTACCCAGGTGTGCGGGGAGAAGAGGCCGCAGCCAAGGTTTAAGGTGCCTTCGAGGTGACAGCCACCGTGTCAGTGGAGATAGGCTCTGTGGTATGGGATGGAAAGTGAGTCCTCTGGGGTGGGGCAAGGACTGTTTGCAGGGATGAAGGGTGATGGGCCTCAATGCCAGAGTGTTTGCTGGGCTGGAGGTCCTTCTCAGCTGCCTTCCTCTCTCTCCTACCCTGGCTCAGTATCTCCCATGTGCCCCCCGCTACCCTGGGTACACCAGTAATGTGGTTCTCATCACATGTGCCATCTCTCTGGGTTTATTGTGTGTTCTGCCTGTAGACGTGGGGGGCCTCTTCATGAGTTGAGGGGTGTCTTCTTCTTCTCTCTGTCTAGTACCTAGCTCCGGTCCTGGCCCACGTGGTGAGCACATGGGTGAGAAGGGCCAATTTGGAAGGTGTGGCGTGAATCGAGAACTAAAATATTAGGTCACTCTTGAGGATTCTGAAATGGGCTTAGTGCTACAGTTCTGGAAGGTGGCCCCTGGAAGGTTAACTGCCTGTTGGGTGCATTCCCAACTCACCCCAGAGAACTGAGGTTTCTCCAGTTTTATCACCATCCTGATTATGCCATTTCATCCCTTATGCCTGTGATTGCCATTCAGGCCTGGTGCTGAGAGTAAGACAGATGGGAGACTTGGTGTTGTGGGCTGAATTGTGTCCTGCAAAAAGATATGTTGAAGTCTTAACCCCTGCTTCCTTATTTGGAAATAGACTCTTTGCAGATATAATTAAGATGTATGTTAAGATGAGGTGATACTGGAGGAGGGTGGCCCTTAATCCGATTTGACTGGTGGCCATATAAAAAGAGGAGAAGAGACACAGAGACAGACACATGCAGAGAGGAGAAGGCTATGTGACGACAAAGGAGTGATGCTACTAGGAACCAAGGAATGCCCAAGGCCTGCCAACCACCACCAGAAGCCAGGAAGAGTCAAGGAAGCATTCTACCCAGAGTCTTAGAGGAAGCATGGCCATGCTGACACCTTGATCTCTGATTCTAGCCTCCAGAACTGTCAGAGAATAAATTTCTGTTGTTTTAAGCCACCCAGTTTGTGGCATGTTGTGACAGCAGCCCTAGGAAACTAATAAACTTAGGGAGGCAATGCTTATCGATGTCTGGGATGGCACTTGGACGACATGTATTTTCTAATTTCCTGCTGTATTAAAGGTATTTTACTAGGGCCTCAAAGAAATTCAGAGATATACAGGATAGAGTCCTCGACCTTTAGGGATTTATGGTCTAGAGACTTCAGGACCAGCTGAGAAGCTTGAGTTGGGATGAGCAAGGAAATGGGTCAGTATTGACCCCAAGACAATCTAACAACAGGACAGGTTCAGATGTAGGGGTCACAGATAGATGTGACTTCTTCATAGTTTTCTAAGGACACAGTGTTTCTGATGAAAATCATAATACAGGCTAATGGCGTAACTAAGTTCCAAAGTAAAATTTCATAGGACCACACGGTGACTTGTCCATGGATATATCCTTGCTATGGAGCAGGCTGGAAGGCTCCTGTTATGGCACCCTGAGACCTGGATGTACAGTCTTGTTGGAGGCAGCACTGTGCCTTGACAGATAGCTGGGGCTGGAGATGTGCCAACAAAGGTGGGCAGGTGCCAAGGCCTGCTCCAGCAAGCAGTAGGTGAGAGGCCACAGAAAGGCCAGGAAGCCCCTGCACAGCCCATCACCTCTGCAAGGGCAGGGCCTGAGGTCCCTCAGTGAGAAGATGCGTGGTTCAGGGCATGTACAGCCCTCAGCAGATGTATGTTCAGGCCTGTTGAACTCTCTGGGCACCAAGAGAGAGCCCTGGTTCCTCGTCTGGAGACCAGAGAGAAACCTGGCATGTCTTGTCAGCTCTCTGGTCTCTTCCAGGGGCAGTCACAAGGATCTGTGTCCTGTAGGATAGTTTTGCTGGACATTCATGGGGCTGACTCTGGCCTTGCATTGCCTTTTTCGATGCACACTTTCCCTTGTCTGGGTTTATTATGCTCCTCTTTCAGGTGTGTTGACCCTGCAGTTTGTAAGTGTTCTTTGGGAGTTTCTAATCCTAGGTAAGAGATTCCCAGCCAAACTCGTGAAATCTCCAAACAACTTCCACAAAGACCCATTTGATGGGGAGTCCTGGCAGCTCCCAGAGATGCCATTTTGGATCTTAGTCCCAGATGGAGAATTGAGATCCGTGGCTACCCTCTGCTTTTCTAGAGGAAGTAAGTTTGATGTGAGCTCAAAAGAGCACTGGATCAAGAGTCAGAAGAGCCGGGTTCAAGTCACAGCTTTCCCCTGACTGCATGGTAGGTCACCTTAACAACTCTGAGCCTCAGTTTCCTCATCTGTGAAATGGGCAACGTGGTCCCTATCTTGCATATTTCATTGGGTTGCTCTGGTGATTAAGTGAATTCACGGATAAGAAAGCACCATGTAAGCAATGATGTGTCATACAGATCTGAGGGCTTCCATTGCTGTTAGATTATGGATTTTAATGCAACAAATCATGGGATCCCCCATTCATTTTTTTAAAATTGAGATATAATTGACATATAACATTATATTAGTTTCAGGTATACAATATAATGATTTGGTATTTGTATGCATTGTGAAGTGATCCCCACAGTAAGTCTAGTTAACATCTGTCGTGGGTCCCCCATTCTAAAAGGCTCTGTGGTCTGTGACTCTCATTGCTCTCCCTCCTTGAAGCTCCTAGGAAGCCTCATACCTTCCCAGTGAGCGTTTTCTAATAACGAGAAAAATATCTTTTTGTCTGACATAAGGTGGTGGGCTCTGTGCCCAGGCCAGGGGAGAGCTGGGTGTGAACACTCCGGACTCTCAGGGTTTGAGAATGAGTTTACAACCTCAGAATGGCCAGGAGGAAGCCACTGGACTTTCATGGTTTCTCTCCAACTATAACTTCAGGCCTCATTTCAGCATCTTAGGTTTAGGGCCATTGTGGTTCAGAAGTGTTTTCCTTCTGGACCTCACTGATTTGAGGCCATTTGATCATGTACAGGTAGGTACAGGTAGGGGAGTGATTGAGAATATGGACTCGGGAGTCCTACAGCTCCAGCAAGAATCGCAGTGCTGTCACTAGCTGTGTGACCTTGGGCAGACCGCTTAACTGCTCTGACTCTGATTACAGAACCCACCTCACTGAGCCACTGTGAGCACTGAATGAGATCATATGTGCACGAAGCCCAGACAGTGCGTGGCGGTCAGCAAGTGCTCAGCAGACATTGATTATTATTATGGTGTTTTGTTTGAGTATCTAAAGCCATCACTCTGGAGAAAGAAGCTGGGTTTTCTGCAGGTGGTAATGTGCCATAGCTTCACTCCATGTGTACTTGGCAACACCCTGAAAAGTGTTTCCTCCAGACGTACCTTGGATAAGCTATTGCCTGGAAATCAGTGTGTGAGACCCAGGCAACTGTAGGAAGCTTTTCTAATTGGGAACCCTCCTATCAGCCAGTGCCCCTAAGACCCTGAGTTTCTCCTGAAAAGAATTTTCTTCTGCTTAGCATCAGTTGTCTCTATCTCTTCTAACTAGTCATGGCTCACTTTAATTTAAAGAACCTCACACTGAAACCATCTACAGGTCAACCAGAGAGGTTTTAGAGTTTCCCATTTGTGAACTAGGTCAAATCAGAGGCATTGGGCTTAGCCCACAGGACTTTGGGCTCTCATTCTCTTGGTCGTAGTGCTGAAATCAGATTATGCAGATTATGCAATATAGTTTAGTTAGCGAGAAAAGTGACATGAGTGAGTGGGTGAAGGGCATGGAGACATCAGTGATTCAACATGGCAGCACCTAGCACAGCACGCTCTACTGCATGTAGTGTTTCCTTCTATTTGCCGAAAGTCCCCCAAAGGTTGGGGGAAAAGCTGTGGATAATTCTTTAGAGGAGATAAATGCCTCTATTTGGGGGTAACACTGACTAGTGACAGTACAGTGGCTAAAGCTGAATTTAGAAATGTTGAAACTTAACTACAATTTTTTTATGGGACCTTAGACAAAAACACCAGCGTTTTGTACTCCAGTTGTCTTAAATATGCAATTGGAAGGTAATTACTCTCTTCCTGTTTATGCCTGGAATGTTCTGAAATACCGTTTGTATAAAGAGTCTTCGGAGAAAGCTGATGACATTTGCCTTCCCTCTAGCTGCATATTTCTACATTCTCAGGCCCCTTGCTGTCTGCCATTCTTCTGCCCATGAACTCCTTCACAGGCATTGCCCCTTCCAGCTACAAACTGGTGCACAGACTGTGGGTCTAAAGTTTGCTGGAAATGTCATGAGCTCCACTCCTAAATGAAGCCAGTTCTCTTACAAATGAGTCTTATGGGAATAAAGATTGGGAGTGGGAAGGAGACTGTGACTGACCCCATCTAACTCATCCCAATGTCAGAAAAACAATGCTGGGGGTTAGGCAGCATGGTGCAGTGAAATGAGCCCGAACTTGGAAGTCAGATAGACGTGGGTCTGTCTACCACTTATTAACTGTGTGACCTTGAGCAAATTATGAAACCTTGAGCTTCAATTTTCTCGACTGCATTACTGGGATAACAGGATCTACCCCCAGGCTTGTTGTGATGATTAACTGAGATAAGGAAAACCAAGTGTTCAGAGCGCCGTCCTGCCTCCCCTTTCCTTAAATGTGTTCTCAGGCTGGTTGATCAGCAGCATCATTTTCACTCACCAAGCGGTACGTCCAAGCTATGAATGCTACGAGGCATGAATAACGCCTTTGGTTCCTGTAAGAGGCTGGGAGGGAATTGGAACCTGAGAAAAAAGCTTATCTTTTGGGAAATGACTCCGGGAGAGGAGCAGAGAAGTGAGGAGGGCATGCCTTGTTGGGCAGCCTGCAGGACCTGGCGTGCCCCAGAGATCACAGTGGCAGAGTCTGTCTGGAAGCTGGAGGAAGTAGAAAGGGGAGGGAGCAGAGGAGCTGGTCCAGGAACAGAGCTGGTACCTTGTCCCCAGGTACTCTGCTGGGCACAGCCCATGTTCACTTGGCCTCTGTCCCACATCTGCCAATAAAAATCAAGAAATTGATTTTCTTTTGTTTGCCGCTGAGGACGAGGCTCTTTTTATGAGACAGTAAATGGAATCCCTCTCTGAGCATGGCTGGATTTTTAATTGTGTTTGTTGTGCTTTCACTTCTTCTGTTTTATGAGTTCCTGCTCCCAGATTTGTTGATGCGGAGCTCTCGCCCACGAGGGACACGTCAATGTTTGATTTTTATCAGTAGGGAAAGGATGAGGTTTTTAAAAAATCATTTTCTTAATCCAAAGGTTGGCTTGTTTGCTTCATTCTGACACATTAAAAAAGCATGAGACCCATTCAGGTTTGTTTTCCTTTACTTCCCAAGTCAGACCCGGGTTGGGGTTGGGTGGGGGAGAGTTTTTTTTCAGCAATAGAGGTCATGGTCTGGCTCTCTGTGGAACTAGATTAGTTTAGATTAGAGCTCAATTTTGGGACAGAGAGTTGGGAGGAGGCATTTTAAGATGAATTACATCATTGAGGATGATAAGCACATCTTTTGCATAAGGCACTTTTGTAAAGATTTGTTGAAGACGGTGTGAAGCATACACAGCATCTGAAGGAAAGGATTGAAGTAACATTGTTAAATGTGAGATGGCTTCATTCCTGTATTTGTCAGCATGAACTAGGTTATGCTGTGATAACAAACATCACCCTGCCAATCTCAATGACTTAAGAGAACAAAGCTGTATTTCTCACGAAGGCTGCATGTCCCCAGGTGCCCTTGGTTTTATGTCAGCCTCACTCAGGGACTGAGGTTGACTAGGGCTCTGCTTCATGCTTCCACAATTGCCAAGGCAAGAAAAAGAGAATGTGGCAGTTCATGCACAGGATCTTACAGCTTCCATGTGGAAGTGATGCATATCCCTTCTACTTTACTTTTCCTTAGCCAAAGGAAGTGACAAATTACTGCTTAACTTCAAGGGGTGCAGAAAACTGTGGAACTACCAGGGCCTGGAAATCCTTGGTGAACGACAGTGATAATGATCACGGTTCCTAAGACGGTTTTCTGAATTGGTAGATAAGCTTCTCCTCCCCTTGGAAGGAAGTACAGGGATAAATGAAGGAATGTAGAAATGGATGAATTCTGGCCCCAGGATTTTACAACTTAGCCATAAATGTAAGCCTTGACTGCTCGAAGTTATCTTATATGAGTTGGTTCAGCCTTGAACATATTTGGTGATCTGTGCCTAGCTGCCTTGATTCAGATGTCTCAGCTTCTTTATATGGCCTCATGTATTCACACTGAATTCTGTTCGTAAAAAATACTTCATGTCAGCCATACTATTGGGAAGATGGGTAGTTTGGTGGGAAGAGTAAGAACTTTGGAGACGAATAAACATAGGTTCCAATTCAGGCTCATCACTTCCTGGAGAGGTGATTTTTGGAAAACTAAACTTATTAGAGGATCAGTTTTCTAGTTGATCAAATGGGAATAACTGTATATTTTGAGGATCAGATGAGAAGAGAAAAAAATGCCCAGCAACATATCTGGCATACAGTAGGTGTTTAGTGAATGTTAGTTTATTTTTTCTCCCCTTTTCCTTTTGTTATAACCACAACCTTGGGACTCTGAGTCATTTGTTTGGAAATTGGAGAAGAACCACTTCTACAAATTGGCTGGGCAAATGCCATCGTGTTGAACCAATGACTGTATTTTCTTGGGGCCAGATTTCTGAGAATTGTTAGTACTTTGTAAGTTAGGTAGTTGGTGGAACAAAATGGGATTTAATGACAAGAGTAGGACATTGGTGAAGTGATTCTAAGGAAGTCCTTCGCCTGGTCTGAAAAGGGCAGCGAGTGTTTCTGTGTTAATGCATTACCAGGGGGCTGTTGCTTTTCCCTCCTTCATTTTGGGCAGTGCACCACTTCCCTCTCTGCTTTTGCACTAAGAACCCTGATTCCCCAGAGGCTTCTGCAGGATGCCTTGTCCCTGCAGTCCTCACAGTGACTTGCGGCCCTCAATTCCCTTGCGACAGAACCTCCATCCACCTGGGTCAGAGCTCACTCTACTACAGCGAAATTCCATCTCGTGGTCTCATCAGAGACCTTTGCTTTCTGGGGGAACCTGACTCCCACATTGGGATCAACCACTTATGAAAATCTAAGCTATTCCTGGCACTGCCTCCTTATTTTTTCCCATAGAAGGAGCAGAGAGGGAAAGAGACAGACTCTGGAAAGACAGTTTGAACCATCCTGCTGGGCCAGACACCTGTCGGGACCATCAAACTTTCTCTAATTATCCAACAGTTCTATTGTGATGTGGCTGGAAGAGTAAAACCCACCACAGTTCGGAAGAAAAAAAAAGGCGCCCTTTTGGGAAGAGAATCATGTGATGTGAGTGTCTGAGCAAACTTGTGTTCCCTCCTGGGACTTTCTCAAAAGCTCGAACTTACAGAAAGGCTATAAGCCTGATTGTCTTTCTTTTGTTTTTTAGCGCTGCATAACAAAATAATTGTGTAATTAGGACTGGATTAGTGACAGCAGAGAAGCCCATCACAGGTACTAGACTGTCTGTGTGTGTGTGTTGAGAGCTTAGAAGACAGCAAGCTTGACTCCTTCTGCTAACTTGCCTTAGGGCTTGGAAAATAGAGGAGCTCCCCAGCAGATGAGATTTTCCCCCGTCACTCGTCCCTTCCTTGTATCTTTTTTTTGTTTTTGTTTTTTGGAGGGGAAGATCAACCCTGAGCTAACGTCTGTTGCCAACCCTCCTCCTTTTGCTGAGGAAGATTAGCCCTGAGTTAACATCTCTGCCCATCTTCCTCCATTTTGTATATGGGATGCCACCACAGCATGGCTTGATGAGGGTGCATAGGTCGACACCCAGGATCTGAATCTGCGAACCCCGGGCCACTGAAGAGGAGTGTGCGAACTTAACTACTACGCCACTGGGCCAGCCCCCTTCCTCATATCTTAATAAATTCTTCTCTGTGGTTATTAAGGTGAGAAGAATGCTTCCTCCTCAGAGGGGCCACAGGTCTGTGGGTTTTCCTGAAGCAAGTGACATGAGAACTGGCCAGATCTGGAAAGGGACACTGGTTCCTAGAGGGAATGCTAGTGCCTCTATCAGCTGTTCTCACCCTGGGGGAGTTCTGTCACCCCAACGGGTACTGAGAAATGTACTGTGTATTGGGTGAGGAGACTGGCTTTTTAAAAATACTTATTTAAAAAATTCTTGGGGCCAGCCTGGTGGTGTAGCAGTTAAGTTTGCACATTCCACCTTGGCGGCCTGGGGTTCACTGGTTTGGATCCTGGGCGCGGACCTGCTCGCCACTCATCAAGCCATGCTGAGGTGGCGTCCCACATAGAAGAGCTACAGCTCTGCAACTATGATACATAGCTATGTACTGGGGCTTGGGGGAGAAAAAAGAAAAAAAGAGGAAGATTGGCAACAGATGTTGGCACAGGGCCAATCTTCCTCAAAAAAAAAAAAAAGGAAAGAAGGTTGTGAAAAGGGGATAAAATAAAGAGAGCTTAAAAATAAACTTATTTAAAAAAAATTCTTATTAGATTTTTTTCTTTTTTGGGGCAGTTTTAGGTTCACAGCAAAATTGAGAGGAAGGTACACAGAGTTCTCATACACCTCCTGCCCCCACACATACACGGCCTCCCCCATTATCAACATCCCCCACAGAGTGGTACATTTGTTGCAATTGATGAACCTCAGACTGGCTTTTAATGCCCAGGTCCAGGGATGCTGAATAGCCTGCCATATGCAGAACAGCCCTGTCCAAGGAGGACTTGCCTTGCCCAGCGCCAGCCGCAGGCCTGGTGGGGAGCACTGCTGGACTCTGCCACAGGCAGGTGGGAGCGAGCTGCAGGGGTCTCCTCTTACCTCCTTTGAAGTGATGGGGCTATGTACTCTTTATTGGCTTTTATTTCAAGGAATGTGGTTTATGGAAGAGCGAGGGTGTCTAAGAGGGCCTCTGGGATTGGACAGCGATCTGACGGTGCAATGCTCCTTCTGATGTGGTTGTCATTGAATAAGAGCGTATAGCAGCACTGGGAAGAGGAGGAGATGATGAATTATCTGTAATCTATCGGGATGAGTCTAATGAGGTGACTCACTGTTGTTCCCATTCTCAAGGGTCAAGAGGAACATCTTTAAAAAGGTCTTAGGGACCTGCGGTGGAAGGCAGCTGCACATGAGGAGGCTAATGTACCAGCATTGATCAAGTGTCCCTTAGAACAAGTGCTCCCCCCGCAGTCGGCACTTTCAGGGAGGCAGTGCTGCGTAATGGCTATGAGCCCGGGCTCTGGGGCCAGACTGTTGGACTGAGTTCCAGCATCATCACTTCCTTGCTGGGTGTGGTCCATGGACAGGTCACTGCTTTATGCCTCAGTGCCCCATCTGTAAAATGGGGCAAACAATGATGCCGACCTCACAGAGGCATTATAAAGTTCAAGAAGTTACATTTACAGGGTCTGATACATAGGATGCTCTCAATAAAAATGATGATGATGATGATGATGGTGATTTCTCCAACTAACTCCTCAACCCGCTATAATTAGTTTTTTTTCTCCTGCATTCTATGGAAACTGCTCTCATTAAGCTCATTCTTCATCCTACTTGGCCTCAGTATATGATGCTCTTGAACTTTTAGTAATTCTCCTCCTTTGACTTCTAACACAATAGCCTTTCTGATTCTCACCTGATTTTCTGGCCATTTCTTCTCATTCTTCCTTTCCTGCTCCCTTTTCACTGCCTGCATTGTAAGTATTGGGTTCTCCAGGGCTCCAAAGTCTGCTTTATTCTGTTATTTTTGTGAAGTCTTCCTGGGCAGCCTTGTCCCCGGCCCCGACCCGTAATGGCTTGGGAGCCTGTGGCAGGACACTTCTTTTCCCCGTGGCTCTTACCCCCAGCACTTTCAGATCCTAGAATAATGTCAAGAAAGCAGAGAGCATTTTAGATCAGAGGTTCTTGGAACATTTTGTTCACCACTTGCTGTCCATTGACTTGATGAGAGCCGAGTCAATGTGCCAGTGTTATACCTTCTCCAAACTCCTGCTGATTCCTGTCCTTCCTCCACATCACTACAGCAACCCATATCCCATAATGCTGAGGACAGAAGGGGGCGAGGTGCAGGGGGCCTTCTGTTGTGTGGTCTTCTGGGAACTGAATCTCTCACTCCCTCTTTCCTCATCTGCCCCTTTGTTTTGCTACAGCCTCACCTCCTAAGAAAGGGGGAGGTAAAATCTTACACGTCTGCAAATACCTTTCTTTTGCCCTTACAGTGGATGAATAAATTTTTAAGTGTAGAATTCTAGGCTGAAAATTTATTCATCAAAATTTTGAAGGAATTGCTCAGTACAGCTATGGAGAATTCTGTTGTCTTCCTGATTCCTCTTTCTTTTGAAATGTGACCCATCCCTCCCTCCTGGAAGCTCTTGTATCTTCTCTTTATTCTCCAGGTTCTGGCATTTCATAATTTTGTGCCTTGATTTGTGTGTGTGTATGTGCGTGTGCGCACACATGCATGTGTTAATTATGCTGGAAACTGGGTAGGCAGGTAATTTGGGGAAATTTTTCCACAATTTTTAAATTTTTGCTTCTATCTTTTCTATTCTCTCTCCCTCCCTTTTTCCCTTTCCCTCCCCACGTCCCATCTTTCAATCAGATGTTGGATCTCTGGATGGGGTCTGTAATTTTCTTATCTTTTCTTTCCTATTTACCCCCTCTTTCCTTTTTGTTTGACTTTCTGGAAAATTTCCTTGACTTTATCTTCCACTCTCCTTTGACTTTCACATTTTGATGATCCTAATTCCCAAGGACTTTTTCTTACCCTCTAATTGTTTACATTTTGTGTATCGTCTTGTTTTATGGATACAATGTCTTCATCTATCTCTCTGAGGATATTAGTGATTAAAAAAGAAGAAGGCCTCTGCTCCCTGTACTGCCTCTGTTTCCTGCAGGGCCCTGATTGTCCGTATGTCTTGCACTCTCTCTTTCATGCTGAAGCTTTGCTGAAGCGTCTGGTGATCCTGGACTGTTTCTTCATATGTAGGAATTGAGTTCTGGAAAGCACTTTGTGTGTACAGGGGGGTCTTGTCAACTATTAGGCTTCACCATGGCCTGATCACACGGTAAGCTTGGCTGCACTGGGAGACCCCTCAATGTCAGTACCTAGAAGTCTTTTCTGAGGCATTCAGTTTCTCCAGAGAAGCATTTTCTGATCTCCTGCAGGGGGCGTGGTGTGAGGTGAGACTGGGAGTGAGGTGGGTGGGTAGGCAGGATTATTCCTGGTTTCTGTTGTTCTAGGAGCAGGAAGAAGGGGCTCAGCTTCATGCTTCACCTTGGCCCTCTCCTGAGCCTTTTGAGTTCAATTTCTCTGGGAATAAACCACTAGACTCTGGAGGGATGGGGGTGAGGTAGTGGCTTGAGTACCTGGTTCCCGACCTGAGCCTCACCCCAGCCTTCCACAGTACCCTGTCCCTTCAAGTACTGGGCATCCCCAGCAGAACTGACTTCCTGTAAATACTCCCCCTGTAGCCCCGGTGGTCCTTTCTTCTGCATCTTTCTCCTCTCTGCAAGCAAGCATCCTCCTTTGCTTTTTCATCTTTCGAAATGTCTTATTTCCTCGTTTCCCCTTCCTTCTCTTTGTGCACAAATATTGCTTTGTGTTGTGGTGGCATTTGGGGAGAGGAGGAGGATAAAGACCAGTGTTCAGCTTTCCGTGTTTAACTGAAAATCACTGTGGAGTTTTTCAAAAAGTTTACAAGGTGTTTTCAGGAACTGGCCTCTTGTTGCAAGGCAAGTGATTATTGCAAGTGTTTGGGCAACTGCTTATTGCTACTTTTCCGCCTGTCTCCAAACACGGTCAGACATTTGTCGTGGATTGGAATAAGCCTGTCTGTACTGACAGAGTGGAATTCAGTGTCCTCAGTTTGCATTTACTAGTCTTCCATTTAGTTCTGCCTCATTGGCGCTCCACCTTGCTGTTTGATGGGAAATATTCTCCCCATAAACTTCAGTAAGATGTAATGGATTTCTGCAGTGGAAATACTGTTCAAGCTGCAAAACCAAATCACAGAAGGCGTTTTGTCTTGGGACCGTGTGTTTTGCAAAGCAGCCATTTAAAACGCCAGTTGTATGAAGCCACAAACAGTCACAGCTAATTCACTTTACAGGAGTTTTGTTTGTATGTATGGGAGAATCACACCACCAAACAGAATCATCGCTCTACCAAGACTGCAGCAATAATTATCTTTGTCAAGTTGTGTTTGTAAATAATCTTATTTACTGGATTTCTTTTTTGGCTTAGAAAATGGTGGAGTTGGGGTTGGCGAAGATGCAAATGGTGTTCTTTGAAGCCATTGGGGCAATATGGATCTTTCAAGAGTGGGGCAGCTGGTCCAGCTGCCTGTAGGCTAATAGTGATGCAGCCTAATTACTGTCACCTGTGAGAGCTGGCTCAGGTTAGATCCAGGTGCACATTGAGCTTATCTCCCTGTGGGCTGGGAAGAGTTGATAGTAGAGTCCAGTGAAAGCTATATCACATTCCTAGAGGAATCTCATGGCCACTCTGGAATGGCTCTCAGCCTCCAAGGCCCTAATTAGAGATTCTAGATTAGGGGTTCTAGGCTGTACGTGGGACTCACATGGGAGTTCTTTAAATCCTGATGCCCAGGTTGCATCCTCAGACCAATTGAATTTGAATCTTTGGAGGTGGGAGCTGGTATCAGTAGTTTTTTAAAGTTCCTGAAGGGAGGAAGGACAGGGTACAAACTACCACTTTGTCATTTTTTTATCCTGTTGTTGCTACATAAGCAAAGACACATTTAAAATTTGCATTATTTTGAACTAATTTGGATTTGGGGGAAGTGAAAATAATTCATGTCATAGTCATTTCGATTCACTTTTTTGTTTTGCAGCTGTTTCCATGGTGTTATGGGTGGATTTTTCTCTCGAGAGAGAGAATTAAGGGGTGGTTCTTTGAATTCAGAATCCGGAGCATTCTGGGAATCCTCTTCCAATGGATTTTACTCTTATGGAAAACGTGGTGGCAAAAATAGTGAATGGGTCTGCAGGCAGGGTTGGGCGCTAGCCAGATGTGACTTCACCGGGCTACCGTGTCTCTCCTGGTGTGTGCAGGTCCCGTGGCTGTCATCAGTGGTGAAGAGGACTCAGCCAGCCCACTGCACCACATCAACCATGGCATCACCACACCCTCGTCACTGGATGCCGGGCCGGACACGGTGGTCATCGGTATGACCCGCATCCCAGTCATCGAGAACCCCCAGTACTTCCGTCAGGGACACAACTGCCACAAGCCAGACACATGTGAGTACCAGAGTAGAATGTTGTCCCTTCTGGGGAGGGGAGGGTGGCATGGCGATATACCATGTAGCTGGGGTTCTGGAACCTTCTGAGGTGACTTACTACCCACTAACCTCCCACTCTCTAAGAGACTTTCCCTGTTTGTCTCAAAACTTGAAGAATAGCCTGGGTAAGGGGACTTCACTGGGGCAGAGCCCCTGGGCAGAGAGGGCTCGGGATGGGGAGCAGCCTGGAGGCAGGAGGCCCAGACCCACATGGAGAGGTGCTCCCAATAAGACAGGGGGCACAGACAAGGCTGGTCTTCTCTGTAGACCTGGCCTCTGTATTTAGGAAATGTAACCTGACTCTGTTCAGTCAACAGCCCCTGAGGTCATCAGACCCTCCACCCAACCTCCACGAGAGGGGAAGGGAATGAAGGGCAGTGAGTACCCTTTGAATGGAAACATCTCTCTAGCTGCCCCTCCAGTGCCCCGAAGCGTGCACTTTCTGAGAATCGTATCATGGCCCCAGCGCTAGGACCCCTCACCTCCCCACTGCAGGTGCCTCACTCAGATCAGAGGGCTCAGGGTGCCTATTTCTTCCTCATCTCTCACCTCCTGTTGGTTCAGCCCCCCTCTTTGTATTTCTGCTAAGCTCTGCTATGGCCTCTGCCAGCTCCCAGAGCCTGCACAGCTTAGCACCCCCATCCAGCAGGTGTCCCCTTGCTGTGTCCCTAGGTTCAATCTAGGCCCAGCAACCCCAGTACACACCCCCTCCCCTCCCACTGCTTCTGCCCCCAGGAAATGGTCCTCCACCTACTTCTGGAGAGAGAGCACAGAGGCCCCTGAGACTGCCTTGGAGCTGGAAGGGACCTCAGGGATGGGCTAGGTGAAGGCTTCATCTTACAGACAGGAAAACTGAGGTACCAGGAGGCTGAGTTCCCCTTCCCTGCCTCCAGGCTTCTGCCATCCATTCTCTTCTTCTCTCAGCTGGTCTCAGGGTCAAACTCAGAAGAAGTGCCTCTGGTCTTGCTCTCCCCCTGGCTGAGCTCTCTGTACTTGGGCCACACTGTTTGTAGCTCACAGAACTCTTGCTGTTCCCACTGGTCCGTCTTATAGCAGAGTGGGCATTTGGCTACCCCTTCGACCTTGGCTTCTGTTTTTCTGGCTCTGATTTTTAGCAAGAGGATTGTCACAGTGGGAGGGACTGGGCTTGAGGCAGAATAAGGTCATCATTTGCCTCCCAACCTTGGGTGTCCTCCAGAATCTGTCTCAGTATTTATCACACACCCCCGTCAGTATCAGTTAGAAGGAGGATACCTGGGTTCTGGACCAGGGCTGGGCAAGGGAAGAAAGATATCTGTGTTTCAGATAGAGAGTGGGGGACATAGTGCAGAGAGTGGTTCTGCTCTGGCTAATGCCCTTGTCTCACATCCTGGACTGACCTGGGTGTGGCTGGGAGGGAAGCCCTTCTGTGGTGGTAGCATGGGTCCAAACTTGGTCTAGGGTTGATGTTGCTGAGTTTTCTAGAGTGGCGTTGAATTTGAACAGACATTTAGGCATTGCTGTGTTGAATATACAATTGATTCTCGTTGTTCACTGGAGTTATATTCTATAAAGTCACTGTGAACACTGAGTTAGCAAACACTGAACCGTTGTTCCTAAGGGAAATATAGGATTAGGTTCCTGTGAGCGTCTGGTCATAACATTTTTATAAGTGACCAATATATAACTTTGTTTTATGTGTGCTTCTGTTTAAAGACACCTTATTTGATATGTATTGTTGGTTCATTAACATTGCACACGGGGCCAACAGCACTATGACTCAAGCCTGAACAAAGCTTGTCTAACACACATATCTTATCTAACACACCTATTTTCTCCATGAGGCCCACCACCGCCTTCTTGCTCTTAGAAACACTAGACAGCACTTCAGCACTATGCTTGGGGGCCACTTTAAACAACGAAATCACCAACAAAAAGTACAAGCGTGCAAAAAAAGTGTGGCATTAAATAGACCATGAAAAAGACACTTGTTTACAGTACAAAAGCCAAAACCAGAGAGCAGAGCATGGCCTTGTTCAACCTCGAGGGGACGTGCGTGTTGGGTGACTCAGAGTTTTCACCACTCCTCATGTTTGTGAATGACTGTGAAAGCACAGCGAGTTTGGTTATAGGTTACACATAAATTTTATCGAGTAGGTGAATTTGCAAATACAGAATCCGTGAACAGTGAGGACAGTCTGTATTCCCTTTAGTGGAGGCTCTGGGCTCCTGGTGCAGAGTGTGGTCTCTGGGTCGTATCTGTGCTCGTGAGCTCCTGATACCAGGTTATTGGCACAATTGCCGGGTGGGGTGAATTTAGGAAAACCATGTGGAGATCTTTCCAAGGATCCATACAGTACTTCCATGTGAACAAGAAGAGGTCAGTGGAGATGGAAGGGAAGTGGGTTTATTGACAAAGACTTGAAGGAATAGGGAACAAACAATTCCTTATGAGAGGAAAATCATGAGATGACTTCAGATTGTCAGAAGCCTTCAAAATTAGTGAGAGAGTCCTTTTCACAGAAGCGGTACGTTTTGTCCCATCAATAGACAGAGGTGGCTCTTAATTGTTTTCGGAAAACATGAGTGGCAACGACAAACTGTGTGCAGGAGCCTCGTAACTGGATTTGGCTAATCCTCCCTCTGCGAATCCATGGCTGACTCACACAGACAGCGAGCGGGAGCGCCCGCCAGCTCCTCGCCAAGATTTACAGGCTGAGAGGCAGCAGGTCTCTGATTACAAAGGCTCCATCAGTTCAGGGAAGTGACTCCAAGACACATCCCCATGTGCGAGGAGACACTATCATAAATAATTAAAACCACATGCACCTTGGCAGATAAATAAGCAGAGAACATTTATGACGCTGCAGACAAGGCCGGGGTCACTCCTTTGGGGGGATGGCAAGAACAGAGGATTAAAGGAGGAGGAATGCTCATACTGTGGGTCCCCCAGGGGCTCGCCTGTCTGATTCCCTTCCTCGTCCCATTTAAAAATGTGTGATATGGGAAGAAATTGCAAGGACGTAGTGCTACCTGACTTCTCCCATCATTTCCCCAAGTCCCCCCCAGTGATGGATTTAGGACAAAAGCGCTTTCCTTTCTTTACATGTGTTTATCATAAATGGTGGACCTTTCTGACTGGAGTGATCAGGATGCGGCTCCTCTCCTCACTTCTCACTTTCTATCTGTCTTCAATCTGGTCCACAGCATTTTTCATAGCATGTCAGGGCTGCAAGGATATTTAGAGATCACCTAGTACAATTCCTTATCAGATGCTCGTGTCCTTTTGCCTACGTTCCCAAAGAGCGCTCTGCATTTGGTGTTGTCTTTATTCTGAATTTATTCAACCTTTCCAGGGATTCTGAAAGTGCTGAATAAAGATGCTCCAGCCCAGGAATGTATATGGAATCTGAAGCCTAATAAGGGCCCCCTCCTTGTTTATTTAAAGCCCCCTGGTTCTCAAAAGCATCAGGAAATGGGTTCAGCCCTCCTTGTTACAGCGCTGATTTTGGGCTGGATCCTGTAGAATGACACGCCAAGGGGCCAGTCTAGATGGGTCACTGAGAGAAGTTAAGAGGTATTTGTAGCAATGTTGGGCCCTCGGTTACCTTTGTCACCCTGTGACAGCTCGGCTGCAATAGTTGTGCATGTGCTGGGCTGGACTGTGGCTGCTGTCTTAGGAGTCACACTGTGGCTCTTTGCCGTAGGCCAGTTGGAGGGCTCCCTGGCTCTCGTTAAGGCCCTGGGGTTCTCTGTTCATCCCCTTTTCCAAAACCCATTCTCAAAAGACAACTTTGCCTCTTCGTGAGGCAGAGCTGAGGCCATCTGGAGGACCTAAGCTGTTTCCTCCTTCTCTTCTTCTGACTCCAGGTCAGGGCATCTGCCTTTGTTCACAGGTTGTCTCTGTCTCAGAGGAAATGGTGCCCCCACCTTCTCAGAGTCAGCCCTCCCAACCTCTCCATCCTTCTGATCTCTACCCCTCGTAGTGGACTTGCAAACAGAGGTCTCCCCCCATCCTGGTGGCCCATCCTCTCCTCACCTCCCACTCCAGATACTGCTCTTTACTCTTTCTAGTCTTTTCCGGTCCACTAACCCTCTTCAAGCTCCCCATCCTGCAGCTCCATTTCTCTTCCCATTTCCGCGGAACTCCTGAGTTCTCCATCCTCCATCTCTTTGCAAAACTTGACCATATTCCTTTGAGTCTGTCTTCTTCATTAGCATCCAAGTCACTCACACTGTGCTGATTTTTCTTCCTTTCATCTATTCAATAAATATTTATTGAGAGTTTGGGTCAGGCCTTCTTTTAGGCTCCGGAAACAGCGGGGAAGAAGACATGCATGGTCCCTACTCTCAGGGGCTTACTGCCAACCATAGCTGGTCTCCAAGACACAGAAGGCACCCTTTGCTCCCTTGGGACCACTCACAGAGCTGAGCATTCTCACCTTTCACCTTTTTGCTAATGATTTGCCAGCCTTCATCCCTAATCACTTCTTTCCAGGTCTCCTGTTCCACACCTCCACCTGCTACCTTAGTGTAATTCTACTTGAAATGTCCGTCTCCCCTCTCTACATCACCCCACACCACTTTTTTCCTTTCTACACCCTATTCATCATTCAACAGCTGGCTCATTTCCAGCCTCTTCCTAGGCCCACAGAGTGGGATCACAGAGTGACCTTTCTCTCCTGGGAACCCATGGCTTAGAGTAAATGCCGTGCACTGGTCTCGAATGACTGAATCAAATCTTAGGTCATCCAGTCACTTCTCAAATATGTGTTCTGTTTCCCAAACCTGACTTTGAGTTTGTTCCAAGAAGTAGCTCTTCTGTGTCATAATTCTTCATTTTCTATAGAAAACAGTATGGAACTAGGGTCAGAGAGGACACCAACTGTGTGTCAGATGATGCCTGGTGAGCGTGTCTTCACTCCACGGCCCCACTCTCTAGACATGTCACATGTCACAGATGGCAGGAAAGGTCCTTGGTCTGCATCAACAGCCTCCTCTGGACCCGATGTTTTTATCTCATGCGATCTTTCACCCACTTGCTGAGGGAGAGGCTGCTACACCTATTCTATAGATAAAGAGACCGAGGCTCAGTGAGCTTAAGTAACTTGTTCCAAATCATACAGCTGTTAAGAGAGAGGCTGAGATTCAAACCCAGACCTGCTGACTCCAGCCTCCATCCTTTCCCTATCAGATCACATTGCCCAAGGTTCCAGTGGTCCACAGCATTTACTCCATACCTCTTGAACTCAGGGAAGCTGGCTATTCAGGAATGAGGACAGTTTTGTTGTTTTGTGGAGCCTCGCTTTTCTCCCTGTTTCCAGGATAAGGCCAGCTCTGTGGATAGGCCCTTCAGGGTTGGGGTTCTGAGGAGAACCATGGCTGAAGGTCCCATAGTCAAGGGGGTGGGTCAGCCTTGGTCTGGCTGTCGGCACTTATCTCACGCTCTGAATTCTCCATGGAATCCAGTCCCCAAGGGACCATGGATGCCTTCAGATAAGGGAATGCTTGGCCTCGGGGTTAGGTCAGGTTTTTTTTGTTTTTAAATTTTTTAGAGCAGGTTTAGATTTACAGAAAAATTAAGCAGAAATTACAGAGAGTTCCCATATACTTCTTCACACTCCACCCCCACCGCCACAGTTTCCCCTGTTATTAACATCTTGCATTAGTGTGGTATGTTTGTTACAATTGATGAACCAATATTGATGTCTGATCATTAACTGAAGTCCATAGTTTACAGTAGGGTTCACCTTTGTGTTGTACAGTTCTATGGGTTTTACAAAATCATCGTGTCATGTATCCACTATCACAGTATCACACAGAATGGTTTCACCGCCCTAAAACTCCTCTGTGGTCACCCATTCATCTCCCCTCCCCAACCCCAGGCAACCACTGATCCTTTTACTGTCTCCGTAGTTTTGCCTTTCTAGATGTCATATAGTAGGAATCATATAGTATGTAGCCTTTTTGGATTGGCTTCTTTCACTTAGCAATAGGCGTTTTAGATTCTTTTATGTCTTTTCGTGGCTTGGTGGCTTATTTCTTTTTAGTCACCGAATAATACTTCATTGTTTAAATGTACCACAGTCTATTATCTATTCACCTATTGAAGGACATTGTATTTGTTTCCAAGGGCTGCTGTGACAAAGTACCACAAACTGGGTGGTTTCAGAAAACAGAAATTTATTGTCTCACAGTTTTAGAGGCTAGAAGTCTAAAATCAAGGTCTCGGTGGCCCATGCTCCCTCTGAAACCTTCCTTGCCTCTTCTTGGCTTCTGATGGTTTGCTGGTATCTCTTAGCTTGCAGCCACATCACTCCAGTCCTCTGTCCTCACACAATGTTCTCCCTGTGTGTCTGTCTGCATATGGCTGCCTTCTTATAAGAACACCAGACATGTTGGATTGATGGCCCCCCTTACTCCAGTATGACCTCATCTTGACTTAACTAATTACATCTGCAATGACCCTATTTCTAAGTAAGGTCGCATTCTAAGGTAATGGGGGTTAGAACTTGAACATATTTTTATTTTGGAGGTAGATACAACTCAAGCCACAGCAGACATCTTGGTTGCTTCCTAGTTTGGGAAATTATGAATAAAGCTGCCATAAATATTGGTGTGCAAGTTTTGTATGGATATAAGTTTTCAACTCATTTGCATAAATACCTATGTGCGTGATTGCCGGATGGTACGGTAAGAGTATGTTTAGCTTTGTAAGAACATGCCAAACTGTCTTCCCAAGTGGCTGTACCAAGAGAGGTTCTTTTCATTTCATATTAGACTGGCCTCCACTGATCAGCTCCTGTCTGAGGACCTCTTGGCACTTGTCAATGCACACCCGCCTACTTTGTGTGCTTTCTGGAGTGTGTGTGTGTGTGTGCGCGCACATGTGTGTGCATATATACACCTCTTCTGCTCTAAATTATACCAGCAATGATGACTGTATAATTCTTGGATATTCACATAGACTAGTTGTGAGCATCCTTCATGTCTGACTTGTCATTAGTCAGAGGCCAACTGCCATGTTCACTACAAAACTGACCTCTTGATTTACTGACCATTGTGCTTGTGTCTTCACAGCATCTCAGAATCTATAGTAATTCTCCATGGTGCCAACCCTGAGCCACCATTGGCCTTCATCTCTTCTGGCATCCGAATTCTTCTCCTTTTTGGGTTCCCTGAAGCCTTGCTAATGCCTTCTCTTTCCCGAGGTGTCATTTTTGACCTGGATCTGGCCTTTCAGGCCTCCCACACTGATTGCATTTTCCAAGTGAGTCTCTACACTTTGAACCATAGATGTGCATCAACCTTCAGCCCTGTCTGGCTGACCACTTCTTCATGCTGCTTACCTAGATCTGTCACTCATCCACCCCAGCGGCCCTGGCACTCTGTCCTGGGGTCTTCTTCACAGGCCCTCTCTCTCATTAGGCTGTCAGTACCCCATCTGTGTTGGTTCCCTCCAACTCTTTTCTCCTTCATTTCTTGGTCAGTCAACAAACACCCTTTGAGCTCTTATTCAGTGCCAGTCACTCTCCAGTGGGCCTTGGGGTAGAGTGGAGGACCACCCTTCCTTACACCTCTTTGGCTACATTGCAGCTGTTTAGAGGTCCTGGCCTCACTCTCTTTCCCCAGGGCAATTGCTTGATGCATCCCTCGTAACATACCAGCCTACAAGACAAGGACTTCCACAAAGATAAACAAAGCTGGAGCTACAAGGTCTGTGGACTGTGTCCCTTTAGCTGGGACCGGTGGTTGATTCATCAGAAGTGAGTGGCTTGTCTCCTCCTCCTCTCTTGGGCCAGTTGGCCATGGATCTTGCCTTTTCTGGAAGAGGCCTTCCAGAAACTGGCTGCCAAGGCCAGTTTCCCAGCTGCAGTGGGGAGCACAGAGCCTGTGTGCGTAATGCAGTATTAATAGTGCATCGGCGTGATAGAGATTTCTGTCTCCTTCTATATGAACAAAGATTGCTTAGCACACGATAATGATGGGTGTTTATTCCCAACCATTTAGCTCAGCATAACGGACTTGCAGATGAAATATGGAAAATGGGCTCCTTTGTCTGGGAGACTGGGGCCCCTCCTGGAACTAGTAGCAGAGACAGCAGCAGCAGCAGCTGCAGCTACTGCAGAATAAGGCTGTCTAGGTTTGTCTCTAGCAGAAGTCCCGATGGACTTGCCTGATGGAGGGAAGAGGATCTGGTTACAGGGCTGGGCTGGGAGCTTCTCCTCTGGGAGTGCAGCTGAAAAGAGGAGGCTGGCATGCCAGGGACTGCTGTTTGCTCCCATAGTTGATTTAGGAGGCAGGATTGGCTGGATGTGATATGGGGGGAATAGGACCGATGTGGTGGTGGGCAATTCTGATGCGTCTCGTCCTTTATTTTGCTGGTTTGATCTTTATAGTCCCCTTTAGGAGAACTGTAGGTCACGTCTTGCTGAAGATAATAATAATATTTTGCCTTAGCCTTTTTCACTGGTTGGGTATCTCCAGGCTCTGCTTGCCAGGCAGTCTTTCATAGAACATTTTAAATGAACATAAATTAAGATTGTTCCCCTTGGATTTTTCTCCAATCTTATTTTCAGATCCAATTAGAATAAGTAACAGACTCCTGAGAATCCTGTGATGCTAACTTTGGTGAGCCCAAGGAGGAAAGGATTACTCAGACACATTACCAGTTTCATTTTTTTCTAGAAAGAGCCAGATGATGCCATAATGGGATATCTTGGGAGTCAAGGCGGTGAGTCCTGGGTCCACATGCTTGAGCCTGTCCTGAGGGTCTCAGCCCCTAGAGATGAACCTCTGTTTGGTCCTGACTCCCAAGTCTCTCAGATCTAGGCATAATCCAAGCATGGCATTTTGTCATTTTCTTCCCTATCCCAGGAAGAAAAAAAAATCAGAAGATACCATTTCCCCTAAACTATCTGAAAATCCTAGACATTCCTGAGCAGGCACTTTGGAGCTGTAACCTATGGGTCCAAAAGGACAGACTCACATCCATCTCCCTGAGCCAAACAATCTGCTTTCCTCTTGAATATCATGACTTCATCTGTTCTGTGCTTCCCTGCCATAATCACGTACTCAAAGTTAGTAGCTGCATGCAGTCATGATAATTAAGTAATTAGGTCTAATTATGCTCACTGTAAATACACAGTAATTGGCTTAGAAAAAGTGCTTGGGGGGTAAGCCTGTGCTTCATGGTGGAGAAGGTGAAGAATGATAAAACCCCCAGCCAGCCTGGAGTAGTCATCTCGTGGTAGAATGTGAGCCCAGGGGAAGTCGCACCCAACAGCTGAAAGTGAGTAAGATGTGGGGTGGGTCCTTTGTTTCCTGCCCAGAGCCCTAGAAGCAGAAGGATTACTTGTCTTCTTGGCACGTTTTGGCCTCAGTCTTGTCTTCAAGGAGTGGGAGGATTAACTCCCCTCCAGAGATCCTCTCCAGCTCGAGAGTTTCCAGAGATATCTTTACTCTTCTCCTGCACCTGGATTCAGGCATCCAGTCTGTACTTGTTTTTAAGGGTGATAATTTTGAACCAGCCGAGAAATACACACAGGGGTCAGATAAGAATCAAAAGTTGGGCTTTATTGCTAGACTTAAGAAGGTTGCTTGGACTTAAAGCCAAGATGGGCTTCTTGATGCCTCTCCCAGGTCTTGAACTTGGGATGCGCAGACAAGAGTTGGGTCTGCAGAGCAGATGTTGTCTATCCGGTTGCATGGAGGGTCATGGTCTGCCTCATCTTTTGCAAGTCAAGAAACTTAGGAGCTCACTGGAAAACCGCACATGCAGGGAGAGTCTCCCTTTTCTGCCTTAGCCCTGCGCAGAAGAGAAGTATGATGCTAGATGACGGACCCTGCCCATCTTACCCATCAGATAAATCACTCACTTTTCACAGGGAGAAGCCAAGAACACAGGTTGAGGGAAGGGCTGGGGGTTACTTCTCGTGTCTCCAAGGAGACAGAAATTCCTATTTTATGGGCAAAGGCTGAAAGGCAGGAAAAGGGAAAAAAGACATCCCCCTCACCCTTAGAGACAGCAGGAGGCTCTATCATTAGTGGTAGTCCCTATTAGTATTCTCTTTCCAGAAGCCCTTTTCCAGAAGAAAATGGTCATCATCTCCATATCCTATGAATGAACACATGCGTCATACTCCTGACAGGAGATGTGCCAGAGAGGCTGGGAGGTTCTCATTCTCATTGTGCTGTATTCTTAACAGTCAACAACTAAAAACGCAAGCGCTACCCACCTCTTAGCCAAGAAGCCCAGAGTCCAACCACCCTTCCATCTTCTCCCCAGCTGCCTTTAATGCAGGGTTCCCCAAATGGTGCTCTGAGGGATGTTAATAAGCATTTCTCAGAAACAATGTCCCGTGGTCAAATAAGTTTGGGAAAACCTGGATTGAATAAGTTTTTACTGTGGGATTCTGAGAGCCTTTAATGGTAAAGGTCATTGCAACTTTGCAAGGGCGGCCTTGGGTCTGCAGCATTTTTCAGACTTATTGAGCCACTGATCCTGAGTTTTGAGGTAAATGCGTTAGCATCTCCGTGGACACAGATGTCCAGTGGATCACATTCCAGGCTGTTCTGGGGGTTCGGAGTTCTGTTTTTTGCCTCCCCAGCAGATGTAACTCATTTGACACTGTGCCCAGATGGCCTGAACTCGTTTGGCACGTGCACTGTCACATTTCTTCCCAAGCCTCTGGGAGGGACGGGAAGTGGCCGTGTTCAATGGGAATGCCCAGAGTTGGGGTGGTGGCATTCTTCATGATTTCTGGCAGAGCACTGAGTGCCCTTCATTCAGATGGATCAGGGGTCTTTGTCTGTTGTTCTCTGCCTGGAAGCTCTTGCAGGTGCCTCTAACGCTTCCTAAACCCCCAGATCTGGAGATGCTGGTCATGGCCAAATTTTCACTGCATTCCTTGTTTCCAGGCAGATCTGCCGCTTAGGATTGGAACATCAGGGAGCTGCTCCTAAGGAGAAATGCTCAATCCAAGATGCAAGCTGCTTTCCAAACCCACAGTTTCCAAATCATTGCTTAGAAGGTCAGAGCACTTCTTAATTTCAAGAAGGGAATAGTGCTTCTGGCGTGGAGTGGGCCAGGGCAGAGTTCAGCCAGCTGAGAGAGTGAACTGAGCCCTTGGCTATAGGGGATCCTTTTTCATTAGAAAAGAAAGTGACATGAGTGTGGGTGGTCCTAGACCCTGGTCCCAGCCTACCAGCTCAGCAACTGGATGATGCTCAGATGTATCCACCCTCTCTAAACTTGAGATAAGAAAAGGTGACCACCTCAGCTGGTATTTTTTGAGATGAAGTGGCAGGAAAATTTGAAGGGGCTCTGTCAACTTGCCTAACTGGTACATACATGATCATCCTTGCCTTGACAACAATATTTTTACAACTGTCATTATGATTCCTGAATCAAATGTGCTGTTGGGGGAAACCAGCTTGATGGTGTCAAAAATAGAAGTTTTCAAAACTTGAAGTTATTTCTGAAAAGATAAGAATCCTTCCCTCCACTGACGTCTCTCCCCTGACTCTAAGAAATAGCATTTTATCAGCCAGATCCTCAGCCACAGTGTTGCTCTTAGGGGTCAGGACTGTAATATGTTGGTTGTCAGGAAATGATCGATGTAGATGAGCAGAGGGCTCAGGCCAATTTCCTTTTGGGTTAATGAGACCGAAAAGCTGTGGGCTCAACTAGGGGATGGCAGAGGGATTCGTGGTGGAATTCTTTTGTTTGTTTGTATTTTATTCTTTGTTTACTCTTCCTCTTGTCAGCAAACATTATTTTGTTGAAACTACAATGCCCACAAGCTTCCCTGCTCCTCTGTATACTGCCCAGGTGCCTCATACTGAGTTACTTGTATGTCTGTGCCCATATGGTACCCTCTGTAGTTAGGGTTTTAAGGCCTGTCTATTCAGGTGACTTGCTTTTTGCTTGTTCTTATACATGTGTACACAGCCCCTTCATTCTTTCTCAGCAGACTTGTACATGAGACCTCCAGACACATATGTACATGCATATGGGTCTCACAAGTATTTGTGCACAGATCTCAGATTGTATCCGTTGAGGTTCTTTTGACTGAAAGTACTAGACAGTCCTCACCCACTGGGCTTCAACAAGAAGAAAATTGATTATCACGTAACTCAAGTAAACAGATAAGAGAGGCTCCTGGTGAAGTACATTAGGATTCTAGTTTTGTTTCTCTGTGATTCCCTTGCTTCTGCCTTTCTGTATTTTGCTTTACCACCAGGTTGGTTCTCCTCATGGTTACAAAATGGTTGTAGGAGCTCCAAGCATCACAACCAAACACATGGACCAGGGGCAGCACAGAGTTATCTCTTCTTGTGGGTTGATTGAAATTGAGAAAACCTTTTCCCAAAGCTCCCAGCAGTCTTTTCCTCCTGTCCCATTGGCCAGAATTATGTCATATGTTTATTCCTAAACCAGTCACCCATAAAGAAAATGGGATTATCACAAGCACCTTAGGCTCGCCTAGATTCTCCCCTGGGCTTGGGGATAGAACTCAATTCCCCTGAGGTATACGGCCACCTGGAGGGGAGTGAATACCCCCACAGAATCAGAGTCTGTTAGAGAGGAAGAAATGGGAAATGGCCATTAGCAATGACAGTGCCTGCCACCACCGTTCTTCTCCAAGGGTGAAACATATGCTCACCTAGTCATCGGGCCTCCTGCTCTTCCAGGAGCGAGCAGAGGCTTCTTGGGGCAGAGGTGGCAGGAGGAAGGTGAGAACACTGATCTCTTATAAATTTTACTCGTCATATTTCTCCTTTTAGGGAGACCAAGCTGGTAATTTGTGGTTTTCGTCACTGCTATTCTGGTCTGGTAAATTGTCCTGCTAATTTTCAAGGCTACACTTACATGCCCGAGCAAAGACAAATTTCTTCATGTGGTTTTAGCTGGATCCAGTTATCTTGGTTGAACAAGCTGTGTGGATTCCCGGGAGCTGCTCTGTGGTCCTTTGGGAGCATGGTTTCTGGAGAGTAGGTGGGAGCAGGGGCTGGTGAAGGGAGGCTAAGAGCAGGAGTAGTGAAGAGAAGAGAAGTAACACTTACTGAATACCTCCTAAGGACCAGGCTCTGAACTTTAAGTACATGGAAAGAATCATAAAATGTTACACTGCATAGTACTTGCTATTGGGCACTGAGAACAGTTTAAATATAATAAATTGTTTAATCCTTATAAAAGCCATATGAGGTAAGTGCTGTTACTTTCCTCATTTCACAGATGAGGAAACTGAGTCACAGGGGAGGCTGAGACATCTGCTGTAGTCTCACAGCTAGGAAATGACAAAAGTGGGCTATGGCAGAGCCCACCACCCTCTCCTCCCCTCAGTAGATCTCTTTCTACATTAAACCTGCCTGGAATGTTGTGTTGTGATCCCCGCTTTACAGATTAGGAAACTGAGACTCAGGGAAGGTAAAGGACTTATCCAGAGTCACTCGCTGCTCAGCGTTGGAGCCAGGATTCACACTCAGGTTTAGGGACATGCCTCTTTCTCTGGCCTGGGCTGCCTGCTCTCACTATTAGCTGACCTCCACTTCCGGCCTGTGCCCCTGCCTTCTGGGAGACTGAGAATGACCTTGGAGATTTTCAGGCAGATGCTAGCATGGGTGGCCCAAGGTGCCCACCGTCAAGTCAGCAGAAGGCAGTCCCGTTCTAGGACTCCCATGGCTCGTATGTAGGCAGCCCCCTCCTCACTCCCACCCCAGGAGGTCATTTAGAGCTTCAGAGGCCTGGAAGGCAGGCGTCCCAGAGCAGGGTCCAGCTCGCGATGGGCATTGGAGGTGTTGCAAGAGCTACGCTGGAAGGAGGAGGATGAAGGTCCCTGGAGCCAAGTGGGCCTCCTTCTCAGCCAAGCTTCCTTTTATCCTGTGCCTGGTGGCTGTGTAGCTTAATTTGTCACCCAGATTGGTGTCTCTCATCAGGCACCATATTAGCTTTCATCCCCAAACCTAGAATTGCTGGTGAGGCAGCAACTCTTTGCACTGGATTCTGCTGAGTCGGGGAGCCCTAATGCCACGGGTAATGAAGAAGTGTTGGGACTAAACTCCTAATGGCTCATTGATTGGTTGAATTATGCTCAGTGTAATTCTGAAAATAGATTTTAAATATGTGCTTGGGGATTTGTGAGGATTTGTTACTTAGGAGCTTTAACTCAATCATGGCTGGTTTGACAAAGACATCAACACCGGTAGCCTGGGCTGGGGCCGTGCTTTTGCTCTCAGGGAGACCCCTCAGAGCCAGGACAGCTGGTCAGAGGGGAGCACAGGCAGTTTGGAAAGGTCCCCTTCCCCTTTCTACACACCCCTTGGCAAGGGTCTTGAGAAAGTCATCTTGGTTGACCCAACCATTGGAAACCTCTCAATATTCAAAAACACATAGTTTCTGGGTTCTTCCTTTTACGTCCTCTGAAGTCAGGGAGTGCAGAAGTTGCCCTCTTTCTGATTCTCAGTTTTGATTTTCCTGGAGCTGCCACCCAGGGGAAGAACCCAAGGGAAGCCTTCATGGAGCCTCAATTTATCAGCCTACTGGTATATTCTGGCATCATCTGGTCTACTGGGCATCCTTGAATCCCAGGCCTCAGGGGGGAGCTGGTTGAAGGGCTTCTAGTCTGGGGCAGGGCTTCTACATCTGTGTTTCTTTTGGTGAATGTCAAGTTAATTTGGAGACAATAGGAAAGCTAATGAAGATCCCTTTTCAAGGAAGCAACCATCAGCAGATAATCCACAGAGACCCCCCAACACACCTAAAATTACCCACCGTATATATTTCTTTCCCTCTGGCCTATCAGGGACCTAAAATGCCTTCCATTTTTGGTGCAGGGTGGGTCAGAAACAAATGAAGGATGTCATAAATGAGCCTCCATGAGGCAAAATGGGAGGTACAGTAAGTCTGTATTTCTGAGGGGAAATTGTCAGTGCTCTTTTTTTCAGAGCTTCTCCTCCACTCCTCCATTTTAACCTCTGTCTGAAGGGCTATATTTCCCAATATCCTGCCCTGGGGTAATTTATACCCAGTCATTAGGAAAAAACAGTATCCTCAGGGAAGGGAGGAAGTAAAAACAAAACCTGGAAGAAAAGAAAAAAATTACACTCTGCTCAAATAAAGAAATTACTGACATTCTACATTATGAACTGTATTAATTTTTAATGGCTGAGAAAGGAGTTGATTTATAATGCATCCTTCTCAGCTGCAGCGCCTGTCCCCAGCTAATAAATAAATGACGGGTCTCTTGTATTAAAAGTATCCGTCATTTTACATTGTTGGAATGTAAATGGTGAGAGGCGTTGAATGAGAGGCCCCTGGGAGCAGGCATGCCCTGCTGTTGGGGAAGAGGCTGGCCGTGGAGGTTGGTCTAGTTCTGAAGCTGGAAGTAAACTCAGTCCTTCCTCTTGGTCTCAGCAAAGTGACCTCAATAGCTCCAACCCCTGGGGTCCGGGAGAAAGTTCAGAGGAAGGGGTAACGGAATGCTAAAGAACAGTTATGGTGAAAATTTAGATTCCTGGTCCTTACACAAAACTGTCTACGACTTTTCCCCACATGCCTTAACCAGGCACCGCAGGAGTTCCATGTTCTGTAGTTGATCCTTGGTTGATGGTGACGTATGACTCACAACTCTGGTTCACTTCTCTATGCCTCTTAAGAAAAAAATAAAATGAAGCCTAACGTTGTCTCTGGTTCCAAAGTAGTATATGCTCATTGTAAGTATTTTGGGGGAAATCCAGAAAAAGAAGAAAATAGGAATTACTCCACTTACTGCACTCAGTGACAAATGCTATGCACATGTTGGTGCATTGCCTTCCAGTCTTTTTTCTTTGCATAGATCCACATACAAACAAATAACACACACAGACATGCAGATGCCAATACATACGTGTATATTATGCAAAAATGAGATCATATTCAACACATGGTTTTATAATCTGAATTTGTCATTTAACAGTATTTCATAGACCTTTATTTCACAGCATTAAAAATTATGCAGCTATTTTTAGAGGCTCCACATGTGTGGCCGGGGCCGTGTTCACGTTGGTGCCATTGTGAGCTGGCAATCAGTTAATCAAATGCAAGCCTTTGTTCTCTATCACAATGCCAACTCCAGAGTAAACACAGTGCAGGAGAAAAACGAGGACAGAAGATGGTTTTTGCACAGAGCTCATAATTATGGAGCAACTACTATGATGCAGAGTCGATGCAATGAGGCTGCAAAAGGAATAGAATGGCATGGTCCCCGCGTGAGGGAGTCCACACTCCAGTGGGGGAGAAAGGCCGTAAACAGTTCCCGGAGATCCAGGCATAAGGCATGGATCCCAGACGCATGTCACAGAGACCCCAAAACTACTAAAGGACCAGGTGTGCAGAGAGAGCACTGGCTTGTTTAAATTAGGGGAGCAGAAGCTCGAGTGAAGGCTCCATAGAGGCCGGAGGATTTGAGCTTTCTAGAAAGCCAGGCGGGATGTAGATGGGCAGAGATGGAAGATAAGGACCTTCCAGGCAACAGTAGCAGTAGCTGGAAGCAGAAAGGGGCTTTGGAGGGGCAGGGATGGAGGTCACAGGGGACTGGGGAAGAGTCCCTGGGTAGAGAGAGCAGATCCTCTTGATGTATTACATAGTGTGGGTTGTTGAAACAACAATTATGAATTTATTCATAGAATTTGTTCTTAAATAGTTCCAGTCTTTGTTTACCGTGTTTGTCATTGTTATCAGTTTCTTAGAAATAAATGACTTGAGGAGTAAAGAAACCATCAACATTATAATAAAAAAGGTAAAACAAAGTAGGTGATTCTCTCTGAATTTACGGACAGTTTCAAACAGACATAGAAAGAACTCTGTTCTAGAAAGGAGCGCAGTGAAACACTCGCTGCTTGTACCTTTCAGCAGACGAAACGTTATTTAGAAAATGAGAGAGATTTGCAGTCGCTGCCAGCAGGTTCGACTCCTTCTGATTTATTTATATTGTCTTCATAGGCTTATAAAAATGGAAGTTTGCCTGGATTTTGAGACTAGCATTTCTGTCCTTCCACATATGAATTTATTTCTTGATTTGTTTTGCACATTTCTAAACATAGATAGACCAATGCCTTTTGCTTTTGGAAAAAAAAAAAAAGAAAGTCTCTGAAGCTGGTAAGAGGAGTCAGACTGTGTTCCTGTGAAGAAGCTGCTCCCATGTTGCAGGAGAGATATGCAGGGCAGAATCCCAGAAGTGTTCGTTCCTGGAGCATCTGAGATCCTGTATTTTTGCCATGTTGAAAAGTGGCAACCCGAGATCAAGTCCTAGCTGTCCTCAGTTTTATAACCAGTCAATTGCAATTGCAATATGATCCTCACTTATATTTTTGCCTTCAAACCTTGGACCTGAAATTATTCCAGTAATAGGATTTGGCTGAAAGCAAAGTTTTTCCTTTTCTGCTCTTTACTTCTCTTTCACTTAACTTTCTGATAGAACATAACATTTTTTTTTAATCTAAGACATCCGTTAAGACCAATCTCTTCATTCTATAGATGAGGAAACTGAGAACCAGACACATAGTTCAGTGACATAGAGCCACGTAATTATTTGGAGGCAGGAGTGGGACTAGGTCCAATGGCTACTGTCTCCCGATGCTTCTCACTTCTCCTGAACCTGTAAGTGGAAACGCAGTCTTTTCATTTCCCCCAAAGAAGTTGATTTTGTCTGGTCCATTTAATAAGGAATGTCTGACAAAAGTGACCTTTCTGACTCAGGTGCAGTAATTGCTACAGAAATTGGTTTTAGTGTCTTTGGGGAATTCTACAGTTGAACCCAAGAGGCATCCTTATCAAGAACAGTTTGTTCCAACACTTGCACAAATTTTAAGAACCTCAAATATTGCCGTTTCTCTTTGGAGTGATTCTTTTTATTTAGTAAACTTGCAAGGGGCATGGCTACTCTGCCCCACTGGATCCCGCGTAAGACACAGTTATGTCTTAATGTTTTCGCTAGCTTCTTGAAGTTGGGTGCTGCTACAGGAGTCCTTGCACGTGATCTCAAATGTAGTTTGAACTCGATAGATCTTTTTGAAGAGTGAGTTCCTAAAGGCATTAAAAAGGAAGCAAACTTGTGGCTAGACATCCATTTGATTCCCATACAGCTTTCATGTTACTTAATGCATCAGTTCACAGAGGGAATTCGTTTCTACTCCTCAACTTCTAAATGACTTGACATGATTTACAGTTGACAAACAACATACTGGGATTTATCTTCATTATTTGTGTCTGTGGAAAGCTGGTTGTTACAGCATCACCAAGTGTATGAGTTCTTATCTTCAGGCATTTCATCAACAAACCCTGCCTGATGGCCCACTGTGTGCAGAGCCTGTGCTAGGAAAGACACTATGTTTTCATTCCACACCTCCGTTACCTGGTTAAACTCTGACCCAAAGAAAGATGGTGTTAGTTATTTTAAAATGTCTTGTCACTATACAGTTTCAACTATTGACAGTAGAATTTCAGAAGACCATTGTTCTTATATGACAATGGTTCTCATAGGGGGTCCCCAGACCAGCAGCATTAACATCATCTGGAAACTTGTTAGAAATGCACATTCTTGAGATTTTCCCCCAGACCCACTGAATCAGCAACTCTGGTGGGGAGGCTCAGCGATCTGTGTTTTAATAAGACTTCCAGGTGATTCTGATGCAAACCAAAGGATGAGATATTGCTAGTTGCTTTCTTCCCCCTTGATATAAAATACTTGAAGAAGTTGAGATGTGTTTCAATACAATTGTTGGCAGTATTTTTAAAATTTCATGCATGTAGTAAACATTTATTGAGCATCTGCTAAGTTTTAGATACTATCTTGCATGCTATGAACACAAATAAGCAAACAAATAGGTCATTTTGATTTGGTTGTTTTGATATTAATATGTAAAAACACTTTTTTGGGTAACAGTAATATAAACAAGAGACCCTCATCCTCATCCCTATCCTCACTCTGCTGTGACTTCTGAGCTGTCCCTCGCCCCTCTATATGGGGAACTTTGTCAAAGCTTGGGGTCAGAGTGCTGTGAGAGTGAGAAATGGGGTGTAAGCAAGGTGTGGGGAGGGGTCAGGGAGGGGGTAAGGATGCCGGCTTTGTACGCTTCTTGGGAATAATAAGGATGCAAGTGTGGAGGTTTGTATTTTAAGCTGTGTGAACATGCTTCCCTTCTATCAAAACCTCCATGTCCTAGCAGTTGTGTCAAAATGGCTGCATTGGATTATCCCAATCCATCCAGGGGCCCATTGTCATGTGGGTTTGTAGATGTTGTAGAGATGGTAGGATGGGAGTCAGGTAGCTGAACGTGGAATTCTGCAAAGAACAGCATGTACATTCTCCTTGGTGGTCCACAGGCCATGGACATGAGGAGCTCCGGCTCTGTAGACTTGGACATTGGAGCCTGGTCTTGCTGCTGTGCCATCTCTTGAAGTCTCCATGTGTCTGTCGTGACATGGGAATAGTGAGAGGACCAGTCTCATCAGGTCTTTCTATGTATTAAATGAGAGAATGTATGCGAGGGACTTGAAACAGCTGCCTGCGTTTAGGAACAATCGGTAAATTCTAGCTCTTGGACTATGAGTACGATTATTACAGTCTGCCTCAGTTGCACTCAAGAAGGAATTTCAAAATGTCATGAGAACACTTTTGCCCTACTAGGTTGCCCCGGGAGTATTTGGCCGTGCAGATTTGGTTTGACATCATTTGTGAGTCACATTTTCCCCTCTAAAATAATGTGTGATGTGAAATGTCTACCCATGTAGAGCCAGTATCACATTACGCTGACGTCATTCAGTGACTGGCTTGTATGCATGTGGCTAGGGCCTGTGCATCTTCAGTCCTGGCTTCTCCTTGGAGTTAATCCCAACCACGGCCCAACCCTAGAACTTCACCTCATTGCCAAGGTTGAGGAGGTGATTTTGTCAAAATATATCATATTAATGAGAATTTAATTATGATTTCCAAAGGTTCTGAAAATATATGAATACAGCATATGCCCTTTAATATATTGAATTTAGGTGTGTCTAACTCTTCCTGTTCAATATGGAAATGTACGCATTTTGTAAGTCCTTCATGGACGTATGAGTAGAGCCACATTCTAATTAGTCCCCAGCTAAATTTTCTCAAATTCCTCTCTATTTTGATTTTTTTAAAGCAAGCTGGAGACTGAGTTTTCAAGCATGTTGGCACTTGCTTACCAGTGAGTAGGAATTACAGGTAGGAACAGTTGAGAGGCTGACCAGGCAGAGGGAACAGCATGTTCAAAGTGGAGAGGTGTGTTCTGGGGAGAGTCAGTAGTTCTGGGTGAGTGGGGTGTAAGGCATGTGACAGAGCCAGGTGATAAAGGCCTGTGTGCCATGTTTGTTGGAGGATAAAAATATCCCCCAACAAGCTATGGATCAAAAAGGAACAAGAAGAAAATTTGTCAAAAAAGATGGGTTTTTTTCCCCTTCCTGGGTCGTGTGAGGGTGGCAGTATTTGTGTGATGGCAAGAGCTCTGAACTAAAAATTGGCAAGCCAGATCCAGGTGACTGCTCTTAACCCACGGTGTGCTCTCAGGTGAGTGATTTAGACACAGTGAGTTGTGTCTGCAAATGATACAATTAGACCCGTTGGCTTCCCAGGCTATTTCTACTGTGTCACTTCTTTGACATTGTGTGTGTGCATGTAAATTCCAGCAGCGCCAGAGGTAAAAATACATTTTGCTCTCTTTTTGTTCTTACATTTATGAGTTCTGTTATTGGACCTTAAGTGGACAAAAATATAATGTGTATCTTTTAAAATAAAACTCTCCTGTTTGATAAGTGTATTAAATTGCTTTTAGGAATAAAATATGTTAGCAATATCTGAATATCTTCCACATAGTATTAATCATTTACAATAAAAAAAAGCATAGCTTAATTCTTCTCAACCTTTTCCTTTTACTTCAGGAAAAGATACTGAAAAGCTTGGAGAAAGAACTTCCAATTTATTTTACATAAAATTTTCTCCTTTCGCCAGGATATTCATATCTTAGCTGGTTGGAGCTTTGAGAATGAAGTGATGCAGAATGAGAAAGCGTAGAGAAGAGCAGAAGTTCCAAACTAGAGCCCTGGGCTGGGGCCATATTCTAGGGAGAGAAAAGGAAGGGAGATGGACTGAACCGAGCTGTTGGGAATGGCTACCATGTCCACAGGTAGAGAGAGTTTGCAAAAGACAGGTGGTGTCAGAGGCTGAAGGAGTGGGCAGAGACCAGGCCAGGAGATCTGGAGAGGAGCTGGGTCTTGGAGGCCTGGAGCAGAGGGATGAGGTTTGTCCCCAGATTGCAAGGATCAAGAGGGACTGGTAGTGGAGAAATGAGCTAGAGAGCAGTGAAACGACAGTGAGAAATGGGGAAGATGTCCACGTAGCCTTGCCTTCTAGATTTGAAGGCAATTGGAGCCAAGTCCCATGCGTGACCAGGAAGAGGATTTCTCTGTTCCACATCATGTGTTTTGGCTTGGATAGATTTGGTGACTCTGAGGACAAAGGAGTCCACAATATCATTGGGAAGGAAAAGCATTCTGTGGTGTGTTCCTCCCCGACTGCATTCGAGGAGGCTCTGGGAATAGGAGGGGAGGGGCCTCGTGTAACATCAGAGGTCACATGTCCTGGTAGACAAATCTGGGCTTGAGTTCCACCCTCAGCTCTAGGGCTTACAGCTGTGAATGCTTAAGTAAATCATTTAACTTCTCATCTGCAAAACAGCACCTGCAGGGTAGAGTTGCAAACCCGCAGCCCCAGGGCCACATGCCTCCCACAGAGGTGTGTGGTTTGGCCTATGCAAAGCATACGATTTTTTGCATTGGTTCCTAACAACTGAAACTTGGGAAACTTCCCATAAAAATTCTGACTTTCCAGTTTCTCTTAAAACTTAGAAGGCTCTGGCAACACTGGCTTGCATTCCTGCATGGCAGCTGTTAGCTAGAGCCTCGAGGAAGCAGTCCTCTCTAGACTGAGCATGTTTTCTCCCTTTTGCCAGAGTCCCCTTCACTCCCTATTGTCTTACACCTGACTCCTCCCACTTCTTTACAGTGCTCACCTGGCTTTTGTGGCCATTTTAGTTTGTGACCCTCTTTTTTTTTTAAATGTAAACTATTTATTGAGATATAAATCAAGTGAACAAATCATAAATGTACAGCTCCACGAATGTTCACAAAGTAAGCGCACCCACATAACCAGTACCCAGAAGCCCTCTGATGCCCCTTCTAGTCAGGACTAACCCCTCCTAAGGGTAACCAATTATCTGCCTTCTATCACTATCCATTAGTGTTGCCTGGTTTTCAACTTTTTATAAATGGAATCGTACAATATGTATTCTTGTGTCTAGTTTCTTTAACTCTTGCTTTAGTTGTAAGATTCGTCCACACTGTACTGGGTAGTTGGACTTAGTTTATTCTCAATACTGTGTTGTATTCCATTGTGTGAATGTACCACTGTTCCTTTATATCCTACTGTTGGTTGACATTGGGGTTTATCCATTTTTTTTGCTATCCAAAATAATGCTGCTGTGGACATTAAAATGCTAAACCATACTTTTTGATGACTATATATACACACGTGTATATATGCATGTGTGTATGTACACACACACATATTTCTGTTGGAGATGTACTTATGACTGAAATTACTGGGTCTGTGGTTATGGGTATGTTCAGTTATAGTACTTTTTTTTAATAAGGAATAAAGGAAATGTATGCAAAGTGCTTGGCACATAGTAATAGCTCCATAAATTGAATGTTAGCTATCATCACCATCATCATCATCATTAGAATTATCCTCCACATTTTTAACCACAGGGAGAATTAAACTCCATGAATATGCCACTGAGGCTGAGATTTCTCCCAGACCTCTTTAGCTATAAAGTCTCAAAAATAAGTAGGTGATGACAATTCTCTTTCCGCTAGGGTAACCTCTTCTCCCTCAACTAGCGGGCCCTGAGAAGCAGACAGAAAACAGAATCAGGAGTCTATCCTCCTCTAGCGGAGCATTGACATCCCTTTCCTTCAGTCTCGTTTTGTTTCTTCTCTGAGCCCAAGAAGGGGGCTGGTCTGTGAAGTCTGGGATATCTGAGCTGCTGCTAATGGAAAGGGAATCTTCCAGCACGATAGCAAAAGGAGGTGATGCTCACGAGGTGGATCTTATTTGTTCCATTTCCCAGTAGTGGTCAAGATAATATTTCAGTAATTGATATGACTTTATGAATAATGGAGCATGGATCAAAGGGATGGTAGCATCTGTTTAATATGAAGAATCGCTGGGGGCAGAGCCCTGGTTACTCCTTATTGTAACTCCACCGCCACCAAGAACCTCAAGTGCCAGGAGACTGGGATGAAGGACAGGAAAACAGACTCACTTGCTGGAGTCAGAGAATTTAAAACATGAAGTGCTTAAAGGTCACCTAGTTCCATAGATACCAGACATACATCCGCAGACGTCTGCATTGGACTCACCCAGGAGCTTTTAGAGACCCCTGTGTCCTGGACCTCACCCTGAGATCCTGGTTTCTGGTCTGAGCGTGGGCCTGCCAGCTTCTCATGAGGTTCAGATGCAGAAGTGAATTTGGCATCTACTGATTTTGTCCAATCTTGTTGCTTTACAGAGAGGGAAACAGAAGCCCTGAGTGGTTAAGACACTTGTCCCAAGAGATACTGTGACTTGGTGGCATTGATACAATTACAACCAGGTGCCTCACCTTCCTTTTCCACTTATCATTTCCTGCCAACATCCTACACATGGAACCTCTCCAAGAACGACCTCTTTTCCTCTCTCAGGTTCTGGAAGTATAGTCCTCTCTGTTAGTCTCAGGATTCTGACCTTTTTCTTCTCCCAGATGGGCCCAACTCCAATTACTTTTAGTTCTCTCTTTCAGGGGATACTTCCCTTCTGAATAGGAACCTCTTTCTTTTCAGGGTGTGAAAATATTTTGCTTCCCTTGGATCTCTGCATCTCTAGAGAAATGTGGCCAAGTCATCCTAGTAGATAATTTCTTGGCAACTGCTCTCTGCCCATGATGCTAGGGAGCTACAGTTGTGAAGGGATGTTCGCTTGGTAACCGAGGACTTCTGGAAATGCAGCATCACAGGGTGGAAGGAGCCTTAGGTGTCCCATTCATCCACCCATGTTACAGATGAGGTCACTGAGGCATAGAGAGGTCAAGTGGCTTGCCCAGGAAACACAGGCGGTTTGTGTGTAGAAGAGAGGAAGAATTAGAATGCAGGTCTTCAGATTTGTCTTTTCAGTCCTTGCCTTGATTCAAATGAGAACATCCCTAACGACAGAATTTCCCATATCTGGAAACAGGCTGAAGGCAGAAGATAAGATAGCTTTCCTAAGTACAGGTCTTCTCTTGTTTCTCAAAAAAGTCCACGTGAGGAAAATCTTAGGTTTGAAGGAGGTACGAGAGATCCTTCCGTGCATGGATCTCCTTCTCGTCCCTAGCAGGTGGTCATCCAATCTCAGTTCGTTCCTCTAGTGACCAAAATCTGGCTCTTTCTGGGGCAGTCCAGTCCACTAGCAGACAGTTCTGATTGTGAGAAAGGCCGCCCTATCTTGGCCTGCAAGCAGCCTCCTGGGGACCCACTCCCTGGACCTCATCATTCTGTCTGGAGCCACTCAGCAAGCAGTGCATGTCGAGAGCAGGACACGGGATTTGACACCAGGTTTTAGTTCTGCTCTGCCAACTGCTAGTGTGTCTTGAATAAGCCACTTCAGCTTTTTGAGCCTTGGTTCCTTGTCTGTAAAATGGGGGCAATAGAGAGCCCCTGTCGGAGAGTTATTATGACTGCAACACAAGCTGTCGTGCCCATCGTGGCTAGAGCACGTCCTAGCACAGGGAAGGCCTTGGCACCTGCTCCTCCCCACAGTGGAGCCCGCGGCCACGTCTCCCCTCTTTTCATACTAAACCTTCGCACGTCCTTCAGTTGCTCCTCAGGTGGCACCAGCTGAAGCGCTCCACATGCTTTTTGGCAGTCTCCTCACATGTCGCTCAGCTGAGCAGACTCGCATAAGATGGGCCTTGGGTACTTTTCCTTGCATGAGGAAGGGAGTGTGAAAATGACCTGTGGTGTTATCTTTGTGTCTCTGAGGTGGTGCTGTATTAGGTCAGCCACAGTTTGGAGACTGTCCATCATAGGCTATGTGTATATAAGTCTGTGTGTTTGTACATGCATGTGAAAGTCCAACTGTTTATCTGCATGTTTCCATGTGTGCATGTGTCTGTGCTCAGGCCTTTTTTTCCCATAAATCTCAGTATTGAAGCCACAGATGTTCTGGCCCATTTTTCGCATCAATGAGCTGCTCACTGCTTCTTCAAGTCCCAAAAGCAGGCCATCCCATGGGGCAGGGCTTCTCAGTTTATCCCTTATTTCCAACTGAAGCCACGTGTGCTGTGTGCCTGTGGAGGGCTGCTGCCCCCAGATAGAGCTGCCTCTCTGCTGAGGCCGCCACCAGCCACCAGTAGTCCCTTTTCAGATGACCTGTGGATGCGTACGACGATCACTGTAATCCTCTTTCCACGGGCTCCTGGTGGGGCATGGCATCGCACCAGGTGCTGCACGAGAGAAGCGGCCTCAGTCACTGATCTGAAAAGCACTGTGCGATGAAAGACACTTGAGACATATAAGATATTAATAGCTGCAGAGGTTTCGTCCCTGTGTAATTTAAATCCCTTTCCTGAGTTACACTCTTATGGAGGGAGTGAGGAGAAGGAGAAAAAAGCCTAGAATAGCTATAAGAGGTCATAGAAAAAGATTTTTTGGATGACTGAAATATTCTTGTTTAGTCACCCACTCCACTGCCTGCTGGATTTGGTAATGGGTAGTTTAATTTTCTTTCTTAAAGTGAGGAGCTATTTTGACAGCTACAGATGCTGCCAATTACATGTGTTCTGAAGATCACTGATCCTATGAGAAGCCCTTGAAGAAAGGGTTCCTCTGTAAATAAGTTTGGGAAGTGCTGTATATCCTAGCTGCCTCCTGGGGAGCCCGTGTGCCCATCAGCATATTCAGGGATGAGAGGTTCTTCCTAGATGAACCTGTGATGCTCTGGTTAACCTTGGATTTACCAAGGTTATTTATTACCGTATTTATTTGAAGAAAGATCTCTTCAAATTTATCACTCTATCTCTGACAGGTTGCTAATACTATTCAAGGATGAAAATCTTAGTTGAGAGAAAATGGGGTGCTGTGGAGATTGGGGTGCAGACTGTGAAATATGGTGGAAGATGTGGGGGTCCCTGGCTCATGTCAGTAAGGGGGAAGATTCTCTACTAGCATCTTTTTCTAGTGCCCTGTCTGGCTGTTAGGTTGTGGATATGCAGACGCCAGTTATTCCAGGATTTGGAGAATACAAAAGAGGCCCCTTCAGAGTTGAAATATTAACTAGAACTCAAGGCTTGATGTAACCTATTCTATTCATGCAGTCTAAAGGTTTTACAGACAAAGGGAGGTTTCCCACACAGTGCGGTGCCAGAGCCCATACAGAGGGTAAAATCAGGTGCCTTTGTGAAGGAATCCGTGAAGACCAGTGTGACTTTCGGGCAGATAAACTCTAGGCTTTAGAAACAGGCCCATTGCCAGACCCTGGAGTCACTGATGGCTATTTGGGGCAATTGACAAGGGAAGCCTTATCCCCACAAGACTTTTGTTTAAGCAAAAACGTCCTAGGTGGTGACATTATTACTTCATGGGCCTGCCTGGGGCCATCAGACATATTGACTGACCTGGAGGTCAAGCTCATAAGCTCATGTTGCCCTGGTTTCTCCTCAGGGCAACATGGCGACATCTACTTAGGCCTCTCTGGTGGTACCACTGTGTGTCCAGGCAGCATCAATCGGGGAAGACCAGTGTGGGTGAGCCTAACAGGGACGGATCCTAGTGAGCAAGGAGCCATGGGTCAAGAGAGGGAAAAGGATGCAGTAGAAAACCACTGGAGTTATGCAAATGTAGGTTTAAATCCCAGCTCTACCACCATATCTTTGCACAAATTACTTAAGCTCTCTGAGCCTCATTTTTCTCATCTATAAGATGGTAATAATCAATGACATTTGCTAGGCATTGGGAGGATTAAATAGCATGCTGTTTCACATATGGAATCCTGAAATGCTGTGATAAACTCCATCCATTCCTTCTGCTCGTGCAGATCAAGAGGAATTGGATGCTGGGGAGATCATCTTTCAGTTGAGCCAATCCTTTCCCTAGTTCTACAACTTTGATATTGCTCCCCTAGAACTTTGATATTGTTCACATTCACCCCTGTATCTCAAGGCTGAGTCTTATACAGCTTTTCTGTTTGGCCTCTCGCACTCTCTACACACCTGCTAAATTCTTCTAAATGTTTTCTCTCCCCTCAGCCTTCCCTAGCTTTTTCATATCTTTCTTGCCCCATGGAAGGCAGTAGTGCACACATTCTTCTTGATGCAAATGTGCCTTGAATTTACACAAGGGTAGGACAATGTGTTCTTTTTCCAATAGCTGTTTTGATAATATTTGGCAGTGTGTTGGTATTTTTGGCCAAAGTAGCACATATTGAGACCATATCCTCAAGGAATACTTTTCAATCTGTCCTAAGTGTCTTCTGTAGGCTGCATAGTTTGGATTTTCCATTGATGAAAAGCACTCCCCTTTTCTTGCCCATGTGAAAATTTGTCTGCCCATTTTCTGGGCCACTCCCCTCCTCTTGCCCAAGGCACATTCAGAAAGTCTCTTGAGATGTTCCTGTACTTTATATCTTTTCTTTTAGCGTTATATTACCTGGAAGAGCTTAGGATCATCTAAAAATCAGAGGTATTCTGGTGTAGTCCCTCTTGGAGATCAAGGATGCCAGGAGGTACATTGAGGACGGAGGGAGCAGGTAAAGAGTGGAGGAGCTTATGATGGATGAAGTATAAGGCCTCAGACCGGGTGGAGGATGGCACAGATGCTGAGAGACAAGACAGATAAGGTAGAGTATGGAGTTAAGTCAACGGTACAGCAAACAGAAGCACCTCGAGAAAATCATATAGGCTAGGAGAGATACTCATCCTGTCTCTCTTTTTTTATGGGTGTGTGGTCCTGAAGCAAGAGACTTTGCTCTTGACTGGGGAAGGATTTCCAAGAGACTCTGACCAGTCTCCCATTCGTGATGATATATCTCCTCAATTACCATTGAGACTTCCATTTTAAAAATAGCCATTGGATGGATAATCTTAGCGCCAAAAAAAATCCAAATATATCACAGCAGTTGGTTCCCCACACCCTTGTGCCTATTTACTCTCTTGAGGATTTTCATCAGGCTTGACTTTTCCTTACGGAAAAGTGTTTATTCCTCCATATGTTATATTGGCTTAAGCGAGAGTGATTCCCTGGTTGAAAATTTGTTACATAGTCCTCTTGCTTCTTAGAGGAGCAGAGTATTGTCATACTTAGGTGTGTGGCTACTAGAGGCATCTCACCTTCAGCTCTGCCTCCTGGTAACTGTGTAACATTTGGAAAGTTACTTAACCTCTCTCTGTACCTCAGTTTTCTCATCAGTAAAATTAGGCCAATATGGTACCTGCATCTTGGAGTTATGTGGTTTAAAGGAAGTAAAATCTGGCAGGTGCTCAGAATAGTGCCTGGTATGCAGTAAGCCTTCAGAACGTGCCAGTTAAGATTTTTCTCTAGGGAACTCTGAAGCACACTGGCATACAGTTTCCATGGAGCATAAGAGCAGTTTAGTCAACAGGTCTACAAGTTCATAGTGTGGCTTCAAAGCTCAGAGGTGGCTGCTTCTAGACCTCCCAGTTTATCTCCATATAGTTATCAATTAAATCCAGAACATTCTATTTGTGCCACATCTGTCTGCTTCAAAAGACAAGGGAGTGGCTAGCATTTGATTGCCTCAGTAAAGAATTAGTCAGATAATTCAGTGATTTTATCTCCTTTGGCCCCTTCTCAACCTTAGGCCTACCTTTTGCTCTGTGATTATTGGGTGGAACTAAAGACTCACGTGCTTGTATGCTGCCTTTGATAGACATAAAGTCTTCTCTCTGGCCTTGGAGGGTTTTGCAAAATGCCCCTTGAGTGTTTGGGACTCATTGAGTGTCTGATGTGGGCTTGCTTACCAAGCTCGCCAGGCTTCTTTCCTCTTCTGTTTGATTGAAGAGTGTGCCTTTTGTTTGTATTTTTAAATATATCCTAGTTGTTGTGATAGGCTGAGATTTACCTGGTTAGCCATGCTTGTTTTCATTTTTGGTTGGTTTTTAAGAACCTGGGCCTTTTGATTCATCAAAGTCGTTTTCCCTGGGCTTCCAGGAAGTTGTTTTTTTTTTTGCATAGCCTCTCAGGTTTTCAGTTGAGTCTTAGTTTGTTACAACTGTTTCTCTCCATTTCAATGTGAGACTAACAGTGAAGTTGTACACCTGTTTGTCTATGGCTTTGCTTTGCTACTCCAGGATAAAAAAAAAAAGTTAAAGATTGAAGCAGAGATCCCAAAGATTCCTCAACTGGCAGTTCCCAGTTTGGTGGTAGATGGGGATACTGATGGGGTGGGGCTCTCTCTTGTAATTCCTGGCAACCTCAGTCAGCAAGGATGAGGGTTGGGGCACATAAGCACTATCAACAGATTAACCATTTCCTTGAGGGCAGAGTCAGGTTTCTGGTGGAGATATCTTGAACAAAGTCTTTCATTATCCATCCTTGACTCAACTAATGTCTATCCTTTGAGATTTTATGGTGGTACAGTTCATGTGTGTGATCCTGAGTGCTTTATAGCTTTAGAAGTGGAAAAAACTCAAAAGACTCAAAAAAACTCTAGATTTTCACTTTAAAGGAACAATATCCATCATATAGAGGAAATCCCTTTTATACTGCACCTGGCCAAAATTATCAACCTTCCCTGTGAATACTTCTAATAATGGGGAGTTTAAAACCTCCCAGGACCATTATTATATCAATGCATAAATATTTATACTTTTTTAACTTTTTTTTTTTTCGAATGTTACTTTCATTTAACAACTGGTGCACATTTATGGATTGGAAGATAGTATTCTTAAGATGGCAATATCCCGTAAATTAACCTACAAAGTCAACACGATCTGTATCAAAAATCCAGGCTACCTTTTTGGCAGGAATTGACATGCTGATCCTAAAATTTATATGGAAATGCAAGGGACTCGGAATAGCCAAACAACCTTGAAAAAGAAGAACAAAGTTGGGGGACCTGAACTCCTCAATTTCAAAACTTGTTTCAAAGCTATAGTAATTGAGACAGTATGGTACTTGGCATAAGGATAGACATTTAGATCAATGGAATAGAACTGAGAGTCCAGAAATCAACCCTTATGTTTATGTTCAGTTGGTTTTCAACAAAGTTGCTGGGACAATTCAATGGGGATAGAATAGTCTTTTCAACAAATGGTGCTGGGACAACTGGATATTCACATGCAAAAGAATGAAGGTGGACCCCCTACCTCACACCATATACAAAAATTAACTCAAAATGGATCCAAGACCTAAATGTAAGAATTAAAAAAAAGCTATTAAACTCTTAGGAGAAAATAGGTGCAAATCTCTGTAGCCTTGGATTAGTTAATAGTTTCTTAGATATGACACCAAAAGTATGAGCAACAAGAGAAAAAATTTATGCATTGAACTTCATCAAAATGGAAAACTTTTGTGCTTCAAAGGACACCATTAAGAAAGTGAAAAGACAACCCAGAATGGGAGAAAATATTTGCAAATCATGTATATGATAAGGGAGTTATATCTAGGATACATAAAGAATGTTTACAACTCAATAAAAAGACAACCCAATTGAAAAATAGGCAAATGATTTGAACAGATATTTTCCCAAAGAAGATATACAAATGACCAATAAGAACATGAAAAGAGGCTCAACATCATTAGTCATTAGAGAAAGGCAAAACCATATTAAGATATCCCTTCATACCCACTAGGATGGCTATAATTAAAAAGTTGGACAACAACAAGAGCTGGTGAGAATGTGGAGAAATTGGAGCCTTCATATACTGCTGGTGGAATGGTGCAGCCACTTTGGAAAACAGTTTGGTATTTCTTGAAAACATTAAAAATAGAGTTACCTAACCCACCAACTCCACATCTGGTTATATAATCGAGAGAATTAAAAACATATGTTTACACAAAAACTGGTACATCAATGTTCATAGCAGGATTATTCATATAGCTAAAAAGTGGAAACAATGCACATGTTCATCAGCTGCAAAATGGATTTTAAAAAATGTGGTATGTCCATACAATGGAATATTATTGAACTGTAAGAAGGAATGAAGTACTGATACATGTGACTACATGGATGAACCTTGGAAACTTTATGCTAAGTGAAAGAAGCCAGACACAAAGGCCAGAAAGTGTATGATTCCATTAAAATAAAATGTCCAGAATAGGCAAATCCGTAGTGAGAGAAAGTAGGTTAGTGTTTGCCAGGGGCTGAAATGAGAGAGGGATGGGGAGTGACTGCTAATAGGTATGGATTGTAATTTTGTTTTTTGTGGGAGGATGGTGATAACTGTCAGGAATTACATAGGGATGATAGTTGTACAACTTTTTGAATATACTAAAAACCACTGAATTGTACAATTTAAAACAATGAACTTTGTGGCATGTAAATTATATCTCAGTCAAAAAAATTCTGTAAAAAACCAAACCTACGTGGACACTGCCCAATTCGAACAGATGCCTGCACCAGGCCTTGCATGGAGCCCTTCCTGATAGATTGTGGAGATTCTCAGAGGAGGGGCTAGGGCTGGCTGAATAGTGTTAGGGTCTGGGTACTAGAGGCAGTGGCTAGTTACCAACTGGTATGGACATACTTCACCATTTTAAGAATGAACGTACGGGCATGTATCCACTGACTGTTAGCTCTTACCTGTGCCTGAATCCTGTGGCTTCCACTGAGGGCTCCCAAATTGCCACACTGGGAGCAAAAGAAATGAATATGACTATCATAACACCAAGAAGTTTGTGCTCTGCATACTCAGAATTCTGAGTCTGTGGGCCAGGAGCTGAGAAAAATCAGCATTTTAATCAATATTTTTGAGTAGGTTCTCACAGAGGATGGTGGAAACGTGGCTAGTTCTGCTGAATCATATTATAATGCAATATAAGAGCTTCTCTCTCCCCCTTTCTCTCTTTGTGATAAGCGTCATTTATATTCTCCGCTAAGCCTCTGTTGTCTGTCCCAATGCCATCTTCCTCATCTGAGTTCAGAATTCCATAAGCCTATCCCAGGTCTCAGAGATGTAGTCTTGGAGGTGAACTCTCCCAGTTCAGCACTGTCCTCAGCTCCTCATCATGCCCATACCCACAGCAGCTTTGTGGGATGGGGCCCACTGTATCCCTCCCAGGGAAATATCTACATGACTCAATGCATAGGAAATGAAATTTACATGGGAGAAGGGACGGCGTCTACATGTTATTTATTCAGTGATATCCCTTCTCATTGCAAAAAGTGTTTGAGGTGGTTTGCAAAAATATACAGAGGCAATGCAACAATATGAATGAAGGGGATGGCAATATCTGGAAATAGAGAGAATAAGTAAGGAAATAAAATAAAACTAGTGGAAAGATTAGACTATTAAGTGCCTGCTACTAGAGGGAGCTTGCAGATTTGGCTCTGGGCATCCTAGTGGCCAAAGCACAGAGGTAAACATCATAGGTTACAGACTGCTATTCAGAGGAAGAATAACTTTTGTAAATGTTGTGGAGCAACAGAAGCTTCTCCCACAGTACCTCATAAAGAACAGAGTGTGGGATGCAGAATTACACTCCCCAGCATCCTGAAAATAGATCCAATGGTGCTCCTCGTAGAAGTGTTGGTTAAAATATCCTTTGATGCAAGTCAGTAGCTTCATGCCCAAACCCACTTCACAAAGTGGGCAGGCGGGTAGAGGAGAGAAGCTTTCAGAAGCACCCATGGAGCCTTGTCTTACTCTGGGGAGACCCAGGAACTGCCTGGAAATGAGGAGGCTTTGGGGAACTCCATTGCTGAGGATTGATGGAATTGCCTTCTGCCACCCCAGTACATCACACCTGGGGCCTTGTGGGTCAGCTTTTGCAGCCAGCAATGCCTTTCCTATCCCACCCCCACTCCCTGCCCAGGTTTATTGGAACTTGATCATGTGAGGCAGTATATCATTGAAGTCCTGAACAAATCTCATTTTACATTTTTATTTTGACTCTTCTGGGGGCCTTTAATTAGCATGATTGCAGCACGGGAGATTGCTCCAATGGAGTCTGTATTGCTCTTGGTTGGCATAATGGCTATTGAAATTTCTCTAGTTTCTGTTTCCGGTCATCTAGGAAAGACTCTGATTAAAAGTGATTAAACCTCTTAATATGGTATAATAAGGGGTGGTTGGCAGTGAGTTTACATGGATTAAAAGCATGCATCAGAACATGAACTCACATAGTTGTAAAAAACTCACCCCTAAGAATCCAGTATGGGTTGTTTGCATCCTTGGCTCCTACACAGCCATGGCACACACTGCCACTGTATAGGCATCCACTGCTGGCATGGCCACTGCCCCACAGCTCATGCAGTCAAGATGTCCTTGACCACATTGCCTACAGCCATGGCACGCACATTCACAGCAGGCAGCCATGACGTTCTCAGTCCTGTTAATGGTCCATGGCTTTGGGGAGCATCAAAATATGTTGTGGCTGAAGACAGAACTCTAATTGGCATTAAGGGTCCTGATTCCTCCTGGTCCTGAAATCCAGGTTGCAGTGACCTCCCCTACTGGTATAGAACACACTATAGCAGTGGTTCTCAACATCAGTGACTCTGTACCGCCCCCCCCCCCGGGGGACATTTGAGAATGTCTGGAGACATTTGGGTTGTCCCAATAAGGTGGAGGGTGCTACTGGCATCTAGTGGGTAAAGGGATGCTGCTAAACATCCTACAATGCACAGGAGAGCCCCCACAATCAAGAATTATCTGGCCCAAAATGTCGATAGTGTTGAGGCTAAGAAATCCTGCACTACAACTTTCAAAGCAGATTCCCACATTACGTTGTTTAAAGCTCATAATGGCCTCGTGGAGGACAAGGTATAAAAGTTTTATTTCCACTTTACAGATTGACAGACTGAAGCTTGGAGAGGTAATGACCCTTCTCTGTCCCACAGGGATCATCTAATTCTCAATCTACTGCCACTTACGCAGATTGCGTGGGATGAGGTGAAATTTGGGTCTCTACAAGCGTCCGTAAGGGTTACAAGTTTTATCTAAGTGCTTGTGGCATGTCTCTGAAGAAACCATTACCCCAGATTTTTTTATGTAGGAAAGGTACCCCAGTTTCATATCTTCCCCATGGGTTTCAAAGAACATGTATCCATCAAAAGCACTATATGGTAAGATAATGGTAAGACTTGATTACACTTGATACTTGGGGAGGAGTAAGGTCTTTACAGTGGGTGAAAACATGATTATTTGCACAGTCTGATACCAGTTCACACATTCAAATGCTTTTCGGGCCCATGGTCTGTTGTGACAATAGGGAGGGGTGGTGTTTTTGGAATTGAGAGCACATGGTCTGCCAAAAAGCATTCATATAAAAAAATCACGCACTCTCAACTATTTGTGTGTCTGTCTGGGTATATATTTGCAGGTGGAATACCTTCAAGAGCCTGTCAATTTAGTGGAATAATAAACCTAAGAAGGGTCACACAGGGTGATAAGAATATAGCTGTATTCATACCAGCATTACCTGGGAGTTTTGAAGGATTTGTAGTATTAGGAGATTCTATAACAGAGTTCAAAGCAAATATCTTGTCATTTCACTGCCTTGTCTCGCTTCCTAGCGCATGTATGGCCGCGTCATTGCACGTTGCCTGTGGGTTACATTTGGAATTAGATTCTAGTTCATGCTACTTGTGGCCAGGCACTGCACTGTGCATTTCATGTACATATCTGTACACTCCTCCAAGGGAAGTGTGCTTGTCTCCATTATACAGTGGTAGGACTGAGCTCAGGGGGTGACGTCACTTGTGTGTGATCCACACCTGCTTGATGGTAGAACTAGAAGTGAAATGTAGGATTTGCTCCTTCCCCTTTACCTGTTGTCATGTTAAACAATCACAGCAATTATACCTTACTCTTTGCTCCTTAATCAAGAAAGGTTGTTTCATCCTCATTTGCAGAAGAGGAAATGGGGCATTAAGGCATTGAATGAATTGACTATAGTAATAATCTAGAGCCTAGAGATCATATCTCCTGTCTCCTAAGGCAGCCAGTGTGCTTAGGGGGATAATAGACACGGGGAAATTCCAAAAGAATTCATGCCCACACAAAAAAGTTTCTGAAATAAATTGACCTAACATTAGTCTCAGTCCTTCCACTAATCAAATCTAAAGCGGCTCTACTCCGAACGGAGTGTACTACAGTGCTTGGAGCTGAGAATTACTGTGTGCTGCAATGTGTAGCTTGAAGAGCATCGTTGAACGGCAAGCGTCTTGCCTTGGGTCTGATGAAATAAAGTCAAGAGTTTAAAGTTGCTAATCCCTATTCCAAGTGTTGCTATGCTTCCTTTAAGGGTTGCAGGATGCTCTCCTGGGTTTGTACTGAAAGCATCACCTGCTCTGCCACACCTGCTCTTTTTCACATTCCCCGAAATGTTGCTAATGGTCCTATCATCCCTCACACTAGAGAGCTCTGGGTCTGCCCAGGCCCCACTTCCTCTCCCACCTCCCACATTTAATCAGATGCTAAGTTTCTGATTTGCATGAGCTACCTTTGCATTTCTTTGCAGTCCATCCCCTTGGCTGTCCTTCCATGATCCCAGCCCTAGTTTACTGCTGTCCAGCCTGCTTCCGTCACCCTTTACCCCAGGGGTCCACGTGCTATAGCCTGTGGGCCCAATCCAATCCACCACCCGCTTTTGTACAGCTCAGGAACAAAGAATGGTTTTATTTTTACATGGTTGGAAAATATCAAAAGAAGAATCATCTTTCGTAACACGTGAAAATGATATGAAATTCAAATTTTGGTGTCCATAATTAAAGTTTATGAGAACACAGCTACACTCATTCATTACGTATTGTCTATGGCTGCTGTCATGCAACAATGGTGGAATTGAGTAGTTGCAACAGAGACCATATGGCCTGTAAAGCCAGAAATATTTCTTACCTGGCCCTTGACAGAAAAAGCTTGTGAGCCCCTGCCTTACCTAGTCCCACCACCACTCTTCCCTTGTTTCAGATCCTTCAAGACTCATCCGTAGCCCAAACTCTTAAAGGTCCTTCATCTTCCCTCCCAAGCTAATCGTCTCCATTTATTTCCCAACAGGGACTCTTTGCACATCCTCAGATGTATCTTGTACTTTCCCACTAAGACCATCATTCAAGTTGTTCTCTCTGCTGGGAATAATTTTTCCTTTTCATCTTTTTAGAAATCTTCTCTCTCCTTCAAGCCTCATAGCAAATGCAAACTGCTCTGAGGAGGTTGTCTCCCACTGTAGTTAACTCCTAGGAATGCCCTACCACTCTTGGGTACTGCTTTCATGAGCTGAAGTCCTTTCTGTTACATCTGGCTGTTTTAACTGAGGTCATAGGGCCCTCCCTAGGGGTGAGGTCCCTAAGGGTGGAGGAGCCCCACACCCTGTAGCATAGAGTTGCTGAGTGCAGGCTCTGTCTGCCTGTGCCAGGGCCTCCCTGGGCTCCCTGGGACTGCTCTCTCAGGTGTGTCATTTCTGTGACTTTATAGGACTTTTGTTCTCCCAAACCTACATGACATTGTTTTGAAACTGGGAAACAGAATTCAACTTTTGGAAATTGATTTTTAACATTAAGTAGAAAGGTCATTGCCATTAGTTGATGCATCATTTAATCTAAATCTCTTATCCATGTATCCACCCATGTCATATCTATTGATCCATCAAGCTATCTTTATCTATCTATCAGTCTTTATCTATCTGTCCATCAATTCATACAAATCCCCACTTCTAAATTCTCTCCAGTTTAACTCCACTACTGTCACTTGATTGGTGATGAACAATTTTTATGAGATTACTCATGGGTATTCCCCCGACACTGTTTTCCTGACCTCCCCTGCTGAGCTGGTTCCCCATTTTTCCCTTACTCCTGCTTTGTGTTCCAGCCAAATTATACTCTGCTTTTCTGGGAAAAACAAAATTCCTGGTTTTAGTTTGCTAGGGCTGCTATAACAAAGTACCACAAACTTGGGGGCTTAGAACAGTAGAAATTTATTGTCTCACAGTTCTGGAGGCCAGAAATCCAAGATCACAGTGTCGTCAGTGCCACGTTCCCTCTGAAGGTACTAGGGAAGGATCTGTTCCATGCATCTCTCCTAGCTTCTGGTACTTTGCTGGCAATCTTGGGCATTCCTTGTAGACGCATCACCCCAATCTCTGCCTTCATGTTCACGTGGTATTCTCAGTGTGTGTATGTGTGTGTCTATGTGTGTGTCCAAATTTCCCCTTGTTATAAAGACACAGTCGTATTGGTTTAGGGCCTACTCTAATGACCTCATCCTAAATTGATCATATGCAAAGATATTGTTTCCAAATAAGTTCAAATTCTGAAGGACTGGGATTATCTTTTGGGGGGCACAAATCAACCCATAACTGTCCCCCACTTGCAGTACTTTGTCCATGCTGCTCCCACCATTTGCAATGCCCCCCATGCATTTTTGCTCAGTGACCATCTGTCCCACTTCCTCTTTCCCCGTCGTGTGTGATCACTCCTCCACTGAACTCTCACAGCTCTAGGCGGGTGCCTCTCTCTTGACATCCACTAGAGTAGATCCCATATTATAATCATTTGTTTTAGGACCCTAGTTGACTGTAAACTTCCCTTTCCTTTTTTGTTTTTGATCTTGAAAGACTGATACTCAGGTATTTGCAAAATTACTGCTAAGTAAGCTTGGAAAGGTGTAGCCTTCACAGTCTTTACACTGGATTTTAAGCCTCTTTTAGGTAGTAATGTGTCTCACTCATCTTGGTGTTCCCTCTCCCTTTTCCCAGCTCTGAACATAGTGCCCATGAGCACAGGAGGCCCTCAACATATGTCAGTAGTTTGGAGATTTGAAGCACAATGAAAGTAGGAATTTGAGCCTGCATTTGCATTTGCTGGCATCCGCCACAGTGTCTGTCATTGCAAAGTGCCGATGCTTTGTGAACTATACAGCATATATCTGCTGCTCTTAATTTGGCTCTTCAGCTAGACCGTGACACTTCCACTGCCCAGAACAAATGAGTCTTTTTAGTGTGTCTGTGTGTACAGGCATACTTTCATCAAATTAAAGAAAGCCCCAAGAAAGTTTAAGAACAAATGCTTTATACAAATATACGGTGGGACCCTTTTTTGCTCTGTCTTATCTTTTCCTTCATCATCATCTTCAATATCTTCATCATCACTAATGGTAGGAGTTCAGAGTCAGAAAAGCAACTCATAGATTTATATTGTTTAATTGTTAGGGCTATAAATTTAGAATGTGAAAGCTACCCAATCCTATTAGCCGTACCCTGCTCTAAGAAAATCTGCCTACAATTGATACCGTCCAGGGATTTGGACTTTATTGATTAGATTTCCTGCTAGACTTCGGCCTTTGCCTTTTGCTCATCAGATCCTAGACAATATGGCCATGTCCCTGAGGAGAGTCAGGCACCATGGGGTAGCAGACAGACTTGCGGACTTTGGTTCTAGGGGGGCCATGTGGTCAAGATGGGGGTAGGAGGCATTGATGTTAAGACAACAATTTTTTTTCTTTCCTTACCTCACCGAGTTATTTGGAGGCTAACATAATCATTTAAAGTTTTTAGAAGAAGAAATGCTTTGCAAATGCCAAGATACTATAGTAGAACCTTGAAATAATGTGGCATATTGTTATACAGATTCACACACACACATGAGTCATATCACATGGTTCTAAAAAGCAGGTTTTCTCTTCTCTGAAATCGTCATCTATCAGGTGGGAAATAGAGAGAACTGTTAGACATGCTTCCTGCTTGGGTTTCAATATAGCAGAGGAGTTAAATGCATTGGAGCTGGAATAAGAAAGCCTGGATTCAAGATGGCTCTGCATCTTGTTAACAGAGCACCTTGGCATGAATTAGTGAGCATCTCTACCCCTTTTGTTTTCTCATCCACAAACTAGGGACCATAACAGTTATCACCTGATATGGATGCTGTGAAAGTTAGATGAGGAAGTCCATGCACAGTACTTAGTTCATTGCCTGGGCATGTGTAAGTGCTTATAGATATTTAGGTTTTTAAAAATTGATTTTATTGAGAAATGAACAATAAATACATGAAAAATTTCACTCTAGTATATATTTAAAACAGTTCCAGGTAATAGGAGGAGAAATATCACATAGAAATTCACAATTAACTGTCAAGTGACTTATACAGACAGTGTGATTTGAGCTGATGTTGAAAGATTAATGGGCATTGGATGGGAAAAATTAGTTAGGAGATAAATATTTGGGACAGCAGAATACCATGAACGTGAGGACAGAAGCTAAAGTGTGTTAGGTGTGATCAGCTTCGAGTTTATCTGAACCAGAGATTGTGAACGGGGAGGAGTAAGTGAGAAGGCCAGAATATTTGGTTAGAAACAGGGTGTGGCAAGACCAGGGTGGCAGACTAAGCCATTTGGGATTCATGCAAAGGAACTTTCAAGTCACTGTTGGCTCCTGAACAAGGTGGTGGATTAGTGAATGTGATGTTTTAGTGATATAATTTGACAATGATGTGTCAGATGGATCAACCTAGGGATTAGAATCAGAGGAATATGTTAGAAAGCCCAAAATAGTGGCCCTAGAATTGAGGTGGGTCATGAGGAAGCATAAACCAACATTTGTTAATCATCTAGTGTGTTTCACTTGCCAGGTGCTGACCTCATTTTTTTTTTTTAATCACAACACCACCTGTGAGATAGATAATGCTATTTCCAATGAGAATATATTTGCAGAAGGGGAAATTGAGGGTCTGAGAAGTTAGATTGTTTACTTAAGGTTTTAAGGTCACACACAGCTGGTAGTGATAGAACAGGGATTCGGAAGCCAGGTCAGTCTGTCTCCAGATCTTTCTGCCATGCTTTGCTGAAGTGGGGATCTAGTAAAAGGATGTATACATGAGATACTGCAAAACAAGTATTGAAACCTGATGTTTGATTAGGTATGGGGAATTAGGAAGACGTTGGCAAGAAATGAGGATGACTCCAAGAGTTTGTGCCTGGGTAATTATAAGTATGGTAGTGACTTTAAAGAATTGGCCTGTTGGGAAGGGAAATTGTTTGGGCTGGGGATTATAGAAATGTTGAGTGTCTGGTTATGATGCACAATAATGGAGATGTCAAGTAGCCAATTGGCATTTGTGAGAACAAAATTTGGAAGAGAGTTTTTGGCTGGAGTTAAAATGTTAAAAGTCACCCCCCTGGAAGTGGACATTAATGATGGAGTGTAGAGGGAGAAGTAGAGAGAGATGAGAAAATGGCACACTTTAATGTACATAGGAATAACCTGAGGATTCTGTTAAAATGCAGATTTTGATTCAGTAGGTTTGGAGTGGAGCCTGAGATTCTTTATTTCGAGCAAGCTCTCAGGTGATGCTGCTGTTGCTGGTCTGCGAAGCACACTTTGGGTAGCCAGAGGTGAAAGCACTGATCCTTGAGAAACCGTCATAGGTACAGGTGGAGGAAGAGAAGCCAACAGAAAGAAGGGGAGTAGTAAGGTAGGAAGACGACTGGAGTGACACAGTATTATAAGTGTCGAGAGGGATATGGGGTGGTCAAGATTCCACATTCTGTGGAGTGGTCAAGGTGAAGAGGAATGGAGAAAATCTGGTCATGAGGTAACCATTGGTGACTTTCAAGAGGGAAGTTTCTGTGGAAGGAATAGAACTTGGATTATGGGAAATTAAGCCTTAATGATCTGTGAGATAGTGGAGGTTATAGTGGGATCAAATCATATGAGATGTTTGTACCCAAAGGAACTAAGGGAATGAGATGGTAGCAAATGGTGTGGGAAAGCAGAGGACATTGCTCCATCATTTACTAGGTGAGAGACTGGGAATATGGGCATACGTGGATTTGGTACATGTGCACATACTAAAAGATAGAGGTGACTATATATAACTTTCTGCAGAAAGGGAAATAGAACACGATTGATGGAAGATGCTAGAGAGACCGGAAATAATTGAAAAGGAAGTTGGAGATAGGATTGAGTTAAGAAAACAAAAAAAAAATATGTTTTTCTCTAACATAGAAAGAAAGAGAAATAATTTGGCCGTGCTCAAGCTGGTGCAGTGAATTCATGCTTTAGTGCACCTCCTCTGCTCCAAACATATAGCAATGACAGAAAAATATGAGAACTCATAGCTGGACCTAAAAACAAGATAAATAACCTGATGGACGAGAAATAGTACAGAAACAAAAGGTTGATGAGCAGAGCTACATTCATTCTCATGCTGGGCTCCAAGTCTGGAGGCAAAAAGTAAGGACAGGAGTTTAGCTCTGGAGAGTTTGGCAGAATTATATGTGCTCCAGATTTTCAGGGGATCAGAGCTAGAGTCACTACTTGAAGCCATGGGCTGGGGATATTCTTCCACATTGATGAAAAGAATCTGAAAAAATAATGTTTCCAAACCCCATCTGAGAGCACAGTGGATGCTCTTCTTAGGCTCTAAGAATCTCTGAGCCTAAGGAAGTAGGAGAGAGGATATAAAGATGGAGTCTTTGAGATGATGAACTGACTTAAGCCACACAACTGGTTGAAGACTGTTCTGTTATATTCCATTGCAAGTCAGTATGAAAGGGAGAAACTATTCAATAAAGCCACCTGAGGAAAAATAGTTATGTTATTACCTCATACCAGTCACAAAATAAATTATGAATTCTCGGTGAAATTTAAAAGTAGAACTTTTTGTTTTAAATAAGCTTTTTATTTTAAAATAGTATTACCCTTTAGGGGCCCCAAGCCATCATTATAGGATGGGTTTGGAATTGAAGATCTAGGAGTCCTGGTGGAGGCAGCAATAATAACAACAACAAAAACATTAGACAGTGATAACTGAGCACAAAAGGAAAAGAAGAAAAAAAGAAAAAAACCTTCCTACTCAAAATTAACTATAATCCAAAATTAGGAAATCTGCAAAAAAAGCTAATGAGAAGGATACTTGTCATCATGGCATTTATTCAACAATATTCTAGCGATTCTAGCCAATGCAATAAGACAAGAAAAGAAATATAAGCATTGGAAAGGTAGATGACCATCCTTATCATGAATGATATGATCACCCTACATAGAATATCAAAGGGTATTTATAAAGCAACTATAGAACTAATTAGACAGTTCAGCAAAATTACTAATACAGGATCAATAAACAAAAATCAATATATTCCCTCAACACCAATAGAAAAGTTAACTGAAAACAAATCATATTTACAATAGCAGAGATGAAATAAAACAAAAAAAAATGAGGTAAAAAATATAAATCTGACAAAAGATATGCAAGATCTTATGGAAAAATATGAAACATTATTAATAGTATTAAAGAAGAATGAGTAAATGGAGCATATATATTGTTTGTGAATAGGAAGACCAATATAATAAAGATGTTGATTCTCCCCCAAGTCTACAAATTAAATACACTCCCAATAAAAATCCCAGCAGGGTTTTTGAAGACACTTGCTCGATAAGCTTATTCTGTAATTTACGTAGAAGAATGAAAGACAAAGAACAACCAAGGTATTTCTTTTAAAAAAGATAAAGATTGAGGAGTCTTGCTCTAGTAGACAAAAAGACAAAGTTACTGTAATTAAGACAGGGGAGACAAATAGGCCAAACTATAATAGTTTTTTTTTTAGCACTCCGAAAACATACATATGTATGTATGTAGATATAAAAATAAATAGACAGATGGATAGATGTGTATGTGTATATTTTTGATATGTCATTGCAAATCAGTATGAAAGGGAGAAACTATTCAATACAACCACATGAGGATAAATAAAGTTATATTATTATCTCAAACTGGTCACAAAATAAATTATAAATTCTGGGTGAAATTTAAAAGTAGAACTTTTTGTTTTAAATAAACTTTTATTTTAAAATTGTTTTAGATATGCAGAAAAGTTGCAACAATAGACAGAGAATTCCCTATACCCCTCACCCAGTTTCCCCTATTGTAATCATCCTATATCAGCATGTTACATTTGTCACAACTAAGAAACCGACTTCAGTACGTTACTATTAACCAAACTCAATACTTAATTCTGATTTCACCAGTTTTTCCTCAAATATCCTTTTTCTGTTCCAGAGTCGCATCCAGGATACCACATTACATTTAGTTACCATGTCTCCTTAGCTTCATCCATTCTGTGACCATTTCTCAGGCTTTCCTTGTCCTTGATTACCTTGACAGTTTAGAGGAGCACTGGTCAGATTTTATGCAGAGTGTCTCCCAATTTAAGCATGTTGGTTAGGGTCATGGATTTTGGGCAGGAAGACCACAGAGGTGAGTGCCATCCTCATCACATCATGTCAAGCGTATGTGCTCATCACATGACCTCACTGATGATGCTGACCCTGATCACCTGGCTGAGACAGTGTTTGCCAGGATTCTCCACTGTAAAGTCATGTTTTTCCCCTTGCCATGCTCTTTGAAAGGAAGCTGATAAACAGCACACACTCAAGGTGAGGAGTTAAGCTCCACCTCCTTCAGTGAGGAGTCGCTGCATAAATTATTTGGAATTCTTCTCTAATGGAACTTGTTAAATGTAGTACTTTTAAAGAAAAGGAATATATCCTTATGACTTCAAGGAGGGAAGATCTTATTAAGATATAGATTTAAACAACATAAAGGGAAAGATAATGCATTTGACTACATTAATTAAAAACAAATCTATATAAGATACCATATACAAAGTTAAAAGATAAACCATAGACTGAGAGAATATAATTCCAATGCATGTATCCAAAAAAGAATTTGCATACAGAAGAAATAACAAACTCCCACAAGTAAAAAAGACCAACAACATATATATATATACACACACACATTATATATACTATTATATATACAATGTATATGTATGTGTGGATATATATTATGTATATGTACATATTATATATTATATAATAATAATTATATATATCCACACATGCACACATACATACATAATATGTATATCACACACACATATACACATAACATATATATGTATATAATACACACACACAATGAGGAAAGGATATGAATAGAGAGTTCACAGAACAAGAAACTCCAATTGAGATGATGTGCAACCTTAGCAGTGATCAGAGAAATGCACTTTAAAACTGCAAGGAGATACCACCCACCAAACATCAGATGTTATCAGATATGGGGATACAGGGTAAGAAGTTCATCCATTTAGTGATTATAGAAATATGAGTTGGTACCGTTACTTTGTGGAAATGTTTAGCAATACAGTGAAGATTTATATATGCTAAATTCTAGGGATATCCTCTAAAGCCATTCTTCGAAAACATTTTTGCACATGGAAATCACCTGAAGAGCTTGTTAAAATGCAGATGTTGATGCAGTGGGGTCTGAGAGTCCCCACTGAATTTCTACCACACTCCCAGTGGATGCTGCTGCTGCTGGTCCACATGACCACACTTTGAGGAACAAGCCTCTAGAGCAGAGGTCAGCAAATGGTGGCCTGTGGGCAGGGACCAAATCTGGCTTCCATCTGTTTTTGTCAATGAAGTTCTATTGGAACATGTTCATTTGTTTACGTGTTGTCTGTGGCTGCTTTCAGACTACAATGGCAGAATTTAGTAGTAGCAACAGAGACTATATGATTTGTATAAAGCCTAAAATATTCATCATCTGGCCCTTTACAGGAAGTTTGCCAACTGCTGCCCTAGAGAAACTCTCCCACATGCATGTGAAGAGACTTGTATAATAATATTTATTGCAACTTTTTTTTTGAATAATGGTAAAATGGAGATAAATGTCAGTTGGTAGAACATCCAATAGTTTGTAGTATATTCACATGGTAGACTACACCAGTTAAAATTAATGAATGAGAGCTACATGTATCAACATGGATAAATCTAGAAAACATCCCTTGTTTTAAAGTTTAAACTTAGGCAAAACAATACTATAACTTGCTTATGGATATATACCTAGATAGAAAAATTATTAAAAGATGCCTGGAAATGATAATCGTCTGTTTCAGGACAGTGGTTACCTCTGGTGAGGGGTAAGAGCAGGAACAGGATCATGCGTGGACTCACATGGGTTCACAACCATAGGTGTCATGTATTATTTTTCTCAAAAATTTGGAAAGAAGTTATCAAAATATTATAAATTATTAATGCTGGGTGATGGGCATATAGTTTTGCTATTCTCTACACTTTTCTGATATTTGAGATATTTCAAACATTTTAAAAGTGTAGAAAGAATCAAGAAAGGAAAAAAAATGCAGAATATAAAGACAAGCATTTTGAAGTGCAGGGAGGGAATAGAGTAAAGTTATTAATACCTGAGGCTCTCTCTTCTCTCAATTAACCAAGACGAGATGTCCCGGTATTACAAATTGTCCCTTATATAGTTAATTTTGAGAATACTAAACAGATTTTGCCATGTGACTAATTTTACTCCATGACATATGGAGTATTTTGATTCTAAGAGGTTACTTCCTCCATGTCACGGAGTGGAAGGAATTCCTCTTTCTCTGGGACTAACATTTACTCCTTTAAGCCAAGCTCACCTTATTGTTAGGACAATCTTAGTGATGCCAAGGGTGAAGCCCCTGGGCACATACTCCTCCTTTTGAGTGTGAGCCTTGAAGTAACCACCAGGGGAGTCATAAGAGCCTTCAAGATTCCTTCAGGGAATCTCAGTGTTCCAGGCCCTATTATTTCATCTGGGCATGGATGCCCTCCCACTGTGACTTCCCGTGGGCATGATTCCATGAGCTGAATCACATTTGGGGTACATTCATCCTCAGCCCCCTCCCTCAGAGCACCTGTACGCAGCTGGAACCACACTTGGCACATGGGCCAGTGCAATCTCGTCACTTATTTTCCCAGAAGTATTGAGGCGACTTTGCAGGTAGAGGTACTGTGGACTGAAGCTGGAGATCCCAGTTCAACACTCTTAGCCGTGAAGTATACAAAAGGGACGTTGCAGTTCCAAGTACATTTCAATCTTTCATAGAACCCTTTGTAGCATGTTTGTTATTATAGGGACATGAGAATATTTTAGGTCAGATCGTGCCCCATGAAATATAGTAGCTGTGTTAAAAAGTCTGGCTAGCTGGCACTTGACAACCTTTGGTCAAGTGCTTACACATGTCAAGCAATGTGGAAGGCACAGGTAGCTGATGATACAAATGCTACTTTCTCCCTCAACATCAGCATTGTAAATAGTCTCCAACATGTTCTCTTGTTGGGAACCTGATTTCTGAACACAGTGCTCCCTTACGCATACAGTTCAGTTCCTGAATTCTTTCACCTTTCTGAATAGGTTTGTCCCTCTAATGTAGGTTTCCAGCCCCTTATTTATAATTGTTAACTATGACCAGAGGCAGCATAAGTTTGGTCATTATACGGACAGTCAGTGGGGCTTGCTGAGATGGCATTCCCTGGTCTTTAGCACACAATTCATAACTTCGTGCTAGCTTTATGTTTATTGTAAAGTTTTAAATTCAGATGCTAGGATGACCCATGCAGGTGTTGTAAATAAATGAAGGGGCCAGGTGGAGGGTAATAAGGAGTGGTGGGGAGTATGGCAAACTGGAGAACACACTTCCTGTCTAAATTGAGTGGCCACCACTTTGCTCTAGCTGCTTATCACTGAGCAGAAATGTTGGCCCAGCATTGCCAGAACCTTTGGATTTTTAAGGGAAGCTAGAATGGGGATATTTTAACTGTGAAATCTCCCAAGTTTTAAATGTTGGCAACTAAGTGAAAATTTTTTTAAGAAACCGAACATTTATTCTGAAAAGACACATCCTAGAGCCACATATAGCCTATAGGTTAGGTTTGCAACCTCAGAATAACAGAGGAAAAGATCTGAGAGTTTTAAGCAAGCTAGTTTGTGGGCCAGGAAGCCTAGGTATTTGGGTCTCACCCACCAGGATCAGTGCCACCAGGCTTCTATTGAATCTGATGGCAGGAGAAGAAAGAACTTAGATTGAAAAAGCAACAGCCACATCAGGAGGCAAAGGTACAGAACAAAGCAACCATAACCACATCCTAGGGACCACTAGTGACCTTCTTCCCATGATCTTGGAGAGACACCACACAGGCAGGAAATGAAGCAAGAGATGTCTATGAGGGAGCTTTCTTTACCATCATGCATTCTTTCCTGTCCCTGCGTGTTCACACAGTGGCCTTGGGGAGAAAGTTCCTCTGGGCACCATGCTTGTCTTCCCAGGAGTATTCTCAGATATTCCACACTCTTGCTATTGGTGTGCCTACGTCCTGAATAATTCTTCTTCTCTCCAAATCCATTATTATCTCTCTTCCATGAGGTTTATCTTTTATCCTTCCTAAGCTGAACTCTCAGGAGTAACATCAAAATGAAGGAGTCAATGTCTAGATAGAGCTGGGATTCCTTACTTGGAAGGTCCTAATACATGCAAAGTGTTATCGTGAGAGTGGCGGGTGTGGCAGGCTTGCTAGTGCAGAAACTGAAGCAGCCTGGGAAAGAGTTAGATGGGCATCTGCCGGAGGCAGTGCCACATGGGGATGCTCATCTCCATAGCTAGAGAAGCTGTAGGCAAGGAAAGAAAACTCCGGCCCTTCATCTGGGCCTTGCAGAAGTACTTAAACTTAAAGCCCTGCTTCCCCTGGAGAACGTCCCCACCACTGCTGCCTCCATTTGACCTCCATTTCAGCCTCCTTGTCTTGGATAGAGATTTTCAACAGATGGAAGCTATGTTGCAAAGTAGTTAATTATAAGGACTTTGGGGTTATGAAGAGCTTGGTTCAATATCAGACTCTGCCACAAAGTGAACTTGGGTTATCTTTTTTTTTTTTAATATATTATTGAGACTTAGTTTCCCACATGTAAAATGGAGTTAATGTTATCAACCTTTTAAAGATATTGGGGGATACTGAATTAGCTGTAGGCAGTGCCCTGTCACTAACTTAGATAGATCTTTGGATTCCGGGGTGATTGGTGACGCATCTGATGGTAGGATTGGGCATTGCTTGGGGCTCCCTTCTTCAGTCCATGCCTACCTGCAGCACGAGTCAAAACATTTCACCTTTTCTTCCTTCTTGGGGAAAGGTGGGGAGGTTGTGTCAAGAATGCCCCCTTACTGGGGTAGGGTGCAGAGCAGGCTCCCCACTTCTGACATCTATCCTGTTGCCCCCTTCTGCTCTCACTCTCTTTCCAGACAAGGATCTGAATTGCTTTGTGCCTCTGTTTTCCTATTATTTAGCCACCCACGACCTCAGTGCCAGGACTCCTGTGTATTTCAACCCACTCTTGAGTATATAGTGCTTTTCTTACAGCAAATGCTATGTAAGTGCTAAGCGTCACTGTGATGTAGCAACTTTAAGATGACAAACGAATACATTTAAAGAGGAAATGTTGGAAAATAATCCAATAGAGGTCCATTTGGTATTGGGCCCTTTATCAAGGCCATAACCTAAACCACTTTGTGGAATTAGGTAATAAAATTATTATGTCAGATAACAATAAGGAAGAAGCAGGGAGCAAAATGGAGGCCTTGAAAATCCAAAGTCGGGTGAAGAGCATGCAGACAGAAGATGCAGGCAGGCGCAGGGAAGCTGGAGGCTCTAGACTCCCAAGGCCAGAGCACAGGAGTGGGGCTGGGTGAAAGCCCAGAGATGGGGAGATGATTAGGATCTGGGAGATTGTCAGAAAAACAGAGAGGTTGAAGGTCTAGGCCATCTTTTGTGTTGCAAGGCTATAGGAGCCATCCCTTCTCTTGCTGCAGTGAATATTAAAGGACTTGCCCTTGAAGATTGAACTTGCTTTTAGCTCAATGGGATTGGCTCCCAAACCTCGCATCCAATCCTGTGAGTGCTCAGCACACCTTCTCCCCTAGCCTCTTCCTTCACAGCTTAGCTCCCCTCCCATTCCCAAAATGATCCCCAGGTCTCTGACTCACTTCTCAGGAAATATATACCTGGAGATCCCTTGAAGACTAGGCTCTGTTCTGAATTACAGAGGGCCTACAAGTAACTTTGTGCTGGATGACTTTGGGGAAAGCTGTTGACAGATGGAGGAAAAGGTTAGCCGTGGGTGTCTGTGGGCCACTGGAGTGGGAGGCCTTCTTCAGAGGTGTATTTGCCCCTCTTTGGCCTTCCCTCTGCCCATCTATCCCTTCCCCAGTCAGTGGCCGTGTTGATCCTGGTCTCCGCTGCTCTCACCTTGGCAGATGCCTTTTCCTTCCTGCTCCAGGATTGTTTTGAGGAAGAGGGAGAGGAATGGAGGATTTTGGAGCTGTGCTTCTTATGCTATCAGGCTTCAACATTTAGAATCTTGGAAAGGCTCCACCTGGGAAAGAGTTCCAGAGAAAACAAACTTCACATCCCAGCTCACATGGGAAAAGGCTCATGTTCATGGAGGCAGCTTCAGGGACACTTGGCAGAGGCTTAGGCAGGCTTGGCCCTTGCATTTAATGGATCTGACAGGGAGCCTGCCAGGGCCCACGAATGCTGCATGGCCTCCAAAGGAGATTTCACTTTCGAGCTATAGTGCTATCTCTTTCATAGGAATTGTAGTCCTCAGGTCTCCAGAGAACCAACAGCTTTTGTTGTCTGGCTGTTTATGCCCCATCTAAGGCAAGAAAGGTTTTAAGGGGCCAAACACCCACTCTTGTCTCCTACTCATTCCCCCTTGTCAAGTTATCCCTCTTGAAGATTAGCTAAACTTCCTCTATGGAAGAGAAAGTGCCAGAAAGAGGGTCTTGGACCTGTATGGTCATCACCCAAGTCGTAAGAATCATCCTTCCAGTCCCAGGAATGGCATCCAGAGTAGCAGTGATGGGCACAAGTTCAGGGTGCTCTGGGCCAACAAGGGAAAGGAGGACAAGCATGTTAGGGAAAGGGTGGACAGAGTTCATATGATGGCAAATCTTTCTTCCCTGACTCCCATGCACAGTTCTTTATTGCCACTGTGCCATTTTCAGAGGATAATGTATCTAGATTTCGTGCATAAAATAAACCAGGTGCCCCTATGAGTAAAGCAGTGTGAGTATAGAAGCTGGGAACACCTGGATTTCTGTTTCCGTGCACTTAATAAAAATACTTCCCTATGTTTTTGCACTTGGGGCTCAATACTGACGATTAATTCCCCCATGTCTGCCTCTTCTGCCAGGGGTCTTTTCAAACATAGACAATCATGGGATATTAAACTTGAAGGACAATAGAGATCATCTAGTCCCATCAACTCACTATATATATGAGGAACCTGAGGTCCAGAGTGGGGAAGTGTCTTACCCAAGGTCACATGGTGAGTTACCTCCTTTAACATCTTTGTATGCAGTACAGACCCCTCCCCCCACCAATGTTGATTCTTAAGATCTTAAGACCTCATTAAGTCTCCATGTGTCCCAGAAGACTGGGGGATGACTAGGTTCCCAGTGTGGGATTGGTACTAAAATCCCTTGGGTTAGAGGAGTCTTTCAGGGGAGGATGCTTCATAGGGCCCAGGTGAGGGATATGGGAGAAGCAAGAGAAGAACCATGGCCTGGAGAGGAACAGTGGTGTCACAGACCTTCTAGGCAGGCTGCCCAAACCAGTGGCCTGCCTTCTCCTCTGCCTTAGACCCAAGAAAACCCTTGTCCCAGGTTAGCACAGGGAAGTGATCACAGAAATGTCTCATCTTGAAATTGAGCCTCCCTCTAAACATAAAGTCATAGACAAGGAAAGTTCCATCTATCTTCACAAATCTGACCCCGTTCCCTGCAGAGGGAGGGCTGCTAACACCCAAGATGACTCAACTCTGTTTTGATCGTAATATGTCTGGGATAGGAGGAGGGGAAAGTCTCAATGGAACCAGTTCAATCTCTCCCCATCACGTCCCCAGCGTCCAGCTGCCCGTTATGCCCTCCGCATGTCTACACATAGCTTTCATGAAATGATAGGCTTGCTCCTATCTTGTCTGCATACACACACATGTAAACAAACACAGTCTTGTAAAGATATTATTTTACAGACACTATTTTGATTTGAGGTTGACTGAGAAAGCTCCTTCTGGAGGTTTGGTCAGAAACACTCACATCTCTGAACATCCTGATTCAGTCCATGGCAGTATATCCAGAAAGGAGCTGAGCTATCATTTAAGTCCTCCTTGCTTGAGTCTGCCCATGACCTGGCGGCCACCAATGTTACTCCTCCAGGATAATTCCATCCCCTATAAGACTTGGAATTATGAGACGGCTGAGAGATCAGCCATCATTTCCTAAGCCTTCCACTGACCTGATAAAATGAGATGAAAAAGTGAATGAGAAAGAGCTTATAGTCTTGGAAGTATAGCGCCCCCACTCCCAGGTGTGGTCAAAGGTGGTCTATATAATTCCAGCTCCTAGGATTAGAAATGGCCCTCTGGTATCCCTTAAGAATGTAAGTTCTGAGAAAGCATTCTCCTCCCACCCGGGAGGCCCCAGTGATCCTAGCGTTTATGCAGACCCTTCTCCCACCTACCTATCAGCTCATCGTCAGGGGTTCCTCCCACTTAGATGAGGCTGCTTCTCCTCTTCCGTGAAATCCAAGGCCAAGCCCCCAAATGTTTTGCTCACTTCCCTTCCTCGGTTCAGTGGAGGCCGCAGCAAAATGGAGTGTTTCCAGTTTCTCTGACCATGCTTAGTTTTAAGTTAATCCCCTCCTCCTATCCTTCCCTTTTGCTGACAATTCATTTGGCTGTTTCCAATATATCTGTATCCATATCTCCAGTTCTTCCCCCCTTTTAAGCTCCCTCTCTGTTTCCCCTCCTAGTTTTAATCTTCTTTGGGGGTTTTGGTTTTTACTTTATTTTGCTTTTTTCTGTTTTTCTGTTTTTTTGTTTTTGTTTTTTATAGGTTTCAGAGAAATTATGTTGAATCCAATAAGCCTTCCCGGACATTCCAAGCCTCTTAACCATGGCATCTATGTTGAGGATGTCAATGTTTATTTCAGCAAAGGACGTCATGGCTTTTAAAAACTCCTTTTAAGCCTCCCTGTTTTGCTGTCACCTTGGTAGCTGGGCCCTCTGAGAGGTTGGAGGCTCTAGGCCTTGTTCTCTTTGGATCCGGGGATGCTAAGTAGAAACTGCATGAGCCACCGGTGCCCCCGCACCCTTTAACACCACCGAGACGGGTGTTTTCCCATCCACCACTGGCAGGGTTGCCCTTTCCCGCCAATCATCACTGTGCTCCTTTTGTTCTGGCCTCCGAGGCAGCTCCTGCCACCATCTTTAGAATCAATAAAGAGAATTAAAAACCTGTGCACCAGGAACCATCTTTTAAACACAGTAGCCATTCTCTTGCTTTACAAAAACAACCCAACCACCACGAGAAAGCCTGATGAAGTCCAGCCGTGCTCCGGCCTCACTTTCCCTGCTTGGAAGCGTGGGCTCTCCCTAGGATACCAGGCTGTCCTCTTAGTGACCTCGTCGCCCTGCAACCTCCAGTGGGGAAGAGCATCTAAGCAGAGGTGGAGACGGCGCGGTGAGAGGAGGGGGAGCCAGGCCCAAGTATTGGCACCAGATTAGGTCTCAGAGGAAAGAATGGAAACCAATCATTTTCTATGTTTTTTTTGGTGGAGAAAACCATACTTTTTTTGGACACACTTTCCCCCTACTTCCTCTCCTGTCTGGAACGGCTCACAGTGAGTGTGATATTAGAAAACTCTTTGGAGAGGGGGATTTCTCCAGGCTCCTCCTTGGCCCCTAGATCCGCAGTTCCGACAAGCTTTGGCTACAGGAGGTCTTGCCCGTGAATTGGCCATCCTACTAGGACCACAAGGGACCAAGGGAATCAGGGACCAAGGCCCTTCCTGCTAGTCCATGATCCTAGGATTGGCTCTCTTCCCCCACTTTCACTTATTCTTGACTCAGAATTTTCGGAACCCAATGGAACCACCATTTCAAGGCCAAGATGAACTGAAGGGGAAGAGAAGTAAAAATTGGCCTCCTCCAGCCCCTCTCATGGCACCAGTGGAAGTGTCCTCCTGTTCTCTGGTCAATATATGTGTTTACTTTGCTTGCTTTTACTCATGCCTTACTCCATGGCCACCCTCTCCCAAAGAGGGGGTTTGTTTCCCCCATTTTCAACTTGATCCACTGGGGAGAGGGGAGGGGATGACTGTCCCTTGTTTCTGTAGGAAAGGCGCAGTTGTAGGGCCTGAACCACTCCCAGATTTGCTGCCACGTTGGCTGAGTGGACTTTGGGCTGGGCCCAGTTCCACCCACTCATGGTGCCTCTGTTGTGGGAAGTCAGCACAGGCTGCCCCCTTGGTGGTGGAGAGCATGGAGCATGGGCCTCCCATGGGGAGCTCTTAGGACAAAATGCTGGTGGTTATAACCCACTAAGTTTTGAGGTGACAATGCACAGCAATAGATAACGGATTCTCTGCCTTTGGCAAATTTACATGGGAATTAAGATTCCCACTTAAAGTTTTCCTTCCTGGGTCCTGTGGCTGGTGATTCTTCATGTCAGGTTCCAGCCTGATTCTACAGATGCCTCCATGGGGTTTAAAAACACAAAGTTTCCAAGTTCTTGCCCGGTATCTGGGGTAGCCTCCCAGGCACCTGAGTGTCCAGAGTATCACATGGGGATTCAGTGTCTCTCCAAGCCTCAAGGTGTGTGTTTATCTGGCCCCCCTCCAGCTCCCCATTGCTTCACGTCAGGCTGTTCCCCATTGTGTCCTGCCCATCCTTGGGGCCAGGGCCTCCTCCCGAGTGTGGCTTTAAGGAGTAAGCTTGAGGATGATGTTTTTAATTATTGTAAATCATTACCTCATTCCCAGCCTTCCAGGCTCCATCCATCCCAGCATCTTTTATTCTGTCATTTTCCTCACCTTGTGCTATGACAATGGGGCGTTGTGTTTCCACAGAGACTTATAGGAGTGTTCAGTGTATAGTTTCTTAATAAACACTTTATTTTCTAATGAAATGACTGGATCAGACCTCTTATTTGGCAATTTTGCAAAGAATATTAAAGATATAGAAATTCCAGACTGCCCACATTTTTTTTTCCTATTTTACTGTTACTCTTTTAAAGCAGTTTCCTAGCTCAGTCCTGTTCACAAAGGTGTTTGCAATCTGTTCCATTGATTGCTTTCATTGAGTCCCCTCCAGATAGGTCAAGCCCATACGGTGAAGTGTTTCCTCATCTTACTGAGGAAGAATTAGAGGTACAGAGAGGTATGGTTCAACCAGGGTCACAGAGCACAAGAGGCAGAAGCAAGATTCAAATCTGACTCCTCCAGACACAACTCAGGCCGCTGAGACGCTCGCCTCCTTGGTGGCTGGGGGACTGTTCTGTTGTCCGAGCAGCCAAGGCTTACAGAGATTCTCTCTTCGGAGCTGATGTATAAGGGGGTCTGGGAGTGGGGTTGGGGGTCCTTTATCTTTGGTGCATCAGCAAGGCAGTGCATCAGCAATGGAGTGGTTTTGTACCTCCTCTGTGGATCTTGGGAAGTGACCTTTCCCAGAGAGCTCTGGGCTTGCAGGCCAACCTGCTGATCATTCAGAGACACCCCTCCGCATACACATACCCACCCCCACACACACCTACACACACACACACACACACACACACACATACACACTCAGGTGGGCCGGACTCTCATGGCAGGTCTCATGTGGGCTGCCAGCAGGGAGGAAGCAAAAGGGTCCTGGGATCCTACCAAGAACAGAATGCATAGACGAGCTGGCCCATCTGTCTGCACTGGGTCCCTGGGCCCTGACAGCAGGAAGGGTTGAAATGCCTTCCGCAACTTTCTTTTAGGAGGAAGGGATGTGGGAGACTTGGAGCAGGAGTGGAGGTTGGGGGCTGGGGCAGGGTTCCTGGGCGGATCTGGACCCTTCACTGTCGTCAGCAGGCTTTGTTGGAGCTTGCTTACTTAGGGACAAAGGTGAGACAAGTCAAGTCAAGTGGGCGACTCATGGTGGGAGTCCAACAGGGAACTGATCAGGCTAGGTTGGTACTTTTCTACATACTCTCACTTAATCTCCTATTGAAGTCTAGTTTGGTTTGAGCCCCCCCACCCCACCCCAAATGGAAGCTCCTCTCCTCTAGAGTGGGCTGGGTAGGGGTTGCCCCAGCTCTACATTCTCCAGTTCTCAGTGGTTCTAGGGTTGGAACAGGGATGCCCCAAAGGTTGGGACTGTCCTTGGGACCGTGGAGGCATGGGTTCAAGGGAAAACTTTCATTTTTAATAAGAGAGAGATTTGAGCTTTGCTTCATTGTGATGCATAGGGCCTGTCGATGCCTGAGAGAAAAGGTGATGAACAGAAATGGCCCCTGAGAAGGTGGGAGGGCAAACCACTATCTCTCAGGAGGAGGGGCTAGCACCAGCCTCGTGGAGGGAGAGCTCTCCCGATGTGGCAGGGGACAAGAGGAGAGATGAGTGTTTAGAGGTTTGGGAGCAAGGAAATGAGGGACTTCTTATCTGGTGGCTTCTATTTTGTATACAAAGTGTGAGGTACGGCCTTATGCCACAAGTGAGAAGATCTGAGGAGAGTCGAGGAGGTCCTGAGTAGCAGCAGAAGAGACTATGGCAGATGGCAGGGAAGCATGGGGAAGTTGCCAGGCAGAATGGGGACCTGGCTGAGACAGGAGAGCCGTGTTTAGTGTCCTGGACCCTGTTTTCTGTTTTTCTGCTGAGCCCTGAAGTCTGACGGCATTTACCCGAATGTTAGAGCCTGTGGTATAGTCAGAGCTGGCACAGGGCGGACCTGGAGAGCTGACCTCAGCCCAGAAGCATGCCAGCCTGGACTGGCTTCATGCAGGGAGGCTCAGGGGACCAGCAAGACGTGCAGCTCCCTGGCCATCTGGGTTTGGAATCGCACGTACAGGATTTCACAGCGGCTTTCTTGGACTCAAGCTGACATTTCGGTCCTGCGGCACAGGTTCACAGCTGACACAGGCAGTGAACCCAGTGTGCTTGCCAGGTGCTCTCTGGATCTGCCTTCTAGAGGGGTAGTTGTGGGGCGCTCATTCTGAACCCTATTCCCTGAAGCTTGGAGAGTGGGGAACTCCCTATGCCCTTAAGATTGTGTAGGACCGTGGTGAAAACAGGTGTGAGGCCTTCCAGGGATATGCTCTGGAAAGACCTGAATCTCTCACTAGGGTTATGTGGGATCCTGGAATTGGTTGCCAACCACCAAAGAATGGGGCTTGGAGCATTAATAATAATCATTATGTCGACGTTATGAAGCACCTACTCAGAACCAGGCGCATTTACCCATGAGGAAGCAGAGGCTCAGAAAGAGTCAAGAAGTAGCCTGGGGTTTTCACAGCTTGTGACCAGCAGAACCAGGACTGACATGAGGTCTCCTTGACCTCAGAGTGTTCTTGGCTGCTCTGCTGCCCCATAAACCAGCCCATCTTCTGCTCCTGGAAGACTGCAGTCCTGGGGACTCCACCATCACTGTGCCCCCTTACCCCACTACCGAGATTAAGAAGTCTTTCAGGGGTCTTTGGGTCTGGATGCCATCCCTACATTTCTTCTGGAACCACCTGAACAGAGTGATTTTAAAGACTCCCAGAAAAGGTCTGCAATGTTCTTTCCTCGTCCACTCTAGCATTTAGTGACCCTGGATGCCTAGAGTGTAGTTGGTCTTAGGTCTAAGGTTAATCCCCTCGTTTGCAGTTGGTGAGATTCCCAAACAGATGATGGGGGCATCTTTGATGTCGGGAGGAACTTGTTGGATAAGACACACCTGATCCTCAGGATGGTCAGTGAGGCTGTCCAGGTCCAGGCAAGTGTGACCGGCTTCAGACAGGAAGGTACTGGCTTCCCCACCCCCGTTTGAACTTTCTTCACCTCAAAGACCTCCTGGTGTGTGGAAGCTCAGCCCTGTGCTTCTCACCCAGGGAAAGGACAGAGGCTAAGCATGTTCAGTTTGGTAGCCAAGAAGCTGGCCTCTGGGCTGCCCTGTCTCTCCCATCTTGTGTGGGAATTCCTTTCTGCAGCCAAGCTCGCAGCAGCCACATTCTCACCTCCACCTCCCCCGCCACAGGTGTGACCTCAGCACAGAAGTGACTGGGCTGCGACACCTCCCCTGGCTCATACCCGTTCCCACAGGTCAAGCCCAGGCATGAGCAGAGGCTGAAGCACCTCAGATACAGTAGTGAGGCGCAAGGGAGGGTTTGATGCTGCGGAGACAGCACGAGAGTGGGCAGATCAATGCCAGGCGACTTTATTGTTGTGTGGTTTCCTGAACCACACCAGATGCGGATTAGGCAGAGGGCCTTTGTTCCTCAGGGTTTACTGACTCTGAGCTCTGGCTAGACTCACAAATTGCTGCCAGAGTGACTCTGAAAGGAAGAGCAAAACAAGGGTAGCAATGAGGGAGGGGCCAGGATAGCGTGACCTGGCTGCTCTGAGGCTCTTCCGAGAAGGACAGAGGGAACTCTCTTCAGCGTGACAGTGGAAGGGGCGATGGGGCAGTGGGTAGGGTGGGAGTGATGAGGAGCCTGGCTTGCATTTGGATTGTCCAGCGAGGCCTGGGGCTCTACTGCCCCCACTCTCCTGGCTCTGCCCCGCCCACCACACTGCCACTCCAATGCCAGTTGATATGGGCGAAGCTGCCTGCAGCCTCCAGTTTCCTTGGGCAGGTCTGGTTCTGCATTTTGCTTTTAGAAATCCTGTTACCAGCCCCTGCACTTCCCACCTCCTGAGAAGACCTCAGCCTTATCTGACAATATATTCCCGAGCTAAATAAGACTCCCTCTTCAACCCTACCGGAGCCCAAAAGTGAGTTGAAGGACATGTGCTGGCGAGAGAGAAGGTCCCTTATCTGCTTTTCTGGTGGTTTGGAAATTCCATCAGGGTTCTGAGGCGCATTTGGGTAGGATTTTAATCCCAATTCCTCCTGCTCGGTGGGTAAAACTTCCATAAAGTCACCCCAGTTTCCCCTGGGATTAAAGCTCTGCTTGCTCTGGGAGATTTCTGTCTGGGGGATAAAGTCTAAGACTCCTCTGCATTTTTGTCCCTTTCCATCTGGACACCTTCCCCTCCTGTCACAAAATATCTGGATGTGTACCTGAGAGGGCTAGATCTTCCTTCCCCACCACCTTTGACTTCCGGGGGGATGTGACTGCATTGCTCAACTGTTCTGTGTGCTCTGGGGTGGGGGAGAACGAGGAAGACATTGGAGCTGGCCTTTGGGGCAAGCTGGCTCCCATGAAAGAGAGAAAGAAACAAGCAAGACAGGAGGAGCTCTGAGAAGCATGAACCCTACGGGGACTTAGAGGATGGTGATGGCTCAAATTCTGTGTCAAAGGGCTCCAGCCCAAGGCAAGACCAGGTCTGTGTGGGTCCATTTGGGGAAGGAATTTGGAACTATTTGGGGTAGAGGGGAAAGGCAGGGTTACCAAATTCCCAGGGAACAGACAGAGGTAGAGAAGTCCTGGCTGAGGGCCTTGGTGAGACTTTCAAGCCTAGAAAACAGGAGATGCGGGAGCTTCCTGCACAGTACCAGAGGCATCCCTGGGATTCTCAGGATCGTGGTGTTTTCCCATGACCCTCTGCAAACAGGAGCTGCTCTAGGCCTCTCTGATGTAGGTGAATCTGACTTTGATTTGGCTCAGGGTGGAGACAGGGGCATGTGGCATAAGGCAAGAAGAATGGAGCTTGACTTTTCTGAGAGGCAAAGACACTGAGCAATTCACCCCCTATCTAAGAGTGAAATCAAGTGATGTCTGAGAGTTTGGAGGGCTGGTCAACACTCCCCACTCAGCTATGGAGAGGGTTTGAAGACCAGGGAGCGAGGCTGCCCAAAGCGATCAGTTCCAGGGTTGCAGTCTCTGACTTGTGGCTTCATCAAAGTTTGAGGGACAGAGCATCATGTCAGCTCAGAAAACCCCACCAAGCCTGACTTTGGTAAGTAATGCTGGAGGCCTTGATGGCTAACCATGACAACCAGCTTGTCTTCATGGCTCTCTTTTCTCTCGGTTTCTGCCACCCATGTGCTGTTACCATGGCAGCATAATGAAGCCTGGTTCTGTCTTTGGTGACCTCACTGGAACAATTGGCCTATTTCCCTTAAAAATACAGTCTTCTCTCCTTTGTCCCCAAGTTCATTTTGCAGTGAGAAGGGCAATGACCTATCCCCAGTAACATGATTTCATTGCTGTCAAATATGGCCTGATGATACTTCTTTTACAGAGCTCTAAAATGCCACCTACTTTCTTACTCTGAAGCTCACACTAGGTTTGGCCTGTTTTGGTCCCTGTGCTGTTGTTTTAGAGCTGCATCATAATGTTCTTTACTCTGCAGGGCTTGCAATAGTCTTTGGCCAAACATCATGCAAGCCTTACCCCCAAATGGACTTCTCAGGGAAAGAGATAGTATGGGATTGTGGGGAGGGTTCATAGGTGCCATCAGAGGAATGATGTCTGTCTACAGAGTCTGTGACACGGTTCTTATCAGCTGCTCAGGCCTAGGGAAATATTTACTTCACACAGCTAGGTTCTTGAGGGTGTCAGGAGCACATGACGTGGAGAGTGCTTGAGTTTAAAGCTTAGAGGGTTTAGACTCCATGACACAGGAGACCCCTGGACCTACAAAGGCTCTTTCACTTCCAGTGTTTCTCAGCCACACAAGCAGTCTCCAAGATCTGCCCTTCTGCTGCCAAAGTCAAGAAGGGCGGGTCCTAAAGTCTCTATTCCATGGGCCGACCAATGTCGATGCCTCTCCCAGGGCCCTCCTACAAACAATCTCAGGGAGAAGGAAAATTCCAGAATACAGGCTAGATGCTAACTAAGTCTAGCCTGTGTATTACATATACATCAAAGTGTCAGCATTCCCTCGCTGTTAATTCTGAGAGAAAACTCACATGACGGAGAGCCTTAGAGGAAATCTCAAAGCAATTTTGCTTCTGAGCGTTAGTCTCTGAAAGCTCAGCTTGGCCCAGAGGGCATGGCCAGGATTCATGACTCTCTCTGGTTGCTCCCATCTGAGGGCCACAGCTCTGGACCGAGGCCTTTTACTTCAGAGGGATCCAGATGCAGAGCCGGCCAGTGAGAACTCGAGTCTGTTTTTTCCCACAGTCAGTGAGGAGCACAGGAGGCACCACCAATATAGAACATATTCTGAGAATGTCTTTCCTGGGAGAATTTAGCTTCTGAGTCCATGTTTGAATGACTCATGGAATTGTTCACTTTTTATGCCTGTCAATTTGGCATTTCTTGGTACCGTAATAGGTGATAGCTGCATAGTACCCCTGAAACCAAAGGACCAATCTGGTCTTTAAGAAGACCAGAATAACCCCATTGCACATTTTCAAGGTGGTATCTTTAGCCATCTTAGTAACTTTATTGGGTCAACTACTTGACCAACTGTCGTCCCACATGACTTGATCAGTTTTCTGGGCAAAACATCAGTTTCTGTAATATGATTCTCGCTTAATTTGAATCCCAAACTTACAGAGAAACCTTTTCTCTTGCTCCAGTTGTTAGATAAGTGATGTCGTGAGGATCAAGTGCTCCCTTTTTCATTGGCTACAGCAATGCTTCCCTTTGGTCTCATGAGATGCTTAGAGCCCATCAAATAACTGGAGAATATTGCATGGTATAGCCACCTCTTGTAGATTCACAATGCACATTAGGATATTAAAGGACCTGAAAAGTCCTGCTTTAAATAAACCTTTCTGTCCTACCACTTTCCAAATCTAATTAAACATATAATGCTCTTCACTTGATACCTATTAATAGACTTACACACACACTTTAGGAAACACTGAGTTATGGTGTGGTCAGAAGCTATTTGAAGAAAAACCAAGCAGGATATATTAATCAACTTCTAACTTTCTTATATCAAGATGAACAACCACACCCCGACACCTTTGCCCTGGTGTAGGTTCAGTCCCTCACTTCTGCCTTCTGCTTTGCACAGAGGCAGGAATGATTCTGGGAGCTGGTGGGTAGGTGCTCTTATGAAGAGCAGGACATCTTCACTGTGCTGTCTCAGAAGAAAATGGTAAGTCATTAAGACTTCAGCACTAAAGCTGGCCACTCTCCCAGGCTGGTGGAGGTGACATCATCTAGTGGTAGACACAGAAAGGAAGACCTGGAGCCCAAGCTCAGCACTACCACTAGCAAAATGACTTGGGGTAAGTTGCCTTCCCTTGTTTCGTATTTGTCTCTGAGCTTGCTCTTCCTCAGGTAAGAGACCCTACCTAGACAGGTGTCCCAAATGCCGTGTCCCCATGAATCACTGTTGTCTCCTGGGAGGGGGCATCTTTTGGTTCTTGGGTCCATCTCTCTCCGCTGAGTGTCTCCGTGTATCACATGGGAAGAGTGCCCTTTGCCCCCTCCTGAAGGGCTGGGAAGCTTGAAAGCAAGAGGGGGTAAGAGTGACAGGGATGGCTGCCCTTTGGGGTGGGGGTTAGTGAATTTCTCTGGATGAGGAAGGAAGCAGATACTTGGGGGTTAACAGACCCTCTCTGTCACAGTTGGACAGGGCCAAGCGGGAATTCTTGGCAAGATTTCCGACTTTGATCTCAAGAAGGCAGTTCTGCCTAACAAATAGTATGAAATGTCAAAGAATAAATGTTAAAGCTTGAGGGGTCACTCTCCTGGGAGTTGCTGGGGCTAGCTAGGGAGGGAGAGGAGGAGGGAGAGAGGGACACAGCAGAATCCTTCACATAAAGATTCCGACTTGGTTTTGTGATATTTAAGAAGAAAGAAAACTCTGAATTATTTATAGCACAGAAGATGGAAGCAGGCTGTCGAGGAGTGGCCAGGCTTAAGATGATAGTTCACATTCCGTTATTTAGCTGCCTCAGCCTTGAACTGGGGAAGCTGTTCTTGTTGGTGACATGCTATTGACCTCTCCTTGAGTTACCCATTATTATTATTACTATTATTATTTTAATGGAGAAGATTAATGTCCTTGGATATGGGAGTTGTGGGGAGGTAATCCCTGGAAATGATTGTTCCAAAGAGCAGGGGGAGTTATCTCTTTCTTTTAAAGGGTCTCCAGAATGTCCTTTACCATCTCTTTCCATCCCCATCAGCTTCCAGCCTGTGCCTCTTCAAACAAGGATTCAGGGGACCCCTGCTCCAGCATGAGCGGGAAGCATCTCGGTTTTGGCCTGACTACCAATTTGCCATGTTGATCTGGGAAGGTGGATATTATCTCTCAGTTGTTCCATTTGAAAAATGGAGGCAATTGTCATATGCCTTTTTATCATATGAATGATGCCATGTGTTCAAATACCTCAGTACCTGGTTGGGGGTGAGCGGGGAGAGAAAACAGCATCCACGTTACGTGAGGGGTGAGGAAGGAAGGAAAGAAATTAAAAAAGGGAAAATCAGAAGTGATGGAAGGATTGGTGCTAAAGCCAGAGGAAATGGGGTCTTTCATCTATCTGTTTATTTTGCTTAGTGATGTTGTGTAGATGTTAAAAAAAAGTGCTTCTGATTGATAATCACGTCTATAGCATGGGTAATCGAAATCCACTGATAATCTGAAGATTGCAGTTAAATTTAAAATTACAAACCTCAGATGCTCTCTCTTCCCTCTCCACAAATAGTGTAAACATGCTCTCAGTCACTCTCCCTCTAATTGTTTTTGCACACCTTTGACGCTGTCAGAGATGCAAACAAATGGAACCAATTTTGGGACAGGTTGGGGATGTTGAGGTGAGGCTAGTGCAAATCAGATCATTGGAAAACCTTCAAACAGGTCTATTGTATTTGGGATGTGTTGCTTTTATTGAAAATATTAGTACTTCTGCTTTTTCTTCTAGACTTGTTTTTTTCCACCTCAAAGAACCTAGAGAACGTTTTGCAGTTAAAATGTCACCGTGACACTCCTGTTATAAAACTCTGAAAATGTACTTATTTTTACACTCGGTCACTTACTCTACCTCTCAGAAAGGTCTTCCAAATATTTTTCCTCCACTTCGTACTTTCAACCATGTAGAAGCGTGACCAGCCTTGTTGCTCTAGGGCAGTGGTTCTCAAACTTCTCCCTTTATACTCTTAAAAATTATGAAGACCCTTGAGAGCTTTTGGTTATGTGGGTTATGTTCATCTATATTTACTGTCATTGAAATTAGAACTGAGAAACACTTACAAACACAAGCACACACACATTCCATTTAGCCATGAGAGCAATGACATTGTCACATGTCAGGAAGCCCCTGGAAAAACTCTGTGTATACCTGTGAGAGAACAAGAGTGAAAAAATGCATAGACCATCTTAGCATTCCTAGGAAAATAGTTCTGATGGGTGGATCTTCTGATAGGGTCATGGGGCCACGAGGGGTCGCTGGACCACATTTTGAGACCTGCTGTTCTAGGGAAAACTGAGGCACAAGCAGATTCTGAAATCAAGTCTGCGTTCCTTGGTGCCAGTGAATGATACCAGTCATGCACTTTGCTCCAACTATAGGGCTCCATCAGAACCCTGTTTCTTCATGCATACGTCACCAACTGCCCCCTGAGTGCCAACTCAAACCCAACTGGACATATACTGAGGTGCTAGGAATGTGGGAAATATACAAGAAAGACTTCATCTATTATAAAGAAAACTGAGTGGTGGATGTTTGCTTGCTCTGGAGAAGGAACGTGGGCTTGATGTAGCAGTAAACGTTACTGGATGATTGAAGAGACTCAGCATGAACAGAGTTTGCAAAATCGTGGTGGTGAAAGCAGGAGGAATGAATGGCAGGGGGATGAAGAGAATTTATGATCAGCACCTTGCAGGTCAGAAGTCCCATCACGTGCAGCATAGCCCTCCTTGTGCATCACATTTGGATTTTTCTAAATAACAGGTGGGGCTCAGCAGTGTTCTACTACGTCCCATAGGAGTGTCTATTTAAGTTTAGAGATCCTGGCCCCTCCCTTATTCTCCTAACCTGGGCAGCTTGGTAGAGGAAGAGTGGACTATGAAATGCGTAATGTCTTAGGGAGCCTCCTGGGGTTAACTCTGTGCACACATCAGGCAGAGGGAGCTGACCGACTGTGGAGTCCTGGGTGTATGGCAGTGTTCCTGCCTCCTCTCGTTTTTACCTTTATACCCAGAACTATCACTTATACGCTCAGGATCAAGAACTGCTCTTAGCTTATTCTGAGGACCTTTTTGTCACTAGTATTTCACAGTCCTCACCAGAAGAGTAATGTCTTTCAAGAACGCCTCTAAGATCGTGAGCAGATGTTGGTTCATCCATTCACCCTTCAAACAATTATTGAGCATCTGCTCTGTGCTATGCACTCTGCCACTAAAGGAATCAGTTGTATTTCCTGTCCTCAAGAGCTTCATAGTCTAGTGCAGTGGTTCTCAACTGGGGGTGCTTGTCCCCCAGCAGACATATGTGGACACCTTTTTGATTGACACAACTGAGGGTAGATGCCACTGACAGCCCCTGCAATAAAGAGTTATCTGGCCCCAAATGTCAATAGTGCCAAGGTGTGAGAAACTCAGGGTAGTGGGAACACAGACAGGTATCCCTTAGTCTTGGAGAAGAGGGATCCATACTTTTCAGGGTCCTTCTTCAGTGGCAAGGAGCCCAAGGGCCATGGGAAGTGACCACCTGGAGCCTGGGCCCCACCCGCCTTCTAGACTATGTTTCAGTTGCCTAAACCACAATTCCTTACCAAGATGGCTCTTAGCCCACCTGCAGGACATGTGCAGGCCTCTCCGTTGGTCCGTTCTCCTAAGGATGGGCTGTACTGCAGGTGTGCACACTGCTAAGCCCAAGGGTGGGCCAAGGGGCTGCTGTTTAGGGGCAGAGAGGAGTGTGAGCGTGGGGTGGTTCAGGCTGGGTGTGCACATACATGCACATGAGATCCCTTTTGCTGTGGGATGGAGAAGAAGAGCAGGCAGGGGGCCAGCTCTCTGGCACTACATGTCCCAACTCATAACTCCAAGGAGCCAGAGATGTCTAAATTCATACCTGGCCCTTCAGGCCACTGAAAATATATTTAACAAGAGGAGAGGATGTACCTTATTTAATAGTGTGTTAGCTTGATTTATAACTTCTAAATCTTCAGACACGTGAGATGTGGGCTTCTAATTATTCTCTTGTCCAGGTCCTGCAAATGTAAGGGACAGGCCTGGTGCAGACAAGTGAGTAATTATGAAGCAGTGTGATGAAATTATGCACAAGGTAAGCATAGAGGAGGGACACAGTTATTAAATATAGTTCTTAAAAATACTGAATCATAACACCTGTTTGCAGCTGTATAAATAGAAATGGCAGTTCAGGGAACCTCACAATCAGGATGATCCGGTAAGACTTTCAATGTTCCATCATTTAGAGAGATGTCAGTCTCTTTGAGTCTTTGGAGGCCTGATTCCATTGCCACAGCTAAATACCGTGGTCCTTTGGCAACCTTGGGTTGCCCGAGGCAGGCATCCTTCCTGCTGGACCATCTTCATGCCAGGGCAGTGCTCATATAGTGTCATGCCCTTGTCAGGTTGCCATGGAGACTGATCTCGAGGTCTCCAAAATTGATTGGTATTTATTGGGGATCTGCAGTTTTCCGGATGCTGTGACCAGCATTATACAGAGAGAGAGATGGGCTGCACCCTCCCCTCCCCCATTTGTAGAGTATTGGGAGGTTATTTTTCTGTAACAGAGAGGTAAAGACCCTGGAGAAATTGAACGGGAAGGATGTTTTTTTTTCTTCTTCTAATAACATTGTATTTTTTTCTGATTACAAAAGTAATTTGTATTCACAGTAGAAAATTCATCGAAATACAGAAAAGCACACAAATACATAAATTATCCACCATCCCATCACCCAGAGACAACACTGTTAACATTTTAGCTTTCTGCCTTCTAATCTTTTTTATGTACTTATTTAATTATTTAACAGAATCATATCATTCTTTGTGCACGTGCACACACACACACATTATTTTGCTACTTCCCTTTTTTATAAGATTGTTTGCATGTGCCATTTAACTAATCTTTTGCAGTATTAAAATTTTTTGTATAGGTAATATATTCACTTGGTTCAAAAATACACACACACACACACACACACACACACACACAAAGACTTGCACACCAATGTTCATAGCAACATTTTTTAAAATAGTTAGAAAGTGGAAACAACCCAAATGTCTATCAACTGGGGAATGGATAAACAAAATGTGGTATATACATACAATGAAATACTACTCAACAATAAAAAGGAATGAAGTACTGATACGTGCTGTAACATGAATGAATGTCAGAAATGATATGCTAAGGGAAAGAAGCCAGACACTAAAGATCCCATTTTGTATAATGCCATTTGTAGGACACGTCCACAAGAGGCAAATCTATAGAGACAAAAAGTAGATTAGTGGTTGCCTAAGGCTGGGCTTGGGAATGGGGATTACCTGTAAATGAACGATGAAAATGTTCTAAAACTGGATTATGGTGATGGTTGCGCAACTTGGTAGATTTGCTAAAAATCATTGAATTGTACATTAAAATGGGTGAATTTTGTGGTATGTAAATAAAACCTCAATAAAGTTTATATATATAACAAATATATGTAAATATAATAAATATATATGTAAATATATATAATAAATATATGTATGTAATTGAGGTATTATTTACCTCAATTATTATATATTTTATATATATATATGAATTCTTCCTACACCTGTCCGTTATCTGCAGGTTATTCCTACCACCACCACCATCACCACACAGGTAACCACTGTTATCATGCATCCTTATGAATTACATTTAAACAAATTATGTATAAACAAATATGAATATATGTTCTCATTTTCCCTCCATTTTGCACATATAATACATATCATACATATTATTCTGCAATTTTTTGTATCTTCCCTGCCAGTTTCTTGGAGCTCTGGAGCTTCCCCATTCTTTTTTTTGAGATATATACTATTCCATTGCATTGGTGTATACAAATTTAATTTCTTTACAATATTTTGCTCTTATAAATAACTGCAATGGATTGAATCTAAATATACTAAACCTAAATAAATATGGTTGAACCTAAATATAATATTAATATAAGCCCAAATCACCCCCATAGGCTATTTGGTGTATCTATTTTGTATATATAACCAATATAGGTTATATCAATGTGTACCCTCAGTAGTAATAAATCAGAATGAGGTTCCTCATAGCCTCAATAAACAGAGAGTCACAGCATGATTTTTAATGGCTAGATAATGTTCCATCGTGTCTACATATCATATTTATTTCACTAGCCCCTATGTTTGGAAATTTGGATTATTTTATGAACAACAGAGCAGGTATTTCAATACTTTTGGTAGTTAAGCTGAATGAGGGAGATGGCTGAGTGGCAGTACCCACTGGAGGCGCTGTGTGTCACTGCCTTGCGGCCCACTGCAGACACCTCTGAGCGTTTAGGTTTCCCCAAGCAGGTACCCGGTGGGCTCTCATTATAGAGAGCTGATTTCTTGTAACTGAGAGCTAACTTAGGGAAAACCATCTCCTTCTGGAACATGGTGGCTTCAGAGCTCAGCAAGCCAAGTTGGTGCATGTAGGAGCCATTACCTTTGCCCAGGTGACTTCAAAGTGCTGCCAACATCCCTATAACGTTGCTCTCCAAAAGGCTCTTCTGGCCAGAGCTTTGCCACGTTTTAGGGTTGAGGAATCTGTGCTGCACAGTCCAGAAATGTTAATGGGATTCTGAGTGAAGCCTCTGATCTCACATGTCATCCAGATGGCTAACCAAGCATGGCACCTTGACTTTCTCAAGGTTAGAGTGAGGGTTAGGAGGCAGTACCCATGTATCCTGACCTCCTGCCCTGGCCTTTAAGCAGGTGGCCTCCTGGGAACATATTGAGTGGAGCATGACAGTAGAGATTGAAGCTGGCTGTATAAAAAAGGCCACAGACAATTCAGAGCAAGACATTTCCAGCCAACCCAGTGATCTGCGCTTCAGGCAGAAGAGGGGTCCCAACTGGAGAGAAGTCAACCAGCTGGAGTAGATTCAAGGAGATAGCAACAGGAAAGATGAAGGGGCAGAGAGATTGATCATGAGGTTATCTAAATCTGCAGCTTTTGAGGCCAAGTGGTAGCCATGTTTTCTCTGTTGCAGCTCTCAGTGGTGACAGCAAAGCCCACGCTGCGGTTCCAACATGCCTCCTCCTCTTTTTCTAAAAGGGCCCTTAGCATCCTTCTGAGGTGGGCATGGGACAGCAGCTGACCACGAGGGGAAATTTACTCTCCTCTTTTCTGAGTTCCTTGCTCTTGTCTGCTGGAGATGAGGTCCTGGGGAAAGGAAAGGTGCATGGACAGCACAGCAGATGATACAGAAGGAACCCGAACATGTCGGGGCACAGACAAGCATAAGGTGATGACATTGAGGATCAAGATCTGGTGGCAACAGGGAAGGGAGAAAAAAACTGAGCCTGGGAGGAGCATTGAAGTCGAGACCAATGAGTGCAATTAGGTTTGTGTCACTTCCTACAGCCCAAGCAAGCTGTTCGTTGGTCATCTGTTAGAGGTGGCGGCCAAGATGCCATATGTATTCCAGCATCCCTGGGTGCTGGCTCTTCCTATCTGCCAGGCTGAGGGAGGGACAATGGATACTAGCCCTGGAAGCCCATTCAGGCATGTGTAGCCCACCATATGAGGCTCTCTGGCAACCTGCTAGAAACCAGGGCAGCTGAGAATCAAGGAAGTACAGGATGGGAAGGAGCTCTGAGAGACTGCTCTCTTCCCTCTTTGCAACAGGATTGCAAAGAAGCAGTTGTAGGCGACTGGAGCAGGAGTTAGCCACTGATGGCCAGGCCAGAGGGAGGGCTGGTGCCCTCACCAACATGCTGGTGTGCATTCATTGTTTTTTCCATCTAGCTGTGCCCTTGGCAGGACCTACACCAGCTCAGGAAGAAGGGGCTCTCAGAGAGCATGGTGCACACCCAGGAATCGGCCTTGCCGCTGCAGCCACTTCAGACCTGGCTTGCTTCCTCCCTGCCTGATTTCTCCCTCCTCCTCCCCAGTTCCTGCTGCAGCTGGCGTGCCAATCTGCAAATCTGCTAATGCTACAGTGCCCAGCACAGTGGGTGCTTGATAAATAGTTGTTCATTTTTCAAAAGCGATTAATGCATTAATTAAATGCTCCTTTCCTTTTAAAGATCTCCCAGGAAGGAGTGTGTCCAGTTTTCCTGGAAGTCCACCCTTACAACTAACTGAGGTTTTTTATGCCTTGGTGGCACACATTCTCTTAATGACATTCAATAATTTAATGAGTGTCTAAACTTAATGAAAGTGCAGGGCTATGCATCAGGGTTACAAACATGGTTCACATCTGGTCGCTGCTTCACAGGGACATGGCCATGCACAATGAAGTCATACACCACATTGTGATAAGTATCTGTACGTTCTGGGCTTCCTGGAATTCCAAAATCCTGATCATATGTCACTATCCTGTCACTATGTCTGACAAGATAAGTGAGCACCCCGAGTCCTGGGGAAGATAGCTAATGATGAGAGAGCTCACATAAGCGTTGGTTAGGCTGTGAAGGACTTGAGATGCCCCTGTGTTGAATGAGGACTAAGAGAAAACTGTTGTATTCGGGCATCAGGAGGTCCCCATGACTTTGTGACAGATGGGTCAGGGAGGGAAGTGGTAAGAGTGTAAAAGCTTGAGACATGCGCTGAAGACTGGAAGATGGCCCGAGTAGGTAAACTGCCTGTCAATGAGTCTGGTGATGAAGGGGACGTGGGAGAAATTTCCAGGGGAGGTAGGGTCAAGGAATGCTTTTTATTAGGATGGGGTGGGAAGTCAGTGGGAAGGAGAGATTTATAGTATTGAACAGAGGGAAAAACTAGTTGGGACAATACCCAAGAAGTCAATGGAATAAACTGAAGACACGAGCTTGGGTGGAGGAGTTAACCTTGGAAAGAAAGAACTGTCAGTTCATCTAAGATATGAGGGAAAGATAAAAATGAGGTAAGTAGAATTGAAGAGAGAGGGAATTGAGGGACTTTCTTTCTATTTCCTTAGCGAAGTAGAGAACAAACTTACCGAGGGTGAGTCAGTTCGCACTGAAGGAGTTTTTCTGTGGTCCCCTTGGAAGGAAGTCCTGGGTCAGTCTTGTTTGGGAAGGGGACCCAGATATTGATGAACTTTCATTTATAAAGGAGGCAAAACACTGCCTATTTCCATTACTGTGAGTTTTGGCTGAACTCAATTTCTCTGCACATTTGATTTTGGCTGCATCGCAGCCAAATTTGGGGTCTGCTCTTCACTTCACCAAGTGGGATGCAGCCAGGGAAATACAGCAGGCAAACTCCTGCATCCTCAGTTTCCCACTATGCTGAGAATTAAACTTGGCACCCATGGCAGAATATGCTGGCGCCATATAAGGACACCCACCTGGTGTCCCAGAGATTGAGTGAGGTTCCACGCCTGGCCTCCTCCTAGCCATTACCCTTGAAGAGGTTCATGGAGCACACCTAATGGCAATGTGGAAAGTTCAGGACTTTCCAGTTGATGAAATGGCCTTTGTTTGTCTGTGTCAGTGGTTTAATGAGTTAATGCTGTGATCAAGGACCAGCCTGAGTGTAGCGCCTCAGGTTGAGGAGAAGGTGGGATTCCTGAGGTTCTGATTTTCACTAACTTTGGCATTCTTGTGTTTACTGGTAGAATCTATGCTCAGATGACTGTGGCCTTAGGCTCGATATTAATTCAGAGCTGTGATTGCCCTCCTGCTGGGCACTGTCCTGGTTTAATAACTACCATGTCTGCCTTGGTTTCAGAATTCAATTCTGCTGAGGCTGCAGCCGCTTTGGCTGGTGCTAGATCTCCAGTCCTCACTCGATGTTTTCAGTCACAGGAGCCGTGAAATAACGATAGTAAAACCCACCAAGGCAGTCACTCATCTATTCAACGAATAGGTGTTGAGCTGCTGGGGTACAGTTCTGATGGAGACACAAAGAGCCCTAGCTCTTGTAGAGTTGGCATTCGACTGGGGAGACCAGATGGTAAACAGATAGACAAATAAGTCAGTAAGAGAATTATCTGATGGCAGTAGTGCTATGCATGAAAATTAAAACAGTGTCCTGTGATAGAAGTGACCCCTTGTAGTTGATTGGTTGGAGAGCAAGCATTCAGGGACAGGTGGTGGCTGCTGTGAGGGCTTTAAGGTGGCGCTGAGCTTGGAATGTATGAGAAGAGAAGGATGGGCAGTGGTATAGAGTGGAGGGGGTGGAGTGGGGTGGTGGAGGAGGGTCTGGTCATGGGGTCAGAGGGAAGGCTGTGTCAGATCCTGTGAGCAATGATAAAGTGAGTTTGGCTTTCTCTCCAAACTCAGACTTGAAGCAGAGGAGAGACACCAAGTTTCCCACTTCACTTTTTATTAAAGATGACCCTGGCTGGCTGACCGTGTTCCAGAGTGGGGGATGAGGGATGGCAGTGAGGTGGGGGGAGAATGGAGGCTCAGTTAGGAGAGCATTGCCCGGGTGAGAGATCATCGTGGCTTGGATGAGGATGGCTGTGGCAGGATGGGAAGAATTGGATCTATTGGGGATGTGGATAGATTTGAGAAACGTTTGGAGGCTAGAGTCAACAGGATTTATTGATGGGCTTGGTGGCACTGCGGGAAAGATCCATCAAGGAAATCTGGTGGATTGGGGGCTTGCACCACTGAGTGAATGGAAATGCCATTTCCCACACAGGGAGGCCCTGCAGGGCCAGGTGCAGGGATAAGAACTGAGGGTTCTCTTTTGGCTGTGCTTCATGTGAAAGACCACTAGACACCACGCAGAGATGGCAGGTAGGGATTTGGACAATGAGAAGGATTTCACAAGCCAGCTGACAGCTGAGCATCCTTCAGATGAAGTTGTTGGAGCCCTACCCCACATATTCATTCCACCTCATCTCTCCAAGGAGGCCCAGGGATGGGGTAGGCTGAGGTTGTCTCACTCTTCTTGTGAAAACTTCCAAGTTCCTGCTTTCACTGGGGTGGGGGAGTTTACAGAATGTCTCAGCATCTACATGAACCACTGCTCTTCCAAATTTTCATCCTCAATACGTGACACATGCCTGTTGTTCAGTGTTTTATGCTCATAACATCACTCAAATGCAGAGTTTGTGTGTAGACAGTGGCTTTGCTACAGTTTTGATGTTATGTGGGAAGGTTATGTGGTAGCAACACAAATGACCAAATATTGAATCATGGACATTTCTGTTCCTAAAAATCCTCCAGCCACCCCACCAACAGGCCACCCCTATGCTGCTAGGCTCTCCTTTTTTCTCTCTCAAGTTCTCCTTGCTCATGTCCCCCCAGAGAAATACAATCACTGCACTTCCATGTACAGAACAACTGAGTTCTTTCCTTACTCAGCACTAGCCTGCTTCTGTGTTTACACAGAATAATAATTAATGTGCTCTACTAAACAACGGGCCGTCTGCTTCGCGTCCAACCACTAGCAGCATGGAGAACTAGCAGGAACTTAAAATGTTTGCCTTCTTTCATAATCTCTGAGAGGCAAAGGAAGCAGAAGGAGATTTATTTCTCACTTATATGAAATATGTCACCCCTCCTGAAAGGACAGAGTGACGGCAGTTGGATGAGATGTCACCATTTATTTCCTCTGTGTTAACCTCATAGTAGCACAGCCATTACCATTGACGGAGAGCTTCCTTTGTTCCAGGTGCTGGGCTGGCTGCTGTCTACATATGACCTCATTTTAATCTTACAACAATACCATGGTACAGGTGTTCTTAGTAGCCCATTTCATAGATGGGGAAATTGAGGCTCCAAAAGTTAACACAGCTAGTGGCAGTGGAGGCGGGTTTGAGTCAGGCTCAGGCTCTTAATGACACCACACAACAATGACACCACAGGAAGGGTGCCACCAGCATAAATGTGCCCTCTGTGAAAGTGTGGTCATCATGACAATGAAGATCTTGACGGTACAATGATGGTAGCTGATGTTTAATGATGCTTGCCTAATTTACTTTTCCAAGTGTTTTACACATACTAACACATTTATACTCAAAATGCCTCTATGAGGCAGGCCCTATTATTATTACATCCTTTTTTACAGATAAAGAAACCAAGGACCAGAGAAGTTAGGTAACTTTCCCAAGATCACAGAGCAAAATGCTGGGTGTAGGCTGAATTTGATCCCAGGTGGTCTGGTTCCATAAGTCATGTTGAGCGGGGTTGGCCAGAGCCAAGCAGGTTGGATAAGAAGGCAATAAAAATCGCTGTTGTGCCTCAGCGACGGGAGATTTCTAGGCACAGCTAGAGAATGAGGTGTGGTGATCAGAGCAAGGCCAGCTTTCCTGGGTGGCTCTCCTCTACATGACCTCCCCACTCCCAAGTTGGTGGATGACAGAACTGGACTATTTTCCATCTGAATGTTGTGTGAAAGTCATTTTTAGATATATTTCCACATTTACGCATGAAGGAATTGAGGCTCAGAGAGAGTAGATAGTTTTCCCCCACGGCAGTCTTCCGGACCCCTCAAGATTCAGTTAGATGCCCCTTCCAGGTGCCCCGGAGTCCTCTCCTTACCCCACAGTGGGGCTTATCCCACTGTATTGGCATTGCCCAGTGACGTGTCTGTCTTCTGCTCTAGATGAGTGGGCTCCTGGAGGTCCAGGAGGGTCTCTTGTTCCCCACAGTGTCCCCAGCCCGTAGCCCAGTTCCTGACACACACTGTAACTTGAATGCACGTTGGTTGAATACATTATAGATTGAATGAATAGCCCCTCAGCAAGTAAGTGGGAGAGTCTGGGTTGGTGCCCTAGTTTCTATCACTATTAAAATGACCATTTTTGTTGAACTGGTGTCTTTTCTGTCTAGGACCACCACCATGCAGGGGACTGGGGTGGGCCAGTGGCCATACCTGCCAGGTAGGTTTGGAGCAAGGGTTCCTTACAGGCTGTCGTGGGTGGACATTTTCCAGCTCTCTCTTAACCAGGACCCAGACACAGAGCTGCTCCCTTGCTGACACACCACTCAGCCCCTCCAAAGGCTCCGTATGCCAGTGTAACAACTCCTCCAGTGACCTCCACCAACTGGGAGCTTATCATGTGTTACCCACTCTGGCTTCGCTGTGCCTTACCGTGGTCCCAGATCTCCTGATGCTCTGTAATAGACAGCAGATGACAAACAGCCTCCGTAAGCCAAGCAGGGGCCCCGTCTGAAGGCCTGTGGTCTGGAGCAATCAGAGTTCTCTGCAGCTGAAAGCGGCAGGCAGAGGCTTCTGTGGACAATTCCTGTTTTGGTGGGCAGGTGGAGTGGCTGTGTTCTCAGAAGAGGAAGGACCTTCGAATCTGTGCTCATCTCTGTGTCCACGGGTGCCAAGGCAAGTGAGCGTTTGTGAGGAAGCCCAAACTGAGCGATGTTGGATAAGAGAGCAGAAACGAATCTTAGAAACAGTGCTCACTTGGGGCCTGCCCATTCTGCTTTGATGGCCAGGGGTTCGCCGGTTTGAATCCTGGGTACAGACCTATTCACCACTCATCAAGCCATGCTGAGGCAGCGTCCCACATAGAAGAGCTACAACTCTACAACCATGGTACACAACTAGGTATTGCGGCTTTTGGGAGAAAAAAAGAAAAAGAGGAAGATTGGCAACAGCTGTTAGCACAGGGCCAATCTTCCTCAAAAAAAAAAAAAAGAAAGAACTAGTGCTCACTAGATGCCTTCTACTGTGCTAAGAGGTTTACAGACTAATATTATCTCTTACTTACAAACTTCTGAGGTAGATCACATTTATGAGAAGAGATGTCATCTCAGAGAGATTAAGTAAGATGCCCAATGTCACATAGCTAGTCAATAGCAGAGCTGGGTGTGTCTAACGCCAATGGTGGGCCTTTAACCACTATGGCATAAGAAGTGCACCATGCCTGTCCACCCCTGCTCTCCCATTCCTTCAGGACCAGGAAACAGCACTGTCTCGTGGTTCATTTTCCCTACCACACTCCTGGGAAATCTATGGCCAAAGAATTGCACATGAGAAATGAATGGACTTATAAAATAAAAAAATCAGACCCCTTGAGATTACTGTGCCTGTCAGGGAACTTATAAACACATTTTCAGGTGGTTTTATTTATTAATCTGTTTATTTCTAACATCCACTAAACTAAAACAGAACAGACAGCACACCAGGTGAAGAGCATGACACAGCTTTTCACACATGTTAAATCAGTGATCATGGACATTGCACAAGAAAGTCCATTTACCAAACTCTGGTCTGCTAGAAACTTTTTTGGGGGTCTCCTCACTTCAATGAGACATTTATCAAGTGGTTTTCTCTGTTGCAGATAACATTTATTTTTCCATGACTAGTCTTCAGTCCAAATATTTAATTCCTTCCTTATTTTATAACTTGGATATCCTAAATCATTCTGCCTAAGTCACGACCTGGAGTAATTGGAGATTCACATATGTGTGATCCAAAATCTCACAGATATGGAATAGTTATACAGGATGACATCCACGTGTAATTGACACAAGACACATTTGCAGGAGGAGGCCAAAGCTGCCTGGTCCTTCAGCTTCTGTACTTTTTGTGCTGGAAATGGGAAAATGGGTAAGTTCCCAGAGAAGAGACACAGAAGGAAAGGGCCGGTTTATAGGGTAAAAGAGGTGGTGTGGGAAAGGGCTTGTCTCACATAGTTCCTCTGGCTGCAGTCCATGGGGCCTGGCGGGGCTGTGCAAAGGGACGCGTGCTCAAAGGCTAGCCTCTCCGAGAGCTGGCAGGAGGGAGACGGCAGCCTGGGCCTGTGGCCCTGCTAGAGCTTTGCACCCCAGAGGTTCAAGGAGCCCTTCATAGCTGCCTGGGGAGCCTGTAATGAAGATCTATTTCAGAGAAAAAGAAAGCATGCACACACACACACGCACACGCACACACATGCAGAAAAGGTGGGACAGGACAAGAGCAGCTGCAGAAAGCAGTAAAGAGCAAGCCAGTCATGAAGGCCAATAACCACATGGAGAAGGGGCAGGTGGGCAAGGGGAAGGAAGAGCTTGTTTTCAGAGAAAGAGTGGAGAAAGGGGTGGTAAGGATCAGGAGAGGGAGGCCGCAGTGGCCTCTGGGGAAGATGGCTGCAGTAGACAGACGGTGTGTAGATGTCGCCATGTCAAGCAATGATCTCTTTTGAAAAATGAGAGGGGAGGAGTCCCCAGGGCCAGTGGGAGGAGGGAATTGGGGTCCACTTGCAGGGGATGAGAGCATGGCTTCTTGGGGGGCTCCTGAGTATGTCTTCTGTGGATTCCTGAGGCTGATGCCCCAGAGGTCCCCTCTTGATGTTTTGGGGACCACCCAAGTGTGTCCAGGCCTAACAATGAGAGGTGGCCAGTTGTCACCACCACAGGTCTAGTGATATTCAATAAGGTCTTCTCTCCTCACCTGATTTTCCACTAACAGTCCCAACAGCCGCTTGAGCCCCCAACTTCTGGGATCTTCCAAGGACTGGTAAGGAAAAAAATCAAAGCCCAAACTTCAATGTGGCTCTGTTTCTTTGGGCGCCTGGAGAACTAGAAAGAATGATCTTCTGATCCAAGGCACCATACAAGTGTTTGCTGATGACTTTAGCCAGTGCCAGAGGTAGCAAACTTGAAACTTGGTGAACTTGAATAGACCTAATCTGAGCTGCCAAGTCCACAGAAGGATTCCAGGGGTCAGGTAGGGCCACCCAGAATTCCACTAGTTCTGACGTTCCCCTTGGTTTTTGCAGAATTATAGGGTAGGGGGAGGATCAGGAGACAGGCCAGGAAACCACCGGCCAGTGCGTTTAACATCTGGTGTGGGGGAACTCTTGGAAGTCAGCTCAGAGGATGTGGTGGGAAAACACCTGGCAGAGCAAGCAGGCTTCGGCAGGGGAGGCTGGATCCGGGATCGTGGAGGCCGTGCGGAACGAATCTGCTGGCACCGCCAAGCTCAGGCTGCCCACGCCGAGGGCCCGCATGGCCAGGACCCACAGGCTCCGACCTCTGACCTTGAACCCCATCAGATACGGGGCTGAAGAGAGTGAGGACCAGAGCGGGGGTGCTTGGGGGGGGGGTGAGGAGGCCTGGCGGATGCCTTAGCTCCAGGAGTGGGAGCTGGAAGTGGGAACATCCCTCTTGGAAGGGACCCAGCCACGGACTCCCCAGGCCCCTCGACAGCCTCCACAGTCTGTGGATGTGGGCTTCAAGGGTCTTCAACAGAGTCTGGTCGAACGGGTGTACAAACACCGAGGTTTGGTGAAGGGAGACCTGGCCGGGTTGAATGGGGTGGGCACGCGGTGACCCCGCAGCAAAGAGCCCTTTGTGCCAACGGGACTGAAAAGGAAGCATGTGTGAGCTGAGCTGAGTCGGGAGGAGTAAGGGAGCTGGGGCTCCTGGGGCAGGGGGAGGATGTGGGGATTAGCAGGTGAGGTTTATCACCACCCCTCCGGACAGCTGGGGGAAGACAGGAAGCTACACTCTGGGTCACCAGAGCAGCCAGAGAGGTGTCTCCCTCCGCCCCCAGGGCAAAAGCCCTTTCAAAGAGGGCATAAGTATGTCCTACAAGGGCCAAATCATGTCCAAATTTAAGCCCTGTGCAAAGACGAGAAAAGAAGAGTCTCTTTTGAATAAAGAATCTCATGGTTGAGGGCCCCACATGGGGATATTCCTTTCAAAATTCTCGTTGACAGGGTGTCCTGCCTTCCTTTTCCTTCAGAACCATGGTTCACCTTCTCTCTGGGGCCTGAACCCTACCTCTTGCTTGGGAAGGACTGAAATTGAACCTTCCTAAAGAAAGCCCCCTAAGGTGGGGTTCCATGGCCTCACTGGTTACCCTGTTCGCTTCCTAGGGTACTTTGTGCCTAAGTCTTCACTCAGTTCATCGGTGGGGAAGGAATGAGAGGGAACAGACTTCTTCAGGCTTGGAGGCAGCAGCAACATTTTACAGCTAGTGAATGTGGGAGACTGTGGGCCTGTGCCCACCAATAAACCAGAATCCTGTGTCTCATGTCCCGAAAGTATACATAAAAATCTGATACTGGCCTTTACTAATGCCCTTTGCTTTAGTGAGGTAGCTAGGGTGTTTTGAGCTTGTTTTCTCTGAGCTACTCCCGGGTGAGTTGGATTTACGTAGGGAAACAGCAAAGTAAGCAGAGGTGGTCCAGGATACCTGTTTTTCAGTTAAGAGTAGATATCCTGAGGGGAGAGAAAGATCTTTTTAAAGAGGATTGAGAGAAGATCTTATGAAGAACATAGGATTAAAGCCAGTCTTGAGGCATGGGTTGATTTCTATTAGTGGAAGTGGGAGAAGCGTACCCCAGATGGAGGAATGGTGTGGGTAAGGATGCGTGGGAATGAACTCATGAGGTGGGCTCAGAGGACAGTGGATAACCAGCCTATTCATCTGTTGGGCCTATTTAATGCATTTAAGTAGGGAATTCGTGAGGAAGAAGCCTGGGGATTAGGGCCAGGTTATCAGAGCTCCCAAATATCAGAACTAAGACTAAAGACTAAGAACTAGGATTAAAGACTACCCTGAAGGCATAGATACTATAGGATAATGCATATTGAACACCTGCTATGTGCCCTTGCACTGTTCTAAACACCTAACACCTCTTATCTCACTTAAAGATACCACAACTCCATGCAATAGGCACTTTTTTTTTTTTTGGTGAGGAAGATTGGCCCTGAGCTAACATCTGTTGCCAATCTTCCTCTTTTTGCTTGAGGAAAATTGGCCCTGAGCTAACATCTGTGCCAACCTGTCTCTATTTTGTATGTGTGACGCCGCCACAGCGTGGCTTGATGAGTGGTGTATAGGCCTGACCAGGGATCTGAACCCATGAACCCCCGGCTGCTGAGGTGGAGCACGGAAACTTAACCACTATGCCACTGGGCCAGCCCCAGCACTTTTTTTTTTTTTTTTGTCTCCATTTTACTGGTGAGAAAATTGAGGCTAAGAAAGATTAAGTAATCAGGGAGGATCACTGAAGGTTTGAGTAGAGGGTGGGTGGCAGGAAGGAACTGGCATGTTCCTTTCTGAATCTCTACAGCCATTACTTCATTCAAGATGCTTCAAAAGCATCACTATACATGCATAATTTCATTGAATCCTCATGACAATTCAATGAGATGGAAATTTTCTAATTTTCACTCATGAAAACATCAAGGCTTGAGACTGGTTTAGTAAATTGCCAAATGCTGCCTCCTAAGATGTGATGCTGAATGTGAATTCATACCCAGTTCTGCCTATTTTCAAAGCCATGCTCTGCCTCATTTCTCTTGGTTTAAGCCTGTTGTTTATTTACAAGAAGTCCCCCTTCTTGTCGTCTTCTTTTTGTATTTCTTTTTGTATATTTGGATATATTGTTGCCTCTGACTATTCCAGTCTTATAATGCCCATTCCTCCCCCTCCTGCCTGAAAGGGGTCAGTTTCCTATTGGGTGCAAGATAGCTGGTAGTCATGGAGGCCAACGGCATGTTCCATGAGCGGGTGATTGTGATCCTTTGGTCTGCCCTCCTCTTGTTCACCCTGTGGTTCTCATAGGCGTTTCTGCTTCCTGACCTCAAGACTTCCTGTGTGAAGCTGTAGCCGCATGGCTCTATGGTGCCCTGCAGTCTACGTCTTGGCCCAGAGCTCCAGAGCTGGAAGGAACAAGCTTGAATGCATTAGGCTCTGTGTTTGCTGGTGAGAAACTATGATGTCACCAGATAGACTTGGGGGACAGAGTTAGATGCCAGGGATGAGAGGCTGAGGCAGCATCCCTAGACAGCTGCTGGAGGAGAAGAGCCTCTGGGGAGACTGAGATGCAGAATGAGCCCCTTGTATGGGCATTTCGAGTGGGAGTTTGTCACTGTCAAGTTGGAAAGGAAACATTCAGGCCAGAAAAGGGGGAGGAAGTGGGGAACTGGGCAAGTTAGAGGGACAGATTCCCAGTCGGAGTCTGAGCTTCATCTTTCAGCACCTAACTTCTCAATTCCAGATGCTTTCCTTGGGGGGTTCTTTTGCTCTTTACTCTTGGCTCGGGCAGTCAAGGCTTAATGAGAGCCAGAGGGGTCCTCTCACCATGGGAAGGGCCAACAGGACATGGAGTGAAGGAAGTGGGTGTGAAAAGGTAGGCTTGGTCAGGGGCGCCAGTGTCAGGGGCCCCGTGGTGTCAGTAAATGCCTGAGCTCATGGTGGTCCAGCTCTGGGAAGTAGCACCTGGGGGCAGGGACACATCTGAACTTTAGCCTCACTCTCTGAACTTCTTGTGTCAGGAAACGTGAGCTGGAAATAGCCCCAGAACAGACAGTCCTCTGCTGATCCTCTCTCTTCACTGCTTCCAGAAACAGCAGGGTGTCTTATTTATTTATTCATCTTGGTGGGAACACGGTGTCTCGGGGTCCGCTACCTCTAGCCTCAGGGTGCGCACGTGCCCTGGAGCGGAGACCTAGTGTTCGCTGAGCTTCCGCAGATGCAGACCGCAGGGGCACTTTGTTTAGAAGTCTGAGTGCTGGAGTCTGAGGGTTAGGATGTGGGTCTCACAACTGTCCTGGTTCAATGTGATCCTGGTTCCTGGGGCCAGTGTTGGAGCCAGGACATAAATAAGGCTGCTCTTTGGAACTTCCTGGATCCTGTCCTGTTCTCACTCATCTTTCCTTTCTTTTTATGACTCCCTCAGCTTTTCTCCTTCCTCCGTCTTTTTAGTGTTATCCCTGCTAAAGTCTCTAGCAGTGCTTTGGAGGGCGTTTTACTTAATTAATTCCTTCATCAAATATTTAAGGAGGACCTACTGTGTATTGGGCCCTGTGCTAGGCCCAGTCTACAAACTCAATAACACCTTATGTTGCCCTTTTGACATGAGCAGCTGCCAGCACCCTTCAGAGCCCCTTTACAAAGCCATCAAATTCTGAAAATCATGTGGCATGAGGAAGTCCCAATTCAGTGAGAAGAGCCTTTGGCTGGAACATAGGCTGGCCAGCAGAAACATCGGGGTCTCAGACAAAGACCTCTGAGTCAGCCTCATCCCAGGACAGCACTGCAGCAGAAGGTGCTGGTGTTCATTCAACCTGGAATCCTTTTCCATATCATTGTTACTCTCTTTTGGTAGATAACTGGGGACAAATTTTAAATTCTAGACCTCCGAGAAAAATTCTGCAGAGTTCTTTTGTTGGCTCTCCAGGCTTTGAAATATCTTCTCTTGATCCTTGACATGAACTCCGGAGGTCCTCTTGTTTTCCTAGCCTGTAAATCATCTAGGGATCACTTTGCAAGAGCAGTTATTGGGAGAGTTTAGCTCTGCTCATCTGTCCAGGTGGAGAGCTGGCTGGATTGGCTGCAGACCACTATAAAGGGTCTGTAACCGGCCAGGGGGCACATTTACTTGGTCATGCTCTTACCGAAGGGAAAATTCCACTTGCCCTGCCACGCATAAGCATGAGGTGAGACGCAGCCAGTGGGGCCATGAGAAGGGGTGAGGGCACGACTGTGATGGCAGGCAGAAATTCCTACCTCTAGCAAAGGCAGGGGTCCTGCCCTCTCAGCGGTCTCCTTCCCCCTCAAAGATTCCGAGCTGGCCCTCTATCTCCCTCCTGCCACATCAAAAACCCACAGTTGGAGCTCTGGGAATATTATTCTTTTCCATTTAAAGACATTCCATTTCATGTGTAATTAAATGTGTGGTATGGAATTAATGTTTTCTTCTGAGCATTTTTGGCAGCCTGAGACCCTAGGGTCTGGCCAGTGAAAAGAAAACACACACTTCTAGAGATCTTCCCTTTCTCTCCTCATTCCCTTTTCCTCCCTCTCCTGCCAAGAATCTCCCTCCTCCTTCATGCACGCAGTCACCCTCAGAACTCACCTTGTAATGTGAGAGCCCCCGAGGCCGTCGAGACCCTCTGTTCTTCTGCATTGGGGTCTTGAATTTCTGCCTTCTGGTGCCATCCTCATCTCCAGAAGGCATCCTCGCTGCTCGTGTTAAGCTTAGGTAGTGATGACCAAGGGTGGCAAGAATGAGTTCCATGATGAAATGACTCTCTCTGTGTCTTTATAGATGTGATTGATTTCTACTGTGAGTTCAGAAAGCAGTGTCTCTCTTTGCAGTGAGAGTTACAGAGACAACGGGGCTGTCATGACGGTAGGATGGCAGGTGACACAGACTTCTCATACTAGACTTTAGAGTCTTGTGGGCCACCCCTAACAGCTGGGTGATCTTGGGCAAGTTGCTTAATCACCTTGAACTTCAGCGTCCTCTTCTGTAGCACTGGGATAGCAAGTGTGTTTAAGAGAGTTGTGAAGATGAATGAGACAATGCATGGTGAGTGCCTAGCCCAGTGCCTGGCTCAGGGTGAGTGCTTGATCGATGGCAATTATTTGTATTATTAATAAGGGCACAAGGGGATAACAATAAGTTGAAAGAGACAAGCACAGCATGAGACAGAATTGATGGGGGAAAGATCTGAGAAGTCTCAGCAAGGATCCTAGGAACCAACTGGGAACTGGGTATTACCATGGGCCAGGGAAGAAGAGGAAGGCATGGTGGTTAGGAGAACCCATCAGGGGTAGCTAAGAAAGCAACTGGCCAGCCCTCTGGGGTGCTGGGAGGGCCTGCTTCTGAGTCCCTTAGACGAGCGCCTTCAGGGAAGGACGTCTCAGTGCTGCCCACATGCATGGCCTCCTGGTCGATAATTAGCCCAAGCACTGAGGTGACCCATGAATTTCTAGGAAGGCATTCTGCTTCTGACTGAGGGAGCATGCTGGCTTTTGGGGACTGACTTTGCTGTGTGACATACAGCAGGGTCAGGATCACCATTATTTATAACCACCAACCCTGGGAAATCTGGTTTTTCTCTACTGATCAATGGCAATCTTTAGTAGGTGTCTGTCTCTGCCTTTGAGGTCTTTATTCCGTTGTCTGACCAACCTCCTCCCACAAACTATTTTGGACTCTGAAGGGGAGGAGGTTGGACGTCACCATGGCAGGCTCGGACAGGCTGCTGGTGACCCCTTGAGTCAGCACTGGTTCCTCACTGAGCAACCTCATTCCACTTTGTTTTAGAAGAAAATCACCGTCCTGCTCCAAGTTTCTTTCTAAGCCACTATTTTGTTCTCAGGTAGATTGAGCTCTTAGTTAAAATGAAGATCTTGCAGAAAGGAAGGAAACATACTTCTGTTAAATGTCCATTATGTTTCAGACATTTCCTATTATCTAAAAATTTTAAATCAGTCCTCTAAACAACTCTGCCCAGTAGATATTCAACGGTCCCATTCTACAGATGAGGAACCTTCGCCCGAGAGAGGGTAAAGCACAGCTAGCAGCAGAGTAAGGATTCAGATACAGACCTGTCTCTGTTCCCACGCCCTCACTCTTTCAGCAACACCTTTCAGGGGGTTTTATGCTTCTTACTCATCCCTGGTTGGCAGGCTTGAATAGTTTATGCCTGTCACATCCCCGTTTTCCCAGAACATAGAGGTGAATCTGACAGTGGTCCCCTGTGTCTCTGGCCATGTCTGTCTGTCCAGTGGATCTGTGCAGGTCACAGAGGTACTGCAGGCAACCCTCTCTTTCCCCCAGGATGCGGCCGCCCCAGTGAATAGAGGCAGGCTGAGGGGATAACCACAGCACGCCCACTGACCTTTCAGGGCTCTGAGGTCTTCTGTGCAGAGGTGCCTGGTGACCTCCTTAAATTAGGGATTCTGCTCTAGGTAAAGCTTGCTCCACGCCTGGAAGACCTCCCAGAAGGGAATCCCACACACGTGGAATAGTTATCTTGGTCCTTGGTACAGAGGAAAATTTTTGAGTCATGACTGAAACACAGAAATCCTCATTCAGCGTTTGTGTCTGATGAACCAGCTGTCCTACGGGAATGAGAAGCTCTACGGGTGGCCTCCTCTGGTGGAACTCAATTGGTGGCTCTCTCAAAATAAGGAGGGAGGGAAGAGCCAGGCTGGAGGAGCCAGGAACCCTTTTCCTTTCCCAAAGATCCCTCCCCGTGGGATACCGGCCGCTTGCTCTCTCCACAGTCCCTCATTGCGGGAGATGGGGAGGTCGTCCCACGGCCGGGGCTGTATCTCCCTCTCTCCCCTCCCCTGCCAGTGTCCCGGCCTCTGAGCCTTGTGACCCAGACTCTGCTGGGCTAGCCAGCCAGGCAGTAAAAGGAGATTGATGCCCGCTCCTCCTAGGAAAATCCATCATGTTTTGGCGTGCAGGTCAGATGGCTTCACCAGAGGCAGCTCTGAGCAGCACTGTGTGAGCTAAAAATAAGTCCAAACAGTGGCCCAAATAGACACGTGGACGTCAGAAATGGAAATGGCTCACTCCAGCGGTTCCCCAGGGCCTGGGCAGCGCCCTTTCCTCCCACACCTTCCTCCCAGGGCCTCTGGGGGTGGGAATCTGCTACACTTTCCCTTGGGAAGATGCTGTGCTGGAGTCCCAGGATAAGCAGGTTAAGAGAAATTGGGCAGGAGCAGAAGAAGCATAAGATGGAGGGTTGTGCTGCTGTGGACCAGATTGTCTTGGTGGCCACAAAGTAGGGGAGGGCAGAGGAGAGGCAGCCTTGTGTAATGGAAGAACAGCGGCTCAGGAGCCATGAACAGAAGAGAGAGTCCTTCTTTCGCCATGCTTTAGCTCTGTGAACTTTGGAAAGTTACCCCCTGCCTCCATGTTCTTATCTGTGACAGGGGTACAACACTTATCTCTCAGGGTTATCGTGAGAATCGAATGTTGAGCAAACAGTAAGACTGGGCACAAATGAATCCGCTTTACCCTACTTCTTCCCACTTAGATTCAGGGAAGGAAGCTGCTCAGATCATGTTTTGAAGTCTCGAGTCTTGTTGGTACATGGGGTTGTCCACATGGAAGTGATTTTCCTGTTGGGTTTGGCCACGATCCAGCCTCTCTGTCGAATCTCCCTGGTTACCTTGCAGGGCTTTTTACCCCGGTGGCTGGGAGGAGGTTCCCTCCCTGGGGAGGATTCATGGGGGAATGGAGTCTGTTTTCATTTTCCATTGCTTCTGCTGCTCCTTTTCAGATCTCACCACCCCATCCATGGGCTGAGCTCACGTATTGGTCTCAAAATACTTCTCCCTGAAGACAACTAGAGTGAGCCAAGGCTGTTTTATTCTGAGCCACTAGATGTTTCCACGTCTCTGAAAAAGATCCGTTTGCAGATTTGGGGAAGACACTCTGGTCTGTGGGAGGCTTCTGCTCGGGCTTTTTCACATAGGGAGCAGATGAGTTTCTAGTAACATGGTCACCTGCGCCCTGCTGCGTTCAAGGACCACAGCTGTCAAAGCTCCCCCTTCGCACAGCCCAGGGTTTGCAGCTGCCGTCAGGCTCTCAACTCCTGGGAGGAAGTGTCGAGAAACGGCCCCCTGTATGCTGCTCCTGCTTGGCTTGTCTGAATCTTCCAGGGCCTGTGATTCTCGCTGCCAAGGGAGCAAGAGGAGATGGAGGATTCCAAGACGTGACCCAGGCACAGCAGTGGGACAGCGTGGCTCTCCATAGAGCTCCTCCCTTCTCATTCTGTACTCACTGTAGCTGAGTGAGAAGCTCTGGGGAGCTGATGAGGTCACCCAGCCCGGAGGTGGACTTAGGGACCCAGGTTTTCCTTTTTAGAGATGTGCCCAGAACATAAGAAGGCAAGAGAGGCATGATCTCCATCGTGTGGATGAGCAGTTGAGGCTCTGAGAGGGGGCTTGACTCAGCCTAGGCCACATAGCTAGGGAGGGGAGGAGCAGCCTGGAGGTAAGTCCAGGATTGCAGGCCTCCTCTCGTCTTTGGGCCACGGTGAGGCAAGACTAAGATATCGGTGTGCTTGGGACTTGTTGAGGCCAAGCTGCAAAGGTGAACATCTGTCGTCAGCTGGCTGATTCCTTACCCTCCAATGTCCTCCTGTTCCAGTGGTTCTCAAAGTGGGGTACCCGGACCAACTGCATCAACATTACCTGGGAACTCATTAGAAAGGCAAATTCTCAGGCCGCTCTGGGGGAAGGGCCCAGCACTCTGTTTCAACAAGCCCTCCAGGTGATTCTGATGCAGCTCAGGTTTGAGGACCACTGTTCTATTGCGATGCCGGAGGAGCCTGGGGTTGGGGTGGGGTCTGGGGCCGAAGGTGGCTCGTCCCCAAGTGGTTTGGCTACTCCGGCATGACCTTATGCTCTGGTTTCTAGTCCCATCTCGGCCACCAGTCGAGGACTTCTGACTTGGTCCTCATGTCCCCTTCTTGTAAAATAGTATCAATAATGATGAAAACTGACAAACACTGACATTTTAGAGGACTTAAAGGTTTACAAACCTTTACAATAAAGCTCATGTAGTGGGTAAGTAGAACTTGGATTATACCCCCACACCCATTTTACACACAAGGAAACTGAGACCCAAGATGTTTTATGAAGTGTGCAAGCCCGTAGTTTGTGGAGGATCCAGGCCTTGAACCCAGTACCCCTGACTTCCTATTCTTTACCAATCCCTGAATATTCAGAGGCACGGGCTTGGCCTTGCAGAGCTGCCATCACCAGCCCTATCTCCTCTCCAAGGCCACGCCAGGACGCTCACCTTGCAGGAAGCTGCGCGTTGTCAGTGGTCACCTGGGAATCATTATGCAGCAACGAGCAGATGGCCTCCCTCGAGAGGTCCTGACCTCCCATTTTCTCTCAGTGGGAGACTCTTGAGCCTTCTCCTTCAAGGCCAACAATACCGTTCCTCAGGGGCTGGGCAAGATTGAGAGAGGGTGCAAAGAAGGGAAATAATTTTCAATATTCTTGTTGTAAAGGCAGGCAAAGCAGCTGCCTGGTGGCCCTGTGGCCTAGGAGGAACAGCCACTAGCACCCGGGAGTCTGCACGTCTGTCTTCCTGGGGAGGAGAGAATAATGGTCTGCAAATGCTTCTTCCCACAGGTCCTTGCGGGCAGGTCATCAGGGACATGGTGGGGATACCAAGAATTCTGATAAAAAAAAAAAAAAAGATTTGTGTAGCCTATTCTGAAAGGAATCCCCAAGCCAACCAGAGCACTATCCAAAGCCTTGCAGCTGCACCCCTCTGTCCCTGGCATATTTCTCCCTCCTCGTGGGGACAATCTGCTACGGTCCTCTGTCTTCAGCTTTCATTTTTTGACAAGGTCATTTGAGACAATCCTCTTCCCTGGCTCTGCAGTGCTCTTCATAATATGAATACAGGTAGTTAATGGGCTTCTGCCTGTTGAACAATTAATGGAAAGGTCAGTCAGTAATCTCCGGCTGGCTCCTTTCATCGCCAGCCCACTTCTGGTACAATTTCTTTGTAACATTCTTTCCAAATAGGTAGGAGGGCTGACGTTACATCTTTGCCTTCCCCTGGCAGACAGACTTGAATTAGGTCGCTACATTAGCTGAGGCAATGCCGACCCTTCTCTTTGCACAGCCCCTGGCTCTGGGGCAGGCTCTGGACTTGGCTTTCGTGATCTCCTTGGTCTTGCTCTCTCTCAGAGGGGAGGGATTTGTCAGAGGCTTCCCCAGATAACTTTAGCTGCTACTTAGTAGTCTCTATCATGAACCAGACACTGTGCTAGGGGCATTCCAGCCGTTATGCTGGAATAAGACCCAGTGTGTGTCCGTGTGTGTGTGTGTGTGGTGTGTGTGTGTGTGTGTGTGTGTGTGTGTGTGTGTGTGTGTTTAGTTTGTCCCAGGCACTGGACCAAGCTCTTTGTATGGGTTATCTCGTTTAATCTTCACAAGAATTCAGGGAGTAAGGTATTGGTGTTAATCCCATTTTACAGTTGAGGAAATTGAGGCTCTGGGGTGAAATAACTTTCCCAGCTTCAAAAACTAGCAAGAAAGTGGATCCAGTGTTCCAACACAATTATGGAATGCTCCAGAGACCTCACTATTCACAGTGCAGTCCATGGGTCAATAGCACATGGACAGGACCTGGGGGTGGTGGGGGCGGGGGGTGGTGGCGGTGGTGTTAGGAATGCAGATTCTCAGGCCCACTGAATCAGAATATGCATTTGAACAAGATCCCCTGGGATGTCTGTGCACACTAACTGTTGAGACTGCTGTATGCTCTCTCCAGGAACTAGAGCTAATTACACCAGAATTCTGTGTGTTCGCTAGTATTGACTTCATTTTCCAGCTGAGGAAGTGGTGGTCTAGAGAGGTTAGGGGCTAGTCGGGGCAGAGCTGAGATTTGATTCTGGGCCGGACTCTCAAACCACAGTGTGACACCAGTTTTCATGCCCAAGTTGGGGTGCTAGAGTTTGCCTCTCCCTGCTGTGGACTCAGGAACAGAACTCCCTGCCCTAGACCCCTGTGCTCTCCTGACACCCTGTGCCTCTCATGAGCACAGGAGCCTAGGACTGACTTGCTTGCTCTCCTCTCTGTCCCCCTCCTACAGATGTGCAGCACATTAAGAGGAGGGACATCGTATTGAAGCGAGAACTGGGAGAGGGAGCCTTTGGAAAGGTCTTCCTGGCTGAGTGCTACAACCTCAGCCCCACCAAGGACAAGATGCTGGTGGCCGTGAAGGTAAATCCCAGAGGCACGTGGGCCTCTGGAAAAGGGCTGGCTGGGGCTGGGGAGTGGCAAGGTGACGCTCACTCCATGCTGGAAGATGGTAGAAACTGGCTTTGTCAGATGCATCCAGGGCCCTTGCTCCAAGGCAATGAAGTTTCCTCCAGACCAAAACCGACTTACTGTGGATTTGGAGGTCAAGAGCCGCAACACCTAAGAGAGCTGTGCTGGGGTACGGCTGGAGGAACAAGGCAGGTCTGTGGACAGCCCTCGTTTTATTCTGGATGCCCTGGGCTCACCTCTGTCCCCAGCTGGCCCTCTTCCCTCCTCAGTGACTTTGTAGGATGTGTTGTCCCGCCCGGACAGTCACTAGACCATTTCTTAGGAGCAGAGCTGGGTGAAAGGTGGGTGGCTCAAGGAGGCCCTCGGAGCCCCAGTCGAGGGCAGCAGACATCACTGGGAGTGGAAGGAGATGGAGTGGGGGTCAGGTATTGAGAACAGGGACAACAGTGAGTGAAGTTGGAAGAAATTCTTAGAAACATCTCATGGGATCCAGGTTCAGACCCCAAGGGGCAGTGTGCCTGTGGGTATCTGCCTCCTGGCAGCTGCTAGATGGGTCCATTACCAGCTGCAGAGCCAGCTGTGCAGCTGGAGCTGAATTGCTTGGGGCAGGAGAGAAGTGACTTTGCTACCGGTAGTTGCCCTCCGCTGCCCTGCCTCCAGGAGTGAGCAGCTTCTGTAAATCAATGTTGGACAACTCTTTGAACATGATTGGCACAAACAAGAGTCAAGTAGCCTCTCTGAGGCATCTCTGGGTCTCGGGAGCCCTGCTCTGGAGCGTGGGGTGGCCCCTGTGGGAGCTGCGAGCAGGCCTCTGAGGCCAGTGTGATGTCTGCCTGATGTTCTGGACTGGGAGCAGGAGATGCTGTTCCTCATGAGGACTCCCACCTGGACCTCAAAAGGGTCCCATCCTTAGCACTGAGGCTCTGACGGTGCCCTCACAACAGCAGTTTCGTGCTTCTGTGACTTTTGGGTGTCGGTACTCATAGCATTCTGTATCTGCAAAGCAGCTCGTCCACAGCGGGTAAATGACCTCATGGATGCAGGCGGTGCTGTGCAGGCTACAGGCAGAGCCTGGGAATCAGAGAGCCTGGGGTGTGGGGGGTCTCAGCCTCACCACTGATTAGCTGTGTGGCCTTGTGCAAGACGCTTAACCTCTTTGGGCCTCAGTTTCCTTATCTGTATAATAGAAATTATAATATCTCCTCCTTAAAATTTTGGTGATTAAATTATATAACATACGTAAAATCCACAGGTCGCTGCCTGGGACACAGTCGATGCTCAATAAAGAGGAGCTGCTGTTTATCTCTGTTGTCATCATGAGTCTTGATGTTGATATTAGTGAATGTGCTTACACACATGACATATGACCTGCCAAGCTTGCATTGACGTCTAGAATAGGGGTTGCCAAACTTTTTCTCTAAATGGCCAGATAATAAATATTTTAGGCTTTGAGGGCCACACGCTCCTCATTGCAGCTACTCAACTCTGCCCATGTAGTGGGAAAGCAGCGTAAACAATGCATAAACTAATGGTGGTGGCTGTTTTCCAATAATTATTTTTTTTTAAAAATATGTGTTGTCTGCCGACCTCTGCTCTAGAAAGTAAATAAAGTACTAGAGTATTGCCGCCGTAGAAGGCTAATGATTATTATTGGTAGACATGCCGAGAATAAACCTGCTCAGTGTGTCTCCGTAGACGTGGGATGGTCAGGTGAGTGCAGGCGTCTTTAGACAGCTTGCACTAGGAATGTGTAAAGCTTTCTAATTTTGTCCCTAAACTTAGAATCTGCACTGCTCTGAAACTTTTAATTTACGGGATGACACTAATCCACTGGGTGTTCCAGCATCCGTCTGGGGATGGGTGAATAAACTGAACATTTATTGCACTTGGAGCAGCAAATGAAGTGATGGTCTAAAACCCTAGGAAATGTTGTCCCACCAGTGGTCTGGTGTTGGGGGGCAGTACCCAGATTGGGTAATGCAGAAAAGATGTTTCTGTTTTCATCCTTTTCAAAGGGTTTCTTTTTCTCCTTGGGTCTGGGAACACCGAGGAGATGAGTGCTCTGGGATCTGACACCATTTGCTGCCCGGTGACCAGCCCCTGGAGGAAATGCTCATCTCCTCTGGAGAACAGCCAAGAAACTGTGTGTCCTGCTCCTTGTCCTCTAGATTTTCCTCCTTTTTGCAGGTTCCTTCCTCTTGGATGCAGGGTAATTGTGGACTTCCAGAAAACGCATCCAAGTATTACTCAAGATTAGGTTTTCTCGAATTGTAGTTTTAAATCAATTGGTAAGAATTTTGCCTAGCAGTTGCTATGGTAGAAACAAAGAGAAGAAATCACAGCCTCTATTTTGAAGATGCTTGCAGTCTGTTGGGGAGACAAGAGGAATACCCATAAAATAAATGGAGAGCAGGACGAGACAGAGCATAATTTCTATGTATGTGTAGTGTAAGTGTGACATTAAAACCATGTAGTTCATGATATTTGTAAATAGGTGGTGCCACATTTACATGGTAATTTGACAAACAATACACTTGCTCTAACGATCTCAAAAGAGTCTCTTCTAATATCCAAATAGCCAATAAGTATATGAGAAAGGTGTCCAATCTGTTAATCATCCAAAAAATGCAAATTGAACCATAATGAGACACCACTATCCACCAAGCAGAAGGGCTTAACAGCAATGACGACGCCAAGTGCTGACAAGGAAATGGAGCAGCTTGCGTCTCTCATACACTGCAGGAGGGAATGCAAAGGAGCATAATTGTTTTGAAAACAGTGTGGTATTCTAGAACATTGGTGTACTGTATGACCCAGCACTTCCACTTTTAGACCTATTCCCAACAGGTATCTGTGTGTCTGTGTGTCTGTCTGTCTATCTATCTATCTATCTATCTATCTATCTATCTATCTATCTATGTATCTATCAAGAGATGTGTCTAAGAATGTTTGTAAAGCATTCATTCAAAAGCTGGAAACAGCCCCAGTGTCCATCAATGGAAACATGGATAAATAAAGGTAGTATATTCATATAATGGAAAACTATTTAACAAGGAAAATGAATGGAGTATAGCTACATGCAACAATGAGGAAGAATGTCAAAAACACAATGTTGAATGAAAAAAGCCAGATATAGAAGTATATATATGATGCTACATGTATGATTTCACTTTTTTAAAGTTCAAAAACAAGTAAAACTAACTAACACTAACTCTAGTGTCCAGGGGTTCATACTCAGACAGTATAAACTGTTTTAAAAAAACAAGGACGTGAATTCCATAAGTCAGGGTAGTGGTTACCTTCGGGGTGAAAGCAAGCACGTCAGAGGGGCAAGGCACAGGATGGGGGGCATTTCTGGGAAGTTGGCAATATTTTATTTTTTATTTACATTGAAGATGCACTGGTGTTAGCTTAGTGATATATCAGTGTACTATAAAAGATTTTTCTGTTAAGGATTTATCGTATTCTTAAAAATATGCTTAATTTATTCATTCTGCAAGTATTCATTGAGCACTCACCATGTGCCTGGCCCTATACGAGGTACTGGGGGACGGGGGGGCACTAAAGGAGACACACAGGCCCAGGTAGCTCACCTCTCAGAGTCATGGAATACTAGAGCTCAGAAGGGGTATTTAAGGAGGAGGAGAAGATGGTAATGATGATGACAACATGTAACAGACAACACTCGTTAGAGTTACAAACTGTACGCTAGGCCCTGCCATAAGTCATGTGTGAATGTTAATGTTTCATTCTCACAGCAACCCTAAGAGCTGGGCACTAGCACTGTCCCCATTTTATAGGAGGGGACATGGAGGCACAGAGAGAGGTTAAGCAATTCGCCCAAGGTCCCGCAGATAATCCGTGGTGGAGCTGCCTTCAAACCCAGACAACCCCTTTCATTCACAGATGAGGGAATGAGACCTTCCTCGCTGCCTTTCCTCTTCCATGTCTCTCCGTGCTTTCCTCTGGGTGAACCTCGGCATTCTTCCAAGTCGTGAATTCTTCTTGTGGCTTTATCTAGTGTAGAGTTTGTCCTGTCTATGGAGATTTTCGTTTTAACATCAATGACCATATATTTGATATCCAAGATATCCGTTGGTTCTTAACTTTATTGTTATCTTAATCTTATTTCTCTCTGTTTTTGTTGCATACCTTCTCTGTTCTTTAAAATAATTATTTCTTCACCCTCTTTGAGCATTTACTTATTTTAGCATCCTTGTCAGCCTTCCTATAAAATTAATTTTATCTGCAGGAAATTTATGTTTTTGTTATTGATAATTTTAATTATTTGGATTTAACATGATGTTTCTTCTGGTATGTCTGAACTTCAGCTTTTGGGTTCCTTTTGATTTGGAGGGTTGTTTTGTTTTTGTTTTGGTTGCTCATGATTTCCAGTTTCAGTTACTTTAAATTGGATCAGGAACTTAAAATATTTGTGAAACAATCTGAGTGCAGAATCTCAGAATTTTACTATTTTCTCAGTTTTTAAAAATAGAATTTCCTCCTGCTCTTAACATTTTTTAACCACTGACATTTAGAAGGTCCTTGCAAAGTATTCATCCTAGGTTCCATAAAAACAGTCCACTCTATGCACTCCTTTTTCTTTGATTTCCATGACATTTCATTATATTAAGTGATGACATTAACAGGTTTCACTGTCATAAATGAATTTGGGGACAATCACTGCTGACTCTTGGTAAGCTCCTCTCTGAGACAGAGGAACCTCTTTGGATATTAACTAGCAGTGAGTGTTCAGGGTATGATGGGCACCAGTCAGTATGTTCCACAGAGGTAATGGACAGTGGCAGCTCATCAGGCCAGTCCTGTGGATATAGCTCAGTTGAGAGTTTTTCTGATCAAAAGAACAGCACATGCCAAGGGCCTGAGGCAGATAAAATCTTGATGGGAAAGAAGGACAGAAAGACCAGTGAGACTGAAGTGTAATGAATGAGGGGAAGGGAGTGTATTGGAGGATAGGAGGCAGAGAGGGATGGGGAGATCTGATATTTAGAGTCCCTGACTATATGAAGGAGTTTGGATTTTATCCTGAAAACAGTGGGAAGCTGATGGCCAGTTTTAAGCTAGGGAGACAGATGAGAGAAAGGCACCTGTGTATGTGGTAACTACCCATCTTTTTCTCTGATAAAATCATTTGGGAATCTCAAGAAGGTGAAGTGACAGTGGATTTTGAGAGAATAAGAGAAAGGTGATTTTCATACCTTCATTTCAAAGGGTTGATTGGTGTGTGTGTGTGTGTGTGTGTTTCAACCTTTAGGAATGTGTGTGTATCCCTGTGCATATAATAAAATGGGTTTCAGTATGTTAATGAAATCCAAAATGGAACATACCTTCAAATATCTCCCCTAAATAAAAGAAAACAAAAATGGAAGGCAGCAGAACTCCCAGGCTGGACAACATGAAGAAGTTAAATGACTCTGACGGATTTGGGAACTGTTGGGAAATTTGAATGTTCTTGCCATCTAGACTACTTCCCTCCCATCCTACTAAACAGCTCCACTGAAGCCCTTCCGCAGGGCAAGGGCTGGACATGAGACCTGATGCATAGAGCGGGGAAGACCAGAAAGGGCAATGCCTTCAAATGTGGGAGGGAAAAGAAAGAGACAAGGGGGGCAGAATTCCAGCTCTCCTCTCTGTTCTCTGGATACTGCTGGAAGGGCTTCAGAGACCCCTTGGCAAGACTCATCTTCCTGCACCTCCCATGCCACATTTTGAAATTTCCCGGATCCAAAGAAGGTGTTGGCTGTGGACTCCACAGAGAGGGGCAAGAGAGTCTCTGAGCTGATTTTCCTTGTTATTCTCTTTCTATCATCTCTTTTCCAATTGCATCAATCCCTGGAGATTGGGGCCACTTGCAGCTCTGAACCCCAGTTGCTGCACCCGATCCTTTGCCAATTACGTAGGAACTTCAGGTTTGACCCAGGAGCTGGAAAACCTATTGTGAAGGTGAGGAGAGAAGGGGTATGGGAAAACTAAAAGAGACAGCAATGGCTTTGTGCCCCATCTCCCAAATGGGGAACTCATATCTGCCTCGCAGTGTAGGGTGCCAACCTTGGGGATGCTGGCTGGCACTGCTTGAGAGCTGAGAACGGAAATATCCAATGGCTGCCATTGTTTTGGACCGTGCAAGAGAATGATTTACAGAGATGGAGAGAGGCCATTTGGCTGGCCCCAAATTTGATCTACTTTTCCCTCTCATAAATCCAGTGTTCACATAAATCTTTGTGTTCTCCCATCCCACCCATGCGGGGTTCCTTTTTTTTTTCCTTCTTATTCTTCATGAAAATAAATAAATCACTGACAGTCATCCTATACCCACAGCCCAGCCCATGCAGCTCAGGGCTGCAGCTGGGAGCTGGGTCACCGGGAGAAGCTCCCTCTCATCATGACTCCCTGCCTTCTTCCACCCATAAGAAGAAGATTTTGCAAATGTCTTGATTCTGGTAGGTGGAAACACGGCAGCCTATTTCTTTATTATTGGGTAGCTTCCCTGATAAGGCAGCCAGAGCTGAAGTTGAAAGCACTTAAGAACAGAGCTGGTAAAAATCAGCAATGGTCCAGTGGATCTCTCACTTTCCTTGTGGCCTTGGCCTGCTCTGCAAGCCTGGCATCTTCGCTGGGCCCAGCTGCTGTGCTGGCAGCCCACAGTCCTCGCCTGTCCCACCCTCTCCTCTGCCCTTTCACATCTTTAACTTCTGTGCCCACCATTGCCTTGGGCAAGGCACCACTTTGCCTAGTGACCAATTCATTGGATAGATTCATTCAAGTAGATGTGCTGGACAGGAAAGTATCCTGGGCTCCAGACTCAAGCTATTACTTCTTGCATGATCTTTGGCAAGTCACTCCCCCATTCTAGATCTCAGTTATCATTAGATAACTTCCAACATTTTTGTTAGCAATAGAATCATTTAATCAAACGCTTTTTTGGTGAAACCTCCAAATTTTGAAAGGAACGAAAGGTGGTGCTTGTTAAAGTTGGAGTGGGTCTTGATCTCTGGCTGAGAGACCATGGCCCTCCTGATGGCCCTAGAGGCATTGCCGTTGAACTTGGGGGCACTGTGAAGCCTGAAACCAGGAGGTTTCTGAGGTCCAGTTTAATGATAACTTCTGTCGTTTAAGATGTGTGAATGTGTGCTGATCCCTGGGCAGGGCTGGGCCTCAGTTTCTCCAACTCCGGAAATAAGCAGGTGGAAGCAGATGGTGTCTGGGGCCCATTCAATGCTAAGAACCTGTCAACTCTAATGTCTGCTAATGACTGATAAATGTTTGATGGGCGCCCCCAATACAATTTTTGCATGTTCACGTTCCTGCAGTGCTCTAAGCCAAGGCAGCCCTGTGGATTTCAGCTAATGGGGGATGTGGTGGCAAGAAAAAATTCTCTGGCTAGGGAGGCCTTTACAACAGCAGAATGAACTGCAAGGGAGGTCCATCTGCCTCAATAACCCACAGAGGCCAAATGCCTGGCAGAGAGAATGCAAGACAATCTCCTGTCTGTCTGGATTTTTACTAACTTGAAAATGGTGTGCAAATTTCACACTCACTCCCTCGTTGACTTGTGTTGCGTCTATTGAGGTTACTAAATGGTGTCAGTTGAGGCAACTGGATGTTTGGCCCCTGCCTTCTGACCTCGTGGGGAAGGTGGGAAGGCTGGCGAAGTGTGTGAGCACACCTGCCCAGGCTCCTCCTCCTGCAGAAAGGGACCCGTCCCCATGGCAGTGCCCTGTCCAAAGTCCCTCAGGTGTGCTCAAAGTCTTCCACTTTGGTCTCCCCCCTTCTGGTGCTGGAAAATCCACATGCGCAGCTGACACCCCTCCTGACCAGCGTTCTTCCATTTCTCTTTCTGGGCCCGGGGGCAAGTGGCCTGGTCTGGTGCTTCCCCCTCACATGGGGGTCTCCCACTCCCACTGGAGCTGAGTTGTAACATTTCAGTGGCCAACAGATGCCCATCCTCCCATCCTAACCTGAGACTTTGTGGCACTTTATCCGGTCCTGGTCCTGGGTGGATCCTCAGGCTTCTGCCCATTAACTGCCATTCCCACAGCTGCAGTCCCATTTACCCCCGATGCTCCCTTCACCCCCTACTAGGAGGACACCAGAGCCTTCTAGAAGCCAAGCCTTCACATTTCTCTGCAAATATCCACTCCTTCACAATCTAAAATCAAGGACTAAAAAAGGCAAGGAGACTTGATTAGGTTGTCTGCCTGATTTCTGTAGGCTGCAGGCACAGGCTAATTTACAAAGTGAAAGCAACAGGGGCAGTGGTTTTCCCACTGTTTATTTTAGCTGTGGGACCATTTCTTCAAGGAAACCTTAGGACAAGGGGCCTTTGTGATGCCTTCCACCTCGCAGCCCCTTGCCTCTGCCATTCCCAGTAATCTCTGAGGAAGCCTAGGGCTCTGAGGTGAACATAGTTTGAAATAACTGGCTGGTGGATGGGTCGTGGGTGTCAGAAAGTTGATTTCTGTTTCTACAGGGATGAAAATGCCAAAGGACGAAGGAGGCAGGCCTGGCTGTTGTGACTTAGCCTCATGGGCTTTAAACCCTAATTAAAATCTTAGTTGTTGGGAACCAGCAGTGTTGTTATTATGGGCACCAGGTTTCTTCCCGGGAGGGGAACAGATAGACCCCTGCCCTCTGATTGCTAAAAACCAGGTCCTGTGTTGTTTCCAGGCCCTGAAGGATCCCACCTTGGCTGCCCGGAAGGACTTCCAGAGGGAGGCCGAGCTGCTCACCAACCTGCAGCACGAGCACATTGTCAAGTTCTATGGGGTGTGTGGTGATGGGGACCCCCTCATCATGGTCTTTGAGTACATGAAGCATGGAGACCTGAACAAGTTCCTCAGGTAAGCAAGGATAGCTGTCCACCCCCTTCCTCCCCAACCCAGCCCCACCAGACCCCGGGGTTCTCTCTGGAGCCAGAAGTCATATTGCCTCTCTGAACACAAGTCTGGGGATGAGAAATGAGAAGAAACCTTTCATTCTTCTACATCATCTCCTGAGCAGCTCGATTCAGGCCTTTGTCCCTGATTTCTAGCGGGAAAAAGTTGAGGATGCTATGACAAGTAATCTGTATTCTCCTTCCTGATCCCAAGTGGACTGAAAAAAAAAGCAGAGTCTAGAATGTGTCCAAGGAGGGAGCCCAGAAGGTCTGCCAGCGTATAACTTCCAATTCCTGGATTCTAGGGCCATCCTTTCCCCTGATCGTGCGAATAGCTTTCGCGCTTTGTCTCTTATGTTTCTCAGCATTGCAATACCTTATACCCCTCCTGGAAACCTTCTTGCTAGAGACTTTGTGATGATGAATAAGAAGGCATAAGTTTACAAATTCATCAAGAGAAAGAGATGGTTGAAAAAAAGAACATATTTTCCTTGGATAAATTTAGAAATATGCTGTCCAGTACGGTGGCCACATATGAAATTTGAACTTAAGTTTACATAACTTTAAATAAAATTGTAAAATTCGGTTCCTTGGTCACACTAGCCGCATTTCAAGTACCCAATAGACACATGTGGCTAGTGGCTACCATATTGGGCAGTGCAGTATACAATGTTTCCATCAATAGAAAGTTCTGTTGGATAGCACTGCTTTAGAAAGATGGGATTTATTGTAAGAAGAGCGTCCCCAAACCCGGAGCAAGATCATCTGGATTTTGAGATGCTCTTGATGGAACTGGTAAGAGACCGGAACCCCAGCCTAAAGTTCTGGATGGAGTTTCGGGGGGGGGGTCTACTTTCCCCAGAGAAGATAGCATCTCACCACTAGAGCAGAATTAGCACTTCTCTGCCTCCCATATCAGCCACCTTTAAGGGGTACCCAGAAGTGGAGGGGGAGCCATGTGTGAAGGTCTGTGGAATTCAGGGTCCCAGGAAGCAGGTTGAACAATCAGGCCCTCAAAACCTAGTGTGTGGTCTTTGCCACCTTTTGAATCTCATTGAATTCTGTGAGATTTTCAGAGTTCAGATGCAGATCATGGAACACTCCAGCACACTCACCAAAAATTGATGAGCATCTCCTTGAAGTTGGACATTCAATAGGTTGCTGTGGTTTTGAGGGAGAAATGGAAATAGTTGGTAGCAGATAATGGACTCTTCTTATGAGCTGGATTTCCAAAAATGGCCCTAAAGGAATTGAAAATATCTGTAGAATGTTCTAAACCTCCTAAATGTGATTTCACAATGAAATTTATTCCTTTCCTGGAGAACTCTGTCCTTATCATAAGACAGACTTGGGTTCACATCCTGAATTTGTTATGTCTTAGTGATGTAACCTGGAGCAAGTTTTAAACCTTAATTCTCTCTTAGAAAACAAGACTGTTAATAACTGTTTCACATGTTTGTTGTTATGAGCATTAAATGACCATATTTGTATAATACCTAGATGAGTTTTCCGTGTAGCTAGGTGTTCAATGATAGCTACTATTAAAATTATTACAATTATTATTTTATCAGAACTGTGAACCATGGTAGTTTCTAACACAGGTGACACCCTTTCTCAATATTCAAGATCTTTCTCTCCCCGTGCTTCCGTTCCCCTGGGGTTAGAGGGACATGCTCCATTTTCCACTATGTCCTCTCCATGGATTCAGCAGTGCCTTCACCTCAAGTGCCACCAGCCGGTCTAAAGAGAGCTCCTGGGTGCCTCTCTGTACCACTGTCATGCCCAATATAAGGGAGGAGGAAGAAAAAGAGAGTTGAAGGCCCTTCCTGCTCTCACATCTCCCAGCTGGTGGTTTTTGAGGGCAGACTGCAGCATCCTCTCCCGGTAGACAGGAGTGTGGGCTTGCCTGCTGATCCCCTTCTTTGAGAGCTGATGCAATAGTCCTCCTTCAGAGGGGTGAGGTAGGCAGAGACCACAGGAGATAATAAAATGACCGTATTCATATTTAACGGTGCCTTTCAGTAGAAATTGGAGAAGCAGTAAAACAGGCCGAGGCCTTGCTGTACACCAGGGCTCCTTGGCCCACAACTTCATAAATAAGGGCCCTGGGTGTGGTTACGGCTCATTGGGCTTTCTGGAGAAAAGAGTGAACACTAAAAGTGATCGATATGACAGGGCAAGGTGTTAGGATAAATCTGGGCTTTGATTTGGGATGGAGCGGGTGATGGGGCTCCCCAGGCTTCTGCTTCAGGGTTACAGGGTCTTTCCATCCTGCCCTGCCACCAACAGAAGTTACCCAGTCCTAGGCAGTGTGGTGGAGAGGTTAGGAGTGTGGACTCAAGTCTTGCTACCCAAAGTGTGGTCTGCCAACCAGCAGCATCACACTGGGAGCTTGTCGGAAATGCAAATAATCAAGCTCCGTCTAGCCAATCAGAATCTCAAAGGGCGGGGCCCTGGAATCTGTTTAGCAGGCCCTCCTGATGCTCCTTAAAGTTTAAAGCTCTCCTTAGAACCACTCATCTGGTTTCAGTCTGCCTCCTGATTACCCATACGACCACTCTGGGACTTCTGGGACCTTGGCCAAGTGATCTGATAATTTGTGCCTCAGTTTCTTTATCTCAAAATTGGGGTGGGAGGATTAAGTGAATTAATATATTTAAGATCCTTAGAGCAGTGCTTGGAACATTGTAAGGGCTCTGTCAGGTTAGTTGTTGTTTTATTAGTCATTCTACACTAGACATCTAGACCCTGGGAAACCCCCAGAGAGCAGTAAAATATTTAAAAGAGTAGATTTATTCTCTGATCCGTCAGAGCACATCTGCGTCGTCTTAGTTGGGAATCTGGTTGTAGCCTTTTACCCATATCCACACTCACATAATATAATTTTGGATAGATAGAAATAGGCCATAGGTAGGCCAAGAAGGGAAATTTTGCTCATTTCTGTGGTGCATCCCAGAGAATAGGGAGTCAAGCAGGCTGTTCTCCTTGATCTCCTGAATTCTCTCTGTCCCCTTCCTGCTCCCCCACCCCTCACAGGGCCCATGGGCCAGATGCTATGATCCTCGTGGACGGGCAGCCACGCCAGACGAAAGGCGAGCTGGGGCTCTCCCAGATGCTCCACATCGCCAGTCAGATTGCCTCGGGCATGGTGTACCTGGCCTCCCAGCACTTTGTGCACCGGGACCTGGCCACCAGGAACTGCCTGGTTGGAGCCAATCTGCTGGTGAAGATCGGAGACTTCGGCATGTCCAGAGATGTCTACAGCACCGATTACTACAGGGTAAGGTGGCTGCTCCAGCTGCAGGACTCAGCGGCAGACTAGCACCTTGCTCACATGTCTTTGTCATTGTCCATTAACCCTGTCTCTCCGGAGCACACACATACACACCCACGCCCAGAAGTACACTTGATGGTCACCCTTTGGGCACTCCTGCATCCGACATTCCTGTTTATTATTCTCTCAATAGCTCACTTCACGCTTCCTCTTGGACATTTAACTTGACTGTATCCTTACATTACGATGACATATGCATTGTGTTCCTACTTGCCTCAATACTCATTCTTCATGCAAACAGACTCATATATATGTGTGTACACCCAAATACACACACAGACAAGCTCAACTTGGTGCTACATTTTAATATCTTCCAACTCAGTCCCCAATCCAGCCTCACCCATAACACACTTTATTCTCTGAAATTATCTGGTGACCATGTCATGTAGGCTTATCTTGTCTTCTAAGGTAGATCTTGATGAGAAGCCAGAACCCAAAGTAAAGTAGCAAAAATAATTCATGTATTGCTAAGCAGAATTATCCAAATGGCTTAGGAAAAATGAGGCAAGAAAACATGTCATCATTGCCAACTTTGGAGTGAGGTGCAGGTTGGCCTTAGAAAAAGCTTTCTGATTATGAGAGGAGACATCACGTTCAATTTTACTTCAATACAGTTGTCTATCTACATTAACAGATGTCTTATTTTGCTCCCAGAATTATTTTTTCCCTTAGTCTTTGGGGATACCCTTCCCGTGGATCATTAAGTGGTTTCTGACAGTGTTATTATTGCCAGGGAAAGGACGAGTAGGCATGAGTGTCATTTATCTCAAAAAGGGGAAATATGGGTGCAACCTGAGATATAGAAATGGGATAACTTCTGCAAGATGATTAGGAGGCAGACGCCTCAAGAAAATCGGAGATTTACTTTGGGAACATTGAGTGGGTGAGGAGTTTGGACAGGTGGTTCAAAGAGAGGGCGGGATAATGTTTTAGAGGTCAAAAGACGTGGTAGCCATTTGTCTCATCTTCTTTGTAGGAAATGGACGATCAAAGAGCCCAGATATGATTGTTCTTTTGGCCTGAGCATGATATACCAAGAGGCTGGGAGTTTGGGGTTGGCATCTGCAGATCAGTTCTATCTGGATGCTCCTGCTGGCTTTGCCTGAATGAGATTGCCTAGATATTAAAACTGGTCACTCAAGACACTTCATTTCAGCCATGGCCTGGAGAAAAATGGAATGTTTGAGAAATGCCTTTTGTGGCTAGAAAGTGATGTGCTCATGGTACAACCAAAGGATGGCAGATGATATACCATCATGAGAGAATAATATGAAGTAAAGTAGACCACACAGTGGGGAAAGTAGAATGTCTGCAGCAAACTAGGCAGTTTCTTGAGCCACCTGCCCTGTCCAACATCCCCAGATATGGAAAATGGAGCACGATGTAGACACAGACTGATGGCCAGGGCAGACCTGCCAGGAAATATCAAAGCGGAGTTTTTCTTTAGCATCTAGGCCAATTTCTTCAGTCATTTCCAAGAGAGGCATTGGTGTGGTTACTAAGGGCCCATGGGTCATAGGTTTCGTGAGTCTAGCTGGAGCTGGCACCATTTAATTTGCCTTTGCACTCTGTGTAATGGGGATTGCTGGGCCGTCTAGCTGAGCTCGGATTTATGTTGGGTTGATGAAAGCAAGGGATGGATCATTGTTTTTTCTGTGAGGCAGATGTTTGATTATGCCAATCTGGTCTCTACTGGCTTCACCAGGGTCTTGGGAAACAATTTCTGACCAGAATGTGTGCAAACTCAGCTTTCAAACTTGCTTCAAGGAGTGCATTTATTATTTCTTGATGCTAATTTAAAAGAGAAAAAGAAAGATCACAGTTCCAAATGATACTGCTTTGCAACTGTAAACTGTTGCTCCTTAATCCTGGGAGAGCTGCAAGGAGTAAATTCGTCTCATTTCTATGGACTCCAGGGCAGATTGGAATTTAAGGAAGGGAGAGTGAGGTGAGAAAATGTCCATACTCTAGGTATCCACAGTTCCTTTTTCATGAGCTCTAAGCCAGGTTTAAGCTGAGGCTAGCTGGCTTGAAAATGTATGTCTTTGGTCCGTAAGGATGTGTGAAATATGATAGCTATTGCAGTAAAAACACAGTGCACCATTGGAAAACTGCATATTCCACTGATGGTGGGTAGACAGTACACTCTCTATATTTAAAGAGCAGCTTGTATCATGTCTTCATGTTCAGTTGCTCACAATGTCCTAATGTATACACAGCTCCCCCTCCCTCACCTTCTGTAAAACAAAAGGCAGAAATAGATTTGCCTGAAGTCACATCAGTAATGAACCTCGAAGTCTTGTTATCCATATTGGAAGATATCAGAGTGACAAGGGAGTCCGGTATTTGGGCCTAATATTACCTGTGTTCATATCCTAACACCACCGTTAGCAGCTATGAGACCTCAATGAACTTTCTCCAACCTCTATTTAATTGTCCCATTTTTAAAATAAGGACAAACGTAGTCTCTCAACAGAGTTATTTTGATGTTAAACAAGTTAATTTGTGTAAAGAGCCTGGAATACACTACCTACTGGATAAACTATTACTTGTAATTATCTTCCTTACTCCTCTTCACACCAAGGCAGGAGAACTCCAGGGATAATCTTATTTCCAGATGCAGTTCTTGGGTCAGAGAGAGGAATCTCCTGACCACTGGAAAATGAGCTGGGATCATGCAGCTGCCCCAAAAGAGTAGGGTCTTTAAGTTGACCACCTCTGGAACATTTCCTTCCCAAGTTTTCAACTTAGGTAGAAATACTGGGTCTTCGGTCCTTGCCTGTTCTTCTGGTCAGTGTTTATCTGCTGCTGTTCATGAATCTTAGAGCTAAGCCCATGTTTGGGTGATTTATGAAAGATTGTTTTGTTTGGTGCACTGGCTGAGGCTCCGGGGGAATGCAGGGATTTATTAGGTAACAAGAACACTGAAGGATTCTCTCTGCAAGCTGACACCCAGGACAGGTTAGCACCTCTCCGCTACTGTAGGTTACTGAAATCTCTTGGGCCTAGGAGTTTGCTGGTTTCTGGTGCCTAATACAGCTATATGCAGATAATTCGGGTCTCTGTATGTGTGTTGTGTGTGTCTGTGCTCACCTGCCCGGTGCAGATTCGAGTGTGTAGATGAGGACAGGGGAAGAGGAAGAGATAAACTCCTCCTTATTTCTTTCTTTTTCATTTTTAATTTCTTAAAGAGGCACCATCTGGCTCATGCATGAGTGGTATGTGAACGATTTACAGAGGTGAACTGCCTAATTTCCTATTACATATTTAGAGAGAGAAAACAAGCATCACTGCACCACAGTGCCAGAGCGATCTGTTCTCCCTTCTTAAGACTATGTCAAATGACAGGGAGCTTTTCTTCCTGTGGCTTCAATGCTTCTGAGATTGCCTTTAAACTGGCTTTGACAAGGGCAGGGTTCAGGTACCATTATATCTTTCTCGGAACGTCAGACAATACTCAGAGATGAGAGGTCAAATCTAGAATTTTAAAAAATTTCAAGAGTCCTGAAGAGGAGAACAGAATAGAAGTAGTTTCAGATGTTTTGATTTGGAGGGGAGGCGATAGGCTGAGATCCAGGAAGAATGGGATCAGAGGGGGCTGCTGCTCTCATCCTACTGATCCAAAGGCCCGGAAGTGTGCCTTCCTTTTCATCCTACTGTCCTTTGTGCCTAGCACAGTGCCTAGGACTTGATAGACACTCAATAAAAATGTGAATGAATGAATGAATGAAGTCAGAGTGGGAATTTGGAGTTCGTCCAAAAGTGGATTAGGCCAGATCAAGAGGAGCCTGTACAGGCAAACGGATGCCCACCTAGGTGGGGTGAGTCTCTGGAGATGATGTGGGGAATCTGTTGTCTAAGCAGGTAGAAGCAGCATCTGGAGTCAATATCTAGAGGAGGCAGCGATTGGTGGTCTGAGTCAGGGGTGACTCACTTAAAGTCAGAGTGGGGTCTTGGTAGGTGATGGAGTCAAGTGTCTAGGAGATGAGGACGGAAAGTATGCCAAAGTCCAGGCAGGCACACATATGGGGACATAGGCAGGTCTGGCAGCTGATGGCAAAGCCCTGGGTTCTAAGCTGGAGATTCCGGGTCAGGGTTCTTTGAAACCCTTGGAAAGGATGACAACAGTAACCCTTAGGCTGTGAGAATAATGTAGAACAAGCTGATCTGGCTGGTAGAATATTTGATTTTATGGATGTCATGGTGCCCCCATGACAGTAATAAAAAGTACAGGCTCTTGGACCCATACTGCCTGGGTTTGAATCTCAGCTTCTATAATTCCTGGCTATATGACCTTGGGCAAGTTATTTAATCTTTCTGTATCTCCCAACTGTAAAATGGGACTAATAGCCCCCCTCACAGGTATTTGCTATAAGAATTGAGTGAATAAATATAAAGCTCTTAAGATAATAAATGCTTAATAAATATTAATTACTATCACTATTAGTGGAGCTAAAGTATAAATGTCTTCCCCAATTCCAAAATGGACATTCTGAACAAGGCTTACCTAAGGGTATTAGTGAAGGTAGGCAAACTGCTATAACATGTAGATGCAAAAATATATAATGGTTCCAACAGAAATAGAAGCCTATTTCTAGGTCATATAACAGTGTGAGCAGGTGAACTTGGAGGAGGAGTAGCCCTCCTCCACATGGTCATTCAGGCTGATGGAGCTCTATTCTCTTCCTTGTGTGGTGTCCTTGGTCACCCTAGGCGTCCATCCCCATTCCAGCCAGTCAGAAGGGGAAACAGGCATGAAGGAATGCACGTGGTTAATGGACCTGACCTGGAAGTGGGGCCTGTCACTTCTCCTCATGGCAAGAACTAGCCACAAGACCTCACTATTTGTAAGGGAGGCTGAGAAATGAAGTCTAACTGTATCCCCAAGTAGAAGAGAAGAATGTGGATTGTTATGAGCACCTGGCAACCTCTGCCACAGTATGGGTGAAGAAAGACTCCTTCCTCTTCCAACATTCCATTCCAATAGCATATATCCCACATCTGATGATTTATCAGGAAAGTTAGGACAAAGTGTTCGTACTTCCTATTGCTACTCTCATAGAAAACATGGAGATCCTGAGAGGCCCCGTTTTGTCTTCTGCTTGCAAATTCCGGGCGTCACATGACATTTGTAAGCAATGGGAGAGCTTGGCCTCACCTGCCATCTTGGTGCTTTGGTTCATCCCCCTGGAAAGCAGAAAAGGCATACTCACAAGAAAACACACCCTGTGGAATGGGTGGGGAAAGGCGATATATTCAAAATCAAAGGAGGTCTAAGTTAATAGAAAAGAAAATACATCCAGGAGAAAAACAGGGAAGAAATGTAACTGGAGTAGCTTCTATTCCAAATCCATGGTGGTTAAGGGGGAATCCAGAATATACTCCACATTCTGGCTGAAGCCACCCAGTGCCGTTGAGAGAAGGGTTAGGTCCTTGACTAAAAGCCCAGGCTCTCAGCCTGTAGAGGGTCCCAGGAAGGGCTTTGGGAACTCTAAGACTTCCTGAAATTGTATGAACAATGTTGCATGTGGGGTGTTTTATTGTGGTTTTGGTTTTTGAGGGCTCAGAGCTTTCAAGAGAATCCCAAAGATGTCTAGGGCCCATTGACGTACTGGAAATGAGTTTCCTACCATGTCAGTCCCTAGAGAATAAGACAGAGATCCAGAAACTGAGGGCTGGGGAGGGAAGCCCCCTGATTGGTTAAATCAGGACCTGAAGTTAGAGTGGGGCTGAGACTTGATCATATGGTCTCTAACGTGCCTTTCAATTTTACAACCAGCAAGAATGTTGACTGATTATTGAGTCACCTAAGCTGAAAGCCCAGGGCTCCTCAACGTCTTGTTGACTAATTAATTGGTCCTTGGCCTCAGTGGGGAGAGGCCCTTAGGTGGAAGCCAAATGACTGGCAGTGTGTTGAGGAGAGCCAGTGGTCCATGAAATAGCTCATTATTTACTTTTATCTTTAAAAGCTAGTGAAGGCGGGCCAGCCCGGTGGTGTAGCGGTTGAGTGCGCGCACTCCGCTACTGGCGGCCCGGGTTCAGATCCCGGGTGCACACCGACACACCGCTTCTCCGGCCATGCTGAGGCCGCGTCCCACATACAGCAACTAGAAGGATGTGCAGCTATGACATACAACTACCTACTGGGGCTTTGGGGGAAAAAAAAAAAAAGGAGGATTGGCAATAGATGTTAGCTCAGAGCCTGTTTTCCTCAGCAAAAGAAGAGGATTAGCATGGATGTTAGCTCAGGCCTGATCTTCCTCACACACACACAAAAAAGAGCAAACCTTGAATACCCTTCTGTTAAAAAAAATAAATAAATAAAGGCTAGTGAAGGCAATTTAAGCCAACTGACTTTCAGGATCACAAGATGCCATCAATGCCCCTTGCTTTTTGTTGGGGTGTTTGGGAGACCCATCCCTCAACTGGCACCCCTCTTCCCTGCCCAAATTCTGAGTTCTGAGTCCATTGAGATAGAGAAGGCAGGCAGCTGGAGATTATAATGTGCATTTGAATACTCATAGAACCATTGCAGACTGTGCCTTGCTGTGTGGCAACAATCAGCCGTCTCTCATACTGAATTCCAAGGTTTTCTAGCCCAATTTTGGCAGCCTGGGAATATTGCAGGCTTTGCCCTGTGGGGGAGAGGGGGAATTTTTGCTGCTCATTTCTGCTCTCTTTAGGCAGGCAGATGCCCATCAGAATGAGGAAGGAGTGGGTCTGCATGCCCATCTCCCACCAATCAGAGAAGTTGTTTCTTGAAAGGAGCTCTGGGCTGGAAAGGGGATTCGGACTGGAGAGCTGCCCTCCTGGAAACCTGGAACAGTGCAAAGAGGGCGGGTCTCTCACAGCTCCTTTCATCCCCACCTGGGCAAGTGGTTGCCAGCCACCCTCAGAATCTTAATTCCTTTCTCCGAGGGCAATAGTAGGGAGACCTGACCCCTTGCTTAACTGCCTGGGAGAGGATCAGCTGCTGGACCGACTGCTCTTTGCAGGATGCTGATCCCATTTGGCAAGGACTTAGCAGACTTGTCCCTATGGTTCAGACATTAGGTTTTCCTGAGTAGATCCAGGCACGAGGGAAGGAAAAGTTACACTGACTATCAGAAGATGAGGATCTCATGCAGGCTGTCCAATGTCCAGAGCCCAGTTACTGGGCCTGATTGTTCTCTTGCTGTTTTTGGAATGTTCTAATAATGTGTTACCCATGTTCCTGTTTATCTGGAGGAGAACAATGGGGGAAGGTTAGTATTCCATTCCAGAGAAATATGATTTTCCCATTTCTTATTTTTTATAAATACATTTTTTTTGGAGTAATTTTAGATTTACAGAAAAGTTGCAAACATAGTATAGAGAGTTCCCATATACCTTTCACCCAGTTTTCCCTACTGCTGACCCTGGTACATTTGTCAAAACTGAAAAATTAACGTTGGTACAAATTGTTAACCAAATACAGACTTTGGATTTTATCAGTTTTTCCACTAATATCCTTTTTTCTGTCCCAGGATCCACTCCAGGATACCACTCTGAACTTAGCCAAGTTGTTATTTAGGGGCAGTGGGACTTCTGTGGTTCAAGTAGGGGTGAGGGCATCCACTGTCCTATCATATAGTCTTCTTTTTGGTCTCCTATGCCCCAGGGCAACCCTCGATTCACTTTCAGGAGGCCCCAGGGCTCTACAATTCCCTGTGTCCTGGAAGCAGGGTAGGTGGGCTATAAGAAACTGCTCAGGCACCCTATTTTGTGAGCAACTTATAACTCCAGACTCTTACAGGAATCCTTTAGACCTCCCTACAGTCATTGGCCACCATCTTTAGACAGCAAGTAGACGGGGTTGGAATTCACTTTCTCTGAGAGAGCTTAGATTAGGAGGCTAGATGAGGGCTTGGAATCTCCTTAGATTCTTAGTCCCTAAACTGTATGTTTGTTCTTTTCCTCAGCTTTGGGAGAGGGTACCTGGTGCTGACCAGGAGACATGGCTATAGAGTAGAAATCTGGGCATACTCAGAGCTTTAGTTGCCTGAATGTCGACTGTAGGGCTTGATGCCATAGTACATACATCTTGAGTGAATTTTGAAAAACAACTTCAATGCTAAGACCTATTAAGCTACACAAAGCTGCAGAAGGAATGAACATGGAGGAAGGTGTGTGGGATAGAATTATGCCAATTGTGGGTATTACAACTTTGTTTCCTTGATTAAAACCAAAGGATTTGCACACTAGTTATCTACAAAATATCAGACATTTTGGAATCCAAGTCTGTTGAGGGACAGGCCTGCTATTTAGAATACCTTGGTCTCAATGCCAGCTCTGTGTCTATGGTGCCAATTAGAGGCTTCACTTTCATTTGTAAAATCTGGAGTTGGGTTCTGGTTCTATGGTCTCTAGATTTTACCTTCTATGGGGCTAAGTTTTGTGTATAACGATAAGTGAGTAGGAGGCTTGGTTTCTTTAGAAGGGAGACACGGCTGAAGGTACAAAAATAAAGCCAAAGTTGTCTCAAGCATTCTCTACTCTTGATTTGCCCCAGACCAGAGCTATTCAATATCCAAGCCCCTTTTTCCCTTCTGAATAAAATAAGGGAACAACCTCCATTTTTGAAATCGGTTCTTCCTGCAATACTTGGATCTAGTTTAGTGACTGAAGTTTGCTTTCTACTCTTTCTTCTTTTTCTCCTTTGAGATATTTAGGGCAATCAGCCAAAAATCAGCCCAGTGGGCAGAAGAATTACTGGGCAGACTTTCTTGATGTTTTTTTCAATGATGGGAATTACTTGGGTTCTTCCATCCATCTCAGTACTTCTAGACCTCCAACCTTCTTGGGCCGTATTATACATTATTCCAAGCCAGTGATAGTGCCAGGGACATCTACCTGCAACTCAGGCATTCCACAAAGTGCAGAAGTGAATATAGGGCAAGACCAGGTATTTTGAGCCATGGAACCCACACAATCTGGTGTGAAGATGACTTGGAGAGGACATGATGATCAGGAGGTTGATGTGCAAACAATCAGACTCTAACAATGAGGTGAAGAAGTTATTTTGGGCATTTGCCTCTGAAATACTAGTCCTGGGGAGTACTTCCCATCTCTGCTCATGGGCTTTTGGCAACCTGTGAGTAATCTGGTGACGAGAATGCAGGACTAGAAGCAGGAAGGCTATGTTTAGTCCCTGTGGTAGCTACTGACATGGGACAAATCCCTTTCTTGCCATGGACCTGAGTTTATCATAAATGAAATGAGCACTTCCTGTCTTTCTTCTTCATTGTCTTAAGGCTTCTCACCTCTCTACAGATGCTGGCCACACCAATAGCATTGTTTTCTGTCACTTCATGGAAACTTGGTTGAGAGTTTGAGGAATATCCTGCAGTTTCATACTTAAGTACATTGATGGCTTCACTACTCCTTTTCCTGGATGGGGCTTAAAGGACTGAGTTCTGGTTCACTCACTCACTCACTCTGATGATGTTGACTTTAGATCAGTTTTCTTGACTCTCAACTCATAAGGTTGGATTAGATGCATAGTTTTCCAACATAACTTTTTTTAAGCAGTAAAACCTTTTCTTCAAATGGAACCTTAAAAGATAGATAGATAGATAGATAGATAGATAGATAGATAGATAGATAGATGGATAGATAGATAGATGGATAGATAGATGGATGGATGGATGGATGGATGGATGGATGGATGGATGGATGGATGGATAGATGGATGGATGGATGGATGGATGGATGGATGGATGGATGGATGGATGGATAGATAGATAGATAGATAGACAGACAGACAGACAGACAGACGGGTGGGTGGATGGATGGATGGATGGATGGATGGATGGATAGATAGATAGAGAGGTAGATATAGGTAGATAAACATAAAGCTACTCTAGTGCAAGTGGAAGAAGAAGGAGCCATGGCATTCTGTCACCCATTACCTGCCCCCAGTCAGTGAGACTCTTGCAGCACTTTAGCAGAGGGGCTTCCCGCAGAGCTGAGCACCGGGACCCCAGTTAAGATCCAGCGCAGCTCTTCCAGCCACACATAATAGTGACAGTGATGACAAGAATGGTAACAGCAGGGAATCAGTGAGTGAATAACTCTGGTTTTGAGTCCCTCTGATTCTTCTGCCTCTCTGTGGCTTACCAGTTGATCACATAAGCTCTCACCCCCAAACCAGCTGAAGGAGAAATGGTCATGTCACACGTGCTGATTGTGGAGTTTTGCACTTTTTAGTGCTTTGCCTGGAGAAGAAGAGAGTCTTCTGAGAAACTTCCAGAGAAGTAAGTAGTTAGGGGTTATTAGCCTCCACTTTATAGATAAGCCTCAGAGAAGGTTGGTGTTGTGTTAAGCCTTGAGATTCCTCAAAAACAAAGTCATTGTTAGAGCATTTATACAGCCTTAGGATGAGTGATCGAGTTTGTACCTTTGCTCAAGCTTGTCCATGCTGGTTTATTTCCCCTTGTGCCAAATCTCGTAGCCATTGACAAGGTCTATGTGTTGGGAGCAGAATTCCATTTAATTCCTGACTATGTACAAGGATGAAGAGAACACAATCTGTATTCCTCAGGAAATTAAAATCTCATAGGGAGTATAAAACAGGATGAAAATTTGTAGCTCCACCATAAGCCAAAGGGAGGCAAATCATGCAAAAAGTTTACAAATTTCAAAAACCCGTCTAATTAGAGGTGTGACTTATGTTTTGAGGGGTTGGTTGGCAGTCAGTGGGTTGAAATTTGGGAGGGCATTGCTGTTAGAGGGGTTAGCACAAGCAAAGACATAGAGGTAGTTTGGAGGCAGGCAAACTGAGAGAGTGGTCTAGAACAATGTGACACTTAACTGGCCAAAATTGAGGCTACATGGGAGATGCATGGAAGGAAATGTTGGTAAAAGAAGGATGGGGCCACTACGGCAGCCCTTGAAAGACCAACTGTTCTGACTTGGGTAGCTGAGGAACAGTCATGGAAGATTTGTCACCTGTTTTAGTGTAAATGAGGCTGAGTGTGAGGACAAGTCGTCAGGCAGTGGCCTGTAGGATAGACTGAGGGAACAGAGGCCAGTAAGGTAGGCCATGACAATGGCCCAAGATAGGTGGCAATGAGGCCCCACGCTGTGGTGGTAGCAGTGGAGTATGGAAGAGAAGCCGTTGGAATCAGGGAGGCCTGGAAAGGTGAACTGGCCAGGGCCTGGACACGCAAAGCCTCTTGCAGTTTTGGATGGTAAGCTTGAAAAAGAATAACCGTGAAATTGAGGGTCAGGTTGGATTTTTTACAAATGCATCTTTTAGGCCACCCAGTCCATTCTGCATCCCTAGAGTATTAGAAACAGATGAACAAATGCCGAATCATTCAATTTTAAAGAAACATGAAGCTGGAAGGAGTCTTAAATGTCGTCTGTATCACCTCTGTGGCCCCAGGCAGAATAGCATCAAAATCATCCCAGACAGATGGTTTGCTCCTCTATTCCGGTACATCTCCCAGGATTCCACAGGTTCCCCCTTATTACTTCCAGCTGTGGCAAAGGGAAGCTATTATCAGTGAGAAATTTATCCTTTTCTTTCCAATTTGTAATACCCTTTAGAAGAGGGAAGTTCTCAGTTATGTCTAGCCAGAATCCTAGCTGCTGCAAGGTAAGTCTATTTCACCCTATATCCTTAGTGGAGATAAAAAAACGTTTATATTATAAAACAGGCATTGTAACACTCATGAAAATGCTAAGAAGCTCAGTGCGACCAAAATGGCCTTGTGCTTTTCACAGGTAATTAGTTGTATTTTATTCATTGGATGTATCTTGACTGGTGGGGAATCAATAGAATAAAAGTATCTCCCTCCCTTGTCATGCCAAAAATAACATCCTCTTCCTGAGAGAAGTTTCCAGTGGTCTCCTAAACTTGGTCTCATCTCCCTGCGATTTTGAAATCCAGTTGTTTCCTCCTGTCAGTGACGGTGGTACAGGCATGGGATGGACCTATCGCTATCCCAGTCAGCCTTATCTCCATGGAGACAGATATTGGGGAAAAAAGACAGGGAGATGCCCGTCAGGAAATTCCAAGAACTTGAGGTGGCCTGAGGCCATTGAATCAGGTTGTGGATTCACTCCACTCCACTCGTCTCTGCTCCCATGGAGGGCGGGAATGACAGCGCCTTTATTGCCTGACAGTGGCGTGTATTACAACAGACCCTGCATGGGTTCCTCAATTATAAAGTCTTTTTTTTTTCTGAGGCAAACTGAATATATAACATATAAAGATACATAAATTTCCATACAAATATCTTCTTTACCAGCTGTAATTAAGATATTTGCATGTAAAGAGAACAGTGTGTTCCCTTGACTTCCTTCTGATAGGGAATTGTATTTCTCTCATAATCCTCAAAGCCCAAGACTTTGTGATCTGTCTGCGTCTAAATAGGAGGAGGAGGAGGCAGAGAACTGGGTCAATATCATATCTGAAATTCAGAATTTTATACACAGTTTTTACTCCTGGCTGTCTTTTTTGTTGTTGTTGTTTTTGTGTTTTTTTCCCAGGCTTTGCTAATCCCACAGGACAAAGCTGAGGTGGGGAGGGGGAGAGTCCAGAGAAAGTGAGCAGAGCACCACTAGTTCTGGAGTGAGGTAGATAGATATTCCTGTGAGTCCTGAGCTTCTGCTTATGAACTATGTGACCTTAGGAAATTTCCTTAAATTCTCTAAGTCTTAGATCCTCACTGAAAAAAAAAAAGGTCAACAATTTCTTCTGTTGAGCAGATTAAATAAGATAATGTATGCAAATTGCATGGTACCTATTAGGCACTCAATAGATGGTAATTATTATTCTATGTAAGTGAATAAGGTAGAAATTATATATAAGAAATTTTAAATAATTATAAGTTACAAGCCAAAGTATTTCCTATGATGGTCTTTGGTGCTGGATACTAAAATTGAAAGGAGGATAGCCTACTTAAGAGAAACCGGGGAAATAAAAAACAAAACCACTCGCTTCTCTGGGACTGGTTTAGACATTCCAGTGGGTCTGTTGGAAGCCCAGGAGGATAGAGAAAGCACTTCTAGTTGATCAAAGGAAGAGCTTTCCTGTTGTGGAATTGGTAATTCCAACTGCTAACTTTTGATAACTGAACATCATGAATTCTAAGGTAGACAAATGTCTTTGGAATTAGAACTTCAGGCCTCCTCAGTGTGTACCACCCCTTGTTACCCCAGAGGAAGATTTCAGGGTCATATGCCCCAGAGCCTTGGAGATAGAGAGAAGGCTGGTTGAAGTCCAGTCCTCTCTGCTTTTGCTTTCTTATCATAGGCAATGATGGTCACTGCTCGTGATTGTGCATAACGTGAGATAATGGATATGCAAGAGCTTTGTGAGCTGTTGGCTTGGGTGCTGTTGGTTTTATCAGAACCACCACCACTACTATTACCACCATTGCCACTGGTATATTCTGCTTAATAAATGATCACGTACATTCTGGGGAAAAATGAGTCAAGTTTATCAACGTCCTGAAGTTGATTGGCAGGGGTGGTCAGTGTACCATCTCTCCCACTGTCCCAATCACCATGACAACCTTGGCTACCTCTCTTCCACTGAGTCATCCCCTCCAGCCTCTATAGCCAGGATGGACCTTTGATTTGTGGCCCAGTTTGTTCTCGAAGTTGATCATTTCCTTACCCACCCCAACTTCCTGATCTTTGTATTTATTTATTTATTCATGTCCTTGAGTCATTTGGGTACATGCACGTCTTAGAGATTTCTATGGCATAAATTCCCTTGAATACAAAAGAACCCACTCCATTTTCATCACAGTGATTTTTCTTATAAAAAGTGCTCAATAGGGGCTGGCCCTGTGACCTAGTGGTTAAGTTTGGCACACTCCACTTTGGTGACCCTGGTTCAGTTCCCAGGCACGGACCTACACCACTTGTTGGTGGCCATGCTGTGGTGGCAACCCACATACAAAATAGAATAAGACTGGCACAGGTGTTAGCTCAGGGCGAATCTTCCTCAGCAAATAAATAAATAAATAAATAAATAGTGCTCAATAAAAGTGCTTAATTTAAAAATATATAATCCTGTGTCAGATGTTTATAATGGGGAAGGAATAATGCCCCCATTGGCATCAGCAGCTTTAAGTGGGTCCTCATAGGTCCCGACTTGCCAGACACCCGGGGTCAGTGTGTAGGGACTCTGGTAGGTACATCTGGGAGATGTAATGGTGTCACCTAAGGGAAAGCCAGCTATATCTGATTTCCCATCCAAGGCCTAAACATCTACTTATCAGTGAAGAGGCCTGAGAGAATGTCTCACAATAATTAAAATGCCCATGAGACTGCGGTTAGCACCAGAAGGACAATTTATTAATGCATACAGGGGACCAGATTATTCAAAGGCTACATGATCAAAGCATTCACTCCCAGTAAGCCAGCCTGCATGGAAAGCCTGATCATGTTGAGAATATTGCTTAAAGAGGAAGAAATCAGAGCAGGGGAGTGAGATGAATCCAATGGTCAGCAACATCCAGCTAAGAAAGACTGATATATCCATCCCAGAGGGTTCAGACATACTCCAAGTCTTTTGCTTAAATTCTTCTCTCTCCCTTGACCAAAGCCAGGAGAGAGATGAACGTTGCCACCACCCAGTTCCATGACTATCCCCTTTTCCAGGCCTCTGTGACCAGCCAGTGCCCCTTCTGAAAGACATATTCTGTCTTCATCTGCTTCAGTCAGGGTACCATCGAGCCATGATGGTCTGGAAGCCACTCAAGCTTTTTCAGATGACCTTGGATATACATCCATAGTTTCATCCATTTTATGCTGATCTTAAAGGGACCAGTCGTATTTTCTTCATTTCCAAATACTTGGGAGGAATCACTTTATTGTTAGAGTCCCTAATGTTTTCCACATCACTGAATTGCCTTTATGCCTAAAAATGACTCCTTTGGTCGCTTATAAATCTGATTGCCCTGATACCAAGCATTATATGTCCCAGGGATGGCAAATAGATCTCAGGTACCAGTTCTGATTAACTGGTAGTGGTTGCCAGAGTGGAGTGATGAGAAGAACTTGGCGGCTACATCTAGAGTCAGTGAAAAAGCATGTGGTGATCAACTGGTGATGTCTGCCGTGTGTATAGGAAAGGGGATTGGTGGCATCTGTGTCATATTGTTTCCAGTCCTGGCATATTCCATCCCAATCAGTGCTCTCAATTCAGGGATTCTGCGGGACCCTTTTACTCGTGCTCTAACCTTAGCTTCTCACAAGTGGAGGAGTTCTCAGGAGGCAGAAGTGTGAGTGTATTGAATGCACCTATGTTGAAGGACTGTGTACTGAGGAAGGGGTTTGCTGGGTGGGCCTGCATTACTGGGGCTAACTTAGGTTTATTTGCCCAGGTTCACATAGATGGGACTAGTATCCCAATATCCTACATTATCTTCTATTGGCCTTTCCTTCACACTTCACTTAAGCAGTTTTTTTTTTTAAAACTTATGTACAGCAAAAATGCCCTTGTTCTTGGTAGATTAGGTTCCCTGTTCCACTGTGCCATGGTTTTTCATAGTCTAGATACAGCTTTCCCTTCCAACTCTGTGCCATCTGCAACTTGTATTAATGTACCAGCAATAACTTTAAGCCTATTTCTTATGTTTTGGAAGGTTGAAAAGTCCAGACTTGGGTTTTCTGCTGCAGTCCTGCTCCCAAGAAGATGTTGATCCAACTATCATTCTTTGAATATAGTCATTTCATGGTTATGACTTCTCCCAAATGGACTCTTCTCCTACACACATTAACCTCTTTTGTTTATACATATTTTGTGAGAGCCCTGATAAATGCCGGGCTGAAATTGGGTAAGCAAGCTATACTGGCAAACTTGTGAAATCCTGGCCAGAAGTGAACTTGGAGATCATCTTGTCAAACCCCCTTATTTGACAGATGAGGACACTGTACCCCAGAGAAAGCATAGGTGTTTGTCAAGTTCATGCATCTAGTTAGTGGTAGAGTTAAGAGAAGAACATTGGTCTTCCGTCTCACAAGTCCAGTGCTTCTCTCTGATCATCATCAAAGTACTTTGAGGTCAACTAGGCTGAAGTTATTATTCCTACTTACAGACAAGTAAACTGCAGCTCAGAGAGTTTAATTGGTATTCCTCAGATTGCGTGAAAAATGAGGGCAGAGTTGAGTTCAATGTTCTGATTCACAAGCGAGGATTTTTAAGGAATGTGAGGTCATTCGTGAATAGAATTTGTATCCGGTTTTATTGAGATATACGTGACATATAACATTGTGTAAGTTTAAAGTGTACAACATGTTGATTTGATACACTTATATTTTGCAAAATGATTACCGCCATAGCGTTAGCTAACGCCTCCATCTTACCATTTCTTTTTTCTGGTGAGAACATTTAAGATCTACTCTCTTAGTAACTTTCAAGTATATAATACAAAAATATTAGCTATAATCACCATGCTGTACATTAGTCTCCAGACTTGTTCATCTTATAACTGGAAGTTTGTACCTTTTGACCAATATCTTCCCATTTCTCCCATCCCACAACCACTGGTAACCACCACTCTACTCTCTGTTTCTATTGAGACTGGCTTTTTTAGATTCCACATATATATGATATCATACAGTATTTGTCTTTCTCTGTATGACTTATTTCACTTAGCATAATGCCCTCAAATATCATCCAAGTTGTTCCAAATGGCAGGTGTTTCTTTTTTCTCATGGCTGAATAACATTTCATTGTATATTTACTATATCTTCTTAATCTATGCATCTGTTGACAGAAACACAGATTGTTTTTGTATCTTGGCTATTTTGAACAATTATGCATGAACATGGGGGTGCAGATATCTCTTTGAGATCCTGTTTTCATTTTCTTTGGATATATACTTAGCAGTGGGATTGCTAGATCATATAGTAGTTCTATTTTTAATTTTTTGAAAAACCTCCATACTGTTTTCTGTAGTGGTTGTACCAATTTACATCTCCACCAACAGTGTATAAGGGTTCCCTTTTTTCCACATCCTCACTAACACTTGTTATCTCTTGTTTTTTTTCTTTCTTCTTTTTTTTTTGTGAGGAAGATTCACCCTGAGCCAACACCTGTGCCAATCTTCCTCTATTTCGTATGTGGGATGGCTACACAGCGTGGCTGATGAGTGCAGTAGGTCCCCCCCCGGGATCTGAACCTGCAAATCCAGGCCGCCAAAGTAGAGCATGCAGAACTTTAACCACTCAGCCATGGGGCCAGCCCTTCTCTTGTCTTTTTTTTTTTTTTGGTAAGGAAGGTTAGCCCTGAGCTAACATCTGTTGCCAATCCTCCTCTTTTTGCTGAGGAGATTGGCTGTGGGCTAACATCTGTGCCCATCTTCCTCTTTTATATGTGGGGCACTGCCACAGCATGGCTTGATGAGCCATGCGTAGGTCCGTGCCCAGGAACCGAACCCTGAGCCTTGGGCTACTGAAGTGGATCACACAAACTTAACCACTACACCACTGGGCTGCCCCCCACCTTTGTCTTTTTAATGATAACCAATGAATAAAATTTTTGAATAGTGTACCAGTATAGTACAGTCTCCGTGAGATTAGATAGAGTTTAGAGTTAGAAGTGTGAACCTACAATAAGCTAGTTCCATGACCTTTTTCTAGTAGGGTTTTGTGGCAGGGATATTCGAGGAAAAGGAAGGAAATGGTTGGGGTGACTCAGGGCTGGACACAGTAAAAAGCAAGGAGACTCGAATTCTGGGAGTTTGACGTCTCCAGGATGGTAGTAAAGCAAGCAACAGCAAGGTGATTTGAGCCAAGTGTAGTCCCAAAAATGTACCACAGACCCAGTGAAACTGGAGCGTAATGAAGAGATGCCAGGAGCAGGGGAGGTGGTGATCGGAGACAGGGAATGCTGCCCTAGTACCTCTACATGTGTTTCAGGAAGTGATTTTTTTTTTTACATGTTTGTTGTGAAAAGGTATTCTCAAGAACATCTGTCAGCTTATTTGTTCACAGTAGTTTGGGATTTCTGAAAAGGCAATATTCATGCCTTATTTCACCAGTCATTTATGCCTTGTGCCTAACACCATATCTAGTATATGGTAGGCATTCCAAAAATGTCCATTAAGTGAGATAAACAAGGAGACATGTGTACCTCTTGGTGAATGACCGATCTGGGATGATGCTCCAGGGCACTGAAGTTTGAGACAATCAGAAATCACAAAACCAGGTTTCATCACATTCAGAGATGCTCTGGGGGATTGTCCTCTATCGTTTTGGTCTGGTGGATGGGCTCTGCAACACGTTCCCTCACCTACAGGAGTGGCAGGGTTAGAACACTCTGGAGTGGTGAAGCACGGTGTCACAGGCAGTTACCCTTATTATATTAAAATGGAATGGACCACCCTATAAGATAGTGCATTCTCTGTCCCCAGTGATTTTCCAGAAAATCCGGATAACCACATTTTAGAGATGTTATAGAGACACATGCTTTGGACATGAGGTTGCAGTAGATGACCTCAAGGTTTTACTTTTTTCCAATTCTCAGATCCTAAGAGTCAACTCTATAATAGAAAGTGCTTAGATAGGTGCACAGTGGCATAGTAATTTAAGGAACTGTGTTATGCATGTGCAAGGAACTGTGTCAAGTATGTATTTCTGTGATGCTATGAAATATTAGGCCAAATTCACCCTCTCCATACCTACAAATTCACGCGTCTACATTCTTTCTCACTTCCCTCACACCTCACCATCTGTCGCCTGTCCTATCTCTAGTCCACCTCTCCTTGTGACTATGTTTGTCTCACTCTGATGCCTTGAAGCCTTTCTCCTTCCTTTCCACTTTAAAATCTATGATCTCTTCCACATTAAAGAAAAATCTTCATGTGACCTTTCTGCCCCTTCCAACTTCCATTTGTCTCCTCGACTACTGAAATAGGTCGTTTTCATCTTCTGTCTTAATTTTTGGGCTTCTGATCTTCCTATTTTATTGACTCTGCTTTTTTGGGGTCACTAATTATCTCATCATGGCCAAATTCAAATGCCTTTCCTCTACAAAGTCTAATCCTTTTGTGAACTAGCTGTTGAATGACATTATTAATAACTGCCCCGTTCTTTCTCCCACCTTCCACTCCCCTACTGCTCAACGTTCTTGTTCAGTACCTTAGGAATTAATGCCTCCCTCCACAATTTGTTCCCCTTTTTAGCCATTCTCTACCTCCCTTTCCTCTCACTTAAAGTTCTGGTGCTGCTATTTTAGACATCAACTTTGGAAACCTCACACACCCTCACATGGCTCTAACCTCTTTTCACTTTTATGCAGAAGCTGTTTGAATTTACATTTTTAGCCTCTACCTCTTCTCTCTTTGATTGCTTAATCTGTAAGTCTCCCCTGGAGAGTGCACTGGCGATTAAAACTTGGCTTATTGGAGATAAAACTCACCACGGCCTCCTCCTGCTTCTCAAACAGGCAGTCTGTTAGCATCAGTGAGAACTCTCTTGGGTGGTTCTCCAAAGGGGGGTCATTTATGAACCTGTCTCTTCATCACTTATACCTAATTCCTCATCAGATCCTGCCTTGTCTCTCTTTACAGCACCTCAGTGTCTTTGCATGTTGGCAGGAACTACTCTGGTCTACACCCTGATCAGACCAGTTCTCACATCAGTGCATGCACCTTCAGTCTCAGAGGTGTCCTACCCATACTCCTCAAACTTTCCATTGTTCCACATGCTTGTTTAAGAGCCTTGAGTGAATCCTCATTTCTCAAAAATTTAAATTTCTTACCCTGGCCTACAAGGCCATTGAGCACTCTGCCAGTCTCCTTCCTGACCCTCCCACAAGAAGCCCCCTTACTCCCACCCCAGCCAGACTGCCCCCCATTGCACGATGGTACTTGCTCATTTCCACCGTTGCATGAGGGCTTCTGCATACATTTGCTAGGGCTGCTGTAACAAAGTGCCACAGACTGGGTGGCTTAAACAACAGAATCTTGTTTTCTCGCAGTTCTGGAGGCTAGAAGTCTGAGATCAAGGTCTCAGCAGGCTTTGAGGCTTTCTTCTGAGGCCTCTGTCCTTGATTTGTAGATGGCCGTCTTCTCCCTGTCTCTTCACATCTGCTTCCCTCTGTACATATCTGTGTCCAAATTTCCTATTCTTTTTTTTTTTTGTGAGGAAGATCGGCCCTGACCTAACATCTGCCAATCCTCCTCTTTTTTGCTGAGGAAGACTGGCCCTGGGCCAACATCCATGCCCATCCTCCTCCACTTTACATGGGATGCCACCACAGCATGGCTTCACAAATGGTGCATCGGTGCGCCCAGGATCTGAACCGGCGAATCCCGGACCGCCGCAGTGGAGTACGCGCACTCAACCGCTTGCGCCACTGGCCGGCCCCATAATTTCCTATTCTTTTAAGGACACCAGTCCTATTGGGTTAGGACTCACCCACACGACCTTATTTTACCTGACTACGTCTTTAAAGACCCTATCTCTACCTACAGTCACATTTTGAGGTACAGGGGGTTAGGACTCTAACATAATGAATTCTGGGGGGACACAATTCAGCCTATAACATCTTTTCTTCCCAACTTCCCATCTGTTCTTTCTTTCATCTCTCTCTTTGTTCTTTCTCTCTGTCTGTTCCGCACTATCAAAACCCAGTGATCTCCATTTCATTGTCTTCTCTGGATGATCTCCACAGCATCACCCTATTGGTTAGACACATGGATGTGCTGCTCCATAAATGTGCTTCTTCTGCAGGTCGTTCCTGTGCTTCTCTGTCTGGTTTGACTAAGAGTAGGGGCTGTGTCTCTTGTCTTTTGTACACAGCTCTTGACCCAGCAGGTGCCTGAGATATGCCATTGCTAAGTTACATCAAGTCCCTCCTGTAAGGCCGCCAAATGCACCCTCTCCTCTGGCTTCTCAAGGGGTCTTTGAAGGGATGTGGGTTTTCCTTGAGTAGTAATGGGGAACGTACACACTGACTCTGTTGCCACCATGGAGGAGGAGGGCTGAGGTTCCACACAGATGACGTCCAGCTAGCTCAGCTCCTTTCCAAATTGGGAAGGCAGGAAGGAGATCTGTGAGGGAAGCCCTCAAAGTGGTGGTGACTTCAGTGATTTTTCTGCTGAGGACAGGAAGAACAAATATTCCCTCACAAGCTTTGGAGAAGCTGCTATTTCTTTGACCTATCTGGTTGAAAATTCTAGATAAAATTCACTTCTCTTTGGAGTGGTAGTTTGCTAGGATGCTCATCCTGTTGGGAATAGAACTGAGCCCTTGGAGGGAAGCCACTTGATCTTGGTGGCTCACAAAGGAAGACAGCTGGGTGCCATGTACTAGGAGTGTTGTGATGGTGTGTCTGCTGAGCCATGGGTAGCATCTAGGGGTGGACTCCTGAGTGAGGGCCTTGGAGATGGGTTGGTGTGGTCAGCCTTCCTCCCTAGTGGTTTGAGAGAGGTGTTTGGAGGCTGTGGCCAGGAGAGACATGCCATTCAGTTAAAGATACACCCACTTCCCTTCTCCTCTCTTCTTTCATCCTTCCATGCTTCCTTCCTCTGCCTTCATCCCTTTCTTCTCTCTCCCCCTACCCTGCTCTCTCCCCAACTCACTGTCAGGAAGGGCCATGCCAGCAGGGCCCGGTCAGCGTGCCATGGCAGCGGCAGAGGCTAGCAGCACCAGCAGCTTCCACAGTGAGTCTGGATTTCATTTCTGGGACCAAGGGGCTGGGAAGGGCAGTCCACACACAGACTGACAGCTTCTAGGCTTTGGAGGGGAACTTCCATGGGCTGGGGCTGCTTCCCACCTCTCTTCCCCTGCCTCCCACCATGGGGCATCATTTAACTTCCATGGAAGTTTCCTGCCACAGCCATTGATATGCTTGGGCTGTCTCATGGGGAGGAAGCATGGTGGGGGTGGAAGGGCCATGATCTGCTAAAATTAGGTGCACATCTGGGAGAGCTGCCGAAATTCAAATGGCTGCCAGGGATTCTGTCCAGGCCTGTGTGTGCGGTGGAGGCTGGAGGCTCTGCATGGACGATGGTTTGGCTGCTTTCTTGCATTTTAGGAAGCGTGGCCTTGAGTTTTGAATATGCATTGGGTACCTACACTCCATAAGAGACTCCCTTTAAGAAACTAAGAATAGGCTAAAGGGTCTGAAGAACTGACAGTCTCCCTGTTGACCTCAGATGAAACTTGGTCTAAGAAATTTGATTTTCAGGACAGTTATTACAGAGCTCCATGACTGAGTCATATCCCCAAGAATTTGGGGGAAAGTTTTTCCCCCTCCCCATTTTAATTTTTCTGGTAAGTTCTGGCCTGGAAATGGACATACTGTGGAGTCAGTCTAAGTTCCATCTTGCCTTGATCATCAGACTGATTTGGATGGCTTCCTTCCATTTTTTTGCCTAGGGGCTGTTCCATCTGTTCTGGGAATGGTCCACTTGGGAAAATAAAACTATAAAATTTACCTACGCAGCCTTAAAAATCCCACCCAAAATAGGAAGACACAAGTCCTGTTTGTCATCTCAAAGTGCTTTCCCACAGGCCAGATGCTGTTTCCAAACACTGACTGGTTGCGTTGTAGTTCATTTTGAAGTGAGAAGCCTCAGTTTCTAATACAGGGTATTATCCTGGTGCTGCAGTCTCCTGGGCAGATGCACAGGGATGCTTTTATGATTTCATTCATTTCTCTCGTGATTTGGTTAGGGAGGTAAATTAAACATAGCCTCCCAGGTTCTCTCAGGATCACATTTTTGTGGCTGTCTCCTCTTGGCACTGTTACTAATAACAGCATTAAAGTTTAGGAGTTTTCAATGCTAACAGCTGTGTATAGCTAGAGTTTATCAGAATGAACATGTTTGCTAGCCTTGTAAGAATTTTGAAAGAAAGACCATAATATGAGATTAATCAATCTCTTCTTACGCTTGTAAAACATCATATGTATTTCAGTTATATTCAGGTAAAACTCTTGATTTCAGGAGTTGATGGGTTCAATTAAAGTATCAAATTGGTCACATTAATTAATTAAATTCAACAAATATTTATTATTAATCAACTGTATATGTTTGATTGTCTAAACTTGGGCACCTCTGAGAGTGAAAAGAGAAGCTATTAATGATTAACTAGATACCACAGGCATAAACTGAAGTCTTCCCCAGTAAATTGCGACATACAGTTACTCTATCCATGTGTCAGGAACTATTCTAGGTGCTAGGATACAACTGTGAATAAAACAGACAAAAATCTCTGCCTTTAATAGGAGAGATAGAAAGTAAAGATAAAATGAAATATATAGTATGTTTGAGAATAATAGATCCTTAGAAGAAAATTGAGAAGAGAAAAAGAAGTGTTTGGTGGTACTGGTGGTGGTGGTGATATGTGAGTGTGTGCCGTTTAAGACAGGGAGGTCAAAGCAATTGAGTCATCTAAAGAGTATGATGTATTTTAGTTTATTTAATTTTACCAAGGAAGGCTTTCATGGCTTGGCTAAAATTTTTCTGAAACAAGTCAGACTTGGAAATTCTGAGTCTAAAGCAAGAAATACTCACAAACTTTGGAATGACAAAACTCGAAGAGGGAGAATCATGTCACCATGGCATTGGAAGCACCTTGTCTGCTTGATAGTCAGGTTTCATCTCCTGCTGCCGTCACTGATGGAGAAGGCATCAGAAAACAAATAAGGCTGAGGACTCATCCACTTGGGGATCATCTTTGTAGAAAGCCCCTCAATCTTGCACTGGCCATTCAGGATGTCTTAAGGCCCTTCCTTCTTCCATCTGGCATCCTTGGCGGTGGTAGGGGGTGGCAACTTACATTTGCAGGGCACCTACACCAGTCAGGCACCTTGCTGGGGGCTTGGAGCAAGTCAATTTATTTAATCTATATTGTTCCCATGAAGAAGTTATGATAGTCCCACTTTAGGGATGAGGACACTGATGTTTAAACACAGAACTAAAAATAGTGGAGCCAGAATTTAAACCCAGGTTGAACTAAGTCTGAAATCCCACCCGTATCACTTAGTCTCAGCATCCATCCGTAGATACCAGTTGGCAGGAAGTGGGACAAAGAAAAGAGAGGTAGGACTCACTGGGTTACCACAAGGCCCTGCGAATGGGCTGATGTGCATGGCTGGATCAGCGGCAGTAGATGTGTTGGGGTGGTTGTCAATGTCTTTGCTGACTGTGCATGAAGGTACAGCAACTTCTGCTGCTTCTCCATGTGTCTTTGCCATTGGGAATGGGGATAGGCATGGGAAATTTTGGGGGCATGAGAGCAAGTCTTCCTGTTGTGGCATCCATCCTAGGCAGAAGTGAAGCTTGACTTCAGTGTGTCAGTGTTCCTGGGTTTCACGCACGTTGGAAGGAGGGACGGTGCATGGGTCTGTGTGTAGGTGATAGAGGTGGGGAGAATGCATGCAGAGGTCTGAGACTCGACAAAGGTTTTTCAACAGGGGTTTGAGTGAAGAGTTGAGTTTGAAAAGAATCCTAAATTTCCTGCCTGCTTTTATGAATGGAATCCACAGACTGACCTCATCCAGTCTTGAGAATACTACTAGCGAGAAGCAGGATGTCTCTGGACCACATCTGACTATGGTTATACTTAACATCAATATCACTGTGTGACCTTGTATTTATTTGTAATGTACATTCATATACTTCCCAGAAAAAAAACTTAGGTAGTGGCAAGCAAACCACCACTTCCATGCACCAGAGAGAACTGGTATAGCAAAGTGAAGAATTATTTTGGAATTTCAATAGCCCTCTCCAGTCTTCCTTTTATGCTAAAAGAGGATCTTTCCACTTGCAACGCTGTTATTCCCTTGGATTTCTATAACATGTTTATTCAGAGGACTCAATGTACATCAAGCAATGTCTCTTTTATTTCCACAATATATGTGATATAGATAGAGAGAAGTTATTACTCTGTCATTTACCAAAGATTTTCTTCACTATCACAATGTCAGTGTCACTTAGGAATATACTCCAGGCACTTGAATGTCCCTCACTCTGGTCTTCTGAATTATGGCTGCCCCATCAAGTCCTGGTTCTTTTTTTTTTTTCGGTGAAAGAGATTGGCCCTGAGCTAACATCTGTTGCCAATGTTTCCCTTTTTGCTGAGGAAGATGGTACCTGAGCTAACATCTGTGCCAATCTTCCTCTGTGTGGCCCCACCACAGCATGGCTTGATGAGCAGTGGGTAGGTCTGCGCCTGGGATCCAAACCCGTGAACCCCGGGGCACCGAAGCAGAGTGCGCAAACTTAACCACTATGCCACCGGGCTGGTCCCTAGTCCTGGTTCTTTACTGCTTATGTCCTGTTGTCTTGTTTCCCTCCATCACTTTGATACCCAAGGTCGAAGGAGCAAAGCATCATTCATCTTCCCCCAGGATACTCTTCTCTGACTTATCCCTCTGAGTCCCTCCCTGGCAAAAACGAACAAGCAAGAAAACTACCTTTTCTTCTAAAATAGTAACCTGTCTCAACATTGGTTGGCTTCTCTATTCTGCATCCATGTGCTCTGTGGAGTCCCAGTTGGAAAAAGGGATAAAGATTAGGAACGACTGGTTCTATTTCAAGCTGACAAGGATATTCCTTCTTTCACCGCTTACATAAGGCTCCCCTTGCCACTTACATGGCGTGTCTTAATTCTAGGAAGAGTTTAGTTGCAGCTGGAAGGACAATGCCCAGGCCTTTGACACAAGTCTGTGAGGGCACATGGTCACAAGTGTGCCCCAGTCCAGGAAGCTGCTTAGAGACCTGATCACAGGCACACCCTTTACACCAGCATGCTGGGAGCCCAGGGGTGTATCTCCCCACCCAAACGAGCCCAGTTTTTCTAAGGAACCTGAGAACACATACCTGTCTCTTTGTGTGCCCAAGGCGCACAAGGACAGCTTAGGATGAGCTTTCTTCACCCCAATTTGTGTGCTAGTGTTTTTCAGCTGTCTTTGATGTTGTGAGGTGGATCAGTTTGCAGTGAAGTTGTCTATGAGCTGGAGAGTATTCTAAAATACACTAGGACTTTGGTGGAATCAAAAACCAACATAGTTTAACAGCCTGGAAATTGCAGAATGTGATTTCCCATTTTTTCTTTGCTATCCCAAGTCTTGCAATTCAAGATAGTTAAGACTGGCCTTTTGGGGAGACCTTAATACATTCTCCTGTGGGAGATGCCTCTTAATTATGTGGTATGTCGTGTCCTTATAAGTTTAGGGAAATTGGTTGTGTGTTCCCAGTGCCCGTCCTTTGAATTCTCACCTGGAGATTAATCCAGAGATAGGAACTCTGCCCATTAAAAGGTAATTAATCTTTGAACTCCTAGTTCCCTTGGCATTTTGCTCTCTGGTGAACTGAAAATAGATGTCTCGGAACAGAGCAAGCCCCCAGAGCAGCATTGCGGGAGTGGCCTGGAATGGGGTGAGGCTCAGGTCTTCATGTGAAGGGGCTGAGGGAGCCAAAGGGAAGAGGACAGAGAAGGGAAGGGAATCATTCTGGTTGTGCCATCCAGGACTGCTCATTAGGAAGGTTGTCCTAGTCTTTGTGATGACATTCTTTGCTCCTTGTTCTGGATCTTATCTTCAAAGTTGGTCAAGTCCATTTGTTTCCACAATCCTTTTGGGACAAATGACTCATGAGAAATCCATGTATCTGGAAGAATTGTGACAGGACCTCCTGTCTGGGGATGATGGCAGGAATAATATGAGTTCCACTGTCTCTTTTGCCTCTGTCTGCAGGGCTGGTCCCTACCTTTCTGGAGCATTAGCTAGTTCCTCTGATTTTTGTTGCCTCCTCCCATCTGGCACTTGTGGTTAACCTTAATGGGAAGTAGATGTCTAATGTGACCTCCAGCCAAATGCACTGGGCTGAAGAAGCCTGCGATCTGGGTGGATGCAGTCATGCAAGGAAAGCTTTCAGTTCAGGTGTCAGTCTCAGAACCACATTTGTAAACTCTGTCCCTGCGATGCTTTGTGGCTAGTGGAGCCCTGGATGTAAGTGCCGCCATGCAGGGTGGCAAAGGAGAAAAGGACACTCGGTGCGTGAGAGAAGGCACTGTGGAGTTCCACCCTATCTGGTCAGGTTGGTTTCTATCTGGGCCTGCGGGATCTCTCTGACTCTTCTTAGATTCATTTCTAGAAATAGACATTTTGTTCCTAGAAATAGAGACTAACTTGAGAGTTGAATTTTTCAGTATTATATTACGATTCTTTCAGCTGCAAGTGAGAGAAAACCTAACCTATCTTAAGCAAAAAGGCAATGTATTGTCTCAATAATCACAAAATCCAGATTTAGGAATTATTTAGGACTTAAAATCCAGAAATAAGTGATTACTTCTAAGACCCAAATAAATCACCAGGCTTGACATATGTCACTTTCTCTCTCCCTCCTTCCTTCTTATCTCCACTCAACTTTCCTACCATCCCTCCATCTCTCTCTGTCTTCCTCTTTTTCTGCCTGAGACAATGATCTTAGAGAAAGAGACATTAATGGGAAATAGATTTCCAAACAATGAGGGCTAATGAGTTTTGAAAATTGTGATGACAAATGCTGCAGCAGTTCAGCAGATTGTCTGGGACTTAGATGATCAGTAACGAAGACTTGGCTTCATCAGAGAGGCCTTGCCGTGGGGAGCCCAGCTGACTGGGCATTAAATAATCAGTGTCATTTCTGCAGGAGTCAGGCCAGACATTATGCAGAGAAAAGCTGCAAGGAAAGACTGAGGAAGGAAAGCCCACGACTGACTGCTTCTTCCAGTCTGCCTACGAGGAGGAATGTACAATGTTTTCTGGTGTCATTTTTATGAGTGCTCTTTGGGCCGACGTTGGCTCCAGACTTATTCCATTGCATCTGCAGATTTAGATATTTCTGATTGAAAATCCTTCTTTGGCTTATATGGATGTTTTTATAGAAATCAAATTCTAGGATTTCCATCACATTTTCCAAAATCTGCCACCCAACCCATCAATTTGTATGCCTTAAAACATTTTTACCAGTGAGTCTTCCTTCAACTTGGAAAAGCAGGAGAACTCTGACTTGGTAGTTCAAAAGAACATTGGTTTTGGAATCTGAGTAATTTAGATGTGAGGCTTGGATCTTTCACTCTTCAGCCTCTTGAACTCACGTAAGTTGCTTAACCTCTTGCTCCTTCCTTCCCTTCCTCCCTTCCTTCATCTATGCAATGCTTTCAATAGTAATAATCTCCAGAGCCAAGGCAATTGGGAGGATTGAATGAAGCAGTGCATTTTAACTCATTTAGCACAGTGTAAACCCTCAATAAGTCGTTGTTCTGTATCCCTGTTCACTTGGACAAGGCTTCCACCTCTGACCCCAGCCTTGGAATACTGAGAGCATCTCTTTCTATCTCTGTAGTGGTGGAGACCAGAGGTTTAAATAAATTAAGATGAGGGCTCTACCTTTGGGGATTACCTACCCCAGACTTAGCCTAGCTCTACTTCTCGGGGACCCACTAGGTGACCCCAAGAAAGGTACTTCATCCCAGTTTCATTAGCCTGGAAATAAGAAGTCCACTTGCTTTAATCCTCTTTCTATGCTTTTGGAAACATGAATGTATATAACAGAGTAGGAACGCCTTTGGAAAAAACATCCAACTGTGATTCCTGGCTTACCATTTAAGACTTTCTCCTGGGTTCATCCTCAGAGCAGTCTTCCCCCGCCTTTTGACCTTGAAGGAGAAGCCAAGGGGTAGGGCTTGTTTATAAAAGGAGAAGGAGCAGCCCACAGCTGCAAGCCTCGGATTATAGCCTGGGATGCCAGATGCTGTGTGCAGGGACAGCTTCTCCATCCCTTTCATCTGAGACCACCCTTGGCTCACATCTTTCCTGCAAAGAGGCACCCTGGGACCCAGTTGTAGAGCAGCAGGCTGTGTGGAATGAGTTCGTCTCAGAACTCTACCTTCTCACAGGGCTGGGAGGGGCATCCAGAGGTTATCCAGTCTTTGCTTCACCGAATCATAGTGTTTTGGAACTAGATGATACCTAAAGATCAACTAGCCCAACGCTTTCCCTCACTCTACCAATTTTATAGATGAGGACACAGGGGCCCAGGGATGAGCCAGGTGGTATGATGTAAACCTAAGGCAGGGCCCTGGAGCTCCCAAGTTCTGGCCCATTGCTCTTCTTGGCCTGCCTACAACACACACACACACGCACACACACACACACACACACACACACATGCACACATACACACACAACTCTGGGAAGTCAGGCTGCTGATGCTGCTGATGTTGGGAAGGACGTTGAGATGAGCTTGGTTCAATGCTCTTGGTATGTTGATACAAATAAGAAAATTTTACTTTGGAAAATCTCATGCAATGTTTGAGTAGAGAGGAATCTTAGCAATCCTCTGGTCCAACTATGCCATTATTCCAGATGTGAACATTGAGACCAAAAGGAAGCACAGGGTGCCAAAACCATAGGGTGACACACTGGTAGAACCGGGGCTAGAGCCCAGATGACCTAAGTCTCAATCCACTGCTCTTTCCACTTAATTCCATGGCTTCCCTTGGTGTCAGAACTTCCTTCCAGCTGCCTCTCTCCCAGGATGCTGGAGCAGTCTCTGTAAGGGCTGTGTGGGTGGGTTAATCAATATCCCTTTCCTGGAATTTCTCGGGGGAAGGGCTAACTGGGAACCTGTGATGCATAAAAATAGCAATGCTACTAACTTATGTTGATCAATCACTTTGCAGTTCACAGAGTGCTTCAACTGCTGTTATCACCCATCTGCAGGCTTCCCTCGAGAATTTAACCTGCTATTTTTTCTAAGTTGAACCTCTACCTTTAAATGAAGATGGAGGACTTTATCCACTGCTTCATGTTTGTCGTCCTGCCAGAGATCTAGCAAGTGATCTGTGAGCTCTCTCCTCTCAGGTGCCAAGTGTCCATCCTTTAAAATTAAAGGGTCTTGTTTCATGACTCAAAGAAGCATCCCAGTTTCCATTGGGTGAAGAGGTGCACTCAATTCTCAAGAAAGCTTTGGGTGTGTGAACAGTCACATATTGTTCACCTTCTCCTTGCCCTAGTCGGAACTGCTGTAGCAGCTAGTTAGTGGATGGATTGGAAGTTCAGCTCCAGCTCAGAGAAGCTGGATAAGGCAGCCTCTAGTCTAAGGAGGAGTTGCATACATTTTATATCACGTCCCATGATGCTCTCCGACTTCTCTTTGCCTGGGGGTGTCGCCATCATGGTAGGTTTCTGCTGTGGTACGTATTGTTTACTAAAGTAATTAAAATATGCAAAGTGTTCCCTGTCCTCCATTTTACGCTTCTTCCCCAGCTCCTTCTGGCATTTTCAGCTGGCAGTTAATAAAACAAAAGGGGAGCCCAAAGGCCCGAGTCTCCCTCCAGCTAGAATGATTAGTTTGGATTGGTTTGGAAGTAGCAGATTTTACCTCTGGCTACAGTTGTGTCTTTCTGGCTGACCTGTTCAACCTGCACTAAATAGTGCAACTGGAGGACTGAGAATGCTTCGTTAAGAGCACAGGGCAAGTGGAGGGAGGGAGGAGGAGGAGGCAAGGTTCTGTTTGCTTATTATCGTACCACAAAACGAAAAAAGACTTCTTCTTCTTCAGGATAGTCCTACATTGAAAGAGTGATAGCCAAGGACACTTGAAATTTACATTCTAATCCAGCCTAAATCTTTAGTGCCACCAAATACTCCCATCTACCCGCGTACGTAGAAGTTCAAAACACATTCCCCTATATTATCTAATCCCGAAACTAGAGAATGCTTCTTGCAAGTATTGATAAGAGAACAATGCTGCTAGCACTACCACAACAAAATTACTGTGACTGTTACTCGCTTCCAAGTATTGAGGCTTGCTGCGTGCCATGTACTGTGCTAAATGCTTTATGTGCATTATTTTATTTACTACTCATGGTCATCTTAGGAGGTAAATACTGGTTGATGTTTAACACATGGGGAAAATGAGGGTCAGAGAAGTTAAGTGATTTCCTGAGGTGACAGGGCTATGAATTTGTGGCCATGTGTCCAACTCTGTATCATGATGTTATGCTGCCTATGTCGTAAGGTCTGCTTTAGGGTGGGCCACCTTCTGCTCCCACTCTGGGGACTTGTTTCTGCACCCACTGGCTTTTCTAATGGGACATTTTGCCCCTGTTCAGCACCACTGAGTAGAGTGTGCAGGGTGCAGAGTTTGCCAGAAGTTTCAGGCCTTGGTTTACTTCTTTACTGGCCCAGACACATAGCTGCCTGCCTCTTCCGAAACCCTGGCCCAGAGAGATGAGAGACATGTGAACCACATCACGCTCCAAGTTCTCATAACAAGGAAAATGCAGAGACCACAGCTAGCAAAACCTCTCTTAGAGGTAGTACAGAAGCAGCCCCTAATGACGACAGGTGTCAGATCAGCGCAGAAACCCCTGTCATTGTAGGCACTAACGCGCCACATTAGCACTTCCAAGAGTAGTTTCATGCTACTGGCTATGCTTTATCAACATTCTCTAATGAGTCCAAACAAGTTCTGTCTGAGATAAATAAAGATCAAGAGCACCAAACAGAGGCTGTTTTAAGCCATCTCTTTCTAGGACAGCTGATTTGGGACCCCAACAGGGTTGTGCAAGAAGGATCTCCCATGATCCAAGCATGGGGTCTGCATAACAGACGTCACAAATGGAGGGTCAAGTGTGTCAGGCTGTTGGAACCTTGGAATTAGGGAAAAAAAAGCCTTCAATTAGGAAGGCCATCTAGTCTAGCCTCTCTCTCACCCAAAGCTTAAGATGTGGGCACCCAGCCTGAGTTTACTTAGACGTGGAGCCTCACTGGTTTGCGAGGGAGAACAATCCATCAATTATTAGGAAAATTCTTTCTCTCACAGAGCCATTGGCGCACGTCGGCTGTCTGCTCACTGTTGCACTCAGACCAAAAGCTCGGGCTCATCAGATGATATAATAAAACTAGAATTGTGATTAAAGAATCCAGTGCTGTCATCTTAAGGCTGGTGGGATGTTCAATCAATAGGAGGTATTATTGTTATTGTTATTAATGTCACTGAGAAGATGGCAGGAGGAGATAGTTTACTGCTTGGTTTGCCTTTTGAGGAAAAAGATCCTGTCTCATTCTTTGCTTTTTTAAATTCAAATCATCTTGTTCTTCCTTTTTTTCCCTGCTTTAAGGCCTCACTCATAGGATAAGCAGTGATTGAGCTCAGTCTGTAGGAGAACGCCATGTTCTAACTAGCCTGGTCTTATCTTTCCTGAGATTCACATTAGCTGCTCTTCCTGAGTGTCTAAACTCTGCTTTTGTAAACAGCCAAATAGTCCAAGGATCTGACTTTGTGGCCATGCTGTTTCTGGAAGTCACTTTAAACTGCTCCCAGTGCTTGTAGGTGGAATTGTCTTGAACCCACAAAATCCGTAATGAGAAGGACTTGGAGTATGGCAATGGGTTAACTTGTAGCTTGGCCTCTACCTACCAGACTTGCTGACGTTCCATTCCTCAGCTGGTTTCCTTATCCATAAATCAAGAATGGTGCTTCCTTCTTGAAAGGTCGCTGGGCAGAATGTCCAAGGCCCTGGAAAAATTGGGAAGTGCTGTACAATAAACAATAACATTATCATTGAGAAATTAACATCTTCCAAGAAACATTTAGATTCAAAGTAATAGGTATATGCGTATGTATTGAAAACCTGCCATGCCTGTTTCATTTATGATCACATTTAATTTCTGCACATGTTCTGTGCAGATGTATGATTTACACCTGAGGAAGCTGAGTCTTCCAGAGGTTAAATAAATTCCCTAAGGTTGCTTAGCTAGTAACTGGCATTGGCTGAGTTATGCATTATCCTCTTAGTTCCTTTGGATCCTCTGTTTCCTCCGCCCATTTTCAATATCAGTTATAATTTTCAGATATTTTTTTTTGGCGTCTTAATAGTTAGCAAATTCAATCTTGTTTGAAAGGGATTATCTTATTTTTGCTAAATAAATCTGAATCGAAACCAAAACCTATCAGTGCCTCAGTGGTGCGGGGTAAATTAAAAATCTAGATTTATCACAAGCAGGCTTTATTCTTCGATCTTCCTTTGTCCACTAATTTTAGCAAGCATTTGGGGTCTGGATGGATCAGTCTAGATCCAATGGATCCATGGATCTATGGATCTGAGCTGAGCTGAGACCTCCAGCTTTTTTTAGTGAATTGAGCTCTTTTAACAACGTCCCTAAAATTTGTTTCCATGAGAAGATTTGAGTGTAGCCAGGAGATTCCAAGTCTAGGCACTTGGAAAAGAAAATAAAGGCCAAGTTGTTTTTCAAACCACATCTTTGGACTTGCAGTGTCTGCTCTATAAAAAATATATTGCTTGGGGGCAGTAAAGGACGGTTAGGTCTCAGAATGACTGCCAGCATTTAGACAGGATTTAGAAATGGGAAAACAAAAGGGGAAGTTATAAAAGGTATGTGTTCCTGGAGCTTCCATCTAAGAACTTGCTCCTGACAGATGCAGCTCTAGGTAAGAGAGTTGGGGAGAATCACAATGGGCCTATTTATCCTCTAGGCTCACACTGCTAAACAGTTTGGCTCTTAAACTCCTTGTATTTTGGAAGACTCCAAGGGTTTTTCCTAATCCTGGGGCTAGAGGCTCAGCCTGAGACAGCCATTCCTCTGAGATTCTGCTAAATGGATGCCTTTTGCATAAGCTGTCACAAAGCCTTGCTCAGAGGGAGCAAGGCTAGAATGATGTCTTTGTGAGTTTCCTCTGCATCTTCCCTTCAAAGAATTCCAAGCACCTACTCAACCTGGGGCTGAGATCTCAGTTTATGTCTACAAGAAGCTAGATAATAGCTTGCCCTACTTTATTGGGAAGAGAAAGAGAGGCAAAAAGAAGGCAAACAAGTCTGCCTTATTAAGTCAGAAGTCTGATGTCACTCTAGAAAATCTCTATCTCTTGTGTAAATGTTTCATTCATGAAATTGCTATAACTGGGGTGAAGACGCAGACAGACATGTATTTGTGAGTGCACACACACATATGGTAGATGTAAATCAATGGACTATTCAAACTAATACATCCCTAAGGCGTGCAGCCACACAACTGGGGGAATCACAGAGTTCTGCCAGGTGACCCAAAGGCTATACACGTCAGGGTGGAAAGAAGGAAACTATGGAGCCGAGATTTAAACTTGATCCAACTTAATCTGTATATTTTCTATTTGTATACTTTTATGTATGTATGCTATTCTCCAGTGATAAGTTCACATTAAAAACAAGAACAAGACCCTATGGGATTTGAGCTTCATTTCATTTACTGTATTTAGTGACCTTGGACAAGTCACTGCCTCTCTTCCAGCCAAGGTTTCCATGCTCCGAGGCTGGCTAGGTAATTTCCAAGGCCCTTCCCAGCCCTGTATGTTCATGAGCTACAGCTTTAGTGTTGAATCTCTCCTTTTATATCCTGGATTCTGATGAACTTGGATTTGGGTAGCTGGACAGAGTGCAATCACAGGGTAGACTGGTTCCACAAAGATGCACCAGGAATCCAGATGCATCTGAAGGGAATATGGGTTCAGACACGAAAGCCACTTGACTAGTGAATGGTCAAATGGGGCTGGGCGGAGAGGTGAAAAGCTGGTTGAAAATATAGCATCCGCAACTCAGAATAGCCAAGTGGAGAAAGTGAAGGGAGAGGGGAGCAGAAAAGGAGAGAGGGTAGAAGTGCGGAGAGTTCCCGAAGGGCAGATGGCCATTTCTAAGGCTCTGGCAGCCTCCCATATATGTGCGGAAGGAGCTATTAAGAAAGGCCAGCAGTTAGAGGGGGTAGGCAGTGAGAAGGGTTAACTCCAGGAAGGAGGGCTATGCCATTCTGACAAGTTTTGAAGCTATCAGCAAAACTAATCAATGGTTTAGAGTGAAACCATTTATGTTTGCTGTCTTGGAGACAGGACATATTAGAAGAGCACTTTGGGCCTTTCCTGGTACATTTAGGCCATTTATTTCAGGAGATGTCCAAGAGAGACTTCACCAACTTCATGTGATCAGGGCATGACCAACAGACTTGTGTTTGTATCTGTGACTGTACCCACATGCATGTGCATTGATGTGCATGTATGTTCATGGAAACATTCTCCCTCCAGATGTATATATGTCTGTAACTGTACTAGATGTAGCTAATGCTGATGTGTAGCCCATGTGCATGAAATCCCCTGACCCTCTGGGACAAGAGTGGCAATGATCTTAGAGACTGTAGTGGTGGCTGCTGGGACTGCTGCTGGGGGCCTGTTCAAGGTGACTGCCTGCCTCGCTGATGCTCCCCTCAGACGTATAGAGTGGAATGGAAGAGGCAAAGCCTCTGGGTCATGTGGGAAACCAGACTTTCCGAGGGATGAGGAAAGCATATGCTAAGCCTGTTATTTTTTTTTAATGCATATGGAGACTCCTATATTCTGAGACATGCAATCAAGAAAGATTAAAATTAAATAAATAAAAAATAGTGACCCTTACCATAAATGACAGTCTTTAAGATAACATCCTGATGAAGCTATTTTGCCATTAACGTATGTTGCAAAGTTTTTACAACTCTTCAGAAAGCCACGCCTTCTCATCTACTTACAGATTCTTAACTCAGCCCATACAGATTAGTGATTGCGGAGGAAGCTTGAATTCTGCCATTGGTTCCAGAACTGCCTTGCCCTGTGGATCCATGTTTGATCACCTTTGCTGGTCTTGGTTTCTTTATCTGGACTGTGTGGATCACTTTGTCTCTTGTACCTCGTTAGCGCTGTGTGAGGATGGACACTTTGAGCCTCTGGGAGGAGCGGCCTTCTGCGTGTTCTTTGGAATCCACCAGCTGCCTCCTTTTCTGTGTAATTAGATGCAGAGGGCTGAGAGCCTTCTGGAGCTCAGATGAGTCTCTTTAACCCAGAACCGTGGGTTTCCTCTGCCTGTGGGAAAGGTGGCGTCACTCTACGGAAATGAGCAAGACAATTCCTTGTTCAGGAAAGGTTGGCTCAGAAGAGAAGGGATGGCTGTGGGTGGGTGGGGAGGTGGGAGGTGCCCCGGGAGGAACACTCTGCTGAAGGACGTTCTGCTCCATTGGAAACTGGAACCGGAGAGCCTGCAGCCACTCAGCTTCCCACACCTTCAGTCCCACTTACCCCTGGCCCTCAGGGCACAGCTGGGAGTGAGGGCTGAAGACTTGAATGAAAGAAATGGGGTTTGGGGTGTCAGGCAGGCATCTGTGGCCGAGGGTGAGGCTGCTGCTTTTGCTTCCCTCTTCTCACATGCTCTCCCCTTATACTGCTGATGGACTGAGGATGAGTGACACAACCTCAGGGAAAGATAGACTGTAGCCAAAGAGACAGGACCCCAAATTTTGCACTGCTAGGTGCTCCATCTCGTCTCTGGTCTCTTAGTTCTCTGGTCTTCAAACTTTTATGCCCCTGAAAGAATTTTGATAAACCATGTATACCCCTTGCACATTTTAAGTTGCCATCTAAAATCTTCAACATAATTTTAAATAGTTGCAAATGATGCTCTTTCCAGAATATTGTAAATATTGACATTAAAAAAAATACACGACTCCTTTAATGTATCTAATGCAGTTTAAATACCAGAGCAGTTTGATACATCATCTGTTAAACACATGAACAAGTTCTTAAACAGTCAGTTGTACACAGGTCCTTTTTCTTCTTGCATTTATATTTTCATTCCAGTTACCCTACCAAATTTTATCCTCATGTATTATGGTTTTATGCATGAAAGCCTTTTATTGGCTGCTCTATCATAATTTAGCGTGACAAAAATATGTATGAAGATTTAAATTTAATTTTTAATGTCCAATGACCATAAGTTTCTAGACATTAAGAGTTTTTGGATTGAGTTATCATTACGATTATTGGTAATACACAAAAATAGGCAGTTTGATCAAAATACTGTACATATAAAATGACAATACTGACAACTTTTGATGAATGTGAAAGAAAAGAAGTGTAATATTTTTGGAAATACATCTCTTCTATTTTTTAATTAGTCCATGTATTCATTAATGATTATTATTTATTGCTAAAGTAAGGAAGGTTCAGGATCAATTCTATTCCTGTTTTTCATTTTTATAAATATAAGAACTGAGAAGCATTATTCACAATAAACAAATGATGGAAAAGGAAGGAGTTTTGTTTTAGCAATGTGACATAATTCTTAGAACTATTAGCTAGTTCTTTGCTTGAAATCACATATTGGTCTCTTACGAAAATTTCTTTTTAATCTTCTCTTAGCTGATAATTCTTTTAGGTCTGTCCCCTTTAGTTGTTTAAAAAGAATTGGAAACTACCCGACTTGAGAAAAGATTTATTTTCCCACTTACTAGGGACAGTCATTTTCAACACCTGTACCAATGTTTCACAGAGTTTATTCATTTGTAGATTTTCTCTCCTGAGATTCAGGATGAGTAAGAGATTTGTTTCTCCTTTTGAGAGTGACAGATGTGTGTGTGTGTGTGTGTGTGTGTGTGTGTCTATGCACAATTGAGAAAGGGAATTGCTGGACCACAGAGGAGTCTGAGTTCAATGTTAGAAAAAATCCATATGAGAGTTGAGGATCTGCAAAGTCCTTTAAAACTATCCTTGCCTGGGCACCTGTTGGAAAGACTTCATGTGTCTCCAAAGTTACGCAGACCCTGGATTGAACCCACTGCAGTGGGCACTACAGTCTATGTCTGTTACCCCGAATGGGAATTCTAGGCTCTTACTCTTTGGGGGGAGTGAGAATCACTTGAGGTTTGTGGAAAAGGTGAGCTTCCCTGTTGGCAACAACAAGAGTGGAAACAACCTGAGTCCTATCCATAGTGGATTGATTGGATAAACTGGTTACGGTCATGGCATATGGTCAAACATAATGGCGTCCTGTACAGCCGTAAAAGGAGTGGGGGAACCCTAGTGGAAAAAGTAAAGTATACAACAAGTATGAGATGTTACCTTTTATCTCAGAAAGTGAGGAAAATTAATATAATCAATATTTTCTTGTGTTAAAAACAGTAGAAGAATAAACTAAAAACAAACAAAAAATGGTTACCTATGGGAGAGGAGGAGATCAAGATGAGGAGAGTGAACAGAGATGGAATTAGACTTAGATCTCAAGTACTTTGTTTTTGCTTTTGACTCTGAAACTGTGTAAGAGTTTTTATGTCATTATAGAGCAACATTAAATCAAATGGGAAAGAAAAAGCAAAGCAATTATTAAAAATAAAAAACGAAATGAAACAAATAAACCTAACTGTGTATTAAGTTGGTGACTTCACAGAAAGGAATTATTTCAAATGACTTTAAAACATAGCAATGTTTTATGTATGTCCCCAATAGGTATATCCTAAGGATAAAAGAACTGCAAAGATTGTAGATGGCTTCCAGTAATCATATTGTTAGTAATGATATTTGAACTGTTATTTTGAAATATATATATATACAGTGTATATTAGAATAAAGCAAATGAGTGATATTACCAATGTTGTCAGAATCAAGATTTTCAGCATAAGAAAAAAATACAGATCTAAAATCAAAGAAGTTAAGTAAAAGCTCTGTAATCCTAAACTTGAGTTGGAAAAGTCAATATGAACGCGTGATGTATTTTCTTTTAAGAGAAAAGTTTTTCCTAGCCATTTCCACCATAATGACCTAGAAATAATGACCAACCCAAAAGCAATGAGTGCTCCTGGCATCAATAATGTAGTCTCTAAATTCCATTGTCCACCAAAAGGATCCAGGGCTCCTTGGAGAAATGGCTGATCCTAGGGCTGGGGCAGCAAATGTAGAAGATGAGCCTTGAATATTTTCTCATGTCGGAAAACAAGGATGCCATCAAAAACTACTGGGGTAATGTGAGAAGCACCAACTTGAAGAGGCTGCCACTGGCAAAAGATGGAACAGTAAACATCAACAAGAGAAATTACAATAGATCGAAACACTCCAAATCTGTTAAAACAAACACACACACACACACACACACACACACACACACACACACACACACAAAAGAGTTCATAATGCTTCTTAAACCAAACCAAAGCAAAACAAACTTCTCATTGGTCACCTTTGGAGGATGCCAGGTAATGAATTCATTATTCTGAGAACTGGTAAATAAAGGGAGAGAATCAAGTGTTTCCTACATAAACTGTTATCAGCATAACCAAATAGTTAATGAAGGAAAGTTTTTATTTATAGAAGATTTCCAACTAATATATTCAGAGGAATGCTAGAATTAGAATGTCACCCTTTTGCAGCCACTAATGGAATAATGGATCTGGGCAATGATCATCAGTGGCTGCTGCCATCCTTAGGTGAAACAGAACTTTATAATGGATGACCAGGCTGACAATACCTGAATGCATAATACAGAAACAGAACTTTATAATGGATGACCAGGCTGACAATACCTGAATGCATAATACAGTAGTCCACCCTTATCTGCGGGGAATAAGTTCCAAGACCCCCAGTGGACATCTGAAACCACGGATAGTACTGAACCCTATACATGCGATGTTTTTTCCTATGCACACATACCTATGATAAAGTTTAGTTTATAAATTAGGTACAGTAAGAGATTAACAACAGTAACTAATAATAAAATAAAACAATTATAACAATATACTGTAATAAAAGTTATCGTAGGTGTTAGCAACCTCAGCATATGATTTTCTTCTTAAGTCGAGAACTTTCACCTTTTCACTTAAAGGAGGCACTTCGTGGCTTCTCTTCGGCATATTGGAATTGCCAGCATCACTACTCTTGTGCTGTGGGGCCGTTATTAAGCAAAATAAGGGGCACTTGAACACAAGCACTGTGATACCACGGCAGTCAATCTGATAACCAAGATGGCTAGTAAGTACTATCAGCAGTATATACAAATACAGTGGGGATACTCTGGACAAAGGAATGATTCACGTCCCAGGCAGGATGGAGTGGTACGGCATGGGACAGTGCGAGATTTCATTACACTACTTATAACGGCTTATTTAGATTTAAAACTTATGAATTGTTTATTTCTGGATTTTTTCATTTAATATTTTTGGACCACAGCTGACCACAGGTAACTGAAACCACCAAAAGCAAAACTGCAGATAAGTGGGGACTACTGTAATAGAGGTGGTGGAAGGTGTCATCCAAGGTAGTATAATCCAAAGATCTCCATGTATTTCTTTTATTTCTAGAATCATTTCTTGGAATCTTTGCCTTATTATTATATGTTTCCTACTTCAAGGCTCAGCTCTTAGATCCTTAATGTATCTCATTGAGAGCTTGGATCATTAGCTAATATTTCTCATGCGGTGCCTAGGCAAGTTACCTATCTTCATCTGGGAAATGGGGATAATAGGGAATCCTATTACATAGAGTGAGAGAGAGGATTAAATGAGAGATGCGTTTAACACTCAGTGGCTGGTCCCCAGTGTGCATTAATCAATATTATTCTTATTAGGATTGTTATTTCAGCTCATCCCTTGCCTGGCTAAGTTTTCCCATGAGGATATTTGTCAATATTTTTTACTCAGGAAGAATTTGACCACAACCTTTCCCAGACTGGATCTTTCCAATGTAGGAGAAGAATGTAGGTAGCCCTGGAGGAAAATCCATGTAGTCTAGGTGGATCTTATTGGAAATATGGAAATCTAGGAAATTAGGTTCATTATGCTGCACAGTGCACGTAAGGACACATGCAGTGACCAGTCGTGGCACTTTATGTGCGTACTTTTACATTTAATGATGCTCAGTGAGTTATTACATACATCGTCTCACTTTAGGCAGGGCCGTTGCTTAACTCTTATGTGGAAGATGAGGAAATTGAAACTCAAAGTGGTTAAGCGCTTGTCAAAAGTCACATCAGGACCCAGGGCTTCTGACTTCTGAATTTACTGCTCTTTTTGTTGTATTGCTGGCCTCTTGAAATCTTTTAGTCCACTTCTGGAGGAATGCTGTGTGAACTTCACCCATATTTGTGGTGCTGCCCCCCGAAAATCTTAATCAAGTTCTCCTGGGTGAGGCAGCTATGACCAATTAATACCCTTTTAATACTTTGCTGCCCAAACACTTAAACTTATCAAAGTTTACACGAGCATACTTGAGTTTCTCTCTGTTTGTAATCTTAGAGATTTCAATTTGGAACACTTCTTTTGGATTGTGTATAAAATCATCAAATAAGGCAAACACCAGCATCAATTTGGAAGAATCTATTATTTAAAATTTTTCATCAAGAGAAATATTCCTATATTCCTGACTTGTATAATTTTTTTTTTATTCAAGAAACTGGATACAATAAAGCATTCTACTAGATTTTATCACAAACATAACTTTTCTTTAAAAAATGTCATCTTTTGACACAGAACTTAAATAAATTAGGTCCACTGATTTCTCTTTATTCATATATTTACTTTTTCCTTTTATTGCTTTTGAATTTTCAAATGTGATACATGATCATGATAAAATTTCAAATAGCATACAAATACATATAGTAAAAAGTAGAATTTTCTCTTTGGTTTGTGCTCACTCTCACTTCTCTCTCTAGAGGAAACCACTGATTTAATGGTTGTCTTTCTGGACCTTTTTCTCTGCTTTTACAGAGTTAAACATTATTACCCTATAATATGTTTTCTTACGTAAACACATTTTTACATGAACAAGAATGCTAATATATTTTAATATCTTGCATCTTCATTTAATATATCCTAGACATATTTACCTATCACTACACATAAATCGACTATATTCCTTTAAACTGCTGCATATACATTCAATGATGAACAAATTGTTGCCCTTAAAAAGAAGGCCTTCAACCAAGTATTTTTGCTTACATGAGCAAGTATTTTTCTAAGACGCCTAGTAGTGAAATCTCTGGGTTGAAAGGCACTTACATCCTTAGTGTGGACAGATTCTGCCAAGCTGCCCTCAGAAGAAGCTGCCTCGATCTTACCAGTGCCATTTGAGAATAACCCTCATACCCTCTCAAGCACCAAATAGTGTCAATCTTTTCAATTTTTCCCACATGACATTCGAAAATATGTCTCTTTGTTGTTTTAATTGGCATTTCTTCATGTTTGTGTCCATTTGTAGCTCTTTTGTGGGTTGTCTACTCTTATTCTTTACTTATTTTTCTATTGAGTTGCTTGTTTTTAACTAATTTAAAGGAGCACTTTATAATATATGGATTTTAATTCTTTGTCGGTTACATATACTGCAAATATTTTCTCTGTCATTTGTCTTTTAACTGTGCTTATTTTGTATTTTGCCATGCAAAAGTATTTACTTTATACAAGTCGTATCTCTGAATCCTATTTTATGGCTTCTTGAACGTGTGTCTTGTTTAGGAAGGCCTTTCTCTCCTGAGGTTATACAAATACTTTTCTAAGTTTTCTTCTAATATTATTATTGTTTTGTTTTTTTATGTTTAGCTCTTTAATCCATCTGGAAATGATTTTTGTATATGGTGTGAGGTAGGTATCTAAGTGTACTTTTTAAATGAATAGTTCATTGTCCCAACACTTTGATTACTAACCCATCATTTCATATATTAAATTCCAATATTTATACATGAGTCTACTTCTGGACTCTCTATTTTGTTTCACTGATCAATGAAATTTGTCTATTCCTATGCCAATAACACAGTGTGTTCATTACTGTAGTTTGATAATATGTTTTGTAATCTGATAGAGCAAAATATCCCTTGCTGTTCTATTTCAAGTGTATCTTAGTTTTTATCAAGTATTTACTCCTCTAGATTAATTTTGGTATCATCTTGTCAATTTTCATACATCATTCTTTTGGGGTTTTCATTTAGATTGTGTTAAATTTTTAGATGAATTTGAGGGGACAATGAGAGATTTATGATATTGAATCTTCCTATCCAAAGAAAAGACATATCTTTTTATGTGTTCAGATGTTCTTTCCTTTCAACACCTTTCTTTAAATAGACCTGGTAAATTTTCTGCTAAAGTTTATATCTAGGAATTTGAAACATTTTTGTTGCTTTTGTACAGACAATCTTATTTTCCATTGAATTTTGAAGTTGTTGCTACTGGTGTATAAGAATAGTTTGATTTTTCTATGTTCATTTTATGTCTGGATAACTTACTAAATCATATAATGGTTCTAATTCCTTTTTAGTTAATTGTCTTCAATAGTCATATCATATGCAGATAATACCAGTTTTGACTCTTCCTTTTTGGTATTTCTACTTTGTTTTCTATTCTTGCTTTATTGCATTGGCTAGGACCACCTGAACAGTATTGCATAAAATCAGTGACAGAAGATACATTGTATGTTTCTAATGTTTTATTAATAATTATGATATTTAGTGTAAAGGAAGTTACCTTCTATTACTAATGAATTAAGGCTTTTAATCAGGAAAATGTGTTGGAAATTTTTGGCATCTTTTGAAAGGTTGTTTTTTCTTCTTTTATCTCTTAATTTAGTAAATTAAACAGATACCTTAAGGCTGAGGCATTCTTACATTTCTAGTATAAACAGTATTGAGTTATAATATGGAATTCTTATAATATATTTCTGATAATTTTTTATTCAGATTTGGAGACTATATTCATAACAGATAGTTTTATACCTATAGAGGTAAAATTTCTATGTCTTTATTCATATATTTAAGGCTATGTGCTAAATTTGATTGATTTTGTCATCAGGGACATCCAAGCCACAGAGAGTGGCTTGGGAAAATTTTTATCTTTTTTTTCTTTTGTAAAAGTATAAATAGGATAGAAAACTTTAGTAGAACTCACTCATAAAACCATCTGAACCTTTTTTAAACTATATTAAATTTTGTGTATTTTTATGTATGTAAAAAAATGTATTTTTTTTACTACAATTGTAATTGCTTTTGTGTTCAAGCTTTCTACTTTTCTTTTTTTTATTAATATTTTCTAGTAAACAAATCACGGGCATCTGTATTTTCAAATTTATTGTTGCAATGTTCTTAACATCTTACGTTGTCTCCTCTATGTCTCTTATTAACCTTGCCAAAGGTTTGTATTACTTTTAAAAAAACTAGCAGTTGATTGTGCAGCTATAATCTGTTTTTTTCCCCTTTTGGTTGTTTGTTTTGCTTTGCCCTTTTTTATACCAATTCCTCATTTTGTCTTTATTATTTATTTTCTATTGCTTTCTATAAACTTGTCTTGTAAGTCTTTACTAATTTTCTTTTGGTTGAATCCTTATTTAATTTAATTATATTTTTAACTATTGTAAAAATAAATCCTTAAATGGTATAGTATGTTTCCCAATCATTAGTTTAGCTATATTCCATAGGTTTCAATGAGTAGGACTTTAATTATTATAACAAATAGTTTTAAATTTTATTTTCAATTATTTTCTTTAATGAATAGGTTTTTTCAATTGTGCAAAGAAAACCTTTTCAAAAAATTTTCCTTTTTGGTGTTAATTCCTATCTTATTTGGTACAGAAAATGTTTCTTATTTTTACTTTATGTTTACTTGTTTTTTTCTCTTGGAATTTCATATTTCCTTGAGGTATAATATGTGATTCGTTTTTATAAATATTTCTTAGATAATTGAAAATAATATACAACTTTTTAAGGAGGTTGAAAGACATATATAACACTTAAATCTATCAATTAACTCATTGTTTGTATTTTTAAAATGTGTCTTCATTTATGTTGTCTTCTTGATCTGTCAATTTGTGAAAGAAGTGTTTTAATTTTCCATTATACTTATAGATTTGTCAGTTCCCTTTTCTTTATAACCTGCTTTACTCTTTATACATTATTGTTGCTATGTTAATTGGGGCATAAAAGTTCATAATTATCATAATGGTGAATTTTGCCATCTTCAAATATAGTATAAACCACTTTATCTCCATTTCGTTTTTGGCATTCTGATATTTTTTCATATGTATATTCAATTGTGAATACATTCTGTATTCTATAGTCAATATATATTTTGTATTATTTATTATTATATTATATTATAATGTATATTGAATATTTACATATTATATATTCATTTTTTCTTTTATTATTTATTGTATTTTTGCATTCTTTCATTTTCAATATTTTCTGATGTTTTCGTTTAGATATGTCTTTTCTAAATAACATGCATCTTGATTTTTTAACATAAATTTTTCTCTTATTTAAGAGGTAGTGTAACCCATTTGCACTTATTGTCTATCGTGATATTACTTAAATGTTTTTTTCATTTTTATGCTTTCTATTTATCATTATCCCACTCCTCCTTTCCCTAGTCTTTTTGGTATTGGTTAGAAATTTTTGGTTCTATTTTCCTAAAACTGGTTTGGAAACTATATGTGCTATTTCTATTCTGGAAGCTACTTTAAAATTTTAGCAAGCACATTTAAATTTAAACTGTTATAATCAACAATTGATGACTTTAATCTCCCTTTCCCTTTCTACTAGAAGACAAAGCCTTTGTCATGTTTTTGATTATTTCTCTGCCAACTCTTCTATGCACTTATGGTTGAAATTATCTGCAAATTTCATTCTTGATAAGTATTGTTAAAAGTATCAGGGGTAGTACTATTAACATTATTAACATTTTTATTTACTTTATGTCTCTATTTTACAGGAAGGCTTTATTAGTCACTGTATTACATTTTGCTACCAAATTAACAACCATTATTTAGATATAAATTGCATTTTTGTAGCTTATTTGCTCTGCACTGTTTATTATGTTCCATGTCATTGTATATTTTAGATTCTTTTTCTGTTTTTCATGAGTACGATCTCAATTAATTCCTGCTTCTTTATTTTCTGAAAGACTGAGTGGTAAACTTTCTGAGTCTTTGCTTGTCTAAAAGAAACATCTTCATTTGTCTTTACACTTGATACAAAGCTATCTTGATTATAAAATCCCAGGTTTAAGACAACTTTTGCAAATCCTTATTATCATTTATCTTCTAAAATATTTCAAGTGGATAAGGCAAACATAACTTCCCTTTTTGGACACAAGATTGCCCATCTCCCAAGAAGTCATTCTTTCCTAAGTATTCATCATTATTCCTCCAACTGGCCCACCATAGAAATGAGAATTTCTGATTAATAGTTCATCAGGACATTTATAGAGAACTCCTTTTATTAATGGTAAGCAGTTTTCTAATAACAAATTGCATGTATTAGCCAAAAGTTCCCGTTTCTGATGCTCTGTTTACTAAAGATGCAGTTAGTACCTGAGTCTAAAACATGCTGTGAATTTTCTTTCACTTATGCCAATACCACTAACCTGCTGAGCAGTGAGGATTTCCCTAATGTTTTCTCGGGAAAGGGTGCCCTAAATGTCAGTCTCTTCCTCTTGTCCTTGACTGTCAGCTCTGTAGACCCACAGATGGGTCTCCTTAGGCTATTTTAAAAGACTCTCTTACTTACTGGCCTTTGAGATCTTACTAAGAACTGTCATGAATTCTCTTTTAGTGCCCCTGATTTCTTAGTAGCATGTAGTCTTCCACAGGTTTGGAACTTCACTGTCCCCTTCACTTGAAACACTGAGTCCTAGGTTGTGGTGAGAATTTCAGGATTGTTAGGTAGAAGCTCAAGTCATAGTTCTACAAACTAGATGCATGTGGACCATATTGTGCTTTAACCACCTTGGCCAAGGAGTCTACCCTGATGTCTGCAAATATGCTGATACTGGATGGCTTCCCTCAGTGATTCCTCTGACTTCCCTCTGGACCTCCTCTCAAGGTTAGATTTACTGTAGTACAGGATTCTGAAACCTTCTCTCTCCCTTTACATCATCTTGTGATCTTTCTTTACATTCCGTACCAAGGAACCTACCTTCCCTTAGGTGTTATCTCTAATGGCTACTCTAGCTGCCTCCAGCATTGAGGATCTTGGATGTCAGTGTCTCCACTGGCCCTTTGACACAAGTTGCTTCAAGTTGTGGCTGTCTTAGAATAAGATGCATCGAGAATGGCATCTGCATATGAAGAGTGCAGACAGGCGTGACTGATTCTGGCCGTCTGGTCACTCTACATGTGCCTATATCTTGACCCCTTCTAGGTGGGAGGACACACCATGCTCCCCATCCGTTGGATGCCCCCTGAAAGCATCATGTACCGGAAGTTCACTACGGAGAGTGACGTGTGGAGCTTCGGGGTGATCCTTTGGGAGATCTTCACCTATGGAAAGCAGCCATGGTTCCAGCTGTCAAACACAGAGGTACAGAGGGGGACAGATTGGAACCTCAATTTAGGGGAAGGCTGATAAGAGACATCACGGGCCAGGACTTAGACGTAGTATACAAAAGACTAGGTAGGGTTTGGAGCCAGGAAGATAAATGTAGGCATGAGCAGGAGGCTCCGGAGAGCTTCTTAGTAGGAAAATAATTATAGCTGTAGGAAATGTGGTATAATTGTAAAAAGAGCGTGAAATCAAATGTCTAAATTGAGACGCCAGTCACGGTTCTGTTTGTTCTGCTACACTTAAAAATTGCAAATGTTTCCCTAATACAGAAAATGAAAACAAAGAACAACGCTGAGTTTTTCAATTGTGCCATCTTGTGGAAACACCTACTACTTGGTATGCCCAAATAATCTGGATCCTCAGATGTTTTAGGCATGCTAGGTCCAGGGATGTGCACAATAGCGAATTGGGAAGGCAAATTTCGTGTTATTGGTAGAGCTGTGTGTGGACTTTCGGGAATGAAATGGATCATAATAGTAAACATAATAATAAACACGTTATATAGTTTTATAATTTTGATTTACAATAGTAATAAAAACATTAGTAATCAAATTTTAACAACAGCTAACACTTAGTGCCAGGCACTTTTCTAAGCACTTTAGCTATATTAACTCAGTACTTTTCACACAAACACCTGTCGAGATTCAGAGCAAAGGAAAGGGAACTGCTTGGGGTTCTAGAGTAGACTGGCCAGGGTCTCAGAGGCGAGAGCTTCTGCAGCACGGAGTAAGCTTGGCCACGGTCACAGGACTCCTGCCTGCAAAGCCAGTCAAGATGGTTCTCAGTTATGTCTGGACTAAATTCATGTTGCCCCGGGGAATTCAGTACAGTTTGTAGACAGCAAGAGGCTCGATGTCCCAACCCAGCAGACCTATAAAAGATTGCAATTATTTTTATGGTCTTCTGTTTTCTGGGAAAATGTGAACACTAGGACCTTTTAATATTGCAATCTTATCTGAATATTCAAGAAAGTGTCTTTCTTCTTGGAAACTATGTTCATCTTTGTTTTCTTATGCCCTCACCACTTAATTAAGTGAATTTCAAAGACTGAAAAGAAGGTTTCTTTAAATCTGTAATATCTCATCATTCACAAGCTGAATGTGTCCTGACCACAATTCCCAAAGTAGGACAAAACATTTTAACGATCTTTTTAAAAAAATGAAAGAGTATCTAACAGAACCCATTTGTTATGGTGTTTAAAAAAATAGTTGTTGTCTTCCTTGGGGGCGAGATTGGTGGTAAACACAAACACACACATGTGCGGGCACACACATGCATGTGTACACACACCCACACACATGCGTGCACACAGAGGCACCCTGAGCACAGCCTCCACGTGGTTTGGTGGCCCCAGTCAAGTGGGGCTCTGCACTGATGGTGCTATTGGTTTCAGTAGAATATCTGTCCTGGATCCCCAAGCTGGTTCCTAGTAGCCAACAAGGTGTTTATAGTCATTTCTAACACTGCTTGGTGGGGCATTGGCCTTGAAGGCAGGCTTCCTGCCCCCAGCCACCTCTCCCACTCCACCCACCACAGCAGCCAAGTGCTGGCAGTCCCTGATAATGGATTTCTTTATGGAAATGACCACCTGGATAGCCCCACGTTGGAGGAGACGCTGCTGAGTGCTTTTGATCTTTGCATTAGCAGCTGCTACTGCAGTTTCAACTAGATCCCTTTTCATGGAGGTGAGGGTAATGGAGGGTGGAGATGGGGCTCTAATAAGAATCGGGAATATGAGCAGCTGGACACCTATCAGGCTGGCAAAGAAATGAGGCTGTTGGGCCATCACAGACTCTAGGGCGAAAGAGACCAGGAAGGTGCTGACACAGTGATGGTTTGACAAGCCATTGCAGGGTCAGAGTCACCTGAGACAACACTCCAGACAAGGTGCTGTTGGGGCAGCATAGGGAGATAAAAGGAGAAAAGACACTTCTCTTGCCCAACTAAGTACAGACTAATGGGGGCAAGGAGGGGAAATAACGTTTTTTCAGGTACCCAACTCAAGATGATTCTGGGTATTTTTATCATCGCAACCTATCTTCAAATGAGGACTCTGTAGTTCAAGGTAAGTCAGTCACCCAAGGTTACACAGTAGTGAGTTAGGGAGAAATTAAAACCAACCTGTGAAAATTCACATATTCAGTGTCAGCAAAGAAGTGCCTTTGAGGAATTGGAAATGAACCACAAATTAAGGCGTGGTCCTAATGCGGCCAGCTGGGGCTGGTCCAGCCGTATGTTATTTGTTTTCTTCCTACTCCTCCTTATGGCCTTGCCTTCGGTATTTTGGGCCATACAGTCCCCTCTCTTGGCCTCCTTTGGTCCTTACAATAGTCTCAGGAGGTAGTTAAGACAGACATTTGATTCCCATCTTATAGATAAGGATACTGAGATCCTATGAGGTTAACTGAATCACAGTGGCCACCCAGCTGGGCAGTGGTGAAACAAGTGGTTGGTCCTAGTGTTAAGGACCATGACAGAAATGGAATACTGGGTTTAGTGCAAAGAGCAGAGGGGATGGGCCTCACTGAGAAGGGAACCTATGTAGTGGCTTAGCGGTAAGCATGGTGATGTGCACAGAGGCTGTGACTGAGAGGGGAGCTTGCCAGGATGTGAGAGCTAAGGTGAGATAGGCATGGAGGGACCAGATGGTGCAGAGCTCCTGCAAGGGGGTTTCAAAGTCATGCAGCCTCATGAGAGCGGGAGAGGCAGGTCAGACACCAATCCCCACTGCCGAGTGGAAAATGAATGCTGCTCAGTCATCCAGATGAGATTCAGGACTAGAGAGGAAGAGTAAAGGAAAAGGAAGAGTGTGTGTGAAGTTGATGAAGACCTGGCCCAAGAAGTGGAGTGCAAAGGGCAGCAGTGGGCACAACCAGCCAGTAGCCCATGCATAGGTCAGATGAGAAACTTGGTGCTTTCTCCAGCCTTCAGCCTGTGCTTGTGGGTACCCCAGCTCCGCATTGAAGCTTATCAGTGAAGTTCTTGCCTTCTGCTGTCTCTGTGCCACAGGGACCAGGCTGAGCTTTGGTTATAACTTCCTGCTTCTCATTTTTTCAGGTCATCGAGTGCATCACCCAAGGTCGTGTTTTGGAGCGGCCCCGAGTCTGCCCCAAAGAGGTGTATGATGTCATGCTGGGGTGCTGGCAGAGGGAACCACAGCAGCGGCTGAACATCAAGGAGATCTACAAAATCCTCCATGCTTTGGGGAAAGCCACCCCCATCTACCTGGACATCCTCGGCTAGTGGTGGCCGGTGGTCTCGAATTCATACTCTATTGCCTCCTCTCTCTCGGCCTCACATCCCTCCTTTTCCACCTCACTACTCCTTTTTTCCATCCTTGACTGAAGCAAACATCTTTATATAAACTCAAGTGCCTGCTACACATACAACACTGAAAAAAAAAGAAAGAAAAAACCCTGGAAGGCAGTTTGGCATATATATATATATATATATATATATATATATATATATATTTATATATCTAACTATCTATCTATCTATATCTACAGAGAGATACCTTCTTCTCTAATACAGAGAGAAGCTGCTGATACAGAAACCATAAGACTGTAACAACTCAGAAAATCTTAAATATTATTACGAATGCAAATGAAAATTCCCGTTGACTTAAGCTGTGGCCCGTGCTTCTTTAGCTCCGGCTTTTCAGAGCAGAAGAACTTGACGATTCAGAAAGACAATCTTCGTGCTGGGACGGGAGGAGCTAGGGTGGAGTGCAAATCACCAGTGCACAGGTGATCACCTGGGCAGATGTGTTACCCCTAAGCTCTGCACAGGTGCATGGGCAGAGCACATAGACTGCACTCAGCAAGGAGATATCACTGGCCCAGGGGCCTCTGGAACGTCTCATGTCTCCCCTGACCGTTGCCCCCATGCCTTCCCCCTTTCCTCCACTTCAAGACAAGGTTCTCATTTATCCATTCTAGAAAGTAGAGTCCTGATGCTTTTGGGAGTCAATGATGGTGCCTACAGGTAAACACAGAACAACAACAACAGCACCACCACCATGATGACAGTGGCCTGCATCCAGCTCGGGTGTAAACCACGCTCAAGTTCCTTCCTAAATTTGAAAGACATGTGTCATCTATCCTCTGAACTTCAAGAACTGGACTTTCTGGACTTAACCACAGAAGGAAAAGCTGAAATCCAAACCCTATCAGGGCACTGCCTCCTGTCTTTCCATCACTGGGGAGACTCCTTGGCCCCACCTCCCACATTCAGCCCTTTGGGGAGTTTTAGGGGGTAGGGAACGCATCCTCCCTGTTGTCTACGAACATGGACACAGCAGGATCCCAACAGCAGGAGACTTAGTTCCTTGTATGTCATTATAAGGTATGCCCCTCGAGGTCCTCTGTTTCTCATCCTGCCTCCCTAGGTCCTAGCCCCCACTCCCTGGGCCTCTACCAAGTCCCAGGTAACCCCACTGCTGGGGAGGGAGCCAGGTCTAGCAAGAGGCTGGGCAATGCTTATTTCAGGGAGCCAGGCAGTGGAGTGGGCAGGAGCCAGCAGGGGAGAATCTATTTGGCACCTGCACCCAGCCCCTTGGCATTCTCCTCACGTTTCTAGCCCCTGGAAGGATTGATGCATCTGCCTTTGAGCTACTGTGAAAATGCAGGGGCTGAGAAATCGCTTTTGTGGGCTGGGGGCAGGGGGAGGGGCCGAGGCTTCTCTGGGAGATGTCCGATGCATGGCCGCTGCTGCAGGCTTGGCATCTTAATGAGGACTGAGCCCCGACCAGGGAGAGAGAATGAAGCATCTGGGCTGAGTCCAGCTCCCTCTGCCCCAGCACCCGGGGAATCACTGCCTTCCCGGCTGCTGCTGTCAAGGACTGCAACAGGAGCAGATCTCTGGGCCTCTCTGATACATGACAGTGAAATGCTCGTGGAAGCCAACAGCCTGGCCCCACAGAGCCCTCCTGCTGGGGAGGAGAGGACGTGCCCCTCCCAGGCCACCAGCCCCTCTACTGTACTCCAAGCACAGAGCGATCTAATGGGCTGGCCTTTGCCCAACTGGAGCCTCCTGGGGGCCTCTGGCCTGTACCATGCCCTGCCAGCTTAAGGGACTGTCGGCAGCCTGGACGTCCTGGTCAGCCGCAGTGTGGGCATCCCTATGTGGGGTTCAGGACTGAATTCTATGTTTGTGGTTTCTCTTCTTTTTTTAGACCAACAAATGTTTTTATTCAAATAGAAAAGAGCTGTGCTCGGACTATAGGCCACGGTTGGGATTCATGGATCAGTGAGGCTGCTCAGTTGGACTGGGAGGGGAGGAAGGTGAGCTGGGGTTTGGTGTGGAGTTCTCTCTGTGCTGTGCTTCCAGCCCTGAGGACTTTCGAGGAGAGCTCTTTGGATTGACCACCTCAAAGGAATCCTTTGCTATCCTATGGCAATTACCCCTCTTGTCTTTCCACCTGGAGGCCCTTGGTCTATTCTGGGGCTGTTAGTGCTGGATGGAGTTATGCAGCCTGGTTTTGAGTGGGGTAAATAAGGGAAAGATGTTCATGGAGGGAGCGATCGGGAGGGCCTGAGGGAAAAGTGTTTTCCGGTGAGATGTGAGGCTCAAAGGCTCCTGTTGCTGCCACATCATCCCCCAAACAGACACAATGTGGCTCCCACTGATGGTCTGGGAAGAAGCAGCGGGACAATGGAAAGGGATTAGAGGCTGGTGGGCAACCAGGTATGAGGAACGTGCTAGGGTTTCAACTCAGGGCACTGAGTCATCACGGCCTAATGGAAGAAAGCAATTCCTTGGAACAAGAAGCACGGAAGGAGACCAGAGTTGTCAGATTGCCCTTGTCTTAGTCCCGCAGGCCTCTGTGTTGGCCTGGGATTCATGGCTTCCTTGTGTTCATTGTGAGCAGCTGCCTGTCTTAAGAGTAGAAGAAAAAGAGCAAGGGGGAGTAGAGAAGGTTGACCTGCTTTCTCACTGCCCTCGCTGGACTCTCTGTGTAGAGTCTGCATGTTGATTTATCAACCTCGGCAGGTAAAAAAGTATAAAGATTTTTGGAGAGTAAAGGAGGCAGAGAATGGGGCTGTGGAAATTGAATGGGTACTCTAGGGCTCTGGAGAGGGGGCTGAGTTTATTATTTCTCCTGTTCTGGGGCAGGACCAATAAGACTCACTTAACTGTGTCTCAGTTTCCCCATCTGCAAAATGCGGGCTGTACTTGCTAGTCTCTGGTCCCTTCTAGCTCTGAAATTCTTAGATTCTAACAGCATTGACTTGCTGTGTCATTTTTCTCAGTCCACTCTGGAATGCCCTTCAGCCCTCCACAGGCCTTGCACAAGTTGGGAAAAGCTGCCTCTGAGGGCTTGTAGGCCTGGGCATGGGTCGGTTTCAGTGAGACACTTCTCTCCTTCTTTGCGGCTATGCCACAACAATTCAGAGGCTGAAGTGTCTGAGGCTACTTTAGGCCCTGAGGGAGTACTTGGTCTCCTTCTCCTTTCAAGCCTTCCTACACACCTGAGAAGCACTGGCAAAGGTTTATTTATTTATTTATTTTCAAAGAACCTAATGTGATAAATGACTCTTGAAATGACATCCCATTAGCCAATATGGCCACTCCAGTTCACCCCACTCTCATTCCTCCATACCAAAATCTGCATTTTAAAAGACCAGGACAGAGCGGCTGTGAGAGTGTAGCTTGATGTGAGCTCCATCATGACTGTTGATGGCTGCTCCAGGTCATCCAGGCTGATCTCCCTGCCATGCCATCCTCACCTGGTCCCTTCCTGGACTGAGTGAGAGTGACTTGCTGCTGTTGGATGCCCACCTTGGAGTAGGGTGCCGTGGACAAGGGTCCTCCCAGTTCTTCTTTGCCTTGGATATGAACCAAGTGCTGCCCTCTAACTATGTCCCTGACCTCTGAGTGGATCTTAAGAGTCACTAAGCCTCCTCTTGTTAACAGACAAAGGACTTGGTGCTTCCTCCACTCAGCAGATCATGCACAAATCATCCTTGGAGAGATGCTTCCCACTGGAGGCAAAGGATCTTTGGTCCTTCTGGGTTCAGGATGAACATTACCATTCTTCTCTCATGATGCTTACTTTGCGGAATACACTAGTGCAAGTATTTTTGGTGCTAAATACTACAGAAACCAACACCAACAGAAGAGCTGACAGCCAATTTCTGGGGCTGCATGAGACTCAACTCAGAAGCAAAAGTGAGTTAGTCATGCTGGGAGAGTACAGGATACATGGGAAGTTAGGTGGACGTGTGAGGTGGTGGAAAGACTATCGGAATTCCTGGCTTAGCTCTTAGTTACCCAGGTTACCTTGGCTAGGTCTGCTAATCTTTCAGATGGTCAGATTTCTCATCTGAGACATTTAAGAGGTTGGAATAGATATCCTGGGGGTCCCTTTCAGTTAAAAAAAATCTATGTTCTGTTCCCACCTGTATTTTTGTTGTTGTTGCTGTTTGTTTGTTTGTTTGTTTTTAAACTTGCTTGTAAGAAATAAGAGAGAAAATGAAAGGTAGGTAAGGAAGGGGAGGGGGAAAAGTTACCAATGGCAAGAAATTGATTATAGAAGGCAAATAGGAACGGCTCAGTGACTGTTAGATTTGAGGGGTATTGGTGGGAAGAGCCAGGCTGATAAGCCAAGGGCCGCATTTTTGTGCTCTTCAAGGGAGGATGCCACCTGGCCCCTGGGCTGACTTCCACCGGGCAGTCCTCCTAACTAGCCATGTACTCCATTCAATACCAACATACCCAAGTTGGCAGAAATTATTCCAAGATACAGAGACAGGCCTGCCCACTTGTCATGCAGGCCACTGGCAATCTAAACGTTGGTCAAAAATCGAGATTTTTCCCATTAGCTGCTATTTTAAGGAGGTAGGATGTTGGAAAGAAGGCACCATTTTAAGTTTCAGACGATTCACCAAAGTCCTTTTCTGTTCAGGAACGACTAATGGCTTCCTTGCTGTCCTTTTCCAAACCAAACAGCAGCAGTATTATCTTGACTCAAGGTACAGTTGCTGCAACTTGAGATTGCAGCCTTGAGATTTGGGAGTCTTCCCTGTGCTTTGCTCAGAGTCTGAAGCAAAGAAAGATCTATAGATGTTTGTTGAATGAACCCATGTTCCGGCCGTCCAGAGAGCTGCCCTCCACTGTCCCTGGGATGTCTATTGTCAGCTTTGGTTGGGAGCCAACCTGCTAGAATACCGAAAGGCGTTTGCCTTAGAGCAAAAAATGGCACCTTTTTGGTCCCTGGAGCACCAACTTCTTCTTTGATACCAAATAAATTTTTTTGGCCAACCCTTAATAGGTTTTAAAAGAAAATTCCAAGTTTTTGTATCATTATTAAAATATCAATATAGACTTCAGAAAATATTTCAAGATTGCTTAACATCACTAGAGTGCCATCCTGGGGAAAGCATAGCCTGTAGACATTGTATGCTTATATCTGTATATTTAATTGGAAGGGCTTTAGTGAAGGTCCGCTTGGAGTCAGCACATTGATTTCATAATGCTTCATCTCTTTGAGCCTTAGATTTCTCAGGGGTAAGAAATCCAGAGATGGACTGGCCTAAGAGACATTCACAAAGGTACTGAGGGGAAATCCGTCATCTTGTAAAGTTTGATCGTTTGGTGCTCCCTGAATTAAATTATGCTGATGACAACATTCTGAGCATCTGAAAATCACTCTTCCTGGTTGTTTGATAGATTACCACATGGGAGCCTTTTCTACCACATTCCATTTGGGGTTTGGTATTGAGTACACCAGCACTGAAGTTAAACCCACCACCTAGGAGGAATGCGACAGAGAGAATGTGAGATGTTGATAATTGCTCACTGTTCCTGAAAGGCATTGCTGACTGTGGTGGATGTGGTAACTATTTGTGTCACTGCATTGTGTATTGGGACTTTTGCCAGGACCATAGGCTGTTCCACCCTAAGGACTTGAATCTTGGCTTCTGATAGAGTCTGTTTCCCTGGTGCATTCTCCCAGGCATAGTTCTGTTGACGGCCTAAAATACTTCTATGCTCTGCAACAAGTGATGTTTCCGGCCCAAGTCTCAGTGGGCCAACATAGACACTTTTCTATTTCCCAAGGTATCCCTGGGGACTGGGGGACCGCCTCAAAGTACTTGAAATTCTTGATCAAAGTAATAAAATTTGGATTCCCCTTCCTCTTTAGCTAACTAAGTTCCAAATTTAAAACAAAGCTTGGTTTGACATGTGCAGTAGGGACAATGTCCTAAACCAGCGTGCTGGGTTATCTCCCATCATAGAGAGGCAGGGCATTACAGCTACCTGGCATTAATTAATTTTTCCTAATCACCAAGGTAAACATTGCTTTGTGTGCAGTACCATGACCCAAGCTTGTAGCTTGCAAGAGATACTTACGGCCAAGAATACTAGACGTTTCTAACAGAAGGTGTGTCAAGATAATGTAGATGAGGAAAGGCCTATTGGATGTCTGCTTCTGGGAAGTGCCTTGGCACTCAGGTCTTGCTTTTCAGTTTAACATCTTATGAGAGGAGGGGATTTCTCCTCACTTTGGACGATGATAAATTTAGACATCCTTCCTGAATGTGCAAAGGTAGACTGAGAACCCAGGTGTCCACTGTATACTTGGACACTGTTTTAGCTGCACCATCCCTAAAGCCCAATGAGAAACGTGAGTGCTCAAGTCTAAGCCTGGTAGTTCGTCCTTCATTTGAGAAGAGTGTATGGGGATCACACACACACACAAAAGAAGTTTGTAATATGTTAACTGGTAGGACATATTCAAATGACTAGCTTCCTTAAATGTTTTGCTTTTTCTTGGAGAAGCGTCCACATTCCACCTCCATTTAACAGCTACCTGACACTTAGCTCACGCCTCCGAGCCCACCTTTGGAGTGAATAAATAAACCTGGTCCAGGTGATTTGATTTTTGCTTTCCGTAGTAGAGAAGTAAATCTCAGTAAGCAGATTTTCTTCCATTTTTGTTCTTTTTTCTTTTTCTTTTGGCTCCTGTCCTCCTGCTTCCATGGCACTGACAATCCGGCTCCTCAAACTCAGTGCAAGTCTTAACACAAGATGAATCCCAGGACCACAAACAGTGTGGACTTCAAACAGTGAGAAAATTGGCGCTGAATGATTCAGCACACAAAGCAGAAAACTTTCATTTCCTACAGACAGGGTGGAATTGACTGTTCTATTAAGACTTCTGAAGGAGCCCTGCCCTGGAGTAAGTTCAGTGCTGTCAGACAACGCTGACATCTAGATTAACCTGTGCAGTGAGGTTTACTGCAGAGCTCGTTGAGGTGTGTGTGGCGTGTCTCTGCAAATCCTGTCAGGAACCCTCAGTGCCCTACCCTCAGCAACCCCCCTCCCTTCCCCACCCACTGCTCTCTCTGTCCATGAACTTTTAGTCTCCAGGAGTGGAGGAGCCGCGGCTGGAATCTGACCCCGGGAGCCGGAGTTTTGACCTCTCTCTGACCATGGTGCTGAGCCAGGCTTTCTGCTCAGAGGGCCAGTGGTTGTCATCGTATTGGTTTTCCCCTGAGGGCACTGTAAATCAAGGCATGAAAGCCATTCTGCTGATGACAAACAGTTTCCCAGTGTATCTTGCCACTGCGCAAAGTGAAATGGTTTATAAAGAATTAGTGTGCCCTGTGCCAATGAGTCCTGCTCTGGGCTCCCCAGTCCTCCAGCACTTCCAGGTCCAGATGAAACAGGTCGTGACTGCAGCCAGGTGGCCACAGGTGGCTGTGGGTCTGATAGTCAAAGGGCTTGCCCTATGTCTGTGCAGGTGTTTTCTATGGTCCTTACAAGAGAGGCAGCCCCAGCTCCTTTTTGTCCTGCTTGGGACAAAGGATATAGCTGTCACCCAAGCCCCAGCTTGCCAGCTGTCGCTTTACGGGGTGATGGGGTCCAGAATGACCCGAACCCTTTCTAACTCACTATGTGGTGCCACATGGAGGCGCAACGGCCAGTGAAACCTCAAAGTTAAAATCACAAATTCTCTGTGAACTAAGGCTATTAATTCCTCAAAAGTCTTGAGAAAGGCCCTTTACCTCAGACGCAGCCACTTTCAGCCTCTGCAGATCTGCTCCACAGCATCACGGCTGTTTTTGGAAACTCCCCTCAGGATTTTATAATACTTTGCCCTAAAGTTCGGAGAACAAATTTCTCTGGGGTTTTACTTATTCCGATTCTCTTTGAAATTGTTTTTCCTACTTTGCTTTTTGTCTTTAATATGAGTAACAAGAATCTCCTTGTATATTCTTAGATATTTCTTTAGGAGAAATGAAAGTTTCCAGCCAAGGACATAGTGTTTATTGACTGGGAAAATAGATTTCTGGGCCAAGTAATGTCACAACCATACAGAAGCAAACCTGATGACTTCATTTAAAAGCAGTTATCAGTGTTGTATTTTGTTCTAGATGCTCAGGCTCACATAGTGCAGACTGCATTCATCTTTTTTATTACTTATATTATGATACTTGTTCATGTGCACACATGCGCGCATGCACACACACACACACACACACACACAAACGCTTCTACACTCCTATTGGTCCAATATGGTTCAACAAGCTAATGGGCCTCATTTTTGTTTCTCCTACTCATCTCCATGTGTGTGTATGTGCAAATAAGTGTTCACCAGGTGTGTGATTTCTTAAATTTATCTATAGCTCACCCTTTCTTTTATTATCATCACACAACCTTTGACTTTTTGCACTGTGGATCATTTATGAAGTTAGGGCTTTTTAAAGTGAGACTAAATCCTGAGTTTTCAGAACCTTCATATTTAAAGACTAGACTAGTTTTCTGAGAGAAACTCAAAACCAAACCCAATCTTGATGCAGATTTTATTTAATTAATTTGGGGGACGGGGCACTGAATTTGGGCCTGAATAATACATATTAAGTACAAATATAAATGTGAACTAGTTCAAGCAGATTACTGAACCTACCTTGGGGCTGAAACAATTAAATATATAACCCAAACATTCAAATAGAATTGGAACTTGAAGTGAAAGTGTTAACATGGGACATGAGAAGATCACTGGGTTGGAAGTGAGCCAGCCAGACTGAGTGTTACTTGGTAGGTGACTGTGCACAGTCACCTCAGTTATCTGGGTCAAGTATAAAGGGGGCAGGGGGCAGCTGGTTGTAGACCTTGCCCCTTCTCTGATTGCAGTGATGGGGCAAGCCAATCTATTTCTCATCCATTGCTCAGATCAGTTATCATCGAAATGTATCTCCTCGAGGTCTCACCTAGAACAAGTGTGCAAACACCCCCGCCCTGAAGAGTCAGTCCTATTTTTATCTTGTGTTCGATTCATCTCTTGCAGCGCTCCTTTGAATGTTCTTCAAACTCTGAATTCTTCATCCAACTGCTGTTCCAGACCCCCCACCCCCTTTAAAGGCCCAATTCTATCTCTGCAAAGTCAGGGAAAGCCCAGCTGGCCCATTTCCCTCTTCCCTAGCCTGAACATCAACCATGCCTGTGATTTAACCTACGTTTGTGGAGAAGAAAACAGTGTGTTCTCGCGGCCATCCATCAGTCTCTTCCCAGCTCCTCGGACCAAGTAATTAGCTCCTCATTAGCACCTCATCAGTGGCTTTTGCACAAGAGACTCTGGGACAACAAGCCTGTTACAATGCTGTGGTCTGTCTTTTTGAAGTCATCCCTTCCTTCTGGCTTGGTTAGAAGAGGCAAGCCTTGCTATAAGCAGCTTTTCCTTCAAATCTCTCTAGCTTTTTTTCTGGCTGTTAAGTGTACTGGTAAGTGGCAAACCATCATTTTCTTTTCTTTTTTCTTAGGCTCCTATTGGTGTGGGAGTACTATGTCCCTGTGGAATAGGAGCACCACACGTCAGCAAAGTGTTTATTTGTTTAGTGGAGAGGCTATAATATTGATACAGATTTGCAGCAGCATCCAAATTTTGAGGGGGGACAAAGAGTCTTTTTCAATCAAAGGAGATCTTTACTGTGATGGTATCAGAAAGGTTTATACCTTAAGAACAGAACTGAACCTGAGAACATGCTCCCTTTTTAGGGAACAATGAAGCGGAAGAAATCACCCAAGGATGTGGGAGACCAGACCCTCCGTTCCACAAATCACTATATATCGATAGACACTTTATGTGTCCTTTAAGTGGCTCTGAAAAACACAATAATAAACTATGATTAACTACCCACATTTACCATTAAAAACAAATTCATCATGTCTAACCCAACCCCTATTGTTTTTTAAATATCATTTTTTCTCATAACTCTGGAGATACTTCAATGTTGTTTCTTTTCCTGGTCCCTAGTATTTTCAATGAGATTTCTAAAATTTTTTACTTTCATTTCTTTAGGAAAGACATGGGGTCTATTTTAAATGCTGTCTATGATAAAATGGCAGGATAAGTTGAAAGTGGGATGGAGGGGAGGTCATGGAACCAGGAGGGAGAGGACTTCTGAGTTTCTATTTCCTACTGAGTGATCCTGGAAAAAGCATTATCTCTTCTGTGCCTCAGCTTCTTGATCTACAAAAGAGCACTGCTACCAACCCCTGCCTGCCCGGATTATTATGAACACCAGATGAGACCATACCTGCCAAAGTGCTGGGTGGGCCCCACCAGACCCCTCGGATAAGTGGAGCTCGCGCTCGGGCAGTGAGTGTTGCACACAATCTTGCTGAGCACTGAATGTGAGCTGCTTTGGGGAATGTGTCGTGTTTTGAGGTACACCTTCCTTAAATCCCTCCTGCAGTCTGGTTGCTAGATTTCACCATCAGCATTTTCCTCTTTGAATGACCACTGGGCATCTAGGGATGGAAAATACCTTTCCAAAATTACCAGCAGAAAGAGGATGTTTTACCCATTTGGCTCTGTCATTGAAAAGGGATTGTTCATAGATTTTGTTTTCAGACATGGAACCCTGAACATTTTGTAGCAAATGTCATCTACTGTTGCGTTTAACTCCACGTCATCCATTGTTACCTTCACGTGGTTCTGTAGATTTAAACGTAATGTTTTTTAAAGTGAAGACTATACGAAGCTTCCTCTATAAATTGGGTGGTAAAACTAATCTCGCAGGAAGCCCCTGAAGTGATAATGATCCTGAAGTAGTATCACGTTCATTCTGTGGCCAGCATTTTGTACACGAGGAAATAATCGTAAGATGGAAAGAATTGCTTGGGTGAAGACCAAATGCTAAACACACTTCTAATAGCCTTGGGCACCGACAAAGAAGTGTGAGTGAGATTCACACTGAGAAATGTATCTGATTGAAAATGAAGCCCCTGACAATAAATTTTGAGGCCAGATTACCAAGGTTCCAATAGTGATGTCATTTGTGACCCCTAAAATAATCCCAGGTGTTTGTAACACCAGCTACTATTTTAAATACTTCACAGTGGTGACAACTTGGCCAGTTAAATCTTTTTAATGTAATTTCCTTTAGATCTCCAAGCGAAAATCAGGTGTGAGGCAACTTACTAAGTGCTATACATGATTTAAAAAAAATAGAATTTTGACCACTCCAGAGAGAAATCAGAATAAAGCTGATTATATGAAATCCTAAGAAATTCACAAACCTTTTGCTCAAGTTCCTAATATCTCAGCTTCCTTTTTTTTCTTTTCACCTTGGGCTCATTTTTTTTTTCTTTTTTGTCTTATATAGAAGAGCCACACCTCTGTTCTGAACCTCTGTCCAGGTGATTTTCCCCTGCAGCTGTCCGGCAGACAGAAAGCATTCTGGCTTTCTTTGAAATGAGAGTCGAAATTGGGTTATGACTAGGATTTTAAATTATGGTGTGAAATTAGAGAAGGCAAGCTGGCTCAGGGCGATGTTCCAGAATTCATTCTGATAGTCCTCAGGAGATGACCTCCCTCACAGCACTGTGAAGGCCTGCCTTGAACAAGCCATTTCACTGTGTAACTTCCTAGCGACAAGTCTGATTATTTAAGGATTTCAGAGGTATCATTTGAAAAATAACTCACTGGATATGGAAAATTTGATCTGGTATGTTAACAGGAGCAACAATAACTTATTTTAATACTTTTTTCTTTCCTCTCTCTGAGAGTTTATTTAGGCTTTCATGGGGGCCATTGGGATATTTTCTTTTCAAGACTGGAAAAGATTGATTATAGTTCATGTCTAAAATCAAAGGCTCCCCTGACCCACTGGAGTTGGAAGCAACCAAAAATGACCCATGTTAATTTTCTGTTACCCCGCAGAATCAAGGACTCTTCTTGGTTATGTTTGTGGGCCTTGGCGGGTGAGCTTAAGAGCATTGTTAAAATAAAATGAAAAGAAAGCAAGTTGAGGCAAGAAAATTCTCACTTTGAATGTGAGAGAAAACAGCAGTCCTGCTCTTTCTGGCAAGGATTCATGTACTGTTAAGGGAAGAATCATGTTCTTTCTCAAGTAGGTTTTACTTTCTGAGATTTCTGTGTGTCTCTGTGTGTTGGCTAGGGAAGTGGGTTGGGGGCAGTTAGGAAGTAGTTGTTTATGAGTTTAGACTTTCTCTTGAGCACAGTAAAACTCTGCTCAGTTTCTCAGAAAGTGACAATAAAGTTAGAGGTGGAGAGGAAGTCAGAGACCCATGTTTCAGTGTGTGGTAAAGTTTTGCCCAAATATTTCCTTCAGAAACATTTAGTCATAGTAAGCCAAATCAACACCATGTCTGCAATTGGCATCAGGAAAAAGAAATCAGTAGGCGGTTTCTGCAGACTATGATGCTACATCCATTTATAGGCTCCTTTTCTCAGGGTTTCGGGTCCTTGAATCACATGAGGGAGTGTACCAGTAGCGACTGAAAGGGGAGGTGTTTTAGATGAACTACCCCATCAGCATTATCGCAATGCATTAACTCTGTCCCAAACTAGAGTCACTTCATAGCTGCATTCATTGGAAATGACATGAAAAGAGGCGTTTAAAACATATTTTGAGGCCTGTCATCTAAAGTCAGCCTCTGCTGAAAAAGTTTTCAGTTTGATAGGGAGTTTCTTGCTTCTCCCATCTGTCAATGTTGCCTACGTATCTGTTTTCAGCACCAGGGACAGCAAACACCTCCCTCAATTAAACCAAAGACCTGCTGTCCTGATGACCTTCCAGGCAAGGAAGGGCAGGTTTTTCCTTTAGTTCCTATCCATTGGGTCCTCAACCTGGAAGACTTTATTCTTAAGTTTTGGTGCTTATATCTTCTATTTACTTTCAAGCCTGGTGGCTTAGCTGTTTCTGTCACATCCTGGACCTGCTAACAAATGATGGGGGTTGGGCTAACACCCAGGTCTCCTGGCTCAGAGGAGTGGACATCAGTGGAGGGCACACTTTGGCACAGGCACCTCCTGCAGAAAGTCTTCACAAGGCATCATTGACTTGTAAACTCCCCAATGGGGACTGCTTATTGGCAATCACTTTATTTTTAAAATTTCTGCACAGTTCCGACAATGTCTGAGCCTATGTTTCACTCAGTGTGCATTTGTAGGCAATATTTCACAGAAGTTGAGGAGAAACTGTGAACTCTGAGGACAGAAAAGTGCCCAGTGATGCTGTTGTTGGGCATTCTGGAGACTTAGAGTGAGGCAGCAGCCACTCTTCAATCCTGAGTGCTGTTCAGCAGCTAACTTTGCCTGGAACAACCATAGAAAAATGCAAATGGCCCCTTAAGGCCTCCATCAGGCCAGACTGAAGGAATGCACTGAGAAAATGAGTGTAGCGGAAGCACATGTTGTCACTTTTCTTTGTGATTGGCCAGTTGTCACATAGCACAATAACACATAGATGTCGTCTTGGAGGCATCATTTTCTTCTCTTAACTAATGGACAGCATCCTCCCCTCTCATGTCAGGATGGCCCCAGTGCTAGGAAGGTACGACAGTCACTGAAGATTTCCTCTTAAATACTTTTTCTATTTCACAAGTGTTAGATAAATTCCACTTCAACTGCCTCTGGACCATCCAAGTCTCTGAACACTCCACCGTACCCACTGTTCCACTTTCTTCCCCTTCTTCAGTGTTCCTTATCATAATTTGTAACATTTAAAGGTCATAAAGCATTCTTTTTAAGGATAAATGAGATGGTAGAAGCAGGTTAGAGCCAGATCCCAGAGAAGCAAGTTCAATAGGACTGCAATTCTTAACCTTGGTGTGGATCTGAGGAAAATCCATCCTTTCCTCCATTCCTTGTCCTTTTGAGGACATCTCATTCCATTGCTCACAGTTGCCATGCAAAAAAAAGCCATGGGAAAAGTGTCTCTAGATTATTTATGTGAGGGCTGGGGAAGGGAAGGGTCAAAAATTTTCTGTTAGAATTCTGTAGAATAGAGGAGCTCTTTTTTTTATATTGAAATCAAGGAACAGTCCTAGTTTTGAAAGAATATGTATGTGGAGGACCAACAGCTATAGGAGAGCTTGATAAGAGAAAATCTTTTTGCTTAGAACAGAAAGGAAGAAGTTGCAGATTGACTGGTAGGAAACAAATGATCTACTGGCCAGGGGGAAAGGTGGTCTGAATTTGGAGATACAGAAGAAGGCGTCTTTAGAGGTAGAGGTGATGCCAATGGAAGTCTCAGGAAGGAACAGGTCAGAGAATAAAATCCTGTAGAGGTTCTCAGTACTTTTTCTGGAAATTTCCTAAAACTCTCAAGGGCACTTCTAGCCCTCTGTCTCCTTAAAAGTGAGCTCAGTGCTACTTCTGGGTTCTTAAGGCAAATGCCCTACAAACACCAAAGTCTTGTATTTTCCACTAGCAGCCAATGCTGGCTGTTCTGAGTGGGATATTTTCCCTTCCCTATGTGAAAGGGACTTGTTTTCAGGAGAAGTGTCCTTTAAATATCCAGCTAAAACTGGAGGTAATTTTTTGCATGATTGGCTTTTTACAGCTAGGTCTAAAGCAGAACAAAACTTGTATTAAACTAAGTGCTACTTTACATATCTTATTTCAAGGGAAATGAACGATTTATTGCTGTGTAAATGATGTACACTGATTTGTTTGCTACTGGACATTACATGTCCCTTTATCTTTAGGCTGATGTTGTGCAGCAAACTTTCAATATCTGGAAAATCAGCAGGTACCTACTTCAGTGCACTAGTAGGGTATTACGTTCTCAGAGAGGAATTTTGCGAATGAAGTTTAGGTGCTGTTGTAACTGATTTCCACTCCCATCCCTAAGCTTTCTGTATTAAATATATGTAAAGTGATTATATCTTGTCAGACCCCATGTGTTTGTGTGTGTTTCCCAATGTATGTATAAATATATCGGCCAACTGAAGGGTTAGTTGGATTATAGCAACTGCTGAGCAATGGTGTATATGGCAGTAGACATGTGAAACATACACATACTTGTTCTGAGACCAAGCTAATCTTGCAGAGTTTAGGAAAAAAACACAATGTGGCATGCCTTGGAAAAAGTTTAGCAAAGGATATAGTATTGCCAAGCCATCATTCATTGGTGGAAACTTTGGCAGCAGCAGAGTTGAGGTGTGCTCAACTGGATTTTACTTCATTTATTTTAATCTCAATTGATTGTTCCTCAGTTCTCCTTTATGACTTAGAAATATTCCTCCATGATGCCTGTTTGTTTTTTTCCCAGGCCACTGGAAAGTGCTGATCATGCTTGCTTCTCATCACTTGAATCCCAAAGTTATTAACTTATATTGGGTTACTGAGGTTTTAGTAAACCTGGGTTTTACAAATAGTGCCCCTTCCTTGAGGTACTATTTCTTCCATTCATTTCCTTTACAATAAATAAATCCATGGGTTATGCTAAGTTTATTTGCATCCTGGCAAGTCTCAGAGAATCAATTTAGTTAAAATGATGACTGTATTTGCCTTTGGAGAAGAGGCTCATGGTCTACAATTCTTATGTAAAGATGTCCTTTATGCAAAAAAATACGGATTCTAATATGGTAAGATGGCCCCGGTGTCGGGGGAATGTGTTCTCAGTTGATATTAAGGGATGTGTTGAAAAGGCAAGTGCCCTCCCTTTCTCTATTCCCTACCCTGCTCTTCCTTCCTCCCCAACCTCAAAAGGAAACAGAAAATTATTTTTTTAAATTGTATTAATAATTTATGTTTAATACAAAAGGATGATTTAATGGTATCACCAAAGGTCATTTTTCCCATTGTGCATGTCCTTCACTCTCGGCCCCGTACTCATCACCCCATTCTTCACCCTCATACTTCCATCCCAAGGCAAACGTGTGTTCATTGGAATCTATCAGTGTTGGAGTTCAATGTGGGGGCAGAGATTTAACACCATGACACTAATGAAAACCAACCATTCTTCACTTTCAAATGGTTAATTACTACAAGAAGGCAAACTCTTTTCTTGGTTTTTGTTTAAAAACATTTTATACATATATATGTATATATGTGTGTGTATGTATGGACATATGTATGTATATGCACATGTACATGTATATATGTATATATCCATCTCCAGTATAAATATATCATATGTGAGAGTTGTAAATACTCCTTGATCATATGTCTGTCTTCCTCATGGTATCATATCTTCAATGTTATGTTAACGACTCCATTTATTGATTGATGAAATCGTGTGTAAACTATATCCTCCTGACATAGTTTATGTAGGGTCTCTTCTCAAATAAAGTATAAAACATCAACGCCCTTGTTTTATCTGGATTCATTATTTGGTAGGGAAGTGTGTTGAATTTAAGGGTAGCTCAAAGTTTGGGAAAGTCTGAACGTACGCACAGATTGTAGGATTTAGTGTTATCTTGAGAACTGGGTCTCTGGTTTGCTGAGGGTAAAAGTGACTTGCGCAATGTGTAAGGTAGCCTCTAAGCTGGATACTGGATTGAGATGAGTGTTTCAAGAAGAATATACACACATTTACGATTTGAGGCGGGGCCCAAGGAAAGGATTGGCTACCTCCAGCTCTATATCCTATCACTCCGCGTGTTGCTCAACTTCCCAGTTACAGTCATTTAAGTTAAATTCCTAAGGTGGGCTAAGATATGTTCCCTCGGATATCCTTTTACCCCAGAGATTTTAGGATTCTTTGGCATAATTACTTTAAAACTCTTCTCTCTCTCTCTTTTCTTTTCAATTTCCATTCCTTTCTCTAGATCTTTCTTTCTTCTTTACATCACATGATGTGTTTTCTTTAATGAGATTTCAAGACTTATTGCCCTTAATTTCTTTCAAACACATTGATGGGTTTAGGGGAGAGACAGGGAAACACAGGCTATAATTTCACTCATGAGAGTTCAACAGAGAGCGAGAAAGGTCTAAGGCAGGGTTTCCCCACTTTGTCACTATTGACATTTTGGACCAGAGAATTCTTTCCTGTGGGGGGCTGTTCTGTGTGTTGTATAATGTTTATCAGCATTTTTATTAGATGCAGTAGTACTCCTCCTCTGCTCCATACCCTGGGGGTGTCAACTAGAAATGTCTCCAAATGTTGCCAAATGTCCCCTGGGGGGCAAAATATTGCCCTGCCTGAGAACCACTGGTTTACGGGTTTAGATCTCACCACACAATATCTCAAGTATTGAAAGAGGAATTCAATTCAGGAAATGCAAGAGCCCCAGGTTATGCTCCAGACCTTTCTAGACCAGCTGCTTGGCTGTACCAGGTGGTAAACTTGCAGCTTTTCTGGAAGCACATCTCCCTTCAAAGCCTGTTGCTGAGAATCAACTTACACGACATTTGGGTTTCAGACAGTGATACAAATATCTTCCTCATCTCCGTGTATCAAATGTGTCTTTATCCCTAGAATACCTGTTCATACCACTTTTAAAAAGATGTATAATTTGTATGGCTCTGAATGGAAAAAACCCAAATAACCTTTTCAAAAGTTTTATTCCTGTGAAAGAAGCTGACATACCTAAGGGACAGAGACTTTTGTGCTTCAACTGTCCCTTGAAATAAATCATATTTTTCACCTGGCCCTTGCCACGTGGACACATAAATTACAAAGTCATAGTTAGGCCCCTTATAGGCTTGGGACAAAAGTCCCTTGTGATTAAACTCCTTTTTATGAGTGAGTGGAACTTGCATTAAGTCTTCCCAGGCAAGGGCCAATCTTCTCTGTAGTGATATGTGCATCGCGTGTACTTAATTGACATTTGTTGAGTTGAACTGGATTTCTCATTCTCCAAGGCCCAGATGTACAAATGAGTACCGTATTCAAAGTGCTACCATTATGCCTCATGAACCTCACTTGTGAAGACAGTCAAGATCCAGAATTCTGAACAACTTGACAACATGGAAGTTATGAATCAATATCTTGCCTCTCCAGCATGCAGCTGCCTTTGCATCAGTGGTTTCCTATGGCAGCATCTGTGGCAGAATTGGGCCACTTAAAGGCAAAAGTAGATGTTTCTCAAAGTAGGATTTTGAATGTCCTCTAAATTCTAGGCCTGGTGGCTTGGCCTTTTCATTATTTAGTCTAGCGATGGCAGTTGATGGAAGTGCAGTGAGAGACAGTGGGTCCCACCCCACACACCTGAAACCCTCAACCTCATCCTTCTCCAAAGAGTTCTTCCTACTCCACACAAGGCCAAGGAGGCCCTGGGGGCTCACGTCTGCACTTCAGAATGTCCTCACACCCTCATGACTCATTATTTAGCGTTTAATTTGGAATGACAATCCAAGGAGTGGATAAGATTATGGATTTCTAGGTCTGGAGGGTCCTTGATTGATAAGCTCATTCAACTACTTGCCTATTCCCAGGCTTCTCAGGTGAACAAAAACTGGGACAATCTCTCAAACGAAAGTATCTTCCAATACTGGAGGGCATGGCTGATATTGTTGTATAAAGACAACATGCTCCTAAAAATTCATCACACCAGTGGTGACACAAAGAAGCAATGGTCTAACAGAGAAACTTCAGAAATAGCACCTGGCCATCCCTCAGACTGAACCTGGGGGCTGCATATAACAGCATCAATGGCAGAAGTGCCTGGAGGGTTTTCATCAGACACAAGTATCAGAGCTGATGTCCTAGGTAAGGGGGTAATTTTTGGCATGGATCTTAGACATATACAGGAGTGAGCTCCCAGGAATACTACTTGAGCCTCTCAGAACACATTCCTCTGATGTTTCAGGGCTCAGGGGCCCTTGGCCTAGGCTATGCCCTGTTCCTTGCTCCTGTTGGGATGCTCAAGGTTACATAGCTATTAACCAGGGAGATGTTCTATTTTAGCCTCTCTTTTCCCCCAACACCAAGCTTTGCAATGTTCTCAATTATTCAAATCACCAGTGCAGGGCTCAGCAGAGGGTCTAATTACTGCCTTGCTTGCGGCTTGCTGATGAGCTGCAAGGGCCAGTTAAGTAGGGAGGGGCAGCTTCTTTGGAAAGCTCTCAGGGCATCTCAGTTTTATTAGGGAAGGTTGGATGGGACAGCCTGGGAGATGTTGCTTGGTAAGGCCACCTTCTGACTACAGATCATTGCCAGATGCCCGTGCCCAAGGAGAAAGCACCTTCTTTATATTCAATCAGAGTCTCTATGAGGGTCCTGGTCATTAGTCCTTTTCTCCTCAGACTTTTGAGAATATTCACACACCCTTTTTGTCACTCAAGCTCAAATAGCCTTTGCTGACAAATGCTAAGATGTAATAGAAAGAGGCCATGGAAGGGGGAAGGTGCCGGGACGTGGTAATGATCATTCATATTAAAGTCACACGTCACTATTTCCCAAGCAAGCTCTCTGCTAAGTGGTCTGCATGAGTTAATCCTTTTAACTGGGGCAGATATTAATATTTCCATTGTATAGATGTGCTAATCCAGCCTCAGAGGTTCAGATAACTTGTCCAAATTACTTGAGGCAGAGACAGAGTTTGAACTCTGCAGTTGGGTTTAATACACATGGTCTTAATCCCCACTCTATACTTTCTATCACATGGATAGAAGCTTCTGCCCAGGAGCGCAGTGGAGGGTTCTAAGCCAAAGAACACGGAAGGGGAATGCAGTTTGGAAGACATCTCTTTTAGGATAATCTTTCATTCATTCTTTGATGTAATAAATTTAGAAGCACTATCATGTTAGATGTACTATGGTGTGATAGAGCGTGGAGACTTCACCCCGCACTCTGGATCCCACAGTGAAGAGAGATGGTCTAGGTTACTAAGAGCAAGGGTAAAAGATGCAGAAGGATGGCAAAGGAGGACAGGATTTCAGTTCATGACTCGGATGATGGCTAAGAGAAGATTTTTTGATAAAGAGACTCCCCTGGTTTCTCCCAGAACAGAGCCAACTTCTCCCTCCTTTTGCTCTTGTGTTGTGTATGGTAAGTTCTAGGACTTTGATATACACTAAACAGAATTTAGTGAGACCCTTGACATTCTCCTGGATTTTACTTCAGGTGGGAAGCCAGAACACTCTTCCAAGCCCTAATGTACACATTGACCTAGAAAGAAGGGCAATGTCTCAATCGTAGTCTCACACCCTCAAGTCACTACTCCAGGGACACACCGGCTCTGTTCATTTCCCATCTCTATGAGACACAGCAAGCCACTGTCTCCTGTTACATAATGGAAAACCCCACTGTCAAAGTTACACACAATGGGGCTGATCATAAATGTGATTTATGGAGTTAGTTCATTTACTGCCTCTGATGCTGGCCCCAGCTGCCAGGATTTTAACTGACAATTTCTGTTTATTTATTTCTCACTATATAATATCTGACTTCACATTATAAATTCTTCTGATTGGAATTTCATGGCATCTGCTCTAGTATTTATTGATGGTATGCTCATCAGGGACTTTGTCCTTTTGGGGGATGAGCCGGGCTCTGAGCCCCTGGTTCTATCTGTCAGGGTGAGGTTAGGGCCCTGACACCCCAAAATAAGAGGACTTAACTGCTACCTCTTGTGTCTCGTGACAGACACCTGTCTGTATGTTAGAGATATGGTCACCTATGATGAATGTCTCTTGTGATTCAAAATCACTGGGAATAAATGGCAAAAAGTAACTCAGAGTGAAAATGGCGTTTGACCACTTGAAAGAGGTCTGGTGAGGTAGGATATCAGGAATGCCAGATTCTGCCTGGATGGTGGCTACCGTGTCATTTTTCTTATTCCTCCTTTTCTAGTCCACAGGTGGAACCAAAGGACCACTAGTCTCCAATTCTTGGTTGGGGCTTAGGTTCATGCAGACAAAACAGAGTTGGACTCACTTATCTTGAGTTGATGCTCTCGTCACATTTAAGTTTCCATCCTTCAAGCATAATCAGAGGAGTAGGAGCGGGATGTTGTTCTGAAATGTCCAAGAGGATTCTCAGACTGAATAAGGAGAGATCAAGGGTTGGCCAAAAGACCCAGGGAGAGTTATGATGGTGTTTTTTCTCACCCTACAAATGTAGGATTTTACATCCAGAAAAAAATGATCAGCAATTTTCCCTGAGATAAATGGCATGTTTTCAAACATGGACGCATCTCTTTCATAGAAACTTTACATATTTTCTGAAGAAACGAGGCCACTTTCCATCGTGCTGTTTGTGTTGTTCTCCCAGTGTTACCCCCACAGCTGAAACTTCCCTCAGTCTCACTCTCAACTCCTGCGGTCCAGCTGCAGCAGAGCTTACCTGGGCCCCCAAACCTGAGCTTCCCCTGCTCTGGGCCCTCCTCTAGGTCCCTGAGAAGGAAACTAGCTTTAATTAATCACCTACCGTGCACCAGACAGGCACCTCGATAAACCCTCCCTGAGCCGTCATAACCACTCCTTATGAGTTATGTATTTTTATGTTCATGTTTCTAGATGAGGAAACTGAGGCTTGGAGAGGCTGAGTCTCAGAAAGATTAATTTTCTTTCCAAAGGAAACAATCAAATATGAGGCAAGGACAAAATTCAAGCCTACGTTTGTCTAACTGCACAGTAAATTTTGTTTCTATTTCGTATTACCTGTGAGGATTTCTCAAGGAAAATTTCTATTTCTTCATCATCACTTTGTCTCCCAAACAACTAGGAAGGAAAAATACCCCTCATTCTCCCAAAGCCTTCCTCATTCATTAAACAACTGGGGATCTTGGGTGTGTCATTTCACTTTTGTCAGCCTCAATTTTCTCTTACGTAAAAGACACATCGTCATATAGTGTTCTCTTGTTACAGTAGGAGGTCCTGGGACGATATGCACAAAGTATTTAGTGCAGAGTCTTGCACTTACTAGGCCCTGAATAAATGGTAGGGATCATATCATAATTATCACCACCATCATCATCAGCGTCACCATCACCGTCATCATCAATTTCCTCATCTGCTTGAAGGTGGTCTCCATCACTCGCTTCTCTTACCAAGAACTAAATGCCTCCCTGACTGGGCTTGGGTGCTCTCTGAGAGGCTTTTGCTCTACATAGGTGGACAGGCAGGCCCCGACAGCACTGACGTGACACGACTGATTTGTGCCTCCCAAGGCCAAGCCCTTTTGAGATTCATTAAATCAAACAATAAAAGAAAACTCCAGCTTCCACACTTTTCCAAGCATTGCCCAAATTTAATCCATCTCTCTCAAGCTTCCCTCGGCCTGGTCATGGCTATTTGTCTCTGACTGTCACACACGCAGAAGGTCAATGGCAGCCACTAATGGATCCAAGAATAATAACAGCTCCCAGAGCTTCAAAACTGGAATGTATTTTACAAAAATAAAAATTTGTCCTCCTGTCAAAAACTGAGTGATAGAGAGGGATAGAGAAAGACAAAAGCTACCATTTAAGGTTCATCTGCCGGTTGTTTAGGTGGACTTTATTATTCCCATTTTCCAAATGAGAAAACTGAATCTCAGAGAGGTTAATTGACTTGCCTAATGTCACCCAGCTAGGAAATGGGACAGAGGTGGAATTTGAACCTACATCCACCTGACTCTGAAGCTCTATTTCTATAATGCTCTGCTGCCTTTATAAACACGAGGACATGTAGACACATATGCACCTGCACATGATTAAGTGTACATTTCAGTTTTTCTCAAAGACTCCTCTGGGCAGGCAGGTCTGGGCTGGTTAGATGAACTTGCAGAGCCAGGAAGTCCAAGGCCAGGGCCACCATTTCCCTCCTATGTGTTATCTTATGGGCCAGGGAGACAAGCTCTTTCTCAAGCCTAGCTGTGATCATATTGCTTTGAGACCTTGAGAGCAAGGAAGAAGAGTCTAGAAAGTGTGGCTGCCTCAGTGTCAGGCTATATTATTCTTGGGTGGTTATCTTATTGCACCCACTTTATTGATCTTAAGACAGGAACACGGCAAGATGATATTCTGTACTATCAGCTTGAGTGCACTGCAGACAACCAACACTGGGCATATTTAAACTATGGCCACTCTCTACCAATAAGACAAGGCAGAACATTCAAGCCTTCTTTTCACAACATCAAGTCAGAATCATTCTAGGGCCCCTCTGATCCAATGCCCGGGTCAAATTCTCTGGCCATGATGCTGGAAGGTGTCCTTCTCTCACACTTTCGTCCTGGCACTCAAGTCTCCATGAGCTGAGAACTCAGTTTTCCTATCTGTAAAAGACAAGAATTGGGTGATGTCTAAGAATAATTCTATCTCTCACCTCCAGGTGCTGTTTACTGCTCTATAGATACAACTGAGTGAGTTTGGAGGACATGTATACTATGAGGCAGTCATATAAAGGGAGGCAAGCAAAATATATACTTTCAATAAAAAAAAGGCAAGAGGAAGCTGTTCTTCTCATAAAGGGCCAAGGATTCTTTAAAGAGAGAAATAAAGATGAACAGTACAAGTTAAAACAACCACCACCACCAAACAAACAAAAACAGTTGAAATGGTAAGAGTCAGTGAAAGACAATGCTGCCCCCAAAGTGAATTCAACTCTGTTTGCAATAAATAAAGGTCAGAATAGGTGAGGTAATTGCTTGCATTTATACATCTGTTCAAAAAATGACAATTTTGCAACTAATAATAATGCTGATAATAATGAAAAGTATTATCATTATATTATTGTGATGATCATTAACATAAAAATATCTGCCATCTAGCAACAGTCTTGGATGGATATTATTATTTTTAAAGACAAAGTCGGTAAAGTTCAGGGAGGTTAAAAAAATTGCCCAAATGCACTTAGCACTAAGGCAGGTTTCCTCCACCTCCACACTATTGACACTTTGGGCCAGCTGATCCTTTGTTGTGGGTAGCTTTCCTGTGAGTATGTGAGCTGGCATCAGATTGTACCATGGAGGATGCTCAGCAGTATCCTGGGCCTCTACCCACTAGATGATGGTAGAGCTTCCCAGTCATGATAATCAAAGTTCCCCAGACATTGTCAAATGTCCCCTGGGGGAGGGGTGCAAAATTGGCCCTAGTTGAGAACTACTCTCATAGGGATCAAGTTGGGTTCCACATCAATGTCTACAGACCTTCTAAATCTAAGGCCATTATGCTGCTTGAGGGAATGATAAACTAAAAGAGAATTTCTGTATGAAGATGGTGCAGTTAAGCAGAGGCACAGAATCTCTCCCAATAATTAAAAATGATAAAGAGGGGAAAGAACCTGAAAACAATTTTCTAGCAGAAAATGAATAGGGACTGGGGTATAACCTCGTGCCATAAACTTAAAAAAGTGGCAGCTATAATAGTAAACATGCTAGTGGACTTGTTGTCATTCCTGTTCCTCCCTGCAGCCCCTGGAAGTGATGCTGGAGAAATAATGTGAGTTGAAAAAAATGCTGAGATTTGCAGATAAGTGGCTGCAGGAGTGCAGGAAAGCGAAGGACAAACCCTTGGGTATAGAAGCCCCTGCTGACTTTGTGAGACTCTAGTCAGAGGCAGGAAAGTCAGCAGAGTTGCCCAGGGCCCAGGGCTCCACTCTGTCTGGGGAGCCATCCAAGTGCACCTCCAGGGTGTCCAGCCGTGGCTGGAATGTCAGCCAGACATTCTGTCAAAGGACATTTGCACCTCATTGAGTCCTCTGAAAACTCAGTCCCTGCTGGGCACGCCTTCTTTCCTTCCTGATTTTCCCAGGCTACAGAAAAATTGATGACACACAATACTCAACCCTCAAACTCCTGTTGATGGATAAAGGTTTCAGTTAAAGTAGGAAGAGTGTCAAACAGAATTTACCCACTCTAGATCAGAATAAATAGAAAGTCTGGACATAATTATCCATGTTAAGAAAGAACTAGTAAAAAAATGCAATGATGAATAGATATATATAACAAAATTATATAGACGTATAGATAACAAAAGAAAGAGAAATGGATGAATACTCAATAAATAGATAGATGGGTAAGAGGAAAACAGCATTCAAAATACCTTCATAGAGCTGAGTCTTGAAGAGAAAAAAAAAGGAGAAACTTCTCCAAGAGAGCTTAGAATTATAGAACAACATAATAATAGAAATTTAGTAAGATGAGCTTTATAACCAGACTGAAAGAGAAAAAGTGACCTTAAGGAATTAAGGAAGCAGAGAAGACCAATAATAGTATCCTTTCAGGACTAATAAATAAATCAAAACCAGCAAGAGACGTAAGAGATATAGTCAAAAACGAAATTACTGACACAGAGAAAAAGCTTGAGGAAATCACTGTGTGTGCAAGAAAAAGAAGTTTAACGCAATTAGAGACAAGAGAATAGATGTGGATGTCAAAGGTAATTCAACTCAGGTTAAATGATGTCTTTGAAGAAGAGAATCCAACAATGGAATAGAAATAATATTTGAAGATATAATAAAAGAAAATTATCCTCAAATTTAGGAAGAAATTAATTTGTACATTGAAAGGTCAAACCGTGTTCCAGGAGAACATAAAGACATTTTCTGCCTAAATTTATATAAGGAAAGAATTTTGAGGCAGCCAGGAATGAGAAAGAAAGTCTTCAAGGAGTGAAAATCAGTCTGGTCTCATATTTTTTCACAGCAAAATCAATATGTAGAAGCAGTGGGACAGCATCTACAAGTTCAGTGGGAGTGAGTGTGGGTCAAGAACACCACGGGCAGCTCTGCTGCCATTCAAATTGGGGCCGCCATCGGGTGAACCAGTGGACTCAACTTAAAAAACAAAACAAAACTCTTTGAGGATGAAATTAATTCATCCAAAAGTTAAATGTAGAACTATGGTTAAAAAAGGAAATGCCATTTAAACCCTCTGTGTTAGAAGACTGTGCAGCAATTTCTTCAAGGTTTAACAACAATGTATGCCATAAGAATTTTATAAACTGAAGCAAATTGTCATTCAATTACAAAGCTAAAGGACAGACAGAGTCACTGTGTTGCCAACCTCTTGTCCCTCTGCCACACTCCTCCCCCCCAATAAAAACAGGGAAATAATTCCACAAAGAAGAACCTGTGGGGGTTAGCAGAGAATCTTTTCTAATATGGAATCTAATCTAAATTATAGTTGTTTAAATTATTGAGGATTTAAAAACTATGGAATAATGTAAAAATTATACTGTAAGTAACAAAAATTGATGGAAACCAATATTGGAATTTCCATGTTTCTCCTGATGGGGTGTTAGTTAACATTATCCAAATGAAACAAGTAATTTAAAAAATGACTCCAACATTTTAATGTTTTTTTGTATCAACCATGGATTAATTTTCAGTAATTATTGTTTTTTATAATGGGGAAACACTAACGGGAAAAGTTCAGCCATAACTCCATTCAATCATTTTATCTAAAACAGGAAGGACATTAGAGCACATTAAAAAGTGTTAACTGCATACTGCATGTGTATAGAGGGAGGCTTGCAACAATGCTCATCTAATGAGGGGTATTACTTGTGGTGGTGAGATATTTGGTGGTTTTTCTAATCCTTTTTTTGTTTTATATTGTCTAAATTTTTATAGTGTGCCTATGTCATATTCACAAGTAAGAATAAAGTTGTTCAAGAGAGTAAAGAATTAAGCAAGAGAGAGAGGGGAGGAAGAAAGGAAGAGAAAGAAGAAAGGAAGGAAAGTTAGAAGGAAGGAAAGGAGGGACAGAAAAGGAGAAGGAGCAGTGGGCTAATGTAGACAGGGAGACGCTGCAGGGGACATGGTGCATTTTTGTGATTGGGGGAGCTAGCGAAAAATAGTTGAAAGTGTAAAGTGTGTATGAGCTTTGGAGTTTTACGGACCTGGGTACATCTTGCATCTGCCGCTGAAGTGAATGTTCAGTAGACAAGTTCCCTAAACCTAAGCGTGAAGTTTCCTCATCTCTAAAAGGGGAACAATCACACCTGCTTATAAGGGTTGCTTTGAGTTTGTGATGGATGTATGCCCAGCACAGTGTCTAGCATTGGATAGTCCCTTAAAAAACATCAGCTTCCTGGGGCTGGCCCCATGGCACAGCAGTTAAGTGCGCACGCTCCGCTTCAGCGGCCAGGGGTTCGCAGGTTCCTATTGCGGGTGCGCACCGACGCACTGCTTTTCAAGCCATGCTGTGGCGGCGTCCCATATAAAGTAGAGGAAGATGGGCATGGATGTTAGCCCAGGGCCAATCTTCCTAAGCAAAAAAAAAAAAAAAAGAGGAAGATTGGCATCAGATGTTAGCTCAGGGTTGATATTCCTTGCAAAAAAAAAAAGAAAAGCCAGCTTCCTTCAAATTGCCTCCGGTAATCCTTTTCCAATCCATCCAAAAAGCTTTTATTGGACAGGTGTTTACTAACTGCTAGTAAACCCTCAGTGTGAAAAGATTCAGCCTCTGCCCTTGGCAGAATGAGCAGGCCAGGCAGGAAAGGAAGAGGGAGACCAATGAGCTTTGGGGTCAGAAGACGCAGGTGCTTCTGCTGAGAAGCCCCGGCAACATTCATTAGCGTTTCTCTTCAGATGAAGTCGCCTGCACCCTTGCATGGCTCTTCAGAGTGGCATTGTTCTGGGATCTCAGGAGCCGGTTGGAGAACGTGTCATTTTAATTTTGCTTCCACCGCCTCTTCTGCCTCTGTTCTGACTCCCACTGTTAAGTGCTCTGGCTCTTTATCATGGCTTTGAAATCCAGAAAGACACTTTGGAATTCAATTAGCCACACAGTTGCCACAGCAACGAAAACATATAAACTTAAATGATTTATTCTCACAGACAACACTTCAGAAAGGAATAAATTTAATCCCGCAGCTGGGAATGAAATGGATTGTACAATAAGAAAATTGTATTATTCTCTCCCCCATGAGAGGCCTCCAGGTCTTAACATGATCTCAGTGAGCACTGAGGCTGAGGGAGGAAGGAGGCTGTGAGTAGCTCAAGCTCAAGGCTGAGGTCTATGTTCATGTGGGCCACTCAGCCTCGCTCTGCATTCTGGGGCATTCTGGGCCAGAAAAGCCAGGCATAAGGGCACGTATTATTCCCTGGACTAGAAGCATGTCTTCCGATAAGGGCATTTGCCTCTCTCACCAATGCTGTACATAGATTTGCATACGCCCACATCCACAAATCTTGAGCTCGGCTTCACATTAAAATGAGATCCTTCACAGAGCCACAGAATGTAATGTGTGGACAACAACAAACCCCAAAAGCAGCCCTGCAAATCAGATATTTTGCAACAATTTCTGCCTTACTTCTGCACTCTCTCCTTCAAGATCACAGGATCAATGCAGCCTATTGGCGCCATTGGGCTAGGAGCACTTTTTCAGATAGATTAATATCTATCTGGACTGTATCACGCGTTATAGTATTTTATTTCTGCTACAAGAGGACGTTTAGTCTCCACTGGCAGTATGTGTAAAAATAAATGAAAGCAGAAGCATCTTGAAATAGTTATCTTTTATTTTTCTTTTCCTTTCCTCACATTACATATATTGACCCTTTGTAATCACTGAAAACAAGAGTTTCTGAGTTTTTTTATTGTGCACTCCTATTAGTTGAACAGATACATGTGTATTTACTTATAAATATATATGTGTACTACTGTAGATCCATATATATTTAAAGCTAATGAAGCATAATTTCTTTAAGTTTTGAAAAAGCATATTGAAGTTTAATATCTTTTTCTCATACTTAAATGAATTATCTTGCACCCCACTTTGGATACCACTGAGTTGGAGGCTTCACATTGGTTCAAGAAGAATTAGGGTGGTTAAAATGGGAGACACCGAAAAATAACTTTACTTAAACTTTCAGTACAAGATCTTGAGGATCAAAATGGAAGACCATGAGGTGACTGGCGCAGTGTGTCCCATGACAATAGACTGGAAAGGAATAAAGCCAAGGTGGGAACAATACTAATCTTAATGTTCTCAGCCCTCCCAGAGGACTGGAGAGGTGAGGGGAGAGGAGGGCGTGTGGACAAAGCCCCACGGGTGCTTGGCCCTCGGGAGCCACTTGAACATGAAATCAAGCTCTCCTCCACTCTCCGCCAACTGGATGGTCACTGTGGCGCCCAGGCCGAGGAGCTGTTCTTCAAGTAGGTCGCTGTCCCACGAGGGCTCTCCATCAACAGCGACTGCAGATAGCCACTGGGTGATTCAGCTGACAGAGACCGCCCCAGCTCCTGAGACTTCGCAAAGTCCATCCAAACTGCCTCTTCTGGATGATTCCTTCTTCAAGTACTCAGGACTTGGAAGACGACTTCCCCCTCACACTACCCCTGTGGAAAACAGTGGAGGGGATCTCTGACTCGCATAGGATGATGGCGGCTGCCTGCAAAGATAAGCCCAAAAGCGTTCCTTGATGGGACTGGATGGTGACGAAACCACCTCTGTTACACATTATCCAAACCTCACTAATTGGTCTCCACTAATTTAGCACTGTTGACTTTCCACGCTGGGCTAAAGACTGAAGTCCGTTTTATTCTTTGCAAATAATTTTTTTTCCAGTAGTGAACATTTATACCACAAATCAGCACATAAAAGCTCAAGTTCCAAACAAAACCTTAGCATGCAATTTATAGGTAATGCATAACGTCTAGAAACTGTTCTCAGGAAATATTCTATTTGCCAGTTTTGGTTAATGTATTTGGAAAAAATGAAGCTACAGTAATTTATTCGTATTCTATTATTTAGGATTTTCTCTATTTTAGGCAGTTCTTCCACTAGGTATGCATAAACTTTGGAAATGGAAAAAGGTTTTGGATCCATGTTCTGCTACGTATCAACTCGGCAGTCTTGGACAAACCACTTAACCTCCGGGAGTCTCAGTTTCCCAATCAGTGAAGTGGGGGTAATAAAACCACACTTGCTGAATTGTTGTAAGATTTTATATATGTATAATCAAAAGCACCTTGCATCATGCCTAGCACACAGTGACCCCTCAGACTGTAGCTGTTATTATTATGGTAATTAGTGTGAATGAATGAGATTTTCCTCTACATGCATGGATGCCCCATTCGTATGTATATGTTTTTCTATTCAAGTAGGGTCCTGCAAACTCTATACATCTGTGTGGATGAGGGGTGGTTAGGTTTTAAAGGGACAGACTCCCTTTCCCACTGCCCATTCATTGGGGTTGGATTATTCTAAGCCTGCAGCCTTAGAGGGACATAGAGTTGAGCAGTTTCAGTGGGCATCTGGAACTTCTCCCCCCTGCAAGCGACGTCAGCAAGGTAAAGTGGATTACATTTTGTTATTTTTGTATTTTTATTGTGATAAAATACACATAACATTTGTCATTTAACCATTTTAAAGTGTACAATTCGGTGGCATTAAGGACATTCACAATGCTGTACAAATGTCACCACTGTCTGGTTCCAGAACTTTTTCATCATCCCAAACAAACCCCAACCCCATCCTCATTCAGCAGTTACTCCCCATTTCTCCCCACCCCCCCCAGCCTCTGGCTACCACTAATCTTTCTGTCTCTATAGATTTGCCTATTCTGGACATTTCATTAAATGGAATCATACGATATGCGGCCTTTTGTGACTGGCTTCTTTCATTTAGCATAATGTTGTCAAGGTTCATCCATTTTGTAGCATGTGTCAGTACTTCATTCTTTTTTATGGCTAATAATGCTCCATTGTATGGATGTGCTGCATTTTGTTTATCTTTTCTTTGGTTTTTAATCCCATTGGCACGTGTGGAACCATACGTGGTGGAGGGGACTTAGAGCCACGCAGTCCTCGGATCAGTGACACTCTCTCAGGCACTCACCTTTGGGCTTGTGTCTTACCCTTTCCGGGCCACAAGTGCCACCACCTGCCACATGAAGGTAATGATGGTTGTCAGGGTTATTGGGACAATTAAATGAGATGCACAGATTATGAACATACCTGGCACACGGGAGGTGTCTTAATACATTTTTGTTTTCCTCCAATTTCTTTAACCTCATAAATATTCTTGATGAAACAACCAGCCCAGAAACAAAGGGCTCCCTGTGGGGTGCACCCCTGGCTCAGCCTTGGCTCTGCACTGCACTCTGGCCCCTGGGGCAGGACCGGGCACCTTGCTGAGCCCTGGAAGCCCCTGGAAGCTGCCCCCTTCTCTATCAGTCTAACAGGCCACACTTCTTCTCTCTCTCTATCCTGCTTCCAGAAGCTTCCTGAGCTCTCATCAAGCATCAAGTGGCCACACTTGGGAGGCTGATGAGGGTCAGGAGAGCAGCCCCAGACTTGGGCTAGGCAGAATGGGCAGCAGCACTGCTCTGGGGCAGAGGTCTGCTTCCTGCTGCTCCTACACTCATTTCTCAGGACTAAGCCCTGGGGGTCAGCCTGGAGGCAGCCACCCCCGCATTTGTGATGATCCAGCATACATACGGCCTCCATCACTTCCCTCCCCACAGTCATCAGAATTCCTCTCTGCCAAGGCTACACTGGAGAGCCCAGGAGAAGTGACACTTCCAGGGGAAGAGCTGTATCAAATAACCTTGGCTCAGGGTTGCCCAGCCCTGGCAGTTGAATGAATGGCCCTGCTGTTCTGCTCCGATTTTCTTTTACTCCAGATGTTTCTCTCAAAGCTGTCTCAGTCCCCAGCAAGCCCCTAGTTTGGGGGCCAGGCTGGCTGTTGTATCTAGTGAGGGCACCAGGCATGACCTGGCCAATCACAATGGCATATGTTCCTTGGGATGGAGTGAGACCTGGGACTAGGCCCAGCCACCGAGCGGGCAGGTGCAGCTGCAGGTGTTGGGTGGAAGGCCAGCCCACCAGGTGGAGTGCGTGGCGATGGGAAACAGGTGGTACAGGGGCAGCTGGTCAGCCAGGTGTGGGAGAGGGTCTAGTGCAAAGTCACAGGGGCCCTAGCAGAAGGGTAGAGTGTGGTGTGGGGAAACCCACTCAACCAGCCCAAAATTGTTCAGGAAGCTGGGACACGTGAAAATCCAGTAGCTTGACTCCAGCCCCTAGAGGAGGTTAAGAGCAAAACGCTGGTCCCAGTGGTCAGCTGATAAGAACAAGCTAAGTTGGGGTCTGGAGGTCATGCCTACCAGGCAGAAATGAAAAAGCCATTCTGGGCTATAAGAGATGAGGTGAGGCCTTGGTATCTCGGGGAAAGGTGGAGCTCCGGGCATTGGAATGGGCTTCCCTGGAGCAAGACCCTTCCTATCTGAGGTCCAGTTGACACTAAGGCCCAGGCAGTGCTGAGTGTCACCGGAGGAAGACATGAGCTCAGACCCTGGGCATGAACGTGGACTGAGGGTTCACCTACGCTTTTGTTCATTCATTCATTCACCCAAGCCTTCTTGAGCACCATTCTCTGTGCTAGATTCCTGCTAAACTCTGGTGCAGATTAATGCTGTCCCAGGATCTTCCAGGACCGCAGGATCCCCCTGCTCTCTAGGGACTCAGGTAGAGGCCTCCCACCTGCTCTGTAGCAGGCTCCTCGAGGGCACAGGCAGGGTCTTAACAATAACTGCATTTCTAACAACCAGGCACACAAAAGGGTCAGTGACTGTTTATTGAAATAAAAACAGCTTATTTAGTTCAAACTCTTTACTTCACAGTCCCATCCTGATCAGTTTTAATCCAATTTCCAATCAAGGTTAATGTATACTCCCATTGTGTCCCCAGCCTCATCCAATACATACACACAATACACCACACTACACACATACACACACACACACCCTGAAAACTAGGTCACTTGAATAATTCTGGTTCTGGGGCACATTCATCCAGAATGCTGAGTTTAGAAATACTAGTGTGACCCTGGGTAAGTATGTTATCTACTTGGTATTTCAATTTTCATATATACTATATATATGTATATAATATATTATATGATATATAATTACATATGTTATATATTTATATGTGTATATATTATTTTATAATATAACATGTAAAATGATAATCCAAGTCCTAACGACCTCATCAGCTTAGAAAGACATCTATATGAAATATGGTGTGAGGACATTCTAAATGGGAGAAAACACTAAGAAGTTTCTACCTGTCCACAGTGGGGTTTTGCTTTGTAAGATTGTTCCTCTAGCTCCACAGGTCTTGTCTCCTGGGAGGGAAGACCTCCATTGCCCAAGTCCCCACCTGGAATGTCAGATGAGCCCACTGAGCTCCCAGGACAGACATGAGGACCAGTGTGTTAATATATGTAAAGCATCTAGCACTTAGCACGCCACAAGAACATTTATTACTCCCTTCCCTTCCTTGAGGACAGCAACTGGGTCTTATTCCTCTGTGTGTCCCCTGAAGCGTCTGGACCAGGGCCTCGCACACAGCAGGTGCTCCCAAAGCGTCTAGAGCAGGCCGTGTGCATACAAGTGCTCACTTCACGTTTGGGGAATTGAGGTGAACCTGCAGACCCCACCGGCTCAAGCACCACTCCTCCATCAGAACAAACCAGATGGACCTGGGTCTTCTTCCCTGAGGTTCTGGACAACATAGCAGGCTGGGTAAGGGTTCCACGCCCGATGAGGCCCTTCCGCCTTACAAAATGCAAACAGGTGAGGAAATCTAATAAAGCAACAGCTTTGGGGGTGAGGGAGGGTGAAGCAGCTCCAGGAAGGCCCAGGTTCCCACAGCAGGCGGTGCTTAATGAGGTCTTTGGGCACGAGGCCAATGACTCTTGGCCAGATCCCTGGGGGCTGGATTTGCTGAGTCTTGTGAAAAGAGACACCTCTCTGCAGGAAGGTCAAGAAGGATAAGTGCACATGGATGTGCAGGGAGTCTTCAGAGCCCCGAGCTCTCCAAGCTAGGACGGTGCTGCCAGCAGGGGTGTTGGCCACATTCCAAGACCCTCTGGCTGCTTCCTGTGTGGGCATTACTTTGCGGCCCAAGCAGGCATCAGTGGGGCTTCCCTGTTTTTGCCTTAACTAAGGCCACAGACAGTGAGCTTGGTATTTCCCTGGCAAATACAGCAGGCCCACAATGCCTTATCTCAATTCCGGAAGAGTTCAGAAAATGGAAGCTTTTTCATAACTTAGTTGGCAGCAAAACCTGACCTGATCTGAACTCATTTGGCTGTGAAAATTGACCTTATCTGACCTGAGGTTATCCATTTAGTGTGTATATTCATGTTTCACTGCAGGCGTATTTATGTGTTTGATTACTGGTGCTGCCTCAGACCCTACTGAAGATGCGACAGAACACACAGTCTATGCACGTACTTCTTTTCTCAAGTCTGAAAACGTCTGCCTCCTGAAATGTAGCCAGCCCTGAGGATTTCAGATGAGGGCTGTGCCTCAGGACTTCCTACTTTCTGTAATTTTCCATCTACACACCAGCACTGAGGACAGGCATATTCATCTTCTAGAGTCTGCTGTAGTTGATGTCTTCTGGTTGCAAGGAGTAGAAACCTCAGAAAAGGGAGTTTGTAGTAATTTTAATGGGAACTGGAGGAAGAACTGGACAGTCACCACAGATGGAAGCAGCTTTTGTTCTCTCTTTCTTCCACTTTCCCTCTCGTGGGGTTGCCATGTGGGGTTTCTTCTTTTCCCTTTCCCTTCCTTCTCCACTTCTTGCCTCCCCTCCACACCCCTTCTTCTCTTCTCCCCTCCTCCTCTTCTCCCCCTTTTCTTTTCTTCTCTTTTCCCTGTACCCCTGCTCCTTTCTGGGCTCCTTTCTCACCCCCTCACTTCCTCTGCTTACTTACCGTTTCTGGTCCTTCATGAATTTGGCTTGCCCACAGCTCATCTATATCCAACTGCATTTCTGTGCTTCATTTCATCATGCCCTCTGCTTGGTGTGCTCCGTCTTTCTGCGTGTTCTAATTGGACAAGAGGATTTTAATGGTCTCAGCTTATCTCTTCACAGCAAGTCTATGGAAGGACCACCCTTCTTGGGTACTGCCCTGGTGCAATCAGCTGTGCTAGGGGAAGGGATCATGTGATACAAAATATAGCTGCCTAACCTGACCTTTGAGCAGGTGTTGGCACCAGACAGTTCCACTTAGAAGGGACTATGGCTGGGCAGGATCCAAAAGTCCACTACATGGTCCAAACTCCAACATTGCGGAGGGATGCCAAATAGGACCAGAGACTAAAACATTTCTAGCAACTTCTAATATCCCTAGTTGTATCCTTCCCTTTTTGCACACCCCAGCAGATGCACAAATACTCCGATCATTCAATTTGCCCTAAGACGGCAGGGCTCCTCTCTTTAGCTGGTGAGAGTCACATGCCTCCAAGACTCACCATTGCAGATCTTCCCCTTCTGGCTCAATGCCTGTCAATCCCACAACCCTACTGTCCTGGTACCTCCCCCTGACAAGAGACATTGAGACCAGAGCAAACCCCAAATAGGGCCTCCTTATGGTAGGTGTCTAATACATGTTTGTTAAAGTCATTTGGATGAATACACCAAAGAAAGTCAAAGAGTCAATGGATAATAATGCCTCTGTGACCATGTCTGCTGTGTTTCAGGTGGCTTCAGTGGAGAGAATGGGTTTTGCTGATGGAATGAACATCCCTGGAGTCCTTTAATAGCACATCTAGGAGATGGTTCCTTTGGCATCTATGTGTAAAGTCAAAGTCAAGGAGACTGGGATTACTGGAGTCACATGCAGCCAGATCCTAGAGAGCCTCCTGCTCCCCTTTCCCCCTCACCTCCCCCCCCCCCCCCAGTGCTGGCAGACATGGGAGAGCATGCACTGGCTGGGCTTGGGTAGAGCAAGGGCAGAGGCCAGGCAACTTAGAACTGAGCTGGGCAGGGCCCCACGCCCAGCTGTGCCATTGTCAGAAGGGAACTGAGAGATAATCCTCAATGGGAGGGGAAGGCTTGCTGTGTCAGCAAGAGCTGTTTAAATAGATTTTCTTGCTAGCAGGGTGCTAATGAGGTGTTAACACGAGGAGGGAGGCAGGTGGGGCTTTCTGGGAGAAAGAGCAGATCTGAGCAGCCTTCAAAGGAACTGAGTTAGGAGCCTGAGAAGGCAGCCCTGCCCACCTGACCTAAGTCAGTCTGCGGTCCCCCCTTAGAGAGTTGAAGAGAAGGACAGCTCAGGCGTTCTGAGAACAGATCCTCTTGTTCTCTGTCTCACAGTTTTAAAATCCTCCTCCTCATTCTTTAGAAGCCAAAGTGCTAACTACTGTGTTCTGGGCCAAATCCCATCTTAGACTGTTTGTGCAAGAGGGGGGAGGGAGGGTTCACCCCTCACCTCTGGGCTTGCCTTCCGTCATAGATGTGGGCTCTGGGACCCTTTTCTGCCCAGAGGGACTCCATTCCTGGGCTCCCACTCCTTCCTTGCCAGGGGAGGCTGCAAGGGGCAGACACATCCATAGCTCCTTCCAGCTGGTTTTAAAAAAAATTTAAATTATTAAAGTTAAAAAAATTTTAAATTTCTCTTCTGGAAGGCTAGCCAGATACCCTTGATTATGTCTCTCCATTTTAAGGGAGAAAAAGAGTTGGCATCTATTAGATTAAACTATATGAAAGTTCCATTTTTGTAGGTCAGTAACAATTTTATATCTGCAATGTCACATAGTTCAAAGTAACACGTCTGTCTGGACCTGGGCATTAGAGGGGCTGGAACTCCAAATGCTGAGAGTTCTCAGGATGGTGTATATGTGCACTGGCTAGAGGAATATGGGCATGCGGGTAGGGGTGGGGTGGAGCTGGAAGTTGAGAAAAATAATAACGATGATGCTACGGAACTAGTGGTCATAGGAGTAGAGCTCACATTTATTGAGCCCTTACCATATTCCATAATAAGAGCTTTTCTTGTAATTACCCATTTAATTCTCACCACATCCCCATGAGGTAGTTATTGTACAGGTGGGGAACTTAAGTCACAAGGAAATTAAGTAACATGCCCAAGCTCACCCGTGAGAATGCCAGAATATGACCAGGCAGAAGCACCCCAGACACTGAGCTGTCTCCCCAGCTTTGAGGGAGAAAAATAAACAGCAAATAAGAGAGACATTCTGGAAACTTCTCACTTTCCCCTGGCTGTTTCCCTGCTGGGCAGGTAGGAAGTCCAGGCAGGGTGCTGGAGTGGAAAGAACTACCCTGTAGATGGTAGAAGGACTCGGGTGTCTTGGGTCTAGAACCCCGCCCTGCTTTTACTGTCTGTATGACTTGAGGACATTAAACTGACCCACATGAGTTTCAGGTTTCCCAGCTTTAAAATGGGGCTCATTATAAATTCTTCATAAGGATGTTGTGAGAATTCCGTGAAATAACATTGTCCCTAAACTCAGAACTCTCCCAAGGCAGGTCAATCTCATGCATGTCTGTGTGGCGTTTGTTAAGAGCGTGGTACATAGTCGTGCTCCATAAGTGTTTGTTGAGAGACTGGATATTAAAGAGAGATCGGAAACGTATGAATGGTGAGCAGGATGTGGAAAGGTATTTTGAGTTATTAATAAAGAGGAAAAATTTTAAAAGAATTGTGAGGGGGTGAGTGGGAGGGGAAGCTGGAGAGAAGACGTGTTAGGGAGTCCATTCGGTCAACAGGAACCATTCGGTCAACAGGAACAGGGTTGGAGAAGCCCTTCCACTGGTTGCTTCCACAGCCCAGAGACACGCCTTTACCCCGTGTCTGCATTTCCTGGGGCTGCTGTCACAACGTACCACAAACTGGGTGGCTTAAAACAATGAAAATTTATTCTCTCACAGTTCTGGTGGCTGGAAATCTGAAATTAAGGTGTCTGTAGGGCCATGCTCCCTCTGAAAGCACCAGGGAAGAAACCTTCCTTGCTTTTTCTAGCTTCTGGTGGTTGCCAGCAATCCTTGGCTTTCCTTGGCTTATGGCAGCACAACTCCAATCTGTGCCTCTATCTTCACACGGCTGTTTTCTCTCTGTCTATGTGTCTGTGTCTGGATTTCCTTCTTCCTATAAGGACACTGGTCGTGGGATGACAGCCCACCCCAATCCAGTGTGAACTAATTTTAACTTGATTACATCTGTAAAGACCCTATTTCCAAATGAGGCCACATGCACAGGTTCTATGTGGATATAAATTTTGGGGAGACACTATTCAACCCAGAATACCCTGCTAGCCATCAACTTCAGTTAACGTCATTCATTCACTTATTCAGCAAACATTTACTGAGCACCTACTGTGTCGGGCACAATGTTGGATGCTGATACATGTTGAATAAGTCAAGCTCGTTCTGTATAATGATCTCACCAACTGATTGAAGAGACAGATGTGTCTACAAGAAAGCTCCACAGAAGTTTATAGAGCCAATGATGGGACCCTGTACATAAGGCCTGTGGGAAAGGTCAAGTTGGCCATGTAGGGGTATTGGTCAGGGAAGGTTTCATAGGAGAGGTGGTGCTTGTGCTGAGTCTTTCCTGAAATCATCAAAGGGGGTTGCAGAATGGACAAAGTGGGGAAGATGCTGGATGGTTGGCACAATATATGCAAAGGCTGAGGGACCTTGAAACTGCCTCTTGTGTTTGGGGTTGTGCGGATGCTTTGGCACTGATCCTACAGGATCCACTCACAGGGGAGAAAGGGACATTGCTGAAGGCCAGCGATGGGTCACATGGTAGTGCCAATAAGTCTCAACTGGGGACAGGGCAGCAGATGGTCTAGGATCACCCTGTCCTTAAACAGCACTGGTTGCCTTCAGCTCCACTCTCTTGGCCAGTTTGCCCTGAGAAATAAAAGAAAACACAAGAGGAAAAGAAGGAGCGAACCTGTGTTCCAATTTGATCATCATGATAATCCCATTTTACAGGTGGGGACATTGAGACATAGAGTGGTTAAATGATTTGCCCTAAATGACAAAGCAAATAAATGGCAGAGTGTCAAATCTTGATTACTGGATTGACTCAATGAATTGTTCCCAATGTTCTGTACTGCCTCCTGAGGAAGCTAGATAGAAAAAAAGGAAGAAAAAGAATCCACAGTTACCAAAAAGGCCAATTAAAAGGCAATTATTTTTATTACCTAACAAGTCTTTGGCTTACCCAGGGATTTGCCACAGTTATGTTTAAATAGCAACTACCTAATAACCGTGTCCCCCTAATGGCTTCCTTCCCTGCGTATTTAAATGGGCCTTGACAGATCACAAACTGCTTATTTTAAGGAAAGAGAGTAGAAAACCAAAATGCCAAAGCCTTAAAAGCCACCACCCATTAAAGATCAATCAGAAATTAAGAGGCATTAGAGCTTCATGGGAATTATAATAGAAGTCAATGAAAAAATGTGATTTCATTAAAAAAAGTCCTATTTGTGTTAACTGTGGATGCCTCCTCCACCATAGCTGCCACCATGGCTCAGTGTGAATTGTTTAAAAGGTGATGTGGACCCAGAGCCTTTATGAATCAAGTTTTCACCAGATACACAATTTTTTCAGAAGCCACCCCTCGTGTAAAGCAGGATGGAATGTCCCAGCGATTAAAACAGCAATAACTCTCTGTAAGAATCTGGCATCCTAAGACTTGTGGTTGTGTTGGCGGAAGGGGTTTTCGCTGGAATTGCTGACATATTGAGGTTACCCCCAGCGTAGCTGAGACCCTAAATCCCCCAAACAAAATTTGAGTTACCATTTGGGTCCCTTAGAGTACTCAACCAAATTACCCCTTGAGAGGGCTGCATGTACCGTGGCAGCCTCACATAGGGTTATTCTAGAGTAGGGATGGATCTTTGCTTCCAAAATGGAATGAAGAGTAGAGGAAACTGTCCTAATGTGAATCAGGCAGAAAAAGCCCTGAGTTCAAGTTCTAGCTCTGTACGGACCATCTGGGTGGCCTTGGGCAAGTCCTTACACCTCTCTTCTTCTTTGTTTCCTCATCTGTTACATGAGCAGATAGAACAGATGCTTCAGTTATCCTCTCCCAGCTCTGACATTCTATGACCCGTGACCAGGTAGCTGTGATGTCAATGGTCTTCACATGGAACACATGGTCTGGGGCTGAAGCCTGATCCCTCCAGGCCATGCTTGGATAGGACTGCTGTTGAGGCTGCCAGCAGGATGGGGACATGAGCTGCTTCAGCCTTTTCAACTTCAGGGCTGGGAGGAAACAATCGATAGAAGTCAGACGGAAAGGACATAAGCAGCAGGGGAAATGTTATTGGCAAAGGGAGACACTTAAAACCGTGAAGCTGGAAACTATAAGGCAAGGACAAGGAGGCCTTGAAGCATGGCAACAACACCAGCAGTCTGCCCTGGGCTGGCTGTGGAGAGCTTCCGCAAAGAGGGAAACGAGCCTTATGAGCTGCAGTGGGTGTTAAACCCCCTCCTAGTTCAATTGCCACATGTGCTCCCCTGAAATAACCTCCCTGTGCTCCAACCCATGGCTCCCTGCCCCCACTCCACCCTCTCTCATACACACACACACACACACACACACACACACACACACACACTCTTCAGATCCTTGATAGGAATTATTGTCACATATAATAGAAATTACATGTGACTTTCTACCTTAAACAGATGACATTTTCATTATTGGAAACTATGCTTCCCTGTGATTCTCAATGATACAGTGATGGAAGAAAAAGGCCTTCTTTTAATGAACCGCCACAGGCCAATTCCAGAGTCAAGAAGAATTGATTCAATTCCTCTTCGAAGGGCACCCAGTAGGATAACTGAAGAAGCTGATGGACACGTACCAGCACTGTTGGACGCAAGGACAGCAGTCACGATGTTAGCCGTCATCTGCAGAGTGTGTGCTCTGTGCCACACACTGTGCTGTGTGCTCTACATTTGTAGATGGGGGTGGGGGGTACTGTTTTTAAAGGCAGCCTGGGTCTGCTGCTCACAACTGTGAAATAGTTCTGTTTTTTTCTCCTAAGAGGGCTTTCTCTTTTTAGGAAAACACTTTGATGGGATCGGTGGTCATGAAATACGGGCTTGTCTAGGTAAGAGTCAACTGAGATTAAGAAAGAGAGAAATTATTCTACTGAATCAAGCAACAGGCCCAAGAGGAGAGCGATGGGGAGTGGGGTCTGCAAAAAAGGGAAAAGGAGGAGAAGAGCTCAGTAGAAGCATCCTGGGACTCAGGGGAAGAAGGCCCTGAGACCGCCGCTATTAAGTGTCAACCTGTTTGTTTTCCTTTACGCCACAGTCTAATCCCTCCTCTGTTACCTCTAAAGAAGTGGTTTCCAAGAGGAGGCGATTTGGTCTGCCACGCATTTGGCAATGCCTGGAGACATTTTTGGTTGTTGTGATTACGGTGGGGTTGCTACTGGTATCTAGTGGCTACTGACCAAGGATGCTGATAAACGTCCTCCAGTGACAGGTCGGCCTTACAACAAAGAATTATTCAGCCCCAACTATCAGTAGAGCTGAGGTTGACAAGCCCTGCTCCAAACTCTTGGTAAACTCTGCTACACACCAGCCTTGGATCAGCTGGGCCTTGGAAACAAAGGAAGAGGGGCTGTTTCAGGCTGAGGCAGAGCTGGGCAGTCTGAGGACAGCAGCCACAGTGTGAGCCGTCCAGCAGGATGACTGGGAATTCATCCAGCAGGAGGACACTGAAGGAGCAGAAATATGAATATGATGCAAGAGGGGACAGCAAAATCTGTGTCTGCTCCCTTAGCTGCCGGGATCCTCAGAAGCCTGGAGGTGGCCCCCAGCGTTCCCCTCCCTGTGGAGGTGGAGAGCTCTCATCATTGTGTCTGTATATTAATGAGAAGGGTGACTTCTGCACGCTACGAGACTTAAACATTGGTTTAAACACATCTTGTGTCTTTCTGCCTTAACAAAAACCCTGTGAGTGGTTCTACCGGCCCCTTTTGTCCTGGAGAAACACTGAGGTTTGGAGTAGTTAAGTAGATTCGTGATCACATGACTAGTCTGAGTCCGAGCTGGGATCTGACCCAGGTCTAGCTGAGTGTTGAGCCTGAGCTGTCCACCACCCCACACGGCCCCAAAGGTGCGGGGGAGGCGTGCCCGTGGCCGCATGCAGGGCCTGACCAGACACACGCTCTGAGCAGCGTGCCGGAAGTCGGGGCACACTGGTAGGTGGTGAGTTTCCAGAACACTTTTGCGTTTGGTAGATGATGATCAGGATTTTTAGGAATATTTCGTAAGTGGGTTAAGTTTCAGATGTTATAAAAACACCCGATTGGTTTCACTCTGATGTTTGTGTGAGGGTATTATGTCCAAATCTGGTTCCTTTCTTTCTTTCTATCTCTAAGTTACATTCTCACCTTCACACAGTTGGGGAGCAGGGTTTATTACCAGGCAAAGAAGGCTCCTGCCAGAGAATGGCTAGGAGGGTCATTTGTCCATGGGGGAAAGATGTTGTGTGTGCTGACTAGGTCAGGGCTGAGGCCATCAGCGGAGGTGGGGTGCGCCCTGCCCTCCACCCTGCAGACTGGACTCAGAGCCCTTTTGAGAACCCGGAAGGCCAGGCATTTAGAATTCCTAGACTTGGTTATCATGCCGGAGACTAATTTGATATCAGAATTAAGCAGAAAAATTTCTCCACCAACTAGAATCAACTCTGCACTCTCTCCCACAGGACTGACACAGCTATCAATCTACCCAGGACTGGTGATGGTTTCCATATTGGGTCCAGGGAAATTTCAGGCACTACCCTGGTTATATATACTTCAACAAAATTCTTTTAGTTCAGTAGCAATCACCCCTAATCTGATCTGCCATAATAGTAATTTAATTCTTTAACTCACTGACTAAAAGGATAAACAATGCCAATGTACTCAGTAGGGTTTTTAAATGAATTTGTGTTTTATTGGTCACAACAACTACAACCACTTGGAAACTGTGGCATATGTAGACATACTTTTGGGTTATCAGATCTCTGGCAGTAAGTCTTTGCCGTGGCCGTCTCCCCTCCCACTGTCGACGCTCAGGCTTCATAGCTTGCAGATTGAGAAGACCATGAAAGTTTTCAGCTTTGAAACCCTACATCTCTACCCTTCCTCAGGCAGAACGTGGGTTGTAGGACCTAAAAAGTCAAATTTGTTGTTTATGCTCTGGAACACCAATGATACATGATTGTCTTCCGATTTTGATTCTGCTTAATTCTTCTGGGTCTGGATAAAAAAATATCATCAAAAGGAAAGAGAACATCTTCTATCATGCTATAGTAAATTTTTATAAGTATTAACTCTGACATGTTCCTCCTCAACCCTCCCTTCCTTCATCTCCCACCTCTCTACACCCCAGTGCAGGGTTTCTCAACCTTGGCACTATTGTCATTTTAGGTAATATGCTTCTTTATTACGGGGGGGCATCCTATGCCTCCCTCCGCCCCCCACAAATAGTAGGCTGTTTACATTGTACAACATTGTAGGATGTTTAGCAGCATCCCTGGTCTTTCCCACTAGATGCTAGCAGCACCTTCCCAGTAGAGACAACCAAAGATATTTCCAGATATTGGTAAATGTTTCCTGGGAAGCAAAATCTCCCCCAGTTAAGAACCACAGCCGTAGTGGATGGGCTTTCTGTAATCACTTGACTTACATAAGTCATGAAGACTAAACCCTTTAAATAAGAGTTTGAAATTTGCAGAATTTGCAGATCTAAAAGCAAAGCTTTATGATATGTTAGAGCATTGAACTTGGAGTAAAACCCAGACTTAAATCTGGATTCTGCCCCATCTTAAGTAGGTAAGTTAAATTCTCTGAGTTTTAATGACCCTATAGTAAAATGTGGATAATATTCCCCTTGCAGAACTGATTTTGAAACTGAATTAATTCCACCGGATATGGTACAGGCCACCATCTTTGTCCCCAGTACTGTGCGAGATGAAGCTTGTTTAAATACTGCATATTTCTAGGAATTTGTTAAAATAATTGAGAGGAATTGATTTCTGAAGACTATTATTTCAAAGTGTATCTTAAAACTCCTAATCTCATAGAATCTTAATGATGGGAGGAAACTCAGAGGAAATTTTTAGTTGGTTAAGTTAGGTTAAGTTAGATTACATGCCTTGGGAAATTCCCTGAGTAAATGACGGGCTGACTTGGGGATAAAATCCAGCCTTGTAGATGACCATGCTCTTGACCTGCATCTCACTGTATATTCAAACCATGGAACTGTGAGCAGTATGAGAGGGGAATGCTTCAGGGAGTGATTCACTTCACTGGTAAGAATATGCCCCTTACACCTGGGGAGTTCCTAATTCAGCTCTTACCTCAGGCCTTCAGGGTAAAAGATGCGGCTTGCATTTTCTAGGTGTAGAAGGCCTCAGTTCTGCCCTGCAGCCCAAGGAGGCCCTGTCTCTTGGGTTGGCTTCCTGGGCATAAAAGCAGGCCTATTTGGGGCCTGGGGTGGCCGTCAACACTTCTTCAATATTCTTCTTCAATACTTCAATTTAGCTGTGAATTACTTGGTTGGTGGTATTGCTTTAGACAGTGAGACCTCTTGAGTCTCCAGCCTTCAGTTGGGTAGACAGAGGTATGGTGTAGACACAGAATAGTCACAGAATGCACGAAGAGGATGAAATGGGAAGAGCATGGATTTTGGAGACACGCAGACGTGACTCAGATATTGACCCCAGTGCTTACCAACTGAGAAACATGAGGTGCTAACCCCCTCTGGGCTTGAGTATCCCAGTATATGAAGCTGAGGTTCAGGGTGTGTTTTGAAGCTAGGAGTTACCGTAGGCATAGCATGTGAGCTAGTGTGTTACACACAGTAGGGACTCGATGAATAGAAATTCCTAATACTACTATTGCTGTGTCCAATGATCGTGTTTGAAACAAGAAAATTGGCATGAAGCCTGCTCAAAAACTTCTTTGTGATGTGATAATGTCTTAACATGAAAGACGCCTGGCAAACACATCTAGGGGAACACATGTACAGTTGTACTTTGGCTGTGCTGTCTTTAACAAAATGAGCTAAGTGCCCAACCCTGGAACTGAACGGGAAAATCTGGGAGATGTGGACTCCAAGGCAGCACCACCAAAAGGCTGAGTTAGAGAGACTTTGAAGTCAACTTTGTGGTGACCTAAACCATGTTGGCTCTCAACTCCTGTCTCAGTGCAGTGTTTCTTTCCTTCCTTAGATTTCTACCTGCAACTCTCATGTCAGCATCTTCAGATCCCATACTGCAGAGAAGCCTTTTACAAAGAATTTTATCTCCCAGAAGTGGATTGTTCAGTCCGGGAGCATTAATAGATGGATTGGAGGTAAACTCTGGCTTCTGTGTACGTCTGATTTTTTTTTTTAACAACTACAGGTTATTATTTTTGAAAACTATAATTGACTAGTTCTGTCAAAGCATACAATATCTCACACTCTAGCTTCTCCCTTACTGTTGACAGAAAAGCATTTGTCAAATTCCAAATATGTTTGTTTTTCAGCATTTCTCTACTGTCCCTTTTATGAATTTGAAGACACGAATGAATGCTTAAACATTAGAGGAAAGCATTGTATTCTCACTCATTTTACAAAGGAAAAGGGCCATGGGTAGGAAAAGACCCTTTTTTACTGAATTTATAACAGCTTTGGGAGCCAGCTGAGCCCTCTCCCTTCTTTTGTAGGGAGAGTCCTGATGAGGTTGATACAGCGAGGGCTCCTACAGGGTTCAAGCTTAAGAAGTTTGTGGAGTTGGGAGCCTCCTCTTCTTCTTTTTTAGCATTTTATTATGAAAAATTTCAAACATACAACAAAGTTTAAAGAATTTTGCAGTGAATACTCATACACCTGCCATCGAGCTTCTACCATTAACGTTGTTACTATATTTGTCAGATATCTATCTACTTACCCATCCTTCTACCCATCCATTAATTTATCTCGTTTTTGGTGCATTTCAAAGTAAATTGCAATATCAGTATACACTCCCCTGAATATTTCAACATTCATGCCATCAGCTATAGTTAAGTATACATTTAGAGGATTTTTTTCCTTTGAAATAAAATTTACATACAATGAAATGCACAAGTCTTGAATGTACATGAGTTTTGACAAATGCATACCCTTCTGTAGCCCAAATGCCTGTAAAGATACTGAACTTTAACATCACTTCAGAAAGCTCCCATGCCAGTCAGCCATTGCCCGTACCCTCCGGCGGCAACAATTGTTCTAGTTATTTTCTACCATGGATTAATTTTGCCTCTTCTTGGACTTCATATAAATGGAATCTCATAGCATGTACTCTTTTGTGTAAGACTTCTATCATTCAAAATAATGTCTTTGAGATCCACCCATAATGTTGAGGGTATCAGCAATCCATTCCTTTTTATTGCTGAGTATTACTCTATTGTATCAATATATATCTGTGCATTTATTCAATCTCCTATTGATGAACATCTGGACTGCTTCCAGTTTGGGGTTATTATGAATAAAATTACTATGAAGATTATTGTGCAAGTCTTATTGTGTACAAATGTTTTCATCTCTCTTGTGTAAATACCTAGTAGTGGAATTACTGGGTCATAGAGTAGGTACATGTTTATAGGAAACTGATAGACCTTTTTCAAAAGTGATTGTACCATTTATATTCCCACTAACATTGTATGAGAATTTCACCTGTTCCACAATCTTACCAATATTTGGTATTGTCAGTCATTTTAAATTTACACACACAAATCTGGCAAGTATGTAGAGGTATCTAATTGTGGTTTTAATTTGCATTTTTCTGATCCCAAACGATGTTAAATGCTTTTTGTCTGATTTTTGGTCATACGTATGTCTTATTTTTTAAAGTATCTATTCAAATCTTTTGTCAATTTTTAATGACTTGTTTGTCTTTTTATTATTGGTTGTAGAGGTTCTTTATATGCAGGATTCCAGCAGTCCTTTGTTAGATATATGATTTAAGAATATTTTCTCCTAATCTGTAGCTTGCCTAAGCATTTCCTTAATGGTGTCTTATGATAAGCAGAAGTTTTTAATTTTGATGAAATATAGTTTACTATCTTTTCATTTATGTCAATTGTTTTCTGTAAGAAACTTCTGCCAAGTCTGAAATTTTTTATGTTTTCCTCTAAAAGCTTTGTAGTTTTCTCTTTTACATTTGCGTCTATGATCAATTATGACTTAATTTTTGTATTTGGTGTGAGGCAGGGGTCGAGGTCCATTTTTTTTTCATATAGATATCTAGTTATTCTAGAATCATTTGTTAAAAAGAATTTTTTATCCCTATTGAATCACTTTGACATCTTTGTCAAGACTCAAACGACTGTAAAATGTGGATATATTTCTGGGCTCTCCATTGATGAGGTATGAATTGAGGTTAGTGGTTTTTTGTGTTTTTTTGTCATATATATATCCAAATGTTCCAGCACCATTTGTTGAAAAGACTTTCCTTTTTCCATTGAATTGCCTTTGTACATTTGCCAAAAATCAATTGACTATATATGTGTGGGTCTATTTCTGGATGTTCTATTCTAATCATTGATCTAAATGTGCATCCTTTCACCAATACCTACACTGTCTTTATTACTGAAGCTTTACATTAAGTCTTAATATCAGGTGGTATAAGTATTTTAATTTTTTTATTACCAAAATTTCTTAGGATATTCTAGATATTTTGCATTTCCATTTAAATTTTGGAGTCAGTTTGTAGGTTTCTACAAAAAGAGCTTGCTGGGATTTTGGTTGGGAATTATATTTATAGGCCAATTTGGGGAGAATTGATGTCTTAATAACACTGAATCTTCTAATATATGAACATGGTATACCTCTTCATTTATTTAAGTCTTCTTTAATTTTTCCTACGTTTTTTTCTTTTAATTTTCCATGTACAGGTCTTGCACATCTTTTAAAATGTATCACTAGATATTTTACATACTTTGATGCACCTGTAATTGGAATTTTGATATTTCATATTCTAATTGTTTGCAGCTAGAACATAAAAATACAATTGACTTTTGTTTATTACCTTTTATTCTGTGACTTTACTAAATTCACTTAGTAGTTTTATTTATTTATTTATTTTTTTTGTGATGAAGATCAGCCCTGAGCTAACATCCGTGCTAATCCTCCTCTTTTTGCTGAGGAAGACCGGCTCTGAGCTAATATCTCTTGCCAATCCTCCTCCTTTTTTTTCTCCCCAAAGCCCCAGTAGATAGTTGCATGTCATAGTTGCCCATCCTTCTAGTTGCTGTACGTGGGACGCAGTCTCAGCGTGGCTGGAGAAGTGGTGCATCAGTGCCCGCCTGGGATCCGAACCTGGGCCACCAGTAGCGGAGCGCGGGCACTTAACCGCTAAGCCACGGGGCCGGCCCCATTTAGTAGTTTTAGTAGTTGGTTTATAGAATCCCTGAGATTCTGTATGTAAACAATTATGTCATCTACAATAGAGGCACTTTTACTTAGTACTTTTTTGTTTTTATGCTTTTTATTTATTATTCTTATGTTAATGCAATGGCTAGGATATCTAGTTTCATGTTGAATAGAAGTAATGTGAGTAGATCCCTTTTCCTTGTTCCTGATTTTTCTAGTTCCTTGTTCACTATTTCATCATTAAATATGACGTCAGCTGTTGGTTGTCTTATAGACGCCCTCTATCAGGTTGAAGAAGGTTACTTCCAGTTGTGGATTGTGAGAGTTTTAATTGTGAATAGCTATTGAATTTTCTTTACATATGAACTTTGAGCCTCTACCCCTCTTATACTCTCTTTTCTGAGACTCCCTCTTTGCCAATTTATTGGATGAGAAAGGGTTTCATACTCTTGTTTTTATTTTCATTTAACTTATTACTTGGGATATTCAACATCTTTCTCCTATTTACTGGCCACTTTTTTTTGTTTACTCTTCTGTGAAATCCTGTTCATATCCTTTGTCAGTATTATATTGGGTTATTTTTTGTTGATTTGTAGGAATCATTATTAGATTATGAATATTAAATTGTCCTTTCATGGAAAGGAAATATTTTTTTCAAGTCTGTTTTTGTCTTTTAACTTAGCACTTTAGAGCGTTTTAACATTCACGTAGTCAGATTTACCAATCTTTCCTTTTATGGCTCGCCTGGTTTGTATCTTGTTTACAAAGGATTTTTGCTTTGCCAAGACTAGAAATGAACCACAACAGGAGAATTGTGTAGAAAATCTGTGAGATGTGGCTAAATAAGTGCCAGACGAAAATCTATAACTTTAAGTGCATTTCTTAGTCAACAAGAAAGATTAAATGTTAATAAACAAAGTTTCTTACTCAAGAGCTAGGAAAAAGACCATCAACGTACCAAGGAACCCTACACCCCCATGGGGTAATAACTTGATAAAAAGAGAGACAAGCAACAGAAAAAGTAAAAATAAAGAAATAATAGATAATAATAAAACCAAAAACTCTTTCTTAAAAAATACTAATAAAATAGACAAATATTTGGCCAATTTACTTAATGAAAGATGAGATATGACAAAAATAAACAATTGAATTAAAAAGGGACAAAGCTACGGATGAATTAAAAATTACAGGTGAAGAAAGGAATAAAAAGATAAGGAAATATTAGCAAAATTATTCATGTAAATCACTAGACTAAGATACAAAGAGAAAATTATTTGCTTATCCTAATTCATGTAAAAAAAGTATTTGTTATAATTCAACATTTGTACCAAACAAGCAAAAAACCAAATAATCTAAAGAAACCTCTTTGAAAACCAGGAATAGAGAGCAACTCCTTTTATGGGATAAAAGTGCCTACTGGAAGCATCAGCACTGTACTTGGAGTTTTATTTAATGAAGTAAGACAAGAAAAATAAAAAGGGTTATAGATATCAGAAAAATAGAGACAAATATCTTTTTTACTATGGACAATATAATCTTCTACTGAGACTGCTGACAAATAGAACTAATAAGAGCGTTTAGTAATGAGATTCAAGATCAATGAACAAAAATAGTTTCAAAAACAAGTACAAACATACATTGTGAGAAATGAAAACTTCACTGCAGGACATCAAAGAGGCCTGGCGGAGTGAACAGACATCGCTCATTCCTGGTGGGAATATTTAGTATAGTGGGGACGAGAACAGTATCCAAATTTATCTATAACTTTAATGCAATCACAATAAAAACCTAACAGAGTCTTTCATGGAACTTGACAAGCTGACTCTCAAATTTGTAGGAAAGAGAAAAATGTAGAGCCAAGGTAACTTTGAAAACGGACAACGCCCTGCTAGCGGAGGTGGATTTGTCATGAAGCAAATGAACTTTCAACCTCAGGACCCCGGTTTTCCTGGCTCCTCCTGGGCCCTGGGAGGAGCCCAGCTGCATATTGACATAATTATATGTTTTTGTGAAAATTGCCAAATTAAGATTTCCTAACTGTATATCTCTTTCTGCTCTGTCTTGCCCTCTGGCACATTTCAGCTTGTGTCCTGTGGTGCTGGAGTGGCAACAGGACAGGTTCATGATGGGGTCATGGACACAGCGGCCATTGCTGGAAGCTTTTGCTGCACCAAGATGGCTTCGCAATAACCAAACTACACACAGCTGTGACTGTGAACCCCGTACGTCTACGCCGAACCCCGCTTCCCTCAGCCGGAAACCCAAAACACACTGCTGAAGCTTCACCGTGCGGTTACAGTGGTATTTTCAGGACTCTAAATTTTATTTTGAAGAGAGAAATCAGAAAGCAAATGAGATGCAAAATTTATTCGTAAAGTTGATAAAGCTTGAATAAACTCTTTTAACTGCAATTTGGAAAAGAAGTTTTGGAACGTTTCAATAAAATAGTGAAAAATTATAGACTTCTGATTTGCATGGATATAAAAGGTAACTTCCTTTGTCATCTTTAAATTTATTTATTAAAGAATAGAGAAAGAAGTCAGAGAAAAAAATGAAGCAGGAAACCAAAGCAATAAAGATGACTTATAAAATGAACAGAATCGTGCAGACCCTGAGGAGAAAGGTATAACAAAAAATCGCCACATTATAACAAAAGTCATAGTTATCAAGAGAAAGATATGTTTTAAATAGAAGTTATGAATAGATTATTTATAATCCAAGTAAGGAAAATGAGGAATCATAGAAACACACTGGAAAAATATTTACATTTATTGCTAATTCGACACAATATGTAGGTAACAAAAAAAATAATTTAAATTTGTAATTGGCTACTACAACAAGAAAATGGACATGAAAATAGCTAATGAGTATTGTTAATTCTAAGAGTATTTTAGATTTATCACAGCACAAGAAAACTTGAAATGCTTTGAAACCTTACAGCTCAGGTATAAAGGAAATTAAGCAGACATTTTTCCAAATGTGACAAAAATCTTAAAACTTTACCTATAATTACCAGTAACTTGATGTAATGCTGAAAGAAACTTTTAAAGCTATCAATAATAAAAAACTAAATTTTAATAAACTGTTAGAGGAAAGTTTGAATAACTTTTCATTTCTCTCTACAGCATATATAACAAAACTGTTATTATGTGAGGAAGATGATACAGAGTATACAGCCCCCAAAATGGAGGACAATAGCTGTTGTCAGTTAGTTGATATAGATAATATATAATTTTTCTGGATTTTGTGATATTTCTAGTATTTAAAAACTTCAAAAAATGTGTAATATGTTGTGATCTTTTTCCCATTTTCAATAAATACTCATTTTTATATCTAATTTTCTTTTCTTTTCTTTTTTGTGAGGAAGATCGGCCCTGAGCTAACATCTGCCAATCCTCTTTTTTTTTTTTTTTTTGCTGAGGAAGACTGGCCCTGGGCTAACATCCATGCCCGTCTTCCTCCACTTTATATGGGACACCACCACAGCATAGCCTGACAAGCAGTGCATCGGTGCGTGCCCGGGATCTGAACCGGCGAACCCCGGGCCGCTGCAGTGGAGCGCGCGCACTTAACAGTTTGTGCCACCAGGCCGGCCCCTATATCTAATTTTCTAACTGTAATTTGGTATTCTTTTTTTCAAAGCAAGTGCCCCCAAATTAGGTAAGCTTTAGGCCTCACAAAACTTGAATCCTCACCTGCCTAGTAGGTATCAAAACATACTATAAAATGGGACTAATTTAAAAAATATGATGTTGGTTTTGGAATAAACAGATCAGGGGTGAGAAAACATCTTTTGTAAAAATAGTAAATATTTCAGCTCTGTGGGTCATGTGGTTTCTATTGTAACTACTCATTTCTGCCGTGTGAAAGCTGCCATACACAAGACATAATAAATGAAGGTGGCTGTGTTCCAATAAGAAGTTTATTTATGGATACTAAAATTTTAATTTCATGTATTTTCCACACGTCAAAAAAATATTCTTTTGATTATAGTTTTAAACAATCAAAAAATGTAAAAATGTTCTTTGCTCCTGGACTGTGGTGGACCAGATTTGACCCATGGGTTGTAATTTGACAACCATCAGAATAGATAAATATACCAGCAGAATAAAATAGTAAATCCTCTAAAAGACTATACGGATTTTTTTTATATGATAGATTTAGCATTTTGAAATCGATGGGAGAAGGATGGATACATCAATAGGGTGCTTTCCATTTTGGAAAAAATCCCCCATGAAGGTAAATTTCAAATAGATTAAAAATTTAAACGCAAACACAATTTTAAAAGTATTAGAAGGAAATGTAGGCAGACAGGAACATCTCCTTACCTTGTAATTTCCTCTTTTGTCTTTGCTTAGCCAATCCTCAACAACCTTAGGCAGAAACTTGTTTTCACAGAGCAAAAAGAGATGCTGTAAACGCAGTTAACAACAACAACAACCACAACAACAAAATGTCAGAGTGTAAAGACCAGATCAAGAGTTGAAATATCAGGGGGCTGGCCCTGTGGCTTAGTGGTTATGTTTACATGCTCCATGGTTCACGGGTTCAGATCCCGGGTGTGGCCCTATGCACTGCTTATCAAGCCATGCTGTAGCAGCCTCCCATATAAAGTAGAGGAAGATGGGCATGGATGTCAGCCCATGTCCCATCTTCCTCAGCAAAAAGAGGAGGATTAGCAACAGATGTTAGCTCAGGGCTAATCTTCCTCAGCAAGAAAAAAAAAAGAGTTGAAATATCAGGACAAAGATTTTATTTTTTATTTTTATTTTTTAATTTTTTGTGTGTGAGGAGATCAGCCCTGTGCTAACATCTGCCAATCCTCCTCTTTTTTTGCTGAGGAAGGCTGACCCTGGGCTAACATCCGTGCTTGTCTTCCTCCACTTTATATGGGACGCCACCACAGCATGGCTTGCCAAGCAGTGCGTTGGATCCGAACCGGCAAACCCCGGGCTGCCACAGCGGAGCGCGAGCACTTAAGTCCTTGCGCCACGGGCTGGCCCCAGGACAAAGATTTTAGAGATTCTGTTGCACACAAAAGATTTTGAAATGGAGAGTAACACGGTCAGATGTGGGTTTTTGAAAGCACACTTGTCTGGTGATATAGGGGATGGATTAGAGGGGCTGGGAGGGTCTGGAAGCCGGCGGCCCACATTAGTCTGCTACATGGATCATCAGAACAGGCTGGGGACAGGGAGCACAGGAGAGGTGGATGGGGCACTGAAGTATCCAGGGACGTGACCTAGCCTGTTGGACTCACCAAGGATACAACAGTTTCACCACAGTGCCCTCATCCCTCTCCTACTGGCTGGCGTGGTACCTTCTGGCCTCAGCCCAGGCATTCTGAGGTCTATAAACACACGTTGAGAAATTACTGATTGGAGGAAAAGGCACCAGCAAAAGAATTTCCCCATATGTTGTGGGATGAGTCTAACAGGAGGGAAAAACAAAACAGCCAACAGAAGACCCCAAACTTTCCTGTGCTGAGAATGGGGGTCCTGTTGTGAACCCACAGATCCTGGGCTAAAGAACCCTTTGTTCTTGAGAAAGAGTCTCCCAAAATCTGAGTCAGGTGGACAGGGGAGTCTGAGAGCAGACAGGGGATCAGGGCCACCCATGCTGGAAGGGTCAGAGGCGACTTAGGCCTCCATCATAAGGAGGAGGCCACAGTGTTCCTGCCCTTCACCCCCACATCCGCTCATGGAAGCACAAGTTCTCGAGATGCCAGCCAACAGGTATCTTGTAAAATACCAGGAAACCAGCACAGGTGACAGCCCACTGCTGTGTTCCCCACAGGCTATCAAGAGGGTGGCCTGCCATCTCTTGACGATGTTTCACTTTCTCAGCCCCATAGAAAGAATCCCTAGACCCTTGACTTAGCTGTTCACTCTAGTCGCACCCAGGCAGCTGTCCAGAGCAGAAGCCATTTTTTCCTCTCACTAGTCCCCACCCAGCACCCTTGCTCACTCCTACAGGGTTGCAGAACTGGCCAGAGAAAACAGCCCGCCTCTGCAGCTGGGGCAGGAAGACAAGATCAGACAGCCCCCTGATTCTGTCCTTTATTACAGGCTGTTTTGATTCAGGTGGACTTAATTTAGCCCTCTGTTTATTTAGAATCCATGAAATCGTGAACTCTGTCTATTGTCTTTGCACTCAGCAGATGCCTAGGGGAGAGTTTCACCCGAATGTTTCTATCAGGAGGCTCCAGGGCTCCACTTCACTCCCTGTATATCCACACACAATTATGTACATGCATACACATCCCCACCTGCCCACTCATCTCCCACTCAATCCATATCCAGCCTCGCACACACACACACACACACACACACACTGCATGTAACTCCAGGGATACTTGTTTATCAGCCACTCACGCACTATAGACTCACTCACATACAAATTCTCTCTCGCTTCCACTCTGCAACCACCTACACCCATCCATCAATCACACAAATACACATCTAGATTCTCCCCAACCTATTCACGCCCCAAGACACACATACATTCACATGTACCCAGAAACACACATACCGACCTTGGCATGTCAGCAAATTCCAGGGACCCACCATTTCTTCCTGCTATAATTCTTATTTCCACAGCTCCCTTAGAATGTCTTCAAGTTCTCTAATTTGGAAAACGCTTATCTAGGCAGATGCCTGGCCTTCTTCCACAACAGATCTGTATACCCCACAGCAAAGGAATCATAGCAGTTGACAAATTCATTTAGGCACCCCCTTAAGCAAGGCTAAAATGGTAACATTTAGGCAATTTGTGGGTTAAGTTCATGGGCAGCTAGACCTGGAATTCCAGTTTATTTACCATCAAGAGCGCTTTTTATTATTTTACCCACATAGACCCCATGTCTTGAAATATTTTGTCTAATGAGCAACCTGCATGTAAAACTAATAGTGTGTCTCCTTTCTTATTCATCAAAGGCACACACGCCTTCCAATTCCAATTTCAGATCAACATCTGATAGCTAAAGCTACACATTGAACTGATAGAATACGGCTAAAACGCTAAGCAACTTAACATTTTATTTAGACTATGCAGCCTTATCTCGGATAATGCACAGTTTCTGTCAGGCTTTGGAAATATTGAAAATAGCTCAAAGACCTCTACTTCTCCCTTTATGGATCCCTACAGGTCTAGAGACCCCAGGTTGGGAACTGCTGAACTACACCTTTGACCATCTTGCTAAAGTGAGTAACAAAGTAAAATAGGAATGGGGGAAAATAAAAGGATGTGATTAATTTTAGAACCTATGTAGCTTCTGGGAGGTAGTTAGGCTGGCTAAAAAATCTGTACTGAAGTTTGCTTGTGAAGTCTAAAGCTTCCACAGTGAATGGAAATTTATTCGCCAGGCTCCATTATGATGCTAGGTGTGTGAATCTTGCTTCATTCTAATTAGGGGGGAGAATAGGTTGCCTGACCTCATATGAGAAAAGGAAGGTGGTCAGAGGCCCAGCTGGCCCTTAGTGAAGCACAGCCCTACTCTTAATGATTAAGAGATTGGGGGCCCAGCCCAGGACTTGAGCTCCAGCCAAGACATGTGGGGAGAAAGGGGCTGTAGATCCCCCAAGGGCATGTAAAATCTGAATAGTGGCAGAGTTTCAATTTGAAATCCTAGTGCGCATGGACTAGAAGAGATGTGGAGACCCATCTAGTCAAAACAAGTCCCTTTGTGTGACACTCAGAGACTGGAATAACTTGTCCAAAGACACACAGCTACGAATCATGCCAGAGACTGTGCTAGAATCCAATCTGTGGGTTCCTTGACTCTTGGGAAATGCCCACCGAGGGGAGATGGGGGCAGGAATTTGGTACCCACTGGCAGATTATTGCAGGAATGTTCCCTTGGGCAGTTCTCCTTCCTCCACCTTGAGTTACAGATGTCACCAGCTCTGCAGGTATGGTGCTTGATTCATGCTCCTTTCAAATTCAGGAAGCCAAAGATGAAACAGGTTGAAAGAGCCTGGACTTTTCCTGGAGACAAAACACCCCAGCCTAGCCACTCACTGGAGTTACCCAGGGCCAGGACTGGATGTCCCCAGCTCTCCCAGAGGATCCTGGCTGCTAAAGTAGGCACCTGGCAGAAAACAAAACGGGTATTCTTAAGGAAGGATGGCTAGTTAGGAGTCAAGGTGTTTTTAGCTGTGCTCTTCAACTCTCCAATGCTCCCCAAGAGAAAGAGAAGGCTTTTTGCACCCTCTCACACACTCCCCACCACTCACGGCTTCCTCAGCATGGGGATAGATGGACCATGAAGAATTTTCTTGAGAACAGTGAAGAAGGAGGTTACTTGTCATAGGTTTATCCAGCTAAAGGGACTTTAGGGTGCAACTGGGTCATGACTCCCATTTTAAAAATAGGAAAAATGAGACCCTCAGAGGTAACTGAGAAGCTATTTGTATGTCCCTAAAGGCCATATGGGCTCCATGTGGTAGAAACTCCTCTCTCTGCAACAATCATAATTTGAAAGTCCATTCCTACTGGATCTGGGAGATAGCCCGTGTGTCAGTGTGAGATCGGCATCATGAAGTGAGTCTTCAGTTCCCTCATCTCATATGGATCAGATGTCCTTTACTCTTAGAATTCTGGCATTCATGGGGTTTCTAGATGCTACATATTTTTGAAAGATAAAAATGTGGAAGGATACGCACCACATGGTTGACATTGGTGGCATGTGGGGAGGGGAAGGGAGGACTATTAACTTGTCTTTCTGCATCCCCAAATGATTTGATTTGTTACAAGAAGCATATGCATTTGTAGCAGAAATTTTTAAATTAAAATTGCTTTTTCCACAGGAGATTCCTCTTCTGGTCCTGACCACTTATTAAGCAGGGTGCTTGGGTGAGTTATTTAATCTATCTGCATCTCAGTTTTCTCCTTTACAAGAATGGGAACCACAATACCCACCTCCCTGTGCTCAATGGATGTTATGAAGATCAAACGAGAACCCTAGACGTTATAGACAATAAATCAAATATTACTATTACTCAGGAGAATCCAAATGGTGGAATTGTAAGGGACATGATTGCATTGCCTCAGCTTCTTTTTTCTCATCCCTTTAATCATCTTTGCCACTTTTTTGTAGCCAGAGGCTGTTTTCATTGATTCCGCAAAGATTTATATGCTTTATCTAGAAGGGTCTATGGAAGATTAGAACGGTGAGATGTCACCCTTTACCCTTATGTTACATTCATTCTGATTGGAGAGACCTAGGGAAAAGAAAACAATTTAAGATAAAATAGAAATTGCTATAAGGGAGCTATCAAACAGACTGACTCCACCAACAGGAAAGGTTTTCAGTTGATTTGTAGTTTTTGATCAACATTTGCTTGGTGAAATGAAGTAGTCATTCCTGTGGGGGGAAACAAGATAAAAAGACACGGAAACATAACTACATTGAATGCATAGGGGAGAATTAACCCAGGTAACTTTTGATACATATTTTGATTGTTATACCCTCAGGTTAAAGACAGAAAGAAGTGTAAACAAATACCGAGCTGCAGGTAGTAGGTCTGTTTACACAGGGGTATGGGTTAGCAGATCCAAAAGTGAGTATCCTTAGGTTTGAGCAAATCACAAAATATGTTGTGGTTGACAAGAGCTAGAGTTCTCAATGTAAGAGAAGGGAGTTACAAACATGGAAATGGAGGGCTAGAATAAGTCTGTCGGATTGGAATTGGAGGTCTCAGCGTGAACTCAAGTCTCTTAACATATATAGATACACATAGAGATAGAAAGAAAGAAGGAAAGAAAGAAAGAAAGCTAGATAGACGTGTGTGTGCTCCAGTGAGAAGCCCTGTAGCAATGAGCACACCAGATGACCAGATTTTACCTTCTAAATATTATTCTCCAATAAAAGAAAGCAGGACCTCTCAGGAAATGGCTCATTCTAGGTGGGATAAGGCACGTACAAGTTGAACTTAAACATATTGTGCCGGAAAGCATGGAATGTTCAAAGAATAATGAGGATAGGTCAAAAGCACACAGGAATAGGAGCCAGATTAAAGATGCTCTTCCGGATCAGATCTTGGACAATTTGAGAGGCAAAATCAGTAATGTAACAGATAATAACCTATAGAATGAAATAAGAACTCATGAGTCCATGCTGACTGTGGTAGGCCGAATGATAGTCTCCAAGATGTCCACATCTTCATTCCCAGAACCTGTGAATACGTTACCTTAATATGTGACACAGCAAAAGAGCCTTTGCAGATGTGATTAAGTTAAGAAATTTGAGCTGGGGAGATTATCCTGGATTGTCAGGATGGCCTCAATGTAATCACATGAGTCCTTACAAATCCAAGAGAGAGGCAGGAGAGTCAGAGGAGATGTGATGATGGAAGCAGAGGTTGGAGTGGTGTGATTGGTGGAAAGGGGTCATCAGCCATGTAATGTGGACAACCTCTGGGAGCTGGAAAAGGCAAGGAGTGGGTTCTCCCCTAGAGCCTCCAGAAGGAATGTAGGCCTGCTGACTCCTTGATTTTAGCCCTAGAAGACCTATTTTTGAACTTCACCTCTAGAACTTTAATATAATAAATTTGTCTTGTTTTAAGTCATTAAGTTTGTTCTCATTTGTTATAGCAGCAATAGGAAACTAATATATTGATAGACATATATATACACAAACGTACACACATATAAACATATGTACATACACACATAAATGATGGAGAAAAGAAAGCTCTTCTTTCAGTAGAATTCCAGTGGATAAATGAAGAGGCAATGATGAAATCAGAAAATTACCATTTGGCAACCACTACAGTAATAATTTTTTCAGGCAAAAGTTATCAATGGATGCTAAATTTAATGAGTGAAATTTTGATGACAAACAAGATACCTACATAGACTCAGAGTACTTCTCCACAAGACACCAAAACATTAAAAAGAAAAACGGTACCTTACAGTGGAGAAACCTGATGGGCACCACTTTCGCCAAGTGATCAAAGTTAATACCACTGACACTGGGACATACAGACGTCACGTACCTCCTGATGTGACGCTTTCAGAGGACAGTGTCATTTCTGTGCTGTTCTATCAAAAATGCACTACTTGGGGGCTGGACTGGTGGCACAGGCAGTTAAGTGCGCGCGCTCTGCTTTGGTGGCCCGGGGATCGCAGGTTCGGATCCTGGGCAGACACCACAGCACTGCTTGTCATGCCACGCTGTGGAGGCGTCCCATATAAAGTAGAGGAAGATGGGCACAGATGTTAGCTCAATCTTCCTCGGCAAAAAGAGGGAGGATCGGCATCAGGTGTTAGCTCAGAGCTGATCTTCCCCACAAAAAAAAGAAATGCACTACTTGGACCAAATCATACGGAAACGTTAGACAAGCCTAAATTGAGGGACTATCTGAAAGAGAACTGTCCTGTAGTTTCCAAAAATGTTGAGGTTGTGAAAGACAAAGCAAGATTGAGGAACCGTTTCAGGTTAAAGGAGACTAAGACAAAACATCTAAATGTGATATGGGATCCTAGACTGGATTCTGGAGCAGAGATTTTTTTCTTTTGCTACAAAGGATACTAGTGGGACAACTGATAAAATTTGAATGAGGTCTGTAGATTAGATAATAATACTCCGTTAATGTTAATTTGCTGATTTTGAGACTTGTACTGTTGTTATGTAAAAGATGTTCCTGCTTTTATGAAATACATGCAGAAGTATTTAGACGTAAAGGGGCTACATGTCTGCAAATTACTGTAAAATGCTTCAGAATATGTGTATGTATAGACAGATATAGAAAAGATGATAAAGCCAATATGGTAAAATTTTAAAATTTGAAGAATCTGAATGAAGAGTATAAATCAACTATTTGTACTATTTTTGTAATTTTTCCATATATCTGAAATTATTTCAAAAGGAAAAGATTTTTAAAAGGCATAAAAGTGAGCTGAATGGTGTCTGTTCAGAGCACAGAACTGAGGCTAGAGGCAGTGACAGATAACTTTGGTTTAGTGATGTGGAGAGCAGCTAGAACAGAGGCCTGCATGAGGACAGTGAGCGCATCTTGTCACTCCTGTACCCCGAGTGCCGAGCACATAGTGAGTTAGTATTCATTGAATACAGGGAAGGAGGAAGGAAGAGGGGGAGGATACCTTTCCCTTTAGCCTGCACATGGGCAGACTGTGGCCAGCTCCATCTCCAGGCTCGCTTCCTGAGCATCACTTGCTTGGCTCTTGTCAGATTTGTTTATTCCCTTCCGCATGGGCTCACTGGGAACTTCATCAAGTCCATGGCCCTCGTCCTGAATATTTGCCCCCCTCTAAACCTGTGACACTGGAGGGAGTCCTCCTGAAATGGGGGAGGGGCTGATACTGTCTGCTCAGAGAAAGTTCTGATCACCTGGCAATGACAGATATCAGTGTCTCTTATTGAATTTATAACCCAAAAAGAAAAAGAAAAGCTTTCAGAGAGGCTTGATGAGAGAACATAGAGAAGAGAGTCTGGAAGTTTCACTTAGTAAGGTCAAAAGAGCACTGAAGAACTAAAAGAGAGAGCAACAAAAAAGGAGCCTAGATCTGCTTACTCAGAAAACTTTCTGAAATAACACTGCTTAATGCCAAGTCAAATATTCATCAACTCAGTTATTGATTGATTGAGGGATGATTAGTCAGCAAGTCGACAGTACTTCACCGAGTACCCACAGTGGGTGGAAGGGAACTACGATTTATTGAGGACTGGCTGAGTGCTAGAGCCTGAGCAGGGTAATTTTCATACAACGACCTCATTTAACCCTTCCGGCCACCGCTTCCTCTTCCTCGTCTCCTTCCCTCGAGCCTCTTCTGCTTCAATTCATTGAACACTTACTATGGGCCAGGCTTTTTCTAAAATTTTCACATTCTTTATATTGGTTGATTCTCACCATAGGTCCACGAGTAGGTATGAATAAAATTCCCTTTTGGCAGAAACATTAAATAACTTGCTCAGGGTCACAAAAGTAGTAAGAGGCAAAGATTTTCTCCAGGATCCACAGGAATTTCAGTTCCGTGACTTTTTAAAAAATGGATGAAGACAGCGTCCAAGACATTAAACCATGAGGAGGCTAAATGCTAGAAACTTACAGCCGCTAAAGTTCTCCTCACTGGTTTTCCTCATCCTGAGAGCGTAGGTTGTCAGAGAGTCTGTCACACAGGATTGCACAGAGGATTTGCATCATTGGTGAACTTTGTTACTCTCCCTTTGGTCTTTTTATGGCATCTTCTGAAAGGGGGGACTGTTCAGATCCTCAACTGCAAACGAGGTCACCTCCCTGTCCAATCACTCTGGATGCTAGAAGATTGACTGTAATGTTCAGACATCTTTTTTAACTCAAGTAAATCCAGTACAACAATATCAAGTATCTACTATGTGCCAAAGTCTGTGCTGAGTTTTGGGAACACAAAGATGAATGAAACTCTGCCTTCCGGATTTTCCCAAGTTGAACAGAGGAGCTAGATCTGTATATAAATAACAGCGTGAGAAGAGCTAGTAATAGGGACATGTGTAAAGTGGTTTTTAGAAAGGAAATATGTTAAGTAAGGGCTTTTTAACATCAAGATTAATTGAGAAAAGTCTCCGCTATAGAATGAATTAGGAAAATGTATTAACAGTTAATGTAAGCAAAAAAATATATAGCAAATGACATGTAAAGTACAAATATACTTAAAATGTAGATTTGGTGTTAATTACAGATGCCATTCTTACTACATCAACGTGGAAACCCTCACCCAGGATAATGTTTTCCGATTCTCATCTGAATCATCCTCTTCTTCCTCCTCCTCCTCATTCTTCATTCCCTTCTTTCTTTGTCTCTTATTGATTGATCTCTGAGGCTATTCTGTGTTAGACTTGTTCTGTTTTCTTTTTCTTTTTTACAGACCCGACATACTAATAGCTGAGTACTCTCATTCTCTACGTCTGCAATTGTTCAGTGTTTGAAGTACAGACTCTTTCTATTGTGTGACTCCTGTTGGCCAGGAGGCTTCACTCCATTTTCCTTCTTTCTTTAAAGAGTTCATGGCCCCATAGGGCAGATGATGAAAAGGCCACCGAAAGAAGCATATATCTTGCTATTCTAATAAATTTCCCTTTGGCGAGGTGTTTTAGTAAGATCTATAGAGACCATCTGGGCCTTGGTGATCCCAGGAGGGGAGAATTTAAATCTCATTTGTATATAGCTATATGGAAACTTGGTACTGCCTCACATAAAGGAAAAATTTGTCCATGGGTTATATGGACATGTGAGTAGTATTTATTGATCCTTTCTAATAGTCCAAGTATCGTGTTAAGTTCTTTACCCATGTTATAATATTAATCCTCACAACAATACTATGAGATTTTGTTCTGTTATCTTTCAGATGAGGAAACTAAGGCTTGGAGAGATTAATTGGCTCCAAGTCACACAGCTGGTCAGTGGAGGTTTGGATTAGAATCTGGATACGTTGGACTAAAATCCCCAGACCACTCCACTATGCAGCAGTTACCAGACTTTACATTCAGGAGGTCTGGGATAGGACTCTAAATTTGCATTTGTAATAAGTACTCCCGATGATTCTTTGGTTAGCATCAACCATCTTAAAACCCCTTCCTTACAGAGAAGCAAGGACAGTTATGCCAAATCAAAACAAAATCAACCAAACATGTAGTGACTCAGCAACTACTATGTTTAAGGCTCTGTATCTGGCTTGGAAGTTGTGATATTGTGACTTATAATAAGAACTATACATTTGGTCTTTGTCCCAGTTTCTGGCACAGAGCTCCTAAAACTCTTGGAATTTCTTAAGTGACAGAGCTGTCTTTTGTTATGTTAATAAGGTGACTTTAGGAGAGCACCTAAGGATAGGGGCTGGTTGCCAGGGAACCAACCATGTGATTAGAGGGTTGGAGGTTTCAGTCCCACCCCCTGACCTCTGGAGAGGGGGAGAGAGGCTGGAGGTTGAATCAATAGCCAATGGCCAATGAAGTAATCAATCATGCCTAGGTAATGAAGCCTCCATGAAAACCCAAAAGGATGGGGTTCATAGAGCTCCCAGGTTGGTGAACGCCTGGAGATTTGGGGAGAGTGGTGCTTCTGGAGAGGGCATGGAAGCTCCTCGCCCTTTCCCTATATCTTGCCCCGTGCATCTCTTCCATCTGGCTGTTCCCGAATTACATCCTTTTATAATAAACAGTGATCTAGTAAGTAAAATGTTTCTCTGAGTTCTGTGAGCTGCTCTAGCAAATTAATAGAACCTGAGGAGGAGGTTGTGGGAACCTCTGTTTTATAGCCAGTCAGTCAAAAGTGCAGGCAACAACCTGAACTTGCAATGGGCATCTTGAGTTGAAGGGGGCTGTGGGAACCTTCAGTTTGTGGCTGGTTGGTCAGAAGCACAGGTAACAGCCTGGGCTTGCAACTGGAGTCTGAAGGGCGGGAAGGAGGAACAGTCTTGTAGGACTGTACTCTTAACCTGCGAATCTAATGCCATCCAGGGTAGATAGTGTCAGAATTGAGCTGAATTGTAGGACACCCAACTGGTGTCCAGAGAATTACTTGCTGGTGGGGAAAACCCCTTTCCCCCATAAATTGGAATTGGGATCTGGGCGCTCTTAGAGGTAAATACAAATATGACAGTTTCTTCCTGTCAAGGAAGTTTTTTTTTTTTTTTGACAAGAAAAGATGTGAACTGGTTAAAAATTAAATAGCAATAACAGATGTAAATGTTGGCTTATTCTATCAGTGGAAGTGATATCACAAGACCATACATGATTCAATGACAAACAAAATGCAAGGATACTACTTTCCAGAAGAACTCAGAGGGGAAGCAATTTCTTCGGATTGGGGTATTCTGGGAGGGATCCAAGTGTGTGGTAGGAGGTGATCTGGATTTTGAAGAATGAATGGACAGAAATTGAGGTAGAGGAGCATTCCGATGGAGAGTGCCAGTGTGGACTGAAACCCCAATAAACCTCTTGTCCACATATGGCTGGCTTTGCATGGTGTGACATTCAAAGAAACACACTCTAACAGCCAAAAAGTAATTATACGTACTGTGATTCCAATCTTGCATCTCTCAAAGAATATTAAAGGAGAACCAGTTCCCATATCTACTCTTGGGATTTGGGTGGCCAAGTGTTCCAATTTTCCCAGAACTGAATGGTTTCCTGAAATGTGGGATTTTCATTGTTAAAACCGGGAAAGTTCTGCACAAGTTGGGACAAATTGGTCACCCTGCTTGGGAGACCTGGATTCCTTGTGATTGAGGGGGCAGAGGAGGAGGAGATTCTGTGAGCAGCAGTGAGCTGATCCTAGCTTACACGCAGCGCCAGAGATGGGGCTGCCTCTCAGAAGCCTATGCAGACCTCACACCAAATATTATAGCCTGGAAGCCTGCAGAGGGGTTCCTTCTCTTTGAGAAGAGAGTTGTGAGGGGCACCTTTGAAGCCTGCTCAAACGGGTGTGCCTGACATCTGGGTAAGGGGAGGACTGGTGTTGACAATGGTGTTGTCTAGCAGAGGGAGCAAATATAATGACAATGACCACCGTGGACCAAGAATCAGGCTTCTTTCTCATTTCTTAGAGAAACCTAAACTCAGGAATTCTTTTATGATCCATTGGAGGGGGAGAAAGAACCCAATAATTTTATAGTCTGCTAGTCTCCACAGCCTTGCCAAGGCAGGGTTCAGAGTTGGCTCTGCTCTGAGAGGCAGTATAACATCGTTTAATACCCAGGGTTGAATTCCAGCTCTGCCAGTTTGCTAGCAGTGTAACCCTGGGCAAATTACTTAATTTCTCTGAACCTTGGTGTCCCCTTTAAATTGAGACTACTTCACAGGGCTGTGATGTGGATTAAATAAGTTAACATTTGAAAAGTGCTCAGAACATTGCCTTACACATTGTAAACCCTGTAGAAGTGTTTGTTAAATTAATTTAGAAAAAAAATGTGCTATTTCTCACAAGGATTGAGAAACAAATTTATATCCATGAAATCATGATAAAGTCATTGAATTTGTGATTAGGAGGTCATTGGTGACCTAATGCATGCAGGAGGCAAATTGCAATGAGTTAAGAAGAAATGAATCATGAGCAACAGAGGCCCCTTTTGTATATTGGACGTTGAATGGCTGGAAGGGACAGGAGAGAGTAGGCAGTAGATGCAAGTTGCTGAGAGGGCGTGAAGGCTCCTGTAGTGCTTCTTTTGCCACGACCAAGCATTTCTCTTCCTTTCCTTTCTAGCTCCCTTTTTTGTTTGCCTGACCTTCCAAGTGAACAAAACCCCAGCTGGGATCCCCCCGGCCTGGGGCCAAGCCAGAGTGGAAACCAGCCATGATGTCCAGGGTCCTGTGTATGTACAGTAGCTTAAGGGCTTACAGAACAGAACAGGAAACTGTGTGCACCTCACAGACCAGACACAAAGATTCTGCTTTCAAGGTCAGAAGCATCATTTCTCTATTGATTTATAATGTCACTGACAGCAAGGAGGTGGGCCCCCATGGCCCAGTGCCCACATGAAGAGGACAGTAAGAACAGGGCTCTGATCATGAAGGAGGAAGCAAGGGCAGCCATGGGCTACTAACTTGAAGACCTAGAGTGTGCTAGATATCAACAGCTGGCATGTATTAAACACATACTATAGGTGGGTATTACACAGCTATGTAAATTGTATACGTATTACGTGTATATAATTATGTGTACATACTATGCTTTATCCTTACCAAAAAGTCCATTTTTCACAGGGGATAACTGAGTCTCAGGGAGATTAAGTAACTTGTCCAAGGTCACAAGGGGTACATGAGCTAGAGCTGGGATTTTTTTTTTTTTTTTTACTGAGAACTTCCATTCTATCCACTCCAAACTCCACAGTTTCCAAACTGTGGTCTGTTCATCGGTTCTGGGCTGGCCACATAAGAGGCCCACAGGAAACATAAGAAATATATAGACTCACTTCCAGTAATTCTGATTAGTACGCCCAGGAGGCACCCTAAAATCGGTGCTTTTAAAAGCTCACCAGGCAATTCAGTTGTGCAACCAGGTTGGAGAAGACCTGGGGAGGCACTGGGCCACTGGACTGTTCCCAAATTCTTGTTGGTGTCAACAACTTCACAAGGACCCTGGAAGAAGGAAGGAGCCACAGCAGCCCAAACCTACCACCTTCCCCTTCTTCACCTCAAAGAAAGTAAGAGGAGAGGGAAAGAAGAGCGGAGAAGGCCACTGGGAGGAGGGAAGAGGGAACAGAGAATGGAAGCCTGAGACCTGCACTTCCCTGTGCACACATTTTCAGCTTTTAAAGGCAGACACACATTCTGGGGCTGAACTCATGTCAGCATGAGCCAAGGAGGGGCAGAAGTTTGGTGTGAGAAGCAAAAGTGAATTTGGCATTTCCCTAGAAGACTGGAAATCTAGAGTCTGGTTGCAATTCCAGCTGTGTGCCCTTGGGCAATCACTTACCCTCTGAGCCTCAGTTTCCCCCACTGTAGAGTAAAGGGGCCAGATAAGATGACTCCAATGGGCCCTCCCACCACCGACAGTCTATGATTCTGTTACCTTTTGATCCTCAGATTCTCAGGCAGCAAGAAGGGCTCTGACTCTCCTGCTCAGACTCTAGGGAGATGGAAAAGGAGGAGAAGGCAGCGGAGCGGAAAACAGCCTCTGTCTCACAGTGTGAGACCCTGTGTTTTCTGGGCAAATCAGCACTGGGTCATAGGGTGGGAGTGGGGTTGGGTGATGCAGGATCAACCAGACAATATTTCTCTGGTGACAGAAGTCTTCAGAGCTAAAGAAAAGTAATTGAACTTAATGTCCAAACACAAAACCAGCCCATAAATCCAGGTGCTGTCTAGTGGAAATTTCAGAAGGGCTCTGCTTCCCTTAATCTTATCTCTGCTAGACAGTTACTGTGTTCTTGATGTAATTAGAGTGATAAAACAACGTGACACAACTGCTGGTTTCTATCATGGCATCACTGCTGTTGACTTAAATGACAAGGTAATAATTTTATAAGAGGCCCTTTATTTTTATTTCTCTCTCCATTGTGGATGGGTGTTTTCCAAATGGGGGGCGTATCTCTCCAGAGAAGTTCACCAGACACCATATGCAAGGGCTGCTTCATTTACTGCCCTTTAGTTCAGTACTACTTCTCCCAAGAGACAACTGAGATTGTTTTTAGTGGTTAAAATCACAGGACCAGCTAGGGCTTTCAGAACTGTAACACATTTCTTGCAGAGCTGGGTAATTTATACATCTCTGAAAATTAACCCTGGAGGGAACAAGTCTGCCTTTTCCACCCAGGATAATGTACACATGTTTCCCATCTATTCTATAAGAAAGACTAGATTTGCCTAGACCCCGTGCCTATGAGAGAGTTGTCCAAGTGGACATATCAAGAAGGCAGGAATTCTCAAACTTTTGGGGTCAGATTCAAAGAATCCAGAAGTCAGTATTCCTAGACAGTGAGGAATGGAGATTGAACATCCAAAACAAGTTTAGTTTGAAACCAAGAAGCCATTCTGAGCCCAACGACAAACTTAAACCATCTTTAGAGATACAAACAGCCTCAGGATCATGACCGGGTCCAATTTGCGCTTCTCTGGGAATGCCCTACGGTGGAAGCCCTCATTCCAGCCAGAACAGTCACTGGCCCATGGTGACAGAGCCTCAGAACTGAGTCGTCAGCACTGGAGGCCCCCATGCTTTCCTGTTAAAAATACAATTTAGTGCGGAAATGCAATGTTTAATTATTTGCAGGTATCTCTGTACACAGTTTCTACTGGATGGCTGCTCTGTGTTTTTAGGGGAGGATTTCTCCAGGTTCTGCACGCCCGATGGCTGGAGGGCTGGGGGTGGTGTTGTGTAGCTAAGGGACAATAATAGTCGATAGTCTTCCTTTATTAGACCTTCTTTTATTTTAACCCTGGAAAGTTTTCCAGTCTCACTCCATACGGATGGCTCTTGCTCTTCCATTGCTCAAGAAAGCCGACAAGGAGGCCTTGTCTACACAGCAGGGAGGTATAAGAAAATGCACGAGAAGTGCAAAGGCCCAGAGACAAGTGGTCGTCCAGCTTGGAGGGCTCAGAGAGACAAATTCTCACCTAAACACCTGGGGACATCCATTGCTCTGTTCTGATGGCCTTTTTAGACTTATTAACTGGGAAGATGGCTTTTCATGGAGGAGGGAGGGGGAAGCTGTCATGAAACGCATTCCCAGGAATACAAGTGGTAATCAGGCAGCCAACAGGGCCACTAGTTAGCATCTTTCATAAGGAAGTCAGAATTTATAGACAAAGGGCCAGGTCTGTAACAGCTTCATAAGATTCTGGGACCCTGGAACCTTGCTCTGTCTATTTCCTAAAGTGAGTTATCCATAAAACCCCTCATAATGAAAGGATTCATGGTCTTTTCTTTAAGTGCTGGGAAGAAGTAGAGAATTAAGGATACTATGTCCCACTCTGTGGATAATCCCAGGGTCTGGCTGAAGAACTCCCACAGACAGAGTGCACTGTGACCCTGGAGAAGGAAGAGGAGGATTGAAAGCACCAGGGGACCACAGAAGAGGAAGGGGAGGGAGCCCAGGGAACTGGCCTGCATCTCAAAAGAAGACGTGGAGCTAAATTTGCCTCTCTGAACATTTACCCACTAATTCCAGCCACTGAGAATCATTGCTTTCCTTCCTCTCCATGACAGCCCCTCAACCATTTGAAGAGATCCAGCAGGTCCCCATGAGTCTTCTTGACAATAAGACAACTTCCCAAGTTTAATTCAATGAGGAAAACCAAAAGAATTACTCATTCTTCCTCTTAAAATTTATGCCAGCTGAGGACACCTATTTCACATGTAAAACAGGACTCAGGGACAATAACAAGTGACTTAAGCCCTGATTTATAATAGTAATCATTGCAGTTAATTCAGTGTTTGCCTTGTGCCAGACAATAGCTAATCACCTTGCGTACGTCAGCTCATGTGGTTCTCCCAACAACCCGACGAGGTGGCTACTATTATTATCTCCACTTCACGTATGAAGAAACTAAGGTTCAAAGATGTTAAGTAACTAGCCCAACATCACTTAGCTGGTAAATGACAAAGTTGGGGCTTGAAGCCATTTCTGTCTCACTCCAAAGGCCATACATACTGTTTGGCGTGACATCAAGCTGATAGATCTGTGTTGTTTTCAGTTTTTACATACAAGGCTACTGGAATTTGGAAGTTTCAAAATTATCCCTGAAATGATTTTGCAAAGCTTCTGCCATTTAGTTCTGAAATGGACAGAATGGCCACCATGTTCAGACAAGAGCGATTTGGAACTTTCATCCAGTTGGCTGTTTGACGTGAATTGGGTTTTGATGCTCTATCCTCAGCACTTACTTTAAACCCTTCATACACCTGCGAGTCCTGGATCCTCCTTCCCTCGGTCACACCTCATTCTCTTTCTCATGCTCCACAGGGACCTCCCCTCGGCTGTGCTCAGCTTCTCTTTGCTCAGAGACGCTACACTGCCTTCAAAGGCCAACCTCTGGACCAGTGGGTTTGGTTCTCCAAATCTACTCAAATCTTGCTCCTTTGCTTATCCGCCTCTCTCTGGTATTTCCATCTGTGTCTTTTTAGACATAGATACAAACTATGTCTCCTTTGCCTACAAACTTATGGACAAACTACCTTATCTTTAAAAAAATTCATTTTATTTCTCAAAATTTACTCAAGAGGACAAAGAAAAATCTGAACTGAACAACAGTCATTAAAGATGATCAGAGAAGATATCATCTTTATCTTACACAAATTTCTCCAGGGGGAGAAAAGGAAGAAAGCTCCTAAATAAATTTTTTAATTTTTGTAGGATGAAAGTCAGACAGGGATTGTATAAGAAAATTATTGCCCAATCTTATTCAAGAACCCACGTGCAAAAAGTCCTAAAGACATTCACAAATACATTTGAAAATATGAAAAACAAAATAAAACAAAATAAATTTGAGGTACATCTCAAGAGTCCAAAGTTGGCTTAGGGTTAGAAATTCTATCAGTCTAATTCAGCATATTATCATATTAAATGTTAAATATCATATGATCATCCCAAGAGATGCTGAAAGAAAGCTTTTGAGAAATTTGCAAATCTATTGATGACTAGAAAGATAACAGCAAACCAAGTAAAGAAGCGATGTTCTTTAACATGACAGAAAGTATTCACCAAAAATAGATTTACTAGTGGTACCTAGAAGTGAGCCCATTAACATCAGAGGCAATTCCAGGATGTTCTTTCCTCATTGCTACTCTTCAATATGTACTAAAGAGTTTAACCAATGCTCAAGGACAAAATAAAGAAATGAGATATAAGGGTTATAAAGAAGGAAAAGTTTTATTATTTGCGGATAAATGAATGATTGTCTATATAAAAATATAACAGAAAAATTAGAATAAATATAAAAATGATGAACACAAGAATTAGAATAGGTATAAAAATGATGGATACAAGATCAACAAACAATAACTAATAGATTCTATACTCTACCAATTAGATAATGTACTTTATAAAAAAATTCATTCACAATAGCCATAGAACTGTAAGGCAACAAGGAATAAATATAACAAGAGACATGCAGAGAAAAATATGGAGAAAATTATAAAACTTTATTAAAGGACATAAAAACCTGAGTCAACTCAGAAATATACCATGGTCATGAATGGGAAGGCACAATATCATAAAAATGTGAATTTGTCAGATAATAATCTATGAATTCAATAAAATTCTAAACAAAATTCCACATAAGACTTTTTATAGAAGTTTATAAATTGATTTTAAAATTTATTTTGCAGTATATATGTCTAAGAAGTCTAAGCCAATTTTGAAGCATAATAAGGAGGTGGGATTTGTAAGAGGATTTGCCCTATCTAGTATCAATATTTATAAAGCTATAGCAATTTTTAAGTGTATAATAGGACCTGAGTTGAACAAAGTAGCCAATATTGTAGACAAATCCAATAGAATTTTCTACAGTGATGGAAACGTTCAAACTCTAAGCTGTCCAATATGGTAGCCACTGGCCACATATGGCTATTGAGCACTTGAAATGTGGCTTGTGAGACTAACAAATAAAATTCTTAATATTATTTAATTTTAATCAATTTACATTTAAATAGCCACGTGTGGCTCATGGCTACTGTATTTGGCAGCACAGCTCTGTAATAAAGGTCTTAACAAGCTGACAAAAACAAACATGGTAGCACAGTAGCAGACTGAAGCGCCATTGCAAATCAGGGGGGAAAAGGAAGTCAGCTGTATGTAGGAAAAAATATATATGTATATGAATTTACATCCCTTTCTTACCCCATCTGCACAAATAAAAATTCCAGATGAATTAAAGACCAAAATCTAAAAATCAAAACTTCAATAAAACTTTTAGAGATAATATAGAATACATTCCAGATCTTACAAAAAAATTTCTTAAGCAGGACCAAAAAGCACAACTCTTAAAGGAATTTACCAATACATTTAACAATAAAATTAAAAACTTCTGCATAACAAAGATGCCATAAAGTATAGTGAAAATACCAGCAACAGAAGAGTATATTTGCCACAGATAACTGACAAAAGATAATTATCTAGAATACGCAAATGACTACATATCAGTATGAAGTGGCAAGCAACTCAGTGAAAAATATGGACAAAGTATATGAAGAATGTTTTCCAGAAGAGGAAACTCAAACGGCCAATAAAAATATCAAAAAGATGTTCAAACTCCACTGCAATAAGGAAATGCAAACTGAACCATCAACAGCATACCTTTCGCACTCATCAGAGTATCAATGTAATGTATATTTGTCAATCTTGTCCATCTGGCATCTAAACCCTCTTCCTATTTGGGAATCTTCCCTACTTTTTGAGGTAAAGCCAGCCTTCCTCTAAGAAGCTGAAATGCTAGGTGTTAGTGGTCCCAGCTTCCCTTGCAGCTAGGGCTCGGGGCACGTGACATGGGCTCCCCCAATTAGGTGCTGCTGAGTGTGAGTAATTCCTCCAGGGAGTAGTGATGGTGGTGGGACAATAAAGTGCTGCGTCCACAAGGCGGTGATGCCAGGGGCCTCTAGCAGGTAGTGTTAGGAGTGTACACGATATAGCTGCGATGAGCAGTGCCAGGAGTTGATGGCGGCCTGGTAGTGGTGTCCTCGCAGGACTGGATTTGGATGTTATACTGAGCTGAGTAGCCATGAACCTGGTTCCCAGTTCTCATAGTGGGTGGTTCTGTCAACCACTCAAAGTCCTTTACATATTATTTTTTCCTGCTTGAGTCAACCAGAGTTTGTTTCTATTGAGTACAACATTGATAATACCAAATGTTGGTGAGAATGGGAGGATATGGATCTGCCATACATTGCTGGGGGCTAGAACATTTGTAACAGCCGCTTTTGAAAGCAAGTGTCAATACATATTGAAAGTGAAGACACAGGTGACTCTTAACTTTAAGAGTCTAGGAACTTCTAGGAACATGCCAGATAGAAATGTTCCCTCTCATTCACAGGTGGATGTGTATAACAATTTCCATGTAGCTATGTTTTCGGTAGTTTATAGTTGGAAACAATTGCCATCAATGAGGAAATGGATACACAAAGTGTGGTATATTCATATGATAGATTTAACAGTGATTGTAATAAATGAAATTGATCTCTATGCCTCAATATAGATGAACTTCACAAAAATATTGACTCAAAAGAAAGTTTCAGTATGGTGCCTAGAATATACTACCATTTATGTACATTTATAAAACACATACAATGATACTGTATATGGTTTATAGGTAAGTACATGTGTATAGAAATATTTGTAGAAAGAAGCAAAAGGATGGAAACAAATTTCAGTAGAAAGGTTGCCTCTGGGAAAGGAAGGGGAAGTATAAGAAATCTGAATTGTATCCATCGTGACTTTTTTATTATTAAAAAATGTCTGAAGCAAATACGACAAAACTTTGATATTTTAAAATTCGGGGTAGTGAGTATATGGATGCTTGTAATATTCCTCTCTCTACTATATGTTTGAATTATTAAAGAAAACCCCAAAGCTTTGAATTAAAAAATTTAAGACGTTTTTATTTCATTTTCACAGTGTTCACCTTACGTGAACTAATGATCTTATATTTATGGGGTGTTTGGTATTTGTCAGGCACTACTGCACTAGTTGTTCTGTCTGTATGATCTCACTGATGCCTTCGCCCAATCTTAGGAGGTGCACCAGTGCCTCACTTGAACCACATGGGGAACATTAAAAAAGACTGATGCTTGTACTCCATTCCTGGAGATTATTCTGGTCAGGCCTGGGAACTGGGCATTTTTAAAACTCCCTCAATGATACTAACATGCAGTCAGAGTTAAGAAGCCCTCAAGTAGTTTATAGATGTTTCCCAAACTCTACCTGATTATAGATTTCCCCCAGCTGTCTGAAAGTAGAATGTTCCTATGAAACCTTTCGTAAGCTGAAATGATGTGAAGGGAGGAAGCAATTACCTTAGGACACATTTTGCTAATGGATGCACAAAATAAATTGAGATAAAGCACAGACGCGTGCAGACAGTTCAAAGCTATGGCGGCTTGAAGCTGAGATACTGCGTGCAGTTCCCGGGGAAGGCGCTTGGGGGCGCCACTTGGCGGAGCCTCTATAACCGCAGGCTGCAAAACAAACGCTGAAGGCTAATTGTCGCTTTTTGCCTTTTTTCCTAAAAGCGAGAATCCTCTAGATTTCTTTCGATTATTCAAAACAGGTACTAATGTAGGTCTTTCGTAAAAGAGAAGTGGCATAAAGTGAACTTGCGAAAAGCAGAGGATGCTTCTTAGAATCACCAGGGGCTAGTTACAAATACAGATTCTCAGGTCCCATCCCAAATTCACGGAATCAAAGTCTCTAGGGAAGCTGCCGAAATATTAGTACTTTTACCAAGTGCTTAGGTGATCCCCATGACCAGGCGGCTTTGGGAGACCTGGGGTGAGTGCTTCCATCCTGGAAGGCCTCGTCAGCACGTGTCTATCCCCCACCCACACCCCTCTCCTGGAGATTCTGACTCAGGCGGTCTCAAGTCAGACCAGAAAACTATTTTCTTTAAAAAATTTCCCAGGTGATGATCAGCCATATTGAGGACCCACCAAAGTCCATATTATTATTATTACAGATGAGTCAGCAGAGACTCGCGGAAGTGAAACACCAGGCTGGCCCGGCTCCAAAGCTCACGATACCGCCCTGTCTTATTGTTTTGATGCCCCTGCGCTTGGTGTCAGTTTCCCCGGGCTCTGTCTCTGTGCTGATCCTGGCCCGCATTCTCCCTTCTGCCAGGATACCCCGGGGTTAGAAACAAATGTGGACCCTCCCAGTCGGTGGCTGGAAATGGGCGTTGTAGAATCCAGCCCCTTGGAGTGGGACTGGCCGTGTCTCCACCGGGAAACAGGGCCACGGCTGAACAGCCTGTGGGCCGGGCCGGGATGTGGCTTCCGGAAATGCGGTGCAGGCGGGGAAACAGAAGCCGCACCATCGCGCCATGCTGGATCAGGGAAGAGCGTGACTCGCTGAGCTGCTGTCGGTGTAGACTCCCTGCGCCGTCCTGGTTCCTCCAGGCTCAGGAAGTGCGTGTGTGTAGGGGATGGGGGATGGGAGGTGCTGACCCTGCAGAAAGCAAGCCAGGGCTCAGAGTCCTTTCCTTCTAATCCACGGCCCCCTCTACCACCAGATGAGTCATCCTAAAGGTACATTTTCCAAAGTGTGTTCTGCAGAACATGTTTTTCCCTTGGGGAAAAACAAGGCGGGAGGGCTTCTACTGGGAAATGCTGCACATCATATGCCCCTCTTGAAGATTCCCAGTGCTCACTGGCGTTTACAGGGTCCCTGAGAAGTCCCGCAGTAATCTGCTTCACTTGGCATGACCCAGTGATGTAGCCCTCTTTGTTACAGAAACATCTTAAAACTTCGTATCTCTAGTGTTCTCGGGAACACATTTTGGGAAACAGCCTCATAAATGAGTGCCTTGTAGGTCTATATCTGTGGGTCTTTGAATAGTGCCTTGTATAAGGTGGGATTTTAAGACACTTTTGTGGATCATGTTAATGACGTGAGAATTCCCTGGCTTGGCATCTTTTTTGACCAGGTCGGTATCTACCTGAAGTACCTCGGCTGTTTTAATCCGCCACAAATTTATTCTGCTTTTTTTTTGCTTGTTTTAAGAGCATTTCATTTTTGTGTGGGGACTCACTCATACCCCAGTTTTAGTTCAGGAGTCCAGGAGATTGTGTGTACATGACGTATGCCTGGGCAATCAGAACATTCCATCTTCTCAGCTGGGCTGGGTATGAGCATTTGACCTACATCAGATCACAAGAAATTAAGTTGCAGGACTTCTTTGGAACTGCTGAGACAGCCAAGCTCCCTTTTTTCTGAGATTGCTGGTTATAATAATATTGTAAGTTTGAAATACCTGGGGTACTAGGTCTTTCAGAAAGCTTACCTGAGGATGAAACCAACAGAGGAGAAAATGGAGCTTGGAAATGGGCAAAGAAAGTGGCGAAGGTTTGATGACACTTTTTTAAGCCCCTAGATCCAGCTGTGCCTGAAGCCAACACTTGCTATGAAATTTTCAGTTGCAGTGAGCTAATGACTTGCTCATAATTTTATTTGCTTAAGACAGTTTGTGGTGAGTTTTTCTCACTCACAGTCGGAGTACTCTCTAATATGGTGGTTCTCAAAGTGTGGTCCCCAGCGCAGCACCATCAATTCCCCTGTGGACTTGCTTTCGACCTGTACTTCCCTCTTATCTCCTCTACCTTTACTTGTCTGAGGCCTAGCTCCAGTGACTAGCTCCCGAAATCCTTGTAACCACACGGCCATAGTAGAGTGTTTTTACCCTCGTAGCCCCTCCTGTAATCTGCTTATATTACAGTCATTTGCCTCCTCTCATCTTTTGTCCAGTAGAGTGTGAGCTCTAGAGCCACGGATGTCATCTGATTTATCTCTGGTCCCCTCAATACACTGAGAACAGGGTCTGGAAAGCGGTAGGGAATTGCTTCAGGCTCCCAATTGGTATTTTCAGAGAGCCTCGTCTTCAAGGGTCCACTTAAGAAGGCAGACCTTCTTAATTAAGGCTCTTAGCACCCAAAAGTGTGTTTGCAGACCGTCTCCCTGGGGTAATTTAAGGTTATGAAGCACAGGCCCTTGTTAACAGCCCTCGTGAAGCGGTTGGTTGTCCTAACTTCAAACACAGGCCGCCGTAATAAACGGTCCAGGAGCAACACAGTGGGGTACCGTGCTAATTGTTCTTGCCTCACTGAGTTAGATGTTACGTCCGCATGCGACCAGAGGTCGATGGAATGAACAGTCGCTCAAGGAAGCTAATAGAAAGTCAATTACTTTGGCCCTTTAAATTGCTTTTGGAACAGACTGTTGCCGGGCCTTGCTGGAAGCTTTCGGCACTCTTCTCTGGTGGGGGGGTGAAGGGCCTGAGGATCACTTTGGGGCCTCGTCCCATGCTGTGCTAGGAAGCCCCTCTCTATCCCATGCCATAAACAGCAACTCGTCTTCCCCCGCTGGGGCGCCCTGGCTCAACCCCTTGCTTTGAATCTAAATCAACAGATGACTTGTGTGTTTTGCAGGCAGGCTTCCCCACAGCCAAGATGGACAGGAGATCTGTCAGGGGTCTTCTAGAAGTGAGCAGGGTTCATCCACGCCTGAACGGGCTACTAGGTCAGATCCCCTGCGCAAAGGGACTGCACGTGGGGGATCACCGGCTGGGTTTCTCAGCCCCCATCCCTGTACACACACCAGGAAATTGGCTCCCTGTCTCCTGTCCGATGCAAGAACGGTGAGGGCTGGTCCCGGGTCCCGGAAAGGTGTGGCCCCTGCAGTCCTCACCCAGCCCGTTTTAGTGCTGTTGAGCTATGTGCGAACAGCTTCTTGTTTCATCAAGTGTTCTGCACACTCACCCTTTGTGTTCAGGAAAAATGCAGCAAAGCAGTTTGGAAATACGATTTCAGCCTTTGGCAGAGAAGCTCTCATTACCCAATCAGAGAAGAAGGAGGGGGGCCATCCAGAGGTTAAAGTGCAGGGCGCCTGGCATCAGCTTGAGGGAACACCCACACTGTTGTTGCGTTTTATTAACAAGGACCTTGCACTCTTGGGGGGCAGGGAAATTCCTTGTTACTTCAGTCTGGCTGCAATCACCCTCACTGCGGTGTCTCTGCCTTTTTTCTCAGCCATTGAGTTTTACTTACTTTGAGCCTATTAGGCTGTTTTCTTTTCTTTTCCTGTTTTTGGTATTGGGAAAAAATACGTGTGAGGCCTGTTCCAAAGCTTAGAAATAAGAGGCTGTGCAGGCAAGTTGGAAGAACAGAGAAGTGATTGAAGCTGGTTTTATAGGTGTGACAAATCTCAGAGAGTTTTGGCTGGGTACCGTGTTCAGGGAGGACAGATCTGCTGGGTGTGGCAGGAGACCTGGTGGCAGTCCCTCTCCCCTGCCTGCAGAGGGGGTTAAGCTCCTGGAGACCTCAGGGGTCGGGGCTGAATAAGCCTCCTGCTCTCCCTTCCTTCCCAAGGAAACCAGGCAGCAAGAAACAGGTCCTCCGGAGCCCCACTCCTGTGATGCGTCCTCTTCTCCGGGTCTTTCGGGTCCGGATGGGCTTCTCTTTTCTGGTGACCTGAAAGGATGGTCCACCCGAACAAAGAGAGCCTTCATTGCTTCTTTACAATTTTATGCTGCATTCGGCCACTCCGTGATTGCTCCCCACGTGCCCATGCCTCTGTGCGTGTGCGTGCACATGCATGTGTGCATTCACGTATGTGTGTATGTGAGTGTGTACGTTTGTGCACGTGCATGTGTGATGGGCAGTTAAGGGTGATTCTGGGTGAGAAGAGCTCAACTTCTACCTCATGGATCTGACTCCCGTCTTCCCTGTCCCCACCCCCACCCCCATCAGGATGGCCAGGGCCATCCTGATGCCCTGAGGACTGTAAGTTTGGAGTAGCAAATCTTCGTCGGGGGTGTGGGGGGCACACACGACTGTCAGGTACTTCCAGTACGTAAGCAAGCTTTTCTCTCTCTTGTTTGCTCCCTTGTATGGACTTAGGTGGGTTAAGGGGAAATTTGTCCCTGCCACTAGACCTGTGAACAGCCATGTTCTCCGGGTCCCAGAGGCAGTGGCTCACAGGTGAAGGCAGAGCAGCCATCAGAGGTAGGAGAGGAAGAGCCAGAGTTTAATGAGACTCGTGGATCCCTCTGATTGAATTGCCCCTAGGCCTGGACCATTCCCTACTCTTCCTCTTTCTACCAAGAACTGAGTCTTTTGGGGAGAGTGTAGGTCACTTGTCACGTATCCGGCCAAATATTGTTTCCAGTTCTTATTGGTGGTAGTGAACTTTGCAAAATCCTTAAGTTCTTTACTGTCGTCTTGGGTCACCTTCACCTAATGTATCTTCCACATGCAGGCCGAGGTTCTGAGCATCTCAATCAGGATGTTTTAGTTTGGCTGAGCTGGAACTCTAAAGCTGACAGTGTAGACAAACCCACCTGCCCACCGCCCCCCGGCCCCAGCCTATTGATAGACAAGGAGGTAACCCAGGGTTGGAGGTGGGAGAAGGCATTTTAATTGAGGGTTAAGGGGAAAGAAGATGCAGAAGAGAAATTAGGGGTGGGAGTCTTCCCCATCTGCCATTTGGGCTTGGTTTAGACCCTCCTGTTGAAAGGTGTAGGTCAAAAGTGAGTAGCATTGGTCTGGGACCCAATAGGCTGCTTTAGAGCTGAGAGGCCCTAGAATGGCTGGGTTGAAAGGAGGCTGCGAGTTGTCTGCAGAGACTTGGAAGCCAGGGCCATCCTGATGCCCTGAGGACTGTAAGTTTGGGGAGGAACAGGGCCAGTGGGGTTCTCCTCTGCAGAGAGGCCTCCTCAAGGGGTTCTCAGGCAGCAGAGATCGACACATGGCGGGTGGAGAAGAAGAATAACAGGAAAGACAGTCTGTAGTGAAGACAGCTACGGATCACTTTGTGGGCACATAGGAAAATCTTTTTGGGGACAGTGGATATTCTGATGGGGGGTAAGTGGCTATCTGGGCAGGGAGATGGGGACTTGGAACCATTGCAATTTGAGCACAAACGCAAATGTGAAGTGACAAACTGGTGAATTTGTCACTTCCTGGCTACACGTAATTACCAAAATCAGGAAAACTGAAGACAAGCGGGGAAGGGAGAGGCTGAAGTTTTTCGGTGAATGGCTTGGCTCACAGGAGTCCTGGCTGCTGCTGGGACACTGGCTGTCTGACCCTGGCGCAGGCAGGGGTGGAGCAGCCGGGGGTGGGGTAGCACTGAGGAGGAGGACTTGTGCAGTCCTCTCTGGAGGAGGTCGCTACAATGTGCATATGTGCCTCTATGTATACATACATCATGCAGCATTATTAGTTTTTAAGTGTCGTGACCCTAAGGCAGGAGATATAAAGAGTTGCCTCAGAAAAATATGTCTCTTTTCTGGTGCTCTGGTTGGATTGCTGACATTTTGCAGATTCCTCTTGACGCCATGAACTGGCTTCCCTTCCACCGCAGCCACTGCTCCTTCCCTCCTCACCTCGTCTCATTTCTTTGGAACCTCCTTTTTTGCCCTCTTATCCTTTCTTTTCCTTGGCTTCCTGCCCATCCTCTTTCTCCTCACCCTCGGGCACATCAACACCGTTCCGTTTGGTTTGGTTTTTAATCGCAGTTGGCTTTCCGGATGCATTAGGAGAGCTGGATGCAGGACTGCCATCAACAGCGATTGAGGCGGCTGCCCATCTCACAGTCCTTTGCCCTCCTCTTGGAAAGGCCCAGTACCAAGGGACGGGCCCCTCGTGGCCGTGTCCGTGCTCCCTGCTCCGTGCCATGACTCTGATGGGGCCAATCAGATTATCTCTGTCTTGAGACCATGAAACTTGGAACAGAGACTCAGACAGCAGAGCTGAGCCCCTCTGATAGCAGCACTGGAGAGAGAAAGCTCGTAATAAACTCTGTGTAGCGGCTGTTGCAGCCGTGGGCTCGCACGCGCACCAAGCCTAGCTGGCATGGAGGAGGGCACTCCTGCCCCCCTACCCTACACAGTTCTGATGCTGTATTAGACTGGGCTGTGCTGCAGCAGCAAACAGACCGACCCCTCAGAGGCTGGCACAGGGAAAGTTTATTTCTCGCTTACCCAGTGCATGATGGTTAGGTGACTCTCCAGAGCTGCCCTCCTCCAGGCAGTGACTCAGAGGTCCTGGTGACTTCCCTTGGGTAGCCATGCCATCTGGAACATGTGGCCTCCAAAGTTGCTTCAGCAGGAAAGAGAGAAAGGGAGGAAACACGTCCGCTGTTCACCACAATGGCTCAGAAGAATCACACAGAAGTGTCACATGTCACTTAGTTCCCATTTGCCACACTGGCCATGAGGCCCCTTGGGAACCACAGAGGCATCATAGCTATTTTGGTGAACACAACTTCTCTCTGCCATATATCATTTTTCGGTCAACGAGGAAAAAGGAAAAAGAAACTCTTCTCTAGGGTGCCAAAATTTATGATGAGAGTGGCTCTTGACATAAATATTTTAAGGCCAACAGAATCTTTACAGTGAAGCAAGACATAAGATGAAAGATATTATTTTGTTTGACTTCAAATGTGCCAGAGCAAAGGTAGCCACTGGTACCTCCTACCTCATCCTTCTGGTTGCTCAAAAGACAGCTAAGCACAGCCCCCCGCAGCCTCCAAACCTACAGAGCTGCGACTGGGGTACAGGATGAGGTGGGGGGATGCTTTGCTAAGTGAAATGTCCTCTCTGCTTCCACAGACGCAGGAGGATGTATCTTAAATGATCAGGTAGGTGTCAACACTCAAGTGAGAGAGGAGGCAGGAACCACAAGATAGGAGAGTGAGGCAGGCAGAGGAGCATGGTGGGGGGAGGGTTGGGAGGGGAGCTTGGGCGGATGGAAAGGGGACTCCCTGGCACAGGCCAGGCCAGCAGTGGCCCTGGCATCAGTGGGAACGCTGGGGGAGGATTTCCTATCTGGTGACTTAGAAAGGAAAGAAACTAGTAGAGGTTTAGTGCAGCCCACCCTCTTCCCCTTGCATACGGCTTACAGTCATAGGACACCCCGCATTAGACCAAAGATTCTTCCCCTTTGGTCCCCACTTGGCCCACAAGCCCAGAGTCCTAAGGGGCTCAGAGGCGAGGGCTGTGTTGCCTTGTCTGAGGATTTATTTTGTACATGCCTGATATTGTGGTCCTTGCTGCAGAAAATGCTAAAACAGAAAAATAATAAAGAGCATTTTCGTTAATTCAGTTTAACTAAAAGAGGAGAGAATTTAGCTCAACAGCTAATTTTGTTGCTAAGAATTTCAAAGGATATTTTTTAAAATGCAAATGAAGAATCTCACTCACTTATTTAGGTTTTTTTCTTTTTTCTTCTTAAAGGGAAATTGACTTCCATCCCACCCATGGCTGTTAATATCACTGGCAGGAGAGGAGGGGTGCCATCGAGGGCATTAGGTCTCCTTCCTGTGTCCCTCCACTCCATGCCACATCATCAGTCCTGGTCTCCTTCAAGGAAATGACATTGTGGGCAGTGGGTTTCTTGGACAACACAGCGTAGTAGGAGAACACAGGTGCCAGCCACGGGTTCCTGAGTTTGAAGCCTGGCTCCGCCCATAACAAGCTTACGGTGACTTCCTTCATTTGTGCCTTCGTTTTCTCATCTCATCTCTTTTAGGGACTACCCTGCCTATGCAAAGCACTTAGCCTGGTCTCTGCCACATAGTAGGGATGAAGCAAAGAGAAGCTAATGTTACCATTACCTGCGGGGTGAAGATGGCTTATCAGGGCTTCTGGAAACTGTCGTCTTTCCAGAATGGTGGTTTTGGATCTTATCTGGGTCACAGACTCATTCAAAAGGGCGGTGAATACCCCAGTGCCTTTCCTCAGATAAAGGAAATACGCAGATGACACAAAAAGTTGCATGCTTTTATTGATTGCTTCCTGTAGCTCAGTGGTTTTCAGTCTGTTCCACTATGACTATCCCTTTTCAATGAGATTATGTTTTGCCTTCTCCTCCCCTCCCCTAACCTGATCTTAGTGGCACTTCTCATCTTGTTGATTGAGAAAATACCTAATGACACACAGCTACTCTGAATTCTGTAATGCTTTTAAGAGATTTTTCATTTTGTTAATCACAATAGCATCTACTACATGGATTTGAAAGGACAAGTTGTAAATACGCTATGGGCTGGATGATTGATTCCATCTGCATTTAATGCTTGGTACCGGTGAGGATTCCTTCATTGTTGGAAACCTCTCCAGTAGGCAGGTTCATGGAGTCTAAAACTGGAAGGAAGTCAAAGGACCATTCAATTCAGCTCCATTATTTTGCATAACACAGAGTCCAAAGGAGAGAAACCAACTTTTTCAAAATCACACAGCCAGATGATGTCAGAGAGGAGATCAGAACCCAGGATCCCCACAGACTAACAGCTGCCTAAAGCGGACTCTCTCTGGCAGTTCTGGGTTGGTGGAAATTCTTCCTTTTCCACCATCCAGTGGCCAGTGGTCTGTAGGGAGTGAACTGGGAAATGAAGCTTGACAAGTGACTGTAGTCTCAAAGCTAGAGTGACTGTGTAATTTATCTTCCAAACTGGGACACGTTTGAGAGTGAAACGGAGCGCTATTGATAATTATGCCAGGGCAATAGGTGTAAACCAGGACTATTCCAGGCCAGCCGGGACACGTGGTCACCCTGCTGAAAGCCCACCGAGGCTCCCCAAGGGCCTATTTCAGAGTGCTTTAAGGTCCATTCAGTGATAGGGATGGCTTGTGTGAAGGAACCGGGGCTGAGTGTCTGCCCTTCCCTGTGACCAGCTTCACGTCTTGAAAGCACAGCAAACAAGCCTGGAATTCTGGAAACTCATTAGGAATTGCTATAAACTCCTGAGAGCTTTTCAAGTCCCTATTCCCCCCTAGAGCAGCACAGGCCACCTATTCCTTAGTTCTTTCCCATCATGAGTACTAGCTCCTTGCCAGTCCCTCTGCTGGGAAACTGCAGTCACCTTCAGGGTGGCTCGGGTGGCCATGTCATCAGTGCTTGTAGACATAACAGGGGCCTGGTGTCCTGGAGGGTGTTTGGGACTGGGTGCCCTGCTGGGTAACACTGAGCAATTCTTCTTCTCTCCTTAGTCTCCTAATCTATGAAATTAGAGGTGAGACCAATTCACCATTCCACTCTGTGTTAGTCAGAGTGGGATGAGCTGTGCTGTGATAACAAATAGCCCCCAATTCTAAGTGACTTAACACAACAAAGATTTATTTCTTGCTCATGCTTTAACATGGGTGGGCAGGGACAGCTCTGCCCTTTACAGCCTCTCAGGGTCCCAGGCTCCAGAGCAGGATATGGGAAAGTGGGATTCAAGCAACAGCAACTGAATACTTTCACCTAAAAGCGACATGTGCCATTCACTTCTCTTTGGCCCCAACCAGTCATGTGGCCACACCTGACCTCGAGGAGACAGAGAAGAGTGGTCCCACCATGTGTTGAAGAGTTGGAGAATCACAATATCTGTAAATGCTCCTATGACTACTCTATCTTCAAGTTTTTCTAATTTTAAATTTACGATGAAAGAATAATTTTCTTTTTTCCCCCCTCAAATGAAATTTCATCAAGAAGCGTACAATATACAATAGATAGAATTGAAACTGATCTGGTTGAAGTGGGAGTTGATGACTTGCACCTTCACCCTCTGGTGACAACACGACAATTGCCGTGTTTTAGGAGGATCACTTGATAACACTGTAGATGACAGATTGGGGTTTGGGATGCAGGGGAGACAAATCTAGTGGCTCTTTAGAATTTTCTAGACAAGGGAGAATGAGAGCAGGACTAGAGGATGGAATGGGAGAGGGTGTATTAGTTACCCATTGCTGCATAAAAATTACCTCAAAATTAATGGCTTAAAATAATACAGTACACATTTAGTATCCCACAGTTTCTGTGGGTCAGGAGTCTGGGCAAGGCTTAGCCAGTTCCTCTGTTTTTCCCACAAAAGGTTTCCCTTTTTGCAGGGTTTCCCACCAGCTGCAGTTTAGGTATCAACCAAGCTAGTGTCATCTCGAGGTCAACTGGGGCACATTCCCCCTCCAAGGTCCCTCAGTAGTTGTTGGCAGGATTTGGTTCCTCATGAGCTGTTAGACTGAGGACCTCGGTTCCTTGCTGGCTGTTGGCTGGAGACCGCCCTCAGTTTCTTGCCCTGCACACTTCTCTCCATCGGAACAACCAGGTGAGAAGACCCAGAGAGGGAGTGTCAGCAAGATAAAAGTCACAGTCTTTTGAAACCTGATGACAGAGTCACATCCTATCACCTTTGCCACATTCTTTTGGTTTGAAATCACCAGGTCCAGCCCATATTCAAGGGATATGGATTACACAAGGATGAGCACACCAGGAGGCGGGATCATTGGGATCCAGGATAGAAGCTGCTTGTTGCAGGAGGATCTGGGCAAGGTTGGGAACACTGAACTGGTATGAAGGCGTCTGATGGGGTGTGGGGTATGGGGACAGGGAAGGAGCCAGAGAAGCCTTCAGAGCTTTAGTTTGGACAAGGATGATTGACGATGCCATTATCTGAAATGGCCATGGCAGAATGGGGAGGTAGAGGCACTGAGTTAGGCCTGGGACATTAAATGCCAACCTGGGCATGGGTCAGTCTGGGTCCCTGGACACGCAGAAACCCGGTGAAAAGGGCTTCAACTCCAGACTGGGCACCCGCACCCATCCTGCTCAATTCTCTCTTCCTCCTGTCTCTCTCTCGTGTAGAGCTTGAGCTGTCTGAAGGGATGCAGGGTGAGGTTCATAGCAGGCAGAGATGACTGAAATGGATTTAACATTCCAGCCCTTTCCGTGGAAACCACCAGGCTCTGACTCCTGCTCAGTCGTCCTCTCCTCCGCTGCTAGAACTGAGGAAGCAAAGGAGCCTCAGAGCCAGCATTTGCGTGCAGCTTTAAAAGACAATGAAAAAGACGCAAGGGCTTTTTGTGTACACAGCCAAGCCTGCCAAGCTCGACTCTCTTTGAGAAATACAAAGAGAAATACGACAAGTGGCTTATTTAACATTTTTTTTCATGTGTGTGTAAATTTCCTAAAAGGTTGACCTAAATGAGTACTTACCAAGATCTGATAGCCCAGGACAATGGAATAATCCTTTTTAATAGGATTACAGGCTGTGCTAAAAGAGACTGGCAGCTTTTAGGCTCTGCGTTATAATATGTGCTCAAGAGCAAAGGAAAACGGAGACAGAAAACAGGTTTTCTGTGTTGTTTTACACTCCCTAAACTACGAAAACCTCTAGCTCGTAGTATCCTTGACTGCCCAAACTGAGCCCCTCTGGGGTCCTCTTCCAGCACGGTCTCCAACTAGTCCTGAGTCTTTAGGCTTTTCGGGGTCTCTGTGAACTAAATGATCCCTCAGGGACAGGAGCAGGCGCATGGGCCTGATTTCCTCAAGTTGTCCTTCCCCCAAGGTCTCTTTCTATGACCATCATTTCATGTTCTTGATTCCATGGGTCAGTGGGGCACTGACTGCAGACCAGACTCAGGAAGTCTCCAGATAAGGCACTGTGTGTTGGACGTGGGCTCTGCGTAGGGCAATGATGCCAGGCATGAGTGTTCACTGTTGTGAAGTCGCCCCAGTGCTGGTTGCAGAACGTGCTGCGTTTGGGGACAGAGGTGTGTAAAGGGCTTCCCTGGCTCCATGCACCCCTCTGGGTGCTTCACTTATGTTTGGAGAGGGAGCACTGGCAGACATACAGGAGAACCTGGTCTGAATATTAAAGGAGATTCCTTCCAGAATAATGTGTTCTGTAAATGGCAAGGCCAATCAAGAAAAAAAAAGAAATTAAATTCCATCCTCACAAAGGCAGGTGAGACCCATGTCAGACCAGTAGTCAACGTTAATTAAGAAAATATTCTGCAAAAGGGACCACACTCAGTGTGCCAAAATGCCTTAAGTCAGCACTTTAAAGGCAATAAAGCTAATCTGAAAATATATTCATAATGAGTGAATGAAAAAAAATATTTTGTCAAAATTTCATTCAATTTAAGAAACACAAAGAACCTATTTTATTAGTTACCAGCTTGAATCTTCTGTATGTGTTTTTAATAAATTTTTTATCTTCAGTCAAGCACTTCATGTATCTATCAAGTCTATCAAGATGCTATCTATTCGTTTTCGAATATGCTATCTATTCGAAGTCTTGTTTTTGCGTGTGGACCTTGCTTACAGTAAAGACTGTTTCTCACTCACCGTTGGCTGGGTCCACACTCTGGGTTCTTCTTCCTTGTTATGAGAGTGGACCACACGCTGCCTCACTCACCATGACTCAAGATCAAAGGTGGATATTTGGAAGGAGACTGAGTGAGGTTATAAGTCGAATCTGAGGCCAGGAGTGGGCAGAGTTTGGGGAGCAAAGTCAACCAACTAACGAAAAAGCTTTTATTAAGCACTTGCTGTGTGCACAGCAGCATGGGGGTTACAGCAGAAGCCTGAACCAGCATGCCTGTCTCAACTGGCTCCTAGGGACAAGGATATTGGTGAGTAGATCAGCCCCCGGAGGGCAGTGATCCTGCCTGTCTTGTTTGTGGCTGTATGTCCAGTGCCTTGAATAATGTGTGGTGCTTAAAAAAATTTTCTTCAAATGATGGCATGCAACAGATAAGGAGGGTAAACAGTGTTTAGAAAAAGGAGACATTGGTTTGGGCTCGGTAGCCAGAGCTTGCACAGAAGGGGCAAATGCCCGAGCATACCTGTCCCTGTGCCTGGAATCATACTGTTCCCTCCTCACCAGGGAAATGCCCTCCCTCCCTACTAAATCCATCCAGTACTTCAAGATCCTTCAGCATTTTCTCTAAGTTATCTTCTTTGATCTTGAAGCCTAAAGAGATCTCTTACTCCTTAGAACTCCAGTGGCATTTTCTTTAAACTGCTAATAAAGCATTTATCATACATGTCAATGGAAGAAGGTGGAAAAAAATGAGCCAAGTTCTTTTTGATAATATCTCATTTAATATTTAAAATAATCCTAGGAAAAAAGGTACTATTATTATCTCTCTCTCTGGTTTTTTTTTTTTTTACAGTGGTGAATACAGGCACAAAGAAGGCTAAGAGAGACCAGAGCTGGTCAGAGATGGATCTGGAATGGTACTCAGGTCTGATGGCCTCCAGATCCCATCTCACTTTCACCAGGTCATACCGCTCTCTCCCCTTCTCTCTTCTAGCCCTCCCATCCCTGATCCTCCCCCTGACGTAGGCTTGGTCAATTCACATCTTATATCACAAGTAGATTTTAAACTTGTGGAGGGCAGTGGGCATGGCATGTCTCATTCTGCATGTTCACTACTTTGCACAAGATAGGTACTCAGACGTGTCTGCTAGATCAGTAGGGGATGAGACCAACCACATGTCCACAAAGTCTGTGGATTAGCCCTGACTGGACGCCTTCCCTGCTTCCACTGTCCAGATGAGGCCCACAGTTGCCTCGCCTTCTTGCCAACCTCCTCAGTCTCAGCTGGAGAGGCAATCCAACAAGGGAGGGCTGGGACTCAATGAGACTGGGGCTCTGTTTACAATGCATCATCATGATGATGAATCCAATGTCATATACATTTTAGAATTCTAAATTCAAATCCAACAAATACTTCCAGAGCACCATAGGCAGAAATACAAAAAGATTAAAAGAGGGTGAGAGAAATGAAAGAAGATTCTTTTACTTCCTGGGGGGTGGGAGGGTGGCAAACATGACTCGGAAATAAGGCTGGATCAGAACGTTCCTGTAGGCTGATTTAATAGCAGGACCTATGTTTCTTGGGCTCTAGCCAGCGCTGCCTGGGAGCTGTTTGGCTGAAAGCTAATAGGTTTGCCGTGATTCCCACCCAGCTGGCCTGAGCTTCCTCTTACCCAGGAGGTACATGTAGGCACATTTGTGAGGTGGCCTGTGTGTAGTTACAGGTCAGATGACATCCCTTGACACTGATGGGACTGAACTCCAAGTCTTGGCCTCCTTGAGTCTGTGCCCAGATAGCGAGGCTCTAACTACGGAATGTGACCCTGGCCCCATTAAGGACCAACAAGGGGAACCCAAGAGATCTAGTGTGAGTGGATGAAACCCGCATTCATTGATGCTGTCCTCACTCAGATCCAGTGGGCCTCCAGGCCAACAGCCGCTCAGATCTTCTGCATGTCCACTCTTGGTTTATTTTGGCTTTTGCTTGAACCTTCTGTCACTTCGGTTTCTGTTTGATTTCTAAACCAGTCTCTCCTTCTCCCATGGCTGACTTAGTCTCCTGGTTGGAAGAACTCCTCTGTGACCTCCTGGCCCTATTTATTTGCTGTTCTTCAGCTCCTGACTGCAAACCATGGCCTCAGCTCAGACTTTACGTTTAGGGAAGGAGCATCTTTACTAAAGCCAGCAGTCATGTCCCAGCCCAGCTGCAGCCTCTGTAATTACAGCCTCTTGCTAAATCGCCCTTCCTGGGTGCCCACATGCCATTGTGAGCCAGGCCATTCGTCCCGCCAGCCCTGTTCACAGCCGAGCCCGCTCTGCCCTTGAACGTTTTTGCTTGGGTCATCGAGAAAGGAATTTTCAGTGCATTTCAATTCTCTAAGACAAGTTTGCAGAGATGCTGCTGGGCTCCTTCTCAGTGATGATTTATGCATGGTGAGTGGAAAAGCGTGCTGTTCTCATTCCTTTTAAAACCAAGTAATGACCTAGAGGGAGAACATTATATCCATATCTGTATCTTTTCCTTTCTCTGTATCTGTGTCTCTTTCTCTATCTAAATCTGTGTATCTGCATCTATATTTGTATGTATAGGGTTATAATGTTGTGAATTTAGTAGTCCAGCAGAGCCTTGCCACCTATTGTCTATTATTTACATTGGACCTAGTAGAACTTGACACTTATTTGCAATGCAAAGATGCAGAGTTACATCATGCCCTTCAAGAAATACACTTGTAAATATAGGCCAACCCTTTCAAGTGGAAAAAAATATATATGGTGTTTGTCTTTGTGTTGTGGAGATGCAGATATTCAAATCACCTCAGGATAATACTCACTGGGAAAATGAGAACAACCACTAACTGAATGAACTTCGGCAAGTCCCTCAAAGGCTGAGAGCCACAGATTCTTCAGGAAAAAACCTAAAGATTTAGACCAGGTGATCTCTAAGAGAAAGCCAACTCCTATGATCAAGAAGCTTTTGATTTTTGACTGGCATCCTTTAATAAATAGTTTTTACTCCAAATCTGGTCTTACAGATTCTTCTTAGGAAATTACAATTGCAGGTAGAAGAGCAGGTTCCTCTTGGGTCTGGGCTGTGTATCAGTCAAGGTATAGTTAGGAAACCCATGCCATGTAGTTCAGCAGAGGGAATTTAATACAAGGAATCAGTTACAAAGTGTTGGAAGCACTGCAAAGCTAAACCGGGTGGTGAGGAAACCCAAAGATTAGCCATAGCAGGAATTCACCACTATCCTTGGGCTGCAGGGACAAAGAGAGGAGAGGTCTCAGAGCACCAGATCCAGGGCTTCTGGGGGGTGATGGGACAACAGAGTGAGGGACACATCTGGTGAGAGCTGGAACTACTTTGGGGTATAGTTACTGCCACAAGTGTCACTCAAAGAGAGGGGTGGAAATGGTCTGGCCTGTTCTTGCCCCTTGCCCGCCAACTGATCCTGGAAGCTAATGGAAGCCAGAGGGCAAGTGATTCTGGATGCGTTGTTGGCAGAGATTCCCTGTATAATACAGGGCAGGCAAGTGAGGGGCCGGGGTGGGCCCCAGGGCAGTAAGCAGCTGACTGGCACAGGCGAGCTGGGAAACCCACTTTAAAGCCTTTAGGAATCCCACCCTGCCTGGCTGTGCAAGGACCCGGCTGCCTGAGATGGGGGCTCAGGTGTGGAGAGATGTTTCTTAGGCCTTTTCAACCCCTATCACCTCACATTTGGATTGAGCTAGTAAGCAACTTCTAGGTTCTCAGTTATAACAGATTTGTGAGATTTCCAACCAGTAACTATAATTTCTGATTACCTACTATGCGCCAAGCAGTCTGTATACAATATCTCCTTCTATCCGCTGACTAGTGTGCTTGGAAGATACAAACCCTCCTATTTTATAGATGAAGAAAATAAGGCCAGTGAGATGGAGCAACGTGCCCAAGGGCCACAGCTGGTTGTGTAGGAGGCGGGATTGAACCCAGGGCGTTCTGTCTCTAAAGCTCTCTCTCAAAGAAGGGCGAGGTCAAGTCCAGCGGAGCTCACTGTTTTGTTAGCGCTGTCCGTTTGGTTTCTGGAAGTGAGAGCTTTGAAATGCCAGGACGCAGAAGCAATAGTGAACACTCAGGAGGAGAATGACCAGGGGGCCTCAAACCTTCTGAGCAGCGTCCCCCTGGAGGCAGTACCCTCCCCGCCAGCCCTCACATCCTGGGTCTTCAGGCTTCCAGTTCTTCCTGGCAGCCTGTGGGGCTCATGTGCTTCTTGGCCCCTATAGCCAGATTTCCTTACTTATAGAATCACACTCGGCTGGTAAACGTGACTGTGGAAAATAGGATATTACGGGTGCTGTTTGGAAGAAGTTGCTGAGTAAGGCCATTAAAGCCAAGAGTAAAAATGTGGTGGGGGAGATAATGGATCATTTCTGCCCCTCTGAGAGACAGAAGGCTGGTGGCGATGACAGTGCAGAGCAGGAGCCTCAAGCAGGCGAAGGTGGAGAAGGGCCGGGATGGAAAACGAATTATGCTGAGTGGTAGATGGAAACCAGCAGATGAGTCCCAGCAGCTGATGGTCTGGGACGTTAAGGCAAGAGGCAAGTGGACTGCTGTCTGGAATGCAGAGAACCCAGGGTCCACGGGCTCGTGCATCCTTCCCGCAGCAAGAGAAAGTTGGGATGAGGATGAAGGGGATATAGATTAGGACTCTGCCTGGATGAAGCATCCAGGAATATTCAGGAATACTTAGGAAGCATTCAGGAATTCGAACAGGGTTCAACACTTTTGAGTGGGGTCCCCATAAATAGGATACCTCACTTCACTGTTTCTTTTTTAAATTGATTAATAGTATTAATAATACTTATAGGGCAGAGATGAGGATCAAGTGAGGTTACTGATATAAAATTGCTTTATTAATGGGTAAAAACTGCAAAGTTACTTCTGAATATGTCTCCGCCACACTTGCCCTAAAATTGCTTCTCTTAATGGTGTTCAGAGTGTGTGAGGTGACATATCATCACATGCTAGTCAGCCCCAAACTAGCCTTTGACACATTTTACAAGAGATGTGGCCAAGCGAGAGGATGTGTGGAGGACTGCCCCCAGACATGGTGGCGAGCCCAGCAGTGGTTGGGGGCAAGGGGCCCAAGGGCATGAAGGACCACATAAGCTAGGTGATGTGCGTCAGAGTGGAGAGCTTGACAGTATTAAACAGTCTGTGCAGCTGTACAGGACACAATTATCACCAGTGCTTAGACATTTCAGAAAGGTAGATTTTAGTGCAATTGAAGGAAGACTTACAAATAATTTGAGTTACCCAACCTTTGGATGGGCTACCTTGTGAAGCAGTGAGTTCCCTACCATTGGAGATACGCAAGCTGAGGCTGAATATTATGGAAAAGATACTTGCCTACAGCACTGAGATGTCTAGATGGTGTCAGAGACCTCTTGTAACTGTAACTTACTGTCATTTTTTTTTTCTGACTCTGCTTCTCATTAAGGATCACCTTGGTGGATAGGAAGTGATCCAGGCAAAGAAGGCATAGGGACCCCAAGGGGGCTGGATTCACTCTCTAAAATCAGCCTGGAGCTTTCACTTGAGGCAACACTAGTGACGGTGGCATCCCAGGCTGCTGGGACTAATGATAAGAGCTTTTCTACCTCTCTGATACACATTCCCCACCCCTGCTCCAAATGGCTTTTATGTCTATCACAGCTTATCTTTACAAATATTCCAGGGAATAAAGTAGGCAGGTAGTAACATTCCCATTTAACATGTGGGCGACCAGGGAGCAGGAAAACATATGACTTCAAATTGCAGGCTGGAGTTGGCTGGGTTTGAGGGGGTCAGTTATTCCAAACCTTTCATTTTACAGACCTGGTCCACAGGTCAGCACTGTGGACCCGCAGGGAGGATCTACCATGGCTCCCGCTGAGGCAGTCAGATCAAAGAAAGCCCCTGGACCCTCTTTCCTGGCCTGATGCCCCATCCTGAGCCTTTGTGGGAAATATTCCAGGTAAATGGAGAATTTCTGGAGCCCAGCAGAACTTGAGGCCTGGTGGAGAAGGAGCCACAGATGATTGGTTGACCACCAGCACAGTCCATGGTGCTTTCCTGTGCTCTGTGAGGGGGTAGAAAAGCCACACACTGTGCCCTCTGACCTTTGGGTGATGGCTGAAGCAGCAGGTTGGGGACCAATCCGCCATGCTGCATGGTGTCATCACTGTAATTACATCAAGAACAAGTTTTCTACTTGAAAAAGGAACAGGAGTACAAGAGGCACCTCCCGCCGAAACAACAGCCACGCTGGCCGTACCTGCCGCTCCTGCTGCCGCTGCCGCGGGTGCCAGGCGTCCTGGCGCTGGCCGGCTTGGTGGACCTCGCCAGGCAGAATGGGCAGGGAGGCCTCCCCTCTCTGCCCCCAGGACTGACCCAGGGATGCATGTTTCCTCCAGTCCCTTTGCAGCCTGATCAGAGAGAGAGACAGGGAGGTCAGAGGAAAGGGTAAGATGTGTCCTCCAGAGGAACCGGCCAGATGGTGACATCCAGGAACCCTCAGAAATGTGCCTTCAGGAGGATGGCGCAGTGTTTCTATCCTGAGATCGTGAAATGAAGGAGAGAAAAAGATGTTATCCACGATGTAGTTTATATTTATATTTTATATATACTATTCCTGTTTTTTTCTTCTCAGAATGGGTAAATAATATCAGCAAGATGAACCGGGTCCTGAGTGAGTGGCTGAGTGGGCTGGTAGTGTTCCTGGAAAGGTACACAGGGAGATAGGGCACAGTGAGGGGACACTGCGTGCCTTCCTGGGTGTGCCTGTGAGGCCAGGTGCCAAGGACAGTTGGAGGGGGCTGGGGGGGAGAGTGCCCAAGACAAAGTTCCAGCTTCCTTGAGAGAGCTCAGTGCAGCTAGGAAGAAAGCGCCTTGGATTGCGAGTTGAGAGACCGGGATTTGACTCTGGCCCTATAGCTCCCTCACTCACTAGCCTGGGGCTTAAACTCTTTGAGTTCCGGTGTGCTCATCTATACAGCAGAATAGTGCAGTTCCACTATTTACGTCACAAGGTGGTTGTGAGGATTATATGATGTACAACACGCAAAATATTTTTCAGGTGCATACATAGCTTAAGTGTTTGATAACTATTATAAAACATATAAAAACTGTGCTATTATCTGTTTCCTTCTACCAATCAAATGCAGTTCAATTCAGTGACCTTCCACATGTATTAAGGACCCAACATGTACAAATTGTGCTTACTTCTGTGAGACATGCCATTTGGAAAAAGCTGGAAGGACCTGGTCCTTCCCTTAAGAGGTTTAATATTTAGGGGGTAGGTGTGGGGGAATACAGGCACGTCCATGCTGGCTACAACGCTGGGCAGAGGGTGGCCCTCGGCACAATGGCCACAGTCACAAAAAGCTATGGGAGAGTTCATGAAGAGCTGAAGCTCTGGTGGGACGAGGATGCCTGGATGCGCAGGGAGTTCTCTGGACTGGCTTTGAAGGCTGAGGGGGAAGTGCTGGGCTTGGGGCTGGAAAGAATTCCTGGGAGCGAGAAGGGAAGCAGCCACAGCAAGGGCGTGGCTGGAAGGCATCTTTGTTCAGGGCCGCCAGCATGGTGTCCTCCTGGGGCTGCCAGAAGGATGGAAGAACCATTTCCTGGATCTCCAGCCTCTCACCAGCAGCTCGGTGGCAGTGTCTCCCCAGTCTCCTGACCAGATGTAAACGTGGAGGGCACTCTTGCTCGCCTGAGACACGGTGGGCATTTGAGAGCTGACCCTGGTAAGTGGGTTTTCAGCTGAGTCCCTAAGATCTGGATTTTGTATCCTGTTTCTGCTTCTTGCGGACTGTCTGCCCCTGGGTCTCAGTTTCCCCTCCTGTCACACATACGTCATAGTGCTTGTTGTAGGACTAAATACATAAAACATGACCACGCATGTAAAAAAGGTGATGCATAAATGTTAATTCCCTTTGAGAAGACCAAAAATAAGGGTGTGAGAAACTCGCATAGAATACGCTGACCAGCAGTGAGACTCTCCTTATTCTCAGGAAGGTGTCCATGAGCTCTATTGCTCACCTAGGAGTTTTCTTTGCCGTCTGTTGAAAGTTATAACTTTCAGTTTACAGAGAAGCCCGTTAGAAGGTGCAATTATTTGCAAAATTAATTTTAAGCACTTGAACTGGTTGCCAAGGACAGTAGAAATGGGGAGGTCATTATTTTTTTTCTCTCGTGATGTTTTGGGGACAATTTTTCAATGGATGAGCATTTTATTAAAAAAGGGAGCAGATACTTTTCTCTCATCCGCAAACTCTGCCTAGGTAGCAAAAAAGCCACTCCAGTTCCACGTGCAAACGCTGCGGATACTTTGCTCTAGAATTCCACACACATCAAATGCATCGCATGAAATTTCCTTCCCAGCTCTGAGAGAGAAAATAGAGAGGATCCCAGACTGGCTCCTGGATCCCATCCAAGATATTTTAAATATTCAATATGACATAATATGACAGGGGTGTTTTATTCCCCCAGGGCTTGGAGAGGGAAATTCCTGACCGTATAATTATATTCTGACCTCCTGAAATTTACCCTGCTCTTGCACGTTGCATGAGTAGTACTATTCTTTCTCTCCTGACTGCGAGCCTTGTGTTGGATGGAAGGAAAAGGGAGCGTTCTCATTTTATCCACCTCTCCCTGGCCCAGGTGGCAGGTTTCTACATTAACAGTGGCAGGCTTCTCTATCTTGCAAGGATTTAGGGCATCTTCTGTCTGATGTTAGGTGTACTCTGAACTTAAGGAATTGTAATGGAGCAAAGCAACAAGCCCCTGGTGATATAAGAGCAGGCTTGCATGCCTGAAATGCAGGCTGCGAATCAGGACCCGAATGAACATCTCGACAGACAGCACAACTTGTCCAGATGTAACAACTGCGATTTTTAGAGTCAGGTACCAACCAGGCTGGAAAAAGAGAGAGGTGGAATTCGGTTAAATAAAGGTTGGCTATGCTTGCATTTGACCACATACAGCTTGTTCTTAAAATAACTGCACACTTAGATTTCAATTGTTTTTTATGTTTGGCTTTGTTTACATTTGTGGGTTTTTTTCAAGTAATGCTTTCAAAGGAGAATTTATGCCTGTAATTGCATCCTTAACAAAACTGGCTAATCACCCAATTAAAACAAACATTTCTAAAATAGGTAAAGTGAAAAATAGGTTGTTTTCATTACTACCTTAGATTGTTTCAGTGAATAACACTCGTGACCTCCTTGAGATGGACTTACTCGTTGCAGGTGGAGAAAATTCTGCAGAAACAGAGGCAGCACAAGCTGAACTCCAGCCGTGCTTGTGAGATCCACAGATTCTTCAGTACTAGGGGACTTTTTCTTTTTTAGGAGACTGTTTCCCTGACGTCATTTTAAATTTGTAATATGTTCATAAATACGAGATATTTTAGGAATAAAGTTGTAGTAATAGATTAAGCCTCCAGTATGCTTTATTTTCCATTCCTTCTCTTTCTTCTCCGGATTCCCCCAATAGAGGAAATCACTACATTCAATGTAAAGCCTTTTTAACAGATATATAAATATTAAATCTGTTGTGTGTTTTCTAACTGTACCTATTCCATAACTTGCTTTTTTCATTTAATGATATATGTAAGAGTTCTTTCCATGACAAAACCTAAAGGCTTATCTCCTTTAGAAAAACAGTGCATTGAGTTCCACAGTATAAATAGACCATAGCTTATCAAGTCATTTTCTTATTGATGGACATTTACGATGTTTTAAACTTTTTCCTACTATATGCAATGAAAATTCTTGTCTGTGCCATTTTGCATCTATGACAAGTATTTTTCTAGGGAAGGTACCTAGAAGTGAAATTTCTGGGTTGAAGAATATGGATATTTTAAATTTTAATAGAAACTGCCTAATTTATCTCTAAAAATGTTGTACCAATTTATACTCCCATCAACAGTGTTTGAGAACCTGTTTCTGCACACCTGAGCCAATGCTTGCTATTATTACTATTTTAATATTTTATAAACTGATCAGTGAAAGTGATATCTCGTTCTTTTAATTTGCCTTTCAATTTGGTTACCAATGAGATTAAGCAAGTTTGCATTTGCCAAGATCTCTTTGAAGCTGAATTTTTAAATTATATTTTATTTTAATAGACAAGTGCATGTCCATGGTATAAAAAGCCAAATAGTGCTAAAAGGGTTATAATAAAAAGAAAATATCAGCTCTCTGATTCCCTCCTTTTTCTGTTGTTTTTTGCCGGAAAGACAAAACCCTTCAAATTTTATGATTGTTTCTGCTGGTTTTTGCTTTCATATTTCTAAATAATGTGCATGCATTGCTATCTTTTGATTCTTCATTTTTTTTTTTTTTTTTTTTTTTTTTGTGAGGAGGACCAGCCCTGAGCTAACATCCAATGCCAATCCTCCTCTTTTTTTGCTGAGGAAGACTGGCCCTGGGCTAACATCCATGCCCATCTTCCTCTACTTTATATGGGACGCCGCCACAGCATGGCCTAACAAGCGGTGCGTCGGTGCGCACCCGGGATCCGAACCGGCGAACCCCGGGCCACCGCAGCGGAACGTGCGCACTTAACCACCTGCGCCACCGGGCTGGCCTCCTGATTCTTCATTTTTGTGTATTATTTAAAGACTTCTGAGGCAAAAGCCACAAATTTTCTGGCCTAAATTCATTCTCCCTTTCATGCTTAGCCACAGATCCCTATATTGTAGGGAATGATGTTTCCAGCTAAAGAACTATGTTTTCCTAGCTCCCTTATAGATAGGGTAGTTGATGATTTGCATGTGGAAGTTATTTAAAAGGAAAAGCTCTTTAGAGGAAACTGACTCAGTTGGCATGTAGGTGAATTTTGGCTTTCTCCCTTTCCTCCTTCTTGCTTGGAACACAGATATTATGACTGGTGCTTGAGTGGTTATCATGTGACCATGAAACAAATGGGAAGATTGAATTGTCACACTAACGATGATGGAGCAGTAAGGCTGGCCCGGTGTTGTAGTTGTTAAGTTGGTGCACTCTACTTCGGCGGCCAGGGGTTTGTGGGTTTGGATCCTGGGTGTGGACCTATACGCTGCTCATCAAGCCATGCTGTGGTGGTGTCGCACATACAAAATAGAGGAAGGAAGATTAGCACGGATGTTAGCTCAGCGACAATCTTCCTCAAGCGAAAAGAGGAAGATTGGTAATAGGTATTAGCCCACGGCCAATCTTCTTCACCAAAAAAAAAAAAAAAAGATGATGGAGCAGAAAAAGACAAAAAATCTAGACCTTTGCTTTCCATGGAACTTCTCCATCCACTTAACCTTGACTTTCTTATACTCTGCTCCTCATTTACTAGTTTCCCACCTGCATTTTAATTTCATGTACTACGCTCACATTTAAAGATGTTCCCTAGTTTTAAAGAAAATGGAAATTTTGGTCCTGTTTCATTTTCTTCATGTAGTTTAATGGTTATTTTTGAAGGCTAAAAGGCAAAAATGCCTTTTCTTCTTTCTGAAGAAGTTGGTAGAATTTCTAGTTCTACCAACTAGAAATTTGGTATATTTTTAATGTTCTTATGCATATTGTAAATTGCTTTCTGTAAAGGTTAGGTCCTTCCACACTCCCAGCAGTTGTGTATCAACATATCTATCTTAATTAATGCTATCAACATTAAATGTTATCATTTTTAAAAAATGTTTGCCAATTTGGTAGGCTAAAATGACCTTTTATTACTTTTTGAAAATTTCTTTTATTACTAGTGAGATTTAAACATTAAAAAATCTCATTATTAGTCTTTTATGTTTCTTCTTTTGTGAACTTTATTTCTCTCATTTTTTCATCTTTTTTTTACTTTCCATTTTTATCTTTAGTATTTTCGTTTTTTTTTTTTTTTGTGAGGAAGATCGGCCCTGAGCTAACATCTGCCAATCCTCTTCTTTTTGCTGAGGAAGCCTGGCCCTGGGCTAACATCTGTGCCCATCTTCCTCCACTTTATATGGGACGCCGCCACAGCATGGCTTGCCAAGTGGTGCGTCAGTGCGTGCCCAGGATCCAAACCGGTGAACCCCAGGCGGCCGCAGCGGAGTGCACACACTTAACGGCTTGTGCCACTGGGCCGGCCCTCATATTGTTTTTTAAGAACTATTTATATATTCGTGTCATTAGCCTTTTCTTTTTTCTTTTTTTTGTGAGGTAGATCAGCTCTGAGCTAACATCCGTGCTAATCCTCCTCTTTTTGCTGAGGAAGACGGGCTCTGAGCTAACATCCATTGCCAATCCTCCTCCTTTTTTTTTCCCCCAAAGCCCCAGTAGATAGTTGTATGTTATAGTTGCACATCCTGCTAGTAGCTGCGTGTGGGACGCGGCCTCAGCATGGCCGGAGAAGCGGTGCGTTAGTGCGCGCCTGGGATCTGAACCTGGGCCGCCAGTAGGGGAGCGCGAACACTTAACCGCTAAGCCACGGGGCCGGCCGTCATTAGCCTTTCCTTATTCAATTTTTTACAAATATTTCTCTTCAATTTTTCACTTGTGTTTTCATTTTGTATATTATTATTTTTGGCATAAGCAAGTTTATATTTTATATAGTTACATTTATTAGTATTTCCTCTGTGATTTCTTCTATTGCTTTTTTGTTTAGAAGATATTTTTCTCATTTAGAGAGCTTTATTTACCTATGTTTTCTCCTAATTGTCTTTACCTTCAATGCTTTAATATACCCAGAATTTATTTTGATGTGTGTATATACTAAGATTTCATTTGTTTTTTAAGTAGTTTAACATTTTTGCTACATCTTTTATCAACTAACAAAACCCTTCGCATTGCCTGGTACTACCTCCTTTAACAATGAATAACTTCTCGCTTATTTTCAGACTACCAATTCAGTTTCTCTGGGCTGTGTCTTGGTTGTTTGGCCAATGTCATGGTTATTAAATTTTTTATAAGACATTTTAGTATCTGTTAGGGCAAGTGAATACCTCATTACTCTTTTCTCCCAAATATAGCTGTTTGTTTTCTGTTTGTTTCTAGAAGAATTTAAAATCATTTTGGCAAATATTCAAAATATCTAAATGGAATTTTGATTTAGACTGTATTAATCTTATTCCTTATTTTTATGAAATGTTAAAATATTGGAAAAATTCTGTTTTCGCATCCAGGAACATTATTTACAAATCTTTTATCTATCTCCAATTATATAGTTTCCCTTATATAGAGTCCTTGCATATCTTTTTAGGCTTTTTTTGTAGGTGATATTTTTTGCTTACTTCTGTAAATGTAATTCTATTTCCATTAAATCTTTTAAATGATTATTGCTGGCATATAGGAAATCTGATTTTTTTTCACATTTTACATTGCATATGGCCACTTATGGAACACAAATTCTAAAAGTTTTAAATTGATTCTCTAGTGTTTGCTTGGATACAATTACATTTCAAATGGGGCCATCTTTTAGCTTGTAATAGTTTTATTAATTGCTCCTGAACTATATACCTGAATCTTTTTTATACTGCCATACTATTGTGGAGGGTGGGGCTATGAGAGGGTCTTGAATGAAGCTCTCATCAACAAGGAGAGGCTAGAATTAAGTCTTGAAGGAAGATTAAAACTCTGTCAAGATGAACAGGATGAGCGCATTCCAAGCAGAGGGAATATCATATGCAAAGACACAAATGCATGAAAAGCCAGATCTGTTAGGGAGATTGTCAGTAGTTTGCTGTGGCTGGATACAGAAGGTATGAAGCAAGTCTGAATCCCTTACTGCACGCTCTCCTTCCCGACCTTGCTTGACCTTTTCATTCTGGTCCCATCTCCTACCACTTCTCAGCATATAATCTATGAGCTGGCCACAGCACGCTTCTTGATATTCAAACTGTCTTTCCTGGTTACGTTCATGTCACAAATGCCTACTCAACCTTTAACCCCCTATGCAATAATTTTCTGGGTCCCCAATGCTAAATAAAGCAATGATTAGTACTACAGTAACATACTTTTCACAAATTTTAACATATCTCTCTCCCATCCTAACTAGTGTGTAAAAACTTTCTTACTTATCTTTCTATCTTCTAGCATCTAGCAAATGTCTGGCACATAAAAGGCAGAATTAAATAGAATTTAGGCTTTTAGCATTAGAAAAGATTTTCCAGTTGCCTATTCTACATGTGATATTTCTTTCCTAGATTTAATTATCCTAATTGAAACCCGACATTTTATATTACTTGTTATTCTTCTCTAGCCTTCTTATCAGATTCCTGTTGTTTATGGCATTCCACATTGTTTATCAGACATTGGCTTCTGAAATGTTGCTTCTAGCCTGTGAGGTAGAAGGAGCCAGAAAATTTCTTATTATTTTTCTAAACATGAGAGAGACAAGATTCGTGTATTAGGGAAGCCAGGAGGAAAAGTTAATGAAATGTCTGTTCCCAGCACGGACGGAGGGCAGCTCATTATAGAGCACTAGGAAAAACCAAAGGACTTGGAGTTTTTTTTTTCTTTTTGCTTTTTTAGTTTTTGCTTTTAGGAAGGAGTTCCATTTTTTTGTTCAAGTAACCAAAATAAAGGCCTCCTGTGAAATAAAGAGGGGAAGGTATTTTCTTGAGAATTTCTTTAAGAAGAGAAATTTCTAATCAGCTATTTCTGACACATATACTCGAAATCCTGTGTTATCCTATCTGCAAATTTTGGGAAAAATGAAGTTGAGAGGTCTAGCACTGAGTCAAAGGCATATCTATATCTATATATTTTTTAACATGATAAGTTGGCATTATAGATGTGTCTAAATAAGACACATAGATTGGTTCAAAATAGATACATTAAATCAAGTGATTGTCATCTCCACCCAGTGCCGAGAAACAGCTGGGCTGGATCTTGGCTTGAGCCTGACGTCTGTTTTGGAGCTCAACTCGAGGAAGCTGGCTTCATCCTGATGTTGGTTAATTCTTCCTTCTGGGAGGCAGAGCAGGCTGTTGAGGTTGCTGGCTCAGTGGACTGCCCTGGAAGATGGAGGAGTGAGTGGTGACACAGGGTGACCAAATGCAGATGGAACTGGAGACTGAGTGCAGAGTCACGTCCGTGGAGGGGCCAGGTCAGACTCAAGGCACAGACGAGAAACAGCGAGAGGTGAGGCGCATGTTGCAGTAGGACCAAAGGACCAGGGCTCCTCTTGGGACTGGGCCTGGGGCCCACAACGCCCTCCTGATGACCACAGGCTCTAAGGTGTGATGTCAGGCTTTGAATGGAAAGATGCTGGTTGGTGCCTGGGCAGATTGATGGCCATGCTCTTAATTCTTCACCATGCCCTTGATGAAGATATTAAATCACATCGGTCTTATGGACCCACTGCAAGGGGCATTGTGCTGTTTAAACTAGATGAGAGGTACTTGAGTTCATTGTACTTGGGGTGAGTGTTTACCCAGCTGCTTCACGTTAAATTAAGTGAGCAAAATAAAAGGAGGCAAGAAGGGACTAATGTGGACTCAATTTCTTACCTATTTATACTCAGTGTTATCAAATGTAGTCATCTGGATTTCCCGACTGAGGGCTGGTTATTAGCCACAAATTTGAAAATTGAGGATGGATTATCTTATGATCAGAGCAAAAGCATAAGCAGTTAACCTGGCAGCTAGAGAAGAAAGAGAAAAGCTATAAAAGGAAGACACGTTCCTACCAAGCTCCCAGGGAGGTGGAGAAGAAGCCAGCAGTTTCAGACTTCAAAGCTGCGATGATATCACTCGATGACCTCATCTGTCATTTATTAATAACAGTGGGAATTGCTAACATTTACTGGCTTATTTATGCCAGCCACTCTTCCAAGTAGTTTGCACGAGTAAACTTCGTTAATCTTCACAAAACCCCTCAGAGTTACTATGATTCTGTTCTGCAGGTGAGGAACTCGAGGGTCAGGGGGTTAAGAAACTTGTCCAAGGTCACACAGTCGGTAAATGGGAAAGCCAGAATCAGGCTCGGCGCTAAAAACTTTTCATACATTCTTTTATTTAAACATCTCATAAGAGAGGTGGTATTAATTATCTTCATTTTATAAATTTGGAAATCAGGTTTCAGAGAGGTAATGTAAGCTGCCAGAGGTCACGTTGTAAATACAATGATGGAGCCAGCAGTCAAAACTGGGTCTGCGCTACCATCTGACGTGGCCCATGGAGAAGCACACACTGTCGTTCCTGTGGTATTCAGGCCAAAAATACATAACTGGAGTCTAAGCTTGAGGGGACAGTCAGACAAGTCTGCACTGGGGGACATTCAGCCAAAAAACTGGACCAGGCTCCTCAAAAGCGCCAGTGTCACGAATGACAAAGACGATGGGAACGCTAGATTAAAAGAGAGGGGCACGCACGCCAGCCAGATGTAGTGTTGATTCTGGACGAGCCTACGTTAAAAACACCTCGTGTATCAAGGAGGGCACTGGGGCAGTTGGGGAGATTTGAATACCAGTGGTTTATTAGACAACAGTATAGTCTTAGTGTTATATGTCCCCAAGAGACACTTGTTGAGATATTTGGGAGTTCAGTGTCATTATGTCCACAATTACCTCTCAAATGGTTTAGGCAAAAAAAAAAAGTGTGTATATGTGTGTGAGTGTGTGTGGAGGTACCTATACATAGACAAACACATTCATGTTTGTGGAGGGAGAGAGAGAGGAAGCCGATGTGCCAGAATTTTAATTGAATTGATGAATTCAGGTGAAATGGACATGAGTGCGTTCGTTGTACTACTCCTACAACTTTTCTGTAGGTTTGGATTTTTCACAGTATAAAAGTTGGGGGAAAATGTCCATGTCTGTCTGGCTCCCCAACTCCACTTCTCAACCTCTACTCTAAACTGTCTGCTGAAGTCAGTACTAATGATCTGAGCCACCGGGAGAAATATGGGTCCTTGTCACCTCTAACATTGTTTAATATTTACTGTGTATTCAATCGGCAAATGTTTTATTGAGCATTTACTATATATATCAGCAGCACCTCCCCCCAGACCTGAGGATAAAATAATGATAAAGCAAAGTCTCTCACCTTGTGGAGATGGGAAAACCAGTCTAGCAGACAGATAATAAATAGTTATGTGAATAAATGTTTAATGTCATTTCAGCCAGAGATAAAACAGGAAAGAACTCAGAGAGTGATGGAGAGAGATGTACGGCTATTTAGGTAAGTGTGGTCAAGGAGGTGACCTCTGAGAAGCTGACTTTTGGATTAAAACTTGAATGAAATGGGGGAGCAAGTCCAGGGCAGGTGTGGAAGTCTGATCCATGAAGAACCAGTGCAAATGTCCCCCAATGAGCCACTCTGGGAGCTGTCCACGCACTTCCCATCTCATTTCATCTTGCTATAATCGATCTCCATTTTTGTTTTGTTTTTGTTTATTTTTAAAAATACGTGATATGCTTTAGCAAAATTCCCTTAGAAAGAGCATAAAATGACATTTTCCCTTAAGATGCAATCTTTTGTTTTTCAGAAAATGAAGGCAAAGAAATAGAAGTACAGTACTGTTGAAAGACATTCAGGCGCAAGAAATGTCACATTGCTTTCCCTTTTAAAAGTAAAGCTAATAGATTCTTTCTTCATGTTCCAAGTTGGGAGAGAAATACAGTTCCAGTCACTTTCACCAGATCTGCTTTAATCCGCCAGGTCATATAGATCCGTCTAGAGACGCACACGCCACAGGCCACTTGAGGAGCTGGCTCTGCGTTTGAGTCATCTTTCCTCACCTGGCACGCTCTGCCCTTAGACCCACCCCCTCCACCATTTTTGTATTGATTTGAAACAGCACTTTACACACTATGTTGGTCAATCATATCTGTTGTAGACAAATATTCTTCCCAGTCATTCATCCTTCAGTTTTGTCCACTGTGATAATTGCTGCATACACTGTTTTCATCTTTATGCCCTAAAACCTACCACCCATTTGTTTATTGACTTCAGCCTTTGACAATCTACTTTGAAGGTTATAGAAATAATCGCCTATGCTTTTTTTCTAGAATTTTTGTTTTGTTTATTACAATTAAATCTCAAATTCATTTATAATTAATGATAATGTTTAATGATATATAATTAATGTTGATATATGGTAAGAGACTTGGATCTAATTTTATTTTATTTTACTTCAAACAACTCCATAAATTTGTTGAGGATCAATAAGGACAAATGCAAAGAAATAGAATTTTTATAGTACAGTCTCTTTTGTCTTAATTGTCATATTTATAACAAAATCTTGTATAAAGAGAATTCGTTGTAGGGTAATTTATGTTTAAAGACTTTGAAGTCTTTTCAGGGAAATAATGCTTGAGGCCTATAATCATGCGTGAACTATTAACAGGACACAAATAGTTTTCAGTCCTTGGAAATAAAGCAATAAAGTCAGGAGCACTCAGTAAAGAGACGATCAGTGAGTGTTGATGCTATTAGCAGGTCACAGAAAACAGTCAAGTTTCCTTGACTCTCCTTTGTTGCCTAGAAACTTTGCAAGACTTCCATTCTTTGCAAATTTAAGGAAGTACTTATAATCTTTTAAAAATCATTTTAAGATATTATACAGGGTAAGAGACATTATTTTGTGTGCCTGGTCTTATATCCAAATTATCAGAATACTTTTTCTTTTATTGAAAAAGTGTTTTAGGGGCCAGCCCCGTGGCGCAAGTGGTTAAGTGCGCGTGCTCCACTGCGGCGGCCCGGGGTTTGATGGTTCGGATCCCGGGTGCGCACCGACGCACCCCTTGTCAAGCCACGCTGTGGCGGCGTCCCATATAAAGTGGAGGAAGATGGGCATGGATGTTAGCCCAGGGCCGGTCTTCCTCAGCAAAAAGAGGAGGATTGGCAGATGTTAGCTCAGGGCTGATCTTCCTCACAAAAAGAAAAAACACTTTAGAGGCCAGCCCCACGGCATAGCAGTTAAGTGCGCGCACTCCGCTGCTGGTGGCCCAGGTTTGGATCCCGGGCACGCAGCGAGGCACCGCTTGTCAGGCCATGCTGAGGTGGCATCCCATATAAAGTGGAGGAAAATCGGCAGGGCCAGTCTTCCTCAGCAAAAAGAGGAGGATTGGCATGGATGTTAGCTCAGGGCTGATCTTCCTAAAAAAAAAAATTAGAGAGCGTTTTATTTATTCTTGTAGACATTGCAACACACACTCCATGGAGATCAAGAGACTACAAACACTGGAAAATAAAAGTGGCTCATATTACCACCATGTAGAGATACTTAATGTGATTCATTTTGTGGTTTAGGTCATTTAAGAAAATGAGATTTGGAGGGATTAGTAATTGCCCATTTGCTACTCTTAGATGCGATGTTCAAAATATTTAACAACTTGATATTCAATCAAAACCAGTACCTGAGCAATCAGCGTGTTTTGTGTCCAGTCCGCTGGACAAGGTACAATACTGCCACCAGGTCCCATTGATCTTAATGTTCTTGATTATGTCTTACATACTGTTTGGTAATCTTTTATTTAACCTGACTCAGTAACACGTTGTGACATCTTTCCATGTTATTAGATGTTATTTTACTATATATATTTCAATGCATTTTTATTTAATATCTCAGAATGATTTGTGGCTTTTATATGCTCTAATTGCAATTCTCCCAAATGCATAAAAAGTACACAGAATTAAAATCACATATACTAGAATTTTGCATAATGAGAATTCGCAGTAGGGAGGGAGTATTGTAATGATGGAAACTAGTAGATACTAAGTAGATGAAACATTGTTCAAGTCTGAGCACTTTCTGTTTAAAAAAATTATCTGGTGGTTTCTCTTTGCACCAATAGAAAATGTGTGGGTGTGCACATATGTGTGTTCATAAACAAGCTACCTCTTAAGAACACTGCTTCCGCTTCTGGCCTTAGTCTCTTATAAAATAAAATGAGGAAAAAAAGAAAAGCAAAGTAAGGCAATTCAGAAGAAAAAATAGAAGTGGTTTGGTATGGAAAATTGTGTCCAGGAATTTCAACCTGTTGAAATTCCTTTCAGTTATAAAATGTACATGTTTACTTTAGAAAATCTGGAAAGTATAGAACCTTTGAACACAGAACTCAAGTGCCTGCTTGCAGGGACCTCCTTCAGCCAATGTCCAGACTCGCCCACATGGGTGCTCATAGCACCTACTGAGTTGTCTAACTCCATTTTCTTTTTTTTTAATTTAGCGGTATGTCATGGGAATTTCCTCTATCTTTAAATGCTTTTTGAAAATCAATTTTGAATGGCTGTGTAGTATTCCACGACACGGCTGTGCCTAGCTCCTTTGCTCAATCCTTTGATTTGCCAGTTAGGTGTCAGTCTCAGGGTTTGAAGGTGGTGTTGGAGCTTGCGAGGGTTGTGGTGTTGGTGTTTGGGAGGACCGTCTGCCTTTACGGGCGATCCTGCGTCTTTGACCCACCCCACGGGCAGTTCCCAGAGTGAGTGCTCTTTGCTAGCCTCCTTGGGTACGTTCACAAGCATGTAGTTCACATTCCCTTTGAAAAGCTGTTATAGATATATAAAAAAGACTGTCCTCAATATGGCCTCAAAGAGACTGGTGGGGCTTTTGGGAACCTGAGTGGATTTCGGGCTTCAAGATGAGTTTCTCTTTGAACCATACCCACTCCACACAGGCATTCCTTCTGTGTTTTCTCAGACCTGAGTCTCCGAAGTTACTTGCTGGCCTCTGCTGTCTATGCAAGTAATAAAAAATTCATTTTTATTAAGAATTTCCATATTCTGGTTTTCACTAATCAACCCCTTTCTGAACAAGGGTTGGAACAAGGGTTGCTAGTCCCAGGGTAAATGAGAAAGGAAAAACTGTGGTCAGTTGAGAAACCGCTGGCTAAACCTCCAAAGGTCCAGCGGTGGGATTTGATGATGCCATTTCTAGAATTCTGTGGCAGGGCTCTCAGTGACTTTAGACACAACCCTGCACTTTCTATAGTCAGATAGAGAACGCATGTATCTCCTGCTTTATTAAGATACAAACATCTCTCTGTAGGACAAGAAAATGTTCCAAATCCAGCTTAATCCTGATCTGACTCTTCGATGTCCGTAGGACCGTGGGTATCTAATTCAGTTTGTAAATGAGAATTCCACACGACTTTTTAGGCGTGCGTATTTTGCCTACAGTGTGGTGACTCTGGGGTACAATTAAACCCAAAGCTTAAGAAATCAGCCTGGGTCAGGCAAGATTCCTGGCAGAGATCGACATATATGGGCACGGCAGTCAGAATTTCCTTTGAACGTTACATGCACTTCTAGTTGCCTAGGTTTAAAACGATGACCACAAATGGAAAAATAGTTGAAGAACTTATTCTAACCATAAACAATGGGTAACCTAGGATATATGTGATTTAATATGAGGAGTTTATGTATTCCTAGAACCTAGCATATTCCATGACACATAATAACACAATATACATTGGTTTGAATTGAATTCTAATGTGAAAGACACGATTCAAAAAGCCAAAGTTTTAGTGTTACCCTACCTCTAAATTGTCTGATCGCTTTCTGGAGTTCAACTCCCTCATTTCTTCAACAAAGGGCTGGGAGTAGATCAGGGTTTGCCTGAGTAGAAGTCACAGGTCACTGCTTACTTTTCTGCTGTGTCCCAAATAGCTTTCGAACCTTCCTCAGCACTGAGTTCCAGGAAGCCGCTGTCGACAGAACTGGCACAAGTTGAACCCAGTTTCCCAAATCTAGACTAAATCAACTCAATGGCCCCTTCCATCACTTTCTTTCTATGGTCTATCATTTGGAATGGTAAATTCTCATTTCTTATACCGATATTTTGTTTATTTGTCAGTTTTCTAGCTTTTAGGGAGAAGGATGATTCCTTCAGTGTCTAAGGAGATGGCTTCTGAATTTTAGCTCCAGATTCTTCCTAGAGAGATCAGAGGGCTCTTGACTTCCTTGCTCTCCACTTCACCTTGGTGATTCGCCCTTGATAACAATCTCATTCTTGATGTTTACTTATGTTATCTTAGGACAGTGAGTCTCAACCCATGACCACATCGGTTGAGACACTGGGAGCCAGGCTGAGGAGCAACCCAGCTAAAGTGAAATCATCCCATGTGCTTTCTAAGTAGAAGAAAAAAATGAATTGAGTATATAGAATTCCTTTTAAATTTTAAGTACTCACATTTTGTCTTAAAGCCTTGATACCTTCTACTGTTTGCTTAAACTAATATCTAGTCTGAAAGGGTTATAATTTAATTTAACACAAAAATATCTACAGGAATTTGGTTATTACAAATTTCATATATTAGTGTTTAAAAATGTTTCAAAAAGCACATTCCAGGTGCTTTGCAGTTAACATGTTTGAGAATCATTTCCCTGGATTATTTGCTTTTGGAAATCAGAGGCCATGCTCAGATGAGCTTTGAACCAGAGTGAGCATCACAATTCTTCCAACTGCTCTCTGCCTGAGAGTGGACCAGTCTCCAGCTTAGCGGTTTTGGATTGGGGCTGGAGCTGAGAGGACAAGGTGTTCATTGTGTCTCAGAAGCAGGAGATCCCATTCAGTCACTATGACTTTTCTGGTTACAGAAGTTATGACTGCCCCCAAGGGAAGATTATTGCCAGCCCTAGCCAGGTCACAGGTGTCTATAGATGGGACAGTCACCTCCAGGTTCAACCCTGAGACATTAGGAGGTGCTCTTTCCCTTATCCCACCACCATAGTGAGGGACGTTGCCAATAGTCTATGGCGTCAACCTTCATGGTCTAGGAGTTTAGGCTCCTAATCCCTGGCAGAAGTACAGATTCAAGAACTCCCTAACTTCCATCATTTGTGGCCCCAAGTATCTGTAATGATTTCTTTTCCAAGCCCTGAATGCCAACTGGAAAATTTGTTACAAAAAAGTGGAGAACATGGCTTTCTCTTCTGATTGTTCAAGGAATTTGTCTTCTCATTTTGAAAACAATTTATTCCTTGAAGTATGGATTTTTTTTCTTTCTTCTGAAATAGAACTCACTAGGCTTGCCCACAGGCTCTGCCTGGCCCCAGGGTACCATGACCAGCTTGGATGTCTTCAGCATCCAGGGGAGGAAAGGCTGTCTCTGCTCCCCAGTCTTTTTTCTTCAGCACCTACCTGGCACCAAAGCTTTTCATGCCTTCTCCAGGTCGGCGTGACCAATAGGTAATATATGGTCAACATCTCTCTGGGAAAACCAAGAATTTGTGCACAGGGAAAAAATGTCAATTCAGGAAAACTAAAGCACATCAGTCCAGTGAGCTATTTGGACAAGTGTAGACAGCCCCTCTCATTTCCTCTTGCCTGCTGTAACACATTTTGATTGTCGGGTGAGCCCCTGCAGATGTTGAACTAGTCGGCTACTGGCACTGCCGCTTAAAGCTTCAGGCTGCCATCTCTCAAATTGTACTTTTCAGATTCTCAAATGGTCAGGGACTGCCTTTCAACTGCCCGACTAGTGACTAAAGCAGAGGTCATTTTGAAAGGAGATCTTTGAATTCTGAAGGTCATCTCCTCTTTTCCTCCTGAAGACTGTGTTCAAGCTTCTCCATCACAAGTATCTCTTAGTAAATGCTGGCATGAATGGATTCTGAGAGTATTAAGGGCTCTCTCCAGATGAAGTAACACAGCAAAGATCTAGAACAATTCATCTTGATGTTAGTATGACCACATACCTTTTTCCTTTGTCTGAAGTAGGGAGTATGAGAGACACTTTCTCCTCAAGGAAGGGTGCTCTGTTTCTGCTCATTCTGCAGGGCGTAGACTCTCTGCAGAAACCGGCTCCTCCTGCCCTTGTTCCACTTGCTTGAGGTGCCCAAGGAACCCCTGGCTGCTCCTTTCCGGGTACCTTTCACCTTCACTGAGATGGTAACAACAGTACTTAACATTTATCAAGAATTTCAGATGTGCCAGTCCCTGTTCTAAACTGTTAATAAGCACATATTCATGTAATCCTCACAACAGCCCCATGAGAAGTTCCTATTTTATGAAAGAACAGACTGAGTTACAGAGCAATATAGTCACTTTCCTAAGATTCACTCAAGGCCACAGGGCTTAGCAGTGGCAGAGACAAGATTTGAATCCTGGACCTTTGAGCCCCTTCTTGGATCTACCACCCAAACTTGCTCTATCCTCAAAAGTTATCCTTGGTTTGGTCTTCTAGGGATGGGACAGGGAAAGGAGCCTAAGTTAATTGAACCCAGCTTTGTTTTTTAGTGTATATTATTTCATTGCATCCTCTCAAACACCCTGCTTTCTATGTGTTATCGTTGCCATTTCACAGACGGGCAACCTCACAGGAGATGGGCTAGGTGGACATGTCCAAAGGCACAGACCTAGAGAATGGCAGAGACAGATCTTGAACTCAGATCATTCCACAAATAAAAGCATATGCTGCCTCACCAGGGAGAAGGACAGAGAAGACACGATATACTTATTAGTCTTTGCATGCAATCTCGCCATCCTGTCACTCATCAAACATTTATTGACACTACAAGGTGCTGCCACTTTTCTAGGTACATGGGATGGACTTTTGCAGGCTGGGTCTCTGTGACTTAACCACTTTCGTTTGACTACCAGAAAACTTGCAAATAATAGGTGTTCAATAGATTCTTGATGATTCTTAGGGTAGGCAGAACTTGACCTGTTTAGGAGTGAAGGGAAAAAACTGTGTTCCCTAGGATTGACAAGCTATGGCTCCAATGAGAGAAAGAATCCTGGAACTTTCAGTTTCCCTGGAGCATTCTAAGTGCTCTTGTCACCAGGATGATTATTATTTCACTCACATTCCTCAGATCTGATTCCCTTCTCTCCTCCTCCTTTTGCATAGCTCTTCGGCTATGCCGCTCTCCCAATAGATTCCAGCCCAGAGGTTTCAGGCTGTTTGTCATCTGAGAAAGGGGAGGCATGAGGTGGAGAAACAGAGTGAGGAGGGTATCTACTGCTCTCTATGGCTGGTGCACTTATAGCACGCTGACACCGACACCCACATGTGTTTATACACATGCCTGGAGACTGCATGCACACAGGCACACAGACATACTATCTAAACACACACAAGATCAACAAATAAACCCTCCAATCCCCAGGATGACACGTGCATAGACACACATGTGCACAACAAGCACAATTTTGCAATGTGTCCCATGCACCCAGTTGCTCTCGGTCGTTATTTCTTCCAGTACGTACTCCTAAGGTTGGTAAGATGCAGTAAGTTCAGAGCAGAGATCAAAAGAAATCCCTCAAGCATACCGTCTCTTCTATTCTCCAGCAAGGTGGCTGCTTATTTCTTTGTGGTTGTTCTTGTTTTAGAGGAAGAGAGTCTATCTCCTTCAGGTGTCAGGGTACCATTGTGAGGGGAAAGTAGGTGCTGTTCCTCAATCCCTCCTGTCTCCAATCCAGAGGACAGACAGACTCCTGGGGCCCAGCCACCCTTCCTCTTTCCTTCACTGCGGGCAGGAAACCACTTTCACCTGGACCCACAACTGATGGGTATTCATCCCATCCCTACCTGTCACTCTTCCAAGCGAGGAAGTGGACCCATCAGGAGTTGGCTTCAGAACTTTCTCTTCCTCCAGATGTCAAGCAGCTCCAAAATTTCAAAGACTTGTCCTCAGTAATTTCACATTTGCCAAGCTTCCTATTTCAGGGCTGGTCACAACCCAGGGAGAGGTGGGGAAGCAACGCCCTGAAATTCACCATCTGCAGGAAAGTGGTAGGCCTCATCTGGGGCTGTAGCCCTCCCCGTTCTGGGACAGACCTGCCCGGAGGCCTGGAGGCCCAGCCAATGTTTTCACAGCTGCGGGCTGGGAGGCTGCTCCCCAAGCTCCTTGCACACAGTTGGCCTCCGACCCAGCAGCTGCGTACACCCAGGAACGACCCTAGTCTCCGTGGGAAGTGGGGGGAGCTCTGGCCCGCGTGCCCAGACCAGAACTGACCCACCTCGCTAGGGCGGCTGCATCTCCCACTTCTGACCCACTTCTTTAACTGGTTCTCACATGGCTATTAAGTGGTTCTCACACGGCTTCCCCGGCCTTCTATTAACTCCCCAGGCAGCAGCAACAGCCTTATTAACTGCAAATGGCTTCTCGTGGCAGTGTTCCATTTCTAATATTAATAATCAGCGTTTAATAAAAACAAAGAGGGGGAAAATACAGGCGGAAAAAACAGACTGCTTTGCCCTTTTCCCATTTATCACCCTGGCAGGAGGCCACAAAAAATGCCAGCAGTAGCACCAGAGTGGTTAGCTCTGTGCCAAAGACACACAGGCACATGCACACACACACACACATGTACGCACACACGCACACTTAACGCATGTACACACACCTGTTCCTGGGGCTGCCCTGCATCCCTCACTTGGCCAAAGTCAGGCTCCTTCTTCCTTACCATCCCCACCCTCCAGGTCCCCAATCTCGCCATCTACAGTGACTTCTAAGACCCAGAACCATATGGTTAACTGATGTCTTTCAATGAAGGGAGGAAAGAGGGGGACTGCTGGCTCTGATGTTGCCTTTTCCTTCTTCCTTCTCCCTTTCCATCAGACCAGTCATCTGTAAGACAAATGGCTCCCTCCTGCCAAGGCCAAGGAGAATGGAGTTAAAAATGTAGTTAATTAAATTTACTCAAAAAGATCAACTCTCAAGATTAGGAGCTGGGTTTATCGCCACTAAAAATAAACAGGGCTGGGAGGACAGGATGGAAGAGATGGGAGCAGGAAGGTGGGTGGGGGTTAAGAGAGACTTGGGGCTTTGGATCCTTGGACGCTGGGCTGATATTTAAAGACCTTTCACACTGTGAAAGATCTCGGTGAACAGCTGACATCTCTTGGGGGTCTGGGGAGGTTTTTAGGATAACAAACAATCCCATTTTGAGGGTGAGGGGACTGTTCCCTTTCTGCGTGTGCAGACGCTGTAGGAAAGGAACTCTTTGTTCATGGTGAGGAGCGTGGGCCTTCAATTCCCTCCTTGAACCCCCAGCTAGCACCCCCACCCCATTCTCTTCCTCTACCTAAGAGCAGTATGAACTACAAGCAAAAAGCTTTGTGCCTAAGGCGAATGGTCAGGCAGCTGTCCTGGAGGAGAAGTGCTCTGCAGGTCCTACCTTCACCAACCATCCCAGACCCACATGCCCAGGGCACCCTCTCTCCTCTTCTGGGGGGCTAAAAGATCTCCTAAGGCCAACTGGCAAAGGGCGTGTAGAAGCCTTTAAAGATTAACTCATCCAGGCTCACTGAGTTGAAATCTTACCCGTGAATCAATGATCTGGTGGTGTCAACTGTTTCTCTCTTTCATGACCTTGCACAAGCTGCTCTTGATTCCAAGGCTTCTATTCCTTCTTCAAACCCCTACACAGTTGTCACTTCCTCTGACCCTTCTTCACCAATTCCCAAGTCAAAGCTGATCTAGGTGTCCTCTGCTAATTCAATGGTGACTCTTACTATTGCGTGTTTTGTCTGCTTGCCCTCTCTCTACTAAACTATGAGCATTTAGAGGGCGTGGACCACGTTTTGCTCTTCCCCAGCTCCTTGTGTACTGCTCCTAGGAGGAGATCAAATGCTGGTGTGTGGTTAGAGGAGCCAGGCATCAAGACCCTGAGGGGAGAAGGTGGGCAACATCTGTGGCGAATTGGGTTTACATTCTCCTTTAGCCATGGGTGGGCCTGACACCAAGGAGCCCTGTGAGTGCATCAGTGTCAGCGACTATTGACAAAGGATTTCCTGGCTTGGAAGATGGCTGCCACTCTCTTGTCCTGAGCTTTACCTTGGGAACATCCAGAGAATAAAGTCAGTGCCTTTTAGATTAATTTACTCATCAAAATGTCACTCTGCAAAAGCTATTTGCTAGGTGCGAGTCTCTCCAAGTCTCCGGTGCTTTGAGCAGGAGGTCTTCCCTTGCCAACTGCAAACACACAGGGATGCTGGGATTTGGGGCCTGCACTGGGGGCTCTGAATCCCCGCGGCAGAGGGTCCACTTGACCAAAGTTCAGGCTTCCCAGAGTGCTGCAGGCAAGGCATTCGTTTGCCATGCAAATTCCCCTCTAGGGCAGGCGGGGAGAGAAAAGAAGGCAGAAAAATAAACTTTGACAGGGAGAAAGAAGAAAAAAAGCATCATTGCTATGGAGAAGAACACATAGCACATCAAAGTGTATTTTTATTCCAAGAGATAGACGTAAGCTCAAAAAACCATCATCTACTGGGATATTAATGTTGTTATTTTTTAATTCCTTATGTTTAATATACAAAGCCAAACACCCATACAAGGTGAAGACGGGAGGAACAGGGTTTCTTAATCACAGTCTGCTATGCTCTGTCTCTCGGTCACAGACACACACCAATGGGAAGCGTCTCTTCAGCCCCTGTCGGCTGTTCTGCAGAAATAAAAAAAAACAAAAAGCAGTCTCACCCCCTGCCCCAACTCTGGGCCAATTCCTTCAGCTTCCTGGGGAGAGTGTCAGACAATCAGAACACTGTGGAATCCAGCTTCTCTGAGAATGCCGCCATGCTCTCCAGACCTGAGGAACACACAAAATAACTGTTAGACTCGTAACCGTCCTAAGGGTGCAGTTCTCAGTATCTAGGTAGGAATCTGGGCCTACTAGCTGTGCTGAAATTAGGGCCTCGTCACCTGCCTTCTTGGCTCCAGATACACCATTCCTCATTTAGGAGACACCTTCTGTGCATTCCACATTTGCACTGGGCATTGTGTATTCTCTACGTGTGTATGTTCCTATGTATGTGTGTTGAGCATACAAAGGACATGATGTGCTTTAGAGACTCTGACAGAGGAAACAGCAATCAATATGCCTGTCTAAACAATTAGAAAGAGATGTTTCCAAGTATCCTAAATTTATCTGGCATGTGTTAGATGCATGCTGTCAGGCTGGCTGCCATTAAATAGCTTCTAAATAATGCAAAGACCATCAGATATACAAATAAGCAATTCAATTTGGGTGATTGATTATTGGAATAATGCTCACGCACCCAAGGTGTGACATTTCCAATCACTCCTCCATTTCATTTCTCAGGCAGTAACGATCTTTCTATCTCTGCCGGTGGAAAGTGTTGTCACGGCTGGAGGATTTGGGCATGGGCTAGGACTCCGGGGTTCTACGATTACTGTTCATCTTGCTTGATGTTCCTTGGACACATGAAACAGGCGTGTCTTCTTTGCTTCCTCTCTACAGTATGGAGATGCCATCAACTATTGTCTATATTCTCCCAAATAGATGTAAAGCACGTGTTTAGGAATCTTTGAAGGTCGAGGTCTTGCAGATGACGCTAATTTGACTTGGCTTTTCTATGTCTCTGTCCATCTGAGTTTTTCAATGTTTACAGCTCCCAGAAAATGCATAATGAAATCTCCTTCATGTCCTGTAGGCCTACCTTTTGCAGTTTTATTATAAAAGAATGCTAATATATTACAGGAATCGCCATAGAGTTATCTCTAAATCTGAGTTGATATTAAAACAACTTGTTGTCTTTGCTGAATGTAGAGACCCTGGTTTGAGCTCTACAATCCTCCAGATCTGACCCTTGCCTTCCAGCATCAGTGTCAATGGCTAAAGCTGCTTCCCTCCTTAAACTGCATCCTGCACAGTCGTAGCCTTTTGGAAGATGTTTTGGAGAGACTCTCTTGCAGATTTGAGAGGGAGATATTCACAGGAGTTAGCTCACGACACAGCACGGTTCTCTGGCTCAGGGAGCCTGACATTTGGCCATGTCAAGGGCCAACTGGTGTGGACAAGACATCCATATTATTCAGGCCCTGGTTTCTCTGCCTGAGGAAGGAGAATTCTGTAGTATGTAAGCCATTTGGTAGAACTCCCAACCTGGCAAAGGGACATTTGTCTAGATTAGCACCTCACTACTCAAAGTGTGGTCACTGGGCCAGCAGCATCAGCCTCATCTGAGGTCACTGGGGAGCCTCATCTATGCTCACTCTGCACCCCCGCCTTTGAATTTAACAAGGTCATCAGGGAACTCATATGCACATTAAACTTTGAGGTGTGCTGCTCTAAATCCTATGAGAAGTGTGGTGGAAAAAACTGAGCACTGGGCGTACCATTTTGTACCTAGTGATCTAGAGTAGGTTACCTGCCTCCTCTAACCTACACTATCTTGACCTGCTAAAGTTGAGAGTGAAGATGAAACCTACCCTGTGTGGTAGTTATAAAGCTAAATGAATTAATGCGAAGGATCTGGCTCAGAGCTGGGACCATTCCGAGCCCTCAGTGAAAGGTGGATTTTCAGGTCTCTAATTTGTAAAAAAGTGTTACTCTTACCTACCTACTTTGCGGTTTTCTATGCCTATGGAATAGGTTAATGTCAAATAACTATGATGATATTCAGTAGACAAGGTGAGAAGGGAATCTTAATTGTCTTCTTTCCCTTCTCTGAATGAGAAATGACACATGAGGGCTTAGAACAGTGCTCAGAGACAGAATAAACACTCTCAAAAATGGCACCAGGAGCTATTATTAGTAGTTCAAGAATTTACTGTGTGGCAGAGTCTCTTGCACATCTCCACTTTTAGCTTTGTGGTGGGTTTTCTAATGCATAGAGCAATCCTAATGCTTTCACCAAACAGGTGAAAATCCCAAGAGACTTCACACATTAGGACATCTCTCCAAATGGTGCACTCAAGGGATACCTCAGCCTGGGAGCAGGAAAATCACGCTTTACTTTAGGTATGCATGCTGGTAGCTCAGAGTGTGCCTGCTCCATCTCCCTGGACCTAGGTGTCACCTCCTCTGGTGGAATGCTGTCAAGGGGCTTTATTTACCCAACTCAGACTCTTCAAGAATCAGCTCAGGCACCACCTCCTCCAAGAAGCCTTCCCTGACCCACTTCCCAGATAAGCCCAGTGCTCCCCCTCTGTACTCCCAAGGCACCTGTGGTTGTTTTTGCTCAGTTCCAAACAAAGTCGTCTTCTCTGGCTTCCCTAGTGAACTGAGAAGCCCTCAGTATCCACATCATACTCATTTCTGCTCCCAGCAAGGCTCCTGAACAGTGCAGCTCCAGAAGGGCAATAGCAAGTCTGCCCTGACCCCTCATCCCCAGCCCCAGTCAAGACTGCAAATAGTTGTTTATTGTCCATGGTGGTGTCAGGATTCTAGACATTTTAAGCAGATTATTTCTGCTTCTGCTGGTTGCTGATTAGGAATGAATGACGCCCCAATGCGGAGGAGTAGTACCCACCCTGCCCTTCTCAGGGCCTCTTCCTGATAAATCTCATTTCTTGCTTTCTGCACCTGCTCCTAGCCTTGTGCAAATTCATAAGATGAACTCTCGAAGTCTCTCATTGTTATGTTCTTTTTCCTTCTAGCACTGTCTAGTTCTATCACCTACTCTTCACCTCCAAACAACGTCCTCGCTCCTCTTTTACCTGTCCACACCTTCTCTCCCCAAAACACTTCAAACAAAAATTAAAATAAATCATACTACATTCTGTTCCTAGGTTGAGTTGGGTAAATAGGAGTAAATTCTTCAGCCAAAGGAAATCATCCCTAATTGGGACTGTATGGTTTCAGAAAGCCATTTAATAGAATATAAGATTAATAGTGCCCTCTGAAATTATTCATGACTGCAACCCTGCTGAGGGCACACTATAGTAAACGAGACAGATATTATCCTTGCCCTCATGGAACTTATATTCTGGTGAGGGAAGCAGGAAAATAAACCTACAAATAACAAATACACTTGATATTTACGTGGAAGTATCTGAAGGAAGCAGATGGGGTGATGTGATCGAGAGTAACGTGGGGAGACCCCTTGAGGTAGCGGCGTCTGAGCTGAGTCTAGAAGGGTGATGGTAGTGAAGCAGACATGTGAAGAGCGGGTGGAACAGCACTCCAGGCAGTGAGAAGAGCAGGTTCAAAGGAAAAGGTTGTGGCGAGGAAAAGGAACAGCAAAGAAGTCAATCTGATCAAAGCCGGTAAAGGGGAGATTTGTGTGCCATGAGCGAAGTTGGAGCAGTGGGAAAGGGTCAGATTATTCCGGACCTTGGAGGCCATGGTTAAGATTATTTTATTCTAAAAGTGATGGGAACCCCTGAAGGGAGTGACGTTATCTGATCTACATCTGTAAAAGATCACTGACTGCCACACTGAGAACACATGGTGGAGGGGGTACACCCCAAAGAGTGAGATGAGTCTGGGCTCTTCAGTAGTTGAAGCACTCTAGAATTAGAACAGACTGGAGCAGACCTGTCTGGGAACCACCACAGTAAACTATGGCTAACTTTGAGCACCTCAATGGAGGATCAATGGCCTGACCTTTGGCCTGCAGACTCCTGGGACAGTGGAATTATTTCACAAGTCTTAGAATCTCTGTGTGCACCAACTGTTATTAATAGAATAAGTAACATGCCTCCTCCTTACAATATTTATAATTTATTTATTTTTCAATGTAAACATAATTGTGATTAATAAAATATACATACTTTTAAAAAAGCATTATTGAATTCATAAGAACGTTCTGTCATTATGTGTTGCTCAGTCATAATAGATGAATCCTTTAGTTGGTATAGAATCTGTAAAATGTTTTGAATATGATATATCCTGTTAAGTGGGTCAATTTCTAGAATTTACCCTTGACCCAAAGAGCACTATGTCCTCACCACACTGCTTCCTTTTCCTGGATAACTTAGAAGATTACATTTCCCAACCACGTTTGTGGGACCAATGGGAATGTGAGCAGATGGTATGTGTTAGTTCCCTTCTAAGCTGTATGAACAGGTATGTGTTCTCATGTGATTTCTATCCCCAGTTCACAAGGCTGGCAGCAAAGAACTCTAAAACATAGAGCTGGAATTTGGAAGTAGCTGGGCAACGTTGGAGGAGGAGAGCTGCCAAGGAGCATGATGTGATCTGCACTGGACTGAGAGATGAAAGGGAAGTAAACCCTTTGTTGTATTAAGCCACCGAGATATTGGAATGTATGTGTTGCCACAGCCTAGTTTAGCTGACGCTAATAGAGTCCTTCTATGTACACTTGCACCTGTGACCAAAGAGGCATATACAAGGACTGCCCTTGCTGTAGCATTGTGACAGCAAGAGAATGGAAACTACCTAAATGTCCATCCAGAGGAAGCTGGTTCAATCAGAATGGCACATTCATACAGTGGAAATCATCCTGCTGTTATGTGGGAGCTCTATAAATTGCACTGTTAGTGAAAAATGCGGGGTTCAGTAGATGTGTACAGTACTTGGCCATTTGTATGTAAAAAGGACATACTTATGTAGTAGTAGCTAACACACGTTGGGTTGATGTGCTGTTCAGTATTCTAAAGCTTTACAATTATTAACGCACTTCATCCTTGCTCCAGCCCTCTCAGGTAGGTCCCAGGACAATCCTCATTTCACCAACAACCAAAACGAGACCCAAGGAGACTATGGACGCTGGTCAAGGTGACTCCGTGAGCATGTGTTGGAGCCGGGACACACACCCAGGCACGCAAGCTTTAGAACTCACACCCTTAATAATGTCACAATAGTGCATACATGGGGAGGCTCACTGAAGTTGGAAGGAAACATAAGAATCTGGCAGAAATAGGTGCCTCTGCTCAGGAGAACTGAAAAGCCAGGGACAAGCTTGGGAGAAAGGTTTGATTCCAGTGTATGTTCTTCAGTAGCTCTTGATTTCTTTTCTAGCTATGTGTAAATATTATATATTGGAAAACATAGATAGTTTATAGTTTTCAAAGGAGCTAAGATACTAGATCATCCTAATTTTAACATCGTATCTCCTATCTTCAGTATCTGTTGGGTCCAGTGCCAAAGGAAAAAGCAAAATGCTTTCTAGGACTGCAGAGAGCCCTGCAGGCTCTCGCGAAACCCTTGTCCTCTCTCAGGCTATGTTTTTTCCCCGTCCTCCTCCCCCCACCTCCCGAGCCCCGGGTGACAGACAGAGGCACACTGCACCACTGTCTAAGCATTCATTCCTTGTTCAAAGAGAAGTTTTCACTCGAATAGATTTTTGCCTTTTGCAATTATGTCATTAAAAGCGTTCTGAACTTCAGACTTGAAATGAACTCCAGGAAGGGTCTGCCCTTTTAGCTTTCTGGCTTTACATAATTTATGGTTTCAAATCTTATTGAAAAATGCAAAAGGGATTCAGAAAAGGTTCCAGGGAGGCACACACAGATGCACAGCCCTCTGCCCCTCCCAGTAGAGTCTTCATAAAATTTCTCCCCCCACAGGGGAGGGACCACTGTGTTCAGAATTAGAGAGTCTTAATCTGAGCCAAGGGAAGAATACAAGCTTGTGGAAGTTGGAACGCAGTCCCCCTGTCCATCGCTTTGGCTTATCTGTTACAAGCTGTAATACTCCTCTCCTGCACCCCTCTCTCACCAGCACCCACCCCTCCCCGCTCCTCCTCTGACCCACCTGGCCCTGGAGTGTCACTTAGCTTTAGAGGAGTAGATAGGACCAGAGGAGGCGGGTGTCTGAAGTCAAACTGTCTGCTTTCTACTCCTGGCTCTGCCTCTTTCCAAACTCAGGTCTGTGGGCAAGTCACTTTAACTTGTGCCGTCCTTCTCTGCACATCTGTGAACTGCAGCGAACAGTTGAATCTGTCTCCCGGGTTGTAGTGTGGATTGAATGACACACTGAAAGTAAAAGTCTTAGCTCTGTGCCTGCATGTAGTAAGCGCTTAAGAAATACTGGCTCTATTATTTTGGGAGGCAGGATGGTGTTGTAGGTAAGATCATATTCTCTGGCAGCACCCTGTCTGCGTTTGAATCTCTACGCTGCCATTTAACAGTTGGGCCATTTTCAAAGTCACTTCTGCTCTCTAAGGTCAGTGTCCCTATCAGTGTGATGGGGACAACGGTGCCATTTATCTGTAGAATCTCTGGGGGGAAAAATGAGATGAGGTGTGTAAGGTACTTAGCACAGGGACTGGCACATTGTAGCCCTTCAGTAAAGCAGGCTCTTGGGGTGGAAATGTTGTGCCAAGCAGAGGGAAACAAACAAACAACAACACATTTCTCAAATCCCATGAAAGTTATTGTATCTAATTATTTAAGAGAGAGAATGGCTTCAACCTAAGCTAGATTCCTGACTGCAAATCCTACCATGGGCTGGATTCACTGGCCTTTGGCTGTGCTGCCTGCCGGAGAAGGCTGCCCACCCCGACCTGCGACAGTTTTCAGGGTGAGGAGGAGGTCTGCATTTCCACCTGGCCCCTCCATCTCTCTTCCCACTTCTGGTGGGCGTACTCCTCTAAATCTCTCTCCCTCCGTGGCCTGCTCCCCCATCCCTGCTCAAGTTCCAGGTAAGGAGAGCAGTGACTGAGGATGTGCATGTGTCGGGGGGTGGAGGGGTAGGAACAGGTGTGGCCAGTGGGGAGGACCCAAGGCTCTGCTTTGCTCTCGCTCTTGGACAAGTTCACTGGGGACTGTGGCTTCTGACCCAGACCTAGAACTTGGTTCTTTGACTTCTGGCTATGAACTCAGGCCAAGCTACTTAGCATCTCTCAACCAGCCTCAGTTTTCTCAACTGCGAAACTGGAAAAATAACAGTACATTCCTCAAAGAGTCGCTATTGAAAAATAATGCCCATAGAGTAACTGGCTCATCAAATGGTAGATGGGTTGTTATTGGTGTAACTGAACGGTAGGACTTCAGAGTAGCCAGCAGAGGGTCCAAGGGGGAGGGCACCTGGGGAAAGCAGTTTCCATCATTTTAAGATCTGAGATTTCCGGGGCAATTTCTTCTCTTTGAAATCACTCCCGTAGGCATTGTCCTTCTAGATACAGTGGGGATGGTCCAGGGCAGGCTCCTGGCAGAAAGAGGCCCAGGATTGGAGAAACGAGGTGGGAGGGAGCTGGCTTGGATGTGGCTCCAGCTCTCTGCAGGACCTCAGCTGAATGCACCAATAGGCCTTCTGTCTGTGGGTGCTGCTCAAGCAAGGAGCCAAAGTCATTCTCTCCACTGCCCACTGGGCTTGTTCTCTGCTTGCTGCATGCCTTCTCAAGCTGACAAACAAGCTTTTGTACCTCATTTTGTAAAATAATTTAAGCCAGGAGGGTGTCACATCTTCTGTGGTGGGGACAGACTCAGGAGCTCTGCCCGACACAGCCCTACAGCCCCCTGGATCTAAGAAGGCCCAAAGCTTCCTAACCTTGCATGCTCTGAGATCCATTCCTACTTTTATTTGAGAAAGCTTTAGAATTCTTTACTTTTCTGAGACTCCCTTGGAGCAGAGTAGAGAATCACAGACTATTAGAGCAAAAAAGCAGCTCAGCGATCATCTCTAGAGATGCCAACCTGTAGCCCATGGCAAGTCTGACCTGCAACCGTATTTCGTTTGGGCCACACAGACTTTTTTTTTTTTAAATGAACGATGTGCCAACATTTAAAACCTGGGAGTTTTCCCTGGATGTCCCGTTTGTCTTGCAAAGTCATAAATCTGGCAATGCTGGCTTGCATTTCAACATGGCAGCAATCAGACGGAGAGGGTAGCGGCTGCCCCCTTTGCATTGTGCCTGAGCCTCCATCCACCACAGTCCCTATGACTCCCCGTTGTGTCATACTTGCCTCTTTGGTTCCCTTCCTTATCTGCACGGCTCCCACTGGCATTTGAGTTTGCAACTTCTAATTTAGTTTAACTCCTCATTGCATAGACGGGAAATCGGAGACCTGGTGATAAGACGTGACTCTGTCAAAGTCACCAAAAGAATAAGTGTCAGGAGTGGGATTGGAGCCCAGCCATTTCTGGGGCAGAGCTCTCTTCATAGAACCTGCTGAGGACCTGGAACAGCCCATCAACATGGCATGCCCCTTGGCATTGATGCTGTCTGGATGACCCTATGGGGTTATGAGTCCCACCTCTCTGGACTTCACCCTTCATGAGTCATGGGTTTAGGTTGAGGTGGTTTTTATATAGGGCTAGACTCTTGAGTTTCATCTGGATCTTTCTCGAGATGGCCAGAATCAGAGAAACAAGCCCTTCCTGTTGCCTGTTTTGCTTCCCTCACTTTATCATCTCTCCTCTTGTCCATTTCCATTACCCCTGTTAGATAAGGCTGGCGTAATGGTCTCAGTTTTTTGCACAAACTGCAGTCAAGAGAGGTGAATTATTGCGGCGCAGGGTGCCCAGCAGCCCCAGAGCTGTCTCACTACCTCTTGCCCCCTGTTTACTGATGGGGGCATCAGGTCTGAGAAGGGTGACGTGATATTGGGCCTGCAGAGCCAAGAGTATGGCTCAACCCTGGCCTTGCTGTTCCAGCACTCAGCTCCCAGGGGGACATCAAACGGTGCCATGAATGACCAGGACTGACTCCATCAGGCTGAGAGGAGGCTGGCAGATGGCAGCAACAAAGACTTCTGCATCCTCCTGCCTCCCCAGGGCTTTTCAGAGCCTGTGACAACAGGTGGGGGGACAATGTCTCCGTGCTCAGCCAGTCTTGTGCATTAATGTGGGTGCCCGGAGGCTCTGGGGGCTGGCGGGGGCTGGCCTTGTGTTTCCATTCTTCTCAGTCAGCTACAAATCCCTGTCTCTGCAAATGAAATTAAAAAGAGCAGCTGGGAGATAATACATACAGTAGATCCAAATGTAAAATGCCTCCCTGTGCCTCTGATAAGGCTGCTTCTAGGACAAGCAACAAGGGTTACACAGTAATCTTATTATACAGGGTCTGCCAAGGGCAAAGAAAGGGTCATTTTTCTGTGCCTGGTAACACCGCCCCCACTTTCCTCCTCTAAGCCACCATCCCCGCCACTGCCCAAGCTTTTCCTCCTCAGAGAGGAAGGCACAATCGTGTAGGTACCCAGGGCTTCTTTCAGGCCTAAGGAGTTTCTGGTTTCTTCCCTGTCTGAAGATGGCTCACCTGCTGCCCCCAACTTCGTAGACTTTCCCCACAGCAGAGCCTGCTGCTGGAGTTTGGATTCCATCATCTGTCAAAGGAGAAAGCTGGATAAGAAGGATTAAGTGCATCAAGATCACACACTTCCAGTGTCTGGTCCATCCAGGTATCCCAGGAGCAGAAGACTTATTTCTCTCTTCTTGGGACAACCCGATAAAGCAAAGAGTCCTTGATGACAGTTTGTCCAAATATACACCTTTGAGAGGAGTGAACGTGGCTGGAAAGTGGGGGATGAGATCTTGCCCCTTAACTTCTGACTCAGCTGCCTGCTTTCTGAGTAACTGAGTATTAGGAAACCAAGCCTGCCCCCTACCTAACTTCCTCTTTTGCTGTCAGTAAAATTTAACGCCATCTGCTTCAGCAGTGGAGCACAGCTCTGGAGGAGTATGTGTGTGGTGCTGGGGAAAGGATGGACTTGGCCCCTGGCATTGTAGTTACCTAAGAATGAGAAAATACACACATTTTGGCTAGTGAAAAGTAACAAGATCTGGTATTTACATCGATTTTTGTGTGCAAAATCTAGCACAGTTTATACTATTGCATTCAACTCTGTTTTCTGTGCCAATGGATGGGAATGAATTAGACAATTTAGGAGAATGATAAAACCATTGTTTTGAGTTTCATGTATATTTCATTTATATGTGACACGGGAAAACAGATCTGTGCTTACATTATGTGAAGCGATGTTTAATGTGCTCACATTACACAAAGCCACCTCCAGCTGCGGCACAATAACTTGAACATAGCAGGAGAACTATCAGGACTCGCTAAGTGAATGAATGAGCGTTACTGTTATCTGATAACTCACATACCTACGGACGCACAAATGCTCCTCTCTCTGCTGAAGTCCTTTGAAGTATTGAAACTCATGTAGACAAGGAAGGATCATAACTTCTTTAGTCTCTAAACCAAGAGTCAGCAAACTTCTTCTGTAAAGGCCCAGATAGTAAATATTTTTGGCTTTGTAGGCCAGAAGGCTTTGTCACAACTGCTTAACTCTGGCATTGTCATACAAAAGTAGTCACAGACAATACAAAAATCAATTGGGCGTGGCTGTGTTCCAATAAAACTTTACTTGCAAAAACAGGTGGCACGCTGGATTTGCCTCAGGGACTGTACTTTGCCAACCCCTGATCTAACCCTTTGGTAAGTTGTGATATCAAGGTCTATGTTTAAAGACAAATCTGGCACTTCAGCAAAGTTTGGTCATGGGTTGAAAACTGGACCTTGTATGTTACCATGAAAACAAGCATAAAACTAGTTATCAGGGAAACTGGATTCTTTTCTTGGTGTATCAACTTAGAGTGAGGCCCTAAAAAGCCACTTTATTTCAGCCTCGGTTTCCTATGAATAAAGTGAGGGTTTACATCAGAAGATCTTTATTCTTTTGCATGTGGCTGTCTAGTTTTCCCAACACCACTTATTGATGGGACTTTCCCTTCTCCATTGTATATTCTTGGCTCCCTTGTTGAAAATTAGCTGTCTGTAAATGTGGGGTTTATTTCCAGGCTCTCAATTCTGTTCCATTGATCTGCATGTCTGTTTTTCTATCAGTACCCTGCTGTTTTGATTATGATAGCTTTGTAGTATACTTTAAGGTTAGGGAGTGTGATACCTCCAGATTTGTTCTTTTTTTCTCGGGATTGCTTTGGCTCTTAGACGTCTTTTGTTGTTCCATACAAATTTTTGGATTCTTTGTTCTACTTCTGTGAAAAATGGTCATTGAGATTTTGATAGAGATTGCATTGAATCTGTAGATTGCTTTAGATAATATTGACATTTTAACTATGTTAATTCTTCTAATCCATGAGCATAAATATCTTTGTGTCATTTTTGATTCCTTTCAACAATGTCTGATAGTTTTCAGTGTAGAGGTCTTTCACCTCTTCAGTTAAATTTATTCCTAGGATTTTATTCTTTTTCTTGTGATTGTAAATGGGATTGTATTCTTGATTTTTCTTTCTGCTAGTTCACTGTTAGTGTATAGAAACACAACTGAGTTTTGTATGTTGACTTTGTATGATGATGAAAGTACATCAATATCTTACACCATAAACAAAAATTAACTCAAAATGGATTAAAGACTTAAGTGTAAGACCTGGAACCACAAACTCCCTAGAAGAAAACATAGGCTGTAAATTCTTTGATATCAGTCTTAGCAATATGTTTTTGGATATGTCTTCTCAGGTAAGAGAAACAAACAAAAAAATTAACAAGTGGGACTACATCAAATTAAAAAGCTTCTGCATAGCAAAGGTAACCATCAACAAAATGAAAAGACATTTTGAGAGAAGATATTTACAAATCATATGTTCGATAAGGGGTTAATATACAAAATATATAAAGAACTCATACAATTCAACAACGAAAAAGCAACAACTCAGTTAAAAAACGGACAGAAGTGGGGGCCAGCCCCGTGGCGCAAGCGGTTAAGTGCGTGCACTCCGCTGCAGCGGCCTGGGGTTCGCCGGTTCGGATCCCGGGCGCGCACTGACACATCGCTTGGCAAGCCATGCTGTGGCAGCGTCCCATGTAAAGTGGAAGAAGATGGGCACGGATGTTAGCCCAGGGCTAATCTTCCTCAGCAAAAAGAGGAGGATTGGCAGATGTTAGCTCAGGGCTGATCTTGCTCACACACACACACACAAAAATGGACACAGGATCTGAACAGACATTTTTCCGAGGAAGATATACAGAGGGCCAACAGGCACATGAAAAGATGTTCAACGTCACTAATTATTAATGAAATGAAAATTAAAACCACAATGAGATATGACCTCATGCTCGTCAGAATAGCTATTATTAAAAAAACAAGAAATAACAAGTGTTGGAGAGATGTACAGAAAAAGAAACGCTCATACACTGCTGGTGGGAATGTAAATTGGTGCAGCCACTATGGAAAACAATATGGAGATTCCTCAAAAAATTAATAATAGAACTACCATACGACCCAGCTATTCCACTTCTGGGTATTTATCCAAAGAACAGGATAACACTAATTTGAAAAGGTATATGCACCCCTATGTTCATTGCAGCATTATTTGCAATAGCCAAGACTTTAAACAAGCTAAGTGCCCATCAACAGATGAATGGATGAAGAAGATATGGTGTATATATATACAAAGGAATGCTACTCAACCATAAAAAAATGAAATCTTGCCATTTGCGACAACATGGACAGAACTTGAGAGTATTAGGCTAAGTGAAATAAGTCATATGGAGAAAGACAAATACTGTATGATTTCACTCATATGTGGAAGATAAAAAAAAAACACAGCAAACAAAGATGTAGATATTGAGAACAGATTGGTGGTAACCAGAGATGAAGGGAGGTGGGGGAAGGGTGAAAAGGGTAAAGAGGGACATTTGTACAGTGATGGATGGAAACTAGACTTTTGGTGGTGAACGCAATGTAGTATATACAGAAGTCAAAATATAATGGTGTATACCTGAAATTTATGTAATGTTATAAACCAATGTTACCTCAATAAGAATAAATAAATAAATACAATTTTTTTTCAAGTAAACAAAAAGTAGACCTTCAAGGCCTTTTCCAGAACTTATAGGATTCATCTTCACACACCCTTCCCACACTCTCACCATTTTTTTAACCTTTGATGAACTTTTGGAAACCCAGCATAGGTATTGTGGAAATTAATAAACAGAAACCTCGTTAAAATGGAGTTGGGAGGCCAACAGGGGAGCTCTCATGTCCTAAGTTGATAGCAGAGCCCAAGAGGAAGAAGAAAAACTTCCTCTTCTTGACGGGCAAGAAAGTCAGAAGATGATCACAACTCAGCCAATGAGAAGCCACTGCACTTCAAACTCCCAGTCTCCTCCCAGGGACTCTGTTTACAACAGCTCTCCCAACTTCCTCTTCCCCTCTAGAAAGGAGTTTCTCTTCCCTTGCTACCGGGGAGTTGCATGTGGCTTGCTATAATTGCAGACCCTGAATTGCTATTCTTTGCTGATCCCGAATAAACTTGTTTTTGTTGGAGAAATAACTGTCTGCCTATTTGCTTAAGGTTAACAGTGTCATGGGAAAAATCAGAGCAGAGAGTGTGGTATGGAGGAGAAAAAGCCTAACTGTGTCTACATTCTGTTTCTGGACATAAAAAAATAACCACTTATATCTGTAAGGTTTGTTCATGGTGCCATTATATTTCCAGATATAAACTATGTGCATCACAACTTTTTGGTGACCTAATATCTCAACACTGTCCCTATGGTTGAGGACTCTCCCATTGCCTGCATTTTGACAAAAGACAATGTCCGGAGGCAGATCAGTGGCATAGTGGTTAAGCTCGTGCCCTTCACTTTGGCTGTCCAGGGTCCGTGGGTTTGGATCCCAGGCGCCGACCTATACACTGCTCATCAAACCAAGATGCGATGGCGTCCCTCATGCAAAATAGAGGAAGGTGGGCACAGATGTTAGTGCAGGGCAAATCTTCCTCACCAAAAAAAAAAAAAAAAAAGACAATGCCCAATCCCAGGTAGCCAGGATTGGGGTAGGAGTTTTGTTTCAATCTGATTGAGTTTTGTTAGTACCTATTGGACCCCGAATTTTCCAACTTGGCTGAACCCATTAAGACAGTGCTCACAGTGTGTTATTATTGTCACTGTTAGCTCTTTCTTGGGAATATAGGCTAGACCTCATGCAAGGGTATTGGGTCCCTCTGTTTCCTACACAATTAGTTTCTCCACTTCAGAATTTTTGGTGTGAAGCCTATGGTCATTTATCCCCTTGGGAAGCTTAGGACAAACTGCCCTTGTTTTTTCCTTTCCTGTTCATCCTTCTGCACACCCTAGCGAATATCTACATCTCCTGGTGAGCAGTCTAGCTGTGGCTCCCTCCTGAATCCTCTATTTCCTTTATCTATGAGTGTGACTAGTACTGGCTTTCCAGAATCTTGTAAATGGGCCACTCCTTCTGAGACTAGTGTGACTCTTGACCTTTTCATTGGGCATGGCTGGACCCCAAGCTATGATCAACATGCATATAAAAACTTGCACAAATTCAAGGTTTATTATCCACCCATATTTCTGGCTTTTTCCCCTCCTTGCTCTTTGAGTCAAGGTCCTGGTCATTCCAATGCTTACAACACTAGAACTGAAAACAGAGAAAAGTTTTGAAACTCGAATCATGAGGCTATTGTCAAGATTACATGGGGACATGTTTTCTGGATGACCTGTGAGCACCATTTCTCTGTCCTCTCTCTTTTCTTCACTATCTGTGAATAATTGGGGCTGGCTGTCATGATTGAATCAATTGTGACAATGATTGCCAAGTCCTTAGAAAATGTTGACTACCAGATATGATAATAAATACCATCCAGGGAAACTCTAAAGGTAGATCTGAGCTTTGCTCTCTACTCTTTACAGAAAACTTCAGAAAAATCCCATAAATGGCCCAGGTGAAGATCTGAACACTACCCTCCTCAACTTGAGGCACACAGATATGATATGCTTTCATTCCACTGTATTTTCCACTTTTCCCTCTATTAGGACAGGCATTATGTTGAAAAAAATGAGCATGGTTGCATCTGAAGGATACATAAGGAAAAAAATACCCCACAGGCAGAAGAGGAATGGAATGAACAAGTGCATTAAAATATTATTGAAAGTCCAGAGGAACAAGGCAAAATCCCATCAGCTCAGCAGTCCTGGATTATTTCACTACATGACATTAAAAATGAACAACATACTAACCAATTAGCTTTTTTTTCTTTCCACATGACTCTTAGTTAGAATTAGAACATCTGGAGTTTGGAATCAATTGTCCAGAACTAGCTGCTGTGCTAATTAATAGTCACTCAAATAGCATTTCACCAAGGTGTCCCTTCTCACATCTCTGTTCCCTGTAGGCACCAGTGCTTTCCCATAAACTTTGTCTATCTTAGGAGAATCCTGGTTAGCTAGTACAAGGAGGAGAAGGAGCAGAGGAGGGTGATAAAAGAGCCTGCAGCATGCCCTTCTGTCTGAAACAATGAATAGCCCATTGAGCGAAGTGCTAGAAAACAACTCAGGAGAAGGAACTATTCTGCTGCGTGGATAGGGAGATCTCATCAGCAGACTCGCCCCTCACTCTGTCTAGCATAGAAGAAGGTTAGTATCAGAATGATTTAATGGTTACATCCTATTGAATGAGGGCAGAATTAAGACCCTTTCTTTAACTGGGTGCTATTCTGGCTTAGCCATAGTTTCTCTTTTTAGTAATATACTGGCATAGGTGCTAGGAATGTCTTGGAAAGTCACTATCTACAAGAATCTATACAATTCTGAATTTATCTCAGTTGGCTCTTATGGTGGCTTGCAATAGTCTCTTCTTCACCTCCACTTCACAGTGCAGAACTTGAAAAGATATTTTCATAGACGTTAATACCTTAACGGAGAACTTCATCCAGTTCACTGGCTTGTTGATAATTCATTTTGCAGAACTGCACTGGTCAATATGATAGTCAATTGAAATGCAGCTGGTCTGAATTGAGATGCTATAAGTGTAAAATGTAGACCAGAGTTCAAAAACTTAGTATGAAAAAAAGAATGTAAAATATCTCATAATTTTTATACTGATTACATGTTGAAAGATAATATTTTGGATATATTGGATTAAATAAAATATGTTATTAAAATTAGTCATTTGTTTCTTTTTACCTTCTTAATGTGACTACTAGAAAGTTTAAAATTATACATGTGGCTTATATTTGTGGCTTGCACTATATTTCTAATCAATATCACTGATCTAAGAGCCTTAAAACTCAATTGATAGAATTGCCCTCAGATCCCTCTAATAAAATGGCTACTATTTTCTGATAATCTACCATGTAGCTGCTACCATGGGCCTACTCCAATTGTAGGCACTTGTACATTATCTTCAGTGCTCATGGAAACCCTACAGTCTAGGGATTTCCAACCTCATTTTACAGATGAAGAACTTGGGCTCAGAGAAGACGTGATTTTCTGGATCCATTCAGTTCAAGTCAACAACATTCATTGAGCACCAACTGTGTGCTCTACGTTGTGCCAGGCAGTGGGGGTTCTAGGTCTGAGCAGTTATCACTCATGACCGACTTGACTGAAACTTGATTTAAAAGGTCGCTTTTAAATCACCCTTTCCCCAATGCTATGTGATTCCCCTTGTAGTTTCCCATTGTGAGGAAGGTGAAGATATCCAGTCAATTTAATCATTTCACCTCTTGCTTCTCTTTTTCATGAGGACTGATTATGAGGACAGGGCAATGGACAGAGTTTGAGTATGACTTATTGGAGCTCTCTGCCTATGCAAAGCCCTTCCAGCACAAATTGGTATTCTCAGTGGAACTACGAGTGTGATAAGTAGAAGTGTGCAGCCCTGGGCTTGATATTTATATATGTCAGCTCCAGGCTCCCTCAGGAGGAGCCAGGACTTGATGAACTATGCAGTCTTGGGGTAAGAGATTGAATCTGGAGGATCTGGGTGGGAGAGTAATGAGGCATAAGTATACAAAAGCATCGTGAAAAGGAGACACAGTTAATGGCAGGATCTGAGACTGGGCTGAACAGAGTGGCTAGGGGTTCAGGCTCTGATTATTAACCTGGGGTCTTGCAATCCAAGGGCTAGCCGTTTGTGAGGGTCTCTGAGCATAGAGGAAGGAAACATCTGAAGCCAGTGTAAGGGACCAGGCAGAGAATAGAATCTGAAAAGAGAGATCAGATATAATATCTCTGGCTCAGAAAAAGGCAACCATGTCCATGTGTAACACATCCTGAATATAAGCTTTGGATCCTGGGCAAAAAATGCCTTGGTGTTGACCCTTGTCTCGGAGTAGGAGGTTGACAACAATAGTGGTTTTATTTTTAGTTATAAAGAAATTTATGTTCCGACTTTTAGTCGGAAACTAAAACTAAAAAGTTTTAGTTCTCATAAAAACTCTAAGATGCAGGTACAACTTTTATCATCTTCCCCATATTGCAGATGAGGAAACTGAGGCATGAAAATTTAGATAAGTTTAACATACAACAGGTGAGTGATAGGGCTGGGATTCATCTCTAGACAACATATTAGTTATCTATTGCTGCATAACAAATTACCACCAACTTAGCAGCTTAAAACAACACACACTTATTATCTCACAGTTTCATGAGTCTGAATTCTGGGCATGGCGTGACTGTTCAGGGTCTCACAAGGCTGCAATCAAGATGTTGGCTGAGCTGCATTCTCATCTGGAGGCTTGACTGTGGAAGAATGCATTTCCAAGTTCATTCTCATTGTTGGCAGAATTCATTTCCTTGTGGCTGTATGATTGAGGTCGCTTCTTCCTTACTAGTGGTTGGCCAGTGACCACTCTGAGCTCCCAGAGACCACCCTCAGGCCATTTTCACATGCTCCTCTCTATAGTGCTTCTCAGAGAGTGGCAACTTCTTCAAGACCAGCAGGAGAATCTTTCCCTCCAGTCTGCTAAGATCGAGTCTTCTATAGCGTAATGTAATCATGGCAGTGACTATTCTGTTACCTTTGCCATATTCTCTTTGCTAGAAGCAAGTCACAGATCCTATCTGCATTCAAGAGGAGGGAATGATACAAGCATGTGACTCACTGGGTATGGTGTTAGAATTCTACCTACCAGTGTGTGTGCCAATCACAGAAATGAGAGATAAACGCTGAGTGTGCTGCCTCACAGGCAGAAGCTGAAGTCTCAGTCTCCCCCAGAAGGATTCAGTTGCAAAATTCGTCCCGAAGAAGGAGGCTCCAAATAGGGCAGGAGGCAAATAGCCTCTCTCCTTGTCTTGATGATCAAAACTTTGGCTATTGCTGCTGTTAAGCAAAGGAACTATGTCTGCTTTGTTTACGGGATATCCAGCTAGTAAAGCACCTGATAAGTATTCAATATGTACATATGATGAAATGAATAAACAAATGAATTAATGAATTATTTAATTCATCAGTTATTTGTGCATTCATTCATTAAAAAAATTATTAAAGTACATTTCTTTGCCCCACTCACTACTCCCCGGTTCTGCCAACTGCTGAGAGTCTGGACTTGTTCATTCCTACATGGATCTATAGACTTGGTTTGCTTTGATATAAATTTAGTGACCATTTGGCCTTAATTCCATTTAGATCTGGACCACATAATTAATGTCTTCTGCCCTGCTAGATCCTAGACCTTCCCTATCCTGACCCATTCTGTCCTCTATCACCCACACTTTGTTACAATAATCTTCTGGAGTCCTTCTTTAAACCAGGGACCCAAGATGAGAACCACAAAAATATGCAACTGACAGGTGGTTTGATGTAAATATACCATGGTTCTCTTGTTCTGGTATGGTTCTATTGCTTCCTGATTCACCCGTGTTGTTGTTTTTCAGTAGATGTTTAAGAACTGTGGTGTGGGAGATTGGTTGTCCATGGACAGATTCTTGAGAGCTCTGTGCGTTCTCATGTGATATTTAAATTTTGTGATTTTATACCTACGCCAATTATATAATGTTATAGGCATTCTCTAGAGCCTTAGCATGACCACCATTTAAGAAAATATTGCCATCATTTCAGTCACCTGCCTTTACAGGTTGTTTATGACCACACCAAAGCCAACTAGTACTGCTATAATTGTTTGGGCAAAGGAAGAAATGACAGAGGTAGATTAAAGCACAAAAGATGTTTTCCATCCAAGTGATGTCAGTGCATCCTGAAGCAGGAATGGTTTTGCAACAGTTTTCAAGGAAAAAAAAAAGTAATAGGAAAATTGAGTCATCAGAGAGCCCACATTAGTACTTGCATGCTAAATTCAGAATGATTTATTCCATAGCACTCAGTATCATATTCACATTGTGAGCTGAAGTTTAGTTTTAGCAAAAGAACGATATCCATCACATTAAATTAATGTTAATTCAAATATTATTGGCTTTATTTGTATTTTATTTGTGACTTTGTTTTGATTTTATAGTTGTATAAGAGTTATAAGAATAAAGAATATATACTTAGTTTTATGTCTCTACGTATTTTAGTGTGTCAGGAATAAAAGAGTAAAGTGTAAATACTGTCTGCCTCTCTCTGTCAGGTATTGCCGGCTAGCACCCAAACCTTCCATCTCCCTGAAGTTGTCTCTCTAGGTCTCCTCACTCCTGAAAAGTGTGGAACTGTGTTGGATTGGGAAAGTCTCTCGTCTGGACCACTGGATGGATCCAAATTTTGGACAGGAACCATACTCTGCAGGACACAGGGTTCATGGAATACCTGAGGTAGAAGACACTTTCTATGAATTCCATTGCAGGCAGGTTTATAACTTGGTCCAGGCTAATGACTGATGAGGAGCTTGCTGACCTCCTATGTCATGGCCCTAGAGAATTTCACCCCTTCAAAGAAACACTAAAAGAAAAAGCAGGACAGATATCAGAGGTAAAATTAGATCCCAGTGGGGCTGGCCTAGTGGCATAGTGGTTAAGTTTGCATGCTCCGCTTTGGCAGCCAGGAGTTCACGGTTCAGATCCCAGGCACAGACTTACACACCGCTCACTAAGCCACACTGTGGCAGCATCCCACATAAAAAACAGAGTAAGATTGGCACAGATGTTAGCTCAAGGACAATCTTCCTCAAGCAAAAAGAGGAAGATTGGCAATAGATGTTAGCTCAGAGCCAGTCTTCCTCACGCACACACACACAAAAATTAGATCCTACTGATAGTGACTTAGGCCCGGATCAGGAGCACCTGGTCCAGCCACATGACCCTATCAAACTGACCCCAAAGGCAGGAGTTGGGAGTGGCTTCGAGAGGAGACAACATTCCACTCTAGATTCCTACTGCACTGAGGGTGATGGGGTAGCATGTACAATTCTGCTCTCTACAGACTCTGGTCTCAAGGGCCAAGGGAAAGGTCACTCCTGCACATTAACCATGGGAAGCCACGTTGATGCTGATACCCGGGTCATTTCCACCACTAGCTTTGTAACATATGCTCAGAAGGAAAGTAGAGTGCAGGAATCTGAGTCAGCCCACTTCTTGGACATCACAGCTCTGAAGCTTAGGTGCCTTTAGATGAGCCTTGGAAGGAAGAATCATTGATAGAAAGGATAGAGGCCGGGTAACTAATGTCAGACCGGTGTCCAGAGGCTTCTCTTCCTCATGACAGATCCACTTGGAAATGACCCCTGCCCCCACAGCCCTGGACTCGACTGCTCTTTCTCTTTCTCTTCACTTGAGAGATCTGAGCCTGGTCTGGACCATTGCCGTGACTTTCAGAAGTCTTGATTGTTGGAAGGACCTCCATGACAGGGACTCCTCCATCCCTCTCTCCTGCAGGTTCCGAGACCTGTACTCAGTTGCCTGTTGAACTTGGGGAATTCTTAGAAAGGAGGAGGTCTACGTGTTTCCACCATTATCCCTCCTCATAGCACCCTCTCTCCCAGTTGTGGCAACCAAAAATGTCTCTAGACATTGGCAAGTGTCACCCGAGGGTGGGGGAGACAAAATCTTCCTTGGCTGAGAACTGTCGATGGAGAATTAGAGATCTTTGCATCTGTGTACTGGCAGGAAGACTATAAAGAGGTTTCTTCCATACGTCTGCTTCTCTGGGAGCTCCTAACTTTTGGCAATTACGTTTCTGCATAGATCATTGTACTCTCCCAAGCAGATCAGTGTTATAAATCAGTGCTTATGTTACCTCACCCCAGATCCCTATGGATAGCAACAAGTTCACCAAATCAAACTTCTAGAAAATCAACAATGTAATCCAGAAAACCCTATGTTTATTGGGTATCTATTAAGTGTATTCACTGTACTATCTCTAATTCTTTCAACTCTCCTGCAGGACAGGTATTAGTAACCCCATTTTACAGATGAGAGATTTGAGGCTCAGAGAAGTTAACTTGGGAGGGTTTCATCCCAGACGGAGTTTGCTCCAAAGCTCTTGTAACCACCCTGTTTCTGTGAGTGCTTCACAATGTTCCTGGTGAAATTCTGCACTGCATGGCTCTGGAGCAGGGTAACGCAGTGCTCCTGTTGCCACTGGAGCCACGCAAATTGTGCCACACACAGGCAGGCTTTCAGCGCACTGTTAGCTGAGCGCTCTGGGGGCCGGCACCACGCTCCCAGGCTGACCTTGCAATGCTTTTTGGATTCCCGTGAAACCTGAGCACCTCTTGCAAGTGCGTTACTGTCTTTGGATATTGGCCAAGTCTTCTTCCTCTTGTCTTATTTGAGTTGTGACTGTGATAAAAACTTCCTCCTTCAGGGAGTGAGGTGGCTTGATCTGAGCTCACTATTCTAGAAACATGTTCTGAGAAGCTGTGCCCTCAAGACTATCTTTTGTCATTTCAATTCCACTGGTGGATTTGTCTTCTCCAGAGTCCTCCAATCTTTGGAGGTCATATTGCTAACATAAACTTACAGCAATCACCGATAAAGTTCCAAACAAAAGTCTCACTGGCCTATTTTTATGAGCTCCAAAAGGTATGCAGCAGGCAAAAAAAAAAAAAAAAAAAAAAAAAGGAATAGAATCTCCTGCGATTAACTTCTAAAATTCAGATGATAATATATATTTGCATTTCATTTTCCTATCTACTTTAGGCTGAATTCTCTTTGCATAAAATGATGTCATAAAACTGAAATATGGCTGTGAGAATTCTGGCAAGTGATTTCAGCAATGGCTCCTTTAACATTTCAGTGGATTCTTACCACATTTATTCTCTACCACCATTTTCCCCCGCCTCTGGCTAGCTTCCCAATTCTCCATGGTTTTTTAATAATTTGTAACTCCGATTACTGTAAGTGGTTCAGTATGTCATCCAATTTCCTTAGTACTCCAGGAGCCATGTCATCAGAATCTACTGATTTGTATACATTCATATTTCCTACGCTTTTTCTTATCTGGTTTTTGACAATAGCAATTTGGGTAAGGATTTCATTACTTCCTAATTGTTCCTATTTCTTTTCTTTATTTCCTCTCGTTAAAGACAAATGTAGAAAATGCATTCTTTGTCCCAGCTGTTTTAGTCTTGCCCTTCATCCTTTGTTCCTTCGTTCCTTCTTTATTACCTGGGCTGGGGTCTCTCTGAGAGCTACTTCACTCACTCATTTCCTTTTGAAGGTGGACAAAGTTTGGTTCTGACTTTTAAACTTTTATTTTTACTAAAGAGTTTAGGACAAAGAACAGCACTTTTTTTCAAACTTTCTGTCCCCCCGTATATTTCTCTCATCAGCTGTTTGCAGACCCTTCCCCCATCACTGTGTTAGTTTAATGTTCCGAAGTCAGAGCTAATCAGAGAGCTGAAGTCCAAACACACCTCAAATATATTGTACTTTAAGCCCTAGCTTCCGAAATTGTTTTTAATTCCATTTTATTTTTCCAGTTTCCATTCGGCACCAATTCTGAGCAAACACTGCTGAAAGTCAGCCTTCAAAGAACTCTACGCTTCTCTGCTTTGCAAGGCAGAGTGCCAAAAATGGAGGAGGGAGAGACAAACTTTTTCAGACTTGGGGTGATTTTTGAGTTCCAGTAACACTCAAAAAATCACTTTCATCTGTTCAGAGGTGGTTACTGTGCAGTAGATAAAGACATTGTCCTTACCTGATAAATCAAGTATCTCCAGCAATATTTGCCTTCACTCCGAGAGTTGTGTGTGTGTCTAGGAGGCTCTGTGTGCGTGTGTGTGTGCACCCACATGTCCCCACTTGGTAACTCAAACTGACACTACCTGATGCCCACATCTGTATGAAATCAGCAATCATTTCAGCCAACCCAACTAGAAAGTTCCAAACATCTGGAGGTTTGAAATTTGTGACCGGAACTCCTGGATCCTTGCACTGCTCTTTTTCCTTCTGGTTTTCATCCCTAGGCTTGGCGTCTGTGTAGACACCGCCTTAGCGGTTCTTCTTGTAAACTGAGCCTTGCAGTGCAGACGTGTTACCAAGGTTAGCCCTGGAAAGAGTGTCATGGGCCTCAGCGGAAAGTTGTTGGACAGGGCCCAGACTGTGTTATGAAACAAACCCTTGTTTCCAGGGTGGGACACTTGCTGAATGATCTGTGTTACGTGGTTGCAAATAAGAATGACAAAAATAAAACATTCCTAATTTCTGGGAAAGTCAGTGCTCAAACTTCAAGAATGAGTTATTGAGGGAGGGGATGACGTCTCCTGGGTTTGGAGGTCTAGAAGAGAAAGCCCAATAGCTTTCCCAACCAGGGCCCTTCATCACCCCTGGGGATTGAGCTTTGTTTCTTGGGCTGGAGAATAGAAGGAGCCAGTGGTTCATCATGTTGACAGCTGGTCATGGGGGCCTGGAGGCCTGAGTTCCCAATCACAAGGATCCTGCCTTCTCTTCCCCCACCAAATCCTTGCCTGGGGCCCCTGCCTCTCCTTGGGTGAGATTTCTGCTTTGAAATCCCTTTCAATCCCCCTGGAGCCTGATCTCTGAGGTCGAGGCATCTCTACTGCAATCACTTTCCTCAAGACTACTTGGTCAAAACTGTGATTCTTGATCTGTGTTTGGTTCTTTGGCCTGGAATCATTTCAACTGGGGCCTCTTCTTATGCTAAATCTCAAATTTGTTGTGTCTCAAACAAGCCATAACTAATCAAGTTCTCAAGGTCTCTAACATTTACCCAGGCTTTCAGATCAGCCCGGATCCTGGAGAAAGCCTGTTGTATAACGGCTTGCGTACTACATTTCAAACCTTTCTCCGCTGTCCCCAAAACACAGATCTAACCTAAAGACCTTAAAACCCAAATACCATGCAAAGTCACCTAAAGCATCATTCTCAACTGGGGGTGATTTTGCCCCCAGGGGACATTTGGCCATATCTGCAAACATTTTTGTTTGTCACAACTAGGGGATGGGAATGCTGCTGGCGTCTATTGAATAAAGGCCAGGGATGCTTCTAAGCCTTCTACCATGCACAGGACTGTCTCCGCAACAAAAAATATCCAGCCCAAAATCTCAATAGTGCTGAGGGTGAGAAACACTGACCTTAACGAAGAATCAGGTGAAAATTACAGCCCAGCAACAAGCAAAGCTTTCTTCCCCAGACTCAACTAATTTTCTTTCAATCCCAATTAGTTAATGTAAGACTACAGGTGCCAGCAGATTGTATTGTGAGTTTCTCTAACTCATCTTGCACTCCGTTCCCTAAGTTAGACCATTATGTCATACCAGTGTTTAGGCCAAGGAATTTCCTTGGCGTTTACACACAATACATGCATGCATGCATACATACACGAGTTCAGCAAACATTTCCTGAGAACTACCCGTACTAAGAATAGAACCAGGCTCTGGGGATACAAAAAGGAATAATACGGTCTCTGCCATTCAAGGAGGCTAGTGAGGGAGCCAGCAAGTAACGCAAAGATCATACTGCAATGAGATAGGCAGAGATAGGCTCCTCCTCCAGGGGAGGAGCATTGCTGTCACAGGAGAGGCCTGGGAGGGCTACTCATGAGAGATAAGATCTGAGCTGAGTCTTAGAAAATGTTTAGGGCTGGTTGTCTTGACATGAGTGCAGCCATGTTTGGCCGCTCCATTGACCTACAGCCACCAGCACAAAAAAAAATACAAAGCTGCTTTCTGCGTGGTGGGAACTGGCCCTTCTCTCACGGAGGGAGTTGCAAGTTGTAACATTTCAAGGCTCTTGGAGCGTCGTAGCACGGGATGGACTGGCCATCTGTGCCGGGCTGGGACGATAACCAAAGAGAACAATGCACGTACACAACTACTGGGCTGGGACGTTAGCCAGGGGGCTCAGTGCACGTACGCCACTGATAACCATTTTGTGCATGGGAACACTAAATGCTTGCTCTGCAAACTCTGTAATTGCTTACTCTGAAAATTACTGATGGTATAAAAACTGCTGGAAACTGAGACCCGGTGAGAGTTCCACCTGTGGAAGGGACACCTTGCCCAGGACGTGTGATCCTTGCCCAGCTGCGTCGATTGACAGAGCTCTCCCGGCAGTGGGGCGTGGATGTTGTGAGTAACTGATTTGATGTGAAGCAATTGATTTGATATGAAGTAATTGATTTGATGTGTTCTCTTTTCGGTCAACCTGGTGTTTCTCTTTCTGGTTGATTTGTGTCATTTCTCTTCAGCCGATGTGGGTGTTTTCCCTTTCCAGTCGGGCTGATGTTTTTTCCCTCTTAATATTTGACCTATTTGGATCTGTTTGCAGACTATCGCCTTTACTATCCTCTATATAATAAAATATACCTTCAGTCCATTTGTTTGGAGTGGAAAGTGTCTTTTACGTCTCCGATCAAATCCCCGAACCTCTCATAACATAATTGGCGCTGTGAGCAGGATTCGATTAAGGAGATGCCTTTCCTATTCAAACGAAAGTTAACTGAAGCCAAGGTGGAAGAAATTCCAGGATGGGAGGACCCTCCCTTTTGCACTCTGGCTGGGGAGTGGGCTCGCAGGTCAGGGTTATGTGAAGCTTGGGATGCTCGTCTGCGACGATTTGAACCGTTGGATGTGACCAAAGCTTTGCAGACGGTGGAGAGGAAAGAGAAAGATGATGTTTCTTTTTTGGCACGGCGAGGTTGGTGTTTGTTGACTGCTTATCGCCGGGCTATAGAAGATAGGGATAAGATACAGACAGAGAAGGCACTCTCGGAAAAAGAAAATTTAGATTTGCAGTCTCGCTTGGCTATGATTCAATGTCAATATCTTACACTGGGAGATCAGGCTCGAAACTACCAAGCTATAGCAGAAAAGGCTGCTGTAAGAGTTGCCAAATATAAATATAGAAAGAGAAGAGGAAAGGTAAACGAACGAAAAGTTCATATGGCCATAGCATCGGCCGGTCCTAAGTGGGACCTGGACACATGGGATGGTGATATCTGGGATGATGATTCTGAAACTGATTATGAGGAAGAGGAAAAACCGCCCAAACGCACAGAGGCACGTCCTCTTCGCCGCCGGCGGATGGAAATGGATGGTAATCATCCTGTAAGGAAAGATGTGATTGAGGATTTTAACCAACAAAAAATTTCTGATATTTTAGCCCGGGCTACACAAAAGCCTGGAGAAGCCATTATAACCTGGCTTGTTCGCCTATATGATATGGGCGCTACAGGAATTAATCTGGATGCAGGAGATGCTTTTAAATTTGTAATTTTGTCCAATGATCCAGTAATACGGGGAGCTTTCAGAGACTGGAGCATGAATGCTCACCCCCCAAATGATAGTGGACAAGACACTGATGGTACAACTTTATTGGCTCTTGCAGTAAAAGGAGCTCAAGATAAATACCCCACGGATGATATGTGGCCAGACACTAATAGACCATGGTATACTTTAAAAGATTGTGTTCAAAAGATGAGAGAAGAAACCATGAAACGGGCTGTGTTTCTGGGGTGTGGTGAAACTTTAAATGAAATGACTTTAAGTGTCCAGGTGCGAAACAAGTTGATAAAAACTGCACCTCCGGCATACAAACAAATAATCACAACCCTTCTCATGAATGAAACTGAAAGCCCTATATCAACACTTGCAGATAAGATTATGCAGCTAGCAGACTTGGGAGACTGGCAGACAACTGAAAACTCTCCAAGAAGAGAAAAAAGAGAAACATTCTTTAAAAAAGATAAAATAACTCGAGGTGATATGTTTTTGGCCCTACTCCAGGCAGGAGTACCTAAAGACCAGATTGATGGAGTTGACACTAGAAAATTATGGAAACTATATAAAGAAAAAGGGCTGAATGTAAAACAAGTGAACAGAGGGGACAATATAAAGAATGCTTCCAACCCAGTGCCTGCTGCACCTAGTGCACCACCTCCTCCCTTGGATCCTCTTCTTGCTGACTTATGTGATTGAGGGGAAGGCCAAACCTCTGTATCGATTAGTGCCACTATAAGAAAAGACATTAGACCACATGTACCAATTAAAATATTTTAGAAAAATAGATCTACAACTAGTGTGAAGGCACTTGTAGATACAGGGGCGGAGGCCACCCTTATCTATGGGAATCCAACTAAGTTTCAAGGTACATCAATTTTGATAACTGGATTGGGAGGAAAAGAAATCCAGGCAGTTACCACTAATCTTTCTATGCAAATTGGGCAACTACCCCGGCACACATATCTAGTTATGATTGTACCAATACCAGAATATATAATTGAGATTGATATTCTAAAAAGATTGACATTAAATTTGGCTGATGGACAATACCAATTTGCTATTAGAGCTTTGTCTTTTCATATTAATGCTATAATTGTGGGATGTTTACATCATGAAGTAGAAATTCCACCTGCCACACAAGTGATCAATCAAAGACAGTATCACATCCCTGGAGGACAACAAGAAATATCTGAGACCATAGAAGATTATTTGGCTATAAAAGTCCTTCGCAGAGTAACTACAGCCTGGAATAATCCTATCTGGCCTGTTAAAAAAGGTGATGGGACATGGAAAATGACTATAGATTACAGAGAGCTAAACAAAGTGACTCCAGCTATTCAAGCGGCCGTCCCTGATTTGATTACTCTTGTAAAAAAAGTGCAATGTTATCCAGGCACTTGGTATGCAGTCATAGACTTGGCTAATGCCTTTTTCACCATACCTATACCTAAAGTGTCCAAGAACAGTTTGCTTTCACGTGGCTGGGACAACAATATACCTTTACTAGACTTCCTCAGGGATATGTGCATAGTCCCACTACCTGCCATCGACAGGTTGCTGAAACCTTGGCAAAGGTACCTGCTTCTGATGATGTCCAAATAGTACATTATATAGATGATATTATGATCCAAAGAAATGAAAAAAAAAAGTACAACAACAGTTAGAAAAAGTAATGGACATACTTGAGGAGGATGGATGGAAAACTAATCCAGCTAAAATTCAGGGCCCGAGTTCAAACGTTAAATTTTTGGGAGTACTTTAAAATAATGAAAAACAAGAAATTTTACCTAAAGCTAGACAAAAGATATTAGATTTTGCAGCACCCCATAACAAAAAGGAAGCACAAAAATTTATTAGATTATTCGGATTTTGGAGGGCACATATTCCACATTTAAGTCGGCTCCTTGCACATTTATATAAAGTTACCAGAAAAAAATATGAATTTAAATGGGGAATAGAACAAAAAAAAAGCTTTTGAAGCAGCCAAACATGCTATTCAGACTGCTTTAGATCTATGGCCAATTAAACTGGGACCCATTGAGTTACAAGTAGATGTCATTGATCAGTATGCCAGTTAGAGTTTATGGCAAAAACAAGGTGCCCGACGTTATCCTCTGGGATTTTGGAGTCGCAAGCTTCCCTGTTCCAGTAAAAGATATAGTCCTTTTGAAAAACAGTTGTTAGCCTGCTATTGGGCTCTAATAGACTCAGAAAGCCTTACCCTGGGACATGAGGTAATTATGCGACCTCAGATACCCATCATGCAATGGATTCATAGCACGCCTGTCACTCATAAAATTGGACATGCACAAAAATTTAATATCATCAAATGAAAATGATATATTCAAGACCGGGCCAAACCTGGCCCAAAGGGGTTGTCCCTATTGCATGAACAAGTGTCTCAATATAGCAGTGAGCCAACTGTGTCACCCAAGACTGATATAACAGAATCTCCTGTTAAATGGGGTGTCTCATATGATCAATTGACTGAAGAACAACAAAAACATACCTGGTTTACGGATGGTTCTGCCAAAATGATATCGAGCTCACGGAAATGGAAAGCAGTTGCCTACAACCCATCCACCCAACAAACAATTGTCACCACTGGAGATAATATGAGTAGCCAATATGCTGAACTTTATGCGGTGTATCAGGCACTTCAACAAGAACAGGGGCAACAATGTCATATATATACTGATTCATGGGCAGTGGCACAAGGTTTGGCAACGTGGATGCCACAATGGAAAAAACATGATTAGAAAATTAATGATAAAGAAATATGGGGAAAGAAATTATGGGAAGACATATGGTTATGGTGTCAAAACACAATTGTTACTGTATTTCATGTTGATGCTCACAGTTCTTTAATTTCTGCAGAACAAAAACATAATTCTCATGCTAATCAGCTGGTGCAGATTCGTGCAACGCACAACCCAGGCTTAGCACAATGGGTCCACAAAAAGAGTGGACACTTGGGAGAACAAGCTTCATACAGGTGGGCACAACAAAGGAAAATCCTTGTCACCCATGATGATATTGTCACTGCAGTACAACAATGTCAGTTATGCCAACAGTTAAATAAACGGGGAGTTCCACACCCCTACCTAGGTCATATCCAAAAGGGATTATTTCCCGCCCATACATGGCAAATAGATTTTATTGGACCATTGCCAAATTCTTGTGGATATACTTATGCCTGCACTGCTGTTGATACATATTCTGGTTATTTATTGGCTATACCAGCTAAAGCGGCCACCCAACAGAGTGCCATAAAATTATTAGATATAATCAAGTTATATTATGAAACACCAAGGCAAATTCAGAGTGACAATGGTTCCCACTTTACAGGTAAGTTGATTCAAACCTATACCAAAGAAAATTATATAAAATAGATTTATCATATACCTTATTACCCCCAAGCTGCAGGCCTCATAGAACGAATGAATGGATTGCTTAAACAACAATTGAGGAAACTTGGTCATGGCTCATTAAAGGGGTGGCACAACCATCTAAGTACTGCTCTAAATGTGTTAAATAACAGGCCACTAGGCCCTAATGAGACTCCTCTGTCAAGGTTGTTACCAGCAAAGATTACAAAAGTGGCAGCCGCCACCCATGAGCTTATGACCTTAACCTATTGGCCCCTGACTCAATCTGCTAAACCGCCTTTTCCTGCCACGGCCGAAGCGGCTGGATTGGATTTATCTACTGTTCATTCTATTCAATTGCCCCCTAGGAAGCAGTCTATAGTCCCTACTGGGATAGGGGTACAATTTCCCAAAAATACCTTTGGTTTGTTAAAAAGACGCTCTGGACTGGCAGCAAAAGGTATTGATGTACTGGGAGGAGTTATTGATCCAGATTACCAGGGAGAAATAAAATTTATATTATATAATGGTAGTGACACAGTACTAACTGTAGAGTCTGGGGTACGAGTGGGACAATTATTGGTGCTTCCCCTCCTGACTCCAAATGTGTCACAAGGACAACCTCCAAGTGAATTAACTAAAAGAGGAATGCAAGGATTTGGGTCTACAGATGGATGGAAACCTGGAGCAAAGGTGTGGGTGACACATCCACCCAATGCGGCTCCGCGTGCCGCAAAAGTAGTGGCCCAAGGGCCCACTGCAACGCTCATAGTTATGTATCCAGGAAATAAACAATTATATCATGTTCCTAAAAATTCTGTTTCTTTGCGTGAATAGATATTCCTGCTGTGTTTGCTATGCTGTGCTGCACTTCCATGTCTGCTGCAGACCTACATGCCAACTAATGTCTCCGTAGGACAACCTTTGACCCTGCACTGCTGGACCAACTGTTCTACACCAGTGGGACCTATAACCTAGACTATGAATGGCCGAGAAATTTGGTCTCAGAAACATCAAGCAATCTCTCGGTACAAGCCTATATCTGACCAGTCACACAGAACTAGTTATAATTTCTCCATTGCTCTGTCTTCTGTTACCCTCCGTGATGGGGGCTGGTATTCTTGTATTAAATGGAAGAAGAGAAATCCAGATTCCCCGTTTCTTAAAGAAACTCGATTTATTAACATCCTTCCTAATGCCACTACTCCTCTTAAAAACACTAATCTGTGGTTACATTTAGCTCATACAGTTCTTAACGAAACTGCTTTTTGTCTCAGAAACAGTAATAATCCTTCTAGACTTCTGCAAGCTAATCTGTTGGGTCTAGGTGTTACTTTACCTAATGTGTTACATGCTAAAGTTACTATTCCTCCTTCTTTAGTAACGATGCCCATATCAGGAGTGACTTCCACTACATGTTACTATATTAATTGTACATATATTCCATTCTATTGTAATAAGACTATCCCTGTTAGTATTCCTACCCCTTCACGATTACCTGCTGGATATTTCTGGTTATGTGATAATGCTGCGTATTCACACATTCCAACTGACACATCTGTTACATGTGGTATTGGCCCAATAATTCCCCTTATAGCCGCTTTCCCTACCAAAAATTCTCGAGTGAAACGAGCACTCACTGCAGATTGTGACCCTCATGTTAACCTTCTTCCCATCTCTACTGTGGCAACGCTGGCCGCCCTTCTACTACCTGATCCTGGTCTAATTGTAGACAACCATCGTCAAATTAAACACCTTTCCTGCTTGTTGACACATGTAATGAATGATACTGTTAGAGCCTTCTTGGCTATATCTCAAAAATTACAAGAACTGCGTGGAGAGACTCTTATACAGCGAGCTGCTTTAGACTATTTGTTTCTTCTTCATCAAACACCTTGTACTAAAATACCGGGTATGTGTTGTTTCAATGTATCAGATCAAACTAATGTTATCTTTGATACTGTACATGATTTGCAAGATCAAGTTAATAACATTTCATATTCTAAGGGGTTATTTGATTGGTTACCTTGGGGTTTGGGTCCTTTATTGCGAGATAGTTTTATAATTATTGTAGCCATTAGATTTTGGATTCTTGGATGTGCCTTATGTACTTGTGTACAAAGTTCATTGTCTGTGCATATGGTGTCTTATGGTTAATGGAGACGGCCACGGCCAAATATGTCTTGACATGAATACAGCCATGTTTGGCCGCTCCATTGACCTACAGCCACCAGCACAAAAAAAAAATATAAAAGCTGCTTTCTGCGTGGTGGGAACTGGCCCTTCTCTCACGGAGGGAGTTGCAAGTTGTAACATTTCAAGGCTCTTGGAGCGTCGTAGCACGGGATGGACTGGCCATCTGTGCCGGGCTGGGACGATAACCAAAGAGAACAATGCACGTACACAACTACTGGGCCGGGATGTTAGCCAGGGGGCTCAGTGCACGTACGCCACTGATAACCATTTTGTGCATGGGAACACTAAATGCTTACTCTGCAAACTCTGTAATTGCTTACTCTGAAAATTACTGATGGTATAAAAACTGCTAGAAACTGAGACCCGGTCAGAGTTCCACCTGTGGAAGGGACACCTTGCCCAAGACGTGTGATCCTTGCCCAGCCGCGTCGATTGACAGGGCTCTCCCGGCAGTGGGGTGTGGATGTTGTAACTGATTTGATGTAAAATAATTGATTTGATATAAAGTAATTGATTTGATGTGTTCTCTTTTCGGTCAACCTGGTGTTTCTCTTTCTGGTTGATTTGTGTCATTTCTCTTCAGCCGATGTGGGTGTTTTCCCTTTCCAGTCGGGCTGATGTTTTTTCCCTCTTAATATTTGACCTATTTGGATCTGTTTGCAGACTGTCACCTTTACTCTCCTCTATATAATAAAATATACCTTCAGTCCATTTGTTTGGAGTGGAAAGTGTCTTTTACGTCTCCGATCGAATCCCCAAACCTCTCATAACACTGGTCCAGGCCAACAAGGCAGAGAGATGAAGCAGTCATGGGAAGGCACGAGATACGGAAGGGCAGACATTTTTTAAGACCTTTGATTCTTAGAATAACCTTTCACAATAGATAATGTGAGAATTACTATGGATGGAAAAATAAAGAACGTAGATGATTTGTCTAAGGCCAAAGCACAAATCATTGCCAGGCTTGCAATAGATTCTCATTGTCAGATAGAGCTGATTCATTCACTCATTCATTCAGTTATTCAATAAGTATTTGTTGAAGGTCTGGGCACTGTGTAAGTTCAAAACCCAGCTCCAACACAAATGTCAGACAAGTTACTCAAGCTCTGTAAGCTTTAGTTTGCTGTCTGTAAAACAGAGATAAAAGTAGTAACTCTCCTGGAGGCTCTTATAAAGATTAAATGAGCTAAAGCTTATGAAGCTGTTAGCACACACTCTGTAGCACAGGCGCTCAGTGTCAGATGCTGTCTTCAGCATCAGCATCAACATCATCGCTACGGTTGTTATTATCATCCCTCCCTCTCAAGTGCATGCTTCTGCACTAGGGCTTGAGTGCTGTCACTCATGTGGTGAGGAGGCTCCCGGTGACTCCCAACGTACAGGCACAGAGTATTTTCATTTCATTCACCTCTTGTCAGAGAGTGGGTCCTGCACAGAGCAGATTGCTCACTCAGCCTGCAATTCACGCGTTTCCTGTTTCCCTCCTTGCAAGCTGCTAAAAGGTAAGGAGGAAGCTGTTTCATTACAGTCTTATTTACATTTCTCCCCCTCCCTCCAAGGAAAGTCAAGTTGCTATGTTCTGCACAAATGGAACCAGGCGTGCAGGATTCCAGGCCACACTTTCTCAGTGAAGCCTCAGCAAGCGTCCTTCCCCTGCGCTGCCCGGAGGGGGAAGTGATTACTCCATCCCCACCCCACATGGCACTCTCATGTGTTATATGGTTAGATAAACGCCCTTTGGGCAGGAGCCACAGCAAGCCTGCCAGGCTAGGTGGGAGTGATGGCCAGAGGGGCTGGCAGTGGTCACTTCAGAAACTGACTCCTGTATGGCCATAAATTGATCCCAGACTTGCCCTCAGAGCAGGCTAATCCCCATCCCTTCCTGTGCACAGGAGGATAACGAGGGCTTTAGACACAAGAACAGACTCACAGATGGCTGGATGTCACACTTTTGGCAATTTTTACTTAAGGATGGCTCAGTGCTGTGATTCTCTAGTGCTTCAGCCAGTGACATGTCTGAGCACTTGCTGGAATGTTCTCTGTGGGGAGAAGAATCCTTTTCCTGTCACCTCTGCCAGCCTGCATACCCCCTTGCCCTGCCTGAATGCATTGTACACGTACGTACACACGTGCAGTAAGAGTTGTCACACACAGTGGAGCAGATCCCAGAACCTGAGCCTGATCGAATGCTGCAGTTCACTGATGCACAGATGGTGGCTGGGAATCTACCTCAGAGTGGAAAGACGTTACGATCTCTGTGATCTGTCTTGAGAGCCACCAGGAGGCAGTTAAGGCCATCAACCTACATCTCTGGACTCTCGGGCCCTCTGGAGCCCACAGTCTCTCTAGAACTGTCTTTCTCAAACTCTAGCATGCATCAGAATCACCTGGAGGGCTTGTTAACACCCAGATTGCTGGGCACCACTCCCAGAGTTTCTGCTTCGGTGAGCCCTAGTATTTCCATTTTTAGCAAATTTCCAGGTGATACTGATGCTGCTGGTCCACGGGTCTAGCCGACGTACCCAGCCTCTGAATATTGTCAATGAAGGAAACAATTTATGGATGCTGATGGCCCCTTAAATGTGGAAGACCCAGACAAGGCGGAACAGAGCAAGAATTCTTAGCTGTTGGGGAAACTGCTGCCTGTATCTCTTCCGACTGAGAGGTCATAGACCCCAGAGTAGGGAATTCTGTTTCTGGTTCTACAGAGCTTTGTTGCAGCGCCCACAGTGCTGCATCCACCCACCTACTCAGAATGCCCTCTGTGTCAGTCTCCCCTGCTACATTGGCTGCCCTCAAGAGCAGAGGTCAAGTTCTAGGTAGTTGTTTTCTCTCTCTAAAGCCTCAGTGTTGATGTAGACCCGATCCAAAGTAGACCCTCTTGACCTGTCTGCTAAATACAGGAACAAGCAGGTCCCTCCAGTTTATCCTCCTCTCAGGTGGATGGATGACCTTTCTGATCTCAGCAGATGTTGGGCTGGCTGTGTTCAGCAGGAAGAAGAAAACAGTTCAGAGAGCAAACACCCAGCACCCACGGACACCCCTGTCTTTATTCACGCAGCTTCCTATCCTTAGCATATACCCTGTTCTTGGCCTGTCGAAATGCCACCAGCCTTAAACCAGCAGAGCATTGCAGTGAAAACACTCAGACCAGCCTGGCTTAAGTGTGGGGTAGAGGTAGAGATAATGGTGGAAAGGTGGGTAGAGGTCCTACTTAGGAAAGCTTTGAGTGCCAGGGGGAGGAGTGTGCATGTAGATCAGCAAAGATGAGTCATGAAAGGTTTAAGCTGCAGGAGGGACGTGATTAGAAAGGAAGTCTTTTCAAGTAAATTTACAGATCCTTATCCTTAGTGTTGCTCTTTTGTTTTTCTCTAAAAGTAAAATTATCATCTGGGTTCTGTAGAGCAAATTTTTAAAAATAAATATTTCCTCCTGATAGACATTCCACAGTCCTGGCAATCCTCGTTCATCAACCCCTAGATGAGTCTATTGTCTAGACGAAGACAAAAGATTCCCAAGACCTTCATACAGTTGTAGAGGGGAGTCTTCAGGAGAACCTTGATGTCAAGGGGAACTCAGCACCTGGGTCAAAGGCAGAGCAAGAAGAACACACACAGGATACATACTAAATAGGAGGCATTAGAGAGAGAAAGTGAAGAGTGATGGGGAAAGGCAATTATTAAATATATACTTCGTGTTTGGCATGGGATTTTAACAAAACAACTACACAGTGAATTATACATTCATATTCTTATTTCACTGAAAAACAAATAGGCTCAGACAGGTAAATAACCTCTCCAAATTTCTGGAACAAGTAAGTAGTGGAAGTAGGATTTAAATCCAGGTCTGTTGTACTCCAAAGCCCATTCTCGTTCCATTGCTGGGCACTATCACCGTATTGGGCTACACAGAGATGGCCAAGTCCTTGTTGTGAAGCAGCTTGTTAATTAGCAAGGGAGGGAACAAATACACCCAAATAATAATTGAAAATGACCAAATGTGAGAAGAGTCCTACAGAAGGTACAAAATGCTGGGTAAACTCAGACCAGGGTGGGAGAGGTAATTTGCACCCAGGGGGTGTGGTGAAGCTTGTTATGGAAGAGATAGCATTTGAGCTATTTTAGGGGGATGGTAGAATTTTGGCAAGTAGAAATAGTGAGGAGAGAAGTACTAGGAATTCCAGGCCCACAGAACCTTGAAGGCAAAGGCATAGAGTTAGGAAATGCTGGTTTATTTGGGGATAAGGTGATGGATCATAAGAGAAAAATTTGCAAAGGTAGGCCAGGAAGGGGAGGGTTTTAAAGATCATACTGAAGCACAGCGGCACTTTTCTGCAGGCAAAAGGAAGTCAATGCGCATGTCAGTGCAGGGAAAGACATGGTCTGAGCTGGACTGAGGGAAGATTAATGTGGCCAAGTGTGTAGGCCAGTGAATAGAGGCCAACCTTGGAAGGCTCGGTGCCTCTGCCGTGTTCAGGAGCCTCTTAGCTTTGCATTAATGCAAACAAAGAGAACAATGGATGTGTCTGAGCTGAGTATGAGGACCACTAAAGAGGCTGCATAAATAATTTTGGGTTTTAATTGGTTGAGAGCCCCTTGAGTCCTTGAGTAAGATCAGACGTGAGAGCCAGCAAGCCGTTTGCATGGGAGAAATACACCTAGTGTTACCAAATACTGGGAGAAATCAGCGAAGGAGGAGGTAAGGGTCGGAGAGAGCTCAGGGCAGCTCAGTTACCTCTTTTGCAGAGTGTTCTCTGGTTATGAGTCCCTTTCAGATAGAAATAATTTCTCACAGAACTATGAAGACATGGACTCTCACGAGGCCTACGACTGAAGATAGCTTCTTCCTGAGCACAGGGCTGGCAGCCCTTCCATTTGAGGGCAAGGACTCAGCCATGGAGGAGGTGGGAGCCGCTCCATCTCGGATGAGTCTGAGGATGGAGTTGTGGGGAGCTGGACTGACCTTGTTGTGGCCTTCATTCATTTGCTCCTTAGATTTATCACCCGTCTGTGATTATCTCGCCATCTCACATGTCTCATACTCAGCGCTGGCCCAGATGGGACACTTATCTTCCTCAGCATCTTGCTCAATTAAGTTTCAGGAAGCATGCGCATGTCCCTTAGCTGTGACAGGAAGGGTGATGGATGGCCAAAGGCTCATTTTCAAAATTACAAATTTGGCCAATTTTCATGATACTGAAAGAGAGAGAGAGAGGGAGAAAATGAAGTGTTTAAAATAGACTCCCAACTTTTGGTAAGATATGCCAGGATGAGCTGGGAAAGAACAGGCTTAGGCAGGAGAGAGGGCTGGACAGCCAAGATGTGTGCTGGGAGCACCATCAGCAACGTCAGGAGCCTGAGGATTGCCTTCCCTGACTCGTTTCCATGAGCAGAATCAGAATTTTTGATCCAGTCCTAAATTTTACAGTCCTCGAAGTGCTTTTAAATGTGAACAGTGTTGAGTAAATGGCTAATATGTTCCAGGAACTATATTTGAGAATGTTTGCATACAAATCCAATTTAATCTTCAAGACAACCCTAAAAGTTGGAATTCAGTCCCAGTTGTAAAGATTCTCACCTAGAAGCTTAGAGAGGTAAGTGACTTCTCAAGTCACAGAGCTGCTAATGGAGTCTCCTATTTCCAAACTCCTGTTGTTTCTGCTATAAAAACCTCCTTCCCAGGCCCCTCTTCCTCATTTGTTGAAGAGCTCTAGAAAATGAGGGAAAAGCAGCAGTCTTCATTATTAACCAGGGCCCCCCCATATCAAACAACTCCAGGGGGCCTCCTCATGGAATAACAATGCGCAACCCTGGGGCCTGTTATGAACTTTCTTTGCCTTAGAACAGCAGTCAGCAAACTTTTTCTGTAAAGGGCCAGGTAGTATTTTAGGCTCTGTGAACCTTATAGTCTCTATGGCAACTACTGACCCTTGTTGTTGCAGTAGGAAAGCAGCCATAGACAATAGGGAAATGAATGAGCATGACTGTGTTCCAATAAAACTTTATTTATAAAAATAGGCTACAGGCTGGATTTGGTCCAAGGGCCTGATCTGGCCCACTGGCCGTGTTTTGCTGACCCTATTTCAGAGTGAAGGCCAGCCTGAGGTAGACACCTACCGGAAAGAGCATCACGGAGAGGCATTCTCTCTGAAAGCCAGGTCCTTCAGGATAGTGTTAGTATGAGAACTGGGGTGTAGAGTGCAAACTGATAGCTGAAATGCCGAGTATAGTTTGAACACATGATTTATTTAGCTTAACGGTATCTAAGATTTTCCAAATTAGCTGCTTACATTTAAAGATTGGGAGAATTCACATAAAAAGTCTGAAATTTCTGAATCTTATGAAAAATGGGAAGATCTTCCCTTGTGGGAGGATCCCCTATATTTCCCCATGGCAACACCTGGCTGGAGATAATGAGGGCTCTGTGCTTTAGGTGAACAGGACCTGCGTGCTGTAGTTTGCCACGACCTCCACGTGACTCGCCTCTCACATTTAGGTTATCTGCTATTTGAGTTTGTGATTCATGCTTTAAGGATACTTATTTTCCAAGTAAGAATTAAATCCCTGTTCCACGTGGGCACTCAGCTATCCTTATATTTTTCTCTTATTGCTTTTCTAATATCAAAATCCCCATCTCTGGGTAGGGGAGGTGATGCCAGAATAAGGTTCTGGGAACTAAAGTCATGTACGATGGATTTCCAGAGCAGCGGGGAGACAGATAGGACAGGAGTGTGTATAAGTCACATTCTAGAAAACTCCAAGGATGAAAACCACAGAAGCCAAAGAAATGAGAGTCAATGAAAAAGCAGCTGGGAGGGAGCGAGCAGTGACCGCGGGTAGCAGAGTGGGACCAAAACACTTGCAGCAATGGGCTGGGGCTGGGGCTGGGCTGGGGCTGGTCTGTGAAGGGTTTCCATGAGCTGCCAGCTAAGCAGTATGTGAGTGGATCAGCCTTATTTAAAGACCAAGATTTGGACAGGCAGTTATTAAATCCCCATAGTGGGTCCCCAGACCTTCTTTATTCCCCCAAGACTTCATTTCCCTCCCTCTGCTGCCTGTCTCTGCGTTAGATGTTGTACATGCTTTGAAGTACATGAATGAATATGAAATATCTTAACAGCGTGCGTGGTGCACGGTATGCATTTGATAAACAAGTTTGTTATCTATCCATATCGACGTTTCTCCATCATCTCTTCATTCCTCCTCCCTTCCCGGGCTTGCTTCTCTGGGTGAAGGGTCCCTGCTCCTTGCCAAGGCTTAACCTTCCTCTTAAGATCTTGTTTCTCTTCTCTCTCAGCCATCTCTTCTGCTCTTTCTTACCTCCTTCTATTGTACTTCCAAATCTGCTCATATCTCCCCATCCCAAATCTAAAAAGAAAGAGCCAAACTCCTTCAACAAGAGAACCTCTTTATGCTTCTGTTGGGGTGCTCTCTTTTCCATTACTTTCAAACTTCTCAAAAGAGTAGTGAGTTCAGGCTCCCATGTCAACATTGCCCAATTCTCCAGCAACTCCCTTCTAGCTGTTGCCCGCCCCCCCAACCCCCAACTGTTCTAAATCTGCTCTCCTAGGTATCTCTGCATATGCTACAATTATAACATTCATATCCAGTGCTTTTCCTCAGCTGACAGACCATTGGTTAAGAATATCATAATCATTCAAATAATAATGATTGGAATTTGTGTTACCCTTTGCTCTACACACAGTGCTTTCACATACATGATCTCATGGAATCCTCATGCTCTCCTTTTAAAGCTAATAGTATAATCTTATTTGTCAGTGAAGATGTGGATTCTGTGAGAGGCTAAGTGACAAGGTGCCCAGGGTAATGCCATAGGCTTAGCTCCTTTTTTTTTTTGTAAGGAAGATCAGCCCTGAGCTAACATCCATGCTAATCGTTCTCTTTTTGCTGAGGAAGACCAGCTCTGAGCTAACATCTATTGCTAATCCTCTTCCTTTTATTCCCCAAAGCCCCAGTAGATAGTTGTATGTCATAGTTGCACATCCTTCTAGTTGCTCTATGTGGCACGTGGTCTCAGCATGGTGGGAGAAGCAGTGCGTCGGTGCGCGCCTGGGATTCGAACCCCGGGCCGCCAGTAGCAGAGCGCGCACACTTAACTGCTAAGCCACGGGGCCGGCCCCAGCTTAGCTCCTTTTATCCCAAGTCTTACTTCCCTTCGCCAGTCACCCGACCATTCTACAGTGATTGCTCTATTCTTGTTCTCCTCCTACTTCTCCGACTGTGACTTCTCTTTTCCCGTTGCTTGGATCCCTGCTTGTCCCTTTGCTCCCAGGTTTTGTCCTTAGAATTTTCTCTCTGAGTGGGCTCTTCAGTTCCCATGGCTTCAACTACTACCTCTAAGATGGAGTTTTAAACCTCTGCTCTGTCACTGTGCATCTTTAGACAAGTTACTTCCTCTCTTTGGCTCTCAGATTCTTCGGATTCTTCGTTTGAAATATAAAAGCATTAGATGATTTATGTATGCTTTTCTCTACAGCTCCAACTTCAAATGAGATGAAGAATATTAAAGTAATTTTTAAACAAAAATCAATACGAAAGTATGAGACCTAACAAATAAGTTCAGCAAGATTGCAGGATCAAGATCAATATACAAAAAATCAATTGTATTTCAATATGCTAACAATGAACAATCTGAAAATGAAATTAACAAAATAATTCCATTTACAATATTATCAAAAAGGATAAAATACTTAGAAATAAAATTAACAAAAGAAAAGCAAGACCTGTACACTGAAAATTATAAAAGAAACTGTGAAAAGAAATTTAAAAGATCTAAATAAATGAAGAGACATTTTATGCTCATGGATCAGAAGATTTAATACTGTTAGGATGGCACTATCTCTCAAATTGATCTACACATTCAACAATCCCTGTCAAACTCTCAACTGACATTTTTGTGGATATTGACAAGCTGATTCTAATATATATATGGAATTGCAAGGGACTCAGAACAGCTAAAATAGTCTAGAAAAAGAACAAACCTGGAGGACTCACACTTCTGATTTCAAAACATGTAACAGTAATCAAAACAGTGATAGTGACATAAAGATAGACACATAGATCAATGGAATAGAATTGACAGCCCAGAAATAAACCCACACATCTCTGGCCATTGATATGTCACAAGGCTGCCAAGACAATTTAATAGAGGAAAGAATTGTCTTGTCAACAAATGGTGTTGAGACAACTGGATATCCACATGCAAAAGAATGAACTTGGACTCGTGATACATAAAAATTAACTACAATGCATCAAAAAAATAAATGTAAGAGATAAAACTATACAACTGTTAGAAGAAAACATAGAGCAAATCTTAGTGACCTTGGGTTAGGAAGTTGTTTCTTAGATACATCAGCAAAAGTACAAACAAGAAAGGAAAAAAGATAAATTGGACTTTACCAAAATGAAACATTTGTATGTTAAATGACACTGTCCAGAGTGAAAAAACAACCCACAGAATGGGATAAAATATTTGCAAACCACGTATCTGATAAGAGGCTTATGTCCAGAAAAAATATAACATAATATATATTTAACAATATATATTTTACAGTTCAATAATAAAAGATTACCTGATTAAAAATGGGCAAAGGGTCTGAATAGGCATTGCTCAAAAGAAGATATACAAATGGTCAATAAACACATCAAAAGATATCACCTTCATTAGTCATTAGGGAAATGCAAGTCAAAACCACAATGAGATACCACTTCATATCCATTAGGACGACTATAATCCAAAAGACAATAGCAAGTGTTGGTGAGGATGTGGAGAAATTAGAGCCCTCACACATTGTTTGTGGGAATGCAAAATTGGGCACCCCTTTGGACAACTCATTGCCAATTTCTCAAAAAGTGAAATACAGAGTTACCATAGGATCCTCAATTTCACTCCAAGGTATTTAAGACAAATGAAGACATATGTCCACACAAAAAACATTAATGAATTTCATGAATATTCATAGCAGCATTATTCACAATGGCCCAAAGTGGTAACAACCCAAATGTCCATTTACTGATGAGTAGATAAACAAAACGTGATATAACCATACAATGGAATATTATTTGGCAATGAAAAGTAATGAAGTTCCGATACATGCTCCAATGTGGATGAACCTAGAAAATATTGCTAAGTCCAAGAAGCCAGTCACAAAAGACTACTTATTATTTGATTCCATTTATATGAACTGGTCAGAATAGGCAAGTCTATAAACACAGATAATAGATTAGCAGTTTCCTAGGGCTAGAGGTTGTTGGGGGGATGAGGAGGGACCACTGTGGGGCTCAGAGTTTCCCTTGGGCGATAAAAATGTTCTAAACTTAGATCATGATTATGGTTGTGAAACTCCACGAATGTACTAAAAACCATTGATCTGTATACTTTTTTTTTTTTTTTCTGGTGAGGAAGATTAGCCCTGAGCTAACATCCGTTGCCAATCCTCCTCTTTTTGCTGAGGAAGATTGGCCCTGGGCTACTATCTGTGCCCATCTTCCTCTACTTTATATGGGATGCCGCCACAGCATGGCTTGACAAGTGGTGCGTAGGTCCGCGCCCGGGATCCAAACCCGCGAACCCCGGGCCGCAGAGGCGTAGCGCGAACTCAACCACTAGGCCACTGGGCCAGCCCCCTGATCCGTACACTTTAAATGGGTGAACTGTATGCCTGATGAATTATATCTCATTGAAACTGTTAAAAATCCATATATAAAGATGACGATGATATTGATATCATTATTATTCACACAATTATCCTAGTATGTATGTGGTTTTGGAGTTAGAGGTATGTTTTCCTAAGAAGTCAGTGATTTGCCTGGGAATCATTTCTGCTCACGTCCAAGAATACACGAGGCCTGTGGTATTCTAGAGTAAAAAGACCCCGGTTTAAATCCCCACTCTGCTACTATCCAGCTATGTGATATCAGACAATTTTTTGAAGATCTCTAAGTTTCAATTCCCTTCTTTCTGCAAACAAGGACAACAATACTTCTGGAACTATGCTAAAACCAGGGACACACTTAGAAGTGTTTAACACAAAGCCTGGAGCATTATATTTGTGTGACGAAAGTTATTTCCATCTTTTGTTTCAGAAAAGCTTCTCCAGCTCTTCTACGCTGAATGGGGCAGATAGGAACTATTGCATGGAGTTACGCGGCCACAGTTCTGGGTAGAGGAGAGACTGGGAAGCTCCAGAACTTCTTTCCATGAGGTATGTTTGGGTCTTTAAAGCTCTCCAGGGGTGATGAAAAGATCTCATCAAGAGCTAAGAGCTTTCTCAATGGATTGCTTATCTATAAAAGAGTAATTAAATGGGCACCACAGAGTGGTTTTCAGAGCCTGGAACCTTTCTTCTCAAGCCCTTGAGGGTTAGAACAATGGGTATTCCCCAGGAGGAATGTGCAAGGCCAGAACGGCCCAGGGCAAGGTGGAAGGAGTAATTGCCTGGAGTTTTATTCCTGACTTTGCTCAATAAGTAACATAATGTGATCTGAAAGGAGCTATGTTAACCCTGTAGCTCAGTGTTCTCTTCTACTAAATAGGGATTAAACTTACCCCAGCCTTTTTCTCTCTGGGAGAGTGACTGTTGGGAAACAGTCTAAAGCACTCTGACCTGTTTGAAAAGAAGACTACAAATGAAAACAAGATTTCATTAGCAGCATTATTGTTTTCCACCTCTAATTTCTGTAATTTGGTGGTACTGTATAATTATAGCATAAAGACATAATTACTTAGGCCTTGCCTAGCAAGTCACATGGCCATTCTATTTGGATATAAGTACAATATCATTGCATAATAACCCGCAGAAATCTGCATTTAATTGTAGTGGCTGACTTGCCTCTCATCACCTCCCCACCCCCACCCTGTTCAGCCTGTACTCTGGTGGGTACCATTTCTCAGTCCCTGTGCTCCTGCTGCCTGGATGCCCAGGCTCTATGACCACGTGGCTGTGGTGGGAAGTGCTGGGACCTGTAGCAGTCACACGGATCACAGCGAGCATTGTAACCGTGGGCCCTAGGGGTCAGAAGCTATCTGTACCTGTAAGCATTCAACAAATACATAGGAAGCTGCCACTGTGTGCTAGACACTGTTCCAGGCACTGGGGATGCCTCACTGCAAAAAAAGTCAGAAATTCCCTTTCTTATGTATGTGTGTATGGAACGAGGGAGAGTGATGATTGGGAGTCAGGACACAAAATAGTAAGTAAAATATATAGTATGTTAGATGGCAATAAGTGCTATGGAGAAAAATGAACTAAGGAAGAAAGATGGGGAAGTATCATTGAAAAGATCACATTTGACTGAAGAGCCGAAAGAGGTGAAGCTGTCACTGAGGAGAATTCTGACAAAGGAGCATTGCCGGCAGAGCGCCTGGAAGTGAGGAGACCCTGGGATGGGAGTGTTCTGGAGGCCAGTGAGCAGTACTGGAGTGAGTGAGGGGGATGGTAGTAGGAGAAGAGGTCAGAGAATTGTCAAGTGTAGGATTAAGGGTTGTACAGTACAAGGATTGGTGAACTGTGGACCTCTGGCCAAATCTGACCCATCACCTGTTTTTAGAGATAAAGTTTTATTGGAACACAGCCGTGCTCATTAGTTTACACATTGTTTGCGGCTGCTGTAATGCTACAATGGCAGAGTCCAGTAGTCGCAACAGACTGTATGTTCTGCAAAGCCTAAAATGTTTCCTCTCTGGCCCTTTACAGAAAAAGTTTGCTGGCCCCTGGAACTGTTTTTACAGACAGTGTTTCCTATCTCTCCCATGTCAGACAGTGTACGGGGGACTGAGAGATGAAAGAGTACAGTCTGTGCCCTCAGGATGCTGACTGTATACGGGTGAGACAGGCGTGCAGACAGGCAGTTCAAACACAGCTCCATGCGCTCACATATTGTTACAGGGTTGTGGAACAGAACAATTTGGAAAACTATTTACTGGTATCTACTAAAGCTAAACACATTTAGGTACTATAACCCTGCACTTCCACTCCTGAGTTTATACCAAACAGAAATGAGTGCTTATGTCTACCAAAAAGCATATGTAGGAAGGTTCTTAGAAACTTTATTCATAATAACCTGCAAATGGAAACACCCCTACATATCCATCAACATTTCAAGGATAAATACACCGTGGTGTATTCATGCAATGAAATGCTATACAGCAATGAAAAAGAACAAATGACTGCTACACACAAGCACATGGATGAATTTCACAAACCTAGTACTGAATGAAGAATCCAGACATGAAAGAACACATATTGCATGACTGTGTGAATATGAAGTTGAAAAACAGGCATAACAGATCAATTCAGATAGAAGTTAGAATAGTAATTGTCTTTGATTATCTAGCTGGGAGGGGCAAAAGGTAGACTTCTGGGAGTCTAGAAATCTTTTATATCTTGATCTAGGTGTAGTTACATGACTGTACCCACACGTAAAAAGTTCACTGAGCTCTATACATAACATTGGTGCACTTCACTGTATATAAATTATGCCATAATTAATACATAAAAAATGAAAATACAGATCCACTGCAGTGGAAGGTTGTGCTAAGTGCTATGACAATACAGGAAAATGAGGGACTGAATGCCTGGGGGAGGCAGGAATACCTCATATTGGAGTCAGATTTTGAGCTTAAGGAGTTATGTTTTCCCAGGGCAGATCAAAGTGCAAAGAATGTGCTTGGGAGAGGAAATAGCATATGAAAAGTCTGAAAAACAAAGCTCTTTCAGGCAACTTCTAGAAGAGCAGTAGTGTTCCTAATCAAATCCAACATATTTCTCTCTCTCTATTCTTCCTTCTTTCCTCCTTCTCTCCTATTCAAATTTTTTGTTTGTTTGTATTTCATTTTCACTTTATTCAGTTATTGTACTTTTCAACTCAAGAATTTCTGTTTTTTTCCTTTGTATATTTTTATGGAAATACAATTCACGTATGATAAGTCTCTCCCTTTCACAGTATACAATTCAATGGTGTTCAGTATATTCATAAGATTATACAACCACTACCACTCTCTAATTCCAGAATACTTTCATCGCTTCAAAAACAAACCCTGCACCCATTAGTAATCACTACCAATTTTCCCCTCCCCTAGTCCTTGGCAACCACTAATCTACTCTCTGCCTCTATGGATTTGCCTATTCTAGACGTTTCATATAAATTCAGTTATACAAGGGGGCCGGCCTGGTGGCACAGTGGTTAAGTGCATGTGCTCTGCTGTGGTGGCCCCGGGGTGCGCTGGTTCGCATCCCGGGCTCGCACCGACGCATCGCTTGTCAAGCCATGTTGTGGTGGCATCCCATATAAAGTAGGGGAAGATGGGCATGGATGTCAGCTCAAAGCCCATATTCCTCGGCAAAAAAAAAGAGGAGGATTGGCATTGGATGTTAACTCAGGGCTGATCTTCCTCACAAAAAAAAAAATTCAATTATACGATATGTGACCTATTATGTCTGCCTTCTTTCATTTAGCATTCTTTTTCACTTCAAGGTTCATCCATGTTTTAGTGTGACTGAATAATATTTCATTTTATAGATGTACCACATTATGTTTATACATCCATAAGTTGGTGGACATTGGGTTGTTTCCCTTTTTGGTCATTGTGCATAATGCTGCTATGTACACTTGTGTACAAGTTTCTATGTGATCACATGTTTTTAATTACTTTGGGTATGTACCTAGGAGTAAAGTTGCTGGGTCACATGGTAATTCTATATTTAATTTATTGAGGAACTGCTGAACTTCTTTCCATAGTGGCTGTACTCATTTGCTTTCCCATCAGCAATGTATGAGGGTTCCAATTTTTCAACATTCTTGTCAAGACTTATTATAGTCTGTTTTTTTTTTTTTATTATAGCTATCCTAGTGCAGATGAAGTAAGATCTTGTTATGGTTTTGATTTGCATTTCCCTAATGACTAATGCTGTTGAACATATTTTTGTGTGCTTGTTGGCCATTTGTATATCTTCTTTGGAGAAATGTCTATTCAGATCCTTTTGCTATTTAAAAAAAATCATCTATTTGTCTCTTTATTGTTCAATTTTAAGAGTTCTTTATATATTCTAGATACCTTTATCAGATATATGTGTTACAAATCTTTCTCTCATTCTGTGGGTTGTCTTTTCACATTCTTAATTGTATCTTTTGATGCACAAAAGTTTTTAATTTTGATGAAGATCAGTTTCTATATTTGTTCTTTTGTTGCATGTGCTATTGGTGTCATATCTAAGAAACCATTGTTTAACCCAAGATTACAAAGATTTGCTCTATGTTTTCTTCTAAGAGTTTTATAGTTATAGCTCTTACTTTCAAGTCTATGATCCATTTTGACTTAATTTTTGTAAATGGTGTGGGGTAAGAGTCCATGTTCATACTTTAGCATGTGGATATCCAGTTCTCTCTATACTGTTTGTTAAAAATCTATTCTTCCCTCATTGTATTGTCTTGGAAGACTTGTAAAAACTCAATGGCCAGGGATGTATGGGTTTATTTCTGGACTATCAATTCTATTCCATTGATCTATGTGTTTACATTTATGTCACTATCACACTGTTTTGATTACTGTAATAAGTTTTGAAATCAGAAAGTGTGAGTCCTCTAGCTTTGTTTTTTTTTCTAGGTTGTTTTGGCTCTTCTGGGCTCCTTGAAATTCCATATGAATTTTAAAATCAGTTTGTCAATTTCTGTAAAACGAGATCGGTTGGGATTTTGGTAGGGATTGCATTGAATTTGTAGATTGATTTGGGGATTCGTGCCATCCTAATAATATTAAATCTTCTGATCCATGAGCATAGGATGTCTCTCCATTTGTTTAAATCTTCTTTAATTTCTTTGTACAATGTTTTATAGTTTTCAGTATAGGGTCTTGCACTTCTTTTGTCTAATTTATTCCTAAGTTATTCATTTTGGTGATATTGAAAATTGGAATTATTTTCTTAAATTCATTTTCAGATATTTCATTACTAATGTATAGAAATACAACTGATGTCGGTATACACTTTATGCCCATCAATGCAGATTATTGTTTTTTTGCAGGTGTCTTTTATATATATATATATATATATATAAAATCATCATATATATCTATATCTATATAGATATAGATAGATATATAGATATAGATACATAGATAGGATAAAAAAGAGTTACAAACAAAAATTCATGTATATTGTCTTTTATATTTACCTATGCAGTTACCTTTGCTGGTTGTCTTTATTTTTTCATGTGGATTCAAGTTACTGTGTAGTGTACTTTCATTTCAGCTTGAAGGACTGCCTTTAGTATTTCTTATAAGTCAAATCTGCTAACAACAAATTCTCTCAGTTTGTTTTTTTATCCAAGAATGTTTTAATTTACCCTTCATTGTTGTAGGACAGTTTTGCTGGATATACATAGAACTCCTGGTTGACTTTTTTTTTTTTTCCAGTACTTTGAATATGTTATTCCACTGCTTTCTGACCCCTATGGTATCTGACGTAAAATCAGATGTGTATCTTCTTGAAGATGAGTCATGTCTCTTTTGCTATTTCAAGATTCTTTCATTGTCTTCTCTTTTCGACAGTTTGAATATGATATGTCTATGTGTGGGTCTCCTTGAGTTTATTCTACTTGGAATTACTTGAGCTTCTTGGACGTGTAGATTCCATAAAATTTGGGAAATATTTACTAATTATTTTATCAAATATTCTTTCTGCCAATTTCTCTCTCCTGTGCTTCTGGGACACCTGTTACTCATGCATGTGGTGTCCCAGACATCTCTAAAGCACTGTTAATTTTCTTCATTTTTTTCTTTCTGTTTTTCTCAATTGACCTATCTTCAAGGTCTATGATTCTTTCTCCTGCCAGTTCAAATCTTCTGACAAGAACTGTAGTGTACTACTTATTTCAATTATTATACTTTTCAACTCCAAAATTTCTATTTATTTCTTTTTATAATTGCTATCTCTTTATTGATATTCTCTCTTAGATGAGATATTGTTCTCATACTTTCCTTTAGTTCTTTAGGCATGGTTTCTTTTAACTCTCTAAATTATTTAAAATAGCTGATTTACAGTCTTTGTCTAACAAATTCAATATCTGGGCTTCCTCAGGGACAGTGTCTATTGATTGTTTTTTTCCCTTGTGTATGGTCTATACTTTCTTACTTTTTTCTTTTTTTTTTTTTTTTTGGCCTCTCTCAGTTTTTTATTGAAAGCTAGATATTTTAAATAATATAATGTGGCAAATATGAAAATCAAATTGCTCCCTTCCCTAGAGTTTGTTGTTGCTGCTGCTTTTTATAGTTGATGTTGTTTCTTTGTTTAAAGACTTTTCTGAACAGATTCTATACAATTTGTATTCTTTGTCACGTGTGGACACTTAAATCTCTGCATGGTTAGCTTAGTGGTCGGCTAATGATTGGATAGAGATTTTCTTAAATTCCTGGAATCAATAAGTCTCCCAGTTTTTGCCTATGGGCTTTGTGTTCATGTTGGGGCATGACTTTGACACTCAGCCAGGCTGTTGATAGCTCTGCATTAGCCGTCATTTCCTGCTTGGACAGAGTCTCAAGGTCAGTCAGAGGTGAGAGCTTAGGACCTTCTCAGGTCTTTCCTCACCAAGTGTACTTCCCGGGGCATGTGCACTTCCCTGGACATGCACATGGCCTTCTAGCTTCCCAGATATATATCAACCCTTTTCAAAGCCCTTGTGGACATCTCACTCCCTAGCTTTTCCTCTTTTGCTTTTTAGTTCATCTATTGTTTGCCTCAACTGTTATCCACTACCTCAGGCAGCTTCAAAGTTAATCACTTGCTTGTAATTAGTTTTTATAATTTCTCCTGGGAAAAAGATTTCCAGAATTGGAGATCTTTGAATCATGTCAAATACAGACATCTTTGTAAGTGATATTTTTCGGGGAACCACTATAGAAGTCATAGAACAACAGTTCTCTGAGAATGAGGCTTTGAAAGAGCAACAGACCCTTTTGCTCCCCTCATTTTGCTCCCCTCAGTGGCTGCCAGCGTATTGGTTTTCACTAGAATCTGGTCAGTTGTTTTTCAAAGCTAACAGAGCTGGAGAGCAGGCAATGAGACTAGGACAAGCTAAAAGTCTACAAAGTTCACTGTTTTTAACAAGATTCTGCCTTTTTTTTTTTTTTTTGGCATAAGTCTTCCCCAGATTGCTTCAAGCCTTTGATTAATTTCCAGAGTTCTGGAAAAGTTGATTTTCTTTCAATTTTTTCCAGTTTTATCATTGCTTCTATGGAGGAGAGAATTTTCAGAGGGCTGTACTTCACAATTTTTGCTGATGTTCTCAACTTTGAATATATTTGTGGCAGAAATGCTAAAACATGTCAAAGAAAGCTTATTAGTTGGAAAGAGAAAGCGTATGTACAAGTATTATGGTGCAATGGAGAATGTTTAGTGTCTTGCTACTAAATTGTTGTCCAAGGACCGGCATTATTGATATTATTAGAAGTTTGTAAGGAATGCAGAATCTCAGGTCCCTCCCCAGATCTACTGAATTTTAACATTTTAACAAGATCTCCAGGCGATTCATATTCATATTAAAGTTTGATAAGCACTAATGTCATGGACTTCTTGTTAGGTTAAGCAATGCCACTGCTGCTACCCACGACTCTCTACCCAATCTTAGTGGCTTGGCACAACACTTTTATTTCTCACTCACTCTATGTCCATTGTGGGTGGGTGGAGGCTGTCCCTCATCTGGTGGCACAGATATTCAGGTTCTCTCCATTTTGTGACACTACCGCACAAATATGTGGCTTTCAAGTTTTCCACTGAAATGAAGAAAGAAATGAAGTTAACCTGCTGTCTCTTAAATGCTTCACTCAAGAAGTGACACAAAAAACTTCAGCTCACAGTCTGTTGGCGTGAACTATTCACACAGCTCCAATATAACTGCAAGTAGGCTCATGAATCTAGTAGAGATGGGCTCATGGATTATTTTTGAAGAACTATCTCTGCTGCTCTCCTTCAGAGAGGTTCACATGATCCAACAGGAATGTTTGGAGGATGGAAAAGTCCATCTTTAGAGAAATCATAGAAAAAGTTATAAAGAAAGTCTATTTCTGGTTTGGAGCTTGGAATATGGATTGGATCTAAAAGTTAAACAAGCGGAGAAAGGTGGATATCAGAGGAAGAAAAAATGTGTATTAGTTTAATACAGATAATATCATAGGAAGAAGAAAAGGGCATTAAAATTTATTCAGAGGAAAAAAGACATGGTGAAGATATTTCATGAAATCATCTGCTGTCATTATAAACTTGAGAAAAAATTTGCAGGATAGCTTTTTTTAGAATTTGATTTGGGTAGATTCAATGGATTGGAATTAGGAACTGTGAAACTATCTGCCACGATCAATTTATAGGTCATTACAAAAGTGAACACACATCCTTATCATGTGCCCAGGGAAGGGCAATGGGATACAGAGCAGTGAATATAGGCTGGGCTTTTGGAGCTACAGTTCTAATCCCAGCTCTGTTAGGTATTCACAGTGTGATTAGGGGCCTGACTATTGGTGCTGCTGAGACTTACAGGAGTGTCTGTGTAGACGAGCAGTTCATAGACCAGTGGTTCTTAACCCTGGCTGTACACGAGAATCATCTCTGAAGCTTTCAAAAAATACAAGACTAAGTGAAACACTCTCTGGGGATGGGGTCAAGACACTTGTATGAAAGCTAGATTAAGAACCCCTGGTCTATACCAGTGGTCTTCAAACATTAATGTGCATATAGATCACATCAGGATCTTTTTAACACAAAGATTTTGACTCAGTGGGACTGGGATGTGACCTGAGATTCTGCATTACTAACTGCACCTAGGTGATGCTGATGCTGCTGGCCTGGGATCCACCAAGGCCTGGATAATGTTAAATAATTCATAGTTTCAGTCAATAGTCTGTTTTTCCCAACTTAACCAAATTGGGCAATGATTCTAGCATTGTCTAAAAGCAGGCTGGGCAGGCTCAGGCAGAGAAGCCTCTGGAGGGAGAAGTGAAATGTTTGTACTCAAAGGCTAATGCATTGCCTACTCCAGGGCATCAGCAAGATGTGTGAGCAGGCACTGCTCATCTCTCATGTCAACACTCCCCTTACACCGAAGGCAGGCAACGCTGCCTCTGGAGATGCTGGACAGACTGATAAAGGATCAGAAGGAGTGAGAGTTAGGTCATGAATCAACACAAGCTGTGCTGTTCCACTGGCGAACAAGGGAGGGAGGAAGGATGAGAGTGGGAGAATCATATCCAGTAAGCACCCAGGAACCCAGCCAGTCACTTTCACGTGCATTACGCCATTTATTCTTTATAAAATTCCTCAAAGGCTGACATTAGTAACCTCATTTTCTAGATTAAAAAATTGTGACTCAGAGAAGGTAGATCACTTGTCAGCCAGGAAAGCATCTGTGTGACACCCAAACCCACCTTCTTTTCATTACAGCACACTGAGAAGTGTCTTACGTTTTAAGTCATGTTCATGGTGGGTAGAGGAACTGGGGTGACACCTCTTCTATTTATGAGTCAATTTATCATGGCCATCGTGGTAGTGTTGTCCATCTAGTGCTTCTCTCTAGCATTTTCCATACTTTAGAGTTTATCTAAAGATAAGACAAGATGAAACTATCTATAGATAGAAGTTGTGGAAAAGGAAGCAATGATAGTTCAAGAATTGTTGAGAATTGTTTTCCTGGCTCTTCCCATCCTCTGGGGTCTACCATTATCAAGGCCAGAAAAAGGAAAAACATATAATGCAATAATATTTTGATATATTATACAAAGTATATTTCTTTTTACTCTTTTGCCCTCCTCCATTCCAACTAGACTTTGCTAACTGGAATTTCCAAATAGAATAACCTAACTCTGTTCCTCAGGGCATTTGCGTTCTCTGTTCCCTCAGGTAATCCTATGTCTTCCCTCTCCAATCTTTCAGTCTTGGCCTTGATGCTGCCTCCTTAGAGAGCACTTCTCTGACCATAGATCACTTGTCTGAAATAATTTTTCCTATGCCAGCTACCTCATAGTTCTCAACCCTCCATCTTTGCTTTATTTTTGTAGAGTTCATGACTTTTTTTTTTTTTTTTTTGGTCAGGAATATTAGCCCTGAGCTAACATCTGTTGCCAATCCTTCTATTTTTGCTGAGGAAGATTGGCCCTGGGCTAACATCCATGCCCATCTTCCTCTACTTTATATGGGATGCCTGCCACAGCACAGCTTGATAAGTGGCACATAGGTCCACACCCATGATGCTAAACTGAGAACCCCGGGCTGCCAAAGCAGAGTGCACGAACTTAACTACTACATCACCCGGCTGGCCCCGGGTTCATGACTTCTTGATCTTACATATTATGTATTTTTTATCTCTTTACTACCTGTCATACTCATCTGCTAGAACAGTGCATGGTAAACTTTCAAAAGGGCCAGATAAATATTTTAGGCTTTGCAGGCTGTATGATCGCTGTTACAATTGCTGAGCTCTGCCATTGTGGTGACCATAGGCAATTTTTTCATGAAAGGTTGTGGCTGTGTTTCCTTAAAACTGTGTTTACATAAACAGGCAGTAGGCTAGGTGTGGTCCAAAGGCAATAGTTTGCTGACCCCTAATCTAGAAAATAAGTCCCATGAAGACATTGTCTTTCTTGTCTCCCACAATATTCCCAGTGCTAAAAATCAGTGCTTAGTATCTAGTGGCATTTAATAAGTTTATTTTTGAACGAATAAGTGAATGAATGAATGAATCCACTACCTCAGGGAATGGGGACCATAGGAGACCTTAGATAACAAAGTAAGGAAATTCTGGGATTTCACAGCTGAGATCTCCTCTGCTGTGAGATCCCCTTTGCTCTGCTTTGACAGTGTGATATCTCTGCTGCCATGACCTGTCTCCATTCTTAAAAAAAAGTAAAAAAAAAGTAAGGCGAGAGTGGAGAGAGACAGATAAGAATACAAAATATTGTATCTCTGTGATCTCGGTGAAGAGGCCCTGCCCCCTGTCCCTTCTGAACCAAGCATGACTAAGGGTGGGAGGTTTGAGTAGACAGAAATCTACAGAGAGCTTTGGGGATCTAAGAACAGAGGAGACCTGTCCCTCCATCTCACCCGGGCTTAGAGATTGGGGAAAGTGTTAAGCATGGTCAAGGAACAATAAAACTGTCTAATTGCATAGTATGGCAGAGGGTCTAGTTATCCTTACAGGACTTCTACTTGTGCCAACACAACAAGGGTCAAGGATTAATAGGTCATCATGCATCTAAAAGCAGCTTGGCAGTGGCCTTGTGATTGGAAGAAGGAGGATGTTCTCTTAGATACCAGCTTGGACCAATGATTTGAGTCCCGGAGGAGCCTTCTTAGCAGACACCAGCACACAGCAGATGCCTTTCTCCCAGCCCAACATCAAGGTGATATGAAAAGCTTACCTCTTGAGGTTGCGATCTGTGCAGTCACACAGCATTTGTGCCTAGAAGAGCCTTGTGCTTGGTTTAATCCTCTACTATTACTGTCCTGAAATTCTTAATAATCTTTGAACAAGGACCCCACATCTTTATTTTGCATTAGGCCCTGCAAGCTATGTAGTCAATCTGGCTCTGCATAAACAGACTGAACTTGGACCCGAATCCACGGAGAGGAGGAGATGTTATTCTATGACTAACAGAAAATTTTGAATGGACTTATGGGGCTCAGTTTACCTTAAATTGTCAAAGTTTAAATCTTTGCCTACAAGCAGAATGGGATGATCTTGAAGGTTCATTAATCTATAGAAAAATAAAGTTGAAATTTTTGCCAATGTGCGTTTGTGGGCCAAGATTCCTGGTCTCTATTGGTAGGTAGAAAGAGAGCTAAAAGAGAGGTGGTTGGATAATTTCTAGCAGATTAACTGGACTCCCTGTTGGATTTTAATTCTTTGTGAAAATATTAGGAAACTGAATTCTCAGTCTCTGAGAAACTTGTCTAGAATTATCCTGTTACAGAATGAGCCATCGGGGTCATTTTGGAGCCTGGGGGAGATGGCCTAATTCTTATTCCTCACATAGTCCTTATGAATTAAGCAAAAGACATATATATTCAAGAACTCAGAGCCTTAGGGCTAAGATCAAAAGTTGGTTTGTGTTGAAAAATCAGACTGCAAGTACAAACTACGTCCCGAGAGAGGAAATGAAACCAGTCTGGGGTCACTAGCAGGATGTAGGGATAAGGGGACAGGACCAGTGGCAGCTAGCAGATCATTTGACATTGAGAATAACTCTCATCCATGTCCATCTGACTGAGACAGACATCATTATTCTGGGTGACTGAAAAATGGGCATAAAAATAAAGCCAGATCTTCTAATGATGCTATTTTCATAAGACTACATAGTCCTGGGTCATTGAAGCTCAAATCTACATCACAATCCAGCCATCAACAATTCTGGGGCATCACAGCAGCCTAACAAGTCTTTGTTTTCATGAAAGTTCCTCTCTACCCTACGAGAAGACTTAATTGGGACACTTTCATAGAATCTTTAGATTCGACACATTAGAGCTCTAATGACAATGGGCTAGTTATTTGTGGGAACAGCTCCTGCATCTAGGAGAGGCATCCTGGAAGATAGTGATGTTCCTCCAGGTACGAGGAGAGTCTTGGACCTGTTCTGCTCTCTGGGAACCTAGAATAAGCAAGGAAGGGCAGGTGGCATATGTCATGGGCTACTATCCACATTGACTTTCTACAAATTGTCTCTGGGAGGAATTGCTATAGGTCCCTCAAAACAATAATCTATCTAAAATGCATATATGATCAAGGCATGACCCATCAATGTCCCCTGGTTGACTAATGGGTCACATCTAAAGTCCTCAGCCTGGCCATTAGGCCCCACTGTGGTCCAACCTCATTACCCTCCACCCTCCTCTCTGACCTTGCTGTTTTCTACTCTGAAGCTCTGCTTGTACTGTTTCCTCTGCCTGAACTGTCTTTCCTTCCTCTTTTGCCTGGTGATTACACCTTCATTTTTTCTCCTCTGTAAAGTCCCACTAATTCATTCAAACATAATCATTACCTCCCTCCTTTGGGCCAACATTGTAGCTCATAAATACCTTTATTAGTGGCCTATTCTCACACTGCTCCCTGGCTTATGGTCTGAGAGCTCCATCAGGATAAGGACTGAGGCTGTTGTTCATCACCACCTGGCCTGAGCATGATAGGTTCTTAGTAAATATTTGTTAGTAAATGAATGAATCAATCAATGAATGAATAAGTAAATAAATGGACTCCTGTAGACTGTGAGCTCTCAGAGGACAAAGGGTTATGCTTTCTTACTCACACATTGCCTGAGTCTTACACAGTGCCTGGCAGTCAGGAAAAAATGCGGTTATTGCTTGTTTACAAAATAAATATGCCAGAGACAGAGCAAATCTTCCTCTGGTAGCAGAAAGTGCCACACACTCAGGGGAGAGTAACTGCTTTGATAGAAACACTGAGGCAGCACAAGCGCCATCAAAAGACAGCGCCCTTAACCAACTTTAACCTAAGACCCTCTCGGCATTCCTTAATGGCATACACTGCAGCTTTCAATTGCATAGAAAGAAATTTGTCATGAGTAAGGTGATTATATATCCTGTTAACCTGGGACAGTATTGGTTAATGCCTGCTGTCTTGGAGTAATTATTAGTTGAACACCTTTTATTCTTCAAAATGCCCTAGTTTGGAAGATAAATTATGTGGCCACGCTAGTCGTGTGCTAAGTGATATGCATACATTATAGGTCTCAAGTTATTAGTGTTTTCACAAAGCCCAAAATGTGATACCACCTGAAGAAGCTTGTAATGAGGTAAGAAAGATGAGAAAAATGGTCACAAATTAAAATGCATTGAAGCATCACTAGGTGAGCGAAAGAGGTTGCACATTAACAGTACCCATGTGCTTGAGGGTTCCAGAAAAGGCTTCGTAGAGAACGTGGTATTGGAGAAGCGCCCTGAAGAATAAAGAATGGGCCCTGCTTCCAACAATCAAGGCTTCTTACTTTTCCCTGTAAGCATCTAGAACAATCTTGCCCTGGCTCCTGTTGGTATTCTCTCGTTTCCTATTTTGCTTGCAGTTGTTCATACTCTCTGGAATGTCTTTCCTCCTTTTATGTGCTTAACTGTATGTCACTCATTCTTCGTGACCCAGGTTGAGTCCCACAGTTCAGGGCCTTCTGTATTCACAGTGATTTCTACATATCTAAACTCCTGTAGACCTTAAAGCCTCTTCAACTAGTTTGTCATATACCATATGGTGCCTTATAATTTTTCTTTCCATTTGTAGCATCTCCCCTTAGCTCCAAGTAAAAAGCAAATCTGCTAGTGAGAATCAAAAAGCTTGGCTGGAGGAATAGACACTGGAAGCCAGTAACCCTGGAGTGACTGTGGCAGAGGGAAGGATAAGGGACTGAGTTATAGGACCAGGTGTCAGCCAGAGAGAAGGAGAAGTTATCTGTGAGAAAACAGCTTCCCCCAGCTCAGAGCAAGATAAATGGCTCTTTACTGGTGACTTGGGACACAGGGCTTCCCACAGATATGTAGGGAGGAGGGAAGGAGCAGCAAAAGGCTTAAAGATAGACTTCTGTGGTCACTGGGGGTGAGTAGCAGTAGAGCAAGTGGCCTCAAGTGGCAGTGAGATAAGCCTCTTCCTGCTGGTGACGTGAGAGGACACTAGGTTCTTCCAGGTCCTGCCCTGCCCAAGCTCTGCCCAAGGTAGAGAGGTCTGGGAATGGTAGACTGTCCACAGGGCACAGTGCAGTCACGGCAGCGGCAGCAGGTAGACTCTTCAGGCTGTGGAAAGATTCTTGGAGTGGGGCAGGGATGTTTCCATGAGGCCCATGAATTCTTCAGGAAGCAAGGGACAATCATCAATGGACAACATCACAGTGATCTGGGAATGAGAGACCACACAGAACAGGAAGAAATATCTCAAGAATATTACCCTGTTTTAATTCAAAGAAAGAATTTTTGGAGGGGCTGTGATACCAAATAATTGTGCTGAAAGAAATGAGTACCCTGACATTAGTTCTAAGCTGGCAATTAGGGAAAACATCTATTACATGCCTTCCTTTATAATATTTCCTTCCTTCTTCCCTCCTCACTCCCACCCTCCCTTCCCCCCACCCTTCCTTCCTTCCTTCTTTCTCTCTATCAATCACCCCCAAGTTGAACATAAGTTCTTAGAAGGAATTAATAATGTAGTATAACTATTTATATAACCACAATATTTAGCCTGATGCCCTGAACCTAGTAGCTCGAAAGTGCTCAATAAATATTTTCTGATTGAATGATTCACTGGGAATGTTCATGGAGAATAGACATTTTCTTTATCTGACTCACTCTTGAAACTTGAACATCAGACATTAGCAATGCCCTTGGCTTCATGATTATTTATTTTGAAAATTCTCTTTTATGATCCATCTTGTAGCCACTATCTTTTCGTGCCCGTGGAGTTCCATGCTCAGATGTTTTGTTTTTACTTTTTTTTTCTGAAGCTTAGTTAATAGTAGACGTCATGTGGGGAGAAAAAAGATAAACTAGAAGTCAGGTTCTGGAACAAAAATAGTCCTAACAGATGAGAACAGTGAGAGCTATGAAGCTGGTTAAGCAAAGCCTGACTTACTTGAGCAGAGTACAGGATCCATCAAGGAACCGTGGACTCTGGGCAGCACCAAAGTGGTCAGTAAAGGAAGGCAGGAGACAAGTAACTAAGAGAGGAGATAGCTCTAGTGAAAAGGCTAAGGCATTTGCTGAGTCAGTAAGGGTCTTTTATGTTTTCTTGACTTTATTTTGTGCATGGATTAGGGGATGGCGGCAGAACCTCCTGTTTGGGGTTCGGTTCATTCTTGCCCACTTTGACAAGAATCCAAACTTCTTCCTTCTGCTGCTGCTTTTGTTAAGTCTCTCTCGCATCACCTCCTGTTCCCTGCTCCTCTCAGCTCAGCCCTCTCAGTGCTTTTCGAGGTCAGACAATCTTGGACTATAGGAAGTAAGAATATACCAATAGCCTCCCTCTCACTTCTTTCCTGACACCTCAATGTATGGAATTTCACACAACAAATTTTGCCAAAGTTTGGGTGACTTTTTCTACCTAAGAAAGAGCTTCCCATTAGGTGGCCTTGGCTTAGAATCCCTAGGGGACCAAAATGCTGATTCTCTCAGTTCTAGGGGAAGCTGGGGCCCCTGGACTGGTCTCCAGGGTCATGTTAGGAAACATCAATCTAAAGGTCCAGTTTAAGAGCAGCATCGTTAGGAAACCAGAACCCCAAAGAACTTGACATTTTTTTTTCAAGAATGAAGAGGGGGCCGGCCCCGTGGCTTAGCTGTTAAGTGCGTGCGCTCTGCTACTGGTGGCCCGGGTTCTGATCCCAGGCGCGCACCAACGCACTGCTTGTCAGGCCATGCTAAGACGGCATCCCACATACAGCAACTAGAAGGATGTGCAACTACGACATACAACTATCTACTGGGGCTTTGGGGAGAAAAAGGGAAAAAAAAAGGAGGAGGATTGGCAATAGATGTTAGCACAGGGCCAGTCTTCCTCAGCAAAAAGAGGAAGATTGGCATGGATGTTAGCTCAGGGCTGATCTTCCTCAAAAAAAAAAAAGAAACAAGAAAAAGAAAAATCCCACCCTTAAAAAAAAAATGAATGAAGAAAAGCACCAAACAATCCTCTTTTTCAGGGCCTTCAGGAAGTAATCTGAGAAGCACTGCTCTCTCAGGAAAAAGATTGACATTGATATCAATTACCCTTCTCTCTAATCATTGTAAACTATTTATAATCCCCCTAATTGTTCATGCTTTGCCTGCCTCTGTGCCTTTGGACATGCTACTCCTGCTTCACAGAATGTCTTTCCTCCTCTGGATAACCTATCAAATACCTAATTCATCTTTCCAGAAGCACTCAGCTCAAAATCATCTTCTCTGTGAAGCCTTACATGATTCCCCCAGACAAATGTAGAAGCTGCCTGTTTGGGCCTACCAGATTACTTCCTCTATTACTCTATTTTAGAACTTAATTCAGTAATTTTAAAAATGATTGCTACATGACAGGAACTTTGCTAGGAACTGAGGAAAATGATAATAAAACGAGACGTAGACGCAGAATCTCGTCATCAAGATTCTTAGAGTCTGTCTTCAATCACGTTGGAGAGATGATGTATTTGCTCATTTATTCCCTGCGTTAGAGGAGCGTGGTCTCTGGAGTCAGGCTGCCTGGGCTCATATCCTGGCTCTACATCTAACTAAGTTGTAGGACTGGGAATATTCTAAACTCTCTGTGCCTCAGTTTCCTTATCTGTAAAATAGGCATATTAATATCACCTAGTAGGGTTGTCAAGAGGACTAAATGAATTAACGTTTGCAAAGTGCTTCGAATAGTGCTTGAAATTCAGTAAGCTCTCTTTAAATGTTAGTTATTATTTCATTAGACTCTCTTCCCTCTGGAGTAGGCCCCTGATTTTATTTTTTATGTATTCCAAACGTTTGATGTAGTATGTAGCATAGAATAAATGCTTAATAAATATTTGTTGAATGAATGAACCATTATACAACAGATTAGATTTAAAAAGAAAAGACTCTAATTCATACATCTCTTCTAAGGCAGAGAATTCACCATTTGTTCCCTTAAGACATCCAGCTTCGACAGCCATGCATGAAACCATATTAAGCCTGGAGAATTTTCCATCCGTTCTGGTGGCTGCTATTGATTTTACCTACTGAGATATTTGGCTCCTTCATAAAATGAAAAACTATTCACAAACAAAACAGGAAAAGAGTCTTTAAATGCTTATATCTGCAATTCATATGTGATTTAACATTTTTCGTTTTGGAGAGCAATGAAAAATATCTCTCTGTTTCAGATGAGAGTAAAAAATGGCTCCAAATCAATTGGTTATTTGGTCTATAGTCATTTTAGAAGATATATGGGAAAGAAAATAATTTTGTAAACTGATTTTTGCTTAGAAAGAGCATAAGATCAGATTTCCTCCCTGGCTCAGGCAGAAACAGAGATTTTACGTATTGGTGTTTGTTGTGACGAAATTTGCCAGTTAACTGAGTCAGACAGTTAGCCTGAGTCATCTTTTTCCTCTGCCTATCGATTACTTAAGTAAACTGACTAACTCAATTGTACCTTTTTGGAATGGGAACAGAGTTTTGTATGATGAGAGCAATGCCACCCCTTGCAGGGACCCAAGAGCCCCTCTGCATTTTTACTTGATAATTTATCCCTACTGGGATCTGGTCTTTTGATAACATAGTATAAATCTGTCGCTGTTCCAAGTCTTCCTCAAGGTTCACAGAGAGCACAACTGGAGACCTAACATAGACTCATTGCTCTCTCTTCCCCTTGTTAATATCCTAATCCTGCTACCAGTTATTTAGCACCTTTCATGTGGCAGGTCCTTTACATGCACAATCTCATTTAATCCCCATAACAGTGACACGTAATAGTCCTCATGATAGTCTCAGTGACTTATCACACTAATGCTTTATGTTCTCACTCATGTCACTGTTCAGTCACATGCTTCCACAGTGGTCTTCCACACTGTGATTCAGGGATCCAATCTTCTTCCATCTAGTGACTCTCTCCTGCCCCAGGACATTGGAATGCTCCACTGGACCCTCCCCAATCACTGGGAGACCAGAAAGGAGTGTAATGGGATGAACTTTGTCCTCCCACAAGACATATTCATATGCTAACCCCTTGTGCCTATGCATATGACCTTATTTGGAAATAGAGTCTTTGCAGATATAATAAAGATATAAGTTATGATGAGGTCATACTGAAGTAAGGTGGGTGTGTCCAAAATCCAGTGACTAGTGTCCTTGTGAGGAGAGAAATACTAGAAGACACAGGGGAGACCCAGGGAAGAAGGCTGTGTGATGAAGGAGACAGAGATTGGCGTGATGCATCTGTAAGTCAATGGTTGCTGGTGACCATGGAAGCGAGGAGAGAGACATGGAACAGATTCTCCCTCAGAGCCTCCAGAAGGATCTAATTCTGCCTCCACCTTGATTTCAAACTTCTAGCCTCCAGAACTGTGAGAATAAATGTCTGTTGTCTTAAGCCACCCAGTTTATGGTAAATTTTGCAGCAGCCCTAGGAAACCACTTACAGAGTACAAGAGTAAGGGAACGCTTACTCACTGGGACTCCTTCAGCATTTTAAAGATGTTGCTCCATTGTTGTTCCCAGTGAGAAATCTGCTGTCTTCTCTATTTTTGTTTTTTATACATAGTGTGTCTTTCTCTGGCTGCTTTTAAGATTTTCTTTTTATCGCTGGTTTTAAGCAATTTGATTATGAAGTGCCTTAGAGTAGTTTTCTTTATATTTCTCCTGCTTGGGGTTCATTGAGCTTCTTGGATATGCGGGTTTATAGTTTTTATCAAATTTGGCTGCTTAGACTTGTCCCACAGTTCATTGATGCTTTGTTTATTTTTTAATTTTTTTCTCTCTGTATTTAGTTTTAAATAGTTTCTGTGGCTACGTCTTCAATTTCACTAATATTTTCTTCTGAGAGCCTATCTAATATGTCATTAACCTCATCCAGGGTATTTTTCATCTTAGATATTACACTTTTCATCTCTGGAAGTTCAATCTTGCTTTTTTTTTAAAAAAAGGTTTTTCCTGTATCTACTTAATATGTTCAATCTTTCCTTTAGCTACTTGAGCATATGGAATACAGTCATTATAATTATTTTAATGTCATTGTCTACTATTTCTATGATCTGTGTCATTTCTGAGTCAGTTTCTATTGATTTTCTCATTTTGAGTTGTGTTTTCCTGCTTCTTTACATGGCTGGTAATTTTTGATTGGGTGCTACATATTGTTGGTGCCATTACCTTGTTGAGTACTGGATATTCTTTAATTCCTATAAATATTTTGATTTTTGTTCTATGACATGTTTAAATTATTTGTGAACGCTTTGACCTTTTCAAATGTTTCTTTTAAACTTTGTGGGGTGGGACCAGAACAGCATTTAGTGTAAGGCTAGTTTTTCCCGACTATTGAAGCGAGAGATTTCTTAGTACTCTGATGTCCTTTAAATTATGAGGTTTTCCATTTGGCATTTGGAACTGGCACTGTTCCTCATCCTCTATGAGCTCCAGGCTCTGTTCCTGCTAATCCTTTCAGGTGATTCTTTCCTCGGGCTCAGTCAGTTTTTCTTTTTTTCATACATGCCCTGATCAGTATTCAACTGAATGCTTGATAGGGACTTTCTGCATATATCTGGAGCTTTCTTTCTATGCAACTCTCTTTTCTTGTATTCATTCCTGCAATCTCTAGCCACTTAGCTTTGGCAGACACCTTGTTCTGTCTCCATAGCTAAGAGAGAAGGCTGGACTCTGCCTGAGTTTCCCTCCCTGTGCTGTGGCCTGGAAACATCCCCCCAGGAGTAAGCTGGGGCAACCGTAGGGCTCATCTTTTTGTTTCCTATCTCTTAGGTCCTTTGTTGTCTTATGTCCACTCTTTTTAATGATGTTGGTTCATATATTTTGTCCAGTTTTCAGCTATTTCAGGAAAGAGGTTAGTCTAGTACTGTTTCTCCATTTTGACTGGAACACTGAGGTTGATTAAGCAGGGTCATAAATTCTTTGACACTCTTCCCACTGAGAATTATGGTTTATGTCTACTCCCCTTAAATCCAGGCAGGCTTTGAGCCTCTTTGGCCAATAGAATGCAGCAGAAGAGGCACTGTGCTAATTTCTGGGCCCATGCATCTTAGAACACTTGCTCTTGGAATCCTGTCACTGTGGTGTAAGAAAGCCCATCACCCTGTAAAGAAGCCCATGTGGAGAGAACAGAGGCACCAACTTATCAGTCATATGAGGGAGCAATCTTGGAACTGGATCCTCTAGTCCCAGTCAAGCTGTCTCAGCAGATGCCACATGAGAAAGAGGCAAGCTGTCTCTTCACCCTGCTCAAATTACAGAGTTATGAGCAGAGTGAATGATTGTTACTGTTTTAAGTTGCTAAGTTTGGAGGTAGTTTTTTACACAGCAAAAGATACCTGGAACACCCACGCTTAACAGGCCAGAGTTCATCCTTTGGCCCACTAATTGAAAGGTGAACAGTGTGCCTGAAAGAAGAGAACATGGATTTGCTGAGCATATATTATTATCTCCCCGCACTTATGAAGTAGGTTTATGTCCTTATTGGTCACTCTGGAAAACTAAGATTTGGATGGGTTAAATAATGTGTCCAAGGTCACATCAAGTAAGTGGCAGTGTCAAGATTTTGACTCTGGCGTTTTTGTCCCCTAAACCTGAACTTTCCTCTATTCCCATCCCTCTGAGCAGCTAGAGCCCTGCCCAGTTGCCATCCTTCCTTGCACATTCATAAATCACTTTTCTTTGTCTGAATCCCTCTCCTCTCCTAGACGAGCTTGGACCAATCAGTGGAGCTGGTCTACATGGTTGGGGCTGAGAAAAGGAGATATGGAGTAAAGTGAAGTGGTCCCCCAAACAGGGGTACATGTGACACTGAGAGTCACGTGGGGAAACAAGTCCCAAAACCTAGTGAGAAGAGCCTGAATTTGTCACCAAAATATTAGAGAATTCAAGATCCGATTCAAGAATGAGTTTAGAGTGGTCCTAAGAAAATGTCCAGCACCAGCATTTTGACTTGTTCTGTGCCAGCTACATTTGAAAGCTCAGGGCTGAGGCTAACATTTGCTGTGCTTCAAGGGGGCTCACTTGGGCTGATGGAGATTTAAAAGGAGGCCTCCATGCTACAGCCTATTGCATTTGACTCTGTGATGGTTAGTGTAACGTGGCAGCTTAGTTAGGCTATAGTACCCAGTTTTCCAATCAAATCCGAATCTAAGTGTTGCTGTGAAGGTATTTTGTAGAGGTGGTTAATAGCTACTCTTAGTTGACTTTATATAAAGATCATCCTTGATAATGTGCATGGGCCTCCTTCAATCAATTGAAAGACTTTAAGAGCAAAACAGAAACGAGGAATAGGAAATTTTGCCTCAAGACCACAGCACCAGCTCCTGCCTGAAAATTTCTAACCTTCCAACCTACCCTGTAGATTCAGGCTTGCTAGACCCTACAATTGTGTAAGCCAAGTCATTGAAATAAATTTATACACACACACACACACACACACACACACACACCCTACTGGTTCTGTTTCTCTGGAGAACACTGACTGATGCAGACTCTATGAGGGGTAGGTATAAAGTAGATGAATTACCATTCCAATAACACACTTGAGTTCTTTGCTGAAACATCTGGGAATATACCCGTTAACATTAGGACTCAGTTGCAAATATTCAGAGAGGACCAAGTGCTACCACCAACTTGACCTGATCTTGGTGGCATCAATTACACCCTTGAAAGAGAAGAGCAAGTTTTCCCATGCTCTAATCTTCGTTGCTCAGCAAATCAATGCATGCTCATCTTGGAAAGCTGACTTATTGCCCTAGAAATCCAGGAGCTTCTTAGGTGGGCGAGTGGCCTCTCATATCAAACATTCACCCTTAAACTGGGGTTCAAGTGCTGTGGGGACCAGAGCTGCTTTAAGGAATTTCTCTGACAGGCAATTATCTGCATTGCACACCAGGGCTAGGCAATGCTCACTGGAAGGCAGCAATTTAAACTCTGTGCACATACCAATGGCCTCTGAATTAACTGCATGTCTGTGTTAAAAGGAGAGAAAGAGGTAAAAAAAGAAGAAAGAGAGATCTGCAGCCAGTGTCATTATGGGCAGCTCAACGAAGACATCTGCTCCATGCCCAGTGGCGGTCAGAGCTGTGATAAGACACATGGCTGTGTGAAGGGGATGGAGAATGAGATGCGGAAATATTATTATGCCATTCTATAAATCAGTGGTACATCCTCACTTTGAATACAGCAGCCAAGGCCAGCTGTCTTATCTCAACAAGGATATAAATGAAAGGGTGAAAGGCCAGTGAAGGGCAGTGGAGCTGATTAGAGGCATCAGGAACGAGATGGAGGCAGAGGCGAGAGGGTGGATTTCACCGGCAGAGAGAATGTGGATGATTAGAGCCCTGTGTTACAGAGATGCGCAGAGTGGTGAGAGATCAGGTAGAGGTAAATAAAGTAACAAATGGCTCCCCAAAGGCCAAGTGCGTGTTCCTATTTATCTTGCCTCATGAAATTAAATGGCAAGAAATTTGAAATGGATGAAAGGACATCTCTCTTAATGCATAAGGTGCCTGGTTTTCAATGGGGTGTCTAGGATGCTGCCTGGCATATTGAGAAGTGTGCTATAGGGAGTTTAGCCTGGGACTAAGAAAGATCTGTCTCTCTCATTAGATGGGTGTGTTCGACCCAGTTGTTTCTCCTGCCTGAACCTCAGGTCTTGCATCTATAGCATGGAGAGGTGGGACCACATTTTTTCAGGCCCTTCCAACTCTAAAAATCCTTGATTGTCTGCATCTACCCGGTGTGAGCTCAGGGAAGCCCCATGAAAACACTGTGTATTCCTTCCTTCCCTCCTCCACTCCCCCTACCGGGAAACGACAGGAATAGGCAGGCTGGGAAATGGGGCAGCAGACAGGCAGAGGCTTCCTGGGGGTCCTTATAGCATTTGATAGCAGAAGCCTGGAATGCCAATGGGATGGAATGTGTTTCAAGATATAAATTGAAGGCTTTCTAAAATAAATTAAAGACTCTTTTTTGATCCTACAGTAATCCAAGCTCATACTTAACAGCTTTTTGACTTAAGTAAATTACCAAATTACTTATCTTCCCTGAACCTCGGTTTCTTTCTCTTTAAAATGGGTATAATACGATCACCTCCCTTGCAGATCAAGCACTTAAGGCACTTAGTCACACAGGCAGCGTTTAGTAAATGAAAGCTATTACTAAAGCTATTATTAAAGGATTGGCACAAATCCATAAGTAATTTGACAAATCAAACTGGTAATTAGTGGCAGATTCAGGATTCTAACACTAATCCATCATTGTTGGAAGTATGCTTTTCCCACTGGATCACATTTCTTTTAGTTGAGGGAAAAGCTGCTCATAGTCCAAGACAGGGTTTGATTAATGCCACGTGTTTGAGGCACATAAGAAGCACCATGAGAGGTCAGGGAAAGGGAAAGCTAACTAGAATGGGCTTGGGTGGTGCTGGAAAGCTTCCTGGAGGAGGAGTCGTTTGAATTGGGACTTAATGAAGCGGAACACTAAAGTGTAGGCCACAGAGCATTCACAGGAGAAACTGCAGGCGGTGTCCAATCAGCACCTGCCTTATTGGACTTGAGAGCTCCAATAGGGCCATGGCGATGATGGCGGAAGACGGCAGACTACACAAGGCTTTGGAGACAGGCTCAGTTTGAACTTTTCCCTAAGGAAAGTGAGGAGACTTCAAAGGGTTGTGAAGTAGAATGGAGCACAATCTTCTCAAAAACTACAACAGGATGTCTGAGAAGATTCATCTAGCAGCTGCATTGAGAGTGGAGGAAAGAGATCAGATCCAGGGCTTTCAGGGAGCCAGGGTAAGCCACTGTCTAGGCAGGAAAGTTCTGAGTGGCAGGATAAGGATGGTGGCTGTGGGGACCAAGGCAGGTACGGGGCAGTGTGGCATAAGAGAAAGATCAAAAAGCAGCAGCAACAAACAGCGTCTGATGGCTTGCTGTGTGCCGGTGTCTCTTCCAGGCTCTTGGCGGATCTTCACAGCAGCGCTAAGAGGCTGGCCCCATGATGCTCTGCCTGCTTTGGAGCAGACTCACCTGCTCCAGCACTTACTGCAAGAGTGACTGGGCCAGTCACCACCTTAAATCTTGGATTTCCTATCTTTTAAATAGGATAGTACTATCAATCCTAAAAAATTGTTTTGAAGGTTAAAGATAATGTATGAAAAGTATCTAATAGAGAGAGCCTGTCTTGTAGAAAACATGTGCAAAATGAATGGTATTATTATCATGTTTAGTTTTAAAGGACGGTTCAGAAGAATTTTAAGCCTGGATATGAGTGGGTGGCATGAAACTTAAAGGGTCAAAGACCTCCGTTGTCAGAGCCTGAGAAAATGCTGCTACCACTGACAGAAGTATGAAAATTGCTTTTGAGGGAAATGTGATAGGCTTGGTTTGGTTTTGAGGCGATGGCTGGGCACCCAAGCAGAAAAGTTTGACAGGCCATTGGAAGCTTAAAGTCAGATCCCAGGCAAGACACCAACATTCTAGAAGAAAATTGAGCAATTTATCAAGTGTCTAAATATCTTGCCCACATAATGACAAACATCCAGATTTTTGGAACCATTTTGACATGGATTTAAATTTTGACATTGTGTCTCAATACTTGGTTGTGTTGACTTGTAGACAAAGGCCTCCTGTCTTTCTCTGGATTGTGAATCCAATTTTTTTTGCCAAGATCCACATGCCCCAAATCATTTATTTCTTTGTCCTTTGGCAGGAACCTAACAAAAGGGTTGAAGAAGAAGTTTACTTCTATTTTAGCTCTTGGCTCTTGGTTTCTTTATTATTCACACCTCAACAAATCTTATTTCATTACATTTTTGAAATTGCAATATAATTTTAGTGATTAACTTTAAATTAGGGATAATACACTGACAGGCATTAACATAACGTCAAAACATTTTCTTACAATTACTTCTTAACCTCCGTCAAATCACCTTTCCCTGCGGACCTTTATTAATATAACATGGACAACACACCAGAACTCAAAGCTGTGGAAAGGAAAAGTGATTACCAAGAGCACTTATCAAAATGATCAAGGCTAGTAAAAGACAGTGAAGCAGAGCCTCGTGTTCTCACATTTCCCTCTCCAGGAGCAGACGTGAGGAGATACGTTCTGGAAGCAGCTCTTGGGATGTTTGGGTTAGAGCATGGCTGGTAGGAGTTTTGTTCCCATTGTCACATCTGTTGCCATTACCCAAATGGAGCATGCATTCGGGTGAAAAACAAAAACAGCTTGGCAGACCAAAAATAGTAGCTCAGCCCCACATGGAGGGACTTAGGAACCAGACAGCGCCTGCTAGAAGCAGAAGTGGAAATAATACAATATAAAGCAAGAGAGTCTTAAGAGTTTCAAAACATTTTCACTTATATTTTCTACTTTGGGAATCCCAGCCGCTTTGTGAAAGCCAGCAAGGTCAATATGGATTGTCTTCATTTTATGGAAACTGAGACATTTTCCATAGGCGCCTTGTCTCCAATAATAGTGATGAATGTGAAGCAGGACAGTGTATTGGTTTAGCTTTGGAGGCAGGCAGGAAAGAGTTCACATACAGTCTGCTTCCGCCATTCACTAGCTCTTCAGGCTGGGAAAGTAACTCCATCTCCCAGGGCTTTAGTTTCCTCGTTAGCAACTTGAAGATGATAGTAGCACATTCCTCACAGAATGAAATTTCCACAGAAACTTCTCAATAATTGATAGCCATTTATATTATTATTAGGAGCAGAATAGTAGAATATGATAAGATGATAAACCTGGAGCTAGAACTTGAGCTTGCTGAGTCCTGCTTTTCCTGTTGTATCTACACAGAAGGGTGGGGGTGAGACAAAGCAGGGAAAACAGTGGGGCAGATTGAGTCACTGCTGCCCTCTGAGCCCATCCCTAATCCTTTAGACTTGCAGCCACGAGGCTGAGACATGGACTCACTATATGGTCTTCAGTGGTTCCATGCACAGCCATCATCAGCTAGCTAAGCCCCCCTCAGCTTAAACAAAACATTTTGTCCCCATGGCTTGCCTTCATCCAAGGAGAAATTATTTAAATTAAAATGTTAGTGCTAGAAAATTCTAGTTTTCAAGGAAAAGAGCCTCTCAGAATATCGAAGAGGAGCTTTAAGAAAAATGGACAATGAAATGCTGACTGCATTTCCCAGGTCCCATGGCAACTGGCATTCAGCTGGCTTCAGCCAGTGGAAAGCTCTGGTAGAAGTTGGAGTCTGAGAGGAAGGAAGAGGCCAAGGTATTTCTCCTTCTCTCTCTCTGCCTCTGGTGGCATTTCTGGCAGTGGTTCCAGCTGCCAGTGAACAGGCCCATTGTGGCTCTGCCTTCTACATGGTGACCCCAGTCCCCGGCCTCCTTGCCACCACCTTTATTGCCCCAGCCTTGGGGAGATAATTGTTTCCTGCTGTCTAATGTCTGTGCTGCCTCACAGTCTCCAGGGGTTTCTAAGATCTTCCATCACCAGTGTGTGTAATCAGTTCTAGTTTATCTTTTCCTATTCATACCTAGATTGATATCCTCTTAGTGCCTAGCACTTTGTTTGTAGAATGAAATGGAACTTCTTGCTTTGACTAAACCAAAATAACCCACTTATTTAGGTGTTCAGACACAACCATAGATGGGTCTACAGAAATTCAGGAAGATAATTTCAGAACAGTAATAAAAATTAAAGAATTAAAGTAGTGGGTGGATGTTATGTCAAGTTGTAAAGAGACTGGAGAGAGAGACCAAGGCCAGGAAATGGGAATAAGGTCATTAGTGACACCCTTAATGCATTCTATGACAGAGCTTAGTAATTACACTTCCTAACACTATGAACATTTGCCCAAAGAAGTAGCACAGAAATCCAAGAGTACTCGAAATGATTCACTTATGCCTAAAGGATGAGAATCTCATTTTATAAAAATAATTCTGTTTGCGATAGTTTGTTGCTTATAAAAGCCATCAGGAACAAAGCAGAGGTCAGGGAGAGTTATATTAATATTTGGGGGAATTTCATGACATTTTCTATCTGACCTTTGGTGGCTCTCCGGCTGCCAAGATCTTCCATACCAGCTTCTCCAAGTCTGCAGGTTCTAGGGCCATGCTTCAGTGGGTGAGCATCTGCTTGGATGCATCTGCTTGGATGTGAGATCCCCTAGAACTCAGTTTCACCCACCTAGGAAACTGACCAGGGTTAAGAAGATCCCAATGGGAAGGCAGTAGGAAATTTTAGGTCAGAGGTAGGCTTGAGGGATGCGAGGAATGGGTTAATGTGTCAGCCCAAGTGTTTAATAGTTCTGTGATGCTCAGTAAGTTACCTCCAGTTTTTGAGCCATCCTCAATTTCCTCATCTGTAAAATGGAAATAATAACGTTTGATCTACTATAAAATTATAAAAATTACGTAGGTTAGGGGCTGGCCCGGTGGCACAAGCAGTTAAGTGCGCGTGCTCCGCTGCGGCGGCCTGGGGTTCGCAAGTTCAGATCCTGGGCGTGCACCAACACATTGCTTGACAAGCCATGCTGTGGCAGCGTCACATATAAAGAGGAGGAAGATGGGCACGGATGTTGGCCCAGGGCCAGTCTTCCTCAGCCAAAAAAAGAGGAGGACTGGCAGATGTTATCACAGGGCTAATCTCCTCACAAAAAAAAAAAAAAAAAAAAAAAAAATGCAGGTTAATATTTATAAGGTGCCACCAGCTGCAATAAATGGTCATTCCTCTCATCACCACAACACTCATCCCCACCAACCTATTGAATATTCAGAATAAACACAGACCCTACTTATTCCCCTCTTTCCGGTAGCCTAGTTACCTGGAAGTCAGTGTTTTGAAGGGCAGAGTTTCCCAAACTACGTTCCGTGGACAACTAGCCTCCCTGATACTGTCATTAGTCTTCTTCAAATACAAAGGTGATAAAATATGCAGCTAGCTTCCTTATATTTTCTTGACTGTGAACTCTTTTGTTGAGCAGAATACCCACATTTCCCAAGATACAGTGTGTTAGACACTAAAGCAGTGGCCTGAACTCTGCCCTTTGGGCACATATTTGGGCTATACTCCCAGCCCCACTATTTATAGTTGTGTGACCTGGGCCAAGTCGATTACTGTCTTTGAACTTTATTTCCCAATCTGTAAATTGTAGTAATCATAGTGTCTATTTTGTTGCTGTTGTTTGAGGTTTTAATAAAATATGTGAAGTACTTAACGTAGTGTTGGGCACTTGTTCAACAAATGGTGATTATTAAGATCATTATTCTCATTGATATGAAGGCTGATAGGAGTTTCTTAAGGTCTTGAGAAATAAGTAGAATTAAACATCATGGACATTGAATTTGGAGGCAAAAGGAGGAGGAGTAAGGCCTGGGGGTGGTGGGGTTTGGAAAAGGGAGGTGTGGCTTCTCCACTGATGAGTTGGAGACTGAACCCTGCCCATAGGCAGCCTGGGGTCTTGAACCTCTCCCTCCCTGTCCACCTGCCTGCCTGCCTGCAGAACCAGCTCTCATTTTCTGCTCATACTCCGTGCTCAGTTGCTCCATGGCAGGCCTGAAAGCCCCCCTCCAGCACGCATGCCTTCCCTTCCTCATGCTCCGTGGGCACGGGACAGGCTGACAGCTCCGTGGCCACCACTGGACTGTGTGCACAGAACTTCCTCTGCAGACCTAGCTTTTTCCCAGAAGACAAAGCATCTCAATGCTGTATCCAACGTGCTTTATTCTGCGGTAGTAAAGCTGCAACTCTTCTATGATCTTCATCTGAGTCCCTGTATCTGTTCTTATATTAATTCCCATTTAAGGAGGGAGAAGTGGTGAGAATAATTGGCATTAATAGGCCTCTAATAGTATGTCTTTCTCAAACCAAGAGACTCTGGGTCTGTAAACTGCATTTCCTCATGGGTAGTAAGTGACCATAATGCTTCTGAAACTTGAAAACTTGATTCTTAATAAGAGGTCTGGGTTATATCTGTTGAATTTAACATAATTCTAGGCTTCTCCATGCAGTAGGCCTGTTCACCAGGCTTGCCTATGCAAAACCATTGCATTCTAAACTTGAGTCCCTCCCTCAGGGTTTCATGCATGCCCCCTCCCCCGCAATTTGACACTGTAAGTTCTGCCCCAGGGCACAGTCTCACCTTGTCTATGACCCAAGCTCAGGACAGTGGCTGGGCATCTAAGGCCATGGGTGTTGTCTCCAGGCCTTTTAATTTTCAGGACATGAGTGGATTTGGAAACTTAGTTTACGTTGTACGATTTTAGCCTCTGGTCAAAATTGCGCTGGCCAGTCTGCATGACTGATAGTTTTGTTCCTTGCTGAGAGAAGTTTATTCCATTTATTTTTCACAGAGGCAGATCCAACTTTATCACTCCTTCTTCCTTTCTGTGAGGACAGGCCAGTGAGAGAGTCTAAGCCCAAGGAGAAGTAATAAGAAGACAATATTTAGACTCTAATAAGGAGTCCTCAGGCTCAGGGGGAGGGCAGGCCCAGGAGTGGTTTAAATGTATCCTCATGATGTTGCTGTTTCTTGCCACCTTGTGGGGTTAAATACTTTGGCTTCTGCTGATGAGAGAAGGTGTTTTATTGCAAGGCAATGTGGAGACTAGGAAGCAGGGGTCAGACGAGGGAGATTGAGTTGGTGGAGAGCAGAGTCAATATAAGCCTGCGGTGGGGCAAGGTGAAGGACACAGGGGTCCTGGGGGATTATAAGGCTTTTCCAGAGAGATGGATTACCTAGGCTAGGAGGTGATTTCCCAGCTGGGCTGATATCTTTTGTTTTATTCATCAAAGGGGACATGGAAATAGTGAACATGCAGTAGAGGAGGTAAACTTGAAAGGTAAAACAATCGAAGAGGTCAATGGAATTGACCAATAATGCACTTTACCATCATACAGGGACCTATGAGAGTGGCTGTTATTGTTTCCTAGAAATATGGATGATTTTTATAAAAGATCATGCTGTTCCTCTATAAAGGCTGTTTCCTGGTCCATAGGTGAGAAGAATGCGGTACTCATGAGTAGGACCTGGGTCACAGAAGTCACAGAATCTGGGCTTGTTCCGACTCAACTTTCCTGTACTGGTAATTTCTTGGTCTCCTTGAGACTGACAAGAGTTGAGAAGCAAAGCCAAGAATAAGACAAGCCTGCTTATCTGGCCACATTTCTGAAGAAGAGCTGACGTGCACCAATGTCATCACTGTTTCCTGTTAGAGCCTAGGTGTGCGCAGTCCCTGATGGAGGAGGCGTTGGGGGCATGCTCTTATTGCCTAGATGGTATAGACTGGGATGCAATGAGAAGAAAGCACAATAATACCATCAATACAATAAAGTGAAGTGAGCCGTACCAGCCAATGGCCTGGAAATTCAAGAAATTTAAGGAGCATCCTGGCCCAATGAGCTGTAGCTGCTAAAAGTGTTTAGGCTGATGGAAGTCAGTCAGCCACCAGGGCGAGATGGTCCAGAATAGCACATAAAACGGGAGGTAGAAATGGATAAGAACAGAATGCACGGTTATTTTCAAACCACAAAATTAAATGCTGAATCAACAGTTCATCAAGTACTAACGTGTCTGTGTGCTATAGCCAGATATTCTGAATTGACAGCCAGGCTAACGGAGCAGCCTGTTTGGGGTCAGAAGTGGGCCACTGTGAAGGCACATTCCTGCAGACTGTATTTGAAATGAATAATATTAGGCCCGAGGCTTCAAGACAAATAGAAACCATACCAGAATGCAAATAACAATAATCGTAATCGGCACTATTGAGCACTTACTCATGGTGTGTGAGTATTTATTTCATACTCATACTAATCTTCAAGCAACTATGGAAGGTGGTAATTTTAGCATCACTTCAGAGAGGTTAGTTACTTGCCCAGAAACAGTGGGAGTACTGTATTTTGAACCCAGATTTGTTTGGCCTCCACGCCTTGGTTTGCACTGCGGATGATTTTATCTCTCTACAAGCCAGTCCAGCAGGTGATTGCATCTGCCTTCTAGAGAGTGCATGACTGGAGGAGTGATTGTGGCAATGCAAGATAGGACTCATATTTCACAGATAAAGTGATACCTGTCAGATCCTACAGCACCCTCAGCCCTTCCTAGTTGTCTCTTGCTAAGACCTGTGACTCTCACAACCAGCCCTTTGAGTTGCCATATTGCTCTTGACTGGAGAAAGAACATCAACTGCCTCATTCCATCAGTAAGTCAAGTCTTGAATTCACTTGGCTGCCTTAAGACTCAGATTTCCTCATGCCTATAGTGGGTCCTGGCTGCATATATACCTAGTGAGCTACACCCATCCCTGCATACTCATCTACTTTGCATGACAATCTTCTATATTTTACTTTGTTATTCCCTGTGCATCTAGAAAGCTGCCTGAACCTCAGCTGAATCCTGTTCAAACCTGCCACATTCCTGCTAGGAGATTTGCAATGAACACAGCTATGGTCCCAAACCACGCTGCTGCTGTCCACATACCTGAGGCTGCCCTCTGCTGCCTGGACTCCTGTGCGTGTCTCATCCTGGCAACTGCATGGTGTCATGGAAATAGTTCAGCCTGGGCTTCAAAAGCTGGCACAGTTATTTACTATCTGTGAAACCATACAACTTAATTTATGTGAGTCTCAGTTACGTCATCTGTGAAATGGAGATAAAATAGTACTTGCCACTAGAATTTATTTAGTGTCTACTGTGTGCCAGATGCTGTTTTTGTACATTAGCACATTCAACCTCACAATAACCCTACATTCTAGCTCTTTTCCCTCTTCATGGCTGAAGGAGGATTCTTCTATTCTGATGCCTTTTCTGATAAAAGCAGAAGTTGACTGTGTTCTTTGGTTATTGTGTGTGGTATTATCCTACTGCCCTTACACAGACTACCCAAACTGGTTGGGTCCCAAATTCCTCCCTCTTTCCACCAGCCATGTTGTTGAGCTACCAGAGTGCCTCATAACCAAGATCTACAGGGGGCAGGTCACAGAGGTCTTTATGTGCTGGGCCCAAGAGATTAGATGTCACCCAAGAAAGAGTGACGTCTTTTTTGTGAGTCATATTTTGAAGGATGGTGGATCATTCATGAAGAGTAACTTACATGTTGGGATGGAGGCCTTGCCAGGAGGTGCACTTGTAATTAGCAGAGCTGCTGCCTCGGCTGCCCTGTATTATAGTACAGGAGTGATGACAAGATTTGCACCCCCACTAAGTACCCAAGTCTGAGCCAATAAATGAATTTAAATAAGATTACAAGTATGAATCAAAATGCGCTCACAAACAGCTGCTCTGAGATGTGCTAGGACAGGTTTTATAATTCTGTGCTGCTGAAAAGATATTCTGGTACTTGATAAACTTAATAAAACAGTGGAGTCTATTGATGTTGCTGTACCGCTAAGCACAAGACTCCCCAGAACATATGCAGAGAATAAAAATAAGTCTTCATGTCTGAGAGTGAAAGAAAACAACCAGGGGTCATTCACTGGCATGGTAGACACATTCCACTCCGATGCACTGACGTAAACCTACGTGGATGGCTTATGTCCAAGGGTTGAAGGGTCCCCGTATGTTATGCAAGCCCTGGATGAGGAAGGGAGCCAGGCTTATTACTGCATTTCTTAAATCATGTCCTTTTTGGGAAAACTCAGGAAACTCTTATTATTCTTGCTTTATCAGAGGGCAAAAGAAGTTTGGGAGGGGAAAGTGACTTGCCCACGTTAGTGCCTTAGGCAAGACTGAAAACCCAGGCCCTTTGTTAAATGTGTTTTATTTTTTCTTTTAAATGTTTTATTTGGAAAATTTTCAAACTTACTTAAAAGTAGAGAGATAAGTACAGCGAATCTTCATATACCCAGCAGAAATTATTAGGATTTTTGTCAATCTTTGTTTTTTTTTCCCGGAATAATTTGAAGCAAATATCAAAGAGCACATCATTTTGCCCACAAGTATTTCAGAGGTCAATGCACTTCTGGAAAAGACGCCCCTGTGTAACACTTCTGTCCTTCAGTAAAGGGCAAAATGAAGTGGTATCCATATTTTTTTCACTTAGTATGCTAATCCTTTATTTTAAAAATGAATTTATAATTTCTTTTAACTGAACTTAAACAACAAAATTTAGCACATGTTGGTTGTATTTCTATCATGACCAGGAACTGTGAATAATTAGGAAATAAATATCAGTAATTTACTATCCTTGTATAGAGGATGTTTGGAGAACTATCTTTCATGTCCAACAGAACTCACTGGCAGTGTGATTGTTGTCTTTAACGTGACTGCTCTGAGTCTCATATTCCTCACAGCTAAAATGAGACTATGTGTCAATTATCTTTTGTCACAATAATGCTGCAAAACAAACCACTCAAAACTCAGAGGCTTAAAACAATAGATATTTATTTTGCTCATGAGTTTATAGTTCAGGAATGTAGGTTAAACTTGTCTAGACAATTCTTCTGTTCTCTTCTGGGTTTACTCACATATCTGGAGGTCTGCTGACTGTGGACTTAGCTAGGGTGGTCTCAGGCAAGACTATGGTAACAAATCAGCTCTGCTCCAACCATGTCTCATGACCATGTCAGAGAAGCCAGAGAATGAGCAGAAAGACAAAAGTCTTTTTCAAGCCTCTCCTTGCATCCCATTGCTAACATCCCATAACATAATGTTCCATAATTGCATGTATGAGCCCATCTGCATGTATGAGTCAGGCAGTGAGATGATGCCCTGCCTGCAGGGGGAGGTGGCATGCTGCATAGTTACGAAGCAAAAGGTGCTGGGACACAGGGAAGGATAAGGAGTGAGGGTTATTCCCAGCACACCACAGGATTCTTACCACAGGATTCTCAACGGGAGTTGCTGAATGGGGTCATTATGGGGATTAAGTGAAACAGCATTTGTAGAGAACTTAGCACAGTGATTGGCATATTGTAAACACTCAATAGAAGTCAGCTATTAATTATTGTTATTATAATTATTGTCCTATTATTATTGATAACATTTCCAGGTAACAGTCAAGGGAAAACAAAGTACTACGGGCCCATAGAAAAGGGAGAGACTCATTTAGACCTGGAAGGAGGAGGAAGATGGGTGAGTGAAATAGCGTTAGAATAAGACGTTGAGAGATGGGACAACAACAAACAAACGAAAATACAGACATTCCTTCAAAAGCCCATATGTTCTGTTAGGATTGGACTTGATAGGTTTCCGACTACCTGAGTAACTTGAAGGGTTCCAGGAAGCTTTGTAGCCCCTCAGTATCACTTCCCCCGGCCTGTAACCTTGTTGAAGAGCCTTCCCAGGAGAATCATTCTTCTTGATCAGACAACACCATCATCCCAAATGTCATGAGGCCCAACTCTGCCGCTTGTAGACCCGTTATGGTTCTTGGTGGCAGTGGTGTGAAGTATAGTCCTTTGGGGAGGAGCCAGGCCAGTGAGGACTGGCCTGGGCCCCATGGTGTTGCTGCCCTCCAGGGTCAGACTCTGAGCAGCTCCCAGAGAGGGCATGAACTCTCCAGGGTGACTCCCATGGAGTAAGCACTGAGGGGTGGGGCCCGTGCAGGAGGATGTTGAAGGACAAAGTGAGAGGACGCTGGCAAAATGACCACTTTAGACTGGGTTTCTGCAAAAGCAGACCCTGAGATTCGAGTGTGAGTGGTTTATTTAGTATGTGACCCTAGGAAACATTCGTAGGAGAATCGAGGCCGGAAAGGGAAGGGGTGTTAATGAATAGGATAGTGAGCCACTGGGGCTCAGTCCTGTGAGGGAGACAGCACAGCGTGTGCTTCAGACCTGTCTCACTCAGGTGTGGAGGAAGCAGGGTAGTTCTCCAGCTCCAGTCCATTAGTGATGGTGGGTTGCTCCCAGAGGCATTAGCTCCCTGGCACTTTGACCTTGCCCTTGCACAGTCCAAGAATATTCCTGTGGCCAGAGGTAGAGTGACAAGTGTGTGCAGTATGACACCTTTGAGCATCATGCGTGGGAAGGGGATGTGAATCAGGCACCAAGAGCAAGTCCATTCGAGACTACAGATGGGATTTCAGCGTTGCTATAAACCAACCCTCTTCATGGGCTGGTCTTTCTCTTCTGCACCATTTCCCATAAGGTATACTTTATATTCCAGAGATGTAAAATATGGTGTAGGGGAATCACGTAGATTTCTCCTCTCCTTATGCTTTTTAAGTGGAGACTAAATGCTAAACATTTCCTGTCATCTGGCGTAGGGAATAGGGAGGGGGTGCAAGCCGAGACAGGGGGAAGTGTGAACATGAAAGTAAACTATAGGGGCTTATTTCTTCCCCGCAACACTGAAGTTTTTGATTATGTCTGAAAGGCATAACTAGGTGTGAAGAGTAAGCGGAAACTGTTAAAAAATAATCAGTCCTCTTTAAATAGACTCACATTCTTGTGATCTCCATTTTTATTGGATTTAGATTTACTCTACAGTATAAATCATTAGAACTATATCAAGTGGATCAATCTATTTATTTACAAATATTTAGAGACAGCTGTGTGTGTGCAGGAAGGGGACAGGGCAGAGACAGAGGCTCATGGGCTTTTGCCGGCGAGACTCTCTCAGCTGTAATAAAAAATATCCACTTGAAAAACAAGCAAGAAAAAGTCCTACAGAGCTTGTTGTATATTAAAACAAGGCAATTGTTTGCAGGGGCAAAGTAGGGATAAAGCACAAATCATCATGAAATATATGAGAGACGTTAAGAACAGACTAAAAATAGTCTCTTTGTCATCTCTTTTCTGTAGCGTTCTCATTCTTTTGTCCTAGCCGGGTATTGTCTTCCCAGTGAAAGAAGAGAGGGTCATCAGTGTGAGCACAAGTTGGGAGGCAGTGAGGCAGCCAACGGGCTGAGAACTCTAACCATCCTATCCCCTTAGCACATTCCGGTCTGTAATCATTTCAATAGATGCTAATTTATTGGGTCATCATAAATAGTCTTGGAGCAAGGCAGCTAGAAGGATCCCTATTTTATGAATGAGGTAACTGAGACTCAGGGAGGTTATATTACTAATTCAAAATCACACAGCTAGACAAAGGTAGGGAACCAGGGAAGGACCAGCAGGAACTGTATTAAGGGGCCCAGGCAGTATTCTTGGCACTATGTCTATGAACCATGCATGTATATCTACTTCCACACCTGGAAGACCATTCGCTGACTAATTCTATCCTCATTCAATGAGGAAACGATAGGAGATAAGGCATAATCCTTTCCCTCATGGAATGTCTGACACATAGCGCGTGATAGCTGCATGTTGGCTAACCAGAGTCCGGGGGCAGGGCAAGGCATCTGAAGTGCAGATGGTGTTGGGGAAATATTGTCCAATTCAATTTTTTTATCCTGTTTCATCATGTGACCATCACTCTGTCCCAGAGCAGAGCAAGCACATTCAGATAATCAACTGGCTCTTGGGTGGGTGGGATATGGTAAAAGGGAATCATGGTGGTGGACGCTTTGGAGTCCTGGAAGGCAGGCAAAATGATCAGCCAATCTGTGCATTGAGAGTTGTAGCCCATCTGCCTAGCTGGGGTTTTAAGCGAGGTTTGTGAAGCCTGGGAGGAAGAGAGAGACAAGAGTAAGGCAGAGATCTACTCTTCAAAGAGGAATGACTGGATGAGACAGGCGATTGAACCAGTGACTCTACAGCGTTGCACTAGGGTAGGATCTTGGGGCTCTGAACTTGGATGAAGTAACAGGGTAGTGATGGGGAGGTGATAGAATTCCCACTTGGGGAACAATGCCAAGCCCAATAATTAGCCATAGAATATCATGATTCAGGGCCAATTTTCCGTATGGGAAGCCTGGGTCACAATAGTAAATAGAATCAGTGGGGGTGAGGTTGAAGGTAGAGATGAGGACGGAGTGTCTTTTGCCTTTCCTGTGTCAAGCATCACTTAGTACGGGAGTGAAGAGCCAGAATCTCGGCTCAGAGGTATGTTTATGGTCCCACTTGCTCCTTACAAAAGCCCTGCAAGCTAGACTTTATAAACTCCATCAGTAATTATTCTTGGGACACTGTTAATAAGTGGTGGAGTTGGGATGAGAATCCTTTTGTCTAATGACAGATATTCCAATATTTCTAGTCCACTGTACTGTTTAATAATAAAGACAGTGAATTCAAAGGTGGGGCAATAACTGGGCCAACTGTGGGGTGATGTGGAAGAATAAGGCAAGGTAATCTAAATGGTGTGGCAGCATGTGTGGGGGAGAGGAGAGATGACTTATATTAGGGGTTTTTGGCCTTACTAGTATCACCATCTTCTAGGCAATTGACTTCCTGGCCATAGACCAGTGGTCAACAAAACTGCACACGTATCTGAGCCATCCCTAGTGTCACAAAGTTCAAAGTAGTTGGATGGAGAGTAGGGATGGATTGAGTAAATTGTCCTATCCCAGTTACAGCCACAGGCCCTGGTTGAAAGTGAGTATGGCATGAGTAGGTAGGCATGATTAACAGCCAGAAGAATTTTTACTCAGAGATTCTCCCTGACCTCAAGAGCTGTGCCAATGGAATGAGTTCAATTTATACAACCACGATGTGCTATATTATTCCCATTTTACAGACCATGCTTATCACAGCAGCAGTTGTCCAATAAGTGGAAAACAACCTAAATGCTCAACATTAGAGGAGAGTTAAGTAGTTCAAATTCATTCATTTAATTTGGTTGGTTATTTTAATAAATGACCAATCTTGATAGATAACTACCTTATCTACCGATGGTACTTATTTTTAATAATACAAGAAAACATACATGCTCTGGTAATACATGGAAACTGGTTGGGTTTCTAACATGCTATAAAGCCATGGGGCAGAATCAACTTATCAAGCGTCTAAAATATATTTTAGGTCTTTTCACAAATATCATATCACTTAATCCCTGCAATAACAGTGTTTTAGGTATTATCATTGGGTATCACTCAGATAGGGAAACTGAGGCTTGTTCTTTTAAGGCTTGTTCCCAAGTTCACACCTCAAGTAACAGGGAGTAATGACTCCAGTCCTGCCTCTGGCCCCAAGGCCTCCAGAGCAGACCACCTCTGTGCGAGAAGAGGCAGCAGGTTCCCTGAGCCTGGAGTGTTGCGTCACCTTAGTGAGATGTGGAGAGGACCCAATCGTGAAGAATAACGAAGGGAGCAGAGGGTCTTATATTTCAGTCTAATTTTTCACCCTATTTATTCTCATTGTTTTAGTATCTGGTTAAAACTTTCTTTTCTTCCTTTATAAATTCAGGCTTTGAAAACAATGTTGTTCCTCTTAATTCTCAGTTTATCGCTAACTTGACAGTGAATCCTTCTCCTTCCTTCTCATCAGCCCCTGGGCCTCCAATCCTCAGACCTCGGCTGGATTTCCTCAAGGGGTGGTGGAACCTGTTATCTCGCTCCTTTGCTGTTTTCAGAACCTTCTTGCCGCTCTTGACTATATAATAATAGATGAAATCTGGTTTGCTTTCTAATAAGCAATAGAAGACATGGGGCAGAGTTGAAAAAGAGAAACACAGCTTGTTCAAATATTATGGTTATTGGTTTTAATAATAATAAACAAACTAGTACTGATAAGTAGTAAAATGGATAATAAAATACTAAATACCATATATATACTCAAATACTAAATATATACTAAATAATCCTAAATAATAATACATACATAATAAAATATTAATAAAATAGTACAAATAGTGGCTTACTTTGTACAATGTTATGTAATTTGTAAAGTAACTTCACCTATAATATATCATTTTAATCTGCTCTATTGGGTATAGGCAGGGCTGTTTTACATCCCAGTCAGACACTTTGTAAAAAAATTTCCAAAGGTCTCCTCTCTTAGGCCGATTTTAAAGTAAGATGAATATACTGTGTCATAGGAAAAGTAAGAACCTCTAATGATTAATCCATTCCGGATATTTTTCATCTTATATCCAGAAAATTAAATGAAACTGACAAACATACCTTGGGGATCATGTTAGGTGCTGATGGGAGATATGAAGATGAACAAGCCAGAGCCCGCGCCCGTGAGAGGCCTCTCAGTCTTTTGGCAGAGACGATACTTACGTTCTTGGAAAGAAAAATAATTATAAATGATTTGAGTGATAGTGCAAGGCTGGTCGACATGAGATGTCTCAAGGGAACTCACCACGTTGATTGATAACCAGAGACGTTCCGGGGTGGGAGGGCTGGTTGAATGCTATTGCATAGTTAGGAAAGGCTCTTACCAAGGAGTCGTCTCCGCCGTGGGAACTCAATGTCCCACGTTCTCCAGGCAGAGACAGCAGAATATCCTCCGTTTGCTGGACTCTGACAGGCCAAAGTTCAAGTTCATTTAACTACCTAATAATGGGATGATTTGGGACAACTGAGTCACCTCTCTCAGCCTCTCTTGCTCATCTATTAACCGGCAAGAAGCGGCGAGGACGAAACAAGGCAGTGTGTCCAGCACAGAGCTGCGCCACGATAGACCCTCAGTGTGTGCTAAGTCCTTGCCCTCATCTTCCTCTCTTCAGGTAGGACCACAGGTGAGCAGGGTAATATGTGTCAAACCTCTACAAATCACATAAAGGCATCCTGTGCAGTTATTTGCGCTGCAATATTATACTTGGGTTTCTGTCTTCCGAAACTTGAAAAAATCCTGGGGGGAGCAGCTGGAGGTAATGAGGATAGCATGGCAGGTTCTGGGCTAAGACCGAGGAAGGTGAGCCGTGTCCCTGTAGTCTACTGGTCTGCATGTTACTTCTCTTCTCGTGGGCATTTATTTACCTGAGGGGAAGGGGCCACGTAGGGGGTAGGCGCCAGAGGCAGGGGGTCCTGGGGGACGCTTGGTGTCTGCCCTCCAGCTTAGGTCCTCGAACTGGTGTCTGAGCGTTGTGGAAAGCGGTGCAGGCAGAAGCCAGGGAGCTGTGTTTGATGGGATCCTATGAATTATGGAACAAAAGGGCATGAGCTTCTTTGCTCAGGGACCTTCTAACTCTGCCTGACACGACTGACAAATACAATGAGCCTCTTCTGTTCAGCTCTGAGGTCTTGAGGGCCCCAAGGAGAGGTGCCAGTCTCAGGGGGACGTGGACCCTGACGTGCAAGGCAAGCCTCACGGAGGCCCAGGGGAGGAGTGCTCCTGCCCCCAGAAGTGGACAGCTTTGCAGGCACAAAGTGGAAGCTGGACACACCTCAGGCTACTTGGGGAGAGCTTTCCAGGGCGCAGAGGGAGGGCCAGTGGATTAGGGTTATTATTATTATGGCTCCATTTGATCCCACAAGTAGATCCTGTGCAGGCGAAGTCAGATCATTGGATCACAGTGGGACAAATATAGGCCCAGGCCGCCCCTGGGACCCCTCTTTCCAGTTCCCACCCCCAGAACACACAAAATACACATGTGTATTTTGCTGATCTAGAGCCCGGAGACGTGAAAATGTGGTCTCCGCGTGCTGGTTTTCCAGGCCCGGTGAAGTAAACAGGCCATGGTTGCCAGGTGCTGCAAACAACAACACGCTCGGTTCCAGGAAGGAAAAAATCACTAGACTGTATTTGTTTTGAAAAAGTTTAGTAGCCTCAAACAGGTCAAGGGGGGTGGATGCCACTCTAAATATGATGAAAAGTAGAAATTTCTTTCTTTCCTTTAATTTAAATTTTTGGACTTTTTTTTTCTTTTTGGTAAATAATTAAAAAGTACAGAAATTATAGAATTAAATAAATAAAACTTCATCCTAAGTCCCAGGAAATGACATTTGATGCCCATCCTTCCATACTTATATAACTCCATATAAAATTTTACACAGATGATGTCACACTGTTGCATACTCTGTTTTTTTCCCACTCACCAGTATGAAAGGATATTTTCCCATGTCGTAAATACAAATCCACATCATTTTTAATAGAAGCCTATTATTCCACTTTACATATACATATTATAATTAGTCTAACCAATCCTGTTCTTATGAAACATTTAGTTAGCCTTATAAAATTTTCAAAATTATGGACAAAGATGAGATGAACATTCTTGGGCAAACTTCTTTGGCTCTTGTTTGATTGATTTATTATGGTAGAAGTCCTAGAAAGTAGGTAGAATCCTAGAAGTAGGATTGCTGAGCAGAAGGGTATGCACATTATTCGGGCCTTTGATACCTGGCAGTGGTTTCACTCTGCCCCACAGAGCTTCAGAAGCGGTGCCTGGGGATCACCCCAGGGGACTGAAGCAGGAGAGCATGAGGAGTCAAACCCCAGGCCCTCCACCGTTTCTCAACCAGAAAAGCTCCAATTTTGTCAGTTTTATAGATTGGGCTCCATGTAAGCTGTTGTTTGAAGAAATACTTTCTCGGTTTAAAAGTATATTTATAAAGTTTGTAAACCACAGGTAAAGTCATATTACCCATGATTGCAGCTTGGTGACACAAATGGGCTGAATAAATACATGCCTTCTTCCATCTATGTGTCTGGACCTGGTATGCTGTTGATTTTCCTGTGACTCAGGGAAATTATGGTCTGAATTATCATAATAGTGATAATGATTTTCACTGAGGTAAGAGGCCCAAACTGGACTATCTTTAAGCAAGAGCTGAGGAAATGCCTATAAGGCAAGGACTGGGGGAAATTACAAGAATAAGACTGGAAATTTCAAGATTCCCAACCAACTGAGAACGTCTTGTTCTATCAGTAGAGTCAAGGCAAGGGCGAAAGGGAGTCCCTGCTTCTGTCCCTCTCTCTCCCTCCTTTCTTTCCATCCCGTAGCCCCACTCCCGTACAAGCAAACACACAAGTGCACACACACTCACACACAGAAAGCCAGGGCCTATTACTCAGGGCAAATGGTCAACCACATGGAAGGTCTACCTACCACCTGACCACTAGAGAACTCCAAGGCATTTCCAGGATGAAGCCAGAGCTTCCAACCAGCCGAGTCAGCCCTGGCTAGGGACCCAGCATGGCTCGTCAATGTCGCTGGCCTCCAGAGAAGGAAAGGCTTTAAGATCTTTAGTCGACATAAGGGAGCAAGACTTCTGCCTAACTGGTCTATTTTCCTGATAAGCTATTAGAGGCTGTTTTTGCGCTGAACACTCTGCCCTTATTATAACTGTGCTTCCCAGAAGCAAAGCTCTCTCTTCTCATTGTAACGAGCGGAATGCCAGAGTGAAACATAGTTTTAATGAGTTACAGCATGGATGTAAAGTGGAACAACTTGCATCTGAGAGCACCTCAAAGTAAGGCTAGGGCTGGCGGGTATAATTACAGCAGCGGAGTGAACCACCTGGAGGTTACTTTTCTCATCAGACGAAACCAAGGGAAGAAACCAAGGGGGCTTCACTGCAAACCGTACCCTGACTGACAGGTTATAGGAAGAGAGACATGGGAAGTCCTCTTAGGGCAAAAGACAAAAAATTTATTATGACTTTAAGAAACAAAAAGATTAAATAGTTTCAAGTCATAGACATGGCGGTATTTATGTTACTTTACCATATACAATATTGGCACTGGTCCCAGAGTGTGCTGGGAGTGAAGGTAAATGGAACTGAGAAGAAAGGGATTCATTAGCGGGGCATAGAGAGTACGAGTGGAGGTCAAATGAAGATAGAATATACCAGTGGTGTGCTGGATCTAATTTATATCAGCCACTGAAAGCTGATTGCTAAATTTTTAGGAATTTTTCAAAATAGTTATTAAATATAGTCATTATTAAAATTTAAATTATATGAAATGACAATTAAATACATTATATTTTACACAAAGGTAATAAATACTCAAAACTCAAGACTTCCTGATTATTTTAGTACATTTTACTATTAACTGTTCTCCTTAAGTTATTTATGTCTATTGTATCTGTAAGGTAGAAATACAGAAATATACAAGTTTGTGACACTACTCATCTCTTCCTAACTTGATATTCAGTGACATCATGTTGGTAACTTGAAATTGGCCATGGTGGAAACATTAACACTGTGTAAATCAGCAAATGCTACACATCAGGGCTTGATTTATTGTTTTGTGGATTGTCTATGTAGAAAGTAATGAAAAGTAATGAAAAAAATGTTAATAATGCAGATTAAACTTAAAAGTGTGTCACATCTTTAGTCATTATTTTGAAAATAATGCACAAAAAAATTAATGAAATCGTCTTCCATTATGTGAAAACTATGATCTGGTTCAGCAAGGAAGTCGGTCACATTGTTGATGAACCAGTGAAGTTCCCACATACGTCTTTATTGTTTCATTTTCATTGTACTCACTGATAAAACAAAAATATCCAACATTCATGCTGGCACTACATTCATTTATCAATTGAAACCATTGGTTGGCTATACACATAAGAGTTTGGCAAAAATCAAGACAAGCATTCTATAAGAATCAATTGGCTATGTAGAAATGTCAATAAAGAGTAGTGTATAATTAATTATTATTTGTAACTTATATTCTATACATCCTTTATTTCAGTAAAATTTATACTAAATGTATGAGATGTACATATACATACACATACATGTATCTCATATATACATACATATATATACATATTTTTGACCATGTGGTTGTTAAACATTTACCAAGACACAGTTGAAAAGACTATACCCTCTTCAAGGGTCTGTGACTCTGAGTATCTCAGCAGGGTAGAGAGAAGCAGGGTTTTGGACCTAGGTTAGAATATGGGTTCTTGGTCTGATTGCTGTGTAATGTTAGACAATCACTGTCACTCAGTTTTGGTTACTCATCTGTAAAATGGAGAGATTAATACTCACCTTTAAGGACTGTGACAATTGAAAATGAGATGAAGTGTGGCATTAGAATGGGACCTGGTATTTAGCAGGTGGTTATTATCAATTTATTACTTAGGATTATGATTATTTGAAAGCAAGGGTGTTGCAGATCTATTTCAGTTCGGGACATGCTGCAAGACCTAAGGATGCTCTGATTTGTGGAGAGAATATAGTTATGACTATAGAAGCTTCCAACATGGCTGCTCTCCAATATCACCAGTGAGTACTTGCCACTTCAACCTGACTTGAGGAGCAGGGAGCAGGTTAATGAACATCTATCCTTTGCCAGGTTCTTCCACATGAGATATCTTATTTCAACTTCATGATAATTTTGTAAGGGAATGCGGAAGATCTTATTTTCCAATGATGACTTAGACAATCTCTCCTTTCTCATACCTTCTAGAACATTGCCATCTTTCCCTCAAGAGGTAGATGCTAATTTCCCTCCCCTTTAATCTGGGCAGGCTTATGGCTTATGGCCAACAGAACACATCAGAGGTGACAGTGCATGACTTCCAAGATGATGCAGCTTCCATCTCATCAACAGGGACACTCACTTTTGGAGCCCTGAGCCGCCATATAAGAAGTGCAACTACCCTGAATCCACAATGCTGTAAGGAAACCAAGCTGTCTGGAGAGGTTATCTTTTGGTACCCTGGCTAGTGGCCCTAAATTCAAGTACTCCCAAACCAGACTCCAGGTATGTAAGTAAACGAATCTTTAGATGATTCCAGCCCTCAGCTGTCAAGTCACTCCCAAGCCTTAGATCTTCCCAGGTGAGGCCCTAGGCATCATGGACAGGGACAAGTTGTCCCACTGTGTCCTTTCCAAATTACTGACCTTAAAAATCTGTGAGCATGATCAAATGGTTGTTTTACGCCACTAGGTTTGAGGTGTTTGTTTCACAGCAATAGTTACTGGAATCGAAATTATTAGTATACACATTTGCAGACAAGAAAATGGAGACTCAGAGAGGATAATCATCTTGTACAGTGATGCAGCTGGTCATTGGCAAATTTGAGATTCACACTCAGGGGTTACTTGCTGGAGATCCCATGCTCTTTATACAATGCTACATTTTCGTGCTCATTGGAGGGGTGAGGACTGTTGCTCTACTAACTAGATGGATCCTAGTGTGGTGGGGAGTGAAGAGGGAAGGAGACGATGGGAGCTAGCCGTCACAGATAATCCTGAAGATGCCTGGGCTCTTGTGAGAAACAATTGGGTGGAGTGGGACAGGAGGAACTGACCACTTAGAGAGTGGAGGGACTGAGTTCAGCCTGTGGAAAAAATTCTCTCTTCTCTTAGCAAAAAGAAAAAGGAAAAAAAAACAAACAAAAAAACCCCAAAAAACCTCAATTCTGTGTTTTGGTGTTTGCAGCTGTTTCTGTTGTGAACACAACACATTTCCACCTGGGGATTGAATTGATGAGTATATTTGACAACATCTTCTGGAGTTATAATTCCAGGAGGTCTAGATATCAGACAGCACAAGTACTTGCAGAATTTCCCCACTCCCCTGTATCAGGAGACAGCAGATAGCTTGGTCTCTTTTCGAGGTTTCTAGTGCCTGTGGAGGGAGCAGCGGGCCTCCAACCCTGGTATGCAGCTGCTGGAAACCAGTCCAGGATTGGCTCTAGGGATTACCCTCTCTGAGAAGGCAAGATGTTCTATTGATAGGTGTTCCTAGCTTTTATTCTCCTGTGTGCACTTTTATTCTCCTGTCTTCAACGTTTCTTCAACAGCTTATTTGCAAAATCTTGGCTCTACAATACTAATATCAATCATTATCATTATTTTTAAGCAGCTAATACATATTGACCACATCACACTATGTGCTATACATATAGTCATCATAATTAATTTGCAAAATAATCTAAAGAGAATGGCAGCATTATTTCTCCCATTTTACAAATGGAGAAGAAGCCACAGAAAAGTCAGGTAACTTGTAATCAACAGAGCTGGATTCATATCTGATGTAAAAACCACAGCGCTCATTCCTTAGTAATCTATCTCTTCAGAACATATTGTCAGATAACATCAGGGAGGAAGAAGAGAGGTGAGGAATTAATTGCAGGTACTAATAACTTTCATTTATTGAGTGCTCACTTGGTGCCTGGTACCTTGCTAGTCCTCAAAATTAGCAATCCACATGGTAAAACCATCTTATGGATGGAGATTCACAGAATCAGTGAGGTGAAGTAACTTGCCTCATGGAGCAAGACTTTGTGGGAGGATTGCCAGGTAAAATTTTGCATAAAATATACTATATACGCAGACACGCACACACACACACACACACACACACACATATCTGAATTTATTTATTTATCTGAAATTCAAGTTTAATTGGGTGTCCTGTGTTTTCATTTGCTAAATCTAGCAACCCTACCCTGAAGTGTTTGCTGAATTGTTATGAAGAAAGAGGTATTTGTTATTTGGAGAACCCCCCCTGTTGGGGCAGATGGGGAAATTCTCTTTGTTTCCTCACCAAGAAAGAAAGGGTTTAAGGGAAGCTGAAACTGACTAATAGGATGAGCATCTTTGACCCAGACCTGATAAAACGATCAATAGTTAGGAGTTGGTCTAGTTGCTAAGTGCATAGACTTCCAGAGCCAGCAGTGTAGGTTCCAATGCTGGTTCTGCTGTTCACTACCTCTGCCACCCTGGACAAGTTACTTAATCTTATGGTGCCTCCATTTCTTCATCTGAAAAATGGGGCAATGACAGTACCTATCACATAAGATTATTGTGACGATTAACTGGTTTGATATGTACGAAGCTTGTAAAACAGGGCCTGGTATGTCGTGCAGTTAGTTTTCGCCTAGCTAGCCTTCTTCCTCCTTCGGCTTACACCGCTCTGGAGAAAGCCTCCTCCAAATTCTTGGTCTCTGTGGGTCCCTGAATCCAACCACGCGACACAGCCTAGACAAGTGGCACATTCAGTCTTTCAGAGTCCAGACCAGTAATTGGTCCAAGGATGGCAAGGATGGGCATGTAGCACTGGTCAGTCCAGTCAGGGGCCGTTCCATGGCTTTTGTTGGGACAGTTGAGGGAAAAGAGACCTTTTCCTCTGTAGGTGGTCAATATGAAAGATCTAAGCACCCAGGGACCCTGCACAAGGATTGTCTCTCTGACAGTGGGGCCAACTCAATGTAAAGCAGGGCCTGGGAATGGAGAAAACCGAGTCCTGATGTCCTAGTGTGAGCACCTGGTCCCAGCCTTGCCTTGCAAGTGTCTGAGAGCAGAACTTCGGAGTTGCCCTGTGGGTTGGAACCCCAGGTCTACCACATATTCTCTGGGCAGTCTTGGGTGACTTCCTGCACCACTCTGTTCCCCATTCCCCTGGCTCTTCAATGGGGATAATAATAACTTCTCCTTCACAGAGATGCTGTGAACATTGCATCAGTTAAGATATGTAAAGTGCTTAGAACAGTGCTGGGCTCAGTGTACACACTCAGGGAACATTGGCTGTCATCATCTCCACCAAACCCTTCTGTTATATAAGGCAGCACATCCTCTTTCGGGTCCAAATTCGTTTGAGTAGGGTGTCTGTTACTTGCTACCAAAAGAATTCTCATGAATAAAAATGCATTTTAGGAGTCCCTGGAGCTCTAGAATGACTCAAATGCCTCTCCAGGGAGAACAGAGGGGATGTTGGCAAGGATAAATTGGGCAAGTGATTGGTCAAGAAGAGAAATTGGAATGAGAGTTCGTGGATGAAAGCAGTGGTTCTCAAACTTGAACGTGCACTTGGAGGGCTTGTTAAAACATGGATTGCTAGGCCCCACGTCCAGCGTTTTTGGTTTAAAAAGCCCGGGGCAGGACCTCAAGAATGTGCACTTCTAACAAGTTTCCAGGTGATGCTGAGGTTTCTGGTCTCTGGACACTACACTTTGAGAACCACTGGATCGCGTGCAAGGACAGAGAAATGACATTTACTTAGTTTTATTTAATGAAGTCTTATGTTATGCCTACTATGTTCAAGACACTGTTCTAAGTGCTTTACGGATACTGACATTTAATTTTCAAAACAGTTTTTTGATATAGTCACTATCACTATTTTGCAAATGTGGAAACTGAAGTACAGAAAGGTTAAGTGACATGCCTAAAGTCTGTTGGTGGAGAGCCGGGAATGCACCGGGCCGGCCAGGGTGTTCCTAACCTCTGTTTTAGGCTCTCTCTCACTATTTCACTCTGTATAGAACATGAAAGGATTTGAAACGCGCGTGCTTGAGCCTCACCTTCAAATCATGGTTCTCCAGGTTCCAGGGTGGGGAGTGGAGCCTGGGTGGCTCTGCCAGCTTTGAAAAGCCACTCAGAGGACTCTGACCCCGGTTCCCGGGTCTCTTATCAGGTATGGATTCCTCTGCCTTCTTTTCCTCTGCGGAGTTCAGGGGCCTGAGGGAGGTCTGGTGAAGAGAAAGCTCTTCTCCCGCAGCTGTTGGGACTGCTGGGGAGCAGCCACCGGGAGCCCGAGGTTAAATGAGGCCTCTAACTAAGATCCAATAAGATCTTCAGCAACAATTAGCACCTCTTCAGCTCCTTTGAGCAGCAGCTCCGCTTGCTCCGTTACACTCCTTCCCTGTCTGCCTGTTTCAGATTAGTGAGGGAGCTCAGAGCAGGCTCGGTAAAGCCAACCCAGGGACTGGTGTCTAGGGCACAGGATGGAATTTCCATGAGTTTCCATTGGTTTGTTGATTTATTCTTAGAGAGAAAAGGGAAACTAGCTATGAAACTTGTACTGCTTCTTGCACTGTAAGGTGGTTATGAGTCCTTCTGTGTGAACTCAGTTTCCAGAGCCAGAAGGGACCTGTAAAAATAATCCAGTCACATCTTGTCCTCTTAACTACCCTAAACACCATTGTTTTTCTCCTCTGAAGCCACCTTTACAAAAGAGGGAACTGTGGTGCAGAGAGGGGAAGTAACTTCAGAAGCTCTTGGAGGACTGGGTTAAAATCAGAGCACAGAAGGAGGAAATGCTTTTCAATAAATGATCATCTAAAGGTCAAACTTTGCACAAGTCTGGATTTGCTCTAGCAAAGCTCTTACCTGTTTTAAGTTAGTTGAGACACACCACCTAGATTTCCCCATGACCTTTACAAAGTACAGTTTTCTCCTCAGGGGTATTATGAAGTCATTTTGGTCATTGGGACTAACATAACAGAAATAACTCAGCAGGGCCATTGGCCTTTGTTTTGAGTTTGCTTTTGTTTTTGTTTAAAATACCAAATTTCACTGCTCAGGAAGCAGTTCAAACAAAGTTGAAATAGTAATGGAATTTTCCTCTTTCTCTTCCTGTGCTTGCTCATTCTTTCATTCATCACTGGTTTGTGGAGTGAGAAGTTCTCAGTGGAGAGAGAAAGAAAAAGACACCAAGACCATAGCATTACTTCTGGAGCTTACAAAGTAGCGAGGGAGGGAAACATCTTCATGGCAGTGTACAGTCAATTCTACATAAGGGGTGGGGCACTAGAATCAATATTTACTATGTGTAGGAAATGCACTAAGTGTTTTATATGTGTTAGGTTATTTAATTTTCCCTAAAATCCTATCGTATAAATATAACAGATGAGGAAACTGAGGCTTAGACAGCTTAAATTAATTTCCCAAGATCACAAAGCCAGTTAATGACAGAGCCATGTTCTAACCCTGTTTGTTTAGATTCAATGTCTGCTCTGCCATGAGCGGCCAGGCACATAGGTGTGTGAGTTAGTAGGTAGATGTTAATCTACATAAACATGCATACAGGTATGTTACAAAGAGGGTGGTTTGACAGGGGTGCCTAGTAAAGGAACCACAAAAGAAGTTGTGTTTGGTGGATCAGCAGAGAGATGAGCATTCCAGGTGGAAAAAAAACATAAAAAAGAAATGGAAATTGAAGGCACATGGCAAGTTTGTAGAACCACACGTGGTTATGTTTGCCAGGAAAGCATGGATTGTGTAGGAATATAATGGAAAATGAGGAGTAAGAGGAAATTTGTAGCCAAATAGTAGAAAAAATTGAATGCTAAGCTAGGATTCTAGACTCTTGCTGTTGGGTGCTGACAGATGGTCATCTGCCACAATTTCATGCAAGGCTACAGTTCCCTCACTCAAGGCCCCAAATAACTCAATGTGACATTTTCCCCTATACCCTAAAGAATTGCTTCAGATTGCTGACATTGCCCCAATTTTTATGGACTGATGTCAGCAGCAGCACAAGCTGTTTGTCAGTCCATTTCAGTCATAATAAGCATTAACAATGGGAAGAACACCCAAACAGTCTTGAAACTTCCCCTCAGTCCCCTCCTTCTAGGTAACCTAATCCAGGGACATCCCCCACATACTGAGCATCACTGAGAGCATTGCAAAGAGCCACACCAGTCCCTGCAAAGGGTCTTCTTGGTGTCCAACCTCTTCTGACTGTTAGATTCCCCTCATTCCCCAGCCTCCTCCACTCAAACGCCACCTCGTAACCTCCTTGGGAATTCTCCTCCACTTGATGCCTTCTCCAGTCTCTCTGCTTAAAGACAGCACCAGTTTTACCCAAGCCCCCTTCACTTCTCTGGCCACCTTGTGAAGGGCAGTCACCCTGATGTTGATTCATTAATCCTGATGCCATGTATTTGCTTAGTTTGCTTATTTTAATTCATGCAACTTGTTCAGTGTTGTTATCTGCAGTGAATACTTTAGAAAGCAAAAGGATTAAAGAAAAATTACATGGTGTCTTTCCCATACTGACTGCAATGTCCATCCTTAATATTTCATTTCTGCAAAATATGATTGAGTGGAACATATAGGTAAGCCTTTAATGGGAATAAGAAGAGAAGACGCCATGGAAGACAGCAACCTACTGGTAAGGGTGGAAGGAAGGGGAGAGGTATAGTGTGTGTGCATATATTGGCTAATATCTGGTAGGTACCCATGGACAGCCCCAAATTGCCTTGATTTTATGTGTTTGAACACCTAAAATCTTTTTAACACTAGCTGGTGTGCTGACTTCTTTCTGTCCAAATGCATCCTGTACCTTTTGTGGAGACCTACTTTAAATCTTTTTACTCAAAAAATGATTCTACTATGAACCAAGTGCACTGGGGAAACAGTGCTATACAAGACCTTGGCCCTGCAATTAATGGGAATCCATTGTAGTTAGATGGCAGAAGGATAATTGGAATACCATAGGATACATGCCATAGGGACAGAGAAAAGGACAATGAACCATGTCTGTGTGAGACAGGGTTAGGATGAGTATTAAGGACTGTGTAGTAGTGCTAATATTTGAGCTGGACCCTAAAAGGTGTATGACAGTTCATCAGGAACAATAGCAAATTGTGGAAAGGGAGAAGAGGATGGAGGATGTTCAAGGCAGAAGGAATAGCAGATATAAAGGCATAGAAAAAAGGAAGAGCAAATATATAGGAAATGGTGAGGTCAATATGGCTCACTTTAGGTATAAGAAGAAAAGCAATAAAAGGCAACACTGTACTCTCCTGGCCTTCCTTCTCACTTGTTGGCTGCTCTTCTCAGTCTCCGCAAGCCCATCCTCTTCTGCCTAGTCACTAGGGCTTAAAGTCCTCAAGAATTGATCCTGGGCCTGCTTTTCTTCGACTCTGTGTCCTCTCCCTGGGCAACCTTATCCATGCCCGGTTTCAATTACACCTATAAGAGAAGGAAATATGAGTTCATATCTCTAGTTCAGAGTCTGACCTCTAGCTCAGAACTCCAGACCCACACATACCACTTGGAAGTCTCAATGCCACAACATTCAGTTGAACACTGAGCCCATAAGCTTTACACTCTTAATCTGGCTCCTCTTCCAGTGATCAACACCAGACATCTATCTGGTTATACAAGTTGGACAGTATCCTGAGCATTGACATTATCCCAAACACCTCTCTCCAACTTCTCCATCCAGTTCACCACAAATAATGTCGATTTTACTTCTTCAATATCTCTGAGATCCATCCACCACTATCCATTTTTATCAAGTCCATAGCAGTTGAAGTTACAATTTCCTGCCTATACTATTGCAATAAATCCCAACATGTCCTCCTATTTCTACTCCTAATCTCACTTTAATTTAAACTCTCCAGTTCAGAGCAAGGGAATCTTTAAAAAATAGGAATCTGAGCAATATGGTGGATTAGAAGTCATAGAAATTTCTCCCAGTATAGAACTACATACACTGGAAAAATACTGCATGGCTGATCTGGAAAAAAAAAAAAAATAAGGGAATTCCTTAGAGATTAGACACCTATTTGAGTGTAGACCTGCAGGATCTAGTACTTGCTATGGTAGTTTATACTCTGAATTTCAACAGACCATGTCTACCAGAGAAAGAAATCAAAGCTGGACCAACACAGAACAGGAAGAAAAGACAGATATCCCCAGAATAAAGCTGAGCCTTACAAAGAGTGACATCCTCATGAAGTGAAATAGGAAAAAAAAATTTCTTCTGCTGAGGGAGACAGTAGGGATATATGCAAGGTTTTTCATTGACTGCTCATAGAGTGGGAAAAAAGTGTTCTTTAAGAATTGCTATTTACAAGTCTTTATTCTAGTCTTGTGACCTGGAGAAACAATACTCAAACTTAAATATACATATTTAAAGCAGTCAAGGTTAGTCATTCCCCAGGTGACTTGCAAAAGCAAACCAAATCCTATCTGGAGGAGCACAAACCGAGGCTTCAAAGAATTCCCTCAGATAAAAAGAACATAATTTACAATAAAAAATAAATTAAAACACATGAGAGCCAAAGTCAAGATGAGCAAGATTAAGGAAAAAAAACAAAACAAAAACAAATTCATAAACAGACCCTTAAAGACTGCATAAATTAGAAGTTAAATACAGAAAAGCAAATGGATGTTTAAGAAATACAAAGACATTAGAGAGGATAGAAAGCATGTTGAAGGAAGAGGAGTCTATCAAGACTGACTTGACATGGCACACAGGAAAAAGAAACAAGTAACCAATCCAGAAATGAATAACCAGTAATGTAGCATAAGTTGTATCATAGTTTAGACACAGATGGATAACGAATTAGTATAATGGAGGACACTGGATAATTAATGTACTGCAAATCTAAAAAACAGAAATTATCATGAATACAGACAAAAGGGCAGAGAGATAGAAAGTATCAAAGAGAGTTCAAGAGATACAGAAGATAGAATGAGAAGGTACAAAACAAGTCTAATTGGAATCCCAAAGGGACAAAATAAACAGAAAGGAGGAAAGCCAATATTTCAACTGGTAATGGCTAGACTCCTTAATTGATACATCAATCATTAAGTACAGAAAGTCTACTAAGTCACATCTAAAATTAAAAAAATGAAATTTATTCTTAAATGCCTCTCAACTAAACACAGTATAGAACACAACAGACATGAAGTTGTGAAAAGTAGTCAAAGAAAAAAGTATAGATTACCTACAATGAAATGGCTATTATATTGAGTTGATTTTGCAAACGTAACAGTGGAGGCCAGAAGAAAGGGAAATTTTACCTTCAAAGTTAAAATAAAATATCTTTCCTTTTAAAATTTCTCTTTTAGGGTCAAGAAAGTGAGAAGATATTTTCAGACAAACAGAAACTTCTAAGGTTCACTAGCAATAGATCTTCTCTAATTAAACTCCTGTAAAATGTACCTCGGGACAAAATAAAATTTTACTAAGAGGAATACTTGGGTTACAAGAGGAATAGAGAGAAAGACAATGGTAGTTTACTGTCAAATAATCTAACAGAGGGCAATTAAGAGGAAAACCCGCTAAGCCAATTATGTAATATGCTTCTTCATGTTCCCTTCCAGTTTCTCCAATGCACCATATTTCTTCCCATCACAAAGCCTTCAGGCAGGGGCTGTTCCTTCTGCCTGGAACACCCTCTTCACTTTCCATTCCCTAATGAACTCTATCCCATGGTTTGGGTCTTACATTTCAGGGGAGCCTTTCCTAGTATCCTCTAATCAAGTCTCACCCACTATTGTACTCTCTCAAGGCATTAGGTGCCTGACTTTCTCTCTTTTTAAATTTAATTAAATTTTTTATTTTGAAATAATTGTAGATTCACCTGCAGTTTAAGAAATAATACAGACAGATCCCACATACCCTCTACCCAGTTTTCCCAATGGTAACATCTTTCAACACTATGGTACAATATTACCAGGATATTATTTTTGATATAGTCAAGGTAGAGCTACACAACCTTCCTCTTCTTCCCAATTCCTTGTCCTTAATCACTGGCGACCACTAATCTGTCTCTACTCCTGTAATTGTGTCATTGCAATAATGTTATATAAATGGAATCATGCCATATGCAACCTTTTGATTTGCCTTTTTTCACTTAACATAATTCTCTGGAGATTCATCCAGGTTGTTGTGTATATGAGTAGGCCATTGCTTTTTATTGCTGGACTGTATTCCATGATATGAATGTAACCACAGTTTGTTTAATCATTCATTCACTGAAGAACATCTGTGTTGTTTTCAGTTTGGAGCAAATAAGCTGCTATGAATGTTCATATACAGGGTGTGTGTGTGTATGTGAACATGGAGTTTCATTTCTGAACATCAATGTTCAAGTAGGCAACCGATGGGTTGTATAGTAGTTGCATGTTTAATATTTTTCTGCCAATATTGTTTTCCAGAATGGCTGTACCATTTTATCTCACCAGCAATGTATGAGTGACCCAGCTTCTCTGCATCTTTGTCAGCGTTTGATGTCATTAGTTTTTATTTTAGCCATTCTGATAGACATGTAGTGATATCACATTGTGATTGTCGTTTGCACTTTATAATGGCTAATGATGTTGATCATCTTTTCACATGCTTATTTGCCATTTGAAAATCTACTTCAGTGAAATGTGTTCTCATGTCTTTGTTCATGTTTTACATGGAATATTGAGTTTTGAAAGTTCTGTATATGTTCTAGATACTAATTCTTTGTCAATGTGATTTTTCTTCTTTGGCCAACTAATAGGCTGGATTACAGTGATTTATTTTCAAATATTGAGACATCCTTACATTCCCAGAATAAACTCTGCTTGGTCATGGTGTATAATTCTTCTCATATATTTCTGAATTTTGTTTGCTAGTATTCGTTAAGGATATTTATGTCTATATTCATGAGGTTATTGACTTGTAGTTTTTTTTTTTTTTTTTGTACTGTCTCTGTCAACTTGGGTATCAGGTTAATACGAGCTTCATAAAATGAATTGGGAAGTGTTTCCTCTTCTCCTATGTTCTGGAAGAGATTGTGTAGACTTGGTATTATCTATTCTTTAAATATATATTGCAGACTTCTTTAGTGAAACCATCTGGACCTGAAGATTTCTTTTTGGGAGTTTTTAAATTATGAATTTAATTTCTTAACGGTTATAAGGCTATTAAATTACATATTTCATGTTGTGCAAGTTACAATTTTAAACAATTTCAATTTTACAGTTCAGTGGTTTTAATTGTATTTATAAGATTGTGCAACCATCACCACCATCTAGAACATTTTCAGTACCTTTAACAACAAACCTTCTACCCATTAGCAGTCACTATTCATTCCTCCTTGCCCCTGTCCTTAGCAGTCGCTAATATACTTTCTGTCTCTATGGATTTAACTATTCTGGGTTATTTCATATAAATGGAATCATATAATAGGAGATCTTTTCTTTCTGGTTTCTTTCTCTTGGCATAGTGTTTTTGAGGTTCATCCATGTTGTGGCATGTACCAGTGCCTAATTTCTTTTTATGGCTGAATAATATTCCATTGCATGGAATACATTTTGTTTATCCATTCATCAGTTGATGGATATGGGCTGTTTTCATTTTCTGGCTATGATGAATAATGGTGCCTTGAATATTCGTTTATAAATTTTTTTCATAAATATATGTTTTTAATTCTCTTGGATACACCTAGGAGTAGAATTTCCGGGTCGTATGGTAGCTTTATGTTTAATTTTTTGAGGAACTGTCAAAATGTTTTCCAAAGTGACTGCATCATTTTACATTTCCATCAGCTATGTATAAGTATTCTGATTTCTTCACATACTTGTCAACATATGTCATAGACTGTATGTTTGATTGTAGCATCCTAATGGGTATGAAGTAGGATCTTGTGGTTTTGATTTTCATTTCCCTAATGACTGATGATGTTGAATGTCTTTGCATATGCTTATTGGCCATTTGTATGTCTTCTTTGGATAGAGGCCTATTCAAATTCTTTGCCCATTTATTAATTTGTCTTTTTATTGCTCAGCTGAAAGAGTTCTTTATATATTCTAGATACTAGAACTTTATCAAATATATGATTTATAAATCATTCTCCCATTTTTTGAGTTGTCTTTTTACTTTCTTGATAGGGTTGATTGAAGCACAAAAGTTTTAAATTTTGATTGAGGTCCAATTTATTTATTTATTTTGTTTGTTTGTTTGTGCTTTAGGTATTATATCTAAGAAACCATAGACTTTTCCAAGGTAACAAAGGTTTACCCTATGTTTTCTTGTAATAAATTTATAGTTTTAGCTCTTACATTTAGTTCTCTGATCAATTTTGAGTTAATTATTATATATGATGCGTAGTATTGGTCCAACTTCATTGTTTTGCATGTGGGTAATCAATTGTCTCAGCACCATTTACTGAAAAGACTATTTTTTGCTCATTGAATTGTCTTGGCACCCTTGACAAAAATTAGTTGCTTAAAAATGTATGAATTTATTTCTGAACTCTTAATTCCAATCCATATATATATATATATATATCAGCATCACACAGCAGTCTTGGCATGAAAACTTTAGAGTAAGTTCAGAAATCAGTAAGTGTGAGCCCTCCAAATTTGTTCTTTCTTTTCAGGATTGTTTTGGCTATTCTGGGTTCTCTTCATTTCCATACAAATTTTAGAATCAGGTCATCAATTTCTGCAAAAATATACCTGGGATTTTAATAGAGAGTGCATTGAAACTGTAGATCAATTTGGGCATGATGAGCCCAAAGTGACTAAGTGGCAGTCTTAACTTTCAGTTATTAACAATATTAAGTCTTCCAAGCTATGGATACAAGACATATTTCCATTTATTTAGGTATCCTTTGATTTCTTTCAATGATGCTTTTGTAGTTTTCTGTGTACAAGTCTTGCACTTCTTTTTAAAATTTTATTGCTATGGATTTTATTCTTTTTGTTGCTATTGTCAATACAACTGTTTTCTTGATTACATTGTTGAATTGTTTATTTCAAGTTTATATAAGTGCAATTGATTTTTTGTGTATTAACTTGTGTTATAGAACATTTTTTGAACTCATTTATTAGCTCTAACAATTATTTTTTAGATTTTCTAGTATTTTCTGTATACAAAATCATCATCTACAAATAGAAATAGTTTTTCTTTTTTCCTTTCTAATTTGGATGACTTTTATTTCCTTTTATTTTCTATTTACTTTGACTAGAACTTCCAGTACCATGCTGAATTGAAGTGGTGAGAATAGACTTTTTCTTGATCCTGATGTAAGGGGAAAAGCTTTCAGTCTTTGAGCACTAAGTGTTATGTGGTCTGTGGGTTTTACATAGATACCCATTCTCAGATTAAAGAAGTTCACTTCTTTTTCTGGTTTATTGACTGTTTTTATCATGAAGGATGTTGGATTTTTGTCAAATGCTTTTTTTCCCCTCCATCTATGGAGATGATTATGGGGTTTTTCTCCTTTATTCTATTAATATCAATTATTATAGTAATTGTTTGTTTATGTAAAGCCAACCTTCAATTCTTGGCATAAGTCCCACTTGGTCATGGTGTATATTTCCTTTTATATGTTGCTAGATGTAGTTTTCTAGTATTTTTTATGTCTATATTCATAATGGATATTGGTTTCTAGGTTTCTTTTCTTGCGGTATCTTTGTCTGGTCTTGGTATCAGAGTAATACTAGCTTCATACAATGAGTTGGGAAATGTTCCCTCCTGTGTTTTTCAAGAGTCTATGAAGGATTGGTGTTAATTCTTCTTGAAATGTTTGGTAGAATTTACAAGTGAAACCTATGTTTCCGGGCTTTTCTTCATGGGTAGCTTTTGGATTAATAATTCAATCTTTTAACTTGTTATAGTTTTCTTCAGATTCCCCACTTCTTCTTGAGTCACTTTCAGTGGTCTGTGTTTTTCTAGGAATTTGTCCATTTCATCTAATCATCTAATTTGCTGACATATGATTGTTTGTCATATTCTCTTGTGATCCTTTCTATTTTTGTAAGGACAGTAGTTTGTCCCCTCTTTCATTCTTAACTTTAGCAATTTGAGTCCTCTCTTATTTTTTTGTGTTCAGTCTGTATAAAGATTTGCCAATTATGTTGATCTCTTCATAGACACAACTTTTGGTTTTGTTTATAGTGTTTTCTAAGTCTTTTATTGTCTTGTTGATATTTTCTTTAGTTGTTCTATCCATTATAAAAAGAGAAGTATTGAAGTCTCCAATCATTATTGTTGAACTGTTTATTTCTCCCTTCAATTCTGACAGTTTTTGTTTAATGTAGTTTGCAGCTTTGTTGTTGGGTCCATATATGTTTATAATTGTTATATCTTCTTGATTGATTGTCTCTTTTCTTATTAAAAATGTTCTTAACTGCCTTTAGTTCCAATTTTTGTCTAAAAGTCTGTTTAGTCTGGTATTAGTACGGTCATTCCAGCTCTCTTTTGTTAGTTTGTATTTTATGCCTTTTTTTCATCTTTTTACTTTCAACAATTTTTTCATATTTGAATCTAAGTTGTGTGTCTCATAGACAGTGTATAGTTGAATCATGTTTATTTTATCCATTCTGTCAGTTACTGTCTTTTAATGAAGTGTGTAACCCAATCACATTTGATGTAATTACTGATAAAGTATGATTTATGTGTACCATTCTACTATTAGGTTTTTTTATAGATTTTTAAGACTATTAGTCTTACATCATTTGTTCCTATATTCTTTTATTACTATCTTCTTTTGTGTTAAATAAATATTTTCTAGTGTATCATTTCTCCTTGTCATTTCTTTTACTATATTTTCTTGGTCGTTGTGCTGAAAAACACTATTACCATCCTAACTTATAACAATCTAGTTTTAATTAAGAACAACTTAATTTTAATAGCATACAAAAACTTTACTACTATACAGTTCCATTCCTTCCATCCTTCTTTGTGTTTTAGTGTCATAAAAATTACATATTTATGGATTGTGTACCCATCAACTCAGTTATTATTATTGCTCTATGCGTCTTACTTTTAAAGTAGATAGGAGAAAAATAAGCATAACAATAAAAATATGTCAATACTTGTTTTTTGGTTTTAGCCCTGAGATAACATCTATTGCCAATCCTCCTCTTTTTGCTGAGGAAGAGTGGCCCTGGGCTAACATCTGTGCCTATCTTCCTCTACTTTACATGTGGGATGCCTGCCACAGCATGGCTTGATAAGCGGTGTGTAGGTCCATGCCCAGGATCCAAACCCGTGAACCCCGGGCCAGCAAAGTGGAGTGCGTGAACTCAACCACTATGCCACCAGGCCAGCCCCAATACTCTCTTTTATATATACTTATACCTCTATCAATGCTTTGTATTTTTTTATGTGGATTCAAATCACATTTTTATTTCAACCCTTTAGTATTTTTGCCTTCAGTCCTCCATGGTTTTCTTTGAGAAATCAGCCATAATCTTATTGAAATTTCCTTATATATGATGAATTATTTCTCTTGCTGCTTTCAAGATTTTAGCTTTGTCCTTCAATAATTGAGTATGATGTGTCTACGTATTTCTTTAAGTTTATCCTACTTGGAATTTGTTGAGCATCTTGGATTTGCAGATTAATGCTTTAGATAAATTTTGAGAAGTTCTTGGCCATTCTTCAAATAGTCCTTCTGCCCTTTTCTCTCTCCTCTCCTTCTGGGACATCTATTATGCATTTGATGATATCTCACGATCTCTGGATCTCTGTTCATTTTTCTTCATTCTGATTTTGATTCTTTTCTCAGACTGGATAATCTCAATTCACCTACCATAATGTTTTCTGGTTCTTTCTTCCGCTTGCTCAAATCTTTTATTAAGCCCTTCTATAAATTTTCCTTTCAGTTTTTGTACTTTTAAACACAAGAATTTCCATTTAGTTTCTTTTAAAATTTTGTATCTTTTTTTTGATATTAATATTCTCTGTTTCATGAGACCTCACTTTCCTACTTTACTTTAGTTCTTTAAACATGGCTTCCATTAGTTCTTTGAACATATTTGAGTAGTTCGTTTATAGTCTTTGTCCAGAAAGTCCAAGGCTGGACTTCCTCAGGGATAATTTATATTGACTTATTTTTTCCTGTATATGGGCCATACTTACTCACTTTTTTCATGTCTCTTATATTTTTGTTCTTTAAAACTGGGCATTTAAATAATATGATGTGGTAATCTTGGAAATCAGTTTCTCCCTCCTCCCCAGGTTTGTTTCTGTTGCTGATTATTCTCATTGTTCATTGGAATTTCTCAGTTACCAGCTTCCTCAGCTGCAAGAGTGGGATGTACGAGACATAAAGAAAGGCCAAAGCATGCATCCACCTGTTGTTCTTTGGGTTCTGATGTTTCTAGTTAGTCTGACTTCTTCTCTCCAACTTTCAGAGTTTTCCAATGGTTGTCATATATATATGGCAGTGTGTTTAGTTATGTTTAGCAGAGAGAATAGGGAAAGTATATCTACCCCATTTTCCTCCAAGTGGAAGTCTCCTTGCCTCTCTTTCTAAATGGTAATCAGAGACATGGCTTTATATTTTCTGAGTGATTATTTGGCTTGTCTCTCCTACTAGATAATTAGCTTCATGAAGACAAGAATAGTGTCTGGACTGTGCATCATAGTTTTCCCAGAGCCCAGCACATAATAGGGCCTCAATAAATATTTTTGAATCAATGAATATACACAGTTGCACTAGAAATCTAAAGAAGATGAAGTGTTGAATTGAATGAAAAAGCATACATTTTCTTGTACAATGTTGTTGGAGGAAAAAGTCCATTGCTCAATCCAAGTATTAGAAAGGATTTTCCTCCATATGTGGAGACATATCAGGGTGCTCATAGAACATGTCAGTGGTAGGAGCTGTGTAGTAGTAATGTGGACTACCTGTGGACTCTTCCTTGGGCAAGTGTCCTGGAACAAGTTAGCAAAGGTGTTACCATAAGGACTCCTGCTCTATCACTTCAACGTGATACAGCAAAATGCCAAACTCCAGGGGAATCAAGATAATGATTGGGGAAGATGTTTGGAATTTCAGAAGAAGAAGATCAGACTTTTCCCATAATACTCTGAGAGGGTACCACAATCTGCCAGAATTTCAAGGATGGAGATGGTAGCAAATGCCACAGTTCAAACCTCCATGAACAAATGTCCTCTCTAATTGTACAATGTGACTAGTTGTGTTAGGCACAATTCTCTTTTCTCCTCTGTGTTGCCTTCCCTCCCTAAAGGGGGCATCAGGTGTAGAAATGAGAAAGTAACTTGCATAGGGCCTGAGGCTGAGATGTGGCTAATATATACATGTACATATACATTTATGTATACTTAATTTATGCAGAAGAGAGAGTGATACTACTCTCCTTTGTGCAAACAGTGGCATTTCTTCAAATCACCAGACATACGTAGTGTGACAAGCATTTTAGACACCTGAGGCTGAGAGTCAGAGGCCTAGAAGAAGGCTCTGTGGTCTTTGTTCTAAGGAGAGTGAAGAGCTAGCATGTACTAGGCTTAAGGGGAAAATATGGTAAACTCCAACAACATGCTGTCCTTCTGATGAGAATATACTGATGTTGCTACTAAGACAATTGGGCTTTCTGACTAGACAGTTCTGGTTTTGCCAGTTACTAGCTATGTGACCTTGGACCACTCAACTTTTCTACCTTTAGTCCTCATCCCTGCATTGGAGATAATAATAGTTATTGCTTCATTCAGAAGGTCTGAGGATTATTACATAAAATATTCTTGGCTCAGTAAATGACTGAAGGAGGAAGAGGAGGTGAGGAGAGTTGTTACTGGTGTGAGAGAACATTGCTTCAAAGAATTTTCAGTGCTGATAAAAGTTTGTACTGATCTATTCACACTCTCATGCCCCTATGGCTCTTGTGACACATGATGGCAAGATGGCTACAAGTGTGGTTGGAGACCTGGCTATGGGGCAGAAGACACATAAACTGGACTATATATGAACTGAACCAGTGACCTGGGCTTCTTCAAAAAGCTCTAACTAGAAGCTCTGATCAGCTTCAATGTAGTACATTTCAGAAATATCGTAACAATATGCTAAAGCTACCAAAGAGGTGCTTATCCCATTGTGGCTGCTGGCCAAGGGTCAGTGGTCTCGGGAGTGGCACAAAGGGAAATGATCACCAGGACTCTGGAGGAGAGTATCAACTAATCTCATTTCCTACATGAGGAGAAATTCATTTGACCATGATTGAGTTCCTCATCTGTGAATTTGGCATAGCTTCACATCTCTTCTTGTTATAAAACAGAAAATCTGATAAGAAGAGGCAGAGCCCATCAGTCCAGTATCACTAGATGGCTTTCTCAGCAACACCACGTGCTCCACCCTGCTGACCATTCCTCTTTCCCTCATCTGCAATTTGTCTGCCCTAGAGCCTTCAGCAAAAATTGGAAGATTTGGGTGTTAGAGGCTCCTGCTCCCAGAAACTAAATAACTATGTCCACATTTAGAACATCTGGCAAAGCATCTGGCAGCTGGCTAGAACCATGCAGGCAGAATAAAAATCCTAGAGAAACACAACATAAGGTAGATTGCAGTGACTAAGCTCTTCTTCTCAGCGTGTGTGCTATGACAGTAATGAAAGAGACATCATGCATGGACCAGGTCCCCAAATGAGCTCCCATCTTGTAGCTGTGCCTGCCCTTCTCCTGTGGGCCGGCGCTCTGATTGCTAAAGAAGTGGCTGTGGTGGGCTGATATTTTCAATGACCTCTGATTTTTTGTCTTCATCCTCTGTGGGAAGCAAAGAAAATAAGAAACTGACCAGAAGGCCAAAAGCAACAGGACGTTGCTCCCTCTGCAGAATTTGACATTGTTGATTGCCAAATTCCTTGTGAATTATTTTTCTCCCTAGGTTAACCATGACATTGTCCTTTCTGCTTTTCTTCAAACAAACAGTCTAATCACTCCTTCTCTGTTTCCTTAACTGCATTCTCTTTTTCATCTGGCTCGGAAAATGTAGTATTGCGTGGTCTTTTCTCTACACAATCCTGTTTCTTAGAGGCATAAACCATGACAGCCGTCACCTATTTGTAACATATTTGAGTTCACGTACTTACACAATCATTCGTTTATATAACACCCACTTGTTATCGGCTCTTAGAAGAAAGGCACTGAGCAAGGTAGTGAAACATGCTGCTCTCAAGAAAATGACAACCTGGAACAAACATCCAGCTGCTCCTTCTCCCCCTAGTATGGCACATTGGTTGTTTATCTGTTCTAATTGATTGGTTTCTGTGCTGCTCCAGTTGTTAAAGATTTCCGCTACTAGCCGTACTTAAATAGAGTATATTAACAACAGAGAAAGCTTATATTCAAAGTTGACTTGTGTCCTGAACTGTAATACTCATTTCTATGGTTTAAAATTTCCTGCTGATATACAAAACACAAACAACTAGTTTCATCAAAATCCTGGTTTTAAAGATTCAGGTCTCTTCCTTTTGAAAACTTGCATCACAGACACTGAGTTCAAAGGAACTTCAAAATCGGCTGGTTTCTTATTTCGCAAATGAGGAAACATCCCTCAGCATGGGGCTGTGACTTGCCCGGTCATGCAGTTGACTAGAACCCAGATCCTGCAATTCCGAGGTCAGCGTGTCAGCAATTTCAAGGATTTGGAGGAAGTTTTCAATTTCCTACCAACTGCCCTGGCATGCAGTCACACTATTAGGATTCTTTAGAGAGGACATGGCATTGCATTACCAAGAATGTGTGAAAACAACGTGTGTGAACAAGTGCATTCTTTGTGATGGTTGGAAGGATAGAATAACTGCGGTACCGTTCTTAGGTCAAATCTTATGCTGCCACATGTTTAATGTGCGTGTATTTGGTGCCATTTTATTTGCCCTTCCCACATGGCACTTCAGCGAGACCCTAGCTATTGTCAATTTAGCTGTCATGACAACTATGGGCACGGATTTCTCAGGGATGGTAGTGTTTCAGACAATATGTTCCAGAAATTTTTAATATTCAGCCATCCAGAGACATGTTCCAAATTGTTTTGCATACACAGACACACACACACACACACACACACACTCACACACTCAAGATACAAATGTCCTTTGCCAGATGTTATGTCTTGATATTTGTTTAACAATATATGGCCACTGGACCAATTAGAAACATAGCAGAGAACAGGAGGCAGAAAGACTGACAACAAAAAAGAGACAGCTGACAGTCTGCTAGTGAGGAAAGAGGCAAAAAAAAAGAGATAAAAACCATGGCAGTGAGGAGTCATTCTGGGTAGTGACAAGTCGCTCAGCACATAACACTATTATGACAGTAGAGGCCAACAATGGATATTAATAATGAAAATTCTGAAACTCCCAGTGAAAAATGTCATTGTTTTCTATATCTGTTCTTTTAAAATGCCAGGATTTATATCCTAGCCTTTAGGCAGGTTCCCACTGAAACTGGTTTAAATGTCTTAATAGTACCTTAAGATAATAATAGTATAATAATAATACTTCCAATAGAGAGAAGAAGGAGGTGGAGGAATCTTTTTGTTTCTCTAAGGTTACCTTTTTCACTTATATTGTCTAATGTAATTCTCAAAGGAATCTGATGAAACAGGTGTTCCTCTAACCGTTGTTGCACAGGTTAATAGTTGAGGATACAAAAGAGTAAAACAGTAGGAAACAGAATAGACTGTATGAATGGCTCATCTGGTGTGTCCCAAAACGCGTAGTGTCCACACTCATCTGTGGACTCTCGGGGCTGGGTCTCTGGGAGGACTGCCCCTATGCTTGCTGACTTCAAAAGAACTCGTTATAAAATGCTCCTTTTTTGTCTGTTTGGGACAGTTTGGCCATTTCTACTTCCTGACCTTGTAGTCATAACTCCTTATGTCCTCTGCCTTGAGTGTCTTCCTGAAACTTCTATGACACATATTTCTGTCTGACTTTGCATGATTACAGAGTTCCCTGCCCTGACCCTGACATCCAAACAATGTGGAGGGTGCAGGTGGGGGCAAAAGCAAACACGTTCCAGCACCTGAGGTGGGAAACTGTTCACATTCCCCTCCTATGGCCTCCATGTCACCCCTTCACTGAATATTTGCACACTGCCCCACCTCTCTCTCCCTCTGTACTGCTTGGGCTGTTGAGGGGTGACATTTATTCTTCAATGCACCAGACGTCTTATTCACCAGACTGGCTGTCAGCTCTGAAGTGTGAAATCATCTGTCATTTCTATCAGTCCTTAGTTCTTACAAATTAGACTCCTGAGTGGGCCTGGACCATTAGCTCTCTGGACAGACCAGGATTGTTTGAACCTGAAAGGGTAGCAGTTCAGCCTTTTATATGGGACATCTTTTGTGAGCCATGGCGACTCCTCTTGAACTCACCTTGCCGCAGCCACTTGGTGGTGAACAGTTATGAGCAAATTTGCACGAGCTTCATGCAGGTGTGCGGAGTCAGCACCTTGCCCTAAGTCAATGGATAAATGCTTCCCTGTACATTCCTGAGCAGACCCTTCTCAGATGGATTTTATCCAATTCCTTGGAAGCTCCAGCGTGTTTAAGCGTCAGTTCCCTGTGGTGATGGCCCACTGGATAACACATCCATGCATGGGTTTTCCCTCCCTCTTTCACTTCTCTGGCCCTCCTTCCTGGGATCATGTCCCAAATAAACCCCCATGTCTGTAAGCCTTTGTTCAAAGCTTTGCTCTGCATGGGTAGGTTGTGGGGGAAGGGCAGGGAGGAGGAAGTGGAGCCCAGACTAAGACGTTCTTCCTCCAGGTGAAAAATAACATTAATGAAAAAAGTACGAGCCAATATTTATTGAGCACTTGCCATGTGCTGAACACAGTTTGGAACACTTGGCATGTTCTAACAAATTTAATGCAATGTGTGCATTTTATAATTGAATAAAGGGAGTCCATGTTTAAGTGACTTGTCCTGAGTACCACCGATGGAAGAAGTAGAGCACGAAGCTGGGTAGGTCTTCTGAAACTAGATTCAGAGTTCTTGCCACTACATGACACTGAGGATAAGCCTCCAGCTGTTGGAAATATTGGGAAGGCAGACAGCTCATGTCTTAAATGCCAAAGGCCATTCTAGCGTAAACAATGTTTGGGACAGTTGCTTGGAGTTGAGGGTATCTGTCATCTCCTGTCCACTTATGCTGGTCAGATGTAACATGCTCAACCTTTCTCTGGTTTAGGGTGTACTAAGTCCTAGTGTAGAGGACTTCATTTGTGAAGTCCTCAGGACCAGCATGCATTTGTGCCTCCACATCAGGAGAGGGAAGGGTGCTCCCATGGCTTGGTGCATACTCGATGGTCAGCAACCTTTATTGTCTCTTGTCACACTAACACACATACACGTATACACACCTGCTTAAAACTACAAATGGAAATAAATTCCACTCTGAATGCTAAAAGGGCTTACTGAGCTGCAAAATTGCCTCTGTAAACTAAGGCACCAGGAAATTCTTCTCTTGAATGCAACTCAGCACTGACTTGATGGCTCTAGCCCACTCACCAACAATCAGGTCCACCCCTCCAGAGACCGACTTGATGTCTTTCACAAACTTCTGCCTAGACCTTCAAGCCTCACAGGTTCCTGTGCACCATGTTGGGTAGAGGGCCCATGTCCCGAAAAGCTGTCTCACACCTCCACTCAGAAATAGCAGCTGGCCATGTCGCTGGCCGGTTTATGATACAATAGCTTTCTGGGAACGTGCTTATAAATATTTATAGCACCAAGTGAGCAGTAATAGGCTGCTATTCAAACACACCTGCTGGGGAAGAAAGAAATAAAAAAGAAAAGGAAAAAACACATACACACGCACACATATTTATGCCCACTATATGAAGGTCATTTAAGCATTTAAATCTAGAAAGCATCTGTACAGAACTATCAAAATAATCGCTACTGTCCCAGGGTCTGTGGTCCAGGCACGCAGTGCCCTCTCTGAGGAAGCATAGCCACAACTAATTTTGTTTATAAATGCTGTTTACCCACAGATAATGGACATATTTGTTGAACTACATTTGGAAAATACTGAACTGTAACAAGGATAAGAAAAATATTACCTATATATCTTACCTCTCAGAGGTAATAGTGTTAACATTTTAGAATTTTTCTTTCTGTGCTCTAAGAAATACATACTCTATAAATATGTACTCAAAAGAGACCTTCTTTACTACAGTTAATGCTACAGTGTCTGTAAACATTTTAAAAATCTTTTCTAATTTAACAGTCGAAAAAGATTTTTTTGTTCCAATTTGCATTGATTTGATTATTGAGAGCTGCTTATTAAGTCTATCAATAAAATTTTATTCCAACACTACTGAGGGTAAAGCCCATGGGTAATGGGGATGTAAAGGTGAATTGGACAGAATCCCTGCCCCTCAAAGGTTTACAGTCTGGTGGAACAGAGAAATAACTTCTCTCTCCAATAGGTAATTGTCGTGGTAATTTTCTCTTTTGTGATCTGTGTATTCAGGTCTTTTAATGGTTTGGTTTTTGGATGGAGTGTGTGAAGATTTAGCACTCCTGTTTTCCCTTAATGAGGGAGGCAACATGTTAGTGAAGAGATGTTTTATATCTGTCTTTTATCCTACCATCAAGGCAGCTTTCAGAATAAAGAAAGGCATGTATAATATTGCTTTGAGCTTTCTTTCAAAAAGTTTGGAAAACACTGCCTCCAGGAGGCCTGGAAGCAATTCTATCAGCCATCTTAAAAAGGGCAAGAAGGAGTTGAGGTGAAACCAAAGGAAATGGAGAGCAAATTAAATGACTGATCACAATTCAAAAAGTATATGTAGGGGGGCCGGCCCGGTGGCGCAAGCGGTTAAGTGCGCGCGCTCTGCTGCGGCGGCCCGGGGTTCGCTGGTTCGGATCCCGGGCGCGCACCGACGCACTGCTTGGTAAGCCATGCTGTGGCGGCGTCCCATATAAAGTGGAGGAAGATAGGCACAGATGTTAGCCCAGGGCCGTCTTCCTCAGCAAAAAAAGAGGAGAATTGGCGGATGTTAGCTCAGGGCTGATCTCCTCACAAAAAAAAAAAAAAAAAAAGTATATGTAGGGGCCTGCCTGGTGGCTTAGTGGTTAAGCGCGTGTGCTCCACTACTGGTGGCCAGGGTTCGGATCCCGGGTGCGCACTGACACACTGCTTGTCCGGCCATGCTGAGGCTGCATCCCACATGGAGCAACTAGAAGGATGTGCAACTATGACATACAACTATCTACTGGGGTTTTGGGGAGAAAAAAGGGAAAAAAGGAGGAGGATTGGCAATAGATGTTAGCTTAGGTCCGGTCTTCCTCAGCAAAAAGAGGTGGATTGGCATGGATGTTAGCTCAGGGCTGATCTTTCTCACACACACAAAAAAAAAAAAATTAAAAAAAAAAGTATATGTATATATATGCATGTTCTTTACGTGCCATGTTATACCTTTACAATTCTGGGGAACAGCCTTTGGTAGTGAAGTAACTAAATATGCTTCAAATTGCCTTTTGTTTAGTGTTTTTCTGTGGATTTCTAGGCACTTGTTATGCTGTCTTCTGCACGTAAATAGTAAACAGTTGTGAACATTAAAGAGCAAACCTCACTGAGTACACGTTGAGTGTCATACTTAGAGCCTGAGTCTGATGGAAACTCAGAGATGGAAAAGATGTGTTGCCTCTACCCAAGGTGCCTCCTTTCTCAATGTCCTAAGAACTGGACAGTGATCCCTCTACTGGGGTGATTTCAATGTCGTCCACAAGGCAAGGACCATCCACAGATACTAGCACAGTGGGGAAAGGCTGATGTGGAATAGACATTTGCATGGTGCCTAAGGAACACTCCACACCTAAACTTGCTCTTCACGTAGGAAGCACAGTGGAAATATCTAGCCGTCACAGAGTAACTAAACTCAGCATCACTAAGAATAGACCAACGAGACATTACATGCACATGTCCTAATGTAATGTGAAATGAAATCCAGCACCACTCATGAACTTATCTTGCTTAAAATATTTAATCTGCAATTAATTAAACCTTTAACTCTACACTACAGATTGCGGGAAGTACAGGAAATAGATAAACACGTTAAACAACACTACGAGGAAACAATCAGACAAATCCAGAATGTGGGACATTTGTAGAAAAAAGAAAAAAAATCCTGGTGTCTTCATCAAGGTAATGTCATTGAAAAAAAGAGGGAGTGACTATTTTAGGTTAAAGAAATTTAACAGACTTAATAATCAAATGAATGTGTGGTCATTGATTAGAATCCGATTTTTTTTAAAATTGTAAACTATACAAGACATTTTTGGAGCAAGTAGGGAAATTTGAATGTGATCTGATTATTATATGGTATTAGAAAAGCATTGTTAATTTTATTAGGTGGGAAAATAGTTACGTGGGCATGAAAGAGATGATTCTTATTTTGGGGGATACGTGATGAACTTTTTAAAGATGAAGTGTCACAATGGCTTACCAAAAACATAGACAGATAGATAAATAGATAGATAAATGTAGTTAGATAGATGAATAGTAGATAAATAGATCATAGAAAAATGATTTATAGATAGGTAGAAATAGATAGATGATAGAAAGATAAATGTAGATAAATGGATAGGTAGATAAACAGATCATAGAAAAATGATTTAGAGATAGGTATAGATAGATATAAAGACAGAAGATAAGACAACAGGTAGATGAAGCAAATGTGGCAAGATACTAAATATGTTAAATCCTGGGCGATATACGAGTAGTCATTGTATTATATTTCTGCTTTTGTACATATTTACAGATTTTCATAGTACAAAGATTTTTAAAAGTGCTTTTTCTGTCCGGTGACCTCAAAATCCCTAGGGAAATGAGAAAGAGAATTTCATTTCTATTGAATTTCTTTTATGTCAAAGCGGAAGCAGAGAGAGTTAATTCAGGTCACTTATTCAGATATTTAGAAACAAAGTATAGTCACAGATTTTCTGGGATGTCACAGGAGGCCTAGCATTGGGAATAAATTTTATAATCTTTCTGGCAGCTCTCATCTGTGTTTTTTCCAAATATTTCACTGTTCATGTTTCTTTTTTTCATGGTGTGTATTGAAGTAGAAAGTGCATTTGATATAGAGTCAAAAGTTGTGGGTTTGAATTCAAGCCTGACACTTCTAGCCACCAGGCCTGGGGCAGATTACTTAACTTCTTACTCTTCACTTTCCTAAACCATTAATTTTGAATATTAAAATTATTTACTTCAGGGCTCAGCTCTGCAGACTAGTGGTTAAGTTCGGCACACTCGGCTTTGGTGGCCCAGGTTCGGTTCCCGGGCTTGGAGCTACACTACTTGCTGGCGGCCATGCTGAGGTGGTGACCCACATACAAAATAGAGGAAGATTGGTGCAGATGTTAGCTCAGGGTAAATCTTCCTCAGTGAAAAAAAAAAAAGAAAAAAAAATTTACTGCATAGAATTACTGTGAGGCTAGAAGAAAGTATTGCAGAGTCTGTATCTAAATTGTTGTGGGGTGAAATGTGGCCCCCCCAATTCATATGCTGAAGTCTTAGCCCTCAGGACCTCAGAATGTAACCGTTTTTGGAGACAGAGCTTTATAGATGCGATTAAGTTAAATGAGGCCCCTAGATTGGGCCCTAATCCAATGACTGGTGTCTTTATAAGAAGAAAACAAGGCACACTGAGAAATACCAGGGTGTACACGCACAGAGAATGACCATGTGAGGGCACAGCGAGAAAGCGACCATCTACAAGCCAAGAAGAGAGGTCTCAGAAGAAATCTAACCTGCCCACACCTTGATTTTAGACTTCTAGCCTTTAGAACTGTGAGAAAATAAATATCTGTGGTTTAAGCCACCCAGTCTGTTATATTGTGTTATGTTAGCCCTAGCAAACTAATACATGTGTCCTCAGGCATATTGTCATTTTCTTTTCATTCTCTTTATCAAACTGCTGTGTAATACTCTTACCTTTTAGGACCGATATTTTTCCATCTGTCCCTGATACAGCTCTGTTCTGGACCTTCTCTATCCTTCTAGCAGCCTCGTCCCAAAGGATCACTCTATGACATACGTATACCTCTCAGAGGTGCCTTAACTTCCTGATGGGACAAAAATCACTAGATTTCAATTCTCACTGAAAGTACTTTCCAGTTTGTCAATGAGTCATTTGCAAAAATTTAATGAGTACCTACTATGTGCTGGACTGTTGTAGGTACTTGAATACTTAAAAGAAGAGAAACCAAAATCAATGCCAAATTATTCTTCAGCCATTAAACAGAAAGGGTTACAGAAGCAGTTCTCCACTAAGCATTTTGGAAAAAAAATAATTTCCACTAATTCTAGCAGTCCTTCTCTCCCTCATTCAATTGGTTCTACTGTCTGCCATTTGAAACTTTGTTCAATCTTATGTAGAGTGTGAGTGGTTAGAAGATGAATCAGTTAGTAAATCATCCAATCAACAAATATTAATTCACGACCCTTGTGAACAACATTAGAAAAGAGTGTAAGACAGGGAATTTACCCGAAGTTATAAAAGATGCAAAATAGGAAAACAGAGGAGATGTCACAAGGCAAGATATGATTAATCACCACATGAGTAAATAGATGGTGGTAAGATATTGTGGTTCAATATTAACAGGAGAGGGGTGGGGACAAAGATGCTGTCAGTGCCAAGAGGAAGGGGGAGAAGAAGGAGGGAAGGAGGGAAGCAGAAGGAGTTGAATCATAAGAGCTTGGGGGAAGTCAAGTAAAAAATAAGGGAGAGGTAACCAACCAAATGGATGGTACTAAATATGCATTTCAAAGCTGCAGTGACTAAGAGAGGAAAATAAAATTGAAGTGGGACTGATTTAAAAACACATGAAGGCCGGAGTGACCCAGAATGAGAAAGAATGTTAGATGGGAATATATACTTGTCATAGCAGACAGAACCAGCCCTTCAGGAAAAGATCATTGGAGGGTGGGGGTGGTTGAAAATAAAATTTCAAATAAGCATCCATATATAGCTTTGCTAAAGACAAGAGAAGGAGAGGGGGCGTCTGGAGAGGGCTGACAGAATCACTGAAATGTGCAGAATGTCAGCTACCATTTCAGCTCAGGAATAGCTCATTTTTAAACAAATCATAGGAAGGGTGTAAAGGTTTATGATTTTGGATCAAAATTGGAAATTAGAAATGGTGTGTTATTACTATTCACATGGTTGTAGATTGTCAGAGTTGAGTGACAATTCAGTTGACAATTGGCATGGGCGTAAAAGAATAAGGATGAACTTTGCTGGGGGCTTGTTAGACTACGTAGGCCAACAGAGGCTGAATTCAGAGAAAAATCATTCCTGTGCCTAGGGATGTTCCTGCAGAAGGAGAAGGGGAACCCGTGAAGGGAGGTGCTCTGGGATGAGAGCCACTCACCTGGGCACCTCACATGCCAAAGAGACCCCTTCCCAATCTGCTGTTCTCTCTCTCTCTGGCTCAGTTGTGATATATCTTTTCATATATTTTATGAAAGATATCTTTTTCATATCTTTTAGCTCCTATTTCACTCTCCTCTCTGTAGCCTGGTTTCCTTGGTCTCCATTGTTTCCTGCTTCCCTACATGGTCAGTATACACAGGGCTTTGCTTTTCCTGGGGCAGATACAGCCCTGACTCTACATAAACCTGAGGCTGGGGTCTCCACAGCCGGGCAGGTCAATCTCCCAGTGACCCAGTTGGAAATCTCCAAGTGATGAAGTGGAGTTATAGCTCATGGTAAAGTTTTGGTTTAAAGTCAGCTTGTGAGACAAAAGCTAGAATTGAAAAGCTCTTTGGAAGCACAACATTGGAAACTGACAAATCACTTCTCAGTCAGTCAGACCCAGCCACGTTTTCCTTTAAGAATTGGACTAGATTATGGTTTCTTCAGTTGAGTATGAGACAAAGTTGTTGGTTTGCTTTTAGGAACCAAGCTTTATGAAACATGAGCATTTTAAACACAAGCATGACCCTTAGCTTGGTGAGATACTCACACTCTCAGGGGCGCTTAGAAAACGGTATAGACTAGATTGACAGTGGGTCCGTATCAACCCTCTGAAGGCCACTGAAGCTGTATCTCCTCACTGGATGGAATAGTGTTGGGAATCCCTCATGCTATTAAAATTATCTGTCTCTGTGTCTGTCTCTCCTTCCACCATCGTGTACATACTTGACTTCTCTAGTGTGATGTGAGTCCACTTCAGTGGGCTCTGTCCCACGCAGGTGTCCACCCTGTGGCCTGAGCAAAATAGAGATGAGTGGTACAAAGCTGGCAAACTGCTCAGCAGGGGGCCCAAGAGGGGAAGTACCAGAGAAGATGGTTGTGGGGACCTGACATAAACCTTCTAGAATGATTCTAGGGGAGTTTTTACCAGGACAATGAAGTCTGAGTCTGTGGACACAGTGTGACTATTAGCAGATAGATCTTTCTGGGTTGGTGGGTTGGGGAGAGCAATTATTCTACCTCTCCTTATTCTTGAAACAGACTCAGGGTGCTTACACCTGGCCTCTTCCCCACTCTCAAACCAGTTTCTTGGAATTTAACGTAATCACTATTGATAAGTTTAGAGATGAGTGGGAGCCTCCTGTAAGGCTATCCAGCACAGTGACTCAGTGACTGTGAGTCCAACCATTGAAGTTGGATAGTCCAGAGTCTCAGTCCAAGGTCCTCTACATCAGCTGTGGCTTTGGACAAGTTATTTAACCTTTCTGAGCCTCAGATTTCTCACCTATAAAATGGGCATTTTAAGACTTACCATTCAGGAGTCTTGCAAGGATTAAATGAGATGATGTACAATTCCTGGTACATCATAAATGACAGTATGCATAAGAGCTCATACTCATTTGAATGAATGTCCGTGATGTTCTCAGAGAGTTAGGAAGAGGAAAGGAGATAGTAGATGGTTTAGGCGCCCAGGGGCAAGACCATCTTCATGGGCATGCATCCTGTGCAGTTTCAGAAGGGGTCCACATTTGGTTTAATGCTCTGCGGTCGTTGTCTAGAAATTGTTAATAAAATCCCCCTTTTTTGATTTTGCTCTGGGCCCTGCAAATTATGTAGCTGGTCTTGTCTATGGGCCTAGTGAGGTGTTACCACCTGAATCCAGTTGGTGATCAAGGGAAAGTAAAGGGAGTTTCCCAAGACTGTCTTCAGGTTCTATAATTCACAAGAAGGGCTCACTGAAGTCAGCAAAGGTGTTATATTCATGGTCATGGTTTATTACCAAGAAAGGATACAGATTAAAATCAGTAGCAAGAAAAGGAGCATATGGCAGGGTCCAAGAAAGACCAGGCGCAGGACTTCCAGTTGGGCTCTTCCAATGGAGTTGTGCAGAAAACACCAGCTTCTCCTAGCTGATGTATGGCAACCTGTGACCCCAGGCCCCCACCATAAATCACGTTGCTAGCATAGACTATTTGGCATGGCTCACGTTTTCTAGGTAAACAAAGACAATCTTATCAGGCAGGACATTCCAAGGGCTTAGAGGTTACCCCCCAGGAGCTAGGTAAAGACCAAAGCTTTCTTTGGGCAAAGTTAATCCTTTACTGAACAGATTCTATCAGAAAAATTGCAAAGAAGAAAGAAATGTAATTTAGTGAGTCATAGAAATAGAAAAGGAGGAGTGGGTGTAAGAGAAAAGCAACAGTTCTCCAAGGACTCCAAGGAGCTAGAAATCTGTGGCACAACGGACAGAAACTGGGAAGCCAAGAGAGGTCTTCACTGTTTAAATAAAGAAGAACTGCATTTATTGTAACTGTGACTAAAGACATTAAATCAAAGCACAAATCAGTTGGTAAGGATGATACTGTAAAGACCATGCTTACAACAACTGACTGGAGACATTTCTATGCCCTTGCCTTTTGCTCTGTCCTGCTATCCCTGATGACCTACTAGGAAGACTTGAATCCACCTCTCTAGGGTTTTACCTGGGTCTCCCATTTCTCACTAACCACCACCCACTACCTTTTCTGTCTCCCAGCTCCCATCCCACCACACCCCACTACACATGCATGTGTACAGAGAAACACACACCTGATCACACATATACTCATACACATACCCACACTCTCACTGGGCCACTGCCCAGATTGACTGCATTTACATGGGCAAATCTTTCTGCAGAATGCTCATAAGAGGCCGTTGGACCTGAGATGTGTTTCTTTACACCAAATGCCACCTTCTTTATCAAACCTGCCCCCAATTCACCTTCAAATAAAATCTCTCTTGTCCATAGCAAATATCGTTCACCTTTTCAATCCCCACAGCTGGGTACTACTTATGTTGTTGGAACCTAATAAATATGAAATAGTTTGAATAATTGACCCCTTATCACCATTTATCAGAAACAGCATTCCCTACGTTTTACTCTGCCCTTAAAAGGAAGGGCCTGCCACCCAGGTCTGTCAGATTCTCCTAGCAAGAAAGGTAATGTCCCTGGAGATGACAAACGGTTCCAGAAGCTTCAGCCCTCACACGCCAGCTCCCCTCTTCGCGAAAGCAGGGACGAATAGAGAAGCAGCCCATTAATTCAGCAGTGCTACATTCCCTTTGGCAATGCCCTTGATTTTATTTTGCAGTGATTCCTCAAAATCACAGGTTAAAGGACTGTGTTTGCTATAGGCTGCCTCTATGCAAAATGAGAAAGAAAAACTATTTGGGGCCTCTCTGCTTTGCCCTTTCAGACTCTCTTTCCTTCCCTTTTGGCACTCCTGGCTATCCAGACCCACCATCTAGGCTCTTTTTTACCAGTCTAGCTTACAGTATACACTTCATGGACCCCTGTGCCTGGCATTGGTTCACAGCATGCAACTTTCCAAACACTTCAACATCCATCATTCCCAAAGAGACAGATAGACCAGGTGTTATCATCATCATCATCATTATTTTTATTAATCTCAATCACTTTACAGTTATGAAAACCAAGACTTAAGTAATTTAAATGAATTAAATATAATGCAAATCCAGCCTTCTGATCCAGACGTTTTCATCATTCATTTCCTTGGTCGTTAGTGCTGAAGGCAGGGATGGCAAATACATGGAATTCTTGTTGCCATTTTCTATTCTGGTATCCACTGTAAGTATCCCAGTTCACTTGCTCCTTCTTAAAGAGCCTAGAATAGTTTAGGAACACTTGAAATACTGCTCTGGGCAATCATTACCCATGAAACAGTGTTGGCAAGTGAATTAACACACAATTTCCATTCTTGGCTAAGGTAGCAACTTCCCAAGTGGTATTGGAAGAGAAAATTCCTGCAGAGCAAAGGCCTTTGATATTTCATAGAATGACTCTTACTTGGAGGAGTTTCAGAGGCAAATGCAAGGGAACTAATTTTACTTCATGCCTGTGATTTGCCAGACTTCGCCCGTTAATCCTCACAACAACTTGTAAAGGTATGCAGTGTTGTTTCTAGTTTTCAGTTGAGGAAACTGAGTCTCAGCATTTAAGTGACTTTCCCAAACACACAATTCCATAAATCTACCTTCACCCAACCTCTTCCCAGCCCTCCAACTGAACTTCTTTTCATCTGATTATAATAGCATGCTCTCAATATTAGAAGAGAATAGTTCTAGGAAAACTAAGGGGCAGAGAAAGGAGCTAAGTATAGGAAGGACGCCAAGCTTTGCTGTGTGTGATCTTATGTATAAAGGTATGAATCCAGCATTATGTCGTTTTTTTGCACCAATTGTGCATGTTTAAGTATTATTCTGCACAAGTATGTAAAATTTAAAAACTGTTTCTCAATTTTCTTTCTATTTCCTTGAAGAGACTCATGCATGTGTGTGTAACAATTTTTCCCTTTGCTGTTTGGCAGTATGCGGATCGGGATCAATGATTGTGGCTGAAGGAGGAGAAATATAAAAGAATATCAAAGGCTCTGTCAGCCAGTCAGTATTGATTGAACACTTTTTGTGTATCTTTCATTGTTCTAGGCACTGTGGGAACCACAGAGAGTGTAAGATGGGGTCGCTCCTCTCTGAGGCATTATAATGAGCTTAATTTCAAAGACCTTAATATCTGATAGAAAAAAATTAATATCTGCCTTAGGCAAGTAATAGAATCACAAAAAGTTAGGCATTGAAAGAAACTTTATAATACTTGCTACTGCATCTCTTGCTGATGGTTAAGTAGATGAGATTGTACTTATATAGCCGCACCAACAGGGGTCACACTCCCTGGTAGTGGTACATCTTTTCTCTGTTACTTCCACTCAGTTGTCCAAGTTCTGCCATCAGGGCAACCCAGAAAAATTCTCTTCCTTTTTCCCACAAGAGTTCCTGATATATTTGAGGACAGCTACCATTTCTTCCCTTGCTACAGTATTCCCCTCTTATCCTCGGGGATATGTTCCAAGACTCCCAATGGATGCCTGAAACCGCAGACGTACCGAACTCTATATATAATATGTTTTATCCTAAATAATGGGCTAATGAGCAGGTAGCAGATACACTGTGGATACACCCGACAAAGGGATGATTCAGTTCCCAGGTGGGACGGAGGGGGACAGCGTGAGGTTTCATGATGCTGCTCAGAAGTGGAGTGCAATTTAAAACTTATGAATGGTTTATTTCTGGAATTTTCCATTTAATATTTTCAGTCTGAGGTGGACATCTGGTAACTAAAACCAGTAAAATTGAGAATCAGGGGAGACTCTTGTACAGTGAGCCATCCATATCCACAGGTTCATATCTGCAATTTAACCAACCACGGATCCTGTAGTACTATGTTCATGATCTCTGGTTGATTGAATCCACAGATAAGGAACCTACGGATACTGAGGGCTGACTAAGGGACTTGAGCATCCATGGATTTTATATTTGCTGGGGGTCCTGGAATCAATACCCCGCAGATACCAAGGGACAACTACTTCTTTTCCCAGTGAAACCGCCACTGTTCCTTCAACAATTTCTGCAGTCATGTTCCAGAGCCTTCACCACGCCTTGTTTGGATTCCCTCTGGTTAGCCAGAGACCTCTTTAAATGTGATTGGCAGAAGCAAATGCAGTGACTGACCTGGGCAAAAGAGGCTGTGCCATTTATTTGCAGCTCTAGACCTTGTGTCTCTTTCAGTGCAGACTACGTTTGTGGTAATATTTTAGCAGCTACATAATCCTATTGGCACTTATTAAACACATGCTTCCTAAGCTTCATCAAATTATTCTTAGGAATGGATGCCAAGTTGAAGGCACTGTAGGACAACTTTAAAGTATTTTAAAGGAGTTAGTCATGAGACTTGAGTGCTAGTTCTGATTTCACTACTATTTGGCTATGAAACCTTGGGGAAGTTCCTACCTTTTTCTGGGCTTCAAGTTAACATCCCTGTCAAATGAGGCAATTGAACAAGATGATTTTTCAAGTTCCTTATGCCACTAAATTTCTGAGTCTAGGCTATTCCTTCTTCTAAAAGAGCAATTGCTTTTTTAAACCTAATTCAAAATTTCACATTTGTCCCAGTTACATTTGTCCCATTGGCCCAGAGTTCCAGGCTTTCAAGATCTTTTTGAATTACAATCCTACAACTGAATGCATTAGCTTTTGTGCATTACAGTATTTCATTGGTAAAAGATCAGCTATTTACTAAGCTCTTTTAGAATATTGCCAGACCAACTCTCTTCCTGACCTGGGTCCTCCTCAGCCTTGGTTCCTCAACTCAGCCCGTTCCTTGTTACTGACACTTCCAAGTTTATGAGTGGCCAGTTCCCAGAATCCATGCTTGGTGCTTTGGGGAAATTAGGATTAAAATTATGTCTGCAGTCTACAGGACAGTTCCTCTCCACGCTCTGTTCCTCAAAGGCTGCTATCACATCTACAAACTTCTTTACCAAGTGTGATGGATATTTTGACGTTTAATTTTTGCCTGTACAATATGCAACCCTTTCTTACTTTTGGAGAATTCTCCCATTGCACATATTATTGGTAGATTGCAATTATGCATCTCTCACAGTGGAAGCCAAAGGAGAGAGCTCTTTCCTTTCAGTGCAGTCTGGCAGCTGGGGTAGAGGCACATGACCTAGGCTTGGCCAATCAGATATTTCGGCCCAGGACTTTGATTTTGGAGGGAGTGATATAAAGACAAAGAGATGTTTAGGGTGAGTTCTTAGCAGCTGTGGTGGTTTCCGTGGGTGGCTGCTATTGTCTCCAGTTTTGGGGTGTTCTTACCAAATGATTCCTCCTGTAACACAGATGTTATAGTTCCTGACTACTGACCCTCAGGAGTCACCTAGGTCTTGCCATTTTGCAAGCTTAGATCGTCATACTCTCAGTTTTATGAAACTCCTCATATTTCTTTCCTCATATAGATTCTTTTATAGCCAGAGATTGCAACTATTGTTTGCAACAAAGAACCCTGAGAAAAATAGCATTGTTGGTACCATAGGAGGTAATCATCACCAAGACACTACCTCCCAAGGGCATCTCTTCTTGAAGAGAACTATGGGCACAAAACATTGCCTATATCTGCAAATCCCTTAGCCATGTAGGCCTGACCTGCTCTCTTTGTGAGCCTTGGTCTTGTTCAGACTCGGCATTCCCAAGTCAACCCATCTCTGGCTTTTTATTTTCCCTGTTCTCCTTCTTTTGGAGTGATATACTTCTGCCTCTTTGTACCCTGGTCTTGATCCAGCATCAGTCTCAGCTTTGATTTAACATTCTTCTAGGCTCTTTGTTCTGCTTCTCAATTACTTTGCTTTCCAAGGAACAAGGATGTCACAACTGTCCCTTTGGCCTGGATCAAGTCTCTCTCTAGTACTCCTTCCTTTGGCAACATCAGCAAGTTACATGGTTTTAAATATTACCCGCTTGACAGTGACTCTCAAATTTACATCTACAACCATGACCTCTACCCTGAATTCCAAACTCCCATTTCCAACTGCCTACTTGATGTTTCTAATTAGATCTCTAATAGGCCTCTCAAACCCTACATATCTAAAATTAAGCTCATGACCTTTCCCCTTTATCCTGCTCCTACCATAGCTGCCCCCATATCAGTTGATGGCTACTCTCTCTTTTCGCTTTCTCAGGCCAAGGACTTTGGGATTATTCTTGTCTGTTCTTGTTCTCCTACACCCTGCATTCAATCTTTCTGGAAATTTTGTTGGATGTATTTTCAAAATATATCCATAATATAATTTGTAAACTTAATATGATATTCTCTTGAAATACCATTAGATTTATGTCAAAAGCTAGACAACTTGATAATAAATTTTCTTGGCAAAACAAGTTCTTCTGACAAAGAAGAACAACGAAGGAGTATTAGCCCAACAAATTATTACAATATGTTATAAAGCCTCTACAATTAAAACAATGGGGATTGGTGCATGAATAACACAAAAGACCAATAAAATATAGTAGAAAATCCAGAACTAGACCCTATTGCTTATGATACATTTTTATACAATGAAATCAGCGCTTCAAATCAGTGGGACAGAGAACAAACAGATTGGAGGGAACAGAGATAGATAGAAGATATACATTTCTGAATATGCTTTATTTTGTATACTTAATATTGGAACTAAATAATATTCTACATAATTATAAAATAAAAACCAAGTGAAAATGAGAATACAGGAATCCCTAAAATTCAAAACAAAACAAAATTAATGAACCTTAAAATGTATCACATTTTAGCACTTTTGACCTAACTATATGGACTGGAATTCTTTCAAATGGATTTAAAACAAGTAATTTGAGTGCTATACACAAGATACAATATAAAACTGCAAAAAACCTCCCAACTCTCAAACTGCTTTCAGCAATAATATTACTAGTAGTAATATTTTATTATTATTTTAAAGCAAATACACACACTTTTACTCATATAGTAAAATGATGAGCCTGGAACACTTTATTATACTAGAAAGCAAGGACGCTATCCAAGATTGCTAAGACAATATTAAAAGGAGACAAGAGCCAACCTAAAGATGCTCTCTTTGACTTAATATTTGACATTTCAGAATCAAAAAGAATAATCTGACTTTTGCCTCAAGGAATATATAGTAGATGTACTTTTCACTATTCCTTCTGCTACATACAACTAAAGACTCTGGGCATTATATATAAAACAAACATAAAAAGACTCTGAAAGGTGGAGAGAAGAAAGGAGACTGGCTTGAAACCAAAGGAACAACACTGTGGTGAGTTCTGTGGGGTTTCTTTTTGTCTCATATATCCCAATCCCAGATTCAAGCCAGTAACTTTAAAGTGCCAATGAGTGCAGGCAAAAAAGTACCCCCAAAAGCCTTTTCTTTCTAGTTGAAGGACCCAGAAAGGAGCAGCCTATAAACATAGAAAACTTTTAGTTAAAAACCCTTGTACTGTAACCAAATACCATGGAAAAAATGTGGCTCTACTCTCACCCACACCAGGAAAGGCAAATGGGGAGCCTACACTTCCACTCTTGCCCGACTGCCCACTGGGATAGTGACAGTGAAGGTCCAATACAGGAACTAAGATATTCATCCAGATTTCATGCAAGTGGAAATGAACTATCCCCCCTTATGCAGTGTCAGTGGAAAAGACATAGAGAGTTCAGACTTCCACCTCCCTCCTATTAGTAAGGAGGTCTCACTTTCTCTCTACTTACTAGGGTTGTGTCAGAAGAAGTTTAGTGGAGAGTCGGGGCTTTCACCACAGTCCAGTGATAATGAAATCAGCCTTACTCTTAACCCATAAGGTTAGTAGAGAGGTCACATGGAGAATACTCCTCCCCTCCACTACATAACAGTGGAGGCCTAGTGGAGATCCAGAACTCCCAAATCTTCCCAGCAGTGATGAGAAGCCCTTCTCAGGTATCAACATAGGCAGAGTGGGGAACCTGGACTTATATGCCCATATGGCAGTAATGAGAAACAACAAAGAGAAAACAGAATTTTTTAAAAAACTCAACAGTGTTTTAGATACCTGTGAGACTATAAAAAAGGTCTAACATTCACATCGTTGAAGTCCCAGAGAGAAGAAAGATGATGGGACTGAAAAAAGTACTTGAAGAAATAGTGCTGTCAACAAACTTCAAATTTGACAAGAGGCATAAATCTACAGATTCAAGAAACTGAGTGGACTCAAAAATGTTAAACCCAAAGAAATACACACCAAGACATATCTTAGTCAGACCTCTGAAAACTAAACATAAAGAAAAAGTCTTGAAAGCAACAAGAAAGAAGTAACATCTTATCTGTAGAGGAAAAATAATTCGAGTGGTGGCAGATTTTTCATCAGAAACCATGGAGGCCACAATGTTTCAAATGCTGAAGAAAAGAACTGTCAACTCTGAGTTCTATACCCAGCACAAATATCCTTCAGGAACAAGGGGAAATCAAGACATTCTCAGATGAATGAAAACTAGGAGGATTTATTGCTAGTACATGTACCATTAAAGAGTGACTAAAGAAAGTTGTCAAAACAGAAAAGAAGTGATGAAAAGAAGGAGGAAAGAACAAAAGAAAGCTTAAAAATATGGACAAATGTAATACCTTTACTTTCTCCTCTTGAGATTTCTAAATTATGTTTTATGGTGGTAGCAAAAATGATAACACTGTCTGATGTGTATCTAAATGTATGTAGAGGAAATATTTAAGATAATTGTATTATAAACATGGCAAGGTAAAGGGATATATAAGGATGTAAAGTTTCTACACTTCTTTCAAATTGGTAAAATGTCAACAGGGTAAATAGTGATTAATATTGTGTAAACAATGATAATTATATACATATTTATAAATTTTACCTGAGTATGTGTCTAAATATATATATCTACCTGAAGCAACCACTAACACAATTATGAAAAGAGATATACTCAAAACACTATAGAAAAAACTAAGATAGAATTCTAAAAACTGTTCAAGTAACCCATAGGAAGGTATGAAAAAGAAGCAGAGAAATGAAAAGTAGAGAGAAAGAATAAAAAACAGAAAATAAAATAGAAGACTTAAGCTCTAATACACCCATAATTACACTAAATCTAAGTGCTCTAAATTCACCAATCAAAAGACAGAGATTGGCAAAGGAGAAAAATCATGCAACTGTATTGATTGATGCAGAAAAAGTATGTGACAAAATTCAATGCTTTCTGGAGAAACTCTCCAGGAAATAAGGATAGAAGGGATCTTATTTAACTTGATAAACAGCATATACAAAAAACCTAAGCTAACATTATACTTAATGATGAAAGACTGAATGCTTTCTTCCTAAGATTAGGAACAGGCAATGATGTCCACTCTCACCACTCTTATTCAACATAGTTTGGGAAGTTCTAGCCCTTTTAATAAGCAAGAAAAAGAAGTAAAATGATATAGATCAGAAAAGAAGTAGATGACATGATTGTCTACATAAAAAAATCTCAAAGAATTGACAAAAAACTTCTGGAACTAATGATGAAATCATCAAGGTCACAGGATACAAGATAAGCATAAAATTCAATATATTTCTATATGCTAGCAATGAACACAAAAATTCAAAATGCAATTCCTTTTAGAATTGCTCAAAAAAAGTAGAAATACTTAGATGTGACTCTAACAAAATATATATTCGTATACAGTATGATGAAACATACAAAGTACTGAAGAAAGAAGTGAAAGAAGAGCTAAACAAATGGAAAGACATACTGTGTTATGGATTGGATGACTCAACAGAGTAAAGATGTCATTCTTCCTTAAATTGATATACATGTTTAATGCAAATTTTATTAAAATTTCAGGAAGAGTTTTTGTCACTATAGACAAAATTATTTTAAATATTATATAAAAGGTAAAGGAAATAAAATAATTTTGTAAAATAAACTGAGAATAACATAAGATAAATCAGTCTACCCCATTTCAAGACATATTATATAGCCATAGTAACTAATCGTGTGCGATATTGGTGGAGGAACAGACACGTGGATCAATGGAACAGAATAGAAAAGATAGAAATACACCCAGTCAAAGATTCCCAACTGATTTTTGACAATAGTTTAAAAGTAATACCATGGTGGTGGGATAACGTTTTCAACAAATGATTCTGGGGCAGTTTAGACATCTGTGGGCAAAAAACAAAAACAAAAAATGAAACTATATCTCATGCATTATACAAAAATTAACTTAAAATAGATCATGGACCTAAATGTAAAATGTAAAACATTCAAACTTTTAGGGAAAAAAAAAGAATAGGGGAAAATCTTTGGGATCTAGGGCTAGCCAAAGAGAGCTTAGACTTGACACAAAAGACATGATGAATAAAAGGGAAATTTGATGAATTGGACCTCATCAAAATGAAAAACGTTCACTCTGTGAAAGGCCCTGTTAAAGGAATGAAAATAAAAACTACAGACTGAGAGATAATATTTGCAAACCACATCTGCAACACAGGACTACTATCTAGAATATGTAAAGAACTCCCAAAACTCAACAGTTGAAAAAACAAGCAATTCAATTTAAAAAATGGACAAAAGACATGAAGAGATTCTTCTCCAGAAAGAATATAGATGGCAAATAAACACATAAAGAGATGTTCAACATCACAGCCATTAGGGAAATCCAAATTAAAACCACAATGAGATATCAGTACATAGCTATCAGCATGGCTAAAATAAAAAATAGTGACAATAACAAATACTGCAGAGGATGCAGAGAAACTTGATCACTCATACATTGCTGGTAGTACTATAAAATGGTACAGCCACTCTGAAAACAATTTGATGATTTCTTAAAAAATTAACATGCAACTACCATATGAACCAGTAATTGTACTCCTGGACATTTATCCCAGAGAGATGAAAACTTATGTCACACAAAACTCTGTACATGAATGTTTATGGAAGCTCTATTAATAATATAGTGAACCTGGAAACAACCCAGATGTCCTTCAAAAGTAGTGTTTAAACTAATTATGATACATCCATGCCATGGGATACTCAACAGTAAAAGGAATGGACTATTATATGTGCAATAACCTGGATGAATACCCAGAGAATTGTGCTGTGAGAAAAGCCAATCTTCAAAGGTTATATATAGTGTGATTCCATTTACACAACATTTTTTAAATGATAAAATTATAGAAAATGAGAGCAGATAAGTGGTTGCCAGGGCTTTAGGTGGGAGTGTGAGTGGGAGGGAAGTGGACGTGGCTATAAAAGGTCAATATGAGGTATCCTCATGGTGATGAAAATGTTCTGTATCTTGACTGTATCAATGTTAGTGTTCTGACTGAGACATTTTACTACAGTTATGTAGGATGTTATCATTGAGGAAAACAGTGAATGGTATATGGGATCTCTCTGTATTATGTCTTACAACTGCATGTGAATTTACAGTTATCTAAAAAATCTAATTTAAAAAGAATAATGATGATAATGTATTGAAATACATCAATTTTAAATCAATGAATTCATAATGATACAAAACCAAACATCATATTGGTCACTTTTGGAGGATGCTACAAAAAGAACTCATTTTTCTGAAAGCTGGTAAAATAAGGCAGATAAAAATCCATCTGCATTTTACACCTCAAGTAAATCAAGCATTTGATAAGGAAAATTTTCTCTTTTAGAATTTTAAAGAAAATGAGCAAAAATGGAATGATATTATTGCATTATCACTAGCTTGAAACCCTGAATGAAATAATGGATCAACGTTTCTGATGTCTACTAGGAACATCGAGAGTAAAGCTAAAGGAAATCCATGATGGACCGGGGTGACAACATCCGAATCCACCGCTCAATCTTAACGTCAGAAAAAGAGGGAAAGTCAGACATTAAGTGCCTCCTGATGAAAGTACACATCATCATCTAAGAAGTATTCTTGCAAAAAAAATTAAACAGAATCTGAACAAGGATTTAAATCTAATTGCCAGTTTATGAGATAATTAGGGAAGAAATAAACAACCTACAGGATACATTCAGCAAAATCTAGTGTGTGGAAAAACCCACAGTAATAACAACCTATTTTCTCCAAAAATAGTTTTAAGGAAAATACAAACGGGGAAGAGAAATCTCTAGGTTATAAAACCTCAGGAGACATCAAAGAAATGTAACACATGGACCTTGTATGAACACGGATTCCCAAAAGAAAATTGTAAAAATAAAAATTTTGAGGGGGACGGGCCCCATGGCTTAGTGGTTAAGTGCAAGCACTCCACTACAGGCGGCCCGGGTTCTGATCCTGGGCTTGTACGGACGCACCGCTTGTCCAGTCATGCTGGGGCAGCACCCCACATACAGCAACTAGAAGGATGTGCAACTATGACATACAACTATCTACTGGGGCTTTGGGGAGAGAAAGGGAAAAAAAAAAGGAGGAGGATTGACAATAGATGTTAGCTCAGGGCTGATCTTCCTCACAAAAAAAAAAAAAAAGAATTGAGACAATAGAGTAAATTTGATCTGTGATTAGATATTTGATACTGCTAAGGAGTTATTGTTAAGTTTTTCAGATGTAAAAATGACAATGTGGTTACATTTTTAACAAGAGTGTAACGTTTTAGAGATACCTACTAAATTATTTATGGTGTAGTATCTATTTGCTTCTCACTAATCCAATGCGAACAGGGGAAATGACTGGGTATGGAAAAAGCAAGACACACCATAAGCTGAAGTTTTTTAATGAGTCACTCTACTTTTGAATTTTCACCACTTTTGTATGTGTTTGAAATTTTTCATAATAAAATATAAAAATATGTCCAGGAACTTTTACTTATCACTTCCTCTGCTGCTCACCACCAGGTCCAATCTACCACCATTTCTAATTTGAAGCCTTATAGCTAACTGAGCTCCTGGCTTCTACCCTTGCTCTCTTTCCATCTCTTTCCAACACAGTAGCCGTGGCAATCTTCTCAAGCCCCAGGTCAGATCTTGCCGAGGAGGTGTCTACAGAGTTCTTCCAGGGCCCCTCCTAGGTTAATATTATACCATCCCCATCCAAGCAGGTGCCTGTGGCCTCCTTGCTCAACTGCCCACACCAGACAAAGCTTCAAAATCTCTGTTGGTTGTTTGTAGCATTTTTGAGAGTATCAGTTGCTGTGGTCCAGCTCCTGACACAGCATCCCCATGGGGTTGTTGTACACCTGTTTTCTGTTTCTCCTTGCTCACATGCCCTTCTGTCGGTGTTTTTATCCTTGGCCTTTTGCAATCTGAGCTTGTCAGAGAGCTCCCTGTGAAACTATATGTCTTACTTCAGCAGCATATCCTCTCTCATTGGAATTGTCCATAATTGTAGTGTCATAATTTCTTTTTCAGAGACCCCCCCCCCCCATCTAATATCAGCCATGCACTCACCTGTATTCTCTGTATGGGAGACTCCCTATCATTTCTTCGAGCTCTGTGATGTTTCAAACCCAAGGAAAACAATTTAATATTTTCTGAGCATCCACTAAGTGCCAAGCACTGTACTAGGTTGCTCACATATACCATTTCATTTCATTCAAACAATAGTGCTAATAGTGAATATATTCATTTGTATCTCCCGTAAAAACAACAGAAATGAAATTCAGAGAATTTTAGTAAATGTTTGAAGGTCACGTATAGACCAATCAGTGGAATCAGTATTCATGTTCAAATCTCAGCTTCAAGATGCAAACCATTAAGTGGTACACTTAGAGAATATATTTCCTTTCTATTAAAAAAATTAAAATTTCATGGCCACTTTTTCCCTGGATCTTCTACATCATCAAGCGACTCTTCATATTACTCTGTCCAAAATAACAATTCCTCCATTTCCCTCATCTCTGTTATCTCCCTGTTTCTTCTGAGAGAATAAGCTGATTATCAATGAAACATGATGGGGATTTACTAGACATCCTGCTTCTAGCAGAATTGGGCTTCTAGTAGCTCTTGGATAGTTGAAATTCCACCTTATTCCTTTATGTCTATTTGATAACGTATATTAAGAAGGAATCAGCCATATCTTTGGACTGTGGGGGAGGATAGGATACTTGCATGGTATTGAGCCTGTTCTCCCTTGTTTAAAAGTATAATCTAAGCCCTTTCCACTAGGCATCCATTTTTGTTCCATGAATAACTACTCTGTGGCATACCCCTCAGGTGCCCATTCTCACCACCTGTTAGATGAGAGGAGACTTACATCCAAATTCCCAGTTAGTTTTAACTTTAAAGCAGATATCTTAAGAGTGAAAGTCTTTAGAGGTATCTAGTGGAAAGAGTGCTGGACTCAGAAATCTGAGTTTAATGATAATAGCTAAAGTTTATTGAGCATATATTATATATGCCAGGCACAGCTGTCAGTACTTTTCATTGATTATTTTATTTGAACCATGCAACACCCTGAGAAGAAACTATAGGAGATAGGTAATATTCCCAACATTACATAGCTAATTACTAATGACTAGTAAAGCTAATATTCAGATCCCTGTGGTCTGAAGCCAAAAGCCAAGCTCCTAACCACCATTCCACTCTTTACTTTCCAGCTCAGTCATTACTAGCCTGAGCCCTGGGGAAGTTACTGAACTTCCTTGATACTCTATAAATAGACATAATAACAATTGCCGGACCAGCGGCGAAAATGAAAACTTTCAGTGCATTGAAAGTCCTTTATAAAGCATAATGGATTACAATTGCATGAAATTGGCAGTGCCGATAATAGCAATATTTATTTGAGATACTGTATGGACCACCATTATTCTTAGCATTTCATATCTCATTTAATTATCACATGAACTGTATGGATAAAATAGTATTATTCTTACAATTTTAGAGACAAGAAAAAGCAGATGAAAAGAATATATAATATGAAAGAATATAATATAATATGAAAGAATATATGAAATAATATAATATATAGAATAATATAATATATGAAATAATATAATATATAAAACTACATGCAAAAATACAGATGCTTTCTGAATGTTGTATTTCTGACCATAATCGTTAGAGAACCCCTAGTGGAAGCACATAGTGTTGGCTCTCGGTTCGTGCTTGGATGATGCTGTATGCTCATCATTTCATTTTTTCCGAGAGGGTCACAGCAGCAGTGAGAGAGCAAGAATAACAAGTTGCTTCTTCCCCCACTCCTCTGCCAACCCACAAAGCTCTGTATGACCGCACACAATTGTTTCTTAAAAAGTCGGACACATGCACTGTCATCTCCCCAGGAAGTTTTTCAGCCGTTGTCAGAATTCACTTCAGTGACAAGACGTAATGGTTTCATTAAGGGATAGAGGGCTCTGGAAAATGTGCAGACTTTTGTTTGAGAAGAGAGACCTCAGACAGGAAGTAGGATTTACAATGGAACAGATTAGAGGACTTCCAGAATCGAGGATTTGTCTTTGGCCTTTTTCCCTCTGTGCCCTGAAGAAATGCCCCTAAGACCTCAGCAATAAAGAGTCTGGGAGGATAAGCAGGAAGGGATGGGCTGGGGACACATGCTAGCTCATACAAGCTGGGATCTAGACTTCAGTGGAAGGATCTCTGGTCTCCCTGAGAAAGGGGTCAGTAGCTCAGGATGATGAAGGGCAGGGCACATTCTCTCTAACCTCCTGAGGTGCACATGGCCAAAAGAGGTTTCCAGTTGTCTGGGGAGACCTTGTGACACCTGTCAAGTCCACTTGAAGGCAAGGCGTGTGGGAAGGGAGGGTAGCTTTGGTGTGCGTCCAGTGGGAGTCAGGTACACGGGGACAGCACATTTAGAAGGATAAATGCATGTGTGCTTGTGGAAACTGAACATTTTCTGTGAAGAAAACATACAAGCCCACCTCCTATTTATAGCCTGGCAAGGTTCTGCCTCTGCCTCAGTTTTTTTACCTTGTAACTCACACTCTTTCCTTCGAAGTGTTCAATCATTCAGTAAACGTCTACATAAACCTTCTCTGAGTCCCTCCTCCAGGTCAGGGGCTCCTTTTCCATGCTTGCTAGACTTTGTAGGAGTCTTGTTCCTAGTGCTCTTTGGCTACTAATCATTGATGGTTTACCTCCCTATCTGCCTCTCAGGACTGTGAAATCCTAAAAAACACACAAGACATCTTTTACTGTATATTTCAAGCATCTAGCCATGCCTGGCATCTGTGAGGTGTGGCATTCCATAGAGTGGAATGAATATTCTGTCTGACAGCCCTTTAGGTACCAACAGCTTGTGAATCTTAGGTACCAGTGCTTTCATAGTTTATTTCTAAATTTAGCACCCACCTCAAAAGGGCAGGTCCCAGGACTCACCTCTTTCTTGAAGTTATAATTCGTGTGGCTGCCTGCATGGCTTCCCCCTCACCCACTGCCTCAGTCTGCTTTGTCTGCTGCAGGCTGAGCGGAAGCTCAGGTTTTCGCCAGGCCCTGATGACACACGGAGAGGGGGGGAGAAGCAGAGTGTCCATTGACCAGCCCTGCTTGTTCCCTGTCACTATTCCCACCATCTTGTTTCTTTCATTGATGCCAGTCGGGTGGAGGCTCAGGTTTCCACTGGGCCCTGCTGATACCATGAAGGGGGCAAGTAGAGTGTTGAGTAGCTTGTCAGGCACCACCCGTTCTGTTTTCTAGATGCTGGGTGAGGGTGGAGGCCCAGCTCCACACTGGGCCCCACTGACACCCGAGGTGGGTCGGGGGAAGTGGAGCCCTCACTTGGACCCCTGTGTTCAGTCTCATTGATGTTGGGGATGTTGGAGGCCTAGCTTCCAGCTAGTCTCTGCTGGTCTACCCTGACGGGGGGATTAGAGTGCCTCCTGGGGGTGTGTAGAAGTTCAGCTCCTTTCAGTCCTGTGGAGGGATTGAGTTTTTCTATTGGAGTTTGACACAGGTAGGGAAATTGCTGCCAAAGCAGTTTTCTGTTGTTAGACAATTCATTTTCTGGCCTTTTGACGAAGGGAAACCACCTTTTTTTTGGACCTTTCTTCGTTTGTGTCTCTTGGTGGTTCCAGGTGGGGGGCTTCTGCAGTGCCCTGTCTGGGGTGTAGGAAAGGCAGCAAAGAAACCCAGCAACTCCCTGCTGGGTTGTTCCTTGAGTCCTGGGGTCCCTAGGCAGTCTGCCTTCTTCTGAGCACCGTCAGAGTCTTCCTGGGCTTGCGGGTGTGTTCTGGTTTCTAGCTGTCAGGTGAGGAACTGGGGAACTGGAGCTACTTCAAGCTGGCCAGAACTGGTACCCCTCCAACGGCTCATAAGTGGATGTAATGACTTGAAATCAAGGCTCGGCCTTTCAGACTGCCACCTGCAGTGTGAGCAGAGACCATCAGCCCAATTTGCCTATGGTCTAGTCCCATTAGGTGAATGGCCTGAACATCCTACAAGATGCGGCCTCCTTGAGGGCAGGCACTGTGTCTTACTCATCTCTGGATTCTCCATGTCTAGCACTGTGCTTGGAAGATCCACACCAGTGGTTTTGAGTGAATAAAAAAGGCTCCTTTAGCCAAACTGAGAAGGCTTCATGGATGACACATGTCCCAATGTACTTTCCCAGTCTAGAGTCCAGACGGATTCTAAACTCGTTTGCTCCCCAGTGGATGCGCTATGAGGAGGCGAGCAGGGTCTGCAGCCTCTGCAGGTGTCTGAGGACTCTGAGGCTCGCACACTCCCCGGGTGGCTCCAGGCTGTGGCACTGCTTCTTTCCCTGCCACACCGTCCCCTAGATGTGTGGTTAACTCAGCAAGATAAAGCAGCCTGCCCCAACCTGCTGGTTAGTTATTCATGGGGGACAGTGGAGCTGCCTTTAACATCAGTGGTTGTGTGGGGGCCCACATGGCAATTTGCCGGCAGAGGGACTCCAGGTTGTGGTGTCACAGTCGACAATTGGCATCGTCAAGGAGCTGCCTCACTAGGAGGGAGGAGGCAGAGAAGAGAACCAAAGACAGAGAGAGGGACAGACTGTCAGAGAAAGCACAGCAGAAGGACAGAGGAACAGAGAAGGAGAATGTTTTTCCTTCATTTTACCTTTTCTGCAATTGGCTCTCTAAGCTGCTCTGGGCCACTTTTTTCCTTCTCGGCATGCAAAATATTTGACAACCCAGGAATAAAACATCAAATCCTAAAATGTAATTAGGTGTAGGAAATATGGTGGGATGCCAGAAGCATTCTGGATGCTGTTGTGAGCAGAGAGGAGCTGCTGCTTTATTAGGCAGAGACAGTCAGAATGTAGCAGACCCAGCTCTTTGCAGGCTATTTCCTCTGAGGGCAGAGTGACAATATTTACTCCGTCACTAGTTGTGTCAGTAAAATGATTATTGACATGAACCAGGCAAGATTAGAGGGGGAAAATGGAAGCCAGAAAAGACCTGGTTTCAGCTGGTGATAAGAAAATAGTCAGATTTAATAAAAACAAATTGTCTTAGAATTAGTAAGAATTAACAAGTCTAATTATTTTTGACTCTCTGATCCTGGGGACTCTGGGCTGTCACTCATAAAGCTGAGTGCTTTTTTTCTCCAGGAGATGAGCACCTCCTTCACTCTTCCTGCCTGCTGTGTGTGCTCTGAGCCTGGCTCTGGACAGAGGCACCACAGCCCCTTCTGGTACCTTCTTCTCTTTCCACTGCTTCCTGCAAACTCACATCTAGGCCACTACGTCTTACTATTCTTCGCACAATTCTCTGAACTCCAGGAAACAGCACGTGACGATATACTGTCTGAGATCATATGCTAAATATTTTATGTACAAAGAAAACCGTTCAAGGGCAGATGTCTGTTTGAAGTGTTCTTGTTTGCCCTGCAGGGCCCGGTTCAGAGCTGGGCACGCTCCGTGCTCAGTGAATGAGGGCTGAGAGGGCTGACACAGCAGACAGCAGAGGCCTGGCTTCTGCTCTGTCCTCATCCTCATGTCTCCATTTCCCCTTCTGCAGCAGCTCTGCATTGTCGGCCTTTTACAGAGCTGGATGGGCTTGCATTTCCAGAAGGATGGTGGCAGGAAATTAAAACCTGTCACCAGTCACTGCAACTTATGGCGTGTCCTGGATAAACATGGACACAGTGGCTGATAGTTTTACTAAGCAAGAGAGGTGAGAGCAGCCACCAGGCATCAGGGCACCTCTGAGACTTTGTAGTGGAATGAAAATGCAGGGACATCACAGTAGCTGGCCGTATACTGGTGATTCTAATCATTGAGAGCCTGTCCTCAGAGGGGACACCCTGGTTGACAAGTGAGCCTTTTTCAGATTACAATGAGGTTTATTTTATTATTAATACCAATAATAAGTAGTAGTATAATTATTTAGAATTATTAGTAGATAGGCAATTGTTATGGACTAAATGTTTGTGTCCCCTCAAATTTCATATGTTGAAACCTACCGCCCAAAGTTATGGTATTAGGAGGTGGGGCTGTTGGGAGGTGATTACGATTAGATGAGGTCATGGAGGCAGAGCCTTGATGAATGAGATTAGTGCCCTTGTAAGAGTCAACAGAGAGCTTGCTTTCTCTCTCTGCTCTCTGCCATGTGAGGATACAGAGAGAAGGTGGCAATCTGCAACCTGGAAGAGAGCTCTTACCAGAACCCTGATCTCGGACCTCCAGCCTCCAGAACTGGGAGAAATAAGTTTCTGTGGTTTATGAGCCACCCAGTCTGTGGTACTTTTTTATAGCAGCCTGAACTAAAAGAGCCGTGTTTACTGAGCACTTATTTTCAAGGTACTGGGTTCATCTCTTTATATTCAGTGTCTTAATTTTCCTCACTACAGATCTATGAGTTATTATTCTCATTTTATGGATGACCAGATAAAGCTCAGAAAACTTAAGCAATTTGCTCAAAGTGACCCAGGAGGCAATGCTGTGGCCATCAGCAAACTTGAAATTATGCCTTTCTAGTGCCCATATCCTTGGGAACACCGGAGCCACAGGTGAAAAAAGCAAAATTAAAGATAGCTGAAATGACACTAGGGGAACTTTTCTGAAGAGGCTTATTAGAGGGGTGCAGCACCTTCTGGGGATTCAGGAAGCTAATGCCTATGACGATATGCAAATAGAATAGAATAAAATGTTAGTGACTGTACTTCTAACACACGCCGTATTTTTTTTAATTATTATTAAACGTATATTGTCTAGGTAAACAGAATCTGCAAGTTTGTGAAGAGGTGTCCTCATTTTCCACATCACCATCAGAGAAAACTAGACTCAGTGAAGTCACATGCTGTGCCCTGGGCCAGGCTGCTGGAAACAGCAGAGCTAGACTTGGACTCTATGCCCAGGGCTCATCCCTCGCCATCCTGTTAGGCCAGCTCTGAAGATCTTCACACTGAGGCTCTTCCAGCGCTCTGCCTCCCACATGAATTGAAACTCCCAAGGACGGTTTCCCTGGCTTTAACTTGACCTCTTCATGTCCTGGTCTCCAGCTTCATTTCCTCAGTTCTTCCTTTCACTTCCTCTAGTGGCAGTGCTGTCAGAAGCAGTGTCTGTGTCCCTTTGCCTCTTTCTCCCTGATTCTGCATCGTGGTTACTCCAGGCTACACTGCTCACCGTCTCTCTGGAGTCTCTTACTCCTCTCACCCGTCAGTGCGCCCCTCTTTGGGGATGTAGGGCACCCACGGAGAGTGATAGCACATCTTATCAGAGCAACACCGTCAGACCTTGTGGATGGGTCAAGGACAATGCATTTTAGCTGGTTTGATTATTTCTGGAATAAGATGAACTTTGAATTCTCCAAGCCTAGGACACATGTATCAGGCCACTAAGTGCTTCCTAATCAGCCAAAGACGTCTCTGGGCTGCTGGGACCAAACCTGGCAAGCAACGTAGTGTCATGTGATGGGTGAATGCAGGGCAGAGACTCAATGTCATTCAAGTATCTGTTAATGCCTGATCTGCACCTGGCCTTGGGCTAGGCTCTCCTTGGTTGAGGAACTGGGGGTGAGCGGGGTTTCTGAGACAATAACAGGAATCATGATTTGTTTCTTGACTTCCTCTATGGACAGGTAGAAAATGAGAAGACTATACTATATCTTACAAGAAATAGCAGAACTTCCCCTAGAATAATTCATCTTCCCAATAAGATGATTTCCACTCTGACCACCAACATAAAGTTGTCATTAAAAGAGTACAATTGGCCTATTAGAAAAGACTAAAACATATACACATATACATACATAAATACATATACACCTAGGCATGCAACCTACCCTACAAACATGAGTGTGTATAGAACACACACATGTGCACATGTATATACATACACACGTGCAAGTGCACAAGGCATACACATGCATGTAGATACACACATGTGTAGACACATATAGACATGCACACTTGTACACATGTAGGTACATATGCACACACACACATAGATATACACATTCATGCCCACGTATGTACACACACAATTCCAAAGAGCTGTTTTTTCTTTGTGCTCCAATAGAAGAGGCTGCTGGATGACAAGGAGCTAGTATTGAGCCCAGAATATACTGGGCACTTGATAATTATTTGTTGAATAAATGAATGAAACCCAGAAGAGGATGCATTGGAAGGAACACCCACTAAGACGTAAATGTGATATACAGAGCATTCCATCCAAAAACCGAAGAATACACGTTCTTTTCAAATGCACATGGAACATTCTCCAGGATTGATCACATATTAGGCCACAAAACAAGTCTCCATAAATTTAAGAAGATTGAAATAATACCAAGCATCTTTTCTGACCACAACGGTATGAAACTAGAAATCAACTATAGGAAGAAAATCAGAAAAGCCACAAATACATGGAGATTAAACAAAACGCTACTGAACAACGACTGGGTTAACGAAGAAATCAAAAAATACCTGGAGACAAATGAAAATGAAAATACTACATGCCAGAATTTATGGGATACAGCAAAAGTGGTTCTAAGAGGGAAGTATATAGCGATACAGGCCTATCTCAACAAACAAGAAAAATCTCAAATAAACAATCTAACAATGCACCTAAAGGAACTGGAAAAAGAAGAACAAACAAAGCCCAAAATCAGTAGAAGAAGGGAAATAATAAAAATCAGAGCAGAAATAAATGAAATAGAGACCAAAAAAAACAATAGAAAAAATTAATAAAACCAAGAGCTGGTTCTTTGAAAAGATCAACAAAATTGACAAACCTTTAGCTAGACTCACCAAGAAAAAAAGAGAGAAGGCACAAATAAGTAAAATCAGAAATGAAAGAGGAGAGGTTACAACAGACACCTCAGAAATACAAAAGATTATAAGAGAATACTATGAAAAGCTATATGCCAACCAATTCGACAATCTGGAAGAAATGGATAAATTCTTAGAATCATACAACCTTCCAAAACTGGATCAAGAAGAAGCAGAGAATTTGAATAGACCAATCACCAGTAAGGAGATCGAAACAGTAATCAAAAACCTCCCCAAAAATAAAAGTCCAGGACCAGACGGCTTCCCTGGTGAATTCTACCAAACATTCAAAGAAGACTTAATACCTATCCTTCTCAAACTCTTCCAAAAAATTGAGGAGGGGGAGAAGCTCCCTAACTCATTCTACGAAGCTGACATTACCCTGATACCAAAACCAGACAAGGACAACACAAAAAAAAGAAAATTACAGGCCAATATCACTGATGAACATCGATGCGAAAATCCTCAACAAAATACTAGCAAATCGCATACAACAATACGTTAAAAAGATTATACACCATGATCAAGTGGGATTTATTCCAGGTATGCAGGGATGGTTTAACATTCGCAAATCAATCAACGTGATACACCACATTAATAAAATGAAGAACAAAAATCACATGATCATCTCAATAGATGCAGAGAAAGCATTTGACAAGATACAGCATCCATTTATGATAAAAACTCTGAATAAAATGGGTACAGAAGGAAAGTACCTCAACATAATAACGACCATATATGAGAAACCACAGCTAATGTCATCCTCAATGGTGAAAAACTGAAAGCTATCCCTCTAAGAACAGGAACCAGACAAGGATGCCCACTGTCACCACTCCTATTTAACATAGTATTGGAAGTCCTAGCCAGAGCAATCAGGCAAGAGAAAGAAATAAAAGGGATCCAAATTGGAAAGGAAGAAGTGAAACTGTCACTATTTGCAGATGACATGATTTTGTATATAGAAAAACCCCAAAGAATCCACCAGAAAACTTTTAGAAGTAATAAACGAATATGGTAAATTTGCAGGCTACAAAATCAACATACAAAAATCAGTTGCATTTCTGTACACTAACAACGAAGTAGCAGAAAGAGAAATTAAGAATACCATCCCATTTACAATTGCAACAAAAAGAATAAAATACCTAGGAATAAACTTAACCAAAGCGGTGAAAGATCTGTACACCGAAAACTATAAAACATTTCTGAAAGAAATTGAAGAAGACACAAAGAAATGGAAAGATATTCCGTGCTCTTGGATTGGAAGAATTAACATAGTTAAGATGTCCATACTTCCTAAAGCCATCTATAGAGTCAATGCAATCCCTATCAAAGTTCCAACAACATTTTTCACAGAAATAGAACAAAGAATCCTAAAATTTATATGGAACAACAAAAGACCCCGAATAGCTAAAGGAATCCTGAGAAAAAAGAACAAAGCTGGAGGTATCACACTCCCTGATTTCAAAATATACTACAAAGCTATAGTAACCAAAACAGCATGGTACTGGCACAAAAACAGACACACAGATCAATGGAATAGAATTGAAAGCCCAGAAATAAACCCACACATCTATGGACAGCTCATCTTTGACAAAGGAGCCAAGAACATACAATGGGGAAAAGAAAGTCTCTTCAACAAATGGTGTTGGGAAAACTGGATAGCCACATGCAAAAAAATGAAAGTAGACCCTTACGTTACACCATGCACAAAAATTAACTCCAAATGGATTAAAGACTTGAATGTAAGACCTGAAACTATGAAACTTCTAGAAGAAAACATAGGCAGTACGCTCTTCCACATCGGTCTTAGCAACATCTTTTCAAACACCACATCTGACCGGGCAAGAGAAACAATAGAAAAAATAAACAAATGGGACTACATCAAACTAAGAAGCTTCTGCAGAGCAAAGGAAACCATCAACAAAACGAAAAGACAACCTAACAATTGGGAGAAGATATTTGCAAACCATACATCTGATAAGGGCTTAATCTCCAAAATATATAAAGAACTCATGCATCTCAACAACAAAAAAACTACCGACCCAATTAAAAAATGGGCAAAAGACCTGAACAGACATTTCTCCAAAGAAGATATACAGATGGCCAACAGACACATGAAAAGATGTTCAAAATCACTAACTATCAGGGAAATGCAAATCAAAAGTACAATGAGATATCACCTCACGCCCGTCAGAATGGCTATAATTAACAAGACAGAAAACAATATGTGTTGGAGAGGATGTGGAGAGAAGGGAACTCTCATACACTGCTGGTGGGAGTGCAAACTGGTGCAGCCACTATGGAAAACAGTATGGAGATTCCTCAAAAAATCAAGGATAGAACTACCATATGATCCAGCTATTTCACTGCTGGGTATTTATCCAAAGAACTTGAAAACACCAATTTGCAAAGGTACATGCGCCCCTGTGTTCATTGCAGCGTTATTCACAATAGCCAAGACTTGGAAGCAACCTAAGTGCCCATCAAGGGACGAATGGATAAAGAAGCTGTGGTATATATACACAATGGAATACTACTCAGACATAAGAAACGATGAAATCCAGCCATTTGTGACAACATGGATGGACATTGAGGGTATAATGCAAAGTGAAATAAGTCAGAGGGAGAAGGTCAAATACTGTATGATTTCCTTCATTAAGTAGTAGATAATAACAACAATATACAAACACATAGGGACAGAGATTGGATTGGTGGTTACCAGAGGGGAAGGGGGGAGGGAGGAGGGCGAAAGGGATAATTGGGTACATGTGTGTGGTGATGGGTTGTAATTAGTATTTTGGTGGTGAACATGATGTAATCTATGCAGAAATAGAAGTACAATGATGTACACCTGAAACTTTTACAATGTTATAAACCAATGTTACTGCAATAAACAAAAAATTAAAAAAAAAAAAAAGACGTAAATGTGGCTGAACTGGGAATAACTGTGATGCTGACTGATAGAAGTCAGTCCTCCAGATGGATCAATAGAAGTGGTCATAATATTTTTTTTCTGTTTTTATTTTGTTTTGATGAAAAATTGGCATCTGTAATAAATAAATCCTTGGTGGATATTTCAGACTTCACATTGCTGGCTTTATGTACTTTTGAGAATTCTAACATATTTTTTTTTTGAAAGTTCTAACATATTTCTGAGGGAAATATTTTTCCTCTCAATGAGCTTCAGTGGGCATATGCTAATCTGATCTTCCCTTAAAGTTACAACTACTAGAAGGACCCAGAACAAGAGTCAGATATCTAGAAAAGTGTTACTATGAGAAGAGCTATCAAAGAATCCAGATGAATGAACATATGCACACAAAACAGATACACACACACACACACACACACACACACACATCTTTCTTAGCAAGGAGTGGGTTTGGAGAGGTGCTGCTCGTACTCATGATTACTACATACTTACCATGCTTTCTGGATGCTAAACCTTCACAGCTCATGACATTCATACCAGCCGATATGAGCATTATTTCATAGCTGAGGAGACTGAGACTCAGGGAGGATCATAACATTCCCCGAATCACATAACTAGTTAAGTGTCAGATCAGGAATAGAAACCCACGTCCTCTTGTTCTTTTCTGTCTCTCGGACTTTCAGACAGTGGGTATTACTTGGCTAGCCTATAGATATTTAGTTTAGATATTACAGGGGCAGGGTTTCCATCTTCCTGGCACACTTTAGCAGTGTGGATCTTTAGCAGTATGGTGATGTGTGTACTCATCTAACATCTCGTAGAATCTCTAACCTCTCAAGGGCAGGGACCTGCCTCTGTTCTGCTACTCAAAAGCTGGTACAGACCCTGATGGCGTGTTCAAGAACCATTTGAATGAAGGAAGGAATTTCAATTAAAGGGAAGATTTTGGTAAAATGTGAAAGCAATTCTCTTAAATTGAACTGAGAAGGTAAATTACTTTCACAGGACTTGCATATTCTAATAAAAATCTGACAGGATATTAAGGTGCTTGGTTGAAGGTGGGCACAAGGAAAGGCTAGAGTTTGGCTTGGAAATAAGATTGGAATGAAATAGAATGGGCTTCAAAGTAGGAAAATGATCTTATATAAATGTGGCATTTATACATTCTCTCTCCACCTTAGAGAACATGTGGGCATTTTCATAATTCCCTTGTCTCCAAAATGGTAACATATACCTTCTCCCTGCTGCTTGGGGCCCTGAGGACAAATGGCATATGAGGCCCTTTCAGTGTTCTAAGGAAGGCTGAGGAAGAGCCTGGAGAAGTACAGGATGTGGCCCTTATTCAAACACCGTTATGATAGCTATTTGCTTTAGCAAAATTCCCCATAGTGGTACCCACTTGAATTCATAAGGTTCATAAGGAAGAAGCTGCAGTCTACATATCACTGTGTACAAAAGACACATGTCAGTCAACAAGCAACTTCAAATGAAATGGATCACTTCTGATTTTAGTGCCCAGTGCTAAGTGATGTGTGGAAGAAACAAAAATAATTAGACAATATTTTATCTATATATAATTTATCAAGGAATGACATTAAATATAAAATCATACATAATCAACTTCCAAAGAATCCCACTAGACTCTTCAAACTTGTGGCAGTTGGGTATTTTGTTTTTCTATACATTGCTTTGAATAAATTAATCATAGCTAGCAATGGGAATTTTTTTCTTTCTTTACAGAGAGATTTTTCTTATAACAGTAGCTTTAACAGGATTTTATCTGTACAGCAAACTGAAAGGATACAAAATGTTAGAAGCAAAATTCTACTAATCCCTGGCATCTGGTACCCCCACTATGTGTCCAGAAGGCCATGCATCGTCTCTAAGCCGTGCAATGATAGGAGGTCTCATCACATTTTACAGGTGAGCAAACTGCAGCCTGTAAATTCAAGTCAGATAGCTAGGATGGGAAGGAGCTGGAAAGAAAACCCAGGAACGGCCAAATCTCTCTACTACCCCTTGGGAATGATGTTAATCAGTAAACGTCTCTTGCAGGTGGTGAGTTTGAAGCCCGCTGCCCCCTTCCCATTTTTGAGAAGTCAATACATGGCTTAGTGGGAATTGGGGATAACTCGTCACTCTGTTCTAAGTCTGTCCCACAGGTCTGGAGAAACACACCTATCAATGCAATCAGCCCCTATCCTCCAGGAACTCACCAGTCCCAGGTGGGAGACAGAGAAGCCCCCTAGACATGCAATCCTGCTGTGTGGGAGGCCCTACAACCATAATGTCCACAGGCGCTCAGGGAGGTGAAGAAATAGACAGGAGGTGAGAGACATCAAAGGAGGCTTTGCCAGGTGACACTTACACAAATCTGAAAAGATGAGTAGGATTAGCTAGTCATCCAAGGGGAAGGGCACCCCAGGTAAGGACATAACTTGTACCCTGGTGCAGAAATGCAAGAACATTCTGGAACCACAGCAGCTTTATGGAGCCAGTGCAGGGGGCATGGAGAGAGTAAGGGGAGATGACAGATAAGAGAGACCCTGAGGGGACACAGAGACAGGGCCTCTTTGTATTCAACAAGAGAAGCAGCCTGATTTCCTCCTGTAGGGGAGGAGGGTGCAGATTTAGCACGGCTCCTTGCCCTCACACACACCATCTGGCTGCAAATTAATATTGCCAAATAGCCTTTCTTTTTAAAGCTTTCTTACTCTGGCGGGATAACTAAAAAGGAGGCTTGAGTAAAGGAGGAGCAAATTGGTTCAGGAGCCATGTGCCTGTCTGCCTGAGCCTGGAAAGCGGGCCTTCTCCCCTCCAACTGATACACATTTTCCAAAAGCTGTGTGCTGACAGCTCTGAGAGCCCCTCCGTCACGGCGATGGCATTCTGGGTTCCAGGAGTGAGCAGTGAGAGGGACCGGCACCTGAGACAAAAACACACACACGCCCAGGGAAGGTAAGTGATTGTACACAGGACATTTATCTCTGAGGTTGTTCCCCCAGCAAAACCAATTACTGGCCTTTTCCTTATGAACACGCACTGAGTATCAACTTGTTGGGGGCTAGAGTGAAAAGACGCTATGATAATCTTTGTGATATTCATGAGTCTGCAGAGAGTTCTGAAGCAAAGAATTTAGTATCTCTGGGCTTCTGCAGGTGGGGAGGGTGAGAAGTGCATTTAAGAAGAGCTCTAAGGTATGAGGTGTTGAAGTGGCACTTTTACAACAGATGCACTTAGGAATTGCAGGCGGAAGTTGGGATCAGTCTGCGGGAGGAGGAAGAACGGATCACATGAATAAAGATCTGCTACAGGGCAAATTCAGTGTCCTTTAGAGAGAACTGCAGGAGGTCTTGCTGCTGAGCTCAGGAGCAGGTGGGGGAAGGCTGTCTAGCAGGGACCATACTAAATTGGAAAGCAGAGCCGGATGTCCCAGGGAGATGCAGGACCCACCTCCGGCTCTGCCAGGAAAAATGTTACCAAAGTGTATTCATGGCCTGTCCTACCAGGCTTTGGAGTCACAAAGATCCATCGCTTAGCTCTGCTGTCACGAGGGGGACGGGGATGGTCATGGAAGCAGAGCTGATACTGCGGCTTCTTGTTGCCTCATTGTCATTTAAAACTTTCCATCCACAGGCCTGGCCAGAGTTACAGGGATCTGGTATCAGGGCTGGGGGACTGCCCTCCATTCACCACCACCTTCCCCATCTCCTTCAGGTTTCTCTACGCAGGCATCTCCTCCCTTCCCTTCAAGGCTGCTGCGATTGGTTGTGCAATTTCTGTGCTGCACGAGTTTATCGGCCAAGGGGACCAGGAGGATCTAAAAATCCGTTCGGCAGAACTCCATTGCAGAGCCATGTGCCTGGGGTATTGCGTCTGCCCAGAGGGGCTGCTTTTCCCAAATATGTTCCCGGAAGCTCTATGGGAGGATGCCGGCTTTGCTTCTCCCCTCGCTTCTCCTATACTCACAGGGCAAGCAGAACTGTACAGGGGCACAGGAGACACGGGCTGAGCTGGGTGGGCAGCTGCAGTGGGCAGAGGAGGGCAGCGGGCAGGAGAGGAAAGTTAGCCATGGGGAGCACATGTCCCTGAGACTCACTTAAAACCCCGCTCGGCTTTCCAAGGGACCCAGCCCCAACTCTTGTGGAAAAAAATCAAGGCTCCTCACCTACACACAGACACCCAGGTAGCTCTTCCACTCTCCCTTTGATTCAGATGGACTCATTCTCTCCTGGAAACAAGGGAATAAGCCAAACTCATGTTTCTTTTTAAGAGCAAATAAAATTAGAATCACAAAATTGTGTTAGAACTGGCAGGGATCTCAGAGGTTCTCTCTCCTGGAAGTTGCAAAACAGTAACTGGCAAGCATGCTTATTTGACACTCAGAGTATTTATTTGTTATTTTTTTATTCATCTATTTATTCATTTTCATAAGGCTGTTCCCCTAAACAAGGTGTGCTTTCCCCAGGGCTCCACTATCCCCACCCTACACCAGGTCCATTTGCTTTAGCCATTTCCATATCCAGCCGGGCTCTTGGAAACATTTGAACATATGATCCTTGTTCTTGTCCACTTCTCTTGTTTTACAGATGGAGAAACTGAGGGTCCAAGAGGTTAGGTGCTGCACCAAGTACACTAGCTAGTCATTGGAAAGGGTCAGACTTGAACTGGCCTCTTGACTCCTTTGTTCAATGCCATTCTCTTTGCTGAGAGATGCTTTCCAAGTCTTGAAAGTCCAATTTGATCTTGACTTTAACCACCTTCATGGTCTCACTGGACCCTGCCAGGCTACGTGTTTTCTTTCCCTTGCAAACGGGAAATAGTATGAAGAAGACACAGTTAGCCTCTTCTTTCCTGTCTTGTGAGGGTCTCAGGTGATACACAATTAAAATGAGTTGTGAATGATATCAAGTCTGCCTCCTGTACTTTGAGTGCGTCTTCTCCTGGCCTCAGCCAAATCCTTCCCTGCTCTGCCTCTACCTTCCTCAGGCCGCTGTCTGGCCCTGCTCAGCTTCTCCTCTTCTGGAGGATTCTTCTTGTCTCCCAGTCTTGCACAGTCATAGTCTGTTGAGCAGCTGATGTTTCTTCCTGGATGATCCAGTCCCCAGATGTGGGGTTCTTGGGGTTCATGCACTGCCCTCAGCTTCTTAGCCACCTTGCATTCCATTGCCAACCCATAGCTCTTATCCCCTGCATGTCTAGGTTTACTTAGTCTTTTTGCCCAGAGCTCTCTGGATCATACATTTTTAAGAGCAAAAAGGTGCTTCAAATCTTGCTCCTCATAACTTTCAATTTATGAGGGTTTTGAACCTTGTATTCAGAATGGCCTGAAGTGAGACAGACAGAAGAAGCCTACTCTCCTAGGTTTGATGGGTCTTGCGTGACTGAGGAATGTACCCTGCTTTACTACATGATCCCCAAAGTGCTCATAGTGCTGCCACCTCGTGGCTTTCTGGAGAAACTCCCCAACAAACAGGCAAACACATCCATCCATTCCATCCATCATCCATCCATCCATCCATCCATCCATCCATCCATCCATCCAATAAATACTATCCTACAAATAATAGTGACCAAGTCAATCCAGTCTCTGTCTACATGCATTTTACACCCTGGTGGAGGGAGACAGATAATAAGGAAGCAAGTAAATGAATAAGATAATTCCTAAGAGAGATATCGCTATGGAAAAATACAAAACCAGGTGATGTTATAGAAAGTGCTGGGTTTGGGGAGGCTTCTTTAGACTGAATGGTCAAGAAAGGCTTCACTAAGGAGTTGACGTTTGACCTGAAGGATACAAAGGAATGAACCATATGAAGCTCTGAGGCAGAATGTTTCAGACAAACAGAACCACATGTGTAAGAGCCCTAGGGCTAAAATAAGCTTGGGAATTCAGGGAAAGGGAAGAAAGGCCAATGTGGTGAAGCACGGTTACAGAGTTGAAGAGTGGTAGGAGTTGAGATCAGAGAGCTAGATAAGGAGCATGTGCCCTGGGTAAAGAATTTGGAATTTTTCTCTAAATGTAATAGGAAGCCATTAGAGGCTTTTAAGCAAGAGAGTGACATGATCTGATTTATGTTTTAAATGTATTGCTAAGACTGCAAGATTGAATATGGATACTAGGGATACTTGCATCCTCTGCCTTGTTGGCTTTGATAAAGCAAGTCGCCATGTTGAAGAGGACCACACAGTAAGGAACAGATGGGAGCCTCTACCCAACAGTCAACCAGAAATTGAGGCCCTCAGCCCAGTAGCCCACAAAAAACAATCTTGATGACAACATGTAAATAAGCTTGGAAGCAGATCCTTCCCCAGTTAAGCCTTCAGTTGAGACCCCAGCCCTGGCAGACAACTTTATTTTAGCCTTATGAGAGACCCTGAAGCAGAGGACCCAATTAGGCTGTGCCCAAACTCCTGACCCACAGGAACTATGGGATAATAAATGTGCCCGGTTTTAAGTTTGTGTGGCTAAGTTTGTGCAATTTGTTATAAACCAACATTGAAGTAATAGAAAGTGTATGTGTGACTAGTTAATTCTGAATGTCAGAAGCTAATCTTAGTGGGTATCTGGTCAAAAGCAAATTCAAAGTCTGAATATTGGGAGGGTAACACTTTTAAGAAGCATACTGAGAGAGTCTAACTTTCAGTGAATGTAGTGTTTTAATTAGCATCTGTGGGGACAATTCATAGTCAGAATTTATCACTAGTACACAAGAAGACTAAGCAGAGGTTATGGTTTACTTAAGGTCAGCCCCCATGAATTCTTGTTACTGCAGTTCATTAAGTCAGTGATACTTTTGAAGGCTTTACCTCCAAGGCTAAACCACCGTTAAAACTAAAAGTATAAACTGCTGAATCCACTACTGATATGGAAACAATTCAAAGCTTTAGAGGCCCAAAAACCTACTTCTCTAATGGTGGAAATTCAAGAAACAACAAGGAGTGGGGAAGATCTTTTAAGGCCAAGCAAGTATTTTCAGCTTGCCTCATTATCTTCATTCATAAGATCTTAGCCACAAGGCGTGCAGGAGCCTTTTTGGAATAGGCTCATGAAGACAATGAGGGAGTTTATTTTAGGGTTAAAGGTTCTGGACCTAATTCCAATGTTTGTGGAAGGAGGGGTCCACCAGTCCCAAGCGATTTTCCTACACCAGCTGGGTGTCCCACAATTCAACTCGTTTCTGACGCTATCTACCCAGAGACAGCATCACATTCCACAGGTTAAGGGCTCACTCCCACAAGACTGCTACCTTCCCACCTTCAGATGCCAATCACAAGCCCAAGTTGTTAATTGTGCTTCTGACAACAATAGGCTACAGATTGAAGGTTCCTATGATCACCTTTTTGGGTTTGATTAATATGTTAGAGAGGCTCACAGAACTCTGAAAACTCATTTATTTACTAGATTACCAATTTATTAAAAAGAGTATTAAGGGATATGAATCAAAAACCAGATGAAGAGATACATTGGATGAGGTCCCAAACAAAGGAGCTTCAGTCCTTGAGGAGTATGAGGCCTAGTATGGTGGCACATGGAAGCATTCTGTTTCCCCAACCTGGAAGCTCTCTGAATCCCTTCCTTTTGGGTTTTTATGGAGGCTTCATTACATAAGCATGATTGATTAAATCATTGACCATTGGTAAATGGTTCAACCTCCAGCCCCTCTTCCCTCCCTGGAAATTAGGGGGTGGGACTGAAATTCCCACCCCTCCATTCATAGTTGGTTCCTCTGGCAACCAGCCTCCATCCTTAGATGCTTCCCAAAAGTCACCTCATTAACATAACCCCGTTGTGGTGGAAAGGGGCTTGTTATGAACAACAAGACATCCATTTCATTTTATGGCTCTGAAGTGATTTTAGGAACCGAGGACAAGAAACCAAATATCATAATAAAAGATGCTCCCATTGCTCATATATCTCAGGAAATTTCAAGGGCTTCAGGAGCTGTGAGCCAGAAACTATGGATGATGACCAAAGTATATGAGAAATATAGTTTTTATAAATCACAATATCACAAGGGTTCTGGAAACAGACTCAGTGACAGTAATGGACCCTGTAGGCATAGCCAACTGACTAATGTCCAGCATCCTAAGGGGCATGTTAGTTTCTGGCTTGGTTAAGACTATAGTGACCCCAATCACACTGGGCAGCTGCTCATGGATTAGAGTGAGGGATGATGGAGTAGGTCAGCAGCCAAAGCTTAAGGTTTGGTGACAGGGTCCAGTCCTTTAGAATACGAACACAAGTGATGTGTGTCAGGTCCTAGCTATTGTTTGTGTACTGTCTTTGAAAGGGAATATGGTGGTTGGGATACAGGTTACAAGGAGCTGGCTAAGATAAAGGCTATCATTTGCTGTGGCATAAGATAATAACCATAGGATTTCAAAATTTACCATCAAAAATAGAAATTCTAAACAAGATACTGACATTGATTCATATCCTCAATTCACATACATAGTATATGTATATTTATAAATCTTATAAATGTACCTACTACTATCTAATCTATATTTGAAACAAAGTAAAACAGTAGAAGTAAAGTAAAACAAATAAAAGTGAAGGAGTCAGTGAAATAGAAGAAAGGGAAAGAGAGAACTAACAATGATTGAGGACCTACTGTGTGCAAGGTACTGAATAGTTACCTCACATTTTTAAATCCCAAAATAACCTTGTAGGGCTAAGTGCTTTACCAAAAAACCTCCATGTTCAGGGCCTTAACAGAATAAATATTCATTCTTTTTCTCACGCAAAATTCTCAATGCTCCTGTACCAGTGTGGCTTTCCTGGGCATCTTCCAAACAGTGACTCAGGGATCCAGCCCTCTTCATTCTTAGGACGCTGTCACCCTTGGTACCATGTGACCTCCAAGGCTGCCAAAGAAGAAGAAGAGAGTATAGGGAAGACATACAGATCAAGCATTTGACCTGGAAGTGACACAGATTACATCTGCTCACATTCCCTTAGCCAGAACCAGTCATGTGATGCTACCTAGATGCAAGGCAGGCTGGGAAATGTAGTCTTTGGCTTGGCAGTCACTTCTCAGCAACAATTCTGCACCTGGAAGGGGGCATAAGTCTTTCAGGGTCCACTAATTGTCTCTGCCCTGGGTTTCCAATAAGAAAATAGGCTCAGAGAAGCTGCTCAGAGAAATTGCACAAACCTTATAAGTAACAAAGGCAGCATTGGAACATTGGAGAGAAAACTGTCAAAAATACTGATCTGATGTGACAAATTCTCTAAGGCCTTTGGATTTCCTGGTCTCACAATTCCCAGGCAGATTTGATTAAGAGTAGGGGCTCTCGGCTGGCCCAGTGGCTTGGCGGTTAAGTGCGCGCGCTCCGCTACTGGCGGCCCAGGTGGCGCGCACTGAGGCACCGCTTCTCCGGCCATGCTGAGGCCGAGTCCCACATACAGCAACTAGAAGGATGTGCAGCTATGACGTACAACTATCTACTGGGGCTTTGGGGGAAAAAAAAGGAGGAGGATTGGCAATAGATGTTAGCTCAGGGCCGGTCTTCCTCAGCAAAAAGAGGAGGATTAGCACGGATGTTAGCTCAGGGCTGATCTTCCTCACAAAAAAAAAAAAAAAAAAAGAGTAGGGGCTCGTAAGTCATATTGTCTTGGTTTCCAGCTTGGTGCCATCACTTATTAATTGCGTGATAGTGGGCAAATTGCTTCTCCTCTCTTAGGCTTGGTTTTCTCATTTATAAAGTAGACACAATAATAATATCTATATCAAATGCTTTTTGTGAGAATTAAATGAAGAACTGAGTAGATTGGTGTTTGGCACATAGTCAGGGCTAAACGTTACCTATTACTGTTGCTGCTGTTTTGATCTATCAGTTCCATTTTGGGTTAATCTGCCTCAGTATTGGAGCCCTCCGTTCTGCCACTTCGTACTCAGTCATGATCTGCTACTGTGCTCCGCCCACCTCTACCACACAGCTTCCTCTCTTCTCCCTGAGCTCTAGGCCACTGGAATAAGGTTCTCTTTCCTCAAGAATATTTGTAATATTTAGCCAAATGACCAACCACTTTCTTTCCTCTGGAATAGAGTGGTATCTTGAGCCATAATTATCTCACCATCTTAGCAGTCTTGCCCTGGCTTCGGCACAACAAAGATTTTCTCATTATACCTGTTCTGAAATAATTATACAGGATTGTTGTATGATATGCATATATTTTATTCTACAAATGGCTGACTTTTAAGAGTAATCAAACCAATAATGCTGTTTATTAAAGCTATAAAATACATTGGGATTCAGGCATACCTGAGGACAAAGAGAACAAACAATTCCAATTTGTACCAAAGAATTCAGGCTAATAAAAGGAAAAGACTCTCCTTTTGACCTCTAATCCAGTGGCTGTTTATGAGGATAATGTACAACAGACACTTTATTTTCTCCCGTCACCTTTCCTGGGTAGAAAAGGCCTAATGTTGAATTTTAAATGTTAAAGAGGTCATTCATAATTAACTTGCATGCTAGGAATTTTCCAAGTGAATGTCACATGCTTCCAGTGTCACTGACCTACTCCCCCTGTGTCTACATACCCCAAGAAACACAATGGACTGGCCACAAGTGGACACCATGGGGCCAAGAAATAACTTTTCCTTCACACCGTGATCTCCCTTGCCATGGGGCATTGCATGGTATCCATTGTGGGCTCACAACACTGGACCATTGTAGGCTATGCACAGGGCCCACTTCTTGGATTCAAAGGTCATCCTGAATGACATTGGGACCTCTTCCCAAATTCAAGGACTCACGAACATCCCATGTCACTCATACGCCTCCAAGAACTAGAGTCCAGAGTCTGGGCTCTCATTCCAGTGCCCTTTCTTCTAATCCAAATTTTCTTTCTAACTAAGTAGTTCTGGGGATACTTCCTTGTGTTTCTGAGTGTGACTTGATGAATCCTTAAGACTTTAGTGCAAGAAATTGCATTGGAAATTGCCTAGTCCCAATTCCCCATCCTGAGGAAGTAGAGGCTTTAGTTTTCTTTATTAATTAAATGGAATAATGAAACATTCTCTCAGACCATCATGACATAAGAGGAGATCCTAAAGCAAACCACAAATATTATTGGACAATTGTGTTTTGGGAGAGCAGTTTAGCAATATATATCAAGATAGAAAAAGGTACACACACATTGACTCAGTAATTAAACTTCTAGAGATTTCCCTACATCCTAAATCTTCTTTTTATAATAGTGAGAAAAAAACCTGATAGCAACCCTAATATTCCTCTTTATGAGAGTGGTTAAACAAATTATGGCACACCCTTCCAATGGAGCATTGTCCAGCCATTGGAAAAATAAAGTAGATATGGGGAAAAAATTAATGCATAAGAAAATGTTAGTAGAGGCTATTGTGGGAAGACAGAATGAAGACAGAAGAAGGGTGTACAGGAAAGTTGTCACTTTTCTTTTACACATTTTATATTGTTTTACTTTTCTTACATTGTGAAAATTTTTCATTTAAAAAAATAAGCAAGAATTATCTAGTGGAGATATGTGCCATTTTTTCATTTTATACGTTTGTATATTTTTTAAAAACCTAATAAATTATTATTTTTATAAATAATATAAATGAATATAATTCATTGTAGAAGCTTTTGAAAATACAGATATTCACTCATAATTCTACCCCCCACTGCTTACATTGTATCATATGCCTGTTCAACCTTTTCATTATGCATAATTTTATATATTCAAATACCATGTAGTTTTTTTCAATGAAAACATGATCACATTGTAAATACCTTTTTACAACTTAAATATCAACTTTCCATGACATTAAATAATCTTTTACAACATAATTTTAATGATTGCAGGGTATTCAACTTTCTAGATAGCTTATTAGGTCAGATCTTAGTTGTTGCATATTTAAAGCGTTTTCAGGATTTTTTTTTGTTCATTTAGTTTTTTGTCTTGTTTTGGTGCTATAAATACATATTCATATTTTTTGCCTCCCCAGGATAAAATCTTAGAAGTGGATATACTGGTCAAAGTGTCTGCATGATTTTAAGCTTCTGATAAATATTGCCAACAAATTTGAAAGAACTCTAAATTCTACCGAATTACACACTAGTAGCAAATGAAGATTTTCATTCGCCATCATCCACACTACGCAGTATAAAGGATGCTTTCAATGATCACGAGAATCCTTATAAATTCAGTTACGTTTGCAGGGCTTTGTATCATAAAATACGAAAAATGACTCCTATCTACCTTTAGAAATGCAGTAAATGCTAGAAAAGATAAGCATGCATAGTTAGGAAAGACCCCATTTTCAATCATTCATTCCATCTGCACTAATTGAGTGTCAGGCTCTATTTTAGCAGCTGGGGATACAACAAGGGACAAGACCTCAACTAAGCAAATAGGGTATTTTAGAAAATAGTTAGAGCCAAGTGAAATAAAGAAAGAGGATGGGATGGAAACATGGGAAGGTGCCAGGAGAGCCACATTAGAAAGTCCGGTCAGGGAGGGCCTCTTTGAGGAGATTATGAAAAGGGGCCAGGAACGTGAAAATGTGGAGAAAGTGCATTCTAGAAAAGGAGATTGGAAATGAAAAGGTCTTGAGGTCACAGAAAAAGTGCTTAATTTTGGTGGGTCAGAAAAATTGTCATTTTGTCTACAGCAAAGTGAGCAAAACTGACAATGAATGAAGATGAGGTTAGTGTGCTGGGCAGGGAGGGTGGCAGGGGGCTTTGTAACTCATGGTAAGAAGAGCAGATTTCATTTCAAGTGTAATAAGAAACTATTAGCAGGTTTTTATCAGTGTAGTGTAGCATTATTTTTTTTTTAAAGATCTCTAAAGCTACTGGGTAGAGAATGGATTGCAGGGGATGGGTGGTCGAGTGGAAGCTGGGAGACTCAGTCAGAGGACATTGCAGTAGTTTATACAGTGAGAGTAGCTGAGATGGAGAAAAGCCAATGGATTCAAGATATATTTTGGAGGCAAAATTGATAGCACATGGTTATATATGGAACGTGGGAAGTGAGAGAAAAGGAAAAATTGGGCATGACTCCTGGGTTTTTACCTGAGAAACTGATTTAATGAAGTAGCTATTTACCTAGAATGAAAAGATTGGGTGGAGGACAGATTTGACAGTGGATTTGGGGAGCCAGAATTCTTATTTGGGATGTGTTAGGTTTGATATTTTTCTTAGGCATACAAATTCGAGTGCCAAGTTGACAGCAGACATGTCTCTGGAGTTGAGAAGCCATAAAAGAGGTGGTGATCAGTGAGCATAAAGAGGATATTTAAAGCCATGCGTCTAGATAAGATCATCAAGGAAGAGAGTGAGAAGAGAAGAGGAGTAGGGGGGACGAGAGGAGAGAAGAGGAGAGGAGAGGGGTGTGGAGAGGAGGAGAAGTGAGCAGAGAGGAGGAGAGGAGCAGAGGGGAGTAGAGGAGAGCATAGGGGAGGCACAAAACTGAGTCTGGGCCACTCCAGGATTCTGGGTGGAGCTGAGGAAGAGGTGCCATGAAGGAGATGAGAAGGAGCAGCCAGGGGCATAGGAGGATCACTAGAAAGGTTTGACACCACAGAAATCAGGAGAAGACCAGGCGTCAAGAAGGAGGGAGTGTCTGACTGCCTGCAGTGCTGCTCTCAGTGCCAGGACTGGAGCACACCGACTGCTGGGGATGTGGAAGAAGCCTCTGGTAGCTAGCAGAGAGGGGCAGGTAGATGAGTGGCCGGCAAGCTGAAATTGTCAACTGAAGTTTGGAAAGATGTGTGAGACTAGAACCACGGTCCTACAACAGTCAGCTGGGGAGTGTGCCTCTGCATTGCATTTTTTACATTAACTTTTTATTGCAAATGATAACAGACACGCATGGAGAAAAGAACAGGAAAGGGCTACATATCTACTTAAACAAATGATTATAAAGCAGACACCTGACTAACATCCATGCAGGTCAAGGCCTAGAGCAACACCAGCTCCCAGAGTCCCTGCTGTGAGCCTCTCTCTTCCACCCGGATGTAACCAGCCTCCTGACGCTGGGATTGGCATTTCCTGCTTTCCTTTTATACTGTTACCACAAAGTATGCATCCTTAAACAACATAGTTTAGTTTTGCCTGATTTTGAACAATACGTAAAAACAATGACACTGTATGTATTTTGGAGTTTTGCTTCTTTTCCTTAATATTACGTTTTGAATGCTCATCTTGCTGCAGAGAGTTGTAGCTTGGTCTTCTTCGTTGTTGTATAGTATTTTGGTTGTTGGATATACCGCGTTCTCTCTGCCCGTTCTACTGGTGATTCCAGTTGGTGGCAATTTTGAGCAGTGCTATTCTGAGTGTCTGTGCCCATGTCTGTGTGTTTCTCTAGGCCATATGCCTATGAGTAGAATTGCTGCATCACAGAGCACTCCTGCCTTCAGCTTTAGGAGACAGTGGCAAACTGTTTCCAAAGGGCTTTTACTGACTTATACTCCCGCCAGCAGGGTATGAGAATCTCTCTTGCTCCACATCTGTACCCCCTTGGTACTAATGGATTATATATTTTTTTGCCATCAGATATGTGTGCAAAGATATTTTATTGTGAATTTATTTTTCATTTTCTAACCTCTAATTTTTATTTGTTGGTCACTTGGGTTTTTCTTTTTCTTTTGTTTTTTTTTTTGGTGAGAGTCTTGGTCTAGTCTTTGTCAGTTTTCCTGTGGGTTTTCTATCTTTTTTTATGTTGATATGTATTCTAGATACCAATTCTTTGTTGATTATGTGCGTTATGAAATACTATTTTGTGTTTTCACTCTTTCTGTGATGTCTTTTAATGAAAGAGAAGTTTAAAATTGTACCATCTTAAATAAAATTGCTCCAAAGAGGTAGGAAAATGCATGGCTGGGAAAATCTGTCTGAGCCTTAAGGTGCCAATATCTTTGGCATCCTTGGGTCTCTGGAGTCCTCTGGAGTGCTCTAAAATGAGGCAAGGGGGGCGCTTGCGGATGTCCCATTTAAGAATGGGGAAGTCGACTTTGCTGTTTAGATCTAGAGCCCTGTGCTCATGAGGAAACCCTTGCAGGTTGCAGATTTGGGCAAGCCCATCTTAACGATGACAAGCTTGACAATTGCTCTTGTCGGGCACTGAAAAAAATAAGGGGGGGGGGTAAAATAAGATGCCAAGGCAGTTTCCTTAGCAAAAATTATGCAGGTTTGCCTTTTCCTTTCCTTTGAAAAGAATACTTGAAGCTGTAGATTGTGGGAGAGGGAAAAGAGCCTTTTCTTCATAAATGTCAACAGCTATCAGCAGGCCTTAGTTAAAGATAAACCCTCTAGAGAAGGTGTGAGAGGGGTGCCTCCACCCTCGCTCCATCTGTGGGACAGTCCTCTCACCTGTTCACTCTGAATCATGAACCTCCACCCCCACCATCACTTCTCAGTCTGTCTGACCAAATCCAAACCTATTTCCTCCCACTTCCAAGTCACTGCCTGCCATTGAAACCCATGGAGGCGCACTCTAGCTGGCATTTGGTTCTGAATTAATACATATTAATGGGTGGTAATACATTTCTACCAGTGCATATATTTACTTGAAATACAATTTTCAATCTAATGTATTTTATTCACATCACTGCATGGTAACTGCATCCAGAATAATATCTTTAGTGATTATTCATTACTCAAATAATATATCGGCACCAAACAGCAGCTTTTAAGTGGCTTCAGATTTTTCTTTCCTTTAAATTGAACATGTTATTATTACACAGATAGAATAATTCCATTATCCACACTAACTGAAGACTACAGCTTTCCAAGAGGCTCTGTCACAAAGCCTGGTTCAGGTGGGATCCAGGACCTTTCTCTGATGGGAAGAGGGGTGGAGGGAGTATCAAACCGGTTTTGGGGAAAGGTGTTGCTTCAGATGTGAGTACAGATGTGGGGTGAACAGATGTAGCAGAGAGCAGGTGAGCAAGTTGGGTGTGGCTCAAAGCAAAACGTGTGTGCTCTCTAAAACAACAAGTGAAGGTAAGAGTAGAGGTGTCTTTTGAAAGCTGTGAATGAGTGTGTGTGTGTGTGTGTGTGTGTGTGTGTGTGTAAGAGAGAGAGAGAGAGAGAAAGAGAGGAGAAATAGCAAGAAATAATGCAAGAAAACCCCTGGGATTACAGAGTGACATAGTAAAGCATCGCACTCCATGTAGAAACTTCAGGATAAGCTGTCATGACCTGCTGAAAGCCAGTGTCATTTCTCAGAACACGAGAGAGAACCAGGAAACATTGATTGAGCATCATTTCTATCACGTATCCCATTAATATTTTTCCTAAGTGATACTTACTATTGTCCGCATTTTCTCAGATTAGGAAACTGAGGCTTAATTTTAGTCACCCCTAGTCTATACCTAATAAGTGCAGGAAAGAAAGTTTGACCCCAAATCCATGTACTTCTAAATCGGGTGTTCCTTGCACTGCATTCGGAATTGAGTGGTGGTTGAGTATTAACTGTTCAATCCCAGTCTCATCACTGACACTTGCAAGATGTAAGGCCTTGGGAAGATTGCTCGACTGGATGATGACCATTTTCCTATAGGAATTTTGTGAGGTTTCAGTGAGATTGAGCACATCAAGGGTCCAGGATCATAAAGAACTGTTCGTTTATTGGAAATCTGTCCTTTCGTCCCACTCCATGATCTTGGGACAAATTGTTGGGTGTTTCAAAGGAGCCTTTCCTCCATGCACCGTGAAATCTTGTGAAACCGTGCCTGTTCTGGTCCCTGGATCCGCTCCCCTACCCCAGTCAGGCTAGAACTGACCTAGACTGGCAGCCTTCCTTTGCACTTAGCGTTAGCGCTTTGGAAGGCAGAAGCGGTGAAGCTTACTGGCTACTAAACCCCACAGAAGCAACTTAAATCATCTTCATTGTTTCATAGTTGTTTTCACATTAGGCTCACCTGGGAAATGCTTAAAAAATAAGAATGCTGGGAGCTCAGGTGATTTTAATGTTCTATTGTTCTACCAGGGCTGATAATCACTGGTCTAGAAATGGAGTTAGGATTGAGTCTACAGACGGGAAGATCAATAAGGCAAACCTTAGGGACTAATGTGTAACAGGGATGGGAAGCTGAGCGCAGCCCAAAATCCAGTCTTTGCCCTGGTGGCCCTGAGTCCCTGATCCAGGTGAAAGCTGTGTTGCCACATCCAGGTGCTACGTCAGGGGCTGAGAACAGGGGAAGAGTCACAAATTGTCTAATGTTGCCAAGAGGGAACCAAAGACATTGCAATTTTCTTTCCTCTTTTTGACCTAGCTTTTCCTTCTTTTCTTTTTCCAATTTCCTATGCAGATTTAAAAAAAAAAATTTTAGTTTTTAAATTATCCTATAGTAAAATTGACTTTTTGGTACATTCTAAAGATCTTAACACATGTACAAATTCATGTAACCACCACAACTGGAATACAGAATAGTCACTCCAAAAAAACTGCCTCGTGATATCCATTTGTAGTTGCATCCTCCTCTGACCCCAGCTGTGGCAACCTGCAATACACTCTCCATCTCTGTAGTTTGTCTTTTCAAGAATGTCATTTAAATGTAAGTACAATGCATCTAAGCTGTTGAGACTGGCTTCTTGAACTCATTATAATGTCTTTGTGATTCATCCAAATTGCTATGTATATCAACGATTTATTCCTTTTTACTGCTAAGTAGTATTCCATTATATGGATGCACCACATTTTGTTTATCTACCCATAATTGAAGGACATTTGGATTGTTTCCAGTTTTTGGAAATTATGGATAGAGTTTCTATAAACCCTTGTGTACAAGTTTTTGTGTGAACATAAGTTTTCATTTTCTAGGGTCTTATGGTAAGTGTGTGTTTAACTTTATGAGAAACTGACAAACAGTTTTCCAGAGTGACTGTATCGTTTTGCATTCATGTCAGCAAGGTATGAGAATTCTACTCGCTTCACATCCTCTCCAACACTTGATATCTTTGTTTTGTGTTAGTAATTCTAGTACGTGTGTAGAGGTATCTCATCATAGTTTGAATTGTCACTTTCCTAAGGGCTAAAGATGTTGAAAATCTTTTCATGTGTTTCTGTCATGCTGAAATCATCTTTGGTGACGTCTCTGTTCAAGTCTTCAGAACATATTTTAAAATGACTGTGTTTGCTTACTACTGAATCTTGAGAGTTCTTTATACGTCCTAGATACAACTCCTGTGATGTGTGATTTGCAAATATTTTCTTGCAGTCTGTAGCTTGTCTTTCCATTCTCTTAATAGTATCTTTCATCAGCAAGATTTCTTAATTTTAAGGAAGATCAATTTATCAATTTTTCTTATATGGATTATGTTTTTGGTGTTATATTTACGAATTTTTTGCCTAACTTCAGATCATGAAGGTTTTCTCCTATGTTTTCTCTGAAAACTTTTGTTTGACACTTAGATTTATGATGCATTTAAGGTGTGAGATTTAGGTTAAAATTCTATTTTTTTTTTTTTGCCTGGAGGTGGTGTCCAATTGTTACTACATCATTTTTTGTGTGTGTGTGAGGAAGATTAGCCCTGAGCTAACATCTGTTGCCAATCCTCCTCTTTTTTGCTAGGGAAGATTAGCCCTGGGCTGACATCTATGCCCGTCTTCCTCTACTTTATGTGGGACGCCACCACAGTGTGGCTTGACAAGTGGTGCATTGGATGCATTCGCATCCACACCTGTGAACCCTGGACCACCAAAGTGGAGTGCACGAACTTAACTGCTACGCCACAGGGCTGGCCCCACCACATCATTTTTTTTTAAACACAACACTTTCCCCATTAAAATGCTTTTGTACCTTTATCAAAAACCAATTGGCTATATTTGTATAGGCCTATTTCTGGACTCTGTATCTTCTATTGCCCTGTGTGTCTATGTGTCTATCCTGTCACTGAAAACACACTCCCTTGATTGTTGTAGCTTTATAGGAAGTCTTGAAATTGGGTAATGTAACTCCTCTAACTTTATTTTTCTTCAAAATTGTTTGGGCTATTTTAGTTTCTTTGCCTTCCTGTATAAATTTTAAAATCAGCTTCTCTATATCTACAAAAAACCTTATTGGGTTTTGATGGGAATTGCATTAACTCTGAAATAAATTTGGGAAGAATGAATATCTTTACTACTTTGAGTCTTTTAATCCATGAACATGGTATTTTTCTCCATTTACTTAGATCTTTGCTTTCTTTCACCAGTATTTCGTAATTTTCTGGCAGTGGATCTTGTATGTTTTGTTTCATTTTTAGAGCTACTGTAATAGCATTTAAAAAAATGTTTCCAATTTATATTGCTAGTGTACTGAATCACGGCTAATTTTTGTGTGGTGATCTTGTATTATGTGACCTTGCTAGGCTCACTTATTAGTTCAAAGTGGTTTTTTTCCTGTAGATTCCTTGGAATTTTCTAAGTAGATCGTCATGTTGAATTCAAACAGGCACACTTTTATTTCTTAATTTCTCATCTGTAGGCTTTTTATTTTTTCCCATTATGCTAATTACAAATTCCAATTCTATGTTAAATAAGACCAGTGGGATTGGAAATTCTCTTCTTCTTAATCTTAGGAAAAGTAAGAAAATATTCAGTCTTTCACCCATAGGTTTTTTGTGGATGCTTTTCATTAGGTTGAAGAAGTTTCCTTCTATTTCTAATCTCTTTAGGGTTTATATCATGAGTGGATGTTGTGTTTTATTAACAATCTTTTCTTTTTCTGCATCAATTGATATGAATCTGTGGTTCATCTTCAGACTTGGTACAGAAAATGGTGAATTACTATTTCATAGGTTTTAGAATATTGATCTAGCCTGGGATCATTCCTGGAATAGACACTACTTGGTTGTGATACATTAGTCTTTGTATATATTGATCTATTGATTTGCTTATTTTTGTTGACAATTTTTCATATCTATGTTCATGAAGGATATTGATATGTATTTTTCAATATTGGCACAGTCCTTGCTTTTTGTTTCAGAGTAATGCTTGTCTTATAAAATGAGATGTAAAATATTCTCTCTTCTATTTTCTGGAATAGGTTGTATAGAAATGGTGTTACATCGTCTTTAAATGTTTGGTAGAATTTTCCAGTAACCATCTGGGCCTGGCATTTTTTCTTTGGAAGGTTTTTAACTACAAATTCAAAGTATTTAATAGTTATAGAAATATTCAGGTTATCTATTTCATCTTGGTTGAGTTTTTGTACTTCATACTTTTTGAGGAATTGATCCATTTTATCTAATTTCTCAAATTTATGTGCATAGAGTGGATTGTAGATTATGTTTCCCTTATTAATTACCCTTTTAGTGTCTGCAGTGATATCTTCCGGTTCATTCAAAATTCAGTGGTAATTTGTGTCTTTTCTCTTTTTTTCTTTGTAAATCTTGCTAGAGTTTTATCAATTTTATTGAACTTTTAAAGAAACCAGCTTTCGGTTTCATTTATATTTTCTATTGTTTTTATGTTTTCAATTTCATTTCTTTTTTTTTTTTTAATAAATGGATTTTTATTAAGGATTTCAAGGGAGTTGAGGAAGGGGATTTACACTAGACACTCTGCGGCAACTTATAAACCTTATAAAATTCCCCTTTACGCCCCTGCTCTTTCCTCAAAAACACTTTTATTATTATTAGGCAACATTGACTCATGACATTATACAGATTTCAGGTGTTCATCATGATACTTCCATTTCCAATTTCATTTATTTCTGCTTTTATCTTTGTTATTTTCTTCTTTCTGCTTGCTTGAGTTTAATTATCTCTTCTTTTTCTAGTTTTCTAATGTGGAAGCTTAGCTTATTGATTTGAGACTGTTCTTCCTTTTTAATATAAGTACTTAGTGCTGTAAATTTCCCCGTAAGCACTGCTTTAGGTGAGTCTTACATATTTTGATGTGCAGCATTTTCAGTTTTGTTCTCTCTGTAGATTTTTATGTCCTGTTTTCCACAGACTTATTACATTTTAAGCTATTAGGATCCATGATGGAGTCTGAAACTGTGCTTTGCCAGAGCACACGATGCTGACACGCACCACCACCAGCGCGTTCATGCCCCGTCCTTCATTCACTCCTTCACCCGCTGCACAGATGTTCACTGAGTGTTGGCTATAATCCAGGCACTGTTCTAACCACTGCAGACACAGTGCTGAGCAAAACTGACGAGAATTCCTGCCCTTTTGGAGCTTACATCTGCATGGGAAGATAGATAATAAACAAAAATACAGTACAATTTAGGTAGTGATACGTGCTGTGAAGGGACTTACTAAATTTCATCATTCCATTTACTAGGAGTGCAGTTTTAGACAGAGAGGTCAGGAAAGACTCTGAGGAGGTGTCGTTTGAAGAGAGACCTGAGTGAAGCAAGGGGGCTATGCTCAGTGATGTGAAGAGCCTTCAAGGCAGAGACAACAGCTGGTGCAAAGGCCCAGGGGCAGGTATTAGAAATGAACAAAATAATAAGTAAAGAGTAAAAGGATGAGGAAGTATGGTAATAGTTAGGGAGTATATTTCTGAATTGTTCAGTACAACCACCAGCAGCTAATTCTCACCCACTCTAATCCAAGTGGGTCTCAATCTACCTAGGGAACTTATTAAAAGTTGCTGAGTTCCATCCCTAATAATTCAGATCCAGGTAGGGCTAGTTGGTATCTAGTGGTCTGGATTTCAGTCAAGTATTCCAGGTGAGTCTGGTGCAGGGAGGTCCTTGGACCACCCTGGGCATACCCCCGTTTCTCAACTTCACTCTGTCATTTGGAATTTCTCAAGGCCACAAATGAGAGGGCAGCGTGATATGGTCACTAGGCTGAGACAACAGTAGCCACTTCATGCAGCCAGACGGGTAGGCCCATAACATATATCCCTCTTCCCCACTCGGAAGGTCCAGCCTCATTTATTATGGCGGCTATCACGGTGTGCTCTCCTGGGAGAGGAGAGACTGACAGCGCTGTTATGTTTTTCACAGTCTGGAAGCATTGGCTGTTTGAATCACAGCATCTTATTTGAAAGAAAAGAAATGTGTCCCTTGCAAGAGAAATAAAAACAAACAAATAAATAAACAGACAAGTCCAGATTGCAATTAGTTAGTAGCAAAATAATTAGTGACAACACCGCCTCCGGGCAGGAGCTGGAGCAAACCTCTTCATTTTGATGTTGAGGCACTGACCCCACTAAATGCTTATTATTCCTTGTTTTCCGGAAGCCTCGTTGATACTGCACTGCCGAGACCTCGGGGACCTGCGATAGCTATTTCCACACGCTTTACAGGGAGAACGGAGCCCAGTTGCTTGGGAGATTAATTAACTTGTCAGACAATTAAGCAGACAGGCCGTAATCGAGGTTTCCATTTCATAATTGATTTATCACTTTGTATCTTCTTGAGTCCCAGGGCTCAGAATGGAGGGACTGCTGTGCAGGGAAACCTTTCAGAGAATGGCAGGAGGCTGCGGGGAGGACTGGAGGGGAGCTCCTCCTGGTCCTGCACGCACCACGCGGTCCAGCCTGGCTTCTGACACAGTGAGAATTTCATTTTCTGCCTTCTAGTAGCACTGGCCAGATAGTCCCTGCTAGGTCCTCAGAGCCTCGCCCGGTCTAGCATTGTCTGAAGAAGCAAAGACTCCAAGGAATGTCCACAGGGAACACCTACAGTTCTAGGGCCACCCTCCTCTGTGATGAAAGTGACTAAAGAAATGTCACACATTATTAATTCATTCTGAGATGGAGACTCAAGTCTGCCTTCACTGTTTTCAATGAGACATCACGAGTTCCTTCTGGGAATCTGCACCCCCGATAGCATCCACTCCTGACTGTGGTGTGCAGCAGAATGCTGGCTGTTTCCTATCTTCAGTGTGCATCAGCATCATTGGGGAACTCATCAGGCAAGATGCGTCACCAGCCCCACCCCAAAGATTCCACCTTAGGAGGTCTGGAGTGGGCTTCGGAATCTGCCTGTTGGACTAATCCCCCAGGTGATTTTATTGCGGGTAGTCCAAAGATCTCGTGATTAGATCAGAATAGATTCCCAAACTGCAGGTGTGGTTTGGGGGCCATTGCCACCGAGTGTCCTGTAGCAGAGGCTAGGAGACAATCAGCACATGTTTTATAAATGCAGTTGGACGCCAGCATGGGGGCCCTGGGAGCCTGGTGCCGTCTAGACTGATCCCTTTAGCGATGCTTCAGGTAGCCCAGATCTAAAAGCAGGAGTAAGTTTCTTCTCTCTTTTGGATTTCCTTCGTGGTGCTTGTGGACAGGTTTGTTGTAGTAGTGTGTGTGTGTGCATGTGTGCATTTTGGTTGCATTTCCATGCATTTTGGTTTCATTTATTATTTCTCTAAATCTCATAAATTATTTTTTCAGACAAGGCATTCTATACATATTCTTTTCCCCCCACTTTACCCTCATTCTCACCTCTCTCCCAGCCTTCACTCCCAGCTATGTCCCTAGACTTCTAAAGCAAATGTGCTCTGTCATACTCTCTGAAGTCCTGCAAAGTGTCATCAACCTAAGGCCTCAGGCTTCAATAATAAGCTTAGAGAAGGGGGCTTCGTTTAGGGAGCTGTGTCTACTGTAGTCTACTTCCTGTTAGGAAGCTCGTACCATGTCCAGAGTCTGAAAGAATTACTTTCTATACCACATAACAAGAGTAACTTTTATTCATTTATTTGCTTCAAAGCAAATGGTTTTTAAATAAAGCATTACAGATATTGCAGAAGCCTTCTTCTCCCCAGCCCTCTCTCCTACGGCAGCCATTGTCCTGAAGCTGATGTGTAGCAGATCTGTCCCAACCTTGTTTTCTCTCTGTTTACCTCCTATGTATATGCATCCATAAGCAACACATCCTATTGTTTTCTAAATTGTTTCTAATTTATACAATGGCATTCTTTACCTATCATTCAGCAGCGCTAACCATTATCCTTCAACTTGCTTTTTGTTCTAAACATTATATTTTCAAGACCTATCCTTTTTTGCTTCTTGGACGTCAAGCTCATTCCTTTCAGCTCTGTAGAGCATTCCTTCATCTGAGCCTGGCAGTTCCCTATTCAGGTCCTCCATGTCGTGGCCATTGCTTCACCAATTAATGCAATACTCTAGTGACCACCCCCGCTATTTACGTCTCCTCCATGTGCACACATGCAAGGCCTTCTTCTGGATGAGTACCTAGGGGAAGAATTGCTGAGCCTTAGGATATGCGTGGTTTGAATTAGACTTGATTAGACATTGCCAAATTTCTCTACTCAGTGATTGTACCAATATATAAGGATGAGAGAGTTACCTTTTCCATGTCCCCCCCCCCAAGAAAAACTTACTATTGTCTAATTATATAAATTTCCACCAAGTACAGTTTTAGTCTCCCACCAACCAGAGTTGGGAGGGAATCATAGACTCTTCTTTTCACAAGTTTTCATAGAAGGACCTAGGCTTAAACGAACAACCCACAGAATGAAGAGTGAGATGAATTTAAACTTAGGGAATTCAGTTCCCAAAGAATGTGTTCTAAAAACACAATAAAACCTCAATTATTGAGCTCTCCTTAAAAAGCATACAAATCAGTATAAAGGCAAAAAAAAATTAGAATCTACTTTTAATTGCAGCAGTTTGAACCAATGGCAAATAAATATAAATTATAGGTTGCTGGGTCTCAACTATCCCAAATCCTTTGTTTTGGGACATATGTGAGGCATAAATACAAGCCTAGCATGAAAGTAAGGTCATTTGTACATGGTGCCTGTCTTTTATGGGCACTGCTAAAATTGTAAATACTCAGTTCTGCATTGCCAGTCATCTCCCTTTCCTTTGTAGGTTGCTTAACCAATCTCCCACGACTACTTTCCCTACTGTACACTTTATTTTTCTTTCACTGAACATGCAAAGATAAACTTGAGGTCAGTCCTCATTTGAATTATTATGCTGTCTGCACTTGAGGAGCCCATATTAATGAGGACTTGTAGAAACTGAATAATTGATGCATGTGTATTTCTGAGCTTAATTATCAGCAAAACTAATTCTCTTCTTTCTTTCTTTTCACTCTGTTTTTATAGATATGGCCTTAGTGGCTGCTCTGAAGGTCACACAGCCAGACTAGCCACAGGAAGGCTAAGAATGTAGGGCTCACTTGATCATCTTGTCCCCCAAAGTTAACTAACAATGTCCAGCTGTGTATCTAGATAAAATTCAACTAGTTATAGATGCTCTTTTATAAGAAAAGCACTAGGCTACAGCTAGGCCTATGCAAAGCTGATAAAAATGATGTCTCTTTCCTCCAGACATTCACCACCTGGTGGGAGTGACAGAGCACACATAAATACCTCTAATACCAGCAAGATTGGGATTGAATGAAAAGTGAACCTGGAGACTGTAATGAAATAGCCACTGAAACTGTCCTCCATTCTCTGAAGAGGAAAATTTAAAGCCAGTGAAAGCACTTTGTAATACGCAGAGCACTAGATGAATGTAATGCAGTATGTCTCCACGGAGAGATGAGGTCAAAATGTAGATGGTCAGGCCCCACTCCTCAAAACAACTAACTTACAATCTCTAACTGGGGCCTGACAATCTGCGTTTTTAGCCAGTTTCCCTGGATCAGCGGTTCTCTGGCTTTCCTTGCCTCAGAATCACCAGGAGGGCCTGTGAAGATACAGGTTGCTGGTCCCCAGCAGAGTGTCTGAGTCAGAAGTCTGGGGTGGAGCCTGAGAATCTGCATTTCTAATAGAAGTTCCCAGATGCTGCTGCTGCTGCTGATCCAGGGCTTGTACTTTGAGAACCACTGTCCTGAGAGATTCTTATGAACAGTACCATTTGAAAACTACTTATCCGAGTAATTATTTGCTTTAGATTGTGTCACCCCAAAATGAAGACATGAAAAGGAAAAAGAAAAAGCAAAGAGGAAAGAAACTAGTAGGGGTAAAGAAAAACCTGGCAGTCTTACCAGTTTGCAAATAATACAGAATTGCACCATCCTTGGATTTTACTGAGGAATGAAGACGTACTTGCTTGGTCTCTAGAATAGTTACAATCTAAGGGGTCACTTCTTACATATAACAACAACTGGTAAGTGACAGAAATATAGAAAAATGCCAGAAGCTTGCTGCATAAGACTCATAGTGAAGAGTAACTTCATTGAAAAAAACCTTCTGGTCTCGTCATAGGGTTCATACAAGGACGCCTCTTGGACCATGGATCCACGTAAATGGAATTCCATCTTTGAGTCTTGTCACAGTGAGGTTCCAGTCTTTATACTCTTCCAGCTCTGGAGATAAGATCTTACTCTGAGTGTCAGTGCTATGGATTGAGGGACCTAGTGGACATTACTAAAATGACATTACTCACAGACATTAATTTTAAAGATATCTCACATTAGAGTGGAACGAGTCACAGAGATGACCTAGTTCATTATTTTATGGATTGAGATGCAGAAACAGACAGGCAAAGTAACTTATTCAAGTTCTTGGGAGAATTTATAAATCCCTAGACACTTGAGAAAGAGTATTGAGGAAGAGGAGTCACAAGACTTGGCAAAAGGATGAAGACAAGCCCAGGAAAAGTGGCATGAAAGTACAAGATGACAACAAATGGAAGGAGGGAGACCCCTGCTCAGTGGTGGGAATGGCTTGTATAATGTGGACAAAAGAGAGAGGAAAGGATAGATAGAAATGAGGCAGAGAGAGGCAAACAGCTGTGGTATTCTCAGCATGCAATCTTTTCACAAAATTAATATGGAACAAAGAGCTTATGGTTGGGAGGGAAATTGGAAATTATCAAATCACCTCTCCTACAGAGGTGATTACTTCTCCAAGCATGACCTGTGGGCCATCCATATCAGAATCTGTAGGTATTATAAATCCAGATTCCCTGGCCTCCATGTCCCAGGAGTCTATATTTTTCACACTCACCACATGATTCTCATGTACAGTAAAGTTTTGAACTACTGCTGTAGTTCATTCAATAAAGTCTCCATTTCTCACTTTGCTGAATTCCTAGAAAATGCATCATCTCCTTTAGATTCCTGATACTGGTCTCCAAGCTTAGCTTTAGATATCTCCAGGGACAGGAAGCTCATTCTCTCGAGGGCGGGCTCATTCTGTTCTCACATATGCTGTCTTGCATTAAGTGATCCTTCTCTCACTGGAGTGCAGTGAGGCACAGGGGTCAGGAGTGGCAGGACCACTCTGGGAGAAAGCTGTGTGGGTACCTGACATCCCTTGAGCTCCTGCCTTGACCTCTCTCTCTCATGGGTTCTTTATCTCTCAATTGGAGATAATAATAGCTCCTACCTCAAAGGGCTGTTTTGTTTAGTTTTATTTAGTTAATACGTGTAAGGCACTTAGAATGGTAGCTGGCATGTAGGAACAGCCAGGGCTGTCTGTGCTCACAAGGACCCTGTGTTTGGTTTAATGCTCTGCTTAATAATTTGTGAACAAGAAGTTCCACATGTCTTCGTTGCATTGGGGCCTGCAAACTGTGTAGCCAGTCTCGGGAAGAGCCCGAGATATGTTAACGCTTATAAATTGGCACAGTTGTTGTAACATTTTGAAAACTTTAAATCATTAACATGGTTTTTAAAAACAATCTTGGCTCCAGGACCATGTGTCACATTCGTAAGAAGTCTTAGGTTTCTCCCTCACCAAAAACTCGGCCTTATACTTCCCATGGCAGGAGAGTCTCTCTAAGTTCCCCTGAAGGGGGGCTTCCCTTACATGGCACACTCTGCCACCGCCGTTGTTTCTCGCTGCCCCATGTTGCTCTTGAACCTGGCTGTGTTCTGCCATCCCGCGCAGTCCCAGCACAGACCGCTCCTCTGTCTAGGGCGCTCCCCATTTCACTTCCTTCTCAGATATGGTCCCGTGTTGACTGATTCCAGAGCACAGGGGTGCACCTAGGAGGCCGTGTCTATTCTAATAACTTTCAGCAACAGTCACAAGCTGCCAACAACAGCCCTTCTCACATACTTTGAGTACCTTGCCTTGAACTCAGATCACCAGCCTAGACTCTCTTTCTCAGCCTTGTAATTTTATTTTTGGAGTCCTGTTTCCTCTCTCTGCATGGTCCACTCCAATATGCATCCCTGCATCAAATCTCAGAAGCCAGTTGTGGGAGAACAGATCCTCCCCTCCCAGAAGCTATTTATGAGAATTAATCCACCTTCTTCCCAGGGACCAGTTTCACACAATAGGGCTCTCAATCAGAGGTAGACTTGCTAGGGCAATGGAGTTTTTATTATACTCTGATCCCAAGACAATGCTGCCTGACATTTGTTTAATCAATATATCCCCTGGTTTAGCCCTTTGTGAGGCAAAGAAGTCACTTCAACTCAGCCCAAATCCTCCCTATAATTTTCATCCATTGGTTCTGTCCTGACCTCTGGCTGAATTCTTCAACTTGAATCTCCTTCAAGAACTTAAAGGCAGTGTGTGTGCAGGACACTCTACTTCTGCCAAGACAATCAAGTGGTAAATGGCAGAGCAAGCCAATGCCCAGAGGGGTCTCTCCAGCTGTGATGTGCCTTGGAAGCAGTTCTCAGAGGAAGCAAAGTCAAACCACTCAACAGTCCTTCCTGACCTTGAGCCCTCTCCTTGTGCTGAGCCCAAACACCCCACTCCTCTCCGGGAAACCTTTCCCCTCCATGGTGGCTTCTTGCAATTCTTCCTGATTTTCCGCCATTCGCTGAGCCAACCATTGCAGCTTACAGAGATACTACATCTGGATGCTCTGTGCTCTCGCAGAAGTGTTAGCTTTTAGCTGCAGGAGGAGTTCAGGGAGAAAGCACACTTGATTTTCATTTATTTTTAATTGTTAAGAGCTTGAGCGTGCCATGGAGTCTGACTTCAGCCCTCTAGGGAAGCCAGACTGGGCCAGCACTTTCAGAGCCTTCAGGTGGCTGCTGTGAATTCTAGCCTGTGTTTAATATCTTGGGAGTGCAAGGAGAGCCCATAGGACAAAGCTGATCCCCAAGGCGGATCTGAGACTTTCTTCTTAAGTTTGCGCTAGTATCAGCCACTCAGTGGAATATATTTAAAAATAAATAAAAGCTGTACACTTTTCTTTTCCTGTAAATAAGATACAGTGACGCTCCCTAGTGCTGACCCACATTTTGCAGTGAGGCGCTGGCCTCTGGGCTCCCTGTGACTGCTTTCCTCCTTAACTGAGACATGCACTGCCCTATCCAGGGGGCTTTCCAATTCCTCTTCATCTCCTGTGCACAGCAAGGCAGCTTTATTCAGGCTGCTCATAGCATGGAAATTCCCCCCGAGTCCAGAGCTCCTGCCCACACTCAGTCTGTTTGTTCGACAGCAGGCAGTGCCTCTAATTTTATTCAAGAGGTGCCACCAATGAAGCTGGGCAGGGACGGAAAGTGGGCTGAAGGGAGGATCTTATTCTCTTCCCCACGTGCTCGTCACTTGCTAATGAGGTGTACACGCGAGGGCTGTCCATTCTGAAGGACTCTAAGAGTCATACCGACTCCATGAATCTTCGTGTTGGAGAAAGAGAGAGCAAGAGAGGGAGCATGCAAAGGAGAGGCAGAGACAAGATTTTTCACTTTCTACTGCATATTGTAAGCCAGTGAAGGCTGGAAAATGAATGGGGTCTTGCTTTCCTTCTAGGATCATATTTGTCACTTTCCTTCATGTTTCTTCTTCTGATAGCATTATTTCTTTTCAGGGGATGATCTCTCTAGGCATGCGGTCCTCCCAACATCAGACTTTAGCTAAACCCCTGCAACTTCCTAATCCCAATCCCATACACTCCACCAACTTCCAGAGGCAGCTCAGGCTTTCTAGCTCTTCTCCCTCCACTTGTCTGGGAGAACATACTCTAAGGGGTCAAAGACAAATGGAGTCCTCAGGATCACACAATTAGGCTACCATCACGAGGCCCACAGCTTTTAGTTAGAGGAATAAGGGGATTGTAAACAGAGCCACACTACTCTCCGAGTTCCTTTGGTCTCTCGGCAGCACAGGGACGGTGTTTCTCCCACACAGCTGCTACGCTGGGGAAGGCCTGCTCTTGGGGAGGTCGTGGCAGGTGGAAAGGAAGCGCTTGTGGTAGTGAGGCTAACAGTCACAGACTGGAAGGAAGAAAACCGCTTTTCCTCTGTCCTTTCTTATTTCCTCTTCTCACCTTTGGAGAGGTAATGTCCAGAAGGCAAAGGCTACATTGGGGACACTGGGGAAGGGTGCCTAGAAACCAGCTCCTCAGCTGCCTTCTAGGCTAGGTCTCAAGCTAAAAATGCAACAGAGCCTATAACGGTTTCCCTTGACCAGCCCAGCTCACCCCAGATAGAGAATTGTTTTGAAAGTCTGAGCTGGTAACAAAGAAAGCTTTCAGCTCGACACTAAATGTGCTACAAAATGTGCTACGACAGTTTTGACTGTCGTACATGTCCCTTGAGAACCCACCACAGGATGTAAGACGGTGGCTGTCTTCCTGAATTCCTCACAATGGCTCACTGTTTGCCTGGCTCTGTGATGTCCCTGCATGAGTTGGGGACCGCTTTACTTCCATTTTACAGATGGTAAAAATGAGGTGTACAGCAGTTAAGTACCTGTCCAAGTTTATTCAGACAGACTTACTGTCACATCTGGGGCACAGGTGGAGGCAGGATTTGAACCCAGCTCTGTCTAACTCCTAAGCCCTAGCTGTCAACACTATGCTATATAGACTTACATTTGGTTCATTCAACAAGCTAGTATTATTCATCTATCCCGCAGGCACTGGGCTAGGTCCTAGGGACACTGAGACAGAATAATAGGACACAACGCCTGCCATCAAGCCTCACGAGCTAATGAGGGGACATAAAGTATGCTTCCTTACGTGCTCTTCCATTGCCATCTTTTTGTCATCTGTGACTGTCTTCCCCATCTGCCAGACTCTTAAACTTTCTTGTCTCAGCCATGGAAGCCTCCTGCCCTCATCCCTCTGACTGTCATTTTGGTGTCACAGGCAGATGGAATACAAGAAGAGCCTGTCGATAGGTGCAGGGTAGGGAGAGGAAGGAGAGGATGTGCCACAAAGCCAGAATCTGTCGGACAAACGATGTGACAGCAGACACGGTGAGGGTGACAGCTGGAAAATAGCAGTTAATAGCCCCTGCCCGGGCTGTGCTTAAGGAGATGGCATGCTGAACAACGTCATAATGACTTGTGGAAATACTGCTCAGAGCCCACTGCGTCCGTTGCAAGACACCCAGCCCAGTGCACTTCCGTGTTGCATTTGCAAAGCCTACTCTTTTGGAAACTGAATCCGTGCCGGTCTTTGCCCAGTAACACACTCGGGATGTGCCAGGCAGAGACAATCAGGTAGACCTGACATCGACTTAGCCATGACTCTCGCTAATGAACTCTTGGCAAAAATGATTGCTGAAGACTTAGGGTTTGGGCGGGGTTCTCAACAACTCGTGGGCTGCACTGCTATTACTCCTGAAGATAATTATAAAGATAACACCGGTTAAAATATCTAATGTTTTATTCAATATTTCGGTGCGTTTCAATTACTCCCAATTATAATTCAACAGCTTTTCTATTTAAAACAATTATTGCCCTTTGCAGTGAGCTTTGAAGCAAATAAATTGTTTGCCGTGATTAGTCACTGCTTCTGCCAGAGGTTTCTCCCTCCACTCCTCCTCGACTGCTGCCTTGCAGTTCAAGGCTAACTAGCATTACCTCATGGTTAACCATTTGTCTCTTCCCAGGGTTAGCAACCAAGCTAGCTTACATAGCGGGAGAAGGAAAAAGTAGCTTCAGTCACCCTTGAGACAATTATGCTCATTAAAAATCAATGGGGTTCAATTACCAGCAGCAGGACTCTGACTCAGCGTAGAATGTATTGGACACCAATTCCCAGCCGAGTGACAGAAGCACATCACCGGGATCTGACAGCTGTGTCAGGAAAGGAGACACTTCGACTCGCTTCTGTGATTGCGTTCAAAGCCACCGCCTCCTTGGCATTATCGTCATCTTGTGTTTATTGTGGAATTTCCTTCTATGCCAAGTGTTAAATGAAAAGCAAGGGAAGTTGCGAGGAATAAGGATTACCCTCACTCAGATAGAGTTGTAATTAGAAAAAGGAGTCAATGCCTGCAGAAATGCGTGGTTGTCATTAGAAAAAGAACACAAGCCAGAAGAAACAAGTCCAAACCTGACTCGTCTGACAGGGTGTGGGCGGCACTATACCATAACATATTTTTCTTGAATTCTGCTCTTATCCTAGGAAATCAGAGAAGATGGAGATCACACCTGTCCTCGAGGAACTTGCCATGCAAATTATGGTTTGTGGCTTCATTACATCTGGAAATCAACTATTTCGTTAACAATCGGTTAAATACGGGTGTTGTTTATAAAATCCTAGAATAACAGAACTAAAGACTATTTTTGGTATTGGTATTGGTAACCATTGATAAAGCGGCATCCTCGATACTTTGTAATACCTAAGTGACATTTATTACAACTGAATTAGGGCATAAACTTCAAGGAATGAAATTTAATATAAAAAATACTTTTCTAGGAACTTCTTTTCTGAGTAAAATTGGGATTATCATTTATACTTATACTCCCCACTTTCAGTGTTTCCATTTGTTAGTATCTGCTCAGCAGTGTTGGGTGTTAGCTTTTTATTTATTTATTTAGTCATTTATATTTTTTTCCAGCTTTATTGAGATATAATTGACATATAACATTGTATAAGTTTAAGGTAGACAACAGGATAATTTGATACACATACATATTGTGAAATGATTACCAAAATAAAGTTAATTAACACATCTATCACCTCACATAATTATAATTTTGTGTGTGTGTAGTGAGACTATTTTGAATTAACTCTTTTAGCAACTTTCAAGTGTATAATTTTTAACTACAGTCACCATGCTGAATATTATATTATATATTCATCTTATAACTGAAAGTTTGTACCCAGTAACCAACATCTCCCATTTCTTCCACCCCTCAGTCTCTGGCAACCACCTTTCTACTCTTTGTTTTTTACGAACTTCACTTTTTTTTAGATCGCACAGATAAGCGAGATCATACAGTATTTGTCTTTCTCTGTCAGATTTATTTCACATAGCAAAATGCCCTCAAGGTCTATCCATGTTCTTGCAATAGGCAGGATTTCTGTTTCTATGCCTGAATAATATCCCATTGTGGTGTGTGTGCGTGTGTTTGTGTGTATTTGTATCACATCTTTATCCATTCATATGTTGATGGACATTTAAGTTGTTTCTATGTCTCGGCTATCATGAATAGTGCTTTAATGAACATGGGGATGCAAATAGCTCTTTGAGATAAGTTTCATTTCCTTCAGAAATGTATCCAGAAATGGGATGGCTGGATCATATGGCAGTTTAGTTATTTATTTTTTGATGAACCTCCATACTGTTTTCCATAGTGGCTTTATCAATTTACATTCCTATCAACATTGCATAAGGGTTCTCTTTTCTCCACATTCTGGCCAATACTTGTTATCTTTTGTCCTTTTGATAATACCATTCTAATGAGTGTGAGGTGATATTTCATTGTGGTTTTGATTTAAATTTCCCTGATGATTGGTGATATTGAGCATCATATCACGTGCATGTTGGCCATTTGGTAAGCCTTCTTTGGAAAAATGTCTATTCAGGTCCTCTGCCCATGTTTTAATAGAACTTTTTTTTTTTTTTGCTATAATGTTGTATGAGTTCTTTATATATTTTGGATAATAACTCCTTATCAGATATATGATTTGGAAATAATTTTCTCCCATTCAGTAGGTCGCCTTTTCATTTTGTTGATTGTTTCTTTTGATGTGCAGAAGCTTTTTAGTATGACATTGATTTCTGCTTTTGTTGTTTGTGCTTTTGATGTCTTATCCAAAATATCTTTGTCAAGAGCAATATCAAGGAGCTCCTTACCTGTATTTTCTTCTAGAAGTTTTATGGTTTCAAGTCTCACATTTAAATCTTTAATCAATTTCATGTTAAATTATGTAAGTGGTGTAAAATAGGGGTCCAGTCTCATTCTTTTGCATGTGAATAGCCAGTTTTTCCAGTGCTATTTACTGAAAAGATTGTCTTTTCCCCTTTGGGTATTCTTTTTTTTGTGTGAGGAAGATTGGCCCTGAGCTAACATCTGCCAATCCTCCTCTTTTTTTTCTTGCTGAGGAAGACTGGCCCTGGGCTAACATCCATGCCCATCTTCCTCTACTTTATATGGGATGCCACCATGGCATGGCTTGACAAGCGGTGCATCGGTGCGCGCCCGGGATCCGAACCAGCGAACCCCGGGCCACCACAGTGGAGTGCGTGCACTTAACTGCTTGCGCCACGGGGCCAGCCCATCCCCTTTGGGTATTCTTGTTTCCCTTATCAAATATTAGTTGACCTTATATACATAGGTTTATTTCTGGGCTCTTGATTCTATTCCGTTGGTCTATGTCTGTTTTTATGCTAGTACCATACTGTTTTGATTACTATAGCTTTGCAGTATAGTTTGAAATCAGAAAGTATGACACCTCCAGCTTTGTTTGTCTTTGTCAAGGTTGTTTGGCTATTTGGGATCTTTTGTGGTTCTATGTGAATTTTAGGAATTTTTTCCTATTTCTGTGAAAACTGCCATTGCAATTTTGATAGAAATTGCATTGAATCTCTAGATGGCTTTGGGTAGTATGGACATTTTAACATTATTAATTATTCTGATTCATGGATGCAGAGTATCTTTCCATTTATTTGTGTCATCTTTAATTTCTTTCATCAATCTTATAATTTTCAGTGTACAGATCTTTCACTTCTTTGGTTAAGTTTATTCCTAAGTATTTTATTATTTTTGATGCTATTGTAAATAAGATTATTGCCTTAATTTCTCTTTCATATATTTTGTTGCTGGTGTATAGAAACACAACTTTAGTTTTGAATGCTGATTTTGTATCCTGCAATTTTGCTGAATTGTTTATTAGTTTAACAGTTTTTTAAAGGAGTTTTTAGCATTTTCTATATATAAGATCATGTCTCCTGCAAACAGGGACAATTTTACTCTTCCTTTCTGATTTGGATACATTTTATTTATTTTTTCTTTCCTAATTGCTCCGGCTAGGACTTCCAGTACTATATTGAATAGGAGTGGTGAGAGTGGGCACCCTTGTCTGTCAGCTTTTCACTGCTGAGTATGTTAACTGTGGGTTTGTCAAATACGGCCTTTATTATTTTGAGGTATGTTTCATCTATACTCAATTTGTTGAGAACTTTTATTATGAAAGGATGTTGAATTTTGTCAAATGATTTTTCTGCATCTATTGAAAGGATCATATGATTTTTATCCTTTATTGTATTAATGTGGTGTTTTATGTTTATTGATTTCCATATGTTGAACCATCCTTGCATCCCAGGGATAAATCCCATTTGATCATGGTGTATGATCCTTTTAATGTGCTGTTGAATTCAGTTTGCCAGAATTTTGTTGAGAATTTTTGCATCTGTATTCATCAGGGAGATTGGTCTATAATTTTCTTGTAGTGTTCTTATCTGGCTTTAGTTAAATGAGTTTTGGTAAAATCTGGTAAAATGTGTTTTGGAGTATCCTGACCTATTCAATTTTTTGGAAGAGTTTGAGAAAGATAGGCATTAATTTTTCTTTAAATGTTTGGTAGAATTCACCTGTGAAACCATCTGGTCCTGGACTTTTCTTTGTTGAGAGGTTTTTGATTACTGACTCAATCTCAGTTGTCGTTGGTCTGTTCAGATTTTCCATTTCTTCATGATTCAGTCTTCATAAATTGTATGTTTCTAGAAATTTATCCATGTTTTCTAAGTTGTCCAGTTTGTTGGTGTATAGTTGTTCTTAGTAGTCTCTTTGTATTCTGTGATGGTTTGATCCTTTGTATTTCTGTGGTGCTGGTTGTAATGTCTCCTTTCATTTATTATTTTGTTTATTTGAGACTTTTTTATTGGTTAATCTAGCTAGAAGTTTGTCAGTTTTGTTTATCTTTTCAGAAAAACCAACTCTTAGTTTCACTGATTTTTTTTCTATTGTCTTTCTAGTCTCTATTTCATTATTTGAGACTTTTTTATTGGTTAATCTAGCTAGAAGTTTGTCAGTTTTGTTTATCTTTTCAGAAAAACCAACTCTTAGTTTCATTGATTTTTTTTCTATTGTCTTTCTAGTCTCTATTTCATTTATTTTGGGTGTGGGCTTTTCATGTTGATATCTGGCATCATAAACCACCGTGGAATATATTTTTCCTGTGGATATATTCCTTGCCAACTCTCAATTCAACAAAGTGAACTGTAGATTTTAATTGCTATAAATTTCTTTGACTTGCCTTAGAATGAAAAAAAAGAATAAGTGAAGAACAAGAATGGTCTTTCATTCATTCAGTTTCTTTTTTTACTTAATATTTATAGAAGTGGATAGAAAGAATGTTTCGTGGGTAGATTAGCAGCAGAGGGTGAGCCAAATGGAAGACTCATATATAAATCCTTGATTTCTGAATTGAGCAACAATGGAGAAAATTTGGAGAAAAATATATCTGGGTGAAAAATTCTGGTGTTGAGATATCTCTTGAGAAAAAGACCGCCATATAAGCTTAAGTTACGTGTTATGTTATCTTTATGTGGACACAGGAATTCAGGCTCAATGGTGGAGATTCAACCGAGTTTATTTTGGTTTTCTTAAAACCCAAAGATGAAAATTAAAACATTTTTATTATATTTTATGTATAAAATAGGTAGAAATGCAACAACTTGAGAGGTAAAGCAGCTGAACAAAGGCAGCAGGTAAAAATGTTATAAGAGAATAATATATATGGGTTCAGGGTGATTTTTGTTGGAAAAACTGTTATATTTGAAGAGTCACAACTCAGATTGTTGAGGTCCTTTTCTGAATCTCTTGGTGCTTTTTGGAAACAAGTAACTATCTATCCTGCCCTCAGCATTAAGCCAATCAAATCTATCCATATGACTGATATACCTGTCAATTTTATCTGGCCACATCCACTCATAAGTGCTCCCCAAAAGTGCTAGAACTTCAACAGCCATTTACTTGCATACAATTTGCCTGATCTTCAGCCCACGCACCCCTAGCTTCAAATGCTTGGTTCTCCAATCCCGAAATCAGTTCTGTTTCGTGTTTTCTAAATTTGGCATTTACACCTAATTTCTTTAGCTTTCTGCTGAAGACTTGATATGTGCAGCCCTCCTGAGCCCAGCCAACTACAGAATTATGAGAGACATTAATAAATGGTTGTTTTAAGCCACTAAGTTTGGAAGTGGTTCTCAACCCGGGATAATTTTGCCCCCTTCAGGGGACATTTGAAAATATCTGGAGACATATTTCAGTTTCACTCTGAGTGGGAGGAATGCTAGTGTCATCTAGTGGGTAGAGGCCAGAGATGCTGCTAAATATCCCATCATGCACAGGACACGCCCCCATAACACAGAATTATTGGGCCCAAAATATCAATAATGCTGAGGCTGAGAACCTTTGTAACTGATAATCACAACCACTTCCTTTTAAACTTGTGCTGTAATTAAATCAAAAACATCCATTTTTCAGATTTGAATACCATATACACACTCCTATGTCCTATGCTGAAAGTCTTTCCTCTTTTCTGTCTCCCCAAACCCTGTACAGCCCTACTCAGATCCCTCATCCACAGAAGACGTCCCTGACATTTCTCTCCTCTGGCTGTAGTAAAATACCAACATATGACACACTGTTAATTTATTTTCTGGCATTTAGTTACATTTTGGATCTATTAATCCGGTATGGTTGCAGACTTCTCAAAGTCCAACACCAAACTGCAGACTACAGTCATGTGTCACTCAACAACGGGGACACGTTCTGAGAAATGCATCATCCTCAGGTGATTTCATTGTTGTCTGAACATCATAGAGTGTACTTACACAAACCTAGATAGTATAGCCTACTACCCACCTAGGCTGTATGGTATTAATCTTATGGGGCCACCATCTATATGCGGTCCTTCGTTGACCAAAACATCCCTGTAACTGTACTTTCAGACAGCTCAAAGGCCAAGCACAGTGCTTACCACAAAAAGCGGTTGGAGATTGACTATAACCACAAAAAGTGGTTGGAGATTGACTATAACCATTTGTTATTTTCATGGAATAATGGTGCAATTTTATAGTAGACTGTGATATTGTGATTTATAATAAGAAATATACATATGTTCTTCGTCTCTGTTTCCGGCACAGAGCTCCTGAAAACTTTGGAATTTCCGAAGTGATGATAGCACAGAGGCGCCTTTTGTTATGTTAATGAGGTGACTTTGGGAAAGCAGCTAAGGATAGGGGCTGGTTGACAGTGGATCCAACCATGTGATTAGAGGGTTGGAACTTTCAGTCCCATCCCCAGACCTCCAAGGAGGGAGAGGGGCTGGAGATTGAGATCAATCACCAATGGCCAATGAGTTATTTAGTCATGCCTATGTAATGAAGACTTCATAAAAACTCAAAAGGAGAGCTTCTGGGTTGGTGAACATTTGCAGGTGCTGGGAGAATGACACACTCTTTCCCCATGGCTTGCCCTATGCATCTCTTCCATCTGGCTGGCTATTCCTGAGTTATATCGTTTTGTGATAAACCAATGATCTAGTAAGTAGAATGTTTCTCTGAGTTCTGTGAGCCACTCTAGAAAATTAATCAAACCCGAGGGAGAGATCATTGGAACCTCCAATTTATAGCCAGTTGGTGAAAAGTACAGGTAACAACCTGGACTTGTGATTGGCATTCTGAATTGGAGGAGGTCATTGGAACCTCCAGTCTGTAGCTGATCGGTCAGAAGCACATGTAACAACCTGGACTTACAATTGGCATCTGAAGTAGAGGATGGCAGTCTTGTGGGACTGAGCCCTTAACTTGTGGGACCTGACACTATCTCCAGGTAGATAGTGTTAGAATTAAGTTAAATTGTAAGACACCCAGCTGGAGAAACAGAGAATTGCTTGCTGTGGGGAAAAACCTCCATGCATTTTGTGAACAGCAGTGTCAGAAGTGAAGCGTTTTGTGTGAATGGTAAACAAGACTCACAGGAAAGAAACACATAGTAGAGGAGAACTGGGTTTTTCCCTACATAGGAAGGAAAGAAATATAGGTTTTTCCATTTCAGAGACTTCTCATTGAAATTTCACAAAATCTAAGTGTAAAGTGTCTTGCTGATGTTAATCACACATGATCTCACAAATAGTGAGTCAGTAGAGCCCAGCTCAGGAGACTCAGCAAGGATAAATCAGAAAAGGCAGCTGACCTCTCAAAAAGTTCAGATGAGCATTCCTTTTCCCAACCCTCAAACTCTGGCCCATTAGCAACCAACCTTTCCTCACGTAAAACATGTAAGCTGCTGGTCCATTGAAACCATTCCCAATCCCAGCCAGGATTCTCCCAATAAGAGAGAATTATGAGGAAACCATGAAGGTGGGAAACTCCAGAATAGATAGTCAAGTGGGTTAGAAATTGGGAAAGATGTGAGAAAAACAATGGCAGCCAGGGTTAAGGAGAGGTGGGCTGCAATGAATGTTATAGACTGTCGTGTATACCAGATTAAGGATGGAAGCTGTGTGATCCATCAAAGGTTTCTAAAATGGTCATGTGGTCCTAGCTGGGCTTCAGAAGGATTGATTGACCATCTGTGTGCAGGATGGTTTGGAGAGAGACAAAACTGGCAGTCTAGGAAATATTTAAGAAGCTACTAGAGGAGATAACATTAGCAGAGTCAGAACCTTCAATAATCCTCTCCTCCATTAGAGCAATGAGAATACTGGCAACAATTGTCAGAATCAAATTTATCAGAACTTTGAAAACTAACCAAAGTCTTAAAACATTCTGGGAGCCTTTATTCAAGGAAAATGGCTGAATGTCCATAAAAAGAACGAGTTTTGTGGTTTCACTTGCCTTATTTCCATCCTCCTATTCTCAGCTTCAGGGTAGCCTGGACAATCGAGAGCCTGCAGTAACAGTGAAAACTAGAAGCTGGTAGCCAATGGAGGGGGCAGGAAAGGAGGGTTGGAACTCCTTCTAAGCCCTATTCTCAGAGAACTGTCATTATTTAACCCATTTGCTTGTTCTCTGGAAGACCCCACTCATCAGGCTGCTTTTATTTGACATAACTCATAACTTGCTCTGTGCAACCAGCTTTACCCTGGGACATCTATCAAAAATAATCAGATGCAAATATCTAACATTGTGGTTACCTGAGGTAGTGGATAAAAATTGGGGCAAACAGGGCTGGCTTGGTAGCGTAGTGGTTAAGTTCACACATTCCCTTTTGGTGGCCCGGGGTTTGGGGTTCAGATCCCGGGCATGCACCAACACATCACTTGTCAAGCCATGCTATGGCAGTTGTCCTACATATAAAATAAAGGGAGATGGACATAGATATTAGCCCAGGGCCAATCTTCATCAGGAAAAAGTGGAGGATTGGCAACGGATGTTAGCTCAGGGCTAATCTTCCTCAGATATACATACAGATCAATAGAACAAAACTGAGAGTTCAGAAACAAACCTATACATTTAAGTTCAATTGATTTTTGACAAGAGTGCCAAGACAGTTCAATAGGGGAAAGAATAGTCTTTTCACAAATGGTGAAGACGGTATATTCACATGCAAACTAATGAATTTGGAACCATATCTTAGTCTACATACAAAAATTAACTCAAAATGAATCAATAACCAAAAAAAGCTGAAAGCATTAAATTTTTAGAGGAAAACTTAGATGTATATCTTTATGACTGTATTAGGCAGGAGTTTTATAAATATGATACCATAAGAACAAGTGAACAAAGATAAAATAGACAAATGGGCTTAATCAAAAGTAAAACCTTTTATACTTTGAAGAGCATTACCAAGAAAGTGAAAAGACAACGCACAGAATGGGACAAATATTTGCAAATCATATATCTGATAAGGGTCTAGTGTTTAGAATACACAAACATTTACATATCAACAATAAAAAGACAAATAACCCAATCAAAAATAGGCGAATTATTTTAATAGCCATTTCTGCAAAAAAGATATATAAATGGCTGATCACCATGTGAAAAGATGCTCAACATCATTAGCCATTAGGTCAATCAAAATTAAAATTTCAATTACATACCACTTCACACCCACTAGGATAACTATAACCAAAAAGACAGACAATAGCAAGTGTTGGTAGGGGTGGAGAAATGGGAACCCTCATATATTGCTGGTGAGAATGTAAAATGGTGCAGCTGCCTTGGTAAACAGTCTGTCAGCTCCTCGAAGTTTAAACAGAGTGTCACCATATGACCCAGCAATTCCATGCCTATGTATATACCAAGGAACTGAAAACACACACCCACATAAAAATTTATAAATGAATGTTCACAGCACCATTATTCATAAAAGCCAAAAGATGGAAACAATTCCGATACCCATCGATGATGGATGGATATACAAAATGAAATGTATATACACAATGGTATATTATTCAATCATAAAAAGGGATGAATTTTATGGTATGTGAATTATATCTCAATAAAAAAAGAAACTACTGCAGCAAACCTGCATTGATTTCAGCAGCAAAAGAAATGGAGATGATGAGACCCCACAAATTCCCTTCACACGATACAAAAGAGTGGATTTTCCTGATATGATTTTGTAGTGAATACGGTAGTGTGTAATTTATTCAAAGGGCTTTCAGCTACCTGAATGGGAAGACTTGATAATAATTAGAACCTGAGCAACTGGGGTTTGGGATGAAAGACAGCATTGAAGCAGATGGCAGATAGGAGAAAGAGATTTCTGAAGTACAGCCTTGGGAAAGATAAAGAAACTGAATTCTAGCCTGTTGGGGTAGAGAAAGCTGACATGTAGGTGAAGGAGGACTAATGGAACTAAGTCAGTGTGTTCTGTTTTTCTCTGGCATGAAATTATTACAGGCTATTTAATCCTGTGTCTAAATTGGGAAGGGTGTTGGAAAATCCCAGTGAGGACTCATGGGGCGTTTCCTCCTAGCCCTGCCAAATTCAATAAGTCAACGGCCTCCAGAGGAGCAGTTAAGATGAATAAGTCAAGAGGAAGCTTTTTTTTTGCAATTAGAAGTCCAAATATTCTAGGGATATTGGCACTTTCAAGATATTCCAATAAAAATCTTAATTGATAGAATAAATAATTCCATTTGGGAAATGATATCCCAAGAAAATAATGCCTACTTAAGCCTTTTTCTCCTTAGGGGTGGGGTAAGTGTTGAAGTGATTTCTGTTTAATGTTAGCAACATTACAGTTTATATTGGGAGGGAGGAGCTCGGAAACGATCCAATTTCCCACTAAAGGGAACCAGTTAAGCAAACTGTCTCACAAGTGATAGCTTTTAAACACGCTAAAATGGTAATATGTGGCAATTTCAATATATGAAAAGCTCTAAACCATGAAGCGAATTAACAAAACACTAAATTTTATGTCAACTGATTACAACATTTTATATATTCAAAAATGCTATATGTATGTGTATTAAGGAAAAAAAATAAGAGAATATGGAGAGAAAGAACAAACACACTTGCCAGATTTCCTGTCAATTATTTTCATGTAGTTATGAATGACTCTGTGAGGTTGGTAATATTATCCCAATTTTATAGATGAAAAAGTAATATACAGAACAGTTAATATAATTTGTCCAGAGATATCTAACTGATAAGAGCAGAATCAAGATTCAAATCCAGCTCTTTCGACTTCCAAGTTCATTGATCCACAACCCAGTGAAATATAATTTAATAGGTTTTCTATTTCTTTTCTTGGATTACTAATTCATTGAAGTCTGAACGTGGTTAAGATACCAACACGAAGTGGTTCTTTTTTTTCTCCTCACTGCTCTCATGTTGACTCTGCCCTTCCCATCTCTTAATGATGACAAACCACATAGGTATCTATCATTCGCCATCATTAAAAAGTCAGTCTAATCCAACTTCATCTAATTTTAAACCCTAGCCTTATAACATCATTAAATGTTTATCATCCCTTTTCTCTGATACCTACCAGACTTTCAGCTCAAGGGATGTGCAGCACAAGAGAGAGGTTACGAATGTCATAAGTGACTTTTTCTTTATTCATCTTTCTTCTGGTTTCAGCTCCTATGATGTAAGCTTGGGAAGAGGGAACAGAAGAGAGAAAAGGAACTACCTTATGTAACTAACATCCTGTTAGTGGTCCTATTTTGGCTATTTTTGGCTTCTCTGTCAAGTGCTACATGTATCCAAATGTGGGCCCTCTCATGGAATGCATGTGTAAGTTATCCAGGGGGCCTTAGAGACACACCCATTGTTAAGATCTCCTGATTGGAAGATCTGCCCCCACCTCACCCCATCTTTCCCCTGATTGCTCAGCTTCTTCCTCAGGGGTCCACCTTACAGCCCCTGAGTGCTGTGTTCCTGTGCCCGGTATGTCAGCCTTCCTGGGTGGGATATCAGCAAGCCAGCTCAGCTCAGGCTCCCTTCACTTGGCTTGCTCACTGGAAACTCAGGCCTCCTTGCTGTAACAGACATTGGGAGTCCCAGCGGCTCTGGTGCCACACCCCTTCTTCTGCCGCTCTTGTATTCTCTTTGTGCTTCTGTTCAAATAGGTTGAGAGAAAAATTAGCAGGTCCACTACATAAGCGGGTGTCCCAATAAACAAAGAAGATGCAATTCTTCCTTTCCTGCATCGCTAGCCTCCTAATCTCTACAAATTGTTCTCCTGGAAACCCTCTCACTTTTCTTGGCATGGGCGAAAGAAGCATCCGCTCTCTCCACAGGGAGGCAAATGTGCACACTTACTCTCTCAGGTTAGGAAGTCATGTCTCTGACAATTCTCCAGTTCTCCTCCATTACCTCCCCCATCCCTAGACTTTAATTCGTATAGACTTGGTGATGACAATTATCCTGGAATAACAAAACAATTTGTACCCTCCTCCACCAAACACACACATACTATAAAGCCTTGGAAGGGATTTCTGTCCCCTAAATGTTCGAATATCATTTTAGAATGTAGAGTACTTGACTCTTGTACGTCCTAGCTTTGTACCCTGGTCCAGGGGAACAGAGAAGTTCCCCTGAGAATCATATTATACACTTGTTAAATTGCCAAAGTGCAAAGTAATGTTTGGAAAAGGTGGCACATGTCCCATTAGACAGTATATTAGCACATAGGAGGGCTCCTTGCCACTCCTCTGATGCCTAAAGAACATTAAAAAGATTAGAAAATAGCTAGTAAATCAAAGTAATATAAGTTATTGAAAAGTATATCTCTGGAATCAATGGGGGAAAACTAAGAAAATTTCTGTAGACTAAGAAGTTAAACGGGAGTATGAACAGAGAAAGATATATGCCATCTCTGCTTTCCTACCCAAATTAGCTGGAAGAGCTCTTTTCCCCAGCTAGAAGGTACCAGTGGGTTTTGGTATTATGTTGTAAGAGTAAAACTGGCATTCTTTAAATATTTTAAATCACTCTTCACCAACCCTAGACCCAAAAGTTTCTGTCTAAGTGATACTTACAATTACCATACCTTGGGGGCAACTACCTTTCCAGGTAAATTTAATTCACTATGTCCCCTTTAGAACATTCCAGTTAACTGGCCCACTCATCATCCCCAAGCATGTCTGAAAGTGTCCTGCCTCTCTGCTTTCTGTCATGTCACCTCTACTCTGGGAAGCTGTCCTTTCACACATCTACTTAACAAAATGACACCTATTGTTGGAGAGTCGGATCAAAACCCGTCTTCTTTATCCTGCTATGAGGACTTCTCTATCTTGCTATACTTTCTGAAAAATGTAATGTCTTGAGTTGTTGTTGAGCGTTTCTCGGAATGGACCTGTGTACTCCTGGGTGTCTGGTGACATAGTCTCTAAAGTGTCCATGTTTATTCTTATTTGTTTGGCAGGGGAGGGAGGAGTTTAAATATTTGTACCTTGAGGATTATCTAAAAAATTAGTAAAAGTGTGTGCTGGATCATCTGCATGACCAGCAAATAACCCACTAATTCGTTGTCATTTCTTTCCCTAAGCAGGTTTGCATGTGAGTTTGTGATCACATTGGCACAGGAGTCCTCTAAGAATACTAGAGCAAAGATTAACTAAATATACAAATGACAGGTTCACGCCAAGTGAAAGCCAAATAATTTAGGGTGTACTGTGGGAAGGATGGCCTTCATGAGTGGTTGTATGGTTCAAGGATTTGGCAGGAAGGATTCAAAAACACCTGCACAGTGGCCCTCAGCACTACAGTCACATTAAAAATAGAAATTTAGTTTCAGTAAAGTAATACCATTCATCTCACTAAATTAGTATTATTGATTTAAATGTTATTGGTTTTTTTTATTTTTGTTTGAATTTAATTGCTAAATTTGATTTGGTTTTATAGTTTTGTAAGTGCAGTAAACATCTGGTATTTGTACATAATTTTAAGTTTGCACATATATAAGTAATGTATTTTGCATTATACCATAAGATAGCATTTTATTCAATGATGAGGAATCTTTGACAATTTTTTAAAAAAGCGATGTGGAATACTATTCAATTTTTAAAAACTGTGGTTCAGCATTGAATGTTTGTCATTTGGTCATAGAAATATTTCTTTTTTTCAATACTGGTTTCAGTTCTTAGAGATCAGAGATTGTATCCATTTTCTGCATCTCTCACAGCAGCTATTTGAGTGTCTTACACACGACCATTGCTCAGTAAAATTTGTTGATGGTTGTGATGGTACTGATGTACTCTTTCTGAAAGCTTCAACTCTCAGAACTTCAGTTTGTCATATGTAACGTGAAGTTGATCCATTAATACCTGGCTTGTACATTCCTTGTCTAGAATGTCTACAACATTCTAACAGTTTGTAAGAAGAGTAGAATATATACATGCTAAGGATAAGTTTGGTTGTGAGGAGTATTTTATGCAAAGTTAAAGACATATATAGTGATTGTATCTGTTGAAAGGTAGCATGGGTCTACATCCCTTGCTTTTTAAAAGAGAGGAGAACACTCTCTTTTCAATGGGCATAAATCAGGGGGCTCCACGCTGCTAACAATGAGATATAGCTACATGACTACACTTTTTCATGTGCTTTTTTCTTTGTTGAAAGGGATGAGGCATTCTTTCCTCTTGAAGATACACATAGATGAAAAGTGGTTGCTTTTTCTTTGCTCCCTGAAAGTGTCCTGAAGAAGCCAATTGTCAGACCAATCTAGAAAGCAATAGAACCTACAGTTTATAATGTAGGTGAGGAGATAAGATTAATTTCAGCCTAGAAGGACATTATGAGTATATAAAACTTCAACAAAAACAAAACTGGAGACTTAAGCCAAATTGGAGACAAAGACTCACCACTATCTTACAGTTACCACACCCTGACATACGGATTGGTTTTGAAATATGCCGATTCTTGACCAAAGTACTTACCTTCCTGATTTAATTCTCAATAATGCCCAACCCGATTAACCTAGATGTTTGTTTTTACTTTCTTCTGGACTTGAATGTCAGAGACCTCTGAGTTAGAATCACAAGCCCGTTGACTACAGATTTGTTACCTTGGGCAAATTCCTGAGCTGTTCCTGTGATCAGTTTCTTCACCTGGAAGATGGGGACAACACTAACTGATTTTCAGGTCTATTAAGAGGATTCGGAGATTCTATACGTAAAGCCCCTAACCTTGGATTAATGATCCAATAAATGGAAGTTTTTCTTATTATCTTTTAAGATCTGGAGGAATAGAGACCCCCTCCACCCTGAACTCAGTGACTGGTCCTCCATTCTGATGAATCATTAAAATCATCTTAGGAAACTTGGAACACAAATAATATTAGGCTTCATCCTGATTTAGAGGATCTGAAGTGGAGCCCAGGAATATACACTTCAAACAGCCATCCATCAGATTCAAAAATCACACTCCTAGGGGGAAGGGTGACTGTGCTACTTATATTTTGGATCCTTAATTCCTAGAAAAGGGTCTGGCACAAAGAAAGTGCCCAGTGAAAGTCTGTTAAATGAATTCTGAACAAATCTCCTCCATCACCCATGAGTGATGGCATTGATTCTGGTGTTGTTCAAACTGACCATTGAGAAGATGGATTATTGGGCTAATTATGGCTGGTCCACTTAGAGAAAAGCACCATTATAAAGCACCTTAAAGTAATATTGACTTGGCTATATTATATAACATGATACAGAGTAAACTTCTTTCCTTATAACAAAAGTCCATGACTTAAAGCCTTTCTTTTGTTAGATACTTATATCAGAGACCTATTACATGATGTTTCGTGACTGTCTCTTACATTTGCTCAGGGCAAGGATTACCACGCCATTTTTGTATTACTGTGCAGAAGGCATTGCATGTAAGATGCAGGGTTGCTTACATGAGGTAATGTTCTTACCTCCTCCTTACATTTTTTCTTCCTACATTGCATGGTGCAGAGCTTTGAACAATAAAAGCAGTAGCAGTTTATAGCAGTTTATAGACCAATGTTCAAATTTGGTCAGGTTTACCAATTCAAGAGCTACCAAAACACCTAAGAACGTCTCAGACACTGATGCTTAACTCTTCTAGCCAGGAGCTGACTTTTCCTTCCAGAGCAATTTCAGATATTCCAGCCAAGGTCTTGTCCTTTTTGGAAAGTGAGAAAGTTAAAAATAAATAAGCAAGTATTAGAAAAACTAGAAAATAAAGAAAACAGAAAATATTTATCAGCTCTCTAGAGGAGACTTTTTACCTTTCAAGCAATGAAAGAACTCACAAAGATATGACTGTAAATATACAAGCAAATAAGTAAAAATTAAAGAAGAAAACAAACTGGGGAAAATATTCACAAAATATATTGCAGAAAAAGTGAATATATTATATGTAAAAAGACTATACAAATTGTTTATAAAAAATGAGATCTTCTATAATTAAATAGGCAAAAGGTAGTACCACTTAATTCATAAAAGAGAAAAATTCAACAATTCAGTATGCATCATAGGCAAAAATTCAACTTATAAACAAAAAATATAAATTAAAAATAAGATTTCATTTTATTTTCTCCTATCAAATTAACAAGACTCAAAATTTTTTAAAAATGAAAGTACCCTCTGAAAGAGGATAAAGGACTTATACAATGCCTATGAGAGGGTAAATTACACAAACTTTGCATAGAAAGACATTTAGTAATATTTATCAAGAGATGTAAAAATGATCAGACCTACCAACCTAATAATTCTACCTCTGGAAAATGATCCTCAATGAAAAAAAAATAGAAAAAAGAAAAGAAAAATACTGAAGAAAAACAAGAAATAAAAGTCAGATTTGTAAGAAGATGTAGAAGATATATTCACTGCAATATAATTTATACTATAAAAATTTGGAAACAAGCTAAGAGTCTAAAAGTGGATAATACTAGGTTAATTGTGACATTTATCCAATGAAATATCATGTGGATGTTAAAAATGTATGCAAATAACATATGATAATAGAATCTACTATATTAAGTATGATATTACAGGGAACACAGAATACAAAATCATACACAGAATGATCACAATTCTGATTAAATTTAACCCTCTACTCCCCCAAAATAGAAAAGAAAAGCAAGAATCTTTGTAGAGGGGTTAAAGCAACATGGCAGTTCATGGGTTGGTTTGCAGTTGAGTGGCTTTGATTGCCAGATTTTTTTCTAATATCTCCTCTTGTATATTATTTATGTTTTTTCTAATTACCTTGTATTGGTAATGGGAAAAATAATAACTTACTCAAAAAAAATGCCCCCTAGCACTTGCTAACATAGTAGTAATAAGCCATCCTTACACTTTCAGAGGTCGAGGGCATGCCAGACGGACACTCACTCTCTCACGGAAAGTGTCACAGAGAGCCAAAGAGCCTGAGAAGACCTTCCCATTCATCTTCATCAGCAAATGAAAAAATACATTTATTAGGTTGAGAACAAATTCTTATAGTGACATTGGCTAGGAAAAAAATAGAAGAATATAGAAATTAATTATCAATTCTGTAGAGGTAATTCTCTAGGCTTTCAAGCACTGGAAGAAAAAATTGGCTATTAAAATAATTTGACAGTCTGTATGTAAGCAAATATAACCCAAATTAAAAGATAACAAATGGGAGAATATTAAAGAAAATGAATGTGCATCTCCCTAAAGTTTGTTGCTCCTAAAACTATTTTAGCTCATTTGCCTTTTGGTAGCATTCCTCTGGCAAGGATTGAAATGCATGCTGAGTTTAGTTTACCTTCTCAGGGAACATTCAGAATCATACCTATTGTCCTTCTATATAAATTCCCAAAGTGCCTGCCCAGATGATGGATGAAGTATGCTATTTTTCTCAAAGCCAAGCCTCCAGATTGTTCCTTAGGAGAAGAGTATTTTTTCATTATACAATTTTGGGAGTGTATGCTTTCCAAATACAATATTAATGTTATCTATCCAAAAAAGTAAATTGGAATTCAGATTATGGAGCACTCGTGAAACACCTTTGAGGAAGCTTATGGGACCAGACCTCTATTACTCCTTTGCACTAGATCTTTAGCACGGATTAATTATAGACCAAAAGAAATAGAGCTAAAAAGGCCTTAGAGATTATATCTAGTTTAACAACCTTATTTTGCAGATTGGGAAACTGAAGTTTAGACAGACAAATGACTCACACAAACACAAGAACACAAAGACATAGCTACACCTGGAAGCTGAACCTCTGAACTCCCAGATCTGTGCTCTTTTGTTTTTTTCTCTTAAGGTTAAAAAATTAACAAATAAAAGGGACTGCATTTTTCTTCACATTTTCCCACTCAAATTGGTATTTGCTGCTGTAAATACCTGAGTCAAAAGTTGCTAATGATCGTATAAGCGCGTTTTTAAAAAGGGACTAACAAGCATTTGATAATGACCAACCTGCTTCTTTTAAGATATGCATAAAGATAGAGTGGATAAAGCATAAGAGTTAATGATTGTGCATTTATTTATTTATTAGGCCTATATATATATATATATATATATATATATATATATATATATATATATATATATAGGTTTTTTTTTTTTTTTTTGCTGAGGAAGATTCACCCTGAGCTAACATTGTTGCCAATCTTCTTCTTTTTTTGCTTGAGGAAGATTAGTCCTGAGCTGACATCTATGCCAATCCTCCTCTATTTCTTGTATAAGTCACCACCACAGCATGGCTGAGTGGTGTAGGTCTGAGCCTGGGATCCGAATCTGCGAACCCAGGCTGCTGAAACAGAGCACAGGGAACTCTAACCACCTGGCCACTGAGCCAGCCCCAAGGCCTATATTTTTTAAGCATCATGTACTCAATAAATATGTCCTAGAGCCTATACTATTCACGTGAATGTAATGCTGGAACAAATCTTGAGCCTCTTCTTAAGTAGTTTGGTTTTCAGTAATATATTCAAACAATATTCCTCAGAATATGGCATATGTAACTTTGGTGTTGCATGAGATAATCTTAGGTAGCAGTTTCTAATTTTTATATATAGTAAAGTATTTCATTATGTATGAAATTATAACTAACACATCAAACCTTATTTTGTGGATAGCGTTTCTTAGATATCAAGATATATTTCAAGTAATTTATATCACTGGTGGTATTATAGACAAGACAAAAATTGGGAAATGGTACAAGAATGACTTAAGTTCAGGAAATGATGATTTAAGAAGTTCTTGCACTAAAAGAATAGTAATTTGCAGAGTAGAGGAGTCCTTTTGGAAATATCTGCTTGCACGTTTACAATTTAATTCTAGGCCAGCATGCAACAACACATTGATTAAATTGTCTTCGAAGCATTGGTGACCTTAATGACCAGAGAAAAACAACTCTTGACTAAGCCCTCACCTGTTAGGGAGGTGAATAAAGCCAAAACGTCCATGTTATTGGCTTGATGGGACTTGCCACAGCAACAGAGCTGAATTCTTTCATGATTCACTCATTACAATTGGCACTTTTTTTTCTGTTTTTATTCTAGAAATTATAAGTTTGCAATTAAAATACACAAAGGAACTACAAAATCATAGCATTTTTAAATTACCTTTCTTTACTCTGAAAACATCTCAGACTGTTTTACAGTTGTTATCTCACTAATCTTCCCAGAATTCCTGGAAAGGTAGGAAGATGTATATGTTGCTGATATTCTGCAAAGAGAGCTGGAGGGACTCACGAGCCGTCACACATGTAGGATACGACTATAGAGGAGGAAGGCAATATTCAGGTTTTCTGTTTGGCCAGATCCAGATCAGGGTCTGCTGATGTTGAATCAACCAAGGCCACGCTGTCACAGAAGTCAGGGTAGAGAGATTGGTCAAGAAAGAGCCAAACACCTTGAGATGCTGCTTTTTTACGGACTTGAGAAGGGTTTTTTGGGTACACTCTAGCCCCAACGAGTAGAAAATTTTAATTATTATCATACAATGACTTGTAGGATTAGGAGCGCCATAGTTATTAAAATAACTAAGAAACACCAAGTAGACTTTAAGCATTGAGTGGACTGCAGTTTTAATAGGCACTATGATTGAAAGTCAATTTTTTTCTTTGTGTTCCAAGTTGTCATAAATGATGAAGGGGGTGCATAGGACTCTAAGGTAGTTAATATTTCGTAGTCATATTTACTGAGAAGCTTCTTTTGCCTTATGACCCACCGTGATGCTTGTCCTGCGGTTTTTGTCAAGACGCTGTCCCTGTGTTCATACTGACTGTTGAACAGATACAAATGAAAGTTAGTCTGGCGCTTTGTTTGAGAGATTCACTTACAACTGGTATTTAATTACTTTACCAACAGATTGTGATGACTCATATTCATTGGTAGAAATTCAAAACTTTGCGAGCAAACAGCCTAAATTTAGCTTGTGAACTAAACATTGTTCCATTTCTGTAACTACATTGTACTCACTTCTTTTATTTATGAATAGTTTAAACAAAATTCATGACTGCTTACCTTTTTTTTAACCTTTGCCACTCATTTTCTTGGGAGAATAATTCCATACTTCATGAAATAAAATAACTGTTGAAGCAAAATTTAAGTGTCTTAATAGAGAGGACTTTTATCTTAGGTCTACCCCAGTCAGATATTTTTTTTTTCAGGAGATCCAGATATCTCTCATTGTTCTTGAACTCAGAGCCATAAAGTCTAAGGTCCATTGTTGTAACTACCTATTAGATCTGACTCATCTCAACCACCGATTATGGCCATCGCACGCCAACGTAATTCCCATTTATATTCATTAAGTTCTATCATGAATGAAATGCCTTGTTAGATTTTTTTATGGGGGTAGACTTTGAAAAATATCATCTATGCCTTGAAGACATAATCCCCTCTTTCATGGAGCTTACAATTTATCAGACTAGATATTCATTCATTCATTAATGCATTCATTAATTTTTTTTAAATTGCACATCTACTATGTGACTATTCTAAGTAGTATTTAAAAATTTTTGTTTTTGCTTTTGTCAAGCCATAATTTTTCTTTTCCTCCGATCCCTGGACAGAAACCTCAGGAAAGTAAGACATGCATGTCAATTACTAAATTAGGAGGTTTGTCTACATAAATGCTGTGGCAGAGGTTAAATGTGCTATGACATTACAGAGAAGAGAAGAATAATTTCTAGCTGTAGAAGGGAGAAAAATTCCATGATCCTGATGACATTTGAGTTGAGTCTTGAAAGATGAGTAGAGAGAACATTAAAAGCAGAAGTAGAGGTAGAGGCGAGGAGCCAGAATTTGGAGGATGGGGAGAATAAGAATGCTGTAGGGAATATGAGCAGGTGTAGAGGAAAGGCAGGCTAGTTTATTGCAAGTCTCATTGTCACTCTCAAGAACTTGACCTTTATTCCATAGGAAGCTACTAAATGGCAAGATCAGTGTTTCTGTCCCCAGAGAAGTTAGAAAAGTCTTTTTTTCCCTCCTCTTCACTTCTGATCCTCTTTTCTCCTTCACCTGCCATAAATTCACTTACATTAAAATGCAGTTGAACTGCCTGCATTTTGATTCTACGATGAGGACACATTGGCGCGGTTATTGTTGAGAGTGCTGCACCTAGATAAGTTTGTTGCAGAAGTGATATGATTAAAGTATTAACTACTGCAGTATCTAACCATCCCACTCTTTGCTGTCAAAAGCAATTAATGTGAATTACATATATTTGAAAGAAGAATTTCTTTCATTACAAACCTTGGAGTATCTCCAGAGAGGATTAGGTAGGAAAATGAATGGTATCATTTGCATAATTTAGGGAAATATGAATAATTATTTGTATTTGGAAAAGCCTGCTCAGACTCTTCCCAATTCATTGGTGCCATATGGCTTATCAGCTAAGCACGACCAGGAAATAAGAATTCCATATGATGCAGTTGTCACAGGAGCAGAAGACCCCATTGTCATGTTGCATGTGCTTTGATGCAAAACAGAAAACAAATAAATCAAAGCAACTAATTTTAAATTCAGTTTATACAGCTGTCTGAGGAATTGAAAGGAATATAGTCTTTAGGGCTCCAGACATGTACATAAAACATATACATAAAACTTAGATACCACTCCTGCTAGAGATACGCACTGCAGACAAAAACGAGAGGAACAGGTTTAACTTATAAATTCAGAGATTTGAGTGGGACAAAAGAAAGGATTTTCTTCAAGTCTTCTCTTTTCTTAGTAGGCTTAGAAGCATCATTCACCAGAAGCTGGGAATAGACCAATGCACTTCAAGGGAAGCACTGTCTGCTCTAACATAATAGTCTTGTGGAGCAAAGATAGAACCATGACTTGTGATGAGTAAATCTACTTGGCTTGATTATTTTCACCTCTTTTTAGGAAACATATTCATAATTGCCTTACACAATTTTAACCAATAGGCAATACCAATGATGGAGTTACTTCTGTGACACTGGACTTCCCATTAGAATGAATTACATGTTTATGCCTGTATCCAAGTGATTGCCGATTTACTACTGCTAAAGAAGATTCCCAGGCTGGCTAATTCTCCTTGTCTGGTTCCTGAGCTATATTGGAAATAAAAGAAAAGCCTTCCCTGGATTCACCCCAGTTTTGCTTTGTGGCATTTTCAGGTTCCAGAGGGCTGGCATGGTGAAATGTAGACGGAATTGGCAGGAGACAACCTTTTGGGACATCACCGCTGACAGGAGCTCTGGGGTGGAAGTAGAAACTTCAGAAGCCAACCCCAATCTGAAATCAGGAATGGGAGTTCAGCGAGTTAAATGACAGAGATATGGATCATTTCTAAGCTGTGTCCAGGCTGGCCTCAGCTTCATTTATCAACATGCTGGGTGGCACTGACAGATTCATACGAGTCTGAGATAAGAAAACATATTAATTTTCTTTTCAGCGAAGGAAGAAAAAGGGGGAGTGAGCATTCTCAGGTAATTTTAATTTGCTTTGACCCATCTAAGTGTGACATCAATCGATGCTAATACTGCTGATGCACGACGTAGTCTCTGTTTTAGTAACTTACAATCCAGGAGGGGAGATAAGATTTATCTCTGAATAACTAACAAACAAATGTAAAAAGTATATATATATGTATTATTGCTATATGGACTTATATATATGTATATAATGGTTATAATATTTTAAGTTCCATGATAGTTATATTCGGAAGGCAATTTTCTCAAACAGACTGCATTCTTTTTGTGGGAAGTGCCCATGTATTTTCATCTTTTATGATTCTGGCTAAGGGACAGTTTCAGCCCCATATAGCTCCCTGGTTCCGTTTCTCAGACTCAGGTTTTTACTACAACCCGCCCTCTCAAACCTTTCTCTTTTGCCTTTTGGAGATTTCTTCCTATGGTTAAACAAGCTCCTTTGCATCCTCATCTCTTCCAAGCACATTTACTCTACCCTGAGTGAGTTGTCTTCATTGAATCTTGTTTCTCTCAGAGATCAGATTTCTCTGTTGCCCACTTAAGCATAGAAGCTCATTTTCCCGAGACCCAGGTATCCCTGGGCCAGAAGGTGGCCCACTTTTAGCCTTCCCATGCCCATTCCAAACCATTATGTCTCCAATCCCCTGAGAAAAGCTTTGGTCCCCTGAGATCCATTGCATCTGGCTATTCTATGCTCATTCCCTCATTGTTCCTGTCATCTAATGAACTCCTCTTCAGTCCTCTACACCAGTTATACTTGGAAAACTCACAACATTTCTCTCTACTGCATGTTGTCATCATCTGGGGATTTTAGTATGTACGTCAATGACCCAACTGACACCCTTGCCTGTCTCGGTTCCTTGACTTCATTCCACTCACGTCACCAATCTCTACGGGTTCACCCTGGACCTTTATATTCACTCAAACCATTCTACCTCTTAAATCCACAATGCCAATATTTTATTTGCTGACCATACTGACTGGCTCTGCCCGCCATCCGGTTGGCTTCTTCTGACTCTTTTTTCCCTTGTTTCCATGCCTGCTATGGACAAGGATCCTTCCTTCTGTATTTCCATGCCAATAATATTAAGGTCAGATTCAGCAACGGTTGCTAATTGGTTACGTGAGTTTGGTCTGTACATTTCACTTCTCAAAAATCTCTAATTGACTTTTGTAAGTCCTACAACTCTATGGGTATCAGCAGCCATCATAGGCAAGAAGCAATATTTTGGCATCACTTCATAAAGAGCTGTAGGCATATTATTAGCTGTGTTTTTGACTTGTGTGAAAAACTAACTAAAAGCTATTGACTTTGAACAGGATGTTTATTTATGTGGATTTCTTTAGAATGTGGCTCAATAATTTTTAGAAATCCAGCAAGGGAAATATATGTGCTAAGGAGCCATGAATCATTCATGGTAGCAAAACGAGCGAGAGTTTTTAAAGTCTTTGGATAATGGCACAACGAGAAGAAATAGAGCCCAAGTCTCCAGGAAATGGTTTAAGGATAGAGCCTCAAAGTGATTTTTAAAATATTTCTTTTCAGCACAGCCCTTTTATCTGACCTCATTAAAATGTCTCAGCATTGTTTATTCAACATACCATTTAATCAAAACCCTCTGCTAGATTCTTCCCAAGATTCATTTGTGATCCATATGAGCAAACATTCTGGAGGGTTATAATGAAGAGAAATGTGGAGAATTACAGCAGCTTTCTTTTCTTTTTTGAACAGTAAATATTTTAGTAATCCATCTCCATTTCTTAAAATTGGTTTATCTTTGAATCAAGTATTACTTTGCTTTAGGTAAAATGCACTGCACATATCTGAAAATCATAACGATTGGAAAGAGATTCAAAGAGTTATATTTCTTAATATTGCTCTTCACTTCTCACATATAAATCCAGGAAAGACTAAGCAAAGACACCATTCCTAAAAACTGATTTTGTCATGTGGTAAGAAAATAGTTAATAGTTTCCCATCTTGTAAAGAGTGATTTAATGTGATCTTATTTATTAGAGATTCTGTAAATATGTGGAAGATGAAGTAAAGTCATTTGAGTAGAGCGCCTGCATTTCATAGATGAGAAAAAAGAGGCCCAGAGAGCTTAAAACAATAAGTACTTTAAAACTGTTTACAATAATTTTAGCGTGGGCTTCATTTTTCTCTCTGGTGTCTCATCGCCTAGATATGCGTTATCTCAACGTTAAGAGAAATATTTATAGCAGGGATTATCATGACCATACTTAGAGATCCATCACAACTATGTCAAGAACTACAAACAGAATTTACATTAACCTGATATTTATTGTTGTTATTGTTCGACTTCAACAATTACTGGAGGATGAACAAGGTGGAAATGCTCAAGAGCTGATTTCCAGTTGAGACGTTTGGTTGGGCGTAGCGCTAGAAAGAAGGGCGCCAACAGTATCTCCCATCACATGTGCTCTTTTGGAGCCTTGCCAATCCTCCATTAAGAGGTGAGACCTCATTTTCCTCCCCTTGAATCTCAGTGGACTGTTTCATGCAAACAATATGGCAGAAGCAATGCTTGTTAGCCGCCCAACTATTATGAGGAGACCAAAACTAGCCTACATGGAGACACCACGCAGAGAAGTCCTGGAACCGCAGCCCCCAGCTGTTCCACCTTCCTGTTCTTCCAAATCCAGCCACTGTTTTACTGTAACTGCAGGAGAGATCCCAAGTCAGGACATCCAGCCTGGTGCTTCTCAATCCCTGACCCATAGAAACTGAGATATAATAAAATGATTATTCTTCTTTTAAGCCCCTAAGTTTTGGAGTGATTTATTATGCAACAATAGTGATTGAAACAGAAATTATTTCCTATGATTCTCTTCCCTTAACAGTCACAAGAGACATTTGGAAAGTGGATTGGAGGCAGCATATTTTTCATTCTAGGAAGGCTGATGTAAGGCATTAGGCCCTAGGGCAGCTCATGTTCATTGTCGCTGATCCATTGACTCACCTTGTTGGTGTGGAAAAGCACCTGGAGTTCCAACTTTGCCAGTTCTCACTGAATCTCCTCCTTTAGCCTTTCTAAGTCTTCGACCAAGTGTGCCTGCCACTCCAGGGCAACGCATGCCAGCTTCTCCTGCATGTGACCCACAGAGCCCAGGTTTCAAGTGCTGAGAGAAAGATATGGATTCCAGTTTGTCATTATGAGTCTCTGTTTTCCTTGTGGATTCCCGTTCCTCTTCATGGGTTCCAGTTTGTCTTTGCTCTCGTCCACACTCATCTTTCCTTCCCAACTGCTCGTCTGGTTGACTATTCTGACTTATACCCAATTATAAACTCCTCTACCAGCTTCCATATAACTTAAGGTCGAATCCCTATTCTACCTCACTCACAGTGGTTCTGCTTCTGGGATCAAATCCCGACTGATGCAGAGGTACTCATTGGGACATTGATGTGCTCAATGCGTTAGACCCACTTCCTGTGGAGATAGGTCTGTGAGCCGAGACACCTGAGCAGTCTTGATTTAGTGAATGTTAGGGTTAGTCTACATTTCCTACACAAACATTTGTCTTGGGAATCTGTGTAGTTTCCTGCTGCTCCAGTAATGTAAGTGCCCGCAGTCAGAATTGAGAAGCTGGAGATAAGACTGGAATTTTGGAAATGCTCAGAGATATCTGTGAATTCTGTCAGTACCTAAACAGCAGAATCCAACGTGAGTGAGATGGATCCTTGGAAAGAACGTGCATTCATGATCTCATGAGTAAGAAACTGAAGATACTTAAGTTCAGCTGCTTTTCTTCAGCAAGTCTGAAGCTATTAATGTATTTATCTGTTCTATCCCTCCATCAATCCATCTAGTCAATCTTTATTTAGTGCTTATTCTGTTTATGACAACCTAGACCCCTGCTCAGATTTGAAGTATTAGAAAAGATATTCACAGATAAACAGAAGTAGTACTACCTATTAGTAAATAAATTGATTTTTGTAAAACATTATAAGAATTACTGATTCAACAGTCATTAATTAGAAACACAGTAGTAACTACATGCACTATAAATCTGTGGTTTATGTTTAATAAGGAAGGGAGTTAGAGAGGTAGAGAAATTATCCATATGGCATAAGGTGTTTTCCATAAACTGTGCAATTTCCAGACCATTTTTACCATTTTATGGGATGAGGAAAGCAATGTTAGATATTTTCCTCTGATATCTGGATTGTTATCTGAGCTATTCTTTGTGGAAGATGGTTTCCAGAGGGGTGCCCAATGTCTTTGGCTATGTGTATGGTCATGCAAATGAGAGGGCCCATTAAACAGAACCTCTTGTCCCTGCCTCATGTTTGAAACAAATAAATAAAGCAAGGCATAATACAGATGGAGGCCAGTCATCACTTTGTTATCAGTAATGGCTAAGTCAGAAGACATAGTTTCATATGAGAGTTAAATCAGCCTATAAAGCTAACACTCACAGTGGAAAGATTTATCTACTGAGTCGTGGGCAATTCTGAAACAAAGTGAGCCCTGTACATGAGAGGGACTTACACGGAACACTGGAAAACTCTTGATTTCCATGGTTTGGTGTGTTCTCAAGAGGAAAAGGAAGAACTGATGAAGCAAGCATGGCTGTTCAGATAATGCGGCCTAACTCTGCTGAAGGGCACTAAAGAAAGAAGTGGCAAGAGGCCAGGGCTACGGCGCCAACCGAGCTCTCACACAAAGAAAGAAATGCAACGAATGGGAAAGCAGGGCTTGGCCTTAATGGTGTGAATTAGTGAGAGTAAATTTTTGCTTTTTAAAGATGAGACCTAAAATATATTGTCCACAAGCCTCTTCCACTGAATCCTTTTCTTTATCTCATAAATCTTACATCTCCCATTTTAAAAACCTCTGCAGCAGCAGCGGCAGCAGTAGCAGCACCTCCCTGAGCCTGTTTCTTCTTTTGGCGTCTTTCTCACCATATTGCACCTCTACTGCAAAGCGACCTGCAACTTATTGGTAGAAATGACTCACAGCAATGCTGCCTTAATTCCTAACCTTCCATTTGCTCATCAGTCTACAGCAGTATGCACATTGTCTGCATCAAATCTCCATTGAAATTATTCTTAATAAAGTCACCTTGAAGTTTCACTTGCCAAATCTAATGTTTTCTTCCCAAACCTCATCTCCCCTGTCCTATCTGCAGCACTTGACAGGTTCCCTCCTTCCTGGAACTCTGTCTTCCATTGCCTTTCATTGTACACATCTCTCCTAGCTCTTTTCCCGCTTCCTTGATTTCTTCTTAATGTCGGGGTTATTTTCCAGGGTCTCTGAGAACAGGGATCCTTTTTTATGTATCTTTGAAGTCCCAGTGTCTTGCACAGTGCCTGGGGTCTAGGGATGTAATTATGCCTTCAATAGCCAATACCTCTGTCATGGGTCATGTTAACCCAGCTCTGATCATTATTTTTTTTTTCAGGAGTTCACCTCCCATATGCTAAGGGAAAGTGACTCCTTCTCCAGTCTCAGGGATGGATAATAATTTGTTTAATTGAATCATGTAATTCCATTTCCCTTTCTACTAGTTGATTTAAGCATGGACTCATGATTCAATCATGGGCAATAGGGAGAAAGCTTCTAGGAGACTTCTGGGATAGATTTTCCAAACTAATAATAAGAGAGAATGCATTAGCTTGTTGGAGCTGCTATAACAAAATACCACAAGCTGGCGGCTTAAACAACAGAAATTTATTGTTTCACAGTTCTGGAGACTAGAATTCTAAAATCAAGGTGTCAGCAGGGTTGGTTCCTTCTAAGGGCTGTGAAGGATCTATTGCAAGCCTCTCTCCTTAGCTTTTAGGTGGCCATTTTCATGTTCACATGATGTTCTCTCTATATGTGTGTCTCTGTGTTCAAATTTCTCCTTTTTATGAGGACATCAGTCATATTGGATTAGGACTCACCCTAATGATGTCATTGTAACTTTATCACTTCTCTAATGACTCTATCACCAAATAATGTCACATTCTGAAGTACTGGGGGTTAGGACTTCAACATAAGAATTTTGAAGGGGCACAATTCAACTAATAACAAGGAAGAAACAACAATCTCTTTAACATGATTGGTGCCTGGAGCTGCATCAGCTACATTGCAAGCATGAGATGGCAATAGAGTCATCAGGCCAATAAACAGAAAGTGGTAGAACAGTAAGAGACCCTGATCCTTGTTGGCATCTTTGATCAAAGTAGTGCTTTAGGGAAACAAATTGTCTGCGACGTGCGTTCCATTTGACCTGGAGTAGGGTGAAACTGAGAGCAGATAAAATAAGTGACTGTTGCAATAGTCATAGTGAAAGGACTTGAACTAAACTGGTGCAAAGAAGAGACATAGTCAAGAGGCATCAGTGAGGAAACTTTCTTATACGAAGAGAGATAGTAGCCAGAGCTGGGCATGGCACACATTCTTACTCCTCCCAGGGCTGTTAGTGCTGGTGGCTGCTTGGATTGCAGGCAACTTAAGGAAGGATCAACAAAGAAGGAGACAGCTGTTCTAACAACCATTTTATGAATACAAAGGACTTGTGAATTAACTTTTCTTCTTCCCAGTGGTACAATTCTAGATATTACCTGACAGTCTAAAAATAGGCAATTAAAGCAGATGCATTTAATCAGTGTTCCCCAAACTGTGATTCATGGAATGTTAATTCTGTGAGGTATTTATAGATCCTACATAAATCAAAGGTGAGGAAAGAGATGTTCTGTGCCCAAATGAATTCAGAAATTTGGGTTAAAGTTTGTATTGCAGGACTTCTCAGAGCCTTTAATATTGTAGTGTAGAGTGTGAATCTCTAAGACAGGGATGCAGTAAGTAGTATTTACAAAACTTACAAAACTTATGGTTCATCAGTTGCAAACATTTTATCACAGAGCATCTCACAGGATTGTATTCTGTGGAGCACATTTTGGGACATATTGCTTTTTTAAACAATGATTTCACTCTAGGCTGCATTTCTTTTTCCTCTGCTACATCACACCCTAGCTATTCAGTCTCCTCAGTGTAAAGGGCCCATTACAGATGGGATTGCCAATTCCCTGGTGATCCGTGAGCCTTTGTGCAGTGATATTGACATCCCCATTTAAAACTGAGGTAGGAAGAGATGAGGCATATGACTGTGTGAATAGAGCTATTCCCAGGAGACCGGAGGGAGGAAAGGAAATCTATGAGCCTGCCTCAGATCAGGTAACGGGCCAAATATTTAGCTAGACCTATTGGGCATTGAAAGCTCACATTTGGAGCAGAATCCACCAAATAACAGGCATTTGCTATAGGCACCTCTGAGCAGGGAATTTTCAGGTGAGAAAATGTAACTGCTCCTTCCCCAGGGAGAGAGTTTTTCTGGACGCATCTTCCCGGACATATGTTATTCTTTATTACAGGTCCCCAGGCAGTGGTGGAGTCTGCATTCTCCAGCAAGATGGTGCTGGCGTTTTGTGCCCAACCCTACTCCCAGGGGCCTCCCATGCTCGTACAACAAGTGGTGTGGTTTAGAAGTTTCGAGCACACACAGGTACCTGGGTTCAAATCCTGACTCTGCACATTGTGGATTTTGCCCTTGAGAAGACATCTTAAGATCTTTGGACCTCGGTTTTCTCATCTATAAAACGGGGAGAGTCACAATATTTCCCTTAATACACTCTTCTGAAGCTATACAAACCCAGTGCTGAGAAAAAATTAAATGCTTAATAAATGTCACGAAGTACAACAAATTATATAAATGTTAAATGAATTACTTAATTCTTTTTGAAACATTGCCACACATTTTTAGGAGAGGGTATTTCTAGGCAGAAGCAATGGCGTATGCAGATCTATAGATACAGGGTGAATTGCAAAGAGTGAATAGATCTGGGCTTTTGGGTTCAAGGTCTATTGTGACCAGATATGAAAAGCAGCGTGTGCCAGGTTATAGAGCTTGGACCCTACATCTGTGGCGACTCATTGGAAGACCTTAAGTTGGGGAGGGATATGGATAATTCTTTGCATGTTAGAAAGGTCACTTTGGTAGTAGCATGGAGCTATGTGTAAGTGCCAACATTTGAGATAAGTCCTTCACCGTCCTACAGCTTGCTGTCTAATTTAAAGATAAATTAATTTGTTGATCCAACAGATATTTACTACTAAAGTATCATGATTGACAAAATAAGAAATGATCGATTGCCTCATGCATGGTAATGACCATGAGTTTAAGTAGTATCCATATGCTGGTGAATTCTGCCTCACGCTTAGAACATTTAATATATATTATTTTTGAATAAAATAATATGCGTTTAATTTGTACAGTTCAGAAAACTTTCAGGAAAACAATTGTCTTTCTCTTCACCATATAGGGATGGCCTCTAGGTGACATTAGATGAAGTATAATCCATGTCTGAGGTTCCCTGATTCCTGATAGTCAATGAAAATATTGTAACCTACGAACTCTTTACATGTGAAAATCCTATTAGTGGGAAATGAACTTCTGGATACAGACACTGTACACCAGATTTCCTTTCTTGACATTCCATGCACTTTCATAATCTGATGTCACATTCTTCAAATAGTAGTTTCTCCTAATTCTTCTATGAAAACACTGTTCTCGTGGTGTCCCCAAAGATAGCACGTGCATTCTGCCTTTGAAACTTGGCTTAGGCCATTTCCCATCAGAGGGGCCACTCTAATTCTTCTCTGTTATATTCTGGGTTATATTCTTTCTTCAGGGCCCATCTTCTGTGTGACAATGCATTGAATGCCCCAGCCTTTTATCATCCCAACATTCTCTGGACTTCTTTGGAATGTATTGTCTGTATCACTCGCTGGAATTTAATCTAAGCTACATCACAGAGATGAGTCTCTCTTTATGTACAAATCCTTGTTCTAGCTTGAGCAGAGTGCTTCTAGAGGTGTGATGAAGCCTATCTGTCCTGGGACAATGGCGAAGGAGAAACAGCTGGGAATAGGTGGAACTCTGGGTGGGATAGGGTCCCGGCACCTGCCTAGACTGCAGGATTGGCCTTCGACGCAGGTGCTATGCAGTCCAACATGTTCAAAAGGATAATGGCAGAAAGGGAAATTGTTGAGTCAAGCTCCTATTAGGGTCGTTGAAAATTTAATTAATCTCTCTAAGGTTCTGTTTTCTCATGTGTAAGGTGAGGCAAGAAAAATTTTAAAAATTTAAAAAACAAACACAACCCACATCTCATAGGGTTATTGTGGAAATTAAATCAATGAACTTAACACTAAGCACTTAACACTGTGATTGATGCTTAATAAGCACCCAATAAATGACGATTATTATTATTATTATAGTCAGTAAATGAGAGGTTACAATAAAGTGCTCTTGGAACTTAGAAATAAATTACCCTCCGTGAAAGAAACTAGGAAAAATCAACACATAAAAAGTGAGATTAACCATCTGAGGAATTAAGCTCTCCTGAAAAGGACTGCATGTCTGTGGGGCTGTGGAGATTCGGGAAACACCCAAGGCCAATCAAGCACGTAGAGGAATAATATTACAAAAGTCCAGCTGGAATGCGATTGAGGAAAAAGAAACCTAGACTCCAATCAATTCTATTAGCATAACTCAAGAAAGAATGTGTCAAGAGAAATGATAGATGCTAGAAAAAGAAAAGGTCAAAGATCAAGGTTTGGCTATTTTTCATTCAGTATTGCGGGGAGGAGGGAAATGAAGAGAAACAGAGTCAAGAAAGAAAAACAGAAAGACAGAGGCAGGAAAACAGAGAAGCAAAAAGACAGACATGGAGAGACACAGTGGAAGAGAGAGAAAGTCAGAACGAGAAAAGAAGTTGAGTCCAAAATACAGGAATATTCAGGATACTAGAGGAGTAGAAGTAAGACGGCCCAACTGTCTTTCCCTCGGAGACAGTCCAACATTTTTTGCCTTTCTTCCAAGCAAATTTCTGATTGTGATTTTAACTTTCAAGGTTAAAGGATATTTCTAACAGCCGCTCTGATCTTAGTAATGGGACTCAGCAGCCAGACTATATAAGACCTCAATTGTCAGAGGGGTGAAGTACCTCAGGGAGGCCTGCTCTGCTCAACGCTGCCTCTGGAGTTGGGTGGGCTAAGCCTGCAGAAGGAGTTCATAACTACAGTTGATCACAGCTAGTCATGCTTGATTAGATTTGAATCTATTTAATTTGATGAACATCCACCCCCAGCCCATTCTATGCAGAATGCAGGGTTACCTGGAAGGTGAGTGGGGTAATGCATTTGCCTTCCAGGAACTTTCAATTCAGTAGCTCTATAAAACTTGCGCACTAATTCTCAAATAATGGATGCCAGAGGGGATCAGGATGCTGTATTATCACGCAGAAAGCAAGGACTAATTCTGCTGAGGGGACTGTCCTTGAGAAGTGGACATCCTGGAGGAGATGCATTGGAACTGGTGCTTAAACCATGATGGGCGTTTCAACAGATAATGGGGTATGGATGGCATTACAGAGCAAAGTAAGAACGTGAACAATGGGGATGTGTTTTAAATGGAATGTGGGGGCAAGCTGGAGCTCAACTAGCGACTTAGTCAGTTCAGCCTGCTATAACAAGTACTACAGACAGGACCGCTTATAAACAACAGAAATTTATTTCTCACTGTTCTAGAGAATGTAAGTCCAAGATGTGGATGCCAACATGGTTAGGGTGAGGGCCCTCTTCTGGGTTGCAGACTGCCAACTTCTCACTGTATCCCCACATGGTGGAAAGAGGGTGAGAGAACTCTGTCTTTTATGAGGGCACTAATCCTATTCATGAGGGCTCTACTCGCATGACCTACTGACCTCCCAAAGGCCCGTCTCCCAATACCATCACACTGGGGGTTAGGATTTCAAAATATGAATTTGAATGGGGGGCACAGACATTCAGTCCATTGCAACTACCCATACTGGTGATGGAGAGAGAGAACTTAACAAAGCAGCTTAGGTTTTAAACCTCTTGGTGTCTACAGCAGGCTTCATGCAATAGGTGCTCAATAAAAGCTTACGATTATTTTGTCACTTTTTGTGCTTGAGAGACATACCTCCTCTGACAGGGAATGATAGTCCATTTGAACACGAAATGTTAGACGTACTGGAGATTCTCAAATAAGTTGCTAAATCATGCCCTGTGCCTGGTGTGACTTACAACAGAGAGAATGAAGAAATGGGACAGCTCTTGGGGCCACTTGAGGAAAAATAAGAATAATCTCCATTTGTTTTAAGGCTTTCAGTGTACCAAATGCATCAATTTTATATCAGCCTATCTAATTAAATCCACGAGATAGATATTCTTCTGTCTCTTTTGCAAATGTGCTTTAATAAAAAATACATATTTGACCTTTGGTCCTGGTTCTTGGCAGTGAGCTTCTAAAGCTCTTGGAATTTCCGGAGATATAAGAGTCTTTGGTGTGTTAATGAGATGACTCATTAGATAGCTGCAGGATGGGGCTGGTCAGGAGAAAGACCAAGCCATGATTAGAGAGTTGGAACTTCTTGTGCACCTTCTGATTTCCAGGGAGGAATGAAACCTCCATAAAAAAGCCTAAAAGACAGTTTGGAGACCTGGGTTGGTGAATACATTGAGGCGCTGGGAAGGTTACATTCCCACAGAGGAGGCATGGAATCTCCATACCACCCTCCCCACCCTCAGCCCAAACTTATCCCCGTGCATCTCTTCCATTTGGCCCTTTCTGAGTTGTATCTTTTATAATAAACCGGTAAACATAAGTAAAGTGTTTTCCTGGATTCTGTGAGTTGTGAATTATACAACCTGACAAGGGGAGAGTAGAAACTTTGGATTTATAGCTGCTTCATCAGAAGTATAAGTGGCCCTCAGGACTTGTAACTGGCAGCTGAAGTAGGAGGAGTCTTGTGAGACTGAGCCCTTAACTTAGTGAGGTCTGCACTAACTCCAGTAGTCAGTGTCAGAATTCAATTGAATTGTTGGACATCTATTTGGTGTCAAAAGTGTTGTCAGAAAAAAAGAAAAAGCAACAATTGAGAAAATTAAGACTCAGAGAGGTTAAGTACCTTATCTGGGTCACGCAACTTGCATATGAGAGAGGAAAGTTGGGACTGAGTCTAGATCTGTAAGATTCCAGAACCTCTCACTTAACCGTGCTGGAAAGATACCAGGCTGAGGCCCACCATTCTGTTTTGTGGGACACGCTGAGAATCAAGACAGAAAAAGGAAGAGAAAGGAATTGCATCCACCTCAAAAGTGGCACAGAATAGTACCCAAGAGTATGTGGGTTCAATTACCAGCCTGACTACTTAACTAGCAAACTTAGCAAGTTGCTTAAGATTTGTGTCTCAGTTTCCTTATGTGTAAAATGGAGAAAATAAAACCTATTCCATGGGATTTTTCTTTTTGAGAATTATGTGTTAATATGCAAAGAGCACCAAAAATTTTGCTTAACACACATGACTCAATAAATATTAACACAACTATTATTATTATCGTTGTTATTGGAAAACATCACAATTCATAGACCTATAGTAAGATGCTCCAATCTGGAAAAGAAGAATCCTTTGTTGTGTCCTTATTCATTAAGATATAATGATGGAGTAAGGAGGGCAGTTTCATACATCCTATACAGAAACCAGTGCTGCTATTTTAAAGGCAGAATGGAGCAACTGTTTGGTTGAAAATGAAATCTTGGAGGATGAAATAGCTAACCATTCCCAAACAAAAGTGTGGGATCTAAACTCCTTGAAGGATATAGCCAGTGCATTTTGACTGGTCAGGCAGGCGACTTGTTCTAGGCTACTAGAAGAATCCAACATTCACCATGAGATGGTAGAGACAGTGGGGAGTTCCTTCTAATTAGTGTGATGGTCTGTAGTATCACTCCCAACATAGGCAATTGGACATGCTGAGACTTCAGGAGTAGCTGAAAGCAAAGAGGTCGAAACCAGGGAGAAACAGGGCCCCAGGAGCACACCAGGTAGAAGGGAAGTAGCCAATAGTCCATCTATCAGTATTGAAAGGGGGATAGAAAACTCTCCTCCAAGGAGTCAAGAATGTGTAAGTGAGAACAGAGGCCAATCTGGGGGTGGTGGTGGGAGAGAGTGGCCAGGGACTAAGGAGATGCTGTCCAGTCCTAAGCTATGAGGATTATAATAACTAGTAGGGGTTTAGGGATACAGCCAAGTGGGCTGCAGTTCAGAGTGGGGCTCTACTAGATCAAACACAAAATGAAGCACCCACAAGGGAATGGAGAACAACGATCTAGTCGTTGAGGTTGGACCACAGGCTCTCTAGGGACGAGCTGCGGCACTGGGCACACAGTGCAGAGGGCTCGCTCCTGACACTTTCCATATCAGATACCAAATCCCAAACCCCACCTTCTGGTGCTTCTAAGGCACTGCTTGCTCTAACGCCAGGCCTGAAGGACTCTAGCTGTTCATTGCTAAAGGAGGCAGGAATGGGATGCCACACAGTCCCAAAATATTAGGTCCTGTTTTTGCTAATTTTAGTACACCTTTATTTTTTTCAGGAGAAGTTATTTCAGTCAGGTGTATTTATGAGAAAAATTTCACATGTATTGAACAAATAGACTTTCTCTACACACACAAAGAAAACTGGCATGGGGGAAGAGAAAGAACTAAACTTGAAATCAGTCAAATAATTGGGTTATTTGGAAAACAGCAGGGACCTATTTGAGGAACAAGTTCCATTATCTATCTTCAAAATCACCATTTTTCGCCTATACAAGTATTTCCCCTTTAAGGAAGCCCTTACTGCCAGGTCTATGTGGGAAGCACTACTTGACAGCAAAGATATTCTGGCATGGTTTAACAAGCAGACATTTTATAATTAAAATAAACATTTGAAGACTTTCCTATCCTGGAGGGCTTGAAGATTAAGATAGCTTCTCTCCAGAAAGGTTTAACAATGCTACTTTTAAAAACAGAAGGATGAACTAATTTACTCTGAAACTACAGTCAGTCAATTATCAAATGTGCATTGACCATTAGCAATGTATGAGGCACCACAGCCAGTAGGCGCAGACCTAAGTGAGGGGTAACTCCTACTGTAAACAAACTTGCAATCTCTTTGAGCCAACAAAACGTGCCCTGAGAGAGAATGGAAATGGTGCGAGGCAATAAATTACACATTCCCCTATCAGCCGGCATCCACTCAGGAAAATTATTTTAACATTCAGAATTTAACAGAAGGACTTAGTGGGCCAGCTATTGAATGACTGAAAAGGTGAAAGTGGTCACGGAGGTAACAGAGATACCAACTTCAGGAAGCAAATACCACCCCCCAGGCTGGGGAAACCAAAGGAAGCTGAAGGGGCTGTCAGAACCCAGGGGCATGGAGGAGGGGCCTCGTGGAGTGGGGCACAGATCCCTGAGGAGAGAGGGCGGCCCAGCTAGCAAAGGCGCTCTGGCCACCTGCAGGGATCTGATGCTCAGACCTTTAAGAAGAAGGCACAAGAATGTTAATCCTGAGAGTGTAGGTGGGTATGTGGGAGGTGAGGGGTACTGAAAATGGAGTCTACTGCTCCTGCAAGAGTGAAGAACCATTACTGGAGGGAAGTTGAGAGGAACAGGAAGCAAACCAGAAGAAAGCTAGTCCCTTCCATCTGCTCCCACCTCCTGGTGTCCCTCTAGGGCCCCCTATGGACAGAAATGATCAGGGAGCAGCCGGCAAAGTGGAAATGTGGTTTTCAGAGTGCCAGCCCCAGCATCCCAAAACAGAAGGAAGAGGGTAAGTCAAGAGACAGCAGCTCAATGACCACAATGATACCTTCTAAGAGGCACAAGGAGAAACTGCTTAGAGAATTCCAGAGATGATTAAACTACTTTGGGTTGGTGGTTAGGCAAGGCTCCATGGACGAACAAGTGACTGGATAGTTTTGTTATAGTTGAGGCAGATTCCACTGTGGGTTATTCATTCATCATTCATTTATTCATTCAAAAATATTTGAATGCCTGCCGGGTGCCAGTGCTCTGTTAAACATGGAAAATACAAGGATGAATATGACAGACTCGGTATCTATTTTCCTAAAACTTATATCAGAGGAAAGAGAAGAAAATAAAGAACAACCAAAAATGCAGATATTAATAAGTCCATGAAGAAAATAAAACAGGGTAACGTGATCGAGAGATACAGGAAGAGGTTGTGACCCCCTCAGAGTAGGCCATCAGGAAGGTGGTCTTCAAGAAGGTGACACTGGTGTGTAGACTAGAATGGTGAGGCAGAGCTAAATGTGCGAATGACTGAGGTTGGGGGGCGGCAGTGTGAGTAGCAGGACAGCAAGTGCAAACGCCCTGAGGCAGTGATGCGCTTGCAGCGTTTGAGGAGCAGAAAGACGAGCAGGTTGCTCATGGCAGAATGAGCAAAGGGAACAGCAGTCAGGTGTGAGGTGGCAGAAACAGCAGCCACAGGCCTTGTAGGGCTGATAGAACCTTTGTGGACCAATCCAAAGATTTGAAAAGATCACCTGTCATTGTCACGTGGAATTTGGACTGCAGCAAGACAAAGCCGGTGCAGGGTAACCAACAGTCCAGGCATGAGACTTGGTGTTTTAGCTTCAGGTGCTAGCAGTGGAGATGGTGAGAAGTGACTATCTTTGCAGCATATTTTCAAGGTATTGCCAACACAATTTGCTTGTGAATTAAATGCCAAGGGTGACGGAAGGAGGAATTTAGGGGTCTGAGCCATTAGATAGATAATGGTATCACCTACAGGTTTGAGAAAGTCTCGAGGAGGAGCACGTTTGGGGGATGTTGGGGGGACATGTGGGTTTGAGGCATCTCTTAGATACCCAGGTAGATATAGAACAGGCTGTTAGATTTATGAGTGACACTCATGGGAGAAGCACTCCTGGAAATACACTCACGGAAGACCACGGTGGAAGGATCAGCCAAGAAACATGGAGTTGGTGATAAAAGGAACGGAGCTAGCTTTTAGATGAGCTATCTTCCCTCTAAATTAGGAGCAGAGGAGGGGCTGGCCCTGTGGCATAGTGGTTAAATGCGCGCGCTCCGCTGCTGGCGGCCCAGGTTCGGATCCTGGGCGCGCACTGAAGCACCGCTTGTCAGGTCATGCTGTGGTGGCGTCCCACATAAAGTGGAGGAAGATGGGCAAGCATGTTAGCTCAGGGCCAGTCTTCCTCAGCAAAAAGAGGAGGATCAGCATGGATGTTAGCTCAGGGCTGATCTTCCTCACAAAAAATAAAATAAAATAAATTAGGGGCAGAGAAAGCTTGGCATCACTTAGGGCGACATGAATATGCAAGAGGAGATTGTTATTAGTCAGGTGAGGCTGGCATCATAGATCTGGTTATGAGTGCATTTTGGGGCATAGGAGGTGAAAGAACAGAAAGCAATAAGGAAGAGGGCATTCTCAGTGGGAGAACAGCCTGAGCAAAAGCACAGAGGACGGATTTAAAAAAGTACTCTGTGGAATAGGAGGAAAACAACTTTTATTTAGATCAGAGAGGCCAAGGAGAAATAAAGCGAATCCTTAACAATGTATTAGTATTGGAAAGCTTCTTAGAATCTGTTTATTCCAACCTCATTTTAGACATAAGGAAACTGAGACTTTTGAGGAGTTAAACACCTTAGGTGAACTCACACAGTTGCTTATTACCTGAGTCATGTTCTCCTTACACTCATCCTCCCATTACATCATGAATATTGTATAGCTCATGCTGGGAAATTGCACTTTTAACTATAAGCAATAAGCAAATGCAAAAGGCTTTTGAACAGAAAAAAGAAACAGTGTTAAGTAATGCTTTGTGCAAAAATAACTCTGATGGTCAGCAAGAGGATGAAGATCCAAGTAGTCCAAGTGGGCAGCCGTGGTAGTGATCAGGGCACCTGGGAAAAAATCCTGCATATGCATAGCCATTCTCCTTATGGACCCAGACCTATAGCTAGGGGTGAAATCCACCTACAGGCAAATGGAGATTTCAAGCTAAAATGTAAAATCCAGAACATTTGCCTTCCTTGCCATGGTGCCATCTCAAATCGCACTACTCTCTTCCCTTGTCACTACTATATGAGAAAGTGTGAGCAGGAATGGGGATTCTTGGTGAGCTTGGGAAGGATGTGTGAACTGACAAATTCTTAGGAAGCCACTCTTTCAGCAGAAGACTTACCCATTTAAACTTAAGGCTTCACCTAGTCAGTAATTTAGGAGAAATAATTAACTGGAAAAAAAAAGATTATATATAATATTTCTTTAGGGCTATCTGGACTATAACCCCTTCCTGGATTGTAAACTATCCAGCTCATCAAAAGTGGTTTCTACTTAAGGTCCAAACCAGGATATTTTGAGACCAAAACGGAAATTATTAATAATTTTGCCAAGATGATGAGTGTAAATGAAATGGGGACTATCCCAGACAACCAAGAAGTATGATCATCCTATTTTTAGTTGTTTTTCCTCTTCTTCCCCTGACATCTAATTTTTATGCCAAGCACCATGGGAACTTGAAAAATGTTAACTAAATTTGTAAAATCTGCCTCTCTCCCCTTTTGTAGGCAATCATGAAGAAGCACGTTCTGAGGGAAAATTTGTAGATTTTATGCCCTACATGCAAATCCCAACTTTGCTAACAGCTTATGTGACTTTTGGACAAGTTGTTTAACCATCCCTGGGTGTCACTTTTGGTCTTTGTGAAACAAAGATAACATCTGCTTCTGAGGTTTGTGGTGAGGTTAAAGGAGGTGATACATAAAGAAGGTATTGCACTTTTAAAAATGGAAATTCCTTCTTCTATTAAAAGCACTCAAGCAAATAGAGCTATCAGCGTACTGGAAGGCATTATCTATCCATGTATCTATCACCCGTCATCTTTCTATTCCTCCCTCCCTTCCTCTCTTCCTTCCTTTTTTCCTATTTCCACCCATTGTGCATCCACATTCATCCATCTATCCATCCGTGTTTCCCTATGAATCCCATAGTGAGGGCTCTGGCCATTCAGGTGACTAAACCACACCATGTGGGCCCTAGAATCACCCTTTTTCCTAAAACATTGTTATGTAGCTAAAATCTGACCGCTCTAGACCTCAAAGGCAATGGCGGCTTTTGGGTTGATGGTGACATTGCTCAATAGGATAATTACAGTGTAGTTATATTGTATCTATTATGCACAAATCTAATGACATCCATATAATGAAATCCATCATTGACTACAATAAATGTATTCCACCTGACTTCTGCATTCATCCCCCTCTGGTCTCTTGTGAAAAAAACCTACCATAGCATGCACTTTTGGATGAAGGTCAATTCCTCCTTACCACCCTTTTATTCCTTCTTCTTGCTTTCTTCTCTTCGTATTGTTTAATATATTTATGCCATTTTACACTTTACAAAAGATTTTTTTTTTTCGGTGAGGAACGTTGGCCCTGAGCTAACGTCTGCCAATCCTCCTCTTTTTGCTGAGGAAGACAGGTCCTGGGCTAACATCCATGCCCATCTTCCTCCACTTTATATGGGATGCTGCCACAGCATGGCTTGCCAAGCGGTGCGTCGGTGCGCGACCGGGATCCGAACCGGCGAACCCCGGGTCACCACAGCGGAGCGCATGCACTTAACCACTTGCGCCACCGGGCCGGCCCCTAAAAAAGATTTTTTATATTATAATTTGTTTCAAAAAATAACATAGGTGCATTTTTTTTTACAGTATGAGCAGATATTAAATCAGATATCAGGGAAGTTAAGTAACTTGCTCAAGGATGCTCAGGTTGTAAGTGACAAAGTAGACATTTTAGCCCAGGAATTCAGTCTGGGTTATTTTGAGACATGTTTATCTTCAGGATGCTTTTCAGAATGTATAATCTAGAAAAACTTTACTTCTCTGGAGAATTTCTTTTCAAAAATTACCTACCCTCACTCTGAGTTCTCCAGATTGAGCCCCATTCTGTAGAAATATGATAGCAATTTCTACAGGCCAGTTAAGACCTTCAGACACCCAAAGTGCCAAAATGTTATGCATAGGTGCCCCCCATGTGCAATTAAAAGTATCTAAACACAAAACTTCCACAGACGCTAAGGTTAAAATAGCCTAAGTTTTCTCTTATTACCAGATTCTGAATTAGTTCACTGAAGCTGAATTTGTCTAATTTATTTTGCTTTTATTGTTTATTAATTTCTGTGATGCCCTCTTTGCTGATCCTCTAAGTACACACTGGCTCAGTTACTGGAAATCCAGCCCTGACATTCTCTCTGGGTCTCATCAAGTGAGAGAGTTGGAGCAGATCACTTCCAATTGCCTCTGAGCTCTCACCTTCTGTGACTTGCTGTGACCCTATCCAGCGTCTGCAGGAAGCGGTATTGGAGAGGCTGACTTGGGTCTGATGCTATAGGGGGATAACTTCACAGCTTTGCCAAGGGCCCTAGGATCCTAAGTTCCCAGCATAAGAGACACAAACCCTGTTTTTCTCTCTAAGATCTTTATAAGCCACTCACCCTTAGAAGGACTTTCGTGTCAGGTCACCCTTTTTGTCAGTAATACGGACTTTCTGATAAGGTAATTCAACATGCTCAGAGCTTTCCCCTTTCCAAGGGGTTTCTGGTGACAAAAGAGTGAGCGTTCACAGCAGGACCATTTGGGATTCCTGGGTCTATTTACCAACACCTCCCCAAGCTCCTTTAGGTCAGCCCCACATACCACATCAGCCTTTCTTTTATTTATCTGTTTACAGAGTCATATTTTGAGGAAAAATGAGAGACAAAGACAATACATACCTACGAGAAAACTGTAAATGAACATCTCTTTAATCATCAGAGGCCTGGCATGTGACCTCTAATGGCCAGGGAATTGCCCCAGTGGCAGCCACCCCCACTTTCTGCATCCACCTTGTCCAGACAAGAGATGACAGGTGCATGCTGCCCTGCTCCACCTGCCGCGTGTGGCTTCCTACCTGAGGACCCAGAGGGCCGCGCTCTCCACCTGCCCCAGGGCCCTCGGCTGCCACCTCCCAGAGCTGCTTCCCATGCCCGGAGGATAAAAGAGGAGAGAGTTCAAGATTCCCATCTCTTTCCTCCTCTCCCGGTTCCAGAAGGCCTCTGAGCACAGTGCAGGGTGGGTCACTGATCTGCAGAGTGAGGGGCTTTCCTCTGCTCTGTGCTACCCTGGCCCTCGCTGAGCCCCTCCCAGGCAGTCTGGATCTTTAAGAGAGGAATTGTGAGATCTTATTGCCCTTCTGACCCAATTCCAGCACTGTGAGTCCCCCCAGCCCACCTCACGGCCTTTGGGATGAAGGGCAGGTAAGTATTGGACTGGGTCTGGGTGTCAGCCTGCAGCCAGCTCCCCTGTGCTCTCCCTAATGCAGACTCTCTTGTTAATCTGTGTGAACCATTTGATGACAGGAAATTTCTAATCCTCATCTCTATTAGCTGAAAAGGAAGGATCCAGGTCTCTATGTTCAAAGGGCCTCTGGGCTGTGCTGTTTCGCTTCACCATTTATTCATTTGGTCACTTATTCTTCCTTTCCGCAAACATTTATTGAGCAACTGGTGTGTGCCAGGTAATTTTCCAGGTATTGAGAATGTAAAGGTGCTTTCACGTATTCCAGTAAAAAAAGAAAATACTTAAAATATTCCATTAACTAAGTGCAATCCCGTGTGATAAGTGCTCTAAGAGAAGTTTATAGAAGATATCTGAATAGTGGTGGTGGGAGGGTGTGTATGCACATTCTTTCTGGTGGGGTAGGAAAAGCCTACCTAAAACAGGTCATTTTTGAGCTGCATCTATTATGGTGGTGAAGAACATAAGCTTTGGATGGATAAATCCATTCTTGGCAGCTCATAACCTATATGTCCTTGCGCCAGTAATTTAACCTCTCCAAGACCCAGACTCCTCATCTGAAAAGCAGGAAATAGAATACCTACTTCACAGGATTGTGGCGAACGTGAATGAGATACATAAAGCACTTAGAAGGTGCCTGGCACAAGGTAACCTTAGCTATTTTTAATATTAATGTTGCTTTTATTCTCACTGAAGGACAAGTGATTGGCCAAGAAGGGGAAGAGCATTCCAGAAGACAGCACAGGGTATACAAAGGCATGGGGACACCTCTTCCCCTCATGTACTTATAGAGCTACAAAATATAGGATCCAGCCCTGGTCTAGGGAAGGTGGAACATGAGGGGGAGACATCCGGGTACTTGCAGAGCAGCAGGCTTACCACATATGCTCCTCCAAGCCCTGTTTTCAGAGTCCTGATGCTGACTACCTGCCTGTAGCCCCCTCCCCTCCTTTCCCCAGCCGTCATCCAGTGGATCATCCCATATCTTCTAAGGGCTAACCCCCCCTTCAGCCTCAGCACTTTCATTAGACCACAAATGGATCATCCGATTGATATCTCAGTATTAGGAAATCATTATCAGGCCCCAGAAAATGATTTTCTGTTGTAGACCTGGGATTATTTATTTATTTTTGTACCAAGAAATCTATTTTTCACTCAATGGAGATTTTCAATTTTTGGCTCACAGCAATATCCGGAGAGAGAGAAAGAGAGAGAGTGATTCTCATAGAATGCAGGACAAGGCTACCACAACATGCAGTAATAAAAAGATAAAATCAAACATAACTTACTCTGTTGAGTGGGGGGAAACATTGGCGGGGTTGATACAGGCTTAACTACCGGCGCTTTGAAAGGATCCACTGATGTTTTAACACACGGGGAAAAATATCGCTGCGAGCTCCAAATTCTTAGCTGCAGTGACTAAACGAGGTAAGAGAGATGCAGGATGGAGAGAGAACATGTTCCCCTCTCCATAATTAAAAATGAAAGGAGCTTCTGGCCAAGAGAGATGGGGCAGAATGGAGCCATCCGTCTGGGTAGGCTCTCTCCTCCCCTTCCCTGCCTCCAGCAGGGCTGAGTAGGTGACAGCTGCTGAGGACAGGCAGTGGATTCAAGTCGAGTGCGTGAGATGCCTTCCATTGAACATTCAGGACAGGTCCCCAGCGGCTAAGAAGCCGACATGGAGTCAGACCAGAAAATGCTAATGTGTTCAGCTCACAGGCAGGCAAACTCAAGTTCTTGCAATCGAACAGAGCTCCTGAGGCCACTCCAGCACCTGGGGGAAGATTTGGGTTAATCTAGTTCAATTTTATTTTATTCTGGTTTTATTTGTTTGTTTTTAGATGAGTTCCATTCCTCCTTGGTAGAGAAACCCTTGCTGTATCGAATGTCCTCTCTGGGCTTTAGAACTTCATTAATTAGCATCTTTTAAATGGTCGGGTAATATTCTTTTCTCCTTTTTCCAAGCCGTTTCCCCAAGCTCTAATTTTAATAAAGCTAGTGTTCATGAACATTTGAATTTTAAAGCCCTTGGTTATAAGAAAGACAGAGGACGCATTTTAAAAGAGAGTCAATCAAGGATGACTCAGATGGTGAGCAGGACTTCTCTGCTTTGATGAGTCTACTTTTAAAGATCCGATATTATCTTAAGACTTTTGTTTTTTCCACAGATATAGCAGAGAGCAACCTAAAAAAATCTACAAGCTTGCTAAGGGGGGCAGAGGCACTGTGGAAGAGTTAGAAGAGGAACTCTGGCTTACTTCACTGTAGGTGGCAATCTCATTTAAAATAGAGCAATAATAAACCCATTTTTATTTTTTTCATAGATAATCACTATATTTCAGGTGGTAAAGGTGAACCATTTAAGAGCTTTTTACAAAGAGAACACATGACTAAAACTCTTTAAGATCCCAAATTGTTCACAGAATTTATGCAGAGATGAATACATTTGCCAGTATAGAGCGTTAAAGGCAAAATGGTTGGAAGTCGATTCCACGGTTACCCACCTGCCTGGTGCAAGGTTGTGCGTTTCCCCAGCAACTGGGATAACATCATAACCACTTACGGTGCTGCTGAGCCGCAGCCCCCTGGGCGGCTTCAGGTGGTAGTGATGCTATCAGCTGTTGCCAGGGCAACACAAAACTTTGACCTCTCAGACCTGCCCGGCAAGGAGAGGAGAGATACAGCTTTTGAGTCCTCCTCGGAGGTCTGTTCATGAATAAAGGGATATAATTCTGTATCTAGCTGCCACTGGATACTTAGCAAATCTACATACACATATAAGTAAATATGTACTACCGAAATACTATATACTTACTTGTAAGTGGTCTCTCTTTCAGTAGGTAGAGGGTGCTTCTATATTTGCAAGTGTAAATGTTTTTGTCTCTTCTATGGAATCTACTAGTTGACAAGTGGTGGTGGGATGTTTCCCCCAGTCCTCCCAACATCACCAACTCCTCAAGTTTCATTCTTTCCTGGACCCAGGGCCCAGAGAGTGGACTGAAGAGGTGATTGCAATTATTCTTAAAACATTTTATGTGTAGGAGACCTGAGGTCCCGGAGCAGTGAGGTGACTCGCCCAAAGTCACACAGATTGGGAGGATGAGAAGTGAGGCTGTACCTCTCCTCTATGCATCTTGTTTTACCTTAATCTCACTGGCTGCCTTGCCCTCTGTGAGCTTTATACATATCGTGAAGTCCTTTCCGTTTTTCCTTCTGCCAGTATTTCCTCGGCTTGTAAGTCACCTTCTTTTCTGAAAACTTTCCACACTATTTTTGACCAAATCATCATTGTCTTCTATCCTAAGTGTTTCTGGAAGGGAAGAGAGGAAGCATCTGACTATGCCCCTGTGGGCTTATGATGACCCAGACTGATTCCACTCTGGAGATGAAGGGAATGGATCCTAGGCACTCTTCAAAGTGTATAGAGTCCTTTGTCACTGAAGGAGTTCAGGACATGCCACCCCAAAATATCCACTTTGGCATATTGATTATTTTGAGCTGAAGGCACTTAAGAAAGAGCAGACACAGGAGCGGCTCTCTCATCTCCCCCTTTCTACCTAAAGCAGGTCATAAAATTTCCCATGAGAAAGGTGACCTCTTGTACCACGAGGAGAACATTCTTATCACTGGAAACTGGGAGTTGATGTCAAAATGTATCTGTACAAACAAAGCTACTAAAATAACCCTTATCCCCTATTAGTTTCCCCATATATTTCCTCCTCACTGTCCCACTTACAGTGGGACTTACTGCCCCTAGCCTGAGCCTCTCTGTCTCATCACATCCCCACAACTTATTGTTCTTTGTTTGAAAAGCTTTTGGGCCTAACGGCTTCTTTGAATCTTCATTTTTCTTATGAAGGCTCCTATGCACATAAAAATGTTAAATAAAACTTGTATGCTTTTCTCCTGTTAATCTGTCTTATGTTAGCTTAATTCTCAGGCCCAGGCACAGAACCTAAAAGGGTAGAAGGAAGTTTTTCCTCCCCTATATCAACATGGACATTTCCCCAGCCTACTACATGAAGAGCAGTCTGAGCACCTTTTGTTTCTTGCATACTGGGGAACCAATGGGAGAAACTCAGTCAGGGTTATACAGAGAAGCCAACTGGTTGATGAATATTTTAAAGGCATGATTTAGGCATTATAAATCTACCTTTGAAGCAGGCACAGTTAGTCTCCTTTTCCTCATCAATAAACCAGGGGCAATATTTTCCACCTATCTGTAAATGTGTGAAGATATTCAACAAAGTGCTTAGACTTTTACTGATCACTGTATGCTTCTTTCCCCCAAGTTTAGAGTATTTTGATGGTGCTCAATTACGATTTCTAGTTCATTCAGGTTATTTTTATGATTCTGATAACACTCAATAAAGTGTTATGAGAATAGGATTCTGAGAGGTTCACCCTTCTGAAGAAATGAATATTGGTCCTATTTATTTACAGTCACTCTGTCTTCGTACTGGCACAACAGGCTGGGTGATTGCGTAGGAGAGGGGAGTAAGATGCTATTCTAGACGTAAATGATAAAGCCATCTTGCACCCAGCAAGTATATAATGGGGAGGATCAGAACATGACTGGGCATCAAGACAGGATAAATCATGCTTCGAGTATATTTGGTCCATGATGAAAGGCCCTTTTCATGATTCCATTCCTCATGAAAGAGAGGAAATCTTTTTCCTTCCCTTCTGGTAATTGCCTTTTTGGACACAATTGCCTGTTATCTCTAGGCATCCCACAGGTGGGAATACTGGATTCCATTGAAGATTTGATGTAGCAGCTCAGCTCTTGGCTTCTTTGTGGTGCTAAATGCCATTTTGCTGAGTAATCAGAGTGTTTTCTGAACGAATATGGCACGCCATCTGCAATTTGTTTACTCAACTTTATGGGCTCCATTCCTTTAAAGGTGAAGAGCTGAGCTTTTAAGCAGAGATTTGAAATGGGTCTTTTCAGAACCTTGCTTGTTACTTACAGAGGCAGAGATTATTAAAATGCAAAGAACTTTAAAAAAAAAGAACTCAGTTACTTTGGGTCACTGATGATCATCCTTGAATCGATGCAATTTACTTAAACTGCTAAGTGGAACTTAGACTTCTGGGTTTCACATTCAGCTTATAACTACTTTTATTTTTCTGGCATTTAGACTCTCTCCAAAGCTACTGTTTGGCCTTCTAAGGTGGATTCAAGAAAGACTGATAGATGAAAAACCAAATTTGCAAAACAGATCAATTGGTGGACCAGTATTCCAACCACAGAGAAAATTCACAGCATGGCTTTTTAAATAAAATAATGTTTCCTGGTGAGTTTGAAATTGAATTTGATTTTCCCCATTGTATAGGTGAAGAAATTGAGATTAGAACTCTCTCTCAAATATAAAAATTTTATTCACACACAACCTTTTAGAAATACACATATTATATACAGGACAAAATGCTTGCATTGCAGAGAAGGATGTCAATGATACAAATTCTCAGTGGGAAAACTGTCATAAGATTTGAGATTCAGCTATGAAATCTTTGTGTGCCCCTAAGTTCTTGTAGTTCCATGAAGAGACCTTTCACTTATTACTGAAGATTTTGTCTCCAGTTTCTCCAAGTACTACCTAAGTAAGAAAACTCAAACTGGCATCTTCTGGAAACAGCTCAGCATTTATCCACAAGCAGATACCCAGCCAAGCCAAGAGTCAAGCCACTTTCTAGAGTCAAGAAAGAGGAAGTATATGAATACCTATACAGTCACAAGCCACATAACGATGTTTCGGCCAATCACAGACCACATATGTGACCATGGTCCCATAAGATTAGTACTACAGAGCCTAGGTATGGAGTGGGCTATACCATATATGTTGGTATAAGTACGCTCTGTGACCTTTGCCCAACAACGAAATTGCCTAATGACGCATTTCTCAGAACATATCCCCATCATGAAGCGATGCATGGCTGTACTTCATATGTAGATTGCTGCTTCCTTGCTCACTTTTCCTACTAAAAAATCTTGTCACTGACCAAAGTGGCCTTGTTTGTGATGGGACTCCACTCTTTTGGCCACAGTAAATTGGCCTAGAGGTGGACCCTCCTCCACATCAAGCCAATTATATTTTCCCTATATCAAATTTGAATTAAATGACATAGACATCAAGTCAGTCGAGTGGTCATGGGTACCGGAACCAAAAGGTTATAGGAACTTGGGCATTGTAATTATTTTCAATTATATGAATAGTGATAACAAAACAGAGAAAACAATGAGCAGAAAGTTAGAAAAGATGCTCAAAGAGAAGCAACATCTAGAATCCACGTGGCTAAGAGAGTTTCTGCTTGAAAACTTTTCAGTATTGTAAGATCCTGACTCCATCCCTCTCCTTCATTTTAATAAATATATCTTTATGATGAATTCTTTACTGAAGCTAGTTCTGAATGAGTTTGATCTCCCTTGCAACTTAAGGAGCTCTGAGCATCCTATGATACCTTGTTCTTTTAAAACTAGGCTTTAGTAGGACAGCTTGGTTTCATCATTGACATATTATGAATGTGGTTAATAAGTTAAAAAATTATGCCATCAGTAATTTTCAACTGGGTCCTTGTGGGTACTGGAAATTCGTCCATTTGAGGAGTCCCTCAAACCACTGCTTGGGGGTTACCCTTCATTCTCCACATTTTCTGTGAATGTCTTGGGCTTACATGCTCCCAGGTCCATTCTTCTCTGACCTCCTATATCTGTATATACTATCTTTTGCCCCCTCCCTTGGTACAGATCCAAAACTCAGTCCTTTACACTTTCCAAAGATAATCCAATCATACAAGTTCCTGTAAAGTGAATTTTGTAGGAACTGGGGGTCACGGGAGGGTTTCTCACCATGTACTGCATAGCAAAATATAAACAAACAAAAAACTCCAAATCATTCAAAACATTATCTTGAATATCACTATTCTCTGAGCTCCCTTTTCAGCCACTCTGTCACCAGGATTTTATTTTCAAAAATATTTTTCACATACAACATTCCCTTTTGTATCCTCTGGATCCTCTCTCCCTCCGCTGTCTCATCTATCCTCTCTTTTCTCATCTGCTCTCTCCCTCCACAAAGAGCAGACATCTCTCCTCATTTTTCAGGAAGATCAGGTTAATCCTCTTTTCTGAAAACTTGGCAACCGCCAGGGCTTAAGCCTTGGGGATCACACCTTCTCACTAAGGACTTAATAGGTATTTTCTCAAAGCCAGTCCTCCTCAAACAGAATTCCAGTGCCAGCCACTAAGGTAATACTGGTTGTGACAGTGGAAGAAGTAGTCATTCTACCTCAATATGCTGGTATGTCAATTCATGTAGTTTGGACTTCATGCCATCAGTGATTTTTCAGCCAGTTCTTGTTAGTGCTGAGGTTATGGAAGTGTCTCAGGGTCACCCTACAAGAGTGCAGTGTCTGAGCAGGAGAGGATCCTGGATGTTCATGGTCCACCTGAACCACACAGAATATATCTGCTTCACACAATGGTGTTCTATGTAAGAATATTTTTAATGAAAAAGGTCATGCTGCTAAAAATAACTTATAACCTCTTGAAGTAGGAAATGAGAAGCCACAGAGAATTTTAAGTAGGGAAGTGACAATATTTAATCCATTGTGGTTGGGGTCAAGGACTCCAGTTAGGAGGTCAACAAAGGAGAGTCCAACAAGATGATGACAGCCTGCACAAAAATTGTAGCAGTCAGAATAGAGGGCTATTTCTGAGGAAAAGTCACTGGACTTGGGGACCAGCTTGGTCTACGGATCTAAGAGAGAGGAGGACATCATAAACCTATAAGTTTCTAACCTGGTGACTAGGTGAACATTGGTGCCATTACTGAAAGGAGAACTTGATTTTGCGGGTAAGTGGGAATCTAGGTTCAATTTTGAATATTTTTAAATCATTGTGCTTTCTGGATGTGCACCTAAAGATGTCTACCAGCCAGGTAGACAGGTGGATCTATTGCTCAGAGAGAGGTTGAACTGGAGCCATGAATCTGGGAGTCATCAGTGATAGAGGGTCACTGCAAGGCTTGAAGTAGAAAGATGTGCAATGAGAAGACTTTTGAGCATGAGATCCTGAGAACATACATATTTAGTGCCAACAGAGGAAGCAGAGGGGCCTGGGGGAAAGAGTCAGAGAGACAAGAAGAGAAACCAAAGGGAAGGCTCTGGAAGCTAAAAGAAGAGACGGTTGGAGTGGACAGCTAGGTCAAATACCAATATGAAGTTATGCAGGCTGCAGCCTGGATTTGACACACAGAATGTTGTTGATGAGATCTAGGAGGATGATGGCTGCAGAAAATAGGTGAGCAAAGATGTGACTAGGAGGTGACAAAAGGAAGAACAGAAGGAGAGAAGAGAATAGTAAGTATGGTCATTTTGAGAACACTTGTAAGCAAAGAGGAAGGAGTTAGAGGAAAGGAGACAACAAGAGACAAAGAAAGAGAGGGTCTGGTTGATGGACAGGGATTCAAAGGAAGTTAGAATGAATGGGATTATGAGCATCAGAGGAGGAGCTCACCATGGAGAGCAGTGCATCATTCTAAGAAGATCAAGATAAAGACAAGTCTGGGGGCCGGCCTGGCCCCATGGTGTAGTGGTTAAGTTTGGCGCGTTCCACTGTGTCAGCCTGGGTTTGTGGGTTTGGATCCCAAGTGTGGACCTACACCACTCATCAGCCACACTGTGGCAGCAACCCACATATAAAGCAGAGGAAGACTAGCACAGATGTTAGCTCAGGGCTAGTCTTCCTTAGCAAAAAAAAAGATAAAGATAAGTTTGGAGGTTGTTTGGAATTTTAACAAGTGTTTTATTTTATCTTTAATTTAAAAAGTATTTTTCATTGATTCATTTCTGAAAATCAAAGTCTATTACAGCCCTGAGATTCACATCACAATGGTGCAAAAGGAGAAACTGAAGGAGATATCCTTGGTATCCTATACCACATCATCACATTGCAAATGGGTGCTTCAGAAAGCATAGTGACATTTCACTCAAACAGCAGAGACAATCCTAATGGCATCAGCCTAGTGACTGAAGGTTATCAGGCAGCTTAGCACATGGCTGACCTAACGGCAGAAATAAGTGAATTGACTGGAAAAATGGTCAGATTGTTGGAGTCATCCAGATAGTCTCAGGGACTGTAACTCAGTTGGAACAAATGAGGAATAATGAAGTTTGCATCTCTGCATCAACATAGAAGTAGCCAGCTGAAAAATAAAAAAATTAAAAAAGGGAATGTTGAAAAATAAACTATTTACCTGATTCATACAATTCTATGCAAGTAGGTCTGATATTCATTTTTCACTGAATGAATAGAAAAAGCCAGTTGTTTAAGTACTGTGTAGATGTGGCCAAAACCAAGTATACACAAGGGCAGTTTGTCTTCACTATCCACAACCTAGAAAATAGATTTCACTCGAAAATGGTTGTTTTTTTCCTTTGAAAGGTTGGGGGATGTGGGGGGCGGGTAGGAAGCTTACTGGATGGGGTAGGGTTCTGTGATGGTATACTAGTAATGGAGGTTTAGTTTACTGATGACAGTAGCATCCTCAGGAGACTTCGTAATTCCACTTAGGTAGTATAGTTCAAGCAGCAATCAGATGACTAATGGGGATTTGGTAATGACTTCATAATCCACACAGCTGGGCTTCCACCCTAGGCATGCTAACTAGCAGACATTAGCAGGATTTCTCACTTGATAATCTCCTTTTATAACCAGAACAGACCACTTTGTTAAAACAGCTAAGCACAGCAACAGTAAAGAGCCCTAAGTGTTTAAAGAATATGAAGATTTTAGAAAATCAAACACTTAGGTGTAATTGGATATTTTTTAAAGTTGCTTTAGTTTTACACAACTGGAATGATCAACTGCATAGTCTAATAACGCCCTCAGGGGAAAGACTGATTAGAGATGATCATTTATATACATTTCACATCTACCTATACCTTTCAGTTGTGGCACAATCCCAGTTAATGTCAATCAAGGAACCAAATGCCTCAACCTGCCTTGTAACCAATGGATCTTAGACCATTGTTCTAATTCTAATTAACCCCTGAGAATAAAAGTTTTATCCTCTCAGGAAAAATCTGATAGTTCTGTGAGCAAGGCAAAAGTTTTAAACATGCTTAATTGATCAGTGACAAGCAGCTTAATCAAACTTCTAAGACTAGCCAATCAGTGACTGCCTTGTGCTTCTGAAATCAGCTAATTGGCCTTTCTGAAAGTTGCCCAATCAAAACTAGTCTCACTGAGTAGCCAAGCTTCTCCTGCTAAAGGTCAACCAATCCCTAAATGCTGCCATTTCCAGAAGTCTTCCAGCCCAGAAACGCCATACTTCTTAATCAGTGCCTGGAATATAAACTCCAAATCCTCTATCAACTCAGCACTCTGCTTGGCTCCCTATATTAGTCCATTTGAGCTGCTATAATAGAATACCACAGACTAGGTGGTTTATAAACAACAGAAATCTATTTTTCACAGTTCTGGACGCTGGAAGTCCCAGATCTGGGAGCCAGCATGGTTAATGTGAGGGCCCTCTTCCAGGTCGCAGACTTCTTGAATCCTCACAAGGCAGAAGGGATAGGGATGTCTCTGGAACCTCTTCTATGAGGCATTAATTCCATTCATGAGGGTCCCATCCTCACAACTTAAGCACACCCCAAAGGCCCCATCTAAAATATTATCACTTTTGAGCGGTTAGGACTTTGACATATGAATTTGGAAGGGACACAAACATTCAGACCATAGCACTCCCTGAGTTTGTGCCTTACACAAAACTCTCTCTTGCACACAGAAGCAATATTCAGCTTTTTGTTTCAGAGGCTGGGAGATGGCCTCTTTCTTCAGGGCTGTTAATCTCACCAATAAGAGAGAATTAAGCATAGCCATCACTGAGAGCTCCCTGCTGAGGAACTTGGTGATGTGACAGATCCCCGGGCATTTCAGTTACTCTCTTCCGCAGTTCCTATCTCAGCTGACTCCTATAGCAGACTGGTCTCTCCTTCTGGTCTGCCTCACTTTCTCCATTCTTCTCATCTCCAACATACCACCAACTTACCCTCTAATGTAGGATGTTTTGATAAGAATAAGAAGGCATGTGGGTTGGGACTGGCAGGAAGAGAGCAATATATATATATAATATATATAATTATAGTAGAGGATAGCAGACAGGAGTTATTTTTAATCTCACTGTGACTTTGTTTCCCCATTAATCAAATGCTGATAATTGAAACTACTTTCTTGTCCAAGGTGAAAGTAATTAACATATGGAAAGCATCTCAATGAGTGTCTGGAATATAAACTTAATTTAAACAAGTTCGATAACGATGGTTGTATTTCTTCTAGTGATCTTTGAACCGCTGGTGGTCTAGCTCTCTCTCTTTAGTAGTACCTTTACTTTCAGAGGTGTTTTGTGTCTATGGAACAGTGAGTCTCAACGGTGGCTATGCATTTTAAATACCTTTTTAGCTAAAAACAACGAAAACCCCAGTCATGCAGATTTAGTAGTTTTGGAGTGAGGCCTAAGCATCTGTATTTTTCAAATGCTGTGTGCGTGATTCTGATGTGCATTCAGGGTTAAGGAAAGATGAGTACTGGCTTGAGGCTCAGGGGAAAGAGGGGATCATTGTGTATCTTCTGAATTGTCTGATGCCATTCACTGGGGCAGGTGCATTGGGTGGTGGTGAGGAATATATGGCTAAGGGGCAGGGATTAGAGCAAACACTATTTTCTGCTCCTAAAGTATAATACTTCTCATATATTAGGTTTAAATAAATGTTGGTTGAAGTCCAGAAACAAAAATCTGTTTTCCTTGGATGAATCTCTTTGGGCTGTAAATATTGAGCACGGCCTTCTCTCTCCACACCTAGCCTAGACTTCTCTTCTGAGATTCAGATCTGTAGGCCCCTCCACAAGGGATGTTGCAGACTCAACTGTCTCTGTGCTCTGGAATCAGACTGCCTGGTTTTGAATCTGACTCTATGCTTGACCAATTGTGTGTCTTCAGATTTTCCCCTACCTCAGAGGATCAGTGTGAAGATCCCGTGAGATTAATATTTGGAAACACTTATAGAAGTGACCTATATATGTGACCCACAAAAAGATAAACCTCAATAAGTGTGGTTATTATTATATTTATATAATTTATTAATCTTTTCCCGCAACTCACTCTCAGTTTCTCCCTATCTAGTGAATGGCAGCACTAGCCCTGGTGACCCAAGTGACACACCTAGGAGTCGTCTTTGACTTCTCCCTCCAATCTCATCCTCCGTGTCTAACGTGCCTTTTAACACTATTAGAAGTGACCACATTTTTCCTTACCATTACCCAGCTTAGCTCGCATTTGACTTTTCCTTGAACTCCTACAATAGTCTCCTCTTAGGTCTCCTGACTCCAGTCTTATGTCTGCCCATCCAGAGTGCAGCTTGTCTCCAGACTCATCTTTCCAAACCTCAGAGAGCATTGCCCTGCTTGAAACCCCTCAGTGGCTTCCATTTGTTCCTAGGTTACTGTCTAAGCCTCTTTACATATTGAATAAAGTCTCGTTTTTTGGGCCTCTTTTTACAAGTCTCAATTCATTGACACCTTTCTTGAACAATGTGCTCCATCGATCTGGACCTCCCTTCAATGCCTCGGTTTTGCCACCCTTTTCTGAGCATTGTCCAGTGAAATGCTCTCCATCTGGAATACTCTTACTATGAATGTAGAATAAAGTGTATGAGATATAGGAGTGTTGGAACCCAAAGGAGATGTTGATTATTTTAAGGCTCCTTCTTGTTCTAAATTCTCATGTTCTATGATAAAGTCCTTACCTCCTGGGTTGGTGAGGATGATGCTGATGATTAGTGGTCTCTATGCACCTTTTAATTTCATCAGCAAGCTCCAGCTGCTGATAAGATACAAACTCCCCAAATTACTTAGTGCTCTGTTCTAGTGCTCATGGCAATCCTTCCAAAATCCCCACTCCTGGTCTCTTATTTGGATCCCATTTCTACTCCTCATTTTGCCTCTGTAAAGCCTTCTTTGATTCTTGACTATGGTTCTTGGATTTGACACTTGGATTTTTTTTCACCCCTATATTTAAACCTCAGCTTTTCAGAGTGGACTCTGGATTGTTCTTGGCGACTAGAGTTGTATTCAATAGGAATCCTCTACTCCTTCTCCAGTCTCACAAAAACCAACCAGAGCCAAATCCTGACAAAGAGTCCAGGGCCTGCTTTCACTCCCCTTGCTGTTGGAAAAGCAAGACACTAGTCATTGATTTTCAGATGAATCTTCCAGAATATGATGGTTAATCAGCAGGCTCAAAGTTGAACTTAATTTTCTTAACAACAAATGAAAAAAAAAGTCCAGGTTATAAGTGTGTGTGTGTGTGTAAACATCTAAATGAGAACAAGAAATATAAACCTAATTGTAGCACTAAGAATAAAGGAAATCTTGCCAGACAAATTTCAACTTCATTATTGGTCTTAATTAGCAAATGAGAGGACAAATAGAATACAGTGATCGTCCCTGGTCTTGACTTTATTAACACATTGCACAGAGCACTTCACAAAATGATAGCCCATCAGGGCATTTAAATCAGCTTGTAGGTGAGCAATTGCAGCAACCCAGAGCTGGCTGGTTACATGAAAAGGGAAGGTAGTAGAAATGACAGCCTTTTGGAAAGACAGCGACATGGACCCTGTCTTATTCAGCATCTTTCCTAATGATGTGGAAAGGGAAGCACACATGTATTAATTAAATTTGACAAGGATGCTGATTTGGTTAGCAGAGTGAACCTAGAGGGTTTAGAAACACGATGAGGAAATAGGAAGAAAAAAATACAGTTTGGAAAAATGCACATAGTGCATTCTGGGGTAAATAAGCCATTCGAAAAATATTCAGAGATCCCCAAGCAAGAACTAGGGCACATTTGGGACAATAGAGATAGAAAGGTGACATTTGGTTCCCCCCCCAAGGAAGGCATGGTGCACCCCACCTTATACATCCCCTAAAGCTAAACACTGTACTACTTGATAAGGTTTCAGCTAAGAATTTTCTCACTGAGATTAAGATACCTCGGAATTGTTGGTTTCTATGTATTTCACTTAAATGGTTTGTTGTCTTAGCTGTATCTCACTCCCATTGTAGTTCTTAACAAATCACTTGTCAGCCTTCTGTATCATTGCTTCCTCTTATCTTAGGGACAAAAGACATCCCTTTGGGGTCAAAATCTTCCTTCATCTGCTCCCTTCATCTCCATTTAGCCAAGGATTTTTCATCAGGATTTAAAGCTGCCTTTGGATGGGGATTAATTTCTACTTTATCAAATACATTAAAAGAAATTTCTAAAATCATTAAAACCTTGCTTTCATTTTACCTAATGGTGTTCAGTTTCCTGGCTTTTCATAATGACCCTTCAAAGACTGTCCCTACTGGGAATGTCATAATGACCTTTGATTTGTTCCTTTCTTTTGCATACCATTTTGAAGCATGAGATGGTTTTCTTAATCTTTCTCTTCTGCAACCCCATAGATGCATTTTTGTCCCAGGCTTTATCAACCGTCGCTTAGCCTGTTGGCTATATCACATGTGAAATGATGAATAAATGAAAAGCAATAGAATAGATTGGAGTATATGTGAAAGCCACTTGGTTTAAAACTAATTTGGCCTCACCTTGTTTTTCCAGAAAAGCCTGATGTGGCCTGTTGCACATCTGCTTTAAACATTTACAATGTCCCAAAGCCAGGAGAGCTGCCCTTAAAGATGAGAATGTGGCTGCCCCCAGTATTGGCATTTCTTTAAGGATAAGCATCTCTTCCGAGACACTAAAGATTAATTACCGACTTGCTGAGTTCTCCTTGTGACAACTGCCGTGCCAGCAAACGTCTCGTGACATGTAAGAAGGGATAGTCCCGTCATGTGTGATGTGTGCTCTTTGCTCCAGGGTGGTCTATAACCGCTCTGTACACCCTGCTTCTTTGGAGCGCTTCCTTCCTCAGGGAAGGACGTCCCTGGGCCATAGTCCTCAGACCTAGCTCATATAATAAATTCACCCCAATTTTGATTTATAGATTGATTATGGACTATTTGTGGTGACAGTAACAATGTTAAAAGAGCTTGGTTCTTATATTAGTTTTGTGTTTTGCCAGTTACATGACCATGATCTTAAGGAAGGAAGGGTTCTCTAATCTGCTGACCAATTTCTCCTCAAGGTGAGTGTGCGTGTGTGGCCCACAGAGGAGAGCGGCTTCTCCTAGAAATCAACAGTGCCTATTGCTCATTCTTCCTGGCTGCAAAGGTGACGACATTCAATAAACAGCTCAGTGTGATGAGTTCTCTATTATGGGGGTCTGCAGGCCATTATCAGTTGGCTCCTGGTAAGGCTGTTATTCTTCCTTCCTTATAACTCCAGATGTACCTTCATCTCCCTCTGCCCTACAGAGGAGCTCTGGGAGCAGGTACCTCAAGTTCCTGGGCTATGCCTTTGACCACTACCAAATGCCACTTTCTCTTCTTGTGATTTCAGCCCAGCATCTGCCCTCAGCCCTCCAGATGGGCACATAAGAGGTACTCAACAGTGTGCCAGGTATGGCCCCAAATGCCAGTTGCATTCCAGGTCTCCCTTAAACTCTGCATGTGTGGGGGGAAAAAACAAATATCTCAGGTCTCTTGACTTAGAAACAAAACAAACCATAAGATCAGTGCTTGGCTTGTTGACTTGGTACAAATGTGTTAATTTTATAGGGTTTTGGCTTTCAGCAACTCTCTTAATTTATTTAACTTCTCAATTTCTTCATCTGCCTAATGGGCACGATAACTCTTGCCCTTCATAAAGTTATGAAGATTGAACGAAACAATTAGTTAAAGCCCTTTGGTGCAAAAATTTCCCTATTAAATGCTATCAGAATGCCACCAGCTGTCACTTACCTTCTGTGAGCTTCATTGATCTCATTTTCAAAAGGCAAATAAAATAAATAATAACTTCTTGTCTATTTGATATCTATTTGATGGAGTTTTAGTGACAACTTAAAGACCATGGAGGCAAAAACACTGGGCAAATACAGAGTCATAACGCAGAAATCTCAGGTGATTATTTATTTTTGCTGGGTCAAAGTGACTTAGTTATACATTTAGATTTCACTTTTTCAGTTTAATTTAAAAGAAAAATGCATCCTAGACTAAGTAAGGAAGTAAGAATAAACCCAACTGTATTTTGTCAACCCTTTAAATCTTTGGCATTTGCATTAAAGTTGACCACCAGAATGATTCCCCTATCCTCTAGGACTGGGGTTGGCAACATTTTCTGTAAAAGGCCTGTTACTAAACACAGGCTTTGTGGGCAATCCAGTCTCTGTTGCGACTACTCAACTCTACCATCAGAATGCAAAAGCTGCTACAGACAACGTGCAAACAAATGAGTGTGTTCCAGTAAAAGTTTACTTACAAAATCAGGTGGTTAGCTGGATTTGTCCTGTGGGCTTCAGTCTGAGACACCACATCTAGGATAATACTGATATGAAGGTATTCTACAAGTATTAAAGTGCTTTTGAGTAAATCCAGGAAGTTACAGATTCCACCCCCTAACTCCACCCCTTGACACCAGGGATGAAGAACTGTGAAAAGGGAACTAGTTGGCAAACTATCTAAATTATTTCAGTAATGTAGATAAATGGGCAAACCGAAGAACTTAGACTACAAAAAGTCTGCTTTGAATGTTTGGTTTGTCTATTTATAATAATCATATTAACTAGATTATCATCTCAACCTGCCTTCCCAGAGTTCTGCAGACAAAACCCTGACTGTTAGCTTGGGATGGACAAATTATCATCTTTAACTTGGCTTGTTCCCCTTTTATTGAAAGCACACTTCAAGAAGTCTGAGAACATCTAGAACAAAACAATGGAAATGATTAAATCTCTGGAAAATAAGACTTGTGAACAGTGCTCACAGTAATTGAGATTATTTGGCATGAAAAAGAGAAAATGAAATCTTAAAACATGATGGGCTATTATACAGGCCTAGTTTCTTCTGAGATCCTTTCTCTGATTTTTCTTCCCTCCTCCCAACTTATTTTTCTTTTTTCTTTCCAACCCACTTCTAGAAAGGAATCACCTGAACTTAATGGGATGGGGCAGTTCAAGTACCCATAGGAAAGAGGTTGATTCTTTAGAGAAATTATTAGGTATTAGTGATCACTCAGTGGAAAACCATTTTATTCTACAGATGGGGAAACTGGGTCCCCTAGAAGTTAAATAACTTGTTTAAAACATACAGCTCTCTGGTGACAGAGCTCGAATCAGAAGCTGAGAAGCCCAACTCCAAGGCCGGTGGTCTCTGTCATGTATCTCAGTGACTTCCCAAATCTTTCCATTAAATAGTGATTTGCAACCTACAGAGTGTTCTCTGTATTTGACACCTTTCTGGATTCTCACAGCAGTTCCGTAAGGCAGGCGACCTTGCATGTAGACTTTTAAATGATATTTTACCACTAACCAGCTTTAAAAGGCAATATTTAACCTCTACAAACTTCCATGTCCATTAGTTATCCCATAATACTTACCTTGTTGTAAGAAACTCAAGTACTGAGACAGGAAAGTATACTGTATAAAACTAGAAAGTGCCTTTCAAAGCAGAGGTATCCTTGCTGTTATACAGAACATTCTGAGTCTCAGGGAAAATGTAGTGCCTTGTCCAGGGTCACGAGAGTAATAAGTGATGGGATATGAACCTACCTCCAGCTGCTCTCCTTTCTTGTCCTGTTTTTTGCTCTTTCCACTCTCATCATCATGTTACCTCTCTCCTAAAGCAGATCTGGGATAGATAAACATAGAGAGTAAGGCTGAGATTCTGTAGACTGTTGTATGTGACATATCCCTAATCCGGTGTCCATGTTCCTTAGTTCTGGCAGATCTTTGCCTCACACTAATTCTCTTCACCTGAATGTTCATTTATCTAAAAGAAAAAAAAAAAAACATACAAGAAAAAAATGAAGAAGGCTAAAAAGAAGAAAAAGAAAAGGAGAAAAGAATAAAAGGAAAAAGTATGCTTGAAGACATGAAAATCTTACACCTGGTACCCAGCTATGATGGGTGCCCACTGATAAACCTGCATTGGGCTTGGAGGTACCCAGTCCCCAAGGCCAGGAAATCCTTTGGCCAATACAACCCAGAAATTCACAGCTCCAGTGTGGGGAACACTGAGCAAGAGCCCCTAGAACTCACTTTTACTTCCTCCTTTTCCTTAGGAAGCGGTAAAGATGCAGAGTTCATTAAAAGGACTGTTCTGGGCCTTGGGCTGGACTTGTTGCCTATTGGAGAGGCAACATGCGGGATTTGGAGTTAGACCAGATTAGTAATTACAATGTTGTCATTAGCTACGTGACATGGGACATCACTTTCTGCCTCTGTGTGAGGAGCACGAATACTTCACCACATTATTGGGAGGATCAAATGAGACGATGTCTATAAATTGCCAAACACTGTGCCAGACACAAAATAAATATGACAATAACTCACATTATTGAACACTTACAATGTGCTAAACATTGTTTCAAGTGCCTCACATGATCAACAAATTTAACACTCACAATAACCCTACAGGATAGGTTAATATTTTACCCCTTTCACACTTGAGGAAACAGCAATAAAGAAGATGGTAGATTGCCAGCATCACGCGACTCAGCAGTGTTGGAGCCAAGCTATGAACCCAGGCAGTCTGACTGCAGATCTCTGTTTTTTTCTTTTAGTGGAGACGCAATTGACATTCAGTAAACAATTTCTTTAGAGTGTACAATTTGCTAAGTTTTGACACATGTACATACTTGCACAAACATCACCACAATTAAGATAATGAATGTGCATCTATCAGCCCCAAAAGTCTCCTCATGCCTCTTGGTGATCCTTCCCACCTGCACTTCTCCATCTGTACTCCATGCCCTAGTTACAGCCCCAGGCAGCCACAAATCTACTTTCTGATTCTATAGATTGGCTTGCATTTCCTAGAATTTTATATAAATGAATTCATACAATACGTACTCTTTTTTGCATGGCTTCTTTCACTTAGCATAATTATTTTGAGATTCATTGTTGTTGGGGGTATCAATAGTTAATTCTTTTTCATTCCTGAGTAGCATGTCATTATATAGATATAGCCACAATTTGTTTATCCATTCACCTGTTGATGGACGTTTGGGTGTTTCCAGTTTTTGACCAGTATACAGAAAGCTGCTAAAAATATTAGTGTACAAATATTTATATGAACACTTGTTTCCCCTACTTTTAATCACAAGACTGCCTTAATGCCTACCTCTGTTATTGAGATAAACTCAATAAACCTCAGCAGAACTAAAAAATCGTGGTCCAGCATGAAATTCCTTTCTTGAAATTGCATATTGTCCAGGAAAGAACTCCATAGCCACATGATCTTGCATTTTTCCTGGAGTAATGGTAAAAGAAAAAGAACCCCTGTATACTCCATGTTCACATGTAGAAACCTTTCTGGGGGAGAGGAAAGAGTAAAAAAAGGCCAAAGGTGCTGGGTTACTGAAATTTGCTTTACTAGAGAACAGAACTCAATCTCCTTGTCAAAATTTTCAACCCTGATGTGTTTTCAGTGCAGTTATTGGTGATGAATAACTGGGCCCAACCACATTACCTGCCAAGAGTTAATGCGAACACTGCAGCGACTTAGGCAGGAAATGAGATCCCCGGATGTTCCCAGAGTCAGTGAGACATTTCATCTGATTTACATTCACCGCATTTCAGAGAACTAAAATTTCATCTGCTGCTTCTAAGCATTCATTTGGGGTGAAACCACATTACTTTAAGTGAAACCCATCACTCAAGCTGTTTATAAAATACACAGTGGCTAAGAAGGATGGAAAGCCAATAGAAGAACTGAGAGATCACAGATAACGCCAAGGCAGCAGAATGCATTAAACAGGACTGCAGACATGTGGAATAAAGAAATGGATCACTTGGGTTACAACTCTGCCCAACAGAGAACACAGAGACTTGATAAGTCTCTAAGACTGAAGCGATAACCTAAAAAGTCCAGATGACAGGAAGAGACAAGAGATTGCTTCCCACAGAAGGAAATGAAATATTCTTGGAGATTGAAAGGAAAACATCAGGGATCTCATGACGGTTATTTTCTTTTTTGAGTCGTCCTCTCCTATAGGATTCGTAGACACTAATATGACACAAGTAAGATGGAAGTGATGTCTAGAGGGCAGAAGAGAAAATTAACTGTGGCTACAAAACTCATATCTCATAGATGGGGTAAGAAAACAGCCTGCAGAGAATGTGCCTGTGAGGAGCCTGTCGTGCCGATTCTAGGATGGAGCTGAGGAGTTGTATGGTGCCAATTCTCCGTGCTTAGCGGACCAATGGTTCCAGTGGATCTTGAGACATTATTTCCAATATTTTGGTTTAGAGACTTTTCAAAATCCCTAGACAATTATTTCTTACTCTTACAGTCTGCTTCCTAAAGAACAACTAATATTATCTATGGTTGTAACCACAGATTTCAAGTCAACTTGGGGAAGACAATTTGGATAGTCCTCAACAATAAATGAACCATTCTTAAGGTGCTTGATTTTTCTTAATATAATTGTAATTGGTGACATTGAAAGATGAAAAAGGCCAAGTTCTAGTAGTTGTCTACTGATATTACTAGCAAATGTGGGTCATGGTTGCCCTGAATTATGTCCATGCTCTGGCTGACCTCCTTTTAGGTAATCCTAAGTGATTCTAATTCCAAACTCTCCTTCCATTTTAACAAACCTTTATAGAGAATCTACTATGTGTAGGGAAGACAGAGATGAAAGGCACTGACAAATGCACTGTGTCTGGGAGTAGATTCTATGTGGGGCATTGTATGAGTTACAGTCTTGGTAGGAAGCAGAATTTGGTTCAAATGAAAAGATTTCAATGAAGAGGTTACTTACAGAAGAATTGTCAGGGTTAAGAGTGCAAATAGGGATGGTGAGGCACCCAGAGACATAGCACAGTGGGGAGCCATTAATCCTCCTGTGGCTGAAGAGGAAACAAGGAAGAAATCCTGTTACAGGAGTCCAGTGAGAGCAGGAGCTGTGGAAGAGGAGTAGCCTGGCAAAAACTGTAGTCTTGGAAGGTCAGGGCATCTGCCACAGACACTGAGATACAGAGGGACAGGTTGGAGACACCCCAAGCTCTCTTCCCTCCCATCTCACTTCTCCCACACTGTAGTCACTTGCTAATGCCTCCCATTTTCCAAACCCAACCCGAAGCCAGCAGCAAGGAGTTTGCAGGAATCAGCTTACAGGCGGCACAGAGCAGGGCAGAAAAAGAATAGCTCTGGGAGTCTGATGAGGTAGAATAAGTGAAGACAAACCAGCACAGTCTACCCTTTTTGCCACTCAGCATCTCTTCTTACTATTCATTCGACAAAGAAACACTCATCCCCAAAACAGAGGAAAGAAAGAGTCCCATTAGCATCACATTATCAGAGGATGATGTCGATTCAGTTGCATATCTACTTGGAACTTAAATTACATGGTAACCACTTCTGGGATTCTTTATTTAAGGTAGGAGGAAAAGGTGGTAAAAATCAAGTAACATAAAATATGCATAGCTGTTACAGTTACCACTACTGTAGCAGATCACAAGACCTAATAATCACAGCTTTCCTCTTCCACCACCCCTTGTTTCTCCTTACCCTCTGTCATCAGCTCAAGGTTCTTTACTTGATAGAATGACCCATAACTTCATAACTCAAGGAACTAAGTCCTCAGTTGTTCAGTGTTTACTGAGTTGCCATAGTTTTCCATTTATCATTGGACTTATGAGTACCAAGAGAGAGCCCAGTGAATTCCCTGGATTCCAGTTCTAGTCCTCCTTGTCCCATTGTGTACCTGTGTAGCTCTCATTGTGTTCTTCTTAGTGACCTGATACAAATGGAAGCTACCTGAAAGCAAGCCCAAGAGATACAAACTACAAGTGTCAGCCTCCTGAGACACAAAGCAGAAAAGAGGAGGGAGGAGAATGTTCTGGAAAACATCCAGAACAGATGATCTCAACGCTGAGATAACATTGGCCTGGGCCATGAGTCTGCAAAGGAGGAGTGTGGGTTCAGACTTCGTCTAGAATGTCAAAGGTTCTATCTGGTGCAGAATGATGTACAGAGCAATTTAAGAGGGGAGGGGCACAGGAGTGAGTGAACTTTTAGGTAGGAACCACTGGCAGAGCAAGCAGTGGACATTCAGTACCAAATCCATGGCAAGGGATAGAATATACAGCATGATAGGGCTGGATTGAGCCAGAGGCAGACTCTCAAGAGAACAGATGAGTTGGGGATGGGAAAGAGAGGTAGTGGAAGGTTTTGCACCAACTTGTGGATCATATTTCATTTGCTATAAACATAGCCCTTCTTGAATTCTAAATTGAATCACAGAGTTCTTAAAAATAAAATTAAAAAAGAAAAAATACAAATAAAATCTTTTTGTAATCTATGCCTTTTCCCCCACTTTCTCCACACTTAGGAAAAGAGAAATAGAGCAGTTCAGTTCCTGTTGGTATGTTACCATGGAGACGGCTTCCACGTGACCTCCTGTCATGACTCACCACTGCAGGAGTCTCCAAACTTAATTATTTATTAATAGGCTTTTACCAGGGCAGTCTCCAGAGGTGGAACATCTTGTTTCCAAGGCTGGGAAGGCAGAGAGAAACAGAGGCAGAAAATACTACACAGTTACAAAGAATTAATTAGAACCTCTGTAAATGTACTGACAAACATGCCTTAGGACAACCTGCAGTGGGATTTGAGGGTACTCAGATGTCTGGGGAAAAACAAGGAAAAAGAGCAGTAGGTCTCCAATAATCCTTTCTCTTATGACGCTGAAAGTCTTCCACACTGTTCCTTCCATGAACTAGCTGTTCAAGATGGATTAGTGAGCTACAAATTCCAGAAAAAAATTCTGGAATCCAAACTAAATGCACACACACACACACACACACACACACATAGTGTTTCAGGGTTGCATTTTGCAAACCTCTCCAAGCATAGCATAATCAGATTGACTTAGGTAAACTAACTAGTGAATTAATTAATGGGGGGATGCTTAGAAACGATAGTGATAGAGCCCAGTCTGGCAGGGAAATATAAGTGATTCTTAGGATACCTATTTACATGATTGCACATGAATTATTTTTTCTGTATGTTTAAACCTTGTGAATGGAAATGGAAGGGAAACACACGAAGGTAGTTGATTAACTTGTTAATTAATTTAATAGTTCATCCAGTCTTTTATCCATTCAACTGCAGACCAATAGGTCACTCAACTCTGCTTTCTAGGAATCAGGTATTCATTTGAATATCACATGGTGATTGACCTAAGAGACGTGAGGCATGAGCATAGGTCACTAAATTCATGGTAAAAGATTGTTAATTACCTTAAAAGATGCATTCGTGAAAGGAGGTGATAAACGGCATGATAAACTATGTCACAATGAAGTCACAGAATGAACAGTGATGCTTTGCGTCTGAGATTGAATTCGTTGCCTTCTGATATCCCTTCCAACTCTAAGATCTCTCTCAATCTATGTGAAGTAGTCAACTAATTTTGATGTTAGATTGTGCAAATAATGCACAAAAACTTACCTCGATTTCGGTTTTAGGTAGTTTCGCCAAAAACGTCTCTGTGGTAACCATGTTTGCCTGGAGCATTTTTATCACAAACATTTTCGGCCGCATAACTAATTGGCCCTAAGGCAATTTTGCTGTAAAAGATAAAATATCCAGGTGGCAGTTTGGTTTTATTTATTTACTTTTTTGTCGTTTCATTTCTCCACTGACAAAGTTCTCACAGTTACTCCCATCTTTATATGACATAAATCTTAGCTAGCCCTCATAATGGTCTATGCAGTGAAAAGTAGACATGGTAGTGGTCTTAAAATAGTTAGCATTTCTTCCAGTTAGTGAAGTTATAGATGGCTTTATTGAGATGACAGATGACAATGATTTGCCCCAAGAGTTGGTTTCTTATTTTCAAATACACTACACTGGAGGAGAAAGAGAGCTGAGCGCCTCTTTGACGGCATAGAGTTGAACCTGCATCTCACATAGAATGAAGACAAGTGCTTATTTAGGCACACTCCACAAATAAAATAAAATAAAATAAAATCAATTATTTGAGCAGTATTGCCGTGAATCTACATAGCACAATTTTAAATGTACTCAAATATTTTGTATTTTGCTATAAAGTCTTTTAAATTTTGTTATATATTTTTTAATGTTTCACTATGTCCTTTTTAATTGATGTCACTCTTTTATTTTTTACGGCAAAATTGCCTTACGGCCAATTAGTTATGCTGCAAAACGTTTGTGGCAAATTTGCTTGCAGCAAAACTAACAGACATGCTCAATTCCATTGTTGAGTTTTCTTATATTGACTGCTGTGTGGCAGATCTATATGCCATAAGTAAACCATCAGGGACCTGACTGGAAAAATTCAGTCTGCCCTTTAACAACCTGAAGTTTAAACTTTTACTCCCTTCAAGATAGGGTATAATTATTTGGCAGTCCAGTTTCTGATATGGTTGAGGCTAGGTTGTGAAAAGCTACTTGCAGAGCACTCCATGGCATTTTAGAGCTAGAAAGAACTTATAGGTAATAAAACAAACAAAAGCTACTGTCTCTTGGTTGTTTATTATATGTCAGGGTCTTTACATATATTAGTTCTAAGCCTTAAAACACTACAAGGTAAGTATGATTAGTCAGAGCTTTTCATTGATAAGAAATTTAGGCTTGGAAACATTAATTAACAGGTCCAATATCCCAGACCTGGTTAGGAAAGCTGGAAAGAAACCCAGTTGTGTCTAAACCCAAAGCCAGAATTTATTTGGCTGAACTCTATGACCCAGACAGGGAAGTTCATAGACAGGGAAATTAAGTCTCAGAAATCTGAGAAAAACCCATATTCATTCCTAATCAAAAGGTCTTAATGAATCAGGAATAATTTGATCAAGAATATTATCTAAAATTAATAGCCAACATCGTAATTAACAGTAAGCCTTTAAAATAATTCTCATTGAAGTCAGGAATGTTACAAGGATTCAAGCAGTCATTACTATTATTTAACATTGATCTGAAATTTTATGATGGAAATGAGAGGGGAAAATTAGAGAGAGTTATAAGAAACAGTAGAGAGAAGGAAAAGTTCATAATTGACCTCTTGATATAACCAAATGAAACAACTAAACTTCTCATAAAGTAAATGTTAGAACCTGGAGCATTAGCTGGTTTCAAACTACATATTTAAAAATAGCAGCTATGGAAGTGCGAGAAACCCAGAATAGTCGATACAATTTTGAAAAAGAAGATCAAAGTTATAGCATTCAAACTTCCCAACTTCAAACCTTGTTATACAACTTCAAAAACAGAAATATACAAAACAGAAATAGATAAGTTGGAACTCTCAAAAATTAAAAATGTGCGTGCTGCAAATAGTACCTTTAAGAAATCAATGTAGTCCCATTTGGTGCAGCCACTATGGAAAACAGTATGGAAATTCCTCAAAAAATTAAGACTAGAACTACCATATGATCCAGCTATTCCACTGCTGGGTGTTTATCCAAAGAACATGAAAACATGCATGTGTAAAGATACATGCACCCCGTGTTCATTGCAGCATTATTCACAATAGCCAAGACTTGGAAGCAACCTAATTGCCCATCAAGGGATGAATGGATAAAGAAGATGTGATATATATACACAATGGAATACTACTCAGCCATAAGAAATGATGAAATCCAGCCATTTGTGACAACATGGATGGACATTGAGGGTGTTATGCTAAGAGAAATCAGTCAGAAGAAGGAGGTCAAATACCATATGATCTCATTCGTAAGTAGAAAATAACAAAAACAACAAACAAACACGTAGAGACAGAGACTGGTTTGGTGGTTACGAGAGGGGAAGAGGGAGGGAGGAAGGTGAAAGGGATTATTAAGCACATGTGTGTGGTGATGGATTGTAATTAATCTTTAGATGGTGAACATGATGAAATAGAGGTATAATGATGTACACTTGAAATTTATATAATGTTGTAAACAATGTTACTGCAATAAAAAAAAAGAAATGGAAAAGACAACCCCTAGAATGAGAGAAAATATTTGGAAATCATATGTCTAATAAGGAACTAGTATCCAGAATGTATAAAGAACTTTCACAACTCAATAATAAAAAAGAGAGGCCAGCCCGGTGGCATAGTGATTAAGTTCATGCATTCCACTTTGGCGGCCTGGGATTCGCCAGTTTGGATCCTGGGCACGGACCTACTCACGGCTCATCAAGCCATGCTGAGGCGGCGTCCCACATAGAAGAGGTACAACTCTACAACTATGATACACAAACATGTACTGGGGCTTTGAGGAGGAAAAAAAAAAGAAAAAGAGGAAGATTGGCAACAGATGTCAGCGCAGGGCCAATCTTCCTAAAAAAAAAAAAAAAGGAGCTTAAAAAAATAATAAAAAAAGGGAAATTAAAGCACAAAATAATTTGAGTAAACTTTTCTTCAAAGAAGATAGACAAGTGGCCAAAAAGCACATGAAAAGATGCTCAATATAATTAACCATTGGGGAAATGCATATTAAAACCGCAATGTGATATCATTTCAAGTGCACTAAAATGGCTATAATGAAAAAGACAGATACTAACAAATGGTGACAAGGACGTGGAGAAATTGTAAGCCTTTTACATCGCTGGTAGAAAAGTAAAATAGTGCAACCACTTTGTAAAATAGTTTGGCAGTTCCTCAAAATGTTAAATATAGTTACCATATGAGTCAATAATTCCACTCCTAAGTATGTACCCAAGAGAATTGAAAACATATCTAAAAGAAACTTGCACATGAACATTCTTAGCAGAATTATTCCTAATAGTCAAAAAGTGAAAACACTCCAAATTTCCATTAACTGATGGATAAATCAGGTGGTATATCCATACAATGGAATATTATTTGGTAGTAAAATGGAATGAAGTACTGATGTATGCTACAACATGATGAACCTTGAAAATATTATGCTAAGTGAAAGAAGCCAGTCACAAAAGGCCACATATTGTATCATTTCATTTATATGAAATGTCTAGAATAGGCAAATCTATAGAGAAAGAAAGTAGGTTACTGGTTTCCAGGAGGGGCTTATGGGGAGTGGTTACTAGTGGATAAATTTTCTTCTAGGGGTGATGAAAATGCTCCAAACTTAGGTCCTGGTGATGGTTCTACAATTCTGTAAATGCACTGAAATCATTGAATTGTAGTTTATATAGATAACTTTTATTATATATGAATTACTTCTCAATAAAGATGTTTTTTAAAAAAGCAACAGCTTGTGTGTGTGTGTATTTATATATATGCAATAATGTGAAAGCATAACAAAAATCTCATTAAAAGCAGACCACAATGTAAATGCTTATAAATATACAAAAAGAAATGTATGTGTCTATTCATTCATTCTTTCTTTTACCAAATATTTGTTGAGGACCTGCTCTGTGCCTGGCATGGATCTATGGCTTTGATGTGCACCAGTGAACAAAACAAAGAACCCTATCTTCTATGAAGAAAACCACAAAACTCCACTAAAGAACATGGAAAGATTTAATCCTACAACCGTGCTTGTTCTCCTCCCCAAAATTTATATATATCAACAGTTTCAATACAAATTTTTTGGAACATGACAAAATGATAAAAAATCCAATAAGTCAAAACCATCCATGTTAAAAAAATTCCACACAATATTGACTTATATAGACTTTCTTAACAGGATGAAATATATACACCTCAGCCCCAAATCCCATCTCATTTTTAATGGGGAAAGATAAAAGCTTTCTCACTAAATCTGATAGAAGATAAAGGTACACATCATGCTCAGAACTATTGGTCATTGTGTTAAAGGAATTAGCAATGGAATTAGACAGGAATGCAACTAGAGCCTCACGAATTACAAAGGAAGAAGTTATTTTTATTTGATAATGAAATGATTAATTATCTGAAAAGCCAAAAAGAATCCATGGAAGCCTACTTTAAAAAATAAGTAAAATTAAATAAAAAGATAAATCTTCAAACACACAAACAAAGTTATCTGGAAGATATATTAACAGAGAAGGCTTTACTTATAATAGCAAAAAATAAAATAAAAGTTAAGAAAAAATGTGCAAAAATTATATGAGGAAAATTATACAACACTTCTGAAGGACAGAAAAGTAGACTTGAACAAATGGAAACACATACCATGTTCCTGGAAGGAACATTTAATGTCATGAAACATATATTATCCATAAGTTAATATGTAAATATAAGAGAAGTTCAAATTTTAAAAAATGTATTGTTTTTCTGGAAACAGACAAGTTAATTATAAAGTTTATTTGCAACAACAAAAAGCAAAAATAGCAAAAGACTCTACAATTAAAACATTGTGAACAGATTCAGAAGCAAAATCACTTGTGTATGAAAACTTGTACACAATATCATAACATTCAGACCAGTGGAAGAAAGATGAACCTCTTGATGAATAGAAATTGAATATATGTATGACCAAATGAAAAATAAAATGTTGATCTATTTCTCACACTACATACCAGAAAAACTTCCAAATGAATCAGAGATTTAAAAGCAAGAAATAAAACATTACATATACTGGAAGAAAATGTGGATTAATTATTTTATAATCTGGAAATGGGGATAATTTACCTGATGATAACTCAAAAATCCAGACTCAGTAGGGTAAGGATATATATGTACATAAATATATATATATAAATTTATGTATTATATAAAAATTTAAATATTAAATAGTATTTATATATTGTATAAAATTATATAAAATACAATTTTGCAAGTATCAAAATAGTTTGCAACTTATTTGCAAATCACAGCTAAAGACTTAGTAATCTTAACAATAAAAGAACTTCTGAAAAGTAAAAAAGGGTGAGACAAACAACCCTATAAAGAAATGGACAAGACACATAAAGATATCAATTTACAGAAACTAAAAAGCAAATGGTCCTTAACATATCAAAATATGTTCAACTTCACTCATAGTAAGAAGTATGAAAATTAAAAACTATGCTGAAATGCCATCACTCACCTTCCAGATTGCCAAAATCCAAAAGTTTGACAAAATACACTAGTGTTGAGACTGCAGAGATACAGACACTCTCACAGATTACCAGTGGAAATGTAAAATTGCACAGCCAATTATGCATTATCTAGCAAAACTATATAGACATATACTTTTTGATCCAGCAATCTCTGTTCTAGAAATTGATCACAATGATACATTGCAAAAGTACAAAAAGACATATTCACAAAGGTATATATCACAGCACTTTGTCATAGCAAAAGAGTGATTCAAATGTCCATCAATAGGGGACTAGTTAAATAAACTATGAATACTCAGTGAACTACTATCTAATTAAAAATTTATATTATATGCTGCTTACATGATCTTTGGGGTGTATTGTTAAGTTATAAAAAAGTAAGATGGAGGAATTTTTGTATAGTATGCCACGAGTTAATTAAGAAAGGGGAAAGGATCTGTGAATAGACAGACAGATACCTCCTTTATTTGAACATGGAATGAAAATCATATTTTGTGATATTCTGTAGGGGACGCAGAGACGAGCTAGAGGTTAGACTTTTCTAATACACCTTGTTTTGTTGGTTTGTCTTTAACACCATATAAACACATATATATAAACACATATATTTTTGAAACAAATCACATTAAAACTTAAAAAAGAAATTATTAAAAGCAAAATGAACCAATAAATATTTGAATTGAGTTGTTGGAATAGCAATGCAGAAATAAAGTATTTCAAATGACTGTAAAACACAGTAATTTCATTGTATACACTTAACGGGTTATATGTTGAAGATTAAAAAACCTAAAACAAAAAACACACACACACCTTAAATTGTTATGGTCTGGTGTGCGTGTGTGTGTGCGAGCATGCACATGTGTGTACCAAGTAAATAATTATGCTAATAAAGACTTTCATCATCAAAGAAGAAATCCAATTTAAAATCAAATAAGATGTGCCAAAGACTGTAATCCCACATTGGAATGGAAATATCAGTATGAACTCATGATATACTTTCTTTGTCCAGCAAAAAAGCCTAGAAGGAATGACCAAAGCAGTAACAATGAGTGCCCCTAATGCTCAGATCATGAACTACTTAACCACAAAATTAACCATACTTGATGGTTGATTCCTGATTTGGGATAGGAGATGTGGAAAAAGAGTCTGGATCATAGAAAGTAAGGAAATTACCAAAGACTGCAAGTGTTTGATTCAAAACGATCTGGGATAAAACTTAAAGAGACTTCCACTGTCCAAAGATGGATAATTAGATCATTGATAAATATATTGAAATACATCAATATTTTTAAATCCATCAGTTTATAGTGACAGCAAAAAACAAACAAAAACCAAGAAAACCCCAAAACACTCTCATTGATTTGGAGTGCTAGGAAATCAATTCATTATTGATAACTGGTAAGTTATCAATAATGGTAAGATTCATATTGAAAACTGGTAAGTAAAAGGAAAGAATAAAACAAGAAAAAGTTTATATGGCAGAACATATGATCATTAATAGTCAATTTTTTAAAGGATTGTTATAAAGTATTTGCACTCTCAGATATTAAAATATTACAGAACCAAAACATTTAAACCATGTGGTATTGGTGTAATAATAACACCACCAATAGACAGAACAATGAAGTACAAGGCACATCCAAGTACGTCTATTTCCCATCTGATAAAGGAGGCATTATAAGACATTGACAAAATGCTATCTTATTTAATAAGAGGTACAGGAGTAATAGTTGAACTATTTGAAGAATTAACTTGCATTCTCACCCTACACTGTAACTCAACACAAATTCCAGATGGAATAAAGAGTATGTAGGAGTTGGAGAAGAAAAGAGAAAAGGAAGGGAGAGAGGGAAAAGAAGGAAAAGAGAAAGGCAAAGAAGAAAATAGAGAGTTAGGCAGAAAGGAGTGTAAGAAAAGGGAAATTATTCAATATAGAGTGGGTCAGCACTTTCCAAGCAAAAATCTTAACGAAAATATAGAAAATATAATAACTATAGTGGGCTCTGCACTTTGGTTTTAAAGACCAGCTCTGCCCTTTACTAGCTGGTGTGTGACCTTGGGCAAGACACTGAACCTCCCTGTGCCTCCGTTTGCTCATCTGAAAATAAGAATAATTTTTGTGTGTACTTTAGGGGTGATTTACAGATTAAATAAAATAGCACATGTTAATAATTTAGTACAATCTGAAATACATAGTAAAACTAACTAAATGTGGGCTGTTATTGAACATAGTTTAAAACTTTATGTGTAATGAAAACTTCATAAACAGTTAAAATATGAAAGAAAAGCAAAGTATTTGCAATATATAAATATATATATATTAGACAAGTGGCTAATAGAATTACAATTATATAAAAAACAAATATGTTAATGAGAAAAAACAAAAGACTTGAATAATTTACAAAATAAGAAGTATCAATAAGATTTCTTTAAAAATTAAACTAATTAAAAATTAAAGCAGAAAAAATTAAAATTAGATACTTATTTTCTATTTATTTGAAAACCAAATTAAAGGCAATGTTCAATATAGGTGAGATTACACCAAAAGTTCTAATTTCTTGCACTGCTAGAGCAAATATGTGGTTAATGCTCTGCAGGGTAATTCAGAGGTGTGTATCGAGAGTTAAAAGATATCTACATCTTCTGTACTTTAAATTATACTTTTGACAGTTTAAAATAGGGAAACACATGATTAATATATACAAAAATATTCTTCATACTATTACTTATAGTAGTAAAAACTTAGAGTCAACTAGTGTGTCCAAAGTTATGTGGTTAGTTAAATGAATTTTGATGGAAGCAGTAATAATTATATGGAGAAGACTTATTAATGATGTGTGTATGCTATTTTATCAAGTTTTGAAAAGTAGATCACAAAGCAATGCTTTCAGCGTGATTCTAGTTTTACATAAAATTGGCTCTAGCTCTGCATAATGGTTTTATTACTTTATTTTTTTTACATTTGTGTATTTTCCAAATTTTCCACTGACTATATATTTATTTTGTAATTTAAAAAAAATTAAAGAAAAAGCCTTCTCAAGGCTTGAAAAATAAGTTATTATAACTATCCTAACTTACCATGAACTGGTAGTGATATTTTTCTTACAAGTAAAGAACACTGTGCTCAAGCAGTGATCTCTGGAGTCTCTCAGGGGATATAAAGACAAAGAAGAGCCTGGCTGGCAGATTCCTAGGAGTTGTTATTGACCATGTGGTGCCTTCTATATGACATCTTAAACTAAGCTAGAAAAGAATAAACTTTAGAAAGGTTTACATGAGTTAAGCGTTTCTAAGCATTGCAATACCTTTCTCAATCCTCATCCTAGATTAGCAAACACCCATCCCCATCACAACTGGTATCCCACAATAAGCACAAAGATGACTTTTTTCAAGGAAATGGAGGTAATGGATGTGTTAATGCCAAAACCATCCCTAATTCAGAGTTATTCAAGCCCAAGTTTCTATCTACTAATTTATTCTGTTTATTGGGGTCTTGGCGTTTAGACACATATGTCTCCTACTCATTGGTAATAACAAATGCACCAGATTTTTCCATGCTTTCCCAACATTTTGATGCTGGGGGTGTTACTTAGATTCAAGTGCCTTCCAATACCCAACATTCAAATATCATACCATTAAATATCATAATTATGTAAATCTTATCTATCAGAGAAAGGATAAATAAAGGAACTTGAATCTATTTAACTGTATGCTAACACCAAAAGGAAGCTGTGAAATATTCCAAAACAAGAAGGAATGGAGTCTACCATGTGTAGGATCTCTCCATTAACAATTATATTAAGATATTAGAGAGGAATACAAGTCAAGGCAAATTTGAAATATCTTCTTCATAAAGCTAATTGACCAGTATTTCTTACTCTTAGTCACTCTGCAACAAGCTTTGTTATGGATGGGAAGCTGGCTTGGTGACAAAATGCCAAAAGTATGAATTAATGAATTTTTCTTCTGATTAGACAAATTTAAATATCATGGTCCTCTACTTTGCCTATTCTTTCAAGTATTTTCTTAGCACCTACCATATGCCAGTCACTGTGATAAGTCTATGACATACATCATAGAACTTTGAGATTAGCATCTCAGTGATGATCTTTCAGGGTGAATGAAAGAGGAATTTCTAAATGTTTAGATTAGAGGTCAGCAAACTGCAGCTAGCAGGCCTAATCCAGCCCACTACCTATACTTGTAAATAAAATTTTATTGGAATACAGCCATACTACTTAAATTTATGTATTGTCTGTCTGTGGGTGTTAACATGCTGCCATGGTAGTTTAGTTACAACAGAGACCAAATGGACTGCAAAACCTAAAATATTTACTATCTTAGAAGTTACTGACCCCTGGTTTAGGTGACACTAACATCTTCTGTTTCCTTATAAACACCCATGACCCGAACACCCTTAATCTATTCTTCAAACAGCATCCAGAATCATCCTTTTTACCTGAGTAAAGTTGGATAATATTACTCTCTTCTTAATACATGACAGTGGCTTTCATTGCTCTTGCAATGAAGGCTACATTCTTACACAACCTCCAAATTCCAGCTTGCTTCAGCTCTGGTGGCCTTCTTCCAATACCTTGAATAGATCACTCTCTTTATAAACTTTTTCTTCTGTCTGGAACAGTGTTCCATGTATATCTTGCACTGGTCAACTCACTGTTCATTCTCAGCTTAAATTTCACTTCTCCAGAAGGCTTCCCAACCACACTATTTATAGTAATCACCACATCCCCACTCTGATCTATTATTTTCTCTTGTGGTATTCTGTTATGGCATGCCTTAAAATTTGTTTTTCTATATTCACTTATGGGTTTGTATGATACGTGTCTACACCACTAGACTATAAGCTCAGTGAGGATAATAATTAGGTCAATTTTCTTAACAAAGTGCCCTGTGCCTATCTACAGATTTCCTGGACCATGGTAGGTATGCCAAAAATTCATTCATTCATTTTTGAATGCAGATGGTAGGGGTATTTTGATATCAATTCAGGTGAGGTGAACTCTTTAATGGAGACAGAAAATTGGCAGATAAGTTTGAATTTATTGAATAAAACAAATGATGAAAGAGATTCTAATACAGTACTCAGAAAACCCGTCTAGTTCCCCTATGCCATGATTTCCGAAGTAAAAAAAAAAAAAAAATCAGTAAATAGATTGATTGAGCATAGTCAAGTAGTCACTGCTGAGACTCAAATTCATAACCTGGAATATTAGGCAGAAGAAACATCTCAAATGACACTGATATGGAAAATATGAGAGAACAGATAAGAGAATTGGAGAATAAATCTCAGAGACCAAAAATGCAAATATAGGGATTTCAGGAGGAGATAAAGGAAAAATAGAGGAGAGGCAATAATTAGCCAATAAGAAAATAAAATTTCCCTGAAAAGTGTGGGTGGGCGATGTATCTGCAAATTAAAATCACACAGTTCTAGTTAGAGTTGATGAAAAAAGACACACACACTTAGATCCATCCTAATAAAATTCTAGACCTCTGATGCTAAAGAGAAATCTAACAAACTCTGCAGTTAAAAAGACATAAAAAAGGAGGTGACGTCAGCAACATGGTAGAGTGAGCTGTTTCTTGTGTCTCTCCCCCTTCCAACTACAACTAAAAGGACATTCATTGATCAGCGGAGGATACCCACACAGCACACTAGGATGCCTGAGAGACCCGAGCAGCTGTATATGTGAAGGAGGATGGACTACCCCGCCCCGGGCAGGTGGTGGAGATAGGTGAGCACCCTCTGGACCCCAGGCAGCCCAGTGCACGTGTGTGTGACTACTTTCCTGGCTGGAGGGTTCATAGCACCACTGTGGCCCCAAGGGTGGGAGCGTACCTCAGTATGACTGTGGAAACAGGTGACGGCAGCCCTGAGCCCCCCATGTGATCACTTCCCTGTCTAGTGGGGGAGCCCTCAGGGCCATGCAGCCCACAGAGAGTGGCACAAGCTTGGACCCAGAGGGGAAGCCCCACCCAACAAGCACAAGGGCTGGTACTACCTAGGAGCAGAGGGCAGCTGAGCTGCCGTTCAGATGAACAAGCTCCCGGCTGCCATGAACACACATAGTACTGCTGTGGCCCCAATGGGAGAAGTGTGTCTCAGCAGTACTGTGAGAGTGGGCTGCAGTGACCCCAAGCCCCCATGTGATCACTCTTTCATCTAGTGGGAGAAACCACAACTCCACTGTGGTCCCAGGAGTGGCTTTGGCTTGGTCCAAGAGGGGAGGTCCTGCTCACCAAGCACAGCAGCTGGTGCAACCTAGGAGCAGAGGGTGGCTGAGCTGCCACTCAGGTGAACAAGCTCCTGGATGCTGTGAACACCCGTAGTACTGCTGCAGCCCCAAAGGGGGCAAGCATGTCTTGGAGGGACTGTGAGATTAGGCAGCAGTAGCCCTGAGCCCCAGTGTGACCACAGTCTCATCTGGTGGGAGAATCCACAATCCCACCTGGTCTCAGGGAGTGGCTTTTGCTCGGTCCCAGAGGGGAAGTCCCGCCCACCAAGTACAACAGCTGGCGCAACCTAGGAGCAGAGGGCAGCTGAGATCTCAGTCTGGGCAAACAAGCTCCCAGCTGCTGTGAGCACCCAAAGTACAGCTGTTGCCCAGAAGCAGGGAGCACAACCCCCGGGGTCTGTGGGAGCAGGTGGCAGTGGCCCTGAGCCCCCGACATGACTACTGTCCCATTCAGTGGGTGACCCCACAAGGCAACTGCCATCCCAATGAGTGACCCTGGCTTGGACAGGCACAGCTGACAGGGATCCTTGCAATGGGCTCAGATTACACAGCTCCTGCCCCCCCAACCAAGTGGCAGCAGGCAGAACCTGCATCCAGAAACTACCACTATGTGCCGGCACGGATCCACTCCATCAAATGGTATAAAGAAATTTATTAATACTCCAGACCAGAAGGAAAAAGACAAACGCCTGGAAACCAATCCTGAAGGCATGGAAATCTACAGTCTAAATGACAAAGAATTTGAGACAGCCATCATAAGAAAACTCAATGAGATACAAGAGAATTCCGAAAGACAGTTCAAAGAAATCCAGAACCAAATTACTGAACAGGGGGAATTCTTCACAAAAGAGATCGAAACTATAAAGAAAAACCAAACAGAATTGTTAGAGTTGAAAAACACAATGGATGAGATAAAGAAAAATCAGGGGTCCTTAAACAACAGGTCTGATAATATGGAGGATAGAATTAGCAATCTGGAGGATAGGAACACAGAAATGCTTCAGATGGAGGAGGAGAGAGAGCTTAGACTAAAAAGAAATGAAGAAATTCTCTGAGAAATATCTGACTCAATTAGGAAGTGCAGCATAAGGATTATAGGTATTCCAGAGGGAGAAGAGAGGGAAAAAGGAGCAGAGAGCTTGTTAAAAGAAATAATAACTGAGAACATCCCAAATCTGGAGACAGAGTTGGAGTGACATGTAAAAGAAGCCAACAAGATTCCTAATTACATCAATGTAAAAAGACCTTCTCCAAGGTGTATATTATTAAAGCTGGCAAAAGTCAACGATAAAGAAAAAATATTAAGGACAGCAAGGCAGAAGAGAATAACCTATAAGGGAAGCCTTATCAGGATTTCAGCAGATTTCTCAGCAGGAACCTTACAGGCTAGGAGAGAATGGAATGATATATTCAAAATTTTGAAAGACAAAAACTTTCAGCCAAAAATACTATATCCAGTGAAAATATCCTTTAGTTATGATGGAGAAATAAAAACTCTCTGAGATAAACAAAAGCTGAGGGAGTTCATTGTCACAAGACCCCTCCTACAAGATTTGATAAAGAAAGTCCTCATACCTGAAAAAAAAAGAAAGAAAGTGTTTACAAAGGCTTGAGCAAGCAGATAAACAAGCAGACAAAACCAGAAATCGCAACTATCAGAACAGATTAGAAAACACTTAATTATAACTCTAAAGATAAAAGAAAAGAAAACATCAAAAACAAATATTATCACTTCATTTTAACCACAAATTCACAACACATAATGGACTAAGTTGTGACAACAACAACTTAGAATGTGAAGAGGAAAGGTATAAAGCCTGCTTAGACTAAGAAGACAAGAGGCTATCAGGGAATGGACTATCTCATCTAGGAGATCTTCTATACAAACCACACAGTAACTACTAAACAAAAAATCAGAACAAAGACACAAATGATAAATACAGAGAAAACTAAGAAAACCATCATAGAGAGCCACAAAACTGAAATAGCAGTCCAAAATACATGAGACAAGAAACAAGGGAAATACATAACAACTGAAAAACATGAGGTAAAATGGCAGCATTAAGCTCTCATATATCAATAATCACTCTAAATTTAAATGGATTGAATTCCCCAATCAAAAGACACAGAGTGGCTGGATGGATTAAAAAACAAGACCCAACAATTTGCTGCCTCCAGGAAACACATCTCAGCTCTAAAGACAAACACAGGCTCAGAGTGAAGAGATGGAAGATGATACTCCAAGCTAATGGCAAACAAAAGAAAGCAGCTGTTGCCATACTTATATCAGACAAAGTAGACTTCAAGATAAAAAATGTAATGAGCGACAAAGAGGGGCAATATATAATGATAAAAAGGACATTACACCAAGAAGACATAACACTTATAAATATATATGCACCCTACACAGGAGCACCAAAGTACATAAAGCAACTATTAAGAAACCTAAAAGGAGATATCAACAACAACACAATAATAGTAGGAGATCTTAACATTCCACTTATATCAATGTATAGATCATCCAGACAGAAAGTCAATAAGGAAATAGTGGACTTAAATGAAAAACTAGACCAGATGGACTGAATAGATATACATAGAGCACTCCATCCAAAAAGAACAGATTACACATTCTTCTCAAGCATGCATGGAACATTTTCAAGGATAGACCATATGTTGGGAAACAAGGCAAATTTCTATAACTTTAAGAAGATTGAAATTATAACAAGCATCTTTTCCGACCATAATACATGAAACTAGAAATCAACTACAAGAAAAGAGCTGGGAAAGTGACAAAGATGTGGAGACTAAACAATGTGCTACTGAACAACCAATGGATCATTGAAGAAATTAAAGGAGAAATCAAAGAATATCTGGCGACAAATGAAAATGAAAATACAGCATACCAACTCATATGGGATGCAGCAAAAGCAGTCCTGAGAGGGAAATTCATAACAATACAGGCCCACTTTAACAAATAAGAAAAATCTCAAATAAGCAATCTTGAACTACACCTAACAGAATTAGAAAAAGAAGAACAAACAAAGCCCAAAGTCAGCAGAAGGAGGAAAATAGTAAAAATTAGAGCAGAAATAAGTGAAATTGAAATAAACAAACAAACAAAAAACAGTAGAAAGGATCAATGAAACAAAAAGCTGGTTCTTTGTGAAGATAAACAAAATTGACAAACTCTTAGCCAGACTCACCAGGAAAATAAGAGAAAAGGCTCAAATAAATAAAATTAGAAATTAAAGAGGAGAAATCACAATGGATACCACAGAAATACAAAGGATTATAAGAGAATACTATGAAAAACTATATTCCAACAAATTGGACAATCTAGAAGAAATGGATAAATTCTTAGACTCATACAACCTCCCAAAACTGAATCAAGAGAAATAGAGAATCTGAATAGACCAATAACAAGTAAAGAGATTGAAACAGTAATTAAAAACCTCCCAAAAAATAAAACTCGAGGACCAGACGGCTTCTCTGGAGAATTTTACCAAACATTCAAAGAAGACTGAATACCTATCCTTCTCAAACTATTCCAAAAACAGAGGAAGATGGAACACTTCCTAACACATTCTACAAGGCCGACATCACCCTGCTACCAAAGACAGACAAGGACAATACAAAGAAGGAAAATTACAGGTCAATATCGCTGATGAACATAGATGCAAAAATCCTCAACAAAACATTGGCAAACCGAATACAGCAATATGTTAGAAAGATCATACACTATGATCAAGTGGGATTTATACCAGGGACACAGGGATAGTTCAACACCTGCAAATCAATCAATGTGATACACTGCATTAACAAAATGAGGAATAAAAACCACATGATGATCTGTATAGATACAGAGAAAGCACTTGTCAAGATCCAACATCTATTTATGATAAAAACTCTCAACAAAATGGGTATAGAAGGAAAATACCTCAACATGGTAAAGGCCATATATGACAAAGCCACAACCAACACCATACTCAATGGTGAAAAACTGCAAACGATCCCTCTGAGAACAGGAACAAGACATGGGTGCCCACTCTTGCCACTGTTATTCAACATAGTGTTGGGAGCTCTGGCCAGAGCAATTAGGCAAGAAAAAGGAATAAAAGTAATCCAAATAGGCAATGAAGAAGTGAAACTCTTGTTGTTTGCAGATGACATGATTTTATATGTGGAAAAACCTAAAGAAACCATCGGAAAACTATTAGAAATCAGCAACAACTGCAGAAAAGTTGCAGGGTAGAAAATCAACTTACAAAAATCAGTCACATGTCTATACTCTAACAACGATCTAACAGAAAGAGAACTCAAGAATAGAATCCCATTGACAATCACAACAAAAAGAATAAAATATCTAGGAATAAATTTAACCAAGGAGGTGAAAGACCTATACAATGAAAACTATAAGACATTATTGAAAGAAATTGATGGTGACATAAAGAAATGGAAAGATATCCCATGTACATGGATTGGAAGAATAAACATAGTTAAAATGTCCATACTACCTAAAGCAATCTACAGATTCAATACAATCCCAATCAGAATCCCAGTGACATTCTTCATAGAAACAGAACAAAGAATCATAAAATTCATATGGGGCAACAAAAGACACCAAATAGCTAAAGCACTCCTGAGAAAAAAGAACAAAGCTGGAGGCATCACAATCCCTGACTTCAAAACATACTACAAAGCGATAGTAATCAAAACAGCATGGTACTGGTATAAAAACAGACACATAGATCAATGGAACAGAATTGAAACCCCAGAAATAAAACCTCACATCTACGGGCAGCTAATCTTTGAAGAAAGAGCAAAGAACATACAATGGAGAAAGCAAAGTCTCTTCACTAAATGGTGCTGGGAAAACCAGACAGCCACTTGCAAAAAATGAAAGTAGACCATCTGCTTTCACCACACACAAAAATTAACTCAAAATGGATTAAAGACCTGAAGATGAGACCTGAAACTATAAAATTCCTGGAAGAAAACATAGGCAGTACACTATTTGTCATTGGTCTTAAAGAGATCTCGAATTCCGTGTCTACTCGGACAAGTGAAATAAAAGAAAAAATAAACAAATGGGACTTCGTCAGACTAAAGACCTTCTGCAAGGCAAATGAAACCAGGATCAAAATGAAAAGACAACCCACCAGCTGGGAGAAAACATTTGCAAACCATATATCCGACAAGGGGTTAATCTCCATAATGTATAAAGAACTCACACATCTGAAACAACAAGAAAAACAAATGACCCTATCAAAAAATGGACAGAAGATATGAACAGAAATTTTTCCAAGGAAGATATACAGATGGCCAATAGGCATATGAAAAGATGTTCAACATCACTAATCATCAGGGAAATGCAAATCAAAACTACACTAAGATATCACCTTACATATGTGAGGATGGCTATAATCACCAAGACAAAAAATAACAAACGTTGACGAGGATGTGGAGAAAAGGGAACAGTCATTCACTGCTACTGGGAATACAAACTGGTGCAGCCTCTATGGTAAACAGTATGGAGATACGTCAAAAAATTAAAAATAGAAATACCTTATGATCTAGTTATCCCACTTCTGTGTATTTACCCAAAGAACTTGAAATGAACAATCCAAAGAGGCTTATGCACCCCTATCTTCATTGCAGCATTATTCACCATAGCCAAGAAGTGGAAGCAACCCAAGTGTCCATCAACAGATGATTGGATAAAGAAGATGTGCTATATATATACAATGGAATACTACTGAGCCATAAAAAAGGACAAAATCGTCCCATTTGCAACAACACGGATGGACCTGGAGGGTATTATGTTAAGTGAAATAAGCCAGACAGAGAAAGACAAGCACTGTGTGACCTCTCTCATATGTGGAATATAAACTAGCACAAGGACAGAGAGAAAGTTTGGTGGTTACCAGGGAGAAGGGAGTTGAGGGGTGGGCACAAGGGGTGAAGAGGCAAATTTATATGGTGACTGACAAATAATAATGTACAATTGGAATCGCACAATGTTATAATCTATTAGGACATCAATAAAAAAATGCTTAAAAAAATGAAAAAGGGTGCCTGTATTAGCCAGCTTGGGCTGCCATAACAGAATACCACACACTGGGTGGCTTAAACAACAGAAATTTATTTTCTCACAGTTCTAGAGGCTGGAAGTCCAAGATCAAAGTGCCAGAAGGGTTGTTTTCTGGTGAGGCCTTTCTAGGTGGCTTGCAGACAGCTGACTTCTCATTAAGTCCTCATATGGCCTTTTCTCTGTGTGTTCATGGAGAGAGAGAAAGAGTTCTCTGGTGACTCTCCCTCATCTTATCAGAACACCTGTACTGTCAGAATACAGCACCACCCTTATGAGGTCATTTAACCTTAGTTATCCCCTTAAGACCTTATCTCCAAGTATAGTCACATGAATGTTAGGGTTTCAACAGATGAATTTTGGGTGATGCAATTTAGTCCGTAAGAGTACTTAAAAAGGAAAAAAAAAAATCAGGCTCTCATTGTTCATATGGTTTGCAAGGCTGGAAGCTAGATGATGTGGAATAACATTTGAAGACTACTGAGACAAAGGGCTGCAACTTAGTTATCGTATGTCTAGTCAAGTCTTGATTCATCTGTCAGGACTAAAAGGAATATAGTTACAAGGACATCAGGATTCAGAGAGTAGCTCGCTCACTTATTCTGTTAGAGAAAAATGCTCCAAGACCAACTCCAACCAACAGGGCCATCAGAATAGAGATCTCAAGGTAGGAGAAATGCAAGAGAAGAGGAACATGTGGAGATCAACGAACCTTGGTTTACACATATATATCTAAATGGAAAATGACAGCTCTCTGATAAAATGTAATCAAGCACTAATATGGGTTATTAAAACAGAAGGAACATCTGCAAGAAAAATTATAATAGCTTACAACTGAACATACTTATTTAGCTCTGTGAAACCAGAATTGGGTGGTAATTGGAAGAGAGAGAGAAAAAAAAAAGCCTTCTAAAGATATCATCTGGATGGGGGGGACAGTGGTAAGAAAGAAAGGAGAAATTGAGGGTGAAAATCTTATAAGATTTCATCTTATAGAAGGGCAAAAAAATGGGGGTTAATAGAATATTTGGTATGGAAAAGAGTTGGTACCATATTAGTAAATAAATAGAGTCTGATTATGAGTCTTTGGAAAGGGAAAGTGATCAGCCAGAATATGGAAAATTGCACTAGAATTCCAAATTAAAAAGCCAAGAAATGGAATGAATAGCAACTTCATCGAACTGGTGGAAAAAAGTGAATGGGGTGAAAAAAAAGAAATCACTAAAGACATTAAATAGTAGACACAGAGATGATAGAAGGAAAATTAATATATGTATTTGAGGATGGATTAAATTCACCCATTAGAAGTAAGAGATTGATAGAGTTAAGATTGGGTTAAATCAAGCTACTTTTTTAAAACGTGGACTATAAAGTGTTTTTAAAAATTAGAAAATAAGAAATTTAAAACAGATATTAAGCAAATGAGAACAAAGCTAACAGCAGAGGTGACAATATTAATTTAATAAGGATGACTTTAAGATTCAAAATACCAAAGGGACATAATATAACAATAACAGATACAATTGATGTAGAAGACAATGCTATCATAAACCTGTATGAAGTAAATAACATGAGATCTCAATATATGAATCTATTAGACAATCAAGAAGAATTTGGTAAGCATCCGATATAGTAGATTTCAATACACTTATTTTGAAATTAGATGGAAGTAGTAGACAAAAATAAATAAGGAGATGAAAGAATTTAATGATACAATTAATAATTTTATTTAATAGTATAGACTCATGTACTCCTAAAAGAAGTAATATACATTATTTAAGGCCTCAGAACATTCACATAAATTGATCTGAATCTGATTACCAAGAAAATTTGATAGCCCACGTGCTCTGATTGAAATTCAGTGATACTAAATGTAATATTAAAAAGATTACCAGAATTAGCTCAACCACTTGGATACTGAGAAATAAGCTAATGCGTATTCCTAGAATCAAAGAGTAAATCAAACTTGACAATATAAACTACCCAGAATGTAATGAAAAGAACACTTAACCAAAAAGAAAGAGAGAGAAACTTAGCATAATGTATAATCTACACTTTGATGAACTTACAAATAAAGAGAATGAAAACTAAAATAAAATGTATTTTTCATCTCATGATTTTAAAAGAACATAAGCAAAATATGAACCAAAACAAAAGAAACTAGGAAGAAAGAACTGAAAAAAAGGAAAAGCTGTAATTAATGAAAATTAATACTAAAAATAGTAAAAAGGTTATAGAAATTAAAAAGCTATTGCTTGAAAAGTCCACAAAATACTTCATAGGCCTGATGAGAGACTTAAAAGAAGAAGGAAGAGAAGGCACAGGAGGAGGAGAATGAGGAGAGAGAAGAAGAAATAAAATACAAGAATAACAATCAGAAAAGATGTATTATCACAACCGTACTGCTGAAGAAGAGATAAAAGAGAATACGTGCCAAACATTTAAAATTCTAGAATAATATAGATTATTTCCTAGTAAAATATAAATTACTAAAATTGATCAAAGAAGGAGTTGAAACTTAAATTGATCAGTTAATATAAAAAAGAGTGTAAAAACCATTACAAATTTGACACTGAAAAAGGCACCAATGGGTTCAGTTAGTTCTATCTAATCTTTAAGGAAAAGATAATTCTAATATTATAAAACTATTACACACCACCAAAAATGTTAAAAATTTCCAAAATCATTTAAGATTTAATTCTAAAATTCAAATAGATACATCTTAAAAAGGAAATAAATTCAGCAGTTAAAAGGAATAAAATAGTGATACATGCTACAAAATGCAAGAATCTCAGAAACGTGTCAAGTGAAAGAAGTTAGACACAGAGAACACATACTGTATGATTCATTTATGTAAAAAGTTGATAAAAACAAGTCTATAGACACAGAAAGACAGATTAGTGGTTGCCTGGGATTAGGGGTGGGAACAAGAATTTACTGCGAATGGGCATAAGGGATTCTTCTGAGGTGATGGAAATGTTCTAAAACTAGATTCTGATGATGGTTGTACAGCCCCATAAATTTACTAAAAGTCTTTAAATTGTATACTTAAAATGGATGAATTTTATCATTTGTAAATGCTATCTCAATAAAGCTCTTTTAAAAAGTAAATGAATAGATAAAACAAATCAAGACTATTATTTATGGATATAGGTACAAAAGTCTAAATAAAATATTAACTAATAGATTTCATGAAGTATTATAAATGTGCCATGAGGAAGTATCATTCCTTTCAAAAAAGCAAGAGTGGCTCTATATCAGATACTCAATTGATGTAATACATTCCTTTGAGGAATTACAGAGGAAGAATCATTCATGCATATCAATAGATAATGAAAAGTTGCATGATCAAAGTCATTAGCCATTTAGGAATACAATTATGCATCGCTTAAGAATGGAGATACAGTCTGAGAAACGCATTGTTAAGTGATTTTCTTGTTGTGCAAACATCAGAGTGTACTTACGCAAACCTAGATGGGATAGCCTACTACACACTTTGGCTCTATGATACTAATCTTATGCGACCACCATCATATATGCCGTCCATTGGTCCATTGTCAACCAAAACATCGTTATGTAGCACATGACCGTAAAGGGATGTTAACTAAATTTACCAACAATCAACAGTAAATATTATTTTCAATCACAAATCACTAAAACCATTTATTTTAATTTAAATCAAGAACTAGATTAGGATGCTTATTGTTAGTCAATATTTTCTTGAAAGTTCTAGAAATGCAGTAAGAAAATAAATTGAAATAAGGATACAAATATAAGGAGAAAAGTAATAAGCCTATTTCTTTTAGATAACGAAATTATTTCATACCTAGAAAACACAAAAGCCCATGGTTAAAAATGAATACAAAGTTCTCCCTCAATTGATGAGATAATTTGGTAAGCAGATTTGATATATGATAAAATTACAAAAAAGGAAAAGTTTTTCTCTCATATAGCAATAAGCACTTAGAAATTGAGGTGGAACCAAAATTATATTCACAGTGGCAAGAAAAAGAACAGTACGTTTTAGAAATAAACTTGACATGAAATTAGTAGAAACTTTTATAAATAAATTTCTACAAAATTGTATTAAAGGATACAAACCAAGATCTGAACAAATGGAAAGACATGTGATGCTTGATAAATAAAATACCAATTCTTCAGAATCAATGTATAGTTTAATATAATTTCAATTATAATCCTAATATATCTTTGTTTTGAAACTGGATAAAATTATCCCAAGAGTGTATATGAATGAATAAATGCCAGAGAATTGCCAAGAAAAGCATGCAAAAATATAATAGAACGGAAGAACTTGACTTACATAAAATATTATTCAAAATACCCAGTCAAGTCAGTTCATCATAGTTTTGGCAGATAAATAGGCAGATAGATTAGTAAAACAGATTGGAGAATCTGAAACTATATCGGATGTATATGAGAATTGAATACATAATGACAGTAGTATTTCAACCACTAAGAGAACATGGATTATTTATAAATGGTACTGGCATAACTGGCTATCACTCTAGAAGAAAGTAAAGTTAACTCCTATCATACCCGAAACATAAAATAATTCTAGAAAGGTTAAAGATTAAATGAGAAAAGAATAAGACAATAAAATATTAGAAAATGAATATTTAAGACCCTTTGTGTATTATTTAGGGGTAGGATAAAACAAAATCATTTGTATATGGATCATAAAAAATTTATAAACCTTTGTGTGGGAAAAGATTCCATAGATGGAGCAAATAGAAAACAATGATGGATTTGGGGAAAAAAATTTTAATGCAAATGATATAAGTTAACATCCATTTGAAATAAATCGCCCTTTCAAACATCCCAATAGAAAGATTAGCAAAGACTATGAAGAAGCAATGCACAAAAAAGCAATTCCAAGTGGCCAACAAGCATTAAGGTGCTCAACCTCAGCAATCGTCAGTGAATGCAAATTAAAGTAATGAGATATCCCTTTACGTCCATCAGATTGGCAAGCATTGAACAGAGCAATAACACCTATTGCTAGCGGGGATACAGAGAAAGGGGCACTTTAATATATCGCCAGTGGAAATGTGTTTTAGTATAGCTTTTTTGGAAAGCAATCTGGCAATATCCATTAAACTAAAAATATTCTTTGACCCAGACATCCCACTGTGGGAAACTATCCCAGAAAAACAAATGCATCAGTAGGTAAGAATATATGCACAAAGATATTTGTTTCATCATTGTTTGTTGTGCCAAAAAAGTGGAAACTTAGTAAATTCCTATTAGTAATGAAACAGCTGGATATTGTGAATATTACAGAATATTTATGCAACTTAGTACTATATCTCTCGACTTGAAGAAATTTCCACGATGTACTACTGTGTGGGAAAAACATAATATAAAAGCGTGGGTGTAACATAATAACATTTTTTTTTAATGAAAAAAATAATAAACCTGCACACATGCATATATATGTACATATATGTGTGTGCATATGAATCTATATCTATGTGCATATATATCTCTATCTGTCTATCTATCTATCTCTCTCTCTATCTCTCTATCTCTCTATCTGTATCTGTATCTGACTGGAGAAAAATATGAGATTATACAAACCAGGTTATTAAAATGGATTACCTGAGAGTAGAGATGGGGGATAATGCAGGTAGAGGGGCATAGAAAGGTGAAGGGGTCAGGGGGGAAGTATAGCAAAAAAAGGGAAAAAGTACAACTAAAACCCAACATGTGTAATTTGACTCCATTTGTGATGGACAACACTAAGATGGCCCCAAATTATCATCTTCTCCTGGTATTTATACTGTGTGTAGTCTCCTCCCTTGAGAGTGGATAGGACCTGTGACTTTCTTCTGACCAAAAGAATATGGCAAAGGTGATGGGATGTCACTTCTGTGATTATGTTACTTTTACCTTGTCATTTCTATCTTGCTAGAAGACTCTCTCTATTGACTATCTCCCTTGCTGGCTTTAATGAAGTAAGCTGCTGTATGGAGAGGCCCACATATGAAGGAACTGAGGCCAGCATCCAACTGACAGACAGCAAGGAACTGAATCCTGCCACCAACCACAGGAGCTTGGAAGTGAATCCTTTCTCAGTTGAGCCTTCAAATGAGACCCCAGGGCCGGCCCCTGGCTTAGCGGTTAGGTGCATGCACTCCGCTGCTGGTGGCCCGGGTTTGGATCCCGGGCGCGCACCGACACACCGCTTCTCCAGCCACAGTGAGGCCGCGTCCCACATACAGCAACTAGAAGATGTGCAGCTATGACATACAACTATCTACTGGGGATTTGGGGGAAAAAATAAATAAAATTATTAAAAAAAAAAACAAAAAACAAATGAGACCCCAGCCTGGCTGGCACCTTGATTGCTGACAACCTAGCTAATCTGTGCCTGAACTGTGAACTCACAGAAACTGTGAGATAATAAATGAATATCACTTTGGTTTCACCCTGCCACATCTGGTGGGCAGCCTCAGGCAGGAATGTAATCCCCCCAAAGTGACTCCTACCCCAGGGGGTGAGTCCTGCGCACCAGAGCTTCCATAATAGTCAAGGTCAGGTCTCGCAGTCAACCACAGCAGAGGTCTGCCCCACCCACCAGCACACCTACAGCTATTGAAGCCGGGCTTCACAGCCAGCCGTACTGGGGGCCAGCCCTGCTCACCAGTGTACCTGCAACAATCACAGCCCAGTCACAACAGGAGGGCCCACATGGCCCACACAGGGGACACCCCTGGAGCACCTGGCTCTGGTGAATAGGGGGGATTGCACTACTGGGCCCCACAGGACACTTTCTAGATAGGCCACTCCTTCAAGACTGAGAGTCCTAGTTGATCTACCTAATACATAGAAACAAACAGAGTTAGGCAAAATGAGGAGATAAAGGAATATGTTCCAAACAAAAGAACAAGACAAAACCTCAGAAAAAGGAACTAAATGAAATGGAGACAAGCAATGTACTAGACAAAGAGCTCAAACTAATGGTCATAAGAATGGTCACCAAACGTGAGAGAAGAATGGATGAACACAGTCAGAACTTCAACAAAGAGGTAGAAAATATAAAAAAGAACAAATCAGAGATGAAGAGTACAATAACTGAAATGAAAAATGCACTAGAGGGGATCAATAGCAGATTAGATGATGCAAAAGAACAAATCAGTGATCTGGAAGATAAGGCAGTGGAAATCACACAACCAGAACAACAAAAAGGAAAAAAAAATGAGGACAGTTTAGGGGATCTCTGGGACAACATCAAGCATACTAATATTTGCAGTATAGGGGTCTCAGAAGGGGAAGAGAGAGAAAAAGAGACGGAAAAACTATGTGAAGAAGTAATGGCTGAAAACTTTCTCAACCTGCTTAAGGAAACAAATATCCAAGTGCAGGAAACACAGAGTCCCAAATAAGATGAACCCAAAGGGACTCACACCAAAACACACTATAATTAAAATGTCAAAAGTTAAAGATAAAGAGAGAATCTTAAAAGCAGTAAGAGAAAAACAGCTAGTTACATGCAAGGAAACCCCCATAAGACTATCAGCTACTTTTTCAGAAGAAACTTTACAGGCCAGAAAGGAGTGGCACAATATATTCAAAGTTCTGAAAGGAAAAAACTTATAACCAGGAATACTCTACCCGGCAATTTTATCATTTAGAATTGAAGGAGAGGCAAAGAATTTCCCCTGCAAGCAAAATTTGAACAAGTTCATCAGTAGTAAATCAGCCTTAGAAGAAAAATTAAAAGTACTTCCTTAAGCAAAAAAGAAAAACCATAACTTGGAATAAGAAAGTTATGAAAGAAAAAAATCTCACTTGTAAAGGCAAACATATAGTAAATGTAGTGGATCAACCACCTATATCGCTAGTATGAAGATTAAAAGACAAAAGTACTAAAATCATCTATATCTATAATAATTAGGGAATACACAAAATAAAAATATGTAAATTATGACATCAAAAACATAAAACATGTGGGAGGAGTAAAAATGTAGTGCTTTTAAGATGCTCTTGAACTTAAGTGACCATCAACTTAAAATAGTCTGTCGTATACATAGATTGTTATATATGAACCTCATGGTAAACACAAACCAAAAGCCTATAATAGATACACAAGAAATAAAGAAAAAGGAATACAAACATAACACTAAAGAAAATCATCAAGTCACAAGGGAGGAGAGCAAAAGAAGAAGAAAGAAACAGAGAAGAACTACAAAGACAACCAGAAAACAATCAACAAAATGGCAGTAAATACATACCTATCAATACCTATTAAGATATAAATGGACTCAATGCTTCAATCAAAAGATATGGGGTGGCTGAAAGGATAAAAATACAAGACCCATATATATCCTGCCTACAAGACATTCACTTTAGATCTAAAGAAACACACAGACTGAAAGTAAAGGGATGGAAAAAGATATTCCATGCAAATGGAGACAAAAGAAAGCTGGGGTAGCAACACTTATATAAGACAAAATAGACTTTAAGACAAGACTGCAAGAAAAGGTAGAGAAGGGCATTACATAATGATAAAGGAATTGATATACCAAGAGGATATAACACGTAAATATCTATACAGCCAACATAGGAGCACCTAAATACATAAAGCAATTATTAATAGACATAAAGAGAGAAATTGACAGTAACACAATACTAGTAGGAGATTTTAACACCACCCACTTACATCAATGGATAGATCATTCAAACAGAAAACTAGTAAGGAATCATTGGCCTTAAATGACACATTAGACCACATGGACTTAATAGATATATATGGAACATTCCATCCAAAAACACTAGAATAACATTCTTTTCAAGTGCATATGGAAGACTCTCCAGAATAGACTACATGTTATGCCACAACATAAATCTCAATAAATTTAAGCAGATTGAAATCATATCAAGCATCATTTCTGATTACAATGATATAAAACCAGAAATCAATTACAAGAAGAAGAATAAAAAAAAAAAACAAATATGTGGTTACTAAACAACATGTTACTAAACAATCAATAGATCAACAAATAAATCAAAGGGGAAATAAAAAAATATTGAGACAAATGAAAATGAAAACACAGTGTTCCAAAATCTATGGGACTCAGCAAAAGCAGTTGTAAGAGAGAATTTTATAGTGATAGAGGCCTACCTCAGGAAACAAGAAAACTTTCAAATAAACAATCTAATCTCACACCTAAAGGAACTAGAAAAAGATGAACAAACAAAGCCCAAAGTTTGTAGAAAGAAGGAAATAATAAAGATCAGAGCAGAAATAAATAAAATAGAGACTAAATAAACAATAGAAAATATAATAAAACTAAGAGATGCTTCTCTGAAAAAATAAACAAAATTGTTAAATCTTTAGTGAGACTCATGAAGAAAAAAATAGAAAGGGACCAAATAAATAAAATCATAAATGAAAGAGGAGAAGTTACAACCAACACCACAGAAAAACAAAGGATCATAAGAGATACTATGAACAATTATACACCAACAAATTCCACAGCTTAGAAGAAATTGATAAATTCCTAGAAACATACAATCCCCCAAGACTGAATCATGAAGAATTAGAAAATCTGAATGGACCAATTATTAGCAATGAAATTTCATCATAATCAAAAAACTCCCCCCCAAAACAAAAGGCCAGGACCAGACAGCTTCACAGGTGAATTTTAAAGAAAAGTTAATACCTCTTCTTCTTAAACTATTCTAAAATATTGAAGAGAGAGGAATGCTTCCAAATTCATTCCATGAGGCCAGCATTACCCTGATACCAAAATCAGAGAAAGACACTACAAAAAAAAAGAAAATTAGAGGCCAATATCCCTGATGAATGTAGATGTAAAAATTCTCAGCAAATATTAGCAAACCTGATTCACCAATATGCTGAAAGGATTATACACCATTATCAAGTGGGATTTATCCCAGGGATGCTAGGATGGTTCAATATCAACAAATCAATCAACGTGATACATGACATTAACAAAATGAAGGATAAAAATTATATAATCATCTCAATAGATGCAGAAAAAACATTTGACAAAATTCAACATCCATTTATGATAAAAACTCTCAACAAAGTGGGTATAGAGGGAACACACCTCCACATAATAAAGGCCATATATGACAAACCCACCGCTAACATTATACTCAACTGTTAAAAGATGAAAGCTTTTCCTCTAAGGTCAAGGCAAGACAAGGATGCCCACTCTCACCACTTTTATTCAACATATTATTGGAAGTCCTAGCCACAGCCATCAGAAAAGAAAATGAATTAAAAGGCATCCAAATTGGAAAGACAGAAATAAAATTGTCACTATTTGCAGATGACATGATACTATATATAGAAAACCCTAAAGACTCCAACAAAAAAATTAGAACTAGTAAATGAATTCAGTAACATTACAGGACACAAAATCAATATACAGAAATCTGTTGCATTTCTGTGCACTAACAACAAACTACCAGAAAGAGAAATTAAGAAAATAATCCCATTTACAATTGTATCATAAAGAATAAAATACCTAGGAATAAACTTAATGTAGAAAGTGAAAGATTTGTACTCTGAAAACTATAAGATATTGATGAAAGAAATTGAAGATGACACAAATAAATGGAAAGATATACTGTGCTCATGGATTGGAAGAATTAATATTGTTAAAATGTCCATAATACCCAAAGCAATCTACAGATTCAATGCAATTCTTACCAAAATACCAATGGCATTTTTCACAGAACTAGAACAAATAATCTTAAAATTTGTATGGAACCAGAAAAGACCCCAAACAGCCAAAGCAATCTTGAGGAAGAAGAACAATGCTGGAGGTACCATGCTCCCTGATTTTAAACTATACTACAAAGTTATCATAATCAAAACAGTGTGATAGTGGCACAAATACAGACACATAGATCAATGGAACAAAATCAAGAACCCAGAAATAAACCCTTATGTATATGGTAAAATTAATCTACAAAGGAGGCAAGAATATACAATGGGAAAAAGACAGTCTCTTTAATAAATGTTGTTGGGAAAACTGGACAGCTACGTGCAAAAGTATTACATGCAAAAGTATAAAACTGGACCACTTACACCGTAACCAAAAATAAACTCAAAATGGATTAAAGACTTAAATGGAAGACCTGAAACCATAAAACTCCTAGAAGAAAACATAGGCTGTAACTCTTTGACATTGGTCTTAGCAATATATTTTTGGATATGATTCCTTACACAAGGGTAACAAAAGCAAAAGTAAACAAATGGGACTACATCAAACCAAAAAGCTTCTGAAAGCAAAGGAAACCATCAACAAAATGAAAAGGCAACCTACTGAATGGGAAAAGATTTTTGCAAATGATATATCCAATGAGGGGTTAATATCCAAAATATATAAAGAGTTCATACAACTCAATAGCAGATAAATGAACAATCTGATTAAAAAATGGGCAGAAGACCTGAACAGACATTTTTCCAAAGCAGACGTATTGATGGCCAATAGACATATGAAAAGATGCTCAACATCACTAATCATCATTGAAATGCAAATCAAAACCACAATGAGATATCACCTCACACTTGAGAGAATGGCTATTACCAAAAACACAACAAATAACAAGTGTTGGCAAGGACGTGGAGAAAAGGAAACCCTTGTGCACTGTTGGCAGGAATGTAAATTGGTACAGGCACTATGGAAAATAGTATGGAGGTTCCTCAAAAAATTGAAAATAGACCTACTGTACAATCTAGCAATTCCACTTCTGGGTATTTATCGAAAGAAAACAAAATACTATTTTGAGAAGATATATGCACCCCTATGTTCATTGCAGCATTATTTACAATAGCTGAGATATGGAAGCAATCTAAGTGTCCATTGATGCATGAATGGATAAAGATGTGGTATGTATATAAAATGGAATGTTACTCAGCAGTAAAAATGAAGGAAATCTCGCCATTTGCAACAACGTGGATGGACCTAGCGGGTATTATGCTAAGTGAAATAAGTCAGACAAAGACAAATACCATATGATTTCACTTATATGTGGAATCTAAAAAACAAAACAAACAAAACAAAACAGAAACAAACTCAAAGAACAAACTGGAGGTCACCAGAGGGGAGGTGGGTGGGTGAATAGTCGAAATAGGGGAACTGGACTAAGAGGTACAAACTTCCAGTTAGAAGACAAAAAACTCACTGGGATGTAATTCACAGAACAGGTAATATAGTCAATAATATTGTAATAACTTTGGTGAAAGATGGTTACTAGACTTATCACAGAGACCACATTGTAATGTACACAAATGTTAAATCATATTCTGTACACCTGAAAATAGTATTATACTGTATGTCAACTATACTTCAATAAAAATAAATAAATAAATAAATAAATGTTGCTTTAAGCTGCTAAATTTCTGGCTGTATTCAAATGAAGCAATTCATAACTAATTTAAGCATTTATATACAATCATAAATGTGTATATTTTTAATAAGAAAAATTAATCTTAACTACTATTTACTGAAAACCAACAAGCCTCCAGAAATTCTACTTTAATTATCTCAAAGCCTCACAAAAACTCTGTGAAATAAGTATCATTCGCATTGCATAGGAGAGGAACTTAACACCAGGAAGTTAACTTGCCAGGTCACGTAGTTGGTGTTTGGCCAAGTGGAGGTTGGAACCCTTGATGTCCAACTCAAATGTCCCTTTGCTTTGTGTATGTGTGTAAGTACTTTTCATCTATCTCACTGGGAGTCCAGACAGGCAAAATACCAGGATCGTCCTTGGTCTACTTCCCTGAAAAACTTCTACAAGGCTATAAGCCTCTAGGCACTTAAAGAACCAAGCTACATTCTGTACATGACAGGTGGCCTCCCATCCATGTCTAAGCAGCCTTCCGGCTTAGGTCAGCGTACAACACTATCTAAAACCAGCAGGAGAGCACAGAGGGTGGTGTGTTGCACTGGGTAATGCACTTCAGGTCACTAAGAAAAGTAACTCCACATGCCCAGAAGACAAAGGGCAGAAGCAGTAGAAGGTAAAAATCAGATGAGGGAGGCATGGACAGAGGGTGTCCATACTTGCAGAAAGAAACTTTAAGTTCGAGTTTTCTAACATGGGACTGGGCAGATGTTAAACGAGTATTTTTCAGAAAGAAAAAGAAAAACAGGATCAATGGTCAACTAATTTGCAAAACACTGAGTTGAAATTAAATAAATGTCTTTACCACAAGGCTCTTCAGAGACTTTAGTATGCTAATGCATGTTGAACATTAACATTAACTTAAATGTATCAGTCAGAAAACTGACTTGGTTGAAAGCCACTGAAAGTACTTGGTTGAAAGTACATTGATGTTGCATTTTCAAAAAATAAAAAGTGGGAAATGCTGCTGTATTCTTTCCACCTGCTTCTACACATGCTCCTCTATCTCTACAAAGCCAACTTGACATTGTATTTCCTTTCTCCCCCTCACAGACTTGTGTCATTGAAGTGCAATGAACTACTCTGGGAACAGAAATCCTGTTCATCTTTCTATAATATTTTCTAAATATGCACTAAAGAGGTCAAAACTTATATTGGATTTAGACAAAATACATAATCTTTCTAAATACAAAATCTAGGGTATCTCATATTCTTCAAAAACTGTTAACAAGTCATTAGCTCTACAGGATATCTAAAGAAGAGTAAGTAACTGAATCAACAGTATCCTAAAACTACTTATTAATCATATTTATTATAATAATAATGATAATGTTTTATATATGTGTCTTTTGAATAGCATGTCAAAACTGTCATCTCATTTAATATTCACAATGACTCAGTGAGATTTAAGTCATGTATTATTAGCTCCAGTTTTAGAATAAAAAGAGAACACAAGAGGTTATTTATATTCCCAAGGTCACAATTCTATTAAGTGAAAGGATTGGGATTGAAAATAGATTTACCTTTTGGTGAAATTTTTAGGAGAATATTCTACATTCTAGGTGATTTTCTCAGATGAAACAATTCATTAATTCTCTCTTCAGCTATATCTAATTTACCATTCAAACTGACCATACCTTTGTTTTGTTTTTATTATCTATATTTTTCTTATCTAGACATTCTATTTGGCTCTTAATCTGCTTGTTTTTGTTTTGTAGTTTTGTTTCCCTGCTGCCCCATTATAAAATCAAGTGGAATGTTTTACTTATGCTTATTTGCAAGAACTTTCATAGTGTTCTTCCATCTCAGTTTTGGAGTGTGCACTTTCCTGTTTCTCTGTTGACTTTCACTCATGGTAGTTTCTTTACTCATGGGATATACAATTTTTAAATGTAAACTCAGTTGTAGCTTTAACTGTTTTCTGTGACAGTCTCACCTGTCTTGCGGGGTGAAGGAAGAACAGAAAGGAGCTTATGGATTTCCAAGTCCTAGGCTAATTTTTATGTTATTTTATCTGCCTAGGGTCTACTTCTCAAGGGGAAAGCATAAATTTAATCCTTGAAGCCATATAAAATGTATTCCTCAACCCCCTAATTCTTGCAGTTAATTCTTTTTATGCCCACAGTTCCCACTAGATGTTAAATTTCTTTATCTTCCATTTAAGCCACTAACTGAGTAGTATTTTTCTTAGTTCTGTCAGGTATGGAATAGTCATTTGTAAAGGCCAGTTTTATGCTACATAATATTTCTGGCTCCCTGTGGGCATGGGTTCTACAGTTTTATCCCCCAACTCTAGTAGGAAATGCATTGCTTTAGGGGACTCAGCTTCCGCTGTTGCTCATTGCCCCCACTCTGACTTCCTCTGGGTTTCTTTCACTAGGCACTTGAGGAGTTCCCTTTCTTGATTTCTGGCTCAGCTGTCTCTGTTTATAACTTTTAAATTTTTCTTTTATTTCTTTATCATTTATTTATTTAATAAGTCTATTAGTAAATTGATTATGGCTTAAACTAGGAAGGGGAATTCCTTCTTAGTCAGCCATATTAAATAGACATCCCCTGTGTCTTAAATCATATCACTTCTCAACATTAATCTTCCACTTTGAAATCCATAAAATAATTGACATTATGGCAACAGTAATTATGGTTTGTTCATAAAATCTCAGAATATTAGAATTAAGAAGCAGATGATGAAATCCAAAGAAATTTAAGAATTACTGAAAGGAAATATTATATTGCTTTCCACAACAGGTAGCAAACCTACATAAGTGCTTCACGTGGTATTTTAGTTCTGTCAATGATGTGTTAGGTATCTTGGGATGTAATTTATGTAAAGTACTATGTTTATTAAATCACAAACATTCCTTGAGCCAGATTCTGCGTTAGGCAGTAAGGATGCAAAAGTTAACAGGTAGTTGTTGTTTCCTTCTTTCATTTATTAGCTAACACCTTTTTCTGCCTACTATCTGTTAGGCACTAAATTATATCCTGGGAATCAATGATGAATGAGACATGGTCCCTGTGCCCATAGAGCTTACAATAAAAGAAAGATAAATGGTAAAAAAATAAAACTGTAATACGGTGCAATAATTCCACAGTAGAGTTATAAACAGTTTTTTTAAAGCACAGAAAAGAGAATGATTTATTGTACCTTAAATTATGCTTAAGTGTAATAATAGCTACTATTTACTGAGCCTCCTACCCTCTGCCAGACTCTGTGTTGTATACTGCACTTATATCCATGACCTCAATTAATCTTAGCATCAATGAAAGTTGGGTGTTATCAGTATTTTTAGTTAGTATCTGAGTGAACTGAGTAGTACAGAAGATAAATAAGTTTTCCAAATTCTCATAGCTGGTAAGTCATAGCAATGGAATGTGAACCCAGGCTGTCTGACCAAAAAGACCTGAGTTATTTTCATGCCTCAAATGTGTGATGTGTAAACTGAGCCTTACTTTGAACCCTTAACCAGATCTTGGATTCAAAATGACTGTGATCACTGATATGTTTCTGAGAGCTTTAAAAACTTCCTGAGTATCTGCAATCTTTTGTTTTTGTTGTTGTTCCTCTAACACTGTTCTAAATCACAGCACTCATTCTGATTCTGAAGCTTTAATCTCCTGAGGCCATGGCAGACATTACTAATCAATCATGGCACTAGTTTCCAATGAGCTGAATGATCCCTGTGTTCTTCCACCTGGTTCTCCAGGTAGGCATGATTAATTGCTCAAAGTCAACAGGAAAATTGAACATATTTGCCATCTCTGTTCTAAAAGGTAAACTGCCCTGATGAATACAAATTTATGAGGGAGATGCAATTTTAAAGGAAAATAAGACAGGAGGCCCATGGAGAATATCACATGAAGATTTAGTACCAAGTAGATGCTTTTGAGTTTAGTAGGTCCTTGAGAATTATAGGTTGAGTACCTTTTAAAGAGAGAAGATTGTTTCCTTTCCTTTCTTTTCACTGTATTATTTTTAATCTCTTGAATTTTTGTGATATATCAGGAGGGCTTGTAAGTAGACTCTACTTCTCTGTTGAGAATATGGAGACTTCAACATGACTTGCTTTAGGATGAACAAGGAAAGGGAATCTGCACTTGCAGTCTCATGGGCTCCAAGGTGGCTGCTTCAGAACGTTGACGGATGGCAGAATGAGGGCTGAAGGTAATTATGTTGGTCAGCTGGAGGGCTTTCGCAAGTCCTGTAATCTGTCACCCCTTGACACCTGCCTTCCTCTGGAAAGTGACAGATGATGCATTGAGCTGCAGTGGTAATGTAAACCTCAGTGTGTTCCAGAATCCCACATCTACTAATCTTATGACAAGCACTTCATTTAAGTACAATTTATTTCTCTCTGGAAAGCTCTGTCTAGATACAGCCTTAGTTTCCAGGGATATCCCTTAATTGTTAATGCATTCCTCCCAAGTTTGCAAAATGAAGTGCAGGATAAGCAACAAGTCTTTCTAGAGGTCTGAGTTTGGATCCATTCAGAATTGAAACTATGGTCCATTCTGAATATAAGCCCCTTATGTATTATACCAGGACCCGAGGATTTTACCAAACCCCTGTTCCTACTGTGTGAGTTTATTTCACCACTCTAGTAATACTTGAAGATGGTGTTTCTATATTCTTCCCCAAATTACATTAAATGGGTTGTATTCCATCAATATATGAAATATATTCTATTTCTAAATATATATAATGACATCTTCTCTCATCCGCCTGCTCCTGTGATCCCCCTTACCTGAATTTTTTTTTCTTCTTCTTCATGACATTTATTACCTTCTGACTTATTACATATTTATTTGGTCCGTTATTTATTGTCTGACACCCTACACTAGAGTGTAATGAACAGCAACTTTGTCTTTTTTGCTACAGTAACCTTAGAACATTGTACCCCCTTGATACATACTTGTCCAAGTTTAAATAAATGACAGATACCAAAAATAATTCCTCGAAACAGAAAATTTCAAATAATATAATAATAGGAATACTGAATCTTAGGAGTTCTTGTTCTTGGGGACTCACCAGTGATAGAGACAGTGTGTGTGTGTGTGTGTGTGTGTGTGTGTGTGTGTGTGTGTGTGGAGGGGCACTTGATCTTTCTGAGACCCCAATTTTCCATCTTAAAGCAGGGATAATAATTCTTGATCTCCCTATATCACAGGATTTCCCCGAGGACCACATGATGTGAAAATACCTTGAAAGTTTTCAATGATACAAATATCATAGTCATATTAAAATATGATCATAAACTCTAGGATAAAAGCAGGTGGTGTTTTGGTGGCACTGTCAATGTGCAGAACTTCTAGGAGGAAGACACTGAGATCATGGTTGCTGAAGGTTCTTCAGAAGTGTTCTCTGTCTAGCGTCATGCTCTTAGCCTCCTCCCTTCCCTTTCTTATTTACTACCTTTCTTCCTTTCTCACTATTATAATTACCTTAATTTGTTCAAACGAAAGACTTTACTTAAGTAAAATTAGCAGTTTATGCGTGCTATGCCAATTACAAATTTATACTGTTAAGATGAGCTGAGAGTTGAAATTTTTTCAAGTTAATTCAATGAGGATGAAAAATATCTTTCTATTTCCCTTTGCCAAATCCATCTATTCCTAGTCAAAACCCGAGTTTGAAGAAACTGCAAGGAAAGAAATACCTTTAGGTAGAATCGTACTCTGTCTTATGCAACAGAAGAGTTGAGTGAGAATATTCATGCCTGAACTCAGGGTGTCTCCCAGTCTACAACACCATTTCACTGAGGTCTCTCCATTGAAAGCAGGATAAAGGATTAGGGTTCTTCTTAATCCACGTAGATAAGGCTGGACTTGGACACTGTATAATTGGGGAAAGAGTAAGAGTTTTGGAGTCAGACAGAGCTAGTTTTGAGTCCAGTTCTGGCACCTGTTATTTATGGGTTCTTGAGCAAATAAATAAAGTCTCTGAGAAAATAATGATACTTACCTTACAGCGGAATGAGATTTAATTGTTAAACCAAATGTAAAGTGGGCGTGGATTATGTGCGAAGAGTAATGATCAGATTTAGGCTATTGTGGAGAACAACATAAATAGAAGGTACTGCCCTCATAAGGTCACTGCCTCACTCAACATGACCACTCTAGCTTCTCCCTTTTCCTGATTTCTTTCATTGCTGACATAATGTACCCACATCCAACCTCTAGATACGTACCACGAGCCATGTCTAATGCCATTCCCAAATTTTTTCAACCTTACAGGGTTATGTCATTGTTACTTCCAAGAATCCAGTTAATAAATATGGGAAATTTATTCTAATCTATTTTAAAAAGCTAATGTAATGACAAAAGGCTGGAGACTAACCCCAGAGTTCTCTCTCCAGGAACTCTCAGTTGACCAGTGCTTCCTCAAGATGCAGATGACTTAAGCTAATGATATGTAAACTGATTTTACATCATATGTGAACAATATTTTTAATTTTAATTGTTACATATTTTACTTTATTTATTAGAAAAAAACAATGTAAGTCCATCAAAATCATGATTGATTTTAGATCTATTATTACTTATGCAGAAAAAGTGGATTGAATTAAAAATGGTAAGTAATTATACAGGTGTTATGCAGAGATGGCAAAAACATGAAGACAGAGTTATACCGAAATTTGGAAATATGATTTTAGAGATTCCCTCCATCACTTTCTTATGTATCAAAGGAGTACTTGAGATAAGAACTTCCAATCCACTGAAAAGGAAAGGTTGATAGAATTATTATATAAATGTACATGTACGTACATTGGTAATTTTCAGAGCCATTTCACATATATGATCTTAATTGATTTTATAATGGTGCTATGAGGTAGCAAGAGAAATAAAGATAGAGATAGAAGCAGAGAGAGAGAGGTGAGAGAGCGCTAGACTAGAGGGTGGAATAGTTGGGCTAGGAATTGCTATGAACCCCTGTAAATCACAAGGTCAAATGAGAATATCACAGAAGGATGGCCGAAATTGTGATTGTTCTAAAAGTCTTGTTGTATGAGAGTTTATTGACAGATCAGAGGATGATGATTTAGAGAAAAGATTATTAAAGGAAACATGGCAAAATTTTCTTTTAATATTAAAGGTTATTTTGTGGAAGAAGAAGCAAACTAATTCTGCATTGATCCAGAGAGAAGAACTAGGATTAATAGTCGAAAGTTTCAAGAAAGCAGCTTTTTAATCAATGTAAGGCTGACCTTCCTAGTAATTAGAATTGTCCACAATCAGGCCCTGGGCAGATTCCTTAGGCTGCTTCTGCTCCTCTTCGCTGAATTCAGTTTTTCTAAATATTCCAGATTCTTTTTCAACTGTCCTCCATGTCCAAGTCACTAATATAAGGTTTCTTTTCCTTCCTATTTCTTCTGCATGGACATTAACTGAAATATTCTATTTAGAGCACAAATTTAAATGCTTGGCTTCTGTTAATATTGGACCTATAGTTTAAATGTGCCAATGATTTTTATTTGAAGGTAGATTTCCCCCATGTTGGAATAGTCTACAATCCTTTCCCCAATGCCTTCTTTGTAATCAACATAATTTTTGAACTTCTCTTATCTACAGCTACATAACTAGCTCAGAAAAAGAAAAAAAAAACTGTGACAACGACAATGTGGCCTAGCTTTGCCCAGCTGGCCTTGGGCAGAACCTTTCCCGTTTCTGGGTTTCTGTATCCTCATTTTCCAAAATTAATCATTTGGACTGGATGATCTCTAGGGTTTCTCCTAGCTCTAATTTTCCATGATTTCATTAATCAACTTTCCTCAGAGTGGAGTAGGCAAACTCTTAATTATTCAATGAAACTTTGATAGATTCTGTGTAAATAGTTGTAATTCTTTCTTTGTGTTCTATTCACTTAGGCTCCCCTTAAATAAATAGTCAGCTGCCTAATTTAGAACTGTATCCTTGGTCTGCTCAGCATTTACGTGTGAGTCTAACTGGGTAGCACATGCACGAAAAAGAAATGCTTTATTCACAAATGTGAAGTTTATTCATAGTATTGGACTTGAAAGCCAGCAAGGAAATGTCTTCAAAGTTTTAAATTTTCTAGTGAGAAGTACGGCTCTTTCTACGTCTAGGTGAAAATAATCTTTTCCTAAGAAATTGATTTTCCTAAGAAAAACTTCACGTCTCTCCTAGATACTCAAGTATAGATCAAAGAAAGAAAAGTTGTGGTGGAGAAGGGTTAATTTACATATATTTTTTAAAATAACAGCTTTATTGGGATATAATTCACATATCATACAATTCACCAATTTAAATATACAATTCAATAGTTTTTAGTATACTCACAGAGTTCTGCAACCATCACTACAATGAATTTTAGAACATTTTCACCACCCCAGAAAGAAACCCCACACACATTAGTAGTTACTGCCCATCCTCCTCCCGCTGCTTCCCCCTAACTGACCCAGTCTTGGCAACCACTTATTTACATTGTCTCTATAAATTTGCCTATTCTGAACATTTTGTATAAATGGAATAAAACAATATGTGGTTTTTCTGACTGACTTCTTTCACTTAGCATAACGTTTTCAAGGTTTATCTATGTTGTAGCATGAGTCAGTACTTCATTCCTTTTTATGGCTGAATAATATTCCATTGTATGGATTTCCCACATTTTGTATATCTATTCCTCAATTGATGGACAAGGTGGGTTGTTTCTATCTTTGGGCTATTATGAATAATGCTACTAGGAACTTTATGTATACATTTTGTGTGGACATATGTTTTAATTTCTCTTTGGTATATACCTAGGAGTGGAATTGCTGGGTCAAATGGAAACTCTATGTTTAAGTTTTTGAGGAACCATCAGACTCTTTTCAAAAATGTCTACACAATTTTACATTTACACCAGCAACGTAAGAAGGTTCCAATTTCTCCACGTCCTAGCCATTTTTTGCCATCTGTCTTTCTGATCATAGCCATCCTAGTGGGTATGGAGTAGTATCTCATTGTGATTTTGATTTGCATTTCCATGATGGCTAACGATGTTTAGCGTATTTCATGGGCTGACTGGTCATTTCTATATAGTCTTTGGAGGAATGTCTAACAAGATACTTTGTCTATTTTTTAATTGGATTGTTTGTCTTTTTATAATTGAGTTGTAAGAGTTCTTTATACCAGTTCCTTATCAGATATCTGATTTGATTTGCAAATATTTACTCCCATTCTGTGGGTTGTTTTTCACTTGTTGGTGTGCTTTGAAGCAAAAAAGTTTTTAATTTTGAAGAGCTCCAATTTATCTGTTTTTTTTTCTGTACCATTGGTGTCATATCTGAGAAGCCATTACCAAATCAAAAGTCACGAAAATTTACCACTATGTTTCCTTTTAAGAGTTTTATAGCTTTAGCTTTTACATTTAGGTTTTTGACCTATGTTGAGACAATTTTTGTATACAACGTGTAGTAGGGAATGAAACTCATTCTTTTCCATGTGCACATCTAGTTGTCCCCGGCACCATTGGTTGAACAGACAATTCTTTCCCTCATTGAATACTCTTGGCACTGTTGTCGAAAATCAATTGACCATAGATAATATGAGTTTATTCCTGAACTTTCAATTCTATGCCATTGACCTATATGTCTATCCTTGTGCTAGAATGACACTGTTTTGATTACTTTGTTACTTTTGTAAGGTTTGAAATCAGAAAATATGAGTCTCCCAAATTTGTCCTTTTTCAAGATTGTTTTAACTAATCTAGTTCCCTTGAGTTTCCATGTGAATTTTAAGATCAACTTATAGATTTTTATGAAGGAGTCAGCTGGGATTCTGATAGGGATTGGGTTGAATCTACAGATCAAAGTGGGAAGTATTGGTATTTTAACAATATTTAGCCTTCTGCTCATTGAACATGGAAGTCCTTCCACTTATTTGGATCTTTTTCACTTTTAAGAATGTTTTGTATTTTTGAGAATATAAGTTTTAGACTTTTTTTGTTAAATTTATTGCTAAGTATTTAATTCTTTTTGATGATATTGTGAACAGAATTGTTTTCTTAATTTCATTTTAGGATTATTCATTGGTAGTTGTGGTATAATACAAAAATATATTTGTTCCTTGTCTCTCATTCTTAGCATGGAGCTCCTAAAACTTTTGGAATTTCCTGAGTGATTGAAATGTCTTTTGTTATTCATAGAGTCCTTTTTGATCACATCTGAGTTAATGCTAATGAGGTGACCTAGAATGGTGGGGGGGTCTAGATAGCCTTTGGATGGGGCTAGTCACCAGAAAGCAATCAGAGGGTTGGAACTTTCAGCTTCATTCACCACTGGGAAGGGGCTTAGGGGGATGGAGCTGGAGATTAAGCTCTATAAAAACTTTTGAACAATAAAATTTGATGAGTTTCTGGGTTTGTGAACACATCACAGTGCAGGGAAGGTGGCACACCCATAGAGGGCATGGAAGTTCTGCATAGGATACCACCCTCGTACTTTGTCCTATGCATCCCTTCCATCCGGTTGTTTCTGAGTTGTATTCTTTATAATAAACTGGTAAACATAAGCAAAGTGTTTCCCTGAGTCTGTGAGCCATTCTAGTAAATTATTAAACCTTAGGAAAGGGTCATGGGAACCCGTGACTTACAGCCAGTAGGTGAGAAGTATGAGTGGCTCCTGGAGCTTGCTACTGGCATCTGACTTAGCGACAGTCTTACGGGACTGAGACTTTAACCAGTAGAAACTGTGCTAACTCTGGGTACTTACTGTCAGAATTGAATTGACATGTAGTATACCCAGTTGGTGTCTGCAGGGAATTAGTTGCTGGTGTTGGAAAACACCTCAGAGTAGTGTATAGGAAAAAAAAATTGATTTTGGTTTATTCATAATGTATCCTGAAATATTGCTGGACTCCTTTATTAGTTGTAATAGATTTTAGTGGATTCCTTAGGCGTTTTATATACATATAATCATGGCATCTGCAAGTAAAGATAGTTCTACTTTTTCCTTTCCAATCTGGATATCTAGTATTTCATTTTCATTTTCTTGCCTAATTGGTCTGGCTAGAACCTCCAGTACAATGTTGAATAGAAGTGGTAAGAATGGACAATATTGTCCTTTTCCTAATCTTAGTCTTCACCATTAAGTGTGATGTTAGTTTTCGGTTTTCAAAGATACGCTTTCTCAGGCTGAAGAAATTCCTTTCTTTTCTAGTTTGTTGAGCATTTTTATCATGGAAAGCTGTTCGATTTTGTCAAATTCTTTTTCTGCATCTATGGAGATGATCAGGTGTTTTTTGTTTTTCTTATCCTATTGATATGATGTGTATTATATTGATTTCTGAGTGTTAAACCAACCGTGCGTTCGTGGGATGGGTTGCATTTGAGCATGGTGTATAGTCCTTGTTATATGATGCTGACTTGGTTTGTTATTATTTTCTTGAGAATTTTTGTGTCTATATTCATAAGGGATATTGTCTGTAGTTTTCTTCTCTTGTGTCTTTGTCTGATTTTAGTATCAGTGTAATACCAGCCTGAGAAAGAATTGGGAATGTACTCTCCTCTTCTATTTTTTTGAAGTTTTTGAAGAATTGGTATTAATTTTAAAAAAATTTTTAGAATTCACCAGAGTAGACTTCTGGCCCTGGACTTTACTTTGTGGGTAATTTTTGATTACTCATTCAAACTCTTTACTTTTTATAGGTCTATGCATATTTTCTATTCCTTTTTGAGATAGTTTTGGTAGTTTGTGTCTTTCTAGGATTTGGATCATTTCATCTAGGTTATCTAATTTGTTGGCATACAATTGTTTATAGTATTCTCTTATAATACTTTTTATTTCTATACAGTTATTAGCAATGTCCCCTCTTTTATTTAAGATTTTAGTGATTTGAGTCTTCTCTGTCTCTCTGTCTCTCTGCCTCTCTCTCTCTCTCTTTCTCTCTCTTTGGTCAATCTCCTAAAGATTTGTCAATTTTGTTGATCTTTTCAGAGAATAAACTTTTGATTTTATTGATTTTATCTATTGTTTTTCTACTATCTGTTCCATTTGTTTCAATTCTTCTCTTTATTGTTTCCTTTCTTCTTCTTGCTTTGAGATTAGTTTGCTTTTCTTTTCCTAGAATTGTAAGGTGGAAAGTTAGGTTATTGTTTTGAGCGCTTCCTTTTTTAATGTAGTGGTTTACAGTTATAAATTTCCTTCTGAGCACTACTTTTAGTGCATCCTATAAGTTTTGGTATGTTGTTTTTTGTTTCATTCATCTCAAAGTATTTTTTTAACATTTATTTATTTATTTATTGTGTGGGTGTGTGAGGAAGATCAGCCCTGAGCTAACATCCGTGCCCATCTTCCTCCACTCTACAAAGTGAGGCCTGACAAGTGCTGTGTTGGTGCACGCCTGAGATTTGAACCCGGGCCGCCAGCAGTGGAGTGCACGCATTTAACCACTACACCACGGGGCTGACCCCTCAAAGTATTTTCTAATTTCCAAGTGATTTATTCTTTTTTCTGTTGGTTATTTTGGAGTGTGCTGTTTAATTTACACATATTTGTAAGCTTCCCAAATTTACATTATTTCAGCTTGAAGAACCTCTGTTTATATTTCTTATAAGACTGATTTGCTAACAACAGTTTTTCTCAGTTTTTATTTATCTGGGAATTTTTTATTTTACTTTCATTTATGCAAAATGCCCTCCCAGTATGCATATGTTGCTGTGCATAATGGTGTCCTGCATTTCTCTGAGGATCTGTGCATTTTCCTTCGCTTTTTTTCTCTCTGTTCTTCAGATTGTATAATCTTTATTTATCTATCTTTGAGTTCATTAGTTCTTTTTTATGTCAATTCAAACATACTGCTGATCCTCTCTAATGATTTTTTCATTTCAGTTATTGTGTTTTTTAACCCCAGAATTTCCATTTGGTTCTTTTTTTATAATTTCTATGTCTTTATTGGTGTTCTTTATTTGATAAGACATTGCCATCATATCTCACTTGTATTCTTTAATCACAGTTTCCTTTAGTTCTTTCAATATATTTATAATGGTTACTTTGAACTCTTTGTCTGTTAATTCTATACCTACTCACCGTGTTTCCATTATCTGCTCTTTCTTCCTGTGTATGGGTCAAACTTTGGTGTTTCTTTGCATGATTCGTAACTTTTTGTCGGAGACTGAACTTTGCAGCGACTCTGGATACTGGCTCCTCGTCTCCCTTGGGGCTTGTTATTATTTACTTGTTTATTTTTTTAGTGACTGACTGGCTTAATTTAGTGAAGGCTATTTCCCCTGCAGTGAGTTAAATTATAAATGTTGATATAAAATTATGTCCAAGATAGATTTTTAGTGAAATTGTGCAATTAGAGTGTATAGAGCATGTTCTCAATACATAGGTGGAAACAAGTGGTACATCTATGTTTGTACGTGCTTAGTCAATTTCTGAAAAGAGACACAAGAAACGGGTAACGTAGCTGCTTCTGGGAAGGAGGACTGAGAACTGGTGAACTATATGAAGAAAAACTCACTTTTCCTTACATACTATTTTTTACACATATTTTATTTTGCCATATGTGTGCAATTCTTTATAAATATATAAGGATAGAACAATCGAGATTTTTTATTAGAAAAAGAATCTTGGCTATCTCCTCACATCATTTTTATGAATACTTATTTTAAGTAGAAATTAAATTACTTTATTTAGAAATTCTGCTTTGGTTAGAGATTAATGTATTAAATATATATATTATATATCAAAGTGGATTATCCCAAACTTATCTGATATTTTTCAAAAACAAAGCAATCTTAGACTAGTTTTTCATCTGGTAAAATCATTAATAAAAATCAGAAGGTTTAACAAAAAATGTCTAACTTTTAGAACTGAAGTGTTAATCTGGAGGAAATGCATGTATTTGTTCATTGTTTCCTCTACTGCTCTGTTATTAGCCTTCAGCAATGGTTACCAGCCCTGCCCCTGTGTTCACTTCCATATCACTAGGGTCTCCCCTTACATGGCTGCTTCTCCTTGCTTAATGAGAGTTCCAAGATCTTTCACAGGGTGCATTTATTTCTCAATAACTTCAGGCCACTCCTTCCCAAACTTCATTGTCTGAGTTCCTCTCCCCAGGAGGAGTTCGTGCCTTTTCCCTTTAGAGTACGGCTCCTCTCTGATCAGGTTCACTGCAGCAAGATTAACCTGTCATTAAAATATATAACTGTACTTCAGTTTTCTGTTTCTTAAATGGATGCTGAACTTAGCTCCAAAGCCCCCTGCCAGAAAGCAGCTGAAAAGCCCTTGGCAACAGAAAGCTGATTATTTGCAAAAGTAGGGCTCCTAATTGGAAAATGTGATGGAAGGAAAATAGTGAGTCCCCAGTAATCTCCTTCTAAAATGATAATGTGCTCCACTTAATGAATATTAATGTGTCGTATTCATGAGCCTGGAAAATTTGAACCTGTGAGATAAGAATTTGTTCTACCTCAGAACCAACATGCTCACTCATTCACACTTTCCCCATTCACTTAGACAAGCTGCACTCTTGATGGGACACCTCTCACAGACAGCAATTAGCATGTATGCAGACCTCTAATTGGTTGTGAATTTTTTTATTATTATTTTTTCTGTTCCTTGGAATAATTATGCACGCTTTCATACTCTTTACTCTGTTCTGTTATAAATTCTCAACAGCAAAATGCCATGTATTTTACTTCTTCTTTAATTCCTCACTGCCCACTGGGAATGTGCCACATTTGAGGAGTGAACATAGTTTAGAAGGACTGATTGTTTTCTTAAGAAATGAAAACGAATCTATACACCCAAATGTGTGTTGTATGTATGTCAAAACTTACTTGAGGTTCTACTTATTCTAATAATGTAGTTATTAATTAAAACATGTTTGAACTCCTCTTTGGGACTAGGTCAATTTTCCCAGGAAAAAGTGAAGTAAAAGTCTATACTATGATTAGCTGGGTGGAGTCAAATGTGATTCATTCCTTTTAAGACAGTTTTTATGTAGTAATCAAGACTTGACCCTGTCAGGGCCCTGGTATAATTAGAGCCCATCTTTGAGATAATCCCACTTTTCAAAACTTTGGGCTTAAAAGAAAAGCTTTATTGAGATATAATTCATGTTCTATTCAGTTCACCCATTTAAAGTGTTCATTTTTTTTTAGTACACTTTAATGTACTAAAGTATAAAGTTTTTAGTGTACACCGAGTTTTGCAACCATCACCACAGTCAATTTTACAACATTTTTATTACTCTACAGATAAACTCTGTACCCTTTAGCAGTCATTCTCCACGCCCCTCTCCCTGCCTAGAAACCACTGATCTCCTTTCTGCCTCTAGAGATTTACATATTCTGGACATCACATTTAAACGGAATCACACAATCTGTGGTCTTTTTGACTGACTTCTTTCACTTAAACATAATGTTTTCAAGTTCATCCATGATGTAGTATGTATCAGTAGTTCATTCCTTTTTTTTTTTTTTTAATTTTAAACTTGGGATTTTTTAAGAGACATGCCAGTTACTTGTACACATAGAATTTACTTTCAGTTGAACATATATAAATGAATACTTAAGGGATATAAAAATGTATGAAAAGACCAGATACATTTTGTGGCAGGAAAAAAATTAGATTATACCCTACCTCTTTCTAAGCAGAATGGAATCAGATAGTGTGGGAATCTTCTGTTTTGTTTTGAGCTCAAAGCCAAACTGTGTGTAACGACTTTCTTCTCAGAGCTGAAATGTTGGCTTTGTCTAAGAAATGAGAACCTGCAGTGGAGAGCTGAAGTTTCTGAAGGACAGAAGAACCTAGGGGCTGCCTCGTGGAAGAAGGTTCCCAGGCAGACAAGAGATCCAGGAACAGTAAGAGAGAAGAAACTGGGAAAGAAGAGACAAGTTTGAGGGGGGATTTATTTAAAAGTAAAATGCTGTGTGTTAACGTTACTATGAGCTGAATTATGTCCCCCCAAAATTTATGCTTCAAAGCCCTAACGCTTAATGTGATAGGATTTAGAGATGGGGCCTTTGAGAGATAATTATGTTAAGATGAAGTCATGAAGGTGGGGCCCTGGTGATGGGATTCATACTCGTATAAGAAGAGGAAGAGAATCCAGAGCTCTTTCTCTACCATGTGAGCACACAGTGAGAAGGCCACCATCTGCAAAGCAGGAAGAGGTCCTCCTCAGGAACTGAATTTTCCTGTACCTTGTTCTTGGACTTCTCAGCCTCCAGAACTGTGAGAAATAAATGTCAATTGTTTAAGCCACCCAGGCTGTGGTATTTTGTTATAGCAGCCCAAGTAGACTAATACATAGATATTTAAAGAAACCTGTATGGTGTCCTTTATAAAATCCTTAATGAAAACTCAAGTTTCATTTTGTGTAAGTGGGGATAGGTGCTCAGGGCTATTCTGAGGGTTTTGCGTGAAGACCACAGGAGATTCTCTCCTGGGACAGAGTTACGCTCTATTTCTGTGCTGGGCCCAGGGTAATAGATGACCAGATGGAGTAGTTTGCTTCCTGTGCTTCTTCCAACTTGCAGCATCCTCCCCTGGAGCCCCTCACAGCTTCTTGCCAGCCCAGTGAATCGCTTCCTTCCCTATCACTGCTGAGGTGTTAACTTGGGGGAAATCTCAGTGCAGCAATCCCTAGACAAATCTTATGAAACACCACGGTTGCCAAAACTGCAGCTGATAAAATCAGTTTCATAGCAAATATGGGATTAGGGGAAAAACAATAAAAGGGGCATATATGTATGAGTCTAAAAAATAAATAAAAGTTGTGGAAAGCAACCCTTCCCCTAAAACAAAGCAAATTTCTCATCATTGTGCATCTGCACGGGTAGGTAAATGCTTACCTGCTTCACAGTCTTCAGCTATTCAGGGGATGCTGCTGCCGGCCACTGGGAGGCTGAGACAGACCACAGCGTTGCAAAGCAACCCTCACTTGCCTGAGATCAAACATCTTGTCAACTTGCATTCTTTCTGGTTTCATTATTTCCTTGGATGAAAAGCAGCGTGGGGCAGTGGTGAAGTGCCCGGATAGTGAAGTTTGAAGACTGAGTTTGAGATTTACATAACCTGTCTGTGTCTCATCTGTAAATGCAGATGAAAATCCTGCTTGCCTGGAAAAGTCATCGCTGGATTCCATGACTTGATGTAAGTGAAGGGCTCACGTGGGTCCCCGGCTCGTAAGAAGCACAGCAGCTGCTTTTGCTCTCTTTGCTTCATTTTTAGAAGACAGACAGGATGTTGGTGCGACCACCAGCCTCTTCACAAGCTACCCCACTGGTTCACAGCTATTTTGGAGAGTCTGGTGTCCTGTCTACCAACCAGAAGGATGGTGTGTAAGGGGATTGCTCCCGGCACTACGCAAGGTTGGCCCATGACTCTTACCACACAAAACCTCCTCTCCAGGTAGCTGGGGATCAGCGGAACGCCAGCCCCTGAGACTAAGGCTCGGCAAACTCTGAGCTGCTGTGATTCTGGTGTTGAACTCTTTCGTAATTACTCATCCACAGACAGCGCCCTCTCTGGAAACTGAGAGAAGGACCTGACGCACTGTAGTAGGAGAGACTTCTAGTACCCAGAGTAGTAATAGTCTGGAATTAACATAGCACAAGGAAATGAACAATTTCATAATGTAAATGGTGGCAATCTGTAAGATTATAGGTCATTTTTATTTTCTTCTACTTGTATTATAGTAAATGATACTGTAGTTGATAGAGAAGAAGAAGATACCCACAGGGCTATCAATATTTTTAACCTTTTTGGGAGGAGAAACCTAAAAGAAGAAAGAAAATGGGTAACACCTACACACACAACACAGAAATAATGATGAAATTAATTTAGATAAAATATGAATGATATTCTTCTACATGTTTAATACTTTCAAGTACTTTTATGCATGTATTCATAGGCATAGATTTTACCAAAAACAAAAATATATTAATTTAGCATACATAATATTTTTAATGCAGTCTTTTATTCTCTTTTTACTTATTCTCTTTCTGTACCTCAGCCAATAAACTCCCTTGGCTTGGACACTCCCTCAATGCTTGTTAAAAACATTATAGGTATCCTTTCATATTTTTCTCCATGATTATAATGTCTGAATCATATACATATATAGAGTTGTTTTGTCTTTGCTCCCTTTTTAAAAATAGATCATTTTGGGAGCTGGCCCGGTGGCGTAGCAAGTAAGTGAATGGGCTCCTCTTTGGCTGCCCGGGGTTCACAGATTCAGATCCTGGGCATGCACTGATGCACTGCTTGTGAAGCCATGTTGTGGCAGTGTCCCATATAAAAAAAATAGAGGAAGATGGGCACAGATGTTAGGCAAGGGCCAATCTTCCTCAGCAAAAAAAAAAAAAAAAAAAGAGGAGGATTGGACTTGGATGTTAGCTCAGGGCTGATCTTCCTCCCAAAAACAAACAAAAAAAAGATCATTTTGTACTCACTTTTCTTCACCTTTACTCTCTTGATAATATATCAAGAAAAAAATCCAAGTCAGCTGGACTAACTCTAATTCTTTTTTTTTAAATACTGCAAGTAATTGAATGGTGTAGATGTGTAGAGGTCAACCACTCCCCTGTAGATGGCTGTTCATTTGGTTTACACGATTTTGCCACTAACAATGTTACAAGAAGCACCCTTGCTTATATTTTCTTAACTATTGTGAAAATTTATATTTCTATCTTTTTCCCTACATTGACCCCAGCAATAGTTATCTCTGCTTTTTTGTTTTGTTGTGTTTTTTGGTCTTATTGGTGCAAAGTGATAGCTTGTCCTTCAAATTTGCATTTTCCTGGCTACCAATGAGTTTATACATCTTTTCATTAAGTTTGTTGGCTTTCTGGGTTTGCTCTTCAGTAAAATTGTTATGAGTATTCACAGGTTAACTCTTTTGTGCCGTGTGCAGAGGCTCTTTGCTTTTTTCCACAAATCTAGTATCTGCCATTTACTTTATTTTTGGTATGATTTGTCATTCAGAATTTAACAATTTATATAGGCAAATGTAATTGATTTTTTCTTTTATAGCTTTGGGGTTTCTAGTCTGGGTTAGAAACATTTTCCTGCCCCTGGATTGTAGATATTCTCTTCAAGATAGTCTCTAAGAGTTTTATCGCTTCATTTTTTATGTTTAAGTCTTTAATCCATCTGGAAAATATTTTCATCTATTGTATAAAATCGACGTCCAATTTTATTTTCTTCCAGATGGGTAACCAGTTCGCCAGTGCAATTTATTAAAAATTCTGTACTTTTCCAACTGAACTGAAATACGAACTAAATTTTTATATGAACAGGGATGTATTCCTGGATTTTCTATTCTGCTCCCTTAATCCCATTGTCTCTTTCAGCCAATTCCATACTGATTCGATTACAGTGGTTTTTGAATAGTCTGTATGCTGGCATGGCCAGTGCCTCCTCTCCATTCTTCCTTCCCTCCCAAAAAAAAAATTAGCTACTATATGAAACTTTAAGATTACTTTACACAATCATAAAAAGGATTTTCTTAGGATCTGAGATGTTATTATATTTATTAATTTAAAAAGGTTTTATATTTTTTTGACCTTAAGTGTTCTATCCAAAGTGATGGTATATCTTTCCATTTGTTTAGATATTGTTTTATATATTCCAAGAGATTATATAACTTTATCATCTATGTATAATGCCATTTCTGTTACATTTATCCCTAAGTATTTTATCATTTATTTTTGCTTATATAACTGGAGTATTTTTTTTTCCCTATCTCTAAGTGTAGAACCTATTGCTAACTTACAAATTCTGTTATAAATTCTATTTTTTCAGTCTTCTGGGACTTTTTAGCAAGAAATATGGTCATTATTAAACAGTTTTAGTTCTTTTGCAGTGTTTATGTATTTGAGTCAAGTTAGTGTTAAATTATAATGATGATAGTGTATCCCAGTCTGATTCTTTATTTTAATTCATATATTAATTATTAACCCATTTAGGATAATATTTTCCACTCTATTTGGTGGTTTATATTTTATTTGTTTTCCTCTTTCATTTTTTACTTAACATTTTATTAAAAAGACTCCTAAATTTTATCAAACATCACTTCAGCATTGATTTATTTGCCCATGTTTTGTTCTTCTTTATTTTCTTAACTAATGTATTATGCAGAGAGATTTCTTAATGTTGTTCATCCTGAATATTTCCTGGAATAAACTTTACTTGGTCATTGTGTAGTATTCTTTTAATAACTTTACAGGATCAATTTTCTAATATTCCACTCGAGTTACAATATTTCCCTTTCTTGTAGTACCTTTATTATGTTTTGTTTTTAAAGATAAACTATACACACAAATGAATTAGATAAATGGCCATCTTTTTATCTATGATTGGTTTAAATAACATTGGAATTACCTATTATTTAAAGATTAGATAAACTCAGCTGGAGATTCACCTAATCCTGGTGACTTCTACGGTAATTAGCCTATGAAATTTTCCATTTCTTAATGGGTCAATTTTGGTAATTGATATGTTGCTAAGAAATCATCTATTTTGTTCAGGTTTTCAAATGTATTGCCAGAGAGTTGCATGCTTCACAAAATGTTAATGGAAAAGGTAGAAAAATATAATTCCATCTGTAATGTTACCTAATGTAAATAGGTAAAATTGGATATGTACATGGTCATGTACTGGATATTATTAAGGAAAAAATTGATTGGATTTGGGGATAGATTGTTGGGTAATTATTTTCTCTGTGGGTTTCTGCTATTTTAATAAGATATCAGCAATATTATTAAAAAGACGAAGCACTATACTGTAGTGGTTAAGAATATAGGTACTGAATTTGGACGGACAGGGACTCAAATCCTGGGTCTGCCAGGTGATCACCGTATGAGGTGGGCCAGTTACTGGAAGTCTCCTGACCTCAATTTCCTCCTTTATAAAATGGGGACAATAACAGTGTCCCTATCTTAGGGTTGATGTGAGGACCAAATGAGGTAATATGAAAGAGCTCAGCACAGTGTCTGATACGTTATTAGCCCTGACTTGTTGTTAGTTATTGTCATCAAAAAAGCAGACTGCGGGAGAACCTCATGGCTGCACTTTTGACTTTCATCACAATTGCTATCACTTATGATTCCTTTTAGCCTTTCCAGCCTTAAGGAATGAGACAGCCAAAATGAATAGTCTTGAGGTATGTCTGCTTTGTTATTATTAAACCTACAGACCCTGGTGAGTCAAGAGTTCAGTCGAATTCAAGTTGATTCGCAGATGGCAGAAAGACCTCCAGGCGGAGGTGTCAGAGTAACAGAGAACAATATGAGAGAGAATAATTAGGCCAAGCAAGGAAAATCTGGTGGAATTTAGGAAGAGGCAGCAGAGTATCATTGATGGGGATGAAATTTCAGAGCGTCACAGTTTAAGTCTTATTTCTGCCACTTACTAGCTGTGTCTTTAAGACTTAGGGTTTTCATCTTTAAAATGGGGCTAATAATAGCACTTGCCTCAAAAGGTTATTTTGAGAATTAAACTGGATGATGTATGAAAAGTGTTTGACACATAAGAGGCATTCAGTAAATGTTTTATATTAAGAGGTGGTCAAATACACACAAATAGATGAGGACTCTCAGATAAAACATGGTGTGGAGTAATATAGGTTCCAGGAGGGCCTCATGAACTATACTCGCAGGCAGCAGGAGACATGATGCAATAGGAACTCCCAACTGGCCTGGTTCCTAAACGAGAAAGATAACGGAGAAAACAGTGTACCATCGCCTTTTCTACCCCTTCCTAAACTTACAACTGGATTTGGAAGAAGTCCATGTTGGTCAGGGACATGGTATTCAAAACCCAACTGGATTTTCCAGATTAGTTAATAGTTACAGCATCGTAGGTAATAAGACGTGGCAATAGGCGTGCAGATGTACATTTAGAAATGCCTCTGGGGAAAAGTAGAGAGTCTCGTTTGGGGCGATGGTGACTCTAATGTAATTGGAAGGAAGCAGAGTTGATAAGAATTGATGTTGGGAAAAGGCTAAGTTGGGGAAAAAGTGTGAGACAAGATGATTGACATGCATTGTGAAGATTTTAAAGTTTGGGATTTTTACTGTAGTTATCTCTTTTTAAAATTATTATTTTTTTGTCATTGTCTTTTAAGCAGGTTATGTTCAAGAGAGCTGATCCTTATAGGAAGAGAAAGGGGGGTTGTTATAAAGAGAGTCTAAGGGAAAACTCTAGGGCAGCTACAGAATAGAGTTCCTTCTCTTGGGTGCAAAGAGTACAATTTTGATTGATAACTGCAGGAATACTTAGGCCAGTTAGTAAAGAACCTGCCTCTGGGGCCCTTCTGGTGGTGCAGTGGTTAAGTTCACACGTTCTGCTTCCGGAGCCCAGGGTTCGGATCCTGGGCGTGGACCTACTCACTGCTCATCAAGCCATGCTGAGGCAACGTCCCACATAGAAGAACTAGAAGGACCTACAACTAGGATATACAACTGTGTACTGGGGCTTTGGGGAGAAAAAAGAAAAAAAAGGAGAAGAGTGGCAACAGATGTTAGCTCAGGGCCAATCTTCCTAAAAAAGAAAAGAAAAGAAAAGAACTTGCCTCTCTGAAGATCGAGAGTATATAGAAAAAGAGGCCTTGGACTGGCCAGGGAGGCAGGTGAAGGTGGCTGAGAAGGAGAAATAAATGTGGCCATGAATGCTGAAACTCTCTGTATACTTGTAATTTACTCGATTTGCTTGAAGTTTGTACCCTGATGTTCCTTTTGCAACATTAAAATAGCCTGAGTACCTTAAAGGGATGGCTGAGCATGCTGCACTGCAACAAATCAGATAGATAAAGAAAGAAAATCACAAGTGAAAGATGAGGAAAGAGCCCCCCTGGTGCATTGTCTATGGATCAGAAGCCCTGCTTTCTGGAATGGAAGGCAGAAAGACATTAAAAGAGGAGGAAAAACCAACTGGTACATCATCAGGTACATCATCTATGTTAAAAACATCTCTGAATTTCTAGTCAAAGAGAGGGTTATGTTAAGGGCGTTGGGAAGGGAATGGGGAAAAGATTAAGAAGAATGAGCTGGAATGCAAATTAAAACAAGAGATGCCACTTATCAACTACCAAATTGGCAAAGACTTGAAAAGAATTATAATACCCGGTGTTACCTAGGATAAATGGAGAATGGGACTCTAATCTATGCATTACTGGTGGAAATATTCATCAGCACATCCTTCTGGACTCAAATTTGGTAATGTGTACAGAAAGCCTTAAAAATGTGCAAACGTTCAAAGCCATTGTTTTAGTTAGGATTAGTTTAGCTGTATATGATAGAAAACCAACTTCTAAAGTAACTCAAACAAAATAAGAGTGTATTTCTCCGTCTTTGTGGAGGTGGGCAGTCCAGGGCTGGTATCACACTCCAGAGAAGGTGCCATGGACCCAGAAGAAACCTATCTTGTTGCTTGACCATCCTTAGCAAAGGCTTCTTCCCATGTCCTTGAGCTCCTTCAGCTCCAGCCATTCTATCAGCATTCTGCCAGAAGGAAGACCGAAGGAAGACTTTGCCTTTAAACAACACTTTGCAGAAGTCATACATCGGGCTTCCACTTAGACACCAAAGCCTAGAGCTTCTGGCTGAAAAGGTGACTAGATAATGTAACTTTTGCTATAGGCATTTATGTCCACACCAAAAATTCAGGGTTGAAATACTAAAAGAAAAGTAGAGAACAACTACTGGGGAGAGCCTAGCAGCAGTTTCTGACCCATTGCATTTTTATGAACTGATTTGAAGAAGTAATCAGAAAAATATTTAAAAATATATATATACAAATGTTTATTGCAGCACTATTATAATGTGGGAAAATTAGAAATCATCTAAGACTTCCAATAGGGGACTGATTCAATAAATATAATATACATGCATATTGAATATTCTGTAGTCATTAACATGGTATATAAAAATAAATTTCCTGACAGGGAATAATAATTGTGATGTGTTACTAATTGAGAAAAACAGGGCGCAAAGTGGTATGGCTGGTATCATCCAAATTTGTAGGAAAAAGTTTAAGTAAAGAAATAAAAGAATGGATGTAAACAAAATTGTTAATCTCTATTGTTGATGGGTGGAATTATTGGCTCTTTTAATTTTCTTCTTTGTACTTCTTTGTATTTTCTGAGTTTCTCTCTATTGGGTGTAAATGCATAACTAAAAAAAGAAAAACCTCCAACCAGGATTCCAGACTTTCTTTGTACTATCACAGATACTCACCTCTTTGAAATCTTGCTATTTCTTGAACTATCACAGTGATCTGCTGATTCTCCCACTTTTGACTTTATCTAAACCAATCCTTCCTAAATAAAATTAGACATTAACTTCCCTATAAGAACAACTCTTATCATACTATTTCTGTCAATCTTAAATTCTCCGCCATTGCTTCTTGAATTATAATAAACAAAAATTCCTTTTCTTAAACTTCAAAGTTCTCCACTAGATGTTCCAAATCCATTTTGCTCATCTCGTCATGCCAAAGACATCTTCCCTGCCAAATGTGCTATTTCTGGTCTCAAGCACATCCAGTCTTTCTCTGCTTCTATGTCTACACTCATGTTGTTAACTATGTCAGAAATGCCCATCTTTCTCTATCTCTGGCTGTTGAAATCCATCTTCCATAATCTTTAAGGTCCATCTCAGAGGCTATCTCCTCCTTGAAGCCATTCCAGTGGATGTGATCTCCACTAACTTTTTAAATAGCAATGGTTATTTCTGTCTTATACAATAGCTATTTTTGGGCTTGTCTTCTCTCTTTTGTTAGAGTCTTGCAAATTCCCTTAAGCCCAGGCCTCCATGCTATTCATCTTTGTGTCCCCCATTAGACCTACCACAGAACTTAAGTACAATGGGAGCTCAGCCAATGTTCATTAAACTAAATTTAATTGAATGAAATATACATGTGGTGATAAGAAGGAGATCACCAGTGTCCATAGGGAAAGGGCAGATGGAGAACTGAAATAGTAACGTGATGTTGAGAGGATGTTTCAATACTGTGAAAGAAAAGAGGCAGGATGAGATGAAATAAGAAGAGTTTTCAAGCAATAAAATATCATTGAACTTTAATTTAATGAAAAATATAAGATTTAGGGAAATTTTAAAAAAAACAATAATCAAAGTCTTTTGTCGTTATGCATGAATTTATCCATAAAATTGATATTTGGTCTTAAACATCTTAATGACAAGAAACTCATTACCTCACATAGTAGCTTATTTCTTTAGAAGACAATTCTAATTGATGGAAATTTCTTTCTTTCTATTGAGACAACATAAGCCATTATCTTTCTTCATTCTTCCCATTTCACCTCAAATCTTCCTTCTCTATGAGAGCCCATCATACATTTGATCAAAGCCGTCATGTCCTCTCCAAGTATTTCTTCTCTTAAGCTAAGTTCCTTGGTTTTATTTAATCATCCCTTATCCGTCATTCCAGGGAACTCACAAAGGAGCCTATCTTTCCAACAGGTTAATATTTTATCACTGGTATTATCGGATCTGATGGCACGTATTGCCCATCTTCAACATACATGTAGGACATGTGATCCACATGTAGGACCCAGCAACACATCACCACTTCTCCCACTCTCCCCAAAAATATCTGAGCAGTTTTCCGATTTTATTAAAAGTGAAGTAAAGCATCTTTAATAAATAGCTATTTGTAGTGACAGTTTCATCTGATTCTCAACACAAATTCCAAACTCTTTTCTTCCAACTAGATTGCCACTCCAAACCACTTTCTTTAGAAAATTATGGAAGCACCACTGTGTATGTGTAAGAAAGAGAAAGTCCAGAACAGATGGGTAAATCTAAAGGTTATCCCATGGCTGCCTCAGAGGCACAGATGTACAAAATCAACAATGGGCACAAAAGACAGTCCTCACAAAATGAATTAATCCTCAGATGGGCAATTTGAAACCCTGCTTTCTCTTTTTTTCTGTTAATCGCATTTCAGTTAGGAAGCTATATTGCCAGAAGTTTGGAAATTAGAAATGGGACATGGTTGAGCTCACAACTCTCTAGAGGGGAAGGACATCTTGGATTTTGTGGTTTACTCTCAGGCCACAGATAAATGCTAAGCTCTTGTCTGTATCAGTCTCCTTCTTATAACCACATGTATATTTCATTCAATTAAATTTAGTTTAATAAACATTGGCTGAGCTCCCATTGTATTCTGTGAAATACAGTGTCAGGCACAGAGGAAACAGGAAGTGAATAAATGAAGGAATGAGTTGTATACAGCACACAGTTTATGAGACCATGTGAGGAATCCCTTCAGAGACAATGGAAGTTATCTTCCTAATGGAGGGATGGTAGCTGTCATCTAGAGAGGAATAAAAACCACCAGAGAAAGTTGCTACAAAGATCAGAAACCTAATGAATGCTATTTCCTTCTCTATCAGTTGAATAAAAATGTTTGACAAATAAACATATTTAGAACTAAAGGGGCACTAAGTCCATTTTTTTACGAATAAGGGAAAAAATTAGAAGTCAAGTGTCTTGTACAAGGTCATGCCCCTAGTTATTTGAAGAGTTAGGGTGAAAACCCAGGTGTCTTGACTTCCGGTTCAGCCTTCTTTCTGCCACAAAAAGTAAGGGATTTTTTGTTTCTTTTTGGCTTACAATTTTAAGCAAAACATAGTGACGAGGATAAATCCTAAAGAGATGGAAATGGGGAACCAGAGATGAGCAACGTTATACTACTGTTGTATAGGAGGCGAGAGACAGAGGCAAGAAAAGATGACCCAGACATCCAAGCCACCAGTGTGCTGCCTGCAGGGTGGGGACACGCATAGCTTCAGCAGATAGAATAAGAAACAAAAAGTAAATTTCTTTAGGGCTTTATTACAGATGTAGGAGAAAGAAAAGTTACAAATATATTATTTTCATCTCAATAGTGACTCCCTAACTTGAATGGTGTTAATTTCATTGATTGATTTAACACTGATTGAGTAATTAAGGGAAATGAAGGATAATCCCAAGTCCTCAAAGGAGACAGAGAAGCTGCTCCTGACAGTGTCAAGCAGGGCTTATTAACTGCTGTTTGTAACCCTCGAAAAAGGCTCCACTGGGCCAAATTCTGTGGATCAGTTGGTATCTTTCTATTTTCTTAAAAATATTAATGGAATATACCACCAGCCTTTCTCAGAGGCTGGTGATATTCAGTCAAAGACAAAATCTTTTGCCTCATTTCAAGTGGTGTGATTTCCTTTACATCACAACTTTGTTCAGGACAGGGGCCAAGGGTTTCCTCTTTTCCTCAACCCACCACCCTTCTGCAAAGTCATTTCCAGGGCTAAGGTCAGGGCTTGGGAAGGGGGAAATGTTAACATCTGTTGATAGCAAAGGTCTGCGCTGATGTAGCAGATCTTTTTTCTTTCTCGGTCGCACTTGGCTATACTGATAAAAAAGGAACAAAGGAATCTTCTTTCTCTTCAACATCTTTCCAAAATGGAACTAATTAGACCATTTGGGAAAGTGATGTGTAGTTGAGGGAAACAGACATCCTGGATTTTCTAGGACAGTACCAATTTCTAATATACATTCTTAACGTTTCTGTAAATCTATGACATATGCTGAATATTTAGCATTCAGGGATCCCTACTACATATTCCATGTTGTCTTTTGACAAAACGTGTTTTTCATGCTTTTTGGTTTGAGAATATCAGTGTTCTACACACTTGTAAGACAGTGCTACTCAGAGCGTGGTCCCCAGACCAGTAGCTCCGTCACCAGGGAGCTTGTTACAAATGCCAGTTCTCCAGCCCTATGCCTGGAATCTGTGTATCAACAGGCTCTCCAGGTGATTCTTTTGCATGATACAAATTGAGAAGCACTTCTGTAGGGTATCGTTTCCATAACTACCAATTTTTGATGAAGCGCATATGCAAACTAAGTCTTTTGATGTAGCATGAGAATCCCAGGAGCCTATATGACTCCAAAAAGGCAATTCAGAATTTATGAGGTCATCTAAGATGGTAATTATAGACTTTCTCAACAGTCCCTCTTCTTCAGCAAAGGGGTATTTATCAAGTCCTGTGATGGCCTTTGTGGCCCATAAACTACTGTGACTCTGTACATTGTCTTCTTCTGTGAAATCCTGGGCACTGGCAGGGGGTGCACACTTAGTAGAGATTAGTTACCAGCCTTCCTGGAAAAGTTAACTACTCCTGCAGCTCTGACTACCTAAGAAATATGTCTAAGACAACAGAGTGCTGGGAAGGATAAAGCCCAGGCCTGCCACCTTATCTTTTTCTTCCCAATAATTCTGCCCAAGTGGTCTGTCCACTGACAGGAGATGGATATCTGATTATGTTGTGATTAATAAAAGGGGTACAAGATGGGACCTATAATAAATATTTTCTTTGGATTATGAAGGCTTTGTACCATGTTCCTGGAACATAGAAGTGATAACAATATATCAGATATGCCAAGTGAGAAATGTCTAGACTCCTAATAAGATACCCTACTGCATGCCACGTGGATTACTGATATTTTTTTCCAATTCTTAAACCAATAAGGTAGGTATTATTATTTTCATTTTACAGATGAAGAAACTGAGGCTTAAGACATATTATTTGCCCAATGTCATACAACTAGTCTGTGATGGAGCCAAAAGTAGACTGTTCCTATGGTCTTTCCATGATACCACACATTTCTGACATGCTGAGGGTTTTGAGCCTGGAAATAAGGCATTCTCTGGAAGTTACTAGCGGTGTCGATGTATTTTGGGGATGATCTCAGCCAAAAGAGGAGAATAATTCAGAGAGGAGAATGAATATCCTCCAAGCAGAAAGGCCTTCCCTGGCCAGTCTCTCTAAAGAAAGAATCACCTCAGCTTCCACTATCACCTTACCTTGATTTGTTATCCTTATCTCTTATCACAATCTGACATAGTATACATTTGAGTATCTATTTTTTACTGTTTGTCTCCCCAATTGGAACATAAACTCCATAATGGCAAAAGTTTTGTCTGCTTTGGTTACATGTCTACAACCAGTATCTAGAACAACATTTGGCTCATAGCAGGTACTTGGTGAGAGACTGAATATATAAACAGACAATAGCCACTCCCTATATAAAAATGCAACTTTGCACACAACCTGCAGGAATTTGCCCAAGAAACCAACCCTTTATCTACAATAAACAACCCAGGAAGCCAGGCTGCTATATGTCAGACTTGCAGGAAGCCAGATTGCTGTCTCTAGCGACAACTCACGAAGCTAAACAATAACTTCTGTAATGATCAGCCAAAAGTGACCAGGGATTAGTCAATAACTGTCAGCTCCTCTAATTTTTGTTCCCACTTCCAACTTAGGACGAAGCATAGACAGCCAAATATGCACCCCTAACTAATCACATAGGACACCGTGCTTCTACTTACCCATCTATAGTTTTCCTACACCAACATCCTCCAATCAGGGCGGACCCAAAACTTTCCCTTTTTTCCACTATAAAGCTTTGCAGTCCTCTGCCTGCCTTTGAGTCTCTGTCAGAATGCAGGTGATGGTGGCTGACTCCCTTGCTACAGCAAGCTCAGAAAAAGCAGGCTTTGCTTTTCCCATTGGTTGGTCTTTGCTTATTTCCACATTAATAAAGGAATAAGCATAACATGAGTTGGGAAGATCAGTCAGAATCTTATGAAATTTTAAAAAAGAAGAAATTTTTATGAAATATCCTGTCTGTATAATTAACATATTATCTGTGTGTGCATGTGTGTGTGTGTGTGTGTGTGTGTGTGTGTGTGTGTGTGGAGAAAGCCAGAGAGGAAGGAAAGACAAAAAGAAGGTGTTTAAGTGAGACTCACAAAATGGCCTTGAGAGACTCTGAGAAATACTTACAATCTTCACGGTCCTGTCAAAATCTTAATGTTGGATCCCTGGAGAGAAGGCAATTACCTATTTCTCCCAAGAGAAATCTCAACAGTGAGCCCAGAATGAGAGCATAAGAAACAACAGGTGGAATGTAGGAGCTACCTTCCCAGGTGTAGCATTGGGGGTCAAAACCCCCAATGTTCTATTGGCTAAAGATAAAGATCAATAAATCCTTAAGACAGTAGAACTCAAAAAGAATTAGTCCCTGAATTTTACCAACTCCCATAAAGATGGAAGCAACCTTTATGATCAGGTGGAAATCTGGTAATTAGAGTAGTGAAAATGTGTGCCCTCATCTGACAAGGATGGCCAGAAATGGGTCCAAGTGACCTGGGAGATCTCAGAGAGCATCCCATTGTTTGGATCTGGAGTTTAAGCTAACTAAAAGGGAGGTTACCTAAAACTTGTGTATTGCTACTGCTGCTTTTTTCTCATCCCTTGGACCGTAAATTTGCCTTAGACGCTCAGGTCCCATCAAGCTATATTTTTCTGGATGGTACAGTTAACAAAGGCCTGTGTGTGGACAATTTTGTATGCATGTGTGTCAATTTCTGGACACATTTCAGAGTTGGGTCAGGTAGCACACAAGGGTATTCTTGACCTTTTTATGCATAATATGTGTGCCCTGGTCTTGACAGAATGTGATTAAGATGGAGAAATTAAAGGGCAAAAGTGAAATCAAGTTATTTTCAAAGCGATGTAATATAGCAGATCAATAACTTGCGGCTTGTTTTTACACCAATCTTTATTGTTTTTGACAGATCCCCCACTGCATTAAGTGCTGTGTATTTCAGTGTTATCTAGGCCCCCTCCGACAGGTCAGCTGGTTTCACTGGGATGATTTCATACTGGGTTGGAGTGTAATGGTTCATTCTAGGCATGCTGAAAGGCAGGATTTGTAGCAATGTGTGAGCCCTGTGATTCACTGGTGAGATTGTGATGATGAATTGCTTGCCTGAGGGGCAGACATAAAATGCTATGAGATAAACCAAGGCCATTATCCAGGCATTCTTTGGTGTGTTTGGGTTGTTTTCAGCTGTGGATGCTGCTTTTTTGTCAAAGATGGGATGGAGAGAAGTCTCTTGCTGGTAAAATGCTGGTGGGACAAAGATGGAGCATGTTTTCATTCTAGAATTATGAGGCAGAAACACATTTTATGACATAATCTGGTCACTTACAGGTCCCTGGCAGAACTTAATTTAAACTCGCATGAGAAAATACTTTGAACATAGACAGTACAATATAGTGTAATATTATTATTAATAATAGATTTATCGATCTTTTGCTAATTATCCTTAAAAGGAGAACTTCACAGTTGTCCATTGCTAGATCATTTCCATGTCTCAGAACTGTTAAAGTCAGTTTATTTTTCCTATTGTCCCATCTTAATCATTCTGTGTCTTGTCTTGTTGTTCTTCAATGGTAGCAGAAAAGCAATATTCATGCTAACTCTGGCATTCTAACTTCAGAGTATACAAAGCCTTGAGTAATTCTGTAATTAATCAAAGTAAACTGATCCTCTTTGTGGCCACAAATAAATTCCAAAATCTTAGTGGCTTAACACAGAAAAAGTTAGTATATTGCCACAAGCAAAGTTCATTATACGTTGGCGACCTCCCTCCATCTTGGAGGGAGGTTGTGCTATTTTGAACTTGTGGTCTCCTAGGCCATCATGGCCACCGTGAAGTGAGGGCTACAGGCATGAGTTAAAGGGTCATTTGGGAGGGCTTGGCATCACTTTCACTCACATCCCATTGGCCAGCCCTACTGCCCCACTGGGAATGGAGAGTGACAGTCTGATATTTGTTGGGTTTTTGACAAACGCTAGCAGTTTCCACCACATTGGTTCCTTGCAATTCTCCATTTCTAGGCAAATACTCCGGGATTTATTTGTTTGTTTGTTTGTAATTCTTTATTGCCTGTAATTTATTACCCAACCTCTAACATTTTATTTCTCTCAGTTTACTCAGTTGCCTGGGACCTCAGAAGAGAATTTTCATCACTCTAAGAGAGATTTGTATTATCTGTGATCCCTGGATCCATATCAAGACCCAAAGTAAATATTTGGTCTCAATTATCTAAGCTGACTGCTGATATTGTTCATTTCAGATTTCAACTTTATTTGAAACCATATAGGCTTTCCCCATCTAGGAGTTTTGGTTGGTTCTTTTTTTTTAATCTCATAAAATCACCCAAGATGCTTGCATACAAAATCCACATTTCTGTCTCATTCTTTTGTTTGGTGTAGACATCCCACTGAGGCCTTATGCACTGATGCCCAGTGAAGAGGTTTTATGCAGTGAGCCAGTTCTTACCAAGTAGTCTAGAACAGGAATAGCTTAACTTTTCACTCAGTCATTTTATTCTATAATTTTCCTTTTTCTATAAAGTGTGTGCCCTCTGGGATTAATTCACATTAGGAGGCAAGAATCATGTTAAATGCATCCATTAAAACGCATATGAAATGAAACAGCGGATGATTAAGAGAGCTTGTATTTTAAAATATCAAATACATGGTCATTTTGCAAGGAAAAGCAAATGGTTAATAAAGCATAGCAGCTGTGCAAGTGCTGGGAAGTGGCCATCCTCTGTCCCTCCATCGCTTCCTGAGAGCTCATTTGTATGAGCTCCCACCATTCTTCTTCAGCTCTTCACTTTGGAAACTGAAGCCTATGTTCAAAATTATTTTAAAATTAGTTGAAGCTCCTGTGAATAGAACACTATGTTCCCAGCTATCCATCTGCAAAGTGGATGAGTGAGACAGTTCACATTTCTCTCCATCCAGAAAGAAGCCCATCTTGATCAGCAAACTATGTCCTCTTGAGTCTGACAGACCCAGGGCTCCCTTGATCCACAAACTTTGGCGCTTTGGCTCTACTTAACCATTCAATCTGTTGACTAGAACATCGCCATGCTTGGAAGGTGGAACTTCTTCATGAATGGGGTCTCATATATCATGGAGTGCCACAGAGAGCTGGAGAAAGCGTACTTTGAAGTTGAATGGGTGAAGGCTAAGTCTGGACACTGCATCTAATAGCAGTGTCCCCTGTAGGAGGGGGGTTTTACTCTCCTTATCAGAAAAATGGGCACTGATTAACTTCAATTGTAGGATATTTGAGGGTATTAGAAATATATAGGCATTAGCCTGGTATACAATAAGAGCACAGTAATTGATAACTCTTGTTTTATTTTCTGCATAACCTTGAGAGATTCTTTCAGCAGATTACTTGTTTTGGGTTTTCTGGGTCCAGCTACCTCTCATTTGGCAAAACCTGGCACCAATTATTTTAGCTTTCACTTCAAAACACAGATAAGAAACAGAAACTCACTCTGGCTGAATGCCTTGCCCAAGGGCATGAAGTTATTGAATCACCCAGAGCCAAGGCATTAATCCTGGCTTATTGAGAAGGATGCAAATCTGGAGGCATGTTCCTTTTCTGTTTGAGTTGGAAGGAGTCTTAGATGTCACCGAGTCTCCACAGGCAGCCTAAAGGAACTTTGTGAGAGGGATAAATATTTGGGAATGTTATTCTTTTTGAGCTACAAAGGATCTTTGTCTATTACCTCATTTCCATTAGCACTGCAAGGTGAAGTGCATTCCCTAACACAACAACTGAAAATGAGTCTGACGTAGCAGCTGTTAGACTTTCCAGTCCAGGTACACCAGGAGGTTCTGTTTTTCCCTCATCTTAGGGTTATCCTTTGAAGGGAAACATGATGAAACCAGGAAAATACTAGGATCTGAGTGAAAAGAAGGAGTTAAGTAAGAAGTTGCTATTGTTACGATAGTGCCTTTTATATTAGACACTATAATCCATGCATATTGGGAATAAGGATCATGGATCAACAGTAAAATCTTGTTTTATACAACTTTAATTCACAAAATGTATTGAATACCTCCTCTGTAGTTGGCATGGCTACTGTGCCTAGGGAAACAGGAGAAGTACGGCTGGGATCCCTTCTCTCACGTTCCATACAATGTTTCAGAGATAAAATTTACAAATGTAAATTACTTATAGAATCAGCATCACAGAAATTTATTAGTTGCCAAAATTTTGGTTCTAGATAATAAGTGTTAAAGAAGATAGGGCAGAAAGAGGGGCCAAACCCTGTCAAAATAGCTGGGAAGTTTGTTTTAGGGGAAAGATAAGGAGGTTTTATCCATATATGAGGTATTCATCAGATACCAGGAGGTGAAGCTCAGCAGGACCCAAGGACAGACAGGGTCAGGACTAGACATGGAAATACATTTGGCCCTGCATGGAGGTGACGGCCGTAAGAGAAACGTATTTGCAAAATGGTCTTCAAACAATGCTTAAACAGATGTGGGAGTTTTATAAATGCTTGTTAATTTTTAAAAATATATACTTTAATACGTAGACTATTTAGAAACGTATTAAAAATCAAATTAAAAAAATTAAAAACAAACCATCAAATATGTTCTATACCAAATTCTAACAAATTAGACCATGTTTATAATTTAATGACATTGCCAGTAAAATTCACTGTGTACTGATATTAATTAAACTTTTTCTGCTTCTGGATATACATTTGGTCTTTTTGTACAGGAGCCATAGATTTGTCTTTTTTTTTCTGAATTTAGAAATTCATGTGTCCAATCATAGAAACTAGTACAAGCAAAATCAATCACATATCCCATAGTGATTGTATTGTAAAGGGTCATAAAGCTTCTTGGTGCTTTGGGTGATATTGTAAGGGATTCAACTGTGAAACAAAATATCCAAGCACACATAATCCTCAGGAAAAAGATACTAAGAATACAAAACCCAAAACTGTTACTTATTGTTCTCATTGGTTTATTTTTTAAGCAATAATTGTTATAATGTGGAATTTAAAATACATCTATGCTGAACACATAAGGCTTTTCAAATAAACATTGAGAATCTACATTTGATTTTTTTCAGTAAAAAGGTCTATGATTAAAAGATACTTGAAAACTGCTGATTTAGATGCAGAAAAGCTGAGGACTTGGTTCAGAACCTTGGGATCTCCAGGCCTTAAGGAGATGTAAGGGAGAAGTAGAGGTGCCGGGGATGCGAAGAACAGAATTAGCAAAGAACAGAATTTATTGGTCTTAAATTTCCGCAACTTTGATTTTCCATGGTTATCCTTTTGACGAAGCACTAAGAGGGCTAGAAGTATCTTAAAATTGAATAATTAATCCCTTAATATTTATTAGATGACTAGTGCTTTGGTGTAAAACGAAAGCCTCTCTCAGAATTAGCGTATGTCTGGGAGTCGCCCCCATCTGGCTGCAGTCAGAGGCACCAGCGCCTCTAAATGTGGACCCTCTGATTGGCAGCTATCGCTGTCTGAGAAGAACCAGTGTCTCTGAGATGTGGGAGGGCCTGAGCATGAGCCCTTGGGAGAGAAGATGACCCAGAAGAGGCTGCTGGAGTTAGGGAGACTGAAGAATAAAGAACTTGGAGCTGATTGCAATGAAAACCAAAAGTTCTAAAAAACAAGTTTCTCATTTCTGACTTCTCAGAGGAAGGAAATCCACATCTAGGGCTATTTGTTGGTGAAGTCAAGTAGATGCCACTGAGCAGTATGTTCAGATAGGCAGAGTTCATTTCAACCTAGAATGGTTCCTTCGTGTTCAAGGAGATTTGCTGAAATAACTCGGTCCTGTGTAGAGGTGGGAGAAGAAGTTTGAAAGGAAAGACTCCCCACCCCAGGCCACCAAGAATCAGAGCTGGAGGTGGAGCTAGACAATTGTGGGGAAATGAAACTCCATTAACCACTTCTGTTGGTAAGCATACACCAAGGCTTGTTTTGTACCAGGATTGACACGAGGTCCTATAGCTACTAAGATGAAAATACAGCCCTTGTTGTTCAGGAGCTCACAAACTTGAGGGGACATAATCAACAAGTAACGGCAATACAGTGTGATGGGAGCTCATATACAGCGAAGCACAAAATGGGAGAGGGGCCAAAGGTATATCCAGTGTAGGTTGGTCAGGCCTTAAAAGATCAGATATGAATTCACCAAAGAGGGATGGAATAGAAGGGCATTTTAAGATATAAGAGATGGGCATGCAAAGACTGGAGGTGAGGGAGGAAGCTGTACATGGGGAACAGCAAAGGGGGAGCCTTGGTTGGAGAATGGGGAAATGAAGCTGGAGACAAAGAATAGGCAATATAGTGAATGAACCAAGGTCCTGGGCCTCAAGCAACATATGTTCTACTAGTGGAAACAGAAAGACAATTAAAATACACAAGGCAATATAGAACCATAGTTGGCTTTTCTGTTGCTGGAAACCATAATCAAATTCAAGAGGATAAATGGAGAATTTAAAAGGTAATTTCTTCTGCATGCCCACCTGTGAGCAGATTTGAATAAACACCACCACAGCACTCCTTGATGAATCACATACATTGGAAATAAGCAGGCTTTCTTTGATCATGAGGAGAAATGCAGTGCTGTAAGTACAATAATAAATACCAAGAAACTGATGTGATAGAAGGGAAAATGAACTTTGGAAGGGAGAGGAGGAAAAAAATCTTCCCAGAGGAGGTGAGATCTAGTTGCATCTTTAAGGATGAAGAGACATTTATTAAGAAATCAAGGAGGGTTAAGGGCAGTCCAGCAACAGAGACCAGCCTATGTAAAGTCATAGAAATGAGATGCAACAATGGAGAGCTGGAGAATGAAACTTAAGTTGGGAACCGTGGTTTAAGGGGCTAGAAGATGTGTGTGCTTGCAGAAACGGTGAATGATAAAGAGGATAGATCTTATTTTGTCAAGTGTTGGGGAGCCCCTGAAGGATTTTAAGCCAGGAAAGGATAAGAAATAGAGAGTTTCAAGAAGATCTTAATCAGTTCTTTAAGCTAAGAAAAGTTAATTAGGAAATGAAAGAAAATTGCTTCTATAATTTCCTTAGCCTGTACATAGTTAATGTTGAAATTTTGTTGAAACGTAGTTTTATATATTCTCTCTCTTTGGAAAGATAAATGGCATTTTCAAAGCCCACTGCATCTGGTTGGGTGAGTTGCCTGATTAGTTTCAGGAACTGTCCTAACCCAAGAAAACTTGTCATCGTGGTTGCCTCAGAAGAAAGGAAGTGAGTGTGTAGAGGACGGAGGTGGGAGGGAGACTTACACCATGAAGATGCACCTCTTTACCCTTTTTTGCTATTGCAACACATGCATGCATTATCTACCACCATGTTGTTTACTTAATGACTTTTTTACCAAAAATATTTCCATATGACTCTCTATGTACAGTTTTATGACACACAGATTTCATTTTCTGATAAGCACAGATTTTTGGAAGAATACATTTTGTAAGAAGGGCTGGTAGCCAAGGAAACAAGTGTGAGTGTAAACCGTAGAACCCTAGTTCTTATGTCACTAGGACTAGAGCTTAGAGAGCGGTGAAACGTGCGAGGATACTGAGCACCACACAAAAAGCCTTGCAAGTTTTGCTTACAGCAGGAGGCTTTAGGACCGTCCCTTGGCTGGTGATGTAATTTTGACAGGTGGTGGGGGAAGACAGAGGTATTCCTAACTTATTCTGCTGTTAAGTTCTTCCGCGACTGAACTAGGCTTTATAGTGGCAGCGCAAAAGGAAAGTGCAATGATTATGCAGGATAGACAAGGAAGTAGGAAGAAGTAGGAAGCGAGTGCTTACCTGTTTAAAGATGTTTAAACCCACAGCCCACAGGACTTCCATCCCAGGGTACAGAAGGAACTTGCAAATGTCGTCTCAGAATCACTAACCATAATCTTTAAGGATTCTTGGCAATGAGAACATTAGAGATAGGCAAAAGGGAAATTCTGAGTTTTGAAATTAAATACAGAAGTTGAATCCGAGGCATTATAGATCTTGACATACGGATATTTCTCTCTGGTGAAAATCAACAGCAGTATCGTGCCAGATCAGCAACCGTCTCTGGAGGCTATCTGGGCCCTGCATTACCTTGAGTCTACACAACGCTTGTGGAGAAAGATCATAGACAAAACTTAAGACAAGGCCCTGTTGTTTGTAAGCGCTGCATCACAGGAAGGGAGAGAGGAACTGCTCGGTGGCCCTGAGCTGGCTATGCCTCATCCTGCTTCCCTTACACATCGGAATCACATGCTTTCTGTCGTGCTTGAAAACAACCTAATACCCCGTCCAAGAACTACCCTGTTGTCAGTAGGGCAGAAGAGTTACAATGGTTATCATAAGGTTTGGCATGGGAAGTAAAGAAGGACCTTGGTGCCGTGAATCAGCAAACTTCAAAAAGGCTATTTGAAAGGAATAGTGATTGAAAGGGACAGGATTTGCAAAATGTCACAGTATTTGTCCAGTAAAACATTTAGATTTGTATCTAAAATGCTCATATTTGTCTAAAAGCGTACAACACTAAGAATCTCCTTCTTAAACTAAATCTCAACTTTTGGAAACATGATTTGATGTTCTATTGGTTATGGAGGGCTGATTTAATTATTACAACATACAGAGAAGGAGGTTTTGTTTCTCTTTATAGAATGAAAAGTCCTCTCTTCTCCCTTTCCTCCCACTATCTCTCTCTCTCCCTCACTTGCTACCTTCAATGCTTGTACACTGTCTCTGTGCTAGCCACTGTGCTCCTCGCAAACACAAGCTCTCTTAATTCCTGGTACTCACATTCTGATGGGAGAGTCTGAGAGGTAAACTAATATCACCATATCACATCATAAGTGCGGGACAAAGACAGCTCCAAAGAAGTGTCGAGAGAGCAGAGAGAGGCTGAGAGAAGACTCATTAAGCTTGTAACATTTGTAAACGTTTGCCAGCTGGAGAAGAGGTGGGACTCTTCAAAAATAAAGTACAGCATATGCAAAGGCACTGTGTTGGGACAAAGTCAGAACATTCAAGAAGTCTGCAAAGTTTGGTGTCATAGGAGGTCAGCCTGGAGAGAAAGGGAAGTGCCTTGACTTACAGGAGAAGACGGCTGTTGGAGGGGGCACCCATCAGGAAGAATTCAGAAAGGCCTTCTTCTGTGTGGGGCACAGTTAAACTGGTCTGCTCTCTTTGGCCACTAAAATCTTAACTGTTTTTCAATTCATTGATAGTTCACATAACGATAATGATATACAACAATGCCTGCAATGTTTCTCTTTTCTTACCTTCCTTTCTTCTTTTTTTCTGTCTGTCAGGACTTTGTAAAGAAAACAATCAGTTGGAATAGCTAAGCCTATACAGGGGAATGAAACAGTTTAATGTAGAGCTAACTCAAATGAGTAATCTATTTATTCAACACACTATACATATGCATTATTTTTTCCTTCATTCATTTACTGAACAAGTACTTACTGAGCATCAACTTACTCCGGGCCCTTTATGAGCCACTGGGCAAATGGAAGCGAATGAGTTTGTCAACGTCTTTGATCTCATGCACTTCCATTCTATGGGAAGGAGGCAGGCAATAATTTACGTTCACAAATAAATGAATAATTTCAGAGAGTGATACATCCAGAGGCAACATATTAATATTTTGGTGATTTGCCTGTTTGTTGTCAGTCCCTCTTAGGGCCTTTCTATGCTCTGTTATATATTGTAGGGGGTTTAGGGGAGGGACGCTGGACCAGGGAAACTATATTTCCCGATTCTTGCCAGAAGACTTCCTTCGAGGTTCTGCAAAGGGGAGCAGTGCTGGGCATTGAGAGGCAGGAGGAGGGTCCTGCTTGCTCTTTCGGCAGCAGCTGTAGACTCCAGTGTCCTTCGCCGGTTCCTGCAGCCTGCTCTGTGTTCTTTTATGTGATGGTCAGTCAGGTGCTGCCACAAGACGAGGCACAGGAGAGGCTCAGGAAAACAAAAGTTTATTACACTCACAGGCCCTAGAGACAGGAGGCGTGGCACACCACGCAGGGAGGTTTACATGGGGAAGATTCAGGGCCGTCAGGAGGCAGAATGCAGGAGTGAGGGGAAAGTCCAAGCCAGAGCCTTTATTAGGGTTTCTGTGAGAAAGGTAAGGCAGGGCAGGCTAGACAGTTTAGGATTGGTTAGTGTGAATAATTTCCGTAGTCTCTAACCTAGAGGGGTGGTCTCTAGTTGCCAGGCACCTGGCCCTGAGATGACTAAGGCAAAGGAATATTGCCTCCTGGGGCCTGTGGGCCAGATAGAGGGGGATTGGCTCTGAATTGGTTGGTTTGGATATCAAAGGCAGGCTTCCAGCTGAGTCTTTTGCTATCTTAAGATAGCCAATTCTTAAGACTTGGGTAGCCTTGAGAGGGGCAGGTCCCTCCCAGGGCCAGAAAGGGTTTAAAGATGTGAAAACATCATAATATACGAAAAATAAAAAATATAAATAATACACAACCTCACTGCTGAGCCTTCTCCTGGCCTGTCCCACAACTACCAACCAACTTATCTGGCCCCTCCTCCAATTTCATCACAGGCTGGTATGTGTGAGGGGGCTTCTTTGCCATCTCGGCTTCTGAGAATACCTCCTCCTCCACTTGTCTCCAAATCCCGGGGGACTCACAGGACCTCTCACAGTTACTACTAACTTCTCTACCTTCCTCACACCTTTGTAACCAATCTCTTAGATCCAACTCCCTCTGGTTGGCATACATAGAGTGGTTTCTGTCATTGCTCCTGTTGATATAGAGAGTGGCTGTGGGTACCGCTTCATGTTGGCTAGTCAGGTGAGGCCTCTCTGAGGAGATTACGTTTAAACTAAGATGTGAACAACGTCAAGCCATGTTTATATCCAAGAGACGAGCACTTCACGCAGAGGATTCTGCAAGTGCCAAGAGGAGGGAGCAAGATGGGTTCACTCTAGAATTGACTTGGCAGGACTCTGATATTAACCTTCAGTCACTCGTCATTAAGAACTGGCTTCAGTTTGCTTCGCCTGTCTGAGTATTGTGGTAGCCTGTATGCAATGTTCCTAACTCCTCTTGGTGACCTGGAAGGTCTGAGTTGAGCTTCCTTCATCGTCTTTGTTTCTCAGAAAGCTCACGTGCCATTCTTTATCCAAGCAATGTCCTCTCTTTTGTCTTAGATGATTTCGAAGTTGTTAGTTCTCTCTCTCTCTTCTTCCCTTCTTGTCTCCTTCCCGCCCCCCACCCAATCTCTTTTTCTGTCATCTTCCCTTTTTGGAACTGGACTGTGCTGAGGAAGAATACGCAGTGATGTATTCATCCCACCCTGGATTTGGGCAAGGAGAGTAACTGCTGGATCAAATCTGAGATGAAGAGAGCTGCCACATTGAGAAGGAGTCTTAGACACACTGATGTTTCCTGATTACTGCTATTTTGCCTTGTCTCTCTTACAGCCATTTGCTTTTTCACTGTAGAATCAATTCACTACACAGAGTCATCAACGTGGTGACTAAAGCTCACTGTGAAACTTGGCGTCCTTTCTCACAAATAGGTTGAGCTCTGTCCTTCACTTTACTCTCATTTGGCCTTGGAAAGCGTTATCCAGAATCCCTGAGGCATCAGCGCTAGCTTCAACCACGTTCCCAGGGCAGCTGGTGCTTCAGATCCTGCGGATCACCTTTTATCAGAAGATGTCTATTTAAGGCTAGACAAACACAGCAGGCTATTGTTTGCAAACAGCCATCTCTAATTTAGAAAGCCTTTTCTATTGGCTTTGGGGGAATTAAAAAAAAAGTGATACCACAGGTAAGCTGTATCAGTCATGTGTAGCCTAGTGATAGTGCAACTCCAAATATTTTTGTATGAAAAGGGATGCATGGTGAACATAACTTTGATCTTTGTCTAGCCTGGCTGATGGGCCAAAAGTTGTTCATCCAGGACAAGGTTTAGGGAAAATGGATCTTGGCACAGATGGTATGATCTGTTAGCATACGGCCAGGCATTCATTCTATATGCTCTTTGCAGACTTTACAATCAGAGGATCAAAGGTAGCGTCAGATTGTTACCTCTGGCCATAAAGAGGCTTCTGGGGGGCAGAACAGCTGAATGGGACCATATTTATTTTTGTACTTTTAATGACAGAGTCTCCGGCTGGAAAATTCTACAAAGCAGTTGTTTAGGGGCTCTTTACTGATTTCACAAATTTTACTTCAGCTATTCCTACTCCCAGCTCGATTTTCCTCTTGAGACAGTAGGAAGAACTGCAAGATTTTGTAGATCATGTATCCTCATATAGAAGGTCCTGTATGTTATTTTACATTCAGAACAAATCCTCCTTCTACCAAAAGAAATTCCCAGACTGTCCCACACACAGGGATTGCCTGTCCTCTGAAGTCACCTCTGTGTCTGCCCCCCTATTTGACAATCTATACACACAACCATGGGGGATTTTTAATGGCATGCTAAATGTCTTATTATTTTTATCAGTTTTATTTTTTTATTACTGTATCGCTACTTATGAATTTCTAACTTATGCCCTCAATTAGGTCAAAAGCTATCATGAGGGTTCTACTTAAGCTTCCTTCTTTCCTTCTATTGGGAATTTGTAGAGAAAGTAATTGGTAGGAATAGCTAAACCAATATAGGGGAATAAAACAGTTTAATGTAGAGTCAGTCTAAGGGGAAAGCAGTCTTTCATCAATAAACGTGATATTTGCTGTAGGTTTTTTTGTAGATGACCTTTACCACCCTGAGGAAGTTTCCTTCCACTCCTAGTTTGCTGAGAGTATTTATCATGAATGGATGTCAAATTTTGTTAAGGGATTTTCTGCATCTGTTGAGATGATTCTATGGTTTTTCATCTTTAGTTTATTAATATGGTGAATTACACTGATTGATTTTCTAATGCTGAACGACGCTTTCATTCCTGGGATAAACTCCCTTGGTCATGATGTATTATCTTTTTAAAATCTTGCTAAACTCAATTTCCTAATATTTTGTTGACGATTTTTGTTCCTATGATTATGAGGGATATTGATCCGTAGGTTTCTGTTATTGTAATGTTTTTGTTTGATATTGGGGTAATTTTGGCTTTATAACATTTGTTGGGGAATGTTTCTTCATCTCGTATTTTCTGGAAAAACCTACGTAAAAAAGGTGTTATTTCTTCTTTAAACGTTCAGTGGAATTCCCCAGTGAAGCCATCTGGGTCTGATGTTTTCTTTGTGGGAAACATTTTAGCCACAATTTCAATTTTGCTAATAGATATATAACTATTCAGGTTGTCCATTTCTTCTTGAGTGAACTTGGGTAGTTTGTCTTCCAAGAAATTTGTTTATTTCACCTAATTTGTCAAATTATTGGCATAAAGCTTTTTTGGTTTATATTTTTATTATCCTTTTAATGTCTAGAAGATCTATAGTGAAATCTCCTATTTCAAAATTCCTGGTATTGAGAATTTATTTATTCTCTTTTTTTGTTCATCATTAGTTCAGAACAGGATAGAATTTGGTAAACTTTTTGTATAATGGGCTATTTAGTAAATATTTTTGTACATGCAGGTCATTTGGTTTCTGTCTCAACTACTTAACTCTCTTGTTGTAGTGGAAAGCAGCCTTAGAAAATAAACGAGTGTAACTGTGTTCCAATAAAACTTTATTTACAAAAAGTAGACAGTGGGCTAGATTTTGCCCATGGGCTGTAGTTTGTTGACCATTGGGCTAAAAGATTATCAACTTTGTTGATCTTTCCAAAACACTAGCTATTGTTTTAATTGGTCTCTTTTCATTGTTTCTCTTTTTCAGGTTTTTTGATTTTTACTCTTATTATCATATCCTTTCTTCCTGCATGCTATAGCTATAATTTGTTCTTCGTTTTCAAGTTTCGTAAGGTACAAGTTTAGATCATGGATTTGAGACCTCTCTTATTTTCTGATATAACCCTTAATTCTATAAATTTTTCTTTAAGCACTGGTTTAGCTGCATCTCACACATTTTAATGTTTTATTTTCATTTCCATTCAATTAAAAATATTATCTAATATCCCTTGTAACTTCTTATTTTACTCATAGGTTATTTAGAGGTGTGTGTTTAATATCTAAATTTGGGGAGAATTTCCAGATATTTTTCTGTTATTGAAAACTATTATAATTTAATTCTTTATAGTCAGATAACACAATTTATATTATTTAAATTATCTTGAATTTGTTGAGGCTTTTTTATGGTACAGAATATAATTTATCTTGGTGAATATTTCATATGAACTTGAAATCAGTATGTATTCTGCTGTTTGATGGAGTGTTCTATAAGTGTCAATTTGGTCACATTGGCTGACACTCTCATTCAGGTTTTCCATAACCATATTGATATTTTGTTTTACTTGATCTATGTGTTCTGAGAGGATTTCTGAAGTCATGAACTATTAGTTTTTGTTTCATATATTTTGAAACTTTGATGTTAGGTGCATACACATTAAGAATTGTTTGGGGTTTTTTTTGGTGAATAGACTCTTTTATCAGTATATAATGCCTCTTTTTATCTTTGGCAATATCTCTTGTTCTGCAGTCTACTTTGTCTGATATTTACATAGCCACTTCAGCTTCCTTTTGATTATTGTTTTCATGGTATGTATTTTTCTATCTTCTTACTTTATAAATATATTTTATACTTAAAGTGTGTTCCTTAAAAACAGCATATAATTGGGCCTTACTTTTAAAATCCAATATGACAATATCTATGTTTTAATTGAGATGTTTAGAATACTTACTTTTAATGAAATTATTGATATGGTTGGTTTAAAATCTATCACTTGACTCTTTGTTTTTATTCTGTCTGTTTCTTGATCCTTTTCTTCACTTTTCTACTTGCTTTGGGACTAATTGATTACAAGCAGTCCTTGCTTTATACAGTAGTGTGGGACTATAAAAATGACCATGCAAGCTGAAATCACACAAAGTGATCATAAAAATCAATGGGATAATCTGCAATTGTTCTGTGACCTTTAATTTTTTTTTTCAAAATGTTAAAAACACTCTTACTGTCAATTATAAATGTATAGAAAAATGAAAAATAGTAAGACTAATATTTCTTTAGCATACTGTAATTTAAAATATTAAAAACACTGAGAATTAAGTGTTTTCATTTTTTGGAAAATATATACCAAGAATAGATTAATTTATACTTCTTCTCATAGTATAACTTACCATATAGAGTGAAGACCTCTTCTATGACTTGGCAAAATGTCATACTTTTCTAAGTTTGGATCAGCTTTCCACATTTTTTTCTTTGTGCTTCCAATATCATGAAATATCTTTGAGAGTTTTTGAATGTGTTTTTACCAGCATCATTTCTTCTGTGACATCTTAATCTGTTACCTCACAACCTCCCCCTCATTTATGTCAGTAATTTTGTCCTCATTAAGTTCTTCTGGCTGCTTGCCTGCAGTCTGTTGGGCAACAGCAGCATCAATATACCCGTGATTATCTACTTCTTCTATAACTAAACATATAACATATAACTTCTAAACATATAACTTATGTTTAGTTTGAATTTCACTTATAGCATCATCACTTTTTGTTTATTTGCTGCATTTTCATCTTTGTTGGCCAACACTCTCTTTAGATTATCCATTTTTGCAAAAGGTTACGTGGGTTTATCACTGGGTGACATGGAAGCAAAAAAGTCATGCTTTGCTGTGTGTGTAGGAACTGAGTAATAAGACATACAACGACCAATCCTTGACAGACTTTGAGGAAAGTCAAAGTCAGTGATTGGTCACTGAACATGATGCACGTCAGTTATTTTCACTGAAGATTTGTGGACTAAAGAGGTGGCAGTGAAGTTAGTACATTATGCAATTATTTACAGTTATTATAAAGTGGTGACTGAAATTTGACATATTTTGGAGGGATCAACTAAACCATGGTAACTATTGGTAAAATTTGAAGTTTAAACCATGGTAACTGAAATTTGTCCATGACAGAAAAATGCAAAGTAAGGACCATCTGTGTTTTAATGATTCCATTTTACCTCTATTATTGTCTTATTATCCATACTTCTTTTTTTAATGTCATTTACTCAGTACGTGTAAGGCATTGCTAATTTTTAAGACAATGGTGACAAAAAAAGTTCTAATCTCTTATATCTTGGCGTCTAAGGTGTTTATCACTGTCTTGTATTTCAATCAATGTTTTAGAGTGGGTGAGAAAGAGTGGAATTATTGTGCATGCCCCAGAGGTGAGTCAATCCTGTGACTTGCATGGACTGCTTACTGTTCCTTGGTGAGAAAACACATACACACGCACACACACACACACACACACACACACACATCAGTGCATCATAGGTGTTATACTTGGTTTAAGATGAACCAGGATTTTGGACTATATTTTCTTGGCTCTTGAAAAAAGTGGTTTTCTGAATTGAATTATAGAATCTGTTTCTTATAATTGCTTGGAAATTATAACCTGTAGCATCTGTCTCCCTGATATGTTTACTATTTGTTTTTTTTATTTTTTCAGTGGCCAGAACATGAAGCTCCACCTTCTATCATCAGACTTAGGTTGGCTTGCGCTTTTTTTTTTTTTTTTTGAGACATCATTTATTTTTTTTTCTTTTTACCTTTTGGCCTTCTTCATCCATTTTTTCCACCCCACCCCCTGCCTCTGGCAACCATCAGTCTCCTCTCTGTGTCTATGAGCTTGATTCTTTTTTTTTAGATTCCACATATGAGAGAGATCATACAGTATTTGTTTTTCTCTATCTGACTTATTTCACTTAGTATAATGCCCTCAAAGTCCATCCATGTTATCGCAAATGGCAAGATTTCATTCTTTTTATAGCTGAATAATATTCCATTGTATATGTCTACCACAATTTTTTTATCCATTCATCCACCAGTGAACTCTTAGTTTGTTTCCATATCTCAGTTATTGCAAATAATGCTGCAGTAACATGGGAGTGGATGTATCTATTTTAGTTAGGGTTTTTTTTTTTTCTTTAGATAAATACCCAGAAGTGGAATTGCTGAATCATATGGTAGTTCTATTGTTAATTTTTTGGGAAACCTTCATGTTGTTTTCCATAGTGGCTGCACCAATATACATTCTCACCAAGAATGCACTAGGGTTCCATTTTCTCCACATCCTCACCAACACTTGTTATTTCTTGTCTTTCTGATAATACCCATTCTAACAGATGTGAAGTGATATCTCATCATGGTTTTAATTTCCATTTCCCTGATGATTAATGATGTTGAGCATCTTTTCATCTACATGTTGGCCATCTGTATATCTTCTTTGGAAAAATATCTATTCAGGTCTTCTGCCCATTTTTAAAATTTTTTGTTAGTTTTTTTGCTATTGAGTTGTATGAGTTCTTTACATATTTTGGATATTAGCCCATTATAAGATATCAGATATATGATTTTCTTTCATTCAGTAGGTTGCCTTTTCATTTCTCTGATGATTTCCTCTGCTGTGCAGAGCTTTTTGGTATGATATAGTCCCACGTAATTATTTTTACTTTTGCTTTTGATGTCAGATTAAAAAATCATCACCAAGACCTATGTCAAGGAGCTAACTGCCTATGTTTTCTTCTAGGAATTTTAGAGTTTCCGGTCTTACATTCAAGGTCTAGTCCATTTTGGGTCAATTTTTGTGTGTGGTGGGAGATAGTGATCAAGTTTCATTTTCTTGTGCGTAGCTGTCCAGTTTTGCCAAGGCCGTGTATTGAAGGGACTGTCCTTTCCCATTGTATATTCTTGGTTCCTTTGTCATACATTAATTGACCATATATGCATGGGTTTATTTCTAGGCTCTCTATTCTGTTCTGTTGATCTATGTGTCTGTTTTTATGCTGGTACCATACTGTTTTGATTACTATAGCTTTGTAATATACAGTCACGCACTGCATAAGGACATTTTGGTCAACAATGGACCTCATAAATGACAGTGGTCCCATAAAATTAGTACCATATAGCCTAGATATGTAGCAGGTTGTACCTTCTAGGTTTGTGTAAATACACTCTATGATGTTCGCACAACAACAAAATCACCTAACAATGCATTTCTCAGAATGTATTCCTATTATTAAGCAATGCATGACCATTGTTTGAAATCAAAGAGTGTGATGCCTTCAGCTTTGTTCTTTCTCAAGATTGTTTTTGCTATTCAGGGCTTTTTCTGGTTCCATACAAATTTTAGGATTATTTGTTCTATTTCTTTGAAAAATACCATTGGAATTTTGATAGAGATTGCATTTAATCTGTAGATTGTTTTGGGTAGTCTGGGCATTTTAACAATATTAATTATTTCAATCCATGAATGTGGAATATCTTTCCATATATTTGTTTCTTCTTCAATTTCTTTCATTACTGTCTTGTAGTTTTCAATATACAGGTCTTTCATCTCCTTGGTTAAATTTTTCTGTAGGTATTTTATTCTTTTTGATGCAATTGTCAATGGGATTGTTTTCTTTATTTCTTTTACTGATAGTTTATTATTAGTATATAGAAACACAACAGATTTTTGTGTATTGATTTTGTATTCTGCAACTTTACTGAATTTATTTATTAATTCTAACAATTTTTTGATGGAGTCTTTAGGTATTCTATATATAGTATCATATCATCTTCAAATAGTGATAGTTTTACTTCTTCCTTTCCAACTGGATGCCTTTTATTTCTTTTTCTTGCCTAATTGCTTTGGTTAGAATGTCCAATACTATATTGAATAAAAGACACCCTTATCTTGTTCATGATCTTAGAGGAAAGGTTTTCAGCTTTTCACTATTAAATATGGCGTTAGCTCTGGGCTTCTCATATGTGGCCTTTATCATGTTAAGGGACATTTCCTCTATACCTACTTTGTTAAGAGTTTTTATCACAAATGGATGTTGAATTTTGGCAAATGTCTTTTCTGCATCTATTGAGATGACCACATAATTTTTATTCTTTGTTTTGTTAATGTGGTGTGTCACACTGACTGATTTGCAGATGTTAAAACATCCTTGCATCCCTGGAATAAATCCCAATTGATCATGATATATGATCCTTTTAATGTATTGTTGAATTAGGTTTGTTAATATTTTGTTGAGGATTTTTGCATCTATATTCATTAGGGATATTGGCCTGTAATTTTCTTTTCATGTGTGGACCTTGGCTGGTTTTGGTATCGGGGTAATGCTGGCTTCACAAAATGAGTTTGGAAGTGTTCCCACTCCTTCTATTTTTTGGAAGAGTTTGAGAAGGATTGGTATTCTTTGAATGTTTGGTAGAATTCCCTGTGAAGCCATCTGACCTTGGATTTTTGTTTGTTGGGAGGTTTTTGATTACTGATTCAATCTCCTTACTTGTAACTGGTCTGTTCAGATTTTCCATTTTATCATGATTCAGTCTCAGTAGGTTGTATGTTTCTAGTAATTTATTCATTTCTTCTTGTTTGTCCAGTTTGTTGGTATATGATTGTTCATAGTAGTCTCTTATGATCTTTTGTATTTCTGTGGCATAAGTTTTAACATCTTCCTTTTCATTTTTGATTTTATTTGAGTTCTCTCTCTTTTATCTTGGTGAATCTAGCTAAAGATGTGACAGTTTATCTTTTCAAAGAACCAGCTCCTAGTTTCATTGATCCTCTCTATTCTCTTTTTGTCACTACTTTATTTATTTCTGCTTTAATCATTGTTAATTCCTCCCTTCCTTCCACTAATTTTGAGGTTCATTTGTTCTTCTTTTTTTAGCTCCTTCAGGTGTAAAGTTAGGTTGTTTATTTGAGACTTTTCTTGTTTCTTGAGGTAGACCTATATTGCTATGAACTTCCCTCTTAGAACTACTTTTGCTACATCCTACAAGTTTTGATATGCTATATTTCCATTTTCATTTATCTCAAGGTATTTTTTTTTTAATTTCTCTTTTGATTTCTTCTTGGACCCATTGATTGTTCAGTAGCATGTTGTTTAATCTCTACATATTTGTGAATTTCTCAGTTTTCTTTGTGTTATTAATTTCTAGCTTCATACCATTGTGATTGGAAAAGATGCTTTATACAATTTCAATCCTCTTAAATTTATTAAGACTTGTTTTATGATCCAACGTATGATCTATCCTGGAAAATGTTCCATATGCAGTTGAGAAGAATGTGTTTTCTGTTGCTTTTGAATAGAATGTTTCATATATATTTGTTAAGTCCATCTGGTCTAACGTGTTGTTTAAGGCTGATGTTTCCTTATTGATTTTTCTGTCTTGATGATCTATACATTGATGTAAGTCAGTATTAAAATCCCCTACAATTATTCTATTCCTCATTATTTCTCCCTTTAAGTCTTTAATATTTGCTTTACATATTTACGTGCTTTTATGTTGGGTGCATAAATATTTACAAATGTTATATTCTCTTGTTAGATTGACCCTTTCATCATTATGTAACACCCCTCTTTATCTCTTATTGCAGTCTTTGCTTTAAAGTCTATTTTGTCTTATGTAAGTATAGATACTCCAGCTTTCTTTTGGTTTCCATTTACATGAAATATCTTTTTCCATCCCTTCACTTTCAGTCTGTGTGTGTCTTATATCTAAAGTGAGTCTCTTGGAGGCACTATATAGATGGGTCTTGTTTTCTTATCCATTCAGCCACTCTACGTCATTTGATCGGAGAGTTCAGTCCATTTACATCTAAAGTAATTTTAAAGAAAATTATTTAATTTTCTTTAATGTTTTCTCTAGGATTTACAATATGTGTCAGTAACTTCTTATGGTCTACCTTCAAATAATATTATATAACCTTGTGTAAGAAGCTTGCAACAATACATTTCCAAATCTTCCCTCTTTACTTTTTTGATATTGCTATCATACATTATAATTTTATGTGTGTTATGAACTCCAAAATAAATAGCCATTATTTTTCCTTTACATAGTCAATTATTCTCTAGAGCTATTACGATGAAGAAAATTGTCTTTTTATATTTACTTTTGTTTTGAGCCTTTCCAGACTTCATTATATTTTTCTGCAGATTCAAGTTTCTATCTGGTATCTTATGTCTTCTGAGTGTGAAATTTCCTTTAATATTTCCTGTAGCATAAGTCTGCTGGCAATAAGTCTTTCAGATTTTTTGTTTGTTGTGTTTATTTTCTGAAAAACTATGTATTTCATCATAAGTTTTGAAATATATTTTTGTTAGGTATAAAAATATAGGTTGACAGGATTTATTTTTCTCTTCTGGAATTTTAAAGATGTCACTACATTTTTTCTCCTCATTTTCTTTGTTCTGCTGAGAAACATATTATAATTCTTATATTTGCTCCTCTGTATGTAATATGTCTTTTTCGCTGGCTTTCTTCAAGATTTTCTCTTTATCTTTGTCTTTCAGCAGTTTGAATAATGTGTCTTGGTGTTTAATTTGTCTGTTTTTAAAAAATTTTTCTTACTTGAAGATTCTGTGCACTTCTTGGATCTGTAGTTTGATGTATTTCATTATTTTTGGAAAATTCTTGGTATGTATCCTTTAATATATTTCTTCACTCTCATTTTTCTCTTTTCTATTTATGGAAATGCAATTACACAAATTTTAGATCAATTGTTTTCATATTGTTGTTGGATGCTCTCTTATTTATTTTCCTTTGTGTTTTTGACTTGGTAATTTTTTTTGGCTTATCCTTAAGTTCATTGACTCTTTTCTTAGCTTACTTGAGTCTACTGATGAGCTGAGTCAAGTAATCCTTTATCTTTGATATAATACTTTAAAGTATTATTATATGTAGCATTTCCATTTGACTCATTTTTATAGTTTCTATCTCTGCTGAGATTTCCTATCTGTTCATACATGTTGTTCATATTTTGTACTAAATCATTTAACATACTCATCATAAATATTTCAAGATTCAGTTCCAAAATCTATCTATTCTCTGAGTATAATCGTATTGATTACTTTGTCTCTTTAAAATAGTTTTTTGACTATTTTTGTGTCTTATGCTATTTTATTTAGTGACAGATATCTCATGCAGAATAGAAGAGACTAAAGTAAACAGTATTTCTATCTGCAGGTGGACATGCCTCCCCTCGGGCATTTAGTGTAAAAGATTGAGTCAATTTGGTCAGGAGTTGAGCTAAGATTTGTTTTTTGTTGTTATTAGGATTATTTTCAGTGCACATAGCCTTCAAATTCTTCTGTTGATGTCTTTTTCTTGAGGTGGAAGCTAGGGTACAAGAAAACTTTTGTCGATGCTTGTGCTCCACTCTCAGCTTTCAGCCATCACTGTATGTTAGTACCACAGAGGGATTAGCTCTCCATGATTTTTTCCCTCTCCAAGCTATACATTGTTTTTGCTTGTTACCTTGGCTCGCTAGAATAATATTGATTGAACAGGGTCTTTATTGATCTGGTCCTTCCTCACTTAGAAAGGGTCTATGTGCCTGAACTTTAGAGGTAGAGATTCTTAGCATTTCCCTCGTCTTTTCTGTGTCAGATAGCAAAGTCTATCTTGTATCTCTGATACGTCTTGTGTTGGAGATAGTTTTCTGCCCCTCCTCCAGGGGTAGAGAATCTCTATAAGTATCGATTAGGATTCTGGGCTCAGAATAGTTTGGGACTGCTCCTGCAGGAATAGATGTTGTTTTCTTTTATTCCTCCCAATAACAATGGGTCTTTACCTGTGCTCTGGAGATGACAGTGTTGCGCTCTTCCCTCTGTGGCTCAAGGCTTTTTGCTCCATATGACAGAAAGGCCTGAGCAGGGGCACAAGGCTTTATACCTTTCCAGCACTGGTAGCCTATTCCCTCTTCTAGGTCGGTACTGTTTTGATAGGTTTTCTCCAGTTTCCTACTCTACCTCCAATCTTTCTTTATGTACCTGGTGGGGGTCCACAGAGCAAGATCTTGTGAGTGGATGCAAACTCTGTCTCTGTTGGCAGCTCCCAGGGGTGTTGTGTTCATATGTTAGTCCACACTTGGCCTTTAGCAATTCATTTACATTTTAACTCATTTCTTCTTCCTGCTTGTCTTGCAGACTCATCTTCCTCCCATACTTGTACATTCCTTCTCTCCTTGAGTGGGGAGTAGAGTGATCTTCTTCCCTGGATTTCAGTTTACTTTGTTGCTCTGTGACCTCAGCAATCTGATGGGTTCAGACAAAGTTGTAATTTTATAGTTTTTCTTGTTTTTTCGGTGGGAGTAATGCTCTTTGCAGTTATCTATGTCGTAGACTCTTTCCTGTTACATCTCATTTTTTATAATATAATGTTTGGCCTGAAAAAAAGAATTATGTACGGAATAAGAGAAAAGAAAAGAAAGATCCTCTCTGGTACATGTTTTCTACATATATTCAGTCTGCGTTGTGGAGTTCAGATAGTGGAGAAGCAAGAGTGAAAGGAAGAAGACCATTTTGCAAGAATTTAGCAGTATGATGTTGCTGACATGGGCTAGGGTGGAAGGGGTGGTGGGATGAGAAATGGTTGGGTTCAGATTATATTCTAAGGGAGTGCTCATGGTGCTTATTGATGGACAATATGTGAGTTTGAAAGAAATAAAAGAATCAAGATCCCCCTGAGGTCTTGGTCCTTAGCCACTGGGTAACCAAGCTGATAACTAGAGTTATTCTACAGGAGAATGGATACAGATTTGTTTACATGAAAAATTAATTTTCTGCACACACATACACGTGCTGTCCAGACTAGCTGAGACAATATAAAATCAGAAAAAAACCCAAAAAATCAGAAGAACGTACATATGTAATGCACAGGGGAGTCATTGTCAACACTTCATTAAGTCATTGCATTTGCTTAACTAAGAAATTCTCGTGTTGAGAAGAAAAAGAATGCTAAATAAACTCAAAAGTGATTTATGGAGAACATTTGTCTAAGCTTTGTTTTTTATTAAACACCAGCTGATTTAGAACTTTACGTATTATAAATTGTTTTCATTTATTCTTGTATGTCTCTAAGCATTTGCATAGAAGACTCTTTTCTGTTGCATCTCATTTTTTATAATATAACGCCTGGCCTTAAAAAAAGAATCATGTACATAATAACAGAAAGGAAAAAAAAAATGAAAGAGGGAATATAAATGCCTTTAACAAGCACACTATTAATACTTAACATAATTGTAGCTTATGCTTGAAGTGCTCACAGATCTCATACTCCGTCCAAACATTACTCTTCATTTTCCCAACAATGCTGTGAGTGCATGAGTGGGAAGCAGGGGATGATTTGGTAGAGTTAGTGGCTCATGGCTTAAAAATCACCACTTTGGGGCTGGAGGCAGTAAGTTAGTTTACTACTTACTTCTCCTCCCAGTCTTACTGGGAGGACCTGCAGGTCCTAACTCTTTCACATCCTCCATCCTTACAAGTGTTCATTTCTGAGGGAGGGAGGAAGGAGGAGGTATTATTGGGCTTGGTGAAAGAGGGGTTCAGATTGTTAAGTGGGTAAGATATAGAGAGGGAAATGTAGAGAAGACTCTGTCTTAGAGTACAGGACAAGCAACATTTATCCAGAGACTGACTTATTTTGAGAGGGCCCAGAATGACCACACCTACACCCTCCTCCATGGGTTAATCATATGAATCATACTTGTATATGTAGAAGCTATGAACATTTACACAGCGTGTTCAGACAGGTTTCTGAGGCACTTAGTGGTGTAACTGTACAAAAGTGAATCCTCATGTACTTATTAAATTAATATTTACTCTGGACAATGCACTGGAGACAGAAAATTTTAAGAAATAGTAAATTTCATCTCAAAAATCGAGTACAAAATGACCTAATAGTTTTCAAAAATCAGATTGAACCCAGCTTTAAGCTTGGCTTACTAAGGAATTCCAAAGGTACACCTTCTCCTCACACCAGGACTTGCCTTAGGTTGCTCCTTACTCACAGTGGAACTTTCTGGAATGGCTTTGTGGTCCTCAGGTCACACTGATCAGTACTGATGTACTGAAGTAATCCAGGACAGTAGTTTCTGAGAATGCTTTGCAAAAGGTGGGAGTCGCCATCTCTCCTCCTCAGGCAGATGACACAGAGCCACCATGCTCCTGCCAACTCCCTGGAGAGGAAGCTGGTGTCCTGCTGCCCATTTGCTCCCCATTCACCCCCATGGTCTCTAGCTCAGTCATCAGAAAACTCTTTTCCCTCTCTGCTCTCTGTGCTTTGTCCTCACCCTCCTCTAAATCTCTCTCCTCATTCACCTCTTTCCAGGATCATCCTCTCTGTGATCTGTCTTTGATTTCCATACCCAAAGCCAAGAAGGACATTTTTTTTTTTTTTTTTTTTACATTTTTATTGATATTTTAATGGTTTCTAACATTGTGAGATTTTGGGTTGTACATTTTTGTTTGTCCTTCACCCCATATATGACTCCCTTCACCCCTTGTGCCCACCCCCCACCCCCACTTCCCGGGTAACCACAGTCCAGTTTTCTCTGTCTATGTGTTGGTTTATATTCCACATATGAGTGAGATCATACAGTGTTTGTCTTTCTCTTTCTGGCTTATTTCACTTAACATAATACGCTCCAGGCCCATCCATGTTGTTGCAAATGGGACGATTTTGTCTTTTTTTATGGCTGAGTAGTATTCCATTGTATATATATACCACATTTTCTTAATCCAATCGTCAGTCGAGGGACACTTAGGTTGCTTCCACTTCTTGGCTATGGTGAATAATGCTGCAATGAACATAGGGGTGCATAAGCCTCTTTGGATTGTTGATTTCAGGTGCGTTGGATAGATTCCCAGTAGTGGGATGGCTGGATCATAGGGCATCTCTATTTTTAATTCTTTGAGGAATCTCCATACCGTTTTCCATAGAGGCTGCACCAATTTGCATTCCCACCAGCTGTGTATGAGGGTTCCTGTTTCTCCACATCCTCTCCAACATTTGTTGTTTTTTGTCTTGGTGATTATAGCCATTCTAACGGGCGTGAGGTGGTATCTTAGTGTTGTTTTGATTTGCATTTCCCTGATGATTAGTGATGTTGAGCATCTTTTCATGTGCCTATTGGCCATCTGTATATCTTCCTTGGAGAAGTGTCTGTTCATTTCCTCTGCCCATTTTTTGATCGGGTTGTTTGTTTTTTTGTTGTTCAATTGTGTGAGTTCTTTATATATTATGGAGATCAACCCCTTGTCAGATGTATGTTTTGCAAATATTCTCTCCCAGCTGGTTGGTTGTTTGTTCATCTTGATTCTGATTTCATTTGTCTTATAAAAGCTCTTTAGTCTGATAAAGTCCCACTTGTTTATTTTTTCTTTAGTTTCCCTAGTCTGGGTAGGCATGTCATCCGAAAAGATTCCTTTAAACCCAATGTCAAATAGTGTGTTGCCTATATTTTCTTCTATGAGTTTTATAGTTTCAGGTCTCACCTTCAGGTCTTTGATCCATTTTGAGTTAATTTTTGTGTATGGCGATAGCACATGGTCCACTTTCATTCTTTTGCATGTGGATGTCCAGTTTTCCCAACACCATTTATTGAAGAGACTTTCCTTTCTCCATTGCATGTCCTTAGCACCTTTGTCGAAAATTAGCTGTCCGTATATGTGTGGTTTTACTTCTGGGCTTTCAATTCTGTTCCATTGATCTGTGTGTCTGTTTTTGTACCAGTACCATGCTGTTTTGATTACTATTGCTTTGTAGTATGTTTTGAGGTCAGGAATTGTGATGCCTCCTGCTTTGTTCTTTTTCTTTAGGATTTCTTTAGCTATTCGGGGTCTTTTGTTGCCCCATATAAATTTTAGTATTCTTTTTTCTATTTCTGTGAAGAATGTCATTGGGATTCTGATTGGGATTGCATTGAATCTGTAGATTGCTTTAGGTAATATAGACATTTTAACTATGTTTATTCTTCCAATCCACGTGCATGGGATATCTTTCCATTTCTTTATGTCATCGTTGATTTCCCTCAATAATGTCTTGTAGTTCTCATTGTATAGGTCCTTCACCTCCTTGGTAAGATTTATTCCTAGGTATTTTATTCTTTTTGATGCAATTGTAAATGGTATTATCTTTTTGAGCTCTCTTTCTGTTAGTTCATTATTAGCATATAGAAATGCAACTGATTTTTGTAGATTGATTTTGTACCCTGCAACTTTGCTGTAGTTGTTGATTGTTTCTAACAGTTTTCCAACAGATTCTTTAGGGTTTTCTATATATACAATCATGTCATCTGCAAATAGTGAGAGTTTCACTTCTTCGTTACCTATTTGGATTCCTTTTATTCCTTTTTCTTGCCTAATTGCTCTGGCCAAAACCTCCAGTACTATGTTGAACAGGAGTGGTGAGAGTGGGCAGCCCTGCCTCGTTCCTGTTCTCAGAGGAATGGCTTTCAGTCTTTCCCCGTTGAGTATGATGTTAGCTGTGGGTTTGTCATATATGGCCTTTATTATGTTGAGGTACTTTCCTTCTATTCCCAATTTATTGAGAGTTTTTATCATAAATGGATGTTGTATCTTGTCAAATGCCTTCTCTGCGTCTATTGAGATGATCATGTGGTTTTTATTCTTTGTTTTGTTGATGTGATGTATCACGTTGATTGATTTGCGGATGTTGAACCATCCCTGCGTCTCTGGTATAAATCCCACTTGATCATGGTGTATGATCTTTTTAATATATTGTTGTATTCGGTTTGCCAATATTTTGTTGAGGATTTTTGCATCAATGTTCATCAGCGATATTGGCCTGTAATTTTCTTTCTTTGTATTGTCTTTGTCTGGTTTCGGTATCAGGGTGATGTTGGCCTCGTAGAATGATTCAGGAAGTGTTCCATCTTCCTCTATTTTTTGGAATAGTTTGAGGAGGATGGGTATTAAATCTTCTTTGAATGTTTGGTAAAATTCACTGGAGAAGCCATCTGGTCCTGGACTTTTATTTTTTGGGAGGTTTTTGATTACTATTTCAATCTCTTTACTTGTGATTGGTCTATTCAGATTCTCCATTTCTTCTTGGTTCAATTTTGGGAGGTTGTATAAGTCTAAGAATTTATCCATTTCTTCTAGATTGTCCGATTTGTTGGCATATAATTTCTCATAGTATTCTCTTATAATCCTCTGTATTTCCATGGTATCCGTTGTAATTTCTCCTCTTTCATTTCTAATTTTATTTACTTGAGCCTTTTCTCTTTTTTTCTTAGTTAGCCTGGCTAAGGGTTTGTCTATTTTGTTTATCTTCTCGAAGAACCAACTCTTTGTTTCATTAATCCTTTCTACTGTTTTTTTGGTCTCAATATCATTTATTTCTGCTCTGATTTTTATTATTTCTCTCCTTCTGCTGGCTTTGGGCTTTGTTTGTTCTTCTTTTTCTAGTTCTGTTAGGTGTAATTTAAGGTTGCCTATTAGGGCTTTTTCTTGTTTGTTAAGGTGGGCTTGTATCGCTATGAGTTTCCCTCTCAGGACCGCTTTTGCTGCATCCCATATGGTTTGATATGGCATGTTATCATTTTCGTTTGTTTCCAGATAGTTTTTGATTTCTCCTTTAATTTCATCAATGATCCATTGGTTGTTCAGTAGCATGTTGTTTAATCTCCACATTTTTGTCACTTTCCCAGTTTTTTTTTCCTGGTTCATTTCCAGTTTCATAGCCTTATGGTCTGAAAAGATGCTTGTTATGATTTCAATCCTCTTAAATTTATTGAGGCTTGCTTTGTTTCCCAACATATGGTCTATCCTAGAGAATGTTCCATGCGCGCTTGAGAAGAATGTGTAGTCAGCTGTTTTTGGGTGGAGTGCTCTGTATATGTCTACTAGGTCCATCTCGTCCAGTTTTTCATTTAAGTCTAATATTTCTTTATTAACTTTTTGTCTGGATGATCTATCCATTGCTGTAAGTGGGGTGTTAAGATCCCCTACTATTATTGTGTTGTTGTTGATTTCTCCTTTTAGGTTTGTTAATAGTTGTTTTATGTACATTGGTGCTCCTATGTTGGGTGCATATATATTTATAAGTGATATGTCTTCTTGATGGAGTGTCCCTTTTATCATTATATATTTCCCTTCTTTGTCTTTCTTAACCTGTTTTATCTTGAAGTCTACTTTGTCTGATATGAGTATGGCAACACCTGCTTTCTTTTGTTTGCCATTAGCTTGGAGTATTGTCTTCCATCCTTTCACTCTGAGCCTGTGCTTGTCTTTAGTGCTAAGATGTGTTTCCTGAAGGCAGCATATTGTTGGGTCTTGCTTTTTAATCCATCCTGCCACTCTGTATCTTTTGATTGGAGAGTTCAATCCATTTACATTTAGGGTAATTATTGAAATATGAGGGTTGAATGTTGCTGTTTTGTCACTTATTTTCTGGTTCTTTTGCATTTCCTTTGTTTCTTGTCCCATTTGTTTTGGACTGCCAATTCAGTTTGGTTGTTCTGTCTTATGATTCTTCTAGTTTTCTCTTTGTTTATCATATGTGGTTTTAATTTGATTATTTGTTTAGTGGTTACCTTGAGGTTTGGGCAAAAAATCTTCTGTATGAGATAGTCCATTATCTGATAGCCTCCTATTTCCTTATACTAAGTCAAAAAAATATGGAACGCTTCACGAATTTGCGTGTCATCCTTGCGCAGGGGCCATGCTAATCTTCTCTGTATCGTTCCAATTTTAGTATATGTGCTGCCGAAGCGAGCACAAGAAGGACATTTTTTTACCCGCAACTTTGGCTTCCAGTCATGTGTCGTAACCAGTGCTAGGTGGAGAGGTCTGATTTGAATTGCTGTAATAAATACGGAGATGACAGGCATTTCGTGAATAGGGAATAGCGTATGTAAACTCTCAGAAGCATGAGGGAGCACATTGCCTTAAGAGGACAGGTAACAGAGTTAAATGAAGTAGACGGTATATTTGGGACTAAACTGCGGATGAGGCTGATCACCCGTGATGCCAAATCCCAAGTTATTTCTGGACTGGAGAATTTATTTCTTTTTCTTTAATTAGAAAATGTGCTTTCTGATGGAGAGGACAAACTAATGAGGAAAAATAGAGTGTAAATTTGAAGAATTTCTCTTGAAAATTTGAATTATAATAATGATAGGAGACCTCTCATTTACTATTCTATCTCCAAGGCTAAATTCATCTCATTTCTAAGCTACAAGATAACCTCAAGTGTCCCTCATTGTTGTCCAAAGTCTCATTTTTTTTCATAACTATAAGAATTATACTGACTGAAAGCTGCCTATTGCCAATCATTCTGATGATCTATCGAAGTAGGAATTTCTGTGCTCACTTTAAGAATGAGTAAACTGCGGCTCAGAGAGGCTCATAAACATGCCCAGCCAGTATTGTAAGAACTTCCACTTGACGTCTCAGCATGCCCTCCTGTCTCTCCAACCTACAGGTCATCCGACGTGGATAATGGGGTGAGTAGGAGGGAGAGGTTTTCTGTTGATGGGTAGAATCATAAACATCTTGAAGTCAGAGCTGTGGGGACCATCAGATTACTTGTTCTAGGCATGCAGTGGGAGAATGGCAGGATTGTGATATAATGCAAGACTGGGATCTAGTTTTTATTCTCCTTGTGACTAGTGGCATTTCGTGACCACAGCATTTCATACCCAACATCTCCGCTTCTGAAACAAAATTAATTTTAGGTAACCCCATACTGGGGCTGTGTGAGAATGAACATCAGTAATGATCTGTACATGAAAGATGACTTTGAACATAATATATTAATAGAATTCACAATAAGATATGGCTGTACCATGAGCTCGGCAGGAGGAAGGCACTATGTAAATAGAAGGCAGCATTACTTTTACAATAATCTAATCCTGCTCATATTCCAGCTTTCATAACACTTAACCTTACCCTGTTTCCAAATTGTGTGGGTGGTGATATGCCTAGGTGATATGTGTCATACCATGTGTGTATATAGACAAAGTTCTTTGGCTGCTAAAGTTGTGAATTGCTGAGCAGTAGGATGGAAAGAATTTAGTACACTGTTCTTGCTTACAAAGGTTTTTTTCTTGCAGGGTTTGGCCCTGTACAATTTTATCCTTGTCCTTTCTCAAGGATTCTGAAAGAGCACATAAAGTAATGAGCCCTTTGCAATTACACACCCCGTCTATTGATTTGTATGTTTTCTCTTAGATTAGATTGCAGATATTATTTAGATACAGATACACAGACATTTATGGCAAATTATGTTAGAGGAAAACATGTTATTTGCATTGGATTTTCCTTGGATAGAATAAGAACTTGGAATTATATTCTTGTTCAATGGGCAGAATACCCAAATCTACATCATTATTTTACAAGAAAAACAAGGACAAGCATCTTATTTACTAACCTGGAAATTATTTTTAATTTTTATATAGTTGATTAAAATGCCTCAAATTGTACTGAAAGAGTTCTTATTATCTTTGTATTTTACTCTGATAACAAACAAGAAGGTGAAGGGACACTTCCACCACGCTCTGAAGGTTTTCTCCAGTTCTCCAGGAAGATTTTACCTTCCAGGAGACATCTGAAGATGCAGTCGCCTCATTTGATGACTGCCAAACAAAAGACCAAAGACTTGTCTGGCACGGCTACCTGCTTTAACTCATTGCACATGTTTTCCTCTAGCAAAACTTCTATCTCCTTCAAATGGCCCCTTCTGGTTTCTTGGAACAACTCTTCCTCAGCTCTCCCTTTTCCTATGTATCTTTTGCAACAGAAGCCAGCTCTGCCTTTATAGTTTCGCACTATAGTTTCGCACCTGATTTGCTTCAAGTTCATCAGCCTTCTATCCTTCACTCTGTGGTTATGGTTAGGTGAGAATGGCAGATGCATGAACAGTTTGACTTGAATGGTGGCCAAACTCCAAAGAAGCCATCCACAGGCCTTCTTCCACAGTCCCACGATCAAAATTCCCTTCCGCCTCAGCCACAACGTGCTCTTCGACCTATGACGACAAACAAAAATATCAGCTGTTTAACTTCATTCTTTTCTTTCATCAGACACATAGCATGATTGAACATATTGTTTGACTAGAAATGGAAAGATTTATTGGTATTTTTATGGTTTTTTGAACAAACCCTTCAGCAATTTTGCATGAAAATGACTTCAAGTTTGTCTCTTTCATAGGCTTATGCTCTCATCCTCACAACACCTAATAGTCCTACAGATATTTTAGAACCTTTCTTTTCATGTTGCTTTCTAAATTAATTTACTAAACCAAGGAGGAAATAACTCTAATTTTCTGGTGAAGAGGCTCTCGCTCGCATTCTTCTTTGCCGTCTCTCTCTGACCCTTCCACTTTGCTTCTTTCAGCTTGTCCTCCTTAACAGTCAGTCCAACGACTAAGTTCTCTGTTTGGGGCTACAAGTGGGAGAGGTTTCAGAGTCATCAGTCTTCATTGTGAGAAGTCAAAGAAGGGCCTACATTCCATGAAATGGGAATCTTTGATATTTTTTGTGACTTGGCCTCAAGCTCTTAAGTGTTTGCTGATGGTAGAGGTAAATACATACTGATTTATCTCTATGTTCTTTCAACGAGGCTGTTTGTAATGTTAGGCCATTAACAGTGGATTTTGGAGACAGAAATTTGGCCATCAGCAATGTGACCTTGGGGATGTTTTCTAACTTCTTGGTGGCTTAGTTTTCTCATCTGTAAAATGGGAATAAAAATAAGATGTTGCTTGTAGATGTTAGAGATGCTAATATAAACTCAGTGTTTGTATTTTGAAAGTGCTCCATAAATGGCAATTTTTGTTATGGTTAAGCCCAGTTTGAGACATTGCCACACATTTTTAGGAAGGTTCCTAGGTGATGGAGAGTACACTCAGCAGTCATGAGTCGTTTATCACTGGCACCTAGCATAGTCTCAAATACCTAATAATTGTGCATAAAATGATATTTTAATATAAGGAAAAACATGTCACTGATGAAAACCACAAGCTTGGGATTTAAATTATTTAAGCTACCAATTTAACTCAAGTAATAGAGAGAGACTCAAACTAATGGTGACATAAACAAGAAAGAATTTATTTCTATGCCACATAAAGGTCCAGGGAGATTGCTGGGCTAGTGAAGTGTTCTACAATCATCAAGAACTCAGACTGCCTCTATGCTTCTATAGTGTTGCTTTAAGACTCTTGTCCTGCAGCTGCCACTCATGGTCCTAGAGGGCTGCCCTAGCTATTGCCATCACATCTGCATTTCAGCCAGCTGGATAGGGGAAAGAATAGGAGAGGACCATTCTATTTCCCTTTAAAGTACAGACTCAAGATTATATAATTTACTTCTTGCAACCCACTCATATTGTCAGCCTCATCTTCAAGGAAAGTTAGAAAATACACATTTTAGCTGGACAGCTTCCTTTCTATGAGAAAGTCAGAATCTATTTTATATACAGATAACTGGCAAAGTGCCATGGCATCTTCCTGAGATGCCCGAGATGCCATATTGAGCTGCACGAAGTTGCTATGTTCAGGGGATAGCTCTGGTGTATGAGATACAAAAACTCACCTATGCTCAGTGAGTGCCCTGGAGGAAGAGATCCTAATTCATCTATTTCAGTTAACAGCATGATTTATCTTCCAATCTCCCAGACTGGCCTCCGTGGACTCTTCTCTCTCCCTTGACAAAAAAATCCAATAAGTTGCTTTGTCTCCTTTAATGCCCCTTACACACGTCTCCTCTTTTCAACTCACTCTACCATGCTAATTTAGGCCTAATTGTGTACCGCTCAGACTATTGCAATTACATGCAAATTGGTCTCCCTTCCCCCAGTTTCTTTACTTTCCAATTCATTCTACAATACAACTACCAAGTTAATCTTCCCTGAACATAGCTCTGATCATGTCTGCACTGCTAAGAACCATTCAATGGCTCCCTACTGCCTATTTCACAAAAGCCAAATGCCTCTATCAAGGCACCCCACTTTCTGGCTCAGGCCTACCTTTCTAGCTTTCTTCATCCTTCTTTCACAAATCTCAAGTTCCACGGATTGCTCCGTATTTTCCTATGCCTACTTTTCTGCAAAGAATATTTTACTCATCATGGAATGCATCATCCCTTCTCTGTGTGTTGAAACCATTCCCATCTTTAGAGCTGGGTGCAAACACCACCACTGAAGGCTCTGTTTCCTGTAGGGAAGAGATAGCCCCGTCCCATGAACTTACTTCAGAATTTATTTTAACTCTCTATTGTGGAATGCCTTATAGGCAGTTTTAATGAAACAATTCATATGTGTATAGCTCAACTGGTTTTTATAAAGTGAATACACCCATAGAACCAGCACACAAATGAAAAAAGAGAGCATTAGCAGTCACCAGGAGCCCTCTTATTCCTCCCTCTGGTTACAACCTCTTGATACCCACTTCAAAGGTAACCACCATCCTGACTTCCAAAATCACAAATTAGTTTTATTTTTGTATCTTAAATTAGTAGAATCACAAAGTCATGAATCTTTCCTGCCTATTGTCATTCTGATTCAACATTATGTTTTTGAGATTCACCAATATTGTTACATAGAACTGTAGATCATTTACTCTCTTTGCTATATGATATTCCACTGGGTGAATATCCCACAATCTATCCCACTGCATTGCTGGAGGACTTTTAGGTATATTTTCCAATTTGGCACTATTACAAATAGTGCTACCTTAAACAATCTAGTTTGTGTCTTTTAGTGAACATAGGTATGCATAGAAAATACTAGGTCATGGGTTGCCTTCTTCTTTAGTTGATATTGCCAAAAAGTTTTCTAAGATAGTTTTACCAATCAACACTCCTACCAGCAGTGAACTAGAGTTTTGGTTTCTCCACACCCTCGTCAACACTTAGTATTTTCCGGATTTTTAATTTTAGCCATTCTAAAATGGATATTTAGTGCTATATTGTAGTTTTAATTTGCAATTCTCTAATGACTGATGGAGTTGAATATCTATTTTTAGACTTTCAGTCATTTGAGTACCCTCTCTTGTAAACATATTTTGCCCATTTTCTACATATTTTGCCCATTGTTCTATTGGATTTTCTATCTTTTTCTTGAGTTAAAAATTCTTTATATATCCTAGGTGTGAGTCCTTTGTTAGTCATACGTGCTGTAAATCCTTATACATTGTTTAAAAATATGTAAGCTCAATAAGGGCAGGGAAAATATCATTTTTTTTAACCATTCTCTCTACAGTGTCTGACATTGTGCTCGGCATGCAGTAGGTCCTCTGCATATCCAGGTCCAGTTGCAAAATGAACGAATGATTCAATAACTACCTTATCATGCACAGGTGTTATTAAAGCAAGGATCCTCTTTCATTCATTTCTTGTCCTTATCTAACGTTGCATTCACAGTGGTTCCTCAATACATCTTTGTCTAGTGAATGACTGAACAGCTTCCAGCAACCGGAAACATACCACTGTGTGAGAAGTTCTCCCGAGACAGGCTTTCATGGTAGTGACCCAGTGGAGACCCAGGAGACTGGTTCCCCCATGTTGCTGGTGTGAAGGTTTCCAAAATACTTTGTTTACACTTGAAAAGAAATGCTCAAATGCCATGGATTACTCCAAAAGTAGGATTTTAAAAATGCAAAGTGCCCATATGCTCAGCTTATATTGAGAAATGGTCTCATGAGTAATTAAAAACAGTTACAAAGGCAATGGAGTTGTAACAACTGAAATATCGCACACATATGTGTGCACTGAATCAGAAAACCCCATAGTACTGAGTATTTCTGTGACTGTGGGGTTTGTGACACCGAGTGAGCATCCTTATTCAATACTCACATCTGAGAGCTCAATCACACCTCAGAGATTTCACCAGTTTTTCTAGAGCTTGTTTCTGTTTTTAAGCTGTGTGCTTTGCTTCAGTTGAAAGCCTTTAGGCTAGTGATTGTGGCTTCATGTGTTTTATTGCCACTAGTACTCAACAACGCAATAATAATACTGAAATCAGCATATTTGTACTGTAGAAATTCTCTTCTGTGATGTAGGTGTATAAGTGATTAAAGATTTCTTTTTTGATTTTTCCACCACTACATTTAAAATAGAAATGTATCATGTACATGCTGATTTCTGAGTAAGATGAATATAATTCTTGCATTCCATTCTGCAAGTGATTTTCCAACACAATTAGGACTTGGGAGGTAGGGGCCAGGGAAGAGGAGTAAGGTCTGATTACAACAACATCAAGAAAAGATTAGAGCTGTCTTGCAGAATTAGGAGCTAGATATTATGGTGGAAAAGCACAAACTTATGCTCTAGAACAGGGATTCACAAAATTTTTCAGTAAGGGCCAACTGGACCATACAATCCTTTTTGCAACTACTCAACTCTGCTGTTGTAGTGTGTGCAAAAGCTGCCATAGACAATGCATAAATAAATGAGAGTGGCTTTGTTCCAATGAAACTTTATTTAAGATAAAAAGCAACAAGCTGGGGCTGGCCCCATGGTGTAGCGGTTAAGTGCGTGCGCTCCGCTGCTGGCAGCCTGGGTTCGGATCCCGGGCGCACACCGATGTACCGCTTGTCAGGCCATGCTGTGGTGGCGTCCCATGTAAAGTGGAGGAAGATGGGCACAGATGTTAGCACAGGCCAGTCTTCCTCAGCAAAAAAAAAGGAGGATTGGCATGGATGTTAGCTCAGGGCTGATCTTCCTCACAAAAAAAAAAGGAACAAGCTAGATTTGGCCTGTGGGCTGTAGTTTGCCGACTTGTTCTCTAGAAGTCTTGGGTTCCAATTCTGCTACTTATTAGGTTGTGATCTTCACTTCTCCATAAACTTATCTGTGAAATGGAGTTAATGATACCAGTGCTACCTGCTCATAGGTAGTGAAGATGGCCTGAATACTGTGAAAGGCCTTTACAACTCATAAACTCTATAGTTTTGTGCGCAGGGTAGGTATTAAAAACCATACAATTTTAGAATCAGAGGGAGCCTCATTATTAATATTTCTCAACATCTTTGTTTTTGACATAAAGACAAGATTCAGAGAGGTTAACATAGATACCAAAGATCACACAGTTGACAGCATATTCAAAACAAAAAATGCCATTGTAATGAGTAGAAACTATAATGAAAAGAGACAGTGGCTCATGTAGCTACCTTTCTAAACCCTGCATCCCTTCATTTGTAACATGGCAGTAAGTATCAGCTATTTCCTCTCTTACTTGGAAGACGCCTTGGGAAGCGGTCAGCCTGTTTTCTCCCCAGGGAAGGGTGCCCTCCTGGGGGTGTCTAAGCCTGAAGATGTGGTCTGGGCCTGAGAGCGCCTCTGGCTGCGATATGTCCACTTTGTTTACAGACCAGGCAGAGGTAGGAGAGAAGGAATATTGGCCATTTGCTCCTGGACCTTCCTGGTCATCTGCATTTCACAACAATAGGAGGGAAAGGAAAGCCAGAGCAGTGGTGTCTGTGGGAAATTTTGCCTGGGATCTACACACTCTGAATTTACCCAAACTGTATAATGGAAGCTGTCTGGCCTTGGAGGGATTCCACATGACGCAAGCTCCGGTCATTGTAGGTAAGTGTCTTTCTTGGGCAACCATTACTGTGCTCACTTCCCCTGAGCCTCTTCTCTAGATCTCAGTATAAGGGAGGGATGGCCTGCTCTCTTCCATCACTGCACGCCCACTTGTGAGCAAACTGGGCAAATTCAGTCACTTCTAAGATGATGCTATATTAAAGGAAATATTGAGGTTTAGTTAACACATTCTAGTGGGTAAAAAAGGGTAGGAGTAGGGAACCTAGAGTCCAGTCTTGGCTCTGCCATTCAACAAGTGTTAGGTCTTGTGCCAATCTCTTCCCATCTCCGGACCTTAGTTTCCCCAGTTGTACAACAAAATGATTAGGCTAGATGATACATAAGATTGTCCTCTCAAATTTTTTGTTCTTCTACAACTCTATGATTCAGTTCTGTTGATAATATTTCTATTTACTTACTTATAAACTATTTTTATTGAGAATTTGCTATGTCTATAGAAGCTTTTCCAAAAAGTTTAAGTCACTAACGCTGTTGACATGCCTAAAATCCACTTGAGTAGACAAGGCAGGATATGATGAATACCCAATGAATAGCAAAGCAATAGATGTTAAGGATGAATCAGAAATCATGGTAGTCTGGAAGGGTCAGGGAATATTTCTTAGAAAATGTCAAACTTCATCCAATGTAAAATTTGATCTTAACGTTAAGTGACAAAGCAAGAAGATGCTTCATTTTTAAAGGTTGGTAGAACTTGGATATGCTGTGAGAAAGGCAGGGTGCAAAGCTAAATACTAACAGATCTTCCATTTTGGGGTTGTAGAGTTGGTGGAGAGTACTTTAGGAAGAGAATCAGAAGGTAAATTTGAGTAAGTAGTTTGGCACATGTTGGAGGATGTCATTGAGTTCCAGAATAAGAAACTTGGACATTTTTTTCTAGAGAGAGTGATAGTCTGAATATTCCTGGATCATTGAATTAAGTGACAGCCATGTATAAAGATTATTTGACAGTAGTATATTGAATAGATTGAAAAAAAGTAAGTTATATAATGCAAGGAGTATTTGGGCAGCTATGAGAGCAATATAGGTATGAAGTAATAAGATGCTGATAGTGGTAAGAACAGATGATTGTAAGAAACATTACTGATGAAGAATTGACAGAACTTGTCTGTCTTACTAGATCCTGAACTGAGGTCAAGGAAGAGAATTATTCCAGGGTTTTGTGACGACAATAACTTAATTGCCCTGCATATAGTTTTCTTATTTTTTGATATGGGTAGACTGCTGGTATATAATCTTAGGTGTTAACATTGTGTGCCAAAGCATTTGTTTTATCTGTATGTGTCATCACGTAATACCACTGAGAAATAAAGGACTCTGGCAGGATTTATTTCTCTGTAAAGCTTTAAGGACTATATTGATTTCTAATTTGAAACGTGATGAACTGCACCTATTTCTCGGATTATTAATTTTGAGATCATTCTTTCCTCATCTTTACTGGCATCCCACTAATGTCTTATGATTCCCCCTCATAACGAGGTGAATTGGTCTGTGTCATTTGTTCTGTTAATTCTTTTAAAACCACAATCTCCATTTTTTTTGGTACAATTCAATGGGGCTTTTAGCATATTGGCAAAGTCGGGTAACCATCACCACAATTAATTTTAGAATATTTTCATCACTCAGTAAAAACTCTATAACTATTAGCCGTCACTTACCCTCAACTCCCACAGCAAAAGGCAAACACTAACCCAATAATTCTATCTTTATGGATTTGCCTATTCTGAATATTTCATACAAATATAGAATCATACACTCTGTGGTTTTTTATGATTTGCTTCTTTTACTTAACATAATGTTTTCAAGGTTCTCCCATGTTGTAGCATGTTTCAGTACTTCATTCCTTTTTCTGGTCAAATAACATACGTTGTGTTGCTATACAACATTTATTTATTCACTCATCAGTTGGTTAACATTTGGGTTGTTTCCCTTTTTTTGACTATTATGAATAAAACTGATATAAAAATTTGTGTGCAAATTTTGTGTGTACATATATTTTTATTTTTCTTGGGTATATACTTAGAAATATTGGGTCATATGGTAACTGTATGTTTAAACTCTGAGGAACTGCCAGACTGTTTTCCAAAGAAGATGCTCCATTTTACATGCTCATCAGCACCGTATGAGGATTCCAATTTCTCCACTTCCTCCCCAACATTTGTTATTAATTAACATATTATATTAATGACATATACTAATAACAAATGTTATTATCTGTCTTTTTGATTATAGCCATCCTAATGGATGTGAAGTGGTATCTCTGTGTGGTTTTCCTTTGCATTTCCCTGATGGCTAATGATGTTGAGAATGTTTTCATGAGCTTATTCATGTGTCTTTGGAAAATTGTCTATTCAGATCCTTTATGCATTTTTAACTGTGCTATTTTTTTTTATTATGGAATTGTAGAAGTTCCTTATCTATTTTAGATACAGATATATTATTTGCAAATTTTTTTTCCCTTTTGTGGGTTGTCTTTTCACATTTTTGATGGTATCCTTTGAAACACACAATATTTTCATTCTGATGAAGTCCAATTTATCTATTTTTTTCTATTGCTTGTCTTTTTGGTGTCATATCTAACAAGGCCATGACTAATCTTAGGTCATAAAATTTACTCATATATTTCTTTCTAAGAGTTTTATAGTTTTAGAGCTTTTGCTTACATTTATAATTCATTTTGAAATAATTTTTGTCTAGGGTATGAGGTAAGAGTACAACTTTATTTTTTTACATATGGATATCTAGTTGTCCCAGCACCATTCGTTAAAAAGACTCTCCTTTCCACACTGAATCATCATGGTACCCTTGTCAAAAATGATTTGACTGTAAATGTGATTTTTCTGTTTTTAATTTTTAATATATGATGTTTAGGACTCTAGGAAATTGCTGGTGACAAAACTCTGTCACATAGAGACCAAGTGTCAAACCAAGGCTGCCTAGAGCTGCCAGTGTCCCAGAGCCATGTGTTGTACAGCTGGCCTCTAGTTAGCCAGCCTGGTTTCATCTTCCAGGCACCTGATGAATTGGAGATTTAAAGTCAAGAGAAATAATAATACTAATGGTAATAACAATAGTAACAATAACTGTAAGTATTGACTGCCTATTATGCACCATGGACTGTTTTAAACATTGTCTCGTATAACTCTCACAACTACCTTGCCCATGCAGGTACTGTTGAAGAAAGAGAAATGAAAAATGGGGTGCAGAGAAATTAAGGAACTTGCCCGAGGCCACTTAGCCAGGAAATGGCAAAATGTGCTTTAAAGGTAGACAATGTAGCTTTAGAGATGGGCCTATCAATCACTACTATAGACTCCAACATTCACCAACATCCCAAAGTAATTGATTTGAGTTTATTTCTTCTTCTTTTTTTTTTTTGGTGAGGAAGATCAGCCCTGAGCTAACATCCATGCTAATCCTACTCTTTTTGCTGAGGAAGACCGGCTCTGAGCTAACATCTATTGCCAATCCTCCTCCTTTTTTTCCCCAAAGCCCCAGTGGATAGTTGTATGTCATAGTTGCACATCCTTCTAAATGCTGCATGTGGGAAGTGGCATCAGCATGGCCGGAGAAGCGGTGCGTCATGCGTGCCCGGGGTTCCGAACCCAGGCCGCCAGTAGCAGAGTGCGCGCACTTAACCACTAAGCCACGGGCCGGCCCTATTTCTTCTTCACGCATACAAATGTTTTCTCACCACGTCATGACTCAAATGAGGAAGAGCCTAGGTTTTGAGGTAAACTGTTTCATATTAATCAAGGAGAAGCCTTTAACGCTGATACAAGTATTCTGAGTTTTACTCTAGGGTTTCAAAGAAGACATCACGATTCCTTCTTTGCAGGATTTGTCAAATCAGTGAATGGAAGCGCACATAACAGTGCTGTGTATATAAAACCTGGATCTGGATATGTATTTTGGAAAGATCATGGCTTTTGGAGTCAAATAGTCACGAATTCAATGTGCGACATGCGCTAGGATCTTAACCTCTATGAACTCTCCTCTGTGAGATGGAAATCATAAAACATTCAGGATTGTTATGGAAATTTACAGATAATATAACTGCCTGGCACAATGCCTACCACATAATACAAGTTCAGTAACAGCTATTTTTATTTTTCTTATGATGGTGATTGTTGTCTCCAAATAGGAAATGGGTTCCAAAACATGGCTAAAGACATGTTTAACTCACACATGGATTGGCAAACAGGAGTACTATTGTATATCTTTCAGTAAAGTTAGAAAAAAATATACTACTTTCTGGAAGCTCAATGCTACTTTCCATCTGCATTATCTCCTGACTTGAATGGTTGGGTGCCCACAGCCCTTTTGCATTAAAGTTTACATTGATTTTCACGACCCTGTCTACATGTGATATCTGAGTACTCCGACTTCTGAGCCCCTCTCTGTCCCCTCCCTGTTGTGGTACAAAATAAAGTGCACAACAGCATTGTAATAGACGGGTCAGCCAGAATTCAGAAGGGGGGGTTACCAAGTAAGAATCTGGAGGCGATTTCAAAAATGTATATTTTTTATGTCCATATATAAAAACTGCCTTAAATTTAGGGCAAGCCAAAACATGTTCCAGCTTGATTTACCAGAGCTTATGGCTTCATATTGCTGTCCTCTGTCTCCCCCTTTTCACTTAAAGAAGAAACAATAAATAGAGTCAGAATAACCAGGGTCTTGGTTGGGACTTGGTTCTCAAGAAAGATGGAGCTCTGGCCTTTCTGATTTTTTCTTTTCCAGGAGACAGGAGATGCTCTTCTCTGAAAATGGGCGCCTGTCTTCACAGACTGCGCCAGGACCTACATCTGTGTCCCATTATGATCCAATTTTTGGCCCATCTGTTTTATTTGTAAACCCTCTGAGGCCTTTTAGTGTTGACCCTTAATATGAGCTCAACTTAACATTAGGAAAGGGTATTCAACTAAATTTCGCTCCTGGAAACTTCTAAAACTGTCCACCAATCTGTCTTTCTTTCATCCTCATGTACCCACCTCCTAAGGACATGACCATGTGGGCTGAGTAGGTATAATCCAGAGGTTCTTGGGGAAACTGGATTCACTGGGATGTAGGGAGCTAGTCATTCTAAAGTTAGAAGGAGTCCTGGGGACCAGCTAAGTCAGTGTTTCTCAACCAGAGATGCTTCTATACCCAGTGAAACCCAAGAGTAGTCTACGGACACAGATATTTATCAAAATTCTTAAGAATTACCTTTTTCATAATCCTCATGCCCACCAGCAAATATGACGAGCTACCTCCTGCCAATCTTGTCTGTCAAAGGCTAACAGAGTAGTGACCTCAGATATGAAACTTTACTTTTCTTTCTTTGGTCCCTTTGTACATCCCAAGAATTCTTGATGTGTGCTATATAACCCCAGCCAGTCCCTCCCTCCCAGTGCATTCTTATAGCAATTTCTTTATCTTCAAGCAGAATTAATTGTTCCAAAGTGTTGATGCTGAGTCACAGGCCTACAAATATTCCAATCTAGACCAGGAGAATCAGGAATCCATCTCACCTCACAGGTGGCTGCACTGAAGTGTCAGGTGCAAGTAAAGCCAGTGTTCTGGGGCCCACATGATGGGTGTCTGGGGAGGCTGTAAGGATCTAATGATTAAACAAACAGATAGCATTAGATTGTGTCACATGCTGCTGTCATTTATTGTGCTATAGAATGGCTCATTTGGGGGGAAAAGTGAATTTAAAATTTTCTGCTCTGATCAAATAGTTTTCCTAGTGGTTTTAGACATAATTCAGTTGCTTCCTTCCTACTCTTATGCCCTCCACCCCCAGATTTCTTTTTCTTTCTTTCTCTCTCTCTCCCTCCCTCCCTCTCTTCCTTCCTTTCTTTCATTCTTTCTTCCTCTACTAGGCTTGAATTTAAACCTACTAGTTCTGCCAATACTAATTGTGTGACTTTTTGACAAGCTTATCAAACTCTTTGAGGTTTATTTTTAGGATCTCTAAAGCTGCTATAATAATACCCATCTCATAAGGCTATTGAGAGTTTTAAGCGAAACACAGTATGTAAAAGACATAGTCTTGCCTTGTTCCTAGGCTTAATAGGTGCTCAGTTTATGTGAATTCTTTTCTCCTTCTCCCTTTCAAAACGTTACATTGCAGATTGTGAATGGGGACATCTATGGCCTGATGTTTCAACCTTTGTGGGAACAGGAATTAAAATAAGTAACTGGGGCCGGCCCGGTGGCAAAGCAGTTAAATGTGCGTGCTCCGCTGCAGTGGCCTGGTGTTGGCCGGTTCGGATCCTGGGCGCGCACCGAGGCACTGCTTGTTAAGCCATGCTGTGGCGGCGTCCCATATAAAGTAGAGGAAGATGGGCATGGATGTTAGCCTGGGGCCAGTCTTCCTCAGCAAAAAAAAAAGGAGGATTGGCTACAGATGTTAGCTCAGGGCTAATCTTCCTCACAAAAAAAAAAGAGAGAGATAAGTAAATGGCAATTGTCCATATGCACAGATGCTCCCACTGTCCCCCTAAAGACTTCCATGGACAGGAGAGGGGGGTGCTGAAGATGGAAGTGATAGAACAAAATTAGTTTCAGTATAATGAGATCTACCAGTGGTATAGGCTGAATTGTGTCCCCTGCAAATTTATATGCTGAAGTCCTAACCCCCAGTATTTCAGCATGTGACTGTATTTGGAGATAGGGCTTTTAAGAGGTAATTAAGTTAAAACGAGGTCATTGGGTTGGGCTCTAATCCAATATGATTGGTGTACTAAGAAGAGGCGATTAGGACCCAGATAATCAGAACAAGCATAGAGGGAAGACCATGTAACCACACAGGGAGAAGACAGCCGTCTACAAGCCATGGAGAGAGGCCCCAGAAGAAACCAGAACTGTGAGAAATTGTGAAAGGCCAGAATCGTAAGAAAATAAATTTTTGTTTAATTTAAATTTAAGCCACCCTGTCTGTGGACTTTGTTACAGCATCCTTAGCAAACTAATACAACCAGGAACCCGTGGCCTGTATTTCTGTAACTATAAAATTAAGGTCAGCGGTAGGGGGAGAAAGCTGAAATATTTAGGTCAGGAGGGAACCAGAGTTTAGAAACACAAAGGGGGATTCTTGGGCAAAATAAGTTGTTCAATGGCCAGTGAGTAGTCTGACTGACTGTCCTGGTTACAAAACGTAGGCTAAGCAATTGAAGGCGAGACATGCTTTGACTTGAAGCTGACAGGCTGGTGTCAGTCACGCCTCTGAATAATGCCTTTTCAGCAGCTGCTGAGAATTATCTCTGCCTTTTAATCCTCTCATTTCAGAGTTGTTTCAGGCAGATTATTCCTAAAAACCTCATGTAATTAATATCAATTATTTAGATTGGCTGCTTTAGTCAGTGTCAGATTTTTCAGCACAGGACAAGATGCTATTACTATTATTACTGTTAATTACTGTGTCGAAAAGCCCGTATGACAATTGGTCTTAGAATGAGAAAATCGAGGTTTAATTATAGCAAAAGTTTGTGAACAGGAAAACTTGGAAGTGGAATCACCGTTCTTTACTAAATAGGTTACCTTCTGGTAGTTCCTTGGGCTACAAGATGTGGCGTTTGGAGATAAACTGCCCGGTTTGACTCCCAGCTTTGTCCCATATTAGATGCATAAACTTGGCTGCAAATTGCTCTCTGTGCCTGTTTTGGGGTTAATGTGAAGGTCACTTCATGAGGTTGCTGTGAAGTTTAGATGAGTTAATACGTGTAAAGCCCCCAGAACAAGTGCTGGCACGTAGTAATTTCCAAACACAAGAGAGATCTCATTATTAATATAGTTATTATTACATTCAAGCAAGTATTCCAAGGGGCAACAGTGCAGTGTGGTAGACAAAGAGTCAGGCCAACTGAGACCTGCATCTCAGCTCTGTCTCTCACAGTGACTCTGAGCAAGGAACTTGAGTTCTCAGAGTCTTAGTTCCCTACCGCACTGGAGGGCCAGGAGTGTGACGAATATTAACTGCTCATATTTACTGAGTGCATACAACTACCCAAGTACTGTGCTGATAACTTTACTGCATCAACTAAGTTATCACTCTCTTCAAATTTACGTGATAGGTACTGTTATTATTTTCATTTCTTAGGCAAAGAGAATAAGGACTGGAGAAAGTGAGCGATTGGCTTGGGGTCACTGACTGAGCTTCTCACTGGCACTGCCCAGCATTCTGACTCCAAAGCTCAAGCATTGTGCCTAAAGCACCTGATGCAGTGTGGGTCTCATAGGAGGTGGTTAATAACTGTGTTTTATTTGGGTTTTAAACTGAGGGCAAATCGCTCACTTCCTTGAGACTGCATCCTGTAGGAGCGAGCTGCTTCATATTTAAAGAGGAAGAGTCGATGCAAATAGAAAGTGGCAGAGCTCATCAATATTAATAACTGTCCTTGATCTTATCAAGGATTGCCCAACTTCCATCCAGACTGTTATCTGATTGCTGGCTCTTGAGCCCTGTTCTTTTGGAACTGAAATTTACTTATACTTTTGCTAAGACTTCTCATTAGAGTGAATGAATGACATATTGCTCACTTATTTATACACATGCTGATCACAGTTGGAAAAAAATGGGCTTTAGTAATTATAGTCAATTAAAATAACTCTAATGGAAGCCTATTTCCTCAGAGTGACCTGTGCTACATATACCGCCTGCGTGAAGGTTCTGTTTGCTTTGGAATTACATTGCTCTCTGCTGGTACAGTCATCCATTCTTTCGTGGAACAAATATTTATTGAGTTGGTACTATGTATTAGAGGCTGTTCTTGGTTCTGGGAGCATAGCAGTGACAAAAACATTAAAACAACCTTGCCCTAATAGAGATAACATTCTAGAGGAAAGAGATAGACAGTAAACAAATGAGTGATTAAAATATGTACACCATGCCAAAAAGTTATAAGTACTTTGGAAAGGCAGCGTGTTGTAACAGTTGGGTGCAGAGTCTCGAGCCAGACTCCTTGACTTTATTCCCAGCTCTGTCTCTTGCCAACTGTATGACCTTGGGCAAGTTATTAACTTCTCTGTGCCTCCAGTTTTTCATCTGTATAATGTGGGTAATAATAACAATATCTATCTCATAGGGTTATATGAAACTTAAATGAGTTAAAATTTGTAATGGTACCTAAAAGAGTATATGAGTGTATTATATATAAATGTTTGATAAATGTGGGGAAAAATTAACCAAGGAAGGAGATAGTGAGTGTTAAAGGGGACGTTATACAATTTGTAATGGAGAGTCACTAAGAAGGGACTCTTTAGCAGTGAAGGAGCTGTGGGAGAAATGCTTTCTAAGCAGAGGGAATCAGAAGAGCCAGTACTCTGACATGGAAATCTGCCAGACATGTTTGAATAATAGCATGGATATGGGATGTAAGAGAAAAGGAAAAATCAAAGATGGCTGCAAGGATTTTGGCCTAAAGAGGAAGAATTGAGCTGAAAAAATTGGGATGCAGCAGGTTTAGGATGGGAGGAAGATGAGGAGCACTGTTAAGTTTGAGGTATATTGGAAATCTTTAATGGAGACACAGAAAGGTAGTGTCAGGAGTTTGGAGTTCAAGAGAGAAGTTCGTGTTGGAAATATAAATTTTGGGGTCACTGCATATAGATGGTGTTTGAAGCTATGAGATAGTATGGGTACACCAAGCAAGTGAGATTAGATAAGGAAAAGGAGCAAGAATGAAGTCCTGGATCACCCCCAAATTAGAGATTGGAGAAAAGAGGAGAGGTCAGCTAAGGCCACTGAGAAATGACCAGTATAATGGGAAGAAAACCAAGAAAGTAGTGTTCTGGAAGCAAAGTGAAGGGGAAAATAGTGAATGAATTAGGAGGGAATGATCTACTTCCCTAAATGCTGCTGACGAATCAAGTAAAATTGAGGTTGGCCATTGGAGTTAACAGTGTAGAGGTTATTGGTGGCCTTGAGAAGCATGGTTTTGGCAGAGTGGTAGGGGCAGATACCTCACTGAATTTAAGACATTTATTTTAAGAGATAATTGGAGAGAGGAATTAGAGACAATAATTGTAGGCAGCTCCTTCAAAAAGTGTTGCTGCTATAGTAAGAGGTAGGAAGGCAGAGTGTGAATGCTAAAGAGTGGTTATATCTGGTGTTGGAGAACTTCTCCTATGGTTGCATCACTTTTGTCAACGAAGTAAGAATCAAGAAGATAAGCTGAGAGGAAGAGTTAGGGAGAAGATGCTGGAGGTCTGAAGAAAAGAGTGAAAGCACAAAATTATTCTCCTGCAGAGCGAGAGAGTGAGTAGACCAAGGATTTGGCATTAGATTACTGGGTACTGTTAAGAGCCCACTTGAAGCCCATGTCTATATATTTAAAGTGGTACAAGTCAGCGCGTTTGCGTGTTTTCCCACAGCCATGTTCTATAGTCAGGATACATGTATGAAGTAGGCAGAGAGTTCAACTTAACTAGGGTTCTGGGTTTTGCTAATTGTATGTGATGAAAGGGAAGATGAGCAAGGGAATTAAGGGTATGTGTAAGGAGTGATTTTTAATGAAAAACAATGGAATTTAAAATGGAAAAGAGAGAAAAAAGAACATCAGGAAGAGAGACAGTGTAAAGGTGTGGTCAAGATTTTATCGAAGTCAAGCTACATTAAAGAATTATCTGGAATGAAAAGAGAGGGTGGTCAGAGAGTGGAGTGCATAGAACTATGATTGTGGAGGGGTTGTGGTTATTGGTAATGACTGGGTCTAGATTATGAACATGGAAATAGGTGGCTGAGGTATAGCAGAGAACAAAATCAACGGAGAAAAAAGCACAAGGAGTTGAGATGCTGAGGTGTTGGAAGGGTCACTACATGTGTATCAAAATTATCAATTAATAAGAGTAGTGTTGGAGATGACAGCCTGGAGGAAAAAAATCTTCCAGAAACTAAGGGGAATGACACAGGGTTCAGGAAATGACAAACAAGAAGGAGTTGTTCTTGACAAAATCTGATGTCAAGAGATTCAAATCTGGAGGCTTTAGAAGGAGAAGGAAGGGATGGATTGAGAATGGTCTGGAAGGACAGAGAGGACCAAGGAGGATGCTCAGCAGTACTAGGGCTATGGGAGAAACACAGCCACCGCTTAAGAGGGCTTCAAGGAAAGCAGTTCTCAGGGGAGACTCTGGTTCTAGTTAGAGTGAGAAGTTCAAGAGGAAATTCAGAGAAAAGTTCAAAGGTATAGGAGATTTAGCTGCCTGTGGACTTGGAATTCTAAGGAGTTCAATGGGAGGGTTTCAGAAGTTGGGGAGTGGTGGGACCAGGGAATGGAAGAGGGGACATGCAGAATGTTATGGGTATTGGAGTGAGGGAGGCGAGGGTGACCTGTAATTTTGGAGTTACTTATAAACAGAAATATGGGGCAACAATAGGTTAATCCTAATGTACTCAAGATAGATGATAGTGAATATTGGAGGTAGACAGGTTTGTAGGCTGGGACTCCTAGATCTCCACGGATGGAGGCCCAGAGGTGAGGAAAGTGTGGTCTTAGTCCGTTGGCACCCAGATCACCCTTGATCACTGGTGGGGAGGGGTGGATTTACTTAGTGTGCAGGGTGCCCCTCTGACAACTGTGAATGGAACTGAGGAGGTTTGGGGCAGCTGGGCATCGCTCTGTGCCCACAGGCCCCTGTTAATACTCATCAGCGAAGTGTGAATCAATTCATGCAAAGCTGCAGGGATTAATGGAGTTGGGCACCCATTGACCTACCTGCTGGTGGTTTGGAGGCTGAAAGTTTTCACACTGTGGTTAAATAGACTTCACAGCTGGCCGTGTTGTAGTGAGGACTCTTTATGGAGGAGAAGTGCCACTGGCAATCAATCAAAAGCAGAAGTCTGTGGTGTCAGGGATGTGTTTAAACAGATCCCTTGGGCGGGGCCGCAGGAAAATAAAAACTCTTCTCGCAGCAAAATCTCACGGGCTTCAAGGTTTCACATATGCCTCAGGGCCTGAATTCCTCTGGTCTCCCCAAACCCCAGGTTCAGGAGATATTGCAATGCCGTTCATTCTTGTGTTTCTCCTTGTTGACTCTTCGCCAATCCCTTCTGAGAGAGCAAATAGCTGAATCCAAGCAAGTTGCAGTGTCCTGTGTTTACTGTTCATGCTAATTTGGCTCTGCTGCCAAGTGTGTGCAATTCCTGGTGCTCTGCAGGATAGAAATACATAGGTGGATGGACAGGTAGATGACAAGTGGAATCATCAGGCAGGCTATGCTGTCGGGCTATAAGTAGGAGGAGAGCTGATGCAGAACACTGACAGGCAGTGAAGAAAGAAAAGTGACAGAGGATGAATTCCCTAAAGGACCATTAGCACACCACGAAAACATACCCTAGTGGAGCAACAGCCCTGAGTTCTAAAGACAATTCTCAATTAAGTCCTCAGATGGTTTGCTGCTAAGAGTTGATGAATTGGTTTATTCCCCAATGCTATCTGCAAAGTACCTTCAAACACCCACGTCTCCATCTGTTTCATTAATAAATTAACTTAAATCCATAAAATTAGCAAAGAAACAGCAATTGGTCTGTGACAAGTGACCAGAATTCATTCCTGGGGTATCTTTCATAGAAGCCTCTATTGGGGTCAAAGCTGAAGAATCAAAGGTATTTTCAAAGATAAATTTTGTTTTGAGTTCCCACTTTTTTTCAGTACATAAAATGTGAGTAAAAGACAAGGATTAGAGGAAAAATAAGTTGATTGTATTGTATTTTCTTGTCATACTCAAAAGGTAACACGGACTCCAACAGGACACCGGCCCAAAGACAGCTTTGCACTGGGAGATGCGGTTTCACATGGAAATTCTTACAAAATAATCCCTGGTCAGTTTCTCCTTATCTTATAAAAATATGAATGAGTGCAGATCAAGTCTGAGCTACATTTTCTATGTTGTGACCTGGATTTGGATGAGAGTCAAACCCAAGAGTAATAGGCATTGTTGGGGGACCCTTGTCCTCTGTCTTCCATAGGAGGGGAATTTTGTCTCACTCTCCAAAAGGGAAAAGTGGCTGCTTTTGTTGGTCCTGCCAAGTGAAATAAAATGAAAAAGGAGAAATGATTGCAGGATTTGCCAAAATAGAGCTCTTTGGTGACCTTAGCAAGAGAAAATTTTATGGAGTGGTAGGGACTGAAGTCAGATGGGGGTGGATTGAAAAGTATGGGAAAGGAAGAATTGGAGACAGCACGTATAAACAACCCTGGAGAAGTCTGGCTATTAAAAAGAGGAGAAATGAAGCAATCGCTTGGGTGGGGAAGAGCTATGGTCTTTGGCGAGGCATGGTTACACTGAGATACTGGAGCTCATTTGTGTGCGGGTGGGAGGAATCCAGAAGGCCAACGATGAAAAAGTGATGATGTGGGAGAGAGGGGGAGAAATGGAGGAAGGAAATCTTTCAGAAGGTGAGAGGATAGGGATCCCTTCAATAGGAGGAAGAACACAATGACAAAGGAGGAAAGAAGAAAATGAGAGAGTGGTAGGACTTAGCCATCCCAGTTGCTTCCCAGCTAAGACAGTGCAGAGCTGTTGATAAATTTTTGTGAATATTTATACACAGAGAGATATTCTTTGTTGGTCTGAGCTTGATGCGTGCTTAATTCTGGGTATCTCTCATATTTGCAAGCCTTCCATTTGTTACCCAAATTTTGATTTTTTGAAAACGAGGGCGGGGTGTTTGCAAAAAACAGAAAAATGCCCTTGTGATAGAGTGTTTATTAAAAACTCTTCATTTCTTAGGAAAAAAAATATGTTGCATTTTGCATTTTCTAAGAGATCATCAAGAGAATAGGGCAGGGAGAATATTATCTCTAAAAGCTTATGCATCATCCTCTTAAAATGTTAATGTCCCATTTCCAGCTGAACAAATAAACCTCTACTATTTGGATGCAACTAGTTCTAATTAATCTGAGTGCTAGGCTTGAAAATAAAGAACTTACTTTGGATTGCAGAAAGCATCTTTCATATAGAAAAAAAAGTTAAGTCGTTATTTAAAAATTGCTCCATTAATGTGCCACGAACAAAGGACAGTTAGCTTGCAAAGACCAAACAGCTTTTATTTTTGAGCACTTTATTTTCAATGGGATTATAAACGAGATCCTCATGAAACTCTTCAAACAGCAGAACACCAGGATGAAATTCTGCCCAGCTTTGGCCACTTATTGTCCCCCAGTGCTGCTCTTGTTTTGCTTCCTTAACACAGTTGCAAATTACTGTTGATGTTGTTGATGGAAAAAGGAAGGGGCATATGGCCGCTGTTGTCTTCTATAGCTTATCACGGAAAGGAGAGTTAAAGCAAGCGGGAGAATGTTTCACTAACCAAGCTAAGACAGGCTTCAAGGAAAATATCTGAGACCGCAGTAAAGAAACCCTTTTGAGCATTGTTGTGTTAGAGGGTGACTTGGAAGATGATTCCAATGTTAAACTGGCAGTGAGAGCGAATTTGCTTCTCTTTTCTCCAACATTCTATTTCCTGATTTTGATTGAAGTAAATGTAGCAAAGGTAAGGCTATTGCTGAAGCTGTTCTACGTTTTTAGAGACTATATGTAATCGTAAACACAAAAACGCATATACCTATTCACGTAAATGTCCTTGAGAAAGATCTCTTCCTGAAAAGACCTGTAGCCTAATTTTGAGACTTGTGGTTTGGAGAAGATTGAGAAGAATTTTCCCATTATTAATGTGGAGCCAGGCCAGCTTGAGGTCAGACATTCAATCATAATTTGTAGGTGCACAGGTGGCTAAGAGGACCATACAACTTTGTTTAGCTTAACCCCTAAGCCAAGGAAATATATGCTCTTTACCCTTGGGGTGAAAAACTAGTTCTTAGGATGAAATGATACCCTCATTCCAAATTGCCCTTGTATATCCTCAAAGGAACACACAAGTATCTGAATATGAATCAGCTCCTCCTATACACATGCACATAACATTCTCTCTTATTCCTTTTCTATTATTCTCTCCATTTTGGTTCACACCCTTCCTTAGTAAACTCCTGGTACAAGTGTAGAGGAAATGGTGGTCCTCTTCCAATATTTGCTTAGGTTTTTTTGAAATGTATTCACACTCCCCTTCTCAAGAAGGCAGCCTTCCCAAGAACAACAGGGTCATTGGTACAGTCTTTTGCCTAGTCCTACTTTCATCTTTTGCTTAAGAACCTAATGTAATCAATACATAACTGGCATTTGTTGAACGCATTTTTTTTTCTGGGAAAGATTCACTGTGAGCTAATGTCTGCTGCCAATCTTCCTAGTTCTTCTGTGTGAGCCACTGCCACAGCATGGCTACTGACAGATGAGTGGTGTGTTTCCATGCCTAGGAACTGAACCTGGGTCACCAAAGCAGAGTGCACTGAACTTTAACTGCTAGGCCATCAGGGCTGGCTCTGAATGCTTTCGTAAAGTGCCATTCACTGTGCTCCCACACTTAGAGCATGGCACACATGATCTCATTTAATCCTTACAACAATCCCCTAAGGAAGACACTGCTATCACTGCCTTTTCCAGATGCACAGAGGATGTAGTTCTGCTCCCCTCAGGGTGGCCTGTGTGTCCACTGTTCTACAAGGAGTGATGCATATGTCAACCTCTGCTCCTTTGCATAGGGTCCCCCCACCCCTTTCTGATGTGCTCTCCTTGGCTCTAACCTCACTCACACCAAACCTCTTCCTTTCTGAATACCTTTCTCTGTGAAACTTCCTACCTCTGAGTCCCCCTCTCTGAACTTCAAGAGCACTGGTTCCTAAACTGATTTTGCCAGAAATTATATTCAACTGATGGTTTCCTGGAAGTCACAACTAATAAAGGCATTGCTCTGCTTAAAGAGGCTGTTACTCTACTCTCCCAGAGGGAGGCCACTGAGGCATTGAGGGGCTGTGGAGAGCACAGTTTGAAAGTCATTTTTTAAGACCAAGAATTCTCTAGATTTATACTCACAGACTTGTGAGATGAGTCACAAGTAATTTGTGACCAATTATATTTTAAGTATAAAGTTTGAAAATGATTTTCTCTGCCACTTTTTTTTAAAAAATGTTTTACAAATTCGAATAGATGTGGAGGTATATGCCTTACACGTGTTTTTGTTTTATTTTGCAAAGTCAGAGACCATGTCCTGCTTCTGTCTCTTCATTGCCCTCCACACAGTGCTCTGTGTAGCAGATGCTTGCTAAGTACTCAATACTTTCTTGGAAAAGGACAGTTAGAGTCTTGGGTTTGAGGTGGACACTTGGTGCTTTTGGCTGCCCAGACTTCTCCCCTTTGGTTGATAACCGCATGCCCTCATCCCTTTGGGGAATTTCCTCTTCCTCTTGTGTGCAGTCTTGATGGGATAGCAAATCAGGGCTCTCTGCCCAAACTTAGCCAAGGAATACTCTTCTGATCTAAGCCAGGTTAACTGGGCACTCTCATGAGCAGAGTCAACACTGGCTAAGAAGAATGGCCTCTTGTAATACTTGTCAAGTAACTCCTGTCTTGACCCGAGAAATGCCTTGATTCCTATCCCTTTCTGTCCTCTTTTTTTTTCTGATTCACCAAGCTTTCGGTTATGTGTGTTCATCATTCCCATTTCAATAAATTCCTTTTTCATCTGTTATAACCAGAGACTATTCTTGTTGCTTACCACCAAAGAACCCTGACAATTAATGTAACTATCTTATATGTTCCAGCTTTAGGTGCCCCGTCAGAGACAAGTCTTCTCACAAAGTGGGAAGGACCAATAAATCCCAGAATCCAACTTGCTTTAATCCGGCTGATTTGATCTTCTCATCCCAAGATATTTGCTGGGGAATTGAAGCATTGCACAACCACGTTTCAGCAGTGTACAACCTGCACAACCATATGTGGTGGTCTGGAAAGTCCCCTCCATTGCCGAAGGCAGCTTGGATTTAATCTAAGTCATCCCTGCAGATGCAGAAGTGAGCAGGCTCAGAGAAGGTGCAAAAGAGATAGGTCCAAAATATATAGCCCAGTTGGAAGCAAATTATTTGGCCGAGCTTTAGAGCAGGAAATTTCCTACTCTGAGTAGGAAATTTCCAAAGCTAGAGGATTAGAATGGTCTTGTTATAACAGCACAGGGGAGGCAAATTGGGCCTTGGGACCCTCTATCAGCAATTTGGCAGTGATGGATTTTCCTTCTGGAGCCCTATTCCCTTACTCAACCTACCTGATTACTGTATACAGCTGGATCTGATGACTTGGCACACTGGGGAGTGCCTTGGGAGAGTGAATTAATGGACAGGCAAGTTCCTCCAAAAGATTATTTTGTTGGCCTGCGTAGCACACCCAGTGATGGCTATTAGTTAACTTGAGCACAGGCAATCTGTTCTGCTTTACTCCACTAATGAAGTCACAGCCCAGAGAGGCAGATGAGCCCATCCTGCAAGAGGACTTGTCCGAGAACTGACATTTTCCCGTTAATGAAGAGAAGAGTTTTCTGTGTGACTCAGAGAAGCTCCTGGCCTGTGGGCCATTCACCTGTACATGCAACTAGGCACAGGGTTAGGTCATGGTCTCAGGAAAGGTCTTCTAGAAGATTCTATCACACTTTCAGAGATTCTTAAGGACACTTGTCTGGAGGTGGCATCTGGGTCAGTCATGAGCTTGCCCATTTCTCTGATGGTGCCTTTTTATGCCATTACATCTGCAAATGATGTCTCTGAGACTATTTCCACTCAGGCAGGATTATCCGTTCATATGGTCAACATGCCTTGTTTCAGGCTGAGCTTCTCATGTGTGAAATGCATTGTCTTTCCCTTTAAGGAGTTTACTGCCTCAGTGACCTTTATATATGACAAAAAGCCTTTTTAATCCACCACGCTGCTGCTTTCCTAAGTGGTTTCTCCTCTGACTGGCATTATTGAACGGACTTTCTCTGTTGACAGGTGCTATTAAGACATGGTGTCTTTTGTATTGAATCAAAAATGTGCTTTTTTATTCACTTTTCTTTTATTTTTTTAAGTTTGCATTAAGTGACAATGTGTGCACTTACACAAGATAATCACATCAATGTATGTCAAGCATGACCACAGTATGTTAACACTGGATGCAGAATTCAGTTCATTTCTCCTGTTTTCTCAGATCCCAGATGGGAACAGTTTGGACTTAAAAGGTAATTGGAATAAGCCCTCCAAAATTCCTCCTAGGACTCTGAGGACCAGGATTGGATGATGCAGTATTTGGCTTCCAGATTATTTGAGTGTTTTGGTGGGTGAGTATTTGTGAGGAGCCTTTGTTCCAAGCCCTAGTTTAACATAAAGACGATTGTTATCCGATCCTGGAACAGAACAGAGAAAACACCAGTGAATACTAAAGGCAATTGTGCTTTCTGCCTATGGTCCGTTACCACGGGCAACCAACACTCTGCAGAGGGTTATGTGTTGCAGAGGGTGCTAACAGCTTTTTAAAAATTAATTTAGTGCAAACAATTAGAATTTGTGACCTGGGTGTACCGTTCACTCCTTGTGTAACTTTGGACAAGTCATTTCATTTCTCCAAGATGACATAGCTTGTCAGCTGGCAGGAAGTTCAAGTAATATAATACATGTAAAAGAACACTGTAAAATTTAAAGATCTAAGTATAGGTTATTTTTAATACTATCATTTACACCCTATGTTAGTTAAAAGAAAATGGATTTGTATCTCTCAGGTGGGCTTCTTTTCACTAACTTTTGTTGACAACCTCTTGCATGGCAGGCCCTATGCTAGGCTTTGGACACTTGATATTTTTTTTTTCCTGGAAAATGATGAGATAGGCATTATTATCTCTATTTTTAAATTGGGGAATCTGATGATCTGAGAGAGAAAGTGGGTCGCTCATGGTCACACAGCTTGCAAGTGACAGAGCTGGGACTGAACACAGGCATCTCTGACCCTAAAGTCTAAGGTTTCTTTATTTTATATTATTTTTTTGCCCCTCACTTTTTTTAACGTGAAAAACACGTCATCCAGACATGCAAACAATTGTCCCTGGCAGTCCCCTACAGGCCTCTTGTGATCTTGCTGGATTTGATGAGCAGGGACTGAGGCAGCGTCACCTCCTTATTTCATTCGCTCAGAAGAGCCAAAAACACCACCCTGTGACAGTATTAAGGATAATGCTGCCATAATAATGAAGGCAGCAATCAAAAGCAGACACATTATCAAAAAAATTATCACTTTTAACAACGAATTGTGACTAATTAGACTTTGCATGGGAAATCAAACGAAAATGTATGAAGACTCAATTTTCCGTAGAGTTGACAGTCTGACCTTTTTAGGAGTGGGAACAAAATTATTTTTAATTAACATGACTCATCATTTCCTGTCATTTTGAGGTAATTGGCTTTGTCTACAAAGAGGTGGTGGAGTGCTGCTCCGAGCTCCGTGTCTACCACAGCGAGCTTTAGAGGCAGGGGCCACTCTGGCTGGGGGATTCCCCGCCTCAAAATCATACAGGGCGAGCTCAAGGTCCCATTTGTCTCTTTTCTTCTTGTCCTTTTTTGGCCGTGCTTCTTTCCGAGGCTAAATGGAACTCTTTATTTGTAGTTTCGCTAGTATCCATTCCTAGATACTGCTGCTTTTGTCAGCATGAAATTTCAACCTTCAGTGCACAGACAAGATATAAAGCAGGATCTGTTCCTTCTCTTGTCTCCACTTGGGATGACACTGTCTTGCCAAATGTTTATGAGCTCTATCTCCTTCTTTCGTAGTCTGTCCCCCTATTCTTCAGGAACCAAGGAGGAGCCAGCCCTAGATTCCCCTCCCTCTGAGTGCCAACAAGGATGGGAAGCAACATTCTCTGCTCTATGCCCACGAGTATAATTGCCAGGGACTTGTGAAACTACAGTCTGGTAGGCTCTCCTTGATCCAAGCATCCTGTCTCAATCCCAGTCCTGAAATAGCTTTTACAGGGAGACCAAACTGGGGCCGTTTCCTTGGCCCTGTTTTGCCTGTTCTCTCAGATCCTGGGGTAATTCTGAAGAGTGGTGTGACCACAGAACAAATACGGTTCTTTCCTGCTGATAGCCAACCACTCTCCCAGCATACCTTATGTATTATTAGGATCAAAGATTCTCCCTCGACTGCCACTAGGGCAATAGGAAGGGATGAAATGGGTAAATGGATCAAAAAGTACCATTCTATCACAGTTAGATTTCCTACCTGAGTCAGCCTGGGGCAAGGTGTGGGGAACTTTTCTTCCTTGTCTTTAATTCTTGATTCTTGGAGATTTGTTGGAGTAATGCTCCCACTTTCTCAGCCCAGGGCTTCAGAGCTGTAACCCCATCTTGCTCTTCTGATCTTACGTTCTTTGACTTTTTGCTTTATTTAAATATTTATTTACTTTTAATCATACAAGAAGAATATGAATATATGTCCTTATTAAAAATTCAAACAATTTCAGACAAGTCAACTTTCCTTTACCTAATAAAGGAAAATTCCCCTTGACTTCAACTCATATCCCCTTCCAGATGAGCCATTATTTTCAACTTGGTACATATACTTTCATACCTTTCTCTATGCTTTTATATACTCGTATAGTTATAGATAGGAGTATGGAATTTTGTATATTTGTGTTTGCTTATAGAAATGTAGGTATTGTTCTGGAACTTGAGTTTTTAAATTTGACAATATATCTGAAAGATTTTCCCACATCAGTACACATAAAGCTAACTCATTTTTAAACTGCTGCAGTGTGTTCAACCACAATTTTGATTCACCTATTTCCCCTATTTGGACATTTTGATTGTTTTTGAGTTTTTGCCATTGCAAGCAAGGCTGAAGTGTATATACATCTTTGTGCACATGTGTAAATTTTTGGGCAAATATTTCTTGGGTATATGCTAAAAAGTGGAATTGAATTAAGATTACCTACATCTTAAATTTTAATAGGTATTGCCAGATTGTTCTCTAAAACAACTGAATACGTTGATACTCCTACTAGCAGTGTACAAGATTATCTGCATCTTCACACTCTTACCAATACTTGATATTACCAAACATTTAAAGATTTTGTCAATCTAGTAGGTGAGAAGTGGTCTCATTAACGCATTAATTTCATTTTCCTGATGATTAATAAGATTGAGCATATTTTCATAGCTCCTTGGCCACTCTGATTTCTTTTTCTGTGAATTACTTATATCTTTTGTTCATATTCCTATAGGTTCCTTCTGATGGCTGATACCTGCCTTAAGTGCTCCAGCCTCTGGTTGACCGCAATCTGTAATTGACAGCATGTATAAGGGCATGGGATTTGAAGTCAGCCATACCTAGATTTAAATTCCAATCGCTCCCCTGCCTAGATGTGTGACTGTAGCAAGTTACACACTTATGCTCGATCTTCTGCTTTCCTGTCTAGAACATGGGGGGAATAATGCCTACCTTGCAAGGTGTATTTGTGTATGTGTGCACACATGTGTTAAGATGAAGATATATGTGAAATAGCCAGTAGACCATTTTCATCTACCCAAAGGAATGATCAGTTCTGCTCATTTTGTATCACATTCTTTCCAGGTTCCAAGCGTGGGCTCCTGCCCCTGGATTTGGTTTTACCCTATACCTCCAGCAATAAGGGCAGCTGACTCACATATTTTAAGAAAATCCTGGGGCTAAAGCTGATGCAGTTTGGTCTCTGTATAATCGCTTAGTTCCTCTGCTTGGATTCTGAACCTGAGGTTTGGTTGGCCCTCTGAAGTCACCATGTCTGCATGTATCTTTCCTCCATACGTACCCACCCCCATCGTGCTCTCTGTCTGAATGTCACTCTGGGCACTGGCTGTCATCTCGGCCTGACTCCCCAGTCCTCCCCTCTTCCTTTGCTCCTTCATTGACAGAGCCAAGACTTGGCCCGCACGTTTTCAGATTCCTGAGCCCATGCCCTTACCCAGTGCTAATAGCTCTACAAATTTCATTCTTGGATCTCTGACTTAATCTCTCTAAGCCTCAGCTTCCTTGTCTGTCCACAGAAATAAGAATGCCAAATTCACCCTCCTATCGTGGGGATTCAGATGTCTGCTTAGCACAGTGTCACGTTCCCCCCTTGTCTTCTTGTCTCCCTCACAAATCATCACCAAAATAGCTTTTACTTTGTTTGTTTTATTGTAATTTCTTTGTACAGTAAATCCTCATACACAGTGCCTTTTATTAAGATTCAGTGGGCATTTGGCTGGCTTCCTTCTAAGAAACACAACCAGAGGTAAAACATTAAAACGATGATGAATAATTCTGATGAAAACTGAAGTTATGTTTGCTAACCACAGTCTCACATTATGGCTTTGGCTAAACGTGAAATGACCCATTAAAAATTAGTTACTGGCAGGGCCGGCCCAGTGGTGCAGGCGGTTAAGTGCGCATGCTCCGCTGCAGCAGCCCTGGGTTCGCCGGTTCAGATCCTGGGTGTGCACCGACGCACCGCTTGTCAAGCCATGCTGTGGCAGCGTCTCATGTAAAGTAGAGGAAGATGGACATGGATGTTAGCCCAGGGCCAATCTTCCTCAGCAAAAAGAGGAGGATTGGCAGATGTTAGCTCAGGGCTGATCTTCGTCACCAAAAAAAAAAAAAATTTAGTTACTGGGATTTGGGGAATGAGATTTTTGTGGAGATTATTAATTTTCCAGAGGGACATATTCCCGGGCTAGATGAGCAATGTCCCTGGTCACGCTGGCTGGCCTTTTGCATGTCATTGCATCTTTGCCCATAAAAGAGCAGGGCCAAGGGCAAGGGGAAGGGTGACTTGACTTTAAAAGATGAAAAAACTCTAGGCTCCAACGAGGTCGATGAAATCTGACCAATGAAAGTTTTACGTGAGATCCAGGGAAGTTGGCACCACTGTTTTGTAAAGGAATTGATGGCATCATATCCAGCAGGAGGGAATGCAATTGTGTAGTAGGTCAGGTGTCCAGGAAAGATGGTGGGAGGGATAGGGAGGAAGCCTGGGCATGTCTCTATAGGAGCGCAAGCAAATACTTCTTTCCCCTTCCACTCTGTGCCTCTTCAGACAGGTTTGTCATAATAGGGAAATGGAGCCAGCCTAACAAACTAGCAACCAAATAGCTTGTTTGGTTGTTTAAAAATCAATGTTGCCCTTTTTGCTCTGAATTTTCCAGTTACTTTGATGGCTTCTCAGCCAGAACAAAAATGGTGAAAGGGAGGTCAAGAAAAATAATAAATTTTGAGGAGTCTTATTTTGGTCAATTTTACTTTAGAGGATAAAGGATTTCATTTTTCACTCTGTTAAGACTGTGTTTTTCTGAATTAATTTGGTCCTGGAGTACATGCTAGCTAAATGTTTGTTAATGACGTGTGAGCTTGAAAATGATCCCCATTGGATCTCTGCTCCTCAGTACTCGTTTTCGCCTTGTCTTCCTGTCTCTCTAGCTGTCCTAAAGACAGTCTTGTTGTGTGTGTGTGTCTGTGTGTGTCTGTGTTTTCTTAATTGTAGTTTCTTTCCAGCTGGAATCCAGCCTTTCCTTTCACTTGGTGAAAAGCATCCACAAATATGTTGTAGAGGATGTGCTAATTAATGGATGTCCAAACATCTGGGGAGAAACAAGCAAAGTTACAGTTAACACGCAATAAACAAATACAGGAAAGGCGGACACTTTGAGCACATCAAAGAGACTACTTGGAGGAATGCATCGTAAACTCTCTCTGCACCTGTTTACTAGCACAGTTTCATTCGGGAGGGAAGACCATTTTGTCTCACTCTGCGTCTCAACTTAATGCCTGATACTATACACTTAAATCATTCTATATTCAGCAGGCAGGGGCTCTCGGGAAGGAGAGGAGTGATGATTCTGTTGGCAATTCACAGACACTGAGGATTTTAGTGAAGAAGCTCTTCTCTGTTCCTCTTGGGGATGTGTATGCACATGTGTGGATTAAAAGGTTGTTTCAGCCCTCACCTTTCAGCCAGCCTGAAAGCATTCTTTCTCATTCCGAATTCTCCTTGCTCTAGTTAGCTCTATGCACCAGCAGGTCTACACAAGCAGTACTACAATAAAAAATAATAAGAGCTAACATGTATTGAGTGCCTGCTGAGTGCCAGACCGTCTTCTAAGGGCTTTATGTACGTTATTCCATTTACCCCACAGTATCCTTATGAGTTAGGTGTGGTTACTCTCCCCATTTTACAGAGGAGAAAACTAAGAGAGACAGAGGTCACGTAACTTGCTCAACATTAGACAGCTATTTATGACATGGCTGCTGTTCATAGTTCTTGCCCAAGCTTCGCTTGCTAATTGATAACTTGTTTCACATTTTATCCAGTGTGTTTCCTGACTCTGGACTCTCTCTCTTGTTTTGATCTTGTTTCTGCCGCTGTTAACTTTTTTATCACGAGATCTATCTAGTTCGTGACTCTCAGGTCTCTCTTAAAAAATCTAGCTTATATTCATCACAACAACTCTCCCCATCATGGGCTGCCTCAGCCGTTTATCTGTGCTAGTCAGCCTTCACAATGAAGACGAACTCCAGCCCTTGAGCCTGTACTCCTCCAAGTCTTCTCTGTTCTCCAGAAGTGGGAAGGATTCCTACCTGTTATGTTTTTAAGTATTTCAGTAATGGAAAAGTTAAGTTCACCAATGGTGCCAATTCTTAATCACCATTGGTGTTTAAATTTTTGGTAATCCTTGCTGCCTCAAGTACAACTCTCAAGTTCCTTAACTTGCATGCAATACTGTGCCCATTTGGTTTTGGTTCACAGCTCTAGCCTCATTGCACACCTTCTCCTTGCACCCCAGTTTCTAGTTCTAGCCCTTATTTATTGCTGGCAGTTTCCCAGATGTTCTTCCCTGGCTTTTTCTCCTCCTCTGTTGATGCTCTAAATGTGAGAGTACCCCCCATTTGTGTTCTATGCTCTCAATCCATTCAATCCTATGACTTAAATATTGTCTACTTTTAACAACTCCCAAATATACGTCTCTAGCCCTAATCTTACCCTGGAAAACAAACTAGTATATCCAACTGTCTCCATTTTTTTTTTTTTTTTGTCCCCCTGGGTTATCTAAAACCATTGTGTTGTGCACAGAAGTATTCAGTGGAGAGGGTTAAAAGGGTTAATGTACAGCCAGAGTTCTGATGGACAAGCTATATGCCCAGCATGGGGCTGCACCTGGAGAAGGAAGGGGTACCTTTTATCTCACCAAACAGCATTGACATCCTACCAAGTTGTAAACTCATGGAGCTGTGTCCCCCAATAAGGGCATTGGTTTTTAATACACATGAAGGCAAATTAGCCTAGACCTTCTTCTACATTTTAAAGAAAGCTCCATGAGAGCAGGGTCCTTGCTGGTCTTGTTTGCAATTGTTTTCTCAGCACTCAGGAGAGTGCCTGGAACACAAGAGGTGTTCAGTCATATTTGGGAAATAAATGATAGAAAAAATATTCCTTCTTCCAAAATTTGTTGCTCTACTTTAGATAAGTTTAACTAACAATGGAACTAACTAGGTGTTAAAAATTAGGAGTCAGAAAAATGATTTAACATTCAGAAAATCAAAAATCATTAATTGAGAATAATAATGATAATAATAGCCAAATTTATTGAACATTTACTATGTGGTAGGCACATTTAAGTTAAATCATCATATAAACCCTATAAGGAAGACGCTAGTATTATCTCCATCTTACAGATGGGGAAACAGAGACACACAGAGTCTATGTAACTTCAGCAAGATTATGTGGCTACAATAGTGTTAAACAGAATAGGGATGTTACAAACTACATCTGAAGAAACAAGGGCTTGAAGAATTGGAAGTCTCATGACCAGAGTGGCTGACTGGAGTACCATGGCTTGGGACAGGTCTATAGACAGGTGTTGATTCATGTAGCTATAGGATGGCATTCAAGGCCCTTTCATAGAACAACTACATGATTTAATATCTAACCTGGGATATTTTTTATAATAGAATGGGTTAATGGGAATAAATTGGGCCTCAACTGAGCCAATTGAGACACATGGGAACACTAATTCTCTCCTCCTGGTTTGTGTGGCATGGGCTCTGGCCACACTAAGCATCTTGTTCTACATTAACTCATGTGTTTTCCACTTTTCAGACTGACTTTGATCACCTGATGTCTTGGCAAGCACACAGGAAACACATTTTGAGTTGGATTGATTACCTACTGACCATTCTGACATTGAATTATCTCATTCAGGATGCATTATGATATGATATTATGATATTGCAGGGGCACTTTGTCGACATTTTTTTTAACAATTTTATAGTAATGTAAATAGTACTGACTAAACAAAATCAAAAACAACAACAGAAAAAAACTAGATAAGTGAGTTAAGTTTCTTGTTCTGATAGACTTGTTTTACTGGGAGGAATTTACTTAACAGTCTGGGTATCCTTGTCTTTGTTTTAAAAATGAATGAATCATCATTAGGGATCCTAAAGGTCTCCTTCTATTACTCACTTTCTAAAGTATACCTGTCAAGCCTACCTTAAAAGAATCTCAAAATGTTGTCCACAACCATTGTCTTCTTTGCAAACCAAGACCATGTGATGGGATGTGTTTGCGAGAGAATTAAAACGAGATGCTTCCCATCTATCAAGACATCAGAGGAAGTAGAAAACGAGGAGTGTTGAGATGTGTTGCTTTTCCATAAAGTTGTTACAATTACATGACAATAATGACAAAAAAGAATATCATCCATTTGAAATGGCTATTTTCTTTTTTAAAAATAAACTTTTTGTTTTAGAACAATTTCAGATTTACATAATTCTTGTGAAGATAGTACAGAGAGTTCTTATAAACCCTATACTCAGTTTCCATTCTTATTAACATCTTACATGAATATGGTACACAATTCATAAACCAATATTGATGCATTATTGTTAATGTTCTTCTATAGCTAAAGTCCCCACCCCCGGCTACTTTCAAGATATCCTCTTCTTTGGTTTTCTGCAGTTTAAATATGATATACATAGACATAGTCTTTTGGTATTTATTCTGCTTGGTGTTCTCTGAGCTTCCTGGATCTGTGATTTGGTGTCTGTCATTAACTTTGGAAAGTTCTCCACCAGTGTTAGTTTATATATTTCTTCTGCTCCATTCTCTCCTTCTTGTTCTGGTATTATAATTATGTATATATATTACATTTTTTGAAATTATTTCACTGTTATTAAATGGTCTGTTCTTTTTTTCTTTAACTATTTTTTCTCTTTCCATTTTAGTTTGGGAAGTTTCTATTGACCTGTCTTTGAACTCACTGATTTTTTGCTTTAACTGTGACAAGTCAACTGATGAGCCCACAAAAAGCATTATTTATTTATGTTACAGTGGTATTTTTTTTATTTCCACCCTTTCTTTTTGATTTGTTCCTAGAGTTTTCATCTTTTTACTTACTTTACTCACCTGTTCTCTTGTGTGGTCTACTTTTTCTACTAAAGCCCTTAACATATTAATCATAATGATTTTAAATTCCCTGTGTTATAATTTCAGCATCTGTACCATATCTGAGATGAGTGTTGATGAACAGCATCTTCAGATTGTGTTTTTTCTTGCCTTTTGACATGCTTTGTAACTGTTTGTTGAAAGCTGGACTTGATGTATGAGGTAATAGGAACTGAGATAAATAGGCCTTTAGGGTGAAATTTTATGTTAACTTGACTAGGAGTTGATCTTTGTTTAATGTGTTTTTTTTTTTTTTTTTTTTGTAGCTGTAGGTGCCAGAGGCTTCAAATTTCTCTGGTGGTCTTATTTTTGTCCCCCCCTTTGCTTTGGCTTTCTAGAGTATTTGTCCTCAGAGAAAGTCTGTCTTGCAGTTATTTTGGCTATAATCTGTAGAACTATTACGGTACTAGAGCCACGTTGATCTTGTAATAAGGCATGGGGAAAGGGGAGTGCTCTATAAACGCCACTTAAATCTTTATCTTGTAGTGGCCCTGCCTCTCTGGTCTGTGACTTTCAGAAATATTTCTTCTTTTAGAGCAACCTTTTCCCCTTTGATGAGAAAGGAAGGCTAGAGAAGACTAGAGTGAGAGGAATGCCTTTCCCCCAAGGTTGTGAGACAGGGTTCTATTAAAATCTTTCCCCTTAAGAGTATTCTTTTGTCATAGGAAAGGCTCTGGGCATATTCCACAAGGATTATTGTTTCTCTCCACTTGCCAGTGCCAGAAGGAGATCTTTCTAGACTGTCACTGTGTGAAGATTCCTGAAGATTCTTGGAGGTAAGTCTCATAAATGTGTGGGAGCCTCCCTAAGGCAGCAACCCCAGAGGTTGTCACTCTTAATTAGGCCACACTCACCCTCCAATAATTCATCAAAATGATCATTTAAGTGTTTCCATCACTTTATGCTTTCGGTGGTCTCTGCTCTACGTAAGAAAATCTTGACTGCCACTCTTTAAATTCACCTCTCTTTCCAGATTTTAGGCTAGTGGTTTGCCCTGAAAGCTCATTGCTCTGATGAGTCCAAGAAAGTCACTGGTTTGAAGTTTGCCCATATTTTTCTTGTAAGCATGAAAGTGATGCCTTCAAAGTTCTTTCCCTGTTACAGCTGAGATTGGAAGTCTGCGCATTTTCTCTCAAAATGAGAAACCCATATTCTGCTAGTCTCTAGGGAGGGATTAAAAAATGATGATTTTCATTTTAAAGAATTGAACCATCAGGGACAATATAGGAAAGTTCCTCACCTGGGCTGTGTCAGCCTTCTATGCCTGGAGTTAGAGAATCGTATCAATAACTTTCCTTAACTTGGTTTTGCTCTGGAGGTAGCTCTTTTTAATCGGATACTCCACAACAGAAGAAAGCAGGAGTCTTCATTGATGGGCTCTATTTAAGGATGTCACCATTATATTTGCATTTTATAATTGTTTCTCCAAAGGATGTTGTGAGCTGAATCATAGCAGAGTCATCTCTCCTCCCCACACTAGCCTCTCTATTGCGTTGAGTTGAAGAATTGTAACTAACTTTATTTCCACCCTCCAAAGGAATCCTCGGATAGCTGCAACCATAGCTTGTTGGCTGAGCTAGAATACCAGATCATTGCATTCCCCCAAGATCCTGGGTTCCAGTATCTGGTGAGGTGTCATAAACAGAACTTTAAGGAAGCAGAGGGTGGTTCAGGGATAACAATTCATACTGATTCCCCACAACTTCCTCCTCTCTACCCCCTCCAATTAAAAAAAATGATAAAACACTGTCCAGAATTTTTAAAAATCCCAAAAGGATTCTAAATGTTCACTATTGTAGCACACACATTTATACACAAAGAGATTTGAAGGTTTTCTGATTTCAATTAAGATTATTATCTCCTCTGAGTGATGGTTTCTCCTTTTTCCCCGCAGAAATCCCTTTGGCTGATCTATTTTAAAAGAGCATTAGCTAGGGATCACGAGACTTACTTGTATTGAGTCTACTTTCCCTCCAGGTCTCTTTGTCTTAAATTCTGAAGTCCCTTTTCTTATCCTGCTAAAGGTCAGCAGCTTGAAATCAAGAACATGAGTCAGTGTTACTTTTCATGTGGAAGATAAGCTCTGTGGCTTTTACAGCAAAAAAAAATGTATGATTCTAGAAATAAAATGGAAGTCAGAGAGATCATTTGGGGCTATGAAAAGTCCTTTACTATCTAAATCAGAAGACCAAGGTCACATTTCCATCATGCCCATTAGTACCTGGGTTTCATTGGTCAAATTACCAAACCGCTGAGCCTTAGTTTCCTTATCTATCAAACGGGGGTAATATTCCCTGTCCTGTCATCTGGCAAGTTATTGAGAGGTTCTAACGGCACGCATAAATATCAGGTCTTTGTGAGCCATCATGCAAATAAACGTTTGTGCTGTACTTCCCTTAGAAGCATTTGAACATGTCAGCTCATTAAATATTCTGAAACAAATCATGAATACTTGCTGGTGTGATGACATCTTCATGAACCTCTTCACGACATTCAGTGGAATGTGAGCCATGTTATAGCCCTGAAAACTGATCCTCAGTACATAATGGCGAACAGTGAGAGGACTAATGATACATCCAAAATAGTACATTTAGCTTCTTGATGGAGAATAGTCCCAAAGCAAAATGCTGCTTAGACTCATTGGTTCTTAAAGCAAGTTATGCAAGGGGAAAGTATTGAAATTCATCATTTAATAGATACATATCTGTCATAATTATGATAAGGACCCAAGTAACTACTATTAATAGGTATGAAATTCAAATCTCACTGATTAGTACTTTAAAATATTATTCCTCCACCTTATTTTTAGAAAGCTGTCTCTGTACGTTTCACCTGTTGTTACCTATTGTGCCAAGCACACCTGTGAATATCTAGTATACTCAAATGACAATGTTCTGACCCCAATTTTTAAGCACTGTTAACTCAAGGCTACAGATACGGAGTATATTTAGAATATACGTGTGTGTGTGTATTATGCAAAATATATGCATACTAAGTATGCACGTGAGTATTTCAAAATCAGTCAGTTTGACTCTAAATTTTCAACTTTTTATTTATGTATTCCCAGTCTTTAGAGACGGTTTTCTTTTCCTGCTTTCCCCACTGGAAGACCTCTCCTGATATTCAGCCTCTGGCATCTCGGCCTCACACATTCAGCCCTCACCTGGCGAATTTTAATTCTTAGATTGCAAATTTCAGACCATACTAGCAATGATCTTTGGCTAGTCAGTGCCTTAGTGCATCTTAGAATGACAGGAGGTCATTTATGTCTCTCTAGGATTTTGCCATTAAACTCTCTTCTTTACACTCTCCTCTCTCATTATGTTACTATCACAAAATATTGGTCCATCACTAAATGTTACAACTCCCACCACCACTACCAACTCATACACACATGACCGTAGTGGAAAACTGAGCTCCAGAATGGTCCATGGATTTGCTTGAAGTCACGAATACCAGTGCTGCCTTGGGACTCCAATGCCCAAGGCTTCTCAAACCTCATGTGCTTTCTTCACATTAGACGATTTTGATCTCCAACTTCTAACAGTCATTTCAGGAGAGCAAAATGTGTGGCTTGGCTTCTCCAGCCAAAGGATTAAGATATTGAGGGAGGCATAGAACGTATTTTATGTTCTCACTGACAAGTCTATCAGTATGATACTGTTCTAGGATTAAGATTTTAAGTTGGCCTCCTTTTTCATTCTCCTGAATTGTTTACTGCGACTGAGTGGGAAGATTCGAGGAGGGTTTTTATTATGGCTTCTGAAGGCCCCCTTCCTTTCATTGAGGTGTAATTTTCAAAAATATAATGTTAGAATCTTAAGTTTGGTGAGTTTTGACTATTGAATATACCTGAGTAACTGCTACTCAAAACAAGATATAGGACATTTCTACCTTCCCAGAAAATTTTCTCTTGACTTTTTCCGGTCAATCTCCATCCCAAAACCAAGGAGACGATTGCCTTCTGATGGGATATATTTTTTAGCATCTGATTTCTTTTGCATATGCATAGCATCATATTTTTGAGATTTATCCATATTATTGTGTATATCAGTAGTTGATTCATTCTTGTTGCTGAGGACTAGTCCATTGTATGAATATGCCACAATGTGTTTATTTACATACTTTTTTTGTGTGTGTGAACTTTTAAGATATACTCTCTTAGCAACTTTCAAATATCCAGTATTATTGTTAACTACAGAGTTATAGAGTTATATAAGATGTATATACCCCTTAATGGCTACTTTCAGTTTGAGGCTATTATGAACAAGGATGCTTTAAACTTTCTTGCATAAGTCTTGTATGGATACATGTTTTCATTTTTCTTGGATACAAACCCAGAATTAGAATTGTTGGCGTATAGTCTATATGTGTTCTTAACGGAAAAAAAAAATTACCAAGGCGTTTTCAAATTGGTTTCTACAGGCAATGTACGAGAGTTCTGGTTACTTCATTTCCTACACAATATTTAGTATTATCAGTCTTTTTATGTTAGCCATTCCAGAAAATATTAAAATAGTTTTTTATTGTGGTTTTAATTAGCATTTCCCTGATGACTAATTGAGTGTCTCACCATATGCTTATTGTCCATTCATACATTTTTTTGTGACTTATCTTTTTAAATCTTTTGCTCATTTTAAAAACTAGATTGATGGTCCTTTTTATTATTGATTTGTAGGAATTCTTTATGTACTCTGGATAAAATTTCCTTGTCCAGTATTATATATTGCAAACCTTTTCTTCTTGTCTGAGACTTGACAATTTATTTTCTTCATAGTGTCTTTTGAGGAGCATGTGCTTTTAACTTTGCTGAAGACCTATCAATCATATTTTTCTTTTATGATTAGTGATTTTTGTGTTCTGTTTAAAAAATTTTGCCCAAACCAAATTTGAGAAGATATTCCACTATCCACTACTTCTAGAAGATGTAGGTTTGTGACTTTTATATTTAGGTCTCTGTACCATCACAAATTAATTTTTGTACCTGGAGTGAGTTTGAAGTCAAGAGTTACACTGTTCATTTGGACATCTACTTGTGTGGCACCATTTGCTGAAAATAATATTCTTACCTCGTTTATTTGAGTTGGCACTGAATATCTCCTCTTAAGCACTGTGGGTACTCCATGAATTTTCAGAGGCATGTGGATGACTTCACGCATGCTTCAAATATTCTGAATCATGTCCCCCTGCCTTTGGATGTGTAGTTTCTTCTGCCACAACATCATGCTTTTTCTTTTTCTTTAGTACTACCCAAAACACAACTTAATAGTCTTAGAAACCTTCCTTGATTTTTCCCATATGGTGTGGCTAAATGCCTCTTTTGGGGTGTCATATAGCACCACGGATTTTTCTTTCAAAATACTTGTCTTACTGCAGGCTAATTTTCTCTTTATTCGACTGTCTCCACAATAAGACAGTGATTTTCTTGAAGACAAGCTTGTCTTTTTATCTCTGTATCCTTAGTACTTAGCACTGTGACAGGAAAAAAAGGTAGCCACTCAATTCATGGTTTTAATCAAATTTGTCCTAGATATTCCATAGAAGCATTGGAATATCAAAGGCTTTACAGTGAGATAATTTTGATTTCAAATCTCATTTCTACCATTCACTAGCTATTTGAATTGGGGCAAGTTATTTAATTGCTAAATCTCAGTTTATTATTCTGTAACATACAGATAATTAGAATTAATTTCAGGATATTTATAATAATTAAATAAATGATGTCCAGTATATAGTAGCTGCTCAATAAATGGGAGCTAACATATTATTCTTTTAGTGTTAAAAGGGTAAATGAAAGCCATATGTCTGAGCTCTGTTAATTAATACCCACTCCACTATCCAGGGGCTTTTGACTTAATAGTTATGTAGAAAATGTTACGTTATCTCTGTCCATAAACACCAAGTCACAATATGGATGTAATATCCAAGCTATTGTTTCAAAATGCAACCTGCTTTATAAATCTGTCCTCTACCTACCAAATCACACCAAAAATATTGAAACCGCACAAGAATTAAATCTTGGAATAATGATATTACATCACTATGGAATTTAAGCAAGGAAAAATGTATTCCAAATTACAAAGCTATAATTCTATATAGATGTCCTGGGATCGTCATCCACAGAAGAGGAAACCTTGTCACTGGAACCCCTGAGATTTGGTTGCGGCCCTAATTCACATGACTTCCAGGAAAGCCATCAGGCCGGTGTGCCAGAAGGTCATATTTCTAGGCCTACTCCCCGGAACTTCTCCCGTCTACCACGCTCTCCCCAGGTTATGTTATTTGCTCCCATCTGTTCCACTTAGAGACACTTGACAAGCTTACAGAATTACAGTATTTTCCCTCCGAAATGCTTTTAAGTAGCATTTTAAGTACACTATTTTCTAACATCACTCCCACTTACGGCGCTTGTGCAGCACGGGGTGTACAAATTACTTTCTCGCTCATCGGTTTCCTGTGTGCTGAATGCTTTTCTAAATTGACCTGATATCTATTAAACCTGAAGTGGACTTTTAAGAGCTGAAGAACATTTAATCAATGAGGCATTAGACTGAATAAATCATAGGTGAGATGAATTCCTTAAATTGATACAATCTTTAATGAGCATTGCACTTGATTTAATAATCTATTTATTAAATACATAAAAAAATTGGTAAATTGAACACTTACCTCAGAGCAAGCAATTAAGGTATTTTCATTCCATATTTATTTTCCTGAGTTGAGACAACATTTTTAAAGTCTTAAGCATATTGAATAAATCTTTGAACTGTTTATATTTTTTCAATAAAACTCTAAATATTAAATCTTACTGTTAGTTACATCCAGCTCCTTGTTAAATTACAGAGAGTGCTAACAAGCATGAAGGCAGATTTACTAATTCCACAATAACTAATATTGAATCTCTAGTGAGTTTATAAAATCTGCATAATATTTAATAAATCTGGGTTAAGATTGGTTAAATCTCTTTAACCCCCATTAAATTCAATGAGGAATGTGTTAAAGAGGCCCTGTCGTATTGAAGCAAACTTTAAAAGAATATCATATTTTTTCCCCAAATCTCATTAAACTGACATACACAATTTTTGGATTTCCTTTATTTCCTTTTAAATTATTCCTGGTTATTACTTACATATTTATTCGTAAAAAGTAACTTTCTTGTTCCTAAATACCTTCTCCCTCTGAGCCGATTTAGTTTCTGAAAGCGTTGCACAAACCCTGGGAAATTGCAGTGCATTCTCCCACTTGGTCCTTAGACAAATCTGAATGTTCCCAATTTGAGTTTCTGCCCTTTGTTTCCAAATCTTTCATGAAAATGAACAACCCATCTTATTCTGATGTATAAATCTCTTATTCTAGTACATCAAGATAAAGGTCGTAGACTACATTAATAATGATTCCTTACTTGTGTTACTAATAACATCTTACGTTGTTAACCCTGAAACTATTTTAAAAATCTTATTTACTCTTCTCTATGGATGCCAGGCCAGATACTCATCTTATATAACTCAATGGGATAATTCATCTCCACTCATTTCTAGGAGAAGCCAGCCCCAGATGGCAGTTTATCTTCCGTATTTCATTTTGCCTGAAAAATGAAACTAGGCTTCTAATTCTAATCATCAATGCATATTTATTAAGCTCCTACTAAGTGTTCAAATTTTTTCTTGTGCAAAAGAGTCCATTTTCAAAGCACTGCAATTTGATTAGGAAAATCTCTTCAACTCAACAAATATTTCTTGAGTGCCTATTGAGCATGGCATAATACCAGGGAAGTGATTTAGAGATAAAGAAGATACGACTACTTCCCTCTGAATCCCTGTTATCTACTTATATGTGGCAGAGAGCTGAAAAGAGACGTGTTAGAAAAACAGTGAGGATTTTATTTTCATAAAAATGTATAAAGCGTGGTATTGAGTAATGAGAAACACAGGGAAAAATATACTGAGGTCCAGTGTTATTTTATTTATCTATTTTCCAGCTTTATGGAGGTATAATTGACAAATAAAACTGTAATATATTTAAAGTGTACAAAGTGATGATTTGATATACATAAACATTGTAAAAGGATACCCCCCATAGAGTTAATAAACATCCATCACATCACATAGGTGCCTTTTTTTTTTTTGGTGAGAACATTTAGGTTTTATTCTCTTAGCAAATTTCCATTATGCATTACAGCGCTATCAACTATAGTCTCCATGTTATACATTAGGTCCTCAGAACTTATTCTTCTTATAACTGAAAATTTGTACTCTTTTACTGACCTATCCCTATTTCCTCCAACCCCCAGCCCCCGGCACCACTTTTCTATTCTCTGTTTCTATGAATTTGACATTTTTTTTTAGATTCCACATATAACTGATACCATGTGATATTTGTCTTTTTCCATCTGGCTTATTTCACTTAGCATAATGCCCTCTTGATTCATCCATGTTGTCTCAAAGACAAGATTTCCTTCTTTCTTAAAACTAATATTCCACTGTATATATTCAACCTTTTCTTTATCCATTCATCCATTGACAGACACTTAGGTTGTTTCCATAACTTGGCTATTATGAATAATGCTGCTATAAACATGAGAATACAGATATCTCTTTGAGATGATTGTATTTCCTTTGGATATATAACCAGAATTGGGATTGCTGGATCATATGGTAATTCTATTTTCAATTTCTTGAGGAACCACCATACTGTTTTCCACAGAGACTGTTCTAGTTTACACTCCACCAACAGCATACAAGGGTTGTCTTTTCTCCACATCTCTGTCAGCATTTGTTATCTCTTGTCTTTTTGATAGTAGATATACTAACAGATGTGAGGTAATATCTCTTGTGGTGTTGACTTGTATTTCCCTGATGATTAGAAATGCTGAGCACCTTTTCAAGCACTTGTTGGCCATTTGTATGTATTCTTTGGAAAAATGTCTATTTAGGTCCTTTGCCAAGTTTTAATTGGGTTATTTCTTTTTTTGCTATTGAGTTGTGTGAGTTCCTTGTGTATTTTGGATATTAACTCCTTATTGAATATGTGGTTTGCAAATATTTTCTCCCATTCCATAGGTTATCTTTTCACCTTGTTGATGGTTTCATTCACTCTGCAGAAGCTTTTTAGTTTGATGTAGTCATGCTTGTTTATTTCTGCTTTTATTGCTTTTGCTTTTGGTGTCAAATCCAAAAATTCGTCACCAAGACCTATGTCAAGGAGGTTACCTTTCATGTTTTCTTCTGAGATTTTTATGGTTTCAGGTCTTATGTTCAAGTCTTTAATTCATTTTGAGTTGATTTTTGTGAATGATGTTTCATTCTTTGAATGGGGCTGTCCAGTTTTCCCAACATCATTTACTGAAGAGACTATCGTTTCCTTATTGTACATTTTTGGCTCCTTTGTCCTAGTTAATTGACCATATATGCATGGACTTATTTCTGAGCTCTCTTCTATTCCGTTGATCTATGTGTCTGTTTTTATGCCAATAGCATACTGTTTTGATTACTATAGCATTGTAACATAGTTTGAAATCAGGAAGTGTGAGGCCTCCAGCCTTGTTTTTTTTCTTTTTATTTTTCAGTATTGCTTTGGCTATTTCGGGTCTTTTGTGGTTTCACAGAATTTTAGGATTGTTATTCTATTCCTGTGAAAAATGACATTGGAATTTTGATAGGGATTGCATTGAATCTGTAGATTGTTTTGGGTAGTATGGACATTTTAACAGTATTATTAATTCTTCTAATCCATGAACACAAAATATCTTTCCATTATTTGCGTCCTCTTCAATTTCTTTTAGCAATTTTTTGTCGTTTTCAGTGTATAGATCTTTCACCTTCTTGGTTACATTTATTCCTAAGTTTTTTATTCTTTTTAATGCTGCCATATATGGGATTGTTCTCTTAAGTTCGCTTTCTGATAGTTCATTGTTTGTGTATAGAAATTCATCTGATTTTTGCATATTTATTTCATATCCTGCAACTTAATTGAAATTGTTTATTAGTTCTAACAGTTTTTTGGTGGAGTCTTTAGGGTTTTCTATGTATAGTATCATGTTATCTGCAAATAGAAACAAGTTTACTTCTTCCTTTCATATTTAGATACCTTTTATTTCTTTTTCTTGCCTAATTTCTCTTCTAGTACCATGTTGAATAAAAGTGGTAAGAGTGGGCATCCTTGCCTTGTTCCTGATCTTAGAGGAAAAGATTTCAGCTCTTCATTGATGTGTATGATGTTTCCTGTGGACTTGTCTTACATAGCCTTTATTATGTTGAGGTACATTCCCTCTATACCCAGTTTGTTGACAGCTTTTATCATGAAAGAATGTTAAATTTTGTCAAATGTTTTTTCTGCATCGATTAAGATGATAGTATGATTTTTATCCTTCATTTTGTTAATGTGGTGTATCACATTTATTGTTTGTGGATGTTGAACCATCCTTGCATCCCCAGAATAAATCCCACTTGATCATGGTGTATGATCCTTTTAATGTATTGTTGAATTTAGTTTGCTAATATTTTGTTGAGGATTTTTGTGTCTATGTTCATCAGGGATATTGGCTTGTAATTTTCATTTCTTGTAGTGCCTTTGTCTGGCTTCGGTATCAGACTAATGATAGTTGACGTCAGATTTTATGTGACATCGAATGCCATGACAAAGAGAAGTGAGACCCAGTGGTGTGCATAAAGGGAAATTGAGTGGAAGAAAAAAGGGAGAGGAAAGAACAAAGGATGACTCTAGTGTGATTTGAGTCTGAGTGATACTGAAGATGATGGTGTCATTAACAGATGTGAATATCACTGAGGGAAGAGACAGCTTCAAGAGGGAAGATCAATTTTTTAATAAAATAAGTTGGAGACACCAGCAACAAATCTACAGGCAAAGACCCAGCAGCAGTTGGAATGTAGAAGTGGAGCTCTGAGAGCTAGGGGAGCCTGGGAGAGATATATTTGGAACTCATCTGCCTAGATAGCATAGCCAAATCTATGAGGTTGCCAAAGGGGAAAGCAAAGAAGGACAAGGATGGACAAGATATGTGTTTGGAATTTCAAAGTGATCTACCTGACCAGAATAAATGGATCATATTTGTGAGTAATATAAAATAATATTGGATTGTAGTAAAATTAGTAATTAGGAATTTGAAATTCAAATATATACATTTACACAAAAAAAAACCTTAGATTTCTTTGAATTTTAAAATGTTATTTTTATACAAGGTATACGTAGGTATATTTATCTAGCAAAAAATTCAAATAATACAGAACTATGTAGGATAAAAAGAAAAAGGCTTTCTCTCTCTATTCTTGCAGTTCATCCCAATGACAAGAGCTTGGGATGCATCTTTTAATAAAAATGCCTTAATATATTTATAATGATTTTTGAAATAAATAAGACATGATAAGTTGTTAAAATAGTACAGTGGGTTCCCAGGTACACTTCACCTAGCTTCTCTCAATAATAACATCTTGGTTAGCCACAGGACATTATAAAAACCAAGAAACTGACATTGGTACAATAAATTATTAATTAAACTACAGAAATTGTTCAGATTTCACCAGTTTTTACATGCACTTTTTTATGGTAGATATATAGTAATATGAAATTTTATCATGTATGTAGATTTTTAAATGCCTTCGATAAAAAAGTAGATATAAAAAGACTTTCACAACTAATAATATGAAAAGTTGGATATAGATTTGTGGGCATGCTGATGAACACGTGGACGTTTACTGTGTCCCAGCAGAAGTGGGCCATCAGGGTGAACGGGTTGCATATGGAGGATTTGTCTGATAAATAGCGCACATGGTGGATTATGGCTGAGGAATAATAATGCCTGGTTATGGGAGGAGGTCCATCCAGGAGAACTGTGTTGCCATTGAAAGGATAAAAGATGTCTTCAGGATGGTGGTAGCTGAAAAGGAGAGGGACAAGTGACCCTTCTGAAAACTTCAGAAGAGGAATGAGACTCTGGGGTCAGGGGACCTGTGTTGGCAATGAATGGAGGAAGAGGGACCTGAAGGTGTACATGAAAAGGGAAGATAAACTGGTTGATAAAATAGGAGTGATTATTTTTTTTCCTTAGCCCTGAGAAAGCCAAAGGAAAGCTGAATGAGGAGGTTAAAATGTAAGGAAAGTGGAGACAATGAAATCAAATCATTTTACTGTTCTCTGGCATTGGGTGCTAAGTCTGTAAAATGGGGATAGTATCAGGTTATGTCGTAGAGTTGTGAAGATTAAATGATTTAACGTGTGCAAAGTGCTAAGAATTGTACCTAATTCACAGAGTGGCCAATAAATATTAGCCATTATCATTTATCATCATCCTCCTCAGAGGAGAAGCCGCACCTTACTTATACTACGAATTCAGCTGAAGATTCGAAGAACACCTCTAAGCATACATTATGTATTTTTCCTTTAGCTCTTTATAACAATAAAAATTAAGTTAATAAAAGAAGTATTCAGGTTATGATATGTATCCAGAATCTAGGGGGAAATAGCTGGCAGGAACGAGCCAAGCAGTGGAAGGATGGTGCCATTGATCATGAAAGGGAGTTTAGAAGGTTCAGTTTTGGTGGGTATGTGATGTATTTTGTTTTAAGTGTGTGGTAACAGTAAGATATTTTCTCTGAAATGTATCCAGAAGGCAATTGGAGACAGGGAACAGGAGTTCAGTGATTAATGAGGATTTACTTTGATTGAAGATGGGGCTGGAAATGTAAATTTAGAAGTCGTTAGCATAGAAGTGATGTTTAAAGCTACAAGAATGGATGAGCTCTCCCAGGGTGAGTGTTAAAGGAATAAAAGGCAGAGAGAAGACTGTGGATTTTGGAAGGCCACTGGTGAGGGTAGGGGCAGGAGGGAAGAGAATCAGTGATGGAAACGGAAAGAAAGAGGAGATACAGGGTTGAAAGCCAGTGAAAGACGTGGCCAAGGTCAAACAGAAGCATCAGCTATGTCCCCACAGCTGAGCAATGAAAGAAGGTAGACATGGAGAGGGCTTGATTGATCGAATAATAAATAAAAGAGCCATTGGGGAGCTTTAGGAGAGCAATAGAGAGTTGCCATGAAAGATTTACTCTTTTTTGTATAAATGTGGTATTCCATTTTGTTTCTGCTTATATTTTATATACACTTCAGTGGGAGTACAGTGTTACTGTAGTGGGAAAGGGAGTCAGGTTCAAACCCAGGGCTACCACGTGCTGGCTATGAAGTCCTTGGGGAGGCAACTTAACATCTCTAGGCCTATTTTATCATGAATTGGATAAGGATATTAATACCTGCTTCATATAGTTGGTTTGAGAGTTAAATAAAATAATTCATATAAAGTACTAGATCATGCCTGACATATGTGCAAATTGATTTATATATATCTGTTTGGATATAAAGTTATGTACAGATCTATAACAACAAAATACAGATCGTTACTTAAACCAAGGCTGCTTGAAATAAGTGAGTTTTGAAGTAATTAGGGGACAGGGATGTTATCAGGAGCATCTTTGAGGAAGAAATTGGGCCAGAAACCTTACACTTTCCTTTAAAAAAATTCTAATTTAAAATTCATAGACAATTTAATTTAAGGTTTAAGGAAATACTAAGATAAGTGTTCTAGAGTGTGTTTTATTATAAAGTTCTTATATTCTTGTATTTTTATAGTAGTGAAAAATTGCAAACAATGGAGATAGTACGTCAATGGGGGATTAGTTAAACAATTCTAATTCATCCAGAAAGTGCACCACTATGCCACAGAAAGATTAAAAACAATCAGTTTGCAGAACTATGTACAGCATTATTTTGTTTAGGAAATGGTTTGATAGGTAAGTATTCCTACATTTTCTTTTCTCCCTTCTTTCCTTCTTCTTTCCCTCTCTCCCTCCCTTCCTTTCTCTTTCCTTCCAAAAATAAAATGTGTTACATTTATAATCAAATAAATGAAAAGAGATATTCCAGTTTTGATTCAAGAAATATTTCACAGAACTTCTCCCACACTAGGAAGAAAATACTCAAAATAGAGCTAATGCTGCAGCCCAATATGGTTGCTGCAGAAAGCATAAAGCGTTCCCCAAAAGAAATGTGCAGCCTTCCTCTGAGTCCATTTCTGATTGCGGAAATGTGGCAGATCACATTTACTAAAGATTTCTGCACCAATATCTTCCCTCCCACTTACTTGTCTTGCAGTGTGACCTTGACATTCTTCCATTGAGAGATGGGGTCTATGTTGCTTCCTCTTGAATCTCGGAGGAACTGTGACTGTGGTAAAAGCGATGCTATATGACTTCTGAAGCTGAATTACAAAGATGATACAGCGTCTGCCTGGTCTTCTTGAAACACTCAACCTTGGAACCCAGCCATCATGCTGTGATAAGAGACCACACGGAAAGGCCACGTGAGACACCAGCCAACAGCCAGGAGCAACTGCTGGACATGTGACTGAATGAGCCTTCACAAGACTTCAGCCCCCAGCCCTTGGGCCACACAGCTGATCCTGGGGTAAAGTTGAGCTGTCCCTGATGATCCTGACTCAAACTGCAGATTTGTCAGCAAATTAAATGCTGTTGTTGTTTTAAGTCACTAAATTTTAGGGCCATCTATTATGCAGCAACAGGCAGCTGGAACAGAGAGTGAAATGTGATTCTTTACCAGTCAGTGGTGAAGACCTCTGCAAACAAGAAGCTATAACTTATTAGGAGATATTTTAAGAGTATCTTGTGTTAAGAGGCCACTTTCTCATCGTCTTTTCTTCTAGATTCTGCATTCACTGAACAGATACATTCATGTAATTAAGAAGAAAGAAATGCTCGCTTGCTGACTAACCACAATGCACTAGGTATTTTGCTCAACACTTTGTGTACATTATCTAATTTAATTTTAACAGCAGAGTTATTAGGTAAGTATTGTTATCCCTCAATTTACAGATGAACAAAAAGGAACTCAAAAGAATTAAGCAACTTACCTGGGGACGTATAGCCAGTAAGCAGCAGGGCCACAGGTAAAACCCAGGTCTTCAGTTGGCGAAGACTGCATTCTCCCTGCTCTGCCAAACTGCCTCCCATCAAGAGATGTGATATATATTCAGCCTCCATGTCTACTCTGCTGACTTCATATTTTCGTATATTCTATTAGTCAATAAAACTTCTTTATATAGTCTTATACTACTAGCACCTTCAAGGTGAGGGGGCCAGAGACTGTCTAATCAATAGAGCAGATGTTCCCTGGAGGACTGGTGGGGATATGTCATAGAGGGTAATGCAGGCTCTGCAGAAACAAGTGACTGAAGATGGTTTAAGAATATTCCAGGAAGAGGTGCAGTGGATGGAACGCCAAGGAGCCAGGACAGATCATGACAAGGGGCACAATAGGTTGGACTGTATGATTGGTTTGGAGGTGTAGTGAGATGTGAGGTCTAAGGAGTGGCAGCTCTTGCCTCTTCATAAAGTGTTTTGGCAAAATTATGTATTTATGTATGTATGGATGCGTGCATTTAACTATGCTTGCATGTATCATCTCTCTCTCTCTGTCTCTCTCTCTCTATCTATCCATCCATCCATCCATCCCCATATATACATATATTGGTATGGATTGAAGCTGACCGTTAAGGCCTCAGCTGTGGCAGTTTCAGAGTTTCCACAGAGGAAAGGCTTAAGAACAGTAACCTGGGCTGGCCCGGTGGCGCAAGCGGTTAAGTGCGCACGCTCCGCTGCGCGGCCTGGGGTTCTCCGGTTCAGATCCTGGGCGCACACCGATGCACCGCTTGTCAGGCCATGCTGTGGCGGCGTCCCACGTAAAGTGGAGGAAGATGGGCATGGATGTTAGCCCGGGCCAGTCTTCCTCAGCAAAAAGAGGAGGATTGGCAGATGTTAGCACAGGGCTGATCTTCCTCACAAAAAAAAAAAAAAAAAACAAACCAGTAACCTGGTAGCAAATGGGGTGGGAGCTTGTGCTCAAAGCCCAGTTTGCATATTAAGCAAAATGTTTTTTATTCAAAGTGTGTTTATTGGATGACATGGAAGACTGAAGGGCATCACGGTGGGAGGCAAGTAGGGTTTGGAGAACCCCCAAGTCATCTTTTGGCATGGTCACCGGCCTCCTCACCAGACTTATTCACTAATCATAATTCCTTGCTTTACACCAGTTACGCATGTTTCTATGCAGGAAAAGAACAAACTTGGAAGGAAAGCTAACCAGTTCAATTACAGCTGATGAGAATCATCAGATGAACAAATATCTATTCCATAGTCTTTTGTTTAAAATAGTAAATTGGTTATTTTATTTCCTTAGAAGGTCTCCCTGTAGAATAATGACTTCCTTCTATTCGTCACCTATGTAGTGGGGATTGGAATACAGAGCTATATTAGGGGAAGCATAGCTTGAGGTGAATGGGTGGACCAGAGGAGAGAGAAAATGTCACTTTTACTTTCTTTTCAGGAGTCCCAGAGTTCAGGAAGAACCCAGGATGTAGAGTGGGTGCTGCAATTCAGAAGAGTGTCAGAGAAAGGAAAATGGACTAGAATTCTGAAGCACAGCCTGAAAAAGGAATCATGAGTTTTGCTCCATCTCTTTCAGTAAATTAAGAGAGTCTGAGTTCTTAGTCCCAGGTAACTCTTATTCAAGTTTCCTGTCTTCCTTTCATTCCCAAAAACTACTGTCAAGTTCTCACTGTTCTAATCCAACAGAACACTCTTTCTGATCTTTCGTATGTCTTTTTATCCCAGACTGCTTGATCCTGTGAACCTCCTTCCTCTAAAGCTGGCAGTGTGCTTCTGACACATCATGCCTGTCCTCCTCAGCCACTGAGAGAGGGAGGAGGTAGGTTGTGAATTCCAACATGTTGACAATATTAATAGTGTTTACAGACATACATAGGTATATAGGGAGATTACCTGGGATAAGTTGTGATTAATTATATTAATTTTTTCTTATTCTTGAATTAATGTACTGGCTTACTCAAATCCAGGTTTGTTTCATTTGAAAAATGGAGCCAAGCTTTGGTTTATTGTAGCTCATGCTCAAATGAAATTGTGAATCATCGGGGCATCATATATTGCTATAGATTTAGTGAAACCTCGAGTGAGAACTGCTCAAGAACATAAATCCACTGTTGATCCTGATGTTTCAAATCCTTAGAAGTGGAATGTTTCCGAATACGGGAGGAGATGAGGTTCTCAGGAGAAACTAAACAGCTCTTGTTGGACCCTCTCCCTGAAACTCTCCCTCAGACACATTATGCAAACTATTTTGGAGAAGTAAGGGCTCTGTGTACCTTTGTGCAAGTTCTTCCCTACCTAGGGCTGCTGGCCAAGGAAGTGGGGGGACCAACCCAGCTTACACTCCACTCATGGTGTACCTTGGCCCAGGGCTGTGTCTCCTAGAGAAAAAGACACCTTAAAGGTATAATATGAGCTATTGACAGGTGTTGGAAAAACTGAGAGAATGACACCAACATAAAATGAATTGTAGTATTTATGTTCACATGGAGAAATATACATTGAACTTGCAGTAGGTTTGCAAATGACTCTAAAGGCTAGATAGAGTTTGTCCTATGGCTCTCATGGTTTGACTATATAAAAGTTATAGTTCCATACATTGTTTTTAAGGACTGTCGATTTTTATATACTCATCTAGATAGCATTCCCTGAAAGATCTTGAAGCAGGGGCATTGTTCTTCAGTAAACATTCCCTCTGCTCTCTCATATTCCCAGGCCTCCTTGCAGTTAGGACCATGTGACAAATTCTGGCCAATGGGGAGTAAGAGGAAATGGTGTGTATGATTTGAGGAAAAGCAAAGAACAAGCAAGAGCCTATAGCTGTCTCATCTCCCTCTGCCTGAACAAAGCACTATTTGTACCAGATGGTGAGTGACCAAGTAGTCTGGCTTGTCTGGGACTGAACAAAGCACTATTTGTACCAGATGGTGAGTGACCAAGTAGTCTGGCTTGTCTGGGACTGAGGGGTTTCCTGGGATATGGAGCTTTCAGTGTTAAAACTGGGAAAACCAGGACCAGTTAATCACTCTAAAGACAGCACTGCAGCAGGATGGTAGAGCCTTCTCCCAGGATGGCTGTGGAGGGTCTGTGTGGAGCAGAGCCCCATGACTTACATGAGTCATGGTGCATGGGGGAGAAATGGGTTTTTGTTGTGATAAGCCACTGAGATTGTGAGGTTGCTTTGTACATAACACAGCATAACTTATTTATCTCGAGAAGTAAACACAACACTCCCAATGAATGACCTGATCTCCTGCCTTCTGGATCATTCTGAAATCTGGATCATTTCCTGAGTTCTACTGTGTACATTAACTGTATAAACATCTCTCCATCATCAAAGCTGGATACCCTCAGAGAAGGTTACATTCCTCCTTTACTGTAAATTTTAGATGTCAAGTCCTTTGATTTTATTTCTGCCAGGTCTCTCAAGCCTGCCTGCCTCTCTTCAATCCCACCACCGCCTTCAAGGCTCTGGTCCACACTAATCCTCACCCTTGCCGTCCAATACCATCCTAACTGAGCTCACCACCTATTGCCTCTTCCTACTCCAATTAATTCTACACAATGTTTCCAGGTTAATGTTCCTATTTTTATCACTTCTGTGCTCAGATTCTCCCACTGGCAACCAGTTGAAAATGCGTTAAGCCTAATTATGCCTTTAATTACAAGCCTAGCCTTATTCCCCACTACTGCCCTTCATCCATAGTCAGAGTGTTTAGCCAAATATGACTGTTAGCTCTTTCCTAAACATTCCTGTAGTAGATTGATTACAAAAAAGACCCCAATTCTATCTCTGAATCTATGTACCTTGCAATCTGACTTTGCAGCTCTTCCCTTAAATCTAGGCTTTCCTGTGACTCACTTGGCTCAACAGAATGTAATGGAAGTGATGATGTGACAGTTCTGAGCCTAGACTTCACGGGGCCTCACATGTTTCTGCTTTCCCTATTGTTCTTTGCCTTTGTCATGAGATTTTGTCTGGACTAGCCTGCGGAGGATGAGACCCCTGGAGCAGAACCAAGTCAGGCCAGCTGTTTCAGCTAAGGCCCTACATCTGTAACAGAGCCCATCCAAGATCAACCAACTCACCAACTGACCTGCAATTGACCACAGGCTCATGCGTGAATCTGTTGAGCCACCTCAGATCTGGAGAATTGCCCAGCCAGCCCGTGGTCTGGTGAGAAATACTGGATTATTATTTTAGGCCATTAAGTTATGAGGTGGTTTGTTAGAAAGCAATAGCTAACTTATACAATGTCCCAAGATTTTTCCTTCTCTGTGCTTGTGTTTCTGCTATCCTTCTGCCTAGGCGCATTATGTGGTTTTGCAGAGGAGGGTAAGCTGACTCCTTTTCCTTGCCCTGGGAGCAGAGTCCTTCTGCTTCTACCTGTTTGATTTTCCCACTCTTACTTTTTCTCATCTTTAAGATGCTGATAGGGTTGGCATTAGGTGAACCCACCTTGCCTGTTCCTGTTCAGCGACCCTCAGCTGGAAATATGAACAAGCGCTCTTCAAGCATCATGCAGCAAGAATGTATTTATACATTTAGGACTTTTTAAAAATCCTAGCTTAAAAGGTTAGAAGTAGTTAGATTATGTGTCACATATGTGGATGTGTAAGGATGATTGTATACTTCTTTTGTTGAACAAACACATATTATAAATGGAATAAACAGAGACACAGGCAGAAAAGTCAACAGGGGTTTTTGAGGATTCTCTTTTCTAAAGGTCTCCCTAGCCCATATCTTGTCAGGTATAACTTGTAAAGATTTGCTTTGAAATAATTCAGAGGAACGTAAATAAATACATCAAGTAGCATCATGTTCCAGAAGAAGTGTCTACAGAAAGCAAAGGGTTATTGTGAGTGTGATTCCAATCACAAAACAGTCTGAAAAACACGAGGTCCTGGGGTTTTCTCTTTATTTATTCTCTATAGCATCCAGAACACATATTCTCAGGATATGACTCCTTGATGAATTTTGTAATTCCCAGGCTGGAAGCCTGTCTTCAGATCTGAGCACCAAGCTGTGCCTTTCGTGTCCCTGGAATCATCCCTGGTAATGGCTAAGCTGCAGCAGTGGCTCCACTAAAGCCTTGCTTACTGATGCTCCCAGCCCAGAAGCCAGTCTCTGGTTGGGTTAGTTGGAAACGCTGGTGAACTGAGGCAGAGCAGGGTCGAGAATGAGTGAAGGGTTGGAGTAACCTTGTGATGTAGAAGAAAGCATCACTTTGATTGGACTGTTCTGAGCCAAAACTATATTTAAAAGGTCTGTGTCTCTAACCATTGCTCTTGGGTCAAAAAATGGGGGGTTGTAAACAAGCTTCTGCAAATTAATCCCATCCAAACTTCTTATTTGGTGGAAGGATAAGCTTCACCTGCTGATCTTACAGCCCTTAATACTCTGCTTCCCTTGTCATCCTTTAGGAAGCACGCTTTGGAACTTGCAACACATCATTCTCTTGTTAGAGTTAATATTTTCAAAATAAAATTTTGTGATTTACCTCTAGTGACTTACTATTTTATGTGTGTGGTTACATATAATTAAATATTTAAGAAAATTTTTCATTTCTCTTTTTATTAACAATAAAAATAAGAGGTGTGGAAATTTACTGCACCATTTCTGTGATATTCCTACTAAAACACTAACTTGAGTCTAGTCATGAGAAAAGATCAGACACATCCAACTGAAGGACACTGTACAAATAGAGACTAAGGAGCTATGACAACTAAATGCAGTGCATGATCCTGGATTGGATTCTAAATATCGAGAAAAAACAAAACTCGTTATGAGAATATTATTGGGACATTTGACAGAATTTGAATACAGATTATGAAGATAATAGTAATGGACAATGTCAATTTTTCTAATTTTGATCATTATACTGTGACCACATAAGAGATCATTGTTTTTCTAGGGAAATACACACTGAAGTATTTTCAGTAGATAGGTAACTTTTTAATTTAGTCTCAAAGGGTGTACATAAAACAGTACATGAGTGTATATTTATCGACAGGGTGAACCAAAAGTCTTAGTGCAGATTTAAGCTTAAATAACTTTAAGGAGTATAAATGCTACAGATTTATAAAAACATCATTTGAACAGTTAACTATTTAAATTTCTTTTACATTTACTAGTTTTGTGAATTTTTAATATGTTTTTTATTACAAGTTTCATTTCAGTCAAAATTTAGTCAGAAAAGCTGAAGTGTATACAAATAGATTTGATACACTTTATTAACTTTTTAAAATTAACATTTTTATTAAAAATATCAGTAAAATTAAAAGTCAAACAAATAAAAAATGAGGTGACAACAATAATAAAGATTTCTGAAGAAAAAAATTTCAGTAACAACTCCTTTATTTAGTCCAGCAACTATTTCCATTATTGCATATTACCATCTACTACTGATCTGTATAGTAACATTTTATATAATTATAAAATGTATCATATTATTTTATATAATGCTTTTTAATTAATACTACATTATAAACTATTTTGGTTTCCTATTTTGTTATAATCGTTATATTTTTAAATATCTACTTAACTGTTCAATGGTGTAGTATCTACTCAGCTATTCTCCTCTAGTTGGACATTTGGATAGCTTTTAATAGCTTTTAAATAATCACCAATGAATATTTTATAAATCCTGTATTTGTTTGTTTGTTTTCACATCTGTTGAATTATTTTTTTCAGATAAATTCCCAGGAATGCTATTCCTGAGCCAAACTGTATAAACAACTTCATGTGTCTAAAGACTTAAGACAATTTGTATGTTCACTCGTAGAATTTTTCATTAAACATCACGTAGCTTCAGAACACATGCTAATTAAGCTTTGGCTTTTGTGATGTATTTGTTATGCTAGCACAAGTGATAAGTAAATTTAGGCTTGTGAGATGAAAAAGAGTTAGATTAAAGAAATACCAGAAAAAAGACAATATGTGAAGATGAGTTATGTTATGATGTCTAGAATTTTCTGTTGATAGCATGAGGAAAACATTCAGAAACTGAGGATAGAATGACAGTCACAAACAGGTACAGATAAAATGTAAATAGGAAAAAAAATAGATTCAATTACCATTAATATTCATTTTAGTAAAGATAGTGTCAATCTTAGATGGAGAACGATGCCTAGAAGCCAAAGATGGCTCCGTCTTCAACAGGAAATTTGGATTACGGTTTGAAAAGAAATGGGACAATGTCACCTGGACTGGCCCATGATAGCTGGGTGCCTGAGCCCCACTGACATCCCACATTCTCCCTGGAAGCATGAGCTCATTAAGACCTGAAATACCTTCCCCATCCTACACTACTACTATCAATCTCTGTGAAAGGATCTCCCAGCGCTTTGAGAGGCAGCTCCTAGGCACATAGAGTGTCTTCTGCAGGGACGAATAGGTAACCAAGGGGAAACCTGGAAGCACTAGACCGCTCTTTTCATGGTTAGTCTTCCCAGCCAGTTAATCACATAGTCCTTCTTGTTACTAAGGGTGAGCAAGAGGGTTAGGGTAATTAGTCCTACCAGGGTCATTGATCTTAAAGGGGATACGCTTGCTCAAGTGCTTTCATTCATTGTATACTATTCGGAAAAAAGGCATTATCTAACTCCAAATCTCCTCTCTTATCTTCAGCTCAAAATAGGATTGAGTTAAGGTTAATTTTAACCAGTTTTACAGAAATGGCTTTCATGCTGAATTAAACTTGAAAGGAAAGCAGTTTTATGAGGAATAAACCTATATGTCTGGGATTTTCCTGTGTGTTATTTGCTACAGTTACAAATATATATATGTATACACACACAAATATGCAGTTTCTAAAATAAAAAATAATAGTGATATCATCTCAGTTAGGCATCTGCTGTTTTCTGTCCTAAGTTCAATAAAAAGGATATTGTTGTACATCATACAATCCAATTATCAAAGATGAATCTGATTAGAATTAAGCCAAAACACTTTCCCAATTCAAAGGAAGAGAATAAGAGAATTGTTACAATTTTGTTGTATTTATTTCTTTCTGAAGGTTTTGGCTCTATTAATGTGTACTCTCCATTTGTGCTTGCCTCTCTAGGCTCTGCTAACTTTCAACTTTGGACTTCTTCAAATCTTGGATCAATAACCAGGCAAATGATTACATCACAAATACCTTCCAGGATATCTTTCACTGATTCTTTGGACAATATCCTGGGCAAGTAATGAAAAGCATTTAACCTACTAGAGTGATTACATTTTCAAAAGGAGTATGGTAGATGTCATCAGAGATGGGAATTAAATCTGTTCTCGATTAGTTTTAAAAATCCAACTGTGTGATCATTAAAGACCCTCTTTTTTTCCCCTTTTGAGCCTCTTGCCAAATACTTGCCTATCTTGTCAGCATTTTTCATGAAGAGGGAGGTGAAGAGGGGAAACAACAATGCTTGTTTAAGCATAGCAGATTCTTTTGTCATTTCTCATACCCTTAGCATTTGCCCTCAGAGATCCATGAAGTCTTTAAATATATTTGGTTTGTCAGATTTTTAAAGTTTTCTTTGAGAAGTCAATTCATTTCTAAGTTTGTTTTCTCTGCACAGTGCACACCTATAACCCATCTTCAATTCTTCTGTATTTTGTGTTTCATCTCTCAATTGTGACTGGAACTATAAACTCTAGACTGGACAAGATCAGTGGAGACATCGAATCTGGGGCTTCTTGGTTTGCAGTTTAGCATCTCTTCTTAGAGCTTAAGCCCATCAGGAACCCAGGAAATAATGAAAGAGCTATTCCAGTAGGTTGCTCTCAATGTCACTATGAACTGAAGAGGGTCTAAGAACATGCTTGTGGGTTGAATATTGGATGTGGAGAACGGGAGTACACATTTACAACTTGAATATGTGGCTGATCTACATAGTCTAGGATGACAAAGAAGACTGCCTTTATTTTGCTCATATGATATTAAAGCTTGTGTCCTGTTCAGCCACTTCCCCTTTAACTTAAGATAAACAGAGAGAGATAAAAGGCACAGCCCAGCTCCAGAGTTTGTGAACTGATTCTGTTTTACTTTAAGACATAAAATCAATACAGACGGGAAAAACAAGGCTGAACTCATAATTTACCTTTTATAAGACCAGTTAAGAATTTATAATGTACTAGCTCTGGAGTCACATTTGTTTAAAAGATTGTTCCTTGAGGTGCTGGCAGTTTATATACTAAACACAGCGAACTATGTTGATCTATTTTTTGTGATGCACTGAGCTATAACAGCAAAGAAGGTTATGTTGACTGGTGGGGCTACTCAGAGGTCATGATGCACAATTTCTTTGCAGGCCATCTGCAAATCATAATACACACTTCTGTGTAGCTCACTTTATAAAAATGAATAGAGTTATTGAATAACTTCCGAAATACTCTTTTTGACTATGCCTGTAAAGGATAATACTCTCAAGAAGTATCTAACATGACTTTATGAAGGGCTGCTCCTTTGTCTGCAGGCCAAGTGGAAATCAGTAACAGAAAGAGAGAAGAAACAATGCAATGGAATTGATGACTGCATACTGGTGAAAGCCTGCTTCTACAAAAAGAAGCATGACGGAAAAGAAAAAAAAAACACAGGTTGAGTTAGTGCAAACAAAGCAATAAAGAGGATTCTCAATGAAGCATGGAATGGGAAGGTGGGACACCAAGGGGGATAATCAACCAAGTTTGGGAAAAAAATAAATAAATTTCAAGGTATACTGATCTGGTTGAAACAACGAGCTCTTTGAAATCAACCTTTTTTCAATGTAAGAAATATAGTAGAGTAATTAGAGTGTAATTTTGAGCTTTTGTATTTTACAAAAGAATCCTTCTTGTAAGAGGCAGCAAAGAATAACTGATTCTTAGAACATATGAACATGAGTTGGGGGGTCTGACCAAATGATGTGCCATTGGCGATTTTAAAGTAAATAGACTAATGTAATTATAGGAAACTGGAAAAATACCAGAAGAAATATATAAAAAAAGTTTTCTTATCTTCCAGGAGGGAATGAATAATCCTGGAAATTAAGTGTTTGACAGTAACTATCAAGAAAGTAGAACAAAGAAACTTCTCGTGGGCACTGTCAGGCTCTCCTTTTTAGCAAATCAACCTACCTTTTAGAGAAGAATATAGTATTATTGGGTGAATGAAAGGCCTTGTCCATATAAAATCAGCAAAAAAATTGCTAGAGTTTTCAAAATGTTATTTTCTTTCTGATGACCGTGGATGAAATTAATTCATTCTTTCAACAAGCAGTTATTGAATTTTAACACCACGTTAAACATTATGTGGAGGGTTGCAGCGTTTATAGAATGCATGAAAACTTTATCTTCTTTCAAGGAGCTTAAAGTCTTGAGTGTGTATGTGTCTATATACATCTATATCATCTATATCTGTCTCCTTGATGTGTATGTAATTTTTTTATAAACAAATGTTTTGATTCATATCAACTTTTAACAGTGAAGAAAATATATATAATAGATACTATTCCAGATCATTCATTACTAGTTTTAACTGTGCTAAGTTTTGGAAATAAAAGGATGTATAAAACTTTGTTTTTACCATGTAGGAGTATACAGCTTAGCAGGGAAAAAAAGTACAGAAAAAGAAATAGCTATAAAGCCATATCCTATATATTAAGTAAACCAATGCACAAATGAGGAACCCATTAATCTTACCTGGAGGCATCGAAAAGCTTTCAAAGAAAGCTCCCAAAGACATTCCAGTGGAGGAGGGCACAGAGGTGGGAAGGGGAAGCCTTTGAGGTAGATGGGATAGCATGATGACAGACACAAAAGTCAAGAAGCAAATAGGTTTTTGGGGAATGCGTGGCTAGTCCAGCTAGGGGAGCATTGAGTATCAAATATACAGCGGGGAGAGAGGAATCTGGAAGAGTACAGGAGAAAGTACGAGGTGTGCCATGTTAGGGAATCTCAACAGTATCTCATGGACAATGAGGAATCATTGTTTTTATTTAGTTTAATTTAATTGAATTAATTTATTTGCTTTTTATATATTTTATATTTATATATTAATATACTTAATTTAATGTATAAATTAATTGTATTTAGTAATTAATAAATTTTAATAGGTAATAAACACACTAGGTATAAATTTCAGAACATAACTTTATAAAATATACCCATTCTCCTACTTCTTCAGATACTGTCTACTGATTCTCAGAAGGAGGTAATGACAAAATAAGCAAACTTCCACCTCCCCTCCCTCCCTTCCTTGTAACACTCTATTTTAGTTAATTACTTCATTTTTCTTCATTTCTTTTCTAGAATTTAGCTTTATACCTTTAAGTATATGCTATACCTTTATTATTTACTATTTTAGATTTAAATTAGGATATTTGAGATCCTTCAATAAAAAGGTAATGAAATAAAACATTTACATTACCTCTCCTTTTTTCTCCTTTTTCTCTTCCAATTATGTTAGCTATATTACTTCTGTATTATCCTCGCCTATAACACTTACTTGTTGTCTGTAACCGTAATTCCCACTGTTGTTTCAGTCTTTCCTCCAAAGCTGAATGGATTTGATGCTCACTTCAGTTATTTTAGCCTTTGTTTCTCTACTCATACTTTGGTTGACTAAAGTTTTTCTCTAGAAGTTTTTCTGGGAGAGCTCAAAAAATTCTTAAGGTTTGAAAGGTCAAAAATATTTGAGTGTAACCTTTGTATTTGAACAATAGTTTGGAGGGGTAGAAAATTGTTGGTCATACTTCTTTCCCTAAAGGCTTTGTAGGTGTAGATCCACCATCTCTCAGCATCTGTTGTGGAAAGTCTGACTCAGCCAATTCCCCGCTACCCCCGTCCCCCAACCCCTGCTACACCTTAGAGCTGACATTATTTTGTGCCTGGCTTGATATCAAAGGATTCATTTTTTTAGACTTTAAAATCAAAGATATTTACCAAGACATAAGGTGCCTTTCAAATCTGTAAATTCACAAATTTTAGATTGGAAAAGCATTTTTTATTTACGTATTTGATGTTTTGTCCAAATTTTGTTTTGTTTTGTTTTTTCCAAATTGTTTAACTCTCTTCTTCATGGATATCAGATATGTATATGTTGAATCACATTTATCTGTCTTCCAGATCTATCATTTCTTTCCTCTTTATTTTAATTTTGTGTTTTAGTGTGGCTTATTTAATTATTTGTGTTTCAATATTATTTTGATGTTTTTCTGGCCATTCTTGTCCTTCCTTTGTTTTGGTCATGCCGATTCTTAATTTTACTGTTTCCAGTGTGACATTTATTTTATGAGGGATTCATTTCTCTCTTTCAATTCTTTTTCTTAGCTTTGGTTTGCCTGGATGCTCAGGGATTTGGAAATAAGAAGTTTGGTGTATTGATGACAAAGAATTTGGGTAATAATTTTATGGAATGGAATCTCAGGCCTTGAGTGAGATGACTTGTTTTCCAAGAAAATACTCACCAAAAGTCCCTTCCAGCAGGGAAGAATATCAGGAATCAGGTAGACATAGTGGTCTACCTAACACATAACACTGTCTTTTCATCAGCAACCCAGGGCTTGCTTTATGGGCTCGTGAGGGCAGGCATGGAGATTATACAAAGGCTCAGCAGCACATACTTCTCATCTCCAAGGGTGTCTTGGTTACTGCCAGGGCTGAGTGCCCAATTTTGCAGTTGTGTGACCAACTCTGAGGCCTGTTATCATGCCACACACCAGGAGGACCAGCCAACCTACCAGTTGTAGACTGATTACATTGGGACCCTTTTGTCATGGAGAGATGAGTGATTTGTTCTCCCTGAAACGCACATCTAACCTGGATTTAGATTTCTCCTCACTACTTGACATGTTTCTGTAAGCAACATAAGCTGTTATTGAGCAAATGCACTATTCAACAACAATGCCCAACCAAGAAATTGATTTTACAGCAAAAGAATTAAGGCAAGGGGCTTATGCTCTTAGAATTCGGGTCCTGTAATGATCACCCATGATCTAGAAATAGCTGGTCTTATAGAAAGTAAAATCATATATTAGTGACTAAGAGTCCTACTAGGAGACAAAACTTGTGCTGTATCCCTAAGAGCCAGCATACATGAATTCAGAAGGAAGGGGTAGAAATGGGAATGCTACTTTATAGTATTATATCTAATGACACATTTGCAAGATTTTGCTTTCCTTATTATAATTCTGGTTCTGCTGGTTCAGAAGTCTTAGCAGCCATTGTAGAAAGAATTCCACTAGGAGATTCAATAATGGTTCCATTCAAATTTCAAACTTCTCAGGACATTTGATGGACAGGGATAAAGGCGGGTGTTAAGCTAGATGGGGTTATTGATTCTGGTTTTCAAGCAGTAATTGGGTTATTGGTGTACACTGGGATGTATGGGGGTGCAGAGGAGTTTTTCTGAAACTCAAGAGGTCCCCTAATATGACTTCTGCTTTTGCCATGTGCAGTAGCAACCTCATATGTGTAGGACCACAAAGATCTAAGATAAGTCAAGAATGAAATTTTGGTCACCCACCAGAAAAAGAGTTCAGAGCATCTCAAGTGCTAACAGAGAACAAAGAGAACACAGAGATGTAATAGATAAAGTAATAAATACACTCAAAGCCTCTTGATCCATAGCGGAAATGAGAGAGGTATCTATCCATACCTTTTTCTTGCTATAACAACAAATATTTAGATTATTTCCTCCCTTTCCCTACTGTTTTATATAGAATGTGTTAGAAGAGGTAACTGTAGAATTTGGCACATAGGTGACATTAGTCCACTAATTAATTTAGTCAATGGGGTTGTGACAGAACTGAAGGAGAAAGGACATAACTTAAAAATGCTAGTTATAGAGGAGGAAGATCTAACTGAGACTTTGGTTTGTCTTATTTTAGGACAAGGGAAAACATGTTTCCATTTTAATGATGGATAGTTGCTTTCTATCTGTTGGGAGTAAGGTGGTGGTGGTATCTGAGACTGAAATGTAGAAGAAGGGTGTATGCTGTATTTGTGGTTGGGCAATCATGGAATCGTATGGGGGAGTGTTTATCACATTTGTGTCTGACAGAATCTTCTGTACATTTCTCCTACATTTCAGTTATTTCCCACAATACAAGCCTCATGTTCCCAAGATAGAAACTTGAACACTCACTTTTGCAGTCATCTTGTGACTGAGGTTAAAGTATGTGTCATAGGCTCTGCCCAACAGTCGCCCCCTCATGGGGCTTCATTTCTGGAAAGAGTGATGTGAGGAAGGAAGTGTTGCTTTCTCAGTGAGGCTATAGAGCTTGGCAGAGAGATATAGAGCCTTCAGAGGCAGTGCCAGCTGAGGGCTTGCAGGCACATCCTTGCTCAGTGTCCTGGGTTCAGGAGTCCGTGCTCAGTGTCCATGCTGGGCACTTTGCAATAGCAACAGTGGTAGAATGACGTCTGTAAGCCAACCAGTGGTATGGTTTTCATCCTGTTCTTGTCTCTGTAGCTTCTGAGCTGAAATCTCAGTCACTGAGACCCTGAAGGTTCTGAGAGTAACTGAATATACTGTAATAAGTTTCTTTTTACTTCAACTCTTTAGAGTGGGATATGTTGTGTGCAACTAAGGAATCTGTCTCCTTCACCCGGAAATCTCAGGTTTTACCAAGTTCCCAAAGTAATCCCTACATAGTCTGTATAATATAAGTACATAGGTAGAGACTTTGGGGGGATATCTTTGAGAATTCACTAATCAAGAGAGACAGAGACAGAGACAGAAACAGAGACCAGTGACAAAGGGAGACAGAGAGAGAGAAATACTAGAATTGAAGGACAGCGTGTCTCTGAATCAGTGGGATTCTCATAGACAAAGACAAGGAGAAACATTGAGGATAGAACCGTAGGCTCTGAATCTCTGTATTTGAATATCATGAAGAGATAAAATGACTTACAATGTAAACTAACTTACATCACTAACTGCTTAAAGCTTCTGACTTCTCATTGCACCTATGTTAAAATACAAATCCTCTCACAGCAGTAGGCAGCATCCACTGCCTTCTTCTCTGGTTTGTCACCCAGTACTTCCACCCTTATTGCTATGCTTTCACTACGGTGGCCCTTTCATGTGACTTTGCGTACCAGTGTCGTCTCATCCACTTTTCCCTCTGCTTGAACACTCTGCTCTAAAACCTTCAAGCGTTTGGATCCTTTTTAATATTCTAATCTTGGCTCAAAATGTCACCCAGAATAGCTATCCCTGGTCATACTCTCTTACTATCTAAAATTCTTCATACTCCTATTCCATTATCTTATTTTCTTTTCACTCAGCTATGAGGAAAATAAGATAATATGCATATATATATATAATAAGATATATTTATATATATTATATATAGATATTTTATATATATTTTGTTGTGGTTTATATGATTCCCTCTGTATCCCCTACCAACAAAAAAAGCAGTTTTAAGTTTCATCACAAGAGCAAAAATGTTGACTATTCTGCTCTACTCCAAGAATTTAAGATAGTGCCCGCAACATAGTAGGTACTTATAAATATTTGTTGAGTGAATAAATTAATAAAGAAATCAATGAAAGTCTATATGCAGTGGAACAGCAAGAGGGACAAATGGGATATGTAAACATAGTGAAAAATGAATATTAATATAAAAAACATAGCAAACATTATTTAAGTGTGCCAAACACTGTTCTAAGCTTTATATCTAAGTCATTTAATCTTTATGACAACTTCATGAGGTAGGTGCTAATAGGTTTGTTCCTCTTTGCAGATAAGGAAAATGAGGCACAGGGAGGTTAAATAGCTTTCCCAAGGTCACACAGCTATCCAGTGGCAGGGCCTAGGATTTTGACTCCAAGGTCCGTCTTGAACTACTATACCATATTGTTTTAAAATTAAGGCCAATATAGAGAAACAGAAAAAGGCACAACTGAATAGTTAGAATATATTAATAGTAAACATACATGCATTCAGCCTGTAGGTGAATCTAAGTGAAAGCCAAAGAGAAGGTACCAAGAAAAATTAATTTTCCAGGCAAGTTGAGATGGAACTTTGAATTGATGACAAAGATGGTTGTGAAAACTGGGAGCTTGTGGAAGGAATAAACAGTTGGATATAGGATACCCAATTCTTATAATAAATAATTTAACTTTGCCCCAAAAGAAGTCTGGCCTTTGACTCCTAGGAGGTAGTCTCTAAGCCCTTGGAGTGGCATGCACATTAGGAGTGTTTTGTTTGCCTGAGGGCCTTGGGTTACTTTAGATAGTTCAACAACTGTGATTCAGGGTGGGGACTTTAGGCCAAGCCAAGTGGTAACAATGTGACTTAAGGTGGGGGTTTTGGGTCACACAGGGTCAGTCAACCCAGAGATGGAGATCAACCATGTGGGCAATCAATCAATCAATCAATGATGCCTAGGTGATGGAAGCCCAATACAAACTCTGGAAACTGAGGCTCAGGTCCGGAGTCAACCATGTGGGCAATCAATCAATCAATCAATGATGCCTAGGTGATGGAAGCCCAATACAAACTCTGGAAACTGAGGCTCAGGTCCATGTCCTTGGTGGGCAGTACTCCACTTGTGTTGTCACATATTGTGGCTGGGAGGAGTCAACAGTGCTAAATCCACAGGGAGAGGATGAATGGAAGTTCTACATTTAGAGCCTTCCTGGACTCTGCCCTATGTGTCTCTTCCCTTGACTAGTTTTAATCTGTATCCTTTCACTGTGAAACTGTGTGTAACCATAAGTATAACAGCTTTCAGTGTATTCTGTGAGTCTTTCTAGCAAACTAGTAAACCTGAGGGTAGTGTTGGAAACCACAACCCCTAGCTTGCAATTGGTGGCAGCAGTGAGGGTAGTCTTGTGTGGACTACATGCCCTCAAACTTGGCCTAAACTTATGCATGCTGTAACAGTGAGGCAGAGGAACTGGCATCTGTGAGTGGCACTATGCTTCGGGATTGGTACTGAGCTCTTTGCTTAAGTGGTCTCGCATACACACCCCTGCTGACCTGTGACAGAGATGTTATTGTCCTCCTATTTCAGATGAAGAAACTATGGCTCACAGAGGTTTTGTGACTTAACCTAAAGATGCTAAGGCCAAAGAATATACTCAGGTCTCTAATTTTTTTGGATAGTAAAAGTAAGAATTCATCCCTAGACATAAGGGTGGAATTAGGTCACACCAGGGGTGACAGACCAGAGCTGCCAACCTAATAGGAAGTGATGAAAACAAAGCCAAGAATTATTTAGTATTTTAGACCTCTGCGATGTGTAACCAAGTGAATCAGAACTGGGTTATTCCTCAAGCGCATACTTTCAGCCTAATTTATCTAAAACTCTACCTTCTGTTTGTGGAACTCAGTAAATATGTTCTAGAAACCTCCTAAGTTTTAATCACTGTGCACTTACTGCACATATATAGGAAGCAAAATAGGTATTATACCTGTTGTGTGGCAGTATTGGAGAAATATTAAACAAGAACCAAAATATAACACATGTATAAAATGACAATTTTAATAATTGCTCTGGAGGAAAATTTCAAGGCATTAGGAGTTTGTACAGGAGGGTCAGAAAAGCCTCCTTAGAAAAAGTGATACTGAAACCAAAAGTTAAAGAATGAATGGATGATAGTCAGGAGAGGTGAAAGAGTAGGAATGTTCTAGGCAGAGGGAGGAAAAGCACAGGTGCAAGGATTTGACGTGTTACAGAAACCAAAGGCAATGTGATTAAAGCATAGCGACAGGGAGGAAGGAGGGCAAGGCCAGGTCCCTGCAAGCCAGAATAAGGACTGTAGAATTGGTGGATAGGACGGTATCTGGACTTTAGATATAAAAGAAAACTGGGGTATAACCAAAGAAGGAGGGAAAACGCAGAAAACACAGAAGAAAGGGTAAGTTCATTGATGGATATCTTGGCTAGCACTGAAGATAAACCTTAGATGCCCCAGTAGACAGAATGTCTGGAAATTTTGGTGCATATTGTGTCTGTAATCTAACCAAATGAGCCCTTTCAATGGCTTTGACAGAAGATTTCCTAAAGGGGCCATGTGGAAAAAAAAAAAACCTGCACGCAATCCTTCAGTATATCTCTCATTTCAATAGGTTAGAATGTCTTACAAACAAAATTACATTAAAACTTCAGACCACTCCTGGGGAATTTAAGTGACCATTTCCAATGGGAGAAAACAAGGGGGTAAAAAAGAAAGCCATTCTAGCAGATTATTTACAATTCAACTTGTATCATCTCAACAACCCTTAATGTACTTACCACGTGCATATGGTTCATGTCTGCAAGTGGCTATAGTCCGAGGAATACAAAGCTTGTGATGGGGGTTGTAGACTTGCTATTTAAAGCCTCAATTGTTGGCAACCCAATTTTCTTTTAGATTCATTCTGTTTGTTTTTGTTCAGTTCTAGCAGCTCAGCCTGAGTCTGGTAAATAATTTAAGAATCCTGTCACAAACCACTAGAACACATCTTTCTAAATCATCAGCAACATTTTCTCTTTTCAAAGAGACCAAGCCAGTCTTAGTGCCCTGTCCTCATTCTAAGGGAATTTCTGAGAACTTCCAATTCAAAATGGCTGACAGAGCATTTGAGGTTATACCTGCTCCCTCCCTGAAGCCCAGTGAAATGACAGAAAGAAAAAAAAAAAAAAGTCCATAGCAACCTTAGGAGCCCGAGGAGCTGTCCATCAGCAGACTATAACATTTAAGAATCTGTGGATGCTACAAAATCCTGTGATTGAGACCATAAAAAAAAAGAAAAACTGAGAATCTCAACATACAAAATAGGGAAGGAACGGTCTCCAAAAAAAAGATGTTTCCTGGCATCAGAGTAGGCAAGGGTGAGCTGTAAGAGTGAACTATGGGGCATCTGGCAGTGGTATTAACTAGAATGAAAAGGCTCTGACATAGCACATCTGGACCAATCTTCACCATATAAACTGTGCATTTCTGTGTATGTTTCTATTATTGTTGAATTTGCCATCCTAGCTAGAGCTGTCTTACTACTGCAAGAGAGAGAGGCAGACGAGTGCCAGGTAACTCCTGGCCACCACAAAGGACATAGAACACATTCTCCCAGAGGTAAAAGGACTAATGCACAATAAAGAAAAAGCTCTCTAGACTACTTGTCTGCCAAGCTCCTCACTGCAGTCATAGCTTCTCTAACCAATCTCAATTCCCCGAGGGAGACAGTGATTTTTCCTCCTTCTTTAGATCTCAGGTACATGGAATTGTATTATCAAAATCCTTCTGTTGTTGATCTATGAATGATTCACTTTACCTAGTTAGTTATTTTTCATAATGTTATAGCTACCCATGAACCCGTTGCCTATAATGGAAACAAGGGTCTTGATAATAACCATAAATTGTCCCCATCCTTCTGCCACCCCCATCACTCTGCCATTCCTCACCCCTGGGACGGTGATCATCTTGAATCCCATATTCTTTATTCCCTTGCTTTCCTTTTCACATATGTTCATTGTTTACATAGGAATTCCTAAAAAAATTCTTATATTCCATGTATTATTTTTATTTTACTTCATAAAAATTGATATCATGCTATATAAAATCCTTCTAGAGTTACTTTTTTTACTTAATATTATACTGATAAGTTTCGTCCCTATTCTTGCTTGTCTCTGTAGTTATGTAGTTAATATTTCATTGTGTGCATTTACTGCATTTTAGTCATGCACTCTCCTGCTGGTGAGTATTTAGACTGCTTCCAAATTTTTGATAATGCGAACGGTGCTGCTATGAACATGCTGGACTATGTCTCTTGTGTCCGTGTGCAAAGGTTTCTCTTGGGTACACACCTGGGAGAGGAATTGCCCGGTGATTATGAGATGTGAATGTCCAAGCAGGATACCAGACCATCCTCCAAAGTAGTTGCCCAATTTGCTTCCCTCCAGCAAGGTATAAGATATTCTGTCAATGACCTCTCCAGTACTTGACATTGTTAGATTTAATTTTTGTCAGTTAAATCATATAAAGTAATATGTTATTGTGGTCGTTATTGGCGTTTTCATCATTACTAGTTATGTTGAACATGTCGTCACAAGTTTTCTTTTGTGTTTACTCCCCCAGGAAAGCCTATTCTTACTCCCCACTACTTGACTTATTTTATTAGTTTACTGGTGTTTTTCTGGTTATTTTTTAAGTTTTTGAGATGTACTTTTGAGGTTTATCTTTTGTTTTTCTGCATTGCAGGTATTCTTTCCCAGTTTGAAACCTATTTTTCCACTTTATTTTTTGATAAATAAAATCTTTATTTTAATATAGCCTATTTTATTGATATTTTATATTCTTTGCTATTTCTATGTTATTTAAACTGCTTTTTATAAATTAATGTAGACATATTGCTAAATTCTTCTATTTTTTCTAAAAACTTTTCTGTATATTATTTCAAGTCTTCTATCTAAAGTTATATTATCTTCAAATGATGACACTTTTACTTTCTCCTTTCCAAAACTTATGAGTCTACTTTTTTCCTTCTTCTCTTTTCTTAAATATTAGTGTACTGGCTAGTATTTCTCTTAAAATATTGATTAGAAGTAATGATAGTGGACTTTCTTGTCATACATTTCCTGTTGTAAAAGGAATGTTTATAATATTTCTCCATTTAGAATTAAATTTACCAATATATTTTTATTCTGTATGAATCTTGAATTTTATCAAATGCTGTTTTTTGCATCTATTAAGGTTGAAGTAATTATACAGTGTTTCTTTTCCAATATAGTAGAGTAATGAACTTCCTTTATAGATTTTTAAATATAAAATTACTTTTTCCAAAGAGAATAAAACCCAATTTGGTTGTGGTGGATGATCATTTTTTTTTAACCTTGGAAAATTGATAAAAATCAATATGAAATTATCTTGGCTTCGTGTTTCTTTAACTGCTACAATTCTTAATAGTTATAGAATTAATCAAACTTTTGCTTTCATTTTTACTCAGATCTGATGTTACCTTTTTTCCAAAAATTAGTGTACTTCATTTAATCTTTTAATTTTTGTAATGTAATTTTTGGCATATTCTTTTATCTTTTTTTTAAGTTTCTACTGTGCATATATGTCTCAATTCTTATAGAATTTCTTTTTTTTTTTTTTTTTGTGAGGCAGATCAGCCCTGTGCTAACGTCTGCCAATCCTTTTCTTCTTTTTGCTGAGGAAGACTGGCCCTGCGCTAACATCTGTGCCCACCTTCCTCCACTTTATAGGTGACGCTGCCACAGCATGGCCCGACAAGCGGTGCCTCTATGAGCGTCTGGGATGTCAACCCGGGCTGCCAGCAGCGGAGCACGCGCACTTAACTGCTATGCCACTGGGCTGTTCCCTAATATTTCTTTTTAATGTTATTTTTGTCTTCTTTATTTCTTGATTATTTTGCCACAGATTTGTCTATTTTAATTTTTTCAAAGAACCAACTCATGTTTTTTTTTTTACCATTACCATTATACTTTGTTTTCTATTTTATCAATTTTTGCCCTTGCCTCTATTGTGTTTCTTCTCCTTCTTCTTTTTCCTTCTTCTTCTTCTTCTCATTCTCCTCCTCCTCATTATAATTATTACTATTATTATTATTCTGATATTCTATTGGTAACTTCTTACGATGGACACAGCTCATTAATTTTGAGGTTTTCTTCTTTGCTTATGTAAGCACTCAAGGCTATAATATCCCATGATGCATTATTTTGCTGAATTTCACAAGTTTGGTCATGTGATATTTATTTTCATCATAATTTAATTATGAGTATGTTTATTTTTTTATTTTTAATTTTTTCTTCAGCACAGCCATACATTTAAAAATTTCTAAGTGGGGATTCTCAAAAAATCTTTTTGTTATTAACATTTAGCCTAATAGTGTTTTGGTCAGAGATTATGATCTGAAGAATACTTATTTTATGAAATTTGTTGAAGGTTTCTTTATGGCTTTGTACATAACTAGTATTTGAATGTGTGTGTAAAAAAAAGAATTCTTCAATTGTTCTATGCAGAACTCTATAATGTGGTCATTAAGTTGAACTGGTTATGTTTTCCAGATTCTCTATGTCCTTACCGATTTTTTTTTTGTCTATTTGACTTATCAATAATCAAGAGAGGTATTTTGAATTTTCTTATTAAAGTAGGGTAATTATCATCTTTTCCATGTAGTTCCATAGCTTTTTTTACTTTATATATTTTAAAGCAATTTCATTAGATGCTTACATCTTAAAAGCAGTTATATTTTTATTGCTGAATTGAACTTTTATTTTCTTTGTGACCCTATCGATATTTAATAATTTGGTATTTAATCAATTTTATTTTTTTAATATAGTCATGCGAACTTTCTTTCACTTAGCATTTAATTGATATTATTTTTCCATCCTTTTAGTTTCAACATTTTGTGTCTGTAATGGTTTCAAAAACATATCTTCAAATTGTTTAATATTCCTCCTTTACGAGATGGAGGTTAATTTCTGATCTTTTGACTGTGGGCTGGTCTTAGTTACTCATTTCCGATGAATACAACGCAGCAGAAATGGCTGTTTGTCCCAGAACAATTCCTCAGTCCAAAGCTTCCCTTTGTTCTCCTGGTAGAAGTAGCCTTAGTGTGAGACTCTTCTCAATCTTGGGCATGTGAAATGGAAAGTCTCATTGCCTGAGATTAGTTAGTACATACAATGCTCCTCAAACTTCAGGGTGCTTAGGAATCACCCGGAGGGCTTGGTAAACCATAGATTCCTTGGCCACCTCCACAGAGTTTCTGATTTAGTGACTCTGAGAGGGGGCTGAAAATTTGCATTTCTTACGAGCTCTCAACTGATTGCTTTTAGTTGGAATACCATATATTGAGTAGTGCTGAGTTAGTACTCACCTATTTTTCCCAGTTCCTCACAATTACTGTGTTTCTGAGCTGTCCTGCATTTATTCTAGAAGAAACCTGGACCAGAGTTCTGACTAATTATAGGCATAGATTAGGGTTGCCCAATAAAATGTAGGATTTGAAGTTAAGTTTCAATTTCAGTATCATATTTACCCTAAAAAAATGTTTGTTGTTTATTTGGAATTCACGTTTAACTGGGGTGCACTGTGACTTTCATTTGCTAAATCTAACGTGGTAGTACAGATGCAGGTGTTGTTTGTCCCAGTGGTTCTCAAACGTCAATGAGCTGATGCTCATTGTTAAAACACAGGTTTGTGGGCTCCACCCTCTCAGTTTTAGGTTGGTTTGTCTGGGATAGGACCCAAGAATTTGAATTTCTCATAAGCTCCCAGGTGATGCTCATGCTGCAGGCCTGGAGCCAGACTTGGAGAGCCATTAGTTGATCCCAAAGCAATGATCAAGGATAAGCAAGAGAACTCTCACTTTTTATCCTCCAACAAAGCCACTACGCCACACAAACACGTGTGCGCCCTCGAGATCTTTCATAGCTTTTGACATGTCTTGATTTTTCTTCTATACTTTTGGGATTGTTCTTGGAATAGACAGTCAGAATCTGTACTGGTTCAGCATCTTGGTAAGAACTGGAACCATAGAACAGTGATTTATTTTAACTTGTGGTGAGAAAATTTGGCCCCGAACAACAACAAAAATTCTCCTAAAACTCAATATATTACTTTATGTAAGTATAAACTAATAATAGCATATTTTAGAAATACCAGAATTAAAAAGAGGAATCTTAATGCACCTAGAGTTGAGTTTGTGCGTGATGTCTCTTAACAATCTTTGTTGGATATCTTATATTTGTCCCTCCAGATCAGTTCTCATCCTTTCTGCACCCTGCTCTCTGCCCACAAATACTCACCTCTATTGTGCACAACAAAGAGATCTCTTGATCTCTGGCTTCTGGTTTGCTTCAGGCATTAAGGAACCGAAGGAAATTGGAGGGAGAGAGGAAGGTGCGATGGGGTATTTATGGATAGTTAACTATCCCAGCTTCTTCCCTGAAGTGTTGCCTGTAGCTGCTTGTACCTCTTGATTAAGTTACATCTACTGTCAAGATCATCTTCCTTACACAACAGCTCTACTTTCAGATTCAGGTAACCCTTTTGCACCCTTTTTCTCTTTGGGTCTAGAGGGAGTAACAGTTCTGCTGTTTCTAGCCCTGGAATATGACACCCTTTGTGGTTTCACTATATCCCACCCACATCTCTGTAAATAGTCCCTTTATTAAACTTTCCTCAAAGTATCCTAATATTTATGTGCCATCTATTTCCTGCCAAGATCTAAATGACCGCTTTTTATTTTTATCCATATGGAAAACCAACTGTTCTAGAACGATTAATTGAATATTTCCCTATTGATTAAAAATATATCATTTCTGTTTTATATCACATTTCCATACATTTATGGGTCTGTTTCTGGGCTGTCTAGATTTTATTTTATTTTATTCAGATTTGTAAGAATCTCTATAAGACCCAGGAATCTGTTTTTTTAAACAAAGTCCATAGGAAATTCTTATACATTAGGTTTTTACTAATTCAGTAAGATTGGTGAGTGGTAGCAGAGAGGTAGTCAAGAAAACTTTCCTTGTTTTGAGGGAAAAGTAACTGTAGAGTTTTGTAACTAGCCCAAGAAAGACCCTTGGCCTTATTTTCTCCACTTCTTTTATGAACCATTTTGGGAGTCTGGGAAGGTGGATAACTCTGTTTTGGGATCCCTTTTAGACAGTTTAGGACTATTGTATGTACACAAATTGAGATTTTTGATTACCCAGAATGTGAGTGAAAGATAGCCAAAAGAATAGATAAAAGTTTGATTAGGTAGGAATTTGCATTATTTCAATTCAACTTAGCTAGAAAAGCACTTGATTTGTTCTAGGTTATCTGCATTTATTTGAAAATTGCTGCTTATTTTAACAAAATGTTTTGCAAGGGTTAATAATTAGTGGTGAATAATCACGCTATTTTTAAAAAGAATTAAGTTTACAGGAAATTATGTATTAGAAATACCTACTAGATTCAACCAATTCTCATTTTGGAAGCTTTGGCGGCTGGCTTATGTAAATGCCTCGAGGCACTGCTGTTCACCTGGAGTGACCACCCGCATTTCAGACAAAAAATAAGAAACTAATATTCATCCTCTAGCCCTGCAGCCTGCAGGTGGGGTGCCTGCACTAGGGGTACAAAGTATGAGGGAGAGTGCAGGAATAAGATATCAGAACTTCTATTTACATTTATTTTACATATTATCATTTACAATTTTCTATCCTGTAAAGGAAAAAGCAGATAGAAACTCTTTCAAGTTATTTCATTCTCTTACTAGAAGAAGGGGAAAGTTCCTCTTTCTTTTCTTAAGTTTTAGCTTAGAATGGCCAAGAGGAAGCGACAGTCTGTCTCCCTTGCTAGATGTTTTTTCCCTTGTTCTTGGTTTTGTTTGTTTTTTACCCTATTATGGTTTTTCCTCTGGTTTATATTATTTCTTTAAAAGACAATTCCCTGTGGACAAGTACCTCTACTCAGGACTGTTTCGTAGTTTGGAAACTAAAGAGAAGCTACTTGATTTCCTGAGATGTGCTTTGAGTCTTGTCTTCAATACCGAAATAGCCTGGCTGATAACTCTGCTCTTATTTTTCCCTCCAATCTATCTGCCATAATACAATCAAATTGCCTTTCTAAAACTAGATTTTAAGGTTATTCTTCTATTTAAAACTATTTTATTAAAACAGTGGCTTCTAATTTTTTCAAGCATCCTATCATTAAACATTATTGACTATAGAATACCTCAAATGTTTATATTTATATTTTTATATTCATATCTATAAAGCATATCCATGAATTCTAATATTAAGCTCTAATTAGCATACTACTATATTGAATAATAATATATCATATAAAAGGCATGAGAACAGAATGAAATAAATAGTATTTTATTATTAATCAGGCCGAATTTATATTGCTATTAGCTAATAGCTTATAACAAAATATACACGTTGAGCAAAGTTCATTCTTAACAGGAGTAGATGTAAATAGTTCAGATAATCTTGATAATTTCAAGTACTTTTAGCTGATGCCTTGTCAGAACTGATTACATTGTCATTATTTTTCCTTCATCATGTGGCTGATGAGGAGCTTCTACAAGGTTAAGGGAAAGTGTCATCTTTGCCATTTTTGAGTTGCTCACTTGTATTTGCGTTATTCATATTCTCTTCAGGCTGCAGCTCTTGGGGAAAAAAGTCTTTTTAAATCACTTCTCCATTTTATGATAGTTTAATTAAAACCAGATAATTTAATACCCAAATCCATTCAACCCGGCCCACAGAAACTGCAGCATGTGGCAATGTGCTGAAATCGAGCAGACAGGAAAGGGTACAGCTGTCAACTCCTGTCTTGGGGACTACAAGTCTTCCCATAGGACACTTGTGTACTAGACAAGACTTGGGACCATCTTACATATGACCCAAGCAAGGGCTCCAGTGATGATCAACATGGTCATGTGAGCAAAGCTAATTGTCTCTCTTATTTTAGCTTAACATTATAAATAGAAAGTCTAATAATTTTGTTCCGTATAAAGACTGCTGGCTTTGATAATAAAATTCAAATTCCTTGTGCAATGTTTATTAGAGTAGATTACTCAGGATTACATAAACCTTCTTGACTGGGGCAAGATTCACTCACTTCCTCATCCACAAACCTTTATTCAGAGCTTACTTTTTTGCTCAATAGTAATAATGCAATGATGCCATCTTAGTTTTGTCAAAGGACCCTAAAGACATTGTCTTGATTTTAGGGATCTTTGAACTATATTAAATAATGTTCTTAATTCAAGCATTAGTGAGACATTTCTTTGCACATTGTTATATTACAGAGCAAAGAAGAAGTGCTCTGTAGGATAAATCGCTGAGAACTCAGTGATCTTTTACCTATTCACTACTATTTAATAATCTATAAACTCTTGGGAGAGTTACCAAGTTATGGAGGTTTATGGGCTCCTTCTTCCCATGATACTGATTGCTTACATATTTTCTCCCTTATTTCCAATAAAATATCTGTGATCTTCAGTAAAAAGAAATTGGGATGGATATGAAATCACACATGATCCCACCATGTGTCTCCATCCTTCTGCCAAATGTGCTTGCAATTTCTCTGATAAATGGGCGGTAAGTGAATGAAACTCTGACACACAGACAGACTAATTCTTATAGCCTTCCTTTGGAAGGAAACTAAGCTAAGAAAAGGATTGTTAATAGCTCTTTGGAGCATCCATGACTTTGGCTTTTAATACTGTGGTTGGAAAAGGAAATACTATACTCTAAACTGAAGGGATCTAATTTTGAAGAGTAGAAGGTTAAAGATTTGACCACTCTACTAGGAATTGGGTGTGCGGTTTCCTGAGGACTGCACGTGCTATACCTGATGCTTAGATTCCTAAACCAGACCCTTAGGCAGACTCCATTGCCTAAGTGTTCTTACAGCGCTGAACACTTGCCTGATACTAATTTTTTCTTGTTTCTCTAACTGAAAAAGCCTTTCTTTCTTTCTTTCTCTTTCTTTCTTTCTCTTTCTTTCTTCCTTCCTTCCTTCCTTCCTTCCTTCCTTCCTTCCTTCCTTCCTTCCTTCCTTCCTTTCTTTCTTTCTTTCTTTCTTTCTTTCTTTCTTTCTTTCTTTCTTTCTTTCTTTCTTTCTTTTCTCTCTCTCTCTCCCTCCCTTTCTCTCTCCCTCCCCCCCCCCCCGTCTCTCTCTCTCTCTTGCCTCCCTTCCTTCCTTTCTTTCCTTCCTTCCTTTTCTTTCTTTCTTCCTTTTCTCGTTCTTCCTTCTTTCTTTCCTTCTTTCCTTTCTCCTCCCCCTCCATCATGCCACCTTCTTCTCCTTCTTCTTTTTCTCCTCCTCTTTCTCCTCCTCCACTTTCTCTTCCTTCTTTTTAAATTTTAGGTCTTGGTTACTCTTGGAAATCTGCTCTCTTTTCTTAGGGTGTTCAAATGAGTCAGCCTGAATTTACAGTGGAGAAAAGACAAATCTTGGTCAGCTAACAGATAAGATTTATCAGACTTAATAAACTAAAAATAAATACTTTGCAATAAAATCCATGCAATTAAGTCAAACAATCTCACTATGTTTATTCTCTACAGGATTCGCTACAAGCCTGAGATCTCTCACATGAGGGAAGAACTGAACCTAAATATCGGAAAAAAGCTTACTTTTCCATTTCACCTTTCTTTTAGATTGAAAACAAATCTTTATTTTTTTAAGTAAAAAATGTTCTATCTTTTAGTTCTGTGTTTATGGCAGGAAGTACTTCACAGCAGCAGATGAAAACAGTGGGCGTGCAAGACAATCGTAATATTGACAGAGACTGAGAACATTAGTATTGCCTTACTGTGTCTTTGTATTTTATTTGGTTACAAGAGAGAAAGAGAGTTTGAGAGGGAGGCATCCATTTCACAAAGCAAAAGATTTGATGCAGCTGCTCTAAAGTTGGAGAAAAGCAGTATCATAGGGGCTAATTTCATTGTTCTGCCTTTGGTATCCAGTTTCTGTCTCTTGGGGGAAAGTGGTGTGTCAAATAAGATAACTTCTCAGGCCACAGTCTACCTCTCACGGTCTAGCACTGCTGACCACTAAGACCATGGCCCAGCTCTTATTGGAGTGCCAAGTCTGAGACTGATTTCTACTCCACTAGGATGTCCCTTATCCTAAAGACATTTCCTTCAATTTATTCTCTTGGTAGAAAATACAAGCAGTGGGCATAGCATCTACTCAAGTTCTCATGGTTTAACAGCATCGTACTATGGTTGAACCAAGGAATTTAAAAAGCATAACATTTAGAGATTGCAGATGCTTAGAGGTCACAACTTCAAGCTTCTCTCTTTATAAATAATAAGATCAAGGATAGGGAGATAATATGAAAGACTCAAGGACACCCAATGAGCTACTGCTAGAGTTGGGACTAGGATCACAGTATCCTACCTCCCAGATCTGTGTTTGTTCTGTGACACCACACCTGGCCCTCTGCTTGAGTTGAAGGAAAGGGGTATAACTGGGCTAAACTATGTGACTAATTGAGTCTGGGGCCTTCCCAGAGTTCATGGAACCCCTTGGACTGACAATACTTTTCGTAATCCTTATGTTTCTACAGCACATTACAGTAATCAAAGGCTATTCACTTACTTTTTCTTATTTAATCTTCACCATAGTTGAGTGGGGGTAGATATCATTAGTCTCAAATTTTTAGATGGAACATCCAAGGTTCAGGTACTCTCTCAAGGGTTTGCCAATACTGGCACTTTTTATAGTTTCCTTTTTATTTGGAATTTTAAAATATAAGTAAAGGATATTTCTTTTATTTCATAGTTTTAGTAAACTCCATTACAATACATACATGGGAATTTAATTAAATTCTGAATCTTATATTTAGGTTACCCTGTGCTTAAACCTTACAGAGATGTCCTGATCCCTAATTCAGAGACAGGAATTCTTGCACACTGTTGAGGTTTTCTTTAAGAAACATCTACTCTAACACTCAAGGAACATATGATTCCAGCTTCAGTGCATTTTTTCACCATTTTTCAGGACTTTATTTTAAGAAAAATTGTCCTTGGATCTCATTTTCCATTCCAACACTCCAAAGAGTGATTGCTAAACAAAACAAGAAGGGTCATGGCCACTCAGTTCATTTGTACTCATTAAAAAGAGAAAAAAACTGAATAGGAATCTATGCACAATAAGCATTGAATTTATAAGATGCTGTATCAAAATAGAAAGTCCCTTGAAACTAATTCCAAATAGTTTTAATGCAGTCATGACACGGTGTGGCTGGAAGGTTGGCAGCTATCTTGTTCTGCCCCACGATTGTGTTGTAATTTAACAAATATGAATTCAGCAGCTATTATACACCAGACACTAATCAAAGATTTGAGGAAACAATGGTGAATGAAAGAAAGTCTTGACCTCATATGGAAATTATTTTTATTTTACACGTATTAAACAAATAGATAATATAATTTCAGGTGGTGTGAGTGCTAAGAAGAAAAAGAATGGAGTCCAGTGTAATTGGTCAGTGTGTAGAGGGTGGAAATGAGGGTTGTTTTAGGTAGGATGGTCTAGGAGGTAGCATTTGAACTGAAATCCACACGATGTGAAGTATCTAACCCTTCAAATCTCCTGGGGAAACACATTCTGGGAAGAGGCAGCAGGCAGTATAAAATCCTGGAGGCAAGAAGGAGCTGACTATGCTGAAAGCACAACAAGAGTGAAGGTAGCAAAATGAGTGAGTGAGAGGTGCGTGGAGGTGAGGTCTAAGCAGTGAGCAGGGCTGAACCAGGCCTGACCTTGCAGGCTTTGCTAAAGACTTTCAATTTTATTCAAAACCCAGTGGGAAGTCATTGGAGCGTTTTGGGCAGGGGAGTGATAGGATCTGATTTTCTTCCTAAAAACGTTCCCTCTGGCTGCTGTGTATGGGAAAGGCATGTGGAGGGCACAGGGCTGGGTGTGGCAAGCCCAGAAGCAGGGCACTCAGTTAGAGTGCTTTGCAGTAGTCTAGGGGAGAAATGATTGTGGTTGGCTTTACACGACAGCAGTCGATTTGGTAAAAATGGATCAAGTTCATAACATAATTCCAAAATAGCAGTGACAGGACTTGTTAAATGCATTGTATAAGGGGTATCAGAGAAAAAAGGAATCAAGGAAGATGCCTAGACTTTTGGATTAAGTAACTGGGCAAAGGCTGATGCTATTTAATTAGATGGAGAAGTCTTTGAGAGGAGTGGATTTGGTAAGGAGGTTAAGTGTTCTATTTTGGACATGCTTGGTTTCAGAAGTCTCTAATACATCTAAGTGTAGTTAGAAGTTGAATAAATAAGTCTGAAGTGCAGGGGAGAGGTTGGGCCTGAAAAATACAAATTTGGGAGTCATCAGGGTAGAGAGGTGAAGGAAGCTCAAGACTGAGCACCAGAGAGTAGAGGTTTGGGGGTGTATCCTCTATTTCCATCTTTTAGGGACCCACTGTGGTCTGCCAACTCCAGCATTGGCTCAGCTATGTGCTCAGCTACTTTGGATACTGTGAAGTCCTCAACTTAAACTCAATTCACCAATCCAGAGACCTGAGCAAAGGGAGAAGGGATAACCTTAGTTTTTAGTCTGATTCATTGATTTCTTGTCTTCTCCTTGCCCTGTAGCCTGCCTTTTGAATATCTCTATTGTTTCTTTTGTGAAAAGAGGTCAATTCTCAACTTTGTAGGTGCCCGAGGACTCTACAGGAATGCACTGGGAAGATTGTCCTGGACATCCACTGCTTCAGGGACACCAGCCGGAGTCTGTTTTCAGTTTATTACATATATATCACAAAAACCATCTAGGAAACATTGAGTTTGGAAGGCAATGAAATCACATGGCAAGGAAGATTGCAGAGGAAAATTAGATACACGTTTTTGGCTCCTGAGGAAGCTGTACTGTTTGGTGAATTTGAACATATGGTATACCTAGAAATTTCTCCTTACGGTCAAATGAGAGTTTACTGAAACTACCCTGTGAGGATCAGGGAAGGCCTGACTGAACAGGGTGCTAAGTTCTAATTCTAATTGAATTGGCTTTGGTGAAGTCTATGCCTCCAGTGCCTCGTATCCAGGCTGGACAGTTTCTATTTTTAAGTCTTGGCAGGCAGGTGATCAGGCAATCACCTCCAGCCAGATTTAAAGGGAGACAGACAGTAGGAAATGGAGATGAACATTCTTAGGACAGATGGGATTATCTCCCTTAATGTTATTGTAGTTTACATAAATTGAATACACGGATCTAAATACACAAACACTGCCAGTCAATGTGTTTCTAGAACACCACAAGTAGAGAGCCTGAGGCATATGTCATCACAATCGCTTATTGTATAGATTGGAAATGTGAGGCGTGTTGTGCTGGGAAAAGGGATATGTTTAAGATGGTCATAGCAAAGAGGGATTGGTTGTTTGGGGACTCAGAACTTTTAAAGAGAAATGGCCGGGAATCATCATGGTATCAATTAGCCTAAAACCACTTTAAAATCCCATAACTCAAGTCCAAAGACAATTGTATTTGAGACATCAGACACATTTAACAGTTTTAAGAATATCCCTCTAAAGCAAGTTTCTTTGTAACCAAATTTGCTGCCTTGTGCTTCCCTGTTTTACTTTATATCTAAATGGGTTAAGATTGCCCTGGAGCAAACACAGAATGAACTCTTTAATAGAGGCACTTGTGGGATTTGTGTTGGAAGAACCCCATTATCCCAGCGTTCTTTGGGGCATATTAGCATTTTTTTTCCTCCTGAGAAGAGTACTGAGAATGTCATTTCCCTGCTCAAAAAACCTTGCTATTGCATACGCTCAAAGTATTTAAGCACACCGTTCAAGACTATTGACTATAGTAATAAAAACCGATACTTCTATACAGCTTTACAATAAAGTCATACACTTTCAGAAACAAGATACCATTTCCATTTCCTCTGGTCCCCACTCCACCAGTCTTATTTTATCAACGAACCAATCTGTAACCTTCATCTTACCAATTCCTCGGCCTATTTCTATTCCCTAAAAGTGCGCGTGCCTCCTCGCCTCTGTAGTTCTTCCTTCTGAATGAGAAACACCTTTCCTGCATCAAATACATTTCTCGACACAGAAGGTTCTCACTAAGTATTTATTGTGATGAATGGATGAAAAACTACATAAAGCAAGTCTTTCCTGGCTCCTCTCCATTCCTACTTGTTGAAATTCTCTTCGTCTTTTAAAGCCTGCATGAGAAAGATTCACCTCATGAAATTTCTCCTAATTGTATTATTTAAATTAAATTTGTCTCCATTTTTTTTTCTGCCTAAAGCTCTTCGTAGCTTAATTATAGCCCTTGCCACCCTATTAATTATATTTTAGAGTTGTACGTGCCTGTACTGGTTTATAAACTTCCTGAAGGTCAGAGTCCTTTTTTTAATTTTACAGAATCAGTGGCGATTACCACAGTGTTTTGCATGCAGTAGGTCTAATAGCCATGCGTTACTTGACCGTAGATGTTATCACTTGAATTTTGTACGTATGGTGACTTTAATTCTATAAGGGCTTGGCCCTATATGAGCTCTTCTTTGTATATTGATCTACCATTTTATAATACAAAGCTGTCTTATTTAAGTATGATAACTGGCAAGAAATATAAAAAGAAAGACACTCAAGAGGAAGAGGATAGTTGCTATACATGTTTAGTTGTAATATGAAACAAAGTGAAATTGCACCTATAAGGAAACTGAAGCTCCCATTTCAAATTACTGGGGTAAGGATGTATTTTCAGGTAAAAATACACAGGTGATTTTCTAGGGTCCTTAGACATAGGTTTTTTGAAGCCATGAGGTCTCCTTCCTGAGCCTTCTTCCATGAGGGCAGAGGATCCCTATTTATCTCGGCTTTTAGTTTCCATCTCTCTTCTGGTGCATGGCTAGTGTTGGATGGCCAGGTTTGGTTTAGAATTTGGGAGACCTCTGCCTTCATGGAATTTGCCCTTTTCAATAGAAAATAAATCAGTAGCTAGCTACGGAGTCTATTCCATTTTATAAGCATTTCCTTTGGAGAATATAAATTAAATCTCTCTCTCAAATGAGGGAGAGAATTCTGACGCTGATTATATAGGAAAGAGTTTTCCTGGAGCAAAGAACAGCCAAGTGTAAAAGTCTTGGCGTGGTAGTAGGATTTGCATGTTCAGGTCCAGGAGGCGACCAGGTGGCTGGAGCAGAGTGAATGAACAGGTGTTGTATGTAAGATCAGAGAAAGAATGCAAGTTTAGGTCTTGTGCAACTTGGTAGGTCATTGTAAAGATTTTTGCCTTACTTTTTGTCAAATGGAAAAACATTGGTAGATTTTGAGCAGAGTCAGGACTCAGTTTAACTTATTTTGAAAAGGTTACACTGCTTGCTATGTTAGGAATTGACTACAGATGAGCAAAGCTGGAAGCAACTGGTGTGAGATGGTGGTGTGTTGACAAGGAGATAGTGGTGCAGGTACTGGCAAGTGCTGGATTCTGGTTATGTTTTAAAAGATTTCCTGGTGGGTTGGGTGTGTGATGTGAGCAATAAATAGGGGAATCAAGGATGATTCCAAAGTTTTGAGCCTGAATAAGTAGAAATACAGAGTTGCCCTTAAATGAAATGAGGAAAATTATAGGACAGTCAGGTTGGAGGAAAGATCAGAAATTTGGTTTTGGACATGATAAGTTTCAAATATGTATTAGCTATCTATGTGGAGGTATTAAGTAATTAGTTGGACGTCAGAGCCTAGACATCAGGGAGCTATCTAAGCTGAGATATAAATCTAGTAGCTGTCAGCACAGAGATAGAATTTAAAGACATGATTAGATGATGTCATCTAAGGAGTGATGAAGTATAATGAGGAGCTCAAGTACTGAGACCTGAGAGAAAAGAAGGAACCATCAATTGAGACCCAGAGGAAGTGGCCAGTGAAATAGGTTGAAAACCAGATGAGTGGAGAGCTCTAGCGACCAAGAGAAGAAAATATTTCCAAGTTCAAAACTATCAATGTTCTCAGCTTACTTTTTAAACTCTCTCTCTTCCTTTTGGTTAAGCAGACAACTGAGTGAGTCTGAAACATGCTGAATGTTTAATAAACTGAGAGCTCTAAAATAGTCTTATCCTCTTCAAAATAACCCCTTTGGGAGGGCATGTACTTCCAAAAATAATGCTGTTATTGCCCAAGTCATTTGCAGAATTATTTTGGGGAATTGCCATCATTTCCCCTAGGATATACACTGAGAGCACACAATTACATTCTGAAAGAGAATTTTGTTGGAGGATTAGGGCTCTTCCTCCTCCAAGACCCCATGGTGAATCAGGGTTGTCAAACCAGACATCGCTATACTCGGTCAACTCCAAAATATGAAAGTCAAGGGATAAGATTGATTTGCATCCTCCTCTATTCTTTTAAATAACATTTTTCTTTTTGTTTCAAAAGCCATATATGCTCACTAATTTCAAATTAATAATTAGAATACACAGATAAAATAAAAGAAAGAAAAAAACATCCATAATCTTACTTTTATTGTTTGTGTTTTGCATCATTTTCTCATTTTTCTACTTGCTTTTAATTTCACTTACTGGAAACTGAAGATCTTATAAACCTCCTAGAATAGGCTTTAAGCCGGCTCTCAAAATAAGAGCTGCACATGATTTCAGGAAGTCACCTAGGAGTACTACTTGAAAGTATGCAATACAAATGTGAAGGTATAACTTCTAATTTTTAATATGTATCTTATCTCCTTTATCTTTTTTCTCCTCTGTCCCTATCCCATTTCCTTCTTCCAACTTTCAGTTGGTCAACTGGTGAGAAAAAAATAGTGGGATTTGGAGTCAGACAGACTTGAATTTAAATTGCTGTTCTGTGACTGTGAAGTTATTTATTCTATCTGAGCCTCATTTCTTTCATCAATAAAATGGTAGTCTTAATAGGGAATTTTACGTAATTAATTGAGAGCATTTATGATGTACAATGTACTTACTACATCATAGGTGTTCATCAAAATTTAGCATAATTGGAAACACATAGGTTTTATATTCTGAAAAAATAACTCCATTTTTCCTCATCTGTACGTAATGAGTAATGTACTTTTGTTATTGGTTTGTTGCAGAAGTGATTAAGTTAAATCATGTATATAACATGCAGCAGAGAGCCTACAATATAATAGGTGTCCAATAAACCTTTGTTGAAGGAATGGCTATATTGTATGTTTCATATTTTATTCCTAATCCAATGCTTTGCACATAGTAGGGCACCTACTTTAATTTTTTTTTTTAATTACAATGAATTTTATTTCTTTTTATTTGTGAGGAAGATTAGCCCTGAGCTAACATCTGATGCCAATCCTCCTCTTTTTGCTGAGGAAGATTGGCCCTGGGCTAACATCTGTGCCCATCTTCCTCTACTTTATATGGGACGCCGCCACAGCATGGCTTGACAAGCAGTGTGTCAGTCAGCGCCCGGTATCACAACCCACGAACTCCAGGCCCCTGAAGTGGAGCGTGCGCACTTAACCGCTATGCCACCAGGCTGGCCCTGAATTTTATTTCTTTATAGTCACATGCTTGTATTCATGCTGCTCCACGAGACATGTCAGGCTATTTTACTTGAAAATATGCGGGAGATGCATGGGGTACTGTTTGCAGTAGGAGGTAGATTAGTAAAATAAATAAGTAAATATACTTTCCTCACGTAAAAACACACATTAATTATAAAGAAGAATTTAAAACGTTGATGAAAACAAAGAAACAGCCTAAGAAGATTACTAAGGATCCGGTGATTCTTTTCTAATTGTATTTTCCCTAATTGTAAAGGATAGGACACGGCATTGTCAATTGAGGCTAAAAGCTTCAAAACCCTCCTTTAAATGGGAAGATCCAAGTCTTCCAGGTTTGGTTCTGGTTTCCACAGAGTCCCTTCACCTCGTGTCCTTGTAACCTTGCAACCCACGATGTACAATTCTCCGTACCGCAATTCTCTGCGTCTGGCCTTGCAGCACCACAGGACGTCTTCCTCTCCTATGCCCATGCCCATGGCTGCAGTTCCTTGAGGAAGCTTCCTTTCATTCCTCTTCTTTGCTCCTCTCCAGTGGCAACCTTTAACAGCACGTTTGAATGTTGTGAAACTTTTATTTTAAGTGCTTCATTCCATTACAACAGGCTCTTATATTATAATACCTGTTTGGGGTAAAATGTCCTCTGAGAAAAAGGAACTTCATTGTATACGCTGCCCACCTACACCTCTCTCTCTCCCCCTCCCTGTCATGCACACATAGAGACACACACACACTCTCTCTCTCTTTGAGAGATCATACGCACATAGTACCCACATGATGATAAAACAAGTGCTCTACTTTACTAATTTGGTCGCAAAATTATAGCAATTTAATGAAAAACAGTCATCGTACGTTAAAACACCTCAAATAGACAGTGGTTTCAACGCCCTTCCCCTTTCATCTGGATGGTGAGATAGTGTTTTCTTTATGTAGATAATCTCTTTCTCTCACACACACACACATTCCCTCATATACTCACTACCACACACACACTCACTCTCTCTCTTATAGCCCACATTCCCTTATTTTCCATTTGCTTTATTATCAAGGAAAACTCTTAGGTGGCAGAAATTCCAACCTAATTGGCTTAAGCAAAAAGAAGATGCATTGACCCACATAACTTAAATGTACCAGGGTCAGAGCTGGCTTTCAGAAAGACCTGACACCTGGGCAATGCTTGAACAATAATTTTGACTGAATATGAACTGTCAATTAATTCCATCTGTGTAGATATAGATCAACTATAGCTGATTAGTATTTTCCTCTTTCCTAATCGGAAGTGATACCCCAGATTATCTAGATCTGTGGTTTTCAGCCCCAGTGGAATTTTAAAGTCATCCTAAAACTCTAAACAATACAGTGCCCACACTTCAGCTCTAGAAGTTCTAATTCCATTAGTCTGGGTGAGAACCTCAGCCTTGGTTTACTTGCAAGTCTCAAGTGATTCCAAGGTGTCCCACAGGAGAGAGCCCCTGATTTATCTGTCTTTTTGAATTTCCTTCCCCAGGGCATTGAGGTCATTTTCTCCTAAAGCTAGGGGCTTTAGCAGAAGGATCTAGACGGGAGAGATAGTCCCCAAATTCTTAGGGAACACAGAAAATCAACCTGTAAAAAGGAAAACGATCCATTAAAAAAGATCTCCAGACAGAAGACACAGCTTAGATTAGAAGGTAAAGTCAAAAACCGCAAAGCAGATGGGCCAGGATGGAAACTAGTTGGAGAACAGCGTAAATATGACCATAGATGTTAGCCAACACCAGAATATTTACACGTCAGTGTCCAGTTTGAGTTAGTTTAAAGGCGCCTGGTCTCGTCAGGCAAACTCCATTGACTTAACGCACACTGGACTCCATCTGCACGCATAAGACTATAATACGGCTAAGAGAAGCTGGCTCAATTTTTCCAGTATAATTGAACAAAAATATCAATGAGGCAATCAGAGTGACCACACCGTGAATTCTCCATGGGTGGGGAAAAGCAGAGCCTAAATGCTTATCTCTCTCTTGGGATTAGGCTGTAAGCAACTTAATTGTCAGTAACAGTTGTCAGCTCCCTCATTTGAAGTCCATCCCAAACTCTGTGTGCAGTACAGTTTGTCCTCTGGTGAAATTGTGGCAAATAACTCTCATGCTCACATAATCACTAGGACCCAGAGCCAGAAAATTTCTGCCACTGAATGAAGATCTTTACCATGAATAATTACAAATGAGGCAGGCAATCATTTGCGTCATGGTTCATCGGCCCTGTCAGAGTGAAACAAAGGCATTTTTCACTCTCTTCTCTCTACAATATGCACTATTAAAATGCCTTTGTAGATTACTGTAAATAATTCAAATGTTTATTAAAAACTCTGTTGGAAGATCAAGGAATCATAGATAATAGGAGGGAATACCATCCAATTTATTTTTCTGTGGCATTCTCCATCCATCATATCGCAAAGTGCTTCAAGGGGAAACACAAAGGAAGGCAGGGTTTCAGGGAAAGATTCAAAGAGGATGTCATTTAAAATGATCTGAGGAAAAGTGTTAGGAAAGTGATACTTTGTTTCTTAGGGTCCCAGTTATTTTGCTGGATCAGGTCATTTCTCTAATTCAGCTCTGACATTTTGTTATTTTAATCATTATTCCAACTGATAAACTTGACTTACAGTAAGGAGGAGGAGTGGGCATATTGTCCAACATCTGCAAGCAGCTCATCTTCTGTGTCCTTCTGTTTTTGTGTGTATACAGACAGAGAAAATGTGAACCCCCTCCACTCCCCCTGGGGTAGGGGCATTATGGCTCAACAGCGCTACTATTACATTGCAAGTACCATGTTGGCCCAGTGTGAGACGAAAAGGGAGGCCAAGTCGAAGTTGGCATCCTCAACTCAACTGTGATGTTCATGGTTGAGCATAGTCAACTGCCCTCAGCTCAAGTGGCCCTTGTAGTTATTAGTAGTAAGTAATGATATCTGCCATCTGTTAGGTGCCTGACACATGCCAGGCACTGTATATACGAGTTTTGATATAATGAGGACGGTGTTGTCATGTGATGATTAAGTTGCTGGCTTGGGAGTCAGCTTACAGAGTCAGATTGCAGAGTTTAGAATACTGGCTTCAAATGTACTATGTCAATGACTTGAAGATATTATTTAATCTCTCTAAACCTTGGGTTATTCATCTGTAAAGTAAAATGTGTGTAACAGTGAAACTCACTTCACAGCGTTTGGATTGTACAATACTCCATATGAAGATGCACTGGCCCAGGACTGGTGCTGGCGATTATTATTAATCTCACTTAGTACTTAATAGTAATAACTAACACACTATCATGAATATACTTTAATACTATGACAATATTATCATCGCCATTTTATATAAAAGGCTAGTGAGACTCAGTGACATTTAATACACACACACACTTGTGTGTGACCCAGCTAACATTTGAATCTAGGTTTATTTGATTTCATATATGCTTCAAATGTAGCTGTCAAAAGTTTCCCTTTATTCATTATACAAATAGAATTTTAAATTAATTGCACCTCCTTTAGAAAAAAAGTATATTTTTTTTTACAGGAAGTAATAGATATCCAAGTGCCTCCAACCTGCTGCCTCCTTACCTTAGTTCTCTGGCTTCCACCAGCACCTGGCCCCTTGAAGGAGCACTACTCCTCATGTCATACTGTGGGTCCAGTCTGAGGATCCCCTAGGCCCACACAAAGTTGCTGTTTGCAGACTAAGAGCTAGAACTCTTCCTACCATATCAGTCAGGATCCTGTCAATCATTCTAGATCTTTGAAAATTTCAGATGCACAGGAATTCAGAAAATTAGTTACAGTGGCGTAGGAAGGACAAGAGTAAAAGGGGGTGGGTAGAGAGATGGCTGGAGGAGCAAAATAAAAATTAAGTAATGCTCAAATATTAGAAGCTGCTACTGTTCTGGGTAGACCCATGGGAAAGTATTGGTTTGTAGCTACTGATGCATTGCTAGCTGTGCTATTGTGGTCACTTCCACTGAAGGAATGCCACCTTGACTAGGACTGGAATCGGTGAAAACCTGCAGCCTCTGCCTGGGATGCTGGAGTCTGAAATCACTCTGTTACTTCTACATCAACTGCCACACTGTCAGATTCAGATGCAGGACGTGTCTCTCTTTTTCCTGCCTTCTGATTTCCCACCAGTGTTCTATTGGTGGAGCCCAATAGAAAGCCAAGTAGACCTGGAGTCTGAAAATTATTGTTTGCCAGCTCCCTGCCCCAGTAGTACAGTGCAGGGTATGGGGGGTTGGGGAAGGCATGTGTAGCTGAGAGACAACAGGCAAATACTTGGGGCAGTAAGTGACGACCTAACACAACCCTAATCTTCTAGCTGAAACTCTACTTTCAGTCCATAGGATTGAGGCTTTGCCCTTCTTGACCAATTGCTAGATCTACTTTGTGGTAAAAGAGAACACCAACCATTTCTTTAATGAGAATGGCTTGTAAGGGGAAATTACTCCCTCACAAGGGTTTTTTACTCTTGTAGGTTAGAAATGTGAGAGGACCATTCTGAAATTTACCCAGAGCTAAATGAAATGGAATGTTGATAGTCTCATAGTAAATTAGGATATTCAGACAACCAACTCTACATAATTAAAAGACTCCTATTCCCAAAAGTCTTTCATTATTTCTCTTAGAAATTTCAGTTTACCTTGGATTTTCTAGATTTAATCTACAACTGTAAACATTGTTAGATGGCTCCCTTCATGTTTAATGTCCCAGTATGGCATGAACAATTGTCCTCTCCAAAACACATAAATCAATGACCTATTTCTGCCTGACTGAGCCAGGAACAATAGAAGTAGATACTTGCTAATGCTTAGCTTAGCTGATTTGTGGTTAGGTATGTTTCAATTTCCCATCTCTTGTGGTTGGTCAGGGTTATGTGACTAGTCTAGCCAAATGGACTGTGAACAGAAGGAAGAGTGAAAAGTCCCTGCACAATTGTCTAACACTCTCTTCCCCTTTGGTGAGAGTGGAGGCTAGGTGTTAAGATGGTGATGATGATGCAATATGGAAAAAGTCTGAGTCTCCACATGGATAAGAGCAGGGCAGCCCTCAGTTTTGTGAAAACTTATGATCCGGCAAAAATCTCTTTGAAATCTCCTGCAGTTGGATCCCTTATTTCTGCCCATAGGACCAACATCACTTGTAACTCACACTTGAAACTTTGTAGTTATTTTTTTTCTTTGTTCTTTACCCTAGTTATCACATACCATCAGGTCTATTTCCACAGTGTCTCTCCAAAATAGCTTTCTTGTCTACTCCTCTACCTACCATGTTGGTCCATGAGCTTGTCGACAATTACTTTCAAAAGCCTTCTAAATAGTCTCCTTCATTCAGACTTTCCCTTCTCCATGTCTTTAATTGGATACCCAAACACCATATTAACCTCCCTAAGCAAAGCTTTGATCAGTCCGATTTCCTACAGAGTAACATTTGATGGCTGCCCAGTGCCTAAAGAATTAAGTTTAAATTTCTTAGCCTGGTATTCTTGATTCACCAGGCTCTGGCCAACCCATTAGTTCCTTCCTCAACATTATATTCATATCTTATTGGAAATACATTGGGGAAATTCAAATATAACCCTTTTTTCAATTCTAGCTACACACAATTTTGTGGGCCAGGAGACTCGTGAAGCTAACTGATAGAAATGACCTATTTTCTTGGTGAGGATAGGCTGGGCTTATCCTGTGTTGGCAAATAAACCCAAGATCTCAGTGGCCTATTGCATGGTTTATTTCCCAAAGGCCCCAAATCTGCTCTATGTTGGGTCCTTTCCAGACCCATCTAGTTGACTCCTGCTCAGTGACATAGTGATCCAATCTGTTTTGATCCTGTGGCTTCATCATCTGAACACATCACTTCCACACTTACCACCAAAGGGGAAGAAAAGGTTGCAAGGTTATGGAGTGGATTTTCACAAGCTGAATCAGGAGTGATACACGTCACTTCTGCTCATAATCTGCTAAGACAATAGTCACTTGGCCTTGACTACTGCAGGAGACAAGGAAGTGAAATATAACCTTCTCATTGCCCACGAAAGTGAGGAGACTCAGAGAGGGGTAGCATTAACAATGTCCACTTCATACATCTTGCTCAATAACTAATTCTGCTGCTCCATGGTAAGAAATTATAGTTGATGCTTTTATAGTAAAACTGGCATATTATACAAAGAGTGTGTTTTCATGATTTTGAAATTACTAAGATTTGAAAGAAATTCTGCAATACTGGCAATTGGTTGAGATTATGTCCTAAAAATGTGGCAAATTAATTCTTTCCTTTGTGGTTCTTTGTTGAAAAGAATTTGAGAAACACTTAGTACATATATATATGATTATCTCTTCCTGACAAATTACTAACAATTTTATTAATAACATAGCTTTCTATTCACATTTCTATTATTGTTTTATATTGGTGACAACAATCTCTTACCTTAACCATCTGATAGTGACTTTTTCTAATTTTTTTACAAAGATAAAAGTTTTCTAAAGTTTCTACAATTTTTTAACATGAAAAAGTTGCCCAATAATTTGTAGGACCCACTGTAATAAGGTTTCAGCTTAATGTAATAGAAAATTCAAGCCTCTCTCTTAACTTACTGCCAATAAAGGCAGGTGTTCAAAGAAAGTTGATAGATCGGAGTCTTGAAGCTCCAAATTTTAAGTTCAGTAAAGAAGACTAGCTGTAAATTGTGAGGTCTTCTAATTTTATCTCAAGAGTTCACTCTTTCAGGATGCTGTTATACTCCATTTAATGGGACAATAATAGAAATATATTAGCTGAATAAGTGGGCTATTTTGTTTTAAAACTAAAGAAAAGTTCCTCGTAGCTGACATGATGTCTCTTGAGTCTCTATTATGTAGCTATCTTGATGCTGAGGATATCTGTCAAATAACTCTGATTCATGAAAGCATCAGTCAAGAGGACAGATGAGAAGAATAAAACATCTATAAAACATCATATATACATTCTTAAGGAATGACATGAATGGATTATTAAATAAATGACTGCATTAATGAATTAATGAATTACATCTCCAACCAAAAATCTTAAATAATGCAATGAAAAATCAAATATAGGATATGTCTTAGCCAAATAGTTTTTTGTTTATTTTTTATTTTCAGTTTTCTAATTGATTGTATTTTCTATGAATTGTATTTACAGAAACTAAATCCTCTTGAATATGCCATTCAGGATACAGGTTTAGTGTAGCCTCTGTTGATCAAATTTATCAGAAAGAGTCTTTGTTGAGAATTGGCAGTATGTACTTCTATTTTGTACATTTAAACCAGAAAGTTTAGTCACATTTCCTATTTTTAGAACTCTTCTATAAAATTTGTCAATTTCCGTATTTATGGATAAAGCAAATATTTAAACCATTGAAGCATGTGATTTTATTTCTGTATTAGTTTCATAGGGCTACCATAACAGATTAACACAAACTAAGTGGCTTAGAAAAAACTCAGAAGTGTATTCTTTCATAGTTCTAGAGGTTACAAGTCTGAAATCAGGATGGATGTCGGCAGGGCCATGCTCTCTCTGAAGGCAGTAGGGGAGAATCTGCTCTATGTTTTTCTCTCACTTTCTGGTGTTGTCAGCAATCCCTGGCATTCCTTGGCTTGTAAATGCATCACTCCCAATTTTACCTCTGTCGCATGGCCTTCTCCCCTGTGTCTCAATCTCTGTGTTTTTCCTTTTCTTATAAGGACATCAATCATGTTAGATTGAGACCCACCCTAATGACTTTATCTTGACTACCTCTACAAAGACCCTCTTTCCAAATAAGGTCACATTCACAGGGACTGGAGGTTAGGACTTCAACATATTTTGGGCGGGGATAAAATTCAATGCATAATACCATCTAAGGAATGACTTTTAGCTAAGAAGAACAAAGAGCTTCAACGGTAAACCTTGAAAGCAGTTGTCTAAGAATTGTTAGCACTTGTCTACCTACAACTTTTTACCTGATGCATCTTTTACCTTAACCATCCATCTAGAAACACATTTGTGATGTTCTTGAGTTTAACTCAGAATCATACAATCTAGCTTCATCTCTGGACAGAATTTCAGGTCTGCTCCTACAAAGTTGAATTAAATCTTAACAATCGTCTCTTAAATAGGTAGATTTTTACCCCTCATCTTCACTCCAAATTGGGGAATGTTGACCTAAGTCTCTTTTCTTTCTCAATGAACACATCTCATGTCATCTAGTTTTTAATCAGAACAAGAATCCAGGAAAAGTATGAACATAATCACAAGGAATTTGGGATGAAAAGAGAACGTTGAAAATTCAAACTCAGCTCCATAAATCCTTGAGAATGTTTCATTTGATGATATTTACCTGTTAATTAGGATCAAAGGAGAAAATTCATATAATAAAGCTCATAAAAACGTACTGGCTGAATATTAATGAATTCAGTGATGGGCTTCTGTTTCCAGGCAACCGAATATTTCCCGAGAGTATTAGTGTTGGTTGTAAAATAACAACAACAGCTCAGGTAGGAAAGCTTGTGGCTCTGCTGCATACAGGCTCTGAATTCTCTAGGCCAACTTGCCACTCTTCTCGGCTTGTAGATTGCCATGATGGCTTTAAAGGCGACTGCTCTCATTGTCTTTATCATGTCTGTCAGTTTGAGTTACACACAAAATTCAATGGGGATCTGGTTAAAAATAGATTTTGGCATCAATAGGAGGAATAGTGAACTGAGTGACTGTCCATAGTGTCAAGGAACTGAAGCAGAAAATTTGCATTTTAATCTTCACTCTATTGCTGGTGGATTGATGTCTATAACTTCTGTTTCCTCACCCCTCCCCAAAAGGAAAAAGAAAGAAAGAAAGAAAAGAAAGGAAAGAAGGAAGGAAGGGAGGAAGGGAGGGAGGGAGGGGGGGGAGAGAGAGAGAGAGAGAAAGAAAGAAAGAGAGAGAGAGAGAGAGAGAGAGAGAGAGAAAGAAAGAAAGAAAGAAAGAAAGAAAGGAAGGAAGGAAGGAAGGAAGGAAGGAAGGAAGGAAGGAAGGAAGGAAGGAAGGAAGGAAGGAAGGAAGGAAGGAAGAAAGGAAGAAAGGAATTAAGGAGGGAGGGAGGGAGGAAACATAAATAAAGTTCTTGGACTAGCTGAACTACAGAATCATCTCCAGTTCTGATAGACTATGATGTTTTGTGTTAGCTGTGATTAAAAGAATGGAAACTGCTACTCAAATGTTAAATGCGGATGCTAGTAGAGAGAACATAGAAATAAACCAGCACATTGGAAGGATATGTTTGGGGTCCAAAGCCAAGATCTGATAAACCACAGGTCCAGTTTCAGAGAAAACAATTAGTAGTCTCCTTGTGATGCACAGATTATCTAATTAACTCCATCTATCATCCAGCCTGTTGTCTAGCCCAGAGGGGTGTCCCCTCCCCGCCCCACGCCACACTCCCAGTCACAGCTTTTCCTTCTCTCTCTCCTGATGGAGTCAGAATGAACAAGTGTTATGGGGGTAGACTTGTATTCTCACCACTATTAATCTGCTCTTCCTCAAGTCTACCCAGTGCAGCAATCAAGAGACATGAGCCAGCCCAGAGCCAGCTGGCGTAGCTGCCACTCCCTCTCATGTCCATTGTCAGTGTCTGATTAGCCTAGGCAATGGCTTTAAAAAGAAAGACCCTGTTCGTGGTGTGTGAACAGGGGCATGGCTGTGCCCCTGTGAGGTTTCACCCTGGGCCTGTGTAGCCAGCAGCTGGGGGGATTTACTACTTTGTGCTTCCCTCAGACCATCCTCTAGCCAATGACAAGTTTGTCTCCATCCTATATTCCTAGGCTTCATAAGATTCATGCATTGGTAGGAGCAGATCTTCGTTTGCAACACTGTTTCAGGCAGCCACTAGCTTGCAATTTATTCCCACTTTACATCTTACACTGCTCCCTTCTCATTAACAACATATTTCATATTTTATAGCCAACACTGGAAAAAGCGTCTATTTCCCTGAATCTAACCTAGACATTGACACGATTTCGCAGAAGGGAGACTAACTAAGAAAAGGGAAAATGGCACTGTGTTATGGGCATAGGCTTTCGAATCAGGAAGACATATGTTCCAATGGCAGCTCTGTCTCTTTCAACAGCTGTGAACCCAGGGCAAGTTACTTGGCCTCTCTGAGCTTCTGTTTCTTCCTCTTTAAGATATGGATAACATTACCTAGCACACAGGGTTGTTGAGAGAATTAAATTAGATAGCGTATTTTAGAATGTCTTGTACTGGGTCTAGCAATTTCAATCACTCAATAAATGGTAGCTCTTATTGTTATGGTGATGATCATCATTATTATGGAAATATGCAAAGAGCCAACATTCTCAAATTGAGATAGTTAGAGCTAGTTCCAGGAAAAAATGTATAAAAGAGGTGAAAATTGGCCATTGAAAATTAGCCATTGGTGTTATGAAAAATGGACAGGATTTAGAGAAAAATAATCTGGATTTTCTTCTTCATTTTGACTTTTTAGCAATTGCTTTCTTGGAGGGGGAAGGGAGAGGATAAGTGATTTAGAATGCCCAATTCTTGCTATCCTTGTGTGTAAAATGGGGATGGTAATGGCCCTGTCATTGTATTACTGGTACTGAGAGGTGTAAAGGGGATAAGAGGTATGGGAACATTTTGATATATTATGAAATGTTATATGTCATAAGATGATCATGCCTTTGGATATTGTCCTCTTTTGACCCCCTCCGTTTCCTTCATTGATCTCGTGGTACCATGCCCATCTTTTCTAGCACACTGTAGCTGCTCTGTAAATTAAATCCCGTTCTTACTATTCCCATTGCAACACCGATTCACTGAGTTCTCCCAGGTGCTCGCACCCTTCCCACCCCACCTGCAGTTAAAGGTGCTCCATCTGCTGCTGGGCACCTGAAACCAATCAAATTAAGTTTTTAATAATGGATTCAATACTTTTTCCAAATAAAATATAAATTTCTGCATACAATTAAAACAACTTAAAACAAATAATATTGTAGGCAGTGGTTCTTGGATTTTTATGTACATGGGAATATCCTGGGAGAATTTTTTAAAAATACATATTCCTGGATCCCCCATTCTAATTAAGTAGGTTCCAGAAATCATCGTTTTTAACAAACTTTCCAGATAATTGTGGGAAATGCTACAAGGAAGAATGTCAGTATCAAAATGGACAAGTGTCTGTGTGAATGGGGGAAGAGCACTCTTCAGAGAACAAGCCACGAAGCTGCCTAATTTCCCAGTGGGTAAATCTACACATCCTTCAGCTTCATCCTGACATCAGGCTACACCTCCCTCCAATTTGCTCCACACAGACCCACAACGCAGATTATTTTGGTTTGTTTGTTTGTTAGTTTTTTGAGGAAGATTGGCCCTGCGCTAACATCTGTTGCCAATCTTCCTCTTTTTTTCTTTCTCCCCAAAGCCCCAGCACATAGTTGTGTATCATAGTTGTAGAGTTGTAGCTCTTCTATATGGGATGCCGCCCAAGCATGGCTCGATGAACAGTGAGTAGTTCTGCACCCAGGATCCAAACCGGCACACCCTGGGCCGCTGAAGTGGAATGTGCAAACACGACATCTATGCCACTGGGCCAGCCCAAAGCAGATTATTTTGGTGAAACTTTTCTAAAACATAATTTGAGTCTATGTTAGTTGGCCTACTTCAGCAACCTATCTCCCATTCACCCAATTCTTTATGCCTTAATAAATACTCCTATATTGCTTATTGCACTTATTTTTGTTCTTGCTCAATGGTGTTCTTTCTCACACCATTCTCCCCTGCCTCACTTGGCCAACTTTTAATGTCTGGGCCAGGTAGCATCTCTGCCAGGAAACCTATCCTGAGACCCTCCAGGCAAAGCTAAGATCTTTCTCTGGCATCTCATAGCACTTAGAGAAGTGAGTTGAGATCACTGGTTTGCATATTTTTTTCCTTCCATTAGACTGTGAATTCCAGGAAGATATTGATAATATTTAATTCTTATCTGTACCCCCAGAGCCTCACACAGACAGAAATATATGACATTCCATCCTGGGTGTTCTTTGCTCACCATCTTCTCTCCTTTCCTCAATGGAAACACACACAAATTGACGTCCTCACCTATTTCTCATCCACCTCAATGCTATTCCTCACCCACTTCCTTTTCCTTCCTATTCTGGAGTGCACTGTGAGCCCTGGAGGTCAAAGTCAAGGCTGGTGATACTGGGACTGTGAAATAAAAGCATAGAGGTGGCTGTGTTCAGAAGATGTTTTATTACTATTCAGTTGGGCTGCTGGGAAGAATAGAAAGGCTGAAGTTTTCTTTTTAAAGGATTAACATTTCTGTCAGCACCAAGCAGTTTATGAAAATTAAAACACAGGAGATCAAAGATGTCAAATATGGATCGTATCTGAAGGAAAAGGAAAGAAAATAACTCCATTTTCTTTCTGACTGGCAACGATAGTCACCTTTAGTTGCATTAGTGACCAGTTCTGGAGGAAGACTATACACCCCTGTGGTGCTATTTATTCATGTGTTCGTAGGCTAGAGGCCAACCCCTCTCCCTGTCCTGTTTTCCTAGGGAACCCCAAATCTCTGCTTAGTATTTTGTTATGACCACTGACAAAATACTGCAGTTGTCTCCCCGGAGATAAATAGATAATTTCAGGACCTCTGGGAAAGGATTTGTGGCTGTGATTTAATGATGTTAATGAGGCAAGATAGTAGTCTCCCATAGGTGAGAGAGAAGGTGAAAGCCAAGTTCAGGCCTGTAAATGCCATTTCTTGCAGATACCCCACAAACAAAGAATTATTTGCAAACCTGGTTGTCACAAGCTCCATGTTCAAGGATGAGTGCCTGGCTATCATGCTTGGCTCACTTTTTTTGTGAAATAGGAAGAATGGGGATGACTTTAGATTCCTGGCTTGAGCTTGATGGATGAACCAAATGCACAGTCCACATTTGTTCACAGGAAGGAACTCCCCCATTTATTTATTAACGATGGATAATAGGTGCCAAGATATTTTCTTACGATAATTTGGTATGTGCCTTTCATCCACACTTGTTTACAATATAATGAGCGTAGATGGATGCATCTCAGGAACTTCAGAAATCTGGCTTGGACCTGAACCCAGATGGCCAGATGCTTATCAGAATCTTTTGTGGACCATCCAAGCTTCTTGCATATCAGCAGCTGAAGGGAACCGCTTTCCTCATGAGCTTTCAAGCGTTTCCGGTAAGACCTTGAATAATGCAAGAACAGGCTTTTCTCAATGTTTTGGCGCTTCACCAAAACATTTTTACAGCACTTCTCTGTGAAGATGGCTTCCATAAGCCTGTGTGCAATTTATCTCCCTGGGCCTTTTGAAAGGCTGAGTCTAGAATCTCCACATTCAGATAAAGATGCCGACCATATAATGAAAGACAGAAGCATTATCTGCAGTGCGGTTAGTGAATGACATGATGTCTTATTTCTGTGTCTTCCTTACTTTTGTTTCTCTTAATAAGTACCGATTCCACACTTTGGACTTTGGTTGTCAAATTAAATAAATTTCATTTTGCATTTTTAGCTCCTTTTCAAAAATTAAGCTGATAGTTTTCATAAATGTTTTGTCTTCTGGTGGTTTGAGTTTATTTCTTTCTGCATATCTATATCACTTAGCTTTGGCTAAGTGAATAGTTGTGCCTCAATTAAATTACAAGATTCCTCAGTAACAGGGAGGTGACATGAATGCAACAAGTGTTCTAGAATCACTGGACAGAGAATAACAGAGTGAAAGTGTATATGACATAGTTCCACACATTATCCGTTGCAGTATTAGTCATTCACTAATTGTCAGTTCACAGGTACTGAAAAATGCAACTTAGAGCAAAACATAAAGAAACAGAAACACCACATAAGAATCATTTCTTTCACCATGCAACTTTCATTGCAAACTATCACTGCGTAATCAAATCCTTTTTCATCATGAATAAATTTGGATCCCCTTTTATTATTTTTTAAATTTTTTTTAGAAATGCTCCCTTTTTTTTTTTTTGCAGGGGAAGAGTCACCCTAAGCTAACATCTGTTGCCAATCATCTTCCTTTTTTCTTCTTTTTCCTGTGCAAAGTCCCACTACATAGTTGTGTATAGTTGAAAGTTCTTCTGGTTCCTCCGTGTGAGCCACCGCCACAGCATGGCTACTGACAGATGAGTGGCGTGGTTCCACAGCTAGGAAACGAACCCGGACCGCTGAAGCGGAGCACGCCAAATTTTAACTGCTAGGGCATCAGGGCTGGCTCTGGATCTCCTTTTAAAAATAAATTTTTAAATTTGTTTTATCTTTTGTTTTTAAGGTTACTGCAGGCTTGGAAACTTCTCACAGGCAATTACCAAAATGAAAGCCATTAGTAAACAATTTCCATTTTATTCCTAAAACAGACTAGGAAGAAGGACCTGTCCACCCATTTCTGAAAAAATTGGCCATGGAAACCCTATGAGTAGCAGTGGAGCATTGTCTACTATAGTTCTGGAAAGTGAGCGATGGATCAAAAAGACTGGGCATGGTTCTGCTCTGCTGTATACAGGGTCACTAGGAGTCAGTAAAATCCACTTGAGGGACACTGAAAACAACAGTATACAGTTCCCATATACTCAGTTTCCCTTGTTAACATCTTACAATAGTATGATACATTTGTTATAATTAATGAACCTATATTAAGACATTAATATTAACTAAAGTCCATACTTTATTCAGATTTCCTTAGTTTTTAACTAATGTCCTTTTTCTGTCCCAAGATTCCACTCTACATACTACATTACATTTGTAGTCATGTCTTCCAGCTATGACAGTTTACTCATTTTTTTTGACACATATTCACCGTACTTGTGATCATGTTAGGTGTTATACTAGTAAGAGTCGGCGATTAGATTCTATTGCGTTTGCCAATTTAGTTTGATTGGAGAGCAGCATCGAGGACTGTTCTGAGAATGACGCGCAGTCTGCACCTGGTTTAGTAGAACTGTATATTAAGAAAGATGCTGGCCATACAAACAAGAGGGAGAACGGCAGCATGTGTGCTTGAGGTTGGTTTTACCCAAGCTGCTTAAAATATAAATAAAATAGAAACAATTACCCTTTACATTTATAAGTTTACAATTCATTTATAGTGCTAAATCATGATGCATAAAATTCAGCAATAATACATGCCGTCTCTCTCAATCATCTGAAATTCATTGAACAGATGCTATGTGCTGGGTTCTGGGTTAGATGATGGAGAAGGGAGATAAACTGGGCCTGGATCTATAACCAGGTATCAGCATGTGAACTCTGGACAGTAGCATTTATAGGAAAGAATCTGAGACAGAAAAGTTGTCATTGTGGAACTGATCAGAGAAAAGATTGTGTGTGTGTGGTGTTTTGCTACTGTTGTTTTTTAACGTAGGACTGGAGTTAATAGTTTAGACAGACCACAAAAAAAAAAAAAAAAGAACAGAAAAGAAAGAAAAGGTTATTCCAAGCTTGCATGCGTGTACTGGGGATGAGGGAGGGGGAAGAGTGCAGAAACCTCCTTTCCCCCAGTGAATCTGATGTCTAGGGGACATAAGGGCAAGGTGATGTTATTTGCCAAGAAGCCACTTAACTTGGGCCTTTCTTGCCTGCTCAGGCCATTAAGTCACTGCATGCATCCCATTATTCCAGAGGTGGCCAATATGTAGGTTTTCAGAACTTAGGGAAGAAAAAGGTTACTCTCAGCCCCACAATTAATAGGATTGATAGAATCTTGATGATCAGCTTAAATTTATTAGAGGCTTCTGTTGGATCCATACTATGATAATCTTGAGGCTGTTTTGTGACTGCAGCTTATGGGATCAGTTTTATAATTTCAGAGTCACGCCATGGTGCTCTCTCTGGGAGAGTCGATGCCAGAATGGGGGAAGGAAATTAATGTATTCTGATGACTGACCTCGTGCCAAGCTCTGGGCTCGTTGCTTTTCAAACATATCTCCCTTATCTTCATTATGATTTGGGAAAGCATGTTGCAAATTTGGAATATTGCTAAATAAAAAATCATACAAATTTTGGGCCTCTTTCTTAGAAATTCCACTAGGCTATAGGCAGTTAGATGTTCCAGTTGTCTGACTCCCACAGTTGGGATCTGAGCTAGGTATAATAATGTTCCTCAAAGATATCCTTACCCTAATCCCTTGATCTTATATGTAGGTTACTTTATAAGGCAAAAGGGATCTCTGCAGATAATATTAAAGTTACTGACCTTGAAATAAGGAGATTATTCTGGATTATCTGGGTGGGTTCAATCTATCACATGGGCCTTCAAAAGCAGAGAAACTTCTTTGGTTGCCAGCAGAAGAGAGATGAAGCAAAGAGGGACAGGAAAAAAAAGACAGAGTGATATGAGAGAGATTTGAAGCATGAGAAGGATTTGACTGGCCATTGCTGGCTTGGAAGATGAAGGAGGCCATAAATCAGGGAATCACACAGTCTCTAGAAGCTGGGAATTACTCTCGGCCAACAGCCGACAATGAAATGCGGGCCTTAGTCCTACAACCACATAGAACTGAAAATGCCAACAACCTGAATGAGTTAAGAAGTGGGTTTGTCCCCAGACCCTCCAGTAAGGAATACAGCCTCACTGACACCTTGATTTTAGCCCGGATAGATCTATTTCTGTCTTCTAACATATAGAACTGTGACATAATAAATGGGTATTGTTTTAAGCCACTAAATTTGTGGTAACTTGTTAGGACAGCCATGGAAAAATAATACAGGGGCCCATGTCACTGACCCAAGTGTGGCATGTGGTAGAGTGGGGATACCTGGCTATACCTGAGGGCCATGGAATGAAGGAGGAGGGAAGACATCGTCTAAGGGCAAAAGCAGGTATGAACACTTGGAAACCAATACCAGAGTCTAGATAAAGTTTCAGATCAAAGGAGACTGGTCTAAATGTGAGATCAGAGTCTGAAGGAGAAGAGAACAGAGATGAAACAGAACCAAGAGTGAGTCCCAGATGTTCAGAAAAGAACTACTGAAACAGGAGCATGAGTTTTGCCCATGCAAGAAGAAGAAATTGTTAAAAAGCAGGGCTGATTTCCATAGGAGCAATGCCGTGAACATCACCCTCCGTGCTGCAGCCAAACAGGGGTTCCAAGGGACCCTGGGACCAATCAAGGATGCTTTATCTGGGAAGATCGCTGTGTTAGCTGGACCCCTCTTATATTACTTCACCTGATACGGGGTGTAATTGGGCACTTTGCCATACGGCTGAGAAGAAACGAACCCAAGTCCTCATTTTCTCTTTCACGATTGTAAGGACAGTCTGTGGAAATACACATCACCATGGGAAAACAAAGCTCTCAGTCTGTGCCTATGATGGATTTTTTTGTTATGTGAAGGATGAGGTAAGGTCACTACTGGATGATCTGGGGCAACAAAAGAGATAGACCTCAAAGGGAAGAGTCTTCCTCCCCCCTTATCTACTTGACCACTTCTGCTCGTTTTCAGGGCTCAGTTCAGTAGAACCTCCACCGTAATCCTACTTAACCCCCCAAGACTGGATTAACCTCCTGCCTCATGCTTCTCTCCATCAGTAGAGACTTTCACACACTGTAGAATAACTACATGTTTCTACTTTCCACTTAGTGAATTCCCAGTGACCAGCGAGAATACTTGGCTATTACCAGATGCTCAGTCCCTCAGGCAATGCCTGGAACATAAGCTCTCATACTTGTTTCTGGTAAAGATTGCATTACCTTGGATTTCTCTTTCTTTGGGCTGTAATCTTGACCATGAGATTGCCCACTGCCTTGTGTTGATAGAGTGTTGGTCGAGCCACCACACAAGCATTCCAGCCCAGCTTAGATCTGGTTAAATTTTCAAGGGCTATATTGCCTAGACTGTGTGGGAGATCAAGATTTGGCCACCCTGAAATATATCTCTTTACTTTGATTGTTTTCTCTGACGAACATTTGACCTCCCCCACTAATTGTCTAAAGAATTTGACATAGAAGATCTGTTCCAGGAAGGAGTTACTATCTGATGGCTGTAATATGATGTAAAATAGATGTTACAATAGGAACGGCACCAGCAAGCCCATCTTATCAAAAATTCTGTCTCTCTGGCCACATTCTCTAGATGGCCCTGCAAGGAGTTGCCAGACAAACATTTACATTTATAAGGGAAATCTCCATTTGTAAAGGTATCTCCCTCTCTGTATTGGGAAGAGGAGGGATGACCTCATTTCTAGAAACTTATCAATGTGGAAGGTGAGGCCTTAAATCTGCATAATAACCTTACTCTTGTTTACTGTGCTTTAGTGGTAATCTCCTGTAACTGACTCCTCCCACCCCCAACATCATCTTTTGTCTTTAGCTGAAGATGGTATTTAAGATGAGAATCTCTGGATTGTGTTGAGAAACTCAGTGTCCCTGATTTCTCCCGTGTATACATGTTATTAAACTTGGTATTATTTTCTCCTGCTAACCTGTCTTGTTAATTATTTGGCCAGCCATAGGAACCTTAAGGGAAAGGGCAGAAGGAGATTCTCTCTCTTTCCCCACAGCTGGCTTTTTGTACTTTCATTTTACTTGTGAACATGAATGAGTAGCTTGGAATTAGTGTGAATATCATTACTGTTAGGCGAAATACAAATCTGACCTGTTGCATTGATAATTATTGAAAAAAAGAAGTCAAAACACATTTTTATAGTGATTAAGTCAGCACATGATGTATACTCACAATTTACATGTTACCTGCTTATCAGCATATACCATGTAGACTTCCACCTGCCTTAACGATCCAGAACACCCAAGTACCTTCAACTTTTAGCTATTGTTCATATGTTGCCTTTCTGGCAACGATGAACTCAAGGCCTTAAATGTTGGATTTGCCATCAGAAATCTATCAGCGCTCTTGGAAGCTGTGCACGTCTGTCTCTCTAGCACCGTTGCCAGCTACGCGTTAATTGTTCACTCTGAATGGAGACCATATGGACTTTAAATGCTAAGGTTTGAAATATTTTTTCCTTTCATTTTAAAAGGCTTTTACTCGAGATGTGAAAGGTTCTAAACATTGCTTCATTTCTTAAGGGAAAGAAAAGGAGAAGAAAAAGTCTTCAGCAAAATGCTGAGAACAAAATAAAAGGAAAAAACTTTCCCAATGTAACGTGTTAACTATCTACTCATTTATAGGCACAATTAGTGAAGAGCTGGCTCTAATGGACACAAAAGAAAAATAGATTTCAGTTTATTTTACAAACTGAAGGGGAAATCCATCTTCCCAGTGATTGTAGCAGAGAAATGGACCAATTAGTTGAGGCAAAGAGAGGAGAGGGGCAAAGAAATATTCATTGTTTTCTCTTTCAAAGCCCCAGCTTGACAACATGTGTTTTTCTTAACCAGCTCTGGGATGGTAATTAGCATAACTCAGGGCTGAGCACCGTGCTGAGCTCTCAGGCCTGTCTCCCTTTTTCTACATCTCTCACACAGCAGCAGGAGAGAAGCACGAAGGGAGGTCACTTCAGTCTCCGCATCAGGTTAAAGCTATAATGGATACAAATGGGCCCTGGGCTTGTTTACCACCACAACAGGCTCCCCAAACCCCTCACATAGCAATGTCAAATGCACAGCACGTCAGCAGACGTTCCTCTTCTGGACAAATGGCTTAAAAATACCACCCCCATTTTGATACTTAGGGGAGCATAAGACTGAAAGATGAGGAAATACATCTATTAAGAGCATCTTTGTGTGGCTGTATAAACTCCAGCACAGCCTCTGGGAGCCCCTGAGCAAAGCCACTGACTTCTATGCTGAAATTCCGAAAAATTTAGGAAGCACCACTGCATGCCAAAAGCCATCCCAGAGTTGATGAAAATTTCTTTTAGAGCTCCATTCTTGTGAAAATCTTGTCCCTTTAAAAAAAAAAAAAAAAAAAGAAAAAAATCCAAAATGAAACCAGGTGAAATCAATGGGTTGTGTAAGTTTCCTCTGAGGTTGGACCTCTTGCTGCCCAACTACCTTTCAATGCTTCATAGCTGAGAATTCTCTTCCTGACAATGGCCGTGTTCACATCATCATGAGGCCACAAACTAAGCCATTACCTAGCTGGACTGTTCACTACAGCCGTCTCTGAACCAATATGATCAGAGGGACAGAAACGAGCATGGGGAATAGTTTCTTTTCTCAAGCACAGCTGGAAGGACTGGACAAGCTGAGAATCACTCCAGTTAATTTGTGACCATACATAAAATACCTATCACACTTGCTGAATTCATCTTCTCATTCATTTATTCATTCTTTCATTCATTCATCCATAGATGTAATATATATATATATAAATACATTAAATATACATTATATATACAATATACATATACATATATATGATAGATAGATAGAGATATATAAATTGCCTATCTTGTGCCTGGTCCTGTGCTGGATACTAGGGATTCAACAGTGGACAGGACAGCCACAGTCATGGAGCTTATAAACTAGAGTGGAAGATGACAATTAGGCAAGAGAATTTGGTAAAGAATACACTATAAGAGATCATTCCAGAGTGTTATCCTAGTCTAAGTATTAGGAAAGGTCTCCAAGAAGAAAGTAAATTTAAGCAATGGATACTTTGGACTTGGCCAGCAGAAAGAGGGTAGGATGGAGGAAGAAAATGTTCCAGGATGAGAAAGGACTAGAAATATGAGAAGGCTGGAAACTAGAAAAAGTGCTTTGTTAAAAAAAAATTAAAGTCTAACACGGTCCTCTGAAAGCAAGAAGCCTTGAGTTGTAATAACTATTCAACTAACTACACAATTCTTGACACCAGCAGATATTGAATAAGTAACTGTTTGTAGAATGATGGAGTACATTAGTTATCTATTGCTGTGTAACAAATTACCCCAGAATGTAGTGGCTTAAAATAGCAATCATTTATTATTTCACATAGTTTCTGAGGGTGAGGAATTCAGGAGTGGTTCAGCTGTGTGCTTCTGGCTCAGTGTCTCTCACAAAGCTGCAGTGAAGAGTTGGCTGGGACTACCTCATTGAACGCTTGCTTGCTCTGGAGAGTCTTCTCCCAACCTCACTCATGTTGCTGTTTGCAGGAGGTCTCAGTTCCTCATGACCCAGGCTTCTCCACAGAGTAGCTCATGACATGGCAGCTGGCTTCCTTTAAAGTGAATGATGAGAAACACACACGTATGCACACACACACATATGCATGCACATACACACAGAGAGAGAGGCAAAAGCCACAAAATTGTTTATAGTTTAGCCTGGAAATTGACATACCATCACTTCTGCCATATTCTGCTGGTCAAAAAGACCAAACTTGATACAGTAGGGAGAGTTCACACAAGGGTATGAATACCAGGAGTCAGGGATCACTGGGGACCGTCTTGGAGGCTGGCTACCATCAGGAGTGACTAATAAAAACAATCCAAATAACTACACAGAAATAATATAACCTAGAAAGTTAATAATCACGCATTTTTGGAGGGAAGTGATCTTATAATGTACCTGCTCCTCAGTACCCGGTATTATCTGGTATTATCTGCCAAATTGCAGGCCAGGTTCAGAACCTGGTCTTGAACTCTCTGTTCCCAAGCAATCTTTCCACCATTTGTCTTGCACTTCTCTCACGTAAACCAGACGGCCAGGCTATTCCGTGTTTCAGATTCCCAACTTTGATATTTTGCCCAAGTAGGTCTCTCTCCCTGAAGCACTACCCCCTCAGCTTCATCTGCCCAATTCCAGCCTGTTTCAGATGCTATTTCTTTTAAAGACACTTTCCTGACCAGTGTCCAACCCACCTAAGTGACTATCTCCCCCTACTCTTTGTAACACTTTGCATCTTTACTCTGTCATTTGTCCTTAGTTTCAGATGATAATTATTTGTATACTTGTCATATTCCAAAGAAATTTCAGCTTTCCTGAAACAAAAGACTTTTGCCACAGTCATATCCATACAGCACCAAGGACTGTTATTGATACTTAAACTTGCCATTATCTGACCATCTTTTCCCTGTTCTCCATGTAACTTTGGATATTAACCTGCATTTTCTGGCTTCATACTGGTCAGGGTTTAGTTTTTCATTACAATATAGAAATAATCTACATATAGCTTCCAACTCTTGCCATTCAAATGAGTCAAGCATATGCATATAATACTCTACCGAAAACAGAGAACCCCAATTGCTCCTCTGCGTCATCCAGATTTCTGTCTATAATCACAAGGTAATCCCTTGTCCCTAGTTTTCATCTTCCTTACAGCAGAGAGGAAGACATTCTGACCAGGATCTTGGGATTGTCACTGACTGGGATACCCATGCCTAGTGGTCCTACAAATAATACTGTAGAGTTGTATCATGATTTGTAGTTTATAAAGCTCATCCACAGACATACCCACATTTAATTCACAAAAAAACTCTGTATTTGGCATATTCTTATCCTCATTTTTTGTTTCTAATGTGGGAGATCAAGATTTGGCCACCCTGAAATATATCTCTTTACCTTGATTGTTTTCTCTAATGGGCATTTGACCTCCCCCACTAACTGCCTAAAGAATTTGACATAGTAACTCCTTCCTGGAACAGATCTTCTATCTGATGGCTGTAATATAATGTAAAATAGATGTTACAATAGGAAAGGCACCAAAAGCCCATCTTATCAGAAATTCTGTCTCTCTGGCCACATTCTCCGGATGGCCCTGCAAGGAGTTGCCAGACAAACATTTACATTTATAAGGGAAATCTCCATTTGTAAAGGTATCTCCCTCTCTGTCTTGGAAAGAGGGGGGATGGCCTCATTTCTAGAAACTTATCAATGTGGAAAGTGAGGCCTTAAATCTGCATAATAACCTTGCCCTTGTTTACAGTGCTTTAGTGGTAATCTCCTTTAACTGATGTCTCAGACCCCCAACATCCTCCTTTGTCTTTAGATAAAGATGGTATTTAAGACGAGAATTTCTGCTATTGTGTTGAGAAACGGAGTGTCCCTGGTTTCTCCCGTGTATACATGTTATTAAACTTGGTATTATTTTCTCCTGCTAACCTGTCTTGTTAATTATTTGGCCAGCCATAAGAACCTTAAGGGAAAAGGGCAGGGGAGGATTCTCCCTCTTCCCCCACACTAACAAGAAATAAAGGTCCTAAAATGTATGAGACTTGCCAAAGATCACAGGACAATCAAATAGCAGAATCAGGAGTTACTTCTAGTTCTCTGACCCGAGTCCAGTGTTCTTTCCCCACAACCACAACTTTACAGTTACTTCACCTTAAAATCCTCCCATCAACAAAGCCCAAGTTTACTTTGGGGACATACTACACATCAGCCTATCAGAACAGCTGGCCCAGAATCAGACATTTTTATGGTCTTCTGTTCACATTCGTCACTGATAAGGAAGGAAGCAGAGACAAGCCCAAGGCAAGCACATAGTAAGCTGGGGTCTCACTGAAGCCGGGTTAGACAGGAGTGGAGAGGCATAGCCCGTAGCTTAAGCTAGTCATTAGGTAATTCAGCTCGCTGACAGAATCAGGAACTAGGGTAAAATGCTGAAGCTGATGCTTCCGCAGACTTGTAGCCTAAAAGTCAAGTGAGATCTTTGACAACATTTTCCTTAAGGACTTCTATTTTCTACTCAGGCCTAGCCACTAAAACCTACCCTGCTTTGTCTGGTCAGAGACTTGGGATAAGTCTTCTACCTGTCTATAGTTTTCTCTGTATTTCCCAGATCCCAGGATGGGCTGGGCTGTGTGTCAGACACTGGGCACTATATCTCCTCATCAGAGGCATTAGCACCCTCTAGGTTCAAAGCAGGGACCCTGAATTGGTAGAGGAGATAAAGATATTGGCAAGCTCAAAGACTAGATCCTGGTGTGCGTATGTTGAATCATTCACATCTTGGTTCAAATCCTAGCCTTCACACCTGGCAGCTGTGGGCCATCCTCACTGTAAAGTCAGGATGTCAATACACGTCTCTTCACTGGGTTGTTAAACACATTAGAGGAGACTGCTTAAGTAAAGTAATTAGGCTAGTACTTGGCACATGTAAAGTACATGGCAAGTACTTGCTTCCTCATCTATTTCCCCCATTCCTTTGTAAGTATCCTGAGTGTTCTCAAGACCAAGTTTGACTCCCCTGGAGGATAAGCATCAGAAAGTGCCAGAACTACAATCAATCAGAAGTTCAGGTGTTTTCAGACCTGGAGGCAACCTCTGTGCTCTTGAAGAATTAGAGGTTCCCCTATGTCTAGAATTAGAAAACTATGATGTCAAAAAGAACAACAATGTCTGGCCAGTGGCCCTTGTGGGGCTGGAGCAGAGACAATCCCCTTTCCTCTGTCATGTTCCATGAATGTCTTTGTTCTATTTCTGGGTCTGGGACACTGAGGTGAAGAGATGGAATAGATAATCTAGTTAGCCTTTAGTCCAAGGGGGAAGTGGCCCGTAGGCTTTCCGTGGGTCTTTATCCTTCGGAACTGCATAAACTTTATACTGGAAACAGAGGTGACATATTGGGAACAGCAGTTCTCCCTCCCCAAACAGAGGAGGTGTGCACAAATGCTCCAGTTCTTCTTCCACACCCTCCAGTCAGCGCAGGTCTCAGTAGAACATTGTTCTCATTAGTTATTCTCCTACAACTGACTTTTAGTACAAATGCCAAACACGAGCTCCATCCCAAGGGGCTGATCCTAAGGAACTAACAATGTAGAAATAGACACTATACTGAAAATACATGTAGAAAAATAGTAACGTTCGTGCTCAGTCTTTTTCTAAAATTATCTAATTTTCAAATGAAGGTGTGAGCAGAGATAAAACAGGATAGTTAAGGTGGGACCAGAATGGAGGAATCCACTAGAGTCCGAGTCTACACTATTCCGCTGTACCTGGCAGAGCAGCAGATGCATCTGGCCCAGGCAGGCTTGGAATCCGGGTGATCTGGGCAGGCAGGAAGGACTGAGCTCTGCCCCAGAGGTGGAAGTCCTTTGAGATTTTTTATAGTTCTTAAAGCCTGGACCTAAGTGATCAAAGCCAGATGAATTCTGACCCTGAATGAATCATTGTTCACACTCCAGCTATTATTTTCAAACTCACAAGTAACTTTCCAATTACATTTCAAAGAAGAAAATTTCCCTAACTCTCTCTCTATCTATCTATCTAAATTTGGGAAACAAAATATTTGTGCATTTAATAAGATAGGAATTTAGTTCTCTTTCGTGGAGAACGGTTCTTGAGGTGGAAGTCAAGGCCCAGTATAGAGGGTCCACATTTATCAGGGCTCCAGGCTCCTTCCACTTCTCAGCTCTTCATTTACATAGATGAGGCCCTCACTCTCATGGCCCAAGATGGCTATAGAGCTCCAAGCATCATATCTATGTTCTAGGTAATAAGGTAAAGAGAAGGGTGACAAAGGGTGTACCCCTTCATTTAATGAGAATTGTCATAGGTTTCACATACTTCTGCTCACGTTTCTGTTTTAGCTCAGGTTACCCCACGATCAAACCCTGAGACAAGGGTTCTAATGCTAATTATAGTTTATTTGAGAAGTGTAGGGAACACCAGTAGAGAAGTGAGGAATGATGTATGGAAGAGAAGATAGCCAAAAGTTAGTTTACTATTAAGCCAGCCATCAAAGTGGACGACTGGAGCACCATTGACCAATAAATTCTAGGCAATTGCACAAAATACACAATTTCAAATTTTCCCACCGAAGGAGTGAGAAAGCTGGAGCATCTGTACATCAATTCCAGGGAGCCGTTGATTGAGGGCTGTTCTTGACCACGGTTAACCTGCACTTCCAGTCTGCCACATACAGGCAGTGGACTTCCACAGTGCTGGGAAAAGATGCCCCAGGCACAGAGGTGCAGACTCTTGGCTGTTGGAGCACACTGAAGAGTTCTGGTGAATATAGGCAGGTCGCTGACAGATTTGGCTACAATCTCATTGGCCAAAACTTAGTCTCATGACTACATCTCATTCTAAGTGGTTGGGAAATGTGGTTCTTTATCTGGGTCCATTGCAGCCACCTCATATATAGGGTACTGTTTTTAAGGTGGACCAGGAAAATGGATTTATGCTAGAAAACTTGCAGTCTCTGTCAAGTTCACTTAGCAAATTGTGCATCAATTGTACTCCCTAAAGATCATTAGTGAATGAATTAGATTTGCACTTCAAAGGGAGATGATTTGTCAAGATACACTTCTTACATCTGAGACTGAAATTATTCTGCCTTTCCTAGAGGAATACTTCCGATCAAGGAACACACTACGTATTCCTTCCATAAATACTAATATCTTGATTTAAAGATTAAAATTTAAATATTTTAATTATTAGCATTCAACTTGTAGTTCTAACATGTATTGTGGAGGCACAAACAACAGTCATAATTATGATTCCTGAATTCTTGACATATAAGATAAATCAAGATCCAGGACATTTCTTCACAGGTATTTGGGAAGAATTCAGAGGATAAACCCTTATAAAAGAGCATCAATTATGAAGAGGCAAGAATGATCCATCTGGCTGCGACTGTTGAACTACTCCTGGGAGTCATGTCAAACATCCATTGAAATCAGGTGCAAATTGGTTCAAGCAGATGTAGACCATATCCCTAGTGAGAAAGTAAGAGCAGGCAAAGAGTAGTATGGGAGACGAAGCATGAGAGTGGAATAGAGAGGGTGGACCCTTCCAGAAGCTCAAATCACCATGTCCCTGGAGGTACAGTCATGAATTCTATTATAATCTAGGCCAGAATTGACACCTGAGAGCTTTTTTCTGGAGGCACAGGGCAGGTTGTGATAATGGAATAATCAGGGACCAGAAAGGATTAACTTTCTTATACACCTTTATATCACCAGTGTCTTATACAGGAATTAGCACAGAAATCGGTAACTATCAGTTGAAAAATGAGTGAATGAGTGAGGAGTTTCCAGGTCTCTCATGTATTTCAAGGACTGAGCAAGACTGCTCTGGAAAGTGGTCAGATGAGGGCAGACAAAAGCTATGTTATTTACCTGGGTTTTTTCTTCTTATAGCTGCTAATTCTGAAATAATCTAATATAAATCTATAAATTTGAAACATCCTTTGAAGTTGTTACCATTGTGATAGTCATTAAGTTTCATTCACCAAAAATTCCCAGCTCTCCACCTGCCAGGCAGGTGGGAAGAAGCTCTCCCTGGAGTTCCTGGGATCAGAAGGGATCATGTGGTTATTTCTAGCCAATAAGCTGTGAGCAGAAGGAAAGTGTGACTTCTGAGCTGGAACCCTGGCCCTCAGAGCTTTCTTATCCCTCTGCCATAGTTACCCACAGCATTCCAGAGAGTGGCTGTGTTGTCAGCCTTGGTGTTGAGTTAGGCTGATGCAGAGCAGAGCCCCCAGCCAACATATAGTGGTTCTGTAGCATGACAGAAAATAAATGTTGCTGTTTTAAGCCATATTTTGGAGTTGTTTGTTACCACAGCATAATCTAACCTATCCTGACTGATTCCACTCTGGGATAGTCTATCAAACTTTCAACACATGCTCTCCGTTGTGCCCTGCAAATTCTATTTGTTTCTCCCACAACCTTTTCCTTCTTTCATTTCTTTTTCAGGGGTACTCTATTTCCCTAAGGAAACCCTCTATGTGCAGATGAGAGCTTTTTTTTTCCCTTGGAAATGCCACAGGAGGAAAATTTTACCCAGGAAACTGTTCCTCTTTCTTTACAAGTTCCTGGGTTGAGAGCAAAGGGATCATGTTTCAGAGAGACATCAAAGTACCCGTGTGTATGCTTCCTTGGTACTCTTCCTGACCACTGGCTGCTGGATTGATTAAAGACAGGCAGGAATTTCTTCTGAACACTAAGACCTACTCTTGCCAGCGTGTGCAGATCACACGCACACCAGTCCCTAGGAATCCACAAAGTTATCTATTCCAGTATACGCTGTAGGGGACGTGAGGACCACCCTCCTTTCTCCAAAGAGTTCATAACACAGTGGGATTGACAATCACAAATATAACAAAAAACCATTACACAGAAAGTGGTGTAGTACTGACTAAAGCAGAATTGGGATACAGAAGACAAGAGATGAACGTTCTCTTAAGCCAAGGCGATAGAGGAGAAATGGGCATTTATCACAATTAGTACTGGCTAAAGTTAAGAGGGTAATAGAAATATAACTGTGTGGAATAAGGCAGATGGATAAGTGCTCAAAGCACTTCAAATTCTGACTTGCACCATAAGATCCTGATATGCCAGTTACTGTAAAGGGCTGTGAGTGATGGAAGGACAGGGATTCTTGCCTTTCCAGCAGAACCTTCCAAAATTGTTTCATGAGCACTTGGCACTGCTCCCAGCTCTGCTCTGAACACTGTAAGAGACAGCTTTTCCTAGTGGAAACCTCATTTGCAGCTTTAGTTTAATTCTATTTCAATGCCGGTGACCGTATGCTTATCAGAGAAAGAAAGAGAAGCAAGAAGTGGCTGTCCCCAAACCATTGTGCAATCTTTGCTCCTTGTGGCTGTCTCTTCCCTGCCTCCCATCTTTTATCCTTTTTGATAATATTATTCTTTGTGTTAAGTCTTCATTAACGTTCTGAACCTAATATTACCTGGGAATGTTCTCTTCTCTCATTCTTGTTCTGTTCAGGGTACTGTTGGGATTATATTTATTTTATTTTTGCTTGTTGGTATTTTCCTAACTTCATTTTTGAGAGTTTTATTTTTTTAAACTCAAATATGGTCTCTGGGACAGAATGAAATGGTATTATGAGAAAAACTGATGGGTTTGAGGAGGAGGTTGCTATGGAAACCATGTTTTGATGATGGAAGATGATGGCACATCTTCTGGAAATAATTTGAAACTGTAAGGACACTTGATCCTTTTCGTGACAGAGATAGCAAAGGGCCTAGAATTGAGTTTCCAAACATTACAGTGGGGCAGCCTCTTGCATTTCTCTTTTACAACACCCCCCAACACTCACACCGCACTTTTTTAAAATAAACAGTGACTCTCTGATCTTTATGACATAGGAGACCAGTACTTGGAAACACAGCAGTGGTAGAAGGAAAGGAAGTATTTCAGAACATGTTTCCTTGAGGGGAAGAGTTAATCCAGGTTAGGAGGTCAAGAATGACATTGTAAACAGGGTAAATTCACATGACAGATGTCTGGTCATCTTGTTCCTCGCTCTCTCAGCCTCTGTTGTATTAGTCACTGTTAGGATGCGTCTAGCTTCTTGTTAATTTCAGGTGAAATGGGGAATAAAATAATGAATGACTGAAGAAATGATGGAATTAATTAATCTTAAGACATTCTCATGAAAGTAATGTGTGATCTTCATACATTATTTTGGCTGCCATGGAGAACTAGAAAAAAAAAAACAGACTATTCTTGTGCAAAACATCTTGAGGTTTCACAAGATTTGCAAATTGTGTATGGTCACCACACACTGAAAGTTGTTAGAGAGCCTGAGTTCTTTCTTTACTCTGACGCTGAATTGCTGTTTGATCTTGGACTCTATCCAAGTGCTCTATCTACTGGGCTTTAAGTGACCCCGTGAAAGGGTTGGACTGAAGTCAAGGGCATTTTCCAAATCATAGAGGTTATAAAATAAAGCTCAGCTTTGTAATTTCTTCTTATAACTAATATGTATCTTTCTTATTAAACTAAATTCTTGGGTTACATTTTCCTGTCTATAGTGCATCTGACCAGGGAGCAGTATCTGGTACTTTCCCCCAAAGACTAGCTTCCATTAGATTCTGCAAAGGCAATCATGCAGAAAAACAATCAACGAGAAACACTAATTGTTTAAGGTCTAAAACACACCAAAGGGAGTGAGACTCTGTTTAAAAGATTTACAAAGAGGTTTATAGGCAATTGCAAAAAGAGAAATTGACTCCTAGGATTGAAGCATAGATCCCAAAGATAGTTTGGTTTCATACTGTCTGCCTTTTGTGCAAGTGAGACATACCAATTGAGTATTTTCTGTTGCTGACTTTGAGGAAGCCTGGTGCTACAATTGACCCATTGAGTCGCCTGTGACTACACAGGCTCATGCTTAGAGTGGCATTGTCTCCCCATAAGTACAATAGTCCAGCTAGTCTAGCTGTCAAGGAGATTGACACGTGTTTGGCATGGGCTGCCATCCAGTGAGTTGTACACAGTTTTTCATTGACGTTGTTCCAACATAGACTCAGTTCTTCCATAACACTTATTTTGAAAATGTGAATTTGTTCTAATACAACCGATATAGTAATGAACAATCTGATAGTAATGCAAATTTTGCACTTGCTTATGCACACTTTTATTAACATCCAAGCACCAGGTGAACACAGGAAATTGCACTGAGTCACATAATATACAAAATGCACACACATGCACACCTGAAACATCTACCAACAAACTCAATTCCCCGTGTGTTGTGAACCACACCCATCAGCATCTGGTGTTAAACCTTCTGTCCAATTTCAGATAAGCATCCCTCTACCACTTCACAAGAATCAATGAGCTATAATCCTTCCAATGACCAATTCCAGAAGCAAACTTCAGATCTTTTTCAAGGTAAAGTGCCATCTTTATTGTTGTGTTTATGTGTGTGTTAACCATTTCACATAAGTAAAACTGTGCTAACATTTTTATTAGATTTCTATCCTTTTTTTTTGCACATATCTCTGTCAAGTTCTTGGAGTATTTTGCCCTTATTCCCTGTGGTTTTCATTACACAATTTTTCATAGGATAGCATATTTATTTTCTATTGCTGCTGTAATAAATAACTTCAAATATGGCTGCTTAAAACAATGCAAATTTATTATCTCATAATTTCCATGAGCCAAATGTCCATGTACAGCATGGGTCAGCTGGGTTCTCTGCTTAGCATCTCAAGAAGCCAAAATCAAGGTGTTGGTCAAATTGGGCTCTCATGTGGAGGCTCTTGGGGGAAAATCCATTTCTGGATTCATTCAAGTTGTTGGAAGAATTCAGTTCTGAGCAATTGTAGTGCTGAAGTCCCCATTTCCTTGACGGCTGTTGGACAAGGGTTGTTCTTAGCTTCTAAAGTCCATCTGTATGCCTTGGCTCATGGTCCCTTCCATCTTCAAAGCCAGCAACAGTGCATGAATCCTTCTTTTTCTTGAAATCTCTCTGCCCCCTCCTTCTGCTATCTCTCCTGACTTCTTCTGTCCTCAGCTAGCAGAAAACACCACTTTAAGGACTATATAAGTACATTCAATCTCCCTATTTTAAGATCAACTGATTAGTACCCTTAATTGCACCTGCAAAATATTTTTGGCATGTAACACAACATATTCAAGCCAGTGTGTGAAGGTCATGGGGGCCAAATTTCTGCTTACAAGTTTGATTTTTTGTGTGTGTGTGAGGAAGAGCAGCCCTGAGCTAACATCCGGTGCCAATCCTCCTCTTTTTCTGAGGAAGATTGGCCCTGGGCTAACATCGTGCACATCTTCCTGTACTTTATATGGGATGCTGCCACAGCATGGCTTGAACAGCGGTGAGTGGGTGCACGCCCGGGATCTGAACCTGCGAACCCTCGGGCTGCTGAAGCCGAGCGTGTGCACTTAACCGCTACGCCACCAGGCTGGCCCCCAAGTTTGATTTTAAAGAATACATGTGTCATGTTAAAGCAGAACTGACTGTATTTACGAATCATCTTTGTGCCTTCATAGCTTTCTTGTTCTTTCTTCTGCCTTCATAATACTGGGATTCCTCAACATTCACTCTTTACTGTTCTTTCTTTGCACTCTCTGGAACTAGTACTTATCTTTTCTTTGAGTGACAAATTTTGAGGAATATAACAAAAGGGTCCATCTCCTCAGACAAATGCAAATACACATAAAATTTCACTGATCCTCCTACAGCCCATCCATGGAACTCCTGCAATGTAATATCTCCCTCTGGTACCTTATTCGTTGAAGGATAACATTGATGTAATTAGTTCTTGCTATGTGGCAGTTAAGATGCAACACATTTTCTGTTTTCTACCTTATTTAATTCTCACAGCAAAACCATGAAGATGGTATTGTCATCTTCACTTATCTTGAGATTTTAAAACAGTTTAGTATTTTATCCAGTCATATGTCTAGTAGGTCATGGACCAGACATTCAAATCCAAGTTTGTCTAGCTCAGAAGCCTGTGATGAAAAACGCCTAAACCATTACATCACTACAGATCAAGGAAAAATGTCCATCTATAGCCCTGATATCTGTCCTGATGTCCAACCCAACTAGCACCCCATAATCATTGTGCGGCACCAAACTCTCTTGCCATTTGTTCTGCTGCCTTGCCTAGCTTTGTTACTATCATCCGCATCTTACCTTCATCCATCAGAAAAACTCACAAAAACTTGTTTATATTCATCTCTTCTCCTTTGCTGCAGTATCTTTCCAGTCACCAAACCCAAACCCCTGCTAGTATCCATCTCCCACTCCCACAGCAAACTTCTACTTATTCTTAAAGAAACAGAAAACACCTATGAGAGTTTCTCTGACTCTACCATGGAGAAGTATTACATTATTATTATTATTATTAAATAATTATTAATTATTATTATTAAATTATTATTTAAATTAGTAAATTATTATTACATTACTTCTACTACAGCACTTACCTCACTGTATTATAATTAATTCTTTGTATCTGTCACAAACTGGGTATGAAGTGGATATTCTCACAAGAAAAAAGTCAGTCTCTTGATTATCATCATTCTGTTCTTTTTTAGCACATTGTCTGGAATACAGTGTGAGCTAGCAAATATTTGTTAAGGAGAACTGATCTGAATTAAATTCAGGTAGAAACAGCAAAGCTATGAGGTTTGAGTGAGAAAGGTCTAACTTTTGTCAGTAAGTATATGTTAAGGTATCATCCCAATTAAAAGAATGGGACAAAAAGACACAATGTTTGATCGACTTCACTCACTTCAGGGAGTATTTTTGTTCCAAATGAAGAGTTTTCTAACTAAATTGCTTACGACTTGGGGCCATCCCAGGAGGGATGGCGCCTTATACAGAATCTTCTGGTGCTCCTTGCCCATTCCAGAAAGATGACCTCCTTTCCTTTTACTGATATTCCACAAAAACTAGTGTTCAGGAATATGAATATATGGAATCAGTCAACCAATCGAAAAACTACTGGGTAACTTATCTTATCACCTTTTAAATGGTTCTAATCCTGCAAGTGTCAAAGTGGCATCGTTGCTGGGTTTGAGAGAGGTGCTGATGTCTCAGCCTCATCTCATGAACCTGATTCAAGTTGAAACTTTGAATTGGGCCCTACCAAGACTCTTTCCCCACTCTTTACAAGTATAAAATATTTGAATGCTAGCACAGTGTTACAGTGGGTTATAGGATATTTCTTATGAACAGGCTCAGACAATGAGTCAGGCCTAGCATCCCTCTGATACCAATGAACATGTATGATATAACTTCAAAAATAAAAGTTTTCTGAATGTCACTCTGTGCCCAGCCCAGTAGTGGACACTTTCATCCACTTTACCATACTTAATCCTCAGAACAATACAAATAAGAGTAGATTTTCTTATATTCCACATTTTAGAGGAGCTAATTAAGCTGACAGTGATTAAGTAACTTGCCTAAGCTCTCATCACTAGAAAATGTGAACATAGGTCTGTCTGATGCCAAAGTTCATGCTAACTTGATTTGTGCTCAAGGCTGAACAAGGTAAGGTAGTAGGATTCATAAGCCAGGGAACTGTGCTGGTGGGTCCAGGGTCCATCTGATTCATGTTCCCTGTAGCTTCTCTGGAAGCAGCCTTGCACCTCAATGTTGAATAATCCATCTAGGACTCCGGAAGTGATATCCTTTAATTTTCCCCAATGAACTGAGTGAGGCTTGAGCAGATGGTGATTTCTATGCCTCTGCTACAGGTGACTGCATTGACAAGGTTCCTCCATAGAACCTTCCCAAGTCGGATGCCAGGACCTGCCATATGTAGACCTCCATCCCTTCGGCTTGTGCTTGTTAACTTCTCCAAAGAGCCATTTGGAGGACAAGCCAGTGGGAGGACATGGAGCCCTGACTGAATGCACTTCAGTTACAGGTCTGTCTTCCACCTGTCAATTTGCGTTCAGACAAGGAGATAATCTGATTAGGTGAATTGGGAATTATCAAGATTCACTTACTCTACATATTTCCACATAACAGACAGATCTAGAGATTGCTGGTAACCAGTGAAGCACATGTAGAGTGGCCGATTAAATTCCCCAGGCTCCATTTTACTTCTCAAATTGAAAATCTAAACCTCAATTTCTCCTCACTGGTTAAATCAACATAAATCTTTCTTGGCATGTGACCTACTCTGACCTAGGAAAAAGCTGCTTCAAATCTCCTATTATTCACATTGATCTTGTATTATCCAAGGTCTTTCATTAATTTTCAGAGTCTCAGATATAAGTCACTCAGTCCCTAAGAACACAATCCAGGGTCTTGAAGGAAAATAAGGGGATATCAGGGATATTTAGACAAGAAAATCTAATCTTTTGAGGTTGAAAAAGAGGGAAAGTCTCTTTCTTTCTCAAAAATGACTCTTAGGGCTGCTGTCAAAACCAGAGCATGACGCACTCTTTGATTTGACCTAGCATAGCGTTTCATCCATTATGATTGCACAAAAGTTAAAGATTATTGCATAAATGTTTAAGCCGTCACACTGGCTACTCGGTGGAGACCATCAGAACATCACAGGTGTTAACATTCAAGTGTCATTGCTCAGGGTTTCTTCTGAGTTCCTACAGTAGGTAGAGCGCAAATTGTGTTTCTGATTTCTGATATGTCAAAATGGACCAAGAACTGCAAATTAGAGGCTCCATAGTTTCCCAGAGCCACCAAATCATACACTGTATCAGCAGAGGTAAATTTTTAATGAACTGTAAGCTTCAGGGTCCCTCACTTGCATTGGCTTCTTCCAAGATTCTAAGAGGGGACCTGCAATGTTTTAACTTGGTTTTATATTTTTGAAAAATCTTCAAATGTAAGCTATTCTAATCACACTCCATTAAGATCATCATCTCGTTCCACTCTAGTGCTCACTCCTCACCCCAATAACTTTCCTCCTGTTGGATAGCACTGGAGTAGTTGTGGGCGTTGTTGGAATTCAGCTTTGGTTAGGTTGGGTTTAATGAGATATTTTTATGTGATTTGTGGTTGTGTCTATAGTTAGGTGATTGCTAGCCAGCTCAGCATAGAAATGGCTTCCAGGAATCCTCCTCCTACTTACCTTGTTGACTCACCCAGTATTATAGTACAATGTTGTGGGTTCAAGGATCATAAGGATCATATTGCAATATGATCAAAGGTGCTCAACACTCAAACAGGTGGTCAAGAAGGAGAAACAAAGTCCAATATAAGTGTAGCCAGAAGCCAGTCTGTGAAAATTCTTCTAATCATCAGATATCTAAAGCTATAAGTGGAAGATGAAGTTATCTTCCATACCTAGTCAAAACAAAAGTTCTCACTTGTCAAGAAGGTTCCCAATAATATAGCATATACATTTATAAACTCATCAAATATAGGTCCTGAGATTTCTTGATAATCCAATTAACGAAGAGAACTGACTCATTTGAACACTTTGGAAAATAATTAAACATGATATTCTTGTTAATGTTACATGAAATATTGACATGGACAAAGATAACATAAAACTCATACTATTATAACTAATACATCAACAATAACTAGGACAAAATGGATAGTGAGTGGCAGCAATTCAAAAAACATTCAAGAGAAGTCACTATATAAGAAAACTTGAAATTCTCTGAAATTTTATAGTTCATATGTGAAAGAATCCTAATAAAACTTTTCCCAAAAGTTACAATAATTCACATTTTGACAATAATGTCCTTACCAATAATGGTTTATATATCTGTACAAAAGATCTGAACTATTAAAATTTTGAAATAAAAACAAATTTTGATCAACCATCGGGGGAAATGTGAATTCTATTCTGTCTTTAGAAAAATGATACCAAAAATAGTTGTCTCACAGCAAGGCAAATAAAGAGTATATAGCCAAAAAAAAAAAAAAAAAGAATTTGCAAAAAAGCATTGTATAGACAGTTAATTAATTAAAAAAACATTATTTATTTTTGGATTTTGTAAAGTTTATGATATTTGATAGTCTTTTAAAGTTTATATTTTTCATGATTTCTTTTCAAACTCTCAATAAATAATTGCTTTCCATCTTATTTTCCTTTTTAGTGTTGCACTCTTTTCTTAAATATATACATATTTTCTTAATATTTTATACTTAGGACCTGATGAGACCCAGATGGCCTATGACCGTAAAAAGAGTCACATATCTGGCCAAAGACTGGGAATGAGAAGGGAAAGATCATGGATTTCTTATCAGAATGTGTCTCTGAAATTTTCTTTAATTAACCAGATTTTTCAATCGTTAAGTTTAAAGCATAGCTTTGTGCCTAAATACAGCTGCTAGATCCGGAAGAGAAACAACAGGACAAAGAATTAATCATGAATATTGTTTGACATACAAAAGGACTATAGGTTCATTTAGTCATAACATGAGCTACCACTATTGGGCATCTGACTTGTGCCAGGCATGGTGCTAGGTGATTTTCATATGCACTTCTAATCTTCACAGTCGCTAAGAATGTATTTTTATGCATGCTTTAAGGGTGAAGAATGTGAACCTCAAACAGACTAACTAAATCGCCCAAGATCACCTAGTTCATATGTGGAAGAGCCAGTATGCAAACTTCCAAACTGGTGCTCTGTATTATATTACGCTACCTCTAAAGCATTTTGCCATACTTCAAGCCCGGAGCATTTTATTTACGCTTGTATGTGAGTGTATATTATAGAAGAAATCTTGCTAGGATATATTAGACCATAGTCCTCATCTTTTTAGGGTATGAATTCTCTCATTGCAGCTCCAGTACTCTGCAAACAAGGAATACATCCCATCTCTCAAATAAGTAGTGGTCTTGCTAGATCAATTTCATCAAAGCCCCTGATGTTGGCAGCAGGCATCATATCAAGGTAACATAAGAGAGATGCTGCCTTTTTAGGCTTTGATATGGTAGAAAGAGGGGCCAGTACATTCTGGAAGTTACCAGGACATGTTTAGTCTCTGAGCTACAGCCTCCTTTCTGGGCAGATGTTTGTGCGAGCTTAATCTGCTTTAGAAGGGCTTATTAGAAACGTCTTGAGGTTCTATGACACTTGATGTTTTGTGATACAAATTAGTGTTGAAAGAGAGTTGGAGAAAGGTGAGGGGTAGAGGAGAGATTCAGCTTCTCTGATCCCCAGAAAATCTAGCCAGGAAGAAGTCAAAACAAATATGAATGAACCTGGAGAAGCAGTAAGACCTCTAGGTCCTACTGGCAGAATTAGCCCTTATCAGGATCCATCTGGCGCCCAGCACAGGGAATGGACACACTTATTCTGGCAGAGTTGTTTCAAAGGAGGCGTAACCAACTCTATAGCATAAGACAGTCCTCTTCCAAAATGGCAGCATAAAACATTAGTAGAGCCAATACTCAACTCTTCAAGAGGAAGGAGGCTTTACAGTGGGGAATGCCATGCTATCACTGAAGATGATAGCATCAAATTATCAAGGAGAGGATCTGAGAGTCACAGATTCTGCATAAGAAGAGGTAACCTGGGCGCAGTTGGCAGTGGGTGGTGCTGTTGTCATGAGCTTTGAAGGGCATACAAACCATCTCTTAAAAGAGCAGATTTTTAAGTGAAGCAGACTTGAAATCATCTTCTGGCAAATGCCCATTTGGAATGACTCCAGTAAAATGTGTGAGGCCTAAGTGCTCCAGGAGAGGGATGTTTAGACTGGAAGAAGGGAAGCAAACCCTGTAGCTACCCTCTATTCTCCCCACCTCTCCCTATTCCACAGGCAAACCTCAGCCAAACTGAAAATGTAAAACTTAACTAAGATTTATGGGAGTTTTTTAAAAAAAAAATGACTGTATTGTTACTAAGAATGTTACCAAATTGATTTAATCTGTGAATATCAGATTAAGCAGAATACTCAAAACTTGAGAAAAAGAAGAAATCTAGCATACTTAGTGGGAAAGAGATGACCTCACGTACTAATGCAACGTAGTGATCATGGAGAGGAAAAATGGTCTATGCTTGGATATTAAACTTAATCAGGTCTCTTAATGCATTTTTATTGGCACTTACATCTGTTTTTCTCCACAGAGATACTAATCAGAATGATCTGGGAGCTGTTTAAAGAATTTTTCATGGACAATAATGAGAAATAGAAAGGGTTACTACAGGCAAGGAGATTTTACGATACCTCTCTGTCTTTCCTTTCTTCACATATCAAGCCTTTCCTTTCTGGTCATGAATATATTAGGATGGGAGCCTAGAATGGCCCCTGGCCATCAAGCAATCCTTTAAAAATTATTAAAAAGGTCTATATATTAGATTATAAAGATGACTTCAATAATTTAAAGAAATTATACAGAAGATTCTTAGAACACAATAAAAATGGCAATTAAAAACAAAGCTATAAACAACAAAATATACTCCACTAGTTTTACCTTATTTTCTTAAGTATACATAGGCCATCCAGACTTAAAACTATGGCATATTAAAACTATAGCAATTATGGGGCTGGCCTGGTGGTGTAGTGGTTAAGTGTGGCACACTCCACTTTGGCAGCCCAGGTTCATGGGTTTAGATCCCGGGCACAGACATACATTGCTCATCAAGCCATGTTGTGGCAGCAGCCCACACACAAAATAGAGGAAGATTGGCACAGATGTTAGCTCAGGGCCAATCTTCCTCAAGCAAAAAGAGGAAGATGGGCAACAGATGTTAGCTCAGGGACTATCTTCCTCACCAAAAAAAAAAGAGTACAGCAATTATGAAATCATTACATATCAGAATTTATGAAGTTCAATTAAAACCGTAGACAGAGATAAATTCATCCTCAAAGGCTGTCATTACTATAAAAAAAGTGATTAAAATTAATTGAATCCTGCATCAAAAAGGATAAAATATCCAGGAATAAATTTAACCAAGGAAGTGAAAGACTTGTACATTGAACACTACAAGACACTGAAGAAAGAAATTGAAGAAGACACAAATAAATGGAATGATATTTCCGTGCTTATGGATTTGAAGAATTAAAGTTGTTAAAATGTCTATTCTACCCAAAGCAATCTACAGATTCAGTGCAATCCCTATCAAAATTCAAACAGTATTTTTCACAGAAATAAAACAAAAAATCCTAAAATTTGTATAGAACCAAAAAGACTAGAACAGTCAAAGCAATCTTGAAAAAGAACAAAGCAGGAGATTCAAAGCTTGGAGAACAAAGCTTGATTTCAAACTATATTACAAAGCTATAGTAACCAAACTGGCACAGAATTAGCATAAAAACAGACACATAGCTAAATGGAACAGAATAGAGCCCAGAAATAAACTCATGCATATATGGTCAATTTATAATGAAGGAGCCAAGAACACACAATGGGGAAAGGACAATCTCTTCAATAAATGGTGTTGGGGAAACTGGAAAAACACATGGAAAATAATGAAACTGGACCACTATCTTACATAATACACAAAAATCAATTCAAAACGGATTAAAGGCTTGAATATAAGACCTGAAACCATAAAACTCCTGTAAGAAAACATAGGGGGTAAGCTCCTACACATTGGTCTCAGCAATGATTTTTTTGGATTTGACACCAAAAGCAAAGGTGACAAAAGCAAAAATAAATAAGTGGGACTAAATCAAACTAAAAAACTTCTGGGTAGCAAAGGAAACCATCAACAAAATGAAAAGGCAACCTACAGATTGGGAGAAGATATTTGCAAATCATATATCTGATAAGAGATTAATATCCAAAATATACAAAGAACTCATACAACTCAATAGAAAACAAAAGCAATCCAATAAAAAAAATGAGCATAGGATCTCAATAGATATTTTTCCAAAGAAAACATACAAATGGCCAAGAAGTACATGGAAAGGTGGTCAACATCATTAATCATCAGGGAAATGCAAGTCAAAACCACAATGAGATATCACCTCACATCTGGGAGGAGGGCCATTATCAAAAAGATAAGAGATAACAAGTGTTGGGGAGGATATGAAGAAAAGGAACCCCTTGTACATGGTTGATGGGGATATAAATTGATGCAGTAGGAAAAACAGTATGGAGGTTCCTCGAAAAATTAAAATAGAACTACCATATGATACATCAATTCCACTTATGGGTTTTTATCTGAAGAAAACAAAATCACTATCTCTAAAAGATATCTGCACCCACAAATTCACTGCAGCGCTATTTACAATAGCCAAGACATGGAAACAAGTGTCCATTGATGGGTGCATGGCTAAAGAAAATGGAATGGAATATTATTCAGCCATTAGAAGGAAATCTTGCCATTGAGATAACATGGATGGACTTTGAGGGCATTATGCTGAGTGATATAAGTCAGACGGAGAAAGACAAATACTATATGATCTCACTTACATGTGGAATCCAAAAAAAAAAAAAAAAAACACAAAATGAACTCAATAGATAGAGAATAGATTGGTGGTTGCCAGAAGTGCAGGTGGAGGGGGGATGGGCAAAATGGGTGAAAAGTTAAAAAAAAAAAATACCTAAAATACCTTTTAAATTCAATGTAGAAGTAAGAAAAAAATCAAAATATACTCAAAAAGTTGATTAAGAAACTCATAAAGATAAAAGTGGAAATTGGTAATTTAAAAACAGGAAAAAAATAAAAATAATGAATACACTGCGTCATAAGATTTTATTTCTGATTCTTCTCATAGCTGGTTCATATAGCCATAGAGGAATTTTTTTTTTAATGGGTAAATTATTTCCTGGACCCATACATACCTGAAAGAGGTTCTTCTCATAATTATTCATGAAAATAAAGTGTTAGCTGGGAACGGAAGTCCTGGGTAATAACAATTCCTCACTTAAAATTTAGTAGATATTTATCAGCTGGCAGTGCTATAAACAAAAAGTCTGATGTTAGCTTCTGTTTTTTCTTTATAAGAATCTCTTTTTAATGCTTTAAAATTTTCTTATTTTGTTTGTCAGTAATTTTGAATTATGAAAGAGTGGTTCTTTTTTTTCAGTTTAAGAACGTTTTCTTCTGGTAAGCGTCTGATGATTATTTTTGCTTGTTTGTTCTGGATTCTTCCTGACGATGTCATGTATTAACACATGACTCTTTATTTTCTATCATTATTAACATTCCTTGAAAGAAAAGAATCAGCAAGTGACTGTCCTGTGCTAGAGAAACAACAGCGAACAACACACAAATGGTCCCTAATTTTTGGAGCTTATTTAGTCTAAGATACTAAATAGATAAGTAAATGAGTAAAAATACAGATATTTTGTTTAGTCTTATATCTGTTTGGTTTCTCTTATACCTTTTTAATATTTGTTATTTCCCCCAGTAGTCTTAGATCTCTAGGTTATCGTCTACATACTGCTTTAATTTCCCACTGTGTTAATTTTGTTCTTTGGAGTTCTTAATAGAAGCTCTGCCCCTTTAATTACATTAAAAAAATTCCCCTTACTATTTGAAACCTTCCTGTAAATTTTTTTCCATTTCAGATTGTATCTCCCCCAAATCCACCTCTATAACTTTATCATAGAATTCATGATTTGAGGCCTTTATTGGCCCACATCTTGGCCCGCTGGCCTTGCAGCTGTTTAAATGGACTGGACAGGAGCAGTAATTTTTTAGTGAATCTGTTATCTGAAACCACAGATAGGAATAACTTCTGCCATATTTTGGAAAATTTCTGATTCATAATCTTAGCCCTGGAGGATGTTGTAAATTTTTTGTCATAATGATTTTAAAAGGAAGGTAGAAGGAGGCAAACTCTGTGCCATCATTACCATATAGATGCTATTGTCTGTTTTTATTATGTCCTGTGTTCCATTCTCAAGGTAATGGTGCATCTTTTTTCTCATCTCTTCAACTTCAAGTACACGAGAGAAAAAGGTTTCCCAAGCTTAGCGTGAATGTCTGGACAGTGGCCTCCAGCCTCATGCTCCCAACACAATGGTGGTCACCATGTCAACAAAATGGAGCTGCTGACTCGTAAGAAGACACTGGAAAACCAAAGAGCACTATAAAATGAGTGAGGCATCATCAAGGGTGATATATTTCATGTGCAGATACATTTTAGAGCAGAGGTTCTCAAAGGGTGGTTCCAGGACCCACAGCACCAGCATTCCCAGTGAGTTGGTTAGAAAAGCAGATTCTCAGGCCTCACTCCAGACCTATTGAATCAGACACTCTGGGGCTAGATCCCAGCAATTTGGGCTTTAACAAGCCCTCCAGGTAATCCAGAAACATGCTCAAGTTTGAGAACCACTGTCTTAGTGATTACAGCATTTAATAACCAGTTCACTGTAAGAACGGGGTCTGGGCTCAGCATATATTCTACCAGCCCAGCAATTGAGTTGGGAACAATAAAAATAAAAATAATAAGTGGTTACACTGTTTATTGATTCATTCATTCAACTTGTGTGTCCAGCTATGCACCCAGCGCTGAAAATACAGGGAAGATTTCTTAGTCAGGTAATAGATGGAAACATACGTAAACCTCTAAATTATAAAGTAGCTTGGTAAGCATGGACTATGAAAGAGTGCCACGAGAACATTTAAATTGACCTAGACGAAATAGGGAGGGCCTCATAGAGAAAAAATATTTGAGCTGGGTCTTGTTGGAGTTTGCCACGCAAAGAAGACATTGGTAGAAAAAGGTCAAGGATAAGGCAAGTTAAGGTAAAGTGAGAAGCATGTGGGGTCATGAGAAATTCCCAGGAGAATAAGTTAAGAAAATCTGATATCAATGCCAAGAGAGGTCACATTAATAGGAACGAGGGGCCCTCGAGTCAAAGAGAGGTAGAATTGGGGTGGATCCAAAGTTAAGGACAAGAGTCATGACCTCCAGTCAGAGCGCAGAAGACTGCAAGCCGGGTGGTCCTTGCAAGTTGTTTCAGCAGTTAGAACCCACCCCATCTGTTCTTGAAGTGTCAGTGGTGACTTATTGGATGTGACAGCTCACTGGAACCATAGCATGAGTTCTGATTCCATGTAGTCTCGCCCAACTCTGAGCTCTCCAGTAGATGGAATCTTCCTTAGGGATGGAGAAATTGTGAAAATTTGCAGTGTGTCAGGGAATTTGGCAGCAGGAACTGGAATCCTACATTTGATACATGGTGTCATCATATATCCTCGTGTATGAAATTTGGGATTTGGCTATTTTGGATGTAAGGGTCTAGCATAGCTTGCAGTATAAATATAATCTTTCTTTAAGCCAAGGAGCTTCTTGGAGTATTACGAGCAACAAACTTGAACTTGCCAGATGCATCGGGATTTTTTAAATAGACTTCCTTAACTGAAAAGTTATGTGGCAATTGAAGTGGCGGAGCTGCTGATGCCAGTGCCAAGGGGACAGTGAATACCATAGAAGCTGGATGCTACAATTTTGACATATGGGTTTTAAGAAATTGGAGGAAAGAAAGCTCAATATCTAAAGTTTTGACCCAGAGAGAGTTTGCAGGTGTCTTTGGCTCTGGAGAACCAAATATAACAGCTCTAGAAGGTATCAGAAGAGAAGGAACATGGGTTGAATGCCAGGCATTATGCTAGAAACTTTCTCATCTGCCAGGCCGTTTAATCCTCCCTCAACAAGGCTAGAAGCAAGGAATTGGTATCACCACATTCAGATGAGAAAATAGGTGCTCAAAAAAGATTTGATAACTTACCCAAAATCTCACACAGCTAAAAAGTGGCAGAACCAGGATTCAAACTCAGGCCTGCAGGATGCTATGCAAGATAAAAATTTGGCCACCCTGAAATATGTCTCTTTACCTTGATTATTTTCTCTGACGGACATTTGACCTCTCCCACTAACTGCCTAAAGGAATTTAACTCTGAGTATGGACAGACTGGCAGGGTCCTCACTAAGCCCATTCTTTTCAAAGTTCTGTTTACCAAATATTTACAATTGTAAAGGTATCTCCCTCTGTGTAGTGGGAAGAGGGAGGGTATGACCTTATCTGTGAAAACTCTTATCAGTACTGAATGAGAGGACTTAAATCTACATACTCTTGATTACTGTGATTTCTGTCTCTCCGGGCAACATTCTCTATAGGTGGCCCTGCAAAGAATTGTCTGACAAACATTTACATTTCCCTCTCCGTGTGAATTGTCTTCTTCCCCTCCGAAATCCAAAACCCCCCAACATCGTCCTTTGTCTTTAGCTGAAGATAGTATTTAAGATAAGACTCTCTGCCATTGTGTTGAGAAACTCAGTTTCCCTGGTTTCTCCCATGTCTACATGTTATTAAATTTGGTATTATTTTCTCCTGCTAACCTGTCTTGTTATTTATTGGGCCAGCCGTAAGAACCTTAAGGGAAAGAGCAGAGGGGGATTCTCCCTCTTCCCCGACAATGCCAATAGCTTCCTCTTACTCAACCCCTTGACTTCTTTCCAAAGATCTCTCACCTTTTCCTATTGGTTCCAGTCTACCTTTGGGACCCTGGGCATCTCTTTTGATGGCTTGTGAGCCAGAGCAGCAGCCTTTAGTAGTTTCACAAAATACATCTGAATCAGGTTTCAGTGATTCAAGTAGAATGAAGGCAGATTTATGGCATTAAGAAACATTAAATCCTTCCTTTCCTGAGGTTGAGGGGCCTTCTTGCTGCCAACCAAAAAACAAAGTGGTTTCTCATTCTCCAAGGCTGCATTTGGAAGCTCAGGCTTCCAAGATACAGGAAATACAGATGAGCAAAGTTTCAAAGTTCTTACAACACGGAGAGAGCCCACTCAGCAACCATTCAGGGTCCAGCTCACTCTGAATGGGCAATTTTCCCAGGCCCTGCAGTGACATCTGGAATTGGACATAAATGCTCAGGTAAGGGGATCATCAGAGGAGGGAGCATGCATTCAATCATGTGTTCATTCATTCAACCAATATTTATTCTGGCAAGTAAGCAAAAGATTGCTAAAAGCAGCCAAAAATCTCCATTCTATTGCAAGCCCGGAAGTTCCATAAAGTTGGACGGGGGCTAATATTATCAGACTGACCAGGCATGACCTAAGATTGAGGGAAGTGGGGTAATAGGAAGGCAAATCTGTCCAGGCAGTGGGGCAGATACAGAACCTGGTCAGGTAGCCAAAGGAGAATCAGGAAAACAGACAAGACGCAACGGCCGGAGGCAGGGACAGGTGACCGCAGTAAGGGGCTTGAGGCACAGAGGTTGGAAGGAAGATGGAGCCTGAGCTGGAGACTTTGTGGGGTTCAAAGGCGGGCTTCTTCATATTTCTGGTCCAAGACTCACACAATTCTTAGCACATATACAAACCAGTTCCCCTAAGAGAAAACAAGTAAGATCTGAGAAAGGTCAAGCAGCGGAAGAGGAGATAAAAGGGCAGGAAGCCAGGCAGATTTAGCAGCTCTAGAGGCAGTTTGGGCTTTGGAAGGTGCAAATTCATTGTTCTGTTCCATGTGAAATGCAGACACCAACTCACAGCATCCAAACTGACACTCCAGGGCTTTGTGAAGTCTGATCTAGTCCATACTGGGAATACAATAGATTAGCAGGTTTATATTGCACAAGGTAAGCCCTGCTGAAAAATCATGCCCGGTAAAATGTCCTGAATCCAAGCAGCGCCCGTGTAGACCAGCTTTCTTTGGAAAAGAAAAAAAAAAATACTGCCCATTTTCTCAAGTGGCAAAACAGAGAGATTTCAAAGCAAACTCAACTTCGGAGATTTATTTCTAAAATTTACCAGGCAAAATAAAATTACTTTTCACCCATTCTTCTTATCCTAGGTTGGAAAATTAGGAGCATTATTTTTAGGTTACAATTTAAAAATTTCACTATGCTCTAGGAATTGCAAAATACTTAGAGCCCCAGTCTTATTAATACAAGTAAGGGAACACAAGCAAGTGTCCCTTCAGATTAAGCTAATTGGGATGGAGGCTATTTCTATACCTGCCATGTACTCGAGCAGTGTTGGTCAAATGGAGAGGTCATGGGTCTTGTGTGCAGGAAGATCTGAGTTGCAATTTCAGACCCACCAAGCATTAAACACCTCCCACTGAGTCTGATCCATGGTGGGTACACACTAAGTACCTCCTTTAACTTCCTCACTTCCTTTGGTTTTCCTTCTCTCCTTCTCTCTCTCCAGGGACGATGCTCTTAAACATCCCCATTCATCTTTACATGTGATAGATTTCTTCCCCCAACCACCGCTGCCCCAGGCTTTTCCATATGACAGTGCATAGTTGGAGGAAATGCTCAAGAAATTGTAAGAAACTGAGCTAGAGAAGTCAGGCTTCAAGGCTCAGTGCGAATCCTGAGTCTTGCAATACACAGCCCCTCAAGAAGCCAATTTGTCCAGCACCCACTCGCAGACAATGAAAATGACAAGATGATGCCCCACACAATAGCTACCACTTTTCCTCCTCTTCTCTGCACCTTTCTGAAACCAGCTGGGGCTTGCCCCATCAGGCACCTGCTTCCCTGTGTTGGAGCCTTCCCAGGGCCCTCCCTCCCCTTCTCTCATCTCCAGGAACAGGAGCTACTCCAGAAAGCAGTTCAATAGACTAGGCGGATGAGGAGACTCTTTCTCATCATAGAACATCTGAACCGGCGGCTGCTTTCTGCCTTCAGACTGGCCCTGCCGTTAGGAGAACACAGATTGCTGAGTCACCTCGTAAATTGTTTCAAATGAGTTTTTCTTTCCTGTTAACATACCACAGCAGGAGGAGGTAGCCAGGGAAAGGATGCTGAGCAAAGAGAGACAAGGTTGAGAGGAAAGGGCTCGAGGGAGCTGGAGGGAGGGAAGATGAAGGGATGGGATTTAGCCGCCTGCTCGGTTATGGCAATCAATTTCAGCCATAATAATAAAATAACACAGAGGGAAAAAAGCAGACGTGACAGAAGCGATAAAATGGAAATAAATCCTCATTACCTCACTGAAGAGAGGGCCACAGCTGCTGCCACTGCTCCGTCACTTGGCAAGTGGGCATTTCATACCAATGTTTATCGTGTGAGTCTGGACAAAGAAGGGGAGAAGAGAAGAACATGCACTGCGATGTTTAGCTGCAGAGCAGTGAGGTCAGCCATGTGGTGACTGGAAATTTCAGAAGCTCAAGGATTTACTTCTTCCCTCTGCTCATCTCCCCAAGCTCCCACCCTTAGGCTGTGGGGAAGGGTGCCTTGGCCCAACCAAATAATTTGAGCACTTGGAGTTTTATTTGACTTCCAGTTCTCCAGTAGAAGCACACATAATCTGCAAAAGCATGATGGTGCACGAGCTGTAGGCAGTGGAAGGGTGCCATGAATACATCTGCACAATTAAACTTGTGTCTGGAGCTGGTGACAATGGCAGAGGGCATGACACATTGTCACAGGCAACCTAGAAGACTCCTTGGTGTCTCACAGCCCATGCTCCTCAGCAGGGTTTAGGGAAAGATGGATTTTGCCTTTAGCAACGGAAACTCCTTAGTTTGTCATTCAGAGACTCTCCATTAACTGGTCCCAACCCATTGCACTCACTTCTTTGGCTCTCTGCCAGATTCTAGCTTTATTTGACTGCTCACTATTCCTAGAACATGCCTTGTACTTCCCACACACATTGGCTTGCATGGCCTCCTCTATCTCCTCTGTCCTATTTCCTAACTTTGATCATCTGATCATCCTTAAAGACAGCGCTCCTATGGTCGGAAATGACATCTTCCTTATGTAAATCTCCTTTACAGCTTATCTCTATTGTTTTATTAATCTTTTACTTTATATCTTGGACCATTATACAGGCATCCCTTACAGAACCACAAGACTCTAGAGACATAAACATTTCTGTCTACAACGTGTCTAGTATGGTAACAAAGAGCTACCCACCTAGCAGGGGCTCGATATCTTTTTTGTTTTGTTCTTAATGAGTGAATGAGAAGAGGAAAGAGGAAGGTTAATGCCTGTTCTGTGTAGCCAGTTGCTAGGGTTTCTTTCCATCCAATTCTCCAACCCTCTGTGGATCCTTGGAATGTCAGCTGTTGTTGATTCCAGATTTGATGACAGACTCAACCCGAGGCCTGTCCAGCTCTAATCCTGCTTCCTTCCATGATCTCCTGGATGAAGCATGTGCTGGCGGGAAGCATTAGTATCCTGACACCCATTATCATATCTTAAATTGGACGATGGACTCTGCTTGCATGTAGATTTCAACAATCTGATTCCCTTTAGAGCAAGCCTCCTTCCTGGCTGACCCTGACCCCATGGCTGCATTCTGATTGTCATTCATGGCTTCTCCTCTCCCCACATCAACACTTATTTGACCTTCAATAAGGGTCACCTCCTATGTGAGCCTGGGTCAAGTATGGAATAAAATCTGTGTCTAAGATGCCATCCCTTCCTTTAGGGGATGTGCAATACAGAATACACATCCAGCCGTTGTCAAAATCTCTTGGGAAGGAGACATGACAGTGACAGTTTTATCTCAGGAGCAGAACTTAGACTAGTGAAGAAGCGAGGAAGCCCATGTGCCGGTGGGCACTGAAGCACGTCATAACACATCTTTCTGAACATGTGGTTCATGTCCAGCTGGCAGTACTTTAGTTTTCAGATGGTGCCTAGGCAAGAAATTAAATGCCATTGAATCATGTACAGAAAATTACCTTCCTTTCAATTGCCTTTAATCCTCTTGACTATACCAAAGAGGAAGACTCAGTGTTGTGCTAGTCTTTAACCACCCTTGGACACTTACTAATATTGCCTTTTAACAAAAGAGTAAGCCTGAGGCCTGTAGCCTTTAAGATCAGCAGTATGTGATCAAAATTTAATAATAATGGTCTATTTTCATAGTATTTATTTGTGTGTTTACCTTTGTTTTACAGAAGGTGATTTGGGTTTCCCACTTACTACTAATGATAATGATAGCTAATAGTTCTGGAATATTTAACCCCATACAGGGCATCACTGCATTTCCCATGTTTGGATCTAATCACCCTGGCAACCCTATTAGTTGAGAGCTATTATAATTCCTTTTACAGATGAGGAAACTGAGGCGGAGAGGAAAAGTAAGTTAACTGAGATCACACAGCAAATAAGTGGTGGAGATGGGATTTGAACCCAGTATGTGCTCTTAATTACCATTCTATGATTGCTCCCAGTAATGATATAAAATGCCTTTTTGGGACAAAATTGTTGTAGGAAAAAAAATGTTAAAGCCATTTAAATATTAAATAAATGATAAATAGTAATAAATAATCCTGAAGGTGGAACATAAATACCTGGAGTTTGGGAAGCTCAGAATTAGATTTATTCAGTTATAGTCTGCATGGAGCCTCTTCTCTGGCATTTAGCAACCCAAATAAAGGAGAGGATTGGGCAGAGATAGGGTGACCATCTAAAACACTCTATTACAAAGCAGATTGGACTAGATGGTCTCTTTGAGCCAGTGGGGGGTGGTGAAAGTTTGTGGACTCTGAAGTAAACCAGACTTGGTTATAAACCCTAATTTTTCTACTGTAGACTTTGTGCAATTTCCTTAGTCTTTCTTGATTTCAATTTTCTAATCTTCAGGCATGAAAAAAATCCTACATCACAGGGTTGTTGTGGTGGAATGATATATAGAAGGCTTGGCCAATACTGTATTTCTAACAAGATCCGTTTCTTCTAACCCCACAATTTTTGATTGTGACAGATGGTAAGATGTGCAAAGAGTTACTAATATGGCCAGACTCACAGTGTAAGGAATCTTTCTGAATTGGGAATTTAAAATATGTGTGAATATTGCTATTCACAGTCTTAAACATCTAATAATGCACTAGATTCTACCCAACCCCCACTCCATTTCAACTGGTAGACTCTAAATATTTTTTGGCAGGAGGATTTGGGTGGAAGCCTATATGCTGAAGAAATGCAAAAGACATATTCGTTGCAGGAGAACACCAGCAATGAAGAACTCACCCACCTTGCAAGGAGAGAATGGAGACAAGACTTAAGGACAAGCTCTGGCAAAATGTGACAAGTATTTTCTCTCACCATCTCAAGAGCTTCCTTTTTACTCTCTCTCTTTCTCTTCTAACAAAGCCAGTTCATAAGAATTGATCTTATATTGTTTCAGTAAATAATGAACAATAAATAACAAGTATTTTATTGCTAGGAAAACAGAGTCTTTGTCCTCCAGGAACTTGGTTTAGTTCAGGGATACAGAAAAGTAAACATGTAATGTGTCAATTCTACTGAAAAAAATAAATTAGGTTCCTATTGTCAAGTGCCTTGTACTATGCCTGGTGCATAGCAGAAACTCAATATTTGCTGAGTAATGAATGAATGAATCCTGAAGTTGGAAAATGTGCTTGTTTCTGGAGTGTAAACATTGACTTGTTTTTCCAGTAAACCTTCTCCTGACCTCTGCCTCTTTCATGCCCTCTCGGTACCCTGTACTTCAGCTCCTCTTTTTGTTGACATGTTCGCCTTCTCTGTTATACCGCAGGCCCCTTGAGAGGGAATGTGTTTTTGATGTCTGTCTGTCCAAGAGCCTGGCACGCAGTAGGCGCTTAATAGAAATTTGTTGAATTGATTTTGATATGAGCTTCATTTCCTGGGATGACTTTCTTCTACCTCCAGTACCTCATGCATTAGAAGCCGGGGGTGAGAGCTCCCTGGTGCTTATGGATCCTACAAAAGTGCCTATTTATCCAGCATAGGTATGAGATAAAATGACCGAGGTCATTTTAATAAAACTTCAATTTGCCCGGTTATTTTGCAACCAGCTCTATATGGTTATATTATCCTTTATCAGTTTATAAATCAGTTTCAGTAAGTTCATAAATTTTGTATTATGTGTCACAAGAGTTTGGCCCTGACTTGAAAACACTGGCTGTGTTGATTAAAATCCAGGCAAGGACTCATACCCAAGCCAGTTTTGAGTCTGTCTTTCTCATAATGACATCCTTAGTTTTGTGGGTTTGCTTTTTTACATTTAAACAATGCTTCTTATGAATGGATCATGGATTTACACCCAAATAAATTTGTAACTGAGGAACAAAATGTGATATTCTGATCTCATCATCCGGTGGAAATATTCCTGAGAGAGAAGAGGATGGGAAGGGATGAAAGCTAAGCGGAGGGAGTGAACCTCGACTACGTATAAGGTTTCTGCTGGGAGCTTCCCATGTGCTGAGGCTTGTCACACTCACTACAACACTGTGAGGCTGGTGGTATTAGCCCCTTTCACACACAAGAAAGTTGTGTTTCGAAAAGAGATTTTGATCAGCCCAAGGTTATGCATAAATGACAGAACTTAGGATTTTCAGACCGCAACAGAATTCTTAAATCTAAAGGTGTTCTTTCCACTGGGAGGTAAAGAGAGGCAGGCAGGGAACAAATAAACTGATTGAGCTTTCTCTGTAGAAAATGGATTATGAAGAGATTGTCTTCCATGAACATGCATGGAAATAACATATTATTTGAGGAACCCATTTAGTATGTCAATCTTCATCAGCATGTTATGGCAGGAGCAGAGATTCTGAAGACAGTCCAAAATGAGGAAGGCTCAGGCAGATCATGGTGAGTATCTAGGATGTAAGTATTTGGAAATGGTAGTTTTTTACTGTTTTGTTTGGTTTGGTTTGCTAACTTTGGTGAGAGATAGATAAAGATTAACTTAAAAGGAAAGCGTGAATTAACTGTACAGAGAACACACACATACTCCTTAAAATGTTCCAATGTGTCCTTTTGTCCTTAGGAATAAGTACAGACTCCTTTCATGGCTTAGAAGACCCTTTCGCTTTCTTCCCCAGCTCTCTCCCAATTCTTACAGTTCTGCAGCGTGTATTCTTATCTACGGCCTGCCATGCTGAACAGCTTGACGTGTGGTTCATCCACTTTTCTCTCTCTCTTTTCAAACAGCTTATAGAGGTATAACTGACATACAGTAAAGTAAACCTGTTTAAAGTGTACAATTTGATAAGTTTTAACATATGTATACCCCCATGAAGCCATCACCACAATCAAGATAGTGAACATACAATTATCCTGAAAAGTTCCTCCTGCTACTTGGTATTCCCCCCTGCCTGTATCTCTCCCCACACTGAGGAATCACTGAACTGCTTGCTGTCACTATAGATTAGTTTGAATTTTCTAGAGATTTATATAAATGTAATCATGTAGCTTATATTCGTTTGTCTGGCTCTTCCATTCAGCATAATTATTTTGAACTCACTATTTTTGGATCCATGCCATTGTGTGTATCAGTATTTCATTCCTTTTTATTGCTGATAGTATTCCATTGTGTGGACGTACTGCAATTTGTACATCCATTTCCAAGTTGCTTCCAGTGTATGGATATTACATATAGGGTTGCTAGGAACATTTGTTTACAAGTCTGCACAGACACATGCTTTCATTTCTCTTGGTTAAATATCTAGGAGTGGAATGACTGGATCATGTGGTAGGTGTATATGGGTTTATGTTCAACTTTTAAAGAAACTGCCAGGCTGTTTTCCAAAGTAGTTGCACCATTTTACATTCCCATCAACAGTTTAAGAGATTTTAGTTCCTCCACATTCTTGCCAAGTTGACACTTGATATAGTCAATCTTTTTAATTTTGGCTGTTGTAATAAAAGTGTATTAGTTTCTCACTGTGGATCTCATTCGCATTTCCCTAAATTATTAATGATGTTGAACATCTTTTCACACACTTATTTGCCACCCATATCTCTCTTTGTTGAAGTGTCTTTTCAAATGTTTTGCCCATTTATTAGGTTGTTTATTTCTTATTATTGAGTTTTAGGGATTATTTATAAATTCTGAATACAAGGCTTTTATCAGATAGATGTTTGGAAAATATTTTCTCAGTCTATGGCTTACTTTCCGTTCTCTTAACAGTGTCTTGTGAACAAGTTTTTATTCTTGATGAAATCCCATTTATCAATTTTTAAAATTTTATGGATTGTGCTTGTGTAACCCAAGGTCACAAAGATTTTCTTCTGTGTTTCATAGTTTTAAGTTTTACATTTAGGTTTATGATCCATTTGAGTTAATTTTGGTATCTGGTACAAGGTATGGATTGAAGTTCATTTTCTTGCATATGCATGTCCAATTGTGCCAGCACCATTTAGTGAAAAGAATATCCTTTCCCCACCGATTTGTCTTTGAAACTTTATTGAAAATTAATTGTCCATATATATGTAGTTCTATTTCTGTTCCATTAGTTGATTTGTCTATTTTATGTCAATACCATACTGTCTTTATTAATACAGCTTTATAAACCTGAGATCAAGCCATTCCACTCCTGCAACTTTGTTTTACTTTTCCAGAGTCACTTTGACATTCCTGGGCCCTTTTTAAATCCACAAATTTCAAAATAACGTATCAATTTCTACTAAAAAAATAAAAAAGCCTACTGGAGTTTGAGTTGGCATTGTGTTGAATCCGTAGATTAATTTAGGGAAAATGATTTCTTAGGAACATTGATTGAATCTTCTGACCCATGAACATTGTATATATCACAATTTATTTAGGTTTTTTTAAATTCTTCTCAACAATGTCTTATAATATTTAGTGTACAGATCTTGTGCGTTATTGTTAAATTTATTCATAAATATTTCATATTTTAATGCACTGTAAATGGTATTTAAACTTTTTAAATTTCCTATTATTTTTTATATAGATGTACAATTGATTTGGGTATATTGATCTTGTATTCTTCAACATTGCTGAACTCATATATGAGGTCTAGTAGTGATTTTGGAAGTTCTGTCAGGTTTTCTACCTAGATAATCATGTTATTTGCAAATAAAATTTTACCTCTTCCTTTCCAATCTAGATGACTTTTATTTAGTTTTTCTTGCCTTATTGTGCTGTGTAGAACTTTCATTAAAATGTTGACTAGAAAGGGTGAGAGCAAACGTTCTTGTCCTTTTCCAGATCTTAGGAGAAATTATTCAGTCCTTTGCCATTACATATGATGTTAGATATAGTTTTGTTTTGCTTTGTTTTTGTTTTTTATAAATGTCCATTATATTGGGGAAGTTCCCTTCTATTTCTGGTTTTCTGAGAGTTTTTTAACAGAAATCGATGTTGAATTTTCACAGTTGCTTTTTTCCTCTGTTTTTATTAAGAAAATCATGGTTTTTTTCTTTTTTACTTTATTAGTATGGCAAATTGCTTTGACTGATTTTCAAATGTTAAACCAACTTTTGTATATCTAGCATATACTGTACTTAGTCATGGTATAGTATTATTTTTATATACTGCTAGATTTGATTTGCCAAATATTTTAAGAAATTTTTATCTGTGTATATGAGAGATATTGATATGTACTTTTATTTTAATGTCTTTGTCTGGTTTTGGTATCAGAGCAATGTGGGCCTTATAGAATGAGTTTATAAGGATTTCTTCCTCTTCAGTTTTCTAGAAGAGCTTTGTGGAGAATTGGTATCATTTCTTCCTTAAGTGTTTGGTAGAACTTACCAGTAAAGCCATCTGATCCTGGAATGCTCTTTCGGGGGAGGCGAGGAGAGAGGGAGTGGAGATGTATTTATTTACAGATGCAATTTCTTTAATCTATTTCTTCTTGCATATGATTAGATAGTTTGTATCTTTTAAGGAATTTGTCCATGTCATAAGATGTCAAATTAATTCACAAAATTATAAAGTATTTCCTTATTATCCTTTTAATATCTGTGGATCCTGTAATGATGCCATCATTCTCATTCATGGTATTATTAATTTGTATCCCTCTTTTTTTCCTGATCAGTCTGGCCACAGTTGTATCAATTTATTGATTTTTTAAAAAATATATCTTTTGGTTACATTGATTTTCTCCCTTGTTTTACTACTTTCTATCTTATTTATTTCTGCTCTTATTTTAAACATTTTCTTTCTGATGCTTACTTGGGATTAACATGCTCCTATAACAGTTTCTGATTTTCTAAGGTAGAAACAGAGATAATTGATTTGAATCCTTTCTTATTTTCTAATAAAGCCAATTAGTGCTATAAATTTCCTCCAAGTGTTATTATGTTTTTATTTTTATTTAGTTAAAAATATTCTATTTTCTCTTTTACTACTTTTGATCCAAGGAGTTATTTAGAAGTATATTATTTAGTTTCCCAGAAATTTTTATGTTAGTGATGTCTGATTAAATTCCATTGTGGATTTTATGAATTAAATCCCTCTAAATGTATTGATACTAGGCCTAGAATATAGTCTATATTTCTAAGTGTTCCGTGCTTTCATCAAAAGAATGTGTACTCTGCTGTTTTGGGGTAGAGTGTTCTATAAATGTTAATTAGATTGAGTTAGTTGATAGTGTTATTCAAAAATTCTATATTCTTACTGAATTTTCGGTTTACCATTCTAATCATTATTGAGACAAAGGTGTTTAAATCTTTGACTATAAATTGTAGACTTATGTATTTCTCCTTGCATTTCTACAAACATTTAGGATGATTATGTTCTCTTAATGAATTAATACCTTTATCATTATGAAATGATCTTTTAGGTCCATGGGAGAATTCTTTGCTATGAAATCCCCTTTTTCTGATATTAATATACACATTCCAGCTTTCTTTTGACTAGCATTAGCATAGTACATCCTTTTGTTTTAACCTATTTGTATCTTTATATTTAAAGTGTGTTCCTTTGAAGAAGCATATATTTCATTCATTTTTTAAAAATATAATCTGACAATCTCTGCCTTTTAATTGGATGTTCCCTCATTCACTCTTATTGTGATTATTGATAAAGTTAGGTTTAAATTTATAATCTTGTTATTTGTTTCTGTCTCATTTGTTTCTTGTTCTGTTTTGCCTGTCTTGGGATTGAGTATTTTCTTATGACTACCTTTTATTTTCTTTGTTAATTCATTGGCTATAACTCTTTATTTTGTTATTTTAATGTTGCTTGAGAGCATATAGATATATTTTAAGTTATAACTGTCTACTTTTAAGCAGTATTATACTACTTCATGTATAGCATAATATAACCTTAAAAAAGAATATTTTTGTATCTTCCCTCCTGGCCTTGAGGTTATTGTTGACAAGCATTTTACATATACACATACATATATGCACACACATAATACATGTATATACATATATATATATAAAATAAACCTAACATTATACTGTTACTATTTTTGTTTAAACAATTATCATGTTAAAATATTTAAATTTTAAAAATCTTATGTATTTACCCAAGTAGTTACCAATATTCTTCATTCTTTGCACAGGTCCATATTTTCATCTAGCATCATTTCTCTTTTGCCAGATGAATCATTTTCATATTTCTTATGTTGTGGGTCTGTTACTGTTTAATTCTTTTAGCTTTTGTATGTCTGAAAAAGTCTTTATTTTGCCTTCAGTTTTTAAATATATTTTCACTAGGTATAAAATTCTAGGTTGACAGGTTTTTTTCCAGTTCTTTAAAAATGATGCTCTACTTTCTTTTCTCCTACCGTGAATTTGATGAGAAATCAGCCACTATCCTTATCTTTGTTTCTGTGTTCAGAGCTTGTCTTTTTTCTCTGCTTTAAGTTCTCTTCTTTATCACCGGTTTTGAGAAAACTGACTATGATACATATGTGATTTTCTTTATTTTTCTTCTGCTTCCAGTTTGTTGAGCTCCTTGGGTCTGTTAGTTTATAGTTTTCATCAAGTTTGGAAAGTTTCATCCATTTTTCTTCAAATACTCCCCAATCTTCTCTCTTGTGGGGACTCCAATTACTCACATATTATGCTACTTAAAGCTGTCCCAGAGTTCAATAATCTTTTCTTCTGCAATGTCTTATCTCTTATCTGCCATTAATCTTATGCAGTGTATTTTTCATCTTATGCATGGTCATTTTCATCTCTAGAACTTTGGTTATGCGGAATATAGTTATAACAACTCTTTGTATGCTAATTTTAATATCTGTTCTGCATTAGTTTTGATGGATTTTTCTTCTAATTATGGGCCATATTTTCCTACACTATGATTGGTAATATTTAATTGGATGCAGAACATCATAAATTTTACCTTTTTAGGTGCTGGATATTTTTATATTATTATAATTTTATATAATTTAATTCATATAATATAATTTATATTTCATATTATTATATTATTCCTACAAATATTCTTTAGCTTTCTTCTAGAATGCAGTTAAGTTACTTAGAAACAATTTGTTTCTTTTAGATATTGCTTTTAATATTTGTTAGGAGTGTCCAGAGCAGGATTTGGTCTAAAGCTAATTATTTCCCACTACTGATACAAGACCCTTCTGAGTATTCTACCTAATGCACCATTAATTATGAAGCTTTCTGGTCTGACTTTTGGAAGCAGACACTATTTATGGCCCTGTGTGAGCATTAGATACTGTTCCCTCTAACATCTTTGGGTTTTTTTTTTTTTCCCTGGGTTTGGCTAGTTTTCTACATACATGTGCTGACCAGCACTCTGCTGAAGCCTTGAAAGGGACCCTCTGCACAGCTCTATAGAGTCCTCCCTCTGGTCATGCCTCTCCTTTTTGGTACACGTTCCTGTAAAGTCTCGCCATATTGGTCACTCTGGACTGTCAGCCATATAGCCTATCTGGACTATCACTCCTCAATCTGTAGTCCACTGGTCTCTGCCTGGTTCCCCACTCTCTTTGCTATAGCCTGGAAAGTTTGCAAGGCCATAAGTGGAGGCAATTATAGCACTTACCTCCTTTGTTTCCCATCTCCCAGAGATCACTATCCTTTGTTACTTGAGGTCCAGTGCTTGAAAACCATAGCGTCAGACATTTTTTCAGTTGTTTCAAGTGGGAAGATGAATCCAGCACCTGGCCAGAAATGGAATTTCCCTCTGATTCTTTTCTGGTTCTGGCTTTTACACAATCTATTGGCTTTAACTGAAATATTCTTTCCTCTCTCTTCACAATCCTTTACAAATATTTCAGGTCTTTATTGAGTCAATTCTTCTCCTGGGTGATCTCCCAGCTGCCTTTCCTTAGTGCTCCTGGAACACCCCAGGCTTAACCCTCCTTACCACTAACAATGTTGACTATGACTGTCAGTGCTCATTGTCTTCTGTTCTACCAGTCTAGGAACGTCTTGAAGGCAGTATGGGAACAAGAATTACTTTCTTTACACCATTACGTCCTTGGTCTTTGCACTAATCTTTACATATATTCTTTAATATTTTCCGAAGTGCAAATGAACAAATGGGCCAGCTCTTGATTTATTTCAACACAATAGGTAAAACAGCTGAAGAAAATAAAAAGAACACATTTGCTAAGGATATTTTATTCATTTGACCAGATTTTGGAATATTTGCATTCCTAGTCACCATAACTGTATTGTCTAGCATGTTCTCAGACCTGCCAATACCACACTAAGGTGCAAGTATCAATGTATGCCCAAGACATTGCCTCTTAAATTGTTGAAAGCAATAGTAATGCAAGAACTCTATGGAGAGCTCTTTAGAAGAATGGACTGGTCTAGTAGTGGCTGTAGTACTTTCATATAATCACCAAAGTCAGCAAATCAGAAACCCAACTGTGTCATACATCAGTGACTGCAAAGAGTTCTGCCAGTTTGCTTTTACTTTGTTCAGTGACAGGATGACAAAGAGATTGAGAGATATTAGGAAAGAATACAGTCTGAGGAAGCATCAAGATAGCATCAAGGGCTGGCCACATGGCTTAGCAGTTAAGTGCATGCGCTCTGCTGCTGGCAGCCCGGGTTCAGATCCCGGGCGCACACCGACGCATCGCTTCTCTGGCCATGCTGAGGCTGCGTCCCACATACGTCAACTAGAAGGATGTGCAGCTATGACACACAACTATCTACTGGGGCTTTGGGGGGAAAAATAAATAAATAAAACCTTAAAAAAAAAAAAAAAGATAGCATCAAGATCTCATTTGCAGGCTGGCCCCATGGCGTAGTGGTTAAGTTCAGCGCATTCAGCTTTGGCAGCCCAGGTTCAGGGTGGGGATCCCGGGCGCAGCCTACATCACTTGTCAGCCATGCTGTGGCAGCGACCCATATATAAAGTAGACGAAGATTGGCATAGATGTTAGCTCAGGGCTAATCTTCCTCAGCAAAAAAAAAAAAAAAATTTCATTTGCTTCAAAAATGAGACACAAAACAATTCCTACTGAGATTTGAGGTAATAAGGGCTGATATCGTTCCATTAATAGCAAGAGGAGTTCATGAGGGCCAGAGATTACAACTTGGGTCCAAAACAAGGTGGAGGTTTGGGATTCATGTCTCTGGAGAGCAAACACATGAACCATCATGGTTTACCAACTGTGTAATACAGATCTCCTCAAAAATATCTATAAAGAATGACCAACTATCTAGTGATGTGGCCCCAAGTAATGAGGAGGTCATGGACTCAAAAGGGGGTATAAGTCCAAATCTGAGAAGTTTTCATTAAACGGAGCAAAAAACTCTGTTGTTCTCCAATTTTCAACTATCGGTACTGGTACTGTTCTGAAACTATACAAGTATGTTTGCTATTTGCTTCATATGCCTACTTTCAGCACCATGCTAGAGTCACTTATACCCACTTGTACGAACCAACATCCTCAATGCTGTGTTCAGTGCCTTCACACAGGACGTTTGAAATTAGCCGTGATAGGGGTATTCACACCATGGAAACCAGCAACGAATTAGGGCTTTATCCCCAGAGAGTCACTCATTAAACATTTACCAGCATTCCACTGGTTACACTTTAAATATTGACAGTTACTGTTTTAAAAATAGTAACATTTTGAGATTGACTGCCCACACTGAATGAACTCTGGATCACAGGGTAGTGACCCCTTCAGAACATGTTTTCCAGGCTTCCATGTCAGCAGGCGTCTGACTAGATTTGGCCATTTGCAGGCACTGATTGGAGATTGGGGAGAAGCTGGTGGAAGGGAGGCCAGGATATTTCCATCCCCCTGTTTCTTCCCCAGGTCTCCTGCAGTGGCTACATCTTTTCTTTGGTTTAAGCTCCTGACAAAGAGACCTGCCATGACGCTGGCTTCTATAAAGTGATCCTAGTCTTTGAGCTATAGTATCAGCACCCCCTTCCTGTATTCCCTGTGGTCTAAGGGAGAGGTGGCTTCCCGCTATTACTAATTTCTGAATTGCCTGACTATCCTCTATTAGACTTCTAAGCTTTCTCATTATCTGTGTAAATCCTGAATTACATTCCTTCTGCTTAAATATTCAGTTGGTATTTGACTCCAGCTAGATTCTGACTGATATAATGCTTAAGTAATGGGCCAAAGTTCACGTAGAAATTAGCTTAGCTTGGATTTGAACCTTGGTATGTCTGACTGTAGAGACTGCAGTATATTCCATACTCTGACACTTCCTTCAAATCTTGTCCTGGTTTTCAGATCCTCTGTTCAAGCTGTCCTTCATGGTCCACTTAGAATGAATAATCAAAACTCCGGGAAGCTCCAGGTAAGGCCACCATGGGAAAATTCTGGAGAAATGCCCTCGCTGGAGTCCAAATGGAAAGCTTCCAACTGTTCATCTTTGCCTGCAGTTGGAAAATGAAGGAGATTAGATGAGCTTTCCAAGGCTCCTTTGCTGTAGGAGTATATGATCTTGCTGTTTCTAAAAACGGTGCTATTTTATATTTTTGGCCCAAAATGGAGACTTGAAATAATGTGACATAACCATAAACATAATAATATGCCTGGTGCATTATAGGCCCACACTCAGCTATATTTGTTGTTGAATTAGAAATATGTCACATAGTTATACAGGGAATAGGAAATGATTACAGACTACATGCACCTGGTCATCATACCCCGTGTTTCTGGGCCCTTGTAACTCATCATTCTTAGCTTTCTTTGGACAAAATCTCGCCTAGTTTTCCTGTTGAGGCTGTTCACAAGTACAGACTCTATCACAGTGCCCAGTTATTTCAAATCCCTGATAGTTGTCATTTACTTTGCTTTGCCATGTCTGGGCTCTGGTGATGGATATAAAGGTAATCTTCTGGGAGGCCAGGGCTTAAAATTCCTGCTGTGGGACTCCTGTGTTTGTTACTATGACTGGTTTGGTTTTACCTGCTTCTCATCCTTATTTCCATGGGGTTTCTTGGGGTTTGGATTGGTGGTATTGTTGCTGAGTCAGTGAGAGAAAATCAGCCACACCTTATTGTCTTTGGCCAAAGAAACATCTTAGAGATCATATGCCTGCCTTCATCACATCCTTGCATTGGGAGATTTCAGGCAGGAGCAAGGTTGCAATTATTTCACAAGGCATTATTTTTACTTTTACAGCATTTGGCACAAATGCAATTTGTTTATTCTTTTATCATCTATTTTTTCCACTACCTCTTACCTTTTTTCACAGTTTACTCATGAGAGCAGAGTTTATTTTCTCCACTTCTGTAGACAGGTGAGTGTCTGGCATAGTAGGAAGGCCAGAGATATTTGTTGCTCGAAAAAAAAGTAAATGCATGAGTAAGATGGACAGATGGCTGCAGGTCAAACTTCATACAACATCCAACCCCTTCTCTCAGTGCACTTCTGGGCCCTCCATCCTTTCTTGGACAGGAAGGAGCAACCCAGGCAGTCCCAGGCCTCAGTTTGGTCTCCACCATGCTAAGCCATGCTCCTCCAGACATCCTTCCTCAAGCATCTTGCTTCCTGACTTCTAGATGAAAAGAAACCTGGAGGAAGAAGACTACTTCTACATTTGAGAAGTAGATTAAATAAAAATATCCTGTATTTGGAATAGACAGTACCACCACCACCCCCTTAGGTTTAAATCAATCCTGCATCACTTGTAAGCTGTGTTACCTAAGACAAGACATTTAGCTTTTCTGACTTCCATTCTTCTTCTCATATGTAAAATGTCAGTAATAATCATACCTTCTTTTACTAATTCATGCATTACTGAGAGATTTAAAGGTAGTTTCCTTAGGCAATGTTCTTGCTCCCGAATGACCCCTTTTTCTCTCTCATTCATTTCTCTTCTCTCACAAAATTCTAATTCTTCAATTCATTGCTCTCATCCAACTTCCAGGAAGGAATTCTCTCAAGTGTCACCATTCCTATAATGATGGGAGTGATTGATAATTGATTCATGCCCTTTCCTGGAAAATTTTTACTAAGTATGGTGTTTATTTGGCCAAAGTGATACAATTCTAATGATGGAACTTCAGGCTATGTTATAAACTCACTCACAAGCTATTTGGGTCCTGGGAAAATTCTTAAGGTCTCTCAAAATTGAATCACAAATAACTCCCTTTCTCATCTATACCTAAGGCCAGGTCTGCCCAGTTGATCAACTTCTGGACGTGCTGTATATAACACTCACCAAGGTGGCTACTGGTATGATACAATATACACTGCAAATGCTTCCTAAATTGATGAAGTACAGGGCATGTGATATGATCCCTCAGCAAATAGTAACTCCGGCCCTTCATGGGGTAAAGTGGACCCATGTGCAGTCTAGCTGCTCAGAAAGTGGACTTGAAGAAAGTTGTGACCAGTGAGGACAGCAAAATAATCTAGGGTTGGAGTAAGGGCCCTAGATGACAGCTGAGGGCAGAGCTATAGTTTCCAGAAAGGATTATTCATAGATTAATAAATCCATTTAGGATTCCAACTGTGATCTCAGATCATTTGTTCGAGTTTATATAATTTAAGGCCTGAAAAGCACTTTGTTAATTGTATTGATCAGAATAGTCTAGATTTTTCTGTGGTATCACATTTACCCCCTCACTCCCATTGACTTAATAGTATAAGGTTATTTCTTACTATGCTATATACCTATTGTGGGTTGGCAGGGACTCTGCTCCATATAGTCACTCAGAGACTCAGACAGACGTATTGCAAATGCATAGTTTTATCTTGGAAGTGACACATGTCACTTGTGCTCATGGCTCACCTGCCAGAATTCGTTTCATGGCCTCGTCTAACTACAAGGAGTATGAGAAAGATAATGCTCCAGATAATTAGAAGGAGAGTTGGACCAGCCATTAATTGTAATATCTACTATAGATATCATGTAGCTAGTGGTTCTTAACCCATTTTGAATCATGAACTCATCATATGTCTGATATAATCTAGGGATAAGCTACCCAGAAAAATTTAGATGGTTGTATACACACTTTTGCATTCAACTTCAAGTTTACAGATTCCAGTAAAGCTCAGCTAGAAGGACACTGCCAGAAGTGTGTTGGTGCTGGTTTGTAGTGGTTTCCAAGAGCCAGCTGCAAAATTTCTAGGAATTTTGCAAGCCACTTGATGTTGCATTGTTAGCTTGAAATGGCTGTAGTTGGAGTAATTATACCATGGACGTAAGAAAATGCTATCCGTCAGCCCTCTTCCCCATTTTTTTTCCTAGAGAATTGGTTGCTGAACACTTCCTAGCACACCAATACCACTAGTGGCTCTGTATTTCTATTGAAGCAACTCCTCCTCTAGGTCAGAGATCTCAACTGTTTTGCATCTCACATGTCTATTCTGTTTGGCTAGCAAGCAATTTCTTGGAGCACTGTGTTGAGAGGGAATGTGAAATGTGAAAGAGTACTAGTGTCAAATAGCAGTATCTCACAGAGTGGCAGAGCCTGGAGTGGCAGCAATAGTGATGAATTCCTGCTTTCATAGAGCAATGGCCTCATTATACAGACAAGAATACCAAAATCCAATGGGATTAAATTAAATGACCTGCTTAAGATCAGTTAACGTTGTCAACAACCCTGGAACACAGATATCTGGATTCCTATACTGAGTTCAACCCGTCTCTGAATAAACATTGAAATAGCTAGTGTCTGCAGCAACCTGACATGACCATGGGTCACCAAGAGACAGTAATTCAGGTCAAGTCAGGACAGCCAGGTTACAGCTCCTCTGCTGATCTTATTATCTTGGTCTTTGAAGGCCATAGCTTTCTCTGTGGGTATGCACTTTCTCTAGTACCATCGAGCCTACAGGCTTTGAGGTAAGCCCTCTTCCTGGGAGAGGAGATTGTGCTCGATATAACCTGGGGCATCTGAGATCTCCACCTGAACTGGAGATCAGATTTGGAGATCAAAGGACAGGACCGCATCATCCTTTAAATCAGTGAGCACTTGTAGGCATGACAACCCCTTGGTGCTAGACCCCAAGTTAGGTGCTGCTCAGTTTATCACCTGTAAAAATTAAATCAATTAAATACATTAACCTTGACTAGTTTGTGTTTTTCTCATTCACCATTTTAAAAGATATACACAAAGATTGAAGGCAAAGGGAGAAAAAGGAGCTAGAGACCCACGTGAGGCAGTGCCCAATACATGGCTGCCAAGTGGTCTAACGTGAGGCCATTATGGGTGCTTCCTCTGTGTGCCACCGTTATTTCAAAAGGAGTGAACATACCAGTAGGAGTGACCCCCTCATGCATTGGGGTTCACCTGTGCCAGGCATTGTTGATGCCCAACAGAGAGTACACTAAACTAAACTCCTCCCACTCTTTATCTGCTGTGATCCTAATTGACTAATGACATCCAGAGCATGGAATAAAGAGCTATAAAAGTGTTATTGCAATGGTAAACATTAATGGGTGTCAGGCATTGGTACTTTGAACAACAGCGGACCCAGTGCCTGCCCTCCAGCAGCTCAAGACCTGAGGATGATGTGTCTCATTCCACATGCAAAGGGATGAGGGAATCATGCTCTGCTTTGATGCCCGGAATTCCCGGAGTAGGCCTGAAACCCATGGCCCACGTCTCAGACAAAGAGGTACTTGCTTATCCTCTTATTTCACATCCTGGAAGTAGCAAGACTGGGAGAGGTTAAGGGATGGTGTTGCAGCACCTTCATTCTCCAGAAAAATCAGACCCACACGGGGAAGTGATCTGCCCAGAGATGCACAGCCACTTTATTTTCAAGTCCATGTAAAGACACAGTATCCCGACTTCTAGTCCAGGGTGCTAATCAGTGGCATTTTAAATAGAGTTGAAATTATCTAAAATTATACTAAAAAAAGTGACCAAATTATGCCAAGTTTTATGCTACTCATTTACAATCAAATAATCATTTTGTTTACAAGAAGTGAGATTTTTTTTTTCCTGATTATTTCTAGTTTGTTTTTTTGATTTGACTGCTCTGGATTTCTGTTTTTGACTTGGCTGTTTTCTTCCTTAATATTCTGGTTTCTGCTAGTCATTATCGTGGGAGAAATTAGGACAGAGACTGAAAAACACACATGCATACATATAGCACTTTTTATTTTCCAAGGCATTTTCCACAGTATTCCCTCAGTTTGTTCTCCGGCAACTTTGTGAGGCAGATCTATTGTTATGATCTGACCCATTTCAGTTTGCTCTAACTGGGCACAGGGACATTAGGTAACATTCGCAACATCATACAGTATTTAGTAACAAAGCAAGGACTAGGCCTGGTTTTTATGATTTGAGGGTCAATGTTCTTTCCATGATATCAGTGTGGTATATGCTCTAATCTGTGTGTTATATCTACCAGCCTGGCACTAACGGTTCAAGTACAGGGCCCTACAAGAGGTCATTAAAATAATGATAATCATCATCATATAATTACTTCACATGTTATTTAGACATAATTTTCCTCTCTCAATCTCACTTCCCTCTTATTTGGGATACTGTCGACATCTAACACAAAAGTAAAAACCTGCCAAAATATATGTCACAGAATCTATATTCAAAATCATGCACTTTTTAGTCATAGAAATTTCTCTCAAGTCATCACTCATAATCCCCTTACCTTAATTTTGCACACAGTTCTAATCAGTTGCCAAACCTAGAGCAAATTCAGAGGGATTGAATGGAAGATAGAAGTGGGAGGAGGTGGGAAATTGTAATTATACTTCTACAATTACTTGAGATAACAACAGGTAATAGCTGGAAAGGTGACAGCAAGGAAGAGAATGAAAAAAAATTGAGAATCAAAAGAAAAGAAAAGAAAAAGCAAATAGTTACTCCCCAAACACCTGGTAGCCTGGTTCCATTTTGTGCAGCTTGGCAGGTCCTCAGGTCTGAAAGATGATCTGAGCCATTAAAAGCAATTTAAGTTCATTAAGAATTAAGTGCATTAGAAAATTTAGGGAGGTAGATTACCACCCATTGTAGAAACATTTCAATCCCACATTGTTGAGACTAATCCACCACAAATACATATTTTTAGTGCTTTATAGGGAACAAGCAAACAAAATTAGTGTATCTTTTTTATTGTTGTTGCCTTTAAATTTGGATAGCAAAGGATAAACTTCTGTCACCTGGAAATGTCTTCCATGTGGAAAAGATCCTCTGCCTGCAATGATGAATAAATGAGGCATTGATATCCTTTCTCTTCCTAATTCTCAAATGTGGCCTCATCTGAGAGGATTCCAGGAGATGGAGCCTGAGAGAGCCTGGACACTCTCCCCTCCCCAGTCAGAGCTGGAATCATTCACCACCACAGTCCACTGGTGGCTTATGCTTGAAAAGAAAGTAGGAATCATCTATTATGTTTCCCAGAGCAGAGAATGACTGTGGTGGCTGATCCTGGAAGAGCAGAGAGCCAGGAGGCTCAGGGCATGAGGATGGAGGGAAGGGGAAGCCCAAGGGGTCACTGCATGACAACCCAGGCCTGCAGGAGGCTGGCAGCTCTCAGGGCAATCCAGAGATTGCAGTCCTAAAGGTGAGGGCCACAGACTGCTCTGCCCTCCTTGCCTTGCTCGAAAGAGGTATTTTTGTTATTCGCTTGCTATTTTTGGTTCCATTAGCCTCTGTATGTCTATCCATGTTGGTCTTGTCTCTGGGATAATTAACCGCCGGGGCTACTCGGGGCAACTATACTGGCAGCAATCACTGTAGATCTTTGCAAGTCTACTTTCTTCTGGGCATTCCAGTTTGAGCCCAAACACTAACACTGACGTTGCCTTCACCTCACACCCTAGACAATGTGATGAGGCCTGATCGCCCTATTCCGTTTTTTCTTAATAGCATTTGAAATGATCTTATTTTTTGTGCACTTGTTTAGTGTTTCTTCCTTCCTCCATTAGAACAGGGGTCCGGTCTGTGTAGTTCATTGCTGCATCCCCCCTGCTTATACCAGGTCTTGGGACACAGTGGGTACTTAATACTCACTCATGGGAAAATGCTGAATCAATTAGTAGATGCATTAGAGTTATTCTTTTTCTCAATAAGTTTCTTTTTTTTTTAATAGACTTTATTTTTTCAGAGCAGTTTTAGGTTCACAGAAAAATTGAGAGGTAGGTACAGAGATTTCCTATATCACCCTGCCCCCACACAGGCATAGCCTCTCCCATTATCAACATGCCCCACCAGAGTGGTACATCTGTTAAAATTAATGAACCTACATTGACACATCATAATCACCCAAAGTCCATAGTTTACATTAGGCTTCACTCTCGGTGTTGTAAATTCTACGGGTTTGGACAAATGTATAATGAAATGTATCACCATTATACTATCATACAGAGTAGTTTCACTGTCCTAAAAATCCTCTATGCTCTGCCTATTCATCTCTCTCTCTCTAACTCCTGGCAACCACTGTCCTTTTTATCGTCTCTATGCTTTTGCCCTTTCCAGAATCTCGTATCATTGAGTGCATGGCCTTTTCAGATTGGCTTCTTTCACTTACAATATGTATTTAAGTTTCCTCCTTTTCATGGTGTAATAGCTCAGTTCTTTTTAGCACTGAATAATATTCCAGTCTGATGTACCACAGTTTATTCATCCATCCACCTACTGAAGGATGTCTAGGTTTCTCCTAAGTTTTAACAATGATGAATAAAGCTGCTATAAAAATCCATGTGCAGGTGTTTGTGTGTCCATAACTTTTCAACTCCTTTGAGTTAATACCAAGGGGCACAATTGTTGGATCATATAATAAGAGTGTGTTTAGTTTTATAAGAAACTGCCAAGCTGTCTTCCGAAGTGGCTGTACCATTACACCTTCCCACAGGCAACGTATGAGTGTTCCTGTTGCTCTCCATCCTCACCAGCATTTGGTGTTGTCAGTGTTCTGGATTTTGGCCATTTTAATAGGTGTGAAGTGGAATCTGATTGTTATTTTAATTTGCATTTTCCCTGATGACTTAGGATGTGGAGCATCTTTTCATATGCTTATTTGACATCTGTATATCTTCTTTGGTGAGGTGTCTGTTATGGTCTTTGGCCAATTTTTAAATCAGATTGTTTGTTTTCTTATTGTTGAGTTTAAGAGTTCTTTGCATATTTTGGACAAGAATCCTTTATCAGAGATGTCTTTTGCAAATATTTTCTCCCAAACTGTGACTTTCAAGTTTCTTTTAAATTTACTTTTGCAGACTATGAGATATCGTGCCTAGTTTTCTCAGTTAGTGATGTCAATAACACAGTGAGCTAGAAACTGATATGAGTCACAAGGAAGTGAAGAGATTGTCCCAGGCAATATAGCTCTATTGCTGTGAGTAGTTCCCTTTTAGAAAGACAGAAACAACTCATCTGTTTCAGTAAGTTCTGATAACTTCAGTGACACACATGGATACCTCCTGTCTTTGGTGAACATTCTTTGTACTTTACCACATACGCACAGGACTTTGATGGGAACAACAGAAGGACAGTTTCATTTGAGTGACCCCAGGGTTTGGGCAACCCAGAACTCATCTTTAGATCTCACCTCACCTGTCTGAGCTAGGAGGGAAGAACGAGATATAAGAAGTCAGTTCTAGTGACCTAGAGGATTACCTAACTCTGAATACTGAACTATGGATGTTCTGGGATCGTCTGCTACCCAGAAGTGTAGCACAAATGTCTAGAATTTGGATCTTATTTCTGACCTTATCCCCTCTTTTAGTTATTCTTAACGTAGAAGCCAAGGTCACTCCTTTGTTCATAACTCTGCAGGGGCTCCCACCTCACTCATATTAAGTCCAGGGATCATCCATGCCTCCCTGGCCCCATGTCATCTCCCTGACCCCATGCCCTCTGACTCATTTCTTCTTCTTTCCCTTCCCTCACTGTGTGGCCAAACATGCTCACTCCTGCTTGGAGTACGTGAACTTGCCAGTATATCTGCCAAGACCAGTGCCCTCCCTGAGAGCTGCCTGGATCTCTCCCTCACCGGATTCTCACCTCTGCTCAAGTATCACCTTTTCAGAGACGGAGACCTATTCCTATTACACTAACCTAAGAGAGTACACTATCATTACTTTTTATCCTCTTACCTGCTTTTATTTTTAAAAACCACCTAGCGCTTATGAACATTTGTCACGTATTCATTCATTGCTTGGTTATTTGTCTGCTTCCTAGACTGGAGCCTAATGAGAGAGCAAGAACTTGGTTGGTGTTGTTCAACTGCTACATCCCTACCACGTGTTACAGTGACTGACACATAGTAGGGACTGAATTAAACAGTTGTTACATTAATTGCTAAATTAATTAATTATGTGACTTGGGACACATTTTCTAGTAAAATTGAATAGTTTCTGTTTGCCCACCCAGTTTTATTAGTTCTGTAGAATTCTAATGGAATTTTTTAGAAATTCTACAACATTATAATGAATGTAAGAAATTATTATTATTATCCTACCAGCAGTAACTTGCATTTAAGTATAGCTGGGTGACAATTGGTTGGAGAGCACCAGTGCCCCCAACTCCATCTGGGCTACTCTGAGAAGGGAAAATTAGGCCAATCAACATGTATTCTATGTCACTCTTCATGCCTAGAGACACACCGTTTGCTCTGTGACGATCAATAGTAGCTCTCTGACTCACTACTCTCATTGTAATATTGCTGCTAAAATATACTATTTCTCTCAAAGCCGAAGGATAAAATTCCCTTGAAAAACCTGCCTTTTGTACTATTTCTTGGAAGCCATTCTCAGACGTGATTTTATTTTATCTGTTTTCTTCAACACATTCCTTCTCTATGCTGCTAACCACTTCTTATTGCGCCGATACTGTAGAGAAAGGAGTTTGTCACCTCAGAGAATCTATTAATGCTCCCGCTCTTGACTCTTCACTTTCTTCATTCTAGGCCAAACCTTCATCCTCTTCTCTCACATAGCCTGGAGAAAAATACACTTGTTGGAACTATTGATTTCTGTCCATTTTTGTCTGAAATGGTCAAAAGAGAGCTTAAGAAAAGGCAGGAGATCAAGACTAGATATGCTCCCCATTCTACTTCCTACCATATACCAACCGTGTGACCTTGGCCAAGCCACTTAACCTTTCTGGACTTCATATGAGTAGAGTAAAACTTCATTTCCTTGGGGTCAGCAAGCTGGCGGTTACCTTGCTTAGGGCTTTTCCCTTTCTAATTTCCATTGTGTATTTGTAGTTGACCCATAGACCAACTATTTAACCCAACTTAGTGAAGTCATTCCCAGGAAGTAATCTAGAGTAAAGTACTGCCACTGACTTGCTTTGAGAAACTGATTAAAGTATATCCTTGATTTCTTCTCTGAGTACTTCAATTTGTTCACATGTCCAATGGGTAGAAGAAAACTGCTCCTTTATGTGGCCTAAGGTGATGGGCAGATGAATGACAATGAAAGGGCTTGCAGCCTCTAGAGAATGACATGCACACAAACTGAATGAGAAGACACATGACCAGAGTAGTTGTATCACTTCTTCTGTCTCCTCACAAATCTTCACACAGACAGTTCCCCCTCTTGCCACAGGGCACAAGGTGATTTATAATCTTGCCCTCAGTTTAGATGTAAACTCAATTCTGATGGATCAGATTCCTTTCGGTTGTAGAGGATGAATCTGATTTTTAGTTCTACTGCAAATAGGAACAAGGGAGAATGTTTTTCATAGCCTGGGCTGCGGGGAAGAAGCACCAACACCCCATGTCTCTAGAAGAATTGGTTCCTTGGAGCCGAGAGACAAACAGGAAGTAGAACTTCCTCAGCCAACATGACACCGAAGCTCTTTCTACACCTGGTACTAAGTGGATTGACTCATTTGAAGCAATATTTTCCCATGGCATGACTGATATCTACACCATCACTGTAATTAACTATGACATGGAATTAACTTATTTGTAACTTGGTAGTATATTTCTCCAACCTCCTTGCTCAGCAGAAAATTTTTGACTAATTCTATCTAGTCTCATCTTGCTTTTGCAGTAAGGTTTGAGCTTTTCTTTAGCGTTACCGTCTCCAAAGAAGGAATTAACGACCTACTGTATTTTTCTGTGTGAATAAGTGGGAACTTACGTTTTTCCAGACCATCACACTTTTGGTTATCCATGGAAGAGGTGGTTGGGGTTAGCAGCTGGATAGATTCTCTGGGGCACAGATGAACATTATTTCAAAGTGGACATTTTGTGAGTAATAGGCTGACTTCTGGTGGTCAATGGGCTCTCTTGGAGGGCAATAGGAGGGACTTGTCTTCAGTGAAGCAGCTTCCTGGTCCTTGTGATCCTTTCCCTCAAAGATGGAGGTTTATCTTATCCTTACACTCTTGTGTCCCTTGTCCCTCTGCGTCTACACTTCTCCTTTTCTGGCCTCTGTCATTTATCAGTCTTTGCAAATGGAGGTCTGAATCTTCTTATCTAAAGCACTTTACAGAGTATTTGTCAATGTTTCCACAGTGAGTCACTATCCAGTGTCTATTTGGAGAAGAGAAGAAGGAATGAGCCCTCAGGATAGAATTAAAATAATTTAGTGAGGGTGGGAGACAAGCTGTTTGATTCTGGAAAATATCGATGTTACCTCATATAGATAACTTTAGTGATGGAAGGTAGCTTCCTGTTGTCAGTCAAGGGTGGTTCTCAGGGTGGTGTTGAAGGCTCTAATGAGCCTCACAAAATGACATCATCTTGAAGCCCTATCCAGTGCAGTAGAGTTTTGTATAATATTGAGTACATGGTAAGTTCTCAACAGACACACATTGGATTAAATTGAAAGCATCATGCCAAGTGGTCTAGTGGAGAGAATGCCACCTGAAAAATCACGGTCCATGCTTAGCCTTATAGTCTCTCAACTTCTGAGGCTCCAGACTCAGGCAAGGCTTTGTTGTTTCTCAGCACTACATTGTAGGAAGTAAGGAGGGGAGCCCTTGCCGGCCCAACACTAGGGTGCACCCAACACTGAGGACCACCCTTGCCCAATTCTTTACACATCATTATTACAGGTCATTTTTTTAAATATGTGAGCATAACCTATAATCCCTTCCAAGGATTGCCTATGATCGTCAAGAAAGGAGGGGCCTTGTGGCATATTAGACAGGTAGGAAAAAAAAAGATATGTGATACTCAGTGTTGAAGAAGATACTCCTTGTTATAGTTAACAAATTTCAAAGGCTCTCTGAAAAGGCTGCTACTAACATATATTCTTTTTTTGAATGTCATAGTATTTGTCAAGTAGAACATTTAGGACATATAAATAGGTATCAATGTTAGAGATCTCTTTTTAGTTATTATTTTTAACATTTTAGAAAGTGAAATGAAGTTCTGTTCATGATATAAGTGCTGCTTTCTTCATTAGTTGTTGCTGCAATCCTATGGAGGAGAGAAGCAGAGAGCAAATCTCTCACACCCTCAGCCCCAGGTGGAATACCCTTCCTTCTCTCCATGATTTCTTTTCTATGCCACCAACACTAGGCTGCATCATTATGCTGATTCTTTAGTCTTATGATGGAAGTTGTGAGGCTAATAGCCTAGGGGCTAGCCTTCAGAGGATCCCAAATGTTATACTAAGGGCATCCAGTGTTTACCAATGTTAGTTGGTAAACTACCACAGATGGAAGAGTTAAATAATCAAAGATGTCCTTAAGGAAGATAGTTGAAGCGGCGTTGAAAAGAATGAGTTAGATGAGGAGTTGGAAGAGACTGAAGGTGCAAGCCATGTTAGAAGAATGTGGTCAGGTGAGACAATGAAAACTTAGCTATGCTCACAACATTATAACGAAAAGGAGAGTATAGATGCCGTCACAGAGTCTCTGGAGTTACAGCAACCCCAATGTGCAATAGATGCCAGCCTCTCTGCACTGCTGCTAACATCGTTAATAATGATATTATTCGTAATAAAAGTAATAATAGCTAGTATCATTGAGTACTTACTATGTATCAGGCACTGTGTTCAATGCTTGATATTCATTAATTCATGTACTGTTCTCAACTACTGTCCCAGGCAGGCCTATTATTATCCTGCTTTTGTAGGTGAGGACATTGATGCTTCATGAAGCTGAGTAACTTGCCCAAGTTCTCACAGCAGGTAAGCAGCTGACCTGGAATTTGAGCTTAGGTCTATATGACTTTATAGCCCACTTCCTTCATGATATACTGTCTCTATTCTCTACTGTGTAAGACATTCATCTGCTGTGCCCAAGGGAAATCATAAGAAGTATGTTCCTTGTGATATTGTGGTAATTTCCACTTTGGATAAAAGGGAATAGAAAGGAGATTCTAGAAGAAGGCTTTGGTTTAGAACAAGGGAAAGACAGAAAAGTCATTTGTTAAAAGTAAATTTTAAAATATCATCTTAATATCTGGGTTGAGAGAACGGGAAAAGAAAGGAGCGATTCCAGCTGTGCCCAAGAAAGAATATTTTAGGAGAGGTATACTATGTGTGCCAAAGGAAGGTACACTGAAGGGAGGGCCAGAGGAACTCTAGTTAGCCTTCCAATTTACTGATTTTGCATCTCACATTCTTGAGCATGTCTTTACTGATGGGATTTTAGTGGTCAGATCAAGTTGTTGAGTTTTTGAAGCCTTGTGTGTTGGGATGTCTCTGATACTGGCTGAGAGATCGATGTTAGATACAAGTGCCTTGTCAACTAATTGGGGACAGAAGAGAGTGGAAATTGATGCCTCAGGTAAACTCTGATGTTTTGAAATTGTTGTGTGAGAATGATGGCACTGTCAACTTATTTTAACGCTGAGTAAGAGGAATTGGTGTGGAGTGTAACTTGGAGAATTAGTCAATTGAGAGTGCTTTGGAAGCACCCAAAAACCAGGTTTCTATGCAAACAAAATAGTAACCAGCTTGGGTCAGTCCAGGTTGACGACTCTGATTGGTGAGCTCTGTTATTCAGACATTGGAAGTCCCTGGAGATGGAAATATAGAGTCCTCAGGGCATTTTCTAAGAGAATGTCTCTGGTTAAATGCACGTTTGAAAGTCTCGCCTTCCCCTGGGAGAGATTTTGCTGTGTATGTGGCTTCCATTTAGGAATGAGGAATTATTTCCCAGAAGTTTGCCGCTAACAAGAGCTTTGATTGTATAGAAAAGGTTTGTCCTTTTTATGATAAAAATGTTCATCGCAGTGCATTAAATTAGATGCAAAACATCCTCATTAACACAGCCAATCTGGTAAATAATGTGTCTTAGGGAAATTGTCTTATTAATTAATAATTAAGGCCTTTGCTCAACAGAATATTGGAATCCTGGTTTCATAAATGAGATTCCTCTCCCCACCTTGTTCTTTTTTTCCTCCGGTATGCATGTGAAACTAGTAACATAAGAGAATAATAAAAATAAATCTCATAAGTGAATTGAGCTCTGCTTGGTACTAAGATTTGCTCTAAGCTCATTTCCGCAGCTGAAGCTCCTCCTTGGTTCAATGACAGAACAAAGCAAAAGCTTCTCTGGATCTTTAGTGGTGTTACAGATGTAGAAATGCTTCCAACTAAAGATGACTTTAGACATCATTTAGTTCAGTCTCCTACCTATACAAGGCTGCGTTCAATTTCTCCAATGCACAGCCATGCAATTTCTGCTTGTTTACATTCACTGTGACTCTTAGGACTTCATGCTGTTTATACTGTTGTCCGAGCAGCCAAATTAGCAGGAAGCACCTCCTAATTTTGAGCCAAAATGAGACTCCTTAAATTCTACTTACTGATCCTAAATATGTCTCTGGTGTAAGTTCTATCCCTCAGGTCCCTTTATTTCTTGTGATGGTTCTTCATACATTTGCAGACAACTCTGCTACAGCCCTTTAGTCCAGTTTAAACTTGGCAGTTTTCCTCAGTTGTTCTTTACATGATTCATTTTCATACAAATTTACTTTGAGCACTTCTATGTGGTAGCACAGGGAGAAGCCAGATAACCAAAGCCCTGCCCTCTCCTTCCACTTCTAGTGGAAATTAGAAATTCTTCCATTCAAGCACCTAAACAAATAAAGACAATAATTTCAGAGAGGTAAATGTAAAATGAATAAAATAAAACAGGATATCATGATAAAGGGTGACTGGGTGGAGGGAGTTAGGTGGTTAATTTTTGATAATGTAGTTAGAGAAGTACTCTTTGGTAGTCGCATTTGCATTTAAACCTAGATTCCAAAAGGGATCCAGCCACACAAAATTCAGAAGGCAGAACATTGCAATTAAAAGGAGCAGACATGTATATGCACTAAGCAGAGATGGTGTTGATATAATTGAATGGCTGAGGCCAAATGAACTCTCCGCTGGACCAGTTCTATTTTTTCCACATTGCTCAGAACTGAGCACAATGGAGTAGATGGGCTCTGACCAGCACAGATTACAGAAGTCTTACCAGTCAAGGCTTTGTTTAATAACCTAATGGCACAGTTGATTTGTTTAAGCTTCTGATGACTTCAACTTCCAGAATTCATATGAACTGCCCTCAAGCCAATCTCCCTATATCTGCATTTGTAAAATTGATCATTTTAATGTAAATATAGAAATCCTTATATTTTCCATTTTATTTTTATTATCTTGTTTACACAGAGTATAACAACCTTAAGATATTTTGAATTTTGTTTCTGTCGCCACCATAGTCCAGCTATCCAATAGTAACTTGTTAACCACATTTTATGTGCTTCTATGTAACTCTTGGATGAAGATGTTCAACAAAACAGGACCAAGAGTTGACACTGACTGCTCTGCTCCAGAAAACCTTCTCTCCAATTCCAGAGCCATCAATATGCTTTAGCATAGATGCTTAACCTGTTAAATTGTCGGATAAATATTATAACATCTTAGTCTCAATTCAACCACATTTTTTGCAAATATGTCATGAGAGATTTTGTCCAAAGTATTCATGAAGCTAAAATAAAACAGATTTAGCATCCTTTTTATTTCTCAACTAAGTAACTAAACTAAAAGCAAAAAAAAGAAAAGAAAGAATGAATGAAAGTAAGAACAAATGAACAAACAATTATACGAAAGAGAGAAAGAAGGAAGGAACTTAATTTGGCGTAACTCACTATCTCGACACCTATGTAGTTTTCTATAATCTTTTTTAAATGCCCTCAAGCTACCTGCATCATAACACACTGTAGAATTTAAATGCAGTTGACCTTGCCTTGCTTGTTTTGTAGTGTAGTTTTGTAGTGTAGTTTTGTAGTGAGAAGGCGTGGTGTTCATGTTCTTGTCCCCGCTCTTTGCATGGCTGAGTCCTTCTCATCTTTCAGATTTCAGCTTTGATTTCACCTCCTCCAAGAGACACATAGGATCCCTCTTTCTAAAGTAAGTCCCATTCACAACACCTTTTATTCTTTATCTCAACATCCTACTTGTTTCCTTCATAGAATTTACCATAATTATTTATACATATATTTATTAACCTATATTCTATAAATTTATAATTATAAATTGAATCTATTAAATTATAATTTACTCTAATTATTTATATTTGTTTATTTGATTTTGGCTCTCTCTTCTACCAGACAGTAGGCTCTGGGGGTGCTGGGCTAGTGCCTGCCTAGTTTACCACTTGAATCCCACTGCCTGGCACTGTTGAATGAATGAAGGAAGAAGTACATAAACATATGAATAAGATATTAATGAAAATTCATGGGTTTTATAGGCAGATAGATATGAGTTAAAATTCTGACTCAACCACTTACTAGCTGTATTCCTTTAGGCAAGTCACACAGTCTCACTGATTTTCAGATTCATCCTACTAAAAATGGATTGTTCTGAAATCAAGAAAATGAAAACGCCTGCTCTGCAGTAGGTTCTTATTGGATACTAGTTCTTCCCTGTCATCCACATGTCTTTTGACATAGCCCCCATTCTCCCTGAGTTCTCAAAGATTACCTACATTGTCTCTGACACCTGCTGTTTATCAATAGCACTGGATGCAACTTGGGACTTTTTGCCTTAAGCCTTTGACTTGCCTGTATGACTCATTTACTATCTCATCTTTCAAGGACATTTGCTTCTAATTTTCTAGTTGGAGACCCATTTTTCCTCCCGAAACAGTCTTTGCATCCCCCTCTTTATCAAGCATCATGACTTGCTAGGTAAGTGATTTAGATACCCAGGTCATATTTGTGTGTTATAACAGTGATTAGTAAATTGATTAATCTAGGCATTACGTTTGGCATGTGTGTCTTCCATTCCCTAAGGTCAGATTCAGATGACTATCTCAAATGAGAAGATTCAGAGTAGAGCAGAGACCCGGAAAAACTGTTTTTCTGTAACATGGAGGCATCTTTGGTTTTTATAAACTTGAAATATTAGAATTAAAAAAGGATATTTGAGATCATACACTCTAACCCTCCCCCACTTTTTGTTTAATAAGCAAAGAAGCCAAGGTAAAAACTTACCTAGCATATGAAAAAATCAAGAGTATATCCCACATATCCAGATTTTCGGCCAATTCTCTTTCTTTGAAAATTAAGTACTAATATTTGGTGAACTGTTACCCTATGCCAATTAAATAATTCATTAAATCTTCACAATTAATTCTAGGCAGAAAACAACACTATGGGTCCTCATTTTACTTTTATGGAAACTGAGGCTAATAGCAGTTCTTTAATTTGTCCACGTTCTCACTGCGGAGCCATAAGCCTGCAGCTGTCTGAGTCCAGTTACCTGTCTGTCTAACCATGAGTTTGTGCTGCTCGTTTTAATCCACCTTACTGACAGAGGAAGGATAAAGTCAAGGAAAGACAATCTGCATTGAATGACTTCTCCTTTACTAGGCCCTAAAAAGCAGCAATTGGTATTGGATTCCAAGAATCCTTGAAGAATAATTTTGGGCAAAATTAAAAGCTTGACAGGAATCACAAAAGTTGGTGGTGCCCTTGAAGTTCACTTTCAGAGTCATGTTTTTCATTGGAGCTTTTGGTAAAGCTGCCTGACAACAATCTGGCATTTGGAAGAGTTACCCTCTCCTAGCAAATCCAGGACTGAGGTGTTCTTAAGATTAAGGGGTCTACTTGACGAACTCCCAGTCCCCATAAAACTATTCTACCATACTGTCAGAAAACCATGACTCAGGTGGTCCAATATTCTCTCTAATATAAAAGTACTATGGAAAGCTTAAGATGGTCCATTTGCACAAGTTAGTATAAGTTAGTTCAATCTATTACAGCTATTATTTTTGTAATAAAGGCTATGTGCCAAATATATTAAGTACTTCATATATACTAACTTTATTCCATATGGCATTCTACAAGGAGAATGTTGTTCCTGTTTTGCAAATGATGAAAGAGGCTCAGAGAAATATATTGTCTTTGTCAAGACCACACAGCAAAGACAAGATCCAGGATGACTGCCTCCAGAGTTCCTTCTACTATATCATTCTATTTTTTTTCTTATTCTTGATATCACAGTTTACATTATTAGCAAGGTCTTTACAGTCCAAAGTTATTTAGATCCTTGGGAGGGAACACACACTGATCCAGAGGGCTGTGATTGAGGGGCCACGGGAACTATGAGAGAGTGGTACCTAAAGTTTAGGAGGAGAGTGTGAAAGGAAGTAGAAGGGTAGGAAAACGGAAGACTTCTAAGATCAATTTCGTCTTCTAATATAGGCTTCCTCTTTCTGTGCAGAGTCTTCTGTAAAGCTCAAGGTAGCAGGCACGCTGCAACCAGGGATCTCTATGAACATGAAAAGGAATAATATTGCCTCTTCTGAGCACAGTTGCTGAAACAGAATCACTGACTAAAATTCAAAGTGATAAGCAAGCCTATCTCGGCAATGCCTTTGAGATTTCCCTTTTATCCTCCAATGCCAGAACTGGTATTATCTACTGCCAGTGGTTTTCCAACTGTCTTCCTTGGACCTCAGGGGACCATGGAGGACAAAATGAGAGTCCAAAGGACAGTGCTTCAGCCATAATGCCACCTACCCATGAATCAGAACAGATCTTTATTTATATTTTTATGTTAAATATCAAATGGAAAAATAATTATGCTATTTAGAAAAAAATATTTTTGCATTTTGCAGGAGAACAATCTTAGGCTCAAAGAAGATGTAAATCTTTGAAGATCACATAGTTGGTTTTAATATCAAAGTGAAGTTTAGACCACAGGTCTCCTGATTCTCAAATCAGTGTTAATTCCAAATACCACAAAAGTTTACTTCTTGGTATTTAAGTCTTGCATGAAATATTAAAATTGGCTTTTTATAGCATCCCCTAGCAGTAGGGCTTCATTGTTATACTGCAAATCTACAGAGACCATCTTTGACCAATTGAAGTCGGCTTCTTGGAAAAGACCTGAAATCATACAGTATTTTGATAGTAATCAATTCAGGCCTGTCCTGCTGCTGAATGAATATGTTCAGTGCTCTCATTTTCAGGGGAACTACTACAGAAATCCTTCTTTCTCTTGGTCATTGTTTTTAGCACAGTGTGGTTTATGCTATCCTAAGCAAAAGGGCAGGCTGATGCTTCTGCCTAAGTTATTCTGGTTGGTTGCTTTGGGACATCATAAAGAAAGACGTAAGGACCAATTCAGATCGTAATATGTTTGACTTAATTCAAAATGCCGTTGTTATTACATTTAGTTATCAGTTTCATTGAGGTATAATATACAAACAGCAAAGTGCACGGATTTAAGTGTACAGCTCATTGAATTTGTACATATCAATGCAATCATATAACCTCAACCTAGGTCAAAATAAGATCATCTCCAGCACCTAGAAGGCTCCCCTGTGCTGCTTCAGAGTCAATAACTGCCCTCTGCTAAGCAAAAGACAGTATTATGGTTTCTATCACCGTAGATTTGTTTTGCCTGCTGTTAAATATCACATTAATGAAATCAAGCAATATGTATTCTGTTGTGTCTTTTTTCATTCATCACTATATCTGTGAGATTCATCCATGCCGTTGCATGTATCAAGAGTTTGTCTCTTTCTATTGCTGAATAGGTAACATTCCACTGAATGATTAAAGAACAATTTGTTTTTCCATCTTCCTGCTGATGGGCGTTTGGGTTGTTTCCAGATTTGGGCTATAACGAATAAAGTTGCTTTGAACATTCTTGATCATGTCTTTTGGCAGACTTATGCACTTATTTTTTTCTTAAGAATATACCTAGGAGTGAAATTAATAGGTCATAGGTTAAGCAACTGTTTGATTTTAATAGATACTCTTAGTTTTCCAAAGTATTTTAATCAATTCACAATATATGATAGTTCCAGTTGATCCACATCCTCTTCAATATGTATTTTTATTCTTCATTGTAGTCTTGATTTGTACTTTCTTAATGATTAATGGTTTGAGCTTGTTTACATATGCTTATTGGCCATTTAGATATCTTCTTTTGATAAGTGCCTGTTAAATTATTCTGTTCATTTATTCATTGAGCATTTTGTCTTTCCTTATGATTTGTAGTTGTTCTTTGTATATTTTTTTATATATATTTATTTTTGCAGCTTTACTGAGATATAATTGACATATAACATTGTATAAGTTTAAGGTGTAAAACATGATTATTTAATACACATATATATTGCAAAATGATTACCACAGTCAGGTTAGTTAAAACATCAACGACCTCACGGAATTACCTTTTTGCATGTGTGCGGTGAGAACATTTAAGATCTACTTTCTAAGAAACTTTAAAGTATATAATAAAATATTTTAAACTATAATCTCCATGTACATTAGATCCCTAGAACTTATTCATCTTATAACTGGAAGTTTATAGGCTTTGACAGACATCTTCCCATTTCCCTCACCCTCCAGTCCCTGGCAACCACCATTCTCCTATTTCTATGAGTTTAGCTTTTTTTTTTTTTTTTTTTTTTTAGATTCTGTGTATAAATGAGATAATACAGTATTTGTCTTTCTCTGTCTAACTTATTTCACTTAGCATAATGCCCTCAAGTTCTATCCACATTGTCACAAATGGCAGGGTTTCCTTCTTTATTATGGCTGAATTATATACCACTGCATGTATATACCACACCTTCTTTATCCATTCACCTGTTGACGTACACTTAAGCTGTTTCCATGTCTTGGCTATTGTGAATAATGCTGCAATGAACATGGAATATGAAAGAAGCAGAGATGAAGCATCGAGGTGAAGCCATCGTAAACTAGGCAGCTCCCAACCAATCCACCGGCTTACTGCGAATATGTGAGCACGTCTGGATTATCTGTGGATCTCCTTTTTTTAATTCTAATTATTATTGGTCATTTTTGCATCTTCCCAGATCTAATAATTTTTTTTTGAATGCTTGACATTGTATATAAAAAAAAACTTTAGAGGATCTAAATAATGTTATATTCTACTAAAGAGGTTTTCCTCTTTCCTCTATTAGAGAAGACAGGAACTGATGATTTCAGTCTGGGCAGAAATTGATTTGAATCAGAACAGAGTGGTAGGTTTAGTAAGACACAGCGTGCTTTAACTTTGTCCTTGTTCCTCAGGCTTGACCCTCTGAACTTCTGATTGAAAGCCTGGCAGGTCTATGTCTCCTCAGAAATGAAAGCTGGTAAGATTTAAGTTTTGGCCCTTGCAAATTTTGAGCTTCTCTCTTTAGCTTCCCGTCCCACATATATTCAAACCAACAAATGTCTTGAGGAAGAGATCAGCCATGTGTTTGTGCCAGTCTCCATCCAGGGAGGCAAACTCTTATAAACCCTGTGAGTATATGGGTAATTTCATTCTGTCTTTCAGAAGCTTCCAGATGAAACTTCCAGTCTCCTATGAAACCAAAATTCAACCACTTATGTACATTTGTCCAAGCTCATAGAATGTAAAACAGCAAGAGTCAACCCTAATGTAAACTATGGACTTTGGGTGATTATGATGTGTCAGTGTAGGTTCATCAATCATAGCAAATGCACCACTCTTGTGAGAGATTTTAATAATGGGGGAGTCTGTGCATGTGTAGGGGTAGGGGGTGTATGGGAAATCTGTGTGCTTTCAATTTTGCTGTGAACCTAAGACTATGCTACAAAAATAAAGTCCTTAAAAAAATTCAATGACTTACCCATGAGGAAAATTGACTATACTTGAGGACTCATCTAGCCTTTAATCCATTAAGCCAGCTTTGGGCAACCACTGAGAATCCCACTGGTTTCTTTCCTCCCAGCAGTGGCCTTTTATCCCAATCTGGTTTATACTTGAAATCAGAAAATCACCTGAGGGAAGCAAATAGCTGGTGATCTTCAGCTCACCTAAGGAGAGCTCTTTCCTCTCTTGAATTTTAGTTTATCTAGTCTCTGTTGCTTCCATAACTCTCCAATGTATTTAAAAAATATTTTTGCAATTTATCGTTTCCCCACTAGTCATTGTAGTAGGAATATTTGTCTGCTGTGACCTATTACATCCTACCAGAAAAAAGAAGTTAAAAATGCCATTTTCAGACAGAAATGTCAAAATTGTGGGGGCAGATCTTAGGAAGTACATAAACAGACTTTATAACAGAGTATGACTATAATATAACCCCATGGACTTCAGAAAATTAGGAGAATGTATTCCTTAAACAGAGGAAGTGTGGCCCTTAGAGAAACCTAACTCAAACTCTAAGTAATTCTATTTAATGCTGAGTGCTGCTAAGCCTTTCTGACAAGCTATCCTCATCTCCAGGAAGGTTTTCAGAGTCCATCTCCCTTTCATACCTGCCTTTCCTATTATCCACCATGCCTTCAAGCCCATTCATTTCTGAACTTTGTGGAGGTAACAGCCCTATGAGTTGTGTACTGAGGTTTTCTCCACTCAAAGGGAATTCTAGTTTAATTTATACCTGGTTTTCAACTTGGTTCTTATGGTTGGTCCATTTCACCAATGTGACATTCTTTGTCTAGATCAATAATAGCTTAAAATATCATAGCCAGTTTCTCAGCTTTAGAAGCCACCTGGGGAAAACAATCACTACCTTTTGTGCAGGCACAAAAGGTACAACATAGTGTATAACACGTATTTGTATTCTGACATTATCCTCACAATGACCCGGTGAAATGAGAAAGTGACCTCCACTTTCAGAGAGGAAGATATAGAAAGTCGGAGCAGGCCAAAGTTCCCTCTTTTATAGACTAAGAAATTAAGATCCAATGAGGGGCCCCAAATGATATGCCATTGGTAATCTTGATTTTTATTTACTGAAACCTTGCAATGTAGGGATTATAATTTCATTTTTAAGTCAAGGAAATTGTGTCTTAGAGACAAGACAATTTTCTCAGTCAATAAGTGACAGAACTAAAATTTAAACCAAGACCATGCGAGCCTAATCTTTGCTCTTTAATTGTACTATATAAGGTTTTGAAGTTAAGATGAGACAGAACCAGGTTCCAATGACACATCTTATGGATCTAAGGTCAGTGCACTTCACTCCTTACCACACAGGTTTCTGAGAAGGAATGCATCTCTTTCTATCATTAGAGGACAAGTTTTCAAATGTCAACAGAAACAGAAGGGTGAAGAAGTGAAGGAGAAGGTTGGTGAAGCCCACACTCCTGATGCTTGTGAATTATCTGTCTGCGGAGAAGTAAAAGGATTTGCAGCACCAGCATTCTCTGATGAGGGCACCCGCCAACAGGCAGTACCATCTGACATCATGCAAGTGTGCTCCATCTGTCTAGGGTTTGGGTGAGCATGAGTGGGAGAGAAAGAAGAGGAAATGATCTCTGATGTAAGTAATAGCTGAGTGGTCTGGCAGAGTCGTCCCTGAACTATTGTCACTGCTACTGAGCCAGCCCGCTTGATCGATTTCAGAGTTGCTTTGCACACGCCTTTTCCAAGTCAAGCTATCTCATTTTTAAAGGCTTATTTAAGAAGAGAGGATGAGAGGAAGAAGAAAAAGAAAGAGAGAGACTCAACGGGGCCGGAGAAAATTAGAAATAGTCACACGTTTTGGACAGCCCCAAGGAAGTATCACAATCAACCTCCAAGGAAAGAAATGCTGGGGCTGCAGATAACAGTCTAGACCCTTCTTACAACCTGAGGATGCTCCAGGTTCCACAAGGAAATGGACAGAATTGCCCTGCAATATGCACCCCAGATCAATATTTCATTATCAGTCTGTCATTGTTTGCAGGAATTTCCCTTCAGACTCCTAACAGCGGTCAGTAAATCTTGCTGATCAGTGCAGCCTCCTGAATGAAGGCAATTTTTTGGCAATCATCTTTCTTTGATTTGGTAAAATGGGCAGCAATTCATGTACCTTCTCAAGTTCTCAGCCTAAAAGTGAGCAAGCTCTTTTCGATTATCACAAATCACTATCTTTAGGCCTTTCACATAAAGCCCATGAAATCTGGAGTCTGGACACTGGCCCAGCAGCCCTCTTTTAAGTAGAAAAGTTAAACAGTCTCTGGTGTATCAGATTGCCAAGAAATCTAAAAGTAGGAAGAGAGATTTCAGGACAACTGATGTATTTCTTAAATTCATCCATTTATTAATTAATTTAACAAATAATTATTGAATCTACTATGTGTCAGGCACTATGCTAGGCCCTGGGCAGTCAATAGCAAATAAGAGATAAAATTTATGTGGATGATTTCTATAAAAATAAATAGGGTTAAGAAATAGGTGGTGACTGGGACACGCAGTTGGGGGAGACCTTGATCAGGTAATAACGTTCTCAAAAGAGATTACAATTAAGTGGAAACCTGTATAAACTATAAGAGCCAACCATGAAACAAACTAAGAAAATGTTCCAAATAGAGGGAAATACAAAGGCAAAAGCTTAAAGTCAAGAGAGAGCTTGGTTTTGTCAAAGATAGGTGGAAGGTCAATGTGGCTGGAAATGTTTATTCCATGGAGAGTCTGATTTTTATTCATAATAAAAAAGGAAGAATTAATTTTTTTACCAAAAAAGGCATTAAAAACTAAGAATATCTAAAACAAAAGACTACTCTGAGGAAAGAAGTTGTTATTCAAAACACTTGTTAGGGCCTTAATTGATAAGAGTGAGATAGTCAAAGAAACCTCTGCACTCCGGGAGCAGCTGCTTTCCGGGGTGACCTCCATGTGTCAACATGGAAATTACCATCCACGTGATGGCTACCCAAAGGCAAGGAGGGTATATTTTTTTGTTGTTGTTGTTTGTTTGTTTGTTTTTTAATTGATGTTTTAATAGTTTTTAACATTGTGAAATTTTGAGTTGTACATTTTTGTTTGTCCATCACCATATATATGACTCCCTTCACTCCCTGTGCCCACCCCCCACCCCCCTTGCCCTGGTAACCACAATACAGTTTTCTCTGTCCATGTGTTGGTTTATATTCCACATATGAGTGAGATCATACAGTGTTTGTCTTTCTCTTTCTGGCTTATTTCACTTAACATAATACACTCCAGGCCCATCCATGTTGTTGCAAATGGGACGATTTTGTCTTTTTTTATTCTGCACTAATCAGGGAAATGTATTAATGCATCCTCTCATTATTCCTTCCAAAATACTGATTAAACATCTATCATGTGCTGAAGCCTCTTAACTCTTGAAGATACAGTGATGAATAAAAATGGTCAGGACGATATGGAATTCTTTTCAGTGAAGTTTGTCGAAATTGCAGTGTGGATAATTGTTGAAAGGGGAAAAAACTCCTTTATTTTTGCGGATATTCCTAGAGTTCTTGGGGGCATAGCAAAGGCCTAAACAAGGGCATCAAAGATTACCCAGCAGTCGTCACACTGGAACACTAAGTAGGAGAGAATTCTGGCAAGGCTAGACCTACATACCACCAAGAAAAATCTCCACGGTTGGAGATGTTCCTGCTGCTCAGTTTCAAAGGCCAACGATTGACAACAGTTTTAGACCACAGAAAACTGAGGCCCAGATGTTTACACGACCAGATGCAAATGGAGTGAGTCAAAAAGATATGCTATCTTTCCCTTGTCACACCTCAGAGGACCCGACTCTGGACAACCAGCTCCTGATGCTTCAGGACACTTCACAATAAATTACATTGTTGTTGGATATTTTGTGACACTTTTCCAGAAAAGAGGTTTCAGGGAATCTTAATGATCTGTTGATGGGAACAAAATAGAAGAAAAGACAAGGAAAAAGTATATGTTTTCAAAAAAAATATTTGTATTCACTGCTGATTGAAGGCCATTTTTGATAAAATAAATAAATAATTGGCATTGCAGGGGGCCGGCCTGGTGGCGCAAGCGGTTAAGTGCGTCCGCTCTGCTGCGGCGGCCCGGGGTTCGCTGGTTCGGATCCTGGGCGTGCACCGACACACTGCTTGTCGAGCCATGTTGTGGGGGCGTCCCATATAAAGTAGAGGAAGATGGGCATGGATGTTAGCTCAGGGCCAATCTTCCTCAGCAAAAAGAGGAGGATTGGCATCAGATGTTAGCTCAGGACGGATCTTCCTCACGAAAAAAAAAAAAATGGCATTGTAAATATGTAGTTAAGGTTGGCATGGTGGTTTCTAACATGCTAGACATTTTTGTATTGCTTGTTTTTCACTATATTTTCACAAGTGGCAGGAGTCAAAGCTGTTTGTCCCTCTGGAAGTTTCTATATAAGAGTTAATCATAAATGGATCTGCCTTTTCCTTGAATTTGACATTCTTGGGAACAAGAACTGTATTGTCTTTAGTCTTGAATCTTTTATGCCTAGCATGGTACTGGCATATAATGAAAAATAGATGGCTATTGCATGTCCATGCATGGATGCATGGACATACAGATGCATATGTGACCAAGACCCAAAGTTTATGAGGTACTGATACAGATCTAGCTTCAAGGGAATCTCCATATCTTGCACCTCTGCTTTGAATTTTCAGGAGGCCTTCAAAGATTCTTAGTAAAAGGAAAAAAAGAAACTGAGAAAAAGAGCTGGGAGCTTAAATCACATTGTCTTTATTACAGGCCACACTGTATTTTTAAGTCCCATGGCTCTTTTTGAAAGCATGAAGCATGTTTATTTTTTTTCAGTTTTATTGAAATGTAATTGACATAACACTGTATAAGTTTAAGGTGTGCAACATATAATAATTTGATACATATTGTGAAATGATTGCAATAATATGTTTAGTTAACATCCATCATTTCACATTTTTCTTTTTCCTTAGGATGAACACCAAGCATGTTTTAGCTTCCCAGGTCGTTAAAAATAAGAAGGGGACAAGAGGAAATGCAAACCAACACACAGCTTTCTAAAGGAAACTGGTCTTTGATTTGCACACTGTTCCAATTCTCTGATTAGAAAATTCTAAGAACTGCCTGAAAGACCAGTTCAGAACTAAGCCTGATTCTGACCAGCAGCCTGGATGAGGTGGTCGCTGAACTAGACACCACCACTGCCATGCATGGAACCATGTGGAAGGGAGGCAGAGCAAGCCAAGCCTGGAATTGCCCAGCTTTACAAAGAGGAAACGTCATTTGAAACATGCATTGCTTCCTGTGTGCCAGCTACTTATTCCTTTTGTTTTCAACCAGCCAGCAAATCAAAAGAATTAAGGGGATTAAAAAGCAGAAAAACTCAGTGACTTCATACATCAAAACAGGGGCAGCGTTAAATGAAACCATTTCTCTGCAAAGTGACTGTACAAAAAGGACTGTGAAAGGCGGCTCAAGGGGAAGGAGCACCTCACACTGGTCCCCCTCCGCCTGCTCTTACTCAACAAGTCATACAAGACCAGATACGTTTCAGGATAAAAGCCCAGAAGAGGCGCAAGTCAGATCCACTCAACCTTAGATGTCCTCAGAGTCTCGCTGCTGCAGGGGCTGTTGAGAGGTGCGTTGCTGGCAGGCAGGTGACTTGCTACAACGCTTTTGGACAGCACTTTGGCAATATGAATCAGGAGAGTTAAAACTCCTTTGATCCATGAATTCCACTTTTGGAAAGCAATCCTGAAGAATTAGCTTACGATTCATACAAAAGCTTATGTGCATGAATGTAGAGCAAAGCTTGTCCTTAATACAAAAGTTAGAAATTAATCTAAATATTAAGATCATTTTTTGCATAAAACTGGGTAACGTGAAGTGAACCATGGACAATAGAAAAGTGTATGTGGGATTCAGGATGGGCTAATAAAATCTGATTTGTCATTAAATTCTAGAGACTGTACTCCTTGAATGGAAAACTTCAGGTATGTATCTTAATGTTAAATAGTCATTTGAGTGGCTTACTGAATGCTGCTTTGTGTGTGTGTGTGTGTATGTGTGTGTGTGTGTGTGTGTGAGAGGAAGATCAGCCCTGAGCTAACATCCATGCCAATCCTCCTCTTTTTGCTGAGAAAGACTGACCCTGGGCTAGCATCCGTGCCCATCTTGCTCCACTTTACATGGGATGGTGCCACAGCATGGCTTGACAAATGGTGCATCGGTGCGCGCCGGATCCGAACCTGGGAGGCCAGCAGTGGAGCGTGCGCACTTAACTGCTACGCCACAGGGCCAGCCCCTGAATGCTGCTTTTTAAAGTTAAAATCAAGATAGTCAAAAATCTTAGATTACTTGGGAATTGCTATATGTCCTAAAGCTTGTCCAGGAAATGTGCAAAGGAGGAGACTTTTAATATTGGGCATAGGTAAAGTTAAAAAGAGGATGTGGATTTTTGACTATCTCCCACTGTGTGTGTGTGTGTTCAGACACACACAGAGTGTGTGTTTTGTCTGAATGTGCAAAGTAAAATTAAGCACATTTGATAAAAAAATTTTAAAAACCACCTAGAGAATCCTAAGCTATGATGATTTCCTTCTGCTTTTTGATACCGTGTAAATATGGGCGGCTGAGGCAGTAAACCAACAGAACATGGTGCCAATGACTAGAGGACTTGGTTATTCCACTTTCTGGAAGATGTTGGGATAAGACATTTACATTTTTTTTAAGTCTGTTTGCCACTAGAAAAATAATGGCTAACAATACCTGTACTTTATAACTCCTTAGTTGATCATGGAGATTGAAGGAGATAATATGTGGAAGAAACTCATAAACTTAGTAATTCTAAGGCTGTATTTTTTTAAAACTATTTTGCATTCAAGTGCCAGAGATAAAGAACAGTTAAACAAGAAACTACAATACCAGTATTCAATCTAAAATAAAAATCCTTTATGTCAATATAACAAATATCTAGTGTTCAATCCCATTAATTGTGCCATCACTTACTTTACTTGGTTCGTAAATCAATATCCAAACAATGTCTATGTATTATATTTGATTGATATGACTTTTTAAAAATTGTTTTATTGAAGTCACATTGGTTTATAACATTGTAAATTTCATATGTGCATCATTATATTTCGGCTTCTGTATAGACTGCATAGTCTATACAGTCTATATACAGTCACCACCAGTAGTCTAGTTTTTACCATACATAGGTGCCCCTTTACTCCTTTTACCCTCCCCCATCCCCCTCCCCTCTGGTAACCACCAATCTGTTCTCCTTATCTATCTATGTGTTTGTTTGTTTATCTTCCACATATGAGTGAAATCATATGGTATTTTTCTTTCTCTGTCTCACTTATTTCACTTAGCATAGTACATCAGGCTCCTCCATGTTGTTGCAAATGGCATGATTTTGTCTTTTTTATGGCTGAGTAGTATTCCAGTGTGTGTGTGTGTGTGTGTGTGTGTGTGTGTGTGTGTATCACATTTTCTTTATCCATTCATATGGTGATGGGCACTTGGGTTGCTTCCAAGTCTTGGCTATTGTGAATAATGCTGGGATGAACATAGGGGTGCATATATCTTTTCCAATTAGTGTTTTCACGTTCTTTGGATAAATACCCAGAAGTGGAATAGCTAGATCATATGGTATTTCTATTTTTAATTTTTTGAGAAGTCTCCATACTCTTTTCCACAGTGGCCGCACCAGTTTGCATTCCCGGTCTTAGCAGTATCTTTTTGAACACCATGTCTCCTCGGGCAAGGGAAATAAAGGAAAAAGTAAACAAATGGGACTACATTAAACTAAAAATCTTCTACACGGCAAAGGAAACCATCAATAAAATGAAAAGCCAATCCACCAACTGGGAGAAAACATCTGCAAATCATATATCTGACAAAGGGTTAATTTCGAAAATAGATAGAGAACTCATACAACTCAACAAGAAAAAAATGAACAACCTGCTCAAAAAACAGGCAGAGGATATGAACAGACATTTTTCCAAAGAAGATATACAGATGGCCAACAGGCACATGAAAAGATGTTCAACATCACTAAATATTAGGGAAATGCAAATCAAAACTATAATGAGATATCACCTCACACCCCTCAGAATGGCTATTATTAAAAAAACAAGAAATAACAAGTGTTGGAGAGGATGTGGAGAAAAGAGAACCCGCACACACTGCTGGTGGGAATGCAAACTGATTGATGTGACTCAAGTTTCTTTTAATCTATAAAAATTTCCTCTCTGTTTCTTTTTTTTTGCTCTCTCTGCTTCTCCCTCTCTCATTTATTTGCAGAAAAAAATAAGTCCCTTTTTCTGTCATGTTTCTCATGTTCTAGATTTGGCCATATGGTGTCATTTAGCATTTTCTTCTTTCTTCTGTAAATGTTGAGTCTTGATGGAGACTTGATCAGTTTCATGTTTGATTTTTTTTTATCTTTACAAATATCTATACTTTATCACTTCAAAAGTCACATATTGTCCTGTTGTGTCTCTTTTTTTGATGGTAGGTCTCAGGGGTTACCAATTCAGTTCAACTATTTTTAAAGGTCTCCATTCGACTTTCACCTACTAGTTTTAGCAGCCATTGAGGATCATTGTCTGGATATTTTATTATATTAAGAGGTGGAAAAATGGTGATATTCTATCATTCCATCTGCTCTTATGAGCTATGGGATTCTTCTATAAAGAAGAACTTTGACTCTTCTACTATTAAATTATCTTGAAACATAATTGGTATGGGAAAGGCAGAATAAATGCTTGATTTCCCTCTCCTAACCCTTTTTTGACCAGTTTTCAAAATAATGAGTTTTTCCTTGAGAATTTCCTAAAGTGATTAGTGAGATTTATTTTTGTGTCATGATGAACTCAAGGGTGGTGAGTTCTAATCTATTATAACAAAATTTCCTTTTGATGCTCTAATTGTTCATTCTTTTGTCAGTGGGAGCCTTGTCACATTAGTGCTTATGCCCTTTTTTGGCATAACCTCAATACGCATTGATAACTTTCTTGTTTTCTGGTAGAAATATTTTGTGTTTCTTTGTACGTTTCCTGTCTCATATCTGGAATCAGTCATTTCTCCAAAAATCATTGGTGCCTTTTAGTGGGAAGTAGTATTTAGAGATAACAATTTTGAACCCAAAAGTTATTGACATTGGGTATTGCTATCACTGGTAGACCATTTCAATGGACAAAGCAAGGATACAACTACATTTTTGGAAAGACAAAATGCATCATATATTCATAAAAATATTTCTAATTTAAATTTAAGATAAAGCATATTGACTTACTTGATTTTGTCATTTTCCATCTTTTGCATCAAAAATCTTAGTCTGGAGCAATTGTTAAGTAATTAGTGAGTTCCTTTATCTTAATATGTATGTACATAATATAATATGTATATATGTATGCATATATGTGTATATACTTATATTAGCAAATATGTATGTATATGAGCAAAAATAACATTATTTCTAAGAATGTGGGTACAAAACACTTATTACAGTTTTGTTTGTTTGTAATTCTTTTTGTCTTTATAATATATTCCAGAAAGCCTGTGTAGTCAAATAGCATTTTTTAAGCTCCCAACTTTATATGCAGTTAGAATAATTTTATTTTTGATTTTCAGGTGTCACTTCTATTATATTTTGACTTAATTTTGTTTTATAATTACTGAAGCCATTTGCACATTTCCAAAGACACAGCTGTCAAACAAGGTAGAGTTAGGGAAATCTAGCATTCATTCCACCAGCTGTACTCTTTTCTACCCCTTTCCCCTTTTATAACTATTTTTATTAAGCTATATTTATCTATATCTGTTTATACCTATAACTAATAAACTAGATACAGCTGAAGAAAGTATTACTGAATTGGAAAATAAAATCTGAGGAATTACCCAAATGTAGCACAAAGATGGTAGATATAAAAAGAGAACATTTAGACCTTTAAATACATATTTTAGAAAAAAAGAAACATTTCGAAATGGTGAGCTAAGAATTCTATTCAACTAGAAAAAAGAAACAGGGTAAACACAGCAAATAATAAGAGGAAGGATATAATAAAGTTAAAAGCAGAAATTAATGAAGTAGAACACAAAGGAACAGTAGAGATAATTAACGAAAGCAAAAACTGTTTAAAATAAAACAAATAAAATACCTCCTGGAAAACAAGGAAAGTCTGAGAAACAGACACAGAACAAAAGGGGCTCAGCTAAGGGCTAAGACGACTAAATGTTATGTGATATCCTGGGTGGATTCCTAGAACAGGGTCATTAGGGCTTTAGGGGAAATCAGGACATGAGGACATTAGCAGAAAACTAGTGAGATCCAAATAAAATGTGCAGTTTAATGAGTAAGGTACCAATGTTTCTTCCTTAGTTGTGACAAATGTACCATGGTAACATTTGGGAAATTGGGTGAGGGGTATATGAGACCTCACTGTACTATATTTGAAACTTTTCTTTAAATCAAAAACTATTCTAAAATTTAAAAAATTTATTTAGAAAAATAATTATTAGACTTAAAAAACATATTCTCAGTTTGTAGGATAAATATGTTGGATGTCCCCTAGACCACCCTGCAAGTTAGGAGATCCTCTAGAAGGACTCAGTGTATCCTGCATCCAGTTATACTCACAGCTAATGTTTATTACAGGGATGTGGTAAGAACGCACCCAGATCATAAAGGAAAAAGACATAGGTGGAGTCTGAAGGAACCCATGTGCAGATGTCTTTATGCTCTTTCCCTTCCACACACGATTCACTCTTGTCCCACTCTGGGAACAAAAATGTAGCAACATGTGTGCAACGCTTCTGCCCAGAGAAGCTCCTCAGCACCCAAGCTTTTTACTGGGGGTTGGTTATGCAGACTAGCATGCACCAAAATTCCAGACTCCCAGAATGAAGTCAGGTATTCAGCAAAAACCACATTGTTTGCACAGTCTAGATGCAGTGAAGCACCGTTGTTAGTTAGGGAAAGTTTTATTTCAGTGTAGAGAACTGTTTACCAGCCAAGTTCCCAGACACCAGCCAGGGTCAAACTTGTAAGGAAACATTTCTAATGATAACTGTCTCAGGCTTCCTATGTGAATTCTTTTCTGCACAGAAGGGCACAAGGTTTATATATAGATAAATAGATGATAGAGAGAGAGAGAGACAGATACATAATTTATATATGTATATACTAAATTATAAATATAAATTATGTATATAAATTACATAAATTATGTTAATATAAATTATATATATATAAATATATTTATATAAAACTGAACCTCTTAACTCACTATTTCATGTATGTAATGGTTAATTTTATATGTCAACTTGGCTAGACCATGGTGCCCAGCTGTTTGGTCAAACACTAGCGTAGATGTTGTTGTGAAAGTATTTTTTAAGATATGATTAACATCTAATTAGTAGAATTTGAGTAAAGCAGATTCCTTTCCATAATGTGAGTGGATCTTATGCAATCAGTTAAAGGCCTTAAGAGAGAAAACTGAAGTCCCCCAAAGAGGAATGAATTCTGCCTGCAGTCTGCATTCAGACTCCAGATGGCATCAGCTCCTGCCTAGGTCTCTGGCCTCCCAGCCTGCGGTGTAGATTTTGGACTTGCCATCCTCCATAATTGTGTGAGCCAATTCCTTAAAATCAATCAATGAAACTCTTTCTCTCTCTCCCTTTCCCTCTGCCTCTGCCTTTCCCTCTCCCCCTCTCTCTATGTATATACATATATCTATATAGATAGATGTATTTACATGTATATATGTAAATTCTTGTTCTTTTTTTCTAGTTTCTTACTACTCTGTTCTGTGATGGTATAATAGTTTATTTCACCAGTCCCTATGATGGCTATTTGGGTAGTTAAGCAGTTTTCAACCAATTGATATATCAAAGTGCTGCAATAAATAGCCCTGTGCATACTTTATTTCACATTCTTGTCAGTGTATTTTAGGAGTAGATTGCTAGAAGTGAAATTACTGGGCCATATGATTTTCCTAGGTATTTGCTAGGCACTTTAAAAATCACTGTAATGAATGCCCCTTAGTCACCTCTATTTGGGCATAATTTATTCTTTAAGCCATCCATTAAATCTAAAACAAGAGCCATTTTGTATATTTCAAGTGTACCACTGTATGTTTTAAAGGTTCAGATGTGGTCATGGAAGAACACTAGATCAAAGTTAAGTTGAATCCCAAAGAGTAAGGGCTAGTTAGGGTAGAGATGGGAAGACAATGGTTTGAAATGGAAGATGTGTGCACAGAGAAGAAAGAAAAATGAGGGTTCTAGTTCATCTAGAGGTAGACAGGTAGGTCTGTGAAGAGAAACTCCACTTCTTGGGGCAATGAGGTGAGAGAAGTTAAGCTGAGACAGTTTAAAACAAGCACTCAAAAAACAATAAACAAAATTTATCTTCTGCTTCCAATTAATGTGTAGATTGAGAATAACTCAATTTGTCTGTGGCCAGAGAAACAAAAATATAATTGGATTTTAGATATCCTATATTTTTTATGCTAATTTATTCAACAAGGAGATGATTAGACCAGGAACTGTGGAAGTGAGTAATGTGCCCCAGATGCCCTGATGACTTCAGGATGAGGAGACAGAATGTGAAGAACTTGAGTCTTTGGGAAATAGGATTTACAGAATATGAGGAGAGATTAGGGAAGGAAATGAATATAGGCTTGCTTTCCTTGGACCCTTATACTGGGTGTTTAGGAAAATGGTGATGTAGTTCAAGACTATTTTATTGATAGCATTCAAAATAGTTACTGAAATGATACTATACAGAAAAGTGTTTCAAGTTTCAACATTGGGGTAGATCTAGGGATCATGAGAAAAGAAATTTCTTACAGAATCAAATGAAGAGTTAAAATGTCACCAAGCTAAGCTGTGAAGTCAAGGAACAGGTGTGCATTTGTCCAGCTATATTCTCAATGCCTGAGACATAATAGGCACTCAATAAAAGTGTCACATGAATGAATTAATGTAAAACACATTAGAAAGCAGAACTGTACTTCCTTATAAGACCCCGATCATTAGGTTAACCTTTGCTGAGTAACTCATAGACTTGGTACACATTAGGATTTCCATAAACATTCTATGGATGAATATTCATCCCTGCCTCCCTCTTGTTCCTAGGACCTAATTGTTCCGGGATGAATCCACTGGGCTCACTAAACTTAGTCTGGTTGAATTTTTGTTTTATAAGGGCCACCGCACTGCATCCGCTCTTTGTTAGTCCCAGGATTGGAAGCATTTGGGGGCACAGTTTTCCCCTCTTGAGCTCCCACCTTCTTTTTCAATTGCTTTCAAGAACAAACACCGAGAGTCCTTTGGCCTCGGGGCTTCGTCTGTTAATCAGTATGGGGAACTGGAGAAAGAAAATAACCAAAGCAGGCTGACGGAAGTGTTATTCAGCTTCTTAGTTTCTCCAGTCTCGGTTCCTGCACCCTTTTCATTCCCTTTCTCAGAGGGAATCTGCTACGGACTGAATGTTTCAGTCCAAAATCCATTAGTTGAAGCCCTAATACCCAATGCGATGGTACTTGGAGGCAAGGCCTTTGGGAGGTTATTAGGGTTAGATTAGGTCATGAGTATAGGGCTCTCATAATGGTGTAAATGCCCTTATGAAAAGAGAAAGAGACTTCTCTCTCCATCATTTGAGGACACAGCAAGAAGGCAGCCTTCTGCAAGCCAGGAAGAAGGCTCCCACCAGAACCCGACCGTGCTGGCGCCCTGATCTTAACTTCTTAGCCTCCATAACAGAAATAAATTTCTGTTGTTTATGCCTCCTGGTCTATGGCATTTTGTTATAGTAGCTCAAACTGACTAAGGCAGTATCGCAATATTCCAATAGCTTCCAACTGTCCCTAAATCTCAGAATGGCTTTCACCAAACCTCCTTCTTGAGGCCCTGCCCTGTCCTCTACAACCTGGAGTCAAACTCATATAGAACAACTCCTTGTATCAAGTCTCCTCTTTCCAGCACAGAGGTCCAAAAGTACAATTAGGATGAAATATTAGTGAGCTCCCTCATTCATTTGCCTTTGGCCTGGACTCATGCTCTACATCTGTGGAGACCTTTGGGCTGAATGACCTCCATCTCCTGAAACCTTGCCCACCTTCCCATCTCTGCAGGAGTGGGTGTTTGATGCCATTTGAAAAATTCCTCTGACAAGCTAAAATTAACAAGAAAATTGTCTTCAATTGCCTGCCTAAAAATTGAGTGCCTGAGTTTTCCTCACTCTGTTATAAAGTCATTTTAACATGCTAAGTGAATTTCACACATTACATCAAAAGAGCACACCTTACGAGTCAGATAGAACTAGGTGGTTCATTCATTCATTCATCCCCTCCTGCTCCCATACTCTTTTAGTGTTGCTGCTAGTTTTCTGGCCACCCTTTCCCTTTCAACTTTGCCTCCTTTGCCTCATCTTTTTGTTTCACTTTAATGCTTGTTACAGGAGCTCTACTTTCTCATTCTCCACCATCTCCTTAGGCATTTTATCCAGGTCTGTGCTTTCATGACCATTTCCATGCCGATGAGAATCAAACGTACCCCCTGGAGCCTGGACTGCTCCTAAAACTCCTAACCTGTAAGCACATGCACTTAGAAGCCTCAAGAGTTTCAAAACTGAGCACAGAATATCCACCCACTAAGCATGATTCTCCTCCAGGATTCCTTGTCTTGGTGAATGGCAGCACCCATTTTGCAAGTCAGAAATCTAGGAGTCATCCTTGTAAATTTATCTTTCTTTCCTCCCATCATACCCCATCCACCATAAAGTTCTATCAGTTTTGCCCATCCATTTAAAACATACTTTAAAAATTTCAATAAACTTATAATATGCTTATAAAATTAAATTGAATAATAAGAATGCACAATTATATGGAAAGAGTTAAAATTCTACTTCTCTTAAAATCAAATAAATATGTGTGTCTGTGTATATGTTAGTGCATTTATACACACAGAAAAATGCTTATATACATACTCACAAATATGTAAACATTAATGCCATGGAGGTGAAATCATGGTTGATTTTTATTTTCTTATTTCAACATTTTTGCTTTCTATATACTGCACATCAACTGTGGTATTATTATGGTTTTTATAAGCATTAATCTTTGAAGCTATTTTTTAAAATGTAAAAGTTATAGGTAACTTTAAAGTAAGTTTAAGAGATCAGTGGCACAGGTATTGGACAGGGACGAATGGTGAGATGATGTCCAACTTCACACACGTACAAGAAAGATTTTGGACTCTGCATGGGAGGCTAGGCAAGTGTGAATGTCGTACCATGGCTATGGTTATTATCTTGATCTCCATCCCTGCTCATTCTGGTAGTGACATTAGGGAACCTTCTTTTGGAGCATCTTGAGCATGTAAAATCGATGGCCATTTAAAACAGGAAAAATAAAAGTCAAACTGGAGACGACAAGTTGGCTCTTTTCTGCCTTGGGCGAAATTCAGCATTTGCTTCTCTTAGCCCTATGATAGCCAATAAACCTTGACCCTATCAGAGACAAAATCTATCTTCTGAGATTAGATTAAAAAAAATCACGGTATGTGTTATGTTCTGCCAAGATGCGGACAGGCTTTGTAATATTACAGGAAAGGTGGGGTAGAGAGAGAGAGAGACTATGATCTCCTCTTGTAATCCTCACTCCACCTTATGACCAAAATGAATCATAAAGCCTTTTGGAAATCCATACAAATATTTGAACAAACAATGGCAGTGAAAAAAAAAAAAAGCCCAGAGATGTAATAAACGTTTGTCAGGCAGTTAGCCAAGGTGAATCCTCAGCACAGACAACTTTCATAATCAGAGAGACATGGGTTTGAATTCTGGCCCCTCTACTTCCTGGGTGACTTTAGACAAGCTACTTAAATGCATTTGTCTATGCCTCAGTTTCTACATGATACTTACCTTGTCAGGTTTTTTAAATATTGGGAATGCTATATGCGACACACCGATAGACAAGTATTTAATCATAATCATTTTTATCATAGGACTTTTACCTTAATCCAACCTTGACTGTTTAATGCTTAGATCTGCGTTTTGCTGGAAATAGGAAAGAGTGACATTTTGGTACTCATCAGGTATTATAACTTCAAACCCATGAACATCAACAATTACTAAGAGCTCTGTTGGGCTCAGGAGAGAGTTTGGTTTCTGAGTTTATAGAGAGTTGTCTGAAAGATATGCAGTTGACAAGTCCTCTAGTTATTGAAAATCTATCCTTGGGGTAAGCTGGACAATCAGAGAAACACTGTGGCTCTCTGTCCCTCTCCCCCACCCCTTCTTTCTGCACCATCCATCCACTAGAATGCCTTTAAATGAAGGGCTATTTGGCATCATGACCCATGCTTTACTTTGAAGGCTGTTAAAAAAGCATTTGAACAAAAATTTTTGCTGTATTTTTTGTAAATACTATGTTGAGAACCATGTCTATGACGATCTACGGTATTCTCTTTATTTCTCTCTGTTCTCAGCACCAGAAGTAGTCATACTTCTCCTGATCAACAAGTTTGCTTTTATCTTCTAGACATGTTGAAATATATAATTCCTCGTCTTTCCTCCTTTTCTTGCTATTACAAAGCAGAGTGAAACACTCCAGAAATAGCAGTAGATGTTTGCTACATATTTTCTGTATTTACCTCTATCCTGGCCTCATCCAATTTTTCCTTTTGCATTAATTTCTCTCTTTATTTAAATTTTACTTTTCCTCTGAACCTTTTTGTAAGTCATCTTAAAGCGTTTTTGGAGGAAATATAGGGAAGAAAGAGGAAAGAAAGATAGGGAGGGCAGAAATAAGAAGGAAGGAAGCAAGCAAAGAAGGAAAAACATGAAATACTTTAATAAATAAATAGTCTGTGTCTATTTAAATTATATTTGTGGCAGAGCTGCAATGACAAAATTTTGATTAAAATAGGTCAAGAATTAGGAAATAGATGTTCAAGAAAGACATCAAATAACTATTTGTGCAATAAATATCGGTCATCATCTTGGAAATGGATTCCCAACAAGTCTCTTAGTCTTTCCCAAGCGAGTGAATAGCTGTGCTAAAACCAGAGCTTGGATCTTTCAATAGTTAACTGTTAAAGTTCAGACTCAGCAAAAGCAAATCTTTGTGCTGTAGTCTGTTGTAGTATCAGAGCTCGTGAGTATCCCGCCATTTTCTTCAACCTCACGCAGGCATGGAGGGCAGGGAGTTGGGGTGCTGTGACTGTCTGAAGGGGCTTTTGCCATTCTGAAAGCCTGCTAAGGTTCTGATGCTCTAACAGAGGGGAAAAAAGCCAGCACACAAGCAAGCAAATAAAAGATACTAGATCAAAAAGATCTGCTTAAAGGCAGTACATACACCAGCCCCACGGTATTTCAAATATTTATAATTCTCTACATATTTAATCTTTAAGAGTTCTTGGGATGCTATGTTCAGAATGCAATGCTAACATACCCAGCTCAGTGCTGATACTATTAAAGTCATTGAAGAAGCATAGAAGGCAAGAGATGAAGGAAATATATGAAAAAGACAAAATAACCAAAACTACTAAGGCAGTCCACACGACTAGATTCATAGAATGACAGAATTGAAAGGGACTTTGGAAATCCCATTTCTTTGTTTCACAAAGAGAACACTAAGACATAGGGAGGTTTCCCAACATGTTCATATGACTCAGAACTGGTTATCTTTGGGATAGAACCTTGGTGCTTTCATGTGAGATGAACAAACAGTGGTTTGCCAAAATCATAGAATATGACCTCAAATCACACAGGACAAGCATGACATAGCCTGGACTAACACATACCTTTATACTTCAATGGGGAAGTCAATTAATAATGTCAGCTACCAGTCAGAACATATTTATTATGGGTTCATCTTGGTGCCACCCTAGAAGGAACGAGGAGGAAGGTAGGAGAAGCACTTAATAAAGACACCATCCCTAGCTTGAGAGAGCTTCCATTTTAATTGGGAAGACAAGAGGAAATCACAGAAAAATGTAACAAATAAGTTAAGATTGTCCAACAATGTGTCAGTGGTAGGGGCTATGACATTATGACATTTGTATCCATGCTACAGCTCATCTTGTCCAGCCTTGATTCATTGAAGGCATATATCTCCTCTAAAAAGCCGTATAGGTGATCACCCAGCGTCTGCTTAATGTGTTGATTGACAACTCATTTTTCCCAGTGCAACCTATTCCATTTAAGAACATTCTATACTGTAAAAACATGCCCTTTATATTTTACATATCCCCTTTATATATCCCGGACTCCCCTCCATGTCCTGTGTACTATACACGGTCACATGAGAGAACATTGCTTCTCATTCTATGCGACAGTCTTTTGGATATTTTAGGCTACTCATGGCTTTCTTCCACCCCGACCATGAATTCCTTCAATCACTTCCCATATGACATGGATCCAGGTCCCTCCACTACCTGAGTGCTCCTCAGAACGGAACCCAACGCTCCAGGCCTGGTCTCCTTGGCTCAGGAATGAGTAAGACAACTGCCTCTTGTTCTGAAAAGTTGATTCTATTTCTGTCCTTATTGCCGAAGATTACATTGGTGTTTTGGCGACTGCATCACACAGTTGGCTCATAGTGAGCTTAAAGTCAATTAAAACCCCTGTGTCTTTTCCACATGTGTGACTGATAAACTCCCTCCGATTATTCACGTGTGCAACTGTTGGTGGTTTTTATTTTTAAATCCACATTTGTGCCTGTTAAGTTTCATCACGTTCAGCCCATTGTTGCAGCTTTGAGAACAGTTTTTGGGGATCCTTTTTTAGCTCTCCTTCTCGGCTCTGTGTCACACACACAGGTTGATTTGGCCATACGTGTCCTCATCCAAGAACAAAAATGTTGATTAGGTGTAGGCCAAAGCCATGATTAAAGAATGATGATCTTTCAAGCTAAAACCTATCCATTAGTTATCAGTTTTGGGGTCTTGTCATAGTAAAGGTAGACTCAGACATGAGGCATCCTGAGATTGGGCAGCAGTGATCAGAAAGTAAAAGTTCCTTGGAATTGTCAATAATATTGGAACCAAGTAGAACTATGTTATGGACCAGTCCTCTGTTTACTTAAGAGAGAGTCCTCCAATGGTAATTTATAATAGAGGTAAATTTTAGCTTGTTGGGGAATGGTAACTGATAAGAAATATAAGGATTTAGCTCAGCAAATTAGAGTTGCTGAAGATCCTGTTATCGATGGAGACTAGTTCAAATAAACAGAAAGATTACAAAGAAAGAGGTATAGAAGGAGCCTACATGGGGAGTGTGGTAGTGTCTACACAATACTTAGTATTAATCTCTAGCACAATATCTCCTGAGTCTAGAAGGCAGAACAGTGCTAACTACCACTAGATGATGTGGCTGAATATATCTCTTGTCCTTAAGGATGAAGGCACATTTGGACCTACAGTTGAGGCCCATCAGATCCAGATGTGAACAGCCAGGGCAGCCATCAAAAAGATAACTCAATCAGGAATAAACCCTCTGAGCTTAATTAATATTTGAGCCCATATTTTCTATAAATTTTAATAGAAAAATGTATTAAATATATCTTAATTTAGGCTGCTATAACAAAGTACCATGGACTGAGTGGCCTATAAACCATAGAAATTTATTTCTCACAGTTCTGGAGATCGGGGTGTCTGCATGGTCATGTTCTGGTAAGAGCCTTCCTCCTGGTTGCAGACTGCCAACTTCTCATTGTATCATTGCATGGTGGGAAGAGGGACAGCTAGCTCTCTGGTCTCTTCTTATAAGGGCATTAATCCCATTCACGCAGGCTTCACCTTCATGACCTAATTACTTCCCAAAGCCTCCACCTTGCAAATACCATTACAGTAGGGATTAGGTTTTAACATACGAATTTTGGGGGGATACAACATTCAGTCTATAATAAAAACCTAGTAAAACCCAGATATATTACACGTAGATCAGCACAGCTCTGATCTACAAACTTAGCAATTCTATTAAGGGAGGAAAAGAGAGTGGCATGATGTTGGACTTACCTTATTACTTTTCTTTGGTGAGAAAGATTGGCCCTGAGCTAACATCTGTTGCCAATCTTCCTCTCTTTGCTTGAGGAAGACTGTCGCTGAGCTAACATCTGTGCCAATCTTCCTCTGTATATTGTATGTGGGACGCCACCACAGCATGGCTTAATGAGCGGTGTATACATAGGTCCACACCCAGGATCCAAACTTGTGAACCCCGGCCGCTGAAGTGGAAGGCAGGAACTTAACCACTATGCCACTGGGCCAGCTCCTAACCTTACTTCTTTTTTAATGAACTTTGTGACTAAAACAAACAAATCTCTCTGAACTTTAATTTTCCTATCTGCTAAGTGAGCCTGAAATTATGTACTTTGCAGAATTTAGTAAAGATCAAAATGGCAAATAATAGCCACCTGGCACATCACAGTCACTCAACTAATGCTAGCTCTTACAAAAGAAAAATTGGCAAAAAAAAAAAAAAAATCACAAGAAAATGGGGAAGTCAAAGATCACTATAACATCAAATCTAAACCACTAAAAGAATGGGGCTGGCCTGGTGGCACAGCGGTTAAGTGCACACGCTCGGCTTCCGCAGCCGGGCAGCCCAGGTTCGCAGGTTCAGATCCTGGGTGCGCACCGGCGCATGGCTTGTCAGGCCATGTTGTGTCGGCATCCCATATAAGGCAGAGGAAGATAAGCACAGACCTTAGCCCGGGGCCAATCTTCCTCAGCAAAAAAGAGGAGGATTGGCATCAGATATTAGCTCAGGGCTGATCTTCCTCACACACACACACACACAAAAAAAGACTAGAAGAATGGATTAAAAAAATGACTTAAGGAAAGTGTTTTCAAAAGCTCTCCTACAGCCAAATTTTCACCAGCTATTGATGTATAAACAGTAAGCTTCGAAAAAATGCGATTTACCTTGTCCCCCATAGGCCTCCTTTTTCACAACACTTCATTAGCTATAATTGTATGTTGCTTCTATATACTTGAAAGAGGTATCCATAGATTTTTTTTGAAGAATATTCTGAATTTGGATTTTCCACTCATCTGCACTGATCTTCACCCCTTCATTTCAAATCAGTGAGGTTAAACTACGTATAAAGAATCTCATGTTCTCTTCCTTTATTTTGCCCACCAGAGGCAGGGAGCGTCTTAACGCAGCGCCTGGTGGACGCAGGGAAGAAAGGAGAGGGTGACAATGTGAAGAGATCTTAGATGGCTCCCCAATAATTTTTAATCTGCTCTCTTAATATCCTGAGATCTGTGTGGTAAATGATGGAATCTGTGTCGCCCGTACCCGTTGCTGCCTTCCTGGTTATCAATAATCTGGTGCAGATTAATATTTAAAAGTGCACGGGGGAGTAATTCGTGAGATGAGACGAGGTTCGCCTCTTTCCTGCCATGGCCCCTCTAGAAATGGCGTACAGAGCTCAGTTGCGCGGATGAAGAAACAAAGACAGACAGCACGCTCTGGTATATTAAAATCGAATCGGTGCCCAGGCATTGGCATTTTTCCTGCTACAATTATGTCATCTGGCGTCTTCCTATATTAGGCGGGAGCGAGGCCACCCCCTCCCACTCCTGCTCCACCCTTTTCTTGACCGTCGCCCATGCTCCACTGGCTCTAAAATGAAACTAAGAAACACTACACCAATAGCCCCTGTATGGCATTTTAAGTACTTGGCACTGCTTGTGCTGTTGCTGAATGTTCATGCTAATGTGTTACAAAATCGCATAAATTAGTGAAGATTTCCCGTGGCTTTCAAGTCTTGTGGTCTGTGCAAGTTGACCTGATGCCTGGCTCCTCGGCCCGGGTGAGGAAAGGTCCCTAAGACGCTGCCTTCCTGCACAGACTCCTTCCTCCAGCCTGGAATCATGATTTGCCAGGCAGGAGATGCCAGTTAGAGCAGGACTGTAGGGCAGCGCAGATGTTGGGTAGGGCAACATTCACTGAGAAATGTGTCTGAAAGGAATGTGCTTGGGTTTGGGGGGGAAAAGACAGCATGGAGTAGGCTGAGTCCTTTTCAGGACTGGAAGGATCGGGCTGTCTCCCTTCTGCGGTGTTTGGGGAAGCACTGCCATGGCAAAAGGGCACAGCTTGGGGACTGAGATGGGCCATAGCTCTGCCTTCCGCCTGCTGATTCCCTGTGCCATCCCTGTAAGCAACAACCGCTGAAGAGAAAACCCGTTAGCAGGCTTCCCTTGGAGCGCTGGGGGCAGCAGCAGCCCTATTATCCACATTTCCCATTCACTCCATGCCAGCACTCAGTGAAGAAGCCAAATGGAGCTGCCCACTTTGCTGTACCCACTCATTTGACTTATTAGTAAGATGGTAATTATGTTGAGAAGGGATGAAGAGCAATGAGAGGGAGGTGATGGAAGCAATTTGTTGGCGATGGAATGACAGCCCGGCTTTCTGCCTAAGTGCCTAGGAGAGAGGGCGGAGAGGAGGAGGAGAAGGAAGGTGGATGGCGATCTGCAATCACACTGAACATCTTGTGTGCCTTTTTAGGAACTTGCTTACAGGGAATGGCCTCTATAATCAGGCCATCCACCCGCGCGTCCTTATAAAACAGCTACCCACAGCAAGGCCCAAAGGGGCCCTTTTAATAAGGAGAGTGTGCTGGCTTATGAGTGTTTTTGGAGACAGTTCTAGCTGCCTATTCTTTTTGACTAGCTTAACGATGTCTCTTTCAAGAGAGTTAAAGCTAAGTTTGCGCTAAACTTAGACAAGCTGGTGTGAAGTCTTGTCCAGCAGCTGGGGCAAGGTATTCAAAATGAGAAGCATCCTTTATGCAGTCATTCAACAAGTATTTGTTGAGTACCTGCTATGTAACGGGTGCTGTTCTAGATGCTGGGGACATGGCAGTGGATCAGATGGAAAAATCTCAGTTGTTTGCATTCCCATAGAGTTTACAATTTTGAAGGGAGACAGAGAATAAATCAGCAAATAAATAAATAATTTTAGATAGTACAAAATGTGGTGGTGACTAAGAATGAGGGCGTTTTAGATTGTGTGGTGTGTGAATGGCTCTGTGAGTAGGTGGTATTTTTGCTAAGAGCCAGTTAGGCAGAAATCTGGGAGGAAATAGTATTGCTGGCAGAAAGTAAAGCAATGTAAAGACCCTAAGGTAGAGATGAACTTGGCATCTGGAGGGACAGCAACAAGACAAGAAGGACTAGAAGCAAAGCAAGCAAATGTGTGAAGGTCACGGGTGACGCAGGAGGGGCAGGCAGGGGAGTCCATCATGGGCCATGCCACGTTATTTAAATTTTATTCCAAGAAAATGGGAAACTGTTGAAGGGTTTTCATCAAAATGTTGGCGTGATCAAGTCCATGTTTGCAAAACATCTCTCTAAATGGTGAAAAGAGAATCAATCAGATGGGAGCAAGAGAGAAACTGGGGAAACTGGGGGTCTGTTGAGCCAGACAACAGGTATAAGAGGCTGGCAATCAGAGGAAACAAGTGGATTACAAAGGAGGAGGCATCACAGCCCCTAAGAAAGGAGGCACTGGGATTAAGCGGCTATCATGTCCATCTATTTTGTATTGGTTATTGGCTTGACACTCTGACAATGAATTTCACCTCTTACCTATTACACTCCTGGGGGGTTGAGACTCCCATTTAACAGATGGAAACTCAGAGACTTAAAGTGACTTGTCTTTCATCTTACCTGATAATAGATGGTAGAAACAGAATTGGAGCCCAGGAGTAACATCTGAAGTTCATGTTGTCTCCATTACACCACACTGCCTCTCATCATGGGTGATACTCACTCCTTACCAGGCACCAGGATGCTTGTCAAGCACAGGACACCAGTCTTCGTTACTCTTCTATCCCCCAAAACCTAGAACAGTGTCTGGCAAAGAGCAGACACTCAGAAATTTGTCTGAAGAAATGAATGGCTGAGTAAACTGATGAAGGAGTTCCCGGGTATTAAATTAGACTGTTTTAACTCCTTTTGCATGCAGTAAAGATTGGTCCTACAAACCAGGCTGTCTGAAACAGAGGTCAAGTAGTACCAGGTATATAAGAGGAGGGATGTAGAGATGGGATTGTAGGAAAGGACTGTATCAATTAGGGAAATGACTTGCCTAAGGTCACATCCTAGAGTAAATCAACGGAAAGTGGTCTCAGAACTCACATCTCACTTTTAACTCAGAGGGGCTGCATGGATCCTGGGAAGGAATCAAAGGACCTGCCTATAAATCCCAGAGATGATTATCAATAGGCCTCAGTGTCCTTATCAGAGGAGAGGAATGATATTGTCCACCCTCAGTAGTGTAGTCAGGAAGAGAAGAGAGGAAATAATGAATTGTGAAATGCCTAAAAACAAGCACTGGCCAAATAAAAATGCTAATGAGTTTGTTAAATATCAGTTTAATTAGTGAGACTCTCTGATCACATATTTTTAAATAGATTTGAATATTAGTAGCCTATCCATGCGCAACAGAAATATTAGAAATTACTCGAATTTCTTAATCTGCTAAAAATATCTGACCACTGAGAAATATATCTTGGGCAATTTCTTTGGAAAATCTGCTATTCATCAAGCCACAGAATTTCATACATGCACTTATTAATTCAACCAATATTTTTTAAAATCTTTAAAAATACAAGATTATTTCTATTTTGGCCAACACCTAAGGATACAGAGATTAGCACTGAGGCTTGCATGGGACACATGTCCACAGGAGTCTTCTATATCTTGGAGTACAGTGTGAAAGGGGAAAAAATATGTGGGTGGAAAAAGAGGATTATTAGAAGTGGTCCAGAAATATAGAAAATCTTCATTTGTTGGTGGTTATTTTTTAGATTGCAGTGATCACTGCCCAAAGTGTAAGGGTCAATACCTTATCCTGTGCTTTCCAGACAGTTCTCAGGGTGTCAGAGGGAAAATGGGCAGGTGCCCATGCTAAGGACGAATGCCACCAGCTGGTTCAAAGCTTCCTCATTACTCTTTTACATATGTGGCTGTCTCCCCAAATTGACTATGAGTTCTACTGTCAAAACACCAGATCTTCCTCACATGTTCATTCCTAACTGTGGTCATCATGAGTACATCTTTGCTGACACAACTTAAATGTCCACAAGGGTGCCTCCTTACACCTAAAATTCTAGGGAGACTGGCTTGAAACTCCATTTATGCATTTTGTAGAAGTTCAAAGCTCATCCATCCCATGATTTTTTTTTTTTTAATTCCTGGAAGGCTTATATTGGATCCCGCTTGCTTTCTCACCTGTGATCTCTTCAGTACGCCATATTGTTTTAGAAAAGAAACTTGATCCCTTTACTAACTTTCCCCAGGGAAGATGGAACCCGCCATAAAAATATACAAGATTGCAGAAGACTTTATGAAAGAGCTGAAAGGAGAGTTTGGGGAGGAGTAGAGGGCATGGAGAGAAAATAGTTCCCCACGTCGCAAAGCAAGCAAAACAATTGCACAACACACAGGCTTTTTCTCCAAAAGTCCTTTCTGTTCTCGCCGACACTTAGAGTTTCTCTCTTGGCCCTCTGTTCTTGAGGTCCCGCAGGCTGCATCCGCTGATCCCTCCTTCTCCTTCCTCGCTGTTCTCTGCTCTGCCACACTCTTGCCAGGGCAGTAAATATATTTATTCTCTGCACCTCACTTAAAGTAGCTTTGTCTGCTTCTCCGAGATTGGCCACATCTGACATTCAGGTCCTTGACGTCTGTTTCTGTACTAAGTGTTAATCAAGATATTGTTCCAAGCAAGGACAGTTGTCTTCCCAGTAGAAATTTAGGTATTGTTTAAGTGCTTGTTGAACTTCAATAGCATCAGGCTCTTTACAAGTTGCTGCAATCACCTTCTCTATCTCCATCTCTTGTATTTCTGCCCCTCTGTGTTCCCACCAGAATGAATTCTTTGTAGCCAGTGCTTCTGGACATTTCTTTATCTTTGCATATTCTGGTTTCAAAGTCTGGGAATGTCAATATCCACTTTGCATGGATAAATCTTACTTAATTTGTAAATTGGCTTAAAAGTAGCCTCCTTTAAGAAGAATTCTGTATCACTGAGCCATGTCACTACCCACCCAAAATGTGGGTACTCCTGTCACACCTCTGTTAACTTCTGCAGTTGGCCTTATCATTCGTATTTAAGCAGTTTGCTCACTATCTTCTCCCTCTCTTTAGTGTCTGATTAATTGAGGACAAAAGCACTTTAATTTCTGTATTCCCATCTCCACACATCGTGTTGTTCATAAAATACATTAACCAGCTGCTGAATGAATGAAAGAATAAATGAATGAATGAATGAATCAATGAATGATGTTGTTAATGACTAACCCTATTACTGTCTCTGTAATAACAATGCTTTTATTTTAAAGAGAGGTAAAAAGGAAAACACCACAGATATAACATTCTCCTGTTTTTCTTTTCTATTTTTAAAATTGCCACAGCTTTGACAGCACTGGATCAGTGGTTGCAAACACTATGATGTGTTTTGGCCCTTGAATCCTATACATTATGGCATATAAAAAAAAGTCATAATTTCAAGATGATAATTTGAATGGAAACAGATGGTATTTCAGTAGTGGTACACATAGATTCTTGCATCTTTCAGGTCATGTTCCCCACCCCCCTTGGGAAAATATTACATTTGCCATATTTCTTTCTCCACCTCCCTATACCCGCCCCTCTGGCCATATGTTTCATAATGAGGGCACTTAAAATATCGTAGAATTGGCCTAATCTCATGATATTTAAAATGTGAGATGTGACAACATCTTAAACATATTTCAAACACATGGCTACACAGGAGGAGAAAAAAAGCAATGGAAAAAGTTCACACCATGTTATTTTGAGGGGAGGTCGATGAGGAGAGAGGGGGCATCCTGTTAGGGATTTCAGATAACAGAAAAACTGGCTGCTCTGGCATAATGTATGAAAGAGGGTGTTTGACGAATGTGTGATCAATGATTTTGAGAAACAGGCCAGTAGTTGGAAAATATACATTTTAATTTATAAACGCAAAGATCCTGGGCCACCCAGAAAGTCTGACTCTCTGTTCTCTAGTCTGGAGAGCAGGAGAGGAAAAGGTCACCCATCTGGTTCCCTGGGTATAATGATTCTGCTTTGCTGGGATCATCTGCCTCTGGGCCCGCCATGGGGGAAACTTGGCTGGGCTTAGCTGGGTTGGCAGAAGGTGAAATATCAAATAGGAAGATGATAAATAATATATGGGCCCATTTTTCACATTTGGATGGAGGGAAATGTTAACAGAGTTAGGGAAAGTTTGGCTCTCTTGTTCCAAACAGGGAGACTTTGATTATTTAAAGATTGACCACTGGGTCTCCAGAGGCCTTGGTTGGTATTTCTCTCTGCCAGAACGTGGAGGAGAGGTGACCATGTTGGAGGGTCTGCATGCCTCAGTTCCTTTTAGAAGTTCAGCATTTTATAGGTTCAGCTGGCTTTTGAATTCCCACTTGTCCTTAAGATGAGCTTGGTATATATGAGAGCTGCCCTCTTTGTGTACTGCCTGCTTCTGAAAAAAAAATTCCTTTTCATTCTTACCTGTTCGAGGGTCTGAGTACGCCCAGGGGGGCATAGGGATCTGCAGTGAGTATTCAAAGCCATTGGGTTAGCATGGAACAGCTTCCAGTAGCATAGATTTTACTCCAATAATGGGAAAGAACACATCACTTTTATATCAGAGTAAACACAGATGTGAAACGGAACAGAGGACAAAAATCCATGATAATTCTAGAAATAAAACATAAACATAAAAGTTAAAACACAAAACATAAAACGTTAAAGAAGTGTCCAGGCTTCCTGCAGGCCTCTTGTCTACGCCTCCAGATCTCTGGGAATATCTTCTCACTCTCTTCTGGCATTAGTTCCACGTGGAGAGTTGTGGTGGAAGGATGTATGAGCAGCATCCTCCTACAACATCAGTGGCTGGTCTGTCAGCATCAGAAGTGCAAATCACTTCTCATTTTTCATCTCATTGCTTTCCTTTTAAGTATCTGTAGGAAAAAAAATCATGGGATGGTCCCTATCTTCAAGGAATTGACACTCATTTGGAATTGGGCTTTGTAATAAGCAGTTCAGATCCACAGTGGAACCAGAGGAGTATCTCCTGGACACCCTACTTACTAACTAGTGGGTGGAAGGACCAGTGCTGGCTACTGGGCTCAGATGAGTGAGTTCCTTTAGTTGTGATGGACATATTCTATGAGATATGTCACAGTCAGTCATGATCACTGATTGCAAATGTGGAGGCTGGAAAAAATATGCATAGAGATCTACTGTGTAACTCAACTATGCTCCTCAGTTGAAAATTAATTGGGAAGAATTAGCTAGGAAGGATGACTATCACGCTGTCAGTCTCAGGACCTACCTGCGGAAACTCTACTGCTGTTCTCTTTTTCTCTGCAATCAAAATTTTCTTTCCCTCCTTATTTCTGGTAATGGTAACATAATCAACCCAGTGACCCAGGGTGAAATGCCATTTTTAATTAGCTCCAGTACAAATGTCCTCCTTTCTAATCCCACAGCCCATAACCAGCTTTAGTTCAGGCTCTCACCTTAGACTCGAGATTTGCTTACCTCTAATTCTCTTTCCACCCATCCTCTACACTGCTGTCAGAATGATGTTTCTTAACTACCACTCTGATCATGGCACTTTTATGATCAAAAGTGGCTCCTTCCAATGGCTACCAAATAAAGTTTAAACTCTACTGCTTTGCACACAAAAGACACAATCTCTGTAATGTGTCCTCCCTTCCTTACTCCTCCGTAACTCTACTCAGAGCAGATAGCTCCCGCGTCCACCCTCTGAAATGCTCTCCCTATCTGCCACCTGCCTTTTGCATTCACTCTTCCTGGAGTGTCCTCTTCTAGTGGTTCAACTTAACAGCATCCTAGAGGCCGTCAAAGAAGTCTTTCCTGATAATGCCAGCCCCCAACGTCCTGATCTGCTTAGGAAGTTTACAATGCTGTCAGAGGAACCGCCATACACTGTCTAGAGTTAGAATCATTTTGTCAGTTCTCTTATCTCCCCAACTAGATTGAAAACACTAGAAAAGCAGGGAGCTTTAGCTTTGAAAGATCCCAATGCTTAGCAGAGTGCTTTGAATATAGTATGTGCTCAATGAATATTTGTTGAGTGAATGACTGGATTTTAATTTTCTAAGATAATATAACTTAAACTTTTAAAATGTTTATTAATATTCCAAGCAACATACTGTCATTTACAGAATGAATTATTTGCTTTTAAATGCTGCCTGAAAAAGAGATTAATTTCTGTGTGTGAAATTAACCTGCATAGCAGAGAGGAGAGGCTTCAGACACAGGATGGAAAACTAGTTTAAATTCATAAATTAACAATTCTGAAAAAGGAATGCTGTTTTCTAAAACAGATATGCCAGCTTACAGCCAGATTCAAGCCCAGTTCAAATCCTAGATATGTGTCAGGAACAATGTTGTTTTCACCATGACAGCTACAGAAGCCAGTCCCAGGGTAGGAGCCAGCTCTGGTTTCCATGGGGGCATCAAAACTAGTCATACGGTAGAATTCAACTGGCAGGTTGAGAGGGCTGAGTTTTCCTGTATGACAGCTAGTGTTCGGGAAAGGCACTTAAAACTAAGTAAAGACTGATTCATTTCCAGTACTCGAAGACAGCACAAGAGATGTGGCCTGAGATTAACTCACAGGTGATGATGCAACTAAATAAAAATGAATAAAAGATACCATGCATGACTGTTGGTTGAAAACAATTTTTTAGGAGTTAACTAAAGTTCATATTTACTCATATTCATTTTTACCTAATGCTCTATTTCTGTCCATCCAGGATATCACAAGAAATCTTGTCATTTGTCCTGAGGCCCCTCTTGACTATGACAGTTTCTCAGACATTCCTTGTTTTTGACCACTTTGACAGTTTTGAGGATTAATGGCCAGATATCTTGTAGAATAGCCCTCTGCTGAGATTCGTCTGATGTTTTTAGACTGGGGTTATGTGTTTTGGGGAAGAAGACCACGGAGGTAAAGTGCTATTTGCATCCTATCACATCAAGTCTACGTACTATCTATGTGACTTATCACTGTTGATGGTAACCTTCATCACCTGGCTGACGGAGCATTTGTCAGGTTTTCCACTGTAAAGTTACTCTATTTTACCCCTTTTCATCCTGTACTCTTTAGAAGGAAATCAATGTACACATTCTACACTTAAAGAGTGAGGGAGAATTATGTTCCATCTTCTTGGAAATGGAGAATCCACATAAATTATTTGGAATTTTTTGCATAGGAGATTTGTTTATTCTCTGCCATTTATTTAATCATTTATCTATTTATTTATTTACTCAATCATTTATTTTTATCAATATAGACTCACGCATGTTTATTTTATATTTTGGATTATATCCAATACTACTTTATCTATTTTGTTGCTCAAATTGTCCCAGCTTCGGGCATCAGGAGCTCTTTCAATTGCCTGCTGTATCCCTTTGACATCTTCCCGTCATTGTGTGTGTGTGCATTTATATTTAATTACTTTTTTAGCAATTGCTCACTTTTTGGCACTACAAGATTCTCCAGGTTCATCTTGTGTATTCCCAGTCTCAGAGCTAGAATCATCCATTTCTCCAAGGTGCTCCAGTTTCTTTAATTGGAGAATGTAATTAGAAACCAAGATCTAGATGTTATGTGCTTGTTGCTGCTGGAGTGTCATTGCTTCTAGGCCTTCTCGGCTGACAGAGCAAAGAAAGAAATACAAGTGTGTATGCTAACCTATGTATACACATGTATCTATAAATATTTCAATATAATAACCATCTCTATCTATAAGCTAAATATGAGTTCTTGCTGATGTCTCCAACTCTAATGTAGTACCACATGGATCATTCTAGCCTCATCACCTTGTTTATTTATAACCCACCACTCTAATAGTGAGAAACATGCTTCCCACCGTCTGCCATCCATTTCCTTAATTAACTGGTTCAATGCCAGTTTATATCTATAGTAGTTTTGGAATTACTAAGCCGGATTTCTGTTGGAAATAGCTTTATCAATTAGAGTACATTGCTATGCAGAGATCCTTTGGTCTTACAGACTCCATTCATTTCCAAAGTTACTCAGGTTAAACCCTTTTCTTGAACCCCCTTCGGTGAGGTTGTTTCATATATTTGTAGTATGCACTGTCTGCTTTCCAAACTTGGATCCCCCAAACTCCTAAATGCTTTTTAGGTTTTTGTTTTTTGTTTGCCTTTGCATATATTAATATTCACTCCTTGTGCTGTATCTCTTGAGACTGCTGATCTATTTACTGTCTTCATAGTTTTACCTTTACACAATGTCATATAATTGGAGTCACATAATATGTTGCCTTCGCAGACTGGCTTTTTTCACTTAGCAATATGCATTTAAAGTTCCTCCTTATTTTTTGTTTTTTGCTTTTTTGTGTGGCTTTTTTCCTCATGTCTTTATATTATTGAATAGTATTCCATTTTATGATTGTACCACAATCTAATTATCCATTCACCTATTGAAGGGCATCATGGTTTCTTTCAGTTTTGGGTCATTATGAATAAGCTTCTATAACTATTTGCATGCAGGTATGGTGTAAATGTGTGTTTTTAAATCAATTAAGCAAATATCTAGGTGCACAATTGCTGGATCATAAGGTAAGAGTATGTTTTAGCTTGTAAGAAATTGCCAAACTATCTTCCAAATTGGCTGTATTATTTTGTATTCCAACCAACAATGAATGAGAGTTCCTGTTGCTCTGCATCCTCACCAGTAGTTGGCATAGAAATTTTTTGAATTTAAGCCGTTCTACTAGGTGTGTAGTGGTATCTTATTGTTTTGCATTTTCCTAATGACAATTGATGTTGAGTAGCTTCACGCATGTTTATTTGCCGTCTGTATACTTTCTCTGGTGATGTATCTATTCAGATCTTTTGCCCATTTTTTAATTGGAATGTTTGTTTTTGCATTATTGAGTTTTAAGAGGTTTTTGTAAATTTTGGACACAAGTCCTTTATCAGATATGTGTTTTGCAAATATTTCCTTCTAGTCTGTGACACTCTTTTCACTCCATTAACAGTGTCTTTCTTAGAGCAGAAGTTTATAATTTTAATAAAGTTCAGCTCATCAAATTTTTCTTTCATGAATCATGTTATTTGTCTTATATTTGAAAACTTATCGCTAAACTCAACATCATGTAGATTTTCTCCTAGGTTTTCTTAAAGAATCTTTATATTTTTGCATTTTACTTTTAAGTCTATGATCCATTTTGAATTAATTTTTTTATTGAGGTATAATTGACATATACAATTATGTTAGTTCCAAATGTACAACATAAAGATTTGATATTTGTCTATATTGTGAAATGATCACCACCATAGTCTAGTTAACATCCGTCACTATACAGTTACAAATTTTTTTTCTTGTGATGAGAAATTTCAAGACCTATTCTCTTAGCAACTTTAAAATGTGCAATACAGCATTATTAACTATAGTCACCATACTATACGTTATGTCTACATGACTTATTTATTTTATAATTGGAAGTTGGTACGTTTTGACCCCCTTCACCCATTTTTGCCCACCCTCTATCCCCCACCTCTGGCAACCCCAATCTATTCTCTGTATCAATGAGCTTGTTTTTGTTTTTGTTTTTTTTAAGATTCCACATATAAGTGAGATTATGTGGTATTTGTCTTTCTCTGTCTGACCTATTTCACTTAGCATAATTCCCTCAAGGTTCATCCATGTTGTTGCAAATGGCAAGATTTCCGTCTTTATTTATGGCTGAATAATATTCCATTGTATATATCTACATATCTATATCTATCAATCATCTATCTATCTATCTGTCTATCTATCTATCAATCATATTTCTTTATCTATTCATCCACTGATCTACACAGAGTTTGCTTCCATGTCTTGGCTATTGTAAACAATGCTGCAATGAACATTGAGGGGAATCATTTTTATTTTTACTAAGTGTAAAGTCCATATCTAGATTCCTTTTTTTTTAATAGAAACATCCTATTGTTCCAGCAGCTTTTGTTGCAAAGACTATCCTTTCTTCATTGAATTACTTTTGCTCCTAGTCAAAATATCTGTTGACTATATTCATTTGGGTCTATTTCTGGGCTCTCTGTTCTGTTCCACTGAACTATGTATCTATTTGTCCCTAAATGTTGCACTGTCTTGATTACTGTAGCTTTATAGTAAGTCTTAAAATTGGGTAGTGTGAATCCTACAACTTTGATCTTCTTCAGTATTGTGCTGGCTATTCTAGGTCTTTTGTGTTTCCATATAAATTTTAGAATGAGGTTTTCAATATTACAAAATAGCTTGCTGAGATTTTGACTGGGGTTGCATTGAAGCTATAGACCAAGTAGGAAGAATTGATATCTTAACAATATTGAGCCTCTAATCTATGAACATGAAATATATCTCCATTTATTTAGATAGTCTGTGATTTTTTTCATCAGTAGTTTGTAGTATTTTATATATATACAGATCCTGTACATATGTGTTAGATTTATATCTAAGTATTTCTTTTTGTTTGTCAGGGGATGCTATTGTAAATGGTGTATATGAAAGGAAATGACTTTGCATATTAACCTTGAATCTTGCAACCTTGCTATACTTACTTATTAGTTTCAGGAGTATTTTTATAGATTCTTTGAAATTTTCTATGGTGACGTCTTGTCATTGGTTGATAAGGCGCTTTTATTTCTTTATTCCCAATCTGTATACCTTTTATTTCTTTATCTAGTCTTATTGCACCAACTAGGACTTTACAACACTTTTGAACAGTAGTGGTGAGTGAGGACATCCTTTCCTTTCTCAATCTTAGGGCAAAATCTTCCAGTCTCTCACCATTAAGTATGAACTTAGCAGTAGGTTTTTTTTTTTTTTTTTTTTTTGTGAGGGAGATCAGCCCTGAGCTAACATCCATGCTAATCCTCCTCTTTTTGCTGAGGAAGACCGGCTCTGAGCTAACATCTATTGCCAATCCTCCTCCTTTTTTTTCTTCCCCAAAGCCCCAGTAGATAGTTGTATGTCATAGTTGCACATCCCTCTAGTTGCTGTATGTGGGACGCGGCCTCAGGATGGCCAGAGAAGCGGTGTGTTGGTGCGCGCCCGGGATCCGAGCCCAGGCCGCCAGCAGCGGAGCGCTCGCACTTAACCTGCTAAGCCACCGGGCCGGCCCAGCAGTAGGTTTTTTATAAATGTTCTCTATCAAATTGAAGAAGTTTCCCTGTCTAGTTTGTTGAGAATTTTTATTATTAAGGGGTATTGAATTTTCTCAAATGTTTTTTCAGTGTCAACTGATATGTTTATATAGTTTTTCTTCTTTAGCCCATTGATATGGTGGATTACATTGATTGTCAAATGTTGAACAGCTTTGCGTACTGTGAACAAATCTCACTTCACCATGGTGCATAATTCTTTTCGGAGATTGCTGGATTTAATTTTCTAATATTTTATTGAAGAATTTTTTGTCTATGTTTAGAGGAGATATTGGTGGTCTGCAGTTTATTTGCTTTTTTTTCCCTCCTAATATTTTTACCTGGTTTTGGTATTAAGGTAACACTGACCTCATAGAATGAATTAGAAACTTTTATTTCTGACTTTATTCACTGCAAGAGTTTGTGAAGAATTGATATAATTTCTTCCTTAAATGTTGGCAGAATTCACCAGTAAAACTATTTGGACCTGTTGCTTTCATTTTTGGAATATTAATTATTGATTCAATGTCTTTATTAGATATAGTACTATTAAAGTTATCTATTTCTGCTTGTGTGAGTTTTTGTACTTTGTGTCATTCAAAGATTTCATCCATTTCATCTGAGTTATCAAATTTGTGGTCATAGAGTTGTTTGTAGTATTCCTATAGTATCCCTTTAATGAATGTCCATGGGGTCAGTATTTATGACCTCTGTTTCATTTACAATATTGGTAATTTGTTTCTCCTTTCTTTCCTCATTGTTTAGCCCAGGCTGATGTTTATTAATTTTATTGATTCTAGGAAAAAAAGAAACAGCTTTTAGTCTCTTTTATTTTCTCTATTGTTTTCCAATTTTCAATGTCATTGATTACTGCTCTAATTTTTATTTTTATTTTTATTTTGCTTCCTTTAGAATTAAATTTTTCTTTTCTCTCTAGTTTCCTAAGTAAGGTGGCAGCTTAGGTTACTGATTTTATATCTCCATTTTTTTCTAATATATACATTTAACGCTATAAGTTTCCCCTAAGCACTATTTTTGCTGCAGTCTACAAATTTTGATAAGTTAAATTTTTATTTTCACTCAGTTCAAAATATATTTTAATTTTCTTGAGGATTCTTTCTTTGATCCATGCATTATTTACAAGTGTGTTGTTTAATTTCCAAATGTTTGATCATTTTCTGGCTTTCTTTCTGTTATTTTTTTGTAGTTTAATTCCATTGTGGTCTGAGAACATATTTTGCATGATTTCTATTCTTTTACTTTTGTTATGTTGTGTCGTATGGCCCAGGATGAGGTCTATTTTGGTGAATGTTCCACATGAGTTTAAGAAAAATGTATATTCTGGTGCTGTTGGATGGAGTGTTCTATAAATGCCAATTGGATCAAGTTACTTGATAGTGCTGTTCAGGTCATCTGTATCTTTACTGATTTTCTGCCTGATTTATGTGTCAGTTACTGACAGAACTGTGATGAGGTCCCTAACTATAACAGTGAATTTGTTTATTTCTCAGTTTTATCAGTTTTTGCCTCATGCATTTAGAAGCTGTGTTGTTAGGTGCATACACTTTCAGCATTATTATATCTTCTTAGAGAACTGACCCCTTTATCACTATGCAGTGTCCTCTCCTTATCTGAGGTAATCTTTCTTGTTCTGAAGTCAGCTTTGTCTGAAATTAATATAGCTACTCAAGCTTTATTTTGATTAGTGTTAGCATGGTATATATCTTTCTCCATTCCTTTACTTTTAACCTATGTTGTTCTTTATTTTCAACGTGGATTTTTTGTAGACAACATAGAGCTAGGTTTTAATTTTTTTATCTATTCTGACAAATCTTTGTCTTTAAATTGGTATATTTATGCCATTCACATTTAAAGTGATTATTGATATAGTTGTTTTTGACTGTTTTGTATTTCTTGCCTTTGTCCTTTGTTTCTTTTTTCTCTCTGTTTGTCTGACTTCTCTGGTTTTAAATGAGCATTTTATGTGATTCAATTGTATTTCCCCTCTTAGCATATCAATTATATTAATGTTTCAAAATTTTAGTGGCTGCCCTACTTTTTGCAGTGTATTTTTACAACTAATATAAGTCTATTGCACATAACATTATATTGCTTCATGTGTAGTGCAGGTACTTTGTAACAGGTTATTCCCAAATCTTCCCTCCCACTCTTTGTGACATTGCCGCCATTCACTTCACTTATCCATCTGCTATAGTCACGCAATATATTGCTACCGTTATTACTTTAGACATTAATCTTTTAGATCAATTACAAATAAGAAAAACAAAAGATTTTATTTTACTGTCATTTCTTTCTTTCTTTATGCTCTTCCTTTCTTTATGGAGATTCAAACTTTTGACATAATTATTTTCCCTCTGTCTGAAAACTATCTTTTAACATTTCTTGCAGGGAAGGTCTCTCTGTGAAGAATTTGGTCAGTTTCTATTTGTCTATAAGTCTTTATTTATCTTTCATTTTTGAAGGATATTTTTACTGCCTATAATTTTAGGTTGATTTTTTTTTTCATGGTAGCACTTCAAATATTTCACTCCACTCTTTTCTTGCTTGTGTGATTTCTGATGAGCAGTCTGTCATAATTCTTATTCTTGTTTATAAGTTAGGTGATTCTCTGTCCCTCTCTCTCTCTCTCTCTCTCTCAAAATTTTCTCATTATCTTTAGTTTCTGAAGTTTAAACATGATGTGCCATTATTACTGCAAAAATTTCTTCTGCTCCATTCTTTCTTTCTTTTCCTTTTGCATTCCAATTATGCATATGTTACATTTATAGAAATTATTCTAGAATTCTTCACTCATTTTCTGTTTTTTTTTCCTTCACTCATTTTCTTTTCATTTTAGTTTGGGGAGGTTTTATTCACTAATCTTTAAGCTCTGATTCTTTCCTCAGTTGTTTCTAGTCTACTGACGCGCCCATCAAATGTATTCCTCATTCCTGTTACAATGTTTTTGGTTTATAGTATTTCTTTTTGATTCTTTTTTTTAGTATTTCCATTTTTCTCCTTACATTACCTATTTGTTCTTGCATAATATATACGTTTTATCCATTAGATCCTTAGCAATTTAATCATAGTCATTTTAAATATCTTTATAATTTTAAATAAAGAAACATATTAATTTTAATATTAAGTTTCTGATAATTTTAACATTGTGTCATATCTGAGTCTGGTTCTGATGATTACTTTGTCTCTTCAGGCAGTGTTGGTTCTTGCCTTTAGGCATGGCTTATAATTTTTTGTTAAAATCTAGACATCTGTATCAGGTAATAAGAACTGAGATAAATAGGTCTTTAATGTGAGGGTTTTTGTTAACCTGGTTATAAGGAGGGCTATGTTTAATATTTGTTGTAGCTGTAGATGCAAATTCAAATTCAAATTCCTATAGTATCCTTGTTTTTATTTCCTCTAGACTTCGGGTTCCCCTAAATGCTTTTTCTTGAGTCTGTGTCTTGCACTTCTTTCTGCTATAATCCACTGTGTTTATAATGTAGCCCTGTGGTAGTGGTAATTTTTGTTGGATGGGGAACACTGTATAATCTTCCTATTAGAGCACACTCTTTTAATGGGCCTATGTCTCAAGGCTGTGTTCTCCACAATTGTCTCTTCAGTGGTATAACTTTTTTTCCCCTCCCTAGATCCCAAATTCCTTCCTTGGATACAGTGTTCTCAATCTATTTCCTTGAAAATCTGCCCCCTGTTGGATATTTTCCCCTCTTGGGTGAGACAGAGGCCTGGAGGGGACTGGAATAGAAGGAATGTTCTTCCCGGTATACAAGTATTTGCAAAGAATTTTCCCCTAGGGAGTGGGATGTTGTTACATAGAAGTCTTTGAGTATATTTCACAATCATTACTCCTCCCCTTTCCCTGCCAGAACAAGAAAATAGTCTTTCTCAAAACTTCACCCTGAGAACTGGGTGGGGTTCCTGGATATAAAGCCGGTGAATGCATGGGAGCTCCCCTCAGACAATAGTCTTCAGGAGTTTCTCACTCTCACACTTGTCCACACTCAGCCTCCTGCAGTTCATCAAATTTGCTATTTAAATGTTTCTATCAGGGATTCCCAAGAACACCTCCAGCTATAATAATGTAATAGAAGGACTCAGCATATTCTTATACAGCTATGATTTATTATAGTAAAGTGATACAAAACAAAATCATCAAAAAGAAAAGATGTATGGGTGAAGTTTGGAGGAAACCAGACACAAGCTTCCCAGAGTCTTCTCCCAAAGGAGACACACAAGATGCTTTTAATTCTTACAGCAATGAGTTGTGACAATGCATATTAAACATTGCCTACCAGGGAAGTTCATTAAAGACTCAGTGCCCAAAAATTTTATTTGGGTTACCCTCTGCCTAGCACATACCAAAATTCCAGTCTCCCAGAAGGAAAACAGGTGTCGGCACAAACCACGTGGTTTATAGAAACAGCCTAAGCGTAGTGAGCACTGTTATCAGTTCTGGAAATGGTGAGAACCCTCCTGAAATCCAAGTCCCCAGACACGAGCCAAGGGCTAACCTTGCATGCTGGTCTTTCCAAGGATAGCAATCTCAGGCCTGCTATGTTAACTTTTCTGCACAGTGTTCTTACCAGTTTATGATTCCATTGGTTTCTGCTTCGAGCAAGCAGATCTCAGTGGCTCTATCTCTCTAGATGTGCCTGTTTCTCCAGATTTCAAGGTAGTGGTTTACCCTGCAACCTCAGTTCTCTGAGGCATCTAAGAAAAGTCATTGCTTTTTAGTTTTTTCAGCTTTTTCTTGTTGCAATAATGGGAATGATGACTTCTAAGCTTTATATGTCAGAGCTGAAACCAGAAGTCTCAAGGAGTAATTTTCATACCACAAAATCTCATTTGGAAAATGAGCTATACGTATATGTATATATATATATATATATAAGCTAGTGTTGTGGTTGTAGTTAACAACAGACAGGTCTTTCTCTTCTCCCTGGAGAAAAAGAAAACAAAACAGAAAAATACAGAAAAGAATGTCCAGAGGATATGAGTGTGCATGTGTCTATGTCTACAGATGGCCAAATAGCAACACCCATCAATTCTCAGTAATCTTTTGAGGGTCTGGAATAATAATTCTCACTGTCTACATATTAAAATCCTATGGGGGGGATTTCTGTAGGATACTATTGTTTCAGCCCCATCCAAAACCAATTAAATAAAAATTTGGGGGGAACAATTAAATAAAAATTTTGGGGGAAAACCAATTAAATAAAAATTTTGGGGGAAAAAGCATTGTTTTTGTTTTGAAGACTCACATGTTTAAAAATGTGCAGCCGGACTAAAAACAACAACAATGAATCTGTCTTAGACGTGTTTCTTAAGATGGGCTCTGAATTTTACTGCTTAAAAAAGCACTCTCATTAAAAATGACAATTTTGGATATCTTCTTAGATAACTAATCCATAATTTTGAAAGTGAGGATGAAGGGCCAAATTTGAGAACCATGTTTTTAGGAATCCCTCTGGATATTATTATGTGTGTTCAAGTTTGAAAACCATTGATCTAATATTCTAAAGACATAGGTAGAAAAAAATTGTGAGTGATCCATCCATTACCTCCTTCATAGAAACTGTAAGATTTTAACCAGTTTAGCCATTAAAGGCTTTTAGGGAAACCACTCATATTCAGTGAAGGTGGAGACGTCCAAGAGTAGTCATAATAGCTGACAAAAGAAAGAATCAGGGAAGCTGAATCTTAATAGTGAAGGGAGAAAAACTTCTCAAGAATAAAACCAGTGATCTAAATTTGATCTCTTTCTCCCGGCTCAAGTTAGACTGCGAACTAGCAATGCCTGTCAGTTCAGCAAGGCTGGAGAGGGTATGTTGGCAATTTCTTTTCCTCAAGGCCACATTGAGTGGTGCAGAAAGGCAAATATCAAGCATGTGTCCCAAATAATAGTGATAATGTTCATCAAAGAAGAAAAGCAAGATCATTTGAGGTCATTAGCCAGGAGATCCAGAAGAAAGATAGTACCTGAGATGTAGCACCAACCAGTAGATGAAGAATAGGGACACAAATATCATCAATCTTGAGACGGCCTGAATCAACTCTTTAGAAAGGAGCTCCAAGCGTACATGAAGATTTCCACACCTAAAGCATGTGATGTAGGCAGATTAGGTACATGTATCTAGACAAGTAAAGTATATTGTCCCAACTCACTTTCAGGAAATAATCTTAAAGAAACAACATTTCAAGATATATACGTGTATATATACAAATACATATATCATAAAGTTATACATATATATGAATGCTGATTATAATTGTGGTAGTTTGTGCTATTGTCCCAAATTCTTCACCCCTCTCGGCTTCCATGCTTTTTTCCATGTTTTCTTGCAATTTCTCTTAACAAAGATTTGAGCTTGGCTATGTGATTTGGTTTGAACAATTGTTTATAGGCAGATGTAAAATCAACAAGGGTTTAGAACGTGCTTGCGTGGTGGGGCCGCCTCTGCTATTGCTGTGGAAGTTGCATGCCCCAGTTAGCCTAGTGGTTGAAGGAAGATGAGACACATGGAGAAAATACTGAATTGCAGATCTGCAAAGGGAACCAGAGGTCCCATGGCCAACTAATAGATGTATGAAAAGATTATTATTTTAAGCACTAAGTTTTGTAGTGGTTTGTTATTGCAGCATTATTTTAACATCTGACTGATATAATAGTATAATTCACAATATAAAAAATTCAGAAACAAATTAAATGTTCATCATTAAGATTGTCTAAGTAAAATATGGTATAGTCATGCAATGGATATGCTGCCACTAAAAACAACATAGAAGAATATTCGTTGGCATAGAAAATGCTCATAATGTAGTTGCTAAGTGAATAAATGGCCATAAAATACTGTGTATAGTATGCTTTTGGGGGATAGAAGATATGTGTAGATTTCTATCTGTATGTATATATACATTTACATATAAATTTAAAATTTTTCACAAGAAAGATTAAAAAGCTAAAGACTAAAATATTAAAAGTGGTTATTTCAGAATGTTGAAACAACATATTTTTTTACCTCTGTACTTTTCTATGTTTTCCAAATTTTAGAATTGTAAATAAGGGAAAGAGGAAGATTTAAAATAATGAAATCTTCCATACAGACAGCGGTAGATTTCTCTTCAGTATTTCAAAATTTGAGTTGGTCCCTCTGCATGCTAATACTGATGGGAAACATCTGAGAGAGCATCTGCACATCTCAGTATTTGTAAGATCTGAATGAATGAACATTTGAATAAGAATGAATAGTTTATGGGTCTCAATAAGTGTTTTCATCAGCCTAGTGTGTCATTTGTAATTTGTGTCAACTCTTCTTTCTTAATTCAGGGTGGAACTTTCTGCAAAGTAGAATTGTTGACACAATAGCACTTAGTGTCTATTTGGTGAGTGTGTGAGTGAGTGTTTGAAAGGCTGAGTCATTGATGGAATGAATGTCATATGGGTCAGAGATTATCAACCAAAACAATGGCTCTTGTCCAACCCCACTTGTCTGTGAGGGGACCAGGGGGCAGGCTGGCCCAGCTGCAAGTGGAGTTGAATCCATGTCCTGAAATATAAGGGATGGCTCTCCACAATATATCATGTGAGAGTCCCAGGAAACTGTTCCTGTTCACAAGCAACTAGTCTCTTTTAGAGTTAAGCCCTGTGTTTCAATAATACATTAACATGGGTAAATGACTTGAATGATACATCGGCAAGATCCTCTAAATCTTTGTGCCACCAGATAACAAGTGCCTTCAGATGCCTGAGCATGAATAGGTTTGGAAAAAGATTTGGAATGGGATCAATATCGTATGTCGTATAAAATAAACCAAATAACCCAAGAACTGACAACAAAGTCTTCCCGTCTCCCAAAGACTTGCCCACATTCTTACGAGGAGTGACCTGAGTTTCAGCTGCATGGTCAGTTTGACTCAGGACTTCAAAACAATCACAATCATATGGATTTTCTCTAGTAATGAGAATGTTAGCTACTGCTGATAAAAGAGACTGCTTCAGTGCAGCAGCATTCTGTAATAAATAGAGCATTTAGATGTTTTTGTAGATATTTAAGTTCCAATCCGCATCTCAGCTCTCCCTTGCTGTGTGGTTTGGGAATGCTATCGCATTTCTGAGGCTACCTGTGTGCGGTGCTGTGGAAAGTGCTGAAGGAGATAAAGCTGAAAGAGGCTAGTTGTTCTCCATAAGTGAGAGAACGCACTCATCTCCTCTGGCAAGTCAGTTAATTTATGAAAGCTCTTCTCTAAAAATGGGAATAATAGTACCTAGTTACTATGAAAATAAACAAGGCTAGTCATAGAAAGTGCCTGACATGGATGTCTCTTACATATTAACACTAAATAAATATTATTTTCCTCCATGCTTTTTTCTCTTTTAATCTTATCTTTCTCTGTCTCTACTCTATACCTCCTTATTCTTTCCTTATTACTTCCAGGTCACGTAGTAGGAATTACAGACTCAGAGTAAATATTTGGTAAGTGAAACTCACCTGTCAGGTGACAAGGATCCATCTGAACCACAATAGGAGGAGGGGAACTTGAAGAACTGTTGCTGCAAGTGGGTTGAATGGATGCTGAGATGCTTGAATGAACAAATTTAACTTACACATGGTTTCCTTTTATTACCAGCCTCAGATGCTTCCCATTCCTGCAGTCACAGCTCCTTAGGTAGTATACAGACAGGATGCATGGATTGGTTTGAAGGGAAGATTGTAAGAGCAATTTTAGCCTCAGGATACCAATCCATGGGCTCTCCTTTTTTAGAAAGGAAAAATTTCATAAAGATTTATGTAAGTCTTATCCAATATTATAATATCTTCTCTAGTCTTTTTCCAATTTGACTCTTTGCTATTACCTAAATGATCCATCCTTTCCATAATTAATAAAGGAGGCCAGAAAAGAGACTTTTCTTGTTTTCTTTTCTGTGTCTCATCTTCTTCTCTAACATCCCATCATCTATAGCATCACCAGCTTGAATCTGAGATGTAACTACTGCAGAGTACTTGGTGTCAGGGCTGTGTGTTTTGAATGTCTGAATGTCCTCCCCATGACTCATGGTATCCATTCAACATTTCAAATTACATACATTTTTCTTGGAGACAGGCATAAAATCCTGTAGACAAGGAATGTGGAAGAATACACACACACACACACACACACACACACACACACACCCAAGTTACCACGTGACTACAGAATCATGAACTCTAAGGGAAAGGTAATAGTTTCTACAGATTCCTGGCTAGAACCCACAGAAAAATGGAGAAAATGAACAGATGGTAAAACTTCTTAGCATTTCACTCAAATTCCATTAGACCTTTAATATCAACAAAGTATTCCCCCAAAAACTATTATGAAAGAGACTCACCTATCCCTGTTGTTCAAATATGACAGCTGAGGCTTCGAGAAGTTGAGTATCTTTCCCACCAAGATTCATTAAGGACTCAGCAGACTTGGCCTTTACTTGCAGTGGAGCAGTCATTAGCCTTGCAGCACACACCCATACACACACAAACTACAAACAAATTCACCTGGGTGAGACTATAATTTCTTATGAGACAGTGCCTACATGTCATTGATTCTATTAATTCAGTCTCCAAATCAACTCATTTTGTTAAAAAACAAGCTGTGAAATTGACTGAAACTTTCACTTTTCCATGAGTCTGATGACTGTGTACACAAAAGCATACATACCTATAATATATTCTTGTGTGGTCTCAGGTAGAACTAACAAGGAATAGGAAAGAGAGGCAAAGAAATAAACTAAAAAGTAAATGGAAGATGACCTTGAGGAATGAGTAAGAAAGGGGAGCAGAGAGGAATGACAGTCTACAAAGGACACAGCATAGCGGCATCTGAAACTGAGGTAGACAAGAGAAGGATAGTAGGGTAGCTCAATGAGAAGGCCAACACTGTTGGGGCACTTATTATGAAACAAGGATTGCTACAAGCTCATTATATGTATTAATTCATTTAACTCTCCCCAATCTGATGAAGTCAGGACTGTTATTATTATCCCATTTGTAAAGATGAGAAAACTGAGGCACAGATGGCTTAAGCAACTTGCCTCAGGTCATAAAATAGTAAGAGGTGAAAGGAGGCTGTGACCCCAGGAGGCACAGTGGGTGACCACAACCCCTACTCTTCACAGTGTCTGGGAAAGAACCCAGAGGGGTGCATGGCAGGCAAGGAACAACGTGAGACTGTAAATGAGAGTGCCCTTTAGTACCAAGCATGTGGTAGGTGCCCATTATATATCTCATATGTACTGAGGGGATTCAGGTGGTAAATAGTGGGAGGGGAAAATGTAGAAGTAGATTGAAAATGGGACCATCATAAAATAAAGGTGGGGAGTGAGAAAGTCAGGAGAGCAGAGAGAAAAATAAATTAGTAATTCAGGAAACAAAAGCCTTGGGTTTTACTGAAATGCCAGCCAGTCCCACATGGGCCAGAGCCAGTCTACCCTACGCCCATCCACAGGAGTGTCCACCGTCTCACAGGTGAGCCCCGCACAGGAGTGTGGTCGTTAGATTCTGGGGGTTGATCATGTCTGTGAAGAGCTGAGCACAATCTCCAGCAGAGAGCAGACCCTGGAGAAGTGTTAGCCCTTTATGCCAGGTGCTCACCACCTACTAAGCAGTAGAGACCTACTGTGGGTTAGGCGGTGGTGACACAAAAAAAGGGCCATGATACCTCCGGCTCTGGAGTCGGGTGGTTCAGCATTAGAATCCCAGGTCTGCCACTGACTGTTCATTGAATCTTTGTCAAGTTTCTTTACCTTCTGTCACATTTCTCTTTTTTCTGAAATGTGTCTAATAGATGTTAGCATAGTACCTGTGGCATTACGACGGCTCAAAAACTGTTAGCTATTGAAGCTACTTTGTCATTATCGTAGTATAAATATAATATAAAGTATTAATGCACAGCTCTCTCAGTAGATGGAGCTCACAGTATAATAGGGAGGAGAGACACGTAAACAAAGAGCCGCAATAGAGTGTGACAGATGCTCTGGTGAACACAGGCGCGAGCTTCAGAGGCAGGATGCACTCCTCCACCTGCAGATTAGAGACTCTGCCTCCTCTTTTTCAGGAAGCTGAACTTGGGGTATCAACAAGGTTGAGGTGACAATTCAGCCACCTCAGCAGAGCCTACGTGAGAGAAGATTCCACTGGAGAGTTCAAACTTGACTCTTAAAAACGTCCAAGGAAATGGCAAGGTTACATTGTATGTTTAAGCATAAATCTCCTTAGAAGCCTGGGAAATATTTCCGAAGTCCGCAATTCAGGCCGCATATCTGAAAACAAGCCTTTGTCAAGCAAAGAACTCCCTCACAAAGCGGTTCCTCACATTATTTGGCCTTCATTTGTCACACAGTAATTATCCTATTAATCCAAATTAAACCCTTATCTTGGGCTCTTCATCCAAAGTGTGAATATAGCAATTACTGGAGGGCTAAAGGGAGACTGATTTCAGAAACACGTTTTGTCATCAGAGCCAACACTGTGTTTTTGAGGACCAAGAAAGAAATACAATTTTAGCATACATAAGAACTAAGATGCAGGAGTGTATCTAAGAAATACGATAAATTATAGATTTTTAAAGATCTTCAAGTTCTTATGGTGATTTTTAGGGAGATTCTAAAAAGGCAAGCAGATTCAATTACTTGGTGCACCAGATCCCCTGGCACCTCATTCCAGAGACTTCTATTTAATTAATTAAAATTCCCTACAAAAGACAATCACTTAAGATGGGATCCTGTGACATAGATCCAAAGAGCAACAGCAGTGACGTCCAAATGTCACTGAGGAGCCCTGTGTGGACGCTTGGTAAGAATATCCTGGGGGCGTGAGAAGACAGATTCTTGAGCCCCACTTTGGAGGATTCTGTCCAGTAGGTCTGGAGTGTGGTTCCAAGGTCTGTAGGTTTCACAAAGCTCTGCAGGTGACTCTGAGAGCTAGGAGTGGAAACTATTGCCAAATGCCAAGTGCCAACCTTGCCTGGTGATGGGAATCACTTGGGCTGTTAGTTAAAAATGCAGATTTCCAGGCCACACCCCAGGCTCGCTGTATCTGAGTCCCTGAGATCTGGGCCCAGATACTCTCTTTTAATTGCCCACAGATCAGTCTTAGCTTCTGGCCTAGCGTGAACTTATGCATTAATGCTTTCATGTCGATAAATCAATTTTTTAACGTTATAGGTCACTTCACAAGTGGAGATGGTTATGAGTTTTAATTCAGTTCCTTGACCTACATGTCTTGTGACTCTGGACAGTTCCTTAACCACACAAAGTCTCAGGTGACTCATCTCTGAAATCACCACAGGTTATTGCCAATATTAAAAAGCAGAGATTATAAAATCCCTAGTAAACTGGCAGATAGTGGGTACTGAATATTTGTTTCTCCCCACCGTGACTTTATTTACCTCCTAATATGAACATAAATTCACAAATTAGAGGAGATCTAAAATAAGACATTTTGATCAAGGAATTATGATCAAAAGAAAAATAAGGTCACATCTCACTTTTGCTAAAAAATTAAAAATGAAAAATAATGATAACATCAATTTCAGTTGAGGTTGAAATGAAAGTGTTACACTCATACATTGCTACAGGCAATGTAAATTGGCAAGGTCTTTTGAAGATTTGATATGCTTTTAAAATTACAAAAATGCTCAGATTTTTTGACTTGGCCATTTCCCTCTCAGGAAGTTTCCTATAGAAATTGCCCCCAAAGGTGGAAAACACTATTTTCCTAAAGATCTTTATTTCAGCATTATTCAAAATAGCGGAGAAGTTTAAAACAACCTGAATGTCTAACAAGATAGTTAAGACAAGGTACATCCATTTGTATATAATATTATGGAGCCATTAAAAGTAAGAATTATGATTACAGAGCAATAAGGAAAAGTATCTGCATGTGACGTAAGTATGAAAAGCAGAGTATAAAATTATACAAAATCTATTCTATGATTACAAGTGTAAAATGTTTATGTATAGAAGACATGGAAAATGAATAATTAAGTTGCTATGGGACTAAGAGGTTGTGACTTTTTTTTTATTTAATATTGCTATTATTGTGACAGTACTGCTGTATGTTCCATGACTACTTTAAAATATTGCCCATCCTGTCTATTATTTAGAAGAAAAGGACAGCTCATAGGCTTTGTTACATCCACAGAGGGCTCTGATATAAAACCTTTGATTACCTCTGACAATTAAAGAATCTAATTTGTATTATACTGCCTCTCTGGTTAGTCACCAGGCCCTAAGCAGAAGGAGATCAGGATCCAGTGACAGGAAACCAAGAAGGGCAACATGACAAGGGGCATGGCAAGCTGCATGCAGAAAAATGAGCTAAGCCTAGAACAGACGCCCAAATACAGGATGGGAAAGGTGTATGGGTCAACAAGAGCTACACCCACAGGAGGTCAGAGATATGAACACTGTTTACAGGTTGGTTAGTTCATGTGACATGGAGAGATTCATTTGGCTCAAGAGTCCTGGAGCGAAATCAGCAGAAGTACAGTTTCATATGTATTTTAGAAAGAATCTGAGTCAGGAGCTGACACGGGCACCAGCTGGGCTGCCCCAGAGAAGAAGGGATTGATTCTCTTTTCCTTTGCTCGTTCTCTCCTCCCTATCCCTGATACGCTCCGAGGCCACGCCTGATTCCACGGGCATAGTTTGGATGCCATTAAGTAGTTGCTGCATTAGTTTGCTAGGGCTGCCATAACACGTGCCACAGGCTGGGTGGCTTAAACAACAGAAACTTTCTCACAGTTCTGGAGGCTAGAAGTCCACAATCAAGGGTTGGCAGCATTGGTTTCTTCTGAGGTCTCTCTCCTTGGTTTGTAGATGGCTATCTTCTCACCATGTCTTTCCATGGTCTTTCCTCTGTCTGTGCCTGTGTCCAAATTTCCTCTTCTTACAAGGACACTAGTCATATTGGATTTGGGTCCACCCCAATCACTTCATTTTGACTAAATCACTTATTAAGTGATTATATAAGACAGATCTAATCTCCAAATATAGTCACAATATGAGGTACTAGGGATTAGGGCTTTAATATATGAATTTTTGGGGGACACAATTCAGCCTATAGCAGTTGCCATGCTTTAGCTCAGAACATGAAGAGAGTCACTTGGAAAACCGGGTGACAGACATGTCATGTGACACAACATATGTGTGGGCAGAGAACCTCTGTGGGTTGGGGAGAATCTTGAAGTTTATTGTCCTAATTCCTCATTTTTTAGAACAAGGTGAAGCTCAGGTGGATTAAGTGGACTTCCTAGGACTACGGAAGGCAAGTTCGCAGCCAACATTTTGAGTCTCATGGTCTGAGACAGCATGCAAGTCATCACTCCTTTCCTCCTTCTCGCTCCTGGACTTTCCCTCCTTCTCTTGAAGTAGTCCCGGTTAATTGTATCCAGATGTGGGTCCACATAGGTAGGAGCCCCAGTACAGAAGGCTTCTGATGAAGGTGTCAGAGGCCATACAAGCCCACTCCCACCTCCTTGAGTGAGGATCTGTCAGATCTCATTGCAGGATGAGGACAAAAGGACTCCATCATATTCCAGCTGAGGACTTTCATCTACAGATCCTGGTGCAGGTAGAGTGTGGGGAGTGGTTCTCCTTAGAGAGCTCCACTTCTCCAGGGAAGAGGAAAACCTAGGCCAAGATGACCCCTGACCCTGGGAAGCAGTCAGGCTTTTAGTCTCTCTGAGCCTCCTCCCTTTTTGACCTCATCTCCTACCCTCTCCCCCAGCTTACTCAGCTCCTCCTTGCTGTCCCTTAAACATAGCACGTGTCCTTAGTCTGTCTGAGGACGTTTGCAGTGTGCTATGGTCTGAACGTTTGTGTCCCCTCAAAATTCATATGTTGAAATCCTAACCCCAAAATTGATGGTATTAGGAGATGGGGCCTTTGGGAGGTGACTGGGTCATGAGGTTGGAGCCCCCATCAGTGGGATTAGTGCCTTATAAAAGAGGCTCTAGACGGATCCCTAACCCTTCTACTATGTGAGGATACAATGAGAAGTCTGCAACCTGGAAGAGGAACCCCACCCAACCAGGCTGGCACCCTGATCTTGGACTTCCAGCCTCCAGAACCGTGAGAAATAAATTTTTGCTGTTTATAAGCTACCCACTCTGTGGTGTTTTGCCATGGAGCCTGAGTGGACTGAGACACAGTGGCCACTCCCTCTGTCTGTGAGGCCTGCCTTGATCATCCTGTTTTAAATCGTAAGACAGTAGACCACACAATCCTACACCTCTGATCACCAATACTTTTTCTACTTTTCTACAGCAATTATTGCATTCTAATATATTCTAAAATTTATTTATTTATTAGGTTTTCGTTTATTGTCTGTCACCTCACTAAAATAAACACAGACAATGTTTTTTATGCATATCAAATTCCAAGAACAAAGTAGGCACTCAGAAATATTTGTTGAATGAATGATTGCATGGATATCTACCAGACCAAAGTCTGGGGCAACTAAGCACCCTTTGCTCCAGGCAGCTTTAGTTCCCCAAGAAGTGAGGATCAGAGATTGAGAGAGAGAAGGATGTTGCCTAGTTCTCTGTGTATTATTTGGAAAAGCATAACAATTTCAACTCTTATTATACAATAATGGAGTAAGGATCTTACATTTACTGAACATCTATTTGGCTCCTGTCAATTCCACATGTTACATCACACAGTAACTCCATTTTTCAGATACAAAAACTCAAGTTCAGAAAAAAATAGGTTGCTGGCTTAAGGTCACATAGTAAGAAGACTCTAATTATCCATCAAATTCAGAACAATCTGGATTCCATGTTCAAATACTTTTCCTTCACCATCATTACAGTCCTTCATTTGGTGACACACCAGGATGCTGACACTCCCTCTTCCTCATCTTCCTAGAGGAGAGGCAGCATTTTGAGTCAGGGAAAATTAACTCTCTAAAGATGCTGGGTGAGACATTGCCTGGTCCCAACTTTACGGCCCTCTAAATATCAAATCAATGTCCCCTCTCGCTCAGTGGATCCCCATGTCAATATTGAAATACATATGCATGTTTATTAATTTTGGGGTGTGTCCCCCAGCATTTATTACATTTATTTATTATAATTATTATTATAAGAGTTAAAGTACTGCCTTATATTACCGGAAAATTTTATAAAGAGGAAAAGATCCAACATTTTTTTAAGAGCATCTCTCCGACTTCTTTATCTTTCTATATTCTTTCTTAAGTGGGAGAAAAATGGATGGAGTTACAAATAGCTTGCTCAAAATTTCTTAGTAAACCGAGGTAATGAGCTGCCCATGTGAATCGTTCATCACTGTGTGGGTCTGATCAGTCAACGTGCTGATCACCGGAGATCTGTGCAGCAGGGCTGGGGCTCATTCCGTTGTTGAGTCACAAGTATCTGCAGCAGGTGTAAACATTCACATCACATACATAGAGTGGTTAAAAATGCATATATTTTTTTTCTAAAGTAGGATTTAATATCTGTTTTAAGCCTCCATTTTGACAGATACAAGCATTTAATCTCCCTGGTTTAAGGGATCTCTTATCACCTGAGCTGTGTTTCCCTTCTTGTGGAGGAGCAGTCAATAGGTGCCAAGCTTTGCTGGGAATGGAGGTGAAATAGTTGTCTTATCATCAATCCCTGTAGATTGTTGCTCCTCAATCTGGAAACTTGCAGCAAGGCCTCTTCATGTTCACCGCCTTCCTCCTCCGTGTTGTCATCCTCTCTTCTTGGAATCCCAGAGAGCATTCTGCTGCCACTGTGTGCTTGGGGACACCAAGAACTCTCCCTTCCCATTAGATGCTCTTGGAAATCTGAAGCAACTCAGAGGCCAAGCCCAGGTCTTCTCTCTCAAACCTATGGGGTGCTAAGTCTCAGTCTAGAATCCAGGATACGGGGAGCTTTATCCAAGACTCATGAGCAGCTAAGTTCCCCCTTTGGTCTCCAGACTCTCTCTTCTCCACACAGCCCCTGGACTTTCTACCTAATATGAGAACAAGTCTGCTTGGCTCTTTATCTCTTCACAATCAATTGCTGATAGCCTGAGGTTTATGCCCCCAATTCTTTGTAGCTTAGGACTTTGAAGATAAAACCTTATGTTTTCCAACTCCCAAAGCATTCCCCTTCAAAATTCATCTGAAACTCAAAAGCCTAGAATTGACTCCTCTATTTTCTGGGTTCTACTGTAACAACTCTAACCCAAGGCAGTGGATCCTTCAGAGTCTATTTTGAAGGAGAAGAGCCATGAGGTTAAGAAAAAATGGCAGAAAGGAAAGCACACTATCAAAATAATACACTGCTAGATACCTTAACCAATGAGGAAAATATGTGTTCAAATGCATCTAAAACCCTGAGAACCTTGCTAATTGTGAACTATTAGGCATCATCTCTGCTGCAGAGGACAGAGAAATAAGGCGAATCCTGAGAATCTTCAGATGTAATTCAGTTGCTCACCTTCTTGCTTCCCGGCACGTTTGTGTCTCTCAAAGACTGGAAGCTCTATTTTTATTTTCATCATTTTTCCAACTAACCCGTCAGCTATTATCCACTCTAGTCTAGTGCTTCTCAAACTCTAACATGCATGCAAGACGCTTGGCGATTTTGTCAAAATACAGATTCAGATTCGGCAGGTCTGGGCTGAAGCCTGAGATTCTGCACTTCTAAAGAGCTCCCAGGGTCTGCTGAGGGTGCTGATCCGTGGACCACACTTTGAGTACGAGGTAGTGGCTTCATTCCACCTGCAACTTCTCCATATGCACACTGTATTCCAAGCACGCTAACACTAGTAATTTTTTATTTTTATGTTTTGTCCATACTGTTTGTTCTCTGTCTAGAACTACCTCGATTAGCTGCTTGTTTAGATCTTTGTATTCGTCCGTGCTCAGGTCAAGTTCCCTGATGTCTCGCATCATCCGTCTCCTGTCCAGGGGGTTTTGATACGACTGACAGTCATAATGCATCACACAGCACTCTAATTTTAGTTTGCTTTTTTGTTTTTCATCTACACCATATTATGAGCTCATTAAATGCAAGAATTATTTGTCTCTTTTCTCATTACCTAATACAGTGTGTGGTCTCAGTCAGATAACACAGACCACTTGAACGAATAAATGACTACATGAATAGAACTTAAAGTCTGACAGGTGGGCAAAAGTACGAATTACATGAACTATATGCAGGTATATGCAGAGGGGAAAACATCCACCAATCTCATATCCTGACAAGAACAGATCAAGGCTGTGCGTAGGTCCCCAGACCTGTGGCAGAAGAGGGGCCAAAGACCATCATGAAATTTCATTCTGTCACTAACAGGATAAATTAAGTACTTGGACTATGTGCATAAAATGATGCACCTTGTACCTCCAGCGTTCTGTCGGGGGCAACAAGGAAGAGGTGAAGACGAAGAATTTCCTGCTCTCCAAGACCCCAGGCGGAACCTCACTGCATAGTACAGATCACAAGGGGAGGCCCATGGTGATTATTACCTTTTGAAGATGGTGGATTCATTTCTGCAAAAGCCAGTTCCAGGTTTGTTCCCGTTAATGCCCTGCTTGATGAGAACGGCGGGGTGTTCTGCTAATGGGTTCTGGTTGCTTGTGGGCTGATGTGAAATGTATGTGATAATTAGCTAACTAAATTAGTTCTGTTCTCATTATTTTTTATATAAAATGGTTTTGTAGCGATGGCTTTTTTACAATGATTTCGGATCTAATTTCTCATTATCACCATTGAAAACAAAAGCCAGTAACATTTTCCTCCCCTTTCTCTGGGCTCTCTCTCCCACTCACCACTCTGCGCACCTTCCAAACCTGCCCGTGTAAGACGTGGTACATGCGTTAAGCACTAAAATTCAGGGGATGCCTCCTTCTTCTGTCTTCTCTTTTGGATCACAGCACTACCATCATTGTTGGATTTCCTCTTGAATATTTACAGATTGGTGGAGATTTTTTTTCATAGCTCTAAATGCAGAGAGAAATACAAGCAATTTACCCAGAGCTTTCTGCTACTACAAGCGCAAGAACTTTCCACTCCACCATGTTTACATCCTAGATGTATGACATGAGACACTCTGGGACTTTGCCCATCTGTTCTAAGCCTCCGCCACCTGGTGATTGTGCAGAAATAGCAGAATGTGGCTTTTTGTCCTGGCATGGCCATTAGGCTTTAGGGCGTTACAGATCCCTGCATATCCACCCTGCTCTGCAGAGCTCCCTGTAGGAGTTTTCATAGTGCTTTGTGTTGAGTTGTTTTAAATTAGTTGAATTTGCATCTCCTTCCTAGAGATGTTTTTGTTGTTGTTGAACAAATCAATACTGGGCAGTATTATATGTGGGGAAATTCCTAGATAATCATGAATTTGATTACATGAGACTTTACCTATCTGCATCCTAGTTACTTTTTCAGCAAAATAAGACATTCTCTAGGGTCCATGTACCCGAAATGTGAAAAAGTGGATATTGGTGTATGGTATATCAAGATTCAATTCTCACACTAACTAGGTTACTGTGGTATAACTTTTTAAAGATGACTATAGATCCTTTGACATTCTTTCCAATGACGAGTGAGGTCTAATTTCCTCTCCTTTAATTTGGGCTGGCCTTAGTGACCAACCTTACCAAAAGAAGTGACATTCTGAGACTTCTGAGGGCAAAGCATAAGAAACCTTGCAGCTCAGGCATCTTGGCCTGCTCATTGCTCTGTCTGGAGGATGCCAGTCACCATATAAAGAGTCTGACAGCCCTCTCATTGCCATACCAGGAGGAAGCCCAGGCTCACCATGTTAACAGGTCACATGGAGAGAAAGAGAGAGACACTCAGCCAGGCCCTTGCTGATCAAGTCTTCTCAGTTCTGACACTAGACATGTGACCAAAGATGTGCTATCTTTGATGTCCAGCTCAGTAGAGTTTTCAGATGACTTTAGCCACAGATAAGCATTAGAAAGCCTGAGCAAGAACCATCCAGCTGAGCCCAGTCACCCCACAAAGCCATGAGAGATCACAGTAAAGTATTGTTTTAAGCCACTAAATTCTAGACGATTTGTTCAGCAGCAATAGGTAGCTAGAATTTTGGAGCGAGCTTCTCGGTTTCCTCATCTATAAAACCAAAATACAACACCTATCTCATGTGAATAGTGAGAGGATTTAATTATAAATAGGCAAATCTTTTAGCACATTACCTGCCAAGGGGAAATTCTTAATAAGTTACTTCCCCTTCTCCTCCAGTTCCAACAATCTATAAATTTGTGATTAATTTATTGTAGGTCTATATTTGACTTCCTTGTTCACCTGTCTGAAACATCCTTAGAAAATGGAAGCACTTAAAATCATACATTTATTTCATCAGTCACTACTTTCAATAACAGCTAAATCTTAGCCATCCAGAAACACCAAAAAATGAATAATCTAGATAATTAAGTTTACAAGAGCTCAGTGTACATTTTTGTAATTTTCAAGTTTTTTTATATCTTTCTAATTTAGACGTAAGTCTTTTTAACATCTATCATACTTTTTTCATGCTATTGAGGCACAATATACTGAACATTAAATAAATGTTTACTGATCACTCAGTTGTTATAAAAACTAGTTACTGTTCTCATTGTCATATAGTTATTACACCTCAATTTACCCATACACTACAGGTCCCTGGTTGCTGTTGAGTGAATTCAAGTCTCCACCCCCTTTCTGTTAATAGGTCAGCTGTCACTTCTTAGAACTGACAGTATAATTGTTTCTAGGAAACTTCTCTGGAAATACCTGGGCCACTAGCCAGACTGTAGATGTCTGCCCTTAGGTCAGATGCTCATCCCTGGTCCTGTCAACTGTGGCAGGTTTGGGTGACATGACATAAAACATAATGACCTAGTGGGGAAGAATTCTATAGAAATGGCGAGACAGTCTCCCAAAAGCCCTGGGAAGCACCCACCAATATCTAGACCACCGGAGGGTTAGTGGAAGTCTGCCTAATCTCTAATAAGCTGCAGCCATTCCCAACAGCATTACTCTTCCTGTCCTCATACTAACCCAGCCCGTAAGCCTTCATTTCCTGCTTTGCTGTCTGCGTCTCCTAATGGTATGGGAGCTCTTACTGGAACCTCAAAACATTTGACTGGGGCCTTGAAAGTATTTCAAACCCTTGCCAATCCCAGCCTCTTCTCTTTGGAGTCTGGACTTCATCCAACCAGCTGCTGTCTGGGTCCTTAATTCACATACGAAATATGTCTAGAACCAAAACACCACTATCGTTGAGTATTAACACTCCCTAGAAACTATAAGGAAAAAGAAACAAGAGTACATCAGTGCAATTCAAAAGGAGCCAAATGTCATCTCCCTCTGGGCAGCACTGCACATTTATTATCATTACCCTAATAATCCTAATAATGATTTCTAATATTCAGAGAATAGCTCAATATGTTCCATTCATGACATTAAACTTAATGTTATGAGCTTGATACAAATATTATGTACATCGCATGGAGAGGGAATGGAGGGCAGAGAGCTTGAGAGAATTGCCCAAAGCAACACGGTGAGTGAGGAGAGCCAGGATTGAAACCCTGGCAGGCTGACAACAGTGTTTGCTCCTTTAACCACCGAACTACAGAGCCTCGCAAGGTCTGACCGCAAGCCTGGCCCTGCCAGCCTTCCGTCTCTTTCTCTTACAGCTCAATGTTGACTGCCTAATGCATCATGGCTCAGGCTGTGTGTGTTGTCACAATGTCTAGCAGCCATTTTGGATGTCTTCAGACCCTGTGTCAGCATAATGAGAGAAACAGTGAAGATACTCAAAAAATTAGCAACTCTGACAAAATGAGATCAGTTACATTTCTCCTGTCTAACATTGGCTTGTTGACAGGATTTTAATTTTAATTATGCCTTAAAGTATTATATTCTTGGGCACATACCTCAATAATTATACATTACTTGTCTACATTTTTCTGGTTCTGCCCTACTTTTAATTCCTGAAGGGAAATAGTATAAGTATTTGTGACAATTACCAGGAAACACAACATTGTGTCTTCTTCTCACCCACAGATCCTTCTCATCTTTCATTCTGCTTAAAATTAAGTGAGAATGATTTGATAAATTAGAAAATTCCATAAATATCATTCAGACATACTGTTTTTATAGTTAACAATTTCTATTTACTTTTTCTTTACCTACTTTTTAAACAACAGCTCTTCACCAAGGCCTTAACTAAACTTTAGTTGTTCAAAAGTCTGTTTTTCCTCTCATTAATACGGGAGTTAAAAATTCTACTAGACATTTTATTTTTAGTCCTCGTCCATCTTTCACCTCAGTAATGAACAGGCCGACTGGCCTATATCTCTAGTCTTCATTCCTTGAAGCTGTGGGTAACTTAGCTTCTCAGGGGATTCAAATGGTTCCCCTGGAGAATGTAGGTTGGTTTTTTGTTGCACATATGACATTTTTAGAAACTCTGATCAAGTAACTTTGTTATACAAATAGAAATAGAAAGATCAAAATGTAGATGCCCTTAACCATGTGAGTTTAGAGATAAGGATCTTCTAATTTTGTTTTATCCTGTGATCTCCTAAAAATGACAAACAATAGAATGACTATGTTGGTTTTGAACTTCAGAAACTCTAATTAAGGTAATTAAAAAATCGCCCTATAACAACGAATTCTACCCCAAGACTACTACAGAGATTACAGACAGAAGCAAGTTGAAGGTTTTTTAAAAATGCTGTTTATTTCTTTCCTCATACCTCCATTATCCAGAGGAAAAACAATAAATAGCAACTATAATGAGAAACAAGGAGGTGGAGAGAGAGGACGAGTGATATATATTTTTTTTCTTTTTTTTTTTAAACCCTAGGCTCTAAAAAGAAGAGGCCCGATTGAGGATGTGACAAACACAAATTTTTTTCTGAGACGCGAAGACTGTGAGGCTATTTCTCATTGAATTCTTAAATGGAAGTAGTCAGGAAAGAAATCCATTTTGAAGTGGGAATACTCAGGAATTTTAATCTTTTCATTTGGATGTAGTCTGACGGGCCAAAACCAGAACCATTAATCTCAACTGTTGTATCTTACCCAGATGGAAGCCTGTTCTTGCCCATATGTCTGTGGTTTCTCTGTACTTTGGTCCTTCTGATTGGAGATGGTTTTACTTAACATTATAGATAGGCACTTAAGACTAGACTACATCCTCACCCTAACTAACTCCATCTTAATTGGGTCCAAGGAGGCTCTTCAGCATCGACTAATAATCTTCTCTCCAGTTACTAGCTAGGGAGGTGCAGCCTGGTTCCCTCCATTTCCTTCTGCTGATCAGATATATTCCATACATTTGTGTACCTTTCAACAGCAGTCCAAGTTAATTACATTTGACCATTTTGTAAGCCATGACAACGAAAGGCCATTCTTTACTTTAACCTTTAGTGTTTCCTATGTTCTCAATATTTGGTCTGCATTAGCTGGGTCAGCCTGGAGTAAGAAAGGCTGGAGGACTTCAGAACAATCCTCTCCCTAGGCCAACCTTCCCGGGAAGAGTTTCGAATACATTTCCATGGGATGTCTTGGGAGTGATAAGTGAAGAGAATGTTATAGAAAGCCAGCAGGAGGGCAGAACAATCCACAGATGGAAGTAGTTGTTCCAGAGGACCATCAGGAGACAGAGCTCATACTGAACTAAGGCCATGACAGTCTACATCCATATATGTGAAGAACCATGGGATTCTATTCCAAGAAAGAAAAGTGGGAGTCAAGTGGGTATTTGTTGATAAGACAGGCTTAATGGGGCCTTGCTCCCAATACATACTATGAGGCCAGTATTATCCTGATACCAGAACCAAACAAAGACATCACAAGAAAATTAAAGATCAACATCCCTTATGAATATGGGCCCCCAAATCTTCGACAAAATTCTAGTAAAATGAATCCAGCAACATGTTAAAAGGATTATATACCATGACCAAGTAGGATTTATCCCAGGATTATAAAGTTGGTTTAACATAGGAAAATCAATGAAAGTGATACTCTATGTACTAATAAAGGACAAAAACTACGTTATCATATCAATGGATGGAGAAAAAGATCATTTGACCAAATCTAGTATGCTTTCATGATAAAAATGGCCGATAAACTACAAATAGAAGGGAAATGCCTCAAACTGATAAAAGCCGTCTGTGAAAAATCCACAGCTAACGTTGTACTTAATGGTGAGAAGCAGGATGCTTTACAACTAAGATTGTGAACAAGGCGAAGACGTCCCCTCTCACCACTCCTATTCAACACTGGAGATTCTTGCCAGGATCATTAGACAAGAAAAATAAAGGCATCCGGATTGGAAAGGAAGAAGGAAAATTATCACTATTTACAGATGAGACGATCATCTCTATAAAAAATCCACAGAAACACTATTGGAAGTAATAAGTTCAGCAAAGTTACAGGATAAGCTATCAATATACAAAATCTTTACACTGTAGCAATAAACAATCTGAAAAGGAAATTAAAAAGCAATTATATTTATAATAATATCAAAAATAATAAAATTCTTACAAATAAATTTAACTAAAGAAATGTAAGAATTGTACACTGAAAACTGCAAAACATTATTAAGAAATTAAGGAAGAACTAAATAAATGGAAAGTCACCCTTTATCATTGATCAGAAGACTTAATATTGTAAAAATGGCAATATACTGAAATTGAACTACAAATTCAATGAAATTCATATCAAAATCTCAGCTGCATTTTTTTCCCTGGAATTGACAAGCTGATCATAAAATTCACATGGAAATGAAAGGGGCTCAAAATAGACAAATCAATCTTGAAGTAGAAGAACAAAACTGAAAGACTTCAATCCTCGATTTCAAAATTTACTGCAAAGCTAAAATAATCACTCCGTAAAGTATTCATACTGGCCCATGGATAGACTTATAGACTAATAAATAGAATTGAAAGTCCAGAAATAAACTATTATATTTATGGTCAAATAGTTTTCCACAAGTGTGCCAGGATAATTAAATGGAGGAAAGAACGGCCTTTCCAAAAAGTATCACTGAGACAACTGTATATACACATGGAAAAGGAGAAAGTCGGACCTCTTCCTCACATCATATGCAAAAATTAACTCAAAATGGATTAAAGACTTATATGTAAAGCTACAACTACGAAACTCTTAGAAGAAAACATAAGGGTAAATCTTCATAATATTGAATTAGACAATAGTTGCTTAGGAGTTAATCCAAAATCACAAGTGACAAAAGAAAAAAAAATAGATACATTGGATTTAATCAAAATTAAAAACTTTTGTGCTTCAAGGACACCATCATGAAAGTGAAAAGATGACTCACAGAAATGGAAGAAAATATTTGAAAATTATATAATTGATAAGAAACTTGTATATAGAATTTATAAAGAACTCTTACAACTACACAGTACATAGACACATCTTCATAGAAGTTATACAAAGTTATATAAAGGACCAATAATATTGATCCTCAATAAAACTACTGAAGTATGTGTGTAGGGACCTCAATCCTACAACCACAAGGAACTGAATTCTGCCAACAACTTGAATGAACAAGGAAGCAAATTCTTCCCCCAAAACTCCCTATAAGTGCCTAACTTTGTTGACACCACGATTTTGGCCTTGTGGGACCCTAAGCAAAGAACCCAGCTGAGCCTACCCAGACTTCTGCCCTACAGAACTGTGAGACAATAAATGGGAGCTGTTTTAAGTGGCGACATTTATGGTAATTTGTTATATAGCAATAGAAGACTAATGTAAGTTTTTTACATCTTACATCTTACATCTTCCCGAGATCACACATCCTCTTCAATCTATCAATTCCCCCTTCTTCATAGAAAACATTCTCTAAAGAATTTTTAATGTTCGCTATCCTCATTTCCTTATCTCCTGCTCACTCCTCAACACACTTTAATCTGCCTTCTGAGCCTAACCTTCCATTAAAAAGGTATTTCTACTCTCACCAAAAACCTCTACAGTGCTAAATCTAGGGGGCATTTTAAAGTACTCATCTTTCCTGATCTTTTAGCAGCACTTAACCCAGTTAATCCTTCTCTTTTTCTTAAAACTCTCTTGCGTTGGCTTCTGTGATAGACCAGATCTTCTCTGGCTGCTCCTGTCCCTAGCTGTTTGCATGTTTAACCTCTTCTACTCAGGAATTAGTTGTTGATGTCCTTCAAAATTTGACCTTAGACTCCCTTCTCTTCTTGCTCTGTTCCTTAAAAGAATTAGTAAACATGTGGCTTGCCTACTGTTCTAAGGGCTTACATACTTAACTCACTCAATAGCCACAGTAACCCATGAGAGAGTTCAGACAAACCTAATGAGGCCCAAGACCACATACTAGTTCATTAGCTGTTCTGGGTTTCTAGTCCAGGCCGTCCAGAGGCTGGTGAAACCACTATAATATATTAGCTCCAGGCGGTCTCATCTACACCCCTGACTTCACATGGCATCTATTGACTGATAACTCCCAGTCTTTTATCTGCAACTCTGATCTCTCCTTTTAACTTGAAAACTATATCCTCAATGGCCTTTTTGACACATAAAAAAACTCACCACGTATTCTTTCCTCAATCTTACCTGTTAGTGAATGGCAACACCATCTATCAATGGTGTGAGAAACCCAGTTGTGGTCTTTCAGATCTTCTGCCCTTTACCTTGGATATCTCAGAGGCAGCTCAAACGCACAGGACCAAAGCTTATCTTGTCCCCCAACCTTCCCATACTAGGTATCTATTAGAGTGTGACAAACCACTGCAAAGTTAGGCTAGATCAGCAATTTATTATTTCCATGGATGTGTGGGTAGATTGAGAGGTTCCTCCTCTGGTTCACTGGGGTTATTCAGCTGGAGGGCCAGCAGTCTGAAAAATTCAAGACGATCCCATGCATGTGTGTGGTAGTTAGTGCTGGCTGTTTGTTGAGTTGCTAGGGTTTGCTTGGTTTTTTTGTTTGTTTGTTTTTCAAATGTGGCCTTTTGTCCTCCTGTGGGTTAGACCAGATTTCAAACATTTCAAGGGAGAGAAAGCAGAACCTGTAAGATCTCTTAAGGTCTAGTTTCAGAAGTATTATAATGCCAATTCCAACACATTCTATTAGTCATGTAGGTCCTGAGATCAATCCGGATCCAAGGAGTGGGGAAATAGATGCTACCTCTCAACGGGAGACGTGATAAAATCATATTACAAAGGAGCGTGCATACCAGGATGGAAGGATTTTTGTGACCATAATTTGCAAACCCCTAAAACCACCCTCATTTAAAACAAACAAACAAACAAACAAGCCACCTAGTCTTTCTTGAACCTTCCTTCTCTGTGAACGGCACCACTATCCATCTATTCTGCAAGAAATCTAGTTGTGATCTTTCTAATCTTCCCGTCCTTACCCACACATCTAGTCAATTTCCAAACTTGATGTTCACACTTAAATGTCTTTTTTCTCATCTGCATAACCACTTGTCTAGTCCAAACTACCATCATCTTTGCTTGGAATATTGAGATAAACTTATACTTTTGTGTCCCTCTAGTGTACCCTGCCTTGCAGCTAGATATGTAACTCAAAATGATAATCTGTTCATGGCACCATCAGACCTCAATCCAGTAGTTAAATCATCATCATCATCATCATCACCACCATCATCCCCAAATTCTTACCATGATCTGAAAAGCAATATAATTTGGCCTCTTTTTACTTCTATGGTTTCTTCAAGCCCAGGACCTTTGCACATGCTATTTTTTCCAAGTGAAATGCTCATCTCCTCCCTTTCACTTGGCTAACCCATAGCCATTCATCAGGTTTTATCTCAAATGTCACTTCCTATAAAAACCTTTCTATGACTCCCAGACTAAGTGAATTTCTTTTATATTTTCTTATATCACCAGAAGCTTATTATTCACAACACTTAGAAGAGTTGTTATTTTACAAATAGTTTCACTCCTTTGATTAACAACTCTCTCTGTGCTTAAATGGCAAATTCCATAAGGGCAGAGTCCAAGCAAGTTTTTATATCTTATGCCCAGAGCAGTGTCTGGGACAAAGTAAGCATGCAATAATAATTTGTTAAATACAGACCTTTGTTTATATCCTAGTTCTCCACTTACTAGCAATCTAACTTGAAGCAAGTAATTCTCCTAGCCTAGAATTCCTTATCTGTAAAAAAATGGGTAACAATATTCCTAATAATGCCGTTTTTCTGTAAGGATTAAAAGATAATATAGTTAAAGTGCTTCTAGTGCAGTGCCTGGAATACAGCAAATGCTTAGTGTGCTGGCAACATATAGTATGCATATGGGCTTCATCTTAGAAGGAAGATCTAGAGAAGAACGTGATTTGCCCAACATCACATAGCTTATGGCAGAGCCTGGATCGTGTTTCTCCCATATCAGAGCATTCATTGCCTCATTGCTCATCTGAGTAACATCCTCAAATTTCCATATTGATAAGATTGTGCTGGCTACAATGTGTGTGTGTGTGTGTGTGTGTGTTTGTGTGTGTGTGTGTGTGTGTGTTGGGCACAGCCATCTTTCCTTTCTGAAACTACAACTTTAATAGCACTTTCCCATGTTAGTGGAGTCTGATATCCACCATCCCACAACCCCCAATGTAAAGTAGGAAAACATCACACAATTCAAATATATTCATTTGTAAAGTGTGTGTCTGTGTGTGTCGGGGGGTGGTGGTGGCATTCTAATTCTAAACTCACTGTGTTGCTCCTTAAATCAAGTCAGATGATGCACATTGATTTGCTTCTGCATATTATAAAACACTGTCTATGTGTCCTCATTATTCTATCAAGAGAGTCAAGCCTCTTTGGTAAGAGGTGTTGCTTCTGCAGGGACACCTGTGTACAGTGGTTTACTCACCTGCCTGTTTTCTCTCCCTTCACAACAAGGGCTTCTGAACTCAGGGTTGTTTTACAGGAATCTGAAATAATCAGAAAGCAACCAGAGAGAGGTCCACGGGGAGCAGCCTTGGCTGGGAGGCAGCGAGTCCGTAATTCACAATTCCTAGTTCCTGTGACAAAAGCAGCTGCCTGACTGACAGCCTGGGAAGAAGCCTTTTTCAGGCTTCTTCCTGGGCTTCACACATCACATTGACTTCTGTCCTCTACCTGTAAAAGAAGGGAGAGGAATATCTGGTCTGAGTTGCAGAAGGAGTTTTGGAAAGCTTTTCCACCGGGTGTCAATAGCTGCCCACAATTACAGTTATCCATCGTGGTATCTTCTTAACCGAGCAGAGCCAGAGAGCCAATTCTAATTTCTTTGCCCAAGTAGGATTTTCTCTCCCAGGTCTGACTTTTGCTCTCTCACTCTATTTTTAAAGGGAAAGAAGCTTTGTTACCTAAGTAAACCAAGGGTCAGGGTTATGGACTGAATGTTTGTGCCTGCCCCCACCACCACCACCAAATTCATATGTTGGAGCCCTAACCTCCAGTGGGATGGTATTTGGAGACAGAGCCTCTGGGAGGAAATTAGGGTTAGAGGAGGTCATGAAAGTGTGGCCTCATGGTGAGATTAGTACCTTTATAAGACGAGACACCAGAGAGAGAGAGCGATCTCTCTCCACAAGCATTCACAGAGGAAAGGCCATGTGAGGACACACCAAGATGGTGGCCGCCTAGGAGTGAAGAGAAGAGGCTCAGAGTGAAACCTACTTTGCTGACGTCTTGATCTTGAACTTCCAGCCTCTAGAACTGTCAGAAATAAATTTCCTCTGTTAAAGCTCCCCAGTCTATAGTATTCTGTTATGGCAGCCCAAGTTGACTAAGACAGTCAGAGACCATCGTTCAATGAAAGAGATAAGAAATGGCTTCACTTTTATGACCTCAGAGGAAGCTGTGGCTACTTGGTGAATCAGGTAAAATGTCCTTTCATTTATCACCTACGGAGAGTGGGTAGGGCCTGAAGGACAGGTGTTTGTTAGTTAGCACTCCTGTCAGTGGGACTCTGCCTTGCTTTCAAGCTGCTCTTGATTCAAAGCCCCTCGTGGTCTTCTTAGTGACGTCAGACTCCAGCAGGGGCCAGTACAATTCAGCATTGACTTCTGCCATTTTTAACCTACTGTGGGTGGTAGCTTTTGTTATTGTTAATATCGGTCTCCATGATCACCCTGGGAATAGAAGCTTGAGGCATAATGACAAATGGACTGAATACTTCCTTAGTTATTTGCAGTTAATTCTTGAATCCATCCTTAGACTCAGCTCTCCAAGAGTGTGGGGTCACCTGGAGAGGCAATCCCCTCAATATATTCTTTGGAGCTTTTTTTGTTTTTTATTTTTTCAGAGATGATTAGAGAATTCTATTCTTTCCTTAGATGTGGGACTTCAACAAAACCTCAGGAGCTAAAAGTTGTCCAGCAATAAGAATTAAAGATCCATGTCAAAATTTAAAGTGGTCATGTAACTCAGCCCTCACTTAATCTTGCCAGAACCTGAGGCTCCATGTTTATCAAATGAAAAGATAAAACAGTCTTGTACCGAACAGTATATTTATATTTTCTCTGAAATAAATGGGACTCTACACATTTCCCAGCCTCTCTACAACTGGGAAAGGATTTTCAAATACATCTTTCTCTAAACCAGTGCTTCCCAAAGCATAGAACCAGCAGCATCAGTATCTCTTGGGAATTTGATAGAAATGCAGAATCTCAGGTCTCACCCAAGACCTACTGGGTCAGAATTCTGAGAGAGAAACCTAGTAATCTGTGTTTTAACAAGCTCTCCAAGAGATTCTGATGCACACTCAACTTTGAGAACCACTGCTCCAAGCTAGCCAGGTTTTTTTTCATTAACCCTACTTTTAAGTACCTCCACCAATATAATATTCAGAAGCCATGTAGTGTGATTTCATCCCCCTTGCCAGAGTGATTGGCTCAGGTTGATCAAACTGTTTCAAAGCTTGGGACTTTTGATCCATATTTGGTGAACAAGATAGCTTTTCTCTTCCCTTGGATGTGAATGAGGAAAGCTGAGGTCTGGGGTGCTGCTGGCAGCCATCTTGCACCAGGAGGCAAGCCAGCCTGAGAACAACGTCCACCATGCAGGAGGGCAAAATGAAAGAACTGCAGAGAAACTGACCTAGATTCCTGATACAATCATGCCTGAAGTCTGAACTGTTGCTAGAATTTCTAATTAAGTAATACAATAAATTCTCTTTATCCCTCAGTTGGTTAGAGTTGGATTTTCTCTTATTTGCACCCAAAAGCATCCTGAGTAATAGTGATAACAGGGAGTCCAATTAGGAGACTATTGTAGAGCCCAGGAAATGTACAATGTGCCTCGTAGCAAGGGGCTGATGGAATTGGGAATGAAGGTGAGTGAAGAGTTTCTACATATTTGGAAATAAGATATTGCAGGGCTTAATTTTGAGTTGGAAAGCAATAGAGACTATTATAAGAATCAGGAATAGAAATAAACCCCAGAGCTTCTGATTTTGGAAGGCATTACTATTTTGCCCCTCTCCCAGCCTCCATCATTTATCCTACCCCCCTGTACACAAGTTTTGTCTCTATTATAATCCTCTCTCTTAATTTGTCTTCAATTCTTTCTTCATATCTTAACCTCACCCTTTATCTATTTCTGGCCCACAGTTTTTTGCTAGCCTTCTTAGATCTACCCTTCTCCCCATCTTCCATTAAAAATAGGCAAGCAAACATATAAATAAATAAAACCTTAACAATCTAAACAAAGAATTGAAAGAATAACCCTTCTGTTAATTCGTTAATACAAAAATTTGTGTTTGAGAACCATCTATGATTGAAGTGCTGAGTGTACTGAGAAGAAAAAGAAGTGACCTCGTCCTGAAGATTTTTATGGTCATGAACGAGTGTCAGCAACCTTTGCCTCTAAATGGTCAGATAGTACAAGTTTTCAGCTGTGTGGGCCATGCAATCTCTGTTGCAACTTCTCATCTGTGCCCTTGCAGAGTGAAAGCAACCATAGATGATACATATATGAATGGGTGTGGCTGTGTTCCAATAAAACTTTATTTACAAAACAGGCAGCAGGCCAGATTTGGCACAAGGGCCATAGTTTGCTGACTCCTGCTCTAGACATCTAATAAAGAAATGACAATGCAACATTGTGGGTTCATTAGCAGAGTACTATCAAAGTGAACTGAGTACATATACATTGCTTGAGGGTATAATCTTTAAGCTAATTAAATATTTTCATGTTAATTCTTTGTTGGCCTTTCCCACAGGCATGCTATAAACTGGGGACAGGGACTTCTGGTCTTCTGTTGGGCTGACTCAGAAATAAAACATGTTAAGAGTTACTGAGGAATTAGCCTACCTAACCAATGTGAAAGTATAAATTAAAAAGAATATATAAGAAAATAATTTTGTTATTTCTTACTTCAGATAAGTAGGAAAATAGTGGAAGCAAATCATATCTTAACTCCTTTTTGGATCTTCCCCTTCCCCTGGTCCTAGGAGCCCAGGACTTCTCTGCTGTCCTTGAGATACCCAAACCCTATCATGAATTTATAGACAAATTCAGAAAGAATTGAACTCTTCACAATATTGAGTCTTTATAAGAAATATGTTTTTCCCTTTCTTCAATTCTTCTCTTATGCCTCTCAGTAGAGTTTAATCATTTTTTTCCAACAGACACTGAACATTTCTCCAGTTTATTCCTAGATAGTTTATCTTCTTTGTTGCTCTTGTAAAGTGATCTTTCCTGCATTTGATTTTTTAACTCTACTGTTTGTATCTAGGAAGCCATTGATTTTTGTATATTAAGTTTTTAATCAGACAATTTATAAAAATTCTGCTACTGTTAAAAGAGTTTTCCAGTTGATTCTCTTCCAAGTATACAATCATATCATGTCAAATATTAATAAATCTGCCTTCATTTCTAATACTCAATATTTTAACTTTACATCTTACTGCATTGATTCATATTTTCAAAGCAATTTAAGTAAAATGTGGTTTGTTCCTTATTTTAATGATAACACCTTGCATTTCACTTATCATGATATTTACCTTTGATTTCATGTGTATTTATCAGATTAAAGATTTGCAAATATATTTCTAATTTATTGAATTTCTATTGAGAAAACTAAATAAAGAATCCAGAAATAGATCCTTGTATATATGTGAATTTAATGTAACTAAATTTATTTGTCAAATCAGTGGAAAACGATGGATTATTTAATAAATGGTACTAGTGGAATATTATACATCAGAATAAAATATATTTGGATTTCTATTTTATACCATTTCTCAAAGGAATTCCTGGTGAAATAAATACTCTAATGTAAAAGAAAATACAAAGTTGATGGTAAAATATGCCATTAACAAAGTCAAATAAAAATAAAAATAAATTTTTACTAAATTTTTTTTCAGTGCAGATAACAGACATAGTCGATAAAGTGTTCATGTCTATAACGCTCAAAGAAGATTTACAAACTTACCAGAAAAATGGGTAGAATCCAATAGAAAAAAATGAACAAAAGCTATAAACAAGCAATTCACAAAATAACAGGCTCAATGGTCAACAAATACGAGAGACTCAAATTCACTAGCAGAGAGGGAAATATGAATTAAATCATAGGCAGACATCTTTTAACTATCAGACCATCCAAATCTAAGATGAGTAGGAACATCAAGTACGATGTGGGATACAAGTAGAGAGCTCTGTGTTCATTGTGTAGATATGAATAGTTACAGCTTTTTGGGAGAGCAATCTGGAAGCATCTATTAAATTTTAAAATACATGCATTCGTTTATCCAGCCATCTTAAAGCTGGGAATCAAGCACTAGTACTGTAGTGGACACTGTAGTACACCACCAGACTCCCCCTTCAGAGCTGATCTGCTCATTCCCCCGGCTGTCAGCAGTGCTGTCAGTGTTCAATCAGTGAAGCAGATCCGCTATGTGTGAAAGAGAATAAAGAGTACATCGTGGGACTAGACTTGACACAATTGTAGGAGATAGTAGAGACATCTGGTGCCCTGCATCTGGCATTGGGTCTGAAGTTACTATAGTTCAGCCAGACTTTTCTTTCAGAAAAGAAAACTAAGCATGGACGAGAAGGACACATTGGAACTGGGAGGATGCGCTGCAGTGATGAAGACAAACTGGAGTCCGGGTCTCTTAGCATCTCCAATCTCAGTGTCATGGGACCTGCAGATGAGCTCGTGCCCTTCCTCATGGACCCACACGCTCACTTGGTGCAGGACTCAAAGACACTACAAGAGTAGATGTAGTGGGAGTTGAAGGAATTGTGGGTCCATGCATTAACCAATCAGGTGAGCTGGTAGATTAGGAAAATGTGCACAAGCTACTAGTGTCTGGAGCCGCATACTGACTCAGATATAACACAATGGCTGCACCTTTACTTCTGCCTTCCAAATCTCACACAGGTTTCTTGCACGTCCAATGCTATCCCAGAGTGATTGGGGAAAGGAAGTAGTTCCAGCTTAGCTCACTTGATATCTGTAAGGGCTCTGTAATAGCTCCCAGTGAAGTTGCTCTCCAGGCATTACCCTCAACCAAAGGGAACTGCCTCGTCTCTCCAACGTCATGCTCCTTCCGTGGGGGCAGCTTCTACTATGGAGGTACATAGGTTTGGTTTCCTCGTCTCAGTCAGGATGACTTTGAGCAACCACCCAATTCTAGAGCTCCCCAAACTGCTCGAGGCCTCTCATACAACTGCACTGCAATCTTACCTCTCCCCCTGCCCAATCTGGGTCCTCTCACCACTCACAGATGCTGTTCCCAGGAGCAGCCGCCAATAAGCCTCCTGTAGCAACTCTCAAGCACTTGGAATTTGTTTCCCAGGAAACCCAACCTGCTCCAATTATATACAGATATTTTATGATCCATTGTTTGCAGTGACAAAATGAGGAAACAATGTGAATTCCAATTACAGATTGAATGTATTATAGTATTTCCATACCATAGAATATTACACCAGAAATAAAATGCCTCAGAGCTATAGAAGTTGATGAGGAGGGATTCCCAATAGGTATTTTGTTAAGGGAGAAAAGCAGTATATGGAAAATTCTGCATGATATAAAAATATTTTTATTAAATAATGTCAAAACTCATAAACAACCCCTTTGTGTATATGGACTTATGTGTGTGTATGATTCTATATGTATATATGTTTGTATATAATTACATAGGCATGAACAAAAATTAGAAAGGACATATGCTAAGTTGATGACCTGGGTTACTTGGCGGGGAGAATAAAGGCAGAAGGAGAGGGAAGAAGAGAGAAGCAAGCAAAAATAATGCACACTAAAAAACAAAGGTATGATCCCACTATGCAGTGATATAAATAATACATTTATGTGAATCTGTGTAACTATATATATGTATATAAAATGTTAGAGAATATATATACATGCACATATAAATAAAATACACTGCATTTATAAACATATATTAAATAAATTAAGATATGCTGTTTTTTAACAAGGTATTGACAATAGAATATAACTTAGATCAGGAGTAAAGGCATAATTTCATCATAACCTTTTTGGTCTATATGAGATGATTGTTAAGAAGTTAGACACAATTCCTAATATTGAAATATCCATTCCTTTCTGTTAGTATACATTGACTCCTAATGTGTTACAGAATCCCATTTAGTAATTTATTTATGATTTTTGGCTCAATACGCTTAAGGAGATTGTTTTTTAACTTTATTTAGGAGATGATCTCTTTGTCTATTGACTGGAGACTAAGCCTGGAGAATGGAATGAGAAGAGCACTGTTAGGAGAGTACTGAAGGAGTCTCGGTCAGAAATAGTGATTTAGAGGAAAATAGTGGTATAAAAATGGAGGTAAAATTATATGAGAAATATCGTGGAAGTACTAAGGAAAGAGTTTGCTCCTGGATTCAGTGTGAGGAACTGAGATTATAAAAGAGACAAGATGACTGTCAAGTTTCTGTTTTTGGAAACTGGTGGCTTAATGATGCCATTTATTGGTATTTGGAAAACTAAAGAAGAGACCATCTTCTTAGGGTTAAGGAAGGAAGGAAGAAAAAAGAAAGACAAGACATGAAAATGGACACTCAAGACCACTGGGAATTACAATTAGTTTTGCAAAACCTTGTGAAAATTTGATTTGCTATAATGAGAAAGAGGATCTGAAAAGTTAATTTGTCTTTTCTTTTTTAAATTTGCACTCCTCAAAAACTCCCTAGACTCTGAGATAGTGTCCATCTCTAATGTATGTGGTAGCACAACCCTTAAACTTTAATAGGATTCCCAATGTAGTTGACTTTTGTTTCAAAGACATAAGTCTAGAGACTTGGAGAAGCATTTCTCTGGCCAATCATATGAGTCATGAGCGTGGGTGTTTAGGGCTATGGCTTAAACACCTGAGTGCTGGATCCCAAGTGAAAGAATTCTCCATGTGTTCATTAACAAATTTGTATTTTTCATGTGTTATGTGGGGCCCTCTAAAGCATGTGGTTCGGAGGAGGTGTCTATCCTGTCTGAGTCTCAGTTAATCAATACTAAAGATCAAGATGGTTCCAGAGGACTCAATGTCCTCACATGACAGTAGTTTTTAATTAAGGCAAGACGGTGGTGAGTACATCTTCTAAGATTTAGACTTTAGAGCACGTGGCAATCTCAGATTGGAACTTCCAGAAAATATAGTGGAAGTGTTAGCAGTTGAACATGGTTGGAAATTGAAGCAGACTAGAATACGTCCAAGGAGTGTGAGCAAGCAAGACCTAATTATAATGAATGACCAGTGAGAATTGGACTCCAAGAGTTAGTGAGGAAAATTGCACTTCCTTATTTCCAAATTGCATACCTATTTTTCTTGCTTCAAATACCATGTGATAACGACAACAGAGTAAAATGTTTTGTTTAAATTTTTTACAATTTATTTATTTTTTCAGTTTTATTGAGATATAATCAACATACAACATTCTGTAAGTTTAAGGTGCACAACGTGATGATTTGATACACATAGATATTGCAAAATTTTCCACCACATCCTCCATCTCACACAATTACCATTTTGTTGCTGTTGTTACGGTGAGAACATTAAGCCTCCAATCTCATAGCCACTTTGAAGTGTACAATACAGAATTGTTAACTATAGTCATCATGCTGTACCCTAGATCCCTGGAACTTATTCATCTGATAACTGAAAGAATGTATCTTTTGGTTTTCTTTTTAACACAGAGAGATTCTTCGAATTTCTATCTGCTTTGTAAATTTTGGTTTCTAATTGAGAATTACTTTCCACACAAATTATTCAGAGAATGTGATGCATAGTATTTTCATTTAAGAATTTATTGAGGATTTCTTATTGCCTAATATGTGGTCAACGTTTGTAAACTTTCCACAGATACTTGAAAAGACCTTGCCTTCCAGGGTACAGTAGGCAAGACATTTCTCTACTGAGTCTACCTTTTAAATTGCACTTTAATTTCTCTATATAAGTTTTTAAATGTATCTATTGGTTCAGTTATGGGATGAGAGAGCAGTTAAACTCTGCTAGTTAACATTTTTGGATTTTTTTCCCCTTTATTGCCTGCAATTCTTGAGTAAACATTTTAATTATTTTGTTATTTGGTGCATGAAGACTCATGAGTATTTGATCTTCTATGTATTTGTGCCCTTTATTATTATAAAGCACTTTTGTCATTTTTTTTTGTCTTGGACTTTACTTTGTTATTAATGTTCTGATCTATGATGTATGTATTCTTTCTGTTTTTCTGGTGTGATTTTATTCTGTCTCTTCACTTTCAACCCCTCTGAGTCATTTTCAGATATGTCTCTCTTATATAGCTTGTAGTTAGGTTTTATCTTTTGATATAATCTGAGTCTTTTTCTCTTAGTGGGTTAGTTTATCCCACAGACATTTGTTGCTATAACAGATCTTTTTGTTCTGAATTCTGTCATTTATGTTATTCCATTCATTTTTCATGTTTCTTATGGAATCTGTTATTTGCTCTATAGTCTATGTTTTCCTTTACTTTGTGTCTATAATTTTGGTTTTAGTTTTCATAGTTTGTGATGTTTATAGACTCTGTCTCTTGTATCCTTGCCTTTACAACCTTAAATACCATAATACATCTAAATATCCGTAGTAATCCATCAACTTCAAGTAGTATCAAATAAAAAATGAGCAAAGTAGTACACTTACGCTTTCTCCCACCTTCTCTCCATATATAACATGAAATATTTGTAAGCTACGTTATGAGTTTTAAATCGTCAAGATTAAAAACACACAGGTTGGGGCCAGCCCCGTGGCTTAGCGGTTAAGTGCGTGCGCTCTGCTGCTGGCGGCCTGGGTTTGGACTCCGGGTGCGCACCGACGCACCGCTTCTCCGGCCACGCTGAGGCCGCGTCCCACATACAGCAACTAGAAGGATGTGCAACTATGACATACAACTATCTACTGGGGCTTTGGGGAAAAAAATAAAAGGAGGAAGATTGGCATGGATGTTAGCTCAGGGCTGATCTTCCTCACAAAAAATAAATAAATAAATAACTGTTACAAAAAAATACACAGTTTGCTGTGAAACTTATCACATTTATTTAACTACTTTCCTAAATAAAAATAGAATTAATGCTTGCCACCCAACCCTTTACCTCACAGCTTCTCTGACCTTGAACTTTTCATTTTATTTAACCATTTGCTTGCTGAAACATCACCATCTTTATAAAACAAAATCCCCAGGCCGGCCCCTCTCCACTCTCTTCCCCTTGTAGCTCGTCAATGTTTCCCATTTTCTACAGGTTATAAGCCAAGATTGTTACTATTATGTTTAGGTCTCTCTATGTGTTGTCCCTGCCTGCTTTTCTAGCTCCATTTCCCATTAATACGTGCCTCAAAGTTTCCATTTGATTTGTGGAGCTGCTGTAGTTTATACATTTATCATAATATTTTTTGCTCCTGGGCCTGCACTCACATTGCCAAATATTTAACTCTCCTTCCCTTACTTTCTGGTAATTCTGATTTATTCATAAAAACTCAAGTCAGAATTTATATTTTAAGAAAACTTTTATTGAAATATAACTTACATACATAAAACTATAAATACTCAGTGTACAGCTTGATGAATTTTCACACAGACGCATAGAAACGCATAATCAAGTAATCTACTATCCAGATGAGAAAATAGAAATTTCTCTGCATGCCAGAACCCCCTTTATGTACTCCTAATCTCTATCTCCCTTCCCAAAGGTAATCACTATCCTGACTTGTCACCACTAGTTTACATTTGCCAGTTTATAATGTTTATATGCATGAGAGATGTTGTATGTCTACTTTTGTGTCTGACTCCACAGACCCTGCAGTCTTTTGTCATCTGCTTGACCCTGGTCACCTCGTCAACCCCAGCCTCTCAGGCCTCACCAGCCCCAGCTGCCTCCTCAGCCCTGCCTGCCTTTTCTATTCTAGCTCCTGGGCCCTGCCAGTCCAGGCCAACTCCTCAGCCTTGAAGGACTCCTCAGTCAGGACCCACTGGCCCTGTCATCTCAGGGAAGAGAAGAAAAACAAAAGAAATGGAAGACAAGGAAAGGGATGGGTATAATTTTTTTAAAAGAAGACACAAGAAAAGGAAGGAAGAAAAAGGGAAGAGCTCTACAGCATTCTTACTTTGAGGTATTGAGATGTTCAGATCTGGTATTTCATATATATATACATATATATATATATATATATATATATATATGACTTCTAGTGAAGTTTTCCATATTAAAGTTATATTAAAGTCCATGTCTGACAACTTCATATCTGCATCAATTATGGATATGTTTATATCATCTATTTCTTCTCTTGGTCCCTTTTCTTGGAATTCTCAATAATTTTTAGAAGAATCACAGATGCTAAATATGAAAAGATACTATATACTATGTATATAGAGTTTCTGGATGATATTCTCTTATTTCAGATATTATTTTCTTGAGGTTATGGTTTGTAGCGAGATTAGTAGCAGACCACCAGCCCGGGATTGAGAGAATTTGAGCTGATTTTTAGGTTTTGTAAAGCATAGTCCAGTCGACTCTCCTGCCTTTCAAGAGTCCCTATTTGAAACCACAGGGTGTTCACCTGGGCCCTTTCGCCTTGAAGTGCTCTGAGCTACAATGTGCATCTCTCTCAAGCCGTAAAGCTGCTCATAGCCATGCTCAGACCCTCAGTCCCTCAGCATCTACGGTGTAGTCGGCTTCTCCGCCTTTCAGCAGCACGAGTTACACATCAGAGAGTGTATCGAGGGGCAAAGTTGTTCTCACTTCTCTGCTCTTCCCTTCTCTTTGGGATCTTGGGTGCTCAAGAAATAAGATCTATGAACTCGGATTTCCTCTTCTTACCCCTACGAGGCTGCTAAAAGCTCTGCTAGCTTCTCCGCTTTGGAGCAGCTGCTTTTCACTTGATTCTCAGACTCTCCACGTATCTTGTGAAGGAATCAATAAGTTGCCCGAGTGAAAAGGTAGAGTTGAATACCAGACTCACCTCAATGCCTTTCCTTTGGGATTTGGGCATCTCATATCCTGGCTGCCTTGCTAGATATTTAAGGCCTTCGCATATATTTTTTTTAAATACATGTTCTCCAGCTTTTCTAGTTGTTCTCATGGGGAAGACTGGTCTGCTATGTGCAGACCATCACAGCCATTAGCAGATTCCGGCGCAGAGTTTTTGAGCAAGACAATTATTAATTCTCTCCACATCTCTCCCAGATTCACTGTAAAATAACTAAATGTAAACGTAAGAATTATTTGCAGTGGTGTCGAACACGACAAATGTTAGTTGTTCCCATACCTAGGCTCTTGACATCACTAGATGTAGTACAGTTGGGGACACATGCTTACCCCAGTGTCCTCTTGTGCAAGATCACAGTTCTCAAGTAGAAAATAAGAAGCACGTGGAGTGTATAATCACAAATCTCCATTAAAATCCATCAATTTTGGGAGATAACAGCTTGATTTGAGAGTGGTCTGTGGTGAAAACAGGGTGAACATTTGGACCCTACCAACACTCCAGCACAGCAAAATCACGTTTTTGCACGTCTGACTCCCGCACTAGAGTGCAAGGTGCCTGAGGGCACAAATTGTATCTTTTTTTTTCTCTAAAGCCAAGTTTTTCAGTAAATGCTGGTTAAATTGCATGTCCTAACGATTCCCTCAATGCCTAATTTAGAATTTACTTTGTTAATGCATTCATTTATTTATTTTTTCCGGCAACCTAATACATGTCGAGAATGAGGCTCTCCTCTAGGGAAACAGCAGGGCTCAAAGCAGCTAGAATCCAGGCCTCATGGCATGTATTGTCTGATAGGATTTTTATTCAAATACTGTCTGTTTTGACCCTGTGACTCCTCTCCCCTAACTATAAAGATCATATGCCTAAATACAGAAAAATAAGAAACTGCAAAGAGAGCAAAGGAAGATTGAATCATCTATCGCTTCACCTGGATTGAATCAAAGTAATCCTTCCTGCTACATTCCGCCATGTGTTCAACTGCAGTTATAGATACTTATGCATAAACACTTATTCAGAAGTCAAGGAAATTGGTTCATACTATGTATACTGGTTTGTAATCCTGTCAGTATGCTTGGAATATCTTTCTATTTTTTAACATTTGCTTCCAGCATATTTTGAAGTATTCTAGATGTATAAAATGGCCATGGATTAATAAAGCAAACACCCTTGCAAACGTCACAAAGTTTCTAGATTAAAGTACTTGTCTAATGTCCATATATTTCTATCCACTACATTTCCCTGTCTATCCCCCTCTTCCTGTACTTCCAGCCTTTGCCAAAGGTAACTATTATCAGGATTTTTATGTTCATCATTTCTTTGCATTTTTCTAGACTTATTAAGTATGTGAGTATATTGTATAATTAAAAGTATTTATAAATTTTATAGAAAGTCGTATTTCTGAGACTTGCTTTTTTCCCCTCAAAATTAAAGTTTTAGAATTTATTTACAGAAAATTATGTAAATCTAGTTCATTTTTTAACTTCCATATAATGTATCACTATGTAGAATAACATGATATGTTTTTAATAAACATTTAGGTTTGTTTTCTCTAATTTTTCACATTTTACCCATTAGGCTGAATAATAAACAATGCTTTCTTAAGTACATGCGTGAGAGTTTCTCTAATATATAGGCCTGAGAGTAGAATTGCTGGTTAAATAGCACATATAATTTCAGCTTTACTAAACGTTGTCAAATGTCTCTCCAAAGTAGTCACACAAATTAAAATTCTCAGTCACAAAGTACATGAGTTCACGTTGCTCAACATCCTTGCCAAAACTTATTATTATCAGGCTTTAACAGTTTTGCCAATTTTGTGGGTATGAAATGGTATTTATCGTAGTATTAATTTGCAATTCTTTCATGACTGATGAAACTGAATATTTTTCCATATATTTATTGGCCATTCAAGTTTGTGTTTATAAAATGGTAAAAGTGTGGCCCATATTTTGATTGGATTGTTTGTGTTTATCTAACTTATTTTAGGGGTTCTTATATAATTTACATAGTAATTCTTTATTGGTTACATGCAATACGACAGTGACATTATTTGAGATTGTACGTGATGTCTTCACGATTTTCATTACCTGAAGATTTAATTTCTTTGTTATCATACTAAGGAAAGTTATCATTCTTCCTTTATGGTCTGCCAGGAATTTTGGTGAAAAAGTATTTTTCTACATTTTCTTTTTAAAGTTAGTTTGCTATTCACTTTTAGATCAATATTCCATCTGAAAATAGTTTTGTTTGCGAAGTAGAGAGAGAATTTTTTTTCTACAGGGAAAATTGTTTGCCACAGCACTGCTAATTACATCCTGTGTGGTTTCATTCATAATAATGAAATGGCACTTCTGCCATGTAGCAACTTTTTATAGATATTTTAGGGTTGTTTCTGGGATCCTATTCTGTTTATTGTTCTATTTTTCTATCCTTGCATCAAGACATTATTGTCTTAGTTACTATAGCTTATAAGATTTCTTTGTATTTATTATGACAATTCTCCCTTTTATTCTCAATGGATTTTATTATTCTAGGACTTTTGTCCTTTGAGGTATGTTTTAGAATACACTTTTCCGGTTCTATGATAAAACTATTTGTGATTTTAAGTTGAAATGATTTAAATTTACATATTCATTTGGATAGATTCAATATTTTATCACATTGAGTTTCTATATCCATAGGGCAACAATATACATTATCGTGTATATATATAATATGTGTATATATATGAAAATGATAACATATTGTCAATATATTGGTGAAATTATAAAATAGTTCTGTTCAAAAATCAATTTCAAAAATCAATTTAGAGGCCGGCCCAGTGGCATAGTGGTTAAGTTCACATGCTCCACTTCAGCAGCCCAGGGTTCACAGGTTTGGATCCTGGGCATGGACCTACACACCGCTAACCAAGCCATGCTGTGGCAGCATCCCACACACACACACACAAAATAAAATAGAGGAAGATTGGCACAGATGTTAGCTGAGGAACCATCTTCCTCAAGCAAAAAGAGCAAAAAGTGGAAGATTAGCAACTGATGTTAGCTCAGGGCCAATCTTCCCCACCAAAAGAAAAAAAAATTAATTTATACCTAAAAAAATAAAAATAACATATAAGTATGTATAACAGGACAAAATAAAAAAAGGTCATTTTTTCGGTATTAAAATGTAACATAAACAGAATCACTATTTTTGACATGTTCAAATATTTAATCAATTTCTTAGCTCTCTCTTTCTATAATACGGAGTAGCCAGCATTTTTATGAAGAATTTTTTGGTATCTTTACTATTTTTAATTTTTTTATTTTAAATAACCTTAAAGTGTACTTTATGATCAATAAACTTGAAATTGTGCACACCTTAAATCTACTCTTCTCTGTGTATACAGTATTTTTCTTTTTCTTGACAAGTATCTTTATAAAACAAACATATCTGATAATTTGCTCTCTAATTATTTTGATTTGCCAATTTTAGAACTATGAAATCGTATATTTTTAATGTTATTACGTTCTAATATAGAACAAATGTATCTAATTAAAAAGCTTCGGGCCGGCCCCGTGGCTTAGTGGTTAAGTGAGCGCGCTCCACTGCTGGCGACCCGGGTTCGGATCCCGGGCTCGCACCGGCGCGCTGCTTCTCTGGCCATGCTGAGGCCGCGTCCCACATACAGCAACTAGAAGGATATGCAGCTATGACACACAACTATCTACTGGGGCTTTGGGGGGAAAAAATAAATAAATAAAATCTTTAAAAATAAATAAATAAATAAATAAAAGCTTCATCAGAAGATTTTCCCCATAAGCTGAGATATTTTAAAACACAATTGTGGAAATTTAGCTTTTAATATGTTACATCATTTGAAGTCTTTATTTAATTCGTTTAAGAGCTTTATTGGCTTTTGGGGGGTATATTTTTTGTTTATGTAAAACATACAGAGAAGTGTAAAAGTCATAATTGTACAGTTTGATCTGGTAACTAGCACTAGATCGAGAAGCAGAACATTGCCCATGCTCAAAACCACCAACTTATCCTCCACCATGTCTGCATCTGGTGACTACACTATCCTTCCCCAAAAGACACCACTCACTGGATTTCTACATCAGGAATTATTTTGGCCTCCTTGTGTACTTTATATAAATGGTATTATAGAGAATGTGTTTTTTCATGTCTGGCTTCTTTTGTTGGACATTATATTTGTAAGATTCCATCACGTTTTGGAGAATAGTTGTAGTTTATTTATATTCATTGCTGTATATTATTCCATTGTATGTATAGATCGCAATTTATTTCTCCTACATTATGGTAATTTTCAACTTTAAGCTATTATGAATAACGGTGCGATGAACATTTTATTATACATATTTTGGTGAACTTATAAACACACTTCTGTTGGACAAATAGGTAGGAGTGAGATGTTTTCGTAGAGCGTGCCTGTGTTCTTATTTATGACTATTCCAATTGCTCCACATTCTTACCAACCCTGGTGTTTTCAGTCGTTTTGAGTTTTAGATTTTCTGGTGGGGTGTAGTAGTATTACACCGCAGTTTTAACTTGAACATTGCTGATAACTAATGAAGTCAAGCACCTTTTTATACGTCTGTTAATCTTTTGGTATATTCTTTTCTGAAATATGTTTGTTTTTTGTTGGTTGAATATTTTTTTCTTTTTGCCAATTCTTTTATTGGTTGCCTGTCTTTTTATTGATTTGTAGGGATTCTTCAATTGTGTTGAATAAAAATCTTTGTCAGATACCTTCTCCAAAGGCATGGTCTACCTTTTTCCTCTATCAGTAGTGTCTGTGGATAAACCTAAGTCTGAAATTTTACCCATAAATTGAATAAACATAATACTTTAGTTGAGAAAGTATTTTCTCTATAGATAGTGATCTACCTGTTGAGCTCAGAAAATAATTTTCTAGAAGGAAGATATACTAACTCCTACTTTTTTAATACTAAAATGTATAAATATTTCAGCCTAAATATCTTTACTTGTCAAACAAATTATCTGATTCTGTGGCATGTTTAGGATTTAAAAATTATATTATGTGCAAAGGTAGAATTTTCATTGTCTTTTTGTTCTTGGTGTTAACTTCTTCCATTGCTTTTGTAGACGTACACATCCATGTCTTCTTTTTTCTAAGCTTGTTTCCAAAAATTACATTTAATTAAGAGTATCAACTGTTGAATATTTTCTCATTCCATTTGTTAAATACTTTGATTAAATATTTCCAACTAAATTTTCAAAAAATACAACCAAAAATTGAGAGGAATATTTTATTTTAAAAAGTGTTTAGGGGCTGGCCCCATGGCTTAGTGGTTAAGTGCGCTTGCTCCCATACTGGCGGCCCAGGTTCAGGTCCCAGGCGCGAACCGACGCACTGCTTGTCTGGCCATGCTGAGGCAGCATCCCATAGAAGGATGTGCAACGATAACATACAATTATCTACTGGGGCTTTGGGGAGAAAAAGGGAAAAAAAAAAAAGGAGGAGGATTGGTAATAGATGTTAGCTCAGGGCTGATCTTCCTCAATAAAAAAAAAAACAAGTGTTTATTGTCATTGCAAGCCATGTTGGTTCATTTCCCAAACAGTTTTTCAAAGGCTCAAATATACCTAAGATCTAATTGGTGACAGACAGAAAAGAGAGAGTATTGCTGTCATGTTAACATACTTTTTAATTCAGTCCTGGTTTCATCACAAACATTTTGTAGTTCACTTACTGTGTATATTTGAAAATGCTATTTTAACAACTACAGCTTCTATTTTCCAACCACCAGTTTGAAAGGAGTTTCTTTTCCTTATATTTCTTAATTTATTAAGAATAGTGTTTTTACTATGGTGCTGGACTCCATCAAAAGTTGTAGTCTTATTATTGTTGGAAAAAATATATAATTTTTCCAGCTTCAGCTTAGGATGTAAAAAGCTGGAAAGGGCAGCATCCCTACCGTTGTAAAGAGAACAACAAAAAAACTGGGGCACTCTGAAAATCCATACCTTTTCTTGAACCCATCAGAGAAAGGAAAGGAGAGAGACTGGAGGTAAGGGGTGAAAACCTACCAGTATTGAACAAAAATCTTAAATTTTATGCCATTGTCCTTAGGACACCAGAGAAAACCGATTCCCTCGGAAGGAAGGGAACAGACAAAAAAAATTCTACCCAGGACACTTTTTCCAATAATAGCAGATTGCTCATTCACTTCAATTGCACGTGGAACTTTTACCATGACGAACCATATCCAAAGGCAAAAAAAAGAAACAAGTTTATAAAATTTAAATGAATTGGCATAATACAAAGTATGTTCTTGGACCATAAGAGAATTAAGCTAGAAACTAATAATAGAAAATTATCTGGAAAATCTCCAAATATTTGGAAATTAAACAATTTACAACTAAATACCCCATGAGTTTAGTGAAATTAGTAGATATTTTGAATTGAAAGGAAATGAGAACAAAACATATAAAATGTGTGAGATGCAGCTAAAGCAGTGCTGAGAGGGAAGTTTATAGCATTGAAAGCTTATATAAAAAAAGAATAAAAGTCTCAGAACAATGATCTCAGCTTCCATCTAAAGAAACTAGAAAGAGAAGAGTAAAGTAAAACCAGAGAAAGCAGAATGAAGGAAATAATAAAGTATGAGCAGATAAATAAATATCCCATGTTTGTGGATCAGAAGAATTAATTTTGTTAAAATGTCTGTACTACCCAAAGCCATCTATAGATTCAATGCAATCCCTACCAAAATTGCAATGGCATGCTTCAGAGAAATAGAAAAAACAATCCTAAAATTTGTATGCAGTCATAAAAGATTCTGAACAGCTAAAGCATTCCTGAGAAAAAAGAACAGAGCCAGAGGCATCACATTTCCTGAGTTCAAACTATACTACAAATCAAAACAGTAATCAGAACAGTATGGTACTGGCATAAAAACAGATACTAAGAACAATGGAACAGAACTGAGAGCCCAGAAATAAACCTTTGCATATACGGTCAACTAATATTGGATAAGAAAACCACAAATATTCAATGGGGAAAAAATAGATCTTTAATAAATAGCGTTGGGAAAATTGGGCAACCACATGCAAAAGAATGAAATTGGACCATTGTCTTACACCACACACAAAATTTAACTCAAAAGGGACTAAAGATTTAAACATAAGACCTGAAACCATAAAACTCCTAGAAGAAATCATAGGATTAAAGCTCTTTGACATTGGACTTGGTGATGATTTTCTGGATATGACACCAAAAGCACAGGCAACAAAAGCAAAAATAAATAAATAGGACTACATCAATCTAAAAAGCTTCTACACAGGAAAAGAAACAATCAACAAAATGAAAAGCTAACCTACAGAATGGGAGAAAATATTTGCAAATCATGTATCTGATATGGCGCTAACACCCAAAATATATAAGTAACTCATACAATTCAATAGTGCAAAAACAAACAATTCTTTTTAAAAATGGGCAGAGGAACTGAATAGACCTTTTTCCACAGGAGATACAAAAATTATATGGTATATGAAAAGGTTCATGACATCACTAATCATCAAGGAAATGTAAATCAAAACCACAATAAGATATCTCCTCACACATGTTAGAATGGCTATTACCAAAAAGACAAGAGATAACTAATGCTAGAGAGGAGATGTGGAGAAAATGGAACGCTTGTGCGCTGTTGGTGGGGATGTCAATTGGTGCAGCCACTGTAGAAGACAGTATGGACGTTCCTCAAAAAATTAAAAACGGAACTACCATATGATCCAGCAATCCCACTTGTGGGTATATATCCATAAGAAATGAAAACAGGATCTCAAAGACAATTCTGCACCCCCATATTTGTTGCAGCATTATTCACAGCAGTCAAGATATGGAAACAACATAAGTGTCAATCAGCAGATGAATGGATAAAGAAGATGTGGTATGTGAATAGATAGATAGATAGATAGATAGATAGATAGATAGATAGATAGATAGATAGATGATTGATAGATAGATATACAATGGAATATTATTCTGCCATAAGGAAGAAGGAAATCCTGCCATTTGCAATGATTTGGATGAAACTTGAGGGCGTTATACTAAGTGAAATAAGTCAGAGAATGATAATATCACTTATATGTGGAATCTAAAAAAAGCCAAACTCAGAGAAACAGAGAGTAGAGTTGTGGTTACCAGGGGCTAGAGGAGTGGGGGAAATGGGGATATACTGGTCAAAGGGTACAGACTTCTGGTTATAAGATTAACAAGTTCTGGGGATCTAACCTACGGCATGGTGACTATCGCTATAATAATACTGTATGATATAATTTAAAGTTGCTAAGAGAGTAGATCTTAAATGTTCTCACCACAAAAAGAAATAGTAATTATGTGACAGGATGAAGGTGTAGACTAACATTATGATGTTAATCATTTTGCAATATGTAAGCGTATCAACGCATTGTGCACTTTAAACTTACACAATGTTGTGTGTCAGTTATATCTCAATAAAGTTGGAAAAAATAGAAAACAAAGCAACAAGAAAGAAAATAAATGAAACCAAAAGCTAATTCTCTCAAAGAATCAATAAATTTGATTGTATCCTCAAACCAGACTAAGACAAAAAGAGTGAAGACAGATTACAAATATCAGGATTGAAGTAAGCAACTTCACTACCAATTCTATAGACATTAAATGGATAATAAGGGAATAATATAACTTTGTATATGTCCATTACTATGGTCTGAATGTTTATGTCCCCCCAAAATTCATATGTTGAAATCCTAACCCCCAAAGGTGATGGTATTATTAGGTGCAACCTTTGGGAGGTGCATAAATCACGATGATGGAACACTTATGAATTGGATTAGTGCCTTCTAAAAGGAGCTCCAGAGAAATTTCTTGCCCCTTCCACCATGTGAGGACACAGGGAGAAGATGCTAGTCTTTGTCCTGGAAGAAAGCTCTCATCCAACCACACTGACATTCTGATCTCCAACTTTCAGCCTCCATTAATTGTAAGAAATAAATTCTGTTGTTTACAAGCTACCTAGTCTGTTGTTTTTTGGTATAACAGCCTGAATGGACTAAGGCACCGTAAATTTGACAACTTAAATGAAATGAATTAATTCTTTCAAATATATAAACTGCCTAGTTCACGCATGCAGAAATGATAACCTGAATAGCACAATGAATAATTTAAATAAATTGAATTTTAAATTAAAAAATTTCAACAACAAGCATTCCAGGTCCAGAGAGCTTCACCAACAAATGCTACCAAATATTTAAGTAAGAAACTTAATACCAGTTCTATACAAACCCTTCCAGAAAACAGGAGAGATCAAAAAACTTCCCAACTGATGTCATCACGCCAGTATCACCATAATACCAAAACCAAAGACACTACAAGAAAAAACATTACAGAGCAGTATTCCTCATGAACATAGATGCCAAAGTCCTCAACAAAATACTAGTAAACAAAACCCAAAAATATACAATGAAGTAGAATTTCATCCTGGGAATGCAAGGCTGATTCAACATTCAAAAATTAATCAGTTGTTGTCAACGGCTCTTTTGTACCTGTGAAGCACATTTATTCTCTAATTCTTGAAATCAAGAAAGGTTTGAATAGATTGAGCAACATTCCGGAGTCCTGGGAGGTAAGGATAAATATTTTTATTTTAAAATTCTTGCCCAGTTAATATATTATTGCTCTGCAATTTCTAAAAATTGACATTTTTAGAAAGCTTCAAAAAAGCACTTGGAGTAGTACAAATACAGAAAAAAAGAGAGAACTAGAGTAACATTAATGAAAGTTTGTCCTACTAGACGTTTAAAAAAAACTTTTAAACAATATTCTGTTTGGTACTGGTACATTACTAGACTCCTGTAGCAAAGGAACTCCATCAATTCTTCCAAACTGGTCTACATCTCAGTTTTCTTTGCACTTGAACTATGCGATGCATGGATAGTTTTTTCCTCCAGACACTTCACTGTGGTTCTCTTTGTTGGGATGGTGGTGGCAGTTAACGGATAGAATGAGCTGTCTCCGTTGCAGCACTGTGGCCGTTCAGCTTCTTCAAACAACTTTTAAAATAAAATCCCCTTTCCTTTTGGGGACATTATTTTCAGGGCCATTTCATTTGATGAACTTGTGATGGAACTGCATTGTGATTTGATTCCAGGTTTTGGTCTTTCTCATTCTCTCTAGATTCTTTTTTCTTTTGCTGAAGCATTTCCTCAAGATATTTTCCTCCAAGAAAAAGTATAGAGGAAATAAATTTTTTTGAGTCCCTGCACATTTGAACGTATTTTAAATCTGTATTCATATTTGACGTATACTTTTGATAGAGGTGGAATTCCAAGTACAAAATTATTTTCCCTCAAAACCTTGAAAAGGTCACTTTGTTTTCTGACATAGAGTGTTGCTGAAGAGAAATCTAAGGTTTTTGTCTTTTTTTTCCTTTGCGGGGAACAATATGTAGTTTTATTTTGCTTTTTGTTTGGTTGTTTGTTTCATGCCTCTCTGCCCCTTGGGAAGGCCTCTTTTCTTCGTTTTTGTCTAGATGTGGCTTCTTTCATTCATCCGACTTGGCACTTGCTGGGTTCTTGCAATACAAAAACTCCTTTCTTTCTTAAACTCTGATAATATTTATTCCTTTAGTTTATTGACTATATTCTCCAATGGTGTTTATTTTCTTTCTCCTATTACATGAATGCTGTGCCCCTGGTTAATTCTGACTCTAAGCTTATTTCTCAAATATCTCATCTTTTTTTCTCTTACCAAACATTCTAGACTTTTTAAAAGATTTACTTATCTTCTTAACTAAATTTTATCTTAAATGACATATTTTTATTTTTCTCTGATTATTATAACATAATATTAAATTATATTTTTCAATCATTTCTTCTTTAATCTCTCTGATGAAAAAATGTCTTTAAAGGTCTTTTCTAATATCTGAATAACTTTTACTTTCAGGTTCAGGTCGTCTCTTTCTTCCTAATGATTGTGTGTGTGTGCGCGCGTGTGTGTGTGCAAGCGCTGTTGGTTTTCTTTAAGTGTCTGGTGATCTGACTTGTTACTGCTGTTATATAAGAAAACTGTTTACTTTTATATATTTACTTTGTATGTAACCCAATTAGTAAATGCTCACAATTTATAATAGTTTTCCTCTTGATGTTCTCTTTTTCTTTTAGGTAAAAAATTTCATTATCTGTGAATAATTATTTTTTTTAAATCTCTTCTTTTCTTATTAATATTCTTATTTCTTCTTTTTTTTTATTGTATTGGTTGGAACTTCCAAGAAAACTTTAAATATAGTATGATTACAAGTTTAACGGTACATTTTATATAGATAATATGTATCTAATACAATATTACATATTGTATATTATATAGTGCATATAATTTTTTTCTATTACATGTTCCTATTGATATTAGCTACTGGTTTTGAAATCTTCATCAAGTAGAGTTGGTATTTTTCTATTTATAGTTTGCTCAAAGTTTGCTTTTTTATGTTATTGAATGTAAAGAAATGATATAAAATTTCTTCAAATTATTTTAGCATCTATTAATATTTTTCCTTCTTTGCTTATTAAAGTGATAAATTGTATTAATATATATCTTAAGTTGGACTAGCCTCACATTCGTGTATAAACTTTATTTAATTGCATAGTATTATTTTAACATGTTGATTTATATTATTAAAGTTTTATTAAAACATTTCTTAAAAACATAGTCTCAGATTTTCTTAGAGTTGTTTTGAATTATCTTCACAATTTATTATAGGAATTATACTTGATTTATAAATTTAATTGAGAAGAAGTGTATTGCTTTCTCCAATACAGAAAAATTTAGAAAGCATGAGCATTACTTGTTCTTTGTTGATTTTATAGAACTTAAAACTCTTTGGATCCAGAATTTTGGGGAAGGTCTTTAATAACATGTTCAATTTCTTCCCTTTTAATAAATTTATTATATTACTTCTATTTTGAGACAAAGCATAGACAATAGCCAATTTCATATAGATTTTCCAATGTTATTAATACAATTGTACAGTATTATTGTCATAAGTCTTTAATCTCTCCCATTTCTGTGCCCCCTTGCTGGTATACAGATTTCTTATTTTCAATTTCCTGTAATTCACTTGATTACCTTTAGAAGAAGTTTGACTGTTATTAGAATTTACTCAAAAAACTAGTTCTTACATTTATTTATCTTTTTAATTTTTTTCAGTTTCCTAACATTAATTTCAGATTTTAGCTTTGTAATTTATCATATTCTCCCCAAAGTCATTTTTGGGGGAGGGGAGAAGCAAGTTATCATTTGAAAAGTTAATTTTAATTTTCCTATTTCAATAATTAATGAGTATGCTTCTAAAGCAGATTTTTCTGCCTCCTTTAAGTTTTTTTATATGGTTATGCTTCTAATTGGCATTAATATCTAGGACTCTAAGTGAACATATTACTTTGTCTTTGATCCTAGAGCTATTTAGTGGACTAATTTCATCTTCTTTCTTTTCAATTTCAAAGTAGGTACATATTTTGTAAACATTTTATTATGACCGTATTTTTTATTATTGAAGTACTTGAGTCTCATTTTCTGTAATATTTTATCTTCTGCTTTGCTATTATTAGGCCAACAGCTCTTATTCAGTTACGATTATGATGTGTAATAGTCAGTCATTTCCCCAGTCCTAAAAATTGTTTCTGATATAATCTGAGAAGTCAGATATCCAACTTACTATATTAGTGTCTAAATCAAGAAACTCAGGAGAAAATTTAGAGTTTTTCATTAGCTTCTGAATTTGGAGGCTAAGCTCTAAATAAGATCCCATAAGGCATCATTTGTTTTTTAACAAGAAAACAAACTTTTGTTTCCCTCGTTGAAATTAAACCATAATTCAAACAATTTTTCAAAAATCAAACCATTTGGGCCAGAATTAATAATGTGGCATCACAAGGATAAATTAATTCTAACAAAATTCTATCCTTTAGTCCTTCAAAATAAGCAAATAATCAAAGGGAGGAAATGAAGCTTAGCAGAGGCTGATAGACAGGAACGGTTTCAACACATCACAAATATAGGAAAAGTCTATACTGTTTCATGTTACTCTCTATTGATTTCTCATGACCTCTCAGTAAGAGCAGGCTCATGTTCATCACGACACGCTCAGGAGTGGGAATAGGGTGTCCACGACAGCTGCTATCAGGAATCCAGTGGGTGTGTCAGAAAATATCCAATTTCCTTTGAAACTGCATTCTAAAGAGAAGCTGCTATTACTTTGATATTAAAAGACAAGTGCAAAATGGTCCATATTTCCTGCAGCCTCACTAGCGTGGGAGCGTATATTTGTGGGATGAGTCTCAAAACATAACTTTGGTTACAGAACATTACTTTATCTCTCACCAGATTAATCACTGAAAAATCAGACCCCAAATACTTCCCTTTGGATTCTGAGAATCGCTATATTGTCTTGTATTTGTTTCCAAGTAGCCATAACTGACCTTTCTGCTCACCTTTTGGCATCCAGTCTATTTCCTATTTCCCGCTACTTGTATTTTGGTACATGGTCCCAAAGTGACCACCACACTTTTGATTTATGAATGCAATTCCTTACACTTAGTTAAGGTCAGTTCTTGCTTTCTTCTCTGTCTCATAATAATTACCATTTTTAGGAGCAGCCACTTCTTTGTTCTGCAACAGCAGTGAGTATGTTTAGCTATACAGAATCACAGAAAAATTTCATTTGAATAGAACCAAGGGACCATTATTTTGTCCACCATCTTACAGATACAAAGTAGGAGCATGAGATTCGTAAGTTCATATACAGCTTGTCTATATAAGTGTAGGACTGGAATCTAACTTTCCTGAACTTAGTCCTGTGAGCTTTCTTTTTACCATTCGTTTTCTAACTTTGTAAAGCCCTAGAACACTTGAAATGTTATATTCCATTTAGTCAAAGAATATAAAACACATTAAAGACAGCTAAATTAAAATAAATGCTGGAAAACTAGACCCTGTCTGTTCAATCTCCCCATCTCCTCTCCTTCAGCAGGCCCTAAAGCAAGCCTGCATCATGATTTGAAAAGCACTGCTGTGGAAAAAATTACACAGGAAGGGCAATTGGGAACGCCACAGCCCAAGGGAAAATCTGAAGGGATAGGGGCGTAGGGAAGAAATTGCAATGTTAAATAGGATGCTCAAGGCAAACCTCATTGAGAAGGTGACATTTGAGCAATGATTTAAAGCAGATAAGGGAGCAATCCATGTGGATATCAGGTGGAAGAACATTCCCAGTAGAGGGAACAACCATTGCAAACTTCTTAGTGAGTTCAAAGCACAGTAGAAGGTGCATTTGGAAATATGAGAGAGGAAGGCTTAATTTTCTAGCCATCCAGGTCAAATCAGAGGGCCCTGGTGATACTTGTGGTGACAGATGCAGCTAAATGACCTTTTGTATCACCTTCATTGATATACCAACCACTCCCAACCCTCTCATCGGACAAAGACTTATCCAATCTTACTTTCCTTAAATGTGTGTGTGTAGCATTTCTGTGTAAATCACACATCTATTAACAGGAAGCTTGCCCATGGGCTTGCTGTAGATGATATCACTTATTGCTATTGTTTTTAGACACCTAGTTACACGCTTGGGCACCTATGAAATTGAGAACATGGAACAACCTGGACAAAAATGTTATGTGCATATGAGATATATCACAAACGCATCTAGGCATCTTGGCTTCAAAGATGCTGCCTCCATAGCAGGGTGAGTTGTTTTGGAGTCAACAGCTGAGAAGCTGTATCATTTCTTTGACCAGAGATTCTGGAAGGCCTTTCCGAAGAACCGAGTTTAATCAAGCTATCCAGTATTCAACAAAACATTTGTCCCACTCCAAACTCCCAATGGTACTTGACCACCCCATTTCTTTTCCCATAGAGTATGGTCTGTTCAGAATAATTTTTTCTCTGACCTTCCCTTCTTCATCACCCAGTCCACCCAGAAAATTCCTGTTCTTCCCCCAAGAACCAGTTCATTTATCACCTCGTCTGTGACAGGCAGAGTGAGTGGCTCTCTTCTCTGTGCTCCTTCAGCATTCTGCTCCTACCTGCATGTAGCACAAGTTGCATTCTACCATTGCTGTATCAATGTGCAGGTCTTTGTCTTGTACCAGATTGTGAGTTCCTTAAAGACACATGCTGACAATTGGTTCATTTCTGCCTCCAGAGGCTGAACCCAGTATCTGACGCACAGTAGGCTTTTTGTTGTTGTTGTTGTTGTTTTGTGAGGAAGATTAGCCCTGAGCTAACATCTGTTGCCAATCCTCCTCTTTTTGCTGAGGAAGATTGGCCCAGGGCTAACATCCATACCCATCTTCCTCTACTTTATATGTGGGACACCACCACACAGCGTGGCTTGACAAGCGGTGCTCAGGTCCACGCCCAGGATCTGAACCTGCAAACCCCAGGCTGCCGAAGCGGAGCGCGTGAACATAACCACCACACCGCTGGACCAGCCCCATGGTAGGCTCTTAATGAATGTAAATCTAATAAATGTTGAATGAATCATACTAGTTCAATCCTCTTATGCAGGTTCATGCTGTGTAAACTAATAATTTGGACATCCTTGGAGAAAATTTCTATATTGAAAATCAAAAACTGAAATCTCCTGATATCAAAGTAAGCCTCCTTGGGTGTCACCCAATATGAACTAGATTTGCAAGGAACTATTTTTGATTATATAGGTTATAGATCCTGGAAACTAGAATGATCATTCCCATTTATGAAATGAGATTTGTATATCAGAGAAATGAAGCCGTCTTATCAAAGATGGCTTCATTTATTCATTCATTCTACACATGCTTACTGAGCTGCAGACACTGTGCTAGACAGTTGGATACATCAGTCAAAAAAATAAGACCAAGACCTCTGCTCTTATAGATCTTGCATTCCATCTGTAGTTAACAGAAATAATTCATGCTTTTTAATAGAGCAGAATAAGGGGGATCAGTAATGCATGGGGTTAGAGAGCAGGTTTTAGTATTAATACGGCAGTCTGGGTGGGCCTATTGGAGAAAGGTGACCTTTGAACAAAGATTTAAAGGAATAGAGATCTCGTAACAGATCTCAGCTCAGCAGGGTTTTCTATGCACTAGAACCTCCTGTAGCAAGGAGCCCAGAGCAGCGACCTGAATAGCTGAGCAAACCCAGCAAACATTCCTGGAACCATTTGCTAAGTTCTTCAAGTACCAGTAGCCTGCAGAAATGGCATCCATAAAATATTCTAATAGCATAGCCATCTCCAAGATGAATCCGGTCTATGCATTTTAAAGATAGCAAAATGTTTCCATCACCGCAGTGCTCTGCAAATATTTTTAAAGATCAAGGAAATTGGCCAATTTGGAAATGGTTAAAATGGAACATTTTTACATCACCTCATATATTACCCATCCTGCAGCAATACATTTGGTGAAGCCTGCATCAGGGGGATAGTTGTGCCTCGCCACCTGAGGGGATGAATGGGCTGAATAAATGCTGTTGGTAAAAGGCCCGGTGATGATAGATTCATGACAAGCTCCTTGGAGGTCGCCATGCTTAAGAGAGGCTGATGTTCTCTTGCTTTGTGAGCTCCTATCAGATTCTGCCACTAGTAGAAAACTGACTTGGGCAGAGCTATCTTTATGATTACTATTATTTTATTCTTCCTAGAAATGCCATTTCAAAGTGTGTTCCACTCAGGATTGAAAAACAAAGTAATGAGTCTGCATTTGTATTTTCTGATAGGCCACATTCATTCACATTCACTTGCTGTTCAGACTTACCAGGTTCTGTAATTTGCACAATGCTTCTAGATCCAGGCGTGCTATCACAGCCGGGGAGAAGTGAGTCCCCAAAGGCTGGATATTGCAAGAATCCCAGGTTGCGCTTATGTCAGCTCAGGGGTCCTAGTGCCCTCAGCACCATATCCATGCATATGTGCCGAGACATTTGATACAGAGCAATTTGAATCCTTGCTTGTGCTAAATCTCTAAGGCATCTGTGGCTGTCTGCTCATAAGCCCATCTGCATAGGCCAAGCACCAGAGTGCTCTCTGCTGGATGAACTCATCAGGACCCTGACCTGTGAGATGGTCTTTTCCTTTGTGAAAGGTTAATAACATAACTTACATTTATAGCACTATCAGGTGAATAGTCTCTGTCCCAGACCAAACCAGATAGGTGATAAAAAGTAACTTGGTTACAACATAATATTTCTAATCTTTCTCTGACCCCGTCTACTCTGAGTAGATCCAGAGTATCCAGCCCTCCAGCCCATCAACCTCTGGGAATCGGCAAGGAAATCGCATAGATGGTTCTTGCCTACCAGCTGCTCCCTGGGCGTCTCTTTTCTCTGCCGTTTCCTGTGATGATTTATGTTAGGTGCTTAAGTCATCAGAGCATCCAAAATAGACAAGCATGGTTTCTGTTCTGGTTATCTATTGCTGTCTAACAAACACACTAAAACTTCGGGGCTTAAAACAACCACCATTTTATTTGCCCACAACTCCAATCTGTGGGCTGGATTCAGCCGGTCTTGCCAGAGCTCACTCCTGTGACCACATTCAGTGGGCAGGTCAGTTGAGAGCTGGGCTCAGCTGGGATGCTGTCACGGCTGGGCATCTTCGCCCACGTAGTCTCAGAGCCTCTCCCATTCCATGTGAACTCTCCACTTTGTCTCTCCACATGCTCTGGACAGCAGAATGACTGGTCTTCTTGCACGGAGGTTCAAGGCTCCCAAGAGCACAAAAGAAGTAGCTTTCAGACATTGATAACGCTTAGGCTCGGAACTGGCACAGCATCACTTCCAACACATTCTATTTGTTAAAGCAAGCCATAGGCTGAGACTCGATTCCAGAGCAGAGTCAGGACCAGAGTGAGTCAATGAGGTGCCTTGGATACAAGTCTGAGTGAGTGGATCCTTAAATCTTGTGCCCTAGCTAACTCCCTTGCCTGACCCTACTCCAGGCCCTGTTGACAAAAGGACTAGGTCATGAATATGCAGCAGCTAAGATTCATTGGGGACCATCGATGTAAAAGAGTTCCACAATCTGCCCTCTGGTTCATAATGATTCACGTTCTTCCCACATGCAAAATATACTTGCCTCCCATCCCACAAGAGCCCAACAAGTATGACCCATTTTAACATCGTGCTTGGACTTGAGGCCCAAGATATTGTCTGCTAAATCAGATCCAGGTGTAGAGGTGTAGAGGGGGCTCCTTTTGTGCTTTCCTCCGGGTCAGCTCAATAAGTAGAAGTTCTCTTGATCTGAAGACCTGTAAACTGACTCCATACACCCAAAGGTGTGATGCACAAGTAGACATAGAAGCAGAATGACTACAGTAGGCTCTCCCATGCAACCCGGAAGTAAAAGGAGATGCTTATCAGCCACTGGTTTGTAGAAATTTTGAATCTACCTGGGCACATATCACCAATTCCTCTACCCCAGGAGCAGGAAATATTCCTTGTTTAGGGCTCCATTCTACTCCCTGGAAAGTGTGTGTGTCTGTGTGTGTGTCTGTGTGTGTGTCTGTGTGTGTCTTGGCTCTCCTCTCTGAGCTGCTGGTCCTGCCCTCTGTATCATCCTTCATCCTTCCTTTTAAATATAAAATAACCAGAGTTTGTAGCTAAAGTTCTTCTCAGCCTACTTCCTGTCTATAGAGAGTCAGATCCCCAAAAGCCTCTCATCATTTTTAACTTTTCCTGTCCCTTATAGTCCAGGATGGTAATGCTTCCATCAATATAATTATATTTCTAAACTTTGTAGGTTTTCTCTGAATCATGTCAGTGTTTAGACATGTCAGTGTTTGGAGACAAAAGCCACACCCTCAAATATGCCTAGGACAAATCAGACTCTGCGCTGCTGTGATAAAGTGCCCTTAAGATTCTGAGACATCTTTTGTCTAGCTGAGTCGACAAAGCACCACGTTAAATCTTTCTGAAGCCTTAACAAAAGACTTACACCTGTGTTCTCGATTGGCTCTTGACCCTAAGGACACCCTTCAGTGAAGGAGCCCTGGATTTGACCCTTGCCCTGAGGCATTTCTTACTTTAAGAATCTTTCTCTGACTGGGGAAGCTGAGAATGAGAAACAGTTCTGTTTTCCACACTAGCAAGTTAAGGTTTCAATGTTTTTTCTCTAGATTTTACTCAAAAATTGAACAGTTCATTCTTTAGTTCCTCTGCCTCCCTCACAGCTAGAAAAAAGGCAGTTGGTACTTTCAACATTCAGCCTAGAAGTCTCCTCAGTTCAATGCACATATTTGTTGATTAAATTTTCTGTATTCCAAGGTGCCACAGGTGATAGTGCTGCCAAATGTTTTGCCACAACCTAACATGAATTGCTTTTCCTCCACCTTCCATTTACAATTTTTTCATTGTCATTCCAGCTTCTGGAAACAAGCCTCTTATTACACTTCAAGCACCTATTCTCCATTCAACGTCACTATCACATATACTAGATATTTTTATGGCAGTGCTGCATTTCCAGAACTACATTCAGCTAGTGTATGGGCTGGCTCACTTTCCTGCTCAGCCCTCAAGCTCCTTTCTATGACCCCTCTCTCTCTTTGTGGATAGGCTGGACTTCCTCACAGCATGGTGGTTTCAGAACAGCCAAACTTTTTACATAATAGCTGTTTCCAAGAGGGAGCATTCCTGAAGTGAGGGTAAAAGCTTCTTAACTGTTTGGCTCCATCTTGAAAGTTACCCAGAATGACTTCTGCTCTACTCTATTAGGAAAGCAAGCCACAGGTCCATCCCAGATTCAAGTGGAGAGAATGACTCAAAAGCAACCAATATAATAGATTACATGCAGATTATCACAGTTTCCCTCCAGAATCTTCCTTTTTCTCTGTAATAGGAGCAGCTGGCCTATCTTCTCTCTCTTCAGTTGGCCAGGTCTACTATAACATTCAACGTGCTCCACCGTGTGCTAGCTACTGCCTTGATTAGGAAAAAATTCTTTATCTTCCCTTAGGTAATCCTCTGTTATATGGGCTACAAAATCTTCTACAATGTGGTTTAAAGGTCCTATAGAGATGTTACTGAATCAGTTCTCTAATTTTCTTAATTGCAGCTCAGTTGTTTTACTCTCCTGTCCCCAGGTCTTATAAGTCCATGGGAGCCGGTCTTAGTTGATTTGAGCAAAAGAAAATTAGCTGTTTTCAAAATTCCTATATGTCTAATTTATCTTTATATCTTTTAATCAACTTCTTTGAAGTATATTTTCTGTGCAATAAAATTTATGTTTACGAATATGTACGTGGAATTAACCACCAACACAATTAAGGTAAAGAACATCTCCACCACTTTTTCACAAAAGGTTCCCCCGTGCTCTCTTCCAGTTCCCCTCCCCTCACAATTCCAAGCCCCAGGTAACTATTGATCTTTTATATCCCCGATAGATTAATTCTGCCTGTAATAGAATTTCATATAATTTCACATCCTCTGTGGTGTGTGGAGTCTTTGACAGCATAATCATTTGAGATTCATCCATGCATTGGTAGGTAGTTCCTTTTTATTGTCAAGTTGCATTCCATTGTAGGAATATACCACAACTGGTTTATCTATGCACCTGTTGATATGCATTTAAGTTGTTTCCTTTCTTTGGCTATTGTGAACAAAGTTGCTATGAATATTCATGTACAAGTCTTTTTATGATTACGTTTTCATTTCCCTTGGGTAAATACCAAGAAGTTGAAGAATTGCAGAGTTGTATGGTAGGTGTTGTTTAAATTTCTAGATATAAAATAAAACCTGCCAAACTGTTTTCCAAGGAGATTATAACATTTACATTTCCACCAGCAATGTTTGAGAGTTAGAGTTGCTCCACATTCTTGCCGACGATTTGTGTGGTCAGTCTTTAATTTTAGCGATGCTAGTGGGTGTGTAGTGGTAAACCATTATAGTTTTAATTGGCATGTTTATAATGATTAATGATGCTGAGCATCTTTAATAGTGTACATATGAACTATTTGTATATCTTCTTTAGTGAAGTGTCTGTTCAAACTTTTTGCCCATTTGTTATTTTTTTGTCTTTATATTATTGAATTCTAAGAGGTTTTTTCTGTATTTTCAATAAAAGGCCTTTGTCAGATACAGATATTACAAATATCTTTTTTCTCATTCTATGGCTTAATTTTTTCTAATTGGCATCTTTTAAAGAAAAAAAGGTTTTAGTTCCGATGAGGCGTAATTTATCAATTCTGTTTATTCTTCATCTTCATTGATTTCTAGCTAGAAAAGTTTTGTTGTGTCTAAAGTTTACAAAGATTTTCTTTTATATTTTTTCCTGTAAATTTTATAATTTAGCTTTTACTTTTAGGTCCATGATTCATTTTGTGTGTGTGTTTACACTTGTGTGTGTATGTAGGGTTTGAAGAATTCTTTTTTTTTTTCTGTTTGGATAGCCAATTTTTCTCATACTATTTTTTGAAAAGATTTCCTATTTCCCACTTGCCTGGTCAGCTTTGTCAAAAATCAGCTGGCCATTTATATGTAGATGTATACCTGTACTCTCTCTTCTCCACTGATCCATGTGTCCGTTTATACCAATGCCACACTGTTATAGATGGTTTCATATAGATGGCATCACAGTTGTGCTTTTTGTACTTAGTCTGACAAGCTCAGCATTCGATTAGAGTATTTAGACTATTTATATTCAATGTAATTATTGGTAAAACAAGATTTTACTTTATTATACCATCATTTGTTTTCTTACTGTCCCATTTATAATTTATTCTTTTTATCCTCTTTTACTTAATTCTTTTGGATTAACTGAGTATATTTTCATATTCCAACTCATCTCCACTTTTGGCTTATAAGATTTACCTAAATTTTTGCTTAATTTTTTAGTGGTCTTTTATAGTTTAAAATATTCATCTTTAAGTTATGACATCCTGCCTTCAAATAACATTATACCATTTCCTATATAATTTATGAAACTTATCACAGCTTGTTTCTATTTTCCCCACCTGTTCTTTGTGCTATTGTTATCATACATTTTATTTCTATAAATGTTATGAGCTTCAAAATACACAGTTATTATTTTTACTTTAAATGCTAAGATATTGTTTAAAGAATTTTTGAAAACAAGAAAATTGTCTTTAATATTACTCATATACTTATCATTTCTATCACTCTATTATTTTGTGTACATCCATGTTTTCATGTGGCATAATTATTCTTCTGTGTGAAGAAACTGTTTAAACATTTCTTGCAGTGAAGGCTTGCTGGCAATGCATTCTCTCAGCTTTCGTTTGACAGAAAAAGTCATCATTTCATCTTCATTTTTGAAGGCTATTTTTGCTGTCTATAGAATTTTGTCTTCACAGATTTTTTTTTCTTTCAACAATTTCAGGATGCTGGTGCTTTGTCTTCTGGCTTGCTTTGTTTATGGCAAGATGTCTATGTTAACTTTTATTTTTGTTTCTCTGTATAAAATATTCTTTTTTTCCTCTGGATGCTTCTAAGATTTTCTCTTTATCACTGATTTTCAGAAATTCAATAATGATATGCTTTGGTGTAGCCTTCTTTGGCTTTTCCTTCCTTGGAATTTGGCAAGTTTTTTGTATTAATGAATATACAGTTTTCACAAATTTGAAAAATTTCTTCATTTTTCTCCCTAATTTTTCTTTCCATTCTACTCTTTTTTCTGAGACCCCAATTGAATATGTAGGGTTTGATAGTGTCTGCAGGTCACTGTAGCTGTGCTCAATTTATATGTGTCTCTTCCCTCTCTGCGTGTCAGTTTTATTTCTCTTGTTCTGTTTTCAGATTTTCCTCTTCAGTTTTTAACCTCTTGTTAATCTCATCCAGCTAGTGTTTAATTTTAGATGTTTTTAAACTCTAGAGGGCTGGCCCCGTGGCTTAGCGGTTAAGTGCGCACACTCTGCTGCTGGCAGCCGAGGTCCGGATCCCGGGCGTGCACCAACGCACCACTTCTCCAGCCATGCTGAGGCCGCGTCCCACATACAGCAACTAGAAGGATGTGCAGCTATGACATACAGCTATCTACTGGGGTTTTGGGGGAAAAAAATAAATAAATAAAATTAACCTCCAGAAATTTTTTAAAGATATTATTCATTTCTTTTTTGATTATGCACAAATTCTCCTTTCAATCTTTACGCATTTTTAATAATATTTTTAAAGTACTTATTTCCTAATTCAATTATCTGTTATATCTGAGTCTGTTTCTACTGACTGATCTTTCTTCTGGTCATGCATCACATTTTGCTACCTCTTCACTTAGCTGGTGATTTTTGATTGTTGAGTGTTTGGATTTTGTTGTCTACCTTTGAAGAGTGTTGCAGTTTGTTTTGTCAAGCAGTTAAGTTACTTGTGGATCAGCTTGGTATGCATTTTTTGGTGTGCATTTAGATTAGCCTTTACTCTAGGACTAGTTTAGCCCTACTACAGAGTTACTAATCTACTGGGATCTCTACTGAAAGTCTTCAGAATTCAACAGTCTCTCACTCTGGCTGTTAGGAACTTGAATGTTTCCCAGCCCTGTGAGAACTCTGGGAATTGTTCAGCTTATTGTTCCCTGAAAATTATTCCTTTCTGGTTTCATGAAATATTATCCTGTGCTTATAGAGATTAGTATTTGGCCAAGGACTCAAGTGGACCCCTGCAGATTTCTGCAGCCCTCCCTCTGAGGAGTTCTCTCCTCTCTGATTCTCTGCCCTCACAAATTCCCACTGTATCAGTCTTTCTAATATCCTTTCTCTGTCTTCTCTCATCAGCAGAATGTCCAGACTCTGATTGGATTCCTTCTTCTTGTGCTATGGTCCAGAAATTGATTCCAGGCAGAAAGCTGGGATGATGATATAGACCAGCATCTTTATTTCCTTCCCTCAGGGATCACAGTCCTGTATTATCTGTTGTTCGATGTCTGAAAAATTTGTTTTGCATATTTTAGCCTATTCTCTAGTTGCACGTATAGGGAGAGCAAATGTTATACAAGGAACTCCATCATGGGTGGAAGCAGAAACCTGCCCATTTATTTATGTACTTTCTTATTTCCTCATTTATTTTTTACAGTGTAACATTTTGATTCCTTTCTCATTTCCTTTTGCATATATTTTTTAGATATATTTTTCGTGGTTACCATGAACATACATTTAACCATTAACATACTAAATTCATAACAATTTGTTTTAATTAATGCCAACTTAGTTTCAATAGTATGCACCAACTCTTCTCCTATACAGCTCCACTCTCATGTTGTTTTTGTGACAAATTACGTCTTTAAACACAGTGTGCCCCTTTACATAGATTCATATTGTTTTATGCATTTGTCTTTTAAATCATGTAGTAAACATAAAGAGGTATTAGAAACTAAAAACACAATAATTCTGGATTTTAAAGTTACCTATGTAGTTATTTTTACCAGGATTTTTCATTTCTTTATATGGCTTTGAGTTACTATATAATGTCTTTTCATTTCAGCTGGAGGACTCCATTTAGCATTGCTTATAGAGTAGATCTAATTAGGGCCACAAAGGGGCCCTAGTTTTACGTCTCAGCTTGTCTAAGCTAAGGGATGCCCAGATAGCTGGCAAAACATTATTTGTGGGAGTTTGTTTATCTTGGAATGTCTTCATTTCTCCTTCAGTTTTGAAGGATAGTTTGACCAGATATAGAACTCTTCATCAACAATTTTTTTTTCCTCTTTCAGCTTTTAAAAAATGTCATCCCTCTCTCTTCTGGTATCCATAGTTTCTAATGAGAAATATGCTGTTAATCTTGTTGAGGATCTCTTGTACATGATGGATCTCTCTCTTCTTCTTGCTGACTCAAAGATTTTATTTTTGTCCTTGCCTTTTGAAAATGTGATTATAATGTGTTTTGATGTGTATCTGTTTGTTTTTTTCCTCCTTGCAGGTCATTGAGATTATTGAATTGTGGACTTATTCCTTTTATAAAATTTCAAAAGGTTTTGGTTATTATTTCTTCAAATGCTCTCTCTTCTCCTTTCTCTCTCTCATCTCCTTCTGGGATTTTCATTACACATATGTTGGTACGTTGAACAGTATTCCACACATCTTTTAGGCTTTGTTCTTTTTTCTTCATTCTTTTTTGCTTCTGATCCTCATACAAAATAATTTCACAATTGTCTTATCTTCACGTTCTCTGATTCTTTCTTCTGCCTGCTCAAATCTGTTATTAAATCTATGTAAGTAAATGTTCTCCAGAGAAATAGAAACAGTAAGATATATAGATGTAGATATAGATAAATAAGAGAAGATATATTATAGGAATTGGCTCCCATGATTGTGGACACCGTGAAGTCCCAAAATCTGCCAATCTGCAAGCTGAAGAACCAGAAAGCCAGTGGTCTAATTCAGTCCTATTTCAAAGGATTGAAAATGGGTGAGGGCAACAGTGTAAGTCCTGCTCCCAATTCAAAGGCCTGAGAACCAGGAGCACTGATGTCCAAGGGAAGGAAAAGATGGATGCCCCAACTCAAGCCAAGAAAACAAATTTGCCCTTCATCCACATTCTTGTTCTATGCATGCCCTAAATGAATTGGAAGATGCCTACCTGCATTTGTGAAGGCCTTCTTCTTGACTCAGTCTACTGATTCAAATGCTAATCTCTTCGAGAAACACCCTCACAGACCCAGAAATAATGTTTTTCTAGCTATATGAGCATCCCTGGGCCCAGTCAAACTGACACATAAAGTTAACCATTACAGATATCCTTAGTGAGTTTTTCATTTCAGTTATTAAACCTTCAGCTCCAGGATTTCTATTTGGTTCTTTTTTTATAATTTCTATCTCTTCATTTATATTTTCTCTTTGTTCATACATAATTCTTCTGGTTTTCTTTAGCTCTTTGTCCATAGGTTCCTTTAGCAATTTGAGCATATTTAAGACATTTGATTTAATTTCTTCCTCTAGAAAGTCGAATGTCTGTGTTTTCTCAGAGACAGTTTCTGTAAATTTCTTCTGTGAAAGACACATTTTCTTGTTTCTTTGACTGCATGATCATTTTTTGTTGAAAAGTGGACATTTTGAATATTATAATGAGGTAACTCCGGAAATTATATTCTTCCCCCTCTGGGTTTGTTTTGGTTGCTTGCTGTAGACTGTGGCTGTTTATTTAGTGACTTTGCTGAACAAATCTCGTGAAGTATATTTTCTTTGTGACATGTGGTCTCTGAAGTCTCTATTCCTTTAGCTTGTGTTCAGCTAGTGTTCCGACATACATTTCCTTGAATGTAAAAGTTCCACCCCCCAAAAAAAGTGGAAAGAATAGAGAAATGAAGAAGAAACACAGAATAATCATAAGAATAATAGTAGTAATAAACCTCTCCTAGTCTTCACAGATTGGCTGTTTGCTGGGGCACTCCATCAACACTTGGCCAGACCATTTACTACTCTGCCTTGGCCTTCACTTCCTGCTTGCTCTGAGCCTCAAGATCAGCCTGAGGTGAAAGCCTAGAGTCTTCTCAGGTCATTTTTGAGCCTGCATCCTGCCCTGGGCATATGGTTGGCTCTCTAAGTTTTCTAGTATACATAAGCGCTTTTGAGTGACCTGATTTCCCAAAGAGTCTGTTTTCCAAGTTTTTGTTCCTAGACGTTGGGTGCTGTATTGTTTGCCTCAACTGTAATCTTTTGACTCAGGTGACTAGTTTGTTTATTTGCTTTGCAATGTTTTCCAGGAACGCCTGCTGCTTTTCCGCCCTGAGTGACTTCTGGGTTAGGTGAAATGAAGGCAAGTGACTTGTGTCAGTTTTTCAGGCAGCCCCCAGGCAGATTAGAACAGACAAATACAATTCCTTGCAAATAAGATCTGTTCTGTTCGTTCCGGAATCAGCGACCAGGATTCTACACAGAAAAAGTGAACTACTGTCTTCAAGACTACTGCCAAGTTGGGCAGGGCATAGGATAAGGGCAAGTAGAAATCAGACATAACTTTCTTACCATTTTTAAGTTGTCTTTTTGCTGATTCAGCAATCACTTTGTTGCTGTAAACCTTTTACAGTAGTTCCTTCCTATTCAGTAGGGGATATGTTCCAAGACCCCCAGTAGATGCTTGAAATCACAGATAGTACCAAACTCTATATATACTATGTGTTTTCATATACATAAAATATCTGAGATGTGACAGAAAAACTAGCATGAATTTCTTTTTTCTTCTTCACTATTTCATGGTTAGAAGAGTCATTCTTACCATAGGTCTTGGCAACCTCAGTATACAATTTTTGTTCTTTCTTTATTAAGTCAAGAACTTTCACCTTTTCACGTAAAGGAAGCACTTTAAGGCTTCTCTTTGGCATATCTGAATTGCTAGCATCACTACTGTTGTGCTTTGGGGCCATTATCAAGTAAAATAAGGGTGACTTGAACACAAGCACCACGATACTAGGACAGTCAACTCGATAACCAAGATAGCTAAGTGACTAACAGGAGAGTAACATATACAGCGTGGATATGCTGGACAAAGGGATGATTCACATCTTGGGCAGGACAGAGCGGAATGGCCGATTTCATCATGCTACTCAGAACTGTGTGCAATTTAAAACTTATCAGTTGTTCATTTCTGGAATTTTCCATTTAATATTTTCAGACTGTGGTTGACTGCTGGCAACTGAAACCACAGAAAACAAAACCACGGATTAAGGGAATTAGGAGGGTTACTGTATTGTTTTCTGAAGTTCTGACAAAGTTGATTCTGACAATTTTGCTTGATTTTCCTATATTTCTGTTGAGAAAATGGGCTCTTGGAGCTGCGTACTCCCCCATGTTTGCTGACATCACTTCTATTTTTATTTATTTACTTATTTATTTATTTATTTATTTTCTAAAATGTCACTAGTAAACATCAAGAAAGAAACAGAGACGTAATAGGAAAGGAATCCTCTGCTGCACTGCTGTTCTACTCATGGGATTCACTTTGAAATGGGAATCAACATGGAGTTTTACTAACTCAATGGCGAAAGGCAGGTGGAGGTGTCCTGAAGAGATTCGTAGCCCTGCCATCACTATCTCTGGTTCCTTTTAGAGACCTCCATTCTAACTGAAATGATTCCGTATTTTCATAGTCAGTGTGATAATCTTAGCAGCAGAAGGAAGACTAAAAAATAATTTTGTCCCTGCAATGTAGTAATGTCTCCAATTAATTTGTTTGCATTAGCAAACAATTAATTTTGGCAGCCTATGTTCATTATTCATTCATTCAACAAATATATAATAAGCTCCTAGTACATATAATACATGGTTCAAGTATACATTAGTTTATACATTAGTGGCATAGATCAATAAAAAAAAAAAACTCTGACCTTGGGGAGCCTACATTTTCATGGTAGAAGAATAGGGGAAAAAAAGCAATAAACATAATAAAGGCATATATTTTATGGTATATTTGTTAAAAAAAACAATTGGAGTAGGGTAAAAACATTTGGGTATTGATCACATAAAATGAGACTAGTCCGAAATGAGATGTACAATAAGTACAAACTATACATTGGATTTTGAAGACTAAGTACGAACACAGAATGTAAAGTCAATATTTTTTATTAATTTCCTATCTGGATATATTGCATTAAATAAAATATATTGTTGAAATTAATTTTATCTATTTCTTTTTACTTTCTTTAATGTGGCTATTAGAAACTTTTAAATTACATACTTAGCTCACATTATATTTCTATTGGATGGCACTGAACTAAACTCATAGTACGTTTTGACACTGAGTGAACAGCATCTAAAATATGTGCAAAATTGTAAGTACACATGGCATAGCAAACACTGTTGGTGCTCCCTCCAGGTCTCCTTTGATGCCCTTTCTCACATCTGTGAATTTATCTCCACCTTCTGTGTACTTTGCTTCTAATGGCCTGTACCTACAATTCTCTTCAGATAAATGCCTTTTGGCTACCATGGCCACCTCCTCCTGCATGCCTGAAAGCCTACTTCCCTCCCTGGCAGCTAATAGCCCACTGTTACAGGCTTGAGAAAACCTAGCTCCTGTGCTTTGAGTTTTGACAAAGTGTGAGGTATAAACTACACTCCAAAGTTCCCCACAGGATCAGGCTGAGGTTAGACTTTGCCTGAAATTACACCCTTGACTAACTGCTTCCCTTGCTCTGTTCTGCCCGCCCAAGTCTTTTACCAGTTTATCTTGGGAGCACAACCTTGAGAAATCACTTGTCAGTGAATCCTTGTCTCAGGCTCTGCTTCTGGGGAGCCTAACCAAAGACACATGGTGATTTTCTTTAAGTGGTAGTTGAACAGATTTTAGTAAGAAGGCTGTGATTCCTGATGAGCCACATTCTCTAATACGCTGCAGAGAGTATTTTGCTTAGAGACATGGAGTCTACAGAAATCTACAAATGCAGTCTTAATCAATATTTCTGTTCTCAAATGAGAGACAAGTAGGGAGCGCACACACACTGAAGGATAGTGTCTAACTGTGGAAAGCCTTTTCTTTGGCTACTGAGTAAAGCAACTTTCCTCCAAAGACCAAATTGATCTGAAAGTCCTCTAACTTAGAGAAGTTATTTGCATTGTTCTCCTCCAAAAGTCATGTGTAGACATGTGCAAGGCATTCATGGCGTGAAATGGGACACCTTTGACTAATAAAATAAGTGCACCAGGATTTGCCAGGACTATTTGTCAGATTAAATCTGGGTCAATTCCCAACCTCAACTCTGACAAAAACAAAACAAAGCAACAAAACCACAACAATAACAAGTAAAGTCAAAACAATGTAATAAACTATGCTAAAGTAGGTACAATAAAAATGGAAAGTATGGAAAAAGAATAGAACTTTAGTAAAGAACCTGTGAGGCAAAAAACATAACAAATAATAAAAATTCATTTCTTTGCCCATGTTAAAAATAAGAATGCGATTTGAAATAAAGTTCAAACTTTTTATTTGCACTTAAGGCTGTTCTGTTGTCTTAGTACAAGAAGTGAGCAATGTATTCCTGTTTGGTGTAAATGTATATTTTCCATAAGAAATAGCTCCCCATCCTATTAATACGTCTCCTTTCTCCAATTTTCTCACTGACTCATTCCCCACTTTGCAATTATGATTACATCAGGGCACCACAGATGTTGGTTAAAAAAAAATACTGAGGGGCAAATGAGGCAAAATATCAGTAATATCAGGAAATGTTTGGAAAGTTGCTTCCTTTAATACACAAAGCTGACACATGAAGAGATAAGGGAAGGCTGAATTTGTTCTGGCTTACAGAAACCCAAGGTGTGGTGTGGGGACCAAAGGAGCAGGCAAATATGTTTGCCTGAAAATGAAAAAGGCGTTTTTTATAACAGCAAATATTTCCCTTCGGTTGAGAGCAAATCGATGTCCCTCTTCTCGGAAGTAGTGTTGGTTGTAGAGAAAAATGAGACCCTCTGATGCCATCCTCTGCCATTCCTCATCTCTGCAGTGACACATTATCCAGGAGGAACGTTTCTAACAGATGGAGATGTGTTTGTATGGGGTGAGAGGCTGTGACTGAGGGCAGGCAGATGAAGGAGGTCAACTACACTGATAGTTGGGAAAAATATACCCCGTGGAGAAACGGGGAGGTTTCCCATGGGAAAAAATAAATTTTATTCATGAGGAGGTAGTAAATGCGTCAATTTACACAATATAGTTAACAATGCCATTACACAGATAAATTTATTTAAAATAAGAAAAAATTAAGATGCTCAAAGCAGCTTCCTTCATATTTGTAAACCACCAGAAATAATTTTACTGGCTTACTTGCAACAGCATTGCTCTCTCTGTTCTTTCCTCAGGAATTTGCCATGATGGCAAAATTGACTTTGATTATTCTTATATACTAAACCTCAGTGATTTTGTCAGTGATGTAATCTATACCCATGCACAGACTTTTAAATACGGTGAAGGATAAGGAAGAACATCTACTTTTATTTCTAATGCTCAATAAGAAATACTTCTCTGTTCAAGTTGCTTCAGTAGAACTAAAAGCAATATCCAGGAATGTGCTTCTTAAAACCAATGAGTATTTGAACACTGATATTCAAAGGCGACTTTGGCACAATCCTAATGACAGAATCAGCTGTTCTTTATTATTTTTATCTACTCAGCTGGTTAACCTTGTGTGCATATATCTACCACAAGATTTCTAAATCCTTGTGTATTGTGCTAAAAATGGCATGGGTATAAAGTAGATGCATAGAGGTAACACTGGTAATATTAACACCAACTACAGCAATAAATCAGCTACTCAATATAAGCAAATTTTCAACATACCTAAAGTTCAGTTCATTTTCAGTATCCAAATTTGTAATTTTAATAATTTATTTAGACATATTTTGAAAATGCAGATATCTCTTCCATTTACCCATCGGCAAAAGAACTCAATGGAATTTCACTTTTACGTCATTATTCAGAATTATTTTTATATATCTTAATTAACGTGATGTTCTAGAAGATACTGAGGGCTGGAGGGTTGTTTGCCTCTAGACTGAAATGTCCAGAACTGCTGTGCATTTTTGTTTTATAAATTCTCTCTCTCTCTCTGTCTCTTATTTCTGTCTCTCCCATTTATTACCCACTGTGGATTAGGATATCAGATAATTGAGAGCAAAGATTACATTTTAGAGACAGATAGACATATAAAGCCGTTAAAATTCTTGTTTCTCTACTGATTACCTTTGTGATGCTGAAAAATATACTCTCTAAACCTCAGTTTCTTCATTATAACGTGGACATAATAATTATACTTACACTGTGGAGTTTGTGGAAAGAGGAAATAAGGTGTTGTATGTAAGTTCTCACAAAGTGGTAGCTTTCTTTACAATGCTTGTTGTTGTCATTATTATTATTGATGTTGTTGTTATTGTAAAGCTCCTATGAAGGAGGGTCTAAGAACAATGGAAAGAGTAACGTATTAGTACATCAGAGCATGCACGAACTCAGGACCTCTCCTTTGGCTGTTCAGAGTCACCTTATTCTTGGTTCTTAGATTTGGTCTATGTTTCAATTAGTGGATGCACCTAGAAAGTGATCTCTGGATAAATGAGTTGTTTCTGTACTATGTAAAGGACATTAGGTTCCGATATTTTGAAGACCACTCATGGCTCTTCGAGCCAAGAAGTGAGGCACTATCTCAAATACGATGCAGCCTTAGAAAGAGATATTTTAATGCATGAGTAAAAAATGGCCTATGTCAAGTGCCTTGACAATTCTTTCATTTATTTAGTTAACACATACTTATTGAATATTAGTCTGCCCTCCCATTGGGCAGGCAATATCCCTGTCTTCTGGGAACTACGAACCAGAGGAGTAGAGTGTATTTTTATGAAGCTGGTTTGTGCTCATGTTTTCTTGTTCAAGGAGCTGTACTAGATAAGGAGTGCAGAGATGAGGAAGCAAGAATTTTCTTAAGACATACACTATATCTTATGGGTTTTAAATATATTCTCACAGATCCAGGAGGAGCTGGACACATGGCAAGAACTTAAATTTTCACTCATTTGGAGAGAGTCTCGTAAAGTATTACGAAGTTTCTGTGAAGAAATAGTGTGCTAATCACTGTGCTGGAAAATGTCTAACTTCTGGTTTCTGTCACAAGTTTGACAAAATGAGCCACCTAATAAAGATATGAAATTTATTTTCCTCGTCTATGAATTAGACATAATTATACCTGAATTTAGGTTAGAGATGGGAAAGATATTTCCACTCTTCCACCAGAATGTAAGCCTATGAGGGCATGGATTTTTGCATTTTGCTTACTGCTTCATCCCCAGCACCCAGAATAGTGCCTGACACCTAGAAATTGTCCAATAAATATTTGTTGAATGAGTGGATGACTTAAAAATATGAAGTGGTTAGGCAAATTCCAAATATTTACATTATTGATAAAGTACTATTCATGTTACATATGAAATTAATCTTTAAAGGTCTATATGAAATTGAACACTTGAATACAATTAATTCAATTCACTCACATCTGAGGGCACATGGTCCAGGTACTCTGAAAGGCGATATGGATACAAAAGGGAACAAGATAGATAATCTCTACCTGCGTGACAGTTATATCATAATACAGCTTACCAAATATTTCCATTTTTCCAGTAGAGAGAAGTTCTCATGAAGAAAATCCCACAAGTTATTGCATCGAACATTTTGAGGTGGATCAAGAAGCAAACAGCATTGAAATTGCACAGCTTCCAAAGTTATCATCGAAACAGAGGGCATCCGAGAAGGAGCAGCCATGATTTTCTAATGTCTTCATTTTATAGATGAAGCAACCAAGGCCCTAGAGACAAGGATTTTGTTGAGATTCCTTTGTTGGGACCATCTTTCCACCTCTTCTCAGCCTAGCAAGCCCCCATTCATTCTTCGAGGCACAGATCAGAAGACCCTTTGAGAAACCATTCTTAACTCCTCTAGGCTGAGTTGGTTACTAAGCCTGCACTTAATTCTTACCTCTATTATAGCAATCAGAACAATCACTCAAAATTTTCCTGAATGTAAGAATCACCTGGGGCACTTATTAAAAACCCTAATCCAGGGCCCTGTCTCAGTACAAGTGAATCAGAGTTTCTGATTCTCCATATGCATCACCTGAGAGTCTGTGTTTTAAGCAAGAATCTAAGGGGACTGTCATGAGATGTGGAAAGCATTGAATTAAACCAGTGTCCAGTTAGAATGCTTGTGGCTGAAAATAAATGAAAGTTTAGTTTAGGCTAGCCTAAGCAATAAAGTCATTTTAGCTCACATTACGTGAAGTGGAAATGCAGAGCAAGAGGGCTTCAGTTTGATTCAAACAGGTGCTTATGTCATCCAAGACAGTTTTCTTCCCTCCCTCTGCTCTGCTGTAACAGCTTTAACATCATCCTTAGGCTGGTTTCCCTTATGGGTATTAAATGGTCTCTCAAGACCAAGAGTTCTTTTTTTTTCTCAGAAAACTCCAGAAAGTTACTACTAGTGTTTCAACACCCTAAATTGGCTTAGACCCACAACTCTATCCCTGAACATATCAATAAAAGCAGAGCAATGGGGATAAGATTATCGTAACTGGCTAAGAATAATCAGCTACAGGGACTCATCCATAAAATACTTCAGGAATCTGTAAATAGATATATTTGTGTACGTCATCTGGTCTCCTCCACTAGAACGTTTTTAACAGAGGTCAAGAATCGTGTTGTATTTGTTGTTGCTTCTGTAACACCTAGCACAGAAGGTACTCAGGGTTTGCTGAATGGATGTTGTATGAATCACATAGTTTGGTGGGGGCTGAACCGGTAGACCCACGTGTTTGGACTCCCATATCGTGGCTCTCACACATGCACTGCGATAGAGGGAAGTTGCTTTAAGCAGGCTTCTTATTTGTGATACAAGGGAAGTAGGAAGAGGGAAATGGTATTCAGGACAAGCCTCCTGGTTCAGCTAGTCCCGCATTGAGCCTGGCAATACAAGTGATAAAATAACTTCCTTGCCTAAAAAGTTCAGGAGTGAGAAACACTGAGATATCAGGATGCTTTTCTGTCCCTCTTCCTTCTTCTGATTCTGCCTTTGTAACAGACTTTATAATCACATATCCGTTAATCCGAGCACTTTTTAAGAGGTAATCATAATAACTCGCCTAGATCTAATGTTGTAGAGAAACACTTTATGGCCCTCGGATACATTTTCATCCAAGTTATTAAAGTCCAATTACATCATGTTTTCTTCCAAGGAATGCCAAGTACTTGAGGGACAATATTGCAGTCACTTTCACTTGTCTCTTGGAAATAATTACACAGATACAGCCTTGATATTGCAGATAAAGCCCTCTGCTCTTTCTCCCCAAAGAGAGGGAAAAATGTACTTGTTTGCCTAGATTACACAATAGAATTAGATAGGGAAAATTGGGATCAGAATGCAAATTCTCTATTTTCCGTTAGCTAATACACATAGCCTTCCTTAATGAAAATATCAGATCTGTATATTGTGCTTTTGATGAACAAAAAGCTACCATGTTGAGTGGTCAAGAAAATTTCAAGGAAATATAACTTAAGATTTTCTAGATATAATTTCTGGGCTATATCATGACTCATATCGCAAATGCCAGCCTTAAACCAAGAAGCCTGTCGGAAATCATAATGAGAGATATAATGATACTAGCATTTACTATTTATTAGTATCAATTATATTTTGGGCAGATTCAAGGCATTTTTATAAGACTGACAACAACCCCTGTAAGGTAGGCTTTATTCTTCTCTTTAGGGACCCGAAGCTCGGATTTTATTATTATGTGGAAGGTCATACAGCTAGGTAGTAAGGGGTGACACCCAGAATTCAAATCGAGTATATCTATGTCCAAAGCTCAGGACCTCCCTGCTACCCTGTGCTGCCCTGGAGTACTTGAACTGAGAGTTCAGCAGAACTCTGTTTTGTTGAATTTGAACAAGTCCCTTAGTATCTCATTGAGTGAAATTCTTCAAATGAAGACAACATCCTCCCCTCCAATTTCTATAGGTGGCTGACCTCATGCAACTCCTCTAGAAGAGAAGCATTCCTAGAATGAGGGGCAAGCCCTTGTTATCAACTGGATCCAAATAAAGTGTGTAATCATTGTCACGAGATCATCGGCATGTGTCTTAGGACCCTGCCTACCTATTTCTTCAGTCAGAATAAATCCTCAGAAATCTTATGGAAAGTTTCTCCAACGCAAAAGACAAGTCAGCTTACTTCTTTGCTGGGTTGAAGTACTTTCACTGTTGTTGAAAGGCCAAGCCACTTCTAAACAGCAGCAATTTCTGCTACAGTTGTTGCTAATAAAGCAGGACCTCAGTGTGCACAGAACAGGAAGCTCCATAAAGCCCAAGACTTAAGATGCACTTAATGTCAGCGGAAAATCCACTGAGAATGAGCAAAGAGATCACGGAGTTGGCTTTGTTTCATCGAGCCTCTCCATCTTGCCAAAACTTTCAGATAACAGAGCATGCATATCTAAATTTAAAAGTTTTTTATGATAATTTAATAAAATGGGGATGAAGTAAGCAAATAACTGTTCAGAGGTAACATTTAATTTCCAAGAGTGCCCTGGGAGACATAGCATGGAGTGAAGCCATTACAATTACTTGGAAATTCATTGTCAGAGACATTAAACTAATTCAGGCTACAGGAAAGTACCCCACAGTATCATGAAGCAGGTGTAAGTGGTTTTGGTCAGAAAATAAATATTGGAGCAATAGCATACAGGACTGGGGTTGAAGATTAGCAATTCCAAACCAAAGGCAAAATATTCAGCCAATTGTCTCCCAGCTCAGAAACTTATAGCATCAAAGTGCAGGGCTGGAAAGAGATTTGAGATGCCCTCAAGGGCAATCAGCTCCCTCTAGGTAAGAATATATTTCAGCCATACTGAACTGATGGATGTTGATATGTTTTTAATTTCAAGTTTCACTTTTTATTTAGCTTCTAGCTCCCTATGTGGTCTGCTCTCCTGCTTCAAATAAGAAAAATATTTCTTTTATTGACCGGACATGTTTAGAATGGGATTTAAAAATGACTCCTCCCCATTTTAACAATATTGTAACAGAGGAAATGGCAGATTACAGCCCCAGCTCACATTCAGCGCTGCTTCCCTCACTTGTCATTCTGCCCTTCTTCCCTTGTGCATCATTGCTACGTAAGTTCTTCTCACCAGCTGACTGTAGACAATTTCTTTCAGGTTAAGCCATTATGTCTTATTCAATGTCATATCTCTACTCTCCAACCCACTGAATACATATATTCAGTAATTCAGGTTAAATACATTTTATTAAACGTTTTTCACCTATACAATCATTTTTATCCCCCCTCCAATGGGAAGAAAGTACTCCAGAAAAATAGTTATTATGGAAATGAGAAAAATCAAGAAATTAGCTTTACATTCTTTTTTTTTTGTGTGAGGGAGATCAGCCCTGAGCTAACATCCGTGCTAATCCTCCTCTTTTTTTGCTGAGGAAGACTGGCTCTGAGCTAACGTCTATTTCCAATCCTCCTCTTTTTTTCCCCAAAGCCCCCCAGCAAATAGTTGTACGTCATAGTTGCACATCCTTCTAGTTGCTGTATGTGGGACACGGCCTCAGCATGGCAGGAGAAGCAGTGCCTCGGTGCGCGCCCGGGATCCGAACCCGGGCAGCCAGTAGCGGAGCACGCGCACTTAACTGCTAAGCCACCGGGCTGGCCCAAGCTTTACATTCTTGTTGAATTTTTTTACCTGGCTTCTTGGGCTGAATACTGATGCAGTTGTACAAAGTGTATAAATATATAAATTTTTTGTATACACACACACAGGCACTGTAAGAAACTAGTATAAAGGGTCACCTTGATTTAAAACAGCATTCCTGAGCCTGTTCTCCTTCTCAGCATTTATGTTTCTAAATAAAGCTATCTCTATTAAAAATTAGAGATAGTAGCCTCTATGGGTCTTTTGTAAACCTCAACAGAAGAAAATTAAATTGGCTACTGTTTTTTAAAAAAAGTTTCATGGTGAGATAGCTCTCTGGAAAGTAAATGGAATATGGACCAGCTTGTTCTCATCTTGAAAACTTGGATGACTCTTTTAGAGATTTTCTGCAAAGTAATTAAAGTCCAATTAATTGGAAAAATACACACAATGGGCATTCTGAATATTATATCTCCACCAGCAGCAACTTTTATTACCTTAAATGAGTGGATAAGATATGTTGCAAGTCTAAATTCTGAGCTCCTGAACAAATATCTCAGAAAATATACTCTTGCACTCTGTTGGCTACAAAATAAACTCCTCTCCAGTGGAGAAATGTCTCTCCTCCTTTGGGGGTCCATTACAGTACAGTCAGTTTGGGCAGCATGCTGGTATCCCTTTCATATCTAATGGCTATACACACAAAATTATGCTGTGAATACGATAATTTTAAATGGACAGGAGAAGTTAACCACTGACAGGAATCCAAGGGGAATATTTCTGTCACATAAAGAATTTCCATAATTTATATGTTCTCTAAATGGATTTTCACTTCCTAACCATACATAAATTAAGCTGTTGGTTGCACAAATTCCTCCATTTTTTCCATTTATACTCTATTTGTAAATAATGCTAGCTGCAGTTATAATTTCATATTCTCAATGAATTAACACAATAAATATTTCTTTTTCATCCATTCCCAGTACCATATAGATAGTGTGAGGGTGGGCCTCTGCTCCATGCAACAATTCAGGGACTCAGGCTCCTACTCTGTGATGGCTCTTCTTCAATACACAGTTCAGAGTTGCTCTGGCATAATCCAGCAGCCAGATGGGAGAGAGGGAGTGCATGGGGAAGGCACACTTATGTATAACTTCTGTCACTCACTTCTAAACAAGAAATTACTTCCACTCACTATCCATTGGCAAGAACTGCTCACATGGTCTCTCTTACGTGCAAGAGGGTCAGAAAATGTAGTTTATCTGCCCTTACAGGAAGAGGGAATTGTTTTGGTAGGCATCTAGCCAGCCTCTGCAATGTTTTCTAGGCTTTATGTCTGTTTTCTTTCTCTATTCCTAGCTCTCCTTCCTTTACCAAAAAGATCTACCATGAGAAGCTGATAATCCAAATTTTATTTTTTAGGACTTCCATTCTTTCCCCTTATAAAGGTAATACGGATTTATTTTCAGATTCAACAAACATCATTCTGAATCTACTACATGGCAGGCATGATACAAGAAATTGCCATCTACATTAGGCCATTTAATATAGAAGCAAGCACTTAATCTGAGTTTTAAAATGAGAAATCTGAGGCCCAGGAATCAGCTAAGCATACAGAAGAAGTAGTTTGTAAAGTCAGCATTCTTATTTGCCCCTGTGATGGACTGACTTATACAGCTAACTGAGCTGATTTTTTTAGAAGCAAGCATTTTATGTGTTTTTTCTTTTTTTGGTATATGATTGTTTTCTTAATTCCTTTCTTTTATTTATTTATTTTATTTTTTGTGTGTGTGAGGAAGATTAGCCCTGAGCTAACATCTGTTACCAATCCTTCTCTTTTTGCTAAGGAAGATTGGCCCTGGGCTAACATCCATGCCCATCTTCCTCTACTTTATATGGGACGCCACCACAGCATGGCTTGAGAAGCAGTGTCTTGGTCCGTGCTTGGGATCTGAAACTGCGAACCCCGGGCCACTGAAGCAGAGTGCGTGAACTTAACTGCTATGCCACCGGGCTGGCCCCCTTTATTCCTTTCTTGGAATTTTCCTGGAAAATCCCACACTCTCTTTGTCCCTAATCATGCCTGTTATGAATAAGACTAGTGCTAACAATATATTTGTATCAAGAAAAAGTGTGCTGTTTGTAAAAGAATTAGAAATAACAATATAGAGCCAGTGGTATCAATTTTTAAAGCTCTTACAAAAGCCCAGAATCCCCACAAATTTTCCATTAAAACTGATTTTCTTGGGGAAATAATTTAGTTAAGCAATTTATCTTTCTACCTTTTTGGGATTCATTTTGCTTTTCTCTAATATGTATCATTTCTAGAGCCTGACATTCTGTTATTTTCATCACAAATGTATAGTATTTCAGCTGCATTATTGTTACATATATATTTCTAGCTAGCCTAGGAAACTGGTAGCAATGCAAAACATTGCTATCCTGGAAAAATTGGCCACACATTTCACATGACTACCAAAAGCATTTCTTGCAGTAGTTCTTAAAAAAAATGGGTACTATCTCTGTGGCTCTGTTTTTTAATCTTTTTTGTCACTTCCTTTGTCAACTGATTCTTACCCCATACTAGAGAGTTTAAGCTAATTTGCTACCTTCTTTAGATTATTATTTGTGTAGATCACGGCTTAGCCCTTCCTTACGTTGCTTCATTACCTCTTGTATTTTGGGGCCACCAACCCCCATTCCACACAAAGCTTAGTTCCCTGTCTCATTCCTACCACATGAAACCAGGGCTCACATCTGGCCCTTTCTTTCTTTTGCATTCCCATTCTTCACAGGACCTAGTCCAGGTTCTGGAATCTTGACTCTATGTGATCTTGGTCAGACTGGGCTAATTTCTCAGGACTGTTTTTTCCTGTGTCTTTGCAATTTAGAGTCATGCCTGTATACCAACCAAAGCCTTACTTTGCAGAATGGTTGTTAAGACCAAATGAAGTTTTGTATATCAGGCATCTCTCTTCTAATGTTGAGTAGCGAGTTGACGCTCCACAAATGTGACCTCCCTGTATTAGTTATCTATTGCTACATAACAAATTATAACAAACTTAGTGCCTTAAACCAATACAGATTTATTATCTTACAGTTTCTGTGGATCAGACTGTGGGTATGGCTTCACTGGGGCCTCTGTTTCAAGGTCTCTAAAAGGCTACAATTAAGGTGTTGGTCAGGGCTGGAATCTCATCTAATGGCACAACTGAGGAAGGACTCGTTTCCAAGTTGATGTGCTTGTTGGCAGAATTTGTTTCTTCGAGTGTTTTTTGATCGGTGGCCTCATTTCCTAGATGGCTGTTAGAGAGAGGCTGCCCTCAATTCCTTGCCTCCTCAGGATGGCAGTTTGCCTTATCAAAGCTAGCATGGGAGACAGTCAATGGAGAGAATCTGCTGACAATATGGAAGTTACAATCTTTTGTAACCAATCACTGAGGGGAAATCCCATCACCTTTGCTATATTCTATTACTTAGAAGAAAGTCACTAGGTTAGCCCATCCTCAAAGAAAGGGGATTACACGAGCATAAATATCCAGAGGTAGAGATCATTAGGGGTCATCTTAGAAGCTGCCTGACACTTCCCAATTATATTTTTCCCTAAATTATAGTAAAAGATATGTATATTGAGATTCTACTATGTCTTGGCCGATATATTGAGTATTTAGTATGTAAAGAGATACGAAATATGTTTCTCTGTCATTAAAGAATTCACAGTCCAGAGGTTTATATTAGTTTTTCTATTAAGCCATTTTTACAATAGGAGCAGAGATACTGAGAGTTGGCTTTACACACATGTGTAAAGGCTCTTTCTGTGTAATTTAATAATCAGATACTGGGAACCCATGAGAAAAAAAAAAATTCAGTAAGTCAATCAATTATAAAATCATAGACTCCAGGCCTGGAGGAGACAGTCTATCAGCCTATCAACCGATTAATCAATATCGATTGTGTGCTTTCTGTTTTCAAAGCCTTTGCCAGCTGCTGAAGTCCAGAGTCTGAAGGGGGAAAAAAGCTACAACAGTTGAAAAGGAGCTTGATAAATTGAAGCTGAGAATTAATTTAGCCTTCAATTACTTTGACATATAGACAAATGTTGAAGCAGGTTCCTTAGGGGCAGGAGAAATTGAAGGAGAAGATACTTCAGGGAGAGATGGAAAAGAACAGAAACTTGAATGAATGCAGGGAAGAGAGGGCACGGCCAGGAGGCCTCAGGGACTCAGTGACTCTAATTACGGAAGTTGGCCGTGCATTTTGTTATCTCTGTGATACAATGTATGGAAATGAGAGACAGGCATGCACAGTTAGACTCTGGAGCGCTGTGGGAGTAGGAAATATGATTAGACCACATACAGATCATTTAAGTTCAGAAGAAGGTTAGTGGGCGAGGGACTAGGTTCATTCAGAGATGCATAATGGAACAAATATGAATCAAAACAGCTAGCAAGAAAAAATTGGCTACAGGATTCTTTTTTTCTTTCTTACTTTTTTGTTTGTTTTCAATTGCAGCTATATAGAGATAATAAGATCAGGATTTAGAAAAGCAAGTTTAATAATGTATTTTCTGTACACGACTTTCTTAAACAGTATTGAAAGCTAAACGTACGTTGAAGTATTAAGAGGGAATAAAAAGAAATATTCATTGTTTACAAGTTTAGGGGGTTTATTAATAGTGTTGAGCTCAAAGTTTCCTTATTCTGGTTTACATAAAATTCAAAAAAAGTGTGAACAACATCATTAGTATTGGATTGTAAATGATTCTTATGGGTCAAAATCATGCATTAGGCTTTCAAGTAAAGGTGGCAGACTCATCCCAGGTATTTATTTTTTGTCCATTCCAAAACCTATTAAAATGACAGCAAATATTTAATAGTAACAGAAATTAAAACCCGCAATTCTCTTCCTAGGTATATGCCTAACAGAAATGCGTACATACATTCACAGAAATACACGTAATAGTAAGTTCATAACAGCATTGTTCATAATAATACAAAACTGGACACTATCCAAATGCCCGGCAGAAAGTATAGATAAAACAGGTAATAGTCGCATGTTGATACTATATACAGCAATGAAAACAAAGAAAGGACCAATGCACGTAACGTGCGTGACTCTCCGAACATAAAGATGAATGAAAGAAGCCAGACACAAAACTATATATACTGTAGGAACTTGCTCTTATAAAGCACTCAAACAGGCACATCTAATATTGCACTAGAGGTCGGGACGGTAGATGTCATTGGGAGGGGAGTTAGGGACAGGAAAGGCACAGAAAGTGGGTTTCTGAGATTGATAAGTATCTACTTCTTGATCTGGGAGCTGGTTATACAAGTGCACACGTTCTAAAAATTAATCAAGTTATATCCTTATAATATGTGAACTGTTCTGTATGTATATGCTTCAATAAAAAACTGGATATGTGAACAAATGAATGAACAAGTACATAATTGACCGCAGGGCTGAAAAGCTGGGAGGGGTGCCATCAGCCCACATGATCAATATAGAGATTGTAAAAGATGTAAAGCTGATGAGAAGAGCTTGAAAAATGATAAAATACAATGAAAATTGTGGACACGCGCAAGTGAAGAAGAGAATCTCTTAAAAAGTGATTTCTTTTCATTAGAGTTCAGAATAATTTCAAGATGATAGGCGGTGGTGTCACAAAATCAGAACCTGAGGGCTGGAGAAAATGTACTCCTGCTACCAAGACTGATGAATACAGATTCTTATTTACAAATACACAAAAATTGTTAAGAATCCCCAAACATGTGGGGCAGTCCACCCCTGGGAAAGAAAGCATTGAACCAAACACAAAAAATTCAAACTCAGGAGAAAAAATAGTTAAAATTTAAAAAAGGAAACTTACTGTAGCAAAGTCCTGTTAAGATACTCGGGGACATTACTGGCAACATGCCATCTTTCAGGTAGGGGAATTTTCTTCTATTATGTCTTCAAATATTTTCTCCTCTCTTCTCTGTTCTCTCCTGTGGAAATCATATTTAGAGCTTTTTGAAGTTTTTAAGACATCTCTATGTCTGCTACAGTGCTTCCACCTCAGGAGTTGCACTGGAACAAGATTGGATCTGTTTTGTTGTGAGTGTGGGCTCATCAACCTTTAAAGGTAACCTTTTAAAGGTAACCTTTAGCAGGCAGGTTGCTTTTTATACACCTCAGTATCTTTATTTTTAAAGCAAAATATAACATCTACTTCATGGGATTGTAATATGAATTAAGGGAAATAATGTAATAAAGTCTTCATTATAACGCATGGCCAAACAACAAACATAAAACCACCTTACCACCAAAATATTTAGCTTTGTGCATGGTAAATACCAGGATTAAAAATATAGTTTATTCTAGTCTCCTCTGATTTTTTTATAGGTCACAGATTTTTATTTCACCTAGCAATCAGTTGCTTTTGACCATTATAAGCCTAATAAATACAATGAAGTTAAACCTTACATGGACATTATGCTCTAAAGCCAGCTTGCAAGGTGACTGATTGGAATAGTTAAACTTATCCTTGGAAAGCCTTTTAACGACTTATAAAATATAGAAGGGTATACATCATGTCTGAATACAACTTTGTGAGCAACTTTTCTTTAATCATTTTCTTTTTGACCCTCATTTAATTCTTCAAGTTCTTCCATGATGAAGAAGCAAACAAATCCATTTGCCTGGAAATAGATGTTTCACTTTTTCGGTGGCTGGGAAAACTTTAAAGTCATAAGTCTGTTCTCGGTGACCACTGACCATTTCAGACTTGACTGTTTCCATGACTTGAGGTAGAGCAGGATGGCAGACAGCATTTTAGTTCTTTTATCTCTCTTTTCTCTCTCTTTTCTGACTATTTATAATTGAATTTAATTAAATGTATATTGATTGTGACTCCTTTATTGGTTAAATCTTTCAATATTGTTCAAGTGAAATTCAGTGCCCTAATCCCCAAGTGCCATCTTGGTTTTAAGGCTGGGCCGCCAATAAGCAATCTAATCCACAATTTTGCATGTGGAGGACGAGTTTCATTCCCATACAAAACTCACTCCAGGAGCTTGGAGTCAAGATGGCGGCGTAGGCAGACTCTGAACTCACCTCCTCCCATGGACACAGCCAATTTACAACTACTCGTGGAAAAATTACCCCTGAGACAGAACTGAAAACTGGATAAGAGGAACTCCTGCAACAACGGACAATCCTAACTGAGGTGGAAGAGGCAGAGACTCCCTTCCGGAGAGGAAAAACGCCGCCTTCACAAGCCGCCAGCTTCTCGGCCACCAGGAGCAGCTCACAGGTACGCAACCTCCCCGGAGGCGCAGGGCCCTGAGCCGGGGAGCGCCCCCGCTGGGGGCATTTTGTGGACCCAGCACAATCGAGACCAGCGGCATAATATCTGACTGTGCCTGCTACTAAAGCATTGGGGAGCACCCCCAGAAAACCCGGTTCACAAAGAAACTAAAACTGGCTCTTAAAGGGCCCACGCACAAACTCACCCGTTCCAGAAAGCATCCTAAAATCACCAGAAAGAAAGGTGCACAGTGCTTCGGTGACAAGAGACTCACCTAATAGGCCCTGAGTGCATCTCGGTGAGGGGTGAGACCTCTCCAGGGACTGGGACATTGGCGGCGGCCATTGTTGTGGCCTGGTGTGAGCGTGCTGACACAGACGCCATTGGAGTTCTCCCTGAGACCTGCTAGCCCAGGTCTGCTCCACCCGCTAGAGCACCAATTTAATCCAGCTCAGCCAGGGCAGGCAGCCCACCCTAGAGACTGGCCCCACCCAACAACACGCCCTCAGGCAACGTGTGGGCCTGCATAGATTGGTGACTGGATTCTCTGCAGCCTGGCAAATGAGCTGACTTGAGCGGGGCAGGGTGTGCACAAGGAGCGGGTGGGGAGTGTGGGGTGGTGGCGGAGTGTGTGGGGCTCCCACCGTGGAGAGACTGGGTCCACTTGGGGAGGTCGGGACGCTCACACGGGGCAGGACTGTGTTGACTGTGTGTGTGGACCTGTGGGCAACAGGGCTTGTCAGCTGCAGAAGACTTGTGCTTCTCAAAGACCCACATAGGAGGTTTGCCCCACCTTCCAAAGCCTGAAACAATTGGGTGCTCCTGTGCCTGAGGGCAGCCCCACCCAGCTGCAATCCTCAGAGAGCTGACAAGAGACCTAATAGGTTGGAGGTTTACAGCAATTGTAAGGCCCTGAGCCTAACAACCTGCCACACTGGGGGCCTACTCACTTAAAAGAAATACTGCAACACAAATGTGGTATTAGAACTTACAGCCAACTGTGCTGGGGCTCCCCACACCTGATAAAGAGACTGAAGGGCCCACAACAACTACAAGCAGCTGAGCATTACAACAGCTGGCCAGGAGCATAACTCAGCCTCCCTGGGCGCCTATAGGGAGAGCTAACAGGCCACAATAGAAGGACACACGTAGCCCACATAGGGGCCACCCCTGGAACATTGAGAACTGAGAGAAGCACACTGGAAGCCTCCTAAGGCATCACTTACATAAGGTCACCTATCCAAGAGCAGGAGACGTAGCTGACCTACCTAAAACATAGACACAAGCACAGGGAAAGAGGCAAAATGAGGAGGCAAAAGAATACATTCCAAGTAAGGGAACAGGACAAAACCCCAGAAAAGGAACTAAGTGAAACAGAAATGAGCAACCTACCTGACAGAGAGTTCAAACTAAGAGTGTTAAGGATGCTCACTGATCTGGGGAGAAGAATAGATGAACTCAGTGAGAATGTCAACAAAGAAATGGAAGATATAAAAAAGAACCAATCAGAAATGAAGAATACAATACTGGAAACGAAAAATTCATTAGAGGGACTCAAAAGCAGAGTAGAGGATACAGAAGAACGGATCTGTGAGCTGGAAGAAAGACTAGAAGAAATTACCGAAGGTGAACAGGTAAAAGAGAAAAGAATTAAAAAGAGTGAGGACAGTCTAAGAGACCTCTGGGACAACATCAAGCGCACTAACATCCGTGTTATAGGTGTCCCGGAAGGAGAAGAGCGAGACAAGGGGCCAGAGAATCTATTTCAAGAAATAATAGATGAAAACTTCCCTAACCTAAGGAAGGAAACGGACATCCAGGTACAGGATGCACAGAGAGCCCCAAACAAGATAAACCCAAAGAGGCCCACACAAAGACACATCATAATCAAAATGTCCAGAATTAAAGATAAAGAGAGAATCCTAAAAGCCGCAAGAGAATGTCAAGTTACATACAAAGGAAACCCCATGAGGCTATCAGCTGACTTCTCAGCAGAAACCTTACAGGCTAGAAGAGAATGGCACGATATATTTAAAGTGCTAAAAGGAAAAAATTTACAGCCAAGAATACTCTACCCAGCAAGGTTATCGTTCAAAATGGAAGGAGAGATCAAAATTTTCCCAGACAAGCAAAAATTAAAGGAGTTTGTCACCAAGAAACCAGCGTTACAAGAAATGTTAAAGGGACTGATGTAAGGGGAAAAGAGAAGACCACAAATAGGAAAAATTATCTATTTCCACGATTAGAACGTAATGGATACAAATGCACAAAAAAGAGGTTAGATATGATATCAAAAACATAAAAGGAGGGAGGAGGGGAGTTAAAGAGCACAGCTTTCAGACAGAGGTCAAACTAAAGTGACCATCAATTCTGTATAGAAGAAGTAAGGAACAGAGAAGGACTACTAAAACACTGAGAAAAAAAAAAAAGTTAAAAAATGGCAGTAAGTACATACTTATCAATAGCTACTTTAAACGTCAATGGACTAAATGCTCCAATTAAAAGGCATAGGGTGGCTGACTGGATAAAAAAACAAGACCCATATATATGCTGCATACAAGAGACACACTTCAGACCTAAAGACACTCACAAACTGAAAGTGAAGGGATGGAAAAAGATACTCCACGCAAATGGCAATGAAAAGAAAGCTGGGGTAGCAGTACTCATATCAGACAAAATAGACTTTCAAACAAAAACTGTAAAAAGAGACAAAGAAGGGCATTACATAATGATCAAGGGAACAATCCAACAAGAGGATATAACACTTGTAAATATCTATGCACCCAATGTAGGTGCACCTAAATATATAAAGCAATTATTAACAGATATAAAAACAGAAATAGACAGTAACACAATAATAGTAGGGGACTTGAACACTCCACTTACACCAACAGATAGATCATCCAAACAGAAGATCAATAAGGAAACATTGGCCTTAAACGACACCTTAGAACAGATGGACCTAGTAGATATATACAGAGCATTCCATCCAAAAACCGAAGAATACACGTTCTTTTCAAATGCACATGGAACATTCTCCAGGATTGATCACATATTAGGCCACAAAACAAGTCTCCATAAATTTAAGAAGATTGAAATAATACCAAGCATCTTTTCTGACCACAACACTATGAAACTAGAAATCAACTATAGGAAGAAAATCAGAAAAGCCACAAATACATGGAGATTAAACAAAATACTACTGAACAACGACTGGGTTAACGAAGAAATCAAAGAAGAAATCAAAAAATACCTGGAGACAAATGAAAATGAAAATACGACATGCCAGAATTTATGGGATACAGCAAAAGCGGTTCTAAGAGGGAAGTTTATAGCGATACAGGCCTATCTCAACAAACAAGAAAACTCTCAAATAAACAATCTAAAAATGCACCTAAAGGAACTGGAAAAAGAAGAACACCAAAGCCGAAAATCAGTAGAAGAAGGGAAATAATAAAAATCAGAGCAGAAATAAATGAAATAGAGACCAAAAAAACAATAGAAAAAATTAATAAAACCAAGAGCTGGTTCTTTGAAAAGATCAACAAAATAGACAAACCTTTAGCTAGACTCACCAAGAAAAAAAGAGAGAAGGCACAAATAAGTAAAATCAGAAATGAAAGAGGAGAGGTTACAACAGACACCTCAGAAATACAAAAGATTATAAGAGAATACTATGAAAAACTATATGCCAACCAATTCGACAATCTGGAAGAAATGGATAAATTCTTAGAATAATACAACCTTCCAAAACTGGATCAAGAAAAAGTAGAGAATTTGAATAGACCAATCACCAGTAAGGAGATCGAAACAGTAATCAAAAACCTCCCCAAAAATAAAAGTCCAGGACCAGATGGCTTCCCTGGTGAATTCTACCAAACATTCAAAGAAGACTTAATACCTATCCTTCTCAAACTCTTCCAAAAAATTGAGGAGGGTGGGAAGCTCCCTAACTCATTCTACGAAGCTGACATTACCCTGATACCAAAACCAGACAAGGACAACACAAAAAAAGAAAATTACAGGCCAATATCACTGATGAACATCGATGCGAAAATCCTCAACAAAATACTAGCAAATCGCATACAACAATACGTTAAAAAGATTATACACCATGATCAAGTGGGATTTATTCCAGGTATGCAGGGATGGTTTAACATTCGCAAATCAATCAACGTGATACACCACGTTAATAAAATGAAGAACAAAAATCACATGATCATCTCAATAGATGCAGAGAAAGCATTTGACAAGATACAGCATCCATTTATGATAAAAACTCTGAATAAAATGAGTATAGAAGGAAAGTATCTCAACATAATAAAGACCATATATGACAAACCCACAGCTAATATCATCCTCAATGGTGAAAAACTGAAAGCTATCCCTCTAAGAATAGGAACCAGACAAGGATGCCCACTGTCACCACTCCTATTTAACATAGTATTGGAAGTCCTAGCCAGAGCAATCAGGCAAGAGAAAGAAATAAAAGGGATCCAAATTGGAAAGGAAGAAGTGAAACTGTCACTATTTGCAGATGACATGATTTTATATATAGAAAACCCTAAAGAATCCACCAGAAAACTTTTAGAAGTAATAAACGAATATGGTAAAGTTGCAGGATACAAAATCAACATACAAAAAGCAGTTGCATTTCTGTACACTAACAACGAAGTAGCAGAAAGAGAAATTAAGAATACCATCCCATTTACAATTGCAACAAAAAGAATAAAATACCTAGGAATAAACTTAACCAAAGAGATGAAAGAGCTGTACACCGAAAACTATAAAACATTTCTGAAAGAAATTGAAGAAGACACAAAGAAATGGAAAGATATTCCGTGCTCTTGGATTGGAAGAATTAACATAGTTAAGATGTCCATACTTCCTAAAGCCATCTATAGATTCAATGCAATCCCTATCAAAGTTCCAACAACATTTTTCACAGAAATAGAACAAAGAATCCTAAAATTCATATGGAACAACAAAAGACCCCGAATAGCTAAAGGAATCCTGAGAAAAAAGAACAAAACTGGAGGTATCACACTCCCTGATTTCAAAATATACTACAAAGCTATAGTAACCAAAACAGCATGGTACTGGCACAAAAACAGACACACAGATCAATGGAATAGAATCGAAAGCCCAGAAATAAACCCACACATCTATGGACAGCTAATCTTTGACAAAGGAGCCAAGAACATACAATGGGGAAAAGAAAGTCTCTTCAACAAATGGTGTTGGGAAAACTGGATAGCCATATGCAAAAAAATGAAAGTAGATCCTTACCTTACACCATACACAAAAATTAACTCCAAATGGATTAAAGACTTGAATGTAAGACCTGAAACTGTGAAAGTTGTAGAAGAAAACATAGGCAGTACGCTCTTCAACATCGGTCTTAGCAACATCTTTTCAAACACCACATCTGACCGGGCAAGAGAAACAATAGAAAAAATAAACAAATGGGACTACATCAAACTAAAAAGCTTCTGCACAGCAAAGGAAACCATCAACAAAACGAAAAGACAACCTAACAATTGGGAGAAGATATTTGCAAACCATACATCTGATAAGGGCTTAATCTCCAAAATATATAAAGAACTCATGCATCTCAACAACAAAAAAACTACCAACCCAATTAAAAAATGGGCAAAAGACCTGAACAGACATTTCTCCAAAGAAGATATACAGATGGCCAACAGACACATGAAAAGATGTTCAAAATCACTAACTATCAGGGAAATGCAATTCAAAACTACAATGAGATATCACCTCACACCCGTCAGAATGGCTATAATTAACAAGACAGGAAACAACATGTGTTGGAGAGGATGTGGAGAGAAGGGAACTCTCATACACTGCTGGTGGGAGTGCAAACTGGTGCAGCCACTATGGAAAACAGTATGGAGATTCCTCAAAAAATCAAGGATAGAACTACCATATGATCCAGCTATTCCACTGTTGGGTATTTATCCAAAGAACTTGAAAACACCAATTTGCAAAGGTACATGCACCCCTGTGTTCATTGCAGCGTTATTCACGATAGCCAAGACTTGGAAGCAACCTAAGTGCCCATCAAGGGACGAATGGATAAAGAAGCTATGGTACATATACACAATGGAATACTACTCAGCCATAAGAAATGACGAAATCCAGCCATTTGTGACAACATGGATGGACATTGAGGGTATAATGCAAAGTGAAATAAGTCAGAGGGAGAAGGTCAAATACCGTATGATTTCCTTCATTAAGTAGTAGATAATAACAACAATAAACAAACACATAGGGACAGAGATTGGATTGGTGGTTACCAGAGGGGAAGGGGGGAGGGAGGAGGGTGAAAGGGATAATTCGGTACATGTGTGTGGTGATGGGTTGTAATTAGTATTTTGGTGGTGAACATGATGTAGTCCATGCAGAAATAGAAGTACAATGATGTACACCTGAAATTTTTGCAATGTTATAAACCAATGTTACTGCAATAAACAAAAAATTAAAAAAAAAAAAAAAAAAAAAAAAAACTCACTCCAGGCTACTTTCTTTGATGCAGTAAGCTTCCTCTCTTGGTGGTCTCCATTGGCCTGAACTTTAGTTCTTTTTCAGAACCTGTATTACAGAAACTTTGAAGGAAATGGTGGGTTGGGTTTTGGTAGATTGGAAAAGAGGTTACGTTTGAATCAATATCTCCAAGATCTCCTCTTACCCCCAAGTCTGCAGAGGAATTCTGGTTTCTCTTAGGGTTGCTCAATAAAGAAGCATCTAGGGGCCATCCTGGTGGCATAGTGGTTAAGTTCACGTTCTCTGCTTAGGCAGCCTGTGGTTCACAGGTTAGGATCCCGGGCGCGGATCTGCATACCACTTATCAAGCCATGCTGTGGCAGACATCCCACATATAAAGTAAAGGAAGATGGGCACAAATGTTAGCCCAAGGCCAATCTTCCTCAGCAAAAAGAGGAGGATTGACAACAGATGTTAGCTCAGGGCTAATCTTCCTCATCAAATAAACAAATAAATAAATAAATAATCAAGAAGGATCTGAAGAGCTACCTTTTAAAGGCAGTGCTAGTAAATGATGAAAAGCACGTTGAGAAGAGGATCTGATGTTTGGAGTAGAGATTCATTGAGCGTCTGGCTTTAGACAAAGAAAACTGCTTTTCTTCCCCCGAGTTTTCATTGAAGAATAACATACAGAGAGAAAAAGGCACAAAGCACATAACTGTAAAGCTCCCTGAACTTTCACAAATTGAGCATACCCATAAAACCAGCACCCAGATAAAAAATAGAATATGAGTTCTGTTCCTAGAACCCCCACCCCCATGCTCCCTTCAAGTCACACAATGTAGCAGCTCTCCTGCTTGCTACAGCAGAAGTAACAGACAAATTTGCTTTTGACACCATATTCAGTTGCCTCCCAACAATAAGCCTTAGAAAAATTTGAATACCTTGTTGGTTTCCACATCTGCCATGTGGGAGAGTTTAATACCTCTGTTATTTGAAATAAAGATCTAAAAGGAAAACAAGAGTTGATATACAAAACATCTTAGGAATAAACAGTGATTCAGAGGAGAGAAAACAGGGACTTGGCTACTTAGGACGGTTTGTTTCAGTGGACTGTGTCTGATCATTTATATTTCTAATTAATACAATTATACTTCTAGTTTATGTTACAGTTAGGGCATAATGTTGATATTTTGAAACTACCTATGTGAAATGTGACATCACCTTTGCTTTTCGTTTCAGGATAAGAAAGAAGATAACACAAATATTTGTCATTAAAAATGTGTGTTTATTCTCATTGGGTTGAGGATCACTGCGGTATTTAAATTGCTCCACCCGCTCACCGTGCTTGGAACACTTTTGGAATGTTTATGCCTCTTTGCATTGCTCAAGCCGTTCCTTCCATTTGGAACGGTCACCAGGAAGGAAGCTATGCCTTGATAATAACGGACTTCAAAAACCAAGCCAGGAGCAGAAGTTGTCCTGAAATGCGTGTCAGACAGCTATTGTATAGTATTTAGCAGTTTAGGCATGCTTCAGGCTGTTGTTGGTATTGGGCAGGCTTAGAATTAGGGATGGTGGTGAAAATGACTACATAGAACACAAAAGAAGGCAAGCCTGGTTGGCAAGTAATATTCAAACTCAGGCAGGCAGCAGCCCTGTCTCCACAGTGATCTGGCCATTCATGGCAGTGCACCCTAGATCAGGGAGGTGACGCTTAAGCTAAGTGCAGTACCAATACCTGTCCAATAGGTATTTAGTAAAGGACTTTAGTTCTAGCAGGATGCTGGGCACTGGGAAATAAATATAACAATATATCCAGTTCTGTGTTCAGCACAGTAGGTCAGATTGTGTGGTTTGCTGGGGCATGGGGGATGGAATTCAAAAGATTCCAAGTTAAATGGGAATTTATTCTTGCATTAACCAAACATTTACTGAGTATCCAATATGCATCTTGTATAGGGAAGATGCAGAGAAAAACAAAGTTGACAGTGTCAGCCTAGACTCAGCTAATAAGATTTTTTTGGTTAAGACTTGATTCCAAGTCCCTGGAACAAGTGAGGCTGAGATTGAGGCTGGATGTCCTGTATGATTACTGACGAATTGTTATTGACCAGAATGTATGGGGGAAACCATAAGTAGATCAAGCTGTGAGCTGAAGGCAGAGAATTGATGCAAATCTAAACAGGAATGCATCCTCATCCTTCTCTATTTATATAAAACATATACAGTGTTCATATTCAAATTCAAACCTTAGCTCCTCCTCAAAGTCCTCCCTGGTCTCTCAGTCAAGAGTCATTTTTTCTTCCTCTGAAATAATGTCTTATGTCCTAGATCATTCTTATGGCATATGTCTTATGTTGCCTTGGTCTGTTATTATATGTGTGTGTCGTATCTTGCTAACCTTACTGTAAACTCCTACAAATTGGGGCCATTTATAATAACACTATTTACTCACCACGGCACCTAACATAGTTCTCTACCCATAACAAGTGTTTCTTAAATATTTATAAGTTTATTAATCTGAAGCACTAATGCTTGGGTATATCTCTTCCACATTCTAACTTAGTGCTTTTAGACCATTTAGATTTGATTTTTTAGCCCACCAACCAGATCTTTTCAAGTCCCAAAAATTGTAATTATACACCAAGATTCAGAGATGTGACTATCTAACATATGCTCTTCAGGACTTTAAGAATTCCTCAACCTTCATACCCGTTATATATTACATCCTATACTAGATTATATATAATCTTTAAAATATATAACATTGCATATAATTATGTGCATTATAAATATATGTCATCATATAATACAAATATATAATATAAATGTATGCATACGTGTACACACGTGTGCACGTATTTAGTATACTTATAATTATATTGACTATGTACATATTTATATGCATACATAAGGCAAATATGTATATATATGTTTGTACATATATGTACAATATTTTCATACACATGTATGTTCATTTCATACCCATGTACATTTTATATGCATATAATATTTTCACCTGTATTTCTTGTTCCCTCTTAAACTCTGGTTTCCTAAGCATTTTGAAAACCAATTTTTTAAAAACTAACTAAAGCTAAATCTGAGATGAACAAAAAGTACCTGAGGGATCTGGAGGACTTCACTCTTGGGGAAATGATGGAAATGACCAAGCACATGTAAGCAGCTAGGATGCTGTGGGACTTTCAGAGGCATATGATTGACAGTTTTCCGCAAGGAATAATAACTTGGTCTTCTGTGCCACCACACTAATAGTGCACAGAGCATTATTTTTAAAAAAAGAAGAAGAAGAAAGGACTTTTTTACCACTCAGCCAAGAAAATTCAGATTCAGCTTCTGAGTACTAAAGAATGATCATTCAGTGTAAGCAAGGTAGGAGAATATAGCAAGAATTCCAGACATTCGACTTTCTCCTTTTGTCTGTTGCAAAAAAAGTGCACCGTGCCTCTCAGACTCCCGGAAACTAGGTATCTCTTTTAAAATGTAATAGTAACAGTAACAAAAGAATAAGTTGTATAACTCTACTCCTCCTCCACTAGCTTCAGTAAGGGAATCCTCTTTCATTCTTCCCAAGAGTAGAGATTTCTATCCTAAGAACACATCCTAGAATCGGACAATTAAAGACATTCTGGCACTCCCCAGAGGGGTCTCAGGCAGCCTACAAACCTCCGCTGAGTTCCCATATGTCATGCAACCTCCCTGCCCTTGCTCCTGGTGCCCTTGGGCATCTTCCTGGTGCCATCTTTAGAGGTTGACCTTTTTCATTGTTTCTGGGTTTCCAATCTATACCTTGTCTCTTTTTAAACATGTACAGATATTTCACCTCTCTGTACCTCAGTTTCTTCATATGAAATGGAAGTAATAATAGTAGTTACCTTCTGAGGTTGTTACGAGTGAATGAAACAAGTACATATTCACATGGCCCTTAGAAGAGTGCCTGAAAAATGGTGTTATCAATGTATTTGTTATGATTAAGGATATTCAGTACATGTCCAGAATCCAAATCTTTCTTACTCACCATCCTCTCTCATCTGGAGCTTTGCATTAGCCTCCTAAATGCCTGCTTCCTTGTACCTCTGACTTCTTGTATTCTATCTTCCAGAAAGAGTTAGAATATCCTATTAAAAATAATATGTCAGGCTCAAAGTCTCCAGTGTTTTATCTGCTTCAGAAAACAAGCCTAAGTTCTGACCGTGGCCACGAAGACCCCATAATGAAGCATCTGATTATTTAGAACCTATCTGGTCCAAAGTGCTGCTGCCTCTTTGACTTGTCTACTATGACTCACACTATTGCTTACTGCTCCCCGGTCACACTGACCACCTAGTTCTCTGTGTTTCTGCTCAGGGCCTTTGCACTTGCCATTTCCTTTGCCTGGAAAGCTCTTCCTGTGTACATCCACATAGTTCATTTTCTTACTTCTTTCCAGTCTCTGCTTACGTGTCACTTTTATCAAATAGGACATTCTCAAGTACCTTTTTTAAAACGGGAAGTCAGGGGCAGAATCCTACAGTCTGAATATTTGTGTTCTCCCCAAATTCATGTGTTGAAATCTGAACTCCCAAAGACCTTGGTTTTAGGAGGTGGGGGCCTTTGACAGGTGCTTCAGTCATGAGGGTGGAGTCCCTATGAATGGGATTAGTGCCTTATAACAGAGACCTCACAGAGCTCCTTAGCCCCTTCCATCATTTGAGGACATAGCAAGAAGGCCCCAGCTACAAACCAGGGAGAAGGTCCTCACCAGAATGAGCCCATGCTGGCACCTCGAGGACTTCCTAGCCTCCAGAACTGTGGGGAATAAATTTCTGTTGTTTATAAGCTACCAGTCTGGTATTTTGTTATACCAGCCTGAATGAGCTAGGACAAGCACCTACCAATCTCTGTCTTGTTCCATTTGTATTTAAAACAATTATTGTCATACGTCATAGTCATATTATATATTTATTTGCTTGTTTTTTTTTATAATGAAGGCTTTAATCATCATTCTTTCTTTCTTCATTGCTATATACTTATCCCCAGATCCTTACAAAATACCTGACACAAAGTAGGCTCTTAACGAATATTTGTTGAGTGGAGAAGCAAATTCAACATTGATTTAATTTTGGAAAAATCTTTTAATAGTTTCCCATTTTAACAGATTAAATAGGAAAATCCTTATGATCTTTTCAACAGAAGGGAAAAAACTTTGATAAAGTTGAGCATATTTTTTTAATATAATAGTAAAAATGTCTTCAAACTTGGAGTAGAAAGAAACTCTCTTATCCTAATAAAGATTATCTACTAAAAACCCATTAGACTTTACAGTAAATACTTAGAAGCACTGCTTTTAAAATCAGAAACAAAACAATGATGCTGACAGTCACACTGCTATTCAATATTTTATTGGAAGTCTTAACCTGTAAAGTAAGAAAAAAAATTAAGCAAATAAATACTGGTCAGAAAGGAAAATATTAACATCTACATAAAAAAGGAATGGGAATCCACAATTTACTAAAATTAATAATTTTAAAAGTAAAGTTAGATTTCTAGATATAAGACCAAAATAAAACATAAAATGAATTCTTACCCACCAGCAATACACAGTTACAAAGTGTAATTTTAACATAGTATTTGCATTGCAAAAATATTAAAAACTTAACCTTAATCTAACAAAAGAGATATGTGGAGAAAATGGTAAATCTTTATTTAATGGCATTAAGGAAGGAAAAAGTAAATGATTTTTTAATAGTTTTACCCAGTATTACAGAAATACAACTCTTTCCTCAATATGATAAAAATATTATTCTCTCCAAATTAATCTATAAAATTTAATGTCATTGCAGACTACATCAAACAAATATGTGTAGGTATTTCAAAGAGAAACAAGAATCAAAAATAAGCAAAAAATTTACCAAGGAAAAGTTAGTGTTTGTTTACCATCAATTAAAACCACAAAGAGATACCAATTTGCATGCACAACATTGAGAACAACTTAAAAAGGCAGATGTGTATGCATATAGAACATCAAGTCATCTTATTCACTTTTGTGAATGTAAATGATACAACTACTTGGGAAAAGAAGTTGGCATTGTCTTGTAAAGCTAAAGAAGTATTTTGTTTATTGTTGTTGGGCTTCCCATTTATTTCTTGTCTCTTTGTCCAGTCCCAGTTTAGACACATGCAAGGTACTTTATCTAGCAATTCCACTCCTAAGAGTACACAGTTGAAAATCTCTTTCACATATGCACCAGGAGAAATGCATAAGAATGTTCATAGTGAAAAAGTTTGTATTAGCAAAAAGTGGTAACCAAACAAAATGTGCTTTGATAGGAGATAGGTTCATTTAAATGTGATATGCCTACATAAGTGAATGGTACAGATCAGCTAAAATAAATAAGCTATAGTATCACATATAAATGTAGATGGATCTTAAAAATATATTGTTGAGTGGGAAAAACAAATTTCAATAAAATAGATATGGCATGGTACCAATAATATAAAGTCACACACATACACATGCTCACAATATATTGTTTACGGAAATATACATAATGTATAGCAAAAATATTTTGGTCTAAGAATATGATAAAAATAAAAAGTTAAAAGAGTGCTTATCATTGGCAGGAATGTATCTCACCATATTTACAGAAGAAAGGAGAGGAAAAATATGATTATATCAATAGATGCAGAGAAAGCATTTGACAAATTTCAATACTTATTCATGATAAAAACTGTCAATAAACTAGAAATAGAAGAGGAACTTCCTCAACCTGATACAAGGCAACTATAAAAAAAATTAAATCCTACCAATTCTATTTAACAATATATAAGGAGGACTTAATTAGTGTAATAAGCCAAGCAAAAAAAAATAAAGGCATATAAATTGGAAAGAAGTTAAACTGTCTTATTTGCAGATAACAAAATCATGAAAATGAAGAAATCCAAAGAAATCTACAAAAGAATTACTAGAATTAATAAGCAAATTTATAGAGTGGTTAAGACACAAAATGAATATACAAAAATCAATTGTATTTAAATGCTAGCAACAATAATTGTAAATGTAACATAAGTAATACTATTGACAATGGCATCAACAAAACATAAAACAGTTAAGGACAGGTTTGATAAAATAGGTGCAGGACTAACACAGAGAAAATTACCAAGCATTACTAAAATAAATTAAATAAAACACAAATAAATGAAGAGATATACAATGTTCATGGATTGGAAGACCCCATATGATTCAGATATCTGTTCTCCCAAATTATCTATAGATTCAACACAACCCCGGTCTAAATCCCAGCAGGCTGTTGTTGTTTTTTTTTCATAGAAATGGACAAACTGATTCTGAAATGCACATAGAAATACAAAGACCACATGACAGCCAAATTTTTCTGAAAAAGAACAACGTTGGAGGACTAACAGTATCTGATTTCAAAACTTATTATAAAATAATTAAGAAAGTATGCCATTAGCAAAAGCATAGACATATAGATCAATGGAATAGAATGGGGAGTCCAGAAAAAGATTCAAACACACATGGTCAACTGACTTTCATAAAATGTACTTAGATAATAAAGGAAATGAAAGTTTGTTTCTTTTTGTTTTTTTAGCAATTGGTGCTGGAACAATTGATATCCATATGGAAAAAAGTTGAACCTCAATGCTTACCTCACATTGTAAACAAAAATAAACTCAAAATGAAACCTAGGACTAAACGTGAAAGCTAAAACTATAAAACTTCTATACTCAAACACAGGAGGAAATTTTTACAGGCTAGATACAATACAACAGTGATAACCATAAAAGAAAAAGTTAAGTTGGACTTCATTTAAATTAAAAATGTTTCCTCTTTGAATGACACCACTAGAAAAGCTACAAGGTAAGTCATAGAATAGGAAAAAATTACTATCAAAACATAAATCTGATTAAAAATTGTATCCAAAATAAATAGAAAAATTCTTACAAATTCAAAATGAAAATACAAACAACTCAATAAAAAATGAGAAAAATCTTGAAAAGACACATCACCAAAGACGTTTTAGAGATGGCAAATAAGCATATGAAAAGATGCTTAACAGCATTAGTCATCAAGGAAAAGCAAATTAAAACCATAATACAATGTCACAGCATACACACTAGCATGCTAAAATTAAAAAGGCTGATAATGCCCAATGCTGGTGAGATAATAGAGCAACTTAAATTCTCACATATATTGAGGGTAGAAATGTAAAACAATGCAGCTTTTAGAAAATCATTAGGCAGTTTCTGAATTAAACATAACCTACTGTATGAACCAGCTATTCTCTTAGATATTTACCCAAAAGAAATGAAAATAGATGCTCACACAAAGACTTGTAAATGAATGTTCCTAATAGCTTTATTCACAGTTCACAAGCAAAAACCAGCTGCAATCCAAATGCCCATCAACAGGAGAATGGACAAACACAATGTAGCATACCTATGCAATGGAATGCTATTTCACAATTAAAAAAAAAATTGTAAACTACTAAAACACGTAACAACTGGATGAAGCTCCATGGACAAATCATTGTGCTGAGTGAAAGAAATCAGACATAAAAACTGTATGTTTCCACTTATTTTTAAAATCTAGACAATGCAAACTAACCTATTTTGACATAAGGCAAATCCGCAGTTGGCTGTGATTAGCCAGGAGTGGAGGCAAGGATGGACTGCAAAGGGGAAGAGAAAACTTTTTGGTGTGATGGAAGTGTTCTGTATATTTATTGTGGTGGTGGTGTAGCAGGTGTATGCACCTGTCAAACTCATCACATGTGCAATTTAAATGAATGCTGTTTATTGTATATAAATTATATCTCAATAAATTTGACAAAAATGACATCATTAAGAAAATGAAAAGGCATGCTACTGACTGGGAAAAATATTTCTGATGTACATAAGAATATATATTAGAAATATATATGTATTACATACATACAATATATACACAAAACTCTTATATTCAGAATATATGAAGACCACTTTTAACTCAATAATTAAAAGACAACCTAATTCGAAAAAAAGGACAAAAGATGTCAATAGATACATTACAGAGAAGATATATGAATGACCAACAATCACAAGATCCTCAACAGCATTAGTCCTCAAGGAATGCAAATTAAAATCACAGTAGCTAAAAAATAAAATAAAAGGAAAATAAAAACTAAACTAAACCTACCTAGTGGATATGGATTAACTGAAACATTTGTGCGTTTTTGGTGCAAATGTAACATAGTACAAACACTGTGGAAATGTTAAGTTAAACATGGACTTACATACAACAATTGTGTACAACAGTTTTTACATATAACCCAACAGTTTCTCCTCTAAGTACATATTCAAGAGAAAGGAGAGCATATGACCACACAGAGTATATGCCCATAATTGTACATAAATATTTACAGTAGCTATATGAATAACAGCCAAAAACAATAGAAACAACTCAACTGTCCATCAACAGGCAAGTGGGTACGCAAATTGTGGTCTCCAAGGGAATACTACTCAGAACTAAAAAGGAACTACCTACTTACACATTTAACCATGTTAAATTCCAAAAATCCCATGCTGGGCAAAAGAAGCCAGAGACACCAAGTACATACAATTAATGTAAGAGTATATTTATATGAAATTCTGGAGCACTCAAGACTAATCTATAGTGACAGCTTATATTGGTTATTTGGGACATGGGGTTAGGAGACAGGCTAGTCATTGCAAAAGAGCACACGGGAACATTTTGGGGGTAATTAACATGATCTGTCTCTTGATTATGATTATATATATATATATATAGTCAAGGGATATCAAACTGTACACTTAAAATGTGTGCATTTCACTGTATGTAATTATATCTCAATAAAGTTGAGTTTAAAAACTTACAAGTGTGGTTAACATAGGGAAGAGTAAGGGGCATCCAGAAAAGACATTGGTGACAATTTTACTACCAGGTGATGTGGTGCGTGTTCAGTATAAGTGTTTTGTCGTATCGTATTTTAAGCCTTCTATATGTACATCATGTCTGTTCTTTGTATGGAAGAAATACTTCATAATAAAAAATAAATTAGCCATGGTCTGGGGGATGATAGTGGCCTTGCATATAACTGACAAATATTAATGTGCTGACTATATTAAAAACTCCTGCAAATCAATAAGAAAAGATAAACAACCCAATAAGAATTGGGCAAAAGTTATGAGTAGGCAATTCAAAGAGGAGGAAATGTGAAGGTCAATATACATGCAAAAAGAAGCTCCACTCAATAATAATTACGGAAATGCAAATTAAAACCATAATAAGACGCTGATTATCACAACCAGAACATCACTAATATAAAGGTGTGATAATAGTAAATTCTGACGCCGAATGTGAATTTAAATTGGTAGAATTACTTTGAAAAGCAAATTCAAAGTCAAGCTGAAAAAGGGGCGTATTCTGATCTAGAGTAACTCTCCTGCAGGTGCTCCAAGATACGTATAAATTTTCCTATCAGCAATGTTTATAATAGCAAAAAAAAAAAAAAAGACGAGGAAAACTAAAGAAAGGAAACAAGCTTAATGTCGATAATATTTTTCATACAAAGAAATACTACAAAACAGTGAAACAAATATCAATATGGGTAAATTTCAAAACATAATGTTGGATGAAAATATTGTTCTATGCTTATGAAACCTGAAACACGTATATTCTAAAAGTTTAAAACCATCCTAAACTGTTTAGGATTATATAATTATGAAGAAATTCTTAGTGATAATAAACCCTTTATGAGGACAGTAGCTTTTCCTAGTTAGAGAATTAAGAGGAATGTGATCAGCATGAGGTACACAGAAGCCTTCAAACTTTTGGTGTTAATTATTTCTTAAGCTGAATATTCAATTCTATGAGTGCTCATTATGAAGGAAATGGAAGATGTGGGGAGTTATCTGGTCCCAGGAAGTAGCATTCTGGTGGATTAGATGTGCTTAAACTCTGCGCCTCTCCTGGCATAAGAAGACAGCTCTATAGCTCTGCAAGACTGATGGTGTAGAATAGTGATGGATCCTGTTTTGTCTCAAGACAGCTTCCGTTTTCCTGGGCACAGAAGCTGGTCCTCGTAGGAAGCAGGTATACTATATGGGGACTCAAAGAAAACACTGTTAAATCAAGCAAGGACCATCACTTCAAACTCGCAAAAGCGCAGCCATACTGAAAGTTTCCAAAGGATCCTGCATTTATGTGCCTGACAACACAGAATCAAAATCCATAACAAAGTCGTACACCATAACTATAAAGCACACTTACAAGTCATGCAGGGAAAACTAATACGAAGAGATACATGGACAAAGATCATGAACAAAATAATCAGAATATAGGCACGAAGAGCTGAGAAACGTATAAAAATATTTCTTATAAGTAATTAATGAATTGCAAAATTAAACTGAAAGGCAGCTTTTCTGTCCTTCAAAAAGGCAAATGTTAAAAGGAATGAGCATGCACGGAGTGCAGTAACAATGAGAGTTTCCAATGTGGCTAAGGAGAATGAAACAGATAAAACCCTTCTGGAAAGCACGTTGTTAAAATAGATTAATAGTTTTAAAATATTCATGTGTTCTGATGAAATAATTAATATTGTGGAATATTTCCTAAGGAGAGAGTAAAAGCTAGGAACAAAGATTTATTTGCTTTTGAGTCTAACTTACACATTACATGCTTTTACAAATCATGGATATATTTGAGGAAAATGTTTAGGAAAAATGCAGAAGAGGGCTAGATGATAATAATGAAAGGAAATCAAAAGAGGCTCCCCCTTTGCCGGTAAACTTTCAAAAAGAAATGAAGAACATATATTTATAACGAAGTTTTTGAAGCATTACTTATAATATTTAATAATTAGATAAAGCTTAAATGTTCATCAGAAAAATAAATTATATTTATATAGTCATTGTTCTTTTAAAATATATATTATATAATTTTGCATTTTAAAATAATATTAATAGCAAGGAGGATGAGTAAGGATGCAAAATATTTAACGAAAAAAGAATAATGCAAGACTATATTCAGTATGGTGTCAATGTTGTATTGTACGTGACTGGCGAGATATATATCTCTGTCTCTATATAACACAAATAAAGGAGGCCTGTTTTCTAAACAAATCACTTTAATATCTCTGTTTCATCTCACATCTTAGGAAAGAAATTTGTGACCTCGTGACCTCGGAGGAGACCGGAAGTTGCTCTTTAAATATCATTGCCAGAAGATTACACATGGGGAGAATCTACCTTAGGTAGGTTTTCTGCGTCATTTCTCCTTCACAATTTTTGCAGCTCCTTTGCAGTGTAAAACTGGCTTTGACATTCACATACACAGCAACCGATGCAGTTTTCTGGAATGCTCCCCCAGCTGGCAAAATCTCCTGTTCAAACAGCCCATTAAATATAGTTTAAAGTGACAATAACATAAAAAAAAGGAATCAGCATGCAGCGCTAACTCCTGGCCACCCCTATAAACAGGTTGTTAAATTCTTGTACCAACCAATCCTCGAAGGATATTGGTTAAAATCGCACTTCTGGTTTAAGACTAGGATCTTTTTATTGAGCTAAACTGCTTTCAAGAGGGTAAAAAATTTAAGGTGTAGGGTAAAGACAGTTAACATATTAAAGGTTTCTTTCGTTTAAGAGACCTCCTCCAGGACTTGGATCGCAACAACTTCTCAAGCCATGTTTGAGGATATGGACATTAGGGGAGAGAAAGTGAAAAACAATTGCTCTCAGTTGTTAAAAAGCCTCTTTACGGATCCCAGCAAACATCCCTTGGTAGCGATCTCTGTTGGCATGGGATGGGAGAGGGGAAAGGAGCTGTGTGCATAGGATGGAGGCAGGAGAGTCCTTCACTCTAAGATTGCTTCAAATTCTCAAGAAAGTGCCGCTAGGTTGCTTTTATTTATTGGCTCACTTACCTATGTGTTTTCAAATAATCATGAGTACACAAACACTCTAAAATTGCATCAGATATTGAATATAGTAGAATGACTCTGTAATTTGAGGATATTTGGGCAAATGCATGTGCTTTATAATTGTGGATGCTCATATTACTATAATAGAAGTGTACTATTATATTATAATGTGATAGTAGTGCCCTGCATGTTCCACAATGTGAAAATGGATTTTTCTTAAAGGGAGGCCTATTCTTCACGGTTTATATATATATATATATTTGAAATTATGAAATCTTTAGAATCTAAAGATTCTAAATCTTTAGAAATAACAATTTGCTTAATCTATAAAAAAAAAAAAGTGTAACATGTTGAAAGAGAAGACCCTATAGAGTTATAAAACAGCAATTCTACTTTTCCTCTTGACAGCTCCTGTAAACACACTGTCTCAGCCTCTTGTCCCTATCCTGCGATGAGTCCCATAACTTTATTCCAGTCACTCAGATAAGTCCTTGATCACTTTTAGTTACAAACATTTGTTTTAGTAATTAAAATGTCTGTGTAATTAGCTATACATTTCCTTTAAAGCTAAACTTAGACTTGCTTAGGGCTGGAAGCCTGCAACGGGCAATGGGTTTGGTGACGTCTCTGGTTAGGTGTGCTACCCTGCCAGGGACCACGTTTCTCCATGCTACTTGCATCTATGTAAGGCCATACAACTAAGATTTTTCTTATATTTTTTGAATTTTTATTGACGTATAGTTGGCATACAATATTGTATTAGTTTCAGGTGTACATCACAGTGATTCAACATTTATATACGCTACAAAATGATCACCACCACAGCGAGTCTAGCAACCATCTATCACCATACAACAGTATTACAATATTATTGACTATATTCCCTATGCTGTACATTACTTCTCTGTGACTTATTTATTTTATAACTGGAAGTTTGTACCTCTTCATCTTCTTCACCCATTCCTCCCACCCCCATCCTCTCTGACAACCACCAATTTGTTCTTTGTATCTACAAATTTTTTTCTGTGTTGTTTTGCTTGTTCGTTTGCTTTTTTTAGATTCTGCATATAAGTGAAATCATACAGTATTCTTTCTCTGTCTGATTTATTTCACTTAGCATCATACCCTCTAGTTCCATCCATGTTGTTGCAAACGGCAAGATTTCATTCTTTTTCGTGGCTGAGTAATATTCCATTGTGTACATATACCACATCTTCTTTATCCATTCATCTATTGATGGACACTTAGGTTGCTTCCATAGTTTGGCTATTGTAAATAATTTTGCAATGAACATAGGAGTGTATATATCTTTTCAAATGAATGTTTTCATTTTTTTGGAATAAATACCTAGAAGTGGAATTGTGGGGTCATATGCTAGCTCTATTTTTAATTTTTTGAAGAACTTCTATACTCTTTTCCATAGTGGCTGCACCAATTTACATTCCCACCAACAGTGTACAAGAGTTCCCTTTTCTCCACATTCTCACCAACACTTGTTATGTGTTGTCTTTTTGATAATAACCATTCTGACAGGTGTGGGGTGATATCCCATTATGGTTTTGATTTGCATTTCCATGGTAATTAGTGATGTTGAGCATCTTTTCATGTCTGTTGGCCATCTATATGTCTTCTTTACAAAAATGTCTATTCAGATCCTCTGCCCATTTTTTTTTGTTGTTGTTGAGGAAGATTTGCCCTGAGCTAACACCTGTTGCTAATCTTCCTCTTTTTTTTTTTTTTTTTGCTTGAGGAAGATTGTCCCTGAGCTAACATCTGTGCCAATCTTCCTCTATTTTGTATGTAGGTTGCCACCATATCATGGCTGACAAATGGTGTGGGTCTGCACCTGGGATCCAAACCCGCCAACCCGGGCTGCTGAAGTGGAAGTAGCACATGCCAAACTTAACTAGTACTCAACAGGGCTGGTCCCTCTGCCCATTTCTTAATCAGACTGTTTTTGGGTTTTTTTTGATATTGAGTTGTATGAATTCTTTATATATTTTGGATATTAACCCCTTATTGGAATATCATTTGCAAACATCTTCTCCTGTTCAGTAGATTGTTTTTCCCTTTTGTTGATGCTTTCCTTCTCTGCACAAAAGCTTTTTAGTTTGACGTAACCCCATTTATTTATTTTTGCTTTTGTTGCCTTTGCCTGAGGAAACAGACCCAAAAAAATATTGCTAAGACTGATGTCAAAGAGCTAACTGCCTATGTTTTCTTACAGGAGTTTTATGGTTTCAGGTCTTACATTTAAGTCTTTAATCCATTTTGAATTTATTTTTATATATGGTATAAGAAAGTGGTCTAGTTTCATACTTTTGTGTGTATCTATCCAGTTTCCCCAACATTGTTTATTGAAGAGACTTTCTTTTCCTCATTGTATATTCTATATTCTTGCCCCCTTTGTTTTAGATTAATTGACAATATAAGCGTGGGTTAATTTCTGGGCTCTCTATTCTGTTCCATTGATCTATGTGTCTGTTTTTGTGCCAGTACCATACAGTTTCGATTATTATAGCTTGTAGTATAGTTTGAAATCAAGGAGTTTGATACCTCCAGATTTGTTATTCTTTCTTAAGATTGCTTTGGCCAGAGTTTATATTTTAATTGCTCAGATAGATACGTCTTACCATTTTAACAGTTCAAGGGCAAGTGGCCAAAATTTGTAAAAATTGTTTGGTTTTAATGACAGGTTAGATGAGGGTAACACCCAGCATTACAAGTAGGATTTTACTACTCACACCATGTCATGACAATGAATAGGATAAAGGTTTTCTGAAGCAGAAGTCTGCACCAATTCCAGAATGCTCAACACAGACATATTAATACTTTCCCTCAGTTTGAGTATGATTTCGAAATCAAGAACTCATCAGATTATTTCTGTCAGCTTTCTGCCTCAATTTTCCTCCTTTCGTGGGTGCCTCCTTTCTGGACTCATTGGTTTACACAAGTTCAGATTTGTTTCCAAGAAGAAAACAGGCTGAAGCCTGGCAGAGTTAAGAGGCACAGTGTCCCTGCGAGACTGAGAAGCCCTATTCTTGTTTATTATTTTAGGTGACCAGCAAACGGTGACCCAGAACTGATCACTGAGTCCTTTCCTGCTGCCTGAGCCACAGCTTGATCCTCAAGGTGCTGTTTTGATCGTGGGAGCTTCAGGGACCACGTGGCTACTCCTTCACCCGGGATCCATTCTTGCAGCTTAGTTTCTCCTCTCATCCACATGCTGATTCTAGGTCAGTAACTTTTCTAAGTCATCCCTATTCCTTAAGGAGTTACTCACAGACATACTACACTAAATCAGAAAAGTTAATATTATTTTTTGAAAATACTGCTTGCTTTTACAAAAATTTTATAATAAGATAATACATGATAGTCTTAGAAACATGATAATTTAGAAAATAATTTTGGTAAGATTTAACATGTATTTCTTATTTTAAATTTTCTTAGTAAATCAGGAATAGAAAGTTTCTTCTAAATCATGATAAGGAACATATATCTGGAGATCCAAACAAAACTTAATAGAGAGACATAAGAGGCATTCCCCTTAAATTTGAAGATTAAGACCTATTTGCTCACTTATTAATCAATATTGATCTAAAAGTTCCTAAGTAAGCAATAAGAAAATAATATCAGAAATAATCATAGAAAAATAGGATAGAGATTCCAAATCTATTTGCAATAAAATAAATCTAGAAGAATTAATTGAGTTAAGTAATTTATTACAAACTAAATTCATAAAAGCCAATAGTTGTCCTTTGCATAACCAGTAAGAGAAATATAATGACACCAAAAAATCTCATTCATAATTTCAACAACAAAGATTAAATGCTTAGGAACAAACTTGACAAATAATGTGTAGGGTCTAAGAAGGAAAATGAAAAGATTTTTTTGAGATATAAAGGAAGATAGGCACAACAAAAATATCTAATTTTAACATGCAATGACAATTCCAATGAAACTAGAAAAATTCTTCTTTTTATCTGTAAAAATAAATGCATCACAACGGCAAAAGAAAAAAGAGTTTTAATGAAGAAATATAGAGGAACTTACCGCATATCACGACACATTGTAAAATTACATTAATAAAAGTAGTTTTCTGGCATTAGAATAGCAGATCATGGAAACTGCATGGAAAAATCCAAGGACAAAATCAAATACATATACATACTGTTGTGAGTGAAGAGTGGCATATCAAGAAAAGAAGGACTTTTTGTATAATTGATATTTGATGAAAAAATTTGTAATTTGGAAAAATAGCTACCTCATTACTTATAGCAACAGAAATATGATGTAAAATACACACACACACACAGTATAAATACCCGAAGAAAATAATGAAAGATGTAACTTTCAATATATCACAGTACGCTACTGTATAGCAAACCAATAAATCAAATTTAAAAGGCATCAACCAATCAAGAAAATATAATATGCTGCAAATATAGTGTAATCATCTTTAAAATATATATACCATCATCTATAAATCTCTGAGAATAAACATCTTGAGTGAGAAAAGCGACAGATATATAAAAAATATGCACAGAATAAGATATTTAGAAAATGGTAAATATATGTTTAAATGTATAGGTATAAATTCAACAGATATTTACAAAATGAACAAAATAATGTTTATAAATGGTAAATATGCATATATGTGTATATATAGATATGCATATATGTAGATGTTTATATGTAAATTCAACCCTATTTGTAATCAAAGAGATAAAATTAAAACAAAATAGAAATTTTGTCTATGAACTTGGGAGAGTTTAGAATAGAAATAATATTGTTGAGGTGAGTATAACTAGATATTCTTACATCTCACTAGTGTGAGAGAGCTTTACAATCACTTTCCTTTTAGATAATTCGGCACTGTGCATCAAAACATTAGACTAAGTAATCCCACATTTAGAAATTTTTTCTAAGCAAAAAGCATGGATAATTAGCAAAACAGCTGTTTATTCCAACATTGTTTATAATAAAATATTTAAAATTATCTAAATGCCAACAATAAGCTATTAGTTAAATATATTGCGGTATGTGGCAAAAAGCCACAATGCTACTTAGCTATTAAAAATTACTTTGCTAAAGCACATTAAATGACTCGAAAAATTTTCAGGATACCACTAAGTTATAAAAACAAACTTATGACCAATATATGTCCAATAGTCCCAAATTATATATGCACACATAGATGCATACATATATACTGCACACATGCATTCATATATTACTGGAAAGGATTATAATAACATAAATAATATGCTTTATTAATACATTGATAAATGATAAGTAAAATAATAAATAAAATTATAATCAATTGTTAATCCTATCTGATAGAAGTAAAATAGTTTTGTCCTATTTATACTTTTATATTTTTTACACTAAATATGTATAACTAAAAATGTATAATGTATTTTATAATTTTAAAATGTGCAGTCCCTTTGCTCATTTACCCGGCTATTCACTAATGTTATTATTGAACAGCCGCAGACTGTTTATTAGGTCCTGAGTAAACTGCCTCTGTCCTTATGGGCTTGCAGCCTAACGGGTAGTCAGGCCACATACTCGTGCAGAAATTCCATGATTTCCATCACTTTGGCTACACAGAAAAAGAACTGAGCGGGTGCTCTTGAGAACTCATACCGGGGGTCAGATTTGGTCTGGAGACTCAGGGCACGATTTCCTGGGGAAGTGACATGCAAGCTGCAAGCTACAGGCTGAGGGGGGTCAGATAAGCAAAGGGGTAAAGAAGGGGGTGTCAGACAGAGGGGGCGTCATTAACAATGGCCCTTTGTGGCAGGAGGGAGCCTGCTGCATTAGAATAATTACAAAAATGTTGCTGATGAGGCTAGAGCATGGAGAGCCACAGAGATGTTTGGAGATGGAGTCTTAAGCTGTAAAACAAGATGGACTTAGTCTGTATCTTAAAAGCAACGGGAAACCATTGGGGATTTTTATCTTATTGCTCTTGTCAAAGGCTCCTTGGGAGAGGGGGTGGTATGTACTTGATCCTGTCTTTAGAGCCTCAGAGCTGATGAGAAACGAATACCTAGAGTCCTCCAAGAGCTGCTTCTTTTAGAGACTTCTTACGCCCTTGCCAAAACTGCCTAACATCGGGAGAAGTCCCAGTTTCCCCACAAAAAATCTTTTTCAGATTCCCATTCAGGTAATGCAAAAGAACCACCCAGAAGTGTGATTTGTCTGTTCTCAACTCTCTAGATTTTTACATGGAGTAATTTCCACCCGTATCCCCAAGTTGCTTGAGATTCTGTTTTTGATCTGGCCCAGAGTAGAAATTCAAAAAAGGATACTTATAATTATCTATTATTGCTCACGTCTTCTCTGTTCTGATCACTTTATTATTATTATTATTTTGCAGAAAAATTATGTATAAATATTCATGGTACATTGCAGATGCTTTCAAAACCTCAAGAACCCTGGGAGGTATGCAGACTTTATAATTCCACTTTTCAATGAGCAAACAGATTCAGAGATGTACAGTGAATTTCTGAAGGACAAACCTGGGAAAGTTGAGTCTCTTGACACTTGAATGAATGCTCTTTCTGCCACAACACACCCCTTTTCATTACGTGCAAAGACCCTCTCTCCTTCTCCCTGGAGAAGTGCTTTGTTCTATATGAGGTACTAGATTGCGGGGGCTAAGTCTGCATGATTCACTTTGCACAGTAGCTAGCACAGCATTATGCTCTTTTAGATGCCTAAGTAATGCCTTTTCATGATTGATAGCTAGCCTGTGATTTTCCTGATGGTGCTAGGCCAACCTGACATGAGAAATCTTGGGAGGAACTAGTTCCCTGAAGAGCAGGTAGGCTTTCTGACTCTGAGTGACTTAGAAATGACATAAAGGCAGTTGAAATTGCTACCATAGTTAAAATGTCCTTTTAAGTAATTATATGTAAAATAGATTTCTCACCGTCAAGAAGCTTTAACTGTTGATGGTATAGCAACTAACAATAGCTGATTAAGTCACAAAAGTAAGTTTAGTTCTCATGGGCATAAACTCATTAGAGACCTGATGCTGTTCACATGTCACCATGATCTCCATGTGGTAATTTAATGTCATTGGAGTTACAAAAAAGGAATAATGACACTAGCTAATACACACTGAGTGCTAACTAATGGGACTGCTAAGTACATCTCGTCATCATTTCACTTATCTTTACAACAAGCTCACAGCATTGTTAATACATACTCATTACTATTTCACAAGCACCAAAACTGAGTCAAAAGAGGTTTTGAAGTTCACTAAAGGTCACACAACCAGAAAGTTGTAAGATCTGACTTGTCTGATCCAAATTCTTTGCTCTTAACCACTCAGCTATACTGTTTATGCCTAGATTATAATGAAAGGAACAGATGGTCACTCCAAAAAGACGGTTCTGGATGGAGTTTATTGAGACACTGGATCTACCATTGTCAGGAAAAAAAAAAAAAAAAGAGTCAGGGAAATTACTTATAAGGCTGTGCAAAACTAAGTTTTAAGAGAATTAAAAGAATTAGGATTCCAATATATTAAGGTTGACCACAAGTGAGAAAACTAGCTTTTGTAAAACAGAATACTCCCATGAGCATGATCAGTGCATTCTTTCCCTGTAGGGAAAGGGGAAGCAGACACATATGCAAATATTCGGTGATCATGGAATCAGAGAAATGAAAATGAGTTACATAATTCAAATATTTAATGGCATGTGGCCAAAAGCTTGATGTATAAAGCGAAGAGAGCCTTGACAATAACATCCATATGATAAAAGTACAATGGACAAGACTCCTTATTTCAAATCAGAGATTACACATTTAATAATGTTGGTAAATAAAATGCTTTACTTGAAATAGGTATCTTTAGTTCCCAGAGACCCTTCATCATCTAAGCCTGGATGAAATCTAAGTCTTGGTCTGGAACTACACCAAAAGATGTCACCATCTTACCTCGTGGGAGCCGCCAGAATTTTGCCTCTTTGTCATGTGTTGAGCCAACTCAGCCTATTTCAAGGATGTCAACTATTGTAACTGTGAAACTTCTTTCTCCTTCTTTCCTCAAATAAATAACTTATGATAGAGTTGGCAAGTAGGGTTCACAGAGTGGTAATCATCTATCAACATTGGCTTTATGACATACGTGTTAAGAAGGATTCTGAGGTATTATCTAGGTTGAATGGAAAACTATTATGATCAGCTAGTGCAATTGTCCAAAGAATGTGAAAGGAGTGGGCTGGCATGTTGTCAGATATTTGTCATCTCTGAACTAAAATGGAAGTCTAATAACCTTAGTAATTTAAGTAATTTAAGTTAGGCAGATAAGAGGAAAGACCATATATTTTACTTTCCTAGTAACACACTAGATGCTGGGATACTAGCAATTTCTACTTTTTCTTTTACCTTTCTCATGGAGTTTAGTCAATGTTTTCTGTTTTTGCCTATTCAGTTAAAATGCACAGCCGCCTCCCCTATATGTACACCCCTGGATTAGTAGGAATAGTGTGACGTGAGGCAGGATTTAGCATTTATGTCAACTGGTGACCTTTATGAACATGCCTTCCCCTATTACAAGGCTTTCACTTGATTGCAGGTGATCTTGGAAATCTGCCTAAGAAAATCTTTTCATTATTACTCTTGCCACTTTATACAGAAAAGCGGTTCTCCTCATATTGGTGTTCATAGAATCCCAATGGTGGATCCCATTAGAAAAACCAGATCCATACCAGAAGAAGTCCAAAATAGTAAGGCAATCAGGATGGATTTGCTTAGAGGCAGAGCGCATCCTATTTTCTTTCAAAACCTCTCCAGCCAAATTCAAATGGCCCTGTATCCAGCATACGGCTCAGTTGCTGGGCTCCAAAGAAATGGCAAATTTAAGCTGGTCTTTGGTGTCTTACAGGAAGGGAGCAGTAGAGGGGTTTCCTTATTCAAAGAAATGAAGAATGGGAGGGTGTTGCAGAGCATAGAGAGTGAAGAGATGGAGCTGAGAGGCAAAGAGCAGTATGTTCAGTCATCAAGTAAAAGTTCCATTCTGGTTTCTTGGGCTGGCTTCACAGATAAGGGGAGCTTTCCATTTCTTCTTCTTCCTCCTGCTCGTTTCCCTCCTCATTCTTTCTACTCCTCTTTCTCTTTCTTCTTTTTTCCTCTCCCTCTCCTTGTCTATGCTATCAATCATGCCTTGGTTCTAGGGAGTTATAACACTGACATTTCTCATACCAAAGATTTACCTTTACTCCTGACCAATCTGACTGTTGATTTCCTGCCTATTCCAGCAAACTAAGCTGCAACATCTAAAAGGAAACTTGTGAACCCTTGTACTTCTCTATCAGGAACTCCAGCCTAGTTCAAGAAGACAAAACGATTGGTCTCTTTTTCTTTAGTTATGTCAGAGTACTCTCTTGGTTTTCCAGAATTAAGGGTTTTTAAAGCACAGAAGTCATGTCAAGCCCTTAAAATGAATATGACAAAATAATTTACTCTCTATCCTCAAAGTCATAAGAAATTTCTCCCCTACACCATTATAGCCACCTTCTATTTATAACACTTCCCAGTATGTCTGCTCCAGCAGGGGTTATTCACTCTTTCCCATGATGCCATTCATTCCCAGTGTACTTAAATATTGTGCTTCCTCCTCACCCTACTGCTTATCTCCAGGGAAAGTACCTTGGTTTATATCCTCATGGTCTCCCATTGGGGCTGACACTATCTCTTCTGTATGTTTCAGACACCAGTTTCTGCAAATTTTGGGCCATTCTTGATAGACTTGCTTCTTATCTTTTTCTAAACCCTAACAAATATGATCATACCATTCTTCTTTTTATAAATAAGAATCCCTTTTTGAAATTAACACAGATATCATCAGTTAAACTTTATTAAAATGACCCTCCCCTTGTATTTTGGTTACCTCCAGTCTAGGGAGCAGCTTCTAAAGCAAAATCAGGGGACTTTTGTAAGACTTCCTTGGGTGACATTGGATTATTTTTAAAATAGATAAGGCAAGGGCCAACTCTTAGTTGTTATGTCTAGGTGTTGGTTGTGGGGGGTTTGGGGTAAGAAAGGATTTCTTTCTTAAGGTCATGGCTTTAGACCCCTTGTCTCTTAAGTTCTGTTAGGCAGGATTCTTTGGTTGTAAGTGACAGAACTTACAAACTTGAACTTGTTTAAGTAGAAAATAAGTTTTATTGGAAAAATACTTGAGTAGCCAACAGAGTCAAGGTGGAGATAAGCCACAACGCCTCAGGACGTTAGGAAGAGGTACAGTTCTGGCGACCCGAGATATGGAAGCCATAAACCCTTGTTTCTGTCCATGGATATCACTCTTTAGTCAACTGTTCCCCAGGCTGATCCTTAGCTCACCCCCCAACCACCTTCACCAAGAGGAAGAAGACCTAGGAAAGATCTTGGTTCTCCTGGCATAGGTCGTGATTCTATCCCTGAGGCTTGGCAATGGCAGGGGGCAGCAAGTCTAATCATTTATCTTCACCAGGATTACATGGTTAAAAATAAGGGCAAGTTTCCTAAAAAATGGACTTTTAGGGGCCATCCTGGTGACATAGTGTTTAAGTTCACACACTCTGCTTCAGCGGCCAGGGGTTCTCTAGTTCGGATCCCAGGCGTGGACCTACACACTGCTCATCAAGCCATGCTGTGGTGGTGTCCCACATACAAAATTGAGGAAGATTGGCACAGATGTTAGCTCAGGGACAGTCTTCCTCAAGCAAAAAGAGGAAGATTGGCAACAGATGTTAGCTCAGGGCCAATCTTCCTCACCAAAAAAAAATCCAAAAAACAAAAAATGGACTTTTACTTCTCTTAGAAGTAGAAATATTGACCATAGACAAAGCCGCTAAGCCACCTACATTAATGAGGTTGTATCAGTGGTTCATGTTCAAGAGATGATTTACTGTAACATGCTCACATTCAGGATCCTAGGGACTTAGTATGACTAGAACAGTAGTTTCCAACCGGGGATGACTTCTCCCCCAGAAGATGCTTGGTAACTTCTGGAGACGTTTTTGGTTATCAGAACTGGGTTGGGGTAGCAGAGACAGATGTGTACTGGTATTTAGTGGGTAGAAGTCAGAAATGCTTCTAAATATCCCATAATGCATACCAGGATCCCCCACAACAAAGAATTATCCTGCCCTAAATGTCAATAGTGCTAAGGTTAAGAAACTCTGGAATAGGGTAATGAGTAAGAGTCCTAGTTTTACAGTTAGACAGGGCCATTTGAATCCTAATTCTGCTGCTGACTAGCTGTGAACTTAACCTCTCTGGGTATAACTTTCCTCAACTGTAAAATTAGCATAATAAAACTGAGTCTTCCATGGGGCTGGCCTGGTTGTGTAGTGGTTAAGTTCATACACTCTGCTTCGGCAGCCCAGGGTTCATGGGCTTGGATCCGAGACGTGGACCTACACACTGTTCATCAAGTCATGCTGTGGCGGCGTCCAATATACAAAGTAGAGGAAGACTGGCACAGATGTTAGCTCAAGGACCATCTTCCTCAAGCAAAAAGAGGAAGATTGGCAAATATTAGCTCATGGCCAATCTTCCTCACCAAAAAAAACAAACACAAAAAAACCCCGAGTCTTCCAAATTATTTGAAGTAACAGACACACATATCCACACACAGTAAATTTCTCAGCTCAGACACTCCAATAGCTTGACTGCTTGCAAAGCCAGTTTTCTCTTTTTAATTTATGCCAGTGCTTTACCTTTGAATCACTCATAATTCTTTCTCCAAGATCTTTTATCCCTCATTTTACAGGTATGAACTCTGAGCCCAGCCCTATGCTAGGTGGCGCTGAAAAGAATCACAGTCAACCACGGGGAAGCTACCATCTTCAGAGAACCATTATTCAGAAAATCATTGAATGGTAGTTCAATAGGGAAGATAGTAAGTCAAAAAGGACTAACATAGAGACTCGGGAGAAAGAGAATCTTACTCTACCCTCTAACCTATATACTACACTAATTCAACACTAACTCCGAGTGATATGAGGTCACACAGAAAAATAACGACATGGCGATTTTTCTAGATCCTTAATCCTACTCTGATACCTAACATTTGTCATATGTATTTCCTTTTTATGGAACTCCTTGCTATAACCTTGCAACATGCATGTTTTCAACATGGTGGATTAATTATAGTTCATCTAATAAACAAAATTGTGTGCCTCCCATGAGATAGTTTATGTCTTATTAATCTGAGGATAGTGCTAAATCTAAATGAAATGTTTGTAAAACGAATTAATGAACCAGTGAATGAGTAAATGAATAAATGTTAAGATAGATATTTTCAAATAATTAGAATATTTCTAAACTTGACATGCGGCTGTCTTAGAAAATTGTGAATGAAATGAGGATTCTGCATATAATGTGTCAATGTAACTATAGTACATGTGTGCGACTAAATGCCTATCTCTTCTCACAAGTAACTTGTTCTAAATCCTAATTAGATGAGAATTGTAGCTTTGCTCTGGTTTTGTGCATGTCTTCTGCCATTCTCCTGATTTCATAATATACACTGACCCAGTTATTTTGATCTAGATCCAATGCCGATATGTGCAAATTCAAACTTGACACCTATTCAAGGTTTACATGATATTTCAATATAATTTTTATTCTCTTATAAAATTGTTCAATGTTCAAATTTTAAAAGATAAATGCTATTAACCTTAATTATATAATTCTAGTTTGTGTTTTCCAGTTTACATGCAGAAATGCATGAAATCCATATATTTTAGAAAGTGTAAGTCTGCTAAAATAGTCTTCCTCAAACTTTTTGTGCACAGGAATTACCTGGGATTCTTGCTGATGATGTAAGATTCTGATTCAATAGCTCTAGGGCAGGACCGGAGTTCTGCATTTCTAACAGGCTCCATCGTGATGCCAATGTTGCTGTTCCAAGAACCACACTTTGGATAGCAAGGTCCTAAATAGGCCTGCTCAGAATATGTTTTGTAAATATCTATGGATTTTCATGGGAAAAGAATATCTTGAGATGTGAGTCTTATCTGCAATGGTATGTCCTCCGTAATTTGGAATCTATTTACTCCGCATCATTGTTTCCCAAAGTGGGCTGTCTGAAAAAAAAGCCCCGAGAACTGTTAACAAGGATTCTTAAGAAAACTGTTTTATGGTCAAACAAATATGGGGAATGCTAAGTAAACAAAGTAGAAGAGATTTCTTTAAGGATTTTTGGAATCCTAGTTGTGTTAATATCTCTTATGAGTCTCTAGAGTAAGACTACACAGTGTTCCCCAAGATTAATTGACCTTTAAAAAAAAAATGTGCCTTCATGGAGGATCATTTTGGACACTGTTTCAGAGAACACAGAAATCCACGAGTCTGTCTTATGCTTGACCACCAAAAATCCTCTCCCTAACTCCTACCCAAGTCTGGAGCTGGAAATTGTCCATTTTCAATTTTGCTGAGGCATATATTTAAAAGTTTTGTGTCTATATATGTGTTTATAAGCCTGGGTGCTACTTGTCCTTCTTTTCAAACACTGCTAAGCTTATTGGTTGGCTGTCTCCAAGATAATTGAATTTGAGAATTGAATTTGCAATTTGTAATAGAAAATGGTAACATCATATGACTGCAAATATGCCTCACTGACACATCAAAATAGGTTTGTTCAGTGTTTTATGGGAAGAAATGAAGCAAATGATGATTTACCCTCACATTCAGGCTTTCTGCACATTTCACGTTGGCATCAGGTCCTTCTAAATAGTCGTGGTTGCTCCACTACCTCTGCTGTCGTCTCCTGGAACGCTGAATCGAGACTACCTAGGTCTCCATGGTGTTAGAGTTGACTTTACACTGACTGAACTTTCGGGAATCCTATAGTAGACCTGCATTTTGGACCCTCATTGGCTCCTTTTTGCTTCTGATAGAGAGAAAGGGAACTTGAACCTTGGGTAGATTGACAGGTACTCTTACAGGGGTCATGACAATGACTATCTCTTGTGTCAAACCTAATTTGAACCTCATCTGTGCCCTATGAAAGTTAAGCATGCCTCATTTCCTAAGAGAGTGGTGAGTTTGGTTCATTTCAATCAGATAATTCATACTTGTCAATGATGGGGGATTGCCTACAATTTATAGAGCTGAGTAAGTAATATAAGGAAAGAGAAGCTATGAAACTTAGAGTGACCAAGACTTGAGTGGATGTGAGATTTAGAAGAGGTGCCTGAATAGACAAAGCACAAACAGGAGACATCAAACTCGAGTCCTGCATCTGCAGCCCTTTAATGACGAAGAAAGCATTGAGTCAGATTATGTGGAAAGCAAGATGAATGATACCCTGTATTTTTTATTTTGTTTTCTTTTGTTTTCAAGTCAACATAAAAAGGTTAAAGAAGTAGGAGGCCTCCTGTTGAATTATTTTAAAAAATATTTTGAAATATTATCCACTATATATTTTCCCCAAACTTCAAAAGAGTTCTTGTGTATCTTTAGAGATGACACAGTTAAAGTAGAACTAATCCCATTTCCCTTGAATAAGACAAATGAAAAAGCAATAAGATCCAATGTGGCTGTGCAAACATCTAATCAATGATCCACTGGTTAAGCCAAATCTGTTCTGGAAATAAAGAAGTGGAGAGAGACTTAGATAAGAATAATATGCATCATTATTTTGGCTTTGGAAGAAAAAGATAAGGCTGGTGAAAAGACCTTAAAGCAAATGAGAACAGAGATGAATGTGTTGAGGTGAGGAAAAGAAGCAGAGAGTTAGGAGGAAGAGAAGAAGACAGAGAGCTCATTAATAACCAGGGAAGAGAAATAGTGTTGACTTATCAGTTATCTGAAATATGGAACTTAAGTTTTAATTCATCCCTAATAAAAAGTAAAAAGCAAAACAGAAAAAGGCTTTGAGTGCTTGTGTTGTCATGATGATCTCAGAAGAAAATCTCTTCTAAGCAAGAAAGAGAAAATCCACATGTTGAGTCAGTCCATAGTGGGAATATGGAACCACTGCTGGTAAAACCAGAGAACATCCCATCTCCCCTGCAAGGACTTTTTTATCGGGGAAGAATGCAGGTGGAAAGCCTGCACTCGAGTTCACTATTGACCTTTGAAACCCTCATTTTAATTGCATTTTTATATTTATAGGTAGATTTAATTTTATCCCTAAACAGTAAAAAATCTTTATTCAACAGCACAGACACAATCAAGAATGTCTTATATTTTTATTATGAGTATATAGAAATATAGAAATGTATATAGAGAAATATAGAATATATTCTATATATTTCATATATAGAAATATATAGGAAAAAGATATTTTTATGTTCGATGATCAAATATTAACAAATCTTAAAATTTTGCCACATTTTCTTCAGAATTTTTAAAAAACTACAGATTTACATATATCTATAATTAAAATCCTACATCATAAACATTATTATATTATATTATTGTTTTGAGTGTTTTAACATTTTAAATATTTGATATCTTACTGTAAGTATCACTTTGCAACTTGCTTTCATCTCTTGGTATTATATTTTGGAGGTTTATTCATGCTGATATTTTTAGATCCAGGTAACTCATTTTGACAGATACATAGTATTCCATTAAATTAAAAATAAAGTTTATTTATCTTAATGATGGATAGTAAAATTATCTGCATGTTTTTGCTAATAAAACTGTGCTAAAATAAATATCTTCCTAAATATCTACTTGAATATATATATGTGAAGTTTTTCTAGAATCGATTCATACAAGCGGAAATGCTGGTTAAAAGTTGTGTACTGCTTTAATTTTACATTCAGGTTTTCGCGATTAGTTCTTTAATCAAACAGAGATTTATTTTTGTGTACAGTGTAAGGTAGAGATCTATTTGACTTATCATTTTCTATAAATAATTATGACAGGATCCTCTATTGAACTTTGCCGTATTAATTTGTAATAGCACTTTTTCTATATATGTCAAATTCCCAAGCACTGTAGACCTGATTCTTGCTTCTTTCCTCTCTATAATTAGTCTACTTGTCTACACCTATGCCAATATCAAATGGTTTTCATCATTTTAACCCAGTGGTCCTGAACCAGGGGCGATTTTCTCCCCAGGAGACATGTGGCAATGTCTGGGGACATTTTTGTTTGCCACAACTGCAGAAGCAAAAGCCAAGGATGCTGTGAAACATGCTACAATGCACCAACAGTCCCGCACAACAAGGAATTATCTGGACCAAAATGTCAGTAGTTCCAACGTTGAGAAACCCTGTGGTAACCTGATAGTAAGTGGAGAGATCTGGAATCCTGCACATTTGAAATCCTTAGTATCCTCCACTCCACTGCCTTTTAACCTTTTTTCCCAGAAGTATATTGGATGTGCTTGGTTTTTATTGTTTTATATGTATTTTAGAATTAGATTCTTAAATTCCAAGAAAAACTCTTTTAACATTTTAAGTAAATTTGCATTTAACTTATGGATGAATATGGCAAGAACTGACAGTTTTATTATATTGATTCTTCCTATTTAGTATAGTATAGATCTACGCTTATTTTTGCCTTTTTAAAGGCCCTTTAATTACATTTTATATTTTTATTCTGAAAGATCATTTATATTTTTTTAGCTATATTACAGTATTATGACCTGATTTTTCTTGGTTTGTATATAATTTTTAAAATTACATATGTTATTGTTTGTTGCTGCTATAGAGGAATGTGATTCTTTTTTTTTTTTTGGTGATGAAGATTGGCTCTGAGCTAACATCTGTTGCCAATCTTCCTCTTTTTGCTTGAAGAAGATTGTTGCTGAACTAACATCTGTGCCGATCTTCCTCTATTTTGTATGTGGGACTGCCACACCATGGCTTGACGAGTGGTGTGTAGGTCTACGCCCAAGATCCAAACCTGGGAATCCCACACTGCTGAAGCAGAGTGTAAAAGCTTAACGGCTATGCCACCGGGCCAGCCCTGTGATTCATTTTTATATGTTGATATTTTACATAATACTGCATATTAATTTAGCAACATTGCTGAACTCTTTCACTATATCAAAATATTTTTCATAGATTCTCTTAGATTTTTATTTGTAGACATTTATCTATCATCTGAGAATAATGAGGAGTTTTTAAATTTCTTTCAATTACAATAGATTGTATTTAATTTTCTTATTCTATGGTAATGCTATGCCCCTCACTACTATGTGATGATAGAGATGATGGCTGATCTCAACCTTAAAGAGTGACATTTTCTGTAGGATTTCAGTAGCTATATCTACCAGGCTCAGGAAATGTTCTTTAATTTTAAGGTGTCCTAAAATATTTAATATGAACTTTAAAAATTTAATTTTTAACCTGTTATTGTGTTGAATTAAGATATCAGAATTGATTCTAGATCTCATATGCACAGGATTGAGTTAATCATACTCTTCCTCATTAATAGATGCCCTTATCATCACAGGCAAGGCCCCTCTAATGTTTCCTATTCTTTTTCTTTTCATGTTCCATCACCTTTGCACACTCCCACCTAGACACTCACTTTATTTTGAACAATCTGTGCCACTCCAATTCATTTTGTGTATACGTACATATGTGTATATGTGTGTATGGTGTTGCATGTTGCATGTCTTTAACTTATGTAGTTATTCCATTTGGTTTCTTATTTATTTCACTAATAACATATTTGAGATATCACTATATTTCTCTTGGAAATGTAGTTCATTACTTATGATTGCTAAATAATAATTCATCTTTGACATATGTGATGGTAAATTTTATGCGTCAAGTTGGCTAGACAATAATGATCAGTTGTTTGGTCAAACATTAGACTAGTCCTTGCTTTACAGGTATTTTTTTAACACAATTATCTTTAAAAGCAGTTGGCTTTAAGTAAACCAGATTACCCTCCAAAATGTGGATGTAGATGGGCCTCATCCAATCAGTTGAAGAGCAAAGACTGAGGTTTCCCAAAGAAGAATTGTGCCTCCAGACTGCAACATGGAAATTCTACCTGAGCTTCCAGTTGCGGACTCAAGTCTGCAACATCACCTCTTTCCTCAATCTCCAGCCTGCTGGCTTGCCCTACAGATTTTGAGCTTGCTACCCCCACAATCATCCGAGTCAATTCTATAAAATAAATCTCTGTCTCTCTCTCTCTGCTGTTTTCTAAAACCATGGCTCCAGCTATCACTTCCACCAGCAATACATGAAGGTACCTGTTTCCCCATGGTCACAATAACATATATATTATTGAATTTCAAATTTTTTACTGTTTTTGTGTTGGGGGAAGGAATGGAATTCCATTTCAATATATTAAAAATATAGTCTAATTGATTTCTAATTTTTCCTCTTCAAAATCTGGTTGTTAATATATTTCAAGAAATTAATTCATTCCATATAATTTTATGCATTTAATCATGAGTATTTGATGGTACTCTTTCAACAGTATAAAACTCTCTGTTAATTTTGTCATTATATCTACTTTAGTGTCAGTATTTATTTTCATCTCTCTCTTTCTTAATCATGCTTGCCAGAGGTTTGTCTATCTTGTCCTTTTAGAAACTAACATTTAGTTTTGTTTTCACATCTTTTTTTCTTTCCTTATATTTTAATTTGTTCCCATTATGTTTATCATTCATTTCTGCTTGTTTGTTTGGGTTTGCTCATTTCTATTTCTCACTTCTTGAATTGAATTCTTAGTTCCTTTATTTCTGAACTTATTTGTTTACTGGTAAGGGTAGTTACAGATGTAGATTTCCCTATAAATGCTGTTTTGTTAGCAACCCACTTGTTTTAAACTGTAGAGTTTTCATTGTGATACTGGGATTCAATTTTAAGTATTTGCTAATTGTGCTTAGGATTTTTGAGGATTTCAACCACAGTGGATATTTAATAAAATTTATTTTAAGTTTAGATATATGTGATATTGAATCTCTGTCACTTTTAGTCAACTTTTTATTGGAGTTAACATATGTACAAAATTTGCACAAATCTTAAAGCAAAAATAATAACAAGGTTGCAGGGTTTATGAAATATGTAGCAGTAAAATGTATGACAGCAATAGCATAAAGATTAGGAGAAGAGAAACTATAGTATATTTTTGTAAGAGTCTTATACTATATGAGAAGTTATATAATAGAGTTTAGGCTCTGATAAGTTGAAAAAGTACAAGTAGAGATGTATAAACCCTAAAGCATCACTAAAATAATAACACTAATAAGCAATGAAATGATATTAAATATAATTAATGAATAAGTAAAAAAGGAGATATAATAAAAACATAAAATAATATTCAATTAATCCCAAAAAGTCAGAAAAAGTGGAAAAGTGGAATAAAAAACAAGTGAGAAATAGAAAAAAAAAGCAAGATGGTTGTTTTAAACACAACCATATAAGTAATTATATTAAGCGCAAATCATCTAAACACTCAATTAAAAAGCAGAGATTGTTAGATTGGATAAAATATCAAGACCCTACCATATGCTGCCTGCAAGAAACACACTTTAAACATAAAGAAGCAAATAGGTTAAAAGGTAAAAGAATTGGAAAAGTTATATATGCTAACACTAATCAAAAGAAAACAGGAACATCTATTTTAATAGCCGACAAAGTAGATTCCGGAGCAAAGAATTTTACCATTGATAAAGAGGGTCATTTCATAATGATAAAAGGGCCATAAATATGAAATACCAATCCTGAACTCTTATGGACCTAATAACAGAGTTTCAAAATATAAGAAGCCAAAATCGAGAGACCTGCAAGGAGCAATAGACAAAAATTGCCCAAATAATAATTGCATGGCAGAATAAATTTTCACAATTTTCAGATCAAAAGTATGACATCACTAGCATTCCAGAAGTTTCTCTTTATACCTCTTGTCAGTAACTCCTTTTCCCTGAGTAATTAGAGTGAGTTATCGAAGGTGTAAAATCTAATCTCTATGGGACTACTAATCCCATAGAGAAATTGTGCCTTCTTTTAAAATTATTATAAATAAATTAACGTGATCTTTTGTGTTTGTCTGCTTTCACTCAACGTCATATTTGTGAGATTATTCATGACGTTGTGTATAGTTGCCCTTTGTTCACTTTCATTGCTATATGCTATTCCATTGAATTATTATACCAGAATGTATTTACATATCCTTCTCTTGATCAACACTACAATTGTTTTCTTTGGGGAGCTATTAGGAATTCTGCTGTCATGTGCATTCTCATACCTGACAATTGATGAATGGATGTATTCATTTGTCTTGATTATAATGACAAGAAGTAAAATAGCTCTATCATAGGGTATGTACATATGCATCTTTAGTAAATATGCCAGAAAGTTTATCAAGGTGGTTGTGCCCATTAATACTTCCACTAGCTCCTGTCCTCACCAATATTCAACATCAGAGCCACGAGGCGGGTGAAGCAACTAGGGTAGAAAATTTAAGAAAGTGCTCACTCTCATTGAGTTCTGCACTGTGGTCTCTTGCATGAACCTGAGAGGGTTTCTTCTTAAGATTTAGATGCTAGAGCACAAAATTTAAGGAAGCGCTTACTTTCAGATTTGTGCATATCTCTGCACTTGGACAAATTTAAAAGTAAGCACCTTCTTAGATTTTACACCTTCGATAACTCACTCACCTCAATCTACTCTCAGTCTTGCTTTGTATAGTCATTCTTTCATTCTTTTTTATTTCCTTAGTGGATATGTAGTGCTGTTGCACTGTGGTTTTTATTTACGTTTCCCTGATGATTAATGATGCTGAGTACATTTTCATATGTTTATGTACCATTCTGATGTCCTTTTTGGTGAATCGTCTGTTCAAGTCTTTTGTCCAATTTTAATTGAATTAGCTATGTTTTCTGTTATTAATTATTTGAAGTTCTTTTTATATATTCTGCATGGATCCTGTTTATTTTTTCTTTTACAATTATCTTCTCCTACTCTGACGTTCCTTTTTACTCTTGAATGGTTTCTTCTAATAAATACAATTTCTTAATTTTAATTGAGTTTAATTTATTGATATTTTTCCTTTTTGGGTACTGCTTTTCTGTCCTACCCCAAGGCCACTAATTTATTCTATTATGTTTTATTTTAAAAGCTTTATTGTTTTGCCTTTCACATTTAGATCTACAATGCACTTGAAATTGATATTAGTGCTTAATGTGAGATCAGGGTCAACATTATTTATTTGTGTATGGCTACCAGTTAACTCAGCACCATTTGTTAAAATTGTCATCCTCTCCCTCTTCTCCTATAGTGGTATCCTGTCTCATATCAGATGAACATATGACTATGACCTCTCTTCTCTTCCATTGGTCTATTTCTAAAATCTCTATATTTATTTCCATAGCCTTATAAGAAGTCTTGCTTTCTGGTTTTTCAATTTCTCTAGCTCTGTTCTTCAAGATTGTTTTGGATATTCTTGCCCCTTTTCATTTCCATATAAATTTTAGAATCAATTTGTAAACCCCATCCCTCTCCTCCCCAAAAACCTTTTGATAGTCTGGTTAGAAATGCATTGAATCTATAGATCAATTTTGGGGGAACTGATATCTATACAATATTAGTTATTCCAACCCATGAACATAATATATGATTTCATTTATTTAGTCCTTCTTCAGGTTTTTCAGCAATGTTTTGTAGATTTCAGAGTAAGTCAAGATGTTTTACTAGAATTATTAGTAGGTATTTGATGCTTTCAATTCTATCATAAATGCTATCATTATTAACATTTTATTTACTTTGTATTTGTTACAGGTTTATAGAAACACAATCGATGTTTTATAATGGCCTTGTATCAAGCAACCTTGCTAAATTTACTTACGAGTTTTAATGTTTGGTAGATTTTGAAAATTACATAAACAAGTACGTCAACTGTAAATAAAAATTGTGTTAAAAACTTCCACCCCTTATGCATTGAATTCCTTTTTCTTGCCTTATTACATGGGCAAGTAGCCTCAGCAGTGATGACAGTAGGCCTCTTTTTCTGACATTCCATCTCTAAGGGAAGCTTTTAAGATTTCACCATTAAGTCTGTTTGCTAAAGATTCTTTTTCAGATACTATTTATTAGATGATGGCATTGACCGTCTAATCATAGATTACTAGGAAGATTTTTTATTATTGCCATTAGTAGGTGTTGAATTGTATCAAAAGTTTCCTCAGTTTCTATTGAGATAATTTTGTAACTTTTCTTCTTACTCTATCAATCTGGTATAACATATTAATTGATTTTCAAGGTTAAACATTTTCTTAAAGGGACAGATATTTTAGGCTCTGTGGACTATGTAGCTCCTGTCACAACTATTCGACTCTGCTGTTGTAGCATGAGAGAAGCCATAAATGGTACATAAATGAATGGCGGTGGCTGTGTTCCAATGGCAACTTAGTTACCAAAAGAGACGGTAGGGCTTATAGACTTTAGTTTGCTGATCCCTAGACTAAGTTACACGAGTATAACAAATATTCCCCAAATCTCAGTGGTCCAAAACATCAAAGATTTATTTCATTTATTTTTTTATTCATACGATGTGTTAATTTTAGATTCAGAGGGATTCTGCTCATTATAGTTATTCAGGGACCCGAGCTAGACCCTGTCACCATTCAAAGAGAAAAGAACACTCTGGCAGCTAGACGTTTGCTTTAGAAGAGATACTAATCACATCCATTCATTACTCATTGGCCAGAACTAATCATGTGATCCGGCCCGTGCATAAAGTGACCAGGAAATGCAATCCTGTATGTGCTAAGATGGCAGTCAAAGAACAGATACATGTCATGAGTGACATTAATGCCTACTTTTGTGGGTTTTAATCTATTTTTCATAGTATTTATTTATTTTTCCTTCTGATATTAATATCCTTAGATTTATTTTCTTATTTACAATTTTTGACTCAAATATGTTGACATTTTTATTTTAAATGTCCATTTAAATTTTAATTTGAATGACTACTTTTGAATTCTAAAAATTCTATATGGTTCTTTTTCAAATCTGCCACTTAAAAATACCATTCTCTACTTTCCTGGTGTTTTCTAAACCGTCATTTATTTATTTAACCTCTTTAATAATTTACAATATAATCCATGTGTGTCTATTTGATATTGTTTCATCTGAATCAACCTTCTATTTCCCCACCTCAAGGTGCCACAGTGTCATCACACATGCTTGCTCCTAGGGCTCTTAGTTTTCTTCTTGTTTCTGTCACTCTGGTATGTTCACACTAGTATATTCTACCATGTTGCAGAATCAAAGTTTTAATTTCATCTTTTGAGGTAAATGTCAAAATTAACATCATATTAATGGGAAAAAATTGTATAGATGATTTATAAAGAGAAAAATTTAAGCCAAACCACATAATTACATGTTTCCCTAAAGTCCATTATCACTAGATATAGCAAATCCAATACTATATTTTTAACATAAAACCTAAAGGGGGAAAACACATACTTACTCTTTGTTAGACATTCTGTATACATTATTTTATACAATCCTCACACGTCATAAATTAAGTATTTTTAAATGAGAAAATAAAATGAGAAATGTCAGACTAACTTGCCTTAAGTCATTCAGTTTCTAAATGGTGAAGCTAGGATTTGAACCATGGATCTCTGTACTTGATATCTGTACGCTTTGACTATTGCATCCACATTTCCTTCCTTCAGTGTTGCAAACAAAATCTAATTTTATTTGTTTACTACATGCAAATGAAATTACAACAAAATATCAAAACATTTTAAATAAATCAATAAAAAACTTCCCTGGAATTAGCTCACCAATCCTCCCCCTTCCCACCTGAATATATGGTCAGACAACCATTTTAAATTTCTGCAACTTATCTGTAAATGATTGCATCTCAGAACAACATACGCTATAAAATATATGACATAAAAATCCACTGAAAATAATTTATGAAATACGTGATATACATTTTTAAGGAATACTAAATATTAAACGTCAACAATATAAATTGTGGCCAGGTCTATAAGACAAGGTTGTCAGGTTTCAGGACTAGAAATTATGCAGATGTGAGGGACTGTCCTTCAATTCTGTGATCATTTGAAACAATTATTAAAATAAGAAATTAAGTGGCTGCTCAAATCCAAGAATATACATAGTCTACAAGAGCCGGCAGCTTTCTATTAATTAGAATAAGCAAAGGGAAAGATATATTAGGGATTTACTCCATAACTCTTTCCCATCACCCTTCACAAATTTAGCATTTACTTTCCTTAAGAAAGAGCAATGGAGGATCTTCGTGTTTCTAGCTGATTAATTCAGTATTCCTGACTAGATTTGAGCCCTGACAGGGAGTAATGCTCACCTCCTCAAGAAGTCCGTGAAAGAATTTAAAGCCCAAATGAGAAGATGCCACACTGATTTCTGAGTCATAAGCAAAGGGCATGCCAAAGATTGAATTAACTCTTAACTTCCTTCACCCACCCCATAATCTTTATCAGCATCCCCCAAGATACATAAACATTAATAATGATAGCAAATCTATTAATAAATGAATAAAAAGCGTACAGTCTCATGTCTTAATTTATGGAAAGAAGAAACTAAGTAAATGCTTTAAATTATATAAACTAGCATTGGGAGAAATTCCACAATGAAGAAAAAGAAAATCCTAAATACTACATCCTTAAAACTCAGTGAAGTCTTCAGATCTTGGGAATAGAGTTTGAATTTTTATTAAAAATAATTTCAGTGTTTTAATTTTCTGGTGATCAGGCAAGACTCAGTCTGCTAAGCACATCACTTATGCATATGAAGTTTCAAGACAAATTTTCCAGAGATCCTTTTCAACCTAATAGCAGCCCCTTAGCACTGTCCATATTGAAATTTTGGGTCACAACTAGTGACCCAGGAGAACACTATGAAGCTACCTTTGAAAGAAATTTGAACTCGGAGTTGGGAGATGTGAGTTACCATCCCAACTTTACCTCAAAATATCTGTTTGACTTTGGGCAATTAAGTTAATCTTTCAGAAATTCTGATTCTGAAACTGTAGGGTGAGAATTATAATACCTGTCTACTGTTGAGTAGATCAAATCAGATATTGCACATGAAAGCACTTTCATGTGAAAGTGCTGTATGTTTAGGAAGAATTATTATTCTTTGACTCTGAGCTGCCCTTCAGCTGAATCTGCTTGTAAAAACCTTGGTGAGATCCAAGAGTAACTTCTTTAAGTACAGACTCCCTAGACTGCTGACTGGTAAGAATGAAGCAAGCTAGAAAATAGGTTAAGTAAAAAAAAGAAATACACACACACACATCATTCTACCATTCAGCCATTCAAGTTAAACAATTTTAATAAGCTGTGGCAGTTTTTCCACTATCTTTTCCCCCACACTATGCATGGAAATAAATTTTTAAACTGTTTTTTTCACATCTTCATACATTGTGAACTCTTTCCATGGCATCAAATATTTTATTTATAACATCATTTTATCAGGTGCCTATTATGTCATCATTTTATATGAGAATTATAATACTTGTCTATTTGATTATTACTATGATTTGTTTATTTACTTTTACATTGTAAATAGTGATGTGACACATTTCACGATACTTACATAGAAATTTCATGATACCATACATCCCTGTTTGCCCAGGATAGAACCAGCTTACACTTGTCCCTCTGTAATTACTTGTAGCATACTGTTTCACTCACAAGTGTTCCAGTTTGGTCAATTAATTATATTGTGGCTCTATCTTAGTGATCCATAATTACTGCCCTTAGAACAACTCCTGAAAGTGGAATTGCTGAGTGAAAGATAAATTATACCTGTTTTCTAAGTAAGGGGGAACATATATTTATCTGTGAAAAGAAAGATAATAAAAATATTCTGGTCACATATATAGGTACGACATATTCTTGGAAGATTTCAAATACTGTATCTCTATCCCTTCCTATTTCAGTCCTACCGTGAGTTCCATAGGGCCTCAACATTGCCAAAGCCCTGATCGAAGAGAAGTCCAGTCTGATGACATCTTGGGATATACCTCTTCATCATCAAAAATGATTTTAGTTAGTTCCTTGCCTCCTAGCCCAATGTATTTCTGAAGTGGTACCATGCTTTTTCTGTACATGCTGATTCTTCATTCTAGAATGTAGTTGCGCTCACTCTTTATTTTGAGAAGCCCTTTTTGATACAATTTTTCTCCTCCCCTCCCATGCTGATCTCGAAGGCTGTGTGTTCCAGAAGGTTGTGTGTAACTTGAAGTGAGAAGAAGGCTGTTCAATCTATATCAGACTTGGATTAAATGAGAAATAATCCTTTATTCTGTTAAGCCATTAAGATTTTAGGGTTGGTGTGCTGCAATGGCAAGTGTTAATTTTCTCAACTAAAATGAATATTGGTTCCAAAAATGGGGTACTAACTTTACAAAAACCTAATGTATGTGGCACTGGATAAGGGGTTGAGCAGTAAGCAAAGAGTCCAGAAATTTGGGGCCTTGCAGGGGTGGAAAAACTGTTTCTGAAGCTCAAGCAGTAAGAGAAGGAATTGGGAAAGGCTTTGAATGACAAATGTCCAGAACAGCCTCTCAGTAGGAGAAAGTGATTGAGGGCAAAGATCAGATTGTGTCTGACAGCCTTAAGGTAGCTGTAATTAAGTGGAGAGAGAGGTGTGAGGGTAAAAATGAAAAGTAATACAATGGCTCTAAAACCTGTATCTGTGAAGACACCTCGCTGTGGTTCTTGCACATGGATCCAAGGGAAAGTAAGTCAACCAGAATCCGAGTACGTTTTTGAAGGAATTCAAGACTTAAGAAGCCCCAAGCCTAGAGTACAAAATGTCTTTGATTGCCTGAAACTTTAGACAATCCTAGGACCTCGGAAGAACCCCTCAGACAGCAGAGTCAGGAAATACAGAAGAAATGGACAAACGAGCCCTTGGAGAGAGCACATTCACAGCTTGGTCTGGAACTCTGCTCCACTTGGGGGTAAAAGAGCTTTACAGTTTTTCTAGCAGAATCACTATGACCAGTATCTTCTGCTGCCTCCCTCACTTGCCCTTTTCCAGGTGGGAGTGTTCACTACAGTTATCCTATCCTGTTACACCACTGTCTACTGAGTGGCTGTGTGTGTGTGTTTAGTGGGGAAGGGCTTAAGGAGGAAAGTAAAAATTTAGTGCCCAACTCTCTGGACCCAGAATTGACACTTCTGTCCTAAAGGAGAGAACACTGTACATTGCCTAGTTTGAGTTTGAGGTTGTGCTGTTTACCAGTCAATTGTCTCTCAGCTCCAAATTCACCCTTTTTGACTGTCCTGTGAAAATGGATCTGGACTGTTAACTATTTTCCCTTCGCCAACTTACACTGATGCAGTCCACAGCACTGAGAGAGATTCCAGGAGGAAAACGGGTTTGCTCCCTGCTCCAGTGTGCTCCCCAGGCGTGCTCCTGCAGTGTGTGCACTTCACCACCATCAGGCTCCTGCAGTGCACGGTGGCCAACAGATTCTAGCGGCCAATGGCTTGCTGAGCATCCCCTCTGTTAGCATTTTGTGGTCAAGTACCTCACTCACTGAAGAATGAGCTTCACTCACTGGCATGAGACACCTTTTTAAAAATAGCCTTCCTAAAGGAGAGTTTTCTGGCAAATTCCAGAGCATAGATTTCCAGCAAGGCTCCCAGCATGGCACCACAGTGACTTCTCTGCCATCAAAGAACTACACAGTGGCCTCTCCAACAAGGTTAGAACTCAGCCCTTGGTGGGGAGTGGACACTACACAAGGCTTTTCCTTGGGTCTGCTCTCAGTCCCACAGTTATGACTGCTCCTTATATCTGCTGTTTCTATATTCCTAAAGTTCTATTTACTTCTAAATAGGTAACCCCTTATTACTCCAATCCCCTATTATACTTAATAGTTCCTTATATTAAAGTTTCCCCATTCAAATTACTATGTGGTTTCTTTCTTCTGATTGGACCAGACAGTACAATGCATTGACTGCACATGGGGTTGAACTTGAGGCTGTCTCCCTCAGGAAGGGTAAATATACTCCACACCCGGGATAAGGGCGCATCAGGATATTTAGTGACCAGATGGACTTACTGTGGCAAAGATAGTTTGTGTTCCCCAAATCTATCTTAGGATTCGTATGTCTCAGGCTTTCTTGCAGTTAGGTTACATGGTATCTAGCACCTTGCTTTTTACTCCATATCATTGCACTTGCAACACCAAAGAGTAGGGCTTATCTGCTGACTTTCTCTTATATTATATTGTAAGATCCCTGAAGGTAGGGCGCAAAGCTTGGTAGTCAGCATTGTATTCCAGGCACCCAGGATACAAACAATACTTAATAAACATTTGTTGATAAAATGATCTCCCCATCACTCAGATTAGATTTCTTGGATACTTACTGTGTATCGGGCACTATTCTAAACGCTTTGATAAATCATCTCAGCTACAAAAACACTCTACGAGGTCTATATTATTATTATCTCCCCTCTACAGATCAAGAAATTAAGGAGCTGAAAGGTTAAGTAAATTTCTCTAAAAGAAATGCATTTCAAAGCAAGAAAGACCAAATCAAAGCCCTCTGTTAGAAATGCTGCACTTGACTCCCAGTGGCTATCAGGATTCATCAGCTTGAACAACAATGCATTTACCTGGCTTTCTTCCTTATTCTGGACTTTGGTTTGTTTTCCACTCAGGTGACCAGTGGAAGCCCAGGGAAAGTGGCCCTGATGGGAGAGATAAATGCTTACGCAAAGCACTGAGGCAGCGCACCTGCAGGGAGACACCATATTAAGCTTGCGGGGAGAAATATTTATCATAGGCAGACTATGCGAGGATCCAAATGGGAGGATGTGTAAGTGTCAGAAGCAAGAAGCAAGAGCTGGGTGGAAAGAGAAAGGCCTGAGGCCACTGGGAATGTGGGTCACACCCAGGACTTTTTAGAGCAAGACAACGCTGGAGTTCCTCTTCTGCATGAAAATAACTCATGCCATAAGGTCTTGAGGGAAGACAGGGTTTTTGTTTTTTCTGTTTTGCTTTAGTGCAGTTCCCCAGAAAAATGAAACCCAGTCAGTGTGGAAGCCCAGCCTTCCTCCTCGGGGCTGTTAATCTCTGCCAGGGCCAGCGTCTGCTGTTCTACGCCCTGATCTAGGCGGTCAGAGTATCCCCAAAAGGCTTTTTGGTTCTTCAACTTTAACCTCCACCCATCCTGAGAACTCCAGCTGCTACTTCAAGACCTCACATCTTGTTTTGCCCAAACCCCTAAACAGTGATATTTGCTCGGGTCAGTCTCAATTTTGTTACACACGTTTGATGAGGTGCTTGCAATTGTGGAGTCTCCCTCCAGAGAGATGTAACAGCCCCATCCCTTTCCACCATATCAGTTAGGAACATGTTCAGCTCTCTGTAATAGAAAATCTGATTACAGAGGCTTTGAAGAACAAGGCTTTATTTTTCTCCCACAACAACAGGAGAGGCAGGCAATTACTATTGTCATTTTAGTGACTCAGTCATATTAGGTCCAGAATCTCTGCCATTCTTGTTGCCTACTTCTTCCAGTCATAGGAAGACTGCTGCAGCTCCAGCCATCATATCACAGACAGGAAGACTGTGGAAGGAGGCAGAGGTGTTGGCAACCACATCTATTTCCTTTAATCAAGAAAGAAAACATTTTTATAGCTCACCTATTCCCACTCTCTTCCCAATGGACTTCCACTGAGATTTTTTTGGTCAGATCTGGGTTACAAGTCTTCCCGTAGATGCTAGGAAATTGGGAATCAGGTTTATCAAGATTGTCTCTGAAGAACCACGCTTTGGGTTGGGCATATTGCTACATCCCCAAAAAGCTGGGTTTCTCAGAGCAAGGAACAATGGGAGACTAAATACTGGACGGGCAACTGATTGTATTGCCACACTTCCTGGTTAATTTAATACATCAGATCCTACTCTGCTTCCCTTTGCTCCATTGTCTCACATCTTGCGATTTGTCCTTGAAGTTCCTGCATGCTTTGGCTTTGTGTCCAGGGACCAGGCCTAGAAGATATGGGCCCCTGTGGAGCTGTGTAACAAGTAGTAGATGGCATGCTATACTTTACAGGTTGAAAGAAAGATGTTATTAGTCTTGCTACCATTCATCCAGTACTGATGTGAAAGCCCTGGCACAAAGCCTGGCACATGGTGTGGGGCTGAGTCTGGATTCCTTGGACGTCTGGATCAGAGGACTTGCCAGAATGCACCAGATAATGGCCAGGATGCAGGAGAATACAGATGTCTCGAGTTTCCTAGGCTAACGCAGCCTGGCAACGCCTGGCACACAGTGAGCACTTTGCTTTTTTCTCTCTCTTTTTGTCATTTTTTTTTTTTAACAAATTGCTTTGTTTACACTTTGGAAATTACTTTGTTGCCCGTTCGGAAGCACTTGTTGACAGAGCTGGGCTACAGCGCGGGTGGCTGAGACGCTCTGGATTAATCAGCACTGCAGACACCTGAGGCCGGAGCAGGGCTCAGCCGCGGCCTGTCAGACGCATCCATCACCGCCTCCGCTGCTCGGCTCGCGTCCCCGCCTCCCGAGCCGGTGGCCAGGGCTCGTCAACGCCGCAAAGGACAGGGCTTGACGCTGCTTTATTCAAGTCTCTTTCCGAGCTTCCCACAGCTGCAGTTGGGCATCTTTTGTTTGTATTTGTAAACTAAGTGAATGTGCATGGAAGTCACCAAGGGGAAATAAATCTGGAACATTGAAATGCCGTTTTTACAGTCACATTTCTAATCGTAACTGCCCTTCTAAAACCCACATAAAATCATCGCCTTAAGTTCCTCTTCTTTCTCATCTCCGTGTGGCTCTCTGAGATCCCATGCATGACAGAAACAAGATTTCATTTTTAGTCAGACCTGACACTGGCTAAACACTAACATGGACTCTTTATGTTTCCATAAACTCTCTCCTTAGAGCTGTGGACGGCGAATGCGAACTAACAAGTGTGTTGCAGTTAGAGACCATGGTGCTGCCCTGCTGGGGGCGTGTGTGGTCACAGTGATTTCTGGGAGGAAAGGAGTGTAGAAGAATGAGGCAGTGCCCCCCAGCTCGCTCCTAGAGGCGTTCAGTGTCTCTTCCATCACCGTTTTGGTGGTAGCTGGAAATGCTCTCCCATCAGCTATACTTGCCTCCGGGCCTAGAATCCGCCCTGCCCTCTAGGGCTTCTCCTGAGCCATCCCTTTCTCTGAGCAGATCTGCGGCCTTACGGCACAGCCGATGGAGTCAACCGTACAATTAATTTTAATGTCACGTGTACAACCGCGTCCTCCGCGGAGGTAGTTCACAGCGGCCCCATTAATGTCTTAGCCAAGTAACTGGTAAAACACTCAAGGAATCTCTAATTGAGCTCGGTGTCACACAAGACATGAGGAGGGGCTCAGTGGACAAAAGGATAGGATGGAGGGGTCTGGAGACTGGGAAGGGAAAGGAGTCTGGGAGAAAACCAGCTGAGTTCATCTTCAGACCCATAAGAAAAAGAAATCTTTTTCAACCTGAAGGATTATAAAATAGTGCAAGAGCACTGTGACCCAGGCTGCAGTGTAAACTTATTCTATGCCTTTTATATTTTAACTTAAACCCTATGTTTGTCCAATTTATTATGACGCAAGCTTGGGAAATGCAGTGGGATATATCCAAGAGAAGAACAGTCCAGAATATTGGAGTGCATTTTATTCTCCTAGCCACAAAATTCTCTAATACAGTATTTTAAGGATATTTACTAATGTATGTAGGATTTATTTTGGTTGTCCATGAAGGCAGAAATGTTATTTCCGTCACCTTGTATCTAGTACCCAGTATGCACCAACAACAACTACCAACAATGCTATTAAAGCTGATATGTATTGTGTGCTAATGAGACAGACGCCACCTTAAGTACTGTATTAACTGGTTCCAGGGGCTGTAATCTTAACCACTACACTATACTGCCCCCCTAACTTGTATATATAACTTAGTGGGCGCTCAATCAATATTTATTTTAGCTATGCATGACTTGAAGGAGCAAATTCCAAGAGCTTTTGGGGTGGTTTGCTTCTTCTGTTACTTTCTTTTTACCTATGTATGGTTTAGAACGGAGGAACAAAGTATTAGAAGGGAAAAAAATACATGAAAAGCACAGAGAACACTAGCTGCTTCATTCTCCCTCTCATTGGTCCATTTGAACCTTCACACGCTCTGGTCTATTGTCCTAAGTGGATGACCCCCAAAGACTTACTTATTCTTGGCCCAGGAGGAGTTGTTAGACCTTTTTCTTGTTGAACAGCTTTCTAGACCATTAAAGAGAAATAACGGAGAGTAAATCATTTGGTGCTTCTATTTTGCCACTGGAAACATTTGGTTAACAGCACTTCCAGCCTGAAGACACATTCGGAAGATTTATCAGAACATGACTTTCCTCGGAGAGGTGAATTGACTTCTTTCTCCCACTAGCTCATAGCAGCTTTTAGCTGCATTTCATAATTCTGACCTTTGAGCATTTATCTGAAAAGATAATGGATGAAAAACACTCCATTAAAAATATAGAGCAGGGAAACAGTGCTATCTGATGACTGTCTTATTTTGTTTTTATAACTGAGATTCATCATAGAATCTACAGACAAAAGACATTGGAAATGATCTTTCCCAACTTGCTCAGTTTTTAGATGGGAAAAGTGAGAGATCAGGAAACTGAAATAAGGCCATAGGGCTTGCTTTTGACAGTTAGAACTCCAAGCAAGGTCTCCTGACATCCAAACCAGAGTTCTTTCCAATGTAGCAGTTCCTAGGGCAAGGGACCCTATGTTATCTGAATTGCATAAGATACTAGGGATTACAAGGAGACAGTATTAAGGACAGCACTCAGGAGTGGGTGGATTAGAGCTGCTCTTTAAAGGAACCAGATACATAGAAAGTGGATAAAGCAAAGAAAAATACAGGCAGGCGGCTAGAACATTATGAGTGGAGAAGGGAGACTCAAGGTCATGTTTAGAGACCAATTTGAAGGCCAGTTTTGAATTAGTCTATGGAAAGTCTCAAATACCAGAATTAAAGGTAATGCTGTATTGTTGATAATTCTATTATTATTCATTCAATTGCATTCACAAATTATGCCTCAATATTTAGAAGATTGATTCAAACTTGGCCTTAAAAAAATCACCATGGAGACCACAGCTAACTAACAATTCTCTTTCCACCAGGAAGTCTCTCATAGACAGTCAAGCCCAGAACATTTTTTTGAGCACTTAAATACTAGCTAAAAAAATCTTTCCATCAGAAAGAAAATCAGTTTGGATTCATGTAACTAGACTTAATGGAATGAAATTTCTCCAAAAGGTTAATTTCTGCCTTCAGCAAAACCTTCATAATAGGCCATTATATGGTAAACAGCAGAACAGGAGAATGGGGAGTATGCCGTAGTTGATGTCATTGCAAAGCAATTTTGGAAGAAAATACAATACTCAGGTCCAGCCCATAAAGAGCAATCCTGCCCTTGCCTCATGGGGTTGACCACATGTGACCTAATTGGTTGTTTTCCTCCAAAGACTGGTGATTTGATTTATTTTCAGCAATTCTCTTTTTTAACAGTTGTCTGACCTCCACTACCATGCAAATCTACACAGCAAGAAGAGAAAGAGTTTCCGTGCCTGCTTTTCACATAAGCCCTCTACACTATCAAATTCAAATCAGCTCCTTGTCCACACAGTAGTCCATTTTAGAATCTGAAAGATCTGGGCTATTGGTATTAACCAAATGACTTGAGTAATGGCTGAATATCCCCTCCCCCCTTTTTTTCTTTTTCTTTTTGTTTTTTCTTATGAGGAAGATTAGCCCTGAGTGAACATCCTTTGCCAATCCTCCTCTTTTTGCTGAGGAAGATTGGCCCGGGGCTAACATCTATGCCCATCTTCCTCTACTTTAAATGGGACGCCAGCACAGCATGGCTTGACAAGCGATGAGTTGGTCCATGCCTGGGATCCGAACCTGCGAACCCTGAGGCCGCCAATGCAGAGCACGCACACTTAACGGCTAAGCCACCAGGATGGCCCTCCCCTCCCGACTTTCGAATGTGTTGACGGAGCCTAAAGTTAACGTTCAGGTCTATTCTTGTTATAACATTGTGTTTAGAAAGTTACTTGGCTGTTTATATGCATGTTAGGGGATCTTACATGATACAGTTTATATCATATATTCATGATATAAAAGGGCCCTTAAGGAAAGTGCATTGGAAGGAGATTTGGACTAGGTCTTGGGACACCTGGGTTTGAGTCCTGTTTCTCTGCTAGCTGAGTGACCTAAGGATTCATACTCTTTTAACCTCTCTTCCTCCATCAGTAAAGTGTGCAAGCTACATAAGATACCTTTTAACTTCCTTCCAGCTTTATAATTCTATGATTGCACACTTACATTTATCTTGTCTTTTAGAATACCAAACAGAACCACAAATAGGCATTTAATAAACATCAATAGATAGCATCACATATGATTTTTTTTCTACTGCTTGTATGTCTTCCCCCAAACCATTCCAGATTTTTAAAGTACTCAGCTAAAGAGCCTGCAAATTGTACATTTCATTTTGTTTATATATTTAGGCAACTATGTTGCCTTCAGGGTTATGGTTATAAATGATGGTATTGGCTTCTTTTAAGAGGCAAATAACTCCAGGAAAATGTGTCCCAGTAGAATTCAAAGTGTTTCCACCCAAAGTCCTCCCCACTCCCCCGACCACATACAGACTTTTAAGTTTCAAAATGTGTAAAATGAAAAAGTCATATTAGCATGGAGAGAATACAACAAAACAACAACATCAAAAACACCACTATTCATTGTGTTGCTCTATTTTTTCAATTAAAGAATTTAACACTTTTTTATGTGGATGCCTATGAAAATAATTCTTGAGTTATCCTGGGTTTTTCCTTTGTTACCATCTTGTTTCTTAGATCCCAAAATCCTGAAATGGAAAGCTAGTACTAGTTTGACGTCATAGCAGATAAATGTGTTTCCTTTCACTCATATGCCAAAAATTATACCATAATAATTATGTATTTTTTGAGAGGAGCTATCTACAACAAGAGAAAATATTTCTCAAACATAAAGGTCAAAATGGAATGTTTACCTCTAAGTAAGCATTTCAGAGGCCTCCCCTGCCTTTTGGTGAGTATAAAATAAACAAATCTCCTACAACAGCGCCTTCTCCTCTCACTGGCAACTGCCAGCCCTCCCCTCCTCCTCCCTTCTCAGACTGACCCCTTATACTTACATAAGAGTGTTAAATATGTGGCCACGTGAATCATTTCATCTGTTCAAAGCTGCCCTAAGTGGAAGGCAGGACAGGGTTTTTATTTTCACTCTAGAGGGTTTTTCAGAGATTTAATTACTTGCCTAAAGTCACACTCTGAGCAATTAAACTGGAGCAAGAACCTCAGTCTCCGAATTCCCATCCTACTGGTGTTTGTACTGTATTCTGCGGGATGGGAAGGAGTGAGCCATTGTTTATATGATTTTTTGTCATTTATTTGTACTCTTTGTATTAGAATTTGGGGCAAGACAAATACAACGTTTATCGTATGGTTTCTTGGACAAGCAAGCATGATAGAGAAGAGAGAAGGGTAGAGCATAGATTGCTCAGATTCAAGGTAGCCAAATTGTAAATACCTTTGCCTATCTGCTTACCAAAGTACTAGCCCACTAAAGGTGTTTATCAAATTGGGAAAGGCAGGCAAGTGATCTCCAAGCTGGTTTACACAGCCCACAGGTCAGGCTCTGTTTATCTGCGAATATGATGCATAGAACTTCAGTTGAACGCCAGAGATGAATGCCAATGACCATAAAGATGGCTATGATTGGAAGTCTGCCAGTTCATTCAAAGCTGAAACACTGGATCTCTGGAAAGTCTGGATTCCTCCAAAGACCACCAGGCTGATTGGTAATGCCAAGCAGTTCGAAGATTTTAGAAACTCCGGGGTGTCGAGCTGGTTATCTGAAAGGAGCCTCTGGACACTGTTCTCAATTTGGTGACTTTTCACTCCTGAACACTGGTGTTACTTAGATGCTTTTCCCCGAGATGGGGGCCAAGCAGGCAAAGGTGGTGGACATTCATGGATGGAGTCAGACCTCTGAGTTGGTATTTGAGGAATGCGATCAGTTGTCAGGATTATGACACTCGGATACCCAGTTCATGTATCGCCCAGAGGCCTAGAAAAACATAGTGTAAAACTCCCTCTTTGAACCGAATGTTGATATTGGTTTTGTCCAGAGCCAAAAAAGGCAGACCTTGAAAGAACGTCTCAACGTATGTTCTTCCCCACTCAGAAAACACTGGACCATGTTTCCCTGCTATTATTATTTATGTCAAATACATTCTTAGTAATAAAACGGTTCAAGACCTGATCTGAGGAGACTGAATAGTGATAATGAAAATGAAACAGGAAAGAATATAAGTGAACGGTGGAATGGGGAGGAGAGAATGACAGACATTGGAAAAAACTGTAAATAACTCATAAATTAACACAGCTTAAATTAACATTCAGCAATTTCTAATATAAAAATAAACAAGTAAAATATAAGTGAAAACTTTATTAAGTTCATTCATCCCAATGAAATACTTTATTGCCAGAAACTTTGTGATTAGATGAGGCTGGGATAGAAGAGACAGAGGAACACATTCTAAATTGTCAAAAGAAGCCTATAATTCACACACACACGCACAAAACATGCATGATACATGAGAAAAAGGAAGACTGAGTGATAGAGCACACTTGTTAAGACTCACATTTTCTTCCACATTGGTAAAGGCTCCGTAACACACTACCATGTCGTGGAAAGAGCAGAAGCAGTGGAGCAAGCCAGTCCTGGATTCAAGTAATGGCTCCCCTCCATGTTAGCTGAATAATCTCAGGCAAGTGGCTTGACATCTCTGAGCCTCAAGGAAAACCAAGTTTATTGTCAGGATTGATATGGACGGAAACTGGGCCAGAAAAATCCTTCTATAAACCAGGTGACTTTTGGACCAAGTTGTCCCTCATCCTCCTGCATGAGCTGTGTCCTTTTTCTGCCATTGCTTCTCTCTGTCCCTCTGCTCTACCTCTCTTTCCTCTGCATCATAGATTCTGCCAACACAGGGTTTAACATCTTTATAACTTCAGTTTGCACATCATTCTTCGTGGCCTCAATTTTGCCTTGTGACTTTTCAAAACTTCTGTTCCTTGAGCTACTTAAAACATTATCTCAATACTCTTAGTTTAAAAGGTCCATACAGGGATCTGATCTGATTGGCCTGGCTTATTCTTTTCCTTTATTTTTATTTCTTGAGATATAACTTACAGAGAATAAACTACATAAAATTTAAGTGCCATATATATATGTGAATTTGTTGCCTTTGAAGTACTTGCTCACCTTTGGTTTAACAATGTCAATGGGAGGATGCGGTTATGTAATACATAATATTACAACCTAGGTTTGTCCTTCCATCAGTGGCTTTGAGAGAAGCGATTGCCCTAGAGGTCTGTGATAGGCAGGTAGACACAATGATTGAAATTTCTAGTGCACTGGTACGTGGAAATATTTTTTTTCAGTGGTTGCTACCAATCATGATTATTGATCCTGAATTCTATTATTAATCTTTCATCTATTTAAAATAGCCTTCTGCCTAGATCTTAGTCTAAGATAACTTTTCTTATTATTTGTAAATTAAGTTTATTTGAGGCCTAAGGAACGCAACTTCTTAGTTTATCTCAAACAGTTTCTTGTAATAATACACAACCAGGCTTCCTAGAGTTCAAAACTTTGTTCAGGTCACAGCAACAGTCTGAAAAGTTCACCTACTGCTCTGATGATGCACAGAAATTCTAGTGGTTGTCCAGCGGCATCCAATCCTTCAGACTATTGCTTTGATGACTTGGCAATTCTTTACCTCAACTTCTATTGTTATTACTGCTTTTATATAATTATTCTGCTTGTGTTTATAGTTAAACTCTTCAACAAAGAAAAGCCTGATTGGTTTGGAAAGTCACCATCCAGAAGAGGGCACTCTTGTTGCTGTGGGATAGAGCTTTCACACCAAGTCACTTTGTAAGTCTAAGAAATGCCCATCAACTAACAGGCTCCTTTTGGGTCAGGAGTCAAATCCATTGTGTTCAGGGTCATGATGTCACTGGGCACAAAAATAGTGATCTATGCATATTGAGTTTCTTAGAAAGAGGTTGTGTACATGGCAGAGGGACTAAGCTATTCAGAAAAGGTCATTATTACTGGCAAACATCTTGCTTGTCCTGAAAACCTTAAAGTCTGGATAAGTTTCTAGGATTAAAACTAATGTCATTCATTTTGTTCAGCAAAAGATTTATGTACTAAGGATAAAGTAAGAGTAAGTAAAGTCATGGAGATGTAAGTTGGCAAGGCAGACCATGATGAACTCATCCACACTAACTTTTATAGGAGAAAGTGGAGGATAGAGAAAGACTCACAAACATTCTAAAGAGAAGAAAGTGAAAGAGGGCAACATAACAGGAGAGATGCATGGAAAGAAAGTGAGAGTAGAGGGAAAGTAGAGGAAACGGGGAAATAGAAGGAAAAGAAGAGAGAAACAGCAGATATTAGTGTCTTCCTTCCCTTATAAGTTAGAGTTCTGTTCTCGCCTGCCCAGTGTCAGCCCGCTCTCCTCTCAAGAAGGCAAGTGCCATCAATGATAGGAAGCTGTCAGCACCTAGTTAGTGGACAGCAACTTAGCCTACGTAAGAACAAGGCACGAGATAGCATGAGAATCTGTATAATATAAAGAAGTTCTCTACATGCTCTGAGATACAAGACAGAACACTGAAATTGGAGTAGAAACAAATATTTAGGATCGGTATTAGGAAAAGTTTTTTAACTACCAGTATTATACATTTTCTAGAAGGGACCTGATGTTTCTATGTCCTATGATCACATACCATGTCTGTTAGGACAGTGGTTCTCAAAATGTGTTCCCTGGACCAGTATTATCAGCATCACCTGGGAACTTGTTAGCAATGCAAATTATTGGAGCCCACCATAGATCTACTGAATTGGAATCTCCAGGATTGGGTCTCAGCACACTATTTTAACAAGCCATCCAGGTGATTTTTATGTGGCTGAAGTGTGAGAGCCATACTATATGGAAATATTGTGATTCCCATTATGCACATGGAGAATGTCTGGTGCCAAGAGGTGAAGTCAAGTATCCAGGGAACCTATGAACAATCAAGGTCTGGTTTCTTCCCCTCCACAGTTTCCTCTCTACTTGTCAGGCTTCTTCCCACTTCTGAAAGCAAATAGTTTCAGAAATGTTGTGCCTCTCTCTCCTGAATAGAGAACAAACTGAGAAGCTGAAAAAATAACAGGTCTGCTGAGCACCCTCCGCATTTAGTATACTTGTTAGGATCATGATCAACAGATGAATTGACACAGAGCTTCTCAATAGAGAAGCCCTTCAAAGCTAATATCACCACTAACAGGGCTCTACTTTAAAGTCATATGCTGTCCATAAACTTAATCTATAAGCTCTGGGCACTGTTGCAATAAAACTGAGCCTTGAAGCACCCTGTTAATATTATACACCTTTCTACCCTAAATGGGATTAAATGTTCTCCATGTCCTTGCCAATGAAGACCATTGATTGTGCCATTGGGATAGCAATGTCCTTCCAGGCAGACCTGTGTGCAGCACTTATCAGCTAATCTATCATGGTGCAAACATGTGCATGTGTGTGCATCCATGTAAGTGTGTGCATGTGTGTGTGCATATCAATAGCCATTCTGTCTAGGTATTATATTTGATTTGGGGATTCTATACCCCTGTTACAATCATAAAAATTGCATGCAAATCAAGTACAATAGTTGAAATACACTTATGGAGAACCTCTTTTGTGCATGTAAATGTTATGAGTATTTTATTTGGGTGCATTATCTGGAGTGATGGCTCCAGGAAGGTGTAATGATAACACAACCTTGTCTGGGGAAGTAGAGGATTTTTGTCCAACTCATGTGATTTCAAATCTTGATTCTACCACCTATTAGCTGTACGAATTAGGGTAAGTTTTCGAACCTCTCTAAGCCTCAATGATCTACAATGAGGGAAATAATATTTAACCTGAAGTTTTATGTGAGCATTTTGTGAGATAATAATATCAATAAACAAATCAAAATTAAAGGGTGTTAAATAATGAATAATCTTATAAAAAGACATGGCCTTGATCTCAGGGAGCAAATAGTGTACTTGCAGGAAAATGACAGACACATGGGAAGCATCAAACCACAATAAAAGAGATAAATGGCCAATTAGTAGAGCATGAAAGGATACGGTTAATTGCATAATAAATGCTTTCAGGGGTTATAGATGGAAGAACAGAGAGAGCAGGAGTTATAGGAGAAGATATGGAGATCAGGGGCAATTGGAACTGGGCCTTGAAGGGAGGGAGGAAGAGCGAGAAAAGGTGAGCAGGTGACAACATGTGGGATGGACTTAGGAGATGGTGGCTGGGCCACTGTGGCTGAAAAGCTGGCTCCGGGGCCATGTGCACTTGACGATAAGCCTAGAAAGTCAGGCTGGGGAGGGCTAAATTGTAGAGGGCTTTGAATGTCAAGCGAATGCATCATATGGACGACTGAAGGAGACTGTCTTTCCAATTCACTTTAATCTGTCCTAAACTCACATAATTCAACAGATCTAGTTATCCCTTCTACCTATTCGTCATGTTCTCAAAGTTTCCTCTCATAAGAGAGAGACAAGGGGCGAGAGAGAAGAGATGGTACATCCCCTCATTACTGAGGTTTAGCTCTGCTGATCACATCACTCTGCCGTCACCCCTCACGATGAAAGTCTTTGGCTCATGCCCACTGCATCCTCTGGCTGGGAATTCTTTTGCATTTTCTGCCTTTTTATTTTTCACATGCTTTGGTCAAATTTCCCCAGGTAGATTAAAAACATCTCCTCCTTGCCATCAAGTTTTTCTCTCACAGCTCTGATAATAAACTGATTAATATTTCTTGAAATTCCGTAAACAGTGCCCCCATCTCAACTCTTTATTCCTAACTTCAGTTTTTGCATTTGTAATTCTTCTCATTGGTAATGGTTTTCCAGAAATCTTTACTTGTTACCTCTTTTCCTCTCTAAATTGTTTCATTATAAATCTTTTTATTCAGTTTTGTTGTAATGAATGAAAAAAGTATTAGATTCCCTTTTTGATCATAGTTGATATTCTGTGTCACTTGGTGGTATAATTTATAGCATTTACATTTATAACTACACTTATTAAATGTCAGTCTTCTGCCTTCTGTTTAGTTTTTCATTTTTAAAAAATTTCTCAGTTTTGCTTTCTTATTATGCCTTTTTGTTATCTGAACTATATTCTTTCACTGTGATTTTATTGGTGAATTTCCACTGTTAATACTATTGTGTATTATATTAAGACATTCCAAAAAAATACTGTTACTAAAATCAACTTTGTTTTGTATTCATTAGCCTTTTTCCTTGCTAATTTGGCTAGTTGCATCTTTAAGGATTTATCTTCACCTATCTAGGCCAAAATAATGTAACCAAGTCAGAGGAAGATAGAAAAATTATAAAATTACCTGTTTCCCCTTTGTGACCGAGCACAGATGCTTTTAAATAAGCCCATATGGAGTAAGTACCAGTGTATTAAGTAACTTTTTCATATAGACCTGAGCACCTGCATAGCATGGCCTTCAATTCAGGTGGGAAGAGAAGCCTGAGGGACACGGAGGTGGTGAGTCTGTTTCATGAAGACCTCACTGGATCAAACAACTCAGTACTCATTGCTAAGTCCAACACTCCTGAGGGATACATGGGGCGGGGGCACCCTAGGAAAATATGAACTCTACAAGTGGCTAAGACTTTGACTACAAGATGGGGAGCCCAGGAGAAGTAAGCATGTCACATGTAAGCCTTAGTTAAATTCTGGGCCATGGGCAGTCTGAACCACACATGCTAGGCCACCTATATGCATCCTACCTTGTCCCACTAAACAGCTCCAGGTCCCATGTTCACACTCAAGCTGGGATGGAAGAGGGAAAAAACTATGCCTAAGAGAGCACATTTTTAGATAGATCCATGGAGTTGTGGTTAAGAAATCTGGCACAAACCTGGAGCCATACACTTTGGATTCAAATCTCAGCTCAATCACATGCTAGCTGTGTATACTACCTCAACACTTTGTGCCTCAGTTTCCTCAAATGTAAAATGGAGACAATAATAGCATCTACCTCATAAAGTTGTTGTGAAGCTTTGGTGAATTAACGTATGTAAAATGCTTAGACTATTCCTGGCTCGCGGAAAGTGTTATATGACATTTGCTAATATTACCATTTGTGGTAAGCAGAATTATAAAAATGAACCCCAATGAATCTTGCCCTTATATAATCGCCTCCTCTTTTAATCAGGGGTGGAACCTGTGAATATGATGAGATTTCACTACTGTGCTTATGCTATGTTATAAGCCAAATGGGAGATGACCTGGGTGGGCCTAATTTAATCACACAACCCTTTTAAGAGCAGAGAGTTTCCTCCAGCTGGTAGTAGAAGAAAAAGTCAGAGAGTCAAAGTGTGAAGAGGGTTCAACACACTGTTGCTGGCTTTGTGAAGCCACATATCAAGGAATACAGACAGGCTCTAGGAGCTGAGAACAGCCCAGCTGACAGTAAGCAAGGAAATAGGGACCTGTGTCCTACAGTCACAAAGAACTGAATTTGGCCAACCACTTGAAAGCAGATTCCTTCTCTCAGCCTCCAGATAAAACTCAGGCTGGCTGACACTTGGGTTTCAGGTTTGAGGCACCTTGAGCAGAGAACCCAGTGCAGTTCTCCTGTACTTCTGACCTACAGAACTGCAGAGTGGTAAGTGGATGTTGCTTTACGCCACTAAATTTGTGGTGATTTGTTTTGCAGCAATACGAAACTAAGGCACAGTAATTGACATCACCCGTGAGATTGCCCTGTACTCCTGAGGCCCAGAGCAGAGTGGGTGAGGCAGCCCCCACCTGCTTCTTCTCTCTTGTCTCACTCTGATCCCATTGGGACTCTGGCAGTGAGGGCACCTCCTAAGCTGGAGACATCCCTGTTACACCATCTTGCCATATTATCTGATATAACATATTGCGACACCAATTATGAAGCACTATGAGAGGAGTTGCCTCAGTTACTTCTATTTATAATCTTCTTCCTCTTACCACAAAAACTCTACTCTCTTCATGGCCACCAAATGGTGTCCTTGAAGCCTCCATTTTGTTTTTGATTCATAGAAGAGTTTACTTAGGAAGTCGAGAGAATGTGTGTGTGTATGTGTGTGTGTGGCAACAGGGGATGGGCAGCTACTTATTGATGATTCTGAGATATGAGTGTTGACTTCCTTCTACCTTTCTGGGTCCCGATTTCCCTTGCCTTTTTAACTGTCAAGTGTCTCCGGTCCTGTCATCATGTAGTCACTTCAGATGAGAAAAAAAACAACCAACCAACTAACCAGAACAAAGACATTCAGAAGAAGAGCAGCATGGCTCAGGCAAACTGTCTTTGTGGAATATCATTGACTTTTGCCAAATGACATGGAAATCCATTTCCAACAGAGGTGGGACAAGGCAGGAGGTCAAGTCCTCTTTCTCCCGTTGCTCCTTGCTAAGTGGCCTTGTTGACATGGCTGGCTCCCTTAGAGCATTGGTAAGTAGAAGTTAAGTGAGGTTGAGAAGAAGTGATAGTTTAAGATTTGGAGATGAGAGATCCTGACCTAATAAAGTAGATTGATTATCACTTGAAACTAGGTAATGGTTATATGATGCTCATAGGTCTCTGTATGTAAGGTTGCAATGAACCCCCAAGCTCCCTTATTCCAGAGTGGCTACAAAATAGAACTCTAACAAAAATATAGCCACTGGGAACACCTTATGTTGTCCAGAACACTCGTGGGCACGAAAGAGATCTGAAAAGTTATTTCCTGACCCATGCAGACACCTTAAGGGAAATCCTGGTTTTCCAAACCCAAACCTGATTTTGTTGAGTTGGGGCCACGTTCCTCTATGATGTTCACTTAACCTCTGTTTGAAATTCACGTTATGTATCTTTAAAAACGTTGCTCGCAACATTTGACTTAGAGTGTGCTTCACGTTACCATCTGCCGCCATCAACCCATTGGGATATTTTTTCAAAGGTCACACAGCATTTTCATCTAGAAACATGGAAAGGAGTCTGAACAAAATTAAGATTAATAGGTACATGGGGAAAGAATAGGTCCTGACAAAGTTTGAAAATAAGATGCTGAAAATTACAGATCCATTTCTAATTGAATTTGAGGAAGAAAGCACAAAGGCAAGTTTGCCTTAAGGAAAAAAAAAAAAGAAAAACTTTCATTGCCGCTGAAGATCATTTCCTTTTAGGAGGTATTGCACTGTGGAGAAAATGGGAGGAGCACACACCCTCAGTTCAGATTCTCACTGGGCCTCTTTCCTAACTACTTATTTTGCACACACGACTGAATATCTCTAAGACTGTTTCTTCATCTGCAAAAGGGGATAATAATAGTTACTTACCTTACAGGGATTTGTGAATAATAAACCCTCAGCCCAAGAACTGGTATATGATGAGTGCTCATAGTAACTATTACGATTATTATTATTTTCATATCCAAATAAAATGGCTGAAGCTTCCAAGCTATAGTGTGGGAACTGTAATGCCCTGGAAACGAATTCTCAGATTTTCTGCTTCTGCTGAATTCTCTTTGACAGCCTTTACCCATAGTCTTTTTATCTGAAGTGAACAATCTCATCTTGCATTTACTCAAAATATCACTAGGACCTGGCTATTTGGGGTAGTAAAGTTTTACTGAAGATTTGAGGGCATAGGGGTGGGGTGAAATTAGACCCCACACAACAGGAAACAACTCAAAATTAGACCCTAGACATCATTTTTTATGAGTCAGGATTTCTCACGAGCACTCTTTTCTCCTTGGATTTGGGCCTCCGCCACGTTGGGAAGCTCTCTCTCGTCTTCCCTCTCCTTTTCTGCCAGCACACATACCCTGAATCTCGGTTACTATCTAACGCACAGTGGAGCAGCTCTCAGTCCTTCACCCCAACAATGCTCACATTTGCACATCCCCAAATTCATTGAACCACGTCCCTGAACAAAGGCTCCATCTGCTTTGGATCCCTACCCTTAGCAACTGTGAGAACTAGCAGTGGCCATAGGGACCAAGTGTGCAGAGGGAATTTCGCACGCTGCCTCGCCCTGTGGTTGCAGAGCAATCGCTCTCTGTCTCCTTGCATATCGCATGAACACGCCTAGCCCAGTGGCTGGAACATGAAACCTGCTTAATAACTGTTAGCTCCCTTTCCCTACCCAACCCTCTTGCAACATCCCGCCCCAAATCACCCGATCTGAAAGTCATTTTGATGGAAATCCTGAGTGTGTGCAAAGAGGAAGCTGGGCCCCAAATGCTGAGAGACAAGGTCGATGAGGGCAGCTGGCCGGGGCCCAAGCAGAGGTCCGGTGACAGGAGAGGGACTGTTAAAGAGCTCTCTTTTTGAACAACCAACAAAGAGTCAGAGAGGAGTGGGCGGGTCAACTGTGCAGCAGAGAGGAAATGAGTCTGAGAAGGCAGTCACACCTCTGCTCCTTGTCGTGCATCCTCTCCCAGGGCGGCATCGCACTGCCACTGTCAGGAGTGCTTTCAACTCTAGAGCCACCTAGCAGGCCACTGATGGCAGACGAAAACAGATTCGATTTTTCCCCACCCCAAATCCCAAGTTTGCTGACTCAGTTCATCGCCCCACTTTTAGGTCTTCCTGTTTACATTGTCACTTCGTTTTATTATTTATTTTTAGCCCTGATTTCGGAAGCTTTTATTCTGCTGGGCATTGGCAGGGTATCAACCACATCGGTCTCGACTCTGAAAAGATCATTGTGCAGGCCTGGCCTCGGGCCCTCCGGAGACAGAGCACTACTGTGAGCCACCTCACGCTGCCTCTTCACCCGCCCAGCCAGCCCAGGGCCTGGTGGCCTTCTCCACAGGCCGGCCAGCACAGTGTCAACGAATATGAGAAGCAGAAGTGAGCTCCGATTTCACTGGTCCAGCCCCTTACTCTCAAATGGAGAAACTGAGACCCAGAGAAATTAAGGATCATCCCAAAGTCACACATCGAAGTGACAGAGCTGGATCCCAAATCGTGGACTCTTAATTTACCATCTAATGCCCTGTCCTATACACTAGGCTATAACTTATGGAACAAAATCATCAGTTCCTAAATTTCAAGATGGGGGGCTGCCAGAGTGCCTGCTCCATTTTCACTCTTTACGTGCTTTTCTGGACTCTGAAGGCACTTACATTAATGGAAAAATCCCAAAGGCTAGAACATCGGTAGGAACTCCTCATTGTGCCCACATGCCCCTCTATTTGTTATTATTTTCTTGAAGAAATACAAAAACATTTTTGCTGTGAGCCAGGAGCAGCAAGCTGGTGTGGCTTGCCTCCTCGGACTGGCTGCAGTAGCAATGAAGAAGGGACACGCTTCAGTTCCCAGGACAATGGTCTCTTTGACTGGGAATATACCGAAGCAGAATTACAAGTGTGCAAGAATAAACAAGGCTGGAGTCAATCTAAAGTTGTTTTACACTCTGCTTTATTAAAGTCAATGCATTTCCGTTCCTATGTGCTGCGCCTAGGTCTGCTTAATTGTAGACACCCTGGGTGAATGCTAATGGGGGCCCAGGACAGTCTGTGATTGGAAACCAAGGCCCTTTTCTGACCTCTACAGGCCATTCAGAGAAAAAACGGAAGCTGCTGCTGGAAAATTACAGAGCAGGAGGCACCGCAGACCAGGGGCTGAGGGAGATTTTTCCTGGATGCTTCCTTGCTGCTATGAGTGTGCCGGACACAGGCGTGTCCTACTTTCCTGCAGCTCTGCTATCCATGTTTAATAGGTTACCAAGGCAACGGGTAGGAGGTCACTCTCAGGAGACCTTTGGAATAGAAATTAAGATCTCAGTCATTCAACACACATTTAATGGAGGCCCACCAAGTCTTCTGCACAGTGCTAGGCCCTCAGGATGTCTTTGTTCTGCAAGAATGTACAGTCTGATGGGAGGACAGAAAAATCCACAGGCAATGCCATGTAGCAAAAGCTATGATAGGGTTTCTACTAGGTGCTATGGGAACTCAGAATCAGATCACAGAAGACTACCTGGAGGAGGATTCATTTAAGCACATGATGAATAAAATTAGGCACACAGGTGGAAGCAGAGAGAGCATAAGAGTAAGGTGCTTTCTGGAAACTGAAAACAATTTTTTATGACTTCAGCAGAGGCTTCTGTTCAGAGAAGAGACTGGAAAGTTAGCCAGGGGCTGGATCAGGAAGGGCTCAAGTGCCAGCTTCCATTTGCATTTTATCCTTAGGACCATGGGAGGCCACTGAAAAATTATAAGCAGCAGAAATAGAAAGAAATCTTTATTCTAAATATCATCTGACTGCACAGGGAAGAGAGGGCTGGAGAGAAGGCAAAACAGAGGCTGAGGAGAATAGCAGGGAAACTACTGCTGATATCCAGGTGAGAAATGAAACAAGAAGAAAGAGGAATGGACAGATTTAAACCAAAGGTTAAGAGTAAGGCTTGACAAGACTGGTGGATTCATCTGTTTAGTGAAGAGTTGAGTGGCTGCCTTGGTCAGACACTGGCTGGGCACCAGGCACACAAAGAAACAAGACAACACAGATTCCCACTGAGATGATCAAGTTTAGGAATTTGAAGGTAGAGACTTTGGTGGGAGGAGATCATGAGGATCTTTGAACCTGTGAGTTTCAGGGGCAGTGCAGTGTTATGTAGGGGTGTCCAATATGAGTTGTTTATATTTGAGTCAAGGAATGGAAACAACAACAACACACCTTCCTGGAGACAGAACTGCTCTGTGACATCAAAAAGGCCCTGTGGGGTCTTTGAAAAGAGACATTTTTCCTTGGAGTGTAGGCTCAGGAGTCAGACTGCCTGCGCTAAAATCATGATCCTGCTGCTTATGAGCTGAATAATCTTAGGCAATTCCTTATCTTCTTTACGCCTCAGCATCCTCACCTACAAAATGAGCATAACAAGAGGGCTCACCTTATAGAGTTAGGTTGCGAGGCTTAAACATGATAACACATGCAATGGTCTTGACTATTGTGCATGGTGAGTATTCACATGCAGCACATGTTCGCTGTAACTGTCTGTGGTGATGGTACTACTAATGCTCATCTCTGAAGAAGTGGAAGGAGCATGCGTTGGGGAGTCTGACTTCTGTGGGAGCAGATTCCGGCTCCATCACTTACTGAGAGTGTCTCTTAAGTACAGCTGAGCTTCATTTTGAAAATGGCAATAAAATGCCCATGCATCGAGTGGTAGCAAGAGTTTAAATGAGTGACTATGAGCCGGGTAGGAACACAGGCAGGTTGCTCCCCCACTAATACAAGACTGCAGTGTGGGTGGGGCTTTGTTGATATTATTCTATCAAAGGACATCCATTTGTTTCACCTCCACACCCTGGACGGCAGGGCTGTCGGCCATTTTGCTTCCTCACTCTGTCCCATTGAGCTGACCTCAATGCTGTTTCTTCCTTTGACCCCCCCAAAGACTGAGGCCACACTCAGTCACCTCAACTGAATTGTTCCAAAGAATTGTGTTTAATTATTATTATTATTATTATTATTTTGTCAGAGGGGTGGTCATGATATTTGTCTACTGCTAAGAAATCTTTTTAACCCCGTAAGGCCTTATAGAAATCTATAAAAGATCATTAAGAGCTCCATATCGGAATAACCAATTCACTCCAGCATTTTGACAGTCCGTTTCTCTGCTCTGTTTGGCTACTTGTCATAAGATCCAAATGTGGTTAATTTGGTAATTCTCTCATAAATATGCATTCTCTTCCAAAGAGGACTAGATCCATTTTTCTTCATGACCTGAATAGGCTCAAAATACACACGTGCTAGAAGACCAGTTCATGTCGGTATGCTGATGAGAGAGGGCCTCACTTTCTACCCAAAAGGCCTCCATCTCGATTTCTGTGTGACAGCATGGTGTAAAATTGTCACCTAGCTCCCCTCCATCTTTATAAACACATGTCTAATGCCAAACTTTCCCTCACTCTCTTTGTTTTCTTGCTTAAAGCCCTGGACTTGCATTGTGTGCATGCGTTTGTGTGTGTTCGTGTTTGTGTGTGTGTGTGTGTGGTGGGGAACTCCAGCTCAATTTTAGCTCCATTGTGTTGGAATGTGGGTAATAGATGACTTTAGGTTATATACAATTGTATCTTTTTTATTATGAGGCACTGAAAGGCTGCAATACAATCCATTTTTAACTAAAAATTTCTTTTTATCACTTTCCTTTTTCTAAACACTTTTTATCAAGAATCAGTTGGGCACGCATGGAGCCAAACAGCAACACAAACAAAACAGGAGAACTGTTGGGAAGGCAGCAGCAGGCTCCAGACCTAATGAATTATTTCTGCCTGAAAACGCTCTCGCAGTGAGTACACTCAGGCTACACTGACCAGTGTGTCTTTCCAAGGCTGGAGCCGTTCGGAGGCTGGAGTGGGTTGTCCCAGCAGAGCAAAAGGAATCCATCACTCTAACGTGAATGCAAATGTTCAGATCCAGCGTGCAGGCCACGGTCCTGCGCCCCCAACAAGGATGAGTTATGCCAGGCATTTTATGGAGCTCCCTCTCTTGGCAGAGGGCAGAGGCTCCTCCTGGAATATGAAATCACTCTACAGCTCAGTCGTCCAGGCTAGGAAATGGAAGATGTGCATGAGAACTTCTCCCCTTGGGGTGTAATGTGACCCTACTTGTGTTGGCAACCTTCAACGCAAGCTTGTAACTCAAGGATCAGGTTATTTTCAAATTCTCTTTGTGGCTCTGAATCCTGTTACTGGAAGCCCAGAAGAAACTGGAGTCAATGGATGGAATTCTGGGATTCTCACTGACAGGACTGTGAGAAGCACCCTAGCTGTCACGTTGGCGCAATGCACAAGGAGCCATGCGCCGGTTCTCACCAAAGCGAGCCTGCGGTCCATAGCACCTGGGTGAGCACTGCAGCCCCCGGGACTCTCAGAGACTCTGCCCCTCTACTCCCATCACTCTCTCCAGACAGCCGCATAATAGAAGCTAGGACAAGGCCACCCGCCTTTGTTAAGCTGGCCTCACTGGGGACCAGTCTTCCATGGCAGCCACCAGCTCCAGAGGCTGGGCTGGACCCATGCTAGATGCCTTGTTAGTGAAACCCATTTCTCCTTCTATAACACAAACTCTGATTTGAGATAAAAAATGGAGGAATTTAAGGGAAAGATATGGGGTTTCATTGAGATGCTGGATGTCCAGTTTTCAGGCTGGGAAGCTACATTTTGAGCACCTTCAATGTGTAAAGAAGTATGTTAGGTGAAGGGAGAGATAGAAAGATAATAGCAGGTCCATGCATCTTAGAGTTCTCTATTCATTGGTGGGGTGGGGGGCTGTAAAAAACACATAAATAAAGCTGTAAATGGCAAGCCTGCTATAAAAGGGATGTAGAAATCGTGCAGTAGGGGCACAGAGGAGAGATTATATAACTTGGCTCGGGGTGATCACAAAAAGTTTTACAGAAGAAAGGTAATATTTCTACTGGGTCTTCATACCCCCAAATGAGGTGATGGGAGATACTGATCAGAGAGAGAGGAAAAACGTGAAAAGGTTTGTAAAATCAAAGAGGGCATTGAGGGACCTGTGTGGCCCAAGAAGTTGTGTGTGTGCATGCATTTTTGTGTATGTTCACGCACATACATAAGTGTGATGAGCTAAAATGAAGCTAGGTCCCATGGCTAATTGAAGAAATTGGAGAACGACAGAACTTGAGTCTATAAAGGAGGTTGGGGCCAGGTTGTGAAGGGATATGCTGAGAAATCTAGACTTTCTCCTGTAAGAAATATGAAGCCAAAAAGTGTCTTGCCCTAGGGAAGTGTCATGAACAGCCAGCAGATTCCACCCTTGGGGGTTCGTGGAGCATGATCCTCAGGGGATCACAAGAAGCCCGTGCTTCTCTGCCCACACTGGGACCACCCACAGGTATGGGACAGCTGTGCACAGGGCCTCACCCCTACATCACCCTCTAGGCTCTTATCCTTTCTGCATACTTTGAACCACATCTGTTTCCCAGTAGAGCCTACAACTCCTTGGAACTCTCGAGTAATCTCATTTGGCTCTGAGTTTGGTAGAACACATTTTTCAGAACAATTCGCTCCAGTGGTTTGGCCAGCAAGAGACAAGTCTGGCCGGGCTGGAAGAGCCGCTCCTGTGACTTTCCGGAGTTGACTTGTGAAGGAGCCTCCTCACCCCCAGACTGAAGACTGGTTTGGTGGCACAGGGAACGGCCTCAGTCCCGGCGAGAGGGCAGGGAGTCTGCTCTCGCTCCCACTCCCGTTGCCTCCAAGAGAATTCCTTCTCAGCCGACTGGCACTTGATCAAGACTTCCATCCAGGCCCCCAGCTCACTCGGTACATCTCTCCTTCTTCTACTTCCTTTCCTGATGTGATTCCTCTACATCTGTGAGTCCTCTACAGCTGGACATCTCATAGACCCCCAACATTCAACATGGCCCAAATTGCGATTATTATCTCTCCCTCACCGCAAACCTGCTACTCTGCAAATACGATAACACCAAGGGTGCTCCTCAGACTACCGAACCACCAGCACAGCAAGGGTGCCAATCAATAAATCATAAGAAGTGGGGCAGCGGTACTGATGCACACCTGCTGACATCAGTCCTAGGCATGCCTCTGTGGAAAATTCTTTTCCTCCCCTAGGACATTCAGAGTAAAGTTCAACCTTTTCATCAAGGCACGTCAAATGTTGCTTGATTTGATTGATGTCTATCTTTTCAATTTCATATTTTGTCACTCTCCTCCTGTCCCCACATACAAGCACATCTTTTAAACTAGTTACATTGAACATTTTACTCCAAGCTCTAACCCTACCACAGGGCCTTTGCACAAGCTCACTTCTTAGCATGCCTTGTCTCCCCCTTTAACCTGGAAGCTTTTGCACATCCTTCAAAAATTACCTAAATATCCTCTTCTTTTAGTAGACTTTTCTTACCACTGCCACACCCACTAGATTAGGTAATTCCATATTACTCTCTGCATAGCTCCATAATGGCATGTGCTGCTGTATTAAAATAAAATGTTACTGTCCATCTCTCCCACTGAATTGTGAGCAACTTGAGGGCGCACAGTGGGTCTTTTTTCTCTGCATCCTTAGAGCTTAGTAAAGTGCACGGGACACCGTAGGTGCTTAATATATGTTTGTTACGTAGATGAATCAATAAATATTCCATGTTCCTGGCTTTTCCTGAACATGCCACATATAGAGATTTACCTGTCCTGGTCATTATCCCTCAGAACCAGGCTAGGTGACTAGAAGTTAATCCACAAACTAATCTGAGCTGAGGTGCAAATTGGTGATGACGAGTGAGCATTATTTCCATCCCTCCCAGCACTTACATCTTCAACACTATTATCTTCTCAACTCCTGGAGCAGGGAGAAAACAGAGGCATTACGCCATCCTGTATTTCAGAGTGGAAATGTTGACTCTGGGAGGAGTGGAGGGGTGCTGTCAGCTTACACTTGAATTCAGTGTCTTTGTAATTCCCCTCAAGCCTCTGAATGTCATAATACAAAGGACGGACGTGTGATTTCTGAACTGTAGCAAAGAAATTTGGAAAAGAGTTGGAAAAAGAAGGGACTATCCACATTAATAATAATAATCAACTCCCCAAATCACAGCACACATGCCTTTTTTGTATGCCTTGGGGCTGAATTATGGCAAAGTTTTGCTCTGGCTTTCTGCTGGTCTAGAATTGTGGACTGTAAGTTTTCTCTGAAATTATTCTGTTTCCAAAATCTCTTGGTGGTGGCAGGTACACCAGGAAAAGTCTCTTTGGCAGGTACTTGATCCCCAATATGTATTATTCCCTTTTCCCTTAGTATTAGAAGACAAATTTCTAGCCTGGCCTACCTCAAATAAAGACTACATTTTCCAACCTCCCTTGCAGCTACCTATGGCCATAGGACCACTTTCTGGATGGTGGAATTAAGAAGAAGCATTATGTATAGCTTTTTGAAATATAGAAAACATATTCTTTTTCTGTCCTTCTTACTGCTGAGTGGGGTGTAGATGCAAAGGCTGGTGCTTCAGCAGCCATATTAGACCAAGAGTGGAAGCAACACACAGCAGAACTAGAAAATTGCTGAAGCCAAGTGTCTGACATGACGCACTCATGATACCAGCTCTGGCCTGCCTACGTCTAGAATTCCACATGAAAGGGAAACAGACTTCTACTTTAAAAAAGCTACTGCTATTTTGTATTTTCCACCTCTCATAGCCAAACCTAATCCTAATCAAATGCATATGGCACCTGGACAAACGTAAATTTGACCTAACGTATTTTCTCCATTTTATCTGCCATTCTAATCTGCCTTCTGCACCTCTTCTCATCCTTTCTGCATGGGCCCTGCACACCTCACCATTCAAATCCCTAAGCTGTTTCCCTCTGCATGCTGGAGGCCCTTGTTCCATTTTCTCTTGTTCTAAGCTATTCAACCTCCCAGGCTCTGCTCTTATGTAACCTCCTTCCCAGAACCCTCCAGGAAGAGGGAGTGCTTCCCAACCATGTGACTCCAGATGATGTTTTTGTAACTGTGAGAATACTTATATAGAATGCTCTGCTTGTGTTATGGAGGAAAATAAGCCAACATTATTGAGTGTTCACCGTGTGCCAAACTGTATACTTTTATGTATTATGTCATTCTTTCTTCACAATAGCTTTATGATATAGATATGCTCTTCTCCACTGTACTTAAGTTTGTGCAGATATAATTACTTGCCTAAGTTCTCATAACAAGTAACCACCAGATCCAGGATATGAGCCACATCTATCTGATTCTGAAATGAATGAATTTTCCACTATGTCTTGCTGCCTCCCAGTGTTATGGTTAGTGGCCTGAATTCATGGGATTTTAAAATTTGTAAAGGCCAGTGGCCATGTCTTATTCAACGTTGTGCCCCTTCCTTTAGAATCTAGGACAGCTCCTGGCCTATGTTGGATCTGTAAAGAATCCTGTAAAAACAGACCAAGAAGGGGGGCCGGCCCGGTGGCGCAAGCGGTTAAGTGCGCGCGCTCCGCTGCGGCGGCCCGGGGTTCGCTGGTTCGGATCCCGGGCGCGCACCGACGCACTGCTTGGTAAGCCATGCTGTGGCGGCGTCCCATATAAAGTGGAGGAAGATAGGCACGGATGTTAGCCCAGGGCCGTCTTCCTCAGAAAAAAAAAAAAAAAAAAAAAAAGAGGAGGATTGGCGGGTGTTAGCTCAGGGCTGATCTCCTCACAAAAAAAAAAAAAAAAAAAAAAAAAAAAAAAAAACAGACCAAGAAGGGGCCGGCCCGGTGGCGCAAGCGGTTAAGTGCTCGTGCTCCACTCCGGCGGCCCGGGGTTCATGGATTCGGATCCCGGGTGTGCACTGACGCACCGCTTGTCAGACCATGCTGTGGTAGCGTCCCATATAAAGTAGAGGAAGATGGGCACGGATGTTAGCCCAGGGCCAGTCTTCCTCAGAGAAAAAAAAAAAAGAGGAGGATTGGCATCAGATGTTAGCTCAGGGCTGATCTTCCTCACAAAACAAAACAAAACAAAAATAGACCAACGATGACACTAGCAATTCTTTGTTGTACAGCTTTTCATATCCAATCACTCAGCCACTGAAGACCCTGCCAAGACCCTTGGAGTCTCAGTGGGGCTCATGATTTGGGCCCAGGAGCTCAGATGCTATAGTAAGGAGACAACAGTAGGCGATAACACTCGTATATAGAATGACTTAAACAACCACTCAGAATTTTGTCTGAGAAGAAAAGAAAAAAGGCCAACTCCACTACTTCCAGTCTACTCTAGTTTTAAGCACAGGAACGGAGAAGAGTTCAAAACAGTCTTGAGAGAATCCACAGTAATCTTGAGTGTTCCATTCTAGCACAACGGCAGCTCGCATAGGCTCCAAAGGCCACCTACCTATGAATGTGTAATTATGAAGTAGCCAGCCTCACCCATAGCAAAACTAGAGTAAACTCTGGAAATAAGATTGTTGAGCTCACACAGGCTGGCTTTTTGCACCGACACTGTGTGTCTGATGGTGACGAAACAATGTAGCTGCTAGTCCAATGGTTAGAGGCACAGAACACTCCGGGAACCTAGGGGCTACGAGCTGGCTTTTCTTCCCTGTCCTGGCCCCTCCTCTTCTTCCTCTGCCTCCTCCTTGTTGAGGGCGCACTCCTGGATCTGCTGGTCCAGCTCAGAGAAGCTCCCTTCCTGGTCTGAGCTGCTGGCTGTACTGTAATCAATCTCCTCCATGCAGGGAGGCTCGTCATCCAGTTCTGAAGTGACGCTGCTTCTGCTGCTGCTGCTGCATCTGCCATGAGTTCCCAGAGAGGAAGGGAGGGGAGGAAAAATGCAGGGGGGAAGGGTAATAAAAGACAGAGATGGAGAGAAATGAGGGGGAAATGAAAAGAGAAGTTACTCAAAGGAAGGAATTTTTACAATTGGTTGGAAAAGGAGGGCGAGAGTTGTCTTCTCTGAGTTTTAATCTCAGGAGGCCCTGCTCCTTTAAATGGATTGCATGCACAGTACTCTGTGCTCTCAACCACCACCTTGAGATGGGGGAAGGAAGTCATATAAAATCTGTGGGCTTCCTTCTTCTTTTGCCAGCAGAGTCTGCATTTCTAAATCCGATCACAAGATTTCCAGTCACATGGTGTGGGCAGCCTCACATAGTTAACATCTTCAGAGTCCTTTACACTCAAAGTGAAAAATTAGAGAAGGCGGTCACTGGGTATCTGAGAACGCCATGTCATCCACAGCCAGGAAAGAGCGGGACTGGGATTCACATAGGTAAGACTCAAAATCCCTAATGTTTCCCACGCTCATTGACAATACCATGAGTCATATTGCATAGCTCTCCTTCATCGTGATGAGTCATTTATTGGAATTAGAAAACTAATCCAGGTTGAAGTTAATAAGGTAGCGAGTAAGTAGGGAAACAGCATTCTCTTTTATTATGTTTGTACTTCCTCATCATCTCTCCGACTTCCCTCCATTTTATTCACAAATGGGAAATCATCAGGGGTTGACCAGCAAGACATAGAAGGGGGCAATAGGAATGGACAACAAACCTTGACCATATATTGTAAGCAGAGAGAATTTCCTTCCAAGGAGCTGTATACCTTCCTCATTCGCATGAGGTGCCTTCTTTCCTGAAGACTTTCTAATCACCTCCTACTTAGGACTTAACCAATTAGGATTAGCAGTGTGCTGGGTTTCTACTCTGTGATTTATAGAAGGCAAGCACTTCACAAATTAGGCAGAGCTGTTCATCCACCTGCCTCGCCATAAACAATGAAAATGGGTAATCAACGGCATGGTTACATGTTAGCTCGGGAAATGAATCAGCGGCCAGTTTCTTAATTGTCTCCTGACTGATGTGAGCTGCTTGCATGCTCTTCAGGCCCTCAGTACCCTACACTGAAGGACTGGTGGGACATTGCCTGAACGGAGAGGAAGAGGAAGAAATATGATTCTGTTTCCACAGCACCACAGCGTTAAATCATTATCATATTTTACAGGAAGAATGGTGGGTGATAGTGTAGTTGAGTAAAGGGAGATAAGAGGTGCCCAGCTGTAACGCGAACTCAAGTCAGCAGGAACACGGAGTGCCTGTGACTCACCTGTCACCACACTAGGGACTGAGACGACAATGCTGTGCAGTGTCAAAAGCTTGAGTTTAAATCCTGGCTATGAGACCTTGGAAAACTCCTTAATCTCATAGAATGGCAATAAAAAATACCTTAAGAGCTGTTGTGAATACTAAGTGAGAAAATACACGGATGCTATCTAGCAGAGTGCCCTACAAAATAAAAGCAATCAACACATTTTAATGCCACTGCTCTACTGTGGCTACTAAGGATGGTGAAACATGATGTGAAGGACAGCACGCACTCATTGAGAAGTGTTGAATCACATCTGGGTTACTGCAACAACTACTGCAAAACCATCCAAATTGGCACTACTAATAATTTCTCTAAAACGTAATTTTTATTATGCTGTTTCCAAATTCAGTAACCTGCAATGACTTGCCCTTGCTTATTAATGCCATGTGAGTATCAATGGACGGGACGTTCCTACGGGGTCCAGCTGGCAGGAGTCTAGGAGTAAACAACAAGGTCAGTCCCCCCGGTAAGGCCCGGCCCTTTGTCCAGCATGGCGTCTGCTCCAGTCACTCACACACTTGCATCTTTCCCGCCACAGTCAGGTTGTCAGGCTGTTCTCATTGTGATCATTCAAACATTGCACACCGAATGTCTTTCCAAGCCTTTGTTCATACAACCAATCTCCTATGTCAGAAATGATCTTCCGACTCCTCAATATCCAACCAAATAAGATACATCATTTTGTAAAAGTTCATCTTAATTTCCACCAAACGACTGTTGTGATAACTCTATCTCTTATTGAAATGTTCTTTCTCTAAGTATTAATCTTCACATAGGTACTTTATTTGCATTGATCCTTAATAATGTTTATAGTCTTATTGTGAATAAGGCCCATGTCTCTGATTCATATTTATGTTATTCTATAGAACACCTTGAAGGTGCTAACACAGTAGACATACAATAAAGAGTTGAAAAATTGAACATATAACGGTATATATGCAGAAAAATCTATATTTTGGACCATCCTTTGCGGAATTACTTTTTTCTTGAACTTTTTTCAAAAGTTTTATATGTGAATTAAACCACAATTATCATAGTGCATTTTAGTGATTTCAGACAAATATGGTTTCCTTTGTTATTCATATAAATAAGTAAATATAATATAAATATAATACACAATAAATATATAATATGTAATATAATATACAATGTATAATATATTCTAAAATTATGTATTTTATATATATATATATAAATTAAGAAGGCCTCAGATAGTTTAGTTATATCTTTCACTTATTTGCCCAAATGCAGTATAAGTATTCCAATAAGTTAGGGAATCAAAATACATATTTGGGAACTTCCACTTCTGGATAGATAGAAAACTATTTCTCTTTTTCCTTTTTATAACTTGCCCTGAATATTCTATATGAAACAAACATAAGAAAATTCTGAAATGTGGATGAAATATGGAGAGAAGTCAGACCAAATAAGGGCCGTGGGACCTGAAGGCCGATATGGTGGTGAGTTCCCTGGGTTTTCTTTTTGCCTCATATATCCTGGGCTTGGAGTGGGAGAAGCTGACAACCTAGAAATGCTAACAAGTGCAAACAAAAAGAGACTCAACAAGAGCTTGTTCTCTCTAGTCAAATGATGAGGAAAGGGGAAGCTTAGCAAGAAAAACAAGTTTAGACTATGGTAGCTCTACTTCAGCCAAACTTTACAGAAAAATCAGCAGCCACGCCCCACCCTGCCAGCAAAAGTGGGGAGCCTAGACTTCTACTCTCAACAGATTGTATTGAGGTGCCCAAATCCCCTCCTTTTTTCCATGCTGAGGAAGCATCAGAGAAGGTAGAATAGGGAACCAGAACTTTCATCCCCGACGTATGATAATGAGGTATCCTACCCCCTTGGTACCAGTGGAGGCCACAACTGTTGGTAACAAGACCATGTCCTACCAGCATCAGTAGAGAGCAGGAACAAGATACTCTGTCCACTTCCACTCAGAGCAGTATTAGTGAAGGCCCAGTGTGCAGCTGAAACTCTCACCACTGCCCAGCAGTAACAAAGAGCACTCACCACCCTCGGTGTCATTGGGGCCTAATGGGGCACCTAGACTTTCACTCCCACCTGGCATTAACAAGAGTCCCTTCTCCAGTCTGAGTGTTGTCAGAGAAGACCAGTTCAAACCAAAGATTTAAATAAGACCTATAGTCTCATAGTATAATACTCCAAATTTCCAGACTCCAATAGAAAATTATTCACCATACCAAGAACCAGGACAATCAATAGATGCCAATGCCAAGATGACATAGATATTGAATTATCTAACAAAGATTTTAAAGCAAACATCATACAAGTGCTCCATTGAGTAATTATGGGCACACATGAAAAAAGATTAGAATGTCTCAGTAAAGAAACAGATAATCTCAGCAAAAAAAAAAAAAAAAAAAAGGAAAAGAAAAAATAGAGGACATAAATTAAAGAAGAATCAAATAAAATTGGAAAAGTGAAAAATACAGAAATAGAAATACAAAACTTGGCAAAGAAACAGAAAATCTCAGAAAAGAAATAGAAGATATAAAGAAGAACCAAATGGAAAGTTTAGAACTAAAAACCACTAAAAGCTAAATAAAAAATTCAATGGATGGTCTCAACAGCAAAGTGGAAGAAACAGAAGAAAGAATCAGTAAATGTGAAAATAGAACAATAGAAATTACTCAATCTGAAACAGAGTGAAAATTAACTAAAACAATGAACAGAACATCAAGATTCTATCGGACTATAATAAAAAATCCAATATTGATTTCATTGGAGTCCCCAAAAAAAGAGAAGCTGAAAAAGTATTCAAAGAAGTATTGACTAAAAATTTCTTAAACTTTGCAAAAGACATAAACCTACGTATACAAGAAGCTGAGCAAACCTCAAATAAACCCAAAGAAATCCACACCAAGATAGATCATAACTAATTTTCTGAAAACTAAAGACAAATTAAAAATCTTGAAAGCAGTGAAAGAAAAACTTTAGGGGACTAACACTACAGGGAAAAAATAATTTGAATGGCAGCAGAGTTCTTAACAGAAAATACAGGGGTCAGAAGAAAATGGAACATCATTTTTCAAGTAGTGGAAGAAAAAACTCACCAAGCAGGAACTCTAAAACCAGAAAAATATCCTTCAGGAATGAAGGGAAAATAAGGACATTCTTATAGGTAATGAAATTTTAAGAATTTGTTGCCAGCAGATGTACTCTAAAAAGATGGCTGAAGGAAATCCTCTAAACAGAAATGAAATAATAAAAGAAGGAATTTTGGAACATAAGGAAGGAGAAAGAACAATAAGAGTGAAAATATAGATAAATACAGTACATTTTTGTTTTCTTCTTGAGTTATTAAAATTATGTTTGACAGTTGAAGCAAAAATTATACAATTATGTGACATGGTTCTTATTGTATTATATAAATATTTAAGATAATTATATAATAAATGAGAGAGTAAAGGAATGTACAGGGAGGTAAGTTTTCTACACTTTCCTTTAACTGGTAAAAATGTGACACCAGTAGGTTATAATAAGTCATGTGTATATAATGTAAAATCTACAGCACTAAAAAAAATATACATAGAGGTATACTCAAGATCTTATAGATAAATCAAAATGGACTTCTAAAAAATATCCATTCACAAGAAGATAGGAAAAACAAAACAGACATTAAAAGGGAAAGAGAACAAACAGAAAAACAATAAAATGGAAAAGTTAGCCCTAATTTATCAATAACATTAAATGTAAATTGTCTAATACACCAATTAAAAAAGAAATTGTCAGAGTGGATTAAAAAAATGTGACCCAACTGTATGCTGTCTATAATAACTCACTTAAAATATAATGAAATAGGTAGAATGAAAGTAAAAGGATGAAAAAGATATACCATGTAAACATTAATCAAAAGAAAGCAGAAGTGGCTATATTAATACCAGATAAAGTAGTCATCAGAGCAAAGAAAATAACCAAGGACGTAGAGGGATATGTTGATAAAAATGTGAATACATCAAGAAGTCATAGCACTCTTGTACGTATATGAACCAAACAACAGAGCTGCAAATTATGTGAACCAAAAACTGACAGAACTGAAAGGAGAATATGACAAATCTATAACTATAAATCAAAACTTCACCACTCCTTTCTCAACAATTGATTAAACAATTAGACAGAAAATCATCAAAGGCATAAAAGAGCTCAACAACACCATCAATCAACAACATATAATTGACATTTATAGAATACTCCACCCAATAGCATCGCATACATATTATTTTCCAATGCAGATAGAATATATACCAAAATAAATGAATCTTGAGCCATAAATAAACCTCAACAAATTTAAAAGAATTGAAATTGTGCAAAGTGTTTTTTGACTATAATGGAATCAAGCTGGAAATCAAAAACAGAAAGACAAAAGGAATGTTTTCAAACACTTGGAAAGTAAATAAGAACATTTCTAAATAATTCAGGAGGTTAAAGAGGATGTCTTAAGAGAAAGAAAAAATATACATTCAACTGAATGAAAATGAAAATAACATATCAAAATTTGTGGGACACAGACAGAGCCATGGTAAGAGGGAAATGTATAGCAGTAAATGCTTACCTCAGAAAAGTCTAAAATCAGAAATCTAAACTACCATCTCAAGCAAGTAGAAAAATAAGTGCAAAATAAACCTAATGCAAGTAGAAGAAAGGAAATAATAAAGATAAGAGCAGAAACCAATGTAATTGAAACAGAAAAACAATAGAGAAAATCAATGAAACAAAGAGCTGACTGTTTGAAAAGATCTATAAAATTGACCAACCTCTAAAAACTCTGACCAACAAAAAAAAAGGCACTAATTCTCAGGAATAAAACAGGGACTATCACTATAGACACCGGAGGTATAAACAGGATAAGGGGATGACACAAAAAACTCTTACACATATAAATTTGACAACTTAGATGATATGGACCAATTCCTCAAAAAGCAAAATCTACCACAGTTTACCCAATATGATATAGATCTTGAATAGTCCCATAACTATTAAGGAAATCAAATTCATAATTTAAAACCTCTCAAAAAAGAACTTTCTATTTCCTGATATTTTCATGGGAGAATTCTAAAAATGATTCAAGAAGAATAACACCAATTCTACATAATCCTTACCAGAAAATAAAAGAGGAGGGAACACTTCCTATTCATTTTAGCAGTCAAGTATTACCCTGATACTAAAACTAGACACAGAAAGTAAAAAGAAAGAAAGAAAACTACAGACAAATATCCCTCATGAATATAAATGTAACATCCTTAACAAACTATTAGCAAATTGAATTCAGCATTATATAAAAAGAATTATACACCCTGACCAAGTGGAGTTAATCTAGGGATGTAAGACTGGTTCAGTACTCAAAAATCAACAATGTAATCCACTATATTATTAGGCAAATAAAGAAAAATCACATGATCATATAAATTTATGCAGAAATGCATTTGACAAAATTCAACACCCATTAAAGTAAAAACTCCCAGAAAACATAATAATAGAGGGGGACCTCCTTGTCTAGATAAACAACATGTACAAAAACCTACAGCTAATATTATATTTAATGGTGAAAGACTGAATGCTTTTCAAGTCAAAGATGTCTACTCTCACCCTTGCTATTCAACAAAGTTCTGGAAGTTCTAGACAGCACAGTAAGACAGGGAAAGAATATAAAAGTCATATATATAGGGAAGCAAGAAATAAAACTATCTCTATTTGGGAATGTACAAAAACAAAAAATAACTCTTAGAACTATAAGTGAGGTCAATGAGATCATATGCTACAAGATCAACACAAAAATCAATTTTACTTCTATTAGTGACAATAAACATGTTAAAATCATTAAGCATTTATAATCCCTAAACAAAAATGAAATACTTAAGTGTTAATGGAACAGGACATATACCAGACTTGTATGCTAAAAATACAAAAATCTGATGACAGAAATTAAAGATTTAAATAAATGGAGACATATACATGGCTTAGGAGACTCAACATTGTAAAGATGTCAATTTTTTCCCAAATTGATATACAAGTTTAACACAATTCCTATCAAAATACCAACAAGATTTTTGTTGATCTAGACAAGATTATACTAAAATTTATATGGAAAGGCAAAGGAACTAGAAATAGCTAAAACAATTTTGAAAGCAAAAATGAAGTAGGAGGAATTGCTCTACTCAATTTCACAATGTATGATATAGATACAGTATTCAAATCAAGACTTTACAGTTTTGGCAGAGTGATAAACATGTAGATCAACAGAACAGACTACCCAGAAATGTATCTACAAAAGTAAGACCAATTGGTTTTTGATAAAAGTACAAAAGCAACTCAACTGCTAGGCAAGTTTAGGTTCATGGGGGGATCCTGGGAGAAGTGAGAAATATACTTATCAGGGCACAATTTATCACCACAGCACAGTACATATGGCAGGACTGAAGGAAGGCCAAGCCATTTTTCTATGACACATCTGATTAGTCCAGATAAACTGTCTTAATACGAGGCAGGATGAAAGAGAACAAATCAAGATTTTCAGCTACTTGTTAATTGGCATAGCAGAATAGAGAATATAAATAATACGTCCTCAAGCAAAAGAAATTTACTCTATTCTGGGGCCTGAATGAAACTCAGACCAGCTTTTTTCTTGGTATTTTGCTCATCCTCATTCCTTCATTCATTTAATTGTTTACTCATCAAATATTTAGTCAGCACCTACTAGGAGATCAAAGAAAAAAGAGAAAGAGTGAATTTTTTATAGCTCAAGAAAAAAATTGAAGGTGATTAAAAATTATGGAAACAATTACATTTGAAGCAATAAAAATTAGGATAGAAACTACCAAACAGAAAATCAGTGACAAGAAAGTCCGAGTTGCAAAATTCATAAAAAATACATTGGACAAAGCCAAGAGATCAAAGAAGATAATGAATATGGATATGGAAAACAAATAAATGAGTCAATGTAGTGGAGAAAAATAAGAATTCAAAGAGGTATATACATATAGGAAATAAGATAATAAATATGAAAGTAAAATAAGAAAAGACCAATGTAATGAAAAATTATATAATTCAAGGATATAATAGAAAAAAATCTCCAATACAGAAAGACTTGAACCTGCAGATCAAAATGACACAACATATACCAGGAATAAAAACATACTGAACAATTCACCGCAAGTTATAGCCCTACTCATTCAACCATCATTCAATCATGCAATACTGCGTGCTTTCTCTGTGCCAGCCAGTGTGTTTGGAGCTGGATAATGTGCAAGGCACTGTAGTTGTTTGAACTTCAAAGATGAAGGAAAAAAGTGTATAGACTTCCAAGCAGAAAAATAAGCCTTCTAAAGCAGAGAGCATATCAGACTGATTTTAATGTTCTTCATGGGAGGAGATGGGAATATCTAATTCCAGGAAAGAACAAAAAAAGAATGGAAGCATGATCAAATATTTCATAAAAAGCCAAAAGGTTTTGCAAAAGAGAGACATTATCAAACGTGCAAGATCTCAATGAATATAAAAGCAACTTGTTTTCCTTAGGTGGGGTGCAGGTGGGAGCCAAGGGAAGACATCATTTGAGAAAGTCCAGGCAACTCAAAGATGAACCAAAATAAGAGTCTCAGAAATGAGGAAAGCATGGTCAGAAAAGCGTTGATGGGAACAGAACTATGTTAAATATATAACTAAGGGCAATCTGGAAATGATGTTCAGAAAACAGAGTGTAAATGTTATATCTTGTCAATGTAAAAATGATGCTATAACAAATAATACAAATAAGAATGTGTGAGTGGGAAAGGAAATGCAAATTGGGATAATTTAGTCATCTTTTACAGCAGGAGTCAATAGACAATACATTAAGTTCAAAAATAAAAACAAGAAGTAGAGTTTAAAATATAGGAAAGTAATGTTAAAAATGTAATAATTAGAAAAGCTTATTGCCAGAGAGGAAACGACTTGGCAAAATAAAGAAAATACAGATTATGTAGAAAATTTGAGGTCCAAAAATTATACTGTGAGTACAAACAGTGATCTTGATTGGTAAAATCCCAAGGCCCTTGTTAGAAACAAGCATAAAACTGCTATGTAGGTATTTTCTCAACACCCGGGTTATATGGAACTCCCATGGGAGAGGGTGAAGAATACAGACTGCTGAAGATGCACCCACAACAACAGATTATGGATCACATGAGGAAATAATCCACCTTGAGCAAGAATCAACAGAAACAAAAAGCAGCAAAAACAGACACCCACAAACTTGAAATAATATGACAATCTGGAAAAGAGTATAGAATAAGTATGTTTACAATGATTAAGAAATTAGAGGGGCCAGCCCAGTGGCACAAGCGGTTAAGTGCGCAGGCTCCACTGCGGCATCCCGGGGTTCGCCGGTTCGGATCCTGGGTGCGCACCTATGCACTGCTTGTAGAGCCATGCTGTGGCAGTGTCCCATATAAAGTAAAGGAAGATGGGCACGGATGTTAGCCCAGGGCCAATCTTCCTCAGCAAAAAGAGGAGGATTGGCATCAGATGTTAGCTCAGTGCTGATCTTCCTGACAAAAAAAAAAGAAAAGAAATTAGAATAAGTTCTGGAAACATAATGAAAGAATAAGATACTTTTGAAAAAGAAAAGGTAAATTTGAAAATCAAACAAATTCTCTCTAAAAGAAAAAAGAAGATACAATAAATATCTCAACAGCATTGTTAAATAGCACAAAAGACACAGTTAGGGAATTAATAAACAAGAAAAGAAGAAAGATGTCTAGAAGCAGATTTTAGAGTAAATTGGTAAGAGGCAATATTCAAAAAGATAATAGTTGAAAGGTGACAGTCCCTAAATTGAAGAAGTACACTGGAAAACAGAAAAATTTAAGGAAAAAAGAAGTACATAATTAGACACATCAGGATGGACACCAATAATGAAGGACAAATCTTTGAAAAATTGGGAGAGAAAAGACAGATTACACTTAAACGGATGACATTTAGATAAACAGGTTTCCCAATAAAAAATAAATAAACAAATCAGGGAAATTAGGTGAAGGGAACTCCCTGTGATACCTTTGCAACTTTTCTATAAATCTAAAATTATTCCAAATTGAACAGTTTAATTTTAAAAAGCTTAAAAAGAAATTTAAAATAAAGCTAGTGAGAAATAAAAAATTAAAAATAAAGCTAGTCAGAAAAAAAAATGAATTAATGTCTTGAAGATGCTGAGGGAAAACAAATCCCAAGCTAGTATTACATACTAAAAAACAAAACAAAATTTTACTTCTCTTGAATGAGGATGAAATAAATACATTTTCCCGCACATGGACCACCTCTGAAAGAACTACTAATGTACATATTGAAGTGCCTCGAGCAATCCTCCATTGGGTCTAAATATATATATATATGATATATTATATAGAAATACACATGCCATAAAATGATTATTTTAGTGAGAAAAAATAATACTAAAATGTTTTTAATCTAAAAAGATAAAAGAAAGGTTGGGGGACTAAAGAAGGAAGAAATGTAGGGAAAGAAAGAAAGAAGGAAAGAAAGTAAAGAGAAAAAGAAAGAAGAGGGAGGGAGAGAAGGAGGGAGGGAGGGAGGAAGGAAGGAAGGAAGAAAGGGAAGGAAGGAGGGAAGGAGGAAGGAAGGAAGGAGGAAGGAAGGAAGGGAAAAAGGGGATGGATACAAAAGATGAACCGCTGGTGGCAGGTGTCCCTGGCAAGAGGTCGGGACTGCTATATATCTCCTGCCACCACTTAGTCCCTTATCTTATTTCCTTCAAAAAAAATTGCTCAAGTCTAGCAAAATGCAATAAAATTGTCCTTGACACTCCTGCCAATCCTTCCCATCTTGAAGGCAAAGCTCGCATCCCACCTCTTCTTTGAAATCTTCCTGAGAGCAGTAGCAAGGCTCCCTCCTTTCTTTCACTTACTCAAGCACTTCGTTTGACCATTCTCTTTGCCATGTTACTTACATTGTTGTCTAATATTACTGTCAGTGTTAATAAGCAATTCTATGTGTGCTGACCTTCTGCTAGTTGCAAGACTGCTGGTCGCACTGCCCTTGTGCCCAGGGCAGTGGGGAATACCTAACAGGTACCAGACTGACCCCATCTCATTAGCTATATGCTCATTTCAGGTAATTCCCCAACCCATAAGGAGCTTCACCCTGATATTAGCCCAGCAAACCAGAACAGCAAGTACAGCCCTGGTGTCCAGGGAGAGCCTTTGAAAGGCAGCATTCTATATGGCAGAGGGCAGGCTGGAGTTGCCAAAACACAGCTGCCAGTAACATTAGGAGTTGCTCTCTCTACAGCTTACAGATTCAGCTCCCAGAGGATGAAATACACATGGTGAGGCTGAGTAATAGTAATTTCAGCAATGTTAGTGTGTTTGCCATTCTACTTCTTGGTCTTTCTCTCTCTGTCTTACTTTTCAAAGATGATGAATTCAATAAGAAGGAATCACCATATGCAACTTAAATTAAATATAAATAAAAGGAAGTAACATTATGCAGAAATCAAAGTGTGCTTCCATTGATCCTTAATACCCAGATGTGGGAAATGTATGGATAAAACATCTGAAAATTGATTTCATTTCCTCCTTTTCACCTGAATGCTTTGATATCCTGTAGACACGTATTCAAAAGTCACTTTGGGTGGCGTTGGAGAATTATGTGGTGCAGTGAGAAAAATGTAAATCAGGAAGAAAATATAAACTTGGTGTCAGACAAGTAATTAGGGATTTGAATCCTGGCTCCAAAGACCAAGTGAGAAACAGGAATTTTTCTTCTCTGAGCTTCATCATCTCCATCTGTAAAATGGGGATCCTACTCACTTTCTTCCTGAAATGACACAAAGAGAAGCGAATTTCATTAACACAAAACCTAACACATAGTTACTCAACTGAATTTTTATTCCCCTTTCCTCTCCATAGCATTTGGAGACAAGGAAAGAAAACATATTTATCCTGGCAAGTTCATCATCTTCATCCTCAAATATAAACCCATAAATGCAGCTTTCAAACAGTTTCTAAGCAAAACCATTAAGAAGTCTCATCCCTTGCAATTCTTCCAAGCCAGCCCGTATAGCAATTTGCAGCTTTATGATGTGATAAATAGAATTCCTTGTTTTGATTTTTCATTTGCATATTTATTGAGATATGACGATCTTAATTAGTTCTGCTTTTTTTGTTTTGTTTGTTTTCTTGGTTGGGAAAAGACAGCTTTCCATAGTGCAAAATAATTCTGCTTGCTAACAGGGTGAATAAAACCCAGCCTGTGGCGGTCCTTGATGTTGATGCTGCTTAAAACGCAGCTTTGTGGATTGTATTTTCACTTGTTTTCTCTTTAAATGCTGAGGTAATGCTCAAGACTTGGGTGAATGCCAGAGCTCAAGAGGCAGCCACCTCCGGAGCAGAAAGAGAACACTTTTTAAATTCCAGACACTCACACTCATCCAACATGTTCTCCCCAGCCTACCTATCACCCGTCTCGCTCCTGAAAAAGCTGAGCCCCACCAAATGCCTCTGTAATGAAAGGCAGCCCGGCCGCATCTTGGCTTTCTATAGACGAGAAAGAGCAACTCTGAATTCCCTGGGTGGGTGCATGTCAGGGGAGTATTTGGACATGTTGCTCACACTGTGCTGTTCCTCCTTGACCTTCTGTTCACTTTCTCCAGGAGCAGGGCTGTGTGAATGCTGTACCCCATCTAGGAGACACCAGCAGCCTATTAGGCAACTCATAGCTCCTAAAGGCATACAGATTATGCCCACTGTGAATATCTCGCCGTCACCACCCAGAACAATTAGCATGCTTCCCTAGTGCTTCCTATCTGCCAAGTTCTTCACATCATCACAAAGTCTGTCACTGATTCAACACTTTTAAGAGGAAAGACATAATTTATTACTATCCTGTTTGTTTGTTTTTAGTTAACTCCGGTAATGGAGCATTTCCTGTGTACAGGGAAAAGCACTAGGCTCTATTGGTAAAGGAAAAAAATTAACATTGCTAATCACCTACTGTGTGTCAAGGGCTTTGCATTTCCTCTCATTTCATTTAAAATATAAACAAACAAGTCTATGGGGTGGTGTTATCCTTCCTATTTTACAGGAAAAGAGAGAGCTTGGTATTTTGATCATTTTCTCAATTTCTTAAAGCTATACATGGCATAGAAGATGTATGATAATCAGATAGGACCAAGGGTTCCTGTATCCCTCAATTCAATCAGCAAATGTTCATGTATAAAATCGACTTTGCCTGAGGAAGAACTGGGATGAGATATTAATTCAGCCAAAATCAAAATCAGGGACTCTATCATGTAGTCTAGAGGACTAGGAAAAAGTCCAATGCCATTCTCACACAAAAAGTGATGGAAATAAATGTCCTACTTCTTATTGAACGAGTGAATCCATGATAGTGTGGGAGTTGTGGTCCAAACTCTTCATGAAAATAGAAATGTAGAATAAAAGAGGGTGAGAGTGGGAGAGAGTGGGTTAGTGAGAAAATTATGAGAGCAAAAGAGAGGGGGAGGGAAGAGAGAGCAGTGTTTGGTGAAACTTGCTCAACCTATTTGTTAGCAAGAGCTTTTCCCTTAAGTTCTCACAACTTTTATGAGAAATGAGTTGACCTAAGTCACCTGAAGAAAAAGGTTTATGGGTATAAGATGCTGGTTCATTGTGGAGGATAGTCAATTGTTAAAAATTTGGCAATTGTGTGAGAGAAGATCCTTGAGTGGTTCACTGATGTTTCAGACACGTACTTTGAATTATTTGTCTAGTATAGCTGATGAAATACCCCTGAGCCAAATCATCTTCAGTTGCTCAGTCCTTCTCTTCAAAAAATCACTCGGTGGTAAAATAGAGTTGGGGTCTGAGGTGTGTGGTTGGCTATGCTCTGTAGTTAAGGGACATAGAGAAATTAATTAATCCATAATTATCCAACTCAAGATCATGATGACCCGTCCCATGCCAATTGACTAGATAAGGTGTTTGTGAGCAAGTCAGTTTGTCACTTTAGAAATGAATGATGATGGTATTGCTCAGGCTGCTATTGTTACAGTGTCATAAAGATACCCACTCCCAAGCCTGCTTCCCACGATATTTTCTCATTGAATGTTTCCAATGGTTCATTGAAATTCCATTCTATTGAATACGTTTGGGTCATTGCCCTTTACCTACAGCATAATTAGGTACGGCTAAAATATTTTACCATTTGTTACGTTCCCTTGAGCACTGGAACACATGGCATAATGTAAGTTTCAAGGACTCAAAAACAAAAACGCTCTACAGTGACACAAAACAGTCAAAATGTGGTTGTGTCTCACTCAACTACACTGCTGTACAACTCATCATCTTTCAAAAACTTGCAAAAGAGCATATTCTCATTCTCTAAAAAGAAATTAGAGGGGCCAGCCCCGTGGCTTAGCAGTTAAGTGCACGTGCTCCGTTCCTGGCGGCCCGGGTTCGGATCCCGGGTACGCACTGACGCACTGCTTCTCCGGCCATGCTGAGGCCGCGTCCCACATACAGCAACTAGAAGGATGTGCAACTATGACATACAACTATCTACTGGGACTTTGGGGAGAAAAATGGGAACAAAAGGAGGAGGATTGGCAATAGATGTTAGCTCAAGGCCGGTCTTCCACAGCAAAAAGAGGAGGATTGGCATGGATGTTAGCTCAGGGCTGATCTTCCTCACACAAAAAAAAAAAAATTAAAAAGAAATTAGAGCATGTGAGAGAAGTACATCTTTGCTGAAAACCCTTAGATTTTTGTTTTACCTTTGGTCCAACTTTCTACACTAAGTGGTAGCACCACATTAGAAGGACTTTCCTTTCTTATATGCTTCAAAACCACAAAGAAATAAAGTTGGTTACTGGATACAAACTAAGCAACGTAAGGATTAACTATACAATGGGAAAGGTCAGGAGCGATTTCTCAGCGAAAACAGAACAAACTAAGAAATTTAAAAATATGGACATAGATTTTGATCTGAAAAGTTAAAAGATAATTAATCTATGCATTTATTTTTCAACTCACAATTTTATAGACATATCTCCTTAAGTGCTGCTCTGCATTTATTTGCTATAGAACTCTTAATGTTATAAATGTTTATATATTATTAGTTTCACACCAGAAATGAACACCATCTATCGCTCTCAGCCAATGAATGTAGCATGCCATTCTGTGCTTTCCTCATTTCAAAAAGTGCTCATTTTTTAACTCCTCCACAGTTTTCTCTTTTTGACATAATTTTATGTTCTGGTGAACAGTTTTGACTCATAATGGCTCACAAAAGACAAGCAAATAATAGTGCTGGAGGTACAGACAGTGAATGCTAGTTTTAAAGCAGCTTGAGGCCATGAGCACATTTAAGGAAATGAAGGGTGAGGAACAGATGGTAACGTCCAAAGCCAACTGATGTCCCAATGGAGGTCACTGGAAAATCCCCTTTTACTGAGGTTTAGAACCACCCAACTCCCTCCCATCCCCAGAAAATTCCATTTTTATCTAGGTCTTCTTTGGTTATCATCCTCTCTCCTCCAATTGTTGACCCTCATAAGCCTTAGATATAATGCTGGCTGTTGGAACTTACAAAGAATCAACAGTTTGAATTCCAGCATTAATGTTATCTCTAAACTGTAAATATATGATTAATTTTAGCTCTATATATGGACTGGTGAGTTTGTTTTCTGTTTTTGTTTTCATAGAGAGCTCCTGTTTCCTGAATGTTTAGTTTCCACTGGACAGCCCAGTCCCTTTTTATGAGGTAGCCCTGGAGTGTCTGGCCACTGTCCAGGTCACTTCTGATACAATCAGATACATCCACTTGACTTGTTAGAATGAGGGGTGCTGAGGATGTTTCTCTGGTAAAGTCTGAGGCAATAGAATGGGTCATGGTCCATGTTGCTCCTGGGATCCTGTTGGTCCCAGGGACTGAGGTTCTGTACCTCCTTGAGCCCAAAGAAAATGAATCCAGCTTTCTAAAGACTTGAGGGTCTCACAAAGATGCACCCTCTCTCTCCCATCCTTGGCATGTAGAGGCGGCAGGAGTGGTGAGAGATTGTAACCCTAAACCTCTCGTCCTTGTTACATTTTCTCCCCATCCTTCCCCAGAGGGTTTTGAGTATATGGAAGGAAAATTAAAGCTTGTTGGGGTTTATAAACATCATTGTGAATCTACGCCTCTACGATGAGATCTCTGTATCCACAGCGGGGGAATGTGTTCTTTATTGTTGAGGTTTTTTTTTTTTTCCATTCACACTAACTTATTTGGAGATTTGTGGAAGTCCTTTGATATTATCAAGAGCTTCATAAACCTCATTGTATCCTATGAGATATCTACTCTACATTGTGTGATCTGTAGCTAGAAGAATCTGTGGTGCGTGCCTGGAACAATGTTAGGGAATTGAAGGTAAAGGAAACAGCAATTGTAAAGTATAATGTCAGGAACTCACCTCCACAGAGACTAGGTTCTAAAGACTTGTATGGCTTTGATTCAGGTGGTATTCCCATTTCCACAAAGACTTCCTCCTCTCTAAACTCAGAATGCCTGTACATACCAGGAACTAAAAACCTCATGTGAGAACACAGCAGAAGACAGCTTGAGGGAGATACTTAAGCAATACTGAAGGAACAGCTCTTAGCTGAACAAAAGCATCTGTGAGCATGAAGTTTGAGGTCAGGCAGATGACTTTAAGCAGTCAGGCAGGTAAGCGTTCAAGATAGAGGTGTTCATCTTTAAGGCTGAGACTTATGGTTCAAATGATAAAAAAGTTCAAGGTACCAAGATAGAGAGAGAGATAGCCAGACATATGGACTTTCCATACGCATATGCTCCCCTGTATGTATCCTACTCTTTCTATTTATTTTAATAAATTACTTTTATGAAGCAGAATCTTTATAGAAACAGGTGAACTGATATCTATTTAGTATCAGCATCTTAAACACACACTGTAAGCAAAGCTCTTCCACTTCACAGCGGGCACTGTGCGAGCTCCCTGCAAACCTTGGCTGCCTTCCCTACCCCTTAGCTTCATAGAGTTTTAGTTCATATCACCTTTTATTATAGAGACTTGATATTACATACCTGGGAGAAAAAGAAACTTTCACAATCTGATCTCTACTTATTTCTTCATCCAAGTTTTCAAACTACATCCTCCTGCATAATCCCTTTCTTAAACTTCACGCGGTCTCTCCCCTCTCCTCGGATACATACGCTTGGGGCTTTGCTGTTTCTCCGCTTTGGCTTACACTGACGCTATCTGGAGTGCTATCTTCTCACCACTGGTAGTTGAAACCCCCCACATGTCTTAAGATCTAGCCCAAATGTTATTTCCTTCAAAAAAACGTCCATGATTATGCATGCTAGAAATAATTACTCATTTGATTTTAGTGCAGTTACTCACTGTATTTTCCCTTATAGGTCAGAGACATGTTTCAGATTAGCTTGAAACTCTTAACGGTTCTTAGCCCTTGCCTTATACATTAGAAAATGCTCCAGACAAATACCAGTTGAGAAATGACAGAAGAACTCCCTTTCTTAACGTGAGAAAAATACACTCTGCCCCCAGATTAGGGATAACCCTATGTCTCTCCTGATTTCTACTGGCCATAAACAGAAATTGAAGAGGTGAGGTGTTTAAGAGAATTCATACTTTAAATTTTGAAACTGCAGAAGTGACAGTGTCAGAATGGGCCATTTCTTTACAAGATCCTTTACTAAAATTTCAAGTTAATTGGTGTTTTTATGTGAGATTCTATTTCACATGCCATAGGCAGACAGATATTTGTGTTCTCTGTCCTAGGAATATAAGAAGTACGGGAATGAGATGTTTACAGTTAAGGCGGAAAGGCAGAAATGGATAGAAGTCCAACATTTGCAGGATGGGGTAGAAGTTGGAGAGCCTATATGAAAAAAGAAAGTCAGCATTGCTACTTAAAGACTCTATTTTGTTATTTTGGGAACTGTCTCCCAAATTCTATCTTTCTATCAGGATCTCAGGTTTTCAGATAAAAGGATTTTCTGTTGCTATTGTTACAGACTAAAAGAATTCTTTACATAGGCCTTTTTGTTGTAAGAACAAAATCAAATCTTCTTGCCTTCTGAAACACCCAGGGATTCCAAGGAGTTCACAGAGCAAGGAATTCTGATCTCAGTTGTAGGAAGAAAACCAGCTGGCTCTTGGTTTCAGAACACAGAGCCATATACACTACCACTTACCATTGATTCTGGGGTAAAAACCACCATTTTGTGGATGTTTCATTCTATTTTGCTTACAAGCAATACGTCTACTGTTATCTATAGGTTATCACTTTGATCATACGTGTTTTTCTTGATAATGAAGTTACATGATAAGTGTAGTGGCCATGGACGTGAGTACCATAAATATCATGGAGAGAAATCACTGGATAAGTGGAATAAGAATGAAGTAGATATGTTTATCAGATATTACATGATGTAGAGAGTGGTGGTGCTTTTTGCCCTCAAGTTGATAAATAATCAACATACGGCAGTTGAACAGATGTGAACTGTTTAGAACAGACTCCCATGTTGTACAAGCAGACTGCTGAGAAATCAAGTCTTTTGACAAGGTGTGAGAGAGAAAGCTGTGAGGACCTTCAGAGGGTGGTTACCCTCACCCCAACAAGCAAATTTTAATTTATTCCACATTCGATTCTAAGGTATTTTAATTAGTAGGGTATTACCTGATAGAATCAATTTTACTATAAACACGACTGTTGACCTTCAAGGAAGTATTTTGATTTGAGCAGTTAACCAGGCACAGCTTGAATTGGGTTAATGAAAAAAAAGTTATAATTACAAGTGACAATTATGGCATTTTTTAAAATATCAAAATTTTAACTCAATAGAAGACAGCCTTTGAGGATAATAACTGAGACAGAATATGAGGCTGTGAGTATCCTGTCAGAAGCAAGTCAGAAAAACTTTTGTCACAAGGAGTCAAAAAATAAGTATCACCATAGGAGGGGCTGTGATAATTTGTTATTAGCATCATAATAAAATATATTATGTAATATATTATAATAAAATTTAATGTGCTGTATAATATGTCACAACAGTTTGGCTTAAGGCAGAAGTAAATAAATATCACTTAACAACAAAGCCATGATACTCTATTATAAGAATTATAACAAAGAGCAAATTATGTATACGCAAAGTTATTTTACACATTATTTATAATTAACTATTTTTTTTATTATTATAATTTATTTCAAAAGCTTCCTTAATGTAAATGAAAATAGCATTGTTAAATAAATGTTTCAGCATCATCTGGTAGCATATGTTATATTAGGTAGTTTTTTCACTGACTAATTACTGAGTAACATAGCAATAACAACAATAAGAAGCACAATAAAACGCATCTACTGTATGTGAAAGCTTACCGAGAGGCATTTTGCTAGATACTTTAAATAAATTACCTCATTTAACTCAATGGCATTGCTTTATACTTTGTTTCTAGCTTTTGATTTTAAAATATAAATATTCTGTTTCTAATTTGTTTTTCGATGAGTCTAGGTCATGTAAATCTTAAACTCCCTAAAATTCTTAGAGTTACGAATTTAATCCATTCCTTTATTCAATAAACATTTATCGATGGTTCACAGATTTGCTTTTGTTTATTTATCTATTCATTAATTTAGAAAAAAACAGGGAAAGAAAAACAACCGTTCATCCACCTCCCATGTGCTGGGAGCTATTGCTGGGGAAGGGAATACAGAAGACCTTGGGAGTGGAGAGGAGTCAGATGTGCTCAGAGATCAATTACAGCGTTGTTCAGGGAATGTTCTAGCAGAGAAGCAGGCAGTGCACCCTGGGAGCTCAGCAGATGAACATGTAACTCTGTCAGAGGGAAGAGGGAAAAGCTTCTCCCAGGAGACAACATGTGAGCTTTTATCCAGGCAAAGAAGGGACGGAAGGGCACCCCAGAGGGAAGAGAAACGTATACAAAGACCCAGCATCATGGAAGAACGTAGTGTACACAGCAAGTGGGAGCCTCAGGGTGTTGGAAGCATAAGCTGTGTGTGGTTAGTGGCGGGACGTGAAGCTGGGGTGAGGGCAGAGCTGAGGGGCTGGTTAGCCAAGGAAAGGAAATCAGATTTAATTTTAGAGGTGATTTTATTTTCTGTTGATAAAGAAGATGCTGGGCACACTCTCTATCCCATTAGCATTAGACATAATTATTTAAATATAACTTGTTAGAGATTAGCTGTTTAATTTAAAAAACAATTAATTGGAGCAATGTATTAAATAATAATATTTGACATCATTAATGAAGGTATAATTATATGTGCTATTTAAAAACAGCGCAATACCAATATTTTCTCATAAAATGAAGCAACAATTATGAACTAAAAAACAACTTAGCAACTTGACTAAATTCATTTTGGAATTCATTCCAAATTCTCTCCGGCAATAATCACTCAGATTTAGAAAATCTATTTAAATTTCTTAATTCAAACTCATGTAAGTATAAGAAAAATGTAGCAACATTTTCATAAGGAATAGATAAAAAAAAAAGGGGGAAGATTCCCATTGAGTACATTTAAATTTATAAAAAGGCCTCCCTCACCTCTCAGATTCAGGAGGACTTGGAAAAATGTCCCCAGAGAGTTGCTGTTCAGCTGTAATGTATCACAAGGCACTGAAAGAAGCTTGATCCTGAGAGAGCTGGCCTTGCATGGATCTAGAGGAGTAATGACAGTCCAACTTCACGGAGCACTTAGTAGGTGCTAATCACCGTATTTAATACTTTACATACACTACTGATTTAATTTTCAGAAAAGCCCAGTGAGTTAAGTGCTATGAATATGCCTCATTTTTACAAGAAAAGTGAAGCTCAAAAAGGTTAGATGAGTGGTTGGCCCAGTGGCTCAGTGGTTGGGTGCGCATACTCCGCTGCGGCGGCCCGAGGTTCGCAGGTTCGGATCCCTGGCGCGAACCGACGCACCACTTGTCAAGCCATGCTGTGGCGGCGTCCCATATAAAGTAGAGGAAGATGGGCACGGATGTTAGCCCAGGGCCAATCTTCCTCAGCAAAAAGAGGAGGATTGACATCGGATGTCAGCTCAGGGCTCATCTTCCTCACAAAAAAAGAAAAAAGGTTAGATGATTTTCCCAAGGTCATTCAGCTAATAATTAGTAATGTCAAGACGGGCACTGAGGCATTGCTGACAATTCTACACTGGGAGAAATTGTGTACTGACTTCAGAAAGGATACGGTTCAATTGATAACACAGGGAGGCATTAGATGTGGACCTGTATATATACTTTATTATTTGATTTGAACATTGCGTTTTAACAGTATACGTCTGCTCTTTGCTGTCTGTTGTCTAGCAAATAGTATCTATGAGAAATGAGGTTCTAGAATACCACTAGGGTTTATTTAATTCTGGAATGGAATACAGCAAGTTCCCCTCAAAAAACTGTTGTCACGGGATGCCAACACAGACTTGTGAGCTAGATGGTGGTATCTGGTTGAAGTGTAGTAAACTGCCATTTTTTGCAGGTGGAAAGAGGTCCAATACTGGGAATTTCATACGTTTGAATTTAATACAATTGGAGCTTTCTATTGAAAAGTCACCTTGGCAAGATATGTAGAACGGAATGGTGGAAATGGAACACAGACAGACAGGTTGGAATGTTCGAATTATTTTAAAAGAGATTTTCTTCCTATTTCTATAGTTTATTCTATATTTCATGTTTGATTCCATGTTAGTTCAAGAGATACATTTCAGTTTTAAAAACAAACATGCAAAGAAAAGTGACATAACCCAGACTCCCAACACTGCAAAACTGAATTTAGCACTCTGGTAAGGAAGGCGCAAGATGAGTCTGCCTGCACACACACTCACCATCCCCCACGCTCATCAGCAGGGTGTGCAATTCCTCCACTCCGCAGATGTTCAATCAGCGCCCACCACGAGCCAAGCTCAGGGCCAGGTGCTGGGTGTGGAGTGAAGAGCACACTGTCTCTCTCCTCCTCGGCGCCCTAGGAGGGGAGGCGGTCAGTTCTACTTGCATTTACAGTAAGAACAACGCGTGCGGTGACAGGCAAGTAAGGGTGGAGGCTGCAAGAGAGCAGTAAGGGGGTCTTATCCGATCTAGTGTGTGTTGGTGCCCCCTACACACACACACACACACACACACACACACACGAGACAAATGCATACATGTACACTCTGCATACATGCACACACCCATGCCCACATACACACATATAATGCACACCTACACACACGTGCACACACAAATGCAAATTTGCACACACTCGTGTTCACACACTCACACCTATATCCACATCCACATATACACATATGCACACATGTGCACGCAATTCAAAGCTACACCCACACACACAAGTGCACGCACACACACAAATGCATACACACACATGCCACACCTGTGCACACAGAAATACACACGACCACCATCACTCCCGGGGTAACCAAATAGAAGTTTTCTCACTACTGTTCAGATTCAAAGAACTTTTCCCTGTCATCCATCCTTGGCCCTCTTGACATGTAAAAAATGTTCCTAGATTTATCCATCCTCTGACTTTACACTCGGAACGTTTACAACTTCGCTTCCCTGTCCTCCTTTCGCCCTGATAAGTACATTGATAGTTCCAAACAACACTTTGCAGGAATGGCAGTTCCAGGTGAAGGGTCTTCAACTGCGAAGACGTAAGTCCTATAAAAGAGCTGATTTCCTATTTTTGTTATTGATATAATTCTAGGGTCTGCTTTCCAAATTCATTTTGGTCAAGGAAAGCCTTTATTCGTCCCTAAAGCTGAGATTCAGCAAGCTCTGAGATTCCATTGTCTGTTGTTACCAGGGAAAAAAAGAAGACAAACAAATTTTAAAAGTCTGCTTTTGAGTTTCTTCCTCTGACAGGCCCTCTCATTGAGGGAGGCTCTGACTACTGCCAGGACCAAGAGAAACATGTTGCTTTGCTTTTTCTTCTAGAATCCCCCTGCATCTGCTGTCTGTTTCTGCTGCCTGCCCAGATATTTCCCAAGTAAACTGAAGTTACTCTCTGTGGTGGAATGACAGGACAGGACCCCACAATATCCCGGGAACTTCCACACAAGTGGCAAAGGGTGATGTGGCTGCTGCCAGAGACCTGTCACTACCTCAGGCCACCTCAGACAAACACTCGAAGACACGCAGCAGAGCCAACTGAACAGCAGCTCACGATCGTCCCTGGCAGGGCTGAGCAACACTCTTTCTCTGCCTCCTCAGAAAAGAGTTTCCTGGAACATAAAGCCAAAGGAAAGGGGTAATTTATTGTGAGTATTGCATATTAATTACTTTTCAGGAGTTCCTTGGGTAATTACAATCTGTAACATTTGTAATTGATTTGGCCAGATTAAACATGGATGCTTTGGCGCATCAGTGAAATTAGCAAGAGTCCTAGGAGAAGTGGGAGGAGGAAATGTCTTACCTAAGAGATGAAGGGCAAGCTGGACTCAGGCCAAGCCCCAGAGGACACCTTCTCTGGAGCCAAAATTACAGCAGACATTGAAGACTGCACACTCAGTAGGTAAGTTCTTTCCCCGAAAAAGACCACATGGGGTGGGTGGCCAAATGTCTCCTGAGCAGCTCTTACAAAATTAGAAGAGTGCTCCTCCCCACAACCCTGGGGCATGTGAAGTCAGACACCTACCTCAGCCCTGCCTTCATACTGGTCAGGCCAATAAGATCGGCATAATTGAAAATCCATCATTTTGCAAAACACACGGAAGGAGCCCTTCTCCTGGAAGGGACGAGGGGCCAGGACAGGATGAATGGGGCCAGGATGTAGAAAGGAAGCTGCTTCCTGCCAGACATACTCTCGGGCTGAATGTCTCCCTCCTTGCCCTGCGGATGGCCTCCTGCCCTCTGGGAGCCTCCCCGAAAGACCCTTGCTCCCTCTCTGTCTTACCCAGGCCAGGGCTCCCTTGTTCACCTGTCATAACCAGTTGTGCTTCTGTAAATCTGTGAATCGGAGCAGCACAATGACTGTCCGGGCAGGGGCTGGCTGCTGAGAGTCGTGGCACTCAGAGTATCCCATCTCAGAGGCTGCCCACCGATGCTGAGAGGTCCAAATGTGGAGGCGCTCCTGAAAGACAGTGCTGTGGAGGTTGTGGGTAGAAGACCAAGTATGGAGATTTAGGAAAAGAATGAGATACCCCAATTTAACAGGGTCATTAGGTAACATTTACAGAGCCCTTACTGTGTATAAAGCACCATGAGAAAGGTCAAAAATGCTCAACAACAGAGCCTTAAGGAAGTCCACTAGTGGACAGATCTGGGGGAGTGAATGATTATTACAAAATGGTGAGCAAGTGCTTTACAAGAGAGACAGGTGAAAGAGATTAAGGACATAAAATGGGAGATCAAAAGGAGGAATAGAGAAGGGAGATAAAAAGAGAAAACAGGGAAAGAGGAGAAGTGGTGAGGGACATGAGTGCTGGATTATGTATGAGCAAGAGGACAGAGGGAAAGGAGGGATGGCCTTGTGGAGAAAAAATGCTTTTCTTTAGAACAGGTGTCTGCAAGCCATGGTCCACAGGCCAAATCTGGCCCACTGCCTGTTTTTGTAAATAAAATTTTATTGGGACACAGCCGTGCCTGTTCATTCATGTATTGTCTGTGGCTGCTTTTGTCCTACAACAGCAGAGTTGAATAGTTGCAAGAGAGAGCATATACAAAGCCAAAATATTTACTGACTTTTTACAGAAGTTTGCCAAGTCCTGTTCTAGAACAAACCTTAATCACAAAAGCATACTCTGTGCACAAGAGCATGTGTTCATTCTTTCTCTGGGTTCTCAAGACAGCGATGCTTTTGTGGGCTACTGAGCTCCGTGTCAAAATCAATCCTCCTGGGGGATATTTTCTGCACCAGGAGGGAGTCAGTTTACACTTTCCAGTGTTCTTTGCTTTTCCTCAACATCAACATGGAGTGGAGGTTGGGCTCACCATGATGGAGATGACTCCATTTTAAAATACAGACACATATTGTGAGAAATGTCACCGTTTTTAGCTTTGACCTTGCTGAGAAAGAAAGAATGTGAGAAGAGAGAAGCAGGTTGGTAATCACACTGCGTGTGATCGAGGGGAGTGGTATCCTGGAGTAAATATTGTTTAAGCAATCCAAAGAAGTAACCAGAGAAAAGTTGCTAAACTATAAAGCACTAAGTGGCCCTCGGGCCTTTTTGCCTGGGTATATTTCTGAGGGCTGACAGTTATAGAACTTACATAAATGCTTTCTGATTCAGGGTTCAGAGCACAAGGCTGCGCAGTGAGAATTGCAAATGTCAACTGTACGTGGAGATGCCCAGGTTCATGTTTTCCTCCTATGGGATAGGAGAAACTAGGAATCGGTGAGCCATGAGCCTCACCACTTTCTACTTGTCTCACCCTCGGTGCTGACAGGAAAGAGTTTCCAGGTATCTTTTGACAAGAAGCTCTGTCCTGAGAAGTCACGGGTTTCCTCCCCCATCTCCAAGAAGAACGCTAGCTAATCTCCTACAGAAGGGATGATTATCTGCCCAAGCTCTTTTCCATGGAACAGCATGCCAGCCAGGTCGGCGACATATGTTTAGTAATCCTTACAGTTCACTATAAGCACCTTTTGTGCTAACCACTTAAAAAACAGTGCAGAGCTGCGCACCTGCCACCTTCCTTCCATCCGAGGGTTGTGACTCAGGTTTTCTCAGCTAGTCCACTGTTGAGTAGCAACCAGGGTGGCTGAAGCACAGTCAGCCTGATGAGCCCTCAGTGAACACAGGGAGGAGGGACTGGAGATTGGTTAAAGGGCTTTCAGACATTTGAACAGATAAAAGTTTGCAATTGATAATTGACCCAAGTACCCTATCTCGTATGGACCTGGGAAGATTTTCTTAAGCTCAGTGAGTGAGCTAAGTTGGTAGAATTAGTCCCAGAATGCTCCTTCATAGCCCAGGAATGGAAAATTAATGTTAGTAATTAACAATAAAGATTGTATCACTATTGTTATTGTTAATATTGTGTCAGGCACTTTCCTGCATGATTAGCATGCATCTACTCATTCAAACTTTTCAACAGCCCTAGAGGTAGGTGTTAATATTCATTTTAGAAATAAGGAAACTGAGGCTCTGATGGCCCATGTGAATTGGCAGATGGCGGAGGACGGGCAATGAGGAGAAAGTTGGATCTCATGTCGAGGTAAGGTGATATCTCAGCCTTGATCCTCCAGCCTAGCTTTCCCTGACCTCCACTCCATTCTTAATTGTAACCTCCTCAGAAGCGCCTTTCTAATCTTTACTTTTAATCCAGCCTTTGAACATAGAGACCAGAAAGTTGGAGGAAAGCCAGGAATTCAATATCCTATTCAATCGTTAATTTCTTTCTCATAGAAAACAAATCTATATGTCAGTGCTGAGCTAACATTGCATCTTTAACATCATGGCAGTAGCTTTAGGCCAGTACGCATTAATAAAACAAACTGATTTGAACAGATGCAAGTTATACACTAAAGAGACTCAATGCTAATCCCAACCACTTACACATCCCTTCTTCTATGAAATCTTCTATTTAAAAAAATTCAAAAATAAAAAACCTCCAATTAAATTGTGGCAAAGAACATGCTGTATCTCTAAGGGAAACTGGCACATTTGTCAACCGTGATCCATATACAGAGATGTGATTTGGCTCTGGGCTCGTCCCATGTCCCAGGCATGTTTGTAAGACCCAAATCTTCTTTATGGTGGCAGCGGCAGAGCCTGATGAAGTGGGTGCCCTGAGCGGAGTGTGGGGAGGCCCAAGATTGATTTCGCCCTTTTATTGCTATTAAAAAATTCTTAGCACTAAGCTTGAAGAAAATTGTGTGACTTTTTCTCTGGGAGTCATTAACAGAGTCCAAGACAGTGTGTTTTTTCTCTCTCCTAAATTCACAGTCTTGGGTATGACCTCTCGGCTTTCTGATTTGCAGAAAAATAACCACTGGCTTTGTTCCTTACCAGATAACGGATATTTTAGGGAGTGACAAATGAAGTGGTGGTGTTGGAGGTCATGCTTGGACACCCTCTAAGGAAGCATTTTTAAACTGTTGAATTATAACCAATAAGTGTGTCAGAAAATCTTATTTTTAAAGATCATAGGATGAATAGACCAGAAAGTAGTATATATTGCCAATAGTAAAAGTAGGGATTGTTTCATCAAATTTTGTCTTTGCTTGTGTATGTTTGTGTATACTCAGTTACCACATAAAATGTACTTCCTAATGTGAGTTGCATTTAAAAAAACATTTGAAAAATTCTGTTCTAAAGGAAAAAGAATGCCCCCATTTCTTCTCCTCCCCGTGGTTCATCCCACATACAGGCATTTTCTTGATCCTGGATCATCTGACACTACACTGGCAGCTGGTGTTTGTGGGCTCCCCTAACAGGAGCCTCATATGTCCACTCTGATACCCCCTCAATCAGGACCAGTGGCTTTTCTCAAACCAGGAACAAGCTAGATTGAACGAACAGTGTAGGGAGAAGGAACAGACATTAATTTAGTACTTATTATGTGTTGGTTACTGACAGCAAAGTATTAATATATATAAACTTCACAACAATCCTAGGGCAGGTCTTTTACTTACTTCCGCACATAAGGAAATTGAAGGTGACAGACACAGCACATGATTTTTCCCAAAGACCTTACTGTCTAAAATTTTTACATTATTTTTTTCCTTTTATTTAAGTAACTCCTGAGACTGTTAATATGCCCTGTGGAAAGGACTGGGAAATATTAGCAAAGTTGTGGCTCTTCATAAAGGCACTTTACATTACTTTATAGGAAATAATGCATGCAGGTATATTGGGCCTCACGATTAACAAAGTACTGCCATAGTCTTGTCTGACTTGACCCTGACCACATATATGTCATATGGGTAGGGGAAGTATTAGTCCCATTGTAGAGATTGGAAAACTGATAACAGAGAGGGTAAATGATTCACATGCTTAATAGAAGGTAGAGCCAAATCTTCAATCTAGGTCTTGCTTCCAAGTCCACTGTTCTTTGTACTATAACTACTATTGTTATGAGATCATAAAGACCCTTGTGTGTTAAGTTGCATTCTATAGTTTTTATTATGCTAGAGGCAAAAACAATTAACATCACAAAAAAGAGGAAGAAAACCAGACATATTAAGACTAGAGAGTGAAGATTTTTCAAACATCTTTAAAAGCACTGAACAAAAGTGGATTTTTAAATTTTTTATTCTCATTACTAATATCCTCTGGCATTCAATGGTAACTAACTAGACTACTAACTCCTTTATAGAATACTGAGAATTTTGTTCAGAAATCAACTCATCTGGCTCAGCAGGGAAACAGGAAAGACCAACATGCCTTTGCCCCCACACGGCATCTGCCAAGCTCTCAGAATGAAAAACAAAAGATAAGGGTTTTCTCTGTCATTTTAAACAGGGTAAATTAATTGCTCCTGCAGAGATGAAAACTTTATGTTTGAAAAGAAAATGGTGCCAAATGCTTTTTTCTTCTGTTCCCACCTGTGGACACCTAGGGTTTGGCAGCAAATTAGAGCTTACGCAGTGTAGTCACAAAGACAAATACCAGACCTCTTCCTAATTAGGAAGTGGACTGTCTGGTAGACACTGTGGCCGAAGGCTGACCATAGGTTGAGGGGAAATCAGATGAGATGTATGATATTTGCATGTTTAAGAGTGAAAATCTTCACATTGGCTGTGTATATATAACTAGGTCTGCCTATTGAACTGCTAAGTGAGTATTGAAAATTAAACAAGACTTGCTTATCATGTGGTTATGGATTTATAACTGGCATAGGAAGCACTTATAGGTATTTTTCTATTTTGTCTGCAATAATAGTAAACAGTAAACAATAATACAATACCATTAGCAGAAGAACCCAGTACATTAATTCACAAATGAGGAAAACGTGGCTTAGTGATTACTGTTGACCTATGATTCAGGACTCAGGGCTTCTATCTTCAGTTCTCCAATTGAATAGTTTTAGTCAAATCAGTCCTTTGGTTTGTGTCTCATTTTCTCCATTGGAAAAAAAAATGGAAAACGGGAATGCTTCCCTCTTTGACTTCAAAAAATCCATTAAGGGGAGACATGCAAGGGGACTTTGTGGGCATTCATAGGGACTGTTTGTAATTCAAACAAGCAACACTTCTGTCCTAGCAATCTCATGATTGCAGTTGTCTCGGTTGAGCATCTGAGTGTGTTTTGGACTGCATGACAGCTTTGGAATCTGACTTTTATTTGAGTTCTAGATATGCCTCTGTTGATCGATACGAATTCGAGAAATCCATTTCAATACCACTTAAACTATTTTCTCATTTGAATGAGCAAATGGAGAGATGACTATCACAGGGTTGTGGGTAGTATCAGATGTGAAAAATATGTACCAAAGTACTTAACAGCTAGTTGTATTTTGAAGCTAAATGTATCGTGTGGCAATCATTCAAGTGAACAACCTGACCAATCATTTTTCCATTTGAGGAATGATGTAGAAAGACAAAGTACAGGTGTTCAAATTCTCTTTTGGCACAAGTAGGGGTTCTGGAGTTCAAATTGGGGAAAGTGTTCTGGGAGCTAGAATCTTAGGCATGGAAGAAGGTCAGAGCTGGTTGTTATTTTGAAGAACATGAAGGCAAAGAGTATCTAATGGTACGAGTATAATACCAGAGAGGAAACCTGAAGATGGAACAAAGAATCCAACCACAAGAAGAAGGCAAACTGTCCTAAGTGTGAGACACTGAAGCAGTTAGAGATTCAAAAGTTCAGTAAACAGATGAGGAAGTAGGACAGAGAATAGAAGGATAGGAGTCCCTGGGGAGCTAGACCACAGGCATGGCAGCCTCTTCCAAGGAGCCTGTGGGAAGGAAGAAAGAGGTCTGAGGAGTCAGTTTGTTCAGTCTACAGAGATTTTTTAATACCACCAGTTATGGCAAGACGGGGAGTTCATGTAGGCTGGTTTTATGAATGTACAACATTCCAATAGCTGGACTTCTCTCAGAAGAGTTGTCAGGTTAACAAGTTGAGGTTAAGCCTGATCCTTTTCAGTGTCTTGACAGATGGATATTCCTTTTAAGGTACTGGCCCAATATCTGAGAGATGGATGTCTCTAGGGACCATGGACACTGGGGACACTTTATTCTTTGTCCCCATTCCCTACACACAAGTCATGAAAAGAAAAACAAAAGGATGGCTTTCCCTTGTTTGGTTTCTTGAGCTGGCTTCCTAGTTAAGTCAGTTAAGGAAGTTTGTATGATTTGATAGAATGATTCCAACAGCAAAGCATCACGTGGGTTGCTAGATGTATCAAAATATAAATCACTACACCCAGCCAATTAGCTGCTGGGTTCCAAAGGCAACTTATCCAGTCTCTCTGTCAAGGCAACTAAGGGAATCTATGTTTTAGATATTCACTTGAGCTAAAAAGTTTGTTTGGAAATTTCCAATGTTGTTTCTGCAGCCAACTGGCCAAATTGAAAGATCAGATTGTATACCATCTTTGATGAAATACTAATCTCAGTCCATCTGATGTATTCCCTACAGTACAGACAGCACCAGCATGCTACTTTATCCCAGAAGAAATTGGGCTACAATTATACTGCATCTTTATTCCTCATGGCTTCTGCCACTTTTACTCGCTTATTCATCACGTGCTTTTTTTTTTTTGCCTTCTCTCCTTTCTTGCTTTCAAATATATCTATTTGAAATATGTCTGAAATAAATCCCAAGGCTCCCAAGAATATTTCTGCTCGTGTAAGCATGTGTACAACTTCCATCCTCATGTTTTCACACAAACAATGTTTAAATGCCAAAGGGAAAGAGGGCTTTCACTGTGCTATGTTTTCCTTTTTTGGAAGACATGCTTTACTTTTTTCCTACCACAGTTAGATGCAGGCTATGGATCCTTTTTAAATGTCCTTTCTGAGGCAGGAAGAGGTAATGGAAAAGCTTAAGTCCTGGCTCTGCCACTCACTCCCTATTTGACCTTGAACATGTGACTGAAAATTCTATAAGCCTCAGATTTCTTTCTTGTAAACTGACGAATGCAAAATAAGATAGAGCAAGAGTATTGCACTTAGTCCATAAGAACCACTGGATATAAGTGGCTATAAATTGATTCTCTTTTCCTTCCTTTTCTGATTAGACTATCTTAAGACAAGTTAAGGTCATGTTCAATTATAAACATGAATCTCTTAAAAATCAAAGTTCTCTGCGTGTTAGAATTGCGGGTCTCAAAAGCACTGCAGTCTGAATAGGGGTGGGTAAACGCAGTAGAAGGAAGGGAGGGGATGTTACTTTGCTGCAGTTGCTTCAAAGCAGGAACTTGTGGGCAGTGGGATGGCCTGTTTTCTGGCTCTGTTGGATATAAGCCCAGATAAGCAGCCAGGGACTGTCAAGTCAAAAAATGATGCTCATCTCTCCTTCATGAACTCCCAGAGAAAGTGGGAAATCAATATAATATGGTTTATAGCTGGAAAGGATCTCAAGAGATGAAAGAACTTAGACTTTGGCCAATAGAGATAAGATATGTATAGTGCTTGGTGCAGGGCAATCCTTGTCAGTCTTTGTAAAAGTTTGGGGTAGTAGAGGTTGTTACTATTATTATTATAAGAAGGATGTATCTAGAATAGAGTCAAGGCAAGGTTTGGTAGCACCTTCTTTCGGAGACAGAAGTCTCCGAAATCTACCTACCTATCAGATCTATAAGGTCTAAATAGACATCTTAGGAAGCATGCCTTTCATGATTTTTGGACTGTGCCCCAAGTTCTTCTCCAAAAAAGTTGAACACAGTTCCACATAGCATGTCATTCAGCTTTATCACATCTTAGACTAAAATGTCTACAAATTTATTTCTAAAGAAGAAAACTGAAGTCCAGAAAACAGCCATCATTAATAATCCAAGCGTTCATGGGCTCTGGAGCAGGAGGAGGAGAGACCTGATGCTGGAGTCTCCGTGATGAGCAGGTGTGGCAACACCGCCATGGCTTCAGGGGCGGTCATCACACTGACCACTGGGAAGACACAGTGGGTGGCTTTTGGGTCATTGTGACCTGATCTCTCCACCTCTCTTTAGTTTTTCCTCTGGCACCTCTCTGATTTCTCTGGTGGGGAGTTTGGGGAACTGATTATTAGAAAGTTTAGCAGTCATTTAAGTACAGTTTCATAGAGTTTAGTCTTCTTAACTCAAATTCAGAGGCATTTATCACCCTGCCAACCAAGGCAGTTGACAGCTGGGATACAAATGCTCTAAAAATTCTTTCAAAATTATGCCTTCGCTTGGTCCTTGAAACTGTGTGATTTAAAGGCCTTGCATTTGGAATGTCCTAAACTGTGGGCCAAGGTGGGCATGCCACTTTTTTTCATCATCTTCTATTAAAAGCACAGGACATTTAATTAATAAGTATTTTTTCTATTCTTCTTCCTATTTAGAGATTGCTTTTTATTTTCTCAGCATTTGTTTCCTGTCACCATTCCATTAATTGGTGTCACCCCACCCATATCTACAAATAGTTCACAGGCCCTCCTTTTTAGTAAATTTGTTGGACATAAGCCCAGATACAAACTAGGCAGTGTGACATCACAGAATGAAGCTCTTCTTTCTCTCTCTTTTTTTTTTTTTGTGAGGAAGATTAGCCCTGAGCTAACATCTGATGCCAATCCTCCTCTTTTTTTGCTGAGGAAGATTGGCCCTGGGCTAACATCTGTGCCCATCTTCCTCCACTTTATATGGGAGGCCGCCACAGCATGGCTTGACAAGTGGTGCATCAGTGTGTGCCCGGGATCTGAACCTGAGAACCCCGGGCTGCCGAAGCGGAGTGCGCGCACTTAACTGCTACTCCACCTGGCGGCCCCGAAGCTCTTCTCTTTTTAATGAACTCCCAGGGTGAGTGAGAATCAATTTAGTATGGTTCTAGATAGTCATAGACCCTTACAACATTCTCTTCGTGATTCCTTTACACATCTGTATTTCCTAAGCATTATTGCCTACTAGATTTTGCAGTACTTAGAATTCTGTCATAGTTGAATTGTGTACCATGCGTAATACCCTCTTGGGCAACTGGACTCTTCTTCCACGGTGTCTAACTACTAAATCTAAAAGAATTCCCTTGGCTCAATGCTATGAAGAAAATTCATACAGGGTTTACTAATTGCTTTACAAACAAGACTTCTCATCTGGAAAGATCCAAGAATGTGGCTTGGTTAGTTATATGAGAGTCTTGCACCATTAGGTTGGTGCCACATATAAATACCCTCTGGTGATCTCACATTGTGTAAAGCTTCTCTTCTGACCCACTGAACAAAACCATCTGCCCTCCATTTCTACGCCTTTTCTTTTGCTTCTTGCCTATTTGTGTGTATGTGTGTGTGTGTGTGTGTGTTTGTTTTTTCAACCTCACCTGATGCCTGATCCTGACTTCTCTCTTTGATCATATACTGGATTAGCCACATTGACAGTTCATTGTTCACAGCCTTCGTTAAAATATTATGGAAAATCAAATGAAAAGTGTCAAATGTAATTTGGCACTTACATTTATTTTTTTTTTAACTATTGTTTTTACTGCTGTCACATACAAAATCTCTCATTCCTAGGGTGGCCAGTAAGTTGAAATACATACCATAAAATTCAGAAAATTATTCTCACCTACCTAGTAGGAGGGTTGATTTGTAAAATGTAGAGTTAACATACTGCCAACTCTGCGCAAGAGGGAAATTGAAGTGCCAGCACTTTGAGCACGGTCTTGAGGGAAGTGTTATGCTAGTATCATTCAGACTATGACCAACACGCGCAAAGGAAAATTGAGGGCCAAATAAAACTCCAATTAATTCTAAAATTGTAATGACCATTTGTGATTATGAAATAGAATTTACCCACCCCTAAGAAGTGGATAACATCAAAATCCTGACAGCAGGATGCAAGTGCCTTTATGACATTACTCTTCTCTCCCCTCTCTCTCTTCACACTCCCAAATTCCATGTCACAACCGCCCCGATATGGTAGACATCTCCCGAGAGTGCTTTGCCCTCTCACTTCCCTCTTTTGCAGACATTATTTCATCAAACAAGGTCTCTGTCATCCACCTTGCCTAACTTTTATCCATCCTTAAGTATTCTCTTCTGTTTTCCCCTTCTCTGAGAAGCTTTCCTGACTTCTGCAGCCCATGTTTGATGGGAACATAGTAGACCAAGCATAGTTCTATCACAAAACATTTTCCTCGTATAATGCTCTGTGTGTCTTTTCTCTACAATAAAATTTCTTCTCCAATGAGTTCCTTAAGATCAGACATAGCATGGTATTTATTGTTGATTCATCAGTGATTAGCATAATGCCTTCTTTGGCAAATAGTAAGTGCTCGATAATTGTCTGCTGAAAGACAAATGAAAGAAGAAGTGGATGACTGTTGGATTAACAACCACTCCCTCCACCGGGCTTTGTTTGCAGAAACAAAAGCCCAACTTACGTGCCTCCTTTAAGTGCATAATCAATGCCATATTGATATGAAGTCAACATTGCTCAGACCATCAGGGGACAGCATTTGGGACTGAGGTTCCACAAACAATTCAGGAGCAGTACATAAGGAAGTGGTGAGTAGGCATTGATCATGGTCACTATAAAAAAAAATCTATTGTCCTTCATTTGACAACTTGACTCTTCTAATTCTTTCAATGGAATGTTTATTTTGAGCCATATTCCGGCTATAAGAAGGTAAATGGTCTTGTGCATGTATTTAGAGTTATAATGAAAGGAAATTGTGGTTTGAGAATTTAGAAGGAAGGTAAAGAGGACGGCAGAGTAGGAAGAGATGTTTCTTACAGTGCAACCCTGGGGGAGGGAAAGATCACTGAGGCAAGGTCATCTGGATGTTAGAACAATGATAACAATGAAAATGCAAATAATAATAGCTAAGAATTACCAGACACTTGGTTACGTGCTAGGCCTAGAACTAAGCACTTTAAATATGTTAACTCATTTAAACTTTTCATAACCCAGTGAAGTTTTGAAGCACAGGGAGGTTAAGTAACTCACCCCAAAGCTGCACAGAAAGAAAGAGGCAGAGCTAGGGTTTGAATCTGGGCAGGCTAACCGCAGACTCCAATTACTTCAGGCAGGGGACTGGAGAAAAGGGAGGTGCAGATGGAAATAGAGTATAGCACTCTGATGAGTATGACATGCTGTGACATAAGGTTTTAAGGGAGGAAGCTAAGGTTTTCCTTTGGGAAGGAAATGCAATGATTAGCTCTAGGTACATGGGATATCCCTCTTAGTTATAGTGAGTAAAGAAAACTAAATACAGTTTATCTAAACTTGGTTGTCTACCTTAACCATTTGCACTCTACATTTTCTTTAGGATCATCATGAAACTGAGAAGGTAGAAATTGATTCTATCTGCCTATATTCACTTCTCTGGTCCAATTATGTCACGTACCTATGTTTGTGTTATGTTCAGTGTAGTTAAACGGTACCTCTAAAACAATATCATAGCTTGCAATGTGGCATAATAAAACGTGTGTAGTTTTGAGTCAAAGGAGTTGGAGTCTCACATGTTGTAAGACTTTGGATAATTCAAATAACATCTTTGATTCTCTGATTCCATTTCTGTAAAGTGAAGAGTGCAATTTTAGCTCTCTCATGGGGCTGTTGATGAATATCAAATGGAATATTATATCTGCAAGCATTTTCTAAGCTTCACGGTGATGATGTAGAGTGTTATCCTAGGGTTTATCATTATTGTGTTCATTCACTATTCACTCAACACCTATTTACATAACTCCCACGGTGCACTGGCCCTGTAATGGGTGATGGGGATTCTACTGTGAACAAGTAAACCAGACCTCTGCTCCAGGGAGAACAAATATTCCCATGGGGTGTTAAAGAGGAGAAAGGCAATAAGCAAGTAAACAAATGTAATTATTTTAGAATCTGATAAATGCTATGAAAAATCAAAATATGAAGAGATTTTCAGTTGTTTTTGCTACACCATATTCCAACCACTAGTAGTGGCCTATTACAGAATAGTTAGTCTAATAAACTATGCTTTCTAGACATCCATTCCACAGTAGTATGAAATCCAGGGTGATTTGCTGCACTGTTGAGTGCCCATTGTAACTCCTGACACCTGGCACCTGGTAGGCACGTTGAACACATGCTTATTGAATGCTCCACTAAGTGCATGTCATTGGCTGATAATTTCCTGATGTCTTCTTGCAGTGAAATATTCATAAAAGAGTTATGGCCTTTGTAATTAAAACGTAACTTAGGCCTTCAATGAGTTCAACGTCTTGATTTTGGTGGAGGTAGCTTAGTACAGCAGTGTGAGGGAAAGCTCCTGAGTAAGACAGCCCAGGATTTACTCTCAGCTCAGACTAATTACCATGGCCAAGTTACTCAAACTCTTTGCATATTCATTTTCTCATCTATAGAATGGGGGTAGTAAAAATACCTTAATTCATAGGATTGTTGATAGCGTGATATGAACTAACGCAAAAAATACTTAGAATGATTCCAGAGTAGAGTAAACCTTCAATACATGTTGGCTACTATAGTTTTTCTTCCCTTCTTCCTTCTTTCCTTCCTTCTTTTCATAGATGGGAAAACTAACTCAATTTATTTTGCCATGAGTCAAAGCAAGTTAGTGGAAAAACAACTAGAAATCTGTTTGGTACTTTCATCTACTACAATTCAGAGCCATAGGCTCAGGTGACCCTCCGGGTATGATTATTTTTTCAAATGGATCAGGCTAGGGAGCAAGTAGACCTTCTTTCCCATATACAACTCAAAATGAAAGAACCTCTGGCAGCTATCTATTTCATGGATACTTTGGCTTCTGTCTTCATGCAAAGCTGTGCCACCCAAGTAGGGAGAAATGCTCTCTCTGCACAACAAGATGCCTGTATTGGGGACAAACAGGTAATACTTTGCTGTTCTGATTATTGTTAATAATCATAACAATTACCTTTTGTTGAAATTCTACCATATGCCAGGCCCTAGGCTAAGTAGTTATATATAGTATAATGTCTGATTCTCATAACAAATCTATGAAATAGTTATTATTAACCTCATTTTAAGGTTGAGAAAAAGCGATTTTGTAACTTGTTTAGTATCCCACAGGGAGTTTCTGGTCCATCTGATCTCAAAGCCCATGTGTTTTCCTCCAGAAAACATTATCACATAAGACGTTATCACAAAGACATAACCACATTCCTAAAATTATTACTGTGCCATGACCATGATCCATACAGAGCTTTCTAAAATTTAAAATGTGAAGGGCTTGCCACTCATAGGGGGCATATGGCTAATAAACAATATGAACACCTCCCAACACCTACACAGACCAAACCCTTTGCTTTGAGTAGGGGGCGGTGACTTCCCTGACTTAACACAGAAAGGGAAAATGAAGTTCTTCCTTTTAGAAGAAAACCTAGCTCAGTAACAGGCATTGGTGGTGAGCTTTCCCCAGCAGGGATTACTATGGCTTCCTGGCCATTTGGTAAATGAGACATCCATTAGACCCCAAGAGCTTGGAACTAGAGCCTGAGTAGCGGGTGCAGCAGCTAACACAGTGTAAATGTTTAAAGCTCTAATCAGACATTCAGTCATTGGCTTCATGTTTGCTTTTCCTTTTGATGAGGAAATATGTAATTCCTCAGGGGTGAATGTCAAATGTTCATAAATAGAGAAGCATCTGAAATATCTATGAGCAATACTTATTTATAGGAGTCATTTATCCAGAGTCTGTATGTGCCTTTGCAGCTCAGTATTTATCTGTGGCATTATCTATCACCACATAGCATCCATATATCCACACACTCTTTCTACTTATATGCATGGACTCTATGTCTCTAATTGTTTTTAAATCTCTAACTAGTGGGTACAGTAATTCACTTCCTGCCAGATGGCAGCACGTGCTTCTCCATGACTTTAATTCTACCCACCGTAAACCTATTCGTGAATCATTTGTCTGTCCATTCATAGTTTCTCCCCACATCAATCAGCAACCACATATGTTTCTATCTACAATATCTGGCCTAACCGATGTGGGGTTCTTTTCCTTACACAGTGCATTTTCTACATCCATCTTTTCACATTCTTCTTCATCTGACCCTTCCACGAATATCCACATGTATGTACATCCTCAGCACAACCAATAACTGTTATCTAATCTTGTGGCCAAAATGGTGCAAAGAACATTCGCTTTGGATTATGGAGATGTGAGTTCAGACCAAGTACCCAATTTTATGGCTGTGCCACTTTGGGCTAATTTCATGAACTATTTAAGTCTCCTTGTATGTAGAACCTCATTATAATACTAATCTTATAGTTTTGTTTTGTTTTGTTTTTTGGAGGGTAAATTATAAGTTACATGTTAGGACTATACATGCCGGTTCTCTGTGCAATAGACTTTCCCGAGAACTTACATAAGTAACATTTGCTAAGCAATTACTCTGTGTAGAGACTATAGTTTATATTCTTCAACTCACTTAATCTCCAAATAATTCTAAGAGATAGATACTGCTGTTATTCCATTTTCATAAAATGAGAAAACTGAATGCCATAGAGATTGGTAACTTGCATAAGAATATACAACTTTGAGAAGGAGGAACCAAGAATCCAACTCTCGTTTTTCTGAACCCAAAGTGCCAAATAAATTCTTTAATTGCTGTATCCTCAGCACCTATGACAGTGCCTGGCTCTGTTGATTCGACCTGAAGTCTATCAGCCACTGCTATCTTGGGAGTTGCATTATATTTATTTTTTGTGATATTTAATGACCATATAGTTGGTTTAACTATGTGAATAAACCTGCAAATGAATCCTTTAGAAATGGCCATTTCAAACACATCAGTCTCTTCTCAGGAATATTGATGGCATTATTAAGGACATTGATGAAGTTATAATAAAAAACAGCTAACATTTTTGATGTGCTCATTATATGCCAGCACACAATACTGAAGACTCAGTATATATTATCTTGTTTGATCCTTACAACAACTCTATGAAGTAGATAACATTGTTACCCCAATTGTATAAATGGGGAAACTAGGTAACAGAAAAGTTTAAGTAACTTGGCGAAAATCACACTGATAGTAACTGTTTAAGCCAGGGTTTGAACCCTGGTATTCTATCTTCAAAGTCTCCTTAGAGTTGAGCTAGTTACTAAACCTCTTTAAGTTTCATCTAAGGTGTTAATATAATGGGGATAATAATATTACATAACTCAAAAGGTTATGGAAATTAAATGAGATACTGTGTTCTCGAGACAGTCCTTGGAACATTGAAGGGTGAGATCAAAACAGATCAATCATTACCATTAGTAGCTGCTAGATTTCAAACTTCCTGAGGAAGATAGCATATGTGGTTCACTTTTATTTCCCTCACAGCACCCAGACAGTGTGTTGTTGCCTCTGGTTGGTTCACAATAGAAGCCTTTGAATGAAACTGACAGAGAATATATACCTTCCATGGAGATCAAAATCCCCCAGGAGGCATTAGGAGCAATGGCCTTCAGGAGTGCCTAGGGGCTTGAGGAAAGATAGGGTTACTTCTTAAGTCCCCTTCCATCCATGCAATAAAATCAAGGAACCCCTACAATCCTCACTCTTAAGAATGCCTATCTCATAATTCTACTGAACTCCTATCTCTTATGATTCTACTGACTTCCCAAAGGGCAGGAGCAAGACTGACACAGCTTCCCACCTCCCACTGCCCCGTCTGAGCTGGCTAGAGTGACAGGAACAGCCAAATGTCAAGGAATAGGTAATCAAGGAGCCTCTTAATCAAGCTCTTCCATCTCATTATTGCCTCCTGCACACAAGAGACACAAGCAGAGCATAGATTTACCTGTGGCAGGTAGCGGGCCTACTAACATGTTCAGAAGCACAGAAGCGTGTGTTCATCCGGACACGTGTATGTCTACATGCGCATACATAAGCACACATTCATAGAGGAAAAGAAAGATCAATGACGACAGAGACTACTAAAAGTCAAGCTCCCGGGGCTTGGTTGTTGAATAGCAAACCCTGCAGCAGAACCAGGTACCAAGGCGTATTTGTAGTCATGATGTTCCAGCATGCCTGGATGGCAGTGTAAAACATTTATAAATCAGACCCTAATGAACAGCCTCTGTGCTTTATGACTGCATTTAACTCTTTCTCACTTCTCAGCTGGTAGGAAACAGGAATAAGTAAAAAATATTCTAGGAAAGAAAGAGGAAACCCATACTCCTAACCGTTTTACTTGCAAAAAGGGAATGAAGGGAGAGTGGCTATGTTGCTGCAGTTGTGACAGTTAATGATAATAATGATCACAGGGCATGGAGAACTCAACTTGTGCTGGGCCCTGAGCTCAGAGCTATATATGCATCTTCTATAGTTCTACAAACATGGTACAGGGGTGAGTTTCATTGTTCCCCCTGTGGGAGATCAAAATTTGGCCACCCTGAAATATATCTCTTTACCTTGATTGTTTTCTCTGAAGGACATTTGACCTCCCCCACTAACTGCCTAAAGAATTTGACATGGTGGCTCCTTCCTGGAACAGATCTTCCATCTGATGGCTGTAATATAATGTAAAATAGATGTTACAATAGGAAAGGCACCAACAAGCCCATCTTATCAGAAATTCTGTCTCTCTGGCCACATTCTCTGGATGGCCCTGCGAGGAGTTGCCAGACAATCATTTACATTTATAAGGGAAATCTCCATTTGTAAAGGTATCTCCCTCTCTGTCTTGGGAAGAGAGGGGATGACCTCATTTCTAGAAACTTATCAATGTGGAAGGTGAGGTCTTAAATCTGCATAATAACTTTACCCTTGTTTACAGTGCTTTAGTGGTAATCTCCTGTAACTGACACCCCCCACCCCCAACATCCTCCTTTGTCTTTAGAAGAAGATGGTATTTAAGATGAGAATTTCTGCTATTGTGTTGAGAAAAGCAGTGTCCCTGCTTTCTCCCATGTATACATGTTATTAAACTTGGTATTATTTTCTCCTGCTAACCTGTCTTGTTGATTATTTGGCCAGCCAGAAGAACCTTAAGGGAAAGGGCAGAGGGAGATTCTCCCTCTCCCCCGACACCCCTTTAAGGATACAAAACTGAGGTTCAGAAAGGCTTCGTAATTTGCCCAAAGTCCACAGTTGATGAATAACAAAGCTAGGTCTGTAGGGGTAGGGCTTTGGGACGCTCAGTCTCCAAATCAATCATTAAGGTATAGCAAAAAGACCAGACCTAGGAAAAATCAGAAGCAGATACAGGGTCGCATTCCACTAGTTTCCACTCCAGATTTAATCCTCTCCTGATGATCCTGGGTGGAAGGCTTCATCATCTCATTTTACAAACAGCAAAACTGAGCTGAGAGTGTCTACAACTCCTTCAAGGTCACATCTGCTAAGTGCTGGAGATGGAGTTTAGAATCAAGTGTGTCTGACTCCAAAGCCCTATCAGCCCTGGAACTTCAAGCTGATGATGATGTGAGTGAGTTTTCTTCCATACTCGCATCCATGCCTCCGGATGCTCCCCACCACACATGCATCCTTCTTGTATATTTCCTGCCAGGTGCCCTGTCCCTTCATAGCTTCTAAGGTGACTTTTTCCAAACCTGGGATGGCTGGCCGAGCCTCCCAGGACAAATCTTATGTTCTTCACAGGACAGAGCCTGTCTAGATAGCAGAGTAGTTTACCAAAACCAGAAAGCTTTGCTAGTAGCAATGATTGAACCCTAAGGATTGCATCCCCAGTAGTCTGACTTTACGACATAGTAGCTGTTATGGGAGGTGGATTTTAGGGGAAGGAGCTAAGGTCACTCTCACCTTAACACTATGTCTGTGTGAGGACATCTCTCTTTTATAAAAGGAGAGATTTGCCTTTAACTCGAAGTCCCTGTCCTGTTCATTTTGTACTCTAGTATCTGGCAAACTAATGCTCAATTAGTGCCCATGAATGTTCTTTGTATGAGTGGGACTGTCTGGGCCACCACTGCCCGTAAAGGACCTTGCCTGGGGTGTGGCCAGGCTGTTCCAGGCATCCATGGTGAGGGGCAGAAACATCCATCCATGGATTTGTCAAAGCTAGACCCGTGTATTAGCTCTTCTGAGAAACATTCTCTAATGTAATCGTTAGGGTTAACTCCTCCCTCCTCCCTGTGCCTTAGAACTTGCCTTCACTAATAATCAAGCAGCACAGCAAAACGGGAAAGAGATGAGCTTTGGCAGCAGCTGGACCTAGTTTTGAGTCTGTTCTACCACTTGGAAGCTGTGTGACCTTAAGAAAGATAACTAACATCTCTGAGGTTCTGATTCTTCTCTATAAAATGAGGTTAACGTTACTTAACTTTCAGTATTGTTTAAAAAATTGAGGATAATACACCTGAGGAGCTAGCCTGATAAGGGAGATACACAGGTCTGATATCTGGCACGAGGTAGTCTTTCAGCCTATCGTGAACCACTTTATTTCACGCACACACACACACACTCTCTCTCTCCATCCCCAGGCACTCAGAGTCCCCCTACCCTACGCAAATTTCCCTTTTCTCCATGGCTCCTACCACCTTCCTACATACCATAGATTTTACTGATGTTTGTTATGTAGCCTGTCCCTGTCACCCCACTCCCACCTGAGAATGGAAACTCTTAGAGAGCAGGAGGGCTTGTCTCCTTGTTTACTGTCACAGCCCAAGGCCCTAGAACAGTGTTCTGCACATAGTAGGCTCTAAATGAATGAGTGATTGAATATTACTGCACTGTAGTTTAGTCAGTGTCCCCTCCCCCTAGACACACACACACACACACACACACATACACACACACACCTGCATGCCCACAGGCTTTGAACTGAGAACTCCTTGAGGTCAGAATCTGTTTCGCATTTGTCTCCGGCCACAGGATTTAGCATAGCACCTGGCAAAGCCTTAAAGGACCAGTGGTTTGGGCTGGTAAACTTTCTCCCAAGGATGTTCTCCAGGGCCCCATCCCAATGAGTTTCAAGTGCCTCTGTTAAATCTGATTTGTTCAATACTTTTCTGTACTCTAGTGTTTCCTTCTGAGCAATTATTTCTCCATTTTCATTCTGAGTTTTTGCTATTTTTCCTTGTTATACTCTCATCTACCACTCAACAACATGTCTCCCTCTGGGGTTTTATATTGAAATCTGTGCTACAGATATCGTATCACCAGCATGGGCTTCTACAATACTTGCCAAAGCAGTATCAGGGGAGCCCAGCCTCTGTATAGTGCCTATAATGTGTTACTTGGGCGAAGAAGGGCAACTGGAACTGGAACGACTATTCTGGAAGAAAAGAAATATTCTGGCTAGGGCTCATAATAAAGGCAAGAGCCCAAGACCATAGGGCCAGAAAAACATTTGTGAAAGAGGAGAGTCCACTGTGGGATGTGGTAAGGAAGTTGTGAAATAAAGAGCAAGCTGGATAGAAATAAATGAAGAAAGGGATTCTGGATTGAATCGAGTATGTTCACTTATTACTTCAATCAATACTTATTGAGTACTTTCTATATATCAGCTGCCATTCTGGGCGCCAGGGATATCCTGATGAGATGGACATAGTCCCTGCTCTGTTACTTCTTAGAGCCTAGCAGGGGGTCAGGTATGGATGAAATACGCACAGAAGTATATAAAGAATAGTTGATGAGTACTGTAAGTGTGTGACAGGAGGTTCTGATCTATCTGGAAGGGTCAGGAAAGGCCTCCTCAAAGAGGCTACTTTTGAGTTGAGATTCAAAGATGGAAAACAGTTAACTAGGCAAAGGAAGGTGAGGAGGGTTGAAGGGTACACCAAGTAGAGGGGATAACACGTGCAGAGCCACTGTTTCAGGAGAGAACATGTAAGAGGAAATGAAAGGAGGCTAAATGGCCTGGGCAAAGATGTAAGGAGATTGGCTTGAGAAGAGGCTAGAGAGATGGGTAGGGATCCCACATTGAAGAGAAACAAAAGCCACAGAAAGGATTATGGTTTTTACCTTAAGAAGGATGGGAGGCCATTAGAGTTAGAGGGATTTAAAACAAAGATATGACTACATTTACATTTTTAAGTTCACACTGATTAATATGAAGGAATGGTCTGGAAGAAATAAATAGTAGAAACAGGAAGCCCAGTTGGACAGTAACTGCAGGAGTCCAAATAAGAGATTATGACGGTTTGGACTAGCATGCTGGCCATGGGTGGAGGAGGAATTGGGGTATATTTGAGAGGTATTGAAAATATAAAATGGACAGGAATTGGTAATAGATACAATGTGGTAGGTGATGGAAGTTTCCAGCATGGTTTCTGGGTTTCTGGATTGTGCAGCTAGATGGCTCAGGGTATCACCCACTGGGATACAGGGCCACTGGGTGAGGACCAGGTGGGTATAGAGGAGAGCACATGGGAGCTTGGGTACAAACCTTGACTTCATAACTCTCTAGTCATGAAAATTTCTACCATTAGTTTCACTTTTCAGAGCTCATTTTCCTCATTTGCAAAGTGAGGATAATAATGCCTAGTCCATAGAGTTGTAAGAATAAGATGAGATAAAAAACATAAAGTGTACAATGCAGTGCTGTCTCTAAGCTTGTATTCCAGACAATAGTGGTTGCTGCATTACTAACTTCATGATCTCAAGCCTGGCAATTAACCTCTTTTCTCATCTGTGGAACGGAAATAATAATGGTGGCTACCTTGGATGTTGCAGTGAAGGACAATGCATAAACAGCACCTGCCCCAGAGTGGGTGCTCAGTACACATTATTTATAATATTAAAGTTCCAGAAATGTACCCATTTTCTATTTGTCTGAAAGATAGGTAATATAAATTAACCACGAATAAAAATTAAGACATTTGCCTGTTTTTGTTAGTGTGTATCTTTGCTAGAGTTGTCTTTTAGATTTAGAACTCCACTTTCTAATCCATAAAATGGAGATAAAGTTTGTTTCCACTTTATCTCCCAGTAACGGAGGAGAAGGTCATTGAAGAAAGGACCCCAGGCACGTGGGGAGGTTTGTGCTGTGAAGAGTAAAACAGATCATTGCTTCTAAGCACACTCACAGAAAGAAGGCATTCTCCTTCAAAACACTCAAAGATAGCATCTCAGCCTCCAGGGAGCCAGGAATAGAAAAGCCAAGAGATAATGAAAGAGAGAGGGAAGTGGACAAAGACACAGCCTGGAGTTAACTGTGAAAGACAGTCTGCCTGCCTGCGGTCCACCCCTAAGCAGCAGTGTCAAGTCAGGGCCCATCAACGCTGATGAGAAATCAGATATGGGCACTGTGAGAGGGTACATTCCAAGGAGTAATTTATCTCTGGAGGCTGAACCTACATAATGCCCTTACTAATCTTGGGGTCCTGGGTTATGAAGCCTGCCATCGGGGATGAGTTATATTTTCAATAAGTCATTCCAGCTAATCAGGCCCTCTCACCATGAGCTGCTAGAGAAGAGACAGGATGAACTACTCCGCAGTTTCTGAGCAGGGGTCCCAGAAGAAGAGACACTTGGCAAGGGCCTCCTGCCCTAAATGGGCGCTGCCACCTCCCCTCCCCTTGGCAATGGGCACAGAGGGAAACACAGACTGTGCAAGCACAGGAAGATGACGGGATCTGTGTTTGATAAGGTTATGATTAAATCAAGGTTTTTGCTCTAATTACACTGCATTTAAATAAATGCAGCCTAGTAAGTAATTGTAATTGATGTGCAATTAAACATGTATTTATATCACCATTGCCTTTCCTGGTGCAGCTGTCTATTCCTGCTTCTCATTGTGGCTGGGGCTACTGAAATCTGCCTGACGCTTGGTAGGAGGGAGCCCCACTTCTCTCACATAGGTGCCTGGTCTCAGTGGCACAGCAGGAGCTCTGTGGACAGAGGAAGCGATAGTTGGGCTGCTTCATCCCCTGACTCTTTTGAAAGTGAATTGAGAAGACCTGCATATACTATCCAGGCCCCGGAACAAAAGAGGCGCTCTTAGAACTGCCACACCATTCATGAATAAATGGTCTTCTGGATCTCCTTGGCTTGAATCTTGAGCTCCTTCAGTCTTTTATTAATCAGATTTGTTTAGGCCTCAGTGCCTGGCACTGTGTCTTACACATAATAACTACCCAATAAATACGTTAGGGAACAATCTTTAAACATTATGGTGAAATTGTCCACTGGTTTATATAATTCATTCTTCTTAAATCTAAATAGAGCTATCACCATGTGAAGAGATTGACTTTATTGCTGAATTTAAGATTTAGATCTTGACCTTTTATTGAGCAAATGAGTGAAGATGACACAGTAACAGTGATATTCTGCCCCATTTCTCCCTACTTTGTGTGTTCATAACCTTTGGGTGGAAGACACACTTTTTATCTTCTGTGTGTGCTGGAGGTGCCATTAAACATGGACACAGTTTGGGAGGGGCAGTGGCAAATCACAGCTAAGTAAAATATTACAAAGTGTTCGTGGACCCAATTCCAACATGTGTGTGGAAGCCTCCCCACACCAATAAGCAATTCTCGGACACCAGCAGGGTCCGAGAATTCAACTCAATTCTGACACCGTCTACCCAGAGATAGCATCAGTTTCCCCAGGTTAAGGGTTCAGTCCTATAAGACTGCCCTCCTCCCCCCACTTCAGATGCTAGTTGCAAGCCCAGGCTGTCACCAGTGCTTCTGATCAACAGGCCACAGATCAGAGTTTCCCAGGACTCCCTCCTCAGGTTTGATTAATTTGCTAGAATGGCTCACAGAACTCAAGAAAACCTGTTTACTCACAAGAGTACTGATTTATTACAAAGGATACGAATCAATAGCCAGACGAAGATTAATATAGAGAGCCAGGTCCCGAACAAAGGAGTTTCTGTCCTCGTGGAGCTTGGGGCCCAGCAAGGTGGCACGTGGAAGTCAACAAGGTGTCCTTTTGGGTTTTTACAGAGGCTTCACTACGTAGTCTTGATTGACTAACTCATTGGCCATAGGCAATGGATTCAACATCAAGACTCTGGCCCCACTCCAGAGGCCCAGGGATGGGACTGAAAGTTCCAACCCTATAAAAACATGGTTGGCTCCGTTGGTGCTTTCCAAAAGTCACCTCATTAACATAACAAAAGATACATTTATCACTGTCAACACTTAGGAAATTCCAAGGGTTTTGGGAACTGTAAGCCAGGAACTATGAATGAAGACCAAATATATATGAGAAATATGTTTTGGTCATCTCAATGACTGAATATATATCTCTTATAAATCACAATATTGCAGATATCATGGGATTCATCAAAAGACAGTGAAGACAATCTTTAAGATGCTAAGTGGAAAGTCTGTGAGAATTTTTAGGTGATTTAGCTATATGAAAGACAAGACCCAAATATTGCAAGATGGAGAAAGAGGAATAGGTAAGAGATTGTGTGGAAATGCAAGCTCTATTTATATTTCAGTGAACATTTATCAATGGTAGCGGCTAGAATAAATCATAAGGCTAAAGAAGATATGCCCTCAGGATGTTCATAGTCTAAGCTACATGAAGGTAGAAAAACAGCTCAGGCAAAGGATTAAAACAATGGAAATATAAAAGAATGTTGGGTGCATTACTGCTGAGCTCCAAGTTGACTGTTTATTTGGGACCTAGAGGAATATCATAGACCTTTGGCTTCATTCCCCAGCAGTGATGGAACACATCTCAGTCGGGCCTCTCTTCACCCATCAGAGTGCTAATTAAGGGGCCAGAGAAATACCACCGTCCACCTCATCTGTTTTTGTTCTCATGCTAAAAGGACATCATGTGTCTCCCTGACAGCTAGTCATTACGGGAGCGTATAGGCACCCTCAGCTTCTGCCAGGGACAGCTAAGCCCCCTTAAGATCCCAAACAGAGCTCTGAGCCACACTGGTGCTCAGAAGAGGTGCACAGTGTCACCAGCTAAGATGGCTGGTGCAGGTGTTAGACTCCCAAAGGAATGTAGTGAGACAAGCCTCAATGGGGTAGAAGAGAAAAGTGGGGAGGAGGGAAACACAGCCAGCCTTGTGTTATTGCCACTCTCTGAGTTCAGTTTCAGATCTAAGGCACTTGGAAGGTGCAAAGTGGTTTTCAGCATATTAAAAAAAATTGCCGCACTTTCCACTTCCTTAGCTCTTCGTGGTTACCAGGCACTTCTCTATGCAACGTTTTATCTGACCTTTATCCTATGGCAGGAATTATTATCTCTATGTGACCAATTTAAAAAACTGAGCCCAGAGAGGTTAAGAAATTCTTCAAGGTCAGAGGACTGTGTAAATGACAGGGTTGGGAGTAAAACCCAGGTTTTCAGATTTCTAGTCCAATGTTCTTTAAAAGCCAGTCAAGTAAATGGGCACAAGGGATCTTTTGGGGATGATGGAAACGTTTTAAAACTGGATGTAGTGATGGTTGCACAACTCCGTAAAGTTTCTAGAAATCGTCGTACACTTAAAACAGGTGAACTTTATGGTATGTAAATTATACTTCAATCAGCTCTTAAAAAATAAATGCAGCCAAGTGTAGTAAGCAGAGTGGGGGCTTTGGTCTCATTATATCATGGTCCAGATCCTGATTCCAGCTCTTATGTCCTGAGCAACCTTGGACTAGCTCCTTAATTTCTTTAAACATCTATTTCTTTATCTCTAAAATTGGAATAATATTATCCACTTCTCAAGATTGCTGTGAGGCTCTGGCACTAAAACAATAACAGCTAATTTTATTTCTATTATCTCTGATGCCTAGGAATCGTGATATAAAAAATAAGGTAATTAGTTCTTCACTGCTTGCTTAACCACTAATACTTATTTGTGTCAAGGCTGAACTGATGTGAGCATCAGGCTTATGATATTGTTCAGGCCAAAGCCACAAATCAGTGCTTTTAATTAGCATTCAACTAGCAAACAATAGTGGCTCAACATACCAAGGGCATATACATCCTCACCTTCTCTTAAATTGTTGGTTCTCAAACTTGACCACTCGTTGGGATCATCTGGGGTGTTGCAGGACTACTGGCCTCACCTCTCACCTCAGAGACTCTTACTTAAATAGCATAGAGTGTAGCCTGGGCTTTGGGATTTTTGAAATCTCCCCACATGATTCTAATTGCAGCAAAGTTAGAGAACCACAACTCATTGGCTTGCAACTCTTGACTACAATATGATCCACTTGAGGAGCTTAAAACACCCAAGCCTGAGCTTCACGCCCAGAGATCCTGATTTAATTGGTCCAGGGTGGGATGTGGACATCTGTGTGTGTTAAAAGTTCCCCATGTGATTTTAATGTTCATCTCAGACTGAGAAGCACTGCTTCAAACCTTCTCAAGCAAGATGCCTTATGCGTAGGGGATCTACTCCATAGCATCCCACCTCATTCCTCTCCTGCTTCCAGAAAAAGAGTTCACAGGATGGTATGGTGGGCACTGCCTATGACCCATTGGATGTTGACCACAGATCACAGGCCTGCTGCATTGAAGCAAGGCCTGGGGTATTTAGAACTCTCAGGAATGTAGGAGGGATATTATTAAGGAGGATAACCGATGCCAACGTAAAAAGGGCTTTGGCAGAGTACCTAAGTGTTCTTCAATTCACATGGTCTACATGGTGCATGGAGGTTGGAGGCGGATCAGAATAGAGTTTCCAGGTAGCGGAGAAGTCATGAGGTGCTTCAGGATTCTCTCAGGAAAAGATTGACCACCCATTCATTCATTCAACAAATGTCTATGGAGTCACTCCACTGTAGTAAATTCTGTGACTATGGTGAGCAAGATAGACATGGCAGCCTTTTCAGAACTCAACAGTAAAAAATAAAAACCTACCATTGCTTCAGGCAATGACTGAAGCACTAAAATGACTCTGAGCTTACCACCATCTCCCTTCTCCTATATTAAACCCAAATCTCTATCAGCCACCCAGCTGTTCTTCCAAAATGGCTCCTGCATCCCCCATACATGACTGCTCGTCACAGACCACACTGCTCACATCCCCATGCCTTCCTGATTCACGTTCAGGTTGATGTTCTGCCTTTCTTTCCTGGTTCTGCCCCTACCCAGACCCAGATTCTTTCTTTATCAAGCCTCTTTATCACTCTAGAGACACTGAGGATAGAAGAATCTGGGGGATTCCATGAGTCAAGTGGAACTAAGAGGGGCAGATTCAGTTAGAAAAACTTGCTCTTATAAAGGGGTTTTCAGAAAATTCTAGGAAGACAAAATTTCACTCACTGAACAGGTTCAGTATGTATCTGATCACTTCAACCACATGTCCAGTGTTTGATGCACAGGGCAGAAGAGTGATGTCCTGTCCTTGACTGGGTCATGGACCTTTCTGTCTTCACTGTTTGCTCCCACCAGAGTCATTTGTGGCCCCTTCCTACAGGGTTCGGTGGGCAGAGTAAGCTGGTCCTGGTAGACCTAGCCGTGAGATAGGATCAGCACCTGCCCCAAGTCCTGGTGATTTGTATTCTCAGGAACAAGAGAACTCACAGGTCCAGCTCTCAATTTTCTCTCTGGACTTTATATCTGCACTCCTTTCTTCCACTTCTTGCCCTCTTTCCCAAAATAGTAGATGAGGGTGATGCTATCAGGAAAGCATTTAGAAGGATAAGAGTGGGTGATCCTTCCACTGCTGTGATTGTGACATCACTCACCCTTAATCAGATGGCCTAAAATACTTTATAAATCTAGTCCATTCAACAATTGATCAAAAAGCTCCTCCAAATACATTTTAGAGGTGATGTCAGAGAACTATTATTTATTTTCTACAGCCTAGTTCCCTTATCAATAAAACAGACATGGCAATAAGTAATGAGATAAGGTGCTTCACATGGTATCTAGTTAATATACAGGCATATCTCGGAGATACTGCGGGTTCACTGCAATAAAGTGAATATCACAAGAAAGCAAGTCACATGAAGTTTTTGGTTTCCCAGTGCATATATAAGTTATGCTTACACTCTACTGTAGTCTATAAAGTGAGTAATAGCAATATGTCTAAAAAAACAATGTATATACCTTAATTAAAAAATGCTTTATTACTAAAAAATGCTAACCATCATCCAAGCCTTCAGCGAGTTGTAATCTTTTTGCTGGTGGAGAGTCTTCCAAAAAACACAGTATCTGTGAAGCACAATAAAGCGAAGTGCAATAAAATGCAGTATGCTTCCAAATGTTAGCTATTATTATTAATGTTGCTGGTGACCAGAAGAAAATTATTGTGTAATTTTTTTAAGTTTTTGGAATGATCACATGATATGAAGAGTAATTAATGACTGCTTACCATGTGGTATGTATAATTTATGCACTTTACTTATATTATCTCATTTAAGACTTACAACAATATATCAGACAGGTACTCTTACCATTCCCACTTTATAGTGGAGGGAAATGACCACAGAGCATTCAAGCAACCATACCAATAATTGTTCTCCGTGTTAACAAAAATTTTTGGCAAATTCCAGAGGACATGAGAGAGAGAAAAAAGATGAGTTTTGAAGGAGAAAGAATAACCTGAAACAGGAGAAAACAAAACAGAGAGAGGCAACATGGCAGGTAGGCTACGTGTGGTGTGAGGGCAACTAGGTACTCAGTTCTTTGGTAAAGTTCATTTAAGTTCGATTCACAAAAATGACATGCGATAGGTGTTGTAGGACATGAGTGAAAAATACAATGGGGAAGGGAGTGGAAGTGACAAAGAAAAGATGGGGAAGTCAAATAAGGCAATGAACACGTTCTCTGCATATTGGTAATTCCTCCAACATTTAATCCATGCCATGTACAGACACTATTTAATAAAATAATGGATGAAGGAATGAATAAGTAATGTCCATAGCCTAAGGCAGCAAGTATGGTGACATCTTGATACTTCCCAAGCCTTGAAAATGACTGTCCTTTTGAATCTAGTTACCACTATATTTCAGCCCGTGCTAAATAGGTGTTTTACCCTTGGGATACAGCTGAACAAATTCTTCTTATCATTCCCATTGGACACAATTGAGTTGAGAGACACTGAGCATCACGCCAGCACGTAGGTGGATAAGTTTATGCTATGAAAACCACAAAGCAATAGCATTGAGGTCTCCAAGGCCAAAATGATTGGCTGGAGAAGCAATGGGAAGAGTAGCAAATCCTTCTTTATTTTTAAAACTGTAAAAAGATTGAAAAGAGCAGCTCCTTCCATGACCTCCCATTAAAATCAAAGCACATCATGGACAGAGGCCCTACTCTCTCCATTTCTGAGGCAAGCGTGGTGCTGCTTCCCTCCTAGGATGAGGATTTGCCCTCAGAGCTAATAGGAATGGCCCCAAAAGTTCCTAGAGGCTAAGCCTGGTATAACCCGTGCCATTTCTGTCACTTTCAGAACGTGGGGATGAAATGGCCAGGGCCGTTTCTTTCTCCATTCCTGACATGATGCCTTTTTCATCTATTAAAAGGTTTATCAGGATTTCAGCAACGTTATTCTCATGTGACTTGCTGTTCTGATTCTTTCCTTGTGGTTTGCATAAGATTGCAAAAATAAGAATAATAATAATTGGAAAGTACCATTTTATTTTCACAACTCCTTGCTGCACTTATCTAATGCCCTCAGATTCAGTGGCTGCCAGCAATTCTGATTTGAATTCCCCAGCCCCATCTCGATTTGTGTGCAATTGTTCTAGTGGAGGGGATGGCTACTTCTTATGCAGAATGTATTCTCAATGTGCATGGCGTCTTGGATGCTTCAGCAGCCAGGAGCCCTGCTTCTCGGAGACTTTTCCTAGGGCCTTGTGATTTTTTGAGGCAAAGGAGAGAAATCTGCATAAATTGGAACCATGCAACACTAAAATGTGCTGTAAGTTAGACTCATTTAAAATTTTACACCAGTAATCTTCCCTCAATGTCCTTCAGAACTGGCAGTGGTAAAGTAAGGCATTCCCAGATTAGCTTCCAATGAGAAAGCTCCCCTCACTGGATAATGAGCAGCACTGCATATTCAATAAGTGTCCAGCTCTAGATCCAGAGTATCCATACTCAAAATCTAGCTCAGCCATTTACCAGCTTTATAATTTTAGGCAGGTTGCTTACTCCAGCAGATTTTAGTTTCCTCATCAGTAGGGCCGCAAAGATTAAGGGAGTAATATTTGTAAAGCACCTAAAATACTGCCTAGAATATGAAAAGTTCTCCAGAAATGTTGGCTTTTATTAATATTACCACAGTCTGCTTGTTCATTGTGGATATTTCTACAGCTACCATCAAAGGCTAAAGGATAAAGATAGTCATGACATCAATCCCAAATTTCTCCCATGGAAATTTAATCTAGTGGCTTTCTCACTACCTTCCCACCATGGATCCTCAGTTTGAGCCCAAACAATGTCTATTGAAAAGATCAGCTTTTATTGTTGTCTATTTAATATAGGATGATCGATTCTCAGGGAATACATTCTAAAGAGGTAAGTTACAACTACTTGAATGAGTGAGACCATGCCTGCAATATTACATCCAGTTCTGGGGATGACATATTAAAAGGGGTGTAGATAATCAAAGATATGGATTAAGATTACAAGGGGACTTGATATCAAATAATAAAAGGGATGAGCATGAAATATCATGTCTTAATTTTAAAAAAAAATGGGGGAACTATGATAGCTACAGTCTCATTGATTGATTCATTTATTCCTTTTTTCAAAAATAACTTTTTGAGACAGAACTTCCAATATGGCTGAGTTTATATCTCAGCAAATTCTTTCTCCAAAAATCAGCTATAAAACTGGACAAAATTGTTTAAAAAAATTGCAAGGCTTTGGAAATAAACCAAATGTATGCATCAAGTTGAGAAGCAGTTATTCATGAAAAAATACTGAATTTCAGGCGAGAAATTTAGAAGTCTGTGGCGTTCTTGCCTTAGGCTGCTCCCATCCCCTAACCCCCACTCAATTGACATGATAGGTCTACCAGAGTGGGCTAGTTTGTGAAAACCAGAAGCTTCACTGATGGAGAGCATTGACTTTATTTGCAGCAAGCAGAAAAAAAAATACCCCACACTAACACCATTGTCAGTAATAATAGCTATCCCAGTCACGAACGAATTAAAGACCAGTTGCTCAGTTAGTCTGATGTAAAGACCTAGTTGGGCTAAGTGATAAAGTTGCAGAATGGCCAGAAATGGAGCAGAAAAATCTGGGAAATGACACAGCATTGGGGAGCCTTGATAACATTTCCACATGCCCCAGCTGACTAGAAAGCTATGCACACATACAAAGCAGACCAAAGAGAATCTAAGTTATCCACATACCATTGTCTGACTCTGTCTTCACACATGTGCTATAGGACCTACAGAAAAGAAAATCTGGAACTGGCTTAAAAACTGTATGAATTTGAATGTGTTCACCAACCTATACACAGATCCATTGGCAGAGGGTAGAGACTTATTGGATTGAGGTTTTTAAGCACAGCGTTTCAAACAGCATTGTTTGATCACTGAGTTAGGCAAAATAGTGTAACCCCTAGGAAGCCAGGCATACAATAAAAACAAAAATTAATAAAAAAAAAATTAAGCAGAAACAACAGCAGTCACATACTACAGGGAAAAGAGATTCCATAGATTTATTCAAAGCAAGTTACTAAAAACATAAAACAAAGCAAAATTTAAAAACAAAACAAAGACTATAAAAACAAAACTCCTTGCATAGGTAGGACATATCAGAATTCAGAGTTACTACAATTCATTATCTCAAATATTCCACTTTCAACAAAAATTATAAGACTTGCAAAAAAAACAGGAAATTGTGACACATACTCAGAAAATTTTTAAAAATCAGTCAATAGAGACTGTTTTTGCATGGGCCCATATTTTGGACTTAGCAGACAAAGATTTCAAAGTAGGTATTATAAATATGTTCAAAGGACTAAAGGAAACAATGTTTAAAGAATTAAATGAAAATATGATGACAGTGAATCAACAAATAAAGAATCTCAACAAAGCAACAGAAATTTTTAAAGAGTCAAATGTAAATTCAGGAGCTGAAAAATGTAATAACTGCCCACATGGCAAGAAATTGTGGATGACCCCTAGGAACTGCAGATCTGAAGTGGCCCTTGGCAGATACCTAACAAGTAAATGGAGACTACTTTCCTACAGCCACAATACAATGAATTCTGCCAAACTCGAGGGAGCTTGGAAACGATGCTTCCTCAGTCAAGCCTCTGAAGGGGCTGCACTCCTGGCTAGCACTCGGATTATAGCATGGTAAACTCCTAGAACAGAGCACCCAGATAAACTATGCCCAAACTACTGAAGCACAGAAATTGTGAGATGACAAATAAGTTTCATATTAAGCCACTAATTTGGTGATAATTTGCTACACAGTATAGAGAAACAATACAGCCACAAAGTCAATTTTCTTTCCACAACACAATTGCAGACTTGGCCATAGAAGCATATACAGATCTTCCTTGACTTACAATGGGGTTACAGCCCAATAAAACCATCGTAAGCTGAAAATATCCTAAGTTGAAAATGTATTTAATATGCCTAACATATCAAACATCATAGTTTAGCCTACCCCATCTTAAATGTGCTCAGAACACTTACATTAGCCTACAGTTAGTCAAAATCATTTAAGGCAAAGCTTATCTTATAATAAAGTATTGAATATCTCATGTAATCTATTGAATACTGTACTGAAAGTAAAAACAGAATGGTTGTGTGGGTACCGAAGGGTTGTAAGTGTATGGGCTCTTTAACCTCATAATGGCATGGCTGCCTGGGAGCTGTGGCTCACTGCCACTGACCAGCATAAAAGAGTATTGTACCACATATTGCTAGCTCAGGAAAGACAAAAATTCAAAATTCAAAGTATGGTTTCTATTGAAAGCATATCACTTTCGCACCATCGTAAGGTCAAAAAATTGTAAGTTGAACCATCGTAAGTTGGGGACCATCTGTACAGCTTTGTTAAGGACTCAAGCCTTCCACAAAGGAAACAAGAAAGGCCCACTTAATCTTGTAGTATTGGCAAAAATGTCTGCTGACTGTGGATGTTCAGCACAACCAGAGATGCACACAGGCTAGAGCAACACAATAAGATATGTAAAAAAGCCATTTTATTCAATGCAACCTCATTAATCATTGTTGCCTGTTTACAAATCATTGTCACTTTGTCTACATAAATAAATTATTTTGCCTGTCAAAAAATATAATAACTAAAATGAAATCTTCATTAAAGGAACACAGCAGAATTGAGATGTCAGAGGGAGGAATCAGTAAGCTTAAAGATAGATCAATAGAAATTATACAATCAGAAGAACAGAGAAGTACAAGTAATGGTGAATAAAAAACTGAAAATCAGAGGGTACCTATACACACATCATAGGAGTCCCAGGAGAGAGTAGGGAGAAAGGCCAGAAAAAGATATTTGAAAGAATAATGGACAAAAACTTCCCAAATTTGATGAAAAATATAATCTATAAATCAAAAAAGTTCAACAAATTCCAAGTAGAATAAACACAAAGAGATCCATAATGAGACACATTGTACCCAAACTGTTCATAGCCAAAGAGAATGTCTCCTCATACACAGACAAAAAGAAATTAAAACCAGCAGCTGACTTCTTAGGAGAAACATGGAAGTCAGAACACAATGGAATGACATACTAAGAGCAATGAAAGCAAAAAAACAAAAAAATAGAACCATAATTGTCAACCATAATTCTACATCCTGAAAAACTATCCTTCAAGACAAAATAAAGAATTGACAGAGAAACAAAGCCTGAGAGACTGCTTTCTGGCTGATATGTCATACAAGAAATACTAAAGAGTCATTTTTAAGGTGAAATGAAATGACACCAGATGGTAACTCAAATCTACGTAAAGAAATGAAGAGGACAAGAGAAACTAAGTATACATGTATATATAAAAGAATATGTAAACACACACACATACATACACACAACATATACACATTTTTCTCTTTTCCACTTAACTTTTTTAAAAGATAAAATTGAATGAAATAATAGTTATGGCACTATATATTTGAATTTATAACATATAGGTGTAATATGTATGTCAATAACAGCACAAAGAATGGGGAGAAATGGAGATCTTCTAGAGGCAAGTTTTTATATTTTACCAGTATTAATTTAGTATCAATCTAAAGTAGGTTGTGGTAAATTAAAATACGTATTATAATCCTTAGAGCAACCACTAGGAAAATAAGCTTAAAAATAGACGAGAGTTTGGAGGATGGCAGCATAGGAGATTCCTGAGCTTGTCTCCTCCCACAAACAAAACAAATCTACACACTACATGTGGAATAATTCCCTCTGAGTGAGACCTGGAAATTGGATGAAAAGAGCCTCCACAACAAAGGACAAGATGAGAGGGGTGGAAGATGCAGAGATACGGTCCTGCTGAGGCAAAAACCATACCCTAGCTACAGCATTTCATGATTGGGAGTGATATCAAAGGTATGGAGGTTTTCCTGGAGGAACAAGGGATTTGAACTCCACATTAGGCACCCCAGCCCTTAGATCCGGCACAGGAGAGATGAGACCTCAAAACACTTAGCTTTGAAAACTAATGGGGAATACAGCCATGAAAACTGTAGAATTACAGAGAAAGGAAAATCTGCTCTTATAGGGGTCATGCATGAACTCATTCAACCTGGAAACCAGCACAAAAACACCAGATAGAAAAGCGCGTAGTCCACAGGTGAAGGAGATGCCCTTACTAAGCTTGGATCACCTCCTGGAGAGGTAGAAGGCAGCTGGGACCCCCCTCAGGGACTGCGACATTGGCAGCAGCTATTTTTGTGACTTCATTCAGCTATGCTGATGCTGGTGCTGGCAGGTACCATTTTGGAATTCTCCCGCTAGCCTGTTATGCAGGGGCCTGTCCCTCCTACCAACACATCTGAGGCAGTTATGCACCACCATGCCTCACAGCTAGCTCATGCCAAGGGCCTATCCCACCCACAAGCATGCCTGCAGCAGCCATGAGCCTCTGGACCTCATAACCAGTCACACCAGAGGCCTGCCCTGCCCACAAGCATGTCCCCAGTGGTCCCATGCAGCCAGGCCTTGCAGCCAGCTACATTGAAGGTCTGCCCCATCCACCAATGTACCGGCAGCATGACATTGGGCATTGCTACCAGCCACAATGTCGGCCTGCCATGCCCACCAGCACACCCACAGTGGTCGCACACCACTGGGCCTTGAAACCAGCTGCACTGGCCATCGGCCCTGCCCACAAGTGCACTCACAGTGGTCTCATACTGCTGGGCGTCGCAGCCAGCCAGCCCAGGGCCAACCCCACCTACCAGCATGCTTGCAGCAGTCACAGCCCTGTCACAACAGAAGGGCACATACAGTCCACACAGGGGACATCCCTCGAGCATCTGGCTCCGTGACCAGAGTGTGGCACGCTGCCTGGCCCCAAAGGACATCTTCTACATAAGGCTACTTCTCCAAGATCAGGAGACGTAGCTGATCTACTTAATACATAAAAATAAAAACAGTGAATTGGGCACAAGAGGAGATAAAGAAATATGCTACAATTGAAAGAATAAGACAAATCCTCAGAAAAAGAACTAACCAAAATAGAGAAAAGCAATCCAGCCAATAAAGAGTTCAAAGTAATGGCCATAAGGATGATCAGAAAACTTGGGAGAAAAGTAGATGAACACAGTGAGAACTTTAACAAAGAAAGGATACATTAAAAAAATCAGAGCTGAAGAATACAATAATTAAAATGAAAAATTCACTAGAGGGAATCAACAGCAGATTAGATGATACAGAAGAATGGATCAGTGATCTGGACTATAGAGTAGAGGAAACCACCAAGACAAACAGAAAAAAAAAAAAAGAATTAAAAAAATGAGAGTAGTTTAAAGGATCTCTGGGACAACCTCAAGCAATCTAACATTTGCATTATATGGTTCCCAGAAGGAAAAGGGAGAAAGGGGCAGAGAACTTACTTGAAGAAATAATAGCTGAAAACTTTCCTAACCTAGAGAAGGAAACAGACATCCAGGTTCAGGAAGCACAGGGTCCCAAACAAGATGAATCCAAAGAGGTCCTCACCAGGACACATTACAATTAAAATGTCAAAAACTACTCTACCCACCAGGTTATCATTCAGAATGGAAAGAGAGATAAAGAGTTTTCCAGATAAGCAGAAACTAAAGGAGTTCATCACTACTAAACTGGCCTTACAAGAAATGTTAAGGGGGCTTCTTTAAGTAAATGAAAAGCCATACATAGAAATAAGGAAATTATAAAAGCAAAAATACTGGTAAAGACAAACATACAGTAAAAGTAGTGGATCAACCATTTATAAAGCTAGTATGGAGGTTAAAAAACCAAAAGTAGTAAAATCATCTATATCTACAATAAGAATTTAAAGAATATACAAAATTAAAAGAGACAAAATATGATGTGAAAAACATAAAATGTAGGGAGGGGAGTAAACATGTAGGGCTTTTAGAATGCATTTAAACTTAATAGACCATCAACTTAAATAAACCGCTATATACAAAGGTTGTTATATATAAACCTCATGGTAACCACAAACCAAAAACCTATAATAGATATACACACAAAAAAGGAGAAAGAAATCCAAACATAACACTAAAGAAAGTCATCAAATCACAAGAGAAGAGAGCAACAGAAGAAGAAACAGAGAAGAACCACAAAAAAATCCAGAAAACAATTACAAAATGGCAATAAGTACATACCGGCCAACAATTACTTTAAATGTAAATGGACTAAATGCTCCAATCAAAAGAAATGGGGTGGCTAAATGGATTGAAAAACACAAGACTCATATATATGCTGCCTACAAGAGAACACTTCAAATCTAAAGACACTCATAGACTGAAAATGGAGTAATGGCAAAAGTTATTCCGTGCAAATGGAAGCAAAAAGAGAGCTCGTGTAGCAATCCTTACATCAGATAAAATAACCAAAAAAAAAAAAAAAACTGAGGCAAAGAAAGGCATTACATAATGAGAAAGGGAACAATCCAACAAGAGGATATAATACTTGTAAATATTTATGCATCCAACATAGGAACACCTAAATACATAGAGCAAATATTAACAGACATAAAGGGAGAAATTGTCAGTAACACAATAATAGTAGGAGACTTTAACACCTCACTTACATCAATAGATAGCTCATTCAGATGGAAAATCAATAAGGTAACAATGGCCTTAAACAACATATTAGACCATATGGACCTAATAGATGTATATGGAATATTCCATCCTAAAGCAGAATACACATTCTTTTCAAATGCACGTGGAACATTCTCCAGGACAGGTCGCATCTTAGGCCACAAAACAAGTTGCAATAAATTTAAGAAGATTGAAATAGTATCAAGCATATTTTCTGACTACTGAAATTAGAAATCAATTACAAGAGGAAAACTGGAAAAAACCAAACACGTGGAGGCTAAACAACATGCTACTAAACATCCAATGGGTCAATGAAGAAATCAAAGAGGAAATCAAAACATACGTTGAGACAAATAAAAATGAAAACACAATGGTCAAAAATCTATGGGACGCAGCAAAAGCTGTTCTAAGAAGGAAGTTTATAGAAATACAGGCCTATCTCAAGAAACAAGAAAAATCTCAAATAAACAATCTAACTTGACACCTAAAGAAACTAGGAAAAGAAGAGCAAAGGCCAAAGTTAGTAGAGGGAAGAAAATAATAAAAAGATCAGAGCAGAAGTAAATTAAATAGAGACTAAAAAACAATAGAAAAGATCAATGAAACTAAGAGCTGGTTCTTTGAAAAGATAAAATTGGTAAATCTTTAGCCAGACACATAAATAAAAAAAGAGAGAGGACTCAAATAAGTAAAATTAGAAATGAAACAGGAGAAGTTACAGTGGATGCCACAGAAACAAAAAAAATCATAAGAGATTACTATGAACAATTATATCTCAACAAATTGAAAAATCTAGAAGAAATGGATAAATTCCTAGAAACATACAATCTTCCAAGACTGAATCAGGAAGAAATAGGAAATATGAATACACCAATTATTAGTGATGAAGTTGAATCAGTAATCAAAAAAACTCCCAACAACAGAAGTCCAGGACCAGATGGCTTCACAGGTGAGTTCTACCAAACATTTAAAGTGTTGATACCTATCCTTCTCAAACTATTCTAAAAAAAAATGAAGAGGAAGGATTGCTCTCAAACTTATTCTATGAGGCCAGCACTACCCTGACAACAGAATCAGACAAAGACATTACAAAAAAAAGAAAATTACAAGCCAATATCCATGATGAACATAGATGAGAAATCCTCAACAAAATATCATCATACCAAATTCAATGTATTAAAAGGATCATACACCTTAATTATGTGATTTGATATCCTCTATCCTCAAATCAATCAACATGATACACCATGTTAACAAAGATTAAAAATCATATAATTACCTAAATAAATACAGAGAAACACTTGACAAAATTCAACATCCATTTATGATAAAAATCCCCAACAAAGTGGATATAGAGGGAACACACTTCAACATAATAAAGGCCATATGTGACAAACCCAGAGCTAACATCATACTCAATGGTGAAAAGCTGAAAACTTTTCCTCTTTGATCAGGAACAAGACAAGGATGCCCACTCTTCCACTCTTATTCAACATAGTGTTGAAAGTCCTAGCTGCAGCAATCAGACAAGAAAAATACATAAAAGCATTCAAATTGGAAAGAAAGAAGTAAAACTGTCACTATTTGCAGATGACATGATACTATATATACAAAACTCTAAAAACTCCACCAAAAAACTATTAGAACTAATAAATGAATTCAGTAAAGTTGCAGGATACAAAATAAATATACAGAAATCAGTTTTGCTTTTATACACTAACAATGAACCATCAGAAACAGAAATTAGGAAAACAATCTCATTTACAATTACATCATAAAATATCTAAAATAAATTTAACCAAGGAGGTAAAAGATCTTTACATTGAAAACTATAAGACATTGATAAAAGAAAATGAATATGACACAAATAAATGGGAAGATATTCCATGTTCATGGATTAGAAGAATTAATATTATTAAAATGTCCATACTGGGGCCAGCCCCAGTGGCCTAGTGGTTAAGTTCAACATGCTCTGCTTTCGGCAACTTGAGTTTGGTTCCCAGGCATGGACCTATACCATTTGTCTATCAGTGGCCATGCTGTGATGGCAGCTCACATACAAAATGGAGGAAGATTGGCAACAGATGTTAACTCAGGGTGAATCTTCCTAGGCAAAAAAAGAAAAAATAATGTCATACTACCCAAAGCAATCTACAGATTCAGTGCAATCCCTATCAAAATACCAATGGCATTTTTCACCAAACTAGAACAAATGATCCTAAAATTTGTATGGAACCACAAAAGACCTCAAATATCCAAAGCAATCTGGAGAAAGAAGAACAAAGCTGGAGGCATCACACTCTCTGATTTCAAACTATGTTACAAAGCGACAGCAATCAAAACATTATGGTACTGGCACAAAAACATATAACATAGATCAGTGGAACAGAATAGAGAGCCTAGAAATAAACCCATGTCTACACAGTCAATTAATGTACAACAAAGGACGGAAAAAGACAGTCTCTTCAATAAATGGCGTTGGGGAAACTGGATAGATACTTACAAATAATGAAACTGGACGACTCTTTACATCATATATAAAAATAAACTCAACATGGATTAAAGACACATGTAAGACCTGAAACCATAAAACTCCTAGAAGAAAACATAGGTGGTAAGCTCTTTGACATCAGTCTCAGCAATATTTTTTGGATATGTCTCCTCAGGCAAGGGCAACAAAAGCAAAAATAAACAAATGGGACTAAATCAAACTAAAAAGCTTTTGCACAGAGAAGGAAACCATCAACAAAACGAAAAAGCAACTTGCTGAATGGAAGAATATATTTGCAAATGGTATAAATGATAAGGGGTTAATATCTGAAATATATAAAAAACTCATACAACTCAATATCAAAAAAACCCAAGCAATCCAATTAAAAAATGAGCAGAGGACCTGAACAGACATTTTTTCGAAGAAGACATACAGATGGTCAACACACACATGAAAAGATGTTCAACATCACTAATCATCAGGGAAATGCAAATCAAAACCACAAGGAGATATCACCTCACACCTGTCAGATTGGCTATTATCAAAAAGACAACAAATAACAAGTTACAGAGCCATAAAAAAGAATGGAATCTTGCCATTTCCGACAACATGAGTGGATCTAGAGGGTAATATGCTAAGTGAAATAAGTCAGACAGAGAAAGAAGAATAAAGCATGATTTCACTTATATGTAGAATCTAAAAACACAAAACAAAATAAACAAACAAAACAGAAACAGACTCATAGATACAGAGAACAAATTGGCGGTTGCCAGAGGGGAGGGGAATGGGGTGAAAGGCAAAATAGGTGAAGGGGATTGAGAGGCACAAACTTCCAGTTATAAAATAAATGTCATGAGGATGTAATGGACAGCATAGGGAATACAGTCAACAATACTGTAATAACTTTGTATGGTAATAGATGGTTCCTAGTCTTATCACAGGGATCATTTTGTAATGTATATAAATGTCAAATCACTATGTTGTACACCTGAAACTAATACAATATTGTTATGTCAACTACACTTCAACAAAAAAATAAAAATAGTAAGAAAACCAATGAAGGAATTAAAGTGATACAATTTAAAAGTCTATTTAACACAAATTAAGGCAGCAAGGGAGGAACAAAGGAACACAAAAAAGACAAGAAACCTATAGAACTCAAAGAGCAAAATGGTAGATGTAATTCCAACTTGACAATAATTACATTAAATGTGAGTGGACTATGCATTCCCATCAAATGGTAGAAATTGTAAAACTGGATTTAAAAACCACACAGGAGTCACAATTTAGATTCAAAGACATAAATAGGGTGAAATTAAAAAGATAGAAAAAGATATACCATGCAAACATAAAAGAGAGTGATTATATTACTATTAAACACATTGTTTAAGAAGAGATTTATTGGTAGAAACAATGAGGCATATTAAATCATGATAAAATAATCAATTCACTGGGTGATATAATTATTACAAATGTATACACATTTAACAACGAAGCTCCAAAAAAATGAAGAAAAAATTGACAGAAGTGAAAAGACAGACAGTCAATTCAACAATAATATTTGAAGGCATAAATACCTCCTTCTCAGTAGTGGATAGAACAACTGAATAGAAAATAACCAAGAATATAAAAGACTAGAATAGTACAGTCCACCAACTTGATGTGATTGACATCTATAGCACTCGCCACCTAATACCTGAAAATACGCGTTCATTTCAAGAGTATGTGAAGCATTTTTCAGGAAAGATCACATTCTAGATCATAGAACAAGTTTCAATAAATTTAAAAGAGTTTAAATCATTTCAAGTATGTTTTAAGACCAAAACAGAATTAAATCAGAAATCCAAAGAAAAAGAGGGGGGATATTCCCACAATATTTGGAAATTTAAGAAACTCATGTCTAAATAACTCAGATAAACAAAGGAATCACAAGAAAAAATTAGATAATATTTTGAACTGCTTGAAAAGGAAAACATAATACATCCCAACTTATAGGATGCAGCTAAAGCAGTGATTGGAGGCAACGTACAGCTTTAAATGACTGTATTAGAAAATTAGAAGTCTCAAATCAATACCTTCAATTTCCACCATAACAAAGTAAAGATGCAAAAAGACTAAACTGTAATCAAGCAGAAGGAAGCAAATAATACATATTCTGACAGAAATTAATAAAATAGAAAACAGAAAAATGATAAAGAAAATCAGTGATGTCAAAAGTTTGTTCTTTGTAAAGATCCACAAAGGTGACAAATATTTACACTGATGAGAGAGAGATCAAGTTACCAAAATCAGGAACAAAGGAGCTTTAACACATTGAAAGATATTATTTAAGAGAACAAACATATACCAATGGTTTAGATAAAATGGACAGATTCCAAAAAGCAAAATTTACCAAAACTGACTCAAGAAGAAATATAAAATCTGAATAGACCTAGAACAAGTAAAGAAGTTAAATTAGTAATTTTAAAAATTCCTACCAAGAAAAGCCTAGGCACAGATGGCTTCACTAAAGTTCTATCAAAAAAGATGAAATAGGGGCCAGCCCAGTGACGTAGTGGTTAAGTTCATGTGCTCCACTTCGGCAGCCTAGGGTTTGTGGGCTCAGATCCCGGGTGTGGACCTATATGTTGCTCACCAAGCCATGCTATGGCGGCGTCCCACATACAAAATAGAGGAAGACTGGCACAGATGTTAGCTCAAGGCCAATCTTCCTCACCAAAAAAAAAAAAAAAATAGGGTGAAATAATATTGATCTTTCACAAAATGTTTCAGATAGTAGAGAAGGAGGATCTATTTCCCAACACATTGTATGAGGCCAATGTTACCGTGATATCAAAGCCAAAGACATCACAAGAAAAAAATTATAAAACATTACAGATCAATATTCTTCACGAACATAAACATAAAAGTCTTAACACAATATCAGCAAACTAAATCCAGCAAAATATAAAAAGGATTGTACTCCATAACTAAGTGAGATTTATCTTAAGAATGCAAGGTCGATTTAATATTCACAACTCAATTAATGTAATAAGCAATGCAGTATTTTGTGTGTAGTGCACAATGTATTGTGTACAGTGTATAGTGTAAAGGACAGAGACAGCATAATCCTCTCAACTGCTGCATGAAAAAGGATTGCACAAAATCCAATACCCGTTAATTATAAAACTATTAAACTAGGAATAGAAAAAAACTCCCTCAATCTGATATAGAGCATTTATGAAAATCCCACAGCTAACATTATATTTAATAGATAAAGACTGAAGCTTTCCTTTCAAGATCTAGAACAAGGTGAGGATGCACCTCTGTTCAACATTGTACTGAAGGTCTAACTAGCACAACAAGGGATTGTGCTAGATTGGAAAGGAAGAAGTGAAATTGACTTTATACACAGATGACAGGATCTTGTATGTAGAAAATCCTAAGGAATCCACACCCAAAAAAAAGCAAACCTGCTAGAACTAATAAATGATTCCAGCAAGGTCATAGGATAACATATGCAAAAATTATTTCTGTCTACTAGCAACAAACGATGTAAAAATCAAATTAATAGGACAATCCCAATCACAAAGATATAAAAATATAAATGAATTCAACAAAACTAATGCGAACTTTTATACTGAAAACTACCAAACATTGCTGAAAGAAATGAAAGAAAGTATAAATAAATGGAGAGACATTCCCTGTTCACGGATTAGTGGATTCAATATTATCAACATGGGAACTCTCCCCAAACTGATTTACAGATTCAAAGTGACCTGTATCAAAATCCCAACAGAAATTGAAAAACTTATTTAAAATGTATATGAAAATGCAAAGGACCCAGAATAATGAAAACTATTATGATAAAGAACAAAGTTGAAGGACTCTGATTTTAAAACTTAGTATTGATCTATAGTAATCAAGACAGTGGGTACTGACATAATGACACAGATCAATCAAACAGTATCAAGAGTCTTGAATAAACCCTTACATTTATGGTCAATTGACGTTGACAAAAGTATGATTCAATGCAGGAAAAAGAGTCCTTTCTACAAGTGATGCTGAGACAATTAGATATCATATGCAAGATAGATAAACTTACACTTTTACCTTATACCATACACACAAATTAATTCATGGACCTAAAGGTAAGAGCTAAAAAATCAAATTCCTAGGAGAAAATATGGAAGAAAATCTTTATGATTTTGGGTAGGCAAAAATTTCTTAGCTACAATACTAAAAGCATGATGTATAACAAAAAAAAATTGATGCTTTGGATGCTATCAAAATAAAAAAAAATTGTACTTAAAAAGATATCATGAAGAAAATAAAAATACAAGCCACAAATTGGGAGACAACATTTGCAAAGTATAAATCTGATAAAAGATTTGTATCAGAATATATAGTAGTCCCCCTTTATCCACAGTTTCCCTTTCCACAGTTTCAGTTACCCAAGTCAACCATGGTCCGAAAATATTAAATGGAAAATTCCAGAAATAAACAATTCATAAGTTTTAAATTGCACGCTGTTCTGAGTAGCATGATGAAATCTTGAGCCATCCTACTCTGTCTTGCTCAGACCATGATTCATCCCTTTGTCCAGCATATCCATGCTGTATATGCTACCAACCCATTAGTCACTTAGTAGCCTTGTGGATTATCAGATTGACTGTCATGGTATCTCAGTGCTTGTGTTCAACTGCCCCCTATTTTACTTACTAATGGCCCCAAAGCGTAGTGATGCAAAGAGTAGGATGCTGGCAATTTGGATATACCAGAGAAGCCGTAAAGTGCTTCTTTTAAGTGAAAAGGTGAAAGTTCTCAACTTAATAAGGACAAAAAGAATCCTGTGCTCTGGTTGCTAAGATCTACAGTAAGAATAAATCTTCTACCCAGGAAATTGTGAAGAAGGAAAAAGAAATTTCTCCTAATTTTGCTGTTGCACCTCAAATATATATGTATAGGGGAAAAAACATAGTATACACAGGGTTCAGTACCACCCACGGTTTCAGGCATCCACTGGGGGTCTTGGAACTTATCCCCTGTGGATAAGGGGGGACTACTGTATAAAGAACTCTTATAATTCATTAAGAAGTAGACAAAAAACCTAATTAAGAAATGGGCCAAATATTTGAATAAACTTTTCACCAAAGAAGATATACAGATGGCTAATACGCATGAGAGAAGATGCTCCATGTCATTAGTTATTAGGGAAATGCAAATCAGAACCAAAATGAGATATTACTACACACTCACTGGAATAGTCATAATAGACAATAGACAGACAATACAATTGTTGGCAGGAATGTGGGGAAACTGGAACCCTCATATATTGCTATGGAATTGTAAATGATATAGCCACTTTAGAAAGTTGGGCAGTTACCTAAAAGTTAAACATACTCTTACCATACAAAGCAGCAATTCCTCTCCTAATGGATGAAAACATATGTCCACACAAAGACTATACACGGATGTTCATGGCAGCATTATACCTAATATCTCCAAATTGGGAACAATCTCAATATCTATTAACTGATGAATGGATAAACAGAATGTGGTATATCCACACAACACAACGCTATTCAGCCATAAAAAAAGAACAAACTACTGATACATGCTACAAGATGGGTGAATCTCAAAAACACTACGCTAAATGAAAGAAGCCAATTATAGAAGACTATATATTTTATGACACTATTTATATGAAATGTCCAGAAAAAACAAATCTACGGATAAGAAAGAAGATTAGTGGTTGCCTGGGTTGGGGCTGGGAGGTGGGGTGGGAGGATTGATTCATTCCAGGTGGGTGCAAGGAAATTTGGGATGACAGTAATATTTTAAAGCTGGATTGTGGTGATGATTTCGCAACTCTATAAATTTACTAAAAATCATTGAATCTTACACTCACCGTGGATGAAATTTCTGGCATGTAAATTATACTTCAAAAGAGCTGTAAAAATAACCTTTAGTGTAAGATTCTTAAGGTCAGGGGTCCAGCCATGGAATTCAGTTAGAAGAGTTTAATTCAGTCAAGTAATTAGCGTTGAAAGGCAAAAAGTATACATTTAATCATTCTAGGTTGCCTTATTCCCCTGCCTGGGGGACCATGTTGCAGGTACCTCCTTCCCAGCTAACTCCTCTGTGGATAACTTCATAAAAGGGAACAAACAAACAAAAGTCCTGGTTGGTTTGTTTGGTTGGCTTTTGGGTTTGGTTAGTTTTCCAGTGTTAAATGGAATAAAATCTAATATCCTTACCACGGAAACTTCAAATTCAACCCCTACCTCTTTCTCTGACACCCACCCTTACCCCTTTGCTTTAGGATTCTGACCCTTCACTATTTGCAAATCATTGTCAAAAAAAAAGAGTCCCAACCCCATGTTGCCTGTATTTAAACTATGCTGCTCTTGCTGTAGCAACTTCTGTCACTCTCTCCACAGCAGGGCCATCAAGCAAGCTGTCAGGGCTGAGTGCAGTTTTGCCGATCCAATGTGCTCCTCCTTCGGAGATCCCTGTCGGAAGCACCAGGCTGTGGTGGATACAGATGTATGCTCTTTAGGCAACGTGCTTTTTCTATTGTTGCCCATTAAGGACCCTGCTATTATTTACTCATCTGTAGCTTTGAGTCAGAGGCACACAGTGAATACTTGTTGTTCTTTGCTTGGAAAAGAGCAGATCCACTCTCCCTAACTCCCATCCAATCATGGTGCTCTCTCAGCCTCAAGGTGTGTCATCTGACCTGTTTGCAGGAGGACCAAATCCTATCTTGGGTGCAATTACTCATGCTAGGGACTTGCAAGCATTTTCCAGATGGGATTCACTGTCTAATGAGGTCATTAAGGAAGCAAGGGAGAGGGAGTGCAGCCCCTCTTGAAACAGCAATCCTAATGGGCAATTGCGTGCTTGCAAAGAAGGCTACACCTCTGATAGAATTGCAGGTGGCACTAATCCTGCAGCACTAATCACCAGACTTAATAGCAGGCAGGAATTCTGTGCTTCCAGCTGGAAGAAAAAATGTATTCTCCCACAGAGTACTTGGATAATTGGAAGAATTAAGGAAAAATATATTATTCCATTTGGATCCAGTACTAACTAGAATGAGCCAAATAATCAGCTCACTGACATGAAGCATAACTCCTTACCTTTCTGCTGCAGAGAGGAGCATTTCCCTACATAATGAGCCCCTGTCGCCCCTTCATCAACAGCTAGATTGCCCGTTCCTCCAAAGTACCCTGTGGGATATTCTTGTACATTTCTTCTGCCAGCTGGTTTCTAATTTAGAGAAAGAAAGCCTCCTAATTATGTTGAAATGGAAATGGAAGACCAGCCCCGTGGCTAGGCTGGGCTCTGCCTGGCCACAGAGCTCAGGCAGAGGTGTCTGCAAAAATCACAGTGCAAGTTTCAAAGGTTTGATTCATTAGAGAGAAATCGATCTATCTGAGGAGCTCAGAGTCCAGAACAAAGTTCTTAGGCAATTCCTGTGCCACCACTTCAATAAAAGCCTTCCACTTCCTAAGAGCAAAAACACTCAAGGCAGGTGAAGTCGCACTTTCTTCAATATTGATAGCTGAGGTCTCATGCCTTTCCTGAAGAGTGAACACTGAATTCTTTCGCAGTCAATGCGAGCTAACAAAAAAAAAGCTGTTTCCTTTAGATAATAATTTAGGTTATATTTTTTCTTCTGATAGATCCAGAATTTCAGATTTGTCCACCTACCCACCTACATATCCATTCATTCATCTTGCTTGCCTTTACTGTGTATCTAATACGAGTCAGACTCTCTTAATTGATTTGTTCCACCTTATAGATGAGGAAATGGAGTCTTAGAATAATTAAAGAACTTGTTCAAGCCCCATATCTAATAAGTTGTGGAGCTGGTATTTAAACTTGATTTGTCTGACTCTAGAGTCCATATCCTGAGATGTATGTTGGAAATGCCAAGTTCCAGAGACAGACTGATTAGAAATAAATTTTAAAATAATTGAATTTAAAAATGATTTTTTTAAACAAGCATTCATAGGCCCATCAAGACACTAACAGCACAGCAAAACGTTCTCTGAAATTCTTACCCGCATTCAGCATGTGCCTACAGGGCTTACATTTTTCCACATAGACTTCTCCATCTCCTGCATTTATTTTTCTTTTCTGCGCTAACTTCTCATAGTCCTTCCTTTCTCTCATTTTTCTAACAAAATCTTTGTGGAAAAGATCTAGTGAACTCAAAATGAGTGATATATGTTTGAATCCTCTCAGCAATACTTATATTTCTTCTGTTTTACCAATTGCTCTCTTCCTTCTTGTTAAAGGGAAGCTGCCATAGAAATGCAGAGCTGCTCCTAGGGGCTGAACGCAGACAAACACCATTTCGCATCCATGCTGCTCCATTCTCCCCAAGTAGAAGCATCACTGGGCTTGTCCTAGGATTTTTTGATTGCTAGGAAAGAAATATTTTTGAATCATTTCTGGAAAAAATGGTCTTTTAGTCTTATTGTCAGTGGATAGCTTTTTTGGTGAAAGGCTTTTGGCGCTGTTTGTGAACTGCAGCTGAAAATAATGTACACCTTCTGTCAGGGAGACTGTTTTTGTAATGCTGGAGAACTAGCAGGGTTGGGGCATGGCTTAGAGAAAAAAAAAAGCAGGGACACAGTTGATTCAAATATGATAGAGAGAAGGATGGGCAGGTAGATAAAAAGATAGAAGATGAGAATGAGAATAAGACAATAGCTCTACTAAGAATAGATCACGCATTTGGATAAAGCATCTTGGGTTGTATCTTTTAGGAACCTAAAGCTTGGTGGACCACGAACATTAGCAAGAAATAGTTCTCATTTTAATAGGTTGAAAGACATAAGACAAAGAAACAGTTCTTTAATGGTGGGAGTAGAATTCCAATAAGTTGATAGATGAAGTATTCTTTGTGCTCTAAGATGACAACACTTGACACTTGGACCAGAAGCCTTTAAAGTCCTGATTCAAACCTGGTGTATTCTATGCTTTTAACAGATACAGGCATATGACTGGTCATAGGCAAGAGAAATGTATTGAAATATATTATAAAGGCATAATCAGGTATGGTTATGAGTGGGGCATGAAAGACTTACATGTAATATATGAACAATCTTGTCTATTTTGCTTGAAGTAGAAACGCCGATATATCACCTACACATTTGCGAAAGTATGGAATTATGTAGTAGAAAACCATACCACTTGGTGTCAGAAAACTTGAATTTAAATCCCTCTTTTAGTACTGTTTTGAGGCACATCAGTTCACTCCTCTGAGATTAATTTTCCTTATTTGAAAATGAAGTTGTTGGACTAGAAGTTCTCTTCTATCTCAAAGTCTATGACTCAGCTTTCCAATGAAAGGACATTGAAATGCACATTAGTTAGTTTTCAGAGTTGAAGTCAGTTGTGGGTTTTGATAGATACTGTACATACCACACATTTTAAAATATTTTTCTCTCCCAATAAAAATTTGATGTTCTGTATAACTGAGAAAAATTCTCTACTTAGATACTATAAATTTTCTGCCCAACCAGGTATGGGAAAATTGTGACTTGCCTGGAAAAATAGTTCAACATAGTAATTTCATAGAAAGAAGTCTGAGTTAAGATTTGCTTTTTATAAACACCTTGATTACGGTAAGGGGAACCTCAAAGGAATAAAAGCAGAATGGTCAATGTTGTGAAGCTGGAATCTGGCTTGAATCTGAGTTGAATGCTTTTTGCCCTATATTCTTGAAAAGCGTCAGAAGTGACGGTCTCTTCCTTTCACCCATATATCCTATATACCAATGGTTCTCAACCAAGGGCAATTTTGGCCCCCAGGAGACATATGTCAATATCTGGAAAAATTTTTGGTTTGTTCTAACTGAGGAGAGGGGAGACTTGCTACTGGCCACTAGTGAGTGGAGGACAGAGATTCTGCTAAACATAGTATAATGCATAGGACAGCCCCTTACAACAAAATATTATCCAGCCTAAAATGGGAGTAGAGCTAAGGTTGCAGAACCCTGCTATATATTGATAGTACATAGAGACAGCTGTGAGATACTCTAGAACTTTGTGAGTCAAACTGATAAATTTAACATGCAATGGATCAAATAAGAAATATGGAGATGTCACATTCCCTATCGCAGAAAGCAGAAAGAGTAGGATTTAATGGAGTAATTGATTGTCTGACAATATCTAAAGCAAGAATATTTCAAATGAGTGGATGTAGAAAATCAACTTTGTAGAGGACAATACTGGAGGTAGTCATCCAGGACTTTTCAGAGGATAAGTTGCTTTGACCCACAATGTGGTTTTCTTGTCCTGTGATGGTGCAACTCCTAAATGGTAGATGGATGCAGCTGGGTATTGTGGGAGATCAAAAATTGGCCACACTGAAATACGTTTCTTTACCTTGATTATTTTCTCTGATGGACATTTGACCTCCCCGACTAACTGCCTAAAGAAATTTAACTCTGGGTATGAACAGATGGGCAGGGGCCTTGCTAAGCCCATTCTTTTCAAATTTCTGTTTACCAAATGTTTACATTTGTAAAGATGTCTCCCTCTGTGTACTGGGACGAGGAGGTGATGACCTTATCTCTAGAAACTCTTATCAGGATGGAAGGCGAGGACTTAAATCTACATACTCTTGATTACTATAATTTCTGTCTCTCAGGCCACATTCTCTATAGGTGGCCCTACAGAGAATTGTCTGACAAACATTTACATTTCCCTCTCCATGTGAATTGTCTTCTTCCCTTCTGAAATCCCAAACCACCACCCTCCCCAACATCCTCCTTTGTCTACCTGAATATGCTATTTAAGGTGAAAACCTTTGCCATTTGTTGAGGAACTCAGTTTCCCTGGTTTCTCCCATGTATACATGTTATTAAACTTGGTCTTATTTTCTCCTGCTAACCTGTCTTTTAATTATTTGGCCAGCCATAAGAACCTTAAGGGAAAGGGCAGAGGGAGGATTCTCCCTCTTCCCCAACAGTATCCATTGACAACTATGCAATTTTCTAACCAGCATCTCTCCTCCCTTTGCTTGAATTCTACACTCACCAAACAATCTTCTGACTATAGTTTGGCTTTTCATGTAGCTCCTTCTATAGGGAGATAATGTATTGACCAAGGAGATAAAACTATTTTGGTCTCCTTGGCTATGTCTCATACTGATTTGATGAACTGACATTTTGATTTCTTTATCAGATGAAACCTTGGGAATTTTGTGTGAGTCAGTCCTGTGGAAGGCACCCAAAAACCTGAGGACCCAGCCATAGACCATGGTGAATTTGCTAGAATAATGCCACTATGGACAGCCAGCCAAATATTATCCCTGGGCAATATCTCTTTCATGGCCTAAAAATTGTAGCACCAGGAATAGCTAAGAGTTGAAAAGAACTAACGTAATATTCAGCTCTTCCATGCTTCTTTTTTTCTAACTGATCTAAAGAGAGGCTATGAAAAAAAAAATAAGGATTTACTTTGCAACCACTCTATAGCCTCTTATATAAGAAGCCCAATGTATACTACACTACATTATAGGTTAGTGATTTGTCTTTTTATATGAAGAGTACCTTGTTCAAAGTAGGAAAAGAATGTGAAATGTTTCAAAGGGGAAATATAAAAGTAAGATTTTTTTAGGTTGGAACAGGGAAATTAGGGCTAAGTTGGTCAATCAGCCAAAAAATTCCCAAATGGCGAGGTAAGATCTTGTGGGAACGCCTTGAGGTAAAGCCAATTCAATTAGTTTCTGCAGCATAACTGTCAGGACCCAAAAACTAGGTGGAATAATGAACTGATTAAAACCTGTAATTGCAATTCAATGGAGGAAACCATTCATCATGAAGATGGCAGCGTTCCCTACATTCCAGATTGCACAGAGAAGAAACACTAACAAAGGTAGGAATCAGGGGCCTGATCTGATTGGCGGAGAAGAACTACATGTCTCTTAATAAGAGAATGCAGAACTAGCCTGAAAGGGGGCATGGTCTTCACCCAGTGAACTGATTTCTGACCTAACGACTGAAATGCAGGCTTCTCTCTCATGCTGTAATCCAAGACCATTTTGAGGATACACTTCTAATTGGACAACTATCAAATTTCCGGGATTTTACCCCAAACGAGCATTAGTCAATGCTCCCAGTTTTCCCCTGATGTTTTGCAGATCTTTTTCTCATACAGTTTCTATCTTTGAACACATATTGCTTTGTATCAAGAGTAGGTCAACTTTTTCTGTAAAGGACCATGTAGTAAATATTTTTGGCTTTGGGAGGGTCACATTGTCTCTGTTGTAGCTCCTCAGTTCTGCTGTTGTGTCCCAAAAGCAGCCACAGAAAATATATAAACAAATGAGTGTGGCTGTGTTCTAATATAACTTTATTTACAAAAGTAGGTGGTGGGTCAAATTTGGCCTGGGGGCTGTAATTTGCTTTCTCTTGCTCCATATACACAATAGTAACTAAGATATCATGTAGAGGAAATTAGTGAATAAAATAAATGACCAGCTTACAATAATTTGCTTAATTTCTTGAAAACATGGGAGTCATTTTGTACTAAATGGCATCTTCCTCTGACAGCTAAGAAGACTTTTGTATGAGCCTGCAATAAAAGTGGTAATTGGGCTAGCCTGGTGGCACAGTGGTTAAGTTCACGTGCTCTGCTTTGGTGGCCTGGGGTTCACAGGTTCGGATTCTGGGCGTGGACCTACGCACTGCATATCAAGCCACGCTGTGGCAGGCGTACCGCATACAAAAGTAGAGGAAGATGGGAATGGATGTTAGCCCAGGGCCGATCTTCCTCAGCAAAAAGAGGAAGATTGGCAACAGATGTTAGCTCAGGACTAATATTCCTCACCAAAAAAAAAAAAAAGTAGTAATCAATGCAGGAATCCTGGGAGTGGATAGACTGTGAAATGCATCAAGCACATGTAGTTTCATTCATTCACTCCCTGGCTCAACAATATTTGTTTAGGCAAGGGGGTAAGTGTGGCTATGTGTTCCAAGCACTTTTCTAGGTTCTAGTGATGTGACAGCAAACAAAACAAAAATGGTTCTTGCTCTTTTGGGGGTGATATTCTAATATGAGGAGGCCCCTCTGAGATGATCCTTTCAGCTGAGACCTACTGATGATCAATCTCCTGCCAAAGGATTTAAGAAAAGAAATAAGAGAACAAACATTGGTATGGTTGGAGCATATGGTTGGAGTGAGGGAGAGAGTACAAAATATGAGGTGAGAGATGGAGGCTGGAGCCAGGTCATTCCTTGGGACCAAGTTTAGGAGTTTGAATGTTATTTCTAATATGAGAGGAAGGCATTGCATGATTTGCATTTTCTAGCTAGATTCTTTAAAGGATAGCTCTCATTGGGGTGTGAGAATGGACTATTAGAGGGGTTGAGGAGGAGTGGTAACAGGAAAATAAGTTAGGAAGCTTTTGCATGATGGTGGCTTGGTTTGGAGAGTTTCTTTTTCATTCATTCTCCTTGTGTTAATTTACTTCGAACTGAGATCTTGGTGGAAATTGCTATTTTAAGCCCTATTACCTTTGATGAAGTTACTTCTACCAAAAGATCCAAGCTCTGTGTCTACAGAGAAGTCGTACTTTTGTTATCTTAACTCTTAAATCACTAATGTTCTGTACCTTGTTTTCATCAGTTTCTATTTTAAGGGCCAACCATGTGGCCTATTGGACAAATGAGCCATTGGATTTCAGAACACAGTCTCCAATATTTTGGTCAGTGAATATACATTTAATCAGGTACCATTTCCCCAATTTAAAAAAAAAAAAAAAAAACAGGCAATCTCTGTTTAGTGGTATAAAATTGAAGTCTCATCTCTCATGTATTTAAAGGTATAAGTGGTTTCCTCTGTAAGACAGAGAATAAAATAAATACAGTTTAGCCAAGAAATAAGCTAGAAGAAGCAAGTTTCTGCTCAATAGCAGACCCAAAGGTAAGAAACTGTTTTTCCTTCACTTTGTGGGTGGGATCTAGCCTGTATGCCTGTGTGAGAGAAGGTGGACTTTTCTTAATATGATCCAAATAGTAACTGGATAATACATATATTTGTGCATGAAGTCAGATCCAGCTTCTGATATCTGCTCTACATCTATCTCTTCACAAGCTAATGCCCCACACTTTTGCTCCCTGAACAGGTCTCTCGTCATAGTCATTTTTACCTGAATTCTTATAAATTTTCAGTTCACACCCTACCTATTCACAGCTCTTACCTTCAACGTATATTTCACCCACCAACATCTTAGGGAAATTGCCTTGCCCTGTAACCATTTCTTAATTTTTTTCTTTCTTCTTCTTCCTCTCTATCTTCTCTCTCCTCATCTTTTTCTAAATCTGCTTACCAAAGACACCTTCCATTTCCCTTGCAGAATGCTTTTTCTACATTATTTCCACATTGCAGAATACTTTTCCGACACTGGTCTACTCCACATGAGAAAGCACTGGCCTTTTATTTAATCCCACTGATTAATCATCATCACACCTCTCCTGACCATGTAGAGAGGGGCCATCTTGAGGCAGCAGTCCATTTTCAGCCAGGACCAACATGCTGTGCTAACGCATCTGCGAACAAGGCCCAAGTTGTATTCTCTACTGTTAGTTGGTAGTAGGGGGCTCTCCATGAAGGCATAGGTATGAGTGAGGGAGGGCTGTTAATGCTACAGAAGCAGGTGACACGGGACTCTGAGCCAGACATTTATGTAATTTACTCATGCCTTCTGGATGAGCCAATCCTCAGTCCCCAATGTGCCATCTGCATCACGCAAATGATTCCTACCAACTGTATGATTCGATGGATTTTGATAATTCCCAGCTTATAACGGACAGGTCCAGTCACACCACACTTGGTGTCCTTTAAGCAGATGTTCAGTCTCTACTAGGTCTCAGTCACATGGAAGGAACTGCTGTTCAAATGGCAAGTATTTCTCTGCCATAGAAGGCCTGATCTTGCTTCAGAATCCTGGGGTGTGAACTGTGACTCTATTATTAGAGCTTGCCAGAGAAACAACACTGCATCATTCTTTACAACAGAAGCACCTGACACCATTAGATTTGTGAGGTTATACTATGTGAGTGGAAGGGAACCGTGGACTGCACTGTGAGCCTCTTGCAGAGCTCTTTCTTTCCCTTGGCTTCCCTTGAACCTTGCAGTTTTCAAAGGCAGAGCAGTATTCTCACATATGGCATTATGCTGCTTCCAAAATCCTAAGAAGCTAAATGCTGTGCCTTTTTTCATAATGGTAGAAGGTGCTAGACAACTTACCCTGACGCTAATTAGAGGGGTATCCCAGCATGCAGCAGAGTACTGCACCCCCTCAGACTTCACTAATGCATCATCCCCCCAAATCTCTATTAATATTATCTCCCACTCTGGCACAGATTTAACTCTCTAGGACATCAAGAATATTTGCCATTTCCTACTCACTACGTCTAATCAACATCATATCATCAATGTAAGAAAAATTGAATACAATATTATATTCAATTATTTATTTATATATATTGGACTTTATATTTGAAGGCAGGAGATTTATCACAGCCTTGGGGCAAGACAATGGATAATTTGCACTGCTTTAATCCTTTCTACTGATAAGGATCCTATTAGTTTCCTATGGCTGCTGTAACAAAGTACCACAAATTTGGTGGCTTAAAACAATACAAATTTATTCTCTCATAGTTCTGGAGACCAGAAGTCTGAAATCAGTTTCATTTGGCTAAAGGTAACTTCCCAGAAAGGCTGGTTGCTTCTGGGGAATTTATAGGAGAATCTGTTTCTTTGCCCTTTCTAGAATTTCTAGCTTCCAGTTTCTAGAGGCCCCTTGTGTTATTGCACATGTAGCCCCTTCCTTCTTCTTGAAAGTGCCTCGCTCCAATCTCTGCTCGGCCATCACGTTGCCTTCTTTTCTGACTCTGACCCCTCCTGCACCACTCTTACAAGGACTGTTGTGATTCCATCGGACCTGGACAATCTAGGATAATCTTCCCATCTCAAGATTCTTCACTTAATTACATGTGCAAAGTCCCTTTTTCCATATAAATTAACATTTATAGATTCCTGGGATTAGGACATAGACATATTGGGGGGCACTTTTTCAACCTATCAGAAGGATCAAATAAAAAGCCATATAAAAATCCATACACCATTTTCCATATAAAAAGCCATACACCAAGTGCCAGAGGCTCTATTGATTGTCAGTAAAAATAACAGAGCCAGTAGGACAGATGCAGATATGGCTACCACCTGTTATGTCTGTGGTAGCCACCATAATCCAGTACAATCCACCTGGCTTTTGCAGGGTCCAGACATATTCATAAGGGACAGGAAGGGGACCACCACCTCTGCATAATTAAAATCTTTGATGGCGGCAGGGATCTCTGAGGTTCCTCACAGAGGCAATATTGCTTCTGGTATACTTTCTTGGCTGGGAGGGGGAGGCAGTTTCAGGGGCTTCCACTTACCCCTTCCTACCAAAACAGCACTTGCTCTCCAATCTGTTAACCAATTTGGGTGTACTGTCTATGTCAATTGTACATTCAGGATCCAGGGAAATAACCACAGGCCAGGTTCATATACCATTTGGACCCACTTAGAGATGGATTTGGGTCAAATTCTATGTAATATCTGGCTTTCCTACAACCCAACTCTAACTGGAGGATTGTGAAGGCAGTTCAGGTCTCCTGATATTAGTGTTAGAACCCTCATCTAATAATCCTCAAATATTCTGGGCATTTCCTAGTACTTGTTTGCATAGCAACTCTGTTACGAGTCTATTTGGGAAGGATCAGAAGGATCTTTACCACATCTACCTGCAATGGCATTGAAGGGCCCTAACTCAGGGGCCGGACTTCTCCTTTAATCAAAGGGCACCATGATCTTTTAACTATTGCTACAAACCACTGCAGGCCAAGGCACCCCGATTGCCACTTCAGCCTTCCTACACACTATAGCAATTACGTCAGGTATATCTTCCTTGCCTCTATGGTTAAGTGCTGCCACCTAACCTCAGTCATTCTGGAATCTTGTCATCACCATTGATATTAGGGAGCTTAACATCTCCCACTGTCAAACCCAGCCTACAGAGGACAGCCACCACCGAACTTCTCAAAGATGCTGGTGCTGCCCCGGCCCCAATGCGTTTCTTATTGCCTTAGAGCAGAGTTCTCTCAAAGTGTGAACCTCGGGACAGTCACATTAAATCCACTATTTTTTATTTTAGCCATTCGGTACGTAGAGATATCCCATTGTGGAGTTTTTTGTTTGTTTGGTTAGATTCCCCTGATGGCTAATGATGTTGAACATATTTTCATGTCTTTATTTACGATCTGTATATTCTCTACAGTTAAGTGTCTTTTCATGTCTTTTGACCATTTTCTGATTGGTAGTTTGATGTTTTACTGTTGATTTGTGAGTGTTCTTTATATATTATAGATATAAGTCCTTGTCAGATATGTGGTTTGCAAATATTTTTTCCCAGCTTGTAGCTTGCCTTTTCATCCCCTTCACTCAGTCCTTTACAGAGCAAGTTTTTCATTTCCATGAAGCCTAGCTGATCAATTTTTCCTTTGATGGATCATGTTTTTGGCATCAAGTCTAAAAACTCAGTTAATATTTGAATAAGGTGTGAGGTGTGGGTTAAGTTTCATTTTCTTGCCTATGGACATCCAATTGCTCCGGCACTGCTTGTTAAAAAGGCTTCCTCCATTGAATTGCTTTTACACCTTATCAAAATCAGTTAAGCATATTTATGTGGATCTATTTCTGGGTTATCTACTCTGTTCCACTGATCTATGCATCCATCCCTCTGCAAATATCACACTGTCTTGATTACAGTAGCTGTAAGCCTTAACGTGGGTAGAGTGATCCTACGCATTTTATTCTTTTAGTTAAGATTATTTTAGCTATTCTAGGACCTCTGCTTTTCCATATAAATTTTACAGTAAGCTTTTTCAGTATCTACAAAAAAATTTTCTGGGATTTTGACAGGAGTTTCATTAAACCTATAGATCAATTTGGGGAGAATTTTCATCTTTACAATTGGAATTGTATTCCAATCCATGAACACAGTATGTCTCTCCATTTATTTAGGACTTTGATTTATGTCATTAACATTTTGTAATTTTCACCATTCAGATCTTGTACATGTTTTGTTAAGAGTCTACCTAAGCATTTTATTTCCTTTGGAGCAATTATAAGTGACGTTATATTTTAAATTTCAGTTTCAGCATGTTCATTTTTACTGTATAGAAATGTGATTTATTTTCATGTGTTGATCTTGTATCCTACCATCTGGTTGACCTCACTTATTAGTTCTTGGAGGGTTTTTGTGTTTTTTCTTTTTTTTTGAGAGGTAGATTATGTGGAATTTTCTACGTAATCATGAATCTGCAAATAGGGACAATTTCATTTCTTTGTTTCTAATTTACATATCTATTATTTCCTTTTCTTGCCTTATTGTACTCGCCAGAGCTTCCAGTCCTATGTTAAATAATAATGGTGAAAGCAGGCATCCCTGACTTATTCCCAGTCTTGGGGGAAAGCATTGTCTTTTGTTATTAAGTATGATATTAGCTATAAATTTTTTGTGGTGTCCTTTATCAAGTTGAAATAATTCTCCTCCATTCCTAACTTTCTGAGAGTTTTTATCAAGAGTGGATTTGGATTGCGCTAAATGCGTTTTCTGCATCAATTGTATCTTTTCATATGATTTCTCATCTTTGGCCTGTTGATAGGGTACCCACAGCTGACTTTTAGAATCAGAAGACTTTTAACAGAACATTAAACTCAGAGTCTCAGGTGAGTGCTCCTATGTCAATACATTCTCCCCTATCTGGTGTGTTCCTACCCCAATCTCCCCTACTTAGGACCCATACAGATTCTTCCAGTTAACATTCAACACATTAGCAAGGTGCTGCAAATCCTTTCTCATGTAGGCTATGCTGTCCTGGAGCAAGGCTGTGCTTCCCTAATCCAGCTGTGCTAAAATCTAACCCTGATTATTGGCCTGGAGGCAACAGAGGGTAAGAGGGGAGATCTTGAGGAGTATAAACATTATCTTGCAAGGCTTCTTCTTCAAGCGAAAAGATTGCAAGTGTCCAGGCAAGGAAAGGCTGTTATCCTGCAGTAAGTGGGAGGAAGTTTATTTCTGCTGCCCTGAAGAACCCAGGGGAATTTGAGAATTAAAGATTCCCGGGCATGTCCATCCAATATCCCAAGTTTCAGCGTCCCACTCTTCTTCCATCAAGGCCCTAATTTTAAAAGGTGATGTATTGAAGGGGGACATTCAGGTTCATTTACAGCTCTGTTATCCTTATAGTAGACTCTGTGCCTTATTTTCAGTACCATATGCCTTATAGTTACAGAAGATGAGAGTCTCATTAAAAGCTGTTTTTATAAAGGCACTCCAGGTTTCATAACATGATTTAAGCTAGCAGTAGACTGCCCTGAGCTTATCATTTTCTGTTGTCAAGGCTACCAGTGTTGCTAACAGAAGCCATACTACTCTACAATCTTTATAATTGTCATTGTGTCCATTTTGTTCCATCACCACAGCCACCACATAACCCACGCTTCACCTTCCACCTGCATCACATCCCAATTATGCACAGGTGAAGGCCATAGAGACAGGGAGCCCGCTACACAACAGACATTACAACCATCCCATCCTGGTACCATTATGTTAGCCTGGGTTCTCCAGAAAGGTAAATGCTTATGTGCTACTAACTTATTGGGAAGAGAAATATCAGGGGAGCAGGTGTGAAGTGAGAGAAGAGGTAATGGGACAGAGAAGGGTAGAGTGACAATATGAGGGTGTGTCACTTTGGCCACTACTTGTTAGTAAGAGCAACCACTTGCTCTAAATTAGGATATTCTTATTTCCCAAGAAGACTACGGAGAAGTCCTATGAAGCTATTGCATCACAGGAAAATCAATCAAGGGATAGGAAGGGAGACAAATATATTCACTGACTCCCATTCCCCATTGGTTACAGATTCATTCCATATGGCATTAAATCCCCTACACTTCAGGGATGTGCCCACATGGGCACTGATCAGGTCCTGTGGTACAACACATCTCAAGGATACTTGGGAAGCTCTGGGTGGGAGGTGAAAGGCGAGCAGCACACGCATGAGCTAAGGTGCTGTTGGGTTGTGCCATGTGAGGCTGGCTGGAGCCTGTGAGTAGTTAGTCACCACAGAGGCAACTGTGTTGAATCCAGTCACCAAGGGCTATAGAGATGAGTGAGGCTGAGCAGCTCTGAGGCAGCATCTTAGATGTATGAAACACTAGCTCGGAGGGTTGATTTAAGAATTATGTGAAATAATACTCGTAATATCCCTAACACTACAACAAGAAAATAGTAAGTGCTCAACAAATAGCACCTATTACTATTATCATTAATACTGATGATGTACTTGACACTTTTACACCATCGACTGGCATCCATAGCCACCACATTCAAGGGAAAAATTCATCAGTATAATATACTGCTCTGTCACACAAATGATTCACTTTGAGTGCCTTATCTTCAACAATTATCTTTATTATCTATCACCCTGGGTTTGTTTTGTTTTTTTACATTCGATCTTGTCCTCCAGTCTTCTCTTTGTTACCTGGAGTGACTTTCAGTTTTTCTACCCAAGACCCAAACATTGTCCTTTGTTCAACTGAATTCATTCTCAGTCTTCAATCTCAAACGTCAGTATTATCCTCTCTACTACATTTAACGTTCTTACTAATATATGGAAATGTCTGGAACATAGTAATCTAACATCACAGTTCCTCTTCCTCTTCCTCTTCCTTCTTATATTATCACTACTACTTCCACTACTAGCAGTTACTACTAGTAATTATTATTCCTATTACTGGTAATAGTACTACTACCACCACCCTCAGCATCATGGCACCCTTGACGTACAAACAAATACACTTCAATGCTGGATTTTATCCTCATAATTTTCTGCTTCTACTCTCTGTAGTTCTAGATAAAAATGGTGCTAGAAAAAGGCATATGATGGTAACAAGATAAACAACAACTCTATTACAACCACTACCATCTCACCTAAATTTATGGAGCACTAAAAGGCACTGTGGTGAACAATTTACATGTCTCATGTCATTTAATCTTAATAATTCCATGGTGTAAGAATTATTATATCTATTTTGCAAATAAGTAAACAGAGCCTTAGAAACCTTAAAAAACATTCTCAGTGTCTCCCAGCTAAAGAGAGGCAGAATGTCAATTTAAACCCACTTGTTTCTGGTTCCAAAATTACTGTGCTTAGCCACAGTGCTATCGTGCCAGTCTCAGTTCAGTGCAAATACCTACTCCAGGACTATCTTTATTCCTTCGTGAACTCCCACACTAACCTCCACTTGGGTCTTTCATACCTTCTCTTTCCGGCTTAAGTTGTCACCAAACACATCCAAATGATATTTGTTTCCTAGGTATATTATGACAAAGGTATCATAAGCTGAGTGGCTTAAAACAACAGAAGTTTATTGTCTCACACTTCTGGAGACCAGAAGCCTGAAATCAAGGTCCCAGCAGGGGCATACTCCCCCAGAAACCTGAAGGGAAAAATCATTCCATGCTTGTTTTAGCTTCTGGTGTTTGCTGTGAATCCTTGGCATTCCTTGGCATGTGACACATCACTCCAGTCTCTGCCCCCATCATCACATGGCTGTGTTTTCCCTGCAAGCCTGTCTCTGTGTCTCTTCTCCTCTTATAAAACCATTAGATTAAGGGCCTACTCTCCTCCACTATGACCTCATTTAACTCACATCTTAGTCACAGCTGCAAAGATCCTATTTCCAAACAAGTTCACATTCACAAGTACCCCTAACAAGGGGTTAGGGCTTCTACATGACTTTTTGGGGGACACAATTCAATCTATAACATCCCCCCAAGAGTGCACACACACATGCGCATGCACACACACACACCCACACACACGCCTCTTCTTTAACAGCTTGAAGCCATCCAACAGCATCACGCTAAACACCGATCTATAGTTCACATAAGTGCAGACATATGTGAAGAGCATGGAGAAGGCCTGGCCATTGCCTATTGTCTTAAGATTAGAAGATCCGAGATTGTGGCCTAATTCCACTACTCTCCAGGTATGAGATCTTGATTAATTTTCTTACCTTATCTAAGACTTCATTTACACAATGTAATATGGAAATAATAATGCTTTTCTTACGGAGTTGCTGTGAAGGTTTAATGAACTAAAGAAAAATATTTAAATGAAAACCTGTATTTATAGGCCCTGGAAGCTGTAAGGTATTTTCAAAGGTAAAAGAACATGATTTTCATTTACACCCATTTACCTCTTCTCTTCTGATTTTGACCTCAGGGAGGGGCCAGTTTTCCAGTTGTCCTGAGTCTTCTCTCTGCCTCCTGAGGGATTTTGCTTCCTTTATTATACTTCTCAATTTTAGTATCTCCAGATTCTTCCCCTCAACTAAACTGCCTTCAAATATCTTGTTTTCTAATCCTGAAATGATTTTTAAATGGCCCTATTCACTACTTTCACTTATCTCCTTCCCCTCACAGCCACACTTCCAGATGGATGTTCTATAACTGTGCTTCCATTTCCTTTTAACTGATTCTCCTGATATTTTTTGGCACCCATGTCACCTGTCAAGTGAACTGCCTTTACGAAAGTCACAATGGCGTTAAGAATCTAGGCATTGAAAGCAACTGGCTGGGTGCAAATGTATCTTCTCTCGGTCTCCATGCCTCTAGACAATTGTATTGTGTATCCCAGCTGGCCACCCCTCCTTCTTGACTTTCTTTTTGTCTTGACTTCTGCAATATGATAGAAAGCTCTCTTGGTCCTGTGGCCTTTGTGAATAAGACCTCTCAATCCTATTTGCTACTACACAGCGAGTTTTTCTTCTCTGTCCTGTAGGTAGGTGTTCCTCAGTTCTCAGGCTTTCATAACGTGTCCTCTCTTTAATTCTTCTGGAAGAAATCATGTTTTTTTATGGCTTTGACTGACGGCTACTATTCATCATCCTGACCTATCTTCTTACTGTGTACCTACCCCATATTTCTGGCTGAAACAGGAAAGTACTCACCAGCACTTGAAATATATGCATTCTCCTCCTGCTACCACCTCAGACTCAACAGGTCTAAAACAGAAACAACAAACTTACTTTTCACTTCTTCACCCTTTCCTTCACCAAGCATCCTTCACTAAATTCTTCATTGCTATAAATGTTCTTTTAGCCTCAAATCTCTGGAATCATCTCACTCCATACTCTTTGTTTCTCTCTCCAAATCTTTCAGAAAGCTTTGAGATTCGTTATCTCCTCCTCGGTCAAAAAACTGTATCCACCAAAGCCTGAGTTATAACACTTATCTCCTCGCTGCTCATCTTTCTTCTTTGCTCCAATTAATCTTCCTAAAAGTGCAATTAGGTGCCTCCTCTGCTTCAATAACTCCTGGTAACTTGAAGTTTTCATCAGTGTGGTGATCCTGACTGACTTCTTAAGTTTTCATGGCTTTCTAAACATAAACAGTTTACTAGAAATGATTGGTCTCTTTAATCTCTCTTACACACACATTTTTCCCCCAAATCCTTGCAGTCAGAAGGAATATTATAGAATGCTTTGCAAAGAAGAAGACCAACACCATGCTGGAATTTGGGAGTGGGCCCAATTAATTGCTGTTCACTGATCTAGCCCAGTTCACCTAATACTAGCAGCCTCATTTACTTGAATATTCTCGATTCTAAAATTAAGAGTAAAAGTTGCAAATATCTCTTAAGTCATGCGATCAATAAAAATTTCTTGAGTCTCTGCTGAGTGCAAGGTACTTAGATCATCACTGTGGGGAGATTAAAGTATAAGGCAGTTTCTCAGTCAATTACCTCACAAATAAATGTCAGTTATTTACCGGTGCACAAAATATTGTATTATACGGTCCCATAATTCTTTCCCAGGAGATACACTGTGGTCAGCTGCCATATAACAAACATCCTGAGTCTCTGACTACACTACGTAAATTACACAGGGACACAAGAAGGTGAAAGAGAGAAGTTAGCCTACATTTGCCTGCAAATTACTACTACTAAGAGGTAAGCACTCCATGAGGGATCTTAATGAACTTAATCAGGTAGTCTTCACAAGAACACGGTAGGTATTTTCTACCTCCATTTTACAGAGGAGGAAAAGAAAGTTCAAAGGCATTAAAATCTCCAAGAATTAACTTTTAAAATAAATCAACAAAACGTAATTGTTTTCCATGGTGGGTGTTTGGATATCAGGATGATTAAGTTAGACACAGCTTTTGCCCTGGTGGGGTATAGATACTAATGGTGATAATAGAATCATATTTGAACCAGTTCATCCAGACTCCTGAGTCCTAATTCCTATCCTAAATAATACTTTCTCTTTCTCCACTCTTCTTTCACTCCGTGGAATAAAAGCAATTGTCTCCTTCAAGCTCCAGAGAGTATATGTCTCTTCCTGGACACCTCTGTGTGTGAGCACTTGTGTATACCTGCAGCACACAAATAGTCAGTGTTCACTTTGACCTTCCTACGTAGGTTCAGTCCCCACCTAGTCATCCCATCCCTTCCCATCAGTCTACAGCCTCAGTCTTCCCAGGCCTTGAGCCAAGGCAGACTAGAGCAGTTGGCAGGTGAGACAGAGATTTAGACTCCATTCCCCAGTCCTAAGTATGGTATCCATTTATTCACAGTCAAGACCCAAGGCCAGTTACAAGTGGAAAAGGAGGCTGTGTTGCTCCCTATCTCTTACAGCAGGTGCATGGTTCAGAGCATTGTGGTGATGATGCTCATATCTCAGCCTAGATCATTAGTTTTCTCTGGAACTAGAGCTCAGACCTTAATCGCCTGGAATTTGACTAGCTCTGAATCCTCGGCCTATCTATTATAAGCACCCTGTCTCTCTGGAATGTTGTTCATTGTCCCATAACTGGTTGAGAGCTTGTTTCAATATCAACAGATCTCCTCAGAACAAAGATGCTTTCACCCACAAGAAATGAAAGCTGAGTGAGGATTCCAGAGGTTCTGTGTGTTGGCATGGAAGGAATGGAGGGCAGAAGGAGAATTAGGATAAGGGTCTTCAGTGTTAATCTGCTTTGGAAGACAACAGCGAAATGGCCAGAGTTTCCAAAAAACATTTGTGACGTTTTCTACAAAAAGGAGATGGAACATAGAGTCACTTTCATCAGAACATCTATTCTGGTTCAGAAATGTTATTAGGAATAGCTCATTAGTTGTTTATATATATATAAATTAGAAAAATAAGAATGGAGAGCCTTGCTGTGTATTGAGAATAGCACAATTGAGCATCATAGCATGGCATGTAAGGCCTTTTCTGACTGGCCCTTTATGGTCTCTCCATCCTCGTCCACTGAGGCCTCCCACCTCCTCAGACCTTAGTCATCGTTAATGATATCTATTTGAAGGTCTCACATGCTCAAGGCTGTCTGTGACTCCTTACACATGCTCCTTCCTCTTCCAAGAATATCTTCCTTCCTTCTACCCTCTCCTACCAACTCCCTGCTCCCTGCTTCCACTGGCTTGACTCACTTTTTTCTGCTTGGAAAATTCTCATTCATCCCTGAAATCCTGCCCAAAGGTTGTCTTCCCTATAAAGCCTTTTCTTTCTTGCCCCCCTCTCCAACAAACAAAGTATTCCTTGATCTTTAATACTTCTGGACTCTCACATATATATGTCGCTGCAAATATCACACTTTTACTAGGTTTACTTCTTTACATGTCATGCATACTCCCAGAATGCCTCATGGGCTGCTGTTGTGTTTATTCTTCTGTGTATCTAGCATAGTTCCTGGACTTGTGCAATAACTACAGATCTGAACAGGTCTGCATGTTGTGCATTTCCAACAGAACAGTTAGGAGTGGCTCTGAGGCACAAGGTGAGTCGGGGGATATATTTACATGGGCAGATCAATTGTGATGCATGAATTTATAAGTCTGGGACTGTGGGAACTGTCTAAACTGAAGCATGTATCAGAATTACCTCTGTCTATTTAGCTAAATCCACACATTTGGGTTCAATCACTAAGGGAAATCCAGGACATCCTGATTCTGGAGGTCCTTAGTGTGGCTTGGACATCAAACCTTTTTTAAAGAACTCCATAAGTGATTCTAATGCCAAAGCAAAGTTGAGAATTCTATTAGTCCTTTTAAAGAAGAGCTTAACAAATCCTTTTCTCTTCATAGATTCTCCTAAGGTAAATTTCAGCTCACTGCCTGACTGAATTGTTCTAAGTACCAAACAAAGTGATTAGAATTAGTAAGAGAGTACAATGGTGTGTATGTGTATGTGTATCTTTGTGTATTGCATATAACAAAGTTACTTTTCTATGAGAAAAGAAAGCATTTGGGCTAAATTCTTTCTGAAACTGGGTGAGGCATATAGAAAAAAATTAAATATTAAAGTGAACAAATTGTCATATGTTTAGGCTAGAAGTCAGAAGACCTGAGTTTTTATCTTGGCTCTGTCACTAATTAGCTACTTGTCCTTGTATGTTATAATCAAAGCCATTTAGTCTGAGAGTACATTAAAGTTTACAAAGTGTTCTTCCATATGTTGATTGATCTGAGAAGCCAGCAAGACAGCTATTTCCCCTGCTTTGCAGAGTTGAAAAATACTGAGCCTTGGAGTGGCTAAGTGGCTTGAAGATAGGTATATCCAATTAATATAAATTAGTGTACATGGTAGAGATGGAATTGACTCTAAACTAGAAATTTAAACTATATGTTTTCTCTAACTTCTTCCAAACTCAATGACAGGTATTACTGTGTTAGTTTTAAAAGAGTCAGTCAAATAGTTGCCACATCTTATGTTGAACTATAACGTTCTTTTTGCTATTGTGCTTCCAGTAGGTATTTCCAACATCATGGAATTTGGGACTGACCCCACTAAAATCATAGGGGACTAAAAATATCCTATGATCGTTGACTGACAGAAGTGCCACGGATTTAAATATTCAGCTATATTTAAATAAAACAGAAAGGGAATTTAGAGAGTTTTGTATGCAGGGCCTAGAAGGGGACAGAAAGTTTGTTAAAGCACAGAGAATATATTTGTCCATCATAGAGAGTTGATTTTACCTTCGAAGGAAGGAAAGTGTTACAGGGCCATGCGAGAGAAATGTCTCTGCAGAAAGAATCACAGTCACATCGATAGTCCTAGATCCCACTACTCTATTATCTCCTATCTAACCTTTTCCAGTAGCATCCTGACTGTTCTACCCACGTTTCATCCGTTCTGGGTTCCATACTTTTATTCTACCAGTGATTTTTTTAAATCTCACCTCTGTTAAAACATTTTCAATGGTTCCCCACTACCTCTAGGACAAAGACCAAGCTCCTTAGTGTATCATATATGACATTTCTTTATTTAGCTGGTCTTGATGCTCATCCTTTTCCACCACCTCACCTGACCCTCATAGTCTAAACATACTGAATTACCAGCTCCAATTAATATTCCAAGAAGTAGCCATGTATTTGTGCGTTATCTTTTCCTCTGCTTATAATAACCTTCCTTGGTCCATCTGCTTGGCAAATAACAACCAATCCTTTGAGATTTGGTTCATGTGTTGCCTCATCTGGTACTATAGGCAAAGTTAAGCACTTTCTTCTCTGTGTTGGAAGGGCTCATTCCAATCAATATCCCCTTTGAGATTGAGAGCTTCTTGAGGTGAGGTCTGAGTATCACTCAACTTGGTCCTCACCAGCCACATGCACTATGTCTAGCACATACCAGAAGTGTAATCATATTTGTTGATCAAATGAACATTTTAGAGACAAGAGCTGGAGTTTAATGGTAAGGACACTCCTCCAGCAAAGAAAGAACACCAGTGAGGGAAAAACTTCTCTGAGCTGGCCACTTACAAGCTTCAGTACAGAGAGAAATCTTGACTCTTAAAGATTCTGAGAAACGGGGCTAATTAATCAAAGCAACACTGGAGACTGAGATGACTTTAGGTCATTTAGCCCTGCCAGGACTATAATAGTCCCCACAGTATATTTCCTAGTGTATTATCCTGTCACACTTTAAATATTCTCAGTAATGGGGCCTTTCAGAGGTGCTGATTAATAGGGTTTAAAGAAAGACTGTGAAAGGAAAGCTCATGACAAGAAGCACAGAGGAAGAGAGATGGGCAGTCTCATGTCTTTGAGTCTAGAAGGTGAAACGGTCACTCCCTATAGGCTGTGTGTGTCGCAGACAAGCAAGAAAACCCTTCGTTGTATTGTAGCTAAACAACAGATGAGAAAATCCCTATTTGCTCAAAAGGAACAGCTATGAGTCAAACGCCCAAGAAGATTGTATTACAGGCAGTGTGTTCCTCTCTCTCTCTTTCTCACTCATTGCAGCAGAACTGAAAATCTACTTAGTCCTAAGAAAACGAGCACTGGTTCTTTTTTACAAAATGTTGCTGCTTTTGAACTTATTTGAGACATAGCCAGCAGGGCTGTCAAATCTCTCACTTTAAGATGGAGTGAACCCAGGGCTGAATTAATGTTGTGTTCTAATGGGCTCTAAAAAAACCCTGGAACCCAATGTTTTTTTGTTAGAGATAATCATGTACTTATCTTCTTAAAAATCTACTGATCCAACAGAGCCTTGACCAGTCAAACAACATACAAAACTCATACCAAGGAAACACAAAGCCGGATTCACAGTTATTTGTCCTCTTAGAAATTTTCCAATCTTTCCTGGGTAGCCTGAATTTCAATACTACATTGAAAATGTGTGGTCCCCCAAGCTGCTGTAGATTATGGGACCTGTTAAATACTGTTCATTTAAGTCAAATAGACCTAAAGGTTTCTAGAAAATGATCCAGTATGACTAGAAGTTCCCTAAGTCCACAGATTCTTTCCATAATTCCCAGAGACTGCCTGTCTCTCTCAGCCACTATTCTTGTCAGTGAAGGCAATGTCTCTAGAATGTTTCAGCCAAAATGAAGTAGCACTGACACTAATGGCTACTCACAAGTTAGCACACAGGGTTATTGTATCAAATCAGCTAGTTTCAGAGTAAGGATAGATATAAGGGAATGGGACAAATACCAGACACAGTTTGACAGGAAAAAAATGAATCCTGGTTTTGGAATGGCTCAGAGTATGTATATGTGGGGGAAGGGGGTGGATTTAAAGATATTAACCTTTGACATGATGAGGACAGGGAATGTTTTGGGTAGAAGGACTCATCAATCACCAAAGTAAAACTCTCTCAACCTCATATTTTGTCTAGAGAAGACCTTAGTAGTAAAAACTTCCAAGTAACCAATTCTAAAAGAAGAAAACTAAGAATATCAATATGAATTATTTCACTGCATATCCAAATTAGAATGAACCATTGTGCTTTAGTGAAACAAATCTTGGATTGAATCATGAATCTATTACTTTCTAGCCAGTGACCTTAGGCAAGTTAATTATTTTCCCTAATCTTTACATGGATGAAAATAAAATGAGACAATGTATGTAGCAAGCCTCTCCTTCTCCGTGTAGTCATATATAATTTTTTGAATAGAGGAGTGATTCATTAAGGAAACTATGAGATTATGCCTTCATTCTCCTCATCAGTGTCTCACACAGTATCTGGTCCAATTGGAGGTGATCAATAGATATTCATTGAGAATATCATTGAATAAATTATCCAAAGAAAAAGAGAAGATACATCCACGATTACTGATGATAAAGAAATGATAGAGAAAACAAAATTTGAAGTCAAGAAGAATTAAGAGATTTAAACAAAAACTGTGAATCAGATGAAAATGGAAGCATCTAATGAAACAACAGAAAAGTTGAAAAGAAGGAAGGAAGGAAACAAGGAAGAAAGAAAGGAATGGGAAAAATCATAAAAGTGAATATAAACAATCAGTTTTTCATTTTAGCAAACGTGGAAGAGCTTTCTAGCCATCTTTATATTCCTCATTCAGATTCTGTGGGGTCTTATTAAGAATGAGGAAAGACCAGTGGGATTTAGAAACAAGAACTTGTGCACTACGTCAAGTCAGTGCCATGCTATTAAAACCCTGGCCAGCTCCTCAGTGTTTCTGAAAGCTGTTTTGTGGAGATTCACGCAGGTGCTTCAGGAAAACACCATCTTCTCCAAGAGAAGGGTACGGGTAGCATGGAGAAGCACCACTTCTGGAATTATCTCGACTGAGAAATGCAGAGAATACCATGGGTCAACCAGTGTTTGGAAGCCTTATTTCTCAGGATGGTCATTCTGTATAAGATTTACGAATTGAAAATCAACTGGAAGAAAGAAAAGAAGGGAGGAAGAGAAGAAGGTAAATACCATCTAATAATTGCTCTCTTGGAGTAATTTTCTTTTTTCATTTAATCCCTTCATAACCCATCAAGGTCAATATTATTATTATTTTATAGATGATAAAATTGAAGCTCTGAAAACGTCCATGGTTTGCCCAGCTTTACACAGCGACCAAGTTGTGGAGCCTATATTCACACTGTGAGGCCTCTACCTGGAGAGTGGGAGGGGTGGGGCTGCACAGGGGTAACACTTGTTTTACTTCTATTCTATCTCACGTACTTTATATACAGTTTCGTATTCAATAACAAAAGGCCTACAAGTCAGGCTTTATTTTCCCTATGTGACAACAAGAAAATGTGATTCAGAAAGTCCAACTCACATGTTCAAAGTAAGGATTCACTTAAAAACACCGAAAGTCCCACATCCTGGAAACCCTCTCATTCCAGCCAAACTGGGACAGTTGGTCACCTTACTGTCCATGGCCCCAAGGTCAACATACTTTTCACGATACCCAGGACTTCCAAGGTACGTAGGCAACACTTGTAGACCAGTGGCCTCTTGGCTTGAAGTAGTAAAACTATGGGAGGCTTTAATTCCACTTTTATTTGAAACAAGTATCTACAGAAAAAATAGTTGTTCTCCCTCTCCTCCTCCTTCTACAGTCACCACTGCCATCAGCACAATCACAAAAGAGTTGCATCTACTATGTATCAGGCCTGATACTCAATGCTTCAAATGCAATGTCTTTCTCAGGTCTCCCCAACAGGTTTTCTATTATGAACTCAGAGAAAATGACAATATTTGTAGGGAACACCGAGTTAAAAGGGTGCTTGTCATCAGAGACAACCAACCAAGTGCTCTGATTTTCCCAGACCCCGCTGCCCATTTGCAAGTCTAAAGTGCTTATTATTTGGTCCAGTTGTAACTCATGCAGAACACACTGGCTGGGCCACTTTGCTCTATCTTATTTAAATCCTCACCCAGCCCTATTTTGAAGTTTAAGAAACTGGGACTTAGAGGGGTTTATCAAGTCCCACAGCTAGTATGTGTCAGAGCTAGTTTGAGCCCGATTATGTGCAATTTTTCTCAGAAAACCTAGGAAGCAATTACAAGCATACCTTGTTTTAGTGCGCTTCACAGATATTGCAGTTTTTATATATTGAAGGTTTATGGCAATCCTGTGTCGAGCAAGTCTATTGACAGCATTTTTCCAATAGCGTTTGCTCACTTTGCAGCTCTGTATGACATGTTGGTAACTACTGCAATATTTCAAAGTTTTCATTAGTATTATATTTGTTATGGTGATCTGTGATCAGTGATCTTTGATGTTAACACTGTAATCGTTTTGGGACACCATGAACTGTGCCCATATAAGATGACAAACTTAATAAACGTGTGTGTTTTGACTGCTCCACCAACCTGCTGTTCCCTCTCCCTCTCCCTCTCCTAGGGCCTCCCTAGGCCCTGAGACACATCAATATTGAAATTAGGCCAATTAATAACCCTACAATGGCCTCTAAGTATTCAAGTGAAAGGAAGAGTCGCACATCTCTCACTTTAAATCAAAAGTTAGAAATGATTAAGCTTAGTGAGGAAGGCATGTTGAAAGCTGAGATAGGCCAAAAGCTAAGCCTGTTAGGCCGAAGTGTTAGCCAAGTTGTGAATGCAAAGGTAAAGTTCTTGAAGGAAATTAAAAGTGCTACTCCAGTGAACACACTAATGATAAGAAAGTGAAACAGCCTTATTGTTGGTATGGAGAAAGTTTTAGTGGTCTGGGTAGAAGATCAAACCAGCTATAACATTTCCCTAAGCCAAAGCCTGATCCAGAGCAAGGCTCTAACTCTCTGCAATTCTCTGAAGGCTGAGAGAGATGAGGAAGCTACAGAAGAAAAGTTTGAAGCTAACAGAGGTTGGTTCATGAGGTTTGAGGAAAGAAGCCATCTCCCTAACTTAAAAGTGCAAGGTGAAGCAGCAAGTGCTGATGTAGAAGCGGCAGCAAGTTATCCAGAAGATATAGCTAAGTAAATTAATGCAGGTGGCTACACCTAATAACAGATTTTCCATGTAGACAAAACAGAGTTTTATTGGAAGAAGATGTGATCTAGGACATTCACAGCTAGAGAGGAGAAGTCAATGCCTGGCTTCAAAACTTCAAAGGACAGGTTGACTCTCTTGTCAGGAGCTAATGCAGCTGGTGACTTTAAGTTGAAGCCAAGGCTCATTTACTATTCCAAAAATGCTAGGGCCCTTAAGAATTATGCTAAGTCTACTCTGCCTCTGCTGTGTACATGGAACAACAAAGCCTGGATAACAGCACACCTGTTTACAACACGGTTTATTGACTATTTTAAGCCCACTATTGAGACCTACTGCTCAGGAAAAAAGATTCCTTTCAACATATTACTGCTGATTGACAATGCACCTGGTCACCCAAGAGTGCTGATGGAGATATACAATGAGATTAATGTTGTTTTCATGCCTGCCAACACAACATCCATTCTGCAGGCCATGGATTAAAGAGTAATTTTGACTTTCAAGTCTTATTATGTAAGAAATACATTTTGTAAGGCTTAGCTGCCATAGTGATTCCTCTAATAGATCTGGGCAAAGTAAATTGAAAAGCTTCTGGAAAGGATTCACCATTCTAGATGCCATTAAGAACATTCATGATTCAGGAAGAGGTCAAAATATCAACATTAGCAAGAGTTTGGAAGAAGTTGATTCCAACTTTCATGGATGACTTTGAGGGGTTCAAGACTTTAGTGGAGGAAGTAACTGCAGATGTGGTGGAAATAGCAAGAGAACTAGAGTTAGAAGTGGAGCCTGAAGATATGACTGAATTAGTACAATCTCATGATAATTTAATGGATGACAAGTTGCTTCTTATGGATGAGAAAAGAAAGTGGTTTCTTGAGATAAAGTCTACTCCTGGTAAAGATGCTGAAATGACAACAAAGGATTTAGAATATTATATAAACTTAGTTGATAAATCAGCAGCAGGGTTTCAGAGGAGTGACTCCAATTTTGAAAGAAGTTCCACTGTGGGTAAAATGCTATCAAACAGCATTGCATGCTACAGAGAAATTGTTTGTGAAAGGAAGAGTCAATCAATGTGGCAAATTTCATAGTTGTCTCATTTTAAAAAATTGCCACAGCCACCCAAACTTCAGCAACCGCCTGAATCAGTCAGCAGGCAAAACCCTCCACCAGCAAAAAGATTATGACTCACTGAAGGTGATGATGGTGAGAATTTTTTAGCAATAAAGTATCTTTTAATTAAGATATGTAAGTTGTTTTTTATACATAATGCTATTGTACACTTCATAGACTACATTATAGTGTAACATAACTTTTACATGCACTGGGAAACCAAAAAATTTGTGTGATTCACTTTATTGCAATATTTGCTTTATTGCAGCGGTCTGGACTGCCCTCGCAATATCTCCGAGGTATGCCTGTACAAATTTGGAGAAAAAAATTGACATAAATTTATCCTCAGAGCTGCAATGCAGATATAGTCACCATCAAGAATAATATATATGATATATAATGTATAGTATATAACATATTACAATATAATAGAATATAATCTGTGGTTATATATACTAATTATTAATCATAATATTTATATACTATAAAATATGCATATAATTAAATATCATATATATTATATAAAGTATACATTATATGAATTATGTATAATATAATAAATATAGAATAATAACAACAGCACAATAATGAGCACATATATATTACTTTCTATGCATCAGCACCATTATAAGTGCTTTTGTATATAAATTAACTCAATTCATCCTCACAACAATCCTCTAAAATAGGTGCTTTTATTCTCATTTTACAAATAAGAAAAGGGAGGCACAGAGAGGTTATGTAACTTGCTTAAGTTTGCATAACTAGTTAAGTGTTAGAACCAGAATTTGGACACAGCCAGCTCCAGAGGCCCTAACTTTAATTATGACACCATCATGGCATGTAAAACTAATCTGAGGTGTATCTTTTGGGATTTCCAGGCCCAGAACACATATTTTATATGCTACGAACAACTTAACTCCTTGGGGAGCTTCAGTTTTGCTCAGCCACTTTTTAAGTGAAATCTCTCCCTAATTTTCCTCTCCAAGGTCACATTTCCTCTTCTTGTTTAGAGTTTTGTGCCCTCCCGGCCTGTTTAAGCTTGATCTGGTAGGGTCCATCTGGGATGGTCGAGATCACTCCAGGTTCCAGTTTGACCATGTTGACCTAGAATATGACTACGTTCTCATCATTTGAGTCATGAAACACTAAATGCTACTACAATGTATTGTCCCTGGAGGAAGAGCTGGTTCCAAGTCTCTGGAATATATCTTCGTGTTTCCAGAGACCTCCTACCCTTCCTTCCAATCCATAATCCCCAACAGGCCCCCAATCAGTAGAGCCAAGGTATGAATATGCTGAGCCTTGAGCTCTGAGAGTTCTTGGCAGGAAGAATTCTCTGAGGAAGGAGACCCTGAGGTCAATGTAGACCCTAGTGGTATTGTTCAGAGTTTGAGATGCTGCCGAGCCCTACCTCCAGCATTACTGTACAAACTGTTTTGATTTTTTCCTGCTGCTATGGGCCTGTCAAGAACAAATTAGGACTAGTATGGTGTGAATGGACTTTGGGGATTGCAAATGGGTTATAAAGGGTTCAATGTGCTATAGCTGGTTATAGAAAGCCTTTCAATGCCTTTCCTGTGCATTTAGAGCAAAATTGGCATTTCATTTAGAATAACATACTTCTTTCCATTGAAAAATTGTCTGTGTGTGTGTGTGTTGGGGGGGGGGATGATGGCATTTTAGAAAATTGTGAGAAAATCAACAAGCACGTCCCACCAACCCCAAGGGGCCATATTAGGTCCTTCATGTCTTCGTAACAGCCAGCTATGAGATATATTTCCACTGCTTCCTAATGAGCACAGGTCTACATGACAGCCTTCTTGTTGGCAGGCTCAGCAATGAGGGTCAGATGTTAAGGGGCCCTCAGCACTGAGGAACTCTCTTCTCCCACCAAGTGGGGGTGTTGTGCAGGGGCTGAGGTGGGCAGGGGAACTGGGCTCTTGAAGTAAGTTTGAGGGATGCTAGGAGAATTCACAGAAGAGGTTCATGCACTGCTTTTGCTCAGTGAAGTCACTAGCCTGTGAGTTAATAGAAAATTTCAGCCTCTAGGGTCTATTTGTCTGGCACTCCTTACAGACATAAAATTCATTGTGAGAAAGAGAAAAAAAAACATTCTTTTTCCCTTTTTTTGTAAAAATAATGGATTGTTATAATTTGTCATTGGCCCATGGGTGAGACAGCTCTGCTCAGCTCACCAATTATCTCCCGGGGCCAGAAAAGACCACTCACATTCCTTGCAATCATTTTATCTAATGTGCTCTAGAAGCTTGGCACTGGGAGTCCCTCAGCCTCTTCCCATGGGACCCTCCCTGCTCACTCCCTGATGGCTCTGTCTCAACAACATTTCCCTTGCTGGCTAATCTAAACTTTTCCTGCTTTAGCTTTGAGCCCTTGGCTCATATTCCAGGGTTTCTGGCTGCCAATGCTTCTTCTCTCTGTGGAACTTAATGAGCTTGGAAAATAATTCTTCCAAAGTGGCTTTGGTACACAGATACTAAGATCCTCCAGGACTTTCCTTCCATGTGGACAGAAAAACTCAGGACCTTGCCCTCCACTCCACTCCTGTGTGTTTCCCATCATGTCCCCTGTTATGCCTTCCCCAGGAATAGTGATCTAGCTATTTCTCTGCAAGAGAGAACAGCATGACCCAGGTTTTTTAAGGTGTGTCTTGGGCCGGAGCCTAGACAACTGGCATTGCTTGTCTTCCAGTTTAGGATCACATTAAACTGCAATCAGGATACATGCATGGCATTCACATTTGGCTTTGCTTCCTTCAGTTTTTCATCTTTCCTGAGGCTGGATTTGTTGTTGTTGTTTTTATTTTTTGTTTGGGTTTTTTGTGTATTCTTGCCTCCACCCGTTGGCTTGATGCAGAAAACCAACAAAGGGGGAAGCATGGTGAATTAGAAATGGGTCAGAGAGTTCTGTATTCAATTCTGATTCTGTCACTAACCAGTAGTGTTTGCAAACCCAATTTCACAATGGTTAATAATACTACTTACCTGAAGTTGTTTTTTATGATAATTAACATGAGATATACCTAAAGCTTGTCACAAAACATGCGCTTAACAGGTGGCAGTCTCCATCCTCCTTTCTCAAATTCACTAATATGTAAATAACTCCCATTGGAAATTATGGTGATTCTTTTCACTCCCTTAATATTTCTTATTAATTTTAAATACACAAAATTAATTAAAAGTCATGATGCTGAACTGAATGTTCTGTCCCCCCTCTTCGTCTAAACCCCTTTGTCTTCTAGCCCACAGTTGGCATTGCTTTCTTAGGAGTTGGTTTCTTTCATGTCTCTTTCCCTGAGACGTCTTCAACAAACCATTGGGTGACAGACGTGTTTTAAACACTAGACCATTCTCTCCTTCCCTGTGCCAGTGTTCCTCAACTGTAGCACTATTGACATGTCGGGCCAGACAATTCTTTGTGGAGGGGGGTTGTCCTGTTCATTGTAAGATGTTTAACAGCATCCCTAGCCTCTACTTACTAGATGCCAGTAGCACCACCATCCCTTCCTGGCTGTGACAACCCAGAATGTTCCTACACATTGCCAAATGTCCTTGGATGACACAGTCACCTATGGATGAGAACCACTGCACTATCCTCTCCCCATTCTCTTTCCTTCAAGATTTTTAGAATAAACTCATTCATTACCAAGAAACAGAAGCTATATTGCTGTATTGTTCAGTAAATTCCAAATGGCTAAAAGATCAGGGAAAACTCAAAGGAGAGATGCCAATGACCTGGCATGGTTCAAACAGATCACCCATGAGATGCCAGAGTTGCCTTTAATATTTTCCGAAGTGAAGCAGGATAAATATTAACTGATATACATATTAGTGCTACATATGGTGCTTAGTATATTAAACTAATCTAAGTTCCTCCATCGTATTTCCCCTTCATTTGGCTGGAGTTTCCTACAAAGCAAATACAAAAGAAAACTCACTTCCCCAGGGAAACTTTCCCTGATTTTGGAATAATAGTTAATAATAATCCAAATAACCAGTCAAATACTGTGATATGCTGCTTACCTATCTTATATCGTCAAAACCTTACACTAACCCTGTGCTAAGTGTTTTATCATCTCTTTTTTACAGATGAGGAAATTGGAGCACAGAAAAGTTAAGGGACAATTGCAGTGTATCATAATTAGTGAGTGACTGAGCCACAATTTAAATCCAGGTCTGTCTGGCCACAAAGGCTTATACTTAACCCTCAGCCTGCCTTTATGTCCTTGAGCCCAGGAAAAATGATATGTATATTCCCAGTTCCTAGCTTAGGTAAAGAAATTAAATCTCTAGGTTTGTTTTCATGCTCTAAGTTGACGTATTTAGTGCTAAGTACATGTTAGACTTAAAATAAAGCAGGTAGAATTATATCACCACATTGGGTTCTCTAACATTGAAACATGGTTCTACTTTGTGATTTAAGGAACAGATATAACGGATGTGTGGCGGAGCTTCGACATTTACCACTGAAGGAATATCAGACAAGAGATATTTATTGAGGCCTTGCTAAGTGGCAGGCTCTGTGCTAGGAACTGGGATACAATGGTGAGTTAGTAGACACAGCCTCTGCCATTATGAATTTCTGTTTACTGAACATTGAAAGATTTGAAAAACTCATTAGAAAAGCATCTGATTCATTTGAGGATGGGAACAGTAGTCCCAAGTCTGAAAGAAATATGATTCGAGGTTGAGAGCTAGTGAGATAAACCTGAAATACACAAATGCTGCCCATTGGTTCTATATGTGGAACCATTCAAGGAGACTCACAAACTTAGTAGCCTTTCACAACCACAAAAAAAGAACTTGGCAAATTAAATCCCTCACTATCATCAGAAACATTTTCAGGATTTATCAGAAATGTTTTCAGGATTTAGTCTCACCATCTAGGGAGCTGTTTAATCTCCAAAGGAAATCAAGTTTAATTCTTCCAAAGCTCAGTAGAATCCATGAGTTGTTGGCAGGGCTTAAACATTTCTCATCTTTAGCATAAACTGACCAGATTTTGAGTCTTATTCCTTTCAAGTGTCTAGGATCTCCATGTTCCTCTGTGGCTCTCTCCAGAAAGCATGGGTAACAACAGCAATAATCTTTCTATTTATCGGTTCTTGCTTTTTCCCAGAGCACTTCAACTGCTTTAATCATAAACCCATCAAATCTTCATGTGACATGTATTGGTAGAGACTTTAAATCTCTGCTGTGATGGAAAGACCTCCATGATAAAGGCTAACATAAATCTAGACAGATAGATATATATAGGATAGATACAGATATAGGTACGTGCCAGGAGAGATTCTTGGGAATGTAGTATCTTCAATTACAAGGGTTATTAGAAGAGGAAAGTATCTTACAAAGGAAAATAAAGCATGATGTAACATGCATGGGGACTGCATGTAGGCAAAATAAACTAGAAATGGTTCACCTTGAAGCAACATGGTGGCAGCTCAGAAGAGCAGGGCATGAGTTAACTTGTGAAGGTTATAACAGGCTTTTGTATATGTTTATGTAACTAAGGGGAAATTATTAATGGTTTTAAGCTAAGAAAAAACATACTTTTTTCTTTTCTTTTCTGCTTTTCCCCAACATTTTTCCAAGAAAGAGTTTTGCTCCCAGATAGAATTTAGAAAAGGAATTTAGCAAAACTAAGAGAACTATGATGGTTGTTACTACAGGAAGAAGCAGTCTGAAGCCATGAGATGGTGAATGTGGAGATCACTTTGAGGATGAGCCCCAAAGAGCAATTACACATGAAAGTTCTGGGTTTTTTTGTCAGAAGCCAAGTGTGTACCAAGAAGAGACATCTATTTCACACTCAAGGGTCCTTTGTTAGAGAAATTTGCTTAAGAAAAAGCTCCCCAATACTAATCTTTAGTTGGTATTTCTCTTATCTCACCCCTTAAAATGTCACCTGCTATAACTGAATACAGCAACTCCCACTTCTGATAAAAAGTTCTGTCTTCAATCAGATAATTCAGTTCTCTCTTTCTGGCCAGTCTTCCTCCCTCCATTCCCTTATATTCCACTTCTGTCTTTGTAAGTGACCTTCTTCTTTACAATCAGCCAGGTAACTGTAGAGCAAATATTTTCAAACGGGTTAGAGAGCATGCCAAAAGTTCTCTGAAGTGAACTTGCCAGGTGGTGGTTGCTAGCATATGGCTCCTGCTTGAACCTGGCACAGCTTGCCAAATTCAATTTTTAAATTATGTCTCACTTTAAAAAAATTCCCTAAAAACATAAGAGGCCAGTTTTCTAAGCCAGACTTTTAAACTAGGTATTTGGAGTGAGAAGGTGTAGTTGGAAATACATGTGGGAAAGTGTTGAATACTAAATATACGTATGGAATGAATGTTCCTGGGTTCCAGATTTCAGGTTTCTCTCTGTCTTAGAAGCTCTTAAAGGAAATTCTGACCTTGTATTATCACTTGTCTTCAAGGGTATACTATTTACAAGGATATAGAAAGGATAGAAAGATAAAATAAAAATAAGTGTAAAAATCCTTGGTTCAAATGAGATGTCAATGAGCTCAAAAGTCTCTTTATGTGGTTTCAAATATTTTGTAGTTCTGTGGCATACTTTTTTTTGCCACCTAAGGCCCATAAATATGTCCCAAATAATATGTGTAAATAACATGTGCCTATTAATTGCCAGGATCCATGACAAATTAATAATATCCTATCATTTGATATCATTCCAATTATTTCACGGTGGTATAGGTGTTTGCTAAAAAGAAAGTATCCATCAGATACAGATTAACAAGCATGATATTGGCTACTATATGATAGGAAATAAGAATAATAAAAAATTACTTGATGTTCTCAAAAGGAATCCGCTATTTTGAGAAGCCCATATTCCTGAATGTTCCTTAAGCTGCATTTTACCTCGGTAATTATGTGGATATTTTTCTGTTCTTCAATGGAACCTTAATTTTCCTATCCAAACACTGCCAGTTACATGGTAATTAATCTTTGAACTTTTTGATGACTTCAAGTATTATTAAGCAGTAATTTGCAGAACCATTTCATTACAAGGTAATGATTAGTTTTATATGCAATTCCCTAGCATTTTTCAGCTAAGAATTTCAAAATGGCTTACAGATTCAAGATGAAGATGTTGGGGCTTCATTTTTTGGTCCAAAGTCAACAAAAAATAGAAATGAAGGTCAAAGTACTTATTCCATTTCCCCAAATGCCTGGAGCCTACAGGATTCCCCAAGAGCAAGAATTCTAGACCTTAGCTAATTCAATCACAAGATCTAAGGCCATTTTTTTTCAACCTGATGAGCTCCTCCGAAAACAAGTGAGGGTATTAAGAATTCAGAGTTTATGAACTGAGTACATGAACTAACCTGATGTAAAAAGAAGAAAATGTTACCTTTCGTGCAATTGCTTAGTCTAGGTTAGTCTCTTAACACGCACCCCTTTTGCCCACCCTTTGGACTGGCCATTTCTACGTGCTCATGCATTTTTGAAAATATAAGAGATAGATTTATTTATTATGGGGAAAAAAACTATCTAAGAAATTCTGCCCATAAAAAGAGGCCCTTGAAAGTTATAATTGCATCTGGATGCAAACAAAAGGAACTAGAGATGACATTCAAACTAGATAGGACTCTGAATCCAGAGTCTGGCTACTATCCAGTCACTGAGTGCTAGTAAAACACCCTGGTGTCGAAGAAAGATGTTCTCAAAGGGAAGACTTATCTCAGATAAATACACTTATTTTTTGTTTTACTTTTCCCCAGGGTCCCAGAGGAAGATTGCCAAGCAAATGAGATTCTTCTCCAACTCCTCATAACTCCTCAAAGTCTCCCTATTCAGAAGGTTTACTTAAAATAACAACAACATAAAGAACAAAACAACAAACAAAAAAACACCACCAACAACAACCATATATCTGGTTTCTTAACTGCAGATTCTTCTAACTCTCCAATAATTATGATTCTCTGGGCTTCACAACTCAGCGATCTGAGCGCACACCTTGGATACCTAGACATGCTACCTAGCATATATGTGGTGTAAACAGGACAAGTTACTTAAATTGTCTATCCTTCCGTTTTCCAAGGACTAAATTGGAATAAATAATATTTATCTCATGTGGTTGTTATAGGACTAAAGTATGGCATGGAATCAACTTACTGCTATTACAGACTAGTGGCCCATTTAGTGGTGGTAACTAAACTTAGTAACAAAGAAAAGCAGAGTTCTCTTGATTCAAATTTCTAAGAAAATCCAGGGAATGAGAATTCTCCTGGGATGAAGAAAAAGACTGTTTGAGCATCCCATGTAATTTGTTTATGCAATCTTTAAAATGCAATTCAGGTTTTATAGACATTGTAGATTGACTAACCGAACTCTATTCCAACATCCTTGTAGCGTGTATTCCAGTTTACCTAATGCTCGAAACCTAAAGTCTAAATTTCCCAGACTCCCTTGCACTCAGGATTCCAGGGGTCATCTGACTTCCACCAAGCAAACGCTCTCACTCAGGACTTTGAAGGCGGTGTCTGCCTAGCTCTTCTGGCAAGTATGTGGCACAAGTTCCATTTTGTAGTCGACAGTCTAATGGCTACCAAAGGCCTGCAGTGACGGCCTCAGGATTTCAATGGGAACAGTCTCACCTAGTGGCTGGGCATTTCTCCTGGCTGCATTGCTTGTGGCTGGGTGGTTCACATAACTCAAGCTTAGTTATGTGAACCTCCAAGAAATTCTGTATAATAGCTAAATGCCACTAATTAATCACTTTCTGCTTAAACTAAAACCCTCACGGATACAATAGCAAAATATCATGTGACAGCAAGGTCATACAAAAAAGGAAGCTTTGCCTCACATCCGACTTCTCATCTTATCCTGAGCCCTCCACCTCCACTTGCTGCCTTCTTCCCATTACAGGTTGGTCCAGGTTTTGTCCCAAACCATTTTGCTAATGGATCTTGCCCCTTCCTCTGCTTAAATATGACATGAAACTCTAACTTGAAGGTCCTTGTCTCTAAAAATGCCTGTGTACTGCTGTTTTTTTTTTTCTCCCTGCAGAGACTCTGTCATTCTGCCATAGAAATATTTAAGCAGGACCTCTTTGTCTTGACCCATCTCTATTGTGATTAGCCAGAAAGATCACTCAGTAACCTGAGATGGTTGAGCCAAAGGGAGAGATCAATAGGGAAGGAGCTATCAGCAATTAGCAATTGCCTGGTGCATTTTTTATTCATCAGAGTCGGCAAGTTGAGATGCCTGCAGGATAACAGGTCTCTGGCATAAGAAAGACAAATGAGAGAAAGGAGAGAAGAGATAGTTCTGCTACCTTTTTGAAATGACTTTGTTTTTCCATTCAATTCTTAGAGCTTCAAGGCATTCAGCTTCCTGTAGGCCGTGCATTATTGTTATTGGGATGGAAAACGCAACCTGCCATCCCAGAGCAGCCCGGGGATAGTAAGAGCTAGTGTGTGTACCTCCAAAATGCCAGCTTAACTGAGGCCTTCACGATGAGGAGATACAGTCTTTTGTGAGTCATATAGGAAATATCATTTAATGAGACCCGCTTTGTGCCCGGCAATAGGCTAGGTACTACAAATATCCTACTCTAATTGAAGCTTCAAACAATCTGCAAGGTCAGAATTATTACGTTCACGTCACAGATGAGGAAATTCAAAGTACTTGAGTGTCTTCCCTAAGAGTGCACAGCCAGAAAGTTATTCCAGTTTGAACTTAGGGTTTTCTGATTTCCAGAGTCTGTGTTTTGTAGCACTGCAGTGCCTCCGGAGGCATCACAGCTAACTCAGCCCTGCACAATTCACTTTCATTAATACCAACAGCTACACTTTGTAGTGAGAAAGTACTAGAAGGCCCTTTCCTGCTGCACCATAAAACAGGGCTTGAAAACCTTTCTCTGTAAAGGGCCAAGTAGTAAATATTTTAGGCTTTGTGGACCGTACAGTCTCTGATGCAACTACTCAGTCCGGCCTTGCAGTGCAAGCAGCTATAGACAACTTGTAAACAAATGGGTGTGGCTGTGTTCCAACAGAATTTTATTTACAAAAAACAGGCAGAGGACTGGATTTTGCCCTTGAGCCATAGTTTGCTGACCATCTCTCTAAAACCACACAAAGCCTTCAGTGCTGCATGAGCTGTTAAGTGGTATGAACCAGAATGATTTTATAACTCTGAAGCCATAGCTAAATCTTTGGCCATTCTTAAAGATTCTCGTCATGTCCTCGCTATGAGTTGCATGTAGGCAGAGGTATTTTGGAAGGTGGTGCACAAGAGGCAAGAAATACGGTTTTCATCTTTGACCCCTGCACTTATTTGATGCCAAAGGATAGATTGAGAACAACTACTTCAGGCTTCACAGAGCTCACTTGTGTGCTTTTGGGGCTTAGAGACGATCCTTTATGACAGAAATGAAAGGATAGAGTGCATAATGTTCAAAAGTCTGATGACATTTACTTTTCTGACAGACCAAATGTCCAGTCAGCCAACTTGTCTCTTTACTTTTCCCGGTGTGGGGTGGAATAAATGTGGCCTTTGGGTCAGAAAGAATGAGAGGAGAATGCTGGTTCCAGCAGTTAGTTTTTTTGTAGGACCTTGGGCAAATCATTTCTTTCTTCTGAGCTTGAACATATGCATCTTAACTGGGAGATAATAAAACCAGTGGGTGCCTCAGGGCTGATGTGAAAATTTAGTTGGTTGACACACAAAACAAGATTACTACACAGTCCCAAGCACGTGGTAGACGCATGACATTTTCTTACCCCAGTGAAACTGAAGGGCCACATCTCCGGGAAAGTGGTCTAGTGCTTCCTCCCTGTCTGCCACTGAGCTTCCCTTTTGGGCTATAAAACTGAGAAAAAAGCAGGCTGCTTACCAGTCAGATGCCTGTGCTTGGGGGCAGATGGAGGAAGATAGTTCTCTTCAGATGGGAAAGCTGAGTTCCCAAGCATCACACTGGAGCCACGTCTCCAGCAAGCAATCGCAGAGTCGCAGTCCCCAGCCCAGGTAGTGTGAGCCCCAGGGACGGCCCAGGAAGCCTTCATTGCAAGGATGAGCATCTCTGAGTGCTCCACGAAATTCCAGGCCATCTCGTAAAGCCCGGAAGGCTTTATAGAAGATGCTGTCAGACACCACAACAGGGCCCTGCCAACAGCCTCCCCCGTGCAACGATTTGTCTGCCCCCGTTTCCCCATGTCAGCACTCAGGGGTCCAGGCAAGAGCAGGGAGTCCATAGGAATTGACAATCCGGCAATCAAAGCTGAGGATCCCAATTGCAGCTGAAGTACCAGAGCGGGACCCTGCAGCCTTCAGAGTTTATGGAGGCTAAATTCCAAATTCTGATAGCCATCTTCTTCTGCTGACCTTTAACAGATGGCCCTCAGCACCAGGCCCCAAAGCTGATTAATTGATTGTCCCCAGGGTGTGGAGTCTAACAATTTTGCCTCCTGTGGCAATTTCTTGCTTTTTGGCAGGTGCAGGCCCGCACGTGGCCCTCTAGTTAGGAACTTTGTGTGATGTGATGACACAGCCCATTGTGTCCCCTTTGGGACCCTCTCTACAAAACTAGCAAAACTGTAAACTAGCTGTTCAAGTGCCTGTGAACAGCCCTGTGTTCGGGATTGAAAGACTAATGCTACCCCCATCCAGCTACTCAGGGGATAAGCAAAATATTTCTACCTTACAGAAAGTCACCAGGGACGTATCTAAGGGCTGTCCAGTTTCAGAAAATCACTGAATACAGGGTTGGGGGAAGTGCACTGATGTAGAAGTAATCTATGTGAGATGCCCCATGCTTTTCTTTTCCGTTGAGGTGAAATTCATACAACATAAAACTCACCATTTTAACCATTTTAAAGTACACAATTCAATGGTTTTTAGTACATTCACAATGCCGTGTAAACATCACCACTATCTAATTCCAGAACATCACCCCCAAAAGAAATTCCATACCTGTTAAGTAGTCACTCCCCATTCCCTCCTCCCCACGGCAACCTAACAATCACTAATCTGCTTTCTGTCTCTATGGATTTGCCTATTCTGAACATTTCATAAAAATGGAATCATATAATATGCGGTCTTTTGTGACAACTTTGTCAACTAGCATAGGGTTTTAAAGGTGTCCCCATGTTGCAGTATATATCAGTCCTCTATTCCTCTTTATGGCTGACTAATACTTTATTGTATGGATATACAACATTTTGTTTATCCATTCATCAGTTAATGGACATTTGGGTTGTTTTCCCTGTTTGGCTACTGTGAATAGTACTGCTATGAGCGTTCAGATACAAGTTTTTGTTTGGACATATGTTTTTAATTATTTGGATATATGTCTAGTAGAATTGCTATGTCATATGGTGATTTTATGTTTTACTGTTTCAGGAACCAGCAAACTTCTTTCTACAGTGAATACACCATTTTACATCCACACTGACAATATGTGAAGGTTTCAATTTCTCTACAACCTCACAAACACTTGTTACTTTCACTGTTTTTGATTATAGGCATCCTAGTGGGTGTGAAATTGTATCTCATTGTGGTTTTTACTCACATTTCTGTAATGATTAATGACTTTGAGCATCTTTTCCTGTACTTGTCGGCCAGTTGTATATCTTCTTTGGAGAGTAGTCTATTCGTGTCTCTTTGTCCATTTTTTAAACTGGATTTTTTGTCTATTTGTTGTTGAGTTGTTATATATTCTGGTTAAAAGACCATTATCAGATATACAACAGGCAAATATTTTCTCCCATTCTGTTTGTTGTCTTTTATGTTCTCGATAGTGTCCTTTAATGCACAAAAGCTTTTAATTTTGATGAAATCTAATTTATCTATTTTTTCTTTTGTTGCTTGTGCTTTTGGTGTCATATTTAAGAAAGCATTGTCAATTCAAAAATCGTAAGGATTTACACGTATGTTTTCTTCTAAGACTTTTATAATTTTAGTTCTTACATTTAGGTCTACAATCCATTTTGTGTTAATTTTTGTATATGATGTGAGGTAGGGATCCAACTTCATTCTTTTGCATGTGGATATCCAGTTGTCCCAACATCGTTTCTTGAAAAGGCTATTCTTTCCCCACTGAATGGTCTTGGCACTCTTGTCAAAAGTCAATTGGCCATAAATGTACAGGTTTATATCCGGACTTTCAGTTGTGTTCCATTAACCTACATGTCTAGCCTTATGCCAGTCCCCCCAGTGCTCTTTTGGTCAAGTTAATCCATTCTTTGAGTCTCAGATTTCTCATACCTAAAATGTGTGTGTTGGGGGATGCAGGAGTATAAACATCATTCAACAGTGCCTCTCTAATTCCTAAAATAAGGGTTTTATTATGAACAATTTTATTACTATTAAAATTGTATAAAGAACGGGAAATTCTGCACACTACTTTCAATCCCTTGGTGAAGAAGGCAATAAAAATATTAAGTATGGTTACTGTCTTAAATTTTTTAGGGTCTAAAGTGACACAAAAGTGCAAATACCCCTAGTTTTAAAACATATAAGAAATGGGGCTGGTTTGGGGATGGAAGGGATGAATGTCCATATTTTTATTGTTAACATTACTAAGAATCAAGAAACTATATTTTTGACTTTTCTAAATTTCTGTCTTAGAATCTCTGGATGCTAAATTTTATGATCAAAGATCTAGGCCTGATAGATCTAGATGTGGTAGGTAATGATACAAAGCCTGTTTAATTATTTTATTCTGTCCAGTAAATTTCTTCATAATCTAGACCCATATCATATACACAACTCGTGTAGTACTCCCAATAAAAATCTTATCGACCGCTCTTGATAGCCCCGACCCTGAACAAACCATGTTCATTCCTGACTTGGCATCCTCATTCATAGTATTTCTTCAATTTTCTGGACAATTTTCAATCTAGAATGATGCTTCTAAAATACTAGTCAATGAACAGGTCACTTCAGAATCACCTGGGTACTTCTTGCTAATAAACAGTATTTCAAAATCTACTCAGATCAATAAAATCAGAATATGAAAAGGGGAAGGGGACTGGAGAGGAAAAGAACTGAACAAGCCTCCCATATAATTCTGATGCAGAACAAAGGTAGAAGATGGTCTGGTCTAATGTTCAGGGGACAGGTGGCAAATGTAGTTAGTACTCAAAGTTAGGACAGGCCTATTTCAGAATAGGTGTGGGCACTGGAATTAGATGTAGAGTCATAGAATGTTAGCTATATAAAATCAGCCATGGATTGGGGCAAGAAATTGTGTTAAGAACTGTATGAAACTAGGAATGATGGGTTTGGAATCCAGCTAATATTATGGCAAAGATCAGAGGAAAAATTCAAAGACTGCTGGTTCAATTAAAGATTTAGGTGAGAAATGGAGGTGCCAAAGAGATCTTCAGTGACAGTAGTTCTGCAGGAAAGCAGTATAAAGGCAGGGAACATTTCTCATTCAAGCTCCAGCTAACTTTACTCCTCCAACAAATACTGAGCTTGAAAAAGGCCAAGGCCATCACAGCCAGCCTCCTTCCTCAGGCTACTATTTACTGAGCATCTGCTGTGGGTGAAGTTTTTAGCATGAATTACTTTTTTAAATTTTCTAAGTAATCATACAAATTAAGACCATCCCTAATTGGCAAAAGTGGAAACTTGGGGAGTTTACATACTTACCCCAAGTCATACAAATAATAAGTGGAAGCACTGAGATTCATATAGTATCCACATTTGGTATTACTCTACTCAGAAACTCTACCTTCAGCCTTGTCAGAACTCCATCTTCAGACTTCAGTAGCTCACCAAAGTGACCAGGCCATCCAGTCAAATGGCAGCTGATTGGAAGGGTTCATCTTCAGCAGAAGTTCACTTTGGGTTCACGTGTTTTCCAGATGAGGATTATGATCTCAGTCTAAGAGCTGGGTCTTTATATATAATTTCCAAATATTCCCCATATCCCAGTGCTACCTCTCTCTTGCTAATGATTGATCATCTGAAAGTTCTGATGGAGAGTGATCTTTCTCCTTCTTGTCCTCCCACAACTAGATTATCTGGTTATTTTGTCCATGGATTTTGCAATTTACCTATTCTTCTGTCTAATTTAGTGGGGCACTAATTATAACTTCTTGCATGAAATTGCTTCCTGTGGATTACAGAAACCATACAGTATGTTACAGGAGCTGCTACCACATGGAATTGTCATACAATTCCTAAATACTTGCTGAATTAAATTGAAGGCACGCTGGACCTTTATAACAGGAGACAGTTTTAGCCATATAAGATTAAGAGGTAACAATCATGAGAGTGAATTGCTAAATTCCTAGATTCTGTTACTTATTTCATGCTGCCCTGCCCCCACCAGTATTCCAATGGAAACCATTTCTCATAGCCATACAGTAAAAAACAACAGGATCCAAAAAGTAAAAGTCCAAATGGTCATTTTTTATGACTCGATATTCTTGAAAAGAGGCTTAAGTTGCAAGTTTGCCCCAGATACTCGCTCACAGGCCCTGAGGCTGTCCACCAGGCCCTGAGACAGATTTAGAGAGCAGAGACTGGAGAAATGTAGAGATCATGAAACACCTTTGCAAAATACAGCACTTCGTGTGTGTGTGTATGTGTGTGTGTGTGTGTGTGTGTGTTTGTGTGTGTGTGTGTGTGTGTGTGTGTGTGTGTGTGTGTGGCTCCCTAATAGCTGGTGAAATTCATATACTATGCAAGCTCCATTCCTGAAGTTGACAGTGTCACCCAAAAGCCTTGATGGGATAAAAATACATCTACAGTATTTTTCTTCTGGAGAAACTCAATGCATCCCCCCCTCCCCTCATGAAGTTTGTGATTAGAAAATGATTGCCAAGTGCAAAATGCAGCTCTGTGTACCTTCTTCAGAAGGTTCTGCATCCCCTGGGATGAGAATTAAGTAATAAGAATGCATCAGTATGCACTGAAAATAACAATAAGAATACATTTATTTTTATATAATGCTTAACTTTAAGAAATTAGGTAAAAGGCGAAGCAAAGGTAGTGAAAATCAGGAATGATGGTGGGTTACTGATTAAAAAGTGTAGTGTCTCTGAGTCTCCCAGTGACTATTTTCATCAACAGAGACTTCAAAGGATTGGAGTCATTTATGCAGAACTAAGAGCCATAGAGATAGATCTGATGAGACTTTCTAGAGCTATCTCCAGGGAAGGGTGTGATATCCTAAGGCCCCCATCATCAAGCAGCATTTACCTGGTCAAAAGCAGATAAATGCTGCTTGATGCTACTCTTTCAAAAGCAAAGGGGGTCTCTAATCTTATTAAGACTGCGAAAATGTGCATGTGTTTAAAGCTACCCCTGGAGTGAGCGATGCTGAGAGCCACTGAGCTGGGCTGGATTGCAGTTTTGCACGAGCTGGATCACTGGCCAGGAGGTGTAACGTAAAGGCTCATTGCTTGCTCTCCTTTAGCTTTCTGAAAGGACATAACCAGGTATTGTATTCAGCTACTTGTCCCCAACAGTGGGATCATCTATAAACCTGCATGAAACATCTGGCAAAGACAATTTCAACAACCTGGCAGCAATGACCAAAGCCCAAGTGGAAGCTTCAGTGGTGAGAATTTAGCTGAAACTTGCCTTAGTTGATCCCCGCCTAACCCTCCTACCTCTCGTTAAAAATCAGAATCTGAGTTCCATTACATTCACTTCTCTTGGAGAAAAATCTCCCTTAGTTGGATCACTTGATGATTTTTGACTAGAGATGGAGTCTATGGAAGTTGCAGGACTCTAGATCAGGAGACACGAGTGTGCAGGCAACGGGGCTGAGCCCAGGCACTAGGAAGAGCTGCAGGCAGCGCCCTGTTGGACCTTGTTCCTGACTCTGTGATGACATGGATTAATGGATTTAGACGCTGAAGCTTTGGCCTTGCACAGCGTATTTACTCTTCCAATCCCTGTTCATGTTATTTCCTCTAGATCACGTGTTCTTTAGCTTATTCCCCATCATTCCAGATTTTGCCTAATATGACCTCCTCTGCAAGACCTGCCTTCAACCTCAAAGGCCCCTGCCTGCCAGCAGATCCCATCACTCCCTTTTCTGTGATTTCTGCTTATCTGTGAACCCCAAGCTCACCCTTGCCTTGCAGACTTGCACTTGTTCTTTCCTTTGTGTGGAATATTCTCCCAGACTTCATATGGCTAGCTTCTTCTCATCACATACACCTCAGCTCAAATGTGTGCTCCTCAGAGAGGCCTCCTCTGGCCATGCCAGCTGAGGTAGACCCACTCTTCAGCACTTTCCTTCATATTATCCTTTTTAAAATATGTTCAGCATGACATTTATCCTTGTCTGAATTATCTTGCTTATGAACTTATTTATTTAATGATTACTTATTCACGGCAGTGGCTTTATTTATTTAGTGACTGATTATTGATCATCTCACATATTTGAAATATATGCTCCAGGAATTCTCGCCTCTCTTGTTCACTGCTGTATCCCTAGTGCCCATAGTAGATGCTCAATAAATATTTCACAAGTAAATGAAGAAATCAATGGCTTCGATATTATCCTGTACTCAGCTCTATTAAGGCTCTTGTCACATCATCTTGCAATGGTTTCTTTAGAGGTGGGTCCTTCTGACAATACCGAGAGCTCCTGAAGGTCAAGGTCTGTGTCATCTTCACACACTATACATAATGTGTATATAACACTAGCAACTTGGTGCACAGGCTGGCACATAGCATGCGTTCATTAAGTGTTTGCTGAATAAAATAACTGAGTTATTTATTCTTTCCTTGATTCATATTTAGTTCCATGACTATAGGGCTGCCAGAGCCCACAGGTAAGGGACCAAAAAGCACCCATGTTCTTCAAAGGGCTCAGCCCCATGCGAGTGTCAGGCAAAGCCTCTGCCTCAGACTCCATAACTTCTGGATTGTAATCCTGTCCCTCTGGCCTTAGCAACTCATTGGGATTCCCCATTTCTTCACTTCCTATTTTCTAAAATTTTGATGTACACTTCTTTGTTCCCCTACTTAACCTTTTACCTTCAATACAGTGACCCCCAAAAAGATACCCTCCCAGTCTGAGGGATATTTTCAATGCAATTAAACAGCAAGAATTATTGTCCAGAATATGTAAAGGACTCCTTGAAATCAACATTAAAAGAAGGAAAAAAAATTCAAAGGAGAAATAGGTATAAAGTATTGATAAAAAATTCTTGGAAAAGAAAACCTGAATGGCCCAACCTCAGTAGTAATAAAGAAAATGCAAATTAAAACCGTAATCAGATAACACCAATCAAATATTTGATCAGTAGAAATGAAAAAGCCAAAAATATCAAGTATTGACAAAGAGGTGGAGCACTGAGAACTCTCATACACTGTTGGGGGGTGTGCAAATTGGTGCAACTCTTGGAGACCAATTTAGCAATATCTAGAAGATGCAACTACAGTTATCCCTCGGTATCTGTGGGGGATTGGTTCCAGGATCCCCCACAGACACCAAAATCTGTGGGTGCTCAAATCCCTTATATAAAATGGAGTAGTATTTGCACTATAACCTACACATATCCTCCCATATACTTTAAATCATTTCTAGATTACTTATAATACCTAAGACAATGTAAATGCTATGTAAATAGTTGTTAAACTATATTGCTTAGGGAATAATGACAAGAAAACAAGTTCGTACATGTTCAGTACAAATGCAACCATCATAGGCCTTTCATTTTGTGGTTCACTAAATCTGTGGATTCAGAACCCTCAGATACAGAGGGAGGACTGTACCTTATGGCCCAAGAATCTCCGTTCTTGGAGAAACAATCATGCAAGGGTACAGGAGACATATGCAAGAGTGCCCAATACAGCACAGTGTTTAAAACAAATGAATAAATTGTGATGCATTTATACTACAAGAAAATTAACTTAAAGGGCTATATCTACATATATAAACATGTATAAGTCTCAAAAATACATGTTGAATTAAAAAAAAAGAAAGTAGCAGAAGAATACATGAAGCATGATGATTACATAAAAGTTAAAACATGATAAAAAGAATATATAAATATAGTTTGTGGATACACACAGAAGTAGTAAGGTATAAGACAGGCCTTAACTGGTAAAAGGTAAATTTAGAATAGTGGTTATCTTAGATTGTGAAGAGGAAGAAGCCTCATGACGCAGGTATGAAGGCATCCATTTTGTTTGTGATATTTTCTTGTTTAAGCTTGATAGTAAGTACATGTGTGTCTGTTATATTTTTCTATATATTTTTATATGCTCTAAATATTTTATTAAAAATCATTGTACCTTCTGTTCTTTGCACCTGCTGTCCATGGTACAGTGGTTCTGGCCAGGAGACTAAGGGACTCTAACTTCTCCCTGGCTCTATCCTTTTCCTAGCACTAATGTAGACAAACTGCCTCCTTCATAAAAACATGCCCAGAAGAGGTCATATCTGTGGGATTGCTTGGCACAAGCCATATCCTGTCATACTTTCTTCCTACAACTCAGAGCCCTGGCATTTATGAGCTTCCAGAACCAAGACTCTGACACAGAGGTAAGTCACAGAAGAACCGGTAATAAACCTCCAAGAAAATCCAGAAATATGCAAAGTCTCTGAAAAGCATCTAAACCCCTTCACAACTATTTACCCAATGGCGTTGTGCACAAACCACCTGATACTCTCCTATAGCTTTGACCCTCTGGCAGCTGCGCTAGCCTAGAGGACAAAATCATTTTCCATCTCCAGCCATAGCTACTATCCTGCCTCTGATGTAGTCCTGGCTCTGCTGTCTGAGTCTCTGCAATGAGATACTAGCTCCTACCCTCATGATCCACTGGGAAGGCTCTCTGAGCACCTGGACAGTGGACACTGGAACTACAACTTAGCTCTCCTGGGGTCCAACTACCTGAATACACAACTTGTCATTCTCTCCTAGCTTCTGATTCCTCACTGATATCTGCGCTTCCCAAACTTGGCTGGTCATCATAATCACCACTGACCCTTTAAAATATATAGTGTCTCACTGTGTCTCACCCCAGACCTATTGAATCAGTGAGCTTCTTAGGGGATTCTGCTGGTCAGCCAGGCCTGCGAAACACTGATCTGGACCATGCTTTCTCCTAATTCTCTCCCTCCACCTCCCACCCAGCCACCCACTCCCCTCACTAAGAGCAGCCTGAGTGTGCTTCTCTACAACGGGGCCCTGGCTACCTTTTCTCCTCCTCTGTGGGCCTCAGAGATTCAAAAAGGCTGAGAATGCCCCTTTTGAAATGAGGATCCATCCAGAACAACACCAGTTCATTTATAATGCAGGACCTTGCCTGAAAACGTACAGCCTTCCTCTTAATGTATGATGATAACTACTGTTATTATTTTCCATGCTGGGAGTTGAAAAAGACACTTGGGAAAATAAAAGGAATTCATAAGCTAATTTTTAAAATAAATTTTTTATTTTGGAATAACTTTAGATTTACAGAAAAGTTGAAAAGAGAGTACAAAGAGTTCCTATTCTAATGATATCAGACTTTATTTGGCCGATGAGTTTAAACTGGAAGGATCCTAATGCCTTGAAGGAACTTGGGCTAGATCTACTGAAGATCATAGTGTTCCAGAATATTCTATAGGCCCATGCAGACTGACTACCTGACTCCAAGGAAAATTCTATAAAGCGCTAGAAGCCACAGTTACCTTTAAAACTAGGCTCAGGCAATGGTGGGAAAATTTATAAGGAAAGTAAACTTTATTAAGCCCTATAACTAGCCTGAATCAAAGCCCAGTATAGTAATCCTTAATATAGTCAATGAAAACACCCACGGTACTTCCTAAAAAGCAAAATCCTGGACTCCAGGGCAAGTAAACTAAAACCTCTAAGGATAGAACCTGGTCTTCTGCATTTGTAACAAGCTTTCTAGGATTTTTAATCACAGCAAGATTTGAAAACCATTGGGGCAGAGAATATACTCTGGCAAGCTGAAATAAATGTTAGCTATTATTCCTGGAATTTGCATAACCACATCTCCTGTTTGCAGCCGAACAGTTCACAAAGAAAATTAACTTTCTGGCTATATTTTTCCGGGATTCCATCAGTAGGTTGCCTCTATGGGGAACAGTACACTCTATGCTCCAACATTATTAATATCATTATTAATATTTAACATGGCATTAGGAGCTTATAATGTGCCAGGTCTGTCCTAAACATTTTATATAAGTTATCTCATTTAAAATTAACACCTCCCCTTTATGGCAAGTGTTATTATTATTATTATTATTCACAAGTTACAGATGAAGAACTGAGGTTAAGAGATTGTGCAAAGGAGCACAGCAGGAAATATTGGGTCAGGGATTTAAACTCATGTCACTCAGACCTCAAAATCTATGTTCTTATCTCCATTCCGCACTGTCCCTGCCCTAAACCAGAAGTGTAATTTTCTTAGCGAACGGTCAGAATCTCACAGTGGGCTCCTCTAATGTAATTTTTTCAGCTTAAAAAAAATCCAGCTTTATTAAGAGTATAATTGACAAATAAAAATTGTACATATTGAAGGTATACAACATGACGTTTTGACATATGTATACATTGTGTCGAGATTACAACAATCAAGATAATTAACATATCCATCACCTCACATTGTTACGATTTTTTGTGTGTGGTGAGAACACTAAAGATGTACTCTGTTAGCAAATTTCAAGTATACAGTAGTCACCACGCTATTCGTAAGATCTTCAGAACTTATTCATCCTACAACACAGAAACTTTGTACCCTTTGACCAATCTCTCTCCATATCCCCACTAGAGTAATTTAAAAACAGAGATGCTAAGGAAGCTGATAGCAGGGAGTCTTGCACCTCGCAGACAGGACGAGGTTGTCGTGGATGGAAGATACTCTCAAGCACATAGATCACATACTCTTTCTGTTCACACGCTGCGAAGGAAAGGAAGACTATTTTTTCTCGAAAAGGGAAAGAAAAGGTGAAAACAAATAGAAAAATTTGTTTCAAATGACAGGACTTATTTCCAGAGAGCTCTAGATTTTAGAAAATTCCATAGTAGCTGATCAACATGGACACAAAATAGATGCATGCCTTTGAAGACAATGAGAAATAAAACGGAACAGAGGATCAGAACTTAGTCCGAGGACTCATGGTAAAAGAACGTACATTCAAATGGATCAACAAGAAGGGAAGGTAGCAGTGAGGACATGGTGGGGGGCAGGGGATATAACAATTAAAATACCAATGTCATTCCGGGTAAGAACTTCCTTAAAACAACTGGAAAGCATAAGCAATTTGGAAGGAATGAAGCAATTTCATGGGTATGGATTCCCCTGAGATCCAGCTGCTTTTCTCAGCCTTTTAACTAATTATGCATGCCACTGGAGAGATGGAGTATCACTTACAAGAAACCAACAAGCAAAAAGTGGCCAAAGAGTTTAGTTACTGTGAGTTGAAACCAATTTCACTTCAATCAAAAGCAGACATGGAAAGTAGTTAGCTTTGGGGCTCTTAACGAATTTAGCACAGATATCCCTACTGTCTTTAATTCTTTAAACATCTCACTGCTGACCTTCACGAGAATGAAATGCCTGTTTTACCATTGTGAAGCAAAGTTCCAGGTGATCTCAGCATTTATAAAAATGCTTTCTAGGGATAAAGGTTGGCTTTTCTTCTTTCCCCACTGCTGCCTGTCCTCCTCTTGGTCAACCCTGAATTTGCTTGATATACTCAAACTGTAATGTCAACTTGAAGAAGAGATTAATGCAAGCCTTAGAGTATGATCCAAGATTAGCTTCACTCACAAATTACTTTCTAACCACCAGTCTTGTCATGTCTTTCAAATGTCCACACCAAATAGGAAATGGTTGTTTCTGGATCTTGCTTCCTATTCCCCAAGCAAGATTAGAATGGACTAGGTAGTATTTCTAACACATTTTTTAAAAATGGGAAGCAATAAAATTCTACTGTGTCTCCTATACAGTTTACACCTGAATTGTCCTGTCTGCCTTTACAGGAAAATAAATATATCTTGGAGTGAGAAATCATATCTACCAGTTAGCACTGAGTCTAATGACGAGTCAGACATTACATCCGAAAGGTATATAAGAATTATTGTCAGATAATCCTTAAATAAAAAGTAATAATGAAGATTTTGAAATGAGTCAAGGCCATTTGATAGATGCATTCCCAGATTATGTCAGGACTAGTATTTGAATGAATGGGGTTGCGAGATGGTGACTTGAGAGTCAGAATTTTTGCAGATTAAAAAGACCATAAAGCCCAAGATCCATAACTGTGCCTCAGAGCCAGAAGACCCATGAATTGTGTAGGAATAAACTAAAGCACCCCAACTAAAAACTCTTTTTTATTAGGGCAGAAAGCCTTTGTGCTTGTTCTTCCCAGTAGATGATCCGAATGTCACTGTATCTACTATTCACAAGTCACATTTAGGCTAGGTAGGAAAAGCTTGTGTCGGCTTCTAGTCTCAAATCCTCCAGTTGGACTCCACTACTCTGGGCTCATACTGTCTTTGGAAGTCATCCTCTGTAGAGCCATGCCTGTGCCTTTAGTGACTCAGGTTTCTTCTCATGATGAAATAACTCAGATATCAAAGTCCTCTAGTTGTCGTAGGTTTAATGTCCAGTCCTAGAAAGATTTAGAGAGACTGATACAGAGAGATATACAGTGAGAGGCAGTGAGGAAATATGGGGATTTTTGTATCTTGATAATATTTCTAAAAGTCAGAAGAACAGTCATAATGATAATTATCATTTTTTGAGTACATATAATGGGCCATGCACTGAGAATACATTGCCTCATTATTGCTAGTAAATTTTCATATCAACTCCCAAAAAGGAGGTATTACATTGAAATATTAAGGGAAATCAATAAAAGAACAAAAGCATAATGTGCACCTTCCAAAACAGTAAAGAGGAAACTGGAAATAAATAAAATTGCTCAATCCTATGAAAGGCAGAAAATATGGAGATAAAAGTAAAGACAAGGGCCGGCCCCGTGGCTTAGTGGTTAAGTGCACGCGCTCCGCTGCTGGAGGCCCGGGGTTCAGATCCCGGGCGCGCACCCACGCACCGCTTCTCCGGCCATGCTGAGGCCGTGTCCCACATACAGCAACTAGAAGGATGTGCAGCTATGACATACAACTATCTACTGGGGCTTTGGGGGAAAAAATAAATAAATAAAATTAAAAAAAAAAAAAAAGTAAAGACAAAACATAAGTAGAAAATTTTAAATAGGTGAGAGAAAATAAATTAACACATATCAGTAATATAAATGGACTAAACTTGTCAGTAAAGACAGAAACGAGCAGCTTGGAAAAACACAGCTTTATGTTATTTAAAAGAGAAATTAAACATAATACAGCATTAACAAAAAAATATGTTAAAAAATACTATTCATCATAAAATGTTGAATACCTATGAATAAATTAAATTAATGAAAGTTGTGCAAGACTTCTAAAATGAGGAAATTTAAAGTTATTGAGAAAAGTTTAAAAAGAACCAATTAATTGGAAGGATACGCACTGGTCATAGAACGGAAGATTTCATGTTGTCAGGTTGCAAATTCTCCCGCAGAATGTACTATTTGTGGAAGTTTATGAGTTGATTCTAAATTTTTATATGAAAATGCAAATGTCCAAGAATAAGTAAGGTAATCTTGAAGAAGAAAAACAAAATTGAAGGACATACCCAACAAGATATCAAGGCCTATGATAAAGCTATAATAAAGATAGTGTGATATTGGCCTAATGAGAGACAAATAGATCAGTGGAACAGAATAGAGTCCAGAAATAGTTTCTAACATATATGGCCAGCTGATTTATAATAAAGGGGACACTGCAGTGTAGTGAGGGCAAGGATGGTCTTTTTGATAAATGATACTGTGTCAATTGGATATCCAAATCGGAAGAAAATGTATCTTGACCCTTATATCATACTATTCACAAAAAATAACTAGATGTGGATCATAGACCTACATATGAAAGGCAAGACAATAATGCCTTAAGAACACAGAAGAGAATACCTTCACAATCTTGGAGTAGGCAAAGATTTCTTAAATAGGACACAAACAGCACTATCTATAAAGGAAAAATTAGCCATATTGCATTAGATTAAGAATACCTATTCATCAAAGTATACTAGTAAGGGAGTGAAAGTGTGTTGTGTTTGTCCAAACACACACTTCTCCAAATCAATCAGAAAAAACACAATCAACTCAATAGAACAATGAGCAAAGCCTTGAACAGCCTCTTCACAAATGAGGGTACTCAAATGGCTCATAAAATATAAAAATTAAATGCTCTATTTCATTAATCATCTGAAAAAATGCAAATTAATCCACAACAAGATATCGTTATTCTCCCATTAGAATGAATCAGTGATAAGAAAGGACAATGCCAATAACTGATAACATGGAGCATCAGAATTCTCCACATAGTGCTGAAAAACTCTTTGGCAATATCTACTAAATGGTGAATACACGTGTACCCTATGATTCAGTAATTCCACATCTAAATTTATACCCAAATAATTGCATGCATGTGTTCATTAAAAGACAGATACAGTAGGGGCCGGCCCAGTGGCATAGCGTTTAAGTCCACGTGCTCTGCTTCGGTGGCTTGGGGTTCTCAGGTTCTAACCCCGGGCATGGACCTACCTATCACTCATCAAGCCATGTTGTGGCGGCATCCCACATACAAAATAGAGGAGGATGGGAACGGATGTTAGCTCAGGGCCAATCTTCCTCAGCAAAAAGAGGAAGATTGGCAACAGATGTTAGCTCAGGGCCAATCTTCCTCAAAAAAAAAAAAGATACAATAATGTTCATAGCAACAGTATTCATGATGGCTTCCTATTAGAAATGACCCAAATGCCCATCAAGGGTTCAATGGATAAATAGTATTCACACAATAGAATATTATGCAATGATGAAAGGGAATAGGCTACAACTTTATGCAACAATATGGATGAATTTTACAAACTCCATATTGAGTTAAAAAAAAGTCAAACCCCAAAGAATGCAGAGTGTATGATTCCATTTATATACCATTTTTAAAAAGGCAAAATATTCTATAGAGTTTGATAATAAGGACAGTGAAAGATTCCTAGGAAGGGTAATGACTCAAAGAGGACATGAGGGGACTTCTGAGATGCACATAATACTCTCTTTCTCGATCTGGGTGACAATTTCTTGATCATAATCACTGTAGTCATCTTACAGTTATGATTTTTCCACTCATCTGTATCTATGAGACACCTCAATGAAAAATTTTTTTAAAAAAGCAGAGAAGAGGTCATATGACTACTGTCAAATGCAAATGGGCACTTGTTTTCATGATAAAACATATTCCAAACAAAATTTTTAATGTACAAAACCTTTATGGCAAGAAAGTAAAATTTTATGGAAAGAATAAAAAGAAATCCTATAAATAAAAATAGATATATATACGTGGATGGCAATTATCAATATCATAAAGACCCCAATTCTCCCAAAATTAATCTGCAAATTCAATTTAAATCCAGTCAAAATTCTAACAGGATTTTTCATGAAGCTTGGTGAGCAGATTCTAAAATTCTTATGGAAATTGAATAACACCTAAGTCAATCTTGAAAAAGGGAAAAAAAAAAGTAGATGGAGGCAACTGTGATGAGGAGGAGGAAGAAGGCAGAGGCACGGGAGAAGGAGTATGGACTGAGATTATGAATATTTTATCTTAATTATATTTAATTATAAATATTATTAATAATAGCAATATTAATTAAAATGTTATTTTAATAGGGTCTTACAAGACTATTTTCCAGGTTCCCTTGGAAAATAATCCAAGAGAACAGGCTATAGAACAAAGAAACAGACCCCTGTGTATATGAGAGCTTGCACATGACAGAGATGGCATTATAAAGACTTTGGTGATGGTGCTTAGATCGTTAATTGGCTGTCCATATGGAAAAAGACAAAATTAGAACCCTATCTCTGCCTATATGTATAAATAAATTCCAGATGGATAAAAGACCTAACTGTAAGAAGCAATGCTGTAAAACTTTTAGAAGAAAATATAGGAAAAAAATAGCTTTATTGTGTTGGGTTTAGTCAACCATTTCTTAAACAGTACAAAAGAAACATAAATCCTAAAGGAGAAAACTCATACACATATTTCAATACATATTCAAAAAACACAAAGCCAAAAAAATTTTTTTTCCATCAAGGAAAAATGCCAGAAAAATGAAAAGACATGTCATCAACTATGTGAAGATAATTGCAACCCCTGGACTGAACAAAGGACTAAGCACTCAGAGTATAGAACAAATTTCTACAAATCAATCAGAAAAAGAATATAACAGAAAAACAAATAACAAATAGAAAATAGACAAAGCATATTAGTAGGAGAATCATAGCAGAAGAACTCAAATAGCTAATAAATTATGGGAGAAAAATCCTCAACCTCACTAATAATCAGAAAAATGGATATTAAAAACAATAATGGGATATAATTTCACTTCCAGACTTAAAAAGTTAACTACACAGATATAACCAGGTTTTGATGAGCATACAGCCCAGCAATTCTAATTCTCAATAGCTAACATAGAGAAACTTTTATACAAGGAAAAGAATAGAGAGAAAGTTACTGTTGCTCAGTAAAGGAAATGGATCTATAAACTCTGATTATCCATGCAATGGGATATATACAGTTATTAGAATAAATGAACTGAATCCACTTTTATCAACATGGAGAAATCTCAAGGCAACATTTTGAATGAAGAAGACAAGATAGAAAATGATCAAGTATGATACAATTTCTGCAAGATTTTAAATTAAACTATGTATTGTTTGTGGATACATATATGTCTAGTAAATGTAGAAATATATATAATAACATTCACCGACTTACAGAGATGGTTTCCTCTGAGATGATTAGGATGATGAAGAGATAGCAATCATGATTTAATTATATCCTAACTGCTTAACAAAGATACCTTAAGCAAATATGATACAAAGTTAACTTTTTAAAATATTAGTGATGGCTACATAGGCCTCTGTTGTATTCTTTAATGCTCATTTTTATGTGTTTGAAATATTCATAATTTAAACTTTAATATAAAACATAGCAATATCTTGGAAAAAAATCTCCTTATGTAAGTTAAAAATATAAGAAGAGTCTGCAACTGTAGGAGCACTGGCCTATGAAAAGGCCCAAATATGAAATTTTAAATAGACTTTTGCATGTTAACCTGTACTAAAGCCTTTTTCAAGGTAGCTGCCCAGAAACTGGGTATGCCAAGTGATCTTCTGCTAGGGTATGAGATATTGACAGCTCTCTCCAAATAGCAGCGCGGCCTTGGATTTGTATGTCATCTCTCACCACCACAAAATTTAATTCTAAGATGCAGCAATGGGTTTGAGAAATGTGAGTGGGTTTCTTTTTCTCCATGGAAGAGACTGAGCCCTATCATGTCATTTCATCAAGAGCAGTTCATGGTCACCAGGAGATCCCAGTTGCCTCTTGCATCCTTCTTCATATGTTCAATCACACTGTCCTATGGCCTCTACCTCTATATGGTCTCTGGAATCAGTCCATTCCTCCCAACTCCATCCTCTGCCTTGGTATAAGCCACCATCTTCTGTCTGGTTTACTGCCACGGGACTCTAAGTTGCCTTCCTGCCTCAAGCCTCCTTCTCCTCGTGTTCCACACTGATATCCCACTGATCCTTTAAATAATTTGTGTAATGTCTGTCTGTCTTACAAGTTTTCAAGGGCAGGGATCATGCCTGCTTTGCACAGCACTGTATTCCCAGTGCTCAGCACAGTGTCTGGCATATAACAGAGGCTTAATAAGTATTTTCTTAATATCAATGAATTTATGAATGTTTTCCAAAGCACAAACATGAGCATGACTCCTTTCCAGTTAAAACTATTCTATGGTTACCTAAAGGGTAAAATTACAACTCCTTAGAATGGCATTTGAGACCCTACATGATCTAGTCCCTGCTTACCATTCCATCTCATTTCTTATACTTCTATTCAGCCCTCTAAATCCCAAGCCATTAGTCATTCAACAAATATGCCCTGCTCGTGTCTCCTGGCCTTAATACACATTGTTAGCACTTCACAGAACACCATCCTCTCCTTTTTCCTCGAGGTGAATCTTAATTTTTCTTACTCTTTACTTCCTCCTGTCAGCTTCCCATGACTCCTCAAAGACTGGGTTACCTGCCTCTTCCCAGGGCTTCTGCACTTACACCCCCCTTGTAGCAGTTATCTCACTGCACTGAAATGTCTTTGTTGATCTCCCATAAATTTTAAGTTTTTGAGTGCGGATACTCTGTTTTGTTCAATATTGTGCCCCTTGTCATGAAAAATGCTAAATAAATATTTGTTCAATGAATAAATGGATCGAATGAAACAAAAGGCAAACCAAGAGTGTATGAAAAGCTCCATTGTACCTGTTCTGTGTTCCAACCATCCTGTAATGACCCTCAAGCATTGTTTTAATATCCTTATTTGAAACCATCCATCACTGGTATTCATGTGCCAGATGTAAAGCCCACACAGAGATTAAGTTTGGGGGAGAGAATGATTCTGCTTCCGGGATCTGTTGGGCTGTCAGAAACTACTCATCTGGGAGAGGGGAAAACAGGGGCACAGAGAGAGCACTGGGCTCAGGTTCAGAGGCTTCTCTTGCTACTGTACGCGCCACTCTGATTTCTCACGCTTGAAGTTCTTTCACAGGACTGAAGTTGCAGATGCTCTTGGTTACAGTTGCTAGGCAAAGCCTTCTGGGATGGAACCACCTAGCCTAATTAATAGACAAATATTTCTGAATGTGGGTCATTGGGTCCCGCCAACACCCACATCTCTGAGAATAGATTTCTCTGACTGTGCGATCCCTCTCAGAGCCAACCTATTCATTTTTCTATGGCTTGTTAAATAGTTTCCCATCTGTCAGAGGCTTCCCTGTAGAGCTAGTATATTTCATTCTGAAACCCCCTGGAGATAAGAAGTCTAGGAGAGATTCTTTTCGATACACACGTAAGGGCTCTGCCTTTTCCTTTTTCAGTGGATGCAGAGCCAACTAGTGGTGGTTAGGCCATGTCACAAGTATAAGTAAATTGACTTCAAGTTTTCCACACATTTATTCCATTAGGTGCTGAAGGCTAATCGTATTGACATTTTTTTTTTAATGGATTGGCTCCATGTATGGAACAGTTATATTTCCACAGAGATAAACTTAAATCCTACATATCCTTCAAGCTGTCACCTCCTCCAAGAGGCCTTTGCAGTTTCTCTCAGGAGCATCTCCTCTATTCCTTCACTGAATTACCACGTGAATTAGAATACTGTCTTTTCAGGTCTACATCCTCATCTAGACAACTGGTTGCTCAAAGCCAAGAACCAAGTCTTGTTCAACTCTATAATGCAGAGCCTGACTCTGCATTAAATGTTGGTTGAACATAACTGAACCATGGACAAAAAGCCAAGCACACATGTGTTCTTGATTCTGAGAAATCTGGGCAAATCCAACCCAAAAACCTCCATTTGTCAAGCATGCATCTAGCTGCTGCTGGTTCATTTTTGCATGTGAAGGGCTTACTGGCTTGAAAGCATTATTTATGACGACCCGTCTCCATTTCCTCCCTCTTCACTCACTCCTCACCCCACTCTCTCTGACTTTTGCTCTGATTACACTACTGAAACAGTTCCTAAGGTCACCAGTGGAATGCATGTAGCTAAATTTGATTAGCATTGCTCAGTTCTCAGTTTGTTAGACCTGTCGGCAGCAATCAGCAATGCTGACTTCAACATCCTCAGACACTTTCTCCTGCCTTAGTTGACACACGGCCTCCTTGACTTCCTCCTACCTCTCTGGCTGCCTTTCTCTGTCTTCATTTGCAGACTCATTTCCTGCTTAGTTATTAAATATTGGACCCAGTAAATACCTGAGACCCAGCCATGGGCCCTCTTCTCTGCTCACTCTTAACTTTGTACTCTGTGATCTCGTGCATGCCCATGAATTAAATTACTATCAATGCACAGATGACTTGCAAATGTGTATCGTCTGTCCCGAGCTCTTCTCTGAAACTCGGGCCCAACTTTCTGTCTAAATGAAATTTCCATATGAACGTGACAAAGGCACCACAAACATAATATATTAAAAAGTGAACTCATGATCTTTACATCCTCTCCAGATTTCTTATTCTTATAGGTTTCTGTATTTTTACTTGAACAACTCTCTAATTCAACCACTTTCCCAAGTCAGAAACTTAGGAGTGACTCTTAATAACTCTCTCCTTCTTATTTTCCATACTTAACTCATTGATACATTCATTTAATTCTATACCCTTATACCTAAGTATCTCTCTAACTTGTGTTATTTTCTCCATTCTGAACGCCACTACTCAAATCCACAATACTAACCTCTCTTACCTAGATGACAATAATTACCCCCCATCTAGTCTACTCTCATCATTTCTGGCCCTCTAACTATGTTCTCCACAATGGAGCCAGTCCAGTCTCTTTGAAACACAAATACGAGCATGACTCTTGCTTGCTTAAATCCTTCAACAACTTCTCATTGCTGCTGGGGAAAAAAGATCCAAAGCCTTATCCTGGCCTAGAAGAACATGCACAATATGTATGCCTTTAAGTTGCAAATGACAGCCCCACTCAAAGTAACTTAGACAAAACAAGGAAATGCATGGCTCCTAAAACCAAAAGCTTAAAGCATTTGATCGACTTCATTTATGGCTATATCTAGGGCTAACCAATTTCCTCTGTGTGCTTTTTGGTTTTTTTTTTCATATCTTCTAATATTGCTTTCTTCTGTGAGCCTGCAATCTTAAACAGGCTCTTCTTAAGGAATGTCCCTAATATCCCAAGGGTTATCTAGCCCAGATAATTAGATATGTCTATAATCAGAGAGAATTTCCCATGACAGCACCAGAACCATCCCAGGGATAACTCCTATTGGTGATGCTTAGGTAATATGCCTATTCCTATAATAATCACTGTAGCTGGGGACAGAGGTGGGAGATGGAGACAGAAAGAAGTGATGGGTCAAGCCTGGGTGCATTGCCCAATCTCGGAAGCAGAAGGTGGTGCTCAGCCGCAACTTAATTTCAAGGACTAAGAATGACGAAGAGATGGTTTCCCAAAGATGCTGGACAGATTGAAAACCCAAGGCCACTACGGTGTCTCTCCAGCCTCATTTCTCACTCTGAGACCCTGTCACATCAGTCTTCCTTTTTTTTTCATATGGTTTGCTTCAAAGATCTACATGCTGCCACTCTCAGGCCCTGACCTCATCCTTGTCCACATAAGAGCTCCCAGGATTTCCCAGGTCTGGTACATGTAAACACCATTTCCTTTAATAACTGTCTGGCTACTGGTAACTTCTTCCAGCAGCCTTGGGGACCAATAAACTCTGTAACTAGGAAATGAAATGCAACTTTCAGCGGCTGAGAGAGACAGAAGGTCCTTTGCTTCATGTATAATCTCAGTTCATTGAAGGAAAAAAGTTAAGGAAAATTACAAGCAACTCTATTTGTGAAAGTTTTGTTTTCATCCATCTGTGAGTGTCTGACGAGCAAGGTACCACTTACGCAAGAGCAGATTCTATTTATCGACCATGCGACCTCCTGTACTTGGGTCAAATATTTTAAGTGATGAGAATGTTGCACTGGTATATTAAACCAGGCATGGAAACTTGAAAGAAAGCTACGTGGTCCCCCTCCAAACCAGAAAAAATATAGAAAGATCCAAATATTTACAGAGAAGCTCCCCCTGGAAAAAGTTATCCAGTCATTCAAAACTAGTTCCTGTAGAGGGGAAGTGCATAGCTACTTAGCGTATTGGAGAGGGCAGGCATTTAACTCCTGATTCTCCCCACTTACTAGCTTATGTTTCTTAACCACTTTGAGCCCTTTTTCCTTATTTTTGAAATATGGGTAATAACACCTGTATTGCGAGGTCATTGAAAGGAGTAGGGATAATGTACCTAAGTATCTAGCACTATCTAGATTAATTATGGTAGCATTTCCTACTATAACAGACAAACCCTGGAATCCCAGTGGCTTAATACCATAAAAACTTAGCTTTCGCTTGAGGCAAGTCCAGTGCTTGGTCTTTCACACAGCGATTCAGAGGCCAGCCTCCTTCCATCTTGTGACCCTCCATCCTCACGGCCTTCCAGTCCTTTGCTTTCAACCAGTGGCTGAGGAAAGAGAGTGAGGACCTCACATGGGAGGCGTTATGAGCAGGGCCTGGAGGTGGACACTTCACTCCTGCCCACAGTCCATGGCTGCTCTCAGTCACATGGCTACAGCTACCTGAGAGTGCGGCTAAGACAGGTAATCTAGCTGTGTGCCCACGAGGAACAGAAAACAAGATGGAGAAGAGCTGGCCAGTCTGTCCCCCTGTCCCCAACACAGAGAAGATGTTTGAACATGGTAGGTATGTCATTGCTCTGTGCAAACATATGCCCACAGCGCATTTCAGACCAAGTGCTTTCAAAAGTTTTAAGAGAGAACAGATCCCTACCCTTACTCTGACTACTACTTATGTCCGTCTACAGTGTGGTCCCCAGTATCCTTGGGGCTCAGGAAGTTCTCTGGCAGGAAAACAGTGCCATTTGTTCCAGCCTTTGAGAGAGCCTACTCCTATAATGTCCACCACGTCTACTTGGAAAACCCCTAACTATCCTTCAAGATTCAGCTCAAAGCTCAGTTCTTTAGTTAAGGCTTCTCTGACCAACCCTGTCATCCTTCAGTGAGTTATTAACCCTCCATCTGTGCAGTCACAGTCTCTTTCTTACTTCTGATGCAGCCCTGTTACCCTATTGTAGAGTTTCCAAATCTCAGCACTATTGACATTTTCGATCAGGTAATTCTTTGTTGTGAGAGACGATCTTGTGCATTGTAGAATGTTTAGCCGCATCCCTGGCCTCTGTCCAGTAGATGCTGGTAGTAATCCCACCTTCCTCCAGTCATGACAACCACAAATGTCTCCTGTGGGGACAAAATCAACCCCAGGTAAGTACCACTGTCCTATTATAATTATCTCACCAGTCACCAGAGAGGCCGTATCTGACCACCTGTCTAGACTGGGGTATGCCCTGAGTCAAGTCAGTCTCTACCACATTGCACTGTTAGATTTTCTCCACATAAGTTATCACCAGATAAAAAAATAGCTTTTTAATTTGTTTATTTGTGTATTATTTACTCATCCCCTGGAATGTAAACCCCATTAAGTCAGGGAACTCTTTTATGTAATTGACTGCTGTGTCCCAGTGCCTTAGAGGAATGTCTCACCTACAACAGGTGCTCTTTAAAAAAGCTGTCGGATGAGTGAATGGCTAAAGAGACTAAACATTTAAGACATGGTGTTATGTCAGACGCTGTGAAGGGTATGAGATTGTAACCTACTTGCCAGATAAGGTGAGACCTCCGGGTCAGAGATAAAGACAGTTTATTACTCACAACAAAAGCAGCCGCCAGGGCAATATGTTACATCGGTTCCCAGTGCCCAATCCCCAGATGCAGTGAGGGCTTGATGGCTCCTGCACATGCAGTGGGTATATCACAGGAGAGGAACCTGAGAGCAGAGCTGCTGGTGGGTTACACATCCTCCCCTCCAGAGAGAGAGAGACAGAGAGACGTTAGGGGGTGGGGAATAAATCCCATTTTTACTTTAGAATATAAGCAAATATTCTCCGGGGAGGGGATGGAGAGGTCTACGTCTTTACTACTCTTGGGTTGAGTCCTGCAAAGTCTCACATTTGAACAGAATACAAGGTTACTTGGCTTCTCATCAGCGAGACAGTGGCATGTCTTACAGGAAGCCACTGGTAAGAACATCAAGAAGAGGAAATAGCACTGGTCTTGGTAACAGAAAATCTGAATTTAAAACCTCTATTCTTACTCTGATGGACTGTGTGATCCTGGGAAAAACCTCAGAAGGAAGGCTCAATTTTCTCAACTATAAAATGGGAATATTAATATATCCATGACAAGTGTTGAGAGCTGTAAGTCAAATGAGATAAATATAAAACTGTTTGGAGCTCAGTAAATGCTATATTATTTCCTTCAGTCAAGATATGGGATTCTGTGTCCATTTACCTCTGGAATATTTGCTATCTCCTGAAACTAAAACCAGGCTTTGGGTAACAAGTCTCTTCCGCATTTATTATTAGGGGATCTAATAATAACAAAAAGTATGTTAAAATTCTCATAGGAAGAGGAATACAAACAAGTGAAGAGTGGAAAAAAGCTATCTTTTCCTATTTAGCTTGACTTATTTCAGAATAATTTATAATGGCACAAGACAAAGGCCAATTCGTCTCTGTCCCTGCTTTCACAGATGCATCCCCAGAACGCCTGCATTGCTGCTACGCTTGTGACCAAAGGTTAATTTGGGGTATCTATTTCTCTAGATTTTCAAGATTTATATCTGCATAGTATTTCATTCTTTAAGAAATATATTTAAAAATGTGAACTTCACTTATATTACTAATTACGTTTTAAAAAGATTGTTACTTCTTTAAGCAATAGTTCAAGGGAAGTAAGCATTAGACTTCGGAGACTTTGTCACTAATTCTTAAACAAGATTACTGTTGAACACAACATAAGTTTCCTCTTAAATTTTAATATCACCCTTATTGCCAACTTACCCTAAATCCTTATGTCAGAGTTAAAGATCTTTCCTCTACTTCACCCAGCCAGATTTCTAAAAGGGGCTCTGTAGATTGTCCTGCAGATTCTCAGAGCAGAGTTTTATGTGTGTGTGTGTGTGTGTGTGTGTGCGTGCGTGTGTGTGTTTTGAGATTCTTTTGCCAAGATTTTTCTTTAAAAAAAAAAATTATTCCTTAAAAAAAAAAATGCTTATCATCTATGATCATTTGATTTCATAGTCTTGGCTTAACTAAATAAAAGAGAGCCTCTGCCCAATTCTTGCTGCCCTGTCCCTCCCATCACAGAGAGCAGCAGAAATAGGAATTTGATTAGGCCCAATTGGCTGAGAGATCTTCAAGGGTTAGGACTGTGTTTTTTTGACTTTATATTCTGAGTTCATGGGCAGCATCCAGCATATAGTTAACACTCAATAAATATTTGATAAATGAATTGATGGATGGATGAATAAGGGAATCTCTGCACTGAAATATAAATCACTATGACTTGTTCTCCTATATTAGAAACAATTTGACATGGCCATCTATCTTTTCCCATAAATTTTATATCTCTTATAATTGATGGGTCTAGGATGAAATAAAAATGTTGAATGAAATAATTTCATTACCAAGGAATTTAATGATAACATCAATTATTAACTTGTCTAGGATGCAGAGTTAGACTTAAAATCCTCAGGTTATACCATATTTATAAAAAAACCAGCATCTGGTCTAAAGAAAGCAAATTCTAAATAACATATAAACAATCAAATAAGCAAAAATAGCAGAATGGATTTGTATATGGAAACATGAAATGGTTTTACTATAGGAGGTGGTATGGACTCTGGAGGAAAATATGGACTCTGGAGTATGGACTCTGGAGGCAGACCACCTGGGTTTGATTTCTGGCTATACTCATTGGCTAGCTGTGTGATCCTGGGCAAATTACTTAACCTCTCTGTGCTTTATCTGTAAAATGAGAGAATAACTGCAACCTATTTCAGTGGGTTGTTGTGAGAGTTAAGTGAGTATATACACATGAACTCTTAGAACAATACTTGGCATGTAGAAAAAAATTCAGTAAGTGTTGGTTATTGTTGTTGTTATCATTATTATTATGAAATATTACAATAAACCTGGGTATTAAAGAGCTAAAAGTACTTTAAAGCAAATAATTGTTCACTAAGCTAGGTTCAGCTCTTCCTTTTTTACAAAGAGCCTAGAGACTCTTTCTAGCTCCAGCTACTGAAACAACATGAAGCCAGAGTGTCATGTCAGATCCCTGTCATTCTGGTTACTTTTTATTTACTTCTTATGTTTCCCTTAGCTATAAATTATTTCCCAGCCACAGATATCAGTCTTCAGACTCATATTCCAATAAGGCAGCATTTACACTGCTGTGACAGTGATTTTATTTTTAAAACAGAAGTCTAGTCGCTACCACTTCGAAAAACTTCAACAGCATGCCATGACTATCGCCTGTACCTCAGCCCCTCAGAGCTCCAGAAAAGTATGGCTCTTACTACATGGAATATACTCCTCCCTGTGTTGGTTAATTTTATGTGTCAACTTGACTGGGCCAAGGGATGCCCAGATAGCTGGTAAAACATTATTTCTGAGTGTGCCCATGAGAGTGTTTCAGAAAGAGAATAGCGTTCGAATGGGTAGACTGAGTAAAGAAGATCACCCTCACCAAAGCAAGTGGGTATCATCCAATCCTCTGAGGGCTTGTACAGAACAAAAAGGCAGAGGATGGAGGCTTGTGCTGGGACATCCATCCTCTCCTGCCCTCACACATTGGCACTCCTACTTCTTAGGCCTTTGGACTCAGACTGAATTACACTACCGGCTTCCCTGGGTCTCTAGCTTGTAGACAGCAGATGGTGGGACTTCTTGGCCTCCATAATCACATGAGCCAATTCCTGTAATAAATCTCCTTTTACATGTATCTCTATCTATCATATTGGTTCAGATTCGCTGGAGAGCGCTCACTGACACACGCTCTCATCTTGTTCACTTAGCCAATAGCTACTCCTCCGCAGGTGCTGCGTTCTCTGGACATTTCTTCCAACCACCAGGTGTAACTTGGGTGCCTTCCTGCCCCACCTCCAGTACACTGAGTGTCAACAGCACAGCTTACCTGCCGGGATTGCAGTTGTCTGGAACCTGCTTCTCTCTCTCACTAGACTGTGAGCATATCTGGGTCGAGTGTATCTCTGTGTCCTCAGCGTCTATCACAGTACATGGTACTTATTAGGAATACAATGATTATTTGTTAACAACAAAAAAAAAAGATTTATTGCAGGGGGAATAAGGCAAGGGAACTGGATACAGAGAATCCCGCCTGTCAGAAAAATATAAATCAGGTGCTTGCCTCTTCAGGATCTACAACATTTTCAAATGTGGAAAACAACACATGTAATCCTAATGTGGACCTGCATCATGATATGGAATAGAACTAGTTAAATTTCATTCCAGTCATAAGATACACCCCGGGTTTCCTATCCCTCTAGTTTCTCCTATGAACACAAGGCTGCCACCTTCCCATCTTCCCACCTGCGATGGGAATACCTCTCTTGGGGAATCAAAGGCATCCTCCAGTAACTGATTACAGCGGCTCAGTGCTCCTTATCCTTGTCTGGAAATAGGTTCATTACAGTGGAGATTGATCAGGTGTTTTCTGTATAATCTACATCCACCCAGCTCAAAGGTGGCTCAAATTAACATTAAAAAGTCACTTTAATATTCACCTGCAAGATTTTAAAATACTTCCTGGTCATAAATGAGTTAGACATTTCACTTTCTAATGACGTCAGCAACTGAGGCACAGCGACCTTAAGAAATTTATGTTAGAAATTGAAGTCTTTGTAGATTATCAAACCTATAACACTATTATCAGTATTCTTGTAGATTATAAACAATACATTTAGTTTTATTTTTTAAATGTTTATCCTAAAAAATAACTTAAATATATCGAAGAGTATGGAGGATTTATAAGACACACATGTACCCATTTTATAGATTTAACCCATGTTAACATTTTACACATTTGTCTCAGATCCTTCCTAAATACACACACACACACACACACACACACACACACACACACAGCATTAGACATGTTCAGTTAAATACTTCAGCCAACGCCCACATCCTATCCCTATCTCGTCTTCCTGGTAACTGTTTCTAATAGCACATTTCTATCTTATCAATATTTCTAACTCCTTCTAAGAGCATGTTTCTATCTTGTCAATGTTTTTAAACTTTTACTACAGATGGTCGTATCCATAAGAAGCTCATATTTTATCATCCTGCACTTACCTGTACAGCTGCCTATACTATCTTGCTTCTTTCCGCCTTTGTCTCCCTCCCTTCCAATCCCTGGCTTATTTCTGGAAGCAAATATATTGAAAGCCTCAACAGTTCCAAGTAGTGGCAGCTGGACTAACTTTCTGATCCAACCCAGTTTCTTGCTCCTCAGAGAGATCCTACAAGCATGCCAATTTCTCTTTTTCCCTCTGCCTCTGCCCATCTTTCACAAGTATTCACATTTGTCCCCCCAACCTTTCAGTCTGCTGATATCCTACCCACGGAAAATATCTGTCCCACACGTCATCTCATTTTTGATCCATCTCCTGACAAATGACAGTAATCCTGGCCAAAAAAGGTAAGAGTTGTATTAGGCATTCACCTCCATCAACAAAAAAGGAACATTATAGGCTTAGAAGTAAAATAATGATAAAGAACCAGGGACCACAATCTCTAAAGTCCTACTGACCTCCTAGAAAGTGATCTTAGAATTATAGCCACTTCATCTATTTCCCCAACTTCTTTCAATATATATGCTTTTTTCATTAAAATGAGCATAATGTTTATATTTTTTATTTTTCTAATTTGTTAAGCATAAATCAGGAACCAATCAGAGGCAAAGACCTGGGGTATCATCTAAAAAAAAAAAGGCTCCTAAAACCCCTTTGTGTATATGCATTAGCATTAATAAGTACACTCCAGGAGCAGAAGACAAGGCTAGAATACTATTTCCTCCTGAAAATTGCGGAACAGAGCTGTCTGTGTATTCATTACTACTGGATCAAGCTTTTTAAGGGTGTTCACCAATCCATGTAGTCAATGAACCAGTTCAATTTTACTGAACTTCCCGCTTCACTCATTTGTAGACCTTACGAAATCTTCGGTTGTAGCTTTCCCTCTCTAGGATAGGGGGGCAAATTTGGGGAGACAATTAATTTCCCAAGGCTGGCACTCCTCCACTAACCACTTCACCTCCTCACTTTCCTTGTCCATCATGAGGTTATGACAAGGAAGAAAAGACATAGCTGTCTTACACCTTGCCAAAGGAAAGATATCTAGGTGGAGACCAGGTTATTTATTTTTACAGAGGGAAGAGGCAAACAGGAGGCAGAAGCTTCTTTAGTTCTCGTGGCAGCATCTGGCTGTCCGAGTTATGGATCATTTTGTTCTTACGTTGGTCCATTTACATTCACAGAAGCAGGAGGCAAGCAGCAGAGACACGTCTCAGTGGTGTGTTTCCATAATGTTCGCCTATACTTCACCCCTTCTGTGGTTTTTCTCTGCTTTTAGAAAGTCACTGAGAAATGTTAATGGTCTGGGGGAAAACTAGCGATTGGGGAATGACGAATGGGCAAGTAGTGGAATGAGGGTGTGCAGCTAATGATTTCCTACAAGTGATGATTAAACATCTTTCCTCCATCTCTCAGCACCTAATTCTCCCCAAGGCTGATTTATGGAAGACACCCTAACGTACAGTTCCTGCAGTTTTATTAGCCAGGAACAATTTAGCCAGGAGAGATGGTCTGCCCTGCTTCTCATTTTCTTCCAGCCCAAGAAGAAAGAAATGATAAAATGTAAAGAACAACCGGGACCTCATTCTCTTAATACTAAAAAGACAAAATAGCATAATACAAGACCACTAAAGAGGTAGGTAATCATCAGCAGGATAAAGTTTATGATGGCAAAGTCATTACTTCATAGAAGTCATTACCTTGTCCCAGACATAGGAGAAGGTTCCTACAGTTCCTATAAATGAAACCTGCAGCTGCTATTTCAGTCAGTCTAAAAATAAGTGCACACCTCATTTTTCCAAATGTCAGAGTGCCTGCCTTTACTCCTTTAGGAAAGGTTATAAGGTTACTATAAGTTCCCAGACATAATGAGGGAGTGTTTGTAATTTAAAAAAGTGATGACAAAAAATGTTCCCATTGTGGGCAAAGAGAAATTAGAATCACATGAAGATCATCAAAAAGAATGTGGAGTCATCATGATTTTCCCCTCCCTTAAAGAATCTACTTGCTTGTTTTCTGTTAAAAGATTTTAACATCTTTCAAGATTCTATTATCGATATCTTCAATGAATATCTTTATGTCACCTAAAATTGGAAATGACTTTCCAATAGGAATGTTGCAAAAGGAGATTGGGTCTGTGATTTTCAGAAGAAAGCCAAAGCAAGTCAATTAATATTTATTGTTTTTTTAATAATTTAATAATATATTAATCCTTTAATTATATAAGGGCTAACATTTATTAAACACTTATTTGATGCCCTGTATCATGCTATGCACTTTGCAAAGATTATTTTTTTTTATCCTTATCAATTTTAGGTGGAAGTTGCTATTCTTACTTCTGTTTTACAAGTGAGGAAACACACTTAGAGGGAAACTAAATAATTTACACGAGATCACATATCATTAAGCAGGATTTGATCTGAAGAAGTCTGATGTTAGAACCTGGCCTTATAGCCACTGTCCTACACTAATGCCCTGCATGCTTTCTCCTGTAACATTCACTTTCTGCTGGCCAGTTAACTTTAAAAAGCATAAATTAATCCCATAGTATTTAGGAGTTCTGAACTAAACATGAAGCCTGTAATATTTTGGATTAAATACAGAGTTCTGAACTGATCTGAATAGGAACAGAGTTCCGTATGAAGATGCAATTCAAAACTCCTTCAATTCACAGAAATCTATATCAAACCTGATCATATTCTCTAGCTTCATGTAGTATTAGTTTTATATTCCTACAGAAGTGGATCCTTGACACCAGGATAAGAACAATTCAAAGGGCAATTGAGTCACCCATCATATAATCCAGAGCACTCATTCAAATTTTCAACAGATGCCCATTGAGCACCTAAGTGCCAGTTACTGAGATTCCAATGGTATGCAAAAGCCAAGTTAGTCTTTATCACAAGGTTTATAATCCAGTGAATGAGATAGACATCAATCAATTAATCACAACACTAAATGCAAATAACACTGAGTACTGTTTTAAAGGAATGATGCGTGGTACTCTGGGAGCATATAGTAGTCTGAGCTATTCTAAGAGCCAGGAAATGCTTTCTTGAGGAAGTCATCACTGACCAAGATAGAAAGAATGAGTAGATGCTAACTAGAAGGATGGTAAGAGGTTTCCAGGCAAAGAAAGGAGGGAGCTTGGAGTGTTTGAGAAACAAAAGGAAGGTAAATGGAGACGGAGCACAAGAAACCAAGGGTTTTATGATGCCAAAAGAGGCAGCAGGAGGTGCAGGGGTGTGAACCATGATGGGCTTTGGAGGCCATAGTAATTTTTTGGTTTTAACCATAAGAGCATTGGAAAGCCATGGGGATACTGACTGGGAGTGAAAATAAATACACAGATAGCACTTTAGAAGCCCTGATGATTGTTTGTCTTAAGATGTCCCCTTACTTTAAGGAAAGAGAAGGAGTGGTAATCTCTGCATCAGAGAAGGGGCTTTGAAAGCTTCCAGAAAGTAGAATGAAATACCCAGAATCACTTGCCTTACATTTCAAGATTAAAGTCAGGAAGAGATTCTGGGTCTCTGAAATTCAGATCTGCAATTATTTCCTGTTACACTATGGTAAAAGAGCAGAGAGTCATCGTGGCAGAAACACATATAGTTCAAGACTAGAAACTACAAATCAGCTTAGAGAGACATAATGGGCCAGATAAGAGAACTGGAGGGAGGGAAAAAAAGGAAAGCCTGAGGGTCTAGGAGGACATAGCCAAGACAACTTTCGGGAATGGAGAAAATGACAAAAAATGTGTGGAGAGACAAGCCCATTTGTCATTTAAACCAAACATATCCATTTTCTTTTCTGTTTTCCAAGGGTATTCCAGAGCTACAGGAACATTGGACAAGTCACTTAACCCCACTGAGACTTAGTTTTCTTCTTTGTGAAGTCAAAGTTAATAAATCCTTCCCAGCAGTGCCTTTGAGGGGATCAAAATACGGCAATGGAAAGTACTTTTCACTTTAGCAGTTGCTCAGTAAAAATTAGGTCACTCTTCTAGTTCATAGCAGGACATTAAAGTTGATAGCTAAGGAAGTGATCCATTTCCTCATCTGTGAGAACTAGAATACCAATACTATCCACTCATCCTACCTGTAGCTTTGCTGTGAGATTAAAATGAGAGAATGTGGAGGAACTCTCTGGTTGCTTAGATTCAGCAAGAAGAGCAACATCAAGCTGACACAAGAAATATGGACAGAGGACCACACTTTCTCTACGCAGCTTCAGAAGGCAGCATCTAAGGTTAGTCATGAGTAAACTTGCCCAGACACCCAGTCGTTATATGAATTTATAAATGCAGGGCAAACCTTATGCTGTTAACAGTTATCAATAAATTCTCTGCCTCATGAACAATTTTCAAAACCCAAGGTGTGGAATTCTGTAGGAAGCTGCTGTTGCATAATTAGTTTCAAGTGAAATTGTTACCGAATCAAGTGGGTTTGCCTCCTGAGGAGTTAAATAAGACTCTACGCCAGTGGAAGTTGTCTCACAAAGTAAAGTGTATTTTCAGCAAATAAGAGACCATGTGGAATCATTTCCAAAGTCATGGTGTCCCAAACAAAAGGAAGCAAGGATCTTTTATTTTGGATGGGGAATAAATATTCAAAGGGACAGGGTGGTATTTGCCTCCTCAGGCTCAGTTGGAAAACATGCTTCTATATGCACTGCAGATTATGGTGATAAGGCCTAAGCTCCTCCTGGAGAGATCTTAGCATTAAAAACAAGGCAAAGGTCATGGGCTTAGCTCTTGTGGCAAGGCTTGGTCTGGTTCAGGGTGGTTGGTGGTTGCATCTCCTTAACATAACAAAACGGGAAAAAACAATTTGGAAAACCAGTTAAATGCTTCCAAACCCACACTTGAGTTCCTCGAGGTACCTAGTTAATGACAAAATGAGTGGAGGATGGAGAGAAAAAAGACACGCTAGCTGGATTTAAATTTGGTCAACTCATCTTGGACCAAACTACAGTCAGAGGGAGCTATGTGAATTGCCAATTTTCTTGCTTAAAACCCCTAACTGGCAATTACTCTCTTGATAAAGTCTAAACTCCTTACCATTATTTATAAGATGGGTTCTGCCTACTTGTCCAGTCTCAACAACTCCCTTACCTTCTTCTGTCTACCCTCTAGGATCCAGCCATATTGAACAGCTCTCCTTTAATGTACTTCAAGCTCAGTCATCTCCAGGATGTCACGTGAGCTGTTTCCTCTGCCTCCTCCAGAGGCTCCTCCACATGGACGTACCACCCTATGCCCTCTCTCTCTCACCCTCAGAACTCCTACTCACCCTCACATCTTCTTCAGGGAAACCTTCCCTGACTACCCTAACCCAGGTCAAATCCTTTCCACACCTTCCCATGGAACTCCGCACTTCCCTTCTTAAAACACTCAGAACATGGGACTGTAGCGTTTCTGTCTCCCTCATATCTCCCACCTGTAAGGACAGGGGCTCTATCCATCTTACTAACTACTGTATCCCCAGTGCCCAGCACATAGTGATTCCTCTAGAAAATCCATGCATGAACAAAGGGATTTGAAGATTTCACAGCAAACCTTACCTGGAGCCTGGGAATTTTGTGAGAAAACAGCTATGTAGTCGTGTTGTTCTTTTTTTTTTTTTTGAATGGGACATTAATGGAATTTTGTGGGGGACATATCTCATTGTGTGGGCCTTTTCTACGTATTTCAGGGTGTTTGTCATTCCTGGCCCTTGATAGTAAATGCTAATATTACCCATTTCACCCTCTAGCCATCATGACTACTTACAATTGACTGTACCACCATCACTATATTTCCAGATGCCCTTTGGATATGTGCTGCTCCCAGCTGAGAAACAATGGCACAGCATCCAAGACATCTGGGCTTTTGGTTAAATGGTGTGGGAAAATCCCAGCCTCCAGCCACTTTCTTTCATTGTCACTTTAATGGATATCCTTTCTTAGGGGCCATGTCTCAGGAAACAAGTCCATGCATATTGGGACTGGTTGATTGTCCTGGTAGGTCCTTCTTCTCCATGCTGCCCCTCCCTTCCTTAGTAAGCGTGAAGCAGGAAGTTCTGTGCTAGAGAGAAGTCAATTAACGTGAAAAGCCAGCGTGCACAACAGCCTGTCAAGTAGTAGCTGGGAAGAGACGAGAGTTAAATAAAAACTAAAATCAAAGCATTCAGTGTCTACCTTCAACAGCCAGGTAGGAAAGCACGTAAAGATATAGAGGCACAAGAGAAGAAATTGACATGCACATAAAAGTAAGATAAAAGGGCAAGTAGTCATAGAGGTGGACATAAGGGAGGGCAGTCAATCAGGGATGAATTCCTGGAAGAGGAGAATTTTAAGGTCAATCTAAAATGAATGGTACTTTATCTCTGAAAAATATAAAAGGTCTTTAAGAAATGACATCAACGCCCATTGCCTCTGTGGGAGATCAGAATTGGCCACCTCAAAATATGTCTCTTTACCCTGATTATTTTCCTTGAAAGAAACTTTGACCTCACTGCAGCCCACCCCCACCCCACACGAACTGCCTAAAAGAATTTAATTCTGGGTATGGATAGACTGAGAACGTCCTTTCTAAGCCCATTCCAAGGAAAAGTAGAAGTTATCCTTTGTTAAGAGACATTTACATTTATAAGGGAAATCTCCATTTGTAAAGGTATCTCCCTCTCTGTACCAGGAAGAAGGGGGGATGATCTTACCTCTAGAAACTCTTATCAGTGCGAAGGCTAGGACTTAAATCTGCATACTCTTGTCTACTGTTCTTTCTGGTAATCTCCCATATCTGACTCTCCCACCCACAACATCCTCCTGTGTCTTTAGCTGAAAGTAGTATTTAAGGTGAGAACCTCCGCCACCTTGTCGAGATAGTCAGTTTCCCCAGTTTCTCCCATGTATACATGTTATAAAGCTCTGTTTGATTTTCTCCTGCTATTCAGTCTTATGTCAATTTAATTTGTAGCCCAGCCAGAAAGGACCCAGAGTACATAGAGGATGGTCTTCTTCCCCTTCACCTCTTGGGGAAGACAGGCAACCAGATTTGTTCTGGGATTTTGACCTTTTCTGTGCCATTTTCTTGTATTCTTTGCTCACTCTAAACCCAAAAGAAAAGGCTTTCCCTCTCATGGACTCTCAGGGCTCCTAGTTTCTCTGCTACTCAGCTATAATAATAACCTGGACTTGAAATGAAACATAGGATAGAATTTTCTTCACTTCCCATTCTATAGTGTATTGAATGTTTTCATTCTGATTTTGGACAGGGGCAGGATGGACTGACTTCTTCTATGCTTCCTGGAAAGGCAGCCAAAAGCCCTAGCTCATCCATCCCCACTTTTATTTGCCTTCCTTTATCTTTCTCCCTCCTTTCTTCTCTTACTTTTGTCTTTTCCATAGAGCAGACATCAGTATAAAAGTCTGTCAATATATAAATATTTTATCCATCTGCTGTCTCTTTCTCAGACAAATATATGGATGATGATGCAATTTCCCATGCCATCATTTTGCAATGAAAGGTTTCTGATAAATCTCAAACTTTGTGTCATGCATCCCCTTGTCCTCTTTGGCTAGTAATGCTCCAAATGTGCTACAGGGAAGAAAATGGAATCAAAAGGCCAGAAGAGGAAAAGAAGGAGATAAGAGAGAAGCGAGAGGGGGAGAGGAATGAGACAGAGCAGCAGTTACCAGGTAAAGGGAAGGACAGATTGGATTTTCTCTCAAGCTTGGCAACATGTGCAAGCTAAAAGGTCAGCACTGCTGAAAGAGCAATACAAAAGGATAAAAGGATGGGAACAAAGAAACCACTTTATGTAGAGATATTAGTGCTATCAGCAGCAATAAAACTGCACAGCCACAATTGGACATCAGAATGGAAGATGACACCAGGGAGAGGCCTGGCTGATGCTTTCAGGGTGTGCCAATCACTCATCCAATTGGGAGGGGCGTGCACATCAAAACCGTGCAGGAAGCTCAGCCAAGGATCGGTGGGTCAGGAGCCCTTTGGACCCAAGAACAGACACAACAGAGTTGAAATATGCACCTCTTCCTGCCACCTGTACACAACTCCCTCAATCCTTGAATAATTGCAGAGCAAATGAAAAAACCCAACATCAGCCTGCACCTGGAGACAGCACCATTAACTAATCAATATCATGGGAGCATCACTTAAGTTCCTTGGTACCCTGGGATTTCAAAACTCATATGAGTCATGGGATGTGCCCTCAAGAATCTTGTAATCTAGCTGGGCAAGCAAGACATACATGCACGAAGAAATGGATGGTAGTATTGATTAAGGCTATGTTTCTCAAACTTGGAGTAAGCACAAATCCCTTTTAAAGATAAATGTTCCCTTCAAGGTGTTGACTTAATTTTAGAAAATAATAGTGTTTAAATCTGCACAAAAATGAAACATGATATTATTTTTAGAGCTCTTATACTATGAAACTAATAAAATTTGAATGCATCATTATAATGTAGTATGATAAACGTTGTTGTTTCACTGAAACTAAATTCATGATCTAGTTTCCATGATTTAGGTTTCTCTTGTGCTGAAGTGAGCAACAGTGGTTATGGCACAGTGTGAATAGTAAGATGCTCAACAAGACTTACCCAAGAGCTTGTTGCTTAGATCACAGGAGATGTGGGAGTTCAGCAGCCTTTGCTCTCAAGTCGTTTATATCTGACTATAGAGAGCCAGTGGGCCCCCAACAAGGCAGCAGGATAGAGGGAGACCTGCATCTAAGCGCAGGCAGACATGTACTTCAGATGTTCAGCATTCAGTGTTCTGACATTCAGAGTTTACCATGGACAAGTGTTGTCAGGGGAGACAAAGGGGCATCATTCCCCTCTCTCCTTAGTACCATCTCACTAGATACAGTCTACAATAAGAAAGACAGCCTTGATTTCTGCCTCAAATTACTCTTTTGTGTCCCTAAGCAAGTTTGTGGAAAATGAAACTCTTTGGAGCTGACCTGAACATTTATCTGGTGCTTCATCTTTGGCCAGACTCGTTGGCAAGCACGGCTAGAATGGAGATTGAGTAGGGAGAGCCCTGTTCTAGGGCTACTTGGGCTCACATCGAGACCATCTAATATAATAATATACATAATATATTATCTATATAACATAGATACACATTCTCTAACCACATTTAGTCTCTGCTCTTAACAGATTTATATGGAAGGGCAACAAGTTCACAGAACAACATGATTTTAAAAGGCAGGAGTTGTCAGGGATGAGCAGAGAAGACAGTCTCTTATAAACAGTGCCTTGATTTTGGAGGAACTGAAGGAAAGAAGAGAGGGAAGAAGAAAGAGAGAGAAGGAGGGAGAGAGGAAGGAAAGATAGATTGGTTATTCTGTACTTAGGAGATTTTATACGTGAATATTGCAATATTCTGGTCCATTAATTCTGCAAATTCACTGTCCCTTATCTAATCATATGTCCTTGGTGTTTGGTTCAGGAAATGCACTCACTGAAAAAATAGCACAAATATAACCACTCTGCATAAAACACAAAAGGTTTGGGCCAGAGAGTTTGGTTTCATCTCATTTCCTTTTTCTCCCCAAGTATAGTTCTCAATGCATCTATTCCTTGGAGAGTGGGGTAAGGCGGTCACCCCTAACGTCGGTCTTAAAAACAAATATAACAGTAAAGAGGGCAAGGGGAGCCTTTCTGCCTGCTTTCTGACCCCTGGAGATGAGACAGGAATTGGGAGGAGGAGACAGGCTGAGGTGCTGAGCTCTTGAATTCTCCCCAGAGCATGGGATCCTGCAAGGTGGTGACAACAAGGAAACAATCTGCCTCCCTCTCCATCTCCACATCATTTGAATCAAACTCAGTACCTGGGGAAGTGCCTGGAAATCCCTCCTATACCACATAAAAGATGAATGACCTTGTTCTAAAAACCTGGATGGATTAAGACATATTTCAGAAACACATCTGTTTTGCTTCAACACCCAGCACACCACAAACCCACAGGCTACAAATGCTGGTTCCAACAAGCCTGGAAATATGGATAGGCAGAAAAACAGGAAAATTGGAATAGATAAGGTGGTGGGCGCAGAGCTCTGAGCTAATGGAATAACTGCTGCACAATCTGAAGGCTTCCTTTAGCCTGTTGGTCTCCATCATGGCAACGCTGCACAGAAAGAGATTTGGAGGTTCCAGAATGTCCGCCTATGGAATATTAACTCCTCACTAAGATGGGCCACTGGGATGGGAGTGTGATTCACAGAATAGCATAAGGTGAAAGTTAATTTATTCCATATATATAACAAATTGAACCAAGTGAATAAAGTGCTGCTTAGGAAAGATCATTACTAAACAACTTCAATAAATGTGTGAGTGTGGCTTGTAAATAGAGTACCAGTCCTTTAATGTTGAATGAGCATTTCTAAGACGCTAGGACCCATGATTAAAACATGTTTTTCTTTGAAACCTGTTTTACCATTGCCTGTCTGTATCCAGTCTGTATCCTGTCTGTATTTACGATTTACTTGAAAAAAAACAAAAACTATTGTTTCTGGCTGATTTTAAGGCAGCATCCTAAGATATATGCAAACCAATAAACAAGAAAAGATGTGCAGTCTCACTTATAAAAATGATATTTAAATAAAAACAGGAGATACAACTTTTCACCTATTAGATTAATGAACATTCAACATCGCTGGAGTGGCTGCCGGAAATGGATCTCCTACTACACTCATCAATGTGACTTGGAGGATAATTTAGCAAAATCTTGCAAAATATAAAATGCTCATAAGCCTTACCAGCAATCCCAGTGCTTAATATTTATTTTGGAGTACCACTAGAAGGAGAATCCCAATGAATGTTTCCTCCAGCATTGTTTTTAAAAGCAAAAACTACAACTGCAACAACAAAAACAACCGGAAATAATCCAAAGGTGCATCAAGGGGAGGCTAGTTAAATCAATGATGTTATAGCCATAAAACAGAATAATACACAACTGATAAAAAAGACAAGGTTGTTCTGTGTGTGTTGTTACAGAGAGATTATCAGGATATATTGTTCAATGGGAAAGTAAATACAAAACAAGTGTGTATGTTGTGATTCCTTTTTGTATTAACAGTATTTATACACACATACTGTTACTTGACTAGAAAATTTTCTGCAAGGAATCTTAAGAGATGATTAAGAATCATTACCTTTAGCAAGAAGTTTTGCTTCATGTTTTTTACACTTTTACACCTTTTATATATTTTGTAATTTTTATATACATTTTATAATTTTTATACACTTCATTTTTTATCTGCCATTTCCAAATACTAACTATGCATATGTAATTCTTTAATCTACAAAATGTCATCAGCAACTTTATAGAAAATGGAGACATGGGCATTATTGTTTTCTTTTAAATCCTTTTTATAAAGTATCTAATGAATATTATTTTAAGTAGGAAAATACTTCCACATTTCTCTCATACGACTATGGATTCCAGGTGAAAGCAGCAGGAATCCCTGGCCTGTATTTGGAGCTCACACTCTCTCACAAGGGGAAGAATAAGAGTGCTCCCTCTGGCATTCTGGGCTGCGTAGGCTTGGGAGGCTGTGAAAGCTGAGACACTGGATGGTGCCAGATCTATCCATTCCCAATTTCCATTATGCTATTGAGCATGCCACTTAATAGTTGAGATACTGAACATTACTGAACACATTTTCATCCGACCTCTTCTACAGCGTGATCACTAAACAATGTCAACCCGTGATTGAAAAAGTTTAGGCCACCACGTAATAAGGTTTCTTATGATGTTTCATGTAGAAATGATCAGAATTTGTAATTATATTGCATGTGTTTATGTAGCTGTGTAGTTATGCGTTTCCACCGATAGACTAAAGGCTCCATGAGGTCAGCACATATTAGTTTTCCTCTCCATTTTGTCACCAGCACTAGGCACAGTGGCTGGCAAAAGGAACACTAAAGAAAAGGGAAGACTTGTTCACAAAACATCCATTAAGCTTTGTGCTGGGCCTGGTGCTAAGCAGTGGGGACATAATGGTGAATCAGATAAGAAGCATGGTTCCCAGCCCCGTGGGGCGCACAGTCTATAGGTGGAGACTGATATGCACATTCAGGGAATGACAATACAGGGTGATAAGTACTAGGACTGGGGTACATGCAACATATGTTCTGAGCACATAATAAGGAATCCAGGGTGAGTTTCTTGAGAGAAGTGATGCTTACACTGAGACCTCAAGAATGAGTAGGACTTAGCCAGACTTATGCAGATGGCTTAGGCAGTGGGAACAACAAGTTTAAAGGCTCAGAGGTAAGAGAAACTACGGCATGTTTGAGAAAATAAAACCATTTCAATATGGGTGGGGTTTACAGAACAAGGAAGGACCATATTTTGCCGGGTCCTGCATAAGTCACGTTAAGAAGGACACGGAAGAGGATGCAACTTCATCTTTTCAATAGGGGTGGATACAGCCAGGTGTGTTTTAGAAATCTCTCTTTGTCACACCGTAGAGAATAAACTTTAGGGAAGAGAGAAAAGAGGCGGAGGGGAGGCCTTCACTGGGAAGGAGTACTGAGTAAGAGGAGTAACCATGGGAAGCCCCAACAAGGAGGAAATTGGTCACTGTCCTGCACTGCTCTGGCTTTTTAGCACAACATCTAAGAATGGGAGCCCCACACTCTAATCAATCTCTCCCAGATTAGGGCATCTGGGAGAGAATAAGTAAGGAGATGTGTTCTGGGGCCCAGACGTGGGTCATGGGCTCCTGTCTCACGTCTATTGCTGACCGCTGGCATGATGAGACAAAGGTGCCTGGAGTTCTCCAGGTCTTACAGGAAAGATGACCTAAATGGATCTTACCAACTTAAACAAGACGTTGTAACTGCCCCAAACAAAAGATGACTGGGTACCAATGGAAGGAAGAGGCTTATGAAGACCACTGACCTGAGTTTCAGCATTGGCTCAGCCTCGGACATACCACTTCCCTCTTTAGGTCTCAGTTTCCTCATAGATGAGATGAGTGTGATTAGTGTGATTTCTGAAATCTGACATGCACCATATCATGTTTTAAAATACTAAGTTCTCGGGGCTAGCCCGGTGGCGCAAGCGGTTAAGTGTGTGCGCTCTGCTGCGGTGGCCCAGGGTTTGCCGGTCCGGATCCCGGGCACACACGGACGCACTGCTTGGCAAGCCATGTTGTGGTGGCATCCCATATAAAGTGGAGGAAGATGGGCACGGATGTTAGCCCAGGGCCAATCTTCCTCAGCAAAAAGAGGAGGATTGGCAGATGTTAGCATAGGGCTGATCTCCTTGCAAAAAAAGAAAATATTAAGTTCTCTATGCCATCTCACCTGGACCAAGATTTTAGTGCAAATGGCTGGTTTCCACACAAGGTTCAGAAAAGACTGAGCTTCCTCTGAGGGGTAGTTCCCAATTCTCTACAGTTCTTCTGTAGACCATTTATGGATATCCTTTCCTGTGTCATAGAAGCATGCTTAAAAGAATGAACTTTGAGTCAGACAGCCCTAAGTAAAATATGCTTCACTTAATATTTTCCACACTTGTGTGGCCCAGAGCAGGTCACTTAAACTTACATAGCCTCTATATGCCCATCTGTAAAATGGAGCTAATAATACCCCCTTTAAGGGTTGATATATATACTATATATATGCATATATATATAGAAAGATGTGGCACAATGCCCAACAATAGATATCAGTAAACAGCAGTTATTGTTATCAAAACTATCTATATGATTACTCTTAACATACCGGACATTGTTCCCTGAATTAAATATACTTCCCTTCATTGTTCTCCTTGGTGTATTATGAGGCTACATAAATAACAAATGGGTCAGGTGAGCAGCAATAGGTCTAGGGCAGAGATGTCCCGTGAACTTGTCTTCACCCAATGGTCTACCCGGCCCTTGACACTTGGTTGACTCTTCTTCTGGCCCCATCCCTAAAACGTGCCTCTGCAGAGAGACCAACGGTTGTAGCTAAAGGCCAGGAGCAGGGCAGAACTACTCTGCAGATCAACAGAAGCCTTCAAAATGACACCGATCTGGCACCCGTGTCTAGCAATGAATTCACAGCAAAAAATTAAAATGAGCTAAACACAAAGGTAAACAGCTGATCTCTCAAAACCATGTATTAGCTCAATCAACAGAAAACATCCTGTGAAGGTGTGATTTTCTCCCAGATTAGTTCCAGGACTCAGAGCAAGGTGGGAGAGGGGGAGGGGAAGAGGATCTATTTGCAACCCCTCCCCCTGAAGGGTGAATGCCTCCCATCTTGTCTTAGTCTAACATTGATCTATAGGGAAAGGTGCCTCTGCCCTTTGCTTTTGGAATTGATGGACTTGGAGTCCACTGTTATTGTCCCAGTTCCCTGAAATGTTCCTTGATTTATTCCCTTTATATTAGAAAACCATATCTGCTCATTATCTAGGAAGGTCACTGGAAGGGAGATATTTCTTCCAGCTTCAATAGCAGATCACTTGGCCTTTTTTCATATCTCTCTTGGCACGGCAGGAGCTCTGTGAGAATGGGGGAGGCCGGGACAAACAATAAAGGCAAATTTATTCTGAGCAGAAAGCGCAATGCAAGGACCTGGCAGAATATATAAATATGCAAAGCAGGCTCATCAGCTAGTGTCCTCGGTTTCTATATCAACTTTTATTTCCAAAGCTAATTATTCCTGTCAATAGGAAGGCCTGCCTTAACTAAGGTGGCTGGAGACGACTAGTCATTGGAAATGTTTTTGTGTTTTAGACCAGGCTTGAATTTTCCATTCCATTCATTTCCCAGCAGGGACCTAGGCTCAGCTAACATTTTCAAGGGTGGTTATATATATTTAAACAAGGTATGGCATTGTTCTAAAAAATTATTTTCACAAGAAAATTATATGTATTTAACCTCTAAATTACTTTTCATTACTTACCTATAACATCTTGCCTTCTCTTTTGGTCAAAAATAAAGTGTAGGGGCTGGCCTGGTGGCGTAGTAGTTAAGTTTGTGTGCTCAGCTTTGGTGGCCCGGGGTTCACAGATTCAGATCCTGGGCATGGGCCGATGCACTGCTTGTCAAGCCATGCTGTGGCGGCGTCCCACATAAAGTAGAGGAAGATGGGCATGGATGTTAGCCCAGGGCCAATCTTCCTCAGCAAAAAGAGGAGGATTGGCAACAGATGTTAGCTCAGGGATGATCTTCCTCACAAAAAAATAAATAAAGTGTGTGTGTGTGTATGTCTTTAATTAGATGCTCTAGAAGAGCCATGTTAGGTAGATAAAACTAGAACTATTTAGACCAATGAAGTCAACATTTCCAACTCATAATCATTCTGACATTGCTATAAATTCTTTCAGAGAATCTCAGAATACTCTCAGAATAGAACAGTCTTGGAGACCAGCTGCATCAGAACCCCCTTGGGAGCATGTCTAAAATGCAGTTTCCTTGGGCCCACACTAGCCCTCCTGAGCTAGGCATTTCAGAGGTGGAACTCAGGAATCTATTCCTTAAACACATTCCTGATTGAGATCCACTGAACTATTTAGATGAGAACTCTCAAGAGTATGTAGGTGTAGGGCCTACATACACTAAGGCCACAGCAATTCCTTCATCTCACAACCTGATAGTAGGGGGAGCTCTTCTGCCAGAAGCCCAGCCTTTCAAGAGGAAAAGCAGACCAGGGAGTTCTGAGACCAAGTAGATTTGCAAGAAAGCACTGTTCTCTGGGATCCTGGGAGAGTTACAGTTTTGATGATAACCTTTACCCTCCTTATGTTCTGCTACAGATTCTCTCAGAGAAGCATACTTCTTTCATTATAATAAAAGTTGGGTCAAGAATAAATGCAATATCAGTCATAATGTACTTAAGTGGGTGACTTTGATGTTATGTAAATTATGCCTCCATGAAGCTGTTTAAACAAATAAATAATTTTTTTTTAATAATTTTTTATAAAATGAATGTAACCTGAGTGTGAGTGTCCTCGGGAGCTATAGTGTTCAAGCCTTTAATATCTTCTCAGCAAAATTCTTTGAGGCTTATCAAAATGCATCCATTTATCTAGTCAATAATTACTGAATCCGGCTCTAGGCACAATTTAAGACTAGGCACTACAAAATAAAAGAAAAATATCTTTGAATAAATTGTGTATGCTAACTATTACCCCTACAGATTCCACGGAATGTGTCCATATAACAAGCATCAAAGTATGTCGATTTTCAGTTTGGTTTCCTCATTATTTGCTGAACAAAGCTACCTGTAGGCTTCTGACTCTTTCCAATGCAGAATTTAATTTGATGAGTAACAGACCAAAGCAGAGAGATCAGCAGGGGCCATTTGATCTGCATAAGGAGACTTGTATTTACCATGATTCTATCTATCAGAGGAACAAAGAGAGCACTGCAGGGAAAGGCTTCTTTTCTGTGACACTGCTAATGGCAGGCATGTCAGGGGCCAGCTCCCTTCTGTGACAATCTGGGCAAATCCTGGGAAAGACATAGCTCGGAGAGTGACCTACAGGGACAGAACTTGGACAGGCAAGGGCCATTGGCAGAACCTAGGGACAGCAGAAGATGAGGGGTAGGCGCTTTCCCTTCCTTCCCTGCATCCCATAACTGGACCTCACGATACTCCAAGCCCATGGGAACAACAAGCTAAAGACATCATTGGCAAATACATATAAGATCAGATTATCAGAGTAACAACTTTTGGCTTTTGCAAAAGTGTGAGCAGAGAAGCGTCTGGTCACTCCTGCCTTTTATTTCTTTACAAAGGGACTCCACACAAGCAGAGGGCATTGTTTCATCTGTAACTAATTTTAATCAATCTTCTCTTTTGAGGTGTCTGGAAAAGGCATGCAGTCTGATTCCATTTGTAGAAGCTCATAAAGAGTGCACAATGGAAATTCTCAAGGAAAAGAGCTCTGACACAATTGGTGTTTTTTGATCTGGGTCACTTCTCTTTATTTCTACTCAATAAAAAGAATGCCCATGTCATCAATGAGCATAGACGGCTCAATGCCTCACTGTTGGTTCCGAGTCATTGCCAGCCTCTCAGCCCTCCTCTCCATTCAAGGAGCCTTAACCTTCGCTTTCATCATGTTTAGCCTGACATAAGTTTTAAACCACCCATAGTTAGAAAAAAATTCCCAGTAGATAAGGAGAATTAATATGGACCTAGATCTAAAGAAGATTAGGGGGAAAAAGGAATTAACATTTATAAAATATCAACCATACACCAGACACTATACTGGCACATTACATTAACCCTCAAAATAAGTCTTAGATGTAAGCATTGCCCCTCTGTTTTACAGACTGAATAACTAAACCAAAAAGTTAAATAACATGCCTTCTAGCAAACGTTAAAGCCAAATTTGAAACTTGAGCCTGGTCTCCTTTCTATCAAGCTGTGGTGTTTTAAAATTCAATAAAGAACCAAATTCTTTCCTCAAAGGTCAATTAGCATAATATATAAAGTTTCTTTCACATTCTTGCTGGATTGCCTGCTGATCTAAAATTTAAGAGGGCCCCATCAACATACAGAACTGTGATGTCTTATCACACTTCAAGATTTGAACAGTCTCCCCATCATTCTGGTCAACAATTCATTATCCTTTTTTTTTTTTTTACATTTTTGGCGCTTATTCTCTTTCTAATCATTCATCATTTACTGGAATTTCAAAGCCATGCCTAATCTGGCTGAATCTTTCCTTTTTAGATTTGCCTTAGACCACTGTGCACTCTAGCTGGGCAATTCTCTTCACAATTTCAATATTTCTGCTCCTTGTTTTCCTTAACCTGGGATGACATTTTGTACTAGTGGTGTCCCTTATCTTCCTTGTTAGGAAAAATTTCCTGCTAATATAAACACTCCTGCCTTCAGCCCCTGGAACAAAAAGTACTACGCAACCCTATCCCTAGGCATGGCTAACTAGAACACATTGAGCCCCTAACTCAGGAGGAAGCAATCAATAGACTGGCTAGTGGTAAATGATGTGTAGGGTTCTGCCCACAGAGAGAGGAGCTTTGTCGACGGAAAGCTGAAGTTGCCATTTGGGTGAGACCCTGTGTGAGATAAAGAATAAGCAGTCTGTCCCCCAAGAGAAAAGAGATTGAGCAGGCCTTCCTGAGGATCCGTAAATAGCCTCTGAGTGTTCTTTGGGGGCTGGAGAAAGCATTATGTGTGGATGCTGACGCATTTCATTTCTCAATTTCTATTCACATAAAATTTGGTTGAATTTCCTTTTCTATCTGGAATTTGCAAAATTACCTTATTCTTGTATTAAAACTTTATTTTTCACTTGGGATACCTTAAGTCAATTCCTTTTCCTTGCAAATCAAAGGATGCTGATCAAATACCTTCTTTATCCTGATCCATCCAATATTCAACCATCTGTCTACCCACCTCCCCTGGAGGCCATTCCTGAACTAAACTAAAGTGATCTCTCTCTGTCTACTAATCTCCTACAAGCACTTGCAATATGTGTGCTGTAATTACCACTCAACTTCACACTGGCTGATTGTTTTCTGTTTCAGTCTTATGTCTCCAGTTAGACAGCAATCGCCTTAAAATCAGGGACAATTTTGGGTTAACCTGAATCTACTTGAATGTTAGCAGAACCTCCCACCAGATCATCAGACTAAAAGAGGACAACAGCGTGGCTTATGCCTAGCAGCACTTTTACACAGAATCTTAGAACTTTGTGGGTGGGCAGGCTGTAGTGATAAACACATTAACCTCTTCAATTTACATATATAGATGCTCAGAACAGTTAATGGTCAGTCAACTAATAAGATTCAGCCTGAGCTCTTACATCTGGAATGTCTGGGGTTATCCAAAATGGAGGATCCAGACAGAGAGTTTCATTTTTTATATTTTATAATGAAAGAGACAAACTACCCAGCTTTTCACTGAGGGAAGACCATCTAGACTATAGTGAAACACCCTGACATGGCTTCTATTCTCTAGATTACTGAGGCTCTAGCCAGGGCATTTTTATTCTTTTTTTAAAAACAAAAAACAAAAAAAAAAAACAACAGTACTGCCTTTTTAAAGCTAGGTTATTTTTACAGCAAAAGAACTCCTGGAATAGTAAACAGGAGGCGAATGTATCAGGCTTTAAAGGTGAAAGGGGTTATTTAAGAGTGTTATCAGAACTAGCCAGCTGCAAACACATACAGTATGAGAAAACCATAAACCTTTCTCTTCATAGCAGGGCTCAATTACTCATTAGGCCACCCTGCTGCAGGGGCAGGGTCTTTATAATCTTAGTGTCACACAACCCTTGAGGTGTCCAGCCCTCCCCGCCATCCTACTGCAAGATGAACAGTTTAAGAAGTGCAAATCATGTCTCCATCCTTCCTTATCCTAAGTGCATTTGATTTTGAAAGTGATCATTATAAAAATAATAATGATAATAACTGCCATTCCTTGCTACTTTCTAAGTGCAAGCGTGAGTCTATTATCCTAAATGTGGATAAGTTACTTATGGGAAATGATACAGCAAGTTAGTGGCAGAACTCAGATTTGAACCCAGGTCTTTTGGAGACTGCAAACCATGATTGTAGCCTGTTACTCTGACATGTCTAATCTTTCCTCCCCAAGGAACACTAATCATGATTGATCCTGTGGGAAATTTTTTATAAAAGGTAGAGACAAGGGAATTCGTGGTCAAATCATCTGCCCACAACTTCCACCTTTTGGAGCTTCACAATGCACTCCAGCACATTAAAGGCTCTGACAAAGTCTGCAATAGAGACGCTTGCTTTTCTTACGTAAGTCAGGTTTCCCAAATTCATTTGACTTTAGTATTCCACTTCACATCACACGAGACAACATTCTATTGACAGGGACTCATCTCGAACAACGAAACATGCCAAATACAGCCTTAGTGAGCAGAACCAGAGAACCCCATGTAGTTAAAAATGGAATCACTTTTTCCCTTATGGAGAAATATAAAAGGGGCAGGGCAGCAGTTGGCAGGACTTCAACCATTTGAAGCCCCACTTAACACTCAGCTCTGCTCATTCCCCTAGATCTCATTCTCCCAGCTTTATTCTGAAACATAGCCCACTGCAACTCTTAGGTGAGAATGATTGAAAGCTCAGTTCTTCCAGTGCAATGTGGTTATAGAGGGAACAATCTGGTTCCTGAGTCTGGCTCATACTCTCACAAGCTGAGGTATCATAGGTACTTTGCTACACTTTTGAAACCTTGGTTTTCTCATCTATAAAACAGTGATTTAAAAAAACCTTGACTCTGTAGGGGTGTTGTCATAACTAGAAATAATGTGTCTAAAGCACCTGAAATAAGTCACCACTATTGCTGCTCTCATTTAACATGTTTGGCAAAGATGATGTTCCCTTGGCATAGAAATCACCCCTGCTGTTTCGCTACTCAGCAAAATCCTGTTCACCTGATCAGGCCCAGCTCAAAGGTCACCTCCTCCATGAAACTTCACAAGGCCCAATTACTTCTCCATCAACCTTCCTACTTCCATTGCCCCAGCCTCTAGCAGAATTTGTGTTTCCCATTCCCACACCACTCAGCACATGACTTCAGTCTTATTTTGTACATGTTCATCTTCTCCAGAAGGCTATTAGCTCTTTGAAGACAAGGCATGCGTCATAAACTCAGTGTCTTCTACACATAGTGCCCAGCATAGTACTGGGCGTATAAATGCCCCATAAATAGTGTGAAGAAGGAGACATAATGGGAAAATATTATAAACTATGATTCTTGCCTCCAGAGAACTTGCACTCGAATTGAGAAGCAAATATATATACCAGAAATGATCAAACACAATAAATGATGGTGTCAAATGTGATACATCCCAGTTAAAAATGCTCAAAGGACACCCATAAACATGTCTAGTAGCCACATATAATTATTGTAGGCCTGCTCACACTTACCAACATGTACACTCATTATGCACAGATTCCCCAGGTAAACAGTGTCCAATTTTACATGAACATTAAGAGGAAAAAATGGATGAATTGGTATAGTATATGGTTATTGGGAGAGCCAAATGGTTTAACAATATGAGGAAGTGCATTAGCTGTGACTTTACATGGGCATGACCTTGAATTCCAGTGACATCACTTATCATCTTGGTGGCAGTGGGAAAGCTAGTCAAGCTCTCTAGGTCTCACTTTCACTCTCTGTAAAAAAATTGCTAACAGAGTTCACTCAAAAAGTTGTTAATGGGATTAAGTAGGAGATAATATATATAAATACACTAAGCAGAACATCAAGTATAATATAGATGTTCAATAAATTTTATCTAGAAATAAATAATATTTCTCTCCCCCACTAGACTGAGTTCTTTAAGGTCATAGGCCTTACCACAGTAATCTTTGTGTTCTCATTGCCAAACACTATGCCAAGCACATATTAACAGCTCCATAAATATTTCCTGCACAATTAAATGAACAAACAATGAGAATCAAGAGCAAATGAAGCACAAAAGGCATCTAGTCACCATCATCCCTACTTGAATGAAATTCTACCACCCGTACCTGTGAGATAAGGCACCTCTGCTATTGCTTATGGACCACTTACCATGTGCCAGGCTATGGGCAAAGCCCTTCATGGTTTTTAAAAAGTAGCATATTTCAGTTTTAAACACAAACATAGGCTCAGAGTGAAAGGAATGAAGATGATACTCCAAACAAATGGCAAACAAAAGAAAGCAGGTATTGCCATACTTATATCAGACAAAGCAGATTTCAAGATAAAAAAGACAATGAGAGACAAAGAAGGGCAGTATATAAGGATAAAAGAGACTTTCCACCAAAAGGACACGACACTTATGAATGTATATGTACCTTACACAGGAGCACCAAAGTACATAAAGCAACTATTAACAGACCTAAACGGAGAAATTAACAGCAACACAATAATAGTAGGGGACCTCAATACCCCGCTTACATCAATGGATAGATCATTCAGACAGAAAGTCAACAAGGAAATAGTGGATTTAAATGAAACACTTGATCAGATAGACTTAATAGATACATATAGAACAATCTATCCAAAAACAGCACAATATGCATTCTTCTGAAACGCACATGGAACATTCTCAAAGATAGACCACATGCTGGGAAACAAGTCAAGCCTCAATAAATTTAAGAAGATTGAAATCATATCAAGCATCTTTTCCAACCACAATGCTATGAAACTAGAAAACTACAAGAAAAAAGCTGGGAAAGTCACAAACATGTGGAGACTAAACAGCAGGCTACTGAACAACCATTGGATCAATGAAGAAATCAAAGGAGAAATTGAAAAATACCTGTGGACAAATGAAAATGAAAATACAACATATCAACTGTTATGGGATGCATCAAAAGCAGTTCTAAGAGGGAAATTCATAGCAATACAGGCCCATCTCAACAAACAAGAAAAATCTCAAATGAGCAATCTTCATCTACACCTAAAAGAACTAGAAAAATAAGAACAAACAAAGCCCAAAGTGAGAAGAAGGAGGGAAATAATAAAAATTAGAGCAAAACTCATTGAAATAGAGACTAAAAACACAGTAGAAAGGATCAACGAAACTGAGAGCTGGTTCTTTGAGAAGATAAACAAAATTGACAAATCCTTACCTAGACTCATGAAGAAAAAGAGAAAGAAGGCTCAAATAAATAAAATTAGAAATGAAAGAGGAGAAATCACAACAGATACCACAGAAATACAAAGGATTATCAAAGAATACTATGAAAAACTATATGCCAACAAATTGGATAACCTAGAAGAAATGGATAAATTTTTAGACTCACACAACCTCCCAAAACTGAATCAAGAAGAAATAGAGTATCTGAATAGAACAATCACAAGTAAAGAGATTGAAACAGTAATCAAAAACCTCCCAAAAAACAAAAGTCCAGGACCAGACAGCTACTCTGGAGAATTCTACCAAACATTCAAAGATTTAATATCTATCCTTCTCAAACTATTCCAAAATATTGAAGAAGATGGAACACTTTCTTACTCATTCTACGAGGCCAACATTACCCAGCTACCAAAACCAGGCAAGGACAACACAAAGGGAAATTACAGGCCAATATCACAGTTGAACATAGATGCAAAAGTCCTCAATAAAATACTAGCAAACCAAATACAGCAATACATTAAAAGGATGATACACCATGATCAAGTAGGGTTTATACCAGGGATACCGGGATGGTTCAACATCTGCAAATCAATCAATGTGATACACCACATTAACAAAATGAGGAATAGAAATCACAGGATCATCTCAATAGATGCAGAGAAAGCATTTAACAAGATCCAACATCCATTTATGATAAAAAATCTCAATCAAGTGGGTATAGGAGGAAAGTACCTCAACATAATGAAGGCCATATATGACAAACCCACAGCCAATATCATACTTAACAGTGACAAAATAAAAGCCATCGATCTGAAAACAGAAAGAAGAGAAGGGTGCCCACTCTTGCCACTCCTATTCAACATGGTCCTGGAGGTTTTGGCCAGAGTAATGAGGGAATAAAAAGAAATAAAAGGGATCCAAATTGGAAAGGAAGAAGTGAAAGTCTCACTGTTTGCAGATGACATGATTCTATATATAGAAAACCCTAAAGAATCCATCAGAAAACTATTAGGAATAATCAACAACCACAGCAAAGTTGTAGGGTATGAAATCAACTTATAAAAATCAGTTGCATTTCTGTATACTAATAACAAACTAGCAGAAAGAGAAGTGAAGTATACAATCCCATTTACAATCACAACAAAAAGAATAAAATATCTAGGAACAAATTTAACCAAAGAGATGAAAGACCTATACACTGGAAACTATAAGACATTATTGAAAGAAATTGAAGAAGATGTACAGAAATGGAAAGATATTCCATGTTCATGGATTGGAATAATAAACATAGTTAAAATGACCATAATACCTAAAACAATCTACAGATTCAATGCAATCCTAATCAGAATCCCAATGATAGTCTTCATGGTAATAGAACAAAGAATCTTACAATTTATATGGAACAATAAAAGACCCCAAATAGCCAAAGCAATCCTGAGAATAAAAGTACAAAGCTGGAGGCATCACAATCCCTGACCTCAAAATATACTATAAAGCTACAGTAATCAAAACAGCATGGTACTGGAACAAAAACAGACACAGAGATCAATGGAACAGAATTGAAATCCCAGAAATAAAACCACACATCTTTCGACAGCTGATCTTTGAGAAAGGAGACAAGAACATACAATGGAGAAAGGAAAGTCTCTTCAATAGAGTGTTGAGAACGCTGGACAGCCACATGCAAAGAATGAAAGTAGACCATTATCTAACACCATACACAAAAATTAACTTAAAATGGATTAAACTTGGATGTAAGACCTGAGAACATAAAACTCCTAGAAGAAAATATAGGCAGTACACTCTTTGACATTTATCCTAGCAGCATCTTTTCAAATACCATGTCTACTCAGGCAGGGGAAGTAAAAGAAAAAATAAATAAATGGGACTATATCAGACTAAAGAGCTTCTGCAAGGCAAAGGAAACCCGGAATAAAACAAAAAGACAACCCACCAACTGGGAGAAAATATTTTCAAATCATATATCTGACAAAGAGTTAATTTCCAAAATATATAAAGAACTCATACAACTCAACAACACAAAAACAAACAACCCGATCAAAAAATGGGCAGAGTACACGAACAGACATTTTCCCAAAGAAGATATACAGATGGCCAACAGGCACATGAAAAGATGTTCAACATCACTAATTACTAGGGAAATGCAAATCAAAACTACAATGAGATATCACCTTACACCTGTCAGAATGGCTATAATTAACAAGACAAAAAATAACACGTGTTGGACAGGATGTGGAGAGAAGGGAACCCTCATTCACTGCTGGTGGGAATGCAAACTGGTGCAACCACTATGGAAAACAGTATGAAGCTTTCCGAAAAAATTAAAAGTAGAAATACCACACGATCCAGCTATCCCACTACTGGGTATTTATCTGAAGAACTTGAAATCAATGATCCAAAGAGGTTTATGTACCGCTACGTTCACCACAGCATTATTCACAATAGCCAAGATGTGGAAGCAACCCAAGTGCCCTTCAACTGATGAATGGATAAAAAAGATGTGATATATACATATATACAATGGAATACTACTCAGCCATAAGAAAAAGACAAAATCATTCCATTTGCAACAACATGGATGGACCTTGAGGGTATTATGTTAAATGAAATAAGCCAGACAGAGAAAGACAAACACTGTTTGATTTCACTCATATGTGGAAGACAAACAAACACATGAATAAAGAGAACAGGTTAGTGGTTACCAGAGGGGAAGGGGGTTGGGAGAATGGCAAAAGGGGTAAAGGGTCACATATATATAGTGACAGATAAAAATTATAATATTGATGGTGAGCATGGTGCAGTCTATAGAGAAACTGTTAAAGAGTAATGTACATTTGAAATTACATAATGTTATAAACCATTATGACCTACATAAAACAATTGAAAAAAAAAGCACATTTGTGCCAAGTACTTTTACAAATTTTTAAAATTTTACTACCATTTGGCAGGATAAGACACTCAAGGTTCCTATTCAAGATGGCAACATAGGAAGACCCCAAACTTACCTCCTCCCACAGACACTCTGAGTCTACAGCTACATATGGAAAAATTTCCTCTTAAAAAAACTAAAGTCTGGCTGAGTGATGACTACACATTAGGCAAAGAAGAAGAAAACCACATTGAAGCAGGGAGGAGAGACTGGAACACAATCTCATCACAAACCCTACCCGCAGTGTGGCCACCCACAACCGAGGGGGAGCTCAAAACTTGGAGCTGCTTCTTGAGGAGTGAAGGGTTCAAAGCCCACATCAGGCATTTCAACTTTTAAGACAGGCACTCAAAATATCTAATTTTGAAAACCAATAGGGCTTGCATCTAGAGACCCAGAAGACAGTAGTGATCTGAGAAACATCTCTTAAAGGGCTTGCATCCTCAGACTTACCTGTCCCAGGCCCCAGCTCAGAGGCAGCCAATTGCACACAGAATTAAAGTGAAGGGGGTTCGGCTGCTAATATTAAAACCTTGGCCTGAGGGGCAGGTATCTAACTTAACACATCTAGGAGCCTGCTGAAACACTCTCTGGGGATGGAGACTGGCAGGCACCATCCTTTGCTCTCCCGTTGCTGCGCTCCAGAGCACCAGTATCTCCCAGAATGGAGCCTTTACATGAATCTGATGCTCTGATTTTTGTGGCTGCCACCCAGGGGTTACCTCTTGATTGCCTGAATCTGGAGGCCAGGTGAGCTTGTGTTTCTGGTCACTTGGGACTGTAATAATTGGTGTCACCCAGAAAGGAGCTCATACCACTCTCTGGTACCCCAATTTTTGTGAATGCTGCCAAGGGACACCTCTACATTGCCTGGCTCTGGTGGCCAGTGGGGCTCATGCTCAGGGGTTCTCACCGGACTGTAACCAATGGAGAAAGAGTTCTTAAACAGCTACCACCCCACAAGGCACAGCAAGAGGCAACAGACCCAGGAGCTTGGTCTTTTTGTGAAGAAGGCCTATTAGCTAGTCAGCATGACTGTGGCCTGAGGGGTAGGCTTTTAATTAAACACACATCTAGGGCTGACTGTAATCCTTTCCAGAGACATCAGAGGGCAGGCACTATCTTCATGCTCACCCTCTGCTGCACTCCAGAAACCAGTGTCTCCTTGGTTTACATACCTCTGATACCCAGTTTTTACAGCTGATGCCCAGGGGATGCTCCTTGAACACCTGGTTCTGGAGGCCTGAGGAACTTGTGTTCTTGGATCCCACAGCACTGTGACAATCAGAGGGACAGATCTTGGCAGGCAGGGCTCTGTATAGATAGCAGACTGAGGCTCATGTCCATCTTTCTGTGAAGGAGGCCACTTTGCTTGTTCTGGAGCTTCAGACTGAGGACAGGCTTTGGGTTTGCCACACATTTAGTGGCCTACAGAGTTGCTCTCAAGGAACAGAGGCTGTGGATGCCATCTTGGTGCTCTCCTTCTGCCTTGTTCCTGCTCACCATTATCTCCCAGAAAAGAGCTTATATACTTGTCTGGAGCCCCAATTTTTGCCATTTCTGCCCAAGGGACCCCTCCAGATCATATGGCTCTGGTGGCCAGTGGGGCTTATGCTTGCTGCCCTTCAATACTGGCTGAGAGTCTGGCTTCCAGTTAGCCTGAATCTCAGTGCAGAGATCCTCCCCTTTGGCAATCCTCAACTACTAGGAGCTATTAAAAATAAAACAGGGTGCTTGGACAAGCATCGAGGTTTGAGAGACAATCAAGAACTGGGGCAGGGCTTAACAAAAAGGTTTATCTCCTATAGAAGCCCACTCCTTCAAGACTGAGAGAGGTGGTTGTTTTGTCTACTATATAGAAACAAAGACAGAACATCAATATAGAGGAATATGCTCCAAATGAAAGAATAAGATGAAACTTCAAAAAAAAAAAAAAACCCTTAATGAAATGGAGTTAAGTAATTTACCTGATAAAGAGTTCAAACTGATAGTCATAAACATGTTCACCAAACTGGGAGAAGAATGGATGAACACAGTGAGAACTTCAACAATGAGATAGAAAATATAAAAAAGTACCAAATAGAAGTCACAGAGCTAAAGAAGACAATAACTAAACTGAAAAATACACTAGAGGGGTTCAACAGAAGACTAGATGAAGCAGAAGAAAGGATAAGTCAACTTGAAGATAGGGCAGTGGAACTCACCCAATCAGAGCAGTAAAAAGAAAAAAGAATTTAAAAAAAGTGAAGATAGCTTCAGGACTTATGTGACAACATCAAACAGACTGCTATTCTCACTATACGGCTCCCAGAAGAAGAAGAGATAAAGAAAGGGGCAGAAGTCTTATTTGAAGAAATAATGGCTGAAAACTTCCCTAACTTGAGGAAGAAACAGACATTCAGATCTGAGAAGCCCAGAGAGTTCCAAATAATATGAATCCAAAGAGACCCACACCAAGACATATTATAATTAAAATGTCAAAAGTTAAATACAAGGAGAGAATAATAAATGCAGTAAGAGAAAAACAACTTATTACATACAAGGGAACCCCCATCAGACTATCAGCAGATTTTGCAGCACAAACTTTGCAGGCCAGAAGGGAGTGGCACGATATATTCAAAATGCTGAAAGAAAAAAACTTCCAACAAAGAACACTCTACCTGGCAAAGTTATCACTCAGAATTGAAAGAGAGATACAGAGTTTTCCAGACGAGCAAAAGCTAAAGGAGTTCATCACTACTAAACGGGTCTTACAAGAAATGTTAAAGGGACTTCTTTAAGCTGAAAAGAAAGGGTGCTAACTAGTAACAAGAAAACATATAAAAGAATAAATTCACTGGGAAAGTAAATTTGTAGTAAAGGTACTAAGTTAATTACATATAAAGCTAATATGAGGGTCAAAAGACAAAAATAGTAAAAGTAACTATGATTACAATAATTAAAGGGATACACACAATAAAAAGATATAATATGTGATATCAAAAACATAAAACATGGAGGGGGAATAAAACTGTTCATATTTAGAATAAGATCAAACTTAAGTTTTTACTCACCTAAAATAACATGTAATAGATAAAAGTTGTTGTATGTAAGCCTCATGGTAAGCACAAAGCGAAAATCTATAATAAATACACAAAAGATAAAGAGAAAGGAATATAAGCACACCACTCAAGAAAGTACTAAAACTACAAAAGAAGAGGGCAAGAGAAGAAGCAAGGAACATAGAAGAACCATAAAAACAGCTAGAAAACAATTAATAGAATGGTAACAAGCACATATCTATCAGTAATCACTTTAAACGTAAATAGACTAAATTTTCCAATCAAAAGATAAAGAATAGCTGAATGGATAAGAAAACAAGACCCATCTATATGCTGCCTGCAAGAGACACACTTTAAATGTAAGGACACACACAGCCTGAAAGTGATGGAATAGAAAAAAATATTCCATGCAAATGGAAACCAAAAGAAAGCTGGAATAGCTATACTTATATGAGACAAAATAGACTTTGAAACAACGACTGTAATAAGAGACAAAGAAGGGCATTACATAATGATAAAAGGGTCAATCCAACAAGAGGATATACATTTGTAAATATTTATGCACCCAACATAGGAACACCTAAATATATAAAGCAAATATTAACAGACCTAAAGGGAGAAATAGACAGCAATACAATAATACTGGGGGACTTTAATATCCTACTTACATCCATGGATAGATCATCTAGACAGAAAATCAATAAGGAAACATCAATCTTAAATGACACATCAGACCAGATGACTTAACAGATATATACAGAATATTCCATCCAAAAGCAACAGAATACGCATTTTTCTCAAACGAACATGGAACATTTTCCAATCACATGTTAGGCCACAAAACAAGTCTTGATAAATTTAAGAGGATTGAAATCATATTAAGCATCTTCTCTAATCACAATGGTATGAAACTAGAAATTAATTACAATGGAAAACTGGAAAATTCACCAGTATGTAGAGATTAGACAACATGCTACTGAACAACCAACGGGTCAAACAAGAAATCAAAAAATACCTTGAGATAAATGAAAATGGAAATGTAACATGCCAAAATTTATGGGGTCTAGGAAATCAAGTTCTAAGAAAGAAGTTCATAGTGGTGAATGCCTACTTCAAGAAACAAGAAAAGTCTCAAATAAACAACCTAACTTTCACCCCAAGGAATGAGAAAAAGAAGAACAAATGAAGCCCAAAGTTAGTAGAAGGAAGGAAATAACAAAGGTAGAGCTGAAAAAATGAAATAGAGACTAAAAAGAAATAGAAAAGATCAATGAAATTAAGAATTGGTTCTATGAAAAATAAACAAAATGGGCAAACCTCTAGCTAGACTCACCAACGAAAAAAAGAAAAAAAAAGAGAGAGAGGATTCAAATGAATAAAATCAGAAATGAAAGAGGAGATGTAGCAACTGATACCACAGAAACACAAATGATCATAAGAGACTACTATGAACAATTATACATGAACAAATTGGACAACCTAGACCAAACAGACAAATTCCTAGAAACGTGCGACCTACCAAGACTGAATCATGATGAAACAGAGAATCTGAACAGACCAATTACTAACAAAAAGATTGAATCAGTAATCAAAAACCTGCCAACAAACAAAAGTCAAAGACCAGACAGCTTCACAGGGAATTCTACCAAACATTCAAAGAATTAACACCAATCCTTTTTAAACTCTTCCAAAAAATAAAAGAGGAGGCAACTTTTCCAAACACATTTTGTGAGGCCAGCATTACCCTGATACCAACACCAAACAAGGATGCAGAAAAAAAGAGAGAAAATTACAGGTCAATATCCTTGATGAACATAGATGCAAAAACCCTTAACAAAATGCTAGCAAACCAAATTCAACAATACATTAAAAGGATCATACGTCATGATCAAGTGGGATTTATTCCAGGGATGCAAGGATGGTCCAACATTTGTAAATCAGTCAATGGGAAACACCACATTAACAGAAAGAAGGATAAAGAGCGTTTAACCATTTCAATATATCCAGAAAAAGCATTTGACAAAATTCAACATCTATTTATGATAAAATATCTCAACATATAATAAAGGCCTTTTATGACAAGACCACAGATAACATTATACTTGAAAGTGAAAAGCTAAAAGCTTTTCCTCTAAGATCAGGAACAAGACAAAGATGTTCGCTCTTGCCACTTTTATTCAACATAGTATTGGAAGTCCCAGCTAAAGCAATAAGGCAAGAAAAAGAAATATAAATCCAAATTGGAAAGGAAGAAGTAAAACTGTAATTATTTGTAGATGACATGATATTATTTATAGAAAACTCTAAAGACTCCATCAAAAAATTGTTAGAACTAATAAACAAATTCAGTAAACTTGCAGGATACAAAATCAATACACAAAAATGTGTTGCATTTCTTTACACTAATAACAAACTATCAGAAAGAAAAATTAAGAAAACAATCCATTTACAATTGCATCAAAAAGAATAAAATACCTAGAAATAAATTTAACCAAGGAGACGAAATACTGATATATTGAAAACTACAAGACATTAATGAAAGAAATTGAAGAAGACAAATAAATGGAAAGATAGTCCATGCTCGTGGATTAGAAGAATTAATATTGTTAAAATGTCCACACTACCCAAAGCAATATACAGATGCAATGCAATCTCTATCAAAATTCCAATGGTATTTTTCAAAGAAATAGAACAAATAATCCTAAAATTTCTATGGAAGCACAAAAGATCCCAAATAACCAAAGCAATCTTGAGAAAGAAGAACAAATCTGGAGGCATCATGCTCCTCAATTTCAAGCTATATTACAAAGCTACAGTATTTAAAACAGTATGGTATTGGTATAAAAATTGACACATAGATTGATGGAACAGAATAGAGAACCTAGAAATACACCCATACATATATGGTCAGTTAATTTATGACAAAGGAGCCAAGAATATACAATGGAGAAACAGCAATCTCTTCAATAAATGGTGTTAGGAAAATTGGGCAGCCACATGCAAAAGAATAAAGCTGGACTCTTGTCTTACACATACATAAAAATTAACTCATACTCATATTGGATTAAAGACTTGAAATCATAAAACTCCTAGAAGAAAACATAGGCAGTAAGTTCCTTGACACAGGTCTTGGCAATGATTTTTTAAATCTGACACCAAAAGCAAAAGCAACAAAAGCAAAAATAAGTAGGAATACATCATACTAAAAAGCTTCTGCACAGCAAAGAAAACCACCAACAAAATGAAAAGGCAACCTACTGAATTGGAGAAAATATTTGCAAATCATATATCTTATAAGGGGTTAATATCCAAAATATATAAAGAACTCGTACAACTCAATAGCAAAAAAATAAAGAATCCAATTAAAAATTGGACAGAAGATCTGAATAAACATTTTTTTAAGGAAGACATAGAGAAGGTCAGCAGGTACATGAAAAAATGCTCAACATCCTTAATCATTTGGGAAATGTAAATCAAAACCACAATGAGACATTACCTCACACCTGTGCAAGACGTTATTATCAAAAAGACAACAAATGACAAGTGTTGGCGAGGATGTGGAGAAAAGGGAATGCTCGTGCACTGTTCATGGAATGTAAATTGATGCAGTGACTATGGAAAATAGTATGGAGGTTCCTCAAAAAACTAAAAACAGAACTACCCTGTGATCCAGCAATTCCACTTCTGGGTATTTATCTGAAGAAAACAAAACTCTAACTAGAAAAGATGTATGTGCCCCTATGTTCATTGCAGCGTTATTTACAATAGCCGAGATATGGAAACAATGTAAGTGTCCATCAATGGATACATTGATGAAATATATAAAGAAATTGTGGTATATGTGTAAAATGGAATATTATTCAGCCATAATAATGTTTGAAGTCTTGCTCTTTGCAACAATATGGATGGACCTTGAGGGCATTATGCTAAGTGAAATAACTCATACAGAGAAAGACAAATACCATGTGATCTCTCCTATATGTGAAATCGAAAAAAAAAAAAAGCTCATAGATACAGAGAACAGATTGGTGGTTGCTGCAAGAGGCAAGGGGTGGTGGGGGGTGAGAGAAATGGGTGAACACTTTGTTTAGTTTAAATAAATAAATTAAAAAAAAAAGAATTCCCAAGTAAAAGACCAACTCTATCTCCTAAAAGCTTTGTTAAGACCTCCTAAAATGTCCATCTGAATGCTCAATGTCAGCGATTTCTAAGCCATCTCCCTGCCTAGGGACCCCCAGATGTTAGCTATTCCCCAAAGTCAAGTGACTGGAAACCCACTCAGTCTCTGTGATTGCTCCTAATAAATATTTTATGGACGTATTCAAAAAAAAGACACACAAAAAGGATCCAAAGCAGCAAGTATGCAGACAAAAAGTGTATATATACGAAGTGCTTTGTAAAAAGAAATATATGCATACGCATAATTATGTATAAATATGTAACTATACATGCATACATATAAGACATCTCTATATCTAAAGAGTTAAAAATAGAAGGTATTAATAGCAGTAAAAGGTGTAGTAGGAATATAAGAAGAGGTTTAGATATATATTATATAGAATATATATATTAGACTGTCCTAATTATTTTCAATAAATATATGTGCATTTTCCTTTTAAATCTGCCCACTCAGCATTTTTTTAAGTCGTGTGTGTGAAACAACTTTAATATAATTATAAGCCAACGAACAATGCTCTTATTTCACATTGAATGTGATGACTACAGATATATCAAATCATGAGCACAAAGGAAAATGGAACTTGGATGAAAATGTATCTTGAGCCTGTAAGGAGAACATTATGGTTTCTCTTATATTCTCTTAATTTTTTCCTCACCCATTCTAGAGCATATTCCTCATCAGCTCACTCAGGTAACAATGGCAGAAATGGGAGGAAAGTCTTGCTCTTTTGTCTTCTTTTTTGTTTGTCTACGGAGGATCAATCTAAGAACAACAGAATGGCAAAGAAGCAGCCAGTGGGAAGGAGTTGTCCAGCCCCATCATGGAGAGAGCCACTGTGGTTTCTGCCCCCTTTTTTCTGGGGTGACTTTATTGCTTTGTTGCAATAAGGAAGCAAAGGGACCAATAGTGACACTGACTGCACAGCAGGAAGTGGCTCGCTGTGGCTCTGAGCAGGCAGGAGAGCCAGCATCGAGATGCAGTTTCTGCAAAGCAATGGCACCCATTTTTCCATAGCTTTCCTTGCACCCCTCAGCCCTCAACCCTTGTAGATCTGGGACGTGGTCCACACTTCTCTTTACCTACTTACATCATTTTACTCATCACCTCTTTTCCTACAACCCTGTGCATCTTTTCCAACTACAGATCTCCTTGTCACTCTTTGTCATAAACTGCACGAAACCCATCAGGCCATTCTTCTCCCTACAACCTGAATTATGATTCCATTACCACTCTAGTCATCTTTCTTACTGGAGAACCTTGCTCATGGTCATAGTACATCAGAAATATATACTTTAGAGTCACACAGTCCTGGTTTTCAATCCTGACTATGCTTCTAGATAGCTGTGACCTTGAGCAAGTTTCATAACCTCTGAGATCTAAGTTTCTTGCATCAAAAATGAATATAGCTGTCCATATGTCCCAGGGTTGCTTATCGCCTGAGCATTTGAAAAAAGAAAAAAAGACATGCAAACTGCTTAGAACAGTGTCCAGCACAAATTATGGCTTCAATAAAAAGTCATCTCCCTTCTTTACATGGCATCAGAGGGCATCAGATTCAACCCATGTAAGGGGTCACTGGAGATGTCACAGACCTAGCATAGGTGGGAGGAGTTCAGTTACAGAATGGTGAGAAGGATTTCCTATTCTCATTACCAGTATATGTGTGAATGGGGAATGCTCTAGATATATGTGCCCCATGCAAATGACCTCCCCCCTTCCCAAATGAGATCTCACAGACATGAAGGATGAAGAGCCTTTGCAATCAGATACAGACAAACTAGTAAAAATACTAAACTTGCCAATTTCTGGTTGTGAAATTCTTGACCTTTCTGAGCATCAGTTTCTTCATCTATAAAATATGCTAATGACAGCCGTCTACAAGATTGTTGTGAGCTCATGCAGAATGATTGGCACCATGCCTTCTACATAGTGAGCAGTCAATACATCTTAGTTATATTTCCAAAAAAATTCCTGGGCTTTCAATAACAGTAGTTAATGCTTATATTGTAGTTACTATGTATCAGGCAGTATTCTAAGCAGTGATTGAATTTCTTATCTAACGCTCACAGAAAAACATATGAGAGGTATTCTATCATTTTCCTACGGTAAGATAAGGAAACTGACATAGGTACATCAACTGACTTGCCTAAGGCACACTGGTAATACACGGCAAAACCTGAAATCAATTCCTCAAAACCAAGAAGTCTAGCCTCAGAGTCTGTTCTATTAACTACTCCACTATACTGCCTCCAAAACTCAGAAAAATGAACTCTTTGCCACATACCCTGTATAAGAGAACTTCATTTTCAAAGGAGTACTACCTTTCTTAATCTCTGTAATATTTCACATCAATCATGGCTTTTAAGTGCAAGAAACTGAAACTAAATCTGATTTAGGAATACACGGAAAAAATATTAGGGAGTTCACAGCACGAACAGGAACGCTGAAGAACCAGGATCAGAAAAGAGGGTTGACAATGGCACCTACACAGTTAAAGACAATTGTAAAATCATATCACATAAAATTTCTATCTCCAGCTCTGATGGAGTGGATTGTATCAGACTGACCACTTACTGAGAACAACTATAAACGTGGATAAAATCACACACACATACATCTATCATCTATTTGAATAAACTAGATCAAATGCATAGACCCTGGAGCCCCGCTGCCTGCAGCAAAAACTTGACTCTACCATTTACTGGCTGCACGATCTTAGACAAGACCTTGCTGTGCCTCAATAGTTGCATCTGCAAAATGGGAATAATAGAAAAACCTGCCTTATAAGACAGTTATGCAAATGCTCCTCTCAATCTTCCTGTGATAACCAGGCAAAGCAGAGTGGCTGCAAAGCAGTGCCCTTGAGGAATGCCACTTGAGTAAATGTGGGAAGGGAGAATAGGCTGGAAATAAGATGAAAATGGCTGAGGTTTTTCCTTATTCAGGCACAATAGCTAAGCTAGTGCCTTGTAGCACATTTCTAGGGCCTACTACCCCCCAAGATTCCCAGATCCCTGGCTCCCAAACCTGCTGCCTTACCCACAAGCAACCTCTACTTCAAAGGCATCCAGAAAAACTCAGCTACTCGAACTAGGTTGTCTCAGGCCAATGACTTAACCCTGCATCTCAAAAGTCAGTTTGGCTGGGAGAAAAAATTCCTATATGAAAATGATAACTTCCTCCTCTGTAGTTTTGCTTGTTGCTTGCTTTCAAGTTTCACGTGCCAGCATTACAGAAAGGGGAAAGAAAACTAAGACGATCTCCTTCTTGTTGGCCCTGCAGGATCTGATAGAGCCCCAGAAGAACAAAGCTGAAAAAAGCAGCAGATTTTGCTGCTTGGCAGATCATCACCTGAGCCGGCAGCTAAAATCTCACTGCAGATTATTTATTGCTGGTGATAAAGAAAGAGGCAGAAGATCACAGCATGATTTGGGCATCCCTGGTGGCATTTGCTGCTTTCAACCATAAAGGGGAAATCTCCAGCCTCAGGATCTTGGAAGGCTGCATGTGGATGTCAGAGCAAGAGAATCAGGCAGCGCCCCAACCTCCCGCACCCATGGAGGTTCCCTGAGAGAGGACTCGCAGGCACATGAATCTTCTTTCTAGATCCGTCAGTGTAGGAAAGAAAAGCCCAGCTGAGGCCAGTATCAGTCCAGAAAGGCCACAGACATAATGCAACGATTTGGGGCATATAATCATAGCTTTTCTCTTTTTAACCCCTATTTTGTTTATATACAAGTACAAATTTGAAGATTTTTGCCTTTGCAGGGAATTGGTAATTATACACTCTTAAATTTGTGTTATCTTTACCACTTATAAGGTCCACTCCCATGTATTCTTATTTAATCCTTACCAAACTGTTTGTGTTTACTGCTATTACTGCTATTGCCGGATGACAAATGAAGAATTCTATGTCCAGAAACATGGGGAAACAAGGCCACGGCTGCCAAATGAACAAGTGGAGGCATGTGAGCTCCTCTGAAATGAAAATCTAACATTAGTGCCGGATTGTTTTAAAATTGCCATTGTCCTCTTTATCTACTTCGAATATTCTAGCAGCCAGCCAAGACAGAGAGCCCAGTTCTCAAAGAACTGCCAGAACTTGGTTATGGGCCTATGAGACTGTTGGAGGGAACTTAAATAAAATGCTAGCAGATCATAAACACAAAGAATGGTAGAATTTCACTGCATTTATTTATTTGATCAACGACTATTAATTGTGTTCCTACATTCTGCTAAGTGCTGGACTAAGATTTGTTGATACATCCGAGAATAAAATGCTCAAAATCCCTGTCTGCATGGAGCTTACATTCCATGACTGCATGAGTCCATTTCTTAAGGCAAACTGAATCTCGATGTGTAGGTTAGAGTCTTCTGGAAAATGGGTGGAAGGTACTCATTTTATCTGAATTTTGACCCAAGAGCTCAGAAAGTCAAGAGAAGCATGGAATTCTATCCAATCTAGAATCCCGGGCTCAAAATGTAAGGGAGTGTAAAAAAAACTCAGTAATCAAGATAAACAGCATCTTAATAGAATATTTTTTAAAATCAAAATTATTGCAAAAAATCCCTAATGAGCATAACATCAAAATTTTAAATAAAGGCAAAGTTTTTCTTTTAGCTTCAGGCTTCAACATGGTTCCACAGGGCTCTGAGTGACAAGGCAGCTGAAAAGTGGCTAGAGGTGAGAAAGTAGGCTCTGCTAATACTTGTGGGGCCACGTAACTGGCTGCGGCCCCTGAATGCCCCTTCATGACCTAACCCTTGGCAGTTGTAAATCGCCAGCAAGAACCATGTTGACTTGCAAATGGAATTCCTTTAGAAGTTCATCTCTTCGTGCAAAAAGAGAGGAACTAATTTTGTAAACTCCAGTTTGCTGATAGTTAAATGATGTCACATGACAGAATAAAAAGAACTTTACAGCAGGAAGCCAAAGGCCCCAGGTCCCCCGGAACCATTTATTTCCTATGTAACTGAGATGTAGTTACTTAGTTTTTCTGGTTCTCACTTATCACATTCGTGAAACAGGCACATCCTTACCAGCGCAGCGACTCTGTCAGACCCTGATGAACTTGCCCAATTGAGGTTTCCCAGAAAGGAGAGGGATATCTACTTGTTTTTATATAATGCCTTTGGAACCAAGAACATAGTCCATTTTGTCCAGGCTCAGTGCATATTTTTGAGTGAGGTCAAGTCTAAACAAAATCTCCCTGTATTTAATTTTCGTATAGGGAAACTGAGAAACTTGGCTATTGCAAAAGCTTTGCTTATCAGTACAGAGTAAGTCTGTGTAGGAGCTAAGTATACACCCAGGTTTTCTCATCCTGAGAGCACCTGTTCTGATGTTACCCAATACACTCACTGGATAACCTTGGACAAGTCACTGAGCCTCTCTGGACCTCAGTCCTTTCATTTATAAAATAAGAGGATAGACTTAATGATCTGTGGGGTCTTTGCAGCTTAATCTTCAATGATTTTCAGAGTCTATCAATCCTTAGTGTCCTTAAATTGAGAAATGAGAATCAAACTTTTGCTCCATGGAAAAAAATCCCATTATGATTAGACAAATTCTGTTATTTTCCAGTGTCAGTTGCACTCGGCTCTGACGATCTTTCTTTACGTTTTAGTTCGGAGAGATAATGAATCTAAAAACAATTAGTTTCTTTGTCACGGGAAACGGTAACAAGGTCTTAGGGAAGTACTATCCCCATGCTTTCTCCTTGTCTAGTAAAAACCTTTCTCCTTAATTGATAGTCTATTTTCAGAGGCATAAGACATGGGAATTAAACAGAAATTTAAATTATTTTTTTTAAATGACATCTCCTTCCCAAGGCACCTCCTTCAGAGCAACACAGCCTTTGCCAGCCCATGTGCTAACTGCTTGACACTTCAGCTGATGCCTCTGAATTCACACACTGAGCCAGTCTCAAGGCCATGAGACTTCTTAAGTCTTAATTTCACTGTCACTTTGTGGTGTGGAAGGTCCCTGAATACAGCAGGATGTCTCACACCTTCCCAGGTTTTTCCACTCGATAAACATTGGAATAGTGCAATCACATTCCCTCTTAGGCCATTGTTTCATCAATTTTGCACCTTTTGACTTAGTGTCATTTTTAGCATCCCCATCATTCTGAGTTCTGCATGACTCCTTCTCTTCCTTCTCTTTGACTCAACACAGTCTAGAAGGGAGAGACAATGTGGTCTGCATTTTCATATCCTTCTTCTCCAAGTACATTCTTAACTGTGCTAAGACACGGAGAGTAGAAGTGCCCGACGCGCATCTGACCAATGAGGAAAATCACATTCCCACCATTCACTGTTGTAAGCCTTGTCACAAACTAACTGTTACCAACATGGTGCATCTAATGATAATAATGATATGTAGGACTACCAGTTTTGAGTGTCTACTATTGTGCCAAGCACTATACACATTATCTTGTATAACTCTAAGTTAAAGCCTCACACATTGGATGCAATTGCTCTCTTGATACAAATGGAGAAACTGATCCTCGAAGAAGTGTGTTAACTTGCCCAAGATCACATAACTCAAGAAACCAGAGCTGAGATTTGGATCCAGTTGCGCCTGAGTCCAAAGTCCACTCTCCTCCAACTATCCCATATTGGGAACCCAACTGTCTGATGCAGCCAAAATTAGCCCTGGCTTTCTTTTTGCTAAAGCACAATGCAGTTTTCCAGATCTAACATCTAGCACTGAATCATGGATCAGAAATCCAGTCCCAGCTCTGCTGAGTTTTATTCTGTGGCCTTGACTCTCTCTTGTTAATGGAGAGACTGTTTTTGATATGTAAATCAGAAGTTGATAAGCATGCCATATAACTTAATGCATTGTTTATGGGATTTAATAAGTCAACGTATGTTTAAAAGTCTTGAAATGTACAGAGCACAATGTACTCCTAGGCTTGTACTATTATATTTCATTACAGTATTGCTGAATGATTTCTCATGTTTCTCTGTTCCTTGGGTTCATTGGTGAATAAAATACCATTAAATGGTTTTTGAGTCTATGCTCTATGCCAGACACTGAACTAGGTGCTGGGAACACAATGATGAATAAGATGTGAATCAGACCTTCAAGAACTCACAGTCCAGTGGGTTCTTCCTCCAATCACAGCTATACTTAGAAGGCCTAAGTGACATCTACAAGATTCACTGATGTATGTGTTTGTGAGCCTTTGCTCTTAGGGCTGACTCATCCAAATGGTAACACATACATGCATGCAGTGTATACCTGCTGGTGGCACCAGAACACAACTCAACATGTCACCTTGGGTTTCACTTAGCGATAGCTCATATCTCCCTACGCTCTGCCAGGGAGAAGAAAACTCACTTTACAAAGGAAAGTTTCTGCAAGAGTGTGCAATATTAGAAGAGAAAGAATCCCACGTGAAAAATTGCCACCTATGCTCACACAGCCATACTCACACATACATACGTGTGAAGATAATACATACCAATAGCTGCCTAGAGATTCTCTGCATGCCTTTGTCTCTTGATACAACATCAGTAAAAGAAGCAGCTGCAACTCTTAGGCTGGGCCTTGTATTGCACGATGGTCTCATGCCTATCAGACTTTACCCAGGCTGTTTCCTCTTCTAAACTGACCTCCCAGCAATTACTTACTTATCCTTGAACCATCCCTTTCTCTAAGAAAACTTCTCTAACCTACCACAGGGCTCTGCACCACTCTGGAAGAGTTACTTGATTCTTTTTGTGTTCCCATAACACCTAAAACATGTCTCTGTGCTTATCTCTGCTCCTGTGAGCTCCTCGAATGAAATTATTTACTTATTTTGTCCTCCTTTATCCTCTCATATAGTGGCAATTAAAAGAAATTCAATAATAGCTACTCTGCATTCACTCATTTATTCAACCCAGATTTAACTTTTAGCTCTATTGGTATCCTTCAAGGATACTATCTTCCTTGCAGCACTCTCAAATAGTGGCTGTTTTGTTTTTCTCATATCTCATATACCTTGATCCCAAAAGTGGAGTAAATATCCTCCTTACTCCTCATTATCACCTCCAGGTCACTATTCCTTCTTCCTCCCTAAACTCCAACCCGCCCCACCTCCTTTGATGTCTGTAGCAAAGGACTATACCTTCACTATTGATATCCTTCCCTGGTAGAGTCCCCTACACACCTAAGGTCACTTCTCCTCCTTCCTTGAATATTTTATCACTGAATCAATCCAAAACTTGTTGCAATTCTGGAGGACTTCAAAGTTCACATGAATGACCCCACCAACATCCTGGTCCCTTAGTTCCTTGGTTTCTTTACCTCCAATGGCCTTGTCCTTGATCTCATCTATTCACTCCTGAAGGTCATCTGAGACCTTTTTTATTTAATAATCTCACCTCTCCATAATCTTATTTTCAAGCATCTTTTATCTTTCCAGCAACCACCATCTAGAATCTTAACTCCAATAATTCTCAACTCTTCCAGAACCTCCATTCCATTGGTCCTATCAACTCTTCAGGACCCTCATCTCTTTCACATCCACACTTCCCTTCTTATCCAGCTTATATTCCATGGTTCATCATTATATTCACCCCTGACATTTGCTTTCAACAACTTTGCTGTCTTCCCCTCCATTACACTTGTCTGGTAAAACTCATGTTATAGATAACTATTGCCCATTGCATGCCTGACAAGAGGAATGATTCACAGCTGAGGAACAGGTCACATTTTACATCCATGACCACATATTGCAAATGGGCCTTTGGGCAGGGAAGTAAATTCCTCTCTTGGGAGGCCCTACAAGTTACATGGCAAGGAAGGGGCATAGTCAATCCTTTGCAGAAGAAGGAGAGAAGGAATACTTGGGAACCTTAATACAATCTATACAGTTGTAGCAATAAAAATAAAACTAAACAGGTTTATTCAAGATATATTTTGATGACAGAAATAACAGAAAGGAAACAGAAAGAAAGTGAAGAAATCAAAAATGACTCCTAGATTTTGAGCCAGATAATTGGGTAGATACTAGTGTATTTATCCAGCTAAAAAAATCTAAGGAGGAATAGGTGCAGGGTTGGGAGGTGAACAAAAAGGTCTTTATCACCATGGGTCAAACTAAGTCTGAGTTATCCAAGAAAAGCTGTCACAGAAGTGATTGGCCATGCAAGTATGGGGCTCTGGGGAGAAGTCAAGGCTAGAGATATTAGTTTGACCGTAATCTATATAAGTTTGTTATTTGAACATAATAGTATCCCTTAAGGATAGGACATACATAAGCAAAAGCTGAGGACTCAGGATCAAGTCCTAATGCAAACTAGCAATTAGTGGTTGATGAGAAAGCTAGTGAAGGAAACAGCAAAGGAGCTTGAGAATCAGTGACCAGAGAGATTGGAAAGTGATGTCATGGAAACTGAGAGCACTACATGTGCCAAACATTTGACACATATTATCCTAATCCTTACAGCTTGCTGGATAGGATTAATAATTCCATCTGAAGGGGGAATATATCAAGAACTAGAAAGACTGATGACCACATCCGAGTTCACACAAGTAATATATTTTAGTATTGGTAATCAAAATGAAGTCTGCTAACTTCAAAATTCCTGTGCCTTCCATCATACCTTATTATCTTCATTGAGGATAAAAAGGAATGAAGGAAGGAAGAGGAGGGCAGGGATGACTGAACGAATGATGAATCCTAGTGGTCAGAGAAAAAAGATTCAAGATGAAGTCTGGTTTTACTGGAAAATTTACCAAGCTCTATAAGCACAGAAAGGAATGCAAAGAGTGCTTCACTCCTGAAGAATTTAAACCACCATTGTAAAGATGCTTGGTACTTCTTTTTAAGTTTGGTGGATTTTTCTCTACCCCATCTTTATCACATGTCCCTACTCAGGGCTGATATTAACTATCTTAATATATGTAAAGTGCTTGGAGGGTAGCAAAGAACTGGGGCTATATAGATCTAAAAATAGAGTTGTTTCCTATTTAACTGCTGCCGATTTTTCCACACCACTGTTCTTGTCATTTGTTCGGGAGAAGAAAAGGCTAACACCTGAGTGGGGCATAATTTCTCCCCTGTAGACTTGTAGTTTGGTTTGCTGGTCATTATTCCTCTATCTCAAATGCTTACAGATTTTTGTCTCATTATATTTGTTCCATCACTTACCGAATATCAATCTTAGCTTCCCCAGCAAGTCATTCCCATTAACGGCTTTTTTCTCTCTTTGGAGAGAAAAGGGAAACTATTGGTGGGGTAGGGGAGTATTGAGGGATGGATCGTTTATTTCTTTAGGCAGTTAGCCTAGAGGCCAAGTCTTTCAAGAGTATCAGATGCAGGGATTCTAGTTCTATTTATTCAGAAATGCTTAGATTTAAGAGAGTTGGAGCCAATGGTTATTTTGGTGGGATCATCATTGTTTCCTTGTTCCCCCCATCCAAAGTCTTATTTCATTTGTTTTCCTGTTCAAAACACAGATTTACAAAATACAATTTGCAAAGAAATAAATCCTTCATTTCTTGGCCTCCTGCAGTTTCTTGGCTCTATGCCCCTTCTCCAACCATTAACTTCACCTCAGATTTTTCAAGCACTATTTTCCCTTCACATCTCTAACTAGACAAACCCTGTCTCATCTTTTCCTCATCTCCCTTGGTTTTGGGCGCAGATTGTTCTTCTGACTGCTCTTCATTAAGCTACACTATTTGCCTGCCTCTGCACCATCACAGGATGGTTTCCAGCTGAACTGTTATCAGCCTTACTTCAGTGATAGGGTCCCTGGCTGCCTTGCTCACACACAGACAACTGAATATTTCTTCTCATGTTCCTATAATGAGTAAGGTTTTTAGTTCTCTCAAAGCTGCTGTCTTAAAGGTGGTTGTGATGTTGTAATCCCATTTCTCTTGTGGGGAGGAGGGTATCATTTTGGAAGAGGAAAAAGATCCCTGAAGCACAGATTGATCAGAGGAATTTCAGACAAGCTTCCCAAGGAGCCAACCCTTTGATTTCCCATGTGGCTGAGGCCACTTCTGCTCTCAGGGGAAGGTTCTGGGAAAAGTCCTACAAAGAGTTTGAGAACCTCAAAATGAGGGGTTATGTAAGGATTGTTATTGAGGAACTACATGTGTTCATTATATTTGCAATGACCCTAAAGTCATACTTTCTAGTCTTGAGTCCTTCCTCATTGGATCACTGGTGCCCTTTTGCTTAGCCTATGAATCCTTTTTATAGTGCATTCTCCCCTGGGGTTAGTAGGTGAAACAGAAGAATTTGTCAGGTTCCACATTGCCCATATTAGCCTATTGCTTTGGCCTTGATATGTTACCTTCATTTACAGAAGTGGAGGTTATGAAACAGAAACTTCTCATTATGAAGCGCTATCCCATTTCTTCCAATTGTTCTCCACTCTCCTCTCATTTTGTCTCAAATTCTCCTTGCCTGCCCTTCCCTTCCCTTGTAATTTCTTCAGTCTTCTCCTCTGAACCATTTGTCATCTTGGACATCTTTCCATCTTGCCTTACTAATAATTAATATTTGAGCACTTGCATATGTCAGGCAATTGCCTAAAGCACTTCACATGGATTATTTCACAAAATATTCTTAGAGTTAGGTTATATTGTTATCTGTGTCTTAGAGGTCAAAACAAAAAGCCCTGAAGCACAGAGTGATAAAACAACTTGTCCCAAATCACATACCAAGTAAATGGCAGAAAGAGGATTCTAACCCGGGCTCTCTGACCTCAGAGTCTGAGCTCTTAACCCACCTCGTACAAGTAGATTCCCATCTATCCATGAGATCTTGATGCTTTATCTAAAATTTAACAATTTGTAGATGAAAATAAATTTGGTTTATGCATCTATTCCAAATATTAACCAAAATGGCTTTGGGATCATTGAGATTCAAGTTAAGAGCTCCTGAACCAAATTTCTTGATTGTTTCAGGTCCAGGAGTCCTTCCTACACATGCTGAAGGCTCTACGTTTTCTGGAGATATCTATGGACATTTATTTCTGCCACCTTTCCCAACTGCTTGCCCTTTTCTTTTTTTTTACACTTTTATCAAGGTATAATTGATATATAAAAATTGCACATATTTAATGCATACAATTTGATAAGTTTGGACATACACCCACCCATGAAACTATCACCACAACCATGATAATAAACATATTCATCACCTCCAAAAGTTTCCTTGTGCTCTTTTGTTTTTGTTTTGTTTACTTGTTTGCAGTAATAGCACTTAGCATGAGATCTACCCTCTTAATGCCTTTTTTAAAGTGCAGAGTACAGTATTGTTAACTATAGGCCTTATGTTGTACAGCAGATTTTGAAAACATTCATCTTTCATAACTGAAATTTTTACAAGTCTTGATTATTTGTTTATTTATTTTTAATCTCGGTCTGGAATCTTCCAAGCTATAGAAAATATAAACAGTGATTTTCAATGACATATTCAGTTCAAACATAAATTAGACTGAATGTCTAATGAAATGTCAGAATGTCACATGAAATGAAGGTGACATGGACCCTACTTAGTCCTGGAAGAGATGTTAATCTCCACACCATAAACTGAAGCCCTCCATAGGACTCTGTTACACTTGAGCAGCCTTGCAGGTTTCCCCTGCACAGCAATGCTAACTAGAAAAAGGGATTAGATTGTGTGTTTGGTTTGGCAAGCCTCACAGTAACTTCAATGCAATCCTCTTGAGAAACACCTGGACTGGGAATGGTAGGGAGGTTCCAGAAATGGAGGGGTAATCCCTGGCAGATCTGCAGAGAGGAAATGCCACTGTTTGTCCCATTATTACCATAGAGGGTATAGAGTAGCTCTCATGGGCAATACACTTAGGACATTACCATTGGAGAAAATATTTTAAAAGAACGTATTTCAGAAGACTAGGGGAAAAAATAAAAATTACTTTTAAACTGTATGTTAAGTAGCAGATGCTCAAAGCACAGATTACTATTACAGTCAACAGACTAGCAAACCAGGATGCAATAGAGAAAAGGACGGACTTCTTTCCTATTTAAAAAACCACAAATTGATCATTTAAAACTTATCAAATATACTTTTTCCTGTGCTTTACTTTCCTCCTCCTTTCTATTCTCTTAAATTCTTATAGCCATTTGTACTTAGTAATACAACCTTACAAATAAAACAACAGATCCACCAAGCTATCCTCTTTCCCAAAAGACTTCAGAAAGTAAGATTAATATAGTTTTCACTCCTAATAATCAGCTTCATGTCAACCAGTAACTATTCTGGTTATGAAGAATGGCAAAGTGAAAACAAATTACGAATAAAATGATATCAGTTCAATTATGAGTTGGAGAACTGCAAATTCCCATTTCTCGGTATTAAATACTCAGCTTTAAGCTCTCCTTCTATGAGGAGACCACAGATAGAAGCTGGGAGAGGAGTACAAGCTGTGGTACCAAAGAGTAGTTCATCAGAGCTGTTTTCCTTGTGGCTTCTCTGTTGTGTGTACGATAAGGAAAATTGCCATTATAGGAATAGTGGACAGCAACAATAGCAGGTGCATAGGTCTCTGCCACTAATGCAGTGCACAGGATTTAGATTATTTTCCCCCATTCTCTGACTTCGGAATTGGCAGGACAACTCCATTCTGAGCATTTGGCTTTTCAGGCTTAAATCAGTCAAGTTGCTGGGTCAGGTCAATTTCCCATGTCTCCTTTCCTAAAAGCAAATTAAATTCACAATTCTGGACCAGCAGAAGTGCTATGGGGAGTACAGATGCCTGGTAGGATGTGGAGGCAAGGCCACAGAGAAGATCATTAAAATATTTAACTTTATTTGAGCAATGCTAAATTTCAATAATCCAGAAGTTTCAAGTGGTGAGCCCAGAGCTTAAAACACTTGGAGTGGAGGCTGGTTGCTTGCCTGCTGGGGAACATCAGACGAGGAAGCTCAAGCAGAGGAAGGATGCTGAGGGATTTCTCACTCACAGCTTCCTGCTTATTTCCCCTGAGAGGATCCTTTATGTCTTGGTAGACTGAGGAGGCAGTAAACCCAGAAACATTAGTAAGAGGATTTTTCTTGTTTTGTAATCTGTACTGACTCTCAGAAGGTCGTTGAAAACAAGGTCATTACCTTGTTCCACAGTAGAGGACTTTGAAAGCTGAACCACTCTGAATGGTTCAAATGGGCATTCAGGGTCTGCATGCTCTGGTTTTTAAACACTTGAATCTCAGTAGTTTCAGTTTCTTACAGACCCTACCACTCCCTATTGTCTCACACCAATCTAGACCCACCATTTCTGTTAACTCTCAGGCCCCTGGGTATCTATACACACTGATGGCTTTGATATGGCAGTCATTGCCCCAAATTCCCCAGAGCTTAAACTGCTTGAATGCCTCTCTTCCAGTCGAATTGCCCACAGATAACTTACCTGTATTATCAGTTTGAATCTGTATCATGCTTCCCATCCTGTCTTTTGCCTTCCCTGCTTGCCCCCACTCATTCCAGCCCACTGACATTCAGCTACACTTCAGGGTCTGATTCAAATATCTCCTAAGCCTTGAACTTCTTTATCCCTGTCACCAATGAAATGTGCCTTTACCCTCTTCTGAAACTCAATGGCACATGGGTTGTATTTCTTGGGCCCCTTACCACTGCCTCATAATTAGTTTCGTGTTTGCATACACCCCTGCCCCAACACTATATGAGCTTCTGAGGAGGTCATAGAAATATTTATAAGTCCTGTGCCTCCTAGCCAGTGTTCAATATAATATGTTGACTAGAAAGGGGAAAAATTCAGCTACTGACATAGGTTATTCTTTCCTCTTGTTGCTCATGCCTCCAGCTTTTGTGTGTGGTCAAGGAAAGACACAAGTACACATACGCTGCATAATTTTGCTCTCTCAAATAATGGCATGCTAAACTGGAGCAAATGCTAATTAATTACTGAACTCTCCACTAATCTGTGTCTACTTTATAGCTCTTTCATGACTAATTTAATTCTAGGGGATTTATTCTAATAGTTATGGTAAGAAAGAAAAAATGAAAAAAAAGGAAAGAAGAAAAATTGACTTTTTACCCTGTTCACCTTCACTTTTGTCTCTTGTGATAGAGCTGAACAAGCTCCTGAATCATGTCGTGGTGAGTTATACACCCTGAAGGAGCGGTGCTTTAGGCTTCCACAACTAATTTATTACGCTGACCTGAAACACTTTGAAGAGTATTGGAACACAGGTCTGGTTTCTATCAGATCACTCTGTAGTAACCATCACTCTATTCTTCCCCTTATTCATTCATTTATTCACAACATTCTTTAATCTCCACAATTTGTCTGGCACTATATTGGGCACTGGGGATACCAATTTAACGCTTATGATTCTAATAATGCAGGCCAGACCAAGAGTGGGATTATGTTTAAAGAAATGCAGTTCAATAGCCATAATTAAGTAAAAAGCAACTTAACATATGTGTTTATATACTTTAGAAATTAAGAAGGCCCCATTCATAATTCACAGCAATGCTTCATAACATACACTTTCCTCTCATTCCAATGTTCTCTTCCACTCTACCCCAAACATTCTTTCCCTCACAAAAACTCTCTGTAAACATGCTGCCTGAATTTTTTTATCTTTGTCCTTCCTCAGCCTCTTTTATAATTAATGATGTAGTTATACTTAGCCTCCTGCCTTGCTGAAGAGGAAGAAAAGAAAAAAGCAAAGGGCAAAATCAAGATTCTGTGTGAAAGGAAGGGAAGACTAGGGTCCGGTAATACACATGGAAATAAAACAAAGCCCTTGACCCCAACAAGCTGACTTTCTAAGGGAGAGACAGACACTCAAGCATAATTGTACCTTCTGTGTGAGGGGTTGGAACACACACCATTACTACATTGTAGGGTAGTGTCTGTTAGAATCTGACCATGCAGATGTGACTGAACTCATCTGGCGAGTGCAGGGCTGTAGGGTGGAATGAGGCTGGAGAGGGCAGGAGGCTTTGTCTGCCGTATTAACTAATTAAGCACCATTTAGATTGTACTTAGCCTGGGCATTATTTCCACCCAAGCGCATCACTTAGCCACATTAAATTTCATACTCCACTTTGAAGCCCATTTGCCTAATCTCTCCAAGTTTATCCTGTGAAATAGTTCTATCTCAGTTTCTTAACATTCCCTCTACTTTAATGTCTATGAGAAGTGTAAAAAATGTGCACATCACCTCTATAATCCCTTCTACTAAAAACAAGGGCTTTTGCTCAGGAGGCTCAGCTTCAGCTCTGGCTCTTGCTGTCATCTTCACTACCAAACAGTCTTGAAACTCTTGGCAGTCATTTCTAGCTCCTAGAAATAGACTTCCCATCCCTTTTGTTACTTAATGAGTGCAGAATCGAACCAGATGCCTTGGTATGTTCTAATCAGCGCCTTACAAAGGCCCGGTATCCCAGGACTAATAGAACGGCCCTCTGAACACAAGCTGACAGCACATTAGCTCTCTCCATCATCGCTGCACACTGAACCCAAAATGCAAATGTTCATTGTCTGAGTATACGCGGATCTTTTTTCTCTGCCATATTAACTAATTAAGCACCATTTAGATTGTTCTTAGCCTGGGCATTATTTCCACCCAAGCGCATCACTTAGCCACATTAAATTTCATACTCCACTTTGAAGCCCATTTGCCTAATCTCTCCAAGTTTATCCTGTGAAATAGTTCTATCTCAGTTTCTTAACATTCCCTCTACTTTAATGTCTATGAGAAGTGTAAAAAATGTGCACATCACCTCTATAATCCCTTCTACTAAAAACAAGCAAACCAAGAAGGAAACATAATAAAGAGAAATGACAATTCACGGCAACCTAACTTACAAAACTAGGCTGGGACACTTTTGTTTATTTTTGTTTTGTTTTGTGTGTTTTAATTATTTCTACCCTAAACCCACGAAAGAAAAGGAAATGGGGACACTGAGAATTTAAATGACTTTCTCATGGTCACTTAAAATGCCCATGGTAACAATGTTAGTGGCTTAGTATAGCAGAAAGATCAAAGGCTTTGGGGTGAGACAGGTTGGGATGGAGGAGGGGTGAATCTGAGCTCAGACACTGTTGAGCTCTGTATCTTGATAGAAATGCCTTCTCTGAGTAGTCAGTTTCCTCATTTGCAAGGTAGAGGAAATAAGACCCACCTTGCAAAGGCTGTTAAGAGACCAAATAATAGCACCTAAAATGTCTAGTCCGTGTAAGGCATTTTTGAGAGCTGCTGTGACGACGATGATAGTAATGATGGTGATGATATCACATTATTGATTCCTATCTCCTAAACCAGGTGTAGGAAATTTTTTTCTCTAAAGTTCCAGATAGTAAATATTTAGATTTTGTGGGTAACCAGGCCACCTATTCTGCAACCATAGCAGGAAAGCAGACATAGGCAACATATAAATGAACGGGAGTGTAGCTGTGTTTTTTGTAGGCTTTCCAAAGCAGGCAGCAGGCTGGCCTTGGCTGGAGGGCCACAGTTTGCTAACTCCTGTTCTAAGCCATCAGCTATTAATTCATTCAAAAAGTGTTTATTTGGGTGCCTACAATGGACTAACAACTGTAAATGGGCTAGGAACTCTAAGGGCTCACAACTCATGGAATAGAGCAAGATAGAAAATAATCTTATTCTCACAGGACCTACCTACAATAAACAAGGTAGAAAAAAAATCGTATTCTCACAGTGCCTACCTACGTTGCTGGGAGAGGAGACAGTGAATAAGCAAGCACACAAAAGAAGTAAATGAGAAAAGCCTCTGATAGTGCAAAGACTATGCAGAGAATTAGCAACAGAAGAGAGTGACAGGGTGGATACATGAGGCTTCCTGCCATATCTCACCACAGAGTGTAGACTACTACAGAAATCATTTCCTAAAAGGCTTTCATTGATCTTGTTGGAGCTTTTATCTTAGAATTTTTGCAAAGATTTTCAAGTTTCTCAAGGTTCTTCTTTCCAAAGAACTAAGCTGGGCTTTGCAGTGCTGATCTCTTGAACAGGTGTTTACTCAAAGGGAAATTCTCAAAACATATATAAGCTACCAAGGGCTCAAGGACACAACAGAGCTTGGACCTGAATATTACCCAGAGTGTCGACCAGATATTGAAGCAGTCCCCTCCCCAAACTTCCTAGAGTCCTGTGTGATTAGGGGAAGTTATCTTGTCATAAGAGGTCTAGAACAACAGTGGGAAATATTACATGGATAACTGCTATATGTGAGGCCCTGAGCTACATTCTCTAAAAACCATCTAATTTGTTCTTCTCAACAGCCCTGAAAGGTAACTATTATGTTCTCTATTTTATAGATGAGAAAATTGAAGTTCAGAAAGGTTATGACTTGTTGCAAAGTCAGTAATTGGCAGTGCCAATATTTGACCTCAAATCTCTCTGCCTCTAAAGGCTTCTACTTCTGGCATTTTGTGCTTTTTCAGCCATTCCAAAGAATTGCTATGTTTCTTTCTAGATCTTCAACCCCAGCACCCATTGTCTATTGCCACTTGACTATTTACTCATAAACCTATCTGAAACTAATCCGTATGCTTAACACTGATAAGGAACGTTGCCAGGCAGCTTTAAAAGAAATCCAGTTATATTGAATTTACTTGTTTCCTCTTCTACCTAGTCCAATAGCAATTTAATTTTAGAAAGTAATCAAATGTGTTTGACATGATTTATTTTCACAAATCTATGCTGTCTCACACCAATTAAATTTCACTTTTCCAAATGTAATGCTGAGCAGAGCTTTAACTTATCCTCCCATTGGAAATAATAGAACTAACTTGGTCCACAGTCATTCATTTTTTGATTTAAAAAATAGTGGGATGTTATTTTCAGTTTTATATAATCATTCATTATATTTTCTGATTCCCATCTAAAAACAGGTTTAATAGGTGTTACTAAGTGAAAGGATGGATTCTCTAATCAGGTGCCTCACCTCAAGATGTAATCCATTGATACTAGGTGTTTTGTCTAACTGTATCCTTTCCAAAGCATTGTAATGCATCTGTAGAATTGGCTGTCTCATATTTTCTCTTTAAGTTGAGCAAATATATTGCTTCCTATAGAGAAGATGTGTATGATGAAAAGTGATTGAACACAACACTTCTACTCAATAATACCTTGCTGTAGTACATCTCCTCCAAATTTTTTTCTCTTTGCCCCCATTCAAAGCCAGGCCAGGAATCTGTCTATGTTTTAGAACCAGTTATGCATATCGCTCATCTTTGAAGTAGGAAAAATTTGGAACAGCAATAGAAATAGATACAGTATGGGTGAAGGAATGACACGGTTTTCTACACAGTGATTTCCAATGGCCACAAACAGCAATTAGAAGATTTTTAGCATTTTCTATGAGCCAGGATCTGTGCTGGGAGCTTTAAATAGGGAAACTATGGTGGAGAAAAGTTAAATAACTTGTTGTGGGAATAAAATGAGGAAGTGGATGGAGATAAGATTCAACCTCAGTTCTGTCCAAAGTCCACATGGCTTCCATTACATCCTGCTGTCTTCCTATGCTTACAGCTACTCTATTCATGACCCTTTGTCAGTATCATTGGAGAGCAAAGATTAGATATTCTTTGGTTTCTTGAGCACAGAGCAGTAATATCATGATGCATTCAATAAATTGATCTACCATTTATTGAGTGTCTTTGGAGCATTGGGCTTAGCTATGAAATACACTAAAGAGGAAGGATAAGGTACAATTATATCCAATGCTACTTCAGTTTTTGCAAAGCCTAGATCATAGTAGGTATTCAGTAACTACTTCTTGGTTAATAGATTTGTTGGTTGGTTTGTTAGAGATTTAAACTGTGCATTTAAGTTTTCTTTTTCTTTCTTGGAGGGAAAAAATTTCTTAAACATAAGACAACTGTGGAAGAATACACAACCAAATAGTAAAAAGGTAATACATTGCAACACACATACACAAACTGAAAGAGTTCTAAGCAAGAGGATCAACAAAGATTGACATAAGAAAAATTTTATACAAGTAGTTGGATTGAATTTAGCCTTAGATGATGAGTAGAGTTTTTATGTGTAGACGGGAGAGGAAAGTGTTTTCTAAGAGGGGAATGCCATAGATAAGATCATAAAGACAAGGTTGAATGTGGTGTATTGTTGGTATGGTGAGGTGAATCAGAGATTGGACACAGAAACTTGAAAGTGGTAATATATTTTAATTAAGTGGGCTCAGATTGGAACACACCTTAAAAGACAGGTTAAGGATTTGGGGCTGGTGCTGTCCACCTCTTGGAGGTGCAAGAAATGAGCTTGAGCTCATTTGAGTTACTTTTGAGAAGTAACAAAATGGATACTTTAGAACTGGATAAGTATACAAAATTAACAAGGGTGCTGGATAGCTGTAGGGAGATGCTGGAAGCCAAGTAGGCCACTCAACAAGGAGGGCCTGGCTTAGGGTGCTAATGTTGGTGCTAGAATGGAAGAAATACACTTTTTAAAAAGAGCTGTCATCTTTAGCTCTGTGCATTGGGGGAAAATAATTTAACTTCTTAGAAAATTAAAGTCCTCTTCTGTAATAAAACCACATTCATAAGGTTTTTGTGAAGATTTATTTAAATATGGCACAATATATAATAGCACTGATTTTGGAATATTGTAATCAGTCTATGTCTTAGTCAGCTTGAACTGCCGTAACAAATGTCATAGACTAGAAGGCTTAAACAACAGAAATTTATTTTCTCACAGTTATAGAGGCTGGAAAGTCCAAGATCAAGGTCTTGGTTTGGGCCAAGAGTTCAGCTTCTGGTGAGAGTTCTTTCTGGTTTGCAGACAGCTACCCTCTTATTGTGTGCTCACCTGCTCTTTCCTAGGTGCATGTGTGTAGAGAGAGAGCAAGCTCTCTGGTGTCTCTTCTTATAAGGGCACTAATCCTATCAGATCAGGACCCTACCCTTATGATCTCATTTAACCTTAATTACTTTCATGAAGTCCCTATCTACAAATACAATCACATTGGGAGATAGGGCTTCAACATATGAATTTTGGAGGGACACAATTCAGTCCATAGCAGCCTACATGTGTTAGTGCCCATGACATTGAAAGGATTGGCACAGAAAATATTAAGAATGGAAATTGGCCAGATGTAGCCACTAATTGGAGAAGGAAAAAGAATAAAGGGCACAAATTAAATGGAACGCAAAAGTTTTGAACTCGAGTGGCTAGAGAAATTGTAGTCTATGTCGGACCAATGCCTCCTACCTCCATCTATTAACCCTCCTCTTCTAACTTCAGTTCATACAGGAACAATCATCCATGGTCTAATCAAGTATGGTCCTTTAAAAATTCATCAATACATATCTAGCTCCTAATCTCCATAAAAAATAAAACTCAATTTTGGCTTCTACTTTTAGCAAAATTTTCAGAAGATCTCATGACACTCTTTCAGGTAACAGTTTTTGTCATGGAGGAAATCCAACATGTTCCTTATTCAATGTTCCCTCAACATTTTATACAGAAAAGAGATTTTCATTGAACTTGTGGGGCTTTTCCTTTCTTTGGTGAGGTTCCTATAAATTCTACCCATTTGGCTTTGCCTATTTTCCAAATTATAAAAAAGTTGTTGGAGGAAGGCATGTAATATCCTATTACATTTCTATAATATATTATGTTTAGAGCTTATGAAGGGTGTGCATGTGTGTGTGTTTGTGTGTGTGTATGTGTGCGCACACTTCATTTAATGATTCCTCTATATTGAGCAAGCAGAAAAAGAAATGGAGAGCAGAACTATGTGCTTTCATGAAAACATAGTCTTTCCTCTTTGCTTGACTAGGAAGTAATAGTTTTAGATGCACTGTCAACTGATAAACTGGGAGTCATTTCCACAACACTATTGAGAAAAAATAACTTACTGCATATCTGTATTTATGTTTATTCTTATTTTTCAATTCATTGGTGAGAGTGGATCTTTGTTCCCTAATGTGGTGTTGTGCACAGATGCAGAGGTGATGTGGTGTTGTGAGCAGAAAGATGGAGCTGGGGAAGCAGAAAAAGGAACCCCCATATGTTAGGTACCCACCATGTGAAGTGCCCCACTAGGCTCTAGCAGACAGCTAGCAAAGCTAGAAAGATGGGCAGATTGAGAGATTTAAAGCTTAGGGACAGAGAAGTGAGTTAATTATATTCCTTGGTTCATAGTGCATTATCATCATTGGTTCATGCAAGTTCCCTCTCTTTTGTGTCTACTCATTTATCTCCTTGACTACATTGTCCACACGTCACTTTTTTCTCTCCATAGGAAACTATATGATTCTATAGGTCAAGTAACTGAGGTTAAGAAAAGTCAAGTGAAGGGGGCTGGCCTGGTGGCGTAGTGGTTAAGTTCACATGCTTGGCTTCGGTGGCCCGGGGTTCGCAGGTTCGGATCCTGGGCGCAGACCTACACCCCACTCATCAAGCCATGCTGTGGAGGCATCCTATATACAAAATAGAGGAAGATGGGCACAGATGTTAGCACAGGGCCGATCTTTCTCAACAAAAAGAAGAAGATTGGTGACTGATGTGAGCTCATGGCCAAGCTTCCTCACCAAAAAATAAATAAATAAATAAACAAATAAAAAAGTCAAGTAAATTAAGTAGTGTTTCTAATGTTCCACAACAAATCAGTGGAAGTGTCTGGATTTAAATTGGGGGCTAGTCAAAATGCATATTCCGCTGAATATGCTTACTTTGTGAAATTCTCAAGGACAGATTTTAATAAAATACAGCAGGAAAATTTGGCACAAACAAAAGCATGGTGTTTGGATCCCAGGGAGGTGGCCAGTGTGTTAACTGCCTACGTGGACCACATGTTAAAGTTTTAAGACCCTTTATTGTAGAATAAATTATGAGCCTTAATGAATTGCAATTATGGTATGTTATAGTAGGTTTTACAGAACAAACTTAAGGCTTTCCTGAAGAGGATGTTCTCTAGGAGATGAGCACAGGATGGAGGGAGAGGGGTAGCAGTGATTATCATAATTAAGTGCTATAATCAAACTCAAAAGGTTTATATGCTAACTTTCCCCCCAAAATTAACAGCCCAGGTCGAAGAATCTGAGTTCTGCCTCTGTGACTATTGATTAAATAGAGCTTCTCCTAGCCTTTTTTTCCTCACACACTCATTTCACAATCATATACAATTTTGTAAAAGTCTAAGATTTTTCAAAATATTTTGCAATTTTTTATTGTGACAATAACAAGTTGATTGAGGTAAAAAGCAATATTTCATATTTGATCAGTGAAGTATTATATATTATAAGATAAGGTTAATTTATAACTTTCAAGAATATTCATAAACCATATAGACAAATTTTACTTTTTCCATTCAATAACTGATACAGGTTATTTAATATTTGGTTTTAGATTGAAATTAAACCATGAAATTAAACATTGCTTCTCAGACCTAATGTGTGGAATTATTGCATTTCATACTTAGAAAACTGTTTATTTATTTTTTAATTTGTTTCCAAAAGATAAGAGAGATGGTTTCAGTGTTCCATTTGCAAGCACTTCTCCACATGTAACACCTTGTTTGTGAGGATAGTGTTTATTCACCCCAAATGAAAATCAAATTTGATATAATCATCACTAAATTTTCTCCTATTAACGTCGGTTTTCAAAGCACTAGAGACACCTTGATGTGCCCTATGAGAATTTTGATCAGATGATTGCATCTCAAAGATCCGGTGAAAATGCATGCACATCAGTGATCCTTATGCTTCCTGGCTTCAACCACAGCACATTATGAGTATAAACCAAACATGTGACTTAGAATAAAACAATTTAAAGCTGTGTAATGCTTACATCCCCATAACCACTAGCAGTGCTCAACTGAGGGATAAACTGAGTGGCTGGGTCATTTAATTCATAGCCAATGATGAACATATTTATCAGTAATTCAGTCAACATATGCGGAGAGCTCACTGTGCACAGAACACTTTACATAGATAATCTGGCTTGATTTCCACAATAACTCTATGAGTTTGGAACTATTTACTATGCCCATTCAACAAGTGATGAAACATAAGCTGATGGAATAATAGTCATGGAGTGCTTACTGTGTGGCACTGTTCTAAGCTCTTTATATATTTTTTCACTTAATTCTTAGAGCAACCTTATGAAAGAGGTACTATTATTACTCCCATTTTATGGACAAGGAAATTCAGACTTAAACAGAGTAAAGAACTCCTAAAATCACACTATCTGCTGATAAAAAGAGCCAGAGTTTAAAGCCAGGTCATCTGACTTCAGGGTCCAAGTTCTTACCACCATGCTATGCTCATAGGAGACAGAACCAGTATTCAAACCAAGTTTATACAGTCCTGTTTACATGATATCTATCTATCTATTTATTCATGCACTTAAAAAAATAACAAATGAAACAAAAATGCTATTACCACTTGTAATAGTGTGAACTGACCAGAACAGTACATCCATAGTTGGAAATGCTGATCCATTGTCATAACTCTACCCAGTTAACAATATCCTGTCAATGTTCCTCCTTGAAACACTTAGTTTTCTTGTCTTCCAGGACACTACAATCACTTGATTTTCATCTAAAACCTCTGGCCACAAATTCTCACTCTTCTTTTGTAATTATTCCTCATCTCCCAGCCCTTTAAAAGTTGGAGTGCCCCAAGACTCAGTCTTTGGGTTACATTTCTTTCCATATATACTCACTTCTTTGAAGGGTATTTTTTAAGCATAGACATCATAGTCCAAGTCATGGAGTTTGATGTGATCACCCCAGGAGAATGGGCAGAAAAAAGAGAAAAGAAAAGGCAGCTAAGAAACACCTGGAAACACCAGCAGAAGAGGAAGGCCAAATAATATGTGCGTGCGTGTGTGTGTGTGTGTGTGTGTGTGTGTGTGTGTGTGTCTGTGTGATGAGAACACCTGAAATCTATGGGAGGAGACGATTTGTTAAATAGCTTGAGTATAATAATTTCACTACAGATATCAAATCATCACGTTGTATACCTTAAATATATACAATTTAAAAAAATAAAATAAAATAAGAAGACCAAATGAACCATAGAGTAGTCCCCTCTTATCTGTGGTTTCACTTCCACGGTTTCAGTTACTTGCAGTCAACAGAGGTTTGAAAATACTAAGTGGAAAATTCCAGAAATAAATAATTAATAAATTTTAAATTGTGCAATGTTCTAAGTAGTGTGATGAAATCTCATGCCATCCTGCTTCATCCCTCTCAGGATGAGAATCATCCCTTTGTCCAGCATAGCCACACTGTATATGTGACCCGCCCTTTAGCCACTTAGTAGCGGTCTCTATTATCAGATTGACTGTCGTGGTATCACAGTGCTCAAGTAACCCTTATTTTACTCAATAATGGCCCCAAAGTGTAAGAGTAGTGATGCTGGCAATTCCGATATGCCAAAGAGAGGCCATAAAGTGCTCCCTTGAAGCGAAAATGTGAAAGTTCTCACCTTAATAAGAAAAGAAAAAAAATGGTATGGTGAGGTTGCTAAGATGTACAGTAAGAAAGAATCTTCTATCCCTGAAATTGTGAAGAAGAAAAAAGAAATCCATGCTAGTTTTGCTGTTGTACCTCTAACTGCAAAAGTTATGGCCACAGTGCTTGATAAGTGCTTAGTATAGCAAAAAACATAGTTTATATACTGTTTGGTGCTATCTATGGTTGCAGGCATCCACTGGGGGTCTTGGGATGTATCCCCCGCAGAGAAGGGGGAACTACTGCATTACCGAGGATTCGGACTGTTAGGAGGAGAGCCAGAAGAGATGCAAGAAAAGTACAGTGTGGGAGAAAAGTAAAGGAAGAAGAGAGTTTAAAAGTAGAGGAAGAAATGAACTACTGCACTCCATGCACAGAGGAAACTGTATTGAGGACTTAAAAGAAAAAAGTGGATTTGGCAGCAGTGAGTTATCCCTGTTGAAAGCAGTTCCCGTAGAGTGACGGTAGAGGGAGCTAAGGAGCTTATGGTAAAGGAGGAAGTGGAGTCCACTATAATTTTACAAAGGGGAGGGAAATGATGATAAAAGGTGTAAACACTTTCGTTCCTCATGTAAACACTTCTGCTCATCTATCCATGCGGTGTTTATTGAGCATATACTATATGTCTAGAACTATTCAAGGGACTGGGTACACAACACTGAACGAAACAAAAGATAAGCCTTGTCTTCCTAGAGTCCCATTCTGGTGGACTTGATGAAAGTAAATATTTTTATTACTCTATGGGGGATGGTTATATGTAAAACATATGGGTTTTTAATTCCTTTTTCTATTATACTAATCTTATATCTCTCCTAGATTATTTACTATAATTTCAGTTTCCAAAATAAAGAAAAAAACTCACTTTATTCATTTGTATATCTCTTTCAAATACACTTTGATATTTGAATTTGTTTAGCATAAGCTATTGATTGGAGGAAGGAATAACAGAATTTGGTGATAATTTGTTGTGATAGATCAAATAAAAAGGAGTAAGAAGGAAAGGGAAAGAGGTGAACAGAAAAGAGACTTGTGTTTTATCATTCTATCTGGTTCTCTTCACCTGCACTCCTGCCCTCATCTCTTCTTCAGACCATTCATAAGACAAGTTTTAAACCTTGAGTTGAAGCCTCTTGCTGTTTCATGATCTAATCTTGGTTTATTCAGCTTTCTGACAACATATATCCTTCACACACTCAGCACAATTTTCTTGGTCATTTTTAATGACACAGTGAATTCTTCTTCCTATTTAGAAGGATTTTCAGAATTATTGACAACTCTTGGTTCAGTGTTATGAGTACACAGAACCAGAATCATGATTTTTCCACCCTCCACCTCTTCTCCCCAGTATAGCCTCCCAATGCGCGCACGCACACACACACACCCCACGCTCTCTAAAAACACCAAGTGTGAAAAACATATCCTCTCTTTTCCCCTTCTCAGTGATAATTACTCCACTTCTTTCCTTTATAAAGAGCACACAAGCTGAAATCCTCCCAGCAGAATGTCATCATTTGCTTTTCAAAGCAGGCACAAAATTAAAAAAAATTGTGGCTAATGGAAGGCAAATGATGCGAGGCTGACACCTTTTTAACAAAGTTAAACTGTTAATATGCACCTGGAACTCACTGGGGAATGAGCATGGGCCAGTTATAGAGTAGCTCCTCCAGCATCTTATTCCCTTGACAAGGGTGGGGAGAATGCTGAGGCTCACAGCATCTCATGTCATTCCTATGCCTGCAGACTCTGTCTGTCTCTTGGGACTGTATGTGGAGGCTGATAAACATCATCTCAAACACTAATGTTTTCACTTGAATAAATGGATGTAACCCAACCCTGAATATGAAGTTTGGTGATATCAAGTTTCTTGGTGATGAACTAGACTTGATGCAGAAATATCTCTGAAAACAGTGAAGCTTGAGAGAAGGAAAGTTAGGAACACTCTAGGCAAGAAAATGGAATGGCAAGGTAGCAAACACCCTTGCCTATAGGCTCAGTGTGTTATTTCTTTTTTCTTGGTCCAAATTTTCCCCACTGAAAATTGTTATAATTTAGAGGTTGTTAATGCCAAACGTTTATGTCTTTCCTAAAGGAAGGCTATACATTGTTGTTTAAACTATTCCTTGTCAACAGAAAGACCACTTCAATAAAGGTGTGTGTGTGTGTGTGTTTGTGTGTGTGTGCATTAGTCCAGTCGGCTAGAAAAGTAATATGCACACCTAACACTTAGATCTTAGTTTCTAAACACCATCTTCACAAAAGGACCAGGGATCCTTGGAAAAATGGATGATTCCAGAGGCGAATCAAGGAAAGTACAAGACAAACTTAGAATATATTACTATTCCTGAAAATAACGACATACTCAAAGAATAATAGGAGCATGTTAGAGGGACACAGGAGCCAGTACGAAGGAATTTCCACTATACAAATTTAGAACAATTTGAGCACCAAAATAAATAATGATAGTAATTGATTATAACTCATTGAAATAAATAGTAATCCATGAATCCATGCAGACGTAAATAAATAATAAAAAGGAATAGCTCTTCCTTACAGTAGAATGTCGACTAATAAATGTAGAGAGAATAATGGAGTTAGAAAATAACCACTTGGCTTTCACCATAATAATAACTGTTTCAGGCAAAAAAATCATCAATGGATGCTAAAACTGGTGGGTGAATGTTTGATGAAAACTATATGAGAGCACAAATAGTCTCAGGGCATCCTCCCACAAGATACTTATTATTAATTAAAAGGGGAAAATAGTAACTTCGTGGTGGAGAAATTTGGCAGATATCACCTTAAACATGTGATCATAGTTGTTACCAGTAATGGGACAAATATGCATATCATGTGCCTCTTGATGTGAAGCACTGAAAAAGACCAAAGACCAAAGACCATTCCCGTGGGATTCTTGCCAAAAGTACACAACCTAAATTTAATCATGAGAAGACAGGAGGCAAACCAGGGTTGAGAGACATTCTCCAAAATAACTGGCCTATAATCTTTAAAAAATTTAAAAGCTTGAAATCTTTTAAAAAATGTAAAGGTCATAAAAGGTAAAGACCAAGGAACTGTTCTAGATTAAAGGAAACTACAGAGATTTGACAACTAAATGAACTTTATGATTATGAATTTGATCCTGCACCCAAGAATTGGTTTTTCCTTTCACTATAAAGAGCATTACAGAAACAGTTTTAAAATTTTGAATAAGATATGTAGATTATTTCTATTGTATCGATTACCATTGATTTTTATAACTATACTGTTGTTATCTACAGGAATATTCTTGTTTTTAGGAAATGTACACTGAGATATTTAGGGATAAAGTTCCATTATGTCTGCAACTTATTCTCCAATAGCCCAGAAAAAAAAAAAAAATGTGTATCTGTGTGTATGTGTGTGCATGTGAGAGAGGGAGGAAGGGAGAAAATATGACAAAATATTAACATTTGAGGAATCTTGATGAAGGTATATGGATGTTTTTTGCACCATTTTTGTAAGGCTGAAATTATTTAAAGATAAAAAGTTAAAAATAAAATGAAAAAGTAAAAAAATTTATGACAGGTATGTCGCTTGAGATTGACAATACTTTATCTTCCTGCTTTTTAAGATTCAATTCTTTGACCTCCCCAACTTATTATTTTAAAAGAAGGTTTTACAGTTTTTGGTAAAGTCTTGAAAACTGAGATTCAGTCTCATCTTACTAAGAGAAGTCCACAAGAAGTCTAAATTGCATATACAACCAAATAAACATAATAAATAAATCTACAATTTGTCAGCAGTGGTCTAACTGTCTACAACCTTCACAATGTGGCTTCAAGATCCATTTTACTAATGGCACAAGTTCCCAGAATGGCATTTCAGGGTTTGCTCAGAATCCTTGGCTCAAATTCCTCTTGCCTATATTAGGCAACTCAGAGAAACTACAGCAATGGATAAAGGGCAGGACAGAGAACAATAGGATTGAGCTTCCTTGTCTGAGAAGTTCTGATGAGCTACTTCTGTTGATTCAGCTGGTCTCTTTTTTGAAAACAACGATCAGCACTATATACAAAGTAGGTGTCAATAAAGAGGAGAGGTGATATAACAATATATTTTTCTCCTTCTTTGGATTATCTTCCTTAAAGATCATCACTGGAAACACTAGGGCAAAAAGCAGTGGCATTGTATAGGGGAAAGAACAAGAAGTTTGAAGTCAGAAATATCCTTATTTAAATTTGGGCATATTATTTAACCACTCCAAATCTCAATATATTTGTCTATAAAACACAGAAACTAATCATTTGGGGAGGTATTTCAGAGAATAAATAAACTAAAATGTAGAATGTACTATATTTTCTCCACTTTCCCCTCCAGGTCTGCTCTTCATCTTTTTCCATCCTGCTCTGTGTCCTAGGAAACTGACCTCAAGGACCACTTCAACCAAGCTTCCTTGCTTGGCTACTGGTTGGGTTTGGACAAATTGTGACATAATTAGGAGACCAGGAGTTAGTAAGAGGAAGAGGCATGGTGTTTATTCCCCCATCTCCTTCCCTGTGAAGACATTGTTTGGCAGTAGTCGCATTACTCTGCCTAAGGCAGTCTCTGTTGGACAGCCCTTCTTCTGCAGATATAGCTCTCACAGGTTAGGCAACTATTCCCTGGTTCTATCCTCTACCTCCATCCTCAGATAAATCTACCTGATATTATCTTCCCGCTGTTGCTTCTCCCAGGATACCTCACCATCCTTTCTTTATTGGTTCCCTTAATCTTGCCTTGGTAAATAGCCTCTTCACTGAACTCTCCTCAATTACCCCTTTGCATGTACCAGCTGTTTGGTCCTAGAACATGGACTGATTCAAGAATAATCGTGGCACTCAAAGGAGGCCAATTTTACAACTCTTTATCTGGCTCTGCCATACTCAACTTTAAGAGACCTCATACCAAAGGAGGACTAGGCTCTTCAATTGCTCTTTGAAGTTATAAAGAGACCCTAGTTATGATGCTTCAACTTGTGAAAAGCAAAATTCTTATCAGGAACCACTTTGTCAACCTTTAAATGAAAGGCAATCTTGATGATTAGATAAGGGACCACGCTCTGGAAAAAAAACAACCCAGTCCAGATTTTGTCCATTTGCAGTCCTTTGGCCTTTTGTGCTGAAAAGATGAGGTGGTTCGTATTTAATGTACTATTTATTAAGGATTAGCAATAATGTTCCTTAATATTTTGTACAATCACCTCAGGCAAAAGGGGGGAAAGAACAGAAGCAAATGGGAATATATATAGTGAAGTTCTACGATTATTGACCTTCCAGAGGGATTTCATGTCTCTGATCTCATTTGTTTTCTTAGCTTTTACTTCAATAGGTTGTATAATGTCTGAAACCTACCTCAATTTGCTCCTTGTTCCTGGCATTTTCCCTCTCGCATCAAACATCTGGGAGCATTTTACAAGGCTTTGCTGTAATCTACCAAACTATGCACACATGTGTCTTTCAGGAGTCCAATTTTCTCCACCCAGTAATTGGCCAATGCAGAGAAACAAAGTATCATTTTATTTTACATAATGGTGCTATGTAAAATGATTCACTAATTCAGTTCTGTAAAATAATAATCACAAGTTGGAAGATTTAAAAACACATGTGAGAAGACAGTACCCAAGGAAGTCTAGGCTCTTAGAGCTTACACAAGCTCACTCTTGCCCCCTGCAGTTTGCTGAGGGACAAAAGAATATTTTGTAACTAGCCTTGTGTTTTGCTTGCAAACTTTAACTGAAATGTTCATTTGCCTTATAAAGGAGTTGTCAGTACCTCCAGGAATACACAACACAACAGTATTATTTAGAGATAGTTTTGCTTCCACATCACGTAACAAAAAATATGTCTTTCTTCTTCCTTTGTCTCTACTTCTTGTTAACAGAGAAAATTGTCCAGAAAAAAATGCAACCTACACCTTAATATGGATTACTATGTTTTGTACTTCTTACAATTTGAAATAAATGTCTACATAAAAGAAAGACACAGCAATAGCTAATGCTTTTCCCTGGATAATAATACAATTCTGAAAAATAGAACGCCTAAGTAAATAAATTGGGAAAGCTTATCTTATCGCCTGCAGTTTCATTTTACTAATGAGATTGCTAAGAAAACTTCCCTTCAGGAGCCCTACAATTCAGCACCCATGCCGCTGGACAGTACCCTCTCAGCAAGTGAATACACAAACCACTCGACTGAATGGAAATTGAGGAGCAAAGAACGATTTTCTGTGGTGACTAAGACCTCCATCAAGCAAAGCCTCCAACATCCCCTCCCTACACCCTACTACAAACTGGTCTTTTCCGGCTTAAAAAAGAGATTCTTCTTTGTCCCCTAATGGTGCAACATAACATTTCAGACAAATCCCCGTATCTTTGCCACTCTTCAAACCTACCTCTGCAGTGGGTCATTCATATCAGTAAGGAATTTAGGAAAGAATTTAGGGTTTCGCCTATTTAAAAAGGTGAATGGACTAAATGCCACACTAAATGAATTAGATAAAAATGAATAGCTTCATTTATATCATGATACATTTTAATTTATATCTCAGATTTGGCATAGATTCTAAATATGCTATCATCCCAGTAGCAAATCACATTCATAAGTCTCTCCTACAAAGCCTTTCCAAACACTGTGTGTCCCTGAAGTCAGTAAGAGCTCATTCTGTCTTTGGGTATCTCTGACCATCAGATAGGTCTTCCTGAGCAAACCAGGTAGTATCAGATAGTAAGAGATATTAGTTCCCTGCTCCAAGTCAAACCAGGACTAGCTTTAATTTCTTTTCATTAGGGAACTATTTGAAGACAGCTAACATAATAAGCACTGTCCATTCCTTCTACCATTCATTGCATGCACTACTCTTTACAATACTATTGTCACAAATATTATGCAATCCACTGAACCCGTTTTGACTTTTGCAGCTCAGGAATAAACCATAATACTCTAGGATTTGTGTTGATAAGAGCAAAGCAAAAGGAAACCCTTCCGTGTCTAACTCTGGATTTTATATTTCTACCAAAGCTGTGGAGTTGTCATTAGAACTTTGGCAAGTTTAGCACACGGAGCTTTATTAATCTCACTGTCAATTACAACCCCATACAGACAACTGTGTACTCTTCCAAAGGGGTGTGCCCTTGATAGGGGGCTCTTGGAGCAGAATTTATTCTTATCTAGTTTCATCTTTTTAGTACCATCCATCATTTCAATTTGTAAATATATTTTAGAATATCAATTATACCAGCATTATGTGTTGTAGCTTCACATTATATAGAAAGGAACAATCATTGTTTCTATAGTTACAGCTAAGTGCTATATATTTGTTAATGAATAAAAATTGTGGAATAGGACAGGATTTAAGGGAAAGCTGTGAATATATATCCACAACCAGGTTGAAAAATATCCATTAATAAGCATACTTCGAATATACTCCCTCAACTAATAACAATTGCATTGAATTATACTACTATTCAACTCATAGGTCTCCATATTTTCCCATAAACATAAGATGAAAGGCTTGGAAAAGATTTATTTGTTCATTTATTTATTGATTACCTCTTATGCATCAGGCATTGTTCTAGGTGCCTGGAGTACAGCTTTAAACAAGACAGATAAAGTTTCTTCTCTTATGGATTATACATTCTAGCTCAGAGAGACAGATGATACTGAATTACAGGTGTCATAGGAATGCTACTTTAGGCAAAGCGGTCATGAAAAATCTCGCTGAGATGGTGAAATTTAAGCTGAGATTATGACATTTAAGCTGAGACTTGAATGTCAAGGAGGAGCCAGCTATGCAACCATCTGCAGGAAATGCATATCAGGCAGAGGGAAAAACTAGTGAAAAAATTTTGAGTTAGGACTGATCCATCGCAGGCTGTTAGAAGAACAGAATATCTGGCTGAAGAACAGGTAAGCAATTTCTTCTACATTTCTTTGATCTATTGGCTAGTAACCACATAAAAGATAAAATAGAATCAAATTAGAACACAGATAAATCTCAAAATCATTATGCTAAGTTAAAAAAGCCAAAAAGGGGGAAAGAACACATACCGTATGACTCCATTTATATAAAATTCTAAAAGTACAGACTAATATATAGGGACAGAAAGCAAATTAGTGATTATCTGGATGAGGGATGGATTACAAAGTACTCAAGGATATTTGGGGCGATGATGAGACTGATTGTAATTTTTATTGTGGTGATGGCTTCATGAGTGTATGTATATATGCCAAAACTCAACAAATGACTTACCTTAAGTATATGCAGCATATTCTACACCAATTATACCTCAATAAAGCTATAATAAAATCAGATTTGTTCGAGCATTTTCTTTCATAGGAAATATTTGGTAGTTTCTAGACATGTACAGTTGATTTCCTAAGTACTTAATAAACCTCCCTTAATAATCCAACCTGTGCTTTCCTGACATCTGCATCACACTCATTTGCCTGTATTTGAGGGACTATACCTATTTCTTGGTTTTGGACAGTAAAATAATAGTTGCCCAACTTCAGTTTACAAATATATCGCCTCAAAGATCTTGGACAGGAGTTAGAGAATCTAATTTGCATGTTATTTCAGAGTCACTTTTTTTGTGTGTGTGTGTGAGGATGATCAGCCCTGAGCTAACATCCGTGCCAATCCTCCTCTTTTTGCTGAGGAAGACCGGCTCTGAGCTAACATCTATTGCCAATCCTCCTCCTTTTTCTTTCCCCTTTTTCTCCCCAAATCCCCAGTAGATAGCTGTATGTCATAGTTGCGCATCCTTCTAGTTGCTGTATGTGGGACGCCACCTCAGCATGGCCGGAGAAGCCGTGCATGGGTACGCACCCGGGATCCGAATCCTGGCCACCAGTAGCAGAGCACGCGCACTTAACCGCTAAGCCACAGGCCAGCTCCCCAGAATCACATTTTAATTCAGCCAGTCCAGAAACCCTGAACTCATTTATACATATCCTTTTAAACTTCCTCTCCCACCTTTGACATCTGTTCCTTCTTAGCAAGTTTTGTTCTATTCTCCTTCTCCTCCTCGTCCTCTTCCTCCTCCTCATCCTCTCTTCCTTCTCCTCCTCTTCCTCCTTCTCAGTCTGAATATCATTTTTTATGCAGTGAAGAAAGAAGCTTGCGATGGGTCAAAGAAGACCTCCTCCTCAAGCATCAATCACGTGCAACACCAAGTGTGTGCCTTCCCTTTAGCTGCATTCATTCCTGAAATATAACTAGATATGCTTTTTGTTTCTCCTAGTGTTGGTTATAAATTCCAACTTCTTTAGCAAATTTAAGGTTCCTGATCGTATTCTTATTTCTACTGCTAAGAAAATTTAGGATCTTTAGGAAGACACCAGCTTTGTGTTGCCAATGGAATTAGTATCAACTGTCCTATTGGATGTGGGGGAACTCTGCCTGGGACATCTGTTACAAATCCCAAGATGTGATTGTGCAGTCCTTGCTGCCTATGTGTGTGCGTGTCTCACCCTCTCACCAGCCCAGTTTCCACCTAAGGGCCCTCACAGAGTTGTCATAAATGGAAATAGAACCACTTGAAAATAGTGAAGAATTAGACAAATTAAAATTATTGTAACCATTATGTACACATAGAGAACTCAAGAAAAATGTGCAGATTTAAGAATTACCATCATTATACTCCATGGGATCTTGTAAAACTAACTTATGCTTTATTCCGACAGCAATCATACCTCTGCTTTGAAGCCATACGTTTGTCTATTTGCAAGTCATGACTTTCATTTTTATTTTATAGTCACTCGTGACTATATTAAAAATATTACAAAGTACTCAGCCATATAATAATTCTATCATTTCTCTCTGGTTCCTCAAGGTTCTGAGTTAGATTCTACCAATCTATTTCTCACATTTGGAAGCAGAAGAGGAGAGCCCATTATTCCTGGGCATATTTGTGGTAAATGAATGAGGAGACAATAGACATGAGGGTCTCACCAGCATTCAGGCAAGCCTTAGCCAGCCAACTTCTTCGTGGCTATAGGCCACAGAGGTAGATGAGGGCAGTTGCTTCAGAAGCACTCCAGTGGACCCTGCAGATGGAGGGGGTGTCCTGGAAGTTCTTGAGATTCACAGCAGCTTCTGGGTGTGCTCTTGAAAACTCCTAACTTTGCTGCTGAACATTAACTGGCCACAGAGTCCGTGCCTTTATCCTCACAGCCTTTCCAATGATTTAATAAGCCTCTCATTCTCTTTACACAATATTCAGACTTGGAATTCATAAAGAGCAGCTTGTTTTCCTGACAAGGTCAACAAGTACAGGCACAGGTACAAATCAGTTATAAATGAGAGATTGAGTAATTTTACAAAACCACCACTACTGCCTTGAACTGGCATAGCAGTTAAACATGCTGGTCCTGGAGTCTGACTGCCAGGGTTCAAATCCCAGCTCCAACACTTACTGGCTGAATGACTTGAGGCAAGTCATTTAAACTCCCTGTGGCTCCATTTCATCTCTATAAAATGGGGTCAGAATATTTTTTATCTCTTTGTGGGGATTAAAAAAGCTTATGTGAATAGAAGCTTAAAATAGCGTTTTAAATATGCTAAGCAATCAATAAACATTGGTTATCATCAGTAGTCCATTAACTCCTGCTTTTCTCAATTCTATACTCAATTCTCTGGTGTCTCTTTTCCCACTGCACTAATGCTGAGTGGTTAAACTACAGCTGACACTGGAATGCAAATCTTCCACGTGTCCCCAGCACTTCATTGATAGGAGACAGAGTCGATTCAACTTCTCCAGGCCCTCTTTCCAAAAGTTAAATCAATCCTTCCTAAGGTAAACCTTCAGTAACGGATATTAGGTAGACCTAAAAAGTAATTGCACATGCTTTGTTTAGAATGAGGAGAAGTTCCTTTGACTTTCTCCAGGTTATCTCCAAACAATTAAATATGTAAAAAAGAACAACAACAAGGACAGGTTAGCTAGTTTTGCTTCACAGCCTTGCACATACAGTGAGTGAAAGGTTTAGAATGTTGGGAGGTATTTGCATGTATATTTCCCTACCATGGAGGATGTTATGACTTTTGCACTGAATGTAGAAGAGCCGGCTCTTTGGTTAAGAACACTGATTTATATTGATCACATTTTATAGCCTAAGTTTTCCTCTTTGTATTGGAAACTGCTTTATGGATATATTTTTTAGAACAACTTACAATACATTTCAGGGAAAAAAAGATAATAAATTTGGATTCAATGACCTGTATTTGAATCATGGATCAGCCATATAGTAGTGGCTTGGCTTTAACAAACATTTAGCATGCTAAGTCTCCATTTCTTCATCTATAAGATAACAATTAATAACAATAATAATAATAAAGACTTCCTAAGGCTTGCTTTATTTAAGATAATGCATATCAAATCCTTATCACACTTCCAGGCATAAGGTATTCTATAATCATTGTTCCATCTCTTCATTGTGTTTATTTTGTCACACACCAGAAAAGCACAGGGAACTAGTCAGCTTCCCTGATTCAAAGCCACATAACAAAATGATGAATACCAAGTCATCATAAGTATATTGGCTCTAATTTAGTTTCCACTCTCATTGTACTGAAACAATATCGGCTTATGCTGACTAAGTTATCTCCATTTTCCAATAGACTCATCTCTCACCACTAATAGAATCAGTAAGCCTGTGAGGAGCTATCACATGACTGAAGATATTTTTTTTTCTTACTAGGACATACTTGAGGTCTGAGTTGGACAAACTCGTCTAAAGGAATTAAAGTGACCAAGCAGAAGTGAATCAAAACTCCTTCCTTTCCCCGAAGCATCCACCTCTATGAACAGAAAACAGTACATATTACAATTCCTGTTAAGAATATTTAAGGCCCCTGTTAAAGAGTCATCTTGTATCAGACTCCACTTTTGACGTTGGGCAATTGGTTTGACATCCTTCCCCACCACATTATTTCTGCTCAAATTTGCAACATTCACTTCTGACCACACCTTTTTATTTTCTGCTCTCTTTTCCTCATCATTTATGTGTATCTTCTTTATGTTACCTATGCACTGTTAAGCTTCTGTCCCTTTATTATCTACACAGTAGGCATCGAGATAAAATTTAATCTTCATTCAATCAAATATGTGCTTTGTGCCTCTTATCATAATTCAACTGTCTTGCCTTTTATATCTTGAATTCAGGGTCACAACCTTACTGCATATGATGGAATGGGAGGATGTCAATGGCTGTAGCCTTGAGTATAAGCATAGGAGATCACAGCTGAAAGGAATTTAAAGATCTTTAATTTCAAAGCTAAGAAATCTGAAAGTAAACAAGGTAAAGCACCTCTCCAGAGTCACAGAGCTTGTTGTCAGCAGGAATACTTCGAATGAGAACTGAGTTTCTGTGAAGCTAAGCCGCGTGTCCTTGATAAAAACCATGCTGAGTAGTAAAGCGACGGCTTCCTGGAAATTTGTGGGACAGCAAAAACCATGATAGACTATTTCATCTGGGGTGCAGTGGGTGTGTCTAGGTTTCTTTAATTGATTCCCTTCTAAGAGGGGGGAGTTGGATAACTGGCCAGGATAAAGAAATCAGGCAAAACATGGAAACATTCACAGAAACTTCAAAGCAGCCCTCCTTCTCCTACATCAGTCTTGTAAGTTCAAGATATTACAAACCAAAAATGTAAACTTTCAACAATTATCTTTACCCCTATAAGGATGTGCTAGTCTGAAAATTGTGACTGTGATTTCTTCTCCTGTGAAACAGCTTCCCTCTCGTCCACCCTCCCTCCCTCCCTGTCTCCCTTCCTGTCTCCCTGTCTTCCTTCCTTCCTCCTTTTGTCTTTGTTGTCATATCCATACTTTGTTTTCCTCTACCACATCTGGTAAACTAACTCTTATAGGTGAAATGGCTTTGCACCCTAATACTAAAGGGCTAGCTCTTTGTAAGGGCCACAGGGGGTCATAAGGTTACTTAATAAAGAGAAAGTCAACATTAAGAATAAAGAGAAAAAGTTACTACTCCCAAAATTAATGAAAAGCCATTGAATTAACTTAGACCACCCATGCCAGGCTATTTGAAACCTTGTTAAATAAAAACAGCCTCTCCTATTTGAGAAAACTTCAAAGGTTTTATTTGCCTTCCATTTTTAGAATTAACAGCCATAAAAGGCAAGGGCTGCAAAAGGCTGCATTTGATATAGAGAGTGGGAAGAGCGAGTTTTTGATTGAAATCCTTTTCCAGGGGCTGGTAGCCTGTTCTATTTTCAGATATTTATAGATTCATAGGCAAGAGACCAGCTGTTCATTTGGTTGAGCAGAGACAGACGAATGAGATCCCCAGTGTTGACTGCCAATGGGTCAATCACTTAACTAACTACACCTAGCATGTCACTTAGACTCCTTGGGCTCCCATGGAATCACTTGTAAAACAGGAATTCTTTTACCTTCACTTTCATGGTTGTTATTAGATGGTAACGTTTTGCAAAGAGCAAATGCAATACAAAGAAAATGCACTTTAACTCCTGTCTGTCTGCAATCTCTTTCATCTTTCTCTTCTGAATTCTTATCTGCACGGGTTGTGATGCATTCAACCTCTGGTGACATACAGTCCACCTATGATGATATATATTGATCTTTTCTGAATAGTACTAAAACCATCAAGGGATATTTATGGGCCAAAATAAGCCCAAGTCATTCAGATTTTAAAACTTAACACACAAACACACTCAGACATACATTCTCCCAACACATACTTCTAGGAACTGTACAGAGAAAGAAACTAATAAGATTAAATTCGTTTTAGACTGTACATTTAATGGTTCCCACTTCTTTCAATGTTTCTGCATGTTGCTGAAGTCACAATCAGTATGTGTATACCAATAATTATTCTGTGTTGTTTTTTTTTTCCAGTATTTCAAAGGTTGAATATCATAGAAATCAAGAACTTGAGCCTTGGAGTTAGACAGAATTGGGTTCAAAACCCAGTAGTCTCTTAGAAGATTCCTGACATTTGGCAAACCTCTTTGCCTCCATAAGACTTAATTTCCTTGTTTGTAAGAGGGGATGTTAGTAATAGCATCTATCTAACAGGATTATTTATATGATTAAGTGAGATAATACTTAAAAAATGCTTAGCACAGCATTTGGTTCATGGCAAGGTTCTAATGAATGTTTGCTATTATTATTATTTCATATATACATTGACATACTCATTATTTTCATGGTTTCATAGTAGTCTAGAAAATTAATCAAGAATATTGTGTTTCTTTTTACTACTGCTAGGAATTTGGGTTGTTTAAATCTATTTGGGAATATAATCCTCATTGCTTTAAATATCTACATATTAAATATTGTTTTATGATAAGTTTATTTTCTTGAGGGTTATTTAAGCTGGAAACAAAGGATTAAATAGGAGTTTTTTATGGACCTTCTTGCAAGTTGCCAAATTCCTCTCCAGGGGAAAGTAAACCAGTTTAGAGATAGCTGTATGATATTATTAAACCTCTTTCCTCATAGACACACTAACATTGGATTTTCATTATTTTTATTTACTTATTATAGAAAAATCAGCATAAAATCATACCAAAAATATTTGAATTTTCTTTTCTTTAACTACTAACAAAACTGGGGATTTTTTGTTACTGTTTTTCTCCCAAGCTAAGATTAGTACTTATTCCTGGCTAATCAGTTCATTTTCCCTGACTCATTAGGGAGTCATTTAATGTTTTAAAGCAACATGTGATACTCACAGTCTCAAAAGATCCCCAGGCTGATCCGCATTCCCACATTTCCCTCCTTGTAGCCTCTGGGCATTTCTTTGCCTGCAACTATGGAAGGAAGTTAAGAATATTCTCAAAGATTAGACACCATGGGCTAATTTTTTTTTTATTTGAATACAATTAAGGTGACAGAAGACATGGAAAGGGAAATTTTATCAAAAGTGCCATGTAGCAATAATTGGAATTGATGGAAATAGAGTGTAATTTGCAATCTGAAGCACTGAGCCTCCATCCTTTGTTTTGATATAATGGCACTTTTGGGGGAACCATTCTCTCCATTCCAACATTTCTCATTTCAGCCCATAGACATTGGTACTCTACTTCCTGTTCTCATTCACTTCTCCCTAAGGGAGAAAGAGCGCCATGAGCTTGGTGAGTTAGGAAAAGATGCTGAGTGAGCATGAGCAGCTCATGGCCCTCTATGTTTGTTCTCTCCCAGCAAGATGTGAATTCAAGATGCACTCATTACTCCTCTCCAAGATAAGCTTAGCAAGGCAGGCTCTACCCCTATAGTTCTAGGTAGGGAAGTTCAATTCTGGTCGGGCCATGTTCTCTAATTCTTTATTACCAGTAATAAAGCAGGTATGTTTTATTTCAAACTATCTAGCTCCTGTGCTCTATTTCTTATTTGGCTCAGAATTCATGAGAGAAGAAAGAGGTGTCATTCATTGGTCATCTAAAACTCCACACAGCTTAGTATTTGTAGTGGTTAAATGTTGGGGATGCAGAGTCATACTGCCTGGTTCTACACCTATCTGATTCTTACCAGCTGTGTAGAAGACAAGTTATATTGCTTCTCTGAGATCCACTTTCTTTGTCACTATAAGGGAGATAATAATAATACTTACCTCAAAGAATTGTTTAAAGCAGGAGTTGGCAAACTATGGCTCACTGGGACAAATACTATTTATTGCCAATTTTTGTAAAGAAAATTTTACTGAAATACAGCAATGCCGATACATTTACAGACTGTCTATGGCTACTTTCATGCTACAACTGCAGAGCTGAGTAGTCGTAAAAGAGATCATATGGCCCACAAAGCCTAAAATATTTTCTATCTGTCTGTTTACAGTAAAAGTTGGCCAACCCCTAGTTTAAAAGATAAAACAAGAAACAAGGTATTCATATAGTGCTTAGCATTGTACATGACAAAGAGTAAATGCTTATTATGTGTTACCTACTATTATTATCTACTAAGAGGCAGTGTATCTTAGTGATTAAGAGTACTGATTCTTTAGCAAACTGCCTGGTTTCAAATCACAGCTCTATAATTGACCAGCTCTGTCATCTTAGGCAAGCCACATAGTCTTTCTGATTCACAAGGTACTCATCTGTAATATGAATATAATAATACCTACCTCATAGGGTTTTGAGAGGCTTAAATAAGATTATATAAGTAAATTGCTTAGAAGAGTACATGTCACTGATACAAAAACTTTCTGTCATCATCATCATCACAATTGTCATTAATTTCCCCCTATAGGATTCTCAAATATGAAGTTACTTTGAATACTAGTTTATTGCTAATATTATATCTCAATTAATTCATATATTCATTCAGCAAATATTAACTATCTTGAGACAGAGAGTCTCCAGAGATACAGACAGAACTTTTCATGTCTTTTCTCCTTAACTTCCCCAATGCAATCATCCCAAATCTTTACTCTCAGGAAAAAGCCAAAATACCATGAATTCTTGAAGAGAAAGCATCACCTAAATCAGGTTACTTCATATTAAAACAAGAGGAACTATCTGCATCCAGCTGGACTACAAAAGGGTTTAAAAAGAACAACCAAACCCTGGATTGTTGAGCAATTATAAGCCTTACTAGAGCTCTAGTGATTCAAAGATGAATAAACAAAAACTAATGATATAAAAGTTGGAAGAGGAGGAGGTAACAATCATAACAACTCAGAGGGTAAAATATTCTGCGATGCCTGAGAGATGAACGCCTTACTCAACCAACAGAGCAACGGTGCCCTTTGGGAAATAACTAGTCACAGGAAACAGAAGCCATGATTAGGTAGCCCCTGTTAAGGTATTAGGAAAATTAAAAAAAAGAAAAATCTATGCAACATGAATCGAAAAGATAAAAGATCCAACTCTATTGCAAACATGAACAAAAAGGAAACTGATGAGAGATAAGGAAATAGGTGCAATAAAATGTATAAATATAAATGTAAAATAAATGTATAATAACTGAAATTAAAACACATTATCAACAAAGAGGAGAGTCCATGCTGCAGAAAATTGAATCTATGAGGACAAACTTTGGACGTGCTTCTAGAATTTGGAGAACTGGGGTGAAGAGATAAAAGTGATGAGAAGAGATGAGAGATACAGAAGTTGGAAAGCAGACACCAAACACTCCAGGGAAAGAAGAATGAAGACTTAGAGTGGAATCACTGCTACCTTATAATTGAGAGGCATGTCAGAAGGGGATGGGGTGTTCAAATTCAAAATCAATCAAAAGGATCTAAATCTAAAAGAAGAAAAAAGAGAAGAAATATTTTTGTTGTAGTAGAAAAATAATTTTTATGTTAATGAAGAAGGAAAAACTACTACAACCACTAAGACAGAGAAAAACAGAGTACATACAAAGAAAGAAAAATTACACTGACTACTACAGGATTAAATATCAGAGTAAACTGAGCCATGTCTACACTGTTTTAATGAAATCTCTAGACAAGCAAAGTGGAATTCCTATGTAAAGGAAAGAGAAAGATATTCACACATATATTAATATGCCAAAAATATACCATTGATTTACTTTACAAAAAAAAAATTTTTTAAGATATTCTTGGGAAAAATGTGAGATAAATCAACATTGAAAAACAAGAATGAGTTCATGAGTAGACAGAATGGCTATAGATGAGCAATGAAAGCAATAAACATGGAGTTGAATATTAAAATGCTCTGAATATGACTATCAGACAGTCTAAATTCCATACATAATGCTTATATGGGAAAATAAGAAGTGGAAAAATAATGTTTTTGTTTCAAATAAATGGGACACAGATGATTTTATAGGCAATGTGTATGTGTTCAAGGTGCAGATAAATCCTAGGAAATTTAAAGTGTTCCAGATCATAGAACAATATAGACCAAACACAGACTTCACTTACTTACAAATACGGGCACAAAACTCCTCAATTCACAGAAAATAACATCAACCTCTATGATAAAATAATAGCCAAATACATTTTCCTTAGAAATTCAAGGATGACTGAATATTAGAAAATCTATTAGCGTAATTTAAGAGTATATTAATTCAAAGAAATAATCATTATTCTAGATACCAAAAAAATTTATAAAATCAATCATTCAATCTTGATTTTCTTTAATTAATAAGCTAGGAAAAAAGAATAATTCATAAAGAAGACATTGAACATTAATAACAAACCAACAGACATTTTACCTAATTCTTAAATTCTTAATGTCATTCTCATTTTGAAATTAGGTTCACAGTGAGGATGCCCACAGAATCATCATCCTTAAACAATGTTCTCAAAACTCTAGCCAAGGTTATAGATAAGAATAAAAAGCAAGCAAAGCTAATTGTCAAAATGTATAAATGATACTATTATCTATCTAGAAAAACAGAAAAATCCATGGAAACACTTTTAAATATAACTACAGAATTCAGTGAAATTACAAATAAATATACAAATAATAAAGAATTTTCCTATATTACTAAGACAACCACTTAGAAAAATATAGTGAAAAAGACCTTTTTTAGAGAATAAGAAAATTTAAACTATTAAAGTTAAATGATTATGATAATGTATCTAGGAAGTTAGGAAAAGAGTGTAAAAAGAACCTCTGTAATACTTTATCTGCGAATATCAAAGGAGATCTGAATAAGTGGAGCAAAATATCAGATTTCAAAAAGCAATATAGGTAAACCATCAACAGACCAAAAAAAATCTATAATTTTAACGCAACTTGAGTTAAAATCCCAGTGTTTTCATTTTGCACAGTTAACAACTCATTGTAGAGTTCATCAGCGAAAATAAAGAAGGGAAAATCGCAAAGCACATTTTTAAACAAATACTAATGAGGTGGTGCTTCCAATATTATATATTTAATTTACACAGCCACTATTTGAAAAAGCGTTTCTGGCAAACAGATTAATAGAACAGAATGTAAAACCAAAAAAATATACCCACGTCCATGCACACATAAATACTATACAATAAACTGACATTACTAATCAGTGACAAAGGATGGACTATTTAGTAATTGCTAGGACAAATGGTTAACAATTTAGAAAAATAGAATTATTCAGTAGAAAAAAATGGAAAGAAATTATAATATGTAAATATGATAACCTTACCTACCTTGGTTTAATAACAGATAAATTAACACATTTTTACAGTGTGTGCGAAAATATTTGTTATTGGACTTAGGTGGATTGGTTTATCAAAGGCAAAAGAAACAACAAAAAACGAGAGATAATCATGCCTACATAAAAACAAAAACATCCAATGTCAATAAACTACAAAAAAAATGTGAAAGGTAGATGGGAAAATATTTGCAATACACACGACAGAAGTTGACACGACAGAAGCAGAAGTTGAATATCTTTAACATAGAAACTTAAATTTAAATTTAAATTTAAAAAATGATTATTAAAAGAATAAAAATAAAAAGACATCCCCAGGAAATTTATTAAAAAAATAAATACTAATGATATAGAAGCATTTTATCTATAACAGAAAAGATCAAACTGTAAATTAAAACAGTACCCATTTTCACCTAAAAATGGCCAAAATTTTAATGCAAAGATTTTATGCAAAGCAGTTTATCTAGAAGATGATGTAGGAGAAAATCTAGATGACCTTGGGTTTGACAATGATTTTTTAGATACAACACCAAAGGCACAATTCATGAAAGAAAGAATTGGTAAGCTGAACATCATTAAAATTAAAGATTTCTGCTCTGTGAAAGGTAACTGTGAAGAGAATGAAAAGACAAGCCACAGACTGGGAGAAAATATTTGCACAAGACATATCTGATAAAGAACTGTTATCCAAAATATACAAAGAACTCTTAAAACTCAACAATAAGAACACAGCCCAATTACAAAATAGATCAACAACCTTAAAAGGCACCTCACTAAAGAAGATATATAAATGACAAATAAGCATATGAAAAGATGTTCGACATCATATATCATTAGGGAAATGCAAATTAAAACAACAGTATGATACTACTACACACCTATTAGAATGGCCAAAATCCAGAACCCTGACAACACCAAATGCTGACAAGGATTTGGAGCAACATGAACTTTCATTCATTGCTGTTAGGAATACAAAATGGTACAGCCACTTTGAAAAATTGGTGGTTTTTTACAAAACTAAACATACTCTTACCTTACAATCCAGCAATCACACTCCTTGGTATTTATCCAAAGGAGCTGAAAACTCATGTCCACACAAAAACCTGCACACAGATGTTTATAACAGCTTTATTCATAGTTGCCAAAACTTCAAAGCAACCAAAATGTCCTTCAGTAGGTGAATAGATAAGTATACTATGGTACATCCAGACAATGGAATGATGAGCTAGCCCTGGTGGTCCAGTGGTTAAGATTCAGTGCTCTCACCACCATGGTCTGGGTTCATTTCCACACCACCTGTCTGCCAGTTGTCATACTGTGGCAGCTATGTGTTGCTGTGATGCTGAAAGCTATGCCATCAGTATTTCAAATACCAGCAGGGTCACCCATGTCCACCAGATGAGGAAGAAGGACTCGGCCACTCGCTTCCAAAAAATTGGCCATGAAACCCTATGGATAGCAGCAGAGCATTGTCTGATATAGCGCCCCAAGGTGAGAGGATGGTGCAAAAAGACTAGGGAGGGTTCCGCTCTACTGGACACAGAGTCGCTAGGAGTCAGAATCGAGTGGATGGCACTAACAACAATAACAAACAAGAAATTAGCCACCAAGCCATGAAAAGACATAGAGGCAACTTAAATGTATATTTCTAAGAGAAAGAAGGCAATCTGAAAAGGCTATATACTGTATGATTCCAACTATATGACATTTTGGAAAAGGCAAAACTATAGAGAGAGCAAAAAGATCAGTGGCTGCCAGGGGTTAGCGGGAAGAGGGAGGGATGAATAGAGCGAGCACAGAGGAATTTTAGGGTAGTGAAAATACGCTGTATGATACTATCATGATAGATACATGTCATTATACATTTGTCCAAACCCATAGAACATCCGACACCAAGAGTGAACCCTAAGGTAAACTACAGACTTTGGGTGATAATGATGTGTCAATGTCAGTTTATTGATTGTCTTAAATGTACCCTCTGGTGGAGGATGTTGATAATTGGGGTGGCTATGCATGGGTTGGGGCAGGCGATATATGGGAACTCTCTATACCTTCCTCTCAACTTTACTGTGAACCTACAACTTCTCTAAAAAATAAAGTCTATTAAAAACAGTCTGCATAAAGTTGCAGGAAAGAGAACTCCTGTACATCGTTGTTAAGGGTATTTAACGTCTGTTTACTCATTGGTGAAAAAATAACCTAATTTCACCAAAATGTTGACATGGTTCTTTATAGGTAGTTGGCTTATGGATGATTGAAGACATGGAGAGGGGTAATTTTTTGTGCTTTTCACATTATATTTTCTCATTCAGATAGACAAACTACTTTTTAATGAAAATCAAGTATATTTTAATTATTAAAAATATGGTTATGTTTTCTAAAGTCTATGAAATATTTTTATTCTTTTAGTGTTGTCTCATCAAACTAAAGACAGGACTAAACTAACCTATCTTCATGCTAGGGGGAGCCCCAGTTAAAGTAATAGGACTATAATTTGGGAGAATAAGTGAGATTGTGAGCTATTCCTATGACACAGCTCAGGAACACTGAACTTTCTCTTGTTATTAATGGAGGGACAAATGGAGATAGGGGAGCTCAGCGGAGAAGAGCAGGAGGCAATGGAGGGATACAAATCGAGATGAACAGCAGCTGACTCGGCAAAACTGTTAAATGACTTTGCAAAAGACCTGTCACAGTGGATAAACGGCGCCTCCTGAAGAAGCAGCTTAGCATGCCTGCAGTGCACACACAATTATTTCCAGGAACAAGATTGAGAGGAAGGAGAAAGGAAGAGGAAAGGAAAGAATATCAAAAGACGCCTTAATGAGGCCATAGACATTTCTTAAATGAGCAATGGGGAGGGAGAGAACTGTAAAAGAAGAACCCAAACAAGAGTGCTTGTACTTCATTTTAAGCTTCAGCCACTGGGCAGACATCCACCATCTCTGCTCCTTCTCTGCTCATGAAAAATGGGAAGTTGCTCTGTGGATGTTGACTACACTCTAATTGTTTTTATGGTAAATGAGGCATGAAACCTATTGTCAAAAAACCCGATGTCCACAGCATACAGGCACACTTTATCTTCCCAGAACATCACTTTCAGGGGTTGACACTCTGTGGGGTCGAGGAGATTCAAAATATTATGTCCTCACATGCCTTTAAAGTAGACTTTTAGGTAAGAGCCTGCCCTATTTTTTTTTCTCTATTATTTCCTTCTATGCAACAAAAAAAGAATCTTCCTGAAGTATATAACCCTGTTATACTGAATACACCCAAGAAAGGCAGGAGGGGAGGAGGGTGGCAGGGGTCTCCTCTTTAGAGCAGAGGAGAGTTGTGTCAACAAACACTAGTTACATCTTTCATATTATAATAAAAACCCTGTTGCTAACAAAATTCCTAGGATTCGCTCTGCTGATTACGATAGCTCATGATTTAGCCTATTTATCAGAAACTAATCAAAAAGTACTCAAACAGCCTATTGCTGGTTTCAAACCAATAGATTTTATTTTATTAAGTTCCCCTCTGCCATCCTTTAATGAATATACACTTACTGGCTGAAACATTATCTGGGTCAGGACATTTCAGGGTGATTTTCCTCTCAAATATGTGGTTTTCAGGTCCTTTGGGCAGGGACCACAATCTGTTTTGGTCAACTGCCTCAATGAATAGAAAACTACATTATGATACACATGTTGGGGTGAAATAACCAGTTTCCATCTTGTGGTCTCCACCAAACTCCATGCTTCTCAAATTTAATTCAAATATATTCAAAACACACATATTAATCACATGCCAAGTGTAAGTACCCTGCCCTTAAGAAGCAGCACCAGACTAAGAAGGGTCAGAGGTGATGGGAGCACCTCAGGTTTCCATATCCTTGGACTGGTTGCAACTGAAAAATGAATAGTTGGTTGTGTGGGATGACATGGAGGGAAGGTACTACTATGTTCTTATGATAACCCACATAGCTGCCCATTGTATTTGGAGCCTGACACCAAATGCTTTAGACTGGAATTAGAAAAGGCACTTCTTTGATAGATTTCTTCTTGCTCCAGTTTACAGGCAACTAATCCTCACTGCATTGGATCAAACAGATGGGCACAATCAATTCCGGGAAAGCAAGCAATGCCAGGTCTGCTCAATCTTCCTTCAATGAGCAGTAGAGGAGATGGTGGGAGAAAAAGAAAACAAGAAAGAAAATTCAGGCACGCCTGCACCCAAAATAGCTTAGCAAGGGAAAAGATGAAAGGACCAGTTGAAATATACATCCTGGCAGGTGGAAGCACTTGCTGTCAGAGAGAGGGGCTGAAACACCACAGTGATGCCAAACACGCCAAGCCTTCAGGCACTGAGGGGTGTTGAAGGGAGTAGGGGCAGACGGAAGCCGTTGTGATGTCAAAACAAAAGAAATTGTCGGCAGCGTCCTTAGAGAGGAAAGAGGTCTGGATTTACTTAAGTCTCCATAGTCTGTGATCTATAGCATAGTGTGATGAGCAAGTTAATTACTGCATTTAGGTAATTAAGTCTCAGAGAAACCAGTGCCTTCCAAAGCAGTATTAATTTACACTGCTAAATCTTTCTAGGCCTGACTGGCCATTTGGTGAGAAGTCACACTGGAACAGCAGCCTGACAGTGGCAGGTGGAAAATTAATGAAAATGAGCTAGAAATAAGATGGCCCCAGTATTAACGGCTTTCTCTCTGCCTTGGGACGTGAAATGTATGAGATGTTTCCTCATTTACCAGCAGGCAGTTTCTCCCCACTCAATTCTACCATCCATTCCCTCGCTCATAATGGGCCAATGACTTTGCCTGGACTTCTCTGACATCGTCTCTTCTCTCACAGTGCCGTTATATCTTCCCTCCTTGCCCCTGAATATGTTTTGGTCAAGTCTAAAATATTTGTCTACAGTAAAAAGCATCAAAAGGGCTCATTTGGATAATGGTGCTCCCTCTCTTTCTTGACTAATGATCCTCACAGTTTTCAGAGATCCATCCTTTCCCTTCCATGGCTGTTAGTCAAGTTCTCTGTGCCAATGTGTTCATCATCTTCAGGTGGTTCCTCTCATCTTCTGAGAAGGAACATTGCTATTTAAGAACTGGGAGAGTAATGGGGCCAGCCTGGTGGCACAAGCGGTTAAGTGCGCACACTCCGCTGCAGCGGTCTGGGGTCCGGATCCTGGGTGCACACCCACACACCGCTTGTCAAGCCATGCTGTGGTGGCGTCCCACATAAAGTGGAGGAAGATGGGCACAGATGTTAGCCCAGGACCAGTCTTCCTCAGCAAAAAGAGGAGGATTGGCAGATGTTAGCTCAGGGCCGATCTTCCTCAAAAAAAAAGAAAAAGAACTGGAGGAGTAAAAATTTCTTGTCCCCAGGTGCCTAGTTATTGGCAGTGAGATCACCTTTTTTTTTCTGCTGAGTAATGGCTGCAAAACGATATCTGTACTTGTATAAACACCTAACTGGCAAATATAAGCATATGCAGATGTGCATGTGTGTCGCCAAGCTGCATCTTCCTTACCATAAGCAAAATTTATTAATAATACATATTTGTAAATACATGTAGCTTAATATTTGCATTTATACGTACAAGTAGGCAGCATCCTCCTTGCCTTCAGCAAGAAGTGAGAATGTCCCAGGTCTGGTTCCAGTAGAGAACTACTGCCCCTACTTTCATTTGGTGACCCCTCCATATTTTTTCTTTGTCAAAGACCCATAGGTCCACTTGACTTTCATTTCTGAGATAGTCTTCCATGGGAACACAAAGGTCTAAATTTCCCTCAAGCCACTGTGAGCATCTTACCGCTGGAGGTGGTGGTCCAGAACCTCTTCCTCGGCATTCAGTAGAGTTGCTGCACGCGTCAGGAGTTGATGGCTGCAGCTCACGGATTTGAGTTCCAAGATGAGGAGGCCCAAGCAGAACATGGCTCCCATCTCCTCCAGTTCACTGGTACCAAACTGTAGACCCTGCCAGTTAAACAAAGCAGTCAACAGTGACTATATAATGGGAACTGAGTAGAGACAATTTGAGATTGGGAGGAAAGGCTCCTGGACACATGCCTATCACAGAAATTGAGAGTTAATAGTATTTATCAGTCACTGTCCAAGTTGTTTTGTGGTGTGTTTTGTGGGTTGGTGTTTCTCAGTCTGCATTACACTGACATCCAGGGTTTCCCAGAAGTACTCCCAAGGCAGTAATGAGCTGGTAGGGGTACTAAAGGGCAGAAAGGTAGATGGAGATCCAGGAGTCATCTCCCCTCACCTCAGTCAGAGCAGTAGTACTTCCATCTGTATTTTGAAAGAAGGGTTTCACTGCTAAAACAAAAGCTTGTAAACAATCTTACTAAGCGATATCCTTTCTCCCTCATAAATTTATCAACCATTAGAGAAGAATGAGGGAGATCCTTCATATATAATACTGAAACTTAAAAAAAAAGTGCATTTAAAACCACCTTTTCAGCTGTGCTCAGAGAATGCATGAAAGCAAAACCATGACGTGTACTCTATGCTATTATCCATGAAGTAACAGATAATATTAACATTAACAATCAACTTTATTTACTAAGTTCCAGACACTGTTCTGAGCCCTTTATTATTATTTTCTCCTTCCCACAGAGAAGGAGATTTAGACCCATAGAACTGACACTTTATCCACTTAGCCTCGCAGCTAGTAAGTAATAGAGACTAGTCAGTGAATTCTGACTTGACTACTCAACATAAAGTGCTATAGGAGGGACTCTGTTACATGATGAGGTAGAAAGTGCATAGTTTTTTTAATTAGATAGGAATTGGATCTGAATCCTAATTTCGCTATTTTCTGACTGTGTCATCTCAGATTTAATGAACTCTATTAGGCTTGATTCTCTCATCTATAAAATGGGATGCTAATTCTTCCCTCCATATACTCAGGCCCAGTGATGAGGAATATTTCAAAGTCCTCACAATATTGATCAATATTAGCTCAATTTCATTTTCCTTCTTTCTAGTAAAGATGTTTGTTATGACAGAATTCAATGTGGTCCTGAGGTCTTCATATTTATAAAGTACATTTCTCCTAAATGAAAAAGAATCAAGTGTTGAATATTATTTTTTCAAAAAATAGATTTTCACATCCAAATAACAGTGATATAGAGGACAGGGATGAGATAGTAACAATTAAAAAAAGATTGGTCATAAGCATCCCAAGGAAAATCAAAATTCCAAACTGGGAGAGTGTAAGCCTCACAAAAAAATTTCTAGGTAAAATGATCCAGGAAAGTGGAAAGCCCTCCAATTTATTTTGGCTGTTTGAAAATCTGATTTGCTGCATGTTTGGACACCTGTTTTCCTAAAGAAAGGATGCATTACTTCAGAGTTAAGGGAAGTTTGTTTCTCCATAAACAACTCCAGTGGGAAGAGAAAGACAGATGTTTAACGAGTTATTTTTCTTAAGTCAATAGAAAAGATCACTTTTTAAAAACAGAGAAAAATCTCAGAGTTTCTTTTCATGTGCTAAAGCTCTAAGGTCTGATTCTTTTCCTCCACCCTGTTTTCCTGGCTGCTTTCCTTCATTCTAGAATGGCTGGCTTGGTTGCAAGGAATGAAGTGAAGTCACACCCTCCTCCTCCGTCAGCCACCTCGCTGGTGGCAAGGGAGAGTAGACAAAGAGAACATGAACAAGAATCCGGCCCCTCAGGGCAGGCAGCATGCCTGATACATATGTGTAACCCCAGTATCCAGCAGAGCACATAACAGGTGTCTGTGAAGGTCAAAAGAAGGACAAGTTCTTAGGGGAAATAAATCTCATAACATGTGCCATATTGATAGGTCAGGGGCAATTCCTTCATATTAGTCAACTTCTATACCACAACAGCCAAAATAATAGCATTTTTATAATGCAAAAAACTATTTCCATATCCCAGATATTGGTTCATTTATTTCAAACAACGGTTGGCATCATAAAAAGGCTAGTCCAGAAGACCTCATATAAAGGAACTTGTACCACTTATTTAATGTGGGGTTTTGGGCAAGTCACTTACTCCATTTTGCCCTCTACTATTAATCTCTCCTTACTACTCTATTCTGTTTATTCTCACACAATATCCAAGATATCTGTTTATCTGAATGGCCTCCTCTCACCTCCCACACCCATCTTGGAAGTAAAGTCCTCAAAGGCAAGGACTGAGCAGTATCTGTTTCTTTACATCCCTGGCATGGAGCACACAGCCTGTCATACGACATATCCTCATACGTGGTTAAGGAAGAAGTAATGGCTATAAGTGGGTGGATCTGGAGAGCCAAGCGTGGGCTGTCTCTTGGATATACATTATATCTGTAAGTTGAAGTTGACTTCTCTGAGCAGCGAGTATATGAATGCCTTTAAATTATGTTCCCATTGCCAAATGTCATGAGCATATTTAAATTTTAATTTAATTTTATTTTTGCTGCAGAATATGACACATTCACATCTCCGGATATGATCTGGGAAACAGATAGATGAAATTTAGAAATTCTGATGTCTACTTTGGTCGGGTATCACAGACTCACAGCAGCAAGTTCTGAAGAAAGCTGGCTTGGGTTAGTTTAAAAGTGAGTCTTAACAAAACAGAGACCCAACTCCCCTCCTTCCCTGACTGTATTAATAGAAAGTGTTCTCCACAGAAAATAGCAGAAAGCCAGACTACAGTGGTTTAAGCAAAAAAGTGGGTTTATTTTTCACACATCATAATTTTGGGGGGTAGGAAGTTCATAGCATTATTTCGGCATCTTAACAAAATCAGGGCTATTCTATCTGCCATTCTGCTGGTTGTCTCATCGTGATTACAAGGTGGCTGCTGTTGCTCCAGCCAGTACATCATCATTTAAGAAAGGAGAAAGAAAATGAGGGAAGGAGGCACCACTATACTCTTGCCAGAACTGTGAATTAGAGCCAAGTCCAGCTTTACAATGGTCTGGGAACTGAATATTTTAGCTTGTCCAACCTCTTCAAAAGAAAGAGGTAAGAGAGAAGAGTGTTAGCAATAAGTGTCAGGTGAGCCAACAAACAATGTCTGTCACACCAATATTCAGATACCAATGCTGCTAGAAGGTATAGATCCTTATCTATGTACCATATTGGTAAGCAAATTCAAAGGCACAATTTTTGACATGTTTTAAAAACTTTTTTCTTGATAATCCACCCCAAAATAAGTCAAATTCACATACACATTTGACTCTAAATTCACTACCATCCTTATCATTACATAATTTTTAACATAATCAATATGGGAAGAACATTTGTGTTATTGCAGAAAATTACATATTGGTAAGACAAATATAGGGGCTACAAAAGATAAGTTTAAAAAGCACAAGTACTGATAATTGGTAAGCAAAAGAGGAAAAACAATTAATAAACAAACATGGGAAAACATTCTATTATATTATTTAGATAAAAATGCCTCTTACACCCAGAAAATTGGTGGACATATATTCAAAATTGTAATACTTAGTGCTGACTCTTATGATAAAAGCTGGCTCTGTCAAAATACAATGACATTTGACATGATAATATCACTTCTGGGGGTTTTTCCTAAGGAACTCTTCAAAATAAAAGGGAAGCTATATGCATAAAATGTATATTATGTCAAGACTACACATAATAACCAAAATTTGAAGGAAATAAAACCCTAAATATATAATAAAGAAGAAATGACTGAGGAAATTAGAATGGAATAAATTTGATGGGATGTAATGCAGCCATTAAAATGATAATTATAGCAACCATTTACCAACATGGAAAATGCTTATGAGTTAATGATAGGTGGAAAAAAAGCAAAATACAAAGCATGTAATTACGTGATTTCTGGTGAAGACTTGGCAATGAAGGCAGAGGCGGCTACCCCGAACATTATGGCTATGAGTTATCAATAAATACAAAAATTTGAAGGAGAAGAGGCTCCATCACCTAATCAAGAGAACATCCACGTACCAAAAACTTTAAAAAGTTACTGCTGCCTAGAAAAATGTTTAAAAAGCTATACAGTATGCCAATAAATGAGTAGTATAATTCCCTTTAGCAGTCTGTAAGATCTTCTCTATCTTTTATATTCTGAAGAACATTTAGATCTATTTTTATTTTTTATGTGTAATTTATTGACACTAAAGATTGGTGCCTTTCATCACTTTTAGAAAAAACATTACCCATTATCTCTTTGATTATTGCCTCTCCCCCATTCCCTGTCAAGGAAATCAAAGATAAGCCTAACACTCCTATTAAATGTATTTATTTTCACTCTGCCCTCCACATCTCTTTACTTTCATATTTTTTATTTCTATCGGTGTGATTCTGAATATTTTTTCATATCAATGTTCCATTTTAATAATTCTCTCTTCAGCTTTATTGAATCTGCTTTTTAACTTAACCATCTCAAAAACTATCTCTGAAATACTATAAACACAGTTATTTTATATTTTCCACCTGATTATCCCTGTATATAGTCTTTGTGGGCATCACTCATTAATTTGATTTTTCTGTTTAAGGTCAATAACGTAGGCTTGTTTGCTCAAATATTTTATGATTTTTAAAGATTCTAAATTTATATTTTTTTGAACTTGAAGAAAGTCTTTGTGGATTGGTTTTAGTGCTCTTTCCTCCAGAGAGGAAGTGTGTTTTCTCCCCTAGTTACTTTGGGCCTACCAATCAGGGACCACTACATGCTAAAGCTTTGCTTGAGGACTTCCGGGCTACACACTACCTTTGAATTTTGACTGCAAACCTTCTTAAAGGACGGTCTGTGTTCAGAAATTATGAATGAAGAGTTTTCTATTTTTTTCTGGTCTACCCAAAGCCATAGACAAGAGAGTCAAGCATCCCCACTTTCTTACTTTGCAAAAAAACCACAATTTTCCACCAGTTCATTGATCACGGTGGTCATCTTTGGAGGTCCCAGCTTTATGTGATGGTCTTCAATCAGTCCTCAAATCCTGCACACACCTCTGTGTTTTGTTCCCAAGCCCAAGTTATAAGCAAATAGAATTAGTATCTGCCCCAAAAGACTTACAACAATTTCTGGCAAAGTCTATTTTGTTTTAATAAACCTGGGCATCATTAAACACCATCTATAAACATACACAGAGGAAAGATTTTACAACTATGGCACTCTGAATACACCAAAACAATGTCTTTTTATGAAATAGATTTACTGCCAGAAATGAGAAAAATCTGGGAAATTTTTTGTTTATATTCTCAGAAAGAATCAAGAGTATGTTGCATTGATAAAAGTATGACAGAGGCATAAAAAAAGAATAATAAGAGCTCAGAAGAAACTTTATTATTAAGATGAAAAATATAATTTCTATATTAAAAGCCAAATGGAAAGAGTTATCAGACTCTTCGATGTAGAATATAAAACCCATTATATAGAAGACAACCTCAAGAAATTTTCCATTATCTCAAGGGAAAAATAGATAAAATTGATGAGTTAAATATATAAATAAGAATTTTAGAACAGATTCAGGAAAAGTGATCTAATCCCATTTGGAGTTTCAGACTCTGATATTATAGTAGTCATAGCAGAAGCCAAGAATAAGGAAAAAGAGGGAAAAGAGGATGAAGAAAGGGAAGAGAGAACTTCTCTGTATCTTAAAAAAAAAATCTGAGTCTGCAGATCAAATAGGCTCACCAAATATTTGAGATAGAATTAATGAATAAAAACAAAAAAGTATTAGGACCCCTAAAAAATAATCAAAATTAAGTAGCCTAAAATTTGCTCACACTTCTAAGTACCAAAGACGATAAGGCAACACCTATAGAATTGAGGAGAAAATATCATACTTCAAAAATGTTGTTTATGTGTGAGGGCCTCAGGAAGATAAACCCAGAAAAGAAGAACTTAACACAAACCACACATAGATAAAGAAAAAATTCATGATTTCTTTTAAAATATTAGCATAACCCTATTATTTACAATAGCCAAGACACGGAAACAAGCTAAGTATCCATCAAGAGATGAATGGAGAGAGAAAACGTGGTGTATATATATACAATGAAATATTATTCAGTCATAAAAAAGAAGGAAATCTTGCCATTTGCAACAACATGGATGTACCTTGAGGGCATTATGCCAAGTGAAATAAGTCAGAGAAAGAGAAATACCACATTATTTCACTTATACGTGCAATCTAAAAAAAAAAAAAAAAAAGACATACTCTTAGATACCAAGAACAGATTGGTGGTTGCCAAAGCCAAGGGGTAGGAAGTGGGCAAAATGGGTGAAGGTAGTCAAAAGGTACAAATTTCCAGTTATAAAATAAGTAAATCCTGGGATGTAATGTACAGCATGGTGACTATAGTTAATAATACTGTATTGTATATTTGAAAGTTGCTAAGAGTATAGCTCTTAAAATTTCTCATCGCAACCAAAAAAATTTGTAACTATATGTGGTGATGGATGTTAATGAGACTTCTTGTGGTGATCATTTTGCAGTATATACATATACCCAATCCTTATGTTGTACACCTGAAACTAATATAATGTTGTATGTCAATTATTACACAATAAAAAATGGGAAAAATATTAGCATAACCCTAAAGCCAAAAACTGATCATTATAGCACATAAAGCAGCAAACCAACCTCACTTATAGATAGATAAGATAGCATAGATAGATTATATACATATTTGTCTCCTAATTAAAGAAAATGTTGTTTATGTTCAGAAACAGGAATACATAAAAATAATTATACAATATGATCTAGAAAGTATCTTTCGATGAATGGAAAGGAGAGGTTGTCACGAAGAAATCTACTAACATAAATGTTTATACATAAAGAGATCAAAAGGCAGAGGAGAAAAAACCAGGAACTTCAGGATAGATGCATCCATTTCTGATACAAGTCATAGTATGTGAGCCCAACGGGATAATTCCTAAACCTGAGAGGGCAGCATGGCAGGGTGGGGGTAAACACAGGCCTGAGGCCTGGATTGCTGGGGTCTCACTCCCAGTGCTGCCATGTACTAACTATATGGTCACTGAGGAAGTCATTTTTCCTATCAATGCCTCAATTTTCTCATGTGTATAATGGGAATAATAATAATAATAATAATAATACCACCTATCTCATGGAGTTGCTGAGATAATTCAGTGAATTAATATGTATAAAAATTTAGATCAGTACTTGGCCCATTGCAGATAATACAAGTATTTATTATTACCAGTGATAATAGCAAATGCTTAGTATAAAACTAATAGTCAAAATCATAATTGACACACACAGTCCTCATTAAAACTATGGCCAAAACTATGGCCTGCTCCTGCCACTGTTATTTACTATTATTTGACAAATTCCAAAGAATTTAGTAAAAGGAAAACTGAGTCATACATATTAGAAAAGAAGGAATCATTATCATTATTTGAAGACTGATTATGTACTAAAACAAACCAAAGTAATCAACTGAAACAGAAAATCTATTAGATATAAGTCAAGAATTGAGTAAGCAGACAGGTTACAAATTAAATATACAAAAATCAATTTTCTGTCTATAAACCAGCAAAATAAATTAAGTATAATAAAAATTCTATTCACAGTAGCAACACAACTATAAAATATCTAGAAATGGAATTAATAATAAATACCCCAAGGGTTATATGATAAGTCCCAGGACTTTACCAAGAGATAACAAGGAAATTTAAATAAATGAAGGAATACACTGAATTCTGGGGAAGCAAGGCCCAATACAATGCAATATCAATTCTCCTAATATTAGTCTATCACAGCATGGGAAAACAAAACTCCAATGGGGATTTGCAGCCTTGACAAACTAATTCCACTTTAGAAGAATACATAGCAAAAATACCCAAGAATAATTTTGGAATAAAGAGTAAAAAATGGTAATGGGGGTTTTCCCTTACAGATAGGCAAAAGACCTTATTCACTTACAATAATTAAATGTTATGGTATTGAGGCAAAACATGGCAGCAGATGAAGGGAAGAATACAGAAAACACCAAAGACTGTGGACTACGTAAAGCTTTGCTTATGATAAAGGTGTCTTTCAAGTCACCAAGAAATGGATTATGATGGAGATAAAACAAAAAGAATTGGTTAATATCTTAGGGGAAAACCTTACCACAAATACAAAACTATTCCATTTTGATTAAAGGATTATATGTTAAAAAGACTGAATGATTAGAGAAAGAATAAAATATAGATTCATATGTTTTATCATCCCCAAACCAGAAGAAAGCCTTTCAATGCATATTCTCAAAGAAGAAACCATAAAAGAAAATATCAATGATTGAATAAATAAAATGTCAATATATCTGAATAGCCTGAAGTATCACAAACTAAACTGAAAAGAAAACAACAAAATAAGTGTAATTGATATAAAGAAAAAAAAAACCTCATTTGATATAAAATTCATATTAAGGTAACAAGAAGATAGCATGATTTGCTTGTCAATACAAGTTCACCCTCACTCCCCACATCATAATGGTCTTGCTGGTCAAGGGCTGCACACAGCACCACCATAGTCTGTTATCAGTGGAAGTACACATCACTGCAGTATTTCCACAGGCCAATCTGGAAATATATTTCAAAAGCTTTAAGAATGTTTAAGCTCTTGGAGTTAACAATTTAAATTAATCTTAATCTTAAGAAAATAATCTTAAAATGAACAACAGAGAAAATCCTAAATGTGCACCAGTATATTACTAGTCAAACAAATTTGAGTGTCTTCACATCATGGAATATTAACATCATGATGTGTTTTGAATAGACAACACCATGGGGATATATTCATGATATAGTGTTAAAATGCAATAAGTTGACTATAGTATAGTATATCCAGTATGATCCCAATTTTACTGAAAAATTTTTAAATGATTTAAATGCACTAAAATGTTAACAGAGGTTAGAAATGCATGGTGTGATAGAACCACTGCCTGGAGAGAGAAATCAAGATGGTGGCATAGGCGGATTCTGAACTCACCTCCTCCCATGGACACAGCCAATCTACAACTACTCTTGGAAAAATTACCCTTGAGAGAGAACTGAAAACTGGGTAAGAGGATCCCCTGCAACAAACAACAATCCTAATTGAGGTGGAAGAGGCAGAAAATCCCGTCCCTGTCTGGAGAGAAAAATATGCCACCTTCACAAGCTGCAACGCTTCACAGCTGCCCAGGAGCAGCCCAAAGGTACACAGCCTTCCCTGAAGGCTGGGGGAGCTGAGCCGGGGAGTGCTCCTGCTATAGGCAGTTTTTGGACCCAGCACAACCAAGACGAGTGGCATAATATCTGACTTTGCTTGCTACTAACAACATTGGGGAATACCCCCAGAAAAGCTGGTTCACAAAGAAATTAAAGCCAGCTCTTAAAAGGCCAACTCACAAATTCACCCATTTCAGAAAGCCAGCCCCACCCAGCTGCAATCCTCAGACAGCTGACAAGAGACTTAAAGGCCAGAGGCTTATAGCAATTGTAAGCCCGTGAGCCTAACAACCAGCCACACTGGGGGCCTACTCAATAGAAATACTGCAACAGGAATGTGCTATTAGACTTTGCAGCCAACTGTGCTGGGGCTCCCCACACCTGATAAAGAGACTGAAGGGTCTACAACAACTACGAGCAGCTAAGCATTACAACAGCTGGCCAGGGGGACAGCTCAGCCTCACTGGGCACCTATGGGAAGAGCAACCCTGCCACAACAGAAAGACACACGTAGCCCACACAGGCGTTACTCCTGGAACATTCGGAACTGGTGACGAGAGGGAAGCACACTGAAGGGCATCATAAGGCATCACTTATAAAAGCTCACCTCTCCAAGGTCAGGAGACGGAGCTGACCTACCTAATACATAGACACAAGCACAGGAAAAGAGGCAAACTGAGGAGACAAAGGAATATGTTCCAAGTAAGGGAACAGGACAAAACCCCAGAAAAGGAACTAAATGAAACAGATATGAGCAACCTACCCAACAGCAAGTTCAAAGAAAGAGTGTTAAGGATGCTCACTGATCTTGGGAGAAGAATGGATGAACTCAGTGAGAACGTGAACAAAGAAATGGAAGATATAAACAAGAACCAATCAGAAATTAAGAATACAATACTGAAAATGAATAATTCACTAGAGGGACTCAAAAGCAGAGTAGAGGATACAGAAGAACAGATCAGCGAGCTGGATGAAAGACTAGAAGAAATCACCCAAGCTGAACAGATAAAAGAAAATAGAATTAAAAAGAATGAGGACAATCTAAGGGACCTCTGGGACAACATCAAGTGCACTAACATCCGTGTTATAGGTGTCCCAGATGGAGAAGAGCAAGACAAAGGGGCAGAGAATCTATTTGAAGAAATAATAGCTGAGAACTTCCCTAACCTAAGGAAGGAAACTGACATCCAGGTACAGGAAACACAGAGAGCACCAAACAAGTTAAACCCAAAGAGGCCCACACCAAGACACATCATAATCAAAATGTCCAGAATTAAAGATAAAGAGAGAATCCTAAAAGCCTCAAGAGAAAGATAAGTTACATACAAAGGAAACCCCATAAGGCTATCAGCTGACTTCTCAGCAAAAACCTTACAGGCTAGAAGAGAGTCGCACGATATATTTAAAGTGCTAAAGGAAAAAACCTACAGCCAAGAATACTCTACCCGGCAAGGTTATCATTCAAAATGGAAGGAGAGATAAAAAGTTTCCCAGACAAGCAAAAATTAAAGGAGTTTGTCACCAAGAAACCAGTACTACAAGAAATGCTACAGGGTCTTATTTAAGGGGGAAAGAGAAGATCACAAATAGGAAAAATTATCTATTTCCAAGATAAGAGGGTAATGGACACAAATGCACAAAAAGAGGTTAGATATGACATCAAAAACATAAAATGTGGGAGGAGGGGAGTTAAAGAGGAGAGGTTTCAGATCGAGGTCAAACTAAAGAGACCATCAACTTAATATAGATTGCTATATATGTAGGTTACTGTATATGAACTCCATGGTAATCACAAACCAGAAACCTATAATAAATACACAAAAAACTAAGAGAAAGGAACCCAAACATAATACTAAAGAAAGCCATCAAACCACAAAGGAAGAGAGAAAGAGAAGAAGAAAGGAACAGAGAATAACTACTAAAACATCTTGAGAAAAAAGTTAAAAAATGGCAGTAAGTACATACTTATCAATAGCTACTTTAAACGTAAATGGACTAAATGCTCCAATTAAAAGGCATAGGGTGGCTGATTGGATAAAAAAAACAAGACCCATATATATGCTGCATACAAGAAACACACTTCAGACCTAAAGACACTCGCAAACTGAAAGTGAAGGAATGGAAAAAGATACTCCATGCAAATGGAAATGAAAAGACAGCTGGGGCAGCAATACTCATATCAGACAAAATAGACTTTAAAACAAAAACTATAACAAGAGACAAAAAAGGGCATTACATAATGATCAAAGGAACAATCCAACAAGAGGATATAACACTTGTAAATATCTATGCACCCAATGTAGGAGCACCTAAATATATAAACCAACTATTACCAGACATAAAAGGAGAAATAGACAGCAACAGAATAATAGTAGGGGACTTTAACTCTCCACTTACGCCAATGGACAGATCATCCAAACAGAAGATCAATAAGGAAACATTGGCCTTAAATGACACACTAGAACAGATGGACTTAGTATATATATACGGAACATTCCATCCAAAAACCACAGAAAACACATTCTTTTCAAATGCACATGGAATATTCTCCAGGACTGATCACATATTAGACCACAAAACAAGTCTCCATAAATTTAAGAATATTGAGATAAAACCAAGCATCTTTTCTGACCACAATGGTATAAAACTAGAAGTCAACTATAGGAAGAAAATCAGAAAAGCTACAAATATGTGGTGATAAACAAAATGCTACTGAACAACAATTGGGTCAATGAAGATATCAAAGGAGAAATCAAAAAGTACCTGGAGACAAATGAAAATGAAAATACAACATGCCAGAATTTATGGATACAGCAAAAGCAGTTCTAAGAGGGAAGTTTATAGCATAATAGGCCTATCTCAACAAACAAGAAAAATCTCAAATAAACAATCTAACAGTGCACCTAAAGGAACTGGAAACAGAAGAACAAACAAAGCCCAAAATCAGTAGAAGAAGGGAAATAATAACAATCAGACCAGAAATAAATGACATAGAGACTAAAAAAAAATAGAAAAAATTAATAAAACCAAGAGTTGGTTCTTTGAAAAGATAAAATTCACAAATCTTTAGCTAGATTCACCAAGAAAAAAAGAGAGAAGGCTCAAATAAATAAAATCAGAATGAAAGAGGAGAAATTACAACTGACACCTCAGAAATACAAAAGATTATAAGAGAATACTATGAAAAGCTATATGCCAACAAATTGGATAATCTAGAAGAAATGGATAAATTCTAAGAAACATACAACTTTATAAAACTGAATCAAGAAGAAATAGAGAATTTGAATAGACCAATCTCCAGTAAGGAGATCGAAACAGTAATTAAAAATCTCCCCCTAAATAAAAGTCCAGGACCACACGGCTTCCCTGGTGAATTCTACCAAACATTCAAAGAAGACTTAATACCTATCCTTCTCAAACTCTTCCAAAAAATTGAAGGGGCCAGCCCTGTGGCGTAGCAGTTAAGTGCACGCGCTCCGCTGCTGGCAACCTGAGTTCAGATCCTGGGTGCACACCAACGCACCACTTGTCAGGCCGTGTTGTGGCAGTGTCCCACATAAAGCGGAGGAAGATGGGCATGGATGTTAGCTCAGGGCCAGTCTTCCTTGGCAAAAAGAGGAGGATTGGCATGGATGTTAGCTCAGGGCTGATCTTCCTCACAAAAAAAAAAAAAAATTGAAGAGGAGTGGAAGCTCCCTAAGTCATTCTACAAAGCCAAAATTACCCTGATACCAAAACCAGACAAGGACAACACAAAAAAAAAAAGAAAATTACTGGCCAATATCACTGATAAACATTGATGCAAAAATCCTCAATAAAATACTAGCAAATTGCATACAACAATACATTAAAAAGATTATACACCATGATCAGGTGGGATTGATTCCAGGGATGCTGGGATGGTTCAACATCCACATGTCAATCAACAAGATACAGCGCATTAACAAAATGAAGAATAAAAATCACATGATCATCTCAATAGATGCAGAGAAAGCATTTGACAAGATACAGCATCCATTTATGATAAAAACTCTGAATAAAATGGGTATAGAAGGAAAGCACCACAACATAATAAAGGCCATATATGAGAAACCCACAGCTAATATCATCCTCAACGGTGATAAACTGAAAGCTATCCCTCTAAGAACAAGAACCAGACAAGGATGCCCACTCTCATCACTCCTATTTGACATAGTATTGGAAGTCCTAGCCAGAGCAATCAGGCAAGAAAAAGAAATAAAAGGGATCCAAATTGGAAAGGCAGAAGTGAAACTGTCACTATTTGCAGATGACATGATTTTATATATAGAAAACCCTAAAGAATCCACCAAAAAACTTTTAGAAGTAATAAATGAAATGGTAACATTGCAGGATACAAAATCTACATACAAAAAGCAGTTGTGGGGCCGGCCCAGTGGCATAAGCGGTTAAGTGTGCGCGCTCCGCTGCAGAGGCCCGGAGTTCGCCAGTTCGGATCCCAGGCGCACACCAACGCACTGCTTGTCAGGCCATGCTGTGGTGGCATCACATATAAAGTAGAGGAAGATGGGCACAGATGTTAGCCCAGGACCAGTCTTCCTCAGCAAAAAAAAGAGGAGGATTGGCAGATGTTAGCACAGGGCTGATCTCCTCACAAAACAAAAACAAAAACAAAAACAAAAAAGCAGTTGCATTTCTATACACTAACAATGAAGCAGCAGAAAGAGAAATTAAAAATGCAATCTCATTTACACTTGCAACAAAAAGAATAAAATACCCAGGAATAAACTTAACCAAAGAGGTGAAAGATCTGTATACTGAAAACTATTAAACATTGGTGAAAGAAATTGAAGAAGACACAAAGATATGGAAAGATATCCCATGCTCTTGGATTGGAAGAATTAACATAGTTAAGATTTCCATGCTTCCTAAAGCACTCTATAGATTCAATGCAATCCCTATTAAAGTTCCAACAACATTTTTCACAGAAATAGAACAAAGAATCCTAAAATTTACATGCAACAACAAAAGACCCCGAATAGCCAAAGGAATCCTGAGAAAAAAGAACAAAGCTGGAGGTATCACACACCCTGACTTCAAAATATACTACAAAGCTATAGTAACCAAAACAGCATGGTACTGGCACAAAAACACACACACAGATCAATGGAATAGAATCGAAAGCCCAGAAACAAACCCACACACCTATGGACAGCTAATTTTCAACGAAGGAGCCAAGAACTACAATGGAGAAAAGAAAGTCTCTTCAACAAATGGTGTTGGGAAAACTGGATGGCCACGTCCAAAAAAATGAAAGTAGACCATTATCTTACACCATACATAAAAATTAACTCAAAATGGATTAATGACTTGAATGTAAGACCTGAAACCATGAAACTTCTAGAAGAAAACAGGCAGTAAGCTCTTCGACAGCAGTCTTAGCAACATATTTTCAAATACCATGTCTGACCAGGCAAGGGAAACAATAGAAAAAATAAACAAATGGGACTACATAAAACTAAAAAGCTTCTGCACAGCAAAGGAAACCATCAACAAAACGAAAAGACAACCTAACAATTGGGAGAAGATATTTGCACACCATACATCTGATAAGGGGTTAATCTCCAAAATATATAAAGAATTGATGCATCTCAACAACAAAAAAACTAAGAACCCAATTAAAAAATGGGCAAAAGACCTGAACAGACATTTCTCCAAAGAAGATATATAGATGGCCAACAGACACATGAAAAGATGTTCAACATCATTAACTATCAGGGAAATGCAAATCGAAACTACAATGAGATATCACCTCACGCCCGTCAGAATGGCTATAATTAACAAGACAGGAAACAACGAGTGTTGGAGAGGATGTGGAGAGAAGGGAACTCTCATACACTGCTGGTGGGAGTGCAAACTGGTGCAGCCACTATGGAAAACAGTATGGAGATTCCTCAAAAAATTAAGGATAGAACTACCATACGATCCAGCTATTCCACTGCTGGGTATTTATCCAAAGAACATGAAAACACCAATTCGTAAAGATACATGCACCCCTGTGTTCATTGCAGCATTATTCACAATAGCCAAGACTTGAAAGCAACCTAAGTGCCCATCAAGGGACGAATGGATGAAGAAGATGTGGTATATATACACAATGGAATACTACTCAGCCATAAGAAATGATGAAATCCAGCCATTTGTGACAACATGGATGGACATCGAGGGTATTATTTAAAGTGAAATAAGTCAGAGGGAGAAGGTCAAATACCATATGATCTCACTCATAAGTAATAGATAAAAACAACAACAAACAAACACATAGAGACAGAGATTGGATTGGTGGTTACCAGCAGGGAAGGGGGAGGGACGAGGGAGAAAGGGATGATTACGCACGTGTGTGTGCTGATGGATTGTAATTAGTGTTTGGGTGGTGAACATGAGAAGATGACGTAATCTATGCATAAATAGAAGTATAATGACGTACACCCAAAATTTACACAATGTTTTAAACCAATCTTACCCCAATTAAAAAAAAACATTCTGTTAAAACCACACACAAAAAGAAATGCATGGTGAGGGCACATGGTTTAAATTTTTCTTTGTTTTCCTTATTTTATTTTTTATCATGAAAAATAAGTAATTGCTTTTGCTACTCATATTTCATTAAGCAATGCATATAAGCCTGGAAATAGCAGTATATCTGAGTTAATTATGATGTTTTATATAACATGTGACTTTAAATTTATAAGTAAAATTCAATTAAAAATTCCCTTTTATAAATTGTTAAATTAAATTTAAATTAAATATTTTAATTTAAATATTTAGTAATGACAAAAGTCACATAAAAAGCCTGCTTAGCCATATTTAGTTTCTCGAGTCCGTGCTTCTTCTTTTACATGCGCTACCTGGTATCTAGATTCCGCTTCATTTCTTTGGGTCACTGGGCCTGTGCCTACATTCCTTTTGGAGTAAACATCCTGCAACATAAGGTCTAGTAAACATATAGCAACAAGAAATCTATTCCCTTGGTATTAGCCAGCATGAGTTGAGAGACAGTGACTTTTAGAGTTTTAAACAAGTTTGGAGAGACTGGATTGAATTAAGTTTGCACATCCTTCACTTTGACAGGCACCCAGCAGAGGAGTCAACACTAAGCCAATCCAGCCATGTAGGTCTGTGAACTCTAACAGGCGGCAGAGAAGGAAGGAGAGGGCCAGTAGACGGGCTCCTTGGCTTCCCAGCTTATCGACCCTATCAAATGGACTCGAATGCTTTCACACTGAGGACTGAATCAATCACTAAGCATGTTGGTGTCTCTGCCAGACTCCGTCCGACAGGTTCCTCTGTACAAAGCTTCTCTGTGTCCATCCTTTCCGCCCAGGCTTCCTAATCCATTACTGACAATAGTTTCCTTAGTAACTGCAAAAAGGCCCTATATTCACTGGAACAGCAGGGCTGAAGGTGTAGGCTGGATTTCAAACGTGTCCTTTTTATCTATGCTGGACCTTCCCTGGGTCTTTTATTGGTGAATTTGTGCTTAAGCCATGAATGACACAGCAGACAGCTAAGTCCTCTGTGATTGCCTTTCCATTTCTTTCTGGACCACACATATGAGGGTAAATATGAATCAGAGACTGTATCTTAGATAGCCTAGTCTTTGAGCACAGAGAGGAATTATAGCAAGCTTAACTCTCTGTTTTATAGATTCATAAACTGGCAAGGCCTTATACAAGGTTACAAAGCTAAGTACCAGTAGAATCAGGGTTACAGTAAATGTTCCTCTGACACTAATCAAATGTCCATGTCAATACACAAGGCTTTAAACTTCACACACAGTCATGCGCTACATAACATTTCAGTCAATGTCGGACAGCATGTATGACAGTGATCCCATAAGATTAGTACCATACAGCGTAGCTGTGTAGCAGGCTATACCATCTGGGTTTATGTAAGTACACTCTATGATGTTTGCACAATGATGAAATTACCTAATGACACATTTCTCAGAACATATCCCTGTCATTAAGTGACACACGACTGTATTTGTTTAATAAAAGCTTTTGGAGATTTGGAGGTCCTCTTTTCTTATAGGTTATGTGCCCCCGTAAGTCCTATCTTTCCAAATTCTCCATTCCCTTTCTCACCAAGAAACCAAGGCTAGCCCAACATGGCACCAAGGACATGCAAGAGCCCAGTTTTAGGCAATAGTAGGTTGTCATCTTCCTTCACTATTTCCACCCATTGTCCCCTGCACTCAACTTCCCTGGCCCTTTGATCCCTTAACTCTGCCCTTGGCTTCTGAAACCCGCCCCAGACCATCTTGTATGACAACTAGCAGGAGCAATCTCTCTAGCCCTATGAGTTCTCTCAGGTCTAATTTTGACTTTTCCTTCTAGTGCCACAGATGGGGGGAAAAGAGGGAAGGTGCTGCTGCCTCTGCCCATGAGTTATATACAACAGTTTGAAAAACTCATCTGAAAAAGACAATAACCAATTAGAACAGGTACTGGTCACAGCAGTGGAGTAGAGCTCTGCTTTGCCAGGTTTTACTCTTTTAGTTTCTGAATCTCGATAAGGTCCTGGGGGATCATGGAAGAGGAGTGAGGGAGAACAGGATAGTGAAAGAATGGGTGGGGGGCTTCACTTGGTGGGCATGAGCAGTGGCTATTAACCCACAGATGTGAAAGTATTTTAATACACTAACAATCAGCATGGCCATACAAGTGCACACCAGTGGAATATCAATCCTAACTCTTACCCTGGCCTCCATGCTCCTCACCAGGCCATGCAAGTGCACCCAGTCTACTTGTCAGAAGAGGAGAATGGACGCAAAATAAACTATTTTCAAAAAGGTAGAATAACATCAACATGAAGCTGCCATTCCCAACTTTCCCATACACACGGTGTCTCCCAGGAGAGCGGCCCACCAGACATGCCTCCACTGGTCACGCTGGATGGCTAATGGCTTTTGCAGGGTAAGAGCATCATGATAATATTCAAATCCAGTGCTTCTCAAAGCATGGTCCCCAGATTAGTGTTTGCCTCTGAATGGTTATGAACACTTATTTGTGATGAAATAAGGAGCCTGAGCCCAGATGTAAATCAATTATGAAACTAAGCACGTGTTTTTAATTCAGCTGATTTTGTCAAGGAAGGAGGCACTCTGGTTATGTTCATTTATATCCTAGTACAAGCTCCTTAAATCTTTGCAGCAACAGGTGGATCAACAGTTCACAGACCAGATACTTTGAGCAGCACTGTTCCAGAATATACTCCCCAACAAGGCCTCTACTTTCAGTAGTTCAAAAAGACTATTTTGGCAGATTCACTGGGGTGTGAATCTCAACTCTGCCACTTCTCATCCAAATGACCACGTTCAAGTTACATAACCTCTTCAAGCTCAATGTCTTCATCCTTAAAATGGGAAAATATTGCCTATCACTTAAATACTTCTGTGACAATTAAATGAGATATAATGTGCACATGCCCTGTGCAGAGGCAGAGAGTAGACGCTCCATAAATGAGAATTTCAGGCACTTTTTTCCACAGGCTCTATTACACACAAGGGCATAGCAGAATCTGTGCAGATCATATATGTATGTATGTATGTATGTATGTGCATATATAAATGCCACTCATCTTTGCTTAGTTTTCATTCTCTTTCTTCCAACTTGATTCTTTATTTTCTTCCAAAGTGACCTGGTCAATTTGATGTGGAGAAAACACAGACAGATGAAGCACTGAGCACTGACATTCAAGGGAAGTTAGAGCTTTTATCCACCTATGTAAGTAAAGTTATTGGATGAGGTGAGATATAGGAATAATATTCCTAGTATATACAATTTTTATGGAAAGTGGAGGTTGAATTGAAGACAAAAAAAAATTCAGAGCTTTTAGCAGAAAAGAGAAATCACCCACAAAAGAAAGATTGACTTGACTAGTCAAGCGAGTTGGTCAGAAAGTGAGACAGAGCAACGTAACAGTCCAAGGGGACCAGAATGACTTCCTGGGGAGCCCTACACCCTGATGAGACCTTAGCACCATCACCATTACTAGCACCATCTCCCAGAACCCTAGACCAGTTTATTTGGGGCCCATTTGCTTGTTCCAGCCAAGACGTTTCTAAGTGGGTTTCATTGACCAATAGGGATACATGAACAGTTGATAATTCCCCTCAAATTGCATGCAAATTTATGTACAGATATCTTTTAGGAGGTGTCCTGTGCTTCATAAAGAATTACAGGGTTTTCTGAAGGTTGGCAACTGGTCTCAGTCAGCATTATCATCACCAGCAAATAATTATGAGAGTCTACTCTCTACTCACTTGTTTAATGGACATTTATGTAGCTTTCACTATATACATGAACCTGTGCTAGGAGTTGGGAAGAAAAAAGCATGTTCCCTACTTTCAAAGATGATTTATGTGCCTGCCACCCCCAAAAGACCACCTTGAGTTCTACATCTCTAGCACAGTGTATGGCACAGGGTGCAACTTTAAAGTGCAGGGTGAGCATTCAGAGCATCATCAAAAGAGCTAGGAGAAGATGTCAATCCTCAAGGATCTTACAGCCTATTAGGAAGGGTGGGACATACACTGAAATGGGAAACGTTTTGATGTTCAGAGGAAGAATAACTGTTCTGGCCTTGGCTGGACTTTGAAACTGGTGTACCTATAGACTTATTTTGTTTAGTCACTTTGCTGGGCTCTGCTCAGTGTTTTAAAGGTGGTATAATGAAGCAAGTGTAGCAAAATAACAGTTAAATGCATACTGTTTTACACTCACCCAGCCCCTTGCACTTACACGCCTGACCCTTGTAGACATTCAAGTTCTGAGCATTTCTAGTCACCAACACTCCTTCTTTGATACTTTTATTATTTCCTTTCAAGTTTTGCTTGACTGAATACTCTGGAGAAGGATAGAGTAGGGAGAAAACAAATATAAACAGGAAGAGGGTCTAATATCCATTAGGGCCTGCAGATGTATGTGTGGCCAGGAGGTGATGTTATGATTCAAGAGATAACATCTGACCAAAAGTAATATAACAACTTTATATTCAGTTCAGCAAATGAGGCCTGACCAAATGCAGAGAACTAAGTCATCATTCAGAGCTTAAAAGCAATGAGATTGCTGTACAAAAGTCTTATGTTGAGTTGATAAGTAAATTAAGAAATAATGGTTAATTTTAAAATGTTTGAACTAAAAAAATCACTATGAAAATTTTATTGACAACATTGGATTATTAATACAATTAATCTTAAGAAAAAGAATTATGTCTTAATCCTTCTAAAACTTTGCTCTATTTTTCAGCAACGATATCTACCAAACTGCAAACAGTTTGAAAATTTGATGCTACATGTATATGTTGCATTTTAAAACATGCACATAAAGAGAAAGCAAGGAGAAATTTGTTTGTTTCATAAATTTATTTATGAAAATTATTTTTGCTGTGTGCAAAGCAATGATGGAATCCACTGTCCAGAGCTTCACGTCTAGGCCCCAAACAGTTTGGCTGTGAATGTTCCTCTCAAGGGCCCAGTTGCAGGCAGGAGGCCCCAGTCAAGTGATACACGTAGATCTCCAGATGAAAATGAAGAGGCAGCTCTCCTTCTATCCTGATAGCTGCCTGGAGTGGAGAGCTGACATTTTCTGCAGGGCATCCTCTTTTTTCTATGGGCAGAAGTCTAAACACCTCTGGTTCTGCTTATAAGATAAAGGGAACATGCTAAATCCACGTCAATCCAAGAGCTGCCGAGCAGTGATTGCAAATGGGGTGCCTGTGGCTTTGTGATTCCCCAGGGTTCACGTCTGTGTACCCAGGGCTTCAGCATCCATGATCAGAGAAGTAATAATAATAGTAATAAAAACAGTAACAGAGCCTAACACTGTCAGGCTGTAATTTCTCTGGCAACAGAGCAAACAGTCCTACCATAGGCCCACATGGCTTTGAAACTCAAGTGCTCAGGAGGGAACAGCTCGAAACCTCAGCAAGTGGGATACGTGTTAGCAGACTTTGTTCACTTCAGATGGAGAGAAATGTTTTATTTTTTAATGGAACTCTTTCCAATCAGTCCTGTCTTCTTCCCTCCTGCCTTCAACCTTGTTTAGCTGTCTTGCTCTTACATAAGGGGGAGTGTTCAGGTTAAAGCCTGTTGTTGGCGAAAGAACTGGGGTGTATTGTCAATGAAAGAGACTTAGCAGTTCACGATGCAGCTGCAGGTAGCAGAAGATAGGAGTATACTGCTGAAATTCCACAAAAAAAGCGTCTGGTGCTGTACATAGGAGACAGAAGCTGATCCTGGGCATGTGGTGAGGATGCACCAGATCCACCTGCAAGTCTCTCACACCTTTACCCTCAGAGTCCTGGATGCTGGCCGGGTCTGATTTTAAGGAAACCAAAATCTCCCTGCTTCAAATCATCTCCTCCATCAATCTGACAACTGTTCAGATGCCTCTTACTAATAACTGTTTAAATAATTCCCATTAATAAACAAAATAACACCAAGTCTTTCACTGCTTATTAATGCTACATGGCCATTTAGTGGAGGTTTGGGGATGGAAGAAATGAGACAGAATAAGTAAATTCTGGAGAAAAGATCAGGAATCTGGAAATCTTCAGGCCTTCTAGGCCTCTCTTGAGGGCAGGGGTGGAGAGGAGGGATTGGGAATAAATGAGGCAGGGAATTTTCTTAATTAAAAAATCCTGGGGCTGGCCAGGTGGCACAAGTAGTTAAGTGCGCGCGCTCCGCTTTGGTGGCCCGGGGTTCGCCGGTTCAGATCCCGGGCGGTCACCAACGCACCACTTGTCAAGCCATGCTGTGGCGGCGTCCCATATAAAGTGGAAGAAGATGGGCACGGATGTTAGCCCAGGGCCAGTTTTCCTCAGCAAAAAGAAGAGGATTGGCAGATGTTAGCTCAGGGCCGATCTTCCTCACAAAAGAAAAAAAAAAGGAATTCTGGCTTCCTTCTATCATTATAAACATCCTCCTTTCCTTTCTGTGTAGTACAAACAGCTGACCAACACGCGTCCTGCTGATATAAAAGGGATGTTACCATAACTCATTCATGTTATGGTAACCTGCACAGTGCTTGGAGTTATATCTCAAACACCTTTCTTCCAGATTTATTCATTGAAAGAAATCTTCCTCTTGCGCCTGAATGAATTCACAGGCAGATCTCATGACTTCTAGCTCTTAAATGATAGAAGTTCAAATTAGAAATATCTTGTGAAATATGCAAATAGATATTTTAATCTTTACTCAAAGGCAAGGCTTCTCCTAGTTGGGGTTGGTAGTGAACTGGCAACTTGAATGAGGCCGGGATTTGGAGAGGGAGGTATGAGGTATTACCTCCTTCAAACTCATTTACTGCTATTTTGGGTTCCTCCAGTGTGAGACCCAAGGAGAGCTCATAAGGGGGAAAGATCCAGTCTCACACAGTGGGTGCAATTACTCTATGTTGTGGAGGCTGTCTGAGGACAGATGTATAATTTGCTATTTCCCATCACGGGGTCTCCTCACTTCCAGTTCTCTTGACATGGGCAAGAGATCTCTAATTCCAGGTGGTTGCTTGAGACTCTGCTGCCCGGTCCCTAGAGAGCATTCCCTCTCTCATGTTGTAGCTGGCATTTCTTTACCCCTCTAGATGGCTCAACTGGATGGAGCCTGAAATGGCCCTTTGTTGTTTCCCTCTTGCACAAGTCACACATGTCTGGTCTAAGGGCAACACACAGCATCCTTTGCCCAGAGAACTGATTCCAACTTAGTGATGTCTATGACCCACCATCAACGCAATTATTCAGTGTATTGCTTATCCTCTAGATTATCTGGGTGGGAATCCAACCCTAACTCACTATGTCTCCCAAACTCCAGGGGTCACATGTAGGGTTATTCCAGTGATCTATTGAAGCTGCACCTCCAGGCCTAAGGCAGGGGAGGAGAGATAGGGTGGAGCCCTCAACATTTTATTTCTACCAACCGTCTTTCTACATTGGCCTCTTTCCACATTCTTGATCTGGCTAAAGGGTTCAAAAGTCATGGTATTCGATAGTAAACATTTCCTTTGAAAATCCTAATTTTTTTTATAGCAACTCTTTTTAGTATTCAGCAGCTTATATACCCGGGAACTTCAGTGGTAATTTTAACACTCAACTATGCTATGGATCCACTCTTATACTTTGGATTTTCTATACAAGAGTCAAGGTCTTTGCATTGATTTTCCCAGTCTCTTACACAAACTTATTTATAAAAAATGTTGTAACTGATCCTATTGAAGGCTATAGTCTCTGATCAAATGGAAGCAAGATTCTAACCAACTTTCAGGGCAAGTGGACTAATAATTGTTCATATTTTTTCCTCAATCCATTGAGTAAACCGTTGTGCTGACAACCCACAGTTCATGGAGGTGCCTGAAGATGTAGGCAACTCATATAATAAAGAGCTGAGTTCCTTTCTTAAAAAGATGATAATCGTGTAGACAAATATATGTGTGTAAATGTTACATTTTAAAGCATGTACACAATGACAATGTAGAGCATTTTCATCACTCCAAAAGGGAAGGCTTATTAATCATTTCCTTAATTTCCAGACTAAGTTCCTTAGGTAGGACTATTTTTTTCTTTTTCTACTCAGGTAAATTGCGACCTTCTTAAGGAAAGGAGTTTTGTCCTGTGAATGTGTCTGTACCTAGCCCCTTACTCAGACTTTGGGACAGATTAGACATTGACCAGTATTTGCAGAATAAATAGGGAGGCTTCTATTGAACATCTTCTGTTAGGCATTTTGCTAAGAACCTCCTAGGCAGTATCTCCAATTCTCATCACAACCCTGTACAAGAGGATGTTAACATCTTCACTTTACTGCTGAGAAGACTGGGTCATAGAGCAATCACATATCTAGTCAAAGATCACACAGTTGGTAAGTAAAAGACCTGGGATTTGAACCCAAAATTGTCTGGCTCTGAAGCCATGTGGTGTAACAATAATAATATATGGACCTTTCATAGTCAGTTTATGTATCAGGCTCTTTACTGATGCAAATACTGTAGGATACGTTCCTATTAGGATTCTTCATTCATTTATTAGTTGTTTACTCCTTCGGGTCTTCAACATACCGTTGGTGAGCACTATGGCAGATTATTTAGGGTCCAATCCCACACAATAGAGACATTTAATCTTATTGTCATTTTAAGCACAGCCTTGGGACCCCTTTTACTGGAAAGTCGGCAACGCTAAAGTATCCTTTTCCCAACTAGACATTGCAAAAAATAATTTAAAAATGCTATAAAATAAGTAGTGAAACAATAGGAGTCTGCCTATGAAATGGCATTAACTGCAGGACGTGCAATTCTGAGCCTAAAATTAAATTCCTAAATATAAAATTCTTACTTAAGAGTAAGAATTAGGTGTCATGACAGAGGCAAGAGACATCTGTACTCTCTTTGGAGGGAGGTTTAAGGGAGGTGGAGGGAGGTAACATAATTTCTTTGTCAGCCCAGTCTCCACCAACCACCCAGTTCTTGGCTCCCAGCTCCCTCACTGAAGGTTGGACCTATAGGTTCTATATCTCAGCCAGCATCCATCCTGCTGGAAAAGAAAGGCTGGTTTTCCTTTCTTGCAGGCATCTTTAGTCTCTATCACCAACTACCCTGGAGCTCCCATACACTTAGCTTCTGCAGGAGAAAGGAAGCAGGAAGCATTCTCACCAACAGCCTGGTCTTGCATGAGACCTTAATGACTATTCCTCCACTCCCCCACCTCAGTCTTCCGTCCTGTATTTTGGAATATGGGCGTAATGCAAGAAATAGTAGGCTCAAATCTGACTCCTTTTAGTAAGCCCTGAGAAGGTGTCTACTCATTGGGACCTTTTTTTTTTAGAATGGGAAGGAGTGTTTCATGACTCTTACTACAATTTACAAGCTGCGATTAAAACATTTAGGGAAAGTCCCCAATCTCAATCAAAATTCTATTATGCTAGCAATAAGAGGACCTGGATTATAATTCTGGTCCCATCAAAAACTTCCTGTGTAATTTTGGGCAATTCTATTGTCTCGCTAGACTTTATTTACCACATCTGTAAGATAAAGTTGGAAGTGAGGTCCAACTGCCAATTCTAATACTCCTCCACTTTCTAACATTCTATGATTCACCTTGCCCTGACACATGGAAAATTGCTCTCCTTAGTGTTTCTATGACCACATTTTTTAAATCAAACCCCAAACACATGGCCAGATGATTACTAGATTATTAGTGGGAGTGATGGGGCAAACGTCAGAAATGTACGCCAGCCTAGGAACTCTGCTGCGGAGTTTCTGTATCCACATCCCCATATAAGCTTTGGGTTAGACAATCCTGGGTGAGGTTGAGACCTGCGTTTCAAGGTAAGAGTAACTCTACAAATGAGGAACACTGACTAGAACCAAGGTCCAGGAGGCCTCAAGAGTTACAGCCATAAAATGGGGCTCATAATCTCATTTTGTGAGACAGCTAAAAAAATAAATGGGATAACAACAATTAGTAATATAAGCACCTAGAATATTATTGAATCTTGTTAATTACTCCACAATCAAAAGAGACCATTAGAGATGTCAGCGTCCATTAGTCACAAAATAAAACCCTAATAGAGCTCATTCTTATTAAGACTTAACAAACTTTAAGATTTACCATTCATCCATTCAAAAATATATAGTAAATTCCTTCCAAGTGCTAGACATTGTTATATTGTTCTCAGGGTGAGGATAAAACCCTTGCCCCCTCATGGAACTTAGTGTAGAAGAGTTACATTAATAATTGGTTTAATACAGATTTGAAAGTGCCATGACCAAAAAAATATATGACACTATGAGAATACATAAAAGATAATCTAACCCAACCTGGATACTTATGCTGATCATGTTCTCTCATTACATATACAAATATACTATAGGCACATAGATGCTATATACATTTATAAACTAGATAGATAGATAGATAGATAGATAGATAGATAGATAGATAGATAGATAGGTAGATGATGGATAGATAGATAGATAGTGACATAGTTTAATCCTAAACAATCCTAAAGATGAAGTTGAGGGAAGATTGAGATAAGATTCTCGCTGAACCCTCAATAAGCAGGAGAGCTGGAACCCAAATTCAGCTCCCCTGACCCTACAATCAGGGTGATTCCACCAAGACCTCAGAGCTGCTAGCCCACCAGAAGCCTTTGCTCCCTATTTCCCTTTGGTATGCCCCAGCCACTGACCCATTTTGTCAATCCCAGAAGTAGGTGACTTAACAAAGATGTCTCCTTCCCTATGACATGAGGCCAGGCCACCACCTCAAGTTAGGGCAGAACAAGTCCACAGACAAATGACACAGTGATTACCTATATAGGAGAGTGCACTTCCAGAGGAAATTATTAACCATGAGTTTGAAAAAGTGACCTCCATTTAGCAATAACATCAAGTCTTTCTCTGGCATTTTTACATCCTACTATTAGTCACTTTTCCAATCCATAGGGCAATGGATTTCCAGTCTAAATGTCATCTCTAGTTGATATGAATATATACATATATATACGCACACAATATTTTCTGCATCTCAATAGCTTTACACATGCACAGTGTTTCTGCCCTGAGGCTGGGTATAAATAAATTGACAGTCTCCTTTCCCACTAATGCCATCAGAGAACTCTCTTTCAGAATACTAATCAGAAACTCTCATGAAGTGAGGAAAGCTGGTGTCAGAAGCAGGAGGAAACCAGTGCTTACTGGGGACAGAAAACCAATTGGCCAGAAGGGACTCAGTTGTCCTTTGGGTCCTGTGCAGTTACCTGTGTCCTAGCTCAGCTTCCCCTCAAAATAATTCTGGGGAACCAGAGAAAAGGCTGCTTAGGGCTTAGTGAAGGACTAGGATGAATAATTGAGCATATCAGCAAAAGTAATAAAACTGATAAATGAGGAAGGTGAAGGTCTCAGAAGCAGCAATAGTTGGTAGTAGAGAACCAGGTGATCTTCAAAAGAAATAAGAGTCTCAGGGAACCTACATAGCTGAGGTAAGATAGAGGGCCGGGAGAGCAGGTAAAAGGAAAGGCAAAGAAAAACAGGATTTCAGAAAGGAGATACCAAAAGTCTCTGATATAAAAGCTCCTCTCAGTTGACTTGTGTTTCACACCTTGTGTGGAGAGGTGGAGTTTTCCCACCTCTCTGTGTCCTACTCTTCCTGGAAGTAGGGCTCAAGTGAAAGAAAGGACCCTCCTAATATTCACTAAGGAGGCAAAAGAGCCACTGAGCACATTTTACTACTAAAAGGTTCAGCAATATGAAAGCATGAGGCTGTTTTGCACTACAAAAGCCCACCTCAACTTCCTACCTCCATTTCCCCCTTCCAGAATTCTCTCCTGGATGGTAAACAGTGGAGGATATGCGAGCTCAGGGAGTAGTGAAGGAGAGGCTCCACAACAGATGTCCTAGAGAAAGAGACCTTCAACAAAGAAAGGGGAAAAGACAGGGCAGACAACGTCCAGGAGAGACCAAGGACTGGGAAATTCACATAGCCGTAGGAGGACAAAATCTAAGGCCTGTTCCTCAAGGCAGGGGGTCTCCAGGAAGTCTCCACTCAATATGCACTTATTTGTACTGAATTTGAAATTGTGTAGATTTATGAACAAAATAACAAGAAAACCGGGCCACGGAGATCAATGGTCAGTCAAATCAGAACTATGTCGTATTTTTAAAGACATTTTATTACTTTTTGATGCAGAAAGGACTTAGAAATGCACTACAAAGTCTGGTGGTGTAGAAGTCCACTAGATACTCAGTTTAATGAAGAGAAAAGAATAACTTACAATTAGGACCTCCATGAGTGGCAAGAAGTATTTCCTGTAGAACTGTATAACATTGCATTAGCAGTGAAGTTGTTCTCCTAAATAATGGAAACAACCCCTCCTAAAGCCCCAGGATGGTATCTATGTGCTTTTTAAACACTGTTAATTTTGTTGGCATACTCTTTCTTTCTAGAAATGCTAGCCATACCCAAATTAATAGAAATTTCAAATTGTTAATGCAAAATTTAATATTGTACACAGTTTCTTACCCTCTCCTAGTTGTAAATGGTTGAAAGTAGTTTATGAGTATTTTATATAAAATGACAGCTTCCTATAAATCACAGCTTCCATCACCAAAGGCTAGCAGAAAAATACCCAAACAAATCAAACAAATACCTCCATGATTTAATCTATTGTTGAGAGTACAAAAAAAGGGCCAGGCACCATGCTTCATGCTCTGCACATTATTCCATTACTTATTTTACTTAATTATATTCATAATATATATAACAATATATATTATATAACATGTAATTTATGCTATATCATATAACATGTAATTTATAATATATTATATAATATATAACATATATAATATATTTATAGCAGCTCAGTGGGAGTAAGCACTATTATCCCCATTTTACAGATGCTCAGGGAGGTGAACTAAGTTGTCCAACATTTGAATTGTCTGCTAGTCTTTCTGATCTATCACACTTATATCTATAGGAACCTGTTTCTCCAGCCAAATCACCTCTAAGCCCACAGCCAGATGTATCTCATAATGTTTACCCAAGTCCAGTCCCAACACCCTACCCAATTACCTCTCCTCCTAACTATCCAAATTATATATCTTCTTGGAACATTTCCCGACTACTACAAGGTAACAACTTCCCCTCTCACAAGGAACAGTAATGACAATAACAGCAGTTGCTGCAACAACTTTATTGAACATCTAATAACACACATGTGCCATTTCTAATGTTCCGAATAGTGTATATTCCTTTTGTCAACACATATGGTCTTGACGGTAAGGGAGCCCCCTCCTAGAAGTTAGATGTGTCCAGAATTGTGCACAATAGAAGATGCTAAACAAATATTTGGAGAAGAAGAGAAAGGGGGAGGAAAGAACAATAAAGAGAAAATATTGATTACCTACTTCTCAACGTTAGTGTGGGGAAACTTAAACATTCTTTACTTATATGTTTATGTTTTTTCCACCAAACACTTACTAGTGAATCATCATTGCATATATTGATAGTTAAACAGAACCCAGAGTCCATCGGCTAGTCTGGTTTCTATCTCCAACTGTGTACTCAGTTGTGCTCCAACAGTTGGGGAACAGTGGGAGGGCAGATTGCTAATAGGTGTTCACAATTCAAAGAGAAATGAGACGGTTTGTTTTCATTCCCTGAACACCTGCATCTCCTTGCTAATAATCTTTCCAGGGAAGAATGCATTTCCAGAGATTGGGATCAGCCCCAGATTTGTCCCACTGGATGCATTTGGAATGATTGTGCCAATTGATCCAATAAGCCCTTTCCTCACCACCCTTCCTGCACCTTCCCTATGGATGCAGCACCTGTCCTGGCAGGCTGTGAGGGTGAGTTCTGGTTGACATAAGCTGTTCTCAACTGCTTTTCTGTAATGCTGCTCTGAAAAGCAGGAGCTGTTGAGAAGACGTTGCATTCCAACATGGCAAAACCAGATCAAGAGAGATTCCAGAGTGGCAACCTCTTGGTGCCTGCGGCTATATGAAGCTCTGATCTGATTTTGATGGTTACTGGCATCTTTAGTCAAGGGAAGCCTGTGTGTAATCTTTGTTTCGCCATGGCTGGCTGACTCGACAGGGCCAGATCATCAGGAAAGCCTTACCACGAAGGGGAATGGAAGGTCAATGACCACCGTTCTCCCCAAAGGAGAGCTTCAGTGACACATAGAGGACAAGCTTGGCATGAAAAGGGATGCCAACAAATTACCCTGACACCTGCCATCTTCTACCTTCTGGGAATGCATGTGAGTCCTAACGTGAAAGTTAAAAAACACTATGATGTACCCTGTAAAGCTTTGATCGGGGTCCTGGGGCTAACGAACATCAGAAGCTATTTCTTTTCTTTTTTTTTTTTTTTTTGTGAGGAAGATCAGCCCTGAGCTAACATCCATGCCAATCCTCCTCTTTTTGCTAAGGAAGACTGGCCCTGGGCTAAAATCTGTGCCTACCTTCCTCCACTTTATATGGGACGCCGCCACAGCATGGCTTGCCAACCGGTGCCTCAGTGCGCGCCCGGGATCCGAACCCCGGGCCACCAGCAGCAGAGCACGAGCGCAGTTAACCGCTACTCCACGGGGGCGGCCCCCAGCTATTTCTTTTTAAGGAAGATACATTGAATACAAGACCATGAGTAAGAGTGGTACCCAGGCTGGCAGCCTACAGCTGGATCCAGCCCACAGATAAGTTTTAGTTTGTTTTTTGGCCCATGCAGTTTTTTTCTAAATGAAATTACTTACCCATGTTATAAAAATTGGAAGTGTTTCTATTCAAAATTAGTGTTTATCATATATCTTTTAAAAATGGGAAGATCTGAAAACACATTTCTATGTTCCAACAATTTTGTGGAGCTGTTGGGAGAGGGGTGGAGACTGTAAGCAAGACATATATCTAGATGACCAAAGACCCCTCCACAACTTTTTCCCTTTTTCCCCTCCTTTTCACCAGTTTATGTCATCTGTTTGGCCCCTAGAGACATCTCAGCTCGTGGCTCAGAATAAAATACTAGTGTTTTGATTTACAGCAAAACCCTTCAGGCTTTCTGCCAAAGATCCAGTTTTCCCTCTGAGAGGACTAACATCTAACTGGGGTTTCCTCTTACCTCCGCTTTGGGGCAAGCTTGTTATCAAACAACTCACACTCATCAGTTCTAATCTGTTTTCACTTATAGCATAGACTAATTGCAGCTGCTTCATAAAGTAAGAGTTGGGAAACACAGCTGGAAAAAAAATGAGCTCCAGGATTTAGCTGTGTTTGTGTTCTGTCTCCCGGAGCATGAGACATTGGCTAGTTATGGCTCAAGGTGATGGCACTTACCTGACTGCAGCTGTTGAGCACCAAAGGGGAAAGTCATCCTGATTAAAGACATGTTTGAAACTAGTCCTCTCCCTTGTACTCCATATGCCTCTCGTCTCTCTTCCATCTGGGAACCCAGACAGCCTGTGGTCACTAGGGGAGGAGCATCATCGGTAGGGTGAATCAACGCATTACGAACAATAAGGGGAGAAGCTTGGCGCTTTTATTAGCTTTGATTTGTGTTGCTTTCAGGGCTCAAGTGCAGGGTTTATAAAAAAGAAGCCAGCATTTATAGATTGTGCACTGCTCTTTGCCATGGTTTATATCCAATGTCTGTAAAGGTTTTATTGGATTATTGGTAGCGTGTTTATTTGCCTGAATACAAAAAGTCCTGCTAGGCCTTGAGAATAATATAAAGAGAAGAGGCTTTGTGGTATTACAGGATTTGGGAAGAAGTCTGTCCCAACGCCCTGGGTGGCAGGGAAAGGAGAAATGGGCAGGCACTAAAGAGCAGTGTATGGACCATAATTTAAGATGAGGTCACTGAATAGATGTGGAGGGAGCCTGCCACACTAGAACTAACTATTCCTTACTTGTGAATCACGATCTCTTGGGATATCTGTGCTGACTTAACTCATTTTGGTTTACAATTGAGGGGATTACGGGAAGACAATGCAAAAAGGCTACTTAGCAATATCCCAATTGGTTGATGGGTGAACTAGTTTTTCATGAAAATAAAAGGAATATACATGGTCATGGATAACCTCTTTGCAAGTCTCTACACCCAGAATTCTCTACCTAAGCACTACTGACATTCTGGCTGGAAAATTCTTTGTTGTGGAGACTGTCTTGTGTATTACAGGATGTTTAGCAACATCTTTGGCCTCTGCCCACTAGATGCCAGTAATACCGCCATCTAGTTGTGACAAACTCAAATCTCCAGATATGGCCAAAAGTCCTTCGCAGGGGAGTAAGGGCAAAAGCTCCCCCTGTTTAGATCACTACTTTACACAAACTAAATTGTGTGTGTGTGTGTGTGTGTGTGTGTCTGTGTGCAAATGTTGGGGAGATTTAATGAAGTTATTCATAAAATTCAAAGAGAAAACTCCAAACACAGTAATTATAATTAATTCAATTCCATCAAAATGAATCTCAAGTCGGGAGTCTCAGAAATTAAAAGTTGTGAGATTTTTAAGAAAGGAAAGCAAATGGGTAGTCAGTAGAGTAGTTTTAGGCAAGTCTTACCCCAACAAATGCTTCCATCCACCACCTGAGGGGGAACACATATAGCTGTCAAATATGAAGCACTTAAATCACATCTCAGTATGTTTATATTGATCCTGGGACAACATCTTTCTAGGAGTTCTAAGCCAAGAAGGAAAAAAACCTCTGGTAGCCAGAAAAACAGTTTTTTAAAAAAATTCTGCCTTCCAACATTAAAGCCTGGTTCTTATCTTCAGATCTTCAACAACAACAGCAACAAAAACTAAGAGACAGAGATCTTGTGTTTCTCTGTAGAAACCTCAGAAATGGGCATTGATTCTGTCCCCTTTTTCACTAAGTGGGCCTCATGTCACAGTTGCTAAAGTTCCCCGTGCTGTTTGAGCTGAACAAGAGACACAGAGGAACTGGTTTGCCTCCAAATATTTTCTGCCAATCTTTTGATCCCAAAATAACATTTAAATTGAAGTGCACTGGGCTTTAAGTACAAGGTGTCCAAGTTACTATTTTGGCAGATGTTTCTCTTTTAGCATACTGGGGAAAGAATAGGGAAAAATAGTGACGATCATCCATTTGTTAGACTATCTCACACAATGAAGAGTACAGTTGAATTGGAGACTGTCAAGATCCATGAAGGCCTCTATGCAATTTCTCAAAATATGATCCATGCAGTGCCCACATCAGAGCCATGGGGTGACACTGGTCAAAAATGACTAACCCTGGGCTTCACCCCCAGATCCACCAAATCAGGAACCCTGAGGCTGTAGTCTGATGAGATGCATTTTTATCAAGAGGATTTCACAGTCATTAAAATTTGAGAACTACTTAATTGAGTTGTATGTTAGAGGGATATGAGAAAGGGAGTCTTGAAGACACTTAAGTGAGGAATATCAGATTTCTTCTCAGAAGCAAGCCAATTTGAGGATTTGAACCAAGAAGTGCTAAGGGATTCACTAACTACAGGGTTTTACAAGAATCACTGCTCTGCCAATGAACTGTGAAGTCAATGAAATCCCCAAATCAGACTTATTTGGGATTTGTCCTTGGCGGAGAGCAGCATGGGTAAGACTAGCTGTAGGCTACAGAAAATTGTACACCTATATTCAGAATCCATAGGTCTGAGAGATGAGGGAGCTCAGGAAAGAAGACTCTAGATAGTGTGCTAATGCTGTGTGCCTGCCAATCTGCGATTTAATGTCAGTTATTGGAGGGCCACAAATCTGAACTTTACAGGCATTTCACCTTATAGTTTTTAAATTTAAGTGGTTTTTTTTCTTTGCCCTTTTTAAAGTAATGTCTTTTTTTCTGATTTTATTTTGATATAGTCTCATGTGGACTAAAGAGAAACAAAAAATTGGATGCTCGACCTAGGAACAAAGGATATATTAGACTTTTGTGCTATGAGTTGGCTGCAATTCATCTGTGAGTTCCCAAAAAACCTACAATGACATTGGCTTATAAAAGAAGTTAATTCTCTTTCATAGTTATTTTGGCCAGAATTATTACCCCATGGTGTCAGAAACACAGGTTCTCTCTATCACATAGATTTGTATACCTTCCATTGTCGAAGTTATGGTCCCAGGTGACTGACACATGATATACACTTTCACCTGATTGTCCAAAGATGGTCACATGGTCACATTTAGCTATAAGGCAATTGACAAACAGTCTTTATTTCAGTGGCCACGTACACAACTAAAAACAGGGAAAGTCATTCTATTACTGTTAAACAATGGGAGAATATTTGAGGAAAACTAGCAGTCTCTTTCACAAAACTAAATGCCCCCCAAAAGAGAAATGGATACATACACTCTAGCCTTTGAGAAACTAGAGTATGTTAAAATGCCTGTGAAAGAATGTTGAATGAAAGGACACAATCCAGGATAATTATTATTATTTTTTTAAATCCAACTTGTCCTGTGAATAAAAAAGATAGAAGGAAACGCAACAAAGTGTTAATTTTGAATATACCTATTTTTCCTTACCTAGTCTAAATTCTAAGATCAGTCATTATAATCAGTCACTTGCATATGTTTTCAGCTCCCATTTCCTTACCACCTATTCCACACTTGCTTCTGAGTAAATGAACATGGGAAGGGAAAAACACATCATCCTTCTGACTGGTATCATTTTAAATTAATGACTAAAAATTTCTAGTAGACTCTTGATGCTGCTAAGCGATCACAGTATATTTGTCTTATCCATTTATCCTCTCAGACTCATTGAACCATTTCTCACCTTTTCCTTTCTCTTGAAACCTTCAAAGATTCTTCCCCCATCCTCATTCTCAGTTGTTGATCTTTCTACCAATTTCACTGACAAAATTGAAGAAATGAAAGATCTTCCAAAAACTCTCAAGATCTCTTCTACCCACCTTCTGGAATGTGTTTTTATACATCTGCCTTCCTCGTGTTACTATGAATAAACTATCCACGACCGTCTCTAAGGCCAATCCTTTCATGTTTGCATTAGATTTCATCTCCTCTTCCCCACTCAAGGACATTCATTAGCAATTCTTGCCTCTCTCTTCTACATCATTGGTTTTTTCTCTTTACCAGATCATTCCTATTGGCATACAAACATAATATCATTACTTCATCTGAAAAAAAAAAAAATCTCTTGATGTCACTCTTCCCTACATCTGTGGCCCCATTTCTCTGTTCCCCTTTGTAACAAAACTCCACTTCCTACTTTATTGTCTCACATTCACCACTCTACCAAAACTTCTCATGCTAAAGTCATCAATAGCCTGCATTTTATGAAACCCAATGGTTGATTATTACTCCTCATCTACTTTGCCTTACATGACATGGAGAATCACTCCCACTTCATTAAAATACTCTTCACTAGGCTTCCAGGACTTTACACTCCTGCTTCATCTCCTGGGTTTCCTCCTACTTCATTCCTCAATCTCCTTTGCTAGTTCCTCCACTTCAAACTCTTAATGACAGAGTGCCCAGGACTAAGTCAAATTTGTATCTCCAGCCCAGACCTCTCCTCTGAGCTTCTGGCTCATGATCTAACTGCCTAGTACACATCGCTACTTAGATATCTAATGGAAACATCAAACTAAACATTTATGAAAACTGAATTGTTTATATTGCCCCCACCTGCTCCAAGTCTGTTAAGTCCATAGTTTTCCCCATTCCAATTGATGGCAACTTGATCTATCCAATAGGTCAGGCCAAAAACCTAGGAGTCTTCCATGATTCTTGCTCTTTCTCTAACCCACCACATCCAGTTCATCACAAAATCCTGTTGGCTCTACCTTCCAAATATATCTAGAATCTGACTCTCACCATTCTCAATTCTAGTACCCTGGACGAGACACCATAACCTTCACTGGGGTAGTTGCAGTAGCCTCCTATTTAGTCTTTCTGCTTCTACCCTTAGTCCTTTCCCTCCTACTCTCCCTCCAACATCGCAAACAGTGTTCTCAAAAAAGCGTAAGAGTGAATCCTTCAAAATGTAAAGTCAGATCATGTCTCTGGCTTCTCATTTTCTCAGAAAAAAAATCCAAAGTCTCTATCATAGCCTAGTAGACCTGACATGATCTGGCCCTTGGTCAAACCCTTATTTCCTACTATTCTACTCATTATGTAGAATGTTCCAATCACACTGACCACCTTAATGTTCCTCAGAAATGTCAGACATGCTCGCACCATTGTACTGACCCGTCTTCTTTCTAGAATGTTCTTCCATCACATATCTGCATGACTTACTTTCTCACATCTTTATTTATTTTTATTTATTTATTATTTTTTGTGAGGAAGATCAGCCCTGAGCTAACATCCATGCCAATCCTCCTCTTTTTGCTGAGGAAGACCGGCCCTGAGCTAACATCTATTGCCAATCCTCCTCCTTTTTTTCCCTTTTTCACCCCAAAGCCCCAGTAGATAGTTGTATGTCATAGCTGTACATCCTTCTAGTTGCTGTATGTGGGACGCCGCCTCAGCATGGCCGGACAAGCGGTGCGTTGGTGTGCGCCTGGGATCCGAACCCGGGCCACCAGTAGCGGAGCGCACGCACTTAACCGCTCGCTAAGCCACAGGGCTGGCCCCCTCTCACATCTTTAAATCATCACCTAAATGTCACCGTCTCAATGATACTCCCCACTCCACTTCAGGTAATCCCAAATCTTTCTTTTTAATTATTTTAATAACATTTATCACCTTCTTATAATCTATATGATTCATGTATTTATTGTACATTGTATATTGAAAATTGTACAAATTGTAATGTAAGCTGCAGGGCTCAGAGTCTGAGTGTGGGAAGGGAACACTAGAAATACCCTTTTCCGCTCAGGGAAACCTGGGGGCCAAGGAAAAGTAAACAAAAAGATGTGGATAATATAAACAAAGAAATTGAAAACTAAACTTCTCTGAGAAGAGGATAAACGAGACTGGATAGTACTCTCAAGTTCAAGAGGACTGTCGAGGGTCCCACATACCTGTTTCCAAGAACTCTTCTAATAGCCACTAAACTGAAATTAACAAAACCAGACATAAGGAAGCCTTCCATTTGGAGTTTTTAGTGCCGCCAGGCAAGTCAGCATAGCTCTCAGCAGAACTATTTACGTGGAATTACCCATAATGCTTGACATCATGATAATTCCCTTCTGCCCTGATGCATATTCTACTGACAGCATTGAAACTCTGTCAAAGGGAAAAAGTAAATGATTCAGCAAACTGTTGATGTAAGACAAGGAAATAAACATTTAGAAATTTTGCTACATGCCAAGATACACTCCCAACCTGGCTAGGGAAAGAAAGCAAGGATATTACACATTCAGAGGAGTTATACAAAATGTTCTCAACTCAAGCAATAAACAATGCCTGAATGACATGTGGTCAGAAGTCAAACATAAACCTGAAAATCAAGTGGAGGATTTTGAATGTTTTGGGTTTTTTTGCACAATTCTTCCTGCAAAAACCCAGATTTTTGGTGGTGCAGTGAAAATAATATTGACCTAAAAACCAAGATTGTCATGCAGGCTTTGTCATCCCTTTGTCACTGCATGATCTTGGACCAAATACTTGACCCCTCTTGACATCATTTCCAAGATTAGAGTATGTTATTAGCTGATCATTATAGTCCCTATCTACTATAAAATTCCAGGAACTTTGACCTTTCTGAGCTGTCAATCAACAGTGTCCTTGTGGCTTTCCTGGAAAGAGCATAGGAGATGGTTAGAGGACTTGGGCCCTAGCCACCACAGCCACACTCTAGGCAATTTACCAAACTCCCCTGAGCCTTAGTTTTCTCATATGCTAAATGAAATCACAATAGAAAATCTATTTCCCAGATTTTAAAAGCTAGGTTTAAATCATAATACATGCTTATTTTTCTCAATTTTCTGTTTTGAAAAATTCAAACCCACAGAAAAGTTGAAAGAACAATACAATGAACACCAATATATCCTTCACTAATTTTTAAAATTTTACCTCATTTCATTATTTTCTTTCTACACACACACACACAAATATACGTGTATATATAATACTTTCAGTAAACTATTTTAAAGTAACTTGCAGACCCTATATTTAACTCCTAAATACATAATCATGTCATCTCCTAAGAACAAGGAGACTCTTCTATGTAACCACAAGACCATTTCACACTCAAAAAGTTTAGCATTGATAAAATAATATTAACTAATGTACAGCTCATACTCAAATTTCTCCAATTTAATCATGCATTTGGTTGCCATAGCTTCTTATTCTCCTTTGATCTAGAATAGTCTTTCAGTTTTTTATTTGCTTGTTGGCTTTTCTGGTCTCTCAATTGATATTAAAAACTTTTTTTAAAGAGTTAAGGCCAATTGTTTAATAAAACATTTCACCCAAAAAATATGAACAAATCAAAGATGCCAGACATGAGACATTACACAGACAAAACTGATCTCTGCACTTAGAATTAAGGATAGCAGCTACCTGTAGAATTAGTGACTGGAAGCGAACACAAGGCTGAGCTAGCAATGTTCTATTTCTTGACTCAGGGGCTGTGATATACGTATTCACATATTACTTAGGAAATCAATTACTTAATTAAGCAATTATGTGTCAAAATAAAATGAATTAAGAAATTAAAAGAAATATAATTAGAGTTGCTTTAATTTCCCTACTTTCACTATGTAATGAATAAAGTAGTCAAAAATATATATTGAGAGAGATGACTGGATTAAGATAATTAACAAAAGTGTGTGAATAGACATAGCTTTAATTTTGTATACCACAAACTGAAAAATTAGCTTTTCTTTTTAATCCTGAAAGGAATGGTTTAAAAAAAATTATGTTTATTGGGTCACAAAACCGCAATAAGTTCCCCAAAGTAGACATTTTATAGACTAATATTATTTGTTCAAGATTCAGTAGGAGTAGAAATTTCAAAAATAACTCTACAAAGCACTAGCCACAGAAATTGAAAGCTGCTCTCCTAAGGGCCTATTGATTCAAAGAATAAGTGCATAATACAATAGTAGACTAGTTAGAAACTATCTTAAATAAGCATATGATAAACCCACATAATAAATAAAAGCATACATAAATTCAGATACTTAATACTTTGTTATTAAATAATGGAAAAAAAATTTTTAAGTTACCTTGAGTATTTAGAAAAAGAATATAAAAGCAGCCTCAAGGAAAACAGGAGGAAATGATAAAATGCAGCAAAAATTAATTATTGAAAAATGTGAGAACCAGCAGACATAAGTAAATCAAAGCGCTCGTTATTTAAAAAAAAAAAAGATAAAAACCCAAAACTGTAACAAGACTTATAAATCTAATTAAGAAAAAGAGATAAATTAGAAACAAGATAATGTATGTAAAACTCCTTTGACAATACCTAACCCAAATTAGACCCTCAATACTATTATATTTATTCCAAAAGAAAATCAAGGATATGATAATAGATATAGGGACACATAAGACATTTAAAATAAGAGAACACCATACAAAACACTGGTTAACATATTTTAAAACCAAGACAAAATGAATGATACCCTTGGAATTGATAATAAATTACAAAATGGACTCAATAAGACATAGGAAACCTAACTAGATCGATAAAGGTAGAAAAATATGTCCAAAACATACCAGAAGCCTAAATGGTTTTAAAGGCAGACACTTTCAATTATTAAAGGACTTCTTTTTAGTGAATATCGAGGTTGTGTTTTCAACATCCTGTCTATCCCTCCCTTACTGTCAATAGCCCTGGGAAGTGGTCCCACTAGGGTGGGGCTCTGGTTGTTTTAAGATTTCCCCTATTATCATGATTGGATCAGGTGACCCATCCGTAAGCCAATCAATTCATGGCATTTGCAGGGCTAGAAAGTACATATGATTCAATTCGAGACAATGAAACATAAGAGGAGGTTTTCTACGGACGTCTCAAAAAAAGATACCTCTGTCTTACCAGACCGTATAGAAGCCAGCCCTTTCCTTCTGAACAATGGGCTGTAACGATGTGATGCCTGAAATTGCTGCACCCATTTTGCGTCCACGCAGGAAGCCAGCCTGAAAAGTTTGTCACTCCAGACGGCAGAATGGAGATGTGCAAAGAAACCAAGTCACTGATGTCAGATCATCACTGAATCAAATTAACTTCAAAACCCAGCCAACCTCTTTACCATCCGGTATATAAGTACATAAACACGTTTATTTTTTTAAAACAGTGTGAGTTGGTTTTCTTGTTATGTGTAATATAAAAAATAAAATAAAATCATTCCTCTAGAGCACAGAAAAAGATGGTAGCTACTCAGCACTTCTAGTGAAGGTAGTACAACCCGAATTATAAAACTGAATGAAGAAATCAAATGGAATTGCTAACATAGAATGCAAAATCCTAAATAAAATATTAGCAAATAGGATTCAATGTGATGTAAAGAATAATTCACTGTGGCTAAACAGGATTTATGCAAGTATTAAAAAGGTGGTTTAATTTTAGTAATATATTAACATAATATTTCATGACAATAAGTAAAACTTAAAAAAAAAAAATAATCACCACAATAATTTTTAAAGAAAAAATTGCATGCGGGTAAAATCTCTTAGTTAGTTGGTGAATACATCTACATGCCAGGAGGATGGCACACCCCAACTCCACAGGAACAGGACCTTCTGGACCTTGCCCCATATACCTCTTCCTCTGGCTGTCTATTTGTGTCATTTACCATATGCTTTATTATATAACAAAGCAGTAAATATAAGTAAGTGTTTCCCTGTGAGAGTTCTGTGAGCCATCATAGCAAATTATCAAACTTAAGGAATGGTTTGTAGGAACCCCCGATTTATAGCCAGTCAGTGGAATGTACTGGAGGCCCAGACTTGCGATTGACATCTGAAGTTGAGGGCAGTATCGTGGACTGAGCCTTTAACCTATGGGATCTGATGCTAACTCCAGGTAGATAGTGTCAGATTGAAGAGAGTGTCGGAATTGAATTGAATTGTAGGACACTCAGCTGGTGTCAGAGAATTAGTCGATCTGGAAAAAAACCCACACATCTGGTGTCAGAAGTGAAGTATTCAGTGTATGGAGGAAATAGAGCTCTTCCTTTCAGAAAGTATTGAAGATTTTAAAAATAAGGCACAAAAAGAACAGATCATAAAGGCAAAGATTGATAAACCTGCCTATGGAAAATTAAGAACTTCTATTCATCAATCAAAATATATTATAAAGAGAGTGAAAAGTCAAGCCATAAATAGGAAGAATATATTTGCAACACTTATAATGACAAAAAATTAGAATAAAAATAGAGAGCGAGCACCTGTGATTCAATTAGAAAAAGATATTTAAAAAAAACAGGAAAATGAGCAAAAAATTTGAACACTTCTCAGAAGAGAAAACATGAATAACTCCTAAACATGTGAAAGGTGCTATCTCTCATTTACTAATGAGCAAAATTTTAATTGAAATAATATTTCATATCCACCAGAAAAATAAAACTTAAAAACTCAGAAATTCTAACTGTTGTTCAAGAAAAGAAGTGGGAAACTTCTCCACTGCTGGAGAGGCAGAAAGCTAGAATAACCATTTTGGGAAACAGTTTGGTGTTCATCCAGTAAAACTGAACATATTCCTATGCTGGAACTCAACAATTTGACTCCTCAATATATTCCCTACAGACATTTTTGCAAATGTGCATCAGGAGACATGCCATTTACAAGAATGTTCAAAGCAACATTGTCTGTAATTGCAAAACAACAACAACAACATGAAAACATCCCAAATCCATTAAGAGTATAATGAATAGATAAATTGTGGCATATGCACTATACTGCAAAGAAAAAGAGTTATAGTGACATGCGTCAACACGGGCAATTTAAAACTATATATTGCTGAATGAAAGAAATAAGTGACAGAAAAAAACACACAGTGTGGTTACATTTACATAAAGTTCAAATACCAGAAAAACTAAACAATGTACTGCATTGATTAGGAATACACACATATTTGCAAACTCACAAAGAAGGGGAAGAAAATGACTATCATAAGAGTCAAGAGAGGGGTTACCCTGGGGGCTGGAGCAGAGTCATGTGATTAGGGAGAACACACAGGGCTGCCAAGTACTGGCATTTGTTCCTTTTCTTAAATTGAGTGGTGGAAACTGAAGTGTTCATTTTATCGTTATCATTCAAACAGTACACACACACTTTACACGTTCTTTAATATATATTTTATATATTCTTGCATGCATAAGAAATATTTTACAACAAAAATAAGTGACAATGGTTAATAATTTTGGAAAAATAGTTGAATATGGAACACTAGCTCTAATAAATATTATGGAAGGAATTTATTTACTTAGATGCCAAAAACACCATATAGAAAATCTTAAAGGCAAACAATAGTTTAAAAATGATTGTAATATGATAGTCAAAAGGTTCAAATAAGCTATTAAAGAGACTTTATCAATTAAGAAGGAAAACAGTAAGACCCATCCAGAGCCAACTTGGTAAAAGTCATGAATAAGCCATAAGAATAAATAGAAATGGCCAAAAAACATACAGAAAAAAACCAACCTCAGTAATTAAAAAATACAATTAGAACAAAATGCAAGTATATTTCTATTAAATTGCAGAAATTTAAAAATGATATTATTTGATGCAGTTGAGGGTGGGAAGAGAGAGGCAACGTTCTAGACTCCTTGAAGAATGTAAACTGGCAAATTCTTTCCAGAGGAATGCTTTGCCAAATTTATAAAAATATTTTAAAAGGTCATACCATTGACCTGGTATTTAACTTTTAAGACTCCAAAGGAAATAACTAGAGATGTAGACAACGGTTTATTGCCAAATATTAACTGGAACATCATTCATATTAGGAAAGAGGTAGAAAGTTAAATCTCCAAAAAGTAGATAAATGGTTAAACGTGTTATTACTTATATTTGAATGGAATATTATGTCACTAATAATATTTTCAAGTGTATTTAATAATATAAGAAATTGCTCATGATAGACTATAAATTCAGCAAGACATAAAATCTATGTATATATGTAACTATGCGCACACATATCTGGGCATGCACAAATATTACACATCTGTGTGAATGTACATATACATGTATATACACATATATACAAAGAGCAGAAAAAATATGGTAAAATGTTGACAGTGGTTTCTTCTCTTTTGTGTTCTCATTTTATTTCCAAATTGCACACAATAAACCTGATTGCTTTTATAATCAGAAAAAATACAATATTTAGAAACATGAATTGTCATTCATGTGATATTCCCATTCTGTAATATTTATACTCCTGAACTGTAAAGCAAAGGATCAATGTATCTTTGGAAGGGATTGTTTATTCCATTGAGCTCAAATTCTAATGGTTTAGACAGAGCATCTATCTAGGAGAGGGCCTATTTTTGCAGATGGTGCATAAAAAATGTGCTATAGGATGATGATGATGATGGTGATGATACTAACAATAACTGTGACATGTATATAGAGTGTTACAATTTACATAGCATTTTCAGACACATTATCTTTTTTAATCACTCAGTCCAATGGAAACAATGTCACAGCCCAGTGCACATGCCATCCACTCATCCCACCTCAGCCCAACATTTGCTGGGGAGGAATACAAGAAAGCAGAAGATAAGGACATGCTGTCAAAGAGTTTACAGTCTGCTTAGAGAGATAAAACCTGCACCCAACAAATGTTATGTGATGAGACTGAAAATATTAACATATGTGGGCTTCCAGTTTTCCTCTTCCCCTGCCTGCTAAAGAGAACTTGCTCTGCCTACTCTGTTTATACCCCTTCTTCACTCTCCAAAGTGGGTTCAGCGATTGCCAGACCAATTCCGTGCTGCAGCTGCACCTTTTCTCTGTACTTTTGTAATCTAGAACTGGAAGAAAGGACGAGATCAGGGCAGTTGTTTGGAGGAAACAGGAAGAGAGCAATTTTAAAGCAACCATGTTGTAATGGAGGAGGCAAGCGGGTGGGGGAAAAAATGGGAGTTTCAGAGGAGATGTTGTAGTGTAGAAGAACGTGTCCTCCATTGATGTTTGAGAAACATTAGTAAATAACTTGAGTCAACAAGTAATCACTTGTGGCTACCAGACTGTTTCTTTGGTCACCACATTAATCTGACCTAGATCAGAGCTCAATATGAGAGTAACACTTCGGAGTCCTTTCTAGGTAGGAGAGAAGGTCTTTACCAAAGAAACTCCGTCTCTTCCCTCCCTGCCAGGACAGTTGCAATATCTGCAACTTGATCTAATTCAAAGTCTTTGCGGTAGGCAGACTTCTAAGATGGCCCTCTATGATCTCCATGTCCTGTATTTGTGCCTTTGTATAATACCCTCTTCTTGGATGTAAGCTGGAACTAGTGACTTGCTTCTGATCAATAGAGTAGAGCATAGCTGATGAGATGACAATTCTATGATTAGGTTACAAAAGACTCGGACTCCTACCTTGCTAGCACTCTCTCTACTGCCTTCTCGCTTACACGGATGGATGAAGTGAGTTGCAACATCCGTAAAGCAAGAGTTCCACACATCAAGGAATGCAGGGCAGACTCCAGCCAACAGCCAGTGAGAAACTGAATTCTACCTACAACTGCTGAGTGAGCTTGGAAGTGTATTCTTACCAAGTTGAGCCTACCATGACTACAGACCAGCTGACACCTTGATTGCAGCCTGTGGGAGATCCCTGAAGCAGAGGACCCAGTGAAGCCATACCCAGACTCTGACCCACAGAAACTGAGGTAATATATGTGTATTGTTTTAAGCCTCCAAATTTTGAGGTAATTTGTTACTCAGTAACAGATGGCTAATCCAGTCACACACTTACCTCTCTTTCCATTTTGTTCTTTCTCTCAGAAGTTTCTCATCTCTCCTCCAAATCAACCTGACCCTCTTCCTAATGCAAGATTCCTGTCCGATTGCTTAGACACTGCAGCTGAATGTAGAGAAAGCAAGCAGGACTGAAACGGGTCTCCAAGGCGGAGGAGAATGCTGCTTCTGCCAGGGCCATCCAGCAAGTCCAATGCACCCGCCGGAGCAACTGCTTTGCCCTCAGAGCTCATTACCCACACCTGCTTCCCCACAAGATGGAGGAACAAAATGATTGCAGATCTGTTGAAGCCCTCATAATCCTGAGACTGGCCAGGAGATGCAGATGGTAGGGAAAATCCAGAGCCTCACTTCCTTTGAAGATCACTAAAAAGTGCCAAATCCCACACCATTTTCATTGAAGTATTCATAGAAATGTTCAAGATGCATATAAGGACACTTTAAAGTCATGTTCCTCTGGTAACTGTGCAACAGTATATACATTGACTGCTGTATCACATTTCTTTATCTCGGCTGGGGTACCAACTGCTACCATGTTGGATAGCCCTTTTAGAATGGCCACCATAGCAGGATGTATCCAAAATAGCAGGAATAGTTATGTGCCTTCAGCCTGTGCTAAGTTAGAAGAGGACAATAAGTAGCCCTGAAGTGCAAGATGTGAAGGATATTTTTTCCTGTCCTTCCTCCAAGGTCCTGATCAAGAAGCAAATACACGGTAATGGAAAGAGAACAAGAGATCTCTGAGGAGCAGAAGGCTAGGGGAACTAGGTTTTCTATGCAGTACAGCAAATTGCAAGTCAATATTTCTTAACCACCTTCAACAATCATAACACTGTTGAGAGCACAAATCAAGCAGAAAACTTGTCCACTGCCTCAAAGAGCTTACAGTCTTGTCACCGAGTTAAGATTATAATATAAAAACAAATAGTCTGGCATGGTTCTTCCCTTTCACTCTCCCCACTCAATTCATATCCAAGTGTCATCTATTCTACCTCCAAAATCTGACTGCTTCTCACCCCCACCCTCATTGTTTCTGCCCCAGGTCCAGATCACCATAGTCTCTCTCCTGATGACTCCAGTAACCTCTTGCCAGGACTTTTTTCTGCTTCCAATCCATACTCGACATCTTACAAGAGTAATTGTTTTGTATTTCCAAAGGATTCCCACCGCACAGAATTGTTAACCTGACTATAAGTCCCTTCACGGTTTAGCTTCTGCCCTGTTCTCTGAACCACCTCCTGCCACTCTCACCCACGCACTACAATCCAGCCACACTCAGCTTCTTTCAGTTCCTTAAACTCACCAAGCTCTCTCCTGCCTTAGAACTTTCACACCTGTGCATCTCTCTGCCTAAAACATTCTACCCCATCTACCCAAGTCACTCACACTCAGTGCTCAGGTCTCCCTTACATGTCACCTTCTCAGACTTCATGACCCTCCAATTTAACAACGGGCCTCCTTCCATTGCCTCCCAATTATATATTTATGAGCGTGTGGAGTTGTGTAATGCTTGTCTTCCCTACTAGATTATAAACTCTATGAGGTCAGGGACCAAATATGTTTTGTTCACCCTCCATCCTCAAATGAATGATTAGGTGATGCTCTCTCTCTTTGGAATTTTCAGAGTTCTTTATATCTAACTGTTACCCAGCATTTTTATTATAGTTACTTGAATACATACGTCATTCTGCCTAAAAAAATTATGAGCTCCTTGAGGACAGGGTCTGTGTCTTATAAATCTCTAAATTCACCTGAGGTCCAACACAGAGCCCTACATGTAATTGACACTAATATAGATAGATTGAATGGATGCAACAACTGAATTGTGCCTGATGAGTCATTAGAGATGGTTTCATGGTGTTTCACTTAAATACATTAAAGAATGTGATCTTTTCCTGACCTTTAGATATATAACCATGATGGTTCCATGGTATGCTTAAGCCGATATGATAAGATTTAAAATTTCCGACTCACAATGATTCAGCAATCTAATAATACTCCCACAGTGAGGACATTTCGATGGATTTGTTTTGGGTTTTTTTAATGTATTTTATGAGGAAAAGAAACAAATTTGTCATCTCTGTTCTAGTAATAGGAATTTTTTAAAAAGTGGAGGATATTCTAGGAAAATATGTCTTGACAAAGAATACTTTTTTCATGCTGCTTCTTCCTCTGTACTCTATTTTAAACTGGAATGTTTCAAAGCAACCTATAAACTCGTCATTCCTATAAAATTGCCCAGATGAGATCGGGAAAACAGATTTATTTGAATGGACATCTGTAAAATATCTCTGAAAAGGACTCAGTGGAGACATATTTATCATGAAGCTACAAAAGCTTAAGTTTCAGGACCCCTCACAGACTCCGTCCAGAGCCCTAGTGTAAAATTTGCAGAAGTAGGTATTTCAATAGCAATGGGTTAATACTGCCCTCCTTCTCCTCTCTGATAATGCCAGTTTCCCACTCCCCTCCATCACATTTCCCCTCCTGTGCTGTGGTAAGGTGGTGTCCATGGCATTTGGGGCACCACACTGTGGAGAAGTGGGATTGGGTTATATTTAGTTTCTGGTTAGTGGTACCAGGGGTTCATAGTGAATCCCATGTGTAGTTAAGTCATTGCTACCATCCCAGTGTAGAAAGAGCTTCCAATAATTCTCCTACTTCCAACTGTGGAATGAAAGTCAGGGCCAGGAGTTCTATTGTGTTCCAAATAGATCCTACAGCACCTGGCACTGAGAGCAGAGAAAGGCAGGAGAGACACAAGGTTTGAAATAAGTTATTTTTTTAGATTTCATATTGGTGGGAGTTGGCAGCATTTTTACCTGTGTGATTTGTTATAGCTTTTGTAATTCTAAATAAACATTCACTTTTGTTAGTATTTTTGTATTTATAATTTGTAATCTTTTTCTTGTAGAGGATCCCCCAAATTCAGGTGAAGTCCCCACAAAAGCTGCATTTACTCCCAGTACCAACACACCTATAGAACCAATTTTCCCAGAGTAAGAACTCAGGGTAACTGTCAAACACATCGGGATCCTTAAATGACCACTCTAGAAAAACACCAGATAGACTGGATCTGTTAATTTAGCCTTCAACCAGGGAGCTAAAACAGTTCCATCTACCTGCTGTTCCTCTAAGTTACCTCCACAGCAACCTCAATATCAGTTTAAGCCAACAGTACTTTCCCCTTGATAATTATTTAGAAATGAGAGGGAAAAAAAAGACCATATTCCCTGCCATCCAAAAATAGGGCAAGAAGTGGAATTATGGGTAAACTCTGAGTCTTTTAGGCTTAAATAGAAGAAAATATTAAGAGCTCATTCTTCTCTCCTCTCTATAGTCCCTTAAATGAGAATTTATTACAAATCTAATAAAATTATTTTTCTTCTAATTCATAGAACAATTTTATTAGTTTAGTTTATGCAGCATCTTCTAATTCCTCAATATACATCCAGTGGGGTCCCTTTTAGACCACCATGAGGATACACAAAATGGAACATGCCATTTCATGTTCAATCATTGCTTATAGGCATAATTTAAAGAAAAACATCTTTTAGAGATTGTGCTATTTAAAAGAGAGAAAAAAATGTGGCAACAAATGGAATTGAACATTTTTACTCTCATGGTCTTCTCAGCTATACTGGCTTCAACCAGTTTGTATGAGTTTATCTAAAGCAGTGTTATTCAAACACATTTTTAAAAATTAAAAACACTAAAAGAGTTCTTAGTTTTATCACAGAGTTTAACAACCCTCACCACTATCTAATTTTAGAACTCTTTCATCACCCCAAAGAGAAACCCCATACCCATTAGCAGCCACTCTCCATTTTCCATTCCCCCCACCTCCAAATAATCGCTAATCTCTTTTCTGTCTTGGTGGATTTGACTGTTCTGGATGTAATCTATATATGGAATCTTAAAATATGTGACCTTTTGTGTCTGACTTCTTTCACTTAGCGTCGTGTTATCAAAGTTCATCCATGTTGTAGCGTATGTCAGTATTTCATTATTTTTCATGATATCTGCTGCATGGATATACCACGTTTGCTTATTCTTTCGTTGGGCTTTTGGATTGTTTCTAGTTTTTGGCTCTTGTGAATAATGCTGCTATGAATATCCCTGTACAAGTTTTTGTGTGGACATATGTTATCACTTCCTTTGCTTATACGCACAGGAGTAGAACTGTTGGGTCGTATGGTAACTCTATTTTTAACGATTTAAAGTATTGTCAGACTGTTTGCCAAAGTGGCTGCACCATTTTACATTCTCATCAAGACTATATATGGGCTCCAATTTCTCCATATTTTTGTCAACCTTTGCTATTGTCTGTCTTTTTTATTTTAGTCATCTTAATGAGTGTGAAGTGGTATCTCATAGTGGTATTCGGTATACTTTCGATTTTGCATACTTATTAGCATTTTAGCATTCATCCTATTTTATGTGTGATGGATTATTTATAAAGTCACATACACATAGTACAGTAAAAATGCAGCATACACTGTATAAAACTAAAATCCTATGTTGTAAATACAAGAAAGAAGTTCTAAGACTGTCTTCCAAGATATCACAGAATGGTCCTTTATACTCTCCTGGGGTTAATTCATCTCACACAGAAACCATCTATCAAAAAGACTAGGAAATTTTAAAATAAGAATTCTGTTGAAGACTAAGAATTCTAATATTCTTTCAGCAGTGTTTATTAAGAGCTCATTATATGTGAAGCCTTCTGCTAAGCACTTTCCAGTACATAAAGTACCTAAAAGACAATCCATGATGTCAGGTGTCATGGTCCACTTTATCTGTAACCAATATCCTCTTGATATATATTTTTTCTTTTAAATTGTGAGCATGTGACCATATTGCATAAACAATAATTTATGGTGCAAACACAGCAAAACTAATCTGATATATCTTAATAATATAGACAATAACTAATGCGTGTGTAAGAAGCCATAAAAGGTAACGATTCACTTAAGTTCCATCAACTCGTTGTTACGCAACCCAGCTTTCCTTTTTTAGATATGTACCTCTTCTTTGTAAGTATTAAATGATGTTTGGATAAGCTATCGTTTCTCTCTAATTGCCTTCAAGATATTTTCTTTATCTTAATTGTTCTGGATTTTTACTACGATGTGTCTAACTGTAGATTTATTTTTACTTATCGATGAAGAATTGAAGAGTTGATTATGTCTACCTAATATTAAGTTTCACGATGTTCATCAAGTCTAAAAAGTTCTCATCCATTTTGACTTCAAATATTTTAGGGTTTTTTTTACACTTTTCGGTTCATAGTTGAACCATGTAAGTGAACCAAGAATGGTTAATGTGAAGTAAAACATCTCCACAGTGACAAGAAGGATAACAAAGAAATCAGCAATATCATTAGCAAAATATTTTTGGCAAGTTAACTGTGAAAACAAAATGATGCTGGTAGAAGATACCCTCAACACTAGGCATGGATCTCAAGAGTAGTGTTAATTAATACACTTATTCAGATTCCTTTACTTCTAGGTGACCCTATCTAAATAATATCACAGGCTAATTGAGCTTACAACAAAGGCAGCCCTTGTGCAAATAAATATGATGAGATTTCGTTATTGTCATGGTTGTGAGGATGGTAGTAGGGGGATCTTGACATCCACGAACAAGATCTGAGCAATTTGAATGGTTTGCATGGTCCACATAACTTTCTCTTTCTGTCATGTGGGCAACTATGTAAATCAAATGGACCCAATTAATTTTTAAAATTACTAGAAAAGCAAGGAACTCAGTGGGGACAAAGGAGGACTGCTAGTTTCCGGAAATCCTCAGCAAAAGGAGCAGGAGGGTGGAGAAAGAGGCATTCAAAGGAGCTACCATTTCCATGGAAGGAAAGAATTCACAGAGGAAGACTCAGGACCTGGGGGTGGCTGGGAGGGGCCACTGGACCCTGCAGGTACCCTTAACAGCCTTTTTGTGCATCTCCCTGGGGACTCTTGTGAGACCAGGAAACCTCCCCTCATCCCATAAGGGAAGTGTGCTCATGTTTTCAGGAGGTTCTGGCACTCAGGCTGTTGCACATACCTCATGGGAAATAATGTAAGAGAGAAATAAAAGATACTAGTAGGCCTCAAATAAAACTACAGGTCTCAAAGAATGAGTAAGGCAGAAACAGCATTTTTTATAAATAAAGGAATATGGGCTGTAGGTCTTCCTAGTAAACTTGGCTCTGGGCAAGTCTCTCAATCTGTCTAAGTCCCTCTGAGTTCCTTTATCTTTGACGTATGTTATTACTGACCTGCTAAGGCTGTTGCTAAGAGTAAAACCTGAAATGTTTGTTAAACTTAGCACAAAGAGTGCTCAATAAATGTGACTCCTGCTCTCCTCCCCAAACCCAGGTCTCTCCCTGCTTCCTTCTAGGAACCTGCAACATGAGGAAGCCACTCCTAAAAACTAATAACTAGGGTTAGAATGAACAATGAGGGAAACTCCACTGTTATCTTTACACAATTATTACTGCTTCATGATCTTGCCTGCCTCTACCTCTCAAAAAAAAAGAAAAAAAAAATCAAGGACTTTCCCTATATGATTCCAACCCTGCTGATTAATTTTCTTTTACTTTGAAAGAAAAGCTATGTGGTCTTCTGGAGCTATCCGAGCAAAGCTCTAGTTGTTCTTGTCACAGAAGACAGAGGTTAAACTGAAGAAGCTGAAACTCACCACTGGCCAGGGTAAGAGAAAGAAGTTCTAGGGCAACTCAAACTGTGGTTCAGGGACCAACAGCATCTGCATCCATGGTAGCTTGAGGAATCATTTCTGCTTTTTAACAAAATCCCAGGGGATTCATAAGCAGATTAATGTTGGAGAAGCACAACACCCCCTCTCTTCCTTCCACCTTGGCACTATTGCCCCTAATTTCCCTTCTCTAAGTCTGGGATGCAGTCCAGAGAGCCTTTGTTTTGCTCTCTCAGTCTCCATTTTAATCCACTGTCGACGGCAGAGCCATACAGGAGTCCCTGGCAGTTCAGTGACATGATCCCTCAGAGCTGAAGTCCACAGACTATCATGGAACAGGCTGGTTCTCTTTGTCAGTGCTTGGCCCACAGTCTCACCAATAGCCAAGAGAGGAACAAGATAAGGATGTAAAGGACCCAGGTTGGGTTCATAATGCCCAAGGCACACAAGCAAGGCACAGTCATATTCCTTACACACAGAGGGAGCTGGACAGACATATAGCCATTCCCTCTCAACCTATGACCCGCATCCTGACCACAGAGAAGGGGGATCCATATAAGGAGAATATTTTAGTCTCTTCAAAGCATTAAATTGAAAAATTAAAGACGCCGGATTTAACAAGGAAATGGCAGCAATACATTTGCAATTGCAATAAGCATCTGCTTTAGTTGCTGTGTCCTCTATTCCTGTGTTTATTAATGTAATGTTAATTCGTTCTACTAATGAGAGTTATAACAGAAGGATAATGACCAGAAGCCCCATACAAATTGTTCTTCTTCATCTATTTTCTTTTCTCTCCTTTTTTTCCTTTTAGCAATGAATTGATTTGGGCCTGAAATGAAGGAAATGCAATATCTGTCAACTCACTATAAATATGGACGGGAAATTCTGAGAGGGTTTTTTCTGTTTCTCTGGCATTTGTTTCAGTGCTGCATGGATTTATTCAGAAATGAGCTGGGAAGCCAGTACCATAAAAATGACTAAATACAAACATAAAAAATTAAACCTTTATACCTTGGACCAACCTGATGGTTATCTAGCTCCAGCCTCATCTCCATTTTTATTGGAAATAAATTACTCATCCATGTATGATTTGAAGGGTGCTTCATTTTAGCCTTCCCTTTCTGAATGTGTGTGGTTTGGATACTATGGCAAACATTGTACGAGCAAGATGATGAAGCTTGCCTTCAGGCTTGTAAGTCCTGCTCACACAGGAAGACAGACTGACGGATATGCAAGATGCATGCCAGCTCTGAAATCATCTGCTATTTCACAGAGATCAGTTGATTCACACCAAATCTTTTGTCCCACAAACATGCATAGATCTCTCCATTTCTTAAATAAGCAAAATAAAAATATTTCTCTCCTGTATGCTACCTTCTCGAGCTCCAGTCTCTGTCATGTTAAAAAAATTTTTTGAGTTCAGCAAAAACGTTGAGTTCATCGCAGGTACATACTGTGAGAGAGATCTCATTTAACACTCTTATCATCCCTATGTTATAGGTAAGATCCCTTTGCTACATACGAGGAAATAGGCACAGAGAGAATTCTAAAGTCAAACAACAAATAGGAGAAAGAGTTGGGATTCCATCTAGGTATTCTAACTGAATATCCAGGGATTTTTTTCACTAGCTCAGTGGTTCTCAAAGTGTGGTCACTGGACCAGCAGCACTGACACCATCCGGGAACTTGTTAGAGTAAAAATTTGGGGGCCTTGCCCCAGATCTACTGAATCAGAAACTCTGGGAGTCGGAACCAGCATTCCACATAACAAGCCCACAGGTGATTCATTGTCAAGTTTGAGAAGGACCGTGCTAGCCCGGGGCTGCCTTCAGTCTCTCCCTTCAGAACCATTTGGAAAGACAGAGGATACTCCATTGCCTGCTCTTACTCAGAAGCCACTTCCTCTTTAACAACTTCATTTCCATGCCCACAGCCTTCCTAAATAGCACTGTGTTTGTGTGCTTTCCTTTCTCTGTTCAGCAAACATTCACTGAACACATTCGATGGGTGGGACACTGTGTTAGATGCTAGAATATAAAGGCACAGATGAACAGAGCTTCTCTATGTTGGGAGAGAAAGAGAGTGATGCTAAAACAACACTCACATAAGGCCAGCAGTGATTTTTTCAGGAGCACATCCAGGGGCTTTGCCTCAGTCCTCCTTAATCCCCAAGGTATCTGACACTACTGACCCTGCGTCTTTTTAGGAACTCTCTTCTTTTGTAATCTGCCTCAGCTAGGGGTTTCTGTCTTTTCTATTAGCTTTACTCTCTCACTTTCACTCCATCATGTAAGTTCTCTCTACTGTTTCATGTTTTTCCATCTTCTTTTCTCTTTATATAATTCCTCCTGTTAGTTTTCTCAAAGCTTCCCACTCCTCCTGATTTGTCTGCCTCTCTTAATAGCACCTTCATTTTCCACTGAGGCTCAAAACCTCAGCCATCTCTTTATCCTTTCCCCAATACCCCAGAACTTGTATTTAATCAGAGGCCAAGTCCTCAAGTTCATACCTCGGTGTCTCTAACATCTCCTCATTTTCATTCCCACTGCCAGCAGATTAGTTCAAGCCCTCATTATCTCTAACAAAGATTATTCCACTAACCATTTATGTGGCCTCCCCCTCTCCTGTCTCCAGAATCCATACAATACAATACAATAAACAAAGAAAGTCTTTATAAAAATTACATCACTAGTGGGGCCGGCCCTGTGTCTTGGCGGTTAAGTGCATGCGCTCAGCTACTGGTGACCCGGGTTCGGATCCCGGGCGCGCACCGACGCACCACTTGTCCGGCCATGCTAGGGCAGTGTCCCACATACAGCAACTAGAAGGATGTGCAACCATGACATACAACTATCTACTGGGGCTTTAGGGAGAAAAGGGGAAAACAAAAAGGAGGAGGATTGACGGTGGATGTTGGCTCAGGGCCCGTCTTCCTCAGCAAAAAGAGGAGGATTGGCGTGGGTGTTAGCTCAGGGCTGATCTTCCTCACACACACACACACACACACACACAAAAATTACATCACTAGCTCGCTTCAAAACTCTTATTGGTTGCTTCCTGTCCACCAATCTCAGAGTTGTCTCTTAGGAAGTCTCTCCACAATGATTCCAAATGAGCTTCTCTGGGTCTATCTCCCCATGTGCTCCATAACATCAATAAAACAGACCACCAAGAAAACTTGTCCAAACGCAACTTTTTTTTTTTTTACTTCCGTTCATGTGTTTCTTCCTTTCAGTTTGTTCATCCTTTGTATTATTACCTGTTGATATCTTATTATTATTTAAGATCCACCTGAAATAACACCTTCTCCATGCTGCTGTCCTAGTTCCACCAATGGGCTATGGTTTCCTTCTCCATTGAATTCCAACAGTACTTTGTGTCTTCTTTCCCGGCCCTTGGTTACTCTCTTCTGCATTTGGGTATTGGCATGGTCGGATTATCACTTGCCCTTGAGGATTGCGTGCCTTTTGCTGTCCTAATCAATAACTTTCTCAGAGGAGAAACACATTAAATATTCGTTGAATGTAATTGAAATTAGTTTTCCATATGATCCTGTTTTGTTCTTAACATTTGATTCGCAAATCAAATTTAGCCTCTTTCCCAAAGATCCAAAATGTGCCTTTCACAGAGTTTAATTCAGATCTAGACACTGTGCCCTTTATCTCATCATGTCTTAAATTCAGTGCCCATGATTCACAAGAGATTTTTGTGTGGTTTGTAAACTAACATCTTAATTATGGCAGAATTAATCCAGGCAGATCTAGATTAAAATGTTTACCCTATATGACCTTTCCATTAACTTTCGCTAATCTCTCAGAAACTCAGTTTCTGTGTCTCTAAAAGTGGGCTAATTCTTCCTACCTTGGAAGCTGTCAAGGCCAAATAAGACAATGAAATTGAAACACTTAGCGAAATAACACATTCCAGATCATTCCCTAAGGTTTGGTAGTTGAAACAATTCGCTTTCATCTTACAGATAAAGATCCCGAGGCCCAGCGCTGTGGTCACTAGCTTGAAGAAAGAAGAGCCAACACCAAACTCATTGTCTCTTGACTCTCTGCCAGGTCTTTTTCCAATGAATGAGGCAAATCCCTCCGATGGCAAACTGAGTCCTATTAAGTAAAGACCTCTGCTCTGAGCAGGCCTAGGGTTGTCCCCAGCCCCTCACCCCACTCAGGGGGGCAGCCAGCATTTAGATCCCCTCCTGTTATACAGGGAACCTCACAAGGCCTGGAGAGCAATTTTGTAGGGATTGTGGCAGGGCCCTGTGGCATTCTGAATGATTTCTGCAGCAGCTGGGCTGAGGCAGGGCTGACTCACTTAGAGATGTGGGCAGGAGTGGTGGCTACAAGCAGCTGGTGGCTGACCTTTCAGACCTTCTCTCCCGTGTATCAAGGAGTCTCTGGGGCAGTTGTGACACCCTGTGGCCAGGCTGGCTCATCACAGCAGAGTGTCCCTTTGTATAACAAAGAGTGTATGGGACAGGTATAGGGGAAGTGAGAGCTGCTTGACTTTCAGCTCATCTCACCATTCCTCTATTCACTATTCCTGCCTGGCCCCACTTCTACCTCAATTAGATTTATTTGTAGTTTTTTTGGCCTTGGTTAATCCAGAAGACCTCCAAGAGAGAGGAGGTAAAAAGAACCCACAACCACGGGAAATGACTCAGAATCAATACGGAATGCCTCCAGGGGGCAGGGGCCATGTTTTTCCCTCCATAGCACCCTACCCAACCCGTCAAGCTCCTTGTACACTGTAGGCGCTCAATAAATGTTATCAACTGTTGAATATGTCCCATGCTGAGCAGGTTGATCAAGGCCTGATAATCTCCATATGCTGTTGGGTTAAATTGGATCTATCAATATAAATTAATCTCATATTTTTAACATAAAATTTTAATTTGACTTGCTTTGATATGTAGTGAGTCTCCAACAGCAGGAGCAAGGAACCATACCTCTCAATGCCTTCCTAGAGAAGTTTAAAGACAGGATTCTACATGTGTGCACTGATGTAGGCAAGTTCATTACACCGCAACGAGACAATGCTATTCACGCACGTTTGGGCTTTCCTTGACTGCCATGCCTCTGTTCAGCTTTCTTTCCCTCTCTCCTTCCTCCCAATAGTCACAGCCTCTTTTCTTCTTTTTTTGGAAAGTCCTCTAGTTCCAGTTTCATCTTTTCATGCTTGCTTTTATCCTTTGAGGAAACATTTTTTTATTAAATAATTGAGCACCGTAGTCCACGAGACTGGAATGCAATGCAGCCTAACCACTTCTAGGCGAAGTGCACAACAGACCACAGCAGAGTGCAGCTTCAGGTGAAGAGACAGCAGCAGCTGTCAGCGGAAGTCACCTCACTTAACAGGATTTGTAATTTTGTGAAATTATTTAGAAAAGCACTATCATGTCACTTGTACTGGAGGAACTGACAGACTGAATGCATCTTTTGTCATATGCTGATTTCCAGAAGGGTCTTGGAATATTACTGCCTACTTCTATCACATAATAAAAATAAAATAAAGAGAGCAAGAACAAGCATCCGGAGATGGTGAGACTCCCATTATGGGAGAACAGTTTGGACAATAGAGAGAGACCAGAGTTGGAAAAGGAAGGCAGAGTTCAGTGTAACCTAGACAATCGCCCAGTGTTGCGAGAACTAGCTGTGGTGGTCTCGGTCTACACTGCTGGCTGCCTTTCCAAACTGCAGCCAGTGGTAGCTGTTGCCCTTGGACATTGTGCTCATCCAGCCACACTGGATCTTCCCTGGCACTCGTGACAGGTCCAACCTCGACCTTGGCTTACTGGGCTCTACATGATCTGCCTCTCACCTCCTCCAATCGCTATCCCACATCCCAGGGCTTTAAACATCCTGGCTTTCCTGCTTTTCCTCCTTCTGCCCCTGGGCCTTTGTGCTTGCTCCTCCCTCTGCCGAGAATGTGTGTCCCCCAGCCCCTGGCATGGAATGACCCCTCATTTCATTCAGAACTTGCCTTTAATGCTACCTTTCAAAGCATACCCTTCTTCCTCCCCTCCATCATGCTCCACCCCTTTGTCCTGCTTTATTTTTCTCCATTTTCTTTAGAGCTACCTGGAATTATATTACATATTTATTGTGTTATTGTTTATTATCTCTCTTTCCATGAGGCCTGGGTGCTTGTCTCCACTAGTCAGTGTTTAGCACTAAGTAGGTGCTCAAAAAACATTTACTGATGAAAAGAATAGGCCTGCCTGGCTTTTGTCTGAACTCCTTCCTCTCCCAAATTTCCAACTTTGTTTTGTGGGTGAATTACCAGAGGGAAACTTATTTCTCAATTTCATATAGGAACATAGCACCAGATCTGTGAAAATTACTTTTCCAGTCTGTAAAATAAGAGCACATCTGTTTTCGAAAGTGTCAGACCAAAGGAGGAATTAGAATTTTGGAAAAAGGAAGAAATATTTACTGATCACTTACTATATGCCCACCATAATGCTGGGGGCCTTCCAAACACTTGTGATTTATTTTCCTCAACAGCTCGGCTGGTTAACAATATTAGCCTTATTTTATAGGTGAGGAAACTGAGGCTCAGAAAGAATAAATAACTTGACTAAGATTGTAGTAGGTTGAATAGTGTCCCCTAAGAAGATATGCCCCAGTCCTAACCCCTGGTACCTGTGAATGTAATCTCATTGGGAAATAGGGTCCTTTCAGATGAAATTAAGTTAAAGATTTCAAGATGACATCATACTGGAGTAGGGTGGGTCCTAAATCCAATTACTGGTGTCCTTATAAGAAGAAGTGACAACACACAGACACACAGAAGAGTGGCCAGGTGAAGATGAGGCTGAGTCTGCTGTCTACAAGACAAGGGAGGCCAACGGTTGCTGGTAACCACCGGAAGCTGGGAGGGAGTCAGGGCTCAGATTTTCCCTTACAGCCTCCAGAAGGAACCAACCCTTGATTTCTGACTTCTCGTCTCCAGAACTGTGAGAGAATAAATTTCTGTTGTTTTAAGCCGCACAGTTTGTGGTCATTTGTAACCTATTTAACTAATACAAAATCTTGCGTGGTAAGTGGCAGAGCAAGGATTCAAACGTGGTCTGCTGAAACCACAGCCTGCACTCATTCCACCATCCCAATTGACTTCCCAGAATTCTATAGCATCCTTGCTTGACACGTTATTAACATTATAGAAAGATTTAAAAGCAGAGCCCCATAACCAAATGAATTCTGCAAGCCTGGTTGTTACCTTTGGTCATATTATCATCTATATTCACGCCTGATGTGCAAAAGAAGACCTCACACTAAGGAGACTCTCAGGTGATTCCAACTGAAAGGGTTGCAAATGCCAGGAAAGAAAGAAGAGACATGCAGAGGAGCTTAGCAGCAATAGCAACGAGAGCAGAAAATAATAAAGAGAGATTTAACTGGAGGGAAAGAACAGCCGCTCCCTTTGAAGGGAAATATTCAAAGCACAGAGCAAACTCGAAAAGGAGTCGTGAAAAGAGACATGCAGGCAGCAGGTCGAATTTAGACGGGTCATGCAATGCTATAGCAAGAAAAAAAAAAAAAGTTCACTTTCAGAGGAGGAAAAATCACGTGGCTGGCAGGTTGCAAAGTCCTCTTTTATAAGGCTCTACTGAGAAGACAGATTATTCCAAGCACTTTAAACCACAAGGTGGCAATGCACCAGAGTGAGGTAGGAAACTGATGAAAGGGTTAAATGAAAGTGATGCATGTAGAGGATGGATTAATTTCTGGGGACAGATTAAAAGCGCTAAATATGTATAGTTGACGAGGTGATAATTCAGGTCACCAGGGAAGCCCTCCCCTAGGGTCTGAGAGGAGACCAAGGTGGCCAGCATGGAGGAGCTTAGAGAAGCTTACATGGGCAAGTGGGTAAGTGGGAGTGGTGGGATGAAACCACAGAGGAGCATACGCTGAGTCTCAGCACAAACCTCTTCACACTGTGAAGTTTATTGAGTCTCTGTGTAACTCAAATTTCAAGTGACCTTTCGCCGTTCCACAAGTGAAGTCATTTCCTTTGGGAAAAGGTGCTATATAAATGTAAACATGTACCTCTATGCTGGACAGAGTGCCAGAAAATAAATACATCCTGGAACCCTCCTGCCCCGGTCCTCAGGAGACAGACTGGATGTGACCTCATAGATCTTTCTTTTCATCTTCTATTCGTGGGAATTGTACCTGGCGCCACCAATTTGGTATACCCTTTCCATCTGGGAAACTCACAAATAAGTGATATTACTGGAGCCCACACTGTTTTAATAAAAACACTCTGAGGTCAGTCATGACCCAGCTTGTCCGGAAGAATGGTTATGTGGCTAATACTGGTGAGTCTGGAAAACTCTTGATCGGGAAAGACTGGGTTCTGATAGAATACAAGTGACTGAACCCTGTACAGAAATATCCAGGAGCAGACACTTGCAGAAATCAAGAATATGCCCATTTTCTCTGTATGTGCACACACACCTCAGTTCCTTTGCATATGCTGCCTGAAAGGGCCTCCTTTGCTCCATTTGTCAAAAGCCTGGTCGTGTGCTGTAAGCGTTAATCTAAATGTTCCCTCTGCTGAGAAGACTTCCCTGATCCTACTGTAGGTCAGCAGTAGGCCTTCTCCCTCTGGGTGTCTATTTCAGTGCTTATCACAGACTCATCCTCTTCTTCTACTGGCCTCGGTAGCCCATGGTCTGGGAACCAGAGGTCAGAAGGGTGAGAGCCATTCTGCCTCTGTTCACCCCAACAGCACAGTCCTCCCCATAGGACCATGCTTACCAGCAGAGTCTAATTAACTATAAATGGAAAAGACACTAAGGGTGATTTTCTCCTGGCTGTGAATTAACTAAAAAGGTCACCCAAAAATGTGATTTTTCTCCCCAAGGAACAGGGATATAAAAAGCTAATGAAATCTGAACTTTATCATTTTCCACTGAACTTTTCATTTTGTTTTAGGATATTAAAAGAGAGAGAGACAGAAGCAGGAAGAAAGGGAAGAACTGGAAATAAGAAGTCAGATCCTAAGAGGCTCTTCCATTCGTAGGTGATCTTTGATATTAGGACAGACACGCAGTGCACTTGTGTCGTCTGTAAATTGAAGATATTGTAGGCTTGGTGAGGATAGATGTTACATTTATTTAAAAAGATGTATTGTGTGCCTTTTATGTGCTTGACACTATAATTGATAATAAATAACTCTTGGGCCTAGCATGATGTCTTGCTCTTAGCAGTCACTCAATACATATTAGCTTTTGAATGACTAAATGAATGAATGAGGAGGTTTGAACTAGATCAGTGCTTCCTCTGGCCACTGATCCCTGGGGCTCTTAATTATAGAAGGGTCCACAAAATTTTCTGACATTGAAAGTCATATTTTTTTAATCTTTTAGGACCTAAATGGTCTCTAATGACATTTACAGCCTATGTTTGTTCTCAGTTCTGAAGGGAGGAGTGATTATAAAATAAGGGCAGGATTTGAAGCCCAAGGGAAAGGGTTAATGTCAGCGGTCTAGCAAAATAGGGAAGTGCCGGATGCAGCAGGGTCCCTAGCAAGCAGCAGGATCCACAGAGACCAAAATAAGGACTCTTAGAATAAACTGTAAACTCTTTACCAGAGTTCGCAATAGACCAAGCTCTGATCCACTTCCCCATTCTCTGAGGAGTGAGGGATGGGAGTTCAGTAAGAAATAACCCTGCATGTCTTCTTTGTATGATACTCTCTGGTTTAATGGTTCTCAAAGGTGAGGTGTCAAGAATTATTAGTAGTAGTGCTTATATCACAGTATTAATAGTCATTTATATAGCACTTACTAAATGCCAGGCTTTTGGAAAGGTAGTTAAAATACAGATTCCCTGTCTTCATCCCTAAAGATTCTCATTCATAGGTCTGGAGCTGGAGCCTAGAAATCTATATTTTTAATAAAAGCCCCAAGTGAGTCTGATGAGGGTGGTCCTGGGACCAAACCTGAAAAAGACGTTTTAGCTCCACTTGCTTCAATACCTTAATAGACCTGCCTGTGTCATCATAAATTTAATGAGCCATATCAAGAGTGGGGAAGGGTCTTTTGAATGACCTTAGCCTAATCCTAATGGTTTACAAGTGAGAAAACCATGGTGCAAAGGAGTTTGTAGTTCTTAACCAAAATTGCGATTATTTAAAGGCAAGACTATGCAAACATGTTTTTTTGTTTTTGTTTTTGTTTTTACCTCTTTTTTCTTTATTTAGATTTTCTTCTCTGGCAGAAATATGGAGTCTCCTGCATTTTAGAATTAAAAAGTGATTCTGTGGTTTATAATTTGCCCCCTTTATTGAATATTCCATAAAGACTTCAGTTTCCATGAGAGAGGGTAAGTCTTAGGTGGAAGAATACTGCAGTGGTAAGCCCTGCTTAATCAATTTTTAGCTTTATGATACTCATTCCCTCTCTTTGATCTGCATCTTCACAATGAGGATAAAAAGGCCTACCTCAAAGAAATGTTATGATTAAATAAAATATTTAAAATATTAGATCCATAGAAAGTCCTCAATAAATATTAGTTTCACTAATATTATATAATCATTGATCCAATAACAATAAAGTGTTTTTGTGTTTTAAACGGCAAATCAACACTTTACTATCAAAGTTCTCTTGCCAAGTACTTGCATTTTGAGACAATAAGCTAACTCTCTCTCTGTCTCCAAAGTTGAACCACATGCAATTGAGGTTATCAACCATTTTCAATCTATGAAAACAGCAATGTCATACAGTTCCACTTAATATGTAAAAACAAGTCTATGATCATGATTATGATAACACCATATTCTCATCAACTGAACTAAAATTTAACAATGCTACTTGTATTTCCAGATGTCAGACTTAATCGTAAATTACAGGGTATCAACATATATACAATAATTAGTAGATGGGGAAAATTTCATGTAATTTCTCATCCTTAACTCTCTTTTAGAGAGTTTCACATTTTCAATGTAAAGCCCTTCTAACTTTAGTCAGAGGCATCATTTCTCCCACTGTCAAAGCCAGTTTGGGCAGTTCTTTCAAATCTCTTCTGTCTGGTCCTTAAAGCAAAGGAAAACAGTGGCTCTGAAAGGTCACAGGAATATTGTTCTCGGCTATCGACTCTGACATCCAAAGAGCTGTCAGATTGCAGGACACATCAATTCTGTCAAATGACACTAACCCAAATTCCCGTCAAAGGGTCAATAAATTGTGTAAAAGCAGGACCCCTTATGGAATGCAATTAGAAATCCCAGATCAAAGGGCAGGGCAGGCCAAAGGTAGTTTGCTGATGCTAGGAAGAGACTGAGATGATTCCTACATTTGAGCAGAGAGAGATTAAAGGAGGCAATATTTAAATCGGAAAGGCGATTATCATGTTTATTAATGGTAAAGTATCATGACCCAAATTCTTTTCTACCAGCGAGCAATCGTTCCTGGTGACAGAGAGATAGACCAAGTAGCAAAGGTCCTTTTTCACAACGTTTACTAAGAGCTAAAGATACATGACGAGCCCTGTAGATTTCTTTCTTTATTTTTCTTGTTCTTAAATCAACTTTAAGTATAATTTATAAAAAGATGGAAAAACTGGGATAGAGATGGACAGACGATATAAATGTCTAAAATGTAACAAATTTACAAGTGACGGGTAAAAATTCATTAATCAACTTAGTATTTTTGTCTATATAAAGCCAAATATGATAATATTCCCAAATCTATGAATTTGGAGAAATAGTAAATGATTTGACATTATACAAACATAGGATACAGCTTCGCCAGTGTCAATAGGAAGTCAAATCAACAACAAAATGAGACAGGAGGTGTCAAGTTCTGTATTTACCCATTGGTCAGGCATTTTTAAGACAATGTTCTCTACTTGCTCATTCCTTTCAGCCTCATTTCCCATTTATCACTTAACCCTCTGCAATTTATGCATTCCTGACCTCTACAGAAACATCTCATAATGACCACCAATTCAATCCAATGACCAGTTTTCATCTTCATCTTACTGTATTGTAGTACTCGATACTCTAATCAACTTAATCTCCCTGTTCCCACCTCCTGAAATTCTTCTGTGGTTTACCTTCCACATCCCTAGGAGTATTTTCTCTTTCTGTCCTGTTGATATGTTTTCCTTTACTGACACCCCCTCCCCCTAAATGCATGTATATCCAAAATGTTCACCCTCATTAATCTTTCATTTTGCAAATGTCTCTCCTTGAGTATCCATCTGCTCCCTGACTTTTATCTAGATGTTGATGACTTTAAATCTATTTCTTTGTGTTGACCTCTCAACATTAAACCCACATTTCTAACTCTGTGGTTTTGAATCTTTTTAATAGGCCAGTCAATATCTTGGCGCCAGCTCCAGCTGTCCAGATGTCAACCAGAGTCCCATTGCCCTGTTAGATCCTGATAAGATTGCTTCAAAGTCCATGGAACATTCATTGTCTTCACCATTCTGCATCATCTCCACCTGGATGGCATGTGGCGTTCTCATGCTCAACGTATCACAGATAGTACTCTTTTCATTTCCTGTACATCTGTTCCTGCAATTTGTGTTGACTATTTCACTTAAAGCTACAATAACCATCGAATCATCCCAAGCTGCAAAATTCCTAATCATCTTACCTTCTACCTTCCTACCCCATATCCCATTGCACACCACCCATGTCAAATCTACTCCTAAATAGCTCTCAAATGTGCTTTCATATCTTGATTCCTACTGCTCTGGTCTTACCAGAGTGCCTCGTCACTTCGTTTTCTAGACTGATTTTTGTCAGTAGTCCTGTTTTTTGTCTCCCTGTCTTCTATTCAACCTCCAATGCTAGAATTAATCTCCCACATTCTCGGCAGAGGAATCTTTCTACAAGGCAAATCTGCTAACGTTATTCTCACTTTTAGATTTCTTCAATGGCCCCCCATCAGCTTGAGCATGCTGCTTCATACATCATTCAAGACATTTGACATTCTAATTCTAACCTCTCCTGAAACCCCTACTCTTGGTATCATAATTATTTTATCCAAATTGCCATGCCATGAACTCTCACAGCTCCAGTTTTCTCTCATCCCAGAACCACCTCACCCGTTCCCTTTGAACTACCTTCACTCCCTGGTCAACTCCACACCCAGCTGACCCTGTCACATTCAGAAAGAAACGCCAATAGGTATTCAAAGGCGTGATTAATTGTCTGTCTTCTTTGCCCACAAAGCACTTTCTTCTTACTCTTAGTAGATTTGATATCTATTTCTCCACTCCATCCCGTATTTAGTTAAGTAAAAAAATTATTTTTTGAGTGTGTACTCAGTGTTGGTACTGTTCTACATTCTTGGGACCAGTTGTGTGATGGAGCCTGCTCAGTCCAGCTCATAAGAGATTGCACACATTTTTCCCCAATGCCACATTCTGTGATGTTCCAAAGGTAGCTTGAAATTAGCCATGATGGGAGTATTTACACCACAGAAATCAGCAAACACTACAAATCAAGGGTCCTCCCTACTTTCCTCCCCCCCACCCCACTCCAGGAACTATTTTATCAGTACTCCATCAGGGTATACACAGACAAAAATCTCTGTATTAGTGAAATATATATTCTAGTGAAAGAAAAGCAGATAATACACATGCTAAATAAGAAAATGATAGGGGGCTCGCCCCGTGGCTTAGCGGTTAAGTGCGCACGCTCCACTACTGGCGGCTCGGGTTGGGATCCCGGGCACGCACCGACACACCACTTGTCCAGCCATGCTGAGACGGCATCCCAGGTACAGCAACTAGAAGGATGTGCAACTATGACATACACCTATCTACTGGGGCCTTGGGGAGAAAAAGGGAAAAAAAGGAGGAGGATTGGCAATAGATGTTAGCTCAGAGCTAGTCTGCCTCAGCAAAAAGAGGAGGATTGGCATGGATGTTAGCTCAGGGCTGATCTTCCTCACAAAAAAAATAAATAAATAAAATAAAAAAATGATAAAAAAATGTTCGAAGTTGCTAGGTAATATGAAAAAAAAATAGAACAACTAACAGTAACCCAGGATATTGGCAGAGTCATCTATGTATATAGCAATATTACCAAGAATTAAGAAAGGAGCAGGGTTGAGATAAACTGACAGTGTGGAGGAGCTAAATTCATCTAGAAATAAAGGGGCAGGCACCCAGGTCAGTAGATGATATCAACCATTAGGGGTAGAGGGTAACATAGTCTATTGTATGGAGCTCAATGCATATATTATTTATTTTTATTTAATCCTAGTGTCTAACAGAGCACAATAGATGCTTAATTAAGGTTAAAATAGAATCTTCTGTTTGGAGCCAGGTAACTAGTTCTGAGGTGCACTTTCTTCTGTCCTTCCTAAGTTTCATTTTGATTGAACTCAACAATTCAGAGGAATTAGCTCCTATGCTTACCACACAGAATCTACAACAGCCATTAACCCCCTCTACTCCAGGAGACGGAAGGGAATCCACTCATCCACTAATGATTTGAATTTCCTTTAATAACATCCCCAGTATTAGTTCATTTCACTCAGGGCTTCTCAAACTTTAATATGTATATGAATCACCTGGGGACTTTATTATGCTATGTATTCTGATTCAGCAGGTCGGGGGTGAGGCCTGAGCTTCTGCATTTCTAACAAGCCCCTAGGTGGTGCAGATGGTGCTGGTCTGTAGACCCTACTTTCTGTAGCAGGGTTCTAACCACTGATTGTTCACATCCCTCAGCAGGACACTTATCTTCCTGAGAAATGTCATGCCTACATCAGGAAGTTGTATTCTCTTGAGAAGTATTTACTTCCTGTGATCTGATGTCCGGCTACCGGTAATTTGCCCCCCTATTATCCCTAATCCCAGCCCTTGTAAACACACAGAACAATTTTAATCTCTCTTACACATGACAGCCTTTGAGTACTTAATAGCAAGTCTTCTCCGACTGTGCTAAATGTCCCCCATTCTTCCTGCTATTCATCCAACAATGCAGCTCTGAGTCTTCTCAACACACCAGTCATTGTCTCTTCCCACTCCAGCTATGTCAACCAGCATCCCATCACCCTGTTAGATGCGGGTAGGATTGCCTTCAAGTCCATCAAACAGCGATTGCTGTCGCCATGCTGCAGTTCTTGGAGGTTTCTAATCTCATAGTGCCCTCCGGTTCTGATCCCTGCTTTTACTGCGGCCTTGTACTTGGTTGTTCATACCGAGGTTATTCCTTGATCTTCCTCCTGATCACAGCCTAAGCATGGTACACACCACATTTCCTCAATTTACAGAGAAAGAGAGAAACTCACAGGTCTTTACCTCATCACCAGCCATCCTCTTTCTCATCTCACCTCTCTCCTATTTCAGGAGGAGAAAAAACATTTTTCCCATTGTATTCTTCATTTTTTTTTTCAATAAATACTGAGAACTTACTATGTGTAAATACTGCTCTAGGAGAAAATACAGAGATGAATGCCAACAGGTATGTCCCTGCCCAGTTGAGGAGACAAAGAGGAAACAAATAGATACACAACAGGTTGTCAAGTACTGTTGAGCATTAGGAAGAAAAATAAAGTGAGTAAAGGGGTAGAGTGTGGAGGGAGGGGGATGCTTTTTAAAATCAGAAGATCAGAGAAGACCTCCTAGAGAGGGATATTTGGACAGAGACTTGAGCAAAGAATATTTCAGCTCCTTCTCTCAGACTCAGTTCTAGGGGGCTCCATTTGTATATTCAAAGACTCATGCAGGTGATTTCAGCTCCTTCTGGTCAAAGGCACAATCTCTTCAGAGTCTCCCCCTTCTTCTCCCCCCACACCACTTTCCAAGAGGAAACGAACACGATGAAGATTTTATCCCCAGCTGATGGTGATTATTCTCGCTTTCCTTCACATTCAGTAGGCAGAGCAGCAAGAGTCTAATTTGGGTTTTAAATTTTGAGTTTATTTGTTAAATTCCTTTAAAGAATAAGGCTCAAAACAGAACACAATACTCCAGGTGTGTTCTGACCCCTGCAGAGGAGAGGACTACCAGCCTGCCCCTCATTTTAAATACCAGCCCACTTATGAATGCAGCACAAGATCAAATTAATTTTCTTGGCAATCTTGTCATTTTGCTGACTCACCCTGAGTTTACAGTCAACTCCCCCCTCTGAGCCTTTATGTGTAGCTGCTGTATTCACAGCATCTCACAAATGGGCTTGCTTTCTTAATAAGAACTACTTCTCTGGCCTCCGTAGCTTGCTGAATATCATGGTTTAAGAAAAATATAATGATAATAAAAATCCCACAGAAATGTAAATTGGCTTTCTGATTAGGTTACCAAGGAGGAGGAAAAAAAAAACACCTTGCAGAAAAGGCTGCAACAAATCAGCAAAGATTTCCACATCCTGTTGTACATTGCACTGGTATCTTGCAGCATCTGAGATGAGTGCTTTGCCTCCCATATTGTTGAAAACTCTTGAATATCCTCTCTCTATACCTCTTTTGATTTTTGGTTGGATTCAAATTCTACACTCTAGAAAAACTGAATGGCTTCCAAATGGATAAAAATATTGAAAGTATGTTTCATACCCTCTATATTGAAAAATCCTGGAAAAGGAGTTCGGATTTTTCTCCCTGTTTGGTGTGACAGAAGAGCAATGGCTGGGGTGTGGCTAATTAAGGAGGATTTATGCAAATATGTGATCTATAGATGACAATCTTTGGAAAATAAAAAGAGAGTGAATTCAAAGTGTCATGGGAGTTCTTCTGAAACACTGATTTTGATTTTATTGTCCCTTCTTTCTCCCACACACTCTGTGCATACCTATATCACATAATTTATCATATACCAATAATTTTCATGCTGTTTCCATCACCAAATTGTAAGCTACAGGGGGCAGCTACCAGTCCCATTTAATTTTGTAGCCTACATTAGTAGTGGTTCTCAAATTGAGCATTCATCAGCATCACCTGAGGGCTTGTTAAAACACAGACTGCCTGATGGACCCCACCCCTGAGTTTCAGATTCAGCAGGTCTGGAATGGACCTGAGAATTTGCATTTCTAGCAATCTCCCAGGTGATGCTGATGCTGCTGGTCCAGGGACCACACTTTGAGAACCACTGGTCTAGAGTGTAGTACAGTGTCTATTTTATATCATGACCTCTACAAATATTTAATAAAAGGCAAAAAGCAAGAGAATGGGGGGAAGGGAAGGAAGAAAAAATGTGCTTATGGAAATGAGGTGAGAGCTGATTTTGGAGGCCTCTTGGAAAGTCTCAAAAGAGTGTGAAATGAAGCTTTACATTCAAAGTCTAAATCAGAGATCCTTTTTCTTCCCTCACAGATTTGCTGGAAATGGTTTAGGAACCAGATTCGAGTGTTTCCCATTTTAAACACTGACTGACAGCAGAGGGGAAAAGTCCAAGATTCCACTCTGAGACAGAAGTTTTAAAGAACTGCATTATTTAGTTAGTCTAGAAAACTTCATTAGCTTATCTATTTTTCTCTGGGGCAAAACAAGCTAATTTTCTTAGCTATCACCATGGTACATGCCTCATTCTCATCCAAGAAAGTGTCTCTTGGCAACTAAGGACCCAAGGTAAACATTTCAAACCCATGTGCTACATGTTGAACACTTTCATTCTTCTTTAAGAGGAAGAATTCAGCGTTGCTTGATCATAAACTTTTGTGTAGTATCACGTGGACCAAAGAACCAGTTGTTTGACTAAGTGTTCCTCTTTCCTGGCAGTTCTGCCAGACTGGTTCTTACATAGCATTAACCCCATAGCGTGGCACTGGTGAAATTTGGTGACCCACACTTCTCCCAACTACAGTTCTATCATGGCAAAGGAGATGCAATGACTGTCTTCAGTTGAATTGACCATGCTACAGAAAGGAGAGATCACCTGGTTATTAAACCAGTAGTCTAATCAAGTTCCTAATAGAAAAAAATATATATTTTCGTGTGCCCTAAAGGGACATTAAAGGTTTGGTGTGCCATTGCAAGGGGGAGGGGGCACACATGGTCTTTTCTCATTTATAGTTCTGCCACTTGTTTGTTTTGTGAACTTATGCAAGTGACATGCTTGGTCTCATGCATTGATGCTTGGTCTCATCTGTAAAATGGGTACAATCAAAGTTAAAATGAAAATTTGAGATAGGGTTTGTTAAACAGAATGCAAACGCCAGCATATTGCAAGTATTTAATAAGCATTTGGGGGAAAAGTAGATGAGTTGTTATGATCTCCACTAGGTACTCAGGTTGTTGTTTTGTTTTGCTTTGCTGTGTTTTTTTCTATAAGAGTATGTCACTTAAAAATCCTCTTTCCTCGTGTCTTTTTGAGAGATTATGTTTTGTTCACATGGCTGTTGTGGTGACAGTTCTCACATGATCACCAATTACTGTGCCAAGTCACATATTAGAACACATGGATTTTTTAAACAAGGAGCTTTGCCTGAGAATGAGGTGGTTGGGGGAGACAGTGCAATGTGTTCCATAATCAAGTTCTGTAACCTGGGTCCACTGAGACAGGATTAAGCTCAAGAGCAGGTAAGCAAAATCAACTGCTAGACCTCCATATACCCTGCCCCACAGGTACCAATACTCCCTACCACAGCTGCTTACGTATACACGAAGTATGGGTCAGCCCAGGCACCAGACTTCTCTGGCCAGGGCACTGTTTCTCAGATGGCCACGTTGATCTTCCACAGAGCTTCAGAGATATGGATCATCACTTGATGGCTGACCTTTCGGCCCCTGCAGGTAGCAACCTCTGCCTCCTGGGATTTCTGCTCTGAGTCCCACCACCATCCTGCTCTCCTTGTAAGCATTCTCCTTTCATCTGCGCCTGCTTCGCAGAGCATGAGATCTAGTAATCCGCAAGAGGAAGGCCAGTTTTATAAATCTCTACCCAGGTAAAGACGGCAACCCCTTCAAGAATGTATCTCTCTGTGTGAGTGTGTGAGTCAGACCAGGTAGCACGCAGAAAGAGAATGGAGCGTTACATGTTCACAAGAGCCAACCAGGACGTTTTGGTGTAAATATGTTTGAACATAATTAAAGTAATGTGTTTACAAAATTACACTAAAGGTGCCTCCTGTGCCATTTTCCACATAGCCACCTTGTGTTTGTCAAAGTGCAATTTCTCATCAGCAAATCACCAGCAAAGTGAACCCAAGCAGAGCAGAAGTTATCAACTGGATGCTGTGTAGTAGGCCAGATAGCAGCCAAAGGTATATTTTATTAAGCTCATAGGGTTTTTAAAAAGATATGAATTCATTGCCAATATTGGAAAATTAGATTTCATATTAAAATCAGATTTGCAGTTTCCCTTGAAAAATCAGAAGATTTGACTTGGGGCTACATTCCAGCATGTGACGACTGCACTGAGAAAGCCACCCTTTCCAATGGGCAATATTTTGCAGCTTGCTACCATCACCTGGTGAGGTACCTGCCAGGTCCCCGGTGGGGTACCTGCCAGGTCCCCGCTGGGAATCTTGCAGTTCAGCCTCATGTTACATACAGCAGACTCTCAGGGAAGCCAGGGCAAAACTCTGTTTGCACTTCTTCCATTTCCTTTATATTTCTCAGGACCCAAGCATTTTACTTGCCAATGAGAAGTTACAAGTCTACACAGTTTGAGCCATGTTTCGAGGTATAGAGTCTCGTCAATAGGGAAAAAGACAAAGCTGAGTTTGGTCAAACACTCTTCCTTGCTCTTGTATCCCCTGATTAAAGAGGATTGAGAAGTGGATTAGAGGGAAAGGAAAAAGAGCTGGCCCTCCCGCCTGTCCAACTCTTGTCTTTAGCCAAGGCAAAGCAAGTCCTCCCCTAGCATAGTGAAAATTATTGTCACTTGAGATCAAAGACATGCAACGATATTTCTGGTGTTTCTCACCAGTGAATAAAGGGATAAAACTCTCCTAGATCCCAAATAATATATCCACAGATTAGCAGGAGTTCATGGACCTTGGTTTTAAAAATATTGCATTAAAAAAGAATTATCTCATTGTTGTGTCATTGGTGTTAAAGCAATTATTTTAAATAACAATGGAGATGCAGGTAGCAAATGTGGATGATGGTACTTGGTTATAAGTTGGTCCTCCAGCTTATTCTGTGCATGCTTCTCTTATGGTTTACAGGCATAATCTCAAACAATGTAATAATTTGTAAACCTCTGACAATATATCCATGCACTGCCTAGATTTTGCTTACCTCAGTTAGAGAAACATTAAATTTGCATAATAGCAAATTTCATAGTGTCATAGGACACTCCCTTTGAGACATCAGAAATCAGAAGCAAAGCACATCTTAAAACTGAACAAGAAGAAAACAACTCAATTTTTAAAAATGGCAAAAGATCTGAACAGACACCTCACCAAAGAAATATACACATTGCTGCATATGGAAAGATCCTTCACATCCTATGTTATTAGGTAATTGCAATTACAACAACAATGAGATATTACTCCTACCTATAAAAATGGACAAAATCCAAAGCACTGACAACACCAAAACCCAAAGCACTGACAACACCAGGATGTGGAGCAACAGAAACTCTCATTCATTGCTAATGGGAGTGCAAAATGGTACAGCCACTCTGGAAGACAGTTTGGCATCTTCTTACAAAACTAAACATAAATATTAACCATACAATTCAGCAATCCTGCTCCTTAGTATTTACTCAAAGGAGTCAAAAACTTAGGTCCACACAAAAACCTGCACACGGATGTTTATAGCAGCTTTATTCATAATTGCCAAAACTTGGAAGCAACCAAGACGCCCTTCAGTAGGTGACTGGATAAATAAACTGTGGTACCTCCAAACAATGGAATATTATTCAACACTAAAAAGAAATGAGCTATCAAGCCATGAAGAGACATGGAGGAAACTTAAATGCATATTACTAAGTGAAAGAAGCCATGTGAATGTACTGAATGATTCCAACTATATAACATTCTGGAAAAGGCATAACTATGGAGACAGTAAAAAGATTAGTGGTTGCCAAGGGAGGGATGAATGGGCAGAGTACAGAGGGTTTTTAGGGCAGTGACATTATTCTGTATGATACTGTAACGTTGTCTACATTTGTCCAAAACCCATAGAAGGTGCAACACAAAGAATGAACTCTAAAGTAAACTGCACACTTTGGTTAATAATAATGTATCAATATTGGCTCATCAGTTTTTACAAATGTACCACATAATGCAAGATGTTATAATAGGGGAAACTAGAGGGGAAAGTGAAAGAATGTGTGGGAACTCTCTACTTTCCGCTTAATTTTTTTGTAAACCTAAACTGCTCAAAAAACGTATTAATTTTTTTTTAAAAACACAAAACATGCTAATTTCAAGGAGATTAGAAAGAAGGAGGCAAGGGCTGGTTCTGAGTCTCGTCTCCAAACACCATTTTACTCTCACTTTATTTTCAGCAAGATTAAGGACGAAACCAGATAAATGCTATTTAAAAGTGAGTCACTCAGCAATTATTAGGTGTCTAATAAGTGTCAGACGCTAATAAACAGCCTCTTCATACCCTTTCCCCCAAGTATTAATTAGATGAAGATAATTTTGCCCGTTTCTATGTCTTTACTGAATACTTTACCCAAACTAATTTGCACAGAAAACCCAGATTGTTGAGTGCCATTGCCAAATACACCATAGCTCTGTTTCTAAGGAGGTGCTAGAAGGAATGTTGCCACCCCTCCAAATATGCCATTGTGCTTAAGCAGAACCACAGTAGTCAATCTTAGACTTTAGTCTTTAGAATATAAAGTGACTAATTCAGTAATTAGAAAAATTTTGTCATCCAGACTCCCTTCTTCTTATTCTTCCCATTCATGCTGTCTCCTCAATCCCAGGCAACACACACACGCATACACACACACACACACACACACACACACACACAATCTCAGTACAATATGAACTTTTTGACACATTCTGCAAAATTAAAACCTGGACTTTAACTAATACTGGACGAGCAAAACCAATGTTTTAACTTCTAAGGGCAATTTCTATATTCCATGTGATTTTAAGAAGGGATCAGATGCATCATAGATTTAAAAAGAGAAAAGCTCTTGAAATAGAAAGTCCACTTGCTTCCAGTCCCCAGTTGCACCATCATCCTCCATATAAATTTCCTCCAGTGCAGAAGAAGTTAATGCTTAGTACCCGCATTGTATCAAAGGACGATTTCTAGCTGCTGCCAGATTTGTGCAATAAATCCACAAAGAACAAGATTTATAAGAAAGAGACATAAGAAATCAAAAAGCAAATCACACAGATTTCACAAAAAACTTAAAGAAAGGTATAAGATTCCTTTGGCTCTTTAAAGGGTCACTGACAAGACAGAAATCCTATTATATCCCATTTGTAATGAAAAGAACTTTACTTCGTAAGACAATTCTTATTGCTAAAAGCTGGGAGAACGTTACCTTTATTTTTTTCAAACAATGCTGTTTACTATCGTCAACTTCCAAATGTGTTCTTTGAAATAAACTTATCTATATGTCACCAGTTTTGACTACTTGATATGAAAGGTAGAAAATAGCAATTATTGCAATTCACTGATTATTTATACATAATTTTAATTATTGGGTTCAATCACCTACCCACCCAACCTTCTAACAAGTAGCAGAGATCATTTTTCTTCCTCTTCCTTGGGGTTCGTAGATGCCAACCCAAGAATATTGGGTTTTGCTAAAAGGTAAAACACACAGGAACTATGCCACGGGGAGAGAAAAGGCATATAAATAAAGCAGAGGCAATCCCCAAGCTCAATTACCCTCTGCATACTTGAGAGTTAGCTGAGGCATAAATGATATTGACCGGCCTTGGGATCAAAAGACATGGACTGAAATTTCAGCCCTGCTCTTTATTAGCTAGGTGACATAGGCCAAGACTCTTAACTTCACTGAAAACTTAGTTTTCTTTGAATCTATTAACTGGGAGTATTATCTTTTTTCACAAGGTTGTTGTGAGAAATAACTATAAGATACATGAAAGTGTGTAGACTTGACATATGGTAAATAATTAATAACTGTTGTTTAATGATAACATTAATTGTCTTCTAATTGCCTACACTTTCATAGTACAATTTTCTAATTTTTGTTTCTTTGCTTGTTAAGTTTTTGTTGCTCCCCTCCCACACAAAAACAAAAAATCACCTGTTTTAATATCTGCTGAGATAGCTCCCGATGGGTTAGTAGAGACGGATGTGATTTTAAGACAATTTGTGTGGGTAGATGGCTGACATGACGAGCTAATGGTGCAAGCAAATGCTTGCCTAAAGTTTCTGATTGTACGGATCTTAATGCAGAAGTATTTGAGGATGGCTCAACAGTTCTGTCTCCTGTGGCAGAATCTGAAACACCCTTTTGAAGTCTCAAAGGGACAATCTGTCCTTATTCTTCCCCGGAAAGGAAAAGTGGAAATTTGCTACTTGGGGGCTAAAGAAAAAAAGAGAAAAAACAAATGGCAAACAGACTCCTGCAAACGTCCATAGGGCCCTCTGGGTTCCTTCCACTAAAGGATAAGCTTTCACATTTTTTTGGCACTTTCAATAGAAGTAATTAAATTTTGGCAACTCCCAAATCTCTTTGTTTCTCTTCTCTTCCAGATGGAGAGGGTGGGAAGACAGGGAAGGGGTCAGGCTTCCCTTCTGAGGGATTCAATTCAATGCTTCCCTCCAAAAACAACGATTCCTTTTCTGGTAGGTAATGTGCCAGTTTGATCCCATTCTTAGGCAGAATGCCCATCTTGGAAGCAAATGGATGAGTATTAGAAAGTAGGGGAGAAAAAAGGAAAGAAAGGAAGCACGCATCATTGAAATATCACACTAAGCCTGTAGCCAAGTGCCCAGATGCTGGAGGCAAGGGGCAGGAAATGACAATGCTAAGAGAAAACTTAAATGAATTTTATATCACTATTCCTTAGTCAGCTTGCAACTATTTCTTAAATAAGATAATTAACATACAAAAGTGGGATGTTTAGTGGGTCTTTTAGAGGGGAGGGTTAATGCTGTAACTTAGGAAACCTGTATTTAGAAGGAAATAGCCAAGAAAGCCTACAAAGCAATGTGGAGAAATTGATGCCAGGGATAGTTGAATGCTGAGGAATAAGAGACCTTCCAGTTCTGAGAATAAGCTGAAACCAACTCCTTGGGTTGAGTGATGCCAAAAATTGCCACACATTCCAAATGGACGTTGACCTATCCTGCCTTCATCCTGTCATTGCTTTTTACTGAACTGTAATTGAAGCATTTGGCTTGCAGCTTCATATCCAGTTACAAGACCAGTCCACACCCAACAATCTGTCAGCAGCCAGGGTGAGAGGCCCGATCTAAGATGTGTCACTGCTGTGAACAGGGCCTCCACCGGTCCACTGCTGCAGCAGCAGAGATCCTAGAATTCCACTTAGAAGGAACACCTTTGATATTGACTCCAAGAGACAAAAACCAGGACTAAAGTCTTCCCTCCTACCCACCTCGGGACCTTTTCTCTTTTGCTTGTAATACATTTAACTTTAGCATTCTCACTTTCAAATTCTAAAGACATTTCTCCAGTCAAGTCTTGATCTTTAAATAATTTCCCACCTTGTTGATAAAATAGAAGCTACCCATTCCAGTAAATCCTGATTATGACTCCACAAATATATTAGTAACTAGATCGTTCATGCATTCCCCACTAGCTGTGTGCTTTTCAACCCATTACAAATCTTTTCATATGCAAGGAAGATATTAAAATTGACTGGGATTTGGCCAGAAAGGGGCCTAATACCTGGGTTTGATCTTAAATCAGTGCTGTATATCCTGTGACTCCACTCCTATTCTTTGAAATGAGGATGGATTTTTGTCTTTTTTCATATTTCAATTTCACTGTTTCTTGGTGAGCATAACAACAACACGACAGCAACGGCTACCACTTATTGAGTACTTACATCTCACGATGTGCTAGCAGTTGTGCTAAGCACTTTACATAATGATCAAGTTTAATCCTCAGAATAATTTTATGAAGGAGTTATTTTTATACTAGCTCCACTCCCACATACCTCACGTGATGAATTAATAAGAATGTAAAGCTCAGGGTCACTGTTAGTAAGTGTGGGTTTGGGAATTTGGTATTCAAAGCCAAATACATATATTTAGAACTTCAAGTCCACGCTAACTAGCCATGCTGCCATACAGAATGGGAAAGGAGGGATGAAAAGGTTTTATAAGTCCTAAGTGTTCTTCAGACAAAGAGATTACTAATGGCTACTGGTGTCATGGTATTACAGAGAAAGAAAAACAGAAGGCAAGGAATGTAGGGAAAGAGAGAGAAAAGAAGGAAAAAGAAGGAAGAAAGGATGGAAGGAAGAAAACAAAGAAAGAAGTAAGGAAAGAAAGAATCAAGATACACTTAGCTACTGGTGGCTTAAATTGGATGGAGATCATTCCTAAATTTTGAGTAGCAAGGTGATCTAGGGCAAAGAGGATGTGGCTAAGCCAAGAGGACTGGGTTCTGGCTTCAATCTTTTTGCTAACCAGCTGTGTGATTTTAAGCACATTATTTACCCTACCTATCTCCATTTCTTTATCTATTGAACAGAATAATTACAATAATTTACCTAAATAACCTCAAAATAAAGTGATATGGTGAATGTAGAGGGCTTTGGGAAATTAAAACTGCTATTAAGTGGAATATGTTATTACTGAAGATTTTGCTTAAAACATCAGTTAAAATGCCTCCCTTTCTTTCCTTCTGTTTCCATAGCACACCATTCATGCCTTCTTCCTAATTAGCTGGGCAGAAATTTGTCTATCCTTCCAGAGACAGAAAACACCTTAATCATTTCTTTTCCCAAAAAATCATTTATTTGATCATTTATTTACTCATTCATTGAATTAATTAACCCATGCTGCCCAACTAAAACATGATTGATGCTTAACTTGACAGCTAAATTTTTGTCTAATATACTTTATGCTTTCAAGACCTCAGTTCTAATTCAAGAAATCCAACTTTCAAAAAATGTAAATCAATTGTACTATTAGCATAAGCAATATACAATTGGAAAGGTAAATGTACTAAAAATAAAATCAAATAACATATTGCCCAACTATTTTCACAATACCTGGCTTAAGGATTTGATAGCCTTCAGCTGAGTGCTGGCTGTCTATAGAAGAATTTGATCATTCTTAATCTTACGTACCTCTGTACCTCCTCTTTTACCCAAATGACTTTTAACCAAATGACTATCACTATCAGTGAGCAAACTGTCCCCATATTATCCCCACCACCCACTTGGACAATGGGCCTTCCTGCCAGGCTGTTGCTCTATGGGGTCTAGCTGGAGGTTACTGCAAATAACCAGATGGGGGCCAGCCCAACAACAAAGTGGTCACGTTCATCTGCTCCACTTTGGTGGTTTTGGATCCCGGGCGCGGACCTACGCACTCCTTATCAAGCCATGCTGTGGCAGGCATCCCACATACAAAGTGGAGGAAGATGGGCACGGATGTTAGCCCAGGGCCAATCTTTCTCAGCAAAATAAAGGAGGGTTGGCAAAGGATGTTAACTCAGGGCTAACCTTCCTCACAAAAAAAAAAAAAAAAACACATGTGATGAAATTGTTTTAGTTACCACCAATCTTAGGGCATTTTCATATCCAGTAGAGTTTCACAAAGGAGAAGTCTACAGAAATTACAAATGAAGTCAAGCAGACTCCGCACCCTGGAGAATGTCAGAGCTTACGGGGAATACCGGTAGAGACTTCCTCCTCTGCCCTGATTACATCAGCATCAGCTCTCCCTAGTCAAATACAGGAGTGTCCACAGGTTTAAGATGTAAGATTCCTTGAGACTATGCCACTGAAAGAGCGAGTCAGCCATTTGTCTCTCTTTTGCATCCTCCTGTTACAATACTGCTTAGAGACAAAAGTAGATCCAGGAGTTGCTTTGGGGGTGGGGACAAGGGTAGGAAAAGCAGTCGTACCCAGTCAGGCTCTTTTTGATTCGACTTCCTGTCCTAGGAACCAGTTCCCAGGCTGCAAGCGTCTCTCCTAATCTACACATCTAAGGTGCCTTCAGTAGGAAAAAAAAAAAAACTGACAGAGTGACAGATGAAATCTACCCCAGTACTGCCAGAGAATAACTTTCCCCAGAATGCAGTCTAGGAGGTGTGTACAGAGGGGTCTTGACAGACAGGTTGCCACATGGCAGTACACAGAAAACCACATCTCATACAGACCTTTTAAAAGATCTTTTAGAATCTTTTGGGCACTTCACGATGTGCATTTTGGTATAATGAACATATATCAGCTGTACAGGTGTATTCGTACTTCTAGAAGACTACATGTACAAATTTTAGTGGACAGTGGACGAATTCAAGTCTAATATTTGAAAGAAGTAACCACGTCAATTTAGCGTAATCACTTTTCTGGGTTAAGCAGTCACAGTTCTGGCAGTAACATGTGACATGCCTTCAAATTTGTGACATGCCCCTCACCAATTTTTTAACTTTTTCTGAACCCATTTCAGTTTGTTGGTGTCCTTCCCCAAGGATGTGGCCCAGAACTGAACACAGCATTCAGACATGCTCAGATCACTAATAATTGGAAAGAAGCAATCACGTTTTACTAATGTGGAAGTAATTCCAAGTTCAGCCTAACAAAGATGACAGATCAAGTCCACCACTATTTTGGGACTAAGTATAGCCATTTTAAATAGCTTACGTGTAATTCAGCTGGTATTTTTATAAGTTTTAATTTCAAGCTGGGGGCCTAGGTTGTGAGAAACACCTTCTCATATATATCTAGCATCTACTGAATCCTAATAATGATACGCAAAACAAGGCCTAGCACCTTGCCACTCAATTTGCTATTAACCAACTGGATTCCATTGTTTATCACCACTATTCAGAGTAAGTATTGGATTAAGGCTGATGGTTATCAAAATGGGAACCTATCTTGGGAAGAGGATACTTGGATGTTGGTTAACGAAGGAAATTGCTGGTAATGATAGAGATGGATAGGTTACTAGATCATCATGGAACATGATGACATCACTACTTACCAGCACTTACCAAAAAGAACACCAATTTACCAAGTCATTAGACATACATCCACTTATCCAGCCATTCATCCATTTCCTATCTCATTTCACAAAGGACTTAAGGCACTTAGAAGAATGAATAATATAAATAAATTCCAAACATGAGAATAAAGAGCCAAGACAATGGCATTTAGAATAGGAGCTAAGGACGAAAAGGCATACAGAGGCAATCTAAACCTACATAGTTAAAATGTTTAACTGAAAATTTGCCCCTGGGTTTCATGCCAGCTAAAACAAAAATGGGAACATTTTCAGTTATATGATTCACATAGTCTTTAAAGAGAAAATACACCAAATTATTAAAGGAAGACATGGAATACTCTATATGGCAGATGAAACAACATAAGGATAGTGAATTTCCCTTTATAACTCTGGCTCAGAAACTAAGCAAAAGCCAATTCAGTGTGAAATCAATCTCTATTTCCTCCATATGATTTCCCTAAAATAAGTCATTCTCTTTTTCTTATAGCAGTTAGTCATCAATCAACATCTCTCAAGAATCCTTGAGTCATAGACTCTTAGCATTGAAAGAGACATTAAACTTAATCTATTTCAACCTCCCATTCAAAACTAGAATATTATACACCATCCCAAAGATATTCCTACAGTGGTAACCACTGCTTGAAAGCATTCAATAGCAAGAAGCCTACTACATTCTCAAGGCAGTCTGCTCCATTTTCATAGTTCTTGTTAATACCAAACTCATCCTTATAGTGACATTCAACAGTTGGCCATAGTTTTACTGCCCAAAGAGCAACAAAACCTAAATTGGCTTTTTTATATTTAAATACCACTAACATGTCTAAATAAGTCACCTCAATATTATATCCCTAGCATAGATGCTGCCATGTTTTAAACTGACCCATTGTTTATGAGAATAGTCAGAGCAGTGTTCCAAACAGTGGGAGGCACACACATAGAAATAAAACTGTAAAAAACTTATCACTACCTCTGGCAGAAATCATTAAGGATACTACATTTGCCCTAGATGGAACATAGATCCATCTCACTTGTTGACACGAATAGTGATATACAATTGCATTGCTCTAAATTTCTTGTGGGCTAGTCACAGTGGCATCTGTGTCATTGCTTCTTTTGTACTTGGATCAAACAGGCAAGGTAGAACAGGCTATACCTTGCATTAAGCAAAAGGCTACTTAGATCTATAAGGTTGATACCCATAGCCTCTGGAATTGTTCTCTTGACAGTTGGGATTCTTGGGTCCAAAGCATCTTGCAGGAAATATTAGTGGCTGTTTTTGTCACAGTAACATTGGTCCATTGCATTCTATTCAGAGTTTTAAATGCTTCTGCACAGATACTGTCTCACCAAATGATCACCATGATGATATTATAACAAAAAGGTCAAGAAGATCTCACAATACAGCTGACAATGGTGATAATCCTTGAGAAGTGAATATCTGGAATTCTAGCCTTCTCTGAATTGGTCAAACTCTCACAGGCAAAAGAATGACCAAAACAGAGGGCTGAGAGACTGAATGTATAAATAGACAATGGGCAGACCATATATGAAAATAGAACTCTGATCCACATAAGAAGCCCAGAAAAGCAAACCATAATCTCTGCACTAATCAGCCAGAATGGTCAGGACTGGGTCAACGATGGCCAGCTTCCCAATTGTTGCCCCTCTCTCCCCTCCAACTCAGGACAAAGTAGAGAAAGCCAAATATTCTCCCAAACCAATCAAATATATTACCCCATTTCTATCTATCCACTTTCTTTGTGCCAACAACATCTAACCTGAAGCCCTCCCCTTTTCTCACTATAAAGTTTTCCAACTATCTGACAGCCTCTGTGTCTCAGCCAAATACAAGTGATGGTAGCTGATTCTCTTGCTATGGCAAGCTCTGAATAAATATGCTCTCTATACTCATTTGGGTATTCTTCATTTATTTCCACAAAACGTAAATAGTGCAAGAGTCCATTGTAAGTATCATGTTGAGTTCTATTACGTACTATATTTAGGAACTGTATGCTTAGGAGTTTAACTGCTTTATAGCAAGAGATAATTCTTATACTTACATCAACACTGGTAAACTGATTCTAGGGTTGGGAGGTGACGAGAAAAGCTGTGATTTGTAGCATTTTCCAATTCCTATGATGTAAATGCTCTTGCTATGGTCAATTTCAAGCTACCACTGGTTTAACAACTAACTTGTAAAATTCCTGAATATTTAATGGTCAGTTCTATCAAGCTGATATGAGTGACTCCAGCACATCATTGTATCTCTATTTTTTCCTGCTGTATCTAACACTGTGCCTAACACAGAGTAAATGCTCAAAAACTGATAGAAAATGGTGGTTATATAGATACAGATAGTTAATAGAGATATAGATACAGATAGATAGATGATGGATGGATGGATGGACAGACAGATAAACATGTGATAGATAGATCCATCTTGTTTTGGAAAACGGGAACAACTTGTCTAAATCATTCATTCAATATAAATTAATTGAATATCTACTATGTGTTTGTTCTTGTTTTAGATGCACAATATATTAGTGAACCAAACAGACAAAGGTCTTTACTCTTGAGAAGATTAAATTTTATCAGGAGTACAGACAAAAAAATAGTAAATATAAAAAATAAGTAAATTTATAATATTCGAAGGTGATGAGTGATATGAAAAAAAAAAAAAAAGGAGATCTGGATAAAAGGAACTGGGAACTATGAGGCTGAGAAGGTAGGCATTTACAGATTTCAACAGGGTGGTCAAGGCAGTCCGCATTGGGAAGATGAGAGTTGAGTGATGACTTGAAGGTGTTAGTTAGCCATGTAGATCTCTGGGAAAAGTAGGAATGGTTAGGGCAAAGCCCTAAGGTGGGAGTGCATGAGAAATTTCCAAGGAACTATAAGGAACCTACAGTGTTTACAGCAGTGAATGAAGAGGAGACGCACCAGTGAGCAGGTCACGTAGGGGATTGTAAACTGTTGTAAGTACTTTGGGTTTTCTTCTGAGTAAATTGGGGAAACATTGCAGGGTTTTGAGTAGAGGAATGACATAACTGAACTGTGGTTTTAAAAGGATCATACTATGAATATTTTGAGAATAGCTTCAAAGTTAGGAGATTTTGCAGTAATCCAGGAAAGAAATGACGGTGGCTCAGACTCTGACAGTGGTGGGAGAAATGGGAGGTGGGAGGGGTGGTAATAGTTAATAATGAAAAATGATAAGATTTGGGATTTATTATGAAAGTAAAGATTTGGGGGAGCAGGTTTTGGAGAACTCGGTGTGGAACATCAAGAGTTTAAGATGTCTGGGAGACTTCAGAGTCTGGAGTTAGAAAAGAGCTCTGAGCTGAACATATAAATGTGGAATTATCAGCATATAAATGGCAATTAAAGTTATGAAACTGGATGAGATTATTAAGGGATTGAGAGGGTAGAGAGAAGACAGGATGACTAAGAACAGAGTCTTGGGTCATTTCAACATTAAAAGTTCACGCACAGGAGGTGATATCAGCAAAAGGTATCAACAAGTAATAACCAGAAAGGAAAGGGAAAACCAGGATAGGGTAGCGTCCTGAAAGCGAAGTGAAGAAAGCATATTGCGAAGGAGAGAGTAATCAATTTAGTCAAATATTGTTGATGGGTCGAGTGATAGAGAGACTAAGAATTGACCACTGGATTTAGCAATGTGGAGATAATTAATGAGCTTGACATTAGCAATGTCATTGGAGTAAAAAAGGCCTCAGTAGTGTGGGTTTAAAGAAAATGAATGTGAGTATATAAGTGGAGAAATCAGGTAAATAAATTGCCATACATGCATGAAATGTTCTACAGTCCTCATGTGTATTTATTGATGTAGCAATATGTTCTAATATATTGTTGAGTTTTAGAAATTAAATCTTACTTTGTTATGCTTCTGATAATGAAGGAGCAATGTGCATATACTAACCTGATCCCAGATTACAAATTTCAATATTGGACAAAATTAAAAATATATATATTTGAAGGTACTGGAAAGTGACCAAAGCCTTATTTCATTATAAAAAAGCATTCCCACAAAGAAAATACCAGGCCTAGATGATTTCACTGGTGAATTCTATCAAATATTTGAGGAATTAATAATACCAATTATTCTCCAAGCTATTTAATGAAATATAGGAGGAAAGAACATTTTCTGCTACCAACATTACCCTGTTTGCAAAACTTAAAAGACAACACAAGAAATAAAATTTTAAAAATATATATACTTCAAAGCATAAACGCACAAATCTTTAACAAAATACTTGCAAAATGACTCTAGAAGCACATAAAAATAGAATAAATCATGAACAAATATGGTTTATACCAGGAATGCAAGGTTGGTTTATCACAGAAAAATTAATCAATGTCACATAAGATGAAGAATCTCAAAAGCATCATACTGAGCAAAAGAAGCAGAAACAGAAGCACATATTTTATCATTCCATTTATATAAAATTCTAGAAATGGAAAATATAAACTGCAGTAACAAAAAAGAGATCAGTGGTTGCCTAGAGCTGATCTCTGTAGCAGAGGATTAACTATAAGCAGTATGAGGGAACTTTTGGGGATGTTGCAAATATGCTATATCTTGATTGTGGTTGGTGGTTTAAGCAGTATATAATTTGACAAAACTCATCAAACAGTACAGGTAAAACCGTGCATTCTATTGTGTAAATTAAACATTAATAAAGTCGATTTAAAAATTAGTCAATGCAATTCATCTATTAACTGAATAATACAGAAATTTCCTCAATTATCTCATCAGGTTTCTCATTTTCTCACTGTTGAGAAATACAGTTAAAAATAAGAAAAAGCGGGCCGGCCCCGTGGCTTAGTGGTTAAGTGTGCGCGCTCTGCTGCTGGCAGCCCAGGTTCGGAGCCTGGGCGCGCACCGACGCACCACTTCTCCGGCCATGCTGAGGTCGTGTCCCACATACAGCAACTAGAAGGATGTGCAGCTATGACATACAACTATCTACTGGGGCTTTGGGGGGAAAAAATAAATAAATAAATAAATAAATAAATAAATAAATAAAAATTAATAAAAAATAAGAAAAAGAAGATTAGAATGTACCATTTAGCGTTGAATTGGAGGTTTCCAAATGCCCTCATGGTTATGTATATGCTGTATATATTTCCTATCTCCTACTGATGAGACACATCAGTAGCAATGAGCACACCTAGTCCACAGACCTTGGCTTCTAAATACTTTTCTTTGATAAAAATAGCCAACATTCCTTGGAGGAAAAGCAGATTATATAACTAGGATGGAGAAAGTACAAAATTAGCAAGAAATATTTTGTGGTGCCAAAAACTAAAAAAGTGCTCACAGAATAATAAGGACAAGTCAGAAGAAAAAGGAAAGTAATGTGAAGGGGCTCCCTCTGACTTCATCCGGGGAAATTTGAGCAGTAAAATAAATGACACTGATGGCTTATAACTCATTAATAATCCATGAATCCATACTGATTAGATAATAGATGATGATAGACGATAGCTAGATAGATAAAAAGATGGGAAGACCAAGTTCCTTCTTGTCATAGAAAGCTAATTAGTAGATCTGAAGTAATTATGAAATGAGAAAATCCTAAGTAAGTGTTAAACTAGTGGTTTCATGAGAAATGTCCTGTTTGAGGACATTTACATGGTCCCAAAATATTTGCCCAAAGGAAAATTATTCATTACAATGGGGAAAATAGTAACTTTACAGTGGAGAAAGCTGAAAGAAAACATCTTAACCAAGTGATCAAATTTAACATCATTGATATTGAGACAAGCAACGCTGTGTACCTCCTGATTATAACATGCATTGAGGACACAACATCATTTTTGTGACCTACCTGCCAAAGATGCATCAAGTGAATCTAACAATGAGGAAGCAATCAGACAGATCCAAACTGAGGGACATTTTCTTTTAAAATATCAAAGTTAAGAGATAAAGGATAAGAAACTGCTCCAGAGTAAAGTAAACTAAAGAGACTTACAACTAAATGTGTGACCCTGGACTGGATCCAAGACAAGGAAAAAATACCTATAAAATACATTATTAGGATAATTGATGAAATTTGAATATGAACTCCAGGTTAAATAACAGTATTGCATCAATGCATATTGTCTGATTTGATAAGAGAATATTTTACTGTAGATATATAAGAAAATGTCCTTGTTTTTTAGAAAATACACACTAAAAGGGCATGAATGTCTACAAATTACTCTCTAATGATTCAAAAAAATATGTGGACAGATAGAGGATAGATTATATAGATATAGAGGTAGATTAATAGATGATAGAAAGGAAGGAAGAAAGGAAGGAGTGAGGGAAGGAAGGGAAGAAGGGGGAGAATTATAAAGCAAATGAGGCAAAATGCCAACTAATGGAGAATCTAGGTGATCAGTACTTTACACTATTTTTGTAAAATTTCTGTAAGTTTGAAATAATTTCAAAATAAAAAGATACCCAAAAACAATAGATTTCAAAACAACATTTATAAGCTATTCACATTTTTAAAAAATATTTATCTATATGTGCCTATGCACATAGCATACATATATATACATAAAGAAGATTCTGGAAAGATATACATGAAAATGGTAAAAGTGGATGGGGGATGTTTAATATTTTTTATATCTTTTCCCAATCAGTATTTTCTCAGTGAACATTGATAACATATTATTTGCAATCAAAAGAGTAACAAAAGTTTAATGAAAAGCAAAGGACACTTGTTCAGCTTTTTCTAGGGAGAGTCACTCTCAACAAATATGGATCTTTGTTCAGTCATTGCTGCCTCCTCATAGGGTCAGGTTGGATGCCTGCCTGAGAGGGAGACCTAAAAACAAAGCTTACTTGGACTGCAAGCAGAAGACACCAGGAGTCCAGCTCCGCTTTGGAGGGAGGTGAGCCTGCCATGCTCCCTCTCGGAGGGCGTGACACACACACTCCAGGGGCTAGATTTGATCAGGGTGTGGTTGCCGTGGTGCCTGACCCCAGGCAAATGAGTTCTATGTGTATGTGTGCTTCAGCCTTGTTACAAGTGTTGGGAAGCCAAATCCAACAGATCCCGGGGCTCACTCCCTGCAGTAACTCCTCCATGCAAGGCCCAGAAGGCAGGCTTGTCCTCAGTCGCCACTGCTGTCAATTTCCTTCCACCAGAACACATCCCATTGTTTGGGCCGGCAGGATTCCTATTGGCTGAATCTTCTCCAGATAGTGATAACTGGAGGAGACCAGTTGTGTCAGGCATCTTTGATAACATCTTAAGAGACCGCGGCCACCAAAGCTTAGATTCTTTACTCACCTTCACTGAAGAGATTATATTCCCTGTCAATAGAGCAGTCAACTCAGGCTCACTCTGATTTCAAATATCACAATGTTCTATAAATGATGGTGTAATGCAGACTTTTTAAATTCTCTTCATGAACTTTATTCTTATCCCTAAATGTAATTTGCCAATTATGCAATTAATCTTAAACATTACTGATGCCTTTAAATGTGTTAATATTTAGAATCATTGACAATAGTGCCCAGCATATATATGTTAGTTATTAGTAATACTTTCCATATAAATACATTTACATACTAGTTATTTGTTTCAGAAAAAGAAAGGTGTCTAAAGATAACTCTGGCTTTCTAGTGAGTCCTTACGGCCTGTAGAAGAGTTGAAAGCTTTCTACTGAGGTTTGAGTCTCATCTCATGATTTTTATCCTAACAATCCCCACTTTGGGAGGTAACCCAGCCCAACTACTGCTGGGTGATCACTATACAGGTCCCCACGGCAGCATCTTCCCTGTTCTTGGTCACCTTCTGAGGCTGTCCAAAAGTACTGACTTTGCTCAGTGTGCCCATATCTCTTTCTGATCCAAACTCTTTTTCAGAGTTCTGAGTTTCCCTGAATTGCTGGACTTTCAAGAAAATCTTCAGGAAAGGCATAGCATATCTGTTGGAGGAAAGGGTATACCGCTGTCACTGCCCTAAATCTCTCCACTACCAACTGAACAACATTTCCAGGAGTTTACTCTGCCCTACTCAATCTCTATGCCTTTGCTTATGCTGTTGCTTCTTCCTGGAAAGCCCTCCCCCCAACTTCTGCCTATAAAATTAGGCCCATTTCCCTGAACCCTAGTTAATACCACCCCCTCCACGAAGCCTTCTTTGATATCCCCTTCCAAGCAATCAAACGTAATACCTTCCTTCTCTGAATAAGTATGCTACCCTATGTGTGACTCTGATTACGTCTACCTCACTGTGCCCTTGCTTAGTACAAGTCCTTGTGGCTCTTACAAAGGAGGCAAAGAGCACAGAGGTAAGAGCAAAGACTGAGAGCTGTCCAACTGAGTTTGAATCCTAGATTCATTTCTATGTGACTGTTGACAAATGATTCAACCTCTCTGTACTTCAGTTTCCTCATCTGTGAAAGAAACGATAAAAATAATACCCACTCATAAAGTGGCACTTAGGGTGAAGTAAGACCATGCTATAGCATGCTCCAAGAAGTGGTATGATATAGCAGTAAGGAGCAAAGACTCAAGGAATGAGTCTGGTTGGGTTCAAATCCCAGTTCTTTCAACTTTTTCTCTGTGTGACTTTGGACATGTTACCTAACCGCTCTCTGCTCTAATTTCCTTATCCTAAGAGGTAGGTGAAAAAATAGCAACCACCTTATAGGTTCATATTGACAGTTAATCTAACACATGCAAACATAAGAGCACATAGTAAGCTCAACAAGTATTATGATTTATTATGAGGTCAAGGCCAAGCTAGGTTTTAAGTTCATGGCAACCACTTAAATAGCATTTCTTATCATTCACATTCTTGAATGCCTACAGCATGACTCTTAGATGTTGCTTTGCTTGGATAGCTTTGAAGTACAGGGTTAGGAGAGAGAGAGACAGAGCGAGAGAGAAAGCAAAAGAGAGAGATTTAAGATCCCTTCCTCTTCTTTCTGATTCAATTTTGTCAAGAGTTCTCTCTCAGATGAGAATGTTCTTGCCTGTGAAGCTAGACTCAAATCCATTGGTTCTATTTGGCACATGGGGCATGCTATCTGGCAGCACGCCTGTGTGTCCAAATGGACACCGAGCATTACAAAAGGCCTTTCCATGGTAATGGCAGTGGAATGAGGAGCGTGGCTTGCTATTCTTAATCACCTTCTTCCTGCTCCACCCTCACAGTCATTCTAGAACTTCTGAGCTTCTATTTTTCACCAGTGTTCTGAATTTACTAATCATTCCTTTCCATCTACCCTCATGGATTTCACACCTAGCCTCCAGCTTTGTAAAACTTCAGCAACTAAGTGATGAAAGAATAAGCCTTATAATGGAAACATGTGCTCTTAGAAAATCAGTTCCTGGACTTCTTGAACCTTTTTCTCTTCTCGTTAGTTTATTTTACGTTTCAAAAGAGTGATGTGTGTATTTTCAGACTTGAAATCTATTGGTTTTTGCCTTCACTCCTATTTTATTCTTAGCTTTGCCCATTTTTCTCCAATCTTTCGACTCCCTCATACTCCAGCTTGCTTCCAATCTTGAAACTTTAGGGCATTAGTACAAGTAAAATTTCTAGTTCTGGTCTCCAAAGATTGTTTTTTTCTTAGAGAAAATAGTAGCCGATTTTGTTTACGTTCCCCGACTCATAACACCATGGTATTTCTTTTAAAACGTTGTCAAAACTGTTGCAATTTTTAAACTTCAGGAATCACAAAAGTCTAGGATTTGAAAGATCATATAGAGAGTAAGTCCATTTCTCTGGCTCAGGCATGTTTAAACACCTTTAGCGTTAGAGGATAACTGGGCATCATCCAATTCAATCCTCTGATTTTTCAGAGAGGGAAACCAAGACTCAAAGATGGGACCTGGGAAACTAAACATCTATAGGTAAGAAATGGTTCTCAATACTGGGTGGTTTTGACCCACAAGGAGACAACTGGCAATGTCTGTATACACTTTTAGTTGTCACTACACAGGAGGTGTTACTGGCATCTAGTGGATAAAGGCCAAGGATGCTGCTAAACATCCTACAATGCACAGGTGAGCCCCCTCAACAAAGAATTATCCAGCCCAAAATGTCAGTAGTACTGAGGCTGAGAAATTCCGATCTAGAGAGATCATCCTTGCTTCAGAAATCCTTTTAACATCTCATGCCAACATGTATGCATAATCATTGCATAAGAACCTCATAATCCAAATTAAACTCATATCTTCTGTCCTAGATAAGGAGAAGAAGTCTACTGGTTCCCATTTCACCACCTTCCTTGATATTCTCTTTAATGTTTCATGACGAAGACTACAAATAGTCTTATTTCTATGCTGATGTTGAGCCAGTGAGGAAGTACCTACATCAAGGAAATTTAGGGGAGAGAAAGATTTTATTTCTATGTTATATTTTGGAGTTGTTCATGAACAGCTGTACTCAGCCCATTCATAGGTGACTGAGGAGTGCCTGAGGAGTGTTAGGACACAAAAATTGATTTGTTATGGTAAGTGGCAATGACTGCCAGTGGTAAATGAGATTTCGAATGATAAAATGATGATCTGATTTGGAAGTCAACCTGATGGTTGTTTCAATGGCCTCTTTCAGGATGTCATTTCGCAAAACTAAAAAATAAATTGACAAACCCACGAATTCCTTTCTATGACTGAATGTGTATCTGAAAGAGAAATCTTCTAAGAAATGTTTCCACTAGATCTTGCCATTAGCTGATCTGAGGGGAAAAAGTCAGAAGGAATCTACCAAAATCAAGAGATGCCAGAATTTGAGAAAAATGTTTAAAATAAAAGTGGCCATTCCATTTCCATTCTGCCTTCCTTCCTATGCTGAGTTGCCCATTCATTCGGCTTAAATGTGCTACATATATGGTTAAACTAAAACACCCAAGTGAAAATGCAATTTCTCATATTGACCAAGAGCAAAGTGTCAAGGCCAAGCCAGGTTTTAAGTTGGTGTATGATATTTTGTAATGTTAAGTTCCATAATGTTTTTTAAATACACTTTGACCTAGCAATGCCCCTTTGGAACTCTAACCTATTAGTTGAAAACACTGGTGGTGGGTGGGGAAAAGTTTATACATGAAGATCTTCTTCCTAGAGTTGTATAAAACAGCCAAAAGTTTGGAAGCAACCTAAATGTCTAACAATTTTAAGTAAATAGTACTATAATAAATGTAACGTTGGAAAAAAAATGTAATTGTTAGAAGGATGAACTCTTGAGAGAAATGTGGGAAATTCTTATGAAACAATGTTAATTAAAAAATGAGTAATCCACAAATACATGTATTGATTGATGACAAGTCTGTAAAAGACATGCATATGATCAAAGCCTGGAAAGAAACATCAAAGTGACAAAAGCAATGGTAGACATAGTTCTTTCATTTATGGGCCATATTGATGTTTAAATATTTTTCCCTGAACTTTAATACAGTTAGAAAAAAAAATATATATATATATATACACATATATATATATATATGTATGTATGTATGTATCAGAGCCTCTTTCTTCAGTCAAAATAATACCAAACATACAGATTTACATTAGGAAGTTAATAGCAATAAGGAACCTTATTATAAGAATTTTGGAGTGCATAGAAGAATAAGAATCAGAATTTAAATTAGGCTGCAACAAGGATAAGGTCAGGTGTGTTGAAGCAGTAATGAGTGCATGTTGCAAGGCCCTCATAAGGTTAATGCAGCAGTTTCACATTCTCTTCCATTAGTGGTCTATCACAGAATCAAGAATTTCTCAGAACTGGCCATATGGTTTATCGATCAAACCAAACTCTGCTTCTTAGTTTCTTCTGTAACATGCAAAAAAGTAGTTAGTTTCCCTGCCTATGCGTCACTTCCTGATGCATATGATCATCTCTTCTCTCGCACACATGCCCACAAGATGATTTCCCTTCTTACATTTCCTATCTTGTATCCAGTCCAGAAACGTGGGAGTCATCCTACACTTTTCCCTCTTCTTCATCCCTCACTACCTCATCCAGCCCACTATCAGCTCTGGTCAATTCCACCTCCTGAATATCTCTTGAATTTGTCTCTCTTGTTTCCTTCCAAAGCCTCTGTCCTCCTTCCAACCACGGACTATTACAATAGCCTTCTAATTGGCCTCCCTGTCCCCAGCCCCATTCAGCACACAGCTGTTAAAAGACAGATATGATCCCATTACTTCTTTCCTTAAATCGTATTGATGGACACCTATTATCTTTGAAAATAAACTCCATCCTCCTTAGGATGGCTCAAAAGCCTCTTTTTCCCTGACCATTGCAGACTTCTACTACAATTCTCCCTGAAGTGCACCAAAATCGAGTCATATTACTGAATGGAACACATTTTTCTCAGCACAATTAGAGTCGGAGAAAGCAGAAATATCAGCTTTCTCATTTTAAGCATTATGATAATTTTAATGTAATCTAATTTCACATTTTTAACAGTCCTAGTTCACATTTCAATCATATTATATTACCAGTAAGTAAAATCCCTAAATATTTTTTATAAACTTTCCTGTACTTGAGTGACTTCTTTCTGTTTTAACCAAATGCTGAATTTCCCAATTATCCATATTAAGTTCTTATTTGATATTTTGCCCAGGATTCCATTTTGCTAAGATTTTTTTAGACACAGATTTTGCCATGTAACACAACTGCTTGTCCCAGCTTTGCGACACCTGAAATTTCATCAGCATGAAGTAATGTGGTGTAATCAAGGAACATAGAATTTAGCATGTTCTAATTCTAGTCCCACCACTGATAAGTTGTCACGGATTTGGAATACCAGTTAAATTTTCTCAAACTCAGTTTTCACATCAGTAGGCTGAGTACAACATATATAAGGGAGATGATAGGATGATGATAATGATGGTGAAGATGAGGATTAGCTAGTATTTTGTGTCAGACACTATACTAAGTGCTTTACATACAAATATGCTGAAGAAGGTACAATAATTATTCTTATTTTTCTGATGACTACACTAAAGTTATAAAGAATACATAATTTATCCAAAATACAGTCAATGAATGATGGAGCCAGTGTACAGAAATGCTAAAGGCCATGTAAATATATGATGTTCATTCTTCTGTCTGAGTCATCCATTGTTCAAACAGACAATTGTTTATTTCATTGATCCTCTACTAATGGGAATTAAGGTTGTTTCCACTTTTTCACCATTAACAAGCAATGACATCCTTGTACATGTATCTTTGTGTACTTCTGGAATTAAATTTCTAGAAGTAGAACTTTAGGATCAAAGGTTATGAATATTTTAGTTGAACATTGTCCATTTGTGCTGTAACTTTCATAATTAAAAATATTAAAAAAATTTCTTGGGAATTGTAGAGGACATATCTTAGGTGCCTCCCCGAGGTGACATCAGCTCCTGGACCCCCAGTGGCAAGCTTTGCCTTAGGTGCCACCAGTTCTGCATGGGCCCTCCCAGTTCCAAACCCTGGGGTTAACCAGTTGCATTCTTAAGAGGACTTTCTTCATTGCCACTACCATATAGCCAGGCCAACCAGCCTCCCACCCTGAGCTTCTGGCTTCTCCCACCATTTCTAGACTTGGATGAGTGGCTGTAGAAGGGGCCAGATGGTGCAATCTGGACACGTGAGTTTAATTCTTTGGGAACACACTCTGACTAATGGGAAACAGGAAGGAGGGCTGTGTGCAGCAGGCAGATAAGTCTGTCCTTCTTTCTTCTCAACAACTCCTCCGGGAAATTGTTCCACATAGAGGCTATCCAGACACATCCCACATAGCTGACCAAACCTACCTGACTGTTTGACCAGCGCAATAATGCAACACTTTGCATTACTTTTCATCTCACCTCTGGCTCACTTTCCCTATCTCTCACTTGCATTTTCTCTCACACTTGGTCTATGGTGGTTTTCTGGCTCACCAGAGATAATAAAGTTTATGAAAGTGTTTTATAAATTATAAATCACTACGCAAAAGCAAAGTGTTTTTATTACTGTGGTTTTTGTTGTTTTCAGGAATACTTAGGGGTATATAGCCAGAAATTCATTTCATAAAATAATCAAGGTTACTCTATTTGCAGTTTATTACTCATTATCAGTCTAAGAAGGATTTTGAAACATTTTTGATCTTTCCAATTCCATGTTTGCCTTCAGGGAGGTGTAGTTAACTGCAAGCTCCATGGAAACACCAGCAGTAGATTTCAGTGTGTTCCTAAGGAGGCCATGCTGTACTTATAAGGAGTAGGATAATGTACTTGAGTACCCCGGTGTACTCAGATTCAGCATAGTGCACACCCTGGCGTGGAATTGCGTGGTGCGATTTAGAAATATGAAATGAGACCAGAAGTAGCATGAGAGGAAACTAGGATGAAAGAAAAACCAAGAACGCCCTGACTCTACCCTACTTTCAAACAATTACCTTCTGCTTTACCAGATAAGTCACCTCCCCCAATTTCACAAAAAAAATAACTTGTGCATAATTCATATTCAACTCAACCAACATTTAGCAAAGGCCTAAATTATCTCCTTCTGTGTTCTCTTATAACACCCAGTTGTTTTCATATTACTCTCTGCTGTTATTGCTGACTTAATTAACTGCCTTCCTGGCTGGACTATAAACTCTCGGAAAGTAAGAAGCTGTCATTTCCATTCTCTGTCATATTCTTGGCACCTCACATACTGTCTGGATTTTTTTAAAATGTTTATTGAATGATGAATGAAAGAAAGAATGAATGAATGAAGAATGATGACGAATGGACTATATATCTGGCCTTCACTAAGTGTTTTTAGTTTTCTATATCTGTCTCCAGTCATAAACTTCAGCTTCAAACAAAGTAGATACCCAATAAATACGTTAACTAATTAAGGAAACAATTATAAATTTATATAAAAATGTCTAATGCTTACCTTCTAACAACAGGGTTCAAAGTATTTTAAAATGTTCTCTTATTTACGTTCAGGGAACACAGGCATATAAAGAGAAGTATTGCTTAGCTCTTTTTGTTTGTTTTCTGGTTTTTTTGTTTTTGTTTTTGTGAGGAAGATTGGTCCTGAGCTAACATCTGTTGCCAGTCTTCCCCTTTTTGCTTGAGGAAGAGTGGCCCTGAGCTAACATCTGTGCTCATCTTCCTCTATTTTGTATGTGGGATGCCGCCACAGCACGGCTGACAAGTGGTGTGGGTCCACGCCTGGGATCTGAACCTGCAAACCCCAGGCTGCTGAAATGGAGCATGCAAAATTAACCACTATGCCACAGGGCCAGCCCCTTACTTTTAAAAATAGAAATGTTCAAGTCCACTCCATTGGAGTGAAGACATGGTAGAGAATATTGAAAAATTAGCTGGAAGAACTATCACCTGCCCCTCATAGTAAGGGAGGGCCCTGTGGTCTGGGGCCCACTCCATTTCATAGAGAGAGAATACCCTGTGGCTAAGTCTTTCACAGCCTGGACTCTGCCTTTCTCAGCACATTTGTGAGGAGATGCTACTCCAAGGAACTCAGTCATGCACCAAGAAGCAAAGAAATGCATTTCAGGTTTGGCCAGTCCTTTTTCCCTACGCTACAAGCTAAATAAAACCCCTGATTAAATCAATCCTTCCTCTGATTTTATATCTGATCCTTTAGGGTATCTGGCTTATTGCATTTACATTGATCACGTGGGGAGAGTAAGATTTACAGAGATAAACCATCCTTTCTTCTTCTTGGTCCTTTGAAACCAAATTATTTTTAAAGGATTATCCCGCATGCCAGGTTCTGGCCTTATTTTTGATACAGTGAACCATTTTCTACAACGGGCATTTAAAATTCATAGCTCCCAGGGCTTTAGTAATCCCAGGAAAGGCCCTTGCTGGCAACCTTATTAGCATCTCTGCCTCTTGATTTTTATTTAATTCCTTTTAATATTCTATCCTATTGCTGACAGACATATGGATTTAAGGGCTACAGAATGAGGGCAATATTTCACTACGTCATTAAGCTTGCAGTGAGTTAATAAACGGCCCATAATGTGCTTTGAGATCACATGCAAAGAAGTTAAAAAAAAATAAAAAAGAACACCAAGGCAACTCTTATTGAATCACAGTTTCTAAGAAAGGAAAAGGCATTGACACAAATGGTTCAAATAGTGGTTCACATTAAAATGATAGATTAATATCTGGATTTCATATTTGTATCTACAAAGGGATGAAGTGGCATTCCAATGACAAAACAGGCATTTGGAAAGTTGTTCTTTTCTTTTCTAAGTCCTAGAGAGGGTAAGGTTGTTGGAGTATATGGGGTGGAGGAGAAAAAGAAACACAAACACATCTAGCATTAAAATGTTGGCACAGTTCAACAAAATGTCTCATATTGGGTATTACTTTCAACTTTTAAATCACATTCACATACGGCATCTCATTCTAGCTCACAAAAATTCTGAGAACAATGTCCTTGCCCTAACAGAAAAGTAAGAGCCCCCCAATTTGCCTATCTTGACTCCTGATCCTTTTTCACCTCCCTGCCGACCCAGGGTGCTCTAAACCAATGCTTCTCAAACTTTCCTGGGAACACGGATCACCTGGGGATCTCGTTCAAACACAGATCTTGATGCAGTAGGTGGGGCCTGAGATTCTGCATTTCTAGTAAGTGCCAGCGAAGCTGATGCTGCTGTTGCTCAGTCTAAACAACCACATGCGAGAAGCAGCAGCCTGAAAAGATTAGCATCGTCCGTAATCACAGATTTACACTCAAGTTACTCCAATACACATTTAATGAGATGCATCATTGTTCTTGTGCTAATTGATAAGTAGGCAGAAATAGTCAGCGATTTACAGACTCCCTTTGATTTTCACAAAGTCAGGCCAAGCACTTCTAGAGCTGATTTAAGAGCAGAAGTGAGGATGCTGTGAAGGGCCCTCTGGAGATCTTGGATTCAATAAACTAAGGCATGAGCACTTAATCTTTTTGGGGGTCTCCCACTCTTTTAAGACTATCTTAAGAACTATAGAACCTTTCCCCAGAAAAATGTACACATAGGCAAACAAACAGTTCTGTATATAATTGTATCTGTTCTTAGACTCTTTTGTTCTACAGGCAATTTAAGAAATCTTGACCTGGGGATGTCCCAGGAGCTAGAAAACAAACAAACAAAAACAAAAACATCTTTAAATTCTCACTGAGATATTAGATAGTTTTTAAATACAACACTTGTGGGAGAAGTAAGCCAATTACCTAAAAGCACAGATGAAACACACATGCAGACAAAAATGAGGGGTCAGGGGAGGCAGGGAATTTGAGACTTTATGACAAAAGCCAGGGAAAATTCTCTATAGCCCAAAGCAGATCAGGAGCAAGAGAACAAAAACAGAGACTACAAAAACTAGTTTCAAAACCATCTTGTCTTGTAAATCTGGGTATCCTGCCTCATCGCTCAGTGACTGGCCTCTGGGCTCTGAATCTTCAGGGGCAATGGATAAAATGTAGATTCCTAGGCCATACCCCAGATCACTTGGAGACATGGTTCAGAAATCTGCATCACATAAGATCTCTAGGTAATTCTTATGCACATTGAGTTTTGGGAATACTATTCCTCAGATGGCATTAATGAAATTAAGATACCCCTCACTCCCATTCAAAACTCAGAGAGAGTTATATGCCAAGACGAGGCTGCCCGTAGAACAAGGAAATGACTTCCAAGAGAACAGTGATCCTAAATATACTCTTGAATCATGCTCCTGATTAGCATAGGCTTTTAAATTCAGCAGTCTTTGGAGGAATTTAAATCTGTTTCCTGTCCTGCCCTCCACTCCTCATGCCTTCCTTACTCTTCTCCTAGAAAGATGCTCATAAATTCCCTTTCCCTTTCCTAGGACCTCACATACGATTTGGCTCTAATAAAGATTAGACCGTATGGGAAGTTTGATAGAATAAAGGGCAGATAATGGAGGAAATGTCTAGATAATACTTACAGAAGTTGCTTTGTATGGCTAATTCTATAAATATAGGTATATGGATATCAGTCTCTATAAAAGCCAAAAATCTATGGTTCTCAACCCTGGCTTCACATTAAAGTTAATAAAATCACAGAGACCTAATCTCCAACCCCAACGGTTCTAATTAAGAAGGTCTGAATAAGACAATTTTGGATAAGGGTTGAAGTCTAAGTGTCATCATTTAAAATAAAAAAAGAAAACCAGCATTGAAAATTCTTACATGCAACCAATAGTAATACAAATAATAAACGTGTATTGAGTGTTTGCTATGAAAATAGCGACAAATGTTTTACAGGCAGTACCTCATTCAGTCTTGACAATATCTCCATGAAGCAGGAACTGTGAGGGACACCATTTTTACAGGTAAAACTCATAGAGGTCAGGTAACTGTCTCAAGGTCACGACGGTTCAGTGCAGAGCTCTCCTTGGAACCCAATGTCTGACACAGGCACCCACACTAAACAACAAGCTATGTCTCCTGTACAAATCAATGATTGAGAACCACGGTACGTACGTATGTGTATATATGTGTGATACACACACACGCACATGTGTGTGTGGTAGAGAGAGAAAGAATGTGTGTGTATACCCAGGTGTACAGGTGAGTCTGCAGCTTAGGACATGTGGGGGAAGAGAGGTATCTGCAAACAAAGACTATGCAAGTCCAAAGATCTGTGTGAGAGCAATAGTTCTCTAACGGGAAGGGAAAGAAGTCACTAGGAAGTGAAATGAGTATAGGAAGCAGTGCAGGAGGGCATCTAATACAAAGGGGAAGTTGGTTGTTTTACTGAAGACTAGCTCTGCTCCCCCATTTCCCCTGCTGATAGAAAGCTGCCACTTCATAGGTGTTACATTCCTCCAATCCCTCCATGTTTACCCTGGAAAGGTAAAAAAAGAAAACAGGTCAAGATAGGATGCGGGTGGGGGGAGGGGGATGTGATGGATAGAACAAAGACTCCTGAGAACTAGCTAATTGGTGCTTAAAACAGAGTACTTTCTCCCTAGAAAAATGCACATACCCAGAATGCGCTGCTGCAGACTTTTAGGGGTTTCGCAATCACGCTGGGTTGCCCTTGTCTAGGTGATCCATAAGCGTCTTGCATACCCAGTAAAGGCAGCCTTTGTCAAGCATAATTTAGCACAGACCATGCCCATCTCTTAGTTCTAATTACGTCTTCCTATTATAAACAAGAAACCTGTTGCTGCAGATCTATGGCAGCCAAGAGCAGAAGCCAGTCTCCTATTTCCAAAGCCCAGAGCTCCCTTCACCAACGACATTCTGCTAGGCACAAAGCATGAGGGTAAAAGCAAAGATTCCAGTGCCCACCTGCCTGGGTTCAAATCCTGGTTCTAAAACTTACTAGCTGTGTGACCTTAAGCAAGTTATTTAACTTCTCTGACTAAGTGTCCCCATTTGTAAAATAAGGCGATGATGATGATAATAAAACCGACTTTGCCGTGCTTTGTCATGCAGTAGAAAAGATGGAGTAATTTAATACATGCCAAAAACTTAAGCACAGTAAATACCATAGACTTGTGCGTTATTATTGCTACTTAAAGGGCATTGTGTATTGTAATACTCGAGCAGCATTAATCAGCATTCATTATACGTAGCATGACTCCCAAACTTGTCTTCCAAGATCTTCTAAGAAAATCTAAAACTTCTCATTTTCTTGGTCATAAGGTAGAGAGAAAACAAGACCTATTATAATTTGTTTGGGGCTTCACAGCATGGCAATAGGAAGACAAAAATAAAATCCTCTTTTTGGTTCTTGAACCTGTGGATTCTGTACCTTCTTGCCTGACCCAAGTGTACTAGGTCACATAGTGCCTCCTCAAAATTTATGTCCTTCCCAGAACCTCAGAATATGACCTTATTTGGAAATAAGGTCTTCGAAGATGTAGTTGGTTAAGATGACATCATACTGGAGTAGGGTGGGCCCTAAATCCAATATGACTGGTGTCCTTATAAGAAGAAGAGAGGAGACACAGAGACAGAGGCATACAAGTAGAGAAGGCCATGTGACAATAAAGGAAGAGACTGGAGTGATGTCTCTATAAGCCAAGGAACGCCAAGGATTTCTGATAACACCAGAAGCTAGAAGAAAGGCATGGAACAGATTCTCTGCCTGGAGCCTTTAGAGAGAATGCAGAACTACCAACACTTTAATTTTGGACTTCTAGCCTCCAGAACTGTAAGAGAATAAATTTATGTAGCCATGGGAAACTAATACACCCAGCCTCCCTTCTGGACCACAGCAATAATAGAGCACTGGGGCAAGAGTCCCGGAACCAAGCTGCAGTCCCTAATTCTCCAGAGGGGCCTCACTCCCTGAATAACTGAGGCAAGCAGAATGTGAACGAGAGGTAGCTGGGAGCCTTGAAAGCCAAGTTCAGATGACTTAATTTTTTCTATGAAATTCAGCCCTATCAAACCATCTTCAATAGCTTATGTGCTAAGTTCCAACATTTATGTTTTCTAATCTAGCCCTTTTGGAAATACTATTAAATGTTGTTTTGCAGAAAGATTTTTAGAGAGTGATCCCCAGAACACCTGTGAGTGGTGAGGAAAGCAGAATTGGGCAGACAAGGAACTTGAATCGCAACACAACTGCAAACACAGGCCCCAGCTGATTCTACAGGGAGCTCTGGAGCTGGAATGGCCCTCTGGAGTTTTCCCAACTAAAGCTAGGAGGCCAGGCCTTTGTACCGCCACACAGACCAGCCATTGGATGCAAGCTGCTCGCATGGAGGAGCCAAAGCTTTGACTGCCAAAGTCAAGGCAGCTTCCGTCAGCTACAGACAATTTCTGGTGATGGACACAGCTGTGAGCAGCTGGGAAAATGAGTGCCTGCGTCCTGAAGAGGGGTCTAGAAAGTGCATCGCCACATCTCCCATGTGTACGAGTGGAAGTCTTTCTGTCTAATCATCATCTGCTGTTAGAATGTGGCCATGTGAGATTCCACACCTGGACTAGAATCGTCTTACTCTGGGAAAGAATCCACTAGATGCTCTCAAATCATGTATATAGTGACAAGTCTGCGAGGTCTCAGCATTGCATGCTTATGCATTTCCCTCTCTCATCCACACATTTTCCATTTCTACCCATTGCAACAACTCTTAAAATCTCCATTTTAGAATAGCTTCTAATCACATTTGGACCATCATGACTTCTTTTCCTTTTCTAGTTATCCATGGACAGAGAGGATAATCATCTGACTGCCTAGAAATCACCATTCATTCATTTGTTCACTTAATTTATTCATTCATTTGGCAATCATCACATATTTTTAATACCTACTTTATACTAAACTAGGTATTGAGTATAAAAAAGAATGAATGAGGACATTGTAAAATGCCTTACATGTCATACGACAAGTAGTTAGATTTTATCTAGATGTAATGAAGACACTTGAAAGGATTATGGGCAATACTGTGACTTGAATAGGTTTGGGTTATTGAAAGATCCCTCTGTTGTGGTGGGAAGGATGGATTGCTGAGGATCCACAATACAAGGGAGGTAGTTTGCAGGTAGGGAATTTAAACACCAGTTGAGTCACTCTTCAAACCTCAGCTGAGTCACCCATCTTCTGTCCTTCCTCTGACTAAGACCCACTCTGCCGTTCCACAAGTCAGCAGCGTTGCCAAGGAGTATGTCAACAGCCTGCTTGGGTGGGAGTACTCACAATATCCTCCTAAGCCACAAGAGCCCACGGGGCCTAGTCACATGCCTTTGTATGTGCAAATACACCATGCCTGTGACCCAAGGTCATAAGCACTTTGTGTGAAGCACACAGCTGTCCACACAGACTGGATGCCTCTAAAAAATGAGCCCCCAAAGGATGCTTCATTCAGTTTTGGCTTTTCCCCTCAATAGCCTCAATAGCTTTGGGGCAGTCCCTAATAGGTAAAGTAAATCCCTCAGTGGGTGGGACTTCCACATTAAATAACAAATTATGGATCTAAGTATATAACCTAGCAGCAGAGACTATATCCCAAAGAAACAAAAGCCCGAGAAAATTTTTTTTAAATTAGCCAACTATAGACTGGAAAATAGAAGAGAAAATATCATATTATTAATAATAATTTGAAAGTAATAGCTTATGTTCTTTAATGCAGTTCCAACATAAATGTCACCGTTAGAAATGATATTTCATTTCAATACTAACAAATCAGGTACTTAGTGTGCTGGGGGAGAAATGATTGGAACTACTTTAAAGCCACGTTAACCAGAGAAACTGCAAAAATATTTATATTCTTGTGAAGGAAGGAAGAAATGCCCCTCGTGGGTGTATTTAAGTATCTTCCATCTTTTGGATAAATGGTAATGCTAAACAAAAAATGGAAAGATGACCTTAGAATAATAACCTCAGGACCCAACTGGGATTCAGCTTCTCAATGTACAGAAATCATTTGCAATATGTTCAGAATGGAAATTTCTATACTGCTTTGTAGCTCATAGACTTCATTATATACCTCACACAAAAAATCACCAAAACACCCAACTCTGGGCTGGCTTCCTTCCCCTGGGGTAGGCCCCCCATATGTAAAATTACTTACCACCCTCTTGCTCACTGTCTGCAATTCTGCTCAGTTACTCAACAATGTATGTAAGGACAGAAAAACAAAGACAAGGAGAAAAACAATCCATTTGGAGAGGCGTTTCATATAGAGAATGGGATTGTTAAAGCAAAACCAGGTCTGGCACCATTACTCCTTTCCCTAGCCAGTCCTTCTCCATTCTTTCTTACAGAGACCTCATGCAAAGATCATGCAGAAAATTTCACGGGGCAAATGCTGGGCCGATATCTGAAAGCCATCCCATCAGGCAATCCTCTTTCATTCTTTGTCATTTTCAACAGGCACTGTGTATGTTGCATGGATGATGGAGAGTGGAACCTCCATCGAACCTACGAGTCATTTAGTTTCCAAACAACGGCTCCAAAGGACTTTGAGTTTCCAGTTGATTTATCGTGAATGGCATTGATACTTATGTGACCAGAAGCTGTTAAACCTGAATTGGTCCTTGGAGAAACAAAGTCAATGAAAGTCACCAATCCAATAAATCTGTGAAGGATGCATAGAGTTGTCTTTTAAACAAGTGACTGGCCCCCTTCCATCAAGAAGCATACAGCTAGAGAGGCACAAGTCTATATCTAAGGCCTTAGAGCTGCAATATTCTAAGTTTATTTTTTCTAATCCTATAGGTTTTGAATGCCAAGAGAGTGAACAGATTCTTGATGACACAACCTCCAAGTACATTCTCGTATGCATTCTCATATGCATTCTCTTTTGGTCTTCACAAAAATCTTCTGTAGTTGAGAGGAGGGGAATCCTTATTAAGATCTCCATTTAATATATAAAACATAGGGGTTCATAGAGGTAAATGGCTTGCAGCACCACTGTAGTTAATGGAAGAGTGAGGTCTTTTGCTGCCCAATCCTAAGCCCCTCCAACGATCTCACTCTTCTTCTTATTCTGCATCAACATTAATGTGGGTAAATAAGGATTAATTCAATCTTATAGTTTATTAATCCAATAATAGAACAATTATTTCAAGCAACTGTTTAGATTAACTGGCTATTTAACAGAATTAATGGGTCAAAATGGGTGGTTCAGTAGCCCTATGTTGAAAAACCTCTTGGGCCAGGTGGGAAGTGAGATAATGTTCATCACCTGTCAGTCCCTGTACTCCCTTTGATAGCTAACAGATTTCTACGAGCACAAGACTGTGTAGATGCCAAGTGCTTCCCGGCTGTTCCAGGAGAGAATGAAAGCCAAGACAACAAGCTTTAACGCTGGTGAGGTCCAGGTATTCTTGGCATTGAATGGATGTCACCAAGGAGTAGTCTGCCAGCTTGCCTAACAAATTTAAAAGAGTCTATTACTCTGGCACTGTCACAATGTCCCTTATTTATGCTCCTCTAGTGGGGGAGTGGGAAGAGCAGCTAGAACAGCCTGCTGTAGCAGCTATCCAGCTGCTCACGCAGTTAATATAGCTGTAGAAAGAATGCGATTTATACGAGTCCTTTCCCTCAACACGAGAGCATGAATCCTAGACCCACTCATCTTAGGGAGACCCACGTCATGCACACAGCACACACTTGCTGTGTGACAGCACGATAACACAGAGCTTCTGATTTAGATAAGCAGAGAAGAGAGAGAAACAAAATACACATAGGTATCGACAATATCTATACACCGACCTACGCCATTTATGATGCATAGGGGACTAGTCCACTTGTTGCAAAAAGTAACAACAGATTCCCATGCATATAAAGGGCCAGGCAGAGGTTCTATAAAAGCTGGGGGTGCACATCCGACGGAGGGTCCCTGCTGCTTGCTGGAGAGGGCAGATGATTGAGAAACCAAATCAGCAGGCATGCATGAATTGCTTCCAGGATCAACACAGACTGTGCTGCCGGTGAAGGCAACCATTGAACTAGTTCTTCTGCAAGATCGGGGAGCTGGGCTAGACTCTACCTAGAGACTTCTTCCTCTTTCAGGCAAGAAAGCAGGAATGAGGGGTCTGTGATAGCTCCCCATTACAGTGTACTGCTGGTGTACAAAAAGCATGGGTATCCCACAGCATCACATACCTGGTAGGGGCCCTGGTTGCAGCCACAGTAGCTGCTCTCCATGGTGTAGCTTCTGGACACCCCCATCTCTCTCCACACCACTACCCGGGCTGTGGAGGCTCGGGATTTCTCCACAACGAAGCTGCAGCTGCTCATTGTGAATGCTGGTGCTAGCTTATCAAGGATTTTGGGGAGAGTCTACAATGAAAAAAAAAAATCAAATTATGATGAGTTGCAGGTGATTGGGGATATGCATCATAAAAAATAACTTCTCAACATCTGTTAAGCATTGCAGTATAGTCATGTGCCGCATAACGATGTTTCAGTCAACAACAGATCGCATATACGACGGTGGTCTCAGAAGATCAGTACCATACAGCCTAGGTGTGTAGCAGGCTACACCATCTCGGTTTGTGTAAGTACATGCTATGATGTCCGCACAACGACAAAATGTCTCAGAACATATCCCCATAGTTAAGTGATGCATGACTGTATATCAAACACTTAATGTATGGTACTACAAATATTATATCAACACTAGGAAAAGAATACCAATTTTTTTTTATCACTTTAAAGATGAGGAAACTGAGGCTTAGATAAGTTAGAAAGAAATAGCTTAAGTCCAACCACAAAGTGGCTGGAATGGGAGCCAAATGCCAACCTGGCCAACTCCAAAGACCATGATCTTTTGGCTCCATCCTTCTGGATCGCTGTGGACCGATGTTGCACGCATATGCTCAGCCTCACACGTTACTGAGTTGAGTCCCATTGAAAGCCACAGACTTCACAGGGACTCAAAATTTAGAGAGTAGCTCCACCCAGCCTCACTGTTTTCTAGCTCTAAGAGTCAAACTAAGAACTCTTCACTTAGACATGCAGGCCGTTAATGATTCTTGAGCAGGAGCACAAACAAAGTTCACTTGTTTCCTGAGAGAGTGTAACCACCAAAATGAACTTTTTAGTCTCATGCTCTGATCCATAGATCTGAGGTTAGGCCAATTATAAAACGCCTAAAAATCCATCCTCTCTGAGTTCATATATCACACTCTTTCCTAGGGTAGATAAGCTCTATGTGAGACCACTTAATCTCCATTTAGAAGGCATCTGCTTCCCTTGCCAGTCTCTGATTGACAGAGGGGGCTCCCAGACACTGGACCTCCCCTTTCCCCCAAGGACTGTGACTCAGAGTCAGCACATCAAGTCTTTGGGTTAGCAGTAGTACTACACTCAGACAGCCCAGAACTTTTGTGACAACCAAAACCTTTGAGAGAACCAGTAGTGTTCTCTCACTTCAGTTTGACAGAATCTCCACAACCTAGCACATAATATAAAATTATATACATTAGATAACAAACAGTGAAACTTCAGGCTTTTGAATGAAGTGTAGGGAGAAGGTAGAGAAGCAGAACACGTTGACGAGAATATGAACTAAGGAATTATATTTAAAGAAATGCAGTTTTGTTAATTTCTAGAACATTGAGCAAATCTCTTAATATCTCTGGTTCTTACTGCCCCCATGCTTAAAATAACTGTCAATTATATTAATATAAGGATTAATATAATTAATTATATTATAAATGACATAGGATATATAAGGATATATTAACATAATTATTAATATAATTACTCTGATCTATAAGTTCCCACATAGCCTCCAGACCTACAGCATCACTTAAACAATGGAAATGAAATGCTAATGTTTTCCCTTACTTGAGTTTCTACAACTGCCTCCTAATTAATTTCATCTATCCATTCTTGTCTCTCTCCCTAGGATCTCTCACCCCATTTTTTTCCTTCAAAGTGTTTATCACAATTACAGTTAAAGTATTGTTTATGTAATCAGTTGTTTATTTTCTATCTCCTCTTCAGCCCAGAAATTCCATGAGGGCAAGTCTGTGTCTTAGTCACAGGAAAATCTCTGCACATGAAGCCGTGCTGTTCATAGAGGGTACTCCATAGTTATTTGCTGAAATAAATAGAATTTGCTAGTCCAGACCCTTAGGGGACTGCTTAAATAGACATAAATAAGACTACTCATATATACTGCAACTAAAATGACCGAGAATACTTGAAAATGGTTGTAATTTATCAATGTTTTAGCTTGTTGCAAAAAGTTTAATCTGACATCTCTCCTTTGTTACTTAAGTGAACCTGGTTTTCTTAGCTAGTACATTCCCTGTCCAAATGACCACATGTTCGAATTACAGAAGTCCCCCCTTATCCAAGGTTTTGTTTTCTATGATTTCAGTTACCCACAGTCAATTGCAGTCCAAAAATATTAAATGTAAAATTCCAGAATTAAACAATTCATCGTTAAGTTTTAAATTGTGCACTATTCTGAGTAGTGTGATGAAATCTTACATGGTCCCACTCCATCCCACCCAGGACATGAATCATCTCTTTGTCCAGCATATCCATGCTGTATACGCTACCCACCCGTTAGTCACTTAGTAGTTGACTTGGTTATCAGATCAACTGTTTCTGGTATCACAGTGCTTGCGTTCAAGTAACATTTATTTTACTTAATAATGGTCCCAAAGCGTAGTGATGCAACGAATAGTGACGCTGGCAATTTGGATATTCCAAAGAGAAGCTATAAAGTGCTTCCTTAAAGTGAAAAGGTGAAAGTTCTCGACTTAATAAGGAAAGAAAAATCGTATGCTTAGGTTGCCAAGATCTATGGTAAGAATGACTCTTCTATCCACAAAATTGTGAAGAAAGAAAAAGAAATTCATGCTAGTTTTGCTATCGCACCTCAAATATGTATGTATAGGAAAAATCATAGTATGTATAGGGTCTGGTACTATCTGCAGTTTCAGGCATCCACTGGGGGTCTTGGAATGTATCCCCCACAGATAAGGGGGGACTACTATAATGGCATATCTTGCAGAGCTTTAGAAGCTATGATCCCTTCATGGAGCCTGGAGGATGTGACATTTACAAGGTGCAGTTGGAGTAGCCCTCTTACATCTCCACAGGGACAGTTTATCCATTCATTACATGATGGACTCCAGAACTACTGCATTTACAGTAAAGTCCTCATTCTATTTCTCTTTTGATTTCACAAAAATTGATCTATGCTAGAGGGGGAAATGAGGAGGATGATAGCTATGATAACTGGAGATGGTTTGTTTGTTTTGTAAATGAATAGGAAACAGATGAACTCTACATAGGCATTGATTTTCTGGAGCCTTGCTTCAATGCTCCCGGGATCTCCCAGCTTGGGTGGGAATAAACACTTGGGACACTCAAATCTTTCCTTGCCACTTTCTCAGCACCTTTAAACATAATCTCAGCTTCCAAAACTTGAAATTTATAACAAATATCTTTTCACTGAATGCTTACTATGTATTTTGCATGCTTTAACTCAATCATCACAAGTCTTTGAGATAAGTTCTATTATTATCTTATAATATAGAGGCCAGACAAGTTAAGTATCTTTTTTTCCATTGGTCTCAGAGATGGTAAGGACAAAGCCGGAACGTCAACCCAGATGTTCTTATTCAGATCACGCTAGTTTACCCACCATAAAAATTGCTTCTTAAATGAGCTATTACTATCCCACAAGAGTGTCAAAGAGGTTTAAACAAGATGTCCGATGTGTAATAGGCATCCAATATATTATAATATTATTTCTAATTATGAAAAACACATCCCAAGAAAAACTCACTTCTTTTTGTGGTTCTTTCTCATTTTCTAAAAGTAACCTTCAGAATGCATAGTAAAGACTCTATTCAGGAGCAGATAGATGCCACTGCAACCCAGAACCCCACCTGGACACTAAATACCAAGCATTACAAAATAAGCATTAAAAGCAGGAGGGGCAGAGCCAGACAGACCCCAGCTGAGTCCAGTTCCCCACGTACTTTCTGTGTAACTTCAAATAAACTACTCAGCCTCCCTGAGGCTTAGGCTCCTCATCTGTAAAATGGGAGAATTAATATCTCTCTATTAGAGTGGTGTCAAAGAATAAATAAGATTATGCACAAATAGGGGATTACGTAGGAGCTGGCACTTAGCATAGCCTCAACACAGACCTGGCAGGGATTTAGAGACTAGTCAAGATGTGGGCATGAGAAGAATGAGGAGCAGCCCCAGCCAAGGTCATAGACTCCTAATGTTCTTACATGAAGCTCTAGCAAGTTTCAAGAATAAATGCTTCTTAATTCGTTGTCTGCATTTGGTCAATTTTCAGAGTCCTGGGAAATGCTTGCTTTTGACATATTGTCCTGTTTTACTTTTATGTTTTGCAGAGAGGATTCATTGACTTCTTTATACCACCATAATTGCAAGTACTTCCGCTAAAGTTGATTAATTAAATTGAATCAATGTTGTAGAGTGAAATGTGAAATATAATACAGTATACAATTCTCCCTTTAATATCAATGCTAGAGGACAAAAATGCCTCTGATAAGCTGGACATATTTAGAATTCTTCTATTTTAGATATGAATGTAAGAGTCAGCCTCTTAGCTGCTGACTCCTGGCAGATATCATGACTATAACATTAAATTATCTTACATAGATACTCTCTTCTGGGTCTCAGTTTCCCCATCTGTAAATAAATGGGTCATTTCAATTCTGGCAAGATCCTTTTCCACAAAAAACATAGGCAGAACAACAGTATGGTGGTTAATTTTATGTGTCAACTTTATAGATAATGGAGTGCCCAGATATTTGGCTAAACATTATTTCTGTGTGTGTCTGTGAAGGTGTTTCCAAACCAGATTAGCATTTGACTAGGCGGACTCAGTAAAGCAGGTTGCCCTCCCCAATTTGGGTGAGTATCATCCAATCCATTGAGCGCCTAAATAGAACAAAAGGTGAAGGAAGGGAGAATTCACCCCTTCTCTGCCCAACTGGTTGATCTAGAACATCAGCCTTCTCATGCACTCAGACTGGGATTTGCACTATCAGCTCCACTGGTTCTCAGGCCTTCAGACTCAGACTCAACTACACCACTGCCTTTCCTGGATCTTCAATTTGCAGATGGCAGATCATGAGACTTCTCTGCCTCCATAATTGCATGAGTCAATTCCTTATTTTATATATATAAAGGTTCTATATGTATATATATATAGTTTCTTTTTCTCTAGAGCACCCTGACTTGATATAACCAGTGTCAAGATCCCATTTATGGGTCACTTTGCCCTAGATTTAGAATATCAGTGATAGAAGGAGCTACATATTATGTAGCAGCCCAAAAAGCAAGGCTGTTTGGGTTGACAGTGAGGGATGGGGCCAAAACCTTACCCACTTTGCTACATCTGCATATCTCATGGTAGCCTATAAATCACCTTGAGGAACCCTAGAGCGTCAAAGAGCTCAATTTAATAAACTTATAGAATTAAACTTCTTCATTTCACAAGGGAGAGAACTGAAGCTCAGGCCAACTGACAAGGCCCAAATTAATGGACCAGATAGATGAATATCAGTATCTAGATGGATTAATCTTTTCAATAGCATTGCTATTAAATACACTGAGCTTATTCTCATTGGCAGAGACTGGCATATCCACCTTTCTATTGTTAGTGACTTTCACCTTACCTGACACTAAAGTGGGCCTCAAAATATTTGTTGAATTTATTAATTAAACAATCTGAGTCATACACTAAAACTGAGATACAGAGGATAAGAATCCATCCTGTAATTCCCTATGATACCTGGCCTCTGCCCTATTTCATGTCAGCTTCATACAGGAGATTTCTTAAGGTTCTGTTTCTTATTATCTCTGCCTGTGTCTAGGGAATTATCCATGAATATTGTTACTTTCTCTGGGGAAAAGAGAGGTAAAAGTCAGCTGACTCTATATTTAAGATTGGATAATGTAGATTCTTTTAGTTTAAGATGTACTGTGCATAAGAGATAATTTTTTATAGGTCATCATGACCTGCCCATATGAATGTTTTGATTTACTAAATTAGTTTCCTAAGTAAGGTTAAGCAGTTAAGCTTCTTGAGGTTTATTCCCGTTACTCTGGTTGCACCTTAGAGTAAATAGGACATTTGGCATAAGCTGTTGGTTCTGCTCTGATAGCCTTGGAGGAACTCTACTGATCAGCAGCAGTAATGTTTCTGATGGACATGAGTGAAGAGGGTGAAGACCAACTCAGGGAACAGGGGAAGTATTTCCAGGTGAAATAGTAGTTTGGCAGATTTTTGCCTTTTTTAATACTCATTAATCCTGGGGATAAAGCTATTTTGTACACAGTAAATTCATATTTCCAGAATAATAAGGGATTTAGTAGAAGTAGGTACCATCATAATTTTGATATTGTGATTTATAAGAAGAAATATATATTTCTTCTTCATTCCCAGTCCTTGACATAGGGCTCCTAAAACCCCTGTAAATTCCTAAGTGATAAGACCACTAGGAGAATCTTTTTTTCAAATGAGGTGACTGGGTGGGCTCCTGGATGGCTCCTGGATAGGGGCTATCACCACTTCTCTAGAGAATGGAGGGGGCTGGAAATGGAGTTAATAATTAATCATGCTTATGTGAGGAAGCCTCCATAAAAATCCAAATAGTTTAGAGTTCAGAGAGCTTCCAAGTGGGCGAACATATCCACAGAGTAGGAGGGTGGTGTCCCCCAACTCCACAGGGACAGATGCTCCTGTGCTCGGACCGTCCCAGACCTCGTCCTACGTATCTCTTCATCTGGCTATTCATCTGTATCCTTTATCGTATCCTTTAATAAACTGGTAAACATAAGTAAGTGTTTCCCTGATTTCTGTGAGCTGTTCTAGCAAATAATCAAATCCAAGGAGGAGAAGATCATGGGAACTTCCAATTTACAGCCAAGTTGGATGGAAGTTGTGGATCACTTGGGGACATACTACTTGCAATTGGCCTTTGGTCTTTGAAGTGGGGCTCAGTCTCATGGGACTGAGCCCTTAACCTGTGTGACCTGATACTATATCCAGGTAGGTAATGTCAGAATTGAGTTAAATTATAGGACACCCATCTGATGTTGCAGAATTGCTTGGTGGAGGAAAAAAATCCCACACGTTTGGTGACCAAAAGTGTCAGAATTGAAGTGCTCTGTGTGAAAGTAAAGGAGAAAGACACAGGAGGAGAACTGTAGGTTTTTCCAATACAATAACTTTTCTCCTTTTCCTACATAAATTTGAAACAAAGGTCAGTTTTTATTTTGTATTTGGACAACTTGGCCTCTTCTACCTCTTCCTAATTCCCAGTGAGCAATAGCTTGTTGACTTTATCCTGACAGGGGGAGTCCTTCCTTCTTTACCCCTCCTTAACGTCCTATTTAGTTCAGTGAGGGAATAGTTGAGCTCTAACCACTAGAACCCAGGAAAAATAGAATTAGGTTCAGTGGATTACTGCTCTGCTTCTTAGAGCATGCTCACACAGAGGGATGTGGATGGTCTAATGCTTGAAATTTGTTCATGTCTTCATATTTATTTAAGATCCTTTTGTCCTTCTGTATTCAATATCATTTTGTTCCTTCCATAAACATGTAATAGAGACAGTATTTTTACTATCCTCATTTTACAGGTGACAGAATGGCAGTTCAGAGAGGTGACAACGTTAATGACTCACAGTCACACAGCTAATAATTGTAAAGCCAGGCATTAAAATGAGGAGTCTTGTCTCCAATTCTCATGACCTTTGCACTATATCATATCATATAGAAAACAAATTCAGAGGAACCAGGCAGTAAGCCATTATTCATCAAAAATGTAAAGACGTTACACATGCCTCTAACCTGCTTGTATTATAATCCTATAGTTAAAATAATCAAAATGCTTATTTAGGAAGAAAATGGATGGGGCATGGGTCTCAAAGGCAAGAATATGGACACAAAGTATCTGGTGTCATTCTCCCCAGTGACTTACCCTGTAGCTGACATCCTCTGAGAGATTAGATGTGCCCACAGTGGACTCTGCTTGCCACAAGGTCTCCTTGATGCTACAACCATAAAGGAACACATTCTTCTTTTGGGAGTGGCCATGGAAGTCACAGAAGACCTACAATGGCCAAACAAAGGAGAAAGTAAATCCAGATCAGATCTATTCATTTCTTAAATGTTTAAAATGTCAACTTTTTCAGATACTGTTTACTTAACAGAACCAGCCACGTGGGGATCATTGGTGACTTTGGAAACAGTTGTGTTAGTAGAGTTATCAGGGAAAACGGTAGATTGGAAGGGGCTTCCGACTGAACAGGATGTGAGGAAATATGAGTCACACACAGCCTTTTTGAGAAATTTGTTTGTGACTGGGGAGGAGACAGGGTCAAAATTAGAAGAGAAAATAGGAACAAAGCCTTTTTTAAAAAAAATAGAGTTTTAAATAATTTCAAAAGTCAATAGGAAATATCCATTTAAAGGAATAGGTTAAATATAAAAAAGAGAAGCCAATAAATCATTGTAAGTTTTTCTCTAGGGTCTAATGTGGTAAAAAATGACCACCAAACTCAATGGCTTAGCAAACAAAGTTTATTTTTCAGCATGCCCTCTTCATTCTAGGATCCAGGCTAAAGAAGAAACTCCAGTTTGGAATTCAATACTATTGTGGCAGAGGGGAAAAAAGGTCAAAGGTAGAATCATGCTATAGCTCTTAAAGCTTCTACTGAAGCAAGGCGAACATCATATCTGCTCTCATTCCATCAGCCAAAGCAAGTCGATGGCCAATCTTATCATCGATGGGGTCAGGAAGTATATTCCTCCTACAAAGAGGCTCTGTAAGTCATATGACAATGGGCAGTGATGTGAAATCCTGTTATAAGGAGAGACGCTAACAATGGAGAAAAAATAAGAAAATCTAAAAAATGACCTCAAATTCTCCCCATCCCTATATGCTTGCCCCTTTGCAATAGACTATACTCCACCTCCACCAAAAGGTGGAATATTTCTTCATCCCTTGAATCTGGACTTAGTCATGTGAAATCTTTTGGCCAATAAGTATTAGCAAATATGATACAAAATGAAGCTTATAGAGGACTTGCACATTGGGCCTTGCTGTTTAGGTGCTCCTGGGAACCCTGAAAAAACTGTCATGTAAAGGAACATAGGCTAGCCTGCTGGATGCTGAGAGACGTGCTACAAAGTCATCTTGCATTGACCTAACTGATATCAAGCCAATCACCAGACCTGTGAATGAATCCGTCTTAGACCATCCAGCCCTGGCCAAGCTGGCTCAGACCAGAAGAATCACCCAGTTTACCTGGATGATTTTCATGCAGCATCATTAAAAATACTGCATAGGTTTTGTTTAAGCCACTAAGTTCTGGGGTGGTTTGTTAACCAGCAAAAGCTAAGCACTAAAATAATCTGTCCTTTTAGTCTAAATATTTGCTTCCCTCCCTTCCACATTCAAAATACTCTCCCCTCCTCCCCAAGAAAAACACTCTGAAGATCGCGTCCTATCAGAGTATCAAACTCTCAGTCCAAGACCCCACAATAGTTTCTATACCCCATATGGGCCTCTTCCTGATCTACGCACAAAAAAGGCAAGTCATCTGCCTTCCACCCAGCAATATATAATGGTTGAATGAGGAAATATTAACCCCAATAAACACTCATGTTTGAAAGGGAATGAGTAGGATGAGCACAGCTGTCACTGGTTCATAACAATTCTGAAACGATAATGGGCAGACATTGTGAGGTTCCTATATATCGCGGGTAGGACTCCTGGTTGATTACGCCCTAGTTCCGCCCCCTGTCAATAGCTCTCCAGTCTTTTTTTCTCTATAGATCTTTCCTCTGCCGTTGGGAGTGCTTATTTTCCCATTATCCTCCTTGGCCATATATGAAAAGGGCATTGGAGAATATGGCCCCCTTTGACGCTAAGCATCTATTTTTTCTGATTCCTGATGTAGACGTCTGGGGGCACAAAGATCATTTTTATCTCAAAAAGTCACTGTCGCTTTGAATCGAAGTATTGGAAATGAAATACACAAAGGTAAAATAAATTTTTTTCATTTCTTTTTGCTTGATTTTAATTTCTCTGAAACATAACGGAGGGTCTAAAGCAAAATAGTCACAATGTAGTGTATGTTTATAGTATATATAAAAGCAAATATATCACAATAATAGAACAAAATTTGGAGAAAGAAATTGTGAATATACTGTTGTAAGGTCATTATAATACACATGAAGCAGTATAATATTATCCGAAGGTAGATTCCGATTTGGTTAATAAGCAAGATCAAATGTATTTTCTCTAAAAGAAATTCATTTTAAACATAGAGACTTAGATAAGTTAAAAGTAAAAGATGTAAAAAGATATACTATGTAAACACCAAACCAAAGAAAGCTAGAGTAGCTATATTATTTATCAGATAAAACACATATCAGAACATGAAGTATGATCTGAGGTAAAGAGGAATGTGTTGGTTCATGTGGCCGTGTTTTTTTTTGGTGGTTAAGTGCTTGGCCTCTGCTACTCTGGGATTCCTTAATTTCTGTCAAAATCAGGTACCCCATCTCAACAGTGGCATCCCCTACAGACCTGGCCTTCAAAGAAGAGCAACTACAGAGCTTTTCAAGGATTAAGATGCTCCCCCCACTAATGTATTTCTTATTGCCTTATTGGAGAGAGTGTCTTCTGAGCCTTCTCACAGATGGGAGGTGAGTGTGTAGATCTCACAAGATAAGTCCAATCCACGTTCCTATCTCCCTAAGATTTTGGATTCCCTTCACCACATTATGCCAGGGAAGTTCTGGCACCTCAACCTCACTAAATATAGGCTACTGTGAGCACAAGTTTCGGTCAACCAACCAATTAAGCTGTTAGATCCACCTCCACCTGCTCAAGCTAACAAAGTACATCTGAAATCTCTAGAATGTTGCAGTCATATAAATGAAGTCGGCAAAAACTAGTGTTATATCCTGCCCTTATTAGTTTAACACTCTTACAATCGATTCCTACACAAGGTTTGTAGGTTTGCCCAGGTTTGATGGTGTATATTAATAAAGTCTTATAATTCTTTTGGTGTGCAATTTCCTCCTGATTCATAATGTGTACTTATCTTCCAGGATCATGCTGACTTTTGATCCTAGTTATGAGAGCAGGGGGCAACATGGGGTATTTGTAGTACATCTGAAAGAAGATGAGCATCCTCTTTCAAGGCGTCAGCCCCAGGTGAGGTTATCACAGGATTTTTAAGCACAGAAAGACTAGTTTCCTCAGATAGTATTTCCACTGATAAGTGAGGCTCAAATGATTTGAGGTTCAAGATTGTAGGTTTCATTTAGGTACAACCATATGCCCCCATTCCAGAATCTCATTTTGAAAATCAGTTCCTAACTTTCATGTGAGAAACATAGCAATAGTCTTTGGTAATTTAGCAACTCACAATTAATTTTTTGTTTAAAAATTAGCAAAATCAGCCCTGTGACTACAGGAAATAAAACATTATTTTATGGTTGTCATAGAAGCTCTTTGGTTTTCAAACAATAAATTGAACTGAAAGTTAAGGAATCTAACCCTGTCATTTTCTTTCTGTAAATACTCAGATGTATTCAAAAATCTAAGTGCTTATAGGCTTTATTACTATCATAATGGTCAGTTGTAGAAGACACCTGGGCTCCCAAATCACTTGCTGAGTTGACACCTCATCACAATCAACTACATCTGACAACATGATTAACTGTGATGTCTTGCATAACATGGATTACTAGCACCCCATTTCCCATTGGCCAGTGCTTAAGCCCCAGGACATGATCAAACTAAAGACCAAATTCCATATTTGCTGGCCTATCATTCTGAAGTCTCTTACAAAGTTAAACACATACTTACCTCATAATCTACTGATCCCACCCTTTGGTATTTACCCAAGAGGAGTGAAAATGTATGTTCACATAAAAACTTTTATGTAAATGATTACAGTAGTTTTACTCACAACCACCAAAACCTTCAAAACCACTAAAACAGATCTCTTTCAAATAGGGAAGGGATTGAAAAAAAACAAAACTGTGACATATCCTTATAATGGAATACTACTACAGCTAATACAAAAGGAGTGAAATATGGATTCACAATGCAACACAGATAAATCTTAAATACACTTTGCTAAGTGAAAGAAGACAAAACAAGAAAGTCACATATTATATACTTCCATTTACATGACATTATGGAAAAGGCAAAACTATAAGGATGAAAAGTAGATTGATGATTGCCAGTAAGAAGTTGGGGGAAGGTTTGGCTACAAAAATCTAGCACAAGGGAATGTTTTGGGATGATAGGACTGTACTGTATCATGACCGTGGTGGCTGGCAAATAAATCCATGTATTTGTCAAAACTCATAACACCATACACTAAAAAGGGTGAATTTCACTGTATATAAATTTTCAAAACATTCGACTAGAATGAGAGGGTGGGGAAAATAAAATGGAATAGAAAGTGTAACAAATGGACCTATTGTATTACAAATGAGTAAAATAATCAGACTTAATGGGGTGGGGAAGAAAAGAACTAAGCTAGGTTACTTTGGAAAATACTATTTTCCAAATAGTATTATAAGAATAAAGACAAAGAACTGTACACAAACACTGTACTCTTGTTAATAAATTTATTTATTACAGGGGTATGGATTAGTCATGTTGAAACTACTTTATATGTATACCAGGGATGAATAAATAAATAGATATATTGTTTACTATGAGAGCCCCTTTTCTCACTGTTGGAGAAAGAAATTATAAGCAATGAAAATATGAAGGCTAGAATAAACCCTCTGGCAGTGATTTGAAATCAGAGGTATCACTACAAACTCTTGGTTTTTTAAATATATCTTCAGATAGATAAATACAGAAATAAAAACGGATGTGTGTATACATAAGTTAGTACAGATATATATTTTCAAGCTTTGTTCTTTGAGAGAGTCTAGAAATTAATTCACCTCAGTAGCAATGAGCACATTTAATGCCCAGATCTTGGCTTCTAATACCATTCTCCAATAAAAAGAACTGAGTTTTTTTGGACAAGTAGTTGACTTCAGGGCTGAGGCAGAGAACATATAACATGAGAGTTGCACATCTGGTGGTGCCAGAAAGTGAAGAAATATTTCAAAAGGAAGGGTCATGTTGAAAGGGCACAGGAGCCAACCTCACAGAGCTTCAAATGATCAAAGCTGGAATCATTTGATCAACAGAATAGAACATGATAGTACAGGATTATAGTCCACAGAATAAAATTAGTATCCATGAGTCTGTACTGACATAAAAAACTGATCGAATACCTGCCTAAATACAAACATACATATATACACACATACATACAGGAGAAGGGATAGTTCTTCCTTACAGAAGAATTCCAGTTAATAAATATAGAAGGAATGAAGTAAATAGATCACCATTAGAACATCTCTATAATAATTGTTGCAGGCAAGATCCACTGATGTATGCTAAACTTAGTGAGAAAAATTTGAGGAGAAAAAGGATTATTTGCATGGTGCCAGAGTATCTCCACCAAGACATTATTAATTGCAAAGGGAGAAATAGTAACTTTACAATGGAGAAACCTGGCAGACACCACCTTAACCAAGTGATCAAGGTTAACATCACCAATAATAGACATATTGACAATAAAGTCCTACTGAAGAAAAGTAAAAGAATGACCAATAATCTTTAAAACTGTCAAGGCCAAAAGAGACAAGTAAAGTCTGAGTGACCCACAGAATGGAGGAAACTAAGAAAACATAAAATCTAAATACAATAGGATTTAATCCTGGATTAGATCTTGAAACAAATAAAGAACATTGGTGCAAAAACTAGTGAAATCCACATAAAGTCTGTAGTTTAGTTAACAGTATTGTTCCAATATGAATTTTCAGTTTTGATACTTGTACTATGATTGTGCAAAATGTTAACATTAGGGGAAACTGGATGAAGTATATATGGGTATTCTTTGTGCTATTTTTGAAACTTTTTGTAAGTCTAAAACTGTTTCAAAATAAAAAGTGAAAAAATTATACATCATAACATTTAGTTAAAATCAAGAATGCAAGGTTGGTTGTTTCAACATTCAAAAATAATTCAATGTAATTCACTACATTTACAGAATAACGAAGGAACTAATATGATAATCATCAAATATGCATAAAAAATATTTGATAAAATTCAATATCCAAAAATTATTTAAAAATAATAACAAATCTCTTAGAATCTAGGAACAGAAAGGAATTTCATTAATCTAATAAATATTATCTACAAAATAACCGATAGCATAATTTTTGATGAAATATTGTTTCCTCCCTGAAATCAGGAAAGACCTGGTGCTAATATCAATTGTATTTGATGATACACTTGAGAAAAGAGAAAAAATAATAAACACAAGAGAAAAAATAAAAGGTATAAGATTTGAAAGGAGTAAATAACATTTTCCTACATAAAGATTATAATATATAGAATATCAAAAATCTGTACATACAAATTACTTCAAAATAACAAGTTAGAGAGTCAACATATAAAAATCAAATGCATTCATATATGCTATCAATGTACAAATAAAAATCTGAATTTAAAAATAGTATGTAAAGTAGCATAAAAGCATTAAACTCATAAGAATAATTTTAAAGATATGCAAGACATTATTGAGAAAAATGAAAAATTTCAATTCTTAGCAAATTTATCTACACAGGTTCAATGCAATTTCAATCAAGATCCACAAAGGATGTTTTGCTTTGTTTTATTTTTCATTTTGTGGAAACTTGCAAGCTGATCCTAAACTAATATGGAAATGCAAAGAGCCAAGAATAACTGAGAGAATCTTGACAAAGAATAAGAAAATTGGACAAATTATGTGCAGATATCAAAACTTGTTTTGAAGTTATAGTATTTCAGACACAGTATTATTAGTGAAAGAATACATAAATTTATCAACAGAGGAAAATAGATATTCCAGAAAGAGACTCCCATATACAGTCACTTGATTTATGACAAAGTTGATGTTCTGGTGCAGTGAGAACAGGATGGTCTTAGAAGACTTGGATTCCCATGTAAGAAACGTAGTAAATATTTATCCTTACTTCATAATATGTTAAAAAATAAATTCCACATGGATTGTAGATCCTAGCATGGAAGATAAAATAATAAAGCTACTTGAGGGCAACACAGGCTACTACGTATGACCTTGGAGTTTGAAAAGAGTTCTTAAAAAGGATACAAACAAGAACAAAATATAAATGAAAACACTTAAAAACTAGATATATTCCATTATGAAATTCTGTTCATCCAAAGACACCATGAAGAATGTGAAAAGGCAAACCAAAGAGTGATATAACATTTGCAATACATATATCCAACAAATGGCTCATATAGAGAAATATATATATATATACGTTTATATATATTTATAGACATCAACAAGAAAAAGAGAGAACCCAATTTTTAAATAGGCAAAAAACTTGAGTTAACATTTCAACAAGAGAATGTCCAAATGGCTATTAAGCAAATGAAAATGTACTCAATCTCATTAATATGAAGAAAATATAATTTAAACACCATAATGAGATGCCACTGCATCTAATGAGTTATTAGGACTGCTAATATCACGAAGACAGACAACTCCAAATGTTGGCCAGGGTATGGAGCAAGAGGAACTCTCAAACCCAGCTTGTGAGACTACAAATCAATACCACTACTTTGGAAAACAATTTGGGAGTGTCTTCTAAAGCTGAATATACATATATTCTAGAACTCTCCCAACAGAAATGCATATATGAAGCACCAGAAGATATCAAGAATGTACATAGCAACACTATTTATACTAGTCTAAAACCATAAACAGTAGAATGGATTAATTAATTGTAGTATAATCATTCAACAGAATACTATCCAGCATTGAGAATGGAAGAACCAGTTAGACACAAGAGTATATCCATATAATTTCCTTGATATAATATTCAAAAATAGGCAAAACTAATATGATGATAGAAATTAGAGTAGTGTTTATGTTTGTAGAGAGCTGAGTATTATTGTCCAGGGTCTCTGGGTTGCTGGTCCTGTTCTGTTTTTTGATTTGATTGGTGGTTCATTTTGTGAGAATTTATCAAGTTATACAGTTCCGATCTGTGTACTTAAAATTAACATTTGATAAATATACATTTGTGTGTTTCAAAAAGACAGACGTCCTGGTATTCTAATGAGGTATTTCTTCACATTTGTTCCTTAATCTCTAGAAATGTAGCCTTCGCATAGTAAGTTAAGGACCCAGAGTAGGTAACTGAAGGTGTTTATCAAATTTACTAATGATAAGAATTGAGGACAATTGATAGCAGAGTAAAAATAGTAAGAGCAGGAACTGTAAGTGGCAAAAAGAGCAGAGTTAGTGGAAATAGAAACACTTAAACTGGAATAAATGTAGCATCCTACAATTAGGTTCAAACAGTGGCGCAAGTAAAGGATAGAGATATTTAGCTAAAAAGTAGTTTTGAATGAGAGATCCGGAGGTTTTAGATGACAGTTTGCTCAGAATGAATCAGTAGCCATGGATGTTGGCCATGGATGTCAAGAATTAATCTAATCATAAATTACTTCTGGAGAAGTAAAGTGGTCATATATTAGGAGAACAATCAGTCCAATGTACCTCATACTGGTCAATTTATTTCTAATATAATGTTTTTCAATTCTGAGTGTGGCATTTTAGAACAAGCTAGGATACCTCAGTAAAGAGGAACCAGAAAGCTAAGAGAAATGGGAATGTTTATAAACAAAGAACAGCTAAAGATACTGAAGATGCTTATCCTAGAAAAAAGAAGGCTCAAGCGGTCTTGATAGCAGAGCCCAAACTGCCAAATTCTCCCATTTGGAACATAAATAAATGTATTTGCTATCAAAGAGCAGAATAAGGCAAAAAGAAGGATAATACAGATATAGATTCCAGCTCCATATTAAATTCAAAAGTAGTTGAATATCTATTACTGGCAAGAAATAACTTTCTATGGTTGTAGCTGTCTTGCAATGCTGTGTCACACTTTAAAAAACTTCCCTCTCTGGAAGTATTTCAGCAGAATCCAGATAAATTGCTATCACTGATGTTGTTGGTTGAGAAATTAGACTAGGTGGTGACTGAGCCTACTTCTGGTATATGATAAAGTCCTATAGTTCATTGATTGAATAGGAAGCTGTTGACCACAGGAACGGATCCCAGGACACTCAGGGTGCATGCATAGAGCCAGAAATAAACACATATGTGAAAGAAAAATAAAAGGACAAATAGGGAAATGGTCTGCCCAGTCATCGTAGGAGAAGACGAAGACCCACTCTTTGATGGCAGGTTAGAACTGATAAGCTATGTTGCTTTGATGGCGAACTACATAAGTAGGGAAGAATTCATGTCAGGACTGATTTCCAGAATCAAGGTTGTTGCCAGATAAGGAATACTGACTTGATCAGGAGGCAGTAGGTAGGTTTTTGGACAGACCAAGTATCTGTGAGATGAAGGATTTAAGAACTAAAAGACTCAACACTGTTCTCTATGTCCACCTTCTTTTCCTCCCACCTTTCTCTTATTTGTCAATAATAGACCACTACGATTATAATTCAGGGGATTTTTAAATTACATTTTAAATTTCTTGTTATCAGAAAAGTATTTTTTAAGTAATTTTTCTCTTCAATAAAAAAGAAAACAATTTTATTTTTTATGTGGGATCCTTAATTCATAGTTTCAGGATGAAGTCTTATGAGAAAATAAATCTCTCCAGCTTCCGTATATCACTGAGCTGTGGGTGTTGGAGCCGAAAGGTTATGCAGAGTCGAGGAGGAAGGAGTTGGTCCAATGACAAGTCAAACCAGACACAAGACAAAGAATGAAAGAGTGGAAAGAGTGAATGAGCAGAGTAAGCTGTTTCGTAAAGGGGGAGATAATTAAGCAAATACACAGAGAAAAGCAGAAAACAGATGTGGCCAACAGAAAGAGAAAAATGAGAGATAGAAACAAGCACTATCTGGGGTTTTGGAGCTTTCCAGTTCCCGTAAGACCTTATTGGACTTTTTTCCTTCAAAACTCTATGTCTTACTACTTGGGACACTTTAAGCAGGTTTCTGTTATTTCCAACAAAAATATCCCCTAGGCCTGTGCTTCTCCATCCTCTCTATGTATTAGACTCAGCTGAGGAGATGTTAAAAATACCAGTGCCTGCAGCCCACCTCCAGAGATTTTGATTTAATTGGTCTGCAGTGACACCAGGTCCGTGGGAGCTTAAAAAGTTTTCCAGGTGCAGCCAGGGTTGAGAAGCACTGTTCCGGTCTAGAGTCTGGAGCAGTGGATCTCACGAGTTATCAAGCATCAGAATAACCTGGAGGACTTGCTAAAACACTACTGAGAGCCACTCCCCAGCAATCTTGTGATTCAAGTAAGTCTGGGCTAGGCCCAGGAATCTGCATTTCTAACAACTCTCAGGTGATGCTGAAGCCCCTGGTCCCAGGACCACGCTTTGAAAGCCTCTAGTCTAAGGGAACCAATAAAATAACTGTCTGAGGTTTAATCCTCTACTGTCATGAATTTTCCACCTTTATCTCTTATGCCTCAGTTTCTCTCTGTGAATAGACACCCACCATCCTTATGAAAAGTGTGCAAACAAATTAAGACTGTGTCTTAGCAACAGATTTCTCAATAAAGCCAGGAGCTATGCCTAAGTGGTGACAGGCGCTCCTTAAATGCTGAATTCAACTGGAGAAAAGAGCTTTTTTTCTGATACTTATAGACTCTGAAAGCTGAGGTAAATGACAAATTATAGACCTATTCACCTCCGGGAATGAGGGCTGCTCAGCCCTAGGAGTTCTAGTGGCCCCTGAAGATTCAATATAAAGGAGATGGAGATATTGTTCTGCTTGTTGCTCAAATGACATCCCTAAAAATAAATGCCAGTTAATTATAAGAAACATGTGTTCCCCTAAATTGTAGGGGGCAATTACAAGATAAATTATCAAGTTATTTCAGTTGAGGAAGCTTTTTCTTTCCTACTGGAATTTGTAATACTTAAACTTCCTCTCATTAAAATTCTGTACCAGGTCAGTGTAAAGTGTGCCCGATTATGGCATTCCAATAGCCACGGGTTAGCCAATGGCCCTATCTTGCTTATTCATCAACTGATTCAACAAATATTTGCTGGGTGCCCACTGTGTGGCAGGAAAAATTAAAATTTTAATATAACATAATACTGCCCTTCATAACAATGACAACAAGAGCAACAATAGTAAATTTATTGAAGACATAAGATGCTTCAGATACTGTGCTAAAAACTCAATATTGATTGTCTTATGCTGAAGCAGGTGCTAGAATCATTCCCATTTTGCAGCTGAGAAAACTGAATTTCAGATAAAATAAGTAACTTGTGCAGGCTTGCCCAAGTTTGCACTGCTATTAAGTATGTGAGCAAATATTTGAGTACCAGTTTGCTCTAATCCAGAGTTCACATTTTAAAACACTTCATTTCTATATCGCCTCTTCCAGGAGCTGTTTTGTTGGGATGATCCCACAGCCAAAGAGGTGATTGTATTGTAGTGAGAGGAGAGGAGAGAGAGAAAAGCACAGGGTCCTCTGGGAACCCAAATAAGGGTACGTTGCACAACTCTAGGGGCATCATTCACATGGTACTCCAAATGAATGAGTGTGCAATGTGGCGGTCCTGGGATTCCCTAGGGAGATTATACTTAAGATGAGTCCTACCGAGTGAGAGCTATCCAAGCAAACAGAAAATGAGGAAGAAGGGGCTATGGATCTGAGGAACCGCAATCACTCACAATAAGACTATAGAGTGAAAGGAGAATGGATCTTAGGTATCTGCCAAAGTGGACAGTGGTCAGATCATTAATGCACTTGTATGCCATCCTAGGATGTCTGGACATTTTCCTGAAGATGGTGAAGGAACCATTCAAGTATTTGAGCATGGAAAAGCAGCACGATCAGATCACTAGAAGAATGGATGGGAGGGACTGAGCCAGAGATGACACGGGCCTAGCTTAGGGCAGCAGATGTAAGTATGGAGAGAAAGACCATTTGGTGAGAGAGCAATAAAGTAAAATCTATAGGAGTTGAAGACTAAACGGATTCAGGGACTCAGTGAGGAAGAGGTTAAGAATAACACTTGGATTTCCAGATTAAGGTAATAGGCAAGGGCCGGCCCTGTGGTTTAGCGGTTAAGTGCGCGTGCTCCGCTACTGGAGGCCCGGGTTCGGATCCCAGGCGCACACCGACACACTGCGTCTCTGGCCATGCTGAGGCCGCGTCCCACATACAGCAACTAGAAGGATGTGCAACTATGACATACAACTATCTACTGGGGCCTTGGGGAAAATAAAGGAGGAGGATTGGCACTAGATGTTAGCTCAGAGCCGGTCTTCCTCAGCAAAAAGAGGAGGATTAGCATGGATGTTAGCTCAGGGCTGATCTCCCTCACAAAAAAAAAAAAAGGAAATGATGATGATTGTGCTTTTCCTCAAGGCAAGGAACTTAGGAAGAGATGTAGATCTGAAGGTTTCATTTTGTTAAGTTTTGTTTTATTTGAGCTGGAGTGGTTAGTTTTTAACTTGTTGGCTCTGGGCTAAACTGATACCCCTGTGTCTCGCTTTCTTCATCAGCAAAGTACATGGTGTGCATTGGATTACAATTTTGAAATTAGGCTCTTATGCATCTCCCTACTACCTTTTCCGATGAATTCTCGTCTGAGCTAAATTGCAAGGTTAATTTAATTCATGCAAACGTGAGTTCCATCATTGCTTGCTCAGCAAAGAGTCTGCTCAGGGCCACATTACTATGCTCCTCACATGCCTTCCCCTCTTTCCACTCCATTCCTTCGTCCTATTCTGGTTCCTCTGCAAGTTAACTGGGCCCCTTGTTCAAGAGGTTACCCCCCCCATCTCAAACACACCTCCCCTAGCCGTTCCCCCGCTCCCCATGGCCCACCTCTCACTGATTGTGTTTACCGCTCTGCTTTGCCAGCTTGAAGCTATTGTGTTTTCCATTCCTGACATCTGGGTCTTGTTCCTGCTTCCCAGCAGTGAGAGCTCTGCATTATTTATACCATTGCCACAGGAAAATGAAGGCGAGGCTGGAGCTGCAAGGAGGCAAATTCTGGGGAATGTGATGGAAACCCAGAACTGCAGTGCTTCCAATTAAACCAAGCAAGGCTCTCTAAAGCCCTGGAGATTCCAGTTCGTGCACAATATTTTGCAGGCAGCATTCAGCCCAAACTCCTGAGTGGAGTAAACATCTCTGTGAGGAAAATGATATTGGTGACATGTTCAATTATCCTCCAAGAGCCCTGTTGCAAGACCACATCTCCCAAACCTTTTATTGACAGCCATGCTCTCTCCTTAAAGTGTTTCATCTGAGTTATCTGCAACATCTAGTCATGGCTGAGGTTAACCACAGGGGGCGTGTGCAGAATTTATTCCTATAACTACCTGAAAAGGGATTTTCTGCTCCATTCCCTTTCCTAAAGTGAGAAACTTTCACTTAAATTGGGCCATTATGGGCCAAAGTTCCAACATGGCCTTAGAAAAGCAGCTCCTTCCAGTGGCTAATTTGGGGTGAAAATTTCCACATTAAACTCAGCAGAATGCATTAATAACTAACCAGTTATGAGACTGCCCACAGTGGGACCCTTTATTATATGTTATATAATGCTGGAGGAGGTTTTCTGCCATCCCAGTGTTATATATTACAATGGCCTTCTTTCCAAAATATTACAATTACACTGAAAGAGTCCATGTAAATTAATGCAAACACATACAGTCTAATATATGGCTTTGTTTTGTATATAGTACCTTTCTGATAAGTAATAATAATTTTAATGTCTGCTATTTATTTGAATGCCTGATATGTGCCAGTCATAGTGCTAAGATTTTGTACTCATCCTTAATCAGCGAAAAAGTCCTGAAAGGAGGATATCATCCAAATTTTCAGAAGAGGTTCGACTTCTAAGGTTAACGGAGGCTTATAGAAAATCTAGTCCATCTGGCCCTCCACGCATTTCTTGCCTTCTCCCCATTTCCACCAGCTGTAGGCAGCTTCACGGGGCTGAAGGGAAATAGTGATCCAGGCAACTACCCTCCTATTTTCCCCTCCACCTCACCTCCTCACCTCACTCCATCCCATAAAAAGTGAAAAATAGGAAACTTGCTCAGACTTCTTTGAAAAATCTGGCCCTTCCTGTGGCATACGGAGGACCCTAGATTTCCAGCTCTGTGATACATAGAAGGTACATTGGAGATACTACCAAAGGAGAAAGAGGAAAAATTCCCTTCACTTTTCAACATAAGTTTATCCAAGAAACTTTAGCAATTCACTTAAATCTGGAGTATTTGTGTCTATAAAAATACACACAAAACACGTTTTCTAGTAGGTTAGAGAACAACTGTTTAATCTTTATTCTGTTAGCATGGGAACCAATTTAAATAAAAGAATATGGAATCAAATTTAAATTTTTTTACCCAGAACCTCCACGGGCATTCTGTACCCCTCCCCCAATTATGGCAGCAGGATTTATTTTTTCTTTTTCCCTGTTATATCCTCAAATACAAAAAGAGAAGAATGCTAGATTTAGTGCCTTAGCATGAGTCAACGAAAATAAGCAAAAATAACACTTGTTCTTCTGCCACTTCTGGGGAATAACGTGGAGACAAAATAAATAGTATGTATAGATGAACTTGAGTCCCCTGTAGACAAGGTTTTAGGATGGGAAATGCCATCCCTTCTTGCCCTCTCCTTTTGTGCCTCTCTTAAAAGAAGCTGATTAACTAAAAACATATGCCAGTGGGACAGAATAAGACCAGGAAAATCATTTAAGTAGCTAAAAATTCTGTTCCATTGGGCTCTAGAGAAAAATAAAACCAAAATATGCCCGCCCTGTCCCTTGGCAGAAAGCGGCTTAGTTTGTGCAAGTTGTAAAAGGAAATCAATGAGCTCTTCAAAGAGCACTGAAATCCCTTTACCAACACACGCTCCCATAGTGAGAGCCAAGAGGATGGGAATCGATGCCTCTCCTAATTCTGAAACCCAGAGTGTTTGCAGTGGCACAGGGACCATGCCCATTGCAACACAGCAACTCAGAAGAGGCTGTTGGCCTGGCTTCCCGGGTGCTTGCTGGAGCCTGAGAGCTTTCCTCCATGCCCCTAAGCTGTGCCTGACTGTCCCCTAGGTGCCTTCTAACCTTGTGGGGAGCTCAACAAAGAGGAACCAATTCAAGGCCTCCCACTTAGCTGACTGTTGGGCCTGTCTGCTTCTTTGGGCTTCTCTGCTTGCATGCCTTTTCTCTGACTGGATCTTTCTGACTTCTAAATAGATCTTCTTCTAAAGGCTTTCTATTCTGTTCTAGCAATGATGTCTTCCTTGGCTTGAACTGCATGCCTTTAAGTTGTGGGTCTTATTTTGGGCAGCCCCTTTATCTCCTAGTTGCATTTCAACACTCTGTAACTTTGCTTTGATTAATTTATCCTTAACTTTCTGTTATTAGCTAAGTGTGTACCCAGAGCGAAATGCACAGATCTTGAATGTACAAGTCAATGAGTTTTCGTGTAATTCACTCTTCAATCAAAATATAGAACATTTCCACTAACCTAGAAAGTTCCCTTCTGGCCCCTATTAGTTAATACCCTTCTAGAGGCAACCACTCTTCTGATTTCTATCTTTATAGATTTACTGATTTTGAACTTTACATAAATAGAAACATAGTATACATACTCTTTAGTGTCTAGCGTACTTCAGTCAACACGTTTCTGAAGTTCATCCACATTGTTTAGTATATCAGTAGGTCATTTTTGTCATTGTTTTATTTTTTATTGCCAATAGCTTTCCAATGTAGGAATATATCAATATTTACTATGTTTCTGGGTTTTTGGATCCAACATCTGGAGCAGATGTCCTGACCCTCTAACAAACAAGAGAGACAAAAAATCGGAATTCAAGAAAATAAGAAGGCCAGCCCTGTGGCCTAGTGGTTAAGTTCAGTGTGCTCCACTTCAGCGGCCCGGGTTCGGTTCCCAGGCACAGACCTACCACCACTCATCGGCAGCCATGCCGTGTTGGCGACCCACAAAATAGAGGAAGATTGGCATAGACATTAGCTCAGGGTGAATCTTCCTCAGCAAAAAAAGAAAACAGGAAAAGGACCATAAGGTCAGTGTGATATCAGATGAGTCTCTGCCATCAGATAATGAAAAGCTTCCTTTCCTTTGCCCTGTGTGGTGACCCCAAGCATAGAAAACCTGCCAGAACTCCAATTTCACAAAGCAGAAGATCTAAGAGAGCATAGTCAGGCCTGTAGACTCTCTGCAGAAAGCATATTCCTCAGCCTTACTATAATAAAAACCAAGGAAAACTGTTACTCGTCTTTCAAGCCCAGCTCAAATGGCACCTCCAGTCTCTAGCTTTTCCATAATTCCGAGGGAAAACGACTCATCCCCGTATTTGTGTTCCTACAACAACACACACACGACTTTGTTACAGTTTTGACCATTTTATACTACATTGGTTTCTTTGCAGACTTGACTCCACTTTCTACCAAAGTAAACTATGGACTCTTCAAAGGAAAGGACTTTTTTTTTTTTTCAATTGGCTTTGTCCCCCTGGCACCTAGCACAGTGATTGATTATATATGCATCATGTAAATGAATGGATGACTGCCCAGATCCGTGAAAGGACAGATGGATGGGTGGATGGATGGAGAGATAGGTGGGCAGATGGGTGGATGGATGGATAGATGGTTGGGTGGATGGATGGAATGATGGATGAAACAATATGTGAATATTGCCATCTTGCTTATAAACTGAATAACTTGTCTGGTCTTTAGCAATCCCCAGCAGTATCAGGTTACTGCTTGCTCTCACTGTCTCACATTTTCATTGGTCCCAGGAGTTCATATTATTCTACCCACCATTAGACAGATGGCTGAGTACCATTAAGAATAGGTAGAACCTCCTAGCCACCAGAAAGTGGCTTCCCGATGGTTCAGGAAATATTTTCATAAGAGTCAGAGGCTGGGTAGAGTCACAGTTAATCTGCAACCATGTAGCCAAAGAGTCAATCTTGACAGTGGAAATCTCCCCATTACAGGACAAGCCTGAGTACTGAATGAGTGACAGCTTCTGCTATCAGCAGGAGGCTGGTTAAATATAGCCTTATAGGTAACTAAAAGGTGATGTTGAACCCATTAGAGAGCTTTGTAACACTGTGAATAGCATTTAGCACTCAGCGGTTTCTCGCCCACCTCTCAGATGGTCCCAGCAGGAAATAAGTCTGTGGCTGTCATGTTTACAGCGAATTAATGTTTATTTATATTTTTAAACAAGCCTTTCACCTGTCATGGTTTAAAATAATTGTTCTGCTCTTCAATTAGAGTTGTCAGAGCAGAGAGGAATCCTGTTTATTATGGGTTGAATATGTGTGTGTTTAAATGTGTATCAGGTAGGGACCTCTTTCCCTGTAAGTCTCTCTCTCCTTCCAGAGGCTAAGGCTTTCTACTCAGAAAACACACTTTTTCCAGGCCTTGACCATGAGATTCGTGCTCTGCTATGCGGGCCGTGAACTTGCTTCTAGAGGATAGACAGAATAGATTACCGCGTCTCCTTGAATGGGAAGGTAAGGCTTAGCAGAAAATATTGAGCATTTTGACCAGAGTAGAACAAGGATTCTTAGGGCGAAGGGGTATGTTTTGCTCTTTTTGCACTAAAGGGTTGACTCAGCAAGTCTGATGTGTTCAAACTCTGCACATTCCAAAGAAAGGTCTGGCCCTTGACTGGCTCGTGGTAGATCACTATGATATCCCTGGAATATGCCTCTGGATAAGAGTGTCTTTCTTTACCTGAGGGCTTGGGCCATGCTAGATGGTTAATGGTGACAATGTAATTTATGGTGTGGTCTTGGGCCACAAAGTGTCAGTTTGACCTCTGAAGGGGCTGGAGATTGAGTTACTAAGATCAGCCATGTGGGGCACTTCATGGTTACCAACTGAACCCCAACAAAATTCCTAGACACCAAGGTTCAGGTGAGCTTCCCTGGTTGGCAATACTCTACATGTTATCACATTATCATTGCTGGAGAATTAAGCACTGTCCAAACAACTCCACTGGGAGTGGACACCTGAAAACTTACACCTATCTCTCCTGGACTCTGCCCTGCATGCCTTTTACCTTTGCTGATTACAATCTGTATTCTTTTACTGTAATACCCCATAATTATGAGGATAACAGCTATTCTGAGTTTGGTGAGTCCTTCCAGAGAATCACTGAACCTGAGGATAGTCTTGAGGACCCCCAAAACACTCTCAAAGAGTAAGTGATGAAGAGAAATGGGGTCACAGGGTACAAAGATCAGAACTGAATCTCAACAATGCCATACACTTCCCAGTGACCTCAGGGAAATCACTGACCTAATCTTTTTGAGATTTAAATAAGATTCTGTATTAGATATCCGTTGTTTCAATAGATATTCACTGAATGTGCCACTGTTTTGATGACACAGCATATGTCAAAAAGTGGTTAATGGTAGAGGTGATTGAGTTGGCCCATCTGTGAGCTTCTCCAGGCTATTTTAAGTTCCTTTGCTTAGGTAAGCACTCTAAATTTGGACATATGCAGACAGGTATGTTTACAATTTGTAGTCAGTAAATGATTGTTTTCATACAGTTGCTTGGCTACCATTGCCTCCTTTCTTATCTCGAGCCTAAGCCTCTGGTTTCAAATAGTCTGTTCTTTATCAATTGCACAGTTGCTGTAGGCTTGGTAGAAAAGCCTAGATATGAAATATGCATAGAACGGTGCCAGAATCATCTTGGAATTTAATAAGTACTAGTTGAACATGAATATGAACACCTAGAGGATTTTTTCCAAACACTATTTACTAGGTATATACTTTTCTTTCTTGACCAATAACTGAAAAAACAGAAAAATAAAGATCCAGGAAATGGGAAGAAATGCAATTCCTTGCCCAGTTTTCACCAATAAGTATTGAACCAATGGGTTAACCCTGTTGTGGGTTAAATTGTAGCTCCCAAAGAAATATATTGAAGCTTGAATTCCCAGTATCTGTAAATGGGACCTTATTTGGAAATAGGATTTTTGTAGATGTAATCAAATTAAGATGAGACCATGCTGAATTAGAGTGGGCCCTAATCCAATGACTGCTGTCCTTATAAAAAGAGGGAAATTTCTACACAGACACACATAGAGGAAAGATGGCCATGTGAAGACAGAGGCAGAAATTGGAGTTGTGCTGCCAGAAGCCGATGGACACTAAGGATTCCTGGCAACCACCAGATGCTAGGAAGAGGCAATGAAGGGTTCTTTCCTAGAGCTTTCAGAGAGATCCTGGTCTGCTCACACCTTGATTTCAGACTTCTAGCCTCCAAAAATGTGACAGAATAGGTTTCTGTTATTTTAAGCCTCCCAGTTTGTGGTACTTTGTTATGGCAGCCCTAGGAAATGAATACATCCCCCATTAGAGCGTGTCACACACAGGTCCTGAGCTTGTATCTGGTTTTCTTGCTTTGATAGCAAGTAATCTGCCTCCTGGAAGGTAGATGGAACCAGAAAAAAGTATAGAGGCAGAAGGAAGTGACTCACCACAGGACTCCGGCCGATGCTGCTCAGGTAGTAGAGGAGTCCTTTGGCATGGTAAATGGTTGGCTGGAGATGAGCACTGGGAGAGAGCCATTGTCTGTTCAAATCCTCTCCTCTCAGTGAGCATCTGTGACTGTGGGAACAAACAAGCAAATAAATACACATTTAGAAGAAAATAACTTGAGAAAATAAAGCTCGACAAGACAAACAATTAAACTAATGAATCTGACTTCTGCCCAATTGGCTTCAATTGCAGATGTCCAGAAAGCTGCAGATCTGTCCTTTAAGCTCCCAAAGTGTCGTGATTATTCACAGCCCCAAAAAGAACTGGAAACCATATTTGACTTGATATTGGGTTATCAGCATTTTAAGAAAAAGTTTGGGAGATGTAGTTCCCTGCTGTATACATCCATGGAGAACAAATTTGGAAAATTTCTCTAGGCTCTGGGACCCTCAATTCTACAAATAAGTTGAGCTCAATCTATCATGCTGGGTGTGTTGCATATGATATTTCCAGCTGGCCCAATAACTGCCAGGTGGATGTTATTGCACCCCAATGAAGAGGCTGAAGCTTAGAAATGATTAAATAAATGGCTCAAGATCACATAACTAAGATCTAGGCTTCACATCCAAGTCTGTTTGCCTCTGAAAAAGAATAAAGCTCTTTCTCCTATCACACTGCTTCCTTTCTGTCCATACAGATGAACAGAAAGCTTGACATCTACCCACAGAGCCACAATATCTTTTTCAAAGACATCATCATGGAATATTAGAGCTAGAAATTAGCTCAAAATCACACATCCCTTCATTTGGGAAATGGAGATGTCCACATTTGAAAATATCGAGTTACTTTACAAACATGACACAGCTGATTAGTAATAGCACTGCCTTCAATTCAGAGGGAAAGAAGCTGAGATGCTGAGCTGTCAGGTAGGGTTGTCCTAAAAGCCCAAGACCACTAGAGATTACCAAGTGCAGCCCATGCTCAAGGGAGACTCCCAGCAGTCCTGCTAGGATGTTATTTACTCCATAGGGCTAACAAGCAAGGTGCCACAGAGTGGGAGGGGCAGTATGGCATCTCGATGGCCTAGCCCTGCGAACCCCCATCTCCTACTGCCCTTGTCCTTCTGTACTCCAGCTCAATCAAATTGCTTATGTTTCCCTCTAAGCATTTGTGCCTGTGGTCCATTGTCAATACTCCCCCCAGCTCCATCCCTTCCTACCTATTCAACTTTCAGGAGATCAGCCCTGCAGGGAAACTTTCCCTAGTCCCCAGGCCGTTACGTTCTGCTCCTGTGTGTTGCAATAGCATCCTGACATCCCCTTAATGAGAGTTCTTATAAAACCACTTGAGATGGGTTCTTTTTTTTTTTTTTTTCTTTTAACTTCTCTTGCTTTCCCCATAAGACTTCGAGCTTCCTGGGGGCAAGAACGGTTTCTTTGTTACCATCAAAACCCCAAGATGGTAACCATTTCAGAGTTGGTATTCAGTCAATAATTTGGAATGAATAAATGCACTAGCATTTAAATGTAGAATCAGATACTTTTTTTGTTTTTTTAAAAAAACCACTATTTTCAATAAATCTTGGAAGTAGAAGGAAAAAGGTCCAGCCTCCTCTTTTCACCACTTTTTCATCTTCATGTTTCTGAAATTATCTTTAAATATTAGTTTCCTGCTGCTTGTCAGCCCTCTCTTACAGATCACTGGAAACCGAAAATCTTTAGATTAATAATTTATCCCGATTTCACCGTTAAAATATTTTGACTTGAGAAATGGTAGGTTTTTTGCATCTTCCTCTCTGACATTTTGTTCTTTTCCTGCTTTTTTTTCCCCCTTCCTCTTTTTAGTAGGAATGACATCTAGAAATAGGGTTTATCTGTTCTGTCTGGCGACCAAGGATGAAGATAAAATATGAAGCAGATCTTTAATGCCAATAGCAACGGAAAGAAGCAGGCATCCCAGACTTGTTCCTGAGCACATTTGCTGTGTTTACATGAATTCTTTTCTCAAATCAAGGTTCTTGCAGGAACAACATCCCAGAACCTCAGGATTCTCTTTAAGTGCTCTGTGATTCTCCTTGCCTTGACCTGGATTCTCATCAATACTCGGGATTTGTTTTTCCCTTGTAACATCGAAATTGATGAAATCAGTCGAGGACCCTTAAGAGCATTTCTGTTGGTGTAAATGAAGATGCAGGCATTCTGTGTGTCCAACAGCCAGCAACCCTGTGTCAACTTTCTCCACCTCTTCTTTCCATATGCTCTGTGGAGACTACGTTCAGGGACCATGTCTACATGGAAAAGGCTCATAGGTTACCACATAGCAGAAATACCATTCATTCTAGATTATAATTCCTAAAAATACAAAAAATAAAGTTTTGTGCTGCAATCAGAATAAGCCTCTGTCACCAGGTATGGGATTTTGGAGCCTCTTTGAGAGTCAATATTCTCACATGCAAAATATATTGGTATACCTAACCTACCTCCCAGGATTATTTTGAGGATCAAATGAAATGATATATATTATAGATATCTCCATGGAGAAATATCTCTATTACTTATCTCCACCTGTATCTATATCCATGTCACATCCACATCTATATACATATCCATGACATGTCCCCACCTATACCTATACCCACATGCACATCCCCATCTATATCTGTATCTACATCATCCATATCTATAGTGCTCAGGGATGCATAGAACCACTTGGACTATGTTCCTTGGTTCCTTACCCGATCCTAATTTCTTTTCCTTATGAAGAATAATCAGGGAGCTATATATAGGTTGATTGGAAGAGAGAAGAATCTTGGCTAGGAACCTTGGACAAGAGGCTGTGGTCAGTTATAAGTGCCAGTTGACTTGAGCATGCTAAAGGGTGGAAGACAATGGGACTGAAGAGAAAAAAATCATCTAAGAAGATGCAAAGGAATTACAAATATAAATTGCTGATTGGACTTTAAGCTGTTAAAGAATACAAAGGCAAGGATGGCATCTAAGATGATCAAAGTACATGGATTTGGAGAGAAATTGAGCCAATGTGAGATAGGGAAGCTGTTAGTTTGGGGTTAAATTTTGTTTGTTTTGCAGGGATGGAGACAATGATGAGTTCCTTGAGTACACGTAGGTTGTATGGATTTGGGAGGCCCATATGTTCGTTTTTGCATCCAGGGCTCTATGAGTGGCTGTGATTTTGAGAGTATCTCTGTGTGTGCCTATGGCTTCAGCCATTCTATATCTATGCAATTGCAGATTATTACAATGTGTACTACACCTAACTTGAGTGCTTTTCCTTTTAAAGCAAATCCATGTGCTTCCAATCTCCAAATCCATTTGGCATTTGTGTTAAAAATATCAGAGATTCATGTAGTCAGAGGAACTGGTGCTGCTCTTCCCAGGGATTTGTTTTAAGCATTTGAAGATGAAATGCACACCATCTTATTATCTACTGTAGCATTTCTGAAATGACAGCTGCTCCCTCTATGTGGAGAGAATTAGCAGATGGACAGCTATGACTGGCTGGCAATAAATTCAGTGCCTCTCATTTCTGAAAAGGGGTCATCCCTCAAACAGAGTTTGAAGTCCTGCTTTGCTTATAAGGAGAATAAAATGGTGAGCATTGTGCTATTTTTTTCCCCACTGAAAATTGCAAACTTACAGATAAAAAAAAAAAAAAAAACTGCCTTTTGATTTTCACAGGTGAAGTCATTTGATCCAATTAGTCCTCCTGATTTTTTTTAAAAAAAGCTTTATTTTAACTACAGTCTAAGATAAAGCTTCTATGCACAAAGTGTGCTAGATCTAGGTGACCAACCATCCCGTTTGTCCAGGAATGTTGCAGTTTTAGCCTTGAAATTCCTACATCCCAAGAAGCCCCTCAGTCTCCCATAAACCAGGACAGCTGGTCCCCCTAATGCTAGATCCTAGATTCCAAGAGGTGTTTCAAAAGGAGGATCCCAGTGGGGCTGGCCTGATAGCGTAGTGGTTAAGTTCATGTGCTCCGCTTCGGCAGCCCAGGATTCATGGGTTCACAGGTTCAGAGTCAGATCCCAGGCGTGGACCTACACACTGCTCATCAAGCCATGCTGTGGCAGCCTCCCACATAGAAAGTAGAGGAAGACGGGCACAGATGTCAGTCCAGGGCCAATCTTCCTCACCAAAAAAATAAATAAATAAAAATAAGGAGGAGCCCTGACCAGAATTGGGCCCGATTGCTTTACATCGACTTTGAATGTGTTAGGTGGGGCGTGCACCCTCCCCTCTGCCTCCGGCACCCTCACTCCCGATTTTTACCTCTGATTTCTTCACGTACGCATTCTCTGCCTGCTCCTTTCAGGCTTTCGCATCCTGTGTCTAGGAGCTCTAACCATTAAACTTGCAGGTTTTGGTAAGACACACTCCTTCCCTTAAAAAAAAAAAAAAAGTTCCTGATCTCCTCAAAATATGGTAATTTTATGACCAAACGAAAGCATCTCGGCTAAAATTATCCAGCAGTGAATAAGCAGGGCCAGTCCTAACAGGTCACTGAACAGAAGCCACCAACTGCATGGGATCCCGAGTAAAGGAGAGCCTTAAATGCCAGACAGACTAAAGGGAAGTGACATCACTAGAAATCACTCTTTTAACATTAATTGTGGATTTTATGTATCTACTGAGAACAGGGATTACCCTGACCAGAGACTAAGAAACAAGTAATATAACCAAGGGCTTTGACAAGCAGACCCTGAGCTACCAGGACCCCTGAAGCAAAGGAAGGACCGTAGTCAGAGAAAGAAAGAGGAAAAGTGACTCACTTCCTAACAGAAAATCTATAAAGCTAAAATCAGACAATAAAATGATTCAAAAATCCCCCATCCGTGACTGAGAAATGGAGAGATGAGGCCCATCAGATTGAATGAATGACGCCAGGCTTGATAATATTAGTGCCCCTGGCACAGCCAGCTCTGAAGTCTAAAGAGAGGCAGCATGTTTGAGATTTAGCAAGCGGCTTCACCATTCACTGCACGTCCTACTAACAGGAGGCAGCCTGGGTGCACGAGGAGAATATTGATAAAGGTAATGAGAAGCACAGAAGCTTTAGAAACACGACAGAACAGCATGGGGCACTATCAGCCAGACACTGCACCCAGAGCTTTTCAGATAAATGTTCCTTAGATGGAGAGAGAGGAAAGAGAGAAGACCAAAAGGCAGCTTCATCTTAAGGCCACAGTTGTTGTAAAGCTCAAACCACCAGGGTTGCCAAGGACATACCATTATCTTCAGGATATTTTTTGTCATGCAAAATCCTCAGACAGTCAATAATCTAGAGAGCAGTGGAATAGAAGAGACCAAACCCAAATGTCTCTCAACACCCCCAAGAACCCAGCAATGTGTTGCCCGAGGCCTGATAACTCGAGAGCCCAGGTATAGGAAAGCCCAAGTCTTTACAAGATGGAGCAGAGAACTGACCTAAGTTCAAATGTCAGCTTTGTTAAATAAAGTACCCAGAGTTGACACGTGAACCTAGATCAATCCAAATCTAAACTAGGTGTTCTTTATTCCCTTGTTCCTCAAAGCATGGTCACCGAAGGGCAGCATCAGCATCCTGTGGGAGCTTGTTAGATATGCAGAAGCTTGGGTCCCACCCCAGAATCTGCATCTTAACAAGATCCTCAGGGAATCTGCATGCACATTTATTGTGAGAAGCAGTGCTTTATACTATACCTTAAGGAAAGAAATAAAATTAACCCTTACAAAGGAATCATGTACTTTATAAAGGGCTTTATTGCCACCACAATTCCAGGAACCTAGAACCCAGGCTATTTAGAATCTCTAGCATCTCACACCCAGAGCAGCGCCAGCTCCAAAAGTTTAGAGAGACGCCCCCCACCCCCCGTTACCTGTCCACCCATTTTCCCCAATATTGTGTTAGTCTCTTGCATGTTTTAATTTGAAAACCAACATAGAGTTAAGATGAAAACGTGTTTTCTCTAAGTTATCTTGACAAGTCTGACTTCATAATATGCAAACATCCAATGGAACAACTCAAAAGATAATAAGGAAGGACAAGCTGCAATCAGACCAGACAGGATTGAGGGGTAGGTCGGCCTGGCAAACACAGTGTGAGCCCTACAATATCACTTGTGGAAATCAAGAATATGGAACCAGTTCATTCACATTTCTACACAGGACTTGATCCCATATACAACTGACTCAATAAAAACAGATATGGCTCCCATTGAAACAGTTAATATTTTAAGGTAGACCTTTCTAAAGCTATATCTTGAGACCAACAACTATCTGTGAAGAATTTGCCAAACACACACTAGTCATCAGTGAAACTTTAGGCTGTGCCACCAATTCTGAGATCAGCCAGTCAATAATCACTTCAAGTCGCCTATTGCAACCGGCTGACATTTTGGATACATAATATTATTTACCAGATATGAGTAAGAATAATTTGTTTAATTTCTGAAATTTTAAATCCATTAATAATCTTTGCAAAAAGTTGTTAGAATGGGAAATTATAAAAGAAAATTTTTAAAAATCAAGGACTAACGATTATCTCCATAAAGTTAAAAAAAGAAAAAAAAATCCATTGAAAAAATTCAACATTCATTCCTGACAAAGATAATCAAGAAAATAAGACTTAATGGATACTTTCTGTTTGTGTGAGGGTGTGTGTGTGGTTGTGTGTGTTTAGAAAGTATCCATCAATTCTAATTTCATATTTTATATATATATATATCACTAAAGCCAAAAATCATTAAAATCTTAAAGGATGAATCTTAGTTAACAGAGAAACACTAGAGGAATTTCCACTAAGATCAGAAACAAGGTAATGAAGACCACTATCTCCATGACTATTCAACATATAACTAGAAGTACTATCTAATGAACTTAGACAAGAAACATCAATCAGAAGCATACTAATTGGTAAAGATGTGAAATCATATCTATTTGTAGATGATATGACAGTATACCTAGAAAGCCAATGATTAACTCAAACAATAAATAATGCAGTAAGGTAACAGGATATAATGTTAACATACAAAAGTAAATGCTCATATAAGTGAGCATGAGCATCAGATGTTATCTCAGGGCTAATATTCCTCACAAAAAAAAGAGAGAGAGAGAGAGAAAGGTCTCTGTGAACTGATATGGAATGGTCATTTTCAGGATATATAGATAAGTGATAAAAAATTGTATAAAATATAAAACGCATATGTAAGAATAAAGGCAATATAAGAAAATATACATGCATCTATTCATTTGTGCAAAAAACGACAAGAAAGATAAATCAGAAACTAATTTAGATTGATTACTTACAGAAGGTAGGTGGACGCAGGGTATAAAAAATGGATGAATGGGAATGGGGTAGGACGGATGAAGGACAAGCGATACTTCTCTGACCATACCTTTTTGTATTGTTCCAACTTTTAGAACCATGTTAATGTTTTACGTACTCATATAAATATATAAATATAATCAACCATGAGAGAACCATGAATAGAACCCAAAATGGATTACAAACAGTTACAAATGAAATTAAAGTCTATGGCAAATAAATAACACTGATGGAAATAAGAAAAAAATAACTGACCTAAGTAACTTTAGAAAACAAAATTGTGGCTATATACTGTAAGGCTAAAGACAAAAACAACAGCACACAAATTTGTTTTTCACAGCAGTATGCATTCTGAGCTAGCAATTCTAAAACTATTTTGTGTATATTCTAGGATTGAGTAAATAAGTAAATCTATTATGAATAATAACAACCAGGTTTCTCATTGTCACAGAAAGGAGTTACAAGGGCCGGCCCCGTGGCTTAGTGGTTAAGCGCACACGCTCCACTGCTGGCAGCCTGGGTTCGGATCCCGGGCGCATACCGATGCACCGCTTCTCCAGCCATGCTGAGGCCGCATCCCACATACAGCAACTAGAAGGATGTGCAGCTATGACATACAACTATCTACTGGGGCTTTGGGGGAAAATAAATAAATAAATAAAATTTTTTTAAAAAAAGAAAGGAGTTAAAAATAAATAAACTCTGTAATGTTGTATTGGAATCAGAGGTATCAGCATGAACTCACGATTTTGTATAAAGAGATAGGTAAAGAAATAGATACAAATGTGTCTGTGTTCGTATAACTATTTCCCAGTTCTATCTTTTGGAAGGACCTAGAAATAATAACACCCTAGTAGCAATGAACATATAACATGTCCAGATCTCAGTTTCTAAGTACCATTATTTAATCAAAGGAACCAGGACTTCTTAAAGAAATGCCTGGTTTCGGGGGGGGGGGGGGCTGAGAAAGAAGATTATCAGTCTAGAACATATTATGGTACCAGAAAATAAAGAAGTACTCAAAAATAATGGGGACATGTTGAAATGACAGAAGAATCACCTGCAAGGCAATCACAATGACCAAATATGATAAGATTTGAACAATAAAATCAATAATAATAGTAACATATTATTGCCCTTAGAATAAAGTAAATTTTCATAAGTCTGTACAGATATAAATAAATAAATAAATAGCAGAGAAGAAATACTTCATTTCAGTAGAATTCCAGTTAGTAAATATAGAAGGAGTGAAGGAAAATAAAAAAGTTACATTTGGCAAACATCACAGTAGTAATAGTGGCAAGCAAGAATCATCAATGGATGCTAAAATTAGTGGGTGACAGTATGATGAGTAACAGAACATTTAGGTAGACTCAGAGCATCTCCCCACAAGATACTTGTTAATTCCCAAAGGGAAAAATAGTAACTTTTTGGTTAAGAAACCTGGCAGATACCATCTTACCCACACGATCAAAGTTTACGTCACCTTCAGTGACACATAGCAATATCACACACCCACTGATGCTCTGATACGAGGAACTGAGAAGAGCACAACATCACCTACGTGGTGCTCTTGCCAAAGACCAAAATCTGAATTTAATCATGAAGAAACATCACGCAAGCCCAAGTTAAGTCACATTCTCCAAATAACAGACCAGTACTCATCAAACATGTCAAGATCAAGAAAAACAAAAGGAGACTGAGGAACTATTCTAGATTGAAGGAGATTGAGATGACATAACTACTAAATGCAATGTTGTGATCCTGGGAAAAGGACATTGTTGGCACAATTGGTGAAATCTGAATAATGTCTGTGGAATAATTAATACTAGCGTATTGATGTTCATTTCCTGATTTTGGTCATTATACTATAGATATATGAGATGTTAGCATTTGAGGAAGGTGAGTAAAAGATATACAGGATTTTTTTGTATAATTATTATGACTTTTCTGACCGACAAATTATTTCAAAAAAAAAAGGGGCTGGCCCAGTGGCACAAGCAGTTAAGTGCTCACGCTCCGCTGAGGTGGCCTGGGGTTTGCCGGTTTGGATCCCGGGCGCTCACCGACGCACCACTTGTCAAGCCATGCTGTGGCGGCATCCACATATAAAGTGGAGGAAGATGGGCACGGATGTTAGCCCAGGGCCAGTCTTCCTCAGCACAAAGATGAGGATTGGCAGATGTTAGCTCAGGGCTGATCTTCCTCACAAAAAAAGAAAAAAGAAAAACACAAACAATTTTTAAAAGTTAGAATTTTAAAAAGGAATAAATTCTATAATTCATGAAAGAATATATGTAAGAATTAGAAAAACTCAGAAGTGAGGTAACAACTCAATAAGTGGTTGGAAAAAGAAAATATCATTTTATAAATGAAACTTAGCCTAGAAAGAACATAACAGTGAATAAATACAACAAATAATGCCTCAAGAGAAAAATATGAAAAGAAAAACATTTTTTAATCCTAAGCAAACAAGGAAAGAGATAAAAAGGATTCAAGAGAAAGTGACAAATATCGAAGATAGGCAAACAATGTCCAACATACAAATAACAGGAGCACCTGAGAAAGAAAAAGCCAAGAATCAGAACAAATACTAAAACCTATATTAAAAAAACTCTTGGCACGAGCCCGGTGGCATAGCGGTTAAGTTCACGTGTTACGCTTCCGCGGCCTGGGGTTCTCAGGTTCGGATCCTGGGCACAGACCTATGCACCACTTGTCAAGCCATGCGGTGGCAGCATCCCACATACAAAGTAGAGGAAGACGGGCACAGCTATTAGCTCAGGGCTAATCTACCTCAGCAAAAAGAGGAGTGGCAATGGATGTTACCTCAGAGCCAATCTTCCTCACACACACACAAAAAACAACCCTCTCATGAAATAATCAAAAAATTCAAAGCTACATATTGAAATAGTTATGTATCTGGTCCAGAACACATAAGCTAGAATATTGGTCCAGAAGAACCAACACCAAGACTTTATCTAGTAATGTTACTGGATTTTAAAGAAAAAGAAACTCATTAGGAACCTAGGTAACAAATGCATGTGACTTAAAAAGGATAAATTAGATTATCCCTTTTTTATAGCAATGCTTCAGAAGAAAACTAAATAGTGATGTTCAAAGAATTAAATACGATATTAAAAGAAAGAAAACACAAGACAAAGATTTTGTACCCGGCAAAACTGATCTTCAGACACAAAGAGGAACAAACATATTGTTATCAATATTGAAGAACTCTGGGAATATTATCCCTGTGAGCCTGTCCTTAGACATATATTAGACAACAAATTCAGATAAGCAAAATGACCAGAGAGACATAGACATTTTCAATTTTTATAAAAGTAGTCTAAGGATACTTCTGCCACAGAATTTATTTTATATTATTATAAAATATTATTATTATTATTATATTATTTTTATTATTATTATAGTTTCCTCCATCAAAGAATTCAGTCCTTTAAGACAACATGGTGTCTTGTCCATCTCTGAATCTCCAGAGCCTGGAAGAACACTTGGACCATGGAAATTATTTAATAAATGTATATTAACATGAATAAAATGGCATTTAATTATATAGTTTGAAACGTCCTAAATGAAGTGTGCTCAATAAATGTTTGTTAACATTTTGTTAACAAACAAAATAGCAAAATAGATTTTAAGACCCTCAAATGCTTTCTGACACTGCAAAAACAAAAAGACACTATTCTCAATGTTTATGTTTATCTTAGTTGTCATGTCTGTGATGTAAAATAAGATAGATAATTATTAGATTTTATTTAACATTGAAGGATTCTATCACCATGTGAAAAACAAATGAGATCCACCTCATCTTTTTGTTTGAGTTCAGGTGATTATCAAAAGCAGTTCCTCTTGGCTACCATTATTACCATCATCACCAACCACCACCATCATCATCATCACCAACCACCACCACCATCATCATCATCACTGTTATCACCATCATCACCAACCACCAGCATCATCATCATCATTGCCATTATCACCATCGTCACCAACCACCACCATCATCATCACCATTATCATCACCATTATACCATCATAGCTAACACTAATTGAGTCCTTATTTTGTACTAGTCTTTTGTTATCTGTTTATATGCATTATCTCCATTAATCTCCACAGTAACCCTATAGGCATTTGTTATTATAATTTCCATTTTGTAGATGAGGAAACAGAGTAAGATTAGAGAGATTAAGTAACCTGCCTAATGTCACACAGCTAGATTAGCTTCTGAATCCAGAGTAAACTACATTAACACAGAAGAGCATTACTTATAAAGTGCCCAAAAGTCTTAACTGCCATATCAGCATAAATCCAATGTCCTCAGTGGATGAACAGTGGGGAAGAAACCTACATAAAGGGAGGATCTCTGCCTCCCACACCTACACGAACCAGTGTTTCTCAGCTTCTATCGGATTTGCACATTTAACTTTGGAGTCAAACTTTGAAGAAAAGATTTTACTGCTCCATATTTTGATAATTGATGGCTTGTGAGTCCAATGCCATGATTTGATCACTAGCTATAGAAGTCTTTTGACATCATAGTCTCCAGTTTTCTCATACGTAAAATTAATACTCCCCTTCATATTTAATGAGTTGGTGTAAGGGATAAAATTATATTCATCTACTAATAAAATTATATATAAATTAAAATTACATATATCTACCAATTCACCAAATACTTATTGTTACAACATCTACTATGTGTCAGATGCTATTCTTACCCTGAGGATTACAGCAGTGAACAAGCCCTACCAAGAATTTACATTCTGGGGATTCTCATCAAGTGGCAGCTCAAGGCAGACATTATGTCCTCCTTGTTCTATTAATTTCTCAGCACCAACCATCCCAGTACAGTGACCAGCATGTGCTAGGCAACTAATTCATCATTATCTAGGAATAAATGAAACCAATTCCCCATTCTACTGCTGTCAGAATATTTCTCCTCTGGGCAGTCAATATCTAAATTAAAACTATGACTTTTGTTATTTACTGTCAATTCATCAGATTTAATTATGGGATATTGATTTTTCCTGATCATCTCTGTCTTGGCAGGGGTCTCTGTACTGCTGCAGTCTGCTTTGGGCTAAAAGTCACAGTACTTTCCTTGTTAGAGAGAAACCTTTGGTGAAAAAAATCCATGTAATGAAGAAAAACAAAAATTGTTTTTTATAAAGTTGCAATGGGAGTTCCATTTTCTTATTCCTAAAGCAAGAGTGGATAAAGAAGTTTACAGCTGAGATCTCCCAAAGAAGCTCAGTAGCTTAGTGGACCATAAGACTAAATAACACCCCATGTTTCTCCTCCTGAATGGAAAGAATTCATAGCTCTTGACTTGTCCCCTTTTTCCATGCCTCAGAGGCTTCTTTCATATCAAGGTAATTTTTCCTTATGGACTGGAAAGCAGACTGGACATTTACATCTCCCTGATGAGTTCATCAAGCCAAAAGGTGTCTCTAGAGAGTGACAATTCCTCCCCTCCCTGCTAAGCTAACTAGTAGAGGCGGCAAGGAAGGGGATTCTCTGCTTTCTCCAGAGGATGTCAATGTGTTTAACGTTGGTGTATAAGAGAATCCAGATGAGTCTCTTGGGGCAAGGAACACAGATGTAGAAAAATAATTTCTGCTGATTGGGAGTTTCAGTAGCTAGGAAACATTCACCTCATCCCGTGCAAGCATTACTGACTGCCAATACCATCCCAGGTGAAGGAGTGGAAAGAATCATCTGGGACCTCTAGAACTTCTTTTCCTTGAAGTCTTGGCAGGAGAAAGTGGAAAGACAGGAATGATAGCACTTACAATGCTGAAGAGAAAGTCAGAAAACAAACTGAGTTTTAGTCTTGGCTTTGAAACTTGCTTCCATGTAATCCTGGACAAGTTCCTTAATTTTGCTTGAATCAGAGTTGTCATTTGTTAAAAAAAAAAAAAAAAAAAAAGATTAGGACACATGATCTCTATCCAAGGTGACTTTCTCCTTTAAAAATCCACAATTCTAATAAAGACTTCCAAAGGTAAAGAGAAAGAGAGAGAGAGATGCACAAGGGGAGAGGAGGACAGGGAGGTGGGCTATACAGTTTTATTTTTTGAAACACAGATTCGTAAGGAGAAAAATTGTCCAAGATTTACCAGCTCGTATCTGAATGGCAGCAATTGCCTCCTCACTGGTTGTCTCATCTCTTGTCTCTCATAGCATTTTTCTCCCAATGTGACATAATTCCAAACTGATATTCAAATTCTTTCAATGGCTTCTCATCACACAACGGAAGATATGTAAACTACTTTGGCTGGCATTCAAGACCTTCAACAAACTTGTCTCAGCTCAGCTCACCAATCCAACTCAATCTCTTATTACCACCCAACACAAACCCAGTGCTGCAAGCAAGCGAGATTTCCTTGCTGTTCTCAGAACGGTTTGTGCTCTCTCAACTTCTCTCAACTGCTGATGGAACCATGTCTGAAATTCGATCCTTTTCTTCTCTCTCTCTTTCTTAGTCTACCCATCTTTCAGGAAACTTCTCAAGCCCTGCCCCTTTCATGAGACTTTCTTTGACTACTCCAACCCACAGCAATTTCTCCAACCTTTGAACTCCCTTAGGAAAACCAAATGGAGGTCAGTTTATGTGTATAGTCAACAGAGTCAGACAGTATGCGTTCAAGTCTGATTCTGCAACTTGCTGTGTAAATTTGGCCAAATTATTTAACCTCGATAAGTTTAAGACTCCTCAATATCAGATGAAGAATATTGCTGCCTCTCAATTTCTACCTAAGGGTAATATTAATATTTAACTCACAAGATTTCATCTGTTTGTTTCTTCAAATTAAGTGACATAACATACTGAAAGCACTTAGCAAAAATGCTTAGTACATAATCAGTGACCAATAAATGTTTGCATTTTTTACAGTAATTCTTTATAGCATTCATGTTTGCATCACCATGAAAAACTGTCTTGAACTTCCACTTAACTAAACTACATGCTTAGATTATAAATCATCGGAGAATAAATTATATTTTGTATGTTTATTGAATCTGTTTCAATACTTATTATCATGTCCTGCATTTAATGAATCTCAATAACTACTTGTTATATAAAAGCTTAAAGACAAATTAGGCCATCAATATAGGGTTGTTTTCTTTTTTCAGACTTTCAGTAAAGCATGAGAGGAAAATAAAAATAACAAGGGAAAAAAGCTATATTTATCACTTAATCCTCAAAACAGTCTTCATTTCATATCTGAAGAAACTGTAATTCAGCAGGCTCAAATAACTATCCATAGTTACACATTTCAAGCTAGAATTTGAACCCAGTTCTTTCACTAAATTGAAAATAGGTGGCCTGGAGAAAACCTGGAAATTTCTTTACCTAAAACACGACTTTCTAATATCTTCTTTTTTCCTCATTACTTGTCCTCATGCTCTCTTGACATACTCCATACCATTTTCTTGCAGAAAAGGTTTCATATTGGCTGGAATCTTATCCAGTTCCTCTGTAGCCCATTTGCGTTGTTCAGCTGAATCACACACATATATAATTCCAGGAAGTTAAAAAGGCAAAGGAACTATTTATTAGGCTTCATGAACAAAGAAGGAGGGAGCACTAACTAGTTTCTCTCTATTCTCAGTAACTGGCCCCCCCGTTCCTTTGGTTGCTCAGACCAAATATCTTACAGTGCTCTTTGACATCTCCTTATTTCATACCCCTAATCTCATTCACCAGCAGACCTTATGGACTCTGCCTTCAAAATATGTTCAGAAATAGACTATAACTCACCACCTGCACTACCACCACCCTGCCTAAGCCGCCATCATCTCTTACCTAGACCACTGCAAGAGCCGCCTCACTGCTTCCAGTCTTGACCACCCCTAACCACTCTCCTCACAGTCTATTCTGCATACAACAGCCTGAGAATCTTGCCATTTCTCTGCTCAACACCCTCTAGTGACTTCCAGTCTCATTCTAAATGATATCCACCCTAGACGGTCCTACTCTCATCTTCTACTATTTTTTCCCTTCCCCTGACTCACTTCACTCAATCCACACTAGTTTCTTTGTGTTCCAGGCACACAATGGTCAGATCCCCATCTTTTTAGCGATGAAGAAGTAAATTCAGTAAGTTCAGTCCTTTGCAGTGGTCTAGCTGCCGCAAAGATATTGCATAAAAACTTTGAAGTTACTTTAATTCAGCTTATTTCCACTAAGACCCAGAATAAAATCAGACTGGTTTGTCATTAGTAGCTTAGTTGCATCCTTTTATTCAGGGAGTCATTTTAGTAATATGAGAAATTAAAACATCTTTATAGCTAGGTCTCGTGGACCTAGAATAAAAAGTTATCTTTGATCTATCATATCTTTTCAACTAAAATATAAAACACAGCTAATATGACTTTTACATCTCTTTATCAGAGAGAATAATTGTCAACATTATATTTCACAAGAAAAATTCTCCTATATAAGATAATATCTATTTTCCTTCTTCCTTACTCCTCTTCCAAAGTGAGAAGATCTGAAATAAAACTCTAGGAAATAAAACGTACACGTTTATTCATGCAATGCCAGTCCCTTTAGCCCAAGACAAGAAGCAATCCTTCAGACGCTACCGGCTCCCTCCTCCAGGACCCAGATTGGGTAGCCACAATTATCAGGAAGGTGTTATTTTCTCCTTTCACTCTGTCATCTGTTCTGGATTTACATTTTACTGGGCTCTGACAGGGATAGTGTAGCAGATGGCAAATGAAAGCCAATTAGTGATGTCTTGCAAGTTGTGTCAAGACTCTTCAATAAGGTTGTTTTGTTGAAAAGCCATTGGATGAGGGTTAGCTTTGTTCCCTGATCACAGGCAAAAGGAATCAGCAGCACTGGTCTTTATTTTACCTAACCCAGAGCTTGCCAAGTGGAAACAACCTTTTTCCCAGGGACATTTGTGAAAAACTATCAGAGGCAATTGCTGAACATCATGGCTGTCTGAGGCAGTGGACAGTAGTTGGGCAAACAATAGACTAACTAAAAACGTAAAACTAAAAGCTGGGGAAAGAAATCTCCATAGGGGGATTTGAAAAGCTCCAATATATTCCTAGGATATGCATATATACAGAATTGTGTGCATGCCCAGGCCTGTGTGCACGCTCAGGAATAACCTGAGAAGGCCCTGGGGTCTCATCTGTGACTAACCTTGAGGTTCTGCATAAGCAGGAATTAAAGACTAAGGCAGTGAGTTGTCAACTCCCTGAGTGTTGTAGTCATGTCCCAAAATGCACACAAGCCCTGCAGCAGAGTCTATGGGAGTTATTAGTTCCAGGCAATTAAGAAAACCTCTTTCTAATAATTAGGTGACCACTAAGCTAGTCAAGCAGAGACTTCAGTGGCCACACATGACCAGTAATACAGACTTCACAGAATTAGTCCAAAAAAGCTAGTAAAAAAACCTAGCATAGGAGAAGAACAGATTTCCAGAATTGCAGCATTATGTTACTTAAAATTTCTACTTTTCAACAAAAAAATTATGACACGCAAAAAACCAAGAAAGTATGGCCCATATATAGGAAATAAAGCAGTTAATAGAAACTGTCCATGCAGAAGCCCAGATATTGGACTTATTGACAAAGATTTACATCATCTATTGTAAATATATTCAAAGAACCAAATAAATCTAGGTCTAAAAAACTAAAGAAAAGTTGAGACATGAGAACCATGTCTCAACAAATAGAGATTATAAATAAAGAGACAGAAATTACATAAAAACCCAAATAGAAATTCTGGAGTTGAAAAGTACAATAACTGAAATAAAGAATTCACTAGAGGTGCTCAACAGAAGTGAGCAGACAAAAGAAATATTCAGGGAACTTGAAGATAGTTCAATTGAGATTATCTAGTCTAAGGTACAGAAAGAAAAAATAATTTAAAAAATGAACAGAGTCTCATAGACCCTTAGGACAACAATAAGCATACCAACATACACGTAATGGGATCCCCAGAAAGAGAGGAAAGAGAGAAACAAAGAAGTAGAAACAACATTTAAAGAAATAATGGCCAAAAACTTCCTAAATTTGATGAAAAACATAAATCTACACACCCAAGAAACTCAACAAACTGTAAGACAGATAACTCAAGAGTCCACACCTAGACACATTATAATCAAAATGTAAAAAGACAAAAACAATTTTGAAAGCAGTAATAGAAGTAGCTAATCCTATACACGAGATTCAAAATGAGATTAATGATTAATTTCTCATCAGAAACAATGGAGGCCAGAAGGTAATGAGAAGACATATTAAAAGTGCTGGAAGGGAAAGAATGCCAACCAAGAATCCTATATCTAGCAAAATTACCCTTTAAAAAACGAAGGAGAAATTAAGACAGTGCCAGATAAACAAAAACTGAGAATTCACTGCTGTCTGATCTGCCCTACAAGAAATTCTAAAGGGAAAACTTTAGGCTGAAATGAAAGGACATTAGACAGTAAAGAGAATTCACAAGAAAAAATAAAAGCACCGATAAAGGTAACTACACAGGTAAATATAAAAGACAGTATAGATATATTTTATTGTAACTTTTTTCTCCTACCTGATTTAAAAGACAATTGCATAATTAATAATTATAAACTGTGTTGATGTGCATACAATGTATAAAGATGTAATTTTTATGATAGCACAAGGAAAGGGGAAGGGAATGAAGCTATATAAGAGCAAATTTTTGTATACTATGGTAATTAAGTTTATATTAACATGAACTAGACTGTTATAAATTAAAACATTAATTATAATCCGCAGGGTGAATAATTAGAAAAGAACTCCGAAAAAAGTGTAAAAGCAATGATAGATTAACATTATGCTAGGTAATATTTATATAACATAAAAGGTGGCAGTAATGGAAGAATGGAAGAACAAAAACAGGACATAGAAATATAGGAAAAAATAGGAAAATGGTAGACATAAATCCTCCCTTATCAATAATTACATTAAATGTCAATGGGTTAAACCATTTTATCCAAAGATAGAGATTAGCAGAATGGATTTTTTAAAATAAGTGTTCTAGCTATAAGCTGTCTACAAGAAACATACTTTAGATTCAAAGATACAATGAGCTAAAAGTAAAAGGATAGAAAAAGATATACCATGCAAACAGCAAACAAAAGAGATTGAGTGTCTATACTAGCAGCAGACAAAATAGACTTTAACTCTAAAACAGTTACAAGAGACAAAAAAGGACATTATATAAATCAATATGTATATATCAAGAAGATATAACGATTGTAAAAATATACAAACCTAATAACAGATTATCATAATATACGTAGTGAAAACTGACAGAAATGAAGTGAGAAATAGACTATTCAGCAATAACGGTTGGAGATTTCAATCCCCTACTTTCAGTGATGGATAGGACAACTTGACAGAAAATCAACTAGGAAACAAAGACGCAAAACACTATAAACCAATTAGGCTAACAGACATCTATAGAACACATAGACCAACAACAGCAAAATGCACATTCTTCTCAAGTGCACATGGAGTATTCTTCAAGATAGATCACATGATAGGCCATGAAGTAAATCTCAATAAATTTAAAAGATTTAAATCATGCAAAGTATGTTCTATGACCAAAAGGAAATGAAATTAGAAACCAATAGCAAAGGGAAACCTGAGAAATTCACAAACGTGGAAATTAAACAATGTACTCCTAAATAATCAATGATTCAAAGAAGAAATCACAAAAGAAATTAGAAAATATTTAGGAGAAATGAAAAAATAAACCACAATGTACCAAAAATTATGAGATAAAGCAAAAGCAGTGCTTAGATAAAAGTATATAGTTGCAAGTGCCTATACTAAAAAAAGAAGCAAGATATCAAATCAATAACCCAGCATCCCACCTTGGGAAACTAGAAAAGAAGAGGAAATTAAACCCAAAGCAAGGAGAAGAAAGGAAATAATAAAGATTAAAACAGAAATCAAGGAAATAGAGAATAGAAAAACAACAGAGAACTCAATGAACTAAAAGTTGGTTCTTGGAAAATTGATAAACCTTTAGCTAAACTAACAAAGAAAAAAAGAGAAAAAAGGTAAATTATTTACAAAAGGAATGAAAGAGGAAACATTACTATTGACCTTACAGAAATCAAAAGGTCTATAAGGAAATACTATGAACAATTGTATACCAACAAATTAGAAAATCTAGAGGAAATGGGCAAATACCCGACTCAAGAAGAAATAGAAAATCTGAATATACCTATAATAAACAAGTATATTGAATTAATAAATTATTAATAATCAAAAAGTTTCCCACAAAAGAAATCCCAGGGCCATATGGCTTCACTGGTAAATTCTACTAAACTTTTAAAGAATTAAAATCAATTCTTCACAAACTCTTCCAAAACATAAAAGAGGAGGAAACACTTTCCAACTCATTCTACAAGTCTGGTATTATCCTGACACCAAAATCAAACAAAAATATCACAGAAAAGAAAACTAAAGACCAATTGCTCTTATGAATATAGATCTAAAAATCCTCCACAATATACTATCAAACCAAATGCAATAGCATATAAAAATTGTTATACATTTTATCCACAAACAAATGGGATTTATTCTAGAGGACTGGAAGGTTTGTACAACATGAAATTGAATCAATCTTAAAAATCAATTTAACACACCATATTAATAGAATAAAGAAGAAAAACACACATTATAATCTCAATAGATGCAGAAAACCATTTAAAAAGTTCTACACCCTTTTATGCTAGAAAACATCCAAAAACCCAGGAAGAGAAGAGAACTTCTTCAACTTAATAAAATGTATCTATGAAAAACCCACAGGTGTCATCATACCTAATGGTGAACGATTGAAAACGTTCAGTGAAGATCTGGAATGAGCCAAGGATGTCTGCTCTTGTTACATGTCCTCAGCATTGTATTGAGGATGCTAGCCAGAGAAATTAGTCAAGAAAATGAATAAAAAGCATTCAGATTGGAAAGGAAGAAGTAAAATTATCCTTACTGGTAGATTACATAATTTTGTATATATAAAATCCTCAAGAATTTACAAAATATATTAGAGCTAATAAATAAATAAATTCAGCATGGTGCAGGATATAAGATCAATGTGCAAACATCAATTGTATTTCCATAAACCAGCAATGAACAATCTGGAAATAAAATTTTAAAACAATTCTATTTATAATAGCATCAAAAAGAATATAATACTTAGAAATAAATTTAACCAAAGTAATACAAGACTTGTACACTGAAAACAACAAAACATAATTGAAAAGAATTAAAGAACACCAAGTAAATGGAAAGATATCCTCTGTTCATGGACTTGAAAACTTAATATTGTTAAAATGGCAATACTCCCCAGATTAATCCACAGATTCAACACAATCCCTGTCAAAATTCCAGGTAACTTTTTTTCAGACTTTGACAATCTGAACTTAAAATTCATATGGAAATACAAGGGACACAGAAGAGACAAAACAATCTTAAACGAGAAAAATTTGAGGACTCATATTTCCTAATCTGAAAATCTACTACAAAGATACAGTTATCAAGACAGTATGGTACTGGCATAAAGATAGACATGTAGATCAATGGAAATGGAATTGAGTGTCCAGAAATAAATCCCTACATTTTTTGTCAATTGATTTTATACAAGGATGCCAACACAACTCCATCAGGAAAGAATAGTCTTGTCTACAAATGTTACTAGGAAAACTGAATACCCACATGCAGAAGAATAAATTTGGATCCCTATGAAAATCATGCACAAAAATTAATTCAGAATGGATCATAGACCTAAATGTCAGGACTGAAATTATAAAACTCCTGGAAAGAAATATGAGAGTACATGTTTGTGACTTTGCATTAGGCAATGGTTTCTTAGATATGGCACCAAAAACAAAAGTGACCAAACAAAAAGGTAGATAAATTGGATTTTATCAAAATTTAAAACTCTTGGGTATCAAAGGATACTATTAAGAAAGTGAAAGACGAGTCACAGAATGGGAGAAAATATTCACAAATCATATATCTGATAAGACAACTCAATTAAAACTGGGCAAAGTATTTGATTAGATATTTCTCCAAAGAAGATATACAAATGACCAATAAGCACATGAAAAGATATTCAACATCATTAGTCATTACATAAATGTAAATCAAAACCACAATAAGATACCATATCACACCCACACGGATAGCTAAAATTAAAAAAAATAGAAAATCACAAATGTTAGACAAATAAATTGAAACGTATACATTCTAATAGATTATAAAATGGTTCAGCTACTTTGGAGTAGTTTTGCAGTGTCTTAAAATGTCAAACTTAGAATCGCCATATGATTCAGCAATTCCATTCCTCAGTATATACCTGAGAAAACTGATAAAATATGTCCACATCTTGTATATGGATGTTCATAGCAGCATTACTGATAACAGCCAAAAAGTGGAAACAGGCCAAATGTCTGTAAACTGATGAATAGATAAACAAAATGTGGTCTATCCACACAATGGAATATTATCGAGCCACAAAAAGGAATGAAGTACTAAACCATGAAATGACATGGATGAACCTTGAAAACACTATGCTAAATGAAAGAAGCCACATATAAAAGATCACATATTATATGATATTATTCATACGAAATGTCCAGAATAGGCAAATTCATAGAGACAAAAAGTATATTACTGATTTCCAGGGACTGTGGGGAGGGGAGAATGGGGAGTGACTGCTAGCAGGTACAGGGTTTCTATTGGGGTGATGAAAGTGTACTGAAAAAAGATAGCAGTGATGGTTGTACCACTTTGCAGATTTATTAAAAACCACTTAATCTACACTTGAAATGGCTGAATTGTATGATACGTGGATTATACCCCAATTTTTAAAATGCAACTACAAAAATTGTAAAAAAATAGATTACAAGCTCCAGATCTCCATTAATGAGCCCCCTAATTACTAAGGTTTTACTCTATCAACATATGTCTACCTATTTACATACTGAAACTTGGAGTAACCTATCCTCAACTTTCTTTGTTTTTTAAATAGCTCAAGTTCCTATTTATTAATAATCTATTTGGAAATGAATGTAGAGGAGCTTTATGAATAATGTTAGAAATTAAGCTGCACAGCTTGCTTCTCAAATTTTCTCATATACACCAAAGTCATAGTGATGATGCATTTAAATGCATCTAAAATACTGAACATACTTATTTTACGAACTACATTAATTTTGTGTATCTTGTTTCTACTTGTTTATTAAGAGTCTTGCTTAAATTATATCAGGAATTTTGACTTGTCCTCAACTTTTTTTTTGTGAATCTCCATCATTTTCAGAGGTCAATGATAATATGCTGGTAAGTTCTCTGAAACCTAATGATCATTGGGTAGCCATGAGACTAAGACAAAGCTCCCTTCCACAAACCCATGCATCATAAAAGGAATTTCCAGGGCTCACGCCATCAGCTGGCCCCATAACGCTCTTAAGTCCCACCTACATGATGGATGTTTATCTGTCTATTCTTCAGAAGAAGGAAATAGCAGCATTTTCTTCAGTAGTCCACTTTTGTCTGGCAAGTCAACATGGCCACAAACCCTACTATTACTCCGCTTTCTCACAGCCAACATAAAAATAGCTCAGAGATGTGGAAGCAATTAATCCTGAATCAGGGGTCAATTATAAAGAGGAAAGCATAACAGCCATTTATAATTATAAATTAATGTGCTATGTCTCAATGGGATATTTCTAATTATGAAATGAGGGACTCTATCTTCCATTAATAGAATTTCCAATGTTTGTAAAATCTTAATGGACAGGATTTTTCTTTAAAGACAGAAGATTGAATATATGCACTCATCCATTATATCTCAAGGAACTCCCCTCCAAAATTACTCTAAAGGATTTTAAAAATATTTATAAATCTTCAAAACACACAGAAAATAGGAGAGGAGATGACAACAGACAAGAAATACATAAATGTTGAGAGACTGAAAGCAGATGGTCTAGTGGTATGCGATTTAGCAGATCAGGTCTCTCAAACTTATATGCTGAAAGGAAGCAAGCCAATTTACAAGAGAAAACAATCAGAAATTGGATGCTACAGGTTATCTCTGACTGCAAGACATACAGAAAATTTCCAAACACAGTATTGGTTGACTGTCTGTACGAAAGCAATCAGACCCTCAGATCCCATCCCCAGATTATATGACTAAGCAACCTTCTCTTCCCCTTCATGTCAGAAGACTGGACATTTATTCTCAAATGACTAAATTATACAGGCCCCAAACACAAGGACATCGGGCACATATGGGAGAAGGGTGAGATGCCGTACTGAAAACAGAGAACATGCTACAGCAAAAATAAAAAGAAATGTTCCTGAAAACTGTCAAATAGAAAAGACAAATTTTCTTCAAATGAACGTCAATTATATTACGAGCAGATTTAACATTATTAACAATAAATAACTCAAGGCAACAGAGAAAAAATTTCAAAATACTGAGGGAAAACAATTGTCAAATTAGAATTTAATATCTAGATAAAGTATCATTCAAATTAAGATGAAATAAAGACATTTTCAGACACAAAACGAGGTTTAGAGTTTACTTCTCACAAATCAGTACTGAAAAAACTACTAAAGGTTATACTTTAGTCAGAAGCAAAAAAAGCACACAGAGAGGATATGAGATGTAATTGGTAAATTTATGTAACTGCTGAATATAAAATAGCTGACTTTCTTTGCTTCAAATAAGTGAAATTAAAAGCAACATCAAGGAAGGTGAGAAAGAGTGTTTAATGGCTAGTTAAGTTTGCTAATGTCCTCATCTCATTTAGGAAAGTATAGAGACACCACAAAGCTTTAGCTAATTTAAGAAATTTAATTAACTTTAAAGATTTACTTTTCAAATGTGTTAATGCTTTGTGCTTCTGAAATATTGGAAATGTTTTATTTCTTGTATGGCAGTTACATGAACATTCATTTTGTGAGAAATTCATGTTTTGCTGTGTGCAATTTTCTGTATCTATATTGTACTTCAATATTTTGTAATTAAGGGAAAATCACAAAAATAATAAAAATATAATTAGAAGTTTCCAAACTCCTGAAGGGGAAAGACAGAGGAATCTTTAAAAATTTATAAGCCAGAGGAAGTAGGGAAGGTGAGATTAAAAAAGGAAGCAAAGAAAAAATAAGTTAAATAAACAGCACAATTAAAACGGAAGAAATTAATCCAAATAGATTAGTGTTCATAATAAACATAAAATTAAGTAATCTTTTAAAAGACACAACTATCTATTGGTTTTTCCTAAAAACAAACAAAAACCCCAGCTATATAATCTTTAGAAGATGAATATTTAAAACAAATTACAAAAGAAAGGTTGAAAACAAAAACTTGGGGGAAAAAAAGATTCACTAGGCATATTTTTATCTGATTTAGCGATACTAGTATTAGGAAGGAAGTGAATTTAAGCAAAAACATTGGACAGGATAAAATAGTTCCAAGGACAAATAATATTGGCATATTTTTAATTAACATCCTTAGAAACTGATAGGCCAAATAGAAAAAAATAAAAGAAAAAGCAGGATAAAAATTTAAATAGCACAATCAAAAAGCTTGATCTTAAATAATTCTTCCCCCAACAGAGAATATGTCTATTTTTATACCATATATTGAACATTCCTAAAAATTTGTAAGGTACTATGTCATAAAGAAGATTCAGTAAATATTAAAGAACTACTTCATGGAATCCTGATCATGTGGAATTGAATTAGAAACCAAGTATCACCTCAAAGTTTATAAGAACAATTATTCCAACAATAATAACCACCCCTACCACCACTGTCTGGCTCCTAAAATCAGAATCTGATCAATTCATGGGTTAAAGAAATAATGATGGAAATTATAAAATATGTAGAAATATAATAAAATAATGCTTATCAAATTTCTATTGCCAAGCTGTATTTTAAAAAACAGGGTAGAGGGGCTGGCCTTGTGGCATAGCAGTTAAGTTCTCATGTTCCGTTTCAGTGGCCTGAGGTTCACCAGTTCGGATCCTGGGTGTGGACCTACTCACCGCTCATGAAGACATGCTGAGGCAGTGTCCCACATAGAGCAACCAGAAGGATGTACAACTATGACATACAACTATCTACTGGGGCTTTGGGGAGAAAAGAGAAAAAAAAAATGAGGAAGATTGGCAACAGATGTTAGTACAGGGCCAATTGTCATCAAAAAAAAAAAAAAAAAAAAACAGGGTAGAGGGCCGGCCCCGTGGCTTCGCGGTGGAGTGCACGCGCTCCGCTGCTGGCGGCCCGAGTTCGGATCCCGGGTGAGCACCGACGCACAGCTTCTCCAGCCATGCTGAGGCCACGTCCCACATACAGCAACTAGAAGGATGTGCAGCTATGACATACCACTATCTACTGGGGCTTTGGGGAGAAAATAAATAAATAAATAAAATCTTTAAAAGAAAAAACCGGTAGAGTTAAAATAAAATGAGTTTTGTTCAAATCAAAGATCAAGGGGGAAAAATGGAGTAAAAATAAAAGAAAGAAGGTGAATGGAATACATACAAAAATGAATAAAAAATGACCAGCCAGTGGCATGGCGATTAAGTTCGCATGTTCTGCTTTGGTGGCCAGGAACGAGGCACTGCTCGTCAAGCCATGCTGTGGCAGCATCCCATATAAAGTAGAGGAAGACAGATGCGGATGTTAGCCCAGGGCCAATCTTCCTCAGCAAAAAGAGGAGGACTGACAACGGATGTTAGCTCAGGGCTAATCTTCCTCACCAAAAAAAAAATAATAATAATGAAAGGGGAAAAGAAAATAGAGATGATCAGCAAACCCAAAATAAGATAGAGAAAAATGACTAGTAAGTTGGACAAACCTCTAACAGCTACTACTACATGAAAAAATATTCATGGCAAAATTATTAATCAGGATAAAGGGAGACACAATATAATTCTTAAAGGAACAATGCGCTGAGAAACTCACAACCGTGAGTGAGTACACCCCTAACAACATCACTTCAATATACAAAAGCAAAATAATTACAAGCAGAGATTGACAAAATCATAATCAGAGTGGGACTTTTAGTTTCTTAACAAAACATCTCATAAAAGCTGATAGATCAACCTGGAAAAAATTACATTAGAAGGTTTTTTTAAATTGTAGAGTTTTTTCTGAGTGGTGTGTGTGTGTGTTTGCTTTTAATTAACAGAGAACTTTAATTAACATTTTCTATAAAAACCTTGGAAATTAGCCATATACAGGCATAGAAAAATTGACCAAAGAAAGCAAAGGAAAAAATCCAAAAGCAGAAGCAGATATATAGATAGATAGACAGACAGACAGACAGACAGAAAGATAGATGAATGACTGACATTAGCTTCAAGATAGTTGTAATTTTGGAGAGGAAAGGATGGAAATTGGATTTTGAATGGATACCAAGGGGGCTTCAGCCCTTACCTACAATATTTTCTTTCTTTAAAAATAAAATCCTGAAGCAAATATGTAAAAAAAAAATTGTTAAATATTAGCATTAGCTTTAAGTGTGTTCCTTACGTTATTCTCTGTGCATTGCTATATGTTTAAATTATTTTACACACAAATAAAACAAAACACCACGTGGATAATAATGGTTCCTGGTATACCTTAATGGAATGAGAATTATTGAGACATTTTTCAAAGATCCATGCTCTCAAGTAAACAACAAAATATGTATATTTTTAAAGCAAGGATAGTTCTAAATAAAAGTGCTCACTGAGGAGGACAGATGGCAGCAGCCATACTGTGTTGATGTCACAACACTATGGCAGCATTGTTGATGTCCATCCTCAGGTAGTTACGGCACTGCAATATCTATAGACAGTCTCGTTACTGGATCCCATTCAGCAACTTGGCGGGATGGGATCAGCGTCCAGTGTCTAAGAGAAGAGTTAACAGAAGCTGAGCAGGATGTGAGGACTGGACCCCACCTCTACCAGGACTGTATCCTGCTTATCAGGATAACAAGCATAAATTCAGTATGTGTTGGGTGAACCATTATTTCTTTACGCTCAATCTCAATGCTTCCGAAGAGGCTCAACTCACACTTAGCTCCAGGGCTGAACACACGACCCAGGTCTGGCCAATCAGAGTGCCACATTCCTTCAAACACACTGAACGGTTCATGGATATGCACATGACTCAAGCTGTGCCAATCAAAAGCCTTCCCCAGGACGGCTGCTGAAATTGTCAAAGAAGAGGAACCCTATCTGGAAACCATGAGTACTAAAAGTCTATGTATAGTTGAAGCTTCTGGTGATCATCTTTTCTACCATCTGGGAAGCATAACTAGGAAAGAGAGGGGAGAGGTTTAAAGGGAATGGGGAGAGGAGACAAAGACCAATGCCTCTTTGTATTTTTCTGATAAATGAGTATTGATTCTCTTTTTGACTTAAGCTAGTCTTTGTGAGTTTTTATTACAAGTAAAAGGGTCCTGACCCTTTTACCCCAGCCATAAAAATCAGGCAAAAATTCCAGTACTAGCTGAAGAATTTTCATGGCTAATGAATGTGCTGATGCAGAAGCTGACATTCCCCTGGTGGTGATAGATTTTTCAGGGTCATACCTGTTTAACTTCGTGATCAATGGCATAGACCTTTGAGACAGCTAGCAGGATGAAGGTGCAGCCTGTGGCAATGGAACTGGGATTTTTAATCTTGCGAACTACCTAGCCTGTGTATTAGACACACAGTCTCACCCCCACTAGGACAGCCCGCTAAGACAAACTGAGCTCCTCAGCCCAGAACTGAGACATTGTCCTGCAGAACCTACAAAACCAGCAAGGGAACAGTCAGTGAAGAGGGGAGAAGGATGATACTCAACAGCCAACTTTCCTAGGTGTGAACATTAAAGAAAGGACGGGATGACCTACAAAATTCTACTCTTTATAGAAGCATTCTAGAAGTGAAATTAGCTACAACCATAAGAGTAACCCTGATGTTCCAGAGACATGTCAAATGGAATTTGTGTAAAATAAAACCGGTCATCCTCCTATACAAACATGACCCCTCCACCACCCCTGTGCTGTATGTATCACGTAATGAAGTGGGTAGGATATAATCTATTTACAGCCAGTACCTGAACTACCTTTAGAAGGAAATACTTGATAAATACGTAGAGTAAAAGGTGAGGCTTCCCCCACCCCTCACCCCTTGTCCCAAGGTCACAAGGGCTAGGTGTCAGTGAGCACCAAGGGTTCAGAGAATAAGGAGGAACCACTCTGCCTGCAAGGGGGGAGGTTTGGGGAGTGGTTTGTGGCTCCAGAAAAGGAGCGAAGAGGAAGAGAAAACAAAGGAGCGTGAAGGGAAGGAATAAAGACAGGAGTCAAGGGTTGATATGAGGCCAAATGCCACAGGGGAGAAAGGCCAAGGGGACTGTCGAGCACAGGACTGTAAAGGAATAATTTGAGGAGCTCTGTGTCACGGTGTCCATGGTGACCACTATCTGATCACAAGCTCTTGGGTCGAGTCTACAATGTTCAAGAATATTTCTCTGTATGTTTTGCAGGAACAAGTAAAGGGAACAGTTTCACATATAGGTAAATACTGTGTAAAAACCCACAGCATCACAGAAGAAAGCAAGCCTCACAAAATCTTGGAAATATTGAGGGACTATAAACTTCCACAAGAGGAAAGTGGGCTCAAGGCATTCTTTTCTGGTTCTCAAGGAGTCAGGAGGCTCGACCTGACAACAAGTTATCTTGTTCTATAAATGATGCCATCATCCTTTGGCATGCTCAACACTTCCTCAATTTCTCTCTCTCCCTCACCATTCACATTCTACCAGTCTGTCTTCTTCCATTTCTTCTAAATGTCTCTCAATGTCCTTCCCTCAAGCTCTTTCCTCCCCCAAATACTCCTCTTCTTATAATCTCCATCTTTGTTTGGAGACTACCTACCCAACCCCCAGTCAGTTAGAAAACTAAGTGACTCCTTAAATCCCTCTCTCCCTATAACCCCTGGTCACCAGCTTGTCTCTATTCTACCTCCTAAATGTTGGTCTTGCTTCATCTCTACTTCTACTATACTAGTCCAAGCTCCCACCATCTCTTACCTAGAAATTGCCTTCTCCCAATCTTCCTCATCCTCTCTACAGTGCCATCAAAATGATCTTTCTAAAATATGTTTTATCTTAATGTACACTTGTTTAAAACTCATCTCTGCTTTCCCATTGCTTTTACCATAAAGCCCAGATCTAGCGTGTCATACAGTCTCATCCAACGCCACTTCCCTCTATACTTCACTAGCCATACTGAACCATTGCAGTTCCAGTACATATTCTGTCATATTCTCTACTTGTGGTTCCTTTGGCTGCCCCGTCCTGTCTCATGGACAGTTTCTACTCACCTTACAGGCACTGTCTCCTCTATGAAGGTTTCCCCAAATACAACTCAGCACTTTTCTTCTGTATACTTGCATCACTCCATGTAGACCCTTATCATGGCTTCTTTTACAGTGAGTTATAATTCCAGTTACACAAATTTTCCCCACTAGTCTATGAGAATTTTGAGGGCAGTATATGTGTCATCTCTAAGTCTCCATCCCTCATGCATAAATGGAAGTAAAGTCCACCTCAAAGAACTATTGTAAGAACAAAGAGAATTTATGAATGTATGATACTTGGCCAGTGCCTAGAATAAAATCATTTTTTGTAAATATTATTTACCTTCTGTTCTCTGTACTCCCACCTCCCACATATAACCAGAACCTTGCCTAGGGCCTAGAACTGAGTATATCCTCATTAAATATTTTTTGAACGATGACTAAAAAAATTATGAATTTTATCTAGCGCTTAATTATCTACACAATGCTTTTATTCATGTTAGCTTATTTAATTATCGGTATAAACATATCCCTCTTCTTCACCCACCACATCCAATCAATCTCTCTCCCCTAATGATTATACTTACTGGCGTCTAGAAATCATGCCCCTTCTCTCTGTCTCCTCTGCCACAGGTCTGGTATATCCCTTTCCCCTAAAGCTGAAAGTGTTATCTCTCAGCTTTAAAACTTGTGCCTCTTTGAGTAGTGCCCCCACACAATAACCAGAGTGTTTGATGAAAAATGCACTGTTGTGTCACAGCCATGCCAGAAAGCTTCACTGTATCCCCAGAGCTCTCTGGATAAAGTTCGAACCCCTTAGTAAGTCTCACGAGGCCCTTCACGGCCTGGTCCCTACATGCACCTCTAGCCACATACCCTGACACTAACTTTCTCTCTACAATCAAATACTGCCAAAACTTTTGGAGTTTTCCACATAAACAAGGTTTTTTCATGTCCCCCCTATTTCTTTCACGCTATGGTCATCATCTAAATAATCTTTCTCTTCTATCTTAGCTGGATGACGCTAATCCAATCATAGCTCAGGTATCATGTCTCAGAGGAAGTTTCCCTGGACACTCAGACTGAGCAAAATATCCCACTTCTGTATCCCTATAGAATTCAGATCATATCCTGTATGATCCATACCAAATTATATCGAAACCATCCTTGTATGTATCTGATTCCCTAACACACTGTAAACTCTTAAGGAGAAAGGATTATATTTTTGTATAACCACAGTACTAGGCAAAGAGCCTAGAAAAAGTAAATACTCCACAGAATTCTGTCAAATTGAATGGAATGGAGTTGAATTCAGTGAGAATAATATGTTGTGATCACCCAGATCTCAGAGAAGAGGAAACTGAGGCTCAGAGAAGTCACAGAGCAAATCAACCACAGTCTTGGAGCTTATAAGTGATGGAGCTGTGGTTAGAACCCAGGTTCTCTTATTGCAAAGTCTGTGCTATTTTAATATAGCAGCTGCCTCTATGAAACAGGATATTTTAATATTCTCTTTATTTGCAGGATTTCACTCCAATCTTGAAGTCACTTAGCCAGTTTGTAATCAGTGTCCTCATCTATAACTCACTGATAAAAACAGCAAGGCTATATGACAGCCGCCAAGATAGAGAGGTGAATTGCAAATTCTCAGGTTGGACTTGTTCTGGAATATTGGTGTTGTCATGAAGATAAATAAAAAGTATCTGCCTGTAGGAAAATCCATCTCAACTTATCAAAGTTAAAAAATTATCCAAATGCAAAAATTTCCCCACAGCTAACCAGATATCTCATGACTCTCTGGCCCCGTGAATGGCAAAGTTTTTCAGAGGCTGCAAAAAAAACAGGAACCCATTGGTGTAACTGAGCAGAGGGTTACAAATGGATTCATCAGGGGAAATTGCTAAAGTGCCTACAGGTGCAAGAGGTCCCATATGTTCAGTGTCCTCAGGAATCCATTGGGAAAAAAATTAAGTTTTCAGAGCGAAGGCAGACTGCACCCACTCCACAGATGATGAAAGAGCAAGAGGAGGCACCCGTACCTAATTACGTTACTTTCCGCAGAGCTGCATCTGGAGTGATTTCTCAGTTGTAAAGATAAAAGAAAGTGCGAGGTAAGGAGGGAGGCTGGGATGCCTCAGTGGGACATCACAGATGCCTCGTGCAACAATGGGCCCTCAGGAGTGCCTTACGCTGTTCTCTTTGAGATATCACAACAAACATAAGTGAAAAACCCTGGGTACTCCAGCGTGCATTTACCCAGGTGTTGCCTGAAGAGGATGATTCCATGTTGTTCTTTATTTGCTTTCCCATGTTTACTCTCTGATCTTTCTTTCTAAGTAAGTATTTTACTTAAGTCATCAATCAGAAAATACCACCAAACAATCAAGAGGGGCTCCGAAGGCAGGTAGAATTTCCCAACCTTCTTTGACGTCTTTAAAAGTGACGTGTGCAACCTGCTATTAGTAAAATCTAGACCAGAGGTCAACACACTTCTTTTAAAGACCAGACAGTAAATATCTTAGGCCTTGTGGACCTCACCATCTCTCACAACTACTCAACTCTGCCGCTGTAGTGAGAAAGCAGCCCCAGACATTAAGTCATGTATGAGCATGGCTGTGTTCCGATAAAGCTTTATTTACAAAAATGGTCCACAGGCCAGATTTGGCTCATAGGTTGTAGGTTACTGACCTCTGATCTAGACCCCAATAGGCCAGATAGGTGATATATCCAAACGTCTATGCCATTGCTGCTTCCGGTTAAATTCTCTGCCTCAAATTGCTTATTTTTATGATTTCTGGCTCATTCACAAAAGTGCAGAAAAAAATGACAACTCACTAATAGTCACATCAAGAAAAACGATACATGTGGAAACACTCTGGAAAATCTTACAAATGTAGGGCATTACTATTAGCACAAACAGATCCAACCAGATTTGACTGGAGTTCACTCTTTCAGGGTTCATTGACAAGCATTGTTTTAAGTCTATGTCAGATGTCAGGTACTGTGTGAGACCCTGAAGATACCAAGACAAATAGAAGGCCCTTCTTTATGGAGCTTTTGGTCTAGCACAAAAAAGCAAATAAGCCAGGGCAGTGTAGCGTGATGGGCCCAACAAAGTAGCCAGATAGCACTTCAGACTATCCCAGACGTCTTTCCTTACTTGGCCTCCTTTTTCACAACCCTCTTCCCCCTGCTCTGCAGCCCTTCTGCTGTTAAGACTAGTTAGTCCAACAGCTTGAAGATCAGTATGCCAGGGAATGAGAGAACAAAGAAATTGCTCAGCTTTTTAAATACACAGTGAAAGGATAGTCTTGAAAGCCAAATTTCAAGCAGAAGAACACTAACTATAAAAGTTTGGTTATATTTTTCCCCAAATCAAGAACAAATGCTTGGAAGATTAACTATAGAGGTGGAAGGATGACTATTTGATGTAAGGGAAATTTCTGCTACAAAGGAAGAAGAAAGCCCTCTCGATGCTTGGGAGAGAAGTTCAAAGAAGAGGAATATTTCCCATCATTGGAATCAGCCCGACAGAGACGGGTCATGAGTTGTAGTGATTATGTGAAGAAAGGAGGGCATATGCATAGAGAGGAGAGGAAAAGAAGGCAAGAGAGGAAGGAAGGAGTGGATGGAGGGGGATGTGTCAGAAAGTTCAAGGTGGAAACAAGAGGCTCTGCTCTGAATCTTGTGTATGGTGTTGCTGGCAGTGCTGGATTGGGGGGCTGCCTTTGTGACCCCCATAGAGCTCATCTTAGGCCTGCATCTGAGTCTTATTTCCTGGCATTACCTTATCATCATGTCCCCCTCAAACTTCAATTGATCTATCTCCCTGGCTCAATCCTTGGCTGGATTTACAAATCTGGAACCGGGTCAGCTCCTTAATAAGAAGTGAACGTACTTTGCAAGCTGGAACTGGACTTCACATTTTGGCAGCAGTCTTGGGGGTGGCGGAAAGGGAAGTGCTTTTCAGTTGGGGTGGAGTGCATGATTGCTGGATTACAACACAGAATATATATCTTCTGGTGACTTCCCAGATGCAGAATCCTGGCTGCAATTAGAAACCTATATGTCTAGTCATTTTATCATTTTTATACATTTAGGAGCTCAAGTGTTTGCTCTAGCAGGCTGCAGCTGGCTTGCTGTCAACTCCCAGCTGTTGTTTAGCTGAAACACCACAACTAAAATTGTGGGCCAATATGACCGGAAACTAAATTGGGGGCTGAGTAAAAAAGTTGGGAATTAGTTAACAATGTTTAGCGCGCTCACTCGTTGCTCCAACCAGGTGAAACCCACTCATTTAGAAGAAAGCAGAAGAGGGTAACTTGAAACCCATCCAGACACTTTTGAGAACCCTTTACATAAAACAGACTTGCCCTGCAAGCCAGTGTCCTCTCAACAATTATCCAAGTCTAACATGTTCCATTTCATTAGGCAGGCTTCTGGTTTTCCTCGCTTCCCAAGGATCACCAGCTCAGAGACTAAATTCCAAATAAATAAGTTTGGCTGCTTACAGAAAGGACAAATTCAGTATTCAATACGTGGAGTAGTGTTCTTGGATGAGTCCTTGGACAACTGCAGGAAAAATAATATTAATCCCACAGTTGGGTCCTTCATAGATAAGATTAGGGGACTACCTAAATGCATTAGCCTTGCTGTCTGGCACAGGCCTGGGCCTCCTTGCCAATTGAGCCTTCATCTCCCTTTCGATCGAAGCCACTAGCTTTAAAAAAACCCAAGGGGCATTTTCTTTTCAAATTTTTAGCTCATTTCATTACCACAGGCATCTGGGTTTCTATGAAGTGTCTTTATGCGGCCCATATTCTGCATTGATCCAGCCCAGTACAAAATGTTCCTGATGAGTCCATAATGTCACATCATTCATTAATTATACTTTTCACCATCATTCTGTTCACTGGCAATGGAGTCAACTGCACTGTCAGCACCACAGTGTTAGGACTTCACTCCAGCTGTCATGGGGCTGGGGAGCAGCTGCCCTTGGAGGAAGGAAGCTCCTTACTCAAGCAAAGGAATAGGAAGGGAGAAGATTCCAGGTGGACTGAACTTGTTTCCGGATAAATGTTACACCTTGTGGCCATTCCCTTATGACATGACCTTTCCACTCTTTCATTTTCGATTATAGAATGCCCTCTGGTGCCATTTCTAGAAGGTCAGGAAAGACTGTAGATCAAAGCAAGAAAGAGCTGGCAGGCCCAAGGGCTAGAGGATTGGTTAAAATCATAGAGAACTGGGTGACTACAGATCCTAGCCAATTCCACACAAAGAGTGGGCAGTACCATTTGAGTCCTACAGGCTAAAATGACACGAAGAAAAACATCTAGCAGGTTATACAAAGAGAAGAATATGGAAAGCTCTGCAGGTAGGGTTGGCACTCAGGACTCAAGCTGGGAACTGGGCCACCAGGTAAAGATATCGTCAAAGGTCACCAGGAATCAGTGTGCAGAGATCCAAGATGAAGGAAAGCATAAGCAGCAGTAGGGTAAATATTGACAGGCATAGCTGAGACCCATGTGTCCACAAGCAAGGAGACATAAGGAGGGAGAGAGAGCATTTGAATCTCAAAAGACACATGGATATTAATAGTACTGACCAATATCTTACTTATGGGAATGAAATACAGAAAATAAAATTATAATAAAGCTTCTAAATAATATAAAAAGGTATTCTCATAGCTATCCTCAAGTTCTTTACTCATAAAAACTGTATTTGGTATATTTATCTCTTTCATTCATGGAGGAGACAGTTGTCTTGTCCCTGCTCTGGGAAATGGACTGTGCCAAGTGCCTGGGTTACAAAGATGAATAGACAGAGTCTGTATGTTCAAGGATTTCACCATCCTGCCAATGAGGCAAACATACACTTGACCGTAATGAAATATGACAACGATTAGGATGATGTGATTCAAAAAGCACAAGTCAGAAGAGTGACTTTTACCTAAGTAGGGGATGGGAGAAGTAGGATGAGTTAGGAAAGATTTTAGAAAAGGAGTAAGGCACCCTGGTCCTACAAGGATACAGAAGTAGGAGGGAAAAAAACTGAAGAGAAGGCAAATGGACAGAAGAAACAATATGAGCAAAAGAATAAAGAGGTAAAAACCCACAGTGTAGATCAGGATTGGTGAATAATAGATACCCTTACAGAGGATTTATAATGTGCCATACATTATACTAAGAATTCTGCATATTTTATCTTTAGTTAACATTTGGCACAAAATTGGCAGGCAGAAATTATATAATTATCTCCAAATTAAAGATGAGGAAACTAAGGTGTATTGAACCTTGACTAGGGTTCACATAACTAGTAAATAAAAGAGCCCAGATCTGAACCCAGGTAGCTGTGATGTCAATGCCTTGCCCCTGAGTTGCTATGCAAGTCTTCCTGCAGGTCTAGTGTATGGGGGGGAGAAGAGAAGGAAGAAACAAAGTCAAGGTTTCTGAAGAGCTTTGGGTATGATTCTAAAGTTTAGTTCCTTAGGCCAGGGTTGCTCACAGGTGGTTCTACAGATCACCTGCCTCAGAATCACTTGGGGAGGGGGTTACTATGCAGATTCCCAGTTCTCCTTCAACTCTCCTGAACCCTAACCTATGCAAGGAAGCCTGGGACTTTACATTTGAACACACAAGTCTGAAGGATCTGAGGGAAAGTTTAAGAAATGCTAATTTAAGTCAGCACTCCTCCAATCTGAGGATATACAAACCACCCAGGAGCATTGCTAAATATACAGTGCTAGAATTCGGATTCTTTCAATAGGTCTGGGTTGGGCTCATGAACATTCACATTAAACCTGTGGGTTGATGATCATTAAACAAAGGGGTAATGCATTCATATTTGTTGTTTTAGAATCAAAAGAAAACAACCTCTAGTGGAAAGACAGAGTGGGAAAAAAAACACAGTTGGTTAGTAGACTAGTGTTAAAAATTAAGCAGAAAATGGTGAAATGTAAACCATGCAAGAGTGAAGATGGAAGAAGGAATATTAAAGAGGTAAAATCACCAAGACTGGGTAATTGATTAAAATAGGAGTATAGGAGTAATGGATAGAAGGAGTTGAAAACCACTCTAGGTGTCCAGCTTGGACTCATGGATAGAGGCTAATCAGGAGAGGAGAACTTATCCAGTATTGGCCAGGTGGCGGAAGGCATTTTACAAATGCTATCTTGTGTTTAACAGATATTTATTACGAACCAGGAATTATGCAAGGCTTTGAGAGTACAAAGATGAATAGTACGTAGTCTCCTTGCTTGCGGATTTTGCCATCTGATTGAGGAGAGGGCAGATAGATTGATAAATAGGCAAGATCAATGTGTCCACAGTCCAGCAGGAGGAGACTGAGCCAGCCTGGAGGTTCAAGAGGGATTTCTGGTAGAAAAGATCCTTAATGTTATTCTGATCCTCATAAAGTTGAGGCAATCTGCTCTGACAAGTTTAGGGTTAGCAGTATTAGATCGATAGGTCCTGGGCAGGAGATTCTGGTTTCCAACACTCTCCTGGCAAAGACATGATTACCACTGCATTACAGAGAAGGAAATAGAAACAGAGGTACATGCATGACACTTACTCAATGTCAACTGGGTTAGATGGAGTGAGTTCTGTCTCCAAAGGCCATACTCTCTCAGGGAGAAAACAGATTTGCATTTTTGGACATTTTGAGTTAGAGATGGGTGAAAGACAACTGGATTGAGGTGGAAAGACAGTTGGGTACATGTATTTGGTACTTAAGATGAAACTCATGGCTGAAGATAGACCTTTTGGAGTCATCTTCATAGAAGTCATGCTCGAATAGACAAGAATCAATTGGGTATCTATGTGCCAGGCTCCGCAGAGATGTGACATAAGTGTAGAGATAAGATCCAATCCCTGCCTGTGAAAAGTGACAAATCAGGAGTTCTTAACTTAAGGTTCACAGACCCTTCATATTGGTTAATGGCCTCCAGAAATTTTGTGTACAAAAATGTGTACGTGCATTTTTCTGGTGTAACATCATTGGTTTCATCAGATACTCAAAAAGATCCACGATCCAAAAGAAATTAATGACCACAGATTTAAGATCTGGTACTATAAAAAATAATAGGGGCTGGCCTGGTGGCATAGCGGTTAACTTCACACACTCTGATTTGGCGGCCCGGGGTTCGCGGGTTCAGATCCTGGGTGTGGACAGATGCACCACTTGTCAAACAGTGCTGTGGCTGTGTCCCATATAAAGTAGAGGAAGATGGGCACAGATGTTAGCCCAGGGCCAATTTTCCTCAGGAAAAAGAGGAGAATTGGCAATGAATGTTAGCTCAGGGCTAGTCATCCTCACAAAAAATAACAATAATATGTTTCTTATCCATACATTTTAATATATTATGAAAAATGGCACACATATTTGTGAGTTTGTGTAATCCTACATGAAAATGAATGTCAATTATTAAACAGCAAAATATCTGACTTCAGCATGGTTACTGAAAGAGTACCATATCATCTTGATTGTTGCCCAAAGATGTACTCTTATAGTTTTGATTTAACTTGGAAGTTTGATTTGCACACAAAACAGTAAATTATACACACTCTTTGGCAAAGCAGTAGAGAAGAGGCAAATGAAACAGAGAAGCAAAACAGAGCTACATTAGAAATGACAGAAAAATAGAAAGATGATTCTGTAAAGAAATGCTAGAAATTTTACAAAGCATACTGGAGGACAGAAAAAATTTTCTCGGATATATAATTAAGACTTTAAATTTAAAAATCAGATTTTTTGAGCAAGCACAGACAAAGGGAGTAAGAATTATTCTTATTTTTTGAGTATTAATTATTCAAAACAGTAATAGTTACAAATACAATAATTGAGTACTTCTTACGTGCCAGACATCATTGTTAGCAATTTACATGGATTTTCTGTTTTGATCTTCACAGCTACACTTTGAGAGAAGAACTTAATTTCCTCAATATTCCCAAAGAGGAAACGAAGGCACAGATGATTTAAAGAGCATGCCCAAATTACCCAGCCAGGTGGTAGAGCTAGGGTGTGCACCCAGCATTACGACCCTAGAGCCTGCATTTGCTCTCGCACATCACTGTACCGCAAGGCCTGGGACAAAACCAGCACAGACCAAAGCAGCCTCGATTCAGGAACAATCAAGATGGTACCAGAATAAGAGGGAAGAGAGCATCCTCTAAGCCATCGCTGCTCAAAGTGTGTCTGTGGGCCAGTAGCGTCAGCATCCCCTGAAGCTTGTCATAAACACGTTATCTCAGTCTCACCCCAGACCTGCTGAATTCAAATCTGCATTTTAACAAGATCTGCAGTCAACTTTGGGCAAAGTTTGAGAAGTGCTACTCAAAAGCCACATCTGAATAAGGATAAGACATTAACAGCCAATATCAGAACATTTCAACTTATGACTTTACTGTTTATATATAAAAATTATGCTTATTTTTGGTGTATGTCAGGAGTCATAGGAACTCTTACTGTCAAGTGCCAGACAGTAAATATTTTAAGCTTTGCGGGCCATGCAGTCTCTGCTACAACTATTCAGCTCTGCTACTGTAGTGCAAAAGCAGCCACGGAGGATAGCTAACCAAATGGGCATGGCTGTGTTCCAGTGAAACTGTTTTTATGGACTCTGAAATTTGAATTTCACATAATTTTCATATATCACAAAATATTCTTTTTCTTCTGATTTTTTTTCAATCAAATAAAAATGCAAAAGCTATTCTAAACTTGTGCGCTACACAAAAACAGACGATGGGTAAGATTTAGCCTGTGTGCCATAGTTTGCCAACTCCTGATACAATACTAAAGTGCATTTAATTTTCATTCATCCATTCAAAATTAATTCTTACTCTGCCTTTACAGTAGAGAATTCAATAACCCCTCCAGGTAGTTTTACAAGGGCACAAAAGATATACACTGAGAACTGCAGAAAGATCCCTTTATCCAGAATGGACCGATCAGTAAACGTTTCCAAAAGAGCCTGTAGAGCTCTAAGTTGACTGCTTCTCTGAGAATTACTTTCAGCCCCCAAAATCTGTCCTACCCTTGGTCATGCCTCTTCCCTAGGGGCCACCTACAAGATAATCTATGCAGGAACTTGAAGATTTGGCCCCCCAGCCTCAGGGCTCTGAAGAATATTTCAGCTGCAGAGCAATCTAAGGGACCAGCTGAGGCCTCTGTTGCTACTGCCTTGCAGTTCATTCAACTCCTCCCTCTGCCCAATCCCGCTGCCTTTACTCCGCTACAAGCGTTGATCCCGAACACACTAACCAGTCAACTTCCTGCCCATACATCACTGTCTCAGTCTGCTTCTCAGGGAACCTCTAAGGACCTGCTACTTGGGGGCCACTCTTGTCTTCTTCAGTTCTTCAAATGTGCCGCATTCTCTTCCCACCTCAAGACCTTGAACATGCTGTTCCATCTGACTGGACTGCACCTGTCCCAACACTGTCTCCTTCTCATCCTTCACATGTTGGTTCATTTATCTCCTCCTGGGAGAGAAGATATCATCCATCAGAAAGCATTACTTCAGAACACTTATTTTATTTTGCATCAAGACTATGTCTGCCTTGTTCACCATTATACCCTCCATGCATAGCAAAGTTCCTGGCATTCAGTAAACATTTGTTGGCTAAGTGGATCTAACACCTCCTCTAATCACCACATTAAAAACAATGTACCATGAAATGCTCAACTGCAATCTCAATTTTCTAGAATAATATTATTTTTTGTGCTTGTCCTGAGCATGCTGTCATCAAGTCCAATCAAAAGTTCAATAGGATCATCAAAACATGAACAAACACCTTGCTCAGGATGCTTTGACTGTAACACTTGGCACAGTCCGCTTTGCCTATTGCTTTGTGCTTGGCCTCACATGTGCTCTTCTCTGTGTGAAGAGTTCTCAGAGATAACTGAGGCTCCAAGTTAGCTGTCCTTCAGCTTCACAAGCCAACAGCAGGTGGAAACTCACAAAGACAGAGGTTCTGAGTAAGGTGGGGGGTGTGGAGAAGGCAAGGCACATTGAAACAATCTAGGAAACTTTTCAACTTTTTCAGTCACCTGCAGTGATTCTTATCTCACCTCAACTAAAGCTTTGAAAACGTTCTCTGAGTAACTTTATAGCATCCGTCTTGGTGGAGACGCACAGGTAGAGTTTGGAGGAAATAGACCCCAGGAGAGGGAAGAAAAGCTTTGGAATTTCTTGAGAAGATATGGAATTGATAATAGACTGCCCTTTAAATGCATCTTCTTCTCAGGTCATAGCATTTCAGAGTGCCGAGGGGAGCAGGCTTGCAGAGAAATGTAGAAGCAGCAAACCAGTTTCTACCTTAAATTGCCACATGCCTCCTTAAGAATAAATTTGGGCTCAGGGGAGACTAAGTCATAGAATCAAAATGATGCCTCCTAGATTCATAAATAATCCATTACATATTCACTTTGGGAAAACATCAAGGTTTCTTTATGTTTTCCCTTCTTTAGTTTAATTAAAAAGTGGCACAGGTATTGTCGGACACATGTTACAATAACTTCAGATGTACAGATGAAACTGAGTTGTTCCTCCTCCCTGTGCAGTTCTTTCCACCTCGGACTACCTGAGCAGTCACACAAAGGCTGCCCCTGCTTCCTCGTCTCCTCTCTCAGCTTCCCCTCATGGTTTCCGCCCAAGTCTGTGCATACTTGCAATTACAGGTTCTCAATTACACACACTTGCTACTTGCTTGAGGGAACAGAAAGTGTGCTTCCTCTCTTGGCAGCTGCTCAAGCCAGATGTTACACTAGCAGGCTGTGATTGGCTGGCAGATAAAAGAGAATGGCTCTTCATGGATAGACAAGTGGAGAGATGTAAACAAACCCATTCCAGCCCTGAATCAGCAGGTCCTTGTTAACCTGCTTGGAAATGTCCTTCAATCTTCTCCTGGAAAACAGGGAAGATATTGTCATGAGATCATTCAGCTGAATACCGACTGCTCCCTCTCTGGTTAAAATAGCAAGAAGCATCATTTGGAGACATCATCACAGCATCAAGATGAGCTGGGCTTCATTTAAGCTGCATCTGCATTGGCAAGCAATAATTGTAGGGATGCAGAAGTTTGTTTATTTTAACAGTTAAATGTTTGTATCTCGCAAACCAACGAAACTTTTCTGTAATCACTTTTGAGATGCACTTGAACCATTCCGTGTGCCCAAATCTTTCCACCATGTTTTTCTCAGCCAACAACAATAGACAGTGATTGGGGCAGAGTTAAACAGCCACCAACTTTTCCCTGTGCCTCCTTGGGGCAAGCGTGAAACTGAGGAAACATATTTTGGCTTGGCTGCTGAAACTTCTGTTGGAATGGTGAAGACTATTTAAAATAAGGTAATTGATAAAAATTCTGGTCAAGGTGGACTGTATATACACCTAGTGTAGATGTTCTGGGTGGCAAGAGCTGACCCATATGACACAAACTAGGCAAAAGCAAAACCTCCCTCTTCCTCTTCTTATATTATATAGATGATACAAATCCATGAAGTTTCTTCGCACTGCTACCCAATATAAAACACAAAGGGTCCAGGAAGGGTTTTAGTGCAGTTTATTTTCATGATAGATATCAAGAGTCACCAGATGAAATAGGAGAGGGAAAAAGCAGTTCATTCGGAAGAGATTATGGGCAATCATTATTTTGTTTTATCCAATGTAGAGTTAATCCTCCTAACGGATTAGGCATTTATTGGGCACGGACTGGCAACTGGAGCTACACTCCTGGGGACAAAACATGGCAGAGACCATCAATCTCCATGACTCTGGGCAGGAATCGATAATAACAATAATTAATAACCATTTGTGTTCTCTAGCTCTCTTCAACTGGGATCTCAGAATATTTTACTAACACAAATTCATTAAGCCTGAAACTACACCTGGGCATTCAGGAAGTGCTTGAAGGTTAGCTCTGCTATTATTTTATATGCATATTGCATCTTTCCTCCAAGGAGCTCAAAAGGATTATACATGTTACCAAAGTAGGTTAACTTATCCCAGTTGTGGGTCAGGAATACATCTTTTCTTTCTCCTTAGCATGGGCGTTTCTAAGCTGTGAAAGATGGGTAAGGCTGAAAACAACACAGCAGACCACTGGACTTATCCCTAGCAGCATCTATACATTACTTTTTCTATTCAATGTTTAACCTCTCTAGAAGCAAATGCCACTTTCCCTCTTTTGTTCCATTCTTCAACCATAATAAATGAAACGTTCAAGTGTAATGCCGTAAAGTTTTGAAGCAGAAAATATCTCTATCTGAGATGCTGAATGGGGATTTCTGTAGAGTGGACAATGAACCAGATGACCACTGAAGTTCCACTTAGTCCTAAGATGATGGTTTGGCAGAATCTGCAGAAAATAATGTGCAAAACAGGTAACTCTGCTAAGCACTCATTGCACATGTGAACCCAAGCCCACCATGCCCTGGGTCTCAGAGACATGAGTTAACAAGAGAACCAAGAATGTCCTGTTCATGAAGTCCCTCATATTAAGTATAGGGAGGTAGTAAGACCATGGGATCTGGAAGCAAACAGCATAAGTTTTATTCCCAGCCCTGTACTTTACAAATTGTGTGATCTTGGACAAGGTATATGACCTTACTAGTCTTTGACTTCCTTATCCATAATATGTGGTTTAAAACACCTACCTATTGTTATGGACATTGAATAAAAGGTTAGGAAAGCATCTAGCACATAAGAGTTACTCAATAAACGGTGATTATCATTACTGTCACAAAACCATTCAGAAGTCCTCTAAGTATGTCAAAGGATCAAGATAGGAGAATGACTTTTTCTTTGTTCTCTCTCTCATTCTTCTGTTATATTCAAGTTCCATTTCACCAAAAACATTTTACTCTTTTTTCCTTCCTGTCTGCTTTCATAACACAGTCTTCCTTTTGACTGATAAATCTTACCCATTGAAAATAGTCACCAGCATGTAATGGCAGGAAAAAAAAACAAAAAAAACCCGTCAATACCCAGATAGTACTTTTGCTGTTAGAATAAGTTTCAAAGTTCTTGCATGTTGATCAAAGCCCTTTACATTCTTCCCAGGCTTCCACCAGACTAGACTGCTCACCATTCCCTAAATATCCCTAGTCTGAATATCCTCCCTGTGACATTCAGAACAGACATTCAGGACATGGGCACTCTCACACACTTCAAGTAAAAGCGCAAGTGGGGACTATTGTCCAAGTGCAATTTGGCACAACTTAGTAAAAGCAAGAAAAATGTTAAGAAGCTTGACTCAGAAATTCCATTATGGGAATTAATCCTGAAGTAATAATCAACAGCATCTGCAAAGATTGGCAACAACGGTGTTCATGGAAGTAACTAACATTCCAACAACAGCATAGTGGTCAAATAAATTATTTTCCATCCCTGTGCCAAAATACTACACAGTCATTAAAAATGATGTCTCAGAAGGAAAGTTTTGATATGAGGAAAAGAAACAAGATTAACACAAAATGTGTACTACAGGATCTTTTTTTTTTTGGAAAAAAAGGCAAAAATATACATATTACATACACCTGCAAAACGATGACAGTTTACACACCAAAATATTAACAGTGGTTACAGGCAATTTAGTTTTATTTTTTGAGCTTTTCTTTTTTACTTTAATTTTTATTTATTAGAAATCAAAGCTAATAGATGAGAGAGAGGTAGATAGATAAATTGATAGATATAAAGATAGATAAATAGAGAGATAGCTAGGTAGATAGATAGATAGATAAACAGACAGAGATAGATAGATAGATAGATAGATAGATAGATAGATAGATAGATAGATAGATAGATATAGACAGATAGATGATAGATTTGAAAGAAAGAAATCCTCTTAAGCACCAAAGAAGAAATTTTTACCTGGACTATCTCATTGGATACTTAGAATGGCCCTGTAAGGTGGGCTGCATTATGCCCATCACATTCAATCTTTCTTTGATGCCTCCCAGCTGGGTCAGGTGCCCCTTGTCTGGGCTAGAGCAAATTCCCAGGGCACAAATCTATCTTTGTGCACATAAGAAATTTGGGTGAAACCTAAATGCTACCCATTCAGGGAACGGTACTCTCTAGAAAGGACTTTGTAAAGCTATTACAATGATATTTTAAATTAATATTTCATATCGTGAGGAAATACTCAACATAATGTTAAAGTAGGATACAATATTCAAATTTTCATAAAAGTACAACTATTTATAAATTAGGTGGAAGGAAATCTATTAAAATATTAACTGAGATTAATCCTTTGGTGTTGGGGTAATGGGTTATTTTTACTTTATTATTTTTGCCTATCTATATTTTCTAAATGTTCTTCAATTAGCATTTTCTCCAATTAGAATATTTATAATTAGATAAAAGAAAATTTAACAAACACGTACTGTAATAGCTGGTCTCTTTTCATTAGATGTAAAATCGTTTAATGTTAGGAACTGCATCTACTTACCACAATGCCTCCCACAGTGGCCAGAGCACAGAAGGAAGTCAGTGTGTATTTGTTGAATAAATTACTGACTACATGATGAGTAAACAATCTATCAATGAGGCAACCAATCAGGTGTCAAAGAGAGTATTTTTGCCTAAGGCCATATAAGCTAATAAGTAGTAAGAGACCCTACATGTTAACCAAGTCTTTTAATCAGCAAAGCCCATGAACTCGGCCACTCTGCCCCCCAGTATACATCCTAGTTAACCCATATTTGTTTCCAGTGGCTGCTCGAACAAATTACCACAAACCTAGTGACTTAAAATAACAGAAGTTTATTCTCTCACAGTTCTGGAGGCCACAAGTCTGAAATAAAGGCGTGGGCAGGTCTGTGAGCCTTCCAGAGGCTCTTGGGGAGATCCTCGCCTTGCCTCTTCCAGCTTCTGGTCACTCCTGGCATTCCTTGGCTTGTGGCTGATCCCTCCAGTCTCTGCCTCCGTCTTTACATGGCCTTCATTTCTGTGTATCTTTTCTGCTGTCTAAGGACACTTGTCATTGAATTTAGGGCCCCCTCCGATAATCCAAGACGATCTCATCTTGAGATCCTTAATTATATCTGCAAAGATTCTTTTTCCAAACAAGTTCACAATCACAGGTTCTTTGGGTTAATTTATACACATATCTTGGGGGGGGGGGTTCACCCTTCAACACATTATATCACCTTGAAATGGCTCCCAGTTTCCTGCATATTCCACTCCGGCTCACATCTTCCTTTGAAAATGAAAGCAATGGGATGCCCTGAAAAAGGCCAAGTTTACACAAAGAAGCCACCAGCACTGTAACCCTCTGTCCTCACCAAGTATTGGAAACAAGATTTAAAAATATCAATCACAATCTGCTCAGCCTTCCCCACTTCATTTAGCCAAATTAGATTCGAGGAGGGGAGATGAAGTCTGTTCCCATTCAGTCTCAAGATTGTTAATTCATCTCTCCTAATTCCTCCATGCGCCCCCCCCCCACATCTATTGTGCACAACACTCTTTTAATATCGAGATCACTGAATGATTAGCTAAGGAATTTACAAACCCTGCTCATTATTCCTTGGTGATGAAGGGAACTGCCATAAATATGAACACTGCAATTTGGAGGAAATAAGCACAGGAGCCTTATTAGTGAGAGTCTCAGCCCAGTTCAGATCCCATCAGAATGGAAGCTCCACTACCAAAGGGCCAGCGAGGGCTGATAATGAGATCACTGAACACTCCTTACCAGACACGTGAAATGATTCTCTCCTCAGAAGAGAAACAACAAGCAAACTTGCACGATGTCCACAACAGATGTCTTCAAGCCCCTCTGTGGGGAACGTGACCTGCCCCTGGAATTAACCTGAACCACAGCGAGAGAGCCAACGTCTGGAGCACAGATTCTGGCAGTGGAGTCTTTCGGCTTAACTGTGCTGCTCCTTCTCTAGAGGAACTCAGTAATTTGAGCTTCAGTATGCCAAAATTTTTGCAATGAACAGAGTTTCTAGATTTTCATTCTGAAAGCCAGACCTTGCAAGGTTTGTGTGAAGGTCCAATTTAAGATCAGTTAGAAAAAAGTGGCTAAGGCCCTGAATGCCTTGTCCAATGCTTTCTTCTTATATAGCAAGTGAAGAAACTCACATGCAGTTTTTATCTAAGGCCTCAGTGTGAATCATCCAAGTATTTGTAAGTAGCAAATTCCTGCCTGTCCCCATACTTTCATGATACACTGTATTTCTCGCAGTAGGGACACAATGATTTAAGTAACATCACTCCTCTCAAGAGTTCACAGTCTAGGGGACAGAGAAATGCTAGCAAAAGGAAATTTTAAAATGTCCGTAAAGGGGGTATAAACAAGGAGAAATGAGGCAATAGGGAAACAAGTCATGAAGTTTCCCTGCAAGAGTTAGAAAAGATCTTAAAAAAGAGGAAAAGTTTGGGCTGAAACCTGAAGACTTGGCAGCATCAAAGATGAATCATGATAATAAGAACGTCACCAGTTAGTGATCACTCACCATGCATCAGATACACCACACTCCACACAATGCATGATTATCTGAATTAATCCTCCCAACAACCCAATAAAGGAGGCTCAGAAACGTCATAGACTTAGAAAATAGTAGGATTTGAACCCAGCTCTGTCTGACCCCTAAGTGTATATTCTCAACTCCTACACGACACTGCCTTTTGAAATAGATGCTGGCAATTAGGTTTACCATTTTTTAACACTCAACTGATGTGTTACTCAGTTGAGTAACACTCCAACTGATGGAGCTACTCAGAGTTTGTAGGCAACTGAGTAAAGAAAAGGACTACCAGACAACAAGGACTCTGTATGGACTGAGTAAGGCGGCCAGCAACTGTATGGGAAGGTTTCAAGCAATGGATGCTGCAACAGTCTGATCACTATGAGACGACTGCCACTGTGGGCACACGAGAAATAAACAACCACAGTGAGCCAACCAAAAGTGCCACCATGGGAATTTCAGCAATAAAGAGAGATGCAAATTCTTGCAAAGGGAAAGAGAAAGAAAAAATGGGGCACTAAAGAGTAAAAGAAGTCTTTGAAAAGAAATATTGATAAATGAAAGTACATTTGGGGGGATTGTGTTTTATAGATATATATATATTTTATGTGGTTTATATATACATATATACACATATATACATGAACGGTTATGGGATGTAAATATCAAGTTAGAAAAATCATATGGCACTTATATATATTTTTAAAATAGTGTTTTCAACATTTATACATTGATGTGATACTCCCGTGAAATCTTAAATAAAACATCCATGAGGATTAATGAGATCTTAAAACAAATCTGCATGCTATGTGTGCTCCAGGGAGACAAGTGTTATATAAATACCAGATATTGTAGCATGTTCTTCTTGGATGGGGATTCGGGAAGAAGGGTGACTAGGCATAAAGGGGTTCACTGCAAATTCTTCTCTCCTGGAAAAGAGAATTTGGGTGAGCAATATGCTTCTTTGATTGATTTCTTCAAAGGTGGCTCAGAGTTTCTATAGTTAAAGCCACGTTTGTTAGAAACCCAGTTGTACTCTCCTGTGGACCAGTACAGTGGTTGCAGGACTTCCTAGAGCAGTGGGTCTCTACTCTGGGGCCACATTAGAGGCACCTAGAGCCTTTAAAGACTGTGATGCCCAGGCCATGCCCCAGACATCAGAATCATGGCAGGGGGCGTGGGTACAATTTGTAAAGTTCCCCAGGAGATCGCATTCAAGGTTGAGGTCCACTGACCTAGAATACGTTTGTTTAGCACACTTATCCAAAAACAAACAAACAAACAAACAAGAAAATAAGATCATATCATCATTTAACCTCTTGGGTTGGAAATGGTTTGTTTGGACAGTAAACTGCCAAACTCTCACATGGGTCAAAATGACAGAAACAAAACTCATGGTTAACAGTAAAATAGTAAGTGACTGTGACCCAAGACACAGGACGGGCATACAAGAGCTGGAGAAGATGCTGGGAGCCCAGTGAAGGCTGTGCTGAGCTGAAGAGTCAACGATGCAGAACTAGCAGTGAGGACCCAGGGAAGTGGCAGGGAAAGTCGCAGGGAAGTCCAATTAACTCTGCCAGGCCACATCTTCCTTCTCTCAGCAGAGCATCTCCAACTTCTCCAATGGTCAGGATCTCCTGGGGTATGTGTTAAACATGCTAATTCCCAAATGCCACGCCAGATCTTCTGAATTCGAGTCTGCAGGGGACGCACCTGGGAAGCTGTATGTTCAACAGGCACCGATTTATGTTTTTTAACGCACAATTTATCCCTTTAGGTCTAAGCAGCTGAAACTGACACCCAAGACCAGGAGGCCAAGTTGAACTGAGTATCCAGTAAATACTTTTCTATTTCTGAGTCTATCTGGCCTGGTCTTGACACAAATATGGTCCAACTTTTGAGCTCTTTCCTTCTACCTTCTGCAGAAGCAGGAAGCCCTTGTCATCAATTTATGCTCAAGCCTTGATTCTAAATTCTTTCCTCATTTTGAAATTCTCCAGGGTTTCAAACATGTAGCAAGTCCCTAGGCACTGTAGCTAAGTAAGCTAATTCCACAATAAAGATTGCTTCCTAAGGAAGCAAGTAAAATTATATAACAGAATCAAGGCTTAAATTGAGCAAAATTTCATAGGATCTCAAATATATATCTTTGAGATATATCACATCTTTCTTTTTACCCCAACGAGGTATAAAAGTGAGAATTGGGAAACTCTTTTTTTGTGTGTGTGTGTGAGGAAGATTAGCCCTGAGTTAACATCTGATGCCAATCCTCCTCTTTTTTTCTGAGAAAGATTGGCCCTGGGCTAACGTCTGTGCCCATCTTCCTCTACTTTATATGCGATGCCTGCCACAGCATGGCTTGACAAGCACTGCATTGGTGCACGCCAGGGATCCAAACCTGCGAGCCCCAGGCCACTAAAGCAGAGCACGCACACTTAACCGCTATGCCACCGGGCTGGCCCTGGAAACATTTTTTTTTTTAAGGACTGTTTTTTATTTTTTATTGTATTTTATTTATTTATTTATTTATTGAGGAAGATTGGCCCTGAGCTAACATCTGTTGCCAATCTTCCTCCTTTTTCCCATTTTTCTCCCCAAAGCCCCAGTAGATAGTTGTACGTCATAGTTGTACATCCTTCTAGTTGCTCTATATGGGAGGCTGCCTCAGCATGGATTAAAGAGCAGTGCATAGGTCCGTGCCCAGGATCTGAACCAGTGAACCCTGGGCCACCGAAGCAGAGCACACAAATTTAGCCGCTACACCACCAGGCGGGCCCCAGGAAACTTATTTTCAATTTTTGATATAAGCCTAGTGCATGAAGATTTCACTGCTCCATATTTTTAGGCCAGCTTAGACTATGGGAGTAGATCTAGGGGACAAATGAACACCTGCACTGACTGTGGCTTCTGTTTCCTTCTTGTATTTGAATGAGTGCTCCCTGGTCAAAATGAAATAAGACCAGAGGAAAATGGAAGAACAGAAGTAGTGGAATACTTATTCATTTTACCAAATTGGCAGCAAGCTCCAAAAATGTGAACCTTCAGTGAAAATTATAACAATATGTCTATTCTCCTTGAGATCGCCTCGTTGAGGTGGACACTATTAGAGGGTGCCTCCATTCACACGATTATTGTGTATACATAGGCTGAGAAGGCAAAAGCTGCATTCCAAAATAAATGAATACAACCCAGAGAGCAGAAGAAAATTCCAGTTTGCTAAGGTCAAACTATAATTTGTGAGCAAGCATACTGTGGAGCAGTAGTTCACTTGAGGATATGGATGAGACTTTACTAAGTTTTATGGCAAAAAAGGTGAGAAAGTTACAAGTTCATGATTAACTAATCCTGTAACGTATAACTAATTCCTAAAGGTTTTGACTGAGCAGTGTTCAATGGGGCCTTGATATATCTATTTGCCTCTACTGCAAATTGGCTGCAACTTCCCATCTATTCTCTTACCAACCTCATTTTCCTCATAATACATAACTACATATAATAGCCTACTATAAACCTAAAAATTCTCCCCATAGTCTACAACCTAGGATAATCAACTGCTGCAGGCACTCAGTGGTAGTATGCCCTTCAGTGAGCTCTGTAAGCTCTTAAATGGGACAAATAAGACTATTGCTCACATACAGTAATTGGGAGAAATATAAATTAGAAAACAGATGCAAGTGAATAACTCAGTGCCTGGTACATAAATGCAAATTATCATAATACAGCATAATATAGAGTCTTACATATGACATAATATATTAATTACAATACTATGTTTTATAGAATAAAATTAATGTAATCATTATTTTTATTTTATAGTCCACTTCTTGAAGTTTTAATTTTTTAAAGAAACCTATCCTCCAAATGTTGGGGAAAACTGGCTTGATTGTCATGTTTCTTCAGATTGTTACCTAGTCATACTAGTTGACCTTTCCACCAGGCTTCTGAGCCTTGTTATTGGGTTTATTTAACTCATTTTTTAAAGTGGCAATTTAAGGGGGCAGTCGGTTTACTTTCCAACAAGGAACGCAGGGCTGTCTTTCTACTATTCACCTCTCATTCTCTCCACTTTTATTCCATCAGTGTTCCCTTTACACTGGACCACTCACATGGTTGAAGGCACTAAAAGTTGAAAGAGGCCAAGGACCCACATGGAAGAATCTGGGGCACTCCCTCATCCCAGGCCCAAGGAAGACGCAGGGGAATTAGGAGAACTTATGGTTGTGTTTCTAACATTATCCTCCTTTCTACTGGAAGAAAATGAGCCTTTATTTTGAATTTTATGAAAGTAGATAATTTATATAATCCCTTGACACCCACAAAGCCAAGAAACCTGCATAATCCTGCACAACGTGACTACGAGGCAGACGTAGCCTGCGAGTGTTGCCCAGAACACGTCTAATCTTGTTTGGTCTCAAGACTGGTCTTAAATCTTTCCAGAAGATGTGAAGTTTGAAGCATAGTAGGGACACTTTCCCCTAGACATAGATACTCTAATTATGCTTTCTTGCCTCAAGATTCTCCTGAATAAGACAAAACTTTATAATGATCCCTTTTGTGTTGAGTATTCCTGAACCTCCTGCCCTCTTCAGGAAGCAGAGAACACTTCAGCTGTTAGAATTGTTCCCAGTGGGATCTGAAGTCAGACCTGTTGAGTAACCCTCCTCTTCACCTGACCGAGTCAAAAAACTGTGTGTCAGCTACGGCCCTAGTACAAACAAAAAGCCCTCTGTGCATGTCCACAAAAGATCGAAGTTTGCTGCATACCTAACCAATCAAAACATGATTCTAGTTTTTAGCCTTTAATGAAGAAATTACTTTGGTACTGAAAAACATTAATAATATTGATTTATTTAGGTAAAAATAAATAAAAAATAATAGAGATAGAGATATTTCATTTTGTCCCTTTGCACAGCTTTTCAGGAAAAAAAAAAAAAAGGTAATTTTGGCTAGGCTCCATGATGAAAGGGATTTTGCCCATTCAGTTTATTTGCTAGATAAAACACAGTGTGTGCTCTCTCTCTCTGTATATATATATTTTTTAATGAATCTGTAATGAACAGCTAATAAATATATCAGTCTGCAGAGTATGGGCAGTCCTTTTTTGCGATGTTCAAATGGTGGCCATACCACCTTAGTCAACATAATAGCAAAAGTTATAAAGACCGAACATGAAACCATTATGGGTATGCTCTGTTTTATAAAACCAATCAAGTAAAACTGACACACATAAAAAAATGCAAAAATTCTTCTCTTAAATTGAAGCATCAAAACTGTCATGAAACATATTAAATTTTATTTGCTCTAGAGGCATGCTTAATCACAGTTTCCTCACAGACACATCCTAATCAAGTTGTGATTTTGACCAGACCTGCTCTGAACTTATTCTCATCTGGGAATCTTGTCCAAATGTGAGATCCAGCCTGCAGACATGGATGTCAATCTGAAGAATAAACCACTCAGGCCGTTTGAAGACTTCTCCTCTGAAGACCACACTGGTCAGAGGTTCTTCTCAGCTTCTCTGGAAGGCACCATCACCTACTGTGCCCAGCACTGTATGGGCCTTGGGAAGAAAGTTAATGAACTGCTGGGCATGAGCCCCTTAAGCATTCAGTTGAAGAGTCAAAATCTGGCAATCTCATACTAGATTTGGCCAACAGATTTTCAACAGAAAGGGGAAAAAACCATTACGGATGGAATAGGCAGGATGAATTTCTGGAGGAGTTAGTCCTCTGTGTTTTTTCAATTTAAGATCACATTATCCAGATAAATGTGATGTGAATTACTAGTTAAATTTAACTAACTCCGGTTGGCAATAATAAAAGTCAAACCATGCATTGTTTTGTTTGTTTGTTTTTGTTGTTGTTTTAATCTAGAACAGTAGTTTCCATCCTGAATAAGAAAACGGTTGAAATTTCAACTGACACACAGAAAACTGCATGACTTGCAGTCTGCTAATCTATGCAGTCAACTGACATGAATGACAATGGTGTGAAGAGTATCACTGAATGAACAGTATTTGTCAGATATGCTGCAAGAGAAAATGCTGAGAACTATTGTTCTAGAGATAAATGGATGGATGGATGGTTGAGAGAGTATAAGGTAATGATTAAGAGATTCTCAATACAGACTATCCGGATTCAAATTCTGGCTCTGCCACTTACTGCTTCTGTGACTGGAAAACCTACATGAACCTGTTTTCTCACCTATAAAATGAAGACGATGAGAACGATACCTAACTCGTAGGGTTTTATGAGAATTGAGTGTTTATATATGCTATACAGCACTTGAAACAGTGTGTGGTATATTGTAAGCACTCAACAAATATTAGCTCTTATTATGATAGATAAAAAGAGAACCAAATTCTACACTTAATCATATTGCTTATTTCTTGTATTTCTACAAAGCTTTAGAGTTTATGAAGATTGTTCACATATTTCAAATTATTTGATCATCAACACAGGCACATGATCTAGATATAATAACAATTTTACATAAGAGCAACCAATTGGGAAGCAGTATACCTTGTATTAAATCAAATTTTAATATAATGGAAAACCAAATGCTAGAGACCTGAACTTGAAACCTGGCTTTGCCAATTATTAGCTCAGAGATTTTGGAAAAGTCACTTAACCTCTCTGACTTCAGTTTCCTTATCTATACAATGATGACACATTTATAACATTGCTAGAAGGTTTGTCCTGTTATTCAATAAATATTCACGGTGTGCCTCTTAGCACTGTGCTAAGAACTTGACGCAATGAGGTAAAGCACTACAAATGCCAGGCATTTCAAGCAATCAATAAATATTCATCATTTTTATTGCTTTTATCATTAGTTGCTATTCCTGAGATCTCAAAGGGAGAGGCTAGCAGAACCAGATCTTGAATTCAGAGCTTGCTTTTCTATAATAACTTAATGAAGTGTTCTAAAACTCTCCTGATGTGTAAATGGTCCGTAGAGTTTTGGGGAAGCAAGAGTTCCTTTTGGACAGAGGGCTTGGCAGATGAAGGATTCGGATGAGAACAGACTTTAAACATGAGTTCATATTGTTTTAGTTTTGCTTTGTTTTTATTTTAAATCAATGTTATTAAGGTTTAATTTACATACAATAAAATGCACCCATTTGAAGGGTACAGTTTGATGCATTTTCACAAGTGTATGTGTCCATGAAATCACCACAGTCAAGACATAAAACATTTTCATTGCCTCACAAAGTTCCCTCCTTCTCCTTTGCAGTCAATAGTCCCATCCCTATCCCCAGTCAACCATCAATCTACTTTCTCTCACTTGAAATTCGCTTTGCCTGTTCAATAGTTTCATAAAATAGTATCACACAATATGTAGTCATTTTTTGCCTGGTTTCCTTCACTAAGTGTGATGTTTTTGAGGTTCATCCATGTTACAGCACATATCAGCATTTTGTTCCTTTTATTGCTGAACAGTATTCCATTGTATGGATATGCCTTAATGTGCTTATCCATTCATCTGTTGATAAACATGTGGGTTGTTTCCAGTTTGGGGTGATAATGAATAGAGCTCCTATGAACAATCATGTAGACATGTGTTTTCATTTCTCTTGGGTAAATACTTAGCAGTGGGATTACTGAATCATATGATAAGTATATTTTTTAATTTAAAGAAACTTCAAAAATGTTTTCCCAAGAGTCTGTACCTATCACACTCCCACCAGCAGTGTAGGAGAGTTCCAATTGCTCTATGCTCTTGGCAACACTTGGGTTCATTTTTAGAGGGAATTTTTTTTTTTTATTGAAGTAACATTGGTTTATAATGTTATATAAATTTCAGGTGTACATCATTATATTTTGATTTCTGTGTAAACTATATCATGATAACCACCCAGAGACTAATTACCATCCCTCACTGTACAATGTGGGTGCATTTTTAATGGGCAGAATTGTTAGTGACGAGGCTGAAGGGATATCCATGTGGACAGACACAGGACTCCCAGAAGCTTTACAACCCTTTTCCTGCGTGCACCTATACCAGAGCTTTTCTAAGGTTTTCCCCATAGACTCAGAAATCACAAGAAGCCTTCAGCACTGAGTGAAGAAAGCAAGCAAAAGACACATAGATGGGTGGGAGAAATTGAAGAAAATATGAAAGAGTGAAGATAGCAGACTATTCTAAAGAAGGCAAGTTGCATCTATCAACCAGATGGAGCAGAGGGTGGAAAGAGAAGCTCTACAAAATTTTTTAAATTAATTGCCTATTCACAAAACCAATAAGATGTTAAAAAGAATACTAGATAAAAACCTTGTTCCAATGGGCTAGACCGGGAGGTTTTGCTGCTGTTGTTCCCAGGTTTTGCTCAGACATCCAGGGCTCGGCTGGAGCTGCCAAGACCTCTTCATTAGCTTGCCACTGAGAGCGTAAACACTGAAATTGCTTATTTTAGGGTCAGGCACTGGAAGATATTCTAATAAAATAAATTGACCAGCTTCCTATGGATGAGAAAGCTCTAAAAGCTGATGGCTTTTTGCTGGTAACTGCAACAGTAAATTCAGGCTATCCTGGATAAACGTCAGGCTGCTTTCTGGGATAAAATGCCTCTATCAAGCTACCAAAATATTGGGCCTTCTCAGGCCTTCTCCTCTCCTCTCCCAATCTCCTTCACGAACCGAGGACAGACATGATGTATTTTATATTATTAATACCATTGTGCCTGTATCGGATTTGAAGATTCAGGAACATGCATCTATATTTTATTTAGGTGTCTGTCTCTTTATGTGGAGAGGGGAATATGGATGGCTGGTGGGAATAGATCTCTATATTCAATAATACTGAACAGTCATTTTACATGCTTTGTGCTCCCTTACACCTTTTCTTGTCTTTAGCACATATTCACTCATTCAACAAATAGTAATTGAGGGCATAGGCAACCTTACAGAAGCTGGAGAGAGAGCCGTGGGCATGATGGAGCTACCATATAGAGAGGTAATACGCATAACAAATACGCCATTGAACATATATCACATCAGATGGTGCTAAGTGCTGGAGAAACAATGAAGAAGAGTAAGGCAGATTGAGAGTACTGTGAAGGGCAGTGCTTTATGATATCAGTTGGTCAGGGAAGGCCTCTCCGATAAGGTGAGCTTTGAGCAGAGATGTTTGAGCAGGCAAGCTATGTAGATACCAGGGGCAGAGCATTCCAAGCAGAGAGAACAGCCAGTACAAAGGGAATGAGTCTAGGACATGCTTGGTACATCCCCAAAGCAGCAAGGAGGCCAGCATGGCAGAAACACCGTGGGAGGCGCAGGGACAGCATGAGGACATGAAGTCAGAAACGTAGCTTTCTGTTGTTGGTGGTGCTGTCAAGCTGATTGCGACTCCTAGTGACCCTGTGTACAGCAGAGCAGAACCGTGCCCGATCTTTTTGCACCTTCCTCTCACCTTCTGGGGCTGAATCAGACAATGCTGGACTGCTATTCACAGGGTTTTCATGGCCATTTTTTTTGGAATTGGGTGGCCAAGTCCTTCTTTCTGGTCTGTCTTAGTCTGGAAGCTTCTCTGAAACCTGTCCACTATGGGTGACTCTACTGGTATTTGAAATACCAGTGGCAGAGCTTTCAGCATCATAGCCACATGCAGCTGCAACAGTGTGGTAACTGACAGTGGCATGGTTCCCTGACCAGGAAACAAAACCAGACCGCCGTGGTGAGAGCACCAAATCTTAACCACTAGCCCACCAGGGCTGACTCAGAAACATAGTAGGGCCATGTTTTGTGGAATGTTTTGTTTCATTCAATAAGAACATTGGTGTGTACTATGATTGAGGCAGAGCCATTGACGGACTTTTTAAACAGGACTGGTGAGGCTCACACCATCTTTGAACTTCTACACTGGCTAAGTGCGTCCCCAGGACAGGAGGCAAAGACCCAGAAGGCCCAGTTCTGCCATGCAAGATTTCCTGGTGTAGCTGGGGAGATGGGAAGGGTAAATGGCTATTTACACTACACTGTCATAAGAGAATGTACAGAGCACTATGGGGATACAAATGAAAGGCACTTCACCCTCACCAGGAGAAGTCAGGGAAAGTTTTTTTGAGACCGGTGTACAGAGGATAGTGGTCAGTCTGGGAGAGAGACTGTGGAAGGACACTCTAGGAGGGGAGCAGCATGTACAGAGGGACAAAGTGTGGCCACTTGGCCAGCCGAGGGACCTATAAGTAAGATTTTCAGCATGATGGGCATGTAGGGTGGGGAGGGAGGGTAGGGGAGAATTTCAGGAATGGTAGGCGATGAGTCCAGGGATTATGCTCAGATCATTCCTAAGGTATTTAATGAGTCTATATGATGTGTTCAGGAAAAAGCTACTCTGCCTGGGATAGGTTTCCTCCAGCAATAGGAAGAAGACGTCTTCAGGATAGAAGAGCCAATTCATTGAGTAGCTAGTTTTGGCAGAGATTTCTAAATAACAAACCATAAATGCCAATAAGAGACAGATTTTGTAGGGCCTTGTAGGCAGAGGAGTTCAAACTTTATCCAGTGAGGATTAGAAGTCACTGAAGGCTTCAAAATATGGTAAATGTGTTTAATCTTACAAATATGTGCAAAACATATTAAAATTGGGAGAAAACAGAAGTAGTTAGGAAGCCAGATTAGAACAGAGACCAAAGTCTAGAGAAAACGGGAGACGTGTGAAAGACATTGAGAAGGTAGTCCCTGATAAGTAAGGGAAGATGGAAGGGGAGACGTGAATTTTTTTTTCTACCATCCATTTCTCCTTTTGGTAGCAGCATCTGGATTCTCCTTTGGAGAAATTCCCTCTACTCCATAGTGTGTAGTCTCAACACAACTCGTAATCAAAATTCCAAGCCCTCTCTGGCCAAAGGTTGACAAATGACCACATGTGTGGCCAAGGATTAACTAATTAAAGATTCAGAAATGTAGTAAGTCTGTTTTCCAGAAGATTTTGATAAAGGGGAAGCCTAATGTAATTTCAGTTCAACAAATATTTATTTTAAACAACTATTAAGGGCATACAAGAATGGAAAGGACACAATCTCCATCCTCAAAGATCCTATAGTCCAGAAGTAACTGAGGCCCTTCTCTCCCCCCAACCCTCATTTATGCTCTTTCTCTTCTTAGCTTGTATTACCAAGCAACGATAGAACAAAAAAACAAAGGTAATAAGACACCAAAAAAGTGCTGAGAAAGTCACACTTCACAAAAGTTTAGTGGGTGGGAAAGAAAGCATCCAACCAGTTGAGTTATAGCAGAAACACAATCTTATAGAAGGTAAAAAATATTCAGTGATGAACCTCTAAAAACAGTAAGTCAATAACTAATGCCTATGAGTGGGTCTGTGCATATGCATACATGTCTGAAAATGAACATTTTCAAAGAAATGATGGATATTCATCAAAACATAAAACATGTCCTAGAAGATATTATTTGCTGATAAATCCCAGGTGAAAATACCATTTTGAATCTACAAATATCTGGGATATCACAAGGATAGTGCAGTAAGAATATTTATTGATTAATCAGTAACTAATGAAGATAATTAAATTATTAATAATAATACCTATCGTTTAAAGTACATTCCATACCCAGGTACTAAGCTGGGGAAATTGTACACGGTATCTCCTATAACCCTAAATGTGATGTGGATATCATCTACATTTTACAGATGAGGCTCAAAGAGGTGACATAATGTCCCCAAAGCAACAGTTAGTACAAGCTGAACTGAAATTTGAACCCAGCTATCTCTAACCCAAAATATATCATTTTGACTCTATTCTCAAATAATAATAATCAAAAAGTTAGGTTTTGGATAAGCAAGGGGTCACCCTCCAGTCAGAATAAACAGGACAAATATGTTTAAAATTACTGTTGGTTTAATCTAGAAGACAGAAAACATGTGGTCCCAAACATTTCATTCAAGAACAAATAATCAAAAAACAAATCCAGTTCAATTTTTTAAAGACTGCTTTCCTTAAATTTGTGACTTTACCACAGAATCACCCGGGGAGCTTTATAAAAATACACATGACCCAATCCCATTTGAATGCACTAGGTTTAGGATAGAGATTTAACAAAAATGAAAAAGCATAGAGTTAAAAAACATCAGGGAGAGTCTCCTGGACAGTCAAGGATGAGCACTATTGACTTAGACAGCCAACAGTCAAATCCCTCATGAAAATGGGCCCCATGTATCACCAAGTGGCTGAACCAAATGGCTGTCACGCCACAATCCATTTATCCAGACACGTAGAAAACATGATTTTCATCAGGCCAACATTCATGGAGTCAGAGGTGCACTAGGGATCCATGGCCACAGTATTCATGAGCTGCTGAAGTAAGCTGATGTGAAGGATCATGGCTAGGTGAGTAGATGGTAAACAAAGGGCACCCTGAAATACCACATTTCCTCTGTTGATTCTTTGGAACAGGCCAATGAAAGAGAGAGAGAGTTTATTTGCAGCTTAATGTTCTGAAGACAGAGCCATGGATGTCCCTGACCGTAGTAGCAAACCAAAGTATGGCTCTCCTGTGTGTGAGGATTGGGTATGCCATTTTTTGGCAGCTCCACTCATAGGCATGTCTACAGCATCCTGGAATCTGCCTCACTGAAGAGCAGAAGGCTGGCCTAACTAGATGCATGGCATGTCATGCTGCCTAGTCTCAGCTGGGGCCTCCCACCTTCTCCACAACCTTAATAGACATTTTGTTCAGCATTGTACCAAGTATTCGTTATTTAATCCTTGCAATGAGCCTGTGGGGTAGGTAAATGTCTTAGTCAGCTTGGGCTGCTATAACAAAATACCATAAACTGGGTGGCTTAAACAACAGACATTTATTTATCACAGTTCTGGAGGCTAGAAAGTCTAAGATTAAAGTGTCAGCAGATTCTCTGTCTGGTGAGGCCTCTCTTCCTGGCTTGTAGATAGCTGCCTTCTCTCTGTGTCCTCACATGGCAGAGAGAAAGCTCTGGTGTCTCCTCCTCTTCTTATGAGGGCACCAATCCCATCATGGGGGTTCCACCCTCATAACCTCATCTAAATCTAATCATCTCCCAAAGGCCCCATCTCCTAACCTAATACAATCACATTGGAGGTTGAATCTTCAACATACGAATTTGTGTGTGTGTGGGAGGGGGACACACAAATATTCAGTCCATAACAGCAAATATTCTCCACATTTCTATAGAAGAAGAAACTGGGCCACTTGACCAAGAACACACAGAGTAAATGCAGAGCAAGGATTCAGATCCAGGTCTTTCTGTCTCCATAGCATAGGCTTCTCAAGGACAGAACCCTATCCCCCCAGATGAAGATCTCATACCTCACTTCAAAGACAGCCAATACAAGTCACCTTACATTTTTCTACAGTTACATCTGTCCTCTGACCCTTTCTTCTTTGCTTGGATGAAAAGATACTCTTGTTCTTTCAAAAATGTATTTGTGTAGAGTTTAGAGCATAGTGTCTGACGCCTGGTTATTATCGCTCTGGTTGTTATTTTGGTTATTATTAGTACTACCTCATTGACTAACTCATCTCCATTTTCTGAGTCCATTTCTTCCTTTTATTCCAGAAATTTACTCATGTTTTGTCATTGACCCTCACATCTTCTCTATCTTTATTTGGCTTTATATCTACTCCCACAGTTTTAACTATTTGTGTTACTGCAAAAACTGCATCTGTAACCTCAGCTTCCCTTTGGTGTACTACATCCTAATTCCCAGGTACCTGCCAGGAATATCTCCACACAGATGACTTGACAGCCAATTAAATTCAAAATATTTGAAATTGAAAGTATTCTATTCCTCCAAAAATCAGCTTCTCCTAACTTTTGTGTTTGCTCTCGAGTTGAATTTTAAACAGTTAAGTCCCCTAGTTACTTAGGTTAAAATTTTCAAAATCACATCTGATTTCCTTCCCTGCCTTTTACTCTCCACAACCAATCACTTGCTAAATACTCTTGTGTCTAATGGCCTCAGGCCCCTCCCTACCAATCTGATTGCTCCCACATTTAGTCAGAGACTGAAGATATTTTAGGCTAGATGTTTGCTGGATCTTCCTTTCTTCTGATTCACCTTTCTCTAATACACCATAGACATGACTGCCACATTCATATTCCCAGACAGACCAGGACATCACTCCACTGTTAAAAATCCAGTGTTGATGGGCCGGCCCCGTGGCTTAGTGGTTAAGTGCGCGCGCTCCGCTACTGGCGGCCCAGGTTCGGATCCCAGGCGCACACAGATGCACCGCTTCTCCGGCCATGCTGAGGCCGTGTCCTACATACAGCAACTAGAAGGATGTGCAACTATGACATACAACTATCTACTGGGGCTTTGGGGGGAAAAAAAAAAAAGGAGGAGGATTGGCAATAGATGTTAGCTCAGAGCCGGTCTTCCTCAGCAAAGAAAAAAAGAGGAGGATTAGCATGGATGTTAGCTCAGGGCTGATCTTCCTCACAAAAAAAAAAAAAAAAATCCAGTGTTGCCCCTTAACTGCCAAAGGGTGGGAAGCTGGGTCTTTAAATTCAGTAATTCATGTAAGTAATTAATTTACTCTCCTCCTTGTACTGGTTACCTACTCATGGCTCTGCCTTCAATGGTGTCAGCTTCCTTAATTCAAGTGTGGCGGTACCTGCTTAAACAGAAGTGATCTTTGCTTTATCTTCTCTTTGGTCATAGAAATTACCCAAGAGTAGTCCAAGAAAGGAGACAAAAACCCTTTTTAGTAAACAGTGATGGCTGGAGGGTTCTTGGGAGCCAAGAGAAATAGTTCAAATGCTACCTCCTGGCTCATAGCTCTTCCTCCTCTGACATCCTTTTATTTATTGATTGTACTCCTCTTTGTCACCTTTACGTTGTCTTATATTACTAGCTTTTTTTTAGAGGCATATGTCCCTCTCTTCCCTCAGCATCTTGAAGAGAAGAACTGGGCTTCACAACTCTTGATAGTCCACACTGGCCCTTAAATAGTACTTGGCTCTGGCAGGTACTCAATAAGTATAACTAGAATCAAGTGTGTGGTTGACACTAATTTTGGATTATCTACCTGTTTGGAAGGAGATTTAGAACAGTTTTCTAAATTTAGTGATTTGTATCAGGTAAAACTCCTTCAGTTTTGAGTGATTTAAAACCGAACTCATATTGGCTTAAACACTTTGTCTGATGTTACTGAAACATACAGCCATAGATTTCAAGTCAGACAAGCCTGATCAAGAAGCTCAGTCAATTCACCAAGTTTCTCTCCATCTCTCCACTCTGCTTTCCATGGTGTTGGCTTCATTCTCAGGCTGTATGTGGCAGCCCCCAGCAGCTCAAGGCTTTCCCTGGCTATAGCAAACACAATGTCCAGTGCAATTCCAGGCCTCACATCTTCATCCACTGCCTTCAGAGGAGAAGAGACTTTTGTAGTAGCTCTAGGTCTTAGGATTCACTCTCTCCCATTGACCTGAATGGTGTAAGAGCAGGTCTATCTCAAAAAATAACTGCATAGTAGAGAAGTGACTGGGATAAACACACAGAGGCAAATCTGGGTACTGGTAGCAGGAGGAGGCTAAAATTGATGCTTATGATAAACCAATATGTACACTATACTGACCATCAAAATCAACTGGATAAATTTTTTAAAATTCAGATTTATGGACCTTATCTGTAAACTTCCAAATCTGAACCTCATTCTGGAGTCTGGGATCTGCATCTTATAGAACCTCCCCAGGTGATCCCAGGTGAGGGGATCAAAGCATCTTACTCCTGTCTGTGCCTTTCTTTACTATTACAACACAGGAAAGTAATCCATATATATATTAAAAACATATAAAATAATACTTAGAAAGAAATACGAGTACCAAGGAAAGTGACTCTGTAAACATTTAAAGTGTAATTTTTTTCACTAGGTGTTTCTGCCTCCAATCTCATCTAAAATAAAAGCATATAAGCTCTAGGGATATCTGGTTCTGATCTATCAGACTCACTAATACAGATTTATTTTCTTAGATAACATGATGAGCAGTCGCACCTTTGAAGGGAGTAAGGAATCCATTTATCCTCCTGGGTGTCCCTGGCCCCATCCTGGAAAAGTTGCATACATAATATCACAAAGAGAAACCCAAAACAAATGGAAGTTTCCTCTGATGACATAAAATAATCAGAAACTTTGCATCCTGATACAGAAGACAGGCATTTGCATTACTATGACAGGAACGTTAGCAAGATGAAATGCTGAGAAATCCAAAACGAAAGTTCCCTCCCGGCACAAAACCTGCTCTCAAACCTGGGATTCAGAGCATTCACTTGGACAATTCTAATATAGCTTGTCATGCCAATGAAGTTGCAGAATGCTCAAATGAGCCTGCCTGGCCCTGGAGATCCAGCACACCTCCAGAGTGGCGTGTCTGGAGAATGAAAGGAACAGAACTGTACAGCCAGCTCCAATCCCTCACCTGCCTGCCTGACGGTTTAATACACTCAACCCTCAACAGATTAAATTTTTAAAAAATAAAGAGAAAGAGAGATAGGCACAAGGAGAGTGGCGGGTTGCTGCAGGGACTCCTTTTGGCTAGCTCATCTTCCGAGTCACTTTTGCCTTCCTAGGGTTAGCGAGTTCTTTTTCTATCTTCTTCCAGCTGTGTATAGTCTTGCCTCTTAATTCACCCACCTCTCAGCCGCCTCCCCATCAGCCCCCATCTTTCTTTCTCTTTCTCTCTCTCTTCATTCCCAGTGTTCCCTGGAAGCCGACATGATGGATAACAGATGTTCTTTGACATATTGTGTCATTTATCACACAACAACCCCAGTCCTGCTAACAGGGCCTTTCCCATATGTCACTGTCAGCTTTTACATGGCCCCAACGCATCAAGAAGAAATGGTTTAATACAATGTGCTGTAATTCCTGAGTCACAGCTCAATGGAGGGGTTTGGGATGCTGAGTTCTCTTTCCTTTGCACCTTATTTATTTGTTTCAACTGGCTCCTGTTCCTGATAAATGGATGAATGAACTCATCTGAGGCCAGGTGGAGGGGAAAATCAACAAGAGAATTGTGTTTCAGGTTGGAAGAAAAAGGGACGGTAGGTCTAGGGTGGGAGGCAGAAAATGCAGGCTGCAGTCTATTACCACACTCCCTAGCAGGCTCTTGCTTATTTTCTATGGCGTATGGTGGGCATCTGCCATGCTTCACAATGAGGAGTGTTCAGTGGTGAAACCTATAAATCCAAATTGACACAGGATTGCCCTGCTGTGTCCTTGAAGGGAAGAGAGTTTACTGCTTGAGCCAGAAGAGAAGTTCCCCTGACCAAACCTTCACTTATGGCTGTTCCTGCTTTGGCTGAAGCAAAAGAGTTCAAGTTATTTCCTGTCATAATCCATTCATCCCAGAAGTATCGCCATAGCAACAAGTCACATCTTTGTAAGCACCAAAGGCTATCACTAGTTCACACACTTTATGGATACTTTCTCTCCAGATCCCCATGGTAGACCTGCTACTCCTGTCAGCTTGCTGGGGAGCCATGTCTCCCTACAGTGATGAGTCTCAGTCAGGTGGAGCACCAATGTGATCGTTGTTGATCTCCCAGGCCTCTGATTCCACGCACACTCACTCCCATGGGAAGCAGAATGATGCTCACAGTTATAATAACACTCACAGGACAGAGTCGCAAATTTACTCACACTCCACCTCACACATGCAAAGACCATGTGGCCTCTTCCTTTTCTCCTAAAAAGACACCTCCCTCATCCCACTGGATAAGGAATATCTTAAATTTCCAATTTGGGATATCTCAACTTCTTTCAGTTTAAATTGTCTTTGGGGGTTTAAAACAACTCTGTTGGGGAAAAAACTCAGTCAATTCAGAATTCAACTCTTTATTAGAGCTCTTTCCCTTCTCTCTCCTTTTGCCCAAGATGGCATCTGGTTGTAGAGGGACTGGGAAGGCATAGGGAGCAGGAGGTCTCTGGTCTTACTCTAGTCCTTGGGCTGCAGAGGGCTAACGACCTGTAGGTGTGGGCTGCTAGTATCTACTAAAGCAGGCGCCTCTGGTGCTGGCCCAGACACTCTTCTCTTTTCTGCTGCTGGAGGCCACAGCTTGTTCTCTTACACTCTGTTTTTGCTGCGTAGACAATGTTTTCAAGGATCCTAATTGCCACCTTCGTTCTGCGTGCCCGGAGCTCCAACTCAGGCTGTGGGTCAAACAGCCTGCCCCCAGGTAGCCTTTTGCCCCAGGCTCACTTTATACTATTGTGGTGAACCTTTCTGGCAAGCTTTCCATCTATATCCCCAGGAACTTTCCATTCGCTGAGAGTCACGTGGAAATTTGCAGATCCTTTCCCACCACATGGAAGCTGAGGGACATCAGAAGAGGCTAACTTCGGCTCTCTCTCTCATAACCACTGCTTGTCTTTGCTAGGGTTTTCCAAAAGCAGAGCCTGAGGCAAGGATTCTTATCCAACTGATTTATTGGGATGGGAGATTCTTTGGAGAAAAGGAGAGTGAGGGAAGCCAGACAGATTAAAGAAAAGAGTTAGCAAGAATGTGGTCTCATCAGGAGACTCACATCACGTGATCACACAGGGAAGTGAAGGCCACAGACTGACTGAGGGTCATGAGTCCCAGCTGAGGCCTGCACGCCCTGTGCAGCCAGTCATTAGCCAAGGGCCACGGGGCTGAGGGAGGAGAGGGAGCTACTCATGCTCCCTGGCTCAGCGACCTGTCTGCCTGAAGGCAACTCTCAGGAGAAAGGGACAACGGTTTCTTGTTATCAGTCAACACAGTATCCAGAGAGAGGTGCATGGGCCAATCAAGGCAATCTGAATGGGGTGGCAACAGCACCCACTCCACTGCCCCATCACTTTTACTTTTCCACAGCTACCTGGCCTTGCTGAGGGACCTTCCTGCACAGCAATCTCAGCTCTCTGCTTTTTCTTTCAGATTCTAAATAGAGAGAGAAACACAACCTCCTCTGCTTCCTCTTCACCCCTCTCTAACATATTTTCCAAAAAAAAAAAAAATCTTTAGTCCTCAGAGTGGAGGCCAGGATGCATATGACTAACCACTTGCCTTTCTTGCTGTCGCTCTTTTCCTTCTTGTGATCCACCAGGGCTGCAAGAGGGGGGCTTTTTACTTTTCTTCCTTTCTAGCATTGGCCCCCCCACTGTTACATCTCTTTCCTACCCAAAGTCACCTTCAGCCTGGCCCATTTCCCAGAGGCATAATGGTGGACTGAATGAAGGAGGAGAAAGTCGCTTACCAATAAGGAAAGATCTAAAATGATCCTCTATCATTACGATTATGATTATGATTAATAGCAATATTAAAAATATACTTTGGGTCAGACTCTGTGCTTTACATTCTCAATCAATTTTTAGAAACCACTGCGAAGTAGATGTGATTATATCCACTTTACAAATGAAGAAGTGAGGTCTAGACAGGATATGTCCAAAGTGTCAGAGGCAGCAACAAATGAGACCAGGATTTGATAGCAGCTCTGATTCTGAACTCATGCTCATTCCACCATACTCTACTCAGATAACTCTTTATATTACAATGTGGCCCTGGATATATTTAGGAGTGGGGCAAAATATCACCTACTCCACTCTCAGTCTGCTCCTGTAGATTCAAAGACAGAGATGTTTTTTTTCTGACCTGACCATGTGCCTTAAATCCATTTGAGTACTACGCACCACATGGCTGGTACCCTGTGACAACCAGGCACAGCCTCCTGGCTCCATGCAAACAGTTGCCTTAACCCAGGTTTTGTTCCCGCCTACCTTTGCTTTTTGTTCCCCTCTCAGTTCCTGAGCCTACTGGGCTCCTAATGTTCCACACTTCATCTGTTGTGTTACCATCTGCCCCCTGCTCCTATGGTTTGACTGTTTTCCTTTTGAGGCTCAGAGCTCTTCAGAGCATGACTGGAACTTATCCTTAACCTCTTCTAATCCTGCCCTCTCCAAAAACTGATCTCATCCCAGTGCCTGATAACCCTGCTGGACACTGGGCTGCTGGGTTGGTGTCCTGCTAGGCTAATCTCTCCATTGGCTCACAGAAGGGGCTGCCTTAACTCCACCTGCCAACTCTACTATGATTACATTCAACCCAGTGAACTGACACTTTGGTTGGACAACTGTTAGATTCTGGGGAAGGGAAGCTGCCCAATCTATTCTACGAGGATACAATGCCCCCGTGCAGAAGTGTAAACACTGCCATTTAGTCATTTAGTATGTTTAGGTTTATGGTGGGGCCTTGGCATGGACCTGTTGGCACAGGTACCTGGATAGTCTCCTAGAAGGATAGCTATATTATTGCCACACCCACTCTCATATCATCATCTATGGTTCTCAAAGTCATTAATTAAACAGAATTAGCCATTAGGATCAGTCCACTCTATGTGTTCGTCTCTGCTCAAAAGGCCATAAACCTTATTTAAGCAGGAATATGGAGAGAGCTGCTGGAATGTTTTTTTTCCTTTCCATAGCACGAGATGTTGAAGATTTTAGTTCCAAAGGCAAAATATTAGGTCAATATGAAAAAAAAAGTCAGATTCGGACTTCACTAGTTTAAAGGATTCTTCAATGATTAGTAACAGTCATATCCAGACATCCCAATTTGCTGTATGAACAGCCATCATTCTCAGGGCTATTTAATACAGACAGTCACATGGCACAGTGACTACTGATAGCCCTTTACAAAACAGTCCTGTGCCAGCAAGGCTTCCTCTGCTGGATTTGAGCAAGTCATCTTTCTTGAGTCCTTGCAGTCGGATGGTTCCTGGCTTTGCTCATCAACCACGTCTCTAATTGCAAAGATTAGGGCTTTCCTCCAAGTTCTCCTGACCCTCACTCTACTGTGGGACTCCGACTCTTGTCCATCCTGCCACTGTGTTTGATGGTGACGTTTCTTGAGCTTGTTTCCCATACTGATTCTGACTCGAATATTCATTCCACTTAACTCTTGGTATCTCATGTCCTGATGAAAGGTACTTTACTCCAACTGTGTTCCTTGGCCTCACTGTCACTCATGAGAGTGTTTCAGAGTTTGCTGCTTCCTGGCTCCATTCCTATCATGTCCATGCTGCAGTGTTATAGCAGGAGGCTGGATTAAATGCCTGATGAGTAAGTGCTCCATCTTGGGTTAGAGTATTAATGATGTCATTCACTAGCTCTGTGTCTTGGGGCAAAACACTGAACCTGTTTCCTCGTCTAATAAGGAAACTGACCTTATCAGGTGGTCACAAGGAATAAATGAGATCATAACTATAAAATTCTTTGCACAGTGCCTGAAATAAAGTATGCAGTCAACTCTCATTCACTATTACAAGTCCTGTTATCATTATTATTATTATCTTCCACCCCATGGCAGGGGTAGGACAACCACACACGTCAATTTAGGCCTTGATGATAGATTCTTGATCAAAATCTCAACTTCTCCTTTCTTGGTGATCTAGAAGACTTTTACAAAGACATCTACTTTTTAGTATAACCAAATAATATATGAACTAACCACGAGTTTATTATGTACTTTTTAGCATTTCCCCAGTTGGGCAATTTCACTTATTATTTTTCTTAAATTACTCTATGTATCCCCCATGAAAATAGCATTAAATTTCCTCACCCAAAATGCCTCAGATCCCAATGAATGATTTTCAAAGTATCATTTGCTCTTTTACTGTCATTATTATGCAGCCTACGAACACACTGTTTCCATTTCATAAAAATATAATATGGCTGCACAGGAATCACAGACAAATTATGGTGGAAATTAGTCAATAAACTTTTATTATACCAGTCTTTAATGCTTTTATTAATATTGAGGAACTTAAAATTAATTTCTTTCCAGAGCAAGATTTACTGCTGAAACTCCAGAGATAAAGCTGGCTAGGGCACCTACTAGAGGCCCCTTCAGGGTCCCATTGGCTGTTCTCACCTGAGCTGTGTGAACTGACATAAAGATCCTCCCTAAGTAAACTGGGCATGCTTCTGTTTATACAACCTCTCTGCCATGGGCTGCTTGAGGTCCGAGGAATGCAGCTGTTGCAGAGAGAAGAAATTCACTCACTTCACCACGCCTAAAGAGAGTGTGTATAAAGTAGAGCCACGTCATAATGGAATCAACTTGCACTGGCTGGTCATCGTCTGAGAATCTATAGATTTCTGTGCTTTGCTCAGTGTTGCACTTTTCTTACTCCTTTTGTTGGCCCTGTTGACAATCTGAGTTGAATCTGGCTGAACTGAAATTGACTTACCTGTTTATGTATTCACTTACTCTCTCATTCTTTCAACTGATAATTCATTAAATAGTAAGCCCTGGAGAATCAAAGATGAACATTGTCCCTACTATCTTCGAGTTTATAGGCTTCTTGGAAAAAATCGAGATCTACCATATACTGCCGTAAATCCTGAGCCATCAAAATGGAGCCACCCATGGAGTTCAGCTGAAAGAGATGCCACCTCTAGGGCTGGCATCAGAGCAAGTCTACATGGAGAGAATGTAATTGTCCTGGCCAGAGTCTGCACATTTGTGACCCATGGCTAATTATTAAAATACCTAACTAGTCTCAACACTTAAATATTGGCAGATAACACATACCTTATTTTTCTAATTTCCAACTAATCTTGAAAATTAGGAACAGCTAGCAACACGAGTTCCACATTCATACGTAGAAAAAATGAGCTGGAGATGAGATGCCTCTGCTCTACACGCACCTCCCAGTTATGACACCCTCACCAGGCTCCTCTCACCCCTGAGCATTCCCAGCCTGGCCACTAAGACATTTAAGTTTGCCACTTCCACGCAAGACTTTAAATAACACTTGTGACTTGGTGAGCAAGAGGGAGTGAGGGAGGGAGAGAGAGTTGCCAGGTAAAATAGAGACTCTCACTTAAATTTAAATTTTAAATAAATAGATAAAATTTTAGAAGAAGTATTTCCCATTAAATATTGCATGGAACATAGTTATCCTAAAAGACTATGTGTCATTTATCTGAAATTCAAGTTTAACTGGGTGTCCTGTATTTTTACTTGCTAAATCTGGTAACCCTGGATGATTGGGGCATGGGGGACTAGGAGGTCATTCTTGATAAAGTGAGTGGTATAAAAAAAAGCAGGGAAAGGGACAAAGCATGTTCCTGTGCGAGGGAGTGTGCCAATTGGCTCTGAGCACGTGATTGGAGAGCACTGGGCTCAGATATTGAGCTCCCCAATATTAAGCATTTTATTGAGACTTGACTGGATTATATACTTTGTCCAGTGACTGTTGGTTGGCAATGGGGAGGTCAGATTTAACCTCAGACAGATGGCTCAAGTTCACACTCTTAACCCCCACTCTATCCAGCCACCTGTAATAAGAACAGAAGGGTAGGAGGAAACAGATGAAGAGAAGGGGAGTTCTTAGGAGTAGGATTTGTACTTTTTTCAATTTTTTATCACCTGACCCTCTAACCACCCCAAAGTGTTCAATTAGTATTAGTTGAAGTTATTATTGATATTCTTGTAAAATGGGCAGTCTCATTAGTCACTTACCAGGATTAGGATCATTTGAGCTTGTGCCAGAGTAGGTAGCAGGACCCAGCTAAGTTGGGGTTATCAGGTGAATATTGTGAGAGAAAGGAATGGAAAGGACAGGTTAAGGTAGTCCCATGAAGGCCCTGGCCTGTGGAGAAGAGACTGCACCTCACTCTGTTTCTTGAAATTATGGTGCTCAATAAATGTCTCATAGTGATAACACAATGAAGCCCTGGAGCCGGAGCACCGCTGTCTCTCTGATTTACAGCTCTCTCTCCTGTCTCCATCGAGGAAAGGAAGTAGCTGATCACTGCGCTAGTGCTCCACAGAAAGCCAATATTATTTCTATAAATACCAGGCCTCGGGGAGGAGAGTTGAGGTCAAAGCACCAAGATACCTAGAATTCTATACTTGACAGCAATATTTATCATCAATGTTTCTCATTTCACCTCTCTAGTACATACTTTAACACACAAATTCAGTGTCCTTAAATTGAGCAAATTTATAAAATTATACAAACAATAATCCATTCAGAGTCCTCCTCTCTGGTGATAGTAACTAGGGAGAAAGCCTGTTTTAAAGATGATTTCAATGGAAAACCTCTAAGAAGTTCCAAGTCATTTGATGCAAACAAAATAAAAAACTTGCTCAGGCCTCTCTGCATGATGACGGTATTTCAAGATTTGACAAGGCCAGTTTGCTTTATTTTGGTGGAGTTGCAGAGTCTTGAAAAGATTAGAAGTCCTAACTTTGGTAATTATTTATTCTTTACTCCCCCATAGTCATTTTCCAGAACGATAAGCAAATCCTTAGGCACTCTCTCTTAAAACTATTCATACATTCCCTCCTCAGTCTTTCCTTAGCTGGTTCATTACAAATAATTAACTTTGGGTACCTACTCCGTATTAACAGCTGCTGCTCTGCTTTATTTGTAAAATAATAATTCTGAGATCATGGTTGCCAACTAATATTAATTATTACCTATGTAATTCTTCCCATTAACTTAGTGTAGCGGCCATTGAAGCAAAGGCCATGCCTCTGGTATTTGTCACTCTATACAGTGCTTACCATAGTGCTTGTCACTTAGTAGGAAAACATTAAATATTCATTGAATGGATGGAAACTAGCCAGAATTTCCTGGCCTCCAAACTCTTCTTGCATATAAAGCCAATCTTGGACGAGACCATCTTTCTCAACAAGAAACTTGCTGCCACACACCCAATGGACACACTGATCACTTTTTTTTTTTTTTTGCTGTGAAAGATTTGCCCTGAGCTAATATCTGTTGCCAATATTCCTCTCTCTTTTTCTGTTTTCTCCCCAAAACCCCAGTACATAGTTACATATTCTAGTCGTAAGTCCTTCTAGTTCTTCTATGTGAGCTGCTGCCACAACACGGCTACTGTTAGATGCAGGGTGTGGTTTCGGACCCAGGAACCAAACCCAGGCCACTAAAGTGGAGCACGCTGGACTTTAACCACTAGGCCATCAGGGCTGGCCCTGTACTTATCCCATTTTGTGTCTATTTTTTTCATTAACTTAATTTTGTGATTCTCCATATTTACCTATTTTACTAACTTATTTTGAATTTCTTCTTTGGCTTACCATTTTTTGCAGCCTTCCCCTTTCTCCTCCACCCCATCTGACTCTAGTGACGCACAGGAGATGGAACTTCCACCAAGTATAGCCTTAATAGAATACCACTAGATTCCCCCCTCCCTAAATCCACTCTTTCCACCATCACAGAGAGGGGGAGGTTAATAATTGTCTATACGCTTGCAAGGTTAAGAACTAAGGAGTTCCATAAGAAATGGGCTGGCAAAGGGGAGAGAAGGAAGGACTGGAAGAAAAATCTAAGAAGCTTCCATTGCAGTCAACCCAAGGAGATACTCAAAGGACCAAGTTGGGAGAAGAAACTGAATTTAAATGCTTCTTTAAAATCTGATGAACTACCGGGAGAATAAATTTTAGCTACAATAAGAAGTCAATATAGTTGTTGTTAATTATTATTACATTGTTATGATATTGGTAATTAACTATATTAACAATATCTTAAGATTTATTGAGCATTTATTATATACCAGGCAGAGGGTTAAGCACTTAATTTGATTATCTCATTTAATTGATAGGTTCTATTATTTACCCCACATTACTGGTAAGGAATCTGAGCCTCAGAGAGCTTAACTAATGTGCCCAACGTTACCAGCCAGGTTGGGAATTTCAGAATTCTGGCTCCAGAGCCCTTTTGCTTCACCTCTAGGCTACACTAGATTAGTGACCAACCTGAAAACCAATTTCAGATGTTCTCAATTCTAAAGAAGCCCATTGAGTCTTAATAAAATGACACAGGGCCACAAATCTGTAAATTGGTTTGAATTTATGATTCACATGGAAATGATTCTTGAAAAATTAGCCTAAATGGATCAGCATTAATGTCTTAAAACTTAAGATTCTTTAAAAATGTGAATCTACCCAAAGTCTGATTAAGGTGAAAATATTAGCTCTCATTTGGTGACATCAGCCTGATCCTCACCCAGCAAGAATAAGCCTGCCCACCATACTTAGTGAAAAACCTTTATAGTTCAAAATTTATCCTCTCCTTGCCTGGTCTCGGTTTCCCCGAGTTGCCTTCAGCATAACCTCAACTCAGAGCTGAAACAATGAAAAAAAAGTCAAGAACACAAATAGGAGAAAGGAAGAAAAACTTAATATGGACATATTTTTAATGTGGGACTCATCTGTGCTTATATAGAGATTTACTTGGGTAGGTTAATGACTGAAAAATGAATTTGCTTCCCTTTCTATTCCTCTCCTCTTAGAAATTATGAGAAGAACCCTCTGAGTTGTCCAATCAGTATTTCTCTCTGTCCTGCATATGTTTCAACTGAATGGATTTATAGTAGCTCAAGGACCTTGCAGCATATATATTCAATCAAGAAAACTTACTATTGGACGCACACCCTAATTTATAAGCTTCAGTAATTGTTGTGGCTGTGTGAGCAAAACAAATCCAGAACAATAGGACATATAAACCCTGAATGTTATGTGCTCATTTTTTCTGTATCTATTACAGCCGGACTATAAACCACTTCTGGGAGGAAGCCATGTCCATTTAATCAAGCTTTGCATACTACCTTGTATGCACCCAGAAACACATCGGATATTAATTGTCACAATGGTAACAATATAGTTCCCCTGATCAAATCCAACATTCTCTGGTGCCTGATATTTTGGCAGCAGGTAGAAAAGTAGAGGAGAAGGGACCAACTAATGGATTCTATTTAAGGACATTTGATGAAAATGTTGACTGGCCCATGACGGATTTTATTCTTAGTGCTTAAATGTTAGTTAGTTAGCCAATTTGAATGTTAATTAGCCATAATGACAAGGAGTGTCTCTTTTTATGATCCTCTTAAAATGTATCCAGGGGCTAATAAGCAATGGGTGCATCCCATAAATATAATAAGTAAATAAATTAGCATCAGTTAATTTAAATGTAAGCAAACTGCACTAGGAGGCCTTTCCTATGCTCCTACTGCCTTTTGGTTATTTTCCTCTCAGCATCTCTCCTCCTCGCCTCATCAATTTCATGATCTAAACAATATACTCTACAGCTGAGAAGCAAGGTCAGATATTATTGAATTCAGTGTAAAGCAAGTGGACCTTCTTCACTTTTTAGACGCATGTTGTCAGATAACTGGGCAGTTAGAATAAAGGTCAAAGGAAATAAGACTCATAAAACTCTGCTTATGTGGACAACTGGTTTCACGGTGGTGATTGATCCAGATGGTTAGCACAGTCATCAAAAAGGTTAATTTTGTCAAGTAACTACCTAGACTCCATTTTGTTTAAAAGCTGAAATGACTAGGTAAGTGAACCACCAAATATTTCAGCTACAATAAAAGGATCGATTGGGTATGTGGACAAGTCTTAAGATGCCTTTAGATTCCTCCACAGTCTGGATCAACTAGAATGACTTGCACTTGTCCCACTTTAGATGGTGGAATACAATCAGGGAAAGCTTACAAACTGAGTCGCATGGCTTATGTTTCAGTAAATCATTGTCTCTTAGGAGAAAGGGCTACAGAGATGGAGAAGGAAGAGAGTTACCCAAGACAGATGGTCTGTATATCCCCACCCCCTCCTCCCTCCTTCACTTAGTATTGGTTTCTGGATTGTTTTAGTGGATACATGAATCCACTAAATGACATTAATGAATTCATCAAATCTAACAGAGAAAGGCTGAAGCCTGGAGACTGAGTGTATGTTGTCACTGGCAGCTTAGGCTGAGAGGTGCCCTCCCTGGAGGGTCCAATGACCACACAGTACATGCCAGAGTTCTCACCAGACACACCCCTACCCAGCCTTCAATGTAGAGGCTCTCACAATGTGAACCACACTCAAAGTTGCTGATCTGTGTGTCAAGGGGAGGATTTTGGAGTGACTGATTTCCTCAGATGGCTGTATTCCATTTAATGTTTCTCTGAGATTCCTCCCACTATAAACACTGACTTAATTTCCATGGAACAGCCCTGAACAGGAGCTGCCACCCTTCTCTTCTGGAATAAGTTAAACAAGCTCATTTAGAATGATGCCATCCATCCAGAACTCTGTTTAAAGCTCTTCTACCTGTCCATTAAATATGTGGCCAATGGCCAAAAAGAAAGTGAAAGGAACTTCATCTTCTTTCAAGGAATTCACTGAGAATCCTTATCTCTCCAAGGTCAGCTGGGTCACTTCTCCTCAGTCTTACCATGACTTACCATTATTGATGTTGACCTGGCTGAGCTGGTGCCTGTCAGACTTCCCCTGGCTTGAGCCACAGCTGAACCACCTTGGCCACTTTGTTCCTAGCACCCGGTCAAGGTGAAAGCCAGCCCTGATGTAATCACCAGGACTGACCTCCAGCACGGCCCCCTAGCGGGCCTGCAGCCTGGCCCTGCCAGCACCTTGAGGGAGTCGGAGTATAGGAGTCACTCCAGTCAGTGTGCCTGTCCCTATGCTGACATACTGGCCTACAGCCACCTGCCAGGGGCCCCCTCCTCATTGTTCTCAAAAAATATTATGTCAATTTTCCCAGCCACTGGACCCAGGCAAAAACTAAACCCAAAACAGAATAGCCTCAGGCTTTAGATCTCCCAACCTCCTTCAGGCTTTTATCTAAGCTCCTCTTTATCTCTGCTATCCTTGGTGGTGACTTGATATTATTTAAGTGAAAAAGGTTGGTCAGAAAGAGTACAGTATAGAAATCGGGGGAAAAAGAGTAATCTTACAGTGGAGAAACCTGACAAGCACCAGCTCAACTAGGTGCACACCAATAGTGATAAGTCATGTTGATGGTAAGTACCTTTAATATGATGTGATGAACATGGCTCTTTAACTCTGTGGTAAAACCTGTAAGCCCAGTCTAACAATGAGAAAAACACCAGACAAATCCCAATGAGGGAATGTTCTACAAAATACCTAACAGCACTCTTCAAAAATATCAAGGTCATCAAAAACAAAGAAAGTTAGAGAAACTCACAGCCAAGAGGAGCCTAAGGAGAAATGAGAACTAAATGTAATGCGGTCTCATGGATGGGGCCCTGGGACAAAATGTACATTAGGGAAAAGCTAAGGACATCTGAATAAAGTATGAGCTTTAGTTAATAATAATGTATTAAAATTAGTTTATATTAATGGCAATTTGGCTTGTTGTAGTCGTTTGTCAGAAGGTTGGATGCCAGGGCAAGATGCGCTCAAGCATCTGAGTTGGGTCTTGGGCAAATGAGATCCTGAGCCACAAGCTGAAGGTCAGTTCTGGGCACTGAGAAGCACTGAGGACCCCAACTTGGGGGAAGGAGGGGAGGGTAAGAGCTGAGTCTCAGAGTTTCAGAGATGGCTGGTGGAAAAGGAGCTTCACAACGGTCATGGACTCCGTGCCCAGTCCTAGAGCCCTGGAATGTTCAGAGCTGCTGCAGGGAGAGAAAGAATTGAAGTTATTTAAAATACCCAAGTCAGGGCAACCAGGAGTCTCAACTGATGGCATCATGGAAGGTAGACTCGGGGAATTCAAAGGAGATCACACCCCCTAGCTCCACAGTGGGGCTCTAATGTAATTACCACAATTCAGTCCGCACGCTGACACAGTCTATTAGGTAAGCATTAACATTTCAAAATGCATGCGGAATCCTATGGCTTGTCAGACACCGCATAAACACCCAGGATTAGTAATAAAGTAAAACAAAATCTTATTAACTAAGACTAATTAGGATGAAGGTCGGTCTGAGTTACAGAAAGGTTTTACATGCAGTTCCTTTACTTTCTAGTACTGAGACAAAAGCAAACGTTGAGGATGGCTTTAATGCAAAGGTTAGGATCATTTGAATTGCTAGATTGCAAATTACTTAGTGACATATAGTAACCGATACCTTCATGAATGTGCCAGGCACTGTGCTAAGCCATCCATATGCATCATTTCTCTTAATCCTACTAAATACTTCATAACAGAGGAATCACTATATTCATTTTAAGATGAGGAGATATGGCTCTCTGATTTTTTGTAACCTTTCCAAGATCATTTGAGTAGAGAAGTTGACACTGAAACTGAAAGTCCCAGCTTCCAAGTCAGGCACGTCATGCCAGGCCCAGGTCTGGAAATTGGATTCACAGTGGGGTCTCACACATGGTTAGCTGATTAATAAGATCACTGTTTATAAGCAAACAGGCCCCATTAAAATACTGATCATTTAAACTTGTTGAGTGAAATACCTCTGTCTTCATTGCAGAGCTGTCATGATACACTGGGACTCCAGAGTCAGACAGACCAGGTTCAAATCCCAGCTCCACCACTTGGTATCTGTGTAACCTTGAGTAAGTTGCTTAACCTCTCTGAGTCTCAGTTTTCTTACCTCCATAGGGATTTTAATATTACCTCTCCCATAGAGTTGTCACGAGAATAGGCTTTTGTAGTATTAAGTGGCTAGCACCATTCCTGTCACACAGTAAACACTCACTTTAAGAATCCTTTTTTAAAAACATATAACACAAAGTTAAACTATAATCCAACCTTACTTCCTCACAAGTTCTGTAAAGTCTTTATTTTTTCAAAGTCCAGATTAAAATCCTAACTACCACTTGTAAACTGTAATACTTCTGTTGTTCCTCTGAAGCAAAATTAATTCTCTGTGTGCCTCTTCTTTGCTTCCACAACAACTTACTGATGTATCCATTAAAACATGCATTATGATGTGTGGGATTAGTTCTTCTGGGTCTGTCTCTCAAGCTTGATTGTGTGCTTTCTAAAACGAGATTATGTATCTGCTGCCCTAAGACCTAGAACAGTGTCTGGCACTTGGCAAAAAAATATATATATACATATTTCTTTAATCACTTAATTCTGCCTTGGGGTGCTGAGCAAATTCTGTGTTAAGAAAATCCTATATATCACAACTAAAGTCTACGCACTGAAATAATGACTTGCATTTTGTAAGTACTCTCCAAATATACAATAATATTAATATTATGCTTTAGTTTGCAGTGTCTTGGAAATTCAAAGATTGGATAAGTCAAAGCAGATACTCTATTTCCAAGTACAAAGTGCTGGAATCAAAATAGGCTAGATTTCATTGCACTGATCTCCTAGAAGAGCAGCCCCAACCTCGGTCATTGAAGCATAAATAGTTGACTGAACTCCAGGCCAGTGTGGGCAAGAGTAAAGCATATTTATCAAAGTCAATATATTGTTGCTATTTGTTGCAACATGGATTTTTCTTCGGTTCCTTTTTATTTATGTCTCTAGCTATCTTGGCATCATAAGCAGCAAAGCTCAAAGGCAATGATAAGGATGCCTGATTACACAAACAACATGTCCTGTGAGGAATTCATTTGCCAGAAATAAAATGAAAAATGTAGACATGGTTCAAGGTTGTATTCACCCACATGGTGAGAACAGAGCCTGAAATTATAGGGCCATGAGTATCCGGGAGAGTAGAACTTTCATGCTGATTCCTCAGAGATGAATTGAAGTTATGATCCCAGGCAGCATTTGTACAACACTTGGCTGTTGCCCTTTCTGTCAAATTTTCATTCTGAGTCTGCTGGGCCCAGCTATAATTTCACGTTCGATAGTGTGGTCGACAGTCCATTATGCTCAACGCATTTTTTTAAACTTTTCCTTTCAAAGAAAAATCACAGCTTTCCTATTCTCTTCTATTCATCATACATGTGTTGCAAAGGTGGAGTTTTAGAGTTTTCTTCAATTTCAGCGTGGTAGACTAGGCCATCTCATATAGCTTTGCCACAAGGTTGGCCCTGGAGGAAGGCAGAGGCAAAGCTTCCGCATCTGACATGTTTTAAGCCACAGCTTAGAGTTACAGGTGCATATCTGTTTTCCCACAGTCCCAGAGCAAGACGGAAACCTCCCAACAGAAAGACCACCTAGCTTTCTATTCCAGACCTAAGGTTCTCATGACCTAATGACCCAGGGGATGGGTGCTCTTTGCAATGCCTCTGTGAGGGAGTGCAGTGAAGTGGAAGGGCACTGTATACTTGTTTCCATAACCCTCTATGAAGTCAGCAGCCATAATTCCCCCCTCATGTCTGTTCTGTTTCTCAATCTTCACTTGTCCATAGATTGTTCTCAAAGAAACTACTGCCTAGGAGATGAACCTTTCAATTATTTTTTTTTCTTTCAGTGTAGCTGAGGACAGGAACTTCCAAAAGGGCAAAGTTATTTAATCACAGGGTAAGAAAGGGCTTCATGTAGCCCTCTGCTTTTAGAAAAACTTAGTTCATCCCTAACTCATTCCAGGCAGTAGGAATCCACGGTACTGTTAATGACCTTCAGATATTATTCTGTGAACTCTGCTGTCAGTCCAGCCTCATGACCGACAAGGCCTGTGATGAATATATGAGCCTTAGTTCTACTCGCAGTCTTCCCTATTACAGATTTTCTCTACTTGGTTTTCTCAGAAGAAACATAGAACTCAAATCAACTAGTAAAATAACGATTAAGCACATACTAAAAACACAAAGTGTACCTTCTTCTGGATATTGTCCCTGAACAGAAAATGAAAAAATAGGTTATTTCTAACTATAGCAGTTAAAGAACCCAGTGTATATAGAAAAAAGATGAGAAGGAAAGTAGGGAATGTCAAAAGGAAGATTTGGATCTGACCTTCCCTAGGGTATTTCTCTTGAACATATCCCCCGACTTTGGGATACTTAATGTGCTGTGATGAATATGGTGCCTCAATCCAAGGTCCTGCTTTTGGTGCTGGAGAATGCCAGGAGTTCCCTCTTTATCCTCCTCTCTGTTTTAAAGGCTTTCTACCCAAAGTTGCCCTTGATAAGGATTCCAAATGCCCAGAATTTCATTTGGATTTGTTTTTTTTACTTTCCTGTTGGTTCAGTTTTTCAGATCCCTCTCTTTTAATGAATTTATTTAGGACCTTTTCTTATGCTGATAGAATTGAAAAGCATGTTGCTCTGGGGGACAAGCCATCCATTGGCTACAGGCAACACACCCTCTCTGAATCCCAGTGTCATCATCTGTAAGATGGAGGGCAGAGACCCCTGGAGTCTTGCAGACTCCTTTTTTTTTGTATGTTTCTTCTCTCTACCAGGTCAAGAATAAGAAAAGAAAAGCAAGAAGGTCTTTGCCTTTATGCTTTGCCAACTTCTCTGATGTTCACCACTTTTGGACTCCAAAAAAAGTTTGGGAACACGAGTTTCAATTCTTGGAGAAGACTCAGCTGGGAAAAATAGGTCCAATCAAGCAGAGAATCCGCTAATGCTGACGTTAAAGTCTAATAAGTTGTGACTTAGTTAATTAACCCCGTTTAGGCGGCCACATAAAATACCACCCACTCTTTTGAGAACAAAAGGGTGTACCACTAAATAATTACACTGGGAAACCAGATATAAACTGGGATTGCCCTGAGAAAACTGGTATAAATTGTCAAAAACATATGAATGATCACTCTTGCAAAATGCCAATGAGTGTTTTCTTAAAACCATGTACGAAAATTGCAGAGCTTATTTTATGATAAATTATGGGTCTAAATGCTTAACATAGACTGAAAAAAATAAAATAACATAAAAGACACTGAAAGGCAGTATAAAGCTGGAAATGTCATTTAAGACTCTGGAGATGTCCTAGTTTCAAACTCGTAGAAATATTGCCTAATTAATGACATCCAGTATGCACTAAAATATCTTACGAAAGGCACTAATATTCATCCTATGCAATTTCTGTTTCTTGGTTATGGGTATTACAAAAAGGTCTGGCACATTTGTCATCACCCTTATAAAATGAAGTTTTTATAATTTCATTCCATGAACTGTTCCTCTTTTTCCTTCTCCCCATGAAAAATATTTTTATGCAGTGTCTACCCCAGTAATGATTTATCAATTCAGTCAAAAACAGAGTAATTCAGTGACAAAGAAAACATGAAACAAATTTCTTTCCTTAAATGATCACCAGTTGACCCAAACTAAATAAACTAAATACAAAATACATAGCAAAACAGACAAAATAAATAACTGAGTAGCCCCACTTGGGCAGTTTTAGTACAGGATCCATAGAGGATTCCAACTGAGGTGTGCATTGATATTGCACTGCATTCTCAGAGCAGAACAGGCCTCCCTCGGGCTACATTAAGCAGGGACATAGCTCATTCCCACTGTTCACACTGCCCACCATATTTGAGGCTTCAGTCATCAGCTGGTTCTAGCTGGCTGAGGTTGATATTACCTGAAGGAACTCTTTGACCTTCCATACTGCTTTACAAAGGAGTAGGTAAAATCTTTTGACAGATCTGGCTAAGGAGATTTTCTTTGTCCTGGATCTGTCAGAATCCCCTTCTTTGTTGAAGCTGAAGTTGGTTCTAGGTTGTCCACTAAACCTTTTCGTACTCCATGCTAATTTGTCACATACTGGCCAGTTGCAAAACTGATATTTCCTTCTATGAGGGCTTTGACACCAACTTCAGAGAATTCTCAGTCTTTCTGTTTACAAATCTTCCATGTTCAAGCTCTAAGTAAAGAGTCTTAGCTTGACTTATTTTTATGTTGGTTTCTATTTTCTACTACACATGCTCTGCTACATATGTTCTATTGGATAGCAGAAATGTGGCAAAACTCATCTCTAGTGGATGCTTTGAGAAAAACGTCTGTTGCCTCTCACATGGAGATGGCTTCTTCCTGTTTCTCCTGGTGAGTTCTATTCATATGTATTATTTTATGTTTCTTCTCTCTCTCTCTCTCTTTCACACACACACACAAGATACACATAGATACACACACACACGCACATATATGCCCATACTCACAACCTCTCTCCATAATCCTGACAGTGTGACAGTCAGAAAGATTATAGAGACAAGTAGCATACAATTAGCCTATTTTCAGAATTATCTAGTATATTAAAAAGACGGACTGCTAGACCCTACCTCCCCCTCCTGAATCAGAAATCAGAAACTCTAGGAGGTGACTTTGTACTCTGTGCATTTAGAAAGCTTCTCAGGGCATTCTGATGATCAACCATATTTGAAAATCACTGATACAACTTACCGGAATTTTAAGTGAAGAAGGAAACAATTTTTGTAGAAAAAGCCTCTCCCGCTATGTAGGAATCATTGACTTTAAGTCACTTCCCAAGTTATATTATTAGTCTAGAATTTTGCTGTTTAACTCCTTCAAGCTTACCACATGTGGATAACATTTTCACATTAAAAAGTGCCTAAGATATGCAGGACATATTTTTCATAATGTGTTACACTATCAAAAATGCTCAGTCTTTACAATCTTTGATCTAATCATATCCAAGAGGGAACTCTATTGGTACCAAAGAGTATTAAGTCAATAGAAGTAAAATAAATAATGTTCTAGATTAAAACACATGAAACCACAATGATTTTGACCCATGTGTATCATGTCAGTTCAGTGAATGAAGGTCAAGAGAATTGCAGTTCTCACGCCCCCAGACTAAATCATCCTGACAAGCATGGTGAATGGTCTGTTCTGGAGACAGGGAAGACGAACAACTACAAGCTCCCAATTATCAGAGGTGCCCCTAAGAAGTCTGAGTCCCCCTCAGTCGAGAGCTGAGGTCTCCTATTCACTTTTCAAAGGCTGTGGCTGAGCCTACCCTGAGACGACGTCAGTGATCTACAGAGAATTCTAAACAACAAGACTGGAGATGGGCAAGTGCCCCTCCATTTTTGAAAAGGAAAAAAGGCAGATGAGATCAGTGAGCTTGACACTGATCTTCAGCAAAATTCTGGAAGATATTAACGGGGAAGTTTGGGGCCCCCTAGAAAAGGAAGCAGAAATTGTAGAAACCAGCAACTATCACCAAGAACAGCTTAGTGAATTGTTCCAGCTGTGCCAGCCCAACTTCATTTCACACTTTGACAGGTTATTAGATAAGGAGACAGAGTTTAACAGGCCTTCAGTGAGGAATTTGCAAGAGTCTCTCAAGATATCCTTGCATGTTATATAAAGAAAGATAGGTTTGATGGCAGCACTAAAATAGATTAGAAGGTGGTTGAATGATCATAACCAAATGGATCTATGTCTTTGGTGATATGTACTCTAGTATATTGTACTTGGTTTACTCAAGATCAACAAATGTATTGATGACATGATAAAAAGATGAAAGAAATTCTTGTCAGCACTGAAGGCTCCACGTACATTAGGAGATAGCCGAATGAAATGGATGGCAGATTCAAGATCCAAAGCGGTCTCTTAAGAATGGAAGCTAATCAGATGAAATTGAGATAAGTGTGAGTTCAAGCACTTGGTCCATCCAGATCTACTACACGGTGATGTAGCAGGAAACATTCACTCTAATGGCAATTAGCATAAAAAAGGACTTTGGGACTTTATTAGACACTAAACTGAAAATGAGTTAGCAATATGATTAGGCCATCAAAAGAGCTTAAGGCTTCATGCTTCAGGCTTCATGAATAGCAGTTGGGTTTTCAGAATGATAGTGGTGGTCTTCTGGGAATCCCACCTTAATAGAGACCTAGATATTCCTAGACTCCTGAGCATGCTGGTTTCTCCTTTAAAAAGCTCTCACAGGGGCCAGCCCAGTGGCATAGTGGTTAAGTTTACGCTCTCTGCTTCGGTGGTCCAGGGTTTGCAGGTTTGAGTCCTGGGTGCGGACATACGCACCACTCATCAAGCCATGGTGGTGGTGTCCCACATACAAAATAGAGGAAGATGGGCACAGATGTTAGCTCAGGGCCAATCTTCCTCACCAAAAAAAAAAAAAAAAAAACACTCTCACACCTCCCTACCTCTACTGTCCCACACATGCTTTGCTTCTGGCTAACTCTTCCTTCAGCTCTCAATGTAGACACCACAGGAAGTCACCCTTGATCCCAAGATTAAGTTAGGCATCCTTCCTCTGGGCATCTCTATAGCTAACAGCTATAAAATCACTTCTAATCCTATATTATACTGTTTTTAATTGTCTTTTTCCATCTCTATTCCGTGAAGAGCTTACTCTGTTCACCATTACATTCACAGGTTTATCAATGTCTCTTACCAGATATTCAATAAACTTTTATCGAATCAATGAGTGAGGTAATTCAGAGAGTAATCAGCCAGTGGAATAATCCAAAAACACATCACAAGAGAAGTGGAAGGAACTAGAGAGGCTTTCCCTGGAGAAAGGAAGACTCATGGCAGTGGTATGAGCGCAGTCTTCAATTATGTAAAGGTCCAAAGAGGAATGGTTCAGATTGTTCTACATGGCATCAGGAGTAGAAGTTTCAAGGTGAGATATTTTAGCATAGTTCAAGACATGACTTCCTAAAAGGACTATCAACAATGGAATAAGTTCCCATGAGAGAAAATAAGTTCACATGCTATGAACATGCTAAAGCACAGACTGTTGGGCTACATGGCAGGAATGCCATAAAGGAATATCAAGCATGGGATGAGAAGTTGGACTAAATGTTAAGTTCCCTAAGATTCCACGGTTGTATGATCAAGTCACAGAAATATATTCACCTATAACTCACACTATCTTCCCCTGTGGAATAATCCGTAAGGGATAAGATGTTTGTCCAAGAGAAATTGCATTCATGGAAATATCAGTAGAATGGAAGGGTAATTTGTCTTTTGACTTGATATCATCTATGCTAGGGAACAGGGTAACCTTTTATAAGTGGCATCAAATCTCCAAGCTTATTTCTTTATCTGTACAATGAAATACTGGGTTGAATCAAATAATTCTGAATATTCTTCTAGATATATATCATCTATTTTATGCTATGCAATGCCTTTAAATGACCTAACCAAGGAGAATAAGTTGTTTCTCAGAGGATATCCATTACATTATACGCATTATGTGCTAAGTCTCTCAGTGGCCAAATCCACTGAGTTAGAACATCCAATAACTCAGTGTCAAGATAGCTAGATTAATAGCTAGATATTGAATTACATTTAAAAAAAATTCTTCCCCACATTAGATCTCATGGACTTCAATGGCCTTGATTACTGTTGAAGGGAGTCTTGCTGTCTGAATGTCTAGAATTGCTACTACAAATGATGGGCATTAATGTGCTGCAGTCTCCTTCTGGAGACAGGCCCAGCCTAATCAGGACTCACAAACATTGGAATTCTTTGCCATGACATTGGAAAGTACAGCCCAAACTTTGGACATTTTCACTTAACACTGCACTTGGAAAAAGATCTCAGCTCATCTAGCCTCAAATCTTCTGACATCATTTTAGGACAGGCCATCTCTTCCATGGATACAGTTCTTTTTAGATGAGGTCAACATCACAATCAAGTTCTTAGGCACTAGTCAATATCTAGTAACCTCATTTCAACTTACATCTTGGCCTGGATTGAATTTTGTTTTCTTTGCCAAATACATGAACTGCCCGAGGGAGTGCCTTCTGAAGAAGTGAACTGCTCTCATCTCAGAGATTTACGTTATTAGGGAAAGAATACACCAGAAGATGTAATAATAGCCTCTTTGTCCCAACCTAAGAAAGCTATGAAGAGGCCTACTGGTGTGAATATATGGTAACATACAGGCAATAAAATTTTCGATTCACCAGGAATAAAAAATACATTCTCTTTGGTCTTTCGGTTTCCGCTGTCTTAACTATAAATGTGAATTGCATGATAAACAAGAATGTATCTTAAATATTATTTTTTATCTTAATTATTTTAACACTTATACAGCATTAGTAAATATTAGGCACGTTGTACAATAACTTGTTTAACTCATAATGACCTTATTAATAAGGTACTACTATTATCCCCGTTTTACAGATAAGGAAAGTAAATCACAGTGGATACGGCAGTGTGTCCCTCAGAGGGCCCCTTTAGTACTGAAGAACTCAATTCCTCAGCTGCTGTTGGCTGCTGAGGCTCACAGCTGAGTACTTCCCATAGAAATTACCCTCAGCCAAAGGAATCTTCCTTTCCCAAGGTTGCACCCCCCTCCCCGGAGGCAGCCCACATTCAATGATTGGTCACTGGTGGGGTGTCCAAAGGAAAGGCTCAGTCCACTTGCTTAATTCAGGACATTAAAAGGCCATCCCACTACGGAGTTCCCTGTTGATCACCTGAGGCCTCTGTAATAACTGCATCACAATTCGACTCTACCCTATTCCTGACCCAGCTACCCCCACCTCCTCGCAGGCGTCATTCCCAAGAACATGCCACAGTAAACCTTCTTCAGCAAATCTCCATCTCAGAGTCTGTTTCCCAGATAAGCCAACATATGACAAGTTTCTTGTCCAAGGTCACACAGCTAATAAGTGGTAAACCCAAGCAATCCAGCTCCAGAATCCATGTTCTCAGTCTCTATGCTAATGTCCTCCTTTATAAGTAGGCTTCATTTTATGTCTGCATCTCAGTCACAAGCCTGGAGCAACATTTCCCAAGTTGAGGGATTACTAATATTTCTCTAGATCTTCTAGGTATACATCAACAAATGTGACCCTGTGCAAAAAACGCTCAGTAAATGCCATATATTTTACCCCCTATAGGAGAGTCTCCATGCATGTTAATATTTCAATAAAATGGGTAAGTTATGCAATAAAGAATCTATTTACATGAAATCTGAAACATGTTTTCCAACCATACCATCACCAGTCTACTAGTGTCCCTCAGACCCAGTTTAGGAAATGCTGGCCTGAAAAAAATCTTCACTCTCATTCCAAGGGCCTCTGCCTCTCCTTTTTAAACTTTCTTTGGTGTCTGACCACTTCTAGGAAGCCATCTTAGACAGGCTGAAGGGTTCTAACATTTTATCCTTTTCTGTGCAGAACTCTCTGCATTCTCTGTCTTAAGAAAGTACTTCTTTTTGATTTATATGCCTAAATTTCATCAGGTTATGCATAAAATTATGCATAAATGTCTTCATAGTTTGTAAATATGTTATCCTTGTATGCAATGGCCATTCAAGTGGAGGAATTTTTAGGCCTGGCCTCTAAATTCACTTCTAATATTGTGAGGATTTAAAAACCCACTGAACTTTACTGGGCGTCCTTTTTCTCTTCTATAAAGAGGAGGTGGGACTAGATTTGTTGAAACGCAAGAGACCTTCCAACACTGACATAGGATTCTATTAACTTCTGATTTCATGTACAACGTACTGATAAGCGGGCAGGTTCTAGAATCACACACACACACACACACACACACACACATATACACACATACACACATACACATACACCTGGATTCAATACCTCTTCACTCAATTACTATCTGTGTTCTGTAGGCCCTTAGACACTTATTTTGCCTTTAAAATGTTAGTTTCCTCATGAATAAAGTCATATTGGTACTTACCACAGAGGGTTGTTGCGAGGATTAAAAGAGATAATGCATGTAAAATGTTTAGCATTGTCAATCACACGTTAAATACTTGATTATTATTTGCCATTTTTTTGTCATTGCTGTTGGTTGTGACTGTGGAGATGGTGGTGGTGGTGATGGCTAGGAGAGGAGGTGATGTAATATCTGTTTAAACCACGCATTTGTCCTAGATTTCGGATGACTAAGACCAATCAGCTAGAATAAGTTAGAAGAGCACATACCTACATAATGAATTAATAAGTGTGTTTGTTGTTGTGATGATGATGTTGAAAAATGATGCTAAGAGGCATGGCAAAGCTATTACGCCATGCCTAATCTGCCTTCCACACTCAAGAATAACTTGGAGAAGGTTAAGGAAACCAACCAGTGACAATTATATTATAGTTAAAAAATACCACATGTTGAGACTAAACACAGACCACACACGATTTAGGTTAAAAAAGAAAAGTGACTCAAATACCAAAAAACTTGGAAAGATGGCTATCATAAACAGGGTAATAGTCATAATTAATGAAGAAAAATATCTGTTCCCATTCCCACTGTGGACTATACAAGAACAAATGAACATAAATTGCTTTCAGATAAAATTAGATTGGCTACAAGGAAAAACATTTTAACTCTAAGAATTGTTTAGCACGGACATGTTTTGCTAGAGAATGCACTATGACCTCTACTCCGGGATTCACAAGTGACAGCTTCACAAATACCCATCTGCCTGGATGGTTAGGGGGAAGAGTCTCTACAGTCAGAGGGAAGGATGCCGAGCAGTTGCTTGCAGTTCCCAAGCTTTGATGATTACACAACTTAACATGCTAAATGCTGCCGTTCCCAACACACGGCTGCTGACAAGGATATTTCTCAAGGGATTCCTTGAGCCAAATTCCTCCTTAAAGACCTCAGGTATAAGTCAGCTAGGGGTGGGTGTATTCAAAGAGCAATAACAACACTCTCTAATTGGACACAGTCTCCTAAACGAGGCATCCACAGAGCAGTGAGAGTGTCACTAGTAAATTAAATTTTAAAAATCCTGTTGCAATCACTCCCGTGACACGCCCCTTCCTTAAGCTCCACTCTCATTTTTTATTTATTGTAATTACTTTAGTAATAAGATTTGTTTTCTTGTTATTATATACATTACTGTGCAAAGTAAGAAAAAAAAATAATAGCCAAAAAGAGTTATGTTTCTTATTTATCTCCTTGGCCGTTATTGGGCCAGGGGGAGGGATGAGGAGCACGGAGAGGCTGTAAATAGAAAAAAAAGTGTTTCCTGCAGAGTGAAGATGTATAGGAGCATATTTGCAAGAAGGAAGCAGGGCGATAAAGGAATAAGGCTAATAATTCAAAAGAGCTAGGTGGCTCAGAGAGATAAATAACCAAGGAAAAGGCAACCTGGAAGTCAGGGCAGGGATGGTGGATCCACATTCCTGAGGTTTATGTGCTGCATTTGACTTTCCTCTTTATAAACTCTGGCCTGTCAGGCAGAAGGACCCAGAGCATAAGGCTCCCAGGCAATTCCTCGGTGCCAGCCTTGGAGGTGCAGTTCCTTCTGTTTCCTGATGGGGCGCACTTTCATAGGAACCCAGGCTTCTATGGGTGGGTAGGCAAAGAGGCTGTGATGCCCAGGCTGGGCACACCAGGGAGGCATTCCCCAGGCTGGGGAAGACAGACTCCACAACCACAGACACTGCTCATTACAGACACCAAGAAAAGCTCTTGGAGATGCCCTGCTGGAGGCTGAAGCTGATTATAGGCTGGCTTCTAACATGCAAGAAGCCAGGTTTTTGCCCATTCCAATGGAACAACTAAATCTATTTAAAGAGTAAGCAAAGGAGGGAAAAAGACATTAGCTGAATTCCTCCAGTTCCAAGCTTTATCTACTGCTGTATATTTTATACAATTTATTCAATCCTACACCCACTCCGTAATTTAAAATCACAATCACAAGGACAATCAAAGCTTTAGTAAGATATAGATAGATATAGATATAGATATAGATGATATAGATATAGATATAGATATACACACACAGAGTCATGCACTGCATGATGACATTTCAGTCAATGACGGACGGCATATACAATGGTGGTCCCATAAGATTAGTATCATATAGCCTAGGTGTGTAACAGGCTATACCATCTAGGTCTGTGTAAGCACACTCTATGATGTTTGCACAATGATGAAATCACCTAAAGACGCATTTCTCAGAATGCATCCCTATTGTTAAGTGATGCATGACTATATAAAATATATACGTATATATATAATATATAGACGGTAAGGTACGTATAATATATATATAATATGTGTAGGGCCAGCCTCGTGGCGTAGCAGTTAAGTGTGTGCTCCGCTGCTGGCGGCCTGGGTTCGGATCCCAGGTGCGCACTGAGGCACTGCTTGTCAGGCCATGCTGTGGCGGCATCCCATATAAAGCAGAGGAAGATGGGCACAGATGTTAGCCCAGGGCCAGTCTTCCTCAGCAAAAGAAGGAGGATTGGCATGGATGCTAGCTCAGGGCTGATCTTCCTCACACACACAAAAAATATATATATATATGTATAGTATAAAGGAGGCTTTCTCACCTTTGACCTTGTCCCTCCCTCTGCAGAATTTCTATCCCACTGCCATATCGTATCCTGGATCTGAAACTGAGAAATGGAAGCAGGAAAGAGGTCATTAAGCCCGCTGGGCTTGGCCGTTGGGAAGAGCTTTGCACGGCCCACCGCTGAAATTCAGGCATCAGAACACAATCAGAAGAACCTTTACTTTTGTACTTTCGTACAGTGCTTAACAGTTTTCAAAGTACTTTGGTATTTGATTACGATACTAATCAGGTGTGGTACAGTAGTTAGAGCTTACGAGCCCCTTAATAAGTTGAAGAAACAGTAGTGGAGAGGTTAAGTGACTTATCCAAAGCCACATGGCTGGAAAGAAGCCAGTTTTGACAGAGGCCCCCCCCCCCCCGGGTCTTCTGATTGCCTGGTGGGAAATCCTTGTACTACATCACCATCACAATCATCCCAGATGGAAAAAAGAAGGAGCCAAGGAGAATGCAGGAAAAGTACACATGGTTTTGAGAATGGCAATGAGATCTTATTATAGCTCTGATCACAAGGGGACAGGCTCTCCCTCTTCCTTCACAAAAGCAGAGCACTCCTAGAGTAAGTGGCAAAAGAAAAAGCCCCCACCGTGCTGGCGGGGGTTGCCAGGGCTGTGCTTCCTATTTTCCAGTTATAGACTTTCATGCATTTTTAGAGAGCCATGTAACATATATCACTAAAACATGGTAGATGTGATGGGAATTGAGAAATAACACATTTATATTATACCCAAGGGTTTGCTTTATAAAGACTTCTAAGTGTATGTTGAAAGAAAGTATTAGGAGTGGGGATGCGAAGGAGAGAGATGTCTAAAGGGGAAATTGAGAAAGAACAGATGCCTATCACCTCCCTCGCCGCCTGCATCCCTGCCCCCATTTCTTCCTTTTATAGGGGAAGGAACAGAGGAACACTGGAGTGCAGACAAACATCAGAAGTTGCCCATCCAATGAGGGAGCAAAGCATTTAACAAAACAAGCGCATTTCCCCAAGAGCCTCAGTCTCAACTTGATCGATGATTCTGTAACATTGAATCATTTTTAATTTAATGCTTCTGGGAAGTGAGCGGGGGAACCCATCAACTACAGGCACAGTTGGCAAGAGCTGGGTATTAGCATTTGGCAGCATTTATTATCGCTGTTTATGATGGCATAAATTAGGTTTATGCTGATATAATTAATAACCCTAAATTTAGGAATAATAAATAGTAATATTTATTCAGAACTGCAACGTCTGAGGAAGGCCAATGGAGTACTCAAGCTCCTGACTCCCTCTGTGTGTGCAGGTTGTGGCAGGAACTGGGTGTGGGCAAGGAAGCCCTTGGGAACACACCCAGAGAACTCTCAGCCCCAGTACTATGCATCATTTAACACTATGCAAATGACTTAGCAGCAGGACCTTATGAATTCCCAGAGCAAATAATTTTTATTTTGATCTCTATGAACAAGTTCATTAGCAAGATTGAGTGTGTCGCATTTCCCTCTAGAACCAGGACCCTCAAATGTTCTTCTAGCCCATATTATTCCTACGGTGTATGTACAGAGGTTTGGACAGTTACACCAAATGCCATGTTCTTCATGGGCCCCTCTACCTCCTTCCATCTATTAGAAGAAATAGCACAGATGTCCTACAAAATCCCTACAGACCATGATTTGAGAATTACTGACAGACATTTACAAGGAAAGAATTTAAGACAGAAAACAGTTACTTCTGCATCTTTCAAAAGAGTTTTAAATATGTATCTGTCTTTCAGTTTATAAAGTTGTAAAAAAATTGATGAGATTAAAATAGTCCTATAACTGTTCCCTTTTTGTGTCTAGGAAAATATCTTAGCATTCAAAATGGGCCAAGACTTCCATTCCTCTTTTTTTCCAGTGAGGGCAGGAGGTAAACAGAGAAAATTACAGTTCTTCAAACCAGATTATCCCTTCTGGATCAGAATAACGTTTTTCTCCATTTTCCAATATAAGAAAAGTAAAGCAAAGAGAAAGAGTTGAGTACCCTCTGCCCACCTCTGCCCAAAGCCTCTTAACACAGACACTCTAACAGGGTAGGACCAGACCCAGACTGATCTCCATCCAAATATCCAACCTTTGCTCCATGTCCAAAAAGATTTTAATTTTCCTAAAAACAAATAAAGCAAAAATAACCATCCACTGATAACTCTGTTCCAAACAGTACAAATAACAAAACAATCTAAATTTTAAAAGTACGTGATTGCAAGTTTAAGTTCCTTTGTCAGCTCCAAGGAAGAGCAATTGAGTTTTATGTTGAAGGAACAGAGGACCGGTATAGGCGAAGCTTAATTTACTAAGAAACATGGTCTTTGGCTAGCAAACATCCCATAGGGAGATTCCACAGCAGGAGCTCTGGATTCCCCCAGCCTCTCTGAAAGGAGAATTTGGAGTGAAACTTTGGAACGAAAGTTCAAAGGGGAGTATTACTCTCATATCATGTCATGTCATGTCATCATGACCATTGGCATCATTTCTACAGACAATATGGACTCAATCACTCAGCTTCCCAGAGGCCACAGAGCATGTAGAACTTTCTCCTGATTGGCTCTTCAGCTTGTGATCATCTAAGCCTTCAGAGAGGGGGACACAGTCCCTTGCTGAGTGAGAGAAAGAGGGAGAGACTTACTGGGAGGCTGACCATCTGATAGCTAGTCTCCCTCTGTCTTTATTTGTCTCTCCTGGTTTTTCCTGCCCCTCGCCCCGTCTCTCCCCCACAAAGGAGCCCTGATCCTCTGCCCTTGCTTTGCAGAAAACACTGCAGAACTCACACTCAGAGGCATACAGAAAATCCGTGCTTCAGAAGCCAAATACAGACAGCCAGTCCATGAAAGAGCGAATCACTCCCCACGTGATCCAATAGGAGCCCTAAGGGCATGAATCCTTCCTGCTTGGAAGGATCCAGAGGCCCCATACTTAGTATTCCCTAGCCTGTTGGAGACTGCCCAGACATAAAATGGGGCTCCCTGATGTGTCATCAGTTGTTCTTTCAAGACAGCTTATGCTGACTAAAAGGAGGGGAACGAAATGGAGAATGCTAAGTAATTATGATGCCCACAGGGTCAACAAAAAACATACCTCAAAAGTGTAGGGTACAAATTTTCCCTTCCAATCTAACCTGTAGTAAGACATTATCAGTGGTACTCCAATACTAAAGTACTAATATTAAACTCAATATGTAACCAACAGTTCATTGTCAACAGAGGTGGCTCAAAGCCATTTAGAAGCCCTTGCTCTGGTCTGGAATGACCTATCTGGAGGGCCACACTTTAAGAGACTTTAGAACGGTCAGGTGCACCAAGATCTAGACTTAACAAACATGTATTAAGCACTTACCACTTCTCAAGTTCTACGCCAAAAACATTCAAGAGGTGAGTCACCAGGATGACTGTCTGGAAGCTTTGACTTAAGTGGGGCCGCATAGCCAAGAGGAAAGAACACGAGTTCTCCAACCAGGCAAACCTGACTTTAATTCCTGACTCTGAAATGTCAGATAGGTGGCTGTCCTCGTGTATGTCACCCAATCTTTTGCCTCAGTTTTTTTTTTTTTTATCTGCCAAATGGGAGTAAAATATCTACTTTTTTTTGTAAGTTTAAAAAATAAAGTTAAAATCATCTTTTTATCCTATCAGATTGACAGAAAATAAAAAGATTGATAATGTGCAGTATTAACAAGAGTATGGGAACCAGGCACTTTCATCCATCGATGATAGGAATATACATCTGTGTATTTTCTAAATAGAGTAATCTAGAATATGTATCAAACATAAAATACACATAACATTTGATCAAAAGACTACTTTTGAGAATTTATCTTAAAGAAATGACTAGAGAAACTCACCAAGAGAATAACAAGAACATTCACCTATTGTTTATAATGGAGAATTGTTTAAATTAATTATGGCCTATCAATACTATGAGATTGCTATTTTAAAAACTAATAATGCCATTTGTATTCTTTGCCAAAGGAAAATGTTCTTAGTTTATAAACTGTACTATAAAATATATTGTCTTATGAAAGTTAAAATGGGTATACATACAGAAATATATTTAAAGAAATAGCTGATATACTTGAAGCTGTCGATTTACAAACAAATGGCTAATGAATCTTCTTCATCTTGCTAATAGTGTTTATCTCTGAGCAGCCTGATTCAGGCAGGGCCTCTATGTTACAAAATTCTGGAGGCACTATGTAATTATCATAGATTATAATGCGAATGATGCCCCTTGGAGTAATGCAATGCAGTAGCCCTGAATTGGGCGCTTTTTAAAGTCTTCTTTAAGTTTTTTATCTACACTGGAATTTTCTGCAATAAAAACGTACCATTTTTTTCCATTGGAAACAATAAAACCATTTTATTGTTTTAAAACAAAGAAGTCGCATATACACAGTAATAAGCCCGATGCTAGAGTGTTGGGCACTCAGTAAAGGGACGCTCTGTGCTTGTCTTTCACCAGTTGTCTCTGAGCTCTCAGCCTACAATCCTATACTCTGCTCTGTCACACTGCAGCTAAAACTCTGCAAATTACAACGCTCGGATTCCCTTGCCAGTTGGCTTTCTGGTAGGTTCTGCCAACAAGAGGCACTAGAGGGAGATAGGAAGGCAGGAGGAGGAAGAAAAGGACACCCTTTCTGTTTTCCAGTTCCAGTTAATGAGACTAGAGCAACAGCAGGCGATTAGCTCAACCCCTGCATCTTAGATACACAGCACCAGCATTGCCGTACCTTCTCACAGGTGCCGGCAGCAGGTGGGATGCATCTCCTTGCCATTTTGATAAAGGCCACTCTACACTCCTTCACCCTCGCAGCTATGCCTCCTGGCCCATTGGAGCCCTTTCCAGGTCCGACTCCCTTCTCAGAGTTCCAAATACCAGCCTCACGGGTTTTGGTAACTCCACCTCTTCCCTTTACTTCCCCCATTGTTGTAGGCGATACCCACCTCTGCAGGTATTACTCTCTTGGTTTCTTTTGCATCCCCTTTTTGAACTTTGACTCTACCACCTATGTGAACCAAATCTCATCTTTTGAAACACCTATTATCACAGCTGTATTATGTATCATTTTTATAATTAGAAAACAATAAAGCTATTTCACTTTTTTAAATGTCCCAGCACATTTTTTAAAACATATTAGCTATAGTACTTATTGTTCACTGTTTCCTTAGGAATTTCTCTAAGTACAAGTGCCCCTTATCCCCTTCATCAATCTTGGGCATAGATACTTTAAATCCTAATAGCACAGCTAAAACAAGATAGAAAGGCTTATTAATACTTTATTAAAGAATAAATGATACAACAGAAGATAACTACTCACAGAAAATTTAAAACTGATTATTGGTATAGCTGTTCTCATTCTCAAGTGGCCACTTAAGGGATTGCCTCTTCTGGCCTCCTCCATGTGGCAGGTGCCATCTTTCCTCTATGACCTGGGGGACCCCTCTGCTTAGACCAGAGTTTCTCTAATTTCAAGCTCAGGAGAATTATCTCTTCCCCCTTAAGGCCTATTTTTCAGGCATCTTTTCTAGTTCTAGGATCTGCTCCTTTCCAGGATGATTGGCAATGGGAATAACCAACCCATTCAATGACTACACTGCTCTCTACCCACAGGGAAGCCTTCATGGACAGCAGTGCCATGTATCGTAGTACAAGTGGCAAGTGTGCTCACTGCCATGACCTAGAGATCCAGCAGCACAAACCCCTGGATTACTTGTGTGATTGTATGTAGGTGGGGAGGCAGCTCAAGCAACCTAATGTTGAAAATCTCACCAGTCTGTTGTTTGGGAGCTCAGAGAGTATCTTCCATTGTTACTTGTGCAAATTTAAAAAAAAAGAAAATACATATTTATTACAGTTCATTTTTTTCAAATGTAACTGATCTGTGAAATCCAAAAGTATGAGAACCACTGTTACATGTTATTATATTGAAGAGATTTGAAATATATTAAAAAGTCAGAGCTGAGGCCAAATCAGAGAACCTGAACATATCAAAACAGGAAGAGGCATGGCCCAGCCTAAAGGCGAAATGAGCCCAATGGAGATACTCATAAGCCTTTCTGATTCTGATAGTTGAATGAAAATATACTACAGAATGGGCAGTGGAATGGGAGCCCCATGACAAAAAATATTCAAAGTCAGCTGGGTGCTGTTTATAGCCAAAAGCTGGCAGCCACAGGAAAGGATGTATTCTCCAATGCAGAAAGCTGGCAGGACAAAGGAGAGTGTTGAGGCCCAAGCCAAGCTGAGAATTCAAATTCTAAGAAAAAAGACTGAGGATGAACCAGTTCATTCATCCCTGGCCAAAATCACAAAAAGCTGGAAAGGCTGTGCCTTCCTGGTTCATCCCAGGAAATGTGAAGGTCTGGGTCAACAAGACTAATTTCAGAGACTGCCTGTTGATGGGGGCTGAGGCTCTACTTGTATCTCCATCCAAGGCTGGGAAGAACTGATAGACTAAACTTAATATGGGCTTTGGAGCTAAACAGACTGGGTTCAAATCCCAGCTCTATCACAAGCTAGTCTTAGAACCTTGGGCGTGGGTATGTGTGTATGCGTATGGGTGTGCCTGAGTGTTTTAATTATCTAGACAGTTTCTCATGCCATTTCTGTCTTAAACTAGCTATGTGACCTTGGATAACTCATTTTACCCCTTTAGTTTCAGGTTCCTTATCATTTGAAGGACTGGGGCTAAATAATATACAAGAACACCCCCAGGTAGAACATTTTAAGGTTCTTTTATTCTAATGCCCTTAAATCTCCACAGAAAAGTAGTGAGGATAGACAGAAGTTCTAGTCCTAGCTCTGTAACACCACCTATTTAAACTGTACCCAAGACTCACCCCTGTGTACTCAAGTTTTCCTATCTAGAAATAAGACAGATCTACTTTTGTTGGGCCATAGTTATGATTAGATGAGAAAATATATGTAAAAGAGCAAGGTTCTTTCTTGGCCCATAAAAGGTGCTGAATAAATTTTTTTAGATCAAGTCTATGAGTGCCTTTATTGTAGTAAAATAAAGCCTTCACAACCCACAGCGGAGTAACAGACTATTGGCACTAACTTTAAATGGTCCCAGATAGTTAAAATTGTCACAATTATTTATCTGATTTTTATAGTTTTATTTGTTTTCCCTAGAGCATTCAGCTATTACCTCTTAATACCGTGGTGTATTTACAAATAGCATGCCCCTTTCTCTTTATTGTTGTTTGTTTCTGTTCTACAATGGCCTTGGAAGGAGATAATCAAGTTTGTAGAGTTGAGTATATACTAAGAATCAATATCCTCTGATTCTCTTGTGAATCAAATGTTGGGCTGTGTGTTGACTTTATAAAAGTTATTTTGTCACTATCATCCACCCAACAACCCAAGTCCAAAAATTGGGAATCATGCTAGATTTGTTCCTCTTCCTCACTTTCATGTCATGTCTACCTTTTAAACAGTTCTGGAATCACCACCTTCTCCCCACTCTCCACTCTAATCAAGCCACCATTATCACTTCTGCTCTAACTCAATTTGTTGACTTCCTGTTCTTTTAGCCCACGTTGGAGAGAATTATAAGAGTCAAGGGACCACTGCACTGGTCCTCCTGGATTATTTAGAACTCAGCCCAATTCAATACAAACTACCAGGCCAGCAAGATGGTAGATTGATTCTTCTGGAAACCACCTTTGTATTTTGTTTTCCTGCTACAGACATGTGTTGCTAAGAGATCTTTGACTTGGCAAGACCCACCATAGTTTTGCTAGAAAATCCTGGCTTTGTCTCCCTGACCACAGTTATCAAAACCTCCCAGCCATCCTCAGAGGCTCCATTACCATCACCACGAAAAGAAACTACTCTACTTTTACACATTCTTGCGAACTCCAGGGGGGCCATGATTACTTGTAAAAGAAGAGTACTGGTCTAGTAAGTTAAATACCGAGTTCAGATTAGGCTCTCTAATCTTTATGCAAAGATTGCCTCTTTGCTGATCAGACCACACACAGGGCAGTTCTATTACTTTTAAGAAGCCTATTAAGAAGAATGTGTCCAGAGAAAATCAATGAAGATCAGAACTTCAGGAACAATATCACATAAGCAATGTTTAGGAACTGTATCAAACTTGGAGAAGACTTCACATGGGGAAGTTAAGGCATATAAAAAGGGGATTAGATTTTGCCCATGGGGTACCCCAAGGTAAGACTGGCTAAAATGTGTGAAGTTCACAGGGCAAAGATCAAAACACAGAAAAACACAAGTCCACCTAATTATGCACAATGGAATAGGCATGCCCTGAAATGGAATGTCAATCACAGAAAGAGTTCAAGTGGAAGTTAGTGACATAAACCATATGTGAGGTAGATTCTAAGAAGACTTCATGAGCTGAGACTTACAAGCTCTTTTATCATGAGATGTTATGCATCCATGGCAGTCTCAACTCTTTTGATGATGGTGTGCTATGACCTGTGGATTTTCCTATCAGTAGAATAACACTATGATCTCCAAGTCCCTTCCAAAATTGTTTGGGTGATTCAAGTGATCTACAAAGTGCCTTGAGCTCTATGATGAAAGATGCTATACAAATAAAAAGAGTAATTTTAGTCATAATAAATAATAGTAATGATGATGAATGGCAGTGTCACTGAGAAGAAGCTGGCCTGCCACTAGGGAGTCCAAAGCAACCAGCTGTGAGCTGGAAATAACTATATCCAGGCCAGAAGGATGCTCAATGACTGAGACCACATTAACCTTTCAACCAAAGACCTGGATCAAGCCCCTAATTTGGAGGTATGAGCACTTGAAACGGAAGAAACTACAATACTTAACCCTGAGCTTAAATATTGCCTTGGGCTTATGAGATCTCTTCCCAGACAGGTCAATAGTGAGCCTGTTATCTTCATCTTCCAACAGCAGAAAAAAACACGTAAGTCAGGAGAAGAGCCAGAATTCCAAACTAGAGTTATGACTTTGAACCCAATGCTCCTTCCACTCTCTACTAGACCCTAGACAATTTAATGGAAGGAGAAACTTCAGAAAAGAGCCAATTCATTTGAGAAAATGTTGAAACAGGATCATGTGCCTCAAGATGGCTTGCATGGTTGTGTTCCATCCATCTGGGCTGAGAAAGCTTGTTAGTAAAATGCTTGGCCCCTCAAGCGGGGAGGAGCCGTTCACTATGTCCTAGAGCTCTTCTCCAGAGCTAAAGGAGCACACGGCAGGAGCCAGCTGAGTTCTGTTGGACCGGGAAAGAACACTGCTTTAGGGCTTTGTCCAGCTTGAGATCTAAGACGCCTAATTGCTGCCAGAGGCCTAAGTGATGCTCCTTACTGAGCGACTTGTCCTCCTACTCCTCACAAGCGCTTGAAGACCAACCAGTCACCATAGGCAAAGAGGAAGGACTCTGCTCTCTGCCCATCAAAAACCTCCTCCAAAAAACATGGAGTCTGGGAGCTACAAAACTAGGAAACACTAGGAACACATGCATGCCTTACTTATCTTCTTCTTTTTTTTTTTTTGTATCTATTGAAATTTTGTTTTTACAGTCTACAGCTTTGACTTGCTTGCATTTTGGCATAGTTTAACATATTTTACCATTAGGAATTTATGCTGATCCTGTTTTTATATTTTATCATCTTTATATTTTTAACTTATTCTTTTGTGTGCTTATCCTTTGAAGCTAGCCTATTCTCAGCTGTTTAACATTTACTTAGTTTTTTTCTGAAAAAAATTCATTACCGTTTTATTTTTCTGAAAACATTCTCTTAAGTCATTGTAATTTTCTCTTTGAAATTTTTGTTTTCTTTCTTTTATCTTTATATTTCTAATTTTATCTCTTCTGTTTCACTTTTTTATTGTTGCTGTATTTTCTCAGTTTTCTAAACTTGTGTTTTTGCTTATTTAATACTGATATTTTAAATTGTAAGTTCTGGGGCCAGCCCAGTGGCGTAGTGGTTAAGTTCACACATTCCGCTTCAGCAGCCTGGGGTTTGCAGGTTCGGATCCCTGGCACGGACCTACGCACCACTCATCAAGCCATGCTGTGGCAGCATCCCATATACAAAATGGAGGAAGATGGGCACAAATGTTAGCTCAGGATCAATCTTCCTCAGTAAATTGTAAGTTCTTTTCCATTTTTAGCTTTGGGAATTATTTTTTCTTTCAATTTTTCTGTTTATCTTGTATTCTGTTTTTTCCATAGGATAACATCCATTTCTATAGTAAAAAGAATTATCTATTACCATGGGAAGGGGCTTTAGTCTCTTTCCACAGAGTTTGAGACAGGTATTTGTGAATGTTAATCCTGCCACCCCCACCCACTGGCCGTGGGACCCTAGGGACCTGCTCTGATATCTGGACCTCAGCTCACAAACCCTGAAAACGCTGACCCCTTCCAACATACCTCATCGATCACTGGAATTCATCTTTCCCGTTATATAATCCAAAGGCATGTAGGGGCTAGGCAACAAGAAGCACCACCCCTATCTTCTCTCTTGCAGCCAACCATTTTTTAGTCATTCCACATTCAGCCATTCCACAGCCATTTTTCAACCATTTCAGCCCTTCCATTTAGATGAGGTGACACCCTTATTATAGCTGTATCCAGAATCCAGTAAAATAAAACTGAAAATAAAGATTTCTCCGCAGTAAACGTTAGTAAGTAAATAACAACTTCTCAGCTGTGAAGAAATCATAGTTTGAGCCCTGACTTTGCTGCTAAACAATTATGTGACCTGGGCAGGTCATTTGATCATCCTGGACACGTATTTTCTCCTTTTTAAAAGGACTCTTAGGCTAGATTATTTCTAAGCACCCCTCTGGTATTAATTGCCTATGAACCTATGCCTTTCTATTTAAAAGACAATGAGACTGACATCAATGTGTATGGAGAGTATGTTGTTATTTGTACCAGCTCATAGCAGCCCAAGTGAATTTCTTTCTACCAGAGCACCAAGGCCTCTCCAATCACATCCATTGGGCGAAATGACAACATGTTACTACGGTGACATAAATGAGGGCCAGGTCGAGTCGTGTGCCTGACATACTTGCCATTGATGACACCATCTGGGTTGAGCATGGGGATGATCTTGAAAATGAAGTTTTCTCTCAAGAGCCTAGCCACAGGGTCACTGCTGACCAGGAACTCCAAGGTCCCCTTCATCACCCAGCTGGCATTGCTCTCTCCTGGATGAACTCGGGCGGTGATCACCTGGTATGGACGCTTCCCTGCAGAAAAAGGGACACAAGAAAATTAAACCTAACTACACTTTCCATTTCCATCAAGACAATCTCCAGGACCCAGAAGTACACCTGACTGTCATGAAGTCCGAAATAGGTTGATTGTTTCTAATATATATCTGATCTACACTTATCCATTTTCCATCTGCCTCTACAGTCTGCAAGGTTCAAGAAAGTATAAACTTAAATCTCAAGGCTTTTATCAAAAGCATAAGTTCTTAGTGGTATGAAAAGAAGCCAAGAAGAAGATTTCATCAAGACCATAAAGAATCAATTAACTCTCCAGAGTCCAATAGCATGACGCTGCATGTCACAGATCTGAGGTTGAATCTTATCATCATCACTCACCAGTTGTAAGATCTTAGGCAAATTACTTAATTTCTCTAAGGCAATTTTCTCATCTGTAAAATGGTGACAGTGATACTCACCTCGTGTGATCGTTATAGAAACAAAAAGATATAAATATAAAGCACTTGGCATATTGCTTGCCATTGAATACATGCTAGTTCCCTCCTTTCTCAGTTATAAAGTCTATGGATAGGATGGTCCCTCTCATTTTCCAGTAGAAATAGGAGTCAAGTACAGAACTTGTATTGGGAACTTCATGATTGTAAGACAATGAATCCAATCCTTGAGAGAGACTTGACAAAAGAGGGAAGCACCTGGAAGTTCAATCTTGGAGTTGCCATACTTTCTTCATGTTGTGAAAGGAATCAAGAGAACACTCTCTGCCCAACCACAGGGAGCGTATTGACATGAGTAGACCTGGAGAATGCTTTGATGAGCTAAGGATAGGCTAGTCTTCCTTCCTTTGTTGATGGAAGACATCTGAAGCATCATAGTGTTGAGACGTATTCTGAGACCGCGCCTTGGCTCAGGTGGAAAACGTGTTTTGATTGATTAGTGATGTCTGTCCCCCATGTACTTGGGGAAAGAGGGGGAAGATGTGACATCACACTAGCAACTCAACATGTCTGCTCTACCCCGGTCCAATTTCTGTGTTTTTTTACTCTGTCTTCCTTTTGTATCCTAACCCAATTCCATATCACTCCTAAACCCACTCTAATGACAAGAACTAAGTGTTTGCCAAGTATAAATACCCCAGCCACTAAACAGCCTAAAAGTTAAACTAGTCATTTCTTTCCATATCATTCAAATCACTATAAGTTAAATATGTCTTTTCTTCCCTTAAACAGTAGTCTTTTTGAGGGAATAAACTGTGTCTCTAAATCTGTACAAAGAAAGACAAAACCGAATAACAGTCAATAACAGAGCTAATGAACAGGTAACAGAAGATACAAAGAAATAAACTTTTAAATTAATAATTATATTACTATTATCATCAATTAAGACAAAAAACACTCTTTCTGGTGACAGCCACTGAGCTCCAGGTTTAAGGGGCATGGATCAGTGCATTTTTACTGACTATGCTGAGAGCAGGTCACTTCAGCTCCTGGTAGATCATTTGTATGTTGGGGATAATATTCGGTTTTGTTTTTCCTTAAGCAGGCGTCTTGGGCATATTCCAGGAACTGCAGGAGGCACTTGGTAGAAAAAGTTGAATAAATTATAGTCCTTGTTCTGTAAGAGGCCAAAGCATTTGTTGGTAGTGACAAACATGCAAGGAATGAATGACAAGTGAGCTAGTGGAGGTGTATACAAGGCACCAAAAATAGATATGACTGAGAGGTAAGGACATTTCCAGAGACATGATGCTATTTGGACTGGGTCTTGCAGAATAAGTGCTATCTAACCAGAGAGAGAAGATAAGAAAAAGATACATGCAAAGAACACAGAAGAGTAAAAATTGGTGCATTCAAGAATAAAGAAAAGCTATAAGTGGCTGAAGCAAAGGACTGAAGATGTGGCACATGAATTTAGAAAAGTAGGCTGCTGTCAAACTGGTAAGATCTCCGTGTGTGTTTTGTTTAGGGATTTACTCACTGGCATGCCATGGTCAGTGATGGGGTCTATTGAAGAATCATTGGTTACTAAAGAAAGTGTAAATGTTTGGTTATAATTGATTGATAGATAGAAAGAAAGAAAGATAGATAGATAGCCCTGACTGCCAGAAAGACAAACAAGTGGGTCCTGGAGCAAATTAAGCCTGAATAACACTGGAGGCAAAAATGATAAAACTGAAGCTGTCCTACTTTGGGCACATCATGAGAAGGCAGGAGTCTTTGGAAAAGACAGTAACACTGGGGAAAGTAGAAGGCAGCAGGAAAAGAGGAAGATCAAATATGAGATGAATTAACTGCAAAAAGGAAGCCATAGGCACGAGTCTACAGGAGCTGAGCAGGGCTGTTGAGGGCAGGACATTGTGGACGTCACTCATTCATAGGGTCACCAGGAGTCAAAGCTGACTTGATGGCATGTAATACACATTATATATACACACACACACACACACACACACACACACATATATATATATATACACATACACATATGGCACAAACTGCTGGTTGCCTGTCCAATAGCCTTTTTCTTAATACTAGAATCCCTGATTTGTCGAGGGAAAGAAAGAACATCCAGCTTTGTGAATCCTCTTGTAGGTAGGAGTGGCCATGTGATAGAGTGGTAGCCAATGAGATATAAATGATAGCAGGAGGTGAGTCTTTCTGGAAAACTGATTAAAGTGCATAATATCACCTGGCAAATGCCCTCTTGGTTTTTTTCTTTCATCCTTGCCCTTCTTCCATCGTTGAGCATAGATATGATATTTTCAGGTAAGGAAGCCAACTTGAGAATCAAAGTCACATGATAAGATGGTCTCTAAAGGTAGAAAGAGTCTGGGTTCTTGAAAAAGTCCTTAAGTAGCTACATTACATCTTCACTAGTTTCTTCAATGCTTCTGGATAGTTGAGGCCAATAAACCACTATTTGGCTAGTCAAATGTAATCACATTTCTGTTACATCCTGCTAAACTCTAGTCTAACTTACATGACTATAAGAATAGATTTAAAGTCATCCCTATAATAATATTACCTGGGATGGCATAAACTCAGGTATGCTTTCTGGATTTGGAAGCAAAGAGTGAAAGATAGAGTTGTAATGAAAATATTTGATATATTTGTCCATAAAAGAACAGTTGAGAACCACTACTTTAAGAAATAGAGAGTCAAGGGTGGTTTTTCAGCAGGAGAAAGATATGCCAAAGGAAAATAATTATGACATTATTATAGGTCATTATTGTAGATTTGTTTCATCAGAGACAGTATGGCCTACTGGAGTAGAGAACAACTTTTAGAGCTGTATTTCCAGAGTTCAAATTCCAGTCTCACCATTTTCTACCTGATAAATTACATATGTTGCTGAAGAAATTCAGTATTGGATTGGGTATTCTGCATGTAAGACTAATGATTTGCTAACTAGAACTTAATAAATAAGCATATTGTGGGGGAGATACACAGTTAGCTAGCTGAGCACAGCTGAAGTTAACTGAAGGTCAACTTTCCCACTATATCATTTGCTTACAATCATTTTCACTCCTTCCAAAGCAAGCTTTATTGGCATGCCAATAAAAAGCTTGTTGAGAAATAAAGAGGCTTGATGAATTTGTACCCAATCAGTAGGCTATTTTCAATTCTATAATTCCATATCACTCTCTTTGTGATTTTTGAACTACGTTCATTTACAGCATATTGAACAACAATAGTAAGTGCTCCCAGCCCAGCAAGAAGAAATAAAAAATAGCTTAAGCTCTTGTAAATTTGCAACACCAACTGAACACTCTCATTGTCTGGGCCAGTTGGCTCCCATTACCCGACACCCAGTACAATGTAGTGCATTAGTCAATAAGCCAAATGCAGCCCTTGCAAAGAGTCATCAACAATATGTTTGTTTCCTTTGGAGAGTCAGGTTGATAATCTGCTACATTGTAATACACCACAAGACCTAATAGGCTGCTCTGGGCATCTTGAAGAAGCAAATGAGGAAAACTGTGAGTGCTCATGAAGACATAAGCACCATTTTAGCCATTTCTAGTGGATTTTCCTCTATTCCTTTCCGTGATTTAAGACAATTTTGCAGTCGCATTGGTGAGTTAAACTTATGGGACCATTCAGCTGTAGCAGCAAATGATGGTCCAGAGATCCCATAATAGACAACAGCTGTAAATAGTATGCAACACACATATCATGTGTTTTTCTTGTAATTGACAATTTTATTTTTCATAACTAATCTCTGCTTAGGGTAGGGCAAAGAGTGTCAGGTGCCTGCAGTTATTTTTCTCTGCAATTTATAAAATCTATTCCAGAGGCCACCAAAATCTATGAGGGAGTCGTGGTTTGGCAGTATTCTAATTCCTAAAGCTACATATTGAATTTATGTCAGTGGTAATGACATCTGTAAAAAGAGGTTAGAAACAAGTAGAGGATTATATAATGCCTAAGAGATATCAGGCTCAACGCCAATGAAAAGCTGAGCAAGAACCTAAGACATGTGTGATGACACACATGTGTACCCAACTATACAAACATCCATCCATTTATTCCTGCTTTCTTTCAACTACATATATTAAGCTCCAACTGGCACTCTGCAAGGTTCTGGAGATTCCAAGAGAAATAATGGTTTTTGCCTCAGGGAACTAATAATAGTCTGGTGGAAAAGACAGGCACATGGATGATTATCATCCAATGTGATCAGGGACATTTGTCAAGACGTTTTCAAAGCACAGTGGAATGCTCATTACAACATTATTTATAATAATGAGAGCAACTGATAACTTAAATGTGCATCCACAGGAAGCTAGTTAAGGAAATGGTACATAAAACAGAATACTACACAACCATTAAAAATGGCACACACATCTCTTTCTGTTGACATTAGAAGATATCTGTGACATAATGAGTGAAAAAAATAGGCAGAGTTCTATCACAGAAGGATCTATTTGTGTGTAGTTTTAACATTTACTTGGAGGTATCTATACATAGAGACTCATCTGTGAGTGGAGGTCATCTGAGCAAATTTTTTATCTTCTTTATCCCTATCTAGAATGTTTGCCTCTTCAGAAATCATGCCAATTTTCATAAAGGCAAAATATTTTCAAATAGTAGTAAACCACAGAAGAGAAAAAGGAAAAAATGAATTTGCACAGAAGAGGTGATGTTTGATCTGGTTCATCTAGTTTGAGTTTGACGGATGAAGAAAAGAAAGGAGGGAGGTGATAGAAAAGGGCTAAGTAGACGTATTTGCAAAATAACAAGGCCATAAAGCACAAAATTCCTGAGGAAAAGCAAAGTGATTTCATATGACAGAAGCACTAAGTCTATGGAATATAAGAATGGGAGTGAAGCTACAAAGCTGTTTGTACCTGTTCCTGCAGGCCTGGTAACCCAGCTAAAGAGTTTGGAAACAATCTTGTAAAGTACAGAAGCACTATGGAAAATCATTATGCAAGGATGTGATTAGATGCAAGTTATTGTTGGAGCTGAAGACTCAGATAGTGGCGTTAAATGGTGAGAGAAACGGCCAAAAGAGCAGATTGTGATTTCAAGGTCAAATCAGCTAACATAACCCTAACTCTGGAAGACAGTGGGTAAAAACCGACCTGACTGAAGGGCAAGGGGGTGAGGAAAGAGACAAGGAAACAGAAATGGAAAAGCAAATACCAATGAAAGAAGATTCTGAGAAAAGACAAAATTCGAAAAGAGGTGTGGTGGGAAAATTTTTATACATTGTATAATATACATTGTACTAATGTTTCCCACCAAAGATAGCATACTATATACACTTTCTGCACTGTGTGTTTTTCATTTACCAATATATCCTGGAGATCTTTCTACATCAATATATAAAGATTCTTCCATCTCTCTTTTTTAATTAGCTTTATTTATGGTATAATTTATATACAATAAATGTTACCAATTTTGATTTTACGATTCAATGAATTTTGACAAATGTATGCAGTGCTGTAAAACCACTATGATCATGACCACAAAAGTTCCCCTCATTCCCCTTTACAGGCAATCCCCTCACCCATCCCTAGCCTCTGGCAACGACTGATCTGCTTTTTGTCTCTATAGTGTTGTCTTCTCTGGAATTTCATAATAATTGATTCATACAGCACCTAACCTTTCTGTCTGGCTTCTTTCACTTAGCATGATGCTTTGGGGAGTCATCCACGTTGTTGCATGCATCAATAATTTGTTCCTTTAGCCACTGACTTATATTCTAGTAGCGCACCACATAGCAATAGATACACCACAATTTTTTTATTCCCTCATCTGTTGATAAACATTGGAGTTATCTCCAGTTTAGGGCTATTATGAATAAAGCTGTTATAATCATCTATATACACACATCTTCAAATACACACAACTGTATTTGTCTCCCAGCTACAACAATTATCAATTCACAGCAATGTTTGTTTCATTTACACTCCCACATGCTCTCCACTTCTCACAGGATTATTTTGAAACAAATCTCAGGCATCATTTTATTTCAATGTTGACTGTTTTATTTCAAGTTATACCAACCTTACGTTCCTGAAATAAAATCAATTTAATTATTATATATTATCTTTTTATGTAATTCTGGATTCAGTTGTTTCTTTAGGATTTTTGCATCTGTGTCCCATGAGAGAGATCAGCCTGTAATTTTTCTTTCATGTAATGTCCTTGTCAAACTTAAGTATCAAGGTTATGATGAAGTGGAAAGCATTACTTCTTTTCTTTTCTGTGGAATATTTTTAAAGATTAGAAATATTTCTTCCTTTAATTTATGGTAAAATTTCCTAGTGAAGCCATCTGAGCCTAGAATTTTCTTTCTCAGAAGATTTTAATAATGACCCAACTTATACAATAACAAATCCCAATTATTTAAAAACATAGTCAAATTATGTAACAAAAATCCAACTATTTAGATTTTCTATTTCATCTTTTGTCAGTTTGGTAATTATACTTTTCTGTAATTTTGCATTTAAAGCTCTATTTTCAAATTTGTTGGCAGAAAGTAGCTTTTAAATCCCTCTTATTATATTTAAGAATCTCTAGTGATGGTCTCTTGTTTTTATTTCTGATATAGAGGGGTTTTTTTCTTAATTAGTCTCAAAAAGAGCATATCATCTTTAGCCTTTTCTAAAAGCTAATTCTTTACTTTGCAATTATTTTCTCTTTCATTAATTTATGCTCCTAAATTTTATTTTTCCTTTCTTCCACTTTCTTTGATTTTAATCTTTTTATTCTTTTCCAAAGAACTTGAAATGATATTTAGATCATTGGCCTAGCATATGATGGCATTTTATAAATGTTATCCATGTGCTTAAAAGAATGTTGTTGAGGGCAATGTTCCATATACACCAATATTAGATCAGGTGTGTTAGTCATATTTTCTATATTCTTGCTTGATATTACATCTCCTTATTCTGAGTTACTGAGAGAGGTATATTAAAAGTCTCCAAAAATGATTTTGGATTTGTCTGTTTCTCTCTTATAATGTTGTCAATTCTTTCGTTATTTTAAAGCTATGTTATTAACTGAAAACAGATTTAGAGTTGTCATGCTGTCCTAACTATCTAGACTTTTTTATTGTTATAACGTATTTCTCTATTTTTACCAAAGAATTTTGCCTTAGCTTCTCCCTTGTCTGTATTAATACAGCCAGCCTGCATTTCTCTTGGTATTTACAATGTGTACCTTTTTTCATCCCTCTACTTTCAACCTTTCCATAATTTTTCAGTAGGTACTTATTTTCTAGGAAGTACCATGTAGTTGGATATTGTATTTTATTCAGTCTAACATTCTTTTATTTTCTTTTAATTGGCGTATTTAGTCAATTTACATTTGATGCAATTAATGACATTTTGGGGTTTAATACTATCATTTTATTATTTGCTCTTCATTCATCTTAACTATTGCATAATTTATTTTCTTTCCTATTTTGTCTTCATTTGGATTGATTGGGTATTTTTTCCCTTCGGTCCTTTTTTCTCCTCTATTAGCTTGGTAGTTATCCTAATATATCCCTTTATTCTTCTTTAATTATTACTTTAGAGATTGCAACATGTACCTTTGCATCATAGTATAACATAATCTACTATATTTATATTTCAATTCCAACTATAAATCTTAAAATTCACAAAACATTTATATTTATTGTGTTATAAAGTCTATCTTCATTTCAATTACATTATATATTTACCCTTTTAATAACTCTTCACTCTTTATTGCCATCTACAAGCTTCCATTGGGTTTCATTTTCCTTCTGCCTAAAAAATCACCCTTTAGTATTTCTAGAAGTATGGGTCTGCTCGCAGTGAGTACTCTCCCTTTCTGTGTTTCCTTCATTTGTCTGGAAATGAATTCATCTTATCTTCAGTTTTAAATAATAGGTTTGCCGAGTATAGGACCACATCATCTCTGGTACTGAACTCTCTGTTTTCCATTTCTTTCCATGTTCCTTCCATCAATAGATCTTGCAAGAACTTGGATGATTTTAATAGCCCTTACAATTTCTCAGAGGTTTATAGCCTCATTTTGCAGAAATAGGAATTTGTGTTTTGTTTTCTATTATACATGTTCTTTTTACCATGATTTCCAAAAGAAGGGAGAATGGAATTCATTGGAATTTCCAAGTTCTTGAACTTTCTTAGACTCCTTTTTTTTAAAGTTTTCTGTTGATTATGTTGAAATTTCCAGATAGACAATCCTAACATCTGCAAATAATGAAGCATTCCTTTCTCTCCAAAGGTTATATCACTTATTCCTCATACATTTCTAATTTCTTAAAATTTCCTCAATAATATGAAATAAAAGAGTCCTTTAAATTCATTCAATGTTATCACAACTGGTAGATCTCTGACAGATTAACAAATAATTTTGGCCAGCTCTTTTAAAATGTGTGGGATTATATGTAAACTCATTCGTGACATTTCTATAGAAACTTGCAGCTGAGAAGGCACTTTCACCTACATTATTCCTGTAGTATTCAGAGTAAATCTGTGAAGCAGGCAAAACAGGGATTATTCGTTTCTTGTTCATAAGGTTAGAAAGGAGAGAAAGCAAGAGAAAAATCTAGGTATTCTGAATCAAAATCCAGCGTTCCTTTCATTTGACCATGTATTATTCTGTGTGTGTACTTAAGAGGAAGGCTGAAACAAATCCTATTTTGACAAAACAGGATGATATATTGAGGGGAAAACAAGTGCCATGTAAATTATGAATCAGGCAAGCTGGGTTTGAGGCCTGGTTCTGCCTCATGCTAACTGAATGGATTTGGGAAAATTAAACTCTTGAAATTTCAGGTCCTGTCCTATAAAGCAAGGCTCTCTTAGGTCTTGGCAGCACTAAATTCAGTGATTATCAATGGCAATGTGAACTATGGTAAATAAAAATAAAACTTTTTAGTCAATGGTTTCAATCCTCTTTGATTCCATTATATTCTTCTGTATTCTTTTAATAGAGCTCCTAACAAGAAGCAAAATTACATGAAGCTTCATCTCTTTTTTCTCTTTTTCCAGTATTCAGAGGCAAGTGCTATTAAGTAGTAACGTAGTCAGAAGTCGGGTGGTAGCAGAAGAAAATAGGGCAGGTAATCACTGCTAATAATCAGCTTCAGAACAACCAGGGTGGGCTGGATCCCTCTTGCTGCTCCCGACCACTGGGGCACAATTCCTTCCCAGATCAAGATGGTCTGTCTGCTCACATGCCCTCTTTTACAAACTCTTAAGCTCTGATCTTTCTGGCCCATGTGCCATCAAAATAAGAAATTGACCAGACTGAAGTTTCCAAATTGTTCTCATTCGTGGTTGCTCCAAATGCTGAGGTAAAATCCTCAGCTCACCCCGAATTGCTCATCTTCATCCCTACCCTCCTCCAGGGACAAGAAGTGGCCTCAGATCTTGTCCCTCATAGATCTTTGCCATCTGACTTCCTCTCCAAGACTGAGGTGTGACCTCCAGACCCCCAAATGAATGACACGTAGCTCAAGATGCTCTAACGTCTTTCTGTGAAGAGATTTCTTGGTTTTCATCAAAGAGACATGGGTGCTTATGCACTGACAGAGGGGAAAAGGAGATGCTCACGGCCCCGCTCTCCTCACTGAGGATTCTTGGGGGCAGCAGGGAGGAAGCCATGAGGCATGGGCCCTTCGTAATGATGAGCTATAGAAATTGATTTGAGGATCATGATCTTCCAATTGGCAGCCCATGATTCTTTCTCTTAACTCTTTTAAACTTTTTCACAAATTGTAAGAAATACACACAGCAGGGAGGGCAATTTTAAAGTAAAATGTATTTCTCTCTAATTCCCAGGACCTTCAAGGCCCCAACCCCTCTCAATCCTCCTCTCGCAATCACACAATCCCTCCTTCTTCCTCACCACATGCATGCAACCTCTTCCTCACCATCTGGTCCAGCCACGCAGTAGCCCAAGAGATCTAAAAACAAATGGAAAAACCCAAATCTGACTGCATCACCTTCCACGTAATAAACTGTAGTAGAGTCTACATTCCTTATAGAGTCTTCATTGAAAGTCCCTACCAGCTGGCCTCAGCCAGATTGTCTGGTCTCATTTTCTGTCACTCCTAAACCAAATATTCTTCACTCTGCTTTTTACTGTTCCCAAAACACAGCATGTCTTTTCCCTGTGTTGTTGCCCATGCTATTCCCTCCAGTTGGAAATCCTTCCCCACTTCTCTGCTTGTCAAACTCATTGCCCTTCACCCTGAAGCTTTCTTGACTCCCCCAGGCAGAGAGAATACTCCCTTCTCCTAGGTCCTATGACATATGTGTGTTTCTAGTACTATCCAGATGTACATTGTCCACGTATCTCTATGCAGTTCTCCAGGTGACCTTATAATCCAGTTCCTCGTTCGGTCTCTTCCACTACCTGCCTGCTTCCTCTACCTTATTTCTCTGTTCCTAAAGCTGTGTACATTGCGGGTTTTCAGAAAATGTTTGCTGAGTAGATGAGTGTAATTAACTATAATTAGCTCCTGTAATTAATGCCTCCATGCGTAGTTGTGTCACAACATATTAAATATCTCACTAATTCTTTCAAAATTCACTTATTCATTCATTCAACAAGTATTTTTTGAGCTCTTAAGATGCACCAGGCACTATAATAGGGACTGGAGCTATAATAGTGAAAGAGTCCAAATCCTAGCCATCAGGAGCTTGCTTTCTTATGGAGAAGGCAAACAACAACATCATTTAAGGACTATTAAGAGAAATAAAGCACCAGGAGGCAACAGAGAATTCAGAGGAGGGGTGGGGTCATCATTTCAGAAAAGATGGTCAAAAGAAGGCTCTCTGAGGAGTTGACATCTAAGTAGAGACCTCCTTGGATTGAGGAAATTTCGCCAGTTCAAGAAATAAAGTTAACTGGGCTGGTATAGGGTGTGAGAAGTGGACAAGAGCCAGATTACGTAAGTCTTACAGAGAAATACCATAGCAGTGACGGGAAATCATGGAGGTTTTAAGCAGGGCAGTACCATAATATAGTTACTTTTGTAGGATTTCAGATGATTTTCTATACCATAGTCAGAGTAATGTTTTCAAAGTCCAGAGAAGGAGGCCAGTTAGGTTCCTCACATATGACAATAACACATTGTTCTGTTTCCGATACCAAAATGGTGCCATGGAAGATAGACCACTTTCAATTATTTGCCCTCAATAGTGGTCACCCCTCAGATTCTTTCACTTTATGTGACCATTAAGAAAGTTTCCATCATGAAGTGGTAGGCAGGATTAGGTGCCCATTCATTTATTCAACATTTATTGAGTACCTTTTGTGTGCCAAGGACTATATCAAACACTGAGGATACCAAGGCATTTCAGACAGAGTGCATGTCCTCAAAGAACTCCCAGTTTTCCCGCCAGAGAAAGGTATTTATTTGGTGTGAAAGAATTTTGGTCTTTTAGAAACTTCCCTCAACTAGAGTAGTGCTTCTCAAACCGTATTGAGCATGTGAATCCTCCAGAGATCTGGTTAAAATACAGATTCTGTTTCTGGGAGTCTGGGGTGGGCCCAGAGACCCTGCATTTCTACCAAGCTCTTGGGTGGTGCTACCATTGCTGGTCTGAAGGTCACACTTCGAGCAGCAAAGCTCTCCCTGCCCAACAGAAATATAATGCAAGCTGCATGGGTCATTTTATTTTTTCTAGTAGCCACACTTTTAAAAAATAAAAAAGAAGATAAAATTAATTTTAATAATAAATTTTATTTAACCCAATAGATCCAAAATATTACCATTTCAATATGTAATCAATATAAAAATTATTAATGATACATTTTACATTTTTTTGTACTAAGTCATCAGAAGTGTGTTTTACAGTGTCAGAGCATCTCAATTAGGACTAACCACTTTTAACTGCTCAAGAGCCTCATGTGGCTTGTGACTACTAAATTGAACACTACAGCCCTAGACCCTGCATCAACTCTCTAACTGAAACCTTTCACCACACTTAATAGAAATAATTTATTATACTCCAATGGAATATAGTTGAGACATTGAGAAAATGAACAAAAGTATAAGGCTTTCACCCCCAAACAAAACATTCTGTTTCATTGCCTTCTCTCCCCTGAAACAATCCAATTTTGAAATATTACAAACTCATATTTCTTTGCAAAGGGAAATCTCTTCCTATTTTGTGCTCTTCTGTCTCTGAACTATAAGAAAGTGAGCTTGGATACGGGTATAAATGAAAAGAAAATCAAGAAATCTATTCCTGGGCAATTTTCAGATAACCAAGAGGAAGTGGTGTAATTGAGGCTGAGATAACAATTTTAGACTCTGCATAAATATGAGCAAATTCATCTGCATTTCCTCATCTGCATCAAACTGTACAGATTTGGGGAGAGATTTTGTTATAGTATAATATGCTGGGAATAAAAAATAATACATCTGTGCTATAATGATACATAACATATACAGTGTAATATGGTATTGCGTTTGAGAAATTTACTCCATACAGAAACCACAGTCCCTTGGGAGAAGTGTGTAATCGCATCAGGAAAATTGCAGACAGATGCTACTGCATTCCCCCACCAATCCATCAGCTGATCTCAGTTAGGGATGTCTGCAATTCTGCTTGGGCCCTGGTGGCTCACTGGTGCCCCAGGGTACTGGTTCCTCGGCCTCCCACCTCCCTAGCAGAATTAATCCTGCCTGGAGGAAAGCAATAGCTAATTCCCCCAAGCTCCAAGAGGTCTCAGGAGGGCTCTGGCACCTACAGACCACTGAAGGTGGGGTCAAAGCACTTCCAGCTGTTTCCAAACAGATGTCTTGTAAAGACACAGCCAAGGCTCAAGTCATCTCCTGCCAGAACTCCTGGCCTGAGCTCTACCTCGACAGAACTGTGTCACAGTAACCTCGAGAAACACAAATAACCAAAATGAGATGGGAAGTAGACATTTTCATGCTCCATGAAGACTTAGCCAACACATCCCACCTTGTTATGCTGCATTGCTTTCGCCAGGTTTAGGCATATTATAAGGCACCAAAAGATATGAATCTTGAAGAAAGAGATCAAAGAGCTATTGGCTTTGCTCAGAAAACTATGAAATACTCTAGTGAATAATTCTGCTCCCAGGTCACATACAATGGGTTTCTTGCTTTGCTCTTCCCCACATTATTTGCCTGAACGTATTTGAATGGGAAAAGAATCCAAAGTCCTTGGAGGAACAGGCTCTTGGTTCCAAAGACAGAGTTTCCTCCAGAAGCAAAGTTTCTGCCCTACAGTGTTACAATGGGTTGCTCGGGCGATCTTGTTGCAGGATATTACACATCCGTGAAGAAGGGAAGGAAAAAGATGAGAAGAGTGAGGGGAAAAATATGTGATCTCAAGTGCAATGGACATTTTTAAATAGGCAAACAGGATGATTCTTTTTAAATTATAAATTACAAACAGAAAGCCTGCTCTCCTCAGTGCAGTATCTTTCAGGAATCTCAGCCTTCCCCCAAACCCTTTCCAGTTCCAGCTCTTTAAGACAGCAAAAAAACCACCAAGTGCAAACCGCACGATGAATAAATTACGGGAGTGAGTCATAAGGACCAATAAGGTAGGAGGATAAAATTTAAGAGTCTTAAGCCCAAAACATATGTCACCACCCAATACTGGAACAGAGCAGTTTAACACTGAAACAGTGCCAGGAAATTTTAATAGCTACATTACCTGCTTTGAGATGTGGAAATTTTTACTCTTGCAAAGGTTGGCGTGGTACAGGTTGTTTTGGGAGCCTGGAGGTGTTTAAGGAATGGGGGGAGTCAGCAATAGGAAAGTGATCTTGCTGCTTAGTTACTCCACAAACAGAACCAAGAGCTGTTACAGGACATGTTGGTTGGAATAGAGCGATTATATTTTAAAATTAAGGCTGAGCTGCTGGTTTATAGTAAGAGATGGAAAGAATGAGTGAGCTAAGAAATAAGAGAAAAAAGAAAGAGAAAGCGGATTATTATTGCTGTTCCAATCAAAATGACTACAGTGGTGACCTGCCAGTTCTTCACTTACATAACATGACAAGGGCATTTCAGATTCTCAGTTGCTTGGCAACCTGCCTTTTATGTTTAAGCCATTTAAATGTATTCACCTTCTGAATTAGGTGTATTCACAGATGACTGGGCAACAAGAAAAAGCCACTGGCAGGCCAAGAGCTCCCAGAATGTGTGGAATCAACAGAGTGTGTGAGGTGTGGGTCTGGTCAGAGAGCCTGACAGAATATTAGTGATACCTTTAGGCCTGAAAATGAGAAATTAAGATCAGCATACAAAGCCTTTTGCTGCTTCCAAACTGGGCTTCTGTTAGGATCAAACACTTATTTCTGGGCCCCTCTTTTCAATGTTCCTTCCGCCTTCCTGAAACCCCCCTGCAGGTCTTTGTGGCACAGGCAGCAGCTGCCTGCGACAACTGGTTAGAGACATGGCCCCTGCATATGGGTTCAAACTCAGCTGCCCTGGGTGTCCTGAGATGGTGAAGGGGCACAGCATCCCTGTCCTTCCAGTCAACTCAACTAGAAAAGGGGAAGTCTCACCAGACATCCACATCACAGAGTTACCCCACAAGCAGCGAGTTACCAAGTCCTGTCATTTTTGCCTCCAATACACCTTTTGGGATATTTCCCATCCTCTCTAGTCCTGTTCATTCAAAATATTCAGTGCCACTCCAACATTGCCCTTAGGATAAAACTAAGACTTCTTATTAGGCCACAAGGCCCTTCATGATCTGCCTTCCCAATGGGGGGCTGTCCCGCCCTGCCACGCCCACATCAGCACCCGCACGCACCCACAGAGCACCACTTGCAGTCTCCCAGTTCAGTGTGCTCTGTTCTGCTCTGTGTCTTTGTACAGGCTCTCCCCTCTGCTAGAACGCCCTCTCACGCCCTCTCTGCTGGACCAGCTCAAGTTCAGCTCAAGTTGCACTCATTTCAAGACAACCTTCCTTCTTACCTCTTTCAGAGTCTGAATTAAATACTCCGAGTCTGCGCTCCTATGCCACCTGGCACATATTTCTCCCATAGCAGGAACCCTTTGAGTCCACCCTGCCTTACACTTCTTGCTTTCATATCTGTCTGTAGCTGGAACACACTTCAGGGCAGGGAGGATGTGTGGGATCCTTTACCCTACGGGCCCCTAGCCACAATGCCTGGTGCCAACATGCTTTGTAAATCTCAGAAAAGTATTCAAGACCTGAAAAAATGTATATGTTGCCTCCAAAATATGAAAATGAACTATTAAATTGAAATAAATGTTTAATTGTCCAAAAAATAGCAGATTATGTCAACTTCATTAATTGTTAAATTTAGTAGTCATAAAAATTTTATCTTTGAAAGTAATTTGTAGGTAAGATTTTCACACTTTGCAGGAATTCCCGATTACCGACAACGATGGCTAAGGAGCCACGGCCAACTGTCAAGTAAGAATCACCCACAGCCAAATAATTGCAAAAGCAAACATCAGATTATTTCAAATTCAGTGAAAAGAGATACTTAATGTGAGATGTGAGTGCATTTTATTATTTTTAGTATGATATATGATGTGGCCTCCAACTCTTAAAGTGCCTCATTTCCAAAAAGATCTTAAAATGGCCCTGGGTATTTTTAATTCAGTTTTGTTTCCCCAGGAACTAGAAATCAGCACAGTGACTGACAGGTATATACACAGATATGCACATGTGCACACACACATTTATACACATTTGCATACACATACTTTATAAAAAATATGGATTAGAGGAACAAAGCCTAGTGAGAGAAACATCGCCCTGTCTGAGAATCAGGCAGGCACTCAAAGCAAGAATTTTAAAAGTTCTACTGAGCAGCCATCGAGACATGGCTCCAAAGTAGATTTCTAAACCATGCATGTGCATGGATGGCCTTGTGAATTAAGGAAGTTAATGAATTACTTCTTTTCCTCTTTCAGGTTTGGAGACAGAGAGAAAGACAGACAGACACTCAATAAACAGAGAGAAAGACATGGACAGATGGATGGGAGTGACGGAGAGAGGGAGGAGGGGACCGTGTGCCCAAAGTAGAAAGATGCTTTCACATGAGAATCTTTGGTCATCAGTTTTTCCTAAGCAGTATATAGATTTAAAGGTCCCCAGGAAGCCATTTAATACAATCCAAATGACATCCCACTAGTGCCTTGGTTTAAAACAATCTCCCAGGCCATGCCAAGGGATTGTGTCAGAGGTGGGCTTTGCAGATTGCATGTAAATGGATATTTTAAAAAATCAAGTCATCATTTAAATTTACTTTGAGAGCTCTCAATTTTGAAGCCACCTGCTATGAATCTTTTTGCAAAGTTAACATCCTTGCAGTTGTTTTTTGAAGTGAGACACAGCTACATGGGTGAGAGTGGACTGCTGCAGAGCACTTGAAGACAGCCCTGAAGCTCGTAGGGCAGATAAGCTGTGCTCCAATATGTGTCAGCCAGCTCTCTGGCCTCAGACTTGGGTTAGAATCCCAGGTCTGCGTGCTCCTTGTGGTCAGTCACTTAAGTTCTCTGAGCTTCAGGGCCTTATCTGCAAAACTGCGGGACAAAAGAATACTGCATGATGGATGTGTTAACTAGCCTTACTGTGGTAATCATTTTGCAACATACATGTGTATCAAATCATCACTTTGTTCACTTTAAACTCATACAATGTTATATGTTAATTGTATCTCAATAAAGTTGGAAAAAAAAGAGTACCTACATCATTGGATTGCTGTCCAAATTAAATATGATAATGCATTTAAAGCTTTTGCAAAGTATAAGGCACACATTAATGGCTCAATAAAAGTAATTAGCTAAGTAGCATAATTATTAATTAAGGAAAATTATATTATTATTCAGGCTACAGTAAATCAAATGAATGAATTATTTGAGTGGCCACATCTAGTATGAATGAGAATCATTCAGATTTGACTTTTAAAACTTTTGTCTAAAACACAATACAGAAAGATGGGAATAGAGAAGAGTGGGTATTGTTGTATTAATTCATGTGATATTATTATATTATATTCTGCTCCATGCAGGGGAGTCAGGGTCCATAATGGTTAAGACCAAGAGCTTTCAGCCATCAAATGGACTGGGATCTAAATTAGGGTGACCAATCATTCTGATTTTGTCCAGGACTGTCCCAATTTTAGCACTGAAAGTCCCTTGTCCAATGGAACCCCTCAGTCCCAGGCAAACCGGGACAGTTGGTCACCCCTAATCCTAGTCCTAGCACTTCACTTGTAACCTGACCTTGCTTAAGTTATTTACATGCAGCCTCAATTTGTTCAGTTATCAAATAGGGATATTAATAGTAACCCCACCTCATTATGTTGTTGTAAGAATTAAAGGAGATGACATAAAGAGCTTAGTCTGAGCCAGCCACCTAGTAAGTCCTCAATAAATGGTAACTATTTGTAAGCCCCTGTGAAGTCAGCATTTCTTTCAAAGCCCAGTTGGAAGCTCAAGCTGTTCACAGCTTATGCGAAACCTAGCCCCGGGTCACCAAGGTTGGCGAGGCGGTTGTATTTCCCTCTGTTCTGGAGAAGCAAGGGGGTCCCTAGGAGACTGCCCTCTGGAGACAGATCCCCAAAAGAAAGAGGCAAGAGGAGGAGGCTGATGGGAAGGGAGAGAATTTCCACTGACACAGAAATATCTTCCATGGTAATCAGCATTGACGGGAAAAGGAAATAAGGGGAATTTATGTGACAGTTTAATAGGGTTTCATGAAATATGATATTATTTTAAAGTTTGTCTGAGTGAGGCAGACAGCACATTAAGGTGACTCCGGCTCTAAAAAGATGATGATATTGTATTTTAAACTCTGAAATTTGCCCCACTGTTTCTTTGCTGTATTATGTAGACTGTTATATATTTATATTATAAAGACATATGTACACACTGTGGTGTGAGCCCCATTTAGATGCCAAGTCTTCCCATAGGCAAAGTGAAGCATGAAGCCTAAGCATGTAATGCCTGGATATTACACAAGAACTTGAAATTCCCACCCAGAAATAACAATCTATTTTTTTACTATTATTATTTTTTTCATGGTCTCTATTCTACCATGGGAAGGAGGAGAGGGTTACAGTAGAAGATACATCTCATAAGTGTGAGCTTTTCCCCCAGGCAATTATACAAAGCACTCACCTGCCAGCGTATCTAAGGAGGATGAGGATGGAGGGCTTGAAGTTGGGCTCCAAATCACCAAGTCCTGGCATCTGGGGGGGAAGTCTGGCTCCCTGGGACTAGTGAGCACGGCGGCCCCTGGCTGGATGAAAGCAGTACTAACCCAGTCCACAAGGTGATTTAGATTTTAGCTCATCAGCGAAATTAACATGCCGGGAACCAGTTACTCTGAAATGTCATTTATATAAAATAAGCTTGTAAACTGTAATATAAAATAATGTGATGAGAGAAGCCTTTGGGACCCGATAAGAAATAATGAAAACGGAGAGTTGGAAACTCAGGACTTGTCAGCACTGACCCGGAGAAATTGTGCTCTGGTTTTCGAAGTCTGGAAGAGTTATTTAGACCAAATATGCTGCTGGAGAGGAGAAGGCCAGTCCGTCAGGCTGTGAGAACTACCATATCCTTAATGGCAACTTTCTTTGCTCTGATTCTGTGCTGACCAAGCTGCCTTCTGGGGCATATTTTGATGTCCTGAGTGAATGACTTATTAGCCCTGGGACCCCCTGTGGGCATGACCCATTCTGGTTCTCAGTAAAGGTATGCACACATACATGAGTGAGTGATTTAATTACAAATTAATAAATTTGATTGTGATTTTTTGAAAATCCATTTTTTGTGACTTTGACCCATATAATCCAATCTACCTGGATAAATGGACAAAGTCAAGTTTATCAGACTGCAAAGGCTAGGGCTGGATTCATGGTGGTTCATCCCCCATTAGGCCCGGCCAGAAAAAACCAGCCAACATAATTCTCATGACATAATAATTTATAATTTTTACATGTAAGGACCAGGCCTACCCTGTCTGGCTTTCCCATCTACAGAAGGTCACAAGCTGATATGTATAGTCTCTAAATCTGCTTCTGCCCTTGTGCCAACATCCACGGGATGATTTCAGGAAAGGGTAACTGAAGACTTAATAACTCTGAAGTGAAGAATTAACTTTACCCAAATAGAAGTCTGGCCTTTTCGCTTGACTACGTGGAGGTGATCCCTAGGCCCCTGGAACATCCTTCCTGATAGGAGTGTCTTTGTTTGCCTAGGGACTTTGCCCACCAGACAGTCTAACATGTGATTTATGATGGGGGCTTTGGGCCGTGCTGTGTCACTTCCCACCTCCTTGAGAGGAACTGGAGACTACAGGTCAGCCACATGTGCAATAAGTGATCAAGCTCCAGTAAAAACTCAGGACACAAAGGCTCAGGTGAGCTTCCCTGGTTGGCAATACTTTACGCGTATCATCATACACCACGGCGGGGAGGAGGTACTGCTGTCCATGACTCCACAGGGAGAAGACAAGCAGAGAGTGCATTTGGACTACTTTCAGTGAGTTCTTTGAGTCCTCAGTAAGTTATCCAAACTGCAGGTGGTTTGGGGAAACCCCCAAACTTACTGGTGGTTATCAGAAGTGTGGGGACCCTTCCTTCAGATTCTGAGGTTTCACTAACTCTGAGTGATAACATTCATCTAGCACCGACCCACTTCTCATCCAGCTCATGATCCTCCCTGATTCTGACATCAATCCTTCTTCTCCTTTGTCCCATTGAGTTCCTGGCTTAGTATTCAGGCTTAAAACACATACCATATCCCCGGCTAAAACTGTGGCATCTCTCTAGCAAGATTCTGTTCTCCATCTGCTCACACAACCATGGGTCACCTTGGATAAACACCTGCTCAGATTCAACCTGATGCAGGACCCACTACCTTGTCCCAAGCAGTATGGCCGCCTGGCTTCACCAGACTCTGAGAATGTGAATAAGTCAGATAAGACTCTGCCCTTCTGTTCCCAACATGTGCCTGGCCTTGCCATTGGCCAGGGCCCAAACTAGCACATTTCCTTGTTGGTTATGGTGTTCTTCCACTTCCCCTTCCTCCACGGCCCACAAACTTAGGTCTCTTACCCTTTCCTGTCACATAGTGAACTATTTAGTAGGAAAATAACACAGAAGAAACCAGAATGCTAAATACACTGTCTTAGGACTAGCTCAGAGCTACACAGCAGACCGCACTTCTTCACTGAATAGTGACACATATGTACTTGTCCACCTAGTCAGCGCATACTCACTAAGCACTCTCTCTGCATCAGGCATGGTGCAGGGCAATGGAGATGGATTAGTGAAAATGTTGACATGACATAAGGAAGAGTAGAGTTCAGGGAGTTCAACATGGTGCTACAAATCATCATCTTAAGTTCCGCACTTTTCAAGGCAAATCCATGCCCAGCTCTGATCTCACTAGGGGTCAACCAGGCTGCCTTGGATTTGGCCACAAAACAAGGGAAAGGGTTGAATCTCAAGTGGTTGAGTAGGGGGAGGATTCCATGAAGGAAAGTGAAGAATCAGTAGCTTTAGGATCAGAGAATAATAACAGATTAAGGAACACTTACCATGTGTCCATCATTAACTAAGCACTTTGCTTATTTTAATGCAAATTATCCTCAAAATAGCTTATGACGAAGGTGCCGTTGTAAACACCATTTCATAGGTTGGGAAACTGAGGCTCAGTATAGTTAAGTGATTGGCCAAGGTCATACAGAAAGCAAGTAATAGAGGTTGGATTCCAACTTAGGCAGTCTGGCTCCGGAGCCTACAGTCTTAACTAAGCTCTGCTGCATATTATGTGAAAGCCAGTTCCAAAGGGATAGTCTCACAAGAGGTATACCCGTGACTGGAGGCACACTGACATAGGAGCAAGGAGGGACTGGAAGGACAGTCAAGGACTCTGAGGGTCTCCTTTTTGACCAGACAGACACATGAGGCGAGGGTATGATTGGTGATCCCAACCCATAGGCTTACGACAGTCAGCATAGCTCACTCCATTCCACAGCCAGATTGTTCTATAACTCCAGTCATCGCTGTCATTGCCATAGGGACTGGGATGGAAAAGTGCGTAAATCAGAACATTTCATCATCACCAGTGTATAAACAAGACAAGTCACATGCCCCGAAGAAGGTGCCACCTGGATCACATCTTCTCCTTCATATGTTCTTACTATTACTTTTATGATATTTGGATAAATGCAAGCATTAAAGTCAAATATGTAGACCTCTAGGGCATCCATAAAAATGTATTCACAAGACATAAAATTACACTTAATCTTCATAGGCTCTGTAATAAATCAACAGAAGTTTCCTCACAAAGATGCAAATCTTATTTCACTGTAAATTCCAATTGATATCAGTAAGTATTTAGGTGCTTAATTGGAGATGCCTGTGGGTTAGAATTTAGAAAAGCTGAGTTATATTTCTGGCTTTGCTTCTAAAAACTGCTAGAACCTTCACCATTCAAGTAACCACCCTGGACTTTAGTTTCTGTCCAAACCTAAAACCAAGTCATGCTTGGGCTGGAGACCCGCAGGAACTCCCATGCAGAACTCTGATGGAGAGTCAAGTTCCATTCCTAGAGCTCGTGCCAGAGGGCCTTGCCTTGGGCAGGAGGGAGATATCGGTTCTTTAGAGCTTCTATGCAGCGAGCCCTGTACTAAGCACTTTGCAAGCATAATTTCACTTAATTCTCACCATAACAAAGCAAAGGGGTTTTAATGGCTCCACTTTAAGTAAAATAAATAGCTGACAGATGCTAATCATGATCATGGACAGACTTCTTACAAATAGCGCAATAAGAACTTAAACCCAGAGCTGACTTGTGACACCTAGCAGCCTCCGGTCTTTCCGTGCCGTGCAGTGCCTTGTCTCCGACTATTTCTCCATTACCAACATCTGTGACTAAAGGCTCCCGACCTTACGATGCCCAGAATCTCCACCTGGGTCTTGAATTTTTGTGCCTGGTCTTCTGACTTGAATTCCCATTCTGCTAACTGCTCTCCCTGAGTTACCTGCCTCCCTGCAGCACCTTCTTCTCAGCTCTGCTAAGTGTCAGAGATTTTATCTCTGACATATAGGACTCCCCAACACCCCCATCCATAGAGCCAAACCACTGATCCTAGCCTTTGAGGCAAGCCCACTACCATCCCACCTTCACCTCCACTTTGGGCCATTTCTGTTCTGTCACATCTCAGGCCCCAGCACGTCAAGGTTATTTTCTCTGCCCGTCACATCAGAGCTTCCAAATGTTGGAAGGGTGCCAAGGCCTCTTTGTGGGAAGTATTTAATCACATTAAAAGAGGTGCACACTTTTAAAGCAAATTGTATATAAAAACTCAGCGCAGAGAATTTCAAGCAGAACATCACCAAACTTCTCCTTGGGATGTGTGGATTAAACCACAATGAGTTAATTAAGTGAGGGTTGATGAGCTATATTTATAAAGATAATGATCCTTTAGGCTTCATGCTATTTGAAAGAGATGTGGGACCAGTTTCAAAATTTCATATTGCTTAGACTATTAAATTACATGTCAGAGATTTTTAACAAAAAATAAGAATAAGAATAATGAAAGAAAAGAAGGGGTTGGAAGGGTTAGATCAGTTCTGCCCAGTACTTTGACCCAAATCTACTCTTCTGGGATACAAATCTCCCTCTTATCACCCAGTAGCAGCTGGATTCCCAGGTCTGTGGGGGCAGGAGGGATCTCTCTCTTCTCATGACTACCTGACTACCTTGCTACCTTCTGTTCAGAGCCATGTGGGCCCTACTCCCTGGCTTTTTAATTTCTCCAGAGAAACCTTTGCAGCATCTAGAATCCAGCCAGCCAGACTGGAGGTGATGCTGAGAGAGCAGCCTCCCCTGTGGAGACATGTCTCAGATATGGTCCTAACTGACAGAGCAGAGGTAGCCAGGAAAATTGCAATTATGAGAGAAAGAGCCAAAAGTCTTCACTTCCAAACCTGAATGAACTATATATTCATATATTTGCATTTATGCAAAGGTGTGTATGTGTGAATAGGGAGAAACAGATAGAAGATGAACGCGAGAGAGAAAGAGGTAGGCAAGAAGATTGAAAGACAGACACTCAAAGAAAGAAAAGACACAGAGGGAGAAATGGATGGATAGAATAAAGGAGGGAAAGAAGAAAAAAGAAAATCTACATTCGACCTTAGCTACTGTTACACTGGAGGCCAAGAACCAAGCAAATCGAGTGGATGCCGCCCTTAACTGAATTGATTGAGACATTGTCATTTCAAACCCTGGAAAAGCACAGTATGGAGCGTGCATAGAACCTACGTTCCTGTAGTGCCCAGGCAAGGGCTGAAGATGAGGGTGGGTCCCGCCGGCCTGCACTGCCCTGACCCCAGGCACATTAGATCAGGATGAAAGCCCACTCAGTTGCAAATCCCAGCAGCTATGGCTCCTTTAGCACTGTACTTTCCTGGGAAATGTTGGGGGGAAGCAGAAGAGCACAAGCAACGTCTGAAGAATGCTTGGGACCCTTCCTCTTGATGGAAGGGGCCACTGCAGGTGTGCAGGCAGGTGCTACTCTGACAAAGAGGCTCTGTGCCCCTTTCCTCTTGCCAACCCCCCATACACACAGCCCCTGTCTGCGTCTCCAACAGACCCAACCAAGGTTGTGCTAAACAGATTTATATGTTGGAGCCGGGGAAGCATGGAAAGAGGCAGTATCCATCGCCTCAACCTCTCCTTCCTTCCACACCACCTCCCTTCAGCATCCCCTGCCTGGAATGGCATCACCCGCACAAAAAGCTTTTTTTTAGGGGAAAGATAACACACTTTAGAGCCAGATGGCTATATACAGTGTTGGAACCTGAGACACACACACACACACGCAAAATGGTCTTTGACCCCAAATTCTCAGACTCCTGGCCAGGATGAGGTGAAGGAGTTAAATACATAAATAACTATGATGCAATGTGGTGTGTTAAAGACTTATATACATATGTAAAGATTTATATATATGTGTGTGTGTGTATGATCTTATATGTATGTATAAATCACATATATGCAATGTAATAATGATTATATATATAATCACGCGTTTCTTAACGATGGCAATATATTCTGAGAAATGCATCATCAGGAGATTCCATTGTTGTGTGAACATCAGAGAGTGTACTTACACAAACCTAGATGGTACAGCCTACTACACACTTGAGCTATATCGTACTGATCTTATGGGACCACTGTCATATATGCAGTCCATCATTGACTAAAACATCATTATGCAGTGCATGACTGTATACATATACATGTTTTATATATGTATATGTATACATGTACATATATATGTAAAATACATTTAATATATATAAAGTATATACAGAGGATGGGCTACTGTGAGCCAGATCTTGAGGGTGGGGGAAAAGACACTCCAGGTTGAGTGGACTCTCTGCACAGAGTCATGCAGACAGCTCAATCCAATCTAGTATTCTGCTCCCCACTTCCTTAAAACTGACCTTGCTAAGGTCCCCATTGACATCCATTGTTTTACTCTAGTGGACTCCTTTTAGGCCTCATTGTTGTTTACCCATCAGCTACATCTGGCTCAATTCATCTCTCCTTAAAACACGCTCTTCTCCAAGTTTGTTGTTTTCCTCCTACCTCCCCAGCTGCTCCTCTTCAATCCTCCTTGCCAGTCCCTCTTCCTAATCCCCACTGCGCTGTACTGCCATTCCTCTGGGCTTAAACCCAGGCTTTCTCTTCTGCTCACACTAGTCAATGCCTAAATGATTTTATACAATCCCCAGGCTTTAAATACCATCTGAACACGGATGACTCTTAAGGTCAGCCTTGACCTCTGCTCTGAATTCCAGACCCACATAGCCAACAGCCTTCACATGTAGAGGAACAATATATATATGCCTTCCTTGGTCAATGAAGTACTCAGCTCAAGTCTGTGAACTCTACCATGTGTACACCCACTACACACAAGTCCCCTAACATGAGCATGGCAGGAAAAGTAAAGATCTCTTCCTTCAAGGACTTACAGCTAGTGGAAAGAAGAGAGGATTGAGTAAGGTCTACACTAAGGCAGACTGAGATGTGCTGTGAGAGCAGACAGGTAGAGATAAAGGAGTATAAACCAGCTCAGGTTGGGGATCAGAGGCTGTATTCTGGTCAGGTGTTGCTTATCTGGCCCTTAAAGAATGGGAATAGTGAGAAGACGAGGAGCAGTCGGAGAAACTGAATAAACCAGATTCATGAAACTTACTGGGCAGCTGCAGAGTGAATCTCCACCCCAGGCCACAGGGGAATATTACCCAGAGTCCAATAGCACCGTAATGGGCAGAAAAATTGTTTCAATGACCACTTTAGCTACACTCCACGTGCTTTGATATGTAGTATTTTCATTGTCCTTCAGTTCAAGACATTTTAAAATTCCAGGGTGATTTTCTTAATGAAGAATTAAGTTTGTAAATATTTGTGTGATTGATATGGAATTAAATTGCCCTCTGCTCATAAAACCTGGTCTGTTTCAATAACAAACGGATATAACACAACATAACAAATGTCTTTAAAATTTCCTGAGAATATTTCTTTTGGGACCTAGACTATGGTTAGATTTTGTAAATCTACGTGTTGGGGGTGGAATTCTATATATACCAATGTGATATATTTGTTTAAATCACCCACAGTATGGATCATCTCCTTGTAACTCTGTCTGGTTTTGCTTGTTGGTAGGGCAATAGTAGTACATAATGACTATATTTTTCTGTAGTAGCCCTCTTTATCCCTCCTAATAAGTTTTCCTTAAATTCTTTCTCATCTGATATTAATATTACTACACAAGCTTGCTTTTGGTTTATATTTTCAAACTTTCTTTGAGGGTCATCTTAAGTATGTCTCTTGTCAGCAGGATGGAGATAAATTTCATTTTTAATCAATCTGATGTCAAAAATAGTTGACTTAATCCAATTATATTTATTGGTATCACCGATATGTATATACATTCCTTTCAACCAGTTTATTTTGTGTTTACATCCTTTTTTTCTTTGATGCTTTTTCCTCGACTTCCCAGACTATGCTTAGACTAATGGAGTTTAACATGGTCTGCACTCTTTTTTTTTTTCTATTAGATTCAAAGTTATAAAATTTTTTGTTTATGCCTTTAGTGGTTATCTTTATGTTATAAATCTTCTGAACAAAATTTTAAGTTATCCAAAATGTAGTCCCTCCCCAAAAATATGACAGGAATTTTAGCATATTATAAGTACCCATTAAATACCATCTCTCATCTTGTTATTGCTGTCTAGAGTCTATTTTATCATATTAAACAATAAATTAGTTTTTATAGCCAATCTTTATTGTAGTTTTCTTATAAAATTTGTCAATTTCTATGATCACCATCATTTCTTATATACCACGCCTCCTATCTCTTGTTCACTATTCTTACTGAAGTACATCTGCTAATTGGTCTATTATTGAAGCTCTGGTTGGTAAATTCTCTTCCTCTTTTATGATTTAAAATATTTGTATTTACTTCATTTTCTTTTAAAACATTGTATATTCTTGCTGATCAGTTTCTTTTGGTCTAATTGTTATCTTTTTGTGTATGCGTGTGTGAGGAAGATTAGCCCTGAGCTAACATCTGGTGCCAATCCTCCTCTTTTTGCTGAGAAAGATTGGTCCTGGGCTAATACCTGTGCCCATCTCCCTCTATTTTATATGTGTGACGCCTGCCACAGCATGGCTTGATAAGCGGTACATAGGCCTGCACCCGGGATCTAACCTGCAAACCCCAGCTGCCAAAGTGGAGCACGCAAACTTGACCACTATGCTACCAGGCTGGCCCCCAATTGTTGTCTTTTTGAAAGTCATCCATCTTTTTTACTTGGATAATATTTTAAAATTTCTTTGTATCCTGTCGTTCCGTTGTTTAAATGTGGTGTTTCTAGGTGTAGGTTTATCTTTATTTCTCCTGTTTGTTATTCATAATGCACTTCTAAAAGACTCAAGTCTTCCTTCTATTCTGCAAAATTCTAAGCTAGTATTTCTTCAAATATTATTTCTCCATCATTCCTTCCATTCTCTTCTGGAAGCCCTGTTAGACATACGTTGGGGCCCCTCTGTATATCCTCCATGTCTCTAACTGTTCTTTCAGAGAGATATTTTATCCTTTTCTCTCTTTATGCTCCGAGTGTTTCTTCCAATTCATTAATTCTCTCTTCAACTGTGTCTAGGATTGAATTGGTCTCATTTACTTTTTTTAATAAACTATATTTGTTTTTCATTTACAAGATTTCCAATTAGTGATTTCTCACATCTACCTATTCTTGTTTCATTTCTGCCTATTTTTCATTTCATTTTTCTTGCTCTTCTTAACTGGCATTATTTCTTCATTTATCACTCTAAAGTTACTATCCTAAACATAGTAACTTTAAAATCAATATGAAACTTTCGTATATTTGATATCACCTGGGGTGAATTTGTGGTTTTTCTATTGATTTTTTGGCTATCTTTCTTATCACATATTTTCAAATTTTGATTTGTAGACTTACTTTGAGAGTGTTTTGTTGTTGTTTATATTTTTCTCTCTCTCTCTCCTTCTATGCACACCATTCCTATCTAGTAGGACTATGTTTCCCTCCGCTCACCACCATATCTCTAGTCTGGAAGCATTGGGGGCTCCTCACCCATGGTGATATTAGGACTATCACATCTCAGTGCTGTTTCTGGTTGCTTATCCTCCTGGCTTTCTAGGCTCACAGAATCCTGAAAAGCCAAATCCCTAAGCACTGAGTCAGCAACTATTTTCTTTTCAATACACTTTCCTTTGTGGGAGGACTGCAGAGCCCAGCTTCAGCCTCTGTGATCAAGTATGAGCCTGGCTCTAGGCCCCCAATTCACGTGGAGCAATTTTAGCAAAAATAGCCTGGGAGTAAAATGCTGGCTGCTACTCTCTCTTTCCATCCTCAGAGCCCAGCAAGTCATTGACTTAAGGCCTCCTTAATGTTTTGAATTTCTGATCTATTTGTGGTCAATACTTTTCTTATTTTTGAGCCTATGTTCTTTTGTTTGCTAAATTTTTATATTTTATCAATGTCATGTGTTTAGAGCGTGAGAAACGTGTCCTAAAAGCCTTTTTCTTAGATGGTGTTTGTAAATACAGGAGGAAGGGGCTGACCATCACATCCTATGGATGACATATCTTGGTTTTGCGTGTTCCCCTCCCCATCCATCCTCTTTCTTCTGTTAATAGAAACCTGATTTTCTTTGGTGAACCATTGCTTCCCCACTTTCAGTCCACATAGTTCAGTGAGTATGACCTCACCCTTGGGTTGCAGGCAGGGGAAACTTGCATATTCTCTCATCACCCCACCTCTCCAGCATGACTGGATAAAAACTAGCACCTAAATCAATCCATCAAGAAGTAGTTCTAGGACTTGTACTCAACCGATTGGGAAAGAGGCTCTCTCGACACTGGAATTGTTAAGTATTAGAATATAAGCCTGGAGCTCTAGGGGTGAAGGAAGGTCACTAAGCAGAAACAACCTTCCTAAAATGAATCCCAGTCAGGGAGGAGCACCGCTGGGGACTAAGGCAAAAGATAAATCCTGATGACATTGTCCAGTCCTTGGATAAACCATGCCTAAAGATTCCCTTCCCCTGGATTTCTGAGTTACATGAGCCCGTACATTTTCTATTTTGCTAAAGCCAATTTGAACTGAATTTTGTTACTTGGTTCCAAAAGAATTCTTAACTAATGCTCAGATTTTCATAGAATGAGATGAAATTTAAAATGCAGAAATTCACACACGCCAGCCCTGGTGGTTTAGTGACTAAGATTTGGCACTTTACTGCCACAGCCCAGGTTCATTTCCTCTTCAGAAAACCACGTCACCCACCTGTTGGTTGCCATACTGTGGCAGCTGCATGTTGCTATGATGCAGAAAGCTATGCCACCACTATTTCAAATACTAGCAGGGTCACTTGTGGTAGACAGGTTTCAATGGAGCTTTCAGATTAAGACAGACTAGGAGGAAGGACCTGGCCACCCACTTCCAAAAACATTGGCCATGAAACCCTGTGACTAGAGCTGGAGCATTCTGATACAGCAGAGGAAGATGAGAAGATGGCACCAAAAAACTGGGCAGGGTTCTACTCTGCTGTACACAGGGTTGCTAGGAGTCAGAATCGAATTCACACACACATACACATCATATGCCTATAATTTCAAGGTACTCACAGATGAATGAAGCCCATCATGGACCCATTGATCTATAATCTGTTGCATAAGGATACTTAGATTTATGAGAACATGAGATAGTAATCAGAAATAAGAAGTCATGTAACTTAAGAACACATTTTCCCCTCATAAGTCCTACTCCAGATGATAAAGCCTATAAAGAAGCAGGTTATGTGGATGGCGATTCCTCAGAGAATGCCATCAGGGGGCATGGCATCAGCTATATGCTATGAGCCTCAGACATCCACGGTTCTCACACCAAAAGCACTACACTAAGTAACCATTCAAGGTGCTCTGTCTCAGGACCATGCTTCATATCATGTATTTTGTTCAAAGTAGGAAATTAAAAACCAACTTATTAGTGGTTTCCCCCAAAAGACTTCTTAGCCTCCCATTAATTTAGTCTCTGATGACTGCATAAGGCATCTATTTCTTTGTCCTAATGGAATATATTATTATATATAACTATACACCATAAGAGTATCTATCAAAAGGACATAAGGAATAGCCTAATAAGCCACCAAAGTAGGGCAGTCAGTATACTAATAGGTTCTATAGAGCAGACTTGGGAGAAGGTTTTTAATGGGACTCCAGCCCTCTAGAAATTAAATTCCAAATCTGAGATCGATTTCTAAGCATGGTCTATAAAGCCTGGGTGCCCCCAAAGAATATGGGTCAAGTTTAGGATCCTAACACCTGACTGTTAGAGCAGAAACAATAACTGAGCCCAGTCTGACCTTATTTTACAGACAGACAAGACAGTGGAGTAGTTGTTTTCCCCAAGACCATACAGTTAGTTTCTGACAGAGCTGAGATTACATCTCTCAAGCAGAAGTTATTCTAGAATTTGGGAATCAACATATTCTGAATGCTTCTGGAAAAATTAGTTGGAAGAATACAGTTTGCAACATTCTTTAAAAGAGTAGTCCAGAGACTCAACACAGAACTGAAAAGGTATCTGTGAGAGACAGATGATGCTAAGGGAGATGCGAAGATAACTGAACAATTTAATATGGAGGCAGCATAGTCAAGTGATTTAAGAGCCCAGATCCTGGCAGCCTGCCACATTTGAACCCTGGCTCCACCCTCTGCTAGTAACTTTAGTCATGTTAATTAACCTTTCTATGCCTCAGTTTCCTCATACGTAAAGTGGGTATAAAAAGTAGATTGACATCATAGGATCATTATAATCATTAAATTAATTAATATTTAAAGAGCCCTTGGAATGTTATCTGACTCAGACCTATGAGTGTTTGTGAAAAACCATGAGTATTTGTTTAATGAGTACTGCTTTGTCCCATTCTAGTCTTAGCCGAGTTCTAATGAGTTAACTTAAAAGGCCAGTTCTCAGACATAATCTCAGACTTCTCAAGTCTTCCTTAATTTATGAAATGGAGCTGGATGAAGAAAGTGAGAGAGGCTCATGTCCCTGTCGTGGCTAGATAAATTTCTTGAAAAGAACCAGAGATAAAACCCGAAAGCAACACATTAAATCAAGAACCTGAGCAACTTTATGGAAATACTTGCTGCCAGGCTTGGGGACACAAAGGCCTGAAGGAATATAAGGTGACTTTCTTCACATTGTGCACGGAATCTGCTCTGCTTTGATTCAAGCTTCTCTGGGGGAAGAAAGAGGTTTTTTTTTTTTGAAAATTATGAAAAGGCACTGCAATCAGTCTTCCATTATCACAAGGATAAAATATCAATTTTTGTCAGGATAAAATGAAGCACAGATTGGCCCTGATAGGGAAAATTAAATTTCTGGCCTCCACTTGATTTGATATTTATCACTCCTTTACCTCAGAAATTTTCTGTCACAAAACATTAAAAAAAATCTATTCATCACACACCAAACAAACTTAAAGGCTCTTAGAAAGCAGAACTGACAAATAACAGGTGTGACTGAGAGAAAATCAAAGGGTTGAGTGAGGAAAAGGGATAAAGAAAAAAAATCAGAAATATTGATAATCTTAGGCAGCTCTGCAATGAGAAGAATGGGTGCAGAAAGAGACCAAAAGCATGAGTTTCACATATGAGAGGCAAAAATTCATCACCCACTCTCCAAAACAGGGCTACCCAAATGGTCCACTCCAATTCACCCGTGCAGACAGTTGCTGGGACAACAGCATCCCTCCTTCTTGGGTAGCTGAGACACAGAGATCTACAGCAAATAGCCAAGTGCCCATCGTATCCTCCTTGTCAGCTTTCCCCTCTCAAGATTTTGGGATCAGAAGGATTCAGGGAACTCAAAATTAGTTCCTCAAAATGAACTCCTCTGTAAAAAGTTCAGACCATTACATGTCAACTTGAATAGCTCAAATGAAACTCTTCTGTCTGATGTAGGAGATCAAAATTAGGCTATTCATTCTAATTAATCAATTTTTTTCTTAATTTTCCATCCATATGGACATTGATGTGGCTCTCGCTTCAGGTATGATCACTTGTCTGTTGTAGAAATGGGACTTTTCTTTCCTTCACTTAGAAGGGCAGTTCTTGAAGTGTAAATAAATCAATGATATATATGTATATATATCAGTGACATATAAATCAATGAGGCTACTTCAGGTTGTCTAAACACTAGTGCTAGAAGTAATAATCATAAGAGCATGAAAGGTGCACTGTCCTGAGTTAGGACAAGATCTGATATCTAGTTAATGTGCTATCAGTCAATTCCATTTAAATGAAGATCCTACTATGTTGTAGGAAGGTGCTCTGCTAAGTCACTTAAAGAATAAAAAAGGTGATTGACAAACAGTCTCTGTCTTTAAGGAGACGATAAATATCAGAGCTGAGAAGCTAGAGATACACATTACCATAAATTTTATTTTACAGAAGTTGTATATAAAAGCACGAAGTAAATAATCTGGGATTTCAAGTAGCGGGCAGGAATCAGTAAAGAGTCCTTGGGAGAAAAGATACATTCTAATACAAAATCAGTAGAAAAACATACCAGTCGAGGAGGGGTCAAAGTCAATGACAGATGCATTAAAATTCCAGATTATAACACTACATGTGGTGCAAGCAGGCCAAAAGCCAATAGGACATCAGAATGGTTGAAGTTTCTAGAATCACCCCACCTAGGCCCAAATGCTTACTAACTCCATGACCACTGACAAATTACTTAAATTATAATAATAGCACCTATTTCATAAGGTTGTTAAAATCACTTCACACAATGCTTGGCCCCGAGTAATCACTCATGAATGTTAACTATTATTAATAGCTGCTTTAGCCGTGATTAAGATATGTAGAGTTGGGTCCTGTACTGTGGAGGACCTTGAATTTCAGACCGTATGTAATTTTGTCAATGAAAGAAAGCCAATGACGGTGTTTGAAGAGGAGAAGGGTCATTTCAGAATATGTAAATTATAACTGGAGAGAACAGAGACTGTAGGTGTGGAGATCATGGGTTAAGATATTGCAAAGGTTCAGAGGAGAGGTAAGAAACTCCACACTAAAGTAGAGGTGGCACGAATAGAAAAGGAGGATGTTTACTTGAAAGGAATCATAGGTAGGACATACAGCCTGGGCACTGATTACAGAGTTAGAGGAAGGAAGAACCAACTCTGATTACAGAATTTGGGACCTGAATAGTGTGGATAATGGCGGTATCATGAAGGGCAATTAAGGAATGAGTATGAGGACCTAATTAGGGAGCAGGGGGAAGGTTATCGATTTGGTTTTCCCAGGCTAGCTTTGAGATACCTACAGGAACCAGTGAGAGCTCTCCAGCAGGCATTTGCAAATAAAAGTGAAGTCAGGGCTTAGGTTAGTGAATTTGAGAGCCATCTACATACAGGTCTATGGCTGAAACTGAGAGAACATATAATATAGCTGAGGGGTAAAACACAGAGAGAGAAAAAATGGGTGAAGACTATTCTCTGGGGAGTCCACAATTAGGAAATGGGAAGGGGAATAGAAAAAGAATGAGCATAATCCTGCCCTAGAAGTCAAGGGAAGAGAGGGCTTCAAGAAGGTGAGGGAATGCTCGCCTGTACCAAAGGGTCATGAAGAATTCAAAGAGGACAAAGATTAAGATGCTGCTGGATTTAGCAATTAGGATGTCTAGAGGGAATTTTTTATTATTTTGATAATTTTTTTAAAAAAGTGGAAAGTTAAAAAAAATATTAAAACAAACACCTACATACCCACCATTGAGTAGAATGGTTAGATAAGAGTCATATGTCAAGAGTTTAAGGAGTGAGCATGAATTAGGAAATGAAGGTATGAAGTGTAAACAAATTCTTGCTTCATGAAAAGATTCAGAGTGGAGGGTTTTAGGCTGGGAAGATGGCAGTGTAGGAAAACTCTGAACTCACCTCCTCCATGGACACAACCAATTTACAACTACCCTTGGAACAATTACCCCTGAGAGAGAACTGGAAACTGGATAAAAAGAACCCCCACAACAAGAGACAGCATTAACTGAGGTAAAAAAGGCAGAAATACCTTTCTGGAGAGGAAAAAGCCACATTCTAGCCATAGTGCTTCACAGCCATGAGCAACCTTAAGGTATGAAGTTTTCCCTGGAGGAGTGGGGATCTGAGCGGGAGAGCTTTGCCACAATAAGCAGCTTCTGAACACAGCACAGCTGAGAAGAGTGTCATAATATCTGGCTTTGCTGGCTATTAAATACATCGGGGAATACTCTCAGAAAAGCTATCAAACATAAGAGAAAGAAAAGCCTTCTCTTAAAGAGCCCACGCACGAACACCTGTTCCAGAAAGCAACACAAAATCACCAGAAGGAAAGATGCACAGTTATTTGATGAAAAAGACTCACCTGATAGGCTCTGGGTACATCTCAGAGAGGCAGGAGGTGGCTGGGACCACCTCTCCAGGGACTGAGATATTGGAAGCAGCCATTATTGTGACCTAGTACAGGCATGCTGACACAGACACTGGCAGACACCATTGGACTTCTTCCCCCTGCCTGTTAGCACAGGGGTTTGCCCCACCTGCTAGAGCAACAATTTAATCCAGCTTTGCCAGGATAGGAAACCCGCCCTAGGGACTGACCCCACCCACCAGTGAGCCCTCAGGCAACTTGTGGGCCCACATAGGTGGGATGTGTGGAACCTCTGCAGCGGGGTGAGGAGGTCCACATTGGTGCAGCAGGGCATGTACCAAGGGTAGGCCTGAGTTGATGGAATGAGTGGGGCCTCTGCAGTAGAGCAAGTGGGTCTGTTTCAGTGGGGCAAAGCATGTGTGCCTATAGAACTGCATTGATGGGGTGTGTGGGCCTGCAGGTGGTAGGGATTGTCAGCTGCAGAAGACTTGTGCTTCACAAACAGCCACACAAGGGACCTACCCCACTTTCCAACACCTGAAACAATTGTGTTCTGCCGTGCCTGGGGCCGGCCCCACTCAGCCGCACTCCTGAAAGAGCTGATGACAGCCTTGCAGGCTGGAGGCTGACAGCAATTGGGAGATCCTGAGCCTATCAACCACCCATGCGGGGGCCCACTCACTTAACAACAAAACAACAGCAGGTATGTGCTATGAGACCTTGTAGCCAGCTGTGCTGGGGCTCTCCCCACCCAATAAAGTGACTAAAGGGAGCATAGCAGCCGCACATAGCTGAGCCTTATGACCAGCTGCCCAGGGGGACAGCCTAGCCTCCCCATGCACCTACGGTAAGAGCAACTCCACCACAACAGAAAGACACATGTAGCCCACACAGGGGACACTCCTGGAACATTTGGGACTGGTGACAAGAGGGAAGCACATTGCTGGGCCTCATAAGGCATCTCCTACATAAGTCCACTTCTCCAAGTTCGGGAGACATAGCTGATCTACCTAATACATATATATAAGCACAGAGAAATAGACAACATGAGGAGACAAAGGAATATGTTGCAAATAAGGGAACAGGACAAATCCTCAGAAAAAGAACTAAATGAAACAAGATAAACAATTTACATGATAAAGAGTACAAACTAATAGTCATAATGATGCTCACTGATCTTGGGAGAAGAATAGATGAACACAGTGAGAACTTCAACAAAGAATTGGAAAATATAAAAAAAGAACCAATCAGAATTGAAGAATACAATAATGGAAATGAAAAATTCACTAGAGGGAATCAATAGCAGAGTAGATGATAGAGAAGAACAGATCAGCAAGCTGGACAAAAGTCTAGGGGAAATCGCCCAAGCTGAAAAGAAAAAAGAATTAAATAGAATGAAAACAGCCTAACGGACGTCCAGGACAAAATCAAGCATAGTAACAACCATATTATAGGTGTCCCATAAGGAGAAGAGAGAAACAAAGGGGCAGAGAATCCATTTGAAGAAATAACAGCTGAAAACTTTCCTAACTTAAGGAAGGAAACAGACTTGCAGGTATAGAAAGCACAGAGAGCACGAAACAAGGTGAACCCAAAGAGGCCCACACCCAGACACATTATAATTAAAATGTCAAGAACTACGGGCCAGCACCATGGCTTAGCAGTTAAGTGCGCACGCTCTGCTACTGGCGGCCCAGGTTTGGATCTGGGCGCACACCAACGCACCACTTGTCCGGCCATGCTGAGGCGGCGTCCCACATACAGCAACTAAAAGGATGTGCAACTATGACGTACAACTATCTACTGGGGCTTTGGGGAGAAAAGAGGGGAAAAAAAAAAAGGAGGAGGATTGGCAATAGATGTTAGCTCAGGGCTGGTCTTCCTCAGCAAAAAAAGAGACGAGGATTGGCATGGATGTTTGCTCAGGGCTGATCTTCCTCACAAAAATTAAATAAATAAGTAAAATGTCAAGAACTAAAGACAAAGAGAGAATGCTAAAAGCTGCAAGAGAAAGGTAACAAGTTACATACAAAGGAAAAACCATAAGCGTATCAGCTGACTTCTCAGCAGAAAACTTACAGGCTGGAAGGGAGAGTCACAATATATTCAAAGTGCCAAAAGGAAAAAACCTACAGCCAAGAATACCGTACTCAGCAAGGTTATCATTCAGAATGGAAGGAGAGAGAAAGTTTCCCAGAGAAGCAAAAACAAAAGTTTATGACTAATAAACTGGTCTTACAAGAAATGTTAAAGGGACTTATTTAAGTGGAACAGAAAAGACCGCAAATAGGAATGAGAAAATTATCAAAACATAGCGGTCCACATCGAGGCCTAGTAGTTAAGTTTGGTACGCTCCACTTCAGTAGCCCAGGTTTGGTTCCCAGGGGAGGACCCACACTACTCATCAACGGTCATGCTGTGGTGGCAACCCACATACATAATAGAGGAAGATTGGCACAGAAGTTAGCTCAGGGTGAATCTTCCTCAAGCAAAAAGAGGAAGATTGGAAACATATGTTAGCTCAGGGTGAATCTTCCTCAGCAATAAATAAATAAGTAAATAAAATCACTGGTAAAGGCAAATATACAATAAAAGTAGCAGATAACCACCTATGAAGTAATATGAAGGTCAAAAGACAAAAGTATTAAAATTATCTATTTCTATTTTAAAAGGTTAATGGACACAGACACAAAAATGAGGTTAAATAGGATAAAAAATATAAAATGTGGAGGGAAGGGAGCAAAAGAGTAGGGCTTTTAGCAAGAAATCAAACTCAAGAGACCATCAACTTAAAATAGATTGCTATTTACACAGGTTATTATTTATAAACTTCATAGTAATCACAAACCAAAAACCTATAATAAATACACAAAAAATTAAGAGAAGGAAACCCAAACATAAAACCAAAGAAATCCATCAAACCACAAGGGAAGAGAGCAAGAGAAAAAGAAAGGAACAGAGAAGAACTACTAAAACACCCAGAAAAAAGTAACAAAATGGCAATAAGTACACACTTTTCAATAGCTACTTTAAATGTCAATGGATTAATTGCTCCAATCAAAAGACATAGGGTGGCTAATTGGATGAAAAAACAAGACCCATATATACACTGCATATATAGAGACACACTTCAGACCTAAAGCCACTCAAACTGAAAGTGAAGGGATGAAAGAAGATACTCCATGCAACGACAATGAAAAGAAAACTGGGGTAGCAATGCTTATATCAGACAAATTAGACTTTAAAACAAAAACTGTAACAAGAGATAAAGAAGAGCACTACAGGGCCTGCCCAGTGGCTTAGCAGTTAAGTGCATGTGCTCCGCTACTGGCGGCCCGGGTTCGGATCCTGGGTGCGCACCGACGCACCGCTTCTCCGGTCATGCTGAGGCTGCGTCCCACATACAGCAACTAGAAGGATGTGCAACTATGACATACAACTATCTACTGGGGCTTTGGGGAAGAAAAAAAGGAGAAGGATTGGCAATAGATGTTAGCTCAGAGCTGGTCTTCCTCAGCAAAAAGAGGAGGATTAGCACGGATGTTAGCTCAGGGCTGACCTCCCTCACAAAAAAAAAAAAAAAAGAAGAGCACTACATAATGATAAAGGGAACAATTGAACAAGAGGATATAACACTTATAAATATCTATGCACCCAACAAAGAGCACCTACATATATAAAGCAATTAGTAACAGACATAAAAGGAGAAATAGACAGTAACACAATAATAGTAGGGGACTTTAACATTCCACTTACATCAATGGATAGATCATCCATACAGAAGATCAATAAGGAAACATTGGCCTTAAATGACACATCAGACCAGATGGACTTAGTAGATATACATAGAATATTCCATCCAAAGACCAAATAATACACATTCTTTTCAAATGCACATGGAGCATTTTCCAGGATAGATCACATCTTAGGCCACAAAACAAGTCTCAATAAATTAAAGAAGACTGAAATAACACCAAGCATCTTTTCTGACCACAACACTATGAAACTAGAAATCAACTATATGAAGAAAATCAAGAAAGCCACAAATATGTGGAGATTAAACAAAATGCTACTAAACAACTATTGAGTCAATGAAGAAATCAAAGGAGAAATCAAAAAATATCTGGAGATAAATGAAAATGAAAATACAACATGCCAAAAATGGGATACGGCAAAAGTGGTACTAAGAGGGAAGTTTATAGCAATACAGGCCTATCTCAACAAACAAGAAAAATCTCAAATAAACAATCTAACAGTGCACCTAAAGGAACTAGAAAAAGAAGAACAAACAAAGCCCCAAATAAGTAGAAGGAAGGAAATAATAAAAATCATAGCAGAAATAAATGAAATAGAGACAAAAAAAAAATAGAAAAAAATCAGTGAAACTAAGAGCTGGGTCTTTGAAAAGATGAACAAAATTGACAAACCCTTAGCTAAACTCACCAAGAAAAAAAGAGAGATGGCTCAAATAACTAAAATCAGAAACAAAAGAGGAGAAATTACAACAGATACCTCAGAAATACAAAAGATTATAAGAGAATACTATGAAAAGCTATACTCCAACAAATTGGATAATCTAAAAGAAAAGGACAAATTGTTAGAATCATACAACCCTCCAAAACTGAATCAAGAAGAAATAGAGAATTTGAATAGACCAATCACCAGTAAGGAGATGAAAACAGTAATCAAAAGCCTCCCCCAAAATGAAACTCAATTCTACCAAACATTCAAAGAACAATTAATATCTATCCTTCTCAAATTCTTCCAAAAATTTGAAGAGAAGGGGAAGCACCCTAACTTGTTCTACAAGGCCATCATTACCCTGATACCAAAACCAGACAAGGACAACACAAAAAAAGAAAATGACACACCAATATCACTGATGAACATCAAAGCAAAAATCCTCAGCAAAATACTGGTAAATCGAATAGAACAATACATTAAAAAAATGATACACCATGATCAAGTGGGATTGATTCCAGGGATAGTTCAACATCCACATATCAATCAACAAGATACAGCGCATTAACAAAATGAAGAATAAAAAATCACATGATCATCTCAATAGATGCAGAGACAGCATTCGACAAGATATAGCATCCATTTATGAAAAAAACTCTGAATAAAATGGGTATAGAAGAAAAGTACCTCAATATAATAAAGGCCATATATGACAAACTCACAGCTAATATCATTGGAAACAGAGGAAAACTGAAAGCTATCCCTTTAAGAACAGGAACCAAACAAGGTTGTACACTTTTGCCACTCTTATTTAATATAGTATTAGAAGTCTTAGCCAGAGCAATCAGGCAAGAAAAGGAAATAAAAGAGATCCAAATTGGAAAGGAAGAAGTAAAACTGTCAGCATTTGCAGATGATATGATTTTATATATAGAAAACCCTAAAGAATCCATATAAAAACTATTAGAAACAATAAGTGAACACAGTAAAGCTGCAGGATACAAAATCAACATACAAAAATCAGTCACATTTTTATACACTAACAATGAAGTCGCAGAAAGAGAAATTAAGAATATAATCCCATCGACAATTGCAACAAAAAGAATAAAATATCTAGGAATAAATTTAACCAAAGAGGTGAAAGACTTGTACATTGCAAAGTGTAAAACACTGTTGAAAGAAATTGAAGAAGACACAAAGAAATGGAAAGATATTCCATGCTCTTGGATTGGAAGAATTAACATAGTTAACATGTCCATGCTTCCTAAAGCAATCTACAGATTCAGTGCAATCCCTATCAAAGTTCCAACAACATTTTTCACAGAAATAGAACAAAGAATCCTAAAATTTATATGGAACAACAAAAGATTCCAATTAGCTAAAGGAATCCTGAGAAAAAAGAACAAAGCTGGAGATATCACACTCCTTGTTTTCCAAATATACTGCAAAGCTACAGTAATCAAAACAGCATGGTATTGGCACAAAAACAGACACACAGATCAATGGAACAGAATTGAAAGCCCAGAAATAAACTCACACATCTTAGACTGCTAATTTTCAACAAGGGAGCCAAGAGCATAATACAGAGAAAGCAAAGACTCTTCAATAAATGGTTTGGGGAAAACTAGACAGCCAAATGCAAAAGAATGAAAGTAGACCACTATCTTACACAATACACAAAAATGAACTCAAAATGGATTAAAGACTTGAATGTAAGACCTGAAAACATAAAAATTCTAAAAGAAAATATAGGCAGTACACTCTTCCACATTGGTCTTAGCAGCTTATTTTCAAATACCATGTCTGACCAGGCAAGGGAAACAAAAGAAAAAATAAACAAATGGGATTACATCAAACTAAAAATCTTCTGCACAGCAAAGGAAACCATCAACAAAATGAAAAGACGACCTAACAATTGGGAGAAGATATTTGCAAACATACATCTGATAAGGGGATAATAACCAAAATATATAAAGAACTCATACATCTCAACAACAAAAAAACAAACAACCCAATTAAAAAATGGGCAAAAGATCTGAACAGACATTTTTCCAAAGAAGGTATACAGATGGCCAGCAGGCACACGAAAAGCTGTTGAACATCACTAATTATTAGGGAAAAGCAAATCAAAATTACAGTGAGATATCACCTCACACCCATCAGAATGTCTATAATTAACAAGACAAGAAATAACAAGTGTTGGAGAGTATGTGGAGAAAAGGGAACTCTCATACACTGCTGGTGGGAATGTAAACTGGTGCAGCCGCTATGAAAAACAGTATGGAGATTCCTCAAAAAATTAAGAATAGAACTACCATATGGTCCAGCTAGTTCACTGCTAGGTATTTATCCAAAGAAAATGAAAACACTAATGCATAAAGATATATGCACTCCTATTTTCATTGCAGCATTATTCACAATAGCCAAGTCTTGGAAACAACCTGTGTGCCCATCAAGGAACAAACGGATAAAGAAGATGTGGTATATATACACAATGGAATACTACTCAGCTATAAAAATAGATGAAATCTTGCCATTTGCAACATAACACGGATGGACCTTGAGGGTATTATGCTAAGTGAAATAAGTCAGAAGGAGAAAGTCAAATACCATATGATCCCACTCATAAATAGACCATAAAAAGAACAACAACAAACAAACACATAGATACAGAGACTGGATTGGTGGTTACCAGTGGGGAAGGGAGGAACGAGGAGGGTGAAAGAGGTGACAGGGGACATGTGTATGGTGATGGATGGTAATTAGTCTTTGGGTGGTGAACATGTTGTAGTCTACACAGAATTCAAAATATAATGATGTACACCTGAAATTTATATAATGTCATAAACCAATGTTACCTCAATAAAGGCAAAGAAAAGATTCGGAATGGAAATGTGAGGGGAAGCACAAAAAAGAGAATATTGTTCTAGAAGAAAGAAGTATGTAGTAAGTTAAAAGGAAGAAAGTCCCACTGGAGAAGGAGATATTAGAAAAGGAGGAAAGACAAATTGATGAATACATCAAAAAGGAAATGGTAGAAGAGAGGATTGAGCCCAGAAAGGTAAGCTGGACTTTGCAACCAAAAGGTCCCTTATCATTCCATATGGGAACAAAAGCTTAGATGGAGAGTAGAAATGAAGAGTAAATTTGAAAAATAGGGAAGAGAAGGTAAAGAAGTTCGGGTGGAATAGTTTTAATTTTGAGGGAAACAACAAATATCAATATTTGAGTTATTAAGCACAAGCCCACTCCACTCTTATGCCAGTTCTATAATTCTCTGTACGGTATGCCCAGAAAACAATCATTCAGCCCTGACTTAATTACCCCAGGGGACACAGAACTCATTACTGCATAAATGAGTTAATTCCATTTTTGTACTGCTCAAATTGGAAAGAAATTCTTCTCTATCCTGGGTTGAAATCTGTTTTCCTATAACTACTACACCTCAATCCTGCACCTGCCCTCTGGGACCAGAGGGATTTAGGTAAATCCCTGTTTTACATGACTCTCTAACAAATATCTGAAGATAGCAATTACACCCAACTGAGTTGCTTGGTTCTAGCTAAAATATTCCCTGAGTTCTCAAATGTTTTCTCACCCATGAATAAGCTCTACATTGATAGTCTCACAGTTTCTGCACAGAAAACAGGAAATGCGTTTATCCTCAGGGAATATGGGAGTAGAAATAGGTTATAGGACTCAAGAAAAATGAAGAGTACTTGGGTCAGTTGGGGTGGATGGTGCTGTGTGATGTTGGAAAATTGAAGCACTCAGCTGGGACTCAGCTGCCTCAAATGTAAAGTAAGAATCAATATCACCTTACTTCTCCATCATGCTCCAAGAAGAGGCTGCAAAACGAAATGCCAGAGATATCGACAAAAAGAGCACCTCCCCATTTACCATTGGGTAAGGTAAGCCCCAACTCTTGCTCCAAATGAAAGCCCTGGTCATGGGAACTGTAGCCCTGCCTTCTCACATCCTCCCAGTGCAACTCGTAGAGTAAAAAGTCTCTGCAGATCATCTGTGCTGAGTCTATCTGATTCACTCTCAGAGATAACTTGGGCTCGGCTTCTAAGTTCCACGTACATTCTAGCCTAGAGCGAGCAAGCTGCCTTTTTATTGCTCCTCACCTTCAGAAAAACAAAGGCTACCCTTATTGTTCCTGAAGACACAGAGCCAAGGTTTGGGCATTAATTGATCTTCCTGGAAGGCATGTGACTCCCTGAACTACTTTTTTTTTTCCTTTTCCCTATTATCTAACTAAGAAAACTATACATAATCTATCTTCCTAGATATAAATCTACAAGGCTGTTCGCAAGTTGTTCTATCCAAGCCCCTCTCTGCGTTAACCCCCAAAATTTCTAATTTAACCTCTTTGGTTTAATTCTCAATCAGTCTCTGTATTTCTCACTTCCATTCCCTTTCCCCCTTCCCTGCCTCACCAAACGGCCTCTCCTTCTGCTGCCGTGCTTCTTGTCAATCCAGCTCTTGCTTATGATAAATTAGCATTTTTCAGCATCCACACTTAGATTTAAAAAATAGAATACACCTCTGTTGACTACATAAGGAACGCACACCAACTGCCCAGCCACCTGGGGGGGCTGTCCATCCAGGCTGGTGCTGAAGAGGAGATAGAAAAGCAGAGTGGTGGCTCTCATGAACGTTTCACTCAAGTCTGACAATCAGGATGTTTGAGAAGAAAGCAGCAGAAGCTGTGTTCTCTGCATAAACTCATGGGTGAGCTTTCAAAGCACAGAGAATCACGAACAAGGGAATCCTGCAAGAGATATCACTTTAGGAAAAGGACAGGCTCAGTGTTGATAGAAACAAAATCCTCACATCCTCCTTCACCTGCTATGCCCCCAGGCCACAGGAAGCAAAGATTTCAGTGTTTCAGTAGGGCTGATTTCCAGTTCCATTTTTAACAAATTAAAAAATTGTTTGGGAAATGCGAGTTATATATCTGCATGCATATACACTGTGTAGACACAAATACACACACATGCATGTATATTGGCTGGAAAATTTATCAAATTTGGCAAAGGCCTGGGGGAAGGCTGAAGCTGAGTTTGAATTTCTGACAATTTTTGTGAGCCGGTAGCTCTCAAAAGCGGATAGTATGATAATCTCACACATGGAATTTCTCTCTTCAAAGACTGAAGAAGTTAAAAATGATCAAAGTGCGTCACATTCCCAGACCAACCCTTGGCCGTGAGTGCCAGAAACATTTGACCACAAGGCTGCATATACTCATGAACTCTATTTATTCTAGTATGTCATACAGTATATGGCACTTTTCCCAAGATATTTGTATGTATACACACATTTTAAAAAATTATACATATATCTATGTAAACATAGACATGAGTATGCATTAGCATTCTATTGATGCTGTACCAAATTACCACAAACTTAGAGGATTAAAACAAAACCAATTTGTCTCACAGTTCCATAGGTTAGAAACCCAACATAGGTCTCATCAGGCAAAAGTAAGGTGTCATCTGTCCAGGGCTCTGATTTGGAGACTAAGGGGAAGAATCCACTCCCAAGCTTATTCAGGTTGTTGGCAGAATTCAGTTCCTTGCTGTTTTAGGGCCACGGTCCCCATTTCCTTGTTGGCTGTCATCTAGGAGCCTCCCTCAGCTTCCTTTCGTCATCTTCAAGGTCAGCAACAGTACATCAAGTTTTTTTCACTCTTCCAGTCTCTCTGACATCTTCTGCCACATCTCTTCTGCCTCCTTTTCCACCACACCTGATTCCACCACAGAAAGTTCTCTGTTTTTAAGAGCTCATGTGAATAGATTGGGCCCACCTTAATAATCCAGGATAATGTCCCTATTTTAAGATCTATAATAATTATATTTGTAGGTTTCTTTGCCATGTAAAGTAACCTAGTCACAGAATCAAGGGATTAGGGCAAGAACATCTTTGAGGGGCCATTATCTGGCCTACCACAGTGAATATATAATCAAAATTCCTTTCTACACTGAACTTCAACTGACATTTCAGGAATATTAGCTAATAATCCAGAACTATGCACATCACTTGAAGATGTCTCTCTCTTTGATATCATCTTTCACATTTTTAAATCCTCTTAACCTTATTTAGCCATTGGTTATCCTGATGACTTCCCCTCATCCACATTCAATTCCTGAAACATTACTGACAATGGCAAAGACCAAAGACCTGTGCTGCAATCTAATCAACATGAGTGGGTTGTGGCCATTGGTGTGTCTCATCCAGGAGGTTAAAAACTCATCTTTGTACCTCATCCGCTAACAAGAATCTAACTATCAACTATCTAATGCCTCAGAATCATCATATTGTCAATCAGACGACTATATTGGCCCTCCCCTGGGTTCTCCATATATTTTTCCAAATCACCAAATGAACCTCCTTCTTATTTATGTCTACCTGAACCACATCTTAGAGCAATTTTACCTTAACTCTCAGTCTACTTGGATGCCCCTCAGGGATCAGATTCTAGGATAAGGGCAGATTCTGTTGTTCCATGTGCCAAGTCTGGGCATATCCCCTGCTCAAGCCTATGGAACTCAAGACAGCCATGCTGTTTAGTGTCTGCCTCTATGAGGAAGTTAAGCACAGATCATCTGCCTCATTAATATCCTCCACAGAGCCCCCCTCTCTGGAATTAAAGTATCATTCTGTGATATAATCAGTACACTCTGTCTAGAACCATGAATGAAATAAAAAAGCAGCTGCTTTGTCAAGGCTGCATCAAGTTTATCATAACAACTACCACTACTGTAGTTTTTCCTTGCCCAACACAACTGCATGGTCTGGTTCTCATGTGACTGTCATCTCTCAGGTGTGTGTTGGGACACCTGGTTGCTTGTTTCTAATTTTGTTTCCATACTGCCCTAAAAATCTAGACTCGGTTGTTGGATATTCTCTTTATCAAATCTTTTCTCTGTGGCTGTTTATGTATTTTTCCCTCAAAATATAATTCTAGTGACTTTCATCTGGATGATACGTCTTGTAGTTTCCAAGATAAACCTCTCTTGTACCTGCATTTCTCTGCCATTTCATTATTTCCCTTATCACCGATTTTATCATAAAACCACATATACTGGAAAATAATTGGCAAAGCTTTCTAAATGTGAAGAAATCAGAATGACGTTTATTTCATTCTCCTGGCAAGGAAGGGCCTTCCTCTTTGGAATCATGACGGGTTTCGCTAATGTTCTCCATAGTCCTCACTTTTCCTTTCATTAGTAAATGAAGCTTGACCTAGAGCTGACCTTGGTGGCAGCCCATTAGATACATCCTCACATTTAAGAACAGTGCTTTGTATTGATGGTCTTTGTTTATAGGCTTGCAACCAGATTGAAGCTGTAAGACTGTCCTGATCATGGCCAATTTAATTTCACAAAGAGTTTTGTGAAACTCTGTCTTATTCTTTTCCTGGCAACAGCCTGAGTATTTTCAAATAGCCCACTGCCAAACCAACTGATTTCTCTCACTCAGCTCTTCTGCAAAGTATGGTGGAAAAGCTACAATGCATGACATATTGTTGGACCAAGGAGCAATAATTGAAAAATCCCATCTGACCCTTTTGGGTCAATCATTTCTGCATCTCCCTGAGCTTCTTTCAACTGGCAATACTGCAACAGATGCTTCATAAAAAGAATGACATACTCCCCAAGAGGAAAATTTTAACATCTATTCTTTTATAATTAAAACAGAAACTTTGCATTTTTTTCTGACATTTATAGAACAGAGTTCAATGCATGATCTTCTTATGACTACTAAGCCATTTTCTGTTCAACATAAGAGGTTTGTCTTAGCCTGAGGTCTAGAAAATAGAGATGGGTAAGAATTAAAGTTCTTTTCATAAAGAAATATGTGAAGCAAGGAGAATATTGCATTACCATTGTGTTAGTCTGCTTGGGCTGCCGTAACAAAATACCAAAAATTGGGTGGCTTAATCAACAGGCATTTACTATTCTGGAGGCTAGAAGTCCCTGATTAAGGTGCCTACAAATTCACTTGCTGGTGAGTGCTCTCCTCTCCTCGCTTGTAGGTGGTCACCCTCTTGCTGTGTTCACACATGGCCTTTCCTCTGTGCTCATGCAGAAAGAGAGAGAAAGATCGATCTTTGGCGTCTCTTCCTCTTCTTATAAGGGCACCAGTCCTATCAGATTTGATCCCCACCCTAATGACCTCACTTAACCTTAATTACCTCTCTGAAGGTCCTATCTCCAAATAGAGTCATATTGATGGTTAGGGCTTTAACATATGAATTTGGGTCAGACACAATTGAGTTCATAATAACCATGATGACTCTCAGCCTTCTACGAATATATAGAACAGGTCACTCAGCATGCAGGTTGTCTACAGACAAGCTGCAAAGAGAAACCATATGACCAAGTAGTCAAAGAAAGGAGGAATGGGGGATAATTTGTCTGACAATCTCCCTCCTGTCTCCTGTTTCCAGTTGCTAAGAGTTCACTTCATAGGGTATTAAACCCTCCTCTATGTCTTTGTTGCTTTAATGTCCTAAGATACCACAACACACACCTTCCTTGTGGGATTTGATCCAAGTCCATAAACGGCTGGAAAAATCGGAAACTCCAGGCTTACTGCTGGTTAGCCTAGCTGCTCAGGAGCAGCCTAAGAGAGGGCTTGGCCTTCCCAGAACAAATGACTGGTCAGCCCGCAGTGGCTGCAATGTTGTCCAGAAGGTGAGCAGCACCTCCCACAGGAAAAAGGCAGAATGTTTGAGGAGATCCATAAGTCCTGTGTCTGGTACAATGGAATTTACTTCTAACAGGAGTTAAAAACTCAAGGAACACCCTTCATGTGTGTTTTGTCAGAACTAGATAAACCAGAAAAAAGTGTGAAAATATTTTTGATGTCATCATTCATACAGAAATAAATGGTCTCACCTTGGAGAAAAGGCAGAAGGTGTAAAAAAAGGAAGAAGAATCCCAAGGCCATTTGTTCCCATTGGAAGTAAATTTTGAAATATATTTATATCTGACCCTTTGGGATATAAACTTAAAAAAAATCTAGAAACATTAAACTTTTAGAATTAAGACATCAGTTACTAAATTATTTGATAACAGGGTAGTAGGAAGTTAACCTTCTTTCCTCTAATGATCAAACATCTGCTCTTGTAGCACCTTGGCAAAAGAAAAACACTATTAAAAGTCCTCAGTGATGATCATCATAAGATAAACCCATCCCTTGTCAGCCCTTTAAAAACGGTCAAGTGTAATCCTCAGTATCCACATGTGATCAGATTTACAGATGCCACATGAACTGAGGGATGAAAGCTGGACCATACAAAGGCAAGATTTACAGCATCATGTGTGTCAGGTGTGACCTTCAACCTTCAATGGTACAATTGGTACCAGAGTACCACTGGTACTCTATCAGTGATAGAAGAAAACCCAGCTTCCTCTACACATGGGCTTCCAACATAAATTTCCTGGATAGCAGACCTGCCATAATCATGCAGAATATGCTTAACTCAGATAAGTCAAATATCAGACTGGCTTTCCCTTGTCTCAATTCTGGTCTCTATATAAAAATTATTCACTGGATATCACTTATATGCACCTGTTTATTTTTTCTTTGAAATGTTCTGCTGAAAACTTTCCCATGGATCCACATATTTTTTCCATCACAACATAGCCCACCAGGATCTAGACATTTTCATAGAGAAGTTGCCAGGGTATAAATCCTCATATGAGCATTAACTAGAAGGTTTGGAATCTTCTTCTGAGGGTTGCCACTTGATACCCAATATCTTTTCCCAGACCTTTAACCTTGTCATGCTCTAGTTCTGTTAGCCATACTTCTGAGATCAACCAACTCAGCAGAGTGCCCTGTGGAACCCCTGGGGCCAAGGCCGGTCATGTTCTCTTTATTCTATGGCTGTAAGACCACACTATTACTATCAACCTTCACCTAACTTATTGCAGGTGCATGCTAGGGACCAGGCAGTGGTCAGCACTAACTTACTACTACCGTTAGAGAGAAACAGCCCAGATACATGGCACAGCACGAGTGGGCCAGGAACGTTGTCTTCACACAGAGATGACATCCTATAAGCACATGCTCACTTCATATTACTTTCATATTGATATCCTCTGTTTCAGTGCTACGTGGGCTCATCACCTCTCTTTGATTTATCAAACGACCACTCAGGACCTTCGATGTAAGCTTGGCAGGCAGCAAGTGCAGTTGAAATATCATGGGCTTTAAAACCAAATGTGAGTCTGTCACTACTGACTGTGGCTCTTTGTGTGCTTCACGTCCCCCATGTCAAACTAAGAATAGCGACCTCGTAGCGTTGTCCTAAGAATCAAATGAGAAAGCGTGAAAACGCCTGGCACGCAGCAGGTACTCAGTCCTCAGTATTACTCACTCTTCCACATTTTCTTCTTCCCAGGCAAAACTCACAACTCCATCGTGCATATGTTTACATCTCCTGGTTGTGCTACTTTCCTGAAGCAGGGAAAGATGCTTGTCCCAGGTTTTGCACTGATAAAAAATAAAATATATATTTAGTACCTGCGTCAGGCTCTTTATGTTTGAAGCTGCTTGATCCTCACAACAACTCTATATGCTAGATTTCACTATTCTCATTTCATAGATGGGAAAATTTAAGCTCAGAGAGAACACGTGAGATGCCCAAGGAGTTGGAAATTAACCCTTCTCCTGCCTTCCAATCCAGAGCTCTTTCCCACAGACCACGCCTCCTCTACATCTCATCCACATCAGGACTTCCTTGCTGGGTTGACAGGTTCCACCTGGACTTCTCAGACGCAAGGAACATCAATCACAACTTGAGAAAGTACAACCTGAAAACCTCAGAACATATTCTGTTGACATGAGTGGAGACAGGTGCCATAGGATTCTGTACTTGCGTGTACCTTTGCTATTATAACTCGATCATGTGCTAACAATCTTTGTTCATTTATTCATTTATTCAAGAAGCATTTATTGAACTCCTGCTATATGCATATCAATTAACTGTAAAGGAATCAAAGAAGGAAATGCATACCCACTGCCATCTAAGAGTTAACAACTTACTTGACATGCTGACACATAAAGGCACAAAAAGTTAAACAACATAGGAATCAGGTAAAAAATTGCAAACATAAATACTGCCTCAAAACATATATAATAAAGTGTTAAATGAGAGCTACAGAGTGAAGCTCGTCAGCAGAGTTTCTCAATCTTGACACTATCAAAAATTTGGACGGTATAATTCACTGTTGTGGTGGGCTATCCTGTGCATTGTAGGATATTTAGCAGCATCCCTAGGGCTGCTATAACAAAAGGCCACAAACTGAGTGGCTTGAAGCAACAGAAATTTATTCTCTCACAGTTCTGAAGGCTAGAAGTCTGAAATCAAGGTATCAGCAGGCCATGTTCCCTCCAAAGGTTCTAGGGAAGAATCCTTCCTTGCCTCTTCCAGCTTCTGGTGGTCCCTGGCAATCTTTAGCACTCCTTGGCTTGTGGCAGCATAACTTCAATCTCTACTGCCATCTTCACATGGCTGTCTTTCCTTTGGGTCTGTGTCTCGGTGTCCAAATTTCCCTTTTCTTATAAGGACACCAGTCATTGGATTTAGGGTCCACCCTAATCCAGTGTGACCTCAGCTTAACTTGATTATGTCTGCAAAGATCCTATTTCCAAATAAGGTCACATTCACTGGTTCTAGATGAACATGAATTTTGGCAAACACTATTCAACTCAGCACACCTGTTCTTTATCCACTATATTGCCCCCACCACACACACAAGTTACAGCAATCAAAAATGTCTCCAGACATTGCCAAATGTCCGCTAGGGGGGGAATCATCACTTGTAGTTGAGAACCATCATTGTACAGAGATCAGAAAAGGGAAGAAATTAATGTGGGTTGAGTATTTAGTAAAGGCTTTAACAGACCAGGAAGGGGTCAAGGGGATCTGGTTTCTCTGACTTTTCAGAGCTATTCCTCCCTCTTGATTTTTCTTCTCTCTTCATTGTTATTTCTTCCCTCTTGTTTTTTTTATCCTTTTATTTTCTTATCTTGTCTGCCTCTCCTTTCCTCCATTTCCCCTCCTTTCTCCTATTCCCTGCCAGTACCTTCCTGTCCCCTTCCTTAAGGGGACTCTGTAGGCTAGCACCAGGAGGAAAGGTGCCATGGAAAGCATTGGATTCCAGCTGGTAGGTGAAAGCTAGGTAAGGGTGAATTGGAAAAGAAGGGGACACACAGGCTCCCTTCCCCTGTCACCTTGTGAAGAACGACTCTTACCCAGTCCTTTCTTCTTTAAGAGTTTTTTAAATTAATTCAGTGAGAAAAGAAGAAATGTAAAAGGAATTATGAAGTCTTGAAGAAAATTACTTTTTTTAAGGTTAAGTAGCATGACAATGGTAGCTGATAGAGCAAATTAAATTCTAACTGCACCAGTGATTTGATAGATATCATTTTGCTAAGTGTTACTGAGAAAATGCCTTCTTGGGGATATGAAACTCAAAATCAGAAAGAACACTTGTCAGTTGTGGCATCTGATTCAATTAGGTGAAATTCATTAATATAAAGAAGAAAAGGGTCAGGTGGAAAATTAAAATTTACAAAACAGACCCAGAGCATTTTTATAGAAAACATACACATGCAACATCTTTAAGAACTCATGTATTTATTTAATTTGGGGTCTAAAAGGAAGGAAAATATTTCACTTTCACATCAATGAGCAATCATAGCTGTAGCTTGAAATAGTTCATTTCTTATGACATTTGAGAAACATGCATAAACTATGCTTTGTCTCTGTGAACCCAACAAAGCTTGCCAGCAACTCACTCATCCCGGGAAAACACTCTCAGTCATTTAGACATGGCCCTGTTGTCATGGGTAGCAAAATCAAGGCAGGAATGACTTCAGTTACTCTGTGCCAATCTTGCACATCGAGAATTTTGAACAGCAAAGGCAACCACCAACTGGGACTTTCCAGTAACCATCTAGTTATCCTTAAAAATTTTAGTAAAATGGGTGCTGTGAAATGTTCTTTATGAAATATTTATCACCCATTTAGAAGATCACTCCTCCAAAGGCATTCATGCAGGGCCAGCTAAAAGAGTTTCAAAATCTTATTTTGCCTAGATGCAAGCCAGTCGGCCTCATTAGTGATCAATTACCAGCCAGGTCCACCCTAATAAGTCATTAATATATACCTCGCACTGTCAAATCCCGTAATTGGCCACCACATGTCCAATAAACCATCAGATGCTATTATTAATAAAGCCCTCAAAGCTCCACCAGGATCCATATTGTGTAAATGAGGCACCAAATGGGGTAATTTTTCATTGCCTTCCAACTTGGCCTACAATAGATCAACACAAACCAGCCAGTGTTCAGACCCAAAGGCAGAGTCTCGCTGTATGGCACATCGTTAGCATCGATTCTTAAAGCTTCTTGCGATAGCAGTGTTGTTTACACAAGTTTCTTCCTGTGGGCTAGTGAGCCACAACTAACTTAAAGAGGTCCATTTTTAAGGAGTTCTGCTTCCTCCTCTTCAACATGCAAGATTACCATGTTGCTATTCACTGGACCATAAAGGATGAGATCACATCCTGTATCAGTTAAGTGCTTTTTAAAAGGAGGTGCTATTCATGTCCAGCGAAAAAGGAAGGAAGGGTTGAAGAGAGAAAGTACAACAGGCAAAAAGCAACGAGAAGAGGGCCAAGGCCAAGAAGTAAGGATAGCAAATAACTTCCTCCCCTCAACCTATTGAGATCCCAGTTACCCTGATCCAGAGAATCTTCCAGGGTTGTTTCCACTATAGGATATCATTCATGCATGCATGCATTTATTTATTGATTTACCCATCCACTTATTCTGTCACCTGCCAAATATTTACTGAGCCAACCAATCATCAGGCTCCATGCCAGACCTTTTGATGGAAAAAGACTACTTTGAAAAATAGCCCTACATCTTTATTCTTTTAGAAATGGTTAGATCGCAGAAGCTGCTCTCCCTCTACCCGCCCGTCAGCTGCTACTCCAACTCATCCTTCAAGTTTCAGCTTAAATATCCCTTCCTCAGGAAAGCCTCCCTTGACTCTTTCCTCTCAGTCTTAAGTGCCATAGCATTCTGTACTTCTTTGCACATTTGCTATTATTTAAGTCATTATTTTCAATTTTTCTTTAACATCTGTATTCATTACTAAACTGTAAACTTCGGATGTGTTCACCACAGTAATCCTTGTGCCTAGCCCAGTGTCTGGCATGTAGCAGGTGTGAAATTAATTGTTGCTGATTGATTGACTATTGGTACCACAAACTGTTAAGAGGCAACCACTAATGGGATGGCTTGACAGCAGCAGTCTTCTGAAAGGGAGGAAAGAGTCAAGGCCTTTGACTAACAATTCTAGCTTTATTGTCCGTAATAAGTCTTCTCTGAGTGTTTCCTCCTCCTCCTCCTTCTCCTTCTTCTTCTTTCCCTCTCTCTCTCTCTCTCCCCCCCACCCTCTCTCTCTCTCTCTCTCTCTCTCACTTGTTTCCCTGCAGGTAAAATGAGAGCAGGGACATTGGAGATGGTCAACACACTGCTCCAGCAGGCAGGCCGGCACTGCGTAAAGGGCTTTGGACATGACATGTGTATTGTCTTCTCTGTTCACTGCTGCTCCCCAGAGCCTAAAATGGTGCCTGAGAAAGAAGAGGTGCTCAATTAATATGCTTTGAATAAATGGATGAATAGATTGATAAATAATTAATTGATCATGGAAAAGTCATCTCCCTCTATGCTCACTGATGGCATTATATGCCTGAGGAAAGAGAAAGAGTCAAGTATGAACTAAGGACTCTGAGCAGGGAACGGCAGATCAGGTTCCCTTCTGTGTTCTCCCATTAATCATTATCATTTCTGGCCATATTGGGGTCTGAAGTCCCATTACGAGCCTACAATTTAAATAGAATGGGCATCAATAGCAAACATTTAGGAATTTCTTATCATGCTGAGCAAAGAGCCTTACTTGCATTATCTGATTTCATAATCGAAACCACACATGGAGGTGTTGTTATTACCACTATTTTTGAATAGTGATAGAAGATCCTGAGGCTCAGAAAACGTAACAGACATGCCCCAGACCACACAGCATGCAAGTAGAAGATCTGTGCTTCCATCCACGTCCATCTGACCTCAGAGCCCTCACTCTTAGCCACTGGAATATGCTGCCTCCTTCTAGACCCAGAGTGTTATGACTACAGGGCCACCCAATATGGATGCACAGGCTGTACACTGCACAACACCAGGGCTCCATTCACCTCTGGATTTGTGCAACAAAGCAACAACACTCACACTTGAGATAATATGACCGCATGACACCGAGCTATCAGTTCGATCATCGGCAGAAGTTCAATACTCACCTTCCAAAGGAAGCTTTGAAAAGAGTGTTCCCACCACTGTCTCATCACATCAGTCCAGTGATCACTCAGCGTGACAATAACAGTGATTCTGAGGCCCGTGGTGCAATTCTGCTTTTTTGTCCAAATCACTCTGGCACAGGAGCCATGTCCCCCGCCCCATGCTATGCCCATCAATACACATTTACAATAGATTTCATTCAACTCCAATGGTCCTCTGGTTAATTTACAGGGTGCCAAACTGACCTTTCCAAATGTTTCCCACAGCACGGTGAGAGTGAGGAAAATTTACTGCCAGGAACCAAAAATATGCTACCTTGTGAAATATGGGTTTTTTCATGGCTTGATTTGAACTTCATATCAGAAACTGTGGAGCGGTTCAATGATTATTCACCATTTGAGGAAGGAAAAAGGCAGTTCGGAGGCCTTCAGGGCCCATATTTCATAGCCCTATCAGACGTTCACACAGGTGATTAGAAGCCCTGAAAGCAGCAGCAACTACAGGGCCTGCTGGTCACATTCTAGAGAAAGAGATGGATTTCTCTAAAAAGGAAGAAACTTAAGAACCCACAGGCACTGAAAAAGTTGGTGCAAATTTCCCCAGTGAATTCATTTAAGATAAAAAAGTTCTCCAACCTTCCCTTCCTCTTCTAATCTCCAATTCTTCCCATGAAAATTTCTCAAGGCCCTTTTAATCCATGCTTTTCTGAGCTCAGATACGACTTCGATGATATTTGAATTGGTCTACTCTACGATGAGGCATCTGCCCTGTGAGGACATGCAGAGCAAGAATAATTTCTGAGAAGACCAGGGTATCAGTTAGGGAGTTGGTAGGAAACAGCAAGAGAAACTGGAGGAATCAGCATGAGATGGTCCAGGATCCTGGAGTTAGCTGTGACCACCCCTAAGCCTGAAGGCACAAGGGGAGGGAGCCATCACTGGAACCTAGGGAGGGTACCGGTATAGAGAGGGGAGCCTGTCAGGAGTCCTTCAGAGGAGAGATGCAGCCAACCCACAGCCAAAGAGGGGGGTGGGAGGATAAATACTCTGATCTCACTCTCCTCCCTTTCTCCAATCTTTTGTGTAATCTCCCATTGGCCAAACCAAGCCAAAGCCACTCCCGCAAAGGACTCCATTGGTGTAGACCATAAAGATCGGCCTTCCAATTTGTAAAGTCATTCTTCAGGGTTAGAGAGTAGACAGAGGGTGTTGGAGGGGGTAACTTGAAAATGTCCAGCACACCAAAAACATTCGTAAAACCCACCTTTATCCTTGATGCCCAGTTCTCCCTCTAATTTAGTGAAGACCATTTGTCTGTGTGCACCAGTCTGATTGGTGTGCAGCAGTACACTAAATTAAGTTATACAGCATATTGCCAGTTTGAAGTGAGCTTTCTCCTTTGAATTCACAAAATGCTGCTCTCATGGTAAATCTAAAAATATTCTAATTACTTTGAGTATATCCTTCCTTGTCTACTATAATATAAACTCCTTGGAGGCAGAAAGGCATGATTTGTTAATAACCAACATAAATTGAGTACCTACTTACACCAGGTATCCTACACATTTGTTATTTCATTTAACCTTCATAACAAATGCATAGGCAAGGAAATCAAAGCTTATCAAATAAATCACAAAGTGACACAGCTAGTATGGGGCAGATCAGACATCTAAGTTCAGGTCCTTCTGACTCTGAAACTCGAGTTTTTAATCGCTATGTCACTCTGTCTCTTATTCATTTTTGAAATCTCTACAATGCTTAGTAAGGTATGTAATACACAGCAGGCTTCCATATGTTTGTTGGATGGATGGATGGATGGATGGCTATAGTCTAATGGAATAAAAACATGATTGTCAGTCTCCATTATGAACCCCTAGGTCAGATTCTCTTGACTTCCTTCATTAACTCATTTCACAATCAATTATCTGGCCCGCACTTTCTTAATCATTTCAAAAAGTAGAAGAGAAATAGGAAACATAGCTCTGGTTTCACACAGTATATAATATTTCTGAGAAAAGCTGTCCCAATATATACAAGTCAAGGAACATAATTAAGTTCATAATCAAACAACTATGAACAGTGTGTAGAGAATGACCAGAATTCAGCCGTTTCCCCAATGCTCACACCAAGAAAGGCTTAAACAATGCTCAAGAACACAGTGAGTGCTGGGCAGACAGAGCAGTGGCAGTAAAGCAAGGACGTTAGGGCCGGCCCCGTGGCTTGGCGGTTAAGTGTGTGTGCTCCGCTGCTGGCGGCCCGGGTTCGGATCCCGGGTGTGCACCAACGCACCGCTTCTCCAGCCATGCTGAGGCCACGTCCCACATACAGCAACTAGAAGGATGTGCACCTATGACCATACAACTATCTACTGGGGCTTTGGGGGAAAAAAAAAAAGAAAGGACGTTAGATTCCAGGATTGAGAACACAATTGAGAAAGGGCCCATTTTAAGGTACTGACTTTTATTAGCATGAGAAAAGCATGGAGGAGGGCACCAGCCCCTGCCTTTCACAAACCAGGCTTTCAATAAGTAATCACTGATTTTAACACCTGTGTTCATGAAAACATTCACATAAACTAAACAATATTTTATTCACACTGGAAGGGCTAGCTTTTTTGAGAAATTTTATGCTTAAGAAAATTCTAAAATGATGGCTCTCTTTAAAAAAAATAATAATAATTACTATCAATTTCCCTTCTTCCTGAAGGCAATGACTCAAGTGGCAAAATCACAAGTAAAAGCAAAGGACAAAGGAAATATCTGACCAGAATTCCATTAAGGTTCATGGCCCTCCTAAGTTTGGGGGATTTGATTGGTCTATGGGCTCGTAATTAACATTCTGATCCAACACGATTCCCTAGACTTCTGTAGGGTCTGAGGATGATACTCACCAAGAAAGAACACAAAACATAAATTCTACCATCTGGCAAGAGTAAAGGTATCCTAAGGACTTCCAGTTCTGAGAATAAACAGTAGGTGTACCTTTCTCTATTCTTCCCACTAAGTAGAACTAAAATCTCTGGTCATGATGTATAAAACAAACATAAGATGATTCCGAAAAAGGGAGAGAAGGTAGATCAGCTAAGGACCTCAGGACCTGAGGAACAACATAGAGGGAATTTCCCCAGGTTTTCTTTTTGCCTCCTGTTTCCCAAACTTGGAGCCAAACAAGTCAGCAACCCAGAAACCCAACAGGGACAGATGAAAAAGCCCCAACAAAAGTCTGCTTTGTCTAGTCAAAGGATCAGGAAAAGGGCAGTCTAGCAAGTCAGAAAATATTTAGATAATAACCACTCTACTCCAGCCAAACACCACAGAAAACACTGAGGCCCTACGCACACCAGCAAATGCCAAGTGGGGAGACTAGACTTCCACTCTGGACAGGCCCTGATGAGACACCCCAAACCCCCATTCCTTCTACCCCTCAGTGATGTCAGACAAGGCCAGGTAGGCAACCTGTAGTGTCAGGGAGACCAAATGGGGGGACTGGACTTCCACTCCTACCCCAGCAGTACTGAGGTTCCTGCTCCTTCCCTGCTGGGGTGGTGTTGGAGGAGGCCTAATGAAAGTCAGGGCCTTCACCACTGCCCAATAGTAATGAGGCCACCCTCTCCCATGGTATCAGACAAGGCCATGTGGGGAGCAGTAATGAGGCACCTGGCCCCTCCCAGCCAGAATGGCATCAGCAGAGGCCTAGTGTGGAATCAGAACTCTCACCCCCAACCAACAGTAATGCAGAGGCCCCCTCCTCTCAGGGTCAACAAAGGTCAAGCAGGGAACTGGGACTTTTACACTTATATAGTAGTTACAAAGTGGCACCCCCATCCCTTCCTCTGCCTAGGCAGTGCCAGAGGAAGCCATTTTATTTGTTTCCTAGGACTACCATAACAAATTGCCACAAATTTGGTGGCTTAAAATAACAGAAATGTATTCTCTCACACTCTTGGATGCCAGAAATCTGAAACCAAAGTGCTGGTAGGGCCACGTTCACTGTGAAAGCTCTAGAGGATAATCCTTCTTTGCCTTTTCCAGCTTCTGAGGGCTCCAGGTGTTCTTTGGCTTATGACACCATAACTCCAACCTCTGGCTCTGTCTTCCCATGGCCTTCTTCCATGTGTCTCTTTGTATCCTCTCCTCTATTAATAAGGACACCAGTCATTGGATTTAATCCAGGATGATTTCTTCTCAAGACCCTTAATTACATCTGCAAAGACCTGATTTCCAAATAAGATCACAATCTGAGGTTCCACATAGACATGAATTTTGGAGATACATGATTTAACCCACTACACCAGCTAAAACAGAAGGTTTAAATAAGATCCATAATCCCATAACATAATACCTCAAAACATCCAAGTTTTAGTCAAAAATCACTCATCGCACAAAAAAACAGGAAGATTGTCCTGAAAAAGGTCTATCTATATATGTTAACACCAAGAAAACAGAGATATGAGAATTTTATGCCAAACATTTTCAAGTAGCCCTCATAAAAATGCTTTAGTGAGCAATTATGAACACACTTGAAGCAAATGAAAATTAAAAAGCCTCTGCAAACAAGAAGATATAAAGAAGAACCAAATAGAAATTTTAGAACTGAAAAATACAATTATCAAAATAAAAATAATTAATGGATGGGCTAAACAGCAGAATAGAGGGGACAGAGGAAAGAATCAGTGAACTTGATGATAGAACAATAGAAATTACCCAATTTGAACAACAGAGAGAAAATAGGCTGAAAAAAAAAGAACAGATCCTTAAAACCTGTGGGACAATAATGAAAGATGTAACAATCATATAATTGGAGTCCCAGAATTAGCGGAGAAAGAAGGCAGGGCTGAAAACATATTAGAAGAAATAATGGCTGAAAATTTCCTAAATTTGACAATAGACACCAACCTACAGTTACAAGAAGCTGAGCAAACTCCAAACAGGATGAATTCAAAGAAATCCACAGCAAGATGTATCATAATCAAACTTCTAAAAACTGAAGGGAAAAAAATCTTGACAGCAATGGGAGAGAAGCAACACCTTACCTATAGGGAAAAAACATTTTGAATGATAGTGGATCTCTCATCAAAACCATAGGGGCCAAAAGGAAGTGGCACAATATTTTCCAAGTGCTAAAAGAAAAGAATTGTCAGCTGGAATCCTGTGCACAGTGAAAATATCCTTCAAAAGTGAAGGATCAATCAAGCAATGTAATCCACCATATTAACAGGCTAAAGAAGAAAAATCAGATGATCCTATCAATTAACGCAGGAAAAAAGCATTTGATAAAATTCAACACCCATTCATGATAAAAACTCTTAGAAAAATAGAAATAGAGGCTTACATCCTCCAAAAAGCCTACAGCTAACATTATATACAATGATGAAAGACTGAATGCTTTCCTCTAAGATTGGGAACAAGGCAAGGATATCCACTCTCACCGCTCGCAGTCAACATTGTACTGGAAGCTCCAGCTTCACCTGGATGCTGAGGACAGTTTCTATACTGGTCTTAGCTCCAGGCTTGGTAGCCCATCCAAATTGTTTACCTGGAGAGTGAGTCATCCTCGGTGAATCTCTTTCTTGCACATCTTTTATCCAATCCAACAGCAAAATCTGTTGCTCTGCCTTCAACATGGATCCAAAACACAACCACCTCCCTACCTCCACTGTTCTATTCAAAGTACCACTATGTCTTGACCTGATCAAAGCAATAGATTCCTCAGCAGTGTCCTGCTCCATGTTTACCCCTTCACAGTGTCATCAAAGCAGCCAGAGTGATCCTTTTAATGTATAAATCAGACCCTATCATTCCTCTACTTCAACTCACCAATGGTGCCACGTCACTCAAAGGAAAAGCTGGTATCCTTACAACTGCTGCAAGGGCCTGCAGGAGCCAGCTCCCACCACCTCTCAGACCTTACCTCTTCGTTCAGCCACACTGGCCTCCCTCATTAGAACCCACCAAGCACACTCCTGTCTCAGGGTTTAAAATATGTTTTTCCTAATGTTCTTTTGCATTTGCTGTTTCCTCTGCCAGGAATGGGTCTCCAAGTCTCCCTTCTTCAACTGGCACCTTCTCAAGAAGGCTTCACCGACCACCTCTCACAACACAGAGCCCATGTCCCTCTGGCTCTCCCCATTCCCTACCCTGCTTTGCTTTCTTTCATGTCCCTTAGAACCACCTGACACATCATTTATCCAGTTATGTGTTTATTGTCTATGTTCCCTCTCTAGAATGTAAGCTCTCAGAGGGCAGGACCTTATCTATTTTGCTTCCTACTCACTACTCTGTCTCCACTGCCCAGAATAGTATCTGGCACATACCAGGCACTTGATAAATATTTGCTAAATAAATGAATAAGTTAAAATAATACCCTACATGTGTCTTTCTACCTCTTTCCTTCCTTCTCTTTTTTTTCATTCCTTCCTTAAACAAACATACAAATGCCTACTAGTAGTGCCAGGCAGCACAATAGATTCTTGCAAAACATGGATGAATAGGTCTGTCTGCTTTCTGCAAACATCCAGGCACGTAAACAAAACACCACATGAGAAGCAGATGGCAACTCAGTTACAAAGGTTTACTAGTGTAAATCTGTGCAAATTTACTATGGAAATGAGCAGGGAAAAGAACAGAGAACCATTGAGAGCACAAAACTCTCAGGATTTCTAAATTAATTATTTTGTGTGTCCACCTAATGCTTCACTCTTGAGAGTAATGATAATTCTTGTCCCCATTCCCTGACAGCCAGAGTCCTTGGGAGTGCCTCCCAACATCCTAGACAATTTCTCTGCTCTGGAGGACTATTCATACATGGGGAGGTGAGTGGCAGGGTAATTCCTGCTTAGGTTAAAGGTTTGCAAATATCATGTGTCAAAATAGCAGTTTGCCTGGGGCCCCTTTCATCAATCTCTCTCTTAAGGCAGTGGCCAGTCTGATGTTGCTTTCAGAACTATGAAAAGTCCCCATTAAGTCTCTGCCAAGAGGTTTAGGGGGATAGGTTTTCATCCATCTGCAAGGGCCCTGATAATGGGCAGAGTCTTGCCTGCTGTTCTCATATTGGTATAAATCATGGATCAGAGCTGGAGAGTGTCCAGCCAACCCAGCAACCCTGCACTAACTAAACACCCCTAACGCCTCTTCATGCTGAAGCCAGACCACTGGGTAATAAAAGCACAATCCGATCCAACCACATGTAACAGTTGTTATTCCAGACAAGCCCCTTGCTCCAGTCAGTCCAAGAAGTGGAGATTATTCATTTAGCTCTAAATGCAGTTTATTTTCTGAGCTTGTTTCAGTTTTATTCTCTCATGTTTTATGCTCCATAATAAGTTTATATTCTGTTCTACTTGAATCGGCAAAACCTCAGGGGCATCTCTTGCAAGATACAGAGAGTGATGATTAGCAACTCAAAACGGAAGCATGTTCAAGACCTCCAGAAACAGAACCCAGCCCCATGGGGCAAAAGGCAGCTCTGAAGAAAGAGCCTGGAGCAGAAGGAGAAAGAATCTTAAGTTTGAGAGATCAGCTGGGCACTGCTGCTCTGCACAAACCACTGCTGCGCTGATCTCGAAGCTTCAGTCGGGCCCTGACATCTGGGGCGCTCTGAAGCAGCAGGCAGAAGCTAGTTTTTATGGCTCCCTTGACTCTTGATTTCTCCACCCTTTCTCCCTGCCGTATGACAAGCTGACTTCATGCCTTCCCACCTCTCTGTGCCAACAGTTTCACAACACAGGCACACTGGACGCTGGCGGAAAAGAACAATCACTGTGTAAGACGAGTAGATGGCTGATGGTTGAGGCTTGTTGAAACAAAAACGAAAACAGAAAATATCCCATGCATGTTCTTTTGTGTGTGTGTGTGTGTGTGTGTGTGTGTGTGTGTGTGAGGAAGATCAGCCCTGAGCTAACATCTATTGCTAATCCTCCTCCTTTTTTTTTCCCCCAAAGCCCCAGTAGATAGTTCTATGCCATAGTTGCACATCCTTCTAGTTTCTGTATGTGGGATGCTGCCTCAGCATGGCTGGAGAAGTGGTGCATCAGTGCATGCCCGGGATCCGAACCCCGGGCCGCCAGCAGCGGAGCGCACACACTTAACCGCTAAGCCACGGGGCCAGCCCCCCATGCATGTTCTTAATCAGAGAAATAGGTAACTTAGCCAAATTCCCATGGTGACCAACCAGGAGGTAGGGTCTCCTAACCCAAGTCCTGTGGATCCCTCTATTTAATACGCTTATAGTTTTCCCTTTCTTTTATTTTTTACATTTTCTTCTCTCTCTCTCTTTTTCACCATTTCCCTCTATAGTTTTCTGCCACTTTCTCATAATAACACTTTACTTAACTTCTGAATTTTAAAAAATAATTACCAGGCATTATATCATTTTATGTATTTTTTCTTTGATTGCTTCTAAGAATTTCCCTTGATATTTGGTGTTCTGCAATTTCACTTTAGTGTGTCCAAGGGCAAAGTTATTTTTATCCCCCATTTAAGGATTCATTGTTTTCATAGTTCTGGAAGACCACGAGCCAATATGTTTAGAATATTGCCTCTTCCCACTCTCTGTTCTCCTTCTGAAGCTACTTAGACCCTCCCATTTTGTCTTCCATGTCTCTCAGCCTCTCTTTCCCAGCATCCACCCCTTGCTTTAGGTCATGTATTCTAGGTTATGGCCTCAAATATGTTTTTGATTTTCTTAAATTCTTCAACTGTGTCTAAATTGCTGCTTAGTTTCTCAATTGTGGTTTTAATTCCACTGAATATGTTTCTTTTATTTCTAAAAGATGTATTTGCTTTCTTTTCTTAAATATGCCTGTTGATTTTCATAGTTTCCTATTCTATCATCATGATTTCTATTCCTTCTTTCATTTTGTTGGTCATTTTAAAGGTGCATGACTTGAAGCCTCTTTCAGATTGTTCTATCATCTCAAGTTCTTTAGGAGCCAATAGTCCTGATTATTGTGATTTGGATTTTCCTTCATGGTACATCATTTCCTTTTGTGGGTGTACATTTTATCAGCAGCAGCAGAAGCTAGGTAGGTCTGGGTTGTGAAAGTATTGCTAAAAAGTAGTTTTGCAGTGCCTCCTTCTGGGTAGAAAATGAGTTTTACCAGGATCTGTCTTTAAATTAATTTCCCCACTTCCTTCATACCAAGCTGGTATTATGCTCTTGCGGCAGAAGTCTGGGGCTTTGGTGTCTCTCAGGAGAATTTTTCTTCCCCATCTAAGCTCTAGGAGAGAGAATCGTCCTTTTTGCTTCTTTAAGGTGGAGGGCAGGGTCCTTTTATTTGTGCTATCAATGAGGGGGACATTCCTACCAGCCTCACATCCTGGTTACACACAGGCCTCTAGTCTTGTCCTTACTGCATGCCACACAGAGCCCGTGGCCTGTCTCCACAGATCTCCACTTGTGACCTGGTTCTGTTCTCATATCCATGCATCTCTCACAAGCTGCCTGCAAGACAGTCAAACAGGCCCACTATTTCTCCTTTATTTCTGACACTCAGGCATTTTCCTTTCTTTTATGTTTGGGTGTGTTTTCCTTCTGAATTGTGATTTTTTTGTTTTTTTTTTTAGTTTTATCTTGAAATAATGTCAGACTTCCAGAAAGTTTCAAAAATAGTTCAAAGGATTCCTGTGTACTCTTCCCCTAGATTCTCCCAAGTCTTAACATTTTACTACACTTGTTTTATCACTCTCTTTCTATCTACTTATAATTGTTAAATTGTGATATTTTGATCTTATTGTCTTAGTTCTTGTTCTAGAGGAACCACAATGAGCATTAACTCGGTCTCCCATATTTAGGGCTAGAAGTTCTATAGGTGGGGGTCAGAGGGAGGAAATGAGGAGAACAAATATCCATAGGCCATGAACCAAGATCAGTGCTTTAATACTTGACTTATCTGGTCGTCAGAATAACAAAAACTTCTGTATTATGAGCCTCATTTTTAAACTGAGGCTTAAAAACAAAGACTTGCTCAAATTCATGTAGCTCTGAAGTCCACCTAACTATGAAGCCAGGATTCTAAACCATATCACTCTTTCCTTTAAAACATACTGCCTGAAGCTGCTCAGAGAGACAGACCACAACACATCCCATTTGACAGTGGCTGAGACTCCTCATATCATATGACTAGAGGGCAAATAAATTAGAATAGGCATGCTTTTTCCATCAGCAAGTAATTAGGCGAGCCACACCTGCCTGAAGTCCATTTGCAGATACATTCTGTCTCCTTTCTGAGTTTTATAACTGTCTCTTTTGGCAATTAACAGACTCAACTGAATTTTCTATGAATCACCTCAAAATGCCATATGCTTACAAAGGTACATGTATAGAAAAAGCAGCTGACGCCTCAAGGAAAACATAAGCAAACACTAAGTATACAAACATTTCTCCTGGGCATATATGCCTGAGATTTATCTTCTCTTATGTGGCTTCCATCACTTCTTGGAATAAACAAGCAAAACTAAACTAATTTCCGTTGACATTTGTATTCAGACCAGAATTTCTGCATCCAAAGAATAAAATTTATTATCAGGGAATGAGTCAGAAGTGTTGTAACCTTCAGCCCTCTAAGTAAAGGACAACATGTCTAGCTACCACGAGTTAGGAGAAAACTGGGGAGGGGGGAGCAAAATAGGTAAAGGGGCTTAAGAGGTACAAATTTCCAGTTATGAAATAAATAATAAATTATGGGATGTAATGTACAGCATAAGGAATATAGTCAGCAATATTGTAATAACTTTGTATTATGACAGATGGTAACTGGACATCATGGTGATCATTTCATAATGAATACAAATATAGAATCACTATGATATATACCTGAAACTAACAGGATATAGGAGAGTGATTATACTTCAGTGAAAAAAGAAAAAAAAATCTGTTATTTACTGTTTGAAATATCACAAATTTATCAGATAAGAACTTAGTTGGCTCCAACTCTATACAACAAGGAGTTTATGACCTAAATGTCCTTTTATTCCCCAGTTTTTCCACTTCCTGTTCTACACACTTTCAACGTTGGGTCAGTCCATCCATTGACTTTCTCAACTCCACCAGACCTGCTGAGTACTGCTGGAGAAAAGTACCCATCCACATAGAATGGACCCACACAAATCCATGGTCTCCCTGGTCCTTAAGCCCCTCTCTGTCACTCATCTCTGGTCAGTTTTTTCCCACATTCCCTTGAATGACCATTTCTACTTTGACAATTTTCCTCAAATTATTCTCCCACCTTACTACCCATCAGCAGATGACCTCATACTATTTCACACAAAAAATCAAGGCTATGGAGCGTGACCTTCTACTTCCTCTTCCCGTATCCATAAACTTGTCTCCCTTTCCTTCTAAAACTCACCTTCTTTCCTTCAGTCTCAAGGTAGAGTTTCTTTTTCAATTCTTCATGATTAATCTATTCTAATTCCCTTCTAGCTTCTCTGGAACATTTCCTCGTCAATCATGCCCAGTTTGGGCTGTGCTTTAAATCGTTTTATCTCAAAACTCGCTTCCCCTCCAGCCAGAAGTTTTTAGAAGTTTCTCAAATGCTTCTGTCTTTAAATAAAACAAGGAAAAACAACAACAAAAAGCCAATATAAACCTCCCTCAATCCTAAATCCTCTCTAATTATTGCCTTAATGTCTCTTTCCCTTAACAATCAAGTTTCTCAAAATAAGACAATACCCATTGTCTTCTTTCCCACGGGTCAAACTTCCCTAGCCAAGGAAATGAATCTCCTCTTCTTTTCCATCCTCAACTTACTTTGCCTCACTGCAATATTTGACGACTTTATTTACATTGCGGAATAAACCGAAAACCATCCTCTATATGCCTCTCCCTTCTATTTGGAAAAAAAATACATAAATAAAAAAGAACCTAATAGAACTGTTTTTCATCCACCCCAGATGGCTAAGAGAGAGGCACTCACAGCCAGTGTAGCCCGACAGCTCTGAATTTCTTCCTTCACAAGGAGGCAGGAAAATGTCTTCTTAACAGAAGAGCTGGCCATCGCTCATACGAGACTGAACTGTGTTGTCTGGACAAAAGAAAAGAAGAAGTGTTCACCTTGACAAAGTGTGCTTGCTTCCTACATAATGATGAGGAAATCACTTGTTGATGGAGAGAATGAACCAGAATTGGAGCATCTCTTTCCTTCACTCACGGGACCAAAGCTGTGCTAACAGCTCTTTAGCATCTATATGAAACTATATGTGATCAAGTTAGGGAGATACAGGATGAGTTGAGGGAGCAGAACTTTCTGCTCATATGAGAAGGGCTGGGATTTTCTCAGGGAGCAAGAGGGGTACTGGATTGGGGGCTTGAGCGCAGGAGATGCAGAGAAAATTGGAAGGAATTAAGAAGTGATATTTGAAGAAAGGGATCATTCTGGTGAGCCATCATTCTTTCAAAGGCATAAGTCTATAAAGTGCTTTCTATCTAGACGCAAAAGAGCAAATAAACCAGATGAAACAACAACATCTCCCTCGTCCCACCACCCCAACACTGCACCACTCTGTGAGCTCTATACGATCCACTAAAAAAATATCCTCCTGGATTTCCACTACAGGCCACTGTTTTGCCTGGTGAAACAAACCAGGAGGTACTAAGGAAAGGGACATTAACTGATCTGTGTACATCTTGCCAGAGGGTTGGGAGAGGGCTATACAGACAGAGATTGGGCTGTAGGGCTGGCTGATTCAGCAGCATAGCAATACCTGGCTGGCAGCGGAGGTGAGGTCTCCCCAGATGTGGAACCTGATTCCCCACCAGGTAGGTCAACAGGTTACAGAAAAGGAGGGGTCCTGGCAAACCTGTGTTCATCTCTGATTCGAGCCCTGACTGCTCTCATAAGCTCCAAATCGCTCTGCAAGTCCACTGAATGCTGTTCTCTTCCCTGACACTCTCAGGACCTCAAGGGTTACCCATCTAACAGTTATTCATTTGTCCTCCCCCAAAACTTGTTACTCCTGCTGAATTTAGAGATTTAAAAAATAGCACCAGCATCTATCCATGGATATTATCTATAATCCCTCTTCATTCTTTACCCAAACATTCTTACACGTTTCTTCTTCTCTGATCCCATTTACACTAATTATTTCCTGTTCATACTCTTACAAGAATCACTTAGTGATCTCCTTCTCTCTGCTCTTCTAGCCCTCCAATCATTCCTTCCCACTGCTGGCAGAGTAGCATTTTTAAAATCGTAGTTGTCGATAACTTTTTTTATCCAAAACTCTTCAAAGGTTCCCCACTACCTAGAGGATAAAATCAAAACTACTGCTTGGCCTGGTCTGCAATGCCCCCGAGATCTGTCCCCTGCCTACCCATCCAACGTCATTTACTGCTACTCTCCCCCTTGGGCACTTTAATGAAGCCACCTTAGCTTCCTTTTCATTCCTGGAACACACTAAACTGGTTCCTGCCACATGGGTTTTCACATGCTGTTCCTTCTGCCTGTAACCCTCTGACTCTCTTCCCCACACTCCATCCCACCTCACCCCCACTCTCAAATGGCAAATTCTTGCTGTTAGGGTATTGGCTTTTGTCGCCTCTTCAAAGAGACACCCTTATCTAAATGATTTTCCATCACTGCCCCACTTTATTTTTTATCACTACAACCTATTTATTTTCCTTATGGCTATTATCACACTATATGACTATTCACTTATTTGTTTCCTGCTTTATTGACTGTCTAAAAGCTGCAAAAGATCAGAGAGCATATCTATATATTTAACACCTGGCACCTAGCAGATACACAATACAAACTGGTTGAATGAATGATGAATGATGAATGAATGAATGAATGAAGGCTGTGACATGTTCACAGCTGCCTCCCACCAGTGGACCTTTGCTCACTATGATCTCTCAGCCCAGAGAAGGCCCTTTGTCCACTCCAGCATGCTGGGAAACACCTACACTGCTTCCATCATTAGCATCATTAGTGCTAGCATCATTGGCTCTTTCAAACCTTATCTGACTTCCTCACTTCCCTCCCGGGTATCGTATTCAACTACTTCCCTTATACTTCACCTCTAATTTGCATAAACTTCTATCATAGTGCTTGCAACACTTAAATGTACTATTTGTTTGTGTATTTCCTCTTAAGAAAACATTAATTTCTTAAGGAAGGGGACTATGTCTTAATCATCACTATGTATATAATCCCTAGCCCAGTGCCTGGCTCTAAATAAGCACTCTTATAATTATTTTGGAATTAGCAAATGAAGGACTGAATGAGACATGCTATGATTCTATTTTTTCTTATAACACATGAAACATCTCACTGTAGAAATTATCAGACAATCTTCTCTGTGCACATCACCATCCGTTACCTGGGGTCCCAAGATGTATGACAGTGTAACATATAGGTTAATACCTAGTAAATTACATCCCTTCCAAAAAGCAAGATATGTCAGACTGCATACAGAAAAGGAGAAACACCATGAAGAGAGGTCAGTAGTAAGTCCATTAAGTTTGCAAAATACTGCACAAAACTGAGCACCAATGGTCCATGACCTTAGTTGAGTAAAAGGAGTAGTTTCAGAGGTCACACTGACTGTGTTGGATATAGAGATTGCCAAGCAAGGTGGAGTCAGAGGCATTAGCCTTTTAGAGATTAATTCTATGCTTGAGTGAGGAGTATCACTATTAAACCCAGAGATCCAAATACATTTAGCACGAAGGTCGAAGCAGGGCTTTGCACTGGCAGTTATTTAACCTCGGATGCCCTTGTCTCTAGTCAGATTACTTTTGGCATCATCTGCCAATCAAATGATTCTCTTTCCTGCCAGTGGATGGAGCTTTATCATACGGCTCTTGAACATTACAATAGGCAATATGGAAGTTCATACAGCCACCTTACAATGAAGTGAGTTGATCTGGATTTTCTTTCCAGGCATGAAGTTTCCTTGACATGTTTTAAATCAAATGGTAATGCTATTCAGTATTTATGTAACTATGGAAAAGCCAAGTACATATTATTTTCTTGATCCCCACAAGCACCCTGAAAATAGGACATCACAAATATTTGTCAAACAGACTTCTGTTTCTGGCAACATGGTTGATGGGATACCCTCATTCAACCTCTCCACAGAAGCAACTGAACAGGTGGATAAAATACAAAGCACCACCAACCTGGCCTGGGAAAAGAAATGTGCTGTGCTCCACGGTGAATTAAACCAGAAAACCTGAGCAATAAGTGAGTATCAAAGCCATCTTTGATCCTGAGAGTTTCCTGCTCACCCCTAAAGAACTTGAGTTTCTGCTTTGACAACTGCACAGGGCCCAGGAGAAAAAAGAAGCTCAAGGCCTGGTCGAGGTAGGGAACTTAACAGGAGACCACAGCAGAAAGCTAGTACACAAAAGGGCTCCACACACAATACAAAAGCGAACCAGAAACAAAGAACTTTTGCAAAGAGGATGGCAAGAAAAATTACCTGACTTGATTCTGGTGCTAATCTGGGAAAGCGTCCATGGATAGCTGGTTTTTAGTCCAAATTCATACTACCTACATGGTTTGAAAGCCACCAAGCCAAGAATTTAACTTAAAGTGGACCCATGTTGAAAATGCTGCTGGGTGACTGCCAGAAAAACTTCTCTCAGGAGTAACCTCAATCCAAATTACAAAGTGTTCCTCCAGATGAGGTTCCAAGTAAATGGGCATCTTATAATCAATATTCATAAAGCATACTAGAAATGAGATATTACAAATAAAAACTAGCTGAAGCGATTGACATAATAAAATAGACTCCAAATACATACACTATTGGAAATTGATATTGCAGTCAAATATAAAAATAAACCTGAAGAAAATTTAAAGGAGAGCTATTACTATGACACAATATTCTATTTAAGGCACTTGAGATAAAAAAGATCACTACATAATGATCAATGTTTCAATTAATTAGGAAGATACAATATAATTCTAAGTTTATATGCAACTAGCAACATAGCCTCAAAACAGGTAAAACAAAATTTGTTAACTAAACAGGGAAAAATTAACTCTGTCACTGTAATGGGAAATCTTAGCACAATTCTCTCAAGCACTGATAGGTCAAGCAGCCAAAAAAAGAAGTTATTAAAGATATAGGAGATTCAAACAACACAAATAATTTCTTTGATTTAAAGCATATATATGGAACAGTGCACCCAATACTTAAAGAATACACATTCCTTTCATGCACACATGAGATATTTACAAAACTCAACCACACACTAGGCCATAAAGATAGCCCCAATAAATATCAAAGGATGAGTGACAGGCATATGAAATTCTCTGTTCATAATAAAGTTAATTCAATATCAATATCAAATAGATAACTAGAAAAACTCCATATATTTAAGAATTTAAAAGAAACCACTGAACAATTCATGGTTCAATTCATGATTCAAAAAATGAATCATAATGGATATTAGAAAAAATATAGTACTGGTAGAAGATAAAAATACCACATAGAAACGTCAGTGGTATAGAACTAAAGAAGTATTTAAAGGGAAATGGATTGCCTTCAATGATTATATCAGAAAAGAATAAGGTATAAACAATGTTAACAACAAAAATAAAGACAACTAAACAAGCTGAAGAATTTAAACAGATAAATAAAAAGACAAATGATCAGTTATACCAGCAATTTTTGAAACTTAGATTAAACAGACACATTACAAGGAAAAAAGCTTACCAAACATCTCAAAAAGAAATAGAGAAACCAAAAAATATTATTGCATCAATATAGGAATTGAATCAATAGGTTAAAAGCTTCTCACAAGAAAGCACCAGACCCAGAGAAATCTAGATGCAAATTCTCCCAAACATGTAGGAAAGAGATCATTCTAATGTTATACAAACTCTTCCAGAGAATAGGGACAACAAACAAACAACAAAAAAGGAATATGCCTTCATCTCATTTTAAGTGACAAACACAGCTTTGATACCAAAAGCACACAAAGACAGCAAAAGAGAAGAAAATTCCAAGCCTTTCAAAACCAGGGACATATATGCAAATCCTAAATAAAATAAGAGCAAAGTTAATCAAGCAATGTATTAAAAAGATAATATATTATGACAAATGAGTTTACATCAGAATTGCAAGTTTAGTTTATTATTTGAAAATCAATTAATGTGATTTATCTCAGTAAGAGATTAAAGGGGAAAAACTATCTGATAATCATAATAGATGTCGAAAGAAGCATCTAATACAATTCAACATCCATTCACATTAAAAATCTTTTAGCAAATGGGGAGTAGAATGGCACTTCCTTAACCTCATAAATGAAATACATACACACACACACACACACACACACACAAACACACACACAAACCCCTTCAGTAAACATCATACTTAATGCTGAAATGTTGAAAGCATTTCTTTTAAGGTGAGAAAAATACAAAGACATTCACTATCATCATTTTTACAAAACATTGTTCTGAAAGTCCAAGCCAATGTATTAAAAACAAGAGAAAATAAAGGATATGACACTTAGAAATGAAGAGGAAAAAAACCCTATCATTTGTAGATGATATGATTATCCACATAGAAAACTCTAAGTAATGTGCAGAAAAATTATTAAAGTTTTAAAAGTACTCTATTTCCTGAATACAAAACAGATATATAAAAGTTAATCTAATTTCTTTTTACCAGTAGCAATCTTTTTTTTTTTTTTTTTTTGCTGAGGAAGACGGGTCCTGAGCTAACATTTGTTGCCAGTCTTCCCCTTTTTTTGCTTGAGGAAGATTAGCCCTTAGCTAACATCCATGCCAATCTTCCTCTATTTTGTATGTGGGTCACTGCCACAGCATGGCTGACAAACGGTGTAGGTCCGCGCCCAGGATCCAAACCCACGAACCCAGGCTGCTGAAGCGGAGCACATCAAACTTAACCACTATGCCACAGGGCCAGCCCCAGTGGCAATCATTTTTAAAAGGAATTTTAAAAGAATATATCATTTACAATAGCCCAAAAGTGCATAAAGTAGGCAAAAATAAAATTATGACGTATAAGCAAGCTCTTAATACAAAAAACATGAAACTTGAGAAAAACTACTGAAGAACCTTACCCAAATGGAGAAATATAACATGTCCTTAGAACCTACTTGGACAGGAGTATTTGCTATCAAAGAAGTGTCATTTTTTTCCCTGATAGGTATATAATTTCAATAAAATCCCAATAAGTGTTTTTATATTTTTGTTTTCAAATTAGACAAGCTGATACTAAAATTTGTTTAGACATGAAAAAGGCCAAGACCAGTTAAAATATTCTTGAAGAAGCAAAACAATGTGCAGGACTTCTCTATTAGTGACCAAGATTTATTTAAAGTGATAGAAATTAAAGTAATATGATATGGGCACAGAGATGGACAAATAGAGCAATGAATCAAAAATATGGTACCAGAAACAGGCCCACATCCCTCTAAAAGTGTGATTTATATCAGAGCTGGCATTGCACTTGAGTGCAGGAAAGGATTCCACATAGAATGCGGGAGAAAGACAAACCAATAGCAAAATGAAAGGAAAAACAGACACTTCACAAACGAGGAAATTCAAAGGGCCTGAGGAACATTTGGAAAGATGTTCAACCTTGTTCATAATCAAAATAATATCAATTAAAATACAATGAGACAACACCACATACTCATCACATTGGCAAAAATCGGAAAGTTTGACAACTCCAAGTATTAGCAAGGACATGTAGCAACACTAGCTCTCATCTACCGCTGGCAGGAAGATAACTTTGTAGAACCACTTCAGAAACCAGTTTGGTATTTCCCAGTAAAGTTAAACGTCTGCCTATCCCTATCTCCACTGATTCCTCTTCCAGGTATATGCCCAGCCTAGAAAGGCTTTCCTACACATCAAGAAAATCAATAGCAGCATTGCTTATAACAGCAAATATCCAGGAACAGTCCAAATGTATCGACAGGAGAAGAGATAAGTGGCTGTGGATATATTCACACATGGAATAATATACAGCAATGAAAATAAACTACAGTGATAAAATGGTTTTAATGCCCCTTCTGGCAGCCAGGCTGTAAGGGGGAAACTAATTACTCAGGAACTGTGACTTGCAGAACACACTCTGACTCACAAGAAAGATAAACTGTGCCCAACTGAGCCATGATGTGCATCCCAGTTTGAGCTTATAAACTCAAACTCTTCTAATACCACCTTATCCAGATCCATATATTCCAAGATAAAACCACAAATAAACTGATCTACCAGAATCTCTACATAGACTCATGTGTTCTAAAGATACAATCACTGACTATTCCAGCAACCTGGTTTACAAATTCTGACCAATCCCTGCTGAGATAATCTATGACCAACTCCAGCATCCAAACCCTCCAAATAGGTTCTCGTGACTCCCCTTTTGAAATGCCCAATGATGCTCCCCTGCTGCAGCAACTTAATAAATCTAACATTGTTTGTCTACAGGTCTGGCTCTAGTGATCTTTGGGCCCCAGGTTTTATCAATAGCTATACACATCCGCATGGATGAATCTCAAAAAAACACCTTAAGGGGCTGGTCCTGTAGGGTAGTGGTTAAAGTTTGGGGTGCTCCGCTTCAGTGGCTCAAGTGCACGGGTTTGGAGGCTGGGAATGAACGTACACCACTCATCAGCTATGCTGTGGTGGTGACCCACGTACAAAATAGAGCAGGATTGGCATGGATGTTAGCTCAGGGCCAATCTTCCTCAGCAAAAGTAAATAAATAAATTAAATACCTTAAGTAAAAGATGCACGTCAAAGGAGAGTACCACGCCATGTTTCCAATAATTAAAAAATCAAAGAGGCGGGGGCCGGCCTGGTGGCATAGCAGTTAAGTGTGCGCGCTCCACTGCCGCAGCCCGGAGTTCGGATCCCAGGTGCGCACCAACACACCACTTGTCAAGCCATGCTGTGGTGGCGTCCCATATAAAGTGGAGGAAGATGGGCATGGATGTTAGCTGAGGGCCAGTCTTCCTCAGCAAAAAAAGAGGAGGATTCGCGGATGTTAGCTCAGGGCTGATCTTCCTCACAAAAAAAAAAAATCAAAGAGGCAAAATTAAGTTATACATTTTTAAATGAAATATAGCTATGTGGTTAAACTATAAAGAAAAGCAAGGAAATAATTAACACAAAATTCTGTGGGAAAGAGAAGGATAATGAGACTTAGGAAAGACACACAAGGGACTTCTTAGGTACTGGTAATGTTCTTTTTTTTTAAACATGGGTGGTGGGAAAATATGTGTTTATTTTATTCTTTTATGCTCTACATATACATATTATAGATTGTATTGTACATATAATATGGTTCACGATTTAAAAAAATTAGAGAGTTTTCCCTATGAGAAAATTGGGGCTGATGTTGGGTAAATGGTTGACCCAAGCTAGCACAGCTAATTAGAACATAAAATTTTTAATGACAGAGACTCATGCACTGCTGCATTCCCAACATCCAGAACAGAATATTTTGTGAAGCATATCCACAACAAATGTGTGCTGAATTAAGTGGAGAAGCTGGGACCCATCTATTTAGTACCCATCTATTCTTTCCACTCATGACAGTATAATGCACACATCAGTAAGTCCCAGGAATAAGTCTGGTGTCTGTATTACCATCAAGAATTTCTCCATTTAAATGTGGAGTTTATTGTTGATAATCCTCTATTTCAAGGATTTCTTGGGCCAAATCTGGCCCACCTCCTGTTTTTATAAACAAAGCTTTATTGGAACACAGCCACGCCCATTCATTTATGTATTGGTTATGGCTGCCTTTGTGTTATGAAGTCAGAGTTCAGTAGTTGAGACAGAGACCATCTCACACACAAAGCCTAAAATATTACTATCTGACCCTGTACAGAAAAAGTGTGCTGATCCCTGCTCCATTTCATTATGGACACCAGCTCAACCCTCCTCTCAAAGCTTGTCCCTGGCATCCTTCACAGTCCGTCAAGTTCCTTAACCTCTCGAAGTTTCGATTTCCTCATCTTGAATGTAGTTCATCATTCCAGGAGAGTTGTGCAGATTCATCATTCATAATGCCTGAAAGGAAACAAACACTGCTCCAAGTGTTGGTAATTTCCACCCCTAATTTCTCTGACACCGTTTGGAAATGATTCTTCTTCTCTCTCATTGCTTCTTTATTTATCTCTCCCTTGTTCTTTATTACCAAGGAAATCTCTGTGTGGAGAGGATATTGTTTCTCTTTTCTTTTTTCCAAAACCCCATCTGCTCTCCTGACACCTAATTCCCACCTCAAGTCATCACCCTCTGTTTGTGACTTCATGATCGGTTGCTATGGAAACAGATGAGCTGGACACTAGGTTGATTTAAAGTGTTTTGTGGACACTTCCATTAAGAAAAGTACTGAGAGGCTGAATTCATGCAAATCTCCTTGGAAAGAAAAAATCAAGAGGAGGGAGAAGCAGGAAGCAGATGAGAGGCAAGAGGTACCAAATTGCATGTTATAAATGTTGTGAATGAATATGGCAACAGTGAAAGATGCCAGACTAGCAGCCAGGGAGGCTGACGTCTTCTGCTTGTCCACAGGACAGCTCATAGCCCTGCAAGTCTCAGCACGAATTTCCACCAACATCCTACACAAGACAGCTCCTTCTCTAGGGACTGCATCCTTCTGGCAGGGTTTAGTCTCTCCCTCCAAGAGAAGAAGAGGAAGCCAGAGATCAGGACCCAGCACCCAGCTGAGATCAAGGAGGACACACAGTGACTTGACCAAATCGAGATTCACAAAGTAGAGCTCCGACTGGCACTATCAGCACAGTGAAGAAAGATAAAAATCAGGATGAGATGGAAAAGGTGATGTTGTCATCTCTACATCCTCCAACCCATGACCTCCTTTCCAGGAACATGCTTCCAACTTCACAGATAAAATACCATCAAATAGGAAGAGCATTTCAGCCTGCAGAATGTCGAGCAACCCCCCGATTCCCAAATCCTCTGAAGCAGAATCACTTCCACTAAGACCTAACTCTAACAGACACTCAAATTACAAAGTGAAGAGCTAGCATGAGAATCAGGGCAGTTGGGCTTCAGAGCCCACTTTGTTCATCCCTGTATTTTACTGCTTGTGCCTATGTGCCCACAGCAAGGATAGGTGTGGTTATTTAGCATAAACCGAGCGAGAGGAAAAGAGGGAGAATCTAACAAAGATGAACCAAGTACAACTCAAAAAAAAAAGAAAGTTCTACAGAATTATCTGGGGTCTCTGGAGAAGCCCTTCACTCCAAAGATGAATTGGGATCTATTTCACCTCAGAAACAGCAGTTGAATCTATTAAGAGATTGCTTCCACACAATCAGTATTCTCAGGACACTTCTCCCTTGTAATTTCATCTAAACACTTTAGTTAATGTAATGGGACCCTTTCAGGCACTTTCCATGGGTCCACTCATGGCAGACAAGCTAGATATAAAGAAAGGGTCAGGGATGGAAGGAAATCCACTGTCTAAACTAAAATTGAATACGTGTGGGTTCATTTGGACAACATGAATAAGATAGTGCTTCAATCTCTGCCAAAAGGTGTTCTTAACTTGATGTATCAAAAATAGACAAGTTTGTTTTTTTTATCCCCGGGAGCCTTAGGCTGTTTGAGATAGGATGCTTCGTAATGCTTTGCTATTTCCTGCCCACTGATATTGTCTGAGATTACAAATAAGAAAGGTTATACTCTCGTCTTTGACCAATGCCACTTTGGAGCTAAATACCAGCTGTAGTATGCCCATACAAAATGAGCAGGAAGGAGGTGGAGCACTGATTTTTACTGAGCACTTACTGTGTGCCTGGCATTGTGCTTTATGTGCACTGATGCTTTTCAACCTTACCACAGTCGTATGAAAAAATATTACTGGTGTCATTTTACCGATGAAGAAACTGAGGCTGGTTCAGTTCAGCCGTTGCCCACAGTCAACCTTTTTACAATAGTCTACCCAGCTACTGTGAGGGAAAGCCCAAATTTGAGTGCAGATCAGAATGACTCCAAAACCCACATGTGGGCTATAGCTCTTGACACTACATTTGAGTAGCTTCTCTCTCCACTTGAGTCTCACCCTGGGCCCTTCAATTGGGAAGGCTGTGGGTTAACATGAATGTTAACACGGCACCAAATAAAATGGATGATTACACTTCAGCTTACAATAGACAAGGAGGGCAGAGTGAGAGAATATGAATGTGAGCATTTAACAAGCATCCTCTCTTAGACACTGGGTTAAGAAAATATACCTTACTGCATTAACCTTCACCACAACCTTATGAGGGTGACAATATCATCCCCGTTTTACAGATGAGGAATCTGAAGCTCAGAGAGTTTAAGCCACTTTCCAAAATCCACACAGAAAATCCAGGATTCCAACCCAGGTCTGATGCCAAACCTGTTTTCCCACTCTATCAAAATGTCTTCTTTCCTGAAAAACATGCACTTGAAAACATGCAGCTTTTAGTAGATTTCACAAAAAGAAAAGATGGAGCCTGAAGATTAGATCTTATTTCTTACTCTTCTGGTTTCTGGACTGGGTGCTGGGATCAAACGGACATCCCACTGGGCGAGCAATCTCTCAGGAGAGCCAGCTGCTGCTCTAAGTGGGGGCCCCCATTCATCCTGGAGCAAAGAGCTCCTATAGTGCCAGGAATCAGAGGCGGTGATAACAATGCCTCCCCAGAGGTCTTCAGTAAAATCAAGCCCAGGTCCTTCAAGGAAGGCTGTGGGAAGAGACTCACAATGTGGGATGGGGCCGTGGGACTTCTCACTTCATCTTGTCTCCCAAATTTTGCTGTCCTCTTGAGCATCAAACACGAATGCATTGTGCTGCCTTAACCAGGTTGGCCTTGGGGACACTGTCCCTTCCTTTTATGCTTGACCTCAAGTGTCGACTCATTACCAACTCCTGTCTTGACTTCTCTGGCACAGCTGAGACTGCTGGAGTGCTAAAGCAAGATTTTACTACCCAGCAAAAATAACCAAATGGAGCCAGATGAGGGAAGTAGCATGCAGAGGACTAACCTGGTTTAGGTGGGATAACTCCTCTTCCTCAGCCCAAGGCTCCTCTAAAGGACATTTCCCTGAATGGCTCCCATGCTTCCTATCTCTAGCCAAGAGAGGCCTAACCCTCCACTAGAATCTCCAAATACCCTTGGGCATACACAAACCTCAAAGACAAATGGACTAAACTCCAAGAGGGCAGGAATTAAGTCTATACAGCCAGTGCCTGTTTCAGTTAGTGGCACATAGTAGGCATCTTTTTTTGCATAACTTTTTGGTACGATCTCAGCTGAAAGAGAAGTTTGTCCCTAGTGTCAATTGCTGATTGACTAACACATCTCCTTGATGTTAAAAGTCCCAAAGTGTTGTTCCTCTCCCAAGGTCCAAGGATGATCTTGCACACTGTCAATTTTATTTACACTTTATTTTTAGACTATTTAATATATTAGGTATAAAAAAATATTTATAAAATTTCTTCTCTGAGGACCTACCTCTTGCCCCAGACAACTGACAATGGGTACACCCATCTCTTTCAGGTGATCCACTCCCTACTGGTTAAAGCATAGTCCTGCTCAATAAGCAGAATCCACTAGCTTATGACTCTGACATCACCCACCTCATTTTTCGCTCACCATCCAACTCAGGCATGTTGCCCTCCAACTCTGTCTTTTAATTCTTAGAGCCTTGGCTCTTAAAAAGCCAAATGCCACTCCATTTTATTCAACAATACAAGGTTGAAAAAGCCTAGCTCATACTGACTAGCTCTGAACTTAAGATAATCTTACTTCATTAAAAACCCTATCAGCTTTATCTCTAAAGTTATTCCAAGAAAAGTGCTTAAGCATTTCATAATTAACATGTGGCAGCAGGTGCTGTGAACAAAGCAGACACAATTATAATAACTTGAAGTCACAAATTCATAAACGATAATGTATTATTAATCAATTATTGGGGCCTGAACAACATTTAATGAGATTAAGCTGATTGCCAGGCTCAACTATTGGATACATATTGATTTAATCAGAGTGCTTAATTAAACTGTGTAAGCTACCCACCAAATCACTACATCACAGCTTCCTTCAAAGGAGGACACTTTCTATTCCGCTTCTTTTCCTTGTGAATTAGGAATTGGTATTGATTGAAAAGAAATTAAGATAAGGACTCTTGCTTTTCATAACAACTTAAGAAACTGCCGTACGATCAGGCTATTTTTTTTTTCAGTTATAAGAATAAATGCTGTTTGCACAAGTGTACTCAGAGTGCAATTTGGCATGTAGGAATTCCTTGTTTTTTCCAAAGAGTTCAGACATTATATAAACAGGGATACATTATATATTAAACAAAGAAGTTGGTCGCTTACAATCCATCATTTTAAAGACCAAAAACTGAGTTTTAAAAAAAATGAAAAAGCCCTGCAAAATATTAAGATAAAATCATGATTCAAACTCAAGTGCCCTCCGATCCCTTTCCCAGCCTAAAGTGTTTCCAAAACCTTGAATTAAGCTTCACACTGCTGAAAACCAGAGAGGCAGACCCATTTTACTCTACAAGCGTCCAATGGCATCTTCCAGAAGCTAAAAGCTGCTTCTCCAGCAGCAGAAAGTTTTCAGAATCACTCACACAACCACAATGCATGAATCCTCGCCCTTTGACATGCAGGTCCTCCTTTCACTTGTCACATTGCTAATGATGGGAGTTTTATGCTGAACATGGAACAAAATGTTTTTTGCTCAGTGTTCCAGCCCGATGATCCCGCCTGAGGGAGACAGTGACAGCTCTGTTGAAGCATCCTAGGGTACAGGGAGCCCTGCTGGTCTTTCTAATTAGGGTTTTACCCTGTCAGTTTCATGAATAGCCACTTCTAACCCAGATGCACATCTCTACATGTTGAGGATGCCCTTGCCCTATAAAATCCTGGGATGTCAAAATCCACAGCTGCCACCTAGACTCAATGCTCAATGAGCCACAGAAAACCAGCTGCGGGGAAAGTGCACATGGAACACTGGAGCACCAGCATTTCCCTCTGAGTTGTGGATGCAAGCTTTTAACGCACTCGTCTGTTGCTGGGGAAAGGCAACACTGAGCACACCAGCTTGAGGGGAGAACTCCATCACTCGATCATTACCAAGGTGGCTATGGAAATACATTTTAATTATTGCCTTTCGGAAAACTAATATGCCTAGTGACTCAGTCGGTAACCCCTGTTCTTGAATCTCTCCTGCAACTGGAATCAGTGAAGTGATTTCCCAGTAATAGCTTCAAAAGTCTTTTGTTTACAGAAGCCTGTCTGGCCAGCTACTTCCCTTTTACAATTTTGGGAGAATGAGAGTAGGAAACCACCACAAACTGGAAAATGCCATATCATTTGCATCAGTTTTCTTCCACTAAATCCAATCCTTACTTTCAAGAAGAAGAGAGAAAAAGTATAATAATACAATCTCAGCATTCTGTAAGTCAGGCTTGCGGTGTGACTGTGTATGCTTTGTTTTGGGGTAGGAGGGAGTCCCTACTGTCATAATTACTGATCATTCACCTCTAACAGAGTGGAATAAAGGATCCCAGTGGGTCCATGAACATTGATTATGGAAGAACAGCTAGGATCCATCTCCAGGTTCAATTGTATCCCTCTATCCTGGTCTTTTGAGAGCATAGGGAACATTGATCAGCTATGCTGAGAATCATTCCTTGTCCCAATTACACTAAGTACACCTACCTTGGAAGTTACTATTTAGAAACTCCACCGTGAGGACCAAGAGAATCTCCACCAGCTGCAAGGGAACGAGGAGTTCCTCCCACAGCTGGAGACACCTCCAGCCTCACAGAGCAGAACAACTGGGATGGATCAAATAACTTGTCTTTTTGAGGTTTGTGGTGTTGATGTTGGATATGGGTGACTGAAATCAGACAGAGGAGGTGCCTCTATGTGAATGACTCATCTGAAAGGCAAGAAACATAAAAACCAAAACACCACTCTTTTGCTGATATTGATGATGTCAAACAAAATAGGCAGGAAGCACTGGAGAAAACCTTGTCCTTGGTTGGATTCTTAATCTAGAAATTCCAAAATACTTCTTTACTAAGGTTCTTACTTTCTGCTAAGGAAAAAAAAAAAGTATTCCAAGAATCAGAAAAGAAAGAGTATCCTTTCAGCAGGACTAATGTCAATTCTAAATATAGAATAGCAGATACACAATTTCAGATTCACAAAAAGACTTTCAAATTCATATTATCCATTATAGTAAACAAAAAAATAGACTTTCATTTTCCTTTCTAATGGAAAGAAGTAGCATGTAAAGTGGAAAGATCAAGGAGTGAGAAACTCCATTTCCAGCAGAATAATAGACTAAATATTCTTAACAATCCTCCAAATGAAACAACCAAAATGCTAAAATAAAATATTTTTTTCAAAAGTATTTTTAATGCATTGCTGAGCTGGTCTGAAAAGACAAAATCCATAGATGCTAAAAACAGGGTGAAACCAAAGAAACTTTGAAAGGTAAGCAAGCATCAAAGCATACTTTCCCCTCGAAGGTTTCTACCAAGCCTCGGAGACCTCGAGCTTCTCCTTTGAAGGCTGCAGGAGACACAGAGAAGTGAAGCAGAGGGCTCACCCATGGTAGGGTATCCAATAACTTGCATAAAGCTGAGACCCCAAAGGTCTTCATTCTCAATTCACAGAAAGGGAGAGCAAGTACGTCTCTTTATCTCAAATTTTCCCTGGGAATGTATAATTACAAGCAAATTCTCACTTACATTTGAATTCATGATCCATATGTGGTCCTCCAAATTTAAAGTAGGTATTATAGTCATCTCAGTTTGCTAGCATCCTCAGATGACTAGAAGAAGCAAATACAAATACTTTCTTAAATAGAGGAGTCTCAATTCTGGCCTCAAAAATTTCCCACAGATAAAATTCCAAGTAAAATGAATGGCTTAGTGTCAAAATTCACAGAACAAACCAAGAAACAAGGCTCCATGAGTGAGAAGCAGCAGAGACAGAAAGGCATCTATGAGTAGCAAAGACGTGAGATATTAGATTTATGGGAAACGATATGAAATAATTATGTTTAATTTTTAAAGGAATGAAAGAGAAAGTTGAGGTATGACCAAAGAACGAGGCTTACAAAAGCAAAACACCGATGTAGAAAAGGATTAAATAAATTTCTGGAAGTGAAAAACCTAATAATTGAAACTAAAAAGTCAATAGAGTGGGGGATGTTAAGTAGAGAGCTCAAGGGGTGAGAATCCCCATCAACAGAAGAATAACAGACTACTTTGAACACCCTTCTCAAAGGAAACATTTAGAAAGCCACTGGAGACAGCTGTTCCCATCCTAACCATGAAACAAAAAATATAATAATCTCTTCCTCATAACTTTTCTTGAACCTATCAGGGGCTAATGTCACAAAGCAGACAAGTGAACTGAATTCCAAAAAGTAATAAGTCTCTACAAGGAGAGAGACACAAACTTTTCTCCTTTGCTGGAGCACAGGAGGAAGAAGGGGCTGCATAGAAGCAGGTCAAATCTTAAGAAATTCCTGAAAGCCATGTGTGGGATAGTGTGTCAACTGGAATGGATCCTATACAAGGGGAGCTCACACTCACCTTCAAGATCTTCTCCTTGGATCAGTTGCAGAGCAAGAGGACAGGAGGAGCCCACACACACACACACAGTGGCACAGGCAAGCAGAAGGTGGTCAGCTGCTACTGATGAACCGGCAAAAACACCACCTGCTTCTTTGGATCCTCATATAACTGCTGTAGGAGGAGCAACAAACCCTCTCACCCAGGGCTCTCAGGGCCCAGACTACTATCTAGTGCTTCTGGGAGAGGGGTAGATGCAAAAGCTGTCTGCTCCTGGGGGAGGAAACAGAGTGTGGAGGCATAGGTCCTCCATGAGGCAGACGTGCTGTTGAAAGCTGAGGGTGGAGCAGGAACATGGAGAACCACTGCCCCCGCACCCTAGGCCCTACACTAATTAAGTGAGACTAGCAGCCACCACTAGAGGAAATTGAAGCCTGTGAGTGAGAAGAACAAAACCCACTCCTGACCAGATTCACTACACCCCACACTGACAGAAGAAGAGGCAGATCCGTTACTGAGTGTGAATGATATCGATCTCATTTCCTAATATTCTTCTACACATATTGAATGCCCAACGCTCAATTAAAAAAAACACTATCAAGAGATAAAGCAGACACAGGCTCAGAGAAGATTCAAATGTTGAAATTATCAAATAGGGACTTTCAAATAAATATGATTAATATGCTAAAGGATCTCATGCAAAAGAAAGAACACATGAATGAACAGATGGGGAATTTTAGCAGGAAGAAAGAAACTCTAAAAAAGGGTCAAATGGAAATGCTATAAATTTTTTAAAATTATATCAGATATGATTCTCTTGGTAGGAAGAATAAATATTTGAAGAGATAAAGGCTGAAATTTTTCAAAAGTTAATGAAAAATAAATCACAGACGCAAGTAGCTCAGAGAACTCTAAGCGGGATAAATGATACATACATACATCACACCTTCATAGATCACAGTCAAACTGCTGAAAACCAAAGATAATGAAAAAATCTTGAGGGCAAACAGAGAAAAAGAAAACACAGCAGAAGGAGAAGCACAGATAAGAATTACAGCATACTTCTTGCCAGCAACTATGCAAGCCAGAAAACATTGTAGCAACATCTTTAATATATTGAAAGGAAAAAAAACTGTCAACCTAGAATTCCATACTTAGAAAAAATATCCTCCAAAATAAGATGAAATATAAAGACCTTTTCATAAAAATAAAAGCTTAGAGAGTTTATTGCCTGCATATCTGCCAGTAATACAAGAAATATTCAAGTTCTTCAGACAGAAAGAAAGATTTCAGGTAAAAATTTGGATCTAAAAAACATAAATAAAATAGACCAGAAAGGGTAAAATTGAGAGTGATCATATGCATTAGTTTCTTATGACTGCTGTAGCAAATTACCACAAACTTGGTGGCTTAGAACAACATGAATTTATTCTCTTATACAGTTCTGGAGTCCAGAAGTATGAAATCAGTTTCACTGGGCCAAAACCAAGGTGTTGCCAGGGTGATGCTCCTACAGGAGGCTCCAGGAAGGAATCCATTTCCTTGCCTCTTCTGGTATCTAGAGCTGCATTCCTTGTATTTCTTGGATCATGACCCTTTCCTCCATCTTCAAAGACAGTAGTGTAGCATCTATCTTTGTGCCTCTGCTTCTGCCCCATGACCTCTGCTATTTGTAACCTCCTCCTGCCTCTCTTGTAAAGAATCTTGTGAAGGCCCCACCCAGATAATCCAGGATAATCTTCATATCTCAAACCCTTTATTTAATCACATCTGCAAAGTCTTCACCATATAAGGTATCATTCACAGGTTCCAGGGATTAGGATATGAACATCTTGGGGGCCATTATTCACTCTATCACAATATAAAAACAATTCTCAACTCATTTTCTGAAGCCAGTAGTTCCCTGATACCAAAACCATACAAAGATATTAGAAAAAAAGAAAATCACAGGGGGCCAGCCCTGTGGCTTAGCGGTTAAGTACATGTGCTCCACTACTGGTGGCCCGGGTTTGGATCCCAGGCATGCACCAACGCACCGCTTCTCCGGCCATGCTGAGGCCATGTCCCACATACAGCAACTAGAAGGATGTGCAACCATGACATACAACTATCTACTGGGGCTTTGGGGGAACAAAAAAAAAGGAGGAGGATTGGCAATAGATGTTAGCTCAGAGCCAGTCTTCCTCAGCAAAAAGAGGAGCATTAGCATGGATGTTAGCTCAGGGCTGATCTTCCTCACAATAAATAAATAAATAAATAAATAAATAAATAAATAAATATCACAGACCAATATCCCTTATAAACATAGAGCAAAATATATCCTAACCAAGGGGAGTTTCTCCCAGAAATGCAAGGTTGGGTCAACAATTAAAAATCAAACAATATAATTCACCATATGAACAAATTAAAAAGGAAAAATCACATGATTTTTCATCTGTGATTCATTTATGATAAAAATTCTCAGCAAAGTAAAAACTGAACACAACTTTCTCAAGGACATCCATGAAAAACCTACAAATAACATCATAGCTAATAGTAAAAGACTAAATAATTTCCCTCTACAATCAAGAACAAGGTCTTTCCACTTCAACATTATATTGAAGTTCCTAGGCAGCATTATATGACAAAAAAAAAGAAAAAGAATCAAAATGGACAAGAAATAAAACTATCTTTATTCACAGATGACATGCATGTGTTATATGCTGAAAATTAACAAAGAAAAAACTACCTGAAAAGCTACTAAAAGTAAAAATGATAGCAAGGTCATGTGAATCAAGGTTTTTAAAAAAAACAAAGTTAAAAAGAACCTCAATTCTTGATCCATGCCTCATAATATACACTAAAATCAACTTGACATAGACACAAATGTAAAATCTAAAACTATAAAACTCCAGAAGAAAAATTTTATGACCTTGGTTTAGGCAAAGATTTCTTAAGCTCAGCACTATTAACATTTTGGGGTGGGTTCAGGGAGACTGCCCTGTGCATTGCAGGATGTTTAGCAGCATCCCTGGTCTCTATCCTCTAGAAGACAGTAGGCGTCCCCCAAGTTGTGACAACCAAAAATGTCTCCAGACATCGCCAATTGTCTCCTGAGGGGCAAAAACGTCCCCAGTCAAGAACCACTGAGTTGAGTAAATATTTCTTATCTAGAATACATAAAGCACTAACCCTAAGTTAAAAAAAAAAAAGTAAAAGAATAATGAAATGTCATCAAATTTTTAAATTTCCACTCTTTAGGAGACACTATGAAGAAAATGAAAAGCAAGTCATAGATTGGGAGAAAATATTTTCAAAACACATATCTGATGCAGAATTTGTATTCAGAATAAACAAAGAAGCCTTATATCTCAATAAGACAAATAGTCCTATAAAGAAATGGCAAAAAACTTGAACAGACACTCCAATACCATTAATCAATAGAGATATACAAAGCAAATTACAATGAAAAACTACTTCATACCTACTAGAATAGTAAATTTTTTTTAAAAAAAATACAAAATGCTAGCAAGGATGTCGAGCAACTGGGACTTTCAGATATTGCTGGTAGGAACGCAGAATAGAATGACCACCTTGTAAAATAATTGGGCAGTTTCTTAGAAAAGTAAACATACACTTACCTTATTTACCCAATATAAATGAAACTATATATCCAAACAAAGACCTATATGTGAATGTTAATACTAGCTTTATTTATAATAATCAAACTGGAAAAAAAACCATGTCTACCAACTGGTGAATGGATAAACAAACTGTGGTACACCCATTCAACAAAATAATCCTCAGTAATAAAAATGAATGAGCTACAGATACACACAAACAATGTGAATGAATCTCATGAGCAATATGCTAAGCGAAAGAAGACAGGAACAAAAGGCTACAGACTGTATGATTCCTTTTATGTGGCGTTCTGGAAAAGGCAAAATTATAGGGACAGAAATCAGGTCAATAGTTGCCAAGGGCTAGGAACAGGGGAGAGGGGCGATTGCCTACAAAGGGGTACAAAGGAAAATTTCAAGGTGAAGAAAATATTCTATATGTTTATTATAGTGGTGGTGTATAAGTTTTTTCAAGATTCATCAAATTGTACACCTTAAAAACTCTGCTTTACTGTCTCTAAAGTATACAATAAACCTAATCCTAAAAAAATGACAATATAAATATCAAAAATCTCAACAAAAGAAAAAGAGAGAAAGATTAAGTACTAAATAGGACATACATATGTTTTATACCAAATTTATAAATGTAACTTACCCAGCAGGAAAAGTGTCATTTCACAAAATTGAGATAAAATAGATATTTAATAAAATACAAATGACTTCTAAGAATATAAAAAGATGCTTACTGTCACTAGTCATAAGGTAAATGCTTATTAAAAGCATAGTGTGATACCATTTCACATGACTAGATTGGCAAAAATTGAAGTCAGACAATACCAAGTGTTAGGAGAGATGTGGGGCAGCTGGCATGTTCACACACTGCTGATGGGAGTGTAAATTGGCACAACCATCCTACAGAACACTGGTATTACCAAGTTGAACATGAAGATACCCTATTCCGTTTGTAAGAGAAAAAAAACTGGAAACATTCCAATCAGCCATCAACAGTAAAATGAATAGATTGACTTCAATTCACACATAGGAGTACTATCAGTAATGAAAAATAAACGACTTAGATGTCAACTCAAACATATCAACATGGTTCAATCTCAAATGTTTTTAACAAAAAGAATAAGCTGATCACAATATGTACTGTATACATATATACATGTACACTCAACAGTAAGTTGTTTAGAGATATATAAATATGTGATTAAAAAATATAAAGAAAAGCAAGAGACCATTTAACACACAATTCAGGATGGTAGTTTCCCTGAAGCAGAAACAGTAGGGAGACGTAGGGGGCTAAAATATGGATAATGCTGTGTTTCTTAAATTGGGTATTATATACTTGGGTGTCCATTTTATTGTAGTTGTTTAATCTAGACCTATATGCTATATGAATTCCTTTATAAGTATTACATTAAAAATAAAGTACTTTGTCTAATTATAGAAGACCTGAATTTTAATTATTTTAATTTTAAGAATTTTAATTATTTCTGGCTCTCTATTTAATAGCTATGGAACCACGCACAAGTCACTTTAACTCACAGCGTCTTACTTCCATTACCTTTAAATGGAAATTTTTTCCCTAATACATTACTTTCACAAGTATAAAGGAAAAGACTGTTATATTAGACTCCACAAAAATTAAGCAAAAAAGTTAACAAATTTAAGAAGAAGTGACAGACTAGGAGAAAACACCAGCCAAACACTCTATCCCCTCTGCTTAGAACAATGATCAATACTCAATAAATATTTGCTAAATGAATGAATTAATGTTTAACAAAGAATAATATTTCTAATATGCAAAGAGCTCCTAATAAATCATTTAGAAAATGACAAAGCATCTAATGAAATAATAGACAAATGATTTTAAAAGTAAGCAATTTAAAAGGAAGAAATATAAAAGACATTTAAAAATATGGACCATCTGAGTTATGCTCAAAGAAATTTAAACTGAAATAACATTGAAATGGTGTTTTGAGGCAGGGGGATTAATTTTTTTTTAACTAATAGGTAGGAAAATGTAGGAGACTGATAAATCCATTGTGGATTGGGGCATGGAAGAAAATAATCTATGCTTTTGGTGGGAGTATAAATTGGTGGCACAGAATTTGGTGAGGTCGTCAATTCTCAGAATTCACAGGGAAGAGATTTGGACTTCTTATAGGACAGAATTGTCAGGAAGGGTAATTTAAGTCCATTTTATCTAAATTTCAAGACTCGATATGTATGAGTTCATGTGTTTATGTGTGAGTGAGTGTGTGTGTGTGTGTACGTGTGTGTGTTGGTGTACTGAAGAATAAACATGAAACTGTTAACAGCAATTGCTTGAGAAGTAGTAATAGGAGAAATACGGAGTTATTTTCACATTTTACTCTAATTTATCAATTTTTTAGAACAAGGATGACATTTTGGCATTTTTAATTTAATTTTTAAATTTTAAATATGAGAGAGGCGGAGTCAAGATGGCGGCGTAGGCAGACTCTGAACTCACCTCCTCCCGCAGACACAGCCAATTTACAACTACTCGTGGAAAAATTACCCCTGAGACAGAACTGAAAACTGGATAAGAGGAACTCCTGCAACAATGGACAATCCTAGCTGGGGTAGAAGAGGCAGAGACCCCCTTCCGGAGAGGAAAAACACCGCCTTCACAAGCCGCCAGCTTCACGGCTGCCGGGAGCAGCTCACAGGTACGCACCCTCCCTGGAGGCGCGGGGCCCTGAGCCGGGGAGCACCCCCGCTGGGGGCATTTTGTGGACCCAGCAAAATCGAGACCAGCGGCATAATATCTGACTGTGCCTGCTACTAAAGCAGTGGGGAGGACCCCCAGAAAACCCGGTTCACAAAGAAACTAAAACTGGCTTTTAAAGGGCCCGCACACAAACTCACCCGTTCCAGAAAGCATCCTAAAATCACCAGAAAGAAAGGTGCACAGTGCTTTGGTGACAAGAGACTCACCTAATAGGCCCTGAGTGCATCTCGGTGAGGGGTGAGACCTCTCCAGGGACTGGGACATTGGCGGCGGCCATTGTTGTGGCCTGGTGTGAGCGTGCTGACACAGACGCCATTGGAGTTCTCCCTGAGGCCTGCTAGCCCAGGGTCTGCTCCACCCACTAGAGCACCGATTTAATCCAGCTCAGCCAGGGCAGACAGCCCACCCTAGAGACTGGCCCCACCCAACAACACGCCCTCAGGCAACGTGTGGGCCTGCATAGATTGGTGACTGGATTCTCTGCAGCCTGGCAACTGAGCCGACTTGAGCGGGCAGGGTGTGCACAAGGAGCGGGTGGAGAGTGTGGGGCGGTGGCGGAGTGTGTGGGGCTCCTGCCGTGGAGAGACTGGGTCCACTTGGGGAGGTCGGGGCGCTCACACGGGGCAGGACTGTGTTGGCAGTGGTGTGGACCTGTGGGCAACAGGGCTTGTCAGCTGCAGAAGACTTGTGCTTCTCAAAGACCCACATAGGAGGTTTGCCCCACCTTCCAAAGCCTGAAACAATTGGGTGCTCCTGTGCCTGAGGCCAGCCCCACCCAGCTGCAATCCTCAGAGAGCTGACAAGAGACCTAATAGGCTAGAGGCTTACAGCAATTGTAAGGCCCTGAGCCTAACAACCTGCCACGCTGGGGGCCTACTCAGTTAAAAGAAATACTGCAACACAAATGTGGTATTAGAACTTACAGCCAACTGTGCTAGGGCTCCCCCCACCTGATAAAGAGACTGAAGGGCCCACAAAACTACAAGCAGCTGAGCATAACAACAGCTGGCCAGGAGCATAACTCAGCCTCCCTGGGTGCCTATAGGGAGAGCTAACAGGCCACAATAGAAGGACACACGTAGCCCACATAGGGGTCACCCCTGGAACATTGAGAACTGAGGGAAGCACGCTGGAAGCCTCCTAAGGCATCACTTACATCAGGTCACCTATCCAAGAGCAGGAGACGTAGCTGACCTACCTAATACATAGACACAAGCACAGGGAAAGAGGCAAAATGAGGAGGCAAAAGAATACATTCCAAGTAAGGGAACAGGACAAAACCCCAGAAAAGGAACTAAGTGAAACAGAAATGAGCAACCTACCTGACAGAGAGTTCAAACTAAGAGTGTTAAGGATGCTCACTGATCTGGGGAGAAGAATAGATGAACTCAGTGAGAATGTCAACAAAGAAATGGAAGATATAAAAAAGAACCAATCAGAAATGACAAATACAATACTGGAAATGAAAAATTCATTAGAGGGACTCAAAAGCAGAGTAGAGGATACAGAAGAACGGATCTGTGAGCTGGAAGAAAGACTAGAAGAAATTACCCAAGGTGAACAGGTAAAAGAGAAAAGAATTAAAAAGAGTGAGGACAGTCTAAGGGACCTCTGGGACAACATCAAGCGCACTAACATCCATGTTATAGGTGTCCCGGAAGGAGAAGAGCAAGACAAGGGGGCAGAGAATCTATTTCAAGAAATAATAGATGAAAACTTCCCAAACCTAAGGAAGGAAACAGACATCCAGGTACAGGAAGCACAGAGAGCCCCAAACAAGATAAACCCAAAGAGGCCCACACCAAGACACATCATAATCAAAATGTCCAGAATTAAAGATAAAGAGAGAATCCTAAAAGCCGCAAGAGAATGTCAAGTTACATACAAAGGAAACCCCATAAAGCTATCAGCTGACTTCTCAGCAGAAACCTTACAGGCTAGAAGAGAATGGCACGATATATTTAAAGTGCTAAAAGGAAAAAACTTACAGCCAAGAATACTCTACCCCAGCAAGGTTCTCATTCAAAATGGAAGGAGAGATCAAAATTTTCCCAGATAAGCAAAAATTAAAGGAGTTTGTCACCAAGAAACCAGTGCTACAAGAAATGTTAAAGGGACTGATTTGAGGGGAAAAGAGAAGACCATAAATAGGAAAAATTATTTATTTCCATGATTAGAACGTAATGGATACAAATGTACAAAAAAGAGGTTAGATATGATATCAAAAACATAAAAGGAGGGAGGAGGGGAGTTAAAGAGTACAGCTTTCAGACAGAGGTCAAACTAAAGTGACCATCAATTCTGTATAGAAGAAGTAAGGAACAGAGAAGGACTACTAAAACACTGAGAAAAAAAAAAAGATAAAAAATGGCAGTAAGTACATACTTATCAATAGCTACTTTAAACGTCAACGGACTAAATGCTCCCATTAAAAGGCATAGGGTGGCTGACTGGATAAAAAAACAAGACCCATATATATGCTGCATACAAGAGACACACGTCAGACCTAAAGACACTCACAAACTGAAAGTGAAGGGATGGAAAAAGATACTCCACGCAAATGGCAATGAAAAGAAAGCTGGGGTAGCAGTACTCATATCAGACAAAATAGAATTTAAAACAAAAACTGTAAAAAGAGACAAAGAAGGGCATTACATAATGATCAAGGGAACAATCCAACAAGAGAATATAACACTTGTAAATATCTATGCACCCAATGTAGGTGCACCTAAATATATAAAGCAATTATTAACAGACATAAAAACAGAAATAGACAGTAACACAATAATAGTAGGGGACTTTAACACTCCACTTACACCAATGGATAGATCATCCAAACAGAAGATCAATAAGGAAACATTGGCCTTAAACGACACACTAGAACAGATGGACCTAGTAGATATATACAGAGCATTCCATCCAAAAACCGAAGAATACACGTTCTTTTCAAATGCACATGGGACATTCTCCAGGATTGATCACATATTAGGCCACAAAACAAGTCTCCATAAATTTAAGAAGATTGAAATAATACCAAGCATCTTTTCTGACCACAACAGTATGAAACTAGAAATCAACTATAGGAAGAAAATCAGAAAGGCCACAAATACATGGAGATTAAACAAAATGCTGCTGAACAACAACTGGGTTAACGAAGAAATCAAAGAAGAAATCAAAAAATACCTGGAGACAAATTAAAATGAAAATACGACATGCCAGAATTTATGGGATACAGCAAAAGCGGTTCTAAGAGGGAAGTTTATAGCGATACAGGCCTATCTCAACAAACAAGAAAAATCTCAAATAAACAATCTAACAATGCACCTAAAGGAACTGGAAAAAGAAGAACAAACCAAGCCCAAAATCAGTAGAAGAAGGGAAATAATAAAAATCAGAGCAGAAATAAATGAAATAGAGACCAAAAAAACAATAGAAAAAATTAATAAAACCAAGAGCTGGTTCTTTGAAAAGATCAACAAAATAGACAAACCTTTAGCTAGACTCACCAAGAAAAAAAGAGAGAAGGCACAAATAAGTAAAATCAGAAATGAAAGAGGAGAGGTTACAACAGACACCTCAGAAATACAAAAGATTATAAGAGAATACTATGAAAAGCTATATGCCAACCAATTCGACAATCTGGAAGAAATGGATAAATTCTTAGAATCATACAACCTTCCAAAACTGGATCAAGAAGAAGTAGAGAATTTGAATAAACCAATCACCAGTAAGGAGATCGAAACAGTAATCAAAAACCTCCCCAAAAATAAAAGTCCAGGACCAGACGGCTTCCCTGGTGAATTCTACCAAACGTTCAAAGAAGACTTAATACCTATCCTTCTCAAACTCTTCCAAAAAATTGAGGAGGGGGGGAAGCTCCCTAACTCATTCTACGAAGCTGACATTACCCTGATACCAAAACCAGACAAGGACAACACAAAAAAAAAAAGAAAATTACAGGCCAATATCACTGATGAACATCGATGCGAAAATCCTCAATAAAATACTAGCAAATCGCATACAACAATACATTAAAAAGATTATACACCATGATCAAGTGGGATTTATTCCAGGTATGCAGGGATGGTTTAACATTCGCAAATCAATCAACGTAATACACCACATTAATAAAATGAAGAACAAAAATCACATGATCATCTCAATAGATGCAGAGAAAGCATTTGACAAGATACAGCATCCATTTATGAAAAAAACTCTGAATAAAATGGGTATAGAAGGAAAGTACCTCAACATAATAAAGACCATATATGAGAAACCCACAGCTAATATCATCCTCAATGGTGAAAAACTGAAAGCTATCCCTCTAAGAACAGGAACCAGACAAGGATGCCCACTGTCACCACTCCTATTTAACATAGTATTGGAAGTCCTAGCCAGAGCAATCAGGCAAGAGAAAGAAATAAAAGGGATCCAAATTGGAAAGGAAGAAGTGAAACTGTCACTATTTGCAGATGACATGATTTTATATATAGAAAACCCTAAAGAATCCACCAGAAAACTTTTAGAAGTAATAAACGAATATGGTAAAGTTGCAGGATACAAAATCAACATACAAAAATCAGTTGCATTTCTGTACACTAACAACGAAGTAGCAGAAAGAGAAATTAAGAGTACCATCCCATTTACAATTGCAACAAAAAGAATAAAATACCTAGGAATAAACTTAACCAAAGAGGTGAAAGATCTGTACACCGAAAACTATAAAACTTTTCTGAAAGAAATTAAAGAAGACACAAAGAAATGGAAAGATATTCCGTGCTCTTGGATTGGAAGAATTAACATAGTTAAGATGTCCATACTTCCTAAAGCCATCTATAGATTCAATGCAATCCCTATCAAAGTTCCAACAACATTTTTCACAGAAATAGAACAAAGAATCCTAAAATTTATATGGAACAACAAAAGACCCCGAATAGCTAAAGGAATCCTGAGAAAAAAGAACACAGCTGGAGGTATCACACTCCCTGATTTCAAAATATACTACAAAGCTATAGTAACCAAAACAGCATGGTACTGGCACAAAAACAGACACACAGATCAATGGAATAGAATCGAAAGCCCAGAAATAAACCCACACATCTATGGACAGCTAATCTTTGACAAAGGAGTCAAGAACATACAATGGGGAAAAGAAAGTCTCTTCAACAAATGGTGTTGGGAAAACTGGATAGCCACATGCAAAAAAATGAAAGTAGACCCTTACCTTACACCATGCACAAAAATTAACTCCAAATGGATTAAAGACTTGAATGTAAGACCTGAAACTATGAAACTTCTAGAAGAAAACATAGGCAGTACGCTCTTCCACATCGGTCTTAGCAACATCTTTTCAAACACCACATCTGACCGGGCAAGAGAAACAATAGAAAAAATAAACAAATGGGACTACATCAAACTAAAAAGCTTCTGCACAGCAAAGGAAACCATCAACAAAACGAAAAGACAACCTAACAATTGGGAGAAGATATTTGCAAACCATACATCTGATAAGGGCTTAATCTCCAAAATATATAAAGAACTCACGCATCTCAACAACAAAAAAACTACCAACCCAATTAAAAAATGGGCAAAAGACCTGAACAGACATTTCTCCAAAGAAGATATACAGATGGCCAACAGACACATGAAAAGATGTTCAAAATCACTATCAGGGAAATGCAAATCAAAACTACAATGAGATATCACCTCACGCCCGTCAGAATGGCTATAATTAACAAGACAGGAAACAATATGTGTTGGAGAGGATGTGGAGAAAAGGGAACTCTCATACACTGCTGGTGGGAGTGCAAACTGGTGCAGCCACTATGGAAAACAGTATGGAGATTCCTCAAAAAATCAAGGATAGAACTACCATATGATCCAGCTATTCCACTGTTGGGTATTTATCCAAAGAACTTGAAAACACCAATTTGCAAAGGTACATGCACCCCTGTGTTCATTGCAGCATTATTCACAACAGCCAAGACTTGGAAGCAACCTAAGTGCCCATCAAGGGATGAATGGATAAAGAAGATGTGGTATATATACACAATGGAATACTATTCAGCCATAAGAAACAATGAAATCCAGGCATTTGTGACAACATGGATGGACATTGAGGGTATAATGCAAAGTGAAATAAGTCAGAGGGAGAAGGTCAAATACCGTATGATTTCCTTCATTAAGTAGTAGATAATAACAACAATAAACAAACACATAGGGACAGAGATTGGATTGGTGGTTACCAGAGGGGAAGGGGGGAGGGAGGAGGGTGAAAGGGATAATTTGGTACATGTGTGTGGTGATGGGTTGTAATTAGTATTTTGGTGGTGAACATGATGTAGTCCATGCAGAAATAGAAGTACAATGATGTACACCTGAAATTTTTACAATGTTATAAACCAATAAAAAAAAAAGAGTAAAAAATTTTAAATATGAAATATAAATATAGTTGGAGACTCAGAAAATATGACAGAGACCCATGTACCTACTCATCCAGATTTAAAAGTTGTTAACATTTTGCCATATTTTCCTTAGAACTCATTTTATTTAAGAAATACAAACTCCCCAATAGATTTAAGACCCATTTCTCTTTCCCTTTCTGCTCCCTCCATCCTCAGATGGAATCGCTGTCTTGAATCTGGTGTTATCATTTTTCAGCAAGGTTTTATACTTCTGCTATGCACATAAGTATCCATAAACAATAAATTGTATTGTTTTGTTATATAAAAACAATGTATCTTAATGGAAATTTTAATAACAAAGTCACGGTCGTGTTGTGAGGCTTCCATGAAATATACAAATCAGTATCACCTGGTTAGCCCAACCTAGTAGTCTAAGTTGGACTATTGTTTGAACTGGTAGGATGGTGATGTCCCACCCTTCAGAGCATGTGTTGTTTGGTATGGGAGCCTTTGCATTTGGGGCTAGAAGACAAATGAGGAGTTTGAGTTAAGTTTTTGTGTCTTACGTGTAGGGACCCTGAGAGAGAAAAACATCTGGATGACAGAGGCATGGGCTGCCATCTGGTCCCCGCCTAGCCTGTGAAGAAGGAGGTGTTTTCACAGGAAACTTGGGGAGACTGGTGCCAAGCAATGTTGAGGTATGGCATAGAGTTTTGGAGAGTGTTAATCCCCTCATCTTTACATGGAATCCAGCAACTCTCTGAAAACCCAGCAATGACAGTGGTAAGAGTCCTTTTAGTAGCTACAAGGGCAGCAGACAACTATCAAGAGAAGCCCCATCATCAGGGAAGAATGGAGTGGCCCATAAGGGGGGACTATAGCCAATGTCTGCTTTATGAGCACATTTAGGGCCACCCTTGGGTCCCCCAAGAAATACTAGGAAACAAGTAACATTTCAAGAGGAGTTAAAGGCCTTACATTATGGGTGGGAGCAAGAATAGATGCAAGGATCTCATTTATTTGTTCAAAAAATATTTAGTGTGCACCTGTTTTGTGCAGAGACCATTAGTTCCTAGAGATGCAATGGGGAAAAAAATACAGCCTACAGTCTGTGATCTCACGGAGCTCAGTGATAGGGGCTATGAAGAAAATAGAACAAAGTCATGTGAGCAAGAGGTTCTGAGTGGGGGAACATTAGGCTTCCTTGACCTGAGCTAAGATAATATATGACAAGAAGAAATCAACCATGCCGAGCTATGGAGGAAAAGTGTTCCACTCAGAAGGAACAGCAAATGCAGGAGCCCAGGGGAGGTAGTTAGGTTGCTGTGTTCAGGCAATAGAAAGAAGATTAGTGTGGTTGAAGGGTATTGAGTGACAAAGGGTAGGACACAGGTAGGAAAGGCATGCAGAGTCTTGTAGAGGCAGTAAAATTTAGATTTTACTAAAATTACAGGGGTTATTAATGCTAACATGACCACGTATGGACCCACAAACTGGAGATGCCTAGAACATAATACTTACAGTATAAACAATTATTTTTACACACAGGGAATTGCATCTTGAAGGTAAAGGATTTTCTCCATTATTGCACAGCTAGAAGAGGCAGAAGAGTGCAGAGGTTTAGAGTCATGAAGCTTAAGATTCAGACAGTTTTGGGATAAATCTGAGTTCTAGCTCTTACTAATTATATGGCTTTTCAGGGCCTCAACTTCATCATCTAAAAATGGAGATCATAAATATAATTCTCTTTTTTTCTTTACCACACAGAGCTGTTGTGTGGAACAATTAATCATGTGTAAACACTCTACAAACAGTTAATTACATTAAAATATATAAATTGTTATACCTCATGAACACATTTATAGGATAGAACATTCTGGGATTGATTCTGATGAAATATGTTACGTGTTTCTGCTACAGTAATCACATATAGTCAACTTTTAGTATTCTTGCTAATTGAGAAAATTATTCAGGTAATGCAAAATTTGTTTTATTTCCCTCGGAAATAGATTATATTTTATAGCATATTGTCTTTATAATTACGTTTAGACTAAGTTCTTATATAATTTGCAGGCCTCTGAAAATGAACATTTCCAAAACTGAACTCATTTTCCCTCCACAACAGTCTTACTCTTTCATGAATTTCTTTGTTGGCCTGAAACTGTGCACCCATCCCCCAAAGTAGAAATATTTCAATTCTTTGCCCTTTATCCCTACGCCCCATCAACCACCACGACCTCTCACTTCTAACTTAGAACTGTCTCCTAAATTTAGACACTTCCCTCCCATTTCCATAGACTTATCTTCCTTGAGAACCTCATCATCCATAAAGATGACAAGCAATTGCGGTTATTTCTTGAACAGCCACTATGTGCTAGGCACTGTTCCAAGACTTCTACAATCTTCAGACTGCCCCAAAGAGGATGTACAATTATTATCCGCAATTTATAAATAGAGAAACCAAGGCACAGAGTGTTTAAGCATCTTTTTCAAGGTCATAGGCTGATAAATGGCAGAGCCAAGATTAGAAAACCTCAGCGAGTCTGGATCTAGGGTCTATGCTTAAGAAATCCTCCATGCGGGGCTCCATGGCCCCACTATTCTCAGTCTAGACTTCCTTTCACATTACTGCCACAAAATTTGCCTCTAAAATGAATCTGATCTTGTCATTTCTCTGCTTTGAATAACATCCTATTAACTCATCATTGCCTTCGGGAGAAACTTCCCAGCAGGAAAAATAAGCTCCTTTATCACTCAGCCCAACTTACCTTTCCCACCTTATCTTCCAGCCCATAATCGATCCACCATCGTATAGTCCGGACACCCTGAGACTTTCACAGGCCTCCCTGCCTCTGCAAATGCTATTTTCCTACTTGAAAACACACTCCCCCATTTCTTTGCATGTAGCACTCTGACTTCACGATGCAGATCAAAAGGCAATTGCACTGAATCTCAGTGTTATCATTACAAAATGAGTGTAAAAATTATTTTCTTCCTCAACTCACAAGGGAATTATGAGGACCAAATGACATTATGTAAAAACCTTGTAAGAGTAAAATACGTACACGAAACGGTATAAGCAAAGCTTTTCAACTCTAGATTTTACAATCTTTCCCATGTCCTCAACCAGCCTTGGAAGGAAGAAGGATTCTTGGCCTTTCTTTTCTTGGAGTGAACAGACCAAAATGGGAAGCAGAAAGGAGATATTCCACTGGCCTAAATGTCATAGAGTTTTGAGGGTTTGTATTGAAAGAAAGTGGGATTATTGTGAACCACTATTTACGTATGTGCTGATAAATGACAGTAAGAAAGATGAGGAAAAACAAATTTAAGATGGTTTGGATGTTTTTATATACTCTCCCTTTCATGTCTTCTCAAGAAAGATCCAAATTGTTCTTCAAATAGTTTTTGGATGCTCAACTGAGGTTTCTTTGAAAGCAAAGCTGTGACCACGTGCATGGGATTTATACAGCTCACTCTTGTGGGTATACGTCCTCCTTTGGTTCTACCATGCAGACAAACACTTTCTTCTCTGTGCTTCCACTGAACTCTGTTTATCCCTCTGGTAGAACTTGCTATATCATAATGACCTGTTTACATGACTTTCACAAACACACACACACACATACACACAGTTCCTGTAGATTGTGAATGCCTCAATGAGAAGGAGTAAATAATATTTATCTTTATATTCCTAATATCTACCATGGTTCTTAGCCCCAGTTGCCTGAAGACAAGGAAACCCCAAGGCAAGAAAATGGCATAGTTCAGTTTCTTTAACTGTAACTCCTTTTACTAAAAATTTCCATAGAGAGAAGTCTTTACGTTCTCATAGTTCATTTTTTCAGTCCTAACATTTGTCAGGAGCAGTGCTGTATAGAAAAAGAAAAGAAGATGATTTACCTGGGAGACAAGAGGTCTGAGGTCCAGAGCCACCTCTGCCATTAGCCAGCTAGGTTACCAAGAGGGATGAGTTCATGCCCGTGAGCGTCAGTCCCTCACTAGCAATTGAGAAATCCAGACTCAGCAGTCTTTACGGAGTTTTTTTTTTTTTTTTGGTGAGGAAGATTGGCCCTGAGCTAACATCTTTTGCCAATCTTCCTATTTTTAGCTTGAAGAAGATTGTCCCTGAGCTAACATACGTGTCACTCTTTCCTCTATTCTGTATGCGGGACGCTGTCATAGCACGGCTTGATGAGCTGTGCATAGGTCTGCACCTGGGATCCGAACCCAGGAATGCTGGGCCCCTGAAGCGGAGCACACAGACCTAACCGCTATGCCACCATGCCGGCCCCTCTTTATGGATTTTTAAGCTCTAAAATTCAGTGATCCCTTAGCAATATCTGGCCCCACATGCCTCTAGGGGGAAAAAAAATCCAGAAATTTCCAGAAGTGAGAGGTTTTCACTTCACCTGAGTTTCTGCTTTCCTTGGACCACTGTTGTCACTTCCAGCTCTCCCAGCGGAAAGCTCTGTTCTTCATACCTGATCAGGTGTCTCAGAAAGAGACAAAGGCCAGCGAGGATGGAAAATGATTCCCAAAGAAGCCAAAAGGGGAATTTTGTAACTGTGTATTTTTCCACTCTGTTCTAATTTAAAACCACTTACAAGTGACAACTCCCAACATGAGGCAGGTGCCTTGTGGTAGCTCATTACACCCTCGGGACCCCATGTAAATCTTTTTTCTGAGAACAGCTATTGTCTTCCAAGGAAAAGCTTTTAGCATAATGGCAGGCTGAATAGAATATTCCTTTTGTAAGAATATTTTTAAGAAAAAGAAAAAGAGATAGGTATTCTTTAACAACTGTAAATGCAGCCTCTTGCTTCCCCCACTTCAGGCCCATGGAAAGAAGAGTGTGTGAGCCAGAGGAGACTGTGGCAGTGGAGTGAGACTGTCTCACCTCCAGAGACATCTACAGGGTAGACTCTGCTCTTTTAGATTATAATAAATGCAGGATGGAGATGTCTCTGATTGCAAAAAAGCAGATCCATCCCCTCCCATCCACTTTTGTTGTTTCCGACTTCTCACCAGTCAGTGACCATTCACTTGGAGAAAGAGAGTTTCTAATAAGAGAATGACATTTTCCCTCAGAAAATTCCCACCCATTAGTTCCTCCTCTTGGCTAGCTCTTGACAGTCAAGACAATATTGCTGTAGGGTCTGAATAGATAGATGTCCAAAGGGGAAAATTCAGCAATAAAGCTCCTGAGAAAAATGAAGAATCCATCACCGAGATGTAGCTCCCTAAACCAAAAAGGGACCCAATTTTCTCTGGGCTGAAACGGTAATTTGGAATAGGAGGTTATGGAGGAAATGTGGAGAAGATGGAAAAGTTATCAAAATGATGGGGGTCTTGAATAAGCAGTGTGTTTTGATCACGTGCATTTCTGGGGAATTTCCCCGTGAGGGCAGAGCCTAAAGGAGGGTGATCTCCCGGACTGCAGGACAGAGGCCTGGGCGCTCCTCCCTGAGCACCACTCACTGCCATTGCACCTCAGGCTGGTTATTTACCTTTAGCGAGCCTTAACTGCGCCATCTGCAAAATGGAGATCAGGACAAGTACAGAGGCTCATGACAGCACAGGCAGCGCTTCTGCAAGAAGCAGAAAGCAGGCATGGTTGAGGGAATGGCTGAGCCTGGGAAGAGGCAGAACCATTCCACTCACTGGGTTTCTCACTCACTTCCACTAGAGTTTGAGTAACCCCCAAGGACCCCCAAAGATTTTCTTTACACTCCAGATTGCTCTTTAGCTCTGCTTAAATTCAGCATCTTTTCTCTGTTCAATTCAAGAAAGCAGACAACATATAACACACACATGCGCCCACGCGCACACACACACCTGTTCCTGAAGAGTACACAGACTAAAGAAAATAGGACTTTTCAGCTCTCTGCTTGGAAGTTGCATATTCAAAGTATCTGCTAATCAAAGTACCTATTAACATACAATGTGTTAAAGGATTCAACGAGGCTGAGTGTAATTATGCCAGGACATCATTAACCAATGGAGACTGGTCTCAGAAAGCACTAGTAACAATTTTCTGGATTGATCTTGCCTACCAAACCTATCCCCAGATCTGGTCTTCTGATGCCTTCTGTTCCTGTTGGAGCCTTTGTCCCATTCTCGTGGATTCTGCTGACTCGTCCTCACTCATTCTCTGCTCTACAAACCCCAAACGTCCAGGGTTCCTTTGACATCTAGAATCCTACCAGTTAGGAAGGGCCTGGACTTTCCCGTTCCCCAATGCCTCATCCACCAAGAGTATCTGATGCAGAATGAGCTGTTTGTCCTTTTGTAACAGCTCCCTTTCATCACCAACTTCTCTTCAAGTCTGTGTCTTCCATAATAGCTTCAGTGACAGTTTCTCAGAGAAATTCCCTGTTCACTGTCCCACTGAAAAGGGCAGAGAGTGACTTTGCTTTTGGAGATCTTGCAGCATTTTGGCTCTGAGGGCTCAAATCTCAAGGTTTGTAAAGTAGCGAGTGTTCTCTCTTGGGAGCATTGTGAGAAGGCACCCATCCTCAATTCTCCAGATAGCGATAAAGGATACACCAGGTAAATCTGGCTACCACTGAACTGAAAATATATTTATCAAGAAAGTAAGGCTAAATGCTTCCAGAAAAATAGCTTTTTTTAAAAAAAAAAATGCTTTTGAAAAATAAATCAACCCAAATTAAGCCTTCTAGGAGACTCTCTGGAGCCCAGACCCTGGGAAGAACAAAAGTAATCAATAAATTGTCCTGAATAATCTCCAGCCCCGGGACTTTAGGCCAGACCACCAGGGGAACCAGTCTCGAGCAGGGGCCTTCTCCCTGGGTCTCATACCCATTCTCTTATTTCTTGGGTTTCTAAAACAAGACTGAAGTGATAATCCTACACAGTGGAAAGAAAGTCTTTCAGTACACAAATACCTCCCTGTGAGAGCTAAGTGGCAGCCGCTGAACCAGAAACTAGCCAAATCACAGCTAAATACAACTGCACACCCAAGCTGGCCTAGTTCCGGGGAGGGAGGAAGCAGGTAAGACAACTGAAGCTCACTTGGAGGGAGGCCTGGAGGAAGGAGAGTCTTGAGCTGCTGGCACATTAGCTACTTTCTCCTCCGAAAACAGTGCATCACATTTTGTGGTTTAAAGGAAGTTAAGTGGTTTTATTTCTGATTTACAGGCATGGTTAATTGCATTTTCAAGGGTAAATGGTGTTTATATTGTGCTGTGTTTTTTTTCTTTTAGAAGCACAGCAATGGCATGTGTTCACATATACGTATATTGCAACCTGCAGAGCAAATTTTTTGTTCTGGAGCCCGTCTGAGACTATGTTCCCATCACTGTGCCGAGGCCATGCAATCTCAGCTCTGAGCTGGAATCTGAGGGGTATGAATCTTCTCTCCCCCTTCCTTCCTGCCACAGTCTGAAACATCCACCATGAAAGTGCTTCCATTGGGTTAGAAAACGAAAATAAAATTCATTATGAGCAGGAAGAGGATAATATATTTATTTGTGGTCAATTTAGTGTGAGTTGCTTTAGCAACTAAGCCAGCTTCTAATAATGTGTGGACATAGAACAGGGAGGAGAGGAAGTTCTGGCTCACAGAGTGGAGCCCAAATGGTGATGCTGAACACCTGTTCTGACGACTCTGTTGCACACTTGCTGTGTGTATGGACTCTGTAATCAGAGTCACAAAATCAGAAATCGGAGACCAACACTGACCATAGTATTTAACTTCCTGAGTCCTACTTACCTCATCTGTAAAATGGAGATTCCTAAATTCAACCCCCATTATGAAAGATACCAATTTGCTAAAGGATCCATACAAAGCAGACTTTCAGTGCACGGGCAAAATAGGTTGGAACTCTTCTTGCATGACTTGGAAATAGAGGAGGGTATCCTAGGAAGGGCACTAGCCTTTGTCACTTTTTAGCTCCATGACCTTAGATTAATCCCAGGACCAGCTACCCAATTTGCAGGGCCCATTGCAAAATGAAAATACAGGGGCCCTTGAAAAAAAACTTTTTTAAGAATTTCAAGATGGTAACAGAAGAGCATTAAACAAAGTGCAAGGCCCTTCTAAGCATGGGACCTGCACGCTGTATAGCTGGCACACCTATGAAGATGACCCTAATTAGTCCCTTTTCCTAGGGCAGAGCCCTGGTTTCCTCAGGATCCAGCTCAATGATGGTGCTTGCAAGTCTATTATGCCAAAAAGAAAATGAACAGGGTCATCTCACCATTATATGGGCCCTCTCCACACCTGCCCAGGACACCTCTTGAGATAAACAACAGCTGACATATTAGCACACGTTGAAGAGAGAAAACAGTAAGGATAAATGAAAGTGTACATTTATTATTACTAATCTCACAAAGCAAGCAGAAACCAGCCTCCTTCGATTCATATAAGGGTGTGCTAAGAGATCTTTTCTCTCTTTTTTTTAACTGAACTATTCCAAGTGCCAAACTACTTAGGGGCCTTTACCACGTTTCAAGTCTTCTCCTTAAAGTAAGAATGATCTCTGTAGTTATAATATCAACAAAAGCATCAATGTCACCATAAACAAAAATGCAAAACCAGAGGCAGCTCCATGTCATAATTATGCATTGGGTTCTGCTCAGCTCCTATCTAGAAATTGCACCTGCAAAACACACACTTACATAGATCCACTTTCTTAAATAAATAATTGTTCAACGAACATTGCACTGGAAGGATTACTGTCTCTAACTTCCAAGAACTGCTCATCTGCGAGTGAAAGACTCCATGACTGTTACAGAAATTGCTCTTAGATGCATAACACACATAAGAGAATTTTTGGAAAATCCCTTATTATTCATTAAAGCATTTTAGGGCCTCATTAATTCAGATGGGATAATCAGTTGTTGATTAGCCAGGTTGTTAAGCATCCATTGTCAGATGCTGATGGGCTGTGAGAAATTACATTTCGTATCCACCATAGAGTCACCTGAAAGCAGTTAGCACTTCATCATGTAACGCTGCATCTTCTGGGGAGGAATTAACTGGATTTTTATTCCCCACTCTTTTCTTTCATCTCCCAAACTTTTCTGTATTGCAAAGCATCATCATTCTGTTTGGTTTTTCTTGCCTAAGTTCTAAAATTACATCAGAAGCCAACTTTAAAAGCTGGTTGATTACAGGTGAGTCACATTCGTGCTCAGGCTCTAACAGCAAAGGGCATTTGTGTGGGTGGGTGGGTGTGTGTTTTGGTTTGGTTTTACAGTTCTTAGCTAGAGCCTCCTCCACACCATCAGCCCTTCAGATCCAAATGGTCTTCAGGTTATCCAATGGATTCTCCAGCCAGGGCTCCAAAGCTCAACTTCCTTCCTTCCCAAACCTGACTGACTGTGGGAGTCGTATAATGGCAGTAAGCACGGTGACAAAGTCCCAGGATTAGAGGTTGGAAATGTGATTCAGAGCCGTGGTTCTGTTCTAGAAGAGGATGTGACTGTCACTAGTAAACTGCTCTCAATTCCAATGAGTCTTTCATCTCCCTGATGGTTTGCAATTTGTTTTTTCTCCTTTTAACAACAGAGCAACATTAACATTTGCCCTTTGTGTCATGCCGAGAAGAGTTAGGGGTGTACTTCTATAAAGATAGACCACTCACAACGCTTTATGGAGCTTCTAATCTCAAAGAGACAGAGTGCTTCCAAGACTGGGAGGACGCCCCCTCACCATCAGACCTTCAGAGAAGAGGGTCCTCATTTTACTCACGGAACTGCTCCAGATGGTCAGCACTGTTCGACTCGGGCATGGCCGTGATGGTCACCAGTGGACACGAATTCCCTCCTAGCGTCTGGCAGAGAACCTCTTGCCGGAAGTAGACCTGCTTGGGGTTCACACTTTTTTCCAGGATGTCAAGGTGAGTCTGGAGCAGAGGTGAAGCAGAAGTGCATACTATTCAAGTTTTTGATGATAACAGCTACAGAAAACAGCAACAAAGCTTCTATTCCTGTAACTCCTTGTAGTTTAGAAGTATTTTTGCTAAACTAATCTGCCCTATTTTGGGCAGTAAGTGATTGTAAAGGGGACTCTTCCTACCACCTAGGAGAAGTTCAGTGAGGCTGAACAGGAAGCATCATTCCCACATGTCCGCATAATATAATATCTGTTTTTAAGTTGCATTGAAAGCAAGAGGGAGGGGCATACAGCATCCTCCCCATCACTGTGGCATATAAAGAATGTGGCTACCATGAAGAGAGAGCACACCCAGGGTGCTCAGAAATACAAGACAGAGAGCTTCAGTAGCACATAGCACATTAGAACCCAGCAATGTAAGGAGAGTTGTAAGCGTACAGAAGGAAAATGGAAAGCAATTGATCCAGGGGGAATGCTAAGCAAAGAGGATAACTAACTAGTAGCAATTGATTTTTCCTACCCTACTTTCCCATTTAAACACTCATTTAAAACACAGAAGATACAAAAATGGAATAACCATTGAAACTAGGACTCTTGGTCAACAATCTTTAAGACCTCTGAAGATATTTTCACTAACTCAAACAGTGAGATTAGTCAGAAAGTGGTTAAGAGATTCCCTGCCACCCTCACTGCATACCCTGACAACAGTGACACACTGACCTCAGTAACCAGAGAGAGAGAAGCTGCCCCTCTCCAACACAAGAACATTAGTGACCAAAAATTTTCCTTCCAGCTGAAGATCTAAAGTTTCACTGCAATCAAGTAGGTGTATTAATAGGGCTAAGGAGAAAATGCCCAGCTTGTTTCTGTGACAAATAAGCCTGTGAGATAAATGAAACAAACAAGAATCCTATGAAAATATTTATAAAATAGTCATAAAATATATTATGAAAAGGGGAGTGCTGCCCTCAAAAGGTAGTGGAAGTGTTTACATGTGAAAAGGATGTAGTATAGAAGTAGTAGGCAGGATAACGGCTCCTGCAAAGATGTCCATGCCCTAATCTTCAAACCTGTGAATACGTTACCTTACAGGGCAAAGGGACTTTGCAGATATGTTTAAGATTAAGGTCTACTTGAGATGGGGAAATTATCCTGTATTATACAGTTTGGGCCAATCTAATCACAAGAGCTTAAAAGCAGAGAACTTTTCCCAGCAGCAGAGAACAAGAGAGACGGCAGCATGAGAAGGACTCAGCCTGCTGTTGCTGGCTTTGAAGACAGAGGAAGAGGGTCAAAAACCAAGGAATGAGGTGTCTTCTAAAACTGGAAAAGACTCCTCCAAGAGCTTCCAGAAGGAACTCAGCCCCAACACCTTGATTTCTGCCCAATGAGACCCATGTCAAACTTCTAAAGAGCTGTAAGATAAAAAATTTTTATTGTTTAAGCCACTAAGTTTGTGAATAATTTGTTACAGCAGCAATAGAAAACAAATACACCAGGAAACAAGAAAAAGAACTTCCTAGACTAAGTAAAAGTCCTAGCATTGTGGAAGAAATAGACTAAAACCTACCTGTACTCTATTGAAATATTTGAGTTGCAAGGAAAAAAAAAAGTTCCAAGGAAAGAAAAGATTACCAGATGATTTTGTGGCCTTTCCTCTAGCCTCAGGGATACCTGAAAGTGTGACCCTGAGTCATATCCTCCTTACAGTTGAGACCCCAAATCATCTATCCCCACACAGCCAACGGCCTACATTAACACTGGCTTTATTATTCCCTCTCTGCAACAATATAACTTTACTATTCTAGGAAACTCTTGCCGAGAAAAACAAAAATTATAAATAAATTTATTGTTCATTCCAGAAACATCTCATCAACTCTTCAATAGAAAGCATCAATTGAGTCTTCGATCAAAACCCTTGGAACCCCTCTCCTCAAGATCCTTGCCTTACAGTATCCACCAATCTTAAAGCATTATATCATGATCTTTACCCAATGCTAATCAACCCCCACATTAATATATCTGCCTTTAAACAAGACTTTAAATAAATATATTTATCTCCATAAATATCCCAGCTTTGCCCTTCCCCCTTTGAGACACTATCAAGACTCTGTCACCTTCTCCCTTGTTGTGTATTATTTTTCTATTGCTGCTGTAACAAATTACTACAAATCTAGTAGGTTAAGGCAACACAAATTTTATTATCTTACAGTTCTGGAGGTCAAAAGTCCAAAATTATTCTTACTAGGCAAAAATTAAGGTATTAGCAGTGCTGTATTCCTTCTGGAGGCTCCAAAAGAACCTCATTTCCTTGCCTTTTCCAGCTTCTGGAGGTCCCCTGCATTCCTTGTCTCCTGGTGCCTTCCTCCACCTTCAAAGCCAGCAATCACATCACTCCCACCTCTACTTCCATGGTCACATTTCCTTCTCTGACTCTGACTCTTCTGTCTCATTCCTTCACTTATAAGGACCCTTGTCATTACATTGGATCCAACCTGATAATCTAGAATAATCTCCCCATCTCAAGATCCTTAACTTAATCGTATCTACAAAGTCCCTTGTGTCATGTAAAGCAACATCTTCACAGGTTCCAGAGATTAGGATATGAACATCTTTGTGGGCCATTATTCTGTCCAGCACACCAAGGTAAGAAAGAAACTCAGCTCTGTCTTAGAAACTCAGCATTTGGCACAATACAAAGTAAAGGAATTGTAAGGAGCATGTCTACCCCAGACAAATAAATGAGAATTCAGCTAAGGCCCAGGTATCTGACCAAAACTTTGTACTTCTTTCTTGTGATTGTTCATTGCTCATGAGTACTAGGTGTTGATGAGGAGCACCTGAACTGGAGATTGGGAGGCAGTCTCATACCCCTGAGGAGACAAGGTGACTAACTGATTGTATATACATAATCACACACAACCAAAGGACCTACATAACTAGCTAAGTATGAAAGCTGAAGAAACCCCAGGGCTGATGGCTTTCCCAGGCTAAGATGGTCCATGTGCACTCAGTTTCATCACTCATGACCACACACTTCCCTAGTGAAGAGTGACTAGGACAAAGGAAGCTGTGCCTGGGAGTCCAGAGACCATCACTAAGCCCCTTCCTTGCATGCTGTGTTGTCACTTGCCATGTATCCTTTCTCAAAGATGAGTACATTTGGTTTTGTGTAAAGCCTAGTCTTGTGTGATTGACTGCCAATCTAAACCCAACACTACCACTCCTTGTTGAGCAGAATGGGGGTCGCACCCTACAATTATGTTTAGTTTTAAAAAGTGAGCGTGTGTGTGTACATAAACCTATACATCTACACATATATATATATACACATATATATATATACACAAAGAATCATTCTTGGGTCATATCCTTCTGCAATACTAGAGGCCAGAGGAAATGGAGTGCTGCTTAGAGTTTGAAAGCAGAAAAGATTATAATTCAGTAAACCTACAACCAGACAAGTTTTTGCTCATGAGCAAATGTAGCTTACAGGCTCAGATATGCAAGAGCTCAGAAAACATATAACCTTATCTTTACTGAAAATAATAACTTGGAGAGATACTTCACTGCCCCCAAATCAAACTAAAGAACAATATAAAAGGACAGTACAGTTAAACAAGATTTAAGTCTAAATGACTATTGAAAACATGGTTACTACATAATACAAACATAAAAAATAATTCTCTAGGGAGAAAATACATATTATCAAATTTTAATGTCATCATCTAGTTCTAAAATGAAATTAAAAAGAGATGTGTAAGGGAGGAATAAAGTAAAAGAAAATATTTTTTTCAACTTAAGTGGACATGGTAATATTATTTAATTCTTGAGAATGGAAAGGCAGTACAGCAAGATGGCGAAGAGGGCAGGCTCTGGAGTGAAACTGCCTGGGTTCAAATTTTCCCTAGGGATTCTGGAAAAGTTATGTAAATTCTGCCCTTAACCTCTTTGTGACTCAGTTTTCTCCTCTTTAAAACATACATAAAAATAGCATTACCTACCTCATTCAGTGCTTGCTATAATTTAGCCATGTACTATATGTGAAAAGTGCTTGTTATGTGAGAATCATTCAATTTTAGCTGTTATTATTGATGGGAAAATATGTTTATTTCATATATGTTTAAGAACTAAAAGGGAAACACTAGTAGAATTGTAAACACTGAGTAGAAAAATAAAAGAAAATATGGTCATTCCATGTTGCCTAAGAAAGAGAGAGAGGTAGGGAAAGAGAGAGGGAGAGAGATGGAGAGAGAGGAAGGAAGGAAACAGAGAGAGAGAGAAAGAGAGAGAGAGAAAAAGAAAGAAAAGAAAGGAAGGAAGGGAGGGAGGGAGGGAGGGAAAGTAGAGAGAAAGAAAGAAAATCAATGAAGCATGGAAAATAGCATAAAACCAAAATGACAGAAGTAACACCAAAAATTGTTATAAGTAGGTTAAACAGCCTTATTAAATGACAAAAACTTTCAGATTAGTTTTTTAAAATCCCACTGCATATTGTATATAAGAGGTACTTTTAAAGAGAAGAAAAGAAAGCCATGATATGTATGAAAAACACTCCTAAATCATCTCTTTATTTTGTTTGCCTCCACTAAAATATTTTAAAAGAGAAATATTGAAACTAAAAGGATAAGCAAACATAAATTATAGCAAGCATGGCAATAGTAATATATGACAAAGTCATATTCAAGACCAAGTGCATTAAATGGGATTTAAAAATCTTATTTTGATAAAGGGCACAATTCACAATGAACATATAAAACTCATAAATCTTAAGAATCAAATAACATAAGATTGAAATATACAATGCAAAAATGGCAGAAGGGAAAAAATTGTACCAGGAGTGGGAGACTTTTAGGCAGTACCTCAGTCTTGAGTAAATCAATCACACAAAAATAATGATATAGAGTATTTGAACAATGTTGTTTTCTGTAGATATATGTCAAATTTTGTCTTTACAGAAAACGTCCATGGAACTGTAACAAAAATTAATCATGTGCAGGGCTATAAAAAAAATTCATTAAATTTTCAAAAAAAAAAAGTAAAAGTTGTACAAACCACTTTTTCTGACAACAATTAAATGAAATTAAATTTAAGTAAAAACAGCAAAAATAAAACCATTAGGGAATAGAAAAACATCCTCCCAAGAGGAGCTCATGAAAGAAAGTCATGTATTAAAAAGAAAATCAATATAAAATCAGTGTAATTAAAGCCCTGATAGAGGAAGGGCACATGTGGGATCCCAGGAGAGACGGCACAGGATGAGAATGGAAATGCCCCCATCAGAATGTCAGCCATGTCTCAGCCATCCTGGTAGAGAGAAAATCCAGCACCTTAGTTAAGAGAATGAAGTCCTGGAGAGATGATACTCTCTGTGATCATAAATAAATTATTTTAATCACTTTCATAAATTTCTAGGTGAAAGCTGCTACAGATATCATTTATTATTGAAATTCAGACTAAGGGGACTCTGCCTCACAACTACTATCAAGATTCCAGGCCCCTAAACTAGGAAATCAATACTCTTTCCTACAGCATTTCCCAAAACGTATTCTGCAGATGTTACTAAGTGCTGGGGTGTGGACAGGGAGGTGAAGGGCGGGAAATTCACAGCCCAAGCACTTGGAACATGGGAATTAAGGAAAACGAAAACAGTGCCATGGCTGCAGAACTTTTCAGAGTCATTAATATGCCAATATGCATTGTGAACTCTTAGAAGGAAAACCAGCGCACAGCGCTTCATGAATTTATATGACCATTAAACCCTTTTTCTCTAAAGATCTCAGGACACTGGAGTGCTATAGAATATGCTTGGGGAAGCACTGTCTTTGCTGAATTGTTTCTATGAAGGTTTTTTTTTTTTTGCCATCAAAGCTATTTGTTTCACATTTTATTATGGCTACAAGAGTCCTTAGGCGGGGCGTGGCGTGGCAGGGGGAGGCCGTGGAGAGCCTTCTCAAGAAAACTCCTGGCCATCATTCAGTGATGTCACAAAGTTACAAATAGGCCATGGCTCTTTGGTGTCTGATGTCGAGTCTTAAAAAATAATAAAATCTAGATTTTATAACTCAGATGTGGGAAGCAGGTTTGTCTATGGAAGTCATCAAGCACAATTAGTCACAAGCGAAAAAAGTCAAAAAAAGCATCATTGTGCCCATGAACGTTGTCCTTGAAAACAGTGTCACCTTAATGTGCTCCCTGGAGGCAAATGTGGGAGAAAGCAAAGTTTGAAAGTTTTCTTCTTCTATGAGTTCTCTTAATTTATTTTATTATTATTACATTTTTTATGATCAATAAAATTACAACTCGACAAATGCCTAACATCTTTTAACTTAAGCTCATTTTCTGTAAACTGAAATTATTCATGTAACCATCGTCCTGCCCCTCCCAATGAAATCTCTGCCCCATTCCACCTGCTCCAAACATGTAACCTCTCTACTCCTAGGGCATTATTCTGTCCCCAGCCATACAGAAGACTCCCAGGAGTAAACCAATTATAAACTTCTGTGGGATTTCCTTTTGCAAAAATGGCTTTGTATTGTTCTCCTGAAAATGATTTTTAGGTGAATGCTCCCAGCTCAGGTCCAGCAAGGCCAGGTCTAATTGGATATTGTTGGGATCACTGATGAGAGAAGCAGGACTTCTGAATGCGTGTGCCAACAACCAACTGTAATTACAGCCCTACAGAAGCCACAGGGCTGGGTTTCTCTATAAAAATGGGAATGAGTTCAAGGCAATTATGGAAACCCCCAGAGAGGTTGTCTTCTTAAAAGAAAATCCTACCCACTCATGAAAGATATCAGGCTGATAACTTAGCCTGCAACCTCTCCGGTGCCTCTCCGCAGGAGTCTTCTGACCCTCCCCTTTATCAGCTATTCCCTTAAAACTTCCATAAAAGACTTCACTTGACCTCAGCAGGTTACCCTTCTGATGGCTACCAATAAAGTGAGAAGCACTATGCTCTCAAAATCGTTCATTTCTTATTGTTATCCCCAAAACTGCTGCACTCTCTGGCCCCCTGATTCAGAAGAAAGCTCACCCCCAACAAGATGGCCTATTTTATTTGTGTACTGCCTAGTTCTCAGTTGTCACTTGAATACACTCATCAGAGAATCGAAGGTTTCTCATCACAAGAGAACAAATGACACCTTTAAGCTAAATAAAAGCAAGAGAACATGCTGTAAGCGGGTTCTAATGAGCTTTCTCAAACTGCTCCAGTCTGCCAATAGCACTCTCCTGACATTAAGCAGACTTACTTAAGTGAGAGAAATGATTAGTCTCTAGGTGTCTACTCACAGATTTGCCAATTACAAAGAAAAGATTATTTTAATATCCTTTTTCCATAAAAAATAAATGAAGTTATATTGCTGATGATTTGGAAAAGAGAGTAAAGAAAAAATAATTATAATCAGCCATCCTAAGACAACCATCAGTAGCCTTTGAATTTATTTCTTCATGGTCCTTCATTTGGATTTTTTTACAACCATCAGTAGCCTATGTATTTATTTCTTTTTGGTCCTTTATTTGGATTTTTTTACATAATTTTTATTTTATTATATTTTGGAATGGGTATCTTCCAATCAGTCAAATGGAGAAAATGATCACACATCATCATAAAAAAGAGAATAAATGCTCTACTGGTTACTATCTAGTATTGCTTGCCAGATGTAGATGCTTGGCTAACACTTCCCACATATCAAATCCATGTCATGTGTTTAATCTTCATAACAACCCATGTAGTAATTGCTTTTATGTTTCTAATTTTACAGATGAGAAAAACAAGGCACTGAGAAGTTAAATAGCTTGCCCATGGCTACACAGCAAGAAAACAGAGAGCTCAGACTCAAATCCAGGCCTGTCTGACTCCAAAACTTGTTCTTACACTGTGCTCAAGACCCTGGAATTCAAGGGTCCTCATGACCAATGACTTCACCATTCATGCACATCTTGGCTCCTTCAAAATGGCCTTTCCTGTTCACTTCCTTCACATCAGGACCCTTTATCGGTGCCTGTCCTTTGCTTTGGCCCATACAAGGATAGGTCCCTGTCTATTGATTATCTGACAGCACTGATTTATGACTTGCTCATTGCATCTTTGATCTACCACACGTAAGTCAACATTTCTCAACTGACATGTTTTAAACTCTTCATTTATTCCGAGCCCTTCATAAGAGATTGTGCATATGACATTCTAATTCTCTATTCTTTCTCTCTCTCTCCCTCTCTCCCTTTCTCATCCTACGCTACACTCCATTTCATATCTACAGATAATGGTGGTAGCATCTACCACAGTAGGTGTATATATGTCTGGTGAAAAACCCTGCTCTACCCTTTAAGAGCCTTAAGCTCTCCCAACGTATAGAATCTACTTATGATCACTTTTCTTGTCTGTTGCCAACTCATACAGTTATAATTCTCAGTGAGATCTCATTTTCTTACCCTTTAAAATGTCCATGAGAAACTCTCTTGGGGCCCCATTTTCAACCAATACTACTGGCTACCTAGGGGCAATCCATAACATAACCCAAATACTTTAACAAGTACTGCTAACAACACTTTAACAATCATTACAATTACTGATAGCTTGATATGGATGATTAAAATAGAACTCCTTTTGTTTGCTTCCTTATTACAATAATATTGTATTTCTTTCTTTTAGCTTTATTTTAATACTATAATTGGACAATTATCCAGCAGAGTTCCTGGCAAGCATCTGGAAGATATCAATTCGAAAGAACCAAATACTAATTCTCTTATTATAAGAGAATAATGAAATTTTTAAAGTTGCAAAATTGTATTCATGTTGAAAAACATCCAACATACATGTCCTCTGCTATAAAAATGTCTGTAACTGTTAAACATAATCTTTATTATGAGATTTACAAATTGTGAATTCCACATAGAAATGTATTTTCCACCCCTCAGCATAACCCCCAAGTAACATACAGTTAATTCTGCCCTTGGGGTATCATTCACATTTAATTTATCACTGATATGTTGGAAGAAAAACTGTTTCTCCTTAGGACATGTCCAAAAATAAAAATGACTAGTGTACATTACAGAATGTACTCAGTTTGTCCACGATGGGAAGAAGGGTTTTCTAAGAGAAGTCACAGAGTCAATTATTGTCTTAAACCTAGAGAAGACAAAAGACCATGCGTTATTGGAAATGTAAAACCTAAAATTGAGTATATGCATTTTTCACCTTCAAGTAACAAATTGTCTTTCTTACTCTGTTCTACTCATTTAGGAGAAATGAAAAGGTATCCCTTTTCCTGTCTCTCTTTCTCATTAACTCTCCTCAAATTTCCCTAGTGGGAAGAGATTCACAGTCAATAGGCTAAGTAACAAGCCAATAAGCATCAATTAACAAGATCTCTCTCTCTCTCTCTCTCATAGAGACCAAGTGTCTGGGGGAAGGGGGTTTGCCTTTTTATGTTTTTGTTCCCCCTCCAGATGAAATTATCCTTACGTTGAACTCAGTGGCTCTTGAGCTATTCGTTGATTGTATACTGTAGACCTCGTGCTCTGGTCTGACGAGCACAAAAAATAAGTGAATCCCAGAGGCACAAGCTATTATGTACAATAGCTACTACAACTGCAGTAGGTACTTTTATAGGCACATGTCATCATCAAGTTGTGTGATTATATAATCTCTGATGGTGGTTGAGTTTAAGTCATCAACCCATGGTTATCATCCATAATGCTGAGTGCCATGGATGTGATTCAGCTGGATAGTGTTATTCACCAAACATGCAAACATGGTCCCATTCTTATCCCAAAATGCTCTGATGGGTTCTTGCTAGGTGCCTACAATCTTATTCAAAGCCTCAAATTCAAAGTAAGAAGCCAGATACAGTCAAGGCCTGGCTGAAGGAGTTTCAGCTGTAGGCATCTAGCTAGAACCCAACAGAGCATTTTGGAATAAGAATGGGACCATGTTTGGTGAACAATACTACCCAGATGAACCATATTCATGGCACTCAGCACTGTAGATAAAAACCACGGGTTGATGACTTGAACTTAACCGTCAGAGATTATATAACCACACAACTTGATGACGACATGTGCCTATAAAAGTGGACTGCAGTTGTAGTAGCTATTGTATGTCACAGCAAGCAAGGACATTGATCTGATCCAAGAGCAGAAGTTCTTCTGAATTTCTTCTACACTTCCTCTGCAGTAAAGTAGAAAGAGCTCAAGAAGAGGTGTCAAAGGCTGGTGCTCTGTCCCCTGCTTGGCTACTAGCTAGATGTGAGATTGCTACACCCCAATTTTTGCATCTATAAATAATAAGGGTGAATTAGACAATTTCCCCAATCCCTTGCATTCTAAAGTTTTATATACTAACTGCTACTGAGAATCTCAGCAAGGTCTAAGATATTCTAACAAGTGAAAAGATCAATGTCTTGGACCCATGGATCATTCCCCTAATGGAAAAGACAAAGACACATTCAAAAAGGAATTGCCTTCCCTGGTAGACTTTTCACGTGCAGTGTTTCACAGGCAAGACAATAAAAACAGTTGTTGAAGGGGATCATGAATCTGTCCTGTTCTGGGTCCCTAAAGGCAACAAGCATGTTTTCTAACAAACATGACTTGTTACAGCATAGCTTGTGATGCACATTTCTTGTATTAACTTCTTGAGATCTCTAAGTGTGATACACAAATAATACCAGTTGTGTATCTTTTTCAATCTGGGAAACAGTAAAAATCTCTCTTTAGGCAAGACAACATATGAAGAGAAGGACAGATGCTCTTTCACGAAGCAGTTAGCCAAGTGGTTTAAGATAATCCTTCTTGATGGAGAAAAATTTTCATTTATACCTGAACATTCCTTTTGAAGGCAAAAATGTTCTTGGTTATTATCTTTTCCAACTCCTTATCACAGACTTAAAATGAAAATGTTCATCCTTCAGGCTAAGTGATATATACATTCATATATACACATATTATTATAAATATGCTAATAACATTTTGCATTAACACAGAGGATGAAAGCGCTTTCTAAAAGATACTTTAGTTCATTAATCCTCAGGATATCCATGAAATAGCTAGGGGAAAGGGACAGTTTGCGAACTTTTCTAAATGACAGAAAACTGCATGGTTTATGCAGTTTGCTCAAATTTGTCTAACGAATGTTTTGCAGGGCCTGACAGACATAGGAATGGTAACTTTCAGTTTGGACTGACGTACACTCCACTCCTCACATAAAAAGATTGTGGCCCTCATTTGCAGTGATTTGGTGTTTTATTCTTTCACTTTTTGTCCAGCCTCAAACCTTCTGGCAGCCTCCAGCCCATGGTCATGGGAACAACTGGAAAGCTGAAGTGGCTGCTTGCACACAGACCCAGGGAGTTTTTCCAAGCTTCATCTTTCTGCCTTCTGTTTCCCTCCTCTTAGTGAATTGATGTCCTTCAAATCTGCATCTCATCTTACCTTATGGTTTTACACCATTTCAACTTGATAATCCCACTCCAAGCTCCTACTTCATGTTTAACTTGAGGGTATCTTATAGAACCCCTAAGAAATTCCCATGCCTCCTACACTCAACCTGCTGATGGAGAGCACCACATGCCACTTGGGCCTTCTGAATGTCATGGTCATTGCCTTAGCCTCATGCTCTGTTCAAGGGAGGGGGTGGGACAAATATAAAGCCACCAAGTCAGTGACAACAAGCCCTGGCTCCCTTAGGAAGGCCATAGTTCCCCACCAGGATATCTCCTGAATGTCTCCAGGGAAACCTCCAAGAGCCTGGGGTAGTGCTGTAAAGAGGAAGTTACCATGAGGGCTGTGTAGGTATAGGGATAGTGGTAGGCCAGGTAGCAGACATCTTCATCGTGCGGGAAGGTGACAGCAAAGGTGAGGGTATAATAACACTTCCCAGACGCTCCCCCTGTGACAGCTGCACTCTGGCGATAATGATTTCTAGAAGAGAAAGGAGAAGAGAGGAGAATGAGGGAGAGGTGGGGGAATAGTCATTTGGGGTTCGAGGTGCTATACACTTCTGGTGTTATATACTGGCAAAATGTTCTTCACTCGAAACACTGGGTGAAATTTAGAAAACAGAGAAATGTACAAGTGAGCTCACTGCCAGGTCATGAGCCAGATCAGCAACATCTAAGCTGGTCCATCTGTCTTCCAACTGTGGCATATATGCCATAGGCCTTTCCTTGCTGTGTCTGAAAATGAAGGCTATAGAGTCACTGAGCTAGAAAATAGAGGAAAATGTGAATAATTCTGCTTTTCCTGGGAGTCTATTGCAGACATACCCTTTATTATCCAAATGCGGGTTCCTCCAACCCCTCCCTCTCCCCAGATCACACAGAGTACAGCTCATCCTTCCCTTCCACCTGCCAAGTGGGTTTATCAGCAATCACTACTATGCTGAGTTCTAACTCAAGCCATCACTACTATATGTTGAGTTCCAACTCTACAGTTAACACATGTCATGTTATGTTATCATTGCAAGAACCAACTGTGTGGATGAAGAAACAAAAGCTTAGAAAAATTAACTTGTCAAAGGTCGCAAGGCTAGTAAGTGGTCCATACAAGACTCGAACCGAGATCTGTCTGTCTGCAAAGCCTTTGTTCTTTTCACTACACAATACTTGCTTCCCAAAGGAACACATTTGTCACCCCAAATGTGATTTGGCTTCTTATAGCTTGAGAGTGCACATTTTCCTTTGTCAAAGATGAAGAACCAATTTTGATACTTCAGAGAACAGTATCAAAGTAAATTGCACCCAGAAGTATGTTCTGAGCAATATTTTCCCCACACACTGCCAGTTATGCTCTCGCTTTGCCTGTTGATGCTGAGACAGCTGTGCAGGCTTTCCTGAGAAATGTTATCATCAAGTCTACATTATAATGCAAAATCAACCCGGACACCAAAGATGTAATTCCACCTTGAACATTTACAACATTGGCTTACTGGTCCATTGTGCTTCTGGGTTTTATTGGGGAAAAGGGTGAGGAGAGGTGAAAAATAACATAATTATTCTGTATGTTCTCAAAAATATAAAAAACATGGGGGCCGGCCCGGTGGCACAAGCGGGTGGGTGTGCATGCTCTGCTGCGGTGGCCTGGGGTTCACGGGTTCGGATTTCGGGTGCGCTTGGCGGGCCATGCTGTGGTGGCGTCCCATATAAAGTGGAGGAAGATGGGCACGGATGTTGGCCCAGGGCCAGTCTTCCTCAGCAAAGAGGAGGATTGGCAGATGTTAGCACAGGGTTGATCTTCCTCACAAAAAAAATTAATTAAAAAAAATGTAAAAGATATGGATTATTCTTTTCTGACTTTTTGCTGCCGTCGTGCCACCCCACCAAAGCAAAACAATCAAGCAAGCAAGAGAGGAAGAAATAGAAATCTACTGTCTTGTTTCTTGTGGTTTTGTGAGTTTTTAATATTTATAAAACTAAGAATGAGAGTAAGAGATGTTGGTTGTCCCATGGACTATGGCCTGATATATTTCTCTTGCCTCAGTTTCTGCCAACACAGCGTCCTGGGGCCTTGCTCATTCTAGGGAAAGAAGGATACCACAGTGTAAGCCCCAAGTGACTATCTCACCCAGCTTTTCAGCCTCACATTAATAGGACTCATTTCCTTTGTGACTACAGAACTAGAAACTTCAAAAAGGCATTTTCACCCGTGGTGCCATCTATATCTTGATACCTAATTGAGTCTACTTTCTCCAGATTTCCCCAAAGTTCTGTAGTTTCTCCAGGGCTAGCACTCTGGTTATTAGAAAGTACATAAAGAAGCAGATGGTAGGTCAGAAAGCATGCAAGCCACATATGCTGTACCTTTTATTCTCTTTTTGATTTCACTAGTGAAGGCTCCACTGCAAACACACATTCAGTTTACACCTAGCTGAACCTAATCAATTACAACTTTCTACAATGGAAGAGCCAACTGAAATGAAATGAGCCAGTCAAAATGTTCAAAATTTTGACAACCAATCAAAATATGGAAGAGAGCTTCATCTGTAAGCATACATGTATGACAGCACACATCCATGTGCACACTCACGCACACACACCCCACATGTACATATTCATGAACGTAAAGGCAGGGGGAAACACACATCTAGTGCCTCACCATCCCCAAGTTCTTCACCTACAAACAGTAGAGACAGAGCCTGCACCTTTCCTCAAGATTAATAGATGCCCTTGAGGGCCCATGGGAGTGTTCTCCTTTGACTTGAGCCTTGCCTCTTTACTACTAAGACACTGAAATCACAGGCACATTCACTCTAAGCCAACTCAACCTTACCCCACCAGCCACAGGAGAAAGCAAGAAAGAGAGAGAAAGTAAGAATGTGAAATCCCCACCCCTATGCTCTTGCTGCAATTCAAACCAAACCTGGACTCCAGGGAAGGAGCAGCTACAGTGAAACGGAAAGAGAAGTTAAATGGGACAATCCTTAGCTTCTGAGCTTCTGTGGGCCCAGGTCCTAGTGATTTAAGAGTAAAGAATTCGAATGGTAGTTTTAGCTATATGAAATCTATCTTTTCACATCCCCAACCCACACACACATACCTGCTGTGGCTTAGTGAGCAAGATTCTCATGGGCAAGACTAAAATCTCCCCACTTAAAAGCCAGCCTTCTCCAGGATGGCTGCAGTCTGGTGGAGTTTAAGAAAAATGGTTATCACCTCATTTAGGATGAGGTTCAGCTAAAGGAGATTCAGTTACAACCCTAGTCCAGGGTCTAAACTCTAGCTGAACCGAAAGCAAGTGTCAGGCTTCCCCGCTGGCGTATCCTGGTGGCCATACTGTAGAAGGAGGATCCAGATAACTCTACTCTAGCGAAACCTTCCTCTTCCGAGACTTTTAAACTTTCCCAAGATCACCTTCTTCAAAGTGAAATGTTTGATATATCTCTAAAGGAAAACACTTGGCTTGCTACAATTCAATTTGTCCATGATGAAGTAAGAGCCCATCAACAAGTTATTTTTGTTTTCCCAATTATGACGTGAACATATTGAGGGATGTTTGCAAGGCAATAACATTTATCCCTCATATTTTAAATGGTTCCCATGTTCTTCCTTTGTAAGGAAAACCCTTTCCTTCTTCCTCATTCAGCCAACTCATCTTCTTCCTTCAAGACTCAATTCAAGCATTTCCTCTTTTAGACCTTAGACTCCAGGAGTAACAATTAGAATGCTTAATGTATTTTATCTCCAATCCTAATGATATCCTTTCAAGGTATTATTACACACACTTTACAGATGGGGAAATTGAGGCTCACAGATGTTAAATGTCTTGAGCAACTCCACACAATGAGCACAGTAAGCAGGATTCAACCCCAGGTGTGGGCTTACTCCAAAACCAAGATTTTTTTCATTAAATCACCTCTCTTAGGAATGGATAAAAGGACAAGAGGTCTTTTGGCCCAAATCAGCAAGTAAGAATTTGAAATTTTGGTCTTCATAAATCAGGGATGCCTATAAAGTCTAAAATAACAGAAAGAATGTAAAATCATCCAGGTGAGAGCTGGTGAAAATGATCCATACCATTACGATTCTTTATGCCATTGGTGTTTGATGCCACTAAATGTTTCCACTAATTGTTAATAATAATTGCTAACATTCATTGAACACCTACTATGTACCAGACACTGTTCTAAGCTTTCCACGTGTTTTATCTCATTTCATTTAATCTTCAGAACAGCTCTATCAGGTAGATACTATTATTATCCCATTTTACAGATGAGGAATATGAAGTTGAGAAAGCTTAGAATAACTTGCCCAAGATCACACCATTAATGAGTGGTAGAGGTTTGATTCCAAGAGCTTTCTCTCCTCAATCTACCCTTCTAGGTGGAGAAGAAGGCTGATGAAAATCAAGTGTGCTCTCAGATTTGCCAGATCCTAAATAGTTTATCTTGGGTCAAAGATGACCCAGGCTGGTTAGATCTAGCCATTCCACAGTTAAAAGGCTCTCCTTTGTGTTTCCATTCCCTGAACCATTTATCTTCAGAAGAATCTGCACTTTTATAATCATAAAGCCTTCAGTGAAGCAAGGAGCAAAGTACACAAATGCATAGTTATGAATTCAATCTATTTCCATTTGTACTTAAAAATATGCTGGGAAGTCATTTTTTTTCTATGTGTGCATGAAATAAGCAAATGCCAAGACAGAGAGTGAATTAGATAATCTTATAATGGCGATGGCTCTGTTTAACAAGGGTACATCATTTCACTCAACAGGATCTAATAAGGCAGAGCAGCCAAGTCACCAGGCTTCCCTGTGTCTGCAGCATTTCTAATATTCTATATAACACCAAATCTCTCTCCTGAGATCCCTGGGAAGGATGCATGATGGCAGACCTCTTGTATGACATTCATCTTCATGAGTGAGCTGTTCCGTCTCCTCTCACGAGCCAAGATAAATGTCAGAAGAGATCAGCCGTTGTGTATTACATGGCCACTCTGAGCATGCAGCTTCCCTCCCTCTGCCCTTCAGCACCAAAATTACTTTACACCAGAGCTGGGAAAGAATTCGAAAAGGTGTGAGGTATGTACGTTAGAGAGAGAAGCAGACTACAGAGAAGTAAATAAAGCAGAAACTAAAACTGTCCTTGCTTACTTTTATGAGAGGATTGGAAAAACGAGTCTGCCCATTTATGTTCCTCCCTCACTTTTTATTTTCCGGCCTAGTGGTCTGCAAGGTGGGTGGGAGAGGGGGGTGGGACAGAGGAGAGGAGGGTCTTCAGGGGAAAGGCAAGATGATTGACTGAGCACAGGGAGAGCATATTAGAATTTCTCCTTAAATTTATTATGAGCTAGGTAATAAGAAGGAAATCAAGTTGTCTAAGGTTTAATATGGGGATCAACACCACGGCCCTTATGCAGTCCAAGTCAACCTAATGTGATGAATAATTATAAAACCAACTAGATTACAGTACAGCAATCTTATCTATTCTTCTCTGTTGTTTTCCAGGGCTGAAATATAAAAAATGCATCACATTTTACATCTGTGGTTTCCATACGTCAGATAGTTAAGTATCGATTGCTACATAGGAGGCTTCCTGAGGGACGAGTGGAAATAGCTCACCACCTCCCTCATTCTTTTGCTTTTAGCTTCTGGAAAGGCATTTAAGTTTGCAGAAGCCTACTGTAGCAGATTTACAGATCATATTATTTAAATTAAACTAAACTTTGCAATATAGACTATTCGCTTTTTTTTTAATTCTGCATAGAAGCCATAGATTGATGATAATATTAAATTTCAAGCACAAATGACTAAGAAAATGGAAGCATGCACATGACCTACCTCCTGCTCCTAATACTAGCTGTTTGTCAGCAATTCTTATTTGTGTAAAAATAACCTAACTGGACCAGGGAAGTTAACACAAATTTTTCAAAATTATCCAAAAGACTATTTACAACTATATTTTTCATGGTAAACTCTAAGGATATAGAATGCCCTGAGTTATCAATAATACAAAATTTAACAATTAGGTAGACATTTAAAATTATTAGTTGTTTCATCTTTTTCTCATCATTTAAAATTCTTAACGTTTTATGTGTTTTCTAATGTACATAATATATAGTAATGTGCATATGATTAAACATAATATAGCGATGTACATATAATTGATTAAAAATAATTTATGAACAAATCTATATTAGAGGTACATGCATAAATATATCTTATCAAAATAGTTTGGAGACCACTTTCTAACTGATGATGATCAGACCCATAAAGCAGTCAGCCCACCTCCTTAACTGATCATCACTGCTGTCACTTTTTGAAGGAAATGAATATCCCATTCCTTCCAAGTGTCTCTTTTGATTTCACCTCCATATATATACTCAGGTGCCATGGCTCATGGTTCTCTCCACCATGAGCACCCTGGCACCCCTTTAGAACATGGCACTAAATCCGGGAATTTAACAGCATAATAGAAATAGAACTTCTGAGTTTCTGATGACATATTGGAGACAAAGAAATAAGGAGGTAAAGCTCTTCCAGATTAATACACCAGAGAGAATAAAGGCAGAATGAAGCGACGAAATCTTCTAAAGCAGATCAACTCAAAGACTGTGATGGGTGAAAAGGGAGAAATATATTGTGTAAACTAAGGCACTCTACAGTAGGGAGAGGTGTTCTGATTTGTGTTTGAATAGAGATACACATATCTACCCTGTTGTGAGATCACATTATTGGAAATTTGTTAACATAATGTGGTGAATAATTGTAAAACAAACTACATTACAATGTAACAATCTTATCCATTCATCTCTGTTGTATTCATGACTGGAATATGAAAAATGAATTACATTACACATTCATGGTTTTCATATTACCCCTCTGTTGCTCTTTAATCACATAACAATTGTCTTGTTAATGAATCTAAAAGCTATTAACATTAACATTGGCTTTCCTTAGGCCACGGCTATGCTTTTAGACATGTGGCTTCTTCTTCCTTTTCCTTTTGGCAGATGCTTAGTTCCCTTAAACCTGCTCCTTATTCTCCACTTCCAAGATGAGCAGCCTCCAGAGAGAGGAATATCCCATTGGGAAAGGATGCTAAACGCTATGTTTGCCCAATCTCTTCCTAAGCTCCGGATGCAAGCCGGCTGCAAGCCGGGTCTTTCACATTTATTTAGGGTTACTATTTCCGGAGGACACTAAAAGTTATTCTTGACATGCCAAGGTCCAAATTTAGGTTTTCATTATATTTTCCTGCTGATGTGGCTTCTATCACCTTGAGATGATTTTAGTCTAAATCTCTTTGGACCATAAAAAGATCCTGAGAGTCTCAAGACAGGGAAGCCAGAGAGTAATAGCCATATAGGTAAATGGAAAACCAACAGAAATGTAATCTTTTCTTACTGTCCTAAAGAATACAATGAAATTACTATCCAAGTCCATATCCTAATACATCAAAGATTGATGACTGCCAACTCTTTTACTACAAATTGTTATTCAGCCTGGCCCTGTGTTTTGTAGACTATTGTTATCTCTATGGTGATTTTTGCCTTTGTGTCTGATAGAGCAACAAGATTTTTGACCTTTTCTATCTATCAATGCTCTTGTCCTCACAGTCTCAAAAGCCAAGAGGCATAATAGTATATACTCTCTTTCTTTTTGATATTGATAACAATCCTAGACTCAAGAATGTCTGATGATAGTTTTTAAGGGGACTCTTGTAATCTCAGAAAGAGATAAGACTTATTTTATCCAAGAAAATAAATCCTAGCCTATCAGTTTTTATAAGAAACTAGCAATGAGCTAATAATGAACCACATAATTTCTATCTCTCCTAACAATTCCTATCCTTTTTTTCTTATGAATTTGAATTTTATTTTCCATCAAAAGAAAATGCACACATAAGCAATTTATGGATCTCGAATCCATTTCTTTTATCAAAAGATATGGATAATTTAAATTTCATTACAACTTTACAGGATAAACTGATGAAACTGGCTACTGATCAAGAGTTGAAGATCAATTTTGAAAACCCTTCCCTTTTATTCTTTCCAGAAAATCATCTTGCCATATAGGAACAGTTGCTTAAGTATATTTGTCATATATTCACTCTCATCTACTTTGGAAAACTGAAGCTAGGAATGGATAGGAATAGGCCAGAACATCTCAGACTTGTTGTTCACTGGAACCAATGGGAAGAGGTTTAGAACTGGCTTGATGCACTAATCACAGGTTGAGTCTGTGTGACTTCTAATATCCAACAACAAGGTCTGAAGGTTTTAATGTGTTTAAATGTGGATAGATGATTTTTCAGAAAAATCAAAAAATATTTCTTGGAATTTACTTACTGTGGGTCCCATTTAATGTGCTTATGCCTCTGAAGGGCAGGGCATTTGCCGTAGGAACAGAATGACAACAAGTACAGCAGACAAGCACAGATTGCTAAGGTTTATAAGATCAACATGGAAAAGCAGGAAATGGAGAGAGAATGAAAGATCAGAGAAAAGGAAGCTAACAACACTCTAACTTACTTGTAATAACAGATTTCGTGGCCCATCCGTATCCAGGTGGGTCTGCCAAGAAGAGCCTCCTTCACAGAATACAGAGTTGGCTGCATCCCTACACAAAATAAAGGCAGGACTTAATCCATGAGGGAGAGAGAAAAGGGAAGGAGAGTTGTGGTAGGCTGAATAATGGCCCCCATAGATATCCAGGTTTTAATTCCTGGGGCCTGTGAATGTTTACCTTTTAGATCAAAAGAGATTTTGTAGATGCAATTAAGTTAAGGATCTTGAGATGAGGAGATTATCCTGGTGGGCCCTAAATGCGCTTCAAATGTTCTTATAAAGGGAGACAGAAGGAGGTTTGATCACAGAGGAGAAACAATGTGACTGAAGCAGAGGGAGATTTGAAGATGCTTTGGCTTTGAATATGGAAGAAGGGGTCATAAGCCAAGGAATACAAGGAATATAGCTCTAAAAGCTGGAAGAGGAAAGGAAACTCTAGAATCTCCAGAAGGAGCATGGTCTTGCCAACACCTTGACTTATCCCAGTGAAGCTGATTTTGGACTTGTGGACCTCCGAACTGTAAGAGAATAAATTTGTCCTGTTTTAAGCCACCAAGTTTGTGACAATTAGTTACAGCAGCCACACAAAGTGAATACAAAAGTCAAGGTTCATATTTTCTCTTTCTACACCCGCAGGAGTCTATTTAGTCAGTACAAAATAAAGGCAATATCATGTGCTTGGACCTAGAGATCTAGAAATAACTTACTCCTTACACAAAGCCACCCACTAAATTGGTATATGAGCCAGCAAGAGCACGCAGAATTTCCCATTCCTAAAAACATTCAAAATAAATATGGGCTACTTGTCAGTCTTTGTCCCTTGAATGTCTCCTCCAAAATGGCCACAGATATTCAGGAGAATTTAAACTTTCTCCAGAGTTTCTTAGAACGTAAATCAGTGTTGTCCAATTGGATTTTGCTGTTCTTCTGTCAATACATTTGCCACTGTGGATTTAGGAGATGGAGAGAAGGAATAAATGAGAGGGCTCACCGACCACACAAAGTTCAAGGTGGGGTAGAGGAGTCAGGAAGTAGCAGAATGTCATGTGTGGCATTAACATTCCACGGCACAGTAAGGATTTCCAGCCTCCCCTTCCACAGAAGCAGTTTCCCATAGGTTGGTCACCTTTCTGCCACTCCTGGCAACCAAAATATGTCAGCCCAACCTCAAGCCCTTGAGGAACCCAAGCAGGGCTTCTGGTAATAATCCAAACACTCACAAAGTAACATCATTCCTAGTGTCATCCAGAAAGTCTCCATTCCTCAGGAGCTCATACCGTAATTAAACTGGCTGTTGGGCTTCTCACAGTTGATGATGTTGAAGCGGTAAGGGACAGCAGCCCTCATACCGCTCACCTGGAAGTAAAACCACTGCTGGTGCTGGGTGTGGTTCACATCAGCATTGACCAACAAGTCGTACTCAAACCTGCAAAGTCAGAAGTAAGATTGGAGAGTTAAAGTTTTTAAGGTCACTTCCAACACTGAGAATCTACACATCTCTGGTCCTGGATGACAGATCTAAGACCCAGGATCTCAGGTGGCTGGTAAGTTATAGTTGTCACCCTTATCTGACAAAATTAGACACTGGCTTTGGAAATTCAGAGGATGGGGGGAGCAAGTTTTTGGTATTAGAAGAGTCAGTTACACAACTGTAGCAGATCTTTTTATAAAATTGTAATGAATTTTCTATCCAGCTAAAAAAATGCAAGTGCGCTATATCCTAGAGAAAATTCGATCACATCTGATTGGATATACCAGTACTATTTGATGCTAGAGACTACTTTTGAGCCTCAGTTTCCTCATGGAAAATGGAAATAGTGTCTAAACTTGCAGTGCTGTTTGTAGAGATTAAGTAGTATAATATATGTAAATCCCCAGCAAAGTGACAAACATGAATTAGGCTAGCAATACAGGAGTTGTGTGTTTGTTTTCTCCCTTTTTAATTGATTTAATTTACATGCAGTAAAGAGCACAAGTCTTAAGTGTACAACTGAATGAATTTAGACAAATTCATTGGATACACCTGTTTGACAATTATCTAAATCAATATATAGGACATTTGCAGAACCCCAGGAGGTTCTCATGTCCTCGCCCAGTCACTATGTCTCCAAAAGTAATGACTTTTTGGAGCTTTAGCAACAGAATCAGCAACGCAGTTTTGAAACATCATCAGGATATTCCATTTTCGAAAATATTATTGTCCCATGTCCTTGGCATGTTCTTTGAGATGCTCTTCTAGAAAAGGTAATGGTTTTGCCCTCATCCATTCATACTCTCCCATTCTGGACCCATGATAAATGGCATTCTACAATGAGATTTGTGGAAAGGTAGAGCTTTGTATAAGACATATCAGAGCAGAGTAGAGCTAACCGGTGGAGTCCCACCCCTCACACTTTCACTATAAGCATCGCACTCTAACCATTGAGCTCATCATATAACGAATGAACCATAACCCACTTAGTGGTACTCACAAGGACAATTTTGGAAAGTCTATGACCCCCATTCATAATGTCTGCTATGCCCACAATGCTCTGTCCAAAATGTGATCATAAAAATTCTTTGCCTATAAGTAGGTTTGTTTTCTGTCATTTGGTGTCACCTTGACCACAACCAATTGGTTTAGGATTCCACACTCTGGCCAAAGGCAGATACATGGAGAAAGAGACCCGAGCAAGGCCAGCAGATTTGGCACTTCCTGGACTGATCACTGTCCCACTGGGAGACTCCTAATTAAGTCTTCTCTCCTGGATGCTTTGAACATGAGATATGGACAGAAGGAATAATAAAAGCAAGAGCCATGAGAAGTAGAAGCTGAGCTGGCAAACAAGAAAGAGAAGAAGGCTGAGAAGGAATCTTCACCTGACTACCTTTCCCTTCTCCAGCCCAAATAGTTCAATTTCTACTGGTTTTATATGTTGGGCTTCCTTGAAATATTCCCTGTACAAAAAAAAGGATGTCCACTCATCTCCCCTCCAAAACGAAAACTTCAGAAATGACTCCTCAAGTAGATACAAAACCAATCTGAGCTTTACTAAGTTCTGAGCTCTAGCCACGGTGAATATGCATCCCTGAGTAAGAGCTAATGTTGACTGAGCACTTACCATGAGCTAGGGACTATTCTAAGGGCTTTAGGTGTGTTATCTTACTCTCATAAAATCCCTGTGACATGGCTGCTTTGACTGTCCCCATTGCGTGGGTGAGGAAATAAAGGCATGGAGGGGGTTAGGTAACTTGCTCAAAGTCCCCTGGTTGGAAAGAGGTGAAGTCTGATTCCAAAGTCTGTGAGCACCACACCATTAACTATTCTAAACTGTTGATTTCAGAAGTACACCCATACAAGATGGATTATATATCTTGCTTTTAGGTATGTTATAATAAAAAGAATTCTAACATAGCAAGAACAGCAGTCTCTTCTGTCACTGGAAATTTTTGTTTTATTTCCCTCGTTTTAGTTTGTGCAGCCCTAGACTTTCTTTGCCTGTGAAATCCTTTTCTATTAATAAGAGCTCATTGATAGATTCTGGCAGAGAGGAATGGCACTGAGCATTCCCTTGAACGAAGGATGGCTCACCTCTCTATGGGGACCCCAACGTTTTTACCACCTAAATACATAGCTATGGGAGCAACAGACACGAGAAGGTACAGGAATAAGGGACCCTGCCATATCAACAGAACCAGCCCTGGCATCAACAGAAGTATAAACGGCCCAATCAAAGTGCTCTCACACACAATTATGGACCCATTATTTGGAACATAGGCATATTCATAACATTTCATCTCTAGTCTCCACCTTGCTACGACATCAGCAAGTGAGTCCCCTAGTGGTATGCTGGTCCATGTTTAACAAGTGATTCTGTAAGAGAAAAACCTTCATTTGTAGTGTTTGCCAGTTTTCATCATACAAACATTCCCACCATGGCTGATTTCAAGCTACCAATGTGATGCCACTGAAAAGAGAATAGGGAAGAGACGGTCACCACCTGCTCTCTTGAGCTGCCAGGAGCTACCCATTGTGGCTTTCCTTACTTACTCACGCACTTGGATGGCTTTGCGAAGATTTCCTGATTCAAACTTGGAGAAGAACCGTAAACAATTGGAAGCAGTGTCTTGCAAAAGCCTGTAATGAAATAAGAAACATGTGAACATATGAGTTATAGCTATTCTTGGGCACAGTTTGACATTTCTTAGAGATAAGCTTTCTCTTATAGATCTTTAACCCGAATTTTCATCATGCTGATTTTTGGAGTAGGGCTGGATTGATAACATAAAACACTCTTATTCTCCCATCATTAACAGAATATTCCATACCTCCCCCTTCCACTGATGCTCAAGACCACCTACCAAGGCTCATCTAAACTGAAGACGACTTTATTTATAACGTCACTTGGCTGGATGAGCCTCCGGACATCCTCAAATATCTTGATCCTGGAAAGGAAAATTGGAAATATTTTAAGAGTTGGCCCTCACTCCTTCCCCCACTCATCCTATGGTCATATGGGAAGGGCCTTGAGAGTCATCAAAGAAATATGAAAGAAAAGTTTAATAATGCCCCAACTTTGAGCTGAAAGGGTGCAAAAAGTGTGGCCCTCCTTCCTTCTCTTCTTTATCAATAAATAAAACTACACTGAGCAGCAGGCATGTAGGAATCAGTGATGTAGATTTTCATTAAAGAATTCTTGGCTCGAAGGAGAATTTTGTTAACAGCATTGAAGCTAAGGGACTTTGGAAGTTTCTGGTTGTGTGAATAAGAGGGTCCTTTGCACTGAGACAGTTTTGAGGGAGACATTAGGATTATTGACTGTTAGCATCCTTGAGATCTGGGAGGATCCAATAAGTCTTTGAACTCTTATGTCATTCATATTCCTTGGGCTCTGTCTGTTCTAGAAGACTAAGGTCAATCTTCTGTCTGAGAAACAGCAATATCTGGGAGATTTAAGTAAAAGGGAGGAAGTAAGCCCAAGGGATCTTTCAGATTCTCTCCTTGAATTTCCAATCCAGGGGTGGGGTGGGAGAAGAGGGAGGGAGAGGTAGACAAGAGGCCTGGACTCAGGGGCAACACGTTCTGTCCAAGGGAAAGCTGTTGCTGGGCCAGCCCCTGTGGGGTGTCTCTCAGGAATTTGAACATGGTAGATAGTGTGCAGGGCGTGAGGTCAGAGATGTCAGCCAGAAGCACAACTGGGAATGGCTCTTGGGATCCATCATCAATGTGCTGATGAAATGCAAAACAAGTTAAGGAAACTTTCTGGAACGCACACTCACTCCACTAACTTAGTGAATGCATATTCAATTTTTTTTTTTTCAGGGAAAATAATTTTTTCATTAGCTTTAGTAATTTTCATTTTAATCTCACTATGCTGAGCCAAAGGCAAAGCTCCCTTTCCTGCATTCTGGGAATAATCCATCACCCAATGTTTCTTCCCTGGGGAATGCATGTTTTCCATCCAATCCTCAGTGATGCAGCAAAACTATTCTCCTAGCCAAGCCAGGTTCTTTAAGGCTGGGACTGTGGGATGGAGGTACACCACCTCCTCTCATTAACAGGAGATGAGATACCAATTTGCAGTGAACAAGAAAAGAGATCCCAAATAATCCACACTTGTCTTTTCTGAGAACTTTCCTTTGAGAAGTGATCCCCGTATTTAGAGAAACTGGATTATATTTCCCTGTCATAGTAGTTTGCAATGGATATGGGGTAAGGGGTTGCATTAGAATCATCCGAGGAATTCTTTTTTGGGAAACACATCCTTGTCACTACCCTACAATGGTTCTGAAATGTCCTAATAGGGAAGCAAGCTTGTGTGCTTGGCAAAAGTTGCCCAAAGGGCTTCAACATGTCCCTGCCTGATGCTCACTTTCCTACAGAGAGCAGAACTATCTGTACAAACCATTCCACCTATAAATGTATTAAAGAAGAGAAAAAAATATAAGTTCCAAATCAGTAGCACCATCACCTTTGGATTCCACATTTGCGTTCCAACATGGACTGGGCAGAGGGAGGTGGAGAGTGTCCCCAGAGATCAGGAAATGCCATCATCTTGAAGCCAGCCACAGATCTGGTTCTTCTCGCTTTGGCCAAGTAAAGATAGGGATCATGGAAGGGGACATGCTGGGGATGCGTCTGCAGAAGCTTATCTATCACTTCCACAGTATCTCTAGGCCTAGTGGAATTGGAAAAGGAGGCATTCATCCTTGGGTGGGAAATCACATCTATTTCCCAAGCATCCTCTTTGAGGAAAGCCTGAATGTCAGGGATTTCATTTCCAGAAGAATCTATTCCAAGACCATTGGACTGTGCATTTCGGTATGGGTTCATTCCAGGGCCTTTTTTGGAGGCTAGATGCACAGAGGACCTCCCCATCTTAACCATGCTCAGAAGGGAAGACTGGACTGTGTCTTCTCTTTCTCGCCCCCACGAGCTTTGGTCCTTATTCAAGGAATGCCTCTTCGGGAAGACAGCAGTCGGAATGTGGTGGTGATTGGCATACTGAGTGTCTTCAAAGTTCAAATCATCTCCAGGTTTGGACTCCAGTTCCTTCAGGTTTAAAGGGGAAAAGCACAGTCAGTGTTTCCTTCCAGGTATAGAATACAATTTGATCCCTGTCCTCACTTTCCTGGCACAGAGCTAAGCATAAATCCTGTGAATTGGAAAGCTTTTTCCAAGGTCAGCCAGGGTCTGACTTTAAGAGTCAGAAATAAATGGCAGAATCGTAGAAACTCGTGTTTGGAAGGGGTTTGGGTGGGTCTAGTAAAATTCTATACAGTACATGAATGCCTTCTGCAATACCACCAGTATTTACAGTCTGGTTGAACAACCTCATTCATAGGGACTTCATTGCACCCCAAGGTGGTGCCTTTCACTGCAGACCAAGGCAGAGCCTTTCACTTGAGAATCATTCTGACTATTTAAAAAAAAAAAAGTCTTCCTTACACTGAATTGAAATTTCCATCCCTGAAAATTTACTTACTGATCCCCTTTTGCTTTCTGGAGTAAAATAGAATATATTAACTCCCTTTTACATGTGACTTAGCTTGTACCTTTAGAGGTGGCCAAATTCATGATTTATTAAGCGTCATAATAATGGAGATCAAAAAGCAAGTGTAAAATCTTGGTGGCAGCAGCAGTAGCAGCAGCAACTAGCAACCAGATTAACGTCACCAGGTGTAAGGTTCTCCATTTGTTTCTACTAACACAGAAACCCTGGAATCAGTCTGGCCACCATCAGAAAGCCATCTAGTACAACTTTTGCATTTTGACAAGGGAACAATTAAATCATCAGGCATTTTTACTTGCTTTTCTGGCGTGTGGGGCAGGGCACCTTGCCCCCCAGACAATAGGGAGCAATGTGTACTTTCATCCAACTTCCATCCTAGGTGTCAGGTGTCAGACTGTGGGACCCTTGCATGCATCCTAGCTCAGCTACCTTCTTCACATTTTTGCTTAGTCTTCCACTTCTCTCAGAAAGATCCTAGAAGCAGATTGCTAATGAGCAGCAATGCTTTCCATCTGGACACCTCTGTTTGGCCTCCCAGGTTCTGCTAAGACCCCATTAAGCATCACCAAGGAGCAGAACCACGGCATATGTCCTACCTCAAAGCTACAGGAGAGCTCAAGACACATCGCCTCATATTGCATCAGTTCCTCTTCAGGCCGGTCAGGACCAGGTTTGGAACTCAGCTTGTTCACATCTGCTTCCAAGTCATCATCCTACAATGGAATATTCAAAAAATATTACAATCAAGAAAGCCACCCTGAGAAGCATCGAGACAAGCTACATATGTGATTCTTCAGAATCCTAGGACATGGTTCCCTTGCCTCCAAATTACAGTGCTAGCCTATACAAAGGATAATTTAATAGGTTGGGTTATATTTTTAAAATAAAAAGAAAGAAGATATACAACTTTTCTCAGCATTTATGTCAGTATTTATCAGCCCTCATCATAAATAAATAATAATTTATATAAAATGAGATGAGCTATGTAAACAATAAAGCACGATATAAAAGAAATTTTTTTATCTCATCACCACTCTCATCAACATAATCATATTGTCAGACCTATTCACCTATTGACCTTTGCTGTTAGGTCCTTCACTTTTCTGAAAAATGCTTAATGAGCACCTACTATGAGCAGATACTCCTGTAGGTACTGAAGACTCAGTGATAGGGGAACAGACAAAGGTCCATGTGCCCATGGAATTTGCCTTCTAGTGAGAGAAGGAAGACAGTAAATAAGAAAGTAAACAAGTGAATAAGGTAATTTCCAACAGTGATAAATGCCATGGAAATAATGAAAGGGGGTGAAGTGATTGTGACTGAGACTGGGGTATGGTAAGCTATTTAGATGGGGTGATCTGAGAAGCCCCGCGAAAAACGTAACATTTTAACTAGACCTAAATGACAGTAAGAGCTGACTATGCAAAGACTTTGGAAAGGAGTTACTAGCAGAAGGAACTGGTTAAATTTGCTGACAGAAAGAAGGTGTCTGAAGCATAGAGAATAAGAGGAAGATTCGAGAAGCAGGTATTATGCAGAGCCTTACGAGCTCTGGGGAGGAGTTTGCAGCCTCCTATTAGACCTTTATCTCGTTGTTCATTTAAAAGTCTACTAAGTTACCACCAGTCTTTTCTTCATTGGGCTAAACAATCCCAGACCCTTTGTTTTTTCTTCTAGATCATTTCATAATAGTTGAACAGTGATAGTGACCCTCTTCCAAACACTTCTGTATTTTCCAAAAGTTGTAGAATCTTACAGAGCAAACAGTCCAGTCTCTTCATCTTTCCATGTCTCTCCTAGATCAAGTTTCCCTAATAAAATAGGGGAGAAAAATCTACCCTATGTTTTAGGAGTGTATTTGATTAGTTAAGGAAAAATCTAGCAGTCCTGAAGGCCTGGATTATTCTTCCCTAAATCAAATAAATGTGCAAAATAAATGTTTATATTCTGATCCAGGGAAAAAAGAAAATGCAATAGTCCATTCATCTTCCACAATTTTCCTCCAAACTTCAACTTAAAAGAAAAACAGATCCCATGAGGTTTATTTAGTGATATTTTCAGATACAGTGCACACCAGGTCCAAACTCCTTAGCCTGGTATTAGAGATCCCAACACTCTTGTCCTTTCCAGCTTCATCTCTCAGTTCCTCCTTGCCTCCACCATCTTGACCACAGCTTCAGCCATGCCCCAGGGTGGTGCCAATGGAAACACAACCTGGCAGGCATCTGGAAGCCGCTCCCCATCAGCTAGTAAAGTTGGTGTGTCTGGAGTAAGCAGTGTCATATAACCCATGAGCTTCAGCCTAACTCATTGTCCACATGGCTAGGTGACCTACTTAGCCTTAGAGCATAGGTTGGCAAATTATGGCTCACTGCCTGTTTTTGTAAATAAAGTTTTATTGGAACACAACCACACCCATTCATTTATGTATTGTCTATAATTGCTTTCTCAGTACAACAGCAAAGTAGAGTAGTTGTAACAGAGACCATCTCTTGTCCTCAAAGGTTTGAATCTTGGTCTGTGAATCTCCAGGCACTCAGGCAGGTTCTCACTTCCTTCTGTAGTCTTATAAATATCATTTATATTTATTTAGGGATGGACCTGCTTCTATGTCCTCACAGCAACCCAGACAAGCTTCATCATCTAGGATTCGGTACCCACCTAATCCAGACAGTGTTTTGTGGCCCTTCCTCTCCAGTTGGACCCTTCCGATATTGACTTTTCCCAGGCTTAGACCTGAGTTTACCACCTTTTGAAGGTGGTGATTTGAACTCTGGTAGGGACAATCCTCACATTCACTAGATGTGAACTCTTTGAAGATGAAAACTGTCTTATTTGCTTTTGTATCACATTACCATCCCTAAGAATTTAGCATGCTGCCTCACGCATAGATCATATCCAAGAAAGTATCTAAAAGAAAGAAAAAAAGGAAGGAAAGAAGGGAGGAAAGGAAGGGAGAGCTTGAATTCACTCTGTTTATCCTCCTCTTCTTCAGAGTTTGTCCAAATCTAATACTTGTGTTCATGAAGAAAAAACATGGCCAATATCTAGTCTGTATTTGTTGTAAGTTTCTCTTTTCTTAAGTTGACATTGACAGTTTTCAAAGAACAGTACCTGACTTTCCACTCTCAAGACCCTATACAGATATAAGCTTCTTTTAATCCTTCTTTCTAAGAGGTTGGTCTCAATTATTAAGATTTTCAAATGAAAAGGCCACAAGTTAAAGGCCTGGGTCATTTCAAACAAACGCTCCTGGCCTCTTGCCCACATGTCTTGCAGCAAATGCTGCTGGGTTCACCACAGAAAAACCAGTTTGCTGGAGCACCAGTTCCCTTGCTTTTGCGACCTCCCAGAATTAAGCCGACTCCAATGCTCCCCTGTTTCTCCACGACTCATGCTTATGCACTGATTTCTCATCTTCTTCTTGGCTTGAAGGCTTTTGATGAATAGTTTCTAGACCCTCACCAATTTGTCTTGTGTTTCTTCCCCAGCTGGATTTGTTTATTTGTTTCAGTTTTACTCCATCCCAACCCACCATCATCTGCAGAGTAGGGACAAAGGAGAATATCCAATAGCTCTCCCCCCATGCTGTGTGAAGTCAGACGCTGGCATGCAGCTTGTCTCTCCACATCAGATACAAGAGGCGACTGACACTCTGCATCAGACAGTCAGTTATCAAAGAGCAAGCAAGAGGGGAGGGGAAAGTGGCATTGATGAATGGCTGCTGCAGCACAGTGTTATTCAAATAATTCAGCAGGTACTCCATAGGCCCGCACCACCGAGCCACAGCAAAGAACCAATTTACTACTGATGACTTCAGAAATGATTCTATTTAACAACAAAACCTTGAGAACACCAGAGAGTCAATAGCAGTCTTAACCTGGAGACCTGACTAGGAGGTAATCCCTATGTGTCTGCTACCACTATCAGTAAAGTGAGTGATTATTATGATAGAGAACTCAAAAAGTTTCTTTCTCCCTACAGAGATAGGTAGGTAGGAGGGGAGGGAAAAAGAAAGAAAGGGAGAGATGCAAAAAGGGAGATGGATGGATAGACAGATGATAGATAAATAGATAGAGAGACAGATATTTTTAATTCAGGTTTCATCTCCAGAAATATCATAAAATGTAGCATTTACTTCCCAGTCTTATTTTGCAGATGACAAAATTAAGGCGTTTTAACTTGAAGGGGCTTGTTCAAGTCCATGTCCACCAACAGAAACAGAGACAGAATTATAATTCATAAATAAATTATTATTCTAGAGCAGTGGTTCTCATCTAGGGGTGATTTTACCCCCCAGGGACATTTGGCAATTCCTGGAGATATTTTTGGTTCATGACTGGCTGGGGGGATGGCAAAGGGGTAGGTGCTACTGACATCTAGTGGGTAGAAGTCAGAGATGCTGCTAAACATCTTAAAATGCACAAGATAGTCCCCCGCAATCAAGAATAAAGTCAAAATGCCAATAGTGCCAAGGTTTAGAAACCCTTTTCTAGAAATGCTGTCAGTAAACTATGCCCCACTGTCTATTTTTGTCAATAAAGTTTTATTGGAACACAGCCATGCCCTATCATTTATCTAATGTCGATGGCTGCTTTTGTGCTACAACAGCAAAGTTCAGCAGTTGTGAGAGAGCCTGTATGGTCCACAAAGCTTAAAGTAATTACTATCTGGCCTTTCATAGAAAGTTTGCTAATCTCTGTTCTATAGGATAGGTCATTATGGGATAGAGACCAAAGGATACCACTTCGCGGCTGGCCAGAGTGTATACCATGCAACTCAAAGGAACAAAATTCACATAGACTCCGAGGGAAATGGAACTGTACAACGTAGTGGTCTTGTGCAGAGCGGGTAGATAAGAAGAGTGACTTACGAAGATAAGTGAGATCTCCTTGAAAAAGTTTCCTAGAAAATCTTTCCACTGTCTCTTTGCCTGAACGTCATTCAGACTTATTAAATATACCAACCTTAAGCATAAAGCATCTACCTAAGGCTCATTCTGATGGAATCTTAATGCCTTAATAATGGATAGCCTCTGACATTGCAATGAGACATCGCACTGGGCCTACCAAGATGAAAACTTGGAAATCAGTAACAGCAGCCATTTACTGAGCCTCACTATCTGCCAGGCACTAGAGTAGAAGTACAAAAGCAGGTCCTTAAAATTTACACTGGTCTTAGCTGAACATAGAAAGTGATATTTTCCTTTGTAAGATGCCAATGTGGCGATCACTAGAAGCAAGGGCTGGTGTACCTACTTCCTCTTTCACATCTTCAGAATCCGAATCTTTATCCACTTCTTCCTCACCATCATCTTCAAAATCCTCTGGGTGGGGAAAAAGAGGTAAAATGGGTGAGGCTTCCCCTGTGCCTTGGATTTGTATTCTCACCACACCGTGGTTAGTACTTCTTCCTCTCACAAATAAGGGGCTCATTATTAAGTGTACAATATCCCAAAACACTCTACTATTTATCACTATGTGTAAATCATGTGCACATACGCACATGAGAGCACTATATCATGAAGTCTAAATTGATGTCCCACATTGAATACAAAATGACTGCAGAATAAAATGACACATGAATACCATTCTGGCTTCCTCCACTCAATTTAGAAGTGTTTATGCAGCTAACATTGGCAAAGTTTAGAGATCACATCCATGCAAAATTCGCTGTAACTTAGCACTTTGATTCACTCCCTAATTTTGATATGAAGGAACTTGTTTACAACAAAAGTCCATAGAAATCATCCAGTACCATTGCGGCAAGATGACACCTATGGAAAATCTGTTCTGTGGAAGGAGGATGGGGTTGGAAGGCACTACAGTCTTTTGACAACAAAATCTTCCAGGAGATTGGATAATAATACTTTCAAATATTCTAATATGACTAACATAGGGTTGTAAACAGAAGTAGGTTTATTTCAATTGCATCCATAGGGCAAATTAATTCCAGAGCCAGTGCATACAGTGGAGAAACTTAATCATGGGATTGTGAGAAGATTTTTTTTAATTAGCTGAGATGAGCGTACAGCTTTCAATGGCCACCAGGCAAAGTGGCAACAGTTAATAATTAAGGACAAAATAAGTGAGCTTGGGGGGCTGGCCCGGTGGCGCAAGCGGTCAAGTGCTCGCGCTCCACTGCCGCAGCCCGGAGTTCGCCTCTTCGGATCCCGGGCACGCACCGACGCACCGCTTGTTAAGCCATGCTGTGGCAGCATCCCATATAAAGTAGATGGAGATGGGCATGGATGTTAGCCCAGGGCCAGTCTTCCTCAGCAAAAAAGAGGAGGATTGGCAGATGTTAGCTCAGGGCCGATCTTCCTCACAAAAAAATAAAAATAAATAAATAAGTGAGCGTGGCATTTGTTCAGGTTCTATACGAAAAACTTGCTTTTTCATACATATATTGGACAATCACGGTTGGCCTATTAAAGAACTGATTCTACTTTCATCCACATTTCTCTGAAATATTGCCAAAATGTAAAAACTCCTCATAAAGCTCATAGCAACCCACTTACTTTACCTTCCGTTAGAACACTTGGAGGTTCAGAGGCGATGATCCCTGGGACAAGGAAGGTGTAAGCACTGCTGGCTGTGACCAAGGGAAGAGGACTCTTTGGGTGGCACTGCCTCAGGATCTGAAGCACGATGGAGATGACAGGTTCCAAGCTTTTGTCATCCAGGCAGTTCTGAACAAAGAGAAGACAATATCAGACACTGAAATCTTGTAGAGAGTTCCGTTATAACAGTATTTCAGATAATGAATTACACACAGCCTAAACAGATAGTAAACATCCTTAATGTAGAATGTCTAATTTGAACATTCTAATGTAGAATTTTGTCTAATATAGAATCTGCTTTGGTCCAGTGTATAATCTACATTTTTATTTCTTTTTCATAGCTCATATGTTATGGGAATGAATTTAGTCTGAAAATAGACTTGAAAGTCTTTCAAACGATGCTGCACCTAAGGGAAGATGTCATCCAGGAGAGCTAGGGGAGGAGGAGGTGCGCATCTTCCTTCAGCCATCCATGAGTCATTGTGAATTATTGCCTAAATTAGAGAATGAGTAGCTGAATTGATAGAAGTCTTACTTTTCTCTTTCAGCTCTTATCTGAAGAGAAAAATATAAAGGAAAAAGATAAAATATGAAGTCAGAAGGAAAGACTAAGTGAATCCCAAGTACCTAAATTAAATAACATGCCTCTTCTCAAAACCCAGTGTTGATCCCTGTTGGTAGCTACCCAAAGCAAAGAAAAATTGGGTTTGCAAATGTTAACATTTTGATACTGATGGAACATGACAACACCCTTCTTTTCAGACACTGTGAAAAATGTAAGAACAAGCTTACTAAATTGAGAGAGAGAGAGTTGGGAGTAGTTGCATATCTCTTTGGCAAAAACATGGTCATTTTCTTCAGTCTCTTAGTAAATGTTTTGTCTACTGACTTGGTACAGAAAATCGACCAGTGTGAGCCTCCAGTCTGATATTCCTAAGGGATTTCCAGCAAGCTCTGTGGCCAATTAGTCACAGCAGTAGATATGGGGGATGCTGAGAACTTGCCACAGGGCAGAGCGACTGTCTGTGATGATGTCACACTATGGTATCTTCAGGCCCACATTATAGGTAGCTCCACATGAAAGCACACAGAGAAAAAGAGTTAATAAACTTTTAGCCATGAATTCAAACTACCCAAATGATTCCAAAATATAATTAAAGTAAGCCAACTTTCAGACCAGAAATGTCTTAATACAATCAAGAATGCTACCTCCCCCTCTGTGTGCTCAAATGGTACCATCAGGTGTCCTGAACCAACAGCAGGAAATGCTCTCCGTGGAAAATGAATTAGTTGAGGCTCTTTCATCCCTGGGACTGGTCAGGTGGTGTCAAGTGCTTAGTGAAAAGTATTAATATTGGAAAAAAAGAGAACCGAGCATGGAGGAGGAAGAAAGAGGAGGTAGACGGGTGATCAGAGGTAATATTCTGAGCTCCAAACTTAGCAGAAATAGAGCCAAGGACAAGCCAGAGAACTCAGTCAAAACCGCCAGCACTTTGGCAGCCAGGTCTGTCTGTGACTATCGTCAGTATTGTTGTTGATGATGGTAATGATGATAATGTGTTTTACTTCACATGGGATGGTGCAGAAGAAAAGAGAGTGGAAAGATGGAGGCAAGTTCAAGTGTCCTGACAAGTTGGGCCACACCATGAACTGAATGTGGGGGATAGAGGGGATATGAAAATCTACAGAAACCAAGGCATTAGAAATAATGCTATATTTGGTGTCTGCTACACTCTGGGGAAAACATTTATGAGTGCAAAGGTGACTCTTGGCTCCAGGGTAATAGAAATGCCTAGATCCACTTACCAACATTTTCCTAGTGTTAATGGGTAGGTCCTGTGCGGGGCCGGGACTAAGGTGAGGCTAGTGAGGGGCCCAGGATGCAAAATTTAAGGGGCATTCACTCTCAGGCCCCTGCAAGTGCAGGGTTGGAGCTTGTGCTGTGTATCATAAGATGAAAAAACTCCAAGAAATAAGATCCCTGTGGACAAATATCTCAGAATTGGGGGCAAAGCTGAGATTTTTAGGCTCACTTTTCTCCATCACTCCCAATAAGACACCTGTTACTTGGCAAAGATGATGAAATATGAGAGCTGAAAATATTCAATTCACAGTTAACATCTTTGACTTAGCTTTGGGATAATAAATACCCTACTTGCATGATACCTAGGCAAGACAGAGTAATCACACACAGCTCAGATCCTGGAGCATGACTACCTGAATTCAAATCCTGGGCTGAAGATTTCTAACTGCAGAACCCTGGCAAGTTGCTACACCTCTCTGTGCTGCAGGTTCCTCATCTGTAAAGCAAAGATAGTAACAGAACCTCTCTCATCAGGCTGCGTGTGATTTAGAGTAAAAGTAGGCAAGGTGCCTGCCAGATAGTAAGCTCTCTGTGAGTGTTAGCTAGTGGGACCTCAGTAAGCATCATTAGGCTCATAAAATCTCATAAGAATCCGGACGCAGTATTAGGGAGCCACTGCTACTCAGGGCAGAGTCCTGGTAATAGCCCTCATCATAACAAAATGAGACATTGTAGTGGAAAAGGGGTCTGACTAAGAGCCGGGAGTCCTGGGTTTAAGTTCCACTTCTGCTTCTAACTAGCCAAAGCCATGGGCACGTCCCACCTAAACTCCCACAGTCTAACTCTACCCCTTGAGCCCTCCTCCTGAGCCCTGTGATACTATCCCTACCACACAGCAGCCAGGATGGTCCTTTAAAAGCATAAATCAGTTTAATAGGTATAGAGTTTCAGTTTTGCAGGATGAAAAGAGTTCTGGAGATTGGTTATACAACAGTGTGAATATACTTAACACTACTGAACTGTACACTTAAAAATGGCTAAGATTGGGGCCGGCCCGGTGGCATAGTGGTTAAGTTCACACGCTCCACTTTTGCCGCCCAGGGTTCACAGGTTTGGATCCCGGGTGCGGACCTACGCACCACTCATCAAACCATGCTGTGGTGGCGTCCCATATGCAAAACAGAAGACTGGCACAGAGGTTAACTCAGGGACAATGTTCCTCAAGAAAAAAAAAATGGCTAAGATGGGCCATTTTATGTTATATGAATTTTGCCGCAATTAAAAATGAGTGGAAACAAAACCCAAATTCTTTGCCATGCTTCAGGAGGCCCTAGATGCTGTGGTCCTGCCTATGTCTCCAACTTCATCTCCTGCCCTCCCCGCTCTTCCTCATCATGCTGCTGCCACACCAGCTCCTCTGTTTCTCAGGCTTGCCCACCTCTCACCCCAGCCCCCTACTTGAGGGCCTTAACATTTTCCTTTTTTTTCTCTCCCTGGATCCCTCATGTCCAGGTTACTGATTCTTCCTTGTCATTCAGGTTTCAGCTCGGAGAGCTGCGCTTTGACCACAGCTGGGAGTAGCCCCTCTCCATCCTCTCTCTCCAGAAACTCTTTGAACATAGATAGGCAATTTCTCAGGTCAAGAACAGATGCGGTGTAGCTTCAATTTAGAAACGTCGTACATGGAAACACTCTTGGTTTGAGACCTCTGGATCATTCTTGCCCAGGTCTTTCCTTCTGCCTGACTCTCCAGAATGTCTTAGTTGTCCCACTAGTTCTACACTGCTTTTCTCTCCCATCTTTACCTCCTGGCTACCTCCCTGCACTTCTCTGGACAGTGCACAAACCAAGTTGTGTTTCTCTCAGGCTTTTCAAGGTGTTCTCCTGGCTTGACCCAAATGTCAATGACTTCCTTCTCGAAGCATTCTCTGGTCAACCAAGACCAAGTGGAGCTCTCCTTCCTTTGCACGGCTTTGTCAATTCCACTCTTACATCTCACCTGCTACCTATACTGCTGTTATCCTGACTTTCCCTATAAGATGGTGAGCTTCCTGAGGAGGATAGGAACTTTACCACCATCTCTGAACTCCCTATATAAGCTAACCCCAAGACCGTTCACAAGGTAGGGGCTCAGGAAACATTTATTGAATAAATAGTAAATGATCTCAAGTCAATCTGACCTCCAGAGTGTCTAGCTCCTGATTCTAAATGAGTAACATTCCCTTTAGGTTTCAGTCCTTCCTTCCTTAGATTCACAATGCTGGGGTAACTGGTCATGTGGACAAAAAGGGTCCCGGTGAATCAAGGCTTGGCCTGCCACTCTTTCTGAGCATATGGCAAGAGATGCAACTGCTTATTTTAGTGGTTCTCAAAGTGAAGTACCCAGACAAGCAGCATTGACATCACCTGAGAACTTGTTAGAAATGCAGAACCTTGTATCTCAACTCAGACCTACTAATTAGAAACTCCAGGAGAGGGGCCCAGCAATCTGTATACTAACAAGCCCTCTAGGTACTGATGCATGCTCAAGTTTGAAAACCACCCATTTTAGCAACTTTTCAGGTCTCTTAAACTGTTCTAGCTCCAAAGAGTGGCCTCTTTACCTCGTTCTTTCATACAAGTTTGTTGCATCTGCAATTACCCATTTCTCCAAATTGATAACTATCTCAAACTGTTTCAGGACATCCTTGTAGGGATTCTTTTTTGACCTTACATTCAAATTGTCATCCTTCTTCCTCCTTCCTCATACAAAGCTCCCACAAAATCCCATTACATTACGTAGCACCCTCACTGCATTATGGACAATCTGATCCTCTGAACATTTAAGGGATGCTTAGAGGATCTGTGCAAGAATGTGCAACCCAGCAAAGAGATGGGGTCATTGAGAGAGAGAGACTGCAAGCAGTGGCCTCAGCAGAAAGGCAAAGAACAACATGATGGGCAAAGGCTGTGGGAAAGACTCAAAAATAGCTCTTTCTCAGTCACTTTCATGTGCCATACGTTTGTAATTATATCATAAACACCAATAAAAATAGTACAGGACAGTGGTTTTCAAAGTGTGATCCCCAGACCAGCAGCATCAGCATCACTTAGGAACTTGTTAGAAGTGCAGATTCTCAGGCTCCACCCCAGACCTACCAAATTAGAAACTCTGAGGATGGGGCCCTCGCAGCCCTCCAGGTGACTGATGCACACCCAACTTGTAACCACTGGTGCAGTGGACAGAAGCATGGACTCTTGAGTGAGACCACTGGTTTCAAATCTTTTAAAATGTTGAAATCAGAAAGTCTGTGTAAACTGTTAAACCAGGTCAGAGTAAGCACTCAATACAAATCTCATCTTCTCCTCCTCCTCCTCCTCCTTCCTCTGCATTATCACTATCATCACCATCTCTGTCATCACCTCAGCTGCAGCATCGTCATCATCACCATTCTCATCATCGTCATCATTATAATTCACAAATGGCCACTTAAATGACATCAGTAGAGCCAAGGTTCTCAAGTTGTCCACCCCGGACTCACAAGCCTTCTCTGGCAGAAGAGGGGAGAGGATTTATGGGCAGCTCAAACTCCAGCACAGCTGCGATGGCATCTGTGCTCATAGCCAGGCGCTGGAGGCTCTTCAGGCTGGGGAAACCTGGCTACAAAATGCAGATTCCACCTCCACTCACACTCTGCTTCCATTCCCCACAGTAATTGGAGGCTGGGAGCTTGCTGTAAATTTGCTTAGTAGAGCAGATGAGGTCTTCATTGACCTGCTGAGGAACTGCTTCTAAGATCCTCCTTCTAGGCTCACAGCCCCTTTCATGCATGGGCTTCACTTGGTATTTTCTCCACTCTCTACTTATCATAGACATGTACCTCTGGGATCACCATCTTCTTCCTTTATTGTCCTTTTAATTGTTTTTGTTGTTGTTCTTCTTGTTTGGTTTTTTTTTTTTGGTGAAGAAGAGTCACTCTGAGCTAACATCTGTTGCCAATCTTCCTTATTTTTTGCTTGAGGAAGATTAGCCCTGAGCAAACATCTGTGCCAATCTTTCTCTATTTTGTATGTGGATCGCCACCACAGCATGGTTTGACAAGTGTGATATAGGTCCACGCCCAGGATCATAACCCAAGAACCCGGGCCGCCAATGCAGAGCGCGCCAGACTTAACCACTACACCATGGGGCTGGCCCCTTAATTGTTTTTTTAACACAGAACAGAGAAACAACCAACAATGCACACAGCAGAGGAACGGGCTGAAGCACACGAGCCGGAGTAGGGGGCTGTTAGGCATCAGCAGTGCAGGGGGCGTTTCACTAGGACTGGGAGAGATTAGAGACTTGGGGGACACAAGCTTACAAAGTAAGATGAAGCTTGGAAAAATTCAAAGCACTTCCTCATCCAGAGGAATAGAATGTAAAATGCAGCTATTTCATGACTGAGAAGCTTTGAAAGCTGTAATGATGGAGAGAAACCCAGAGGTGACAGCAGACAGAAAATTAGATATTGGTTTGCAGCACAGTATTATGTTATTGTTTAGAGGAGGGGGGAAAAAAAGGCTATTTTTTTTTTTAATGAGAAAAGTCTACAGATACCACGGTTGGAAAACAGCACTCTCATTGACTGCTTCATTACCTCAGATGTACTCAGGTAGAGGAAAAATTGGAGGCTGTCCAGAGAAGAGCAACGAGACTGAGGAAGAAAGTGCAGAGACTGACTAATATGAAGACAGCAAGGAACATAAGGCATGTGCAACACGGCTGCCTTGGCCCCAGGAGAAGGTGGGTGAGCAGATGATGGATATATGGGAGATGTTCACAGCATCAGCAGCAAGGGCGTAGGTGGCGTTGCATGATGGTGTGTAAATTAGCCCTAATCGAGTGAAATTAAGGAATTTGTTATTTGGGTTGAAATCCAGGAAACTCTAGACACATATTCCACTGGGGTGCAGATAAGCCACAGCCTTTGCAGGTACTATTCTCTTTGCCTGGGTTGTTCTTCCTCTTAAACCCAGCACGACCAGCTCCTTCAATAATTCAGGTCTCAGCTGAAGTGTCACCTGCTCAGAGGAGACTTGACCTCTCTAACAGAACCCCTTCTCCGTGCACCTATGGGAATCACCATAGACCTTTGCCCTCACTTTATCGATTTCACAGAGCAATACGAAATTATCTTCCTCATTAAAGTCTTTGCTTCCTTAGTGTCTGACTCTCCTGCTAGAACATTTGCCCCACAAGATCAGAGGTCTCGATGTCATATTCCCCACTAGATTCCGCAGTGCTAATTATTCCAATAACTGTTCACAATCAGACAGCAGTTAAGGCATGGCAAGTACTCTGCTAAGCACAAAACATTTCTACATTAACTTACTTAGGCCACACAACAATCTAGATTTTATTATTTCCTTTTTTTTTTAAGAAGAAGAAATGTGAGGCCCAGAGAAGTTGGGCGACTTCTCCAAAGTTTCACAGCTGTAGGTGCTGGGGCTGGCATTTGAACCCAGGTACTCTAGCTTTAGAGTCAACACTTAACCACAGCACCATACAGTGTGTACCCAATGAATACATATTGAATAAATGAATCAATCAATGCAGGAGTGAATGAATGAATGAGGATTTGAATCCAGAACATCTGGCCATAGCAGGCAAGAAACATACTGAGGTTTTCCCAGTTCTGTTCAGGATGATTCCTAAGTGATGGGCTTCAGGAATCATCCAGATGTCATCAGCTGCAGAGGTGACCCCAAAGCTGATTACCTGTGTGGTGCTGAAGAGGATCTCCATGCCCTGAGCTGCCAAGAAGGCCTCCCTGCCAGATCGGAGGGCAGCAATGTGCTTGAGGCAGAGCAGAAGTGCCCGGCGGGTCAGCACGCAGGTATTGGCCATGTCATGGCTGTGCCAGTCCTGATGCAGCCTGAGCAGGCCGGTGACGTAGCCTCTGTTCACCGCCCTGCGGCTGTTGGACTCTGAAACCAGCGGGGAAAGGCAATGTCAGTCACAGGTTCTCCTGGCCACACCTGCCTGAGGATGTCCCAGTGTAGCTCCCACAAGATACTTATTAGTTACCAACGGAATAATAACTTTCCAGTGGAGAAAACTGGCAGATGTCACCTTAATCAAGTGATCAGTCAACATCACCAGATATGAGGCACTGAGCAAGACACAGCATCACTTCTATGGTACTCCTACCAAAAACGCATAACCTGCATTTAACCAGGAGGAAAATCAGCAAACTCAAAATGGGGGACATGCTACAAAACATCTGGTCTATACTCTTCAAAAATGTCAAGGTTGGGGCCAGCCCCGTGGCTTAGCATGGCTTAGCGATGCACCACTTGTCCGGCCATGCTGAGGCAGCGTCCCACATACAGCAACTAGCAGGATGTGCAACTATAACATACAACTATCTACTGGGGCTTTGAGGAGAAAAGAGGGAAAAAAAAAGGAGGAGGATTGGCAATAGATGTTAGCTCAGGGCCAGTCTTCCTCAGCAAAAAGAGGAAGATTGGCATGGATATTAGCTCAGGGCTAATCTTCCTCACACACACACACACAAAAAGCCAAGGTCATGAGAGGCAAAAAAAAAGGTAAAAACACCAAGGAATTGAGCTAACGGAGACTAAAAGACATGATATGTAAGTACAAAATATAATTATAATTTATATCCTGAGCCAGAAAGCAATTTTTTTCTTTTGCTACAAAAGGCAGTTGATAAAATTTGAATAAGGTCTGCAGATTAACTAATAGTATTATATCCATGTATATTAGATGTTGATAAACTGTGGTTATGTAAGAAAATGTCATTGTTTTTAGGAAATTCACAATTGGAGTATGTGAATGTCTGTAAGTTATTCTCGAATAGTTCAGAAAAAAATTATAATTGTGTGTGGGGAGAGAGGAAGAGAGAGAGAGATTTCCATAAGAAATAAAGGGGAAAGAATAGTCCAAGATACCTCTCTCAACAGTTAACACATGCCACTTTCATGTTAAATTCCTCAAGCCACAAAGTTGGTGGACAAATGTGTACCAGTTCAGATCTATCCAGTAGATGCCTGGTCCTCTCCACTCCTGTGGACCAGGGGCACTGCAGGACTCCAACCGGCTGCCTCTCAGGCACAAACGCCCAAATCTTGCAGCTCTGCCCTCTCACTACTGCGTTCCTCCTTTATCCAAACTGTTCACACTGGTTCATGAGACAACATAAGCTTCTGGCTGAGTGTGTGTGAGAGAGATCCCCTGAGCTGTAATTGGATAAACAAAATTTCAGCTCAAAGTCAGATTTTTCCCTAAGACCATGTAAGTGCACATGAATGAAAAAATAACATGGAAATTTAGCACTCTATTCCAGAGGGGTTTTCTCATAATATTAATGGAATTCTTTTTTTTTTTCCTGCTTGTTTGTCAAATTCCAAATTGTCAGGCTTGACTGAGCCCCCCTGAGATTTTTGACCCATTTGTGCAGTTGGTTTAATTTTTTTTTCTTTTTACCACATTTCATTCAGCCATGACCCTGAACTGAGGAGTGACGAGCTTTATTCATCCGGCAAGTGTTTGTGGAAGGTTTAAATCGCCTTCATTACCTCCTTTAATGAATTATTCTTTTGTATCAAAAATATTTCTCTCCTTGGCTGGTCCCGGCCACAAAGCACTAGAGTTCTTTACTGCCTGAATGAGGTTCCAGCCTAGCCAATACCTGATGTTTAAAAGAAAATTGAGGATTAAGTAGGAGGTAGTAAAGGAAAGTACTGCCTGCTGAAAAGATGCCAGATTGGCCAGAACAGTGCACAGAGGCCCCGGGGGAAGTGGGGAAGGGGTTAAGGACTTTTGTTTTTTATCTATTTTAAGGGTATGAGACTAATAACATGTTATCCTAATGACCTTCCTCCTCTAGTCTCTTTTGGGGGAAGGGGAGGAGATAATGGGAAAAAATCTTTAATTGTCTGGGAGAAAAATCCCTTATCAAATCCCAATGATTTTATTCATGATTTCCTCTTAATCCTCAACAAGCTGTCATGTTTACTAACAGCTAAAATAGCTAAACCTCCTTCCCCCTCGACCCTGAATCAGTCAGTCTTTCTCTGAGAATGGCTAGGGGAGTTTTGCAAAAGTCAATAGGTATCTAAAACCCAACAAGAGGAGATTCGTCAAACTGAGGAAGAGCGAATGCAGAGGAGAGCCCAAGGATGAAATGAGGGTCACTGGGATCAGCAACTTGCAGGAGTTCTAGAAGATCTGAGAGGAAAACACCGCTTCTCCAAGGGAGGCCAAATAGCTAGGAGAAAACGTGGGGTTTCGAACACTGTTTGGGGGCGGGGGCTCAGGGTTTGGTAGGGGGAGGGCTCTGTGTCCCTCAACCTTCCTCAAAACAGATGGCTGCACTTTACATCAATGGCTTCCCCCTAATATTTTCTTGGGAAAAAATCCCTGTTGATTAATTTTTTTTTAATTTCCTAATTAGATTGATTTATCTTAAACTGAGTGGAGGATGGGGGTGGGATGGATAGAGAGGAGTTCTAAGGGTGTTTAATTTAACCCCCAACCCATACGGCCATCTTAAAGGTGCTCCCGGTGCCCCCTTCCCCATCAGCCCCTCCCTGGAGGCCTCCTGCTGAAGATCTTTTCTGGCCAGATTTATTTGGCAAATCCATGAACTTGTCCTTGTCCTGACCCCCGATTTACCCTCTTATATTCCACTATTTCTACCTCTCTCTCTCCAGATTATATCCTCACTGAGGATTGTTCTCATTGGTAGCTAATTCTCAGTCTGAAATGTGATCTAGCAATATCCTTATTTTTACCCCAGGTGTCTCTTCACTGAGGTTCAAATGTTTTTCTTTAGTGCAGACCCCACCGATGCAGATTTTTACACTCAGGTAAAAATAAAAATAAAAAAAACTGGAAGAGAATATGCCAAGATATCAATAATACTTATGGGGGTTGGGGGATGGTTTTGATGATTCTATTTGCTAATTTAGACTTTCCTGTAGGTTTTTATTTCCCACATATTCTACAATGAACTTTGATAAACAGGAGGACAAAAAAATTATCCTTTGACTGGAGGTCCACAGACTCTTGGCCACGCACGCCATGTTGTAAATGGCCATGGGCAAGGCAGCAGTCTCCAGGTTGCCATAGCAACCAACTCACCTTTTTCGTCTTACCCCATCCCCTTCAAAAGTGAATTACCTGCCTAGCCCCTGAAGGCATTTGAGATCATGATCATCTCTATAAAGATGTTTGTCTTCTCAAGAGGAAAGCCTAGATGCCTTCAAGAATCAAAGACTGAATTTCTCAGGGGGAATTTTCAGCCCCAAGACAGCCTGCTGGGAGAAATGCTTGGAGACCCAGATTATTATACTGCAAGCAGCCTACTACTCTGCCCCTGTTATTTAGCTAAACCGAAGGAAATTTTCATCACTACACTTTATTTCCCATATCTCGGAATTTCACCACCACTTTTAGGGTCAAGTGATGACCTAATGCAGAGGAAGTGTGGGAACCTGCAGCAGAGTAGTGAGCTGGACATTTTGACAGCACAGCTCTAGGAATGAGATGTGTAAGTTAGTGCGGGCCTCTCAACTCGCCTCTACCATACTCAGTGCCCTTCACTGCCTTGCTGGGCTGCTCCGTGGGCAGACCCTTCAGCTGTCACCTGTCTTTCTGGAGTTCTTGCACATGGCCAGGAGCTACACCACTTTCTAGCTGTGTGACCTTGAGCACGTTTCTTCACTGCTCTATCACGCCGTCTTAATCTGAAAATAAAACTAACAATAATCCCTTCCTGGTGGGGTTGTTGAGAAAATTAAATGAGATAATACATACAAAGTAGATAGCTTGATGCCTGGTGCATAACAAGCACCCAGTACCTGGTGTCTATTATAATTGTCATCATCTTCATGGGAAGCATCATCTATCTACTATTCCAACTTCCCCTCTATTGTTATGGACAACAAAATGCCGAATGCTCAAGACATGAATATATTCCTTTTGACAGCATCATGCAAGAACAGGAGCTCCAGGGTCACATAGCTGTAGATTTGAATTTTGGCTCTACCATTTACTAGCTGTATAACCTTGGTTACGTTACTTAGCCATTATGAACTATATTTCCATCATCTGAAATATTAAAGCAAGATTTAAAAAAATAAAGATAATTAAAGCATCTGCCTTACAAGTCCATTATAAGGAATGAATGCATAGCATTGCACCTGACACAAAGTATGTACGCAATAAATGATAATTCCCTTCTCCAAAACTTCACACCCTTTCACCAGTGGGAATAGCCCAAGGAAAAGTTTCAAAATAAGTAAAATTTATAATCAGAGTTCTTCAATCCTCGTGTAATGTAATTGACTTCTCATCCCAAAATGGCCACCAGTTTTATGTTGCCCCCATCTGTCCTTAAACACCCTCCTATACACACGATAAGGATCACACCCCATTTTATCCCAGGTAGGTGCCTATACAGACAGCGTCCATAGTGTAGACCTTTATAGTTCCTCTCTCTGGCAAAATTTACCTCTATTGGGTCCCACTACACTAAAGCTTTTTTAGAAAACTGGTTAGAGCTCTAAGATCCTCTTGGTGGATAATGGTTAAGTGTTTAATAGCCCACCCTTGCTTTTGATAAGGTGTGTATGAGTAAGAGTAAATATAAGGATTCCAGGCCCCCATCATTCCTGAGAACAGAAATCATCTTTAATCACACAGGGTACTGTGACATTACTATCCCAAGAAATACTTGCCCAGGAAAATTAAAAAGCATTATCATCTGTTTCAGGAACTTCACGAAAATCCATTCATATGAACTATTGACAATTCAGCTAGTCCTTTTCAGGATAGTAGCTCCCTTCTCAGAACAGAAGACCAATCAGCTGGGCTTATCCAACTCCATTTACTCTCCAATGTTTGCTTCTAAACCCTCCCTTCACTGTGTCCCCAACCCTGAGCAATCATATCACAAACATTGTCTGATCTCCATCAGGATCCCATATTAGAGACCTACTTTGAACTACAGCACTCAAATCCTGTAATAGTCTAACCTTGAACTCCCCCTTCAGAGACATTACTAAAATTCAAAATAACAATGACCCTAACTTCAGCAAGCGATACACTTGTTACACTTTGCAACAGATTATTTTGGTGGTCTTTCCAAGGAGTCAATCTAGAAGATATTTCTGGACAAAATAGACTTTTATCAAGACTTCTAAATCATATCATATGAACCACGAGCTGCCTACTCGGCCATAGTAACACCAGTTACAATTACAGGGTATTTATGTACTGAATGTTTCCTGTATGCTCAGCACTGGGATAATCATTTTACATGATTATCTCATTTATCTCATGGAAATGCTTGGAGATAAGCATTATTTTCCTCCTTTTTCAAATGAAGACACAGGCTGAGAGAAGTTAAACAACTTATCTAAGTCCATAGAGCTTGTAAATGGCATATCTAGGATTCAGATGGATTCCTCCATTTGCCTCCGAAGCCGACATCCCATGATGTTATCCCCGCAGCTCTTGAAGCTGGTTAGTATAGTTTACCCTTTTTGCACCCAAAGACCTTGAACTGTAGCCCGAGAACCAGCTTCTTGAGGAATGTTTCTGAAAGGCTAATGGAGATAAAGCCAGGGAACACCTGAGCCCTGAGGTGCTTGGCTTTCAGCCAGATTTAACTTGGCTCAGCCCCTCTACCCAATTCCCCTCCATCTTCTCCTCTCCCTCCTAGGCCCTAAACTATGGTGAGAGTTGACTTTAAACAGGAAACTAGAGAAGGTTTAAAGGCCCAAATAAATGGCCTATGGTTCTTTAGTCACTGCAGGAGATGTTGGGAGCCTCCCTGACACCCCAGTGACTCCATGAGGCCGGCCCAGAAGTGAGGCCCAGAACGAGAGCGCAACGCCGCTGAGCAGGAGAGGATGACTCAGTTCTCACCCTTTCCTCCCCGTAGCTGCAGTAGTGGCTCACTCGCTCACAAAGGAGGAGCAGCAACATACCTACTGAAACATAACTAATCTCAATGTCATCAGTGATGGAAATTATGCTCGATTACCATGAGCTCAAATAAGAATAATGATACTGAATTAGCTTGCAGGTATTTTTTCTCTCTGTAGAATAGATACATTTCAGTAAACTTGGCTATAAAGTAAATTTTGGTTGCAAGCAAATCTTGTTTTCCCATTGACTGCCTTTACAAAATTAAAGATGCTTTTCCTAAGCTCTGAAATAGTGACTGAGAAGGGCAAGAGATTATCCTTCATAGCATTGTTTTAAATCTAGACTCGTCTACTGTTTGTTCTTTAATCACCAACCCCTTCTAATACCTTTCCACAGATATACTCCCAAACCGTAGGAATTTCTCCTCTTAGGAAAGCCTAAGAATTCACATCTGCCTCTTCGTCTGCACAGCCCTGCTCGTCCTCTTGTCCTTAGAGTGATGATATGTAATGAAGGGCATTAGGCTGCAATGCTACAAGACAAGGGACCACTAACAGAGACATACTCTAGACTCCAAACTCCTCCAATTCAGCACTCCGCATCAACAGGATGAATCAATCTCATCTTGTACTTCATCAATTCTAAGGCATATATTTTTTTACATTTTAGCATTTCCAAAATTAAGGTGCTTCTTACCAATAATGATGTTTCAATTATAACTGGCAGCATTTTCTCACTCTTAGTGACACATAAAAGATGGTGCATCTTATAGTCAATGACATCTCAGATTTGAGGAAATATGATTAATTTTTCAATATTGCTAGTTTGATAATTCTCTAAAATGAGTTGGTTCCCAGCCAGAGGTGATCACTTGAGAGGTTTGCTCTCCATATGCAAATAAGCAGAGACATTTTTTCCTGAGAGCCAGATCCTTCTGTGGCTAGGCACACAGTAAATTATCAACTAAAACCACGCTCATACACCCCAAACCCAAGGCGCCACCATTAATTCATTCAACAAGCATTTATTTAGCAACTGCTATGTGCCAGTATGTGCCAGGCACTGTTGTAGGCACTGAGGACACAGCAGGAAACAAGATAGAAAAAGTCTCTGCTGTTAAGGAGGTTGCATTCCCAAGGGCAGCTGGAGAGATGCAGATCCAAATAGGCACACACAAAAATAAATGAATAAGGTAATTTCATGTAATGACAAGTGCCATGGTGAAAATAAAATAGTGATACCAGAGTGACCAGGTAGGGCAGCTACTTTAGATTGGGTGGTCAGGGAAGACTCTTTGAGGTGGGGGCATTAGTGCTGAGACTTTGGTAGGAAGGAATCAGGATGCAGAGATCTGGGGGCAGAAAATTCTAGAAATCTTGAGAGCAGAGCAAGTGGAAAAGCCCAAACTTGGTGAGTGCAAATAACAAGAGGTCTGGGAGCTAAAGCCAGGTGAAGAAAGTGAAGGAAAGAGCAGTAGGAGATAATTGAACAGGAGGGCAGGGATCAGAATGCAGGACCCCCAACCCCTCTGACATCCATCGCAGTGGGTTGTCCGAAAGCTGGGGGACATGTCAGGCCGAGATTTCCCCACTCTCTTTTTTGTTATTTGTTTTTGGCATCTCTGCAAGAAAGCCCTTAGGAATGATCATCTTTACCTGGACTAAATTTTCCCAGGAGTTTTCCTATCCATCCAGAGTCTTATTTTAAGTCTAGATTCTTGTGGGGAAAGAAGCACTTGCTAAGCCCCCAGACAAGCCACTATCCCTTCTGGGTCCCTGTAGAAAACCATCACCTGGTTTCACTTTGCTGACTCCAAGGTCAACTCATCAGAAGATAACACTTCAAGAAGAATGCCAGGATTTACACCAGGAGGGAGAACCGAGACCTTCCCCACCTGCCTGTCTCTGTCAGTTGAAATGTGAGACACGTGTCTGTCGGTGGCGTTCCCTGCTTCCAGCCAGAGTACAGACAAGCAAATATGCACTGCAGGAAAACAGGTCTGCAGTGTTGCAAACATCACGTGCAAATTGGTTCATGCTGCATTATGCCTCCAGGCCTGGAGTGTGCACGGAGAAAGGCAAAGAGCATACGCCCCTGTGCTCCTGGCCTGCTGTCCCCTGGCCTTTTGCCATCCAATAGCACATCACTACAAAATCACAGAAACGTGAGCCTGTGCTTCCCTGCGTAAACTCGATTCCTGTCATTCATGATCCTTCCAGTCCTCTCTCCTCCCACCTAAACAGTGCTAGCAATAGCCTTCTACTTGGCCCCTATGCCTCCTGCTCTCCTCCACTGCTCAACACATCTTACTAAAGCACAACTCGATGCTGTCATGCCCTCCTCAAAAAATTGTAATGGCTCCAGGGAAATCTGGATGGTCTGGGGGGGTTCCAAGAGGGGTCTAGTGTCCCCTGGGCCTCATTGTATGGGGTGGTAGTGGTTGCCATGCTGTGTGCCCCTGGGATGAGGGGGAGGGGCTGAGGAAGAGGCGAGTGGGGTCTCTAACCCCGCTGCCACCAGAGCAGCCACACCATCATCTGTTTACATGCAATGGCGCAGCAAAGGATTTCATCTAAAAATTAAAACAAACTGTTTTATTTCTTTAAAAAAAATTAAAGATTTGAAACCCTCTGGTAGTGAAATGAAAGGATGGATTTTAGTCCCAATATGCCAAGTACATATTGCACAATCTTGGGCAAGTCAGCCAACCTCTTTGAGCCTTAATGTTTTCTCTATAGAACAGTTTCCAGTTTCTCAAACTCATACCATTGGCATTTGGGGCTGGATCTTATTTTGGGGTGGGAGGGAGGCTGCCCTGTGCGTTGTAGGATGTTTAGCAGCATCCTGGCCTCTACCCACTAGATGCCAGGAGCACCCCCATCCCCGCAGGTGTGACAACCAAAAATGTGTCCAGACCTTGTTAAATGCTCTCTTGGCAGCAAAATCACTCATGTTGAGAACGACTGCTATAGAATGGTTAAATATTTACCTGTCTTACAGAGCTACAGTGAAGATTAAATGAGATAATAAATGAAAAGGTGCTTTGTAAACTGCCATGACTAGAAGTCTATAGAAGCACCTGGCTTACACTTGACATAAACAAATAATTGTACAGTCAATCCTGAATGTGATGAAGAAGCTACCGTGCACCTTCAGACCCGTAAGATGTTTATCTTTTTGTCTATCGCTTTAAATCTTTGTGATACTTTATCTTTGTCAATCCATAGACAGTCATTCATTATGCCAGGATGATACAAGGTCTAAAATCTAAAACATTTAGAGCTCAGCAATCCTGGATGTTAACCTCTGATTCCCCAGAATGAAAACAATGTTAGTGCACATGGGTCAACTCAATGGAAGGAATCTGCTGCATTTGTTGATTTACTTCCCCCTTTTACGGAAAAAGCTTCTAGAGGGAAGACAGACACTGAAAACAACTATCTCTGTGTCATCCAATGCTCAGGGAGATGTCGGGAGATGAATTTACATGGCAACAGGCTTTATGCCCTTGAACGACCAAAACCTGAAACTCCCAGGATTTTCCAAGTGGTGGCAATCATAAAAGGAGAGTTGATCCTCACAGAGATTTACTAAGATCTAGCACTGTACTCCCACTACATACCCATCATCTTGTTCAAATCTTACTAGCTGTCCTTGGACGGTGTCGTTTTCCCTGCCTCACTCATGGGGAAGCCGTAGCACAAAGTCATTAAGGAACGCGCCCAGCACGGCCACGATGTGAATCCACAGTCTCCTGAGAGCCAGCATTGCGACCACTGTGCAAACACCATTCTGCACCAGGTCTTGTCCTTTCAAAGAGTAAGAGGTTTGAGCTTTTAGCAAACACACACCACCTTCATGCACAATCCTGAGCCTCCTTGAACACATTCACACTGTTGTCAAAGCAACATTATGGCTCAGACCTACAGGCAGATAATCAGGCCAGAGGGAAAGCCCCAGAGTAGAACTCAGTCTTAAACCAGCACCAGAGAACAGGATCATGATCCCAGGTAAAAGACAATATCCTACTTGGATGTAACAACCAGGATTAGTTGCAATTTTATTACAACAATATTTTATGTAGCCAACAGTTTTGTGTCAGGCAGGAAAAACTCAACACCACCGTCCACAGCTGTTAGACCCCATGTGGGTGCCTCTGAACACCCTGGCCATCTCGGGAAGGTGGTTCATCATCCTGCCCCTACTACCAACCATCATAATCCCCACTGGAAGCTGACTTCCCTCATTTAATTAGGTTCAGTTTGTTCAATTAGGCCTCTTAATCCCAAGAGACTCAAAAGTTACTTGACTAGGGCTCGAGGATGCATACAACATTTTGGATCTCTCACTCAGTCAAACCTCACTAGCTCTTCCTTAGGGTCACCATATAGTAAAAACAAGCACATTTTTCAAACCTCCTAAAGATGCATCTGCCCATCTGTAAATTATAATCTCAGACAACAGACAACTCTGAAAGCGTCCCATGAGAATACTTATTTCAGAGGTTTTCAGACTTGATTCCTCGGAGCCCCAAGGAACTTCTATGGAAGTTTCTCAGTGTCAGTCAGGGGAAAAGGGAGGTGGCAAGGGAAAGGCCAGGCTGTCATTCACTGGGGTCTTCCACTTCTGCTCTCAGTTTTGCTACCTTAGATGCGTCATTTCCTCATAAGAATTCACTGTTTTAAGGAAAGTTCTTCTACAAAAGAATTCTCAAACTACCCATCTTGGGCAGCTCTCCCATTCTTGGAAAACCAAACTGAAGTCAAGTGCAGTCACAAAGAACTACTTTAAGGTCACAGAGCCCACCAACAGAGTCCAGGCTTCCTGACTCTGAGTGGAGGGTGGGAATCATCTTTGAAATAGGAAAGCTTTCTGCTTTGGAGACAGTCACGACTGAGTTCAAATTTTAACTCTCCACTTACCACTCGTGGGACCTTGGGAAAGATCATTAACCTCCCCTCACTACACCTTCCTTGTGTATAAAATGGGAATGTAAACGCCTGGCAAGTGCCAGTGCTCTGTAATTAATAGTCGTGATCATTATCCAGTGAAGGTACTCTAACGAACAGTGCTTCTCTTCCAACTCCCCACCCTTCTTGCCACTTCTTGAGGGCTCGCAGGAAACAGTTCATGAAACATATTACCAATGGGGTGAGGGATGCGTGTGGGCTGCGGGAAGACCTTCCTTAAGTGGTGCAGTATTTGGTCTTGGCAGGAAGACGGGGAAGATACAGGTTATCGGAAGAGTCCAAAGGAGATGGGGAAAGGTACCTGCAAGATTGCTGCTGTTTACCAGAGGCAGCCCTCAAAAAAGCTGCTCGGGATACTCCCAGCCCTCCGTGAGTCCCGCTCAATCAGGCTAACAGCACTGGGAATGCAACCCATTCTGGCGGCTTTTCCAACCTCGGGCTCCCCTCACCCTGCCTCCTCCCGACTCCCTTAAATAATGGCTGAGCAAATGCCTCTGAGACCATCTTCAGCTAATTTCCTTCAAGACATGCAAGCTGCTAACCCTGGGAAGCACAGATAGTGTGGAATAGCAAATATGGCCAAAATTAGATTAAAATAACCTCCTGATAAACAAATTACTCACCGAAAATAAATATTGGACTCAGTGCGGCCAAGATAACTGAAAGAACAGCACCACCACATGGCAGGAAGAGGAACTACATGTGCTGCTGTCTGGCCACTCTCAGTCAGCCCGCCCAACCACCGGTCTGACAAAGCAGGCAGGGCAGCACGGCAAGGCGGGCAGGTAGTATCCTTTTAGCTCAAACTTTTTAAAATGTTTTATGTACTCATGTGAAAGACAAAAGTATTTGGCAGAGAGGACTAAACTTTGAGCCAAGAAAAAAATGCAATGTGCCAAATTGAACGTGGCATGACATAACAGAATTCTGTAATCCTTCTGGTGCCTGTTCCCTTCCTCTCCCTCACCCCACCATCCATCAGCCTCGCCTGATGCTCAGCCGCACAGCAGAGGCTCCGGCCCCTCGCGCAGCCACGCTGGTGTGTTGGGCACCTCTCACCAGGTCCCATTCCGATGCTTATATGGAGTGGACCGTATAATGCTCTTTTCTGAACTAAATGACAGATGCTCCCACCCAAAAAAAAAATCCTTTTGATACTTAGAAAGTATTTATTCAGCTTCCTTTCAGCTTTTGGCCTTATCTTCTTTGGGCTAAATAAACCCACCCTCGTTAATCTCTTCTTGGCAGGCACAGGGCTCGGGCCCCAGGCACCTGGAGACTAGCAGAGAGCTCTGCAGCCTGTGCAAGCTGTGTGCGTTGCTTAAGCTTTCCAAACCTCAGTTCTTACACCTGTAAAATAGGGGTTATAATACCTCCTTGCCAGGCTAAATGTATATACAGTGGCAGACACACTAAGAACTCAGTGAACGGCAGATGCTGTGTTGTCATTTCAATCCAACAGTGTGACGGATGTAGCTTGCTATTCTACATTCATATAAAGTCAATCACAGCAGCCCGTCCCCGTGTGACAAACGCAAAAAACTATCAATATTACTTGAAGCAGATTTTTAGCTCATCACAGAAATATACTGCATGCTTCTCCAGAAGTTATGGTGGACAAAGAGAAATCTATAATCAAACCACAGTATGATTCTTTCCAGGGACAGAAATTAGGCTGGCTTCCTCACTCAGGCATATTGAAAGTAAATGTAGGAGGCTTAAGTCAGGAAACTGGAATCCTTCCGTAGTCAACACGAGTGTGTCAGCAGCTCCTCCGGGCAGAGCCCAATGATATGGTAGGGACCCCAGCCCTGGTGGAGCTGCACCCAGTAGGACAAATACATACATACATACACAAAAATGCATATATACGGACACATATGCAAAAATACAGGAGTCATTGATTACAGTATGGTTAGTTCTTAGAAGCATAAATATAGGGTTCTGTGGAAAGTTTAACAAGGAACCTAATGCTGGGCAGAGAGGGGAGTTGGGTTGTATTCAGAGAAGACTTCTGACAGAGATAATTGTGCTGAGACCTGAAGAAGGTGCCGGAGTTAGCTGGACAGGAAGCCTTCAAATCTCAGAGGTCTGGGTGAGTCATTCCCTCTCTCTGACTCAGTTTCTGCATGTGAAAATGAGGAGGGGGTAGACAAGACCAACAGTTTTCTGGGATAGAGACAACAACATTGTATTATAAACATCCAACTTGCTAAGAGACTACATCTCAATTATTCCAACCACTAAAAAGAAATGATAATTATGTGACATGATAGAGGTGCAAATTATCACTATAAAGGCAATCAGATTACAATATATAAATGTATCAAATCAGCATTGTTAAATTTGCACAATGTTATATATCAAATATATTTCCATTTGAAAAAAGATGAATAGTTTTCTGGGTTCTCAGGAGCCCTATATTTTTGTAAATGTGTCTCAGAGGCCACCTTGGGGGAGAACCAATGGGAGATGGACAGACAGGGCTCTTTGCTCTCTACTCAAAAAAAAAAAAAAGTTTGAATACCACTGCTCTAAGGATCCCTGAGGGTCTTTTCCAACTCTAATAGTCTGACTCCATGGCCTTCATCTGGACACTGAAGGGGAAACACACTATGTGGACGGAACCTTGGGGCACCATGCTTTTCAAAGCAGGTCAGAGGCCCTGAAGCCAGGAGGACAGATTCCAGGCCTTGTGGGAACACAGGTTGTACATGCGAGTCCCGTGAAGGCTGTGCTGACCTACTGCGACTTGTGTATGGTCATAAGATTACAGGAATCACAATGCCAACCATCCTAAAACATAAATTGCCTTTCTGAGAATTCCTTGGAACTCCTAGAATTCCTACAAAAGCCTCAGTTTGGTGCATCTCAGAAATGGCCCATTCTTTGACGTTTTGCAGTAGAGCAACTCTCTAGCCATCATGCCCTCTTGGTCACTGCATTGCTGTGTGCCAGGCCACAACCGCTGAGAACATGAGGATGTCTGTACGTGATCAGGGCTGTAGCACTGGGAGGCCCTCCCTTGCTATTCTCCCACAGCAACAGGCTGATGGCTGTCCCCGAGAGCCAGCCAGACAGAGCATTATCCAGGAAGATCAGTGAGGAGTCTCCTCTTCCTGCCAAACTTCCCATTAGCTCTCTTGCATCTCTCCCTTCCTCCTTTCTTCTCTATCTCCCTTCCTTTACTAACTTACTCCTATTCCCAACTCCCTCCCCATCCCCCCACTTCTCCAAACTTCCAGACTCCTCTAAATGCAAATTCTTCAGTAGGAGAGTAGTCTGAAGTAGACCCATCATTCCCTTATTAAGATTTAGGGCCTGAACCAAAAGGTGTGTCAGGTGTTTCCTTGTTGCAAGAATATGACCTTTAAATCTGGGCAGCAAGGTTACTACCAAGGCATTATTTGAAGATTCATCACTGGAGCCAGGACGAATCAGGCATAATCCCATCGCCACACACTCATTCGCGTGGCCCTTCCAGGCTGCAATTTTTCTAAACTGCATTTATACCTAATGCTCATGGAAGAGGTATTAGGGAGCAAAAAGAAAGGGGGAAAGGTGGAGGGGACAATGAGAAAAGGGGAAGAAAATGAGGACAAAAGAAAAAGAGACAGACATACAGGCAGAGATAGAGACAGAGATGAGAAAGGCAGAGTGGAGGCAGATAGCAAGAGGGATAGAGACAAAAGACAATACGTTTTGATTTATTAGAGAAAAAAATTGCCTGCAATAGAAGAAGCACTATTTCTTAATCAAAGCTTTATTAAGTTTCAGTAATAAAAAGCTAAATGTTTTTGCATAGGGTAAAGCATAAAAGGGCAAAACTTTTAATACAGGCAAATGTAAGTCAGATGTGTGAGTAGAGAGGAGGGGAACTGATACGATGGAAGGTATGGGATTTGGATTAGACCGTTCTAGCCCGTGTACACACAAAAATGACCTTTGAATGAGCAATGAGTTTTAGGATCCTAAATTGCAAAGAATATTGGGAAAGAGGCTTGGAACTTTTAAGCTTATGCTGCTATTTCTCAGGAAGGGAAAGAGATAAGAGAAGTCTTTTGGTTCATTTTTCTCCTGCTGCCATCCACTCACCCTCCATTGGCTTCTTGTGCAGTAGCTACTTGATGGAAGAAACGACCGAGGCAAAATAACGAAATCGTCCTAATGTGACCAGGAGCTCTTTCTTTTTGTGGTGAGGGAGGGCTTCAAGTCTCCCAGATCTCTCAGTCCTGCTTTTCCTCTTACTGGTGGGGATTGCCCCCAACCACCCACTACTTGATAGGGCTTTGTTGACTTCAGATTCCAAGCCCACCGCTGTTTACTGTCACAGGAATACTGACTGTCTCCAAGGTAATAGATATGTCCTTCTGGCTTTATTTTGACTGCAGAATGCTTTCCTTTTGTAACACAATTACAGAGATCTACTACAATGGCCAACTTTTATACTGACAAGCAAGCATCAAGGCCAGAATAATCAACAGCTAAAAGGAATGTGCCTTTAACGTGCCTAAAGGTCCATATAAAGACTCCCAGATATCAGTGCCAGAAGGTGAGGTTTTGAATTTTCAACAGAAATTGATTTCCTGCATTTTGGTTCAGCTGACATGAACTTATCTGGGATCCAAATTAACAGACATTCCACGTCAGGTCTTAACTCTGCATGAAGACAATAGAAAGGAACTAGAGAATTCCACGACACTCATCTCCCCCCAGCAATCCCAGCCTAAGTGGAGTGGTACCATCCATACCCAGATCCTTCATGCCATGCAACATTTTGGTTAGGCTGGTGGAACAAAGATGGCAATTGCCTGCTGTGCTGTAACTGCTCCTCCCCAAATCCATGACAGATTCTGCTATTTAAACACAGCCCTCTTTCCTGCTGAGCTCAAATATGATCTCAGAATCCTTCTACCCACACATGGGAGTTGGCATTTGTAGTGGAATCTATTCGCCCTCCTCTAGATCTCTAGAACTTGCTCCTTCTCAAATAATTGCTGCGTGTTCATAATGACTTTCTTACTTCTTTTGAACCCATAGAAATGATGCCAGCACTGGGGAAGCTTCAAGATCAATTATGCAAAAAGGGCATTCTATGAAATACCAATAAAGGTATTTGGGGAGTGGTCAGTTGAAACCTTGAATGGGCTTCAGCTCATGTGTGTGGTCAAATGTACATCAGTGATTCTCAACAGGAGGCAGTTTTGACCTCCCAGGGGACATTTGTCAGTGTCTAGAGACAATTTTGTTCATTGCAACTGGGGCTGCTATTGCATCTGGTGAGTCAAGGCCAGGGATGCTGCTGAAACATCCTGAAATGCACAGTACAGTCCTCAACGACTAAGAACTATCCAGTCCAAAATGCAATAGTGTCGAGGTTGAGAAACCCTGGTAAACATTAAGGCTGAGTATTTCATGGTAGAAAAAATGTTAAAGAACCTCTCATCCAGCTCTCTCCTGTTGTAAAGAACATAAGGTCCAGACCAAAGTCTGTGTTGACAGCTCAGCATAATCAGCAAATAACCCGATATTCCTTCTAATGGGACAATAAAACCTGTCTTATATGCAGAAGGCAGCAGGCTATCAGCTCCCTAACAGTCTATTAGTGTAGCAAATAGAGATTAGAACTACAAATGTTCTATGCATGGGTTGTTGGATTTAGGTATTAGGGAGTGGTATTGCCATTTATATACATGTAAATATTAGAAATCATTCATTCATCTGAAAGTTTAGTCCACAAATATATATTTCAGGCTCTTTATTGTGCTGATGCAAGTAACACGATGATCAACAAAGATGACACTTTCCTATGATAGTTTGCAGTCGGCTAAGAGAGATGGACAACAGCAATTTTAATATAGTGTAATCAATGCTGAGATGGGAGAGCCGATGGGAGCACAGAGGAGGGGCATCCAACCTGGTCTTCTAGTCAGGGAAAGTTTTTTCAGAGGAAATGGCATCTGAGCTGAGCTCTAAAGGGAGAGGAGAAGTCAGAAACTCTAAAAGCCGAGCCCCAGCATAGCATGCTTAGTTTGCTAAGCACAGCCAGTGCATTGAAAACCCAGCTAAATGTTCTAAGCCTGAAGTAGTCAGTATTTGCACTGGCTGGTGGTTTCTTGTGGGCCCACACATCACATTGCATGTGGAAATAGTTAATAAATGGCATGTGACTACTTTCAGATTTTTACACATGGCAGGTACATTGTATATCAGGACACTCAACTTTAAGCTTACAGACTGAGAAAGGTGTGTGTGCATGTAGAAGGTAAGCCAGCCTTTCTCAGCTCTCAGGGCTCTCTTCTTCTGAAACATCAAGGCCTCTACTGCCAAGGCAGGGCTGGGGCGTTACGGGGAGAGCTCCTTTCCCAAGGCACGGCATTCACAGGCTGGCTTACCCAGCCATTCTCAGCAACATTACTTCCTGCCACCCAAGAACTCCCTCACCTTGTTTCGTCAAACACCTGGCCTTACAATCAGAAGCCAGAGTGAGCAGGTAAATAATAAGAATCAAGACGTCAAACCTGAGGCAAGTTCAGTCTTAAGGATGAACTGTTCTCTCCCCATAACCCACAGGTAACACTTTTCCACGTCCTCCTGTCTCAAGGGCTTCATAACCTCTCACTCTGCACCCCCAACCTCTCTAACCACCTTGACTCCACCTGCAGGTCAGAAAGCTGTGGATAGACTTGCATATGGTATCAAGTTCCAATAAAACAAATGAACCCAAGGTACAATTTTTTTTCTTCCATCTACAAAGAGACGCACTACGTGATATGGCTCTTTCTCTGTGCCTATAGCTGACAGAGATATATGGTTGGGAGGAGAAGGTATTTTTTATTTTTATTTATTTATTTATAAGTTTTATTAAAGTTCACCTATTACCCACAGGCCTTGGGCTCCCTATAGAGAAAGAAATATCACAATTGAAGCGGCTGGTTTCCAAGGTGCCAAATTAAAATAGATGAAGAGGTAAGGAGGAGAAAAAAATAAAAACATTAAGACTTCCTTACTCCCAAGTGCCTGTGCCTTCTATTATATTGCACACAGGAAATTGACTCCCAACATAATTAGACTAGGTCTACTAGGCAAAAAAAAAAAAAATCCTCAAATTATTCAGAGCCCCAGAGCTATTCTTTTGCAATCACTCAAGTAACTGAGAAAAGAGCCAACTTTTTAATATAAATTTACCAGCATCTACACTTTCCAAGCAATTCCCAACAGCCCTGCCCAAGAATACAGAGTCATGAGCTGAGTTGGCAACCAAACGCAAGAATCCTACTTCCCACCCACTGTCATAACCTTTTCTTCCATAGGACTTGTGCACTCGAACCTGGAGTTTATTCCAACAGTCCTTGATGGCTGCTGGTCCTGTTAGAAGGAACTAGAGTACCCCAGGTCTGAGATACACAGCATACTTCCTTTACAGTCAATGTCTTGGTGACATTATGTACGGGCACGCACACATGAAGAGAGATATTAACTCTCCCTTCGCAGCCCTGTGCTTGGAACAGCCATAATATTCTCCATCTCACCCCAAAGATCCCGGAATGGCTCTGTTGCCTTCCAGGTTGAAAATGAGCCCTGGAGACAGAAGAATATCTTTCACTGAACTAAGAGGGGAAAGAAATAACCGCTTTTCAAAAGAGGTGCTTACTGGATTTCAGCAATGCTGCCAGAACTTCAGTGGCTGCCCTGGGGAAAAAGAAAGAAAAGTGAAAAAGTCAATGTTCAGTGGTCTTTTTGTCAGCCCATGGATCCCGTAGCCGGCTTGCTCATTGCTGCCACCTAACTGCTCCGTTATTAACCAGGTAGCAGGCATTCTATTGATTCTACCACTGGCCATTAAAGAGGCATCAATGTAGACATTGCACTGAGTGAAGTGTCCGTCTTGCAAACAGGTCTCAGGAGTCCCTTCTATTGCTGAAAATTTTTTCCCCTCCCCCTCTTGCTCCCACCTTCCACCAACTTCCTACACTGTGCTCCTTGTTTTTCTGTTGCTCATACTGGGCAGAGCTCTTGTCAGTGTCCTGATTTATACCTGGAAACGCTGGAGACTCTGGAGGATGGAATGGGAGGATGTGAGACCCTGAGGCTGAGTGCAACGGTGCAGTGCAAACTTGAAACACTCACGCCCCTGGAGACACACTGGACAGCGTTCACACGTTGCAAAGCGAGGTTGGTTCCTTAGGGTGAAAAATGATTGTCACCTTTTTTCTTCCAAATTCATTGTTTTCTGTCATGGAGGAATTTCACAGCCTTTGTAGCAATGGGAGGCATATATGAATGAAAATGCCTTTGGCCCATGTCTTAGTGACCTTCAGTCTGTTCCCTGAGCCTGGGAAGGTCACACAAAGACCCACTCACTGGGCAGAGGAAATCTTCAAGACATTGAGGACACTATGGTGTGATTCTAGGACAGAGAGTTCTTTTTGCTTTTTTTTTTTTTTAAGTATAGAAGTATTCTGCACAGCCCTAGTAACTTATCCTTAAAGCCTGTTAAACAACAATCTGTTCCCAGCATCCTTCTGAGGCCAAAGAGGCTGGATCACCCTTCCAAGATTACATAGACGTGTGAGCAGAGCTGGGACCCCAAACCCAGGAATCTCACATCCCACCTCTGTTTCCTCTCCATCTATTGTTCTCCAGAATCTCGCTCACACTTGCCCTGCCCTGGCCTCCGCCCAGTTGATGAGAGACGATCTCTTTGTGATATATTATCTAGTATTGGGCAATAGAGCCAGCAGTAAAAAAGAATAATAATAATAAATGAATGAATACAAATAAAATAGAAACTAGGCACCTGAGACATCATCATTTCCCATAACCTATAAGGGAGTTCTACAATAGCAGTGGCCTGAAACTCACAGGCCCCAATGCAAACCCACGGCTGGGAGACCCCCAGCTCAGTGGGACCAACAAAACTGCAAGGCAGAAGGGAGGGCGTGGGCCAGCCCTGTGGCTTAGCAGTTAAGTGCGCGCGCTCCGCTACTGGCAGCCCGGGTTTGGATCCCGGGCGCGCACCGATACACCGCTTGTCCGGCCATGGTGAGGCCGTGTCCCACATACAGCAACTAGAAGGATGTGCAACTATGACATACAACTATCTGCTGGGGCTTTGGGGAAAATAAAGGAGGAGGATTGGCAATAGATGTTAGCTCAGAGCCGGTCTTCCTCAGCAAAAAGAGGATTAGCATGGATGTTAGCTCAGGGCTGATCTTCCTCACAAAAAAAAAAAAAAAGAAGAAGGGAGGGCTGGTTTCCACTGATAGACTACTTCATTTATCCTTCCCAACCACGGTTTCCTCTAACCAACTTTCCGCTTCTTCAGCCCCACTCTTTTATACCCCGCATAGTTGGGCAACAGTGAATTTAAGAAGGAACACACGGAAGGTGTTGCTGGGAGTCCAAGCTAGTGCGGAAAATCTAGGAGTTACAGTGCACAGGGACTGGCTTAGGCTGGCGCAAAATGAAAATCAGCATTTTTGGGAAAAGCAGAGAAGCCACATTAAGTTCATCAAAGGGGATTAGCAGAGAAGAAGGAAACCATGGTAGCATGAACAGAAAGAATGAGGATGTACCAAGCAGAGTGCCTAGCTCCGTCCTAGATCACAGGCCAGGTCTATAAGGGCAACCCTGCATTTCTGGTTTGCATGGCACTTTTGCATTGGGGATATCACCAATGAGGGAATGATCCATTAGATAATAGGTTTATGAGGGTAGACTAGTGGTGGGGAGAGACAGGCAGCAGGCAGACCAGTTAGGAAGATTTGAAGTGACAAGGGTCCCAACCAAAAGAGTGGTGTGGAGGAAGAAGGGAGAGAGATGGTGAAAGGGAGGCTTAGAGACACGTTACTCAAAGGCTGGGTCTCCCACCAGTGGATTTGCATTTCCTGGGAGATAAATAGAAATGCAGACTCTCAAGGCCCTCCTCTGGCCTGCTGAATCAGAACCTTTATTCTAACAGATGATTCATATGCACAGTAATGTTGGAGAATAATTGGTTTAGAGGACAGCATCAATATGGCTTGATTACTCTTTGCTGTTGAGAGGAAGATCAAGGTGACTCCCAGATCTCAACCCTCTAGAAAGCACCTAATAACATGATAACATAACAAACACTAATCCAAACTGCGACATTATATGGCATAAAACACATAGTGTCATATTAGTCAAAGAGGTAAGGTTAATTCCTGAATAACCTGAAAATATTTATTTCTTTACAGCTCCTAATTGGGGGATCAATGTGCAGTCAGGAGAGGGCACATTTATGACAATGATGGACATAAGGTTTGAGGTCATAGCCCAGTATTCTAAAGAGTTCAGATTCAATTCCCTAGGAAATAAGAAGTCATTCAAGTTTTTTGATCAAGGGGGTATGGCGGCAAGGATGGAAAAGTGAAGGAAGGTTGTGGGCAAAGAATTAACAAGATTTGATGACGGGCTAGTTATGAAAGACAAAGGAATGGGAAGAGTCAACGATAGCCTAAAATTTCTAGCCAAGGTAAACAGGAGAAGAAGAAAGCCGTTAATTGACTAAGGAGGAAAATTGAGGTGTCTAGAGAGGAAGATTATTTTGATTTGGGACATGCTGAGCTCAAGATGATGGGGACAAAGCCACATGGAACTATTGAGAATGCTGCAGGAAGCATAGATATAGAATTCTGGAGAGCATCCCAAGTTGTGGATATATATTTACGAATCACTGCAGTAGCAATGATAGTTGTAGCCACGGGAATAGGTGATATCTGTGAGGAAATTCCATTAAAAGCAAAATAGATGGCTGGCCCAGGAAAGCATCTGGGAATGAACACCAGTGGGAAGGAACACCTAAAGGACTTAGAGAACGTGCAGTCAAGGAAGTAGGAGAGACCTGGGGGGCTTCAGTTTTGATACTGCAAGTCATTCGATTTTCTAGGCACAGTTTTTTTCCAACTGCAAATTGTGACCCAATAGTGGATTGTAAAATCAATTTAATAGGTATTGACTAGCTTTGTTAATGAAATTGAATAAATGGGAATGGAGTAGACTATATCAGAGTCATCTCATCTAGAAAGGTTAGCAGTGATCTGAGAACCTTTTATTTCAAGGCACATACACACATATGTGTGTCTACTGGGAAGGTGATGTAAATGTTTTCCTTAAAAAGAAAAAAGCTTGTGGGGCCGGCCCCGTGGCATAGTGGTTAAGTTCGCGCGCTCCACTGCTCGCAGCCCGGGTTCGGATCCCGGGCACGCACCGACGCACCGCTTGTCAGGCCATGCTGTGGCGGCGTCCTGTATAAAGTGGAGGAAGATGGGCACGGATGTTAGGCCAGGGCCAGTCTTCTTCAGCAAAAAGAGGAGGATTGGCACGGATGTTAGCTCAGGGCTGATCTTCCTCACAAAAATAAAAAAAATAGAGAAAAGAAAAGAAAAAAAAAAAGCTTGTAAAGATGTTGTTTAAGGTGTAGCGTCCATATAAGATATGAACAAGAACAAACATCTGGAATCAACTAATGAGCAAACAGAAAGCATTGGATCTCCCACACGGTGCTGGGATCCAGGCACCGGGCCACTCATGTGAATGTCACCAAGAAGCTTGTGCTCTGCTCCTCTCCTGCTCCCCAGTTTATAACACTAAGAATGTAAAACCCATCAGAACTGAGGCAACTACTTTGTCAACCTCTGGTCAAACCTACAAAAAGCAAAAATTTATACAGCTAAAGTTTAAACGAGTAAGACAATATTCAGTTAATTCCACTCCAAGAAACCAAGTCCACTGCATTGAGTGAGTGAACTAGGACCCCAAACTTAGTGCCTTTGGGGTGCTAGGCTGCTCCCTGCTGGACATGAACCTCTAGCAGCTGTAGTTCTGGTAGTTCCATTGATTCAATAGAAGAAGACTTTTTGAAAGGGCACTGTTTTCTTAAAGTTTAAACCCATACCATCATCCCACATTGTTTGAGCTTCCTAGTGGGACGTCTATGTAGGATTGAAAGTAGAAATGCCTCTTCCATTGACTTTCCCTGAGGTTACATCACTGAATGGGTCATTTAATAAATTTTTAAAGAACATCCTGCTTCCAGAGAGCTACAACAACATCCAAAGGCAAAGCAGAACAGCCTCCATCCTATCCATTTTCACAATGTGGTGAGATAACTCAGTTAAGATTCTAGAGGTCACAGGTCACTTCTACTCTCCTCCTCAAAAAAAGCTAAGCTTAAACCATTGGCAAATTTATAAATATTGTCTTGTCAAGAATTTAGCAAAAAGGCACAGAGCTGCAACAATTCAATTTACTTCTTCAAGTAGAAATAAATTTTAAGAGCTTTTATAATAGTCTTTAATAATTATCACCATTGTCTGGGGAGCCCCAGAAATGCGAAGCACTGTGCTAAGTGTCCCACATACATGATTATACATCACATTTCATCTTCACAGGAATACTGGAGGGTGAAATTATTAGTCCTGTTTTACAAATGGTAATGATGAAGTCCACAAAGTGTAAGTAACCGACCCAAGTTCCAGTAGCTAGCAACAGGCAGCATTGAGATACAAGTCTACGTCTGTCTGACTCTAGATCTAGTGCTCTTAAATTCTTCTCTCTACTCTTAACATAGTTCTAGAAAGAATCTAAAATATCTCTCAGTGCAATTTCTTTATCATTCAAATAAGGATTGTACAGTTCAAGAGGTTATGTGACTGGTACAAGATCATAGGATCAATATGTCACAGAGCCAATGAAACAAACAGCTTCTCCAGCTTGAGTCCAGTCCAGCTTGACTCAGAGTCCTATATAGAACAGTTTAGCTGAAGCTTGAGAGGATTTGATGTTCAGAGGTAGTCATGGAGACAAGGAGAGAGGACTCAATTGGTAGCAAGCCACAGAGGTCTTTGAATGCCAGGGCTGAGTTACCAAATTAGGAATTAGAGGGCTTGGGTTTGAAGCTTGGAGCTGCCACTTTTGTGATCTTAGGTTCTAGGTTTACTTAATCCCTCCGAAGCTCACAGTTCCTTGTCTGTAAAGTGGATACAATAAGATCTAACTGTAAGGGACAGTGTACAGAGTGAGGTAAAGAAAAATTAAATGAAATTAAAAGTCTACCATAGTCCCTGAAATATAACATTAACTTGAATGGCATCATTGGTAGAACCAGTACTGAGTGAGAAAGTGAGGGCTCATCTCCGTATATGTATTTGCAGATGGTGAGCCTACAGGATTGTCACTTGCCCGTCAGGAGAGGTCCCTGGAGAAAAATGGATTCCTATTCCCAGGTACATGACCAAACTACCTCTTAGAAGTCAAATATTCTGTAGCCCAGATGGCCTAAATATAGCAATTGCCATCTATATTAGCTATGTAATAAATTACTACAAATTCAGCAGCTTAAAATATTTATTATCTCACAGTGCCTGTGGGGTAGGAACCCTATGGCTTAGCTAGATTCTCTGCTTATGGCCTTACAAGGCTGCAACCCAGGTAAGCCAGGGCTGAGTCTTCATCTGAAGGCTCGGCTGGGGAAGAGTCTGCTTCCCAACTCAAACAGGCTGTTGGCAGAATCCATTTCCTTGCAGCAGTAGGGCTGAGGACCCTGGCTTCTTTCTGTCTACCGGCTAAAGACCACTCACAGCACCTAGGGGCTACCTGCAGTTCCTAGATGCCACCCACTGTTTCTTGCAGTGTGGGCTTCCACAATATGACTGCTTAGTTGATCAAGAAGGAGAGTTTCTATAGCAAATATGTATAAAAGACAAAGTCTTATATAACATACCATAATCATGGGGGGAACATGCCTTCATTTTTGCCATAGAATAAGTCCCAGCCCTTGCCCACACTCAAGGGGAAGAGATTACACAAAGGCATGAATACCAAGAGATGAGGATCATGGGGGGGCCACCTTAGAGTCTGTAAACCACCCAAAGATTCTCGAAATTTTTAGCATTCAGATACCAGGATCCTCATATTCTGCTTGCCAAGACATGATACTCTCCAGGCTTCCCCTTCCTAGAAAATGGAACTGCCACTTTCCCAGAGACTGAGCATGCATCTTTCTCATCTAGTTGCCTTTGCCATCTAGATCACACCACATACTCAAACACCCCCATTTTAACTTCTAGAGTGCTCTTAATTTGTCCATTCCTTTTGTTTTCTGCTGTTTTCACCCTAGTTCAGGCACAAGGGGGTCTGGTACTTCACTGAGAAATGTAATTTCTAGAGTTATTGGTCCTTGGTTGAAATTTACATTTTAATTTCCCGTATAATAAATGCATATGAGCTGCATAATTATTTTAGATATATTGGAAAATACAGTTAAGCATAAAAAATGGAATAAATTAAAACCACCCAAATCTCTCTCACCTAACTACTGCAATAGCTCCAGAACTCATCCATCCATATTCACTTTAGGTCCCCTTCAAATTGTTCCTCAGGCTGCAACTAGAGTGATCTTCTCAAGAAGAACATCTGATTAGGGCCCCTCACATGGCTACCTCCACACCCACTCTTGCTCTTGGATAAAAATCCAAATCTGAAACATGATCCAGAAGGCTCTACCAAGGCTGCCTGCTGCCACTCTCTGCAGCCTTGTCTCATACCACTCTCTCATACTGTCTCTACTTCTGCCCCTCTGGCCTTTGGCCAAGCCCTGAAACATGTTCCTGTCACTTGTCCTTTGTCGTTGCTAATGCCACAGCCTAAAATGCTCTCAGCCCTCCCCTCCTCCTTCACCTGAGCACACACCTTACCCTTCACATCCTAACTTAGGTGTCACTTCCTCAGGAATGACTTCCTTGACCTTTAGTCTAGGTCCAGGTCCTTTATTGGTGTGTTCATCCTTTTTTTCCCCTTTTCTCATTGCTCAATTCAAATTGTAATTATTCACTTAGTTATGGGATTATTTTATTAATGTCTGTCTCCTCTTCTAGTCTGCAAATTCCAGAAAACAGGAAATATTTCATTTTGCATTATTCTACCCCACCATTTAATAGTATTTTAATACAAGACACCATCAGATATTTGTTGAACCTTTTCCAAAAATCAGGCTCTGGTCAAGAGTTTTATGTATGTTATTCATTCATTCAACAAGTATTCATTGAGTGCCTACTATGTGCTGGGAGAAACTGATAAACCAAAGATTCTTGCACTCCAAAGGATTAGGGTAAAGGAAATAGTTAATAGACAATAATTATTTTTGAGTAATACATTAAATTGGTATCCTAAAATGTGATAAATGCTATGGGAAAAAAGAAAAAGTAAGAACAGGGTAAAGACATCAGATGTGCAAGGATGGGTTGCAAGTTTTAAAAGGGTGGCTAGAGTAGGCCACATGGAGAAGGCAACATCTGAACAAAGATGTGATGGAGGGAAGGGAGTTGCCATATGAATATGAGGAGGAAGCGTGTGCAGACATTCTATGATGACAACAGGCCTGATCTGTTCAAGGAACAGCAAGTTGGACAGGGCTGCTGGAGCCAAAGGATGAGAAGAGAGGAGTAGGAGTGAGGTGAGGAGTAACAGGGCACCGTTTGTGGAGGGCCTGGAAAGCACCATAAAGGCTTTCGCTTCACTCCAAAGGAAGGATTTTGAGCACTGATCTAACATGTTCTAAGAAGATTTCTCTGGCTACTCTACTCTTTAAAAAGAAAAAGGACTCTAGGGAAGCAATAGTAGAAACCAGAGACAAACCAGAGTGGAAACTTGTAGAAAGCTATGTGGAAAAAACCAAATACAGCAGCAAATAAAAAGGATTATATACGATGGTCAAGTGGGATTTACCCCAGGAATGCAGGGTTAATTTAATATCTGAAAATCAACCAAAGTAATAATCCACCATAATAACACAATAAAGGATAAAAACCACATCATTCATCTCAATAGACCCAGAAACAGAGTTTGATAAAATCCATCCCACTTTCACGATAAAAACAATCAGCACACTAGGAATAGAAGAGAGCTTCCTCCAACTGATAAAGGGATCTACTTAAAACCCACAGCTAACATGATACTTAGTGGAGAAAGACTGAATGCTTTCCCCTTACCATCAGGAACAAGATAAGGATGTCCATTCTCACCACCTCCGTTCAACACTGTACTGGAAGTTCTAGCCAGGGCATTTAGGAATGAATGAATGAATAAATAAATAAATGACACACAGATTGGAAAAGCAGGAGAAAAACTATTTCTATTTATTGATGGCTTGGTCTTGTATATAGAAAGTCTCAAAGAATCCACTTAAAAACTATCAGAACCAATAAACAAGTTCTGCAATGTGGCCGTGATAAAAGATCAATATACAAAAATCAATTATATTTCTGTTTACTAGCAATGAATAGTTCAAAATGAAATTTAAAATAGCAATCTCACTTACAATGGTAGCAAAAAGAATAAAACTCCTAGTTAAAAATTTAACAAAATATACCTAAGGCTTTTACACTGAAAACTAGAAAACGTTGTTGAAAAAAATTAAAGATCTAAACGAATAGAAATCACCTAAATGTCAGTTGCCACCTAACTAACGCTGTAGCCCCAGAACTAATGCATCCGTATCCACTCTAAGTCCCCTTCAAACAGTTGTTTAGGATACAACTGGAGTGATCTTTTCAAGAAGAATATGGATACGTTTTGAATTTAGAGCTAACAGGATTTTTTGACAGCTTGCTATGAGAAGTAACATCAGCTCACTTATTTCTCATAAGAATCCGCGCTTTACAGATGAAGGGACAAATCAAGGTAAACGAACCTGCCTGAAGTAACTTTAGAAAGTGGCAGAGCTGGAACCTGGCCTCGAGTCTGTCTGACCCCACCGTCTGGGCACCTCCCCCCTGCCGCCAGCAGGAAGTGGAGCACTGGGGCCAGCAAGTTCTTCAGGGAGTTTTCAGAAAGAAGGAAGAAGGTGGCCCTAGAATTTAACCCTCTCTAGAGTTTTGGGATGCAGGGGTGTAGCAGCAGAAACAGAAAGTGGAAAAAAAAAGAGGTTATCTAAATAACAGGTGGATAACGCAGGAGGACTTTTATGAAGGCTAGAACGCATTGCCTGCAGAGCACAGGCGCTCAGAATGCCATCTGATTCAGGCCCGGCCTCTTGCCTGGCTGGAGAGGGAATACATAGCAGGATGAATAAAAGTGTACACACACACACACACACACAAGGCCGGGTTACCGCGGAAAATAGATGACAAATGGATCTTGCTAATCACCATTTTCAAGGGAAAAAGAAGAAAACAGAAATGGAAACTGAGATGGCTCCTGCATGGTGAAAGAAAAAAATAACATGAACATATGGCGCAAAGGTCGAATCAGATCCTGTGCCCAGCATGGAACTTGTCCACTTTTCTCTGGAAAGAAAAAAAAAAAGAAGAAGAAGAAACACCCCCCTCCTCCCAACTCTATCCAGATGCTGTCAAAGACAGCTTGTGGGAGTCGTCATGAATCACGGAATCGAGGGAAATTTTTATAAGAGAAATTGAAACCTAGACCTGAGACTGGTTTGGCTGGTAAAACTCAGCAGGGATTGTGAGAGAGGGTGCTCCTGCCCGAGCCAGGGAACCAGGAGCACAGCTCTGCAACCAATGCTGGGAGGACCACACCCCACCTCGTCTGTCAGAAGCAGCAACTCTGCAAAGGGAAAATGGGTTTGAAGTACTTCCAAATCCACGGGCAACAGCATCAGGACCAAGGGCTCAGACAAAAGCTTTTGAGAATCCCCAAGACCAGGATGGGAAAGGCTAATGTCTGGGAGGGCAGTGGGAAGCAGAGTGGGGATTCCAATCAGCTCTCACAAACAGGGGAGTCTCCTTCCATATAGGGGTGTGACTCTTGAGTTAGCACTTAAAGCACTTGGGTTTCCTTAAATTATTCATGAAGTACAATATACATGGATGTGTGACTGTAATCCTATATTGTAATATGTATATGTAAATGTATAATGAGTATACTAGATAATTATGCATATATATGCAAAATAAAATGTTACAGAATGTTTGCTGTATTATCGTAGGAGAATAGTTGCTGTATCACACATTTAGTTGAATTCTTATAAGTTAAATGCTATGTATGATACAATCCTCTCTGGAAATATCTGGAAGCACAAAAGAAAAGGTGTGGTACCCTATCTCATTGTATAGCACAGAGCAGGCATCCAATGGATACTTGCTGACTCAATGAATGAACAAAAATATATCTGATTTTGCTCCAGTTAAACAGCAGAGTAAAGATAGGCCTGATCATTATTCGGCCTGTTTGGCTGAGGTATAACACGGCCCCATACTTGGTACTGAGGCTGAGAGCCCCCAGCACTAATGCAACCAGCACTTCAAAAGGCTGTCGTTCACAAGAAGACAAATAGTGCATGATTCGTCCCACTTCTGTGAGCTACCTAGAATAGGCAAATTCATAAAGACGTAGGTAGATTAGAGGTAACCACCAGCTGAAGAGAACGCGAATGGAGAGTTATTGCTTAATGGTTACAGAGTTTTGTTTAGGGCAATAAAAAAGTTTTAGAAATAGATGGTGGTGATGGTTGCACATCACTGGGAATGTAATTAATGCCACTGGATTGTGCACTTAAAAATGGGTAAAACGGTAAATTTTATGTTTTGGGTATTTTACTACAAATAAAGTTGTCGTTGGAGCTGATGATGAGTCATCTCTTCAAAACACACTTAGGTCTTTTAGGAAAGAAGGGTAAAGAGAGTGGCAGAGTCCTGCAAAGTGCCCCCTCACTTGGCAGGACATGGGAATAGCACCAGGAAAGTTCATCACCAACCACCCAGACCCGTGATCCTCAAACTGGAGCGTGCATCAGAATCCCCGGAAGGGCTGGTCAAAACACAGCCCCCCACACACACACACACACACAAAGTTTCTGACTCAGGAGGTGAGGGTTGGGGCCTCAGAAATTGCCCTTCTGACAACGTCTCAGGTTTTGCTGCTGGTCTACAAATCACTCTTACAAAACACAGACCTAGGCAGTAAGTGCTCAGTAGACTTGGCTGAGGAACTTTCTCAGTAAGAAGTGAGGGAAGCGGGGCCGACCCCGTGGCTTAGCAGTTAAGTGCACGCGCTCCAGTACTGGCGGCCTGGGTTTGGATCCCGGGCGCACACCGACACACCGCTTGTCCAGCCATGCTGAGGCGGCATCCCACATACAGCAACTAGAAGGATGTGCAACTATGACAGACAACTATCTATTGGGTCTTTGGGGAGACAAAGGGAAAAAAAGGAGGAGGATTGGCAATAGATGTTAGCTCAGGGCTGGTCTTCCTCAGCAAAAAGAGGAGGATTGGCATGGGTGTTAGCTCAGGGCTGATCTTCCTCACCAAAAAAAAAAAAAAAAAAAAGAAGTGAGGGAAACACTCTTGAGCCTTTTCTTTCAGGCCAAATGCTCAGGACCCTCAAAGATGCCTCGCAACAGTGCCATGATGGCTGGACCTCCAAGCAAAGATTTCATACACATTCCTCTTTCTTAACTAAAATTAAGGGCTATCACCTAACAAGAGACCCATGAGATTTCAGAGACTCTCCAAACTAGAATCTAAGGTTCCAGACAGCAAAGGAAGTTATTAATTTGTGTCCATTTCAAAGCCTCACAGTGACTTGGTGCTCATTCCTTGATTGACAGGACTTATGCCTATGATTCCCAGCATCTGCAGAGTATTTATCTCTTTTAGAAATCAGTGTCTTCATTAAAACTCAGATGATAGGGGAGACTTGAGAAAAGATGCCAATCCCACTTCTTTAAAGGATTGGATTTATTACCAATAAAATCCAACATTGGTCATAATTTCACAGAGAATCCCAGACATAATGCTACTTGAAATTCCCCTCAACACATCACAGTCTTGCATTTCTCCACAGGTTTGAACAAGCAGTTCTCTCGTTCTCTAGAAAGCCTTCCCTCCTTTGTCTTTTTCCATCTAGCAAACTCCTACCCATCTTACAACACCCAGCTCAAACTTCAGCTCCCCCATTACCTGAGTTCCAGCCTCTGTAAAGTTCTTCCTCTGAGTTCTCATCACATTTTCTACTTTCTCTTAGTACAGCATTTTCACGTAACATGGACATCATCTATTTATATATCTAACTCCACATTAGACTAGAAGCTCTTTGAGGACAGAAACTATATTACAATCTTTGAAGTCTGAGCACTTATCATAGCACTTGCTCCATAGTAATTTTTAAATATATGTTTGGTGGGTAAATAAATTAATAAGTGAATAGGTTGCCACATCTTCTGCTAAACTTAAATATACCTCAGTCTTAACCCCACACTACCACATAAAGTAAGTGTCACCAGGAAGAGTTGTTTTTCTTTTAAGAATACAAGAAGTGAGTTGGAATGGTGGGAAGAAGGGCAGGGGGCAAAGAAGGTGGTGAGTGGGTAAGGGAGTGTGGTGCTGGGCAGGTCACTCAGCTCCACTGAGAACTGGGCGTAGCATGTGGATTCATCTAGGTGGGTCAACAAGCTTGTAGTAAAGCTGCCAGAGCCACCAGTGGAGTCCACCTGCTTTTGCAGATTCCCTATAGAGACCTTGGCTATTTTCCCAGACCCCTCATCCACTATAAGTCTCATCTTTCATTCTTCATCACGAAGCGCCATGAAAAGGTTAGTGGCTTTCCTAGATTGCAAGGTGAAGAAATTTTTCTTCTGTTTACATAGTTTTGTTTCTTTTCTGCTTGGAATTACTGAATCATTCGTATCTATTGTATCCTAAGCAAGTCTTTGCAGATAGGATGGATGGATGGATGGATGGATGGATGGATGGATGGATGGAAGGAAGGAAAGAGAGGTAGCATGAGAGATATGGGCTTCTCATTCAAAGTAAACTGATAACATGAATTCACTTCCCTTCCTCCCAAAACTCCATTAATTTCACCGTGAAAATACAAAAACAAATAACTTCACAACAGTGGGGGTAATGGAAGGGGGAATTCATCAGCCAACCGAAAGTTTTAATACGTTTTTGGAAGACAAGATATAGAGGAAGTCCACTGACAAATGAAACAAAGTGGAGGAAGCCACAGCCCCGAAATAGCTGCGGTGGAGTAGAAAGGATGCTGAAGTACACGTAAGGGTCAATCTGTAATCAGAAACCCAGGAAGGCTGTGGGTCAAAATTCTATCCAACCATCCACCCTTATCTGAAACACCACAGTTTCTTATTCTTGAGTAATATACAAATACCTTGCAAAGGAAAACAATATTCCGACTGCCAGCTTGGGAAACAAGGACCTAAGAAGCTAGTCTTATGAAAATATTTTCAACTATAAATTATCACTTAAAAGACAAGCTTTTTGTATATATCTTAGGTAAGATAGTACATTGTGACTTTCAAGTGTAAGTACAATTTTTTTTAGTTGTGTCAAGATCTCAGACTTTTGAGAATATGTTGATACTTGATTGACAAACCGAGATATATACCATGAAGCATTTCCTGACTCTCATATCCAGGTGTGAGCTCCCCACTTTTGTATTCCCCTCAGCATCTTGGTGCCTTTTATAGTAACTATTAAATAGTAATTTATGCACTTGCCTCAGACCCCTTATGCAATCTTAATCCTCTCCAAGGAAAGGATGTACCCTGGTAACTCTCGCAACACCCAACACCAAGGCTTCACATGTGGTAGGTCTCTATGGATGTTATCTGAATCAAAATTTCCCACAACTTCCAAATGTGTAGGGTGGAGAGCAATTTTTCTAATATGATAGGCCAGCCTCTTTACTTGGGTTCTCAGTAACATGATAGGGGATAAAAACATTGGACTTTTGCTATTTTAAGGACCATAAAATGTTACCCCCACGTAACAGAAGGTTCTTCCCCGTTTTGAAAGTGAATTGGTAGTCAATGGAATCCACTGAGTATTCACAATGTGACAGGCTCTGTGCCAAGCCCTTACTTACTCGTTTCAAATTTTTTCATATCTGAGATTGTCCACGTTTTACTATGAAGAAACTGAGATTGGGGAGATTAACTATCTCTCTCAGAGCAGATATTTAAACCCAGATCTTGATTCCAATTATGGTGCCGATTCTACAGCACAACAATTTTCTTCTAAGAAATCAATTAAGAAAGAAAAATAGAGAAAAGGAAGAAGTAAGGAAATAGGGTCATATGAAAGTGCCCCTTCCTTTTGTTTCTAACATTGTCTGTATCAAAATTTTGTAATTGAGTTAAATTGATGGACTCGAATTGGCCTTCTTTGTCTGCCAGCACCTCTCCCTACATATGCCCAGGTCTATCTGTCTTGGTGTGAGTTGCCTATAAAGGCTCTTAGAAGAGAAGGAGCTTCTAACCCTTTTGGACCCATGCAGCCTACTGAAGTAACTGATAGGACAGTAGTTACTGAAGCTCCACGTAAACGATTTTGGAAAATGAAAAGGATGCCCAAGATTCGCAGGGTGGCCCAAGAGTTGGACATATTCTGTACTTTCAGATAGGAATCTTGATATTTTCAAATGCTGCACCTCTCCATTTCTCTTCCTTCTCCTCCCTCCAGCCATGAGGTTTCTTTGGTGGTACCAAATATACACCATGCGGTTGGAGACAAATACTACCTGCCACCACCCAATCCCTGGGCAAAGCTTTCTCGGTAAAGATGGACGACACGGACTGCATGTTTCGAGGGAAAGGATCTGTCAACCTGCTGAGTCACAGTGTTATGTGATAGCATCATCTTTGTGGACTGAAAGATTTCTAAAAGGCATTTTCCATTTAAGAAGGCTCTTACTCTGTGGTCAAATGTCTCAGATGTGGGCTGCAGGAGATTGTGCGCACTTGTTAGTCACATCCAAATTAAAAGACTAGAATAATAGTCAAATGACATCTTTAATCAACACCCTACCCAAGGTAGCCTTCCTGAATATAAGAGCACAAGAAACTCTTCCTTTACTTATAGGTGCGGAGCTGAGAAGAGAAGATTTGAAAAATGTCATAATATCCTACATAGAATTCCCCAATATCTTTCCTGGTCTCGGTTGACCCATAGATAAGTCGACAGTAGTTCTAGAACACCTATAGACTGGACTATGCCTATGTATTATTAAAATTATGTTAACAAAGTGAAGTGTGATGGTAATAATAGATATGCATTTTTGTCATATATAAGTATTTATACATACTATATGTGATTGATATATACTTTTGATTATTTGTAGTAGTATAATAATACTTATTATACCAATGTCATATGCCATGCACTTTTAATATATGAAAGTGTTTGGATAGGAGTTTGAATAAGAACACTATTTTTTTTTCCAGTTTAAATAATCCATGATTCTTTGAGGCAACATCATGATGGGAGCTAATGGAAAAATTGGTGGCTATTACTCTAGAAAAATAATATAATCAAGCTAAACAGTGCTATAAAATAAACACCTTTAAACAATGAAGCGTGGGGAATATCTCAGCCTCCAGTGTCTGAAATCTGGGTAATTTGTAAGTTACCATTGTCTAGAAAGACACCATAGATGACATAAATGAGGTGCTAAAGATTAAGTGGACTTGAGAAAGATATTTTTTCTCATAATTTTTTGAAATCAAGAGAGAAAGTTCATTAAAAAAAATTTAAGTCTCTGATCCATCACTTTAATGACTCTAGTTCTTTTTCTTTTGCCCTACTTATATGTGCTGTCACCCAAAATAAATCCAAGCCAAAATGAGGCTTTAAAAATGAAGAAATGAAAAATTAAATTGTTAGAGAAACCTTCCAAAACACGGCATCTGGACCCTCAAACAACTGAGTCAACTTGTATAACAATTAACAACATTTGTATAGGAATTGGATTCACAGAATAATCCTTCTGTTGGAAATCAATCCAATCCACAAGTGAAGGTCATCTTTTGTCTATGATAAACACAACAATATCTTGGCTCTTGCAAACAGGGCAATTGTGTAAAAGCCCAGGCATGTTAGAATCACCCATGTTTATTTTAACAAGTCCATTGATAGGATTAAAGGGGTTTAAAGCTTAATTGACCTTACTAGTATGGGTTTTCTCCATTTGCAAAGTGTTTGTTGATAAATAAAATTAGATTCAAATAACATCAATTATGAGAAATAATTTTCCTTGTAAACATTAGACAAATTTGAAAACTTTTCTAGGAAGGCCAGAATCTTTTATTTTGCCAAAATCCTATCTGTAAATTCATTAGTCAGATTTATTCTATTCATCCAAGATGGAATAAGTCAGCTGTTGAGTAATGTCACAATTTTCATAACAGTACAGTGTCATACATGAAAGAACAAAGTGCCTGGTCCTCTAAAGAATGGGAAGTCAGCATTTTTGATGCACAGGAGCCAGATAGTGACTGTCCAGCCCATGGTCATTCATTAGTGCCCTATGTCATCATGTCCTTTGGGTACCTCAGCCAACTACATTCTGCTATGGTCAAATGTTGTGAGCCTCAAGAAGTTAAATCTTCTTTAGAACAACAAACAACCTATAATTCTAGATCAGCAGGGCCAAATGTGTGTTGTGCTGAATACAAATCCCAGGAGATGTTCAGTGTTCAGATAAGTGTGGGAGCCACTTCACACAACCTCCTCCCATACTAAGATGGTTGAAGAAATTATGATACCTCTGTACCATATAGCTATGCAACCCCTTATAAGGAATGAGGTAGGGCTATATATTTTGTTGAGTGAAAATAAACAACTTGCATAACATTGAGTAAAATGTCAATGTTAAAAAATAGAAAGTAAATGACCAAAAAGTGTGTGTGTACAATGATATAAGGACCTATATATCCACACAAACATATGCATACATTTGGTAAGCACTAAAAAGGCTAGAAAAGTATGCTACAAACTGTTTTCAGCATCAATCTCCAGGGATGGAATAGGCATAGAGAAGGAACATTTCTGTATTATTTTAATTAAAATATCACATTGATGTGTGTATTAGTCAGCTCAGGCTGCCATAACAAAATACCATAGAGTGGGTAGCTTAAACAACAGAAATTTATTTTCTCACAGTTCTGGAGACTAGAAGTCCCAGATTAAGGTTTGAAGAGGTTGGTTTCTGCTGACAGCTCTCTTCCTGGCTTGCAGATGGCCACCTTCCTGCTATGTCCTCACAAGGCTTTTCCTGGGTATGTGCACTCTCTATCTCTGCCTCTTCCTCTTCTAATAAGGCTAACAGTCTTATCATATTAGAACCCCAAACACAGTCAGTCACATTAGGGTTAGGGCATCAACATATGAATTTGGGGAGGGACAAAATTCAGTCCATAGCAACGTATTTCTTTAATGGACATTATTAGCAGCCTGCTCTGCACTTACTTCCACATAACTCCTTCCAAACAGAACCTCAATTTTGTGCAGGTGTCTACTTATCCCACGTGTAGCCAGGTACATAAGAGAGGGCTCAACCGTTTTCCTTGCTGTGAATTAGTTTAGGAATAAAGCTAACACCCAATTCTAGCCAAAGACATGTGAGAGATAGTCTGTTGGGGGATTCTGGAACAAGTCTCTTCTTTTCTAAGAAAAAGCCCTAGGAAGAAATGGTCACTCCTCTTCTTAAGGATACTGTCATTCTAGATTTGAGGCCTGTACCTGCTGCAACCGTACTGCTACCAGTCTGAGTATAAAGCCAATGCTGAGTATGGCAGAGGCAAAGAGAGAAAAAACCTGAGCCCTTGATGCCATTACTGAGCCATGGGATCAACCATGCTACATCTGAACTTCTAGTTGCAGAAAGCAATAAAATTCTTTGTTGCTCAAATCATTATAAGTCAGAGTTTGTGCTATGTGTAGCCAAAGTCATCATAAAAGATACAGTTTCTGACAAATATTTAAAATAGATGATTTTAAAGACTTAAAATCACTGTCCTAGAAATTTACAACATATATTCGTGTATTAAAGACTCCGACAAGTCTACTATTTAAAAAAAAAAAAAAAACCCTATTTTATTTGAATCAGAACTTTCCAAATTTATTTGATAATGGGATCCTTTGATTTTCTCTTCAGTAAGCCCTATTATCCCCAACAAAAGAAGATAGTTGTTGAAAGACGCCCCCAGGGCGTAGCTGGGATAGACTTAGCCGTACAGGAAAATGACAAAGCCTGAGCTACAGAAAAAAGCAGCAAAAATTCCCTACAGAAGGAAATGCTTGAGGGACTTTTAAAATCTGGGATGTCCAATATCCTTTTTTTTTTCTTTGCTATGCTGCCCTGTGGTTTAAGTACCATCACAACCACCTTTGCCCGAAGTCTTTAGTGAAAACTTGCCATGCGGACATTTATTGGTGAATTCTAGGAGTAAAGGGATGCTGATTTCTCTCCAGATTTGGAGTCGAATTGCTCTTTAATCAGAAGGACATGGGATCCCAGCAAGACAGATGATTTTCAGAGCTTCAAGAAGCCACCCATGTATTACGATATTTTTAAAATTTTTCTAGGCATCATTTTAGTGGGGGAATTATGTTTGTGGACTTTTCATATGATGAATCTCATGAACTAAACAATGATAATTATGTACAAAGTGGAAATAAAACTACCAAATCCTATGAAAAACAGACAATGCAACATGACCTCACCTTCAGAGCAGTCACAGAGAAGAGTACATTTGTATATGTGGGTCTCATTTGGTCCAGGATGACCACAAGCAAATTCAACCAATCAGAATTCCAGAACACCCTACCCACATGCCCTTCACTGAGGTACCCTTCAAATACCAGTTATCATTACTGTGATTTTACAAGTATTTGTAGGATATTATGATTAACATCTATCTTTCCCTACTAATTTATAAAACCCATCAGGACAAAGATCATACCTATTTCTACTCATTATCCCATCCCCAGTGCCTACACAGTTCCCAGCGTATAGTAAGCTCTCAATAAATGCGTGATGAAAGAAAGAATCCATCAGTGAGCGAGACATTTAAAAACCCACATAGATCAATGGAAGAAGTGAATCACTCATGTTTAGTGACTATAATAAACAATAAAATTATCCCCATCATAAAATAATGTCTACAACTGGAAGAGAACATACCAAAGACAGTATATTTGTATCAGGTTCTGCAGAAAGACTTAACTGACAAATTATAGAAATATATCTTTCCCTATATATGTCTATAGTCTAAGATCTTGCTAGCTTGTTCCTTTCCTGCCTATTTTGATGGGGTTGTGATGAGAGTTAAATCATTATAGGGTAAAATTTCAGCCACTGGCACTCCCACTAGAACAGAAGGCTGTCTGTTCTGTGCCCGAGTACTGGCACATTTTCCCCTCATACAAACTATCCAACATGGGATCAGGAATTCATTGTATAATTCATCTGGTCTCTTGGGTTATCACCAAAGTTGTTATAGGTTAATTAGTTGTAAAACTAGTTAGCGCTTCAGGAAGTTAGGTCTTCCGGTACGCAGGGACATAGACACAGAGACCATCGATTTCTAGGATGCTCTACTTCTAAAACCATCATCATAGAAATCCAAAAGCACATTAAACTGAAAGAAATGCTATCATCTGGCAGGGCAAATGAGGAGCAGAAGGAAAAATGTGGGAGAAAGATCCCAAGACTACAGCCAAGTAGACACTGCACCATATTAGGTATGTACCACTCTTTCCTTTTTTGCAAATGCCGAAGCACAGACCCAGACAGTTTGAAAAATGAGTAGGATCATGGAAAACACTGAGGAAGATGATTAAGGGAGTGGAATAATTGATATATGAGGAGAGAGGTTTTTGAAAAATCTAATTTTGAAGCAACCCAGCCAAACGATGAGTTTGCTGAGAAAGTGCAGATGTACTTCTGGTTTGCACTTAGAAACAAACTCCAGAGCAGGTTAGGAACAAAATGAGTTGTTCCAAGAGGATGTGAGTAGGAGGGAAAGAAAGAAATAAAAAATGGGTAAATCAAGACCCAGTGTCAGGACGATGTGTTACTCTGTAAAAATCCTCCCCCATGCCCGGCAGTCTCATCTCCAGATAGAGGACTTGGAAGCAGACCCCAGTTACTCCCTACTATGCCCCTCCCTTGCTTGGCAGGCTGGCCAGAAGGGACTGTCATTTCTGATTAGTGTGACTGCTTAAAGCAAACAGCTTTTGTATTTATGATGGGGTATGGTCAGAATAAACATAGAAAATATTCCAAAATTAATAGGTTTTGAACAACCTTCAAAATCTGGCTAAAATGGTGACGTACACTTGAGAGAGTGTTTCAGGCATCATCCTTTACACAATGATCTTCTCACTGTGTTAAGAAACACAGTCCATTAATCTGATGTCCAACTACTTCTCCATGTTGTCAAGGGTTTCCAGCACCCTGAAGGGGAGACTCACAGAACCAGTCACTCTCTCTGTGCCTACATGCAAGTCTTGAGCACCTCAACTCAGCCATTAAGCAAAAGCTACTCAGAATGGAGAGGTGGCCCCATCTCAAGTGAGCTGTGGGGTCAAGATCAGGAAAAGCCATGAGGGACCAGAGCGACACCCTCAGTTTGCCCCCTTCTAATTTGAAAAAGTGGTTATATGGCTCTGTTGTATCATTCTGAACTCCAAGGAAATGAAAAAATCTTCACCTAAGAGACCACAAACTCCCATTTCTATGATCATATTCTTTGGCCTCCATTTCTGTGCTCACGCTCCATCAAGTCCACCAGTCGTTCATCTGGTCACTTCCTCTTTGTTGGAAAAGGAATGCTTTGGGGAAGCTGGGCAATAATAAGGGGCAAATTCACCTTCCGCTCAGTGACATCTCTAAGTAGAGCCAGGGAAAGTATTCCCATCAGGGGTGAAAAGGGTTCCCAAAGAGTCCTTAGACTCCCATCACAATAGATGGTGTGATCAAAATTAGAAATAAATCCAAGTGCTACTATTCCTGTGCTCAGAATTATTTATTTATCTTTCTAAACAATACTATATTAGGTTTATTTAAAATATTGTTTAGCTAAAGAAAATGTGAAAAAAATTAAGTGTAAAATAAAATCTGTTTTTCGTATCTATCAATCCAGCTTTCAATAGATAGAAAGATGGATGGAATGGATGGATGAACCAACAGATTTCTAAACAAGAAGATAGGTATATATGGATACATATACATACAGTATGAACACATAATATACACACTATTTTATAACCTACATCTGCATTCTTCACCTAATAATATACTTTCAGCATTTTCCTAAAATATGGTATATATATTTTATGTATACCATTACCTACTTCATCAATACTCTATGGTTCCAACTTTTAAGTTACTTGTAATCTTTTACTATTTGAAACAATGTTGTCTCAATATTAATTTATCTAGATCTCTGATCATTTCTTTAAGAGATATTCTAAAAGTGGAATATCTAGATCAAAGCAATTAAACACTTTATGGCTTTTAATTCACATTGACAGCTACTGTGCATGAACAGACCTGTTTAACCACACCCTCACCAAAACTCATGTTATCTTTTTTTAGAATGGTCCACGTGATAGACCAAATGTATGTGTATGTACACACTCATATGTTTGTACATATCATTATTGCTTTAATTTTAAAATTAGATTATATAAATTAAACTTACAAAATTTATATTTTATTATATATATGATCTCTTTAGAATATATTAATATATAATATATTTTATATATTTGTGTAAATATATAAAATGCTTTAATATATGTTTATAAATTATACCGTAAAGTATTTTATTATATATTTATAAATTATACATTTACAATATTTATATTTTATTATAAACTTAAAAAATTACCTTCCCAATATCGGTAGGTAATACTACCAATAAGACTTCCTAATATATATAATGTTAAAGGTAACACAGAAAAGTTCAGAGCAGATAGGCAAAGTGATCTTTAAAAGAGAAAATGGTTTCTAGCCCAACAAGATTTGAATGTAAATGGATTGAATGTATTAACAAATCTAGAATAAAGATTAGTCTCACTGTTATCAAAAAAAAAAGACGACTTCCAGGAACAAACATTAGAAAAATTCCCCTAGAAACACTGGGCAATGGTAAGGCTACCCCGAACCAAAGATGAGGTCCATTCATCCTGCAATAGATACATAGGTCTCTATTGCAGAGATGGCTACATCAGGTCTGATGTTTTACTATTTTATTACCACTTAGAATTAAATCCCTTTTTCCAATACTGTTTTCTAATGGATTATTTTTGGTAAATGAGAAAGCAATCAATATTCGTGTATTTATCTTATTACACAAAACATCACAAAACTTCTTATTAATCTTAATAGCTCATCCAGTGAACATGCATACTCTGAATTTTCCAGGCAGATAATAGTGTCATCTACAAATAATTATTTCTCTCCTCATTTCCAATAATTTTAACTCCCTCACTTATGACAGTATATGGGCTAGAATTTCATATGCAGTGTTCAATACCAGTGATAATAGCAGGAACTTATGTACAGGGTAAGTTTCTATGAGTAATCTCTGTGTGTTTGAAAAAAAGTGTAATTTCTGCTCTTTGAGCAGAAAATTATGTGTATATATATTTATATTAACCTTGTTCATTTTATTCTTTAAGTACTCTTAACTTCTTTTATTTTGTTTCTATTTGATCTATTGCATTTAAGAGAGGTTTGTTGAAGTCACCATATTCTTCTGGTAGGTCTATTTGTTTTAGCCTTACATATTTTGCAGCTGTGTTGTAGGGTGCAAAAAATTAATGACTATTATATCTTCTTAGTGTATTCTTATTTTCAACATAAGTTATTCCTTTGCCCTTTTAATACTTTTTGCCTTGACTTTTATTTTGTCTGATATTAACACCACACCATCTATTTTTTATTTTTAACTTTGTTGAGATATCTTTGACATAAAAATTGTACATATTTAAGATGTACAGCTTGATGTTTTGACATATGTATACACTGTGAGAAAGATCCTGAAAAGATCACCACAGTCAAGATAAATAACCTATCCATCACCTCTACCATTGTATATGCGTGTGTGTGTATGTGTGTTGAAAAGATTTAAGATCTATCGTCTTAGCAAATTTCAAATATACAATACAGTATTGTTAATTATCATCACCATGCTGTACATTAAACCTCAAAAGCTCATTCATCATGCATAACTGAAACTTTGTACCATTTGACCAACATCTCCTCTCTTTCCTCTCCCCCGCCCCATGCCCCTGGCAACCACCATTCTGCTCTCTGCTTCTTTGAGCTCCACTTTTTTGGATTCCACATATAAGTGAGATCACGCAGTATTTACCTCTCTGTCTGGCTTATTTCACTTAGTATAATGTCCTCCAGTTTCATCCATTTTGTGGCAAACGACAGGATATTCTTCCTTTTTAAGGCTGAATAATATTCCATTATGTATATATACCACATTTTCTTTGTCCATTTGTCCATCAGTGGACATTTAAGTTATTTCCATATCTTGACTATTGTGAGTAATGCTTCAATGAACATGGGAGTGCAGATATTTCTTTGGAATGCTGATTTTGTTTCCTTTGGCTCTAGACCCAGAAGTTCAATTGATGGGTCATATTGTAGTTCTATTTTTCATTTTTTGAAGAATCTCCATACTGTTTTCCATAATGGCTATACCAGTTTACATTCCCACCAACAGTGTACAAGAGTTTCTCTTTTTTCCACATCCTTGCCAACACTTGTTATCTTTTGTCTTTTTGATAATATCCATTCTAAAAGATATGAGGTGATATCTCATTATGGTTTTGCTTTGCATTTCCCTGATGATTAGTGATGCTGAGCACCTCTTCACCAAGCTGTTGGCAATTTAGGGTCAACTGATCTTCGACAAGGGTGCCAAGAATACACAAAGGGGAAAGGGAAGTCTCTTCAATAAATGGTGTTGGGAAAACTGGATATCCACATGCAGAAGAATGAAACTGGGCCCTTATCTCACACCATATACAAAAATTGACTTAAAATGGATTACTGACTTAAATGTAAGATCTAAAACTGTGAAACTAGTAGAAGAAAACACAGAGAAAAAGCATCTTGACATTGGTCTTGGCAACAATTTTTTGGTCATGACACCAAAAGCATAGGCAGCAGAAGCAAAAACAGACAAATGGGATTGCCTCAAACTAAAAAGCTTCCACACAACAAAGGAAACAATCAACAGAGTGAAAAGGTAACCTATGGAATGGGAGAAAATATTTGCAAACCATATGTTGGATAAGGGTTTAATATCCAAAATATATAAGGAACTTCTACAACTCAATAGCAAAAAATTAATTAATTAACCTAATTAGAAAGTGGGCAAAGCACCTGAATAGATATTTCTCAAAGAAGACATACAAATGGCCAAGAGGCAGCTCCTCTGGTTTTTTTGTGGTTGCTGTTGATGCTATTGCTGTTACTGTAGCCATCATCATTAGAATTTCCTTGATCTATCTGTTTTCATGTCTTTGTTTTCAGGTTTCTGGCATCACATTGTTTTCAGACTGTCTCCTATAGATATCATACAGCTGGCTTTTTTTCTCTGTTGCAATTGTTGAGTTTATTCACATTTGTTGTGATATGTTTGAACTTCTGCTACCTTATTTTGTATTTTTCACTTGTATTGTATTCTTTTTCCTTGATTCTTTTTTATTTTATTTCCTGCCTTTTATTTGATTGATTAAAATTTCTGTGCTTCATTGTTTTCCCTCTACTGGTTTAAAAATTAGTCTTTTTCTTTTCTGTTTTTCTAGTAGTTATCAGTTATCTTGAACTTTAAATACACATAATTAGATCCTAATAGTGTATTCAGTTAGAATTTTACTTACAGAAACATTTTTTCTTTTTTTTTTTTTTTTGTATATGTACTTTTGATTTTGTTGAGAGAGACAAGGAGTTCAACAGGGAAGATATCTAATGATTTTGTCTATTTCCCTTTTTTCCTGTATTTTTCCCAAAGATGTTTGCATTTTTAGATGATAGAAATACAAGCACATGGTTTTAAATTCAGATAACATTAAAAGACATGCAGAAATCAACAACACAGTGCCACACTTCTCCCTATATTTGTCTTACTCCCTTAAAGCAAATTCTCCAAATATTTTTTCTGTTTATTCTAGTATTTACCACCAAGCTTATAAATAATATGCTGATACTACTACTTATTGATTTATCAAAATTAGACAACGTCTATGGAATTCCTGTTTTGGTAGATGGCTCTGGATTGGCCTCCCAAAAGCCACAGATAACCTTTGTGTTGCCTTCCTCAACTATAGAGGGTGAAAAACTAGAAGATCTTCGTAGACATCCTTGAAGCTGGGTGTGGCCATATTTCTGGCCAATGAGATATAGTCAGAAGTCCCTGCGAGAGCTTATTCCTTCTTACATAAAAATGCAAAACTCACAAACTAGTAGAAAACAATTGGCCCCATGTCCTTCATCCATCTTCCTTCCTGGAGTGTGGAAGCGGTACGTGAAGGCTCAGTAGCCACACGCTAAAGATGGTGAAGCATAAAGATAGAAAGAGCCTGATTCCTGATGACATACGGTTGTCATTCCATTAGTCCCAGGATGCCTGACCCAGGATTTCTGAGGCCACATGGTAGGGTTTTCCATCATTCACAACTGTTCCATCGTTTCACTTTCTACTTTAGGAGGAACAACTTATTCTTAATTTAAAACATCATCTCTTACCTTCTTATCTATTAATGTCATTCTAATTTCATCAATCTCTCTGATTATTTTTCTGTATTCAGGATTATTATTACAAGCCTTTGTTTTGAGTCATGAATTCACTTCTCTTCTGTGTCTATCCTATTCCCATTCTTTTTATTCCATTTAAAAGCAGGATTTGTGCTCTTAATTTTTTTTCTTCCTCAGTAATCTTCCTTTTCAGCTCATTCTGTTTTAGCAACTTATCTTCAAGCTCTTGAGTAACTGAATTCACGCTCTTTTTAAATTCTTCTACACTGCAAAGCAGTTGTAGGGAATTTTCATTTGTTTCATAGGTCATGGGTTTTTTTTTTAATTGACATATAATTCACATACAACATTATATTAGTTTCAGGTGTGCAACATAATGACTCAATATTTGTATATATTTCAAAATGATCACTACAACAAGTCTGGTTAACATGTGTCACCATACATAGTTACAAAAATTTGTTTTCTTGTGATGAAAACTTTTCAGATCCACTCTCTTAGCAACTTTCAAATATGCAATACAGTATTATTAACTGTAGTCACCATGCTGTACATTACATCCTCATGACATTTATTTTATAACTGGACATTTGTACCTTTTGACTCCCTTCATCCATTTTGCCCACTCCCCCAACCCCTCGCCTTTGGCAACCACCAATCTGTCCTCTGTATCTATGAGTTTGGTTTTTTGTTTGTTTGTTTTTAGATTCCACATAAAAGTGAGATCATATGGTATTTGTCTTTCTCTGTCTGATTTATTCCACTTAGCATAATGCCCTCAAGGTCCATCCGTGTTGTCTCAAATGGAAAAATTTTCTTCTTTTTCAGGCTGAAAAATATTCCATTGTGTATATATATATATATATATATATATATATATATATATATATATATACACACACCATATTTTCTTTATCCATTCATCCATCAATGAACATTTAGGTTGCTTCCATGTCTTGGTTATTGTAAATAATGCTGCACTGAACATTTGGGTCCTGTTTTCTTGAGCTTAGATTCTTCTGGTTTTTTTAATGCCTGCTTTCTTGCATTTTTAGAGGTTTTCCCCCACACTGTTACTTTCCATATTAACCCAGACAGTCCTTTCTATATACTTTATTGGCTCTATATAGATGTGGTTCAATTATCCACTAGTACATCCCCACATTATTTGATAGCTGAATCTTCCCTTCAGAGGTTCAGTTGGGAGTCTGGGTGTTGTAATTTTATCTGTTTTTACACAGCGTGAGTTATCTGTTTTTATGCATCCTACAGGAAGAGAGGGAGGGAGCCCAGGTGGGGCTGAAGCTGTTTGTAGTACATTTATCTAGGTAGAATTACCAACATTTTAGAAAGCCAAACCAGGACACAGCCATACCAAACAAGAAAAAAATCATAATAATATAATACATAATAATTATATAAATATATGTTATCACTTTCCTATAAAAACATGAAAAGTAGATGTTTATTAGATATCACAATTATTGCATATAAATGCTAATATTTAAGCAAAAAATGAGACAAATTTGTAATTAGTAGTAATTAATAGTAGGTCTAAACAAATAATGTGTATGAGAAAAGTGTAATAATTTTTTTATGATATTCATTTCTGCCCTTTGATAGGACAACTCATTTAAATCTTTTAAAACTCTCTATTGGATATTACAGAATTATGCTATATATACATAATGCTATATATATTAAAGTGTATTCTTAAGACACATAAATATAATGCTTTTAAAAAGAAAATATAAATATAATAGGACTATTTAAATAGATATTTAAATCTATATTTAATAAGAAGTAACAATAACACGTTTCTTTCAGTCCAATGATACAATAGGATAGTTGTAATCTGTCTAAATCCTTCTCTAATAATACTTCTCTGAACTGCCTGCAAGCTTTAGGACATTCTCTTCTATGTAGTAGTGAAACTAAAAACAGTCAAATGTAAAGGTTATTTTGTCTTGCAGCTCTGCTCTCATCAAGCCCATATTACTTTGGTTTCTGGTGTTGACGATATCAAGCTAAATATCCTCTCCACAGAAGCATTTAAGCATGGAATGCTTAAGATTTTATTTACTAGCAAAAGCAGGTTTTTAGACTTGTAGGAATTAGTTTCCAGTCCTCTAAAAATGTCCATCCACATCGCAACTACCAGCTTGTTGTGGTAGACTAGTTGTCTCTCCATGAGGTCCTTGGCATCTTTAAATTCATTAAATTGATCTTCCATGTCTAAGATGTCCATGATTTTGAAACACTCCAAAGTTAAACTTCTCCCAGGGAAAATGGTTTTAAAGCATAGAAGTAATTTGAACTTGTGAAATCAAAGTTGGGTCTCAAGTAAGTTACAATTTTAGTAAAGAAACTGAGAAAGTCTTGTGTAATTTGGCTGCCCTTTCTGGTGACATTTTTATGAATTGAAGCAGTCTTCTTTCCAAAAAAATGAGTCTTTTTTTTTCCATATAAGTGTTTGTCTCAACCTGAAACAATTCAAGTGCTGTTGTTTCATCCTTTTCTAGGCTCCTTAATATTTCTTCAAAGATCAGCAAACAGCTTTGAAGAAACAGCATATAAATCTCTGTTTTAAAGTAATCCTTTGCCCCATTTTCATCCTCAAAGTATTTCCAAATTAGAGGAGGAGATTCTTCTTGTCTCGCATTTGAAAATGTCTTACAGCAGGCGAACATCTTAAAATCTTTTTTGTTGCCATCTACAATGTATCAAAATGTGCCATTCTGTAAGATGCTATCTCTTTCCATTTCTATAAAGTCAAAAATTTTATTAATTGCTTTTGCCTGTTTTGAAGAAACTTAAAAGTGACCAAAAAAGAACATTTTATTTTGAAATTCTCAATAACACAAGTAAGCAAAACACACCCCTTTTTACCAATGTTGTGTGCAAAATGTATGGGACATTTAGCAGGTAAAATCTTTTCATTTTCTTTGGTAAGAAGAGTTATAGATTAAATTGAATTTGTCAAAATTTACATTAGCTTTGTCTGCCAAATGTGAAGATAGATGGGTAAAGTCTAGTTTGCATCTGGACAAGATTATCAACAACCTTTCATTTTATATTTTCTGCAGTTTCATTAGACTCCTCATAGAAATCAAGATGGTTGGAAACTCCATTTTTTCAAACCAAAGTACCTAAAAGCTAGGGAGAACTTTTTTTTTTATTCCTGTTATTACTCAATATTATAGAAAGCATGATTGTTAATAAGAATTAACAGAATCAGCTCTACACTGTGGAGGGCCAACAACAGATCAGTTAGCAAATTTCCCCTTTTGTTCAACCACAGAATATTTTAATTGCAGTCTCTGAATCAGGAAATGTAACTTTACTTAGTTTCACAGAACATTCAAGGAAAGAACACAATAATGTGTATTCCTTCGTGCAGTATGCTCAAGCCAATTCAGAGGCCACTATTTTCAAGTAAGCATTGGTATCTTTTGGGAGATGAAAAATCTTTACACTGACTTAGAAGCACTTGACTATCTCATTCCAGACTTGTAAGATTCAGGCACCATATGTGTTTTTACATCCCCCTCTCCAGCACTCACAATCCCAAATTCTTTTCTGCGTATTGCGCAGTATGCTTAATTCTGGTTCTTTACCTCCCTAATCCAGGGGTATGTGTCCTTCCATCTGTCATTGAAATTCCACAATCATTTAGCTTTCTTTTCCAGGGATATCTGGGTCATGCTGGTATTGGTATTGTGATCATTCTCTTTTTGTTGTCTGGACTCTTAGAAAACCTAGTCACAATATTCACAATGTTTAAAATTAAACTGAAAAAGATAGACTATTAATATTCACAATTACAATGCACTTAAATTCACACTTAAGTCTCACCACCCAGAATGGTGCAACAATGGATAGTCCACACACAAATCATGGTTGCCAACATCACCAGTCAGAGGAGACGATGGTGACTACAGAAGATATTCATTTATCCATTTATCAGTCTATGCCATATCCACTTGGTATTAAAAACAATATTACTTTCAGCCCCTGTTTTGGGGGTTACCATATGAGTTGTGTAGTTTTCCTCCCACTTTCCATGCCCATCGCCAGAAACCAAGACCTTTCACATCTCACAGAGGGGTTTCCCAGAACACGAGATTTTCAATGCAAAACTGAGACTGTCACAGTCTAACCAGTTTGGTTGGTCACCCTTTCTTTTAGAATTTATTAGAAATCTGATGACAGAGGTCATTTCACATGGGTAAGAGCATATATTAATCACATGGGAAGAATCTTTGAGCTTTTAATCCTCCCTTTGATAGAGGATGGAACCCAAAAGAAATCATCAACCCCAGGAGTTCATTTTTCCCACTCCACTTACTTCTCCCCAGCAGCCATTTATAATGACTTCCCATCCAGGGAAAGAAAAATATTAGGTAAAACTGATGAGTTTGGGTTACAGAGTTATTATTCTGCAACACTATGGGAAACTTCCCCTAGGGCTCCTCAGAGAATCTTGCCTTATGTTTTTACCTAATGTTGTGGACCTTTGTTGCTTTTTCTATCCAGCATCTACTCAGACTAAGATGGCTATAAAAATAATTTTTTTCAAAGTGGACAATAACAAATGTTGGCGAGGACGTGGAGAAATTATCGGAACCTTCATACATTACTGGTGAGAATATTAAATGGTACAGTTGCTGTGGGAAAGAGTTTGGTGGTTCCTTAAAAAGTTAAACAGGGAATTACTTTATAATCCAGAAATTCTACTCCTAGGTATATACAGTAGTCCCCCTTATCCATGGGGGATACATTCCAAGACCCCCAGTGGATGCATGAAACTGCAGATAGTACTGAATCCTATACATACTATGTTTTTGCTTATACATACATACCTAAGATAAAGTTTAATTTATAATACACAGTAAGAGATTAACAATAATAACTAATAATAAAATTATAACAATATATTGTAATAAAAGATACCATAGATCTTAGCAACCTCAGCATATGATTCTTTTTCTTTCCTTATTAAGTTGAGATCTTTCACCTTTTCACTTAAAGGAAGCACTTTACGGCTTCTCTTTGGCGTATCCAAATTGCCACATCACTACTCTTGTGCTTTGGGACCACTATTAAATAAAATAAGGGTGACTTGAACACAAGCACTGTGATACCATGACAGTCGATCTGATAACCAAGATGGCTTCTAAGTGACTAATGGGCAGGTAGTATACACAGTGTGGATACAATGGACAAAGAGATTCACGTCCCAGATGGGATGGTGCAGAATGGCCTAAGATTTCATCACACTACTCAGAAAAACATGCAATTTAAAACTTATTAATTGTTTATTTCTGAAATTTTCTATATAATATTTTCACACCACGGCTGACCACAGGTAACTAAAACTGTGGAAAGCAAAACTGTGGATAAGGGGAGACTACTGTACCCAAAAGAATTGAAGACAGATGTTCAAACAAATACATATATACATGTGTTCACAGCACCACTATTCACAATAGCCAAAAGGTGAAAACAACCCAGATGTCCATCAACTGAGGAATGGATTCACAAAATGTGGTATATCCATACAGTGGAATATTATTTGGCCATAAAAAAGTATGAAATACTGATATATGCTACAATATGGATAACCTTGAAAACACTGTGCTGAATGAAAAAAGCCAGACACAAAAAATTGCATATTATATGATTCTGTTTATAGGAAATATCCAGAATAGGTAAATCCACAGAGATAGAAAGCAGATTAATGGTGGCCAGGGGCTAGGAGGTAGAACAAAATGGAGAATAACTGCTTAGTGGTTATGAAAACATCCTTTAGGGTGATGAAAATATTTTAAAGCTAGATAGGGGTGGGAACTACCAACATTGGAAATGTGCTAAATTCCAATGGATTGTAAACTTCAAAATGGTTAATTTTATGTTATGTGAATTTTACCTCAATTAGAAAAAAAAAAGATGGCAAGAGATGTTTATGATCTAACTCAGAAAATATTCGTGTTGTATCGCTAAATAAAAAGTGCAATAGAAGAGTGATGGTTTCAGGACAATCTTGTTTTTGTAAAATAAAAATAGTAATAACATATATTACAAATATATGCATGTTAATGTATGCATAAAATAATTCAAAAGCATTTATATGGAACTATTCAAAGAAGTTTATCTCTGGAGAGTAGAATTTCAGGAGATATTCACTACATATGTATTACTTTTTTGAAGAAGAAGAATAAGATTGGCCCTGAGCTAACATCTGTTGCCAATCCTCCTCCTTTTTTTTTCTTTTTTTCTCCCCAAAGCCCCAGTAGATAATTGTGTGTCAGAGTTGTACATCCTTCTAGTTGCTCTATGTGGGATGCCACCTCAGCACAGCCTGATGTGTGGTGGGCCGGTCCATGCCCAGGACCCGAACGTGCGAACCCCAGGCCACCCAAGCAGAGCGTGCAAACCCAGTTGCCATGCCACCAGGCTGGCCCCGTGTATTACTGTTTTTAAAAGAAGAAAGAAAACCTGTAACAGACTTTTAAAAAATAATTAATGACCCCTCCCACATATAAAATGAATAAATTAACATAAATTTGCATCCCACCAATCCATCTTAGTTCTCTATTTCTTTGGTGTGTGATTTTAAATTTTCACCATTAAAAATTTTTTTTTTTAATACTTATTCTCCACTTGTCCTTTATCCTCCTTCATTTTGGCAGCTATCCTCCCACATTAGTGGATGAGAGCAGTTTTGCTGAGAATGGGAGTGGTGAGGTGGCCCTTGCATCCTTTCCTCAATCTGGACCCTTCTGTACTATATGTATTAGAAATGTCTTGAAGCTTCTAGCATGTGGATTATACCCTTACTTAATTTCCAACCCTGATGCAACATTTTCCCTTAATCGTCTATTTCTTTATCATGTCCATAATGATCTTGGAGCAGCAGAGTTAAACACCCTGGCTCAAATTGTCATCTTGCCAAAAAACCCTGCACCACTAACAACTGCTCGTTAAAGGAATGTTTGAAGTCACAGGGAGATGAAGCAATCTAAAATGAAGTTGCTTTTTGAGCAAAAGCTTAGGGGAGATGCTGAATCCAAATGGCAATACAGATAGTTGCATTTGCAAACCAAAGAACAGGATTGGACACATCTTGAGGTGCATTGGTTGAGAAGTGAAAGTTTTAGTCACGTGTCCTGCATATAATCTTAACAGTTCTAAGGGACTGAGAAAGAGCAATGAAGGGCATATGCTTTATTGAGGCTTGTTATGTTCCAGCCATTTTTCTGGGCCCTTATATGCATCATCCCATTGAAATCTGTCAATAGCCCTATAGGATAAAGAAGTATTATACCCATTTTGAAATCTGCAAATTGAGACTCAACAAAATTAAGAAACTTGATTAAGGTCACCAAAAGAGGGGGAGCCAACTCTTGAATCCAAAACCATGACTTCTAACTTAACATTATTTTCAGTAGCTCAGAGGGCTTTCAATACATGTTCTTTCAAGTCCTGGAGTCCCAGAGAATGTTATGAGGAAGAGACGTTTAGTGTGCAAAGAGAAGGCAGAACTCCAGATTTTCAATCATCACTCTCAACAGGATAGCTCTTATCTGTGTTGTATTTTGAAGTTCCATGTAAGCCATCCTTTGGGAAAGGGGGCAGGGATCTTCCACTTAAAAAAAGAAAAGCTTTGTAAAGAAATCAGACTTTAAAATGTAAAACAGGGCCGGCCCGGTGGCGCAAGCGGTTAGGTGCGCGCGCTCCGCTGCGGCGGCCCGGGGTTCGCTGGTTCGGGTCCCGGGCGCGCACCGACGCACTGCTTGGTGAGCCGTGCTGTGGCGGCATCCCATATAAAGTGGAGGAAGATGGGCACCGATGTTAGCCCAGGGCCATCTTCCTCAGCAAAAAAAAAAAAAAAAAAAAAAGAGGAGGATTGGCGGATGTTAGCTCAGGGCTGATCTCCTCACAAAAAAAAAAAAAAAAAAATGTAAAACAATGTCTTTCCTTCCCCCATATCCTTTCTTATTCCCGACCTTATGTAAGACCTGGTTAACGCATTTGTGGTCCTGGGTGTGTGTTAGCTTTCATAGGGACATATGAGTTCGCAGCAGTTTGGATGTTTTTGCTTAGAAGCAAAAAGGTAGATGCAGATGTAAGGGCTTTAGCTTTATTTGATACAGAAGAGTATCAATAATAGACTAGTGATTCTCAAATTATAGCTGGAAATGAGCATAGCCTGGGGCATAATGAATTGAAAAGCCAACATGCATTCGATAATGAACAGACTTTGAGATTTAGAGTCAGATACTCTGACTTGAATCTTCATTCTGGTAAGACCTTGGACATGTTGCTAAATATCTCTCAGACTCTGTTTCCTCATTTGTAAAATGGAGGCATCAATGCCAACTTCACAGTGATTTTGTGAAAGTTAAAGAAGACAATGTACATGAAAATGTCTGGCACATCTCAGGTTTCCAATTAATATTCCATTTGTATTAATACTGATGATTCAAATTCTTGAAAGCCCATGGTAATGATACCGTCTGTGAGATTTACGCATTTGTGGAGGCCACAGGGTTCCATGTCAGATTGGCTCTTGAGATTAAAATAACCACTGCCATGGCAAACATTTTGACACGTCCACAGCAGGTTTGCCCTCACATTTAGCCCTACACTTGAAACAGTGGATTGGAAGGCCTGGAGCGCCTATAGCAAAAAAGAGCAATCTTTGCATTGTCATTAATTTCTCCATTTTTCCCTTTTACTGAGCATTATGTGAGGGTGAGCTTTGTGCTGCAAAGCATGATATTTTCAAACCCATCTTGAGACGTGTCAGATATACCCTCTTCCAAAGATTTGATTAAACTCAATTGTCCAAGGCCTGGACACCCATGAACCACTTCCAGTCAAGAGGTCCCACCCTACAGGAACCCCTTAAAGGGTACTTTTCAGGGACAGAAGCTGACTCTGAGAGAGAGAAAATATTTTTATTTTAGAGCTTCCCTTTTAAGAAAACAAAAATGATTTTAGAATTCCCTTTTTAAGCTGTTTGCCCTTTTGAAACAAAAAGTACAAAAATAGAATATGTATAAATTCCATCAAAAATCAAAAACCACTCAATTTTTCATTATGGTTGCAAATTTCAAACATATTTTTTAATGTGGCTGTAGTTTATTTTTCTTTTTGTTTAGCATTCCATTATTAAAAAATGTAACTCCCCCCCCAAAAAAATCAAAAGCATTTAATAATTATTTTCCAAAATATACTCTTATACTTCTGATTCAAAAAACAGAATCATATTGACCTAACAACTAAGTGTTCAATGAACTCATTTCAGCCTTCACCAGTAAAGCGGATCAGAAAAGAATACTAATTTAAGGACACTACTTGGGGTGAACATTTACCCCCAGCACAAACAAAATTCAGGAAGTCAATATTTCAGTTTTCCAAAAAACAGAAAGAATAAAATAGTGAATTTAAGTTCTTTAAAAGCTATTTTCTTTGAGTTTCTTGGACATAGCATCTTTATAAATATGAAGTCATCTCACTATAACAGTTTATACTCCTAATATCTTAAGAAATATATGCCAGTGGATGAAGCAACTTGGAGCTGTATTACCCAATGCTACCAAGATATGGAGGTGGGCTATACATGTGCTCAGGATTGGTGGGTTGCTGCCATCTGGAATTGTCTTGCCTGTTTCTCTGCCTCATTGAGTCTTGATCTTGTTTCAGAAACATTGCTTTCCTCCATTGCTATTGCCTGATCATTTCCCACTTTCCCTCTTATGCTTTATTATTATTACCCTGCCACTGTATTATTTAACTCCATAACAGCATCATATAATTGGGGGGCCTTGAAATTAACTCTGAAAAGCATTTTGGGGGGATTCATTTGGCCTGAAACATGCCACATAAAATGAGATTTTACTATGTGTGATGATGATTTACATGGTTAGTGTGGGCCATTTTCAAAGACAAATTATTTCAACCTTGAGGAAACAGAAGCCTGAGGCTACCCCTTTCCTTTTTAGAGCCCTCAGGTGCTAGTAAAACTGTCCACTGCACATGTTTTATTTATTTATTCTAGTCATTTAATAATTTCTGCTTTTAAATATTGAGAAAATTGCAGCACAGTGTGGTGAAAATAGACTTGGATATTCTTATCAGGAGAGCTGGAATCTTACCTTACCTCTTCTACCCACTACCTGTGTCAATTACAGGAAATCACCTATTTTGGACTCAGAGTCTCTATTTATCAAGTGAGAGTATTGGAATGAGTACCTTCTACTTTCCCTTCTGCATAAACATTTAAAGATTCTATGGAAATTAAAAACTTATTGCTATGTCCCGGAGTCTAAAATTATTTTACCCTTTAAAAAGTATTGTAGAAATATTTAAATTGCAAAAATTTTAGCAGTACTTCAAAACAGGAATGAGAATATCCCAAAGTAAAATATTTAGAAGAATCTCCGATAACTGAACCAGAAGAAAATTGACAGAGACCCTAGTAAACTCTTGGAGAAAGCCTCTATCCCTGAGAAATGAGAATGCAAGGTGAAAGCAACATGGGAGTCTTTCGGACAAGCCCAAGTGTGGCCACCTTCCTCCCAGCGCACCTGCTCAGAAGCCCCAAGGTTTGCTCTTGATCACACAAACTGGAGAGTTATCCATGAGAGGGAGCATCATCTCAATGATACTGAAATAAAACAGCAAAACCTGTTGCTATGGCTTTGGACCTGTTCCACTACATTCTTTCTTTAGGTTGTCAGATCTTTAAGCTGGCAAAATAGTAACTACTATTACAAAATGGTAATATTACCTTTTTTTTTCCCTTCTTTAATCTGACCCTGAATATCCTGCTTGAATCCAAAAATTGAAATATTTGAGTAGAGACCTACACCAACACCAACATAATCTAGCTCAACTGCTACTGACTACAAACTAATACTGAGAAGAGAATAAAAGTGTCTCTGTAAGGCTGAAACAGCAAAGAAAACTATTCTTCAGTTCAAAGGAAGAAGGTAATCAGTTTTCTTAATACTCAAGGGTTACCTCGCTGTGATGTAGAGTAAATGTAAGTTAGAAAAGGAAAATGAATTCTAAAATATCTGATTTCTGGTAAGAATATTCTAGAGGACATTTGCGTCTATAAGCCTAGAGCAAACTGTCATGAGGCCATAAATCTAAGAATATAAAGAATTGAATATATATATGAAATACATGGCTATTAATTTGAAACTTTGTTGGAGGCAATGAACCTCAGACAGGATATAGCAGAAAACTGAATTATTCAAGTTGAAAAAAAATGCAAAGAATTTCCCTAGCATGCAAAAATAAATAAATAAAAAATGAAGATGAGAAAGTGAAGTGGGAGGGAGAAAGGTGAGGGTAAGAGAGAAGACAAGATATAGAGAAAAGATCCTGGATTGGTTCCTATCTTTCTCTCCCCTTACCACCCATCTCAAACTTCACCTATATTAACATCCAACTAACTGTTCGCCCACCCAAACCAATCTGTTTCTTGCTTCTCTGCATTTTCTAATGCGGTTCACTTTGCCCAGAAAAAACATCCTCTGCTTTGTTCCCTCCATTCCCCATCCCCAACACTGATGGGCTAAACCCTCTTTATCAGTCAAAACTGCTCTTCAACTGTCTTTTGAATGAATGGATAAATGAGCGATCTAATGATCAATGATGGTGTTGATAGCTTCAGTGCATGTATCTGTAGCCAGACAATCAAATAAAATATTCTGTAAACTAGACATTACTGCTACTATTTTCATTTAGCTTTAATTTTCATAATTATAAACATAATGCTTAATAATTATAGAAAACATTTTAATTTATAGTCCCATCACTCAGAAATAACTAGAATTATTGGTATCCTTCTTTAAAGATTTTACTGTACATATTTTTATGTAAAGAGAACATTTTTTGTTTTTTTAACTGATATATTGAGATATAATTGGAATACAATAAATTATACTCATTTAAAGTATATAATTTGATAAAATTTGACTTATGTATTCATCTTTGAAACATCACCACAATCAAAATAATGGCCCAAAATTTTCGTCATGCTTTTTTGTAATCCCTCCCTCTCCCCCTTCCTTTACCCTCAACCCTCATCTCCAGATAGCCACTCATCTGCTTTCTGTCACTATAGTTTATTTTGCATTTTCTAGCATTTAACATAATTCTATATATATTCAATATATAATTCTATTATATAAGTGGAATCATACAGCATGCAAATTTTTGTCTGGCTTCTTTCACTCGGTATAGTTATTTTGAGATTTATTCATGTTGTAGCATAGATGAATAGTTCATTCTTTCTATTGCTGATTAATATTTCATCGTATTAAAATATTATAGTTTTTCTATTCATTCACCAGTTAATGGACATTAGGATTGTTTACAGTTTTCAGCTATTACAAATAAAGCTGGTATGAACATTTGCACACGTCTTTGCAAAGATATACTATCATTTCTATTGAGTAAATACCTAGAAAAGAAATAGTCATATTTTAGGTATATGTTCAATTTTTAGGAAACTGCCAGACTGTTTTCCAAAGTGATTGTACCATTTTTACATTTCCACCAACACAGTGTGTGAGTCCCAGTTCTTCCACATCTTTGCCAACCTTTGTGATGGTCAGTCTTTTGCATTTTAACCATTATAATAGGCGTATACTGGTTTCACAATGTAGTTTTAATATGCATTTTCCTAATGAATTTTAATGTTGACCATGTTTTATATGCGTATTTGCCTGTGTCTCTTCTTTGGTGACATATCTGTTTAAATCTTTTGCCCATTTTTTAATTGGATTGTTCATTTCTTATTATTGAATTTTGAGTGTCTTTATATATACGGAATGAAACACCTTTATGAGATCTATGATTGACAAATATTGTCTCCCAGTCTGTGACCTGTATCTTCACTCTCTTAATAGTGTCTTTAAAGTGCAGAGGTTTTTAACATTGATGAAGTCCGATCTACCCATTTGTTACATTATGGATTGTGCTTTTAATGCTGTATCTAAAGAATTTTTGCCTAGCCAAAGGTCACAAGGTTTTCCCATATGTTTTCTTCCAGAAATTTTATAGCTGCAGGTTGCATGTTTAGATCTATTATCCATTTTATGTTAATCTTTGTTTATGTTGTAATGTTTAAGCTGAAATTCATCTTTTACATATGGATATCAAGATTTTCAAGGATCATACATTGAACAGACTATTGTTTCTCAATGGAATTTGCCTAGACCAAAAATCAATTGCCCCTATATATGTGAGTTTATTTGCGAACTGTCCACTCTGTTTCATTATTCTATTTGTCAGTCTTGACATCAATACCACACTGTCTTGATTACTGTAGCTTTAAAAGTCTTGAAATACAGTGTTGTTAGTCCTCCAACTTTGTTCTTTTTTTTCAAAACTGCATTGGCTTTCTAGGTCCTTTGCATTTTCATATGAATTTTAGAATCAACTTAATTTCTACCAAAAAATCCTCATTTTGTCTGAGAATGCATTCAATCTACAAACCATTTTAAGGAAAATTGACATCTTAACAATATTGAGTCTTCTGAGCCATGAACTCTATGTCTCTATTTATTTAGGTCTTCATAAATTTGTTTCAGCAACGTTTTATAGTTTTCAGTGTACAGATCTTTGGCATCTTTTGTCAGATTTATCCTTAAGTATTTCATATTTTTGATGCTATTGTAAATTGTATTTTGAAAAATTTTAGTTTCCAAGGGTTGGTGCACTATATAGAAATATAATTTATTTTTGTATATTGATTTTGCATTGTAGAACTTTGATAAACTCAATTAATAGTTCTTGTAGCTTTTGTGTGTGTGTAGATCCCATCAAAATTTCTATGCAGACAATCATGTCACCTGCAAATAAATAAAGATGGGTAAGTTTTACGTCTTCCTTACCCATCTGAATGTCTCTCTCTATTTTTTCTTGCCTCATTGCCCTGACTAGAATCTCCAATACAATGTTGAATAGAAGTGGTGAAAGTGGACATTTTAGTCTTGCTTCTGATCTTAGGGGGAAAGCAGTCTTTCACCATTAAGTATATTGTTACCTAAGGGTTTTCACAGATGTGATTCATTAAGGAGGTTCTTTCCTACTTCTAATTTGTTGAATTTTCATCAGGAAATGACGCTGAATTTTGTCAAATTCTTTTTCTGTGTCTATTGAGATAATAATACATTGTTGGTTGTTTTAGTTTTTTATATGATAAATTATATGCAATGATGTCTGCGTGTTAAACCAACCTTGCATTACTAGGATAAATCCCTGGTCTTGATCTTTTTATACATGATATCAATTTTCTAAAATTGGGTTAAGGATATTTGCATCTCTATTCATAAGACATATTGGCTGGTAGTTTTCTTTCCTTGTAATGTCTTGAAATGAAGTAACTTGGGAAGTATTCCCTCTTCTTTAGTTTTCTGGAATAGTTTCTGTGGAATTGCTAATATCTATTCTTTAAACATTTGGTAGAACTGACCAGTGAAACCATCTGAACTTGGACTTTGTGGGGATTATTTTAACTATGGATTCAATTCATTTGATAAATATAGGGCTATTTAGGTTACCTATTTCTTCTTGAATGAGTTTGGTAGCTTATGTCTGCCAAGGAATTTTTCCATTTCATATAAGTTGTCAAATTTATTAGCATAAAGTTATTCATAATATTCCCTTATTATCCTTTTCATATCTATAGAACTTGTAGCACTTTCATCTCTTATTCCTGATAATGGTAACGTACGTCTTCTCTCACTTTTTTCCTGATCAGTCAGGATAGAGATTTTATCGCTTTTATTGATCTTTTCAAAGAATCAGTTTTTGATTAAACTGATTTTTCTCTATTATTGTTCTTTTGCTATTTCATTGATTTCCATCCGATCTTTCTTATTTTCTTCCTTTTACTTACTCTAGGGTTTGATCTTCTTGTTCTAGTTTCTAAAGGTGGAATCTAAGGCCATTCAGTAGACATCTTTCTAACTTTCTTCTTTTCTAATATATGCCTATAGTTATATAAATTTCCCCCAAGTATGTGGCATCCTAGAGATTTTAATATGCTGTATTAATATAGAAATAGAAAATATTTTGAACTTTTTCACTCAGTTCAAAATATTTTCTATTTTCATTTCTTCTTTAACCCATGGTTTCTTTAAAAGTGTGTTATTTAGAGAGAGAAGTCAAGATGGCAGCATAGGCAGACTCTGAACTCACCTCCTCCCACAGACACAACAGACCTACAACTACTCTTTTAACTATTACCCCTGAGAGAGAACTGAAAACTGGATAAGAGGAACCCCTGCAACAAAGGACAGTCCTGACTAAGGTGGAAGAAGCAGAAATTCCCTTCTGGAGAGAAAAAGAAGCCACTCTCACAAGCCACAGCACTTCACAGCTGCCCAGGAGCAATCCAAAGGTACACAGCCTTCCCTGGAGGAGTAGGGGACCTGAGACAGGGAGTGTTGCCATTGTAAGCATTTTTTGGACCCAGCACAACTGAGACGAGGGTCATAATATCTGGCTTTGCTGGCTACTAACAACAACGAGAAATACCCCCAGAAAAGCTGAGACATAAGGAAATTAAAGCCGGCTCTTAAAGGGCCCATGCACAGATTAACCTGTTTCAGAAAGCAACCTAAAATCACCAGAAAGAACGGTGTACAGTCCTTTGGTGAAAAGAGACTTACCTGATAGTTTCTGGGTGCATCTCAGTGAGAGGTGAGACCTCTCCAAGGACTGAGACATTGGCAGCCATTGTTGTGACCTGGTGCAGACAATGGCAGATGCCATTAGAGTTCTCCCCCTGGCCTGCTATCCCACTGTCTGCCCCACCCACTACTACACCAATTTAATCCAGGTCAGCCAAGGCAAGCAGCCTGCCCTAGATACTGGCTCCACCCAACAACAAGCCCTCAGGCAACTTGTGGGCCTGCGTAGGCTAGGTGCCTGGATTCTCTGCAGCCAGGTGAGTGGGTCCACCTCTGTGGGGCAGGGCGTGTGTGAGGAGGTGGTGGAGTGTGTGGGGCATTTGTGGAACGTGTGGGGCCTCTGCCGTAGTGCAACTGGGTCTGCTTCAGTGAGTTGGGGCACACACAAGGGGCAGGACTGTATTGACTATGTGTGTGGCCCTGTGGGCAGTGGGGCTTGTCAGCTGCAGAAGACTTGTGCTTCTCAAACAGCCACATAAGGGATCCACCCACCTTCTGACACCTGAAACAATTGTGTGCTGCCTTGCCTGGGGCTGGCCCCACCCAGCTGCAATCCTCAGAGAGCTGACAAGAGCCTTCTAGGCCAGAGGCCTACAGCAATTATAAGCCCTGGAGCCTAACAATCAGCCACCCTGGGGACCTACTCACTTAACAGAAAAACTGCAACAGGAAAGTGCTATTAGATCTTGCAGCCAACTGTGCTGGGGCTCCCCACACCCAATAAAGAGACTGAAGGGTCCACAACAACCATATGCAGTGGAGCATTACAAGCAGCTGGCCAGAGGGACAGCTCAGCCTCCCTGGGCACCTACAGCAAGAGCAACAGAAGGACATACGTAGCCTACACAGGGGTCACTCCTGGAACATTTGGAACTGGTGATGAGAGGGAAGCACACTGCTGGGCCTCACAAGGCATCTCTTACATAAAGCTACCTCTCCAAGATCAGGAGACCTAGCTGACCTATCTAATATATAGACACAAGCACAGAGAAAGAGGCAAAATGAGGAGGCAAAGGAATATGTTCCAAGTAAGGGAACAGGATAAAACCCCAGAAAAAGAACTAAACAAAACAGAAAAGAGCAATCTATCTGACAAAGAGTTCAAACAAAGAGTCATAAGGATGCTCACTGACCTTGGGAGAAGAATGGATGAACTCAGGGAGAACGTCAGCAAAGAAATGGAAAATATAAAAAAGAACCAATCAGAAATGAAGAATACAATACCGGAAATGAAAATTTCACTAGAGGCACTCAAAAGCAGAGTAGATGATACAGAAGAACAGATCAGCGAGCTGGATGAAAGACTAGAAGAAATCACCCAAGCTGAACAGATAAAAGAAAAAAGTATTAAAAAGAGTGAAGACAGTCCAAGGGACCTCTGGGACAACATCAAGTGCACTAACATGCATGTTATAGGTGTGCCAGATGAAGAAGAATGAGACAAAGAGGCATAGAATCTGTTTGAAGAAATAATAGATGAAAGCGTTCCTAACCTAAGGAAGGAAACAGACATTTAGGTGCAGGAAGCACAGAGAGCACCAAAAAATATAAACCCAAAGAGGCCCACACCAAGACACATCATAATTAAAATGTCCAGAATTAAAGAGAGAATCCTAAAAGTTGCAAGAAAAAGGCAACCAGTTACCTACAAAGGAAACCCCATAAGGCCATCAGCTGACTTCTCAGTAGAAACCTTACAGGGTAGAAGAGAGTGGCACAAAATATTTAAAGTGCTAAAAGGAAAAAACCTATAGCCAAGAATACTCTACCTGCCAAGGTTATCATTCAGAATGGAAAGAGCGATAAAGAGTTTCCCAGACAAGCAAAAATTAAAGGAATTTAAGGGGGAAAGAGAAGACCACAAATAGGAAAAGATTATCTATTTCCATGATAAAAGGGTAACAGATACAAACGCACAAAAAAGAGGTTAGATATGATATCAAAAAAAAAAAAATGTGGGAGGAAGGGAGTAAAAGAGTAGAGCTTTTAGAAAGAGGTCAAACTAAAGAGACTGTCAACTTAATATAGATTGCTATATACGTAGGTTATTATATATGAACCTTATGGTAATCACAAACCAGACACCTATAATAAATACACAAAAGACTAAGAGAAAAAACGCAAACATAATACTAAAGAAAGCCATCAAACCACAAGGGAAGAGAGAAAGAGAAGAAGAAAGGAACAGAGAAGAACTACTAAAAAAACCAGAAAAAAAGTTTAAAATTGGCAGTAGGTACATACTTATCAATAGCTACTTTAAATGTCAATGGATTAAATGCTCCAATCAAAAGGCATAGGGAGGCTCATTGGATAAAAAAACAAGACTCCATATATATGCTGCATACAAGAGACACACGTCAGAACTAACTAAAGACACTCACAAACTGAAAATGAAGGGATGGAAAAAGATACTCCAATGCAAATGGAAATGAAAAGAAAGCTGGGGTAGCAATACTTATATCAGACAAAATAGACTTTAAAACAAAAACTATAACAAGAGACAAAGAAGGGCATTACATAATGATCAAGGGAACAATTCAACAAGAGGATATAACACTTGTAAATATCTATGCACCCAACATAGGAGCACCTAAATATATAAAGCTATTATTAACAGACATAAAAGGAGAAATAGACAGTAACACAATAATAGTAGGGGACTTGAACACTCCACTTACACCAATGGATAGATCATCCAAACAGAAGATCAATAAGGCAACACTGGCCTTAAACAAGACGTTAGACCAGAGGAACTTAGTAGATATATACAGAACATTCCATCCAAAAACCAAAGAATGCACCTTCTCTTCAAATGCACGTGGAATGTTCTCCAGGATTGATCACATATTAGGCCACAAAACAAGTCTCAATAAATTTAAGAAGATTGAAATAATACCAAGCATCTTTTCTGACCACAATGATATGAAACTAGAAATCAACTATAGGAAGAAAATCAGAAAAGCCACAAATATGTGGAGATTAAACAAAATGCTACTGAACGATTGGGTCAATGAAGAAATCAAAGGAGAAACCAAAAAATATCTGGAGACAAATGAAAATGAAAATACGACATGCCAGAATTTATGGGATATAGCAAAAGCAGTTCTAAGAGGGAAGTTTATAGCAACACAGGCCTAACTCGACAAATAAAAATCTCAAACAATCTAACAGTGCACCTAAAAGAACTGGAAAAAGAAGAACAAACAAAGACCAAAATCAGTAGAAGGAGGGAAATAATAAAAATCAGAGAAGAAATAAATGAAATAGAGACTAAAAACTTCAACTATTTGTGACAACATCGATGGACATTGAGGGTATTATGTTAGGTGAAATAAGTCAGAGGGAGAAGGTCAAATACCATATGATCTCACTCATAAGTAGAAGATAAAAACAACAACAAACAAACACATAGAGACAGAGATTGGATTGGCGGTTACCAGAGGGGAAGTGGGGAGGGAAGAGGGTGAAAGGGATGATTAGGCACATGTGTGTGGTGATGGGTTGTAATTAGTCTTTGGGTGGTGAACATGAGGTAATCTATGCAGAAATAGAAATATAATGTTTTACACCTGAAATTTATATAATGTTATAAGCCAATGTTACCGCAATTAAAAAAAAGTGTGTTATCTGATATCCAAAATTTGGGGCTCTTCAAAAGACCTTTCTGTTATTGATTTCTAACTTAATTTCATTGTGGTCAGAGAACATACTTTATATCCCTTAAATTCTTATAAATTTATTATGACTGGTTTTATGGTCCATAATATTGTCTATCTTTGTAAATATTCCCTGTGCTCTTAAAAAGAATGTATATTCTGCTGTTGGTAGGTAAAGTATTCTATAAATATCAGTTAGGTCACGTTGGTTGACAGAATTATTCAAATTTTCTATACCCTTACTGATTTTCTCTCCACTTATTCTATCATTTATTGAGAGAGGATTGTTAAAATCTCCAACTACAATCATGGGTATGTCTATTTCTCCCTTCAGTTATATCAGTTTTTACTTCATTTATTTTGAAGCTCAGTTATTAGGTGCATAAACATTTAAAGTTTTTAAGTCCTCTTGATAAATTGATCCTTTATCATTATGAAATTAACTTCTTTATCCTTGGTAATATTTTTTGCTCTGAAATCTACTTTATCTGATATTAGTAAAGGCACTCTAGCTTTATTTTGATTAGTATTAGCTCAGTGTATCTTTTTCATACTTTTTAACCTAATTGTGTCTTTAAAGTGTGTTCATCTACCCCCATACATCAGCTGTGCATTGCAGCAGGACTGCGTGATAGTCTCACTCATCCCTGCACATCAGACATTGCCCACCACAGCAGATGGGAATGCACAGCCCACACAGGGGATACCCCTTGAGTGCCCAGCTCTAGTGGCCAGGGGGAATCATGCTTCTGGGCCCCATGGGACATCTCCTACATAAGGCTGCTACTTGCGTTATTCACAATAGCCAAGACTTGGAAGCAACCTAGATGCCCACCAAGGGACAAGTTGATAAAGAAGATGTGGTATATACACACAATGGAATACTACTCAGCCATAAAAAAAAAAACATGAAATCTTGCCATTTGTGACAACATGGGTGGACCTTGAGGATATTATGCTAAGTGAAATATGTCAGAGGGATAAAGTCGAATATCGTACGATCTCCCTCATTAAGTAGTAGATAATAACAACAACAAACAAACACATAGAGACAGAGATTGGATTGGTGGTTACCAGAGGGGAAGGGGGGAGGGAGGAGGGTGAAAGGGATAATTCGGCACATGTGTGTGGTGATGGGTTGTAATTAGTATTTGGTTGGTGAACATGATGTAATCTATGCAGAAATAGAAGTATAATGATGTACACCTGAAATTTATACAATGTTATAAACCAATGTTACTGCAATAAACAAAATAAATAAATAAAAGAAAAATAAATAAAGAGATTAAAATAATAAACTAAAAATCAAAGATATTTACTATTTCCAGCATTATTCAGTCTTTTGAATAAATACATCTTTCTGCCTGGTACCATTTTCTTTCTGCACTAGGTTTTCTTTTAACATTTCTTGTAATGAGAGTCGCTGCTAAATCTTTTAGCTTTTGTATCTTTGAAGTCTATATTTCATCTGCATTTTTGAAAGATATTTTAAGAAAGTATAGAATTCCATACTTTAAAGATACTGTTCCACTGGTTTTTTCACTTGCATTGTTTCCCAAGAGAAATCTATTGTATTCTTATCTTTTGTTCCTGGGTGCATAATGTGTCTTTTTATTTTCTGGCTGTTTTTTTTTGTGTGTGAGGAGATCAGCCCTGTGCTAACATCTGCCAATCCTCTTCCTTTTTTGCTGAGGAAGACTGGCCCTGGGCTAACATCCGTGCCCATCTTCCTCCATTTTATGTGGGACGCCACCACAGCATGGCTTGACAAGTAGTGCGTCGGTGCGCACCCAGGATATGAACCAGCGAACCCCGGACCGCCGCAGCGGAATGAGTGCACTTAACCGCTTGCACCACCGGGCCGGCCCCTCTGCCTGCTTTTAAGATTCTTTCTTTATCACCAGTTTTGAGCAATTTGATTATCTTAGAAGAGTTTTCTTCACGTTTCTTGTGCTTGTGGTTTATTAAGCTTCTTTGATCTCTGATGTTATAGTTTACGTCATATTTTGAAGCTTAAAGCCATTATTTCTTCCAATATTTTTCTGTCCTCACCTCTCTCTCCTCTCTCCAAGGACTTCAATTATATATATATATTAGGCTGCTTGAAGTTACCCCATGATTCACTGGTGTGCTCATTTTTTTTTTTCTTAATTCTCTTTTTTTCTCTCTGCTTCATTTTGGAAACTTTCTGTTGCTATGTCTTCAAGTTCACTTATCTTTTCTTCTTCCAAGTTGCCTTAATTAAATCCAGTGAATTTACCTCTTGCATACTTAGCTTTCATCTCTAGAATTTCTATTTGGGTCCTTTTTTAATATCTTCTGTGTCTTAACCTTTGAACATACAGAATATAGTTAGAATAACTTTTCAATGTTCTTGCCTAATAATTCTACCTCAGTCCTGGGTTGTTTTTGTTTAATGATTTATCTCCTCACTATGGGTAGTATTTTCCTGTTTCTTTGCTTGCCTGATAATTTTTGTTGGATTCTAGACTTTGTGACTTTTACCTTGTTGAGTGCTGAATATTTTTGTATTCTTATAAGAATTCTGAAGCTTTGTCCTGAGATGCAGTTAAGTTACTTGGAAACAGTTTTATCCTTCCAGGTCTTGCTTTTAATATTTGATAGGCAGGACCAGAGCCGTGTTCAGTGTAGAGCTAACTACTCCCCACTACTGAGGCAAGACTCTTCTGTGTACACTACCCAATGCCCTATGAATCATAAGATTTTCCAGTCTGCCTTGTAGAACCAAGCATTACTTCCAGCCCTATGTGAATATGAGGCATTGTTCTCTCCATTCCTTTCAGAAGGTCTTACCCTTGCTTTGAGTAGTTTCCCCAGAAGTATGCACTGATCAACATCCAGATAAATGCTTAAGGAAGAACCTCTGAAGATCTCCAGAGTTCTCTCTCTTTGTACAGCTCTCTTCCCTCGGTACTCTGTCCTACGAATGCTAGGCATCTTGGTGTCTCCAAACTCTCAGCCCTGTCTCCTCAACTCTGTCTCCTCAACTCAGATCATATCCTAGGCTGTACCTGGGATTGCCCTCCCCGCACTGCAACCTGGAAATTCTCTTAAGACATTAATGGGGTAATTTAAGGGTTCATCTCTCAGGGACAACTGTCCTTCGTTGTCCAATGTCTAGTATCTTTAAAAACATTGTTTTATATTTTATCTGTAGTCTTGTTTCTTTCAGGTGGAAGGATACACCTGATCCCAGTTCTTCCATCTTGGTCTGAAGCAGAAGTTTTGTGCATGTTTTTTACATAGTTGAGATCATACTGAATTTTGAACTTTACTTTTCCTAGTCAATATTTTATCATAAGCTATTACCACTGGCAAACATTCCTAATCTATTTTTTGTGTGTTGCTACATAATGTTATGGTGTATAAATATATCACTTTTACTATGTTTTCTGGTTATAATATTTATAATTATAAATAATACTGATTGATATTTTTGTGCACAAATCTTCATCCACATGTCTCAATGAGTCTTTTGGACAGATTTCAAGAAGTGAAAAAATTGGGTTAAGGAATAGAAACTTTTTTTAAGAAAAAACTTGATATACGTCACCCGTTGTTTTCATGAAGGTTTTAGCAATGTACATTCTTGGCAGCATATATGAGTGCCCATCTTATGGAATCCTTACCAACAATATCATTTTTCAAAATCTTTGCTACTCAGATTTGTGAAATTGGTGTCTTGATCTAAATTGTGTTTCTCTCATTTTTGGCAAGTTGAATATTTTTATGAGTTTATCAGTTTTTCTATTTCCTCCTTGTGAATTATATATTCACACTCTTTTCTTGTCTAGTAAGATATTAGAGTGTTCCAAATTAATTTGGGTGAGCTCCCTGCCCTCACTCTCTTACAGTATACTCCAGCCATATATGAACTCACCATTTTTTCATGCTTTTTTTGTCTTTGCACTTGCTTCTGCCTCAGCCTGGAAGGTTCTCCTTTTACAACCTTAACATCTTGGAAACACCTTCTCTATTTCAAACCAAAAGCTGCCTTCTCAGTGAATTCCTTCTTGCCAAATCCTGAGTAGACTAAGATCTTCCTTCTTTGAACATCCTGCCATTATAGTATTTATCTTATTGGTTTACATGCCGATGTGTGCATAGATCTGTAAGCTCCTTGAGGGCAAGGACTATGTACTTTCATCTCAAAGCCCACACATCTCTGCTGAAAATAAATGCCCCAAAATACTTACTGAATGAATAAATGGTTAAAACAGTGCAACTCAGACAAACTAAAACAACAGTGTTCATTCATTTAGCTGGCACTTATTGAATACCTACTATGTACCACCTGAAAGAAATTCAGACCTAATTTATAATAATTCACTTCTTTTAAATGGCAGTATATTGTTTTCTAGCCATTTTTCTCACTGGATCTGTTGAATATAATTAATGATCACATAAGATGTAATATTAAAATAGTACTTAATTGAACTTAGACAGAAAGCCTCCAATCTATTCCCATCCTGCAATCTCTGCCTAAATTCTTAAAAGCAGCCAGCTTTACATGGCTACACATCTGCGTAATGGCTTCCTTTTGACCCTTTTCTTTCCAGCTAATATATTGGCTTTTCTCTGCTAAATAAGCACATCCCTAGACACGGCACCCCCTCACAACCCCACAGAAAAAGCAGAATATGTTTCCTCCTCCCACGTGCTTTATAATTTGTGGCGTCTGAGTGTGGAATCAATCCTTGAAGAATTTTGTAATGGCCTATTAGCAATATCACTTCCCTCAAAGCAAAGGGTAATGGTCAAAAAGGTCTCTACTGATAAGTCTTTTTGCGCCTCCCCCCAATTCTTCAAATCCCCTCTCCCACATATTTGTGGGCAGTTACAGTATTGTAAGGAGGGTATGATGTACAGGAAGATAGAAACTTCTTTGCAAAGGCTCTTTGCTGAGTCAGGCTGAGCTAGAAGATTAACTTCTATGGAAAGTGAAAGTTCCAAAGAGCCTGCCTCCGGTCTCCAGAGGGAAAATGAGGGCAAGTCCGTGGAGAGGTATGGGCAGTGCAGACTTCAGCAGATAAAGATGGAAGTGGAATTTCTGTAGAGAACCTTCACCAGATCGAAGTGGTGCATGTAGGGCCATCCCAGGATATGCAGGGCCCAGGAAGTTTTGTTTTGTTTTTTTGGAGCCTCTGTCTATACAAATAATTTGATGCACCCAAAATCAGCATGTCAGCAATGTTCTGTTTATCATCTCGTGTCATGCTGAGGAAGCAATATTGCACCAGACAACAAAGTGATCTGCTTGCCAGGCTGTCCTCCCTGAATCAATGACTGGCCGTGGAATCTCAGGACAACCCCATATGCATGTGTTCTGGAGTCCTCCTCCTTAAGGTATCTGGTCCACCTCACTCAGGTGGCAGGGGTTCAAAGAGCACCCCTAGGGGGAGAAACAGAGACCAGGAGCCCTGCCTGGATGGCACTGCCTACCCTAGCCCATCTCAGGCACCAGAGGAGGACTTTATACATTTCAAGGAAGGTCTCCAAAGTGCAGGGCCTCCTGAGGCACAGGGCCCAGAGCAGAGGCCCTTCTCGCTTCAACTCTAAGGGCATTTCTGGATAAAAGCATTATGAGAACATTTCCATAGAACAGGAAGCTGGCCCATTTCACAAGCCCAATACTGGGTCAGAAAGTTCCTACCACACTGCATTGTTATTGTTGCCATAGACTGTTAGGAACTTGAGAACAGGGCCCACCTTCTGTTGTTTTCAAACCGCTATGCCTGCACCAAGACAGACACATAGAATGCTGTCAAATAAATGTTAAAAGTTCTAGTTCAGGGCATGTTTGATTTGCATTATGCAGTAGAGCACCTTAGAGAAATGAATAGTATCTTGAAATTAGGATAGAAGGCTTAGTTCAACCTCTCTGGGTTTCAATGATGTCATCTTAAACTAAAGGAGTTAGACTAACAGATCCTTAAGGACCTTCCAACTTTAGATCCTATGACTTGAATATCTATGACTGGCCCTAATCAGGGAGAGATCACTGGCTTCTTAAGAAGATGAAAGGGATTTAAACCCACAAACCTATTTGCCCAAGGTTTAATACGTAGGAAACTATTCATTCCATAGCTACAGGCTTGGAGTCAGGTGGCGAAGGCACTAATCACTCTGTCACTAAGTTGATCCTGTGTTGTCCACTCCAATATCAGTACTTGTGAGGCTGGGGTGGAATTTTTTTGCTCCTGATCCAAGGTATTTGAGTCCAAGTGATCTGGAGCACACAGCTTCTGAACCCCCAATGTGAGCCCATGCCCTGGAGACCACAGATTCTAATTATATTGAATAAAGAGCTGCAAAAGTCACGAAGCCATTAATAGAGGAATAAAGGGAACTGAACACCCAGGGAGAAATTCAGTATCTATTTTGAGAAATAGAAAAATTTGCTTCTTTGTCTCAGTGACAAAGTAGCTGAGTCACCCAATCACTTGTGATCTCAGGGAACCCATTAGCTTTGGTTGAGTCTCCACTCATCTATCAGCTACTAGGATCAGATAAAGTGGAATGGTGTGATGGTTGGAGAAAGCCCAGAAGGCCTGGCTCTGGGAAAACATAGTGATATGTAGGGAGGGAAAAGAAGTGCAGGACATTTTTTATAGCTCATAAATTGAAGATGAAATCACCATAAAGAGCTGCCAATGAAGCAATGCCCAGTAATCCTGCACTCAGGCAAAGCTCAAATGCCAGACATGCCCTGAGATCGGGCCTTTGAAGGGAGAAGATAACCTAAAACTATTCCAAGCACAAGGAGCTACTGGGACAGACAACACGAGACTAAGCTGAAGAATTTGCTGATGAGGCTTGGTAAAGACCCAACACATCCATCTCCTCCTGTTGCCAAGGTGTTTAAGCCCAAGTAGATCACACAGTCTCTGAACCCCACGGCACAATAGCAGCCCAGGCCCCCAGAACCCCTGAGCCTGAAGAGTATAAATCATAGCATGAGAACCCTGCTGAAAACCTGACAGGACATTGAGGGGGTGGGAATATTGGAGATGCTGTCCTTTGTGAGGGTGAGACTAGCATGGTCCTGAACAACACACTTCCTGACTTCCTGTGTTCTTGGGAAAGCTCCGAAAAACTGAAGGTGAGGAATGAAGGAAGCATCTCAGCCTGTGGACAGTCCTGAGTCCTCTTTTTCAAAGTGTGATACATTGGTCAGGGAATACAATGAAGTTGAAGGACCAGCCTCTGCTAGGGAGACTCAACCGACTTCTGACTGACTGATGTTTTTGAGGCGAGGCAAGGCAAGCCAGCAGAGTGTAAAATCCTAGGAGATACGCTGATAACAGCAACTGATGGCTCAGCTTCTAATGTTAGGTTAAATATTATGGTGTGAGGATCCAACAGGATCAGAGGGAATTGGCCATGCCTTAGAAATGGTCAAGCGGACGCACAGTGGAAATGGCCATTATTATTGCCAAAACCCTGAGGCTCATCCTGGAAATGAGGGAACAAAGGTACAGCTCCTAGCAGAAGGTTTTGAGACATGGAACAAACACAAGCTTTTCTAAGGTTACAGGATGAGTCAGTCACAGACAAGCAATCCATCTTTGCCTTAATAAATTTTCCTACTTAGTGAATCTGGACAGCTCAAAGACAGCTCTGGTGCAGATAAACAAACTTGTCCACAGTAGAACAAGCTAGCCACAGCTAGCTCACCCTGACCCAGGGTCATTTCTCCCTCCCTATGTCTATAAAAAGCTCCCCCATAAATTCCGAAGCCCCAGCTGAAACAATTACAAAACCAAATACTGAAAGCCTATCTCAAATAATAAGCAAAGTTTTTGTGTGAATGCTGCCCCTCACACCCCCTCGAACTCAGATCTTTCTCTTTTGCCAATCTTGGTCAGTTCCCCATACAACTCTAAGAGACAAAAGACTCTAAGTTCTCCTTCCCTCCAGTGAGTGAGACTGTTCTCTTTCAAGCTGATGGTTGCTGCCTCTCACTCTCTTACAATGAGTTCTCTTCCAGAAGGCACCTCAGTCCCTCATGCAATAGAATTCCGCGTTGGCCTGTCACATCATTTCCCAAACATGTCTAGACATGATGGAACCTCATATGTGGAGTTGGCTTGGGATAAAGGAAGAATAAGGTAATAAATACGAAGTACCTACTATTGCACACCGTAACTGCTAGCTTTTATTTACAAAATATGTTTTAACTGAATAATTTCTTTTGAATTGAATTAAGAGCCTATCATTGTCCAAGCACTTGGGTAGGCCTTATGGAGAACAGAAAGATAAATATAATTTGATTTCTACCTTTAGGAAGGTTAGAATTGCGAGGAGAGAGAAAACACACAGATCAATATAGTACAGAGTTAAATCTGAAATATGCCAAGGGAAAATATGAACAAAGCGCCAGAGAAGCACTGAGGAGGGAAGATTTCTTCTGTCTGGTGAGGTGGAGCAGGCATCACCAGGTGGGGCCAGAAGAATGGGGAGAATGTCTACCATTCAATAAGGCAGCCATGCCATTCCAGACGAAGGGAAGCACATGAAGAAAGATCTGCACAAGATAAGGCAGGCCACCTGCAGAGATAGTTGGCTAGAGAGATGAAAGGAGGAATAAAAGATAGGGATGGAAATGGAGTTTGGGACACATTCTTGATTGCTTTGAAGTCAGGGAAGACCAGTCAGAGGGCTGTGGGAGCAGTCCAAGTCTGAGAAGAACTGCTCAGACAAAGGTGACAGTCATGAGGGAACAGGTGCAAGCCAATACAAATATATGACAGTAAAACTGTGCCAGCATGGTGGGTATTTGGGAAGTGAGGAAGGCCTGAAATAACCGCCTCCTCTGGGAGTGAGGGCTGGCACAAGGCCACAGAGGGTTAGTGGCATTGTTCTGCATGCCCCTTCTCCCTAGAAGGTGTGCAGTTGGGGCTTCTGTCATAAATCTTGCCCTGAGTACTATCTGGAGAGAAGGCTTCATCGGAGGACAGCTGCACAACTAATTTTAGGTTTGTGCTAGAGAAGTAGGGCAGGTTTAATTTACAGGGCAAGGAGGGGTCATAGTGACACAACACTGGGCATCTGCTCCTACAAAGGCATGCAGAATAACTCTCCCATAGCTTGCTAGTGTTTGGAGGATGATACTCAGTAGAGTTATTCATGTCCCCTAAAATGTTATTTCATCCCCTTTCTGGAAGACCCCTTCAAACCCACAGGTTCTGGTACCCAAGTGGAGTTGAGTAGGACTCATTTGGGGACATCTTAGTTACCATTTGAGGGATAGAGTTCATGGGAGAAGATGAGTACCTGCAAAAACTTCCCATCTGCATGTTCCCCTCTAGTTCTGCTGCCTGATCTGAGGCAGGCAGCCAAGTATCCAGTAGAATTTGTATTAATAATGATTAACAATTAATACATCAAAGCTTACACAATTTTTACACATTATTTCCTAATGCCCGTGACAAATCTAAGAGGTAGAACTTGATAGTCACACTTTGAGAAATGTGAAAGTTCAGTTAAGAAAGGTTAAATGATTCCACAAGGAACCAGTTAGAAAGAGGCTACAATGCAGATTTTCCGATTTCAGCCCCTTTGTTCTTATCTTGCCTGTGGAGGCTGGGACCAAGGTAGAAAACAAGGCAGTGTTGGGAAAGAATTCTAAAGCAAAGGGAACAGACACTTATTTAGCCTTTGAGAGGAAATAGCCATTCAATTGAGGAGAAAGACTCCCCTATCATTAAGCAAATTGTTCCATGAGTATGAGCCATTTAGACGGTAACAGAAATTTAAACAAACTTTAACCGCTTATGATTGTCTTACATATGGTGGTTTAGAAATAAAATGCTGGAAAGTGACTGTATAAGACACTCCAGTGGTGCTTTAAGAGCTAAGGCTCATGTATCAGACAGCGTTTAAATCCCAGCTCTTTCACTTAAATCCCAGCATGTTACTTAACTTCTTTCAGCTCCAATTTTGTTTTCCCTGTAAAATTGGGGACAGAAATAACACCTGCCTCACAGAGGAGACGAGAGCATCAAATGATATAGTGCATGCTAAGAGCTTAGCACAGGACAGGGCACATAATAAACATCACGGCAATGACAGCTATGTTGTAATGGCTGGTGGGAAAGCCTCTCCTCTGTGGAGGTTTGGTTTTAACTTGGCATTTGGCCCAAGAAGGGGAATCAACTTGCCCAAATTTTACAGAACAGACCAGAAATGCGGAAATATATCTGAGGTCCCTGAAAGGTTCCTTTTGTCATTGGAAACATCCACCTCTGTTAATCCCTGGTGTTTCTTTCCCATTTTCCCATGGCAGCTTGATCAGCTCTGTGCCTGAATTCAGCTCCCTTTGCAGGAGAAAAAGAGCAATAGACATAGCAACTAGCGTGAGGCTCTGAGAAGAGGGCTTCTCTGCTTTGTTGCTTAATCCCCCTAGCTAGGACTGAATGGGAAGACAATAAAAGCTATCAGGACTCCAGAAGGGAGGGGCCTCCTGCCAAGGTTAGCTGGCAAGGGCTTCCTAGAGAAGCCCTCCAATAACATGGCACCCGAGTGGCAAAGAAGAGATGACTGAGTGCGATTCATATGTGGATGGGCCCTACAGACATCACATAGATTTTCACTTAATGTAGGAGGAATAACCACATATTCCTGAGCTGCCAAACAGATGAATGGAAACAGCAGCAGATTAAAATAGGCCTTGTGAATAGGGCAAAAAGATAAAGTTCATGGTTTGGTGATCAAAAAAAATGTTAAGACTGTAGATGTGAGCAGCTAAGGTCTCCACCCTATGCTAAAAACCAGACATATGCAAATCATACATATCCAAATGGATATAAATGGAAGTTTAAGATGGAAATAAAGTATAATTACAGAAAAATCAGGAAAGTTAATTTTTTGTCATTGAGTTTGTGACTGAAGTGTTGTCCTTACTAGATGAGGATCCTTTGGTAGAATTTAGTTGAATCTCATTTTCCAATATGTTTGCACTCTAGAAGAGAGTTTTCTAAAATGAGGTACATAGAATACTGACTCCCCAAAAAAGATGGTCTCCAAACAAAAATAGTTCCTTGGCCAAATCCATTTTGGAACAGAGTATGCTATGTACCCATCTTGGATATTCTGAATGTGTGTTGGCTTTACAAAGGCTCTGAGAAGTCGTATAGTAAAGAAATCCACCTAACTTTGTTTAACCCAGTACTTCTCAATATATTTGATGAGGAACTTTTTTTTTACTGAGATGTAACACATTTCACTCTAAGAAATTCTGGCACAGAGAGCTGCAGGTGAGAATGGATGATAATGGCGTTACTGTGGTGACCCAAGAGAAAAATAATCAGGTGGAACATGAGCCTAAGATTGATGCTGGAATGCAGAAAATATCATGGCTGGGCATGGAAATTCTACTTTGCCAAACGACCCCATATATCTTGGAAATTGGCTGAATTTTTTCTAATATTCTTTCAAGGTCCTAGCTGAGTCACTCCCATAAATGATAGATCTTAATGGTTCTGAATATCTCTAAAGCTTTCATGTCTAACCATCTCCCTTTTTAAGTCTGTGATTCACTCCGCTCCAGCAAACAGAGCCAGAGAGAATGGGCTGAGTTTCATTTTCCAATCACAAAAATACGTTTCAAAACCGGCACACAACCATGATGGACTACTGTAAAGCCCAGATTTCATATCAGAAATTTAATTGGCTGACTCTTTAGAGACCCTGAGTGAGAAGCATCACCTTTCCCTATCATTTCTGGACTGTCTTTTAAGGACTAAACTCACTATCGTGGAGTTGCTCTGAGTAAAGGGGAGATCTGAGGTCTTCAGGCAAAAAACATAGGCTTTCGAGTCAGGAAGATCTGGATTCAAATCCCAACTCTGCCATTTTCTATTGTTGTGACCTTGGATAAGGCTCTCTCCACATTTTAGTTTCCTCATCTGAAAATGAGGATAATAGTATACCCATTCAGAGTTGTTGTGAGGATTAGAGGAAATGACGCATGGGTGGGGAGAGACGCAAGTTGAGGTAGGATAAAGTCATTGTGCCATATATACAAGGGGGAAGTCATCACTCAGCTGAACTGGAAGCACCATGAGAATATATTTGAGGCCATCTCCATTTCTGTATCTATTACAAAGAGGGCAAATGTACTTTAAAAATTGCTCTGTACCTGATTATTCGGCTGCGCTTCTGGGTATAAGGGGTGATGACCTTGAAAAGCAGTTCCATCGCTCCATTAATTCCCAGCATGGCTCCCGTGGTGACTGAGAAAGACAAAAGCACAGTAGTTAGTGAACCATCTGAACCAAGCATTATTTTCAGCGCTACAGGGTGAGCCTAAAAGATAGAGGAGGTCCGTGACCATCCTTGCCAGAGGCAACTTAAAAGCAAAAAAACTCTGTGGTCTTTTTGTCCCTGGCTTGGAAGTTACGATCACCTGAAAAGCACACATTATCTTCTTACACCGTCTTCTTCTCAAAGGGGGCCCCAGCCACGACATTATGTTTTTCATTTTCTGATGGCCCACTACACTTCTCCACTGTAGTCTTAATTAGAATAGTCAAGGCAGTTACTGAGCAGAAGCCTTTTCTGTAGATCTTTGAGTTTCTGGCAATGACTTCAATCCAAGCTGTTTCACCCACCACCAGCTTCCCAAACGATGCATACACACATGCACATACACGCATGAACACACATAGGCACACACACTGCCAGTATCTTACAAAACACTTGCTTAGACATATTCTGCCACCTGGAGACTTCACAATGAAGAAAAGTCACAAGAGGATGAGTTAAGGTTCAATACAACTTGGATTGACTCCTTTCAAACTTTAAGGAGCAACCTAATAAAGAAGAAAGCTCCCTTTCTTTTCCACCCTGGTTCCAAGTTCCCCTACAAATTTTGTACTTGGACCTCCCATGACTGAGGCTAAGACTTGACTATGCTTCTATCAATTAAAATATCAAAGGAAGAATCAGTTCTTCCTGCTCAGAGGTAACTAGCCTGGGAAATTTTTACTTTTTTGCCCAATTGGATGGTTATTAAGACATAGTCATAGATTTGAATGACAGAAAGAAACTCAAAGGGGTATCTGGTCAGCCAGTGGCTTCAGATAAGTATTTAGGACACAAAATCTCTGGATGCTGCTCTCATCTGCAATGATGCTCCAGCCTCTCTGCAATATCCCCAGTACCTCACTGCACTCAGATCCCTTTAAGAAGAGCTCTGGTCATGTCGGAAAAAAAAAAAAGAGGAATCCACAGGATACAAAATAGAGGCAGTTCGGCAGGGGGCAAAAATTTCAGCGAGAGAAGGAAAGAAAGTCATCTTCCAAGGTATGACTCTCTTTTCCCTTTCCTCCACTGCGTTGATGTGGTAAAACAGAGACCTAGGGGGGCCGCCCGGTGGCGCAAGCGGTTAAGTGCCCGCTCTCCGCTGCGGCGGCCCGGGGTTCGCTGGTTCGGATCCCGGGCACGCACCGACGCACTGCTTGGCAAGCCATGCTGTGGCGGCGTCCCATATAAAGTGGAGGAAGATGGGCACAGATGTTAGCCCAGGGCCGTCTTCCTCAGCAAAAAAAAAGAGGAGGATTGGCGGATGTTAGCACAGGGCTGATCTCCTCACAAAAAAAAAAAAAAAAAAAAAAAAAAAAAACAGAGACCTAGGAATGCCTTCTGCTTTGGGCCTGCTTTGTTCCCAGAAACATAAGGGAGAACAAAGAGGTCATGGAGAAGCAAAGAGAGAGAGAAACAAGGGAGGCTTATACTGGCTTGCTCCAAGCCTTGGGAAAGGAGGATAAATGGAAATCTGAAGACTTTAATATAGTTCATCCCAGTACAGTCCACCAGAGAGAGACTGAGGCTGATGTCTTAGCTGTTACAAGGAGCGCATGTTCCTAAAACATCCTCTATGCAGATGTCCCCCGAGGCTAGTACAGGCAGTAATTGCCTGGCCCAAAATTCGGGGGTTGGCATCCTAGTCCTTCCCATCAATCTTCCACTCTCGTGGCTACTAACTCAGTCCTTACTTCTAAATTGGGAAAACACGCTGGAGCAATCTCTTGACAAAGAATTCAGCAAAATTCTAGTATGAAGTAGAGTTAGGGAAGAAATAGTTTTAAGAGCAGGGATTATAACATGGAAGACTTTAGACTTGGAATTGGGAGAGGATAACAATAAGAAATCCTCACTGCGTTCTTCCAGGCTGGGAGCCTGCCCAAGGTTAGACCTCTGGCAGCTCTTTAAACATCCCCATTGACCATCAGAGAGCTGCCTAAGTGTTCATTGGCTGTCACAGAGCCATTATGGTTGCAGCCAACTCCTTCTGCAGATAGGAGCTGTTTAGAAAGCTTGCTAGAACATTCAACAGTGGCTAATAATTGATCAAAGAAAGAGCATTTCATAGGCTTTGTGAACTCTGCTTGCCTCTCATCAGTAAAGTCAATGTATAGAGAGTGATAGTGTAATTTTTTAAATATCCTATGAAACAGTTAATTGGTACAATAAATGTCGTCTTAGAATATGAGACAAATGGCCACCTCCTCGCATCCACAGGCAAATCCCAGCATTTTTCAGAGCCCCCTGCTGAAGGATTCTTCAAGATCTCTATAACCAATATACATAATAAGGAAGGTAAGTTATTCAGCCCAATTATTCTTTAGGAAACCAAAATGAGATACTTCAAATCTTGTGCTGCTGGCAAGCTCCAAATGGGGTTAGCACACCTGGCTACTCGTTAATAAGAATTGTCCTTTACATAAAGCCACAGCTCCTCACTTAGAGATGGGTTTTATTAAAGATAGGTTTGTATGGATCCTTTCAACCTTTCTCAAACACTCTCTGATTTTCTGGTCAACATATATGAGGGTGAGTGGAGGTTCTGTCTGTGAACATGGAGTCAAGACTCTACCTCATTATTCCCTAGAAATACCCTCTCATTATGGGTCCTCCAGGTTTATTAATGGAATCAACCAATAAAATACGTTCCTACTATTTTAGTAGTTCTGAGGATAGTTAGGGGAGAAGTCACCTACTTACTCCCTTCATGTGTGTTCTTATTATTTCAGAGGACTAAGGGAAAAGAGTAGAGCAGAGAGAGGAAACTGATACTTATTGAGCAACTACTATGTGACCAGCATCTCTGTGATCGTTATCTGACTCATCCCATCTATGAGCTCTTATCACTACTATAATGGTACAAAGGAAGAAATTGACGTTAAACAGGTTAAGTGCCCATGTCATATGACTCTTAAGGAATAAAATCAGAGTCAAACCCAGGTCTTCCTGGCTCTAAGCCCTCTCTTTCCTCTAGAGAGCATTATATCAAAATAATTGTCGCTCTCATTCTGCAAGAAAGGACTCAGAAAGAAGAAATAAAAGTCTGTGCTCATTATATGTGAGAGAGGAAGAATAGAATCTAATCTATTAAAAAGAACCATCTCCGTATCAAGAGTAGAATAAACATGAATTTTGGAGTTAAAACTCAGCCCCCATGACTTATCTGTATGAACTCAGGCAATTACTTCACTCTTTTAAGCTTCATTTTCTTTTTCTTCACTGTAAAATGGCAGGTCTAAATACAGGATTTTTATGATCAGAAATAATCCAAATCAGGAGACGGCAAATAAACATCAACCCATATGCTACGATATATCTAGTTACCTGAAGGACTATGTTGAGGAACATTGTGAGATAAAATTTGATAAAGGAAGTTGTGATCAAGGAGTAATCTCAGGGATACAGTGGGGAGCTTTGTGATGTGAGGGTCATTCTCGATAGGTGTAACACATCGCACTGCACCTTGAGTATAAGGACTAAATAAAGTCTGCCCTCTCCTGCCATAGGTTTTGTTCACCTTGTAGTACTAATAGAGAGGCCTAGAGTACTATAATGCATCATTCCCAAGGGAAAACAATATTGACATCTAACTTCAGGAACAGGCTGAAGAGTTCTCCCTGGCTGAGCAGGAGATGAAGAAAAAACTTCTCACTGCCACCGCCTCTAGAACAAGAGGTTCCTCATGGTTTATTTACTTTGTCAGGACCGCATACGTGCTCCACCCAAACCCTACTTCCAACCACACCTCCAAATGGTTTCCAGATGTCCCAGTCCGGATCTGGAAGCCACCCCAGAGAGCCACAGTTGAGTCGCTTACCACTAGAGGCAAACACACGCAGAGCCCAGAGACAGTGGAGGAGGTTCTGGCTGTGCGACAGGTTTTTCCTGGCCAGAATCAATGTCACATCAAGTGCTTCCAACTCCAGTGCCTTCTGTCCAAACTTTTTGTCTAGAAACACAAATCAATCCTTCTTAGTTACACATTAATTCTGAATGTTGTACAACACATTGGGGAGAGGCAGGTAAAGATGGAGGAAGGAGGAAGATAACCATAGTCAATGAGACTTTTCAGATCTAGTAGGAAATGCTACTAAGTATGTCCCCATCCTGTCCTCCTTTGAACCAGGTGGCTCAGAAGAGTTAATTCAGGGTACAGGTATGGTCCATTATTCTTCAAGTAATATTTATGTGAAGCCTTATGGGCTGTATGACTCACATCCCATATATGTAAGGATGTTTCTGGTTGTCCTAAATCATGAACTACAGTTTAGTATAAACTTCTTCCTTTAAGACAGTTTTAGAATTAAAGATACTGAAATTACATAACATTCAAGTGCAGTGCATGGACCTTGATTGGATCCTTCTTCGAACATGTCTGTAAAAGACATGGGAACAGTTGGAGAAACTGGTATGAGTTTCTCCAAATGCAAGTATTTGCATAAATTATGCATGTATTGTTAATTTTGTTAGATTTGTGATCATGGTATTGTAGTTATACAGGAAAATGTCTCTTTTCAAAGAAATGCACTGGAAAGTATTTAGGAGCAAAATGCTATCTGTAATTTTCCTTAAAATATTTAAAATAAAAATAAATAAGTGAAGGAAATATGGCAAAATGTTAACAATGGTTAGATCTAAGCAATAGGTATATAAGAGTTCATCCTTCTATATGATAGAGAACTTTATAATAAAAACTGAAAATACAATTTAAGAAAATAAAATTTTATCCCCAAATTTCTCTAAATTATTGATCCAAATAACCTGATATTTAGTGTTGCAGGTAAGTCATTATCATTTTAATAATTAGTAAATAAGCATAAAAAATAAGGGGAAAGTACATTTTATTCTATGTTCCTGGCTCCCACTATGGTAACAGGTGACGGTGCCACCTGTCACATTTGTTTGTGTCCTTTCCAAAGTGCAATGCCCAAATTATCATGTTTGCTTTCGCAGGACTATAATCACTATCAGAGTCATCGCAGATGGAAATGAGTAAAACAGAGACAATATTCTAAACCTGGTATACTAATATTTGCCTCTGGACCAAAGGACACTAGCAAGGAGATTGTGACTAAACTCATATGACCCATTACCTTCCTCATAAAAAGAGATATCTATCCAGCCTCATTCATGAGGAGCCAACCTCATTTCTGTTCTGTTCAGGTCAGCCCCAGACAGCTTGAATGTCAACGTCAAGGAATACAATCTTTCAACGGCAGAAGCTGTGGTGACGTAATTATGACAATAGTACTACCGAGGTCCATAACTTGAAAATCACTGCTCTGGTGCATCTCGCATCTCTCTTTCTCCTATGAAACCTACATAACTCTTGTTTGTCACACCTCTGGCCTCACATGTTAAGCAGGTGACATGCAACCTCACTTAATCCTTACAGCAGCCCTGGAATTAAGTACTGATACCTCCATTTTCAGATGAGGACCCAACGGTTCGGAAAGTTTAAGTAACTTGCTCAGGTCACACAGCTAATAAGTGTCAAGGCCAGGCCTAAAACCCAGATCTGACTTCCTAGCTTACACCGTTTACAACTAGGGTATATATATCATGTTTCTTTGGGTCTTTTCCTGGAGTTCACTTGGCCCTCTCTTTGCTGACTTCTTCTCATCCTTCAAGTTTGGGTTCAGTGTCACCTCTCCCTGACTACACCACCTTACAGGAGCACCACCCTTTCTTTCCCTTATAGCTATCATCTAGTTAACTATCATAGTCTGTTATCATCTAGTTAATTATTTACTTTCTGCTCTTCCCCACTTGAATGTAAGCTCCATGAGAGCAGGCCCCTTATCTGTCGTGGTCACCATGGTGTTCCCAGTGCCTAGAACACCTAGGAGACATGTAGCAAATACCTATTGAGTATCCAATGAATGAATTTTTTGGCTTTTGTCTGAAACATGCTCATGCAGGTGCTGGCTGATGCCTCAGTCTCAGTCACTATTTGTGGACTGTTGAATGGACTCAAAGCAGAGATCCAAACATGGAAAGGAAGGAGTACCCCAGAGCCCCTGTGCCCTTGGCTGCCACTGCCTGCACTGGACATCAAGAGTCCACCTTTCAGAGGCCCTGAGCTTCTCGACTGTGACCTATATAAGACTGCACACAATTGGAGCTTAACTGTTATGACTAGTTCCCAATGTTTACATGCATCCTGAGAGCCCAAGCCTTTTAAAGTGTGCTCCAAGAAGTTCTAGGGTTTTAGGGAGGTGGTTCAGGGTCTTCTATGATGAAAGAGAAATGGTTATGGAGCGTGAGTGGAAAGAATTCTAGGCCCCTTCTTCCCTTCAGCTAGAGAAGCTTCGCTTCTGTGTGACTTATAGTACTGGGTTGAAAAATGTCTCTCAAGAATTGATGTCCACTTGGAACCTCAGAATGTTATCTTATTTGGAAATAGGGTCTTTGAGGATTTAGTTAAGACAAGGTCACACAGATTTGGGTGGGCCCTAAATCCAATGACCAATGTGCTTATAAGAAGAGAGGACACAAAGAAAGACACACAAAGTAGAAGGCCATGTGAAGATGAAGGCAGAAATGGGAGTGATGTGCCTATAAGCCAAGAAAAAACAAGGATTGCTGAAAACAACCAGAATCCGGGAGAGAAGGCGTGGAAGAGACGCTCCCTCAGAGCCTTCAGAAGGAACTAATCCTGTCAACACCTTGATTTTGGACTTCTGGCCTCCATAAGTGTGAGAGAATAAATTTCTGTTGTTTTAAGCCACCTAGTTTGTGGTAATTTGTCACGGCAGCCCTAGGAAACTAATGCACTTATATAACGAACTTCCATGTAAGATGGTATTTGTAGAAATGTTTCATTACTTTTTAAGTGATTTAAAACTGCTTTGGAGTATCTCCCTTCTGCCCCACGTGTACCCCATGCCCCATGTAGCCCATGCCTGCTCTGGGCCCTCTCCAAAGCACCGTACCTTGGATTTGCTGACATCTGGGACAACACAATGACCTCTCCTATGGGGCTGGTCCTGCCATCACCACCAAGGGGTCCAGGCCCTCCCTGCTGCTGCCTCCCTGTACTTCGCCACAAGAGCATCCCAAATCACTCTCACGAAACCACCCCAGAAGTGCCTTTTCAGTCATCTTTGGCACAGTGGGTGTGGGTACCTCGTAGGCCAACTTTGGCCAGCAGTCGGAAGAGGGGCAAGAGAATGTCATAGTCTGGAGAAGCTGTCCTCGCTGTGTCCACCAGGGTCTGCAAAAGGGCTTCACTGCCACCTTTGCTGATCATGTAGCGAATCCTCCGGTCAGTACCTGAGGGGAAAGCAAAGGAGAGCTGAGCCACAAATAACCACCTATATTTCCTTGGAGCAGAAAGTAGGTCTCACAGCTAGAGACAGAGCAAGGATTGGTTCATTTCACCCCAGAAACCAAAATTGTGTAGTTTGTGAAGCAACTTGTGTAAAATTGTGCTATCAGGTAAGGGGCCGGGGTGGGGTGGGGGTTGTGTGTGAAGTGAGGAAATAATGGAATATTTAAGAACCTAGGTGTATTCCTCTGCAGCAGCTATAATAAATGGAGCCTAAAGTCCTCTTTCCTGAGAACCTGTTGAGTCGCAGTGTATGTGCGTGTACTTGTGTGTGCATGTATATAAATATGCATATAGGCTTACAGATAATCACATACTTAATAGAAGGGAAAATATCAGTGTCCCTCTGCTACAGGTTTGAATCATTTGTAACAAGGATTGGGATGATAGTTTATCTAGAATAATTTTATTGATGATACAATGACTTTTTGGTGCTGGCATTCAGTAATCAATGAGAGGAAAATATGGAAATAACCAGAGTAATCCTTGGAGAAACAAATGTCCAATCATCCTATCTAGGGAGTTTTGAAGAGTCTGCGGCTAGGATAAGGTATATTGGTCTCTCTACTTAAGAACAGTTTTCAACAGGGACCTCCCCGACCTTGGCCCAGGACAAGCTCAACAGCAGTGACTACATTTCAACTTGGAAGGAAATGTAGGTGCTTCTCTATGCACTGGGCGTGTTTGACCTAACCAATGTAGCCAACAGGGTGGGATATTATCAGCAAATAAGACCTCTGATATTTCACCCTAATGAAAAGTAGCATGCTCTACTAAAGGAGCAGTTACCAGCACCTATATCAGGAGAATGCCAAGGTTTCATTCTAAGGGTTTCAAACACCTCTGAGTTGAAGATGACACTACCCCAGAAGAAAGCGTCTTCACCTACAGAGGGAACCTCACTCAGAAGACTGCAGGGAAGTCACCCTGCCATTGGAGGGCAGCACAGCCTATGGGAAAACCTCAATATGAATGGACCCTTCCTCCTGAAACTGTAATCTGAGGCTCTGTAGCTTTGGAGTGACATTCATTTTGGTATTGTCTGTTTGGTGTCAATATTTCTTTCTAATGCAATGTGGCTGGCATACACAGAAATGAAAACTGAGTGACTGTTGGAATGTCCAAGAAGGCGTATTTACAGGACCCTTACATGGAAATGAGCTAACAGAGGCATGCTCCTGTTAGCCCAGCCACAATGGAAGGGAGCAGAGGAAGAAGGGTGGAATTGCTAGGGGCTGGCTCTCTCTGAGCACACACACAGACCCCTGGAGGTCCTCGGCCTCACAGAAGAGACACCATAGAATAACCACCCAGAGGCCAATTTCCTCTGGGTGGGTGACAAGACTGAAGAGCCCAAAGTATAATCCGCCCAGTTTACTCTGGGTCTTATTAACCTCAATGAAAACAGATGGGCTGGTGATTCTGTCTCTCACAGAAAACTGGAGCTGGAGCAAACCCCCAGGACACACAGGTTCCTGGGAGGCACCACAGCTGCATGGCCCCATGTCCACTATACGAGGGATGAGGGCATGGACTACTCACCAACAGAAAGCAGATCTCCGAGGACCTGGAGGATGGTCAGGGTGGACTCCCTGTCAGAGGAGCTCTGCAATGAAAACACAGGCAGCCATCTTTAAGAAGAAATGCAAAAGGAGGGAGGCGGTGTGGTCAGGGATGTACGTGGAAATGGCAGGGCTGAGCTTCCTTCCATTGAGAATGACTTCCTCCAAGAAAAAACAGCTGCAGGGTGCTCCTTCAATAATGACAATGAGCGGACTCACTGAGATAAGGCTCCCAAGGGCTTTGCTTCCATATTTACCCTTCAGGACCCCTCGTTGGGGACCCATTTTGTAATAACATTAGCAAGATGGGCAAAAGAATAAGCATTGATAATTTACACAGAAACAGCAAGTGAAAGGATCTTTGTGGGCCAAGTTAGTACAGTTTTGTTATTTCATTGGGTTTGGATTATTTTTAAATGCAAGAAAGAGAGTAGAAACAGAAATCCACTAAAATGTTCTGGTGGAAAGACTTCCCTGACTGATAAGGATGAATTTTTATTTTCTCAAGAGAAACCTAGGGTAGTACCAAATCTCTTATGTAGATGCTCTATGGGACCCTTGCAATGCTTGACACTTTACCCTTTGTTATACAGAACACCAAGGTTCAGAGAGACCTTGTTCAAGTCCCCTAAGGTGACCCATAGGGCAAAGCCTGAAGTACAGCTGAGGCCAGCTTCCTAAAAATCAGGCCAGTGGTCTTTGCACTATAATATGCTATTTGATTTTTAGATATCAAAAACTTATCTACTAGTTGCAAGTTTGTACCCTTAAATACCATCTCCCCAATTCCCCCACCCCTCCAGCCCCTGGTAACCACCATTCTACCCCTGTTTTTACAAATTCGACTTTATTAGATCCCACATACAGTATTTGTCTTTCTTTCTTTGATTTATCTGACTTAGCATAATGCCCTCAAGTTCCATCCATGTTGTTGCAAATGGCAGGATTTCCTTCTTTCTCATAGCTGAATAATATCCCATTATAGATTTTCTATATATATAAGGCATATATATATCTTCTTTACCCATTCATCTGTTGATGGACACTTGGGTTGCTTCAATATCTTAGCTATTGTGAAAAATGCTGCACTGAACATGAATGTGCATATAATTTCTTTGAGATACTGATTTTAATTCCTTTGGATATAGACCCAGGAGTCCTACGTTACACCACTCACCAAAATTAACTCAAAATGGATCAAAGATTTAAGTGTAAGATCTGAAATCACAAAACTCCTAGAAGAAATCATAGGGAAAAAAATCTCTGACGTTGGTTTTGGCAATGATTTCTTGACTAAGACACCAAAAGCACAGGCAACAAAAAATAAAATAAACAAGGGGGACTACATTAAACTAAAGAACTTCTACACAGCAAAGGAAACAATCAATAAACCGAAAAGGCAACCTATAGAATAGGAGAAAATATTCACAAATCTTTTATCTGATAAGGGACCAATATCCAAAATATATAAAGAACTCATACAACTCAAGAGCAAAAAAGCAAATAATCCAATTTAAAAATGGGCCAACGCCCTGAATAGACATTTTTCCAAAGAAAACATACAAATGGCCAATACGTATATGAAAAGATGCTCAACATCACTAGTCATCAGGGAAATGCAAATCAAAACCACAATGAAATATCACCTCACACCTGTTACAATGGCTTTTATCAAAAAGACAAGAGATAACAAATGTTGGCAAGGATGTGGAGAAAAGGAAACTCAAATATGCTGGTATTTTTAGGTACGTTATTTAAGGCAAAGCTTTAATCTTCCCATTAGTAAGTCTCCTGTTCCTCATCTGCTCCAAAGACCTCAATAACTCCCCATTACATATAGGATAAAGCCATAGCTCATTAATTGGATTTCCAAAGCTCCTCATAATCTTGTCCTGCTTATCTCTCCAGCTTCACTATTCATTACAACAACCCTGCCCAAAATATATGCTTCAGCAACATGGAACTACTCATAATTTCCTGCTCAAACCATGTAGTTGCTTGCTTCTGTACGTTTGATCACACTATTTCCTCTTCCTGACGCCTGGTCAAGGCCAGCGCATCCTTCAAGTGCACTATGGTTCCCATAAGATTCCCATCCCACCCACAAGCTGAGCTTGGGGTCTCCCCTGTCTCCACGTCACTCTGGGCTCAGCTCTGACAGCACACCTATCACATGGTATTGGCAGTAGGGTGCAATCTTGCTTCTCACCTCACCTCCACTAAATATTAATCTTTAAAGAAGGGACCAAGTTTTGTGTATATCTGTATTCCCAGCACCTGGAACAGGGGCTGTTCCAGAGAAAGTGTCCAATAAATGTTTTCCAGAATGGAACCAAATTGAACCATAAAGAACTCCAAGGGAGCCATGAAGTCCAACACTACACTCCAAGGCAGACTGGCACTTACACTTTCTTCGGTCCCAGGCTTAAGACCCTCCAGGAAGTCACACTTCAACACTCCAGCCAGGTCCAGAACTAGGGTGAGGTGAGTGAGGCACTAGCTTGGGCACAAAATTTTAAATTTAAAATGCAACAATCAAGATAAATAATATTTTCATGCTATAGTTTTACAAATCAAAATTAATACAAAAAAATTCCTGATGAACAAAAGACCAAAATTTAACTTTTTAACTTGTATTTCAGATGTGATGAGACATCTGGGGATCCCTAGGCTCTTGATATCTACACTTGCCCAGGAAAAAAACTGGGGTTTGCTCTGATACCTTGCCCACTGGGAGCTTTGACCTGCTGAGAGGGCAGCCTCAGCATGCATTTTGCTGATGCCTCCATCATAGCTGCACTGAACATTAACAGAAGGCACCATTCTTCGAGTCCCCAAGTCTACGCCACCCTCCAGCAAATATCATCCATACACGTGCACAATGTCAGTGCTCCCTGCCCCTCCTTAGCGTCCCAAAATCTGGAATAGGAACCAAGGAGCAGCGCAGCAATTATTCTATCATTCTGGGGAGTTTGCTGGTCTTTGGTTCTGGCACCAATTCCAAAGTGTGTTGATGGGGGAGTTCCCTACACCAACAAACAATCTCTGGACATCAGCTGAGTGTCCTACAATTCAACTCAATTCTGACACTATCTACCCGGAGACAGCATCAGATTCTGTTACTGAGCAAGGACTCACCACCCAATGCACACAGACACCAACACCGTGGCACACCGGATTTTGAGGGAAGCAAGACTTTATTGCGAGGTCAATCAGCAAGGAGACAGGAGGCCAAGCTCTCAAATCTGTCTCGCCTCTCCAAGGTATGGGGTAAAGTTTAAGGGATCAGGGCTACAACTCCTTCTTCTGTCATCTCTCATAACTGTACTTATCCTCACCCTGACCTGTGTTCCCCCTGGAGTGCCCATATCTATAGCACCAGTAGGCTATGAAAAGATATCAGTTGGTTAAATGAAAAAGGTCAACCAGACCTAACAAAACAGATCTGGAATGAGGTCGGACAGGCCTTTCCCAACCTGACTTGGTTTCTACCACTTTTCTGGGGCCTCTGGTAGCTATTCTGCTTCTTCTACTCTTTGGACCTTGCATCCTAAACTATCTGGTTTCCTTTGTTAGCAAAAGATTTATTAGATTTCAAATGGTATTAACCAGGAATACAAGAGGTTGGGAGTCCAACCAGATGACAACCAAACATATCTAAAAGTTGCTAGGAATAAGTTCTGCTCCTCTATGGGCCCCTATATCAACACCTCTGGTCAACTGAAAGTAGTTACAGAAGACAGAACTTCATCCATTGCCCCTTAAGAATGAGGAGCAGGACATAGTCATAGGAGGGATTTTGTCACCCAGAGAAGTCCCCAAAAACGTTTTCCATGCCTAATGCTTTGTTTTTAAGTTGTGCTTGCTTATAGGAACCAAGGCAAAACATTGCCAGATGGCCAAACCACAGAACCAGTCCAAACCAGAAAGGTCCAAGATGGTGAAGGGGTGCCATGTGCAAAAGGAAATGTGTGCAAAACGTGCTATGTGCAAGAAGGGAAGATCTGTGCACGCCCCAAATGCCCCCGCCCCGAGCGATGACACAGAGACCCCTCCTCCTTCACATCCCATAGGAACCTTGCTCACCTTCCCTTCGGGGAGAAGGTGTTTTAGAGCACAAGCTCTGCCTCCTCCATTCATTGATCAAGGAATAATGTTTCTGCTCTGCTATTCTGAACCTGGTCTTGTTCTATTGGCATAGACGGCTCCGGGCAAAAGGTCCCACTTGCATGTCACTGGTCCCTTGGGGTTCGGTAACACTTCTGACCAACTGGCTATAAATCAGAGGTTCAACAACCTGCTCCTCTAGTTCACTTACTATGCTAGAGCAGCTCACAAAACTCAGAGAAACATTTTACTTACTAGATCACCGGTTTATTATAAAAGGATATAACTCAGGAACAGCCAGTTAGAAGAGATGCACAGGGCAAGGTATGGGGAAAGGGCCTAGAACTTCCATGCCCTCTCTGAGCGTGCCACTCTCTCCAAATCTCCACATGTTCCCCAGCCCGGAAGCTCTCCAAACCCTGTCCTTTTGGGGTTTTACGGAGGCTTCATTACATAATCAATAGATTTAAACTCCAGGCCCTCTCCCCTCCCCAGAGGTAGGGGGTGGGACTGAAAGTTCCAAACTTCTAATCACATAGTTCATTCTCCTGGCAACCAGCCCCCATCCTTACGTGGGGTCCAAAAGTCACCTCGTTAACATAACAAAAGACACCTTTCTCACTCTCATCACTTAGGAAATTCGAAGGGTTTTAGGAGCTCTGTGCCAGAAATAAGGATGAAGACCATAACATTATTATTATATATTATAATCTTATTATAGATCACAACATCATAGCAGGACTCCAGCCCTTTGAAAGCGGACTCAGAGATGGCTCAGTAAAAAACGAAGTCCCTGGAATGCTGTCTCTGATCAACTCTGACGTTTCTGGATCCACCTCTAGCACCCCTATAATTGCTCTTCTGAATGAGAAGAGGGAGGCGGTAAAAGATAAAAGCAAAGCTGTGCAATATTATGTAACTCATAGAATGCTGCATTCATTAGTTAATTATGAATAACGAACAAGGAAAAGGAAAATAAGAGAGGAAATGGAGAGACAGGGAAAGAGAAAAACTAATAAAGTAGAAACTGATGGAAGAGGAATAAAAGATCCAGATTTAATTTCCTTTCATTCAATTATTCATGCATTCATCCCACCAGCGTTCAGTGGAAATCATCTATGTTCCAGTCACCAGGCTAGGCAGTCAGGATACACACTGATCTAAACACAGTCTGCGTTCATGGGGCTCCAGGCCCGGCTAAAGGGAACAGCTGGCAGACAATTAGGACCCAGGTGGTAAGGACTGTGACGAAGGTAAGCCTGGATGCTGGGAGAATCCAGGGAAGGAGCATTTAACCCAGCCAGGGCCAGGAGTGATGAATCTGAGACACCAGGCAGAAAGGGTGTGGGGGAGCCTTCCAGCATGTTGTAGCCCTGTGTTCTCAGGGGAAAGCATGACAGAGCATGGTGACGTTGGCAGATGAAACTGCTCCCACTGTGACCGGATTGAGTGAAGCAGATGATGAAGGGAATTGTGAACTTCTGTGGGCAAGAACTAGGTCTTCATCTCTGTCTTCCCATCTCCAAAGGTGTAACAGATAATCCATATATATTATTAAATCAATTTCTCAAGCTAAGGAATTGCCTGCTTTGTTACAATGCCCACTAAAACTCCCTGAGAACAACCATTGTCTTATGTGCTTCTGTTGCCCCTGCCCACAGGGATCTAGAGCTGGACACATGGAATGCACTAAGTCACCACCTCTAAGCTGGTTTAACCTGTGACAAACACAGTTGGCTGCACACACATGAGCCATTCCTCTGTCATTGCTTCCAAGAAAACCCCATTTGTTTCAAGGATGGGGTGGTCATGTGCTGATGGAGTATGCGCTTACACTCCCCCTGCCCAGGGAAGGGGCCTCAGTTCATCTCCCCTAAGCCTTTCTCCTTCTTGGGTTATTGGTTTAAAGGTGAGTATGAGCCCAGATCTGGACAAGGAAACCTGAGTAGAAGTCTGCTGAGAGATTCCAGACAGGACTTTTTTTCAGGATTTAAAAAAAGAAAACATTAAAAACAAAAAGCAAAAAAAGCTCTCTTTCCTGTTTTTGGACATTGTTGTATGAGGACATGATCCTGGGTCATTGGTGACTTGGTTAAGACACCAAACCAACTCTATGCAACACCTACTTGTGGACTTGCAGATAAGTGAAATACTAATAAATATCCTCACTTACAGAGCTGCCTTTAGTTGGGTACTTTGTTGCTGAATTCTGATGTGACAGAGAAAAGAAGAAAATTTTACACCTCCACGTGCCCTCTTGCCAAACACTATGGTCTTAATAAACAGGAAAGAAATTGATTCCACAAACAGACTGTAGGGCCAGCACACCAACAGAATCCTGCCATCCCACAGAAACCGAGAGACACTATCATCATACAGATTTTGAGTTCATAATGCTCTCACTCAGCACTAAGCCAGAAGGGATCAGCACAATATTATTTTTCTTTAAGTAAAAATTATGGCTATCAGTGGAGAAAAAAATACTCCACAAAATCTCAACTGGCATTAATTTATGCACTGCTATATGTACCAATAAATATTTTACTTCTATTTAGAAGAATAACACAAAGCCGCTCTCTCACCCACAGTAATAATAAATGAGCAATTAAAGAAGGCAAGATGCGATGTGCCTCGATTTTCCTTTAATGATCCTTTTAAACGAATCATTGAGTAATCCCCTGGTGTTTAAGACTTTCCTATAAAAAACAGATCTGCCAAGGTTTCAGGGAGAGACAGGCAGCGAGAAGAACAAACAGTGTCTTTCACAGTCTGCGGGGTTTTGAACGGCAATTCTCTCAAATACTGTTTTGAACTCTTGCTCCCTTGCTTTGAAATCTTCTATGTCTCCCTGGTGCCTTCCTCCTCCTGACTCCTCATGATGGTATGTAAATCAGACCCTTCACAATGCTCAGCCTTGTGAGACTCATCTCCAGCCACTCCCCCATTCCAGTATCAAGCAGACCAACCACACAGGACCAGTTACCACACCCCAACCCCATTACAGATACGCGCGCCTTCAAAGCCTTCCTCACTGCTAGAGTACTATTTCTCTTCCTCCTTCCTTAGCCCACAAAACCTACTTATATTTCAATTCCAAACTCAAGGTCCCTTTCTATATCGTTTTCCCAGATAACCTGCCTTCCCAGCACTCATTACCTAAAACTTCCACAGGTTTGCACACGTTGGGCACTGCACAACTCCAGGGGGCACCATTCATATAGACTATGACATGATTGGTACCCCCTGGAGTGGTGCAAGGCAGTGGCCTGACCTCTCTGAGAACAGAATTATTTGCTCTACATTTGTTTTCCCACAACCCAATTTGTACATATCTTTATTAGAATTCGTACTAGATCCTGGTTGTTTTCTTACCTCCCTGTTCTGGTTGTCTAGTGTGGGGTAACAAATACCCCCAAACTTAGTGGCTTAATACAGCGGCCTTTTGGGGCTGGCCCAGTGGTGTAGTGGTTAAGTTTGCACACTCTGCTTTGGTGGCCCGGGGTTCATGGGTTCAGATCTCCAGCACGGACCTACTCACTGCTTGTCAAGCCATGCTGTGGCAGTGTCCCACATACAAAATAGAGGAAGACTGGCACAGATGTTAGCTCAGGGACAATCTTCCTCAAGCAAAAAGAGGTATTGGCAAGAGATGTTAGCTCAGGGCCGATATTCCTCACCAAAAAAAAAAAAAAAAATCAGCCTTTTTATTATATCTCTGATTTTGTAGCTAGGGAATTTGGGCAGAGCTTGGCTGGGAGATTCTTTGACTTTCCATGGTGTCAACTAAGGTCACTGGGTGACACTTAGCCAGCAGATGGGCTGGCCAGTCGGGAGGGTCTATGGTGGCTTCACTCGCACGTCTGACACCTTGGCAGGGATGGTGTCATCTTGGCAAGTTGGAGGACTGGGTTCACCAGGGGCTGTTAACCAGGGTGCCTACATGTGGACTTTCCAGCATGACAATCATAAGGTACTTGGACATCTTACATGGCAGCTGGTTTCCCCTAGACCAAGCATTCCAAGAGAACTGGGTGGAAGTTGCAAGGCCTCTTTTGATTTAGCCTCGGCAGTCCAACCAACATGTCTGCTGCATTCTATTCATCAGTCAAGCCACTGATGATATCCCAGATTCAAGTGAAGGGAGTTAGGCTCTACCTCTCAGTTGGAGAAGTAGAAAAGAATTTGCAGCCATTTTCAATCTTCCACATTCCCTTTAGACTGTGAGCTCCTCTAGAGCAAGTATTTTGTCTTGTTCCTCTTGGCATATCCCCAGATTGTGGCATGGGATCTTGCACAAAGTAGGCACTTGGTAAGCTATGGAATAGGATGAGATGGAATGGAATGGAACAGAATGGAACAAAACGGAACTGAACGGAATGGGATGGAATGGAATGGAACAGAATGGAATAGAAATTAATATGCAATCTGCTAAAGCCTTGCTATCCTATTCTCTTTGATAACAGGATTTACCTTAAAGTATATTCCAGTGAGAACATTGTTACAAGGTTTATGAGGTTGTTATGAAGTTTACGAGATACACAACTCAAGTTTTCTGTTAATCCAGCAACTGAGCAAGTAAATATGGGATGCCTATTATGCACCAAGCACTGTCTCATTGAATAGGGAACATCAATATCATCACAGATTTAAAGTGGAGGGAAGAGAAGTACCCTATGTCCCTCTTTAGTTTTCTCAAGTCAAGGCCCAATTTTACTGGACAGAGAAAAAAACAGTCCATCCCCATCTCCTTCTGTGTAACACCTTATGTCACAGAAATGGACTGCTTACCCTCTGCTACTCTGTTCCCACAGATTGAAAGAACAAGCCCGTGAAATTCTAATTCTTGATCTCTAAAGAATAAGACAGAATCTCTTCCAAACTCATGAGCCAAGAATGCAGGACACAGCTCACAGCACAAGAAAACCATATTGGCAAAAATAAATTTTTTCTTCCAGTCATGCAGTTTGAAGACTCCCTAGAGATGGTCCATTGGTTCAATAAAAGACATTATTAAATTTAGAGTTGGTAATGAATGATGGAAGGGAGCACTAATCACAAACTTCAATTACTAAAAATCGTTATTATACCAAAAATGGTGACCAACAGTTCTCCACCTTCACACAAGAGGAAACAGGAAAAAGCTGCATCATTAGAAATTTAGTTTAGGTAAAAGGAAAAACTTCCTGTCAAGGTTGAAATGGGTTCATTTGAAAAGAAAGAGGTGTTTTAAAAGAATATGGACTAAAACATCTATGAATGAAATGAAATGAGATTTATTTCAATATGATGGAGGTTGGGGTGGAAATAGTGAGGAAAGAATTTTGCCATAATTATGGAAGCTGGATGATGAGTAATGTGTTTTCATAACAAAATGTTACAAAATAAAAATAAAATAAAAGGGCATGTAATGTTTTCTGGCTAGAATGTCTTAGATGGATCCTTGATAATAAACAATTCTGCTAGGATATTTCCTCATGGTTCTCGGATCCTGGAATTTGACAAATGTCCCAGTCATATAATGGGTCTTATATAATTAATTATTAACAATATCAATGATCGTCCTCCTTGGTAAAAGGGTATTGATGGTCCAGCACGTGGTCATGATAGAACGTGGTCCATTTCTCATTCATTGGGCAGATATTGTTTGTTTTTTGTTTGTTTGTTTATTTTTGTGTGTGTGTGAGGAAGATCAGCCCTGAGCTAACATCCATGCTAATCCTCCTCTTTTTGCTGAGGAAGACCGGCTCTGAGCTAACATCTATTGCCAATCCTCCTTCTTTTTTTTCCCCAAAGCCCCAGTAGATAGTTGCATGTCATAGTTGTACATCCTTCTAGTTGCTGTATGTGGGATGCCGCCTCAGCATGGCCAGAGAAGCGGTGCACCGGTGCGCACCTGGGATCCGAACCCGGGCCGCCAGTAGCGGAGCGCACGCGCTTAACCGCTAAGCCACGGGGCTGGCTTGGCAGATATTGTTGAGTACTTACCATGTTTCAGGTACTGTGTTAGGTGCCAGGAATATCATGGGTAGCATGAATTCACACAGTTCCTGTCCTCATGGAGCTTCCGGGCTAGTTGGAGAGGCAGATATTATCTAAACAGTCACCCAAAGGAATGTAAAATTGCAACTGGGGGTAGATGCCTGGGTTATTGTACCATATGACCATAAAATAGGATGATTTGACACGAGTCAGAAAAGGATTCCCTTAAGAAGCAACACTAAAGCTGAGAGCTGAGGAATAAGTAAGAGTTAACTAGGTGAAGATGGGAGGGAAGAATGCTCAGGACAAAATAGGGCAAAAGAGAGTAGTGTACAGAATCCTGTTCCTGGTAGAAGCATAGCAAAGATGAGGGACATAAAGAAGGCCAGTGATGCCAGGGTAGAGAAAGGGAAGGGTGTAGTTAAAAGGATGTACAGCCATGCACTGCATAATGACGTTTCAGTCAACGAGGGACTGCATATACCATGGTGGCCCCATAAGATTAGTACCATATAGTCTAGCTGTATAGTAGGCTATATCATCTAGGCTTGTGTAAGTACACGCTATGATGTTGGCACAATGATGAAGTCACCTAATGACACATTTCTCAGAACATATTCCCACCATTAAGTGACGCATGACTGTACTTTTAATTCAGATAGACATAGGTTACCGTAACCTCTGTAAGACTTAATTTCCTCACTCACATTATTGGACTAATCATTGTACCTAACTTATGGGTACAACTGGGTTAGAAACACCATAATGGATGTAAAATGCTTAGCTCTCTTCCTAGGTCACAATAAACGCTCAACAAACTATTGGTAGATAAATATATGTCATGGCCATGCCTAACAAAAGGTGGATAATCTAAAAATAGATCTAAAGATCCTTTAAGATACATATGTCTGCATCAATTTTCCACCCAGATCACGATGTTCCCAGTTTAGCAGAATACTCTCGAGGAGGGGGAACAATAAATAAAATATATGAAAATGGTGAAGTTGTGTCCTCTGGGCAGAAACAATTTGGAATCCTGTACTTTGTCAACATCCAGCACGCTTGTTGCCGCTCAGTAAATGATAAAGTTTCCGAGTTATAATAATAATGACAGCAATCAACAGCATCACTTCCCTGAAAGGTTCTCTGATTTCTTTTAAATGACACTCCTTGGAAAGCAGGCTCCGTCTCTATTTCTAGGAAGGCTGTGAAGTCTCTCCAAAGCACGGTTGACAAATTACAGCACAAAACTTGCAGGTTAGAATTAAGGATTATTGAAAAGAAGTGTCAAACAGTTTTCAGCTTTTCTGAATGTATTCTAAACACAGCAAGTAAATAACACTTCCAGGTGCCTGCCACCCAAGGCTCGCACCAATGTTAAGGAAGTGAGCCGCTGCCTTCTTGTTCAACCGGCAGCTGCCATTCACTGCCTTCATCCTCTCTGAATCCATCAACCTCCAAAACATACATAAAAGATTAAAAGCACCCGTGATAGAGAGGATCAGCCCTGCCTCTGTGAGGCCACTGAACCAACCAGTTTCCAAAAACACTGACAAGATGCCCTTTTCCAGATTATCTACCCAACTAATTTTTAGCGAGCTGGTCTAAAGCACAATTATGAAGCAAGAAATATTGATCCTGGTGTCCTCAAGTCTGCCATTTCAGGGACCCCTGTTATCTCAAGGCCTTGCTCCACTACTTGGATACTCTCTAACCTAGCAAGTAATGGCCTTCCCCAGCCCACTCTGAAAAGCTGCTCTTCAGAGATATTCTGTACAGTTTGAGAATCAAGACATAGGCACCAGATTATGAATTAGCAACCCATACAGCCGACAATACTGTGATTATTATCATTGAGTGTCCACTTTGTTTCAGATCATTTAGTGCTTAATCCTCAAAACCACCTTGCAATTTAGGTATCATTATTCCCACTGTACTGATGAGGAGACTGAGGCCAAAAGAAGTTGAATAATTTGTTCAAGAGCAAGAGTCACCTTTCTTCATATTTTCTGAATTAGTTTTGAAAGCTAGTAAATTTGAAAAAAAAAATTTAGGACATTATAAAATAACTAATGCTTCTTTAGTGAAAATTCTTTGATTCTAGAAACCAAACTGTGACAATTTTAAAACATGTTTGCCAATGCTTTGTCACACCTACCACCAAGAGGTGGAATCTACGGCCTGTATCCTCGAATCTTGACCAGTGACTTTCTTATTACCAAATAGAATATAGCAGAAGTAACACTGCTTAGCTTCCAAGGCTGGACCATAAAAAGCAATGCAGTTCATGCCCAGACCCCTGAGATACTGACGTCTGGAGTTCTGAGCCACAGTGTGAGAGTACTGACTACACTAAGGCAGCCATGCTATAACAAAGCCCAGGCCATATGGAAAGACCCATATGGTGCTATGGTCAACAGCCCCAATTAAGCTCTCAGCTCAGTTGAGATCACTCAATATCAGCTGTGAACCATGAAAGTGAGCAATCTTGGATGTCCATACTGGTTGAACCTGCAGACAATTGCAGCCTCAGCCAACTTCCGATGCAATCACAGGAGAGACACCAAGCAAGAGCTGCCCTGCTGAGTCCTTTCCAAATTGTGAGAAAAAGAAATGGTTGTTTTAAGCCACTGAGATTGGGATAATTTGTTACACAGCAATAGTAACTGAAACACAAACCAATCTCAAAACCAATCAATAAAAAGCACTGAAAATTTGATTTCTAAGAACTGAATTTGGAATGTATGACAGTAAAAAAAAAAAAAAAAACCAAGGATCTAGACGAATGATTTAAACTGCAAAATATCACAAAGATTTTGCTGAGCTTCTCTCTTACTGATTTTTGCAAAAGACAACATGATATAGAGTAGAGAAAACATCAGACTTGGAGGCAGTAAACCTAGTTCTAACCCAATTTTTCCAATATGACTTTAGATAAATCATTTACCTTCTCTGGATTCTACTTGATTTGCTCATGCTTCAACTAATGGAATAAGAAGAGATGATTTCTCAGGCCCCTTCCAGCTCCATGACCCTCTGGCATTCAATGAGGTCAGTCTGGGGTCAACAGAAAATCTTCATGCTAAGAAGCCAACGTTCTAATTTTGGTATTGTGAGCCAGCGGTGGCTGTTTAGTGCATCAGACTCTGAAAATGAGGGATGAGAGAGTGGTGGTATCTGTTCTCCTGCTGGAAACAGGCCTAAGAGTCTCAGAGTTCGGGTGTGCCCTCAGAGATCTAAGATGGAGCATGAAGCTCTTCTAAAGGTATCCCTGGGATCCAGAATAAACAGAGTGAGAGACATATAAAAGAGGCCAGTGTTGATTTCAGGTCAATGATCCCTGCTCTTCCCCCCAACATGTGACCTCTCCTGACCTTTGTTAACTTAAGACAGCACTGTGCCATTTTAAAAGAACAGCTCTATACTTGGCATATTTCCCAGGAAGGAGTAACTCTTTCCCTTTCAGTTCACAGATGTTAGCCAGCAGCCTTCGGGGCATGAAAATATCCCATCATTCCTCTTCCAACTTCACAATTTTCTATTAATGCTTTTCTGTCCACCCTGCTTACTCTCTCTCAAAACCTCCACTCTGCTAACTACCTTCTCAAAATGATCTGTCAATGACTAAGGCAGGGTTTCTCAACCTCAGCACTATTGATACTTTGGGCCAAATAACTATTCGTTGAGGTGAGGTGGGGATGCTGTCCCATGCATTGTAGGATGTTTAGCAGTATCCCTGGTTTCTACCCGATGGATGCCAGTGTATAACCCACCCCACCCCCAGTGTGACAACCAAAAATGCCTACAGACATTGCCAAATGCAAAATTGGCCCTGGTTGAGAACCACTATACCAATGTATTGGTGACTAATACCCATGTAACGTGTTATCCCTCCCATTGTATCTAATGAGGATAATGACATAAATCAAAGGAATAAACGTCTCCTTGTTTCAGGGATCAGTGAAAGCCAAGTCAGAGAGATATTTTGGGGCCTGGATCTTTTTGTTCATCCCACAAATTAGTTCTCCCAGACAACTGCCTGCTTTCCACTTTCACTCAAAGCTAGCACTAGATTTTTGGATCAGACATATGATCAATCAGATTCACATGCACACACACACACTCACACATAGGTTAAATAATAACTAGTTGCATGTAGCATATTTCATTCTATAGTTATGTCCACCATCTACTCAATTGCTTGAAAATAAATCAACAACCATGAATTAAATTAAAGGTGTGGCTTTGGTCTAGCATGAGACATTATGTATATTTTTGAACGATTATTAATTCTTCCTCCGTCTACAGTGATTAGCTGTTATATTGAAGGAGAACATCCAGCACATTCTAGAAGGCAAAGATTTCTTCTTTGTTTTATTGCTAATATTCTCCCTGATTTGCCCATGATTGAAAACACTGAGTTAATATTGAAAGCACTAAGCTAATATAATGAGCTCCTTTGGCTTAAAAAGAGAGACAGAGAAAAGGAAAGGGCATATGGATGAGTTAGCATAACCTATGTGGAAACTTCTTGCCTCCATTAATAAAATAAGGCCCAAACACTGCGAGGTTGGGTTAGGGGGAAAGGTTGGGGGATCACCTCATGGAGAGAGGCAGCTGCAGCTCAGAGATTGATTCTCTGCTCCTGGGGATTCACCTTCCTCCCGAGCTGCTCAGAGAGTAAATTATAGAACCAGGACATAAACTTTACACATGACTCCAGTTGCTGTGTTAAAAGAAGAGGAAGTGGGTTTGGTAAATGGCTAGCTTGGCTCTGATATAGTACAGTTTCCTCATCTTCTACTTAGGGTTTCCCAAAAGATCTGATTTCCCACCATGCCCTTGGTCGGCCTCCTTCTGGTGGATGCCATCTTTCCTCTGCCACCTGGGGTCACTCTCCATTATGTCTAGACTTGTCAAACTACAGCCCAAAGTAAGCAAATTCAGGAGACACTGGATTTACTAGCTTGCCATCTATGGCAACTTTCCATGTTCTTATTTCCTGTACAAGGATCCACCTCATTCGTGAAAGATTTACCCTGGCATTGATTACACCTGTCAGGAGGAACCAAACCTTAACCTCAATAATAAGCACAATATTACATATGAAAAAACTCAAACAGTAACAAGAAGGAGTCAATATATCACACTACCTATGGCCAAGATTCAAAACACAAAGCCCTTATACTTCTGGGTGAGTTAACTCATATAAATATAGTCATCAACAGCTAAGGTTAAAGATACCAAGTATCAAACATTAAGAATTCCTATAGTTATTCCCTTGTTTGAAGGCCAGATAGCTGGTAAGCATCTCAGAAAAACACTTGTCAATACTCAGCTTTAAGTTTCTATGAAAAGAAATTACTCATCCTGTCTAAATAGCATGCCTTCTTCATCTCATGAGGCACATCTCAGAAGTATTTCAAACCATATCTTGAGCCTGTTGGACCAGCTGGCCCATACCAAGCACCTCTGAGAAACCTCAACCATGATTTCCATTCCAGTAATTCTCATCTTCAAAGCAAAATGTTTCCAACCAAATATATCTGGGAACCTCAGTGCTATGTGGCCAGCTGCAATAAGAATTTGTTACAAGATTTCTTATATTAATTATAACCACAATGCAACTGCTAAACAAACAGCAGTTTGGAAATAAATTAATCATCCTATTCATCTTTCCAAATATTCTGTAACGTTACTACCAGTAATTAAAGACGTAAAAATAAATGTTTATTTTTCATCTGTATCTCTATTACAGGTCCTGCTGATCCCTTCTTTAGTGAACGGAGGTGTTCAAAATTTAACCATCGCTAGGTAACATGTGCAGGTGAGAGTATTTTGTAAACCACACTCCCAGAGAAGGCTCATCCCTCACCAATAGGAACTTCTGTTTAATGCATTCTTAAATTCACATAGACTCTACCATCTATTTATGGATATCCTAGATGCCTCTTTGGAAATGTGAACATACTGGAGCCATACTGGAGCCATAAAGACCCACAGATGTCACCCTAGAACTCTACCAGGGACACTGCCTAACTTGAAGTAAATGCCTCCTGGTTGTTGATAATTTCACACTAGGTTCTTCAAGAACCCAGACTATATTTGATGAAGTATAAGGAGCAGGTAAGAGAGAGTAAACTGTTTTTAGAGGAAGATATGCTCAATACAAACTTTTATGACATTTTGTCTTTTTCGTTGTTCATGCCCAAGAAACCAGAAGATTCCAGAAAATCAATGTCAGCAGGGTGAGTTATAAAATTGATGAGTCAAGAGGTTAAATAAATGGGAAAGATAAGAGAAAAAAAGAGCTTGAAAGGGCAGAGGTGGTAGTTTCACTATGGATCAAGTCTTCAAGTGTCAGAGATTATAATGGGACAGTGGGAGAAAAAGTAGTCTATTAAAAGATTCAGCAACCAAGCCCTGAATGTTTGGCAATTAGCCAGTTAAGTCACATTTTAATAGTCCAGAAAAGTGTTTGCAGCTGTGTAGGATCACATAACCCACAAAGAGGACATCAGGCAACTCTCCTCTATTGCCAGGGCTGAATTCCAAGAACTAAGGAGATACTCAATAAGCTCTTAGTTCAATGCCCCCACTTAAGCAGTACAGATTTGTTTCAATTCTCCTTTCTGAAATTCAGGTTTATGTTGGATTATCAAGTAAATGTCATGGTGATGGAAGTTGCTTTTGACTGCAATCATTTCTCTGAATCTGAGAGACATGGCTGGGACACCAATACTCAGAGATCCAGTGGCACATCCCTGCCTAGGTTAAAGCAGGATGCAATGAAAATTAGTGGTTGAAAGTCACCAAGAAGTACAGTCACAGAGAGTCATGATTTCCCTCGTAAACAATAATTGGACAGAATGTCCATTTATCCAGCCTTCTATACACACATGCAATCGTGTATGAAAATTATTTGATACTCATTAATACATTAAGCCATGGGTGAGGGAGACTCAAAGGATGCCACCAGTATAGAAGTTCTCAATCCAGCTGCAAAACAAGCCAAAAAGGACACAAAAATATTGACAAGTTATCACAATCAAGTTCAAACTGAATTTAATGTATAAGAATGGTTAATGAGAGATCAGGGAGAGGTATGAGAAGAGAGGGAAAATCTAATCATAAAAAGCTTCATTATGGACATAAAGTTAATAGAGATGGACAATGAGGAAGTGGGAAGTTCCTTCCAAATAGAGGCAACAGTTATTTCGGTTAGCCATGGCTATCCCAATTTCAGGGTAGAAACCTCTTCCAAAAATCTTATGAATTATTTCTGACTCTGTCTTCAGTTTGGGCTCCTATCTTCTTGAAGAAGGTCAATGAATCATGTAAATAAAGCACTAGCTTCACCATGATTGAAAATCATAGTTCCCTTTCACCAGGCAGATGTGAGTTGGTTAGATGAGGAAAAGGAGAAAGCCTTCCAATCAGTCAGAGATGCTGCAAAGGCATTATCGCACTTTGGAGGGATATTTGACCGAATTAGATCTAAAGCCCCTTTTATTCATTCCTGCACAAAAAGAAGTCGACCATTTTAACATCAACCAGTTTTATGCGCATTTACCAAAGGTAATTATAATTGCATCGTGCCATTATACAGACTGTTGTGAGTGATTTTATATATAATTAGGTTAAGCATTATGATCTTCTCTTTTTCAGAATCTCCATGGTCAACTCTCAAGCAGTTGAAGATGAATGATCACTCTAACCTTTTATTCTTAAGAAATACAATTCAAAAGTTTGGTGTTTGAGCCATATAATTGGGAGTGTAGACCTCCTTTGTGAGGAACATACTGATTTCCTTAAAACTACTTGATAGGTCAGAATCATAGGCATAGATCAAGTCCATTAGTGACATGGAAGAGATATTTGCACAGAGGAAAAGAAAAACCAAATCCTTGAACATTTTTAATAAACTTTTTAATTTAGAATAATTTTAGATTGACAGAAAAGTTGCAAAGATACCATCATCACCCTGTTTCCCCACTGTTAACATCTTTCAATAACATGGTACATTTCTTGGGGCCGGCCACGTGGCGCAAGCGGTTAAGTGCAAGTGCTCCGCTGCAGCAGCCCGGGGTTCGCTGGTTCAGATCCCGGGCATGCACCGACCCACTGCGTGGCAAGCCATGCTGTGGCGGCGTCCCATATAAAGTGGAGGAAGATGGGCACAGATGTTAGCCCAGGGCCAGTCTTCCTCAGCAAAAAAAAGAGGAGGATTGGCGGATATTAGCACCGGGCTGATCTCCTCACCAAAAAGAAAAAAAAAAAAACATGGTACATTTGTCAAAACTAAGACACTGACTTTGGTACACTATTAAGTAAAGTCTAGACTTTCTTGGATTCCACCAGTTTTTCCACTACTGTCCTCATTCTGTTCCAAGTTCCTATCCAGGGTACCACATTGCATTTAGTTGTCATGTCTCCCCAGTCTCCTCTGGTCTGATAGTTTCTCAGTCTTTCCTTTTTTTCCATGACCATGACAGTCTTGAAGAGAACTAAGAAAGTATCCTGTAGAATAACCCTCAATCTGGATTAGTCTAATATTTTTCTCATTATTAGACTGGAGTTATGGGTTTCAGAGAGGAAGTACCCTTCCTATCACATATCAAGGGAGCATGACACCCAGATGATATCACTGAGGATGTTGTCACTTGGTTCAACACGTGGGTAAAATGACATTTGCCGGTTTCCTCCAATGTAAGTTACTATTGTTCCCTTTCCATACTCTGTTTTTTTGGAAGCAAGTCACTAAGTCTAGCTTATACTGGATGAGGGGGGATGGTTAAACCCCATCTCTTAGAGGGGAGGGTATCTACATATATTCTTTAAATCCTTGACATTTAAGAGAGAAACACATTCAGTTCACTCAGCTTTTGTGGGAATATCTACATTCTCTTCCATCCTATTTTTCACAACCAGATGCCTATTACTTTGCTGGAACAGAACTTTCTACAACACTCAATCTGTCAGTACCTCCTGCGACCGTGTTAGGAAATGGACAATATCATGTTGCTCTGATGACTGTTTTGCCACTAGTGATGGAATCTGGCTGCTGAGAGGTGAAGTGGAAGGAACTTGGAGACAGTTCCTTGGAGGGAGAGCTCGCATTCAAATGGAAATGTGTGCAGTAGTTAGGCATGATGGGCTGTAATTTTCCAACTTCCTTTTGCAAAGTAAATTGCTTTTTGAGTTGAAATGTTCTCCAGCTTTCTTTTCCTCAAGTTTGGCCTTGTATGAAAGTCCTCCTTTTCAAAAAGCCAAATTTGTTTTATTTTATCCTATAACTAATTTAATGCTAATTGCACAATGACTAGCTTAGGCATCACTGGACACATTGCGGAACAAAAACTCATCCATCAACCTGAAAAGTGTAAGTAAGCCTAAGAGTGTGTTCAAAGATTAACCTCTGAGAGGCTGCCTTTGAATTTTACACTGGTTAAGTCAAGGCTGTAGAACACTGAGCATCCTGGCTCTTAACACAGCAGACGCTTTCAGAAAAATGGGTTCCCCTTGGAATCCATGAGAATTCTCCTAATGGCTCAGAATCTCAGACCTTAGGAGTTCTCTAATCCAACTATTGTCAGATGCATGAATCACCTCTGCAGCACGTAAATAAGGAATTTTCTCATCTTTTTTTAAAATACATCCAGGGAGGAGGATGTCAGTGTCATGGCAGAGTGAGCTTTCCCGTAAACTCTTCCCCCATAAGATACAACAAAAGGAACAGTCACAGACCAACAACGGAATCCTAGACAGTGAAAAGCAAGATCAGAAAGATCCACACTGCCGCACATCTGAGAGTGGAACATGCTGGGCCCCCAGAGGAAGTGAGGAGAGGTAAGGAGAACTTCTCTCCCTCCCCATCAGATCAGCGATCCAGGTCTGTGCGGCTCCCAGAGAGGGGGGAGGGGTGGCCCTCTGCAGGGAAACCATAGCTCTTCAGGCTCTCTCAGCCAGTGGGAAACTCCCACACAGAGGACTCAGAACTGCTACGGGGTACCATCAAGATCTGAGCACCCCAGAGAGCAGATAAGGAGGGGCGAACGAGAAGTCCCCCATGCCACAGACCCAGAGGGCAAAAGAGAGAGCCCCCCCTCCCCCCTGCAAACCGGACCCTGCAGCTCAGCCGACCAGACCAGACCAGCCGACCAGACCAGACCAAGCAACCTGCGTGGATGGCAGTGAAAAACCCTGGCAGAGCACAAGGGGCTCAGATTACACAGCCCTTTACCCGCACACAGTGGTGGCGGGTGGAAATTGCAAACAGAGATTTCCAGGATGAGGAAAAACAAAGCCAATACAGGAATCACAATGCAAAGATACATGAAATCACCAGACCAGAAGGAAAATGACAAGCACCCAGAAACCAACCCTGAAGACACAGAAATCCATAACCTAAACGACAGAGATTTCAAAATGGCTATCATAAAAACACTCAACAAAATACGAGACAACACAGACAAACAATTCAATGAGATTAGGAGTTTCTTCACAAAAGAGATTGAAATCATAAAGAAAAACCAATCAGTGCTGATGGAGATGAAGAACACAATGGAGGAGATAAAGGAGAATCTGGAATCTTTAAAGAACAGAGCTGACAATATGGAGGGAAGAATTAGCATTTTAGAGGATAGGAATACAGATATGCTCCAGATGGAAGAGGAGAGAGAACTAAGACTAAAAAGAAATGAAGAAAGTCTCCGAGAAATATCTGACTCTATTAGGAAATGTAACATAAGAATTATAGGTATTCCTGAGGGAGAAGAGAGGGAGAGAGGAACAGAGAGCCTATTCAAGGAAATAATAGCTGAGAATTTCCCAGATCTGGGGAAGGAGCGGGAAATACCAGTAAGTGAAGCCAACAGGTCACCTAAATATGTCAACAGGCAGAGGCCCACTCCACTACACCTAGTGGTAAGGCTAGCCAGAGTCAATGACAAAGAAACAATATTAAGGGCAGCTAGACAAAAAGAAAAAATAACATACAAAGGAACTCCCATCAGTCTCTCAGCAGATTTCTCAACAGAAACTTTACAGGCTAGGAGAGACTGGAATAATATATTCAAAATACTGAAAGACAAAAACTTTTAGCCAAGAATACTCTATCCAGCAAAAATATCCTTCAAATATGATGGTGAAATAGTAACTTTCCCAGATAAACAAATGCTAAGGAAGTTTGTGGCCACGAGACCCCCACTACAACAAATACTCAAGAAGGCCCTCAGGCCTGAAAAAAGAAGAGAAAGGGAATACAAAGCTTGGAGCAAGGAGAAAAATAGGAAGATAAACTCAGAAAAATAGTAGATCTTTACTGGAATAGGTCAGCAACCACTTAAATACCAAAATCAAAGATCAAAGGAAGGAATTCACCAAAAATAAATTTAACCTCATCACTGTAAACACACAGTCACAACACAAGATAGAATAAGGTATAACAAGAACGACTTAGAAGGGGAAGAGGAAAGTGATTGAATTGACTTAGCATAAGGAAATAGGAGGCCATCAGATAATGGACTATCTCATACACAAGATTTTTTACACAAACCTCAAGGTAACCACTAAACAAATAATTAAAACAAAATCACATATGATAAACAAAGAGAAAACTAGAAGAGTCATAAGACAGAACAACCACACTGAATTGGCAGTCTGAAACAAATGAGACAAGAAACAAAGGAAATGCAAAAGAACCAGAAAATAAGTGACAAAACAGCAATATTAAGCCCTCATATATCAATAATTACCCTAAATGTAAACGAATTGAACTCTCCAATCAAAAGATACAGAGTGGCAGGATAGATTAAAAAGCAAGACCCAACAATATGCTGCCTCCAGGAAACACATCTCAGCTCTAAAGACAAGCACAGGCTCAGAGTGAAAGGATGGAAGACAATACTCCAAGCTAATGGCAAACAAAAGAAAGCAGGTGTTGCCATACTCATAGCAGACAAAGTAGACTTAAGGATAAATCAGGTTAAGAAAGACAAAGAAGGGAAATATATAATGATAAAAGGGACACTCCACCAAGAAGACATATCACTTTTAAATATATTTGCACCCAACATAGCAGCACCAATGTACATAAAGCAACTATTAACAAACCTAAAAGGAGACATTAACAACAACACGATAATAGTAGGGGATCTCAATACCCCACTTACGTCAATGGATAGATCATCCAGACAAAAAATCAATAAAGAAATAGTAGACTTAAATGAAAAACTGGACGAGATGGGCCTAGTAGACATATACAGAGCACTCCACCCAAAAACAGCTGACTACACATTCTTCTCAAGTGCGCATGGAACATTCTCAAGGATAGCCCATATGTTGGGAAACAAAGCAAGCCTCAATAAATTTAAGAAGATTGAAATCATAACAGACATCTTTTCAGACCATAATGCTATGAAACTGGAAATCAACCACAAAAAAAAAACTGGGAAATTGACAAAAATGTGGAGATTAAACAACATGCTACTGAACAACCAATGGATCATTGATGAAATTAAAGGAGAAATCAAAAACTATCTGGAAACAAATGAAAATGAAAATATGCCATACCAAACCATACGGGATGCAGCAAAAGCGGTCCTGAGAGGGAAACTCATAGTGATACAAGCCCACCTTAACAAACAAGAAAAAGCCCAAATAAGCAACCTGAAATTACACCTAACAGAACTAGAAAAAGAACAAGAAACAAAGCCCAAAGTCAGCAGGAGGAGAGAAATAATAAAAATCAGAGCAGAAATAAATGAAATTGAGACCAAAAAAACAGTAGAAAGGATTAATGAAACAAAGAGTTGGTTCTTTGAGAAGATAAACAAAATCGACAAACCTTTAGCCAGGCTTACTAAGAAAAAAAGAGAAAAGGCTCAAGTAAATAAAATTAGAAATGAAAGAGGAGAAATTACAATGGATACCACGGAAATACAGAGGATTATGAGAGAATACTATGAGAAATTATATGCCAACAAATTGGAAAATCTAGAAGAAATGGATAAATTCTTAGACTAATACAACCTCCCAAAACTGAACCAAGAAGAAATGGAGAATCTGAATAGACCAATCACAAGTAAAGAGATTGAAATAGTAATCAAAAAACCTCCCAAAAAATAAAAGTCCAGGACCAGATGGCTTCTCCGGTGAATTTTACCAAACATTCAAAGAAGATTTAATACCCATCCTTCTCAAACTATTCCAAAAAATAGAGGAAGATGGAACACTTCCTAAATCATTCTATGAGGCCAACATCACCCTGATACCAAAGCTAGACAAAGACAATACAAAGAAAGAAAATTACAAGCCAATATCGCTGATGAACATAAATGCAAAAATCCTCAACAAAATATTGGCAAACCGAATACAGCAATACATTAAAAAGATAATACACCATGATCAAGCGGGATTTATACCACGGACGCTGGAATGGTTCAACATCCGCAAATCAATCAACGTGATACATCACATCAACAAAACAAAGAATAAAAACCACATGGTCATCTCAATAGACACAGAGAAGGCATTTAACATGATACAACATCCATTTATGATAAAAACTCTCAACAAAATGGGAATAGAAGGAAAGTACCTCAACATAATAAAGGCTATTTATGACAAACCCACAGCCAACATCATACTCAATGGGGAAAGACTGAAAGCCATTCCTCTGAGAACAGGAACGAGGCAGGGCTGCCCACTCTCACCATGCCTGTTCAACATAGTACTGGAGGTTTTGGCCAGAGCAATTAGGCAAGAAAAAGGAATAAAAGGAATCCAAATAGGTAATGAAGAAGTGAAACTCTCACTATTTGCAGATGACATGATTTATATGTAGAAAACCCTAAAGACTCCGTTGGAAAACTATTAGAAATAATCAACAACTACAGCAAAGTTGCAGGGTACAAAATCAATCTACAAAAATCAGTTGCATTTCTGTATGCTAATAATGAACTAATAGAAAGAGAGCTCAAAAAGATAATACCATTTACAATTGCATCAAAAAGAACAAAATACCTAGGAATAAATCTTACCAAGGAAGTGAATGACCTATACAATGAGAACTAGAAGACATTGTTGAAAGAAATCGATGATGACATAAAGAAATGGAAAGACATCCCATTCACATGGATTGGAAGAATAAACATAGTTAAAATGTCTATATTACATAAAGCAATCTACAGATTCAATGCAATCACAATCAGAATCCCAATGACATTCTTCAGGGAAATAGAAAAAAGAATACTAAAATTTATATGGGGCAACAAAAGACCCCAAATAGCTAAAGCAATGCGAAGAATAAAGAACAAAGCAGGAGGTATCACAATCCCTGACTTCAAAACATACTACAAAGCAATAGTAATCAAAACAGCATGGTACTGGTACAAAAACAGACACCCAGATCAATGGAACAGAATTGAAAGCCCAGAAATAAAACCACACATATACAGATAGCTAATTTTCGACAAAGGAGCCAAGAACATACAATGGAGAAAGGAAAGTCTCTTCAATAAATGGTGTTGGGAAAACTGGACAGCCACGTACAAAAGAATGAAAGTGGACCATCTGCTATTGCCATTCACAAAAATTAACTCAAAATGGATCAAAGACCTGAAGGTGAGACCTGAAACTATAAAACTCGTAGAAGAAAATATAGGCAACACACTATTTGACATTCATCATAAAGGAATCTTCTCAGATGACATGCATACCCAGACTACGGAAACTAAAGAAAAAATAAACAAGTGGGACTTTATCAGATTAAAGAGCTTCTACAAGACAAACGAAACCAGAATCAAGATGAACAGACAACCCACCAGCTGGGAGAGAATATTTGCAAAACATACATCTGACAAGGGGTTGATCTCCATAATATATAAAGAACTCACACAACTGAACAACAAAAAAACAAACAACCCAATCAAAAAGTGGGCAGAGGAAATGAAAAGACCCTTCTCCAAAGAAGATATACAGATGGCCAATAGGCACATGAAAAGATGTTCAACATCATTAATCATCAGGGAAATGCAAATCAAAACAACACTAAGATATCACCTCACGCCCATTAGAATGGCTATAATCACCAAGACAAAAAACAACAAATGTTGGAGAGGATGTGGAGAAACAGGAACCCTCATACACAGCTGGTGGGAATGCAAACTGGTGCAGCCTCTACGGAAAACGGTATGGAGATTCCTCAAAGAATTAAAAATAGAGATGCCCTATGATCTAGCCATCCCACTACTGGGAATCTATCCAACGAACCTGAAATCAACAATCCAAAGAGGCTTATGCACCCCTATGTTCATTGCAGCATTATTCACCGTAGCCAAGAAGTGGAAGCAACCTAAGTGTCCCTCGACTGACGATTGGATCAAGAAAATGTGGTATATATATACAATGGAATACTACTCAGCCATTAAAAAAAAACAAAATCGTCCCATTTGCAACAACATGGATGGGCCTGGAGGGTATTCTGTTAAGTGAAGTAAGCCAGGAGGAGAAAGACAAACAGCTGTATGATCTCACTCATACGTGAAATATAAACAAACACATGGACAGAGAAAACTGTATTGTGGTTACCAGGGGCAATGGGGGTGGGAGGTGGGCACAAGGGGTGAAGGGAGTCATATATATGGTGATGGACAAACAAAAATGTACAACCCAAAATTTCACAATGTTAAAAACTATTAAAACATCAATAAAAAAAAATACATCCAGGGACAGGGAACTGAGCATCTCTCACAGTACTTTACATGACTGTTTGAAACTTTAATTTTAAAGAATGTTGTCCTTAGGCTCACCTATTTCTTTGTGATTTACACTTTAAATATCTGCCTAATCTCTATTTAAAGGGAATGATTAAATTGTTTTAAAAAATAATCCACACCAATGTGTATTTTTTGTATAGAAAAATGTCTGGGGAAGCAGATGTTAACAGTTTTTATTCTTGAATAGTCAGATTACAAATAATTTTTGCTTATTTACTACTTTTTCTAAAATTACCATAGATTTCTTCTATAACAAAAAAATGCCAAAAATCAACAAAGACATAAGAGAGGGAAGTGGGTAGTGAGAAATACACAAGCCCAAAAGCTTCTAATATACTTAGGCAGGGACCACATGAGGAGATATCTCTTCAACACTTAATATTCTTGCTTTACAGTCATTTTTGCCTTATATTTTACTTATTTTTCCATTGGTTCAATAGACATTTATTGTGAAACTGCTCCATGCCAAGAGTTCCCTAGGCATGAGGGATACAAGATTAGTGAGGTATAATTTGTGCCCATGGCACAATAGTGGAGACAGACATGTAAACAGATCAATTCAGGCTATTCCGTAGTGGAGGTGGTTCACAGCCACTGCATCCAGTCATACATCTCATGCTCTGGCCCGTGGCTCCAGGTCTAAAGGGCTAGTCTACCATCACAGTCAGCTCAGATTTGCATACTTAGTACAACAATCTTCCAGCAGTTGACAATAAAGTGTCTTCAGGAGGGGACACTTTGTCCTCATGGGGCACATAGGTACCCCATAGGTTAGTGACAGCCCTGAAGATAAGCCCACTGAGTATTGTAGGAACATCACTTCGCTTTGCTTAGGGGGCAAGGGAGGGTGTTGCAGAGAAGTTAGAGAGAGAACATTGGAACTCTGCCTTGAAGCCAACTGATGTCTATTCATCAAGTACACAAGGCGAGAGGGCATTGCAACTTGTACTAGAGCTCCAAGTACACGTGGGGGAAAGCAAAAGATGATCTGCAAAAGTAGGCTCTGATGGGGTGTTTAGATTTTATCCTACACACAATGTGGAGCCTTTGTATTTAAGGCCTTGTTTCTCGTTCTCAATGTGTTGAATGGAAAACGAGTAATTGAATGAATGGATGGCTGAGTGAATGACTAAATGAATAAATGAATGTGTAAGTGAATGAATGCAAATCTAGTTGGTTTATTAACAGCTAATGGATGTTTAGAATTGATGCTGAGAACAGATTATGGACAAATGCTTCTCTTCCCTGGCTTTCCTTCAACCACCACCCAAATCCTTCCACTCTTATCCCTCGGGGAGAGTCATCCTCAGGGATAGGATTAAAAGTGATAGTGTGGTAAACTATGCAACCATCAGGACCCCCACAACGAGGAGACAACTGCAATCTGCACAGATGTACCAGACGTTTGTCTATCCAGCTTCCACATAAAGACATACATGTAAATATGCACACACATACACACACACACATCTGCCACACTTTTCTGAGAATTGCTCCTCCCTTTCTGCTCCTGGCCACTGTGGATGCAACCATATTTATACAGCTTTAACCTTCCCACTGACCCAAAATGATTGGTTCGGGTGGGAAGCTCTCTCAAGCTGGGCCAATCAATCATTTTTCAAGACTGTTGAAGCTGAAGTCTCTTTCTCTGGTGCCTTGACTGTATCATGTGAAATTCAGGAACTGTTGGCAGTATGTTGCAGCACGTGGAGAGAGTTGAGAGAAAGGGCTGGGAGATGCCCATCGATAACAAGAAGGAGAGTGAACTGAGGCATACAGAAAAGCAAAAATAAGAAATTGCATAGATTGCTGGGAAGATGACAGCATAGGAGGACTCTGAACTCACCTCCTCCCACGGACACAACAAATTTACAACTACCCTTGGAACAATTACCCCTGAGAGAGAACCGGAAACTGGATAAAAATAACCCCACAACAATGGACAGTGCTGACCAAAGTGGAAGAGGCAGAAATACCTATCTGGAGAGGAAAAAAGCCACATTCTAGCCATGGTGCTTCATGGCCAGGAGCAATCTTAATGTATGAAGCTTTCCCTGGAGGAGTAGGGGATCTGAGGGGAAGAGCTCTGTCACAATAAGCAGCTTCTGAACTCAGCACAACCGAGACAACTGTCATAGTATCTGGCTTTGCTGGCTATTAACAACAATGGGGAATGCCCCCAGAAAAGCTATCGAACATAAGAGAAAGAAAAGCTTGCTCTTAAAGGGCCCACACACAAATTCACCTGTTTTGGAAAGCAACACAAAATCACCAGAAAGAAAGGCGCACAGTCCTTTGGTGAAAAGATACTCACTTGATAGGATCTGGGTGCATCTCAGGAAGGCAGGAGGCAGCTGCAACCACCTCCCCAGGGACTGAGACATTGGAGGCAGCCATTATTGTGACCTAGTACAGGCATGCTGACACAGACACTGGAAGACACCGTTGGAGTTCTTCCCCTGGCCTGTTAGCACAGGAGTCTGCCCTACCCACTAGAAGGCCAATTTAATCCAGCTCAGCCAGGGCAGGCAACTCACCCTAGGGATAGGCCCCACCCACCAGCAAGCCCTCAGGCAACTTGTAGGCCTTCCTTGGCAGAGTGTGTGGGGCCTCTGCAGGAGGGCAAGTGGGTCCCCTTCAGTGGGAGTGGGAGGTGTGCATGGGGCAGGACTGTGTGGACAGGGTATGTGGGCCTGCGGGTGGTAGGGCTTGTCAGCTGCAGCAGACTTGTGCTTCTCAAACAGTTACATATGGGATCTGCCCCACCTTCCAACACCTGAAACAATTGTGTGCTACCTCACCTGGGACCGGCCCCACCCAGCTGCACTATTGAGAGAGCTGACAACAGCCTTGCAGGCAGGAGGCCTATGGCAATTGTGAGCACCTGAGCCTAGCAAACAGCCATAGTGGGGGCCTACTCAATTAACAGAAAACTGCAGCAGTTATGTGCTATTATACCTGCTGCCAAATATGCTGGGGCTCCCCCCACCCAATAAAGGGACTGAAGGGACCACAGCAGCCACCCTCAGCCTTACAACCAGCCGGCCAGAGGGACAGCCTAGACTTCTCATGCAACTGCAGTAGCAGCAACCCCATCACAGCAGAAGGACACATGTAGCCCACACAGGGAACACTCCTGGAACATTTGGAACTGGTGATGAGAGGGAAGCACATTCCTGGGCCTCATAAGGCATCTCTTACATAAGTCCACTTCTCCAAGATCAGGAGATGTAGCTGATCTACCTAAAGATATAAGCAGAGAGAAACAGGCAAAATGAGGAGACAAAGGAATGTGTTCCAAATAAAGGAACAGGACACATCCTCAGAAAAAGAACTAAATGAAACAGAGATAAACAATCTACCTGATAAAAAGTACAAGCTAATAGTCATAAGGATGCTCACTGATCTTGGGAGAAGAATAGATGAACACAGTGAGAACCTCAACAAAGAATTAGAAAATATAAAAAAGAACCAATCAGAACTGAAGAATACAACAATGGAAATGAAAAATTCACTAGAATCAACAGCAGAGTAGATGATACAGAAGAACAGATCAGCAAGCTGGACAAAAGACTAGAGGAAATCACCCAAGCTGAACAGAAAAAAGAAAAAAGAATTTAAAAGAATGAGGACAGCCTAAGGGTCCTCTGGGACAACATCAAGTGCACTAATATCTGTATTATAGGTGTCTCAGAGGGAGAAGAGAGAGAAAAAGGGGCAGAGAATCTATTTGAAGAAATAATAGCTGAAAACTGTCCCAATCTAAGGAAGGAAACAGACATCCAGTTACAGGAAGCAAAGAAAGCACCAAACAAGATGAACCCAAAGAGGCCTACATCAAGACATATTATAATTAAAATGTCAAGAAGTAAATGGGGCCATACTGGTGGCATAGTGGTTAAGTTAGTGTGCTCCACTTTAGCAGCCCAGGGTTCACAGGTTCAGATCCCAGGTATGGACCTATGGACTGCTTGTCAAGCCATGCTGTGGTGCCATCCCATGTACAAAATAGAGGAAGATGGGCACAGATGTTAGCTCAGGGCCAATTTTCCTCAGCAAAAAGAAGAAGATTGGCAACAAATGTTAGCTCAGGGCCAATCTTCCTCACCAAAAAAAAAAAAAAAGAATTAAAGATAGAGGCCAGCCCCATGGCCTAGTGGTTAAGTTCAGCATGCTCCACTTCAGCGGCCCAAGTTTGGTTTCCAGGTGTGGACCTACACCACTCATCAGTGGCCACACTGTGGCAGCAACCCATATACAAAATAGAGGAAGATTGGCACAGATGTTAGGTCAGGGCAAATCTTTCTCAGCAAAATGTTAAATAAATAAAGATAAAGGGAGAATCCTAAATGCTGCAAGAGAAAGGCAACAACTTACATACAAAGGAAATGCCGTAAGGCTATCAGTTGACTTCTCAGCAGAAACCTTACAGGCCAGAAGGGAGTGGCATAATATATTTAAAGTGCTGAAAGGAAAAAACCTACAGCCAAGAATACTCTACCCAGCAAGTTTATCATTCAGAATGTAAGGAAAGATAAAGAGTTTTCCAGACAAGTTAGAACTAAAGGAGTTTATCAGCAAGAAACCAGCCTTACAGGAAATGCCAAAGGGACTTATTTAAGTGGAAAAGGAAAGACCACAAATAGGAATAAGAAAATTATCAAAAGAAATAATAATAATAAAGTCACTGGTAAAGGCAAATATACAGTAAAGGTAACAGATCAACCACCTATGAAGCTAATATGAAGGCCAAAAGATAAAAGTACTAAAATTATCTATTTTTAAGATAATAGGTTAATGGATAAACCCACACAAAAAAGAGGTTAAATGTGATATCAAAAACATGAAATGTGGGAGGAGGGGAGTAAAAGAGTAGAGCTTTTAGCAAGAGGTCAAACTTCAGAGACCATCAACTTAATAAAGATTGCTATTTACATAGGTTATTATATATTAACCTTATGGTAATCACAAACCAGACACTTATAATAAATACACAAAAAATTAAGAGAAAGAAACCCAAACATAAAACTAAAGAAAGCCATCAAACCACAAGGGAAGAGAGCAAGAGAAGAAGAAAGGAATAGAGAAGAACTAATAAAACACCCAGAAAAAAAGTAACAAAATGATGATACGTACATACTCATCAATAACTACTTTAAATGTCAATGGACTAAATGCTCCAATCAAAAGACACAGTGGGGGGCTGGCCTGGTGGCATAGTGGTTAAGTTTGTACACTGCTTCTGTGGCCTGGGGTTTGCAGGTTCAAATCCTGGGGGCAGACCTATGCACCGCTCACCAAGCCATGCTGTGGCGGTGTCCCACATACAAACTAGAGGAAAATGGGCACAGATGTTAGCTCAGGGACAATCTTCCTCAGCAAAAAGAGGATGATTAGCAACAGAGGTTAACTCAGGGACAATCTTCCTCACAAAAAAATAAAAAAATACATAGGGGGCTGATTGGATTAAAAAAACAAGATTTATATATATGCTGCATACAACAGACACACTTCAGACCTAAAGACACTCACAAACTGAAAGTGAAGGGATGGAGAAAAATACTCCATACAAATGGCAATCAAAATAAAGCTGGGGTAGCAATACTTATATCGGACAAAATAGACTTTAAAACAAAAACTGTAACAAGAAGCAAAGAAGGGCATTGCATAATGATCAAGGGAACAATCCACCAAGAGAATATAACATTTGTAAATATTTATGCACCCAACATAGGAGCACCTAAATACATAAAGCAATTATTAACAGACATAAAAGGAGAAATAGACAGTAACACAATAATAGTAGGGGACTTTAGCTCTCAACTTACATTGATGGATAGGTCATCTAAACAGAAGACCAATAAAGAAATATTGGCCTTAAATGACACATTAGACCTGTGGGACTTAGTAGATATATACAACACATTCCACCCAAAAACCACAGAAAACACATTCTTTTTGAAAGCACATGGAACGTTCTCCATGATAGATCACATATTAGGCCACAAAACAAGTCTCAATAAATTTAAGACTGAAATAATACCAAGCTTCTTTTCTGACCACAATGGTATGAAACTAGAAGTAACTACAGGAAGAAAATTGGAAAAGCCACAAATACATGGAGATTAAACAAAATGTTACTGAACAACCATTGGGTCAACGAAGAAATCAAAGGAGAAATCAAAAAATACCTGGAGACAAATGAAAATGAAAATACAACATGCCAAAATTTATGGGATACAGCAAAAGCAGTTCTAAGAGGGAAGTTTATAGCAATACAGGCCTACCCTAACAAACAAGAAAAATTTCAAATAAACAAAATAACAGTGCACCTAAAGGAACTATAAAAAGAAGAACAAACAAAGCTCAAAATCAGTAGAAGGAAGGAAATAATAAAAATCAGAGCAGAAATAAATGAAATAGAGACTACAATATATATATATATATAAAAAATCAATGAAACTAAGAGCTGGTTTTTTGAAAAGATAAACAAAAGTGACAAATCTTTAGCTAGACTCACCAAGAAAAAAAGAGAGAAGGCTCAAATAAATAAACTCAGAAATGAAAGAGAAGAAATTGCCACAGGCACCTCAGAAATGTAAGAGATTATAAGAGACTACTACAAAAAGCTATACACCAACAAATTGGATAATCTAGATGAAATGGATAAATTCTTAGAATCATATAACCTTCCGAAACTGAATCAAGAAGAAATAGAGAGAATCTGAATAGACCAATCACCAGTAAAGAGACTGAAACAGTAATCAAAAATCTCCCAAAAACTAAAAGTCCAGGACCACATGGCTTCCCTGGTGAATTCCACCAAACATTCGAAGAAGACTTAATACCTAGCCTTCTCAAACTCTTCCAAAAAGTTGAAGAGGAGGGGAAGCTTCCTAACTCATTCTACAAGGCTAGCATTACCCAAATACCAAAACCAAACAAGGACAACACAAAAAAAGAAAATTACAGGCCAATATCACTGATGAACATAGATGCAAAAATCCTCAACAAAATACTAGCAAATCAAATGCAATAATGCATTTAAAAGATCATACACCATGATCAAGTGGGATTTATACCAGGGATGCTTCAACATCTGCAAATCAATCAACATGATACACCACATTAACAAAATGAAGAATAAAAATCACATGATCATCTCAATAGATGCAGAGAAAGCCTTCGACAAGATATAGCATTTATTTGTGATAAAAATTCTGAATAAAAGGGGTATACAGGCATAGTACCTCAACATAATAAAGGCCATATATGACAAACCCACAGCTGATATCACACTCAATGGAGAAAAATGGAAAGCTATCCTCCTAAGAACAGGAACCAGACAAGGATGCCCACTTTTGCCACTCTTATTTAACATAGTATTGGAAGTCCTAGCCAGAGCAGTCAAGCAAGAAAAAGAAATAAAACGGATCCAAATTGGAAAGGAAGAAGTGAAACTATCACTGTTTGCAGATGACATGATTTTATATAGAGAAAACACTAAAGAATCCACAAAAAACTTTTAGAAATAGAAAATGAATACAGTAAATTTGCAGGATACAAAATCGATATACAAAAATAAGTTGCATTTCTATACACTAACAACAAAATAGCAGAAAGAGAAATGAAGAATACAATCCCATTTACAATTGCAAAAAAAAAAAGAATAAAATACCTAGGAATAAATTTAGCCAAAGAGATAAAAGACTGAAAACTATAAAATGTTGGAAGAAATAGAAGACACAAAGAAATGGAAAGATATTCCATGCTCTTGGATTGGAAGAATTAACATAGTTAAAATATCCATACTTTCTAAAGCAATCTACAGATTCAATGCAATCTCTATCAAAGTTCCAATGACGTTTTTCACAAAAATAGAACAAAAAGTCCTAAAATTTACACAGAACAACAAAAGACCCCAAATAGCCAAAGGAATCCTGAGAAAAAAGAACAAAGCTGGAGGTATCACACTCCTTGATTTCAAAATACACTACAAAGCTATAGTAACCAAAATAGCATGGTACTGGCAGTGAAACAGACACACAGATCAATGGAACAGAATCAAGAGCCCAGAAATAAACCCACACATCTATGGACAGCTAATTTTCCACAAGGGAGCCGAGAACCTAGAATATACAATGGAGAAAGGAAAGTCTCTTCAATAAACGCTGTTGGGAAAACTGGGCAGCCACATGCAAAAGAATGAAAGTAGACCATTATCTTATACCATACACAAAAATTAACTCAAAATGGATTAAAGACTTGAATGTAAGACCTGAAAATTTCTAGAAGAAAACATAGGCAGTATGCTCTTCGACATCCGTTTAGCGGCATATTTTCAAATACTGTGTCTGACCAGGCAAGGGAAACAAGAGAAAAAAATTAACAAATGGGACTACATCAAACTAAAAAGCTTCTGCCCAGCAAAGGAAACCATCAACAAAACGAAAAGACAGCCTAACAATTGGGAGACCATTGTATCTGATAAGGGGTTAATCTCCAAAATATATAAAGAACTCATACATCTCAACAACAGAAAAACAAACAACCCAATTAAAAAATGGGTGGGGGCCGGCCCCATGGCTTGGCAGTTGGGTGCGCATGCTCCGCTACTGGCAGCCTGGGGTTCGGATCCCGGTGCTCACCAACGCACCGCTTGTCTGGCCATGCTGAGGCAGCGTCCCACATACAGCAACTAGAAGGATGTGCAACTACAACATACAACTATCTACTGGGGCTTTGGGGGGAAAAAGGGGAAAAAAGGAGGAGGATTGGCAACAGTTGTTAGCTTAGAGCTGGTCTTCCTCAGCAAAAAGAGGAGGATTGGCATGGACGTTAGCTCAGGGCTGATGTTCCTCATAAAAAAAAAAAGGGCAAAATATACGAACAGATATCTTTCCAAGGAAGACATACAGATGGCCAACAGCCACATGAAAAAGTGTTCAACATCACTAATTATTAGGGAAATGCAAATCAAAATTAAAATGAGATATCACCTTACTCCTGTTAGAATGGCTCTAATTACCAAGACATAGAGTAACAAGTGTTGGAGAGGATGTGGAGGAAAGGGAAGTCTCACACACTGCTGGTGGGAGTGCAAACTGGTGCAGCCACTATGGAAAACAGTATAGAGATTCCTCAAAAAATTAAGAATAGAACTACCATATGATTTAGGTATTTATCCAAAGAACATGAAAACATGAATGTTTTCACCCCTGTGTTCATTGCAGCATTATTCACAATAGCCAAGACTTGGAAACAACCTAAGTGCCCATCAAGGGACGAATGGATAAAGAAGATGTGGTATATACACAATAGAACACTACTCAGCTATAAGAAAAGATGAAATCTTGCCATTTGTGACAACATGGATGGACCTTCAGGGTATTATGCTAAGTGAAATAAGTCAGATGAAGAAAGTCAAATACCATATGATCCCACTCATAAATAGAAGATAAAAACAACAACAAACAAACAAACACATAGATACAGAGATTAGATTGGTAGTTACGAGGGGAAGAGCAGAGGGTGGAGAGTGAAAGGGGTGACTGGGCACATGTGTAGGGTGATGGATGGTAATTAGTCTTTGGGTGGTGAACATGATGTGGTCTACACAGAAATGGAAATATAATGATGTACATCTGAAATTTATATAATATCATAAACCAACGTTATCTCAATAAAAAAAAAATACTTGGCAACTAGCCAGAGAAATAAATAAATAAATAGGAAATAAAGAAAGAAAGAAACTGCAGGAGTACTGCCTGTTGTTAAGCAGTCGTTCTGGTTCATTCAGGAGATGCAGATCCAACTCAGGATCTGGTGAGAAACCTCTGTATCTCTGTAATAAATTCCCTTTTATATGTAAACTGGAGTTGAGTTTATATTAGTTTTATTAAACCCAAAGAGCGAGTTAAGTTGGGTTTATGGAATCCAGAAGTGAACTTCAGTTACTTGCAAGCAAATGAGCCCTAATCAAGCCAACGGTGAGGTGCCACCTAGAGAGAAGAGCAAAGACCTGAGAACCTGTGGGTTTGGATCCTGGTTCTGCCACTTGCTGGCTCTGTGCCCCTTTGTGTGCCCTCTCTGAGACTCTCTGAGTTTTACACAATACTCTCCCCACAAAAATATACTTGTTGTGGGGACTAGAAATCGTGACTATACGATACCTGGTGGCCTGCCTGGCAGATAGTAGATGCTAAAATGGGAGTTGCTATTATTATGCCTACCCTAGGAGACCCTTCTTAACACAGTTGCTTAACTCTCCGAGTACATGAGAAAATGAGAGCCTCAAGGTTGGTTGGTAGTACAAATTTGCTTTCTAGCTCCACCCACACCCCCTAAAAAGCTTTAGACTGTCCTCCTTATCCTGGCTTTACCGCATTGTCAACTGAATCCAAGAAAAGAGGAACTCCCATGCCCTGCCCCATCGCCTCCTTTAATGTCCAAGCCCCCAGGAAAGTATTCATATTCATGATGGATGTGACAGCGAGGCACCGGGTTCTAGATTTTGTCGAGTATATTTTTAACCTCTGCACCTGCTCTCCAACACTGAACTTCACAGGCACCCAAGAGCAACCAAACAAAGGATATTTAAGATGCAGCTTCTTGCTGCCTTTGTTTTTGAAGCATAATTATAATGTTGTCATCAGCGATGATTTGCAGAGGGCCAACAGTGTACGTGGTGCTGCGGAGTTCTTGCAAAGACAGCCTTTTGTCAGCATAAACAGAGGAGAGATACGCCTTGAATATTATTTTTGTTCTTTGAAATCCAACCTGCTGATTTAGGGTCTTTATACTTTTCTTCTCATTCTCCTCCACCAGCCTTAACCCCAGAAAAGCAAAGGGGGAAAGGCAGATGAACCGGGGGGCCCTGGCACCTCGAATGAGAGCTGCTCTTACAGGGGCTCAGCAGCACCTGTAAAAATGTGACTGAGCCCACCCAGGAAAAGGGGAAAATTGTCTCCTGAAAGAGAGACTTCCTCAGGGTGAATCTGAGAAGAAAGATTATACTGACACTCTCCAGGAGGGTGGTAACAATGTCAGTGGGACAAGAAATTCAGAGACGGCTGTTTAATATGACAGCACAAACACTGAAATAGGAAAAGACTTCTCTATCCAAGAAGAAGATTTCAAATTAAGACCAGCAGAACATTTCTAGGAAGCTATTCTTCTTGTGCCAGAATCTCACCCACGGAGATATACATCAACATTTTAATCTACAGGTTTCTCAAGCCCATCCAGACCGACTAAATCAGAAGTGCCTAGGGTTGGATTTCAGACATATGAATTTTTTTAAGCCCTATGACATTCTCCTATCACCTCTGGTCACACTAAGCTTTTTTTTTTTTCCCCCATGAAAACCTAGATAAAGAAAAAAATGAAGGATGAAGGCCCCTATTTGATATTCAAGAGGAAAACTTTGAATTGCAACAAGGTAAATAAGAGTTTTGAATACCTTGTATGCCACATGAAGTGCTAATCATTGCATATTGTACATCATTTGATACACACTAGTACATTCTGAGCCTTGGTTTTCTCATCCATAAAATAGGGAATGTCTACTTCTGGGGCTTTAGTAAGAATTAAATGAGATGATTGTGTAAAGTACCTTGCTTACAGAAGTTACACAACTTGCCCAGTATAACAAAGTCACGGGGAAAGCTGGAAATTATAGCCAGGTCAATCTGATGCCAAATCAACCTTAATTCCATGCTTTATTCTTTATACACTCACATTCCCACTGGAAAAATAATTCTTAAATAATGAAAAATAAAGGAAAACAAAGTCAGTCACCAGAGCAAAGACTGCTAGTTTCTCCCCTTCTTCCTTAGGAACAGAACCAATCTTAGTAGGGCTTCACAGCAGCGTCTTGGAACGTAGGGTGATCTTAAGGAAGGCAACCATGTGTTGCAACACTACAGCAGAAAGAAAACCAGAGCCATGAGTATGAGGCCCCACAACAGCTCAGGACTACTTACCTCCAGACTTCATTATGTGAGAAAGAATAAAATAGTGATTTTTAGTTTTCCATTAGCCAGAGCCAAATCTAATCTTAATTAATCAATCACTCAAGAAAAGTCTTCAACATTGTGATGATGACAATTGATAAATCACGAGGCAAATGGCCCAAGTAACATAAAAACCCCTAAGAAAGTATTCCTGAGGGCAGATGAAGAAAGATGACTGGTTGCCAACAAAGTGATTGGAAAAAATAAACAGAAAACCCTTGGGCTTTAGGACTAGAAAGAACTAAGATTCAGATCCAGCTTTAACACTGACTAGCTATGTGACATAGAACAAGTTATTTTCATCTTTCTAAGCCTCAGTTTTCTTATTTGTTGGTTTGCTTGTTTTGTCTTGCTTTGTTTTAGCTGGAATAAACTGGAATAATACCCACAAAACAGAGATGAGATGAAGCCTAAATTAAATGGGAGAACAAATGCAAAGAACCTAGCACAATGACACACGATAAATTCTAGATTCCCTGCCTGTTTTAGTGGCATAGTAAATTCGATTATTGTTCCCAATTATTTACTTCTCTTCTTGTAAGAGGACTTTAGGCAAGAAAATGACATTATCTGATTTGAATGCCAACCTGATTACCATATGGAGAATGGATTTTAAGATTTCTCCAAGTAATAGATTGTGGCTTGGACTAGAATTGTAGTGGAGGAGATAGAATTGGGAAGATCTGGGATGTATTCTGAATGGAGAGCCCACAGGGTTTATTGACTGATTAGATCAGAGAAATCAAATAATCAAGGAAAGTACTAGATAACTGGCATAAGCAACTGGTGGGTGTTGATGCCATTATCTGGGAAGAAATGAGGGAATTGGGTAGAAAATTAAGAGCTTAGTTTTAGACATAGTAATTGGGAAGCCTATAAGATAGTCAAGTGAGGATGTCAAATTGGTGGAGACACAGGTATAGGATGACATAACTGACACCTTTTGAGAGAGAAATGGGGTGCTACTAATAATTACAAGAGGATAACAAGTATAAGTCAGGACTGTCCCAGAAAGCTGCACTATTTCTTCATCCTGGATACGTGAGTCTGGAGTTTTGTGGAAAGGTCAGGACCAGCGACACAGCTGAGGGCATCATTGGCATATGGATGGTAGGTGACTGAAGAAGACGATATAGGAAGAGTATACAGAGAAAAAAGAAAGGGGAACGCAAGGTAAAGCCTTGAGCTTTCCAGTGTTGATAAGCCAGGCAGAAAATGAGAATCTGGTAAGAAAATTGAGAGGCAGTGGCCCTCACCCAGGGCAGCAGACGTTGGGAGGTGACTCAGAGGTATCTAGCCATGAGGGTAAATAATTCTGAGCATATCACTACGTCAGGCCTTTACAAAATCACAATAGAGTCACTAAAAGGTCCTTCATTTCAAAGAACGTGATCACAATGATGTTTCTGATATGTTCTGCCAAGCCATGGAGAACAGAAGAATTTTTTTTTAATGAAAGAAATAGCCAGTAGATTGAAGATTTACCAGGAAATGCACATCAGTGCTATGTTTATACTCTAGCACAACCTAGTGGCAGTGTGTTTAACATGCAGGTCTAGACTAGGATGGAGTGGATGCCAACTGTTAAAATTCCATCTTTACAGTCTCAATTCACCTCTGTGACCCCACGGTGCTCATCTGGATGATGGGATTGGCAGTAAGATGGATGTCACAACACCACTTAGAGAATGGCTTAAGCATCCTTCAAGAAAGATATTTTCAAGAAAACAAAACTAGCCTCACTGTGTCACTTTGAGATGGCAGTAGCTATTCTTCAGTAGCTCAGGTCTTCCTCATTCCCCTCATTCTATATGTCAGGCAGGTGTTTACCCATAATCCTGTGGTGAACGGTGGGCAAAAAAGCAGCAGCAATTTTTCCTACACTGTTCACATTAGACAGTGTCACGGAGTTCAATAAAAGAGCCAAATTCATTGAAAGCTCAGGCCACTCTAACTGTGGCTCCCATCAGAACTAGGGTCCAAGAGAATCAGAAAAGGACTCATTGGAGGACCTCAGCATCGGCATGCATAGGTGACAGAATAAACTGGCATGCACTTAAAACAGTTCTGAAGTGGGCAAGCAAGATATGAGTTATCATTTGCACCAAGTTCAGTTAGCACATTATCTTACTGGCCATATTCCAATATGTGGAATCCCTAAGCCAGCAAGTTCTGCAGCTTCAGCAAGATTCATATGCATGATGCTGACTGCTACATCAGTGAAAAGAAAAGACGCTTTCTGGAACTTCTCAGGTTTCTCTTTGTTTTTAGAGGTCAAGCTCATGGAAAGGAACTCTCATCATGGAAATAAGATATCTACACCACATTGGGATCAAGTCAACATTTGGGCCATAAGGAACTAAGTTCCTATGGCTTTTCACAAAAGCAGGGCCCCAGGAATCCCACTGGATCATCAACAGAGAGTGTCTCCTGCAGACTGGGCACACACAAGCAGACTGGGGTAGAAGACTGAGGCCACTTCCCACAGGTTCAATTGGAAATGGCACCTCTGAGCTCTTTTCTTCTGGACCCCTGCCAAGGCAGAGTGTGAACTAACTCCCCACTCCCTCAAGTTCAAGGCCAAAGAGACAGAACCACTGTCGAACAACCAGTTTCAGATTTCAAATATAACATCATCATAATATTTCCAATGGAAAAATGGCGTACATGTTATATATAAAGAGTCTCTTAATTAGATTGTTCAGCAAGACTAGAAACAGTATTGGATTCCCATTTCGGCCAAGTTTGTAAATAATTTCAATTTGTCAAGGCTCAGTTATTAGCAAATATAGTCCTTGACATATCAGTGGTAACTCACACATTTTATTTCAAATGTAGTTAATGACTTATGTGTAGAATGCTCTTAATTGTTTTTTAGCGCTACAATAATTCTCAGCATTTTCAAAGAACCAGCGTAACACAGAGCACCTTATAAACAAATGTTATCAGTCTTTCCTTCTGGGCACGGAGAATGAGAAGCACTATACGGTTGGATCATTTTCCTAAGACTACCTACCAAGTCTGAAGAAGGACCAGGAAGCTCAAAATCTGCTAGAATTAAAATGGCACTATTGGGAAGTGGCATTATCCATTTATTCACCCCACATTAGAAAGCACCTATTATAGACAAGCCACTGTGTTAGATGTGGCAGAACATTAAAAGGTGAAGAAGAAACTTTCCTTGCCTTTTAGGAGCTTAAAACCTAGGATAGGGCAGGTTTTATGCCGCATCTATTATCAGTTTGATAATATAACATATAATATAAACCACATAATATAAATAATATAAACTATACTATATCTATTTAATATAGATACTCAAATATCTAGACTATAAGGCAGCCTTTGGTTGCCCTTCTAAAAGAGATATAAGGTATGATGCAGCCATGAACAGAAATTGAGAAATCTGAGTGGCAACTGTGAGGCGAGAACTGGGAGTTGAGGCAAGAAGCCTAAGTTCTGCCCCGGCCCCATTGCTGAGGGATTCATCACTTGCTAAAGGGACACCATTTCCTCCTTTGAGACTGTCTCTTCATTTTCCCAATGGGAGGCATGTTTTTAAAGTGTGAGAACAAAAGACCATGTTTTATAAGTCTGATCCTGGTATCTTAGGGGAGAGTTTCCTAAAGTAAAAGATTCTCTTGCCCGAAAGAAATAAACTGGCAATTTACAAAAGCTGAAATGCAAATGGCTAATAGTCTTATTTAAAAAAAATGCTCAATCACATTAGTAATCAAAGAAATGCAAATTAAAACAAATTATCATATTTCCCCTCTCAAATGGGCAAAGATTTAAAAGCATGATAAAATCTAGCCCTGGTGAGGGTGAGAGGAAATGAGCATTCTTCTACAGTGCTGAAGAGAGCTTAAATTGCCACAACTGTTCTGGATGGGCAATTTAGAAATACTTAATCAAAAGCCTTTAAAATGTACAGACCCTTTAACCCAACAATTTTAATGCAATTATTCCCAAGTGATGGAGACAAACGTCTATTTGCAAGGATCCTCATCACTTCATCACTGTTGCTAATCAAAAACTGAAAACTCTCTAAATGTCTAACATTAAAAAAATGGCCATAGTACAATGGAATAATATTCAATCATCTATAATGATGTTGTTGTAGGACATTTTTATTAATGCAAAAAGATATTCATGTTACATTAAGTGTACAAAATACATGTTATAGTATGTCTGGTTTTTTGTTTAAACGTGCATATATATGGATCAATGCATAGAACCAGATCTGGAATGATATAAACACCCATACATTGTTCTCACCTTTCCATCCATGGGCGGTGTCTATTTGCCTACCACAATTCAATGCATGCCTTTTGCTCTTCTACAAGTCCTTTCTCCTACCTGATCTCCTGGGAAACGTCTACTGAGTCTTCAAAATGTACCTTGTTAAAAACAAGTCAACAGGTCCAAAATGGAGTCACTTATTCTAAGTCCCACATCACCAAACCGAGACTTAATTACAATTTCGGCTATCCCAGAAATGGAATCCTAAACCAGTCAATCAGGAATCGCCTGATCAGCACCGGTTAGGTAATCTGCCTGCTAGACCCCTGCCATCCCCTAAAGGAAAGTGACTCTGCAATAACCAACCCACTTTTTGCCTAGTATAACTTCCTTTTTCCTGCTCCCTTCTGCCTATAAAACTCTTTCATTTTGTACAGCTCCTCAGAGCTCATTTCTATCTGCTAGATTGGATGCTGCCCAATTCGAATCAATTTTTGCTCAAGTAAACTCTTAACATTTTTAATATGCCTCAGTTTATCTTTTAACAGTTCTGGTGTCAGAAAAGAGAACTGAAGAAGATCCCCAAAGGTCCTCAGGGGCAATGGAGCAACCAGGTGAAGGTACCCAGGGAGCCCCTTGAGCTCGCTGCTTTCTCGCTGCCTCTGGAGGTCGTGGCTAAGTCCCTCTCAGATCCTAGCTCTGCAGCTTTTGCATTATGAGCTTTCAGACTTTATTTGAGCATTTCTTTTTCTGAACTGGGCCTGGAAACTGGCCAGAGTTGGATTGTTTCCGACTTGAAAACCGGACTGAGTCCGGGGTTGGATGTGTCCAGGGTTGGACTGGGTCTGACTTAAGTTGGACTGGGGCCAGCTTGAAGCCTCAGGTGAGTTAAATTTTGTCTTAAGGTTGAAGAAGCAGGTTAACCTTACCAAAGATAACCCTGAGTTACAATGGCCACAGTGGAGAACTTTTAACCCAGATAAGTTTATCCATTTGTGAGGTGCCCTAGAGAAAACAGGGTCTCAGCCGAGCTCTCACCATGAAGAGTAGAGGGAAAATTATTTTTCCTCCTCTACAGTTTCTGGTGATGAGGTTGAGACCCACCGGGACACCCCGCTCACTCTGACCCGCAGATGGCGTCCTGAGAAAACTGGGAGAAGCAAGCAAAGAATGAGAATTCTTACCAAAGTCAGCTATCTGCCATGCCTGGTTGAGAGAGGAATGTCAAATTTCATATTGACACCTCCTTTCCAAATTCAGATTGGCAGACAAAAACATTTGTAAGAATTGGATCTTTGAATTGTGGCTTGTGAATTTGCTTTTGAGTACCCATTGGTTGTTGATTCTTTCTCTCCCGGGGATGGCTATTACTTTCTTGTTAATCTCACTTTGTGTCCTAACAACTTGGCTTGGCAACCCAAAAATTTGGCTGGACAGAAATGTGTGTTGCACCCCATTTTCAGCTAGGGTCTTACCAACCTCTACCAGCTCTCAAGGGAATTATCTAAGTCTCTCTTTCTTTTGGTTATCTTTGGGAGTGGCTCTGGATCTTAAAGGTAGTATATTTGGCACCTTTTTGGGGGATGCCTCTTGCATCCATGCCATTGTTCAATCCTGCCAATACTGCCAGGAACATTCACTGTTTGAACTGGCTGAAGAGAGAAGTCAAGATGGCGGCGTAGGCAGACTCTGAACTCACCTCCTCCCGTGGACACAGCCAATTTACAACAACTCATGGAAAAATTACTGCTGAGAGAGAACTCAAAACTGGATAAGAGGACCTCCTGCAACAAAGGACAAACCTAACCGTGGTGGAAGAGGCAGAAAATCCCTTCTGGAGAAAAAAAACGCCGCCTTCACCAGCCGCCAGCTTCACGGCCACCCAGGAGCAGCCCAAAGGTCCACAGCCCTCCCTGGAGGAGCGGGGTCCTGAGCCGGGGAGCGCCCCCACTGTAGGCACTATGTGGACCCAGCACAATCGAGACAGGTGGCATAATACCTGACTTTGCCTGCTACTAAAACTTAGGGGGGTACCCCCAGAGAAGCTGGTTCACAAAGAAATTAAAACCGGCTCTTACAGGGCCCATGCACAAATTCACCCGTTTCAGAAAGCAACCTGAAATCACCAGAAAGGAAGGTGCACAGTGCTTTGGTGAAAAGAGACTCACCTGATAGGCTCTGAGTGCATCTCGGTGAGGGGTGAGACCTCTCCAGGGACTGGGACATTGGCGGCAGCCATTGTTGTGGCCTGGTGTGGGTGTGCTGACACAGACGCTGGCAGATGTCATTGGAATCCTCCCTGGGGCCTGCTAGCCCAGGGGCTGCCCCACCCACTGATTTAATCCAGCTCAGCCAGGGCAGGGAGCCCACCCTAAGGACTGGCCCCACCCAACAACAAACCCTCGGGCAACCTGTGGGCCTGCTAAGTGAGCTGCCTGGATTCTCCACAGCTTGGCAAGTGGTTCCACCTCTGTTGGGCAGGGCGTTTGTAAGGAGCAGGTGGAGAGTGTGGGGCAGTGGTGGAGTGTGTAGGGCTCCTGTCATGGAGAGACTGGGTCCACTTCAGGAGGTCGGGGCACGCACATGGGGCAGGACTGTGTTGACTGTGTGTGTGGACCTGTGGGCGGCGGGGCTTGTCAGCAGCAGAAGACTTGTGCTTCTCAAAGACCCACATAGGGGGTTTTCCCCACCTTCCAAAGCCTGAAACAATTGGGTGCTCCCGTGCCTGAGGCCAGCCCCACCCAGCTGCAATCCTCAGAGAGCTGACAGGAGACCTAAAGCCTGGAGGCTTATAGCAATTGTAAGCCCCTGAGCCTAACAACCTGCCATGGTTGGGGCCTACTCACTTAAAAGAAATACTGCAACACAAATGTGATATTAGAACTTGCGGCCAACTGTGCTGGGGCTCCCCACACCCGGTAAAGAGACTGAAGGGCCCACAACAACTACAAGCAGCTGAGCATTACAACAGCTGGCCAGGAGCATAACTCAGCCTCCCTGGGCACCTACAGGGAGAGCAAACACGCCACAACAGAAGGACACACGTAGCCCACATAGGGGTCACTCCTGGAACATTGAGAACTGAGGAAAGCACACTGCAGACCTCCTAAGGCATCACTTATAAAAGGTCACCTATCCAAGTGCAGGAGACATAGCTGACCTACCTAATAGATAGACACAAGCACAGGGAAAGAGGCAAAATGAGGAGGCAAAGGAATACATTCCAAGTAAGGGAAGAGGACAAAACCCCAGAAAAGGAACTAAGTGAAACAGAAATGAGCAACCTACCTGACAGAGCATTCAAACAAAGAGTGTTAAGGATGCTCACTGATCTGGGGAGAAGAATAGATGAACTCAGTGAGAATGTCAACAAAAAAATGGAAGATATAAAAAAGAACCAATCAGAAATGAAGAATACAATACTGGAAATGAAAAACTCACTAGAGGGACTCAAAAGCAGAGTAGAGGATACAGAAGAACGGATCTGTGAGCTGGACGAAAGACTAGAAGAAATCACCCAAGCTGAACGGGTAAAAGAAAAAAGAATTAAAAAGAGTGAGGACAGTCTAAGGGACCTCAGGGACAACATCAAGCACACTAACATCCGTGTTATAGGTGTCCCAGAAGGAGAAGAGTGAGACAAAGGGGCAGAGAATCTAGTTGAAGAAATAATAGATGAAAACTTCCCTAACCTAAGGAAGGAAACAGACATCCAGGTACAGGAAGCACAGAGAGCACCAAATAAGATAAACCCAAAGAGGCCCACACCAAGACACATCATAATCAAAATGTCCAGAATTAAAGATAAAAAGAGAATCCTAAAAGCCGCAAGAGAAAGACAAGTTACATACAAAGGAAACCCCACAAGGCTGACTTCTCAGGGAACTGGCTGAAACCTGACAAGATATTCAAAAGGATTTTTTTTAAGTAACTCTATTGTCATAAGTTGTCAAAATTAGAAACTGATATTCAGAGCTGGACAGAAATTTTTTTTAGGCCTTCTGTCCTAAGCTAAAATGAAACTATGTACCCACAGGGGAAAAAAAAATCTGAAACTTTTGTGGAAAAATTTACTAAAACATTCTAAAGACATACAGTTCTAAATCGAGAACATAGGAATCTTTTGATTTCCATCTGAGTTGAAAATCTTCTCCCTGATATATAAAAGCAAATTGAAGAAAATGTAGTTGGCTGGTGTGGATCAGCTTCTTGATATCATTCAAGTTGCAACTCAGTTCTTTGTGGAATTTCTACTTGTCTTACAAATCAAGTTTTTACAAGAACAGAAATGCAGTTCTAGAAACAATTCAAAGCCCACCTATCCTTTTCACTGATCCCAAAACCTCCCCTATTCATCTTGAAAGCTTTGCAGATATTGTCAAAGATCTGGACTTAGGGAATAAAAGTCCTTCTTGATGGAACTTGCCTTCTTTCTCAGAGCCTTTTGAGATGCAAGTATTCCACCTGGTCTTCTCTAGGAACTGAGGTAATTCTTATCAGAGGAAAAAAAAAAGGAAAAGCTATTTTGAAAACTAAGCCCATGAAAAATCTTAAAAGTGTCTTTCACAAATATTAGTAAAAAGATTTACCCATCTGAGCAGGTAACCTTTACTTATTCCATCTGCGAGAAACACAATGTGGATCTAACAGTTCTTTTACAAATTAGTGAGTTTGGATTATTGTACCTGTCTCATGGCTAAAATTTTAAAGTGAAAGCTTTAAGATCTCTGTTCATGTCTGTCTGTATGTATATGTATGTCTATGTAGGTATGTTACAGATGTGTGATTTTTTTCGACCTCCAGATGGTATTGCCAAAATTAATTTGTAAAACACTCTATTTAATTGGCTTAAAGTCAAAGAAGCATTCTATAAATCAAGTATAGTCAGAAATATAAAAACTAACCCAAACGTTTTTCAAGTTCATGTGATCTAGGATAATCTTCAGTAAATAAAAGCTAGTTTAAGTTTGTTGGTTTAATTAAGATAGGCATGTCTTAAGAGTTATCAGCATTAAATACAATACTTTTATTCTACCTAGGCTAACTAAAAGTCAAAGAAGCTCATGTTTTCTCTGTTACAGAATTTGTCAGCAAGAAAGATAAGATGATGATTAGCTGTCTAATGTCATGAAATTTTCATGAATAATCTAAACATAATCGTTAAGAACAAATAAATTAAATAAGTGTAAGTAAGATGAAAGTTTATAAATGAACTTTTCAACAATAATTACACTTTATGGTATGTCTACTTAAAAGTAGTTTCCAAAACATTTTTGGTAACTTGAAACCTTAAAGTTATACTTAGATAAGTTAAACAACGGATATTTATTGACTATCTAGATCATTTCCAAATAAGATAAAATACTGATACATTAATTACTGAACATAGGTTCATCTACTTTGGGCTTCCTTGTACAGAGGAATTAAAGATATTTGGGTCTATTAGTAAACATGTTTTGTGCCACACTGAAAAATTCACTATGAAGAGGAATATTCTTCTAGAAATTATGAAGTACATTTATGAATTTGCCAATCCACAGAATGCTAGTATAATAGACAGTCCACAATTGCTTACTTCTCAGTTTTCACAAGGAACAAAGGGTTCTAAGGGTTAAGAATTCTAATCAATATAAGTAATTAAAACTACTTAGAAATAATAAGGGTGAAAGGAAACCACTGTGTACAAAAAGTAGGTAAGGAAAGTAAAATGACTAGTGGTTCCAGACTGAGAAAAAGAAAAGAAACACAGGACAAAAACTGAATGGATATAAAAAAATTGTAGAAGGTTTGTGGAAAAGGAATTTTGGGAAAGGAATTTTATTTGTGATCAAGCTGGCTAATATTGGAATGGATTTAAGTTTTTAAAAAATGAATGTTAATACCAAAAGTACATTCAAAGTATATATTGCCCAGGCAAGACAAGTCACCACCCACCATTCTCCCACACCCACTCCATCCATTCAAAGGAGAGGACTGAAAGGTCAAAAGGTAAAGAGAGAAGGCACTGGAACCCTCCCAAACTTACAGTCTGACCTGGCTCCTAGGTACCCTCGAAAATAAGACCTGCTCAGAACCAGCCAGGGAACTGGCCCAAGCCCTGCTGCCTCCAAGACAATTCTCCTCCTGCCCTGATGACTTCAAAAGAGGAATGCCTGGGTAAGTCCTTCAGACAGCTCAGTTCACTCCTTACCTCTCGCTCCCAGAAAAATAAAAGATAGACCTGTCACAGCCAGTAATTGCAGCAATACACAGTGTGCAGAGTTTTCACGGCTCTGTTGTTCCGGGGAAACTCCGAGTTTGTTTGCTAAGCAAAGCTCTGCTGGAGGAGAGAGAGAGGGAGTGATGATCCTTAATACAAGAACTATTTCTTCTTGTTCCTCGCCCTCCACACTGACCCTGCTAGGCTTGATCAGAAATAGTCCTCAGAGTCACCCATTGCTATGGGTACCAGGAAGTTTACACGTCACCATGTTCAAACTCGTCACTTTGAAAATGGGAAAGCATGGTCCATAAAAAATGAAATGATTTACCCAAGGTCACACAAGAAGTTCCTGAGCAAATTGGTGGCCCTAGTCTACTAATTCTCTTCTCGGAGCTACTTATTATTATCATAGGTAGATTGACCATGAATCTTATGGAGCTTAAGCTCCAGCATCCCTCACTTCTATGGGATTCTTTCAAGATGTGAGAGGGGTCCTAGCTATGTGTTTACACGGTCGTATGTTTTTGTATAATTTGCAGAAGGAACATATTTTAATCACATTTAAAACCCTTCTTTCCTCTCTGACTGCCTTCCTTTGCCCACATGTTGAATGACATTGGAGTTGAGTTGAGGACCTAGTTAGCCCGAATTTAGCCAGATTTATTTCTATGATTTACAGTAACTCTTGTGCAGAGTTAAGTTAGCAATGGCTTCCAGGAGTGTTCCTACCTATGCAGACTAACCAGCACCATAGTGTGAAGGTCCCATCATGATGGGAACTGTTTCCTGCAGCATCCAGCACTGGATGTGGGTAATGGAGGAGAAACAAGGCATGCAATGTACAGAGCCAGAATTTGGTCTACAGAATGTTGTTTCAAAATTTACAGCTCTGGGCCGGCCCCGTGGCTTAGCGGTTAAGTGCGCGCGCTCAGCTACTGGCAGCCCGGGTTTGGATCCCGGGCGCGCCCGGACGCACCGCTTCTCTGGCCATGCTGAGGCTGCGTCCCACATACAGCAACTAGAAGGATGTGCAACTATGACATATCTACTGGGGCTTTGGAGGAAAAAAAGGAGGAGGATTGGCAATAGATGTTAGCACAGAGCCGGTCTTCCTCAGCAAAAAGAGAAGGATTAGCACGGATGTTAGCTCAGGGCTGATCTTCCTCACACACACACAAAAAAATGCAGCTCTTCTTCTAAAAGAAACTTGACAGAGGTTTTTTCAAATGTGACCATAATCCTAAAAGTTTACCTGATGTGCCCCAAAAACAAGTTGTGAAGCTGAAAGAAAACTTTTCTTTAATTATCAATAATAAAAAATAAATTTTGATCAACCATGCCGGAGAAGAGGTTGAATTATCCTTATTCTCTATAGAAAATGAGATTATAAAAAGCCATGTGAATAAAGCAATCAAAGCATATTCAGCCAAAAAAGTTATAAGAAAAGGATATAAAGAAATGCCAGGAAGTCAATTTAAAAATATATGATTTTTCTGGATTATGTGATGCTTGTGGTATTTGTCAGCTTTTTAAAAATCATTACTTTGTAAAGGTTTCTTATTCTAAATAAATATTCCCATTCATATTTAATTTTGTGTTTATAATTGTCTATTCTTTTTCTTAAAGAGGTTTCTCAAAGTTGTATAAACTTCAGGCCCTATGAAACCTGGGTCCACCCCGATTATCATTATTACAATATTTTATATTAATAACAACATTTAACGTGTACCTATGTAGTACAGCAAGGAGCTGTCATGGATATATTATCCCTTTCCACTTTATTTCCTCCTCATTTTATTTCATCATATATGTGATATATTAATATATATATCAAAAACATTTTGAAATTTTTCATCCCCTTTTAAACAGAAGACACTCAAAATCATTTCATCTTTCTTGGTAAGGATACATGCTCATTATTATGAAAATTGATTATTACTATGGTCAATGTGTAAACTTAAGTCTCTGCTCAGGCAGAGAGTTGCCACTTCTTGCTTTTGTCAAAGAAGTTCTCTTCAGTGTCTTCCCCTTTAATCTTTAATCTACTGGTCCCAGTGAGATCATTGGCTTGAAAATTAGATCAAAAGCCTTGTTTAATTGCATGTAAAATAAGAGTAAGGCAGCTCTGATATGGCAGCATGGGGCTCTCCTAACACTGTATACGGATTTTGTAGCATGGCATCCGTTTGGGCTCTTCCCGTGCATTAATTGGTTGTGTCTTGGTTCTCTATTATGTTTCAAGAGAGCTGATCTTCCCAGAGAACTGAGTTATAAAAAGTGAGGTGTTACTCTACAAGTCACTGGAATTGGAACCAGTAAGGATGCATGAGGCTCTGAGAAACTCTGAGAGGGTAAAACAGCAGCCAGTCCATTCCTAGGGATTCTTGTTTTCTAACCCATGGAGGAGTCTTGAACCAAGTATTTGCCATCCTCTTTCTTCCCATTTCTCCCCTCTCTGCCTCCTGCCAATGACAGAAGAGGAGAGAATGCTGGTTAGACGTGACTGATAAAGCAATGGTGGTAAGCCATCATCCTGTCCCCACTGAGGAATTCTAGAGCGTGGCTTGCACTCTGATGCAAAATGCTCCCAAGAAAGCACTGCTGAGAGGCTCACCATCTTGGTAGGATGGGGAGACATGGCATTGTGTCAGCTGCAGTGGGAATGAGGCAGGTGAATATTCACCATTCATCCAGTGTGTGCCAGGACTGCACTAGCACATCCACAAACGCTGTCTCCTTTCATCTTCACGACAGGTACATATCATTTTCTACATTTTATAGATGAGGAAACTGAGGTTTAAAGAAACTAGGTAACTCACCCAAGAGCACATAGTTTGTATGTGGTAGAACTAGGATTGAAATTCAGCTCTCTCTGGAGCTAAACCCAATGTCTGGTCACTACAGATCAAAATTAAGCTCCTCGGTCTTTAACCATGCTGCAGAAGAAATAAGAAAGGGATAGAAATCATGGAGGCCCACAGTTGTTTATAAGATTCTCCTATTTCACCTGGTCCTGTGGTCTCCTATGCACTCGTAAACTGCAGAGCACACGTCCATCTTCATTTTTTGGCATGCCTGGATCTTGGTGTGCACATGTCACTTGCTGAATGATTTTGGGCCCTGAATGCTTCCCACAGCGTGTTCTGTTTTTAATCAACTCTAATTGGTCTCCTTCTCTCCTTTGTGAATTATAACACTCTTTGCCTCCAGGCATGTGTCATTCACATAGTTCAACAATTGCTCTAGCCTCAGGAATACATCAAAGCAAACGGCATTGATCACTGCCAATTGGTTCTCAGGGCTCAACAGCACACTGCCAGCAGGGAGTGAGGAAAAGACAGCTCTGGAGAGAAAATGTTTGTCCTGGGATCCACTAGCCTGATTCTTCTATGAGCAACTCCAAGAATTAGCAAGTACAGCATCACTATCTTTCTCAGAGAAAGTATTATTTGGACAAAATTACACCATGCTATCTGGTATTGTGCCATCTTAAATTTCAGCCTAGACTAGTAAAATAAATAATAGGCTAATTGAACAGAGCAGGGCTCTACCGTTGGCTCTACTGACATTTTGGGCTGGGTAGTTCTTTATTGGGGGAAGGGGCGGGATTCTGTGTATTGTAGGACATTTGGCATTTAGCAGCATTAAGATGCTAAGCATTATAAGATGTTTAGCTAGCAGTATCCGCCACAGTTGTGACAACCAAAATTGTCTCCAGACATCGCCAAATGTCCCCTTGGGGGCAAAACTTTCCCTGGTTGACAACCATTGGAATCGAGTGAAAAGACATGTATTATCTCAAAATCAAATGGAGGTTTCCTAGCTTTGATTAGAGCTCAAGGTAGGTCCAAAGATCTTCTGTCTCATATCATCCTTCTATCTTCATGCACCCCCAGCATAACATGCGTAAAATTGCTTTGACCTTGGGTACCTGGGGTGCATCTGAATGCATTTAAGTCCTGAGTAATGAGGAATTTACCTTTCCTGAAAACAATTCTGTGAACCAAATCTCACAAAGACCAAGTACACATAATGTCAGCACCACATCACCGAATATTAAACCATCCTGTTCTCTCTGTACATCCGAGCATTTAACAAATACAACAGAACATTAGGTTACAATACACCAGAGAAGTTACTCAGACATCAGAATGAACACACATTTATTTGCACATTATTGTTCATATGAATTGTGTCCCTCTGCCATTTTCAGAATTAAATAACAGCATGGGGAGCAAGACATTTGGAGGCAAAGAGAAAAGTGATTCTCAGATGAGATTTGAAGAGATGGAGGGCTGAGTTGGCAGGTCACTCTGTAAACACTAGCTTAACCTCACATACTCTATGTGATTTGTAAGTCACACCAAATAAAACTGTATATATAAAACTAACTCACTTTCACAAACTTGTTGCGTTGGCCCCAAGGACTAACTGTATCAAGAAGACATAGCAAGAGCCATAAAAAGAACTGAGATTGGGTTGGTCTATAAGAAAATAAGAGACACTAGTTTGTTCAATGGCACCTGAGCTCTAAAACTTGAGGGATCGATTCATTACACAGAGGCATTTGTCTTCAAAGACTGTCGGGCCCGACCCTGTGAAAGGCAGAGCATGGGGCCTGGAACATGGGACGTGCTCGACAAATGTCTCTCCCTTCTCCTTCTCTCTCTTCCCCCTTCTCCTCTTGCACCTCCTCCTCATTCTCCTCACCTTCTTCCTCTACTGTTAAGGTGATAATTGTCATTATCATCATTATTTCCATATTGACTTAAATTGCATTTATGATAGATGCAAAGAGGCCTCATAGCCTCAATTCCTCAGGAATATGCAGATTGTAGATCTAACTGAATGAGGGGTGGTGGCCCCACTAGGGTAAGTGCCTTTGCTAGCCTCAAGGAAGGTAATTTTCCTAATTTACTTGTGAAAGTAAATTGGTACTGACGTAGAATTCCAGTCATCCTCTGGTTGGCTAGTTTGGAGGAATTCAATAGGAGATGCCAAATCCTAATGCTGGAAAATTAAAGGATGCCAGGACTGAGATAAAGCATCTGTTACCATAGCTTAGTAAAGAATCAGGAGCAGTAACCCTAATAAAGCTTAGAATACAGCTGAAATTCTAGAGACGACTCAAAGCTCTACTACTGATTGTGAACAACCTGTGCAGAGGTGATAGAAATCTGAAAGCAGGCCACCAGGTTTGGGCAGCTCAATGTAGGGTCTGATATCTTCCAGAAAGATCAGGGGAAAGAGAATTTTCTAGGGCCCTCTTTTTAATGCCTAAATGTCCCAGGATAAATTGGCTAACCCCTGGTCAGCAGGGAAAAGGCATCTGAACAAGAAACTGCTGGTCTCAGGATGAGAGGTTCAGAGAGCATGCTACTTGGGATCAGCCACTCCTGAGGGAGGGAAACTAGGACAAAGGATAGAGCTGAACTAGGCTGATCATGGAAGGAGCGTCTCCGTTCTAGGAGAGGCTCCTTCTTCCAGGGTTACTGGAAGAACTGAAGCACTGGATTCTCGTTGCTAGTCAGCACGGCTACGTTTCAGATACGGTGTGCCCGTAATATTAGGAACCCTATCCAACGAACCCTATCCAATAAATTTAATTCCTCAAGCTTCTGGCTGGTACTCAATCTAATAGATGTGTGACCTAAAAAAAATTATAACTCATACCTATCCTTTCCCCAACGCTCTTCTCACATAAGGAGAGGATCATGTGATAATATAATTTTACCCAGAAGGCTACCTAATCCAGTATTTCCTTGAAAGGTCAGAAATCTACTGAGACTATATGATCTGGATTTAGGTGCCACAGGAGACATAGCATTAAATATCACTGAATCACATAGAGGAAAATGTTTATTCTCAGTAAAGTGTTTATTCTTCTTTTGGGAAATGCCTGTTGAAGCCTTAGCTATTAGTATATTTCCAATTCCTCTCCAATAGTTGCTAATCTTTAGAAAACAGAGAGTAGGCCTCAGGCTCAGAGACTCCACAGATAACAGTATCTAGCTGAACTTTACTAGCATTTCATTATTTTACAAATCATGAAAGTGGCATGCAAATAACTAAAGTCAAGGAAAAACTGATCTCAATCATACTCTTTATTGTAAGATGAGGAAACTGTGACCCAAAGTGTTATATGGCTTGCCCAAGATCACATAGTCAGTTAGTAGCAAGGCCAGGATTAGAACCCAGCTCTCTGGACACCCAGTTTTATCAGTTATAGCGTAGAGTGGATGCTGCAGTGTGCCTCCTAGGTCTCCCCTTCAGGACTGAGGAACTCATGCTCCCCAGCCAGAGGGAATATTAGTGACTGACAGCTCTCCCCAATGTCCCTCTCTGGGAATTGCTGTCAGGTGAAGAGAGTCTCTAAGGTCACGTCCCACATCTGGGAGCATCCTGTGTCCAATGACTGGTCAATGGAGGAGGTATAAAGGCTCACACCCTCTGCTGAAGAACAAGACAATTGCTAAAGGACCATCCAAGTTCCAGAGCGCCCTGTGGGATCCGCGCGAGCCTTTGTTGTGACTACATTGCAGTTCAGCTCCCTCTGTCCAATCCTGGTCCCTTCATTCCCCCATCTGCGGACCCAGGCATGCACCAATAAACTTCCTGGATGCAAATCTTTGTCTCAAAATCTGTTTTCCAAGGAACCTATAAAACATCATTTTTCTTCTCTATTTTTAAGGAAAACATGGAAGTACTTATCAGAATACCATATCATTAAAAAGAACAGGGCAAAAGCAAGTAAATATAACATTTTAATTATTTGTGACCAGATTAGAATTTTATAACTCATTGCCAAAGGCTGCTATAAAACTTAAAATAGCGAGAAACCAGATGGAGTAAAATCATAGGTTTGAGGGCATTTTCTGGTCAAAAATGAATCATCGGATCACAAATAAGAGCTTAATCTGCAACTGTAGTGTCAGTTGTAGGTTAAGCTCTAAATTTTGAAGTGACAACTGCAAATACAGAGATTTAGATATTTGAATGTATATTCACATCAGACAGTAATTTTCTAATATTTTTTAAAGAGTATACTATTTTAAAAGAACTTTGGACATGATTCCAAAAATATAAAATGAAATAGAATGTAATAGGAAAGATTCCTCTGCTATAAATTCAACAACCACTTAATAAAGTCCTGCCAGATGTTTCAGGGATCAGAGACTTGAGTAAGACACTGTCTGTATTATCAAGGATTGATAGTTTATTGAAGGGTTGGGACTCGATCATTATCTTTTTAAATATTGTTGCTGCCTCATTCTCTCCTGTCCTTCCAGGATTCCAATTAAATGTATGTTAGACCTTCTCACTCTATCATCTATGTCTCTTACCTGCCCTTCTGCATGTTCAATCCTTTTGACCTTCTGTGCTTCATTCTGGATAGTTTCTTATGACCTGATTTTCAATTCTTTCATTAGCCAAATCTAACCTGCAATTAAATCTATTCATTGAGTTCTTAATTTTGGTTATTTTGTTTTTCAGTTCAAGAATTTCTATTCGGTTCCTTTCCAAACCTGCTATATCACATTTTATAGATTATAGGTCACTGCTAAAATTTTAAAACTTAACTTTAATCTCTTTGAACATAGTAACAAAAGCTCTCTTACATTCTGTGTCTGGTAATTCCAGTTTCTAGAGCGCTGGTGGATCTAATTCTGTCATCTGTTATTTCTGCTGGTGTGTACTTACATTGACTCCCTTACACCTGGTGTTCAAATTATTTGTAGAATTAGTGTAAGGCCTAGTATGATATTTTCTTCCACTAATGAGGATTTTAATTTGCTACTCCCAGGCCATCTAGGAGCTCTAGGAATCTGAGACCACCTGTTCAAGTCTTAAGATTTTCTGGGCCACCAAGATAAGTTGAAGAATGGCTCAATGTGAAGATTGTTATGTATGGCTCACTTTGACTTCTAGGAAGCACACTTCAGGTCTCAGCTCAAAGGCAGGGAGTAGTTTGCAGGGTCCCCATTCTTGGCAAGTCCTATACTCCGACTCTTGAACTTCTACATGTGGAGACCACAGAATACACAACTCTATCTTTCCAGCCACACATTTCAAAACAGTAAATGCCTCTGAGGCAGAAGTACCAGAGCTTTGCTCATCCCTCTGGGTTTCTCACCTCTCCTGACTTTAGTCCATTAAATGTTCATTATCTCATTAGAACATTGATGCTTTTTAGAAAAAGTATTTATATTTTATCCATATTTTTTAATTGTCTCCAGTGCAAGAGTTGGTCTGAATCATCTAATCTATCTGTTACTCAGGAGCAGAAGTTCATGGAAGGTTGGAGATTGTTTGAGAGTCCCCTTCTTCCAAAAATACACTAGACATGTTGTTACCTCTTCATTTATAATAATGTTATAATTATTTGTTCATATGTCAACCCAAGCAATCACATGGCATAGATTCTTATTCAAACTGTAGGCAAATCTTCTGAGATTTAAACGCTTGATTTAAGTACCTATGTATGCTTATCTAGGGAGAGGGTCTGCAACTTGCAGGAGATTCTTAAACGTATATCTGGCTCCTCTTCATACAGTGAGATCTGGGAGGGCAAGGGCCATATTATATTTATTTTGGGGTTGCCAATGCCCAATAAAATTTTGTTGAATAGATAAATAACAACTATGTTTATAACAAAGCAAAGCATAGATGATTTAAGAGAGAGATACAAATGCCTGAGTGGTACTTCAAAGGAGGGCGTGATATCCTCTATTATCAGAAAAGGCTTTTTTTGGAAAGTAACATTTAAGTTAATCCATCAAAGGTGCTTATGATTTTCACAAGTATAGATCAAGTATGAAACATGTTCAAGACTAAGTTGGGATGTGGAGATAAAAATATTGTGCCCGGTTCAGTGGCATGAGGGATGTATCTCAACTGGAAAGAATGGTGGGATTTTCCTGATACAGTTAGAACTTGCCTCTACTATTCTGACCTTAAATAGCTCCACACCATGAAACAAAACCCAAATAAAGACCTTGAGGAAGGGAAAACTTATGGTGTGGCTTATTACCCTGAAATTGTTCTCAAAAGTTTGCATGTGCATTTATGTGGGGAAAATGTCTTTAGATTTCAATGGCATCAAAAAGGGATCTGTGACATCCAGCTCCCTGGAAGAAAAAAAAAGAATTAAAATATTAAGAATAATTGCCTTTTAGCTAAAAAAAAAAAAAACAGACCGCATATAAATTAACACAGGTGTATAGGCGTAGCTGAACATGTTACAGCTGCTGAATCTTCAGATCTTCCCTAACACTTGGAGTAATGATAATAATGTGTTCTCAACCAGTCACCACAAAATAGAATGGTTCATGGAGCAAAGGCGGACAGGTGTGACTGCAGAATTCTGGATCTCTTTCTTTCTGACATTACTCAATAACATTTGGAAGAATTTCTGTAGGAAAGGGTCTGGCTGAGAAGATTCTGAGAACCTTGTCACCCACTAGCTAGCACAGCCTCTGGCACAAGGGAGGCATTCAATAAATGAGTGAACTGTAAGAAGCGAGTCACAATATACCAAGGAAACAGAAGATATTGCTGGGTAAATCTCCTAGCAATGAAGTCTGAAAACCATCAAGATAGAGAGGATGCTGAACCACGGGATTTAAGCCAAACAGAAAGTCCACGGCAGCGTCCAAATTCAACTCTGGCCTCCTGAAGCCCAGCCAAGAAATCCATATATGTTCATTTTAAAGAAACATTTATGTCAAATGTAAAACTTCCAAATATTATCAAGCAGAGCTCTATTGAAGCTTACAGAACTGGGATCTTCCAGTAAAAGAAATTTTAAGGATATAAATTTGTTAACTATTGCCACATACTGGTGAAGTGTGGTATGGCAGAGAAGCTCTATGAAAGCAACAAGACTTAAGAAAAAGAGAATGATATGGAGTTAAATTTAAACATCATTCAGTATAAGAGTTAGATCATGGGAAAAAATGTCTTGTGGCCAAAAATAATCCATGAAATGAAAGTTTGATAAAGTTGACTATTAAAATATAACATATGTAACATCAAAAAATAAAAATAAGGGGCCGGCCCTGTGGGTAGTGGTTAAGTTCATGCACTCTGCTTTGGTGGCCCTGGGTTCACAAGTTCAGATCCTGGGTGCAGACCTACACATCGCTTATCAAGCCATGCTGTAGCAGGCATCCCACATATAAAGTGGAGGAAGATGGGCATAGATGTTAGCCCAGGGCCCATCTTCCTCAGCAATAAGAGGAGGGTTGGCAACGGATGTTAGGTCAGGGCTAATCTTCCTCACCAAAAAATAAAAATAAAAAACATAAAGTCAAACTCAATTCAAACACTAGAAGAAAACGTACTTCTATTTATTTAAGTTATGGTACATCCATATACTAAACTACTATATAATTACCACAAAAGATTGAGCTAGGTCTATATATGCTGGCTTGAAAGATGTTCAATTCTGCTGATATGTAGGAAAAGCAAAATGAATAATAGTGTGTTAAAGTGATATAGACATAGACATAGTTATATAGTTATAGAAACATACATATTGCTATATGTATATAAACATCTAAAAGAATATACAGCAGGCTCTTACGTGGTTGTCTTAGGGAGTAGGATGTGATGGGGGATTTTTACTCCCTATATCTTATATCTATATGTTAATTAAATTCTTATAAAAATGAGTTTGTATTACTTCTTTAATTGGGAAAAAAATGTTTAGTGGTGAAAAGGACAGGGAAAAGGGAAAGAGATGCAGTAGCCTGAAGAGTAATAGCAATGAGTAATGGTAATCCAGAGTCAGGCTGTGCCTGAGTTCAAACCCTGACACTGCTGCTTAAAGTCTGTGTGACCTTGAGCAAGAGCCTTGTGTTCCTCATCTGTAAAATGAGGATAATAGTTATACCTACCTCACAGGATTATTGTGAGGATCACATGAGATAATACATGTAAAATGGTTAGAGTATTTCCTGGCACATAGTAAGCGCTCAACAAATGTGAGTGGCTTGTGGCCAAAACACTCCTTGAATTTTAATGCCTATTTTCAAATGACACCCATTCATATATTGTCATCATTTTAGCCTCTTCCTCAGTCTAATTTTAACTGTCATTTGGAGAATTTTTTTCCTTTAGGACATATAATATATATTTTATTATATGTGATATAAACCAATATATGTGAGGACACATAATATATTTTATGATTTAATAATGGAAGCCAAGGAGAAAATGGGATTTGCTTATAGCCTCTTCTTAATCTAGCTATTGTGAAAAGGAGAAGATATCTGCATTGTCATAGGGGTCTCTTGGATTAATTCAGATCCTAAGAGGGATGGGATAGGGATGTGTAGGGGTCAGAAATGTAGGGCCTTGAGCTGTACTGGTTGATGGGAGGTGGGATTCAGAGATTAGAAATGTTAACACACATTGAGATTTTTTTGTTGTTGTTAGAAGTGTGGGGGGAGAATTCATTACTGACCATTTATTACAGAAGCTGCCTTCTCTCTAAGTTCCCTAGGGAAAGTTCCATCAGATACCCCGACTGTGAAATCTGACCCTGCCTTTCATCTGAAACCCGAGGCTAAAGCTGTCATCACCATCTGGCCTCCTGATCAGAAGCAGGATGGCTCTCTTGAGCCTCTAGGAAAAACCTTTTTCTAAATCTCCATGCCTGTCACTTATATTCTTTCTCCCAATGGAGAAAGGACCAAAAGTCATGTCAACTCAAGGCCTCCAGACAGGTTGGAGAGTCATCAGCTAGTGGAATTCACCAAGCAGAGGAATGACTGTAGGTCTTCAATAGAACTAACTTTGCATCCACTCAGATCAGAATAGTTTCAACATGCCAGAGGTCAGGAGAAATTCAACCCTCACCGACCAGCAGTGATTTAAGATGGCGTTGGTCTATAACCACTGTTTCCCAAATGTGTTCCAAGGATTCCTAACATCCTGTGAGATATTAGTGGGTTTTTGCCATAAAAATTATCCCATCTCCAAGATGGTTTGGAAATGCTATGTATTATGTCGCCAGCTTAATAATTTACTATGTACATTCATTATATCATTCAATCAACAAATATTTGTTGAGCACATACTATGTCCTAGGTAGTACTTTAGGTAGTAGGGATAAAGAGTGAACAAGATGGACGGGATTCCTACCCCAGTGGAAGAGGGGAGAGGACGCAAACCAGTATCAGGGAATGATAAGCTCTATGCAGAGAGTCAAAGTAGAGATGTGGGACCTAGAGTGACTGGGTAGCTAATTGGGCTGTCAGACAAATCCTCTCTGAGTAAAAGACATTTAAACTGAGAGCTGAAAGACATAAATGTTTGAAAAGATTAAAAAAGAGGGATGATCTTTCAGTAATCTAGTCAATTTATTTATCCTGATGTTTCAGATCCATCTGTCACTAAGACTCTTTTTGATTAGAACCCATTGGCATCCCAGGCAACAGTAGTGTTCTGTGGAACCCAGTTTGAGAAGTGCTAGTCTGAACATGTCTTGTGTTGGTAGAGCTGTTCGCCACAGACAATATCTGCAGAACCGTCACCTATTACACCGGTAAATGGTGCTGAAATGACCTGAAAGGCTACCTCTGGAGGGCCGAGGACACAAGCAGCCTCCGCCGATACCTGGAAGAGTGGAGGCAGCAGCAGCAATGACTCAGGAGATAACATTCTGAACTGCGCATTTCAGATTCTGCAAGACCTTCCCCCAGAGAAACTCTGCCACTCAGAGCATCATCTGATCTGCTTTGCAAGAAGGGCAGCCTGGGGGTTGAGGAGGACAACGACAGCAGTTGAGGGGAGTTCTCACTCTGCAGTTTGCAGCAGCAACAGGCCCCTGCTGCTCCATCGCTCTCTTTCCATCCCATCTCCCACCCTTAGACCAGGCTTGTGCCCAAAGGCCTCCAGGCCAGGGGACAGCAAACTACTACCCACTAGCCCAATCCAGCCCACTGCCTGTTTTTGTAAACAAAGTTTTAGTGGAACGTGGTCACACCCACTCATTTGTATATTGTCTTCAGCGACAGTGGCAGAATTGAGTAGTTGTGGCAGAGATCTTGTGGCCCACAAAGCCTAAAAAGTTTGCTATCTTTTTAACCAGAGCCAACCCCTGCTCTAGGCACCTGTTCTCTGCCCTCTTGGCCAGTCCTCCCAGCCTTGCGGGGACAGCTGCTGTCCTCCCTGGATGTGCCAAGTAGGGGGTCCCCATTCTCCCCAGCAGACACCTACCACCTGGGAAAATCTGTTCAGAATCTTCTCAATGCCCCTCCTTTTCCACGGAGAGTTAATACACCTGGCGAAAGCATGTGCACTGGTGTCAGATTCCCTCCACTCAAATTCCAGCTACGCCACTTATTCACTTTGTGACCTTGGGAAATTTGTTAACCTCTCCAATCTTCCATTTGAAAGCTTTAAAGTGATGATAATAATACTACCTGCGTCATGGAGTTGTTGTGAGGATTAAATGAGACGATGCATGTGAAGGACTGTGCACAGCTCTTGACTTGCAGAAACTGTTTGATACATGTTAGTTATTATTTTAATTATTACTATGAAAGGGACCAAGTAGGGAGAACTGAACACATAAGACATGAATCTGACAAAGTCCCGCCATGCAAAGCATCTTAAGCCACTTTTAATTAACAAATATGGATTAAGAAAGTTTGGGCAAGGGTGTGGAGCGTCCAGAACTCTCATGAACTAATGGTATTTACATGGCTAATAGGTGTTTATTTTGGAACAACCATTTTTGAAAAGTGTCATTATCTCCTAAAGCTGACTGTGTGTGTACCCTGTGACCCCTCCACTTCACTCCTAGATATATACCCAACAGACATGCATGCATATGTTCACAAAAACATGCACTAGAATGTTCATAGCTGTTATAGCCAAAAAAGGAAACTACCCCAAATATCATCTGCTCTAGAAAGGATAAATAAATTGTGGTGTATTCACAAAGTTAAATGATCTTCAGCGTTGAGAACGTGAACAATCTACGACTATATGCAACAACATGGAGGAATCTCACAATGGTGAGTACAAAAAGCCAGACAAGAGAGAGGATTAACTGTGGGAATCTATTTATATGAAGTACAAAGCATGCGAGACTCATCTGCGGTGTTAGAAATCAGAGTAGTGCTTACATTGGGGGAGTAGTGACTGCAAGTGGGGGTGAGATGGTCTTCTGGGATGCTGAGAGTTTACTGTTACTTCATCTGGGTGCTGGTTATATGGATGTACGCAGTTTGCAAAAATTATCATAAAAAAAGAAAGGAGGGAGGGGAAGAAAGAAGAGAGGAAGACAAGGAAGGAGGGACAAGAGAGAGAGGGGTAGGAGGCAGGGAGAGGAGGAAGAGAAAAAGAAAAAATGTGTATTGAACACACATTCTGTGCCATTCTGTTTTCTTCCACGTCCTTTGTTCCACTTATTCTTTGTTCCTAGCACTCTGCTATTGATCTCTCATCCTATGCTCCCTTTTCTCTAATGAAAACCTGGTTTACAGATCTATCACTTTGAAGGAACCATGCGGTATTCACTCAGTGAAAAAGCACAGATCCCACAAACCCTCAACTTCCTCCATTTCAGGTCTGGCAAAAGGATATAGAGGTCACACCCAAGAAGATGCATTTCCATGTGCCCATTTCTGAAATATGAAGAGGCACCCAGTCTGCTTGATTCATAGCTGCCTTCCCACAAGTAAAGATACAGTAATTGGTATCCCAGACCCACTTTTCCTTGGTTGCACACTCCCCAGCTCCCAGGGCTCAAACTGAAACTATGCTTGGCTTTCATTAAGAGTGGTTCCAGTTTTAGTAACTGAATAAATTGTGGAGTAAATGTCACCAGGCTATGGATTTCTACTGTGGGCATGGGTCTCACTGTTGGCCACTTGCCTCAACATGTCACCAACAATGCCATATTTCCAATTACACCTCAAAGCAATGCTGGCTCCCTGTCCCTCACCCCTTGCCCTGCAGAGGTGGGTGTCCAGGGAGGCAGTCAGATCCAGAATCTGGGCTCGGGATGCAAATGCCAACTGCTCTCAATTCCCAAGTAAGGATCAAACTTTTCTACCCAATTCTGGTTTTTTTGATGCAGCCATGTTATCAGATCTGCTTTGACACAAGGACATTTGAATGCTGCCACTAAAATAATCTGCGTTTCTTTCAAGTTACAAAAGAAAGTCTTTAAAACAGTTCTCATCTCCCAATCCCTGAGCCTCAATTCATCCCAGCCCTTTCCCCTGGGGTAGGATTAGGTGTGAGGAAAGATGCAGAGTTGAGTTAAGCGACAGGAAAGGCTGAAGTTTGGGGCTGGAGGGTGAGGGCAGTGATAGGACCGGGAACAAAAGGCAGGTCAGGGATGGGAGGTTAGGATTGTAATGTAACATTATATTACTTGACAAGAAAAAGCCGTGATGCAGTCATGTCAAGTGTCCCCCAGTCCAAATAGCTTTACGAATGTCACTGTGGCTGAATGTCCTGTGATCCCCATCACCCACATTTAGGGATAGGCAGCCATTACCAAGGGCATGGTTGGATCTGAAGCTTGCCCTTCAAGACTCTCCAGCGTTTGGGCAAACTCCCATTTCGATCTCCTTTCTTCTCCTTCATGAGCTTCCTGTTTTAATCAAACTCAGTGCCATGGCAAATCCTGAATACTCTCCACACTTTCCCGACATGGGGAAGAGCACTGGGCCCCCTCCTCACCCTGCTAACTGCACCTCCTCCTGCTGAAATATGAACCATTTTCCAAGGTTTCCTGAATCTCCAGCCAGGAGGACTTTCTTCTCCCAACTTCCATAGAATTTTCTTTTGATGTTTACCTTTTCTATGGCATTCATCACACGAAAACGTGCTCTACAAATACTTTTTCCTCCTACATTTTCACTTTTAACATTGCTTTTTCATGAGGGCAGGGACTGTGTTTAATCATAGTAATTGCTGCTGTTTATCTACTATGCTTACCTCTTACATGCATCTTCTCTAAATTTATAAGTCCATGAGTAGATATCATCATTCTCATTTTACAGATGAAGAAATTTCAGTAAAGAAAACTTCAATAGTTTGTCCCAAGTCACATAAGTTTTGAGTGGCTGAGCCAAGATCCAAAGACTTTGCTCTTCCTACTATATCATCCTACCCAATAGTCTTCTATGAATCTCTTCTAGCACATAGAAAGCTATGGATGGATGGACAGATAGATGGATGGATGGATATTGAAAATATCCAATTGACCCAAATCAAAAGTGTTACCTTCCTTTATCCAGAGTTATTTAGTTACATACCAAACTAAAATGTGAAAGATTATTTTAGTTCTAAATAAGCCTTCCTCTGTTATAAAGAATCCATAGCTCCTCAACTTTCAGGTTCAGTCAGGCCAAGGTGATGCCCTCAAAACAAAGAATACGTGGGTATTCTCTAGGTCATGTAAGCAACGTAGACCACTGGAAAGATTTCAGAGTGACAAGATCCCCTTCACATCCCTCCTCCAGGGATTTACTAGGTTTCTGTCATTGAGCCTTGAGCAGCTTAACCTTCTCTTGAGGGTCAGCGTCCCCACCTATAAGACAGAACAGCTGCAACTCCCTCACAGGTGGCAGAGGGAGTGATGTTAGGAAATGGATGTGAAAACTTGGCATAGAGTGCACCCTTAATAAATGTTCATTTTTTTCAATCTCTAATTCCAAGGAATTTAAGAAACTGTGAAAGCAACAAGGTCTTGAAAAACAAAACACCAAATAAAGGCTTGTCCCCACTTCTAGCTCAGCATACACCTACATGCCACCGCCACCCCTTTCATTCTCCAGTTTGGCACCAAGTCATTCCTTAGACACCGACAGATGCCATTTCTTGCCAGTTTTGTCCCTTTTCCATTTGGCACTTGTCCTTACGGAGTTTTCTTTTTCTTTGCTTCTACTGATGCTTGAAATTAAGACAGATTTCAGTTCATTTCCATGTTTGTGTTGCCGTTGAGGTAGGAGTCTCCAAAAACCTCAGAAAGCCTCAAACTTCACCAGAGAGAAATCCTTTGATCTTTAGAAAGTCTACACAGCGTTTGCTATCTAAAGGGAAAATTGTTCTCTTGATTTGTCCAAACCCTTCTGCTTATGTCCAAGGGGAAAGCTCAGCTTCCTCTCCACCTGGGCCTATGGACGTACAATAGATGGATGTTCCCACATCCTCCATGGAGAATTCTAGAAAGCAAATTTTCATACACATGTTTTGGAAACAAAACTCCCAAGCACTATGCATGAAGCATATCAGTCATCATTCTTCCACCCATCCCCTCTTTGCAGCCCAGAGGCTGAAATCACCTGTTGTCTTGGAAATAATCCTTGGAGAAACAAGTCCAAGGGGAGAAGCGAAGTTGTCGCCCCATCCAGGTTTTCTATTATCTAAGCTCAATGCTAACTGAAGACAGGAAGCTGTGCATCCTGCAGCCTCGTTCACAATCCATAATAGATGATGTTCTGCAACCCACATTGAGAAAAGGAATTCGCTATGCACATTTTGGCAAATATACAGACCTGGGATTCAGTTTGAGCAGCTATAACATAAAATAATAAAGTACAAATGCAAACAGCAAAAATGTGCCCATATTGCAGCTCAGAATGTGCCAAGCTGACAAAATAATTATACATTTTTCATGTTTCAATAAGGTACTTAATTGGCATTTCACGGGAGGCCACTGGGTGAGGGTTTACAGCATCAGAGCTGGCATGGAGCCCACATCCTGCTACTCTGGCAGCTCCCCATCTTCCCCATTAGCTCAAACCACATGGGGAGACGAGAGTGGGACAGGATGAGACACCTTCATTTTTTTCCAAGTATATTGGAGTCCACCCAGGAAAAAGCAGGGCAGGTTGATGAAAAGTGTAAGCAAGTGTTCCCAGCCTCTCCAGTGTGTCCTCACCTGGGGAAATCATAAAAACCACAGTGGTTTGAACAGCCGTTTATAGTTTACACGTGCTTTTCAAATAGATTCTCTTAATCCTCACACAAAGCACTGAGGAACATGTTTTTATTGTCCCCCTTGTATGGATATAGAAAAGGAGGCTCAGAGAGGTCGAGGGAGCTGCCTAAGGATACACAGCTGGTAAGTGACAGAAATGGGGTGAGATCCAGTCCTTTTCTGTGTCTCGAACCTGTGCTGTGGGCTGCCTCCCCCTTCACTAGGGCCGTCAAGAGTCAATCTGATTTTCTGCCTCAAATCCAAGGTGTAAAAGTCAGGGACTTGGAAAATGTCTGGGTAGAAATCTGATTCTCATACTTTCAGGACAGAGATAAGGCTGTGTTTAAATTAAGGTAGGAAAAACTCACTTACCCCTTTCCCATCTGCGCAGGAAAAGGTAACAGGAGGAAAACTGATGTTTTTTAATGCCCTGGTTTATTTTGTCGTTGAGCCCCAAAGCGACAGACGTAGTGATGCTCTGGGATAGGGGGATTTCTACTATCATATCGTGGGGACATTTGTCGTCTTTGAGCTTGCTTTTTCTGGTCCTCCGTTCTCTTTCTTTCTCCCTTCCCTTGGCAATGTTCTGGGGAGCTCCTGAAAGACATGGGGAACTTGTACCTGAGCTCACCTGCTGTTCAGACATAAACACTGTCCTCCCCAGAGGTTTGAGAAGCAACACAGAGCCTTCTAGCACCTTTGTGCACAAGGAAAGAGGGACTGGCTTGAATTAGTAAGAACTTTGGGATCCCCAGTCAAAAGCATTTCAGCTAATCCTTCTCAGAAACCCTGTGGGCTCACCTGGTTTACGTCCATGGGGACTGGGAGTGGGACGGGGCACTAAACCACCATGAAACATCATTCCACGGAATATCTGCTCTGGTTCCCTTTTTTAAAGCATGTCCGAGTTCTGACTTCTACTTTCAAGGCAGAAACAGGGCTCATGGAGGCACTTTTTGGGGGCTGGCTAAGAGGTAGGCCGGGAACCCAAGTTAATTCTACAACCAGATTCTGATCATCTAGAGTGCAGGGGAAGCATGTTCCAGCTATTTTATTGTTCCGGTTAATTGAGAACTAAGCAGGGTATAGTAAACATAAAGTCTTTCTTTGATGATTGAGAATCTTGAAGTGCCCTGGAGCAATCATTCTAAATATCAATTATAAATCCCGGCTGGTGGAAATATAGGAGATCTGAGCTCAACCTGCAGTGACTTCCAGGCCAACTGCAGCAAATTCCCTTTTTACTGAACCTTTAATACCAATGTGTTATTTTCCTCTTTTCCTAGACAGCTAGCACAAGGAGAATTCTGCTTATTAGAAGCTTTCACTGGTTTGAATCACAGCTCATCCAGCTTTCCATATAACTGTTCAGAAATTAGAAGGACGCTAAGAATGTTGGCTTGTTACACTCGATTGTTAAATCAAATAAATCGAGCCAGATAAAACATTCTTAGACTTATTTCTCAAGTTTATTTTGAAGTCCATTCCCACCCACCCCAGACTCCTAACCCAGATTCATTCTTGCCTTTTATGCATCAGATAGAATGAATGAAAAGGCACTAAGTCAACAGGATATTGAAGGTCTTTTGTGCTCATTCCAATTCCCCTATTAAGTAATTACATGACCTTGGGGAAGCTATTTCACTTTCTAAGACTCAGTGTCCTTGTCTGTACACTGGAAGGTTGGATTTATTGGTTCTTAAACTTTTTAGGGCTATAGATCTCCCTAAAAATCAGAGGAAAACTAAGACAGCTTTTCACAGCAGGGAAAAATGAAGATAAGTGCAAAACATTTCCATTCTAAATCGGGGGTGGGGTCATGGACTCCCTGAAGCCCATCCTCTTGGGATGCCCGTCCATGGACTTCAAGTTTAAAATCCTGCAGTAGAAGACCTGTTGGGCCCCTTGGGCTCTGGCATTCTCTGCATCCAGTTAAGCACAAGCATCTACCCAAGTCTAGAGAGCAGTGGTTCTACCCAAGTCTAGAGAGCAGTGGTTCTCGGCTTTATCTGTGCGTTGAGACCACCTGGGAAGTTTTCAAAATTCCAAGCCCAGGTTGCTCCCCAGACCAATCAAATTTGAATTTTGGCAGGTGGTTCCCAGGTGTCAGTATTTTTTAACACTCTCCAAGTGATTCTAGTGTGCAACAAGTTTGCCAACCAAGGCTCTAGAACAAGATTCTCAAAATTAGGAATGAAGAGAATCACCCAGAGGGAAGGCCCCTTCCCCTGGTGGTTCCGCTTCCTTCTGGCCAGATCCTGCCTGGGAATATGCACTATTAGCAGGCGTCCTGGGCCATTCTGATGCAGACCACTCTTTGGGAACCCAGTAACATAACCATTCAGCAGGAGAAGCCCAGAGGTGTCCTCTCCCCAGCTACCCCTTTCCTCCTAGGCACTTCAGCCTACTCCCCGCAGGTCTCCCGCATTGTTCCAGGAGCGATTTGACAGGTCTTCATTTGTCAGACAGGCTTTTTCTCCATCTTTCCCATCTCTAGCAAACCTGGATCTTTTAGCCTGAGCCTGTAATCCTGCCAGGTTCAATAATTTAAGCAGAGCACTCATCAACATCGTCGTGTTTAATATTTAAACACCATAGCATCACTTAGGTCAGCCTCAAGGTGAGAGCTGCTGTGACTCCTGTGCTATTGCTGGTTAGCAAACCGGGCCACTGGTGCCAGAGGGGACTGCGGGCGGGAGCACGGCTCCAAGGCAGGCCTGGCCCGCAAAGACCTAGCCGGCCGGGTTCCACACCCCTCTACCTCTTCCTACCTGAAGTGTGCGCAGCAGGACCTGCAGCCCACTGGCTTCTTGTTCGGCCATCCCCTCCTTGGGTCCTGGGAAACGGGCTGCCTGCGGCCAGATCGGGGCTGAAGAGGCAGCGGCTGCCAAGTTGACCTCACTGCTCGCCTCGCGGGAGACTGCTGCACGGAGGCCTCAGCTGCACATGCTGCTGAGTGTGAAGTCACCGCGGTGCAACCCTAGACCTCTGCACAGGCGCGAGTGCCCCCCGACTCCCACTGTGGGGATTAGGTGAGCCCCGGCGGGGCCGGCTGAGCATTTGGGCGCGGGGGTGGAGAAGGCACCAGCGTGAGTCACTCACCCACCTCCAGGCCCACGCGGGAGCCACCCTGGATGGCTGACAGGCATTCCCAGCTGACCTGGTCAGACTCCCTGCAGAGGCTCACTCGGCCCTCCCCGCTTGGCCCCCCTTCTTTATTTTGGTCTGTTGCCGGCTCCCGGGTAACAGGAGACCCAAGAGTGCTTGCATAACCGTGGCAGTGCAGGGCACAGGAGCCCAGGGCCCCCTGAGGTCCCAGGCTTAGAGACTGGAGCTCGGGCTGAGAGGGTAAATAACTGTGCTGGACCTTTACTACAGGCCAGGTCCCTTATATAATCTGCTAACTTTCACAATAACCCTTTGGAGATATTGTGAAATAACTCCAAATACCACCCCACCCCACCTCTGTTTTACAAGTGAGAAAACCGAGGTACAGAGCTGTTAAACCATAAGAACAGGTCTCAAACAGGCAAGCTGGCACCAAAGCACAAGCACTAACTGTTACGCCATCCTGCCTCTTGCTGCTGCAAACACACTGATCAGAGTAATGGTGGGCTGAGAGCTTGCCTTGGCTGAGTTTCCTCCAGACCAATGTAGGATCCAGTATCTCTTTCTACGTCTTCAGCTTGGAATGCGTGAGAAGAGTTTTGGTGGCTAAGTGGCCACCTAATCCTCCTCCCCATGTCAGCACCTAAGTGTCTTATAGCCCTTTAGACGCTGGCTTCTCAGAGTGTGGGTGGGGGCATCACCCTGAAGCTCGTTAGGCCCCGACCCAGAGCTCCTGAGTCAGAGTCTGCATTTTCACAAGAGCCCCAGGGGATTCATAGCTGGTTAACAAAATTACTAGAGGACTAAAGTTTGGGAAGCCCCAATTTCAACCATAGTGATTACATTGCCAGGAACAGCCTGTGTGTTCAATGTCTGACAATTTTGACCCAATGACGAGGACCCAGCAAGCTCAAAGCTTCACACAACTTTGTGTGAAATTGGAGAATGAGCTTGTTGAGGCTCTTGACCAACCGAGAGCACAGCTAGACGGGAGGGCCTCGGCTCACAGCCAACACCCCGTGCAGAGCATGGGGAGCTTTGTGAGCACCACAGCGTCCAGCTGGCAGCTGCCCAAGCACGTTGTGGTGACTGAGGAAAGAGAGTTTGTGTTTCCTGATCTTGCTTGCTCCAAAGTCCCAAGTCAGGAGTCAGGCAGCGTCTCAGTCATTCCCTCCTCGATGCCAGGCCTGGCCAAGCCCTCAAATTCAAGGACAAATTCATGCGAGTCCTGCCCTCCAGAAACTTTCACTTGTAACATCTTTAAACGTGAAGATTTCCCGTGTGGAACTGACTTTAACGTCTCACATTTACTTGGGGGGCAGATGACCCCCTCTTGTCTCTTCACACTTCCTACCACTTCTGATGACAGGAGGGAAGAAACAAAGGCCTCAAAGATTTCCACCTTCTGTGAGGGGTGAGCTTTTCAGGGTAGACATTCTATGATCCACTATGGTCCAGGGGCCCAGGGAGGACTGAACAACACCCCCTCCACCCCCCGATTATCTTAAGGGCAGATTACTCTGTGCTCCTCGACTGCGGGATAAAGAAAAGAGAGAGGGAGGAAAGAGAAAATAAAACCTCCCTCCCAACATACACCTAAAGAACGGTTTAAATAAAAAACCACGCTCGGAGTGAGAATTCATAAAAGCAACCTCTGAGGACATAACTAAAGGTGTTGCTGTCACACCCCTTTATGTCAGTATTCAAGAAAAATTGTACCCGTTTGAAAGGGGGTCTTGGTTCTGCTTGCTGGAATTGTATAGGGCAGAGTGAGATAACAAATCTATGCATAGGGGCTGGCCCAGTGGCCTAGTGGTTAAGTTCAAGGGCTCCGCTTCGGCAGCCTAGAGTTCGCAGGCTCGGATCCCAGACGGACACCTACATACCACTCATCAAACCAAGCTGTGGTGGCAACCCACATATAAAATAGAGGAAGATGGGCACATATGTTAGCTCAGAAACAATCTTCCTCAAGCAAAAAGAGGAAGATTGGCAACAGATGTTAGCTCAGGGCCAATGTTCCTCACCAAAAAAAAAAAAAAAACCTATGCATAAAGAGATGGCTCTCTTTTACTTAATGACACCTTTCCCCCTGCAGCGCCATGAACCTTGTTTTCAATAAGCCCCCTGTGAAATAAGGCAAGGAGTGGGCTCCCTCTTTCTCTGGTGACACACCTGTCTCGTGCCCAGCTTGGCTGCACTTTTCCATCGCCCCTGACAAAGTTCCACCTTCTGGAGAGTCACCACCCACTTGCCCCCGTGGATACACGTGGTTGCCAGACAAGGTATAAAGTGCTGGTTTGCATCCTCTGACTTGCTAACAAAATTAGGGCTCGCCTCTCGCTTGTTTTCAGCTCTCCATCACTCCTTCAACACACTCATCCTTTGCTCCCCCAACACTTACACCTCAACCTTGCTCTGCAAGGACCCCAACAACCCTGGTCCCCACCCCCACCTCCCTACAGAAACTTCTTCACTCTCAAGCTTAGGGAGATCTTCATCCAAACCTCCCTGTCTTGGAGATAAGACTCTTAATGAGAGTCCAGTTCTGTTCATGGACTGATTAATTTAGGCTGAAGGATGAATGGGTGATAGTAGCTTAGTGTGTGCATGCTTCCGCATTAGTACTTGAATTTAGCAGGGACTTTCCTAAAAGACAAGAACCAAGACCCAAGCTTAGGCAATACGATATCTTACCCAGAGTAGATTGAAAGGAATGCTCGTTAAACCACATGGGGCAGCCAACAGGGACAGGTCGGGCCCAGGGACAGACCAGGGAGGGGGCTGCTCTGTGTGGAACAGAAAGACCTTCCTACTTGCTTCACTTTGTACCTTTCTAAGGAAGCATTTAGGGAAGCCACAGAGCAGATCCAAGCAGAAGCCCACATAGAACTTAGTCCCCTGGCTTCAAAAAAAACACATGTGATATGGCCCAGGGATTCCAATAATTCCCTAGAAGGACTTACAGAACTCAGAAAAGCCATGATACTCACAGTTACAGTTTATTACCATGACAGGATACAGACAAAAATCAGCAAAGGGAAGAGGCACAGAGGGCACAGTCCAAGAGAGACCAGGCCCAGCTTCTGGTTGTCCTCTCCCAGTGGAGTCGTGCAGACCGTGCTTATTTCTCCAAGCAAAAATGTGCTACAACACACACACAGGATTGCCAACCCAGGAAGCCCACCTGAGTCTTGCTGTCCAGGGATTTTATTGGGAGTTGGTCACAGGGTAGACATGGCTGACCTTAGTCTCCAGCTCCTCCAGAGGCCAAGCTGATACCACGCGGGCCCAAGGTCCCCACCTAAATCATATTGTTTGCAGAGGTTGTCTAGCATGGCCCAAGGCCCCCAGATAAACAAAGACTCTTATCAGGCAGGACATTCCAAGCACTTAGAAATTACCTTCCAGGAGCTGGGCAGGAGCCAAACCTTTATTTGGGCAAGGCTAATCCTTTACGGCACACCTGCCCTCTCATTCCCATAATCTCAGGCTCAAGACTCTCAAAACATCTTGTGGATAAGATGGAGAAGTAGGTGCAGGCCAGCACAACTAGGAGAACTCAATAGCTAGCAGAATGCTGTATTCAAAGTGTGGTAATGAATAAATCGACACTGACGTAGAGGGAGTTTTCTGACAGCATCCAAAGGATTCAGTCCCCTGGCTCTCTCTCATTCAATATTTTTATCAATGACCTGGATGAAAATAAAGGCTGCAGGCTTATCAAATTTTCTGACACCCAGTTGAGAAAGATAGAAATATGTCAGAAGACATAGTTGGAATCCAAAAAGATTTCAGCAGCTCTGAGTAATGGACCAGATCCTACAGGATGAAATATAACAGAGCCAAGTGGAAGCTCCTTCCCCTGAGTCCTCAACACCAACTGTGCAAAAATAAGGTGGAGAGACTTGACTAAACAATGTTGAATATGGAAAAGGCTTGAGGGTCTAGCCAGAGGGGAGACCAATATGAGTTGTCAGCAGGGACCCATATCCCAAAGTGTCTTTTCAATCTCATGTTATCACCTTTAAAAGGGGACAAACATTGTATCTGTAACCAGGATGGCAGTGAGGCTGAGCCAAGGTCCCACCCGTGCAGAAGCTCAGCAGGGTGCCTGGCACGGAGGAAGTGCCTGTCAATGGGAGCTATGGTATTATTATTACGGACATCACTAATAGAAGTGTCATAACTGCCACAAAGGAGACCCCAGTCCTGCTCAGTGCAGCTCAGCCTCGACAGGTGCAGGGCAGCTGTCACCGTGGCATGAAAGGATGTGGAGGAGGGATGGGTTCTGAAGGCAAGGACCAGGAGCAAAGGGAGGAGCGGCAAGGAGCCCCATCTGGGACAGGCGCAGAACTGTCCAGAGCTTGTTCAGCTGCCTCACAGGACTATTTCCCTGCCCAGCAAGGACTGAAAGACCATTTGGTGAGAAAGTTCCGGAGTAGAATTCCAGGACTGGGTGCCTTTGACAGGCTGTATGTTCGGCAACTTGATGAGGTGAAGAGAAAGACTTAGGTGCTCCCTAGCCCAGCACACACAGCCAGCAGATGGCAAAGGTGGCAGTAAGTCTCTGTCCTACCCTGCTCTCTAGAATGTGTCCCACTCTCATGGCACATGAGATGATTTTGGTGGAACCTGGATAAACAGTTTAAATTTCAATAGACAGGTTATATTTCAACCTATTAGAAAAAATACCTGATTGGCATAATAGAACCACGTTTTCTCAGGTATTAATTCTCATGATGAAGTTTAAAGTTTAAAAATGAGTCCAAGTTAAATAGCACACATGGCACCCAGACATGGCAAAATCTAGAGGGACGGAGGTTAACAGCTAAAATTATGCAAGAATCACATTGCTCCACGCTTCCTGTCTAATACTTAGCTCAAATAATCTTTTCCCTAATCTGATAGTGAGACCAAATCTCACTCATAGAATAGCTAACACCCCCTTTCTTCGGATACATTTTAAGCTGATTAGTATAAAGATTTACCCAAGTACACACATGTGACCAGTCTATCTATAATGGTAATTTACATATAATGTTACTCTCTTTAATCTTTCCATTTCCTGGTCTGGTTTTCTTCATTTTTACTTTCCTATATTTTTTCCAGTACACACATGTGTATACACACTGGTGCATGCTCACGCAGACACGCACATGCTCCGTAACCTCCTGCCCATCAGAACAAGGCTGCCTTGACAATATAACGTCAGAGTTGATAGACTGTCCCTCTTGTCCCTCAAGAGATTTCCTTCACCTTCTCCTAACGCATGAAATTCCTAAGTGGGGGTGCAGAGGAGTAGAAGGAAAGGAAATCTGGGTACAAGACCTGCCGGTTTGTGTACGTTGTCTAGTTTAATCCTTGTACTAGCCCTCTGAGGCAGACATTACTCCCATTTCCAGAAGAGAAAACTAAGGGTAAATTACATGCAGAAGTTGCACAGGGATTTAATCCTGGATCTGTCAGCCCCCATGGCCTGTGCTCTCCAATGAGAAGAGAGGCTGAATGTGCAAAAACCCCTGGAAGGGAAATTCTCAGTGGGTTTACATTCATAAGCAACAATGTGGATTGCTTCCTGAGAATAGAGGAGAGTATAGGTAGCCGGAGGGCACGCCCTGCAGTGAGGATGGGAGTGCAGCCTCCAGGAGTCCTAGTTGGCGTAGAAAGACATAGTGACTTAGATGCCCACCAATGCAGGTACCACAGCAGAAGAGGGGGCATGCGAACAGAGACTTCCTCCATCATTGTACCTGAACCAGCCCTACTGACAAGCCTCTCTTCACTCAAAACACCAAACGCCAGGGATCAAACTTTTGCTCCCTTGCTTATTAACTATGTGACTTTGGGAAAGTTACCTAAACTCTCTGTGCCTCAGGTTTCTCATCTGTTAAATGGGGGATGACAATGCCTACCTCATAGGGTTGCTGGGAGGATTAATTGGAGTAACACAATATTCTTAGCACAGTGCTTGCCATCTAGGGAGCACTCAATATATGCAGTTGTTGTTGATATTATTATGACTATTATTATTGCCATTGTTACAGATTCAATAATACCTACCTCAAACAATTGGTGGGAGGATTAATTGAGCAAGTATATGCTGAAGTGACTAACGTAAAGTGATAAATGAATGAGAAATTATTGAGCAGTGATGCCCTGGACCCCTGCTAAATTAGAGGGTACTGGGTAGAGGATGTGACTTGACATCCGTATTTCTGCCCAATGAGGAAAATTGTTTTGTGTCCTCATCCTTCCAAATCATCTCTGAAATGAACTCCCATAACCGCAATGCGCCTGAACAACTGCAGGCGCCACAGAAAGACAAGAGCTCAGCATCATTCTGGTTGGAGGGACAGAGAGCCACAGCACCACCTACCATGGACAGGGGCCCACGGCAAGCCAAACCTGCAGGAGACAAGGTGTGATCAACACTGGGTGTTTTGCCCTTTAAAGGTGAAGGATCTGAAGCAGCATAGCCATCTCAGCCACCACCAGACCTGGTGACAAGAGCAGCACAGGACACAATAGAGTGGGGCAGAGAGAGCATCTCTAGGCAACACCAAACTCAAGACTATTCTCCCAGCTACACTTGTTAGGAGAAACTACCCTCTGAAATGGGGAGGAATTGAATCTACTCTATTCTCTCTAAGTGTGTTATATACAGCTATGTCTTAAAAATTATACATTGTTCTCAAATGAAAGTGAATGTGGGGCCGGTCCCGTGGCTTAGCGGTTAAGTGCGTGTGCTCCGCTACTGGCGGCCCAGGTTCGGAACAGGGCGCGCACCGAGGCACCGCTTCTCAGGCCATGCTGAGGCCACGTCCCACATACAGCAACTAGAAGGATGTGCAACTATGACATACAACTATCTACTGGGGCTTTGGGGGGAAAAAAAGGAGTAGGATTGGCAATAGATGTTAGCTCTGAGCCAGTCTCCCTCAGCAAAAAGAGGAGGATTAGCATGGCTGTTAGCTCAGGGCTGATCTTCCTCACAAAAAAAAAAGAAAGTGAATGTGGCCATTTTTCACTAACACAGAAACACTCAAAGAACTATTCAAATATTACCATATCTAGACCACTTCACATCTGGCCATTAGATTCTGGGGCCCAGAGTAAACAAAAGAGGTAAAAAACCATCTTTGCTGGATGGTACAGTGGAATCATTTCTGGCATAAATTCGGGGCTCAATAAAAATAAAATGGTTTCCCTTGACATTGGAGAGAATTCTTGACCACAACTCCCCCAACTTACTTATCAGAGTCTTTATTCATATCTGTCCAAGATTGAGACAGGTCATATCTGCCTTTTCTTATCTATAAATCCTGATCTATTAAACAGGGTATCCAGGTGATAACTAGTTCTCCTGCACTGTCTTAGAATGTTCCGCTCCTTGTTGATGCAAAACAAAACCCTCATTCTTCAGGACCTATGGAGAGTGATGGGATGCAAAAGCCATGCAAGGAGGCTAGGCCTTCCTAGAATAGTGAGGGCGGCAAGGGGGGTTCAGTGGCAGCTGATTTATCCTCCTTCTCTGAATCTTGCTCTCCCTGCCCCCACCCCAACCACACACCATCACCATCCAAGTTCCCACAACTTTGCCGTCTAGTGTGGAGTGATAAGGATTATAATAAGGATGAGCTCACACAGGAAGGCGATTATGTAACGCTGTGCTTTCCCAAGGAGTTTCTTGTGAACCGTGTAAGCCTTGCTTTACATCTTCTTTTTAGTCAGGCTCAAGGACCCCTTTACTTGTTTCTCTATAGATTGTGTTTTCTGTCAGAAAAGAATAATAAGTGTTTTTAAAATTTTTCAAACTTTCGTCAGACAGGCTTTTCCTAAGTTATTCCAGAAACCCCAAAGGCCTGTTATTACCAAAAAAGGAATCACTGGTCCCAATAGCAGATACATATTAGTTCAATTGAATTATTTTTACCAGAGAATGTTAGAAGAGGAATTGACTATCATAATCTCTATTGTTTATCTATCTTTTTACTTCATTAATTTCTGCTCTCTATGATGTCCTTAATTCTACTTACTTCAGATTTAAATTGCTTGTATTTTTCTAGCTTCTTAAGGTGAAAATTCAGATGATTGATTTTAAGCCTTTCTTCTTTTCTAGTACAAGCATATAAAGCTATAAATCTCCCTCAATGTACTGTTTTAGCTGCATCTCACAAATTTCCATGTGTGTTCATTATCTTTGAGTTCAAAATATTTTCCAATATTTGACATAAGGGTTATTCAGATATGTGTTTTTTAACATAGAAATATTAAGACTTCACCAAAGTTCCTATTATTATAAATCTAATTTCTTGTAAATTCCATTATGGACAGAGAATATATTCTAAAAGATTGTAAGATTTCAGTCTTTTCAAATTTATTGACAATTTTCAACCCAGCCTATAGTCTATCTTGAAGAAAATTTTATGTGTATATAAAAAGAATTTATATTCTGCAGTTGCTGGATGAAGCATGCCATAAATGTCAATTAGGTGAAGGTGGTTGACAGCCTTGTTCAGATCTTCTATATCCTATGATTATGGATTTGTCTACCTTTCCCTTTAGTTCTGTCAGTTCAGGCTTCATGTATTTCTAAGCTCTGTTATTAGGCAAATACACATTTATGATTGCTATGTCCTCCTGATGAATGACACTTTTATCATAATGAAATGTCCCTCTTTATCTTTGGAAATACTTTTTATCTTAAAGTCTATTTTGTCTGATATTAATATAGTCATTCCAGCTTTATTATGCTATAGTTTACATGGTATATCTTTTGTCAACCTTTATTTTATTTTTTTTTTTAACTATTTTTGTGTATCCCTTCTGGCCTTTTTTTTTTTTTTTTGTGGGGAAGATCAGCCCTGAGCTAACATCCATGCTAATCCTCGTCTTTTGGTTGAGGAAGACCGGCGCTGAGCTAACATCTATTGCCAATCCTCCTCCTTTTTTCTTCCCCCAAAGCCCTAGTAGATAGTTGTACGTCATAGTTGCACATCCTTCTAGTTGCTGTATGTGGGACGCCACCTCGGCATGGCCAGAGAAGCGGTGCATCAGTGCGCGCCTGGGATCCGAACCTGGGCCGCCAGTAGCAGAGCGCACGCACTTAACCACTAAGCCACAGGGCTGGGCCCTCATCCTTTACTTTCAATCTATCTGTATTTTACACTTAAAGTCATTTCTTGTACAAAGAATATAACAGGGTTTGCTTTTTTATCCAGTCTGACAATCTCTGCCTTTTAATTGGAGTGTTCGATTTATTTACATTCAGTGTAATTATTGATATGGTTGGCTTTATCATTATGCCATTGTTTTTCTGTTTGTCTCATCTGTTTTTAGTTCCTCTTCTCCTCCTTTCCTGCCTTTTGGGGGGTTAGTTAAATATTTTTTAGTATTCCATTTTAATTCTGCTATTGACTTTTCAGCTCTACCTCTATGCCTGATATTTTAGTGCTTACTCAAAGCACTAAACATTATGCATCCTTGACTTATCACAGTCCAGTTGGAGTTTATATAGTACCACTTCATGTAAAATATAATAACTACTATAAAATATAATAACTCCATTTGTCTTCCCCTGCCTATCCTTTTGATACTGTTGTCATATATAGTACATCTATGTTTGTTATCAACTCCATGCAATATTAATTTTGGTTAAGACAGTCACACATCTATTAAAGAAATTATGAGAAGAAAAAAATATATAGTCTTTTATATTTACCCACATAATTACCATTTCCAGTGCTTCTCTTTCTTTCCTCTAGATATGATTTTCTCTCAGGAATCATTTTCCTTCAACTTGAAAATATTTATTCAGCATTTTTGAAATTGTAATCTACTGGCTACAAATACTCTCAATTTTTACTTATTGGAAAATGTAGTCATTTTGTCATCATTTTTGAAGAACATAGAATTCTGGAATACTGGATTGACAGTTTTTCTTTTTTTCTTTTGGTGTGGTAAAGATGTCATTCTGTTGTCTTCTTGCCTCTCCTCTTTTTAAAGAAGTTTGTCTTCATACGTATCAATGTTCCCAGTATGTAATGTGTCCTTTTTCTTTGGCTGCTTTCCAGAATTTTTCTTTCTCTTTGACTTTTGTTAGATTTACCAGGTAATACCTAAGTGTGGCTTCCTTTGTATATATCCTGCTTGTGTTCAGTGAGCTCCTTGGATTTCTAAGTTTGTGTTTTCAATTTTTGGACATTTTTAGCATTATTTTTTCAAATATTATTTCTTCTCCATTCTTTCTACTCACCTTCTTGGACTACAACTAAATATATGTTAGATCACTTAACATGGTACCACTGGTTCCTAAGGCTCTGCTCATTTTTTTAAGCCTTTTTTCTCTGTTCTTTGGATTGGATAGTTTCTACTAATTTTCCAAGTTAACTTACCTGTCATTATTTTATAATTTCAAGTAATTTCATTTTTTATTTTTAATCATACAATACCCACTGGGTTCTTTTTTATACTTTCCATTTTTCTGTTGATATTACCCATCTGTTTATTCATTTTGACCGTATTTTTCTTTAAGTTCTTAAGCATATTTAAAAATAGATGTTTTAAAGTCCTAGTTTGCTCATTTCAAAATCTCAGTTATTTTCGATTGACTGCTTTTTCTCTTAAGTATGGAATTTTTTTTCTGTTTCTATACATGTCTAGTAATGTTTTACTGATTACAAGACATTGTGACTGAAATATTGTGGAGATCGTAGACTCTGCCTTTAGAAGGGCACTTGGATAACACGTAATCCATTTTTCTGCATTTACAAATTATGAAAGGGAATCCATGGGGAAAGGTATTTACCACTGCACACAGATAGTTGTGGAAGACTGAAAGTATGCCCAAATATCCTGAGCTGAGGCTCAGTCTCTTCCCAATTTTCCAACTTGAAAACTTACTGATTTTTTAATACTTTTTCTAAATGTATTCCTTAGGAATAACATTTTCTCTCTTTTTTTTATTTTTTGCTGAGGAATATTGTCCCTGAACTAACATCTGTGCCCATATTTCTCTATTTTGTACATGGGACACTGCCACAGCATGGCTTGATGAGCGGTGTGTAGGGCCATGCGCAGGATCTGAACCCGCGAATTCTGGGCCACCCAAGCAGAGCACACAAACTTAACCACTACACCACTTGGCCAGCCCCAACATTTTCTCTTCTTAAAGAAGAAATACTAAGCCCTTTCCTGATTTCTGTACCTTAAGATCACCCATTCCTCTAGATATAAGGATGCTACTCATATTGCTGCTGATAATGATATCTGATATCATTGAGCACCTACTGTTTGTCAAGGACTGTGCTTACACTATCATGTGCCAGCTACTGTGCAGGGGTTGTACTTACTTTATCTCACAGTAAACCGTATCTTCTTTGGCAGCTTACTCTAACACCATTCTGTCTGCTGGCAGAAATAAATACTTCCTTTTCCGTGTCTCCAAAGCACATGGATGTATAACATAGTACTGATGATAATATGTTACAGTAATTAGTTTATGTGGACATCTTTTCATTAGGTCTAAGTCTTTCAAGGACCAGAGGAGCCCACTATGTCCATAGCACCCACCACAGTGCCAGGCATATAGTAGTTGGCAGAAAATATTGGGTTCCAGTGGCCTCTGGTGAAAGAGGAGAGCCCACCTTTGGGCTAGCCATATGCCACTGTTCCCAGCCTTGTCAGCAATTAGCAGCTCAAAGGTCACCATATCCTTGGCCTTAAGAGGCAGAGGGCCAACTCTCTGCTAAGCATCTACTTGGGGCTTTGTTGCCATGGACACCTGATAAAGTTCTTCAGGGAGGGCCAAGATAATCCCCATCCTCCTGCCTAGCCTTCCCATCAGTGGCCAGACCTGGAGTGCTGACAGGTGTGGAATGTTCATCAGCTGGGCCAGCCCAGAGGCTTATGGCTTCTGGGCCCCAAAGCTGAAGTATCAGGTCACAAATAAGCTGGAACCAAGGGCTCCTAAGGTCAGGCTGCCCAGAGTGGGGCGAGAGAGAAATAGAGATATCAGCCATCAAGGCTACCAGTCCAGATGCTTCCTTCTGCTTCAATGAAAGCTGGGGAGACTGCAAGCCAGGACTACAGGAACCAAATGCCAAACTGGATAGGGACATGGCTTCACTGGAGGGGGGCTATGAGGATGAGGCCATGATCCAGCTTGTGACACATTCATTCAGTCATTCACTCTACAAACATGTATTAATCATAGCTCTACAGTGGAAAGTATGCATAGTATCATAGCATAGTAGCTAAGAGCAAAATCTCTGGAATCAGACAACTTAGATTCACATCCAGGTTCTGCCAATTCTAGCTGCTTGACTTTTAACAAGTTACATAAATTCTCTGTACCTCAGTTTCCCATCACTGAAACAAGGATAGTAACACACAGGGTTGTTTTCACTTAAATGAGTAATGCATTTCAAATGTGTAGCCCAGTGTCTAGCATATAATAAATGATGAACAGGTGTTAGTAGTTATTATTGGCATACGCTGCGATGGCATCAAAGAAATTAAAGTGAAAAATATACAGTCTCTGCCTTCAAAGAGCTCTCAGGGTAGTAGGAGAGATCGACCAGCATGTAACCATTTCCGGAGTGATTTAACCATGGCAGGTGCAGTACGGGAGCCCCAAGAAGAAAGTAACTTCTCATGCCTGGAGAAGTTGGGGAAAGTTTCCCAAAGAATATGGTCCTAGCACTCAACCTCAGAGAAATTCCGGGAGAGAGCAAGGGGACATTGCAGGCAGAAGAGTGTGTGAAAGGCATACCTGTGTAAGAGAGTTTGGGATATTTGATATGATGAGAGGTTGGTGTACAAGTGATGGAGCCCTTGAAACGAAGCTGTAGAGGTAACTCGGGCCAAATAAAACAATTTTATTTTCCATAATGTGGAATGGGATCTCAATGAATGTTTGTAAGCAGGGAAGAGATATAGATCAAGTTCTCTTTCATGTTTAAATTTCTTCTCCCTCTATAGAAATGTGAGCTTTCTCCCACTCCACATGCAATGAACTGTATGGCAAATTCATTTCCTTCTTTCCTCATTCACATTAGGCTATGAATGACTAATAAAGCATGATGCACTGCTTCACCATGAGAACTTACAGTTCACCAAGGAACAATTAAAGTCTGGGGCATCATCTAGGAGATGAAGGAAGTCTTTAGAGATTCAGAGGACCTCCCCAAATCTTCTCTTTCGTCTTTCTAAGTTGGTGTCTAAGAAGTTCATTATGATGGGAGGTTCTCTTTATCAGTTAAACAACTGATTAACAACTTCTGACAGAGCTATCTTGGGATACCCAGTACTTTGTGCACATATCAGAGACTCTGGATTTCCCTTCTGGGACATCATGACCAATGCTTTCACTGAGCCATCCACATTTGCAATAGTTCAGAGCTGAAACACCATTACAGTCTGGCTGTCTGTAAGTAGGGAGCCAGATCCATGGAAATGACAAAGTCCCTTGTCCCCCTTCTTAGTTTTTACCTCGACTCTCAGTGGGACCTTTTCTTTTCATTAACCCATCTCCTTTCCCATACAAATAGATAATGATCTGAAGTTAACCATGACGACCATGGTGACCAGCTGGGATAACTAAATTAGTCATAAGGAACCTCAGTGAAGCATTTGAAATTTAAGATTTCTATCAGCTTATAATGACACAAGACATCAGTTCATTTTAGAGAATTATTAAACACCTGAAACCGGCGGGAATATTTCAAAGGTGAGGAGGACCAACCCTCGGTAATCTTGGTATTACTTCAGATGTCCTTCCAAAGTGACTTGAAAGTTGACATTATTTAACCCTTTGACATACTTGGGAGTGGAGTTCAAAGGAATAGTATGACAGACAGACTCTAAGGTGCGCCCCCCAGTCTCCCATCTCCTGGTGTTCATGCCTCTGTGTGATCCCCTCCCCTTGAGCATGGGCAGGACCTAGGACTTGCTTCTAACCAATAGAAAATGGCAAAGTGATGAGCTGTCACTCTCGCGATTACCTTACGTTACATGACTCCACTTTGCTGGCACACTAGCTATAGAAACTCGCCTTGCTGGCTTGACGAAGTAAGTGGCCAAGTTGGAAAAGCCCATGTGGCAAGGAACTGTGCGAAGCCTCCAGCCGACAGCCGCAAGAAGCAAGAGTCCTCTATCACACAGACACAAGCCTGACTCCGGCCCCCACACTCTTCGCCATTATGTTGAGGCCCCAGGGAGGCCCCTAGGAGGAAGCCATAGCCATGAACAGACCATCAAGCCCAGCTGGTCCCCATTCTGTCTCCGCCTTCCTTCCCCTTCCCAGCCCTGCTCCTCCGGCAATCTACTCCCTCTGCACAGGAATCCCAGGGAATCGTTAGCATGCCTGCACATCACTCACACAGGAAAATAAGGAAGCAAGGAGAGAAAAACTGCAAAATCTGATCAGGCTGTTTGAAACGAATTCTCATTACAGTGATTTACATGAATAGGAGCTCAAATTTGCATACCATTAAGTGTTTAAGATAACTCATGCAAATTTTTATTTGATTTCAGCCTTAAATTCTTCATGGAAGCAGAGTCTCCATGGTTTTCTCCCCCACCTAACAAAGCTTTAAAACAAAAATTCAAAGACCTGGCACAGCCAATGGATTTCTTCAAATTCGCTAACCTTGCGGAAGGGGGCCCCAGTTACACTTGAGGATACTCCCTCAACACGAACATGGCAGCTGGCACAAAGATCAATACTCACATAGTCGCTGCTTTAAACAACAAATAGCATTTTAATGGTTAGCTCTGCCAAGCCCAGGGCAAGAGTTTGTGTAATACCTGCAACCTCCTGCCAGTCACCTGTAACCCCCCGCCTGGACCGGCCCAATGGTGGTTTCAGGGTCTGTCATTTTCCACAAGCAGAAAGAATTTAATATGCACTTTAAGATGGAAAGAAAACCTGCCTCTAGGATTAGGCAACACCTGTCCACTGGACTTTGAGTGCCAAACCTGGACGAGTGTGTCCCATCGGCTGGCCCCTATAAAATCTAATAAGAGGACTTTACATAAGGACCAACGGTGGCACAGAACAGCTCCTTGCCCTGGAAAATGATCAGGAAGAATAGGTTTTATGAGCTGCACTAGCACACTGTGTCTTGATGTGATTAATCCATCTCAGGAAAATGACTTTAACAGCCAATTAAAGGCGGCTAAGAGGAGCTATTTTGCATTGTCTCTTTATTCTGTTTCTGGCGACAATTGTACCTGCCAGGAAAGCGGTGAGAAACTATCAATTTCTGCAGCATGAATTTTCAGAGGAAAATAAGAACCACTGCCCTGGGAGGGACACCCTTTCAGAGTGTAAATCCCGACCTCCGAGAGGGAGGCCTTTGAGTCTGCGTGGCTTCCAGCTCCAGGTGAGAGCGACTGTCAGGTGATGTGTTCGTGGGTCCTCCCCACTCCTCCTGGTGACCTTCTGCTTGGGAACATGGAACATAAAAGCCACCACCTCTAAGTGCAGATTAGCGCAGAAGCAAACACATTCCATCCCAGAGGAAAATCTCCTCCTCTTATCACAACAAAGGAGGAGGAGGAGGAGAAGGAGAAGAAGAAGAAATGCTTCCTATATAGCAAATAAAATTATTTTCCTGGTTTAAAATGGCAAGCATTTAGGGGCAAATGAGCAGAATAGAGGTTTGCGTAAAGACAATGACTTTACCTCCCTTTCATCTACTCTTGTGTATCCAAGTAGGTAACAAAGCATGTTCATAGGGGGAAAACCCAGATCCGTTAACCCTCCTACTTAGTGCTTCCCCCAGAGAACAGGGACTGCCCCAGTGTAAACCATTGAGGAAAGAGTTAAGTAAACTGGAGAAAAAGAACAGCTCCTAGCACCCAACCCCGAGGCAGGACAGATCGACAGACAGCGAAGGCCCAGGTTGCCCCCAGAGGAAAGGAAACACTCTGGGCTTGGACCAGGCGGATCTTCCTGGTTCCTTAGGTTACTACTACCTAGCGGTGAGCCAGCAGCTCAGATGTCATACGCAGGGGAAAGGGCTGGCTCAGCCTGTGGCTCAGGTTCTGTCACTCGGGCCTGGATAGGGTTACCTCAAGTTTGTTCCGATGCCCATTGACCCTTGGTCAGGACACACACCCATCAGTTCACCTCTCCAAGAGCTCAAGGCTATGCGGGGCAGCCAAAAGACTAGTTCGGCAGGCCCCTAAATTGGCCTGCTGGCAATAACAGGCAATTGCCAAACCAGATCTGGCTCCACTGACACCATGGTTTGGTTCAGGAGTCCTGGGACCCAGGTAGCCCCAACTGGGCTAGCCAGGCTGTGAAATTCATCTATGCCCATGCAGCCCCATTACCTTCCCTGGGAAATACGCACAGTATAATTGGGCCTTAAGAAGGTACTGTCTGAACCCCGGCCTGCCCCGGCCAGGCTGTTCTTGCAGAGCCTCTGGCCTCAGTACAGCATGCCTGAGCTCATTTCCCCAATCCCGTGCCCAAAGCCAAATCACAAATGTTTCCCCACCACCACCAAGTGCACACACACACATGCCCAGGCACAGACACTGCGTCTCCTCTGCTTTTGCAAAGTTCCATCTGGAGCCAGCCAAAACTCCATCTCCTGCACAAAGCATTCCCAGAGGCCTCATCTGGGGAAGAATATCTTTGTTTCCCTTACACAGCTTCAGATGTGTGTCTTGTCTCCATTGTATAATTTACCACCATCTCCCATATCAGACTGTATCATGCTTAGCATCCCAAACCAGATCACGCTCATCTGTGTATTCCAGTGTCTGACTTAGGACCTGGAACAACAGAGATGCTCAGGAAATGTACGCACGAAGAAAGGAAGAAAAGGGGCGAGGGGGAGAGGCAGGCAGGAAGACTTACTTTTACACGAAGGTTAGCTGGCTTCCTTAGGTTGCTTGAGATAGATAAAGGCAAAAGTAAAGAAAGAGAGTAACATTTATTAAATACATATATGTATCTGGCATTATTCTAAGCACTTTATTTTCCTCATTATATTTATATATGAAAAAACCTGAGGCTCAGAGCAGTTAAGTAACTTTCCCAAGGGCACACAGCTAATGAGGCTCAGAACTGTAATTCTGAATCCGGCCCATAAGACTGTGGAATGTGCATTCTCTTTCTCTGACAATATTGTCTTCTTAGGCTCATAAAATATTAGGATTAAAATGGACCTTGGAGATAATCTAGTCTGAACTGTCTGAGGCCCAGAGAAGTTAAGTCATTTGCCGCAGGTCACCAAGCCGGTCCGTGGTAGAGTCAAGAACTCATTTCTCCTAACTCCCATTCCAGTGCTTTTGACATCACTGCCAGCCTCTCAGAAAAGCCACAACTATGTGTGATATTATCGTATCAAATCAAGTCATTAAGAAACAGAGCAAAATATTTGGGAAACAAGATTAACACATTTTGTCTTCCCAGAGCAGCCGGGCGTGCATAAACACACTCAGGAACCACACGAAGAGGCAGCCAGCTCCACAGGCTCCCAGATGCTCCTCGCATCCCCTGGAGGAGATCTGTACCTGGAGGAGCAGGAACCCTCAGGAGAGCTCCTATTACACCTGTCAAAACCTGTCCTCCAGATGAGAGGATGAAACGATGCCAGTAACAGGACTTTCATTGCCTTCTTTGTGAAATTATTCATCCGATGGCTCTGATGTGTGTGTCTTCACATCTCAGTAGCTTTACTGCCCATAAGCATCTCTCCATCATCCTGTGAGGTGGGCTGTTTCGCTGTCAGCATTTCCAGGATGGGTAAACGGACACTTTCAAAAGATAAGACACTTGCTTAGTCAACAACGGTGCTTTAACAGCCAGGCAGGATCCGCCGTCACAGCCTCCAGGCCACTGGGCTTGACCGAAAGAGGGTTGCTTGGCTCATGTCTTTCCCCTGGATGGATTTTCCTCTTGTCTCCTCCTCATCCTTGTCCTTGTTACTGCTTCCTCTGCTGTGTACTCTCTCCTGCAAACTTCCCCTGGCTTATCCAACTCCTTGTAACCAGGAGACCCACTCAAGTTCTGAAAAGAAGCCATCTCAGTCAACTGAGAAGAGCGTTTGGCCCAAGCTTAAGAGAACCAGCGCCCTGTACCCACTTTGCCAGCCCTTTGCTGTTTCATCTCCAGCAAGTGGCTTGAGTTCTCTGCACTTCTCTTTTCCCCCTTGGAAAATGAGGATGATATTCAAGGTCTCCCTCAACTGCTGTGACTTACTCCAGGCCACTCTGATCTGTCCACTTTCTGACCTCCAGCACATTATAGCATTGCTGCGCAATTCAGTAACTCATTATACACAGTCACTTCATCCAATAATTGCTTCCCATACAGTCTCATCTTCCTAATAAATGTGTGACTGCTCAAAGGCAAGACACAAGGCTAATGTTTCTGGTTTCTTCTCTGCAGCACTTCACGTAATGAGGAAGAAACATTGGGTGCTCAGAAGACCAATTAGATTAATTCCTTGGTTTTGTGCAAAAAGATCTTGCCTCAAAGGTACACCACCACCACCTTGTAGGACAGAAGAAGAACTAGGTGTGTGGAAAAGAAGGAATCGAGTTAGCCCTTCCAGAATCTGACCAGAAAAGAAGCCAGGCTAGACCCCACAGGGAAAGTACATACCCAGATGTCCAGGATGTGAGCGCTATGCCTGGGCTGTGGACACCTGGGAAGGGACAAGCCAGCTGACATCCAGGAAACAATGCAGAAAGGCTGAGAAGGTTAATGAAGCAGCAGGAAAGGGGAGTCAGAAGCGGAGTAACTAAAGGAACCTCCAGGTCTGTGTAGTACGGTTGAAAACTGGTTCAAGAATTAACTCTGAGAACAGGGCCCATCTGCCAGGTCATCCCCACTTCAGGTGGCAAGTTCTGCTTGGAGGGATCAGAGGCTGGTTCCACTTGAGGACGAACCATGCCTTGAGGGATCAAGGCTGTTGTCTTCTTTTCTCCTAGCCCTGCCCTTCTCTGTCTCACCAATGGTAGTGATTCCAGCCTTCAAGGATGTTAGTTTGATGATATACTCTCCCTCTATATTCGTTGGTTTCCTTAGAGGTCAGTGGGCTCTGGAACCAGACTACCTGAGTTCAATCCTGGCTCCCCACTTACTAGCCTAACTAGCTGTGTGACCTTGAACAAGTTGCTTCACTTCTCTGAGACTTGGTTTCCTCACCTGTAGAATCGCCATGATAATAATACCCACTCCCACGGGGTTGTTGTGAAGATTAAATGAGTTAATATATTTAAGGTCCTTAGAGTGGTTCCTGACATGTAAGTATGATTTCTGGGTTTTGTCCAGTCTTAGCAAAATATTCCCCAACTAGATGAGCACTTGTACTGTGAAGTGCTCCCCAGTAAGAACAAATTGACCTTCCCATCTGCAAAGCAAACACGTTTTAAGATACACTTGAGTGATTCACCTTTGGTAAATGTGTTTGGTAGATGTTTTTCTCTCACAATTTGTCTTCCCTTTAGAGTGAGAGGGAAATAGACTTGGCTTAAAATTATTTCATTCTAAAAATGATTGTTGCTCATGCTGTGATGTAGACACTGTGCTGGGCTTATATAAAGTAGAGTCCTCGAGCTTGGTGCATTTACAGTCTTGTGGGGAAGACAGGCAAATGACAAAATCTCTTTGATACAGACTGTACCAGCTGCCCTAGCAGAGCTAAAAAGCGTTATGGGTACACCCAAGGAGGAAGGAGGACTTTACATAAGATGGACGTCGTTCCATTGCCAAAAAACAAAAACCCACTCACCCTAATGTGAATGAAAGGGAATTAATTTGTTATGAATATATTGAAGTATCTTGCAAGCACCAAGGCAAGAAAAGAGTCAAGTCTATTCATTCATTCAGCAAATGTTTATTGTGGGCCTCCTGAGTGCCAGGCACTGGGGACACAGCAGTGAGCTATAGGGACAAAATCCCTGCCCTCTTAGAGCTGATATCCCAGTGGAAGAAGACAGACAATAAACAAAATGACTAAAATGTGTAATATGTTAGGAGAAAAGGAAACCAAACAGCAGGGAAGGAGGATGGAGAGGAGTGAGGATTAGCAGGATGACGATGTCAAACAGGATGATGATGGAAACCAGATGATGACGGAAACAGGATGATGATGATGGAAAACCTTAGCCGGAAGGTACTATTTCAGCAAAGTCTTGAAGGAGATGAGGGAGTAAGCCTTACTGATACCTGGTGAAAGAGCATTCCAGGCAGAGGACCAGCCAATGCAGTGGCCAGGGCAGGGACAGACCAGGCCTGTTTGGGGAACAGCCAGGAGGCCACCATGGTCCAGAGCAGTAAGCACAGGCAGAGTCATAGGAGATAAGGTCAGAGGTAAAGGGAGGCCAGATCATGTAGAGCCTCCAACATCAGTGTGAGGACTTTGGCTTTTAGTCTGAAGGAAACGAAACTCCTTTGGAGGGTTTACAGCAGGTTTCCTGTGAATCAGATGTGGGATGTGAGAGAAAGAGAGGAACCAAGGATTCTCCAGATTCATATCCAACATATCCAACTGCCTTGGCATCATTTCCACTCAGATGTCGAATAGGCAGCTTAATTTACCACGGACAAGGCAGGACTCCTGATTCTCACCCAAAAACCTCATCTCTCCAGTCTTCTCCATCTCAAGAAATGAAACTCCGTTCTTCCAATTTCTCATCTGGACTCCATTCTTTCTCTCATGTCCACATTTAATTCAAATCCACTAACAAATCTGTCTTCTCCATCTCAAAAGACACAGAATCCAACTCTCTCTTGCTCCCTCTACTGCTGCCACCTTGGCCAAAAGGCCTAGAGGATGTCCGTGGCCCCTAACTGGCCTCCCTACCTCTGCCCCTGCACCCCTATAGTGTACCCTGCAAACAACAGCTCAGGTGATTCTTTTAAACAAAATCAGATCATGCTCTCTTTTCGGTGTCTCCCCATCTTACTTAGAGTAAAAGCCGAAACCCTTACCAGGCCCCTGCCACTCCTCTGTCCTCATTCTGCATCACTCTCCCATCTGCTCACTCTGCTCCAGCCCCAATTACCTCCTTGGCGTTCTATCAAAATACCACTACAGTCCCACCTGTAGGCTCTCGCCCTCGCTGCTCCCTCCGCCTGGAACACCATGCCCCCAGATATCTATGTCATTTGCTCCCTTATTTTATTCAAGTCTCTGCTCAAATATCCTACTGGAGAGTCTTTCCCTGGCCACCCTCTATAAAATAGCACCTGTTCCAAGACTCGTTATCACCCTTACTTAGCGTTAAGTCTTCTCTATAATACTTACCAACACTATTTTATTTATTGACTATCTGCCCTATTAGAATTAAGACCCATGAAGGCAAAAATGTTATCACTTCCATTTGTTATATTATCAATGCCTACAATAGGGCCTGGCCCAGAGTAAGCATGCAGTATGTTTGTTCAATGAATGGATGGATGGATGGATGGATGGATGGATGGATGACTAGAATTGGAAATTTGAAACCATCAGGAACCAAGACAGTGTCTCTCTTTCTCTGCACACTTATCCTTGCCCTCTAACTTTTTCTTTCTGAAAAGAGCAAATCATATTGACCTTGTTCATTTCTGTTCCAGGAGCTATGTCTTGATGGGAACAATCACACTGTGCACAGATTCTTTGGATAGAGGGGGGGGAAGGGAGAAAATGGGAAGGGTCCCTGGCATAGGAGCGATGCATAAAGGAGTTGGCAAAGAATTCAATAGAAGAGATTAACAGAGAATCCTGAAACACATGAGTTCAAGGAGGTACAGAGGGAGGGGTTTGGAGAAAGAGAAGCATTATGTAATTGTAACAATACCCTATGGTGTAGGGTGATACTTCAGAGAAGGAAGGCTGGAACAAGTAGGTAGATTGGGCCACATCACAAAGGCCAGATTAAGAAGTCTGAACCTCATTCTGTAGACCTCAAGTTGCCATTGTGGTCAAAGGGGTGGATAATGGCAGTGTTTGGTTACTCTCCTCTAAATGAGCTATCTATTCACAGACTTCCACATCCATATTACAAAGACGTACATTCATAATCTTTGGAGCCTGAGAGCTGCGCTCCACTTCCCAGAATCACCCGTGTCATCTCTTGGCTGTGCCAATGCTTCTGTCCATAGGGAGTATACAGTGGAGCTCCTCCTGGGAACATAGCTTTTCCTCAAATCTAATTAAACACCATCCAACAAACAGAAACTAAGAATCCCTCATGTGCAGGAAAAGTAAACTCTTGGCTCCAATTTCTGAGTTGTCTTGTTGGCATGAGAAAGTATACATAGATGGAATAATTAAATACCTATTCACAAGAAGACATAATCAAGAGGTGGATTATGCAATTCAGAACCTTCTAATTCAGTGTTCCTCAAACTTGGCTACATATTACAATCAGCTGGATGATGCCTGGGTCCCATCCATGGAAATTCTGATTGAGTTGGTTGGGCATGGGACCCTGGCATGGGAATTTTTTAAATTTCAACCAAAGTGCGCAGCCAGGGCTAAGAACTACTGCAGCAGTAGGAGGCTTGAGAAGGAAAGGGATTTTATGGACAGGAGGGATTGAGCAGGTCTTTGAAGGACAAGTACGGGGGTTGAGATCCTATTTGGTGAGAAAGCCATGTGGGCAGAGGCCCAGGAGCAGCCAAGCACATGGCTTGACCAGGTATATCAAATTCTGGGACAGGACTGGAGAGGCTCTTGTGACCAAGACAAGACAAGATGTCTTGTCCAGACACCTGGACCAGGTGGTCCAGTCCACTCTGGATTAGGTGTTAAAAGCTTAAGTCCAAGTTTCAGTTGGCAACTTGGTAATTTGGGATAATCACTTAACTTGTTTCCGTCTTGGTACAATATCTCAATTTTACAGATACAATAGATTGGCCCACCACATAAGGATGTTCAGGTTATGTTCTACAGAAGGATTTTTGACTGAGGGAGGGAGTAGGAGGTGAAATTCTGCTTGGGACCCATTCATCTTGCCTTTCACACGGCAGGGTGCTGCACCACCAAGAGAAAGATGTCTTACGGGCTAGCCACCACTGAGTGTAGAAGGTCTGAAAATCACTTCTTGGACTAAGTGATGTTCTCCATTTCCTCTGCTAAACACCCATGCTGAGCCCACAGTCCCACTGTATCCCACAGATGGTATGCCCACATGCTGTTGTTTTCACCAAAAGCCACATTTGTTCACAAACCTGGTTTGTTATTTATTGTAACTGTGTAATTTTATTAAATATTATCTAAACCAATGAAACATGAGTGCAAAAAGATTTTATTTCTATGGAAACTAAGTTGAATAATTAGGAAAATCACAACAAAAGCAATAAACCTTAAAAATTGCTATCCAGAATGTAAATTGATATAGCCTTTATGGAAAACAGTGTGGAGGTTCCTCAAAAAATTAAAAACAGAAGTATCATATGATCCAGTAATCCTACTTCTGGATATTTATCCAAAATAACTGAAATCAGGATCTTGAAGAGATGCCTGCCCTCCCATTTTCATTGCAGCATTATTAGCAACAGCAAGATATGGAAACAACATAAACATCCATCCATGATGAAAGGATAAAGAAATTGTGGTACATATAGACAATGGAATTTTAGCCTTAAAAAAGAAGGAAATCTTGCCATTTGTGACAACATGGATGAAACTTAAGCAAAATAAGCCAGACACAGAAAGAACTTTACTGTATGATCTCCCTTATATGTGGAATCAAAAATAGTCACACTCATAGAAGCAGAGAGTAGACTGGTAGTTGCCAGGGGCTGGAGAGGGGAGATCGGGAGGTGATGGTTAAAGGGTTCAAAATTTCAGTTATGCAAGATAATTAAGTTCTAGAGATCTGCCATACAGCATAGTGCCAATAGCTAACAATACTGTATTGTATTCTCAAAATTTGCTAAGAAGGTAGATCTTACATTAAGTGTTCTTAGCACAAAAATAATAATAAAGGGGGTGGGAGAAACTTTGGGAGGTGATGGATATGTTTATGGCCTTGATGATGGTAGAGGTTTCACACATGTACACTTATCCCCAAACTCGTTGAGTTGTATACAATAAATATGGACAGCTTTTTACATGTCGATCACACCTCAATAAAGTGTTTTGTTTTTTTTTAATTGCTGTCCAATTAGGTATGAGTGAAACAATCATAAACAATTGGGGGAAATTATGATATCTAGAAGGAGTCTAAGCTCCTAATGCCTTGGAAGTGTTTTAGGTTTTGATTTCACTTTAAAGAAACTAAACCTAGAAATTGTAGATGATACACATGCATGAGGATTGTATGTGGTTAACAATGTACATCTTCAACCAGTAGATCCACACTCAGATAAGAGCCTAGATCAAAATATTGGTAAAAGAATGTATACCTTCGTGGTTTGAAATAAAAGGGCCAAGTCATTTTATTATCAATTCATTCAATTGGTCTTCCAATTGCTGCATCTTTAAAGATGAGTCTTCCTGACCCTGGCAGGCTCATAAGATTTTTTTCAAGGGCAAATGAGAATGATGAGTAAGGAAGCATTCTCTAAACAAGAGAAGGCTATAGAGCTTTCTCGTATAGAGCAGAAAGCTATACGAGAAGGCTATGAGGGGTCCCTGGTTGTCTTGTTTTGTTTGTTTTTTACTAGTTAGTATGATGCTCTAGACATAGCAGGTGATCAACGAATTGTAATAATGATATGTTTCAGCACCAAAGTTTCTCCCAAGTATCTTCCACACCAGCACCATCATTCTGGATGTCAACATTCCCCAGTCCTCTGTGGGAGGAATTATTCATTAAGGAAATTGCTAGCAAATTCCTTAACGAATAATGGATAATTACAAATAAGAGGAACTTAACAGTAGAAGTTTATTCCTCATCCCATGTAATAATCCAATGCAGTAGTTCACCTTGATGTGGTGATTCAGAAACCCAAGTTCTACCAATCCTTAGGGCATCAGAGTTCTCTGCAGCCAGTCTGCAGATGAGAAAAGAGAGGAGAGAGCTTCCAAAACGGAGGCATGCACACATCACACCTGCCCCTCACCATTTGTTCTGATGTGGCTAGACCTGGATGCAAGTGGTTCTGGGAAATGTAATCCAGGCCTCGGCTGCTGCCTGCAACCACACCTGCTAGCCATCTCGGCCTCAGAGGACGACTTTCAAGGATGCTTGATCATAAAAAAAAAGAGAGTGTCTCCCTCAGGGCAGTCCAAATGGGACTTGGCAAAGTTTCAACACATAGACTGGTGTCCCATGGGACAACCCATGAGGACTCTGTAGGTGGATGTCAATGGAAAAACCACACCCTACATCAGTGAGGCAAAAAGCACTGGCTCTTCAACCCAAACAAGAGGCAGTGCCCCTTGAATGGCAACAAATCGTTTGGCATGCATTGACTCTGTTTCCACATGTTATTATGGTACACACAAAAATCGGATGAGCAAAGAAAATGTAGTTTATTTCATTCATAAGTGATCTGATTTTTTTTCATCAGCCCCATGCACTGGGTAACAAAGTTTGGAGAACTATATTCTAGCATGCACAGTGCTCCCTGCCTAACTCGGCCTCCCCTCAGCTCTTGACGCCTCCCTCCATCCCTCTGAGTCTTTGCCACATCTTCCACCTGTCTCTGGCCTCAGCTCTCTCCCAGAAGCCTCTGCTCATTCCTTGCCATGATGAGATGCAGGTCCAGCTGCTGCCAACACAGTGACTTTCCGCAACGCCCACCCTTCACAGCACATATGGCAATTTCTGGGTTCCATCTATGGCACATGGGAACCTAAAGCAGTTCAAGAAAACTCTGGCACACTGGACTAGTGAGTTTACCTTATAGAATAGGGCAGGGGAACCTGGAGGCAATGTCCCTCCAGACTCTCAAATATGAAGGGCAGCCAGTCTCCTGCCCTCAGAGCTCCGCTTCTGATCTGAACACATGCCCACTGGGGCGATCCAAACACAGGATCATAACCCCTGCTTCTCCTACCGCTCTTTTTCTTTCCACAACCCCTTAGGCTAGGAAGATGCACCTCTCTTCTTCTCCCCACTCATCAAGAGCCTTCTTACGTGTAACCTGCCGTAACCATGACTGGCCCTTGCTTGTTAAAACTGCCAGGAGCCTGATGGTGCTTATTTTCTTGATTCTAATTAAAACAGATATCTAATTTGACTGTAGAAGCTGAGAAAATACTTCATTGCTCCAGGGGTTATCTGCCCTCCTCTGAGTCACTGAAACTTGTTGCTTCCAAATTGGAAAGCCTTAGGGCAGCAAGATTTGAAGGGTATGGAAATCTACATAAAAAGATTTCAAATAAGTTATTTCCATTACAGATGTGAAGTGAGGAGAGTAGAGGATTTTTCTTGAGGGACTGGTAGAAGGAAGGGTTGGTTAAAAATGTTGAGGTCAAATTGTGACAACGCTATATGCCTCCCCGGATGAGGACATTAGACTTAATTTTCCAGACAACCTAAGACTTGGAGTTGGACAGACCCGGAGCCAATTCTTTATTCTACTTACTGGCTTGGAAAAAATCACTTAACCTGTGTTAGCCTCTGATGGTCTAGTTTTAACCTGGGGATAATTAGGTTACTTTCCTTACAGAGTTGTTGTGAGGATCAAATTCACACAAAGGAATCCTATGTAGCTCCAAAAAATATGGGGAAGCTCTTCATTTACTGATATGGAAATGTCTCCAAGACATATTGCTTAAATGGAAAAACGCAAGCTACAACTCACTGTATATGGAAAACATACGTCCACACAAAGACCTGTACTTGAATGTTCATAGTAGCTTCATTCATAGTGACCAGTAATTGGGAGCACACAAGTGTCCATCAGTTGATGAGTGGATAAGCGAATGGTGGTGCCTTCATTCACACAATGGAATCCTACTAGGCAGTAAAGAGGAATCAACGTCTTATACACACATCTCAAAAGCATTATGAGAAGTGAAGGAAGCCAGGCAAAAATGACTACATATTGTACGATTCAATTTACATGATGTTAGAGAGAAGGCAAAACAAGAAGAGAAAACAAAACCGAGCTTGCCAGGTGCTGGGGTGGAGGGAGAGGTTTGACTGCAGAGGGGGCATGAGGGAACATTCTGGAGGGATGGAACTGTTCTGTGTCTTGATTGTGGCGGTGGTTACATGACAGTATACATTGTTAAAAACTAATTGTATGCTATAAAAGAGTGAATTTTATTCTGTGTAAATTATACCTCAATAGACCTCATTTTTCTAAGTATTTTAAACTTTTCCTTTGCTGTTAAAAAACTGAAGGCTGAGAAACTGTGTTGTCTTTTCTTGTATACAATAGTTCCCCCTTATCCGCGGTGTCGCCGTCTGCGGGTAACTGAAATAGCGGAAAGCGAAACCACGGATACAGGAGAACTGTGGGGTTCTTCGGTACTATCCGCGGTTTCAGGGATCCCCTGGGGGTCTTGGAGATTATCCCCCGCGGACAAGGGGAGACTACTGTATACATGAAATCTGTATGGAAACCAAATAGCGTAATAACAGTAGGTGCCTAAGGGTTGGGGGAAAAGAATGGAATCTGAGTATATGGAGGACAAGAATGAGATGAGCGAGAATTTTTAATGAATATCTTTTTATTCTTTCTGTTTTTGAACCAGGAGAATGTATTACTCATTCAAAAAATTAAATTGAAAATGAATTAATCATTTTCATGAGCTAATGAATGTGGAAAAACTTGGTAAACTCGAAAGCATGCAAAGGTTATTTATTACCTGTAGGGAGAAAACCTTTTTTTAAAGGCACTAAAATAGGAGCAGAATTTTCTTAAATGTTCCTCTGCAGCCTAATATTTGCTGGGTCAGCATTTTACAAAGTGGGATCCATAGAACATTCATTGCTTCATATGCTGCATGAGAAAACTGTGCAGACAAGCCCGGAGGACATTGTTTTCCGCACCAAATTTTGGAGTTTCCCAATCACATTAGCTTATTAACAGTTCTAGGGAGTTCTACAGTGAGGAAGCCTGTCTAACTTCGTTTAACCCGAACTTCACCAAATATATTTGACCATGTAATGCTTTTTTTTCATGACACATTTCTCTGAGCTACTTTTCCCACAGAACACAGTTTGAAAAAAGCAGCTCTGGACCTGTGCTGATCTTTTGAGCGGGGAAGCCCAGGCCAGAGTCTACATTCTAGATGACAGCTGGGAGACCATGGCAATGTCCTACAATTCAATTCAATTCTGACACTAACTACGCAGAGTTAGCACAGACCCCACAGGTTAAAGACTCAGTCCCACAAGACTGTCCCCACTTCAGATGCCTGCTGCAAACAAGGTCCCCAGGCTACCCACACTTCTGCCAACCAACTACAAATTCGAGGGTTCCATAACCTTCTCCTCAGGTTCAATAATTCACTAGAATGACTCACAGAACTCAGGAAAGCACTTTACTTATAATTACCAATTTCTTATAAAGGATACAATTCAAGAACAGCAAATGAAAGAGATGCAGAGGGTGAAGTGTTGCGGCAGGTGGGAGCACGGCACAGAGCTTCCAGAGGAGCCACTCTCCCAGCACATCCATGCTTTTCACCAATCCAGAAACTCTCCTAATCTTTTTGTTCAAGAGTTTATGATATACGCATGATTGATTAAATCATTGGCCATTGGTGATTGAACTCAATCTTTAGCCCTCTCCCTCCCTCAAGGTCAGGGGGGTGTGTTGAAAGTTCCAACCCTCTAAATCACTTATCACTTGCTCAGTTCCTATAGCAATCAGCCCACATCCTGAAGCTATCAAGCCCCACTAGCACCACCAAGAGCCACCTCCTTAGCATAAACTCAGGCGTGGTCATAAAGGGGCTTGTTACAAATTACAAAAGACACTCCTATCACTCAAGAAATTCTAAGAGTTTTAGGGGCTCTGTGACAGGAACTGGAGACAAAAAAATAAACATATTTTTTTATCATATCACAACAATGTACCAATATAGGTTTCTTAGATTTGCTCAATGTACCATGGTAATGTGAGATATTAACATTAACAGAAAACTGGAGAAACACATTCAGAATAAGGAGCTGGACCCCTATCTCACATCATTCACAAAAATTAACTCGAAATGGATCAAAGACTTAAACATAAGACCTGATACCATAAAACTCCTAGAAGAAAAAATAGGGAAGAAGCTCATCAATATTGGTCGTGGCAATGATTTTTTGGACATGCCACCAAAAGCACAAACAACAAAAGCAAAAATCAACAAGTGGGACTACATCAAACTCAAAAGCTTCTGCACAGCGAAAGAAACAATTAACAAGATGAAATGGCAGCCTACAGAATGGGAGAAAAATTTTTGCAAACCATATATTGGATAAAGGGTTAACATCCAAAATATATAAAGAACTGACACAACTTAATAACAAAAACACAAAGATCTAATTTAAAAATGTGCAAAAGAACAAAATAGACATTTTTTCAAAGAGGACATCAAAATGTCCAACAGGCACATGAAAAGATGCTCAACATTTCTAATCACCTGGGAAATGGAAATCAAACCACAATGAGATATCCCCTCGTCAATAGATATTATATAGCCACCTCATATAATGGCTATTATCAAGAAGACAGAAGACAACAGATGCTGGTGAGGATGTGGTGAGAAGGGAACACTTATACACTGTTGGTGGGAATATAAATTAGTCCAACCACTATGGAAAACAATACAGAGGTTCCTCAGAAAGTTAAAAATAGAACTACCATACGATCCAGCAATTCCACTTCTGGGTGTATACCCATAGGAAATGAAAACAGGATATTGACGAGATACGTGCGCACCCATGTTTATTGCAGCAACATTCACAATAGCTGGGAAACAACCCAAATGCCTACCAATGGATAAATGGATAAAAAGGTGTGATATATATTCAAAATGGAATATTACTCAGCCATGAGAAAGGAGGATATCCTGCCATTTGCAATAGCATGGGTGGACCTTGAGCACACTATGCTAAGTCAGATAAGTCAGACAGAAAAACAAGTACTGTATGATATCACTTATATGTGGAATCTAAAACAGTCAAACCTGTTAAAAAAAAAAAAAAAAGAGAGTAAAATAGTCGTTACCAGGGAAGAAGTGGGGGGATAAGATTGATGGTGTTTAAGGGTACAAACTTGTAACCAGTAGTAAATAAGCCATAGAGATCTAAATCACTGTATAATGAATATAGGCAATAATATTGTACTATAATGATACACTGTGATAAATATTGCTTCAACGGCAATCATATTACAATATATAAATATATCAAAGTAACACACTGTATGCCTTTAATTTACAAAATGTAACATGCCAAATTTATCAAATAAAAAAATAAAGTGTAAAAAAACGATATTACCATCAAGGGAAAGTGGGTGAGGGGTATATGGGAACTCTGTATTGTCTTTGCAACGTTTCCATAAATCTGAAATTACTCCAAAATAAAAATTTGTTTATATATCCATATCTGCCCTAACTCTGTCCAAAGCCCATGTATCATAGCAAGTGATAACTTCACTTTCCTGAATGTGGCAAATTCCAGGCATCTAAGAGATATGTCTGGACGCTCTATATCATGGCCACCTTCCCACTGTCATTCTACTTGAGTAACTACTGCATGAAGTGTTGGATGCTTCTTCCCTTTCCCCTAGTCCTGATGGATCTGGAGCTGAAGGATCTAAAGTAGGGATCAGCAAACTATGGCCTGCAGGCAAAATCTGACCCACAACCTGTGTTTGTAAACAAAGTTTTACTGGAACACAGCCATGCTCATTCATTTACGTATTGTCTATGACTGCCACACTATGATGGCAGAGTTGAGTAGTTACCACAGAGATTGTAAGGCCTGCAAAGCCTAAAATATTTACTGTCTTGTCCTTTAAAGAAAAAACTTTTGAACTTTTGCTCTTGTAAGTTGGACCCTCCCTCCCCAACCAGGCACTACTCTAGGAAGCTAAGCTCTATGGTTTCCTCTACCTGCAGGCGAGAGAGTGCTGCCGGAGGAAGATCTGTCTCTCTCATATATACACACACATTGCTATAGACTGAATGTTGTGTCACCCCCACCAAAATTCATGTGTTGAAACCTCGCCTCCAATGGGATAGTATTTGGAGATGAGGTCTTTGGGAGGTGATTAAGCCATGAGGATGGAGACCTCATGTATGAGATTAGTATTCTTATAAAAGAGAACCCGGAGAGCTCCCTTGCCCCTTCAGCCATGTGAGGACAGAGCAAGAAGACAGCTGTCTATGAACCAGGAAACAGGCCCCCACCAGACACCGAATCAGCTGTTGCCTTGATCTTGGGCTTCCCGGACTCTAGAACTGCGAGAAATAAATTTCTGTTGTTTATAAACCACCAAGTCTCCAGTATTCTGTTACAGCAGCCCAAATGGAAAAAGACACACATACACGCAGCACTCAGTAAAGACCACAAATCAGTCTGAGTTTCCTGAACACCCACATAGCATCAAGGGAGTATTCCGAGCTGCAGGAGAGCTCTCACCAGTGGTCACAGTTTGAAAACACCTTTAATGAAAGGAACTTTTAGACGTGCCCCGTGGAGCGCTTCCTGCAGCGTGCCCCGGCCCACCCCGTCAGAGGCTTCCTTTCATGTAGGTGCCTGCCAGCAGCGGGGTGGATATTTGTTTTCCTAATTGGCGTCCTGAGAGCTGTTTTTTTTTTTCAGTGCCGTTTTCCTTTAAAAAGTGCAGTTTCTCCACCAGTTTTAGGCTGCTGTCTGAACAAAGCATAGAATCACTTTTGGCCAAAAGCTCATCGAGGAAAAGACGTAGTTTGTTCTTTGAATCCCTAGAGTGAGTATAATAACTGAAAAAGAATTGTTGCTCAGTACAAGTTTGTTTGTTGAATTGGATTGAATTGAGATGAATTATTGAATTGCATTTCACATTTAATGTAATCCACATGACCCGTTTCATCAGCTTCAGGGACAGAAGTGGTTACTCTATTTTCCCAGTTAATGCTTTCATGTCTGACTCCATTCTGCCTAGATTTGAAGGCTGGTACAAAAACTTACCAGCTGTGTGACCTTGGGCAAGTTACTTAACCTTTCTGTACCTCCAATTCCTCATCTGTTAAATAGGAATGATGATGGTACCTCCCTTAAAGAATTGTAATAAGGATTACATGTAAAGCATCTGGAATCGTGTCTGGCAAATATTATGAACAAGAAAATCAATCTCTTACACACCCATGCCACTGCCCATGAAACATTTAAGAAACTAGGAGCTTATTCAGTCCAGAGAGTTTAGTCAGTCCTCATTCCAAATGCCAGGTGGAGGGACGAAGGTGTTCAGTGGTCAATCCACTAGAAGTGTCGATTTGGGGTGGCCATTTTTTCCATGGTTTCTGAACAGGGTCACTGTTGGAAACAGGTCCTGTCCCAGAGGATGCGCTCTTCTTATCCACTGCTGCAGTGATGTCCTTGGGTCCTTCCAGAGACTCTGTAATAGTCCTAGACTTGTACATCCAAGATGACAGCTTTTTCAGTTCATGGCTTTTTAAATCACATGCTCAGCCATTGAGCTCAAAACAATATCACCCCATCAGGGTGGCTAAGTCTAGAAGAGCTTCAGGCTTTGGTGGCCCTCCCTTCTGGAATAGATATCTAGGCCCTGGTATTGAGAACACCAGCCAAGAACCACCTCCCCCCCACCATGGCAGGTTGCACTATGGGGACTCTGAGTCTTTTCCTTCCAATAATCTCTGTAGAAACTTCCTCAAGCCAATAGAGATGTTCTAGGATTGTAGAACTTACAAAGAAAAGAGTCATACTTCTTGTTCTTTTTCCTCTCTAGAGGGCCCATGGTTCCTGCACACATCTGCCCATCCCTCTCCAGGACCAGCTCTGCTTACTGAAGGTATTGTAAGGGGTAGCCTTTACCAAGCCATGAATGGTCCCAGCTGCCTGCCTAACAGAGACACTCAAGAGCTCGGGTTGGAAGCCAAGGAGCACCACCTAATTTGAGAAGTGGCTTAATCTGTTTCTATGAGGTATTTACTTCTTACATTTAAATTTAAATTGCTCATGTTCATGTCTGTTGGAGGTTGACCCCAGCTTTACTCCAATCCATTCATTCCAACACAAAGGCTGATGGAGCAGGCCCTGCCTGGGATGTGCGTTCTTGTAGCACAGGGTAAAGAACGATGGCAGAACCACGCAATGGCACTTAAAGCTTCTGCTCAGCAATGGTAAACACCAATTCCACTCACACTGTATTGGCCAAAACATGTCATATAACAAAGCCCCATGTCAATGAGCTGGTTAATATAATTCCTCCTGCAAGTTGGACCTGGTAAGAAGGGATAGTGAATATTTTGAACAAATTTTATCTGCCACAACTGCCAATATTTAAAACTGGCAGATTTCACAGAAAAGTCAAGATTTCCACGTTTTATTGACAAAAAAGTCAAACTACCTGGCAATGTGGGGCTCCGTTTCTATGTACAGCAACTGGCTGGAGCTGAGCCTCAGCCACGCCTTTTGAATGGAGGAATGAATGCTTCTTACCCGTTTGTCCCAGTCCCCACACTGCCTGCTCACTCGCTTATGTTACCTGCTGGCTTGGATTAAGCAAATGAGTTTGTCACCGGGAGCAACAGGCAGCCACTGAAGAGAGGGAGAAGGAAGGTGACTGGATCACATGTACTTTCCAGACAGTTAAATTGGAGAGTCTGAAGTTGAGGGAGACCCCAGAACAGAGCCAGGAGCACCAGTTAGGAGGTTACTGCAGTAATCCCTAATCCAGCCTGAGCATGTAGTTAAAAAAATAGAGACTGAAGGCCCTACCCACTGTCATACACCTGTGGAGCAGCCAGCAAGAGCCAACAGAGGGACGCTCTGACAGCCACCTAGAGGCAATGAAGGCATCCTGGAGCCAGAATAAAAACTGCCATTTGGAAAGTTTGGGTTTAAAGAGTATCTCCCTACTCCACCCCCCAAACGAAAAGAAAAGTCTACCTGCTTCTTGGGGAGCTGAAGCTGGACTCCCAAAGGTGCCGCTCTCAACACTGGAGGAGAGAGAGACATTCCATCAGGTGTGATTAAATAGTCACTTCGCTCTCCTATTCTCTCCCTCCAACCCATCCTTCCCCAGCCTTCCCTCCCTCCCCCAACCCACTGTTGGCCTAAATTAAATTTTCAAAAGGCAGAGAGGCTCTGCACTGATTTTTGCTGGAGAGCGTTGAATTCAATAAAACATAATTATTGATTTAATTAAAATAGTTGCTCTATGAGAAGTGAAGTTTTTTAATAGCCAGCAGAGATGGAAGAGCCCTCATTCATTTCTAGTGCAGCTTCTGAAACAAATTGGGTTGCTTTTTTTTAATAGGCCAATTCTAAGTGCGGCTTTGAAACGGATCCTCTAGCCATTCATATGCAGTAATTCAACCGGTGAATAAGGTGCCTTTCTCATTGGCTGCTTTTCAGGATGGAAAAAGGAGGCGCTGGGAGCCCCGAGCCCAGACTATGAGATGAATAATTCACGACCCTTCTTCTGGGGCCCTTCTGTGTTCCTGTCTGCTTTCTTGTACTTACTTTTGAAAGGAAATGTAGGGCTGGGGACTGTCGCCCTGTGGGGCTCCCCATCCTCTCTTGATCTCCTAGGAGAGGAGCTGCCCAAGGGGTCCAGCGGCCTTCAGAGGTGGCTAGAGCCTGGCTCCCCACCACTGGGCAGGGTCAGACCCCCAGAGTGCTGAGCACCGGAAAAAAACAGAGCTGGGAGGGCAGAGGGAAAGGTTGTACTGCTTGGCACATTGAAGCAGGACCTGTGAGGATGCAATGAAGGCAGGCCCCCCTCTCCTGCAACCCCCTCCTTCCACACCTGCCACCGCAGGCAGGCATGCCGGCCACGTGGGTGTACAGGCACATCACTTCTATTAACAAAAGAGAATAACGGTGCATCTTCGGAGAAGGCATTAATGAGGTGATGACACATTTTTAATTAAATGCCTTATGTAAATTATTAGTCCATTCCTCCTTGAAAGATAGTGCCATATTATAAACATGGGACAGCCAGTGTATATCTGAGTGCACGTGCACGTGCGCACATGAACACACACACGCACACACTCCCCACTCCCTTTCCCCAGACCAGGGTAAGGCTCTTTAGCGCCAACAGGAGCCCTGGGATGGTAGCTCAAGCTGCCTTTCCTTACAGCCTGCGTGCTTGTCAACGTGGATCCTGTGGTGGAGGTCAGAGGTCAGCTGCGGTTTTAGGACGTCACTGCGCTAGAGGTGGCGCACACAAGGTGGCCTATTTACAGACAGTCAGGGGGCACTGTCCAGCAGAAATCGCTCATCTCCATAGCAACAGCCTCTCCCCCTCCCCGCCCCCCCCCCCCCCCGCGAGTGGCCTGCAGCAGCTTCTGCATTTGACTGAGGTTAGTGGTGCCTCCTCCACTGGGCTCCCAGGGGCTTGTAATGACCTCCTGGTGTCAACAGTGGATGCCACCAACATGCTCTTAGATTTAAAAAAAATTAAGCTAAAACAACAATCATATTAATCGCAATAAAATGACCATTTATTGAGTACTCATATGCCAGGCACTATCCTAAGGTTTTAGTGCCTTCCAATCAATTCTGACACCTAGCACCCCTGTGTACAGCAGGACAGAACCCTGGTCTTTTTTTTTTCCTCTCACCTTCCAGCCCTCTATCAGACAATGCTCCGCTGCTATTCATAGGGTTTTCATGGCCAGTTTTTTCAGAAGTCAGTGGCCAGGTTCTTCCTAGTCTGTCTAGTCTGGAAGCTCCGCTGAAACCTGTCCACCATGGGTGACCTGCTGATATTTGAAATACCCATGGCATAGCTTCCAGTTTCACAGCAACACGCAGCCGCCAGAGTATGACAATCGACAGACGGGTGGTGTGGGTCCCTGGCTGGGAAATGAACCCTGGCTGTGGTGCTTAACCACCAGACCACCACCTATCCTAAGTACAGAACACGTATTATCTTTATCAATCCTCACCCCAAGTCCTATGGAATAGATGATATTATTATTATTATCAATACACCCATTTTACAGATCAGATAATATGTTCAAGTTCAGAAAATTACTAACTGGCAAAGATAAAACTCAAATTCTGATCTGTTTGATCTCGCCACACTGCTTACTTAGGACTTTCTAACACGAAACCTATTACTATTATGATTACTCTGCAAATGAGGAAATTAAAGCACAGAGAAGTTAACTTGCCTAGTGCCACAACGAGGAAGTAGAAGATGGAATTTGAACACAAACCATCACGATCCACAGTCCACGCACATACCCACTGCATTAAGTTGAGGGCAGGAATTCAAAGATTTATATCCCATTCACACCGCTGGAGGGAAGACCTGAAGACAGTATGTTCCCTGTCATTTTTACCACAGAAATAAGCAGTGGATGGTGTGGGAGAATTCAGGTTCTTGGTAGAGAAACAGGGTGTCATGTTTTTCCTGCAGAATCATAATGAGACCCAGTCAGTATTTTAGGGAAAAGTTTCCATTTCCCTCCATCACTTGAACTTTATTCTGGGCCCTCTGCCTTCACCTCTCATCCTGAATCTCCTTGGGAAACAAGGACATATTCTGCTTTCTTATAAGGAGTCACCAATTATCACAGGAAACAAGGATATTAATAACCCAAAGTTATACCACGCTTTTCTGCTCTATAAAAGGCAACCTCTGGCCCACCTACTCACATTTCATAGGAAAAGTGACGAGGGAGGTGGAAGACAGTTATCTGAACATTCTGAAAACACAATTGGGTCCAAAAGAAGTATGCCACGGCCAGAAGGAGGCGCCGTGGAGACCAGATCAACCATATAGGTGCTAAGTGTATAATTATTGTATATAGGAAACCATATGCAATGACATTTCAAGAGCAAATGTTATTGCTTCCATAAAAAGAACTACATCAACAACTTTAAATGGCTTCTGGCCTTTCCTCCTTAAGCAAAGATGTCAGTGTGTGGGAAAGACACCCTCAAAATGGTTCTTCATTAGGGCCCAAGATAGTAAAAAGGCACCTCCCACTGGGATGGCACTGGAAGCATTTACAATTGACAAGCTCACTGAAGCCATGACAGGTATTTATAGAAGGTGTTTGGAAATGTATTTCACAAAGAACCGTGTCATGTTTCACTAACAGTCTGCCTGGCCACATCCTCTAAGGTAGCTTGCAAAATTGGTCATTACCTTATGTAGGTAATATATGCAACATTAACAATCAATGGCATTCTCCTTTATAAAAGATTGAACTTCTGCCTGGATTTCTTGAATTTGTGCTTAGAAAGGAAATTTTTTAATGAAGTAACAAAATAATTCTTCTAAAATTAGATTGCAAACATTTTCCTCAATTTGCCCCCTTTTTCCTCTTCTTTTCCTGTAATTTTAAAAATATCTAATAATGTTCATTCTGGGATATTAGTGGAGGGGGGTTTTATAGTTGTTTGGAATTTAGAATGTAGTTCAGACAGGAAGTAGAAAGGTAGAGGGCGGGTGGGGCAGAATTAATCCCTGAGCCAGAGCACTCCTCCAGGCTCTACTGCTGAGAGTGTGGGTCTGCAGGGAGCTGAAAAGGATATCCTTGTTCTCTGCTCAAGTTCAGGACCAACTGGGTGATCGGCTCAGCCAATAGACAGAGGAAGAGCAAACATCCACCTTATTATTGAGAATGGCCACTGCCAGGCCTCACATCCTGGCAGTCCCTCCTAAGAGCTGAGTGACCTTGGGCAAGTTACTTAGTAACTGTACCTTCCTCCTCGGAGTTGTGAGGATAAAATGGGAAAAGATCTTCACTCATATGTGGAATATAAACCAACACATGGACAGAGAAAACTGGACTGTGGTTACCAGGGGCAGTGGGGGTGGGGGGTGGGCACAAGGGGTGAAGGGAGTCATATATATGGTGATGGACAAACAAAAATGTACAACCCAAAATTTCACAATGTTAGAAACCATTAAAACATCAATAAAAAAAAAAATGGGAAAAGATCTGTGTCATGCATTGCACAGTTGCAGGCACAGAGTAAGTCCTGAACATTTGTTGGCTCTTGTTATTATCTTCTTGCAAGTGAAGCCAACTAAAACACAGAGCAGCTGGACCCAAACAATGGTAGAATTCAGCACACACCCTTCCAAATCAGGGATTTTGAAAGCATTGAAATTTTAATTTAAGAGCACAGAGATAACCACACCCCTTGCGGAGGCAAAAAAAACAAAACTTGAATCTATAATTGTTTTATGATGCTAATTTCACTTTTATAGACATGTTGTGAGTTCCCCTTTCCAGAGTCTGGTATTGATTGTTCTTGTATTGTTAACTCATAACCAGACCTTATTTGAACACATAAACTTTAAGAGAGATCATAAAGAAGAGAAACATTCTCAAATGAGCCTCGTTTCTCCTGGTTGAGTGGAATACTTAAACACTTGGAGATCTGTGAAGTTATGGGACCAGACGTTAAATCTGGATTGTGGTGATTTGAAAGTCACTGAGCTTCAGTTAAACTACTCTGCGTTGGTCAGACCACATCCGGACTATTTTAAATTCTAGGGCCATTTTTAAGAGCATTATTATCAAACTGGAATCCATCCAGGTAGGTGGACCCAATGTAATATGCAGATAAAACCATAGCATGATTCTCACTCCAATTCCAACTTGTAGGGTTTTTCCCCAAACCACCAAGCAATTCTCTGACACCAGCTGGGTGTCCAACAATTCAATTCAATTCTGACACTTTCAACCTGGAGACAGTATCAGATCCCACAGGTTAAGGGCTCTCTTCCATAAGACTGCCCCCACTTCAGATGCCAATTACAAATCCAAATTGTTAGCTGTGCTTCTGATCAACTGGCTATAAATCAGAGGTTCCAACCACTCCCACCTTGGGTTCTATTTATTTGCTAGAGTGGCTCCCAGAACTCAGAGAATCATTTTACTTACTAGATTACTGGTTTATTATAAAAGGATATAAACACAGGAAAGGCCAAATGGAAGAGATGCTTAGGGCAAGGTATGGGGAAAGGGTGTGGAACTTCCATGCTCTCCCTGAGCTTGCCACTCTCCCAGCACCTCCATGCATTCGCCAACCTGGAAGCTCTCCAAACTCAGTCCTTTTGGGTTTTTATGGATGCTTCATTACATAGCCATTATTGATTAAATTCTTGGCCATTGAGGATTGATTAAACCTCCAGCCCCCCCTCCCCTCCCCAGAAATCAGGGGGTGGGACTGAAACTTCCAACCCTCCAATCACATGGTTGGTTCTCCTGGCAACCATTTCCCAACCTTAGGTGCCTTCCAAAAGTCACCTCATTAACATAACAAAAGTCACCTTTCTGGCTCTTATCACTTAGAAAATTCCAAGGGTTTTTGGAGCTCTGTGCCAGAAACAGGGATGAAGCCCAAATATATATTTCTTATTATAAATCACGATATCACACATAGCCCGTGAGGAACGATGGAGGAGTTGGGAACTTAACCTGGGGAAAAGAAGGCACAGGAGGTAGGTGTCTCAGAATAACTGGAAGGTTGTCACATGCAAGGTCGATCTTCTACTTTTGTGCTATGATCCAGAAACAGGACAAATGTAGTAACTAAAAAACAGATGGCATTGTATACTAAAGTGTCTATGGGCTCCAAAGTTGGGATGCCAGAGGTTAAATCCTATTTCTACCATTTATAAGTGAGATGTCTGAATTCATATTGTCTGCTGTGCTAGATAGGGGACTTAAATGTGTGAAAGGATCCATTAAAAGGATAAGGAGTGGTGGCAGGGATGGCATGATGAAGACTAAAGTCACCCAAAGTCAGGTGTTTAAAAACATGCATTAGCCCAAGAAAAACTATCAGTGGGCCAATCTGGTTATATATGTCTCTAATTGCAATCCCTTAAATAATCATGAGCAAGTTGCTTATTTCTTCAATTTTCCTGGAGTTGTTCTTCTGTAAAATGGGGATATTAATAAGATTTGCCTTAGCAAAAGTTTTAGGGGCTCAAGGTGAAACAAGATATATAGTAATACTTTTAAAAAATAAAGAGCTACATAAATGTTGGGTATTATTTTTAAGAACTTTCTAATTATTAGAACTATCTGCAAAGAAGTTTGGGTCTTATAGGAAGTAGAGGGAGTTCTCTGTCTCATGAAGATTTTGGGGGTTGGTTTACTCCGTTGTAAAGAAGATTCAAATATTGAATGGGATAAATCTATTAGGTTGAGTTTCCTGGGAAAAAAAAAAAAGACTGAGATTCTGAGATTTTCATGCAGGACGCTTATTGGAAATGTTCTAGAGATCAGTACTGTTGAGGAAAAAATTACTCATGACATTTGTTAAAGACTGGTAAGACAGACTTTATGAAAGGGAGGGGCTACTACAATGGGGTTTTGTAGTAAGAGAGGGAGATCGGGCTCAGCAACTAATTCAACAAGGAAAAGTGGGAATTTATAGCCAAGGAGCAGGATGGGGATCAAGATTCAAAATTGCTCACAGGAAACATCACAGGTGAGGGGGCATTCTGGCTAAACCCACCTGATAGGATTCTTGCTGAAGGCAGGCCTGGGGGATGGTGGAAGAATCTGGTCAGATATCAAGGTGATCAGATATTAGGAATAGGGAATTCTGGCTAAACTGACTTAGCTGGATTCTTGTCAAAACTGGACAGTGCAGAACACAGAAGCCCAAAAGTCAAGGCTTGGTTGGGGAGAAGATTCAAAAGACCCTGATTAGACTTTGGTCAAGGAGAGAACTTTGTCAGTACCTGTGAAGGTGCAGGAAGCAGGATTGAGCAGAGCATGGAATTGAGTTATGCTGCAGTTACAACAGAGGCCCCAGCCCTAGGGAGCTCCCAGCAGGGTGGGCCCCGCAGAGTTGTCTGAATTGAGACAAGGGGCCTGGGCTTTTGTATCCCCACGTGGACCAGTCATTGGTTACAAACTGCCTCTGCGTGGGCAGTAAGCTTGGCAGAGGGCAGCAGGACTCAGCTATGAGCTGTCAGTAGCCAATAGCCCTGGCAGCTGAGAAGGAGCCTCTCATTCCTGAATGAGGAGGCTGGGCAGCGTAGCAGAGCGTCTTTACTGTGGTACTTACCAACACTTGCAAGCTTAATAATAATGACACTTAAATATATAATGAGTTAACACTTATTGACTTCCTTATATGTACCAAGATCTATGCTAACCCGTCTCATACATTGTTTCATTTAATTTTCACATAGACCCTAGAAGATAGTTATTACTGGATAGGTTGCTAGTTATTACTAAATTACAGGTAAGAAATTTGAGAGTCAGAGAAGTTAAGACACTCATTCAAGCTGCACAGCTGGTCAATAAAAGATTCAGGTCTATCAGACCTCAGAGCCAGAGCCTTTCAGAAATTATCGTATTGACCAAGGGCCTACCATGTTGCTGGAAGTTTTACGCATATGATTCTTGATGTCGCTACTCTGCTGGGTAGGACTCACGCACCCTGATTCCGAGCAGAGGAAGCTGATGCTCAGAAACCTCAGGTCATTGGAAACACGATCTGGATTCAAACCCAGGTCCATCTGGCTCCAGAGTCCACCTGCTTCTCCAGGAGCCATACTGCCTCTTCTAAAAGACACTCATCACTCTGAAAGGACCAAATTTCAGATCTAGAAAGCTGTATGTGGTATAGCCCTCATGTTACCTTAATGACCCAGAGAGGGTTGAGGGAACCACAAGAAAAATCACTGTCGGGTACGTGAGCTCCCGCGGCTGCGGACTGTCAGAACCTCTGGTCCACAGGATTGGAGGAACTCACGGGAACAGAAGGGGGCGCTCACTCTCAAGCTACCTGGGGAGCTGGAAATTGTCTTCCATTTATCACCATCACCACTTCTGAGCAACTGCCCTCGGGGAGAGGAATCTAAACCTCTCACCTCCTTCATCACAATAGAATTACATTCTCCCTAGCATTAAGAAAAGCCTGACCTCCTAAAACCTGGTCTCTGAGTGGGAGGGAAGCAATCACCGGGTCCGTTCATTACCTGTGTGGACGCAGCTCTCCTGGGAGGTTTTAAAGCTCAAGTCCACCTGCATCTCCCATCCCATAACCTGAAACGTGCATCACTGAGGCTGCCAGAAGAAGGCACAGAGAGAATAGCTCATTTAGGACAGCCCCGAAAGGGTTTCCAAAACCCTTCCTGCCAGTTGCAGGCAAGATCTGACTAATTAGTGCCCCATTTATCCCTCATTTCCTGCCATTGCCACCTTGACCTATTATGGATTTGTGAAAAAAGCATCAATTTTCGAGGGAGGTAACCATGGTTTCAATGCTGGCTCAGCTGTGTGAACTTGACATGTTTGTTAACCTCTCTGGGCCTAGTTTTTTCACATCTATAAATGAGAATAACAAGAGCAATGTTTGTAAACATGCCTGGGAAAGCAGGCTGGCTTGTAGTAGGCACTTAGAAACAAAACAAAAATATGAGGCCTCTTTCCCCTTTCCCTACTCCCTCTCCATTTCACTCAGATAATAAAATCTAGGTACAGTCAGCACAGAAAAGAAGAGGGGAGGTTTCAACACAAACCAAGACATAGAGTGGAGAAAATATAATATATTTAATACGTTATTCAATTGTATTCTTGTATTATACAGCCCTTTCCAGTTTAGTTAAATCCCCGAGAATTTTTCCTTTTATTTCAACAACTATCTATTAGGCATCTATTTTGTGAGAGGCCCTGTGATGCAGAGGCAAGAAGACATCCCCATCAAGGTGCTCACACAAGAACCAGTCCTCATGCTGTGTCCCTTTCACTCATTTGATGCAACTCAGAAAGAGTCAAAGCCTTCATGTCATTCCCCAGAGTGCTGTACTCAATTATCTTTTTACTATTCATTGAAACCAAGCCAGTTAGATAAAAAAAATTTTGGTCCTCCTGTCCATAGAGTATTTGTATTTCCAAAAGAGCTGCGTTGTCCTAGACGCCTAACCAACGTAGCAAACGCAGGTGTAAACAACTCCGTTGACAGAGTCTCTCTCCGGACTGGATTCAGCACTTGAGCAGACGTGTGGGGAGCTTCACCTGTGCCCTCGTTTGTGGGAAAGAGCAGAGATCTGCGTTTTGTCCTAGAAGGACCTTCCACGTTCAGTCTGGCTGAAGCAGAATTCAGTGGTTACTCTAACCATAGGTCCCACTGAGGATTAGAGGAAATTATGTTCCCATGGCCCCCAAAGGAGGGAAACCAATTAAAGCACAAGTCATTATTACATTCTAAATATGGGCCAAGCTGGGTCCCTTGAAAGCTATTAACCTATTAACTACATGTACTAGAAATGTGCTGTCACGCGGTCTCTCAGGAAAGTTAGTCTGTCCTGGGAGTTTAGTGGACAAGGGGGCTCCACAGGCCGCAGTGAGAGTCCTGTAGGTGGGGAGGGGTCTGTGAGTTCTGACAGATGGGGAGAGAGAGGCAAATGAAAGCTACTTATTAGATATTCATGCAAGACTCTCACTATAAAAAACATGAAAGAGGAAGAAAAAAGAGAAGAAAAAGAAAAGAAGGAGAAAGCGGAAGAAAAAAGGAGAAAGAGGAAGGGGAAGTGTAAGAGGGACATGTACCGTGCGGCACTGTGTGTCAGGCGCTGTCCCACTGCTTCTCATGTGTGACCTCGTCTGCATCATTGGCCCCATTTTACAGAGAACTGGATCCATGGACGTGAAGTAGTTCCCAAGCTCACGTAATCTAGAAACTAACTGGGCTCCACAGTCATCTCCCCAGGTTTCAATTTGATCGTTCAGGGACAGAGCTTATTACAGGTCGTTTTTACAGAACATGTGTGTCTTTCGTTTGCATGTAGGATGGGGCTGATCCTTACACACCTCAACTGCCTTATCCACACCCCATGCCAATTGTTCTCTAAAACCAGTACAAGATGGGAGAATCTTCTTTGGGATTCGTCAGTGTGAAGGAGAATGGGATTGTCAGGTTTGCCCAGCAGGGGGACCTAAGATTCTGGCCCCAGAGGTTGAACCTCAGGATGTAACCAGGAGCAGCCACTGGTCTATTGCAAAAAGGGGCAGCGCCCTTGTGAAATTACCACCGTAGTGGAGGTAAGTGACAATGTCACTATAGTGAGCACCTCCTGCTACAAAGACAACAAAGAGGGTAACAGACTCGAGCGTAACTGGTGGGAGAGCAGTGTGAACAAGGATCAAGGACACCTGGGAAAAAAGATTCTGGGCAGAGGAAACAGCACATGTAAAGCGGGAATTTGCTTGGCACAAAGAAAATCAAGAAAGCTGGTGTGCCTGGGCATCACGAATAAGGGAGAGAGTGTTTGAACGTGAATCTGAGGCCCCGCCCATCTCTCCAAACCGGCCCTGTGAGCACCAAACTTCCTTCCTCTGGGCACACAGCTAAACTATGTTTCCAGCCTCTCTTGTGATTAGGTGTGGCCACGTGACTGGGCAGTAGACAACGGAGTGTAGGCCAAAGTGGTGTGCATTTCTCCCTCCCTCCCACACCCACCACGACCACCGAGCAGCCGTCCAGGTTCTTTCCCATCTGCCAGCCAGATGAAGTCAAGCCCAGAGACCTTGGAGGCCAGATGTTAAAGATGATGGAGCCACAAGACAGAAGGAGCTTGGCTGACAGAGGCCTACCACTGTGAGTAATGAAGACATTTAACGGTCTTTAGTTAGCTGAACAGCACTTCAGACAGAATGACCCACACATTTCCTCCAAGTTCTGCAGCACCTAGCACAGCTACATTGACATTGCCTTACATTTGTTACCAAATTCATTTGTAAAAAGCATTTGTTGTGCACTCTCCATATGCTAGGCAAAATGAGAGACACTGAAGATGCAAAAACCTGCACATCAAACTTCCTGCCCTTGAAGTGCTCACAGTGGGAGTCACAGAAACGAAGACACGAATTTCACTACAGAGTGTGAGGAAAGTGGAAAAATAGTATAGGAGTACAGAAGATATAGTCATGGACTCTGCCTGTGGGCGCAAGGAAGTCTTCATAGAGGAGATGACATTTGGTTTGGGTTTTGAAGGATGAGTAAGAGTTTTCTAGATGGAAAACGAGAAGCAGGGCGATTCAGTTAGAGGAAATAGCACATACAATGAGTCAGAAATCTACATCCTTTGAACATCAGAGAACCAATAAAGAACCGCATCATGTATATGGTTAATGTTTAGTCTCCTAGAAAGCACGAGGTGTCTTTAATTTCTTTTGTATTCCTCAAGTTCTGTGCACATGGTAAAAAGGAAGAAGAGAGTCAGGGAGGAAAAGAGGAAGGGGGAGATGGAGGGAGGCAGGGTGAGTGACGTACTGCAAATGGCTACAGACTACACACACACCCTCAGTTACCCAGGGCTGGTCTCACTGCTGAGACAGAGCATGCAGGGTTCATGTGAGTTTTATTTAGCCTGTGTCTATGTTCATTTCACACCACCTGACAGCTGTTTGAGGCCATTTCACTCGCCATTGGAGGCGTGATCAGGCCTGAAATGCAAGCTATAAATAGTGCACGTTGCATAGGAAAGTTGGATTTAGCGCATAGTGTGTTTTATTAATGTTGCAACATTTACTGTGTATTTAGAGTCGTCATCGATTTTTATTAAAAAGGGCACTTTTATTACAAGTACATGACGCCAGCAAAATAAAACCCTCCCCTGCCAGAGCAAGTCCAGGCTAATTTGCTGTAAGCGCTGGTGAAAAGCCCGGCTAGATTTGGCTAGCTTCAGTTATTCCTCCCCAGTGACACGGCATCCACACACATCTGCGTGAAGGACTAGAAGGGGAAACAGATAGCGTCCTCCCCTGGACCAGGATGGACGCCAAAGAGACAGAGAGCATCTCTGAAACTTTGTTTCATTTTTGAACATAAAACTAATGAATAAATGGCTCCAGCTGCAAGGCAGCTAGTATGACAAGGATATGAGAGACAATCTTTGGGATACTCTAATTTTATTTCTTCTCCAACTTTGCGCTGACAATGAACAGCCCAAACCTGGGGTTTCACTGCAGAATTTCCTGCTAGTCCAGTTGTCTTGACATAGCAACACTACCACTTGGCATAGCAAATATTCTTCCCTCAATTTCTCCCCCATCTTTTTCCTGGACCCACAAAACCATTCCGTGTGATTTGGAGATAACAGAGTATACTGTCCAATATGGGAGCTACTAGCCACATGTGGTTATTTAAATTTAATTACAAATTTTTTAAATTAAAAATTCAGTTCCTCGGTCACATTAGCCACACACCAAGTGCTGAATAGCTACATACGGCTAATGGCTACCATATTGGACAGTGCCAATATAGAACATTTCCATCATTATAGAAAGTTCTATTGGACAGCACTGCTCTAGATCATAGACTCCCTCAAGACCACAGAAATAAGTCCCCATCTTCTTACATGATATGTTCCACGTCCACCCATTTTTCTGCCTTCCCACAGCCCATTTCTATAACTCTCATCCCCCTGGTCTTGTGTTCGAGTTCTTCTCGCCTCTTCTCCTGACTCTAGCCCCTTCCAGCTTCCGATTTACAACCTCCAACTCCACCCCATTCCCACCTGCACTTGCAGACATGTTCCTTCACATTCATTCGTTCATTCATTCAAGATTTATTGCGTACCAAGCAAGTGTGCAGCACTTGTTGCTAGGTGCTAGGGATGCAGAAGCAAAGAAGGCAGCATTCCTTATCCTCAAGGACATCACAATCAAGCAAAGAGCACTAATTATAACCCTCAGTTGTTGAACAAGAATTCACAAATCAAATCATGTCATTTCCCTGTATAAACACCTTCAGTAGATCACCATTTTCCGAAGGAAATGTTAAAAATATTTGCAGTAAATTATTCAATCTGTGTACACACTATCAGGGACTAATTTTTTGCATACTTCACGTACAAGGAGTAGAAAAATATCTCTGCCATATTTCCCTTTCCATTAGGAATGATATCATTTCTTTTAAACTTTTATAAGTTGACACTTTTGAAAAATGTATTTACCTCCTGATAAACAACTAGATGCCAAAAGACATAATTTGGATTCCACAACTCTGCTGCCAGACCACATCTGGGCAGAGAGGAAGGAGGAGCTCACCCAAGCCCACTCGGGCCCACAAAGGAAACTTCTGTAAGTTCTTTGATATGGCAATGGTTATTATTACTGTTATATGTTTCTATGGGCACTTGCCTCTACTTGGTGTTCTAGGAAGATGGGCAAAGAGATGAAGTACCTGCCTTCCAGATGAAGACAACTTGAACAAAGCCAGGCTCTGGTGGCTCCAGCCTGACTCAGCAGTCTATAGTATTGTCCACTCTGGGAGGGTCAACCACTTCCTCTCTCTTCCCAGTCCACAGGATCTAGATCTCCAGTTGGATGCTTCCTCTCCACCAGGCAGCAAAATCTAGAAATAATCTGCTGGGCAATCTCTCCACCTCAAGCCAGCTGGACAGGGCCTGCCACCTCATCTCGTTGCTATCCAAACCATCCCTCCACGGGTTGTGTTATGCTTCCAGTCTCCCTTGCATCAACTTGGATCTCTCAGCTGTACCTATTCTACATCCGGTATATATCTAGAAGTATAGCCACCTAGAAGCCTTTTTCCTCCTCCCTGCCCCATGTACAGGATGCCTAGGAGACTGAAGCCAGCCAGCAATGAACCATGGCAGCAATACTACAGTGGCTAAGAGGGTGCCCTCTGAAGACAGGCGGCGTGGGTTTGGATCATGAGTTCACTATCTACTGGCTGTGGAACCATGGGCTAGTTAGTCCTCCTGCTCTCCAATCTTCAACTTTCTCATCAGCAAAGTGGGGACACTTATAGTGCCTCATCTATAAGGTGGTTGGGAGGATTCAATGAGACAATCCAGCTAACAATCTGGACACTCAGCAAGTGTCTGGCTCCTGGTATGTGCTCAGTAATTGTTAACTACTTCTTTTATTAGACTAGAATTCCTCACTCTGTTGGACTTGGTAATATAGACCCTGGAGGGCAGGGACCTTCTGTCTCTTTAAGTTCCCTCAATTTCTACCTTTCACAGGACGATACAGCAGTGACAACTTGGCCCACTGCCAGGAAACAACTAAAAGCCCTGCCTAAGACCTCAGGAGAGCTGGACTGGCAGAACGGGTCAGAAGGAGTAGAGAGAGGTGGTAAGGAGCTCCCTGTCCGTTTGCAATTATCACATAGCTTGCAGGCTGTCACTCTCATCATAAAACCTGAATCTGAGCAGTTTCTTCATGGAAAGACCTGAGGCATAACCCGAGGGCAGGACTTCTAAAACCAGGACCTTTCATTGAATGAATATGCTCCTCATTATCCTGTTATCCCACTGAGAGGTCCAGGAGCTACAGTCTTTTGCTCTCTGCTTCTCAGGGATACTAAGGAAGCCTGGGGTTGAGTCAAGTCACCTCTCTGAAGCTAACAGCTCTTCTCTGTAATTTAAAGTTTGCGTATCTCTTAGGCATTACAAAATGGAGTAACTAAATAATGCTATGAAAAAAGTAAACAGATCTTCCTCAACTTGTGATGGAGTTACGCCCCAACAAAGCCATTGTAAGTTAAAAACATTGTAAGTCGAAAATGCATTTAATACACCTAACCCACCATCATAGCTTAGCCTAGCCTACCTTACACGTGCTCAGAACACTTACATTAGCCTACAGTTGGGCAAAATCATCTAACACAAAGCCTATTTTATACGTGTTGAATATCTCCTGTAACCTACTGAATACTGTCCTGAAAATGAAAAACAGAATGGCTGTCTGGGTACAGAATGTCTGTGAGTATATTGATTGTTCACCCTCCTGATCACAGGGCTGACTGGGAGCTGCGGCTCTCAGCTGCTGCCCAGCATCACAGGAGAAGATCGTACCACATATCACTAGCCTGGAAAAAGATCAAAATTCAAAATTTTAAGTACAGTTTCTACTGAATGTGTACGGCTCTGGCACCATCACGAAGTCAAAAAATCTTAAGTTGAACCATCATACGTTCAGGCCCATCTGTAGTGAAATAGACATACCCATGATCTATCCCTGTCATTTGCTTCACATGCGACCCTTAAGGCAAGTAAAAGTTCCCAGTTGGCCACAGCCAAAATCTGAAACTCTTCCCTGGGAAACAAATCATTCCACAGTAACTTATTAGAGCAGAAGGACTTTCCATGGAAGCTGGTCGAGAAAAGCTGGGGACTCAAAGTGACAGAGAGTCCTGGGGAAGTCCTAAAAGTTTGAGAACAGCTAGCCAAACCATATATTTGAGGTGGGGGTCTCCTCCTTATCACACTCAGTCCTGTGGATTTCACTGTCCCCCAAGTTGCTTTGCCCCCTGACAATTGGACTCAACTGATGCCCCACTTCTCCGCTCTGACCTGGTCATGACTTTGTTCCAAACAGAACCCTGATGCAATAGACATAAAACAGTGCCGGGCACTTGACTTGAAGTCAAAGTGCAAACTCAGCCTGCATCCAAGGACATCCCCCAGTGATGGGGCCCCAGCCTACCTTTCCAGGTACATGTTCCTCAGTGTCCCCTGCTCCAGCCTCCTTTCTTTCTGGTCCACAGGTAAGTCATGCTTTCCCAGAACTCTGAACGTGTGCACATGAGACCCTTCTGCTGGAATCCCCTCCTTCGCCTCCTGGAGAACTTGTTCTCCCTTCAAGGCCAAGTCCAAATGTCATTTCCTTGGAGAAGTCCACTCTGACCCTCTGAGTCAAAATTAATTCTCTTCCCACCTTTCTAATAGTTTTAATGCAATTTAGGGATTTTTTTTAAATCATCGTTAGACTGTGAATCTATTAAAACTTTGATGAAGGAAGTGGACCCTCTCCAGAAAAATGCTCACACCCACATATAATTTTCCAAGTAGTTTTAGAGCATTTGGGGATCCTGAGTTCCTTTGTGGACCAGTTACGGATTCCCCCTCCTGTTGTCTTTTCCATCTCTTGCTATTACTAACATCTATTCCAGGCAGAATACGCTGGAGAATCGGATCTCCCCTGAGGCAAATACGCCTGTAAATGCTGCCTCTACAAAGGGTAGTCTGTGGGGACAATCAGCTGACTTTGGCTCTGGGTGAGACAAGAAGTGCTCCTGGGCCAAGAGGTCCTTGGATTGTTCTTCCCTGACACTCAGAAACCCTTCTGAGCTATTTTTACTCACAACCCTTCTGACACCAAATGTGTAGAGTTTTTTCTCACATCAACTGATTTTCCAGCTCTCCGGACACCAACTGGGTGTCCTACAATGCAACCCAATTCTGACACTAACTACCTGGAGTTAGCGTAGACCCCACAGGGTTAAGGACTCGGTCCCACAAAACTGCCCTCACTTCAGATGTCAGTCGCCAGTATCAGGTCCCCAGGTACCTACGCTTCTTTCTGACTTGGCTACAAAGTCAGGGAGTTCCCACTACTCCCCATTTTCAGGCTTGATAATTTGCTAGAATGGTTCATAAACTCTGTAAAACAGTTTTCTTAATATTACCTGTTTAGTAAAAAGGATATGAATGAACAGCCAGATGAAGGGGTACGTAAGACGAGGTCCAGAAGGGTCCCCAGCACAGGAGCTTCTCTCTTCCTGCAGTTCGGTTGTGCTACCTCCCGGAGCGTGGATGTTTCTCCAACTCTGAAGCCCTCCAAACCCATCAGATAGGAGTTTTTTATCTAGGTTTCGTTACATAGGCATGCTTGATTAAATTATCGACCGTTGGTGATTAAGTCAATATCCAGCCCCTTTCCCCTTCTAGGAGGTCAGGAGGTGGGGCTGGAAGTTCCAAGCTTCTAATCAAGGCTTGGTATTTCTGATATTCCTGACTACCAGCTCCCATTCTGAAGCTTTCTACGGGCCTGCTACTTCATTAGAAGAAAAAGCATTCCTATCACATTTATCACTCAAGAAATTCCAAGGATTTTAGGAGCTTGGTGCCAAGAACTGAGGACAAAGACCAAATGTCTTTCTTATTACACTACACCGTCCCTCAGGGGCTATGGAGCATTTCCCAGCCTCCTAGACTGAGTGAAAACTGCAGGGTCCATAAGGGGCAGAGACAGCTGTTGAAGAGGAGCAAGGAGAGCTGTTTATCTCATGCGCCTTATTTGTGGGTTTGAAAAGTTTTGAAAACTGCAGAGGGCTGTTATAAAGGTACGATGACTCTGTTGATAGAGATTGAGAATGAATTTGGCAGTGGCTGCATCATTGTATTCCTTTAGGGCTCAGTGGTCAAACATCTAAACCAGGCTCACTCCCCAAACACTAGACGCTCCCTGTGCCCTGTCCGCCTGTCCAGAAATGCGTCCCCTCACGGGTTCCATCCCCTCCTGGCTCCAGGCCAGTGAGTCTGACTCACAATCTATCCATCTTTTAGGGTACCCAAATGATTGTGCTAGAAAGAGGGGAGTGGGTGGGTGGAGGCTGAGAAACTCTTTCCATCTCCCATCTGGACCACCCTTCCAGTGAGGCTTGGCTCCCATCCGCACACCCAGATGAACGCAGGAACTCACACTCTGAGGGAAGAAGGGATTTGCTCTCTTGTTTCAAATGCTTTGCTGATTGTGTTTATTGGCCCATTAATTATCTGTCTGTGTCTTTTAACAGTCTCAGTTTTCCCTGGAAGAAAGCTGCAGACAATGATTCCAATGTGACTTTTCAGGGCAATGGAAATTACAAAATTGTCCAGGCCTGGAGAGCGTCAGGCAGTGTAACAAGGTTCTAGTGTAAAGCACAGAGCAATTAGCAGGGAGATTTACCTCCCTGTCTTAAAAGCATTTTTATTACTTAATCAATCACAAGCAATTTCTAAACAAGGCTGGGGTTTTACAAGGAGCTGTAAATCTTTTCCATTTGCTTCCAGGAGAAAGAGCTGGAGAAATAGACATGACATTCCAGAAGGGACATTGTATCAATTAAAACAAAAATGTAACCCAAGTCACTTGGGAAACAGAAAGTGGGCAGGAGGGAGCCGCAGGGTCACGGAGGGTCCAGGGGGAAGGAGAGAGTCAGTCAGGGGTGGGTGTTTGGTCCTGACCACAGGCCCACATTCAATCTCATCTCTCTGCCCAGACAAGTGGAGGAGAGAAGAGCAAGGGACACAAAATGAAAGAAGCGCCCAGAGGTAGCTGAGCAGATTTTCTGCATTTCGTTTCATGGCTGATGGCTTCCTAGCTGTAGCCTTTCTCTGGGCCTCAGTTTCCCTCTCTGCAAATTGAGAGAATTCAGACTGGATGACATCCAAGTAATTCTCGATCCTAACAGCTTTGCAGAATCACCAGGGGAGAGTTTTTAAAACCCCATTGCGAGGCTCCTTCCCAGACCAATTTAATCAGACTATCTGAGGCTGAGCTGAATGGTATTTAATCCCTTCTAGTTCCAGCTTGAACATGAAAGCAGAGAACCTTATTTTGAAAATGAAATGCTTGAAGTCTGAGCAGCAGTGAGCTCAGCAATTAATGATGGAGACATTCAGCTTGTGCTCACATGTTCCTTCTTTCTTTCATTCAGCAGGCTCTTCCTAAGCTCTTCTATGTACCACGTCTGGGCTGGGCCCAGGGACGTATGTCTCACTGCCTCGTCTTGATGCTTCAGTGAGAAATGTCTCATTAGCTCTCATTTAGACCAGAGAAGTGGTCCCTGGAGGCCTCAGCTAGCGGGTATGGAGGTTGGGAACTGCTGGCCACAGACAAATTGTCAACACCTGTCAGTGCTGTTGACTTGTTATTCCCTGGTTCTCAAGATCTCTCTGAGGAGTAGTACAGAATAACAATTCTTCCCTCACAAGATGGGACTGGGCATAGAAGGGCACCTGGAAACCCAGCCCAGCACCTCGACTGGCTCCACCATCAGCAAATGCAGCAGAGACCAGGCGACTGGGAGAGCCAAGAGCAAGAACCCCATGAAGTGGTGATGTATCTGTCTTAAAAATTTTGGTGGGCCCATGATGGACCTGTCCCTAAAGTCACCACTTAAGACATTAACACCTGGGTCCCTTCAGAGAGGTGGCCTGCAGCAAATCTGTACTTGGCCTATCCCTTACATAGCCCAAAGTCAACTTCTTTTCTTCAGTTAAGTAAAGATTATCTTTCACCTTCCAAATTTTCATCCAGTATACTCTGGTTCAATGTCTTTTTTTCTTTCCCCAGTTTTACCTAAGACCTCAGATTTGGAGGAAAAACATATTTTCTTCTCTTAGTAATATGGAATTATGATCAAGTTCAAATGCTTCCAGCAATATAAGGTGTCCCTTTTTTTCTTCTGAACTCTTCTAGCATTTATCTACCTCTTATATGAAATATATCTCATCCTGACTTTAATTATAATGTTTGTACCATGGTGTCTTTTCTGCTAGACTATTAATTCTGTAGTGCAGTAGAAGGAACAAGTTTTGGGAGTCACATCGATCAAATCCCAGCTCCAGTCTCTACATGGCTGTGTGGCTTTGAGAAAATTATTTGACCTTTCTGAGGCTTAGTTTCCAAGCCTATAAAGTGAAGATAATAAAACCAACTTCACAGTGTTGGTGTAAGAACGAAAGGAAGTAGCACACATCGAGTCTCTAAGTTTACCAATGTCCACCTTAGAGTGTGGTGCTCAGAACCTACAAGTGCCCCTACTGTGGTCCGTGACTGGAGAGTACATGATGGCGCTCTGGTCAATGGAATGAGGGAGAGGAATGAGATTTCACTTAGGCAGCGTAAGGAGTGTAGAAGAAAGCCACGTTCCAGCATCAGGAGTGGGAGGGAGTAGGGGGCTGTCTGCTGGGAGAGGTCAGGGCGTGCAGGGAGGGACAGAGCCACTAGTTGTTGGGTGAGTGGGCACACTGAAAAGGCTCCTGCCCATGACAACCTTCTTTACATATTTCCCATGGTCAGGTTTTCACACTGCTTCCTCTAGCACCTTTCAACACTGCTCAGCAAGAGTTGCATCCATAGTACTATTAAAAGTACAGAAAACTTTTGGGGCCGGCCTGGTGGCACAAGAGGTTGAGTGCGCGCTCTGCTGCGGTGGCCCGGGGTTCGCTGGTTCAGATCCCAGGCGTGCACCGGCACACCGCTTGTCAGGCCATGCTGTCGCAGGCGTCCCACATAAAGGGGAGGAAGATGGCCATGGATGTTGGCCCAGGGCCAGTCTTCCTCAGCAAAAAGAGGAGGATTGGCAGATGTTAGCTCAGGGCCGATCTTCCTCATAAAAATAAAAGAAAAAAAGTACAGAAAACTTTCTAAACTGCTCAGGGAGAGTGACTACTCCACTGGTCTTCTGGTACACACACATGCATACACGTGCACACAGACACATGCATATGCACACACAGGTGCACACATATACATACAGACATACACAGAGAGGCACACACATACTCATACACATACACACACATGAATTTATATTTAAGCACCTGCTACTCTCTGGTCAAAGTCATTTTGGTGTAGATAAAGTCATTTTGATTGCCTCCTTGTGCAGTATCCACCAACGTAGTAGGTGACTAAAATTAGAATGTCGTCCTTCACTAAGCAGTATGCCACCACACAGAGGGTGCACAGCAGAGTGCAGATTCATGCCCAGGCGTTTTTCACTCTAAACCAGAGATCAGCAAACTTTCTGGAAAGGGTCAGAAAGCAAATATTTTCAGTTCTGTGGGCCAACTGGTCTCTGCCACAACTCCTTGACTCTGCCTTTGTAGTGCAAAAGCAGCAACAGATGACACATAAACAAAAGGGCACAGTTGTGTTCCAATAAAACCTTATTTACAAAAACAATGCATATGCAGTAGTTTGCTGACTCCTGGTCTAAAGTCTTAGTTCCTAACCACTAGGCTATAGAACTTGCACTTGTTTTTCTTAATTCAAAATTTGGTTCCTTCAATTTACTAATATATAGCAAACATCTTAAATATCTCTATACCTCTTGACCTAATAATTTCACTTCTAGGAATTTATCTTAATAATAATCAATAGTTATTGATCATTTTATATTTACTATCTATTTAATCTTCACAGTAACCCCACAAGATGAGTCATATTTTTGTCTCCACTTTGCAGATGAGGAAACTGAGGCACAAAGATGCTAAGTGATTTTCCCCCTGAACACACAGCTAGCAAGTGATAAAGCTGGGCTCTGAACAGAGACAATGATTTCTAACTCTTAAATGAAAAATGTATGCAAAATTGGACAGATGCACAAACATTCCTGTTTTTTGCAACAAACTTCATAACAACATAAAAAGAAATAATCTAAATATCAAAAGTGGAGAGTGGGTAAAAGATTATGGTACAGTAGAACACAAGGCAATGTTTTTTTTGGTTTTTTTGGTTTTTGTGTGTGTGTGTGAGGTAGATCAGCCCTGAGCTAACATCCGTGCTAATCCTCCTCTTTTTGCTGAGGAAGACCAGCTCTGAGCTAACATCTATTGCCAATGCTCCTCCTTTTTTTTTCCCCAAAGCCCCAGTAGATTGTTATATGTCATAGCTGCACATCCTTCTCGTTGCTGTTTGTAGGATGCGACCTCAGCATGGCCGGACAAGCGGTGTGTTAGTGCGCCCCCGGATCCGAACCTGGGCCGCCAGTAGCGGAGCGCATGCACTTAACCGCTAAGCCACAGGGCCAGCCCCAAGGCAATGTTTTAAAATGATAGGGGGCCGACCTGGTGGCGCAAGCAGTTAAGTGCACGCGCTCCGCTGCGGCGGCACGGGGTTCGCCGGTTGGGATCCCGGGCACGCACCGACGCGCCGCTTGGCAAGCCATGCTGTGGCGGCATCCCATATAAAGCGGAGGAAGATGGGCATGGATGTTAGCCCAGGGCCAGTCTTCCTCAGCAAAAAGAGGAGGATTGGCAGATATTAGCTCAGGGCCGATCTTCCTCATAAAAATAAACAAATAAATAAAATGATAGGGAAGAATGTTGACTCTCTGTTTGCAAAAAGGACTACAGCCATTCCTCTCAACATTAATGCGTGCCCCTTTGCAATGTCACAGTGCTGCTCTTCCCATCAAAAGTCAGAGCCTATTTCCCGTCTGTTAAACGCGGGCTGGCCTGTGACTTGTTTGACCAATAGAATGAGGAGGATGTGATGTTATGTGACATCTAGTGCTAGGTCTTGAAAGGCCTCATCGCTTCCACCTTTGCCCTTTTGAAATGCTACCCTGAGCCCACCATGTAAAGAAGTCCTGTCTAGCTTATTGAAGAATGAGAGGCCACATGGAGGAGAACAAAGGCCCTCCAATCGTGGCATGAGTAACCCCAGGTGAGTAGGATTGCAAGCTAAAACACAGGACACCCAGTTAAATTTTCCTTCCAGACAAACAATGAGTACTTTTTCAGTGCAAATAAGTCCCAAATATCACATACTTATACTAAAAAATTATTCATTATTTATCTGAAATTCAAATTAAACCAGAAGTCCTTTATTTTTACTTGCTATATCTGACAACCCTACAGGTGGGTTCAGCAGAAGAACCATCTAGCTGATCCCAGCCTGAATTGCTGATCCAAAGGACTATGGGAAATAATATATTGCTGTTTTAAGCCACTAAGTTTTGGAGAAATGTGTTACACGGTAACATGTAACAGAAACACCATCCTATTTATTGACATGGAAATGTTTACTATGGGACAGGTGGTAGTTGTATAGGCAGAGAGGAAGGAGGGCATTTGGACAAGGAAAGCATTGTGAATAAAGAGTAGAAGTAGTCCTGACCAGACTTGGAAAACAATGAGAACAACACTATACCAAGAGTAGAAGGTATCAAATGGGGACCAATGGGACAAACATTAGAAAGTTGATTGGGTCCAGGTTGCAGAGGATTTTGAATGCCAACTAATATTTTTGGACTTCATTCTATAAAGGGAATTATTGAAGAGAGTAGAACAAAGAAATGACACAATGAAAACAGTAAAGTACGTACAATCTGCATTCAAATTAAATATTTAATTTTTAATGATGTATTTTGAGGATATGTGTTGATGTTCATAAATGTCAGATATATGTTGGGGAGAAAACCCAAAATTTCTAATTTTGGATTCCAAGATCCCATCTTTGAGATATTTTTGATAATGATTTCCTAGTGAAATCACTGCTTAGGACCTAAAGCTATGCTAATATTTTTAAGAGAATATAATTTGCTTATGATCTACTGTTAAATTTCAAACCATAGTTATAAAAAAGCATACACAGCATGATCCCATTTAGATATAAAACCACACACACACACACACACACACACACACGCACGCACACCTGGAACTGGTCGTTTTGGAGGGTAGGGAGTAAATACAGACTGTTTTCATTTTCTTTTTTCTTCTTATTTGCACTTGCTCATTTTCCTGCAGTCTTCACTTCTCTCTTGTGTAACGAATCATGTGTGAGCAGCTATGTGTTTGTGCTCATGCTTACTGTGGCCTTACTTCCCAGCTTTGCACCAGTCATTAAGTATTTACAGAGTTCTTGGTCCTTCCCCAGCACTGTTCTTGAGAGAGAACCATAAGCAATAAAAAGTAAATTCGGGGTGTGCTACAAACCGAAGTGATGCCAGAAAAAGTGAGACCGTGTCTGTGGACTTCTTGGTAAGCTGTAAAGTATAGAGTATAGTAGTTCTTAAGACCCTTTGGAGAGATATATGAGAATTACTTAGAAAACATTTTAAAAATACATGTGCCTGGGCCCTTCCCCTGGAGGTTATAATTCAATAGATGTGGACGAGGATCCAGCTATCTATATTTCATAAAGCCATTCAGTTGAGAATCGCTGATCTAGTGTTCCTTGTGGTTATTTCTCTTCCGTTGTGATTATGAGTGATGGGAAGAATTAAAGAAAGCTTCTTGGATGAGATGGCCCCTGGCTGGGGCCTGAGGGATGGGAGATGGGAAGAACCATCTCTAGTCTTCACGGTAGAGTGGCACGTTCACTGCCCAATACAGTGTACAGATGGTTTCCCAGCTGTGCTCTCCACTGTGGCCACCTTCACGCGTCCTAGAACTGTTCCCACTGCCACCCAGCCCAGGGCACGTTCACTCCCCAGTCTGACCTTTGCCTGGGTCTATGCCCCTGTTCCTGCTTTGGGCTTAGCTTTGCATCTGCCGGCCCTGATTCCTCCCAGCCCCTCTGCCTTCTCAGGTTCTCCTTCTCAGACACCCACAGGATGCAGAGCTCTCCTGGTCAGCTTCTGAAGACCCTGCCTCAGGCTGTTCCAGTCGTCAGTACCCTAGCCCCACCTCCCAAAATCAAACATTCAGAATGAAAAAGCAGAGGATCAGAAGAGAGTTTCTCGGTTTCCAGGGCAGCTGTGCTATCAATCATCGTGTGGCCTTGATTGAGTCACCAAAGCTGGCTGTTCTGGCCCCTGCTACCCACCTCCCCAGCATAAGATCAATAACTCCTTAGAGTGGCAGCCACGTGACAACCAGAGGTCCAGTGTGGTAGGCCAGGAGGCGGGCTCCTCATTGCTGCAGTCATGTGGTGTGTGCGAGCGGAGCGGGTGGTAGGATCTTGGCACAGGAGAAAGCACAGACACAAGAGCGGGTGGGGCAGGGACCCACCCTGACAGTGCAGAACCCTCAGCTGGTGGGTACAGGGTATAGCCTGGGCAGAGGGAAACGCACTTTAGCATCCCAAGATGACTTGGAGCAGTAGGGGCAGAGAACACCCATTTTCTACAGAATCTTGCGATTGCTGAAGGGCTGTGTGGAGGGTGGAACCAGGGAGGAGGAAAGAGGTTCCTGAATGAAGTGCTGGCTTTGAGGAAGGTAGGTCTAGAGACCAGGCACAGGCCTATTTGAGCTGATCCTGTCTCAGTTTCCTTCAAGAGGTGCCCCATCATTAATCCTCACCCTTAAATTCCAGCACCCAGAGGCCATGAGGCCAATCCCTGCTCCAGAGTGAAATCAACAAGAGGCGAAGATCACCTGCCGCTCTGGGCATGTGGTGGCAGAATCAGGGGCTGGGCAGTGCGGGGGCTGATCCTAGTTGGGGGGCTCCTTCTGTACCACATTGACTCCAGGGTTCTTCCATGGAAACGTCCTCTGCTCAGGGGCCAGTGGCCTTCGCTCGCTACCAAAAAGAGCCTGCTTTGTACAACTGGGCTAGAATGCAAATGTCGGCAATCAGAACTACCTCAGAGAGCAAAATACATGAGATGGTCTGTCTGTCTCAAACCTAAACGTAAGAAAGATCAAAGTCTACTTACAAGCCAGCATGACTCACTCGGCATCCCCATCTTCCAACTGAGAAGCGAGGGCCCCTATCTTCCTGACAGCGCTTACACAGCCACTGTCCTTGCTGCAGCAGCCTGGGTAGATCAAGAGAGGGGTGGGGACCCCCCATAACAACTTCTGGATGGATGGATTCTGCTCTAGATATATAGCCCAAACCATGAGGGACATTAATAATGACACAACACCAATGCTTTATAAAATCGCCTTTCTGATGGGGTCGCATTCAGTGCCAGCTTTTATCCATACAAGGGAAAAGAGAGACTGGGCAGGGCTGCAGAAGAGAGCAAATTCAAGATAATAAATAAAAATCAGTCTGCAAATAATAGGCTAGGAGGATCATCTGTATTTGGATAATTGAGCCATGACCATAAGCAAGCCATTTATTCAGCAAACTTTGTATGTGTAAACCAGGACTCCAATTTATTAATTTACTGCTAGAAATAAATGCACTGTCATGTGGCCCAGACATTCACATCAGTCTGAGGGAACATGCATTTGCTCCATCGGTGGCAGCTACCAGGGAAGTCAGATTATCAAAAGATTGCTTGGTGAGCGTGGAATCCATACAAGAGGAGCTTGCTTTGTAATTTAAATTCAGCAAAAATTTATTGAGCGTTATATGTCAGGCATCGTGCTGGGTAATGAGGACACAAAAATGTGATGCTCAACTTGGAAGAGTTTGCAGCCAAACAGAGAAGTGGTTAGATGGTAATTTAATGTGATCAACATCATAACAGAGACATTAGATGTATGGGCAGGGGTCCTGGAGACCTGGAAAAGCATCACCTGTCTGCTGGACCTTGAAGAATTCATAGGAGTTTGCTAAGTGGGGGCATGTGTGCATGGTGGGGCAGATTTCAGGCAGATGAAAGAGTGTATGCAAAAACATGAGGAGAGAAAGAGTGTGAAGGTTCCACGTGTCTAGACTGGGGTGTGAAATGGTGAAAGATATCAGACTGTGATAGTGTTTGGATGCTAAGAAAGCTGGATGTTATTACTAAGCTGATGGTGCTCAAGTTCCATTACATCAGACTTATCTGGGGCACATTTTTAAAGACTGTGCATGCCCAGTGCCTACCCTGAGTCTACTGACCCAGAATCTCAGGAGAAGGGGTCCATGCATTCGTAGTAGTGAAAGGCTGCAAAGCTGATTCCAGGGTGCAGTCCGGGAAGAGGTTCTAACACAGGAGATGATGTGAGCATATTTTCAAAAACTCTTAGTGGACTTAATAGGGATGTTATCTTATCCCCGTTTCACAGATGAAGAAACTGACAATACAGAGAAAACACTATCGGGGTGGGGGTAGGGGGGAACAGGGCTGGTACATTAGTCAGAGTGTTCTCCAGAGAAACAGAACCAATAAGAGATATATAGATATAGATTAGATGTAGACATAGATGTATGGATAGATATAGATGTAGATACAGATTAGATATAGCAGTAGATCTAGATGTAGATTAGATATATAAAGAGACAGAGATTTTAAGGAACTGGCTCATGTGACAATTGGGGTTGGAAATTCAGGTACGAGCTGAGGTAGCAGTCCTGAGTCTGAATTCTGCAGGGCAGCAGGCTGGAAACTCAGATCAGGTTTCTATGTTGCATTTTTAGAATTCCTTCCTTTTCGGGAAACCTCAGTCTTTGCTCTTAAGGCCTTCAAGTAATTGGGTGAGGTCCATCCACATTGTGAAGGGTAATCTGCTTTATTCAAAGTTGACTGATTTACATGTCAATCACATCTTAAAAATATCCTCACAGCAACACCTAGACTGGTGTTTGACCAAACAACTGGGAAGCATTAGCCAGGTCAATACATAAGATTAGCCACCACAGCTGGAATCCCAGCTCTAGCCATACCACTGTTCTCCTTTGTGGTTGAGAGAAGAATTTGGAAACAAGGAAAAGTTTCTCATGACAAACAAGGCTGCCAGCTCCTATGGCCACCTCTCTCCTTGAAACAAGGGTGTTGAATCCACAGCCTGGAAGACAGTGCCTTAACGTGGAGACAAAGGAACTAAACCTGGAGCCCACAATCTTGATACACACCCTGCACTACCAAGTGGGCCAGGCTGTGCTGTCTTCTTTAAGGAAACTTTGTTAAGTTGTTTTTCCACCTTGATGGGGCTGAGCCTGCTGGGCTGATACAATGACAATCTCTGGTTTCTGCCATTTCAATGCTTAATAAGAACAAATGTGTTGGTGCACAGTTCGCCGATTTAACCACGCTGAGGATTTTGATAAATGGCTCCTTTATATTTTCATTTTGTAGACTTTTATATCATACAATGAAAGAAAGAAATGTGCTGCTTCATGGTGCACAACTTGCTAACCAAGGAGAAGCCTTGCCCAGGTCTAGGGGAGCTAGGGCAAAGCTGCCTGCTGCAGCCCCGCTTCCTGTCCTGACTTGCTCCTCCAAGCCTCAGCTCTGCGGGAAAGTGGGAGGCTGCTGCCTCCAGTTTCCTGGAGCAAGAAGAAAGCATATTGGTTTTGTTTATTAGATTGATCCGATCAGTGACTGTGGTCCCATCTAAATCCTATTTTATTCCACCCATTAGATGGCAAAAAATAAAAACTCAAAAAAGTAAATATCATATAAACATTGAACTATTGCATTGTTTCAAAGAATGTTTAAACCAGAGGGACCTTTGAAACCTACTCATAATACTATGAGTTCTCTAGAGATCAGGAAGAAAAACAACTTGCCCAAAGTCATTGCCCAGTTCTAAAACCAGAGCCTCCAGCTTCCCAATCTGTCCGTCAGCCTTTCTTTTTCTCCCTTCTTCCTTCTTTCCTTTTTTTTTTGTCCATATTTTTAGCACAAAGTATTTGAAACACACAGTGGGCCAGTAATGGTTTTTAGTTGCAAACAACAGAGTCTACTTTGGCTAATTTAAGCAGGAAAAGGAATTATTAAAAGATATTGGTTAGCTCATAGAGAGATAAACAGACTGTGTCCAGAAGCAGTGATCAAAATATAAGCTTCAGGTCTGGCCTGATGGGAAAACAGCCTCCACTGCTGCTACGGATTGCTGTGTCCAGTGAAATATCAAGGACTTGACCGTATCGTCCTGAGCATCCAAGACACCTCTGAGTCAGGAACTCAACCCTGCAGCCTCTGAAATCCAAACACCATGGCAACCACTTATAGCCAGCCCTATTTTCCTCACAGAGCTCACTTAAGCATTGAAGTCCCGCAAGCCCGTGTGAAAGAGCCTAGGAACGTGGCTCTGAATTCTCCACCCAGATCTGGGACACTGCAGATCCAGTCATGGAGTCGGAGTCTGGGTTCAGCCCCAGGCGAGAGGCTGTGCTGGTCCTCCGTGCCCCTGTCTCCTATGCGATTCGCTGTCTTTCTGGTTGTGAGCTTATTATGAATGTCAGAATGAGATTTACACAATTAGGATGCTTGGAGAATTGAAACCCTTTGGCTTCCACTTTTGAATTTCTCCCCATTTCTTCCTAGAAGTCACCTAAGCTTCAAGAAACACAAACCCTGTTTCCCTCCAGTCTAGGCTGTCTCTAGTGCTCTGCCTGGCTAGCTTGTCTAACTCAGACCCTCGCCTCTTTCCCCCCATGTCAGAAGGCCCACATCCATGAGACAGAGTGGACAACATAGTGTAGGGCAAACAATACAGTATTTTTCTAGGTAAGTATTCTACCTTTTAGGAGCCCTGGAATCACTGAGGAAACACCTACTTTGTCATTTTCCTCAAGAGATCTGGAAAAAATTTTAAGGTATAATTAATTAATCCCAGACAACACCCTAATGGTAGGTGTAAAAACAACTGAGTGAACTTAGAGAGCAACATGGAGCTCCAGACCTGTTTTGAGAAGGAGTTTGAACGAAGCTGAAAGCTTTTTATAGAATGTCTTCAAAAACTCGCACTATGGCCAGCTGGACACTCAAACACCACATTCAACGGTATTCTCTTCATCTTCCTGTTCTCTCTCCTCCCATGGGCCTCTTACGCTGAGAATGTGTTATGGGTGGAATTGAGTCCCTCAAAAGTTCATATGTTGAAGTCAGAACGCTCAGTATCTCAGACGTGACCTTATTTGGAAATAGTGTCATTACAGATGAAATTAGTTAGGATGAGGTCATTAGGATGGGTCCTAATCCAATGTGACTGGTGACTTTATAATAAGGGAACGTTTGAAAACAGAGACATATAGAAAGAATAGCACTGGAAGATGAAAGCAGAGATTGAGGTGATGCTTCTACAAGCCAAGGAATTGCCAGAAAACCACCAGAAGCTAGGAGAGAGGCCTAGAAGAGATTCTCTCTCACAGCCCTCGGAAGGAAGTCACCCTGCTGACATCTTGATCTCAGACTTTTAACTTCCAGACTGTGAGACAATAAGAAAGCCACTGAGTTTCTGGTCCTTTGTTATGGCAGCCCTAGCAAATGACTATAGAAGGCTACAGCTTGGGACAGTCAACCCCACAGTTACTTAGGTAGGAAAGGGGGGAGGGGGGCGGGCAGCCAAAAAAGTCTTCAGTTTAACTAGTGTGACCGTATGAGTAAATCCAGATGCCACAGCTTGGCCTCCAAAGTTATCCCCACCTCTTCCAGCATCATCTCCCAGAACTCTTCACCAAGCGCCCCCACTCCAGCACCCCCGAACTTCTCATGGGTCCCCAACATGCCAGCTCCAGAGATGATGCTCTGCCCTTCCACGTGCTATTGCTTCCACTGGAGGGCCCTTTCCTGTTCAGTAATCCTTCCCACTGCGCCTGAAAAACACGCGCTTGTCCGTAAAACACAGCTCAGATGTCACCTCCTCTGTGCAAACACCCCAATACCCTCAGCCAAAGCAAATTATTCCTGGCAGAATAATCCTATTATGGATGATTTCTATCCCTCCTATCACACCTTCCCACCTACCACATAACTGATCCCTTTGTTCTTCTGTCTCCCCCATCAGACTAGGAACACCTGGAGGACAGAGACCACTCTTAAGTCATCTTTGAGGCTCTCACGGTGCTGGAGCACGTGGCCAGGGAATCAGTCCCTCTGTAACTTCAGACCTTTGTGTCACCTATTCTGAAAGTTAAAAAATATCTCATCCAGCAAATAGATCCTGAACATCATAATATTTTATTCCCCTGGACAAACACTGTGACTATAGACGTTCTCCATTTTACTCTCCTGTGCAAATACTGTAAGCTGCTGTGATCCTAAATATTTTGTAGGATAAATATGGTAGCTCTTTCAAATGCATGTTGTCAGTACCCCTTCCCAACATCCTTCCTGATGTTTGACTCCTGACCACAAGGTCCTCCTCCTTCTCCTCTGGGGGGCATCTTCAAGTCCCTTCTTCCTTGCCCAAGGGTCATGGGACTCCTCTTCCCCAGAGATTACAAGGCAAATCTTGGAAGTGGTCTTGGGTTTTACTCAGGTGTAAAAGAAAGCCTGACCGGGGGCTGGCTGCGTGGCGCAAGCGGTTAAGTGCGTGCGCTCCACTGCGGCAGCCCTGGGTTCGCAGGTTCGGATCCTGGGCGCAGGTTCGGATCCCGGGCGCTCACCGACGCACCACTTGGCAAGCCATGCTGTGGCGGTGTCCCATATAAAGTGGAGGAAGATGGGCACGGATGTTAGCCCATGGCCAGTCTTCCTCAACAAAAAGAGGAAGACTGGCAGATGTTAGCTCATGGCTGATCTTCCTCACAAAAAAAAAAAAAAAAGAAAGCCTGACCTTTTAACGTGGGGGAAGCTGGCTGGTGGGCACGCTCCTCTTCCTTTTGAGCAATGCAGTTCTTATGAACAGCAAAGCCTTGTTTCTGAATTCTAAGTCTGCGGTCCTGTTTCTTACAACATGTGGGCTATGCACCACGAAAGTCTAGTGAGAAAAATGATGAATGAATGAACCAACTAACTAAGGACAGGTAAAAAGAAGAATGCATTTGAAAACACAAAATTTTGTAATATATTTAATAACGTAATTTTTGGATCTCCTGTTTTTCTTTTTCTTCAAAATTATTGCTTTTTTCCAAGTAACCAGAGTTTTCTTTTCTCCAAGCATACCTATTTTTTCCCCATTTTTCTCTGTTCTTCCCACTCGGTATAATGGAAGATAAATACTCTCACAGTGCTCCTGTCTGCCCAGGTGAAGGAACTCAACAATGCTGAGATGAGGAAGAGAAAATTCAGTTCTAGCAGCTATCAAACCCAATGACATTTTGGAGGAATCTGAACAAGGTAATTATTGTGTGAAGGTAAATTTACCCGGGGGAAGAAAGATAACGGAGGGAAAATGATTGAACGTTTCAACTGGAAAGCCTGTTCACCATGAGCTACTGTGGAAGCAAAGACCTGCACAACCTGACCTGCCAGTATGCCAGGGGACTTTGCCCTGAGGAAGAGCCAGAGTTGTCAGGGTTGACATCTTTACTCTGGTTTCCCACGCACGGGACAGCATTATATTTTGACTTTTATCTCTACAGCTCCTTCTTCCTCTGTTCCTTTCCTGATCTTCCTTGACTTGTTTCTTCAAAAGCTAAAACCTCCTTTCACAGTCCTTGCTCCTTTCTGACAGGTATTCTGCTAGACACAGGGATATCAAGAAGAAATACGCCTATATACACAAACATGCATGTAAAAACACACAACCACAATCACATACAAACATGCACATACATAAATCCACACACACGGGCATGCGTGCATACACAAACACACTCATACATACAATCATACACATATCCAACTCTTGAGGAGTTTGCAGGACTGTTAGAATTCACCGAAATAATTGCTAACATGGAGCTATATCCAAAGTAGAGTGAGAATGCAGGAGAGAAGCGAGGCTATTGTGCTGGGAAAGTCAGGAGGGCTCTCAGAGGAGTTGGGTGGTGGGTTGAAACCTGAAGGATGAGGAGGAGGGCAAACAGCCAACGAGAGAGGGCTTCGGTGAAAGAGAAGAGCACAGATAAGAGGGCTGGAGGGGTGAGGAGGCGCGTGTTCAGGAGAGTGGGGAGTTCACAATTCTAGAGAATAAAGCCATCTGGCTTCTGTCACCTTGGGCCATGGCTAAAGACTCTAATGCTGCCCAGGCACTTTCCTGGGGTCCCTGAGGCTGGAGGAAGAGGAAACAAAACTTCGCTATACATTTGGAGATCCAGAAGCCCAGGAGGGAAGGATCAGGTAAGACATGTGTTTCTACCCCAAGCCCTCCTTGGTGAAGATGTACCCTCTCTCTGTGGCAAAAAGTCATTCCCAGGGTTGTAGGAATGAAAAGGCCAAGAACACCACCAATTAGCCCCTCAAAAAAATAAATAGGGGGCTGGCCCAGTGGCGTAGCAGTTAAGTTCGTGCGTTCCGCTTTAGCAGCCCAGCGTTCGCTGGTTCAGATCCTGGGCGTGGACTCACTCACCACTCATCAAGCCATGCTGAGGCAGCATCCCACATAGAAGAACTAGAAGGACCTACAAGTAGGAGATACAGCTATGTACTCGGGCTTTGGGGAGAAAAAAGAAAAAGAGAAAGACTGGCAACAGATGTTAGCTCAGGGCCAATCTTCCTCAAAAATAAATAAATAAATAAACAAAGTGGCAATAAGAAACATATTTACTAACTTGACCCAAAGATATAACTTACTCCATACATAAAAAAATAAATCAATAGGCATGTGTCTGGACCATTCAACTGTAAGCTTTGTGAGAAAAGAGACTAACATGCCTTCTCTTAAATCTGTCACGTCTGATTCCTCTCTGTCTCTCACCACACACATCCAGGCCATCCAGAGTCATGACACCAAAAACACACCCCAGTCTCTCACTTATCTCTTCTCCAGGGCCCCTGCCCTCAACCATGCCAGCTCCTGCCTGGGTTACTGCAGCTGCCTCCTGACTGTTTCCTTCGCTCCTCTTGCTCCTCTATACTCTATCCCAGCCACAGAGACCTTTGAAAAATGTAAGGCAGATAAGCCATCCCTTCTTCAAACTGCCTAGCAGCTTCCGTTTTACTGATGGTGGCTGAGAGCACAGCTCTGGAGCCAAGTCCTGGGTTCAGATCTGGGTTCAAACCTTAACTCCTTTGTGCCTCAGCCCTACTCTACAAAAAGAGGTTAATCATTGTACCTATCTCGTACAATTTTCCTGAGGATTGAATGAGTTACTGTATGTGAAGTGGTGTAGAGTAAGCATTCACTGATATTGGGTTTTATTAAAATAAAATCCAATCTCTGTACCATGGCCCTGACTATATGTCTGACCTCACTCTGATCCATTGTGCCCCTCACTCACAAGGTGACGGCCACATTGGCCTTCTTGATCGAGTTCAGGGCTTTTGCCTTGGCTGTTCTCTCTTCCCGGCACACTTCTCCCCGGATCTCACATGGCTGGCTCTCTCTCGTCATTCAAGCATAAGCAAAAATGTCACCATCTAGTCCCATTAGCTTCCTGGTATCCATCTCTTACACACACACGCACCTAAACACACTCATGATTACCCTATTGTTGTCCTCATAGTGTTTATTGTTATCTACATTTATATTATTTATTTACTGGTCTACTTATTTATTATTCACCTTCGCCCAACTAGAAGGAAAGCTTCGTGGAATGAAAACATGTAGAACAGTGTCTGGCATATAGAAGGAACTAAGAACATATGTGCTGGATGAATGAATGCATACATGCATGAATCGATGTAGTTAGTACTCTGCAAATGTTTACTGAACACACTGAAGTAAGCTCGAACCACTCCTGGAAATAGAAACAAACCGAAGTTTAAGGAAACCTAGTCTCTGCCATGTGTGGTCGCTCATGTGACAGATGTGAAACTCTTATGCCATGTGATCCAATTAACATTGCTCTTGAAAGGGCATTATTCTTGGATATGATTACACCATCTGTCCCAAAAGCTTTCATGATTCATGATCAGATAAGCACCGAACCCCATTTGGCAGGTCTTATAAAGTGACTCTATCTTCTCGGCTGGTTTCCGGCCATGTGGGCAGTATTTTGACATTTTCAAATGAAATATGGGCTCTAATGAAAAACACATAAAGTAGTGAGATGACATGGGCCAGGGCAGAATATCGTATTCTGTAAATTCTCAGGGTATAACCAGGATGGGAAATGGATAAATTTAAGTCTAGAAAAATGTGGAGAAACTTTGACCAATGGGCAACTTTATTAAATTCTGGTTTCATCTCCCTGAAGGAATTGCTGGAGTGTATGTGAAGTGGTCCATCACATACAGTGGGACCAAGACTCAGAGAACACACCCTTTGCACGTTGGAAATGGTCCTAGGAGTGCAGATTATGGTAGAAGAGGAGTTGGAGGAAACTATTGAGTGGAAGGAAGAGATGACTACCCCCATTTTACCTGAGAAAAAGAGACTGAAGAGCTATGCCTGCTCAGACACCATTTCACTTCCTTCTGGTGAGAGAAACTCTCCTTTATTCTGAGGAACCACTCCTTTCCCATTCTTGGTTCTCCTAGTTCTGGTGGAGCCCATGCTTAATTCCAGGGATTAGGGCATGAATCAGAATGCTCCAATCTGGCCACATGATTAGCTCAGGGATAAACATGTGGCCTATGCCAGACAAAAGAGAATAATTCTGAGTTTCTTTTTCTGAAACGATTAAGGAAGAGAAGTTTTCTGTCTGTACAGATTGCTCAACTCTAAGAGGACAAGTCTCAGGCTACCAGAAATCAATTTTCTTTCTCTTGTAGGTCACCCCTGAGTTTACACCAATGCAGTGACTTAGGGTGGAGCACCTAGAACCTCAGGCTGGGCTGGTCATCAGAAAGACCAAGCGATTAGAGGGCTAGGACTTTCAGCCCCTTCACCAACCTCAACCTCTGAGGAGGAGAGAAGTGGCTGGAGACTGAGCTCTATAAAAACTCTTGAACAATGAAATTTTGGGAGCTTCTGGGTTAGTGAACACATCAAAGTGCTGAGAAGGTGACAAACCTGGAGAGGGCATGGAAACTACACACATACACACACACACACACACACACACACACACACACAGCCAATACCTTGCCCTCTGCATCTCTTCCATATGGCTGTTCCTGAGTTGTATCTTTTTTAATAAATGGTAGTAGTAAGTAAAGTGCTTTCCTGACTTCTGTGAATCATTCTATCAAATTATTGAACCTGAGAAAGGGAGTTGTGGGAACTCTTCAATTTATAGCTGGCAGTCAGATGTGCAGTCAGCCTCAGCCCTTAACCTGTGGAGTGTGCAACAACTCCCGAGAGTTAGTATCATAAGTGAACTGAATTTCTGGACACCCAGTTGGTGTTGAAGAATTGGAGAATTGGTTGTTGATATGGAAAAAAGCCACACATTTAGTGTCAAAAGAAAACACCATGGCAAACACATTCCAGTGGGATTTTCTGTCACTTGCAACCAAGAATTCTGATCAATTTTAGAATCCCAGACTCAGAACTTTCAGCAACTCACCCATGGTCACACAGCTAATAGGTGGCAGAACTGGAAACTGGACCAGATCCATGTGACTCCAAAAACCCACCGTCTTCTCTACTGAGCTGCTCTGTTTCCCTGAGTGAGTTACATGGAAGGGACTCCACCCTTCGGCAGGAGGCTACACCAGATGGTTTCATAGGCTCTTGACGCTCCAAGTTGCTATCACTGTGAATATCTCCTGACGTCGATTGTAACAGAGTCTACCCACCCAACTCCAAAGCAGCCGGACCCTCCAGCCACAGCCCCCCAGTACCCCTCTTGTCCTGATATTCTGAGCACCATACACAACATCATCTGTGACTGTGCACTCTCAACACAGCTCATGACATACTGGTCAGCTCTATTTCCTGAACAAAGCTCCACAGTAGGTTGAGGAAAATAATCTCTCTTTAGCTTAGAGTCAAGCGTGTGAAAGGGAATTTAATAAACTGTCTAAAATGTTGGCTGTTTGCTCTATTTTCTTTCTAATTTTCTCTTATCTCTCTAAAATAAATTATAACGTCTTCTGGCAAGTACCATATCTTAGACATTTTAGTGTCTCCCTCCACCTCCAACACTCTGCCTTATGCATAAGAAAACATATTGAATGGCTGACTCATTCAGGACCTTTTTCTTGTCCTGGTTTGATTCCATTATCTCTCTCTCCTTTAGGATTCCATGCTTCCAAGCCTGATATTAGGAAGTCCTTTTCTGAGTTTTATTTAACTTTCCTAAGATGCTGTTTTCACAGATGTTTGTCACATGTGTTGTGCTGGTTAGCTGTGAAATTAACCTTGTTTAACATCAGTTCACCCCTCTTTTAAAGTAAAATAGCAGTTGGGAAGAAGATCAATGAACGGGGAAGATGATCATAAAAAGAGCTAGGAATAGAGAGTTTAGGGCATATAGGAGAGAGGAGAGAGTGTTGGGAGGAGAGAGACATAGCCATAGGGCTGGGTATATCTGAATTTAATGAAAGAAGGTGACAGAGCAAGGATTGAAGTGAGTTTAAAGAGAGCTTAGTACCAGAAAGGCTGAGTGGGGAAGGGTGCAGGGTACTGGGAGCAGACAATGGGGGGTGGGGTGCACTCTCATTGATCAACAACTGGACAAAACCTAGACAGTTCAATGGCATAAGCTTCAGGGAGGCAGCCAGGGAGCACAGAATATGATCCAGCCACACCAGTCTTCTTTCCAAAGTGCCATGAGTTTTCTTCTCTAGACCTTTGCTCATGCTCTTCTCTCTGCCGGCAGTGTTTTTCTCCCCCTTCCCCATTTTCTTGGCAAGTTCTAGTCTTGCTTCTAATCTTACCTCATATGTTACCTCCTCCAGGGAGCCATCCCTACAAATCAGAGCACCCCTCACCTCCAGTCTTACAGCGTCACGTACTAGATGCTACAGAGCATTTTACTCTACGTCAGGGATCACTTTCTCTTGTATTATATCGTCCTTTAACTTGCGTGAATTGTTTTCACTCAGTTATTCAAGCTTCCCAGCAGTCCTGAGAGGTCAGTGGGGCATGTCTTATCAGCCCATTCAACAAATCATATAAACTGAAGCTCAGAGAGGCTGAGAGATTCACACAAGGACCAGGCTGGTGAGGCTCAGGACAGAACTCTAACCCATGTCTTCTGATGCAAGTCCAAGGTCTTCCCACTCAACCAGATTAGCTGGAAGGAGAGTTCTGTGTGGACAACTGGGAGCTCTGTGTGCATATGAGTGTGGAATTCTGCAGGGTTCTTTGTCATAGTCTTTTGGGGGAAAAATCGGGCTTCCTAGAACTGATGGTCATTCTGAATAGAAAAGTTATTTTTACTCTATTTCTTTCACCTTTGTGCCAACTTACAAAACGGGCATATGCTGGATTCTGTGGTTAACACCCTTATACTACCAAAGGCAGAGAAAGGCGAGGGTCTCCAGATAGGAGACCCTAGAACTGCTCCCTGCAGACCACTTTCCAGTCCTATGTTGACACACACAGAATAGAAAGAGGCAGGATCCAGACACATATCAGATGTGCTCAGCCATCTCCTCCAAAGGGAGTGAGGAGACATCCATTCCTTCAACAAATGTCCATTGAGCCTTACAGGGTCCTGGGTCCTGGACATAGAGTGAACAAAACCAGATGAGACGCTGTCTCAAAGTGTTCAAATCTGGTGAGGAAAACAGATAGAAAGCCTAGTTCTTTTATTATGATTCTCTTCTTGTTACTCCTTATTCTTCCTTGCTTATTTCAAACATACTTATCTTCAGGATTGGTTTTTTTTTCAGCTTGTTCTATCATTTTTATCTTTTGAGGTACTAATTTTTGTTTGTCGTTTCAGCAGACTCTTCCTCTTGGTGGTCAGTTTTCTTGTGTGGTTTTTCTTTTTTATTATTGTTATGTTCGCTCATTTTCAACAAGTGTTGTGTACTCTCCAGGATTTTGATGTCCTCTAGGTTGTAAAACGTCGTTACAGAGTAGCTTGAGTTTGCTTTTGTTAGGCTCTTGGAGCTTCAGGGCTCTGGACCCCTGTTATATTAATCCCTTGCCTTTCAGGGAATTTGGACTCCAAATTCACTTTGGATGCACATCCAAAGTTTTAATTTTCCTTCAATAATCTTAATGCTGGTGGGAGAGCTGTCCTAGTCCCCAAGACCAGGGGCTCTTTGAGGCTCTGGGCTCTCTGAAGGGAGGGTTGCTTCTGGCTATTCCCTTCCTGCTTTCCAGGCCCTCAGCCAGGTCTCTCATCACGTTATAGGAAATAAAATCTCAGTCTCTAGGGCACAGAGCCTCTCTCCCGTCTAAACCCCAGCCGGCCTCCAGCAGCAAAATCTCTCTACCATTCTGACTCCAGCCATCTTTTGCCTTTTGGCACCTGGGGCTTTCCCCTTTCTTTCCTTCAAGATCACTCACTTTTTGTTGTTTTACTTTGCACAGAGTATCTGTGTCTTATAGCAAAGAAACTGTCACCGTGTTGCTGGAAGCCCCAAACAGAGACTTAGAAGCCATAATAAACCATTTTGATTTCTTCCCAAGGAAAGCAGAGGGTCCTAGAAGGTTCCACAGTGACCTCCTCCACTGACAATGCTGCTTGCTGCAAAGTGCCTGCTGCAAAACCAGCACCACCTGGTGCCCTGAGACAGCGGCTAGTCCTGAGTCTGCTCTGAACGCACTCTGGGAGCTGAGGAGATCATTAGATTTCTCTAGAGCTCCGTGTTTTTCTCCCTAATGGGGGAAGTGCCTCCTCTATGTGACATGAGCAAGGGTAAGGGACTCCACAGAAGTCTCCGAAATAGGGAGAAATGTCAGATACTAGGAGGGAGGTACACAGACAGGACAGTGGGCACCAAAGAGCGAACCCCAAGAGAATGAGGCACTAGTGTGCCTTTCACAGGCTCTCTGAATAGGGCCATGCCCATGACATCTAAAGGCCAGACAAGGCAGGGGGGTTGCAAAGCAAAGAGTGAAACAAAGGAGTGAACATCTACATGGAAACTACTCCATGAAGTACTCACTCATTTTTCCTAATTATTAGACTTTAATATTAGACTCTATTATTTTTAGAGTAGTTTTAAGTTTACAGAAAAGTTGAGCCTGAAGATCAGAGAATTCTCATATACCCTCTCTCCCACCCACTCCCTCAACAGTTTCCCCTATTATCAGCATCCTGTTTCGGTGTGCTACATTTGTTACAATTAATGAGCCAATATTGAGACACTGTTATTAACTAAAGTCCATAGTTTACATTAGGGTTCACTCTTTGCGTTGTACAGTTCTGTAGGTTTGGACAAATGCATAATGTCTTATACACATCATTACAGTACCATACAGAATAGTTTCACTGCCTGCTATAGACTGAATATCTGTACCCCCTCCCCAAACTCATATGTTGAATAATCCCCAATGTGATGGTATTTGGAGATGATGCCTTTGGGAGGTGATTAAGTCATGAGGGGGGAACTCTCATGAATAGAATCAGTGCCCTTATAGAAGAGGCCCCAGAGAGCTCCCTGGCCCCTTCCACCATGTGAGGAAACAGCGAGAAGACGGCCATCCATGAACCAGGAAGAGAGCTCTCTCCAGACATCCAATCTGCCAGCACTTGGATCTTGGGCTTCCCAGCCTCCAGAACTGTGAGAAATAAATTTCTATTGTTTATAAGCCATCCAGTCTATGGCATTTTTGTTATAGTAGCCCAAATGGACTAAGTACCATCTTACCATCTCATTACAGTACCTTACCATCTCATTTTTAAAATATATGTATTTATAATGATAATTATCATATGATGCAGTAATTTCACTTCTAGATATATACCCAAAAGAATTAAAAACAAGGACTTGAATAGATATTTGTACACCCATGTTCATAGCAGCATTATTCACAATAGCTAAAAGGTAGAAACAACCCAAACATCCATCAGTGGATGAATGGATCAACAGAATGTGGCATATATATGTAGAGGAATATTATTCAGCCTTTAAAAAGGAAAGAAATTCTGATACGTGCTACAACATGGATGAACCTTGAAAACATTACAGGAAACGAAATAAGCCAAGCACAAAGGGACAAACATAATGTGATTCCATTTATATGCAGCACCTCGAATAGTCAAATTCATAGAGACAGAATGTAAAGTAGAGTTTACCAGGGGCTGAGTAGAGTGGGGAATGGGGAGTTAGTGTTTAATGGGTGCAGAGTTTCAGTTTGGGATGATGAAAAAGTTCTGGAGATGGATGGTGGTGATGGTTGCACAACAATGTGAAGGTAGTTAATGTCACTGAACCGTACACTTAAAAATGGTTAAGATGGTAAATTTTATGTTATGTATATTTTACCACAATAAAAAATAAACAAACATTAAAAACATATATATTTAGACCTTATTTCCAAAAGGCTTTAAAGAAGCATGATGTTGTAATCCTCACAGAAGCCATTTAAGGTGGCTACCACACTCAGTTTATGGAAACATTAACTAATCAACCCAGCCAGTGCCTCTAGTGTCACCCAAAGTTATAGACTCTGGCAGTCTATGTACATTGCACCACAGCAAGGTCCAGCCAGACTATCTCCACCCAGACTATGACGTGGAACAGCAAGCATTTACCATCTTTACTGGAGACCAGAGACCAGAAGACAAGCTACAGTAGCCATTGCCAAGAAAGAAAAATTTCTCTCATGGGTCCACGGACCACTCAGTGGCTGGGAAATCTGAGTTGGATGACCCCTTTCTTCCCCAAAGCCCACAGTCCTACCCTTTATTGGCTTCAATGCACAATCAGCTGTTGATATTCTTCCTCGGCGGTGGAACAAAGACACGAAACATACTCCCACATGTTTAGTTTCAGCTTTGATGATTGGAACCGAATTGGAGGAATTATTCGTCTCCTTGCTCATTCCTCTCTCCACCCCCAACCATATTCTCACTCTGTTCCTGCCAACCCGTAATAACATTCCTGTCCCAGTCCTCCTGTTCTGCCTGCCTTTCCTCCCGTTCCTTCCCACTCCACACCCCCAACACACAGGTGGAAATTAGAGGCCAGGTTTGGCAATGCTGGAAGTCATATATTGAAGTTGGAAATAAATTGAAACAAGCAAGCTGCAGCAACATGACAGGGCCCTGTGCCCAAGGCCTGACAAGCCACCCACACCAGTTCTTTCTGCTCCTGACAATGTGTTATGATTGCATAGTGAGTCACCTACACCAAATGATAGTAATTCAGCTCAATCATGACAAAAAATCAAAAATGAGCAGCCTTCCGGCCACAGGCTTACTCACCTATTAGGACCACCCATTGACACACTGTTGGCAGAAAAGGTCAAGGAAGATGGGTGGGTAAAGAGAAAGTCATGGGCAGAGGGTGGCACTAAACAGCTTTAGGCCATGGGTCTGTGACTTCGCGTCTGCTGCATCTTTTTGAAATAAACATGGAACTGGAAGGCAGATGGTCAGAATAGAGGCTGTGATAAAAATAGCCCTTCATTTTCTTCTCTCTATTCATTGCTGCAAATCTTTAAATTGTGAAATAAATTTACTCTAATTCTACCATTTTTCTCCAATGCGCTTGGAAAAGATAAAAATAAAATAAAAGGCAATATTCATTGGTGGCAACTTTGCAGTGAAACCTGCACTTTCATATATCGCTACTTAGAGGATTGTTGTTGTTAGTGCCATTGAGTCAATTCTGAGTCCTAGTGACCCTGTGTCCAGCAGAGTGGAGCCCTGCTCAGTCTTTTTGCACCATTCTATCTCATTCTGGTGCTATATCAGACAATGCTCTGCTGCTATTCAAAGGGTTTTCATGGCCAATTTCTTTGGAGTGGGTGGCCAGGTCCTTCTTCCTAGTCTGTCTAGTCTGGAAGCTCTGCTGAAACCTGTCCACTATGGGTGACCCTGCTGGTATTTGAAATGCTGGTGGCAGAGCTTTCAGCATCACAGCAACACGCAGCCACCACAGTATGACAACCAACAGATGGGTGGTGTGGTTCCCTGACTGGGAAAGGAACCTGGGCCACAGTGGTGAGGGTGCTGAATCTTAACCACTAGACCACCAGAGTTAGAGCATAAATTAGTAAAATTTATTATAATTAGTATAATTTGGGGAAAGCATTTTGACATTAATGTATCAAGATTTTTTAAATTGTTCAAACCCTTTGACCGTCTTCTAAATAATTTCTCTTCTAAGTTTGTATCCTAAGGAAATAATCAGAGATATGTGCAACAATTAATGTTAGAAAAATGTTTACATCACCCTTATTTATCATAGCAAAAAAAGAGAGAAAGAGAGAGAGAAGGGAAGAAGAAAGGAAGGAAGGAGAGAGAGAAAATTTCAAATAGCCTACAATGAAATAAATGGTCAAATAAATTATGGCCACACATCCAATTTACTAGAAGACAGCCATTAAAAACCATGGCTTCGAAGAAAATTTAATGACATGGAGAAATGTTTATAATATAACAGTATATGCAGAGTAGGCCATAAAACTTTAAATGTGAAATGTATTACACTGAATCATATATAAAATTTCCTTTTTGTAGGTCAAAACAGTTGAATGTCATCAATTTCATACAATGCAGGTCAAAGGAGAAAAAAAATACTACAAACAAAAAAAATCAAAACTATAAGTTGTGGTTTACTCTGTTGACTTTCCTTTTGGTTTTCTTCCTTTTTTTTTTTTTTTTTTACAGGCCTTTGCAATTAGAGAAAAAAAAGTGTAATTTAAAAAGAAGAAAAAGTGAAATTTCAAGAGACCACCCTCAGCAGAGTCCATCCCAACTCAGTCCAGGGGAGTGTTGAGCCAGAAGCAGTTTGTTCTGGCTCACGAGAGCATATTGGGTGCTTTCTCTAACTCTTCATTCAATGCCATCACATCAAGTCGGTAGCTTGAAGTTAGCCATGGTGGCAGAATTTATACTATGGAAATTTGCATATGCTACAAATCAGGGCCTTTTTTCCCCAATCGTTTATTGGTACACCACTGGTCCAGGGGTTTTCTTGGTCCAATTACAGGACCCATCAAGTCTCAGAGTGTCCCTGAATCCCCACTGTGGGACTAGATGGTCCAAACAACTCTTAGCCATCTAGCCCTTATGCCTGACTTCCAGGTTCTGAGTTCATGCTCACCAAGCACACTTCTGACTCAAATGGCTTCACATGCATCGTTCCCATAGGGAACGAGTCCCATAAGGACAGGTCGTGTGAGGGACAGGTCTATTAGGGGAGAGGTAGACAGGATAGCTACATTTCTCACTGTAATTTAACAAATTAAAATTACTAAATGGGGGGAGGGGATTGTTCCTGAGACAAATTCAGACTCCACATGCTGTTGAGTCGCCTTTCAAAGCCCATGACGCAACGGTCAGGTCACACGCTGTACTGGACTCATGGCCCCAGGCAGCTCCTTGGTTGACTGTCAGCCTCTGCTCTTACACTCACACTTACTGCATGCATCTTCTCCTAGCATTCCCACACTGTTATTAACAGTCAATCATACTAATAGCTAGCATTTCCTGCTTGCTCACTGTGCCAGGCAACATGCTAAGTGCCTCATGTACACTGTATCATTTAGTCCTCACAAGAAGCTGGCAAGCTACTTTGGAGGGATACTGACCATGCTTCTGGCACCCGACACCTTTGAACAACTTTCCTGTGCTCAGGGACTTCCCCGCCTTTTAAGAGCTCTCTTCCCTGAGCTAGAGCACTGGAACTCGCTCTCCTAGCCTCCCATGCAACAAGGGCACAGGCGTGTGACCAATCTCTGCCAATCAGACGCACCCAAAAGATTTCCTGTGGGAAGGTAGTGGCCCGTAACAGCAGGTACAACGTGAAAGCCACTGTGGCAAGGGTGGCATCAGGGACATCAACATCCCATGGCAGGGATGCAGGTGACAGTGCCCAGTACCAGCCTGGCAGGGCAAGCTGCAGTGCCCGGCCCAGTGGTGGCGGCAGAGGTGTCTCCAGGGGAGCAGGCCTGCACCATAAGGCAGGCTTCCTTGCAGCCTGCGTGCCTGCCAGACCTGGCTCTCTGGCCCTCCTGAGAAAGCCAGGGGCTACCGAAGATCCTTTAACAAATTCCTGTTAGGCTTAACCTCCTGAAGATGTTTCTGTGATTCTCAAGAACTTTAAGAACCCTGACAGATTTGCAGGTGAAATTATTACAGTGTATAATGTTAATATCCCCATTTTATAAATGAGGACACAAAGGCTCAGAGAAATTATGTTATTTGCCCAAGGTCACATAACTATTGGGATTAAACCCAGATCTCTTTGACCCCAGAACGCCCGTTCCTGTTTTAAAATACTGCTGCAATTTACCATGCCACTACCCTTAGGTCATTATTATTGCTTCCATTTTACAGAAACTTCTGAGCTTCTGAGAATGTGAACGATCTTCTCAAGGGCGCCGCGGTGGTTGGTGGTTAGTGGAGCCAGATTCAATCCCAGGGTCATCTTTTCATCACATTCCTCTTTCCTTCAAGACCTGACTCAGTGCTCCATACCCACATTATCTCAATCCCATCCCTCCCAGCACTCAGCTGGACCAGTCCCTTACCACCCCCATGTGGGTGGTGACGTTGCCTTATGTCTCCTCCTTCCTCAGCCTCTTCCCTGCCCCAGAATGTTTCGCTTTTCCCCACTTTTCATCAAAATTCTACCATCTTTTCAAGATGCACAAACTAAATGTCACCTCTTCCATGAGGCCTTTCTCACTGTGCCAACTGATGTGGTGACCCAATTTTCTGAACTCTCACGTATGCCAATCCCAAACATTCTGTTTGAACCACCATTTGGGGATGTTACCCTATGCTGCCCAGCATGCTGACTAATTCTGTCTTGTCTTCCCTATCAGAGTGACAGCCCTTGACAGGCAGAGACCTGCCTCACACGCCACTTATTCAGCACCAAGCTCCATGTCGTGCGTACAACAGGCACTCGAGAAACAGTGCTAAACAAATAAATGAATACGCTAGCAGTCAACTTGCTAATTAACAACGTGATGTATGTGAATTATTCTGTTAATACTGTTTGTTCAGCTCTGCCCCATTTCTCTAGTAATGTAAATGTGTAAGATGGAAATTGATGGGACCTTTATCCCTCTACTCAGTGTGGGAATTCCGTGGGAACCTGGCTACTCTGCACACAGGCTAGGCGAGCTGAATTGATCTCTCCAAACAGGTTGGTTCTAGAACTCCAGCACTGCCTATAGTGGGGTCAGTCAGACCACGTCAGGGCCCCCGACCCAGCTCCACAGCCCATCTGCACACATCTCCTCTCCCCCACCAACACACAGCAGAGAGCAATCCTGCTTCCTTTTCTTCCCCGAAAGTGCACTGCAAAGTCATCTGGCTCTTGCTCTGCCGTCTACTTCATCCCCAACTCTCCAACTTCTTTACTAGTTATTCATCACATCGTTCTATCTTCCTTCATGCTATTACATCCACACACCCACACCTGTCAAAATCTCTACCTGTACCACAGCATCACTGCTGCCTCCAGTGTACCCATGGCAGACACCACTGTTTGTCCCAACCCTCATCCACAATCTTCTCCCCATTGGGTGCCTTCCAACTAGGGCTGGCCTGTGACAGTTCTGGCCAACAAGATATAGTCACTAGTCTACTGAGAAAGGCTTCACTTCCAGAATTTACCAAATAAGCCTCTTGAAGAGAAGGCCTTTTTTCTCATTGCCCCTCCACTTCCTTCTTCCTGCCTAGAATGTGGACCCGAGGCCTGGAGGTAAAGCAGCCATTTTGCAACCATGAGGCAATAAGCACAGCACCAAGGGCTTCACACTAAGGTTGTGAAATGGAAAAGCTAGAAAGAGCCTGGATTCCTGGGGTCCTAATGAACTACCAGGTACCCTAGTAACTACTACTACTATCTACCCAAGACTTCTTATGGCATGAGATGATTCAGTCCTGCCCACTTAAGTCACAGTCATAGGGTTTGTTGGGGTTTGGGGCTAATCACAGCCCTATTTGATACACCTTTTCAAGTGCCCCCCCCCACTCAAATGAGAGAACAGCAAGGTAGTGTTGTTTGTGCTTCTCCCTCATGACTTTATCATATGATGCTATGAAATGTACTGATTTGTGCGCTTTTCTTATTCCACCTTATAACAGCTTCAAGTTTTCTGGGGACAGAACCCATCTCCCTCACCTTGGTATCCCTCAGCACTTAGCCAAGTATGTCAACAAAGTAGGAACTCTACGTATCTGCTGATTTGAGGGAAAATGTGTCTTTCTTTCTGGCTTAATCTTTTAGCCAATGTCTCATAATTAAAGGGAGGAACCTACCAGCCCTCCAGCCTCTGTGTACGGAAGGAAGCCACATCTTTCAAGTAATCATCAGAATATCACGTATATTTCTTCCCTGCTGCAAATCACTTATTTACATATTAAAGTGGTTATTAGAGGAGAGAATTCACTGATGCAAATTTGACATTCAGATGTCAGCCACTCCATAAACAAGGTCAACTGTGATGAGGACACATGTTAGTCTCCAATTAGAATCTCTTAATGTCTAAATAATGCTAATGTAAGGCATCTGCCAGCCCCATCTAGACTCATAAACAAAGACACTGATGAGAGTCAACCTAGGCCAATGTTTCTCCCATTGCCATTTCACGGCTCTCAACTCCCAGGAAATGAGGCCTCTCCATCTGGGAAGAGTTCTGGTCAGTTAGTGGACACAATGGCCAAGTCCTGGCAACATAAAATCCCGCAGCTCTGTGAACCTCCGGAGCCAACAGCTGCTCAGAGCCCTTCTTCTTGCTGCCCCACCCCAACTCTTCCCATGGAACACGGAGTCATACAAAGCCTCAGTGCACACAGAGGATGTTTTCTGGAAAAGTCCATTTTATTCAATAATAATTATAATATTTTTTACCTGATGATAATTTAAAGCATTATTTGATATTGAAACAGACATGAATATAAAACACAAAATTCACATAAACAGTTTTCAGATAAAACATAAAAATATTCTGAGAAATTTCATGCCTGTGGCAAACTACATTGGGCTCTTCCCAGTGGGTGCTATCTTCAAAGGAAATGTCTGAGAAATGCTGATTTAGGGGAAATAGTTTCAAGGGCAGGGCCACTATGTTTCTGCTGCAGCTTGGAAGAACTGATGCAAATTAGGGTGGGAGGAAAGACTCTCTAGTGGTGATGCCAGCTGCACTCATAAGAAAGCCCTCTCCTCTCCCGGGGAATTGAGGTGCCTTCCTTAAGTGTAACTGGCACTCACTGCAGGGTCAATACAATTTCCCTACTGTCCCATGGCCCCCAGGAATAATCCTGGTCTCTTCTTCAAGGCAGGTCTTGACTTTAATTCCCATTAATTAAACTCCTGATCTCCCTTCCCTGGTTTGGATGACCAAGGCAAACTTGAGTGCCCTCTCTGCAGCATGGCTTTCCACACTTGAATTCTGGCCTGGGTACCATGGGTGAGCAGGGTACTGTCCCATCACCCATGGTCTGTCCCATGAGACCAGACAGGCCTGGTCTTCCCTTTGCCCTCCCTCTTCCATCAAAAGAAGGGAATTGTGCATAATTCATGAAAATGTCTAAAAAAGCAATCAAGAGTCATAAGATATTTTTAAGACACCAGTAGCAATTACCCTTACGCCAAAATGATATAAACTTTACTCTCACAGGCTTAATTCCTTTGCCAAAAGTGCACTTTAGCGAATCAAGTTCAAACTCTTTAGCCTGACATTTGAGGCTAAGGCTCATAGAGAGGTAGAGATGACCTCCTATTCCAAACATATCTTCAAGCTCTGCTGCTGTCTAACATATCCATCTTGTACTCCAGTCACGTTTGATCTTCCCTACAAATTCTCTCTCTCTCTCTCTCTCTCTCTCTTTCTCTCTCTCTCCCTCCCACTCCCTCCACCCACCCCATGCTTTCTGCTCTAAAATGCCCTCCACATCCAATTCCAGGACCTGCTACTTATTCTTTCACTCAACTGACATCTGTCTATTGAGAGCCAAACATGCACTGGGACTGTCCTAAGTATGGTGTACAACACAGACTAGATGCTGCCCTTGTGGGGCAGTCATTCTACCAGGAGGTAGTGAAAGAAAATATTCAGAGATGATATGTGCTAGGAAGAAAATAAAACATGGTCTAGACAATAGAGTGTAAATGGGGACTTCAGGTGGTCCAGAAAGGCCTCGCTGAGAGGGAGCCTTAAGCTGAGTCCTACAAGGAGACAACCTCATGGTGTTCTGAAGGAAAAGCATTTCAAGGGAAGGAAACAAGGGAAGTGAAGGTGTAGAGTACAGACAAGCTTGGGGGGTCTGAGAGACTGTAAGAATGTGAGGACAGCTGGAGCACATCAGGATGGAGGGAGATGGTGCAAATGAGGTTTGAGAGGGGCCTGGCCGTGTAGGACCTTGTAAGCCAGGGAAAAGAACTATTCTATTTTGAGTGGGAAGAGACACTATTAGAGGATTTTTAGGAGAGAAGTGACATGACCCTGCGTGAAAATCCCACATCAGCCCCTTACATGTGATGTGTCCTTGGGCAAGCTACTTAATCTCGCTAAGCCTTAGTTTTAGGACCTACCTCCTTGGGCTACTACGATAAATAAAGGGATAATATATACAAAAGCCATAGCCCAATCTCTAGCCCAACAATCACATGGCAGGTGTTACATCAGACACAGCTTCCTAATTCTATTCAGCTGGAAGGGATTTCTCCTGCCTCTAGCGTCCCTTAGCAACATATGTGTACGTCTCATACCCTTTCTCTCTGTCTGTCTGTCTATCAGTGTAACTTTCTATCTTTCTGTATATTTCTTATTTTCCCCTAGTAATCAATGAATACCTTGAGAGGAAAGATCTTATCTTACTCATTTCAGGGTCTCCCACAAAATTAACCTCAGTGTATTCCACTGGGGAAAAAAAATCAGCATTTATTAAATGGATACATGGGTGGAAGAAAGGAAGGGAGGAAGGGAGAAAGGGAGAAAGAGACAAAGAAACAAAGAAAGTGTCCTTAATGTTTTGCGTGGGGAAAAGTACATTCACATGTCAATTGTGAGCTTGCAGTTTATTTTCTTGAAAGGAGAGATGATGAGAGAGTAGTTTGCAAAGGCCTTCAGGGAATAAACTTTGGAGAAGACAATGTCCAGGGTCGTGATTTCAAAATAAGAGCCAAAAATGAAGAGTGGCAATTCCAACTTTTCCATCTGTTCTGTGTGCAGTTAAATGAGAGTGTCTTCAGAGCAATGTGCCCTTGTCAGATGCTGCCAAACCCCTCCTCGACAAAACAGGAGCCGCTGAGGCCCAGCATCTAAACCTCAGCCCACCCACCCACTCCTGAGTCAGCCAATCTGGACAGAGGATACAGGAACCAGCCCAGCCCAGTAGACATGAGATCTAGAAATAGCTTTGTCCCTATTAAAAAAAAAGATAGAAATGAATATTAATAACGAACCAATACCATTTATTGGGTCCTTGCTATGTACCTATAGCTGCACCAGCACTTTGAGATATTTTTATATTTTATTGATTTAAGAGTCTTTTAATCCTTACGACAATTTTTAGAGAGTGTAAGCACTTGCCCAATATTGCAAAGCTGGTGGTAGAGCAGTTGGGGGGTCAAACACAGGCCCACGTGACTCCCAAGGCCCTGACCCAAAACTGGGGTGACCTTGGGTACCCACTTTGCCAACTGAACTGCAGTCTTTTCCAACCTCTGCCTTTCTACCCTTTGACCCTGTCCATGTGCCTGGGCTTGTGCCCATTTCCTGATTAGCTCCCACACACACCAGGGTCTGGGGCCATACTTTGGAGGCTAGAAAGCTGACCATCCCTGCCTCGCTCTTGAAAATCCCTTTTCCTAGGAGGCTGGACCCCTTCTCTTGGGCCTTGCCTTTAAGAGTGAAGCTTGAGCGTGACACTGTATCTCACCATGATGATCACCACCAAATCAGTCTTGAGCAGACTGGGGGATGACAGGTCAGTTTCTTTGGCCCAGCTCTGCTGTACAGGACTTTCTTCCCTTTCATCACCATCCCAACCCTAAGGTTCTAACCAAGCCTCAGTACTTTCCAGACCAAAGCTAAGACTCCCATTAGGCCACTGCAAAGGCATGAGACCACCAGCCCCATCGGTAGCCCAAGTAGTTCCTAATGCTGGCCTCATGTCCCTTAAACTATTGTACATCGAATTTTAGAGTATCCTACTACTCCTGCCTTGTGCATCAATTTTTTGAATGGCCAGATGTTAAGACAGATAGAAATTTGAATAAAGCATCATTCCTATTATCAAGAACTTGCAAACTTGTCAGGGAAACATGGAAAGTTAAATAACAACAAATGGCTTACCAAACCGACCAAAAGAAAAATAGAAAATGTATGAGGATATAGTCCTTGGGCTGAATGCTTGTGTCTGTTAGCTTGTGAGATTTCCTTTATCCTCGAAGTTTACCAGGAATTTTCCCAGATTATGCATAAGTCTGTCTCAGTTCCACAATCTTGTCTGGAGCTTGGCAAAACCTCTCGATTTGAAGATACAGAGAATTTGCTTCCACTTAAGAAATGTTGTATTTTTCTATTATTTGTTTCATTTCTAATTCTCCTCCTTCTGTTCCTTTTTTGCTTTGTGGAACTAATGTCAGGGCTCCTGGATCCATCCTTCAAGTCTCTTATCTTGTCCCATAAGAGTTCCTTCTCTCTGCATTTTTCCTCTCTTCGAGTTATTTCTTCCTCTTGGTCTTCCAGGCCACTAATTCGGGTCTCACCTTCTCATTCAATCTATTGAATTTCTTAGTTGGCAAACTATATTCTTTTAGTGCCAAAAAGTCTTTTTCTGCTATACCTAAATCTCTTTTCAGAGTCCGGTGGGTTGAATAGTGTCCCTCCAAAATTTATGTCAACCCAGAACCTCAGAATGTGACCTGATTAGGAAGTTGGATCTTTGCAGATATAATTAGTTTAGGTGAGGTCATATTGGAGGAGGTTGGGCCCTAATCCAAGGATTGGTGTCCTCATTAAAAAAAAAGGAGGCCCGGTGGTGCAAGCGGTTAAGTGCACGCGCTCCGCTGCGGCGGCCCGGGGTTCACCAGTTCGGATCCCGGGCGCGAACTGACGCACCGCTTGTCAGGCCATGCTGTGGCGGCATCCCACGTAAAAGTGGAGGAAGATGGACACAGATGTTAGCCCAGGGCCAGTCTTCCTCAGCAAAAAGAGGAAGATTGGCATGGATGTTAGCTCAGGGCTAATCTTCCTCACAAAAAAAAAAAAAAAAAGGAGAGAGGGGCTGGCCTGGTGGCATAGTGGTTAAGTTTGCTCGCTCTGCTCTGGCGGCCTAGGGTTCACAGTTCAGATCCTGGGCGTGGACCTACACATCACTTATCAAGCCATGCTGTGGCAGGCATCCTACATATAAAGTAGAGGAAGACAGGCACGGATGTTAGCCCAGGGCCAATCCTCCTCAGCAAAAAGGGAAGGATTGGCAACAGATGTTAGCTCAGGGCTAATCTTTTTCACCAAATAAAAAAAAAAAAAGGAGAGGACACAGAGAAAAAGTCCATGTGACAATGGAGGAAGAGATTGGAGTTATGCATCCACAAGCCAAGGAACACCAAAGATTGCCAGGAGCCACCAGAAGCTGCAGAGGCAAAGACGGATTATCCCCTAGATCCTTCAGAGGGAGCATGGCTCTGCTAACACCAGGATGTTGAACTTCTGGCCTCCAGATCTACGAGAGAAAAAATTTCTGTTGCTTCAAGCCGCCAAGTTTGTGGTGATTTGTTACTTCAGCCACAGAAAACTAATACACGTGGTCGTAATTTTTGCTGAAATCATCTTTTCCAGTCTGTCTATTCCAGGCTCCTCTTCTGTATGTTTTGCAGATTCTTCCTTTCCAGTTCCCGGGTTCCTCTGCGTGGGCTTCTGTCTTCCCCTCCTCTGCTCACTGGGGCTGAGTCAGAGCTGCTGTGGCATCCTGAACAGAGGCAAGCCTGAGAGTGATGGAAGACGCAGCCTCTTCCTCCATCATGGACAGCTGGTGCATGTGCTCGCAAATGTCTGACGAGGCAGGCAGAAGCCAGCACTCATTCAGCTTCAAGGGCAGAGAGGACACGATGCCCATGACCTTAGCAGGAACAAAAAGACCAGCCAGTCCTCCACATAGGCAGGAGTCATCGCAATCCCCAAGGCCCCAAATCTCCGGACCAGACTCCCTACAGAATCCACTGTGCTCATACTGGTTCTCACTCCAGGGTCCTCACCTCTCATTCCCAGTCAATCCACTAACTTGGCAAGTAAAATCCTGTAAAGCAAAATCTTTTTCAAGAGAGCCTGAGGCTTCTCCACCAGAACTTCCTGGGAGTCTCAAAGATGTCAGAAGAGCCATCAATGCCCCCTCCCACCTCCTTACACACATGCTAACTGCCTTGGAGGTCTTCTAGGGTCTTGCTTCCTGGAGGTAGGGGAAATCCAGCCTGAAAGAGGAAAGAGGAAGCTTTTCTAATTTGCTTACTCTAATATTATAGGATTAAGTGTTGGAAATTTCTAGGGCATGTCTTTATTTTCCTGGGATAACATGGGGAGGCCTGAGCCTACAAACCAGCAAAGTAAGGTAACAATGACAAGAGCAGAAGCCTATGCTGTCTAAAGCTCTCCTGTACTCATGGTGTTTGTTTCCCTTTTATTGCCCTTAAAGCCTGTCTTTAAAGATCTGAGCTACCTGACCAGCCTGTGGGGAACCAGAGGGCACTTTGTCCACGCTGGGGCCCGAGTATAAAAGGAGGCTCCAGACCTCTCAGGACCCAGGAGGGAGGCCACAGTGCACGTCAGGGAGGACACCTCAAAGGAAAGGTCAGGGTGGCATGCCCTTCCACCCCCACTTGCAGATTCTACTTGAAAAGTTTTGAAAATCCCTGAGTTTGACTTCGTTAAGGAAGCAGATTCCCTTCCTTCTCCTAGTCTTTTTCAAGAGATAGACATAGAACCCTTACAATTAGTGTGACCAACCATCCCAGTTTACAAGACTTCCAGTTTGTGTGTTTGGGTTTTTTGTGCTGAGATGAAATTCACATAACATAAAATTACCACTTTAAAGTGAACAGTTCAGTGGCCTTTAGTATATTCACAATGTTGTGCAACCACCACCTCCATCTAGTTCCAAAACCACCCCAAAGGGAAACTCTGTACTCATTAAGCAGTCACTCTCCATTCTCTTCCCTCCTCCCAGCCCCAGGAACCACCAATCTATGTTCTATCTCTGTGGATTTGCCTCTTCTGGACATTTCATATAAATGGACTCATACAAAATGTGACCTTTTACTTCTGGCTTCTTTGACTTAGCATAATGGTTTGAGGCTCTTCTACATTGTAGAACGTATCAGTACTTCACTCCTTTTTATGGCTGAATAATATTCTATTGTATGGATATACCTTACTGTGTTTAGTCATTTGTCTGTTGATGGGCATTTGGGCTGTTTCCACCTTTTGGCTGTTGTGAATAGTACCACTATGGACATGAGTGTACATGTATTTGTTTGAGTACCAGTTTTACATTTTTTCAGGTATACACCCAGGAGTGGAATTGTGAGATTTTCCCTTTTAAAACCAGAAAAGTCTCAGGCAAACCAGGATGAGTTGGTCACCTACCTACAATGTGTCAAGCATTAGGACACAAGGTGCTCAGATCCAAAGAGGAGCAAGGAAGGTGCAATCCGGATGGAGATGCTGGAACAGACGATTCTGATCCAGGGTCAGGGGAGTTGAGGCAAAACCCGGAGGAGAGGCATCTAACCCAGACAGGGAGTGGGGGGAAGGGCAGAATCTGGTTAGGAAAATCCTTTTCTGAACAAACCAGACATAGTCCTGCCCTCAGGGACTTACAGGACGGTTGGAGAGACACTCAATTATAGATTAATGAGCGCTAAAATAGAAATAAGCACTGGGTTCTAAAGGAACACGAGGATGGGAAGAGGGGAGCACTGGAGAGTCACAAAGTTTTATAGAGCAAGGGGCACCTGGGCTAACTTTTGAAGGACCAACAGAAGTCAGCCTGATGCAGAATGGAGGAGGGAATTGTAAACAGAATGAATGACGTGCTCCGAGACACAGGAGCTAGATAGAAAAAGTCTTCCCTTATACACGTCAGGGAAATGAATGTCCCACTCCTATGGATTTAAGCAAAAGACCTTGCAGCTATAATATGATGCCAGAAACCAGCACTTCACCCACAAATTACGAAGTGCCATCAAAACGCAAAGGTTTGTGAAAAACCATGGCAAAGAGTTGTGAAAAATGTGCTAATAAATCGATGGGGTGAGAAGCTGGGTTTCAGCCCAATTTAGGCAAGTTCCAAAAAAACCACTGGCCTGAGCCAAGATATAGTTTTCTGCTGGCAAAATCCTATCCAATAAGACTTTGCCTGATCTCTAGGATAAGAAAGACCATTGCTTGTTCTAGTATCATAGTTACTTTGACACTACTTTCTAAGCTGGGGTCCTATAAGTATAATGAATAACTTCCTGGCAGTAATATTAAAAATGGCCCTCAATAGGCTGCTCTTTGACTGGCTGGTCATGGGACCATCCTGCATGGAAATAAACTTGATGTTTATCTCACCTGTGGCATCTCCAAAGACTGTGTCTTTGGCCTCTCAGGATGTAATCACCTTTGGGATCCTGAGGCAGCACAATAAAACTCAGGGCAGAACCTTCATGAGTACCACAGCCAGGGAAGATTGCTTATTCCAGGATGAGGGAGTAAACCTCCAATCCACTGCTCATTGGCTCCAAAGAGGTCGCCGAGCCTCCACGCCAATCAGAGGAGGCAGTTCCTCTCTTTTCAACTTTCTGAAGAGAGATGAGTGAAGAGCTCTGGGGAAAGACATGGTAGAGGGATCACTTTTGTGGGCACTCTATTGCCTTTCCTTCACAACATTCAAGAACAGATTTGCATTTCCCTTGAAACAAGGAAATTCGTGTCATCTTCTCCTAACCAGCATCCCCATCTTTAGCTCTGAATATCATTAGTTCAAATCTGTTGCTGGAATCAGTCTTCTTATCTATCATTCCCATCAGGAGACAGCCCAGTGCAAAATTACCCTCTTTGATCTAAAGCAGAATAAGTGTCAAGGATCTTCACTTGGAGAACCCTCCACTTTGTCCTTACTTAACCCCCTCTCCTGCCTCACATCCCACATTCTCACCTGCACCTTTGCTCCCCATTATGGACTGAATGTTTGTGTCCCCCCAAAATTCATGTATTGAAACCCTACCCCACAATGTGATGGTATTAGGAGGTGGGGCCTTTGCTAGGTCATTAGGATTAGATGAATGGGATTAGTGCCCTTTTAAGAGTCTTAAGAGAGCTTACTTCCCTGCTCTGCTCTCCACCATGTAAGGATAGAATAAGAAGTTGACAGTCTGCAGAGGGAGAAGGTCAAATACCGTATGATTTCTCTCATTAAGTAGTAGATAATAACAACAACAAGCAAACACATGGGGGCAGGGATTGGATTGGTGGTTGCCGGAGGGGGGCGGGGAGGGAGGAGGGTGAAGGGGGTGGTTCGGCACAGGTGTGTGGTGATGGGTTGTAGTTAGTATTTGGGTGGTGAGCATGATGTAGTCTATGCAGAGACAGAGGTATGGTGATGTACACCTGAAACTTGTACAATGTTGTAAACCAGTGTTACTGCAATAAACAAAAAATTTAAAAAAAAAAAAAAAAGAAAAGATTAATAAATATGACTATGCAAAAAATAAAAACTCTACACAGCAAAAACCATACGAGTAAAGTCCAAGATAAGTGACAAGCTGAAAAATCTTAAATTACAGACAAAAGGATAACTTCCCTACTCTGTACAGGACCTCTATAAATCAATAAAACCAACAAAATCCTATAGAAAAATAGGCAAAGAAAAAAAAAAAACGAAGTTGACAGTCTGCAACTCAGAAGAGGGCTCTCACCAGAACCCAACCATGCTGGTGTCCTGATCTCAGACTTCCAGCCTCCAAAATCACGAGAAATAAATTCCTGTGGTTTACAAGCTACTCAGTCTATGGTATTTTTGTTATAGCAGCCCAAGCTGACTAAGATAGCCCCATTGTCCATATCCAACCTTATTTGGGAGATAAGGGACTCATTAATTTCCTAACAAGTTTCTGATTCCTATCCACAAATATCCCTTAAAGTAGGTTGGAAATACAAATACCCATAGGGGTCAGGCAGCTGCCATAAATGGTGAAATACGTCAGCTGTAAGAAAATGGGGGGCATGGTGGGCACTTTGAGAAACAAAAGGGCACAGGGCCCACCTAAGAAAGTTACTCCCATTCACTTTCAGACAGTGAGATGGATTCATTCAGGGATGCAAATCCAAGTTTCCAGCTCTTACGATTTTTCAAAAGAAGCCAGAAATCCAGATGTTAACATAAAATTCCTAAAGTACAAAACTGTTCAGGCCAAATAAAGTAAGCCTGAAGGTCAGACTCTACCCCTGATCCACTTGTTTAGCATCAAAATTTTCCTTTTTATCTCATCATCATCAAAAATCTCAACCTGAGAAAGTGGGTTTAGAGAGGGTTGAGCTCCAAATTTGTCATTCAAAGACAGTCATTGCCGCCAAGATGGGAACCCTCTCAAAGGGAAAGACCATAATAGCTAAAGTGAGAGAGAAAAGTTGGAGTAATATCAGGTGTGATGACTACTTCTGACACCACACGTATCGCCATTTCAGATGAATAACAAGATAACTTTTGATCCTAAACATGCATTTTTGCACGTTTTTGCAAAACATGTTTTGCATTTTGCATCAGTCAAAAATACACAAAATGAGGTAGAACTGCTAAGTGAAACAGCACTTTAGAATTTGCAGCCTCACATGAGCATTATTATTAAGCTGTACCTGCTGCATCTGGGTTGGATCTGACTTTGCTACAAGGGCATTAGTCATGGCCTTCACAAACCTGGATAACTCTCATTCCCTAGACATGTGTACATGAAACTGAAATTCCAAATAGTTCCAAATGTCCAGGTATTTGTCACTTCAGCACCTGGACAAGTGACTGGATTTTTCCTGACTCCACCATTTATAAACCACATGATATTGGAGAAATCCTAAATTCTCTATTCTTCAGTTTCCCCATCTATGAAACGGGTATAATAATAGGACACACCCCATAAAATTGTCACAAGCAATAAAAGAGCTAAAATACTTAAAATACATAGAACAGAGCCTTGCTCATAGAAAAGTGTTATAGAAGGGTTAGTTGTTGGTGGTTTGGGTTTTGTTGCTCTCATCACTACTATTTGAAAGCAAATACACGTCTCTAGTCACATTGATGAGAATCTGACATTTTGAAACATGCATTTCTGTGCAGTTCAGACTGTGCACCATAACAAAATGATCAATGCAGATAGAAACATAGCATTTATGATACAGTGAGAAGAACACTGAATGTCAAAAGACCTCCTTTTGGCACTCAGCTCTGCACTGGGTTGGCTGCAATCATATCTCCTTCTCAAGGGTAAAAGATTGGTGAACATCAGATATGCAATCCTATTCATTTTAGAGTGTCTGCAAAACAATGCATCATCATATATCAGAGTCAGATCACCCTAAATATTTCATCAAAGCCATAATGCACTTGTTTATTGGGTGCCTACTGCCTGCCTGGACCAGCATAGACTCTGTGAACGATAGAAAAGCAGGAGATGAAACAACAATGAAATGCCACTGTATTCCTGTCATACTGGCAAAAATTAGAAACATGGATAATATCAAGTGCTGGTAAAGATGTGGCGACTGAGTGGTTCTCATGCGCTGCTGAGGAGATCCAGCCATTCTGGAAAGTAAAAACTAGGAGAGTTTCATAAAACTTTGCACTTGCTTGACGCTGAGAGTGAGTGCCACCTTAAATTGCACGCCCTGGGCACCTTCCATGTCTCACCCTAGTCCTAGCCCTGTTGAGTATGTTTCTACCCTATAACCTAGCAATCTCATTCCTGGATTTATATCTCAGAGAAAGAATCACACAGACACGCAAGGGACATATCCCATCCTTAAGATTCTCACAAATTCTTGTCCATAAGGGACAAGGAAGCTCATCGTGGCATTGTAGAAGCAAGGAGTTAGAAGCAAAGTATGTGTCCATCACCAGGGGAGTCAATACACAAAATGTGGCAAATGCATATTAAGGAAATGTCTGCAGCCTTTATAAACACTCAACTAGGTGTATATATAACAATACAGATAGAGCTTAAAAACACAGCATTTAGTGAGGAAAAAATGTAAGAAAGAAAATAAGACATTTTGGCATAACACCTTCTTATGTAAATTAACAATATTAACAAAGTCATGTAAATTGACAAAGCACACACATATTTTACAAAGGTAGAAGCATGTTTAAGGATATTCCAAACACATAAGAGTGAGCGCCTATGGGAGACGATAGGAGTAGGGAATAGGGATAAAGGGGGAAAATAAAATAAAGTAAGACAAGACAAGGGCCTCATAATGACCGAAGGTGATAATGCACTGCTACCTGAGGAGTAGGATTAACTCAACCCTCTGTACCTGAGAATCATCAACAACCCCGTAAACCAGGCATGAGATGGGGCCTGGTCCCTGTAGTAGCGTGCAATGATGCAAACACTTGCAAATCTGATTAATAACATAAAGGACCATGCACGTAAGTGCTGAGTTAGTTCTACAGACAAATGCTTTCCAAGTTGGGAGAAGGGGGTTTAGAATAGAGAGAGCACAAGTCAGGACAATGTCTCAGAGCTAGTCCTTGAAGATCAAGTAGAATTATCACCACTAAATACTCAGAAAAATAATCATGATGATGATAATAATAACACTTTTTGAGCCCCTACTTGGCACAGCAAGCACTTTATACACATTTTCTCATTTAAACCGCCTGACAACATTACAAGGTAAAGGTTGTCATTCCCATTTTTCAGAGGAGAAAACTGAAGCTCAGGGATATGACTAGGAAACTTTCCATAGGTCCTACAGCTAGTAAGTGGCAGAGGCAAGATTCATACCTTTAAATCTCTGCCCCAAAACCAGCCTTTGTACTATGCACACATACGTACAACATGCAGGGCAAATGGACAAGGGCACAGATCAAAACCCAAAGGCTAAGTCTGAGGTTCAGTAGACAGAGAATTGGACCGGAGAGGAGGGGGTACGTGAAAGAGGGGGAAAGAGGCCTGAATGCCAGGCTATGGATTGATCTTCTGAAATAATGTCTCCACATTTCTTTGATCATACATCTTTACCAGTTTTCAAAAATTGAGTATGCCCTCCAATATATCGTTTGTTTGTTTACTTTCTATATGTATGAGTTGATTAATATATTATGAATTTTATAAAGCACATACACAAAGTAAAAACTTTAAAGTAAGAGATAAGACAGAAATCTAATTCAAAGCTCTATTATTTCCAATGGATTGTCTTACAAACACTGCTCTAGATGCATCCAACCCAGATCCCGTCCTCTGAGACTCATCATTTTCTCTTCCTTCAAAAGCTGGGGGCGATCACTGATATGCCAATAAGCTCCTTGCCAGCTGAGATCAAGAGCTAGGACTTCAGAAGTTGGTTTCTTTGGCCTTCTCTGTCTAGTCCCATCCTTCTCCTGGGCTGAGTCCTGCCTCTGCCCAGCAAAGGACCCACACTGTTCCCACAGCCCAGGGACAGATGTCGCTCACAGTGACTTCCTCCAAAGTCAGTCCACGTCCTCCCTTTCCTGCGGAAACAAGAAAGTCAGTGGTTGTTTTCTTCCACTGGCAACGCTGTAAACAGTAACAAAACAGACTTGCCAGTCCAAAGGCCTGTCTATAAAAGGCACAGCCTACTCTTGATGGACAGGCAGAGGGAATTGGGGACCATTTGTTCCTCTCATATCACATTAGCAGTGCCTGGATTAGGTTCCATAATCCTGACGCTGTCACATAGCAGGTGGATTTGTTTATTGAGTCCTGTCCTGACCAGGAGGGAATTTGAAACCGAGTAGCTTCCCACTGCTCTGGAGCCTGCATGAAATACCCCTGCCACAAGGCTGAGGAGCCTCCAAATGGCCAGAACACTTCACCCACTTCTGAGTTATGGGGGTCGGAGGGGCATCCCCTGTAAAGAAGGCCTTGACCTCCCAGTCCACTGAAGTTTCATGGGCAGGAGTCATTGAGTGACAGGTTTGAGTGACCTCGGGGTTTAAATTCAGAGTGTCTTAGGTTGGATTTCTGGCTTTGCCACTTACTAGTTTTATTAATTTCCTAGAGCTGTTATGACAAACTACAATAAACAACAGAAATTTACTCTCTCACAGTTCTGGAGGCTGGGGGTCTGAAATCAAGGTGTTGGCAGGGCCACGCTCCCTCCAAAGACTCTAAGGGAGGATCCTTCTATGCCTCTTCAAGCTTCTGGTAGCCAAGGAGTTCTTTGGCCTGTGGTAGCATAATTCCAGTCTCTGCCTCCTTCTTCACGTGGTCATCTTCCTTCTGTGTCTGTGTCCAAATCTCCCTCTTGTTATAAGAACAACAGTCATATTGGATTTAGGGCCCACTCTACTCCAGTAGGACCTCATCTTAACTAATTCTATCTGCGACAAGCCTATTTCGAAATAGAATCACATTCTGAAGTACTGGGGGTGGGGCTAGGGCTTCAACGTATGTTTCTAAGGGAACACAATACAACCCATAACACTAGATGAGTGACTATGATAAACTTGATTAACCTCTCTGAGCCTCAGTTTCCTCTGCTGAAGGAAAGAGTTCCGTGACTTACTTCACATGGCTGCTGTGAAGCTCTGATGAGATTCATGGGGAAAGCTCCTGGTAGATCTGCAGTACACACTAGTTCCCTCTTTCTTCCCCTTCATGCCTTCCCACCTCCCCTCCTGACCTCTTTCCTACTTCAGGGAAATACCAGATACCAGTTGTCAGCCAGCTCAGTCATGGATCCAGCCATAGGCATAGTGCAAATCACAGCCGAAAAGGAAAGAGGCAGGGAACGGGTAGGGAAAATGACCTGGAAGTGAACCTGGTCTGGGAATGGATGGGTTTGGTGTGCATAACATTAAAAATCATAAGGTTCAGAGGACAATTTGGCAATATTTCAAGTAAAAGTTAAAATGCCTATGCTACTTCTAGATATTTATCCTAAACATTTGGTCTATGTGCTAAATGACGCATGAAAAGGATATTCATGGCAGCATTGTTTACCAAAGCAATAGATTGAAAACAGCCTTTATTTTATTGTACATCCATGTAATGAAATACTATGCAGTCATTAAAAATAATAAGGCAGCTCTCTGCATGCTGATATGGAATGATCTCCAACATAAAATTTTAAGTGAAAAAGCAAGATTCAGGGAAGGAGGGATGAATAAGTGGGACAAAGGATTTTTAGGGCAGTGAAAATATCCCAGATGATGCTATAGTGATGGATACAAGTCATTATACATTTGGCCAAACCCATAGACTGTCCAACACCAAGAGTGAACCCTAATGTGAACTATAGACTTTGGGTGATAATGATGTGTGAATGTAGGTTCATGCATTGTAACAAATGTACCACTCTGGTGGGGGAAGTTGCTAATGGGGGAGGCTATGGATGTGCAGGTGCAAGGAGTATATGGGAATCTCTACACCTTCCTCTCAATTTTGCAGTGCACCTAAAACTGCTCTAAAATATAAAGTCTATTTAAAAATAAACAAACAAATAACCTCTAATAAAAGCAACATCAGAATAATGTTCTTTTATAACTCTCATGCTGGGGAGGAGAGAAAATATATACACACACATATGTATATTTGTATGCACACGCATACACACACACACATATATGCATGTAATATTTCTGGAAGAGTATATTAAAAAGTAATAATAGTGGTTGCCTCGAAAAAAGAAATTGGGTAACTGGGACAGAAGACAAAGGGAGACACACTTTTCACCATCTCTCTCTCTCTCTCTCTCTCTGTGCCTTTTGAATTATATACTATACAAACAAATTATTCAAGAAATCAATCAAATTTCTACATAATAATAACAGGTTTCAAAGGCTTGTGACCAATTTGGTTCCACCTAGACTAATGAGGAACTTAAGGGGGAGTGCCCATCTGGTAAGGGAGGGAAACGTGTCGAGGAGCTGACGGTGTGCAGCCAGCTAGAGATCTCTTCATTTGGGGCTCAGATGCTAACCATAGCTGGGAATACAAGGAGCAGGAGCTGGCTTTCAAAAAGAGAGAATGGTATAAGCTACTTAGGTGGTTGTCGGTGCAGCCATGTGAGCTGAGAGCACAAGTGAGGCTCCAGGAGGGAATAGGAGAGAGAGAGGAGAATGGACCACAAGCCCAGCTCACACTGGGGGCACATGGGGGCAGGGGGCCTATGGAGGATGGCTAAGGCTCTTGGGCACGGAGGCCCAGCCAGGCTTACAAACACACACGTCTTAGCGCCTGCTGGAGAGGACAAGGCTGTAGAGAGAGCATATACCCCCCAAAATGGCCAGGAAGAAAGGAAGGAATTAAGGAGTGGTTGACAGAGTCACAGTCCAGTCCAAGCACATGGAATGTCTAGTTCCCTCAGACTCCTGCTAGGTGACCGGCTAATTTGACAAACTAAGGAAGACACACCATAAGACATTATTTCATGAATACCTCATGGGGGCACATAGGATGTTTCCTCTTGAATCAACTTGACACTGCAGTATTAATAGCTGTTAATTGTTTAATTTGTTCAACCTTCCCAGGGGCAATTGCATTTTAACTGGCACTTCAGACACTCAACGGAATGTGTGTCTACGGGAAGTTATTTCAAGACTGTGACAGGATGATGGAGGAGAGCTATTTGGGACTGGAGGCCTTCTCTGTACCCTTCAAATCCCATGACAAAGAGGATTATCCAATTCACCCACATTTCTTCCCAAGTCATCCTGGGAATAAGACTGAGGACCACTTTAAGGGAACAAAAGCCACTCGGAGTGGAGCCTGCCAGTGCCTGCTGAGTGCTCCAGGGCTAAACAGAGGGCTAGTGTCACCTGAATGGCTCAACAGAACACAGTTGACTTGGGATCCGTCAATCAGACATATTCCACTGGCATAATTCAGCTGCCACAATATGTTAGGTCTGTAAAGAAATAATTGCTGGGTCCCGAAAGAATCAACGCCCAGAACAAGGCATTGCAGGGGCCAGGAATGTCCCTTTCTGCCTCTGACTATGAAACTGCAAGAACTTCTCCAGCCCAACACACAAAAAGAACTATTAACCACTTTTCAAGGACAAAGACCCTTCCTTTGTGTTGCCACAGACAATGAAGAAGTCAGCCTGTCTAGTCCACCCTCAAAGAAAAAGCCAGTCAGTGGAATTTACCATGATGGGCCACAATTCAGTAGACCTTACCAACTCTCCTAGTGACTGGCTTCTTTTAGTATGCAAGATACGCAAACTCCATGCGCCTCTCAATTGCCCTGGTGCAATTATTGTATTGATTTGATGCAGCATTAGCTCCACGTTTAAGGTGGTTTATGTTTTTTAATTTGCAATTAAATCAAATGATGCCTCTTCGCTAAAATGGCTGACACTTGTTTATATTCTGCAGCAAGCGATGAAGGCAATTTTTATTTAACATCATAAAACATGTAGGGTGGGGAGCTTGAAATTTCAAGCAACTCAATTTCTTGCCTGGCTCTTCAGCCAAGTAAAAAATCAAAATACATACCCATCCATTGTAAAAACAGTACAAGTAATAATTGGTGCTTTACAGTGATAATGTAATGAAGTTACTGAGCAAACAACATTGAAAGGATGTTATGGGATGAGTGTTTGGGGCCCCCTAAAATTCATATGTTGAAGCTCCAACCCCCAATGTAATGATATTTGGAGGTGGGGCCTTTGGGAGGTGATTAGGATTAGATGAGGTCATGAGGGTGAGACTCTCATGATGGGATTAGTGTCCTTATAAGAAGAGTAAGAGAGAAAGATCTCTCTCTCCACACACACACACAGAAAGAAAAGGCCATGTGAGCACACAGTGAGAAGGTGGCTGTCTACAAGCCAGGAAGAGAGCCCTCACCAAGAACTGAATCTGCCAGCACCTTGATCTTGGACTTCTCAGCCTCCAGGACTGTGAGAAAATAAATATTTCAGCCACCCAGTCTATGGTATTTTCTTACATCAACCCAAGCAGACTAAGACAGATGATAACTTGAAGAGCAGCAAGAATAATTGGTTTTGTCACATCGTCGTTTCTGGATGATCTCCAAGCACCTGACTCACTGGATTTCTTTCCAACCTCTGATATGGTTGCACTATATCTCCTTTTGCTGTTGCATTCTGTTTCAACATCGATCTCAGGATCCTTCTCCCTCCAGGCAGAGGCAAGATGGTAGTTGACCAGAGTTTGAGTCTCAGGAGGGCATCCTGTAATCCCAGGATGAGAGCACTATCAGCAGTCACTGAGCACCTCATCTGAGGACTCAGATCTTCAAAGGCTGTACCATCTCTAGCTCTTTCAATACAGTGCACCCACCAACTCACCACAGGACAATTAACACATAAATACCAGCCGCAGAAAATAATGCCTGCTTTTTGAACCCTCCCAATATTTAACAACCCAGTGAAGGAGGATAACTCTGCAACAGAGATGGAAGAGAGACGGGGAGAAGACAAGAGTGTCACAGAAGACGAAGGAAGAGAATGTTTCAAGGACATCCATCATGACTAAGAGGTAAAGAGAGACGAGGACAGCAGGGAAGGTGGAAAGGATGATTTCAGACATCAGGGGGCACTCAGGTGACCTCGGTGATAACCTTTTTGGTGGTTAATGGAGGTGGAAGCCAGCTTGGATTGTTCAGAGGAATGAAGAAGTATCACTCTGCAAGGTGGATGCTTCCCTGCTCTGCACACTCCAGAGACCAAGGTTGTGACTACACAGGGAAGATCCCTCAATTTAAGTACTTCTTCTTAGCAGTATTCAAAGGATGCTTCTAATAGTATAATGCTCATCTCTTTAGGATTAATAGTATACCATTGATTAAACTAGTAACTTAGACATTGATTTACACAAAAATGGGCATTACTTCATGGTTGTGGTTTTGGTGTTAACCGTCCCTCCCTCCCTCTCAGGTCTTGATGAAATCCAGTGAGGAGTAGCTCAGGGAGCATCTCTGTGCTGGCCCTGGTCTGCCATTACTACTTCCTTTGTAGCCTATTGGCTTCATCATCCCTGCTCCATTTCTATGTCCTATGCCAGTCCTAGACCATTGCTGACCCATGACAGTCTATCATGGACTAGCCTCTTACTTATACCAGAACCAGAGCAGCATTTAACGAAAGTTCTGTTTCTACATTGCTCCAAACATTTAAGTAACAGTAGAGTTTTGCTCTGTCTTGTCCTGTGCAAATACTGGAGCAATGAGAGGTGGAGGCTCTGCCAACACCCTCAAAGAAAAGCCTATGAAAGAGTCCTACAGATACCGTCTCTAGCTGTGGTGGGTGAGTAGTTAAGACTTCCCTGGCTTTAGTGGGGAAAAGAAGTCTTGAGTGCTATTGCCCCCTGGAAGCTCCTCCCCGCCATTACTCCAAGATCCTTGAGACACTGGGTGGTGGGAACTTGCTCTTTCAAACAAGTTTTCCTGCTGTAGTCTCCATTGCTCTAGGGCACTGCAGAAGAGGCATAGGTTTGTGGGGAAAATATGGAATAGGGGTTATACAGAAACAGAGTTCCACTGCAGTGATTCAATCCCCTCCTCTGGGAGTGAAAATGACCCCTGTAGACTAAGGAGATAGGAAAGGGATCGTTCTTGCCATCAGGGGTCGCTAAGGTTCACGAATAGATCCAAAGTTAATGGCAGAGTTAAAAAGAGTACGTATTGTGTTAAATTAATTATTCAGGATATTTGGGACCAGGAAAAGTCAAGGCAATTAAACTTGTTTCAATTTTTAAAAAATGATATTGACAGTCAACGGTCTCTCCCTATTAAGTGACCATTAGGAAAATGTTCAAGAAAAGATCAAGAAAAAATGGAAAAGAAATGCTATGTTATGGGTTAAATTGTGTCCCCTCAAAAAAGATATGTTGAAGCCCTAATCCTCAGTACTTATTCGAAATAGGGTCTTCATAGCAGTAATCAAAATGAAGCCGTGGGCCATAATCCAGCACGACTAGTTTGCTTATATAAAGGGGAAATTTGGACACGGAGATAGACACACACAGAGGGAAGACAATGTGAAGACACAGGGAGAAGATGGCCATGTGACTGGAGTGATGCATCTACAATCCAAGAAACGCCAAGGATTTCCAGCAAACACCAGAAACTAGAAGAGACAAGGAAGGATTCTCCCCAGAGGCATCCGAAAGAGCATGGCCCTGCCAACACCTTGATTTCAGACTTCTAGCCTCCAGAACAGAAAGACAAATTTCTGTTTCAAGCCACCCAGTTTGGGGTACTTTTTATGGCAGCCCTAGGAAACTAATACACTATTACATTACATGTATGCATTAATTGTAGGTCTTATTCCAATTTCTGAAAAATTAAAGTGTGAAAGAAATCTCCATTTTATGAGTGAACAACCACAGCATAGAAATCAAAAAATGGTGTGTTCGGTGGGGCAATTGTGGGAATGTTAAGAACAGAAGAAAAGGACAGAAGCAAAAGAACCCAGAAGTAAAGTTAGAAACAAAACACATAAGATTCTTTGTAGTTTGCTGAATGGTTGTAAATTTTAGTCTGGGCTTCCTAGTATCCAATTTAAAGAAAGAAACCCAATCAGATACATAACACAATTTTCACATGGAGGGAAGAAAGTACAGTTCTCAGGAGAACTAAAGCCATTTCTGGAACTGAAGCATAAGGGAAAGTTAATGAAGAGACTCGGCTGATTACTAAATTATATCCTGAGCAATATCCTTCGTCCCATAACACCCTGTTTAGTTCTGAATTATATAGGGCCGTATCTTACGACATCCATCAGTTTTAGCCGATGATCATGCAGGATGGTAAAAGCTGCGATTTTCAAAGCTAAACGGATGTCAATTCGTTTACAGCTTTCCAATGATGAGACTTAATCCAGAGATAAAATCTGCAATACTTTAGGCAGCAGTTCCCAAATGCTAGTCCACAGTGTCTAGTCCCAAATACGGCACTAGATGCGTCAGGATCACCTTTAAAAAGATACAGATACAGATGCCTGGGCCCCACCCCTGGGAATCTAACAATTCTGGTGCCCAGGCAAGTTTAAAAGCCACTCATCTAGAGGATGACAAAGGCAAGCCTCCTGACATGTAAATATTATTTCTCAGTCCCGATTTTGATAACTCTTGGATGGAAGAGAAGTCAAGGTAAGACTCCCAGCGAATTATTGGTTTCCTCAGTGTGCAAATGTATAGGACCACTTAGCCCATCACCCCAAAAAGATTGTGTTCTGGAGCTAAAGTGACTCTGCGCCCACTGCTTCATGTGCCCAGTGGGCTGAGACAGTGTGGGGTCAGGGCTTGGTCTGAATCCCAACCCCTCCCTTTATTAGCCACGTGGCCCTTAGCTGGGTCAGGGGACATTTCTAGGCTTCACGTGGCCCAGAGAAAGGGGGATGGCAAGGCCAGCCTCATAAATTTGTTGTAATAATTATATAAGAAAGTACACATGAAACTCTTAGCAAAATGCCTGTGTGGTAGAAAAACCCAATAACGGAAGCTTTTTGTTGTTTATTTTTCTTTTAGGAAGTACCCTTTTTCTGTGACTATACCCCAAGGCATCACTCTCCCTAATAGCAGGATAAACTATTGAAATGCTAGACCATAGATCAGAATTGACCACCAAGTTGCCCCAAGTGGGCTCCCCCTGGCTACCGCTAGCCCTTGGCAACGGCATCTTCCACACAGCCCAGTTGGGAGATGGCGGCACAAGTGTACAGAATACCATGTGTAACAGAGCAGAGAGCATCGTTACAAGAATGAGGAGGGCTATGGGAGCAAATGACTCAAAAACTATAAAAATAAACCCGACTTCACTTGCAGCACTTAAATGCAATGAGGACTCAGGGGGCCTCCTGGAGAATGGTTCATGTTAGTTTTATTTAGTGAGGGTCTTTTAAATCCTTTATTGGTTAATCCTCCTATTGGCTGGGTAGCTGCTGCTTTTAGGGTCATAAATCTAGGTGCAATCTCGGTTGGGCTATTTTGGGGCCTTATTCTCTGCCTCCAAGCACTTGTTTGTCTAAACCTGAGTACCCAAGGTGTGTATGCAGGGTAGCTGATTTCTACGCCTTCCAAAACTGTGAGCTCATGAGAAGGGGTGGGGAAAGAAGGGAGCAGAGGAAGAGAGGAGGGACAGTCAATGAAGCTCAAAGGTGGGGAGGGGGAGGACTGTGCAATTAGCAGCAAGCTCTTTAAGCAACTCTGGGGAAGCAATGCAGCTGTAAACATCAGTTTTGTCTCTGCCACATCTATTTGATGGTATATGATGCAGCCATTTACAAACATCTATGGAGAGTTCATAACAACACAGAAAATTCTTATTTCACACTGCCCCCTACATTCAGTGTAGAAATAATAACTACACTTGACTGAGTACAAACTCCCCACTCCTTATTTTATATATATCATCTCATTAAACCAACACCCTACAGTGTAAATTTTATTATCCCTGCCTGAAAGATGGGGAAACTGAGACTTAGGAAAGTTGTCACTTGTCCAGTGACCTGAGTGGTAAAACCATGTTTTAAACTCCTGCCTGTCTGATCCCAAAGCCTGTATTTTCCTTCTTTCTACTGCGAGAAACAGCCAGCTGTGGCCAACTCAAATGATTAGAAGGAAATAGGTGATTATATCTGAAATCTGGGAGTTTGGGCATTTTTTAAAACTGTTTTGCATTTTTCCATAAGGCTCATAAACTTCTTTCATAATGAAGAACATTAAACTTGTTTTTGTAAATTCCCCTCCCATATGGCATCCCAGCCAACACAGGAAGCCTCAGATGGACCTAGCGGCAAGCCCTGATTCCCGCCTGGGGTCTCCGGCTGAGAGCCTGGAGTCCTCACTCTGTGGTCTGGGGATGGCTGCTCATTCACCACACGAGACCAGACTTGAGTTGTTCAGACTCGTTTTCTTTCCTCTCTAGCTGTCCTCCAGCTCCAGCCACACCAGCACAGGAGGAAGGACCCAATGCTGGCGAGGCCAGGAGCTCCTGCTGCCCCACAGCCCCTTAGAGACCGTGTTTGTTTCCTGGGGCTGCTATAACAAATCACCACAAACTGGGTGGCTTAAAACGATAGAAGTTTATTCTCTCACAGTGCCAGAAGCCAGAAGTCCTAAATCAAGGTGTCAGCAGGGCTATACTCCCTCCAGAGGCTCTAGGGGAGATTCCATTCTTTGCCTCTTCCAGCCTCTGGCTGCTCCAGGTGTGGCTTGGCTTGTGGCTGCATCACTCCAAGCTCTGCTTCATCTTCACACGGCCTCCTCCTCTCTGGTCTGTGGCTCCTCTTCTATCTCTTATAAGGACATTCGTCATTGGATTTAGGGCCCACCTGGATAATCCAGGATGATATCATCTTAGGATCCTTAACTTAATTACGTCTACAAAGACCCTTTTTCCAAATAAGGTCACATTCACAGGTTCCAGGGATTAAGGCATGGACATATTTTTGGGGGGCAGTTATGATTTAGCCCACAGTTGAGACCATCCCTCTGTCTAGCCCAGGACTCATGATAAGAGGCAATGGAGGCAGATGTTGGATTCATGTCTTGTGATGTCATTGGTCCCAAGTTTCAGCACCAAGTGTTGAATTGCCCACATCAGATGAAGAAAACTCTGCTGCCAGTTAGGAAAGGGTGGAATTTTAAGCTCCTCTCTCTCCGTCTTCTCCCTAACCAAGAAACATCTCTTGCACAGCAGGTAATGATTGATTATAAATGAAGCAACGTCTCTTTAAGTTCCTGAGGCCCAAAATCTTGAAATCTCTCTTTAATTGTATGGTAACCATTAGGGGCTTTGTCTGGGAAGGATGACAGGAGTAATCACCCGAGAACAGATTTCTAGGTAATTTATACTTAGTCAATCCAAATCTAATTCCTGAGTGACCTATACTGTGCCTAAGGAGCCTGATATAATCATGTATTTACCCTTTACCCTGAAATTAGATGGTACTTACTATGCAATTACCCAGCCACTAAGTGACAATTACCATGTAATTAAATGGTCAGTGGTTACCATATTATTAAATAGCATTGACATGATATTCGTTCCACAGAACCTTGCACTGTCACCACAGAATTAAACACCCCACCAAGAAATTACAGCTGTTCCTGGGAAGTTCTGCTCTTTGCTTGGATGGCTTTCAAGTTGGCAGAAACTCCCAGGGCCATGTGCCTCCAAAGGAGCCAGGAAACAGCCAAGGCTAGGCACAGATATAACATGGCCTCCTGGGCATGGGCCTCTTGCCAGACCTGGGCAGCACCTCTGCAGCCCAGCTCCAGTCCAGCACTAGGACACCTGGGGAAATTCCTCCAACCTAATCCCAGAACGTGCTGCAGAAGAGTGGTAGGCATCTCTTTCTCTCCTGGATATGGTACCTACCCAGGGGCACAGTATGCTGGGAGAGCTTGAAGCCCTCAGTAAAGCAAGAGTTCTGTTTCAACCTGCAAGAAACAGACACTAAATCATCATTATAAGCATAAGTTGTCTTGTAAGTTCCAGGAGGACAGGATCTCTATCTGCCTTATTTATTGCCTTATCGCCAACACAATCCCTGGCACATTGTAGACACTCAATAAATATTAGTTGGATGTATTCATTCATTTATTCATTACTTATTTATTAGTATCTACTACATGCCAGGCACTAGGCACTGATACCTTTTAGGGACTCTGTGAGGTCTGAAGGAGTCTCAGGGAGGCTGAATCATTTGCCCAAGATCATTATACAACTAGTCACTGGCAGATGCAAGACTGAACACAGGTCTGTCTGACTCCAAAAGCTATGCTCTTCTACAACCTCTTGGCCACATACAGCCTCAAACCACCCTGGGACACTAAGGAGGACTGGGGAAAGCTAATGGCTTCCCTAGGATGAATTGCTTTGGTGACTAAGCCTTTTTTATGTAGAACTACCATAACAGTTTATGCAAACTATTACTCACATTTAGTAGATGAAGAAAGTGAGGCTCAGAGAGATCAAGTCACTCGTCCAAAGTCACCCCTCTGGTAAGTTGCTCATGGTTAAACTTGGACTCAAAAGCCATTTGTCTGCCTGGTGTAACCAGAGAGAGACAGACTGCCTGCCTCAGGCCCTCACCTTTTCACCGTTAAAATGTTATGTCTTTGGGTCAGCGTTGTTTCAGATGTTACTGCTAAAATGTAATATCTCACTAGCACTCTCTAACAGCCTAGATCAAATGATCTAGCCTCCAAAGACAGATTCCAGGGGGAAAATGAGACCAGAGAGGAATGGATAGTTTGAGGTTGTAGAGAGGAAAAGATTCAGGCAATGAGTAACAAATAGGTCTCATCTTAAAGTCAACTCTGATCAATTGATAGTAGCTGCCTGGAGCACTGTATTGTGAAGGCTTCTAAGGTTGCATTAGGGCTCAGCAGGATAAAGTATCATAATCAATTAGTGATGTCTGCCATGGTAACTAATTGAGGGAGTGGTTGCACATGGGCCAGGTATTTACCATCTCTAATTTAGATTGTGGGATTCTACAAAATAAGGTCAGGCTTGGAAATTGTCAGGGCTGGAGAGAAGCCAATGAGTGAGGCCAGAAGACCAACTAATAAAATAAGCAGCCAAAGACATTCTTACCCTCACATGCAGGTGTTCAAAAGAGAAAGTGAAAAATATAGTGTCAGTAAATTGAAAACTACAAGTCAGGAAACCTTGCTCCTAGTCTCAGTTCTGCTGTTAATTACCTGTAAGACTTTGACCTCATCACTGCCCCTCTCTGGGTCTCAGTTTCCTCATCTGTAAAATAAAGGCATTTGAGTAGCACATCTCTAAACCACTTCCAATTCCAGGATTCTAAAGTCTATAGTGCATGGTAGTAAAACTGAGTGAAAAGAACGGAAGGAGATAAGCAGGAGAGAAGTGGGCAAAGCTAATCAAACACTTCTCTTACTCGTTATGGGAGGGTTATCAGATACAAGGTGGAAATCAACATTTCCCTTTAGGCCATGTTGAGTTTTAGACATCAATTCAACATCCAAGTAGAAATGTCAAGTGGGCAATAGTATACACAAATATAGAGTTCAAGAGAGGTGCCTGTGTAGAAGAAATGAACTTGGGAGTCATCAATAAACAGATGGAGCTAGGTAAGTTGCACTAGGGAGAGAATGTAACTAGAGAGGAGAAGAGGATTAAGAGGTGTTACAACATTTAGAATTTAGGTAGAAAGGGAGGATCCAACAATGACTGAGAAGGAATATTCCTTCTTGGGACAGAACCATGTGACTGTCACAGAAGCACAGGAAGAAAGGGTTTCAAGGAGGAAGTTGTCAGCTGTGTGTAACGCTGCTGAGAAATAGTTACATGAGGAAGGGGAATTAGCTTGGTAAGTTATGTCATTGGTGACCTTGACGAAAACTGTTTAAGGGAGTGATGGGGACAAAACCTGATTGGAATGAGTAGAGGAGATACTGGCGATGAGATAGTGGGGACACAAGTATAGACAAAGGCCTGGGCCCAGGGGTCACGTGGTCCACAATTCATTGTTGGCTTATAATGTTTCTGAGAGAATGTATATGAAGGGTCTGTCATAGCACCTGTTATGGTAGGTGCTCAAAAATACAAATTCCTCCTCCTTTAATCCACCTGCATTTAATCAATCTGCCGTTTTCCACAGAGATGCCTTTCTGACAACTTCTTGGGGGCTCGCTATCAGATTCTAGTATTAAAGGTCTTTTATTTTGACCTAGGTCCTGGGGGAAACTGGTAGACCCGTAAGGCTTGCCTGCTCATCTTTTCACCTCCCACACTCCCATCAGATAAATGTCTCATCAGGCAGGCCACTGCTAAGGCCAGATGATGCCTTATTCAAGGAGAGGAAATTGATCATGTACAAATTACTTCTAAAGAAACCGTGGCAGGAAGGATATGTGAGAGGCCCATAAATACTGCATTGAGGGCTGTCATCCTCAGCCACAAATTCTACTAACCCTCCAGCAGCAATTTCATAGTTAATATCCCAGTGCTACCAAACAAGTGTGGTCATTGACCAGTTTTTCATCCTACTTTCCTACAGCAGAGACACTAGACTATCCATGGTAACTGGTGATGCTCATATTGGCCAACCCAATCCATCCATTAATTTGTTCAACTCACATTTTATGAGCACCCATCTGTAGAGCTCTATGCTCCATGCTGTGGGATACGCAATGAAGTATGTGACATTTATGCAAAATTTACAAACAAATGTTCATTGAACATCTACTATGTGCCAGCGTTCTAGGCTCTGAGGTTCATCAGTGAACAAGACAAACCAAAATCCCAGCCCTTATAGAGTTTATATTCTAGTAGCTCTGAGCCCTGGGCTGAGCAGTGTTATAAATCAGAACAGGGATTGGATAACAGTTAATGTGAACAATGAAATCCCTGTAGACCAGAGAAAATAGTCAAATGTCTGTCAAAAAGTTTAGATGGTAAGGGCATTTGGACCCATCCAAGGTGCAAGCACCAAGGCCTGGAAGACTTCCTGAAGAAGGCAGAACTGCGACAGAGCCTTAGAGGATAGAAGCTTTTGAACAAGGAGGATAAGTGGAGAAAGCTTTCCAGGAGGGCAGATTGAAAGGAGCAATAGTAGCAAGACAGAGATGAGCAAGGATGTCCAAGGAGAAAAGACTAGAAAAACACACTGAGGAATGATTATGGAGAACCTTCAAAGCCAGCCTAGGGAGTTTGGGCTTTGTGGGGAGCCATGGCGGGATTCTAAGCAAGGAAGGGAAATGATGCAGGCAGCACATGAGGAAGCTCTCCACGTGCAGGAGATAAAAGAACGTAAAAGCAAAGGGGCTCCTAGGTCCTCAGTCCCAACTCTATGCCAGATGCCTTACATGCAGGACCTTGTCTTTTCTACTTTTTTTAATTTTTTAAATATTTTTTTATTTGGAAATAATCACAAACTTACAGAAAAGTTGCAAGTATAGTTTTCTTCTGAACCTTTTGAGGATAAGTTGCTGATTTCAAAATTCTTTTGTGTTGAATTGCCTATACAAAAGGACATTCTCCCACATAATATAATTACCAAAATCAGGAAGTTAAGCTCATTACCATCATTTGATCTTCAGACCAAATTCAAGTTTCATCAGTTCTCCCAATAATATCCTTTAGAGTAAAATGGTCCAGTTCAGGATCCCTCATTGCATTTAGCTGTCATGTCTCTTCAGTCTCCTTCGCTCTGGAATAGTTCCTCAGTTTCTACAGACCTCATTTGAATTCTTAATAATTTTGCTATATATATGCTATAATTATCCCCACAGTGCAGGAGAAGCAACTGAGGCTCAGAGAGTTTAAGTAATAGGCGTAAGATGTCCTGGTGGTAGAGCCCCAAAGTATGTGTGGTTCTGAAACCCAGTGTCTGATCTGAGAAAGTGAGCAGTTAGAACTCATTCCAGTGATAGCAGCATGAGATTGATAAGGAACCAGTCCAAGGTCGTGGCAATAGAAATGAAGAAAGGAAAGTGGATGTGAGGGACCACACCAAAGGAGAGTCAACCAGTGGTTGAATTTTTTTATTGACTCACTGAGAGCAAAAGTTAAAAGATGACTGAGGTTTTGAGCTCGGGCAACTGTCAAAGATGGGGTGAGAGTGACAGTAAGTAAGTTCTCATCCAGGCTGCAGAGATTTCCACATGATGTGAGGTTTCAATGAGCCACTGGAATGGAACTCTTCTGCAGGGAGTGTATCACTGTAGGAAGATCTTTGTCTTGGAGGCAAATGGAACCCCATGTTGAAAGTTGAGGACACCCCTCTAACACTGCAAGGCCATTTTATTTGCTTTGTGCAGGTGAACATATCTGAAAATGTCCTCTGCACGTAGTTTCTTTTAAAAATGCAGTTACCATTTGAAGGGTTAAATCATTAAACCCATGTAAACTTATTTTGAATTAGTTTATATCATCAATTGCTTACATGATAGGAAGAACTCAAAAAATTGTGAGAGCCCCAGTCATTGGGCAGATTGTGGAGAGTGGTCCCTGAAACCTAGAGGAAGGAGTTATACCAGGGAGAAAGAGACACCAGGTAAAGACACCCGACTTTCCAGTGTGAGCAAGCCAGAGAACCAAGAAACACTAATGGGGCCGCTACTATGTACCTGGCATAGTGTCCCAGGCTTTGCCATACATGTCTTATCTGTCAACCCTCATGAGGTCAGCGGTGCTATTCTCATTTTAACGATGAAGAAAATAAGGCTCAATGAGTTAAACACCTTGTCCAAGTTCATCTTCAGGTCATGGTTGTGCTGGAGTTAGGATTCAAACTCAAGGCTCTTCAATCCCAAAGCCCAGGCTATCTGCCATGCTCCCCTGTCCCCACGACCCCTAGAGACTCAGCACTGTTGGGTAGATTGGGCTTCTGGCTCAGCTTGTCTGCAAGAGGCCAGAAAGGTTCAACCAAGGCTCATGGTTTTACTTAGAAATGCGCCTGGCTTCATGAGCTGAGAAATTGCCAGAGCAGTGGGGTAAGCTGCAGGAGCCTGCTGGCCTCAGGCTAGCTCTCTTCTTGCCCTCCAATGGCTGGTGGACTGGCCTGGGGCAAGTGGTAGAAACTTCCTGCTTCCTGGTTCTCCCCATACACAATTTGAATGGGTGAGATGGTTCCCCACATTGCACAGGTGCTGGGAGAAATGAAGACATCGAGCCAGCTGGTAGCTGAACTCAGGGGCAAATCATATCAGCCATACAGGTGTCCTTCTTCATGAGGCCTGCTGAGCTCAAACCCAAGGTCATGTTAAATCAAAGAGCCACCTGAGTGCTAATTAAATGCCAAAGCTCCCACCTAGGGATCTGAGTCATTTCAGTGATCATTTGTCTTTGGACAATACTCACCTCCTCCCGCCCCTATTTGTTACACACTCTTCTTTATCAGGTCAGCTTCCCTCTGGGGGCCCAAGGATGCACTGTGGTCATCATCAGGCATGAAGGAATGAAATGGAAAAGTCAGACACTCAGGTTCTAAAATCCCTAATAAGCCACCTTGGGCCCCGGTCTTCACCTCTAAAATTCAATGACAGTGGGGAAATTGGCACATAGTTTTATTTTAAGAATTAAATGAGATACAGCCCATTAAGGGTTTAGCACAGGGCCTGGCCCTAAATGTAAATGTTAGCTACTGTCAGATTAAAAACAACTCTGGACTTTGGTAAGGAGAGACTTTATTTGAAAGGATTATTGTAAGAAGAGGGAAAGAGACTATCGCAATTAGAGAGAACATTCTAAACATGAGATCTGCAAATGTCTCAAGTGTTGGGGAGAAAGGAGCTTTTCTTTTATCAGATGGAGTGAACCAGGCTAGGAAGAACTGGGCATGGGGAAGTAGGATGAACAGGATGAATGAGTGTAGGTGTCCTGATCTGACAGTAACGGAGACCTCAATGCAGCAGGGATTTTTCGAATCTTCGCTATTTTCCAGGATCACAGGGCTCGGGTAAAAGTCAACATTGTCACTACAATGAAAACATGTTGAACCTCTGTGAGCCTCTGCTTCCTCCTCTGCTAAATGGGGATAGTAACAGTCACTTCCCAGGACTACTGTGCAGATTCAAGGGGACAAGAGATACCAGGTGCCAACCGCAGGTCCTGGTGCAAGGTGAACACTAAGTATTGTTCATTTTGTTAATGTTGCATATCCTCTATGTACCCAACACTGTGTTCAGCACAGTAAGGAATGAAAAATAGCTTTCAGATTCTGAGGTACTGAGGTAGAAAAGGCTGGAAGTAATTGAGCATCTAGGATTAGGTCCCAGTAAGTTGTAATGGAGATGAGAATCAATATCAGGGTCTTGCCTCCCTGCTGGTGTTGGACCAATGCTTCAGCTGTAGGACTTACATCCTTATCAAACCTGCTGGCCAGTCAGAGGAGCCGTCCCTGGGGTCCCTTCCTCCAGCCTCCTGGGATCGAGGGATCTCTGCGGCCCCTGTAGACTTACGGAGAACACGGATAGCTTCTACCCTGTCCTTGTGCCCTTCTCTAGGCAGTGCAAGGAGACAAGTTTGGTCATCTCCATCACCTGCTCAATTCTAAGTCATAGGCTGTCTGAAATTAATACAGCATGGTGTTCACGAAAATCCCAGCAGTTTTATCTGTCTTCCCAGACACAGAATACTCGCACCCCTGGACTTCCATTCTCATACCCGGAAGCTGGGCACGTACTCTGAGTCCAACTTTCCTGCAGGTGGTTGATGGCTGGGCTGGGCAGTGCACAAATGCTCCTTCATGTGATCCCAGCTAAGGACCAGCGACCTCAGACACTCCCACAAGCCCTCAGTCAGCTTGTCCCATGTTGCTGCAGAGCTTACCTTGTGAGTGCTGGGTAAATATAGTTCCCTCAGGGCAGCCAGCTGGAGCCCTGCCAGCCGACATTGGGTTACCAGCCTGCTCTTCACACGCTCCTTGGTTTCGCTACTTGGAGCTGCTCTGCTTCTCCGGGCTCAGGATTCAAGGGCTCTGGGAAGCAGGGCCAACTTGCATTTGGATGGTTTTCTTCCTGCCATCTTGGCAACGCAGGTACCATCTCTAAGGAACTCCTCCTTTCCGAGTGCTGCAAAAACGCATTGGATCTGACCCGGCCCTTGCAGTGCAGACTATGGGTGTGTTTCATTTAGGGGAGCCTCACTCCTGCAAGGCCTGAAATAAATAAGCCTGAAGCTGAAGTCACAGGAAAATATGCTTTTTGAATGCTTCTCTGGTGCCTTTGGCCATGGAAAATGGGACTTAAAGTAAAAACGAAAAAGGCAAATAATACAAAAAGATCCATTTTCTTGTGGATGGTCTCTGTACTTGACACAGGCCCCCAGATCTGATCTCGGCTTCTCTCAATCCCGATCAGGACTCCCCACCCAGCTCAGAGTGGGGAGCAAACACTGCCTGGGTCAGCCTGGCACTTAAGCTCACCTCTTTTGTTGGCTTTAGTTACAGGGGTGTAACTAAAAAACAACAGAGCCTGAAAAACAACAGCCTGCAAGCCACATTTGACCTGCAGGTCAATTTATTTGGCCCATCCGCTGATGGCTTACACATTTTAATTTTGTCAATATTTGTTAAACCTGGAGATTCCACCTAAAAATCAAGATTTCTGGCTTTTCTTAGGGAAAAAATCAGAAGATCTGATAACACAGAGCCCACATTTCTACGTGGCAAAATCGACTAGGGCTAAATTACAGCTGATCCCTTTACGCAGGGCATATGCTCTCCTGCTCACCACCATCCGACACTCATTCGCTTATCCATCACAGATACTGAGTGCCTACAACAGGCCAGCCTGTCTCAGTCCTGCTGACACAGTGGGGGACAAGAGAGCGAGTTCCCTGCTATTTCAGAAAGTGCGTGCTACATGCTCATTGTCTCCTAACACTGAGGAAGGGCGGCAGTTGACATTCATCATCGTACTTGTACTGTTGTTTTCCTTTTAGTCAGTAAGAAGACAGTATTGCTCACACCAGCCCCACATCACTCTTGTATATCACTAATGAGCCCCTGTGGACATCTGAACTGGAACACCTACTCTCTCTGCCCACCCCACTAGAGTGAGAATGCTGGAAGGGTGGGAATGCAACATGCATTTCTGTATTCTCAGAGTTTATGTCATCATCGGCCATAAAGTATATTCTTAACTAATAGAAATATAAATATAGGATGATGTACACTAAGAGTTGGTAAAATTAAAAGAATTAAAAAGATAACTTGGAGACTGTTTAGGGGATCTTGGTTCACTAGGGGAAAGGGACCCCAGGTGGGCTTGAACTGCACTTACCTTGACACCTTCCCATGTCTGACCAAATACAGCTACCAAAGCAGTTACTTCTCTAACACCTTTCTCAATGATCAGTCCACCTCTTAAGATGCCATGTGGGATCAGGGCTATCCCAGGACATAGGTCAAGAAAATAGGATATAAGGATATACCTGTTGCTGAGCAATGATCAGCAGGAAGTGTGGAATAACAGACTTTGATTCAGACAAACCCCAAAATGCACACCAGGTGATCCTGAGATGCCAGGCCAAGAGACCACTGTGGCACCCATAGTTTAATTGGTACTGGTCTCCCCAACACCTACTGGACAGAAGTCTAGTTAACCTCTATGAAAAATTTTTAACGGTAATGACCAGAAGATAACGACTCAGAGCAGAGAAGCACATGCTGAACCTGAGACAGGCCCCTATAAACTTGGTTTCAATAATGTGCAGGAGCTGGGACTTTCAGGGACTGCAGTCAGCACGCCAGCTCTGTAAAACTGAGCAAAGTGGGGGGCAGCAGGCGCTGCCTTGCCTCAGTCATCCTCTCCCTGGAAGGCAGTGAAGCTCTTCAGCACGCTAGGGGCTCCCAAATGTTCTAGGCAGAAGGACTTTGCTTGGCTCCAGATGGATCTGGTTTTCTTCTTTGGTAAGTCATTTAGAGCTGGGTCTGGGAACTCTTGGCTGAAAGAATGGTAAAGAAGATCCAAGACCAATAAAAACAGCCATTCCTAAGGCCATCTGGTCACCTGCATGATTCACTGCTTCCCCTCTTCATTCCATCTTACTGCTCAACATCAAGTCCACCAGAAGGAGGGGCAAGGATAAAGAGGAAAGAACAAACCAACATTAGCTGAATACTCGCTGTGTGCTAAACCTTGATGCATTCCCTCATTAGTCCTCCCTCCAAACCAGTGAAGATGCTTTTTTTACTTTCCATTTTAGACTTGAGGAAATTAGGACTTGGAGCAGTTTAGCAAGTCACCCCAGGTCACACAGCCAGTAAGGGGGAGGAACAAGGATTTGAACCCAGGTTGATTGACTTCCAGAGTTTACATTCTTCACCACCAGACTAGCTGCAAACATGATAAATTCTGAACAGCTCCAGCAAATATTTTGGTGGGTTTACAAATATTAGTCAAAATCTCCGTTAATTTACACTTTCTTGTGACCCTTGCCCCTCCCACTAACTCCCATCATTACAGGTGGAGAAGGGATAAGATCTGCTTAGAGCTTTCCAAGGAAATCCAAAAGCTGCCTTCTTCTTCTTGGCCCTCTTAATGCCCCCTAATCCCAGGAGATAATCAGAGCACGAGAGGATGACATTTTGAATTCCCAGGGGGCAGTGCCAAGTTCCCAGAGCAGAGGAAGGCCTATGAAGGCTCTCAGAGCTGAAGGCAATTAGCCAAGACCCAATCGGCAAGGTCAGAGCATTGAAGGAGGCTGCTTAATTGGCCCTTCCTCTCTCTCCACATTCTCACCCTAAGAGCCAGTTCCATGGCTTAAAATACCAGCTACATGCTGGAGATTCCATGCTCCAGACCCACATACCTAAAATGGATGCCCCACTGGCATCTCAATTGTAACGTGTCCCAAACAGAATTCTTAAATTGCCGCATCCAAACCTGTCCCTGGTTCCTCAGTCTTCCCCATCAGTAAATAGCACTATTGTCCACTTGGATACTAAAACTAGAGTCCTAGGATTCAATCCCTTTCATCTCAACTTCTTATTTTGGAAAAGTTCAAATACATACAAAAGTAGACAGAATAGTATAATGAATCCCTACATACCCATGACCCATCAACAGTTATCAACTCATAGCCAATCTTATTTCACCTATACCCCCATCCCCTTCCTCCTTCCTGTATTATTTTGAAACATATTCTAGATCTCAAAGTGTGGTCCATAGACTCCTTGGTGTCTCCAATACCCTTTCAGGGAAACTCCGAGGACAAATCTATTATAATAGACCATTTTCATTATAATATTAAAACATTATTTGTCTTTTTTACTGTATTGACACTTGCACTAATGGTGCAAAAGCAATGGTGGGTAAACTGCTGGTGCCTTAGCATGAATCAAGGCAGCATTGCAACATTGTATTCTTTACCGCCACTCACTCACATTAAAATAAATGCCAGTTGCACTTAAGATGTCCTTAATGAAGTAGTAATAATTATTAACTTTATTAAATCTCAACTTTTGAGTTCACGTCTTTTGAATATTGTGTGTGACAAAATGGAAGTATGCATAAAGTGCTTATGCTGCACACCAAATATCATAGTTGCCTCAAGAAAAAGCACCTGTGCAAATGTTTGAGTGACCAGCTAAACTAGCCACTTTTCTCATGGAACACTATTTTTACTTGAAAGTTTGACAAAGGGACAAACTCTGGTTATTTGGACTTAGGTATTTGACACGTTTTCCCAAAAATGAATAAAGTGAGCCTGTCATTTCAAGGAAACAACTGATAGCATTTGCTGCCAATGATAAAATTCAAACTTTAAGGGGCCGGCCCAGTGGCGCAAGCAGTTAAGTGCGTGCACTCCACTGCAGCGGCCCAGGGTTCACCGGTTCAGATCTCAGGCGCGCACCAACGCACCGCTTGGCAAGCCATGCTATGGTGGGGTCCCATATAAAGTAGAGGAAGATGGGCACAGATGTTAGCCCAGGGCCAGTCTTCCTCAGCAAAAGAGGAGGATTGGCAGATGTTAGCTCAGGGCTGATCTTCCTAAAAAAAAAATAATAATTTCAAACTTAAAGGCAAAAATCGCAATTTTGGAATACTTTTATCTGCCATCAATGAGTTTGACAGCTTCCAGATCAGTGGTGATATTAACAAACGTGATTTTTTTTTTAATATTGTGTCATGCCATATGCCAACATTTGGACAATCTGTATATTCAGTAAACCAATATTTGCAAATGACCAATGAATGATAATACAAAATCTCACATGGGTCAAAGATCCATTTAAAGTACAAGATAGACCAATAGATTACAATGTAACAGAGTACAAAAAGTTCATTGACATGATTACAAATAGAAATTACCACATTTGATGTAGTATCAAAGAAGAATATCAACAATTATCTAAAAAAGTTTATTAAAATACACCTGCCTTTACCCACTATGTATTTGCATGAGGTCAAATTTTTTTCATATGCTCCAACCAAAACAACGTATTAAAACAGATTAAATTCAAGAGCAGATATGAGAATCCAGTCATCTTTTATCAAGCTAAAATATCAAAATTTTCCAAGATTTGCAAAAATGTAAAACAATGGCGCTCTTCTCACAAATTTTTTAAAATATAGTTACTTTTCATAAAAATGACACGAGCTATAAATTAATATGAATAAATATTATTAATTAAATACTTTTAAATTTTTTAAATTTTAATTTCCAATATAGTAAATATCAATAGCTACAACTCACATTAAAAAATGCCCTTTGGGGTCTTCAATAATTTTTAAGTAGATAGGTGTCCTGAAACCAAAATATTTGAGAACTGCTGATTTGTACAGTCAATGTTTGCATTTGTATCTCTTAAAGATCAGAAGTCTTTTTTTTTTTTTTGTAACGCAATCATAATCTCACTCTTAAAATGAACAGCTGGCAGCGAAGCTGTTGAGGAGAATTTAGAATTGAAACAGAAACCACAACTTGCAAAATGTACCCCGATTTATAAACAGATAATCTGTGCTAGACCTAGCCATGTGCATCCTAGACTATCTAAAGCACAAACCCTTTTCACACCAGTTTATTTAGACCCATATGTTCCAGGTGAGACAAGACAGATTGATCTTAGAGACAAACTAACAGTACTTGTACACAGATTCATGAGTTCTAAAGGTAAGACCACTCACTGTTGCAGCAGCTTCCAGGATAAAAAAATTCTGGTCAATTCCCGCCAAGACCATCTCTGGCTAACTCTAGCCCCCAAAACCTTCTAAGTACTCCTTGCTTACCTGCTATTTTTGAGTCACTCCATGGTTTCCCATGGTATGCAGGCTCCCTTTCTGCAGCAAGTAATAAATCTGACTTTTTTTAAATACAGCTCTGTTCCTGGTGTGATTTATAGCTGATGGGAATTGACAATCCTAAATTCAAGACATCATCTTCTCCTGCCCAAACCACTCCTACCTATGCTCTCTGTTCTGCTTACTATTGTTGCATAATAAATTACCCCAATACTCAGCTTAAAACAACACTTTAACTTACAATTCTGTTGGCCAAGAATTTGGAAAGGGCACAGCAAGGACACCTATCTCTGCTTCCTGATGTCTAGGGCTCACCTGGGAAGATGCAAAGGCTGATGGGGTCTTGACGGCTGGAAGCTAGAATCATCTAAAAGCTTGTTCACTCACATGCCTGGCCTCTGGGCTGGGAGAACTCAAGTCCAGGGCTGCCAATTGGAGCACCAACATGGAGCCTCTCCACGTGTTTCGGCTTCCTCACAGCACAGCAGCCTCTGGGGGAATGGGGAGCCAGACTTCTGCTCAATTCTATTGATTACAAGCAAGTCACAAGCCTGCCTAGGTTCCAGGGGAGGGCAATTAGACTCATCTCTTGATGGAACCTTTGAAGATTCAAGAAGAACATGTGAGATGAACGTTATTATTTGCAGCCACGTTTGGAAAACATAATGTGTCCTTTAGTTTTAGTTTTGTTTAGTTTTAGTTTTGTTTCTCTTTAGATCATTTTCCATTGAGGAGGCAGTTATATTTCTAAAATTAACCAAGTCATGTCACATCCTTGCTGGAAATCCTTCAATGGCTTCTCATCACACTGAGGGGAAAATCCAGGCATTTTACTACGGCCCAGAAGGCCCTGCATATTCTAGTTGCCGTCTACATATCTGCTGTTGTTTTGCTCACTCCCTCCCTCCTGCTGTGCTCTTGCCAGCTCTTCATAAGGCTGGCTCCTTCTCATCCTTCAAGGTTCAGCTTAAATGTAACCTCCTCAGAGAGGCCCTCCTAAATGATGCCCTGTAAAGTAGCCCCAGAACCCAGAGTTAAATTAAGTGGTTGACTGATTGGTTAATTGAAGGCAATATAAATAGCAGAGACATTGCTGCTGTAGAATTCAGAATTCTCTAAGCAACTCACAAAATTTGTTCTGTGAAACATTACTTTAGCCAGATGTTCAATAGACATTATTTAAAAATATGAATCCAGAGCACATAACCTCATAGAAACTTGAGTAAAACAAAGTTGCAGAGTTTTCTTTACAGCATGACCACTCCACGTCTATAATATACTAATTGCCTGCTAGGTCTCCTGGAGAAGGATGTAACAGGCAGCAGTCCTCAACTTACGCAACCTCCAAACTCCTTTTTCAAGTAATATCCCCTGACTCCACTTTGCAAAACCCTTCTCCAAATAGTTATGTCCCTAGATTTACAAAGTAAAAGAAACTAGAGTCCTCAGTAGGTTGTTCTACCTGAGTCCCTGACCCACGTCCTCCAAGTGAGTTACAAATAACAGGAAACCTCTGGAAGGGCCAGCTCTTCCGGGAAGAGCCTGATTGGCTGGAACTGAGGTCATACTTTTGACTAATGATCCTGATTGGCTGTCAGTAATGCCCCACTCACTGCAACGGAGTCCAGCAAATATATGAGCCTCTCATCCAGATATATGAATTATACTCTTTAGAGCAGTGAGTCATTGAGGCCAGGCTCTGCTGAGGATTGCGTTTTTTTATTGGGCCAAGAAGCTCAAGGCTGGCTCTGGGCCTGCTCCCATATAGTCGAAGCGTGTCTGCAGCTTCCCAGAAGCAGGCTGGCTGGCACTGGGGATGGGGGAATGGTTCACCAAGGGGCTGTAACCTGGAGAGCTCAAAGGAGATGATTTGTCTCTGATGCTCAACACCCAATTCCCAGAATACATCTCTGAAACTATCAGGGAGAAAAAAATGAGTTGCGTTTTTAGTACCTGGCAGTCTCGGATAATGCTTGCTGGAAACTCCTTGGGGGTTGATTTTATCAGAAAATCTAAACAAAATATTGTTATAGCTTAACTAAAGTTGACCCTCTCTCCCATCCACTCTTTGTATAATTCCCCAAGGAACTTCAGTTTGATAAAAATCCTTCAGTCGTAATGATGAAATCAGCACCTCTCCTTAGTAGCCATGACAGCTAACAGACAGCCCCGGCTGTGGAAAGCACCTCATGGGTAGTTTCTCTTCACGGCCATCCGGCAGGACAGGTGTACATATCGTCCCCACTTTACAGATGAGGAAGCTGAAGGAACAAGAGGTTACTAACTTGCCCGATACCTCACAACTACAATAAGCAGAAGAGTAAGGGTTCGAATCCAGGTAGAGCTGACCTCAAAATCCACGCTCTTAACACTCTACAGCTTTTAACTAATGTAACGGCTCAGCAAAGCTGTTGGCCAGTCCCACCTGCCTAGGGACACAGGATCTGACACAAGCTTCTCAACCTTTACTGTGCACGAAGATCACCTGGGGATCTAATTAAAACGCAGATTCTGATTCAGCCTGGGGTGGGGTCTGAGATTCTGCATTTCTAACAGCTTCCCAGATGTTGCTAGGTGCTGGCTCAGCAGCCACACTTTGAGACTCTAAGACAATCATTCTCAAATTTTGCTGCACATTACAGTCACCCGGGGAGATTTTAAAAATCCTGATGCCCAAGTCTCACTCCACAGCACAGAAATCAAAATCTCAGGGGGTGGGCCCCAGGCGTCAGTCATTTAAGCTCCCAGGTGATTCCAATGCACAGCCAAGGCTGAAACACTGCTCTGGGGTCATGAGAGGTCCCGAGGAGAGTTAGGGGGGAAGCCAGGTCTCAGTATGCTGCTGAGGTGGATGAATTTCATAACGAAGCTTTCCTTGTTGAAAGTTTAAAAAAAAATCATTACCCTCCTTAAAAACCCATTACCACCTACAAAATGATGGCGGCCCGGCCTCCTTTGAATGTAGCCATCTGGCATAAGCCCAGAAATCAAATGATTTCGGTTGTCTGCCACTCCCACACCCGCCGCTCCCTCACACACACACACACACACACACACACACACACACACACACACACTCTGTTCACCACGTGCACCTCCTAGGGCTCACCAATTTGACTTTGAACTGGAGAAGGCCATTCCCATCATGCTCCACCCCCACCCCCACCCCGCAAAGGCTCAGAACACAGAGCTGCTTTCCTGAACACCCACTCCACTCATCGGATGAAAAGTGCGAACATAAACACCCTGGTGTTATTGAAGCAGTGAAGGCTGTACCAGCTGTCTGTTTCTCTTGAGTCAAACCAAAATACTCACAACTGACAAATGAAAGAGAAGGAAGAGAGGAAGTGTGTCAAAGTTAAAGGCTTTAAAAAAAAAAAAAGAAAGAATTAGGGCAAAGAAAGGATGCCAAAACAGCCTTAGGCTACGAATCTGGGCTCTGTCTTCCGAAGCCTACTCCTTCCGAGTGTGTTTGCTTCCACAGCTGCCGGGCTCCCTGTGCACACTCAACAGAAGAACCTGATCTCGCTTTTCTCTCACTCTCCCTCCCCAGCTGCTTTTCTCTCAACACCCTCTTTTCCTCTGGAAAGCAAGGAAAATAAATTAAGGAAATCTTTTTATCTCCAAGGCTTAAATAGATGTTCCTCTCAGTAACAGTCTGGAGGTCAATGGAGGTCAAGTCAGAAATAGACTGGTGTACAGAGAGCAGGGCAGGACTGGCAACAATCTGCTCAGATAGGGGAAAATGATGAGGACTCTTGCTCAGAAATGCCCAGCCATGGTACATCTCATCGACAGACACAGTACTACCAGAGGGAGAAATCACAAAGGAGGCACATAGATGCATTCCAGAACGCTGATTCCATAAACAAATCAAAACTATTTTAAGGATGAGATGTAAATAACTTTCTCTGGAAAATTGGGTTGAGGCCACCATACTCTGCAGCAAGGCACTCCCCACCCCCACCCCCCAAATGGAGGCCTCCCAATTTGGCCACATGACCTGTCCCATCACCCTGGAGTTGGCTAGGCTATATGAGTCCCTGAGGGTGACCCTCTCATCCCAGTTTGCCTGAGACTTCCCTGATTTTAACCCTGAAAGTCCTGCACACCTAGAATTCCCTCAGTCCCAGGCAAACCAGGACAGTTGGTCACCCTGGTCCCTTCCTCAGCTGGGCCCAGGTCCTGGCCAACTGTGAGAGGCCTCTTGTCCTGGGACCAGGCTCCTCAATCCTCGTTTTCAGCTGCAGCCCCCACAAATAGGGGAGAGAACAGGTCAAAATTTCCCTGAGCTTTCTTGGTACCAAAATTGACTGTTTTAAAATGAGTGACTTGCATTCTGGGTTCATCAGAGTAAGACAATACTGCATTTTCTGTCTGGTGCTGGTTGAATGGTTACCTTGGTACCCGTTTCAAATATTTAGCTTTAATCTGTATATAGTCAAGGCTGGACCTTGGCAACATGCAGAGTCAGGAGATGCATTGATTTCCACTCCCAGCGTCTAGTGAACAGCCAAATGCTCCGTTAGGTTTGAGCAGGTCTCTGCCAAGCCCAGATGCCCCAAGAACTGCGCTTCAAGAACAGCAGAGGCAGACACCCATGATAGATGGCCTGGGCACCCTCAGGCAAAAACAAGCAGAAACAGATTGTGTGGGTGATTTTATCCTCGTTTCTCATTCACCCCAGTTGCTGCTCTTTTCTTCTTCACCCAACTTTTCAGCCCTGACCTCAGGTTCCTCCTGGTGTTTCACCTGTGTACTGATGTGATCACTCACCTGGCTAGGCCTTAGACCCGTGAGACCCACCTGTGAGCCTGAATGACCCACACATAGATTGAGAGAGACTTGGGCCACTTCCATGTGGAGGGAAGAGGGAGCGGAGCAAGCCTATGAAAAAATAAAAACTAAGGTAACATATTTATTATACTTTAATCACAAAGAAATCATCATGAGTACAACCTCCTTCAGAGAGCATATTGAAAGTCTAAATGTGAAACTCTTTGTGACAATGACCAGGGGCAAATAGCCTCATGCCTTCTCCATGCCCCACCCCCTCCCTGAACTCTCAGGGGTCTCATCTCAGCCCACAAGATTCATTTGGGGCTTCACTACTCCTGGGCTGGCATTGACACCCCAATGCCACCCTGCCTTTCCCCAGGGAACATATGGCCCAAGAGAGTTCAGATTGCAGCAAACAGGAGAGCCTTGTGAGCTGAGGGAGCCAGCCGATGAGAGAGGGGAAAGCTGCAGTGATGCTGGCCCGGCCCTCTCAAAATTAGTTTGGATCAAAAACCACGAGACCACCAAGACAAAACAGCTGAAAAGCAATGCAGCATCCTCAAGGTCACCCGAGTGTGGCTGTCACAGCCAGGCTCAGAAAAGTGATGGTGGAACACCAAGTGCAAGTCACTTCTGCCCTGCGTGACTCAGAACAAAGAGGAAGGATATGAGGGGTGTTTTCACAGATGCCTTCTCCATTCCCCGTTCCTCGGGCTTCGAGCTCACTCTACCGTCAACCCCCAAGAATGACCTTGGATCCCTCGAGGTCTAGGAGTAGCTCCCTGACCCTCCACAGCCTGGGCTCTGTTCCCGTCCTTCGCACCCTTTCTTGAACGGTGCTTACTCCTCTCCCAGCCCTTATCACACTGCGGTGAAGTCATAGGTGAACTCATCTATCTCCCCTGTACTCCCAGGTAGTGAGGGCCCAAGCGAGGCTGGAACTTGCTTTGATCATCCCCATCTGCCTCATCCTCAAGTGCCAGTACATCAGAGACGCTCCTACATGTGCCCTGTGAGGTCAGGGGCTATGCCCACATCACTCATCCCTGCATACCAGGTGTAGAGGGCACAGCACATGGTTGGTGCCCATTGAATAGTTGTCCAGGGCATGCTTATTGATTGAATGGGTGATGAGCATTCAATTCGATTTGGGACTTCATTATTCATAACCCAAATACTCTTATTAATAATTGAAACACATCTCAAATGTTCTTTTACTTCTTCTCCCGCCCTGTTCTATTTTTCTTTAAGGAAAAAGAATTGGATCAAAGCTTAACTCTAAGTGACTGTGACAAACCAGACTCATTTTGTGACACTATCTGAATTGCCCCTAGAATCTGAGTCCCCGCTCTAATTTGGCCCTCCTTAGGACAACGCGAATTCACAAGCACTGCAAGGCTCAGCCTTCCTGCTTCATTATTCAGTGTGTTTTCATGGCCTGGGGCAAACTATTCAACTAAATAGGCATGTTTTAAGCACCTGCAATGAGCAGAACATTGTACAAGGTATTTTGCAAAAATATGGATAAGATCAATAGCCACTTTCAAAGACTATACAACTAAAAGATAAGACAAGACATGTTTACTAATAACTATGATATATGGAAAACAGGTTCCCTGACAAGAGGACAGGGTGCTGTGGGAGGACACAGACACACAGGAGGCTACTTTTGGCAGGGCAGAGGCACGCGTTGATGGTAGAAGCTCTTAAGCTTGACCGCCTACTGAATGAGTGAGACTTTGACAGACAGGGGCAGGAGGAAGGCATTCATTCCAAGAGGGGAGAACGAGAGAGTAATTATAAAGGGAACAGGGCACTTGCAGATACTGTGTGTGCAGTGAGAGAGTGTGAGAAGGAGAATCCTGGAGAGGTGAGGTGAGCCAAATACTGTAGAATTGGAGTCCAAGCTGGGAAGTAGTTACCATAATGTATAGGCAGTAGAGGGACATTGAATGCATAGAGAGCTTGTAGGGTGGTTTGTACAAAGGGGAATATATCTTGCTTTTTCCATGGGGCAGTCACTCAGCTCAGCCACACCCCTGAGACAAGAAAGGCCTTGTTAACCACTTTCCCAGGTTCACGTGTGCCTGGCCTGGAGGACGGAGGGAATCTGAGTCTTGGTGCCACTCAACAGTGGGCATCCAGAAAGCAAAGAGTGGCCTTGAAGTGCCTGCAAGTCTTTTAAATTTTATGTAAAAACTCTTCTTGCTTTTCTCCAATTTCCTTCCTCCTCCACTTTGGGGTCTTTCCAAATCAGCACTTGAGCGTCACTGAAGAGGAAGCAGGAAGCACCATAATGGATCCTGGCGGTAGTTTGCCCTTCAGATCAGCTCTGAAGTCAGCCTGTGAGCACATAAGCTCCAGCTAAGGTAACAACAGCTGCTGTCTGCTCACTCCATACCTGCGTTGTTGCTCTTGGCTCAATAAAGCTTTTGAGCCTGCTTAGAAAGTCTGACATGGAGAAACAAGTGTTACTGTGAGAAGGGCTCAGCGTGAACTGAAGCTGTGTTTACTTGGGCTTCAAATGGGACTTGGAAATTCTGAGGAGCGGTGGAGGAAGCCTCTGCAGACCTAAATAAGGGGCTGAGGAGCCTCCTAGGAAGACCGCAGCCTCAGAGAAGAGAGGGGGCTGGCACACAGGCTGAGAAAGGGGCAAAGAAAGGGAAATGATTTGGAATATTCCTTGGACTTGGCCGCGAAAACGGTGCCATGGCCCAGCCCCCTCATCGAGGCCTGAGTCATAGAACACGAGGGCTGTGATAAACGCGTGTGTAAAGCAGAGGGGATGGCTCCTTTTCTATTTCTGTGAGAATCAGCAGCAGAGAGGTCTCTTCTGGTATGAGAGCTGACAAGGCTCATCCCTTCTGAGTACATCAGCAGGAGAGGAGGAAAATGCTAGATGCCTCAGGGAATCAAGCGAACAACTTCCCAGGGCACCTGTAGACACCCCAAGTACTCCTTTTGACCACGTGGAAGGAATCCGAGAGGGGCTGACTTTCCCATTGAGCAGAGGAAGGCAGATCCCTGTTTTATGACATAATAGTGACCTCATTTTTAACTCTAGGATAGGGTTCTCTGGGAAAATTTTTGTGGCTGATATTTGATCCCATTTTTTTTAGCAACCATGTCTCTCTCCCTCACCCTTTTCAACCCCTCCTATCCTTGACCCCATTCATTCTGAATGGCACCCACAAAAAAATCCAAAAGGAAACTTAGCTCTTATATAAACTTTAAAGAATGTGCTTAACATCTTGCTTTAGCATGATAAGCTCTAGCAAAAATAAGAATATATGAAGTAAAGGATTCAATTAAATCATTTGCTTTAGCACTCAAAGTCTTTTTCTCCCTGATTCCTAATTCTCTCTGTTAGAGACTTCTGAAGATTATCTTTCCATTTCTCTAAGCAATGATGTTATTTAGTGTCCTTCTGGCTTTTCCTGTCTCTTGTCCCTGAAACTTTCCATCAATTTTATGTGCCTTGTGATTAATGATGATTAAAGAGGAGAGTTTTAACTCAAATGTGAGCAGACTGGCACATTTGGATTTGAGGCCTAAAATCTTAGGAAGGGTTTTCTACTGATTACCACCAGGGATAATGTAGACAATCTCTAATCTTTGTGGCTTCTGCCTATCCCAGGAGATCACAAAGATCATCTTGGTAATTTACTACAATAGTAAGAGCAGGTTAAGTCTCTTCAATAATTGGCATTGGGAAAACTGGACAGCCATATGCAAAAGAATGAAAGTAGACCATTATCTTACACAAAACACAAAAATCAACTCAAAATGGATTAAAGACTTGAGTGTAAGATGTGAAACCATAAAACTCCTAGAAGAAAATATAGGCAGTACACTCTTTGACATCAGTCTTAGAAGCATCTTTTTGAATACCATGTCTCCTCAGGCAAGGGAAACAAACAAAAAAAATAAACAAATGAGACTACATCAGACTAAAAAGCTTCTGCACAGCAAAGGAAACCATAAGCAAAATGAAAAGATAACCCACCAACTGGGAGAAAATATTTACAAATCATATATCTGACAAGGGGTTAATTTCCAAAATATATAAAGAACTCATGCAACTCAACAACAAAAAAACAAACAACCTGATCAAAAAATGGGCAGAAGATATGAACAGATGTTTCTCCAAAGAAGATATACAGATGGCCAACAGGCACATGAAAAGATGTTCAACATCCCTAATTATTAGGGAAATGCAAATCAAAACTACCATGAGATATCACCTCACACCCATCAGAATGGCTATAATTAACAAGACAAGAAATAACAAGTGCTAGAGAGGATGTGGAGAAATGGGAACTCTCATACACTGCTGGTGTGATTGTAAATTGGTGTACCACTATGGAAAATAGTACAGAGATTTCTCAAAAAATTAAAAATAGAAATGCCATATGATCCAGCTATCCCACTACTGGGTGTTTATCCAAAGAACATGAAATCAACATTTCAAAGAAATCTATGCACCCCTATGTTCATTGCAGCATTACTCACAATAGCCAAGACGTGGAAGCAACCCAAGTGCCCATCAACTGACAAATGGATAAAGATGTGGTATATACATACAATGGAATACTACTCAGCCAAAATGGTGCCATTTGCCACAACATGGATGGACCTTGAGGGTATGATATTAAGTGAAATAAGCCAGACAGAGAAAAACAAACGCCATATGATTTCACTCATATGTGGAAGATAAACAAACACATGGATAAGAAGAACAGATTTGTGGTTACCAGAGGCGATGGGGGTTGGGGGAAGGCGAAAGGGACACAAATGCATGGTGACGGATAAAAACAAGACTATTGGTGGTGAACACGATGCAGTCTATGTAGAAACTGATATATAATAATGTATTTCTGAAATTACACAATGTTATAAGCCAATATGACCCCAATAAAATAATTTTTTAAAAAAGATTGTTCTCTGTGCAAACAGTGGAGAGACCAGATGACTGTTTTGGGTTTTTTGAGGGGTTTTTTGGCAAGGAAGATTGGCCCTGAGCTAACATCTGTTGCCAGTCTCCCTCTTTTTGCTTGAACAAAATTGTCGCCAAGCCAACATCTGTGCCAATCTCCCTCCACTTTTGTATGTGGGATGCCACCACAGCACGGCTTGAAGAGCAGCACGTAGGTCCGCACCCGGGATCTGAACCCGCAAATCCCTGGCTGACAAAGCAGAGCGTGTGAACCCAACCACTATGTCACAGGGCCGGCCCCCCAGATGACTGTTTTAGGGAGGTTACATGGATCTCTTCAATATGGTGTCTGAGAATACCTGTACCATCAACGCAGTAAATGTGTTATCTTCCTCGGATGCCATTATTCCAGGGGAGTCAATAAGATTAAAAAGTGCAGGTCTCTCCCCAACTGAATAACTCATCCCTTCCTTGTGATTTGCTCAATTCTGTAGGATATTTATTGTTATGCGTCTACCACACACTTGGAGGTTCAGGCCCAGAAAGAGAAAGTGGTTTGTCCAAGGTCACGCAGCCCAGCAGGACAGAGCCTGGAGGGAAATATATCTTCCACCAAATCCTGTCGCATCTCCATTACCACCCTGGATTGCAAGCTCCACATACTATCACATTGAGGGGTAGAGCTTCAACATACAGATTTGGGGGGAATACAATTCAGTTTCTAGCACCATACAATGGGATGCCACGTGGTAATAAAAAGGAATAAACTACTCATAGACACAACCCTGTGGGTGAATCTCAAAAGCATTATGCTAAGTAAAAAAGCCAGACAAAAGACTATGTACTTTGTGATTCCATTTATATAACATTCTACAAAAGGCAAAACTAGAGGGACAGAAAGCCAATCACTAGTTGCCCAGGGGTGGGTGTTGGGGGAGGGGATTTACTGCAAAGGGGCACGAGGGAATTTTTTTGGAGTGGTGGAACTGTTCAAAACTTGACCATGGTCATGGTTACACCACTGTAGGCATTTATCAAAACTTATCTAACTGTACACTTTAAAAGGACAAGTTTTATTGCATGTGACTTATTCTTCAAGAAACCTGACCCAAAAGAATCACCTTCCTCTTGGGTAATGCTTTATGGTCAACCCTGCACTTTCTCATTCACTACTTTGTTGATTTTCACAATAATTTGGTAAAGTAGGCAAAGTGGTATTATTATCTCCACAGGAAACAGGGCATTGGGAGGTTGGTGACTTCTGAGCTCATTCAACCTTAAGGATAAGTCTTTTGAGTCCTAAACAAGAGCTCTTCCCCCACTGCCCGGGAAATCTGCTTGGGCAGTCGTGTCAATGACAGCCCATCTCCTACTCTGGGCTGTGCTCTGTGACACACGCTGTCCATTCATTCTTTTATTTTCTTCTCACAAATAAGCTCTAAGGGAAGTATCACTATGCCATTGTATAGATTTGAAGAAAGAAAGGTTAATTAACTGGTCTGTCAAATGACAAGAGAGTAACAGCATCCTGATTTGAACCTATGTCTGAATAGGTGAATGAACCTGTGCTTTTCAACACTAAGCGCCATGATTCTCGAAGCAAATTTAGTTCCAAATAAGAACTCAAAAGACAAAAGTCTAGACCAATCACAGGGAAATAATTGTGAGCATCTTCAAGTGGAGAAGGCTAGCAAGACAGTGCTAACCGGTTTTTTAGGTATTTTTTTAGTCCACCAGTCTTGAAAATTTTTCAAACTCTCCTGATGTTTCCTGAGACTCAGCATCCAGCAAATTAGCCACCTTTCTTGATGCCCCAGCCACCTCACCTAGACTTTCCGTTCTGCCCAAAGCACAATCCTGAGCTGACTGCAAGTTGACCAGTGAAAGATGAGAATGGTGGGCAGGACCAAGAGGTGCTTAGCCACGGCACAGTAGCCCGACATCGGATGCTGGTGGTCCTTCTGCAACTGTTCCAATTAACCCCAGGGCCAGGACGCAGCCTCTTGCTGCTCCTATGACAGGGGCCTTCTGTAAGTACCTTTTCACCGGAAGAAGCAGATCATGATTTGCAAATAGACCAGATCTTTTCTTTGTCCTTGTCATCTGGGCAACTGCAAGCTTTACAGATGTCTCGGTGGCACCCCTGAGACCTGAACATGAAGCTAGTGGATTCCACTTTGTCGATGGAGAATCCAGGGCAGAAGAGGGAGAGTATCCTGCCTGGTTCCTTGCAGCACAAGGAAAATTTTTTTGAGTGCCTTCTATGTGCCAGGCACTGTGCTATGAATTTTATGTGTCATGCTATTTATAGTTAACATCTAAGGAACATATTCTATATGTCAGGAACCCTTTCGATATGTCAGTATATCTATGGAACATTTTCTATATGTCACTTTTATATACATTATCTCATTTAATCCACTCAACAACTGTATTTGATAAGTACCATTACTATCATTACTACCTCCACTTTACAGGCACCAAAATTGAAGTTTATAACGTTTGAGCAACTTGCTTAAGGTCACACAGCTACCACATGACAGAGAGGGATTTCAAACACAGGGAGGCCAGCCCAAAGTCTCAAGTCTTTACATCATACCACCCCACCTACAATGCTTGACCCCCCAGTCCAGGGCTGTTTCTATTTCCAGAATCAGCTGTAAACACAATCTAATGCAAGAGCAGAGGAGGGTGTTTTAAAGGAATTGGTATGTTTCACTACTTTTCTCCCTAGAAACAACCCTGTGTATCAACTAATATTTCACAAACATTTCTGAGCTTCAACTACATCCCAGGCACTGTGTTAGATGCTTCCACATCCCTTATCTAAGGGATGATATAGAAATTCAGGAACAGCCAATGCATGGCCCCACACTTAGCAGAGATCCCTGAACAATCAGGATACTCGCTCCAGTTGAGTCTAAATGCAACCTCAGAGTCCCTCTCAACACAGAGCTCCAAGAAACAGCTACAATTAACCAGTGTTAGCACACTAGGTGAAGCCTATGGGACCTTCATGTTGCAGAATTCCATAGGCAGAAATGACAGCAACAAGGAATAATGGGATGGAATATTTTGACCAGAAGTCTTGGAATCAAATCTTTGTCTACTTCTAACTAACTGGGCGTGAGCAAGTAAATTAAACTCTCCTGGCCTAATTGTCTTCTTCATCCATAATGGGAATGATAATAAGATCTCATCTATGCCACAGGACTGTTAGACCCAGAATTGTTGGTGAGGGTGAGAAGGAAAAGGCTGTAAAACCAGAAGCCCAGAGAAAGGGTACTGGCAAGAGACAAGACAATGAGAAAACACAGAAGATAGGTTTTTGCCTGGGAAGCAGCCTAAAATTTTCTACAAAGGAGTTGTGTTGGAGGTAGGGCAACTCCAAGGTCTTAATGGCCTGTGTTACACCACAGGGTTTATTCTGGGTGATGGTGGTGGCTTCATGGTAAGCAGTGGGGCTAAGCCACAGCCCTAGATCTACCCAGGTAGGACGACATGGCAGAAACATGCAGGCTGAGGAGCCTGGCTGCCTGTTCAACTCCTGGTGTGGTCACACACAAGCCGTGTGATCTTGGGCAAGTTCTTCAACTTCTCTGAAGCTCAGTTTCATCATCTAAGAAATGAAGAAAATTATCTACTTTATGGTAAATATTAAACAAGATAGCTCCAGACACATAGTGGGTTCTCAACAAAAAGTTCTCAATGGAGTGTTAAGACACAGGGGCTGCTGGGCAGAGATGTCAGCAGAGTCTCAGCCGAGTGGGAAAGGGATGATGTTAAGATGGGGTGGCAATTTTCCATCATGGCACAAGAAGGAGCTGACGGCAAGCTCTGCAGCTGGCACACAGTAGGTGCTCATACGTATTTACGGCTTAGTTGTTTGGTTGATTGAGTAACACTTAGGAAACCATTGAAAGGCTTTAAGCAGAGGAAGAATGTGATCAGATTTAAATTTTGAGAACATTGCTCTCCCTGCTTTGTGCAGAAAGAGGGTAGGGGGACAGATGTGGGAGGAAGAAGGCTGGTCTGTTTCCCTCTTGCAGGACAGAGACCATGTGGATGGAGGTCCTGATCCAGTGGAAGAATCATGGCAGTGGGGGCCTGAGCAAGCTAGAAGGGTTGGAGGATGGGATGTTTTATAATTGAGGTTTCTGATGAGGTGCTTTTTCTGGTAGTGACAAGACGCAGGGCACAAGCAAGGTGGAGGTGGCTCAGAGTCAGCGTGATAAAAGGCTGGTGGTGACTAGAAGGTGGAGAAACTGAGACGCTAGGATGAGGATGTGTTACCCTTCACAGGCAGTGTCTTATTTCCCTTTCCTTGCAAAGCTGCTGCGTCGGCATGATCGTCCTCCTTTAACAGATGATGAAGGAGACACTCAGAGGTTAAGTGACTGGCCAAGGACAGGAAAGTCGCAGAGCTGGGCTTCACCAGGGAGGTCTGATTTTGCAATGACCGTGGCCTTTCTCCTCCTTACCTGCTGCCCATTGACTTAGCTGCACCCCATTAAACTTCACTATGCCCAGATAACATCTCACGGCTTGCCGCCTCTGATTTTTGCTGCAGTGGCCGCACTAAGGATGCCTCATGAGCTGGAAGGAAAGGAGGGGAAGCTGCAGAATTACAAAGATGCAAGGTCATGAGAAGGACAAATGAGGGCTACAGCCCAGCAGGCTTTTGTCCTTGGTCACTCCGAGAGGAGAGCTATCCTGCCTGTCCCAAATGCAAAGGTGTGCCCTCTCTACCTGTCACCAGCTCCTGCAAAGCAAAGCACTGGGTATTGCTAAAGCATCAATCATTCTCCAAATACAACGCTAAATGGTGTGTCTGGGCCATAAATACTTTATAAGCACTTTGCAAACAGGTCCATTTTTGTCACCATTTCACTCCTTTTATACATCATTACCTATTCTCACCATTTAGAGCAAACTATTTGAAAAATAGGAGCACAGCCCACAGTTGGCAGAAGCCCCTCTTGCGTTGTCTGCTTCTCAGAGGATTTGGCAGAGCAATAGTAGAAAGACGGGGGCAGATATTTATCACCCACAGATCTTCTCACACTCGTGCCGGGCCAGCCTTCCTGAGCAACCTGTGCCCAAGTGGAACTTGACAGGCTTTATCTGAGCCTCGCTGTGGCCATTGGGCACCTCGCCATGAACCATGGATCTAAAGCTTCGTGATAGAAGGAGACGCAATTACTCTCTTAAGAAGCCAGCTCTGCCTGGGGGCTGCATTGTGAAACTCACCAACTTTGCTGGGCTAAAGGGCCCAACATCAGAGAAACTGTGTCCATTGTCCTTCACGGAAAGAGAATGCTGGCTGTCCTGAGCTCCATCACTAAACCCCCAGTTTAACCTGAACGGTGGAGAAGCCTCAGAGATACAGCCTAGGTCAGGGAAGAGCTTCCAGGAGGAGGCCGATTTCTCAAATAACTCCATTAGCACTGAAGTTCCAGGTTTGGTTTCTTTACATGCTGATATAGGGAAGTTCTTCTGGTGAGAGTGGATTAGTGTGTGGCAGACCCTCCTGCTGAAAGAACTAGACAAACAAAAGATATTTAAAATATCTGTTTGAAGGCATCGGAGAGCTAGCAAGGAAGCAAGGACTTGAGGTCCCAAGAGGCCAGAGTGAAGAGAAGTGCAGGAGTGAGTCGTCCATTGAGACCGCTTCTCAAGGGGAGCCTTGTGGCATTTGCCGAGTCCAATGCAATGACTGGTGGCCAAAACGCTGAACAAAATTTAGGCGTCTTAAGGGCTTCAAAGGAGTAAAGTTGAAATTCAGAGCCCACCAAGCAGCAAGGGCTCCAGAAAGCAGCCCAGGCTTTCAGCTGGGAACTCCAAAGGGCTCCCCGCTAAGAGTCAGGTGAGCAGGATACAGACCAGCGTCACAGAGACTGAAGTACACTGGGTCGAATCAGCCCAGACCCTGAGCATTCCATGCAGCCGCCACCAGCCAATTGGAGCTGGCCCACAAGGTGGAGCCTTGTGTGTCCTGTGAAAAGTTCAGACTTTGGAATTAGATCTGGAAGTTCTATCATGGCCCACTGTATGACTAGGTCCCTTACCCGTCCTGCCCCTCAGCATCCTACTCTTGAGACAGAGGCTGACTGAGACAACACGGGAGACGTGCCTAGGACCTCACCAAGCACATACTCAGCACTAGGAAACGGAAGCAGCAGTGAGTGGGGAGGAGCAGTGCACTGAGAGGAGACAGGAGACCCGGACCGGCCCCAGCTCTGCTACTGCCTGGCAGTGCGACGTTGGGCAAATCACTTGGCATCTCTGGGTCTCGGTTTTCTAACTTATTAATCAGAAGGTTCGATTACAACCTCTAGAGTCACCTGTGACTTTAAATTCTCTGTTTCTCTGCTAGGCATCCTGCAAAGTCTAAGATAGATATAGAGATGGATATATGTATATATATACACATATATACATATATATGCACATGTGTACATATACACAAATAAATACAAACTTTTATATAAATGCAAATATTTGTATGTATTTTGTACATATTTATGTGTATGTGTGTGTATATATATGGGACTGGACTTGCATAGGTGCTCTTGTACCAATGGGCAGAGGGGTCTGTGAAGAAATGTCTGGGGCTTGTGCCAAGTGCTCCAGAGTGAGTTTAGAATTGGCTGGGTGGAGGGATGACCGTGTCCCTGGCTCAGGCCTTCAGGAAAACACACTGGGAGAATGTGGGAGGTGTTGCCAAGTGAAGGGGGAGTAAAGGGCTCGGAGAAGGGGCGGGGGGCAGGATGAGTTTACCAGGATGCCAGCTTCCTTCATGGAGTTCTGAACATTTTCCTCCACAGAACTGTGTAACAGCTTATTTGCTACTAGAAGCTTCAGCATCAGTATTTTGATCAAAAGTGTGAACTCCTGAGTCAGGCTGGCTGGATTTGAATCCCAGCTCTGCCACTTTCTACCTGTGTGACCCTGTGCCCATGGTCTGCTGCTTTCACAAGAACTTTCTTGGACAGCCCACTCTCAAGCCTAGGGTCACACAGGTAGAAGGCGTGTGCCTCAGCTTCCTCATCTGTAAAATGGAGATGATAATAGTATCTGCTTCATAGAATTGTTGAGGATTAAATGAGTGCTTAAAACAACACTTGGCCCTTAATAAGCTCTTTTCCAGTATGAATTATTATTATAAGCGTCCCACTTAAAGTTGCTACAATGCCCTGGCTGTGGGCAAGTGCATCTCTTCTGGCTGATGGTTTATAATTTCTCCCTTGGCTCCTGGGCATCCCACAGTATATCTTCCACCTTGTTCTTCCAAGGTTTTCTCATCTTTCTGGGTAACAACCCCTTATCAGTCTTCTGTCTCTCTCTGGTCCACAGGAAATATTCCCATTTGACCTCAGTCAGTGGGGGTGGAATGACTTCCCAAAGGCAGCCTTCTGTGCACTGAGTCACCTGCAGACAGCACCAGCCACAGCCTTTTGCCCTGTAGATTCCCCAATTTGAGACCGATATCAGTCCACCAGGGCTTTTGAGAACCAGGGGATGCAAGCCAAGATCTTTGAGAGTTCCCATTAACATCTCTCTCCATAGATTGGGGATCAGGAGGAAAGCATCCCCAGCTCCTCCACCATCTAGGGTGGGAATCACTGCACAGCTCTTTCCAAAGAAATTCTGCAATTTCTAATCGCCCCTCTCGACCTTTCCAACTTTTAATGCCCTGTCTTTATACCCCTTTTCATGCCCTCCACTGGGTAAGGGTTTAAGGTTCCAAATCTACTTTTCCACCATCTCCTCTGTAAGTCCTCCAACATCTCACTTTGCAATATGGGAATAGTTGGTCTTTATCGTCTTAGAACTTCAATTGAAACAGAGTTGAGTCCCATTTTAATATCCTTTTGAGAGAGGGAGAGTTCGTGAACAAAAAGCACCTGCTTAGTATAAATACTTAAAGGAAAATAGCCTGGGAACCTCACTGGATGGCCATAATTACTCCCAGGGTTCAGGGCTGAAGGAAGACAGATATTTCTTCCTTAGAGTGAGGCCATTGCCTCACCAGCAGAAGCAGGCTGCAGGGGGCATTGAAGCTGATGCGAAATCTGCACAGGAACATGTTCCACCAGCTCCCTGCTAACTTCCCTTAGAGACCAAGTTCATTATCCTCTTAAAGCTTGTTTTCTCATGCAGAGGAGCTTGGCAGGCCAGAGAGGCTGTGGTTCTTTAGTCATGGTCTGCTGCTTTCACAAGAACTTTCTTCGACAGCACACTCTCAAGCCCAAGGCAGCTCCCACTCCCCACCTCCAGCCCCCCAACCCACCCTCCGCTCCATGCAGGGCAAACACGTGGCTGTTCTCACTTCTTCTGGGCTCCAGCTGCCTTTCCAGAGGGACCTGAATGTCAGATATCCTAGGTTCAAAATCTGGCTTTCCCACTCGCCAGCACTGAGAGGTCCAGTGAGTTATATAACCTCTGTAGACCTCAGTTTCCTGCCCTGTAAAATGGGAGTTATAGCACCTTCCTTAGAGGCTCTGGTGTGTATGTGATATGACATTATACACAAAGCACACAGCAAATTGCATGGATCTTAGTAGGGTCTCAGCCACTGTTTGTTCCCTTTCCTCTGAGATATCCTGTAACCCCTGATTTCTTATACTGCTCTTCATTCCCCAGGTCTTAACACCATGTCAGTGCCAGTAATGATAAAAAATCAAAATACTGTCCTACAGCAGAATAATACTCACTAATAACTGTTATCATCTGCATTCGTAAGGAAGACAATGTAGGCACTGACAGGGCCATAAAGAGGCCTGGACCAAAAACCTTTTCACTTCACAAATGAAGACACTAGAGCACAAAGAAGATACACAATTCAGTCCACAGAGCCACTTAATTGAAGAGCTGACCCAGAAGTCAGTCTTTCTGCCTAACTGGGGACTGGGTAGCTGATTACCCTATTTCTGGGAACGGCCAGGCACAGCCTGATAAACTATGGCTAGAAGAAAGGAACAGCGTGGAAGGAACCAGAACCAGATTACAAGCTAGGGTAGGGCAGCCATGGAAGAGACAAATACAGATATGACACTAACAGTAGACTGCTCGTCATCGTTGGGCATTTACTTTCTGCTCGCTCTGATCTGTGTGCATTATGTACATTATCGTATTTAATGCTTAACAATTCTATAAGATTATTATTACCATTCTTATTTCAACATAGGAAATCTGAGATTCTTGGAGATTAAGTAACTTGACCTACTACCCATAATGAAAAAATAGTGGAGCCAGGAATTGAATGCAGGTCTGTCTGTTTCCCATTTGTAGGCATCAAGAGAGTTCAATCTGACAGCATCATATTCCAAGCATCTAGAAACAATCTGTCCAGACAAGTTCATAATACTGAGTGTCCAAGATGAAGTCACAAGGATATCTCCACAGGATGGCACACAGGAATGTGTCCTTTCACTCTTTCATTCTCTCTCTTCTCTTCTCTTCTTTCTTTCTTCCTTCCATTCATTGAACAAGCACTAGCCCATGTCTCAGTTGATACTGAGAAACTCCATCCAGGATCCTTGCTCACCTGCCCATGAGAACATCGCATCCCCACTCCATTGCATGAAAGTCATCGAAATGTCCAAAATGTCCAGGTAAAAGCTTTTGAGCTTTGTTACAGGTTGAATTGTGTACCTTAAAAAAAGATATGTTAAAATCCTAAGCCCCAGTAACTCAGAATATGACCTTATTTGGAAATAAGGTCTTTGCAGATTTAACCAAGTTAAAATGCAGTCATTAGGCCAGGTCCTAATCCAGTATGACTGAAGTCCTTATAAAAAGGGGAAATTTGTACACAGACACACACAGAGGGAAGACGATATGAAGACACACAGGGAGAATGCCATGAGAAGATGGTGGATTGGAGTGATGCACTTACAAGCCAAGGAATGCCAAAGATTGCCGGAAAATCACCAGAAGCAAAGAAGAGGCAAGGAAGGCTTGCCCTATAGGTTTCAGAGGTAGCATGCCCCTGCCGACACCTTGATTTCAGAGCTCTAGCCTCCAGGACTGTGAAACAATAAATTTCTATTACGTCAGCCACCCAGGGTGTGGTTCTTTGTTATGGCAGCCCTACCAAAATAATACAGGGATGCCCCACACACCCTGCCCCCAGCCCTCAAATCCCCTCCCGTGTCATCCTGCCCCCCACTCCCCACTGCCAAGCTCAGAAGCATCTATGCCTATTGTTCTGAGAGCTCCCAGGTGCCCTTTGGCAATAAAGCTAGCCCAGCCCTCTATGTCTCACTCATTCAATCACTCCCCAAATGTTCCAAGTACCAATTTCATGCCAGATACTATTCTGGTTCACAAAGAACATGCCTCTGCCTTCAGAGAGCTCACATTTGAGAGGGAGAAACATACTCAGAACCTCAGGCAGGCAGCTCATGGCATCCTCCACAAAGAGAACTTCCAAGTGGAGGTCATGGAGAGGGAGAGCTTAGGAGCCAGACCTGGCCTGCCTTCTAAGGGCTGGGACGTCAGGTAGAGCACCCAGGGCAATCAGAGGCCCAGCTGGCAGAACAAGAGTGGGTCTAGAACCCAAATGAGAACCAGTGCTTCAAGAAGACAGGACTGCTAAAAATCCTACCGAAGGATTGTTCTAGAGGCCAGGGCAGGGCTGACCCTATCGTGGCAGGCAAACAGTGTCACCATTATTGTGAGAACCAGACAAGGGACAACTGACTCCTCCTCTTTCCCATCCCAAGGCTGCTTGGAACTCTCACTTGTAGCGGGCACAGGGGATCTTCTCTCATCTACAAGACGTCCTCGAGGCTAAGGAAAGGCACGTATTTGGAAAAAACTTGGCAGAGGTGTCACAAATTTGTCAACAATCCTAAAAACTTCATGATGATACCAATAAAGAGTTGCAAAGCTGAAAGGAAAGTTTCTAAGCTGTCAATAATAAAAAGCCAATTTGATCAACCATGCTAGAGGGAAGACTGAAGCATCCTTGTATATGATTTTACAGTTTCTCTATAAAAATATTACAAAATCATTGTCACGTGAAAAGGAAATCAAAGAATACATAGCCAAAAATTTGTAGGGAATAAAAAAGTATTATAGAGGTGTGCAGGGAGTTAATTAATAAAAATATCCTGTTCCCTTTCTGGATTGTACAGTATATGAGCTATTTGGCAGCTTTTCTTATAAGGATTAGAAATTTTTTTTTCAGTCTACAGAAAAATTGAACACACAGCATAAAGAGTTCCCATAAAACCCCTCACACACGCTCCCACCTCCAGGTTACTCGGCAGCTTTTTAAAGTCTGTAATCTGTTGTGATTCCTCATTCTAAAGAAAAATCCACTTTGTATCTAATTTTGTTTGTAATTTTATATTCTTTTTCTTGAGAGCACCCCCCCCCCCAAATCTTACCAGCTTCAAGTTCTACAAAACCCGGAACGCATCTCCCCTTCCTGTCACCCCCTTAGCGTGTTTCTTTCTCACTACAACACCTCGAGGTAGGCATATCATAGCCACACTGCAAACTGAGCTACAGGGAAGGCAATCGATGTGCCTGGAGGCACAGAATGAATACTGGTGCCCCAGAACTAGTGCCTGGATCCTTCTAGATAGTGCTCTGCCATCAGTCCCCTCTACTCCCAGGGACCTGACGAGTCAGGGCTTTGGGCCTCCTCCTGAAGGCCAACCCCAGCGCGTCTCTGTGGGCAGGTGTGTGACTTCACCTTCTCATCTGGAAACAGGGATGGTAAAGAGAACAGGCCTGTAATACCTTAGCTGCATGCCTGAAATTCAAGAAGATGAAAACTGAACGTTCTTCAAAATTTACCAGCAGCAGAATCTGATCCAAATGGATAACAGGTTATTGCTTATCTCTATTGACCTAATTTTGTGTGAATATTTATATGTTTTGCTGTTTGATTTCAAATGCTGCCCCAGACCCCACAAGGGCTGTTATTTCATAAACAGTTCGTGCACTGTAATTGCTTTTCTCAAGTCTGCAGAGCTCTGAATTTTGAAACACATCTGGCCCCAAGGGCCTTGATGAGGGGGCATAAACCTGAACCTGCCTCATAAGGTTGTTGTAATGGTGAAAAGTAGTAACACATGTGAATGGGCTTGGAGCACTGTAAAATGAGGGCCGGGTGTAGGTGGTAGTGGTGATGATTTTATCCATGCCCGTTGGCACCATCGTCACCCTAAGAATGGATAATAAGAAGAAGGGGAAAGCTTCTTTTCAATCTGAGTAACGTGTTCCACTTGAAATGTTACCTGAGAGCCCGGCACGCCACCTGGACAAGATAAATACAGACACCAACTCTGTGCCCGTTTTGGGCACACTCACTCCAAGCCCTCAGAGCTGCTTCCCACCCTTCGATCTGGTGGAGCCCAGTGACCTGCGAGTGTAGCAGGAATCTGAGGTCCATTCCCAGTCCTCTAGTGATTAACCAGGCCACTCCAAAGCTCTCTGGGCCCCCACTGCCCTTCTCTAAAGGACGGGGAATAGTAGCTAATTGTGGTCTGCGTTATGGGCTGAGTTGTGTCCCCCTAAAATTCGTATGTTGAAGTCCCAACCTTCATTATCTCAGAATATGACCTTATTTGGACACGGGATCTTTACCGAGGTAATCTTGTTAAAATGAGGTCATGAGGGTGGAGCCTAACCCAATACGACCAGTGTCCTTATAACAAGCAGAAATTTGGACACAGAAACATGCACAGAAGGAAGATAATGTGAAGAGACACAGAGAGAAAATGGCCATCTAGAGGCCAAGGAGAGAGGCCTGGAACAGATCCTTCCCTCACAGCTTCTGAAGAAACCAAGCCTGCCAACACCTTGGTTTTAGACTTCTAGCCTCCAAAGCCGTGAGACACTAAATATCTGTTGTTTAAGCGACCCCATCCATGGTAACTTGTTATGGCAGCCCTAGCAAAATATTACGGTCTGTATAAAGGTAAGTCTACTTTGTGTACGTGTTACTCCACTATTACTGTTACTCCTGTGGTAATGCAGGTCACTTGTATGTCATAATGTATATGATCACCTCAGTAAATCCAGCATCAGGCTGACCCTGCTGTTGACCGGCAGTAAATTTCATAATTCTCCATGTTCTCCTGAGAAATCAACTTTGCCTAAGTGCTCCAACTTGTAGCAGAACAGAAGCAACATCAGGATATGTCTGCCTTGTCTGTTATCCAATTTTGGATCTACCCTACTAACAAGTCAATGGGCTTGAATTTCACCTCCTGTCTCTGCCCATCTGTCAAGTCAACACATTTCAAATAAATTGCAGGAGTATTTACCAAGCTGCTCTAACTATAGCGACTGTAATAGCTACCACTTATTGAGACCTACTCTGTGCCAGGCACTGGGCTGTGCACTTGGAGACATCATGTAACTTAAAGCTCACCACAGGACCAGGAAGTAGGTAGTTTTATCTCCATTTTATAGATGAGGAAACTCATCTGTATCCCTGAGATGGGCACTGTGAGCCATGCAAAACAGGGGACTGTAGTCTCTGCTCATGGGGATTTAGCAATCTTGTTACTGATGTAGTTTAAGTATACAAAGCAAGTAGAGAATCACATGATTGGGTGCATAGAACAAGCTGTTAAACTGAATATAAATGAATGTCAACTCTAGTACTTTATGATCTCCTCAAAGGATAGACCACATCATATTTGACTTTGTAGCCCTGTGGTTGACACAGTTCTTGGCCTTCAGAAGAGGTTTATGGAAGGAAGGAAGGAAGGAAGGAAGGAAGGAAGGAAGGAAGGAAGGAAGGAAGGAAGGAAGGAAGGAGGGAGGGAAGCTGGTACCCAAAAAGATAAGGGCCATTGCTGTATCTTGGCCTTAAAGCAAAATTGTAGGATTTGGAACCAGCAGGGCAAGACAAGAGTAGCAAGTCCAGAAATGGGGCAAAGACAGAGGACAGACAACAGAAAGAGCAGATAAAGCCTAGATCACAGAGAAAGAGACAGGGAAGGACCCACAGTCTCTATAAAGGAGCAGGAGGGGAATGCATTCCTGATCCACAGTCAAGGGCTCTTCTGCCAAAGCCCTCTGCCAGGGTGGGCTCACAAAACACGTTTTGAAAGTACATCCCATATCAGAATCTCCAGGGCTGTCAGGACGAGAAGGCAAATACACCCAGTTGCATCTCTCCGAGCATATTCCAATGTGTTCCTTTTTGAGCATGCTTCTGCTGGTCTTCAAAACGCCATGCCACACACCCAGGTCCTGACCTCCCTGCTCACCAGGGAAAGGAAAGATCAATTTATCACACACGCACACATGCACGCACACACACTTTTTTAGAGTAGATCTGACTTATTGGACCTTGATGGATTGGAATGTCTTTGATTGGTGGGGAGGTGGGACTCCTCCTAAGCAGTAAAGGGTCTAAGAGGCCAGGCGCCAGAAGATCCTGAACCCAGGTGATCTGTCTTGGACTTCACAGGAGCTCACCATAGTGAACTGAAAGCACCACCATCCAAACTCCCCAGGAAGAACTCATTCTCTCCAACGTCCCCCCGGCTCTCAGGCAAACTCTCAGTTCCCAGGGCTGTAACTGATTAGCTCCGTGGTAATGCATAGGATAACTCACTAAATCATCTCAGCAGAGGAAATTGACTTTTTTAAAAGATGAAACCTTTGCCTCCCAAGAGCCCCATCAGAGTCTGGAGTTTCCTCCTCCTGGGCACCAAGATTCAGCCTATTTGTCAGGGGCCGAAACACGTGTCTAAACTTCTGAGAGTCATCCCTACCTTCCTCTGTGACAGGGACAGAGAAGGAGACATTAGATAAAGTTATCTAGATTTATTTATGTAAAAAGCCTAGAAAATCATCACCCGCCCTTGGCTAAAGAATAAAGCCTGCCGGCAAAGTGGAATATACTAATTCTCAGCCCTAGACAGGTTCAGCGCTGCCTTTCGGGTTTGCCTGCCTGAGCTCCACTCCCCAGCCTGGGATGCCAGCCTTTCTGGTGAACACACAAAGCTTTCTTTTCCATTAAGCAAAGATCAAAGAACAAAGATTGTTAATGGCAAGAAATTGCCAGGGAATGCACTGATGTCAGAGCTCCACACACCTACTTTGGCAGGGCCTGTAATCTTGCTCTGGGCGCTCAGAGCTGCCTTTGGCCACGAAGTACAGCACACCAGCTTCGCTTCCTGGGCCCTGTAGTAGGCTCTGCTGATTCAGGCCTCCCTGCACTCATCCTCGGGGATTGTCTGGACACCCGCCAGGCTGTTTAGTTTCCGTCTTGATTTTGAAGGTGGCTCCAAGTTGCCTATTCCAGTCAAGACAGGTGAGGAATTACCAGCAACTTCCCAATCCACGTACTTGCAGATCAGCTGAGACTGAGTTCCTTCCCCTCCTCCTGCAGGGTGCATAGTGATAGATTGCCAAAGAGCACATCACCCAAGGTCCAAGTTATTGGGTTTTGATTCTAAATAGACAAGAGTTGGGCTGCCCAGTTATGAGCTTCACCTGAGCCCAGATTTGCTAAGGAAGACATTTTCTGCAGCCAAGTGTCCACTTGGCTGAGAGAAGAGGCCATGACAGGCTGAGTGCCCACCTGGTTGAGGAAAACAGTCTGCCAGGCACAGGCCCGGTGGGATAAGGCGTATGTGACAATTAGCTGCTTACAACTGGGATGCCAAAGGATTCAGCTGTTCCAGATGTAATGCTGGATGGTTCCCTGAGAAGTGGAAGGAACAGAGCGACACCACCACAGAGCCAACAAAGAGATGCTGAATGAATGTATGGCCCTTCAGCTTAAGCAGGCCGGTACTCCATGTTTCCCTGCTAATTATTCAAGTTTAGGATATGCCGCCCTATTTCATGCAAAATTTAGCAGAATGTATTGGGAAAGTGAGCCCTACAACATGAAGCTCGTACTGCAGTAGTTGAAGGTTTAGTTTGGTCGCCAACATCTAGTTTACCTATCTTCTCTCTGAGTGCTGCAGATCCCCGCCCCCCTACTGCAGGTCAACCCCCACTCCCTGCCCTCACACACCAAGCCAACCCACCTTGTACATGTCATCCAACAGTATGACAGTTTTGTGCCCCATTGGTTAGACTGAACTACATTTCCCAGAAGTCCCTTCTCTTGTATGTTTCCTGTTAGGTGGGCTCCAAGAGAGATTCTCTCAGGAGAGCTGGAAGGCAGAAGGGAGGCAGCAACTATTTTGTCGCACATACATTGTTGCTGATCTGCCAACTTGCCTTTTTGACATGACGCAAATGCTCTCTTCTCCCCTAGAGTTTTCCTTCCATTTCTCTGACTCCTGGTCCAGGTATGTGTATGTTCAGCTCCATGAGGAAGGACTCTGGCTCCTGTAGGAAACCCTCATCACCAAGGTCAGAAGCAACAAGAACAGACACGGGGTTCAGTTCATCCTCATGGGGTTCCAGCTTACACACATGGGGTTCTAGCCTGCTTGTGATGTGCTCTGTCTGACCACCTGCCTGGGGACTTCAAGCTCTAACATTAGACTAAGAGACAGCCTTGTGGAGACTGCTTAGCCAGTGTCCATAATTGTATAAGCCGATTCCCTACAGAAAATGAATTGTATATTTATTCTGATACTTTGGGTGAACTCTGCCCAATACAAGTAAGGGATTTTAGAGACAAAAATCCCTCAAAAAAGGGATAGGTGGGGAGGCTCACACGAGAGCTAAAAGCACTCAGCACAGATTATGGCCAATAGTAAGAGCCCAGTAAACATCAGCCAATTTTAAATGGGCAGGGTTTGTTCAAAGATGAAAGAAACAATATTTGTAAAAACGTTTTCAGAACCATGAAACACTACCCAAATGCTGGCTTTCATTACTTCTACACTTAGTGCTACTACTTATACTATCAGCAATATGAGCAAAGAATATCGATCTGTCTGAGGAAACAAGTCCTAACTCTTTCACATTAGTAACATATCATTTGGAGTATATATTTCCATACCAAATACCACCTTAGGTCAAGCCCACCTGAGTGCTCTCCTCTGCCTATGCTGGACGATCAGGACCCCTTCCCCCAAAGGCTCGCACATGTGTCCGGGCACGTATTGGCATGGGCAGGGTGTGCGTGGATCACCTCCTTCCTACTTCTCCCACCCAATGGAACTTGAAATGCAGTCAGATTTCAGAAATGGGATCCAAAGGCCATATCCCACTGTTGGGCTCCTACCGTATGAACCAAATAATCTTGTTTCCAAACATACTTGCTACCTAGTGTCCTGGGAGAGCTATGGAACCAGTCACACACACACAAACTCTTCTTCTCTCCAACATGGGATGAACCCACTGTCTCCAGTCCAGTTCCTTCTGTTTCATTCTTTGCCTGCTATTCTACTTCCTACAAACCATCCTCCCCATTCCACAAGACCTGACGGTTTTGCTGCCTTCTTACGGTGAATCTCCTGGAATGACCGCTATTTCCCACCAGGCTCCAGAGGATTCCACTGCAGTCTTTGCAGCCACAGGGTGGAATGAAATAGCACAGACCACTTCTAGAATTAGGAATGAGACTGCTCTGCGCCTTTAGAGTTGTGGCTGATCCATTGCAGTGCCCTCTCCCAATCCAGCCTAAGAGGCCAGGTTAGTCCTCCCTAGTTAACTTTCCTCCCCCTCGGCTCCAACTAGCAGATGGAGCCATAATGCCTTAGAGCCAAGTTGATCTTAGTGACCATAGTTTTAGGCTCACGACATAGAAAGACACCTGAGGTAGCCCCAGGGAGGTATCTGTGCTTCAAGAAAACATTCAGTAATTGGATCCTGATTCAAACAAACCAATCACAAAGGACACCTTTAAAACAATAATGAGAAATTTTAATATGGGCAGTGTATTAGATGATATTAAGGGAACTACTATTAATTGTGTGATAATTGTAACGTAGTTTCTATAAAGTCCTTAACAGAGATTTATACTGAACTATTTACAGGTGAAATGATATGAGATTTGTTATAAAATAATACAGAAAAAATAAATGAGGGAAAGAAATAAAACAAGATGGGCAAAATGATGATAATTGTTGGATCCGGGTAAGGGTGAGTGGGGGTTCATAAAACTATTTTCTCTACATTTTGTATTGATTGAAATTTTCCATGATAAAGGAATTTTTTTTAATTCGTGAAAAACATACAGATACTTTCTACCCGCAGGTAAATTTCTACCCTATCAGTGCTTCGTGAGGATCCCAACTCCAGTCAGGAGATGGGAGTCCAACATGGACAGAGAAAGCCGGGTTTTCTCCACCTGGAGAAAGATGGCGCCAGGAGAGAGGGAACACAGAGTCCTGGGGTTCTCTTTTAAAACTTACTCTCCCAGGATTCTAAAAGCTGCAATTTATCGACCAAATTTTAGTGGCTACATCCAAGACTATCAAATTCTAAGCGGAAGTAAGGTCTAGAAATAAGAATGCATAAAGCGATTTGGAACTTTTTTTACAAATTTACTTTTATTATGTCTTGAATATATGTGCAATATCGTAAATGTATTTAAAGTGAAAGAGTAGTTACTGTTCAAGGAAGCAATAAAACAAGCTATCAAGTTCAAATCGCACTCAAATGTTAATAAACATATAGGCAACGAAAACAACTATCCACATTAGAACCTACTATTAATATGAAATAGAACCACTATCTGCACTGTCAAACAGAAACTTTTTCACTTTTTCAGATTATATTGTTACTCAATAAAAATACTACTAAATTTTGAGTCCTAATGGAGTTTTCAAGGAGTCTAAGCCAAAATTTAAATTTCCAAGGGGAAAATAATCCTGAAAAATTTCACATCACCTTTTGTAATAGATACTAATTTCAACTTTCTTACCCAGTGTTGGAAACTCACCCTGCACAGTGGATTGTGTATATGTGTATAAATCCTCTTCTTTCTTCCTGTGAGATGACAGTCCCATTAAGACACCATCAGCCCCTCTGCCCAATGGTCAATGAGTCATTCAATCAATAAATAGGTATTGAATTGCTACAATGTTTCAGGCATGTCCAGATGCAAAGGCTTTAAGGAAACGGGCTTATTTAGTGATACAGTAATGAAAGCTAACATTCGAAGAGCATTTTTGCAGTTTACAAAGTACAAAAACCGGAATTCTCTCACTGTTCGAGCAAGTCTCTGAATCCTAGTTTCCTCATTTTAAAAGGAAGGACAGTATTATCATCCAGCTGAACAGTTTGGGGGTTGTTTTTTTTTTTTTTTTGCTTTTATTCAAAAATGTTTGTTGAGCAACCACTTTGCACCAGCGGCTGTATTTCTATTGATATCACAGACAGTTGTTATAATAATCCAATGAACTGTGACAGTACCTAGCACCCAGCTTGGCGGAGCGCAAGCTCCTTAAACGTCCATTCCCTTCCCCTTCACTTATTTCATTGGATCTTTCCCGAGACCGCCTCTTAGCCCACTTTCCCAGCCTGCCTCTTTGGCAGTGATTCGGTCTCCCTTCTACCATCCGCCTCAGGCCTCGAAGCCCAGTCCATCATGGGAAGCATCCAATGTCAGCACAGCACCCTCATGGGCAGGGCTCCCACCAATCTCAGCCCAGCCCTGCCAGCACGACCCAGACGGAGTGGTGGGCTGGGGAACTGGAGGCAGGAGGAACCAGTCAGGTCTGCTGTATTGAGTTAAGATAGACTAAAACTTTTAACTGCTCTGATGCTGCTGAATTCTTAGGAGCCACTTGAATAAGCAATGCATTGTGTTTTCTCATTCCTGACAAGGCTGACCCACAGAGGCTACCTCAGAGCCTACGGTGGGGGGCCGGGGGCAGTTCTGAATGCCTAGGCAAGCTTTCCCATTGGAAACCACGCTTCCCACTCCTCAGCCATTAGTAACACCAATCCCTTTTTCCCGTCACACTGTCTTCGTTCTCACGTCTGACCAAGGAACTCGATTAATTTTCTGTGATGTGCATTCCAAATGACACCACCTCGGTCCTTTGAAATTCAAAGAGCTGGATTAATGAACCACAAACTTCAACCAAATTGGCTGCGTAATCCATCACATCTGACCACAGCTTTGCCTCGAATTCCAAAGAACGGCAGAAATTTCCCAGGCTGCTTTTGAAAATGAACATAGAAGCCTGAAACAGCAGCCTACTCTGCATTCATCCTCTCTAGAAATGCTACGTGTCTTCTGTGCGCTGGAAATTAAATGGTCCCATTCTCCCCCTCCAGTATTTTCTTGATATAAATTTAACCTGTTCAAATGTTACATTAAATTCCAATCTTTTCCAGAATAATCTACATTTAATTCCTCATTCTATCAATCTATTGAAAATATCCCTCTTGGCAGCCTTTCAGAAAAGCTATATGAATTGCAAACTCTCTTAGATTTTGTTGAAGTGTTAAGAACACTACTTATCCACATATTCAACTGAAGCCCTTTTATTCCATTCCATTTCCCCAAACTCCTTTCATCTAATGTCAGAGCCACAAAAACCAGGAGCAGTGACTGGGCATAGCCATTCACCTCTCCTTCAGCGGTGAAAATAGCATTAATGTTCGCAATGGAAAAAATATATATCAAACTAATTACTTCCTTTTCTTCTGAAGTAAAAGACAATCTAACACCATTCTTTTGGACATAATGCCATTTATTTCACATAAGGGGTTTTTTGCGTGCTCAAAAAAGATGGTGTTTAATACGTGTGAATCAAAACCCAGATTAGCTAATTAACCGATGTGTCTGAGAATGAAATGAAGAATCAATATGCTGTGAAGATTGTCAAAAGCACAGAAGAAATGTCAGGCCAGGTGAGACTAGTTCATGTGGTCCAGAATTCTTTCTGCCAGTAAAACAAAAAAATGCTTTTTTTCAAAAGTACTAAAGAATAAAACTTTGGTTAGCTGGAATGGCCAAGAAACGAATCATTGCTGGATAGCTAAGTTTTCCAGAGAGCTGAAGGTAAGTTCTTTAAGTAGTAAAAGATTTTGTTTATCTTAACCATTTCCCTGTTAAACATTGCTTGCTTATTCAGTCACCACTATGAACACCAAAAATTATTTACTGAAGGCCTAAGGACTTGACGAATTGTGTGAAGTTATTTGTCCCTTCATTAAATTGCCCCAAATTGTGCTGATGTGCCTGATGGCAACCTCAAACTTGAGTTCTCTATATCCTGACTCTCAGGTAGGCTCTTGACAGTCTCAGACAGGTAACATGATGTGGGGTGACTTCCGATTGTTATTTCGAATGACGGAGAAGCTACCTTCCCCAAATCCCTAACCTTCAGTAAGAATTGGTTAAGACATTCATCGTGTAGAATTTCTCCAATCTAAGGGCTCTAGTCATGTTCTTTTATTGCAGGAAGAGACAAATGCAGAGGTCATTTCTGTAATAGTCACAATCACTTATAGGATGTGATGGGGAAACTCAATCCTAACTGATCCAATCTTGAGTTACAGAAGAAGAAGGACAGAAAATTAGACTCTTGAGTAAAGCTTACTGGCTCTGGCAGTCAAATGCCTCCCTGAAAATTCTAGAAAACCACAGAAAAAGTTCGGGCTGACAGAAAGAATAGGCAACATCAATATCACTGAAAAGTTACCAGATAGCACTTCAAGATAAATCAATCCAGGAGCCGGCCCCGTGGGATAGCGGTTAAGTGCGCAAGCTCCGCTGCTGGTGGCCCGGGTTCGGATCCTGGGCACGCACCAACGCACCGCTTGTCAGGCCATGCTGTGGCGGCATCCCACAGAAAATGGAGGAAGATGGGCACGGATGTTAGCTCAGGACCAGTCTTCCTCAGCAAAAATGAGGAGGATTGGCATGGATGTTGGCTCAGGGCTGATCTTCCTCACAAAAAAAAAAAAAAAGATAAGTCAATCCATTAATTTCACTACTGCTGTAACATCTCTGTGTTTCTGGTTTGTAAAATTTTTTAGAGTACCAAGTTCTAAACATTTATGCCTGTACTCGAGGCGTAGAGATTTTCCAGAAATTTGAAGCTATTTAAAGTGATTACAAACTTTTTATTTTTCCCATTTCGTATGAAAGTTGGTACATTCCAAAATGCACCGTGTGGTTTCTTGCCTGCTCACCCAAGAGATGCAGGGCCTCAATTCTTCTCTCAGGGTCAAAGCCATGCCTATGCACAGCCAGGACTTGATCATGGGGCAACGGGAAGGTATTCCTTGGAATTTCCTTCCCAACTGGGTGACTTTAGGAACATTCTTAATTTTTTTTATCTGATAATACAGAACATAATGGTATCTACCTCATAAGGTGGATGTGCTAATTAAATTAGATGATGCAGGTAAACAGACAAGCATGATGTATCTGCTAAGAGGAAGAGGAAGTTTCTTGGCCTGTACATCAATTTATCCTGAATTCTGTGCCTTCCCTAGTTCTTGTCTTTGCTTCTCACTTTTCTTCTGTTTTCTGCTTGATCATGTAGCTGTCATCCATCCCTTTTCTCATTTCCAGACCACCTGTTCCTTCTAATTTTCTGTTTCATATTTTCTGTGAGTTGCCAAAATAAAACAAAGCTTCTTAGAATTGTATATAAAGGAAGAGAAAATAAGCCCTGGATTGGAGCCTTGCTCGGCCCTAAAATCCTTCCTGAGAGACTCTGGGGCGGTTGTGTCGAGTAGATAGTGGCCAGCTTTCATGACCCAGCACGGTATCACGGATGGCTGTGATTTCCACGTGTAGAAATGTGTGGTAAAGGACCACGTCTCCATGTCATTTCCTCGAAACACTCCTCACATTATCAGTTTTGTCCAAGAATTAGGACCTTGAATAAATGCATATTTATGAAACATAGAATCTTTTCAAATTGTTGTAAGTTAAAAAAAATGCACAATTTTATCTATGAAGTATTTTTCAAAAAAAAAAAAAAAGTGCCTGAATCTAGTTAAGCCTCTTGGACTTAATTCTTTTTTTATAGAAGGGACGAGAAACTATCACAGACTGAAAGAGATATAAGAGCTGGATCAACCAAATGCAGTATGAGGACATTGTTTGAAACTTGATTTGAAGAATCTAACCAGAAGAACACCATTCTGAGACAATAATGGAACATTAAGCATGAAAGAGATATTCTATATTAAGGAATGATTATTATTTTTGTTGTAATGATGATTTTGTGGTTACATATTTTAATCTTTGTCTATTGGAGATACATACAGATGTATTCACAGCGGAACGATACGATGTTTAGAATTTCCTTTATAGCACTCCAGCCAAAAAAGAAAGTATGTGTTGGGGCAGAGGGGAATAGATGAACAAAAATAACAGAATACTGATAAGTGTTGAAGCTGCTGAAGGATACTTAGGGGTTTATTACACTATTCTCTTTACCTTTTGTAAGTTTGAAATTTCTCCAAATGAGTCTTTAAATTTATAGACGGATACATTTTTAGAATGTCATTTTAGCTAACACATTAAAGCACCACGCTCCCTGGGATGGAAGGCTAGCTAAAAACTCGGTCAATCCAGCCAGCCATCAGCACTCATTGAGCGCCTACTGTGCACCCAGCCAGGCAGCTCTAAGAGGTCGAGCTCGTTAGCAGCCATTCCTAACGTAGCCTTTGACACTTGAATGCATTTCTTTTCATCTAATCAATTTTGCAAAATCACAGTCACAATGAGATTCTCATTTGGGGTTTGCACAATCTGAGAGACAAGTCAATGTATCATTTTTGACCCTGTATCAAATCTCAAGTATTTTCAATTAATACATAGAAATGTATAAATGTGACATCAATTATTATTAACCAAGTTAATGGAAATTTACACAATGAAATAGCTCACCTATCTCAATCTTCTTTGGCCTCAGTTCCTTTGGTCTTTCAAATTTGTTAAGCACTGCTAAAGCTATTTTTGGAATCCCTCATTACTTCCAAATAAAGAGTCTCAGTTTTCGAATATTTTGAGTCTAGCAAAAACAGCATGTACCTGAGAATCAGGAGATAGGAGCTCATGCCCCAGACTCTGCCAGCGATGAAATGAGTAACTTGAGAGACTCCTTTCTGCTCTGAGTCTCAGTCTCCTCATGTAGGAAACAAGGCTAACTGTACCCGTCACCCATTTTATAGGCATTATACAAAATTAAACCTGCCCCATGTTATAGGGATTATGCAGAAAACACAAGATGTATGGGAAATAATGTTTACTAACTTGAGAGGCAGGAACTGAATAAGTTTAAGACACCTGTGACCTTGGTTCAAGCTTTCCTTCTCTTCTCAGAGCAAAAATATGTCCAGACAGAAATCCTTGCCTGGGCCACCTTCATGTTCATTTGGATGGTGGAGTCCATTCCCTTTTATACCATTAGAAACACAGTGAGGTGTGGATATGGTGGCAGGATGTCCTAGAGGCCCCTGGAGTGATGCATAGATGGCCTCACCCCCAGCTAACCCCAGAGATGGCTAAACAACGTTTCCCAACTGTGTTCTTCAGCTGGTCCACTGGTGACAGTGGCTCACTGCAGCACTGTAACTCAGTGAGGGGACCGCCTCACTCAGCAGGACATATCAGAATCTCCAGGGGTGTCTTTTTAATAAGCTCCCCTTGATAGTACTTCTCTAGGATTTGCTTTATTCTGTAACACTAACACAGCTGCTGCAAAATATTGAGGAAACGAAATCCTTCACGTCCCTCACCAAGAATACGACAGTAGTGCACTCAAGCAGCAGGCACAAGTGTTCACCCCGTGACCGTTCACCCTGGACCAGGGCACCCAATGATCCAGATAAGGGGGAAAAAAGGAAACGAATGTCTTATTTAACAGGATCATTAAAACCTTGAAAGTGGCACATAGGAGTACTGGAGGGTTGTTAAGGGCGAATAGAACATTGTACAAAGATGATTGGTGGCCGTCCCCACAGCGTAGAGCTAATGCAGTGGCCAGGAGGCACCTCTGATAACTCTCCCTGGAAACTCTGCCTTCCAAGCCAAGTCCTAACAGTACATAGGTAGGCGGGTGGCCTCAGACCTTCCAGTGGATGGGTCTAGAATTAGTGCAGTGCCTTAGAGCTCACATCTGTTAGTAACCCCAGTCTTGAGTCAGCTCTGGTTTGCCCACGCAGAGGCCACCCCTCTGCCCCAGCACCTGCAGCCCTTACACAGCCATCCAGCTTCTCCATTCCCCCTTTCCCAGCACACCCAATGGAGCAAGGCCACTATGGTCTGAGAACATTCCTTCCACTTGCATCCTGCATTTCCATTATTTCTAATAAACAGGAGCAAATCTCTACCCATTCAGCCTGCCCATTCCCATTCTCATTCTGAGTTTGACTTAGAGTATCACAAAGCTGGAGGGATCTCAAAGAGACCAAATAATCCATTTGTGTCCTGCGGCTCTGTTCTGCTCAGATCCTGAGCAAAGGTCTCACCGCCCCCACCTCAAATGTTAATAACTCCATTTGTATTCTGGTTACTCTCCAAATGTTTCTATTTAGCTTCTCTCCCTGGATTTTGGGTACGCACTGAGCAGGACTGAAAATACCTCGTGACAGCTGCGATCTCGCCATTTGGAGAACTCCAGGTTCCACATTGCAAGATGGGGCGAGGGCCGGGCCCGGAAAATAGAGCCCATCTGATGAGCTGGAATGAACGCCAGCACTCGCACGGCACACTCCGGCCTTCTGGGAGGAGCAGATCAGAACTATGCAGTCAGAGAACCAGACCGGAGTTGGAGGCCGCGTTCTGCTCTGACAAGCCTGGGGTCGACTTCAGCCCAGACATCCAAACGCACGTCACGTAGAGGAGACCCACAGGGAGGTTCTGACCCTTAGGCAGAGGGCCAATAGGAGGCTTCTCTGATGTGAAGTAAACAGGCAGGTGCTGCAGAATGTAGATCCGGAGCGCCCCCTCCGCTTCCAGCTCAGACACCTGAGTGCCCCTCGCCCACCCCCTCACTCTAGGATGAGAACGGGCGGCGCGCAGAGTTCATTATACACGGAGCTCGGCGGCTGCTCCCGCAGCGCGTCTTCCCTGCACCATGGGAGCGGGTAGAGGATGCTTTCTTCCTGCATCAGTCTCAAAATGGGTACTCTCTATACAAGTATTAGTTAGAATTTTTATCATGGCAGGGAATGATAAATAGAACTTTTCCCCCTTCCATGTGATTTTGAGGTTTTTCTCCGAAGATAAAGCCCATGTGGAAAGATCTTCCCACAGCATGCTGCAGAGCACTGGGGGCAGTGACAGAAGCCCCCATCGTCATCCCCCAACATCGCCATGGCGAACCATGGACAGCAAGTAAACTCACAGAGAGCACTGCAAAGTCAGTTCCCCTCGCGGCATCTCTGAGGGCAGCGTCTCCATTCCTGAGCCTCTGACGGCCAGTCCCAGACTCACCGTGAGTTGGAAGGACGCATACACCACCTAGCCCAGAGGGAGGGAGAGCCTGGGGTGACACAGACAGTGCAGGCAGCGAATCCAAGAGGTCACCAAATCCCAAATCTCAGGACTCCTCAGGTGTCAGAGAACGTCCAACAGGATGAAGTGTCTGCAGAGTGGCGGGCACAGAGGTATGGCCGGGGAAGAACAATTTCACTGATCTTTCGGTGATCTCTAGGAGAAATGTCGTATCATCCAATTAGTGTTAACCTTTCATTGCTCCAAAATCTTGGGCAAGCATTTTGTCCAGTTGCCTTGAAACAGACAAAAGAAATAGAAGCAGGGTCCACTGCTGAAGAAGTTCACATTTGATTGGCCAGGAAAAAGGACCCAGGATCCGTTGAAAACCAAATGTCAAACCATGTAGAAACTCCTGGGAGGTCATTGGGAGGTCAGTGGGGACCAGATTCAAAAAAGCTGCATAAAAAAGAGAAGGCTTGAGCTGGACCTTATTCAGAGCTAACATGTATTTAATTACTATTCTGTGCCAGACCATACAGTAAATTCTTCACCAGGCTTCGAAAAAGGTGCTACTATTATCTCCATTTTACAAATGAGTAAAAGACATTTAGAAACGTTAAGTCGCCAACAGTTAGCTAGGCCACAATGAAATTAGGCATCACCCAGACCTATCTAATTTTAATGCCTGTTTTTCTAACCACTGGATTATTATTACCCCGCCTCCCATAATGTTATTACTAACTATAACTACTATAAAAATATATATATAATACTACTATATTTCTAACCACTGGGTTATTATTACCCCCCTCCCAACAGAGAGAGGGGGGCCAAAGTGGAGAGCAAGTGGCCTAAACCAGGAATCAAAGGCAGACGAGGGCAAGAGAGACCCACAAAAAGATGCTGTCCTGTCCTCGTTAAAAAGCAAGAGTTTCCTTCCAACTACAATGACTTTCATTTTTTCTCCTTGTGCTCATCTACATTTCCAAAATTTACCTGATGAACACTTAGCTGTGTATAATAAAGAGCAATAGATATTGTAATAAAATTGTAGGTGGGGCAGATTTGGAGAGCTTTTAAGCAGAGGAATTACAGTTCATAACATTCTGCTAGTTACATCACTTCGTATTACCAAGGAGGAAGCCGAGGCATTAAAATAGTAGGCAACTTCCTCAGGGACACAGTGAGATGAAGACAAAGGGGATAGGAAGCCAATTCTGTGGCTGGTGGGTGCTCTCCCCGCCACACTGGATGCTGCTGAATTTTCCAACAAAGGAAGCATCAGGATGCAAGTGGGAGTTTAGGAAGATTAGTAAGTGGCAGAGTGGAGGGCGAAAAGGAGTTGGGAGCCTCTACCAGGAAAGAAGCTACTGCAAAGAAGGCATGGCCTGGCATCACACTTGGCCTCGACCAGCAGGCTTAGTAACCAGGAGCAGTAAAGAGAACATTTTAGACCATACTGAAGGAAAGCTTGATAAATCCTGAAAAGCAGGTGTGTCTAGAGCATGAAAGAGTTGAAGGGATGAGAAATTTATGTTCTGGAAGAGAAGGCAATGGTGCAGCTGTTGACCTTGACTGGTCTATGACCCAGGTGTCAACCAATGTTGAACTTCAAGATCCTGAAAGCCAAAATCAGAAGCTTCTGCTCTCCGTTCCCTCCCTGTCTGCCTCAGTCCAGGACACTAAATTGGAAGTTCTCAACATTTTCCCCTTCAGCAATACACCTGATATTTGTTATTTACATATGCAATGCGCTCCTCAAATTTTGATGAAACCCATAAAAAAGTGTCTGTGGAAGTAAAATGCTGCACAATATTTCATTGTCACAGCGATTAACAGAAGGTTTTTTGTTGTGGGAAGTGACCTATGTAAGATAGTCCCTCTGGTTCCTGGGGTGCTATCTGTACCCCGACCCTTTTTCTCCTACTCAAGAAAGCACATCAGAATGCAAGTCAATAAGTTTTCTTAGAGAAATCATCTTGAATCTACTTCAATTTATAGAAAAATTCATAAGCATTGATTCTTTCACTATTGTTATAAGAAACTACTTGAGAGATCTACTCTACAGTGTCAAGACACCAAGTCTCCAGACCGCCAATCCCACCGGTGCCCTTGGAGATGCTTAACTCCCTAGGCACAATCTGACCTCCTGACCACTAGGGGGAAGATGCCTCGGCTTTCCTAACCTGGAAACTACCCTGATCTCAGTCATTTTCTGACTTCCCACCTGCTGAAAGACAGACCCCTGACACTGTCCTCCCCTCCCATCCCCAACATTCTGGCTCCATGGATCCACCTTCTTGATCAAAATCACTGGCTTCCTCTGGTCAACTCATTTGACCTGACTGGTCTCAGCTGCTCCACACAGTCCACTCAGGGATTGTATGATGGAAAATCTTTCTGATGTGCCATATTTATTATTCAATATCCTCCATGATGTAGTCATTAATAAAATGGTAAGGAGAGATAGTGAATGGTGCAAGACAGACAGGGGAACAGAGAAGCTAGCGCTACAGAATAATAAGGGGACTGAAGGCAAGACAAGGTAAGCACCAATGCTTACAAAAGAATAAACACATGGACTGCAGGCTCCACCTCCTTTTCCCTTCTCAAGAGTCATCCCCACATATTACACTCACACTCTTCCCCATAAGCATTTGTCATTTGGCCCCTGGTCTGCCATGTTATTCTGTTCCATACAGTTGTGTTCTCACTTTATTTCACTGACAGAAATAACTAGGTGAATGATGCATAGCTCAATTCCCTTTGTCCAAACACACCTTAACTACTTTCACAAGGCTTTGCCCTAACCAACGGGCCAATGCTGCCACAATGCTTCTCCCTACCCAATAGGCCCAGTCTCATGTAGAAGCACCACAGAAATAAATGGTATCCCGAGTAATATGATTCTGTTTTCCAGGAAAATGATGACTTTGGGGCTTGGAATTTCATGGCCTTTAAGAATAGATTTTCCATAAGGGAATTGGAAATACACAACCAGGAGGAATTTAAGAAGTCCCGGCCATTATTAATATTATATTTATTTTATTCTTGGAGGCAAGAGAAACTTGGTACAAATTTATTAAAACTTTACAAGACCCATTGATGCAATGACCATAGTGTCCCAAATGAACTGACCAGCATGAATATACTTCTGGGAGCAAGGAGAGAATATTTGAATTCGAAAGGATCTTGGGAGGGGTGGGGAAGAAGTATACGGCTGCTGCATCTGTAGTCTGAGCACATTTTCCCAATTATTACACAGGCAGAAATTTCCTGGTATAATCATTATTGTCATTTCTCTCAACCACTGAATTAACACTACAGATTTCCACCTTCCACAGTCTTTAAAGGAGGAAGCCGTGTGTACACACCCCCTGAATTATATAATTTGTAGCTCGAAATCAGTCTTGCTTCCTTTTCCTTTATTGACTTTTATGTCTAAGCAGATTTTGCAGACACTCTTTAACTTGACTGTGAATCATGGAGTCCCAGAGACCCAACCAGGTGATGGAAAGGGGAGAGAGTCACACAACAAGTTTGAAAGCTTTTCAGTTGTATTCTGCCCAATCAGCCATAGCCCATGTCCACTTCAAAAGAAAATGAATGTTTAGCTGGCCTAAGGAACAAGCTGACATAAAAAGAAAAACATTTTCTAATAAGGGAAGAGTTATCTCTTGCAAAGTGACCCTCAAATCACTACAACTTAAGATGTTTTCTTAATTATGAGACAAATGTAAATGAATTTGGGGAAAATTGGGTTCATGATTGGACCTTAGAAATAAGATCATCACTGTCGTTTTACAGATGAGTAGAGTGAGGTCAGAGAGGGAAGGCAGGGTGTTTGTGTGCGTCAAGGACCAGAAATTATGTAGCATCCTCCCAACCAAGCTGGTTTGGTGCCGCCCCCAAACAATGTCACCTATTCATCTTTCATTCACTCAATATTTATTAAGCACCTATTATGCGCAAGGCCCTGGTAACCACGATGTGGTTGCTACTGAGGAATTTGCTGGGCCAATGGGGGAGAGAAACACAACCTGCCAGCCCTGTGAGGACAATGGATTGGAGCCCAGCAGACCACAGCAAGAAACCCAGTTGGAAGGCTGTTGTGGTGACCTCTGAGAGCAGCGACAAGGGCACGACCCTTGAGCTGATAATTACAAGAGAGAAGAAAGGATGGATTCAAGAAACATTTAGCAGGTAAAATCAGCAGAATTGCTGATTGATGGGCTGTGTGAGGTCATGCAAAGAGGAGTTCTGAATCCCTTCTAGATTTTTTTGTCTTGAGTGGCTGGTAACCAAAATAAGAAATGTGATGTAATGAGGAAAATGTGCGAGTTATCCAGAATGCAAGTTAGAATAAGAAAAGTAAGAGAGAGAGACACACAGATGCTCTGAAGGGGAACAGAAGGAGAGATTCACTCCAACTAGAGAAACTGGGAAGGCTTCCTGACAGAAGTGACATCTGAACTGATCCCTGAAAATGAGTAGGATTTGAGAGATGAAAATGGGAGGGCAAAGCATTCCGGGTAAAGGGGGGAGCAAAGAAAGGGGAAGAATGTTTGGGGAATGGAGACTAGTCCAATGTGGCTGAAACAGAGGACAGGGAGGAGATGGACTATGGGAGGTGTAACTGGATAGGGGGCCAACTTTCTGAAGAGAACCTCGAATGCCATGAGGAAAGGTTTGGATTGTCTCCCAGGGCAGAGGGGGAGAGTGAAGGCTTTTGAGCAGAAAGGTGACAGATCAAAGCAGAGCTTTAGAAGGTACCTGTCCAGTATTTTCAGAGTTAGTGAGACCTATATCATCTTCCTGAGCCTATCCAAAAGCGGAGGAGTCAATTCCACTGCTTTGGAGACTTGAAAATGAATAAAAATGAAATTGAATAAAAATCCCTTCCACATTCCTCTGGTTGGCCTCTCTCCAAGAAGGGCAGATGGAAAGAGGTGGGCTTGGGTGATGCTTGCCCTTTTATACCGAATGGTGATCAAGCTGCTCCACGGAGCTTCCGAGGCAGGTCTCAGATCAACTGATGGACACCAAGCAATGCTTAATGACCAGAGAAAATGTCCACCCCCGGGGGAAAGGGAGAGCTTTCCGGAGAAGCTGGGGTGAGAAGCCGGCCTTCTGGAGTCCTCTTACAAAGGGAACTTGCAGGTGCAGAGAGGGAATGGGGCTGAGGAATACATCGCCTTGCTCCTGGAGACTTGGCTCCATCTCAGGAAGGAGCTGGCCAGCAGACAGGTGCCCGAGGGGGCTGAGCAGCCGTCTCCACTGCCCACAGTATCCTTATGGCACTGAATTGGACCCAGCCAGTTGGCACTGGGTTTGCACAAGTGAGATACAGGATTCCAAAGGAAGGAAATGAAGTACAGGGGATGAGAAAAGCCCCAGGCATCCCGCAGAGCCGAATGCAAACCCTGGAGCCAGCAGCCCCTGGGGTTCTGGCACAGGCTGCACCCCCAAATCTAAAGTCTGGCCTCCTCGAGGTCACATGCCAAATGGAATTTACCCACTCGCATGTCAGTCTCCCTTCCTCAATTTGAAACTCCCTGAAACTTATCCCCGGACTCCGACTTGGTATCAGAAACTAGAACAGGACCTATTATATAATAGGTTAGAAGACAGACAGACCGGCTAACTCAGACGGCGAGCGGAGAGAGCTGGGCAGGAGGCTGAGAGCCTCAAACAAATTACGCCGATAGATGAATGTCTGTTAGTACAGGGTAACTTGAATGAATCGTGTTTATATGAAATATTCTACTCTAAACCTAGTTACATGTCTGTGCATGCGTGTGTGTATACATATGTTTTGCATGTGTATATCTATGTATATTAGATAGATAGATAGACAGATAGATAGATAGATAGATAGATAGATAGATAGATAGATAGATAGATAGGATAAGATGATTAAATTATGCTATTTCTTGCTTTTTTTGTCCAAACCTTCCCTGCTGTTTTGGAGTGGTTTGTTCATGGGGCTTTACGTTTTTTTATGGGAGTCAGTGCTGAGGACCATGTTGTGGAGATCTGGACTTTTTGCACCACCCGCTGTATCCACTCTTGTGCTTCTGGTAACTGTGACCCAATTTCCTTTTATGAACATCAACTTGCGCTAATTTGCTCAGTAGAACCGTAAACCAGAGCGACACACTCTCCCCTAGCTGAGGGTTAGGCGCATCATCAGGGCCAGAGAGATTACACTAACTAGCTCTCTCTCGCTCTCTTTTGGGCCTTCGTGTCTTGAGCAGAGTGATACAAGGGAAGAAATAAATTATTAGAGCTTTATTATAAGGAATATCTACTTTATTATTTTCACATAAAATAATGCATAAGCATTAAAAAATAGTCATTCTACATCGCTCCTGAATCAGAAGTGGAATTGTTAGGAGTCCTGTGCATCAAAACACGGGAAAGGGGAGGAGAAGAGGGTCCAATGACTCAAGTCTGGTAACCCAGTTCTTTACCATGGAAAGAGCTAAGGGCCCCCTTCCTTTCTTTCACTTTCCTCCTGCCTTAAAACTTCTGATATAAGCCAACGAAGGCTTAGTCACTGATTATCACATGAGGGTGGGGAAAGACATAGAAGGAAAATAGAAGTTATAATCCTTGCCTTTTATACTCTTTCCATGTCAGGCGCTATACATATATTATACAATTTAATACAACACACTGGCCGTGGAGGCGCTACTATGCCCGTTTCAGAATGTAACTGGGGAGCTAAGGCACAGGAGACAGCAGAGCCGTCTCTCCCTAGTCGGATGACATGAGTGTAGCACACCATGGAGATAATCCTGTCCGTGGCTGGGGTTGCTTGGCCAATGCAATCCCCTGGGGTTGTCATAGGGCGTACAGGTGGTTATTTGTAGATACACTGTGCTAAGTAAGCATTTATTCACAAAACCCAAACATACTGGACACAAAACAACTAAACAATAACACAAGGTGTAATAGGAAATTAACTACCTGATACTTAAAGATTAGTATTGAAGGCAACACCACCCATTGGGCTGAATATTGAACATTTGAATCACTTGAATGTCCTTGTTCCTGTTATATCTTGTAAGCAAAATAGTGGGATAAAGTACCTGTTGGGCATGGAGGTCTTATATGGGCTGGCCCTCTGATGTGACACTATGCCCCTTGTCAGCTGCTGATATCAGAGTCCTGGGTCAGGGGAGAGTGTCATATTTCAGAGCTGGGCCTGAGAAAATGCCACCTTCAGAAATGCCGGGCCTGTTTCCTTAATTGATAAGAAATATGCAGAACTTTGGGTTCATCAGAACCAGTTCAACCCTGCAGGAGTGCCCGTCAGTTAGGTCCTGGATTCCTGTTGTAACTAACCCTGACTCTCCAGCCTTCCCTTTGCACCTGTAAACTCCAGATATCCCTGTAAATTAGCCCGACTCGGTTTCTGTTGCTTGCGCCCACACACCCTGTTCCTACAGGCCCCGAACGAAAACTAAATAAATCACCAGGCTATAAATGGATGCACCAGTCACATTCAGGATGCACTGTAGTCTTCAGGGGGTGGAATATTTAAGTTTCTAGAACATTCTTCTTCCAATCAAGAACCATTTAACCATCACCCACTACGTTCAGCATCCCATGACAACCATTTCAGAGAAAGAGAGAATTAAAAATCATTTTATCCTCTACTATCTACCCTGTTCTTAAACATTTCCTTCAGTTTACAGGGCCCACATGAATTGGTGGCACAGGTTAGGTTTCAGTCAGTTTTTCTGGAGTTTAGTATTAAATATTCCCTAAAACTTGCTAAGTATGGCAACATGGTATTTTGATTGTTGTTGCCCTCTTGTTCCAAGATTTTGGAACATATTTTCTTGGAGGGTGAGTTGAGCAAACACAGACACCTAAGGGGCTGGTGTGGGAAGCACAGAACTGAAGTGATTTCTAGTGGGAAAAAGGAACACACTTTGGAGCACCTGTGTCTATCGCAACTAAGTGGGGTACCGTGGAAAAGTGCAGGCTTTTGACATCTTTAATAATTATCATAATATTAGCATCTGTTTATTGAGCGCCCACTCACATGGACCTGCAACTATTTTAGGTTCTTTTTATTTATTTCGTTTACTCCTCACTGGTGAGGAAGCAACTCAGAGCAGCTGAGATGTGTCCAGTGCCTCCCTGTCCGATGCGCTCTCCTACCGTCAAGGGATTTCTAATTCCAAAGCCTAAGGATTTTCCCTGCCTCCCTTGATAATCGCCCTAATAATAAGTGCTGTTTTTCTTTTTTTGTCATTTTATAACCACTTGGTTTTATTGCACAGAAGCAATCAAGAGTGGACTCCAGTGGAAAAGTGAGCCCTGGCATGACTCAGAGGCCAGTCTCACCCACTCCACCTCTTCCAGGATAAAGGGCTTGACCACTCCTTTGGAAAACAGAAGGCATTCAGGAATAGGTTAAGACATCTCAAGCATAATGTGCTTCTAACTGCTCGTTCCTCCTTGCAGTCGTCTGTCAGGTGCACAGACAGGAAATAAATGCAGTTATTTGGAAAGGAGGGGGGCGGTTTACAGTCAAATGTTTATGTGTGGCATTTGGCATATCTCAGATGGGGCTACATAAGCTATCAGAGCATAATTGTCCATCACCTGGGGAGAGCTTGGGGCCTCTCCAAGGTGGTTGAATCCAACCATCTCTTTTGATAAATGAGAATGCTGAGGCCCAGGGCATTCTTGACTACCGTCAGAATAAAGACTAGACCTCGGGTCTCCTGAATCTCAAACCATTGGCCTTCCCACAACCTCACCCTTCAACAAAGCCTCTCCAAGTCCATCATGCTGCATGTTAGGTTGACTTCCTCCTTTTTATTCCAATCCTGCAAATAATGAGCCTCAGAAGAGGCATACCTTAACTCCTGTTCTTCTTTCCTTCACCCCAATGTTTCTATCTTTCCAAGTCCTCCTTGTTTTGATCCACCTCCCAGTTCCTCCTGCCCTTTCCCCAGAGCAGCTGCCAGGGCAAGTTGTAGCAGGCCCGTTGTGGGAGTCACTCGGCAGTGGCCAGGGACAGCGGGGAAGCCGGGAGGGAAGTGGAGCAGGGCTGGTTTCAAGGGCAAAGGAGCAGCTGGTACTTCAGGCGACCACTGCCAGCATGGCAAGGACAAAGCAGGCCCTGGGGAGGGAGAGGGCAGGGACGTCCAGCCGCAGTTCTCCAGCAGCCAGCAAGAGCTGGAGCCTGACAAGGCTTAACTGTCCCTATAGCGCCATGGTGGGGACAAACAGGTGTTCCCACAGCTGATTGGGCAGCTCAGCTCCTAGCAGGGACGTAGGGTAGGGCAGACGGAGCAGGGAGCTGCAGAAACACAAGGTCTAAGAGGCAGCCAGGCCCTTGCAAAGCAGTTGGGAGTAGCAGCCTGGGATGGAGCTACTTATTCCTAGAAGGATAGAAACAATTGACCTCCAGCCAGTCAGAGGCTAAAGGCAGTACGATGTGGGACAATGCTACCAAAAGGGCGGTCCTCACACGAACAGCATCAGCAACACCCGGGAGCTTGTCAATATGCAAACTCTCAGGCCCCACCCCAGACCTACTGAATCAGAACGTGCATTTTAACAAGATCCCCAGATGATTCCCACACACATTAAAGTTTGAGAAACTCTGGTCTCAGACAGCAGTGTCTCAAAGTGTGGTTCCCAGACCAGCAGCAGCAGCATCCCCTGAGAATTTGTTAGAAATGCAAATTGTCGGGTTCCATTCCCAGACTTCCATGGATGGGGCTCAGCAAACGGTTTTAACGAGCCATCCAGGTGGTTAGAGGCAAATTCAAGTTTGAGCAGCACTGATTTAGAGAACAGCTTATGCATTTTGGAGGGAGGTGGTTTAGAGGAATCTCAAGAAAGGCATCCTGATTGCAGCTGGCAGGAGGACCCAGGACTTTGGCTGTAGCTGGCAGTATCTCCTGCTGCCCCAGCCTCCCAACACACCCACAGAGATCAGATCCAGAATCCCACTGGCCCCAGGATTCCCAAGTTTCAGATCTGAGCTGGTCAGAGACCACTACATTTATTAATGATCATTCCAAATTAGCATACCATATTTAGGTAAGCTGGACCCCAGATGGAAACCGAAAAGCTGAGATACATAATCCAGCCACCACCTGGACTCTCCTTGCCCTTAAGGACCAGATATAACTAGCCAGAACTTCACCCCCTGACCTGTGGAAATTCAGGATCCTCCACCAAGTTTTCTGGGTGTTCTCAGGGTCCTTCTATCTCAGGTACTTGTAGCTGAATCAGGTCAACAGATGGATAACCTCACTGACCCTTGCATCCAGTCCCCCTGCCCCACAGCATCAATCTGGGTGAAGGTCCCAGCACATTCGTGGTTTCTGTGTTGTTGCTTTTTTTAAAAAACTGCCATTGGAATTTTGGAAGTAGTAGACTTTCCAAAGGTATTAGGGAAAGGGACTATGTCACAGAAATGTAAGTCGTTTCTAATTGAGAACGTCACTACCATTCTTAAAAGCCCCAGAACCTATCATAATGCTCTGATACTCTCTCCTCCTCTCTTCTCACCTCCCTTGTGTCTTCTTTCTGCTCCTCTCTTCTCCCACCCCATCACCAAATTGCTACTTATTTATAATGCAGAGAAATTTACTTCTTGACTCTCACTAAAGCATGCCCCCACCATCTCATCTTCTATACCAAGAAGGATATTTTCTTACATAAAATATTTTCTTTCTGGGAGTAATTCCAGTGTCAATGAAAATAGACAGACAGACAGATAAATAGGATGGATTTTTGCTTCACTGAAGCACACGGCCCCTCCGCCTTTCATTCCCTCCTTTGCAGAGTCTTGATCACCCCTCCTTGTCCCATTTTCTTAATCTAACTCTGAGATGTCTTCTTTCATTTGTAATGATTCAGGTTATTTTATCTCCTTCCTTTGTCTGAAACCAAAACCTCTTTTCCGGAACTTCTATTTTGTACAAGGCTAACCATTACCCACATCACAGCCTGAATTGTATACCTCTTCTCTGTGGATATTTTCCAAGGCAGCTGGCAGCTTTCTATAAAAGCCAAAATCCAGATATTCTTAATGTAAAGGCTGGGGTTCCCTTCTAATATCTGGGGGCTTAGGAATCCTAGAGGGAGAGGAACTCTGTAACAGCAAGTCTCCTCTCCTTTCCATTCCCAACACCAGCATCCTAGCTTAGAACTCTCACCATCCTTTCCTCGACGATCAGAAAAGTGTCATGAATGATGTCCCTGATTCAGTCCCTCGCTATCCACTCCACCCCACCCCCCCAGGACCAGGTCCTCTGTTCCCCATCGATAGAGTCAGCCTCATGCTCACAAATCTTCAAAGGCTCCCAATTGCTTGTAGAACAACACCAACCTTCCCCCAGCTCAAGTCTCCCACTAAAGTAAGAAAGGGGTAGTGAAAGGAAAATGGAAAAAATACAGAGCTGGGAAGAGGAAGAGACAAGCACTGATGGCTCAGCGTGGAGGGAGGAAGAGGCAGAGCTGGTATCCACACAAGACAGTAGAGCATGGGGTGCTAGCCATGAAGGTAACCCGCAGGAGAATGATTAGAAACATTTGTGGCCACCTTGTCACTCACTGAGAGTCAGCTCAGAAATCAGACCTCTGGTGCCCGCCCCGTGGCTTAGCAGTTAAGTGCACGCGCTCCGCTACTGGCGGCCCAGGATGGGATCCCAGGCGCGCACCAACCACCACTTCTCCGGCCATGCTGAGGCCGTGTCCCACATACAGCAACTAGCAGGATGTGCAGCTATGACATACAACTACCTACTGGGGCTTTTGGGGGAAAAAAAGGAGGAGGATTCACAATAGATGTTAGCTCAGAGCCAGTCTTCCTCAGCAAAAAGAGGAGGATTGGCGTGGATGGCTCAGGATTGATCATGAGCCAATCCTCAGGGATTGGCTCAGGGCTGATCTTCCTCACAAAAAAAAAGAAAAATAGAAATCAGACCTCTGGACACACTATGGAAAAAGCTGGAATGAAAGAACAGGTAGGAACAGACGCTGGACATGGGGCATGTAGAAAAATAAGCCAGGTCAAAGGTCAGTTTGCAAAGGGAATTAAATATGTGCTCTCTAATGAAATGTTTTGGTTTTGTCTTGTTCTACTCCCCTGAGACAGCGCTGTATGAATGGCCAGCTTCAGGACATTATTTCCAGCGTGAACTGCATTCAGTTCACTTCCTCACCCGAACACAGTGTAAACGTTTTATTTACTGAGTGTATTTGTGCAGTCTTTCATTTGTTGTCCACCCGTGGCCTGTGCTTCAGGATCCATGTTGCCCCAGGTACAGAGTCTCGAAGGTCAGGTGCCCCAGTGTGTCGGTTAAATCGCTGTGTGTGGCCCCATTACAGCCCAGGAGCTGCACAGTATCATTTTGGTTTTGGTAACAAAGGGCTGGGAGCAGCCTAAGGAACAATCTTAGGAGCTGGAAGTGCTAGTAAAAACATCCTTACGCCACCTGCAGTGAGAAATCATGATTTTTCCTGTGTTTAAGGCCAAATCTAACTCCAGGGGAAGTCTGGGGAGTTGAATATTGAAAAGCATAGATGAGATGGAGAGAAAGTCACAGCTCTTTGTCCCAAAGGAGATGCAGCAACGCTGTGGCTATTTCAATGATGGAAAGGAGAGAGGCATTGTCCAGGGAGGCTGGTGAGGAGGAAAGGGCAAGTGGGAGCATATGGACCAGGCTTGAATTCAGAAAGATTTGGATTTGAATCCCTACTCTTGTTATCTACCAGATTATTGGCCAGCTCAATTTATGTAACCTGTCTAAATGTCAGTTTCCTCCTCTCTGAAATGGGGGTTAAAGTATCCGCCCCAAAGATTTGTTGGAAGAATGAAATGGGATAATAGACGTGAAGTGTCAAATATCTGGTCCATGTTCAAAGAATGCTGTTTCCTTTCATCCCTCTCTCCTTCCTTCCTCATTTCCTTCCCTTATTCCAATAAACCAGCTCCTAAAATGCCCTACACTGGAAATGAAATAAAACCACATTTGCCACCCCCCACACAGAAGGACGTCACCAATGAACTCTGACAAAGATTTGAGTACTTGCAAATAATCCTTATAGGAACTATCCAGAGTGAAAAGAGAGATCGCTAAGAAACCAATTTCATCCTCAGCTTCTGAGGGATTATTACAAGCAGCGACTGGGAATAAGTATATACAGATAACTGACGTTATAATTGCCCTATTCATCCACCAACATCTTCAAGGTTGCTCAGAAATTTTTTCAAAACCACATTTCATCCCTCTCTCTCCCAAAAAACAAGCATTTTGCTCATCTGTGAGATGATGCCTCCACCACCATCCTCCATGTGAGAAATATGCATCCACTTAGCTGCCTCAGAAATACCGCAGAGAACTAAGTTCACAGGAATTCAGAGAGGAACGGAAGAGGTAAGACACGATGATTTGCCTGAGACCTAGTCAGGACGTCAAAGGTGGCTGTTAAAATTTTGGCAATGGCTATAGTGGTATATGATAGAAGTCCCCAGACAAACAGGGCCCCCTGCGAGGTACCTCTGTCCCCCGGCTTCCAGATGCTTCTATCACACGGGTCTGGGGCCGGCCCAGTGGCATAGCGGTTAAGGTCACATGCTCTGCTTCGGCAGCCCGGGGTTCACTGGTTCAGATCCTGGGCACGGACCTATGCATCACTCGTCAAGCCATGCTGAGGCAGCGTCCCACGTAGAGCAACTAGAAGGATGTACAACTATGCCACACAACTATCTACTGGGGCTTGGGGGAGAAAAAAGGAAAAAAGGAGGAAGATTGGCAACAGATGTTAGCTCAGGACCAATCTTCCTCAAAAAAAAAAAAATAGAATCTATCACACGGGTCTGAGCTGATGTTTGAGCCTTAAGAACCATCATGTGGGCCATTTGCCTTGGCTCACTTTTCTGCAGGCACCTACGCTGAGAGCAGCCTTTTGGTGACCCTGGGTAGGCAGAGAAACAACTTCGCTGACAAGAAAAACACAATGTCTACATCTGGCAAAACATGGACTCTCACAGGGTGCCTCCCAGAGCTCCTCAATGACTCAGAGAGGAGAACGTCACCTCCTGAATCACCACGCTGCTCCGGCCAGCTGGCTCTGCTTCTCTCCGAAGCCTGTTCCTCAGATCCTGACAAGCTCTTCAGAGAGACGACAACTAGAGGCCAGGAGATGTGTCAACCTCTCGATTCACGCTTCTCAGTCTACACACAAAATGAGTCGGTGTTGACAGACACAGAGTAGCACTTCTGACCATTTACACGGCCATCCTAGGTCAGTGAAATGATTGGGGAATTTGGCAGCTACCTAGAAGGACACAGTTCTTTATGTTGGTGTAATCAATTTCGATTAATAAATCCATCCAGAGCAGGCTTGAAATTGCCATACTGGGGTTCTCTGGCAGACAGGGTTGTTTTGGCAAAAAGAGTGGGTGGAGGGCCCCTCCTGCACTGGGGGCCCCTGGTCTGTGTGCCTTCTTGTCTGACTGCTCCAGACAGAGCAGGGAGTGACCGAGGATCCAATACAACCCAGCTGGTTAAACTCTGAATGATACCAGGATGTGAGAATTACACAGAACCAGAATAACTTCATGAGAAAAACCACAAACACACTGGAATTTAGTTCAGTAAAAGAGATCCTTGGTTGAATTGTTTTAACTTTCAGCTGGACTTCTGGCTTTTTATTCTTTAACCCGTATAAAACATGTATTTATTGAGTGCCAGGAAACACCACGCGGAGAGAACATGAAATGCCAGAAAGGGAACAAGCTTTGAAACCTGGGCCTGGCCTCCCTCTGCCTCAGTTTTCTCATCAGTACAGTGGGAATAATACCACATCTAGCACATAGGGTTGTTGTCAGGATGGAACATATTACTGTAGATTGCGTTATTGGCCTCAACCTTCACTTCTCCCTCATGCTTTGCCATGTGACTTTGAAGCTCCCCCCTCCCCACCCACCACCCCTTCCCCACGCCTTGACTTTGGGGTGGCCGTGTCACTTGCTTTGACATATTGAATGAGATGGACATGACAGTTCCTAGCATAGGCCATAAGAGGCCTTACTTGTGTCCACTTGTTCTCTTGTCCCTCTGCCAGGGCCAAGAAAAGAGCATGCCTTGGCTAGGCTACTGGTCCCAGGAGGATGAGAGACACATGGATTAGAGCCACCACAACGACTAGGGCCAATGACCAGATCTATCCTGGCTAACTCACAGACCTACAACAAGAAGAACCATCTTGGGCCGGCCCCGTGGCTTAGTGGTTAAGTTCATGCTCCACTACTGGCGGCCTGGGTTCGGATCCCACGCACCGCTTCTCCAGCCATGCTGAGACCACGTCCCACGTGCACCAACTAGAAGGATGTGCAACTATGACATACAACTATCTACTGGGGCTTTGGGGGGAAAAACAAAGGAGGAGGACTGGCAATAGATGTTAGCTCAGAGCCGGTCTTTCTCAGCAAAAAGAGGAGGATTAGCATGGATGTTAGCTCAGGGCTGATTTTCCTCACAAAAAAAAAAAAAAAGAAGAAGAAGAAGAACCATCTAACCAAGCCCAGCCCCGCTCAACCTAGATCAGCCAAACCCCAGACAATATGAACAATAATAAATGATTGAGGGTGTTTTAAGCTAATGAGTTTGGGGATGGTTTGTTATATACAGCATTACTGTTGCACTAGCTAACCACTACGCTTAAATTTATACACACACACAAAGAATCTCCCACAGAACCAAGTACATGGTAGATGCTCAATAAATAGTAATTTCCTTCCATTTCCCTACTACATTCCAAACACTGTGCTACACGCTGGGAATACAGTGATAGATGAACCTCAGACCCTTGAGAAACTTTCAGGCTAGTGGAAAAGGAACGGTAAGCTGTCAGTTCAAGTCCTCGGTCCCTCGCAGAAGATTAATAGAAGCTGTGGAAAGGAAAAGCAATGAGCAAATGCCTTCTCCTCCTCAATTTTTTCCTAAAATATGATAAACTAGATGTTTTCCCAAAGCAGAGATTTCTTTTCTGTTTCCTGAGACCACATCTGTCAGACACTTTCATGAGTCTAGAAGGAAAAGCTCCTTAAAGATAGGGAGAGCGTTGGGGTTGTGTCTGTTCTTTGCCTTAGATTGTTTCTGTTCAAGACTCTTCAGGACCCAGCCCGGCTTTGGTGGGATCAGAGAATGCTGTGCATCCAGCTAACTTGAGCTCAAAGCAGAAAAGGCCTTCAAGGGAGATTTTGAAAACTTTTTCTTTATCAGTGTTGAAGAAAGTAGTTCAAAAAGGACCCATCTTTCTGAAGACAAAGTGTACCCTCTGCAGCTGCCCACTCTCATGAAAGGACACAGTTCTCCAGCGGGGCTTTGTCTGCAATGGAAGGATCAAATCCACAAGGAGGTAAAGCGTGAAGATATTAGGGATTTTATCACCAACCATGTAATGCCTGTCATTGAATGTTCATCGAGTAATGGCCCAGGCCAATAACACCCCTCTGTGTTCTTAAATCTCTCCTGTCAGGGGAGCTTTAAGGATAGTTTCTATTCTTTACCCCTTTGAAATGACCATTCAATGGTTTGCTGTGAGAGTAGCCTCAGCCTGACAGAGAATTATTGGCTTTTTTCTTGTCAGCTCAGAGGAAATATCTATGTGATGCCACTGGCAGCCGAGACAGCTGGCGGACAAGAGGGCACCGAGATGTGAAGCTTGGAGTCCGGGGGGAACGGTACGGTCCAGAATACGTTCATGCCTCAGCTCCAGAGAGCTCTGCTCACCTCCAGGAGACGGACCTGGTTTAGAAGAAAGGACTAGAAGACAAGTTTGCATGAGCAGGCTCTGTTCAGGGGAAATCAGAGCCCTGAGCAGCGTTTTCCTCTCACTCTAATGAACAGAGAATTCCCTTCCAACCAGATGGCTCCACCAGTGTCATCCTTCTTATGCTGTGGACTGCAAAACACTCTCGACTATGTGAGTTCACGTAAACCTTACCACTTAGATCACCCCAGTGAGATTTGTCATGTTAGACGTTAGACCACATGAAATTGCAGCTGTTTGACTGTTTTTGACCTATAAAAACTGCAATTTTAAGAAAAGTGCTCATTTTAGTCAGGTTTATTATACGAAGTAAAACTCAATCTTTTTTATATACAGCTCTTTGAATTTTGGCAAATGCACACAGTCATGTAACTGCACCCACAATCAAGATACGGATCATCGCCAAGACCCCAAAAAGTTGCCTCATGCCCCTTCGTAGTCAATCCCCATCCCCCACACCCAGCCCCTTGCAACCCCAGACCCGTTTGCCATCTCTGTAGATTTGCCTCTCTAGAATGCCGTAGGGATGGAACCATACAGTACGTAGCCTTCGGAGTCTGGCTTCTTTAACTTCGCATCATACGCTTGAGATTCATCCATGTTGTTGCATGGATCAGCAGTTTCTTCCTATTTATTGATGAGTAGAATTCCAATGTATGGATTCACCACGTTCTTTATTATCTGTTCACCAGTGGATAGACAACTGGGTTGCTTCCAGTTTGGGGTGGTTATTAAAGCCACTATAAACATTTGCATGCAGGTTTTTGCACGAGTGTATGCTTTCATTTCTCTTGGGTAAATACCTCCGAGTGGGATCTCTGGGTTATAAAATAACTGTATTTAACTTTATAAGAAACTTGCAAACTATTTTCCAAAGTGATTGTGCCACTTTGCATCCCCAGCAGCAGCACGTGAGAGCTCCAGCTCCATGTTGTCACCAACACTGGCATTGTCAGATAGGCGCGGATTGGGGGTGGTCAGCCATCCTGATAGGTAGGGAGTGGTATCTGATTATGATTTTAATGTACATTTCTCTAATAACTACTAACACTGAGCATCTTTTCATGTGTTTATTTTCTATCCATATATCTTCTTTGGTGAAATATCTTCTCAAGTGTTGCCCATTTTCTTAAACTGGGTTATTTGCTTTCTTATTATTGAATCGTGAGAGTTCTTTAATCTAGTTCTTTATTCACAAAGTTAATATCAGGATATTAGTCCTTTATTGGATATGTGTTTTGCAAATATTTTCTCCAAGACTGTCTTGTCTTTTCATTTCCTTAAACAATGTCTTTTGAGGAGCATAAGTTTTTAATTTTGATGAAGTCCAATTTGTCATTTTTTCTTTTATAGTTCATGCTTTTTGTGTCCTATAGGAGAAATCTTTGCCTAACCCAAGGCCACAGAGATTTTCTCCTACATTTTCTTCTAGAAGTTTTATAGTTTTAGGTTTTACGTTTAGGTCTGTTATCCATTTTGAGTTAATTTTTGCATAGGGTGCAAAGTATGGTTCAAGGTTCATTTTTTTGCATATAGATATCCAATTATTCCAGCATCATTTGTTGAAACGACAATCCTTTTTCCATCAAACTGCCTTGACATCTTTGTCGAAACCAATTGACCATATGTGTGTGGTCTATTTCTGGACTCTACTCTATTCCATTGATCTATGTGTCTATGCTTTTTCCAATACCATATGGTCTTGATTGCTGTGGCTTTATAGTAAGTCTCAAAATCAGGTAGTGGGAGTTCTCCAACTTTGTTTTTTGGGGGGTTTTTTCCCAAAATTGTTTTGACTATTGCAGTCCCTCTGCTTTACCATATACATTTTAGAATCGGCTTGTCAGTTTCTATAAATAAGCCTGATGAGAGAGTGACTTACCCAGGTCACATGGTGAACATGCATTAGAGTCAGCTCAGTCTCCAATCATTTCTATGGATCCAAGTTCACGATCTGAGCGTGAGCTCCACACAGAACACTGAGGGAGAGCATCATTATCGCAGAAAAGCTGAGGCAGGTCCTGCAGAGCTCGCCAAAGGTCAGGAATTCTGGCTCTCAACACATTGGGAAGAAAACCAACCTCGTCTTCAGTCACTTAGCTGCTGCCTTGCCTTATCAGGGCAGGGAGGATAATCGGATATTGTCTGGAACAAATCATACAGTCATAGATCAAGTGTCTGCGGAGCCAAGGTGGAGCCCTGGTACCTCAGGGAGCTATGATTCCCAGCTTTAATATGCCCTGTCCTGTTGACAAGTCTATTCAAGCAAGCTTCAGTCTTGGCTTCTTGATTAGTGTTCCCAGTCCCCACTGGGAAGGAAGCCCAGCTCTGAACCCTCTTAGCTGGTGCTGGGACACCTTGCCTTACCCATTCCAGTCTTTTCCACTGTCTCCTCCCCCCTGTCATTGGCTGGGGCACCAAAGCAATGAATTCTCAGGACAGAGTCCTGCTCCCTGTGCCTGTGTCTACCCCAATGGCTGACCCCACCTCCTGGGCTATTCCTCTTATCTCTATCCTCTTCCCAAACCTATCCCAGTTTTATTGTTCCCAATTGGACAGCCTCTAGAAAGTATCCCTTCTAGCCACCCAACACCCCACAGGTGGGAGGCAGACTAGAGTAGAGGTTGAGAATTCCAAAGCTGAGATTTGGAACCAGACAGAACTATTCTTGAATCCCAGGTCTGTAATTTTGGGCAAAATATTTAATTTTCTGAGTCTCAGTTTCCTTGTTTATGAAATATTCTACAGAGCTGCCAGGAGAACACAGATAAAATAAAGCATTTGAAATGGTTGGCACACTTGTTGGCACATACCTGGTAGTAATCAGCACCATTGTGGTTCCTCTGCCGCAGACCCCCCATCCAGGCCTGATCTCATTTCCCCACTAGCCCACACCACTGAGAAGGCAACCTGCCTCCCAACAGAACCCCAGCGCTCTGGCACCAGCTGCGGTGGAAACACCCTTGGAAAGATTCCACTGCAGGAAATTCAGTAAATCCTCCATCATGAAAGTAGCAAGTCTCTCCCTCGTAGGTCCCTTGTGCTGACTTGATTGAAGAGAAATGGGCATTTATTTTTCATGATTCAGAAAAACACTCTTTTGCACTTAGAGAAAGGAACTCAAGCCTAATATCTGACTCTATTGATAGTCTTATGCACTTTTAATGGTGAATGACCCATGAGAGAGCCTGTCTCTGTCACTGGAGGACCTTAACGAGTGCTTTAGTTCTCTCATTTTCTGGCTTACCATAGAGCCAAATGAGAAACTATCCTTCATTCCCAAAGATGGTGCCATTGGCTTACGCACAGAGAAGCTTGAGATGTTTTCCGACGGTGGTAACGGACAGTGCAGGTCCACTGCTCTCTGAGTTCTCCCCCATGACCAGAAGTAGGCCCTTAGGAGAAGGTGGCCTGAGTTTTGGATGGAAGCTGAGGCCAAGGGTGCAACATTGCATTCTACACGTACAAGGATCACACCCGCCATCTTGATGTGTTCGCATGGAGCTCTAAGCACGCAATGACAGGCATGAGTCCTACTTGCTCAAGGAACCAGCCTGGGTCCTCTCTGGGCCTTGCAGGGGAGTGGTCATGGGAAGACCTCAAGCATTAGAAACAAAACTGAACCCAGAAGTCACACCAGGGACAAAACAAGTCTCAAACTGCATACACAGCATGAATGAAAGCACAGCCCCAAGCCCACAACTGTGCCAAGCGGCCCACAGGAGGAGCGCCCAGGCAGCTGGGACATGCTTGCAGACATAGATCTGGACTCACTCCCTTTCTGTCCACCTCGTTCCCAGACCTCCATCCATTTCTGCCTTCTCTCCTCCTCTATCCCTCTAGTTGAATGCTATCTACTCTATTCGCCCCCGTCTTATATTTCCTGATTCATTTTCCAAAAGTTGATCGGCCTCCTCCCTCCTTATAATAGACCTCACTTGGCACATCTAAGGGGTCACCATATGTTAGTAATAACCCATGAGCAGCCCTGACTGAGGACACGCTGACCCCACAAGTCCTGCTCCTTAATTCCCAGCCCAGCCTGAGAAGGGCTAATTCTACCACTGGGAGAGTGCAGGCGGGATCTCAAACCCTGGACCAGGGATGGCAAATACCTACCTCGTACACATACCTCACCTCTCCAGACTTTACCAACGACAGACAAAGCCTTCTTTCCTGCGGGGCCAAAGACAGTGGAGTTCAGCCTAAGGCCCAGATCAGAGATGGGTGAGAGCACCAGTTTGCCCGCAAGTCCCAAATCCTACGAAACCTCTCAGTCCCAGGTACTCCACGACAGCCGGTCACCTTAGCAGATGACACCAAATCCAAGGGAGGCTCAAGCAGAAAACACCACTGTGGAGTGAGCGAAGGGCAAAGATGGGAGGAAACAGGAGCAGAGCCAGAAGCTCTGCAGAGAGTTCTAGAAACTGAACAGTCATTTCTTACATAAAGAAACCATACTAGACAGGATAGACTACCTGGGGTAACAAACAACCCCAAATTTCAGTGGCTTCAGGTGATAAAGGTTTATTTCTTGCTCACATGACAAATTAACGTGGGCTGGCAGAGGGCCCTGCTCCACATGGCTATTCAGGGATGTCGCCCTCTTCTGTGGAGTGGCTTTAACCCCTTAGGGCAGAATCCCCCTGGGTCCTCTGTGCTCATTCACAGACACAGGAGGAGAGAGGCAAAGAGAGCTGTGTTCAGGGCTGCATGGCCGGGCCTGGAAATGATGTTCATCACTGGCTGGAACAAATCTACCCTCAGGGAGGCAGCAAAATACAGCTGTGCACCAAAGTAGAACATGAAATGGGCTGTTTGTTGAATATCTAGCTCACCATTGCCTACAGAACTCATTAGTCATAAAAGCAGGACATGCAGTGGTCAGAGGGTCCAAATGCCACCCCCCCTTATCCCACATGCCCTTTACATACCTAGGCTACAACATGAGAATAGTGGGGGGCGGGCAGAAAAAAAAAAGGCAGGGAACTCAGCAATTCCACTCCTGGGTATACACCCAAGAGAAATGAAAACATGTTCACACAAAAACTTGTACACGAATATTCATAGCAGCATTATTCACAACAGCCAAAAAAATGGAAACAACCCAAATGTTCATCAGTGGATGAATGGATAAACAAAATGTGGCATATCGATACAATGGAATTAAAAAGGAATGAGGTACTAACACATGCTACAATATGGATGAATCTCAAAAACCTTATGCTAAGTGAAAGAGCCCAGACACAAAAGGACAAATATTACATGATTCCACTTATATGAAATGTTCAGAATATACAAATCCATGGAGGGGCAAGAGGGAATAATGACTGCTAATGGATACAGGGTTTCTATTTGGGGTGATAAAAATGTTCTGGAATTAGGTAGTAGTGGTGGTTGCACCACCTTTGAATATATTAAAAATCATTGAATTGTACACTTTAAAAGGGTGAATTTTATGCTATGTGAATCATGTCTCAATAAAAAAAGAAAGAGAGAGGGGGAAGGAAGGAAGAAAGGAAGGAAGGAAGCAAGGAAGGAAAGAAGGATGGATGGAAGGAAGGGAAAAAGGAAGGAAAAGGAAGGCAAAGTTGCCACTCCATTCCCGCCCAGGCCCTCCCACACCTGCCCTAGACCCCACTGCCATCCCTGTTGGCCCCTCCATAGGCTCCTGGCATCCCCCTTGCCCCGCAGCTGGTTGGTGTGTAGCAAGGGGACACACACACAGCAGTTGTTGTGGTGACATGTGACAGGCCCAAGCCTTGTTTCTGCTCCTCGTCTCCGAAGCAGCATGTGGGCAGCTGTCCAGGGACAGGCAAGGTGTGGAGGTGAAGAGCGCCAGATGCACTGACGGCAAACGGCATTATCGATCTTCATTTCTGCAGGGCACTGCCGGGGCACTGGGGTTTCTACTGAGCCATGGAGCTTCTGGAAACAGTAACCTAAAAGGTTTCTCTGCCATCTGGTCTGTTACTGACCCTTCAGCTCAAAACACCAAGGCTTCCAGGGAAGTAGTTTGGGCTAAAACGCTAGTTTTTCTTGCTGGGGCAGCTGCAGAAAGAACGTGTGGAGACACAGACAATCTGAGATTCCTTTGTTTCAGGTGAACTGCCCCTGAAGTGGAACAACTCCTTATTTCTGGAGAGCATGTTAGTTGGCTGACTTTTGCCATCACACTGCTCCTCACAGCAACTGTGTGAGATGGGTCGCTGGTCCCATTTCACAGACCAGGTGAGTGAGACACAAAGGGAAGGGGTCTGTCTACGGTCACCTGCTCACAAAGAGTAGAACTTGGTCTCAGATAATATTAGAGTCTAAGGGATCTAAACGTTCTCAAGCCCAAACCTTTCATTTTACAATGAAAGAGAGAAATGAGGCTCAGAGGTGTTAAGTGTCTGGTCTGAGGTCACACAGCCGGACCCAGAATTTGGGTCTTCTGCCTCCCAGGACACTGCTCCAATGATGCCACCACAGCATTCTAGGGGAGAATCTGTGCCACAAGCAGACAAATGAGGTGAGCTCTACGGTCACCCACACTCGGAAACCTTCCCTTCCTCAGTGGGTAATCAGCCCTCCTGTCCTCTGTGCACCCAGAGCACCCAGAACTTACCATATCTGACTCCATTTCCTTTTTATGTGTAAGTCACCTGCAGCAAACCAGGAGCCACCTGTGGGCAGGAACCAGATCTTCTTTATTTTTCCATCTCAGAATCTAAAACAATGCCCCAATATGGCATCAAGTTGACTTCATTCATTCCTTCATTCCCAAATGTTTGCTGAGCACTATGTGCCAGGCTTTATTCTGGGGTGGCGATGCAGTAGGGAACCAAAAACCTGGGTGTTGGCCTTCATGGAGCTTGTGGGCCTGTGAGATGGGGCAAACAACAAACTACAAGAGAATGAATAAGTGAATAGATCATTTCAGATGGTGATCAGTGGTTCATAGACAAAAAGAACAAGAAAAATAAGATAGGGCGGGAAATGCGACATCTAAACAGAAACCTGAATGATAAGAAGGAGCCTGCCAGGCCAGAGAATTTAGGGCAGAGAGAACTGAAAGTGCACGGAGTTTAGGTCTCAAAAACACAGAAAGACAGCCAAGTAGCTGGAGCACAGGGAGGAGAGGGGTGCCATACAGGGTCAGAAGTTGGGCGGGGGCCAGATCGTGCAGGGCTAGGAAGGCCAAGGCGAGGATTTGGAATTTACCCTGGGCGTGATGGGAAGCCATGGGGCAGGGGTTAAGCAAAGGAATGTCCCGATGTGATTGACGCTGTCAGAACATCCCCCGGGCCACTGTGGGGAGAGAACAGACTGGAAAGTCAGTCTACAGTTCAGGATTGCAGTGGTCACAGAAAGAGTTCTCTGCATAAGATTTGGTACCATACCCAGGTGTTCCAACCCAGCATCACCAGCAATGGGACGGCATGACATCTATGTGCCACCTGAAGTGACGCAGCAGGAAGGACAGCAGACCTCCCAGGTAGAATTCTTGCCAAAATGTTTAACTTAAATCTAATCACACAGAAACAATAAGACAAATCCAGAGTGTTGGGCATTCTACAAAACAAATGAACCAGACTGTTAAGAAATGCCCAAGTCCTAAAAGAAAGTCCTCTCAAAACAGAGGAAGGAGAGCTCTAGAAAAAAGAACGTGACTTAAGAAACATGATCACGAAATGCACTGTATGACGACTCTTGAATGGATTCTGAAAGGGAGATTGAAAATCCCTATAAAGAACATTTCTGGGACAATTAGGGCAATTTAAATATGGATTGTATGTTACATAATGTTAACCCGTCAATGTTAAACTTTTTGAGTGTGATAATGATGTTGTGCTTATGTAGAAAAACGTCTTTATTCCTAGGAGATATATGTTGAATCACTGAGGGGTGAAGCGTCAGGATATCTACAACTTACTTTCAAACATTTCATCCAAAAAAGGGAGAAAGCAAGAGATGAGATAAACGTAGCTAAATGTTAACAATCATCGGATCCCAGTGAAGAACAAGCAGGTGTTCATCTGCCAGCTTGTCTATAGGTTTGAATTTTTCAGAATAAAAAGTTGGGAGGATGGGAAATAAGTAAACAAATTAGTCAGTTGATTAAACGAACGAGATTTGGGGAACTCCTTTGGCTAAGAGCTTTATGAGCAGTTTGCTCACATTGATTCCAACGTGGATAGTTCCGGAAGGACGCGGGCAGGACTAGAACGGATGATCTTTCCTGGTCTCCTCCAGATTGCAGATATTTTTTAATGTGGAAATTCCAAAAGCAGAGCAGACAATGTGCAATGCTTTAGTGGCTACTGCCATCTTGTGGATCTCCGAGTCTCAGTGAGGGTGGAAGCCAGACATTCAGGGTCACAGTATGCTAATAAGCTGCCCTCCACCACCAGATCGCTAACACGCTGGAGGTTAAAAATTTAAGCACTTTTGTTAACTTCCTTCCAGAGTGAGTAACAGTGAAACGCAGCCTCCATCCTTCTACAGGCTTCCTGGATGCACAGCATCTTTTGCCTGTACAATTACCAGGCCTAATAGAACCTTCATTGATTTTATTCTACCAAATTGGAGATAGGGAGCCATTGATTTGAATTTTACTGCCATTTGCACACAATATTGACTTGTTGGCAATGTTTCTCATGAAGGTTACTGAAAATGATACTGGGCACTTTTGATACCGCCTTTTCAAACCTCTAATTAGTTCACAGACAAAACTTAGAAAACAGGTCTGGGAGGGTTCCCCTTGATCAGGAGAAAATGGGGGCGGGGGGGTGTGCCAGCAAAAGAGTGTTAGGAGTAGCTGGGAATAAAAATAGATTCTGGATTTTCTCTGCATGCAGGATGGATGTGGTACAAGCTCTAAGGCTGGGCTGACTTGGGTTTGCATTTCAGCTTTGCAAGGCCACTTCCTGCTTGGGGCAGCTTGGACATGTCATCTTCCTGAGGATTCTTCATCAACATGGTGATGGCAACACATCGGACCACTAGAGGATTAAGGATGTTTTCAGGCAGTTCTTCTCAAACTTCAGCAAGCAGTAGAATGACCTGGAGGGTTAAAACCACAGATCACTGGGCCCTACCCATAGAGTTCTGATTCCCCGGTCTCAGGTGGCCTGAGGATGTGCATTTCTAACATGTTCCTAGGCAATGATGTTGCTGCTGCTGCTCTGGGTACCATATTTTGAGAACCATTGTTTTAAGGATTAAAACGCCATAAATATCCGGTAAGCACCTAGCAAGTAGTTGGCAGTCAATAAAATGTCTGCCTGACATCTTCCCCCACTCCATTCTGCGCACCCCCTGCACCAACATTGGAGTTGACACAAACATTTCTGAGACTGAAGCTATCTCTAAGAGATGCAGCAAAGTTCTTCCTAAAGGCTCTTCACAGCCTGTGTTAGGTGGACTAGTGCCCCCAAAAATGCATGTCCACGCAGAATGTCGGAATATAATCTTATTGGAAATAGGGTCCTTGCCAATGTAACTCGGGCAAGGATCAGGATGAGATGATACTGGGGTAGAGTGGGTCCCAGGTCCAATGAGAGTGTCCTTAGGAGAGAAAATGATACACAGAGAGACACACAGAGGGAAGACAGCCATGTGAAGACAAAGGCAAAGATTGGAGTCATGCTGCCACAAGGCAAGGAGCCACCAGAAGCCAGAAGAGGCAAGGACGAACTCTTCTCTAGAGCCTGCAGAGGGAGCATGGCCCTGCCAACTCCTTGATTTCTGACTTCTGGCCTCCAGAACTGTGAGACAATAAATTTCTGTTGTTTTAAGCCACTAAGTTTATGGCAATTTGTTATGGTGGCCCTAGGAAACTAACACACAGCCTGTTAGAACACAGCATTGACCAGTTCAGCTCAAGGCACCTTCCCCAAGGAGCCTGGAATGGGCAGCGTAACCCAGATCTACTCATCCAGGTAACTTGTCTCCATGCCTTTAACCTTTCACCGGTATTTTCACCTCCATCCAAAGTGTGCCACCCCTCTCAGCAGGCGACTCTGAGCCCCTGCAGAAAGAGATGGGTGGTATGTTCCCACCCTCCAGGAGCTCATAGCTAACACTGGTGAATCAGGAGAAACCAGAGGCAGCCTGTCAGGGACTGAGAAAGGACAGCCACCAAGAGAACATGGGTGCAGAACTGCTCCATAATGATGGCAGTCGGGGGCCAACCGAGGATTTTAGGTTTTATGTGCAGAACTATGCCAGAGGGGACATGATTTGGCCCATCTAAGTAATAACCATGATGATAACATCAGGCATCAAGCATCAGGTAACTGATCTACTCCTAACACTTACGTAAATCTAGCCTCACTTCCAATGTGCTAGGAGGGTTCCACACATAAATGACAACTGCCTCGTTACCTCAGTATTCTGTGCATTTCCCTTCTTGTCACTTGTCCTTGAGATTCTTAGTGACCATCAGCCTCCAGGTTTCATTTGGGGGTCCACAGTCGGATCCATTTGAGTTGGTTGAACAGAGAGAGGCTTCCTCTTCGTTGTCAGAGCCAAGTCCCTGTCAATGCTCCCCTACAGTTTTCTTCTGATGCTTGTCCTACTTAAGACATCTTGGGCAGATCTGTCTCCTTGGTGCAAGCATGTTTTCAAGACAAAGCAAGACAGCCCTTCTGGGATCCCTGTTCTTTGCCCTTCCTCCAGTTTCCTCCATGTTGAGGCCCTGTTAGAATTAACCGAAGGAGAGAAGTGGTTCTGGGTTCAGTCTTGGCTGAGAACAAACTTAGGGAAACAATGTCACTGAGAAATGTGGATCATGTTGAGAGACCTTTCTCTCCATCTTTACTATACAGCATCCAACCATATCTTGCCCAGCAGGAAGTCCAGAGCTGCCAGCCAAGGGGAATGTCGGGGCTTAAATTCTTCTTAAAGCTGATTCTACTAGGGAGCAAGGCCAGAGGGTTGAGAGAAGAAGAAAACATTTGGCCAACTTTTTGGTCCTTTGGAGCCCAGTCAGTCAGCAAGAATCTGAGGAAACTGAAGGTTCCTGGCAGGATCAGTTGCCAAGGCTCCTTCTAGGAGATTTTATAAATAGGGAGATGGAAGCTTGCCTCAAATTATCCAAGAACTTACCCATCAAATACAGGATTCCTCATCTCCACCTTGACCTCCAGCTCAAGATGTCCTTTCCTTGGGTACTTTCTGGATGGACATCTTTTAGATCCATGTGTTGGTTTTGCTTAAGCCCATCCCTCATGTGTGTGTTGCCTGGGTCAAGAGTCCAAATGGAGCCCCACCTACCAGATATCTAAACATCTAAAAGTTACTAATAAGGCCAACAAACCATCAAATAACATGTTCTAGCCTCCTCCATTGACCAATACACCTTCACATTGACATGGAAGGCCAGGTATGACTTTCAAATTCCTGGACTTATTACTATTCTTGTCGGGAACATGGTAACCTGGGGAGAGCTAGCTCCCAGCCCCTGCACATCAGTCCCTCAGCCATCAGCACACAGCCCACCCCTGCTCTTAACAGCCCAGCTCTACTGCACACCTCAAAGGGCCTCACATGCACGCATGCATTGGACACTCCAGTCCACAGGTCCAAGCTCCCTCTGCACCCTCTACCAGCTGTCACCGCTTGATCAGCCCTCAGGCCTAGGGTGTGCACACCAGAGGTACGGTCTGCCCTCAGGAGTCGGGCCCAGGGAAGAGACACACATGGTCCCTGAAAGTGGGCTCAGGCCACCAGGCAGGTGATGTCAGGCACAGAGTGGTATGGTGTGGCACAGGCAGGATGGGCACAGTCCCTTGGCCCCAACCCTGTGGGGCCCCACCCTGAAGCAGGACCTGAGAAGGTCCCTCTGAAGCATGGGGCCCAGAGGACGAGCCCCTCTTGCCCAGGTCTGAGGGCAGCACTGGTTTTGCCTACCCAGCATCCATTTCCCCATCTTCAGGGAACAGTAGCTCAATTTCTCTTTGGGGAACCACTCTCTACCATCCCAGTCCATGTGGTTCATCTGGGCCCCATGCCTGCCACTTGGGGTTATGCAGCTCATGCCCCTCAGAGGTGTGTGGTCAAGGGAGGGAATGCCCAGTTGGAATCCAGCTGGGCTCTGCTGGCCAAGGAAGTGCATCAGGGACTTTTTTGCTGTTTACGTGCCCTAAAGGATCACCCCCCCAACTCTCAAGACCCAGGCCCATTCCATCCCCACCACGGTCATCAAAATCCCATCCCCACCACCAGCAAAAATACGTGATAGAGGAGACCATTTCATCAGCAATGTATGTGGAAAAGACCAGAAGGTTCAGCTCTGTCATAAGCCCAATGAAGCGACAGATTGGGGAAGCTGCCAAAAAAAATATTTCTTTAAAGCTAAAGCTGTCTTCAGCCCCATTTATGGAAGTCTAGCATTCAGATCAAAGAAAGATAAGATCCACTGTGGTTTACAGTGATCAGGCCACATTGGAAAACTGACATTTTTGATAACAATTTGGCTTTGTGAAAGACTAAAAAGAGACAATAATCAAATGCAGCCTCCAAATGCAGTTCATGAGTAAATTCTATTTGTTCTTTAAAGGTTTAACGTAAAGGTTCTCAACTCTAGCTGCACATTAGATTCAGCTGGGGAGCTTTTAAAAATATTAGTACCGGAGCCCACCCCCCAGAGACTCCAATTTAATTGGCCTGGGGTGGGGCCCAGGTAACAGTACTTTTATAAAAGCTCCCCTGGTGATCATAAAGTGCAGCCAGGACTGAAAACCACTGGTTTAATGTTAGGCAGACACTTCAGGAAATGTGCATATTACCTAAATAGTGCAAACAGCGCCTAAACCAGTGGTTCCCAACCTGGAATGATGGTCAGAAACATCTGAGGCAGTTTTTTCAAATTCAGACCCCTGGCCTGACACTTAATTGACTGAATCAGAATCTTCTCATAACTTGTCATTTTTTCAAAGTTGCCTGCTTAATTTCAATAATCACCAGCGAGCAACAATACCATTTTTCTGCTGAGGATGCATATCAGCAACATCTGGGGCTCAATCCAGGATACAAAGTCAGGATGGGAGCTGAGCATCAGTGTTTTAGAAATTCCACTTCCCTGTAATTTTTTGTCCACCCAGCTAATATCACTAACCTGGGGCAGGACAATTAAAATAATAAACTTACCGTAATGCTACAGTGTTAGTTAACCACAGCTGCCTAACAAATTATCCCAAAACTTACTGTCTTAAAAAAAAACATTTGTTGTCTTGCAGATCTCCAGGTTGGAGTCTCTCCCAGGCTGCAATCAAGGAGTCAGCCAGGACTGCAGTCACTGTAGGCTCAGCAGAGGTGGGGACTTGCTTCCAAGTCACTCAAGTGATTACTGGCAGGATCCAGTTCCTCTCAGGCTGTTGGACCAAGGGCCTCAGTTCCTCACTTGCTGTTGCCTGGAGACCTTCCTCTGGCCTTGCCACGTGGACCTCTCTGTAGAGCAGCTCACAACATGGCGGCTGGCTTCATCAGAGCGTGCAAACAGGCAGGCCAGAGAGAGAGAGTGCTAACAAGATGGAAGTCACAGTCTTCTGTAACCTAATCCCAGAGGGGCATCCCATCACTTTTGCAGTGTTCTATTTATTGAAAGCTAGTCACTAAAACAACATGAGATGCCAATGCCACTACACGACTGTTAATAAAGCCAAAATCCAGAACACTGACAGCACCAAGTTCTTGTGAGGATGTGGAGTAAAAGGAACTCTCATTCACTGCTGGTGAGAATGCAAAATTGTACAGCCACTTTAGAAGACAGTTTGGTGGTTTCTTACGAAACTAAACATAACCACACAGCAAAAGAAATGAAAAGACAACCTACAGAATGGCATAAAATTTTTGCAAGCCATATATCGGATAAGGGGTTAATATCCAAAATTTATAAAGAAATACAATTTAATAACAAAAAAACAAACAATCTGATTTAAAAATGAGCAGAAGAACTAAGCAGATGCTTTTCCAAAGAGGATGTCAAAATGGCCAACAGGTACATGAAAAGATGCTCAACATCACTAATCATCAGGAAAGTGCAAATCAAAACCACCGTGAGATATCACCTCACACCTGTTAGAATGGCTATTATCAAGAAGATAGGAGACAACAGGCGCTGGTGAGGATGTGGTGAGAACAGAACCCTTACACACTGTTGGTGGGAATGCAAATTAGTCCAACCACTATGGAAAACAATATGGAAGTTCCTCAAAAAATTAAAAATAGAACTACCATACGATCCAGCAATTCTACTTCTGAGTATATACCCAAAGGAAACGAAAACAGGATTTTGAAGATATATCTGCACTCCCACGTTCATTACACCATTATCCAAAATAGCCAAGATATGGAAACAACCTAAATGCCCATCAACAGAAGAATGGATAAAAAAGATGTGGTATATACACACAGTGGAATATTATTCAGCCACGCGAAAGGAGGAGATCCTGCCATTTGCGACAATATGGGTGGACCTTGAGCACATTATGCTAAGTGAGATAAGTCAGACAGAGAAAGACAAGTACTGTAAGTACTTGTCATTTCACTTATATGTGGAATCTTAAAAAAATGAAAAAAATCAAACATAAAAAACAGTAAAGTAAAATGGTGGTTAGCAGGGAGTGTGGGATGGGGGAATAAGATTGATGATGTTTAAGGGTACAGACTTGTAATGAGTAGTATATACAAGTCATGGAGATCTAACACACAGTGTAACTAATATAAACAATAATATTGTACTACAATGATATAATGTGACAAATATAGCTACAAAGGCAATCATATTACAATATATAGATGTATCAAAGTAACATGTTGTACATCTTAAATTTACACAATGTTATATGTCAAATATATTCAATAAAAAAAAAACTAAACATACTCTTACCATACGATCCAGCAATCACGTTCCTGGATATTTACCCAAAGAAGTTGAAAACATATGTCCACAGAAAAATCTGCACATGGATGTTTACAGCAGCTTTATTCATATTTGCCAAAACCTGGAAGCAACCAAGATGTCCTTCAGTAGGTGAGTGGATAAGCTGTGGTCCATCCAGACAATGGAATATTATTCAATGCTAAAAAGAAATGGGTTATCAAGCTACGAAAGGCTAGGAAAATACATATTACTAAGCGAAAGAAGGCAATCTGAAAAGTCTACAGAATGTACGATTCCAAATATACAACATTCCGGAAAAAGGCAAAACTATGGAGACAGTAAAAAGTTTAGTGGTTGCCAGTGGTTAAGGGAGAGAGAGAGATAAATAGGCAGTGCACAGAGGATTTTTAGGGCACTGAAACTACTCTGTATGATACTATAATGATGGATACATTTCATTATACATTTGTCCAAACCCATAGAAAGTCCACCACCAAGAGTAAACCCTAATGTAAACTATGGACTTTGGGTGATTATGATGTGTCAATGTAGGTCTATCAATTGTAACAAATGCACCGCTATGGTGGGGAGTGTTGATAATGGGGGAGGCTATGCATGTGTTGGGGAGGGTCTACGGAAATCTCTGTACCTTCCTCAGTTTGCCGTGAACTTAAAACTGCTCTAAAGAAAAATAAAGTCTTGAAAAAAATTTTTTCAAAGCAAGTCACTAGCCTAGGCCATACTCAAGGAAAGGGGATTATACATGGATGTGAATACCAGGAGGCGGCGATCACTGGGGACCATCTTAGGAGTCACAGCTACCACATCCTGAGCACTCACTCACCAGACACCTTTCTAGGAACTCTGCACACTAACTCAAGTAGTCCTTAGAGCATTGCGAAGAATGAAGAAATTGAATCTAATGGGAGAAAGTAACGTCCTTGAAGCCGTGCAGCTGGTAGGCACAGAGCTGGGGCTCCAGCCCCCCACCCATTGCCATCGGTTCCCCAGCAAGAGAACTTCTCCATACAGATCCCGCTGCTGCCTGTGCGTGAGCAGAATATTTCCTATGAGCACCTGGAGGAGGGAGCACTGACAACGGACTGACTGACATGTCCTATTGTCCAGATGGGGTGAGGACACACCTCCCTTGGCTGGGTCATGGTCAGGAGGAGGCCGACACAGGAGCCGGAGCTCGTGGCCAGGCACGACTCTTCTGCCTCCAAAGAGGCTTTTGAACGCTCTGCCTCCTCCTGCCCCTTCCCAGCAGAGGCCTGAAATACAGTTCCAATTAGCGTGAAGAATATTCATGGGCTGCTCCTGTGGCCCGAGCATGTCTTAGCAGTCTTGAATAAGTTGGATTAATAAACTATCTTTCATTTGCCATCCTTTGGCATAAATTTTGCATTAGGCTGAATTCAGTTAGGTTCAAGCTGACATCATTCCCCCTAAGACAACGCTTTCTTCTCGTGGGCATGCGTGTGTTTACAGGAGGATGTTCCCGATGGTCCAGGAGCTCCTGGCGCATCTTGAGAGCATTTTTATGAACACTCAGGCCTGTGGTGCCTGGGAGTTAAATCTGAAGATGAGACCGCTCTTGGATTTATGCTCTTAATAAAGTGGGCTTCTTTTTCTTCACATTAAGGACAATGACCCGACTATCAGCTGAGTGTGTGGCTGGTTCAGCACTGTGGAAGGCTGTCCATCTAGAGGACAGGGTCAGCAGGAGAATGAAGGATCAAAGGTGGCCTTGTGAATGGGGGAGAAACCACAGACACAGTGCTCTCAGGGCCGTGGGCCCCATGGGGTTTCAGTGGCCTCCACATGAGCCTATGTTTGGCCCCACGAGTCTTAAGGAGGCCCTTGCAAGGCTTATTGTGCAGGGAATCTGACTCCTGAGCTCAGAGCACGGGGCTGCCCACCTAGGGTCCCCGAATCTATCGTGGAACATCTGGGAAGGGAAAGCCCTTCAGTCCACTGACATGCAGGTCTTGATGACCGTTCCCTCAACAGGGACAACTCTGACCACATGGGTTTTATGTCGAGGTGGCAACCCCCTGGGAAGAGTGAGCACGGTGAACGCAAGAGCGCCAGAGCAGATGCAGACCTGGATGCGACCAGGATGCTGCACTCTAACATACTCCAGGTGAGGCCACTGTGGCTGGTCCATGGACCACGTTTTGAGTGACATAAGCCAGCTGGGAAGCCATGAAAGATGAAGTGATCAGCTACTCCTGTGGGTGACAGGGACCCAGGCACAAGGCAAGGCACTGCTAGGGTGCCCAAGGCACCCCACGCACTATGCCCCCCTGCTCTGAGGAGAGCGTCCACTTCTGATCAAGCAGTGAAGCTGAGAAGAAGGAGCGCAGAGAAGGTGTCAAGAGGCTCCCATTCTCGCCCTGATTCCTCCGGTAGTCAGCTCTGCGACTCCGGGTGAATCTCCCTGTGCAATGTCCCAGCTGCCGCAACAGGCTACATAACATCCAAGGGAAAAAGAGATCTGAGAGTGTTCTCAGAAATAGAACACATATGCACGGTCAAAGAACCAGGACCAAAAGCTCAGAGGTTTAAGGCAACAAGCTGCCCCCAGCATCCTCCCTGGTCCCTGTTCTCGTTAGCAGCTGCACGGGGCCCTCAGGGCGTCGGGCACCATTAGCGATCCAGAGATGTCTCATGTGCTTGTCTTAGAGTTGCACTGTGTACACAGCCCGTGACCCCCACAATGTGGTTATCCCCGAGGCAAGAGGCTTTCAAAAGGGATGCCAGGTTGCCTCTTGGGCCCTCAAATCCTAACTGCTGTGTTGACTGCTCTTTTAATCCTTCAGTCCCTAAGGAGGTTATGGGGAAAGTGTGTCCTTTTCAAATTGTGGGCAGTGAGGCAAATATTAATTAGTATGATCTCCATTGCTAGATAAGGAAACAGAAGAATGAGGAATAAAGTTGAGGAGGGAGTCTGGATGAAAGGGCCCTGGGGAATATCGTCCTGCCGTGGATTGAGGAACACTTGGGTGTACCCAGAAATACCTACCCGCAGAGCAGCCCCAGGGTCTCATGGTTTCTACATACTTGCCCCCTGCACCATCACCCCATCGTCAGCAAACACACACTGAGACCCTGTTCTGGACCTAGTGCCAAGCTGACTACTCCTTGGAGGGTGGGGGGCTGTTGGCTAGCAGAGATGGTGGTGAATCAAAGAAAAATAAAAACGCGTTCCTTTTCTCCAGAAACGTAAAACTAAATGTAGAGATAAGTTAAACTAAAAACAAAACCACAATAAGGGGCAGACTATGCCAAATGCCAAGCAAGATTTCATGCTAAGTGCTCAGAAGCCCCGTGCAGGAGAGATTCCAGGCTCAGACGTGGGAGGGTGTTTCTGACCCGTGGTAGCAGTCGAGGTGAAGAAGGAAAACAGTAACCACAGCAGTTGTAGCGGCTGTGAGCTCAGCTGCTGTCCTGTGGCAGCTACAGTTTGGTGACAGCCCGGAACCTTCAATACACAGTGTGGAGTGTGTTCAGCCCTCTGGACAAAGCCGGCAGGAGGAGTCAGGCAATACTGCCCCCTAGAGGTCAACTGAGACCTGTCACCATGTGTTGGAGACAAAGCCAAGATGCCCTGACGTGCCAGAGTTCTGGCACCCTGCGGGAAAGATGTGAGCCTGTCTCACACTTGGGCTTCAGACATGTACAGATCTTCTGCTGGGCTGGGCATACCCCTAGGCGAGGCCTGACCTCAGGGCCAAGGGATAAATTAGCCCAGGTGCACCGGACGTCTGGCTGAGAGCAGGGCCAGGAAGCTGGTGCGGGCAGGCCAGGAACAGAGAGGCTGCCGGACCATCACTGTCCCCACCTACACCCTCGGTGACTGACAGACTGGAGAAGAGGACTGGGTTCCGAGGAAAGGACCCCGCCACTAGGGGCACACGCGCATGTGCGCGCACACACACACATACACACTCACACTTATGCTGCTGGGGACTCTGGGAAAGAGACGGCCGTGAGAAACACAAGCTATTTCTCCACCTGCCAGCGAGCACGCTGCAGCAGGAAGGAGGCTGGACGGCAGCCCAGGGTGGTGCCCCGCGGTCCTCTCGCAGAGGACAGGTGAACTGCCCCGGGCGACTCTGACTGCTGAAACCCGGGACACGCCTGCCACAAGCGTGTGCACTCACTTATCCTGAAGTGAGGAGGGTACTGTTACCTTCATTCTTACAAATGAGAAAACTTGATGATCAGAAAGACCGTCAGTTTCCCAGGGCCACTGATTTAATTCCTGGCAAAGCCAAAGCCCACGCTGTCAGGGGCTCCAGCTCTTCCCTTGCAGGGTGGACCGAGCAGTGTCAAGACCAGCATTCAGGAGTGAACACTAATAGAGAAAATAAATTACACTGTTAGAATCCTAGTGAGAAAAATAAAGTATAGCTTAAACATGCCTGGGGTTTGAATGTGTAGCAACTCAAGTCAAATTTCCTTCAAGCGGAGCAGCTCAGGGCATCCTGAAAACTGCAAACTCAAGGCGTTCGGGGAAGTTCTCATGCAAAACAGCTCCCCACTTGCTGCCTTTTCTGTACTTATTTCTGTTACTTGCTGCCTCCGCTGTGCTGGAAGTTAAACGGCTGTAGGAGAAGTAGATGAATTCTTATCCCAGAGCGAAGAAGAGGAGAAGGCTCCCCTGACAGCCAAATACAAAGTGATCTCCCGTTTTCCTAATGAGAATACGGTATTAAAAAAAGTTTGGGGGTAACTTGAATATGCAAACTTTCTAGGGATGTGGAAGGAAGAGTCAAATGTCCACTTATAAGTATTTCATTTATTCATTTAAGTGCTAAATGTTTTCAGTGGCATAACTTGGATTTTTCACATTGTTTATTATTACAAAATAAGTCTGAAACTGGACGCATAGCTCCTTCATGGCCCCACGCCCATCTGCCCATCACAGCTTCCTTTACAGCCACTCATGCTTAGAGTTGATGGTGTCTTTCTTAGCTCCTGACTTTCCGACTGAAAGAAGTCCAAGGGATAAGTGCAAACAGTGCAAAACCTAAGAGAGATTCATGGAATTTGCCAAACAATTCTTCTCAGTTTTGTTTTTCTTAATTTTACAAAATCAGGAATTTTGGAAAAAATCATGCATCAACATGACATATTGTTAGAGAGGCCACTCCAGAGTGATATCTCCACAATTTTTGGGAAAATTTAATATTTCAACAGTCTTGTTTCTTGAGAATTGTTTTTATTTTTAATTCTCTCATTACTTGAAAATAATAAATAATGAAATCTTAGAATTTCTGATCTCTAATCACTGTGAAAAAGAGTTTTTTTTTTCAAGTACCGCACTTTTGGTGGAAAAACAGACCTGTCTAACTACTTTTTGGGCTGGAGAAGTTTGTGTGCCCTAATGTACTGTTAACTAAACCAAACTCAAGTAAACTAAGTTCTAGTAAGAAAGCTACAGAAAGTGGTGCATCACGCCATGGAATACTACTCAGCAATAAACAAGGAACAAACTATTGATACACACAATATGAATCTCTGGAGAATCATGCTGAGTTTAAAAAGTCAGTTCCAAAAGGTTACATACTGTATGATTCCATTTACATGACATTTTTCAAGTGACATAATCATGGAAATGGAGAACAGATTTGTGGTTCTCAGGGATTGAGGATCAGAAGGGGGAGGGAAGGAAGCAGATGTGACTGTAAAAACACCCCAACAGGGGCCCTTGTGGTGATGGAGATGTTCTGTTTCTCAACTCCATCAATGTCAATATCCTGGCTGTGATGTTGTACTCGAGTTTTGCACGATGTTACCAATGGGGGGATGAGAGTAAAGGGCACACAAGATCTCTCTGTACTATGTCTTATAACTGCATGTGAATCTACAACTATCTCAAAATTAAAACTTAAATTAAAAAAAAGCTAGAGAGATCTTTTGGATGTTTATAACGTTTGGAAAAGTGGAGGCAATGAACAGTCTTTAAGAGTTTACTTAAACCACTTCATGGTTCAAAGTTAAGAAATAAGAACACATCCTCTAATATTCTGAATATTCTTAGTATAAAAGAATTCCTTGTATGGATGGGGGAAATTGCACATCAGCTTCATCGGCCAGGCCCTGTGGTGGATAAATCTCTATTGGACTTTATCTCACTTACCCTCACACTGACTTTCAGAAACTCAGATTATCATCTACATTTTATAGAGCAAATTGCTGTCAAAGAAGTGAAGCAGTGTTCCCTGGGTCACACAGATAGGAACTGGCAGGTTTGGGATTTGAATTCAGGTTTGTGTGGATTGATGTATTTTTTATCACCAGATCTGCTAGCCATTTAAGAAACAGTCATGAATCCCAGGAGTAGAAAACCTTTCAACTGTAAGCCACTGACCTACAATAGCAAGAACAGGAAAAAATAGATAAAATCAAAGGCTACTATCAAGTAAAAAGCAAGCTGTTTTTTGTCTTTTTTTTTTTTTGGTGAGGAAGATTAGCCCTGAGCTAAATTCTGTTGCCAATCCTCCTCTTTTTGCTGAGGAAGATTGGCCCTGGGCTAACATCCATGCCCATCTTCCTCTACTTTATATGGGACACCGCCACAGCATGGTTTCATAAGCGGTGCATGGGTCCACACCAGAATCCCAACGCGCAAACCCTGGGCCCGAAGCAGAGCATGCAAACTTAAGCACTACGCCACCCTGCCGGCCCCTTACGTAATTTTTTAAACATACAAATATACATGACTACTAAATGCAATATGTAATCCTGGATTGGCTCCTGAACTGTGAAAAACTTTTCCTTCTCATACGAAAGACCCTAGTGGAACAATTAATGAAATGTGAATAAAGTTCATTGATTAAACAATAGTATATAGTATTGATGTTAATTTCTTGCTTTTGATAATTGTACTGTGGTTATGCGAGAGAACATCCTTGTTTTTAGGAAATACTGAGTGAAGTATTTAGAGGTGAAGAGACATCACATCTGTAACTTATTCTTAAAAGTATTAGAAAACACATTACATATCCGTATCATGATGAGGGTTAAAATTTGGAAACTATAAGTGAAGGGTATATGGCAATTCTTTGGACTATTCTTACAACTTTTTCTAACTTTGAAATTATTTCAAAATATTTTTGACTTTAAAAGTACTCTAAGGGGCCGGCCCCGTGGCTTAGCGGTTAAGTGTGCACGCTCCGCTACTGGTGGCCCAGGTTCGGATCCCGGGCGCGCACCTACGCACCACTTCTTCGGCCATGCTGAGGCCGCGTCCCACATACAGCAACTAGAAGGATGTGCAACTATGACGGTGCACACCACTTCTCCGGCCATGCTGAGGCCGTGTCCCACATACAGCAACTAGAAGGATGTGCAACTATGACATACAACTATCTACTGGGGCGTTGGGGGGAAAAAAAAAGGAGGAGGATTGGCAATAGATGTTAGTTCAGAGCCGGTCTTCCTCAGCAAAAAGAGGAGGATTAGCCCGGATGTTAGCTCAGGGCTGATCTTCCTCACAAAAAAAAATAAAAAAATAAAAGTACTCTAGGAAATATGCAGAACAGCTATCCAGGTAAAGCCCCAGTGATGAACATATTCTTGCAAAGCTCTGCAAAAATATTGGCCAGGTCTTTTTTTCATTCTTTTCTCTCTTTCTCTTCTCTCCACCAAAACTAAAAATAAAGAATGATTTGGCCCGGCTGGCTAGGCAGGAATTCCTGAAAAGCAAACAACTCAAATTCTACAATGAGACAAGCCCTCCACAGATGTAGCCTGCTCCCTGTGGGGCACCAGTTAGGGCCCACGCAGCTGAGAGACGGGAGTCGGAGTCGGCGGTTTCCCTCCAGAGAGGCGTCAGCTGTCAGGCACCTCCGTATCCCAGCGGGTGTAAGAGCCGCCCCCACCTGGTCCAGAATCCAAGAAGTCCGGGCAGCACATGGTGAATACTGAGCGCCCAGCACCCTGCAATGAGGAAGTACAGTACCAGGGAGAGGAAGATCAGGGAGCTGGGCTTTTGATAAAGCAGGAGACATATCAAGGGCTAACAGAGCCACATTCTGGAAACACATTTTATACAGAGAGCGCGGGATACCCGCATTCGCAAGAGAGCAATCATAAATGTCTAGACGTATAGTGACTCGGAGAACCGGGTGTCTAGGCTTATGTAACGTTTTCCATCATCACATTCCTAGAACACCCACAATTCAAGCAACCCCAGCTCGTCCCAGGCTGAGCTCCTGCGGTGATATCTTGCACGAAAGCAAATGCAGCCTGCAGGGCACCCTCAGGCTCCCAGCATGCCTCGGATCCTTGCTCCCGAGCTGCCTGCATTAGAGAACGTGGTAGTTTGTAACTGTTAAAAAGAGCGATGTCCCCCTTCTCCCGTGCCTTACTGCCTTGCACACTATGATAATGTTTCCTTGATTCTCTATCTCTTTGACACCTGCATATCAACAGTCCCTGCTGCACAGAGCTGACTTTTCTGAAAACTCAAAAATTGCTTCATACACACACACACACACACACACACACTCACACCCCAGAGGACAAGGCCAATTCTCCCCATAAATTTCTAAACTGTTTCCATAGAGACAGGCTCTGTGTACCCCAAGTGTGGATCAGCAGTGCCACCTAGTGGGGATTGGTTGGTTATCCTGCATGCCCCAAACCCCAATGTTGGATGAGAGGGGATAATTTTTTTTTTTTTTTTTTTTTTTTTTTTTAGCTTTCTGGTGTTCTCCTTCAGTATATCTAGGCATCTGTCCACCAATATCTACTTGAACCAAGTTTTTTGAGGCCACTGGCTTCCCACATGCAGAAACAGAGTCCAACGTCACCTTTGGCACTGGCGTTCCGTCTCGTTTTCCAGATGCTCTGCTATCCCGTACCTAGCTCTGAAAAAGTCAGGGACTGCTGCGGAGGTCCCTTGGACATCACACACAATGACTAAAATAAACCAACGCCTGACATGTAGCAGAATAAGACTCGTCGGGGATTAGAAATAAATGACGTCCTCGTTTATCGTTTTATTCATTTGTTCAGCCAGCGTGGATTCTTCTCCACAAACTTGGATGTGCAAGAAGTAAGTTTTCTTTGTTTTCTACAAACGAAGTTACCCATTCCATCAGGGAGCAGAAAGTTGATATCAGAAAATTCTGGGTCTCCTCCCCTCACTTTATCCAAGTTCCAAAGGACTCGTGTGGCGTTGAGTGTGGGGCAGGGTGAGTCCTCAGGGCACTTATCCGTCCACACTCCCATCTGCCTCCTCAACAGGGGCCATGACCCCGGGCAGAGTGGCGACATCCGCCTGGCCCCGCCGTGGAGCGTCTCATGGTCAAAGCCAGCTCTACTGTTCTGCCCTGGGGTCCTCTTCCCAGGCGTGACTGCCAGCTGGTGCAGTAGAAGAGGGAACCCCTCAGGGGATGTCTGCAAATAATAATGTCAGCCAATATTCATCACACTTATGGACATGACCTATTTGAGGGCTGCGGCATATAAAGATGAAAACAGACTCCTTTTCTTAGGCTCACGGACTCCTGGGGAGACAGACTCATCCACAAAATACAGGAGTGCTCCAGGCAATTGCTGCAGGGGAGACGCAGGTCCCCCATCCCTTCATCAAAATGCTTGGGCCAGGTGGGTTTTGGAATTCCAAAGTGGTTGGATTTGAGAAGGCGACCGGTCTATATATTACATATTCCCTAATATCTCCGTCAGGGTCTGCGAAGTCATCCGTAATCACTCCCATCCATATTTCTGCAGCAAAACTCAGGTGGAGGAAAGAGAAACAGATAAAGACGGTCAACAACCTCACGCCTGAACCGGATTTGCCACCAAATGAGGCTTAGGAAAATTTTTTGTTTTTCATCATTTTTGTTTGAGATGAGACCTGGAAATGAAAGCTGGCCAGGTGGTGGGTGGTGGCCTGGCAGACGGAGGGCCACCGCGCACAGGGACCCAGGTGAGGGCCAGCCGAGCATGTTAGCACAGGCTCAACAAGTTCAAGGTGCTGGAAACACTAGGTTCTCCACTCTTTTCAATACTCCCTGCTCTGCCTCAAAACTCCCCTTTGCAGGCAGCCTTCCCTGGTGGCCCACCCTCCCCTGTACACATCGCATTGTCATTCCAAAAACGTTCTGTGTTTCCTGTTGGGTCACTACAGAGCTGAAATTCCTTAAGTACAAACAGTAGCTTCTCTCTTTGGTACCATCTAACACCTATTCAAGGTTTTCCGTCATGGCCATCCCCTCCCCTACAACAACAACCATGTCTGCAACCAGCAGTAATAACAGCGACGCATTCTGAAAGCAGTTATTTTGGGTGGTTAAGGGATAGTATTAGTCCTGGACATGACAAGGAAGGGAGAGGGGACGGAATCTCTCAGGGGTTGTGTGTGCTCGTCTTTTCTCTCCTTATCCTCAACTCATGGAACCAAAAGTTGTCTCCGACTCTGGCCAGGAGACAGATTTTTTTCTGTACATTAATTCTCAAGTCAGTGAAACTTCTAAAGCAGTGGTGTACATATTCAGGCGGTAAACACGGAGAGCCAAATGGAGTGGTCTTCACAGTTATTTTCAGTTCTCTGTCAAAATATTTAGCAATACATAAATCTTTTAAAACACATTAATTTGGCAGTGCACGCAAGCATTTCTATGAATATTAATCACCCCACAATCGCTAAATGTGGCTTCCATTTCAGCATTTCTTCAGCACTTATCAAGGAAGACTGGACCCAAAACCCAGAATATAAGACCCAGAAGGGCCTTGCCTGGACCTAGGGACAAGCCCGCCTCTGCCCAGGCTGGCAGGCCACCCCTGCTCCTGCCTCCCCAGCCCACCCAGAAATTTACAGGCAAAGCCACCCCCCGTGCTGTAAATAGATGCTGAGGCAATTCAGAGAGCCAGGAGGAGGGCTAGCAGAGTGGGGATATTTCTGGAATATGTCTTTTCCCTGGGGCTGGATAAATCAGCCTGAACTCCTCGGAACTCTATTTCCTGCAAACTGTGGGAATGTAAAAACCATATTACTGGTTCAGCGTTGTTCAGCGTGGGTTTTCTCTCAGTTTTTGAAGACACGCACAGCATAAACCAAATATATTTTTAATACACTGGAAACGTGCAGTGGATTTTACTGAAAGTGATTAGACCCAAGAAAAGAAACTGAGATAACACGGAGGAAGTAGGTCGATCTGGGACACTTCCCTCCCCCAACCTCGACGGGGAGGACTCTGATGGCCTCTACTCACGTTCAGAGGGACTAAGCTGTGACTTACAGAGAGCTCCAAGGGCTGCCACCTGGAGCTAATGCAAAGCTTTTGAGGAAGAAGGCTCAAGCTATGTGAATTCAGCAAGACCACTTGAAGGACTGACTTCATGCTCAGGCTTGTGCATGAAACAATGAACACAATTCTGGCTTAGCCGTCATGACAGGATGGATAGTTTGGGCTGGCAGAATAACAGCCCCCCCACCTTGGGCCAGCCCCGTGGCTTAGCGGTTAAGTGCACGTGCTCCACTGCTGGTGGCCCGGGTTCGGATCCCGGCGCGCACCGACTCACCGCTTCTCCGGCCATGCTGAGGCCATGTCCCACATACAGCAACTAGAAGGATGTGCAGCTATGACAAACAACTATCTACTGGGGCTTTGGGGGAAAATAAATAAATAAAAATAAACACTCTCCCTTTCTCTTTAAAAAAAAAAAAAAAGAATAACAGCCCCCAAAGATGTTCACACAGTGATCCCCAGATCCTGTGACTGTGTTGTCTTACACGGCAAAAGAAACTTGGCAACGTGATTAAGCTAAGCGTCCTGAGATGGAGAGATTATCTGGGATTATCGGGGGGCCCAATGTCATCACAAAGACCCTTATAAAAGGGGGCGGGGGGTCAGGGTCAGCAGTAGGAGATGTGATGATGGAAGAAAGAGGTCAGAGGAATGCAAGGAAGGGGCCATGAGCCAAGGAAGGCAGGCAGCTTCTAGAGCTGGAAAAGGCAAGGAGACAGATTCTCCCCTGCAGACTCCAGAAGGAACGTGGCCCTGCTGACGCCTTGATGTTAGACTTCCGAGCTCCAGACTGTGAGAGAATAAATTTGGGTTGCTTTAGGGCACTAAGTTTGTGGTAATTTGTTGCAGCAGCAACAAGTATTGGTGGGAAACCAATCCGTAAGCCCGATCACCCACTGAGCAGTCTCCCCACCACCGGCACTGTTGTGACAGAAGCACCCGTGGGCCACTCGGGGAGTAGAAACAAGGCGAAGGTCAATTCTCTGGAAAGGCCGCGGAAGGCCTCACAGAGGAGGCAAGTGAACCATTTTCAAAGGCTGAGACCTTTGGAAGCAGGGGGAGTTTAGGAAGCATTCCAGGCAGTAGGCAAGGCCTGAGCAAAGGGTCAGAGGAGGGACGTGCACAGCATGTTCATGCAATTGAAAGAACGTGGCGTGGCCAGACCGAGGGCGCTGACAGAAGATCTGAAAAGATGAACTGCAGCCCAACGCTGAAGCAGGGACTACTACACGAACCAGGCAGTGGAAGGGAATGTAAACCTACCATTTTCTCAGGAATTTGACTAAACCTCAAAGGGCAGTGTGATAGGCATCACTGACACAGGGCAGAGACCAGGGTGAGGCGAGTGAAGCACTGGCTCAGGGGGCAAAATTGAAGGGAGGGAGCAAAAAAACTCAGTAATCAAGATAAGCAAGTAATCAAGATAGTGTAATATTCAAAAATTCAAAATTAAAGCCAAAAAGTGATGAACAAAATATCAAAGTTTTAAATAAAGACAGGGTCAGTTACAGCGCCTTGATGAGCCACGCAGGAGCCTGAGGCAAGTGGAAAAATAAGCCATTCTGATCCCGCCTTTAAATGTTTGATATTTTGTTCATCATGGACTTTTTGCATTAGTTTTGATTTTTAATACTGCATTAAAATATAACATCATTTTTTTATTGAGGCAACATTGGTTTACAACGTTATATGAATTTCAGGTATACATTGCTATATTTCGACTTCCGTGTAGACTACATCATGTTACCCAAAGAACACGAAAACCTTAATTCAAAAAGATATTTGCACCCCATGTTCATTGCAGCAAAATATTACTTACCTCAATTACTGAGGTTTTTGGTGCCCCCTTAACTTTTGCACCCATGCCAGTGCCTGATCTGCCTCGCCTAGTCGCGCCCTGCCCCAACCTTCTGGAGAGGGCACATGCCAGTATCACCCTCCACAGCCTATGTGAGAGATGCCAGAGATTCAAAGGGGATTTCCTTAAGGTGGGAGGGGATTTTTTTAAAGAAACGTGAAGAAATAGAGGGGAGAGTTTGACGTGTGTTCCCTAGTGTTTGAGGGTACAGAGACTAAAGCCTCCTGCTCTCCTGGTTATTGCAGCCCACCAAGGAAAGGCTGAGGGAGAGGGCAGCAGAAGGGCCCATTCCCCCTCCACCCCTTGGGAAACAGGGTACATGGGTTCCCCAGGCCAGGTGTAGGATGGAGACATGAGCTGGGTCACAGCGTTGCCCAGATGAACTGCTGCTGCAGAGAGGGGAACCCAGCAGAGGAGGCTGTGGGGATGTACCACTAGGGGGCAGGAGCTGGGGGAGAGTCCGCAGAGGTTCAGAGGGTGAATCGCCTACATCAGGAAACAGTGCGGTCCAGGGTCCCCATGGGGTGTCTCAGAGGAACCTAATACCATGCCCTAGAGAAGCCACGTGACTCGCAGACGACGTTCAACAGCCAAGGGAGAAGCAGGAACAAAAGCTCCAGCCAAGCCAAAGGCCTTTGACCAGAGTCCTGCTCAGCCCTCCCCCAGGGTCCACCCTGGAAAAGCCAGCTGTGAGGCAGAGGGCGTGACACAGAACAAGGGGAAGGAAAGAACAGGCATGTGCTCACTTCCCGTGGTGGCTGATGAAGGCTGAGGTAGGAGGGGAAGGAAAAAAAATTGCCTGGGAAATTGATGTCTTGTTTCAGATTGGAATGGATCTTTTAATAACTGGAAATGAGGTTAATTAAGCCCCAAAGTGGCTAAAAAAGAATAGGCTTTGCTCAAGATCAGTCAGAGTATAATTGAAGGTAGTGATGAGGAAAGTGTAAACCAGTCTCCTAATTGCTTCCTACAGAGTTCAACCCATTTAGTAAAACAGTTATGCTGGTTATTCTCCATATATTCTGCCCCCTAATCCAGTCTCTGTCCTTCCTTGCCCTGCTCAGGGATCCTGGAGATTGACCCCTGCAGACTGCAGCATACAGGCTTCCAAGACAGCCACTGTGATAGTTAATTTTACCTGTCAACTTGATTGGGCCAAGAGGTGTCCAGATATTTGGTCAAACATTATTCTGGGTGTGTCTGTAAGGGTGGTTTTGATTAAATTAACATTTAAACTGATAGACTGAGTAAAGCAGATTGCCCTCCCCAATATGGTGGGTCTCATCCAATCAGTTGAAAGCCTGAATAGAACAAAAAGGCTGAGTAGGAGGAAACTTCTCTGGCCTGACTGCTTGAGCTGGGATATCAGTCTTCTCCTGCACTCAGACTGGAACTTACACCATCAGCTTTCCTGGGTCTCCAGCTTGCCAACTACAGATCTTGGGACTTCCTAGCCTCCATAGTTGTGTGAACCAATTCCTTATAACAAACAAATATATATTCTGTTTCTCTGGAGAACCCTGACTAATACAGCTGCCTTCCCGTTGGGCTCTGCCAAAGGCAGCCAAGACCTGCCTCTGCCCCACTCCTCTGGCAGCATCCCTGTCCCTCCATGACCATAACCCCTCCCATAACTCTAGGTCTCAGAGGCTCTAGTGACAAGATTTCCTCCCCTGGTGTCTTCAACCCTAGGGCAGTGATGGCTTTCATTATTGCTAGCTCTGGGTGTTTCAACATCTTTTGTTTGTTCCATTAAACCCAGTCCACAAAACCCTCTATGATCAGACCGTTTGTTAAAAGTCTCCTCATTAAACCATCTGAATGAATTCCATTTCGCATCTAGATCCTGACTGGTGCATCCAGGAGGAGGGATGCCTCTTCCACTTTGACTGGAGAGCAAGAGGAATGAATGAGTGGGGATGCAGGTGTCTTGGGTGGGGATGAAGTGGGCAGGAAGTAAGGGGAGGTCACATTGTTGGCCTGCATTTTCTTTATGAAGAAAGATGGAAAATCAAATGTTAAAATGGAATCCAGGCAATGAAGTTTTGTAGCAGGTAGTAAAAGGAATGGAGGAACCACCATTAAGACTGGAAGCCATGAATTTTTAGAGGCACCACTCTGTAACTTTGGATAATTCTCTTCGTCAGCTTTGAGCAGCTGAGTCAGATCTCATCCATCTTCAGTGCTTTGCACTGTTCCACTTAAGAAACCATAACTACAGATAACAATCAAAATAGATGTTCAGGGCAGCCTCAGTTCATGGACTGAACAGGGTGTGTTGTATTTGCAACAAAGGGATTAACAGCACTGGGCACATAGATGAAGATCAAATGCACAAATATTGCAAAGTAAGGGGCCTACAGACTCATGTCTTATCTTGGAACATTTCATGGCTTGAAGTGCCAGATGGGAGTTAATGACTCATAATTCATCAAAGGCCGGATCAACTTTGTGTAATCGGCAAACTTACATTCTCCCACTTTACCACTTTGAGACAGCATGGTGTGGAGGAAAAGGCAAGGAGTCTGGACAACTTGATGACCTACTAGGTGAGTTTTGGCAAATCACCTAAATTTACTGAGTCTCCATTTTCTCATCGGTAAAACAAGGATAATGCCACCTTATCCCCCTGAGTTAAAGCACCTGGCCCTGACCTGAGCCCAACAAAGGGGAGCTATTTTTGAAGTCTGAGTTAACATCGCAATAGTGGTAGGGTCCACACAATTCTGAAGGGTCTGGATGGAAAAGGAATAATGAAGGTAAGCCTTATCATTCTTTGGCCCCCACAATATCAATTTGTGCACATTTGGAAATATTCCATAGATCATATTATAGCTACTGCAAATGACTTTGAATAAGACTCAGAGAGGTCATGGAAGAGACAAGTACCCAGGAAGACACCAATGCCCTGGAATGATAAAGGATCATCACAAGTCATCTAAGGAGTCACTTTACAGGGAAAGCATCTTTAAGAGATCCAAGACTGAACAGCTGAGCTGACATTCTGAGATTATCTTGCACCCACCACAGGGAAATGCCAAAGCTTTTTGCAAAAAAAATTAGACACCCAGGCTCTCCTTTTGTTTCCCACCTTTTTAAACTCTCCAATACAGACACCCTGATCTCCATGTAGGAGATTATCTTTGGACTTCTTTTCCATGCTATCTCTTTCCCACATTATCCATGCTATCTCTTTCCCACGTTATCACAATAACTGAGGAGTCTGCATTTGGTGAGGGTAGGAGGGACATCAGTGGGGAAAGGGAAACTTGGAGCAAAAATAAGATAGAATATGATGCTCAAGTGTTGGAATAAAATTTTTCTTTACAGTTACTCCAAGGAGCTGGTCCTGTGCATTTCCAGGAACCTTAATGATTAGTTTCCACGGCATTAATCACAATGAGCAGTTTTATTATTAAAACAGCCAAAGCATTTTCCATGCTCACTCTGACGGTGACATTAAAGCACAGAAAGATAAGCAATGGGATTGGGGCAGAAAAGTAGCATCTAGGAGAAATAGAGGCAGTTATCAACTGTACTATCCTGCACAGGCTTTCCATGGCTAGAAAGAGTTATAAGATATCAGGTCTACGTACAGAGAAATATGGAATGTCACATTTTATAACCCAACATGCTCTTTTAATAAAACTTCTATTATTTAATATTGTGTCTCAATATGGTTGGTTCCATTATGAATAGTTAATATTCTTCACAGGTGCTGAAAAACCAGAAAAGTCTGAAGCTGGAAATTAGAGGGTCAGGCCAGTTCATCTTCCTTTGCTCCCAAATCAGTGACATGTAAATCATCAGAAATATTCTCCGGGACTAAGATAGGCAGACTGGACAACACGAGGGATTTATTTCAAACTCAGCTTCTATGAATCCAGATGTCCACTCATCTCTTATGCAAAATGCTGTCCCAATCAAATCCTGACTTGTAAATGTCCATTTCCGGTGATACATCCCTCCCACATCTGCTTTGGGGTCATGACCCAGCGAGGTGTTTGAATATCAGCCCAGCAACCTGCACTGCTGAGTTTTTTTTTTCCCCTAGTCTTTTGAATTATATTGAGACTTATTTTATGACCCAGGATATGGTCTAGGTTAGTAGCTATTCCAGGTGCATTGAAAAGAATGTGTATTCTGCTGTTGCTGAGTGTAGCGTCTTATAAATACCAATTAGGTCAAGGAGATGAATAGTGTTCAAACCTTCTATATCATTACTGATATTTCTGTCTATTTGTTCTATCAATTACTGAGAAAAGAGTGTTAAAAATCTTCAACCAGGGGCCGGCCCGGTGGCGCAAGCGGTTGGGTGCGCGCGCTCCGCTGCGGCGGCCCGGGGTTCGCTGGTTCGGATCCCGGGCGCGCACCGACGCACTGCTTGGCAAGCCATGCTGTGGCGGCGTCCCATATAAAGTGGAGGAAGATGGGCACAGATGTTAGCCCAGGGCCGTCTTCCTCAGCAAAAAAAGGAGGAGGATTGGCGGATGTTAGCACAGGGCTGATCTCCTCACAAAAAAAAAAAAAAAAAAAAAATCTTCAACCATGGGGGACCGGCCTGGTGGTGCAAGCGGTTAAGTGCGCGCACTCCTCTGCGGTGGCCCGGGGTTCGCCGGTTCAGATCCCGGGCGTGTACCGATGCACCACTTGTCAGGCCATGCTGTGGTAGGCATCCCATATAAAGTGGAGGAAGATGGGCATGGATATTAGCCCAGGGCCAGTCTTCCTCAGCAAAAAGAGGAGGATTGGCAGATGTTAGCTCAGGGCCGATCTTCCTCACATACAAAAAAAATCAACTATGATTGCAGACTTGCCTGGTACTCCCTTTAATTTTCTCAGTCTGGGGCCGGCCCCGTGGCTTAGTGGTTAAGTGCACGCGCTCCGCTACTGGCGGCCCAGGTTCAGATCCCCGGCACACACCGACGCACCACTTCTCTAGCCATGCTGAGGCCACGTCCCACATACAGCAACTAGAAGGATGTGCAACTATGACATACAACTATCTAGTGGGGCTTTCAGGGAAAAAAAGGAGGAGGATTGGCAATAGATGTTAGCTCAGAGCCAGTCTTCCTCAGCAAAAAGAGGAGGATTAGCATGGATGTTAGCTCAGGGCTGATCTTCCTCCCAAAAAATTTTTTTTAAAAATTTCTCAGTTTGTGCTTCACGCATTTGGAAGTTCTGTCATTAGGCACACACACATATAGAATGGATATGTTTTCCTGACGAATTGGTCTTTTTATCATTATAAAATGATCCTTGTTATCTTTTGTAATACTCCTTGCCTTGAAGTCTATTTTGTCTAACATTATTATAGCCACTCCAGCTTTCTTATACTTCCTGTTTTCCTAGTATATCTTTTTCCATTCTTTTCAACCAATCTGCGTCTTTATATTAAAAGTGTGTCTCTTGTAGAAAGCATAAAGATGAGTATTGCTTTTTCATCCAGACTGACAATCTCTGCCTTTTAATTGGCCTATTTTGTCCATTTACACTTAACACAAATATTGATATGTTGGGTTTAGGTCTACCATTTTATTTGTTTAATATTTGTCCCATTTCTCTTTTTTTTTTTTTTAATAATTTTATTTATTTATTTTTTTCCCCCAAAGCCCCAGTAGATAGTTGTATGCTATAGCTGCACATCCTTCTAGTTGCTGTATGTGGGACCCGGCCTCAGCATGGCCAGAGAAGTGGTGCATCAGTGCGTGCCCAGGATCCGAACCCGGGCCGCCAGCAGCGGAGCGTGCGCACTTAACTGCTAAGGCACGGGGCCAGCCCCCATTTCTCTTTTTTTTGGTTAGGAAAATCAGCCCTGAGCTAACATCCAATGCCAATCCTCATCTTTTTTGCTGAGGAAGATTGGCCCTAGGCTAACATCTGTGCCCATCTTCCTCTACTTTACATGGGACACCGCCACAGCATGGCTTGACAAGCAGTGCATCCATGCACACCCGGGATCTGAACCGGGGAACCCCGGGCCACCAAAGCGGAGTGTGCGCACTTACTGCTGTACCACTGGGCTGGCCTCTGTCCCATCTCTTTTCTGATCCTCTGTTCCTCCTTTCCTGCTGTCTTCTGTGGTAATCAATTATTTTTCCAGTATTCCATTTTAATTCCTCTATTGGCTCTTGAGCCACACATTTATATTTTTAGTGTTTCACATGAAATGTAAAAAACTTACGATATTGTAGTTCCATTAACCAGCCTCAGTTCTTTGTACCACTGTTGCCATATATTACATCTATATATATGTCATAAACCTCACTGATTTGGGGAACTTTGTTAAAGCAGTTAACCTTTCCTGATGAATAGAATGGTGAAGTTAATCATAGGCTTATTTTTCTTTGGCAAGATCAATTCATAGACAGTGAGAACAACAGTTATATTTCTTTTTCAGTTTTTTGATGAACTGTTTGGGAATCCACCGTATCCTTTTAGCAGGAAGTCCAGTATCACCTCTTGAGTCTTGCCCCCCTCCTCCCTTTGCCCCAGCTTAAATTGCCCAAGACCTTAGGGGCTTACTCGATCCAAAAGGATCAATTCTACTTCCTAATACAACACGGAGAGAGAGAGAGAGGAAAAGGAGAAAGAGGTGGTTATGGAGGAGGAGAAGAAAAGGAAATAAGAAGAGAGGAGGAGAGACTGGAGAGTCCACTTGGTCCACTGGCACAGTGGCTTCTGCACCGTCACTTGGTGTCCCCGTTGAACATGGCCCAATGCACACTTGCAAGGCACTCTTGCCTTTCTCCAACTAAGACTCTTGCTGGCCCAGATCTGTCTGAGCAAGAGTGGTGTTCCACACTTGACCTTCGAGGCTATGCTGTCCTGGTTCACACTCACAAGCTCTGCCACTGTTCCCCCAAAGCACAAGGACATGCCAGGGTGACCGGATCCACAGCCACCATCACACTCCGGGCCAGCCCGGGCCTGCTCACAAATCCTGAGGGCCTGGGGAAGAACCCATCACTGTCTCACCTTCCCTCTTAGTGAGCTCCCACTCTGAGGCCCTTAGTGTCCTTCCTTTCACAGGGCCCGGTCAGGACCTGCTGTTCTACCCCCTCCCCTAGTTTCCCTATCTTTGAATTCCACAGAAGGGTTGGAAGGTTGGTCCTTTCCCTTCTACAAGGCCTCTAGGCTTCTAGGGCAAGTTGGTGCATTTCCCAACTCTTGCCACTGCCCCCAGCCACATCCCCCTGCACTGGAGGGGAGAGGCAGCCTCGAAGGGTCAGACGAACATCTTGTCACCTCTTTCCTCAGGACAGGAGTATCCATCGTTCCTCCCCTTGCATATTGAGAGGAACTATGCACATGGCTCTTCTCAGATCAAAAGAACCCAGCTCAAGGTGATTTTCTATATGTGCCAGACATTGAAGACGCTGACACAGCTTCTAAAATCCAGCTTCCTCCAGCACCCCAATACACAAATACCTACTTACCTACTGTCTTCTCGCCTCCTTGATGGTGAGCATGTTGGGACTGGATTGGGATTTGAACCCCTAGTGGCTAGAACAACTCCTGGTATAGAGGAAATCCTCCACAAACGTTTGTGAAAGAATGAAGGAAGGAAGGAAGGAACCAACTGCTGAGTTAAACCCAGGCTGGGGTGAAAAGAGACAGACAGAGTCTGTAGAGAGCAGAGCAAACACCTGCACGTCCCCCGCTTCCCTGAGCGCTCCTCACTAAAGGGAAGGAACAGTAATCTGATTACTGAGTCCGATTCCAGGGCACTGATGGAGTCGTGGGTGCTAGGGCACAGGGTCAGTGTGTTCACACGCTGTGCACATCCTTGTGGCCTCCTCTTCTGCCCTTTCCTTCCAAGAGGCTAGACGGTGAAGTGGCCAGCATCTCCCCGAGGGCCGCCAGCATCCCCTCCATGCCATCCCTGGTGGAAAGACAACACTGGAACAAGAAGCTCTGCCTCCCCGGGTTCCTCTCCCAGAAGATGCTGCTGAAACGTCCTGATGGTCACTGGTGCATCTGATGGCCCAACCAGATCTGAGGTGCCATCCTCCCCTCCACCTATCAGGAGCTGAGGTTATTTTGCTGAATCTGATGAAGGAACTCTGAATTTCCTTCAAGGGATCCGAGCCTGTGAGTCCTGAGAACTGGAGCTGAGCTTCTAGAAGGAGGAAAAGAAGGGAAATGGCTCCCGCTGGTCCTGGTCCAGCACTTACTGCAGTGCCTGTGGCTGGTGAGCGCACAGCCGGAGCAGCCGTTCTCATTATTATCCAACACCCACAGACCGAGAAGGAGAGGATTAGCCTGTAAAATGGACCCACAACTGAGGCTCAGAAAAGTTAAGTAATTTACCCAAGATCACACAGCCAGAAAGCGTTCCTCCACAGTGTTAGTAAGGCTTGGAGCATCCTCCTCCAAGCTGGTTTATGTGAACTGCGATGTACTTGAGGTTGTACATGAAAAATCTGATTTTCTAAGAGGAGAGACCGTGCTCTCTGGTCCTCATATCTCCAGGTGCCTCAGACAGTGAACTAATTCAGCCAGCCCCATATCTCCTGAACCCACACTGAAACAGCTCAACAATAAAAAGACAAATAGCTCAATTTAAAAATGGGCAAAGCATCTGAATAGACATTTCTCCAAGGAAGACGTGCAAGCGGCCGATAAGCACATCAGAAGATCCTCCACATCAATAGCCACCAGGGAAACGCAAATCACAACCGCAGTGAGATACCACCTCACAGCCACCAGGGGGGCTGGAATGAAAAAATCAGATAATGACAAGTGTTGATGAGGTTGTGCAGAAATCGGGACACTGAGACACTGCTGGTGGAACATACAATAGTGCCGCTGCTCTGGAAAACAATCCGGAAGTTCCTCAAACGGTTAAACATAGAGTTACCATACGATCCAGCAATTCCACTCCTAGGTATGTACCCAAGAGAAAAGAAAACAAAAGTCCATTCAAAAACTTGCACGTGAATGTTCACAGTAGCATTATTCATAACAGCCAAAAAGTGGAAGCAAACCAAATGCCCATCAAACAACGAGTGAATAAATAAAACGTGATCTATCTACACAATAGACTATTATTCGGCAATAAAAAGGAAGGAAGTACTGATGCATGCTTCAACATGGACGAACCTTGAAAACACTATTCTGAGTGAAAGAAGGTGATCACAAGGACCACATATTCGGGACTCCATTTATATGAAATGTCCAGAGCAGGCAACTCGACAGAGATAGAAAGCTGATTAGTGGTTGCCCCGGGCTAAGGGTGGAGGGTTTCTTTTTGGGGTGATGAAAATATTCTAAAATTGACTGTGGTGTCGGATGCACGACTCTGTGAATACACTGAAAGCCATTGAATTGTACACTTTAAATGGATGAGCTGTATGGTATGTGAATTATAATATCTCAATAAACCTGTTCAAAAAAAACCATACTGACAACATTTGGTAAGCTTTGCCTGAGCAAAGAATCACTATCATAGCTCTATTTCTAAATGTTTATTTTCTGTTTTATCTCATTTTAATTCCAATCTATCAACTATGGTCAAAACTACACATTATTTTGAAAAACTGGTATGATTTTTTTGAAAGACATGCGTTTGGTTCCCAATTCTGCCTGTGGCCAAACATGTGACACTGGGCAATCACCTCTTCTCTGGGCCTGGGTCTCCTCAATGGCAACATGGGAGCGACGGGGCCTACATGGCATGTTTCCAGCGCCACCTTGTGGTGTGGTTCAGGTGCGCCCTCACCAAGGACATCTGGACAAGAGGTGAGTGGGGCCCAAGAGGCTGCACCTCCCCAGCGGGGGCATCTGCTACTAGTTCTTACAAAGGCACCTGGGGGCTAGTGCCAGCCCCGACGTCATAAAGCATAGAAATACTGTTTCTAACGTGCAGAGTCAAGTGGGGGGTGCGTGGTAAGTGATCAGCTGACGGTGAAGTATGTCTTTGGCTGCAAATAACAGAAAACACTCAACCTGGGTTGATGCACGAGAGTATTCCTGGGATCACAAAACTGCAGTCCTGAAGGACGGTGGGGACCAGGAGGGGCTGGCAGAGACCCTGCTCCCGTCTGACCTCATCTGGGCGGCTCTTTCCTCAGACGAGAAGCAAGATGGCAGCAGCACGTGCAGGCCTGACGTCTGTGCACCCCAAGGTCCCCAGGAAGAGAAAGGGCGACTTCCCGACAGTCTCTAAAGAGCCAGAAGCTTCCTTCACAGAAACACCCAAGTGCTCTTCGTTGGCTACAATGGGCCTGGCAGGGCACATCCCTCTCCTGAAAGAAGCCAAGGCCAGGACAAGGCTGGGCGCAGACTGCCTCGGCCTGCTCGTCCCGGAGCCAGTCACCACGGCAACGGGATGGATCATCCTGTGGCTTAGACCATCCCACCCCGGAGCTTGAGGGGTCCAGGCCATGGTGTCTGCGAAACAATGGCAGAGGGTAGAAGGCATGTCAGGGGGACAACAGCACCCACCACACGGGGCCGCTGGGGGACTCAACACCGCGGATTAATACGTCCAGGAGCTTCCTCAGGCTGTTTCCACTGGAGCAAAATAGAGGGGCGAGTCACCCTCCCCTCTTGGGTTGTTTTCCTTCCATAGCCACCACACAGGTGACCATAATAATTATTTTGACCAAAAGTTATTATCCAGCTCGTGATACTGCTCTGAAATCCATCCATTAAAGATTTCTTGGAGACTAACAAGATCTGGTATCTTGGAGACTAGCAACTAAGAGAAGTGAACTGAGAGTGTACTCTATCATCCCCTGAATTCCTTCAGTGCTGACTCATCCCGGGCGCCGTGCTCCAGCTCTAGGTCCTGGAGATCCTGACACTCCTCAGAGAATCAGGTAATGAACAAACGAAGGTAACAACAAGGTAATTCCAGGTTGTGAACATGTTAAGAAAGAAATAAGATATGATGATAATGTAGCATCATTGGGGAGGTGACTTAAGACAGGGCGGTCTGGGAATGTATTTCCAGGGAAAGGGGGCGGCTTTGACGAGGGAGGGAGGGGGGAGATGATGCAGGGTGGTCCTGGATGCCTGCCTGCCTGAGGAGTTCGGCTTTTATTCCAAGAACAACGAGAAGCCATCGTCGGAAGGGAGGGGAGGGTATCTGCGGTGAAGTCAGACACGGATTGAATCACAGCTCCATACATACCCTCCCTGAGCCTCAGCTGCCACGCCTGTAAAAGGGGATTAATAATACCCACCTCACAGGGTTATAAGAACAAAACGTGAAAAGAGCATTGTAAACTGTGTCACAAATATTAGCAACCTCTTCCGTTCTTTTCTTTAAAAACTGAGGGCTGAGGCGTTTAGGAGGAGGGGTCCTGACGAGTCCTGACGTCTGCAACCCACTTTGAAATATATCAGAAAAATAAAATAAGTGTGATGGGTGGAGAGAGAGGGATGGATAGATGGACAGACATGCAACCAAACAAGCAGAGTAAAGTGTTAATGGAAGAATCTGGGTGATGGATATATGTGTGTTCACTGTAAAAGTCTTCGAATTTTTAGGTATCTTTGAAATTTTTCAAAATAAAATTTTGAGGAAAAAGGAGAGAGGCGCCACTTGTATTTTAAGAAATTTGAAAATGCTTCTCCCGTCCCTCTCCAACTCCGAATGCCCTCCTTTCTTGTCTGATTGCGTTGGCAAGTCACCTTGAGTCCTGCCGAGTAATTCGGTCCCAAGGGGGACACTTAAGCCACCCAGGTTGACGTGAGTCAGCTTTAGGGGGGCCGGTGACAGGCGCCTGGCCGGGAGCTTTGCAGTTAAGCCCCTCGCGAGGGCCGAGCCTTTGCCGCTTGAGAAGATGCAGGCTGTCGCCGCTAGAGGGCGCTCCCGCGGCGCCCTGAGCTCCAAGGGCCGCAGCGGACGGGGCCGCAGAGAGCCAGATTCCTTCCCCGGGACGGGCCCTGGGACCCGCAGCCTCTGCAATTACCTGCGGAAAGCAGCTCTTCAAGTAGGACGGTCTGCGAGTCAGCGCCTACCATCTGGCCCGGCAGGGATTCTGATGAAGAAGAGAAGGAGGGAGGGAGGAAAGTAACGTGCACTGAGCAAGTGTCGGTGCTAAATGCTTTCACCTCACTTATTTCATGTTTTAGTTATGAATCAGTCTGAAAATAGAACAGGAATTGAAGTGCAAAGAATATACGTTTCATTCCTGGAAGAGACTGCCCAAATGGGGGCTCCCTGGTTCTCAGAGGGCAGAGCAGCTTTTCCCGCAGTAACACACCTCCCCATCCCATGAGCAAAGGGGCTCGGAGCAGTTGTGTCCCCTGGGCTGAGACAGCACCTTATGGTGGCTTCCTGTGATCTCACTCAGCATCTTTAAGGAGCCTGCCCAGCCCACCCAGTCGGCCCTCCGGCTTCTTTGTGTGGGGCTAGAAGAGTGTGCTAACCTTGAACCCTTCCTCAGCTCAAACCATCCCCACTGGCCCAAGTGTTTTCTGAGATTGTCTGTCTGGTACCCCAGCCACCAGAGATTCAGCCATAAATCATCAATGACTCAGTATTTTATAATCATAATCATTCAAAACCACTGTATACAAATCAATGATTTCCTCAAAATGTCTTTTTTGTGTAGCCACAGCCTTAAAGTTTCAAATACTGTCCTGAGACACCTCCACCACACGCCCGCATCTCTCCACCCAACAGACCCACACTAGCCTGCAGACAGCCAGGAACCCCAGCCCACCGGCTCCTCGGAGCTCCCTAAATGTTAGCACCTTGTCCCCGAGAAGGGAAGCAAGATTGTGCTGGGAAAGTCATTTCCTGGCTTCAGACCTGCCAGATTGGGAGAAACAGGGATCTGAATCCTATGGGAATTTGGTTAGAAAGGATGGTATGTCCCAGATTTTGATTAGTGTTTCTTTGGTGTTTAAATATTTTTATTCACAAGTAACACATGTCAGGTCTGAGAATGAGATAAGCACGCAGACAGTTAAATTCATCCATGAACCCATCCTGAGGTAAACACTCCTGCCATTTTGAACTTTTTATTTCTGTGAATCTGTTGATACACATGCCATTTTTCCTTAAAGGTTATATTGGACACACTATTTGTAACTTAATTTTATCATTTAATAATAATTACAAAGACCTTTTGATGGTTAAAGGATCTTTTAAAAAAAAAAAGGTGAAATCATGACTCTCCTACAGATAAAAAATGAATGCATGTTAAAGATTTTATTTAACTTGTTCTTAATGAGGGAACCATTAAGAGGTTATAACTGGTTCAAAGGAGAAGTCAAGACAGCAGAGACATTTATAGACCAGGAATACTGAAATGGATTTGCAGATGGACACAAAAGTGGCTTCTTCCACTGGGGAAAGGAGAGTCAAGTGAACCCCCAGTGGATGGAATTTATCTGCATGTCTATAAAGAATTATTTGCATTGCCGTCAGTTGTCTACAACTTAGGGAGATGTAACATAGCTCAAAGGCCACGAAAGGTGAAGAACCACAGAGAATCAGAATCAGCAAACCCAGGTGGGTGTGATCCACATGATGCCTAACGCTCAGCTGAAGCACAAATTTTCCCCCATGCCATGTAAACACCCACACTTGCATGCTCCCTTTAATGGTCACATATTTTTATTATGTCCATGTTTCCATAATTTATGTAGCAAACTGTTATTGGACTTGCAGTTGTTTCCAATTCTTCATTAGTATAAACAATGTAGGGGTAGTTCCTTTACTATGAACATCTTTGAACATTAACTTATTCATTCCTCCGATAAATTCCTAGAAATGGAAGTCCTGGATGGAAGGACGTGTACGTTTTCAAAGTCTGATACATGTTGACAAATGGCCTTTACAAGCTTCTTTCTAACCCACCTGGAATCCTTCCTCAAATCCAAACTCCCTCAAGTCTGATTTAAAACAGAGCTTTTATGCTCCTTTGACAAGAAATGATTCCTTGCGAGGAAATAATAAAAAGCAATAGGATACATTGGAGTATATGAGGACGCCATTTGGTGTAAAACTAAGTCAGCCTGACCTTGTTTTTCCAGAAAGGCCTGGCATGGCCTGTTGAGCATGCATTGTACGTCTGCTTTAAACATTTACAATGTCCCAAGCCAAGAATGATGCCCTTACGGATAGAGGTGTTGCCTTCCTCACGTCAGCACTTCTTTAAGGACAAGCATTTCTTCCCAGAAACAGGATTAATTACTGACCTGCTTTGTCTCGTCCCGTGACCACTGACCTGCTGGCCATCCACTTGCTGTGCTCGCCTGTGCCCACTGACCTGCCGTGCCAGCAAACGTCTCGTGACTGTTGTAAAAGAGATATTCCGATCACACGTGATGAACGCTCTTTGTTCCAAGACGGTATATAACCACTGAATACCCTGCCTCTTCGAAGAGCTTCCTTCCTTGGGGAAGGTAGTTTCTCCCGGGCTATAGTCCTCAAACTGACTCCTATAAGAAACTCGCCCCAATTTTGATTTATAGATTGATTATGGATTATTTGCGTCAACACCTGCTTTGAAATTTCATTCCCCTTCTCTGTAAAATTATTTGCTGATGAAGGTAAACTACAGTGTTAAATCAATGGAGAAATCAAACAAACGCACAGATAATTCAGCTGAAGCAATCGTTTCTGCAATTCCTTCTTTCATAGCCAGCTACTATTAACACACTCTCCAGCTCGTCTCCAACACAGCGCAGATCTTTCCCACTACTCCCCAGAAGCAGGGAGAAGAGTCCCTCAGAGCACTGGGGTTCAGAGACCTAACCTTTCCCACCCCTAATCCTTCCCAGAGTGGAGTCATTTCCCAAGACTTCTTAGCAGAGTGATCTAGGGTGTCTTACTCAATCCTACCAGGCCTGTATACAATTAGTCTGATAACACCATCAGACATGGTCATTGGGAGAATTTGACAATGTCGAGCTTTACTCAAGTTTCCTTCTTCAGAAACAGAGACAGTGAAGAAATTCCCCCCAAACTTGTGTATTCTGAAATCCTTCCATCCTTTTGCACTCTGGAAAACAGCTTACCGTAAGGAGCTACCTTTCCCGTATGACTTAGGTAAGACTTGCTGTCCACTCTTTCTCATGACTCCCATTAGACTCGCAGACGACCCCCAATCACCTGTGACAAGACCAGATGCAGTCCCTCCAACTGCCGTCCTTTGTCTCATAAATAACTGGCTGATCTGGCTGTCCCCCTGAAACCAGCTAGACACAGATGCACGCTTCCTGTCCAGCCGACTAAGTGAGACTCCCCTGATTACAAAAACAATCCTGACTGCAAAATCACCCCATCTATACTCCTCTCCTCTTCCCTAGAAAAGTCTAAGGCAAAACTACCCTGCCTCAGGAGATGCTCGAATCTTCAGATCTGGAGTGTTCCCACTATTGCAACAGCCTGAACAAAATCAATTTCCTTACTGGTTCGGTTCTTTTGTTGTTGTTTTTTGTGGGTGTTTTTGGCTTTGACACACCTCTTTAAATCAGAGTGCAATTCTCTCCCTCTCCCAGAAGCTACCAGCTGAGGGTAGTTCCTAGCAACTCCCCAGTGAGAGCTGGGGTGCAGCTGCTCCCGGCTAGGACCCTGCTCCCGGACCCATGTCCCCCTCTCTGCCCACTTCCTCTCCTGAAGGAATGGCTCCTGCGTCCACGTTTCCACGCACCCTTTGAGGGAACACTGGAACGTGTAGGCTCCATCTACGTTACCTGGTCCAACTGACTGTCGTAGGAGGTGGGAGGGACGGTGGAGCGGGGCAGAGAATGCCCTTGGAGAATGAGGCTGGGTTGGCTTTTGCAAAGAATGCTCTGGAGGGACATAAAGAGGCTAGAGGAGACCTTGGGCATGGCCACGTGTGCTCACAGTGGACACTGCCTGGCCACCCACGCCTGAGACTAGCTCTAAGGGGGTCTAATTCTGGAAACTGGCTGAAAGAGCAGGGAGATTGAGGGGGCAGGACGCAGAAGAACACAGATACCTGGGCAGAGGGGACATTTCACTCACACATTCATTCAACAAACTTGAATTAACACAGTTGAATTTCAAGGATATTTACGGGAGGAAGGAAGAAATGACAAAACACTGGGCATTGTGAAAAGACTGAGAGAAGACAAGACAATCCTTGCACGCTTAGAACTCACCTTCTAGAAGGGAAGATGATTCAAAATGCAAAACTACCTGTAATACAGGATTGTGTAGGAGAGGTGTCATTAAATTCTATGGAAATGAAGAAGAGGGAAAAATCAGTTCCTGCAAGGCTGCAGGGCCCTCCTCACCCCTAGGGGCCTCGGTGCAAATTGGAAGGAGTCCACCTTGACAGACCCAGCGCCCTGGGCCAGGCCTGGCAAACAAAGAGCAAGCTAGCTTTTGACACCTACCCCTCCTCAGGGAGGAGCTCTCACCCCTTCCGCTGGGCACCAGCCTGCTCCTCTGTGGGTGGCAGCCCAGGGCTTCGTGGAGGAAATGGCATTTGAGTCTGAGAAAGGACAGGCAGGATTTTGATAGGTAGAGACAGGTGGAGGTGGGGTGGCAAGGGGGCTGTTGAGAGCAGAAGCCAGGATATTCTAGGCAGACGGATTGGTGGAACAGCATTCTGGAAGTGGGATGAAGGAACTCCCACTGGGAGCATGGGGATTCTGCTGGAGCTGTCCCCTGGGGGGCGGGGGGGGAGTTCCTAGCAGGGTACCTCCTGAGTGAGCGCTCCCAGGTCACACACCCAGGCCAGCCAAGCAGGGCAGCCTAGTGACTCAGAAAGCACAGCTTGAGAGTTATTGGTGACTGAATTGTGTCCCCCCAAATCTGTATGTTGAAGTCCTAAACCCCAGTACCTTAGAATGTGACTGTATTTGGAGACAGAACCTTTAAAGAAGTAATAAGGTTAAATGAGGTCATAAGGGTGGGGCCCTCATCCAATCTGACAAGTGTCCTTATAAGAAGAGGAAGAGAAAAGACCACGTGAGGACACAGGGAGAAGGCGGCATCAGCTAGCCAAGGAGAGAGGCCTTAGAGGAAACCAACCCTGCCAACAACTTGATCTCGACTCCCAGCCTCCAGAACTGTGGGAAATAAACGTCTGCTGTCTAAGCCCCCAGTCTAAGGTACTTTGTTATAGCAGTCCGAGCTGACAAAGACAGGGGTCAACATCAGGCTCCAAAATTCCTCCCTGCGTCCTGAATAAGTCACTCAGCCTCTCGGAGCCTGTCTCCTGATCTGATGTGTAAACCAAAGAGAGAAACACATTCCACCCAGGGCAGCGATGAAGCTGAAGTGAAATCGTGTGTGTGAAATGGGAATCCAGTGAGTGTGCAGAGTTGACGGAAGAGTGTAACTTCTAAAATGAGGCGCATGCACCTAGGGGTGAGGTGGGGAGAAAAGATAAGAAGTGGGGCTATAGTTAACAACACTGCATTGCATATCTGAAGGTTGCTAAGAGAGTAGATCTTAAAAGTTCTCAACACAAGAACAGAAAATTTGTAACTATATGCAGTGATGGATGTTAACTTATTGTGATGATCATTTTGCAATATACACATATATCAAATAATTATGTTGTACATCTGACTCTAATACAATGTTATACGTCAATTATAACTCAATCAAAAATAAATATCTTTTTAAAAAGATAAGAACTGTGGTAGAGAAAGAAAAAATAAGGACTTGTTTTTACATTTATCCTACGTCTTCCTTTTACATTTCTATTTTTGTGTATGGTTTTCATGGACATAATACATAAATACACAAAAGTTTCTATATTATGAAAAATATCACCCTTGTAAATTTCTACTTCGCATGTTTTAATGCAAATCATATATGAATGCAGTGATATATGTATATGATACACGAATAAATAGATTTGCATATAGCAGGGTATGAGATTTTTAAAATTTTTAAAATCAAAAAAAATCTGTGGAGACCCGTGGCGACCATAACAGTGTGTCCACTAACATTTCTTTGCATGCACTGCTATGCCAGGGGAGGGAGGGAGTGTTTTGGAACCAGAGAAGAGGGAGGAGTGTGATGATGGTTGGCTGCCATCAGGAGACTGGAGGATAGAGGGAGGACGGCAGAGCACCTATGCCCACTCCAGCCCTCCGGACAAGTGCTGAGACCCAGGAGGTAGGGGCTTGAACTGTCGTCACGAGAATCTTTGTGAGATTCTGCCAATGACTGAGGGCCTTCGGGCACTGGACGAGCCCCACCGGCATAGACTTGGGCACAGACACTGGCACGAACATCATTCTTCAGACGGTCCCCTTTCGTGGTTACAATGGCAGGAAAGCTGTGAGTGGTGGACAAACAGAAGCAGGACAGGAAAGAAGAAAGGGGTGGACACTGGGGGTTACACCTGACACACTGGGCACGCGGGAGGCTCCCTTTGAGATCTCCCCAAAATGACTGGAGACCCTTGGAAGGGGGGGTGGGGGGAGGCTAACATTCTTGTTTGGGGAGATGAGTGGCTCAGAGCCTCTGTCATTCGGTCATGAGTGTAAACATGGCCCCATTTTGCAGTCACAGACTGCAAAGATGGACAGATGAGGTCCAGTGGCATACAAGTTCCATATTTCATCGAATCTCTACTTTCTGCGGCTGGGAAAGTTCACAACTTAGAATGCACGTGAAGAGATCCCAGGGATTCCCAGAGTGCACCATGAGGATGTAGGGAAAGGACTAGCATGTGCTCACTCCGTGGGAGGTTTTCATCCGTGAAGATAGAGTCTGAGAAACAGAACACAAACCTGTGGTCTGAGAGCTTGCAGTGCTGGGTTGTGTTAAAAAAAAATTGCCCAGACTTTGGTTTCAGTCAGAATTGGTTGAATTCCTAGCTGTGTGACCTTGGACAAGTCACTTACTGTCTCTGAGTCTCAGTTGTTCCACCCGAAAGACAGGAATACTCTCTTGCTCAGTGCAAACAAGGGGAGAGGTCTATATATCCAACCGCCCTTGACCTCCAACACTCCCATAAGCCTCCTCTGGGGAATGACGTTCTGGGTACAGTCTTCACAGCTCCAGGAAGACCCCAGAGCAGAATCACAGTAGCAGTCTGTAATTTTTTCTCCCCCTGCAAAATGTGGCAAGTGGGATGGAGCTGGGGAGGTGGAGAGCAGCTGCTACAGAGGGCTTTCTTCCATTATGTTCTCATTTTGCAGCTGGCCAACAGCTTCCTCATGCGTGCCAGGCACCAGGAGCTCCTCTCCTCTCCAGCTGGAGGGGAAAAGCCCCACGAGCTTGAAAGAAGCTATGCAAAGGACCAGCTTTGCCCTTGCAACTCCCAGCCCCCACCCCTCGGGGTGCCCAAGGCCCCACCTTCCCTGAGCACCGTGGCCAGGCAGCTCTGCACGTCCTCCTGGGAGCCAGAGGGAGGCTCTGAGCAGACACGGTTCTCCCAGCCTCTGCACCCACCTACTCGCTCCGAGGACCCTGCCCCTCTTCCTCTCTCTGCTTCCTGTTCCACCTCCCACTCCCTCGGGCTTCACCACCGCAGCCGGGGCTCACTTTTCCTGAAAGATTTCAATTCCTCACCTCAGCCAGGCAACATGCCCTGGGGTGGAGAGAGCCTCGGACACTGGAGGAGTCAAGGACGGCAAGCACAGTTTCCAGAGATTTACACAGTGGCTCAGAGTGGGCACAAGAGACTTTCCTGGCGAGGGTATCTCTCTTAAAGGGGCCCCGAGTCCTGGAACCCAGGCATTCTTTTCCCTTTCACAGATAAAGAAAAAGAGGCTGCATCTAATTCAGCATGGATTTATTGAGCGTCTACTCCGTGCCTGGCACTGTCTAGGCGCTGAGGACACAGCACGTCTTAGTCTGCTAGGGCTGCCGTGACAAAGTACCGCAGCCTGGGTGGCTTGAACAACAGACACTTATTTCTCATAGTTCCGGAGTTCACGTGCATTCTGTGAGATCCTGAAAAGTAATAACAGCTAGTGTTTATTAAGCACTTAGTACGGCCAGGCACTATTCTAAAGACATGAGCACATTAACGCTTGTAACAAACCCCTGAGGTAGGAACCATCATCCCACTTTGCAGATGAGAACGGGAGCAGAGAGAGGGAAGTCACTTCCTCCCACACAGGCTGACTCTGGAGCCCAGGTCTCGTGCTCAGGTGCCTCCCAGAGCTCTCAGAAGCCGTGAAGTACGACGCAAGGACACCTGATCACAGCGCCGTCAAATCTGCTGGTGACGATGCTGGCGATGATGATGCAGAACCTGTCCCTCAGCTCCCTGCAGGGAATGGCCGGTTCCTCCAAACGGTTTTCCATTTTCATTTTCGTTTTCCCAGTCCTATTACAAGTGCTTTTTGTTGTAAGACTTCTCTAATGCTTTTGGAAGGAAAGGATGTGTTAATGATAAAGGAATAACTGTTTCCTCTGCAGACCCTCTTTATCCAGCCACTCACAGGAGAGTGAGAGACAGACAGACAGACAGACAGACAGGGGGACTGCTGGGAACTGGGCGAGCAGTGCTCATGGTCGCCTGCAGATGCCGGCTTCCCCAGATGGAAATCCCATTCGCAGAAGTGAGCCTGTGCTGCGGGGTTTGGAGCACACACCCCGTCCCTGCCCCAGAGTGGGAACTGCAGGGAGAGCTGGCAGGGACTTTGGGCCCGAGAGGGCTGGCTTCCCTCACGTCTGAGACAAAACAAGGAACCTCCAGGGCCGAGTGGAAACTCAGTTTCTTTTCTGGCGGTGAATAAGAGAATGTTTGCTAAAGACGTGACCTAGGCACTCAGTAATATGTTAGAGGACACTGTGGGGCTTTGCAAACTGTCGGTCCCGGCTGTGCATCTACATGCTATCCGACACATCAGACAAACTACATGAATTTTCTGAGCTTCGATTTCCTTGTCTATAAAGCAGGGGATCCCATGGGGTTTTATTAAATGAACCCTGGAACGTAGCAGGAATTCAGTATACATTAGTCCCCTCTGTACCGTGACATTCCTGATGGCACGTCAACAGAGGGCGCTGGCTGGTCTGGGGTCACTCCATCTGGGAAGCTTCCAGTATGGTTTCTTAGCTGCCTCCATCTTGTGGGTAGAGGGCTGAGGACTTGGAACCACTGTCAGATTACCCCGCCTGTGGGCACCGTGCTGGGGATGGGAACAGATCCCTCCAAAGCACAATTAAGCATCATTTGCATTTCTTATGGAGAGCAGATGCTCATTTCCATCGGGAAACGTTCCCATATGGCCTGGCCTTGTTGCAATTTCCATCAAGGGCTGGTCTTGAATTCTACAATTAAAAGTGTCCCCTGGACACCGCCATAAAACGGACTGAGTTTCCACTCGGCCCTGGAGGTTCTTTGTTTTGTCTCAGACGTAAGGGAAGCCAGCCCTCTCTGGCCCAAAGCCCCTGCCAGCTCTCCCTGCAGTTCCCACTCTGGGGCAGGGATGGGGTCTGTGCTCCAAACCCCACAGCACAGGCTCACTTCTGCGAATGGGATTTCCACCTGGGGAAGCTGGCATCTGCAGGCGACCGCGAGCACCGCTCGCCCAGTTCCCAGCAGTCCCCGGTGCTCTCCTCCCTCCGAAGAACCGTCCCCGGCTGCCCTCCCAGCCAGCTGGGCTTCACTGCTGAGAGCCCAACAACCTTAGACGTGACATATCTTTGTCCAGCAGTCGCCATAGGAGGGCCCTTTCACCTCCTGTCCGTGCCCCTCTGTCCTCCCTGGGCAATGCCCTCCACTAACTCTTGTGCCCCAGGCTACCCCTATTCAGGGACCACTCGGCCTGCACTCCCCCCCCCCCCCCCGCCCAAATAGCATTCCAGGTCTCTTCAGTCTTTGTCCTCCATCACACAATCATCCTCTGTGTCCCATTCCCCCGGGACCTCACACGGGCTCTGAATCCATTCCCTGGCTGTGTGACCTGAGTATATGACCTATCCTGTCTGAATCCCAGGCTCCTTAAATGTAAACTGGGGGTGCCAACACCCATATTGTTGGCTGCTATGAAGAGTCCATGAGATAACAAATAGAAAAGTCTCTCCTTTCCTAGGTGGTAGGAAATCTCCGGGATGAGATGAGAGGCCTGGGGCAAGTTTCCAATGGCTGACCCCTCCCTCAAATGACTGCCCCCCACCCTCAACAGTGCAGAAGCCCCTGCCCCAGCCCTGCAGATCACAGAAAAACTGAGCCAGCCGAGGCTCCCCCTGTAAGGACCGGGTTCAAAGGAGAATCATTTTCTGCTGCCAGGTTCAATGGCTTTCCACAAGTCGACCTAACAAGGCCTGGGGTACCATCTTGGTGGTTCATTTAGAGCCTGCAGCAGCTGGATGGACATTGACCACAAAGAACGGATAGATATGGCGGATCTTTGCATTTAACAGTTGCTTAACACATGATTTAACAGTAGGGGTTAAACCTACTGCACTGATCAGAACCGCCCTCTCACACCCTTTTCCCAGCTGAAAAGGTAGTGAATAGGATTCTTTGCTGTGGAGCCTCCATGGAGAGCATCTGAGGGGCCCTGGCCAGGAAAACCAGCTGTCGAATCCCCCAGTGGCCTCGTCTTGGAGCCTGGTCCATGGACTCACTTTTATAGGTCTCTTAAAACCATCTTTCAAACAGCCACTTCCAAGGTTATGCAGCCATCAGGAAAGCTGACTGAGCTGACTTTTACTCTTTGTGCTACTGACGTCAGCGGCACAGCGGGCAGATCAGAACATTGGTGGGTGCCACACTCTGGCACTTCCTGCCAAACTGTGCCTACAACACATGGATGGGTGTTTAGAAGTGATGGAAAAAGTCTGATGGAACGAGCCCTGCAGTCATTGGGGATTTGGGGAACATAAGCTTGCCAGGTGTAGCTCATGCTGCTGGTTGCCCACTCAACATGCATTTCTCGCCCACCCTCCTTTCCTCTTTTGATTCAGAACAGGCGTCCTCCCTCCTTCACTCAGCCTTGTGCTTCAAGGGGGGTTCTTCTCAGTGCCAGCCCAAGTCAATCACGGGTCCCCAAACCTTTTATTGCTGATGGGTTTACATAAGGGCATGTGGTGTATTTCTGGCCAATAAGACATGAAGAGAGGTCTGCGGGGGGACTCCTTGGGGAGTTTTCCCTGCCCTTAGAAAGAGACCTAAAGAAGAGAAGGCTCCCTCCTGCGTCAGGACCTTGTTGTGACTGAATACGATAACTGGACCTGCTCCAGCCACTTTGTGACCACACACAGGGACTCTAGCCTAGAAGTGATTCAGACACATCGGCAAGAGCAGAGCCAAGAGACTCACAGAAAAGCAGACCTGGAGCCCGGTGTCCCCCTGGCCTTGCCCTGCCTACGGCCTTTCTATTAAGCTGGCCAAGTTGAGGTTGGCCATTCAGGCACACACGTGATACACTATGTGTGTTTGGTCAGGTCTCTCTGGGCCTCATTTTCTACAATGTATAAAAACAGTTTGCTTTCCTCAAGCCACCCTGGAAGGAACACTGTCATGGTTGATTAATATGGCGCCCACTCACATCAGGGCACATAGAAAAAGAGATCTTATTACTTCCCTTATAGTAGCAGCTACTAGAATTATAACAATGGGGTTCTGTATTACTTTATACATATTAAAAATTCTTTTGGTTGCGTGTAACAATCACCCAACTTGAACTAGGCTTAAACACAAATGAGAATTTATTGTAAAGATATGGGCCTGTCTCATAGCACCCAAAGCTTGGACTGTGGTCTGGTCTTGAAAACACGTTGGAATCCAGGTTCCAGGTGCCATCAGACCACCATCTCTGTACTGGGTTGAATAGTGTCCCCAAAAGTTCATGTCTACCCAGAACCTCAGAATGTGACCTTATTTGGAAATAAGGTCTTTGCAGATGTGATTAGTTAAATTAAGATGAGGTCATACTGCATTAGGGTGGGCCTTAATCCAATGACTGGCATCCTTATAAGACACACAGGAAGAGAGAAGACGATTGAAGACACACAGGAAAGAACACCACGTGACGACAGAGGTAGAAATATTGGAGTGATTGCCCATAGGCCAAGAAACACCGAGGATTGCCAACAGCCACAAGAAGCCAGAAGAAAGGCAAAGAAGGATCCTCCCCTAGAGCCTTCGTTGGAAGTGTGGCCCTCCCCACATCTTTATTTCAGACTTCTAACCCTCAGAACTGTGAGAGAATAAATTTCTACTGTTTTAAGCCACCCAGTTTGTGGTAATTTGTTATGGCAGCCCTTGAAAACAAATACACCTTCTACTCATCTTGGTTGTGTTGGCTTCTCCTTTGCCTCTGGCTACAGACCATCCCCTCTACTCCTTAATCCACATAGCTGCCAATAGCTTGCAGATTTGACACTTGTCAATCAAGCTTCAAAAAAGAGAGGCAGCACTCTCTGCCTCCCAAATGGAATTCTCTAGGAAAGAACTCTAATGGGCCCATTTTAATTTGGGAGATAAATCTGGACCAGTCAACTGTGGCCACAGGGAAATGACATTGCACCAGGATGGCAGCTCCCAAAGTGGCCATGTGGATGGGAAAAGGGGGAATTTCTAGAGTAACAAGTGTCCACTGCAGGTGTCCTGCAATCCTTATTCCACAAATACTGGCTTCCCTGGACCATGTGAATCTGTCCATTTGTATTTTGATTCACATTTATCAATAAACAATGGGGTGAAAAAGGAGAAAGAATGCTGAATCTTAAAAAGCCAGAAATCTAGGCTGACTAATGAAAGGCTTTGGCCATATGCAAAATCAAAGAGAGGATGGACACCAGTGTTCCTGGAAGTACTAATGGCACAGTTTATAAAGTGAATAATTCAATTGTCCTTATCCTATGCTGTTTGCCTGGAATGGTGAATTGATGACATTCAGCCCTGTGGAAAAACGATATCAAGAAGTAGCCAAATAAAACTGTGCTTGTTTCAATCTTTGTCTCTGCTGACATTTCTCTTCTCAGTTGCAGCGGGGAAACTGAGGCAGCTTATCAGGGATTTCAGCAGCAAATCAATTATGCCCAATTTCATTGTTCCTGGCAAAGACAAAATCACACGATAAATATTGAGTAGATACAGACAGAGAAATATCCAAAATATACTCACGTTTCTCTTAGAAATACTCAGCTACATCTGAATAGAGATGGCTGAAACACGTTCAAGGACAACTCCTGTGAAGTGCTGAGAGATGAGAAACTCGTAGCGACTTCTTGGCCGTTCACCTGGACCACCGGGTAATAAGTTATGCCAATGATGGCTCATAAAATTCCTATACACAAATTTCATCATTTCAACTATAGAATCATTATCACAAATTTTTTGTGCCTGGCAACCACATTGTTTATAAATAATTGGTGCAGAGCCTTGATTACAGAGGGGGAGGTTTGAGACAGGATGAGAACTACCTTAGGCCATTTTGAAAAGGTCTCTCCAAGTCAAGTTACTCCCCAGAAATGTTCCTGCATAATCAGTATGATTTTTAAAAGATATTCTAGGTCATTTTCTGTGGCAAAGTAAGTTCCTTTGGTGGATTTTCTCAAATCGCCTACAGTAATCATCAATTTCAGCCTTTTCTATGGCAGGTCAACTCTATGGTATCACACACAGATGGCTTCCTGTCAATAATTCCCCCATACGCTGCTATAATATGGCCAAGATAATGTGGTAAAAACCTGTTGAAATGAGAACAGTTTTCCTCATAAAATGCATCCTTTGTAGGCAGATAATTCATATTTATTAGTGAATAGTTTGCACTGTTTGGGCAATTTCTGTCTAGGTCACCTTCTCAACGCCAAATTTAAGATATAAGCTGATCTAGCATCGCACAGACAGTAAACTGTGATATTTCATTCTTTCTTCAAGAGGAAATGAGGTAATCCTCCCCTGATCCAGGGGTACTGAAGAGTTGAGAGAGCCTAGTCTGAGAGTGAGTGTGGAGGGGTAGAGGCTGGGGATCAGCGTTCACTCTTGCTCTTCAAGGATTCTACAACAGAGTATAGCATTTAGGACAGAGGGAAAGAGCCCAATTATTCATTAAAAAAAAAATAGTGCTCTACTTCAAGGTATAGGTTTGCTCTTAGAAGAGTCCCCAGAAAGTAAAAAGGTAGCTTGTGGGAAGGACTTAAGATGCTAATAATCCACAAGAAGAGCTTAGCACAGCGCCTGTCACATGATAGGCAGTCAATAAATGTTAACTGTTCTTATTATTTGAAGTGGTGGTGGAATTTCTTCCTTAACATCCATGATGATTGCTGGGGCTTCTGTGTCAGTTTCTGTGCAGGCTGTTCTCTCGATGACAGTGTTCTTGGGCGGAAGCCGCTGGTACGTGACCACCACCTGGCACTCTGTGGCCAAGCACAGCTCCAGTCCCACAAGGTGGAGCAGCCACAGCAATGCAGAGTGGCTGCCTTCACGGAAATCCACTGGCCCTCTCTGGGAAGCCAAAAACCTGCTTGACACACCCCTGCTCTGAGTCCAAGGCCAAGGAACGCCCGGTTTCAGTAGATGATAACATGGCTCAGGAACAGCAATCATTTGTAAACAAAAATACAAAAGGAAATAAGCAGCCCTGGGAAGGCTTGAGGTACTTCCTTTATATTTTAGTAGGTTCAGCATAGACTGAGTGTGCTTTACCTTAAGAGCTGTGAACCCTCGAACAGTTGACATGTCACAGTAGCAGAAGCGAAAACAGGAAGTTCCATGTTACGTTTCCTTTTACTCTCCACTGCTACGTCTGATATATCTCAGTGATACAGAGCATCCTGATTTGGTTCTGGGTGGTCTTCCTCTGTTGATCTCATCATTGAAACACAGTGCTACCCCTTTGGAATCCTAGAAGAGGAAAAGTTATGGTTAAAGCATTGAGAAAACTTTAGGAACTGTTGGATTCCCAAGGGGAAGGGGAGGGAAATCCCAACTCACCAGGTCTCGGGATGACGCGGGCCCACAGACACAGAAGACCGAACTTGATGCAAACGCAAGAGGTTTATTGAGCGGAGCTCCGGGTCGACTCGTGTCCCTCGCAGGAGACAGAGGGGTCGACCCCGAGCCTTAGGGGGCAAGTTCTTTTATAGGATTTGGGAGCATAAAGCGGGAAAAGGTTGGCGCGGTTTTACATGATTGGTTAATTCAAAACATTCAGACAGTTACATTTTATGGCGCGAATTGCTACGGCGCGAAACAGCTATCAAGGTGCACACACATGTCCCCACCTGGGCCCCCTCCACCCCGACCCTCCCAAACTTATCCCTCTGTAGCACTCCCTTGTTCTCAATTTTCTCTGAACAGTTTAGGGTGAGTCTTCCGCGAACAGAGTCAGTTGGGATCGATAGACTCTATTCATAGAAGACTCGCCCCAACTGCCCCTTAAGGTGTTAACATATTAAATTTTTAACATAATTTACATCCTTCAGAACCACAGAGATTCCTGCAAGTATCCCAAGATCAGCGATTGGGCATCTGTTGACAAGCTGGGGCAAGGTCAAGTGTCGCCAATATCTGCCTCCTCCTAGCAAAGACAAGAGGGTGCTCACTAGCCTCAGGCGTCTGACGTGGCTGCTGCCTTCTCATCCAGCATCTGTAGATTTCCCCCAATGACACTAAAACCTTTAAGCTCAAAGAATCCCAGCTCCTCCACTGGCTATCTGTGGGAACCTTGAGCAGCCTCTGTTTCTTCACCCATAAAATGGGAATAATAATTATCTACTTCATATGGTTGTTGTAAAGTGTAGAACTATAGTGTGTATTAAACATTTAGCACAGCACTAGGTACAGAGTAAACACCCAATATATATAAGAAACAGAAAAGACAATTACCAGGGCAAGTATGATAGGTATGTTTTATTTAGGACCCTGTTAGGATAGATTAAAGATTTGTAATCTGAGGTTCATGGCCCCTTAGAGGAATTTACTTAAATGTTATGCAAAACTGTATGTTTGAAACCGGCAAACAGCCATTGATGATTAAGCAGCTAGTAACTGTGAGGGACTGGAATTTGCGAACTCAAAATATGTCTCTGCCTGAATGACATTTTGACCCCCACCCCCACTAACTGACTAAAGGAGTTTGGGATGGGAGGCCTGCCCCCAGAAAAGGCCATTACCATAGACATCTCCCGGTACCTGGGTGGGTCGTGCTAAGCCCATTCTTAGATCTAGTTACCCTTTATGAGAGACATTTACATTTGTAAAGAAAACTTCCATTTGTAAATGTATCTTCTTCCCTGCATCAGGAAGAAGGGGGGATGGCCTTACCTAGAAACTTATCAGAATGGAAGGCCAGGACTTAAATCTGCATGATAAACTTACTCATTGTTAACTGTGCTGTTGGGCAATATGCTATCTGACTCCCACTAGGTTCCTATAGATGACATCTCCCTGGAGCCTGGGTTACCATGGTAATGGGTGTTTGAGCTGTTTTTTTTCAGGAACTGAACCCCTTGTCCACTTCAGGCCGGATTGAGACCACCAACCCATCAACTGGGCCCTTTTGACGGCAAGAGGTTGGAACCCCACCCTCAGGGCATGCTAATACCGCCACTCTGTGAAGACATGTCCTTGGAAGAGGCATGAAGTCTGACTACGCTTGGGTAGATCATCAATTACCTCATCTCCCCTCAGCTCCAATCATTTCAGACCACCTTACCCCCTTCCCCATAAATACCCCTGAGTCCCTATTTTCGGAGAGGGGGATTTGAGACTCGTTTTCCCGTCTTCCTCACTTGGCTGCCTTATGATTAAACCCTCCCTCTCTGCAATATCGTCTTCTAGGTGATTGGCTTTCTGGGCGGCGGGCAAAAATGGACCTGGTGCGGTAACATGTTTGTGAGCATTTTCCTGGGGAGAAGGCACAGAGCTTTCACCAGATTCTCAGATTCTCTGCTCTGGAAAATGGTAAGAACCACTAGAGTTTCTATGTCTTAAAAATAAAGCCCCTCACCTCACACCCATTAGGATGGCTACCATAAAAAAAAAAAAAAAAACAAAACAGAAAATAGCAAGTGTTTTTGAGGATGTGGGGAGATTGGGATCCTTGTGGTGGTAACGTAAAATGGTGCAACCATTATAAAAAACAATATGACAGTTCCTCAAAAATTAAAAATAGAATTACCGTAAGATTCAGCAATGCCACTTCTGAGTATATACCCAGAAGAATTGAAAGCAGGGTCTCAAAGAGATATTTGTACACCCATATTCATAGCAGTGCTACTCACAAAAGGCAAAATGTGGAAGCAACCCAGGTGTCCATCAACAGATGAGTGGATAAACAAAATGCAGTATCTGCAAACAATGGGATATCATTCTGTTAGTCTGCCTGGGCTGCCATAACAAAATACCATAGAATGGGTGGCTTAAGCAACACTAATTTATTTTCTCGTAGTTCTGGAGGCTAGAAGTCCAAGATCAAGTTTCTGGCCAATTCGGTTTCTGGCGAGTACTCTTTTTCTAGCACGCAAATAGCCACCTTCTCGCTATGTTCTCACATAGCCTTTCCTAGATATGAGAGAGAGAGAGAGAGAGAGAGAGAGAGAGAGAGAGAGAGAGCGCGGAAGAGAGGGAGAAGGCACTCTGGTATCTCTTCTTATAAAGGACACTAATCCTATCAGATCAGGGCCTCACCCTCATGACCTCAGTAAGCCTTAATTACTTCCTTACTCCAAATACAGCCAAACTAGGGATTAGGGCCGTACATATGGATTTTGGGGTAATACAAACATTCAATCCATAACAATTATCAGCCTTAAAAAGGAAGGAAATTGTAGCACATGCTACAACATGGATGAATCTTGGGGACATTATGTTAAATGAAATAAGCCATTCAAAAAAAAGACAAATACTATATGATTCCACTTATAGGAGGTAACCAGAGTAGTTACATTCACAGAGACAGAAAGTAGAATGGTGGTCTCCAGGGGCTGAGGGGAGGGGAGGAATGGGGCGTTAGTGTTTAATGGTAAAGTTGTTCAGATCCCAATTCCGATTCATGAGGGGGAGGGACTTCCCCACCACCACCAAGCAATTCTCCAGACACCAGCCGAGTATCCTATAATTCAACTCAGTTCTAACGCTGTCTACCTGAGACAGCATCAGACTCCACAGGTTAAGGGTTCCGTCTACAAGACTGCTGCCTCCCTCTCTCCTTCAGATGCCAGTCACAAGCCCAGGCTGTTGCCTGTGCTTCTGACCCACCACCCCTCCTTGGACTTCAGATGCCAGTTGAAAGTCCAGATTCTTAGCCGTACTTCTGACCAACTGGCTATAAATCACAGGTTCCCATGATCCGCTCCTTGGTGATAAATAAATAAAAAGCAATAACATATATTGGAGTATATGAGGAAACCATTTGGTGTAAAACTAATTTGGCCTGACCTTGTTTTTCCAAAGAGGCCTGATGTGGCCTGTTGTACATCTGCTTTAAACATTTACTATGTCCCAAAGACAAGAATGATGCCCTTAAATATAGGGATGTAACTTCCCACCATGTCGGTATTTTTTTAAGGATAAGTATCTCTTCCTGGAAACTAAAGACTAATTACCGACCTGCACTGCTTACCTTGTGACCACTGGCCTGCTGACCACCGACCTGCTGTGCCAGCTAAGCATCTTGTGACAGTAGTAAAAGAGATATTCCTGTCATGTGTGATGTATGCTCTTTGTTCCAAGACGGTATATAACCATTCTGTATACCCCACTTCTTTGGTGCCCTTCCTTTCTTGGGGAAGGAAGACCCGGAGCGATAGTTCTCAGACGTGGCTGATAACAACTCACTCCAATTTTGATTTTTAGATCGATTATAGATTATTTGCATCGATATTGGTTTCAATTAATTTGCTAGAGCGGCTCACAGAACTCAGAGAAACATTTTATTTACTAGATCACCAGTTTATTATAAAAGGATATAACTCAGGGACAGCCAGATGGAAGAGATGCACGGGCAAGGTATGTGGGAAGGGGTTACAGAGCTTCCATGCCCTTTCTGAGCACACCATTCTCCCCAAATCTCCATATGTTCACCAACCCCAAAGCTCTCCAAACCCCATCCTTTTGGGTTTTTATAGAGGCTTCATTACATAGGCATGATTGACTAAATCATTGGCCATTGGTGATTGATTCAACCTCTAGCCTCTTTCTCCTCCTTGGAGGTGGTGCTGGTGGTGGCGGTGGCAGGGATGGGACTGAAAGTTCCAACCCTCTAAACTCATAGTTGGCTCCAATGGCAAACAGCCCCCATCCGTCGGGGCTTTCCAAAAGTCACCTCATTGATATAATAAAGGACAGCTTTATCACTCTCAACACTTAGGAAATTCCAAGAGTTTTGGGAGCTGCAGCCAGGAAATATGGATGAAGACCAAATATATATGAGAAATATATTTTGGTCATCTGAATACCAAATACATATTTCTTATACATCACAATATTGCAAATGAGTATAGAGTTTCAGTTTTGCAAAATGAAAAGAGTTTTGGAGAGTGGTCGCACAACAATGTGAATGCACTACTGAACAGTACACTTAAAATAGTTAAGATGACAAATTTTATGTTATGTGTATTTTACTACAATTAAAAATAATAAATAAAGCCCCACTGAGAGCATTATTCAAGTCCTGCCTCAGCTAGAGTAATGAGGGGCGCTTAAGAGCATGTACTTTGAAATGAGATAGACCTGTGTTCATCTCTGAGTTTCCCACAGACCAGAGCATGTATTTGGACAAGGTAGACGCTTAATCTTCAAAAATGTTTCTTAAACTAAAATATACATTTTATCCCTCAGGTGACTAAATCATATTGAGAGCCAGGTTCCCTAAAGACATCTTTGAGCCTCTATCCACAAATTTCCAGTGGTCAGGCTGTTTTAATGGCCCCTGAATGGATCCCCCATGGGAGTTGGTAACCTGAACTGGCCCATGAATGTTTGGGAGTGTGCACTTTCCAGACAGCTTTGCATGTATGTTCCAGACAGTACTGCACAAGAAGGCAGCGCCTCTGGTTTCAGAAATGAAGAGCAACGTATCCCCATTGCCATTAAATTTGTCAAGTTTGTTCTCCCAAAAGGAACTTCATGTACCTAACACTGACACCTAGCAAAGACCCTGGTTGGTTATTTGGCTACATCTAGCCCAACTCTGTGATAGAATCAGAGATGCCCTCACCAGGCTATTGGTTTCACATCAGGGAATAGTTGGAATTCACCCCACAGGACACTCGACATGGATGGGCCTCGGCAATTATTTAATCTTCCCGCTTCCTTTTAAAAATGAGGAAACTGAGGCCCAGAGATGGTTAAGAGACTTGCCTAATAGAAATAAAAGGTAGAAATGGGGATCAAACTCAGGCCTTGGAGACCAAGTCCAGACACATTTCTCCTACAATAGGCTGCCTCACAAAAATATAAGTGCCTCATTAAGTTTCTAAGTCATCTCTGCTTAGGAACCTTGCCAATTTTTTCTGTATTGCCTTAGTTTTAATGTATGCACTGTCAAAGCGAGCATGTATAAAAATGTACGTTGTTAGCTATGATAATTAAATCCTGGGCTCATCTGTACATTCCATTATAATAACACCCATCTGATCATTTTATAACTGTCTCTTTGCTGGCCCACCTCCTCTTCCTCCCCCAGCTGACTGTAAATTCCCTGACAACGGGGATTGTCATGTTCCCAGTACCTAGCACAGCGGCTGATACAAGTATGACCTCAGAGAGGGGGTAGTTAGACCATGGATTATGCAAGTGAAATATGTACCATCTATAATGGTGTGGGAGATCAAGATTTGGCCACCCTGAAATCTATCTCTTTACCTTGGTTGTTTTCTCTGAGGACATTTGACCTCCCCCACTAACTGCCTAAAGAATTTGACATGGTAGCTCCTTCCTGGAATAGATCTATCATGATGGCTGTAAAGATAACGTAGGGTAAATGTTACAATAGGAAAGGCACCAACAAGCCCCTCTTATCAGAAGTTCTGTCTCTCTGGCCACATTCTCTGGATGACCCTGCGAAGAGTTGCCAGACAATCATTTACATTTATAAGGGAAATCTCCATTTGTAAAGGTATCTCCCTCTCTGTTTGGAGAAGAGAGGGGGATGAGCTCATTTATAGTGACTAGTCAATGTGGAAGGTGAGGCCTTGAGCTACATAATAAACCTTACTCTTGTTTACTGTGCTTTAGCGGTAATCTCCTGTAACTGACTCCCCCCACCCCCAAAATCCTCCTTTGTCATTGGCTGAAAATGATATTTAAGACGAGAATTTCTGCTATTGTGTTGAGAAACGCAGTGTCCCTGCTTTCTCCCATGTATACATGTTATTAAACTTGGTATTATTTTCTCCTGCTAACCTGTCTTGTTGATTATTTGGCCAGCCAGAAGAACCTTAAGGGAAAGGGCAGAGGGTGATTCTCCCTCTTCCCCCGACAATGGCAAATATTCATTTCATACCCTAGTTTTAGAAGAAGCAAGGCATTTGAGAAAACTCATGGCATATGCAAGGGCCCCAGTAAATTGTAGAAGCATAACAGAATTCTGCAGATACTTTGTGGTTTTTTGTTTTATTGCTTTATAATAAAATTAAAGCCTCATATGTATGTCAGGAAGCAAGTATTTTAGCATGTCCCAAATTTTAAGCATAAGATGTGCTCTATTTTCAGAATTAACTCTGTTGTTCATTAATCCTTTATGTACTGAGAACCCTGGTGGCCCAGCTAAAGATACATCCCACTGCTGACCAAAAGCAATTTCAAAATAAGTCAAATCCTTCACTTGTGTTTCTCAAAAACCATGAAGTGGAGCTTAATATGTAGTCCAGAGAAGCCCTTACTAGAAAGTTTTTACTTTTCCTAACCACTTCCCTCACTTTCTGCAGTTGCTTCAATACCTCCTTCTACACATTCGTGGTGCCCTTCTGGATGAAAATGGTGAAATAACACCACAAATTTATCTTCTCTCCAAACTCAAACCTATAAATGGTACTAAATTAATTTAAAAGGTATGAACCCTCAAGAGAAAAGAGAATAAGAGGTTTCAAATAACAAACAGACAAGAGATTTCAGCAAAGTTCTGCAAGATGGTGAGCCCATGGAGACACAAGAATAACTACTGGGTGAGCAGAAGTCCCAACCAAGAGTGACGTAGACGGCATTTCACTCTGAAAGGATCTCAGCCTGTCTTATCAACACGTAGAGAGGCTTGGGATTCCGGGGTGCTTGGTGGGAGTGAAATGTGAGGCTGAAACGGAAAATGATAGAAGATTATATGGAGCAAGTGGACTCACAGCCGCTGTCCCCTGACCACCCAGCCTCACACGCACGTGTGGAAATGCAGACGCCTGGAAGCAATACATACTCCCGTAAGGCCAACAATTAGACCGCTTCTCCTTAAAGCGATTGAACGTTCCAGGGAGAAGAACTCTGTGTTCTGGTATTTAGGGCTCAGGATAATGGATAGCAGCCCTCCTCATCACCCTGAGGCAGATCCCGCCTTTTGAGAAGCTCGCCTATGAAATTCAAAAGGGTGCAATCCAGCAATACAGAGCAAAATCACATATGCATTTGTTCTCCCACCAGCAAGTCCACTTCCATGAATCTATCCAAACAATATATTGGCAAAAATATGAACAAGACATATGCGTAAGGCTATTCACTGCGACTGTGTTTTTAATAGCAAAAGACTGGACCCAAATGTCTTCAATAGGAATGGGTTGAATAAACACTGGGACATCAAAACAATGGAGAGTTCTGCCACCATGAAAAGAAGTGAGGAAGCCGCCTATAAACTGCTATGAGTTTATCTCCACCATCCACTGTTAACAAGGAGAAAAAAGCAAAGGACAGAACAATGTTTAGAGTATGTTACTTTTTGTGTAAGAAAGGAGGAAATATGAATACAAAAACATATATTTATGTCTTTTAAATAAGGATAAGGAAGGATAAAACAAAAAGAATTAAAAATGCTTACCTAAACACCTCACTTAAAAGGCAGAGATTGGCAGACTCAACAAAAAAAACAAGACCTAACTATATGTTCTTTACAAGAAACACACTTTAAACATAAAGATGAAGACAAGTTGCAAGTAAGAGGATGGAAACAGAGCTACTACACAAACACTAAGCATAAGAAAGCTGTGTGACTCTAAAAATTACAGGCAAGGCAAACTTCAAGAGAAAGAGTATTACTAGAGATCAAGAAGGGCATTTCATTACAATAAAAGGGTCAATTTACCAAGAAAACATAAAAATCTTAACTGTTGGGCCAGCCCGGTGGCGCAAGCGGTTAAGTGCGCGCGCTCCGCTGCAGTGGCCCGGGATTCGCCGGTTTGGATCCCAGGCGCGCACCAACGCACTGCTTGGCAAGCCATGCTGTGGCGGCGTCCCATATAAAGTGGAGGAAGATGGGCATGGATGTTAGCCCAGGGCCAGTCTTCCTCGGCAAAAAAAAAAAAAAGAGGAGGATTGGCAGATGTTAGCACAGGGCTGATCTCCTCACAGTAAAAAAAAAAAAAAAACTTAACTGTAAATGCACCTCATAACATAGCTCTCAGATACGTAAAACAAAACTTGACAGAACCGATTTTCAGAAGTTTCCTGCAACTTTAGGGGTGTCACTTTCAGAGCGTGCCTGGAGTTGACAGCTGGTTGCCCTGGGCTATCATTTTTTTAAGGCTTCCCATGCCATTAACAACAGCCAGTGTGCTCCATAATCCTCACGCTCATCATTGCCCCCTGGCCTTCAAGTCCCATAGCTGCTGCATAAACAAATTTGGAAAAGGTACAGGTGCCTTGCTTTCCTGTATTTTCCAATTATTAAAAGCTTAATAATTGTGATGCCACTGCATGCCAGGTGTTATCACACCACCCTATCCCTAATAATGGGGTCCTTAAGTGTTCAGTTGGTGAGTAATCCAGCCCCAAAATTCTGTCTGCTTCCTGGGGTCACACCTGTTACCAACTATCTCAGTCTGAGCCTCCCAGACAGCCAAGCCTGAGGCAATCGCAAGGAGCTGGAGTCTGGGGAGGTTGGAATAGGAGGGAGGAGGAAACGGAGTGAGACAAGTAAGGAGGGAGAGCCATTACAAGGATGCATTGCCAGCTGGCCATTGCCTTAATGTACACAGTCATGTGGGGCCGTCTGCTTCTCAGCACGGTCTGTCTAGGAGAGAAGAAAAGGGGAAGAATTGATCAGCTGGCTCCTATCCCCACGGGTCAGAGCTTGGCCCTGGGGTTGCACTTGCGGGGACACCCGGTGGGGCCCCCCAATGTCTCCCACCTCAGCATCAGCAGGGAAGCCCTCTGGGCATGAGGGAAGAATCACAGAGCATGGGCATGAAGCAAGGTGCTGTCAAGGCGTGTGATGGTGGTTGAAGTCCATGAAAAGATGCTTCTAGCAACAACAGCTAGAACACGACCCCAGAAGAACGGTGTGTAGGAAGGGTCTGACACAGTGTATCTACAAAACCTACTCCGAACAGTACGCTTAAATGTGAAATATTGAATGTTTTCCCCCAGGAAGTCAGAAAGAAAACAAGGTTTCCTGTGAGTTTACCACTTCTATCAAGGTGTTCCAGGGGTCAGAGGCAGTTCAATAAGGAGGAGAAGGAACAAGAACTATAAGGCTTGGAAAGGAAGAAATAAAGCTGTTATTATTCACAGAGAATACGGCTGTGTATTTAGAAAATTCCAAAGAATCTATAGATTAACTATAAGAATTAATAAAAGAATTTATTGGAGATCATGGAGAAAAAAGTGAGTTTAAAAATCAATTGTATTTCCATATAGGAACAAACTAATAGAAAATGACATTTTAAAATGAATGCCCTTTACAACAGCATCAAAACACATCAAGCATTGCCTGGCTCTGCAGCCCACGGGTATACAACAAGCAGCTCAAAGATGATTATTTAAAAGCAAAAGCAAAAACAAAAACAAAAATAAAAATACTCAATGCCAAGCGGTGCTATGGAGCTGTAAATTTCTATTTCCATTGCATTTCATTCATGCTGTAAATTTTCCTCTGGCCAGGGCCAGATCCCGTCCAAAGTAGTGTCCCACCCTGAGAGGGGTGATTGAAAGCGTGGTAAGACCTGTTGTGTAGATTGAAAGAAAAATAACTAACGGTAGAGATAACGCCACGAGGCTGATTCTGACGACTTCACGAGTGGGATGTGACACACGAACTGCACATGGAGACCAGACTCCGAAGAAGAGTTAAAAGCTTTGTAAACTTAATGGTGGAGCCAGAGACGTTTAGCTTGAGAGCCTCTGGTTCTCCTTTCTTTCGACTTAGACTTGGTGGCAATAGAATCTGCTCTACACCTTCACCAGTCAAAAGCAAGAAGAGCTTGTCTCACCTGCAGGAAAAGACAACTGTGAATCTTTTGAGGAATTTGGGAGAAGTTCCCCGGGGCTGGTTGGAAGCTGTTTGAGTACCATCACCCACTATCCTGCCAGTAGCCCTAGCACCTTGCCTCTCGCTCTCCACTCATTTTGCCGACAGCCCCATTTTGTTTGCTTGTCTAACCTGTCTTCAATGTTTGGTGTTGCAACTATTGGTCCACGTTCCTTGTCACATTCTGGGAGGACTTCTTTGGGACTTCAGGAGCCTGCACTGGCATGTTAGAGCTCCAGGGCATTTTATCCACATGGCACTTTGGTTTAGGTGATTAAAGTTGAGGAGCTTTTAAAGGACCTACTGAAATGTTAGAAACCGGAAAAAATGCATGGACTCTAAAATATAAAAAGGCAACTCAAAAAACAACATGAGTACATGTTTAAATTTCTGTAAAATGTAACACTAGGCAGCTAGTGAATTGCAGCTCCACTCAGCTCTTCCTTGGTGTTGTATGAGTTACATTTAGTGCCTAAGGCTTGTGGATACATTTTAACGTGCTTTTGGAAGAGATGCAATCTCTAAAATTAGGAGTGCTCCTGGCCTTCTGAAGTTTTATACTGCCCTTTAGAATTCCCAAGGTGGGCCTGCAGATTAGGAAGGGGAGCTTCCAAAGTGAAGATTAGATGAGATCACAGAAATTAAACGACTTTGAAAGAACAAGAAGTATCTGCACAAATGCCAATAGATTTTATTTTAGGTTTTTTGAGGACTTCTGTCATGTTTTTATCTTCTTTTTCAACATCAGAGAATAGTCACGATTCCCTGAGCCACTTCCATCCCCAACTCCTACTCCTGTTTTCTCCGCTAACCCAATCCCACTCTAAATCTGCCACCAGGGCCGAGACAAAATTCAAATAAGGGAAAGTTTACTCTGTCATTTCTCGTGTCCCTTAGAAACTTGATTTTTGCTAAGGCTCACAAATGTTATTATGCTGCCCTTGCCAAGGGTATCAGCAACTAGTTATGGAAGACTTTGGAATCAGGACTAATAGGGGCAAATTTGGGGGTGTAAGTGAGTCTCCCCAGTGCCTCGCCCTCCATCGTCATCTATCCTGCTGGAACCCTCCCCTTTACCACTTAAAATGTTCCCAGCATATTTAGCTCTCAGTTTGCTCCACGATTGAGGAAAAAGAGTGTTTCTTTCTCTCTTCCTCCCTATCTTTTGAGTTTGAAAGCTCCTTTCAACAAAAGCAGGATATACTCTCATTATTGTTAATTCATGGTTAGAGGATGATAATGATAATTATAATATTAAGAATTATTGACCCAACTTTCTCCAGTCTTCTGATTGTGCAGCCACGCATAGTAGAATTGCTTTAAAGTGATGCAAGACCACACTTTATATCTGGGATTTCTCCAGCAGCCACTTGGACCTTAGAATCCATATTCACAATCTCTAGCATTTATTAGGGAACAGTGTGATTAATCAAAGTTTTGCTTATGATAAAAAAATTTTCCTGGGGTGTTAGAAGACCTTAAGTCAGGAAGAACGCAATGGGCGTTGAGGAGGTAGTATTTCTCCACGCTTCACATCACCTTCTGTGGAGTACAGAAGTATGGAAAGAAATAGGAATTTTCTTCCCTGCCCATCAAACCTGCTCGTCCTCCTCTGCTCCATTTCTGAGTCTGACACTGCTCATTGACTCACCCTCTGAACCTTGAAGTCACTTTCAATTTCTCTTTTACCCTCATGGCTCAGCCAACGAACGTCAGGTGCCTCTTCAGTGAGCCGCCTCTCTCAGCTGTTCTAATTCTCCCTATCCTTGCCCTGACTACCCCACTGGCATGTGACTTGTCTCCCCACCTGGAGCCTCTGCCCACCCTTGTCTTTACCATACTCTCCAAAGATGATGCTCCCTAAGCCCAGATCCTGTCAGAGCCGTGGATCTTTCCTTTCCTGACAGTCTATCAAGCTAAGGAAATTTCCTTCTATTACTAACAATTTGTGTTTTTTTTTTAAATCAGGAATAACTATTAATTTTACTAAATTTCCTTTTTAGTATCTCTTAAGCTTAGCTTGTAGAATTCTTACTGGATCTACTGATATGCCATATCATATTAATGTATTTTCTATTTATGCCATTTTAACCCTCCTGAGATAAACCTTACTTCATTGTGATAGTAGATAATTGTTTTAAATTGAATTGAGCTTGCTGGTGCTTTGTTTGGGATTTTCACAGCTTTGATTCTCAATAATTAGGGGTTTGTAATAGCAGTGATTTTCACACAGCGCCATGCACTGCCCTTAGTTTCCATGGAGGCTAGAAGTGTAGTGTGGGGTGGGGAGAGTGAAAGCAATTTAAAGACTACAAGCTCTGGACACTGCCTCAGCCAAGAGACTTCGCTTCATTGTTTAAAATCTCTTTTATACACTGGGGTTCCATGTGTGGTTTTAGTATCGACATTATTTGAGTAAAATGAATTGGGTGGTATTCCATTTCTTCATAGATGCTGAAACACCTTAAATAGCACAGGGAATGATCTGTTGTTTAAAATCATTTTAACTCAGATCCTCTTATTAGGGGAGTGAGACGGTCAGTAACTTTTTGAAAACTTTTTTAATTAAAATTTTGCTTGAGATAATTGTAGATTCACAAGTAGTTGTAAGAAATAACACAGAGAGGTTCCTGGTGCACTTAGCCCAATTTTACCCAATGGTAATGATACCGAACCAAGTGGGCTCGCCTCCTGGTGAGTTAAATAAGACTCTACACCAGTGGAAGTTGTCTCACAAAGTAAAGTGTATTTGCAGCAAATAGGAGACCATGAGGAATCATTTCCAAAGTCATGGCGTCCCTGAACAAAGGAAAGGAGGAACTTTTATTTGGTTGGGGAATGAATATTCAAAAGGGAGAGGCGGGTATTCGCTTGCACAGCCTCAGTTGGAGAACATGCTTCCACATAATGAGGCCTAAGCTCCTCCTGGAGAGATCTTTATATTAAAAATAAGGCAAAGGTCACGGGTTTAGCTCCTGTGGCGAGGCTTGGTCAGTTTCAGGATGGCTGCTGGTTACATCTCTTAAACACAGAAAAGGAAAAGAAACAACTTGGAAAAACAGTTAATTGCTTCCAAACCCACATTTGAGTTTCTCAAGGCCCCAGTCGGTGACAGTAACATTTTGCAAAACTGTAGTGTAATATCAGAACCACGATATTGACATTGACATAACCCATTGGTCTTATTTGGATTTTCCCAGTTTCATTTGTACTCATTTGTGTGTGAGTGTAACTTCTATACAATTTTATCATCTGTGTAGGTTTGTGTATCCACCACCACAGCCAAGCCTACTCACCAGCCCAGCACCACAAAGATCCCTCATGTTGCCTTTTTATAATCACACCCATCTCCCTCCTGGCACCCCTCCCTGCTCTTCATTTTAATCCCTGGAAACCACTAACATGTCCTCAATTTCTAAAATTTTTCATTTAAAAAATGTTATATTTTTAAATGTTACAATGTTTAAGTGTTAATGTTAAAAGGTTTATAATGTTTAAAAATGTTTTACAAACTTCCAGTTAAAATAAATAAGTCGTGGGGATGTAGCGTACAGCACGGTGACTATAGTTAATAATACTGTATTGCATATTTGGAAGTTACTAAGAGAGTAGATCTTTACAGTTCTCATCAAAAGAAAAAAATCTGTAACTGTGTGGTGATGGATGTTAACTAGAGTTAATTGTGGTGATCATTTCACAATATATACAGATATCAAATCATTATGCTGGGGCCGGCCCTGTGGCTTAGCCGTTAAGTGCGCGAGCTCCGCTGCTGGCGGCCCGGCTTTGGATCCCGGGCACGCACCGACGCATCGCTTCTCCGGCCATGCTGAGGCCACGTCCCACATACAGCAACTAGAAGGATGTGCAACTATGACGTACAACTATCTACTGGGGCTTTGGGGAGACAAAGGGAAAAAAAAGGAGGAGGATTGGCAATGGATGTTAGCTCAGGGCCGGTCTTCCTCAGCAAAAAGAGGAGGATTAGCATGGATGTTAGCTCAGGGCTGATCATCCTCACAAAAAAAAAAAAGAGTTTCTTACTCTATTGTATGGTTACAAAAGAACTATAGACTGTGGAATGCAGCTTAAAGATGACATATGTCAAGAAATTATATGGCGCCACCGTAATTCAAAACTGTTTTTATTTTGGAATTGTTTGGTATTAAAAATTAAAATTTGTGTTCACAGGACACACCAAGGAGTGTACCCCATAAGCATGATATCCGTGATTTTTCTTAAATTATTTTTATTCTGGAGCCTCAAACAAGCATTATAACTTTTGTGATGATTATTTCCTTCCTTTAATTATTTCTGTAATACTCCACGCTGATCTCTGGAAACTCACTTCTTATTTTGAAAAAAAGAGTTGGTTACTCTATCGTATGTTAAATGTGTATCTGCACAGGATCTGTAGTGACATCCCATATTTCATCCTTGTTATTGATAATTCGCATCTTCTCTCTTTTTGCTTTTGTCAGTCTTACTAGAGGTTTATCAATTTTATTGATTTTTTTCAAGAACTAGATTCTTGTTTCATTGATTTTCTCTATTGTTTTCCTATTTTCCATTTCATTGATTTCTGCTCTTTTCTTTATTCCTTCCTTCCTTCTTGCTTTGGGTTTATTTTGCTCTTCTTTTTCTAGTCTCCTGAGGTAAGAACTTAGGCTATTAACCTGAGACTTTTTCTCCTTTCTAAAGTAAGCATCTAGTGCTATCAATTTCCCTCTCAGCACTGCTTTTACTGCACCCCACATATTTGGACATGTTGTATTTTTGTTTTCATTCAGTTCTATGTAATTTTTCTATGTAATTTTTCATAGTCAGAAGTATACATTATTCATTGTCCATGTTCCACTCTCATACAAATGATGTCACGAAGAACTTCAGTTTACAAACAGTTCTCAACCATGTCCTGTTTAAAAAAGAAGAAACAAAAAAATAGAGAAATGCTCTCAAATTCAAGTGTGCAGCAGAAAACAATTCAAAGATATCATGCCACCCTGGGGGGGAAGTCAGTAAGAAATTATGTTGGAAGAAGGTGGTGTGGGGGAAGCTGTCAGCCCAGCCTCGTGTAAGTTTCCTGAAGCTCTGCTCTTCCCACGTGAGGGAGAAAATTTGGGACATTTGCTGGCTGATGCACGTCAAATCAATCCCTTTTTAAGTATGCCAAACTGCATCTTATGAAGACCTTGGTTTCTCTGCTTACAACAGGTTTTATAGGGAATTGGACTTCTGTGGCTTTTAATATTATATTGTCTTGAAAGATGTCTTGTGAGCCAGCCCTGACGGTCTAGTAGTTAAAGTCTGGCACTCTCACCCCTGTGGCCAGGGTTCGTTTCCCTGTCTCAGACCACACCTCCCATCTGTCAGTTGCCATGCTGTGGCGGTGGCTCACACAGGGAACTAGAGGGACTTACAACTATGATATACAACCCCATACTGGGGCTTTGGAGAGAAGAGAAAAAAAATAGGAAGATTGGCAACAGACGTTAGCTCAGGGGTACTCCTTCCCTGCTAGGAAGAAAAAAAAAAAGATGTTTTGTTGCAATCAATTGTGTATTTTTTTTTCATTTCCTTTGAGACTTTTTTACTCATGGATTATTTAAAAGTGTGTTCTTTAATGTTTTTTACTTCTTATATGTTTAAAGATTTTCTGTTTGTCTTTCTATAACTGATTTCTAGTTTGATTCCATTATGATCAGACAACACATTCTGTATGATTTCAATTTTTTGTTTCAGTTGAAGTTTTCTTTATGGCCCAAGATATAATCCAGCTTGGTGAATGTCTTCTGGGCACTTGAAAGAGAACGTCTATTCTGTTGTTGAATGAAGTGTTTCATACATGTGAATTAGAACCTGTTGGTTGATTGTGCTGTTCAGATCTTCTACATTTTTGCTGATTTTCTGTTTCGTAGTTTTATCAGTTGCTGAGAGGGGAGTGTTGAAGTCCCCAACCATAAGTGTGGACTTGTCTATTTCTTCTTTCAGCTGTACCAGTTTATTTTTTTTTTTACTTCATGTATTTTGAGGCCCTGTTGTTTGGTGCACATATATTTAGAATCATTATGTCTCCCTGGTGGATTGATCCTTTTATCAATAACTTTTTAAATTTTTTTATTGTCATTGAGCCCTTCATATTTTCTACTTATCTTTGAGATAATTTTGATAACCCATATTTTCCCAGAAAATCTTCAATATCATTGAAGTTCTCAAAATATTTTGTTATACTGTAGCATATTGTGTGTGTATGCTTACATGGTGTTTTTATATTTATACAATATAAACAACTATCTGCAAACAGTATATACTTTATAGTATTGCTTTGTAAGATTTTATAATGTACATAAATGTGATCTCACTCTATGTATTCATTTGCAAATTGCTTTTCTCACTCAACAACATGTTTTTGAGATGTATCCATGTTGACACATAAAGATATCTTATTGCTTTTAACTGCTGTGCAATAACCCTTTGTGAAATAAACATTAACAGTTTATCTGCTCACATGGTTCTTCATGTCTTGAGTTTTCATTATATTATGGGCCTGTGTGGGATCTGAGCAGGACCGTTGGCAGGAGTCAGTCACTCTCTTCTCCTTCCTTCTAGTCTTTTCATCCCTCCCCATACTACCTCACCTCCCCCTGTCCTCCTCCATATTCCTCCCTGGGGCTCCTCTACTTTTCTGGAATCTATCCCTGTAATTTTTCCATGCCAGGTATTCCCTTGTTGACTTTTACTCACCCAGCGGGGCTCAGCGCAAATGCTGCCCCCAAAACTCACCCTTCCCTCCCTGGCTCTGTCACAACCTTTTATTTGAATCTTTATGGCATTCTTAATTTTATTTTGCAGTTTGTGTATTTTCTGCCCCATTGGACAAGATTTGTGCTATTTCTAAGGATAAGGACTATGATTTATTCACCTCTGTGCCCCATCTCCCTCTGGATCTATTCAACTCCCAGCGTTGTGCCTAGAACATGCTGAGCATTTGATAAACATTTTGAAATCAACATATCAATGAGCAAAGCCTATAGCCTTTAAACAACTGCTAGGTGACATTCCCACTTGGCTACGCTTGGACTCATTTGTGCATGGAACAAAATTCCACAGGGCACACTGTCTATTTTCCTGGAGAATTTCTTCTGGAGCCAGAATGACAAAGGAATTTTCACAGATTGAGGTATATGGGGTAGCTATTCTGGTTTAAAACTAATTCAGCTTGAACTAAAGAAGCCTGACTTACGGGCTATTAAACATACGTTGTACATCTGCTTTAACTATTAAAGAAGGCATTACATATTATCTCAAAGTAAAAGAATGCACTCTTTTAAGATAAGAATGCATACTTCCCCTCCTAAGACACTAGTATCAGTACCCTTGAAGATAAGTTGCTTTTCCCAGACATAAGGGTCATGTTGACCTGCTAATTTAAAACTGAATACCTCTTTGAAATTTTGATGAACATGTGTCCTGGGCATGTTTGATGTATAGTCTTTGTTCTAAAAAGGTATGAAACTGTACTGAAAACCATGCTTCTCTGAACACTTTTTTCCTTTGTGGAGACTGCCTTCCCAGGTTGTAATCCTCAGCTTGGCTCAATTAAAACTCACCTTATCTCTCCTGTCTATAGAACGGTTATTGGTAAATTGCATCAACAAGACCCAGGAATCCTGTAGTCCTGTCCTGGGTATGCCCCCACAGCTTTCAGGGACATCAGGGAGAGGGCCTGAGCGGTGGAGGCCACCCCCCCACCAACTGGGAGGGATCAGACTCCTAATGGGACAGACTTTCGGGGGGGCAAGTGAGAGGTATAGAGCTTCTGCCTCTCCAGCTATGGAGTTACCAGAGACAACCTCCAAAGTTATGATGACATTTACAAATAATAATTACAATTAATTGAGTACTTATAATAAGTAACCCAGAGACACTCCTTGGTACTTTACAAATGTGGGAGATCAGAATTGGCCACCTCAAAATATGTTTCTTTACCTTGATTATTTTCTCTGAAAGAAACTTTGACCTCCTCCCTCCAACTAACTGCCTAAAAGAGTTTAACTCTGGGTATGGATAGACTGGGAGGGTCCTTGCTAAGCACATTCCAAGTAAAAGTAGAAGTTATCCTTTTTAAGAGACATTTACATTTATAAGGGAAATCTCCATTTGTAAAGGTATCTCCCTTTCTGTACCAGGAAGAAGGGGGGATGACCTTATCTCTAGAAACTCTTATCAGTGCAGAAGGTGAGGACTTAAATCTGCATACTCTTGTTTACTGTGCTTCCTAGTAATCTCCCATAGCTGACTCCCCCACCCACAACATCCTCCCTTGTCTGCCTGAATATGCTGTTTAGGGTGAAAACCTCTGCCATTTGTCAAGAAACTCAGTTTCCCTGGTTTCTCCCATGTATACATGTTATAAAGCTTTGTTGGATTTTCTCATGTTATTTGGTCTCATGTCAATTTAATTTGTAGCCCAGCCAGAAAGGACCCAGAGTGGGTAGAGGATAGTATTCCTCCCGTTCACAAACATCAAGTCGTAATAGCAGCTGCTAAAGTTTTTTAAGGTTTATCAGATCCAAGGCTCTGGGCTAAGTGCTCCACACAGATTTTTTTTTCTTAATTTAACCTCTTCAAGAATCTTATGAATTAGGAATTCTTCTTCTTATTTTTATTATTATCATCATCATCATCCCCATTTTACTGATGGAGAAACTGAGGCTCAGAGAGGCAAAATAACCTGCTCATGGTCACACAGTAAGTGGCAGAGCCAGGATGCAAACCCAGGTTGTTCTGGCTGTCTCCAAATGCCATTTCTTTTCCTTCTTTCTTCCTTCTTCCCCTCTTCCTTTCTTCCTGCCTTCTTTTTAAACATTATTTTTAATTATACAAAGAAAACCTGAAAACATTTTTCTAAAAATCCAGACCGCATACAGAGTACAAATCTCCTTTATCCTTCCTCTTCCCCCACCCTAAATTGTGCAAGAAATATATAGTTTTATTTCATTTTTTAAGCTTCTGATTTGGTTTTTAAACTATTGTTTGAACAAGCAATAGATCCCCATGGCTCGGAAACCACACTACTGCCTCTGGCCCCATCGGTCCACTGCCGCTCCTCACTTACAGGGGACCATTGGGTTCATTTTCCGAACCTCCTTGAAGACTGTCTTCATTTACACATGTGCATTTACAAGCTGCATTTGATTTTTCCCACTTTGGGCTCCAAAGGTAGCACACCATCCACACTGTTTTGCATCTTCAACAGTTGTTTGTTAACCATTGTCCCATACTATGTTTTGCTGTCTGGTTTCTGGGAAGGAAGGGAGGGGGACAGGCCCTGGCCAACGTTTCTAAAAGGAGGTGTTCGTTCCCTAATCCTCTCTTATCCTCCTTCCTGCAGCTCATTCCCACCCCCTCAGGCCAGCTCCTCCACTGCTGGCATTGCAGGCTGGGCCCTGGACATCTAGTTCTCCTCCCTGTGTCTCTGCACGTGCCCACTGCCCTGACACCAAAGTCATTACCACACCACTTGGTATGTTCTGTACAGTACAGAAGCACGAGTACGCTTTCTATATCAAATAAAGGTCTGCACCGTGGCATTTCTGGTGGTGTGGGGAGAGGACATGTGGGGGAGAGGGGCTTCATGGGCACTGCTGAATGGAGACCGCTGAGTGGCTGCAGCTTCTTGGGGTAAAAGGAGCAGTGAGCTCAGAAGGGCTTCTTCCTCATGCCGTCCCCACACTGCCACCAGGAGAAGGCAGGACACCCTCCCGCCTCCCGCAGCCTCCGTCCCTGCCAGGCCGCGCCCTGCGCTGTGCCTTTGTGCACCCAGAGCTGAAGCGGTGACTCAGCAGTGACCTTGATTCCAGTGCTCCCCCAGAAGGGCAGCCACCGACACCCTGCCCCTCCCTTGGGAACTGAAGCTGACAAAGCCATCTCCTGCCACAGCCCTGCCCTGCGCAAGCCCCACCTGACCAGGGGTTCGTCTTTTGGTAGGTTGACCAAAGACTGAAGACTGAGTTGAGTTTATCCAACCCTGAGATCAGAAACCACTGACTTAACGGTGGCTAACAGTGCCCCTGCAGCTGCCTTCAAATCATTCTGAAATCACTGAGCAAATATTTACAGAGAACCTCCTGTGTGCCAGGCACTGTTCTGGGTCTGGAAATGGAGCAGCAAGTGAAATGAAGGCCCTGCTCTCACGGAGCTTACATTCTGGGAGGGCAGACAGACAATTAAATCCCCCCACGCCACATTCAGTGTATGCATGTGTGTATCGGTAGTGTCAATGTTTGTGTATCTGCACTGTCAGCCAGGAACACCTGTCGATGAACAGGTTGGGTTTGTTACTTGTTGCAGCGAGGGAGACCACACACCAAGGGGGAACCAAGGGGCGTCTCAGTACCAGGGTGTTAGAAAGAACCTAAATAGGATTTGGGCTTTGGCTGGGTGGCTTGGGAGAGCACGCGAGGAAGGGGCGGTGTGCTCTGGATTGGGTGCTGTCAGAAAGCAGGGGTGAGTCTGTAATGAATATCTCAGTAAATCTTACCTAAAAGGAGACTAGACGGAGGCCAGAGCTGTAATCAATGAAGAAGCAGCTGTCACTCATACTAACCGGGGACGGTGGGCGTTTGGCATTTTGTGGCTTGGACAATGGTCGTGTTTTGTTGTGTTCAGACATGATCATGGAGTGGTCTTATCTCTGTCTCGACCCGTCGAGGTCACGGAGTAGCCTTGTCTGACTCTGATGTTCTGTGAGATTGCTTATGTTCAACAGGAGAACACCAAGGCCCAGCTGTGCCTGCGGGGCCAGCTCAAGACGTCAGGGAGGCTTCTCTCGCTCTCTCTCTCTCCATATAATAACAAACAAAACATAACATAATATAATGTAACTTCAGGTGGACATAAGTGCTATGGAGATATGGAGTAAGGCCAGGGATGGCCAGGGTAGGGAATATGGTTACTTCATAGAAGGTGGTTAGGGAGGCCTATGTGGCAAGGTGACACTTGAGTAGAACCCTGAAGAAGCCAGGGAGTGAGGCGGATGGATAACTGAGGAAGAGCTGCCGGGTGGAGCCTGCAAAGGCAAAGGCCCCGCAGTGGGACTGGCTTGTTTCAGGCCTAGAAAGGGGGGAGTGGGTCTGGAGGCGAGCGAGTGGGGGACAGGGAGGTGGAGAATGAAGTGTGAGGGGTGGTGCAGGCCAGATCAGGTCAGGCCTGTAGATCAACAGTAAGGACTCTGGCTTCACTCTGAGGGAGATGGGAGCCACAGGAGGACAGATGTTATCACATTACATTGTAAAAAGATCCCTCTGGCTGCTGTGTTGAGAAAAGACTCTAGGCGGCAGGGGTGGAAGCAGGGAGGTGAGCCGGGAGGCTGCCGCAATGCCCCAGACAAGAGATGATGGTCGCTTGGACCAGCTGGTGGTGGCAGTGAAGGCGGTAAGAAGTGCTCAGACTGGACAACGATTGGAGGTGGGGTATGAGAGCATGGTGCCCAGATTTGTTTGAGCAAAAGAGTGAGTTGTCCTGTGCTGAGATGGGGAAGCCCACAAGAGGAGCAGGATATCTTTTGCAGGGCAGCACACAGAGGCTCAATGGGGGCATGTTAAGGTGAGGTGCCCCTAGACATCAAGTAAGCACCTGTGGGCCTGGAGGTCATGGAGCAGCTGGGGTGGGAGTACAGATTTGGGAGTTCCGGGGTTTGTATGAACACAAGCCATGGGCCTAGATGAAATCACCTAGAGTATGAACGTAGGAAGGGAGGAGGTCTTCTCTATCTCACTCACCTCCCAGACACTCTAATATTTGGACATCTGGGAAGTGAGGAGAATCAGCAGAGGAGACTGAAAAGGAACATCCAAAGAAGTAGAAGAACCAAGAGCTCAATCATCTATTAACAAATATGTATTGAATTCTGTACATCATCTCAAAATTTCTAAGACTTTAGACCCTGAACCACATGACTACTAGACAGATGGCAATGCCAGGAGGGAAAAAAAGGGTGCTGGCCAGGACTGTTGATTGACACCAAAAATCTGTTCCCTCTTTCTTGGTAAAAGAACTCTGACTCTGTCTGGAGAGGCAATGCACTCATATAAATGTCTACATAAGACGTAAATGGAAGTATTGTATGGGACTTGTGCAGCCTGCTTAAATGGAGCTTTGAGAGGCACACAGCTGCTCTTCTACTCTTACTCCTTCCTGCAGTGTAAAATATGGATGTTATAGCTGGAGCTCCAGCAGCCATCTTGGACCATGAGGCAACTGCAAATAGAAACCAAGCATCAAGGATGGCAGAATGGAGATACAGGAGTTCTTGATGACTGTGGAGCTGCCGACCTGTCATGGATTACTTAACTTCAGATTTATTTTTCATGAGCAAGAAACAAACTTTTATCTTTTTAAAATTCACAGTTATTTTGAGTTTTCTGCCATCTGTAGCTAAAGCTAATCCTAACTGATATGAGATTTACTCATAGTATTTCAAAACTATGTAGACAACTTGTGTGAGGAACCAAGGATTTACAGATGTCACGGTCCCTGCCCTTCTAGAACTCCCTGTGCAATGGGTTGAACTAACAGGTAAGTGGGTCATTACAACACTAGCTGAGAGGCGCTATGATGGTGGGTATGCTCCAGGGTCTACAGTGAGGGCTGAGACAGATGGCAAAGCAAGCTTCATCTCCTCTTTTCCTTTCAAATCATATCTTAATTCAATAACTCGCAACATGTTCTTGGTCTGATTCCGGTCTGTTCTCTGTGTTTGATTTTAATATATTCCAGTACCTAATTTAAGCCTTTGAGTTGGAGAGGGGAAAAATGATAATGTGGACCAGATTTTAGATAGTTGGCACTTATAATTTCACAGAGAATCTGAATGGAATAATAAGCAATGATTAGGAACTTGCTAAGAATCAATTTTGCATGTGGAGCTTCATCCAACCAACAATTATATAAATACTCAAGCTCTAGAAAATTGGCAGAATGCTAAACTACAAATGTGATCTGGGTCATAATTCTTTAATGGACCAATTATTTCGATGCAGTCTTTTCCCCTTGGAAGGCACCTTAACTGCACACTTGGCCAGCGTCTTCCCTCTGGCAGAGACTGCTTTTACATGTCAAAACCCTCCTGTCTTGAAGGTCTCCAGATCTAGGCCAAACGGAGACACAAACCTATTTTGAGCACTTAGTAGGTGCCAGGCCCATTACACATGTTCTATTATTTAATCTTCACAATAATCCTGCAAGATAGGTTCTAGAATCCTGCTTTCACCAGTAAGAATCCAACTCTCAGAGAACCTAAGCAATCTGCCTCCAGTCTACACAGCTCTTGAGGGGTAGAGCCTGGATTCAAACCCAGATCTCAGGCTGCTTTCCTCTACACCTTACTGTTTTCCCCAAAATGGTTTCCCTCATGGTGTCTTCTCTATCATCTCACAGCCTTTTAAGTCTGGAATCTTTGTTCTGATCTAAACAGCTTTCTATCCGTGGGCTCTCCTCAGTTTCCCCAGTCAAAATCCCACCGCTCCTCCAGTTTCCCCAGTCAAAATCCCACCGCTCCTCCAGTTTCCCCAGTCAAAATCTCACCGCTCCTCCACATCTTTTGTGCAGTCCCCTCCCCCTCCATAAACCTTCCTGGCACCTTCCATCAGTGAACTCTGCTTCCTGAGAATTCTCCCCGCCCTACACTTGGCTCTTACAACACTTATCACTTTCTGTACCTTACCAGAGCTTTTTGTACCCTTAAGTGACCTACCTAAAGTATCAATTTTCAGTGGTCGCGAGAAAAAAAAGGACATTTATTGCGCACTTATTTTGTCACAGGTGTTTGTCTCCTTTAAATCCGTAAATAATCCTATGAGGACTTTTTACCTGCCACGTTACAAATGAAGAAACTGGATGCACAGTAACCTGAAGTGGTGGAACGAGACGCAAACCCAGAAGGCAAGAACAAGAAATGAAAGATCATTCCCCGCTAAGAGACTACCCCATCCGCAGGCGTCCAGTAACGTTTGTGGAATGAATTAACGAATGAATGAATATCTGAAGGTTGGCTTACAAGAGCAACTTGGTGAGAAATGACACGGGTAGGAGAGCCGAAGTACCCTGAAAAATACATATTCCAAGTACAGACGGGGTTTAGTGACAGCAGAAAATCCCAAACATTGAAACAAACCCAGACTAAAAAGAAAGGTTTCCGTAACATGTTCACAACCAAAAGTGTAGCTCCGCAGACTGGGTACAGAGAGGCATGTGCAATCTACAAAGTTCCCTCCTTCGGAAAGCTCTAGACCACCGTCGGATTTCGTTCCCAAACTTCGGCCGCGGGGGCGGGCAGGCGCCTGTCGCTTTAAGAATCTGGTCGAAGTCCTTTTCCTCTCCCCGCCCCGCCCCCTCACGGTCCCGGCGCGGTCCGGGCTCCCACCCCTGTCTCCTCCTGCGGACGGAACTACAGGTTCAGCCGCCCATCCGTCACAGAAGCACCGCCTCTGATTGGCTTCGGGCCGGGAGGCGGGGCGGGAAGGCCGAGAAACTAGTTTGTTGGCGGCGCCTGGCTGTACCGCGGCGGCAGTGCTCTCGGGCTGTGGTGAGCCGGGGGAGGGGAGCGGCGGCGCGGCGGCGGGGGGGGGGTCTGAGCGCGGCGGCGGCGCCGGAGGGGTGAGTACCTGTGCTGGCTTGGGCTGGGCTGGGGGCGCGACCTCCGGCCGCTCTTGCCGCGCCTGGCCGCCGGCACTTGTCGCCCCCCCAGCCCCGGACAGGGACCGGGGCGCCGGGTCTGCGCGCCCCCCGTGGGAGCCCCCGGCAGAGGGAGCCTGCGCGGGGCCGCCTGCGGGATGAGCACAGCGGGGCTTGGTCCCCGGAGCCGTCCCGGCCCCCGCGGGGTCTAGGGGGACTGGAGTCGGGGACAATGGTGGGGAGGGGACCGTAGTCAGCCGCCCCTCCCCAACGGCGGCCCCTCCGGCCTCGCGCGTGCCTGGGGACCCGGCGAGGGCATTTGCTCGGAGCGCTGGGCGAGGGAATGAATTGTTTTGCAAATGGATGTTGCGCGCGGGAGCTGCACTCTTTCCCCTGGGAGTGGTTGATTCATTGAGTCCGCAGACTCTCTTTTTAAAAAATTACTATCGATCCTGGAAAGAGGAGGCTGCTTGTCTTTGAGGATGTGAGCGCCGGGCTCTGCGCCCCGGCCGGCCGAGTCCCCGCGCATTGGACGCCGAGGGCCGGATGGCTGCCTGCCTCGTGTTGAGCGAGGGCCGAGGGGTTAGCCAGGGAAACGTCGTCCACGCTAGCCGGGGCCGGAGCCCGCCGCCCCTCTGCCCCCGGCCGTTCATGTCCCGCCTGACAGGGCCCCTTGTCTCTGTTTAGAGAGCTGTAGATAGCAGAGCAGTGATGCCACGCTGTAAGTCCCACTCACCTGTCCACCGTGGTGGCAGCCCCCCTGGCAGGTGCAGAGCAAGCCTCGTCCAGCCCGGCTGTCCTCATACCCGGTCTTGCTCTGGCTCCAGGACCCCACCGCACTTGGGCACGCCTCCACTCCTCCTTCCCCCCTCGTAGTTGCTTGAGAAGCTTTTGCTTTAGGAGACTAGGCCCCCAGGGGCACCAGACAACTTTTTTGTGTTGCTGCTTCAAAGCCCTTTAAGTTTGTTTCCACTATTTTTGAGCAAAGAAAAATCTGTGTAGAGACCTGATCAAAGGGATTGGGGCAGGGGCGACCCAGAGCCCCGCAGGTTGAATCTGGGCGCTCTTGGGTCCTGCGGGGTTGCTCTGAGCAGCGGGAAGGCACCCTGAGCTTTGGCCTTCCCTGGTGAGTCAGGGCGGAGAACACCAGGTGTGTCTGGGCCTTTTGCTTTCACTCTGCTGGTGTGAGCGGGTGAGGGAAGTTGCTAGTGGCACTGGGAGAGGAGGCAAGAACCCCACGTTCTTGTTGTGGACCAGGCTCTGGTGACTGTGACTTGGTGTCAGGCCCTTTGGGACCCTCGCTTCAGTCTCCCCATTCATAGGTGGGAGTGATGCTCAGTGGGCCTAGTTGTGCTGTTAGGATTCCTAGGGGATGTTGGTGAGGCTTGCATTTGGGGGCTGGGAGGAGTGGGACACAAGGTCCAGCCCACGGGGGCCAGATTTGGTGTCTTCTAAGGCCGGGGGTCCTTGAGTCCCCAAGTTGTGCCTGTGGAGGTTGATGGAGTCAGTCTTCTTCCAGTCCCGGCAGCTGTCTCCATCTTGAGTCATTCCGTTTGTCAGGAAGTGACTCCAGGGAGGTGGTTAAAAGGAAGGTAGAGAGAGATGGTAGAAACTTTGGTCCTGGGGCTCGTGCTGCAGCCAGATTTATGTTTGTGGTGCAGAGAGAGGAGCTGTGGGCGAGCTGCACACTCCACGTCGGAGACAGCTTCTGCAGCCTGATGCCGGTTAATAGCGTCTTAAACCTGCAAGCACCCAGTGTGGGAAGAGGAGGGCAGGAAGGAAAGAGGAAGATGACCCAGGCCTGGGACTGCCAGGTCTGCAGTGAAAGTAGGCTTGGTTCTTCCCATCTATCACAAGGATGCCCAAGAGGGTTTCAAGGGAGTGTTATTTAGTGAGTGGTTCATTCATTTGTTAATTCTTTCATTGTTTGAAGGGTCTTGATTGGGACCCTGCCTTCAAGGAGCTCCTAGACGAGGGAGGTGTGCTGGCACGTGCATTAGGGGTCCTGACTCATAGAGATGTGCACAGTACCCCAGTGATAAAGGCTGCCAGGGGACTTGAGGGGAACAGGAGGGGCACGGGGTATTCCAGGCCCTGGGCGCTGCCTTCTCCCACCACCCACTCCCGCTTCACCCAGAGGCCATTTCATTGCCAGCCTCAAGGCAGGTGCAGGTTGAGGTCAGGGAGAATGCAGGTAGGAGGGGATGGAAAGGTTCACCTGGGACTGTGGTGGTCTGGCCTGTGGAGTCAGTAGTCCCGGGAGTCCCCAGGAAGATGGATGGCTCCTGGATGCAGCCTCTCTGCTCAGGGGTCCTGGGAGAACCCACTACCAGCGCCAAAGACCAGCCCATCGCCTGAGCCCTTAGTCCTTCTGGACCAGCCAGGGGGTGTGGGTGTGGCCTGGCCAGGGAGGGGGCAGGCAGAGCTGGCACGAGAAAACAGAGTGGCCAGACGCAAATGAATTGGCTGATTGAGATGCTGGTTTTCATCTAATGTGGTAAATTTCATAATTGAATTGCCTTAGGCAGCCAGGGCTGTTGAAGCGTTTTTCCCAGCCAGAAAGCACTTAGTTGGGACAGCTGGGGGCAGGGGCGGGGATGGGCGTGGGGAGGACGTCTGCATCCACAGCTTTTACTCAAGCATCCTAGCAAGACTTTCCCTTGTGAATCTGGGTCTGTCCCCAGGTGAGAGAGGGCTCAGGGACTGGAGTGGTCTCTGTAAGTCTCTTCAGCATGAGGTCAGGGTGAAGAGCATGGATCAGGAACGAGACTTGGTTCGGATGCTGCCTGGTCTGTGATCAGTCCTGTCCTGGGACCCTATCTCCACCCACCCGGCCCCCTCCCTCTGGCACCAGTAGGCCCTGTTCTTTCTTGCTGCTGACCCTTTCCTTCCAAGCTCTGGCAGCGCCCTTTTGGATGAAAAAGGGCAGGCATGTGTGCCTCATTGGCTTGTTCTTAAAAGTGCCAGCTCTGTGATCTCAGAAATCCATTTTAATTGGGAAATTTCCCTATATTTTCTGCAAATACGTGAAAATCTTCTCAGCCATTGCTTTCCCAGTGGTCTCCTGGACCCCTGGGTTGGGTACAGAGGCTGGACAAGGCTCTCTGGGCCACACCTTGGTTCAGTGGGACTGAGGCCCGAGGTCAACTCCACCCCTTCCCCATCCCCACAGGTGGAACCCTCCCACCTAGAACCTGTTGGTAGAAAGAGCACTTAAGTGGGGGTCTGGGAGTCCTGCTCTGCCCCTGCCTGGTTGTGTGACTTTGTGTAGGTCCTGTCACCTTTATGGGCCTTGATTTTCTCTTCTGTACATTGAGTGGATGCTCTTCTGTACAATGCTTCTATTAAATGTTTGCTGTAAAATCTCAAAGGTTCTTGCAACCTGTGATGTTTAGTTTTATAACGCTTGAGTTCTATGCTTAGCCCTTGTGGGCAGGAAGAGTTTGAGAGACAGCCAGTAGAGTGCAGAGGGGCCAAATTAGAAGTCAGGAGTCTAGAGTGCTAGTTCCAGCTTTGCCTCTAATGTGTGCTATGGGGCTTTGGGCAAGTCACTTTCCCTCTCTGGGCCGTAATTCTTCCACCTGTAGAATGAGAGGAGTACAGTAAGCAAGCTCCTGGTTTCCTTTCCTTTCTGGTTGAGTGGAATCTGAGTCAGACTTCCCAAGTAACTCCAGAGGGACAGGGTTCATCTCCCTTGGTTTCCTGCCTTTGCCCCACTGCCTTGGAGTTTGGGGTCCAGGTGTGAAGGGCCTGCAGGCCATTGTGTGCCCATGGCTGAGGGGCTCGTGAAGCCAGCCACAGACTGGGCTCAAAGGAAGGTGGCATGTGGGTGACTCATTTCCCAAGATTGTTCTGACTGGTCCTGGGCTGGGAGCTGGGCAGCAGGCGTGGGAGCACTTAGAGTGACTCCCCCCTTCACCCGGAACAGATGGGATGGGACCTAGCCTGTGGGATGTCCCCTGGCCACAGAGCCCCGAGCCACCTCTGAGAAGAGAGATAGATAAAGAGCTCCCAGGAGCAAGGGGATCATGAGGGAGCCTGGGGGATAGGAGGAGGATGCAAGGCTCCTTGCCTCCTGCGCATCAGGCTTTGCCAAGGAGGCGCCTGCAAGACCAGTTGGATGGCTCCTCCCGTGAGGAGGCGGGGGCTGAGCAGGGCCGTGGGAGAGCTGTGTCTGCTGCCTGGAGGGAGGACCACGTTGGCTGTGGGTGTCACTCCCCGCCCCCTCCGTCTGCCTGGAGGATGCCTTCGACCCTCAGCTGGTTGATCGTCAGAGTGGTGTGCAGGGATAGGATAGAAACAAGCCTTGCTTATTTTCCACCTGCTCCTGGAGGGCCCCCAAGGAGAGGCTGACCACAGATCAATCTGGGCTGAATGGAATTAATTTCCTAATTAAGAGAGGCTTCGCTCATTTCAAACCCCAGGACAAGGTGCCTGCCGGGTTTGCAGTTGGCCAGGCCAAATTTGGTGGGGCAGGAGTGAGGGCCAAGAGCCAGAGGAGCTCAGAAGCTGTGGCCATTGCATCTAGCGTGCAGAGTTTAAGGTCTGCTACGTCCTAGCTGGGCTTGTAAGACCTTGGGCAGCAAGTGCCTTAACCTGTGAATGCCTCTGTTGAGCGTGGCTTTGGAAATCTGAGGGAGGAAGATGGACAGCTTTATTCGTGCAACATGCATTTATTTAGCACCTTCTGAATGGATCACCCCGGACTAGAAACTAGGAAAAGAAAGTCAGGTTTGAAGGGGGTCCCTACTTGGAAGCTCTGCCTCTGGTGTGTGAGGCAGACAGTCAAGTGGTTATGGCACAGCACTGGGGTCTGAGTGGCGTGTCAAGAGTCTGCCTCAGTTTCCCCATTGGAGAGGTGAGGAAGTGGACTATTTAAATTAGAGTCTCCATTCCAAACATGTGCAAGGAATATTTTTGCCGTCTGTTCTCTGCCAGGCTCTGGGATGCAGCAGAGAACAAGGCAAGGTCCCCGTCATCCTGGAGCCCCCATTTAACTGGAGGAGGCAGACAACACATAGACAAAATAAACACAACTACAATTAGGGCTGCGGGAGGTGGACGGGGAGGTGTGAGGAGAAGGGTCAGGTGGGGGATCCACTTAGACCAGAGGGCCTAAAGAAGGCCTCTCTGGGCGGGTGACATTTGAGGCTAGGCCTGCAAGACCAGAAGAGAGGCAGCTATGGGAAGATCCAAGGAGGGGCATGCCAGGTGGTGACCAAGCAAGTGCACAGGCTGGAAACATCCTCGGCTGCGGAGGGGGATGAGACGAGACCCAGAGGGAGGCTGCAGCCCTTAACATTCCCTAATCTTCTGATTCGTAGGGAGGCCAAGGAAAACTAGGGAGGCCAAGGAAAACGTGTTCCTTTTAAGTTGTTTTATTGTTTCTTTATTTCAATAATACATCAGTAGATTCCCTTTATAAGCAAACAGTGTAAGAAACAACCAGCGTGCTGTGCAAGTCGCCCGTCCTTGGTGTCTGTCAATGGTTTGGTGCATGCACTTCTAGTCCCCCTGTCTACGGACAGATTTTGTTTTTACGTAACTTGGATTGTACTTAACACTCCACGACTTCTGTCACTGGGTGTGTGTTGGAGTCCCTTCTCTCTTCATAGCTGCAGAATATCCCACAGCGTGGCTAAGCTGCCGCCTTTCATCTCACTGTGTCCTGACGAGAGACGTTCGGGTTCTGTCTGGTTTTTGTTTTTTCCCCCATACAGTCCATGAAGTCTTGTACATCCTTGATCATACATCTTTCTGATCTTTCAGTTTTCACTGTCAAAGCCAAATGCCTTTCGCAAAGACAGCCAGTTCGCTCTCCCACTGATGGTGTTGGAGAGCCCATGTCCCCACATCCTCACCCACACTTGATATTATCCAAGTTTGTAGCTAATGTGAAATGATCTCATTATTCCTTTAAAGAAAAAAGTGATCTAGTTTATTCACACTTCCTCTTTTTATTTTAACCCATCTTTGTTTTTCCAGAGGATCAAAGTTTAGCAAGTGCTGGCTCTGCCTCTCCCTGGTGTCCTGACCTTGGCTGGGGACTCAGCGAAGCCTTCACCCTGCGAATGAACTCATCTGTGAAATGAGGCCCTTTTAATCCCTGCCCTGCCCCCTGCCAGGCTGCTGTACACTGTGAATGGGAAAACATTCCTGAAAGTTCATTTTATGCTGAAAAGCTCTGCAAACATCATGCAGACATCTGAAGCTTGGAACATTTGAGTGAATCCAAATGTTTCTAAACAGCCAGTGTGTCCAGAGGAGGGCTGGGGTGCCTTTAGGTGGGACGTCTGCCTGGCGTCCCTGAGGTGGAAAGGGCCTCACCCCATTTGAAAGAGAAGTGAGAGGGACGGCCGAGTCGATGGGCTCCTTCCTGTCTCTCCTGTGGGCATAAAGCAGTGAGCCAGGAGGGTAGAGAACCTCTGCCTTGTATCGCTGGTTCATGAAAAGGCTCAGAAAGGGGCATTGGCCACCACAGGCTGATCCCCCTATTTACCTGTTGGTGGTGGAGGCCAAAGGCTGGGGCTCCTAGAACTGGATGAATTTCTGGTTTATTGCCTTGGGAGTCCTTGTCTATTTTCCTGTAATAGGAGGCTTTTAAACAAAAGGTTTACAAGAGGGCCCTTGTACTTGATTTGGAGACAGAAAGAGGGGAAGCTGTGGAGACTGATAGAGTAGGAAAGGTGGAATCTGGGGCCAGGGAAGACCAGGCCCATGTGCTCCCTGGGTGGCGTCAGGCCCCATGTTGGGGGAGCCAGGAGGCTGGTGGCCCGGTGGCCTGGGTCCCGGGAGGAATTCATTACTGCTGGATTCAGGTGCTGGGGGACATTTTTGCCAGCTCTTCTCTCATTCCCCAAGTGGGCTCTGTCTAACGCAGTTCGCCCTACCTTGGGGGCAGCATCCAGGCCTGGCTGCGATTCCCCTGCTGCCCTGGGGACGCCTCAGATGAAGCCCTGGTGGAGGCTTCTGTCATCCCCAGCAGCCTGACCTGGTTGGGACAGCTGCGGGGGAGCTCTAGACCACAGACAGGAAGGTGGACAGACATGGGGGTGGGTGATGGAGAGTGGATGAGCAGGGGACGGGGTACCCCCACAGGCTTTGGTAGGGAGGCCCCCCACCTTTGTACCTCTGCAGCTAGTGCGCAGGAGGAGAGAAGGGTGGAGCTGGCTGCAGGCACATTTTGGCATTTATCAGACGTCCCTGGATTCTGAGGGTGGGGTTTTTCGTGAAGGGAGAAAGGGAGCATTTCGCTCTGGAGCCGGCTACAGGGTGGTCCGCTGGGGGCAGGGGCATGAGCGGCCTGCCCTTGTGGAGTCCTGCCCCACTGCCCTCCTGCGCCTGGCTTGCAGGGACCTCACGGAGCTGGAGTGGGGGAGAATCGCTGGGTTTCCTCTCAGCACCCGGACGACTGGTGTATCTGCTGCAGGAAGTTGCAGCTGCTATTTTTACCACTGCAACTAGGGCTTTTTACTGGAAGGTCCAATTACAAGCAAAATGTTAGGGTTTGGCTGGCTAGCAAAGCCCTGGGAGGCCGTCCAGCCCGAGGTCAGTTGGTGTGTAAAGACACATTCGCACGTGGACACACACCTACCCTGGCTGCTGGGTGCTTCCTCTGAACCACTCCCAGTGTCTGGAGTTTTCCTCTAGGCAAGAAAGAGGCTTCTGCTGGGTTTTGCCCAGGTAATTGCCCCCAAACACCTTATCTCTGGCTAGTCATGCAGTTGTGAAGCTGAACTGGGGAGCAGTGAGCCATTCTGGTCCTGACTGCCCAGGAAGCTGAAATTTTGTTAAATGAAATTATTGAGAACCTGTATATGATACCTACACTGCTAAGTGCTAGGGATGGAGACGAGTAAGATAGTCGCTGTTCTCAAGCACCACACATGCAGCAATTTAAGATACAGAAAGTACAAGTCGTCCCCAGACCCTTGACCAGGCACCTGGTATGCTTTGACTGTTTGTATGCCTAATGGCTGGAGGCTGAGCAGGGCTTGTACTGGGTTCTGTTGCTGTGTGAGAAATCATCACCAGCTTAGTGGCTTCAAGATACCTATTTCTTAGCTCACAGTTCTATAGGTCAGAAGTCTGGATTGGCTCAAGTAGGTTCTGTCTGAGGGTCTCACAGGGCCAAGGCCAAGGTATCAGCTGGACTGGGCTTTTATCCTGAGGCTCTGGGGGAGAATCTGCTTCCAGGCTCATTCAGGTTGTTGGCAGAATCGAGTTCCTCGTGGTTGTAGGACTGAGGTTCCTGCTTCCTCATCATTGGCTGTCATCTGGATGCTGATCTCAGCTCCTAGAGGCTGCCGAATTCTGTGCCATGTGGCCCCCTCCATCTCCACGCCAGCAGTGGGGCATCCTGCTTCAAATCTCTGGCATCTACTTCTGCAGTCAGCTGGTGAAAACTCTGCTTTAAAGGGCTCGTGTGATTAGGTCAGGCCTACCCCGATAATCTCCCTATTTTAAGGTCAGTTGATTAGTTAGTAACATCATTAATTACATCTGCAGATCCCTTTGCCATGTAGGTAACATGGTCACAGGAGTAAGACCAGGGGGCCATCTTCAAATTTTCCTACAACAGGCTTCATGCTGTCCGGGGCTACAGCAACAACATTATTAATAACAGCAGCTCTCATGAATTGAGTGACTTTCGTGTGCTGAGCTCTTTACATGGATTCTCTCATTTAATTCTCAGGATAGTACTTTGATGTAGAAACGGTTATTTTCACCCCCGTTTTCCAGATGAGAAAACTGAGGCTCAGAGAATGTAAGTGTCCTGGGCCGGTTATACAGGTAGAAATGGCAGAGCTGGAATTTGAAACCAGGGCCTTGGCGCCTAATCACCCCGTTAGGCTGCTCGAGATCAGCATCTGCAGTTTGATTCCTGTGATTTATGGAACCCCAACGAGGACAGGGTTGAGGGCTACTCTCTCCCATCTAGCATTTAAAATACTTAAATATGAAACACGTCAATCATATTCCAAGTTAATACAGCAGACGCTGGGGACCTTGAATGTGGGTTTAACAGATGTCTGGATCTTTTTGATTCTTATTCAAGTGGATGTTGTGGTTAATCCACTTCCCATTCAGCAATATTTATTGAGCATCTAATATATTCTAGGCAGCAAAGATGACACAGAATACTGTCCTCGAGGAGTTGGAAATAAAAATAAAGACACAATATACAATGACTTGAAGGAATAAATTAATGCTTGATAACAAAGGGATGTCACAACGCTGCAGCAAAGAATTAACAGGTGTTAGAGTGTTAATTGCAGGAGACAAGACAAAAATGTTTTATTTACTCACTGCCATATCCCTGGGCCCAGCACATAGTAGCTGCTCAGAAATTACTTGTCACGTTAATTTTTTGAGCATCTTCTATGTACAAGGCCCTCTACACACCAGACAGCTGTCAAGTCCAGAGGAGGGTGTGATCATGAAATGAGAGGGAATGTGGAGAGGGAGTGGGCTTGAGTAGGGAGGAGGGGGTGAGGGCTAGAAAGGCCCATGGGTGCCTGAGTGAGCGGTGAGTGGGAGAGGGGCTGCCGTGGGTGATGAAGCTAAAGCAGGGAAATGCTGAGCCAGGCTTGAATGTCAAAGCCTCCTTGAAGGTTTTGAGCCCGAGATGGTGGTGGTCAAAAGCGACGCATTTGGACCCATTGCTGGAAGTGGGAGACGCTGGGGACGGCCTGTCACAGCCCAGCCTGCAGTGGGGAAGGCCTCACCTTGTCTCCAGCATAGGACGAGTGACACAAGAGACCCTGGAAGGAAGATTTAATGGAACTTGGTGGCCGAATGATATGCTAAAAATGTGTATATGAATGAGTTGCAATTCCTGGGCACCCATGTATTTGGCTATAAATACATGTCCGTATGTAATTTCAAGAGACCAGGAATTATCAGCTGCAGACCCAAGTGCAGCAGGCCGTGCCCGGCCCCTGTAGTTTGCTGTCTGAGGCTCTGCCCTCAGCAAACCACTGAGGACTGTTATTTTGGGGGAGCACGAGGGGGTCCTGTGGTGAGAAGAAGGCGTCTGGTAATGCAGGGAGGAGCAGAGCAGGCCTGGTGATTAGAGGGGAGGCTCGGGGTGGGAGGAGGCCGGCCTGTGTGGAGTAGAGGGTGCTGGCTCCTGGGCTGCACGTCTGCGCAAGCTGGGGAGGGGATGGAGACTCCCGGGGCGCAGGGGATTCCATGCTCACCTGCCCCATGCTCCCCATAGAAGTTCCTTTTTCTCTGAGTTCTTAAAAAGACATGGTTAACGTGGAGGATAAGGAAGTTCTGCTAACCCAATGTTCTTGAGGTGTGGCCTGAGAGGGTCCCTGAGATTCTTTCGGAGTCCACAAGGTCAAAGCTATTTTCATGGTAATACCAAGGTTTTAATTTGCCTTTTTCACTCATTGTCTCGGAGTGCATAACCCGGTGAACCAGTGTGTTCCAAATGACCATTGCACGATGGTACCAAATCATGCGTGGGTAAACGATCCATTCCGAGTGCGGCAGACCAGGATCGGGTACCAAGGTTCACCGATAGCGGCCGAGGTTCCACCTGCAGCAAACCTGTAAGAGGTCCTGGTGATACTCAGGGAAGAATATCCACGGTTACCTAAAAAGGCTCCTAAAATCTCCTCCCTTCTACTACTGCCCATCTGTGTGAGGCTGGATTTTCTTCATATTCTTCAAACAAAACATTTCACAACAAATAAATGCAGAAGCTGATATATGAGAATCTAGCTACTATTCTCAATAAAATTTTTAAAAAATAGATTTCTGAAAAACATCTTTGATTTGTGTTAACATATAATGGGTAATTATTACTGTTTTTAAGTGAACTAATATACATTTACATTCTTCTGAGTAGTAATTTCAAATATGGTAAATATCAGTAGGCAAAACCACGTGAACAAAAGCCCCATAGGGTCCTCAGTCTTTTTTTTTTTTTTTGTGAGGAAGCTCAGCCCTGAGCTAACATCCATGCCAATCCTCCTCTTTTTGCTGAGGAAGACTGGCCCTGAGCTAACATCCGTGCCCATCTTCCTCCACTTTATATGGGACGCCGCCACAGCATGGCCTGACAAGCGGTGCATCGGTGCACGGCTAGGATCCGAACCCAGGCTGCCAGCAGCGGAACGCGCACATTTAACTGCTATGCCACGGGGCCGGCCCCCATTTTTTTTTTTTTTTTTTTTGAGGAAGATTGACCCTTCGCTAACATCTGTTGGCAGTCTTCCTCTTTTTTTTCTTTTTTCTCTCCAAAGCCCCAGTACATAGTTGTATATCACAGTTGTAGAGTTGTAGCTCTTCTATGTGGGACGCCGCCTCAGCTTGGCTTGATGAGCTGTGAGTAGGTCTGTGCCCAGGATCTGAACTGGCAAATCTTGGGCCGCGGAAGCAGAATGCGCAAACTTAACTGCTATGCCACCGGGCCGGCCTCCTCAGTCATTTTTAAGTTGTAAAAAGATCCTGAGACCAAATCATTTGAGAACAGCTATGCTACCTAAAGCCTCTCTAAATTGGGAGCTGGGTATGGGTTACTGAGCCCAACTCTCTATATCCATTTTTCACCTTTGGTCCCTGAACAATCCTATGAAGTTGGTGTAATTATTTTCATGCCCATTTTACAAAAGTGGAAACTGAGGCACAGAGCATTTGAATACCAGGCACGGGTTCCACAGCACAGAGGTGACGGTGCCGGCAAGTGGAGAGGTTGCGGACTCATGTTGCTGTTCTGCAGGCGGGGAGGAAGGCAGGCGGAGAGACAGCCTGTGACTGCTTTTCTGGTCCACATCCTCCAGCCATGCACCTCTTATGCAGCAGGCCCTCTTCATGGCGGCTCTCTGTCTGGCAGGGAGACACGTCTCCACATGCCTCCTTCATTCCCAAGTCCCAGGAAGGAAGATGTGGGTTTGCTAAGTGGCAGCAGGGTGCTTGAGAAATCAGGTGATTTTCATTTGCAGTAGCGTCTCCCATTCAGGCACACGCAGTGTGTGTGGCCAAGAAGATTCTTCGTCTTCATAAAGAGCCCACAGTGTGCCATTTGAGCAGGGATTTTGGAGGGAAACAGCTTTGAATGCTGAGGATATGTGCATATTTCTTCTCTGAGCCTCAGTTTGCCCATCTGTACAGTCAGGACAAGGAGACCTTGAAGAGGTCTTGTAAGGAGTAAGTGAGAGAATGCATGTCAGTTGCCTGGCACAAAGGGTCAGGCAAGGTTTTTAAACAGTGACACTGCATCTGGCACAGAGTTCAGTGGGTTCAAAGGGAGGTGTGGTGAAGACAGTGTCCCCTGCTCTCCTCCCCAGCAGTAGCTACTGTCAGCCAGTTTCTCACACTGCCTGCCAGAGATGGCCTGTGCACATACTGACAGGTGTGTGTGTATTATGTATTGGTGTGTGTGTCAGTAGGTAGGCTGGTTTTTAACATATGTAAAAGGTAACATCCTATACACAGCACTTCTCATTTTAGCACAGAAAGCCAGTTGCTTAAATTTTTTATACAGCTGCATAGTACTCTGTTCTATGAACAAACTGACGTTTGTGTAACTGGGCCTCTTATTTGTGAATGTTGAGGTTGTTTCCAGCCTTTTGCTTTTGCAGCCGATGCTGCAGTGGATAACCTCACTCTTGTGCAAGTGTGGCTGAGGGCAAGAGTCTTAGGAATGGAAACACTGGGGCAGAAGGCACCTGCATGTGTCATCTTGAAAGATACTGCCCAATTGCTCTGCACCTACGCTCCCCAGCTCTTGGCCCTCTTCGTGGGAAGAGAAAGACAGAGCTGTGTTTGGGCTTGAGGAATTGAAGAACGTTCTAATTCTGAATTGACACCAACGCTGAGATCCTGGAGAAGAACGAAGCTCCTAAAGAACGTGGAGAAAGAAGCCACGGCCCGTAAATGGGCGGTGCGTTACCCGGGGTTTTTTTGTTCCATTCTGCATGTTCGTTTTCCTCCGAGACTGTCATTCCAGGTTGCTCACTGAAAGTGATATCTAGGCCAGAGCGCTTTTAATGGCTCCATCTGTGGGCCTCTGCGAATCTTTCGGGACCAGACAGGAAGAGAGACAGCCTCCCTCCAGGTCCCCAGCCCCCTCTGTTTGCCAGGGGCCAGGCCCCTGCTGCTGAAGAGGAGGAACCCAGGACAGTGATGCAGAGTTTACTCTGCAGGGGGCTGTTCTCTGCCCCTCTTTCTTTCTCTCCCTGTCTCGCTCTGGATAAGTGAAAGGAAACAAGTTATTTCAACAGCTGGGTGAACCTGAGTGCCGAGTTCTTTGTCCCTTCTGTCTGGAGCAACAGCTGGGCTTGCAGACAACTCCCAGCTCGGGGTCAGAGACAGTCCAGGCAGCCCCACCAAGCCCAGGGGGAGCTGGATGAGCCTGGGGGATGAGCCTAGGGGATGAGCCTGGGGGAGCAAGACATGGTGGGAAGAGGCTGGCGGCAGCTTCTCTCCGCCCTGCCCTGATGAGTTTGGAGGTGTGTGAGCCACTCCTCTCTTAGCTGAAAGAAGCCTTTTTGTCACGGGGATGGTTTAAGCGCTGCAGACAGAACTTGAGGACAACACGGCATTAAATGTCTGTTATTCTCCAAAGAACTTATCTCAAGAGAATCCAACACAAGCAAAGAAGTTACTTCTTTGTTGGGTAGAAATTCAAAAACCTATGGATGAATTAATTCGTAAGTCGTGGTTGATGTAGATTTCACAGACACCAGAAATGACAGTTGGCAGCCACAGAGAGGGGCTGTTTCTTGAGGGAGCCGGAAGATGGCCGATCCCAGTGTCTGTACGCAGGAGGCCCTTAGTGAGTCTTCCTTCACTGGTGAGTGAAGGATAGGAATGGAGAAACTATGTGGATAGGTAAAAAAGAATGTGAAATAGTATTCTATAATCGCAACAATATAAAATGTTCATTTTTGGATAAAAGCTGAAAATAATAAACCAAAGTGAACATAGTTATTCCATTCGCAGTGTTTCTCAAACTTTTCTTATCACCCCCCCCACAAAACCATTTTAGACTTTTTCCCCTAATTGTGCTCACCGCCCCCCCATTAAATTTTAATACCAGATATGCTCTATGACTATCTGTGTCCTGTATGTATATCTGTTTTATACGTAAAAGGAATAAGGTTTTTCCGCCACAAAGACCCAATTTTTGCCCCCTTAGAGCAGTGTCCCCACTCCCTCACCCCCGTGAAAAGGCCTGTGTTAGGGCTGGGATGCTGGGAGATTTACGTCTTTTGTATCGTGTGCTTCGCTCTTGGGGGTGCCTCTGTCCTGTCTCGCTTGGTTGGTGGAGCTCACACTCTGAGAAGACAGGGTACAGGGCAGAAAAAGGGGCGCTGATCATCCACGGCCGCGACTGCTGTGGCCTGGACGTGTGGCCCAGACAATCCCTCCTGTGGCAGGGCTCTCCCGGTTTGCCTGTCTCCTTGGTGAGATGGTTCTCTTAAAAAACCATATCGGTGAGAAGCTGGCAAAATCCCTACGTTGTCTTTGAGCATCTGGACAAGGCTGGGAGATTGTTAGGTCCTCTCCCTGAGGTGGCTTTGCTCAGCTGGGGTTCCTCATCAGAACACAGAAAATGACCCAAGAGGCTGCTGTCTTGCTAGAACCATTCGTGATGTACAGGAGAGAAGTTACCTTGTTACTACAGTGGATATCCTGGGGCGTGGGGGCGTGGTTCTCAAGATGGCACTGCCGCAAGTGCACAGAAGCTGGTTGAGAAGGGCGGCTCCAAGTGGTAGAGGAGAGGAGAGTGTCTGGGGGCTGGAATCCCAGGCCGAGGCCCCACAGACCTTCTCTTCCTTTGGTGCACAGGAAAGAGCGAGACGCACCTGGATCCGGTAGCCGCCCCTTCCCTGCGCTTGGAAGTTGGGCTCACACAGTGCACAGGTGGGAGCTGATTGCCCATGTCTCCTGCCCAGGCTACAACCCGTGACGTGGGGATGATACTGTACGTAAGGCTGTGGTGGGGATTGGATGAGTTAGTCCAGAAAGCTCTCAGAACAGTGCCTAGTACCTAGTAAGTACTCAATAACTATAATTTATTAGTGGTACTGTTGTCATTACCATTAATCTCTGAGCTGCTGTTTTCTTAGCTGCAAATTACAGCAACAGTAGGCCACGTGGTAGGATTGCACTCGGGCTCTTGTGGGTGAGTGAAGTCACGTGACTGGTTTTGGCCAACGAGATGGGAGCAGAAGTGGTGTGTGTCTTTCTAGAGGGCTCTCTCTTCCCTTTGGCATGGTGACTGGTGACATGGTAGCTGCTGTGTCCTCTGGGTCCCTGGGAGTGACAGTGTTGAGAAGAGCACTTCCCCACCAGCACTACCACTGCCACCAACCGAACCCACAACGTGTGTAGTATGAGCAAGAAATGTGTGAGCAATAAATCTCTGACCTCTAAAGCCTGGTTTGGGGGTTTGTTGCTGCAGCATACTCCCTTCCCAACCAGAATTCCCTGCTGATTCTTTGCAACCAGTGTTGCTTCATTTCCCAGCGGGGTTTCACAGGCCTTGACCCCTCGTGTCCTGTTCTGTGCCTTCTCTGGGAAGGCAGAGCCTGTTGCCTGGGTAAGGCCAGCGCAGTGCACCCCCCGAACCCTTCCTCCAGGAACGGCTCGTCCACACTGGTGGAGTTGGCATCGTTCTCAATAGCAGCTGTCAACTTGTAATGATAGCTCTGCCTCCTTGACTGCCAGGTGCTGCCGTCAGCCTGGGCCTTGGCTGTCGATCATGGAAGCTCAAGTGGCTGCCCTTCCTCCAGTGTGCTTACCGTTTGGGTGCATTGAGTGAAAAGGCTGGAACACGTGGAGAAGGCACTGAAGTATTTGCCTGCCCCCTGGGTCGGCTGGGACCTCCCCTCCCCTTCTAGGCTTTGGTTGCAGACGGACGGGTGGGCCACATGTAGGGTAACCTTAGGACACACTGCCCATGTGGGACACTGTTTGGGAGGGTGGCACTGTTGATCATGACCTCAGAATAGCAGGTGGGAACCAGGTTGTCCCACAGCGTGCTCTGTCAGAGGGTGTGGAGGGGGTTGGGATTCTGCCCTGTGGGGCGAGCTGAGGGGCGGGCTGGCCTGCTGTCCACCCGTCCTGGGGAGCTGTCTGGTACAGGGACATTTTGGTACTGCCTGAAGAGGAGCCCCATTAGTACCAAGCAGTTTATGAAGCAGACACCCCCACCCCTTCCCTGAGCCTTGCTCTGTACTAGAACTGCCCCCATGACCAGCCCGTTCCCCTGCATGAGGTACGGGCGTTGAGATGAGGCTGAGGGCCAGGGTGGGATGAGGTAGCCTCCAGCAGATGAACCACGTGAGAGCAGAAAGCATGCGTTACCAAGTCTCGCAACTTCACCGCAGCTGTGAAATCTTTCACAATAAAAAGCTGGCCAATGAAATCAAAATAAATACACGGAGTGAAAAATATAAACAATTCTAATCCATTGCATTTTAAATTAAAAACAAAGTACATACAATTTGTTGAATAAATATGTATATATAGTTTTGGGCTTGAAAGAATGGGCCATCGAAAGGCAGAAACATCTGGGGAAAGGACCCATTGTCTGATAATTCACTTGTGTCTAGAATGATCTTTGCCTCTGATTCAGTTACAGTGATCATACTAATTTTACTTTCAATTAACACTTAGATTTGTCTGCTTAATAAGGGTGCTTAGTTTGTTTTCCACTGGACACTCGCGTGGATGGACACCCCTGCCCCCCGCGGGCTCCCGGGGTGCTTGGTCCCCCAGACACGGGCAGGCAGGGCTTTGAGCCGCAGAGTCACGGCTCGTCTGCTTGGAAACCCTGCCTGGGTGCCTGAAGAGGAGACCCGTTAGTACCAAGCCCTGGAAGGGTGGTTGCAGCCCGCAGCCCGACGTGTGTGTGATATTTAATAGTGCTTAAGTCCTGTATTAGTACAGTCCTAGGAGTAAGCCAGATCCAGCAGGCTTGACAAAAATGTTTAGTGTTTTTCCTGATTATAAAAATACTACCTACTCATTAAAAAAATCAAATCACTTAAAAATGAATAGAGTCGACAGTGAAAATCCCCTCATTGAAAGTGGAGGTTAGGGACGGACAAGGCTCGGGAATGTCTGCTGTGTTCTTTGTTCAGTGACAGTGGTGACAAAGAAACAATAATAAAATAGCTGACCCAGTGAGCAGGCTGGGCCCAGGCTGTTCTAAATGCTATCGTTTATTGTCTCATTTAATTCTCACAACAACCCTATAAAGTAGCCGTTGTTTTCATCATCACTCAATGGTTGAGAAAAATAGACCCAGAGAGGCAAATTAACTTTCCCACGGTCACACAGTAATGGCTGAGCTGTCTTTATGGGCCCTGTTCCTAACCACTGGCATTGAGGAGCTTGACCTTTCCTCAGGCTGCGTTGTCACCATCCTGTCAGTACAGTTGGGGCAGAATGCCGTGAGAGAAACAGCTGCAGAATACCTGCCGCCTGCCCCTCTCCTGGCCCCTTCACCCATCCTGCTCAGACGTTAGCTTTTGTGTTATGCGTTAGTGTTGTACAGCCCAAGAGGTAAGACCGTGCCATCTTGACTTTTGTTCTTTTAGCCCTCAGCATAGCCTGGTATACAGCAGGTGCTCAATCAGGATTTGTAGACCAAGTGATCTGTGACCTTTGTGGTCACTGGGGTCCTCTGTCTTGGGCCCCAGTTCTGACTGACTGCTGGGGTCCCTCTGCTGTGGCTGGCGTGTCCCAAGGTGAATTCTTTACTGTGTGTCTGGTACCTGGGCTCAGGTGGCTGGAACAGTGGGAGTGGCCAGGCTGCACTCTCGTCACATGGCCGGCTTGAGCGTCCTCACAGTATGGCGGTCTTGGCTTGTCTGGCCTCTGTGATATGGCTGGCTTCCCCTTGGGTGAGTGTTACAAGAGCAAGAAGTGGAGGCTGCCCATCTCTGAAGGGCTGGGCCCAGAAATGAACTCAGTGTCGCTTGGGCACCCTTGCACTCCCTGTCACAGTGCAGTCACAGATTCAAGGGGAGGGGACATAGACCCTGACTCTCAGTAGGAGGCGTGTCATAGAATGTAAGGCACATTTAGTCACTGGCCCCATGTCATTGTGTCCCTGCCTGTCCCCCTGGCCTTTTCTCTTCCCCAAACGGGCCCACTTTGAGTCCACCCAGCCTGTGCACTTGCTGTTCTTCTACCTGGAACGGAACCTTCCTTTCCCCAGTCGTTGCATCCTTGCTCCAGCTCATCACTTAAGTGTCAGCTCACACATGCCATCGTCACAGGGACACAGATGAGCCCACCGTCTTCTTGTCACTCTGTGACCCATTGCTGTGTAATTTTCTCCATAGCACTTCCAGGAATTGAGTGTCCTGTTCACGGATTTGTTTTCTCATTGCTGGTCTGTATCCCCCGCCCCGTACCGCCAACCCTGGCATGTGGCCCATTTGGGCAGGAATTGTGCGGGCAGGAACCTCGTCTCTCTCTGCATCACCATCTCGGGTACATGGCACGTGGGACTTGTTCACGAAGCTTATGGTGAATGAGTGAATCAGAACCACGTTACCTGCAACCCATCAGCTGGGCTCTGGGTGTTTCCCACTCCTTCCAGCCTCCAGTGAAGAATGATGGCGTTGACACCTTCATTTTGAGGATCACTAACTCCTGGCTGGTGGAGGAAGGCGGTGTGTGTATGGGGGTTCTTTCTAGAGTGCGGCACCAGAAGAGCCGCTTTGACACTGCTGGTGTGTTTCTCTGAGAACAGAGGCCATGAGCTTTTAGTCACTGGAATCTTCTGTGAGCATGCCAGGTTTTTCCCTGGACATCTCATCCCTTGGCTACTTTGTTTCCTTGTGCATTTAGTGAACGTTCCAGGGAGGATGGGAGAAATGAGCAGGGCATGTTGTTATTTGGTGCATTTTAAGCGCTTCTCTGCAGGTAAGGATTAGTGTGGGGAGTGGGGGTGTCTGAGGTGGATCGATACCTCTTAGCAGGATGATAAATTGCTAGTCTGTAGCATGGCAGTGTCGTGCGGTTATATTATGTGCCTTAAATCCATCACAGCCCAGGGTGGCGCTTAGGTAATCGCAATAGTTCTGTGATACGTGCAGCGTGAGAGTGTCTGATCTGTTGTGGCCCCCAAGGCGGGGGCCGCAGAGACAGGCTTCGAGGTGCTGGGCAGACCTGATTTTGCACATGCACTCTGGAATGCTCACCCCTCCTGCTGCTGGGAACCTCCATCTCCCACTCCTTCGTGTCCCCCAACCCGTGCACAGGGCTGGGCGTGTAATTGGATCTGAACACTGAACGTCACCTCGTGAAAGCCGTTCTCCTCTGTGTCTGGGGTGGCCTCCCTGGAGGTGGAAGGGGTGGAGGGACCCACCCGGCTAAGACCCCTTACCGAGGTGAGCAGCCCCTGATCACCAGTTCAGGGACCTGATGTCCCAGGGAGTCCTTGTACTACTGGGGACTCTTGGTGGCAAGTGACAGAAACCCCTCTCAAACAGGCAGAAAGAAAGTCTGGGACAGACAGGCTCAGGCTCAGCAGGGACGAGGGGCCCTGCTCACCCTCCTCTGTGCAGTGTGCATCTTGGGCAACACAGCCACCACCCATTCCCACTCGGGGCCGTGGTCAGGCCTGCCAGCAGCCCTGGGGACAGAGTCTGCTTCATTCCTGCAGTTTCAGTTAACGTCGTAGACTAGAGACTCCTTGGCCCGTTGTGGTGGCTAGGAGGATGGCACAGGCTGAGTGGCAGGCCTGGGTCACAGTCACTCCCCAGCCACCCCCTGAGCCCAGTAACGTGGGGCTTTGGCCATCTGGGGCCGAATGCCCAGCCCTGGATTCCTTGTGTGACTCGCCTGGAAGGAGGAGGGTGGTTCCCAAGAATAGTCGGGGTCAGTGTGAGCAGGAGGGAGCAGTGCGAGCAGTGCAAGCCAGCATTGTGCTGGCTCGAGTGAAACAGTGTCCGCCTCGCACAGCCATTGTCGCAGCCACCTGGGCAGCGTTGGCCTTCTCAGCCTGCTGCTTCTCTGGGTCTGGAAGGCAGCCGGGCGAGCACTCGAGTTAGATGTTAAGTGGAGTGAGTTTTGTGTGCTGTATGCGTCTCAGGGCTTCATCATAGGCAAAGGTAGGGGCCGATGGGTCCATTCAGTCAAATCGAGCGGCTGCTCTGTGCCAGGTCCCATCTGGGTGTAGGGGTCACATCAGTTAGCAGGGGGTCAGGGAGGCAGTAAACAACTAAATGTTAAGTGTCGGTGGGTGGTGTGAGGAAAGCAGAAGTGGGTGGGGTCTGTGGGGGGGTGACCTCAACAAGGTGGTCACTCTGAGGAGGTGACAGAGTAAGCCATGCAGGAAAAAAATGATGGGCAAGAGAGTGTTCCAGGCAGAGGAACAGCACGCGGAAAGGTCCTGAGGCCCAGTGAGAAGTCCACTGTGGCCCAAGGGGGCGAGCAAGTTGGGAAGTGGCAGGATGTGAGGACAGGGAGCTAGCCAGTGGGGAGGGGTCGGCTCCCGTGGGGACCTGGAGGCCACAGTGAGCACGTGGGATTTTACTGAGGGTACTGGGAGTCCCCTGGAGAGTCTCGAGCTGGGTGTGATGTAATCCGGATTGTGCTTTTTAAAAAAATCACTCTGGTCTCAGGTGGAGAACAGACCCTGGTGGGCAAGAGCAGAAGCAGAGGCTGCTGAGGGGGCTCCCTGAGTCCAGGGAGGGCGGAGCTGCTGAGAAGGGCAGGTTCCGGACTCGTTTAGGAAGGGGAGCCTCAGGACTTGCTGGTGGATTGGATGTTGGGGGGCAGGGGGGTTGAGAGGGGATCTTAAACTTTTGGTCTGAGCAATGGACGAGGAGGATATGGTGCTGTTTTCTGGGCTGGGGAGGAGCAGGTTTGGGGGAAATGCCGCGAGCTCCCCTGGATGTGTTAGTTGAGTAACAGGCTTCCGGGGATTTTGTGGTCAAGGTGAGGAGCCCGAGACAGGGTGCAGCACCCAGGGCCCCCACTTTCAGGCCCTCCTTCCCGTGCTGGCCTGCCTGGAGCCGAAGCATAGCCCTGGGGCCGTGGACCCGGGTGGAGCTGTGCAGCCCTGCGGTGCCTCCCTGTGTCTGGGCCGCAGCATCCTCGGCTGTAAACTGGGGCAGCGAGACTCCACCTACCGGAGTCATGGTGCTGCGGACAGAGCACCTCGCTCGGGGCCGGGGCGAGGCAGTACGTGCCCTATGGCCACTGTCCCCAGAGGACTGGCTCAGGGGCCACTGCCTAAAGGGACGGGGACAGACAGGGAGCAGCGGGGCAGGGGCCTCTGCTCCGGCTCCGAGGTGCCCAGGCTGGCCCCTGGCTGGGCGAGAACCTGCCCGGGCCTGTCCCGTGTCACTGGCCCTCGGCCCGTGTGGGCAGGCTGCGTCAGCGCGCAGGCATCTCGGTGCCGAGCAAGACCTGTCAGCCCAGGGGCCCTGGGGAGGTCACCGCCTGGCCTCATTCTCAGGGCACTCGTGGCTGCTCTGTGCGGTTTTGCCCGGCTTTTTGACTCTTTCTCAGTCTTTGTCCTGCCTTGGACCCCCTCCAAGGGAAGTCTCCCCCTGCACCCCTCACAGGGTGGCCCTGTTAACACAGCACCCCAGAGTGAGCGGGGGCCTGTACCCTGCTGCCTCGAGGTGGACCTGGGACCCACGAGGGGACCGGGAGGAAGGGAAGTGTGCTCCATGGGGCCAGGGAACCCAAGAGGGCCTCCGCCCGCCGAGCTCAGAGTATGTCCACATGTGGCTGTGGGGAGAAAGCAGGGCTCTCCACTGTCCGGCCGGCCCAGGGCCTGGACAGGGCCACCCTGGGGCCCACGCCCCGGGCGCAGGTACTGGTGACGTCCTGGTTACACGGCTGTAGTTATTAAGGCGAATAGCTGGCATTCTTCCTTGGGGCTGTCTGTAAAGAGAGTCCGAGAGGAGTTTGGCACCACACGCAGGTGTCTGGGGCTGAGCATTCAAGGCCACGTTCAGCTGGAGTGCAGAGGCGGCCTGGCCTGGCTCCTGCCCGGGCGTGGGGTGGGGCGGGCCGGTGCGGCTGTAGAAGTGCAGGTGCTGAGGATGGAGCCGAGGCCGAGCCTCCACGTCAGGGCTCTGAGTTGGAGTCCTCAGAGCTGGGCGGGGCGCACTGATCAAAGGCCCCGCCCATGAGCAGCCCAGGCACGTGGGGGCGGGATGGACCGACTCACCCCGTGAGCGGCCATGTTTGGGAAAGCGTCCTGTGATCCAGGGCACAGAAGCCAGAATGAGGATTTAGCAATCACAGCAAGATTTGGGGAAGCGTGTCGCAGAGTCCAGAATTCGGATTGGGCAAATCAGATCTGCGAGGGCCGGGCTGCCTGTAAAGCCTCTGTGGGCCAGGCCTGCGCAGCTTCTTGTCCCCGTGACGCCCCGTCTCAGGCCCAGGCTTAGAGGTCGTGCTCCGTAAGTAATTGCTGAGTGACTCTCAGAGGCCTGAGCAGGATGGAGACTTAGCCTTACAGAAGAGAAAACTGAGGTTCAGAGGAGGGGAGACGTGCTCCAGGGTGGGTGGGGAGACGTGCTCCAGGGTGGGTGGTGGAGTGGGGACCACGTGTACAGCCTGGACCTGGGGTCCAGCACTCCCAGCACTCTCCCCTCATGCTGGCTGGGCACACACACACACACACACACACACACACACCCCTTCCTTCAGGCTAACCTCTGAACCCCAGAGCCTGGTGGCTGGCGGTGGCAGGCTTGCACAACAGTGTCCCTGCAGGTCTCTGGCCCGTGGTCTGCCTGAAGCTTGGGGGCCAGAGCAGCCAGGCCAGGCCCAGCCCCTGTGCCTTCCTTGCCGGGCCCGGGAGTGGGGCCCTTGCCCGGGCAGCTCTGATCACACCAGTGTGTGGCTTCTCTGGTTCTTTGCCAGAAAAGGAGTGAGTGAGAGAGAGATGCATTTGGATGCTAATTTATAATTCACTGAAGTGTGAAATCACTTCCTTCCTTTGCCAGATTGTTACTTAAGGAGAAAACTGACCTGGAGTGGGGAGTTAGAGACTTTTGAAAGTTAAAAATGACAAAGAAAGGGTTTCTGTGGCTTCATTACCAGCAAGAAGAAGGCAGCACTGCTTTTCGGGGTCAGGATGCTGAGTGCACTGTGCTTTTTGGCCACTTTTTCTCGCGGTCTGCGATGTTGCCTGCCTGTTGGCTGATGCCTGTTGGCTGAGCCTCTTTTCCACAGCGCTGCAGCGGGGTCTTGGGTCATGCCATCAGCCAGGCTTTAATTAAAATGCTTTGGAATATCCCATTTCAAGCGGGCGACGAGCCTGTGTCTGTCCACTCGCACAGACCAGCACCCTGAGCGCTGGGTCCAGGCCTGGCGGAGGAGGGTGGACAAGGGAGGCCAGTGAGGCGCCCACTGTGGCCCGGGGTCCTGGAGTGGCCCGGTGAGACCAGGAGGCTCTGCGGGCTGCGAGGTTTCCGGCTGCTTTGGTGGAGGCACATCTGGATTGCTTTCGTGTTTAGCATGTCCCTCTGTCACCCGGGCCTTTGTCTTGGCTTCCTCTTGGGACCTCAGAATTGAGCGGGTGTCTTGCGGGTGAACCACTGGTCAGCTGGCCTTGCCTCCAGACCCTCACTCATCCCAGCTGGGTCAGGAGGCCTCTGGATTTGGAGAACATGTCTACACTGAGCGCTTGGGCAGTGACGGCAGCTCTCGGGGATCTTTCCAAAGGGAAGGGGGTTGGGGGCTCTGGCCAGTGCTGCTTGGAGCCTAGCTCAGGACAGGGCCTGCTTGAAGCAGGCGGGGTACACAGCTCTGTTGGGGTCTGCGGCTCCTTGGGAACGTTGTTTCAGAAGTCTCCCCACAGGGGGTCAGTCTCCTTGGGCTGGTGGAGGGTGGAGCTCGGGCTTGGCACTGGATGGCCCGTGTGGGCATCCTGCCTCCAGCACTTGGGCAGCCACGTTGCCTCTCTGAACCTTGGCTTCCCCAGATGTAGAATGGGCCACAAGAGCAGCATGCCCAGAGGACCACTCTGAGGGTGGAATGAGGTCCAGGACACACGCTGCTTAGCACTGCCCTGACGTCTGCTTAGCCGGGGACACCATTTGCACGGTCTTGGAAGCGGGGGAGGCCGCCGCAGCTCCAGCTCGCCCAGGAGTCGCTCATCTCCAGGCCAAAGGTGTTTGGTTCCAGAGCTGGTCCCAAACCAGTTTTGAAGGGCAGGGGTGAAACCCAGCCTCTGCCGTCCAAGTTGTCCTTGGCGATGCTGTCGAAGGGAAGGGCTTCATCTGGGTTCAGCAGAGCTGAGCAGAGAGGAGGGGTGGGAGAGGGCAGGGCTGCTGGGGCCGGGCTGAAGGGTGTGCTGCCTGGGGTGGTGGGCGGGGAGCCGGGGCCTGCACTTCCCACGGTCCTCGTGACAGGAGTGGGCGCTCTCACCTGTGGCCTTGTCCCCCGGCAGGTTGGCTCAGCATGTCGGTCAGCGTCCACGAGACCCGCAAGTCGCGGGGCAGCACGGGCTCCATGAACATCACCCTCTTCCACAAGGCCTCGCACCCCGACTGTGTGCTGGCCCACCTCAACACGCTGCGCAAGCACCGCATGTTCACGGACGTCACACTCTGGGCAGGCGACCGCGCCTTCCCCTGTCACCGTGCCGTGCTGGCCGCCTCCAGCCGCTACTTCGAGGCCATGTTCAGCCACGGCCTGCGGGAGAGCCGGGACGACACGGTCAACTTCCAGGATAACCTGCACCCTGAGGTGCTGGAGCTGCTGTTGGACTTCGCCTACTCGTCCCGCATCGTCATCAACGAGGAGAACGCCGAGTCCCTGCTGGAGGCGGGCGACATGCTGCAGTTCCACGACGTGCGGGACGCCGCCGCTGAGTTCCTGGAGAAGAACCTCTTCCCCTCCAACTGCCTGGGCATGATGCTGCTGTCCGACGCGCACCAGTGTCGCCGGCTCTACGAGTTCTCCTGGCGCATGTGCCTGGTGCACTTCGAGACGGTGCGGCAGAGCGAGGACTTCAACAGCCTGTCCAAGGACACCCTGCTGGACCTCGTCTCCAGTGACGAGCTGGAGACGGAGGACGAGCGGGTGGTCTTTGAGGCCATCCTGCAGTGGGTGAAGCACGACCTTGAGCTTCGCAGGGCCCACCTGCCCGACCTCCTCCGGAGCGTGCGGCTGGCCCTGCTGCCGTCCGACTGCCTGAAGGAGGCCGTCTCCGACGAGGCCCTGCTCATGGCAGACGAGCGCACCAAGCTGCTCATAGACGAGGCGCTGCGCTGCAAGACTAAGATCCTGCAGAACGATGGGGTGGTCACCAGCCCCTGCGCCCGGCCGCGCAAGGCGGGCCACACGCTGCTCATCCTGGGGGGCCAGACCTTCATGTGCGACAAGATCTACCAGGTGGACCACAAGGCCAAGGAGATCATCCCCAAGGCGGACCTGCCCAGCCCCCGGAAGGAGTTCAGCGCTTCGGCGATTGGCTGCAAAGTCTACGTGACCGGGGGCCGGGGCTCCGAGAACGGGGTCTCCAAGGACGTGTGGGTGTACGACACTGTCCACGAGGAGTGGTCCAAGGCGGCGCCAATGCTGATCGCCCGCTTCGGCCACGGCTCGGCCGAGCTGGAGAACTGCCTCTACGTGGTCGGGGGACACACGTCCCTGGCAGGCGTCTTCCCGGCCTCCCCTTCTGTCTCCCTGAAGCAGGTGGAGAAGTACGACCCTGGGGCTAACAAGTGGACGATGGTGGCCCCATTGAGGGACGGCGTCAGCAATGCTGCCGTGGTGAGCGCCAGGCTGAAGCTCTTTGTTTTCGGGGGGACCAGCATCCACCGGGACATGGTGTCCAAAGTCCAGTGCTATGACCCCTCAGAGAACCGGTGGACGATCAAGGCCGAGTGTCCCCAGCCCTGGCGGTACACAGCCGCTGCCGTGCTGGGCAGCCAGATCTTCATCATGGGAGGTGACACGGAATTCACGGCTGCCTCGGCCTACCGCTTCGACTGCGAGACCAACCAGTGGACGCGGATCGGGGACATGACCGCCAAACGCATGTCCTGCCATGCCCTGGCCTCGGGTAACAAGCTGTATGTGGTGGGGGGCTACTTCGGGACCCAGAGGTGTAAGACCCTGGACTGCTATGACCCTACCTCGGACACGTGGAACTGCATCACCACGGTGCCCTACTCGCTCATCCCCACGGCCTTCGTCAGCACCTGGAAGCACCTGCCCGCCTGAGGAGCACCTGCAGAGCCCAGCCAGGTGAGCCCTCAGCCCCCTGGGCCTGTCCCCACTCTGGTTAAAGGTCTCCATGTCTTCCAGGGAAGGCCGAGTCGGGCAGCAGGAGACAGGCGCTCTGGGACCCTTTTTCAGCTCTGGAGCCAAAGTCTGGCTCTGCCCCTTAATTGCAGTTGACCTTGAGCAAAGCATGTAACCCTTCTGCCAAATGGGGATAACAGTCTTAGACTGGTGCGGTGGTTCCCAGACACGGCTGCAGGTCAGAATCATTGGGGGTCTTTTGACAATACTACATGGAGTTTAGGCCCACCTGCAAAGTCTGAGGGCACAGTCTCCATGCAAGAGTGTCGTCACTTCTGACACCAGCTGCAAGGTAGGGGCTTCCCAAAGCTGCCCTCAGATTCGAGCATCACCGGAAGGACTCACAGGATGCACTGAAGGTTGTTAATGTTCACAGTTACGGTTTATTGCACAGAAAGGAAACAGATTAAGCTCAGCCAAGGGCAGAGACGCATGGGGCAGAGTCCTGGGGGGTCCAGACATGAAGCATCCGTGGTCCTCTCCCCGTGGAGTCAGGACAGTGTTACTCTCCCAGCATCAGTGAGGGACAGTCTGCACAGAGTATCACCCACAGGGAAGCTCACACAAGCTTTGGTGTCCAGAGTCAGGGCCCCATCACATAGGCTTGATTGATTGACTGATTGATTGCCTACGTGGTTACTCTCAGTCTCCAGTCACCTGGTACAGTGTGACCCAAAGCCCCCACCCCAAGTCATGGGGATGTGGCCACCTCCACCCCCACCCTAAACAGAGACGCTCACATCAGGTATGACATAGATCTCCTCCCAGAAGCCGAAGGCAAAGGCTAGACCCCTGAGGAATCTGACTGCACAAATGCTGAAGCCCAGGCCACACCCAGACCCTGGAGCCAGGCCTCTGGGGCAGGGCCCAGGCCTCGGGAGTCTTGCAGCTCCAGGTGAGCCCAGTGTGCAGCCAGGTGAGACCCTCACCCTGGGGTCCTGTGAGAAACGAGAAGGGAGATGGATGGAGTGCCCAAGGGCCGAGGCGGGTGCTGACGTGGTGGGGCCGGGCACCCGTGGAGGCAGTGGGTGGTGCTCCCGTCCCTCTGCGAGACGGAGACAAGGCCTCCCTGGGAGCGAGTGTGACGATCGAGTGAGGGAAGCTGGCCCCAAGCAGGGCTTGCTGCAGAGAACTGCCTCTGCTCTCGTTCTTAGCACCACTGTTTCGTGAGATCATTGGAGAGGGAAGGTGACAGCGGATGCCGGGAGCTAAGGGACACGTTCAGGCACACTTTGGGGGTGCTGGAGGGAGGGGGACACACAAGGAGGGACTTGCCCAGGTCCTGAGGACGGGTGCAGTCAGGTGAAGGGAAAGGAGAGGGAGGATGGAAGGACCCGCTTATCCTGGGGGGCCTCTTCTGAGGGGCGAGGCGGGGTCTTCCCTGCAGCCCCTCTGGGGCCTGGTCAGCGACAGAGACTGAGGTTGGATTAGGGTGTCTCGAGCCAGCCTGGCAGGAGCTTGGGGTAGGGGCTAGAATGGGTGGTGGATCTGTAGGCACCAGAGAAAGGTTTGTGTTCTGGTCACACCCTCCTTGTCAGGTCCCAGCTCTTGGCCTCCCCCGGACCCTCACTCTTGCAGTGGGGCTACAGGTCCTCAGCCCTTGGGCTGTGAGGTCTGGGGACCCCAGAGTGGATGGGTGCAGGGAGGTGTGGGTCCCAGGGGCTCTAAGAAGCTGGGGGAGGGTGGGAGATCCCAGGGTCTGCTCTGCCCTCAGCGCAAGAAAAGGCTAGGCAGGGCCCCCCCCCGCCAGGGGGGCTGGGGACCGGCCACAGCCCCTGGGCCGTCCTGGAAGCTGAGGGGCTTCTCTGCCCAGCGCCCTGCGTGCTCACACCCGCCTCCGTGCCTTGCAGCTCTGAGGAACTGGCCCTGGCCCGTGTGTAGCCTCGACCCCCTCTCAGTTCAGCTCACGGGAACCCTGTCAGGAGCCAGCCTCAGCCAAAAATTAATTTCCTCAATGACCCGGCGGCTGCTGACACGCACGCTGGAAGCTCCACGCGGCGAAGGCGATCATCTCAGCTACGATTGCTTCTCAGTGGAATTGGACCTTTCAGCTATGAAATCACATCCACCCGGGCCTTTGAGGCCATTAAAGGGATACGCCGGCCATCGAGGCATCAAATCCATAAATAGACGGTGTTTGGGCTCATAAAGGCCAGCCTGAATAGGAGTGGGGCGTTGTTCTCTTTTAAGGTTTTTCTGTTTTGTTTTAATCTGCTCTCTTTCTCTTTGGGAGAAAAATGTGACAAGCCAAATTTCTTGGTACCCTGGCAGTAAGCCCCGAAGAGAATATTGGCATTTCCTCGTTGATCCGGTTCCTGTACTCTGGGGAGCTTAGAACCTGGGGGTGGTCACCTTTGGGGCCTGAAGGCTCCTCCCACCTCGGGAAGCTCCAGCCTTCCTCCTTGCCCCCCCCACCCCCCAGGACCCTGGAGGGCAGTTCATCCCCACGTGGGAGGGAAGAGAAGCACACCTCGCTTCTTGGTGCTGGCTCCTACTGGCTCACTTAATTTCCCTGAGCCTCAGCTTTCCCATCTGGAAAACAGGAATAAAACCTGTATTCCTCATAGTACTTACATGGAAGAGGTCAGGCGAGGGGCTGGGTCAGAGGCAGCTTTTATACGTGGTTGCGATGAGGGGAGGATGGTGGTGGTGATGGTTTTGGGATGCTTTGGGCGGCGGGGTCCTCTCCATGTCCATAGGCCAGCCTGTCCTTCTGGAATGGCCCACCCCCACAATCAGGATTGCTGTGATTGGGGAGGCACTTCCGTGAGCCCAACTCAGTGCTGCACGGCCTGCTCCTTCAGTCCTCCCCAGCCCCCGGCGTGGGTGCTCTCGTCAGCCCCATCTCAGGGATGAGGGAGCGGGTGCAAAGAGGCTGATTGCATAAGCCCAAGTCAGTGCTAGATCCTACTGGAAAGCCCAGCCGGGGCCCTGCCATCCCAGAGCCATGTCATCAGGCCAGTTTGTAAGCATCTCCAGAGCTGCAGGTTTCCCGAGCTCCTGTGCCAGCATCCAGTCTGCGTCGGAGCCAGAGGTTTCTTTTAGGCTTCAGCTGTTACCCTCCATGCCGGCTGTTCCCTCCTCGTGGGCCCCAGCAACTGACCAGACACCCTCCTTGCAGTCCCTCCTTGGCCTGAGCCCGCCCCCTCCCATGGCTCTGCCCCACAGGTGGGCCCAGGGTTGTCCCTGTGTTCTGTAAAGCCCCCCTTCTGTCCAGCGTCTCCTGCCTGGCCACCTCGGAGTTCTCTGGGTCTCCCTGCGAAGGCAGGGTCGTACACTGGGCTCCCTGGGGAGTGGCCCATAACTCAGCACTGGGGCCGGAAGCTGGCGCCCAGGACATGCCTGGCCCTCCCTCAGCTCCCTGGGCAGTGGGCTGCAGTGGCAGGAAGGCCACCCCTCGCTGCTGCTCCTCAGGTAGCCACCACGGTGCTGCCAGGACCGAGCTGGAGGAGCGGCCCCCAGCTCAGAAAGCCACAGAACAGGTTCTGAGGGGTGGTGCTGAGCAGGGGCAGCAGATGGAGGGAGTGGGGGAGCCTTGGACAGCAGCGGTGAGTGAGGGGCTGAGCCATGGAACCTGAACGAGGAGGAGCCCGGGCTGAGCCCCCTGGACCAGGAGAGAGGTCGGGAAGGGCAGAGACATGGCGTTCCCGCTGCCTCCCCGTCCATTCCTGCGGAGGGCACCCCCACGTGACCATGGCTCTTCCCTGCTGGCTGCCGCTGGGAATCCCCCAGCCCAGTGCCAGGGCCAGAGATTGGCTTCTGTACCCACCATCCAAGTTCGCCTCCCTGGCCCTGCTGTCCCGGTCCCCCGTGTAGGCAGCAGGGTAGGACAGGACTGGGGTCTCTGCGAGCATTGCCGACCTCCCTGTCTCCGAGCCTGAAGAGCCTCTCCAGTCTCCTCACCCCTCCGTCCATCCTACAAGACTCTGACTTCAGGAGCCCCCAACCAGGGATCCCCTGCACTCTGCAGCCCCTCGGCACCCTGTATGACGCTGCTCTTCCTCCCCAAGCTCTCTATTTCCCTGTCTTCACCACCAGTTTTGAACTCTTGGCAGGAGCCTGAGTCTACATTGAGTGCTGTAGCTGTGATCTCATTTAACCCTCAGAATGGTCTGTCGCAGGTGCGGCCGTGACAGAGGTGGCAGCTCAGACTCAGAGAGGGTAGATAGTTGGCATCAGATTAACAGCTAGTAAGGATTGGAGCAGGATTTTGCCCCATGCCTGCAGGCATCCCTGCAGAGCCAGGCACCCCCACGTCTGCACGCTGGCACTGAGCGTGGGACCGGCGTGCGTGGCTGCCTGGCAGTGGGGGGAATGGCTGTGTTGGAAGCTGAGCACCAGCAGGATCTCCGGGGCCAGCCCCTTAGCTCCAGCGTCGTCGTCAGATCCGTGTCCCTGGGTGACAGCAGCCAGCAGCGGCCGGGAGGACCCTGGAGCTGGGCGAGGGAGCCCGTCTCCCTGGGTTACCTGCTCCCACTGTTGACCAGCCATGAACGTCCTTTTTTTTTTCCTCTCCCACTGAGTTCTGCCCCCCCACCCCCATCAAGCCCTTTAAAGGCATAGCCCCCTCCCTCACCCCCGCTCCACCTGCCTCTGGCCTCACGGGCTTTAGAATGCCAGGCAGGCGTCCAGGCCGCCGGGAGCTGGTCTTCTCTTCACAGGCATTGTTGAGACCCAGCTGCTTGGGGCGCCAGGGCACTGGGGCCCCAATTCCAGCTCTGGGGCCCCTGCCGGGGGATTCGGTCACTGCCACGGGAGGAACAATTCAGCACATTCCATCCTGCCTTAAAAGAAATTGCTACCAGGAGGAAATCCCAGAGCACAGGATTGAGGGATGGGCCTGGTGTGGCGAGAAAGGTGCCCAGGGCAGGAGGTAGGCCTTCTGGACACCCCAGCTCTGTCCACCTGTCCTGCCCTTGAGGGCTTCTGTTTGGCTTGCTTTTACCAGGGCCAGCCCTGTGCCAGGCCTGGGGCTCAGGACGCCAGTCTGCCCTCGATAGCCAGCAGTCCGAGTCTGGCAGGGCAGACCCCACACAGCCCACAGGACGGTGAGAGCAGTAACGTGAGAGCCTGCTGCGCACAGGCAGTGTGACCGCTGACCCCACGTCCACTCTGCAAAGTGGATAAGTGTCCCATTCCACAGATGGGGAAACCAGGCCTCAGAGAAGCAGCTGCCAAAAATTTGGGTGGCCCAGACTAGGACGGCCTTGGGGCAGCCTGAGGGCAGCCCTCCCCTGCCTTTAGGGCGCCCTCTCCTCCTTTCAACAGCTTGGGACAGCCCAGAGGGCGCCACTGCCCACGTCAGGGTCCCACCACCTCTCACCCCTGGCGTGGGTGGCTTTAAGGTTTGTTTTGGAGAAGCAGTGGGGCCTTGCCCTGTGGGGAAGCCTGGCATGTTGGGCAGGGGTAGAGCGGGGACAGGCCCAGGCCCCTCTGCGTGGTGACCATGTGGGCGGCTAGGCCCCAGAGGTTTGGGTTTGCCACCTTAGAGCACGTCAGGATGTTGACAGGCCTTGTGACCCAGCTTCTCACTTGTGAGGAGCTCAGAGTAGTTTGGGGGCGCCTTCACTGGCCCCAAGAAAACAGTGCTGCTCCTTGGCCTGTCTAAGCCACACATGTGGCAGCTTGCCAACCCCCAGGGACGTCAGCCTTCTGGGAGCCGTGTAGTGGGGGTGAAGGAGGCACCTAATTTGAAGGAAAAATGTCCCTCAGGGCCCAGTGTTGGCTTGAATTTTTTTTATGATGATGTTACTTAAGTATGTGCAAACTTACAACTAGATGTAAGTAAGCTCCTTATGTTTGCAGCTCTTAGACAACTGTGGAGCTAACACAAATGCACAGGTTAGCTATAACCAGACCTGTAAAACCAAGGATGCCTTTGCCGTTGATGGATGTTTTGCTGAGGTTTTCTCGCGTCCCTGCTTCCTGAGTGGATGGATGTGCAGGTTTACTGGAGAGCTCGGCTGGCCGTGAGGACAGCTCACTGCTCTTTTCCCCTTTGGAGCCCCTGTGAGACCTCCTCCAGGCAGCTTGGCATGGAGGCAGAGATCTGTCATCCTCATTTTCCTCAGGAAAACACAATGCTCAGAGAGAGTGGACATTCACTGAGGACCCAGCCCTGGAGTGTGAGCTTCGTGACCATAGGGACTGTCCTGCCTCGTTCACCACTCGTCAGTCCCTGCAGCTGTACTTGTTCTCCCTAACAACGTGGCTGGCCATGCCCCGCCTGCCTCCCTGCTCTCTGACTGTGTCTGCCCTTCCCCCACCATTTCCACCTCACTGGCCTGCTATCATTTAGATTTTCAGACATGCCGAATTCCCACCTCAGGGCCTTTGCACATGCTACTCCTTCTGCCTGGACTGCTGAACTCCTCCAGCTAACTCCTGTGCATCCTTCAGGTCTCAGATTGTTACCGCCCCACACCCTCCACCAAAAAAAAAAAGTCCTATTTCTGATCTCTAATTTTTTTCATTTATAGCACTTCTCTTGATATGCAACTACCGTGTACATCTGTTTGTACAAGCCTTCAGTTTCTCCTACTGGATGATCTGGGGGACACTAGCTGTGTCTCTTTGTCCTCCTGTTTCCCCAGGGCCCAGCACGGTGCCTGCCTGGTTGCGGGTGCTCGGGGAATGTGGCGGGAGGGAATGAGGGCGGATAAGGAGTTCCCATGTTCCAGGTGGGGAAAGCTGGGAGTCTCAGGGAGTCACTGAATTGTTCAGGGCCGTGCTGCTGGTACATAGGAGGGCCGCGTTCTTACAGCCAGGCCTGCTGCTGTGGGGCCTGACTCCAGCCCTGCTGTGTGGCCTCTTGATGGTCGCGTTGTTCCGATTAGGACAGAACAGTGGGCGCTGGTTCACATCCTCTGTCTCTCTCCTGTTCCTCTGCAGACTCTGCGTGTTTCTCCCCTCAGTGTCTCAGAGTGGCCCTGACCCTGTCTGTCTGTCACGGCGGGAAGCTCAGCCCAGCCCAGCGGCCAGCGGTCCAAGTGGCTGGAGGCCAGCCCCACCAGCTCCGGAGCAGCAGCCTCAGGGGCTGTTCTGAGCTTTACACAGGAGAGAAGAAGCTGTCTCCCGTGTTCCGTGTGCCTGCCGGGGCCTTGTCTGCTTTGCAGTGGTTTGCTGGAGGAGAGGACCTTCCAGAGGAGCATGGACTGACACCAGGCCTCCTGAGCCTCGGGGAGGACACGTTTGCAGAGCTTTGAGGTCACCTGTTCCAGCAGGTCCTGGATTGGGGCTGGGGCCGGGCAGGGAAGCGCCTGGGGTGGGCTGGGGGCAGTGCGCACTCATGGCACAGCCTTTTCTGTCGGGGGTTGCAGTGTCGCCCACAGAGGCTGTCGCAGGCCTCAAGGAAGCAGGGTCCACTAGGACCGAGAGCCGAAGTTGCTGCGGAGAAAGTCAAGGACACAAAAGGGGCGGAAACCTGTCAGATGACCTCAGTGACATTCACAAGGCTCCATTAGCAAATGACACCCAGACCTCCAAGTGAAAGAGGAGATCTCCTGTGGCCCCCTCCTCCTGGTCAGGCCAACTCTACCCCAGGATGCTGCGCCCGGATGCGGACACACGCTCCTGCCCAGTCACACGGCAGGACTTGGCCCCCAGGTGACACATGCTGCCCTGTCACCTCTCCTCTCAGAGCCCACCCCAAGAGGCAGCAATGACCCCATCTCCTGACAGGACCACACTGTGGCCTACCCTCCAAGACTAGTGGTGGATGTGAGCTGGGGGCCACAGAGGGACTCTGGGGCGCCCACCATGGATCCCACCAGGGCTGTACTCCTCTCAGCATGGAGGATGGCAGCAAGGCCACAGACCCCGACCCCCAGCCAGCGCCCACTGCCCCCTGGCATCTTGGCCTTCCTGCTGGTAACTGAATCTGGTCTATTTGCCCCTGAGCTCAAAAAGTACAAATAGTCCTAAGAGAACTGCCAAACCTTTGTTTTCTTCACCTCCCCAGTCATTGGGTCCCTGGTCAGTGTCTCCCCAGCGTCTGGGGTTCTGGAGAGGTCAGCTCCTGCCAGCGGCCATCCTGACACTTAAGAGTTTGGGGCTCACCCCTCGCTGGCCCGGGTGCGCCATTGGAGGGGGAGGGGGCTCTTGGTACCTTGGCCCAGACCTGTGGCTTCCCAGGCCGCCTGCCGTGTGCACAGTGCCGGTTGATGGGTCCGGATTGGGGAGCTGTGTTGCTGATAAAGATCTGAGGCCACGTTACATCCTGGTGCTTTCCACAAGTCAGCCCTGCCCCTTACAGGCCCTCCGCGCTGGCGCCAGTCCTGCGGGCATCTCTTGGGGTGTGGGGCCTTTGGCCTGGGTTTGCCTACTGAGGAGCCCCAGCCGGGGCATTGGCTGCCACCTGGGAAAAAGCTGAAAGCAGAAGCTGGGTCTCCAGGTTCCGCAGACCCCGTCCACGTCAGAGGTTGGCCTCCTTGGCCCTCAGGGCTCGGCTCAGCCACCCTGAAGCCATGTGGCTCTGGTCCCAGGAGATGGCTGTGCTGGAGAGCTCGCGGCCCCAGGGCAGTGGGGCTGGTGGAGGAAGCTGCAGCTCTGGGGTGCCCCCAGGCCTGTTGGGTTGCTGAGTTGAGACAAGCACACTTTTCACACAGTGCAAAGGGCCTCACAGAGGGGCTTTCCTGAAAGGTGCATTGCCCTTATCCATTTCTAACTTAATAAAAGAGTTGAGAAAATTCTTTGCTTTTTTTGGGCGCAGGGACCAGTCTCGGAGGACGTAAGGCACGGGTAGACTTCGTTTCCTCCCCACCAGCCAGGGCCCCAAATCTGCCCGTTGGTGTCTGACCCTCCCGTGAATTGGAGGATGGGGCCCCCAACCATCAACCCCAACAGTGTGTGGCCACCTTCCTGCTCAGCACCGAAGCTGTGACTCATAGTGGGGAAGGAAGGGGCCTTTGAAGCGGCAGTTGTCTTGAACGTTCTTCTGGGTCTTCACTAGGTGGGTATCTTGCACAGAAAGAAATTTCTGAACTCCATTCTGTCGCAGCCCCAGCCCCAGTGGCTTCACCAGTCTCTCCCCTTCAGGAGGGGAGTGGTCTCTTGCAACACAAAGGGGGGGCTTCTCTGAGGAGGCCAGCCTCCCACGGCTTCCCTGCCCCTCCAGCAGCCGGGCTAGAGCCTGCCCCACCTGGCCTCCGGGCCACAGCACCTTCGGGGTCGGGCCTGCTTGCAGCCGAGCATGGCTGGGCTGACTCTCCAGCACGCCCACAGATCTGCCTGGATGCTCACCTGCCCTGTTGGAGCCTTGGGCTTCAGGCTCGGGCTCTGCCTCATTAACCATCAAGGAGCAGCCTGGAGACGCCTCACCCAGGATCGAGTTCAGGGGTCCATGCACTTGTATGGGAAAGAATGACACCCTTCTTTTCAGTAACCTCTAAGTGATATTCAGCATTTCTTCAACTAGGAACGCAGGCACCGCGCCCACTGGTATCGGCAGCCCCCGTGGCTTTGTCTCTGGATAATCTCATAGTACAGTTGTCGATATCTTGAGATGTCATACTCATTACTGTCTCCAGATTACAGTTATTCTTAGACCGGCCACTAGATTGCGTTACTTCATGTGTTAATAAAGAAGCACAGATGTTACCATTAATATCATAAATTTGTGTTATGGGTTGAATTGTGTCCCGCAATTCATATGTTGAAGTCCTAACCCGCAGAACCTCAGAGTGTGACCTTATTTGGAGAGGGTCATTGCAGATGTTAAGATGAGGTCACACTGCAGTATGGTGGGCCCTAATCCAGTAGGACTGGTGCCTTAGATGGAGGAGAAATTTGGACACAGACGTGCTTACGGAACGTGTGTGAAGACTGGAGTTACGCTGCCACACGCCAGGGAGCTGGTGAGGACAAGGTCAGGGCAGAGCCTTCCCCGGGTGAGGAGCACGGCCCTGCTGACCCTTTGCCCTTGGACTCTGGCCCCCAGGGCTGTGAGATAGTTTCTGTTGTTTACGCCCCTCGGGGTGCGGTCCTACTTGGTGAGGCAGCCCTTGCAAACTGAAACAACAGGTTTCCTTTGCCAGCCCGGGTGTTGTGTTTTATATATTTAGAAACCTCCCCCCAGGAGTCCGCAGAGGGGTCCGGAGCACAGAAGAGGTTAGGGAGCCCTGACCTAGGGGAGCCGAGGGCACAGTGTCCTATCCCCACGGAGCTGTGGGGCTCGGCTCACAGGAGGCCCCCTAGCGGCCACAGGCCTGCACGGGGCCCTCAGCTCAGCCGCCGCGCAGAGTACAGCAAGCTACGTGCCTTCCTGGCGTTCTGACCGGGGAAGGGGCTGGGCCTGCCCAGCCGCGACGTTTCTTCCAGGCGGCAGATGGGCAGGCGAGGGTGGGGGCCTCCCCAGGAAGCCCGATGCCCAGCCTCACTGGCAGTGGGGTTGCTGCCCGTCCTCCAGCCTGTGTTGCACGACTCCGAGGGCGCCAGCGAGACTGCAGTGTCTGCGCCCAAGTGTCGGCCGCTGGGCCCAGGCCTCAGGGAGCCGCGCACCTGCTGAGCCTCCCACACCCGAGGCCCCTCAGAGCCCCCAGGCGATGGCTGCGCAGAGCCGCTCCTGGGGCTCACCTCCAGCAGCATCCTCCCTGACGACAGGAGGCCAGAGCTGGGCCCTGGGTCAGAGAAGTGCTGGCTGAGCCTGCGAGGAGCCCTGGTACTGTGGACACGTTTGCGATGTGGGTGCGCAGAGCCCGGTCCCACTTCCCAGATCCAGACAATGGGGACACCAGGGCCAGCCAGGGCCACAAGCCCTCCTCCAGATGGCCAGGCAGAGCCGCAGGAGGACTCATGCTGCGTCCCCTCTGGCCTGTCGTCCTTGATCCGCTCTCACCTGGGCGCCAGGTGCCCAAGCCGGGACCTGGCCACCTTGGTAAGAGATGACTGTAAAGTTGTAAGTGGAGGAGGAGCAGGGGAACCTAGTTCACACCCAGTTCACAGCTCGCTCTCCTCACCCCTCTGGAGACCGTCCATCTGACAGCAGGCTTCGGGGTAACCGTCACCAGCTCACACGTTCATGTTTGGCTTTTGTGTGTCCCCACTTGGCTGCTTCATGCAGACCTGACCTCGTGGCTCGCACGCCCTCCTGCCTTGGACCAGACACTTAAGGTCCCTGTGCTTCAATTGCCACGTGTGTAAAAGGGGGTGTCACCAATGGCCATTTCACTGAGTCCTGAGGAGACCTGAACGACACATAGTCTTGGGCGCACGAAGTCCTCAGGTGGTGCCGGCACCCGGATACCCTCAGCAGACACGAGCCGGTGGTGTTTGTACCGTGTGGGTCTCCCACCCCTGCCCCCGGAACCGCGGCCATCAGCGTGCAGGGTCGCGGGTATCAGCGCCTCACCATGACCGTCTCTGTATGCGTCACTTTTTCCTTCTCGCATCAGTGCTTGGGGCTGTGTTCCACCCTCAAGTGGTTTTTGAGGTCAGAGTGCACCACAGTTTTAATAGAAAAGACCCAGGCTTTGAGGGAAAAGGGCAGCGGCTTGACCAGATGAGACTCCAGCTTCAGAGCCCTGCAGATTCGGATTAAGATCTGGCGTCACCCGGTCCTGGCCGCCTGGCCCTGGGCAAGACAGACAGTCTGAGCCTTGGTTTCCTCATCTGTGAGAGGAGAAGGCAGGCCGCCTACCTGGACGGATTGCTGAGGGGCTTAAATAGGAACATGTGCATTTCTTTCGTTCTTAAACAACCAGTGGGGCTGAGAGAGCGCTGGGTAAGAGGCCGGTGGGAGCTGGCGCCCTCCAGCCATCAGGGAGCTTGCTTGTCACCAGGCACCGCCCCCGTGTCTGCCCTCTCTAGTTAGGGCCTTTTTTTTTCAGTGTGGGCCTGGAAGGCTGACCGGCAGAGGCCGGGGTTGCCTTCAGAAGGAAGCTGAGCAGAGGGCACCCCGGGCGTCGAGTGACCTGCGTGGGGACGGCGAGCCTCCGCGCGGAGGGTGGGGGTGTGGGCGGGGGGAGGGGGATGTTCCTCGCGAGAACCTGGATTCCACCGAGAGCCTGGGCGCTTTCGCCCTGTTTCCAGTGTGACCAACTGTCCTGGTTTGCCCGGGACTGCGGGGTTCTCGGGATGTGGGAAAGTCCTTTACAGACCAGGACAGCTGGTCCCTCTGCCTGTGTCCCCTCTGCTGGCCCCCGGGCGTAGGGAGCCTTGCCCTGGGCTGGGGTGGCCTGGGCGCATGGCGGGAGGTCAGGCCTTGAGCGTTTGCAGCAGTGAAGGGGAGCAGTGGCTTTTTCGGGCTCTCCCGCTGGTCCCTCTACAGACCAGACCACAAACCCCAGACGCCTTCAGGTGCTGCATCTGTAAAGAGGGCCGGTTACCCCTTCACGGGCTTAGTTACACAGCTGATGGCTGTGGGCCCTCCCAGGGTGGCAATGCCCGCGGCAGGGGCTTCATAACTGGTTCATTGAGTTGAACGGGGTAGGACTGGACCATTTTCCTGGCCTTCTGCAGCGAAGGGAGAGGAGGAGCATTGCCCTGGTACCCCAGAAGAAGCTTCTGGACACCCTTGCATAGTATGATCAATTAATTTATCTGATTTATGGGGCACCACCTCCATGCCGGGCACTGCGCTCCATGCTGTTGCCCACCCCCCTGGGGTCCGGGGGCCCAGCCATCCCTCTGGTGACAGGCCCATCCACATGCTCCCATCATGTCTCTGCCTGGCCAGCCAGACCCCCAAGGCTCTAAAGCAGTTTGCAGGTCGACTCCCTGCTTCGCCTATGAGCTCTCTGGGCGCTGGCTCCCCCACACCCCGCCAGCCCCGTCCTGTGGGGTGAGCTCTGCTAGGACCACAGAGTGTCGTCCAGACAATAGCGCTGAGGGAACAAGCGTGCCCCGAGAGTTAACGCCACGAGTGGCTTCTGTCCCACAGGTTAGCTCGTTGCAGCATCACTCTGACAACTCTACCTCCTGTCCACCTTATGGAGGGGACGCTGGCACTCTTGGTCACTTCTCTGTGCTCCTGTGAGGGCCTTGTCACAGACTAGGGGACACTAAGCCTTTTCTCTTCCTCTCTCCAGCTCCTGCTTCTCAGGGAGAGAAGTGAGATGTTAAAATGGGAGGTGAGCTACTGTGAAGCGCAGGCCGCAGAGTGACTGTGAGGGTGGGCCCCACAACGGGGCCGGTCAGGGCTCCCAGCTCCCGTTCTGCTCACCGAGCCGGGGGGCAGTGCGCTGGGGCTGCCTTTTCTGCTTCACACCGACGCTCCGTGTAGGCCAGCGCTGCCCCTGCCGTGTCCCTCCCCTCCCAGAGGGGTCTGAGCTGCGCTCTGGGGCCCAGGTCAGGCCTCGGCGGATAACGTGCCTTGTCCCCAGCAGCTGAGCCCTCAGGATGCACAGTGCAGGGCGGTGCGCACACACAGGGAGTCAGGCCAGCTGGGGCCCAGATTCCAGCTCTCCTTGTATGCAGTGACTTCCTCGGGAAGGTCCCTTTACTCCTCAGGTCAATAAAGAGGTTCCTAGAGACTTCCTTCAACAACGTCCATTTCCTTTATCCCATATAAGGTTCCAACTGAGTAATTTTTGAGGATATGTTAGGAAATAAATTAACTAGAAAGAGAAAGCACCCAAGATTTTTTGGGGGAGTCAGAGGAAACTCCATTAGAAAGACATGTTTCCCTTTTTGCCCTGGCTCCCAGGAACCCCAGAGCTAACAGGTGCAGCACAGAAGCTGTGATTTCCCTCCTCTTGGCATGCATGCTTCCACGGCCCAGATTTTCGTTTCTGGAGCCACCCTGCGGACGTGGTTCCTGAAATCACGGGACCTCGCTCCTCCTTGGAAAATACAGTCTTCAGAAACTTGATTTGGCTTCCTGACTTTCGACTTTTCTCCTTGGGAGGCCGACTGCCCCAGGAAGAGAGATTCCCTGTGTTGTTGGTGGGGACCTTCACCTTCAGGTCCAGGCCTCCGTCTCGTGCTGAAAGGAGAGTGTTTTGGTCCGCTACTTTGCACAGCGCACGCCGAGCATCGAGGGGCCTGGTCATCACTCAGACGTCTTCCCCAGGAGACCAAGGGGGTCACTGGGCGCGAGTGGGTTTGTCCCCACCCGTCTCAGCAGGAGTCAGGGCGAGTGACTCAGGAGGCCTTTTTCTCTCTCCTCCATGAAAGCCGGACTCCTGACCCTGGTGGTGATCGAGAAATAGCTGGAAACTCCCTCAGGAGGAAGCAGCTTGCGGCCCACGTCTCCAGATCTGGAGGGAGGCTTGGCGATGGCCGAAGGCTGGGAGAGTCCCAGGCCTCCTCTCCAGCTGCTTTTCCCAAAGACGCTGCCTGCGACTGCTCCTCGTTCACACCCCCTCCTCAGTCGTCCTTCTTTCGTTTCACACCCCTGCTGGAACTCATTATGCTGCATCGCCCAGAGCACAAAAACTGTCAGGAACGGGCAGTGCTGAGGGAGAGGCTGACAGCAGAGCATACGGGTATCAAAGAGGCAGTGACTTTTGGAATTCAGTTGACAAACAGGTGGCAGGGTTCCACATCTTTGTGTGCCCATCTGTCCATATGTCCATCCTTCCATCTGTCCATCTGTCCATCCACATATCCATCCTAGTTGCCTCCCTCCCTCCCTCTCTATCCAATTCTTATTTTGAATCATAATTCGAAAAACGGATTTGTGCCTGGGATGTAGATTAACAATTTTATTTAAATTCAAAAAACAAAATCAGACTTTTTCTGGTAGACATGAATTCTGGAATCGGCCCGTTTGCCAATAAGGACTGGCTTTGCTAATTATGTTACGTGTCGACATTTTCTATGAATAGAACAACTTAAATCTTCAGCCTTAAATATACTGAAAGCATGTAATAATAGGTCCCCGATTATATACTTTGTAATTGTTAAACTTGTGATACCATTTTAGAGATCAACTTAAAAATGCAAGAGTTATGTGATTATTTGCAATTATTTTAGGGGGGACATGTGAACCAAAAAGTTTGATGACCACTGCCTGGGCCTGCCCTGTGCTGGGCTGGGACTGTGGTGCATTTCCTCTCTGCCTTTTGGGCCTCTGTGTGGCTAACGCCTCGATGTGGAGGAAGAGGCAGCCGCATCAAGCCCGTGGCCACAGCTGGCCTGAGACCCACTCAGCACCTGGTGCCAACCCTGGGCGGGGAGAGGAGGTGGGGATGCGAGGAATGAGCAGGCTGGCCCGGGCCTGGTTGCTCCAGGCTCCTTGTCCGAGCAGCAGGCTGGGTTCTGAAGGTTCCTTCCGGAGGAGGCCAGGTGGGGCGGAGGTACGGGGGCTTGGAAGTCTCACCGGGCTGGGGCAGAAAGGGGGGGCCCTGCCGCCTGAAAGCCTCAGTAGTCTCGTTTTAGAGCCCCCTGTTTGAAATAAATTTACTGTATTATTGACATAAACTGCTATGTGACCATGAAACATAGATATCTGACGACTTGGAAAGATGCTCATGATATATTACCAAGTGGAAAAAAGCTGGATTATGCCGTCTTGTAAGATGAACTGTGTGTGTTCATAGAAAGGAGACTGGAAGGATATATCATAATGAGAACTGTGCTTATTTCTAGGTGCTCACTGTAGGTGATTTTTAGAAACAGCTTTGTGGGGTACCATAGATATACAATAAACTGCACATATTCAGACTGCACAATTTCATAAATTTTGATAGATGTGTACACCCATGAGATCAGCACAATCATTGTGGCGACACATCCATCACCCACAAAAGATTCCTCGTGCCTCCTTGTTAATATATCTAACAGACTTGTTGAGATAGAATTCACATACTGTGCAATTCACCCACGTGAAGGGTGCGATTCGATGGCTTTTAGTATACTCACAGAGTTATGCAACCATCACCACAGTCTATTTCGGAACGTTTTCATCCCCCCCACAAGAAACCCCAAACCCATGAGTAGTCACGCCCCATCCCCCTGACTGTCCCCGTCCAAGGCGGTCACTAACCGCCTGTTTCTACGCACTTGCCTCTTCTGGACGTTTTGTAGAAATGGAGTACAACGGTATGTGGTCCTTTGCGACTGGCTTCTTTGACTCTGCGTAATGATTTCAAGGCTCATCCCTGCAGCATCGGTCGGTACACCACGTTTAACGTTTGAGGGGCTGTCGGAGTGTTTTCCAAAGCAGCTGCGTCGTTTTATGTCCCCTGATTTCTCTACATCCTCCTGCAAACCTCGTTATTATCTGTTTGTTCTTTTTTAAATTATAGCCCTCCTAGTAAGTGTGAATTGATATCTTATTTTTTTTTGTGGTTTTGATTTGCATTTCCCTGGTCCCTAATGATGTTAAACATCTTTTCCTGTGCTTATTGGCCATTTATGTAGCTTCTTTGGAGAAGTGTCTGTTCAGATGCTTTGCCCATTTTAAAATATTATTATTTGTCTTTTTATTATTGAGTTGTAAGAGTTCTTTATGTATTCAAGATACAGCTCCCTTATCAGATCAATGATTTGCAAATATTTTCTCCTACTTCATGTGTTGTCTTTTCACTTTCTTGATGGTATCTTTTGAAGCACAAAAGTGTTTAAATTTGATGAAGCCTAATTTATGTATTTTTTCTTTTGTCATTTGTGCTTTTGGTCTCATATCAAAGAATGCTTTGCCTAACCCAAAGCCACAAAGATTTGCTCCTATTTTTTTCTGAGAGTTTTATACTTTAGCTCTTACATTTAGGTCTATGATTCATTTGAGCTAGTTATCGTGCATGGTGTGAGGAGGGGTCTGAATTCATTCTCCGGCGTGCGGGCGTCCAGTTGTCCCAGCAGGGTTTATTGGAAAGACTGTTCTTTCGACACTGAATGGTTTTGACACCCTTGTCAAGAATCAGTTGACCATAAAGGTGAGAGTTTATTTCTGTCATTGTCTCTCTGTCCGTCCTTAAGCCCGTCACACCCCGTCTTGCTTACTGAGCTTTGTGGTAAGTTCTGAAATGGGGAAGGGTGAGTCTTCCAAGTTTGCTCTTCTTTTTCAAGATTGTTTTGGCTATTCTGGATCTCTTGAATTTCCATATCAATTTTAGGATCAGCTTCCCAGTTTCTGCAAGGAAGCCAGCTGGACTTTTGATAAGGGTCAGGTGAATCTGTCAATTACCTTGGGGAATATTGTCATCTTAACAATGTTAAGTCTTCTGATCCATGAACACAGGTGTGTTTCCATTTGTTTAGGTCTTCTTCTTTTTCTTTTCTTGTGAGGAAGACTGGCCCTGGGCTAACATCTGTGCCCATCTTCCTCCACTTTATATGGAACGCTGCCACAGCATGGATTGACAAGTGGTGCGTCGGTGTGCGCCTGGAATCCCAACCCCGGGCCACCGCAGTGGAGTGCTCGCACATAACCACTACGCCACCGGGCCGGCCCCTGTTTAGGTCTTCTTTAATTTTTTTCAACGATATTTTATAGTCTTCAGCATGTTAGTTTTTTACTTCTTTTGTTAAATTTATTTCTGGTTTTTAAAATTTTCTGAAGATATTGTAAATGGAATATTTTTCTTACTTTTATTTCCGATTGTTCCTTGCTGGTGTACAGAAATACGATTGATATTTTATATCGAGCTTGTACCTTGCAACTTTGCTGGACTTGTTTATTAGTGCTGATACTTTTTAGTGGAGTCCTTAGGATTTTCCATGTACAAGATCATGGCATCTGCAAATAGAGATTGTTTTCTTTCTTTCTTTCTAATCGGAATGCCTTTTCTTTTCTTTTTTTCATTTTTCTTTCTTTTCTTTTCCTTTTTTTTGCTGAATTTTCCTGGCTAGAACCTTCAGGACAACATTGACTAGAAGCGTTTATGTCCCTTTTTAAATCGATCCCTCCTGCCCCTCCCCAGTTGCCCCCTGTGCATCTCCAGGCAACTACTGCTCTATTTTTTTTTGTTGTAATAGATTAGCTTGCATATTGCAGAATTTTATATAAAGGGTACTATACAGTATATTCTCTTTTGTGTGTGTGTGGATTCTTTTACTCAGCATAATAATTTTGAGATTCACTGATGTCATTGTGTTTATCAGTAGTTTTTCCTTTTTCTCCATTTGCCTATTGATAGATATTTGGGCTGTTTCCAGTTGGAGCTCTTACAAATAAAGCTGCCGAGAACATTCATGTAAAAGCTCGATATTGACATACGCTTTAATTTCTCTTGGGGAAACACCTAGGAGTTGAATGTCTGGATCACATGGTAGGTGTATATTTAACTTTTTAAGAAGCCACTAAACTGTTTGCCAAAGTGGTTGTACCATTTTACATTCCCACTGGCAGAGTGTGCGAGTTTGTGTTCCTTCACATCCTTGCAGTGTTGGTATGATTAATCTTTTTAATTTTAGTCACTTTAATAGCTGTATAATGGTATCTCATTGGGGTTTTAATTTGCATTTCTCCATTATATAGTGATGTTGAGCATCTTTTCATGTGATCTGCTATCTTTAGATCCTCTTGGATGAAGTGTGTGTTCAAATCTTTTGACCATTTCTTTTTAGTTGCATTGTTTGCTTATTATTGATTGTTAAGAGTTCTTTATATGTTATGGACAGCAGTCCTTTATCAGATATATAATTTGCAAGTGTTTTTTCCTACTCTGAACTTTGTTTTTTTAATTCTCTTAACAGTGTCTTTGAAGAGCATAAGTTTTAAATTTTGATAAAGTCCAATTTATCATTTTTCTTTTATGGATTGTGCTTTTAGTGTCATATTTAAGAACTCTTTGCATAACCCAAGGTCAAAAAGATTTCTCCTATGTGTTCTTCTGGTATCTTTATAGTTTTAGCTTTCACGTTTAGGTCGATGATCCATTTTGAGTTAACTTTTGTATACGGTGTGAGGTATGGATCAAAATTCATTTCTCCTCTCCGTTGCGTTAAGGTTCGTGGTACATACCTTCACCTTATCACAGTCCACCTTCACGTGATATCATAAGCTTCATGTGGAGTACAAGGATCCTCAGTAGTGTCCTTCCATTTCTCTCCAATTGGCCTTTGTGCTATTGTCATACATTTTATTCTTACATATGTTAAAAACCCCATACTACATTGTTATTTTTGTTTAAACAGTCATCTGTCTTTTAAAGAGTTTTAAATAGTATGAAAAAATTCTTATATATTTTCCCAGGTAATTACTATTTCTGGTCCTTTACACAGATCCTTATTTCCATCTGGTATGATTTTCCTTCAGTTTAAAATATCTTGTAGTGAGGGTCTGCTAGAGAGGAATTCTTTTAGCTTTTGTACATCTGCAAAAGTATTTGTTTTGCTTTCACTTTTGAAACATATTTTCACTGAGTATAGAATTCTAGGTTGACAGATGTTTTATCCTCAATATTTTATTTTTTATTTTTTTATTTTTTGTGAGGAAGATCAGCCCTGAGCTAACATCTGCCAATCCTCCTCTTTTCGTTGAGAAAGACTGGCCGTGGGCTGACATCCGTGCCCGTCTTCCTCCACTTTATATGGGATGCCGCCACAGCATGGCTTGACAAGTGGTGCATTGGTGTGTGCCAGGGATCCAAACTAGAGAACCCCGGGCCACCGCAGCGGAGCTCGCACACTTAACCTCTTGCGCCACTGGGCCGGCCTCAAGGGTTTTTTTTTTTTTATTACTGGTTTTGAGCAACTTGATTACGATGTGCCTTGGTAGCGTTTTCTCATATTTCTTGTACTTGGGGTTTGCTGAGGCTCAACTGTGGGTTTATATTTTTCATCAAATTTGGAAAAACTTGGCCATTATTTCTTCAGATAATCTCTTTCTGTTTCCTGCTCTCTTTCTGGAACCCAATTAGAAAGTTATCAGGTTGCTTGAAGTTGTCCCACAGTTCACTGATGCTATGTTAATTTTTTTCAGTCTTTTTTTCTCTTAGATGTTATTGTTTTTATCTGTAGAAGTTTAATTTGGGTCTTTTTTTTTTTTTGATGTGGAAGATTGGCCCTGAGCTAACATCTGTTGTCAGTCTTCCTCTATTTTGTATATGGGATGCCGCCACAGCATAGCTTGATAAGTGGTGTGTACATCCGCGCCTGGGATCCGAACCTGTGAACCCAGGGCTGCCGAAGCAGCGTGTGCAAACTTAACCACTACACCACCGGGCTGGCCCTAATTTGGGTCTTTGACTATATCTTTCATGTTTCTGAAACTTTTTGAACATATGGAACATAGTTATAATAACCTCTAACATCCTCATCTGCTAATTCTAACATCTGTGTCAGTTCTGGGTCAATTTAAGTGATTTTTTGCCTTCATTGTGAGTTACATTTTTTTGCATGCCTAGTGATTTTTATTCGGTGCTGGACATTGGGAATTTTACTTTGTTGTGTGCTGGATGCTTTTCTATTCGTGTACATTTTCCTGAACTTTGTTCTGGGATGTGATTAAGTTACTTGGAAACAGTTTTGATCCTTTCAGGTCTTGCTTTTTTATTTTTTGCTGAGGAAGACTGGCCCTGAGCTAACATCTATTGCCAACCTTCCTCTTTTTTTTTTGCTTGAGGAAGATTAGCCCTGAGCTAACATCCATGCCAGTCTTCCTCTATTTTGTATGTGGGTCGCTGCCACAGCATGGCTGACAAGTGGTGTAGGTCTGCACCCGGGATGTGAACCCACAAACCTGGGCCGCTGAAGCAGAGCATGCCAAACTTTAACCACTATGCCACAGGGCCAGCCCAGGTCTTGCTTTTTAAGATTTGTTAGGCAGGGCTGGAGCAGTGCTCCATCTAGGGCTAACTGTTCTGCATTACTGAGGAAAGACCCTTCTGTGTCCTCTGCACTATGCCCTATGAATCATGAGTTTTCCAGTCTGGATGGTGGGAATCGGCACTATTCCTGGTCCTGTGTGAGCACTGGGTATTGTCACTTCTAATCCTTTGGGATGGTTCTTTTCCTAGACTTGAACATGTTTCTCACACGCGTGCACTGATCAGTTCTCTGATGAATACTTGAGGGGGGCCCTCTGAAGATCTCTGAAATTCTCTCTGTGTGCAGCTCTCTCTTCTGTATTCTGTCTTGTCAGTTCTATCTGCCTTGATCTCCTGACTCTCCGCTTGGGGCGTCTGCCAGGCTCCATCTGTGTTCATCCTTTGCTGCAGCCTGGAAGCTTAGGGCAGGGGCAAGGCCTGAGACAGTCACAAGGCTCCCCTTGGTCACTCAGGGTTTGCTGGACTTTGTCGTCTGATTTCCCATGTCTTAAAAACCATTAGTCAGGGGCTGGCCTGGTGGCGTAGCAGTTAAGTTCGTGTGTTCTGCTTCAGTGGCCTGGGGTTCGCCGGTTTGGATCCGGGGGGTGGACCTCCTCACCACTCATCAAGCCATGCTGAGGCTGCGCCCCACATAGAAGAACTAGAAGGACCTACAACTAGGATATACAATTATGTACTGGGGCTTTGGGGAGAAAAAACAAAAGAAAAAAAGAGGAAGACTGGCAACAGATGTTAGCTCAGGGCCAATCTTCCTTAAAAAAAAAAAAAAATTAGTCCATAGAGTTGGTCTGGTTTTGGGTTGCTTTAGGTGGGCAGGTAAGTCTGATCCCTATTACTTACTCCATCTTGGTTGAAACCAGAAGTTCCTACTATGGTTGATTTTTATTTATTCTGCTTATCAATAGTTTCTATATTTTCTCTAATGAACATGTTTTGAAGAAAAATGATGTTATAAAATAGCCCTGTATGTTATTCATAAAAGTGAAAAGTTGGAAATCCCTGAATCCCCAACAATGATATATCTATAAAGTAGAATATTAAGCACCCGACGTTCACACCCATATGTGAAATCAAGTAAGTAGGCTATAAATTCTATATAGAACATGACCTTAATTTTGCTAAAAAAATATGTGTACACAGAAAACATAAGGAAATGTTAATGGCTAGTTTATCCTGGGTGATGGGATTATAGGTGTTTAAAAATGTTTTAAAAGTAAATATTAGTATTTCCCATATAGTCTTCAGGGAATATGAATTACAATAATACTAGACAACAAACACACCCTAAATGTTAAGACAACATCTTTACAGAGGAGTGGCTGGTATCAGGCTGGGGAAGTGGGTGGATGGAGAGGATGTGGAGGTGATGGGGCAGGAGAGGCGGGTCCGGGATGATGAGGGCCTAGAACCCTTGGAGGAAAATCAGCTAGAGATTGGCACCAGAATCTGAGACTTTCAGGCAGGGCTTGGGCCAACGGAGGTTGGCTCAGCCCATCCAGAGTGGGCTGGGGGCCCTGTCTTCTCTGCCATCACCTTTCATTGCTTCTCGAGGCCCCTGGGTTGTTTGCTCAAGCTCAGGCCTTTGAGCTGTGCTCCTCCCATGGGCAACAGTTCTGCCTCATTCTCCCTCGTGTTTGTTTACCCTGCTGCTTGGCAGCCTCCAGTGGGCCCCAGGGCCCAAGGAGAGAGCTGTTGTCCTTCAGGCCTGGAGTCCTGGCTATGCGAATCTCAGGCTTCCATCAGACACAGAGCTGGCTCCATCTCAGGGGAGCTCTGGATCAGACACCCAGAGGGAGGGAGCTTCACCTGCAGAACAGAGCTGATCTCTGGACCATCAGTCTCTCAACCTCAGCTGCGTGCAGGAACCACCGGGAAGGATGAAAATGTCATGATGCCTGGGCCCACTCCAAAGGTTCTGGTGGGATCTGCCACAGGTGTGGCCCGGGCAGCCGAGGCTCAAAGCTTCCCGGTGATTCTCATGTGCAGCAAGGCTGAGGGCCACTGCCCTAGTCCAACCACCTGTTTTGTGGATGTGACACATTCAAGGCTACCCAGGCGGTCCGTGACGAGGTCGGCACAACCATAGTAGGAAATATTTATGGAGCATTTATTCTGTGCCGTCCTGTCATTTCATCGTCACAGAAGCCCTGTGAGGTCGTATTGTTCCTATCTTGCCATGGCTCATCACAATTTGTGAAGAGCCAAAATGTCTGTGGAGGATTACCTGCAGAACAAGAGCAGGCTTCCGCTGAGGGAAGCTCTTTCTGCAGAGTGGAAAGGCTCCAAGGGGGTGGGGTCCCAGAGCTCCTGCTGACATTCTTTCTTCACCTTCGTTTCTCCGCCCTCGGTTCTCCCTGCTCTCCTGGGTGGGAGTGTCAGGGAGCACACAGGGCCTCTGGCACTTTACAGTGCATAAAACTCCCCAGGGGGTTAGTTAAAAATGCAAATTCCCCAGCTCCATCCCGGGAGACTCTGACTCTATAAAGCTGGGGTTGGGCCCAGGGAGATGCCTTTTCACAAGCAGCCCCGATAGTTCGATAGTTCGGATGCAGGGATCCACAGACTGGACTTTTTGAAGAACACGGATCTGAAACCCCCGGGCGGCAGGTCCACAGGCCTGGGGCTGACCCTGGCTCCGGCTGGGCCAGCGACCTCCCTCTGTGAGCCTCGGTGTGATCCTCCACAGATGGGGAGACTCACATCCCTTCAGGATGTCAGGTTCAACGGGGTCATGGATGTGAGACCTGCGGTGTCTAGCCAGTGAGAGCCTCTCGTTCTTGGGCCTCCGTGGGGAGCTCATCCCGAGAAGAAGACACAATACTGGCAAAGTGTCTTTGAGCCAAATGAATCTGAAAGCATTTGGGAGCCCCGAAATCACGGTCAACTCTCACACCTGGCAGGCCCACCCTTTAGGGAAACATGTACACACATTTCTCAAGATCTGGGCCTTCATCTTTCAGTCTCTTCCTGTCAGGTAGGAAGAAAGGACAGGTAATGCTTTTTTCTTACAATAACCGTGGGGTAGGTGCCATCATCCTCATTTTACAGGTGAGGAAATTGTAGCTCAGAGAGGTTAAGCATGTTGGCCCAGGACACACAGGAGTGGGGCACCGGCGTGTAAACTTGAGTCGGTCTGTTTCCAGACCCAGCTGCTTTGGCTCTCCCAGCCCCAGCGGGAGAGGGCAAGAGACCCGGGGATCCCTGGTCTCAGACTGGGGCAGAGTGGCCTGGCCCACTTTTGGCCTAAGATCTGGTGGGGGTAGGGCTCAGCTGAGCGGCCATCTCAGGGCTTGGCAGCTGGATTCTGGACAGTCCAACTGGAGGCCACAGCGGGCAGAGCCTTCCGTGAGACGACTGGTGCTGAGGGCCACCCTCCAGACCCGGCCCTGCTGGCAGAGTGGTGGCCCCTGCTCTGCCAGGCCCTGAGACAGTCCTTTACTCCAGCACTCCAGCTGTGGAACGAGCGTTGGGTGAGGTGGCATTTCTAGGAGCAGGGGCCTGGGGCTCAGCCTTGCGCTCTGGCCTGGAAGCCGGCAGGAGGCGAGGCTAGCGGCAGAGCCGGGTGGGCCCAGTCACCACACGGTTCTGGTTCTGTGTAAGCCGCAGCCCGGTGGGTTCCAGGTGCTACGGGTAGACAGGAAGGAGGTCTGGGTTTGCCCTGGCTATCGGGGAAGGCTTCCTCGAGGAAGTGACAATTCAGCTGAGCCAAGTGAGGGGAAGAGGCACAGGTATTCGGAACCAGAGACAAGGTGCTCGGCGCCGGGTGCTGCAGACAGGCCGATGGAGAAGGCCAACTCTGCCCTGGGGAACTCTCCCGCTGGGAAGGGAGACAGACGTCAAGGATGCAAGTCCGGGGGCCACTGCTGTGACAGGCTGCTCCTGCTGCTGTGGATAACAGGCTGGAGGAGTGAGAAGAGAATCACGCGCTGGGGACCAAGAATTCAACAGCCGGCATTTCATAGAGTCATTGCCGCAAATCTGCCAGCTACATACACTCGTTCACCCAGGAAAGAGACATGGAGGCGGACATTCAGTAACTTGTCCAAGGTCACTCGGCCATTTAATGGCAGCACTGGACATGGAGCCCAGACTCTCTGGTCCAAAGTCTGTGCCCACTCCTTTGCTCACTCTGTGGGCTCCGCAGTCTTTGTTCACAGCCCCCTGGACGGAGCAGGACCCTGGCTTGGCCGCCTCCCCAGCTCCTCCCCGCCAGCCGGCTTGTGCGGTGTGGGGAGCATTGTTTCAGGTGCCCAGGGTTCTGCTCCTTTGGATGCAGAGACAAAGCAAGACTGGGAAAAATGGAGGTTGTCTAGGCAACCACCCAGCTCCGACTCCGAAGCTGGGGGTGGGGTGGGAAGCTCAGGGACCCTCAAAGGGAAGGGGTAACAAGGGAGAAAAGCAGGCCTGGCTCACAGTTGGTCTGTTCCAAGGAGCCAGTTTAAGTCACTCCCCCAACCTCTGCCCCGAAAGTCAATTCTCCCACAGAGGCCCTCCCAGCCCCCCCACCCCACCCCGCAGCTCCACGGTCCAGATACTGTTTCCCAGGATGAAGGCAAGCTGCACCAAGGCAACTGGAGGGAGGAGCAGTCCCAACTTCAGTGGGACTAGTTACAACTGTGTTGAGCAAGCAATTACCATGTGAAAGAGGCCAGAGGGGCCTGGGGAGGTTGTCACTTGGAGACCAAATGCAGCTGGAGAGTTGGGGGGGCAGGGGGAGGGAGGCTGGTGGGGCCCTGTGACCCACATCCTGCAAATCTGGGGCACACACCGACTCCTCCCAAGCCCTGACCCCCTTTCCCACTGGGGACCCATCTGAGGGCACCCACGGGGGTGGCAGGGCAGTGCCCAATTGATTGCTCCACTACCTTCTGGGTGACCTTCTGGCGGTGCCGAGGCCCCTGAAGAAATGGGAGCAATTTTAAGAGGAAAAAAATCTCTTAAGAATCCAAGAACAGGAGCTGTGGGGGTCGGGGGGAGGGCTTCTTGCTATGAAAGTGGCATCCAGGCCTCAGACTGCACCAGAGATGAGGTGACTGGGCCCCCAAGGTTACTTCTGATGCTCTGCAGCTCGGCTCACCCCGCTTCTGCTTCTGCGACTGCTTCCAGGGAAATAACAAAACGTGCACACTGCATTTCTCCCTTCCCCGGCGTGCTCTGGTCTGGACTCGGGCATTCCCATTTCCTCCCTGCATCTGACTCAGACTTCGGTCCTGTTGCACGAGTTACCACTTCCTCTCCCGCCACAGCCCTTGCTGCAGACCCCAGCCCGAGCCAGCTGTAGCTGGCCTGCCACCCATCCGCCAGGGCTTTCTCTCTGGGGGGGTGGGGGAATCCTCAAACAGGAAGTGGCCCCTCAGGCCACTCAGCGGCCGGTCACGCTGGGCAGAGGCTCTGGGCACAGCAGTCCCCCTCAGAGCGGGCAGACTCCCCAGCCCCGCTGAAAGGCTGTCCAGGCCTGGAGCTCTGCGTGCTATGAGCCTCTGCTGTTCTTCTGAACCAACAGTGGAACCTCCTCCCTCTTCCTGCCTCCCAGAGCCGGTCGCTAGCTCAGACCCAACGAGTGGAGGACAGAGGCTGTGGGAACGACTCTCCTTGCCCTGCTAAGGGTGGCTCGGTGGGACGGCGTCCGGGTGGAGTGGGGAGGGCCTGCGGGAGCTGTGGGGACAGCCAAGGGCAGCAAGGGGGTGAGAAGGGACAGTGTTTCACTGGCCTGTGGGGAGACAGCTATCGCCAGGGCTACCAGCGACTTAAGAAATCCGTGCACTTCCAAGTTGACTGAAAAGGGAGGCCAGTTGCCGTCCTGGCAGGACTTCCTTCTTGTCAGTTGTCGGGTGGGGGGACAGGAGCTCGCGCGCAGGAGGGCCAGGATCCAAGGCCGCTTTGCCCACGTCCTCTGCGTCACCCCACGTGGCACCTTCCCCATGGCCCGCTGGGCTCAGGGCTCTCTCCTGCAGGACAGCAGGCAGACTCAGGAGATGGCATGGGCTCCCGCAGGGTCAGCAACGGCTTCTCCCGTGCATTTCAGCAATTTCTCAGGGGAGCCCCGGCATCCTGAGATCCGACCCCGTAAATCCCTGTAAGCTACATGTAAGTAGGATTTTCCTTCCTGAATTAGTTTTTGGCAATTGCCTTTGTTTGCAGGTAGGATGGGGTGAAGCAAGTCGGCAAAGGCAAACTAACCTTAATCTTCTTTACATAGTACAATCTATAGCAAAGGACATTTTTTGCCGCATTGATTTAGTTGGAAATAGTTTTGACCTCGGCACCCTCGGGTTTGGGGTCCGGCTCCAGGAAAGAGGGAGGAGTACCCCGGGAGCTGCTCAGCGCTCCAGGACTCTCCTCCTGGTTCCTGTTCCCAGTGCAGAAATAAGGCTGCGCTGGGAAGAAGCCAGCCGGGAGCTGGGGAGGGCGCACCCCTTTACCAGGAACCCGGAGGATCTTGGGATTCTCTCCAGGAAGCCCACCAGGACAGGAGTACATCACAGCCACAATCAAGACTTAAAGGACATTTATTTTTTTGAAAGGGTCGAGGGGGACTTTACAAGAGTCTGAAGCTGATAACTAGAAAGGAAGATAAATAAAATACAGAGCCAGTATGTTGTGGCAAAACTCCAAAAAACACACTGAAAAAAATCTTTACAGTTTAAAACTGCTTTACTTTATACATAATTACAAATTAATATACAGCATCTGGGTTTTAACCCCTTTTTATTTAATAGACTTTAGCACAGAAATGTTCATATAGCATTTGAAAATAACAAATGAAAGCAGAGGTACAGGCGTATGGAAATTACCCTCCTGCACAACCTGGTGTCTCCCGCGCACGCGCCCTCCGTGGGGTGAGTGACACACGGGAAACCCCAGGCGAAACCGTCACCACGGGCAAGCTGGCCGCGCGGTCCCTGTCGGTGCTCTCCGCGGCCCATCCTGTCAGGCGGCTGCAAAGGTGGGAGTTGAAGCGGGTGAAGCCCTGGGGTGAACAGAGGACGGGGAGGCCAGCGCCCCGGGTCGCAGCAGTGAGGAGCCCCCAGCACAGGCCGGGCTCAGCCTGGGGTCTGGGGCGGGTCGTCATGGTCTGTGGCCGGAGAGACTTTAGCCAGTCAGGTCTGCCTGTCTTTAAACCTTAGCAAGATGGAGAAATAATTCAAGGCCTGTCAATCTTCTGACAAATTAAATTAGATGAGTACATGGAGAGAAGCCTTTGTTGTTTTCTCTTCCTTTTTTTTTCTTTTCCTTTTTTGGCAGCATTAAAATACTTTTCATTTTAAAACCTGGCCAGCAGGCAGTGGATTCCAAAGCTCTGGTTACTTAGGAATGTTATGCTACATTGCAAGAAAAATGAAGAACCAAACCAAAACGGAGTCTCTGCCCGCTCCCTGTCTCTGAGGATGAATCAGAGCAACAGCACCGGGCTGGGACCGACCTCAGGACCTTGGACACGTGTGTGTCCAAACGGCCGTGCTGACAGAAGGCCAGGCACACGTCTTTCAGCCACAGCTCCCGTTTCATCTGAGGGTTACTGCTGGGCTTGCACACTCCAGGGGCGTCCAAGCATGGGGGCTCGGTACCATTTTGCAGTGTTTGAGTCCCCTCCAGGACACCCTCTTTACGGCCACTGAAGCCCCCTCCCCAGGACTCTCTCTCTAAAGCCCTCCCAGGGCTGAGCTGTCCTCTGGGCACAGTGGCCACCCATCAAGAGTGCAGTAAACTGCAGCTCCAGTGCAAATACCACACCCTGGGGAAGAAAGGACTGGCTCTGGAAAAGAACCTCAGAGACGACAGGAGGAAATACAAAGCACTTCTGTGAACAGCAACTTCTGATCAAGTTCTGGCCTCTAAGGTTCTGGTTCTACCTTTTATTTAAGGTGGATCCCATTTCATTAACCCCGACACACTAACACCCATCCCCCCAAAAAAGGTACAACAAACCCTACAGATCCTAAAAATTTGTGCTTGCAACTACTAACACTATGGGCTTGGGAAGACAATAGGTAAGGGAGAAAATGAGCAAGGGACAACTTTTAGTGGTATTACCCTGAGACATAAGAGGAAAAAAGGTAAGATTCGTACCTTTTCAAAAAAAATCTTGATAAGGATTTCTTCCCCACAGAGAGCTCTCATGGGGGTAGAGGATGGAATGTTGGCAAACAGTGAATTATGGCAATTTGCAGGTTTTTAATCCTCTCCATTTTCAAAGAAGAACACAGTTAACATAGTTGATTGTCTCAAAATTGAAGCCAACCGATGAAAGCATTTAAAGTGCACATGTCACCCAGATGGGCTGACAACTACTGAGATGATATAATTTTTGAGAGAAGATGTAACCTCCTTCCAGGAAATTCACTAGATTCTGGAAATCTGGGGACTCTGGATGGTGTCTCCATCTGTCCCCCAAAACTTAAAACACAAAGTCAGGGATCTGATTTCTTGAGCTTGATGGAGAAGCCTGGCTTCCTAGCATGGGAACACTATGGGGAAGTGAATCAGTCACCCTAAAAGACAACCCCTTCTCATAGGAAAGAAACCCAGACAGGGCTGCAGACTCAGCAGCCAGAGCAGTTCTTAAGGTCAGAAGCCAAAGCCCAAGCAGCAACAATCCCAGGTGGCTTCCCAGGCCCCACAAGAAATCCCCAAGCTCAGTGTCCAAGGGCGAGACGGCACAGGCAGGAAAAGCCCGAGTCTTGGTAAGCGGCGCTCTTCGGCACACAGACTCGACTCCGGGCAAAGCTGGGCGGCTGGGACCAAGGCAGGAGATGACCTTCTGATTCTCTGATTCTGCACTTGTCCAATCGGAACCTGACCAAATTATTTTAAGTTAGTGGGGTGGGCAGAGGTGAAATTTCTACTTTTAAAAACTACCACTAAAACAACCAAAGTAACGTAAACATCACAGCTAGCTCGGAGTAAAAGACACTTTAAAACTGAAAAGCTGTGCCGCAAGGTAGAGAGACTCAGCGTGCACCGAGCTTTGTGAAGAGCGTACGTGAGTGCAAACCTCACCAGCACTGAGCCCTTCTCCTCTCAGCCCAGAGACCAGGGTGGCCTGGCCTCCCTCGACACAGAGGGAGAAGAACGCAGGTCTCCATTCTCCAGCACCCTGTGTTTCTAGCAGACCACTTCTCTGGGGGACATGGAGCCACAGAGGGAACTCCAGCAAGTGACAAGGACAGAGAGCTGAGCTGCATGCAGATCTGAGGAAAACCAGGACAGCATGGCCATACCTTGGAGCTGCACGGATTGGTGGAGGGAAGCAAATGACCTTTTTGCTGCTTAGGGTCTTTAGGGGCCACATCGTGGTTCAATAGAACATCAGCTGGTTGTGTTCTCAGTCTATTTCTGAAGGGTAAGAAATCTCCATGAGAAACACAGGCAAATGTAGCTCACAGGTGGCACGTTTCTTAACTCGCAGGCAAGGAAGAAGACAGCCCTTGATCAAAGGATGACGTGGGGTGGGAGGAGGGAAGGAGACGGACCCCGTCCCCAACACTTAATTCTCTTCTGGGCCTTCCAGGCACTTGGACAGACGCTGAGAAGCAAGCAGGGCTGGCTGCTACTCCCTTCCTGCCCTGACACAGAGCTGAAACCGTTGGGCTTGTACGTTCACCCTTACAACACACAGACACACACACACACACACACACACACACACACAAAATAAATAAAACAAATCTAAGCTAAAAATTTTAAACCAGACCTCTTTCAAATAAACTGAAAGATAAATATCTCCATCGGCAAGGCCAGCTTGCACTTCATCAACAAGCACCAAGTTACAGATTTGTTTTTTTAAAAAAGTATGTTCAAAGACCCATGCTCCTGAGGGGAAAAGAGCAGGAATCAAAGGCCACAGGTAAAGCACAGAATGTTCCAGGGTCTCCCCTCAGGGGGAGTAACAAGTGCGGCAGGCCTACGGGCCTCAGAGGGAAACACCGCCAATGGACTGTCCTGCACCTGCCAGCTGCTGACAAGCCTCGAGCAAACACTGATCAAAACACGGTGGGAAAAGGAAGAGAGAATAGAAAGAAAACACAGGCAGCATCTGTGGCATCTTCAAGGGGTAGAGTATAATAACCAACAACCTTTAGATTGAAAAAACTTTTTAAGAAATCAAATTTTGCCAAGGCCTCCTGACAGAATGAGAGCTCTCCTGAGCCACACCTGGGCCCGCTCTTGCGTCTGTACTGGTGGAAACCACCATGTAGGGGCTTACCACCTTCCCCTGCACCTACTTCTCGCCAGCTGTCCTAGGTAGAGGAGGGGACAACCTCGTGCAGGAGAAGCAGGCAGCCCCAGTGGTGGAGCACCCACAGGGCCATCCCACCCAGCAGTGAGGGCCACGCAGAGGCAGCTTCCCTTGGGAGCCACGTGAGGTCTCAGGAACACTCCAGAAGGCCACGGCCACTTCTGGTTGGTGACAATCAGAAAGTGTCACACCACAGGGGTGATGGCAAGGAGGCCTCTCTACTTCACCTGCACCCAGAACATGTGGGCAAACATCTTGGAAAGCCAGTATATGATTTTCCTGGATTCGATGATGAAATTAGATACTTTTTTTTTTAGCGATTGAAACACCAAAATCAAGGTGGTACAGATCACATGCTTGTTAAACACATCAAGCCTTCTCTTAACTGGTTTTCACAAATGTTTGCCATCCCTTCTAAAATGAAATGAGAAATGCATGCAAAGAGAGGTGAGGTATGCGCAGGTGGGTTTACAGGGAGACAGCCTCGAAGGACAGCGGGTGGGGCCCCGAGCACCCACGTGCTACCTGAGCAGTGCCAGGCCATGCCCCTGGCTCCCAGTTAAGCTGACCAGGTGTCTGGTACATAATTCTGGCATACCCCACGTGTGTATGCAGATGGGCTACTGTACATGTACACACATAAAGTCCAAACTATCTGCTGTTTGAATTTTGGTTGTGTTCCCCCAAATAAAAGGCAGTCAGAGTTTCAGATCTCATTTGGAAACACTCTTTCGGCCTTTAGGAATTCCTGACATGTCCAAAACCGTTGCCTGGACTTCTGGGGCCACTACTTTCAGGGCAACATCCCCAGTAGGGCCGGCCCCAACCCACGAGTCACTGGCAGTCACCAATCCTGGGCCTTTTTCCCCACCCTGACACTCAAGACCATTTGTTCCTCTGGTCCAGGACCTGGGGCAGCACGGGAGGACCGGACGCTGAAGAGCTCGGGTGTCCAATGGAAGAGAGTGAGCACACAGGAACAGCAGGAGGGGTGGGGCCGGTAACCACTGGCCAGGACGGGAGGCAGTTGCCTCAGCAGAGGAAAGGGGTCAGCAGAAGATCTCTTCACCCTCTGCAGGTACTTCCGATGCAGGGCCCTCTGGAAAATGGGAAACCAAGAAGGAAAAAGAAATTCAGAAAAAATTGCTCTTTCCATTGAACTTCCCTTCCTCCCCAAACACGAGTCTCCTGGGATGCAAGCGCACAGCTGGGGCCAGTGGGCAGTCAACTCCCTGCACACCAGGTTCCCCAACTGATGTGGTAAATGAGGTCTGCAGTGACAGCCTTCACGACCTGCTGCTCCTCTAACTCCACAGAAGCACCAGACTTTGTACTTACAAATAGGCTGGAAAAAGAAATTTCTCTTTAACCTCCCACATAGACGGGAGAGAGCAATCCCAATGACAAGGGACAGAAGGATTCGCGGACAAAGTGGGGCCTGAACTGAGAGCCTCATTCAGTGTAACTGACCCACAAGCTGTGACGGCAGGCACATCACTCAGTCTCTCTGGTTCATGTCACCTACTTCACAGTCACTTTGAGGATTAAATCAGATCTCGGAAAATGCTCACCAAGTACCAGTTACTATTACCCATTACTGGACTAGGCCTTAGAAAGGCAGGAAGACTAATTGCTTCATCGAGGTGAGTTTCAGTTCCTCAGTTGGACAATAAATGCCTGAAAAACGAAACCTGCACTATTTTGCATGCATGTGCACACAGTGGGCTCTTACACGCTCATTAAGTAGTGCTCTCAGTGTAAGTTCGAACGGTCCTTGGCGGTCACAGCAAGTCAGTGTGGTGAAAAGTATGACAGTTCAGCTTTTCCGCACCTGAAGGGCATCCTTTTATTAACCCTCCCACGCCACTACAATCTACGCGCTCTGCAGGATCCAGCGACACATGGCCGCAGGGAGACCCGGCTGTGGCACTCACCACCAGGCTGCAAGCGGCCTCCTTTGTTCTTCTTCTTCTTCTCCTTCTTCTCCTTTGGCTTCGCTAACCCAAAGAGGCGGGTGGAGCTGGAGCTGGACACTGGGGTCTGGCTCTGACCCTCTGCTACTTTGCTTGTCTGGCTGGTGGAACTCAGTATATGAAAAGGCCCCTTATCTTTGTGTGTCCGAGAGATGTTGTTCCTTTTTGGGGACACTGAGAGTTCAGAGTCCAATGACCCTGCTTTGGCTATGGAAGGTGCAGGCGGCAAGGGGGACTCCTCAGGACTGGGAAAGAAGGATGGGATCCTCAGCAGCTTGCTGTGTTGATGCGAAACCTGCACATGTTCAAGAGAAGGGGTTTTAACCTCGAGGCCTGCAGCATCCCCGGTGCCCACTCCATGACCTCTGGCTGAGATCCACTGGGTGGTCAGCCCGGATATACCCACTTCCTTGGACTCTGTTATAACAACTCTTTGTAAAAAGATTCAGAACTTCTCAGGTTCATTTACTGCTCCTCCAAAGAGTATCTATGAAAGTGTTAAAAATATCGCCTTTGACACCATTAATATTTTTATCACACGCACTTAACGTCTGCATCATCAAGAACTTGAGAAAAGAACTCCCCTTCCCTGAGGACACAAGGAGAGCTGCTTCTCTGAAGACTGATTTACACAGGGATGTAGATAATTATTTCAGGGCTAAGAGATTATAGAAGCCAGTTCAGGTTAGAGGGCTTATACCAAGATCCTAGTCAAAGGTTAAACCAAAGATAGAGAGAAAGCTAAGATAATCGGTCTAATCTGTGCCCTCTCTGTGCCCTGGAGCCTTCCTTGTGGAAGTCCCGCTGATTGTATTGGGTGGGGGTGGAATCCATCCTTGTGTCATAAAAAGCAAAGCAGAGCCATTTGCTGCTCCTCATCATACATTTGAAAACCTCTGCAGGAAGCTAAACTGCCTCCCTCTGGAAGATGACAGTTTAATTTTCTTTCATGGTCCAAGGTCAATTAGTCAAACAAATGGCAACATGATATGAATATCAACAGACACGCGAGATCTGTGTCACCCGAGCTTTCCATCTGCCGCAGGTGTCCGTGTTGCCGAATAACCACAGAATATTACCGAAATAAACTTGGAGTCAGTGTGGTGAAAAACTGAAAGCCTTCCCATGTAAGTAAGCAGCTACAGAAAAGGAAAAGTTTCGTCAACAGTAGCAAGACAAACCAGGAATCAAGCAGGGCCCAGATGTCTGAACATCTCCGGGCATGATCATCACCTCTCCACAGAAGAGTGGCCGCCTCCCATCCGTTTGCTGTGATGGGCTCTTCCCTGTCACTGACGCCCACTGACCCCACCATGTGGCTTCTTTCGGTGAGTCGTGCATCAGCGCCACTTACTGCTGCTGCCTAGCGACCACAGGCACCGCATGCTCTGGTGGTCCTTTATCCTTGGTGTGTCTCCCCCACTGGGCTACAAGTCCCTTTAGGTGGGGCCATTCGATTTCTTACGTGGCACAGAGCAGAGAGGCTGCTCCCGAAATCCTGCACGGCTGACCCCTAGCCTCTCGACACACTGCGGCTACTCCAGCCTCAGCCCATGATGGCTCAGGCAAGTGCCAGTCAGCTCCAAGTGTCCATGAACTTCCCTGCCCCAAACCCCAGCATTTCCACTCTCCTCATCAACCTCTTAGAAATGCAAAAAGGAGAAGACTACTCACTTCCTCACCTGCTCCCTTTTAGTGTAAAAGGATTCTGTAAAAACAGCCTTTACATCTCGGCTCACTTCCTTCTGGTGCTCAGTACACAGAGGGCTCTTCCCTGAGTCAGTCGTCACTGCCTCGCTGCGACAGTGGGAGGCCCGGTAAAGCCCCCCCCCCCCCCCCCCCCCCCCCCCCCCCCGGCTGCCCTTACCTGACAGCCCTCCCGCTCCATCTGCCTCTGGTGCTCCGCCTCTCGTTTCAGCTGCTCCTGCTCTCTCTCGAGCTGCTTCTGGGCCGTGCGCAGCCTCTCCAAGTCAGACTGGTAGGCGCCCTTCTTCTGCTGGAGCTCGTCCCGGTCCCTTTCTAAGTCCTGCTGCCCCCGCTGCACCTCCTCCTCCCGCTGGGCCAGCCGGGCCTCGCGCTCCTGCAGCGCCCTCTCGCGGGCCTCCCACTCGCGCTCCCGCCGGCGCTTCTCCTCCAGGTGCTGTGCCTGCTGCTTCTGCAGGTTGGCCAGGTCCTGGCGCTGCTTCTCCAGGCTGCGCTGCTTCTCCTGCTCGATGAGGGAGCTGGGGCGGGACAGGCTCCGCGTGAGCGCCCTCTCGGTCAGCATCAGCTTCTGGTCCTCAATGTAGCTGTCCTGCTGCAACACCACACCCTGAGGGAGACACAGAGGGGGAGAGAGATGCAACACTGCTTCCAGGACCCGGCCCCCCTACCCAGGGGCACTGGTCACTATGACAGACTACAGTTCTCCCCTCATTTTTAAGCTGAGGGGTAAAACGCTCCAGGATAACCCCTGCAGTTATATAGGAATATCAAGGGTGCAGGAACTCTCAGTTTTTTGTTAAACTTGGTCACAGGCTATTGACATTGCCTGGCATGGGGAGTGTGTGTATTCTGGAGGTGGGAAGAGGTAGGTATTGGATTGCTTAGATCTTCAAGAAAGGAAGTGAGCAGAATTTAAGGATAATTCCCAGGAAGTACTAAATAGCAGCTGTTTTGGGAGGGCCACCCTATCCAAATACCACACAGAGATATGAAACATGGAAACTTAGAATCATAAGAAATCCTTTCTGGATTGAAATGACCTCTTACGTGAATGTTAGCACCTGTGTCTTTGTGCACGGCTGTCAACAGTGCCCACGGCCTACCATCTGCCCATCAATTCTAGTCTCAGGCCAATGACACTCTAGCCACTGCGTCTTGTAACCTTTCTCATCATGACAGCCTGTCTTCCCTAGACTGAGGACCCCATTTACGCATGAGCAACCTGCAAACCTCACAGATCTAGGCCAACAATATCCTCTTTACTGTTTTTCTGGAAACCAGTAAGTGAAGGGATGACAGAGAAAGGCACGTACCTGCAAGGTGCTGAGGAGTTCATGGAGATGAACGACGCTCTGGACGACCTGCTGTGAGAGGAGCACAATGGAAACGTCACCTCAGGACAGTCTCAGAACCCATCATGCCACAGGCCACCTAACAGGACGGCCCCCTTAACACACACGAGGTGCCTGTACTTGGGTGAAATATTTCCAAACTGAAAGCACCAGAGAGAAGCAGCAGGTACCAGTGCCCAAGAAAAACAAAACAAGATCAAACAACAAAACTACCGCGTGTGCAAGAGGGACATCAGCACAATTTAAAGCGTATTCTAAGCTCCCGGTATTTAAAATCACTGGCACAAACAGGCAAACAGACCAACATAAGAGGACAGAATGCGCAGAAGCAAACTACAGGGATTTAGGACATGATATAGGTAGCATTTCTAAACCGATGGGGAAGGAAAAAACATTCAATGAATTGTTCTGAGAAAATTGGCTAAATCTTTGGAAAAAATTAAGTTGGGATCCTGGCTCTCACAAAAAACATTCAAACAGATAAAATGTTAAGTGTAACAAAAGAACCATAAAAGAGCTACAAGTAAATATGAGAATGTTTTCTGATCTTGAAATAGGAAAGGCTTTTCAAAGACAGAAGCGATGGACGAAACCACACACATCTTTAACTTTCACTATGTAAAATATAAAATAAAACGGCAAAGGACAACCTGAACAGAAAACCAAATGGAAAAATCTTTGATTTAAAAGGGCTCTCATAGATCAATAAGAAAAATGAAGTACCCTAGTAGAAAAACAGGCAAGGAACACAAACCAGCAGTTTACAAAAGAAGAAATACAAATGGCCAACTATATAATATATTAAAAATGATTCAACCTTATTTGAAATCAAATAAATAAATACCATTTGAACTTATCGAACCAACAAAACATCAATTAAAAATGGTAATTCCCAACGTTGGTGAAGAGAGATGCGAATGGATACTGTTATGCTGAGGGCAGGGATAAACTCTGCATAGCCGTTCTTCTAGAGAGCAGTTCGGCATGTTGAGGAAATAATCAATGTGTGTACGAGGATGCTCTTGGCTGCATCATTTATTTTTATTTATTTTTTTTGTGAGGAAGATCAGCCCTGAGCTAATATCCATGCTAATCCTCCTCTTTTTGCTGAGGAAGACCAGCTCTGAGCTAAAATCTATTGCCAATCCTCCTCCTTTTTTTTTTCCCCAAAGCCCCAGTAGATAGTTGGACGTCATAGTTGCACATCCTTCTAATTGTTCTATGTGGGATGTGGCCTCAGCATGGCCGGATAAGCGGTGCGTCGGTGCACGCCCGGGATCCGAACCCGGGCCGCCAGTAGCAGAGCGCACGCACTTAACCGTTGCTAAGCCACAGGGCCGGCCTTTTTTGTTTGTTTGTTGGTTTTGGTGAGGAAGATTGGCCCTGAGCTAACATCCATGCCCATCTTCCTCTACTTTATATGGGACGCCGCCACAGCATGGGACAAGCAGTGCATTTGTGCACGCCTGGGATCCCAACCTGCGAATCCCAGGCCGCCTAAGCAGAGCACGCGCACTTAACCGCTTGCGCCACCGGGCCGGCCCCTTGGCTGCATCATTTAAAAAGCAAAAAAGTAGAGAAAGAATTAACCACTGGAAAGACTAAATAAATTATGGTGGACAACACTGTAATATACAGCTGTTAAATAGCATGTTTGTACAAATGCACCTGGGGAAATGCTTCTAATGAGTGTAAAGAGAAAAAAAAGCAGGATATAAAGCTCCAGGAAGTATTGATATGAACTGTATAAAACTATTCACACTCACACAAACTTAGACACGTAAATATATGTTACTTATGTAGAAGAAGAGGCTGGAAACACAAACACCAAACACTTAACAGTAGTTATTTCTCAGTGGTGAGATTATGTTTACTTATTTTTTTCTTTTTTACATTATTGGACATTTTTCAATTTTCTACCATGAACATGTATTCCTTTCATAATACTTAAAACACAAAAAACTTAATCATCAGGCTTAGCTCTTCTGAGAATACTTTTACCCCTCATTTAAGTTTATTCTTAATAAACAGAGAGAGAGAAGTCACAGAAGACCGGCTGACTGGCTGAGCACCTACGGTGTGTAATCCAGTGTGTAACCTGTGCTGGAAACGCCTGAGGAACACTGCTCTCGTACTGTTTCTTACTGATTCTTCTCACTACACATAAGGGAAATTCAAATATAAATTTCACCAAATGGACAAATCGACTAAGAGCTAAATTTCCAGCCACAGATACAGACAGCAGCGGTCTGTGTGAGGGCAGGCTTATTTCACTTAAGGACAAATACGCCGAAGGGGATTCCTTCTGGATACCACAGTATTTAGACTTCCATGCCAACAAAGAGAAAACAATATCCTTCTGGGTTTGAGAGGAAAAAACAAAAGATTCTCTTAATTTAAAATTTCAAAACAAAGCTCCTCAGGGATTTAAGATGTTATGTTAAAAGCAAGAAGCAAGACAAAGAACATCCTGAGAGGGACACCCTAAAAAGCTACTACCCCGAGTCTGCTGACACACACAGTCTCAGGCTTAAAGTCAAGCAAGTGTGGAGATGGCAGGAACCTCGACGAGGATTTCCTGAGGAACAAGGAGAGGCGGAGACAGTGAAGCAGCACAGTTACCCCGCAGGAGCAGCGGAGCTCCGTGGAAGGAAGGTGAGGAAGACACGCAGCAGAATCTCATCTCTAACCAGGAGGACGCCCAGGCTACTTTCAGAGTGACAAGCACACTGAGTGAAAAGCAGCGCTCAAAGGAGAGGAGAAAACTCAACCCGAGTCCCTGCAGGATAAGAAATTACTATGCAGAGTTACCGCAAGTTAATTTGCAAGTTCCAGACTTGTGGTGTTGGGTGCCAGGCTTGTGTTACAGGAAAGGTGGCTACAAATTCTACTCAGTGTGTTGGGACTGAACGAAACCACCACGGAGGCTTCACAGCCCACGCCTGGAGAAAGCAAGAGGCTTCTTGAGGACAGAAAAGCAGAGGCCAGTGTAGTAGGCAAAACGTTGACAAAGCCGCCGACGCCCCGGGGGCCGGAAAAGGTAGGTAAAGGAAAGTGACAACTACACTGTTCATGCACAGCTCACAGCCAGGGGCCAGCCTGTTTACAACAGAACAAAAGTGAGTGTTCCTAACTAACAATTACAACAAGATCATGTTCTTCTAAATAGCTCATAATGTCCTTACCTCACTGTTTCTTTTATGCATAAATACCAGGTTAGCATTTCCACCCTATAAAACAAAAAACAGGCATTAAAAAAAAAAAGGTCCTGAGGCAAAAATTACATTCACCGTGTGTCTCGGTTATGCTGTGGCTTCCCATTTTCATTCTTTTCTACCTTGGCCTCTCACTGCAGGGTGATGAAGATTTCAGGGTGAACTGGTGCGGAAGCCTGGTTAAGAGTTCAGGCTGGTTTGGGGCATTTAAACAAATGGTCCTGTCAGGGCCACGGTAGAGCCATGAATGTACACATGGTATTCTAAGCCAGAGAGGGCAAACGGCCAATAACGTGCAACTCTTAACTGTATTGTTTAAAAATGTGCTTTCCTCTTAAAACACAGGAGGAAATAAAAACAGCAATCCAGACATCTAAAACAAGATCAACTTGGACTAATTTCCAAGATTATGAATTCAGAGGGAAGTGCCAAGGAGGTTTTAGTATATTTTAAAAGGAATACCTTTTTCAGACCACTATCCGATTCTGTTCTCCTAAGATCTTGGCCATCATCTCCCTCTTCCTTCTCACCTCCTAAAAAAAAAAAAAAACCTTGTTTGTTTGTTTAAGTTGTAAAACAAATTAGCCAAGAAAAGAATATAATATACATAGCTTAGGGATATAATATTTCTGAATCCTATTAATGCCAAAAAAGGGGAAGAAATTTAGTGGCAGCTAAGTGATTATTAATACTTTCACTGATGCACAAGAACTAGAAGCAGAAAGGGAACAACAAGAATTATTACTCCTTTGGCTACAGCTTAGCTGACATCCCAGGAAAATCTTTATTACTCAAAACGAACATGACACTGATAGACGTTCTTGAGTGTTTTAGCAGCTAGGTATTAGGATTTCACTTAAGTACTGACTGAATGGGACAGAGGAGCTACCAGAGTGCAGATCATTTTTAGCTGTGTATGACAGTCAAGGACTGCCTAGAAAAGCACATAAGTTCAAAATCATTTACCTTTTGAAGCATTCATCTGATGGCTGTCAAATCCTCCAAAGGTCTCTGCTCTGCGGGGCAAGGAAACAGGGCCGACCATGCCTTCTGGTTCAACAGGGCTGCTGACAGCCTGCCCGAGTGTGCCTCCCAGGCTTCCAGTCACCAAGCCCTGAAGGATCTCCACTGGAAAATATATGTATTTTTTACATATGTAATATGTACATATGTATATATATATACACATATGTATATGTATGTGGATGTATATATATATAAAACCTCACTATATAACACACTATATGTACAGGAAGCATGATCTGAAAATTCCAGAGGGTGAGTAGGTGACTTCCTTCACTCAGAGAAAGGTCTCAGCTCAAGATACGTGTTGTGGTTGGATTCTACAAGAAATTCAGAGATTAAAAACCTTCAGCCTTATTACATAAGGCCTAGGAAACTTGAAAGAATACAGGGAAGGCCGAGTAATTTACTGGAAGGAGCATGGCTTCTGGAGTCAGATCCAAAGTAGCCAAAAGGAATGCCCTGGAAAGTAAGGTGAGCAAATTTGAGAACAGCACCTAAAACTGGCCAGGTTTTTTCCCCCTTCTGTAGTGAGTGGTTCAAGGGACTAGAGTAGTCCAAGTATCTGAATTCTCAAATCGAGCCAGCTAGGGGTCTTTTCTAGAGCAGGGTCCCACAGAAAGGAGACAGTGCTGAAAGCGGAACAAAACTGAGCAAGAGAGGAGCAAAAGAGATGAAGAAAAAGGGAGGACCAGATAGAGGGAGGGAGGGAAACAGGAAGGGACTCGCACAAGACAAGCCATTATATTTTTTAAAAACACTACATGAAACCAAAAGAAGAGTCCTGTGAAGTGAGAAAAGCTATCTGAACTTAAAAATTTAAGACACTTATTTCACATAAAAATGAGCAACAAAAGACATCAAAGTCACATCTCATACAAAGTTAAGAGAGAGCGAGAGAAAGAACAAGGGGCACGTCCATAAAATAAAGGAGCTGATAACACTAAGAAAATGTCACGACATGAAAGAATCTAGGTCAGAATTAGAAACACAGAAATGAGGCAGCAAAACTCGAAGTGGAAACAAAAGAAAAAAGAATCATTTTAGAAATGAAAACTAAACGAGAATACAGGAGCAAATAAACCTAACAGAAAATGACTTAAGAAAACAGAAGGTGAAAGGAAGAATATTTAAACATTAAGAAGATGAAGAGCTGAAAGTATTATGAGAAAGCAATAAGTACTGATAATAGGCCAAGATGATCCAACACATGGATAATGGGAGTTCCTAAAGGAGAAAAAGGAGGGAACAGGAAAATAATAAAAACTATAATTAAGAATACTTTTCTGAAAAATCGGAAACCACACACCAAAATAGAACACTGTGATCCTGAGAACGTCAACCCAGAATAACCAATACCAAGGCATATTCAAACTACTCAGATTTAGGGGAAAAAAAACCCTTTGGGCATCCAGGCAAAGAGCATGTCACTTATATGGGGCAAATCAAATTAAAATCAGACTCAGACAGCAATGCTTTATGCCAGGAAAAAATGAATAACGTATTTGAGAATAATTAAGATACCCAAGGGAAGAAAATGTGAACCAAGGATTTTATATCCAGCGGAACAGACTTTCAAGTATAAAGGGCACAAATTATTACCAATATGCAAGAACTCAGGGTATATTATTCTCATGAGCCTTTCCTGAGACTTCTACTGAAGAATAAACCTCAGACATCCAAAATGACTAGAGCGACACTGACCTAAGAACTGGTTGTGGTTCCTGTAGAACAAAGACTACAGGCCAGGCTAAAAAGGAGAGTCCTGTGTGTAATGGTTCTAAGATGACAGTGTAGACACAGTATAACTGTTAAAAAAAAAAGGAGGGAGAATAGGGACACTATATAAAAATCATATTTGGTGACAGTTGTATTAGCATTACTATTCTGACACTGTTGTGTGTGTTCAGATACGACAAAGCCAGTAAGTAAATACAGGATGTGCTACTTCTATGATGTATCCTTGAGAGGTTAAGTAAAAGCCCCATAGTCCACAACCTGAAGTAGATCGTCAATGTGAATCCACACTACACACACACACACACACACACACACTTCCCCCCAAGCTGTCCACTGAAAAGGCTCAACCTAGTAACAGCAAAAGCCCCAGTAGCACTGACCATCCCTAGTACCCAGATTGTGGTCCTGAAATCATTTCCCACTAATGGAAACCAGAGCTTCTTAGAGGAATGGCTGATTCCAGATCTGGGCAGAAAACAAGACGAGCCTGGAACTTCTTAATATAGCAAAGAAGCTCCCAAAGACTACTAGCGTCATGTCAGCAGGACTTGGAAGCCAAACCAAGAGGCGCTCACTGGCCAACAGGACATTTTGAACTTTTAATAAGGATAAGAATCGCAAAGATTTGAAACCCATCCGATACTGTGTTTAAATTAATGAGTCTATAATATGTAAAAAGTACTGGTCACCTTCAGAGGATGACCATAAATCAATTCACTATCTTGAAAATTGGTAAATAAAGGGGGAAAAAAATCAAGCATTTATCTTTTTATTTAGCTTTTCCTGTATGTTACCAAAAAGGGGACAACTAGATATTTTGTGCCTCCGGAGGAAAGAGCACAGCATTACAAGAACACCACCACAAGCCTGCCAAAGGGATCAAATCTGAGTAACGAAGCCTCTGAATCCAGCTGCGAATCTGAAGGAACTAGAGGAGAGAAGAACAGAAGCACCGCACGAATAAAATTCCAACTGTGAGAAACTCCACAGGTCAAAAAGCTCAGATTCTGCAAAGATAAACCGTATAGAAAAGGGATGGTGCAGGGGACTGTAAACTAAGAATCTTAAAAAGCATGTCAAACACATGAGCCAGACTAAGCTACAGTGTCTGTGAATAAGCACTGGCCATAACCCATAATCCTAAGTGATTACTGCAAAAGTCACAGTACCTGCTCCTTTTTGGAGGGGAGGAGGGGGCTCTGATGGGGATAGGACATGTCCAAGGGCTTTGAGGGTGTCTGGTCACATTTTATTTCTTGACCTGGGTAGTGGTTATGAAGATGCTCACCTGACAATAATTTACTAAAGTGAAATATTTGTTGTGGGTTGTTTTCTGTATTTGTGCTTTATTTTACAATAAAAAAGTAAAACGTGGTAGATAACATTGGCATGTAAACCACTCTGAGAAGAGGTGAAGGGGGGGCAATGCTGACTGCAAATTACCCTCATTTATTGCACTTTTCATTAAGGGGCCTCCTTTGAGAGACTCTTCTGTGTTGGAGCGGAAGAGGATTCTAGAGCTGTGTGTCGGGGAGCAGTCCTCTGGCAAGGGAGTGCTGCACTCAGTCATGTCCCGGAAAATCATCTCCTTCTCTTCCAGTAAGAGGAGGATCTGCTGGTCCTTCTGCTGAAGTTGCTCTGCGGGGTGGATGGAGAAAAGCTCTGGTGACTTGATGGGCATTAGTATGATGAGATGACTAAGACACAAGCGCCACCTTGTGGTAGTTTATGGGACATCACAGAACAAGGCTTTTTTTTTTTTTTCCTCTCCTTTCTTTTTCATCACAAAGGCAATATCAAGTTTTTGTTCTGTAACTTCTACTTAGGAAACTATCCGGGTCTTTCTAGGAAAACACGGGAATTTCTGACATCACAAGCCTGCACTTTGTCTCCATTCCCCTGCCTCCTGTTTATCTCTCAACCCACTCATCACTCCGCATCTGCTCTTTCCAAGGTGACCCTTCAATACTGAATCCAATAAGCTCTTTTATTTCCTCCTTTCCAGCGTGGATGAGTCCTCCCTCCTTTTTAAACTGCTTCCTTCTCCCACTTTGAGGACATCATTGGTTCTCTTCCCACCATTCCTTCTCAGGGCACTTTACAGACCTGCCATCTGCAATGGAATATGTGGGTTCCCTGCTTGGCTCCATCCTGGGCTGCCTTCTACACCTTACACACTTTCCTTCTGGGGATCTCATTCACTCCCATGGCTTCAATTACTTCCTATGTGCTGATAACTCAACAAAAAGCATCTCAAATCCTACCTAGGTTTTTGAGCACCAGACCACTGAGCCCCTCTGTCTAGTGGCTATCTCCACTTAGATGCCCTGTCCTCAGCATGTCAGAAGCCTCTTTTCTCCATTCTTGCCACCCCACCTCCTCCGTTTAGCCTGTGATATCTTCCTCAGTCAACAACTTCTTCATTCTCCAGCTTACCCCAGCTGAACCTGGGAGAGGTTCCATCTCCTCACTTTGTCCCACCACCCACATCGGTTCCTCATTTCTTACCCACATCCATCCCCACTCCAGCTCATTTCTCACCGAACCTATCCTAGAGTCTCCTAGTCTGTTTTTCTGCTCCCAGTGGCTCCCTCACTCCCTCAAGCAATTCGCCCAATTGGCTTCAATACCAATTAAAAAGATTTAAGTTTAAATTTTGCTAAAAAAATTATATCATTCCCTTGTTGCTTTTTAAGACCTGGTGTCTTCCCAGCTTAATCTCCCATCACTTAACCCTGACCCTCCAGACATACCAACCCTGTCATTCCTTGGCAGACACGTCCAGTCCTTTTCCACTTTTCACTTAACTACTCTTCTTGTCTGGTGAAGTAATTTTTTTCAGATGTGGCCCGTGTGTCAGCCTCTCTGTGAGGCTTACCACAGGCAGGGCTGGAAGGTCGCCACACTTTCTGTGTGCCTGTGGTTTGGTAAACCACCCGGGGCCTGTCAGGTGTGGATGTCTCCCTTGCCAGAGTGGGAGCTTCCCAACGGCAGGGACTCTGAGGAATCTCTGCATCCTCAGCGCCTGGCCACACACCTGGCCAGGTGCTTCCTACATGTTAACAGAGGGACGTTTTCATCCCTGCCATCCTAACCACGGGCCGACAGATGTGAGGTAACACGGCTTCCAGGCTAAATCCATCCACCTTTTTTTTGCCTCACTGAAATAGAATGTTGCCAATCTGTCCAGCTTAAAGGACCAACAAAACTCGCTGGGTGCTTACATTTATTTGACTCCGGGCCTTATTTCCACCCAAAGCACAGTCTTTACTTCAGAATATTCAGAGAGAAGAGCACTAGGCTCTGCCTTTCAGAAGCCGTGAACTGAGGATGTGACCCTGCGCTGCTTGCTGTGCGGGCCTCAACGTTCCCATCTGCACAACGGGGATTAGAACATGTGTCCTGCAGGGATGTTGACAAGACCACACCAAACAGTAGGGACTCAATAAATCGTGGTCAGACATAAGCAATAAGCACACCTCTCCCAAAACCACCTCATAACTCATTTGTGAACATGTGGCACAGAGGCAGGGTAACCGATAAAAACAGATTAACTGGAAAATTCTTTTCCTCAAGTACCTTTCTCCTTGTTTTAATCTTAGATGTGACCATGAATTTTGGCAAATTCTTCCGTGACAAAGTACAAACAATGTCACCAGGGTCCCAGAACACTGACTGAGACAAGAGAATCAATATTCCCTTGACTTAGTATCAGACAATTTTTTTTGTGTGTGTGTGTGAGATCAGCCCTGAGCTAACATCTGCCAATCTTCCTCTTTTTGCTGAGGAAGACTGGCCCTGGGCTAGCATCCGTGCCCATCTTCCTCCACTTTATATGGGACGCCGCCACAGCATGGCTTGACAAGCAGTGCATCGGTGTGTGCCTGGGATCTGAACCGGCGAACCCCGGGCCGCCGCAGCGGAGCGCTCGCACTGAACCACTTGTGCCACCGGGCCGGCCCCTCCGACACATTCTCATAGCCGTTTTTCACCAGGACTCGTGTCAGCTCAGATCTGGTTTCTCTTTTGTTAAAAGCTGTTCATCTCCCTGTCTTGAGTGCCTGCCAGGACGGCTCTGGCACTGGGGAGGAGCAGCAACTCAGGAACTGCCAGCAGTCTCCTGCGACTGCAGACACGCCAGACGAGGGGCTAAGACACTGCCAACAGCCTTACCTTTCAATTCCCGGGCTTTGGTGTCCAACAGCTTCTTTTCTTCCTCATTCTCACTAGGAATTCCTTCATCTTCATCTCTGTTGCTAATACAACCAAAACAAAACAAAACATTCCTAAGATGTCAATTACTCTGGCCACTGCCCAGTCTAATATGAAATCACAGAGGCCTTAGGAGGCTGGGATGGGCCCTGGTGTGGAACTCACAGGGTGTTGATTGTGTCCTGAATGATCTGAATCCAGCTGTTTCGCTCCTCTTTGGAGCTGGCATGGACTTCTACCATCTCGGGATTTTTCATCCCCATACTGATGAGGAATAAACCTTTCTCCTCATGTGCTACTTCTCTGACAATCAGCTTCTTTAAAGAGATCACTGTTGACTTCTGGTCCTGGAAAAAGGGGAGAGGGCGGAGATAAGAAATGTACACAATGTTCTAAGTCTTCAAGACAACCTCGGGCTAAGGTAAGACTAGATGGCTCCTAAAAGCATCTGGTGTAACAAACAAGGCAGATTCAGGATAGTGAGAAATATCTCATTATCTCATTCTTTTATCAAACAGAAAATGATTTCCAAAAAGGAAATGCTAATTTATGGCTGTAAGGGTTCTCGTCATGTTTTCTACGTGATGAATACTTCCAGATTCTTCACAGAATCTGGATGGCAATATTATTATAAATTAGCACAATTTATGGGGCATAATGTGCAAGAAATCCTCCAGTGACATATTTTAGATCAAATGTCCAAGACTCTCAAAAGGATTGTTGAGGGAACAGAAAAATAATTTGTTTGGGGGGGGAGGGGGCAGAAAATTGCGAGGGTAAGAAATTACTCAGGAGAATTTGTCCTGAGCTAATTAATTTTGAGAGGGTGCGAGAGCACTAATACAGTGTTGACACTCACCTACCCTAGCTGCTCTGAATAGTATAATTACAAACAGAAGAGACTAACAATTCAGCTTACCAATGACGCAAAGATGTATTTCTGGTCTTTTTCTTGAAGGAAAACTAAAATGTCAGTAAGCAGAACTGCTTGAACCTCTGTGAAGGGGGGAAGGGAAGAGAAAACAATGACTACTTGACAGTTAAGCCCCATCAGAGAGCTTTTATTAGAGGCTAATTCAGCATCAGCAACACACCCCACCAGAGCAAATCAGATGGAGATTACCCTCTTCAGGCAACAGTTTTACATTTCTGCAGGATCCAGACCTGGCCATCAGATTTTTAGAGGCATTTTAAAATGGGATTTATCACCAAAGCCTTGTCTTGGAAAAGTTTAAGCGTTCAGTTCTGGAAACATATATCCCGTAAGGCAAGATTTTAAGAATAAAATACTTTAAGAATAAAGTTGGAAAACAGGACTTTTAACAGATGTTAAATAGCACCATTCCGTGAATTCTCAGATTGTAATATTTCTGAACTTCTGATTACAGTAATGGGAAAGGCGTGGGACAGCAGACAGGAAAGCTGCCAAAAGGTGATGTATAAAAACATCTGAGTCTCAGAAAAGGTAGATTTCCTCCTCAGCCCAGAGAACAGGAGCTAGACAGCGCCCTGAGATTTCACAGGGTCACGTGAACACAGCGGCTCTTCTCTCAGCTCCGACATGCCCCAGTCAACCTCAACCCCACACCATGCAGACAGCCTTCTCTTCTCAACGAAAACAAAACAAACACCAAAGGAACATCTCTAACTGGATCTAGGAATCAAAAGAACGCCACCAACACTTGCTCTAATTCTCCGGGAGTACAAAGTGACATTTCAGACATTAAGGTCCGAGATGAGCCATCTCTTGAGATCTAAGAGGCTGGCCCCTTTGTACCATCTTCAGTCTAGAAAGGGGAGGCTACAACTCCTCGTGAAAGAACGGAAGTGCCTTAAGCAGCCCCCTCCTACGTGGTCGGGCCCACTCTGGGCTTTTCCACCACTTCTGCCACAACTGGAATCCCCTTCCTGTGTAATTCATTGCAAAGCTATGAAGAAAACAGAAGCAAGGATGTCTGATTCTGAGGGAGGTCTAGGTTTTCAGCCTAGACCACAGTAATTTTTCCATGCACTGCCATTAGTTTTCACAAGTTTTTTTTCTTTTAAGTTTACTTTTAAATAACTCAGGTGTCTGCCAAAAAAAAAAAGTTCTAAAACACAAGTTTTAACTTCATTGGATCCTGAAGTTTATGTGATCAGTGTCAGTATCAGTGGATTAGAGAAAAACAATCCCATCCCCTTCGCAGGGTACCCGACACAGTACTGGCTGTTCTTGGCACAAGTTCGCTGGGGGTGAACATGACTCCACACCAGCTCCTGTCTCCACTGGAGGCACTTCAGGCCAGAAAACCAATCATCCTGCCATTGGCTTGATCACAGCGTTATTCCAACAGCTGCAATCTATTAGTTTTTATTTTGGGAATGAATAAATAAATGTTGTGTAAAGGAAAGAATCAAGTGCTAGCTCCAGGCAGCAGCAGCTCTAGGAAATTCAGGTCCTTACAGGAGAGGGCAGCCTGAACTGCCAGCCTGCCTTCGAGACAGTCTCCAGGCGGCAGTGTGCAGAATCCTGAACTGGGATCTTGGAACAGCACAGAACATCACGGCTGGGAGGAAGGAGCCCTGGGGACCACCAGTGCAGGTCATCATGGAGCACTGAGACACACAAGCAGTTGGTGGCAGGGAGGGACATTTCTTTTCTCTGAAACTATCCTGTCCTTCCGCTCATGACCTCGACTGGAACTCAGGCCCCGATGGCTCTTCCTCGAGTCCCTGCAGCAGGGACTCTCCTGTTTCTCTGTCACCAGTCTCCCCTCACTCCTGCTGCACTCGAAACGACTTCAGTCGTTGTGCTCAAAACAATCTAGTTTATCCCTTTCCTGCTGAAAACCCACCACTTTGAACCCCTCCTTTGCTCACCCCCATCAACAGTATCAACTGTCAACCTCTTAGTGTGGAGTATGTACCCTTTACAACTGGCCCACAGCCGTGTCTTCAGGCTTCTTTCTCGTCCCTCCCTGCCACTCACACTGCTGCCTGACAGCGCCCCCTGCCCCGCTTCCCGGATGTGCCCTTTCAACTCCATGCTCTATGCTTACTCTTCCCTTTCCACTGGCAACCTCCTCTTCATCCTCCGAGACCCCCCTCAATGCCATTCCTCACCCTTCCCCACTCTTTAGTTCACGCCTCTATTACAACACCATCCCACTGTAGAGCAAGGACCTCTTACAATCTCTTCATTCTGACCCCAACTTCTCAGCAGGGTATCCTATCTCATTCTCCTTTGAAACCTATCTGATTGCCTGGGACTTTCTGACTGTTGGGTCTAAGCGTTGAGACTCTAGCTAAGCACTCCTGGGTATTCTCTGACAGCAGTACCTACAGCATTGCTTACACCTCAGAGATGAGAGCAGCACAAATTTCACCCACCTTAGAGTTACGCCCCTGGGGCTGACAACACTGGGCTAGCCTGCTTCGTGCACTCAGCTCACTGAGGCCAGGGAGGAGGGAGGTATACTCAAGGCTATCGGTGAAGTCAGAGCCACCATACAGGCCCAGAGTTCAGGTTTGAGGACAACAATTATTAAAAAAAAAAAATCAGGTGTACAGATAAATTAACAAACCTTATAACTTCCTTAACTTGATGTAGCTGATCACTTGAAAAGTAAAAATTAAGACCAAATGCAAAATGAGTATCTTTTATGACTCTTTTGCTTAGAGCACGATAAAAGATACGAATATCATAAAGCTTAATAATATATCTAGTCGATGTGGGTTAAATGTACATTTCTCTAAGGTCTCAGGAGCTGAAAATTCCTCTAACATCTCTTCAGAACGAGTGATATATTTTTAATCTCATGGACTCTGTGAATTGTCTAACTGTTGGTGTTCCCTCCTTGCAACTGTTTTGCCCTAGACCCCAATCCCAAATGTGCTGCCCACCTCTCATGGGGGAACACGCCCTCCTTAACAGCTAGCGTTTTTGCATCAATCTTGTCTTTTGCTTTGTTTTTTAAAATCTTTTTTTCCATTTTCCCTGCCTATATCACTTCCTTCTTACCTTACTGTATTTTATATGATTTTGTAAGCTATCTCATACTAGTCCTTTTTGATATAAGATTAAGAACAATCAAATGATTGTTGCTCGTGTGTAATGTTTGGATATGGGCTCCCTAGGAAAAATGTGCTGGTGAATTTCTAACAAAAACATTTGGATTTTCCCTGCTCTTCTCTGGCACACGCTTAGACTCAGACAAAAAGTGAGCTTTACCTTTCAACCTTCCTGCTGCGCTCTTCAGAAACACACTCCCATCCCGCACAAGCTTCTTCCGCTTCAAATCCTCCTTGGCAAACATCTGACCGCTCTTCATGCTCATGATCGACTTGCTATCTGTCTTCGTATAAATCTCATTGAGACGTACTTTCTTTTCATAATTTGCCACTGTGCTGTCTACAGCTCCAATCACATCCTTCACCAGGCTCAAGGACTGAGCCAGATCTTCCTGCTCCACTTCATTGTCTGAGAAGGAAAGAATAATTCTGTTCTTAATGGGTCCTTTTGGACAAGGGTAGAAGGAGGAATCCTACTGTCTTGCTCTACATCACTTCCCTTTGTGGGCATGCGATCACAGCAAAGCCAATGTATCAGAGGTCATGGGCCTATCCCTCTCTGTGATAAGTTTAACTCTAAATAAACTTTGACATTTTCAATGACAGAGATAACAAGCAATTAATTATACGCTATTCTAAAGTATAAGGAACCAAACATTTTTAGGGAGGGAGAGGAGCAACAAGTTTTTTATTTACGTCTCTGTTTTACCTAATCTTTAATATAACTGCCTTGTAGTTTTTAATGTAGTTGCCTAGGAGCAGGATTAGCCAAGAGAGAGAAACTAGTAAGTACTGATTAAATGACAAACAGCAGCAATTCCAGCACTTATGGGAAGAACTGGTGGGAATTATCTTCCAGTCTGGGGGTAAGGGAGAAGTTGTTCAGACTGCACTCTTGATGGGACCAGTGAGTGGTTCCTTCCATTCCTGCTATCATCTACCCTAAGTCTACTGACATAACTATTTCACGTTTTCACTTAAGAAAACCGTTTTTAAGATAAAACATAGGCTCTCTTTCAGACCCGTGTCTTCTATAAGGTCTCTAGTGCTTTTGGACGTACCGGAAACAGTCCGTTGGCATACAAGGCTGAGTAAAAAAGGAGACTCACCTTTGGTACACTGCAATATTCTTTGGAATAAAACTGGGTATTTGGTGATCCGTTGGGTTACCAGCAGTATGCACTCTGGGATTCCAAGCCTTCTTACGACTGAACTGCTCATCTTCTTCTGCAAGGGAGTAAACGAACTATCAGGAACTACCCGAGGAGGAAGGCTCTAGCTAAAACAGACAGTGACACAATGCTCTGGACAACGACGGGGGTTTCCATGTTTCACATCAATACCTTTACAAAGGCCTGAAAACGCTTATCCTTGGCATGAAGATCTTTGAAGTAGTTTACAGACTGGTTGTGCTGCCCACAAAACTTGCCATATGTCTTCTTTAAGCGTTCTGCATTGTCACCTGAAAACTGGAGAGGAGAGAGAACAGAAGTATGCCGTAAGTCAGGGTGCTCAACTTGTTATTACCGTTTTGTTCAAGGTTTCCAGTCCGTTTGTAAAACCCAAGAGTGCTTCCTCATAAATTCCCCCAAATGATTAAAATGGTGCAGCAGCTTTGGAAAACAGTCTGGCAGTTCCTCAAAAAGTGAAATACAGAGTTACCATACGACCCAACAATTCCACTCCTACACATAAAAACATATGTCCACATAAAAACTTGCATACAAATGTTCATAGTAGCATTATTCATAAAAGCCCCAAAGTGGAAATAACCCAGATGTCCGTCAAAGGACAGATGGATAAATAAAATGTAGTGTATATATATGATGGAGTATTATTCAGTCATAAAAAGGAATAAAATACTGATACATGCTAAAATATTGATGAACCTTAAAAGCATTATTCTAAATGAAAAAAGCAATCAAAAGGACTACATATTGTTTTATTCCATTCATATACAATGTCCAGAATAGGCAAACCCACAGAGACAGAAAGTAGATTAGTGGTTGCCTAGGCTGGGACAATTGTGTGGGGGTGGTGCGTGATAAAAATGTTCTAAAATTGACTGTGGTAATGATTGCACAACTCCGTGAATCTACTAAAAACCACTGAATTGTATACTTTAAATGGGTGGATTATACGGCATGAGAATTATATTTCAATAAAGCTGTTTATCTTACTTACCTCAGGCCAGCAGCCCTAACAACTCTGCATGGCCCTTAAATCACTCTCAAATGTGTGCAATCTCAATGGCTCATCTGAAGGTATGTTCACTCTGGGGTAAACCGATGAGTTTCTGTATGTGGTCCATATGATACCTGCTAAGCATCGATTTCCACTGTACTAAAAATCTCTGGAGGCAACACAAATTGATCCTTACCAAAAAACTTGAAAAAGGGTTCAGAGTAGCTTTTCCTTTTCCCCTTTACCAAAAGAGAAGCTGAGGCAGAGATATTTTAAGTGTTCTGCTCTCACCATAAAGCAAATGCCCTAAAAGGGTGATTTCAGCAGTGGCACACAACCAACAAATGCACACCATGGGGCTAAGACATGAGCCCTGCCATCTAAGATCTACTGGAGGACGTGCACAATACAAGGAGCTACAAACTACACAAGTTAGGGTTAGATGAGGCACCTGTGCAGGTCTGAGGGCAGAGAGCAGGGGCAGAGAGAGACAAGGAGAACACTGGGAGAGGGGATGTTTGGGGAGGAGAGGTCCTCACTTGTAGAGTTGAAACCATATCATATCTTGATGAAAATATCAGCAACAAGATATATTTTATGAAATATTTTACAGATAGTTTCTCATTCAATTTTCTATGCTCAGGTGGTTTTTAGATAAATGAGTTCCTTTTGATTTGAGGCATATGGGGAAGTTGAGACTTCCAACAAACGTTTTTTGATTTCTTAAACTGCACTGTTTTTTGAAAAAGAAAACCTTACTTTTATTGAGTATCTACCATATATGCTAGGTACTTTATATATACATTCCTTTTAACTTTTAAAAACAGCATTAGGAGAGAAAAATTTACTGTCCTCATTTACAGAAAAGGGTTGAGGCTCGGCGAGATGAAATAACCTGCCTAAGCTCACACAGATAATAAACAGTAGAGTCGAGATGTGAATGCATAGCTACTGGACCCCAAAGCTTCACTCTGCCCCCCAATGCGTGTGAGAAGAACCTGAGATCCTCCTCACTGCTCACCTGATTTACGAGCACATCTCCCATCCTCTTGATGAGAAAGTTCTTTTCACTTTTATCCACCAGCGATTCCTTCTTCCGCTCCAGGATCCTCTGAAAGAACTGGCTATGGATACTAATCAGCTCATCCAAACAGGGGAAGAGCTTTTCCACCATCTGCTGCTCGAAGAGCAGCTCCGTCACCATGCCCCGGCTGTACACATCGCTCATGATCTTGAGCGTGCGGACGTGGTGTAGCTCCGTCTGCATCAACTCTGAGGGGGACACAGCTTAGCGGTCAGAACATTCCTGTACAAGGACCTCCTTCAAAGATCATTGGCTGCTCGTAACAGCCCAAGTTAGTCTTAAGGCTATCTGGGGCCCAATTTAAACTTTAAAACTCAGTCAATAGCTGTCTTTTCCCTAAAGTGTTTTCACCTTATTCTTCTAATTTTTACATGACCTAACACTATTTTCTGACAGGCACACTAGATTCCATCACTCTTAAATGGTGGTTTCCAGAGTGCTCTTCACTGGATTCAAATCCTTTCATCATTTACTGTGTTCCCATTTTCTACGAATGACTTCTGTTGAGTCTAGTTTCTAGTGGCGCTGAGGACTTAAAACTGTACTGCCACAAGAGATCTCTTTCTAGGACTGTGGTATAAGTAAGCACTCATTTTAAATAAAATGTTCAATAAAATTGAAATAATTTCAAAGAGAGGGAAAAGGATAGAAATAAACTCATGTCTCTACACCTCAAAGTTTTTAAAGAAAATCTTTAAAAGAGATGCCATATACTTGAAAATTGACTTTCCATTGCTCAACAAATCATGTGATAAAAAGTGCCGGACAACGCAAATCAAGCATTAGCAGAGCAACCTAAAGAGTCTCACCATAAATCACTTCTTGCCGTTTGACCACATCTTTCTTTTGCTGTTTCAGAAACTTGCTGTCCACTATTCGACTCCAAGACTCTGCTTCTAGCTGTTTGGATTCAATCTCAAAGTCGCCCATTAACTGGCCTTCATTCATGTCTGTACCTACTCCTCAAAATATCAAAAAAATCAATATCAGAACCTGGGTCTGTGACCTCTAAAAAGCCTATGTTGGACTCTCCTCAGGGTGATAATTTTGTAAGACACAAATACTCTGCATTAATTAATACTGGAATATTCATAGAATACATCTTGCACTACTAGAAAAGAATCATTTCTTGTTTGTGACATACAAACAAGAGTGACATGCTTGACATTCAAGACCTTGGTTAAGAGTGATAAACATCACCTAAATCAAACGTGATTAAGACATGACTCCTGTGTGAAGTAGGAATTGGAAGGGACCTGGTAACTTCACTTGTTTAACAGAGCAGGCTTACAACTGTGCCAAGAGAGCTAGAACAGAATGCGTACAAAAGTCTAGTGGAAGAAAAAGAGACTAGTGGAAGAAACAGAGACTAGTACTCAAGTCTGACCACATTAAAATCAGTAACATCCTTCAATGGACAGCCATCTAACAACTGGATAAGTCTGGTTACCAATTCATTATAAAGCATTTGAGGCTTTGCAGACAATTTAGAGAATCTTCACAGGAGTAAGAAGAGGCAGGCATATTATTCCATTAACACTTGTATTCTAGATAATGGCACACAATCTCTACATATGCATAAAATATCGGCCATTAAGTTCCTCTTACCCTCATCAGTAAGTGATTCCGTTGACTCATTGACCTTGCTGATTTTATTTAGTGAGTCTGTTGAATGAGACAGGAATTTCCAGGTGTTTGATATGTTCTCATCATTGCCAACTCTGGGGACAAAAAGAAGCACATACTGTCAAATACATTCTGATAAGCCACAGTTTGCATTTTTAAATGAGTACCTGAAAAACTCTACAGTCGCAGCTGGTTGTAAGTACTACAATGACTGAAGACAAATTACTTATGTCGGGTACCCAGCAACATGCAACATGAACTACGAACAACGGTTGGACGCATTTAACATAACGGCAAACCTGAATTTTTTTTTAATGATAGGTAGCAAGGAGAACTCTTTTCCCTCAAATTGTATACATATTATACAAGAAATTGCTCTGTCTGACACTCACTGTCTTAACCACTACACTTTCCCTCCCCTCTTCCATAAATAACTACAGACCAAGCACTTATAATAAACTATTTTTTTGAACTTTCTCAATCCCAACTCACCAGCTAGCATAGTAGACACCCAATCAATGTGTGTGGTATGATACAAAAGCAAGCCAGAGCCATTTAAAACTTTAAATTTTACTTAAAGACCAACTTTTTAAAGTCATAATGCAAACAAATTTTGATATCATAACTTTAAAAAGAAGGTCTTGGGATAATGACAATACAAAGACAAAAACAAACTAAAAATACCTGAAACATTTTTTTTTTTTTAAGGAAGAGAAAACATGAGCCAGCACAGACGTTAGGAAATACAGACAAGAGGAGATTTGCATCCTTTAGTTAAGCATTTTCCTCCAGCCTAGGTTAAGAGAGATGCAAGAGATGTTTCGAGTCCTACATTTAAGATGACTTCTTTACTTGATGGAAAGGCAGGTGTCTGACCCCAAACAGCCAGCAAGATCATAATCAGCCCTGTGGTAATCACGTGACAGCCGAGGCCTGACTAGTCAGGGGCCACAGCAACTTTTGCAGGGACCACAAAAGGAACTCAGTGCAAATGAGTTAGTGGGAACCTCATAGCAATAACTGGCCTATTATTCACTCCCATGAAACTGACTTAAGAATCAAGATGCAAAGATGAAAACAGATTAAAAAAGAAACAAAAATCAGGTTAATCTGACCAACAGAAAAATGTGACATCTGAAAATATAAGTGGTTGCAACTAAAAATTCAGAAGTAAATCATCGTTTTTCCTAGTCCCACTTCTTACTTTGATCTAAAAATCATCCTTTTAGGACTCAGGTTCTTTAAAAGCAGGGCTGATCACGTACAAAAGCGTAGGACAACCTGACCCAATAACGGTGTTTAAAGGAGATCCTTGTTACAAAATGGTGGTCATGACAGTACATCTAAATGGAATCCTCATTCTCCTCATCTGTATCATTCAGTTGTGCACCAACTCATTATTTTATACATTTTTTTCTAAAAGAATCTTTCTGTCAAATGATATGATTATTACGCTCTTGTCAACTAGAGGTCAACTGTGCTATCTTTAAACCCCACTTACCCAGCAATGTTCTGTATGGAGACACTTTTAGAGAGGGAGACGCTTTGCTGGGACCGTCTATTAGCAAATATGGGGGCAGCAGTGGTTTCATCAGCCAAGAGGACTGCGGATCGAGGGCGCTCCTTAGGCTGTGAGGCTGTAAATGAAGAGAGAACACCAACTGAAGCATCGTCCATCCATGCCCACCAGTACTGACGCATCTGACAAATGCCAAAGAGGAGCAAACTGCTTTAGAATAGATTGCCCTGGGAGTACAGATGGATACAGAAACTCTATGGAGGACTATTTGGCAGTATCTTTTGATATTGCTTATTTCAATGCCCTCTGATCCAGTAATTCCATTTTAGGATATGTTTATTCTACAAGATATATTTGTACATGACTGAAATGACGTACGTTCAAAGTTACTCAATGCAACATTGTTGGTAAAAGCAAAAGATCAAAAACAACAAATGAGTATCTAAAGAATATCAATTGATAAATTATGGTACATCATAACACTGGAATACTATATAGCTTTAAAAAATGAGGACAGTCTCATGAACCACCACAGAGCGCCAAGATAATATATTAAGGGGGGGGGGATCAAGGTGCAGAACAAAGAGCACAACAGACTATCTTTTATGTTTAAAAAAAGAAAAATTAATAATTCAAATTGGTATTTCCTTTATTTCAATAAATAAATTTGAAGAAGATAGATATAAAACTAAGAAGAGTGGTTACCTGCGGGCTGGGATGAAAATCAGGCAATGAGGACAAAGAATCATGGGAAAGTATTATATATTTAAAAATTTAAATTAATTCAAAATAAAATAAGATTGAAAGAATTTCAAGAATAAAAGGAACTTTGGAGATAACTGAGGTCAGTGTTCTTTGGGAGTCCCTACCAAGAAACATCTGAGGAACTTGTTAGATATGCAAACTCCCAGCCCTCCTTGTCGTTCAGGGGTGGGACCTGGGAGTCTACACATTTTCCAAGCTCCCCAAGTGATTCTTCTGCACAGCACTTGAGAACACAGATTTTGATCAATTCCTTTAATTTGCAGAAGAGGAAAATGCAACACTTGTTTAATGTCACATAGCTAATTTGTTCTCATACTGCATATTTCTCCTGAACACGACCAGAGAGGAAACGAGAGTTCTAATTTTATGCTCAAGTGGTCACACATTACTCTTCCTTGGTAACTGAGCTCCTGCCCCAGACATGAGGAGCACAAGCTGTCTATCCCCGGGAGTGTCAGGAGCTGAAGGAAGTATGACCGGGCGGCTGTTATGACTTCACTGTATTTCAGGATGTTTTTGACTTAATAAAAATTAATAAAACCATTAATTTCCAGTTCAAATTCTATTTAGAAGAAGGTGATACAATAAACACCAGAAACATGCTACACTACAACACAACCAGACCCTTCCTGCAGGAAGCACACAAGGAGCATGAGATGTGGGCCCCACCTCCACAGAGAATAAGGCAACTGGTAGAAAAGGGAATATGCTTCAGTGCCAAGAGCCTGGACCATATTCTCCATGTTTCAGAGGGGACGTCCGTGAGCAGATACACTCTAATGGGGGAAGGAACACTGGTTCTTACAGAATGGTAATGGTGTGGACAGGTTGGAAGGAAAAGAGGACATTCTTACGAGGAGAACTATATAAATAAAGGCAGAAATAATCATGTAGTATTGATGTAAAAAGGTGATAACAGGTAGGGAGTAAGGAAGCAGAGGATGCGCAGAAGGGATCAGGGAAAAGGCTGAAGGAGGAGAATGAGGCCATGTTATGCAGACCCTGAAAGTTATAGAGAACAACTTGTATCTAAAAGGCAGCACAGGAGGCTGAAAGTGACAGCTTTCCCTTCTTTGAAACCAATCCATAATCCACTCAGGTAAGTTACTTAATATCTCTGAGCCTCAGTTTCCTTATTTGGGATGATGACGACAGCAGCAAAAGCCATCACTTAAGGAGGGCTACTACAAAGTACTTTATAGGTATGATCTCTAGAACCCTGACTGCCACCCGCTGATACTATCACCATCCTTCTAGAGAGGAGGAAAATGAGGTCCAGGGGGGTTAGTAACCGTCCAAGGTCACACAGCTATCGAGTGGTGGTGCTGACACAAACCCATATGACCTGAATCCACAGTCCGTCCTCTTAACCACTACATCGCCTCTGTGGGTCAAACGGGTTATAAGAATACTTGTGGGGATCAGAGATAATATACATAAGGAGCCTGGCATATAATAGGTATTTAAAAAAACAGATGCTATTTTATCTGATGTGAAACAAAATAGGTTTCTGAAACAAGGAATAATATCACAGAAAAGAAGAGTTTAAGGAAGATTAGACTCATAAAAGGTGTTGGAATGGGTTGGGTCACTGATTAAAGTGGGTGGCAGTCTGGCAAAACTTCTCTTCTAGTAATTTCCATGCAAAGATTGATAACAACTGTACTCAGTATGTCTAAAGGGAATGCATGCTGTCTGTGGGAGTACAGTCTGGGACAGCCACTCCTGAGCTATCTGGAGGGACTTAGAGCTCTTAGGTAAAGAGCAGTGGTTCTCAAGCTTGTGCGTGCCTCAGAATCACCTGGCAGATCTATTAAATCACAGATCACTGGGCTCCACCTCTGGAATTTCTAATTTAGCAGGTCTGGGTAGGGCCCAAGAATTTGTACCTCTAATTGATCCAGGAACTACACTTTGAAAAACACTGCCTTAGGTTAAGTCTCACGTAAGCTCCGATAGAGCCAATTAAGATGATATTCATTCCTGCGTTACTCATGGTAGCAGTTGGGAACAACTTAGATATCTGTCTTTAAGAGCACTGATAATTAAAATGTAGTACACCTTCCCAAAAGAATACCACGCAGCAGTCTGAAACAATAGCTTACATGTAATAACATGCATCGACCTCAAAACGACACTGAGTGAAAAAAAAGCAGCAGAATGGATAAGCCTAAGTCATATCATCTGATTTAAATTCAACACACAAAACAGTAAGAGATATTTTCAGAAATACACATATGTCTAAAGACATGGCAGAGTAGAAAGATATACGTTAAATATACTACGGTGGACACTAAGGAGGGGGAAGAAACAAGATAGTGAATGGAAATGGAAACAGGAAAAATATTAAGTAAAACCAAAGTGGAGCCTTGCACAGACTGGGAAGATAGTGTGATGCGAATGGGAGAGTGTGACTTACTCAACTTTGTGTATCACTTGAAGTCCTTGGAAAAAAAATTAACTACTCACATAACTTCACAGTTTATGAAGAAGTTTAATAGGCAAGATCTCATTTGATTCATGCAACTGTGAGGCTCTAAAAGCAAGTATGATTGTCAACTCACTCAGAGGAATTCTGAGATGCACAGGGGTCACTACACAGGGCTAAGGTGCTGCCCTTTAAGCTAATACACACACTGTTCTAGAAACCTTCCAAGAGAGTTTCATGGTAGAATGTTAAGCTTTTGGTCGATGAATCTATAGCCTTCTCTAACTTACCACAAAATAGCTATTCAAATTTTGATGAAGAATAACAAGTGAATATCACAAAAGTATGTTTACATCCTGAACCAGAGTCAAAAAGGAATTCTGAGAGGTGGGCTGAGCTACTTACACTTGTTTCTCATGATGACTGTGGGCAGTGATGACGTGTCATGTGCCTGAAGGCTCCCTTTGGGCTGCTGAAAGGAAAAGAAAACAAATATGAGGACTGTACTTAAATTGATCTTCTGTCACATTTCAAGAAGCCTAGAGTAGGAAGAGAGCCAGCTGCTCCCACTTTCCTGCTCTATTCCTTGCCAAGGGTCCTCAGCATCTTACGTCCTAGCCACAGTCACCTCCACTGCTATCCTCTGAACCTGCCAAGCACTGTGATTCCACAAATGCTGTTTCTTCTGCCCGGAATGCTCTTCTCATCTTCACAGCATTCTTCCAGTTCAAGACCATTTGAGTATTACCTCCTTGGTAAAACCATCCATCAGCTTCGTTCTTCTCCTCACTCAGTGACTGGCACCCCCTCAGAATCCCGCAGGTAAGCTCCACAGAGTTCTTTCCTCATGTGGTCACCGTCTGTTTGCCCATCTTCCCCACTAGAATGCTGGTTCCTTAAGAGCAGCATCTGTGCCTTTTTCATTTCTATTTCTGCAGTGACTAGCATTTATAAGGTGCAAATAATTCTTAGGTAAAGTGCTAATTTTAGTTAAGACTTTTGTTGTGGCATGTAACAGACTCACTGTGTGTGTGAGAAATTACAGATTGAAGCAATTAGTCCAAGATAAATCATTAACGAAAATGAGTTACTTCCAATTTAAAGTGGTTATATTCTCTTACATGGGAGATGCTATATCTCTCTCATAATCCTTCTACAGAATCTAGTACATTCACAATAGTAAAAAGTCTTATCAGAGATCACAAACTCAAACGCCTGTGGGTGAGCCAGCTAACAAATGCCAGCAGCAAGTTGGGGGGAGGGAAGTGGCAATCTGGAACTTGCGCAGCCTCTATACAGGAGGCAGCAGCCACTCAGCTCCAGCTGATGATCACTTCCCATCCATCTCTCCAACACTGAAGGATCTATAAGCCAGATACCACTCTAGGGGCTAAGGATCCATCAATGGATCAAACATTCCTGACCTCAGACTGCTGTTTTGGTGCTTCCATTCTAGTGGGGGGAAGGTACAGGCCATAAAAGATGAATGTAATAAATAAATACAGACTGTTAAACATAGACTCTGAGAAGATCATAAGTACTATGAAAAAAAGGAAAAAGAGCAAGGTAAGAATTGGGAATGCTCAGTAAAGGGAAATACCAGGGTTGTGAGATCTTCCAATTTTTCAAGAGAAAACAGAAATCCAAATTGATACGAAACATGATTTTTAAATAACTGCATTAACTTAAAAAAATACTTCACGAGCCAAAAAATTTATGTCTATGGGCTGAATAAGGTCCGGGGTACAGAAGTTTGTCATCTCTACACTAGTTCAGTGCTTTTCAAAGTGTGGTCCTCAGACTAGCAGCATCAGCATCATCTGGGAGCTCCCAGAATCTGAAACTCAGGGAGTGGGGCCCAGTCAGCTATCTTCTAACAAGCCCTCGAGGTGACTCTGATTCACACTAAAGTTTGAGGCCACTGCCCAAGATAAAAGTGGTTACTGATGAAGCACACAGCATGCTGAGCCTTTGTGTTTTGCTGGAGATTACTCTTCTGACTAGGAACAAAAATCCATTTATGGGTGATGAGAACACTGAAAACCACATAGGCTAACTAAAAGGCATGCCCCCAAGCCATACTCTTTTTCTAAGGGCCACTCGATGAGCAGTGCACATTATTACACAGCGTGCATTCTCAGAGCAGGTACCACCACACAACTGGCACTTCCTGTTCTTGTGTCATGTGATCAGTCATCTGTACATTCCCTGTGGAGAAAAGTGCTGACAGACAGGCTGCGTCTAACCCTAACACTCCCCAGTCCATCAGGGTCAAAGCCCCTGATATCCACCTGCTGCTCTCATGGTCCCGAATGAGGAAGCCAGGTGTGTGAATAGCAGAGTAGGTCTGCAGACATGGTTAAGAAGAAAATCACCTTAACAGTGACACAGAGATATTAAAATTACAGAGAAATGTATATTTAACATGGAGAAGTTCCGAAAGCATTTTATTTTCCAAAATCCACAAATTCCCAAGTGTGTTAATTAAAAAGAGAATCAATCACTTGATTGAGAATATTTTGGTTACTTTGGTCTCAAAGTTGGTACCAAATGATTAAAATAAACAAAAACCACAACTTTAACTCTCCCAACTCTGAGGATGTTATTGGTTTAGCTAGAAATGTCTTACCTTCATTTTGACCTTTGCACAGGAGGCCAGACTTTCTCTACAGCCCTTGTGGACAAAAGCACTGCAGCCTGAAAAGAAAGCAAAACTCAGGTGACATTGACAAGGCAGACAGACATCGATTCTGATTTTCCAGTGCCCCAGCTGCCTATGGGTTTCCTAGTGAAGCCACTCACACTTCAGAAAGTGACTCTAACTGAAATTGGGGATTGCAGTCCTCTTCTCTATGAAGCAGGCATGTGATGTCATTTGAAGGAGGAGAAAAAGAGCAAATGTGATTTCTGATTAAGAAAAACTACAAGTCTGGAACTTCTCAGGCAGGAAGCTGCAAGGCCATCAGAACTAAAAGTAAAAGGGGCTGGCCTGGTGGCACAGTGGTTAAGTTTGTGTTCTCTGCTTCAGCGGTCCAGGGTTCACAGGTTAGAATCCTGGGTGTAGACCGACGCAGCACTCATCAAGCCATGCTATGGCGGTGTCCCACATACAAAAGGGAAGAAGATGGGCACAGATGTTAGCTCAGAGCCAATCTTCCTCAGCAAAAAGAGGAAGTGTGGCAACAGATGTTAGCTCAGGGCCAATCTTCCTCACCAAAAAAAAAAACAACAAAAACTAAAAGTGTTGGCTGTCAATATGTAAGTTTAAGTCATGAATAAATATATAAGGAAAGCCCCTAATAGGGGCTGCGAAATTTTTATGACTGTGTCAAACGTAGAGTGTGGATTTGAAAACTGACCTGTTCATGTCCTACTTGGGATCTGAACTACCCTGAGCTTTTCACAACCCACCACAAGTCAAGAGCCACAGAAGAAAGGTCATCAGAACTACCCCAGAGCACTTCCGGGAGCCCCGACTTGAGAAAATGGGAGGCTTCTTGAAAGATGAAGGAGAGACCACAATTTGCCAAGGATACGATTTTATCTCAACTTTTATTTCTCACTCCCCTGGCCTACAAGGGCCACTGATGTAAAAACCCAGCCCTCTGTGACTCAAAAGGGTCACCATCAGCTCTAACTGCCGCTATGAAGTCATAAAATAGAACTGTGCCAGGAGGCCAGAGATGAAGTAGAAAGAAATAAAAGATCTGTCTTTGGGGACACCCAATGACGAAAGCCTCCCCAGGGAAAGGCTCCTTGAGAAAATCAACCAGATACCATTCATGAGGCAATGCTTCACACACTGATTCAGGAAGCACCACAGGTCCTGCCCATGTCAACTCACTAATTATGGGCAAAGATGTTCTTTTAGCTCATACATATTGACTCCACTCCGACTTAGGCAGAGTGGAGGGATGATGGGGAGGATATCAGAATGGAGACTGCCAGAATCCCAGACCCCAAAGGTCTTTTCCCAATCCTTCCTCAACAGTTGCTCCTGCAGTGCCTGTCTGGTTCACAAGTCTTTTCTATAATACCACCAATCATGTTGTATTGTGATTGTTTTCTCCTCCACTGAGTGCTCTTGTAGGGCAAGGACCCTTTGTCTACTGCTGAATCTTCAATTAAGTCTCTCTAGCAGTGCCTGGCTCATGGCACCTATTCAAATGCCTATTTTAGACCCCATGTCTACTTTACCCAAAAGCCAAGTGCCCTGACACAACCTTGATTACAGTTTGTGAAACATCAACTTAGTAACACTAAAAGGAGTACAAGAAGAACAGCTACCAAACTAAGTCTGATGTAGGTCCTGGCTCTGCTGATTAGTTACTGTGACCCTATGCAAGTCTCTTCTCTAAAGGCCTCATTTGCCTCATCTATAAAATGAAAAGAGGGACTACATTTTCCCCCAAGTTCCCTCTGTCTGTGATTCTATAAGACTCTTTATGCTATCTGAAGAAAGGGATAATTTTTCGAAGTAAATTCTGCTGGACTGTTCCATAAGGTTCATGCTGCAGAAGAGTTTTCAACTTCTAAGTCATCTGAATTATCACTAGGATAGACTCATCCTTCAGGGCAGGTAAGGGAAGGACTCAGTAGTCAGTAGCTCTGACCGGAGAAATCTTGGCTGAAGTTATCACCATAAAAGAGGCTATCAGGAACAACTCTACTTTTGCCAACGGGGTGGCCCAGAGTTGGAACTAGTCTGGAAGTCTTGGGGGTGGGGTGGGGTGAGGCTTTACTCTAGGCCTTTTACTCCTAGGCATGTGGATGCCTCCTATCTAGCTAACTTCTTCTAGCTCCACCCAGTGTGAAATTCACTGTCTGGTCATTTTTTTCTGATATTAATAAACCAAAAGAGACATCCAAGTTCATTTACCAATAGAAGCATGAGAAGGGACCCTTCCGGGAAAGGCTCACTGAGGAAACCAACAAGAGGAAAAAACCTGGAAGGTTTCATCTCAGTCAAAACTCTATTCTTGCTTCCATTGTATTCTTCTCCAGGAATCGACTGCAAGGGAGCTATATGGATGCTATGCTCCTTGTAACTTCTACTGTCCGTGATATGACCATTTCCATGTAATTCATGAAGCTGTTCTAGAAGCCAGCAGTTAGAAAAAGGTTACATGTCACCAAAATTAATACCAGGTTTCTCTGCAACATCCCGTTCTGGGCACAAAGAGGCCTTTGCAGAAGAGACCCCTGGGGAGTGACTCATTCTAATCAGCAAAAGGAAACATTTGAACATATTTTTCTTAAGAACCGGAAACCACTGGTTCTCATTAAATTGTCTAGTTCTCTGCTACTTGAAAATAAGGATAAATTTTGATAAAGAAATCACTGTCTTATTACTACTCAGAGAAAAAAGTAGAATCACGAACAGAAATCCACACAACTCCTGAGATGCCAATGCCATTATGCCCTTCTATGCATCATGCAATATAACTCGTATTCCAGGATCTAGACTCCAGTGAATCTTGGCTAAAGACTTTAAGCCTCTCTAGCCAATGGTCGTCCACAAAGGGTCAAAGAGGCAAGAGGTGGGCTGGACCATTTCTCTTCATTGATTTGTATTCAAAACTTTTTGCCTCTCAGTTCCCAAAAACTCTTCAATGGCTCCCCGTCATCTATAGGATAAAGCTCAAGCCTCTGAGCTAGATATAGCCCATCATGCGTGGCTTAAATTGCCAGGCCCTTACCATGTTCTGTCACACCTCTGAGCCCTGAACACAGTGTCTCTTGTGCTTGTGTCCCTTCCCCTGTCTTCCTTCCCCAGGCTAGGCTGGCAGGACTCAGCTCTATGAAGTCTTCTCTGACTCTTCCAGGGAAGATCAGATTCCCCACCTCTGTGCTTCTGGTGTTCCACGCCTGCCTCCAGGTATTGCACTGTAGATTGTACGTTACATGGTACTGGTCTGTAATGGCTGCACTCTTCCACTGGACAGAAAACTCCTTGAGGAAGTTTAATTTTGTCTTTTAAAAGTTTTAACATCCCTATTCCCAGTCCCAGGCCCATAGTAAGAACTAGACGCCTGAAGAAGGGAGACGAGTGGGCAAGTGAGCTCCAAGCTGCTGGACCCACAGCAAGAAGCATAACAAAGCAGTTGAGGCAAACTTTTATATTCACTTCTAGTAAGACAGAATGTGTCTCCCCCCATCGGTACCACTATCCTTACTCAGGGTACGTGATGTCTCCCCTCTCCTGCCACACAGATGCCTGGGACTATGGAGCTGCCTTGTTCCAAAGCCTAGTTGATCCATCATCTCTTTCTTATGCACAGGCTTCATAGCTCCCCTACCCATCTTTTTTCTCTATCTTTCACAAATCCCTGCTCAGCTAAAGTCTTTCAAACAGATCTTCTTTAATCCCATCCCTCCTTCCCCTCTCTCAGAGTCTTGCCTATTTACCTTTAAAAGAACCTCTCGCTCACTTCATTCTACCTAAACACAACATACTTTAAAGCATGGGTAATAAGCATATGAGGAAAACTAATGAATCTATACCATGGACAAGGAAAACCACACATTCTGAAATGAAATGAAATTTAGTGCCACACACAATAACAATAACTTAAAAATGTTAAAAACTCCTCACAAAACAATAAGAAAGAAACAAAGAACCCAACACAAAAACTATACAAAGACTATGAACAGGCAATTCACAAAAAACACAAAACAGTGCTCCACCTCTCTGGAAATTAGAAAAATGCAAACTAAAACAACAAAGAAATATCATTTCATATCCAACCAGATTGGTCAAAATAAAAGTCTACCAGTTCTAAGTACTGGTGAGGATATGGTGATGCAGGAACTCTCATCATCTACTGATGGATCTAGAAATTGGTACACCCACTTTGCAGAGTAATTTGGCAACATCTAGTAAAGGCGAAAATGTGCCCACTTCATGAATTAGCAATTCCATTCTTGGTATATACCCTGGTGATACACACGAGTACATAAGGATGTTCCTTCTAGCACTGTTTGTAACAGAGAGAAACCGGAAATAACCCAAATGACTTAGCAGTGGAACAGATTTGATATATTCATAAAACGGAATACCATTTAAGAGTTAGCAGTCAATGATCTGGATCCATCTGTTTCAATATTCTGGATCCCCCAAATACAATGTTGATGAGAATAAAGCAAATTACAGAATGAGATACACAGTATGGTACCATTTACGTAAACTAAAAACAAAAACATTAAAGATTGTTTATATATGAGATAAAATTATAAAACATAGACTACATAGACTTCATGATAGCATTTGTCCTTGGGGAAGAAGAAGAAGGAATCGGATTAGGCAGAAAAACATACGGGAATTTGACTTTAACTATAATGGTTTATTTCTTCAAAGCTAAAAAATAATCTGAAGCAATATGACAAAATGTTACTGTTTTTTCATTTTGAGTGCTAGGTACATAGGTGTTTGTTATATTATCCATGTGCCACTTTGTATTAGTATTTTTTTTTTAAATCTAGTGTATCAAATTCTAACAACCTTCAAAGTTCCTTGGACCTCCTTAGTTTTTAAAAAATTAATCACATTTGTGATAAATTTAAAACAATTTTCAATTAGATTTTATTGTCATATTCCGGTTACAAAAGTGCCTTTTCTCTTTCGCTTTAATGAAAATCAGTAATATCTTAGGCATTTATGGGCAACATAGGAGGTGGTGGATTTGCTTGAGAACTTGCCACTAATTCTGATCTACAAAAGTGACCAACTAGCACACTGTGGACACAACTTGTTTCCAAGGTGCATTCCTCTTGTTCCTTGCTTTCCAATCAGTTCCATCCCTCTATAGGGAATTAAGCAAGGGCAATTTTTGAGGGAGTGGTGCTGTCACTTTTAAACAGACTTCAGTAATATTCAAGTTCTCAGGCCGGTGTTTGACTTTTAAGAGACAACTTCAATTGATGAATCATAAAGGCAGAAACAACATCTAAGATGTGCTTCTAGTAAACAACTTGTCACACAAACCCACAACTCAGTTGAAATTTTAATATGCACTATAATACGGTCACAAGTCTTAGTGATAAATAGTTCGCATGGACATCTGCTTAACATTCTCAAGTACCTACTTGAAAAACACTCAAGTTGTTACCAAGTTGTCCTGGACTCAGTTCACAGCGACGGTTTTAGTGGTGTGCGTGGGTGATTTAGAAACTTCGGCCCCACTGACATCAGCCAAAGTCATGAGGTTAAAACCTTATTTTTTGTTTTGGAAAATAGACAATTACCAAGAACACAAGATTCGAAGACAAATCTAATACATTTCAAGCTCTCTGCCACAAACCATACCATGTTGTTATGGAGATCAAAGAATTATTTGGCCTTTTATTTATTTATTTATTTTTTAAAAAGATTTCCTAATAGCAGTAAGCAATATGCTTTCCTTTTTCAAAGTTCTTTAAAAAGGTCCCGGCACAGTGGTTTATGGGAACAGAGCCGACCCCTAATTAAATTCCTCTGAACTTAAAAGCAAACAGCCCAGTCTTCAACTTCTTTTTTCGCTATAAGGAGGCATCAAACAAAAGAATCTGAAGGAAAACCCACATGACTGTGAACTATCATCTGTCTGTTGTTGCATTTTTTTTTCCCCGAGGAAGATCAGCCCTGAGCTAACATCCATGCCAATCCTCCTCTTTTTGCTAAGGAAGACCAGCTCTGAGCTAACATCTATTGCCAATCTTCCTCCTTCTTTTTTCCCCAAAGCCCCAGCAGATAGCTGTACGTCATAGTTGCACATCCTTCTAGCTGCTGTATGTGGGATGCCGCCTCAGCATGGCCAGAGAAGTGGTGCGTTGGTGTGCGCTCAGGATCCGAACCCAGGCCACCAGCAGTGGAGCGCGCGTACCCAACCGCCAAGCCGCGGGGGCAGCCCTGCATTTTTTTTTAACTTCTCCCACCAGCCACCACAGATCTTTAGTCAACTGGTATATACTATACAATCTTTCTCTTTTAGCAGAAAAATAAAAGAACCCGTTAGAGAGACAAGCTTAAGAAAATCAGCTTTATAGAAGGAAAAGAGGAGTGGCCATACCTAACTGAACTGAAACTACAGAATGGCGTGAATAGTCAAGGACTGCCCACTAAAGGAAGGATTCACCTTCTTGACCTAAGCTCTACACAGTCAGAGTTCTGACGTAAGGGATCTTCTGATACTCCAGTCCATTGACCATCATTAGGGAATATGCTGGAGACTTCTCACTGTTCTGCCTACTAGAGACAGATCTGAGCAGCAAAACGGATCTGGGGAAAATTCTCTGATCCTTCTTAAGGATACAGGTTGAAGAGTACCTTTAAGGAGAGAAAGGTGCAACTTCTTCCTGTCATTTCAACCCTAACCAAGAAAACTAAAACAAAACAAATGACAACAAAAACAAAAAACTATTTAAATATGAACAACTTAGAGATACATGCTCTGAAACTGTCTGCAACTTCTTGTTTAAAATCTTTGGGGTGTGTGAGACACTGCCTGGTCTGGACTGATAGAGCTCAGATACAAAAGGCACGTAGATGTTCTTGGCAGCTGGTGTAATAACCACAGTGTTGATGTACAGAACAAGAGGAAAGCCACAAACAAGAGCCAAATCATCTCAGCTGAAGTGCTCAGACCACAGCAGTCCTCGTAAGAACACTGGTAAACAAAAATGAAACAAAACGCAAGTGCTCTGCTTGAACAAGACTGACTTTATTGCCTAGGCTCTTCTTTCACCTTCCTTTGCCCTAAATAACAAACTTCCTTTCTTTAATCAATTGTATGCAGTTTACCATCTCACATAAGCAATGAACTCTAAATGGCAGAAAACCGTCTATTTAGAGAGCTGCTTTTCCAGAAGAAATCCAAAGCAAAATCCAACCATCACACACATTCTAAACTCCTATGTCTCCTACTTAGATTGTACCTCGTCTACTTGTTTATTTTTTTAATCAAGGGAAACAACCTACCACAAAAGTACTCAGAAGCTGCTAACACAACAGAAAAGAAATCATTAATAATCTCAGTATCATTTTACATCTCTTAAAGCAAACAGAACAGAACCACTGGCAAGATCCAAAACCCCAAATGTAATGGATTTCTTACTCTGAAGGACTCCACTAAGCATTCCAAAGACCAAATTATTTGCAGCAGCTGGAAAGAACAGCTGATTATTCAAGGGAAGCTTTACATAAATGAAGTAGTAAGAACTGGAGACACTCCTCTCCTCCCCCTTTTAAAGTCACCTAATCTTAGAGCAAGAGTAGAGTTTTGGCTGAGAAAAAAAAAATCTGCCAGGTTTCTCCTAAATTAAATGCCTTTGAAGCAGTCCTAACAAGGGCCTTCAGTCTTTGCTGCCACTGTTTTTTCCCGGGAGTTGACTGCAAAGGAACTACACGGAAGCTTTGTTCCTTGCCATTTCCATGCCTGTGATCATGACATTTCCACAAAAGTCCACTCAGCTTTCACCCATGATTATGAGCTCAGACTGGTCCAGGTGTAATCCAGTGGAGTCAAGAGATGTTGATTTGTTTAACAACATTCTATCCTGCTGAGTCTCTTAGTATTTGCACACAGAAGGATACATTAAAGTGACTACAGACATTTGGAAGACAGGTGCCAATCAATACCAGCCATGATCACACATTATCATGATGGCCTATGTGGCTGATCTTTCTAATCCACGAGTCAAAACTGACTGAGCAGCCACTTGGGGTACGAGGCTCCAGGGGTCAGCAAACAGGGTTATGTTAAACCAAAAAGGGAAGCTAAGAGCACAAGGGTTTCCCGGGAGGAGAACGACTAACTGGAGGGATGCTACATTTCCTGAGACTCCTGGGAAGATCCTGAACATGAGAGAGGAGGGAGGGAAGAGAAAAAAAAGATTCTGAGTCCCCAAATTACTCATATTTTCCACTTCCTGCAAGATAACAGATGGTGCTTCCTACACACCAACATTCATTGTAGGTTCCGTTCTTCAGGAAGCTGGAGAGAATCAGCCAATTACTTTTGTCTCTTTGGGAAGATGACTACACATTGTTCCTTTGCTTCCAAGCCTCAATTTTTTCCCCTCTTCTTTTTGTAAGTGGCAGGCTGCACGCTGTCTGTCATACACAAACCTCAATGCTAGCACTAATGTTGTGCCTATTTCAACACCACCTCAGGAGCTGAGTGCAAAGCGCTAGCTGCAGCAGGAGCGCCTCCATTTCTGAGGTGGGGTGGTATGCAAATTAAAAATGTATTTTGAACCTTAGGTGCATATTAGGGTAACAATCAGGTCCTATCAAACTGTTCCTTTTTGCTGTCTGATGCTTTCAGTTTAAATTTCAAAAACATTAACTCGTTTCTTTGTTTTTGCTGAGCAGATGGAACTAAGATAACTTGTGACATTTTAGTTAGATCAAGCTATTGCCATCAATAAAAGAACCACTGCCAGAGGACATTATGATCCTGAAACCAACTGTCCAAAAGAAAAGACTTCAGCGATGACACACTGAACTCCATGAAATGATCTGCTTCCAGAGGAAATAGACTCCTTGGGTGACTTAATATTAAAATTTACAAGTGAAACCAAAAAAGTCCCATCCTACTTATTATAAACACTGTTAACATAAAACTAGTAGCCGATCTGCTATTTACCGGTTTTCTACTTTTAAAAAGTCTTAAATGAAATAAAATGCTATATTGTGTGCCATCAAATATGTAAAATATTTAGCATAGATTTTTTAGCTATAATTTTAACATTCACTTTTTTTTTTTTTTGGCAAGGAAGATTGGCGCTGAGCTAACATCAGCTGCCACTCTTCCTTCCTCTTTTTGCTGAGGAAGATTAGCTCTGAGCTAACATCTGTGCCCATCTTCCATTATTTTGTATGTGGGATGCTGCCACAGCGTGGCTTGATGAGTGGTGCGTAGGTCCACGCCCGGGATTCAGACCTGTGAACCCTGGGCTGCCAAAGTGGAGCACCCAAACTTAACCACTATGCTACCGGGCCAGCCCCAACATTTACTTTTAAATTTTGTGTGTGTGTGTGTGTGTGAGGAAGATTAGCCCTGAGCTAACATCCAATGCCAATCCTCCTCTTTTGTGCTAAGGAAGATTGGCCCTGGGCTAACATCCGTGCCCATCTTCCTCTACTTTATATGGGACACCGCCACAGCATGGTTTGACAAGCAGTGCATCTGTGCATGCCCAGGATCTGAACCTGTGAACCCCGGGCCACTACAGCTGAGAGGGTGCACTTAACCACTGCGCCACGGGGCCAGCTCCCTAACATTTACTTTTAAAGTCAATAAATGAGAACAAGGAAGCTGTTTTGATGGATCCAAAAGTGAGAAATCAGAGGTACATGAGATACTTAAAATTCACACATCTACCTCAGAATCTAATTTATTTCTCTATTTATTTAGTTTTGAATACACAATATAGAGAACATCTTCATTCACATAGATAAGAAGGTGCAAATATTAGCAGTTTTTTAAAAAAAATGGCTTGCCTTGCAATCACATTATATTTTTCAGTTAATTAGAGATGGAAGGAAAAATACAAACAAGTAGGTAGGCTGAAAGCCAGTTAATATGTTGACATTAAAATTTGCTTACACTTTTTAGCATGTATAGTTTTTATGCATGTTTAAAATTAGTTTAAAATATATAAATTCAAAAATCTGTGGGATTTCTAAAACATCAGTTCCACAAAAAACATTGTGAAAACCTCTGCCCTATCTGTTAAACTATTTAATTACTACACTGATGTGTGGCTGAGAACTTAAGTCTATAAGTCTCAAACCTCCTACATTTAGTTTTTCCTAATTGGTACCAGACCCCACACACGTGCTTTCTCCACGTGTTGCTTTGGTATCTTTGGGCTATGGAAGTCTCCAAGACGTATCCCAGATGCCCCTCTCCAGGAGAATTCTAGCACACATTATACTGACAGCATAAGCAGTTCAACAACCTATGGTGTCCTAGCTATGCCTCACCATGGAAGGAGAACAGAAAAGATAATTTTTATTTATGTTTAATGGGAAGAATTATCAATAAAACAAAAATGGGCTTAGGATGCCTGTGGTTAAAAGAGGTGCTACATTATAGTGGAAATATACATAAAGGATATTTTTACTATCTGACAAATCAATCAGATGCCAGTTGCAGGTTTAATTCTGAGTCATTATCGCCTAATGTAGACTAATACTTAATACAGCCAAGGAGGGCAAAATTCAACTGTTTTTAACCTAGAAATAATGTATACAGAAAAATCAAGGGCAGTATAAGACTAAATATGCACTGATATAAATTAGACAACTTTTTCCAATCTAAATTTAAATTGAAAAGTTGTCTGGAGCCAGCCATGAAAAGAGTCATCCGTTCGCCATAATCATAAACCAATGGTTCTTAAACCTATTGTTCTCTACGGCACAAAGAAAGAGATTCTTCGGGTCTTCAAAAAAGATTTTCCACCTCTTTTGTCCCTACATCTTCTGATAATATTTCACATCACAGTTCAGAACTAAGAGCTGGAAGAATCAATCACACTGCTTCTTATTCAATCTGGTGCTTCAGAAACAGTGATGGAGCAACTCTCAAGTCTTTTGTCAAGGTGACTGTTTTCCAGTAATAATTCTGCTCTTTGTCCGTTAAATTCTTGAATCAAATATCAACATATTTTGCTCTTTCATCAGAGACCAGCTGACAACTAGAAAAAGCTCTGAAGCTATCAGTGATCCAAAGTTTACATTTTGGTTTTACTCATACAAACAATATATAAGTACATTCTTAAAAAATTCAAACAGAACAAAAGTATGAAAAAAAAAACTTAGTCTTCCTTCAACCTCTCCTCCCCGAATCACTTTCTTCAAATTGTTAATAGTTTGATGTATACTCTTTCAGAAATTCTTGTATATTTACATAACCAATTACTGTTTACTTATTTGTTTTCTATAAATTGGGATCATAATACATGTCTATTTATTGCCTTTTCAACTTCTCAAAATGTCTTGGAGATCCCTGTACCTGCAGATCTATCCCAGTGGCTGGCAAACTACGGTCTGTGGGACAAATTGAGCCCATATCCCGTTTTTGTGAGCACTGTTCTACTGGAACACAGCCACATTTATTTTTTACGTCTTGTCTACAGCTGCTTTCGTGCTACAAGGGCAGAGTTAAGCAGTCATGACCAAGTCCTAAGGGCCCGCAAAGCCTAACACACTTCCACCAGTTCCTTTGCAGAACACGTTTGCTGACCCTTGAACTATCCTATTCTTTTTAGTATCAGCCCAATATTCCATCTAATGAATATACTATATTTTATTGATAGGTATTTAGGTTCCTTTTAATTTTCCCACATTATGAACAAGGCTGCAGTGAGTAAATACCAAGGATTAAACTCTTGAGAACTCTTTTATAAGTCATGTGTAAGCAACCTGAGAAAGGTGCCTGGCATGTACTGCTGCTCAGTAAATACTTGTTGAGGAGCTGCTTTCGAATAAATCACAATACCAAACACAGTGCCTTGCAGAGTTCGGGCAACTGGTCTTTGCTAACTTCACTTAAGATCAGGAACTCAAGTGTATAATTATTGAGAGTTAAACGTAGAAAATAAACCCGGTTTGAAGTCAAAGATTTCCTAGAATATTCACCCAGCTCTCTCCTTACTAGAGCAGACAACAGAGTGAAAGCCATTTTCCTCCTTTATAAACAAATATAAATCAGAACAATCCACTGATGATGCAGAGCACTGAAATATTTGAAAACTCTCCATGGAGACCCTTCAAGGACTATTCCTCTTCTTGAAGTTTTATTCAGTTATTTTTCAAATCTACCTCTTGGTTTTTACGTTCTGCTCTTCCGTTAGGGATTCCTATTCCTTTCAACCTCTTAATAATTCTCAACATCTTCTCTTACTTGTGCCTCTGCTAACTCTTCCTCCTTGTGGTTTACTTCTTATTGTAAGCTCATCCACAGCTTTACAGGACTTTTCTTTCTCCCGTGGGAACCTCTAGATATCCTGTCCTGCCAGAGTGACCCTATGGTATGCAGTTCTGCATTTACTTCAGCGGGGGACCCTCCGGGTTTCATCATTCCTAGACTGGCATTTCATTAAACCTCTAGTGAAAACTTCTTAGCTTGGGGTTCCAGTACATATAGACGGTATTAATTCAGACCCCAGATTCATATCCAAGGGAGAGTTCTCACTCAGGGTCCCGGGGAGAGGACAAGTTTCCTTGCTGCTTCCGAAGGGCCAGGGCGTGGATGTTACCGTCTGTAAAGCTCTTGGTTTTATTCAGGGGGCTCAGTCCCAGCTCCCACTATCTGCCCTGAGGCCACACATCCTCTCCCCAATTGGGAGAGATGCTCTTCACTGCTCTGATTATGAGTTCCCTCAGGAACTTTCCTTTTTGCAGGCTCCGTTACATATTAGTTTAAAAAATACATTTTATCAAGCATTTTTATGTTTTACAGCAGAAAGCAGGTGTTCAGTCTGCGTTACTGATAAAGTTCCTTGAATGTCAATTTCATCCTGCCAATCAAGAAATACGATCTCTCCCTGTTTTCCTATGAGACCAGTGCTCCCCAAATGGAGAACAGGCACTTTGTAGGAGGGACACAAAATGATCCTTTGGAATACAGGAGGAAAATTCTACAGCTCTCATTTATATTGAATTGACTTAAAAGAGAAATGGAGTTAATATATAGATTAATACACTGGTGCCTCACTCGGCCCTTCTGTTAGGCAGCCTCACTTTACATATGATACCAGAGGTTTCTTGAGAAGAAGAGGTCCTCAGAAGGTGGGCTACGGATGTGTAGTGGTGGCACCCTTCCTCATTTGTTTACTTTCAGCATGTTATGATTGATGGAAATTTATAGCTCAATTAAGTGAGTTTATGGATTATATTTAGTTTCAACTAAAATAAAATGAAAAAGAGACTTACACAAATTCCTGCAAAGACACTATGGATCTAAGACAATATCAAGAAGACTAATAACTAACTAGCAAACAAGAAAATGGCAAATCTGACTTCTCTTAGTCCTAGAATGAGCTCTTTATAAGTACAGTATAGGACATATATGTAATTTTTATGTTAAATATATATACCCTGTGAGTAGGCTGAAAATGTTCTCATGATTGATGAACGTACTAAGAAGGGCTCAGTGACTACTGCCCTCAGCACCAAGTTATCTCAGCACTGACAGGGGACTGTGTCCAGCGGCTGAAAGATGCAACTGGAGACATTCAACTGAGTCCTAGGCATGAGTTCCATTAGAAGGATCTGGCCTCCACAATAAAAACGCTGGCGGATACTGGACAGTGACAGTCTCCTGTTTCCTAGAGGTCACATAAAATGTATTACCTCGCTGGAGTAGTTCTCAATTTCCTGGCAAGTCACACATGAAGGAGGACATAAATGTGTGATATATCTGCCCACAGTATGCATAAAGATTTAGACGAGAGCTCCCATGAAGCTGTTGTTATAAAAATAGGACAGCAAAACAAATAGGGCTGCAGACAACATTTAGGGTATACTATATCCATAAAAGTCATTTTACAAGAATATGCATGATAAAGGCAGTCATTTAAAAAGTCACAACAGCTGAAGCATGGAGAAGACAGGCTGTGGGCTATGGGCTGCCTGTGACTCCACTCTCTTCTCTTCAAGAAAGCGAGTGAGTGGAAATTATTATTGCAGTAACTTTGACTCTGCTCAAATAAACTTGTAAAAATTCTGAACTTCAGTGTTAACTATGTTTAGTAATCACTTGGGATGCTCCATACAAACGACTGAAGACACGACAATGCCATGACATCATGGTCTGAGAAGTGCTTCTTGGTGTCTCAATTAGTCACTATTTTGTCTGAACTGGTTACAGGTATAACATGACGCTAATCACCTCAGCCTTCTGGGTGACTGGGCTGGGCCTGGGGCGGCTGGACTTCCATATTGGTCACTTCTGACAAGCAGCCTCCTTGATTTACCTTGGTGTCTGCTATGGATATTATGCCTTTCTCTCCGTGCAATGATCAAATTTTGAGACGTAGTGCCTTAGAGCAGGGGTCTCCAAATTAAGGCCTGTGGGCCAAATCTGGCCTGTAGCCTATTTTTATATGGGTTATGACCTACAAATGGTTTTTACATTTTTAAATCGTTGAAAAAAATAAAAATACTAATATTTCATGACACACAAAAATTGCATGAAATTAAAATTTCAGTGTCCGTAGATGAGGTGTTACTGGAACACAGCCATGCTCACTGGTTTATGTAGTGTCCACGGCTGCTTCTGTACTATCATGGCAGAGTTCAGTAGTTGTGGCAGAGACTGTACAGCCCACAAAGTCTAAGATATTTGTTATCTGGTCCTTGACAGAAAAAGTTAGCCGACCTCTGTCTTAGAGTAGCTTATCAAAACCAGGAACCATGCTCAGTTAATAGACGGCTTCAACGTGGTTTTAAGCAGATCAGCAATAGGTCAATGGGGAACATCTTTGCACACGAAGGTACCCTCCCTTGGCAGCCACCATGACTTGATGTTGGTAAATGGCCGAAGCATGTACCAAAGTACCAGAATAAAAAATGTGCATATGAGACCTGACAAGGGACAGCTGGGCAGCTTTAGGGTTTGAGGCTACGAGACTGTTTTGATGCCTACACAGACTTCTGGAACAGGCAGTGGCTTGAAATTCAGGCTGCCTGAAAAAACACAGGCTGTATGTTATACATCTAGAATTTATTTCTTTAATGATTATTAAAGAAAGATATAAAAAGGGCTACTTCTAAACGAGGAACAGATAAGGAGTAGGATGGATAGGAAACCAGAAATGAGCTTTCCTGAGCCAAGAGAGCTCCATCTTACAGAAAGAAGCATTCTCTTACTTGCACAAGTGTAGGCATCTTTGTTGGTGAAAGGCTTCACACACTGGCTACAGCTGATCGGACCCACAACAGGAATGGAACTGAAAGTATGCCCATTGACAGTCTTCTTGTCCTTCTCCTTCTCTTTAGAATCTTTCTCCTTCTCTTTAATTTTATCTTTCTCTTTTTCCTTATCCTGCCAAAAAAAGCATCAACAGTTAATTGAACACCAGAAGGCCTTCCCTTTACCTAGGCACCCAGATGGCATGTGGTCAACAGTGGTCGGTGAATGTTTTGGACAAAAGTTAGGAACACTGTTCTGGACAAATTTTTTTTTATTAAGTTGTGAGCACCCAAGCTACATTAGAAAAACAACAGGAAGACTGGGCAGGCTACACAGTTCTGCCAGTGGCTTGTTCAGTGATTATTTATACTGACAGACAAAATGCCCAAGGCCCAACACCGGAAAGAGGCTTCTGGTGTTAGAGGAGTGTGGGGTAGCCGTGAATCCTCCCCAGGAAGCCAAAGCACAGCCCACGTAGGAAGCCAGCAGTGAGTTTAGGGCCAGCTGCAGGCAGGAGCAGAAGAAAGGATGGTAGCAATTCCGGGATCAGAAGGAGACCCTGAGGGAGAGGAAAGATGATTGGGCAGCACGAGAAATTACTCTGAGGTTCCGCTCTGACTTTCTCACACCAGTCACAGATCCCTAAGTGAGAGCGTATCTCTGATGTTTTCTCCCTTATTCACCCAGAAATATTAAATATCCCCCACATATACATTTCCAGTTTTTACTAATTAGAATTTCAAGCTTCATAGATATTAACTTTGGCTCAATTTTTAAATTGGGGGGAGGAGGGATTTTAAAACCTGAAAACTTGAAGAAATACTGATGAATGCTAGATCCTTAATGAAACAATACCTAAAGCAGTCAGGAACATTTCAGGTGCACACGACTCTTAGGCGGCTAGGACTGTGGGGTACAACTATACTCTCCATAAAAGATCCTTCAGAGAAGCACTGTTAGGCAGAGCACTTGGCTGGTTAATCAATGTCAATTGACTAATTTCCTTTCAAACCAACTGGACCACGAACTACAATTCAGAGGTAGGAAGAACACATTTAGTAGTTGTCACGATCACTAACTTTGGGGTACCTATTTTTCAGGAAATACAGTACTATTGTTGTAATCTAAAAAAATTCCTTAGAAAATGGGTACCCCAAAGTTAGTGATCATGTCAACTACTAAGTGCCTTATACTTCGAATCAATGCCTTCTACACACATTATTTCATCTGATTCAATAACTCTGAAGTGGGTAGGGTGGGCATTATGGTTCCCATTGTACAACTGAGAAGGTAAAGATAATAAATAACAGCTAAAATTTTGAACAGTTACTATGTGCCAAGCACAGTAGTAAGCAATTTACTTGTATTTTCTCCTAACAACCCAATGAAGTAAGTACTAGTTATTCTGTCCATTTTACATTTGAGGCCATGGATGCTTGGAGATCTTTAATGCTGCATTTGAAGCCACACAACCGATAACTGCTCAAGCTGGAATTACGATCCAGATCTGGCTGACTCTAAAGGTCAGCTCGCACTCACTACTCAGTACTGCCAAGGGCTGGAGAGGTTTGTTGACTCACAAAAGGTCACACAGCAAATGATCAGCAGTCAAAATCAGAACCCAGGTCTTCCGACTTCCTATTCAGAACCCATCCACTATACTGAAATGGTGAATGTTTGCGAAGTCTATGATTCACGTGAAGTGTTTTGTTAGTAGAATATGCATAATAAAAATCTAAGAGCCAAACTGATACACTTCAGAACTACAAAAAATAACAAGAGAGGAAGGGAGAAAAACAAACTACTTCACTTTACTAAACAGGAAACTGTTCTGAGAGAAAAATTAGTAACCACTAAAGTACGTAGAACTAATAAAAATCAATAACAAAAATTGAATTTTTTCAAATAATTTTTCCTTTTAACTAAATTTTGCTGAAGGCTTCTCCATGCATAAAATGTTAAAGTGAAAAGCATCTGACTTTTTGCTCAAGAAAGCTAAAGCATGCTCCAAGAGTTAAAAAAATCTTCTATGGCAACTAACTTATTCTCCGAAGCCTTGCAACGCTATTCAAATCTGAATAAATAATAAATAATTTCCTCATTCTTTGCAACAATCCAAACTAGTTCTTTCAAGGATAAAAACAAAACAAAACAATAAACTCCACTGTCTCTTTCTGTGTTTATTAGAACTCAGTGCTTAAAAGAAGTCAGGCTCTTACCTCCCCATGTTTTGGTCCTATGAGTCTCACTGTTATGAGGGGTACTTCATGAAACCGACCCCATTTTACCGACATGATCCGACCCCCATGCCAGGAAACGTGCTCTCACAGAAGGAGGGGCTCATGCCAGCGGGAGGAAGCCCAGTAGCCTCGAGTTGCCATTAGAGAACCCGTAAGAGGAAGCCAGAGACTGGTTGAGAAAGGGAAGGAGGGAGGGCTGAGGCTGCTGGTTTCCTTCAGACAAGCTTAACTATTTGAATGCTGCCGGTAAAGCCAACCACCGTAGTTACAAAGGACACAGGAAATGAAACAAAACTAATTCCCCAAAATACGGTGTGTGTGGACAGTGCTTAAGTTGCAAGATGGGAACTCTGGCAAGGATTGAGGCCAATTTTTTAACACTAGAAGTTAAGGAACACATCTTATCTACTTAAAAACAGAATCCTCATTTACTAAAAAGAAGTTAGTTTCCTAAGAAAACTTTTTAGTGAAGTTGCTTGTGGTAAAGTGGTGACTGGTTGTTTTAGGAAGATTGACTTTTCCATGTTTTAACAACTGCCAAAATGCTGTAACTGTGTGCTGGGAAACAGAGGCTGACAGTATTTAAAGGGTAAGATGCAGGTAACAGCTACACTAGAAAACTATGAAGGAAAATGATTTTTCACTTTTCCAAACCTACCGTTTTAGACAAATAATTACAATTCAAAAAAAAAAAACATCAGAGAACACTCTGGACAACTGTAAAACATGCCGTGATTAAGCAGCTGTCACACTGCAGATCTTTAATCAAAGATGGAATGAGAGAGATAATTATATTTAACATTGACCTAAGCCTTTGCATACACTACTTTACTCTAGTAGGCCCTTTTGAAAGGCTGATGGGTTTAGTCCCTTCCGTCTTATACAGACCACAAGAACTAGGAGTTGGAGCTGAATGTCTTAAGTTATATAGTACTTTAGCAGCTGTGCAGGAATTTAACCCTTGCACAATCCAAACATGCTTACTTCAAGTCATATTAAGAATTTGTCTAGGGGGTGGGCCCAGTGGTGTAGTGGTTAAGTTCACATGTTCTGCTTTGGCTGCCCGGGGCTGGCAGGTTTGGATCCCAGGCGTGGACCTATGCACCGCTTATCAAGCCATGCTGTGGCAGGCATCCCACATATAAAATAGAGGAAGATGGGCACAGATGGTAGGTCAGGGCCAATCCTCCCCAGCAAAAAGAGGAGGAGTGGCAACAGATGTTAGCTCAGGGCTGATCTTTCTCACCAAAAAAAAAAAAAAAAAAAAAGAATTTCTCTAAAACATTTCTAACCATCTCCTAGTTGTCTGTAAAGAGTAAAGCTTAGAAAAAAGAAAACCAGTGATAGGATGGTTTAAAGAGGGTCACTCCACTCCCTTCATGAAGGTGAACATTATGCACATTAGTGTTTAAATGCCCTGCAGCAAGCACGCTTACTTAGGAGGAAACAGTACGATCTCTTGAAGACATTAAAAGACAAAAGCAGAAATGGCCGGTCTTCCTGTTTTACTTCCTGTTTAGGCTCTCGCCTTTCAAAAACATTCAATACATTTATCTAATAACTCATGCAAGTTACTGATGATTCTTGAAAGAACATCTGAAGGATCAGCACTCAATTTCTCAAATCCTATATACACATAACCCAATTCTACAGGCAAAATGTACTACCCAGGAATGTGAACAATTTGGTGCCTAGTGGCTGACTTTTGGCTCCTTTGAATATTATTTAAGAATTGTATATTTTCACAATTTAACATATTGATTGTAATATATCTAAGCTAATAACTATAAACTATTTTTATATGAATACACATATAATACTTAACTATAAGAAAAGGAGGCATTTCCAAACCATTCTTAGAGACTACTAAGAATTAGAGGTGGCAATTTAATACAATCTTCAATAAATGCTTAAAATTTTCCTTTAAAAGAAACGGGAATGGTTAAATTGTACAAAAGATTGATAAAAATTTATTGGATGATCTCTAATAGCATCTCTTTAAAAAATAATTTAAAAGAAATAAAAAGGTATCATTTTCATTAACAAATTAGTGTTAACATCTATAGTAGCACTTTCAATTTTTTAACATAAAGAAAAACAGCAGAGTTCACATCATCATGCTAAGAAAAGTTAATATTCACTTATTTTTGTGTTATCGTTTAGAGAATAAAACACTTCTGTATGGTAAAGCTCTACTGTGGGTACCTGGCACATAGAGACAGGGTATTTAATGTCACTTAACACAAACGTATTGATTCACTATTCCCCCTACTTCTTACCACCTTTTGCTACATTGACAAAAGCAGAGCTATTCTATGGGAGGTTCTAAAACAATCTCATTTAAAGTTCACTAGTAACAATTATGAAAGGTGACTCAAACTTCTTAATATATTTGGCACTCTAAACACCTGATAATGAGAAATGGACTGCAATCTAGGGTTACCAATTTGTAATTTTTTGAGACTTTCCAATGCTAGATACAGCACAAGCCCCCAAAGATCAAATCTTGAAGCCAAGTCTGAAAGAGGAACTAGTCTCATTGCAAAAGAGTGTTGTCATTTTGACAAAGGAGATGATCAGAGGCAACAGATCAACTGATATGGCTTCTGCCAGTGATGACAGACTTTGCTCTAACACAAATTACCTTCTTTTCTCCTGCCCTTTTCTCTTCATCCTCTTACTAGCCAACTCCATTCCTTTGAGATAATTAAAAAAGTTAAAAAGAAAAAGATACTGTTTAGTAAAAGATTTTGTTTAAGAGTGAGCATGAAATGAAGAGTACCACTTGCTGGAAGTCAGACCACAAAAGGTTCTCTGCCTTAATATTATCTAGTTCTGTGACATGAAGTATACTTCCCCTGCTTCAGTTTGTGAAATAAGGAGGCTGGGATGAGACTTTTTTCAAAGGTCAGGTTCCAGTTTCTAAATTCAGTGGTACATGTTTTGTTCATGTCTGTTTGTATAACTTCACCAACATGATCAGTAGCATATTCACTGCTCTGCCCTGAAAGTCAACGTCACTGGGGAGATGGATGGAAGGGGGAATCCATCTCCCCTTATTTACTGGTCTTCCAATTAAAAGTTTGTTTGAAGAAAAGATTCCACAGTTTAAAAACAAAATAAAAACAACAAAAACATTCTGAAATCAGCGAAACAGATCATAAAATTTTTCAAGGTAAAGACTATGAGCTTTAGTTCTTTTAGGTGCTTGTTAGCACCTAGCAGAATGCTGACACAACAGAAGTCACTCAATAACACTTGCCTCATTTATATTGATCTTTCCAAGGAGAAGATCTTTTGTTGATGCCAACCAGTGTCCAAGCTAGCAGTGATAAATAAAATAGATAAGGCTCTATTTTAAGCCTTGCTGCCAATGTGTAGAACACTGATAAGCATTCTGCCCTCTTTATCCTTCATTTTTTTGAATTATAAAATAAGGTTAAGGGGCCGGCCCAGTGGCAAAAGTGGTTAAGTGCGCGCTCTCCGCTGCGGCAGCCCGGGGTTCGCCGGTTCAGATCCCGGGCGCGCAGCGACGCACCGCTTGTCAAGCCATGCTGTGGCAGCGTCCCATATAAAGTGGAGGAAGATAGGCATGGATGTTAGCCCAGGGCCAGTTTTCCTCAGCAAAAAGAGGAGGATTGGCAGATGTTAGCTCAGGGCCGATCCTCCTCACAAAAAGAAAAAAAAAACACTTTCAAATAAAATAAGGCTAAGTATGAAGTTAATATTTAAATACGTGATTATTCTAGAAACAATTTGCTAGACTCTCTGCATCTTTTCCTATTTCTCCTGATTGCCAACTTCCTGTCCATTCTGCACTTGGGCGGGAGAAATAAAGAGAAAACACAATTCTGGTGGCAGGTTTCGCGGAAAAATTCATCTGAGTGATGATCAAACCTAGTATTTGCTAAAAGAAAGAGCTCTTACTCACAAAACTTAGTAAAATACATTGGTTCTATTTCCATCAGCCTACTTAACTGAGGGCATAAGAAGCTTGTTGTGTTATTTAGGGGTGGGGGGAAGAGGAGTGCGGGGAGGTGCACTTTTACAAAAATATTCTTGAGTTCAGTGTTTGTTATTCCCCTTACTTCTAGGTATGTATCAGTGTGTATGTATATAACACAGACAAACACACACGCGTGTGTATATATAGTGATTCCTTGGCAAGAGCTCTTTAACTGATTCCAATTTTTTTTTTACTTCTTTCTTTTGTTGGAGGTTGGGTGGGTGGATGAATGGAGTGTAGGGGAAGTAGGAGGCAGAAAGTTTTTCCCCACTGATTTGAAACTGAATCAGTTTTTGGTTTAACACTGGGAATCAGTATAAGAAAGTTAACTCCTTTTCCTTCTTACTTTTAAAAATATGTTGAAAAGATTAGAAGAGTAGTTATTATTATTTTTTTTTTTTGGTGAGGAAGATTAGCCCTGTGCTAACATCTGCCAATCCTCCTCTTTTTTTTTTTTTTTTTTTGCTGAGGAAGACTGGCCCTGGGCTAACATCGGTGCCCATCTTCCTCCACTTTATATGGGATGCCACCACAGCATGGCTTGCCAAGTGATGCGTCGGTGTGTGCCCGGGATCCGAACCGGCGAACTCCGGGCCATGGCAGCGGAGCAGGCGCACTTAACCACTTGTGCCACCAGGCCAGCCCCGAAGAGTAGTTACCTTTATGTGGGGTTATTATAGGTGATTTTTATTTTCTTGTTTTTGAACCTCTGTCCACATTAGGGGTGTACACACAGATAAGGGAGATAACATCCACCTCACAGGGTTGTGGAAAGGATTACATGAGATAATATATGGAAAGCTCTTAGCATATAGTAAAAAACTCAATTAGCGGTATTAGCTCTTGTTACCATTTTTAAATATTAGGCTATTTCAGAGAGTATCTCTAAATTTATTTCCACATGTGCCCATCACTCAGTAAGTGTTTGGGTGTATACAGCTGTGGCTGGAGCCCACTGATGACTGACTGAGATGGTCACACAAGAATGCCCACGACAGTACTTACTCTGCTCTTCTTACTGCTGGACATTTTATTCTTGATGTAGCTGAACGTACGACTGACTTTTGTTCCACTCTTCACTTCAAAATCCTTCTTGGAGGGGCTTGGTGGCAGGACATTACCGTTCTCTTCTGTTATACTAAGTGAAAACAAGATTTTTAAAAAGGATTACAGAAGTTAACTTTTAAAAGTTAACACACCTTATAATTCTTTGTAACCATCATTGTCATATTTTAGCTACAAGTCACAACCAACTTATACACTCACATGAAAATGGGATGCAGAATAACAGGCTGCTGAAGGGTTTTATATAATAATATTCGAGAACAGAACACAGCACAGTGCTCATGTTCTGTTGCCAAAACCTGGCTAAGTTTTCTTACATCAGTTATTAATGTTTTACTAATGAATTTTCAGTGATCTGATGTTAAATAGAGCCTAATTGTCAATTATTAATTAATTATTTTATCTGAAATTTCTGAATCTAAAATAGCACTCAATTTACAAACTCCTTTGCATCAAAGAGGTGCCTGAAAACAGACCCGTGTATGTGATGGAATGATGGACTTGTTAACAAAGGTTGCAAACCAAGGAATTTTCATGATTGAATGCATATCCAAGTGCCCTAATAGCAGAGATGACACCTCTTTTAGTTTTATGGCACACTGGACAATCAATACTGTGGACTGGTGAACAGAGGCAGACGTCGTTTTACTGCGCTTTACTTCATTGCACTCCCCAGATACTGTGTTTTTTAAGACCCTCCACCAGCAAAAAGATCACAACTCGCTGAAGGCTCAGATGATGGTTAGCGTTTTTTAGCCATAAAGTTTTTTTTTTTTTTGTGAGGAAGACTGGCCCTGAGCTAATATCTGTGCCTATCTTCCTCCACTTTGTATGTAGGACACCGCCACAGCAGGGCTTGACAAGCGGTGTGTAGGTCCACACCCGGGATCTAAACCTTCGAACCCCAGGCCACCAAAGCGGAACGAGCAAACTTAACCACTATGCCACTGGGACAGCCCCGAATAAAGTATTTTTTAATTAAGGTATGTACATTGGTTTTTTAGACATAATGCTATTGGCACACTTAATAGACTACAGTGTAAACATAACTTATATGCACTGGGAAACCAAAAAATTCATGAGACTCACTTTATTGTGGTGGTCTGGAACTGAACACGCAATATATCTCCAAGGTGTGCCTGTACAGCTATGTACAATTTTAGGAGGGAATATACTGAACGGCAGGCAGAATTAAGGCAGAGTGTAGAAAGATTCATTTTATGAGTTTCACATAATCCAGATGTACCAATCCACTTGTTCAAGAAGCCTATATAAAATCTAAGTCCATCCATGATGGACACGCTTGGACCTTAGGAAACTCAGAATGGCTGATTTCCTCAAAGAATGCTGGGCACTTATACATATAATCCATTACATAGAAAAGCAATCTATTTATACTACTTTCCTAGGTGTTCTAGAACAGTTAGTTTAGAACTTGTCCACCGAAAAGTAGTGTTTACCTCAAGGGTCTCTCTGAGACGGCAGACAAGAGCACAACCACAGGGGTCTTCTTCAATAATTAAAAGTCTATTTATACATAAAGTGTTGTTTACAAAATAAAGCAGTCTGTTACTAGGATAAGGGGGAAATGACGTGATAGTCACTGCTCTAGAAAGGACAAAGAATAAACAAAATATGACACAAGTCCAAAGAGAAGTATTCATACTGAGAGAGTTCTGATCACTGAGTCATAACTGAAGCCTTTGTGAAAAGGAGAGCAACTTAAAAAAATTGCAGGGCAACAATCAGAACCCCAATTATGCTTAATTAGAATATTTAATCCCATAAGGATGAAAAGAGGAATACAGAAATAATGAGTGAAAACAGAACTCTTTTGGCTGCTGTCAAGTAGAAAACCAACTCACTTTCTTGGACAGAGCTGTGTACTGTATCCATGGATACAGAAGAAAATAACTTTAAAGCTTAAAATGGTTAAGAAGGTAGCAGTACTGCAGGAACACGTATACAGACACACACACTAACTAGGAAACTAAATGTTGTTAGACTTAGGAATTAAAAATCCCCATAAGCAAACAGTGCAAAAGTTCATAAAGTCAAATGTAAGCGTATCCTCATGTGAATAAATGCAAACGATAATCTTTATCATTAGCAGCATGTAAAGAACAAAGGTGGATCCATGCAGAAATAGAAGTATAATGATGTACACCTGAAATTTATACAATGTTATAAACCAATGTTACTGTAATAAACAAAAAATTAAAAAATAAAAAAGGTGATGAAAAAACAAAACAAAACAAAGAATAAAGGTGGAAAACTACTGAAGACATTAATTAAAAAGGATATAGCCTTCATGACAAAACCACTTCTAACCATTATTCCAAATTTAACACTCAAAGAAGTAAGAATCCAACGAGCTCAATGAACTTAGTTTACTTAAATGCCATAAGACATTTCGGATTTCCTTCACTTCACCTTGGGAAAAGGAGTAACAAAATAAATGTAGAGTACCTCTCGGTCAGATTGGCACTGGTGTTGTGGAAGGGCCGTGAATCTAGGAAACAAAAATGGCAGAGAAAAAGTTAGAACAAAGGGATTTTACCTGATGATAGAAAAAGTATTTAAAATTTTTCTGATGACACAGATAAAGCAGAAATAGCAAGTGAAAGCCAGTGGCGGGTGCCTTCTTCTCCTAAGGGTTTGGAAGAAGGAAAAATTAAACATGAAACCCTCAAATTAAAACTGGAAATAGGCAGCAATAGGGAGTGAATTTTCTATGAAAAAAAATTTAATCCAGGATTCAAGTTAACTGAACAAACCCCAAATCAACTTTTCTAAGTTCAAACACACATGAAACATGTTTAATTCCTGTTCTTATCAATGTTCAGTTTCCATAGGCCATCTTTCTGAGATATGTCACAGGAAGAATATAAAATAGGAAACTAAATGTCATACTTTGTATGCTGTTAATTTTGCTTTCATATATTTCTATACTAAAAATTTAGCTAAGGTATATCTGATATTTTCCTGAGCATTCTTGGAAATCGCTTAGTGAACGGGAAAGAGCATCAGAGCTGGTTTATAAGGTCTTGGTCCTGTCACTAATTTGGGGTGAAATCTCTGGATTTCACTTCCTCATCTGTGAAATGAGGAAGATAAAACAGACGCTAGGTCCTTTCCAGGTTGATACCAACAAAATGACTTGGGCAGATGCATTCTTCCTCCTTCCATAACTGTGAAACCATAAACTGAAGCGGGTCATTAAAACTAAGGCTAAGTCAGATAGCGGGGCAATAAGCTGAACAAATAGCGGGAACACTACCATCATTTTATCTACCACTTGCAAAAGTCTGAGCTACTTTCGAGGAAGGCCTCAGTCACACAGTGACAGATGGTTCCCAACTTTCAGGAGATCAGGTATAGAAATACTTTCTGTGCATGGTTTCAGGCAAAGGAGGTTGCTCAGTATAACTATTATTCTAATGTGGACAAAACACACTCATTCTCCTTGAGATTGGTTTCAAGGATCTCTGAGACCACTGTGAATAAAACTTTAATTTGACAGAGATTTGAAGATGTTCCACTACCAGATTACCATCATTTGAAGCTCTTAAACTCCCAAACTGTTCTACATTCTGAATAGAAATGTAAAATTGTAGTTATTACTAAGTAATCTAAAGAGTTAACAGGTGGAATTAATGCACAAGAAATTTAAAGACGAACTCTAAGTCTTCAAGATTGCTTTCTACAGTTTTCCATTTTACTTATTTGGGGTTCTTCTTCTATTTCACTTACAAAGCATGGTAACAACAGCCAGCTGAGAGAGAAAGATGAGCAGAGTAAGAATAAGATCTGGGATCTGTCCCTCAGTTCTGCATGATCTAGGTGTAAAATCATCAGCATTTTACCCTCAGGATGCCTTAACTTACTTAAAAAACGAAGAGTGTGGTTTAGATCAGTGACTTTAAAACTTTTTCCACCCAAGGAGCCTTGAATGACATAGGCATTAAGTTCTCTCAGGCTGCCAGGATTCTGTTATACACTTAAGCAATTACCTAATAAATTACCACCCTAGTAATATGAACACAATGAAAATAAAACCCATAACGAAGAAAAATACCAACCAGCACATAGCCTGGCCAAGAATAAGCTCCCAGTAGGTTTCTGTTGAATAAATTAAAAACTGAACAAGTACTGGGAGAATCTCTGACTCCCATAAGGATTTCCAAGTTTTTCACTGCTGAAAAAATTTTAATTCATTTACTGTGACCTCTCAGATGTAGTTCCGAAAACAGTGATTAAGCCACCAATGCCTCTGAAATTCCTAAAGTGTCATCAAGTTTTCAAAGCATCTAAGAGTATGAAATAACCAATGTTACTTCCATGATATAATTACAGACAAAGGCAAAGAAATCTCTCATTGAAGTTAGCCTGTGAAGTGTTATCACAGGTAAGTAGCATATTTCAACTAGACTTTTTTTTAAAGGCATAAAACAACCTGCAGACCTAATATACTACATTCCAGCGTTAGAACTACCGGATGGACACAATATTTTTCAAAGTAACACTAGTCTCATGAAATATTATACACACTACTGAACATATCGTACTTTCATGATTAATAAGTTTGAGAAACACAGCATATTGAACACTGCCTTGGGAATTCACAATGCACACATTAGCATATGAAACCTGCTCAACCCAGAGTTTCCTAAATTTGTTTGGCCATGAACCAACTCCTTCTTTTTCTTCCTTTCCCCCAGCCCCTCAACATAATTCTCACTGGTATCTTTGAATTTAAGGAACACATTTTGAGGAATGCTGGACACTTGATTCAAAAGTTGTCAAGCTTTTATACTTTTATGATTCCATCATGTCGGATTAACTGAGTAACCAGTGCCGTTATAATTTTAGATTAGTGGTAGAAGAAATACTACTTTACTTCTGTTTTGTTTGCTATGCTGACCTATTCCCCAGCATATTACAAATACTTTGATATGAAACAGCCTTGAGAATTTCTGAACACTCAAAGTTGAAAGTGGATTTTCACAACTTCCCTCCTATTTACAACTGGTGTAAAGTGAGTATCGTATTGTGTGGCTATTTACCAAACATCTTTTAATTTTGAAAAAAGCACTGAACATATAAGACCTCCACCTACAGGAAATTAACTGAACTTTGTGCTATTGTGCCTTACACTTTCCTTTAAGAACAATGCAAAAATGTTACCCTGAGCTTAATACTGCTTAAATATTAAATTTTAATATTTAAACATTAAATAATCAAATACTTAAATATTGCTGAAACTTAGGGTCAGCAGGTGGTAGGGTATTACAGTGTTCAATCATATGGATATTGTAATTCAGACTCAGTTATATGAAATGAAAATAATCCATTATTTAACTTTGCATTAGAAATGGTTTTTCCATTAAAAGTAGTAATCCTGCAATATTTTAGAAATCTTACGCAATTGAGAACAGTGATTTTCATGAAGGGGAGGATTCATTTCCCTTCCAAGTTTACTAAAACTGATACCCTTTAAAATTTTTTTTTTTTTTTTTTTTGCTGAGGAAGATTCACCCTAAACTAACATCTGCTGCCAATATTCCTTTTTTTTTTTGCTTGAGGAACATTAGCCCTGAGCTAACATCTGTGCCGATCTTCCTCTATTTTGTATGCAGGTCACTGCCACAGCATGGCTGATGAGTGGTGTAGGTCTGTGCCCAGGATCCAAACCTGTGAACCCGAGCCACTGAGGTGGAGTATGCTGAACACAACCACTATGCCAAGGGGCCAGCCCCTAAAGTTTCTAAACTAGGTATTATCAACTAAAGATACAGTCATCTGAAACCTACTATGTAGAGAACGGACAGAAAAATAAAAGTTCCCAAGGAGAGAAAGTAGGAGGGAAATAAATACATAACTCTCACCCTCAATTCATGGGGTCTAATCTCAAAAGAAAGGTATTTTTAAAGAAACGATCTGGGACTGGTCCTGTGGCTTAGCGGTTAAGTGCGCACACTCTGCTGCTGGCAGCCCGGGTTCGGATCCCGGGCGCACACTGACGTACCTCTTCTCCGGCCATGCTGAGGCCGCGTCCCACATACAGCAACTAGAAGGATGTGCAGCTATGACATACAACTATCTACTGGGACTTCGGGGGAAAAAATAAATAAATAAATAAAATTAAAAAAATAAAGAAACGATCTGAAAAGGTGAGAAGTAAAAAGTTTAACATTAGCCTTTAAATACCAGAGATGGACATCTAGGTATCTGTCTCATGAGATAAAAAAGCAAAACAAGGAAAAATGAAATTTATATTATCAAATGCAAAGTTTAGTGAAATTAGTATTCATATCATAAAAGGTACAAGGTGGGAAGGGAATACATCCTTTATGCCTTTGAAGATATCTGTGTTCTGGGACAATACCTGTGCCCTGGAATGAGGTCACTGGATCAGTGTAGTTAGTGCACAGAAGACAAAAAGTGCTTTATCCAAGGTAATTTTCAAAGCAAAGCATGAAGACAATGATTTAGGAATGATGGCATGCAAGGCAATGAAAGTCCCCAAACAATTTCTTAGTATTGAGCCTAGAGTGATTTCAGCGCTGGTCAGACCCTGGAGAACAGCCATTGGACACCAAAGTTGCTTACTTACTATGCAACTCCTCCTCCTCATCACTGGAATAAGAAGAGCCAAGAGAAAAGACAGTTTTAGACTTAAGGAGGAGCGGAGAGATACTGACGGAGAAGGAGATCCGTCTTGCTGGCTGCATCTGCTGCTGGGCTGAGAAGTGGTTAACAGAAGACATTAGAGCATGCACAGATTATACCAGGACAAAGTAAAAGGCACCTCAAACCCATGTTGAAACAAAACAATGTCACTGGCCTATATGTTTCCAGGGAAGGCTGCCTAGGTGAACAATGTAATTTATTCACACTTTCAACCTTTATTCCTAAATATGTGGAGCTCTAATGCAGCTTAAAAAAGTTCATCCAACAAATACATACTTGTTAGATTATGAAAACAAGAAGTAAATTATTTTTAATCGTCATATTTTTTTTGTGAGGAAGATTAGCCCTGAGCTAACATCTGTGCCCATCTTCCTCTATTTTTTTTTTTTATATGGGATGCCGCCACAGCATGGCTTGACAAGTGGTGCATCGGTGCATGCCCGGGATCCAAACCTGCGAACCCCGGGCCGCCAAAGCAGCACATGCGCACTTAACCGCTGCACCACGGGGCCGGCCCCTTTAATCGTCATAATTTATAGCTGGAGTTTTTTTCCTTCAAAGTGAAAACACTTGGAGCAGTGGTGTTCCTCAGGATTCTGTATTTGACTCTCTTCTCCGTCACCCTGAATCTCCTCACTCACTCTCACCTCTTAAAGCATAATCTGCTTATGATATACTGGTGACTCACAACTTTCTATCTTCAAGCCAGATCTCTCCTTTGAGCTCAAGATTCATTCATCTCACTGCTCACCTGTGGGTGAATAGCTCACCGGCAGCTCAACTGAACAAGTACATAAGTGAACTTCTCTTTTCCTCCAGACCTGCTCCTCCTCCTATATTCCTTTGTTTGGTGAGTGGTACCTAACATCTAACTAATTATTCAAAACAGAAACCTGGGCACCATTCTTGAGTCCTTATATACACCTCAGCCTGCCCTTTTGATTTTGTCTTCTCGGATTCTCTGAACATCAACTTCTCCCCTAATACCACTGCTCTATGCTCTGGTTCAGGCCACCAAATGCTCTCATGTGAATCCTCATTTGAATCCTGCAATAGCCTTCTACTCATCTACCAGCCTCTCCTCCCTAACACTTTCTTCAATGTGGTCTCTCTGAAGTGTATGAATCAATTAATCAATTAAATTTTTCAACGTGGTCTCTCGGAAGTGTATGAATCAATTAATCAATTAAATTAACTTAAATCACTCCACTGCCCTCAGACAAGCAGCCAAAATTCCTCAGTCTTGCTTTCCACATACTAATTCACCTAGTGAATTCCTAGTTTCCTTTTGGTCTCAGCTTTGATATTACTTCCCCCTTGTAAGCCTTCTCTGACCCCTCAAGTCTGATGCTCCTATAACACCCAATGTTTCTTTCAGTTGCTGCATTTATCATTTTCTATTACAGTCACCTGTTCTCTTGTCCGTCGGCCTACGTGTGGTCAGAAAAGTTCATCCCTCTCCTACCGCTGTCTACCCTGCTGCCTAGCAAAGAGTAAATACTCAAATATTTATTGAATAAATAAATTAATAAATGAATTTCCCTTTGTCAGGCTTCCTGAAAGCTCAATGTCCTAAATTAAATGAAAGAAAAAGCCCTGTACCTGCCCAATGTGAAAGCCACTCCATACCCCAGATAAATGCTAAGTGATGTCAACACTGTCCAGCCACTGCAGCCACTGCAGGTAACAGATCAAACAACTATTGGCACAAATAGATGTACCTTGGCGTCTTAGGCAGTGACAGTCCAGTACAAAAGTAAGACACCATTTTAATGTGTGTTCTAAAGTATTTGCAAATGTGAAGCAAATTTAGGAAATAAAATGAGCTAGCTCTCTTATTACATGAATAACAGAATAAGAATATTCTCTTCTTTTGCCATAAGATCATGGATTGTAAGGAAAAAGCTATTTATATGAATATTTAAAGAGTACCCTCAACATATATGGAAATCTCCAACATATATGGAAAGAATATGTTCTGTTAACACAGAGACTCAATTTTATAAACTACTCAAAGTATACACACACACACACACACACACACACACACACACACACAGTCATGCGCTGCTTAACAGGGATACGTTCTGAGAACTGTTCTGACAGATGCATCATTAGATGATTTCGTCGTTGTGCAAACACCATACAGTGTACTTACACAAACCTAGGTGGTAGAGCCTACTACACAACTACTACACAACTAGCTATGTGGTACTAATCTTATGGAACCGTCATCATAAATGTGGTCTGTCACTGACTGAAACGTTATCACGTTTCACATTATGCACATGACTGTGTATGTGTGTATATGTATATATTTAATGAATATGCACATATTTCAGGCTTGCAATTTAATCAAAAGACCAATATAAAAAGTCTATTTGCCTGATTAACTTTTTGTTGTGACATATTTATCAATGTTATCTTCTCCAAATAGAACCACTCTCAGAAAATACATGTATTCCAATAAATTCTCAGCCCACTGTACACAGACAGAGAGAGAAAATAAGCATAGAAAGTAGAGATAAAATATCCTCATTAGCATTGATGCCTAACTTTCCAGAGGCCCACCCTGATCTTCGGTCACTTTGGATCATTTATCTTTTTGGATCTGGTATGTTTTACATACGTAAATGCCAGAGTCCAGCTCTTAAGACTGACTTAGCTTTCACAGTCTAATGCAAGCTATCGAGTTCCAAGCTAGTGTTCCCATCAAAGCATGCATAAGGAACCTGGCCAATTCACACACCATGAGTGAAGGTGTGAGAATGATCCCAAGGACAAGTGCCATTTGTAGACACCATTCTTTGTGACAATAAACCATGCAAAATGAAGGGGAAAATGAAATCTTGTGAAGAAGCTCATGAGGTTAAAACATCTAATGGGTACAACTCTCCTTTTAACATTACTGCCAGTAATGCGCTTAGAGGTCTTCCGGGGATACAATCAATCAAGCAGTTTCTCTACTGTTTGTAAGCCTCTTCTGGGTGCAAACAATGAAAAGTTAAACAATACAGTCTTAGAAAGGGATCGCCTGTAATAACTGAATTATTCTATCTAGGCAAAAATGAAGTTTATTCTTAAGTTCCGTCAGGAAACCATCTGAGTTTTCTGGCAAGCTGGGAGTCTCCACTCAGTCCTCTCTGATGCAAGAAGGAGAAACGCTGCAAACACATTTCCTGGAGCAGTTCCTCTGAGAGCAGTCCTCCCCAGCATTTTCCCACATGATAAAGGCAGCGTCAGTGCTATTCTGATTCCCTAAAAAATGAGCTGGCAAGATGCATTCATCATGTTTCCTCCATCAAGACAGCAAATTGAAGGGCTGAGATAGGACTGCTTTGCCGCCCATTGTGGTTCCTAAATAAGCTATCGTCTGTCTACTTTCCACCCTAGAAAACGATACAGAAATATTTTAGTCACCACCTTTACTAAGTATTTTTCTCTACTTCAATGGGTTTTTGAAACAGATCCTGGCTTAGAAATAATGCCACAAGTTTGTCTGGTTTTCTAATCTAGCAAATGACCTAAGAAGACATTCCAGACAACAGCTCAGTGGACATACATTTTCAGAAATGCTCAAATGGTAACAGCTGTGAAAGACTGGCAGATGCAGCTAATTTCTTTAAAGGAAGGAGACAGAATACAGGTAAAAGCTGGAAAGTAGCGAGAGAAGGATGATTTTAGGAAGTATTTTGCTCCTAGACAAGCATGCTCATAAGACACAGCCACTTAAGACAATGAGGGATATTGTTCCCGTTTCTTTAGCATTGCTTAAACTGCTCAGAGAAAAACGGACCCTGGGCTCTGGGAACTAACTCACTCCATAATGATAACAAATGCTTATTATAAGCCAGGAAATATGCTAAGGATTTTAATAAATTCACGTTTAAACCTTATCACATTATTATCCCCGTTTACTAGTTCAAGTAACTGAGGAAAAGTTTCAGGACCTAGCCCAAGGTCACACAGCCACCATGTGTGCTTACAAGAAAGCATCAGTTAGAATATCTTATGTGTACCAGACATGTTAGGCTTAAAATCACTGTGCAGATTTTAATTATGATACTTTCAGCTAGGAAGACCATGACCAAAGATGAATCATGCAGAGTATTTAAGCAATTTGGAATTGAAGATTTGAGTCTGTGGCAAATCAAGAACTATCCAGTTATCCTGATGCTTAAAGGCATAGCACATGGAACAGACTTCTTTCAGTCTTCTGCTCAACAGCCAGAATTTTAACATCTGCAAAAAGATTTATCATGTTTCTAGAGCAGAATAAAACATACAGTTGGGAAAATTCATTTAATTGTACAGGGGAGGGACGAAGGAGAATAGCGTCCTTAGACTTGATTAGTCCTCTAATTACAGTATCTGCTAACTTAGGGAGGTAAGTGGGGCAAGTTAACTGATTTGAGACCTCTCATTCAAACCAGCATGAAACGTACACTACAAATTAGAATGAGGGTATCCTACTTTGTTGAAAGTTTTAAACTGTTGCTTAAAGCTCTCCTCTTGACAGCGGTCTATTACTGATTTAAGTCCCCCTCAGTGAGCTGAGCAGAAAATCTCCCAGCAACAGGAAGAAGAGCTCTCTGTGCCAGAACTCTTGGGCTCTAGGACAGCGCTTTCTGGGAGTTGGTCACATTACTTACAGTGTTTGGCTAGCAACCGAAAACACAGTCAAAAACCATCTTGCTCTCTGGAGGAAAAATAATGACGTGTTTCATGCACGAGGAAACTATAGGAAAAAGCTCTGTCTGTAGGACACTCTGTTGGTAGCGTGCATCTGTTGCTACAGGAGTAGAACCTCCACCACAACATCACTAGTCACGGAGGGAGGCACATGGGGCAAACATCCCACTGAGGAGCGCTTTCCTGTCTTTGAGCTCTAGCAGTCCAGGCTCATCAAATCCACTATAAACTGTTTTATTATAATAATTTTCATTCTATAGCAACAAAACCTCTAACCCAAAGCCAAATCAAAACAAAACCAAAACAGGAAAAGCTATTTCTGCCATGGTTCTGTGAGGTTATATCTGTATCTTTGCAAATAAGTCATCATCAGGCACCTTTAGTCAAACAGGCCAGATTTGTATTTGAAGTATTAATCATACGAAAATGAAGATAAAGTTAATAGAATCATCCATTATGTCGTAATTTCACTGTGGAAATCAAAAAGATTAGGCCGCCAGTAAGTCATGAATTGAGACAGAACATCTCATTAATGCAGGGCAGCTACTTCTGTCCCCAACTCTTTTAAACTAAGTTATATCAGGGGATGCTGAAGAGACACCAGAAACACCAGAGATTTTATTTATTCCCTTTGCTTCAGCCTCCTCAGTACACAGTCTTTCAGCAAAGAACATAACATATCACTCCCCCTTTAATGAGAATTTAAATCTTTATATCAAGATCTCACACTGCAACTACTCATAAAAAAAATCAATGTTTTAAAAATAAAACAGAAAAAGTGGGGTTTCTCAAAGAACAAGCTGCCTTTCCATGGCAAACCTTTGGATCCAATTCAAATATGTTCATGAGCATCTTTTATTTGCAAATGCCCTGTGCTTATGGATGCCAAATATCTCTACAAAACTTTCATAGCCAGTGGATCCTGAATCTGCATACAGTTCCTCTGATTACTTTCAGATGTAATCCTCTTAGCATTTGCTTCACTAACAATGTCTTTCTCCTTCATGAGCTGAAGATTTTTGAAGAGCTCAGTAAATTAATATTGGATAAAATTTGGATAACTGTACTGTGGTAATATTAGGGAATATCTTTGAGACATAAGAGCATTATGTCTGTACCTTTCTCTCAAGTGTTTCAGAAAAAACTTTGAGGGAAGTGAAAAAGAGAGGGAGAGAGACGGACAAAACAAGTATTATGATACTGTCTGGGGACTCCAGGTGAAGAATAGACGGTAATTCTTTGTACTATTTTAAAAGTCTGAAATTACTTCAAAATAAAAAGTGTGTCAGGTTTGGGCCCCAGAATATAATGAATTTAACGTATTAAGGAGATTTTTGGGTAGTAAAAGGAGGAAGATGCCACGGCTGAACTCTATGCTCTTTTCTGGTTAAGTGCTTAGCCATTCATCAGAGGAAGAGGCAGGCAAATTTTGGAAGGTAATGTTATAGGGTCTTAAAGAGAGAAAATGATAGGAAAAGTATTTAAAATATAATCATTTAATTAAAGAAAGTATTATACTCACTGTCCAATACAGAATGGCTGATCGTCATCAATGAGATGGATTTTGTCAATGGAGAAGAAATGGCTGATGTACAGTAATTAAATCCCTGTTGTTTAGATCTGTGACATGTCTGTGAAGTAAAAAAAGGTGAAGAACAGCTTCTAAGTATACGCTCTCATATCTTTAGATAAGCACAAACTTTGCATTCTGACCCAACCTAGGAAAATAAGGCAGTACATGAGGACGTAACAGCACAGGCTTTGCAGTCAGACTTGGATTCAAGCCTGCCTCTGCCACCTGATAGCTGCTCCACTTCTGAGAAGTTACTTAGCTTTTCTGAGCCTTAGTTGTCTTATATGTAAAATGGGGATAATTAGAGTATTCATCCTTTACAGTGGTTTTGTATCTTTCACAATATCTAATAATGTTTCAAACTTAGTAAGTGCTTAATAAACATCTGCTAAATGCATAATCAGATAAAAATAATTTCACTGGAAATATCAAACTACATATAGTTCTTGTTCTTTGAAAATCTAAATATCCCTTATAGATATAGAGTAGGATACCAGTAATATTATTCTGATTTTAAAGAGCTGGAAACAGAGATGCAAGTAAAAAGTGTCTCAAGATCATAAGCAAAGCAGCCGCGCATCTGCAAACAAGCCTAAAACTCTTTCATTTCCTCTTCTAAGATTAGTCTGCTTTTACATGACCATGAGGGTGGCTGAAATTTGATAATTTAAGTCCCTCAGTAAATTCACAGCAGCTTCAAGGCTATGCAATCCAACCAACTGCAGAAGTTCCTGCAATAATACCCCTGAAAGAGAGTCAGCCAGTATTTACCAGCATACTTCCGGTGACCAGGGGCTCCCTCCCCCCGCCTCCCCTTTTTCTGGTTGTTGTTGAGGAGGATTGGCCCTGAGCTAACATCCGTTGCCAATCTTCCTCTTTTTGCTGAGGACGAGTGGCTCTGAGCTAACATCTGTGCCCTTCTTCCTCTATTTTGTATGTGAGATGCCACCACAGCATGGCTTGATGAGTGGTGCACTGGTCCACACCTGGGATTTGAACCTGCGAACCCCGGGCCACCAAAGTGGAGCTTGTGAACTTAACCACTATGCCACCAGGCTGGGCCCCTTCTCTTTTGTTTTGAGAGAGCTCATACTAATTAACTAACTTTAATGATCATAAATCCCTTCCCTTCATAGTAGACTGAAATCTGCTTCCTTCTGACTTGCACATGTTGAAAGGGAAGCAATGAAAATCCATTACTAGCATGAACTTGACTCAATCACCCCGAAGAGTTCTGATTATTTAGAGCTTGCTCCATGCGTAACCATGGAGTCCGAGGCAAACGGTTGCTATGTTTCAAATACAACCATGAGGTCTGAAAAACGGCCTCAGTGAAAGGCAGAGACCTTAAACAGGAAGTTGGCTGCAGGCGACTTGTCCAGATCAGAGACACAAGCAGCTCAAACACCCACTCTGAGGTTGCACACAAGACAAAAAGCTATAGGTGACCAGAGAGTTCCAGGAAGGCTAAAGCACAGCAAGCCCCTAAAATGTCGACAACTGTATTGAGAAAGACTAACTCAGAAAGGCCATTTTAGAAAGACATCAGTGGTAATTAACATCACTTACTAAAAGGGTTCGTCTCTCAAATTCCTGGAAATGTCAGTTTCAGAAAGTTCCAGAAAATGTCAATTTTCAGAAAGAAATATTCAGAAACAATATTAAGAAAACTAAAATGTTTCCATTTTCTCATTAAAACTCATCCACTTCAAAGACATGGAAAGAAGCAGCGAGCCTAACAGCCAGGAATTCTGAGTGTAATACTGTTCAGCTAATAGTGAGTTACAAGGCCAGGCCTTAGGCAAGTGACTTAAATGGGCCTGCAGTTCTCACACACAAGGGCTTAAGTGGAACCCAAAGGGACAGATAGTCATGAGCCACATAAAGACATTTTGGTCAACCATGGATTGCATATACGACGGTGGTCCTATGAGATAGTACCATAGAGCCTCGGCATAGTAGGCTATACCATCTAGGTTTGTGTTAACTCCATGATGTTCGCCAATGACTGTATTGGCTCTGAGTCTATGATTCTGTTCACAAATCCAAAATTTTTAGTATTTTAGCTGGGTCCTGCAAATGACTTCCAAAGGATTCTATACACAGGAAATGCAATTTATTTTTCAGACTTTCCACTTATCAAAGATGTTCTCAGCAGTCACCAAACAATTGTTTCTATTTTTTTCCTCCCTTTTTCTGTTACCATTAGACTGAATAAATGTAAATCATTTGCTTCAATAAATATATTTTCCATATTCTTATTATTTTTTCCAACTTTTTCTCAAGTATCAGGCCAAGAAGACACGGGTGTGGTGAGGAGAAAAAGGTGGCAAAACTCCTTTAGGCCTTGAATCTGATTTTCATTAGGCCCAATTCTCTTAGGCTTCACATAAGCATAAGTGATACATTCGTTAATAAAGTAATCCACCAGTGCCAAATTTATATTTGGTCATATCATTGCTATGTAGTAGGATGTAAAAAAAATTAAATTTCTACACAAAACCTCAGTCATCTATTCAAAGAATAGTTTGTTTAACATTTTTGTTTGTTGTTTAATTAGAAGTGTTTCATTATATTTTTACCTAAAACTCCAGTCACCTGTCCAGACAGGTATTTTAACTTTTTTGTTCGTTTAACTAGAAATGTTTCATTTGGATGTGAATCCTGGAATCCTCTCAGAAATTAATCCAAAGTCTCCTTGGCCCAAGAGGGGCAAAAAGGACGGGGGGCAGAGTAGGATGCTATAAAAGCATATAATTCAAATTCTCAACTCAAAAACTCCCTGAGGGAGGGTCAAAAGTGGTAAGTGATAATGAAGGGCCTGAGAAGATGTGAACCAAGAAAAAGTCACTTGATTAGGTTGACAAGGAAGTCCATGACCTTCACGACAGGAGCGTCAGGAGAGTGACAGTGGTGGACATTCAGAGATCACCAGGTGGTGAGAAAGAGAAGGCAGGGATGCAGATGCTCTCTCAAGAATTCTGACAGTGACAGGAAGCAGAGAGAATAAACAGTTATTTCCTAGACAATGTGATAAGGCAAAGAATAAGAATTTTTTTTCCAGGAAGGAGAAATTTGGGATGTTTTTGAGAATAGGGAAATTTTATAATGGTATATATTACACTTCAAGACTCAGTTTACTATTGGGGTGGTAAAAGAAGTCCTCAAATAAGAAAGAAAACCTCAATTTAATATCCTGGGGGCCGGCCCGGTGGCGTAAGCGGTTAAGTGTGCGCGCTCCACTGCGGCGGCCCGGGGTTCGCCGGTTCGGATCCTGGGCACACACCAACGCACCGCTTGTCAGGCTATGCTGTGGCGGCGTCCCATATAAAGTGGAGGAAGATGGGCACGGATGTTAGCCCAGGGCCAGTCTTCCTCAGCAAAAAAAAAAAAAAAAAAAAAAAGAGGAGGATTGGCAGATGTTAGCACAGGACTGATCTCCTCACACACACACAAAAAATAATAATAATAATAATATCCTGGATACTTTCCTAATTTAAAAAAGTTGCTTTGATGGAATATTTAAATCTACGCAGATTAACGGTATTCTTTAGTATTAAGTGCTAAAAACTTGCTTTGTGCTAGATTGAGTGTATTACATAATGGGTACGTAATTATAGCTACTAGCCTTATATCAACATAAGTCTTGCCTTCTTTGTTCCTAATATGAGGAACAAAGGACATATTTAGGACAAAATGAGGACTATTTAGGGAAATCAAATTAATTTTTTCCAAATTAGCAACATACACCCATTTCATCCTTACCTGTTGATCAAACCTCCTGTGTTCTCTCTGGCCTGATTCCAGATCTTCTTCTGAAAGGGACATCAAAGAGTCACCCCGTTCCTCACCATTCAAAGGGTGTCTGAGCTCTTTGGTGTTTGCAGGGCTTACTTCTAGAGATGAGGATGGCTTGTTTCCAACACCAGCTCCTCCTGCCAAGCCTTCTAGACTGAAACTGAACACAGAACACATGAGTTAATTTGTTCTATTTCTGAGTCTCAGAAAGGAAGGAGGATACAAAAATCCCTTTAGTTGCCTAGCAGAACTGTCTACAAGGGCACGGCACAAATGAGTGCCACTACAGCTCTTGGTATGCTGAGAAAGAATTCTGCACTTAGATTTTCTTACCTCATTACATCTATTCACATGTTGAACCATCTAAGGTCATTTTCGCAGATTTTTTTCAATATACCATGTAGACAGACCATATTTATCTTACTGATCTTTTATTTATGTGTGTTTTTCCTTGATCCAATGCGATTAATCTTTGCCAGAATATAACTTTGCTAATACCAAAGAATTAATGGGCACAGAGAAAATATGAGCATAAGTAACTTTCAGAAGGCAAACAGAGAAACTCAGACTTGCCCCTTGTGTCCACTAAGTGGACCTTCATAACTTCACAGGTATGCGTCCACCCCAGAAAACCCAAGTGTTACCTATGAGCATCATCATCTGTGCACACCTGGCTGGACAACAATTAGTTGACAGGTTTCCTGAGAATTGTTAGTTGCAGACAGGCACACATAACACCTTAAAGAACAAAGGCTGAAAAGCTACTAAGTCTAGAGTTTTAATTTTTTTGTCTTGATATTGACAAAGGAAAAAGAAAAGGCAATTTAGGGTTTAGTATCTAAAACGGGATCCCTGGAATAAAGATTTTGTGGTTTGCAGAGTGAAAAGCATTTTCTGTATGCAGTAGGCTGCAGAGAGAGGTTAGCAATCGATCCTCCTTGGGGTCGCTAGCCAGAATAATTCACATCTGTCACAACTGCAGTGGAAACTTCTTTAAAGTAAGCAAGCTCTCAAACTGTGGCTGTGGCTGACCATGTCCTCAGTTATAAGCAGCTGAAATTGTATTTGAATGTATACTGAAGCTATTTAGTTATCTCTGCTCAAAATGTACAGTTAATTGCTACAAATAATTCTTATATGCCAGTCCAGAAGAGCTTGCATTTGCTTTTTTTGTTTCACAAATTACTTATCAACTGAAATAATATGCCTCTATTTTCTCTAGTGGGTAAATTAAACAATGGATTTTGTTTTTCTTATTTCAATATGACAACAGAAATCATGACTAACTATAAGTGAATGTCTTTGTAAAACTCATGTACCAGGTATGAGAAGACAGGCTACGTGAAGAAGAAATTCAGTTTTCTATTGTGAATTATTTGTAAAGCCTGAGAAAACCAGATCTATGCTTACCACAAAACTTAATCCTGAACATGTCTTAGTAATTAGATCTGGCTGCTTAGTTGAGAGAAGACTATGAAACGATGAAGAGTCTGATTTGGAATCTAAAGAGATTGGTGGATTTGGAAGCATAACAGAAGTAAGTGCATCTTATTAGCTCCTTGCTTCTGTCATTGTTTTCCCCAGGATGTGGGAATTCCTAGGATCTAGGAATTAGGACAGACCAAAACAGAGAGATAAGTCGTCTATCACACCATGGAGACAAGTCTGTGCAGAAAACATCAAATCTATAGCCACTTGAGACAAACACGATGCATCAAGGTACACCGTCCGACTCTTAGGCTGTACCCCTTCAAGTAGATTAGTGATGCCCATAGCAGAGGCAGCTGAATACTGTGCTCACAGACAAAGCAGGCTGCCATATGCATTCCAGCCACACAGAAGCCAGCTCCAAGCGAAAAGCCCAGGTGCCATATTTTATGGTTCCCCATTTGGCGGCTGGACATCTAACAATACCATACCTTCTGTAATTAAAGTCAGCACTCAGGGCAGCAGAGTATTGCACACCAGAGGGACACCAGCTCATACTGGGGTTGACATCAAAGGCAGAAACAGAAATGGAGGGAGAAAAGAGGAAACAAGGATGGGGTTATTGGGTTTAAAAAGAATGGGCATAGTTAGAGACAGATGGATTTATCTGATCATCAAAAAATTAGGAATGTAACATTGATTTAGAATTTAGAAAAAGTCTAGAACAAAAACCATGGAAACTTAAAATTGTTCTTTTGATGTCCATTTAGGTAACGGGTTGGAAATGACTAGGTGAGCTCTTTAGAGGGTAACAAGTTCAATCTGAAACCCAACTTTGAACAAAGAGCCCACCCTTCCTGTGGCTTCCTCTTCAGGCGCTCTCAAAGAGGTGTTTCAACCTCCACTATGGGGACAATCTCTCTATACATCCCACCACTCCCACGTCTCCCTTACCATAGCATCTATAATCCTTAACTAAAAGGAACAGAGACAAACTGCACTGGGGTAGGCTTACTGAGTCATGAGTTTTTTTCATGAGTGTTTCCAGTAAGGATCCATCTAAGCCAAACAATTCATAAATCTTTCATAAAAACAATACCTAATCAACACTCAAATCCATCTTCAAACCCTCACTAGGCTGTTATGCTAAAGATAAAGCATATAACAATGGTCACATTTCCTTGTAGTTTAATGATAATGAAGGGATTTATTTTCAAAAAAAAAAAAAAAAAAGGAATTCTATGGTACTGAGTTAGCAATGCGTCTTTTTAATTTTAAGTTTGTATCCATTTTCCCCATAAGATTAAAAAAAAAAATCCATTTGATTATCTACTTCCTTGATTATCTCAGCACTGATATTTATTTTCAAGCAGCAGGGACAGAAAATCTGGCGTTGGAAATGCCAAGTAAATATAACAGCTAAAAGACAACCATTTCAAAATATCAGGTATTTTGTAAAGGGAATTGCATCAACGGGTCACGATTTCTGATTAACAAAAGCCATCATTTAAAAAACACACTGCTACTATTTGGAACTTAAAGTTCTAAGCGACATGCTTTTGTTTTCAGAAGGGAGACACAAACAGAGCTCCTGGACAACAGTAAAACCACTCAGCTCCCTCCTGAATCGTGCAAATGGGAAGACCTGCAGACACCAAAAATGCCTATCTTGATCTCATCTAATAACTGTGTTTTGCTGACAAGTGGGGGTTTTTGACAGAGGAAAGGAAACAAGGAAAATGGTGAGAGAATAAATATAACAGCTACCCCTAAGGCTCTTCTAAAAGTAAATCTTTAAAATAAGACTTAAAAATAATTTAAATAGTAAAACATTTTAAAATCACATTAAATTAATAGTACAAAGCTCACAAGTGCAAAAGCAGAAAGTAGAAAAACATAGCCGAGACACGTCTCTAGTCTGCTAAGCGAGATCAGACTGACTTATAACTTACTCGTGTGAGTAGAAGCCAGCCTTAATGATAGTTTACAAACACACCGAAACTCAGAAGTCCATTCTTTGAAATTATTAACTTAATTTTAAATCTCCAAACTGTTAATAAAAAGGCATATTATACCTAAATATCCAACTTATTAAAAACAGAATGCGGTAAATCAATAACTGAATATACACTACCAAATTATCATTCATAGAAATAATCTCCTTCTACAGCTGTAAACATCCCTTTACTCTCAGAAAATGATAATGACATGAGAGACTGGGATGACATTTAAGATGAAGAGAATGAAGAACAACAGAGAGACAGAAAGAGAGACATAGCTGTTCCAAGGATCCAGGAAGGAAGCTGCAGGTGGTCCTACAGTAGCAGAAAAACTGCCCTTCCTTGTAGCAGAAAACTCATTTTGCAATTGAGTATTTTTGACAGCATCCTAATTTCCTCAATTCCTCAATTAGTGGAGGTAATATTTAATGGTTCTTTGGTTTTATTTTCAGATTTAGGAAATTCTAGCTCTAGATTTAAAAAAAAAAAAATATCCTGCTCCCTTACCTTTGAATACTTGTTGGAATGTTTCAATTTTCCTAGCTAAGGCTGAATACAAAATTTAAAATTATACCTCATGTTCTTCCTACAGAAATATGACTACAGGTGAAATTGTAACTGGAGATGTTATGCCAGTCGTAGCTACATGCTAACTGGGACTGTGTCCAGCAACTTGCCACCTCCCAGTGTCAGCAAGTGCATGTTTTTAGTAAGTTCATATTTAGAGCTTTAATGGAGAAGAGCTTTAATGGAGAGCCAAACAAATATCTCTCTAAAGGTTTAGATACTTCTATTGAAAAAGGCACTTAACAACTTGTTCCCCTGGAGAAAAACTTAACCAGAGTCACGATTATCTGAGATTCTGAGAATATTTGTATTTAAGCTCAATTTTGTGCCTAAAACCTGGAATTAGAGGAAGCATCCACTTGAAAAAGATGAAGTGGGAAAGATCACAATTCACCCACTTCCCAAACAAACAGCTTCAGCTAACAGTTAACAATACTTCTTTACAAATGTCTCCTAACAGAAGATGCTAACAGAAATCCAACTATCATTTTTAGATTTCTAAATTTTTTCACACACAATGAAAGAAAAGATCACTAATGACTTCTGAATAATAAAACAAAACTCAGCATTTGAAAAATTTAAAGCAAATCAGCATTTTTTGACTAGAAATGACTTTTCAGCTTATAAATCACTAATTTTTAGCCTCAAAATTTTACCTGACAAAAAATAATGAATGAATTAAAAGACTGAGAGGACCCCTGAGAGCAGTGAGGCCTCCCACTTACTTTAATGAGTGACTACATCAACAACGGAAGGGAAACCACCAGGTGGTCCAGGAAGAGAGGCTTTCAACAAATTTTAAAGAATACATTGAAAATACATTAGGGCTTGTGTGCAAGCGCACACATATTTCTAGTTCTCCCCCATTTTTTTTTTTTTTGGAAAGAAAAAGTACTCCCCAAGGTCCATCAGACAGGCACAACATAGACATTTCTTTGAATTCTCCTAGAGAAAGCTGGGGAGACCCTAATACCAAAGTGATTGAAACACAAATAAGGGCAAAATGGAAAAAAATATCAAAAAAAATTTTTTTTTAAGATAAAAAGTAGAATAGGAAAATACTTCAGATTCAAGAAATTATTTCATATGGAATGGACATGAGCAATTAATAAATACCTATATTTTATCTGTCTGAAGCAAACATGACAGTATTTAAAAACAGACTTTAATCATGGATTAAGCAGAATGAGATGCTTGTTAGTATATGCTCAGAGGCAACATGGTTAGTACATCAAGTTAGCGAACTCTGTACCTTCTCCTATGAATGGGAGGTCTCCTGACAACATCCCCAAGAACTCGCATTGAACTGAAAATGAATGGTGGAAGAGGTCAGTGCCAAGGTGAAACACAATGGATACAAATGCATGAAACATACAGATATCACACTGGGAAGAGATACAATCACCAAAGAGAACAGCACAGGAAGTAAGGGAATGAAAGAATGTGGAATAAGAAAAATATCAGAACCACGAAGGCCTCACATTTTCTGTGGAGGGTTACTTTGCTCCCTCCTCGCTCTATGGAGTTAATCAGATGACAAGGAATGAGGTTTATTAAATTATAAAAGTAAAAGGATCAGGGGGAAAAAAAGGCCATTCAAAACTTTAAAAGGGTTTTCTTTTTTTTTTTTTTTTAAAGATTTTATTTATTTATCACACCCCCCCCCCGAAGCCCCAGTAGATAGTTGTATGTCATAGCTGCACATCCTTCTAGTTGCTGTATGTGGGACGCGGCCTCAGCATGGCCGGAGAGGCGGTGCCTCGGTGCGCGCCTGGGATCCGAACCCGGGCCGCCAGCAGCAGAGCGCGCGCACTTAACCGCTAAGCCACAGGGCCGGCCCTAAAAGGGTTTTCTTAAGAGTTTAAAATTCAGGTTACACTATATGAAGATAACACTATAAGAATTAGTCAAACTAATTAAAGTGATACCTAACTTTCATTCCATTATCTCCAGAGGTATTGGGACAGTGGTGCTAGGTTAATCCTTAATGCTATACTCAAATAGAAGATTCCATATTATATGGGTTGGAAATATAAATAATTTGGGTGGTAGGGTTCTAGTCTTAGTTCAGCCTTAAGATCACCATGTAATCTTGGGCAAAGCATTTAATCTGAGCTTCAATTTCCTCATCTGAGCTACATAATCCATAAAGTCACATCTAGCTCTGAAATCAAAGTCATGGCAAAGGGATCCATATTGGGTTATAAAGAAAAATAGATTATATATAAGAGAACTCTCATTTCTTGATGCTGTTATCATCTGAGACAAGTATGTCCTGTCAAGAAGCTACTCTTACATCAGGAAGAGAACTCTGGCTGTAGGGATCATTCCCCACATCCTTATTTTTTCTATTGGTGTGAATGCTTTAAAAAAAAATAAAAGTGCAGCATGAATAAGGCTGGGAAGAAAAGCTTTTAGAAACTGCTTTTTATAAAATCTAGGATTTCAAATGTTTGTAAAAACTACCCAGCAGATAAAGCAACTGCTTCTTTTTAAGATTAGCATCCTGAACTCCACTACAGAATAATATGGAATCATAGAAAGAGCACTTGACCAGGAGACCAGAAACCTGGATTCTGCTGACCTTGGGTAAGTGATATAAACTATCTGCACCAGTCCCATCTGCAAAAATGGGGATAACACCACCTGCCTCAGGAAGAAGACTGGAAAATTGCCTGAGATAATGTGATATTAAAGGAGTCTGAAATTGGAGTAGCAAACTAGGAAAGTGTAAGGTATTACACTGTGAGCTCCATGAAGGCAGGGCCTTGCTCCTGTTCACCTCTGTGTCTTCAGAACCTAGAAATGCCTGGTATGCAGTGGGTGTTCAATATATGTTGGTTAAATAAAGGAATAAATGAGTGAGTGAATGTGATCAGATTACACGTACTTACAGCTATGAAATTGGAGCCAAAATATTATGAGGACAAGGAATTAAAAAAAAAAAGCAACAATTTCCCCAGATGAGTTGTTTACATCAATTGCTTGTTTTAAAACAGCTGTCAGCCTCCTCCTCTAGCTGCTTTTCCTCATTAAGAAAGTAGCTTTGGAGTAAACGCACTCTTGTGTATACAGTAGGCATCATAGCACTTGTTCTTTAGAGCTAAAACCATCTGCTTGAATTCATCTAGGCAGCCAATGGTCAGAAGCCAAATCCAACTTATCTTCTTGAATAGTCTGCTTCCAAACTGAAGGTTTGAGACTGAGTCACACTTATGAAAGTCCCCAAAGACTGGATGACACATGGAAAAATACCAACCATTTAACAATATTTAATGATTCTTATGCTCTCTTGAGGATAAAATACTGATAATTTAGACTTTATCAAAACTTTCTGCATTAGAAACAGATGGCAATTCCTGTGAAGCACTTTGAAAAACTTAGATGTGTTGAGACTTTAAGATTTCATGTTTATAGTAGTCCCCCCTTATCTGCGGGGGAAACATTCCAAGAACCCCCAGTGGATACCTGAAACCACGCATAGTACCGAACCCTATATATACTAACCTATATATAAGTTTTTTCCTAATTTAATGGGCTAATGAGTGGGTAGCATATATAGTGTGGATACACTGGAAAAAGGGATGATTCACATCCCAGGCAGGATGGAGCAGGACACCATGCGATTTCATCACACTACTTAAAAGCAGGGCGCAATTTAAAACTTATGAATTGTTTATTTCTGAATTTTCCATTCAATATTTTCAGACTGTGGCTGACTGCAGGTAACTGAAACCACGGAAAGCAAAACTGTGGATAAGGGGGGATTACTGTATTCCTTAATTCAAAACTGATATGAAACTATTCCAATATTTTCTAATTTATGAATTTCATTAAAAAATATGGCCTGAATAAATGTCACCATTTATTAAACATCCACTATGTAACAGGTATATTTCACTTGTAATATTTATTATTACAAATACTCTGAAAGGAAGATAGTTTACAGATGAGAAAATTGAAGCTCAGAGGGGTCAAGTCACTTGCCCAAGGTTATCTACATATAAGTTAAAGAGCTGGAGTTTGAACACAGATTTTCCTGATTCCAAAGCCTATTTTCTTTCTTCTATACCATGGTGTCTCCTAAAATCTTTTACCAACAATAACACCAAATCACCAAATCAAAAGCAAGCAGACACTGAGAGACTAAACAAACAGCCTGCCACCTCACCTCCGGTGGTTCATTTCTGCATCGCTGGCTGCATTCTTCCCAGGACCCCAGCTGTGCCTCCGGAAAGGGGACAGAGAGCGCATGGAGCTCCTCAGGACAGAGCAGTTTGCGGGCACTTCGGTGATGCTGTCCATCTCCTCCTCTTCAATTTCACCTGACCCAGCAGGTTCACTCTCACTCTCTCGACCCTCAGCTCCCACCCCATGGCTGTGGAAGCCATCAAGGCATTGCTGATCTCTGGACCTGTTCAAATTTGAAACCTGGGGGAGGGATACATCACTGCCATGAGAAGAGTGTCGATCCAAGGAAGCTGTGTCATCAGTGGAAGAAGTGGATCCAGTGATATCACAAACCAACTGTTCCTCCAACTGTTCCTCCTCCGGCTGTAATGGAGAGAAAATACGTATGGTTGAAAATGTCAGGACCATGCAGACAGCCTCAGTTACTCTCAACAGAGCCAATGACTTCATAGGGGGTCAGATGGGCAAGGTCACCACTGGCTTCAAACCGAGATTTCCGTTTTAAAGCATGATTGCAGTTGGATTCAAACAGTCCCCAGTAAAGGTACAGTCTAGGTCCAGGCTCTTTCTACCCTCTTATGAGAGTTATGTACTTTACTAGACTAGAAGTACATAACTTTTCCTTTCTTACAGAGGAAAAAAAATCTAACTTAGTTCTTTCAGTCAATACCATCAACTGAAATGAAGGGAACCCATATGTCTCTGCGATTTCTGCTATATGAAAACTTTAAATTCATATCATATGAGGTTTAATTTTTCTCACAGGCCTTACCTAAAAACAAGGTAGTCTGCCTGGCTGCAGTGATGATGTGTTGAAGTTAATATTCCAAAAGTAAGCCTGTGATTGTTTTTAGTGGCCTTGTGAAAAATGCAGACTAGCTTATGATCCCATTTGAAGTCTGCCACAAATGCCAAAATTCTGGCTACAAATACCTAAAGGGAAGAAATCTATTCCTTTTTCTCATTTCACTGAGAATTGGCTGAGTGTTATCAAGCCAAATTGTACACAAAATAATCAGTCCTAGCAATGGAATCTCTGATAAAGTGATGATGCTCTTTCCCTGGCCAACCTCTACAGCCTAAGAGGAATTGTGCAGTTTTGATCCCGGCAGCCTGACATTCTCCACTTGCCGAAAGACACCAGAACATATAACTTGATGGGTGAAGGAAAGATGAGTTTCATGGCACCCAAAAGATAAGCAAAAGTGTCTGAAGAATGCATGATCACACTCTCAGCCACAGACGTGGGCACTGTACTGTCTCTCCATTCTTACACGACAGGAAGCAGGAAGAGTGAAAGGCATTGTGATGATTTTCCTTCTTCATAGTATTTTTCTAATTAGCCAATCTACTCAAAGTTTTAATTAAGAGTGAAGAAACATAGTTCTTGGAGAAAGATTTAAAAAATTACGACAATTAATGAGCCCTTTTAGCTTTGGAAGAGAAAACAAGTCCGATATTAGGAAAGCCTCTTCAAAAGTTTAACATAACAGTTTGAAAGCATGCTACCTTCCAAAAGCATTTATAGCTTTTGGGCTGGATTTCACCAGCTTGTGAGATTTTTTTCCCCACTCTGTAGAATCCAGTTTCCTAGGTTAATTGCTCTTTAAATGATACAAAAGGGATGAGACTGAGAGTCTCAGAAGATGTGAGGGGGTCACTGGACAGTTAGGAAACCGAGGTCTAGACTGTCTAATAGGCTCCCCCAAGGTCATCGGCAGTGAGCACCAGAGACAAGATCTGAACCCTGGTTAATTTTCAACTAAAACTGCCCTGTTATGTTACCTTTATCACCTTTAAAAACCCTGTAAGGACAAGATTTCAAGGTCAATATCAGAAAAGTCCTCAGTGTTCCCTTCAGTGGGCCACACTGTCAAATAAAACTATCCTTCACCAGAGACTCTAAAACAGAGTAGGTATTATCTTCAGACAAAATTATTGGCCACTCTTAAATTAATGAGGATTCACTTGGCATCCTCAAGAATTTCTACTCATGGGGCCACTCTCTACAGAGAGGGGAAATGTAAATGTTTATGAATACCAACTTTAGAAGACACTTCCAGGATGTTTTACCTTTCTCACTGTACTGGGTTGAATACTGTCCTCCTCAAATTCACGTCCTTCTCAGAATTCATGACCTTATTTGGAAATTGGATCTTTGCAAATATAATTAGTTAAGATGAGGTCATACTACAGAAGGGTGGTGCCTAAATCCAATAGGAGTGATGTCCTATATTATAAGAGGAGAAGAGACACTCTTCTGTCAGGGGAGAACGTCATGTGAAGATGGAGGCAGAGACTGGAAGGACGCATCTACAACCCTGGGAACGCCAAGCATGGCCAGCAAGCACTAGAAGCTGGGAGAGAGGCAGGGAAGAGATTCTCCAAGATCCTCCAGAAGGAAAGCAGCCCCTTGGATAGATTGATTTTAGGATCTCTTGCCTCCAGAACTGTGAGAGAATAAATTTATGTTGTTTCAAGCCACCAAATTTGTGGTGATTGGTTACAGCAGCCCTAGGAAACTCATACACTCACCCTTAACACATTTGATTTACATGGAGTCAAAACCAGGGTTGTAAAATGATAGTTAAACTGATCCCATGGTACCATTCCTCCAGACAATCAGGAGTAATATCCCAAGTCCCTGAAAGTCACTTAATATACTTATGAAATGCATTATGTATATGTGTATATATATGTATATATCTAGTCTTATAAGCAGATGGCCAAAACATAATTCTCTGCTAAATGCAAGATTTTTTTCCCTTAAGATACAGTATTAGGATGGGGTTAGGGCAGAGAAGTAGAAGAGACTTAGAAAGGTAGAAAGAGTCGAGAAGGGGTGGTTGGGAGTTGTGTACGTATGTGAGAAAGCAAGCATATTGGGAAAACAGACTGACTCTATATCTGAGATTGACACATGAATCCTTCCTCCCTTGAGTTTTCATAATTGGTTTTCCTCCTGCATATGGGAGGATGGGAACACACATGAAAATATTATTTCTACCATCAGCTTCTGTTTTCTTAAGGCTCGTCTAATCTTGAAAATCTGCAATGGTTTTCAGACTAGCAAAAATCCCTGGGAGTCAAAGAGAGAATGCTTGCAAAGAATGGGCCCTCTAAGCAACACAAAGGTGTGAGTGTGGCTGCTTTACAAGCACCAGCCTTAAACGGACAGCTGTGATTTCAGGGGCAGGGGCTGAGCAGATGGAGTGACCCAAAGGTACTGTTTTGCTTAATTTCAAGTCAAATAAACCAGAGAGATTGAAAATACAAATAATTATATAACTAAAAATTAATGAAAAAGTCAAATTAAATGATGATACTGTCTATATACAGCTTGATAAACTATTATTATTACTTAAATATATGTGCAATATAACTATTATATAAATTTGAGTAATAATTATTTACTGGATACTGACTACATGTGAGGCTCTGAACTAAGTGATTTACATGTATTCTTTCTTTTAATTCTCACAACTATTTGACTTAGTAGGTATTCTTATTCCCATTTTACAGATGAGAAAGCTAAGGCTCAAAGAGGTTACATAATAAACTCAAGATTCTAATTTAACGGGTCTGGGGTAAGGGTCAGGCTTTTTGTTTTTTCCTTCTTCTTCTAGCTCTTTAGGTGATTCTAGGTATAGGTAGGATTTAATCCTATTGCTATGAACTACAGAGCTGTTTTTAAAGTGTTTGAAGTAAAACTGAGATGGATCGGGGCTGGCCCGATGGCATAGCAGTTAAGTTCGTGCGCTCTACTTCCGCGGCCCGGGGTTCACAGGTTCGGATCCTGGGTGCGGACCTACGCACCGCTTATCAAGCCATGCTGTGGCGGTGTCCCATAAAGTAGAGGAAGATAGGCATAGATGTTAGCCCAGGGCCAATCTTCCTCAGCAAAAAAGAGGATTGGCAACAGATGTTAGCTGAGGGCTAATCTTCCTCAAAAAAAAAAATAAATAAATAAATAAACACTGAGATGGATCCTAGTCCTAAATGTAAAAGCTAAAACTATAAATCTTCTTAAAAAAACATCATGTCTGGGAGCAAACAAATCAATAGCAGGATAAGACACAGGTAGCAATAACCATAAAAAATTGATAAATTACACTTCATCAAAATTAAAAAATTTCAGACACCATTATGAAGGTGAATAGGCTTTAGAATGGGAGAAAGTATTTGCAAAGGATAAATATAACAAAGGATTGGTGCCCAGGATATATATATACAACTCCTACTTCTCAACAACAAAAAGACAATCTATTTTTTTTATACGGGCAAAAGATTTGAACACACACTCCATAAAGGAAGATGTACAAGTGGACAATAAACACATGAAAATGTGTTTAACATCATCATTAGTCGTCAAGGAAATACAAATCAAAACCATAATGAGATATCATGACATGTACACCAGAAATGCTAAAATTAAAACAAAACAATTATACATGTTGGTAAGTACGCAGAACAACTAGAATTCTCATACGTCACTGGTGAGAAAGTAAAATGGTACAACCACTTTGGAAAACGTCTGGCAATTTCTTATAAAACTAAACCCACACCTACCATATCACTCCTAGATATTTACCCAAGAGAAGTGATAATATTTCTATTCCATTTATATTAAGTTTTGAAACAGGGAAAATTAACCGGTGGTGGAAAAAAAAAATTAGAACAGTCCTTGTCTCTGGGAGGTTGGAGAGGAGATAGGCTGGGAACAAGCACGAGGAAACTTCCCGAAGTGATGATAATAGTCTATGTATCCTCATGGGGGTTTGGGTTACAAAGATGAATGAATGCATTTATCAAAAGTCACTGAGGTACAGCCACTACAGAAAACAGTATGGAGGTTTCTCAAAAAATTAAAAGTAGAACTACCATATATGATTCAGCAATCCCACTTCTGGGAATATATCCAAAGGAGATAAAAATCACTATCTTGAAGAGATATCTGCACTTTCATGTTCATAGCAGCATTATTTGCAGTAGCCAAGATACGGAAACATTCTAAGTATCCATTGACAGATGAATGGATAAAGAAAATACTATTCAGCCTTTTTAAAAAAGAAGGAAATCATGAATGGACCTTGAGGGCATCATGCTGAGTGCAATAAGCCAGACACAGAAAGACAAATACTGCATGATCTCACCTATATGTGGAATCTAAAAATGCCAAACTCAGTAACAGAGTAGAATGGTGGTTACCAGGGGCTGGAGGGGTGGAGAAAATGAGAAGATGTTAGTCAACGGGAACAAACTTTCAGTTATGAGATGAATAAGTTCTGGAGAACTATAGTACAGCATGGTGCCTACAGTTAATAATAACGTACTTTGGATACTTGAAATTTGCTAAGAGAGTAGATCTCAAGCGTTCTCACCACACACACAAAAGAGGTGACTAAGTGAGGTGACAGATCTGTTAATTAGCTTGATTATGGTAATCACTGCACAATGTATATGTATATCAAAACATCATGTTGTACACTTTAAATATATATAATTTTTGTCAATTATACATCAATAAAGCTGGGGAGGAAATCACTGAATGGCACCCTTGAGATTGTGCATTTCATTCTATGTAAATTTTACAAGAAATAAAACACCAGGGCCGGCCCCGTGGCTTGGCGGTTGGGTGCGAGCGCTCCGCTGCTGGCGGCCCTGGGTTCGGATCCCGGGCGCGCAGGCGCTGCTTCGCCTGCCATGCTCAGGCCGAGTCCCACATACAGCAGCTGGAGGGATGTGCAGCTATGACATACAACTATCTACTGGGGCTTTAAGGGAAAAAAATAAAATCTTTAAAAAAAAAAAAAAAAAAAAGAAATAAAACACCAAAATCCTATAGATAAACACCGAATTCTAAGTGTTTAGGGGTAAAGTGTATTGATATCTATAACTTATTTTGAAATGCATAAAAGAAATTAGATGGACTGGTGCGTGGATAGAAGGACAGAGAGAAACACAGTTATGTAACAAAGCAAATATAATAAAAAACTGATTGTAGAATCTAGGTAGTGAGTGTTCACTGAACATTTCTGCCAACTTTTCTGCATATTTCAGAATTCTCTTAATAAAATGCTGGGAAAAAATGCCTGATTGGCTTTCTTGACCAGAGCTATACTATGATATATATGTATAGACAGAGGTATAAACATCACACACACTTACATACATAGAAATATAAAAACAGTTACCCACTTTGTATCTTATTACTACATCTGAAGGAATCATGCTTAATACTGACAAAATACTTTAATTTTCATTCATGTATTCATCAAATATTTATATCTATTATATTATATACAAGGCGTTGTGCTACGTGCCTTGGAAAATAATAGCTCACGTTTTAGGCACCTAATGTATGCCAATTCCTTAATCCATTTATGCACAATATTTTATCTAAGAATCTTAAATATCTGATAGCAAGCATTATCCTTGTTTCACAGTTCTGAAATTATAATAATTTCAATACTTGTGCATAAGCAATTATAGTTTTTCTAATTTGGATTCTATAAATATATTTACTTTTATCCCTAACAGGTTAAAAAATAAAAGGTAATTTGTGGCCTGGTGATCAAGTACTTGCGAGGCAACTACAGCATGTGAAAGAGAGGATATTCCCTTAAGGTTCAGCATCTTAGGGGAGTTCCTTTGTTTTTTCTAAATCAATTGTGGATTTGCTTTATAACTCAGAGAAAAAACAAGGTGTAAGGGCTTTGATTTTTCTCTCTTTGGGAAAAGAGGCAGCAACTCAGTATTTTCTATGGACTTCAGTTATACTTTTGGATAACATGGTGGCCTAGATCATGTATTTTCCAATTGCACTTGCCCTCTTAGCTAGCACCAAAAAGAATCTTAGGATTTCTTCTCATTTAAACACAAAATCTAAATTTTATGCTTTTGATCTAAAAAAGAAAGACCTCAGGAACCAGCAAATATTCCTAAGAATAAGCATGAAGCTCACAACACTCAACAAAGAGTCCTATTTACCAGGAGGCATACTGAATGGAAATGTAAAGCTACTGTGAAAAGTTCATGACAAACATTGCAGGCTGTTAAAGAGACCTCTGTAAGGCCAGAGTCACATGAATGGCTGCAGGAAGTGACCTAACGCACCACTCACAGCTCACAGAAGAGGATGTTGCAATGTCTTGCCTACAGATTATGTTTTTAGAGAAGGGAGGAGAGAAGGGTTAGTCTCGGGAGATAGCCTGGGCTAGTCTATGTTCCGCAGCACACACTGTGTGGAAGATCACTGAGGAAGGCTTTTAAAGAAGTCGCTGATGGCCTGTCTGCCACAGCCATGCTTCTGTATAAATCACTGGCTGTTAAAGTGTCTGCAGACTGAGAACAAAATAACAAAATGAAGAGATTTTTGAGTCAGGCCTAGCTACAAATCTCAGTTTGGTTACTAACCAGCTGAGTAATTTTGAGTAATCTTCTTTACCAATCTGAGTCTCTATTTCCTCAGGAGTATAATGAGAAGAAAACCATCCACTTTGCAGGGTTGCTGGGAGCATGACATGAGATCACAAATGTAAAAAATCCAGTTCAGTGCCTCGTGTATAATAAGCACTTTGTAAATATTAGTCTGTCTCTCTCCTTTCCTTATCATATGTAAACCCTTGGTTTTATTAACGCTAGAGAAAATATTTATTGCAAAACCTCTCCTGGTCACAGACAGCTTTGGTAGAGTGGACATGCTAAGAGGAAGAGCTCTCTTGATCGCGTCCCAGGCCATGAGACATTCTCCTGTGTGCATCAAGAGGCAGAGGTACACCCACCATTTCTGGTTTCCCTGAGGCACTCCAGTATGAAATGTAGGTAAAAGTTAATTTAGGGAGTATGCTTCAACTTTTAAAAACTGTATCTGTCTAGTCATCCTGAAAAAAACTGCCAATTCTAGCACTGGCCATTTGTCTGAACCCTCTCTTTAGTACTTCTGGCAGTCTGAATAAGAAGGCAAAATACAGGAAATTCTAACTCTCCTTAGCTAGGAAAACCACTCAATTAGTGACCAGAAATAACTATGATTCTGCAGAGATAGTGACATCCAGGGACAAGCTGTCATGCGCCCAGAAGGTGGCAAGCAAGTAATAAAGACGTTCTTAATGAAGATTTTTCAATTTTTAAAAAAACCTTTTCTTATGAAAATTTTCAAACATACATAAATGTTTAAGAAATCACATGTCTCCATGACCCAGTTTCAGTAATTATCACTGATCCAATTTTTTTTTTTTTTTTTTTGGTGAGGAAGATCAGCCCTGAGCTAACATCCATGCTAATCCTCCTCTTTTTGCTGAGGAAGACCGGCTCTGAGCTAACATCTATTGCCAATCCTCCTCCTTTTTTCTCCCCAAAGCCCCAGTAGATAGTTCTATGTCATAGCTGCACATCCTTCTAGTTGCTGTACGTGGCACGTGGCCTCAGCAAGGCCAGAAAAACGATGCGTCGGTGTGTGCCCGGGATCTGAACCTGGGCCACCAGTGGCGGAGCACACGCACTTAACTGCTAAGCCACGGGGCCGGCCCCTCACTGATCCAATTTTAAGGCTGGAGCTTAGAATGTGATCTAATCTATTTATCTCAGACAAAAGCAATATATTTTTAGAGACTTGTACCTTCAGAATGGTATTCCCTGGGGGAGGAGGATACTTTAGAAGTCCTTACAATGAAAACCTCAACATTATAGTGGAAATTACCCAAATTCTATTTGTTTAAAAATCATATTGGTTTCCCTCTTCTTAAAGAACTTCAGAGAAGGACAGATCTTCCCAGTGTGTGGATTTTTACTTTACAGAACCCCCTGAGTCAACCGCCTACAAGTAACGATAGGAATCCTGAAGTTCCATGAACCTTTCCACGGACTCGGAAGATAATGAGCAGAAGGACAAGGAACAAGGTGCAAAAGGGTTAACGAAGGCACATTAGAGCCGCTGGACAGAAATGAAAAGAAAGTGCTTGAGATACATTCACAGAGGCTTAAATACGTCCCAGACCAGAATCCCAGAGAGGTAAGCCTCCATTCTCCCACCATAAGCTTTAAACAGCATCATCACACTGTCTTGGAGAACTAATCACCACTAACACGACTGCGCCCGCCACTCCTCCAAAGTCATCACAACACTTCATAAAGGCATCTTAACGGCTGCCATCATGTTTCTGCCCCTTTACCCTCTTGCTGTTAAGACAACCATGTGTAGCATATAACTGAGAACTATCTGCCGATCCTGCTGTGGGAAAGCCCTCTATTCTTCTCAGGAGACAAAGTAGAACTGGCTGCAATCCTTCTTAGGATACAAACATAAGCAAAAAAAGCAAACTGCCCCCATCCCCCACCCCCTAAGAGAGCCTCAAATTACATGAAAACACGAGGTGATTCACATGGATGGGCTTGGCTTTTCACAGGGGAGAAAGTTCGGGTTCCTTATTAGAGATCTAGAAAGTTCCAATTAAGCAGGCTAGATGAGGAGGGGTGACATCACCAAGCTCAGCAGCGAGCTTCAGTCCTCAACACATTAATCAGAAATGACTCTATGGTTAGTTTACAAACATGACATCATACAGTCTGAGCTGCGGTCCCTTCCTGCCCACTGAAAAGTATTCACTGTCATCTGATTTAATCCACACTAAAGAAACCTCCATTTCTTTAGGCTTCAATGTGAGCTTCAAAACCTGCATGAGACCAGCCATGATTCTATAGAAAATAAAGTGGCCAATGCCTTTTCTAAGCCCCCAGCAACCTGGAGCTTCCTTCAGGGAACATTTATACTTCTCTAAGATCAAATAAGAGCTGGAAAGAAGGCCCGTGAGGCTAGCAGGATCACAACAGACTAGTGGCAGTCACATACTGAGGCAAACAGTACCTTGGAGAAGATGCTGCTGTCCACTTCTTCACCGGGTGAGCGAAAGAGGTCAGAATCACTCCCAGACTGTCTTTTAAGGACACCTTGTTTTGAGGCACACTCTCTGCCCAGCCCAACATCCAGGAAGTTCTCACATTCTGGAAAAAAAATTTATTCAACCAATACTTAAAAAAAAAAAAAAATTCAGTTTCTTTTCATTCCAGCAATCAGCCTTTTAAATCACCAACTAACCTCCCTTCCCCACTCCCTGCTAATAGTAAGAAGCTGTAAAGGACACAGTCAAATTAGTGCCTTTCAACTCCGGTGCTCCAATTCTAGGTTGATACAGTTATTACAGGACAATCATGAGTTTGCCATGTAAACCAGAGGTACAAAAGATAAAATGATGATTTAAAGCCATAATTGCACCTAAATTCCACCATTTAGGTATTTAAATGGTAATCTTTTTCTCCTGGTAGTTAGAGAATTTTTTTCTTTTGCTACCAAAATCGGAAGTCCTTTATGAGGAAACAATGTGATAGGGTTTGCAGATAATTTCTGTTTTGAGATTTAAGTTCTTTCTGGAAACTTGTTACTTTATCAAAATACTGAGACAAAAGACAAAGGGGGAGCATAGCTAATAAACATATCAGTGTTATTAAACTTACGGGCTCTAATGAGTAATAACAGAAATATAATTATTTAACTTCTCCTACCTTAAACAGATCTGTCATTGGGGGAATAATGCACTGAAGAAGAAAAATGTATTATCTAGAATCTGTTTTCAGTTCAATAACTAGGATAGGGACTCTGATGAACCAGATGGAAGGGGCCTTGACAGAAATATTACATTGGTACATCAAAGAATTCTAAACACTTAGTATACTAAAATTAGCAAGGTGTTTAGCAAGGTGTTTAATCTGTTCTCTCCTATTAACTTTGTAAACAAAAGGACATGTGACCTGGTAGCAACGGAGTTAAAAACATTTGCACCTGGTAAAACCAAGAACTCAAAGAAAGTCGATTAGTAGGTAGATATCAACCTCCTTTAAGAAGTTCTGAAGGTAAGAGTGAAGCATCTCCATTCTCGTCAGCATTTTTGTGTGTGACTGGACAGACATGTAAGTATGCTTATGAAATCTGCAGGTGATACTAAGCGATGAGGGACAGAGCAGATAACCTGGCTACCTAGCAGTTCATGAGGACTCTACCTGGAGCTTTTCATTGAAAGCAAATTCAAGAGGAGCTGATAATACAAAGTGATGGCAAAACAAACAAAAAAAAACGACTAATAGTTCTAGGCTCTATTAATAGACAGTGTACCCAAATCCAAAATGGGGACAGTCCTGCCACTACATGCCAGCTAGACTGCACCCACCGGGACTGTGTTTGTTCCTAGACAATATTTAAACTAAAACCCCAATAAACAAAAATGCATGCGTGATAAAGAGGTCACAAGAGTGGAAATACTTGAGATACACGCAGCTTACAGAGGAGCTTGAAGAAAGTGTGTCCAAGGACAGCTGACGATTTGCTCTGTGCTGTCTCAGAGGGGAGGCTGCAGAGCTGCACCATAACCAGGCTTCTGGGTAATGGGACAGCAGCCTCATAAAGTAATGAGCGTCACCTCACCAGACAGGGTGAAGCAAACGCTGGATGACAGTGTCAAGAGGTTTCAGAAGAGATGTCTACACAGAAGGGGAAGTGGAGACTGAACTAGATAACCCCCAAAGTCGCTTTTAATTCTTAAAGTCTACGCCAGGACAATAATTGTGTGTGTGGATGTGTGTGTTGGGAGCAAATAAGAAGAGGAAGTTGCTCTTATCTAAATTAACTAGTAACTGATCATTAATAAATTATTTGCTCTGGATTAGCCAGGAATCTCAGACGAAGGGTCAAAAAGGCATGGTACTGGTACGTACAGGTCATGAATTGCTTGTCAATAACACGACCTTTTCTATTAGTTAGGCATTTGAGTAGGTACTGGGGAATGTCCAAACAAAAAGAGATGTTTGGTGGTTGGGGGGTGGGGTGGGGTGGGGGAGTAGTTTACAATCTTGTAGCAGAAATGAAGATATTAAGAGACAATTTCAACACAGAAGTACACAAAGGATGCCACAGGAAGAGAGGCAGGGCCCACAGATTAATATGAAAATGTTTCAGTTAAAGAAAAAAAAAAAAGAACTTAGTCCATTTCATTCTTGGTCCAAACTATTTATGAGTGAAACAGTATGAGTCCAAACTATTTCTCAAATTAGTTCAATGGGACTAGCCCTGCCTTTAAAAGACTGGAAATCATGGGTATTCCGGAGGGTTTCTTTCACATTTCAGAGAGTATGTACTAACTTAGGTGGAGTTGGTGGGTATGATCTTTCTACTTCTTCCCCTTTCCCCACTTGAAAAAATCAAAAACTGTATTCTGTGGCTGAGGGGAAAATCGGGGGGCTAGCCAAGAAAAGAAAGGGCTGTCACAGCAACTATGCTCAGCTGCTCGCTGTCCAGCTGGCAGTCTAACAGACCACGTCCAAACTCCAGACTGGAAAACAAACCAGCTCGAGACATTCTAATGGAAAATTCACAGGGCAGATCCAGATTCAGCCCTGGTAGGAACACCTCACCCAGAAAATAAATCCAAGCCAGCACTACAAGGGACCACAAACCAAGTTTGGGAAAAAGAGTCTGCTGTGTGATACAATGTCGATTGTCCAGTTGAGGAGGAAGGAAGAATAAAAACAAGGAAACAGGGAGACAAAAGGACCTTAGGCCATTATGAAACCCCCACAAATGGGGGAGGGGGCCTAAAGGCAAAGTTAATTACACTCTACATCACACGTGTTGGTAAGTTTTCAAAATGAATGAAATCTTTCCTTTCTTCCTATAGGCCCCCTTCCGAATGAATAAAGTGGAGCAGCATAGGAAGGCATAAACGAGAACAATGAGCGCTGGTTTCAGGGTTAGACTGATGTGGCTTAAATCTAGGTCTGACTATTCATCAGCAGAAAGATCCCAGGCATGAAGTAATTTAACCCCTCTAAGTCTACATCTCAATACCAGTGAAATGGGATGATTAGTACCTCCCTAAACTAGTGTCAGTGACAGTTAGAAATACTTTATACATATAGTAACCAGAACTCTGTGCCTCAGCACACGGCAGGCGTTCGAGATAAACACGAAGTTTACAGCTTCATTAACCCATGATGTGTGATGCCATAAGCACCTTACGGTAAGGATGTTACCTTGAGGTGGGCCAGTGCCATTTTATGACTCACATATAAATTTGTCTATAACTTTTGGGTCCTGAGCCATTAGTGCTTTAAAAGCTAGCAAAATTTGTACTTTTTAAGGCTCTATCTAGTCATCTGCATTTAAAATTACATATATGCAAACAAATTATAGTTGAGGAAGGATAGGAACATACCAACAGCACGCACTAGGCTTTGCTGAACCATGCTAATCATAATGCTATCTCGTATTTATCCAGAATTGAGGAATATACAAAGTGATTTTAAAAGACACTATCTTATTTGGTTTAACACGATTGCTGCCTTGAGCTGTTTTTATCAAGTCAAAGAAAGAAACCAGCAAGACTGTAAGTACCTAGAATTCACAAAAAACTATGCCTAAAATCAAAATCTCAGGTCTGCACTCAGGTCAGTGCAGAAGCATAATCCAGACCACGGATTTTGTTAAATTAAGGTTTAAAAATAATCACTCTAGGGGGCTGGCCCCGTGGTGTAGTGTGGCACGCTCTGCTTCAGCAGCCTGGGTTCACAGTTAGGATCTCGGGTGCAGCCCTACATCACTCGTCAGCCATGCTGTGGCAGCAACCCACATATGAAATGGAGGAAGACTGGCACAGATGTTAGCTCAGGGCTAATCTTCCTCAAGCAAAAAAAAAGAGGAGGATTGGCAACAGATGTTAGCTCAGGGCAAATCTTCCTCAATAACAACAAAAAAGAATCACTCTAAAAAGACCAAAGTGATCATGCCTGGGGTTGGAGTGTGGAAGGGGTGTCAACAAAATTCAAGATTATGTGCTGAGGAAAACGCTCAGGGGCTCAAAATTCATTTCTTTAAATGAGTAAATTAAACCACAGCGTGTGGAGAAACTTCCTGTAAACATTCAAATTGTGAGGCAACCTCATTTAACCTTTACACAGCAGACAGTTTCACTGCTTGGATGGTTGAGAGTAATTACACTTTTAGAAAAAATTTCAAACAGTTTAAGGAACCAAAACATAGCAGGTAGTATACTTTTAAATAGAAGATTCTAGGGGGCTGGATGTGGGAAGTGTCAGCTAAATTTGTGAAGAGGGTCAATCTTACAATATGCGGAGACCCTAAACAAAACCATAGCATAAGGATATCCTTTAGTCACTTTCTGTATGTGAGACAAAAATAGAGAAAAACACTTCAGATTTGTTTCCAACACTTCCTTGGAGTAAAGTCAGTTGAGAATCAGTAGAAAACCTCTCTGGAGATAAAGGATTTGAACAGTTTGTCTTTAAATTGAATATGACTGCAGGTCATCCACCGCTAAATTGTTTCTAAAAGGAACAGTAAATGAGGACCCACTGATTTTAGTTTAAAGCAGGTCAGTAAAAACTGGGAAGGTGAGCAGAGGTTTTGTCGGGTGAAGTAGACTCAGGAGCCCAGAATGCAAATTACCAGTGTCCACAGAGCAGCTGCAAGAACAGGCACAGGGACTTACAGTTACTCACCATGTCAGACAACACCCCCCACTGAGGAAAGCTAGCGATGCTTTAGAGATGGAAGATAGCAGAGCCCACAGACATGAGGGAACATCCCTTACGTCACAGTGAATTAGTGGCTAAACCTAGGTAAAAAGTTGGGACTCCTAACTAACCACAAGCCATGTGCTGTGTCATAAACAAGCAAGGTCTTAAGAGCATTTTACCCTCATCTGTTGTTACCAATACCTCATGGGTGCTTAAGGAAAGACTCAATGGCTGACAATGCTTTCAAAGTTTACGGTTCTCAATCTTGGCGACACAGTAGAGTAACTGAAGGAGCTTTTAAAGATTCTGATGCCCAGGCCACACCCCAGCCCAATTAAATCAGAATCTCTGGAGGTAGGACCCCAGCATCGGGGTATTTTTAAAGCTCCCCAGATAATTTCAACGTGCAGCTTAATTGAGAGCCACACGTTTGGGGCTGGCCTGGTGGCGCAGCAGTTAAATGCACATCCTCTGCTTCCGTGGCCCGGGGTTCACAGGTTCAGATCCCGGGTGGGCACTGACACATCGCTTGTTAAGCCATGCTGTGGCAGCACCCATATAAAGCAGAGCAAGATGGGCACGAATGTTAGCCCAGGGCCAACCTTCCTCAGTAAAAAAAAAAAAAAAAAAAGAAAGAGGAGGATTGGCATCAGATGTTAGCTCAGGGCTAGTCCTCCACACAAAAAAAAAGAGAGCCACAGGTTTACTCTTTAATAATATATATTTATAGTTTTACCAGATTAAGAAACCTTTATCATATGTATATGTACAACACATATGCCTTCACAGATGAATTAATAGATCATAAAGCCACGTGTGAAGACTTACTACTAAAATGAAATTTAGGTAATTACATTATATGTGCTCATTTTCAATTGTGAGACGAAATGCCTACAAACCCAAATCACATATACCCCTTCCTCTGACACACTGCACAATCTGCTAAGGAAGGACAGATTTCCAAATCAAAAGATCTGTTAATAGAGTGGGACTGTGGCTCTAGAAAATGGTCATTTTGGATGCAGTTATTCAAGCTAATTGGAATTTGGGAAATCTCTGCATACCTGGGCTCTGTGTGGGAGCCAAAAGAGATGTTGCATCAGGGCATGGCTCTATTGTACACCAGCTTTCTCGGTTTATCTGAAGGAAAAGAAAAACAGATTGAGTTTCAGACAGTGCAGTAATATGGGATGATTTTATTGCAGCTGCAAGTATATCTACTGTACCAACACTCCTATCTTTTTCTATAATACTTTATTGCAAAGCAGGTAAATTATATCAAGAAAAAAACCCTTTTCACAATACAATCAAGGCAATCTATACTTAATTAAGGCTCTAAAGAGACTGTCAATAAAAGTTAGGCATATAAAAGCAACAGAAAAAGATACATAAAGAGGAAGACCATGGTGCAGGCCAAGGGTGAAATAAAAAAAAAAGAAGTTAACAGATGAAATGGATAAAATATTAAAATACATGTTTGATGTCTTGGTTTGTAAGTTTTAAAAAAACACAAAAATTTTCCTATTTATTCAAGAATTACTATACGTTGGGTATCAGGTTAAGAATTCTATGCATATTATCTCGTTTAATTCCTACAATAGCTACAACAAGTTTGTACTATCTCTATCCAAAGAATAATTAGGCTCAGAGGGGTTGCTGAGGTAATGTCAGGGCTGGCAATGCAATACAAGTCCATGTGATTCCAAAGGATATTAAGAAGCAAATACACCTTCCTAAAATAAATTCTTTTAAAAAAATTTAGCTTTTACAACTCCCAACCATCTTGACATTATAACCCTCTACATTCATTAAATTTAAAATAATCTAATTTTTAAAATTACCATTAGAGATTTCAACAGTCCTCTCTCAGTAACTGATAAAACAAGTGGACACAAAATCAGATAGGATACAGAAAACTTGAAAAACATTATCAACGAACTTGATCTACCCAACACATACAGAGAGCACTTCTCTCAACAACAGCAGAGTACACCTTCTTTCCAAGTGCTCATGGAACGTCTACCAAGACAGACCATGTTCTGTGGCATAAAACAAGTCTCAAATTTGAGGATTAAAATCATACTAAGTATGCTCTTTGACCACAACAGTATCAAATTAGAAACCAAAACCAAAAAGATATCTGGAAAAACCCCAAATATTTAAAAATTAAGAAAAAACAAAACTTCTAAAAAAATTCATGAATCAAAGAAGAAATCTTAAGGAAGCATTAGATATTAGTTAAATATTAGAAAATATTTTGAACTGAATAAAAACACCAGATATAAAAATTTGTGCGATACAGCTAAAACAGTCCTTAGAGCAAATTTTATAACATTAAGTGCCTATATTAGAAAAGAAAGGTCTCAAATCAATGTTCTAGGCATCCACCTTAGAGAGAAATTAACCCAAAGCAAATACGATAAAGAAATCAAAGAGCAGAAATCAATGAAATAAAAAATAGAAAAACAATAAAATCAATAATACCAAAAACTGGTTCCTTGAAAAGATCAATATCATCAATAAAACTCTAGCTAGACTGATTAAGAACAAAAGTTACAAATTACCAGTATCAGGAATTAAAGAGGGACATAATTATAGATCCTATAGACTGAAAGTATAACAAAGGAATATTATGAACAATTTTACTGCAATAAATTCAACAAGTTAGATGAAATGGAAACATTTCATGAAAGACACAAACTACCAAAATTCACTCAAGAAGACACAGATAATATGAATAGCCTTATTCTATCAAAGACATTGAATTCATAGTTTAAAATCTTCCTATAAGGAAAATCCCAAGCCCAGTGGCTTGGTGAATGCCACCAAACACTTAAGGAAGAAATAATACCAATTCTATACAAACTCTTATAGAAAACTGAAGAGGAGGGAACGATATACAATTCATTTTATGAGTCCACAATTACCTTGACACCAAAACTAGACAAAGGCATTACTATAAATCAATATCCCTCAGGAACACAGATGCAAAAATCCTGAACAAAATTTTAGGAAACTGAATCCAGCAATACAAAAAAAAGATAAACTTATCATTACCAAATTCATACCAGGAATGCAAAGTTGGTTTAACACTTGAAAAAATTACTTTATTAACAGACTAAAAACCGCCACAAACTAATAATTATCAACAGATGCAGAAAATAATTTGGCAAAATTCAACATCTATTCGTGATAAAACTCATAGAACACTGGGAACATAAAGGAAATTCCTCAATTGATATAGGGCACCTATATTTAAAAAAACCCTACAGTTAACATCATATTTAATGGTTAAAGACTAAGTGTTTTCACTATGAGATCAAAAACAAGGCAAGAATGTCCACTCTCATCACTTTTATTCAACATTGTATAGGAGGTTATAGCTAATGCAGTAAAGCAGAAAAAGAAATAAAATGCATAGATTTGAAAGGAAGAAGTAAAACTCTCTTTATTCATAGATGGCATGACTGTCTATGTAGAAAATCCTAAAAAATCTACAAAAATGCTACCAGAATAAATGAGTTTAGCAAAGCTGCAGGATATGAATTCAACATACAAAAAAATCAATACTAGTTCCACGTATTAGCAACAATTAAAAATTAAAATTAAAAACAAAAGTAATACCATTTATAATAGCATCAAGAAATATAAAATAATTAGGCATACATTTAAGAAAATATGAGCAAGACTTGTACTCTAAAAACTATAAAACAATGCTGAGAAGAATTAAAGCAGGCTTAAATAAAGCGAGACATCATGCTCATAGATCAGAAAACTCAATACTGTTAAGTTATTAATTCTCCTCAATTGATCACTACTTGATTTCAAGACTTATAATAAAAGCTACACTAATCAAGTCACTGTGGTACTGGTATAAAGACAGACACACAGACCAACAGAATGAGAGAATCCACAAACAGACCTTCACAGATATGGCCTATTGATTTTTGATAAAGATGCCAAGGTATTTCAATGAGGAAAATAACGGTCTTTTGAACAAATGATGCTGCAATAACTGGATGTCCATACACAAACAAACAAATAGATAAATCTCTCCAAAATCTCAAATCTTGTATCATCTATAAAATGAACTCAAAATATGTCTAAATGTTAAAGCTAAAACTACAAAACTCCTAGAAGAAAACATAGGGGAACATTTTTTGTAACTTTGGGTTTGGCCAAGATTTTTTAGCATGCATAAAAAAGCAACAAAAAACGATAAATTTGACTATATCAAAATAAAAAATTTTTGTTCCTCAAAAGGCATTGTTAGGAAAATGAAAAGGCAAAACACACTGGGAGAAAATATTTACAAAACATCTATCTGCTAAAGGACTGGTATCTAGAATATTAAAATATAAATAAACAAGAACAAAAACCTCTTACAATACCATAATAAGACAAACAACATACTTTTTAAAATGAGCAAAATACTTGAATAAACATTTCATCAAAGAAGATATATGAATGGCAAATAAGCACAGGAAAAGATGCCCAAGATGATTAATCATCAGGAAAAAGGAAACTAAAACCACAAAGCAGATGACACTCCACATCCATTAGAGTGGCTAAAATTAAAGACTGATAATATCAAGTGTTGACAGAGATGTGGAGCAACTGGAACACTGATACATTCCTGGGAGAATAGAAAAATAGTACAGCCACTTTAGAAAACAGTTTAGCAGTTTCTTGTAACATCAAACATACACTTACATACAACACAGCAATCCCACTGATGGGTATTTACTCAAGAAAAATCAAAACATATCTTCACACAAAGACTTACAGTGGAATTTTCATAGCAGCTTAATTCATGATAGCCCCAAACTGGAAACAGCCCAGATTGCCATCCATGGGTAAACTGATAAACAAATTGCAGTGGATTCATACAATGCAAAAGACTCACAATAAGAAGGAATGAACTACTGATAAAACAACATAGATGAATCTCAAGAGCATTATGCTAAGTTAAAAGAAAAAAAGCCAACAAAAAAGACTACCTACTGTATAGTTCCATTTACATGACATCTAAGAAAAGGCAAAACTAGTACAAGAAAGCATATTAGTGATTAACAGGGACTGGAGGAGGCTACTGACTGCAAGAGGACAGCAGGGAACTTCAGAAGTGATGGAAATATTCCTATCATGATTGTGGTAGTGATTACACAATTGAAACATTTGTCAAAACTCATCAAATTGTGAATTTAAATTGGTGAATTTTATTGTATGTAAATTATATCTCAATAAAGCTGGAAAAAATATCCCCCAAATAGAAGTATAATATATGTTTTAGTTTTTACAACTCCCAAACACCTTAATATTATAATTCTCTAGTCTCATTAACACTGAAATAGCAGTAATTCAAATAACAGTAGGAGTATATAAACAAATTATCAAGTTGGTGAAGATTTGTAATGCTCAAAGACAATTTTATTTAAGGACCTCTAGAATATAGTATGTACCTACTAGTAGATTTCTGATCGCTTTGGTGAGAAGATACTGAACTATATTCACGATAAAGATCAACAGTTTTATTGAAGATGCTAAATGGGATAAGGCAGAAAGCTTCCGACATTTTGTTAAATTATAACTGCTTGACAAAGAAGAAATGCAAGGAATTAAACTGCTAGCAAATAAACATGCAAATCTGGAGCCACATGAAACCAAGCACCAAACCACTTGCTCCTTGCTATTTCATCACCATTACAGAGAGGAGAGGAGGCAGGAACCAGGGGCCATCAATGTTTCAATTCCTGGTGTGTGGGGAAATGATGCCAAAAATTTGAAAGTGATCCTCAATGGAAAAGAATCTTCAGCAGGTTCCCTAGGATTATGCAAAATATCCCCTTCAAAATGTAATTTGAATGTGCACAATAAGGAAGTAACCTCAAATTCAGTAACTTTAACAAATCCTACCCACATCTTTCAAAGAAGTGAAACAGTAAATTTTCTTTAAAAAAAATCATTCATTGGGAGAAGGGTTTTCTTACTGTAAACTGTATCTCATCTGAAATGAGCCAAATTTCACTTACAGTGAAATAAGTTTTTCTGCTAACAGTAAGAGTCCAGAACTACTATTCTTCAACAGAAAACTACATTTTGAAGTTGGAAGAGAAAAAAATTGTTTTTCTTCCTGAAATAGGAAGAGGCTGCATGAATACAGCAACAAGTTTAAATAGTTAGAAATAAAAAAGCTTACAAGACCCTTTAATAACAGTGAAGAATGTTGAACTGCTCTGAATTATCATGACATCGCTCTCTCCCCTTCCATGACCTTCAAGACCTTTTCAGCCAACATTTCAGGAAACTTTGCTGAAATTCTATATTTTAGAATATTTTTCATCACCTTTTCAATACCACACGTTATTCCACAGCCAATAAGTAAACTGAACCTTCTTTGCCTTCAATATGTAAGGGACTAAGGGACTATATTTTTCATGTCATTTTTGGCATTTGGATGTTAAAAAGTGAGTTGCACATTTTGCAAAATAATATCTAATATAAATAAATAACATATAATATACATATATTTAATAAAAACTAACTTATTTAAAATATTTATTATTTAAAATAACATATATAAATACTTACTGAAAGAATGAAAGTAAAATTAAATCAAATCTCTAACTGAATACACTGATTTCTGAATAACAGTAACGAGAACATATTAGTGTTGGGAGACAATTCTCCACGGGTATCTATTTCTTCTGCACGTCTTGTGAACCAAGGCACTGATTATCCTTTTGTTCTAGACTATCTTTTCAAGAATATCTGTATATCAAACAGCCTTTGAAGATAGAGATATTTTTTCCTTCTGAAGCAAAGGGTAGGTTTGTTTACCGACCAGTAACATAAAGATAGTGTCTCAAAGGCAAAGGTCAGGCAGGCTTACTGCCCATCAGAAAAACTCAGAGTTTTTAAGGTTGGGGTTTCTCAGCTGTGACGTAGCATCCACCTGGGTCCCTTGGTGTTGCCCCCCGTGGGACTTGGGAAGCAAGAAGGACCAACAAGAAGCTGATGGTCATGGTGCTTTTTAAGTATACAGTAGTAAAACATTTAAACACAGTGGCAGCCAAAAATCTCTTGATATGATCACATCTAGGTGGTAAAAAATCCTAATCTGATTCAATTTTCCATTGAGTGTTAACGTTATGCTTGAATGATCATAAAGAGACAATATCCCTTTTAACTTTCCTGTAGTTCCCCAAATTTTCTTTAATGATTATGTATTACTTTTTGTTTTTTTAAAATTTATTTTGATATACTTTTTATTCTGTAATAACTTTAGGTTGACATAAAAGTTACAAAGATAGTATAGAGTTCTCACATACCCTGCCCTCACCAGTTTCCCCTATGTTAACATCTTACATAACCACATACATTTGTCAATACTAGGAAACCAACACTGGCACACTACTGTTAACTAAACTCCAGACTTGATTTAGATTTCATTCATGTTTCCACTAATGTTTTTTCTGTTCCAGGATCCAATCCAGGGAGACAGCACATTGCATTGTGTGTGTGTATAATTTTGCATTTTAACATCTTTACTGAAATGTATTTCATACACTCTAAAACTCACCCAATTAAATGTAAATTCAATGGTTTAGTATATTCACAGAGTTGTGTAACCATTACCACTATCTAATTTTAGAACATTTTCTTCACGTCAAACAGAAACTCTGCATCCATCAGCAGTCACACCCCACCCCAACTCCTGCCTCCCAGTTCTAGGCAATCATTAATCTACTTTATGTCTCTATGGATTTGTCTACTCTGAACATTTCATATAAATGCAATCATACATTATGTGGTCTTCTTTCACTTAGCAAAATGTTTTCAAGGTTCATCCATGTCATAGCTTCTAACAATACATATGTCATTCCTTTTACTGCCAAATAATACTGTATAGAAATAGCCACATTTGATTTATTTATTCTTTAGTTGATAGACATTTGGCTTGTTTTTACTTTCTGGCTTTTATGAATATTCAAATACAAATTTTTGTGTGGACATGTGTTTTCATTTCTCTTGGGTATACACCTAGGAGTAGAACTGCTGGGTTATGTAATTTATGTTTAACATTTTGAGGAACTGCCAGACTTTTCCAAAGTGGCTGGACCATTTGACATTCCCACCAGCAATGTAGGAGTGTTCTAATTTCTCTACATCCTTCCCAACACCTGTTATTGTTCTTCTCTGTTTGATTGTAGCCATCCTAGTAGGTGTGAGTGGTATCTCATGTGAGTATACATATTTTTTAAAATAGAAAATATTTTTTAATCTATTGGTTACTTTCTAGTAAAGGAAGATACTGTGAAGACAATGCTCATCACCTTCAGATTTCTTTCCTTCTTTCTTTCATTAAAAAAATGTATTAAATACCTTCTATGTATCAAAACATTGTATATCAAGTCTTAAAAGCAGAAGTAGTAAAAGAACTTGTCTTCCAAGAACTCAGAGTTTATGTGAGAGAGACATGAAAAATGTTAAGTAAATAAGCCTCTCACAGCATCCTGCACATGGCAGGCACTGAAATGCGTACTGACTTGGACAACACATGCTATAATTAATAGAAATGGGAATGAGAGTGAATGGAACACTGTAATGACTTATTATATTTTAAACGCTACATACATTTGGGGCCAGGTCACAAATACTACATACACAGACATTGGGCCAGAATAACAGCTTGCCTCTTCCACTTCATATAAGGCATTGCACAATATAGAGAGTAGGGAAGTCAGAGACTGCCACACCTTTGTAGAAGCAGAAGAATTCTGAGAGATTCGAGTTTCACAGAAGTTAGGGAAGCAGAAGGCTGGGAAGAGAAAGTAGGTTTCACAGCGCCAACTACTGCAGAGAATTCAAAACTGATAAAAAAAATAAAAAGAAGTTACTCAATTGGGCTACTGTGAGGTTTCTGGTGACTTTGGAAAGAAGCAGTTTAACAAGATGAAGAGATCAGAATTAACAATGTAAAACATCTCATTATATTTCTAGACTCACGGTACTTTAAAGTTTTTAAAGTACCGTCACCTAGATTTGACCTTTTTCCTGCCCACAAGGAGGCATGCCGCCCTCTTAGAGAGGAGATCACACACTCAGCAAGGCTACATTGGGGGATAGTATCTTTGTGTGTGAATTATATTGTACCGGTAACTTTACCTGCTCAAACGACTGTAAGCTTCGTGAGAACAGAAGCACATCTTTTATACCATGGGTCTCCCCAATGAAATACAGTCATATGTCGCTTAATGACGGGGATACACTCTGAGAAATGCGTCATTAGGTGATTCTGTCATTGCGTGAACACCAGAGTGTACTTACACAAACCTAGATCGTCTGGCCTACTATAACCCAGGCTATACGGCACTGACCTTACAGGACGACTGTCGTATACGTGCTGACGGAAACATTATTATGTGGTGCAGGACTACAGTACGCGCGTGGTGCATGGTGGAGGCTTAATCTCTGAATTATTTTCAGTGATTTTACAGAAAACTAAAAGGTGGGAGAGCCTCTAGGATTATCACTCTGCCTCCCTTTACCAGATCCATTAAAAAAACCCTGAGGCCAAATGAAGTGAAGAAACGTGAAGGTAATACAATATTTAGAAACAAAGAGAGGACCCAGTTTTCCTCGCTTCTAGTGCAGCATTCTTGCCTCATCCCCACGTGTCTCTTCTTGTTCTTTATTTTGTCTTGGAATTTAACAATTGTTTAAACAACTTTTAATAGCAATGTTAAAATGAATAAGTCTGGCAAAGTGCATTTAACATCTCTGGAGAAGATTTGCTGGAAAATAGAGTCATTGTTTAATTTAGACAGAAATATTTAGAAAATTCAATATTATCAAAAAGAAACAACTAAAATACGGAACCGTGGGTGCCAATTTTTTAAACATCAAAATGCCGTAATTGAAAGAAATGTTTTTTGTTCGTTTGTTTTTGGCTTTGTCTATGTCTAGGAGCCTCCGTTTTCAGTCACTGACAGTTAATTAACAATGGTGTTCTGATAAGGCTCACTATTTCTAAGTACACAAGAAACGTAAGCAAATCTGGTGATGATGCTGTTTCACTCAGTTCCCTCTTCCAAATTAGGCTTCATTTACAAACATTTAAAAGTAAAACCTATACTGAAAAACAGTAAGATTTCAGGTAAATCAAGACTTCCTCACCAGGAAAGGATGGGAGAATCTAGCATAAGAAGGCTTGCTAAAGCTATCTTACTGTCAGCTATCCACTGATCCAACCTCACAGCTGGCCAGTCAACACTTAGGGAGTACCCATTAAGAAACATGTTAAGATACAGCAATAGACAGAAAGATGAATAAATCATGTTCTTGATTATAATTTGCACAGTATGTCCCACAGTTTGCAATATGACAAGCCCTTTTTAATTGAAAATGTCATGGGTTACATTTGCCTCCACATCCCAGGATGAGAGACATATACAACCACATGGGTCTATGGATTATCAGACTCAATGAGATAGCTCCACAAACTGTGGACCACAGGCTGGGAAACACTGATCAGTTTGTGAAATACAATAGGTACACAAGTACCTGAAATTCATGGAGATAAGGAAGCCCCTAGTATAAAAAAAGATAATTTCTGGTTCAGAGATTTGTGAAAAGTTTAACAAAGGTGGTGGTATATGAGACAGGCCTTAAAAGGGGGCAGTATGTTTAAGGGAGACAGACAGTAAGGCAGAGAATTCCATCCATGTGACAAAAAGTACGAGCAAGGATGCTTTAGAGCTGGAGTTCACAGCCTTCTGTGGCACAGACTCCTTCAAGAATCTGAGAGAAGCCATGGAACCCTTACCAGAAACACTGCCTGTGTGTGTCCAGTCACTGGTTCTGGAGCATATCTTATTAGAGACCCTTTCCTTAGATGTTTTTAGGAGTACAAAAAGCCCAAAGGTGTCCAGAAGTATACACTGAGGAAAGAAGAATAATGGGAGATATGGCTACAAGGAATCTAGGATTTATTCCCTACCAAGGGTCATCTTTCTGTCCCCCCCCCCGCCACGAGTATATAAGCGAGTGAGAAGGTCAGTATTATACTAGGAAAATAACTCTAGGAGAAGTGTATAGATAAAATGGGATAGTGGGGAGGAAGGAAGCATGGGGCATCCGGGACTCAGAGACCAGTCAGGAGGAGGGTGAACTGGTCTAGTCTAAAGGCAGCACATGCACCTGGACCAGGAAGACGTCCTCTGGAGCCCAGAACCAGCAGATCAGTATGCTAGTGCAAAGGACAGAATCCACAGAAAAAGAGAGAAAAGGGGGTGGTGGGAGGGGTCCAAGATCCACAGTTTAACTGATATAGGAAATCCAGAGGGAAGAAGACGATGATGCATTTTTTTGGACTACATTGAGTTTGAGGTATTAAGATATCTTTCAAATGGTTAAACAAAGTTACGGATCTTGAGAGAAAGGGTGGATGCTAGCTTCATTTGTTCTTGAGGTAACAGGTGAAAAGAGTATGCAAGAGAGCCAAGGCAGAACATACAAGGAGACAAGACACACTGAAGGCAGCATTCATGTTAGATAACACACATTTGCGGACGGAGTAGCTTGGAAAATTCATACTAGCTGGCTTCATTTTTTTTTTTTGAGGAAGATCAGCCCTGAGCTAACATCCATGCTAATCCTCCTCTTTTTGCTGAGGAAGACCGGCTCTGAGCTAACATCCACGGCCAATACTCCTCCTTTTTTTCCCCAAAGCCCCAGTAGATAGTTGTATGTCATATGTGCACATCCTTCTAGTTGCTGTATGTGGACATGGCCTCAGCATGACCGGAGAAGCGGTGCGTCGGTGCACGCCCGGGATCCGAACCCGGGCCGCCAGTAGCGGAGCACGCGCACTTAACCGCTAAGCCACGGGGCCGGCCCCTAGCTGGCTTCTTACAAACACAGATAGCACAAAAGTAAGCGTATATGAGGGAAACGCAAATAAATCAAAACCATGATAAGATACTACAACACACCCATTAGGATGGCTATTATAAACAGCAAAACAACCAAAAAATAAAACCAAACCAGAAAATAAGAAGCGTTGGTGAGGATGTAGAGAAATTTGAACCTTTCTGCATTGCTGCTGGAAATATAAAACAGTGCAGCCACTGTGGAAAACAGTATGGTGGTTCCTCCAAAAATTAAACATAGAGTTATCATATCATCCAGCAATTCCACTTCTGGGTATATGCACAGAAGAACTGAAGGCAGAGACTCGAACGGATATTTGTGTACCAATGTTCAAAGTAGCATTATTCACAATATATGAAAGGTGGAAACAACACAAATGTCCATCGACAGATGAACGGGTAAACAAAATGTGGTACATACATACAGTGGAATATTATTCAGCCTTAAAAATGAAGGAAATTCTGACACATGCTACATGAATGAACCCTGAAGATGTTAGGCTAAGTGAAATAAACCAGTCACGAAAGGACAAATATTGTATGATTCCACTTATGTAAGGTACCTACAGCAGTCAAATTCATAGAGACAAAAAATAGACTGGTGGTTGCCAGGGCCTAGGGGAAGGAGGAAATAGGGAGGTCTTGTTTAATGAATATTGAGTTTCAGTTTGCAAAGATGAAAAAGTTCTGAAGATGGATGGTGGTGATAGTCGCACAACAATGTGAATGTATTTAATGCCACTGAACCATACACCTAAATGTGGTAAACTTTTTGTAATGTATATTTCCCACAATAAAAAAAGTGAGTGTGCAGCAGTTAGAAATAAGCAAGCTTGTTTAGAGAAGAGCAGTCAGGCAGCCCACATAGAGGCAGAGCTGTAATCTGGGCCAGATGCTACCAATCATGGTCAGTGCCATCAACCAGAGGACAAACTCCATATGCAGTGAGTATGGAAACAATGTTGAAACATGTATCAGCATTTTCAACCACATCCTGTATGCAGTGACAACACCAATCATATCATATTCACATGCGAAAAACACTGTGCTTACTACATAAGTAAGCTGCCTAAGAGAGATAAATTGGATTACAAAACACCTCCCCCTCCTTCTGCCCGGTATCCGAATCACTGATGTGACAGATAAATTTGCCCTAGTCTTGCTTCTACAGCAACTCCACTGTTTGTTTCTCACTCATACAGTGAGACAACTTAGAGGCCCCACTATGTGGCTCCATTTGAAACATTTTCAGAGTGCTTCTTATAGGCCAGATACAATGCCAGGCCCTGAACACATACATAGTAACACATCTGTTCTTGTATTAGCCTCTTTTCCTAAAGGTGACCTCTAAAACTGAGGTTTTTACATTAACGGATGACAAGCTGGTTCTCTGTACCACCAACACTCTTGGCTAGCTCTGTGACTAGGCTAGACAAAAGATTCTGATTGCCAGCAGAATGAGGAGATAGAATAGGAAGAAACAACAGTGTTGAGACTGCTAATAATCTGAATTTTAAGAGAAAAACAAAGATGATTATGAGCCCCTCTATCCAGATTTTGCTCTATGGAATCTTTGAGCTATTAGCAAAATACAGGATTGGCAACTGACTGAATGAGTAGGAGCGGGAATAGTTCAAGACGATTCAGAAATTTTGTTTAGCAAGTAGCTAGAAACGGGGAAACAGAGACTTTGCATTAGATATTCATGTCTTTTGGAGGAATAAGTTACCAAAACCCACTTTCTGGCTCTGATCCCATTTATGATTCTTTAGCCAAAAAAAACCAGTCTTTTTTTCATGGTTTCTTCATGACAACCAGATCATAGACACTACAGGTATTTGACATCGAAAGTTCTGTTGAGTTACAGTGCACATGGAACATGGGATAACGAAAGTTACTTCACAAGAAATGTCAGATCCATCCAGGTAATTTTTCATTCCTGCAATGAAGCCTGGGACCTTATGTTAATCTAAACTACACCCACGTTGTGTTCCCATCAGTCTGAAAATAGAGTTGTACATATTTTCAGTGGAGAGGAACTGCCTTTTGTTTTTGGCAGTGTTTCTGCAACTGTTTATATCTGAACATCCTAATAATACAGCTCATGGTTACACCCAGCCTTCCCAGCCATTGCCCATATTTACTTCCTCTGCAACTGTCTCAGGAGATCCAGCCAGAGTAACAAGGTTGAACAAAAGGAAGCAAAACCCCACTATCCGGACATGGAAGCCAACACTTGAGTCAAAGTCTTTTCAGGGAATCAGATTGCAACCAAGCAGATACGTGCAGCTATCTTCAATCCTTAGCCTCCTTACGTCTTTTGTTTGATGCAATGTGGAAGTGTATTAGAGCAAGCAAACTTATAAAGAACGTGTATTTCTCTGGAAAATGACACTAGACTTACACTACTCCTTTTGAGCTTTGGCTAATGAGGTCATGTGGCCTGCCCAAACAACATGGATGAGGAAGGGTTGTTCTCCTCTTGAAATCTTTTCATTCAATGCACATATAGCATGGTTGCAAATCTTTTAACCATTCACCTGACACTCTGAATTACTAGCTACAAAATATGCTCTCAATAAATCATCAATAACAGGAAGAATCATGTTATTATTAGTAGGCATTATTTTTCCAGGAACCCAAAGTTATAAAATTAGTAAAACAGAAATGGCCCCTGGACTAAAATCAGTTTAAATCAGCAGTTAATCCTAGATTCTGATCTCTTTCTTTTTGGCATGCTAGTTTTGCACTAAGTTTCTGACAGTTGGTGTCCTCTTGAGTTGAGTGGTTTCAGGAATGCTCATCATGAATTAGCTATCGAATTGCATTAGGCAGAAAAGCTCCTATCATTCATCAAATTGTGAGGTCAATACAGGATTTTTGAAGGATGCTGAGAAAAATGGTCATGTTGATACCAAAGGGCCTCTGCCAACAATTCAAATTCTTCCATATCCCATTTTGAGCACGTGATTCATAGTTACCAACCACTTATATCATAAGAGCCAGAAGTTATATATGCATCGAGAGGTGGTAACCAAAGGAATGTCATATAGTGGGGAAGAGGAATGCATATGTGTGTACTGGGCTGGGGATGGAGGGGTTGGTGACCAAGGGATATATCAACTTATGCCTTATTATTTAGAAAAAAATTCAGAAAGGAGGTACCATTTCAGGGATGCTGGGGGGTGATGATGGGAAGCAAGAGCTATCTGAGGATACAGACTAATGTATCTAGCCTTACGGAAATCTTAAGAGAAGGCCTTGATGCAGAAGAGCTACCATGAAACTAACTACAGAGAACTGACAACGCGAACAGATCAGAATGCAGAATAAGCCAAAGAAAGTATGGGTACATAACAAACGAGGAGAACTTTGAAGCTAATCTACAGTGAATTATTGGGATGCCAATGGGAGGGACTGGGGTTATAAACATGGAATACCAAAGTGACAGGCTCACAATCTAAATTTTGTGGGTAGTCATACTTCATCTCTGTGTTCTTATACCAACCTTATCGATACATTCCATACAGTTTACGTAACATGACGCTTATGAATCCATACTTACACATCTTAAAAGAGAGCATTTAATATGAATTAGGGACATTGTTTTGAGTACTTAGATATAGTAAACAGATGAAAAAATTATAAACTTCTTAAAAGCAAACTTCCACAGTTAAAAGTGGAGTGAGAACTATACATGATCACTTGAGAACTGCTCAACACACACTCAATATAATTATTTTTTAGAAACACTAATTAAAAGCATTAAAATTCAAAATGGAAGATAATTGGAGAACACTTCTGAATGATTAAAAAAATTGGGGAAAACCCGCTAAAAATTGTGTGACAAAATGAATTTATATGAGATTATACACCTGTCCTAAGTGTTACAGAAGAAATTTCTGCACTGGGAAAAAAGTGATCGATATAACTTCTAAGACTTTTTGCAACATGAAAAGTCTAAGACAGAAAAAAAATACATATGTACTATAAATAAAAACTGATATACATATTCATGTAATAAAACGAATTGGTCAACTCAAAGAGGAGGTCTAGGATAGCAAAAAAACCCAGGAACTTTGAAAACAATCTGATCTGGGGTTGTATCCTATTACCTATTACATATGAGCTGTGAGCCCTTCGGAAAATCACTGACTATTCGAATCTGTTTCTCCATATGTAAAATGAGACAGATACTAGGAATGTAAAAACTAAATGCCTGTATCTCATATCCATCCACTTCTTCCCACTTCAGACCACAAAACCATTTTATCATGCCTGGACTACCATAATGGCAGCCAAACTGACTCCCACATTGCCAGAGTGATCTTTTAAAAACACAAATTGAGAAGTAACATAGCCAAATAAAGCAAACGCCTCCATGGTTGTCAAGGCCCTGCTTTTCTAGGTCCCATGTCCCATGCCAGCCTTCTTCTCATGCCACTCCCTGCTTGCTCAGTATGCTCCCGTCACAATGGCCCCGTCAGTTCTTTCCTACCTCAGGGCCTCTGTATTTGCTGTTCATTCTTTCCAGAACTCCTTCCCTTGGTATAGCTGGCATCTTTTTATCCTCTGGAGATCAGTTTTTTAAATGTCAGCACCTCAGAAAGATCTATCTCAAATAGGTTTTCCCGTTATTTCCTATACAGCACACTGCTTGTTTCTGTCAAATCACTTATAATAATTCATACTTTTTATTTCTCTTTTTATTATCTGTCTTTAAGCAATATGAGGATTTTAAAGAACTATGTACCCACTGGACTTAGCACCATGCCCAGCATGAATAGGTCATTAATATTGTTTTAATGTATAGCTCTCAGTGATGTCACCTTCTTCCCTATTTCCAAAGCAAAAAAATTAACACCAAACTTACCTATCTCATTTCAAACCAGAAACAGGGTGTTTTCAGGACTCCTAGTGTTTACTGATTTCTAATAAATGTCTATTTTCTGAGAAGTGAAGTTTTCTCCAGTGAAAATCTTTCATTATGCAGTAAGCAGTATGGTACAAAAAAAGAATACAAATATAGGTTCATCAAAAAAACTAATTATATCCTTTACTAGCTGTGGCCTTGTGAAAAAATCACATCTCTGTCACTCAAGATCTTCACACTCCTCACCACGGCTCAAGCTTGCCTCACCTCAAGCTCTTCATATGAAAATGGGAGGAAGAAGTTGCTGCCTGACAAGTCAGTCTCACATATTGTATGTGGGATTGTTTTGCTAAAACTGTGAAATAGCATATACGAGGCAGATAAGCCTGTGTTGATTTAGCTCTACTCGGGAAGGCCTTCACACCCGGAGCATAGAATACTGTATGTTCTAGTGTTATTTTAAATGTACGATATTCCCTGTGATACTTAGGCTGAGATTTTTCCATCTTCTCTCCCTCTTTTCCTCCTTTCTTTTTCCCCCAGACAGGTAAAATCATACAGTCAAGCAGATAACGGTCCTAAAAGCAAGGCCCTCCTATTTATATGAGACAACAATTTTAAAACATCGCTGTGCTTTCACAGAGGAAATCACATTTCAGAGAAACTAAAATGAATAATATCTTGGAACAAGTTCAAAATGCCAAGTTGCCAGCTGCTCCCAGCCTAGGCCTGGCCAAGTCAAACCACCCCGATCGCGATTATGGAGAGACAATGACACCACTCCACCACAAATCACAACTCCTATACCTAACCCCTGTCCAACATGGTATTTCATTGGCTTCTGTGTTTAGCCTTCTGAGCCCATTTCTTGGTCTCAATGGATCAATGAAAAAATTAGGGAGTCTCAAGTAGTAAATTGAATTGATAAATCAACAAAACAGCTCCACTATTTCCTTGACCACGGCAATATATTACTACTCTGCATAGACTCCTCTGGCTCCACACCCTCCCAAGTTCAGGTACTGAGGTTCTTTTGGCATCTGTGAAGCACTTGGTTGGCTTTCAATTTCCCCTGCCTTTGCCAAAAAACTGATAAACTTCCAAAAAGTGCTCCTTAAGTCGTCCAACATTCCCAGACTCCCATCTTACGGCTGGAGGAGTCCTTACTAATTTTAGATTCAAGGATGCCTTCTGTGAGCAACTAGCTATTCAGAGTCTTCAGCCCATCCTGCTTAGACACCCAACATCACTAATGTGGAGAAAACAAACAAATACAGCTATCAGCGGGATCAGAGGCTAGACCTGAAAGCAGTCAAACAGAGCCAAAAGGGCCATTTCACTGCTTTAATAAATAGGTTGATTGGAGACCCTTCCAAAGGAAATAAATGTTGTCAATCTTTCCCCTAAAGACTTATGAGTGAGAGAGAGCAGAAGTAACAGATAGAAAAGACAGAGAGATCAAGAGACAGAGGCAGAAAAAGAGACAGACAGAGAAAGATACTCAGACAGAGGGGGGCTGAGGTGGGAGATCAGGGATGACAGGGATAGAGGGACAGACAGAGATATCTCAGGAAAGAGCAACTCGGAAGGTGAATTTCTCCCTCTGTGATTTTCAAGAATATGAGGTTCTCCTGAGCACAGGAATCCATTTTAAAGCAAGTAAAATGACATTTAAACAGTAGCTCAATGCTGATTCTCAAGCCCCCATCGTCTCTGTTCAGATATTCCTTTAAGAACCTTAAAATCACCAACCCGACCCACCACTCCCCACTGTCCACACGTACTTCTCATTCTCAGCCTTTTTCCCCATACGGGGTGGCTAGGGACCCAGTTATTGGATTCAGAGAGAAACGGCACTGAGAGCTTTCGAATGTATGAAATGCGGCCCCTTACCTTCAGCAACACCACGTCCACCGTCCTGTCCACCTTGGAGATGTCACAGAGGCTGTAGCGCCTCTTGTGCCGTTCATACATTTTGTCCAAATGCACAAGAGAGGAGAAAAAATGCAGGAGAGGTACCCACTGTTCACTTGGGGAACCCGTGCGCTCCTGCAAGTCCAGAGTTCTAAATTTCTCACAGTGAGCTGGAGATCTGTGCCTTCCTGACTCCTCTATACATAAAATCCTCCAAGGGTCAAAAAATGAATTAAAAAGAAACCAAGCAGATTCCAATTCTCTGAACTGAGAACTTCCTGGCAACGTCTCAGCACTGGGATGATGAATTTATAATTCATAATATAAACAATAAATGCCTCCTGATGCTATACTTTACGCAAATCTTGACTGAAAGAGAAGCACACATCGTTTCCATCACTGGTGATTACTCCAGTAGAAAGATGAAGAATTAATTGGCTGAGCATAATGGCCAACACACGTGGGGAAAACACCCAAAACAGCCAATAAAATTCCAATATGTATTTTGCCAGGAAAAGAGAAAGAGAAAAAAAGGGAAGACAACTCTCTTTCAAAGGGATGACATGAAAAAATTCTCTCATTAAACTCTGTTCTTGCTTAAAAAAAAAAAAGGAAAATCAATTTTCCTTTCCAGGGGGGAAAAAAAAGTAGAAGCTTGGAGATTCTGTTCAAAAGTATTCTTTAGAGTTAGCCTCTTGCTCACCAGGCAGTAGAGCTTGGTTCTGATTTCAGTTGAAAATAGCTAATGACAGCAGAGTAAAAGGAGAAAAAAAAAAAGACCACTCCTCCTGCTCTCTTCCCTCCCTCCCTGCCTTCTAGGGCGCTGGCCCTTCCCTACCCTAGCCCCCTCGCCCTTCTCCCTCACTCTCAAGAACGTCACTGCTTGCCCTTTCAGCTCCACACCAGCGGCCTCCGAGGTTTGAAAACCTAATTGCAGTGGTGGGAACATGATTCATCCACAGACAAGAGACAAACAAGGCTTCCTTTTCCAACCCACTTCCTCCTCCTCCCCCTCCTCCTCCTCCTCCTCCTCCCACTGTCCCCTATGAAAAAGGCTCTGTCAGGCATTGCAAGACGAAGCTCGAGTGCTTTGATGTCAGGGCAGTATGCTAATAAAGGGAGGGGGACGTCATCCCAAACACCCCAAGCAAGTACAACATAGTGAACTATTCCACGAAGTACAGAAAATTGAAACTACCCAAGGCTCACACTGCTTCTCCCTGCCAAACGCAAACCAATGATTTAATATGAGAAAAATGTTAGCCAAATATTGCAGGGCTATGCCTCTAGGATCCAGAAGTGGCTAAAAAAGTCTCTGACAAGGTTTAAAAATCAAGAGTTCGGCAATTTCCGGGGGGAGAGGAGAGCTTTAAAGAAAATCGAGGGGGATAGGAGAATGAATGGGTATGTGTGCCAATACTTTTTGCGACTAAGAGTCACCTGGCTGGGACATCCTTCCCCCTTTCAAGGCATCCATTCACATGAACTGAGCCTTGCATGTGGCTGTTATTGCATCTGCCTGTTTTCTTACTATCTGAGACCCCTCTAGCCCCACCCTACCCAGCATTCTCAGGGGCAGACCTATCCAGAATTCATTGTCTCACTTCAGACGTTCTCTCACTTGGGTCGGAAATGATTTGGGAGGGAAAGGAGGAGGAGGAACTGAAGGAAGCAAAAAGGGGAAAAAAGTGGAGAAAGGGAAAAAATAAAAAGATCTTCTCCTTCTAGGAGCATTAGGCTGCTCACATTTTTCTCAAGTGGCCAGAGGAGTCCTTAGCTAGACCTGGAGAATGTGAATGAGGAGTTTCAAATACCACAACAAAAAGGAAGAAAAGAGATTTAATACCTAAATTTCTGTCAATATTGCAAACAGAGTTGATGATAAGGTTTTTCAGGAGCTATAAAAGGAGTACACAGAAGGTCTGACAAGTCACCATTTCCTCAGGCCAGGCGTTCAAGTTGCCAACCAGCTCAAAGGAGAGAAATGCAGCAAACCCTGCTAGAATGTAAGCATCTCCTCATCTATCCATTAACACACCAGAGCTACAACGCAAAGCCTTTAATCCCCCATCCCTCACTGTTTCCTCCACAGCATGAAGGTGGACAGCCCTGTCCTTCCCCTTATGCCCCATGAGCCTTGGCTCTGTAATGTTACCAACACGTACAGTGAAACAGATGCTGCTTTTCATTACAGTGATGATGGAAAACAGTAGAAACAAGATGATTAGAGAGAGATTAAAAAGTTGTAAATAAAATTCTTGCTCAGGCTTACCAAAAGGGTGGGAACCTGGCCAGGGATTTACAAATACTTTGAAACTATGTGGTCTAGGGCACAAATCGAAAGATCCTTTAGGCTTTAGCATACGGAAGAATTGATAGTTTATTATTTTTTCTCTATGGACTTTCACCAAGCTATAATTTAGATTTGCCCTCCTCCCCACATGAACACAAAGCTGCCTCCCCTCTGTCCTCAATATGGTTTATTCCTCACTGCCGCTCCCTTCTGATTTAATTAGAATCAAATGTTTCCTGCTTCCAAGGTTCCCAGGCATCTCTCTAGGGATCAGAGATGCTTTAATAGAGGCTTTCTACTCCCAACATCATCTAAATATTGACTTTAATATAGATAATCCATATTAATTTAATCTATAGTGATAATCTACATTTTGTGCCTTGCAGTGAAGACAAAAGAAATGAATAACAAAGTCTCTGTCCTCAAGAAGTTTATGTAATTAGGGAGAAATCTGTTTCAAAATAATATAATTGTCTGAAATAGCATATATTATATGTTTTGAGACATATACATTCTCCTTTTTATTCCTGACGATCTGCTGGCTTTGTGCTGCAGGCTGGAAAACTAGATTGCCTACTCTTTCTGCATAGTAAACATATTAAAAGGATTTGGAATTGTCCTTATGTATTCTATTCCTTCTTGGAGAACAATTGCTCTGGGTAGGGAATGAACACTCTGGGTGGGGGAAAAAAGAGTCTGTTTTGCTTTCCCCTCTGGATCTATTCAGCACTCTCCACAGAAGACAGAATCTGCAGTCCTGTGCTTTTGCTGCTGATGTGACAATTCCAAGCTTTTATCAAAAACATCTGGAACCTCTGAACAGTTCTTGTGTTAGGATTTTGAAACACAGCAACCAATCATTTTATATCCAAACCAGAGCTGAGAGCTACGAAATGTTCATTTTGAGAATACTTCCCCTTTCCTTTAATTTTGAGAACTTGTGGTAAAATATGTTTATTATTTACGATCTCTTACGATAGTAGTTATTTATAAGATTAATTATATCTCCCTTCTCTCTGTGTACTCCATCTCACTCTCTGTCCACAAGGAGTCCCAATAGAAGCAACCAGTGCTTTTAGTCTGTTCATACCACAGGCCCAACATATGTTCTTAAAGATTTTAGAACATGAAGTATAAAAATATTTTATGCATTTTTATTTAACTACAGCATTTCCATTCATGAATTAAATTTTCTCTTGATTTATTTAATTACAAGATCTAACACCTTACCCATATTATTTAAGCATTCTTACAGGTCAACTCTATTTGGCTCCTTTCATTCTAGTTAGGGCAGAACCCTGTCTAGGGTCCCACAGTAAAGTCTGAATAGGACACCACCTAGTGGGTATGCTAAAGATCCAAACAGAACATCAAAGGCTAGTAAGCATTTGTCGCGGGGGGGGGGGGGGTCTACTGCTACCAAATATTATTCCTGTAACCACAAAGTGAACATAAGGTAGTAGCATGTGACTGGGCACTGGGTAAGTGACCCACCAACAAACGATCAGTTTAGTCTCTGCAGGGAACACAAGACAGTCGGGTGAAAATCAAGGCTTCTTTCTATTCCCAGGTGCACCACTACATCACTGAGCAACCTGGGATAACGAGTTTGACTCTTTGGACCTCCACTTCCAGAACTGAAAAATGAGAGGACTTCGGCACCAGACCATATCTGAAGTTCCTTCTTGATCTGATATTGTCAGTCTGACACTAAGAAACCTTTATCACCTGTCATATAGCTCACAGGATGTGGGTAGGTTCAGAGGAGAAAGAAAAAGGAATTGAGAAATTCTCTCAAACCTTGTGGTAGAAAACATGTAGTATATTCTTGCATAATTGTATTTTCCACCTCCATTTTTCACATGAAATAGGAAAAGTCTACCACAGTTAACAATTTTCATTTACTTTAAAAAATAGTGAGTCATTCAGAGTTACACATTTGTTGGTGGCAAAATTTAGTAGAATATAGATAAAATATTTAGTCTCCACTTGAGCAACTCCAGTCTACTTAGAATAACAAACTTCTTCAAACAAGAGGAGAAAGAAGGAAATTATTTACAATGGCTGCAAAGGAAAGTGTTTCCATCTAGGATTTCCTTTTTAATTTCAATTTAGGTGTTTAAGCACTACTGGCCCTGGAGAGGGAGGCCCAGTGTTACTCGCCCTGGCATTTCTTTGACTCAGAGATGTGGAGGTTCCAAGAAGGTTAAAAGAGTAAAGGAGAAGGGGAAGGCCAACAGGGCCATCACCCAGCAATTCTTTTCAAATCAGCATGGGCAGCAGCAAACAGCTCCTTTGCTTAAGCCTGTATTGCTTTCGCAGGAAGAAACCTTAAGACAATTCAGCTGGTAGCAGCAAATTGTTCGACAACAGTAAAATGGCACAAAGAAATCAAGACGGAAGAATATAAGAAAAAAGAGAGCTTTAAAAATGTCTCTTCAAGCTTGCGCTCCTGGCAGGAAACAGGTCTCATGGAACAAGCACACAAATGTTACATTTTACTAAAATTATTGACAGCTGGGTGAAATAAAAAGAGGAGGATGGAAGACAGGGAGATAGCAGAATCATAATTTCAGTTGGAAAAGTCATGATAGGATAGCTTAATCTCTAGGATAGGTTTTCTGGGGCAAGGTTTATTAGTAGCGACATTTACTGAATAACTGTCAGGTGCTTCCACACGTACAATTTCATTTATTCCTCATAAAAAGCTGTAAGGTGAAATATTACATCTACAGATGAGGAAAAGTCACTCTCAGAGTTTAAGTCAGTTGTACAAGGTCACAAAGCTAACAAAACAAGTTTGCATTAAACTCAGTTCTGTAAATCTTTCTTTCCACTATACATCTTATTAACTGCCACTTGAGTAATCCCCCAAATTAAAAGAAATGAAACTATCATGGAGAAAATGTACGTTAAAATTTGAGGAAAGAAAACTTAGAATTTACTACTCATATCATTAATATCCTTACATTTGATTTTACACAAATGTCAAAAGATAGAAAGAGATGTTATTTTTTCAATAAAAATGACAAATGGTTCCTAATTTTAGAAAGTACAGGTAGAAAGTGTGTGATTAAATTAAACAGACTCAACTTCTTTACCAATATCTTAATACTTGATATTTGAGTTTTTTAACAGTTTCTAACAATAAGTCAAGATGGTGGCGTAGGCAAACTCTGAACTCACCTCCTCCCGCGGACACAGCCAATTTACAACGACTCATGGAAAAATTACCCCAGAGACAGAACTGAAAACTGGATAAGAGGACCTCCTGCAACAAACGACAATCCTAACTGAGGTGGAAGAGGCAGAAACTCCCTTCTGGAGAGAAAAAAACGCCACCTTCACAAGCCGCCAGCTTCACGGCTGCCTGGGAGCAGCCCAAAGGTACGTAGCCTCCCTGGAGGAGTGAGGTCCTGAGCCGGGGAGCGCTCCCGCTATAGGCACTATGTGGACCCAGCACAATCTAGACGAGTGGCATAATATCTGACTTTGCGTGCTACTAAAACATTGGGGAATACCCCCAGAAAAGCTGGTTCACAAAGAAATTAAAACCTGCTCTTAAAGGGCCCACACACAAATGCACCTATTTCAGAAAGCAACCCAAAATCACCAGAAAGAAAGGTGCACAGTGTTTTGGTGAAAAGAGACTCACCTGATTAGGCTCTGAGTGCACCTCGGTGAGGGGTGAGACCTCTCCAGGGACTGGGACATTGGTGGCGGCCATTGTTGTGGCCTGGTGTGAGCGTGCTGACACAGATGCCATTGGAGTTCTCCCTGGGGCCTGCTAGCCCAGGGTCTGCCCCACCCACTAGAGCACTGATTTAATCCAGCTCAGCCAGGGCGGGCTGTCCACCCTAACGACTGGCCCCACCCAACAACAAACCCTCGGGCAACTTGTGGGCCTGCTAAGTGAGCCGCCTGGATTCTCCACAGCTTGGCAAGTGGTTCCACCTCTGTTGGGCAGGGTGTTTGCAAGGAGCGGGTGGAGAGCGTGGGGCAGTGGTGGAGTGTGTGGGACTCCCGCCTTGGAGAGACTGGGTCCACTTCAGGAGGTCGGGGCACGCACACGGGGCATGAGTGTTTGACTGTGTGTGTGGACCTGCGGGCAGCGGGGCTTGTCAGCTGCAGAAGACTTGTGCTTCTCAAACACCCACACAGGGGATTTGCCCACCTTCCAAAGCCTGAAACAACTGGGTGCTCCCATGCCTGAGGCCAGCCCCACCCAGCTGCAATCCTCAGAGAGCTGACAAGAGACCTAAAGGCTGGAGGCTTATAGATATTGTAAGCCCCTGAGCCTAACAACCTGCCACGCTGGGGGCCTACTCACGTAAAAGAAATACTGCAACACAAATGTGCTACTAGAACTTGCAAGCAACTGTGCTGGGGCTCCCTACACCCGATAGTGAAGGGCCCACAACAACTACAAGCACCTGAGCATTGCAACAGCTGGCCAGGGGTATAGCTCAGCCTCCCTGAGCACCTACAGGGACAGCAACCACATCACAACAGAAGGACACGCGGAGCCCACATAGGGGTCACTCCTGGAACATTCAGAACTGAGGGAAGCACACTGCTGGGCCTCATAAGGCATCACTTATATAAGGCCACCTCTCCAAGAGCAGGAGACGTAGCTGACCTACCTAATAGATAAACACAAGCACACGGAAAGAGGCAAAATGAGGAAGCAAAGGACTATGTTCCAAGTAAGGGAACAGGACAAAACCCCAGAAAAGAAACAAAGTGAAACAGAATTGAGCAACCTACCCGAGAGTTCAAACAATGTGTGTTAAGGAGGCTCACTGATCTTCGGAGAAGAATAGATGAACTCAGTGAGAATGTCAACAAAGAAATGGAAGATATAAAAAAACCAATCGGAAATGAAGAATGCAATACGGGAAATGAAAAATTCACTAGAAGGACTCAAAAGCAGAGTAGAGGATACAGAAGAATGGATCTGCGAGCTGGACAAAAGACTAGAAGAAATCACCCAAGCTGAACAGATAAAAGACAAAAGAATTAAAAAGAGTGAGGACAGTCTAAGGGACCTCAGGGACAACATCAAGTGCACTAACATCCATGTTATAGGTGTCCCAGAAGGAGAAGAGCGAGACAATGGGGGAGAGAATCTATTTGAAGACATAATAGATGAAAACCTCCCTAACCTCAGGAAGGAAACAGACATCCACGTATAGGAAGCACAGAGAGCACCAAACAAGATAAACCCAAAGAGGCCCACACCAAGACACATCATAATCAAAATGTCCAGAATTAAAGATAAAGAGAGAATCCTAAAAGCCTCAAGAGAAATACAAGTTACATACAAAGGAAACCCCATAAGGCTATCAGCTGACTTCTCAGCAGAAACCTTACGGGCTAGAAGAGAGGGGCATGATATATTTAAAGTGCTAAAAGGAAAAAACCTACAGCCAAGAATACTCTACCCGGCAAGGTTATCATTCAAAATAGGAGAGAGAAAAAGTTTCCCAGACAAGCAAAAATTAAAGGAGTTTGTCACCAAGAAACCAGTACTACAAGAAATGCTAAAGGGATTTATTTAAGGGGAAAAGAGAAGACCACAAATAGGAAAAATTATCTATTCCCATGGTAAGAGGGTAATGGATACAAATGCACAAAAAAGAGGTTAGATATGATATCAAAAACATAAGATGTGGGAGGAGGGGAGTTAAAGAGTAGCGCTTTCAGACAGAGGTCAAACTAAAGAGACCATCAACTTAATATAGATTCCTATATACGTAGATTACTGAATAAGGACCCCAGGGTAATAACAAACCAGAAACCTATAACAAACATGCAAAAAACTAAGAGAAAGGAACCCAAACATAATACTAAAGAAAGCCATCAAGCCACAAGGGAAGAGAACAAGAGAAGAAAGGAACAGAGAAGGACTACTAAAACACTGAGAAAAAAAAGTTAAAAAATGGCAATAAGTACATACTTATCAATAGCTACTTTAAATGTCAATGGACTAAATGCTCCAACTAAAAGGCATAGGGTGGCTTATTGGATAAAAAAACAAGACCCATATATATGCTGTATACAACAGACACACTTCAGACCTAAAAACACTCACAAACTGAAAGTGAAGGGATGCAAAAAGATACTCCAAGCAAATGGCAATGAAAAAAAAGCTGAGGTAGCAATACTCATATCAGACAAAATAGACTTTAAAACAAAAACCGTAAAAAGAGACAAAGAAGAGCATTACATAATGATCAAGGAAACAATCCAACAAGAGGATATAACACTTGTAAATATCTATGCACCCAACGTATGAGCACCTAAATATATGAAGCAATTATTAACAGACATAAAAAGAGAAACAGACAGTAACACAATAATAGTATGGGACTTTAACACTTCACTTACACCAATGGATAGATCATCCAAGCAGAAGATCAATAAGGAAACACTGGCCTTAAATGACACACTAGAACAGGTGGACCTAGTAGATACATACACAACATTCCATCCCAAAGCCGAAGAATACATGTTCTTCTCAAATGCACACGGAACATTCTCCAGGATTGATCACATATTAGGCCACAAAACAAGTCTCCATAAATTTAAGAAGACTGAAATAATATCAAGCATCTTTTCTGACCACAATGGTATGAAACTGGAAATCAACTATAGGAAGAAAATCAGAAAAGCTACAAATACGTGGAGATTAAACAAAATGCTACTCAACAACGAATGGGTCAATGAAGAAATCAAAGGAGAAATCAAAAAATACCTGGAGACAAATGAAAATACGACATGCCAGAATTTATGGGATACAGCAAAAGCGGTTCTAAGAGGGAAGTTTATAGCAATACAGGCCTATCTCAACAAACAAGAAAAATCTCAAATAAATAATCTAACAATGCACCTAAAGGAACTGGAAAAAGAAGAACAAACAAAGCCTAAAATCAGTAGAAGAAGGGAAATAATAAAAATCAGAGCAGAAATAAATGAAATAGATACTAAAAAACAATAGAAAAAATTAATAAAACCAAGAGGTGGTTCACTGAAAAGATAAACAAAATTGACAAACCTTTAGTTAGACTCACTGTGAAAAAAAGAGAGAAGGCTCAAATAAGTAAAATCAGAAATGAAAGAGGAGAAATTACAACAGACACCTCAGAAATACAAAAGATTATAAGAGAATACTATGAAAAGCTATATGCCAAGAAATTGGACAATCTGGAAGAAATGGATACATTCTTAGAATCATACAACCTTCCAAAACTGGATCAAGAAGAAGTAGAGAATTTGAATAGAGCAATCACCAGTAAGGAGATCGAAACAGCAATCAAAAACCTCCCCAAAAATAAAAGTCCAGGACCAGACGGCTTCCCTGGTGAATTCTACCAAACATTCAAAGAAGATTTAATACCCGTCCTTCTCAAACTCTTCCAAAAAATTGAGGAGGGGGGGACGTTCCCTAACTCATTCTACGACGCCGACATCACCCTGATACCAAAACCAGAAGAGGACAACACAAAAAAAGAAAATTACAGGCCAGTATCACTGATGAACATCGAAGCAAAAATCGTCAACAAAATACTAGCAAATCACATACAACACATTAAAAAGGTTATATACCATGATCAGGTGGGATTTATTCCAGGGATGCAGGTATGGTTCAAATCAATCAACGTGATACACCACATTAATAAAATGAAGAATAAGAATCATGTGATCATCTCAATAGATGCAGAGAAAGCATCTAACAAGATATAGCATCCATTTATGATAAAAACTCTGAATAAAATGAGTATAAAAGGAAAGTACCTCAACATAATAAAGGCTGTATATGACAAACCCACAGCTACTATCATCCTCAATGGTGAAAAACTGAAAGCTATCTCTCTAAGAACAGGAACCAGACAAGGATGCCCACTTTCACCACTCCTATTTAACACAGTATTGGAAGCCCTAGCCAGAGCAATCAGGCAAGAAAAAGAAATAAAAGGGATCCAAATTGGAAAGGAAGAAGTGAAACTGTCACTATTTGCCAATGACATGATTTTATATATAGAAAACCCTAAAGAATCCACCAAAAAACGTTTACAAGTAATAAACGAATACGGTAAAGTTGCAGGATACAAAATCTACATACAAAAAGCAGTTGCATTTCTATACACTAACAATGAAGTAGCAGAAAGAGAAATTAAGAATACCATCCCATTTACAATTGCAACAAAAAGAATAAGATACCTAGGAATAAACTTAACCAAAGAGGTGAAAGATCTGTACACTGAAAACTATAAAACATTGCTGAAAGAAACTGAAGACACAAAGAAATGGAAAGATATTCCATGCTCTTGGATTGGAAGAATTAACATAGTTAAGATGTCCATACTTCCTAAAGCAATCTACAGATTCAATGCAATCCCTATCAAAGTTCCAACAACATTTTTCACAGAAATAGAACAAAGAATTCTAAAATTTATATGGAACAACAAAAGACCCCGAATTGCTAAAGGAATCCTGAGAAAAAAGAACAAAGCTGGAGGTATCACATTCCCTCATTTCAAAATATGCTACAAAGCTATAGTAACCAAAACAGCATGGTACTGGCACAAAAACAGACATGCAGATCAATGGAATAGAATCGAAAGCCCAGAAATAAACCCACACATCTGTGGACAGCTAATCTTAGACAAAGGAGCCAAGAACATACAATGGAGAAAGGAAAGTCTCTTCAACAAACAGTGTTGGGAAAACTGGACAGCCACATGTAAAAAAATGAAAGTAGACCATTACCTTACACCATACACAAAAATTAACTCAAAATGGAATAAAGATTTGAATGTAAGACCTGAAACTACGAAACTTCTAGAAGAAAACATAAGCAGTACATTCTTCGACACTGGTCTTAGCAACATATTTTCAAGCACCATATCTGACTGGGCAAGAGAAACAATAGAAAAAATAAACAAATGGGACTATATCAAACTAAAAAGCTTCTGCACAGCAAAGGAAACCATCAACAAAACGAAAAGACAACCTAACAACTGGGAGAAGATATTTGCAAACCACACATCCGATAAGGGGTTAATCTCCAAAATACATAAAGAACTCATGCATCTCAACAACAAAAAACTACCAACCCAGTTAAAAAATGGGCAAAAGACCTGAACAGACATTTATCCAAGGAAGATATACAGATGGCCAACAGGGACATGAAAAGATGTTCAACATTATTAACTATCAGGGAAATGCAAATCAAAACTACAATGAGATATCACCTCACGCCCATCAGAATGCCTATATCAACAAGACAGGAAACGTGTTGGAGAGGATGTGGAGAGAAGGGAAGTCTCACACACTGCTGGTGGGAGTGCAAGCTGGTGCAGCCACTATGGAAAACAGTATGGAGATTCCTGAAAAAATTAAGGATAGAACTACCACACGATCCAGCTATTCCACTGCTGGGTATTTATACAAAGAACTTGAAAACACCAATGCGTAAAGATACATGCACCCCTGTGTTCACTGCAGCGTTATTCACAATAGCCAAGACCGGGAAGCAACCTAAGTGCCCATCAAAGGACCAATGGATAAAGAAGATGTGGTATATATACACAATGGAATACTACTCAGCCATAAGAAACGATGAAATCCAGCCATTTGTGACAACAGGGATGGACGCTGAGGGTATTATGCAAAGCGAAATAAGTCAGAAGGAGCAGGCCAAATACCGTATGATCTCACTCATGAAGTAGCAGATAATGACAACAAACAAACACATAGAGACAGAGACTGGATTGGTGGTTACCAGAGGGGAAGGGGGGAGGGAGGAGGGCAAAAGGGATAATTAGGCACATGTGTGTGGTGATGGATTGTAATTAGTATTTGGGTGGTGAACATGAGAACATGATGTAATCCATGTGGAAACAGAAGTATAATGATGTACACCTGAAATTTATACAATGTTATAAACCACTGTTACCACAATAAACAAAAATTTAAAAAAACACAAAAACAAACAAAAAAACCCAGCTTCTCACTATGTAATATCTTACAAAAATCAGAATGAACACATCCAACACAGAGACTAAAAGATTTCTGGATACTGACATCTGTTATCCAGGTCTTCTTTAGAATGAATGGGTACAGTGATCCTAGTTTTTTTCTTTGGAACAAACATTAGTTATTTCTTATGGCAGCATTTCACATATTTAAAGATACCCATCACTCAGCCACCCTCCTCCAAGCTTCTCTTCTGGATCATGATTCCCACAACTATTCCTCATGCAAAAGGGTACTGACTGAGGGCTCTCTAGTTAATCCCTGTCCTTGTGTTGTGGACACTCAAAACAAAATCCTCTGAAATTGCAACACTGGGACAATTATGATCAAATTGGCTTTCTTAATACAAATACCGCAATGCTAGAAGGATATAAGCTTATGGTGAAATAACCTCACTTCCCATGTCTCTTATTTCAGTTTGACTTATGTCAAAACAGGTCCCGGGGCTGGCCTAGTGGCCTAGTGGTTAAGTTGGTGCCCTCCTCTTTGGCGGCCCGGGGTTCACAGGTTCGGATCCCGAGTGCTGACCTATTCACTGCTCATCAAGCCATGCTGTGGAGGCATCCCACATACAAAATAGAGGAAGACTGGCACGGATGTTAGCTCAGGGGCAATCTTTCTCACCAAAACAAACCAAAACCAAAACCGCCAAAACCAAAAAAAACCAGGTCTCTTCTGTACTATAATCTTGTAATTTTATTTTAAAACTCACTTTACATCTTTCCCTGATAAATTCTGTCATTTGTTTTCAGTTATCATTTTAGACTAAAAAGAGCATCTTGAATCTAGATTCTGTCACTGAAATAACAGCTGTTCCTCCAAACTTTGTCATCTATAAAGACAATGTGTCATCTATAAAGAGCAAGGCTAACAATGAAGACCTAGAGGGTATGCCACTAAAAGCCTCCCCTGGAAGGAAGTCAATCTATCAATCAGCACTCTTGATCAAGTGCTATTCCATCAGCTACAAAGCCAATTGAACACTGAGCTACATTTCTTTATCTTCTATACAATATGGAACAATCTGTAAAATTTCTTGCTGAAATTAATACATACTAGATCTATGGCCTTCTCCTATTCACCCCATCTAGTAACCCTACCAAAAAGAGAAACGAGACACCACACATGCAGTGTACTGTTTGAAACCAGATACCAAAGACTGTCATATCTGATCAACTATAAACCATATTTACTGTTGTTTCTTAATCTTCTAGCAACATGTATTTTTAGCATGACCACCACAGCATCACATAAGATAGTACGGTACTGACAAAAACAAAACAAAAGCTACTCTAATTTTTTCCTTCATAATGGTATGATACAAGAATTTCTTCTCACATGTAGAAATTTTACCAACTTCATGAAGCCTATAAATGCAAACTTTTAATTGAGTAAAATAACTATAAGTAATAGCATCTTTTTCTCCTCAAGGCACTAATGGTAAAAAGGCTATGCTCCTTCCAAATTTTCTTATTCTTAAACACGCTAACTATACTACTACTAAAGGGTCAATTCAATGAACTCATATCCTTTTGCTCTTTTTCCCACCCAAATAGTTTGTAAATATATTTACAAGTGCAAAAAAGCATGGGATTCAGACTAAACTGTTGGTCATAACTTCTATTTCAGATGCTAATCTAGACCATGAAAAATATTTTTTTACTTATTATTTAAATAATTTTTGAGCAGCTTTACTGAGGTATAATTGACATACAATAAACTGTACCTATTTAAAGTGTACTAGATATTTTATAAACATTTATCTATCTATCTATCTATCTATCTATCTATCTATCTATCTATCTATCTATCTATCTATCTATCTATGGGTGTGTGAGGAAGGTTAGCCTTGAGCTAACGTCTGTTGCCAATCCTCCTCTTTTTGCTGAGGAAGATTGGCCCTGGGCTAACATCCATGCCCATCTTTCTCTACTCTATACATGGGATGCCGCCAAAGCATGGCTTGATAAGTGGTGCACGCAAATTTAACCACTACGCCACCGGACCAGTCCCTAAACGTTTATTTTTTTAAAATGAATTTTCAAATTTTCCCAGATAATGTGGCTTTAAAATATATTAGTATTTTAAAAACTTGGAATGTTAAAAATGGCAAATTTAGTATCAGTAACAATTTAAACCACCAAGAAACTTCACATGGAAAATCCATAGTATTGTTGTGATCATATACTACAACTTCACACCACTGTCCTAAATCTTCAACGAGCTCTTCAGTAAATGAAGTTAGTTCAACCATTAGATAAGTTTATTGAACACCTACACATGGCACTGAGGATACAGCAGGGAACCAGACTGACATTATACAGTTACAATAATGTCTAAGAAGTGTTAGAATACAGGAATCACAAGGTACTACAAGAACATTTGCCTTTAGATGTAACACACTCTAAGGGCCAGAAAAGGCCTGCTGAGGAAATAATGACTAATCCGAGACCTGATGGATGAGGAGTTATTAACCAGGCAAAAGGTGCACGTGTGCCCAGTGGTATAGGGAGGCCGGAAAAGGAGAGCTAGAGAGACTGACTTGGCGTACAGGTTCAGGCAGTGGACTGAGTGCTAAGGCCCAGAGGCAAGAAAGAACAAGTGGCAAAGGACGAGGCCTGAGGAGCAGCAAGAGGCCAGCTGCAGACTAACACACTACTTCTGTTTAGAAGTCTGAGTCACTGCAACAGGAAAAAGCACTGAAGGGTTGGTTAGTAGGGAAAGGCATGATCAGTTCCACATTTCAAAAACATCATTTTTTTCTAGAGCAAGCTCAACAGACAGGAGGGAGCAAGACAAGAGGCAGGGAGGTTTGCTACAAGGCTGTTACAGAAGTTGGATGAGAGATGGTGGTAGCTTGAATTGAGGTGATGAAAGTGGAGATTAAGAAAAAAAAATTGAGAGTCCAAAGATATTTAACATTAAAAGGCATTGGGGGTGGGATGATGAGGGAAGTGTCATGCTTGTCTAGGATTCTGCCCCAGGCAACTAGATAAATGGCGAAACGAAGCACAAGTAGGTGGCAGGGAGAGATCAGATGATGAGTCTGCTTTTAGACACAGTGAATTTGAGGTATCTCAGAGATATCCAAGCAGAGAAATGATAAGCAGATGAAGGTAAGTATCTGGATCTCAGGAGAAAGGCTGGATTGGGCATACAGATTTGGGAATCAATACATACATGTGGGGGCCGGCCCCACGGCTTAGCGGTAAAGTGCACGCACTCCGCTGCTGGCGGCCTGGGTTCGGATCCTGGGCACGCACTGACGCACCGCTTCTCCGGCCATGCTGAGGCCGCGTCCCACATACAGCAACTGGAGGGATGCGCAACTATGACATACAACTATCTACTGAGGCTTTGGGGGAAAAATAAATAAATAAAATGATATTAAAAAAAATAAATACATGTGATATCAAGGAAACTAAAAGAAGGAAATATTTCAAAGAAAGAAGGGTAGACAGTGCCAAATGCTGTGAAAAGGCCAAGCAAATAAGAGATCTGGATTTTGGTATGTAAATGTCTCGTGGACCTTGGTGAGGGCAGTTGTGGTGTAGCAGCAGAGTGACAAAAGCTGGATTTCAATACTCTACCATTTCACAGGGGAAAATTTAAGTTCTAGCCATATATTCAACTTTTTCTAGCTTTCTCTTAAGACATTGTTCCCTTTAGAGCAAGTATCTTAGTGCATTCTTATATAATGGTTGCTATAGGATTATTAACCTGGTAATAAACACTTTGGATTATAAAAAAACTTTCTGAGAAGTAAATGAAGCAATGACAGAGAAAAAGGATAATTAACACAAAGTGAGTTCTTTGCAATACGTACGCCTGTTCTTTTGTGTACTTTCAATTCTTTCCAAGAGATTCTGTTAGAGAGACCCAAAGAGAACACTTGAGGGCACATACTGCTATCAGTGTCAGGAATATGGTCAGGTCAGGAATATGGACAAAGATTTCATAATAGCTAGAGGAGGGAAGCAGAGTGGACAGTGTTTTGGCAAGGAAATGGAAAAAGAAGGAAACAGCCAACAAGTAAGAAACTCCCTTTCCATATGATCATCTATGGAAATAAGAACAAACCTCATTCTACAAAACAAAGGCAATGAGATTAAGGGAAACAATGCTGACATTTACTGACCAGAACTTCCTAATCTGATTTTGTCATCATCAGTATGTCACGGCCAATTAATAGCAAATGAATGAATATTAGCCAAATTCATTTATCTATTCAACAAGTATTTAAATGTCTGCTGTAGTTATGTTGCTCCATAAGGTATTATGAGAGATAAAAAGACGGATAAGACACTTCTGGGTCCTCAAGGAAACAGAGCAGAGGCAACAGCATGAAATATAAGACAACATGGGCAGTACAAATGAAATGCAGAATTTCAGCACAAGGAATGAGGATCTCTGGCTGAACTGATTAGGAAGAGAAGTTTCATGAAGGTGGTGGTTGAACATAAAAGGATGGAAAGAGAAAAAACGGGAGGGAAGAGGTGGGCATTGACTATGAAGTGTGTGAGTGAAGGTCAGACATTGCTGAGTGGCAAATACAACAGAGGACTAACAAGCTGTCTAGTTATATGCATCAAATTCCTGTAAGAGAGTGCTATGACATTAGCCTGATAAAGCATTAACAGCCTAGATTATAAAAGCATATGATGTCATGCTAAAAAGTTTAGATCCTATTCAGAGGCAATTGGGAGCCAGCGAAGATGCTTGAGCACAGGAATGGTATGATTTGTGCTGTAATTCAGGAAGACCGTACAAAACCTTAGCCTTATCAAGTCTAATCTTCCTTGTCTGGATTTCTCACTGCTCCATGATTCTTACCCAATCTCATTTGCTACTATTCCTCAAGATAGGTATACAGCTCATCTCTCCAAGTTCCACCACCAGGACCTGGTTCTTCCCACCTCAATACCCCTGGGCTCTTAGGACAATCATCTTTTCTAGAATTCCCTATCTTGTCTCTCCACCTTAGCCAAAATCTACCCTTCAAATCTCACTTTCCTTAATCGAGCTCTCTGCGTACTCTAACCCTCCTTATAACTCTGTCCTTTGAACTACAACGCTCCTTAGATTCTGATGCACTCACTTTACGGTGTTCTTCCTCTATTGTTCCTTGATGCTGCACGGTGCTCTGGCTCTAAGTAGACGGTGAGTTCCTTAAAAGCAGCAAGCACCAGAGTGCCAAATACGGTACTAGACATCCAAAGCCTAGATGACTAACTGGTTATGTACTCATTTATTACCACAAACATAGTCCTAAGACTTTTCCAGACTTTTGTGATCAGATTTAGTTATTAAACAATGAAGAGAAAAAAATGTATGTCATTGTTAACATACACAAAAGGTGAGTAACCTAAAAGAGTTTCTGAATTTAAAGGATAAAAGTCCTGGCCAGACATGAAAACTTGTGTTCAAAATAACTATACCTTTAGGAAAATTTTGAATCCCACATAAAATGAAAATGTTTTACTTTAGGAAATTACTTGACTTATTCTTATTTTTGACTTCACGGAAAAAAGAATAGCTCTAGCATAGTCACTCAGTCAGACGAGCCAAAAAATGATTCAGCTTCCCGTGGAAGACTTCCCTCATCCCTCCAAGGCAAACACACACCACTGCACAGTCACGCCTTCCAGAAAATGCAGAGGTATAACTTGCTGTTTTTATCAGTTGTCCAAAAGACAAAGCAAAGGGGAAAAAAAAAATCCTTCAAGAAAAAAACCTACTTCTCAACACTACTGCCAGGTCAGTTTTGGCATTCACTCATCCCCAAAAGAGTAAATCTGGTTTTGTTCATTTAGAGACTACTATTTGGAGCTTGTATTTGATAATTTTATTCAACTAGAATGGATGTTTTAACATTCTGAAGAATTTTAAGAAAGTACAATGTAACTGTTTACCTTGATTAAATTGTGAGCATTTGTTCTGGAAGGGCTGTTATCACAAAAATATGTTTAAAGAGGGGGGAATATGCCCCTTTACTTAAATACACACAAGCAGAGATATCCTATACAGTACACATCACAGAAAGGGAAGGGATGACCAACAGGCTCAGCCCCTCTATTCTACCTAGTGGTTAAGAGGACGGACTCTGGAGCCAGACTGCCTGGGGCAAGTTACATAATCCCTCTTTCCTTACTGTCTCACCTGTAAAATGGGGATAAAAATAATAAAGACAAATAGGAAACGAAAAACGTTGTTAGGAAGAATAAATGAATTAATACACATATTTTGTATAGTGCTTGTGGCATGAGTACTATGTGTTAGTTGTCATATTTTATCACCATACATTTTTGCCTTATTTTAAAAAAGGACGTATTTAAGTCAGCCTACAAGGGTGCATATAAGATAAAACCAAGTAACCAACATAAATTCTGACTCAAGTTAGAACTGAAAGAACAAAACACCTTTGCTTTGAATCAGACCACCATGTTCCCTCTGAAAATATTTTGTATCATGGGACAAGAAAGCAGAGAGAGGGAAAAGTTAGGTTTTCTTTTCTCTCATAAGTGGAAAAGGCAGGTAGCTTCCCCAGAAGCTAGCTAAAGGAGTTATTGAGCTGTTTTATGGAGAAGTAGTTCTCTAAAAAGGTCACGATAGGACTGGGAATTCAGATGGAAAAGTTAGCCTTGGGAAAAAAAAGAAAAAAGCCTCTTCATCTGAGGCAAAGGGAAAGAAGTAAGAAAAGATATTTATAGATTTTTCCTGGCCAATCCCCAAATGCCTAATTTGGATTGAACTTCAAGTGTCCCTGAACAATCCCCATCCAGAAGGCTGAAATACCAATGTGACCCATTGGGATAAAGAGCATTTGGCTCTAAGAGGTGACTGGAGAAAAGCTTAGCACCATGACAGCCTCTCTGGTCTTTTCTCTCACCTCTCTTTGTTAAGACTCTTCTGCTGCAGGCACACAAGTCAACTTACTGTGCTCAGACTAGACTTGACACCTAGCTGCCTCCATGCCCTTGACCTTGCCCTCATGTTCTTTCCCAGAGATGCAAAACTGCTAAGTCTTTAAGACCCCTTCAAAGGCTATCATATCCACGATGCCTCCACTGAACCCCTCAGTCAAAAAACAGGCCTGTCCATCCTCTGATTCTGTTAGAGCTGCATTAGCACTTCCACCACACTTAAAGCACCCACTGACTACCACATTCATCTGGGTGCCTGTTGTGCAAGTCTCTTGAACCAAGACACCTCCTATTTCTTTAGATTTCCTACAAGTTCTTGGCCTTGGTATTCAACAAATGGTTCTTGTGTGAATGAATAAATATCTATCTCCCTGTCTGAAGAGGAACTTTCAGGTAAGGTAACCCATTCTCAGGAGTAGATTAAACTGGTGCAGGCTATCTAGATTCAGAAGCTCCTTAATGTTGTAAATTTATATGACCCACAGGATTTTGATACAGAGATATGCACTAGAGAAAAGGGCATCTACTATGCTCACTACAAACAAATGCTAATAGTTGTTAGACCTTGTATCAGTAAATGCAACACACCAGAAATTAATCAGCAAGTAGAAGAACTTCTCTGCCTCTCCTTGAATGCTCTTTTAAAATAGAAATTGTAGGGGGCTGGCCCAGCAGTATAGCGGTTAAGTTCGTGTACTCTGCTTCATCGGCCTGGGGTTTGGAGGTTCAGATCCTGGGTGTGGACCTATGCACTCCTTATCAAGCCACGCTGTGGCGGCGTCCCATACAAAGTAGAGGAAGATGGGCACGGATGTTAGCCCAGGGCTAATCTTCCTCAGCAAAAAAGAAGAGGATTGGCAATAGATGTTAGCTCAGGGCTAATCTTCCTTAAAAAAAAAAAAAACTTGCAGTTTGGGTGGGTTCTGTAAGATCATCCATTGTGGAGATTTGTCTGACTAAATACATATTAATTTTTAGGTTACTGTTTCATTTCTTCATAATTATTAACAGGCTGATATCCTAGCACCTTTCTAAATATACAGATGTCTCTTTCTGGAATTAATGTAAATGTTTTTAATATAAACCTTGAAAAAAGAAAAAAACTGCTCTCAGTGAAACTTTTAAAAATATATACTTTGCACAAGGGGCCGGCCCCGTGGCTTAGCGGTTAAGTGCGCGCACTCCACTACTGGCGGCCCGGGTTTGGATCCCAGGCGCGCATCGAAGCACCGCTTCTCCAGCCATGCTGAGGCCGCGTCCCACATACAGCAACTAGAAGGAGGTGCAACTATGACATACAACTATCTACTGGGGCTTTGGGGAAAAAAAAGAGGAGGACTGGCAATGGATGTTAGCTCAGAGCCGGTCTTCCTCAGCAAAAGGAGGAGGATTAGCATGGATATTAGCTCAGGGCTGATCTTCCTCACACACAAAAAAATACACATACACACACACACACACACACTCTGCACAAAATGGTCAATTATTCAAGACCAAACTTCATGCAAGCATTTTGATAATTTCTCCAAAGGTATGTGTTTTTAACGGCTCAAAAGACTGCACAGCACTGACTGGTTGTGCATTATGTTAAGGACAGTGCATCGAACAAATCAGGTAACCCATAGGGATAGTTTAAGCAACAGTTAAGAGCATGAAGTATTATCAGGGCCACACACTGAGCAGGACACAGAGAAGGCCTTTGCTCAGGCTCTCCAACTTTCCATGTGTAAGATTATTATTAATATCTCTTTTCTGCCTCCCCTATGAGGATAATAATACTTATAATAATAAGTATTAGTGGTCTTCAACAGAACACAACATTATTTAATATGGATTACTCTTTTCTTTCTTTCATACAAGCAGAATTTTCCCGGGTCTGAATTCTAATGGCTCTATGCCTCCAACTCTCACAATGAAAAACCCAAAGAAGTGTTTGGTCTAGTTCTGTGTCACTGTGAAGACAACTATCCAAATTCTACATGGACAGAAAGATGAATTACTCTTCTTTGTTCAATCCTAGATACTCATATTAACGGGTTATCAATGAGTATCTTCCCCTTCTCCACTTGAGTTTTAGTTGCAACATGTGCCATATTGATTAAATCAGTTTTTTTTTCTCAAGCAACAAAACTTAAAAGCTTTAAATATATTTGCTGTGGAAATAGGAAATAGGGTTTTAAAAGAAAGGGAACTACTTAAGGTTATCAGTGTTCTGAACTAGAGAACTTAATAAACAGATGAAGTAAATATACTCTCATGTAGAGTTCATGAATATAGAAAACTTTCAACCAACTAGAAATCAGCCTTGTTGAAGTTCTTCCTGTGTTTCTTTTTCTTTCAATATACTCACCATGCAGCCAACATTATAAACACCTGTCATGTGTGAGACAACGTGGCAGGTCACTGCACAAAAACATGCTAAGGCAGAGTCACAGGCAGGAGGCAGCGATGCCCCGACGCAGTACTGTGCAGGACTCATGGCTCACGTCACAACTCCTCCGCTCTATGCTCCAGTGTGGGGTGAGAGAAGAGGACACAGGAGACCTGAGAGTGAAGAGGGCAGCACAGGACAACACAGCACCTCTGAGGAGGGTCTTAAAAACAAACAGTACCCAGGTAGACTCCAAGGATGCATTTCAGGCAGAGAATACCAACGAGCAAGTATAGCCATGGATTTTAATGGAGGAAGAGGAGTCTGGTGTGGCTGGCGGGTGGACTAGACAACAGAACAGCATAGCTTATGGGACTGTACAAGTTACCTCAGGGCTAGCTTGTGAAGTCCATGCGTGCCACACCACAAAGTTTGAAAACTAAGGAGCTATCTGACTGACTTTTAGCAAGAATTGTAACATGAGCTAGAGCAGTGGTTCTCAAGGTGTGGTCTGCAAAACCTGCAGGGTCCCAGCGATCTTTTCAGGGTACGTGTAGGGTCAAAACTATTTTCATAGTAATACTAAGATGCTGTTTGCCCTTTTTACTGTGTTGATATTTGCACTGATGGACCTTAGCACAAATCAAGGCAGAGGTACCAAAGTGAACCAGTAGTCATTATATTCTTCACTTTCACACACTCACCGTTTCAACAAAAACACTTTCACATGGAATGTCCTTGATGAAGCTGTAAACATTATTAATTTCATTAGAATTCAACCTTCAGGTACACATCTTTTTAATACTCTTTGTGGCAAATGGCAAGTAGACATAAAATACCTCTACACACAGAGGTATGATGGCTATCTTGAGGAACATTACTTGTGAAACTGCTTTCAGTTGTAAGCTGATCTAGCCGCCCTCTTCATGGAACAACATTTTTACTTGAAAGAATGACTGAAAAACAAAGGTTATTCAGAACCTGGGTATTTTCTTGGAAATGAACAACGTGAACCTGTCTCTCAAGAGGAAAAACTGGCAGTATTTATTGCTGATAAAATTCAGACTTTCAGGTGAAAATGAGAATTTTGGAAAACCTGTATCTGACACTGTGAACTTGCCAGTTACCAATACTTAAAGACATTTCCAATGAGATTGGTGGCGATATTAACAAATGTGATTTTCTGATATTGTAGAATGAAATGTTCAACATTTAGAAGAGCTGTATTACTCAGTGAATCAATATTTTCCAAATGACCAATGCATGATGTTAGAAAATCATGCATGGATAAAAAATCATTCAAAGTACAAGACAGAACAGTAGATTTTAATGTACGAGTATAAAAAGTTCAGTGATAGGATTTCAGATTCCACATGGCAAATAACTTTTAAGAACGTGTCATTTGTCAATTCTGATGTAGTATCAAAGAAGAATATCACAATTATCTGATAAAACTACTAAAATATTCCTCCCTTTTTGAAGCATATATCTGTGTTAGGCTGAATTTTCTTTATCTACTTCAACCAAAACAACATATTGCAACAGGGTGAATGTGTAAGAGCTATGAGAATCCAACTGTTTTCTATTAAGCTGGAAGTTAGATTAAAACAACATCACTGTTCTAATTTTGTTTTTGTTTTGGAAAAGTTACTTTTCATAAACATATGCTCTTTATGTTAACAAGCAATGGGTTCATTATTGTTATTATAAATATAATTAATACTTTTAAAATGTATCAGTTTTAATTCCTAATATAGTAAATATTTATAGCTATAACCCACACAGATGAAATTTCTTTGGAGTTTTTAATAATTTTTTAAAGTATAAAGGAATCTTGAGACCAAAAATTTGGAGAACTGCTGGGTTGTAAGGTAGAAAGAGATTAGTGGTAAGGAAACCAAAGAATCCAGGTGAGAGAAGATGAGGGGATGGACCTTCTAAATCAGAAGTTTGAAGCATTAAGTTAAATTTGACAGAAAAAATTTTTTTTTGGTTTGGAGAAGAGGGAAAAATCTGGATGAGGGCTTTCAACCTTCAGGGACTGTATGAAACCTGATGCCTTTAGCTATAAAGTGAGGCCCAAACAATTTCATAATATTTTTAATGAAGCTGATGCATTAAGAGTAACTAGAGCAGAGATGAAAAGCAAAGATGGCTTTCTGAAGGATGAATATAATTCTTTAGGAAACGACTGTTTCCGTGGTCTATGTAAGAATGAATTTAACTGAAAGGCACTTCCTAATAGACCACATGGCTTAATATGTCTCATTCCATTTTTGAGAGATTGGGGCCAATGACCAACACGTAAACCAACACGAGTAACTCTTTATTCCAAGTTCCCGTACTACTAGTAGGTTTAGTGCCCACTGATGCACATCTTTATTACATAACAGTCAATGACAGCCATAATGATAATTCTGAGCCATCAAGAAGAGGATACATTGTGTTCAGTGTTTAAGAAGTCATCCAAGTACACAGTTATTTTACAAGTAACTACAGCAAAGACTTCCAAATTGAAGCTCCAGCACTTAAGGCTTTACCTCCAGCTACCTGAAAACTCTGTATTCCAAAAAGATTCAGTGTCAACGGTTCCACAGAGTGGAAATATTCTAATCTAATTATAAGATGGTCTTCACTCCTGGGGCAGGTAATATCACGAGGAACCACAAGCCACAATTCTAAGCAATGGAAACATGGTTGAAAACGGGGCTGGCCTGGTGGCCTAGCGGTTAAGTTCGCACATTCCGCTTCGGCGGCCTGGGGTTCGCTGGTTCGGATCCTGGGCACAGACCTACTCACTGCTCATCAAGCCATGCTGAGGCAGCATCCCACACAGAAGAGCTACAACTCTACAACTATGATACACAACTACGTACTGGGTCTTTGAGGAGAAGAAAGAAAAAGAGGAAGATTGGCAATAGACGTTAGTGCAGTGCCAATCTTCAACAAAAACAAAAACGCATGGTAGAAGACTTCATACAATTTTGTCTCCCTGCCAAAGCTGAGTTCTCTGCTCAGCTACTGCTTGTGGTCATCGGAATATATGTGTGTGTTTTTTTTTTTGCGGGGGGGGGGGGGGGCGCGTGGGGGGTACGGGACATATCCCTTTTAGAAGGCCACCTTGTTAAAATTTAAAATCAATGACAGGCATTTGTCAAATGTTTTAATTACTATTTGTTCATTAAAAAGAACTTCCTAAAGGAACATTTGTTTTGTGAAAATGAATGCCAATATTTAAAGTCCTTTCTATTATATTAAAGATGGCCCAGCAGTGCCTCACTTAACAATAGCTGTTGAAATCTCTGAGTAACTGTATATCGAACAATAAGAGCCTTGCTTTTAAAACTATTTGACAATTTCCACTTTTTACTTATTTAGATTTGTGTAATTATCTCCTTTCATTAGACTAAATTAGTTGTTTATGTGATAAAATCCTTTTCAGAGGAAGAAGAGTCAGGCAGCCCTTTCTTCTTTTTTAAAAATTTCACTTTATATTCCCATCTTCCCCACTCGATGCTGGGGCAATAAATTACAGAAGTTATAGGAAGAACTGCTAGAAGAATTAGACAACTTGGGTCTTTTCACAGCTGTTGCCATTTCATGCCTTTAGAGCTTGGTCAGTTGCAGATGCTGTAGAGACTTATGCTTAGCTATCCTTCTGCCTCCCCAATCCCCACATTAATGCTCTTCCTCATCTTCCCTTTCTTTTTTGCTAACCTCCCTCTTCCTGCTCCAAGCTCCCACTAACTAGCCTTAAAAGGGGAGGAATGATCAAGGCAACTTTTCACATCAGTCATATTTCAGGGCACCTTCATGTTTGTCCACTAATAAATGGCTAGCATTAGATAACCCATAGGGTGAGTCAAAGTTTTAAAAAACAAGACAGATTCAGAGATCGTATTCTTAAAAGGGCATGCATTACTTTGTTTTTATTTAACCCCTGCTCCTTCCCAGAGAGTCATGCTAAGAAACAGACACACAGCAGTACAGGTTCCCATCAGGAATAAAACAAAGATAAGGAAACTTGGCATTATTAGGCTCTGATGAGCTTGCCCCCCACTCCGGCTCCAGGGACAGCTAAAAGCACAGTTGCTCCTCCCAGTGTGAGACTGAAACCAAACTGAGTAGGTAGAAATACATTGTAACTATGACACTAGGCAGCGATGTCAATCATCTGTATTGACCATGGCCCAGCATCTCTAAAGAAGCTCCACTGGCTTCACAGAAGCCTGGGGGGCCACGGGGGTAGAGTGGGGTGTGCCAACAACAAACTCTTTCTTAAAGCCTAAAGGACACAGTCTTTTTGACTTAAAAAGCAAACCTAAGAGCGCTATACACGTTATATTATACGCCCATCTGGAAACAATATTACTCCTCACAGCTTGCAGGTATGCCTTGTCATGGGTTCAGCTGCAACAGCAACTGCATTCAAGTTCCATGTCAAGAAAGCCAGGATTTAAATCCTTTTCCTGACTCAAGGAGGAAAGAACAGTCAGACAAGGAGAAAAACAATCCACTGAGTTTGATGTGAAGCAGATACAGCACTAGGTTTCAGCACTAATGAGGGAGGAGGGCCAGAGCTCTATTTTCCTCCTTTAGATCATCCCATTAGGGAAACCTAATGACTCCTAGGAAGGAACATGGCCTATTGTGCTGTATTTGATGGTGATAGGGACAGGAACTGTTCCATGGCAAAACAAACATGACACATGCATCACTTTCTGGAACCGGAATGAAAAGACTGACTCTATTTTAAGGCCAGCAAGGCTGTCAACAAAGGAAAATCCCTTGAGTGAAACGTTTCAGCAGAATTCCACTTAATGCCTGATGGTATAATACCACCAAAAGTGAACAGTACAAGGGACATTCGTATAGACAGGCCTAAACATTAGATACTTCCTTTTCTGAGTTCTCACGACCCAGGTGTCAACTCCTGGTTCATTTCTCTGTCTCTCCCAACAGAGCTTCTTGAGGGATGGGATAAATCTTATTCATTTTACCCATTATGGCATTCCCAGTTTCTAATACAACGTTCTGCACATAAAACAGTGGATGTGTGCAAATTAAAGGCTCAATTTAGTTTTGGAAATGCACAACAAGTAATTCCTGTAGGAAGGGAATATGTTCTAACAGCATAATTTCTTGTTGGAATCTTTGTTATAAATGTTTAAAGTAAGGAACTCATGCATGGATATATATGTGCTCTCTCCATGCTTCCCCTGCTGACAAGCCAGTCTGTGGCTTCCCACAATCCCTGGCCTCATAGGGGTGGAATGAGAGAAAAAACTCCTGAGTCTCTTAGAATGAATGTCTGTTGGCCACAAAGTGGAGATTACACACTACTTGGGCTCTGGTGCTTCTTGTCATGCAGCCCCCTCCAGACTGGTCCAGGCCCCGGTCCAATCTCAAGAGGCCTATAGCTGAGGCAGTGGTTCTGGTTCTTCTTTAGCCACCTCTGGCAGGGAGAGGCCTGATGCCAACCCACTGTGTCCCCAGGCCTAAAAAGAGCTTGGCTTGTAGATGATTCAATGGGGAAAATGAATACGATACAATTTTTGGTGGCAAAATGAGGAAGAATGGCAAAGAAATAAGTTGATGATATCAGAAGTAAAAGAGACCACAAGCACATTTTCCATAAGTTATTATTTTCATGGTAACAGAAGGAGAAAGGGCATTGGAAAGAGGATCCTACAATTCTGCTTCTCCCAGGGCTACTGGGATATATCCCTAGTGAAGGACACGCAAGCACAAGGCTCCTCCCCTTTTCACATCATTCATCTACTGTGGCACTGCCAGAAAACATCATTAAAACAAACTTGGACTCCTGACCAACTCATGCAGGCTCATTTGGAACCAAAGACCCCCCCACCCCCCTCCCTTGGTTGGTAACAATTTTCATTAAATTACAGGGAAGGTAACACAGAACAAACACTCATAAAAATAAAGACACCATGTTCTAGAAAGGAGAAGGCAACAAGGGGGTGAGACTAAATAGTTAACTAATAGTTAAATCTATTCAGCTCACCCTACACTGTGATCTGCATGAGACCCAGCCACAAATCTCCAAGAATTTACAGGAGACGGCAGTTTGCTAGAAGGAAGTGCAGCAGAGCCACCAGAGCAGCAGATGCACACAGCTTGTCAACCACAACACAGGATTCAGTGTACAGATTCAGCTGTGCCCTTCCCATAATTCTCTCAATGTATGGGGTGAGGATTTAATTAAACAGAGGAGGGTCAACGATCAGTAAAGGTGGTCCTATTTAAGGATTTCCACAGCAGAGTAAGCACAGGCCTGGGAATCGGTAGAAACACCGGAGAGGGTCGCAGGGTGCCTCAGCATATGGTGTGACACTGAGGAGCTGATTTCAGTGAAATGAGGTGATCTCTAAGGTAGAGATGGGCAAGAAGGGAGAGGCTGGTCCACAGCAAGGCTCTACGGTTCAGGGTCTTAGGTCTGACTCTGGCACTAAACAGCGGGGCAGACCAATGGCAGGCTCTTGGAGCGCTCTGGGCTCAAGTTCCTTCCTTGCAAATTAAAGAGTACAGACTGCAAGATAGAGACTACAATTCCTCCTTACACTAAGATTCTATAAGGAGAACAATTATTTCTGGAAGATTCTGGATTCCTGTAGTTACAGAATCTGGAATATAAACAGAAAAGACCTTTAAATGGTTCCATTACAAATCTTATGATCCTATGCTCTCTATTTTTGCAAACAAACCAAAGGGGCGGTGGGACATCTCCAACTGAACAACATTTTTCTAATGGCCTATCTTTCCTCAAGCAGATTCCAAGCAACAGAATTTAGTTTTTCACTTGTTATCCCTCTCTCTAATTTTTTTTATCGCCTCAGGGAAGGAGTTTAGCAGAAATTTCCCAGACGCTATACCACTCGCAAGGTATCTTCATGTTCTGTGTAGTAAAAGAAACACACACACACGTGTATATATCTCACTTAATGAAAGTTCAAAATCAAATTTATACATTCCAATAAATATATTCCACAACGTCCACTTTGGGAAGCTATACACTTATTCCAATTATTCCTACTGTAATTGGTTCAAACAATTTCAGAAATCATCTTCTGCAACTATCTTCAACAGAAATCCAAGAACCACACACGAAAAATCTGTTTCATGTCTACAACTCAGTTCAACCCCAAACTTCAACCCCAGAATGACTAGGCTTTCAAAACTCGTAAATATATATCAATCCTGATGACTCAGTCAGGCCAGAATGCCAACTACACATAAGGAAGAGCAACATAATAAGTATTTTTCTGACTTCTGAGTGAGGCATATTTTAAATGTGCTCATAAGAGTATTCTGTTTGAACTTTACAGAAGGTATTTTCACCATCAACTGACTTTCTTTGGAAGACTACATATGTGGCACTGGAGTAACACTTAAGATCACCATCACAACAATCCTTTGGGTCCACAAGCAGTGACAGGGCTTTGGGGGTTCTCAGAAGGAAGCAAAATGTCTCGATCACTGCATGAAATGAAAGAGGCAAGGAGGGAGAATACAGTTATACTGGCTGAATGGAAATATTCAACCAGAAGCAACACTCTTTTTAATTCCCACATGGTTCACAAGAATAGAATACTTCCATTCTTCATACTTCTCTCAGTAAATGTTACTTTTCTCAGTTTCCTAATGCGATTTTTTTTAACCTAGATCATCGCCAGATCAGTTACCCTGCAAATTGGGGCATTTCTGGCGATTTTTAGGCAATTCTATGATCTTTGAGGGGTGAAGGACAACGTGAAAGCAAAAAAAGAACTATGAAGCTGGAAAGCACATCAAAGGCTCCCTGAATTGATCCCTAGTCTTTCCAATCAATGAATATGTATACCACATGTGTTACAACTCGGTTATCACCAAGGCAACCGTGGAAACGTGATGTTTCAAACAAGCACTTCTCAAGACAGATTCATCTCTCTGTGAACTGCTACAGCAGGTTAATAGTGCCTTATGGCATGTAACACACACTGTATTCACATACTGTGATTCTATCTGTATGTGCTTTATCTAACTAGATTCTAACTACACCAGGGGCAGAGACAATATCTAACTTTTTAAAATTCCCTAGATATTTGATGCAATACCTTGAAAGGGTAAGGCATCCGTTTAATGTTTACTAAATGAGTAAATGAATTGAAATCAAAGCCACAAGCTATATCACAAAATTGAGCAGCCTCAGAGGCCAAAAACATCTGAAATCAGTACGTCTGAAACCTTTTATGGATAAAGAAAACAATTCTATACACAGCGTGCAACTTTACTCTTATGGTGGCCAACCAGCAAGGCATCAGCAGGCATCTTCTTAAAATACACAATCAAAACCTAATATGAGAAATCTAAAACTTCCCCAATCATGTATATCCCTGAGAAGGACCCAGGCCTTTCTTCACAGATCGAATGGCATTTTCCTTATAGTTTTTCTACTATGGAAGCCTTCTCTTTTAAGAGACAAAAAACAAGCAGCCATGAAGTCATATTTATGTCAGTAAGCTGAACACAGAACTTAGGATCAGAAGCAATATATTAGTTTTTCTAAGAGACCACCTCACGGTGGCCCTTCCAAGTCTACTGGTGGAAATAATGGTTACATTACAATTCAAGCTTGTGTTTCTGACTCACAACGCACATATTTCCACTTCCACAAAAGAGAATCAGCTTTTAAAATGAAACTTAGAAAGTCACTTGAGGTAAATGGTATAAAAATAAAACACCATTCTCTAGAAACTTCCCTTCCTAAGGGGGTAAACAGGAGCTTAGAGTGAAGAATTTACCGTCTATCTCACTGAAAGATATCTATTCATAAGTAATCCTATGTTCAGCTATATTGGTTTAATAATCATCTCTTACCACGGGAATATGAGCCTTTGAACGCAGAGACTGACCTATTTTCATTTCATCATATCTAAGGCCTAGCAGAGTTCAATGAACATTTGTTGAATTAAGTAGTGAATAAATTAGTGCACCCTCACAGTAAACACAATAATTTAAATGAGTACCACTGTGGCCTCATATAATTTCTTCTAAGACCATTTTAACCATCATCTATCTAAAATTATTCATCCACAGAGCCTTAAGAGGGGGTCTGATAATTGTGATTTAGTTTAAAATGAGATTAGAATTACATCTACTGCTTATAAAATGCCTATTACAAGCTAGACACTATACCAACTCTAGTTAGTACAAATCACCCTTGAAGTAGGCATCATCTCAAACCTACAGGTGAGGAAACAGAGCCTCTAAACAAATGGATCAAAGTGGCAGAACTGGGATGAAAACCTTGGTTTAGTGGGCTCCATAACTTTCCACTACGCTTGGTCACCATCCTTGGCTGTCAATATAATGAGATAAAAATGAACAGAAGTGAAATGAAGAGTGTAAGAAATGAGCGGAAAGAATGATAAGAATCAGATCTGGTTCTTTTGTCACAACAGGAGGAAAAAAAAAACACACACCCCCTCCAAACGCACATATGACCTATGGTTACACAGTTCTACGAGAGAAAAAAGTGGATTACTAATGTAATTTATTTTAAGATTCCAGAGCAAAACACCTTGGAAAATGTTCAGGGAAAAAGTGATTAGTTAAGAATTTGGCTATTAAAGAAAGTGTGATTTTAACAAGTCCCTTGTGATTGTCCTTTTGGTCCAACACATAAATTACACACCCCAACACGTATGAATTTATTCCAATCATTTTAGAATCATACACTGGTCAAAAATTAAGAGCTGGAAGAAACTTTAGAGATCATCTAACCATTATACAAAAGAGAAAATAGAGACCAGAGAAATTAAATAACTTGCTCAAGGTCACTTAAAAATGTACAGCTAGATCATTAAATTATACCCTTATATATAACATCTACAGATATTTTTACATTAAGGTTATAGGTTTTCTACTTGTGGCTTTATGATCTGGGGTTCCTCAAGGCACTTCTTTTTTGAAACTACCTACTCTAGAAGAACATTTGCAGAACTTCCCAGAAACTCTCTACTTCAGAGGAGACACAGAGAAAGGGTTATCTTCAAAAAATTTGTATGAAAAAGCTGAGGAGTAAATTTCCTTGTGGAAGCTAGCTCTTTGAAGCTAGCTCTAGCTTTAAACTCAAAAGGGATGATGGCGGGAGGGCTGGTTCTCGTAAATGCCAAATACATGCAGAGAAGACTTATTGGCGACTCATAAAGAGGCCAATTTGTCTTTTCCTAGGTGACACATACACCATGAAACTATATATATAAATATGATAGCAGAGACATTTTTAAAAGGACCTTTTTAAAAACTGAAAACTGTTGAATAAGACAGTAGGATGTATAAGCCACTTTGAATATCAGTGTCATGGCTTGTCGGGTCAGTTACCAAATAGCCTGAGAGCTGTCATATTTTCCTATGGCAGCTGAGCAGGGAGGGTGGGCACAGCCACACAGAACAAAAGCATTTAACCAGACTCCTGGACTAGGGATGGAAATGCAAGCTCGCCCCCTTGAGACAAGAAAAGAAACACAGTGTTCCATCAAGAATAATAAAAGTACAGAGACTTCAAGAAGATATTAACCAGAAATAGTCCAACACTGCCCTTACCACAACCTTGAAGAAACAAATATTAATATTGTTGTAAAAATAATTAAGAATAAAAATTCAGTTAATCTGATGTTTGGCCGTGTAGTTATAAAAAAGAGGAGCATGGTTCTAACTTAAAATGCTTTCTTGATGGGGGAGCAGGTGTTAAATGAAAAGTAGACTTTCCCAGTAATCTAATACTCAACATATGGGATTTTATAGCTGTGCTTGAACATATTTGTTCTTGAGTGTTTGGCTGCTAGGACCACGGGCATCCTGACAAGATATACTGGCTTGGTGAATTAACTGTTCCATATGGCTAAAAAGCTTATGCAATGAGCATTTGGAAACAGAATTATTACAGAGATACCTCAATGAACAGATAGCCCAGGGAGGCAAGCTCCTTCCTAATGAACCTGGTCACATACTGAAGACAAAAGATTCCTCAAGACATGGAGAATGCTGGTTTGCAACACTGGGGCAGGGAAGCAGGAGTCAGAATTCTTTCCTGGCCACCATGGAGCATATCCTCAAGGTGAATGGTCCTGGAAGGCTTTCTATTGTGGACTTAAGTATTCAATGTCATCTCTATACCTAGTCATATCATTCTTTAGGAAATAAAAGGCAGGTCTGGAAAATCTTAGTAATTTCTGCACCAAAAGCAAACTCTTTGGACAAACACCATCTTGGCAGTATTTAGCTGCAGCTAAACAGATTATAATAAGAACTTGAAACTTACTTTAAAGTGAATCAGCTTAGGTCCTAAAATGGCCAGCAGAATTTCTCCAAGCATCTTTGAAAGCACAGGAGTATAATGCAGTGGTTTTAGAATCTTAGTGTGGGTAAGCATCATTCACGGGTACTTGTCTAAAATGCAAAAACCCATCCAAGTGAACTGAATTCCCCAGAAGTGTACCTTCAGGATGACTCTTCTGGAAACCATAGTATAGTAGAAACATTACTAACATAGAACTGAGGTTCTAATCCAGCTTACAGGATTAACTAGATGGGAAATGAGGCAAGTCACTTAACCATACTGAAACCATTTCTTCTCCTATAAAGCAAAAGTGTTGTGTTGGACTTGAGATAATCTTCAAGGTTCATTCAAATTCTAAAGGTCTCAGAGGTATAACAAGCTCCACGTCTCTTGACTTAAATTCATGTCTGATGCTATTCCTGAAACTTTTATAACAATGTTCAAGAAACAGAAACTGAGTCTTGATTGTTTTGGCAACCACCATATGCCACTGGTTACTTAAATGAGTAAAAAGAATATTAGAATCTGAAGTTATGAAACTAATTAATAATAATAATAAATCTAAGCTGTAGTTATTGCGTGTCAGGCTCTGTTCTAAGTGCTTAATATATATAACTCATTGAGGGAAAAAAAGAAGACAACCGGGGCTGGCCCAGTGGCGCAAGCTGTTGAGTGCACACGCTCCGCTGCGGCGGCCCAGGGTCTGCCGGTTTGGATCCCAGGCGCACACCGGCGCAACCGCTTGTCGGGCCATGCTGTGGCAGGCGTCCCATATAAAGTGGAGGAAGATGGGCATGGATGTTGGCCCAGGGCCAGTCTTCCTCAGCAAAAAGAGGAAGATTGGCAGATGTTAGCTCAGGGCTGATCTTTCTCACAAAAAAAAAAAAAAGACAACCAAAGGTAATCTGAGAACCTTGAAATCACCAGAGTATGTAAGAGAGGATAACACTGAATATGAAACAGTAACTTGTTTTAAAGCTTTGGCAATACTTAATAACAAACTACAACCATAAAATGCTGATAAAACTACTAATGGGAATGGGCTATATTATGTGTGAGTAAATGACCTGGCCTCCTAAATTGTGAAAAAATTTCAACCCAGTGAAGAAATATGTTAGGACTGTCTATCGTCTGTGGAAAAACCTGCAGCATTTAACATATACATGTGTTTTTTCTAAGAATATAAGAAAGTATTAATCTAGATATTGCCTAATTCCTTTATGAATCATGATTTTAAGCACTATTAACCTCTAGAGTAAGGGCTTATTTACAGCACGATGTGTCAACCAGGTTACGGAATGAAAAATTACTCCTCAGTTTGTTTGACAGATATCATACTACTGGACTAAGAAAATAGGAATCCAATTGTACCTTTTTTCTTCAAATACTTGGTAGTGCCACACTCGACTGAGGTCCCTATGTGCTGACAATTGCATATGTTTAGAGAACATTACAAAACAGGAAGACTCCTATAAGAATTTAAAATGGATTCTTTATTTACTTTTATTAGAAAATTGCCATAAATGCACCACCATTCTAGGGTTTCAAGACAGTAGCAAAGCATAAAATATACAAATTCTGTTTTACATTTGGAAGTGGATGATTCAGTGAAACAATGATTGAATGAAGCAACGACTGGCCTATTCCCAAGGCCAACACAGGGACTGGGCATGTGTAAGAAAGATCGGATTAAATAATATTAAACAAATGCCACTCCACCCTCAACTACAATCACAAGCTCAAGTAACCCTTTTCAGACTGCAAACACAGATTCCAGAAGGTTAAGGCTAGAAGATGAATAGAGATAAGGAAGCTGAATTCTGCAGAAGCTAAGTCAGAGAGCTGGTTCGGAGAGTCACAGAACTGGAACTCTGCCTCCCAACCTGCAGTGTAATAACTAGAGCTTTCACCAGAAAACAAACAAAACAATTTAGAAAAGAAGTCTACTTGCTTTCTCCTTCTTTTCATCCATTGGTGCACAAGTATTCGGTATTCTCTAGGCCAGGGGCCCACAAATGACTCCCAGCGGCCCATCACCTGTTTTTGCACAACCCATGAAAAAAACCTGAGAATAGATTTTACATTTTTAAATGATTGAAAAAATATGTATTCAAAAAAGAGTATTTCATGACACATGAACATTCTCTGAAATTCAAATCTTAGAGTCTATAAATAAGGTTTCACTGGAACACAGTCACACTCTTGTTTACATTCAGCCTGTGGCTGCTTTCACACTATAACAGCAAAGTTGACCAGTTGTGACAGACTAGATGTCCCACAAAGCCTAAAATACTTACTATCTGTCCTTTACAAAAAAAAGTTTGCAGACTTCTCTCTCTTGACCCAGTGAAAACCTATATAATGAATGTATATCATATGAAGAGTTAAATGGGAAAAAAAGAGAAAATGGGACATGGGAAAAATTAAAGTGTGTGTCCATGCTTTATCCTTTCAATTCACAGCAAAAAGGGTAAGTTCAGCAAAGCAACAGCAAGGATTGGTAACTGGTTAGATTTCACATTACACATTACAACAATGCTATGCACACAAACATCTCCACTATTTAGACCTGACAACCTTCAAGAACCAAAAATCCCATTAACATATGCTTTCTCCAACTATACAAAGTGAGGGCAGACACAAAGTATAAGGCAGAGACCTCCCAGCAACAAACAAATAACATGGTTCTAACCTACTGATACTCCTTAGAATATATCCACCAGTCACAGAGCCTGGGGTAAGAGTCAAGAAGGAATGTGCCCTGCTGTGTAAGTCCAAGTTAGAGATCAAACTCCAAGCTCTCATTGTAGCAGGGTCTGACCTTGAACTATTAGTCATGTGACTCTCCAAAGGGTCTCATTCTTTTATCTTTAAAATGAGGCATGCTGACCAACTAGAGGAATATCATCTCTCTCAACTCCTAGAGGAAAACTAGAGGAAAAAGGAGAACAGTAAAGAGATGAGGAGAGGAGGAACTTTTTTTTTTAAATAATGTTTTGTTTTCTTCTTTATAATAGACAAGATACAATTAGGATTGAAAGATCCCTCATCAGAAAGCAAAGGGTCTATGGCCAAGCATCAGGCTGTGTTCAATGACACTAATCACTTCAATGTTACAGATGGAGGACTAAGAAACAGAAGCATGTGAATTCAAGGATGTGAGTTTGTTCCTTCCCTTTTTTAGGGGCTTCTGGAAACAAAGACGCATGTACCCATGCAGGGTGTGTTCTCTTTTCTTTCCCCAGGGGCAAAAGAAACATTTGTCTGAATAATTCCTGCTAACAAGTAGCCACCCAGGCATTAGTCATGAATACTATCTGTAATAAGGGGCGGGTTAGAACAGTCAGCACCTCCTTACCACTTTACTCTAATAAAATGAGGCTTGTTTATCACAGTTCATACACTGGAAACAGTTTGGGAGGGTACAGTTCTGTTTACCTTCTGGGGTAACTTTAAGAAAAAATACCACTTAGCCCTCTGAAGAGCAAAAACAGTACACTGTCAAGTCTAGCCAAGGAAGATTGATTTTTCTGAAAGGCAATATGATTTAGTCCAGTAACTTGATTTTCAGCTTTCAAAAGTTTTTTTTTTAACCAGCATGGAATCTAAAGCTTAAAGCACTATTTCTCTCATAAAGTTTAAGTTCCCTTGGTTTAAAAGTTAATAGCTTTAAACAAGAATAAAAATAATCTCAACATGCTAAAGAAAAACATTTTAAAAACTTATTGAACATTAAATCCAGAATTACCAAATGATCCAGCAAATCCACTACTAGGTATATGAAAACATATGTCCACACAAACTTGTACACAAATGTTCATAGCAGTATTATTCACAACAGCCAAAAAGTTGAAACAATCCAAATGTACAACAAAATGTGGTCTCTATCCATACGATGGAATATTACTTGGCAACAAAAAGAAATGAAGTACTGATCAACGTTATAACGTGGATGAACCTTGAAACAGCATGCTAAGCGAAAGAAACTAGTCACAAAAGACTACGTATTGTATCATTCCGTTTATATGAAGTTTGAGCATGGGCAAATCCATAGTAGCAGAGAGGAGATTAGTGACTACCAGGAGCTGGGTGGGGGCACGGGGAGGACTGCTAACGAGGATGGGGTTTCCTTTTGCGTTGACAACGTTCTAAAATTAAGACAGTGGTGACAGTTGCAGAACTCTGCAAATATATTAAAAACTACTAAACTGTGCACTTTACTTGAATGGGTGGATTTTATGGTATGTGACCTTTATCTCAATAAAGCTGTTATAAAAAACTAACTGAATCTTTTTTCATCACTAAAAATGACAACATATTTTAGACAGTATTCAGTTATAAGTTAAAATCTCATTTTTGCTATCAGTTTCTATATAAAGAAAGAAGAGTCAGATTTAAAAAGGGTCAATAGATCTCCTTTTATGGTGATCTTCATTTTGCGACACGTTAACCTTGATGACAAACTGAAAAGTCTTGTGCTCACAGAGAAAATCTTGTTCATTATAATCTCCAAGGGATCCATGCAGGAGGGCCTGTTCCAGAAGTATGATATGTGGTGCACACCATTTATGAAAGCTCAACTGCAACAACATATTCATGTTTATACATAATGGAACAAGAGAGAAGGGGAAAAATACTACTGTGGAAAAAAAAAACCCCAAAATAAAAAAAACCGAAACCATTAATCAGACACAGCAGACCAGGCTACACACATTTTGTGCTTGCAGAGATGTGATGCCACTTACCGCCTGGGTCTTCGGGCCTTGCTTCAGTGTCATAGCTATGCTTCCTATAGCCACCTCTTCAGAAACTGAACTCTCCCTGGTATTACTCAGAAAATCCACTTCATCTTCAGCTTTTGTGTCTGGCATTTCTGAAGAGAATAGAGGGGTTACAAGGTGCATTTGAAAAATTGATTCCTGTGCCTTACTATTTACACAACAAGCTTCAGGTTTCAAGTGTTTGTTTTTGCTTTTGTGTTAAATGGAAAAGTGCTCGTTTGCTTTCAGGAGCTGGTGTCATTTCTGACCCTCTGCTGAGCTATTCCTTTATCACATGGCTGTATGGTTTTCCCTCGCCTCTGTATGGGTCTGCAGCTAAGGCAAGATCCAAGTCCATATCTATTGTACTTCTATTTTCACTACTGACTTTGGTGCTGACTTGCATATGGAAAAGTAAATTCACAAGCTTAAGGGAACAGATTAACAGCTGAAGCTAGGTAGTCCATCTTGACCATCATCAAAGAGGTAAGAGATGTTTGAATTTGTTCAGGACAAAAAGCAAAGAGCTGCTGAGAATGAGATAAAGCCTTTGTGAAGAGTCTGAGTTTCCTTAAAAACATACTATACACTCGCATCCACCTATCACTGCAATTGATAAGACTGAACTATTCCAGTAAGTTATTTTTTGTTTTAACTTTTATTTCTTCCCAAACCAAAACATAATCACGAACTAGCATTCTTTTTCTTAAGAAAAAGTTTTTACAGGTTTTCTTTAGAATTATGCTCAACAGATGAAACAGTAGTGGTTTTTGTTACCCGACCACCATGTGGTCAAGCAAATACAGGAAGGAAAGAAGTAACAAAATGCTAGCTGAGGCAAATTTAGGCTTTGACACTTCTTGAACGGGAACTGATGACTGAACAGTAAAATTCACCTTGATAATCCAAATACAAATGGAACTGTCATCTCAATTTCATGTGGAAAATTTTCTGTGGTTGTTACTAATCTGGTCATGCCACTACTCTGGCAGAGAAAAATGTTCCCTACACCAAGTGACAGAGAAGTTTCTTATCACCAAAAATAAATTATATTAAGATTTTATTCTAATAGTCCATTGTGACATGCACAGAGGTCTTCTTTAGATTTAGGAAAGTTACATTCCTATAAATGAACATTTATAAATCTTCTTTCCTTGCCCTTATTTATAATTACATAATCTTACCAGCAATTTAAAGATGGGCAGACAAGTTTCTTCGCCCAAAAAACCAAAATCTGTCCTACATTTCATAAAATGTGATTAAAGTTAAAAAAAAGATCTGACTAAGCAATCCCCTTAGAAATATTCCTTGATCAAAACATTTCTGAGTCAGAGTAATTTTTTTTTGGTTGTTAATGATTTTTATTTTATTTATTTGGGGATGTGATTTTTGGCACAACCTTACTATCCTATACCCATCAACTGAAAATATGTATCTTGGCAAGGAGCAAGCAGTCACAATGGTAGACAGTGATTACTGAGACCTGAGGGGTATTGGCAACTTCTGTAGGACTAGCGTGGCTCAGTCATGTACAACTGACTTCCAAAGCACTGTGACCAGTGCTCTTGATGGGAGAGGGGCCACATCCCCTCTTTCTAACTGGAAGTTTTGTGCTTTCCCCATCTCAATTTCTCTTTGGCTTTATCTACAGCAGTATATAAAAACAGAAGCCAATGCCATGAGGCTCCTTCCAATCCAGCAGTTAAGCTGATGTCTCTTCACTCATAAAATAGCATGGTTAAACTCTAGAATGGAATGTAAACTTCCTAGAAAATACCCTTTGGCTCTGAGCTCACACTCAGGTGCTTTTTCTCTGGGACAATGTGACCAGGGACTTCCCCCAATCCCGGCTATTTTCTGAAGAAAGCACTGATTTCTTCATCACTGGCTACTTCTCTCTGTAGTGTGAGACCTTACACATCGAGTATATACAACTCCACTTCGTAGCAGAACAAGTAACTCACCCACACATATCGACCAACCCCAAACCTAGACATACCGATGAAACTTCATACATCTTGTTTTCTGTCCTAAAACCTTAAAATCTTAAAAATCATTTCTTAGCATCTTTACTATATTTACATACTATTAAAAATCAAAGCCTGAAATTCTCCCTGGTTTCTACCTTTTCTCACAGGGTACTAGACACAAACCTCACAAAGTTTTCACTTGCTTGGGTTAAATCTGACTACCCAGCCAGAAAGAGAAATAATTCCAGCCCACGTGGCCAAAGACGCAGCACCCAAATGAAAAGAACATAGCCAGGCATCAGCTTACAGCCACTCCCATTCTTCTGAAATGTCAGCCTGCCATGGCCCCCAAAATAGACTTGTTGTTGTGCCTTATTTTAAAAATTACAGACCTTCTTATTTAAATTCTGAGATAGCAGTCAACACATTTCTACCACTAACAACCCAAAACACTAATAAAACTAAAGACCTGAAGTCACCAAAAATATTACCTCAGGTTTCTTAAATCCCTCAACTGGAAGAAAAAAAAATATTATAAATGGTTAAAAACCTGTTATCAGGGAAAATGACCACTTTGTTTAAATTGCTCTTTTTCCTAAGCAACTTCTTTTTTTGTTCTATTTGTTCATTTCTCTACACATTCCGCCCCCACACTCTTAACATGTACTAAATTTAAAAGGATTTTCAAAAATTAGAAAGAAGAGCAAAAACAAACCACAAAAACAAAACAGGCTACTTCTCACCTACTAAAGCCTGGGGGCAAGCATGGAGACAGCTCCTCTGTCTATACCTGGTAACAGGTGGTAGTCGCAAAGCGTGAATCAAACTGACCTTCAAAGACTTCAAGAGTCAATACTGAGTCCAACTCCCGTTTCAGCTTCAGCCTCAACCTCCTTCAAGTTTTAGTCAGATGGCTTATTTCCACTGAGCAATAGTGGTTTCTCTTTGCTCTCTCTGGACATGGTTACCCACAGATGGAACAGGCTGCTGTGAGCAATCTGCTCAGTGCAGCTGCTTCACCAAGATAAGCAGACACAACGTCTGCCCTGTGACAGCAGCTCAGCCGACTGGGCTTGGGCGGAAATCCTGCATCCTATCCCCTGCGCTGTGCAGGGTCCTGAATTCCCAGACTGGTGCCCAAAAGCAACAGGCAATGGAACGGCAGGTTTGCTCCTCAGGCAGGAAAAGGAGGGAGTTCCCTTCCCACCGGCCCTCCCCAATGACCTAAGGCCACCGTTTGGGATGTTGGGCCATCGGCTTAGAACGATACTTAAAGAGCTGTTCATGAAACTGCTCTGACTCTAAATTTGCTCAGAACATAGACGAGAATGATAGGGAAAGAAAGGAGTTTCAGGCTTGTAAATAAAACATTGTTTTTTATGGTTCTAGAGAAGAGGACTAAGCCATGTGAATAAAAACATCTGTTAAATTCCTTTATCGTTTTAGAGCACCTGTGATCTAGGCATTGTTTTCCAGGTTAGGAAAGTTGCAACTGCTCCAGGGTGACAGACAGAACACTTACAGGCTTAAGCAATCAAGCTAGGAGTCTACAATACAGGAAGCAAAATCTGTCCAACCCTAAGATGACACGCCTCTCCTGGTGGGGGTGACTAGTAACTTAGCAACCTACCCAACGAATGCAAGGCCCCTAAACAACAAAGACACCTATATTTTTACCAGCACATCATAGAGACTCTTAAGGGAATTTGTTTCTCAAACAGTTTATTTTATATTTTGCTTTGCTTACCTGTTGCCGGCTCAGGTCCCTGGACAGGCAGAATAATCTCCTCTGGCTCCTCCCTTCCAGCAAAACATGCTACATGGTTCCCAGGGGCTTCTTCATGAATACTGCCCATTTGTGGGGTCTCCCCAGACAGGAGAGCACTCACTTTCCCTGGAGAAGCACTCTCCAGCTGTTCAGTCACTGGGCCTGACTCTGAAGGACTTGACAGTGACATCTGACTTATTTCCCCCTCTGTGATCAGTGTTCCTGAGGCCTTGACTCGTTCCATGACGGCATCCACTAAGCAACTCGCAGCCTCCTCGATTGAGTCTGCTCTCTTAGGCAGATGCACAGCTTCAGCGGAGACAGTGCAAGGCAGAGGGGGAGCACCCCCTTCCCAGCTTGAGGCCTTGTCATCACTGCTCGAGAGCCCTGTCTCTTTGGGGCGCTCTTTGGCAATAGGCTGTGGTAGGACGTGATGTGCCTCATCACCCATTCGTGCCTCCTTGGAGTCGCCCATGAGACAGCTGCCGTCTGCTCCCTCTAGCTTCCCTTTCTCCCAACCAAGAGGTACCATCTCTGGGGCTGCAGCATCCTGTAGATCAGTCACATCTTTACGTGATAAAGCTCCTGGCAAACCCAGGATCATATTCTTCTCCTGGCTCAACAAGACTTTTGGAATTGGGCTGTCTTGGGTGTTGTGTGACACATCCTTTCTTCTGGCTCCAACGGTACCTTGTAGGGCATCAACCACTGCCACATCCAATGCCACATTTCCACTCACCTCACAAGCAGTGTTTTTACCTTGGGATTGAGTGTTTTTCACTCCAACATCCAAAGCAGATCGATTGCAATTAAGAGCCTCAGACCCATCTGGTAACAGACCTGGCAACAGAGGTGAGCTGCTCTGCTCTGCACCCAAGGTTTCCTGGCTTGCATCTGCAGCCAGACTTGCTCCTGGTGGCACCGGGCTCTGTGCAGCCCCACCTTCAGTCAGCAGCGAGACTGGTGGGGCCACTTCCTTGTTATGTTTAGTTTCTGCATTAAGACCGGCCGAGGGTGTGCCCAGTGAATTACCCTGCTGAAGGGCTTTGTCCTCAGCACAGGCAGCTGAGCTAGGTTCTTCATGGAATCCTGGTGCCTCCTGTCCAGGAAGAGGTATTCTCTGCTCTTCTTGCAATGTATCTGAAGAAAGAGTATCTTCCTTAATGGAGGAACAAGTCACTGCTTTATCCTTGTCATCTTGTCCCTGAGCTGCAGAGCTTTCTAGAACCACCAGATTTTTTCCTTCTTTAGTCAAAATGGAATCAGAGGCCAAAGTGGCCTTACTCACATGTAGCAGGGAAGAGTCAGTCCCCTCTTCGATATTCAGAACTTCAGGGGCTGTGGAGAGGCAGGGACCCTCATGCTCCTCACTAAGTCCAACGGGACTGGTATTCCCCATGCTGGGCTGAAGATTTACAGCAGTGGAGGACGTGGACAGGCCTGCCGCACCGTCTTCTAGCGGCTGCTTATCAGGATCATTCGAATCTCCGTCTGGGCCATCACTACCGTCTGTAGCCGTATGTAGTTCAGGAGTTGCTGTTCCCTTTTCCTTCTGGGAGGGGACAAGAGAAAGCGCGTCATCTTTGGTTACTGATTCACTGCCTGGACTGCCTGCAAGAGAGAAAGTCCTGTCTGATGTCACTGCCTGCTCTGGCACCAGTTCTTTCTCAGCTTTGGGGGCAACTGCATGTGGATGTTGAACCACCTCAAGCATATCTGTTAAAGATGCTTCTAGTTTCAGATCTTTTCCTTGGCCCTCTTTATCCGAAACTTCGAGAGGACAAAAATCCACATGTTCCTGGGTATCTCTTACAACGTCAGGGGTGATTGTGTTAGCCTGTGAGCCTTCAAAGCAGATGGCAGAGGGCAGATGTTGTGTGTTGGGCAGCCCTGTGGTGGTGCTTTCAGGCTGGGTAACCATATCATCACAAGGTTTTGCAGCCAACACACCACCAGAAGTCACTGTGTCCTGTTGACATGAAGAGGCAGCACAAAGTTTATCATCTCCAGTTGCAGAACAGATGGGTGATTTGCTGTTTTGGCTTTGAACATGAGATGAAATAGTTTCTGATTTCTGGTTTGCCATAACATCCTTTTGTGGCCTGGAAACAGTTAAATCAGAGGGTGACACTGCTTCACATATGCCCGCTAAGGGAGCCTCAGGTTCGAACCCATGTGAAATCTTGTCTTCTGCAGCAGCTGGAATTACCAGAGAGTTCTGACCTACTGGAGCATCAGCACTCTCTTCACAACTTCTTGAAGTTTCAGTTTCTGCAGTTTTTTCAGTGGAGGTTTCTCCACTGCTAAATGCAAATAAAGACTCAGCCGGTTTGTTACCATCCAGGGAGCCAGTGGCAGAGACACAGTTTGGAACACTGGCTTTATCCACAGGCTTACTTGTGACTTTTACATCAGAGGCTCCAGCTGTGCTGCTATGAGAGTTCTCCAATCTTTCCTTTGTACTTTCCCCTCCTTCAAGCACATTCTTCTGGATGGTGGCATCTGCGTTCACGAGATGACGTTCCATTTCCCCTGAAGTCTCTGGGACACTGCCATCTGTTGTTGAACTGACTACCAGTTCCCCTCCAGAGAAATGCTGCGCCATGCCTGGTTCCACGACCATGTCTTCCTGCAGGACTCTGTCTCCACTGCTCAGAGACTCCTGGGCTGTGGCCACTGCAGAAGATTTTGTTCTAGTTTCTTCATTTCTGATTCCACAGAATGGAAGGCCATCTGTGTCCTTTCCTCCACACTCAGGCATGCTCTGAAGGCAGCTGTCAGGATCAGACACAGTTAAAGAGTCCACAGTAGGTGTTGGCTCCGCCTCTTCCCCTTTTCTCTCCACGCCTTTATTTTCCTTCCTATAAGAACAGTCTGTATTCTCTTCCTCAACCACGCTTGACAAATCATAGGAACTTTCAATCTGCCCAACAGTGCTTGCCTGGCAGCATGAAGAGCTCTCAGTCTCTTCAGGAAGAGAAGAAAGCTGCTGGTCCCTGGGCTCTGATGTGCAGGGAAGAAATTGGCCATCTCTATCTTGGGCACTGGGCAGACTTGAAGGATCCTGTGCTGTCACCATTAAGGGCATAAGACTGTCCATCTGCTTGAGGTTTGTTTTCTAGAAGGAAATGAAAGATATTTTTAAAATACTGTCCATGGGAAAAGATGCCACTGACAGCTATACGCAAAAATCCTGTTGGAGAGAACTCTCTGCCATTCCAGCCCTTCTTAGGTCACATGATAAGCTGATCTAAAGAAACACAAATAATTTTTTTCTTGTTCCTGATACCACCGTCCTCTCTTATAATTGCATACCTACTGGAATGATAAAAATGGTCAAGAATATACAAGATGACTATTTTCTACATTATGAACTTATTTTACAAAACAGATTAAAATTGAGCCTCAAAAACCTTATTTTAAAAAAAGCACAGTGACTATTTTCAAATGAGCAGCTGAGAAAGACTTTTTTTTAATAGGGTCTTCAGAGGGGCAGAGGCTGCTTCCATCCCACCCCATAGATACAAGTAAAAACTAATCCTAACCAGTTTGGTAAACTCTCTTTAATCACAATGCTCAGGCAGATGCTCCTGTGCCCTAATTCTTACTGAGGAGTTACACAATGTCCTTTAATCCTCAAAACACGCCCCATTCAATCTAGTTTATGAGTTCAATTTTAGTTATGGGTTCATAATTTCAATAACAATGGCATGGTAGATATTCTTTTACTTTTTGATAAAAGTAGTTCCTCTGTTGTTTAATATTGAATATTAAATACATAAGAACATATCAAATTAATAATACCTAATTCTTGATTATTCTCACATGGTACTGTGGCTTGAGGATATTATAGGTCATCTCAAAAACAGTTTTTGTAACTTTAAAGTATCTTTTAAAACATAAACAGATATAACCACCACATGGGAATGGTTAAAATAATCATGGTTGATCAACCTGATGGAAAATTCTACGCTGTTATAGAAATGTTAACCATGAAGACCATGGCGAAATCCAAAAAAGATATTTATAATACAATGTTGAAAAAAATAAAACCTATAGTTAATCTAAGGTTATAATTATGCAAAAATCACATGTACATGTAGACAAGGATTAGGAAATGGAGAAAAATATAGCTGATCTTTAGGGTGGGTTTGCCTTTATATCAAAATTTCAGAAATTCTTATAATAATACTATTTGTTCAACAAATAAAAACAATTTCTAAAACATCTGGTTTGCTCTTCACTCATTTTCTGATCTACTGCAATAATCTCATGCATCTCTGCTGTCCACGGTCCTCTCGTTCATTTACTCACTCAGTAAACACGTTGAACACTTAGAGTACTCCATCATCAGACTACTCCTGTCCACATACTGGGACTTTCGTAAAGTGTACACATTTAAGTGCAAAATGTTATGCTCACTAAAGTCCTTCTAATAAGAGTATAAGAAAAATGGATTTTTGCTAAAAGCTTCTGTGTTGTGTTCCTTAGAGTATTCAAAATTAGCTTGCTTCTGTTTTTGCTCAGAGTACAACAGACTCCTAAAAATTATGAAAGCAGGTCATTAAATTTAATAAAGAATGAACATTATAGAACAGAAATTTGAAGAAACAAGTGTTGCTTGACAAATTTTAGAAGCTTCTAACACACGCATCCTCTCACAGTTTTAATTTCTCATGGTTTCCTGTCAACTATTCCCATACGTTGCAGGTAGCTTTGGCACCTCCAAACTGATATTTTCAACTGGACTATCATTCACCTAGTAAGAAGAGCTCTAAAGGGAAATCTGACTTTCCGGCAGTCCATTCAGAGGCAAATAAAATGACACCTGTTCTGGAACAAACATGATTTGGAAAGGCAGAGGCAGGAGCATCATACAACCCTACTATGAGGTGTCTTGGCCTGCTGGTCTCAAAAATAATGCCTGCTCCCAAAGAAGCCTCCAGCATTGAGCTGACCCTAAATGACCTTAAATGAAATTACTGTCAAGCTTTTTCCAAATCAAATCAGCTCTGAAATAAACTGAGTGGAAAAATTATCTAAACTTAGCCTTTCAGATGTTATGGCCAAGAGAGATGTACCCATATGACGTTTATATTATCCATAATAAATGCTACCAGGGAGTCTGTAATGTTTTTATGTCTGGCAACAATTTTATCTTGAAGGCTTGAGTGGATTATAAAATCTTTATTTTTTTAGTGATCTTTTTACCATACAACTATCAATTTAAATACAGTAACACTATCATCACTCATTGAAATAGCTGTGAAAAGGCTTTCTTTCTGAGTAAATTTGGTTCTTGTTCTTTAGCAACAATCTCAGAAACTGCTTTGCTCATTTAGTTTTATAAAGTTAAAGACACTAATTTCCTTTTATGCCAGGAAAATTTAGTTCTGGTTGTTGCATATTTCTGTATCTGCAATGTGTACGTGTACCTTTTATAACTTAAGAAACCTGGCAAAAACCAATGAAAAATTCTCAGTCACCTACTGCTACAACCCCAATGCTAGCTCTGTCCCTGTAAGCAGTAACAGCTAATACCACCAAAACTGCTTTACAGGTTCACAATCTTTGAGGGAAGCATTTTTATGTTCTAATTATAGCAAAGTTCATTGGACGAAGCGGTGAGGACACAAAAGCCTGAAAAGGAAAATTTTCTTCCTTACCATTAGCTGCTGTTGGATGTTCATAAGTTTAAAAATATGTCCAGTGCAACTGTCTTTAGGAAATGGGGGTTCATGACGTGATTCGGACTCAGAGGTTAACGTATAGATGTCCAGCTCTCGATGATGCCTCACAGAACAGTCTCCATAAGGTATCTCATAGGATAAACTGCTCCAGGAGTCTGGTTCTCCAGCGTTCTCCCTGTAAACGAGCAATCTCTGGTTAACATTTGTGTGTTCTGCCTCCCAGGCAAAGATTTAACCCTCTAAGTCTTATGCAAAATTTCTAACCTGATTGCTCTTTGAGGCTCTGCAGCAGAAATTTGGTTTGTACAGTTCCCCAATGATTCAGGAATATAACTGTTCCATCCTCCTCATAAGAGGTCACAAATGGATTAAATGAAAACTACAAGATTCTTCCCTAAGCACATTCTTTTGATCAAGATAAAGAGAAGTCTGGGATCTGAAAATAGTTAATATTATATGCTAACAACCAAATAATGAGGAAATGTAAAGAGGATAGTTTTAGCCTGGTTTTCAATAGAAACAAGGCTTATTAAGCATTTCTCTTAAAATAGGTTACGCCATTTGCTAATTGCAGTTGATTATATTGGGAAGGGAAGAACCAATCACTCTGACCCATGCAAGGGCACTCCAACTTTTGTTAACCATAGATGGAAGAAGCACCCTCAAAATTCTCTAAGTCAACCACGTAGAGAAAAACTCCTACAATGCCATATCATACCATACATGTCAATATAATTATCAAATCCTATTGTAAATGAAGAACTTGGTTCCAAGAACTCCAAGTGAAATTTTTTTTAATTTAAAAAACAAACACTTTTGCTCAACTCATATCATTATACACATACATCATATCCAAATCAAGGTGACAAAGGCATAGGTATGTAGAAAAGCCTTTCTGGGACAGGCTTCCAAACATGAACTATGTGGTTCTCACTAATGAACCAGTAGAGTGGTAAAGTATCCCAGAGATTCTGCAAGAAGGAGGAAGGTAACGTTTGAGATTATCATCATGGAAATGGAAGAAACTAAAGAACTAAGAAATAATAGACATGCCATCCACTGACAAATATGAGAACGATTACTTCAACTTTCTCTCCAGAATTTTGTCTACTAAATCATGTCTGTCATTAACAACTCACCTGAGAATGACTGGAGTTTGAAAACTAAAAACATGCTATAGCGGAAAACCTGTAACAAACTGGAGAATAACGCACTGGTTGAGGGTTAACAATTAACACTGCTCCAAAAAAAACTACTGTAATTTCTGTACTCAAAAGGGTCTCCCCAACAGCTGCTTAAAATGAGCTTGGCATATACTATGCTAAATGTTTTATGCATTTACCAAACTGCACTATTCTGAGTAAAGTGACCTCAAATAGAAAAGGACCTGTAAGACTGACTTACTTAAAAGATGAACTGAATAACTCAGCTATACCAAATGAGCCGGCGGCAACTTCTCTGTAAATTCAGCTTTGAAACTTGGTTTGACATTGTCATCTACTCTGCTTAATTAATTCTCTGACAGACATTACTGGCATATCTGCTTACTCAGATTACCATACATAGTCATACTCCACAAAAAAAGGCCTTTGAAAACAGAACCTGATTTATATACCACCATTCAGTGTGAATAAAATATAACAAGCTAAGAGGGGACTGTTTGCCAGGCAGGGGCAATTAAAACCTGATCCAGTCCATTCTCAGCAAAACGGAGTTATCTACCAACCTTGCCACTGTTAATTTTCAAACCGTTTCCTTTCTAACATCTAAACTTTGGGAAATTCCCTCTGCAACCACAACCTATTTACCTTCTACCTTTCCCATGCTCTCCTTCCAGTGGAATGTGCTTTTGTTGCCACAACTACCTTCAAGTGCTAACCCTTCCATCTCCCAATTCATTGTCCCTGTGGATTGCTGTTGCTTCCTAGCCCATCTAAATGCCAAGAATAGTCAATGCAATTATTCTCCCACCGGCTTCCATGGATATATGAGGCGACTGACACTTCCAGACACATCTTGCCTGCAGGTCTGAGTAAACCTCACCATTCAGCAAGTATTTATGCGCCAGCCACTATTCTAGGGGCTGGTGATACCAAAAACTCCTCATCCTGTTGGAGCTTATCTACTTAGCAAAGGAGACAAGAGTAATCGAGATAAACAAAATACCTGCTATTTTGGAAGACAGCAAGTGCTATGGAGAAAAATAAAGCAGAGATGAGGGTTGCCATTTTAAATGTGGTGGGTGTTCACGGAAGGCCTCACTGAGGTGACATTTAAGCCAATACATTTTCTGCTCTGTGTTCAGCATTGTATAAAACCTTTACTAGGTCCACTAATAAAATCTGGCAAAGCACTATGAATAAAAATGTTTACTGCAACTTTAGGTATAATAGTATTAAAAACTGGAAACAACCTTACCAACTAGAAGGTTGTTTTGGTAAATTAAAAAAAGATCTATAGACTATCATGTAGCCATTAAAAATAACTGAAATTAACAGTTCTATAACATTAAAACCTACAATGTTCAGTGAAATAAGCAAAATAAAAAAGGTAAAAAACGTAGGTAAGTCTAGACAGTAAAACACACAAATAAAAATAGTATGAGGGTGTTTGGGTTATAGGTTTTCTTCTTCTCCAAGATTTTAATTATTGTTTTTAATAATTTTTTTTAAGTTGCTGTTCAGCCATGCCTCACTGCTGCTCAGTAATGCTTTTACTCACTTGTGTGTAATCTATCCCCACAGTGGTTACTGAAACTTTCTATAATGTCCTCAAAGGCCCAACTTTAACCTTGTCTACTTCAGTCTCAGGTGACCTTTTCTCCCTTCTTAGTGAGAAGCTTGAGGCCACCTAAGGTGAGCTAAAACCATCTTCATCCACTAAAGGGCCTCTGCCCATCCCCTCTAACTTCCAGGATGCCTCTTCTGAACAGTGGATTTGCTCCGTTTCCTCCTGCCCTCCTTAGGTACCTGATTCAGTAATCATCCCCTAGATGCCTGTGGTCTCCCACCTGCTCTGGACTAGCTCTTCCCCACTCACCTACAAGGACACCTAAAACATGAGCAGTAGACAGAGCAGCAGTGGCAGTAAAAGGGATCACTGCAGCGGGTGGAAGCAGCAGCAATCCTCATTCAACGCTTTATACAGGCCACTCGTTCTCACCCAGCAATTTGGCCCCCAGGGGACACTTGACAGTGCCTGGATACATTTTTGGTGTCATTTGACGGGGGTAAGAGGAAAAAGGAATGTCCTACAATGCACAAGACAGCTGCCTATAACAAAGAATTATCAGGCCCAAACTGTCAGTAGTGCTGAGGTTGAGAAATCCTGATGTAAACCCATTGAACCCTTTCTGTCTGTCCTCCCCTTCCCTTCCACTTCCTTACCAGCCATATACACACTTTAAGGCTTTGCAATCTGGCTCCTACTCACTCCCACTGCTACTAGAACTCCTTTGTCACAGGTCTCCATTGACAAGTAAATCCCCAAACCCCTTGGCCTTTGTTTGTCCCCATCATCCTTGAGGTTTACAGAATTTAAAAATGGTGACCTAATTCTTCTTTTAAAATTTATTCTCACCTGACATCCATAAAGAACCATCCTATTCATCCACTGTTTTCTCCGGCTCTTTCTTCCCTTCTCACATCTTAGATGTAAACATACGTCAACTTTCTGAACTTGGTCCTCTTCTTTATTCATCCTTTCCCACAGCCCCAATTCACCTCCCAAATCTCTCTGGCCTCAAAGTCTCTCTGAGATCCTGCCCCACACTTCCGACTACTTGATGAATGTCTCCACCAGGACGTCCAGTGGGCATTCTCAAATTTCAAAACTCAATTTCATGTTCCTCCATTCCCAAAAGCAGGAGCAACTCCAAACTCATTTCCATGAATGAAATGATTGTTCTTCCTAGTAACACCATTTCCCTTGTTCAGAACACTCTGTTAATTATGTGTCTGCAATGCTTCTCCCATTCAAACACCTACACACCTGATGTCAATTCTTTAAATTTTATTTATTTATTTATTTATTTATTTATTTATTTATTTCCCCCCAAAGCCCCAGTAGATAGTTGTATGTCATAGCTGCACATCCTTCTAGTTGCTGTACGTGGGACACGGCCTCAGCATGGCTGGAGAAGCGGTGCGTCGGTGCGCACCCAGGATCCGAACCCGGGCCGCCAGCAGCGGAGCACACGCACTTAACCACTAAGCCACAGGGCCGGCTGCTGATGTCAATTCTTATAGGCATTGCTCTAGTTGAGACATTCATTGAGTTATCTGGACTCTTGTAGCCACTCTTGTTACAGGCCAGCTACCCTAGAACCTCTACCACTCTCCAAATCTACCCAAAGGAATTATTTTAAGGCAATAGTGATGCCATTCTCTTGCTCAAAAGTTTCGCTCTGCAAAACCACACAATTTGTTGTTGTTCTTTTTGCAATTGGGAGTAAAGCATGTACCACGTGTGCCTGTTTCACTTAGCCTTTCCCTTTCAATCTTAGGCATTCTATGTAGCATCCCATCTCTATGGTATGGATATATAAAGCAGAGAGCCACAGAACTTTACAACAAAGGCTACTCAGCTACTAATCAGAGCCAGAACTACAACTCTCTCTCTCCATTCTATGATGGTACTGTCATAGCCATGCTTGACAAGTACAGCAAGGCTTCTGCCTGGCCACTGACACCTCCACATTAAGACACCGTTGTTCTTTTCGTCAATTTATCTTCTTATACTCCATTCTTCTTATACCCTATTCTGCAGCTATACTGTAAATGCCCATTCCCCAAGGACACTCCATCAGCCAGGGATGCCAGCCTAGCCAAAATCCACCCATCTTTCACAGTCTGGTTTGCCAATCTCTTTTTCCATTTTTCTCTCCACTGATATAAAATCTTTTCTCCCCTCTGAACACACAAGATCTTATTATATCACTCTCTTGCAGCTTAAAAAGAAAACCTCTTTGGGCTACTTAATAGTTATTTAGGTACTTATCACTGTCACTAGAATACAAGACAAGCTCCTTAGGAGTGGGATGGTGGCTACTGGAATTGCAGTTTACTGAAGGTTTAAGATCAACAGTCAGTACGGAACACAAAAATGAGAGTGTGTAAAGAATTTCTCTTTACCACTATTTTTCTTGGCTTAGTAACAAATGAAAACCTGGCCTAACATTTTGGGGCTATGTTATATAAAAAATTACACATCTCCAAGCAACAGAATCACAAAGCACAGACAGACATACACACAGAAGAGGAATGAGGGAATTGAGACTGAGGAGGCATTATAAACTGACTTCCTAAGAAAATGAGAATCTAGCTTACTACCTGCTCCCCTTCCCTAACAACATCTGCACACCACCTGACCTTTTCTCCTCATAATAGTTAAATTTTGGCTGCATCAGCGTTCACTGTCTACATTATTATGCATCTAGAAATGCTGTTCACAGCTGATCCAAGTTATGCACTATGATTACTTTTCCGTTCTTATACAATTTATTATTTTCTCTTGAATTAAGTGAGTTACTTTCTTTTTTCTAATTACTTCTAACTAGAATCTTGTTTTTATGGTCTTGCTTCACAATGTGATATTCAAACATCATTCAATGAAACATTTACTGAACAACTATTAAATGGTAGGCACTGGGCTAGATGCCAGGGCTACGAGGATCAATATGATGCCTTTCTCAAGGAGAAATGTAAACTCACAGTCTAAGGTCAAACATAATTACTGTTAGATAGCCACGGTTTGGCTTATTGGTGTTACTGTCACCTCCATGGAAGCAAAAGCAGGAAAGAATCTATTAGGAGTTTTACCCCTCTAAGTGTGGCATTTTATACAATAAATATACCATATTTCATCAACATTACAATGCTACTACTTGTAAAAAAGTACCACCATTTTATGTACCACTAAGGAGGAAAGAAACTGCTGTGAATTAAATTATGACACAATGTTGTAATAGGATTGATCAAAATGTATCTGATTTCTCAGTTGGAAAAACATACATCTTAAAAGAGATAACACAGAGTATAAAGTCAACCGTCCTGAATACTGGTAGTGGTAGCACAAAGAGTTCACATGACCAAACCGTTCCAACATCATCTGCTTTCACAGTATGCTCTGCTTAACTTAATGTTAACATTCGCCTGTGTTCCCAAAGCATGCAACAAGTGGACAGCAGATACACACGAAGAAAGCAGCTCAAAGGCTTTAGATTGAGCTGCAAGGAACCTCAGGAAACCATGGCTTGGTATACGTTAACAAAAACATCTAAGACACTAGCTCTCAAACTTTTAAGTAGCTCAACATTTTCAAATAAAAACACAGGCATAAAAAGAGTTGCCTGGTGATGGGGCTAGTGGAGGGAAGTGAAGGCAAAGCCCTGCTCTCTCTCCACCCGCCTTCCCTCTTAGGTGGGCTGTGGCGCCCAGACCTAGAACATAGCTAGATGTTTTGTAATTTTAAAAGTACAGACCTACTTTATGTACAACTACCACATTTCTCATTTTAAAGTCATTTTCGTTGTTTAGTCTCCTTTGCACTTGTAGAATAACTACTCAGCATTCTCCTGATTAGAAGCTCCTTTCTATGTCTAGAGTTAGTAATTAAATTGTTCTCAATACTCAGCCTTGTATTTCTGCCATGGAGAGGAATATGCCTGGGTATCTAAAATTTACCTTAGCAATATACACCAAGATTTTATTGTAACCAAATCAAGTCTGGCAGGACAGAAAAGCACCCACGAATGTACTAGAAATTCTGGTTGTTTCAGTTGGTGAATTAAGAGGCACCCTACCCTCAGCTGAGGCTTCTTAAAAAATGAGTGAAAGGGATATCTGTAGATGAAGGAGCGCAAATGCTGCAGAAAGGTCTATAGAGATCTTTACCACATTTCATTTTTCATCCCAATAAGGGAGGGCACCACTACTCTGAAAAAATGAAAGGGTATACTGTGGAAATTATGCAGTACAGGCATTATTTCATTACTACTACAGCAGACAGCATTGAGGTCTCTCAGTATTTCTTAGATTGTCACATTCAACCAGATCCCAGGACAGAATTCAAGACAGAAAAGGTCGATATCATGATTACCCTGACACTTTCAATCATCCTGCTATAAGGCAATTTATTGTTTCCAACCATTCCTGGGTGTCTTGAATTTTATCTAGAGTTTCCAGCACAACTCCAATGGCAGTCTCCCCCTTCTGAGCTCTGAAAGACTTGCTGCCCGGCACTGTAATGTTCTCTTTATGCATCTGTACCCCCACTGAGGACAAGGACCATATACCTCTGACTTGCTGGGTCTCACTACCCTGCTCCATCCCCTGACACGTTGTTGGTACTCAAATACCCAGGGCAGAAAAGTAGGAATATTCTTCTGTTTTCCTCAAGATGTTACAAATGGTTTGAGATCACGAAGAACTCACTCTCTGTGAAGTAACAGATGATCTAAAGAAGCAATTCTAGTAAAACCCAATGTAGTGGCAGGAGACTTGGTAAAGGAGACTAAAAAACCATGAAAACTAAATCCAGTGTATGACAAGACAGGGAAGAAAAATCACTGCTTAAACGGGTATTACTGGGCAGCTGGTGAATAGTGAATATAAACTATACATTAGATAATCATATTATATTAATGTTATATTACTGATTTTGAAAACTGCACTGTTATAATATGCTGATATATTTAGGAATAAAGGGGCATGATATTTACAACTTACTCTCAACTTCAATAAAATTATATACACACACTCACAAAGCAAATATAACAAAACAAACAATTGGTGAATTTAGACGAAAGGTATACAAGAGTTCATTGTACTATTCTTGCATCTTTTCTATGAGTTCAAAATTTTTCAAAATAAAAAGTTAAATGTAAAATATTAATTTTTAAAAAGGCAGAGGTAGCAATTCTTTCACTCTTCTATGATTACTATTTACTTAAGGCAGGGAAGAAACTAATATTATATGGGTATCTACTGAGAGACAGGCACCATGACAGGTGCTTTATTTTATTTTCTTTTGCTGGGGAAGATTAGCCCTGAGCTAACATCTGTGCCAATCTTCCTCTATTTTGTATGTGGGTCACCACCACAGCATGCTGACGAGTGGTATAGGTCCGTGCCCAGGATCCGAACCAGTGAACCCAGGCCACTGAAGTGGAGTGCACCAATCTTAATCACTACGCCACGGGGCCGGCCCCAATAGGTCCTTTTAGGTACACTATTTAATTTAATCCTCATATGAGTCCTTCAAAGAAGTGTTATTCCTAGTTCAGAGGAGAGGAAACTGAGACTCAGAAATATTAATGCATTTGCTCAAGATACCACATACATCACAGTTTGATAAACCTGACTTCAAACAACAAGCCTCACCACTTACAAGAAGTGAGAACTTGGGCTACATACTTAACCTCTCTGAGCATCTATCATGAGCTGTAAAAAGAAGACAGTGATAGTCCTTTTACAAAGTTGCTGTGGCAATTAAAGGCGACAGGAAATAAATTAATAATGCCTGGCACACAGTAGACAGTCAATAAACTTTAGTACTATCCTTACTTAACACATAGCTACTAAGTAGTGGACGAATGGATTTGAATCCAGGTTGGACTGACCCCAAAGCCTGTGCTCTCCCACTATCTAACGCTGCACTGCTCTAGGTGGAAAGGGCTGGTCTTTATAGGAACGCCTCACAGGGCGCCACAGCAGGAAGTATCCAGGGTCATTTGAAGGCAGCATGGAGCAAAGAGGCTTTTAGAGGAAAATTTTCTTCACGAATTAAAAGAATGCCCACTGCAGGCAGAAACGTTTTTCACACACAAGCATTCTCTGATAAGAAGTTCTCAAGTCCACTATCTGCTGAATTACTCAACAGGATGATGAGCAGATCAACCACAGCTATTCTCAGGTATCTGATGAGATTCTGACAAAATGTAGGAAAAACCGCACTGCCCAAATTCTCAGTGCCTAGCTGTTTACAAAATAAGCACATTCTACTCAAATGAAGAGCAATATCTGCTTGGACATTTATTCTTTCAATATTTTTCAAAAATGACACAGTCAAATTGTTCACCACATTTTTCACCAAGGTGATACCAACCGGCACCTATCTTTTCCTAAGGGGAAAAAATACTCTACTTACCACACCAAATCGCCACAAATTTATCTAATGAAGTTCAATTTAGATTTCCCTAGAGGTGAAATCACTGGGCAATATGATGGAAAAAGCATAGGTGTTGAGGTCTCAGAAGAATCCCTTTTATACCATGGTCTGATCTAAGACAAATTATCTAGTTTCCATGAGCCAAAGTTTTTTCATCTATTTTTTTTTTTAAAGTGGGAATAATATCAGCTTTCTTATGGAATTGTTTTGAGGATTAAAGATATATGGATTGAGATAACCTTAACTATATACACTACTGGTAAGTACTCATTAAATATTAATTTCTATTTCCTTCCACAAGGGATACACACCATAACCACTCCCTTTTATTGCTAAGTTTATTAGTTGTTTAACAACGTATCAAATATTGAGCTATGTGTTTTACCTATATCACCTCATTTATTCTTTTAACTATCCTGTGAAAGAAGACATTATCACCCCAATTTACAGATGAGAAAACTGAAGTTGTTGGAAATTTAATAACTTGCCTAACAGCTACTAAGTAATGGAGCCAGAATATGGACTGACATTCTAAACCACTACACAAAACCACCTCTACTGCCTATTTTGCACTAGAAAATGCAGACCAATAAAACAAACCAAATATTTTTAACATACACACTTTGGGGGATTAAGTTGGGGGATGCAAGTTCTAGATTAATGCGCATTATGGATATGGGGTATAGTTTGTGGTCCGTGGCTTCCACGGTCGTTTTCCTCTCCTGCTTTTCACTCTGAGGGGCTGCTTGGGCTCTCTTACTCAATGGTCCCACGACTTCTGGAATACTTTGGTCCTCTAATAGCCAAAGTTCTGTATTTTCTAGACTCACCTTACTGTCCTGCTTTCCAGATCTTGAAAAAATCATTTTTAATCTCCTATCATGATACTAGTTATATATGCATCAATACCTAATATACCAACATTCACAGGATAAGTAAAAAGAAAGTTAAATCAAGTTTATATTAGACTGACATTTAAATATTTATTGATATGATCAAGCTACTGAGTTGTTGATTCCTCTTATTTACTCAGATTTAAGCCACCAACCTGATTCAACAAATAACTCTCAGGAACTAATTTTCAGATGCAATGTTAGGTCTAATTTTCCCACTAAAGCAAAGTCCTTGATCTTAACTGCATTTTAGAATTACCTGGAGAGCTTTTAAACATCCTGATGTCCAGATCACACCTCACACCAATTAAATAAAAATCTCTAAAGGTGGCCTTCAGGCATCAGTATTTTTTTAAAGCTCCCCAGAGATTCTAAAGTGTAATTAGAATCCCCATGTGATTCTAATGTGCAGCCAAGGTTGTAAAACAGCACATTAAAGTAACCTATTGGTGCCAGTTCATTTAAAAAAGAAAAGTATAGCAAAGGCTGGCAAGACTGCAATGAATACCGGAGTTTTGAGTGTCACATCCTTTGACCTAATTATACAATTCCTTGGAGTTTATCCCACTGAGGTAATTTAACAGAAGCAAAAATCAACAGGTAAAAAATGAGGCTCACTAGAGCATTCATTAGTTATTTTCTGATTTTTTTAATGATAAAACTAACATTCAACATTTGGTTTAAATACTCCAAATATTTTAGAGGACCTCAAAAAGAATTATAAAAACCATATAAATAGATGAGTAGGATACAGTAAAAATACCAGAATACAAAATGGAATTATCACTGCAACTGTTTAAAAAACTCTATGCACTGTGGAAAGTAATATCTGATCATGAAATAAACCTGTCTTATGATAGCAGCATTATAAATATTATGTATAACTTAATTGTTAAAAAAATAAATGTTAATTCTCTCTCCCTGTCATCCTTCTTGCTTCTGGACTAAGTCAGAGGACAGAGACAGCATAGGGCAGGTGTCACCGAGAGCTACTTCAAGGGAACATGGAGAGATAAACCACAACACGGAAGTCTGAGCACACAGTTATATTTAATTCATCCCCAGAACAACACCAGGCACTTCAAATAGAGCCTCAGCTAAGAAACAACCCAGATTGACCAATCTCTACTCACTCAGTAATGCACTTTCTCTTTTTCAACCCTCTGACTCCCCAGATGACTTAGGTCATCTAAGTGATTAATTAGAGATTTCTATTTAAGTATCATTTGATTTATATTTATATAAAACTAGGATGATCTCTCACAGAACTTATGATTCTTTGCCTATTTCATGACAGTTATTGGCTTAATAATTATTTATTGTCCTCTGCACGCAAAGTGCTTGATGTTACTTAATGAAAGTGAGAAACACAGGCACGTGAGAATTACTGTGAAAGGGAGAACATTATCACTGTTGACTAAAATCAAATTCTAGGTTGGGGAAAGAGACAGAAATGCTTACAAAATAACCTGAAACTTGGGAAGAATAACAGAACTGGATAAAGTAATTTCAAACTGATGATGGAAAACAGATCAGGAAGAAAAGTTAAATATCCAACCATGACAAGAGAGGTAACATGTCTCTAAAATGTTGAGTTTCTTTACCTTTCTCATGGAGCAAACACACAAACCAAAATCAAATAGCAACCCAACATGTTTAACAATTTAAATAACCTAATCACAATAGAGAGAAAGGAACACACATCCATTTCTTCCAGTCTGATTTTTGAAAAGCATTTGAAACTCAGTATGACAGAAAGATTAAGAGCTAAATACGAATCTGTAACTCCAGTGTAACGGTGACCATTAAAATCAGTTGATTACCAAGCTTCCAATGGTGAAGATTCCATGATTCTATAGACTAGCGATTCGTTCCTTATAGACACCGATAACTTTAATCACAACCATGTCACCACTAAACTAGCTTTTCCAGCTAAGGAAAAAGTCTGGGTAGGACTCTTTATCTTCAGGCATGAAGTTCACCTGACTTTACACCAGGTTACTGTCATTAAAATTTAAGAAAAGAAAAAATGCAAGACATCAGGAGTTAGGCCTTGGTGTTTGATCTCTATGCATGTTTAGTCTTAGTAGTCACCACATTGGGCGAGTAGGCATCTTAAATCTGTTGGTTAATAGACAAAGCAAATCAAACTCATCTGTTTCTCAAAAAAAAAAAAAAAAAAAATTTAAGAAAAGAACCCATACTTAACAAGTCCAATAAGCTTCTAATGATCTTGTGTATTTTTATACAACCCATTGCCCTGATTCAGCACTTTTCATAATTCAATTGTTGAAATGGATTAATCTTATTTAGAAGCAGTTAGACAAATGAAATAGGTCAAAATAAAGAGAGGGCTGAATGAGAGCCAAAATATAAATCTTTTTATTAATTCCAAGCAATCTATTCCCTAGCAGTTTAGTATAGTAACTTACATGGATTAATGAGATGAAAAAAGCTAAAAGCAAAATGTTTCTTTAGATTATGTTAAAAAAGGTACTAAGAGGTAGTCTACTGAACACTCATATCTTAACCAACAAAAATGTTTTCATATTAGCATGTATTCTCTAAAAGGGTATGCATATACAAAGACCCCAGAAGACATTTACAGCATAAGTATACAGAGAATTTTAACTTACTCTATGTAAACTTAAAATGCAAATCTAAATCCTATGAAATAGGAGGGAACTGGGTAATACATGAGGCAATTACAAAAATACTATTTCTCAGTATATGAAAATATATTAGACTCTATATGAATACTTTTTCAAATGTTCATATAGGTACTTTTCTATTATTGATAAAATGTCTCCATTACTCTGTCGGAAAAAATAACACTACAGATGGCATGCCATTGTATTAAAAATGCATTCTACCTGGAATCTGGTCTTCTCTATATTGTTCTTAAGTTCATATTTCAAGATATCTTAAAAGACCACATTTCCAGAAAATGAATGGTCTACGTCATACATTTATTCATTCAAACATTTAACAAATATTCATGGAGTATCTACTACATTCCTAGATGCTAAAATATATTGCTGAATAAATAAGACAGCCAAGGTTCCTACTATAATGGAGCTTATATTAATAGAGGGGTATAATTATAGTTAGAGATAAGTGCTCTAAAGAAAATAAAACAGGGTGCTTATGGTGGAAAATTCCTTGGAGTGGAGATAGTGGCTTCTTCAGATAGGTGGTCAGGAAAATTGCTGAGAAGGTATGACAACTGACCTGAATCATATGAAAAGAGCCAGCACGTGGTTACTGGGACAGAATATGTCAGGCAAAGGGGACAGCAAGTGCAAAGATCCTGAGGTAGCAACCAGCTGGCCAGTATGGCTAAGGCCAGTATAGCCATGCAGAGAAAGCAATGGGAATGAGGAGAAGGTTATGAAATGAGGTCTGAGGGTTGTACAGGGTTCAGATCTCATGGAGTGTTGTGAATCGTGGTAGGAACTAAGATTTTATTTTGAGTGGGGTGAGAACATAGGAGGAGGAGGAAGGCAAAAAGGAAATAAACAAAAGAATGATACTAACAATATTACCTATTAGTATGGTACCAGATGAATATTATTTACTTTTAATCCTCACAACTTTGAGGCAGGTATCAGTGTATTTCCATTTTTCATGTGAGGAAACTGAGGCTTAAGGGACAATCATGGGGCCGGGCCAGTGGCGCAAGTGGTTAAGTGCGCGCACTCCACTGCGGCGGCCCGGGGTTCGCCGGTTAGGATCCCGGGCGCTCACCAACGCACTGCTTGGCAACCCATGCTCTGGCGGCGTCCCATATAAAGTGGAGGAAGATGGGAACGGATGTTAGCCCAGGGCCAGTCTTCCTCAGCAAAAAAAAGAGGAGGATTGGCAGATGTTAGCACAGGGCTGATCTCCTCACCAAAAAAAAAAAAAAAAGGGACAATCTGCCCAAGTACATAGCTAGTAAGTGAAAAGCCCAAATGTGTACCCACACCTAATGCCAAAACTTCTGTACCTCTTCCCACTTGCCACAGTGATACTTACCCTCTAACAGTTTCAAACCACGACTCCATTCAAATTATAAACTGTAAGTCTGATATATTTATCAGAACCTAATCAGGTATATTAGGTTTCTGTTGTCATAAATTTTAGAGGATCCACAGCAAGTTTTCAACTATGGAAAAAAACAAACTAAGAGACCATTCTTCAGAGATTGTGTTACAGCATTCAAATTGAGTATCCATGGCTGGCCCCAAAACTGAAGGTTTATGTATGTGGTACAACAAAATCGATAAAGCCCAGGGAGAATTTCAACTAATTTCCCAGCATTCTAGCCACTAGGCAAAAATCAAGAACCAATCACCCTCTGCCTTCTCACCTTGTCTAGGATGTTGCAACTCAAGAAAGAGTTCAGGTTTAATATGCTAACATATGTGTAAAACCCTGTCAAATCAATTGCAGAGAAAAACACTTTTCTGGTACTAACAACACTAGTCATTCACGGGGGAGTTCAAAGATCCGTCTTGCTGAGATACAGCAAAAAGCCAGATCAAAATGTCAGAGAACAGACAACAAAGATCAACAACGCACGAGTTCAGAAGCTGATACTCACTTACGGCGGCCTGAGCACCAGGAATATCGCAAGCCCATCCTATTTGGGTCTTGGCTTCATACTACGACTTTAAGAGTAGAGAAAAACAGCCAGGTCGGCCCTCCCAGAGGGCGTGCTTGCTGAGTCTCCTTCTGACAGGAACTGCAGCACCTAGTTCCTTATTTGAGGGTTACTGCAAGATCTTCATGAAACCACATCACCAGAGCAGGGTCAAACCTCAAGGAGTCCCATAAAACCAACCACAGCTCCACTGAAATGGAAGGGGAGAGGCTAGATGCCAGAAAAGGCAGGGAGGGAGGAGAATCGCTGATCCACCTCAGAACGAAGAGGAGACTGCTATCTTAGGTGTTTGTAGGGAACTCATTGCTAGACTAGTTACACACTCATGCACATGCAGATTCACTAGAAACTGTCCTTTCTTCCTTCCTTCTTCCTTTTTTTTTATGTAGTACTGCCACTCTGCCGTTAACAACTAGCATGGGAATAGTGCAAAGGAAAGAGGGCACACAATCTGAAACACTGTGTATCAGCAATTTGTTATAAATTCTATGCTGTTAAATAATTAAAAACAGAAAAGTTTTATAAGGTGATGATTAGAACATGAGCTGGAAAGTCAGAGACTGGTTTGATTCCTTACTCCGACATTACGACCTGTATGATCTTGGGTCAGTTACTTAAATTTCTCTGCAGCGCCATTTCCTCATCTGTAAAGTGAGAACACTAGTTTGTTGTGAAACCAAATGAACACAAATGTACGGTGTTAGGATAGCATTTGGCCTTCCCAAAGTGCTCAATAAACTGTGAGTATATGGTTTACTACAAGGTTGGTGTAATTCTAATGAACAAAAATGAAGGCCATTTCTGAGTATTAGACATTTAAAAAAAAGAAAGCATAGGGATCCTGCTTGTGAGATAACTGTCAGGCAACTACCCCTGCATCACCCTACCACTATTTACTCCCAAAAAATCCAAGATGAAAATGGGGCTCTAATTCCCTGCTGTTTCAAGGGATAGTGTTACAGTTGTGGGGTGAGGCTGACCAGGAAAAAATACATCAGAAACTGAATGGTGCAAAGAGATGTCATATTCGCAGAAAGCTGAGTGATCATCCTATTTCCAATGTATCTTCTTTCCTAGCTCTACAAATAAAGGAACATGCTAAGTTTCTAAGAACTTTACAAGTATGTTCTCATTTAATCCTAACAGATCTATGACATACATTTTATAGATGAGGAAACTGAGGCTCATAGATGATAAACAATAAGGATGCAGCCAAGCTTAGCTTGGCCATTTTTAAGGCCAAACAGTTGAATGCCTACAAAACATGTATGTGATCAACGATCAGGTGACTACAGAGGTTACCATCATACCAGTGAAGCAACATCACCAATTCAAGAAACACTGTTAAAATAAGGAGTATTCTCTAAGTGCTCTCTACATAATTTAAAGTGCAAATCTCCTTATATGCTTTTTATGCAGAAATTCTATGGGTCAGTTAAAGCATAAATGTGTATTTATTAAAAGAGTACAATGCTACAATAATTAGTGATTGTGAAAACTTTATGCTATGCACAAAAACAAGAGTTTTCAAATGGTTAAATTAATAAAGAAATAAGTTGACCGTTAATACGAATATTAAGAGAAAGTGCATTGGCTAGATAACTTCAGGAAGAACACTTGATCTTTTTTGAGCCAACAAATGTTTATAAAAATTTAAATGATACAGGAAGAATGACATGTATTAGATTATTAAAAAACTATAATTTTGATTAACTTTTTGTTAATTATCACTCACAACATTAAATAAACATTAAATAGAATAACTATTAAAAATTGTATATATCTCATTCCACTTAGGCCATGTGTCTGTCTCGCCAGGGAAAATTCTATTTATAAATTATTCACATCTTATAAAAAACAAATTAAAAGCAGAATGTCAACACTGCCACCTCAAAATTTTAGAAGGAAAAAATGGCCAAAATCATGTATAACAACTATGATAAATACTCCTCAATCCAGATATAAATGCATGAACAAATGTGTTAGAAAAAAATTAGGTATCCCAAACACATTTTTTTGCTAATTAAATGTCAAAACAACTGACTCTATTAAGAATACAGGCCGGCCCCGTGGCTTGGTGGTTAAGTGCGCGCGCTCCGATGCTGGTGGCCCAGGTTCGGATCCCGGGTACGCACCAAGGCACCACTTCTCTGTCCATCCTGAGGCCGAGTCCCACATACAGCAACTAGAAGGATGTGCAGCTATGACATACAACTATCTACTGGGGCTTTGGGGGGAAAAAATAAAATAAATAAAATCTTAAAAAAAAAAAAGAATACAATTCCTCATAGTTACGAGTGTATACGGACACTAAACATTTAAACAAAACCTTGTCAAAATAACCGTTTTTACAGTGCTTATCAATTTCAGCAGCTTTTAAAGCATTTTGAGATTCACCTAAACTAAGAATCCTAAGTACAAATCTCCTTCTAGAAAACATGTTCCTGAAACTTCCCTGAATTATAATTTTCTACAGCCCAACTAGTTAGAGACATTATTGATGTGCCAGTAGAAAATGAGTATGCTGTTTAATGAATCAAGGGCAATCTAGAAGCCGGTAATGCTGAGAAAATACTGTTCTTCCACTGTAAGGTCAATCTTTTAAAACAGAACTATTAAATTTAAATAAACATATAGAATTAGTTATATTTTATACTAGTTCCTATTTACTCTTGTATTACACAACTTCATTCTGTGCTGGTGATACTCAGCTTTGGCCAAATATTGATTTTAGCCAAAATGTTTATTCAACATGCCTATTTTTTTCCTTGCTTAAGAATCATTTTTATTTCTGTTAATAATAAATACAGGTAAAGTTTTCAAGTCATTCTCTCTATTGGTATGCCTTTAAGGAAACTTCAAAATTGATCAAATAAAAATAATGTGCAATGGTTACTAAAGGACTGTGTTTTTTAGAGGGTGGAAGGTGCCAAGTGATCTTTCCTTTTCTCACACACACATACCGTGTCCTAGACTCCAGGTTCAGGTTTCCTTTCACTTAGGTCTATAGTGAAGTCAGAAGTATTTTCAAAATCACATGCTGTTGCCACAGAGAATTTGTTCCCACAGGTTAAGCCTGTAACTTCACAACTCTGAGGCCTAAATATTACACAGTAGCAAAAACAAACATAGGTTGGGGCCATGTACATGCATACAGCAGGGAGAGAAAAGAAGCATACAGAAGGAAACACAAGACATATGGAATGGCTTTGTTATTACAACCAACTTCCAACACCAATCCCTCTTCTTAGAAAGTCCACAGCACTGTAAGAGTTCACAGGTTCCGGAGTTACAACCTGGTTGAAGTTACTGCTCTGTTACCTACCAGCTATGGCAATCGCCTCGTGAAATGAGGATAATATGCCCACCCCCAAAGGGTTGGGAAGAGGATAAAATATATGAGAATTTATGCAAAAGGCCTAGCACAAATACAATAAATGGTGACTAGTGTTATTGTTGTATAAATATAAATATTATCCTGCGAAGGTACATTTTGCAATTTTCCAGCATGTTGCCAGATAGGGCAATCCTGAGATTACTATTTGAATGGCTTAAAAAAATCTACGAAGGGCCGGCCCTGTGGCTTGGTGGTTAAGTGCGCGCGCTGCGACGTTGGTGGCCCGGGTTCGGATCCCGGGTGCGTATCGAGGCGCCGCTTCTCCGTCCATCCTGGGGCTGAGTCCCACATGCAGCAGCTGGAGGGATGTGCAGCTATGACATACAGCTATCTGCTGGGGCTTTGGGGGGAAAAAATAAAATAAATAAAATCTTTAAAAAAAAAAAAAAATCTACGAAAAGTCAAAATTCTTAAAATGCTTCAGTTGAAAATTTACAAAAAAAGTCACTGAAAACCAGATCTATGAAGCATCATAATCAAATTAGTTTGGTTAAAAGCCTGACAATGTTACCAAATACGCCTCCCCACAAAATTCTATCAATAATGTTTAAAAAAAACCTGAAGACAGGCTTGTGAATAACAGCAACTTACTAACTACATGGCCTTGGGCAAGCTATTGAGCTTCTCTGGCTCTATTTTCTCACCTGTAGAAGAACGCTGACTGTATCAACTACACCTTAGAGGGTCGCTGGGAGGTTTTAAATGAGAACACATGCAAAGCACCGATGCGGCAGGTACTCAATACTCAACAAATGTTAGTGCCCTCCCTCCTCTTTCTAGTTTTCACTCAGTTCTACCACCTTATCTTTACCGAAACAGAAAGACCCAGAGCACACAGGGAGGGAGGAGGGAAGGGAGGAGGGAGGGAGGGAGGGAGGACGGATGGACGGGACTTAGGCCAGAGAAATGTAAAGAAAAAAAAAATCCCGGTCTCTGGCTACTATTTTGAAGCTAAGTTTGTACATGTGTTTCATCTTTTCCCCTCCTAAGCAAAAGCAAAGGCTCCAAACTTGTTTTGCACCAGATGGGCACTGAGGACCCACTTGTCAAGTACTTGAAGAGGATCCTAAAAAGGCAATCACTATGTCAACAGAACATATTGCTCAATAGCACTTGGTTCCATTGTGAAATATGTACACTTGACTAGTTACTCTACCTCCTGACCCTGAACCCAGGTTTCAAGTGCAAATGTGTCAAAAGAAGGACTTGAGAACCTATAGACACAAACTCTGAGAGGGGCCAATATCACCCACTACAATAATAAACCACGACTGAGAGGTGGCGTTCGCCAGGCTGGGTCTGTGCTCTGCATATGCCATCTCAACCTGGACAGATCACTGGACTTGGAGCCTGAGCCCGGTTCTGTTACTTTTGTAGCCTTGTGACTTCGGGCAACTCACTCCACCTCTCTGGCCTCAGTTTCCTAGATTATAAAATAGGGATAACAATCCTACCCATTCATTAGGCTGTCATGAGAATCAAATTATAGAAAAACAGCTTGAGTGTAACCAACAATACTTTTAAACTATATGATGGATGGTGAAAATGTAAAGCTATTACACTGAGGATCTTGTTTTCCTCAGGAAAGGAGAGGCTAGGACTAAAAGGAAAGCTTATAACCCTTTCCTAACTAAGTGCTATTCATCCTGTGTCCCCGTGGCCTCTTCCTAAGTCTCACTCCTCCTGTCAAATTTCTGTAGAGGGAAGAATATGGGCTCCAGAATTCCATAGATGTGTGTGTAACAGTAGCTCTACCACTTTCTATAAAGCCTTGGGCTAGTTACTTTAGTTCTCTGAGCCTCCATATTTCATCTGTAAAACACAGATAATGCCTATTTCAGAGTTTGTCACAAGGTTGAAATGAAATATTATCTGTAATGTACCAACCATGATTTCTAGTGCATTGTAGGAATTCAACAAAGATTTATTGAACTGATACTGAAAATAAGAGGAAGTTAAGAGGACAAATACTTTTAAACTCACTCTTAGGGCAAATGAAGTATTTCAGCACTTTTATGTCAACACTCCAGAGTTGAAATTCTTAAAAGAAATTCTCTTCCTGTAAGGGTGGCAGTGTTGTAAATGATTCCTTATCAATCTAGAGTTCCAGGTTCCATCAACCCACAACCACCGACATCATAGCAGGTATCAGAGCCAAACGCATTTCTGTAAGTGTTATCTCTTACACTAGGGAATAACTTCAAACTCTTATCAAGGAGGGACATCCAAATGCTGCCTGAAAATACTTCAAGATTCTGGCAAAATTTCCCTAATGTATGAAAAACTGATATAGGCCTAGGAGGAAAGGGAAATTAAGGAAAGCACAATAGTAGATAACATTTATGTCAGTCACTGTGTTATGCCCTCTACGTGCATTCTTTCTTTTATTTCTCAAAGCAGCCCACAGTGATGATAGGCTTCTTACTCTTCCCATGTGACAAACAAAGCCCTGAGGCTTGGAGAGGTTAGGCGAATCACTCAAGAGCATACAGCTTCACAGAGGTAGACTATGGATTCAAAACTAGCCTGCCTCATTGCAATTCTCCCAACCTCTCCACTAACTTTTTTTTTTTATAATTTTATTTATTTATTTATTTTTCCCCCAAAGCCCCAGTAGATAGTTGTATGTCATAGTTGCACATCCTTCTAGTTGCTGTATGTGGGACATGGCCTCAGCATGGCCGGAGAAGCAGTGCATTGGTGCGTGCCCGGGATCCGAACCCGGGCCACCAGCATCAGAGTGCGAGCACTTAACCGCTAAGCCACGGGGCCGGCCTACTAACTTTAATTAATCACAATACATAACAAAAAAGAGACTCTAGGTAGACCCATCAACTGGCATTTGAGTTTCACTCGTAAACTATCATTTTACTGATTTTACGTCTATACAAGAAACTTTCACATAGAGCACCTTAGAGTTTAACAAAGTATCTGCACAAATCGCACCTGATTCTAACAACCTGGTGACATAGGCAAACGAGGTATAATTCATAAGAGATGAGACACATGAGACACAGAGTGGGTAGGGGACTTTTTCCAAGTCACACAGGCAACAAAGTGGGGAAGCTTAGATTTTAAATAAGCTCTTCATCCCTAAGCAATTCCACCCATACTATACCATCTCTCTTCAAGCTGAAATATTTATAGTCACTATATTTGCTCCAAGAAATAACCATAACCTGTGTGACAAACCCTGAATTTTAACACTGCATGTGTCAGGCACTTGGTTATCATTCCAGGAGGTAGACCTTATTATCCTTTTTTTAAAATCAGATGAAGAAATTGAGGCCTAGAGAGGAAAGTTTACTTAATGCTTCCAAAGTAGAGCTAAAAATGGCAGAGCCAAAATGCAAACTTAGGTTTGACTCCAAAGTTTGCACACTTAGCCATTACCTGGAACTGCCTCTTTTCTCAGCTCTCTCCCTCCCCTAAATGAGTGACCCAGGTCCTAAGACTTCCCATTTGTCATGTGGAGTGAGACACTGGACAGCATCTGGCTCTAACACCCTCTCACCAGATGACTCCAATGCAACACTCATCCAACGCCATCACTTCCCAGCAGTCACTCAACTAAGAGCCTCAAGATGTGGGTTCTCTCCCTACTCCCACCATCACTAATTATGGGACTTTGGGTGAGGTGTTCAACTAACTTCTCTTCAACATGGGGGAGCTGATTGTGCCTCTACTTCACAGGAGCAGGCCGAGGTGTTCTGGGTACACTTCTAGGGACAAGATTTCTCAGGCACTGGTGGCATTTTGTTTAAGGTGAATTTTCAGATCACAAATACATTCATATTCATAATGTAAGATCAAAATATAAATATAAAGAAAAAGAGCAATGAGTCAATAAAATCTCTCCCCTCCCTGTCACTGAACTAAGGGAAAGTTAACAATAATGGGTTGCAGAAAAGGGAAACTGTCAAAAAATGTCCAGAATAGTTGTTACTGTCTGGTGGGATTTAATACCAATTTCAAGAGTTCTCTAAAGACCTAGGTCTTATTTAGAGAATCCTTCTACCTCCAAACACAGCAGAATCAATTTTCACAAGGAAGTGACATAGTTTATCAAAATAATCCTTGGACACACGAACACAAAAAGAACTGGGACCCTAATCAGTGCAGTGTACCTCTCTCCCCCCAAAAAACCAAAGTGAGCAGCAAGGAATTAAAACAAGAAATTTATATTGGGAGAGATATAAAAGGAGTTAAATAAACTTGCCTTTTCAGTTAAGACTGGAATGTAAACAGTTATTTAATAAATGTAAAATGTATATAACCATATTTCAATTTCATATTAATTGAAAAAAGAGGATAAAAGAGAAAGTCCTATTGGAAAAATTTAATTTAAAAAGGAGGAGGGGTAACAACACCCAAATTAAAGATTTTAGTAAACTATTAGAAAAGTACTATCCTAATGGTGGAACAATTCTTAACTTTCCACAAAGCTCTTTGTGAATTTCACAACACAAACTCTTTCCTCAGAAACACATATACATAAACTATAATTTCAAAGGATACAGAACCATGATGTCTATTTTTGGGCCCCTTGTTAAGAATTCTAGGAGTGAAGGAGCTCTGGACAGCCTCTTAGGAGATTTGGCTTCTATTTCTCGCCCTGCCATCTTGTCACCCTAAGCCAGTGACTTTGCCTCTCTGGATCTCAGTTTCCTCACCTGTTAAAAATGATCTTTCCTGACTCATTATGGTTGAAATTCTAGCCAAGTCTACTAATATCACAGTAAGATTGAGGGATTTAGTAAAATCACCTCCTTACCATTTTCTGGATTGCTAATTATGATTCAGAGCACTTTTTCTAGGTTGCAGAACAATAACAGCCAAAAGAATCCAAGCCTAGGGCTAGATCTGCAGCAAGGTGCTCATACTCTCCTACTGTAGTCCTCCATTTGAAGATTTCTCAAACTTGGCTTTCCCTTACTACTGCCCTTCAAAAGGAGTAGCTTTCCCACATGTAACAGAGGTAGTACTATATAAAGCAAGGCAAAAAATATTCTCCAAGAATAAACACACTCTAGTTTTCTTAAAGCTGTGCTGCAATAACAGTCTTGTGACATCCTCAACCAAGCACATAATGAAGCTGTTGTAATCACTTTATTTCCCCATTTGGATGGCAGTCCTTAACCAACTCTGCTTCCCAGCAAAACTCGAAGATCAAATTTAGAGGAACTGCATTTGAACTTCACAACAGTTATACTGGTTAATTGTTTCAACTTCTGGAACCAGGCCTTTCTTCCTGAGGCCATGAGGCAAACAGCAGAAGGAATCCAATCACTGGCCAGATGGGAAGTGCAAAGGAATGGAACATACCGCTCTCTGGAATAATGTCACAGGAGAGCTCAAGTATCCACAGCTCATTTGAGAGGAAGAGTGCCCCTCCTACTGCCATTGTATCTGCAGCACTCATCAGAAAGCTTTCTGCAAAGAACCTTCTGTCTGGCTTGATTGGGAAAGTTATAAGTTTGGCAGGTAAAGCAAAAAACAAACTGTTTGTATAACAGTAAGTAGCATTACATTCTGAGATCTCTTCTTGGCCCTTCCAGACTACCTCTCCGCTGCCGCCCCCCCCCCCCCCGCCTCCAGCTAAAAATGATAAAAAATAAATGCAACTTGGGCTGGCCCTGTGGCTTAGCGGTGAAGTGCACATGCTCCGCTACTGGCGGCCCAGGTTCGGATCCCGGGCACGCACCGATGCACCGCTTCTCTGGCCATGCTGAGGCCGCGTCCCACATACAGCAACTAGAAGGATGTGCAACTATGACATACAACTATCTACTGGGGCTTTGGGGGGAAAAAAAAAAGGAGGAGGATTGGCAATAGATGTTAGCTCAGAGCCGGTGTTCCTCAGTAAAAAAAAAAAGAAACGAGGAGGATTAGCACGGATGTTAGCTCAGGGCTGATGTTCCTCACAAAAAAATAAACAAAAAAACAAAACAAAAAAATCAATGCAACTAAATTAAGTCTAACACAAGCACACTATCTGAGAATTTGGGAATACCGACTTAATTTACAAGGGCCCCTCAAGCGCTAAAGAACATAGATCCAATGGAGTTTACTCTTGTTCAGATTATCTGGTGGAAAAGACGATGATGAACATAAAACAACAAAAAATACATAAAACAAGAGAAACTATACTTGGAATTTCTGCCTTTTATAAATATTCCAGTGAAAAATGTTGGCTGTTGTAATGCATTTATTTCTCTATTTATACAAGAAAAAAGAAGAAAGAACTCTTCAAATGTTTTGACTAATAACCTTCCTTCAAAGGACTCTCTAAAGAGTCCGCATGTTTAACAATTGAACCCACAGACACAGACAGGATTTCCTACCGCACGTTTCCAAGACAACTCAGTTGCTTTTCACTGCTACTTATATGAAAAGACCATTGCTCTCAATTTTATTCACAGAAATTGCATTCAAAACAAAACTCAGTGGTTTAGCCTATTTTCCATATGCAATTATTATACTAATAAAGTATTCATTTTTAATTAATTCTTTCAAGTCTTAAAGACACACCAGAAAAAAAATATATGGCACAGAACAATTGTTTCCTCTTGTACTAAACTGGGATAAATTGGATACATTGGTAATGGAATGCTACTCCCACAGACGGGACCTACTCTGAGTTTTCAGTAAAATATTAAGAGGCAAGAAGCAGTGAAGGCAGGGAGGTAGTGCAGAGAAAATAGGAATATGACTTACGTTTGTCTCTCTCAGACAATGAAGTGGTTAGCAGGAGCAAGCTTGTTACAAACCTCCAGCAGAAGGCAAGGCACAGTTGAGGTTTTAATTCACGGAAAACTTACACTGAGATGCCAAGCGGGCGGTAATACTACGAATCAGGGGGGTGGGGCTGGTGGTGAGAGGAGGGAAATAGGGAGAATGAGCACTTACTCGGTTAGAAGCTGGTGCAGCTTGTGATAACCCCGCTCCAAGGCCAAGCTCACAGGTGTTGCTCCCTCCTGGTTGGGGATGCTGAGAGCTCCGCGGCCACCTGGCTTCTGCAACAGGAACCACGTCAACCTCAGCAGTCCCAGCCGCACAGCAAAATGCATCAATGTCTCCCGGGGGCCACCATCTGTAGATGGGGCAGAAAATGAAAATAAGTGAGGAGGAGAATGTGAAAACAGAAAAGAAACAAAAAGATAACCTAGGTAAACACCACTGCCTCCAAGTACCTAAGATTCTAAAGTTAAGCCACAATACACAACATGAACAATTTTATTGTGGCCGGGTAGAATCAGCTCTCAAGTAAAGACAAAACAATGCTAGAAAAAAGTATGAGAAGCAAAATCTCCAATAGGAGACAGTCCCACAAAGGAGAATCAAGTCATTTCTATATCCTGATTTAATACATTTATACAGGCAGATTTATAAGGGTGACTCCATGCTTATGTTCTTCTCCTTTAAAAAAAAAGAAGTGAATGCAGCCTCACAACATGGGGATCCAAGTGGAATAGCTGTTGGGGCTTAGATGGGTGTTATCAAAAAGGGTATAATTACTTAAAGAAAAAACAACACCCAGACAGGAGTTGGCTAGTTAAACACTAAAAACAGGTTCTGCTCGTTAAGCACACACAGGTCTTTTTATTCCCCCACATTAAGGACAATTCAAATTGCTGGCACTGCCAGCATTTGTTGTTGTTGTTTAATGAAAGAAAGAAATGCATCTCCAGGCATAATAAGAAAGACTAATTCTAAGATAATATACTAATAACTTCAGAAAGAAAAACATGTGCTTGGGCTTATTTCATTTGAAGTGAAGGCTCCTTCTTGGTATAGTGAGTCATTTGAAAGTGGTGGAATGAGGAAGGGCTTTGGAGTCAGATAAATCTGGGTTCAAATTTGGCATTTACCATCTGTATGACCGGGCATAATCCATTTAAGCTCTCTGGGCTTCACTTTCCTCATCGCCTCATTCCCAGTAACAAACGAGAGGAGGTGGGTGAAATGCTGATATGATGACGGCCTCCAGTAGGTACACATTAAATACCAGGTTCCTTCCCTTTCCCTGCTCTCTGTCCTCCTGGACTTCAAATTACACTCTCAGTTCACTAGCAACACGTTCTCTCTTCCTCAGGCATCTTCTCGTGCCCAACCTGTGATGACAGGAGCTAAGGCCACTGCAGGGTTGCAGTATACAGCCCCACAAGGCTGTGCATTACTGAACTCCAGGGAGCAGCACTCAGAGACTGGAATGTGAATGGTGCCCCGGAGGTGCGGCCTGCCTTCTTCCTCTCAGCTTAGCTAACATCTCTCGTTCTCCAAGGCTTCCCTCATGTCTCAATTTCTTAACTGAGCATTCGCTGACTTCTTGGACCCATGTTTTCTCCTTACACTGAAGTCCTCAATGCTTCTATATATGTGAATAGCCAATAAGAATGAACGCATTTTTGAACCCGTGATTTTAGACTGAACTGCATTGTTTTCTAATGTCACATGTGCATAAGTCTAGTCTCCCTACTGCCAAGGTAAACTTCCTTGGAAGCAAAAGCTATCTTTCATATTTTACATTTTCCCTTAGAACTTTGCATACTGACTAATTCAGGATTTACAGGGTGTTCAGCAAAGGCACATGGCTGGAAAGAAATCAACACCCTCGAAGAAACTACTGTATGTGTGGGTACAAATTTTAAAAATCAACACCTCAGAGCAGGTGGCAAGGCCAGATAAAAGGACAAAGAACCTTCAGAAAAGATCAAATATCACCACCTGACTTGTGCCTTACAGTTGTTCACAAGCACTCTGACATCCTTATCAAAAACGAAAAAGCCAGTAAGGCACCGATCAGGAACTATGTGATTTTTTAGAGACTGGTTAATTCTGGCCTTACCAGGTAACACATCCTCTTAAAGGAGTTTTCTCTACACCCCTACCCTTTCTGATCCCTTATTTGCTCTGAGTCAGTTCAGCATTTAAAAGTCGAGTTCCAACAAAAAGGCCATCCATCTGCTTAAAGCTGGCACCCTGATTCCGGCACCTGCGTCCTCCCTGAATCTCACTCTAAGATCCTCAGCAGCAAGTGCCACATCTGCTTTTAGGTCACCCCCTTCCTGAAATCAACAGAGTATAAGAAAAATAATACCTGGTGAGGACCTGCTAAGTGTCATACACTGGGCTACGTAGTTGTATTAACTTTTTTCATTCTCACAGTAACCCTATGATGTCTCATTATCCTCATTTTGCAGATGAAGACAGGTTAATAACTTGCCCACAGCAAGCATCAGCAATATTTGAAAATTCTTCTTTCTAGAGTCTAGAAACCATACCCTCTCCATTACTCCACCCTGTCTCTTTTTGTAAAAATTAAGCAATCATGCAAGCAAGCTAAGCTGTGGTTTAAAAAGCATCTTTTCATGTTTTCTTCCAATAATAAAAATTTTTACCCAGCTTATCTTCCATTATTGCTTTTGTTCCTTTTGTTTCACTTTAAACTCCAGAGCACCTAGAATTTAGGATCAGTCTCTGTTCTCTACTCTCTATATTTGTTTTTTGTTCCTCTCATGATTCTTTGTCTTTGTCCTCTGTACTCAGAGTCACTCAACTTTGTTTTTCAAATCACTAACTGCATTTCCTATGATGTCAATTGGGTCCTTTGTCCCCAATTTGAATTTAATTATGCTACGGGATTCTGGATGTCCTTGAATCATTTCAGCCCACTCCCTTTCCATCTTTGTCCTCACTGCGATGGCTTTTTTGCAGATGTAATTAAAGCTCCTAATCAGCTGATTTAATAAGGAAGATTATCCTGGACAATCTGGGTAGGCCTAACTCAATCAGTTGGAAGGCTTTAAAAGCAAGGCCGAGGTCTCCGCTGGAGAAAGAAGGAATCGAGTCTGCGGAGGACAGCTTCGGCCTGTCCTCGAAGAGCCCCATCGTGCTCAGGATCTCCCCCGTCGGACTGTCTGAGGATCCAGCTTTGTTTGGCTCATGCTGGCGGTTTGAGCTTGCCCATGATCTTCTGTTCTATTCTTGCCCTACAAATTCTGGACTTGCTTAGGCAGCCCCCACAATTGTGTAAGCATTCCCTATAATAAATCTTAATACATATTTCTCCTACCGGTTCTGATTCTCTGGTTGAACCCTGACTGACATATTCATTAAATCCATTTTTCTCCTTGTTGCTTCCTTTTCTAATTTCATAATAGGTCTGACTTCTTCAATCTTTTAAAGGACAAATGGAAAATCTCTTCTAAAGTTTTCTTTGGTTTCTTAAAGACAATTATACTCAGTCTTCCATCTGAATACTCATGATACTTTTCCATTTCCTTTACACTATAATGTTATTTCATTGGCCATATGTTGCTTAGCTGGTTTTCCTGTTTAACCATACTCAATTGGAAAAATGCTTCTACCCACAGAGAAGGTAGGAGAAAATGTCTTAAGTCCTGTTTGCTATCTCCTTCTATGCTGCAAGTTCCTCTCCCATACACGTTCCCTCAGATCTACAGAGGAAGGTGATGTGCCTGGTAGGCACTCAACTGTGATGAGGATGTTAGATATACGGCTGCATGTTTTCAAACTGTCAGATCTTCTAACTGAGCAAAGCGTTCTAAGTTCTGTGAACAATACAGTAATCAAAGACTACCTGTACTTTTCCCACCCTATCAATCCACCACACTCTCTGTTCACAGTACTCGACGAATCTATATCATGCGACTTCAAAATCACTATTCTGTACTGCCTCTTAAATAAACCTGATGTCCCACGTGATGCAGGAATTCTCACACCCCATAGGGAAGAAAACAAGAGGCCAGTGTGAGAATGGGCTTTTGGGAAAATGACACTTGTAACCTTGTGACAGAATCAAGGTTTGAGAGGCAACAAAACCTTTTGGAGCTAAGTACTGCCATTACTAGGAACTGCTTGTCTTGGAGTCAACAGATATTAATCCTCTGTCAAGAAAAAGATCCCTTAGAAGTCTTTTCAAACTTTATCATTTTCTTTTTTAGCAGCTATGATAGCTGAAAAAACACAAAAACACTAGTAAGTGTAGCTAAGGAAAAATTTCCCCCGAAAGCTATCACACAATCTGGAAGGGGTGTGGGAACTAAAACACCAAATGATTACGGCTGAGGTTCTATTGACCAGCATCAGTGATAAGGAACTGAGAATGCATAGGCTGTTTTTAGTGCAGTCTTTCTTAAACCTGTTTTATCCTTGTCTCCACCCAAATTTCTCTTTGTAGGGACAATTCCCACCCCCAAAGATGATTAGATCCTCTTTTCCTTTAGTTACACAATACCATGACTAAGTAAGAATGAAGACTTCCCCTAGCATGCTCCTCCTCCTGCTTGCTTCAGAGCAAGTCCTGGATGGGCCCACCCTCTGTTCCCTGACAGCTGGCTGACGGCTACCATACAGGATCTTTCAGGGGGAAAACCATCTTTTTGTGTGTGTGTGTGGAAGACCAGCCCTGAGCTAACATCCGATGCCAATCCTCCTCTTTTTGCTGAGGAAGACTGTCCCTGGGCTAACATCTGTGCCCATCTGCCTCCACTTTATATGGGATGCCGCCACAGCATGGCTTAACAAGCAGTGCGTCAGTGAGTGCCCGGGATCCGAACCGGCGAACCCCGGGCCATTGAAGCAGAGCACGCGCACCCAACCGCTTGTGCCACCGGGCCAGCCCAGGGGGAAAACCATCTTAATTCACCATTTCCCTAACCACTGAGGCACTGAAGAGCTGAGACAACTAAGTGAGCCCTGGTAACTCAGAGGGAAGAGATCCTTACCCCACTGTTCACCCCCCACCCAGATGAATCCTTACTACTCGCATTTAAGGCAGAACTAAAGCAAAAAGTACACTGCTGGGCCGGCCCCGTGGTGTGGTGGTTAAGTGCGCGTGCTCTGCTGCTGGCGGCCTGGGTTCAGATCCCGGGTGTGTACCGATGCACTGCTTGTTAGGCCATGCTGTGGCGGTGTCCCATATAAAGTGAAGGAAGATGGGCATGGATGTTAGCCCAGGGCCAGTCTTCCTCAGCAAAAAGAGGAGGATTGGCAGATGTTAGCTCAGAGCTGATCTTCCTCACACACACACAAAAAAAGTACAGCACAGAGGCTGCTTTATGTAACTAGGAATTAAAGAACACGTGGAAGAACCAAAATGGACAAACTCCTTGATCATGTTTATACTGAGGATTAATTTTAGAAATAAGTAAAAGCAAAAGAAAAACTGTCTCATTCTACTTCCAAGAGCCTTTCCTTTGAGTGTCGTTTCATCCTTTCATAGGACGGGTTACTGTCCCTCCTCACAGCTCCTCACCTCAGTGTTTTGTCTCTAAAAGGTTACTGGAGATTGGTCACAGTATATTCAAAACAAATAGCTTGCAAACCAGCACACTATCTGGATATATTTTCCTCCACTTTATAGATGAAGAAATTGAGAAACAGAGAGAGTATTTTGCACGAACTCTCACAATGAAGCCAGGATATAAACAAACTGACTGCCTCCACTCTGTCCATTTTACAATACCAAATCTAAACCAACAGTCCTTAACTTCACGTTCACGCCTGCAGTTCAGGGGGACTGTGAATCCCTGAAATCATATGTAAATTTTTGCAGGTAGGCACCTATATGTATATTTTCCTGAAGAGAAATCTGAGCTATTTTCAAAGGAGTCACTGACCTGGAGAAAGTTAAAAAGCACTGCATCTAAACAATTAGGAGGATTACACGTAAATCTTACACGACTCCTTTGTCCAAGTATTAGGCTGGAACACCTGTAAACACCCTAGCTTTCAAAAGCAAGCAGCCCTCTTATGTAACAAGGTGCCCTATTTACCTGTGTTAATATCCCAGGTAACAAGCTTATTTCATACCTTCTTCCTTTAAATTCCTTTTAAAAAGTATTTGATGTGCAACTTATTGATGTGAGCAGAATGTTCCCTTACATTCATCCCTCAGCAGCAAGCAAGCAGCTGTTAACTGATGCTACTCTGCCCTTAAAATACCCAGTGTTTATAGATTCTAATCCAGAATTAACTGAACAATTTAACCTGCAGAATGTGAATCTAGAACTTGAAATCAGGTTCCTGATTCCAGCTGTTGACTTACGAGCAGGTCTATCAAGTCCCCTGCAGATCCTCACTTTGAATTTAATTACGCTATGGGATTCTGGATGTCCCTGCATGCACTGCACCTTGCAAAGCACACACCTCGCTTGTTCAATTTCTTTTGTTCTTTTGATTATTTTAAATTTATGTACAATGAAATTCACTTTTGGGGGGTGTACAGTCCTATTGAACACACACATAGATTCTTATAACCACCACCACCAAGATACAAAACCATTCCAACACCCAAAGAATTCCCTCATGGTATCCCTTTGCAGTCACACCTTTCCCAGCCCCTGGCAACTACTGTTGTATTTTCTGTTCCTATAAATTTTGCCCTTTCCACATCATCATATAGATGGAATCATACAGTAAATAACCTTTGGAAACTGACTTATTTTACTTAGCACAACGCATTTAAAATGTATCCAAGTTGTTGCATATGTCAATAGTTTGTTCCTTTTTTATTGCTGTGTAGTAGTCCATTGTATAGATGTACCATAGTTTGTTTATATATTCACCCAGTGAGAGAACGCTATTTCCAGTTTTTGGGGATTATAAATAATGCTGCTAGAAGCACATTTACGCAAAGATTTTTTTTGAGTAAATATAAGTTTTCATTTCTCTAGGATAAATAGCCAAAAGTGGGATGGCTGGCCATATAATAAATGTACATTTAACTTTATAAGAAACTGTCAAACTGTTTTCTAGAGTGGCTATATCATTTTGCATTCCCACCAGCAATGTATGAGATGTTGTTCTGCATCCTTGCCAGTACTTGGTATTTTTAATTTTAGCATATCATAATAGGTGTGTAATGGTACCTTGCTATGGTTTTAATACATTTCCCTGAGTGTTCAAATTTGATCTAGCCTTTGCCAGCACTGCTTGAGCAATTTTATACAACAGAAACTTAAGAAGCACGTGGAAAGTTCACAAAAATATTAAAGCTGGCCAGTTTGCTATTAAAGACAAGGCAGCGAAGGCCCAGAGAGGGGAAATGATACACCTAAAGTTTCAAATCTGTGCTTTTTCTAATGGTAACATGAACAAACTATACAGCTCCTGTGCCTTCTGTAAACAAGACAAAACAAAACTATAAGAACACTATAAGCCCCACAAATAACTACCCCAATCCAAGCTGATACTGATTTACAAATGATAACCAGAATAATCATTCCCAGATCAACACAGAAACAGTAGGGGCTAGAGGCATTAGGTTCCAACATCAGGTTTCTGAAAAGGTGCTCATGCCTTATATAAGGGCAAATATTCTGATCTCTAGATCTCAGCAATGCAGAGGTTTCTTGGACACTATATTAATTAAAAAAAAAAAATGAAAAAGAAAAGGACAAACGCTTTCTTCCTGATTTGATCTGCGAGTCCACACTTCTTTTCTATTTTACCTGGGCAGGACTGCCCAGCAGTATGCTGACAGTAAGCTCCTGTGTAGTAGGGGACACCATTCCTGCAGTTGATCACAGGCTTCACTGTTAAATTCAGTGGATATAAGAGAACCAAAGCAGGCAAATACCTCTCTACCCTTCTTCCGTGGTGGGAAAGATACATTCATTTAATGGGTCTGTGAGAGCAGGAACCCGGCAGGCCCCTGGCTCAGTCCCCTCTGGGCGTTCCTCCTCAGGATCTGCTCACCTGCAGACGGTGACTTCTGGTCTGCTCTTCCTACATGATATAATAAAGCTGGATGCATGCTGAAGGGCAGTCCTGTGACTGTCCAGCTCTTTCAGAGGTTAAGTAGAAAGGATAAGAAACCCTTCGGGCAGGAGATCAACGTCAGTCTTCCAATCTAGCTTTCATCAGTAATAGAGCAAACATTTTGATCTCTGCCTAACTCCTAAATCTTTCAAATGGACTTGAACTCAGGAGGGAAAGAGGATGTTATTTACTGGACCCCAGGTACATACTGTTTCATTTATGTATGTATATACAAAATCATGACATCTAGTGGATGTCATTTGCCACAAGAATAATTATGCGGGAAAACCCCTGTCTGAAGAGGAGGAACATACAAAGATACTTATTATACCAGTGTTTTTTAAAAAGCGAGCCCTTCATTGAATTCTTATATGCACAGCCAGTAGATAAAATAAGTAAGAATGAAAATACTCTGCTTAAAAAAGGGTGGGATTTCTCAGAGCTCAGCTTGCTCTCATGCTTCCCCCACTCACTCCCCAATCTTTCCTTTCCGCCAACTCCATGGAATCGCTAGAGAACTTCAGAATAATAAAAACCCTGGCTTTGATAATTAAACACCAAAAAAGTAACAGAAAGTTACTCTGCTACTCTCCTCATGAAGGACGGGTCACTTTCCACATCTGAGAGATCAAGCCTGAAATCCAGACCCACAGAAAGGTAATGTACCACTCTCCATTAAAATGAGAAGCGACAATGACTCCGGCAAGCTCTCTCTTGGGTCATTTCACTGCAAGAACACGTTTAACAGCTGAAGAACCTACAAGAGATGCCATCAAGGCCACTTTGCTACAGTAATTACGAGACTTATTCAGCCGCTGTGGAGACTTGAAGACAATGACCATGTAAAAGCAGCCCCAATAAAAAACACAAGTATTCCAAACTCAAAGTTTGTTTGTGGGTCATTTAAGTTCTTACCGTGTGAAGTCTGATCTGTCCCCAATACATTCCACTCCGCTGGCAGCTTCAGGTGTCTGAACGCCAGGGCAACCTTCTCGTCAAGGGAATTCACATCTGTGGATGGGGGTCCTGACCGATCAAGAAAACGGGTGAAATTCAGAGCCTGCTGATTGCCAGCACTGGTTGCCAGGAATTGGGCTGCATCATACGCCTCATCCTGGATGAACTGAAAGTCTTCTTCAGCCACCACAAACACAGGGAGGCCCTCTTTGGAAGCACAGAGCAGCACCTTCACTGTCTCGCAGCAGTCGTGACCTAAGGAAAACACACGTAGAAAGAAGACAGTGTTAGAGGCCTCCTCACGAAAGGAGGACCCTGGTGGTCCTCTTAGCTCTTCCTACAGGATACACAAGGTCCCCTTCCTGTAAGAAACCCCTCCTTCCTCTGACCTCTGACAGCACTCACAAACTTCTTAAAACTCCTTTTCCAGCTCTTTTTTTAAATTGTTATTTGCAAATATGAGTTAGTTCCCTTACCAAACATTAAACAACTTTGTGTCCCAGCTGTCACCAGGCCTATAGCACAGTGTTTGGCACTGAACAGTCTCTGAGTATCTCAACATATACTGAACTACAGCTGTTCAAGTTGAACAAATTAAAGAATGAAAGCTCAAGGATCCTGTAAGGCCTAGCCTATAGCCGGTAGTCTTACACCTACTGCCCTGATTCAGATCTGCAAACCCAATAGGAAAAAGTCACTCATGCGGGTTACATGGGAGGAACTTCACAGACGCCCCAGCACATGCCGCACTCGCACCACAATACGACCGACCAGGTGATGAAGCAGTTTGAAAAGTACAAAACCACTTGACTTTATTTTACTATTATTAGCAATTCAAGGCCTAGAAGATAACTTTTGCTCTCAGATACACGTTCTTTCCAGTAAGGTAATGAGGACTTAATGAAATCACCTGGTTCACACAGAGATGACGCAATGCCGTGGCTAGAAGCCCAGCTCAGGAAAAGCAAGCATGACACAGAGGGTGGTGCCCACTGTACAGTCGGCAGAGACCTCAGGAGCTGCGACACCAGGCAGCAACCTACACGCCACCCCAGCTCAGCTTGAGTAAACTCAGAAAGGTTTAACAACACTGTTTCTGTGGGTAAGGACTTCTTGGAGAATCAGACTTCCGGAATTTTAGCTTCGGAGAATTAGGTATTTCCAAATATGCAGAATATATTCATTGAAACACATTGTTGTTCCTCAACTTTCAAACACTGATCTCAACTAGCTAGAACTATTCTCCTAACATCATCACCATTCTTCCATAAAACATCTTTCTGATAAAAAAAAGAAAATGGAGTTGATGTGTGTGTTGCTCGAGTTAGGCCACCTCGTGCTTGGCCTGATTAAGCACAGGCACCTGCGCCCCCACAGCTCTCCTGAATCCACCAGTATGCACAGACTGCGTCTCCCCAGCGGGAGGGAGGCAGACGGAAAACTCCATGTGGCTCATCAATTTGGCTTCCCAGACCATGGGCACAGGCCAATAGAGGCTTCAGACTTGGACAGAACAAACTAAGCTTTCTGCTGTCTTGAAAGAGAAAACAGCAATTTTTTTTTTTTTGATGTACCAGTGAGAATAATAAGTAAATTGATCTTCCACATACTTTTCCCCCAGGGGCCTCCTGAAGCCCTTTACCCCTGTAACAAAAGAAATCGCTCACTGCTGTATAACTTCAGGGTGGCAACAAGTATTTACTAACCAAGTACCTACTACATACCAGGCATCTGACAGGTCATTTTCTCTATACAACAAATACACGAAGTATGAATTGTCCTCAGGTTACAGATGAGAAAACTAAGACTTAAAGAAGTAAAGTAATTTGCCCAAGGTTACATGGATATTAAGAAGCAAAATCCATTATTCAAATTCAAGTCTGATGCCAAAGGACATGGCCTGTTATACCGTGATGCACGAGTTTTGTGCCACACTGCTTATAAACAAAGGAGGAAGGGTAACAGCTACGTCCCCGCCCAAAAGGAGCCCAATACTTGGAATGACAGGCCAGTACAACTACTAAGCAGGAATAACTGGTTCATGAACCACGGAGATCAGTCTCCAAACACACACATAACTCCACCAGATACTCCCACTGCCTTCCAAGTTGAATTTGTTCTACGAAGGCTGTAGGAAACTGAAGCATCCCCTGCCTGGTGTGTGTGTACACACCCACATATATATTTCAATTCAATATATATGTTGAATTTATACATTTAATATATGAAATGAAATTAGAAAAAAATCTTAATTTTTCTTTGAGGGGCAGACAGACTAATTACATAAGACAACAATGTCAACAGAAACCAGTCAACCAATTCAGGTAGTAGGTTTGAGAATGTTTTATTTGGCAGGAAGTAAGTGTTCCTTTTAAACTGTTCTACAACGTCTAACAGCTATATCCACCAAGCCCAGGGCACTGTGATTAGAAAGCAAAGATGAGTAAGTAGGAGTCTCAGCCCTCCAGAAGTTTACAGTCTATCAGGGGGAATCAAACAAGCTGTAGAGAACTGCAACATAAGTCAAAATGGAATGAGTTCTATAAGAAACACACAGCAACATTGGTGGGAGGAGAGCAATGCATTTCACAGGTGGGCAGAAGTGGGAAGATTTCACAGAGGAGGTGGCAGTTAAGAAAGACCTTTTTGATAGGCATCCTGCTGCCAACTCTCCAACCCCAGGAGTTCTTCACTGCAACTCTCAGAACTCAGATGCACAGGCCCAGCTTATCTTATCTTATCTAGCTAACAAACACTTACATAATACTTGCTATATGCCAGGCAAGAAGCCAGCCCTGGTGGTCTAGTGATTAAGTCTTGGTGCTCTCATTCCCGTGGCCTGGGTTTGTTTCCTGGTCAAGGACCCACACCACCCATCTGTCGGTCGTCATACTGTGGCAGCTGCACGTTGCTGTGATACTGAAAGCTATGCCACCAGTATTTCAAATGCCAGCGGGGTCACCAATGGTGGACAGGTTTCAGCTGAGCTTCCAGACTAAGAGACTAGGAAGAAGGACCTGGCCACCCAGTTCTGAAAAAATTGGCCATGAAAACCCTATGATTAGCAGCAGAGCTTTGTCTGATAGAGAGGAAGGCACAAAAATCTTGGGCAAGGTTCTGCTCCACTGGACACAGGGTCACTAGGAGTCGGAATTCACTCAATGGCACTAACGACAACAGTGCACCAGGCACTATTCTCAGTGCTTTCCAAATGACAGTTCATTTACTCGTCATAACAACCCTATGCAGTAGGTACTATTATTATCCCCATTTGCCGGATGAGGAAACCAAGGCACAAAAATGTTAAATAATTTGCCCAAGGTTATAAAATTCTTAAGTGGCAGAATTAGGATTTGAACTTGTTTCTTCCCTCTAGATTCCACCCCTACACCCAAGATTTAGGTGTAACAAGAAGGAAAGGAAGAGGAAATATGAGTACCATGGAACAATCAACAGGAAAGCAATAAAAACACTCTGTTCAAATCCTGGCTATAAGACCCATAAGTTGTGTGACCTCTGCTTCTCTGGGCCTCAAGTTCTTCATTTATACCAAGACGGACCAGCCTCTACAGGCTGTAAGGTTTCTCCAGCTGTAAAAGCCTGTGGGTTTTACCAGGCAGAAGTTGGGGAGGGAGAGAAAGTTAGGAACAGATTCCAGAAATAGGAAACAGCTTCAAAAACATAAAAATGAAAGCAGAGGGTACATTCAACAGATGGAATAATTACTGCCAGAGACAGTCTCAGGACAATATTAACTTGGCTACATCTAGATACTTAGTGATAGGACAGACTGGGTTCAAACCTATTTTCTTACTTATTAGCTATGCGGCCTGAAGTAAATGACAACCGCTCTAACAATTTTAAATCTAGATAGTCTCTTAGTCTTATAAGGGCTATAATTTAGAAGAGTCCTCTCAAATTCTTTAATACTGTCACCCAAAACAACATATATAGCTTCATTTCATTTCCAATTAGATTCGATTAGATAGATAGATAGGTAGGGAGGTAGGTAGACAGATAGATAGATATAGCAATATGTATTTCAGTCAGAAGAATTACTTTAAAGTAAGAATGTTGTAGTTTTCATTCATGAATCTAACCAATATTAGTATTTTCCCATTTATTCAGGATTAAGCTAATTTGTAAACTCCTGAAGTCCTCTGAGGTAGATATGAATAAATGTCAATAAAAACTAAAATCACACGTTTCACCATTCAACAATGATAATGTGAATAATTTGGGACCAAAACTTAATTCTGCCTTCAAAACTTAAACTCACTGTGTCTTGGAAGAGGTATTACACTAACTTAAATAATATCCACTGCCCCACTCATCTAAACAGTTCTTAGTCTTTCTTACTAGTCTCCTTCCCCAAGCCTGTGCAAAGGTGAGAAACCTGAAAGCTTGAACCAGAAAGGGAGTCATGACGCCACTCAAAGTAAGTATCATTCACCGTTCTCTAAAATCACCTTCTGTATATACACAGGGTTCATACCACATTCCATTTCTTCAACTGCATCACGCACATATACACACAGAGCCAAAAGCCATGGTGAAGCAATACCACTTATTCAAAACCAGAAAGGGCAGAAGGAAGGTATCTGCCCAGAAATCTATCGGGAATTGCTAAAGTGACTCTTTACTTGGGTAGGATGGGCGTGGAGAGAGAAGGGGCACAGAAGTAGAAGGAGGTTTAGGGGCACTTGTGTGCATGCACACGTGCTTAGTGGCATAAGCAGGCATATCTCTTTCCATTGCTCTAGCAGAAGAATTTGTTAGAAGGCGGAAGGACGTACGGGTGAACTACTGTCAGCTCTATTTGTGTACAACTAAAATAAAACTGTATATTAGAGGAGGCAGAATGTCAGAAAAGGCCACAAAACAGATATCTAGGAGAAGCCATCCAATTGTTAGCCCAATATTTCCCCTTCAGATGTAAACTCATAATCTGAAGGAGAAACCATAAATCCTCCTAAGTAAAATGTGTCATAAATCTGGAATTTGTTTGGTATGATTATAAACTTCTTTTTCAAAAGGAAAACTGAAGGTTAAAAGAGGAGTGGAGAACTGAGAGTTTCCTGTTTCCTGGATCAGTCTTCATTAAACTTAGAGTAAACTGAAAGAGTTACTACTGATCAAGAACAAAGTACCTGGCCCTACTGCCTGGAAATCAATAACACAAGGTTGGCAGGGCCACTCTCTCACATTAATGTCTTCTACTCGGCTCAAGTGGTTCTCAAGATTATTTTTTAATCCCTATAACCTTTCAGATAAAGCATCTAGGAGGAAAAAATGTCAACATTTTTTAAAGCAAAGCTTACATAATATAGACCCAGTAATAAAACTAAAATCACTTAATATGCACACATAAAGCCTCTTACTACCATCAATTAGCTCTGGAGACATGACTATTTGCAGGGGCCATTAGTCTTATGACTGCTTTTGTACACACAAAATGCAAGTATTTATGATGTCTACATCTACACTGCAAAGACAAAAGGATGGGAAACCACATCCAATTCGATATAATAACCACAAGTTAGCTTCTTTTTACATGAAAACAGAAGCTGCAGTAGAAAAAAGAGTAGCAAAGTTTTCAGCTAGTTCCATGGCTTTTTTCCTTCCACTCAATTTCCTGGTAACAAAGAAGGAAAATAAAAATCACAAGTCTTTTTAAAAAGGGAAGTTCTAAAAAATGTCCTGAGCTTCTTCTGAAGGAAGTATGCCCAGAGAATTTAGAGAGGGGAAGAGAGAGATAAATTGTTAAAGAAACATGGCCTAAACTTTAATTCCGTTTTTTAAATTGCCTTCTGAATTTATCCCACAATCAGGTCCAGTTCATTTACATTTATAAGAAATATAAAGTAAATCATGGGGTGGGAGAGATCTGTTTCTAATTGAGTGAACTGTAAGGGGTCCTGAAGTATGCTGGCAACTAGCTGTAGAGTCAGAAAATACTAGGTTTGAATCTCACCCTCCACTGCAGATAGGTTGGGTTATCCAGAAAGTTACTCAACCTTGAAGCCTGTTTGCACACAAAATGAAACCACCACCAACCTTCCGGATTGTTAAAAAACATTAGAGATGGCCGTACACAAAGCACTTGGCATAAAACAGACATCTAAAACTGGTAATTATTATTATTATTAGCTATTAAAAGGCTCCTGTTCAGGTCACTCAAGGAGAACAGATCCCTAACATTCTACAAAGAGCTTCTGCAGCATGGCCCACAAAGCTTCTGAGCCAAATGTTGCCACTGGCACAGCAGAACTGAAAAAATAAAGCGAAGAGGGAAGAAAGCAGAATAAACAAAAACACAACAAGGAGCGCCTAGGTGGGAAACAAAAAGTTAACTGCTAATTGTCCTCCTAAAAGCACCTAAACCAAACCTGTTTTAAGCTCGCAGGTCAGGAGGCGTGTGCTCAGAGGGGCGGAAGAGCTTTGCTGCGGCGCCTTATCACCAATGCAGCCCTCGCACCCATGGAAACGGAATATTGCCACAGAGAAACAAAACTGCTGAAGCACGACCCAAGAATTACTTCATTTCCTACTAAGCTACAAGTGGCACACATCCCATCCGGCCCTTCTCTTTTAAGGATGAAACAACTGGGACTTTGTTTCACCAGCTATCCAAAAACGACCCCTCAAAGTGCTGGCTGGGCCAGCCAAGCCCAGTCCCACTCAGATCATCTTCTAAGGGAAAGGCTGCATTAGCCGTCAATGGTGGAAAATACAGAACTATAGTAAAAGATACTATTTTTGTCTCAAATTATTTAAGAATTTGGCGTCTTTTTCTTCCCTCTGAAGTGGCTATACAGGGTTAAAGGAAATTTTCTGTCTTTAGACCCACACGCTAACAGGAGATAAGATTATGTGCAGAAGTATGCACCTACTGCTAGTTTTTGGTGGCTAACGGTAGATGTGCAAATTTGGTATGTGTGTAAAATGTCTCTACATGCATAGGAGCATTTAAGCAGAGGGAAAAAAACAGCAGATATAGGAATTTCATCATGTATGTTTTGGGGAAGAAAGGAGCTAATCAATGCTAAAAAAATGTGATCTACTATATTCCAGTCTATTACTCTAACGCAGTTTCTCAACCTTTTATTCACTGTCATCCCCTAAGGAGCCTTTTTAGACATTTTTCTCTATTTGTCCCCCATCCTATGAAAATTTAATACCACAGATATACCATATACTTGTGTGTGTATATCTGTGCTTTATATATCAAGAGTAAGATTTTTTTGCCCCCCCACCCCCACCCAACAGCCAATTTTCACCCCCCTGGGGTGGAGGCTGACCCCACTGTAATGCATGTGCTGGGATTCTAGTACTGTGTCCACAGTGCCAAGGTGATGCAGTATACAACTGCCACAGAAGCATGACAACTGGGACAGGAGACAACAGATATCCTTTCCCTCCAACTAGTTCTCAGTTTGTTTTTCTAGGATAGCCACTATATATATTGACTAGCAGTGGGACAGTTTTTTAAAATATAACATCACATCACATCTAGAGATAGCCTTAGAGCAGGAGTATTTCAGAATAGGGAGACTGTTAGAAAACGTCCAATAAAAAATAACATTACTTTGGCAGAGAGGGAGAATATCGGAATTCTCTGATTACGCCAGTTTAAAGCCTACAACTTCTTTTCTAACGCGTTATTCAATTTGGCAACCTTTGGACCTCTGCTGCTAGAAACAGAGTCTCGGTTCACAAGGACTGAGAGACAACATCGTGAAGTAACTAACCGCAGGGCTCCCTGTTGAGACCTGGGCTGTAAGCACTGATTTTCAATTAAGCCCCAAAGGACTTCTAATCATGGTAAATGTATTTTTTTTCTTTTTTTTTTTTAATGACAAATCTACTTTATATAGTACCTTACCCTTGATGAGTGAGAAAGAAAAGTAAAATAAGAAAGAGCTGAGTCAAATTTTGAGTCAACAAATGTTTGTAGTTTTCCCGTCAGGCAAGAACCCTTGCTATGAATTCTGAAAGTAAATAATAGACATGCTGAAAAAAGATTTCTTTTTATGAAAGATTCTGCACCAAAGCCTTTCATAAAAATATTATGCAGCATCCACCTCGTCTTCCATTCTGAAATCACTGTTTGCTTGGTTTAAATCCACATTTAATGACAAAAAACGAACACAGTAAGACGGTACTCCAAATCTCTCCCCAAAATTGTCTTCCAACGATACTCAGATTTCTTTACATTACTCACCAGTCCTATACAGGTCTTTTAAAGAAAAAAATCTCAGCTTCATCTCTGGAGGAAAATCACTGTTCAGTTAAAATGGGATTTGGGGTTGGATTCGTTTCACATGAAGAGAAAAGAATGGAGATATTTTATTTTCATTTACTACAAAGGCAACACCTTCTGTCTTTAGAGATGTATGTCCTTTTCAAGTTGTATTTCACAGCAAATTATACTCTTAAACCAGCCAATTTATAGGTATTTTGAATATGATCTTTTTTTTTTTTTGGTGAGGAAGATCAGCCCTGAGCTAACAACCATGCCAATCCTCCTCTTTTTGCTGAGGAAGACTGGCCCTGGGCTAACATCCATGCCCATCTTCCTCTACTTTATATGGGACGCCGCCACAGCACGGCCTGATAAGCGGTGCGTGGATGCACTCCTGGGATCCGAACCCGGGCCGCCAGCAGCGGAGTGCGCGCACTTGACGGCTATGCCACAGGGCCAGCCCCTGAATATAATATCTTATTACAAAACTTATTTGTCTTTGCCTAGTGTTAATTAGCACAAAGATGGATTTATTTTCAAAAGAGAGGACTTTGTTTTCAGTCTTCAAAATATTTTTATTAAAAATTACTATCTAGGGGCTGGCCCGGTGGCGCAAGCGGTTAAGTGCGCGCGGTCCGCTGCGGCGGCCCGGGGTTCGCTGGTTCGGATCCCGGGCGCGCACCGACGCACTGCTTGGCAAGCCATGCTGTGGCGGCGTCCCATATAAAGTGGAGGAAGATGGGCACCGATGTTAGCCCAGGGCCGTCTTCCTCAGCAAAAAAAGAGGAGGATTGGCGGATGTTAGCTCAGGGCTGATCTCCTCACAAAAAAAAAAAAAAAAAAAAAAAAAAATTACTATCTATATATGTTAAAAGTAACATACTCGTTGTAAAGCATTCAAACAATTCAAAAGCAGATAAAGTAGCAAGTCAAAGTCTCCACCTTACTGTCTCTTAAGAAGTTATTACTCTAAACATACTTTATTAAAAAAGGGGGAATCGTATCATGTCTACAGCCTTTCAATGGTAGCAAGGCAAGAAAAGATTACTTTAAAAAGCCTTTACAACTTCTTTATAATTAAACACACACAATTCATTGTAAGCTTCTCATTAGAAAACAAGCAAAAAAGTGAGAAAACAGCAAAAAAGAAAAATAATCTCAATATCTGAAGTCAAAGACTTTTTTTAAGGAAACAATTTAGAACTGTCTCATTCTCCCACCCCCAACCCCCCCAAATAAGGAAAGGTTACAGACTAACATCAAGAAGTAGCTGCCTTTTGAAGGTCAATCAATCATCTGGTTTTAGTAAAAACTAAAATGTTACAAAACATTGATAGTGAAACACAAAGAGAACTCAAAGAAAAGTCAGAGGCAGCAATCTGGATAAAACATGACATTAAAAGCAAAAACAAGACATTAAAAGCAAAAACAAGACACAAAGGTCTTTTTCTTCCCATAGTCAGTCAAAATGACTAGGAATTGCAGAGCTAGTCCACACGTGAGCAGAAGCGGCGCAGAAACATCCCTCTGAGCAGCAGCCGCTGCAAACAGACCTTGCACCTTTCTCCAGTAACTGGGATGCACAAAGCAAGTACAGACTTTCCATGAAGAATCTTGACTAACTTGACACTGTCTCAGCAGACAGGAAATCTGAGGCTATCGATACGGCTAACTGATGCACAGAAATCATCAAAGGTAGCTCTGGAAAGAGAACAGACTCCTGCCCCAAGCCAAGAATTCAATTCAAGCCAGAGACGACTCTTGCATTTTTCAAAAGAAAGGGTGCGTGTGTGCGCGCGCACACACGTACACGTGCACGTTTCTAGAAGGATGGCTTCTGAGAATCAGGATGAATGCTGACACAGTGGAAACGCTGTTCCATCAAGTGGTAGGAATTCCTAGAACAAGCCTTCTTAGTACATGTCAGTGAATAAAACCAGACAAAAATCCATGCTCTCATGAAGCTGACACTTGAGTAGAGGCAGGTAGGAAATAAATAGAATAAACAAAACATATAACATGTTAAAAGTTGATAAGTGCAATGGAGAAAAATTAAGCAGAGAAGGGTAACAGGGAATACAGAGAGGAGGCAGTTGTATACATTACAAGGTGGACGTTTCGGAAAGGCTCACTGAGAAGGTGGTATTGGAGTAAAGACCTGAAGGAAGGTAAGGAACAAATCTAAGACGTCCGTAAAAAGAGATTTAAGGCAGTTTAATTCTAGAGTAAAATATTATCTCCATGATATAAACAAGAAATTCAAAATTAACTTAACCCCCAAAATGCCCCTACCCCTACCACGCCCCCCCCACAAATTACCACAGGAGACGTAGCAGCTGAAAGACAACCTCATCCATCATGACCAGAGCAATAGGGTCCCTTTAGGAATCTCCTTTGCTTAAATAGTTAACAGAGCTTCTAATTCACCAACTAGGGACCTCACTGGTACCCCTGCACATGTATCAGAGGCTCAAAAAGTGTGGCCTTGCTCTTCATTTGGTCTGCTTGCACAAGAAGGTCTTTTAAGGACTCTAATCTTTTGTCACCTCTGCACCTGATTAGGCACCTCCTATCAGCAGCCTGACTGAATTCAGGTGGGTAGTGGAACATTCGGGCCAATTGGCACGAAAAGGGGACAAGTTCGAGCCCCATAAGCACGATCAAGAATAGTGGAAGTAGTTGAGATCATAATTTAAAGGGAGGAGAGCTGATTACTAGAAAACGAAGGAGAAGGCAGGTACTAGGGCTCCAGGCCCCAAGCAAACAGGTCAGGAATGATTTCTGAGGATTCGAATCAAACTAGAAGAAGGCAATGGAGTACAATATCCATTCTGGTTGGTTGGGGTCGGGAGGGCAAGGTACTCAGAGTCAGTAAGTACAAAAGGACACCCAGAGATGGGTGTGGCTGGAAAACAGGGGGTACTGCAACATATGCAGAGGTTTTAGAACCAAAGGCAAGGGAAGAAATGGAAAGAGTTCAGAAAGGTAGGCTGGGGACAGTATACAAGGGTCTGGTACAAACCAAGAGCTGGAGGCTGTCATAAGTACAATGGGTTTGTGACTCTAAGGAAAGTAATTGCCTGTCGCCAATCCTAACTTAAAAACCTTGCCTAGATGTTAGCTCAGGGCGGGTCTTCCTCAGCAAAAAGAGGAAGATTAGCATGGATGTTAGCTCAGGGCTGATCTTCCGCACCAAAATAAATAAATAAAAACCTTGCCAATGAAGGTGTAAGAGCTGTCATGCATATCCCTCTCCACCAAGAGGCTGGGCTCTGCTGGTACTTGTGACTGAGGACTGCAGCTAGGGCACAGGCTACATCCTTGTCATATTTGTCCTTTCTCTTATAGCCACTTGCATTCTCCTCATATCTACTTATAGGCTTTCTTGCTCTCACTCTCTCTATATGCGCACACACATATGTACACAGACACACTCTCCAAACTTTAACCCCTAAAGTGTTTCTAATTCAGGAAGGAGTAAGTTTGTAAAATTTACCTCCACTCCTTTCCTAGTTAAGAGCCCAGTCAGGGACTGACTGACTCTACCTCGCTGAGGAGCTCTTCTCCCCATCACCCACATGTAATAAATGTTTAGCAATGGTGATACTGGATGGCACCTGCTAGAGAGCAGACCTCAAGTTCCAGATAAGCCTTTCTGACATGATATACATCACAGGAAACACGATGACTGGAGCTTTAAGTTACAAACGACACTTAATACTCTTTAGAAAAGAAATCAGTATCTATCCTGAACTTCTTGTTAAATTTCCTATCCTTAAAAACTTGGGGGGAATATTCATAGTAATTGTCAAGAACTTTTAAATCCTATACTTTTCAAAATAATTTTTGCCAAGTAGGAGGATAAATACAGCTTTCAACTGTCATAATCTCAGTTCTTGAATGTGGTATAATTTCCAGGAATTGGTGGGTATCAGACATGAAGTTAATTTATATAAAATGGCACAGCCACAAAAAACTGGCAATGTGCAAGACCACATACTGAAAGTGCTTCATAAACTAATAATTTTTTACACCATCTATTTCAACGAAGTGAAATCTGTGTTACATAAAAACACCGTTAAAAAGAAATGTTGCAATAAGAACTAAATCCACTTTATTCTCTAAAGGAAAATAGTTCAACTGCCGACACTTTCTGGGGGTTCCCCCTAAATGTGCCCTCTTTTATATTCTGATGAAAACTGGTCCATTGTTAACTTTGAAAAAAGGTTAAAGAAAGAAAGAAGCTCATCTCCAAACACAAATCAATACACCTTCAGAGGGTGGGACAGGTCAAGAGAGGCACTACTTCATCAGCAGTTTCCAGTGGAAGTAGCAATGACTTAAGGACTCTGTAAAGAATTTTTAATAAGGAAACATTTTCCTTTTAATTCTGTTAAACTTATAAATGCAATAGTGATTAAGCACTCGTTCCACCATGAACTGCTTTTATGGAAGGTTTCTTAAGTCTTTCCCACACAGACACTGAGGAAGGTGTTACTAATTGTGTTTCAACCTTTCTTCGCCACTACAATATTCAGAATCAAATCTGCAGTCACACCACAGTAACCACATAAGAACTTTTACCTTCCACATGTGTTGTAGTCTTCCTCAAATCTCAACATTCCAATAAATCAATATTTTTGCTGATCCTGATTTTTATCTTTCAATTTATGACACCACTTTAATTCACTTATTTCTAATTAGGCTCAGAATTTGTGGAACAAGCAAGATATAAACAAACTATTTTAAACTGTATTTAAAATAAAGATCTGACAATAGTTCTATCACTCTGATTCATTCTTCCTATCGCTCTATACTAATGAACATAGAATACAAGCGTTTAAGAACTAGTAACGGCTAGTAAAGACTCCACTCAAACACTTACCAGGAGCAATGGTCTCCAGCGTATCAGAGCTGACCTTCCGTGTACTTGTACAGTGATGGAGGGTGGAACCCGAAAACACTAAGTAAAAGACCACATCATCCTCAACTTTGTCCTCTTCAGCGAGCAGTACAGTAACAACACAATCGCCCTAGGAAAGGGAAAGACAGCAAGTCTGCATTAGTAAGGTTCTTCTTGGGAGTCTATCTTTATAAAACATCAAATTTAAAGGAATATCAAATCTATTATCTAAACTGTGCCCCATTCTAGAAGGTTTATACAAATATAAACACTGATTGAGCATTTACGTGCCAGGAAGCATTCTAGGCACTGAGAATACAAAATGATCTGAAAATAAGACCTCTGTCTTCTTTAAGCTTCAATTTTAGTGGAGGTAGTCAGACAAACAAGTAAACTAACAAGGTAATAGCTGGTATATTTACTTGATGAATGGGTAAAAAAGGGAGAAATCCAGAAAAATCCAAAAAATGAGGCAGAGAGGATGGAGGAGGTATATTAAACAGCTACATCCTTATACTCGGAACGCCCCTTAACGCCTGTGGTTCCAGTTTCAATAACTCTCTGAAGTCTACATCCCACAAATCGCCGCCAAATCCACCCATTCTCCTACAAAGGTGGAGAGCCTCCAACAGGCCAGAGCTGGCCTGGAAATGACAGAGTGCAAAGAGCATAAACTTGGGCTCCAGACAAATCTGCATTTAAACTCCACCTACAAAGAGTTTACTTAAACCCTCTAAACCTTAGGTTCCTTGACTATATAAATAGAGGTAATACCTTCTCCTCTTACAGCTAATATACGAAAACTCTTGGAACATATTCAGCTCTCAATCTATGATAATATTCTTTATCTATCAGGATGAAAGAGTCACTTTTCTAACAATTTGTTTCCTGACCATCTGGAACCCCTACTCTTTTTCATCCACCCCTCCAGTTAAGCCCGTGGAATCAGACAAAACTCTTTTCTTTTTTTGTGAGGAAGATCAGCCCTGAGCTAACATCCATGCTAATCCTCCTCTTTTTCCTGAGGAAGACCGGCTCTGAGCTAACATCTATTGCCAATCCTCCTCCTTTTTTTTTTTTCTCCCCAAAGCCCCGGTAGATAGTTGTACGTCATAGTTGCACGTCCTTCTAGTTGCTGTATGTGGGACGCCGCCTCAGCATGGCCGGACAAGTGGTGCGTTGGTGCGTGCCTGGGATCCGAACCCCGGGCCGCCAGCAGCCGAGCACACGCACTTAACTGCTAAGCCACGGGGCCAGCCCAAGACAAAACTCTTGTACAGTAACTTTGCCCATGACTCTGCAACTACTTAGAAGTTAAGACATCTCTGTCCTTTATTTGCAAATATTCTTCCAGCAGTTTTTACATCTTCATTTTTAAAAATTTAAGTCAGTGGCTAAATTAAATATATTCTATGAAACATGGTCCTAATTACCATTCTCCCAATCATAAACGTAATATAACTCATGTTGCAACTATAAACAAAAGATTTTAAAGCACTGAGGCTTAGTATTGTCTAAATCTTAATAGGGCACAAATTAGGGAAAGCCAGGCCATTTTAGCATTATATAAAGGAGCGAATTAAATAAGAGAGATAATTTTCATTACTTAAAAACAGCATTTTTTTCTCTTTCCATTTTAGCAACAGAGCCTATTAGAGAACCATGCCACCCTGTGGCCATAACTTGCTAAGCCCAGCAGCACAATGGAGCAGCAGGTAGTGTTTCACTAAACACTAAAAACCAGAAATCATAAGGTCAAACTTAGGATCAAGTCTATTAACAGAAATGCTCTAATAGGCTGATTCTGGAAACAGAATTCAAGGTACTTCCCAAAGCCCGGAGTGTCTGTCTCTGACTTGTCCCCAGGGCTCTGTGCAGTGCCCTGTACATGGCAGCTGCTCAGTGTGTTGAATGCAACCCGTAAGATGTTAGAATGAACACAAATAAGCCGCAACTCACTATGAATGCCGAAGCGACAGGTTCCAATGCACCCTAACACAAAGAATAGCATAGTCGGTAAAACAGAATGATCACTGACTTCAGTCACCATTCAGAATTATACTTTAGACTTGTGTAAGCCCCTTTCTTGGAAACGTTTTCACAAAGCTTAGGCTAGGGGCCGGCCCGCTGGCATAGTGGTTAAGTTCGCATGCTCTGCTTCGGAGGCCTGGGGTTCGCTGGTTTGGATCCTGGGTGTGGACCTACACACCACTCGCTCATCAAGCCATGCTGTGGCAGCATCCGATATACAAAACAGAGGAGGACTGGCGCAGATGTTAGCTCAGAGCCAATGTTCCTCACCAAAACAAAACAAAAAAAGCTTAGGCTAGCAAAATGTTTAATATCCTTTGGCACGATAACCCACAAGTTAAAATGTCTGCAGCACATATGAGAAGAGTCCATTTCTCAAGGTACTGAAATACCATTATAACCTGAAAAGAAAAGTATAAATGAAAGTTCTCAAGTTTCATCCTTTGGAACACAGGTTGGCAAACTATGCTTGTTTTTATAGGGCTCACAAGCTGAGGAAGATTTTTTTTTTTTTTATTGATGTTTTAATGGTTTCTAACATTGTGAAATTTTGGGTTGTACATTTTTGTTTGTCCATCACCATATATATGACTCCCTTCACCCCTTGTGCCCACCCTCCACCCCCACTGCCCCTGGTAACCACAGTCCAGTTTTCTCTGTTCATGTGTTGGTTTATATTCCACATATGAGTGAGATCATACAGTGTTTGTCTTTCTCTTTCTGGCTTATTTCACTTAACATAATACGCTCCAGGCCCATCCATGTTGTTGCAAATGGGACGATTTTGTCTTTTTTTATGGCTGAGTAGTATTCCATTGTATATATATACCACATTTTCTTAATCCAATCGTCAGTCGAGGGACACTTAGGTTGCTTCCACTTCTTGGCTACGGTGAATAATGCTGCAATGAACATAGGGGTGCATGAGCCTCTTTGGATTGTGGACTTCAGGTGCATTGGATAGAATCCCAGTAGTGGGATGGCTGGATCATAGGGCATCTCTATTTTTAATTCTTTGAGGAATCTCCATACCGTTTTCCATAGAGGCTGCACCAGTTTGCATTCCCACCAGCTGTGTATGAGGGTTCCTGTTTCTCCACATCCTCTCCAACATTTGTTGTTTTTTGTCTTGGTGATTATAGCCATTCTAACGGGCGTGAGGTGGTATCTTAGTGTTGTTTTGATTTGCATTTCCCTGATGATTAGTGATGTTGAGCATCTTTTCATGTGCCTATTGGCCATCTGTATATCTTCCTTGGAGAAGTGTCTGTTCATTTCCTCTGCCCATTTTTTGATCGGGTTGTTTGTTTTTTTGTTGTTCAATTGTGTGAGTTCTTTATATATTATGGAGATCAACCCCTTTTCAGATGTATGTTTTGCAAATATTCTCTCCCAGCTGGTTGGTTGTCTGTTCATCTTGATTCTGGTTTCATTTGTCTTATAAAAGCTCTTTAATCTGATAAAGTCCCACTTGTTTATTTTTTCTTTAGTTTCCCTAGTCTGGGTAGGCATGTCATCCAAAAAGATTCCTTTAAAACCAAGGTCAAATAGTGTGTTGCCTATATTTTCTTCTATGAGTTTTATAGTTTCAGGTCTCACCTTCAGGTCTTTGATCCATTTTGAGTTAATTTTTGTGTATGGCGATAGCACATGGTCCACTTTCATTCTTTTGCATGCGGCTGTCCAGTTTTCCCAACACCATTTATTGAAGAGACTTTCCTTTCTCCATTGCATGTTCTTAGCACCTTTGTCGAAAATTAGCTGTCCGTATATGTGTGGTTTTATTTCGGGGCTTTCAATTCTGTTCCATTGATCTGTGTGTCTCTTTTTGTACCAGTACCATGCTGTTTTGATTACTATTGCTTTGTAGTATGTTTTGAAGTCAGGGATTGTGATGCCTCCTGCTTTGTTCTTTTTCTTTAGGATTTCTTTAGCTATTCGGGGTCTTTTGTTGCCCCATATAAATTTTAGTATTCTTTTTTCTATTTCTGTGAAGAATGCCATTGGGATTCTGATTGGGATTGCATTGAATCTGTAGATTGCTTTAGGTAATATAGACATTTTAACTATGTTTATTCTTCCAATCCACGTGCATGGGATATCTTTCCATTTCTTTATGTCATCATGGATTTCTTTCAATAATGTCTTGTAGTTCTCATTGTATAGGTCCTTCACCTCCTTGCTAAGATTTATTCCTAGGTATTTTATTCTTTTTGATGCAATTGTAAATGGTATTATCTTTTTGAGCTCTCTTTCTATTAGTTCATTATTAGCATATAGAAATGCAACTGATTTTTGTAGATTGATTTTGTACCCTGCAACTTTGCTGTAGTTGTTGATTGTTTCTAATAGTTTTCCAACAGATTCTTTAGGGTTTTCTATATACACAATCATGTCATCTGCAAATAGTGAGAGTTTCACTTCTTCGTTACCTATTTGGATTCCTTTTATTCCTTTTTCTTGCCTAATTGCTCTGGCCAAAACCTCCAGTACTATGTTGAACAGGAGTGGTGAGAGTGGGCAGCCCTGCCTCGTTCCTGTTCTCAGAGGAATGGCTTTCAGTCTTTCCCCGTTGAGTATGATGTTGGCTGTGGGTTTGTCATATATGGCCTTTATTATGTTGAGGTACTTTCCTTCTATTCCCATTTTATTGAGTTTTTATCATAAATGGATGTTGTATCTTGTCAAATGCCTTCTCTGCGTCTATTGAGATGATCATGTGGTTTTTATTCTTTGTTTTGTTGATGTGATGTATCACGTTGATTGATTTGCGGATGTTGAACCATCCCTGTGTCCCTGGTATAAATCCCACTTGATCATGGTGTATGATCTTTTTAATGTATTGTTGTATTCAGTTTGCCAATATTTTGTTGAGGATTTTTGCATCAATGTTCATCAGCGATATTGGCCTATAATTTTCTTTCTTTGTATTGTCTTTGTCTGGTTTTGGTATCAGGGTGATGTTGGCCTCATAGAATGATTTAGGAAGTGTTCCATCTTCCTCTATTTTTTGGAATAGTTTGAGAAGGATGCGTTTAAATCTTCTTTGAATGTTTGGTAAAATTCACTGGAGAAGCCATCTGGTCCTGGACTTTTATTTTGGGGGAGGTTTTTGATTACTATTTCAATTTCTTTACTTGTTATTGGTCTATTCAGATTCTCCATTTCTTCTTGGTTCAATTTTGGGAGGTTGTATAAGTCTTAGAATTTATCCATTTCTTCTAGATTGTCCAACTTGTTGGCATATAATTTCTCATAGTATTCTCTTATAATCCTCTGTATTTCCATGGTATCCATTGTAATTTCTCCTCTTTCATTTCTAATTTTATTTACTTGAGCCTTTTCTCTTTTTTTCTTAGTAAGCCTGGCTAAGGGTTTGTCGATTTTGTTTATCTTCTCGAAGAACCAACTCTTTGTTTCATTAATCCTTTCTACTGTTTTTTTGGTCTCAATTTCATTTATTTCTGCTCTGATTTTTATTATTTCTCTCCTTCTGCTGGCTTTGGGCTTTGTTTGTTCTTCTTTTTCTAGTTCTGTTAGGTGTAATTTAAGGTTGCCTATTAGGGCTTTTTCTTGTTTGTTAAGGTGGGCTTGTATCGCTATGAGTTTCCCTCTCAGGACCGCTTTTGCTGCATCCCATATGGTTTGATATGGCATGTTATCATTTTCGTTTGTTTCCAGATAGTTTTTGATTTCTCCTTTAATTTCATCAATGATCCATTGGTTGTTCAGTAGCATGTTGTTTAATCTCCACATTTTTGTCACTTTCCCAGTTTTTTTTTCATGGTTCATTTCCAGTTTCATAGCCTTATGGTCTGAAAAGATGCTTGTTATGATTTCAATCTTCTTAAATTTATTGAGTCTTGCTTTGTTTCCCAACATATGGTCTATCCTAGAGAATGTTCCATGTGCGCTTGAGAAGAATGTGTAGTCAGCTGTTTTTGGATGGAGTGCTCTGTATATGTCTACTAGGCCCATCTCGTCCAGTTTTTCATTTAAGTCTACTATTTCTTTATTGACTTTTTGTCTGGATGATCTATCCATTGCTGTAAGTGGGGTGTTAAGATCCCCTACTATTATTGTGTTGTTGTTGATTTCTCCTTTCAGGTTTGTTAATAGTTGCTTTATGTACATTGGTGCTCCTATGTTGGGTGCATATATATTTATAAGTGATATGTCTTCTTGATGTAGTGTCCCTTTTATCATTATATATTTCCCTTCTTTGTCTTTCTTAACCTGTTTCATCTTGAAGTCTACTTTGTCTGATATGAGTATGGCAACACCTGCTTTCTTTTGTTTGCCATTAGCTTGGAGTATTGTCTTCCATCCTTTCACTCTGAGCCTGTGCTTGTCTTTAGTGCTAAGATGTGTTTCCTGAAAGCAGCATATTGTTGGGTCTTGCTTTTTAATCCATCCTGCCACTCTGTATCTTTTGATTGGAGAGTTCAATCCATTTACATTTAGGGTAATTATTGATATATGAGGGCTTAATGTTGCTGTTTTGTCACTTATTTTCTGGTTCTTTTGCATTTCCTTTGTTTCTTGTCCCATTTGTTTTGGACTGCCAATTCAGTTTGGTTGTTCTGTCTTATGATTCTTCTAGTTTTCTCTTTGTTTATCATATGTGGTTTTGCTTTGATTATTTGTTTAGTGGTTACCTTGAGGTTTGGGCAAAAAATCTTGTGTATGAGATAGTCCATTATCTGATAGACCCCTATTTCCTTATACTAAGTCAATTCAGTCACTTTCCTCTTCCCCTTCTAAGTTGTTCTTGTTATACCTTATTCTATCTTGTGTTGTGGCTGTGTGTTTACAGTGATGAGGTTAAATTTATTTTTGGTGAATTTCTTCCTTTGATCTTTGAGTTTAGTATTTAAGTGGTTGCTAACCTATTCCGGTAAAGATCTACTATTTCTCTGATTTTGTCTACCTACTTTTCTCCTTCCTCCAAGCTTTGTGTTCCCTTTCTCTTCTTTTTTTCAGGCCTGAGGGCCTTCTTGAGTATTTCTTGTAGTGGGGGTCTCGTGGCCATGAACTCCCTTAGCTTTTGTTTATCTGGGAGAGTTACTATTTCTCCATCATATTTGAAGGATATTTTTGCTGGATAGAGTATTCTTGGCTGAAAGTTTTTGTCTTTCAGTATTTTGAATATATCATTCCAGTCTCTTCTAGCCTGAAAAGTTTCTGTTGAGAAATCCGCTAAGAGCCTGGTGGGAGTTCCTTTGTACGTTATTTTTTGTTTTTGTCTAGCTGCCCTTAATATTGTTTCTTTGTCGTTGACCTTGGCTAGCCTTACCACTAGGTGTCGTGGTGAAGGCCTTTGTCTGTTATTGTCCTGTTGGCTTCGCTTACTGGTATTTCCTGCTCCTTCCCCAGATTTGGGAAATTCTCAGCTATTATTTTGAGGAAGATTTTTAAATGGTTAAAAAAATTCAAAAGAAAAACATCTTTTAACAAGTGAAAATTATGACAGAATTTCAGTGTCCATAAAGTTTCACTGAAACACAGTCACGACCATTTGTTTATACACTGTCTACAGCTATTTCTGCACTACAACGGGCCACAGCAGAGCTGAATAGTTGCCACAGAGACCCTATGGCCCACAAGCTTATTTACAACGCGGACTTTTACAGGAAAAAAAAAGCTTTTTTTCACTTAGATATCTAACCTGGAATTCTAAGAATATATTTCTTTTCCAAGATCGAGGATTTCCTCTCCATATGAGACCCAACATCTTGCTAGGAAACTCTCTGTGCCCAAGATACTAGTGGTGTCTGGGGACAAAGGAGATGCCTAATAAGCAGTTGAAATTCTTTTAACAATACTCTCAATATCAACCTCTTTTTTTATTCGCAAGACCAAAGTAAGTTGTAAATTGCTTTCATAGCTTTGTTTTTCTTTTAAGTCAAACTACCCAAAATATCAAGCAGAAGGGAACATAGAAGACTCATTGACTTCAAAGCCATTGGAAATTTAGATTCCAAAGGCACTTGAAATTAAACTACCTGTTTTCCTTAAAGGAGAATTCTTTGCACTCTGATAAAGTCACTGAGAGCAAACAAAAATTCTTACTCTGCATCTCCGCCGTATGACTCCTACTATACTGCAGTAGTACCAGGCACTTAGTATTACTCGAGATGGCCTTGAAAGATTAAGCAAGTGGAGTGATGATTAAAGAATAAAAATGAAAAACAGATCTAAGTAAGAATTTTTGTTAAGGTGGTTGCTTTCATTACACCCTCCTTGAGGGATACCCTGGTAAATGATTTTGCTGCTCAAGAGAAGGACCACCCCCACAGAATAAGCAGAAAAATCAATCTGAATGCCCAATTAACAAATGCATCATGTTTCTAACCACAACAGATGAACTTATTAACAAGGGCAATTTCCAGGACATTCTTGATTAAAATTTTTGTTTGACCCAAACCCAGGAAGAGAATGCATCTACGTCTCCACTTTTCCAATAATCTGAACTCAAGAAACAAGAGTGCTAACCTTACAAAGATATTTTCCATGTTTCTGCATTAATGAGAAATTTGTCCTTGAACTTGACAGTTTTTTCAGGGTCTTAATTAGCTTTGCTGACAGATGACACAAGAACTAATGGAAAAGACAATCTATACTAGGCCCCATTTTATAAATATAGGTGATTTTCCAAGTATACATGTATTGTAGTTCTAAATGCCACCAATCAATCACATATTTGCCAATAAAAACAGGGTTTTAAATGGTAGCTATGGTCTCAGTTGTCCCTATCTTTAACTTATTTATAAAGTAGATATACTGTATTAATAGTACTGTAATCACCTTTGTATACTTATTAATAAGTAAAAAATATCTTTTTCCACTTAGATTTCTAATCGGGAATTCTAAAAATGTATCTTCCTTTTCTAGATCAACTATTTCCTCTTCACATGAGACCCAGCATCTTGCTAAGAGACTCGCCATGTCCCAAGGTACCAGTTACGTCTGGGGTCTTCCTTTAACTAAGGACAGTATCTTGATTAGGGAAGAACTGGAATGAGAACGGGAATGACATTTGAGACGTGGGAAAAAGTGAATTACAGTATGGGGACGGGTGGAAGAGACAAGGCCTCGGACACAGGGAACATGCTAGACGGAGACTAGAGGAACGAGATAAGAAGTTTTGTGGAAGGATTGGTAAAAGAAGGGATAGCACTGATGTCTTAGATAGCAAGACGGTGCCAGCGATAAGGTTTTAGAAGGTGGGCCCAGCGAGCAGAAGATAACTGCACTGGCATGCAGGAGTTGGCTTATACAGGCTTGTGAAAGCTGATCGTTATGTTCTGAAGAATTTTGCAAGCCACTTGTTAAACACAACCATTATTAAAAATTAAATGATATAAACCTACAATTAAATAAATTATATTAAAAACAAATGTAATAAATTCTCAAAACATCACTTTTTAATATTTTGCCACATCTTACTATTATCTGTGCTCTTGAGGTTTACATCTACTGTACCTCTATGGTAGAAATTCCATTATAATGGTGTGCTGCTGCACCTTTTCCCAGCACAGGTCTCTTGCCAACTCTCCATTCAGTGATGTGGCACTGATAACTTGAAATCAACCATTATGGGAGTATTTCAACCACTGTGATTGGCAAATGCTACAAATCAGGGCTTTTGTTTTTTTTAGCTATCACATCATTGAGAACAGGTCAGGAGAAGGGAGGAGGGGGGAAAGGGGAGAATTTCCACAGGGAACTCAACGGTACACCATGGCAGGCCCAGTTAAGAGAGGTCATTGCTTATGAGAAGTAAGAGTGGAGGGCTTGCTTTAGGAGAAAATCCTAGGCAAGTACTAGCATCTCAGGTCAGGGCTAACAATGCTGCCATAGCTCTGCTCACAAGAGTTCAATATTATCACTGCCTAAGTCAATTTGTTTTCTACCTTTCAAACTTGGCTTATATATAACTTGTCAGCACAATGCAGTGGTTAAGAAGATGGTCTCTGCCTGAATCACAGTATGGCGCATCATTTTCTAGCTGCTTAATCCGGGGTATGTTAAATTCTCTGTGCCGTACGAGAGGACAACAATCTACTTACCTTATAAGGTTGTTATAAGAATTAAATGACTGATAAAAGTAAAGCACCTAATGCAGGGCATGGCACATAATGAATGTCCGATAAATGACAGATCTAACAGATGTAATGTAGAATAGATGTACTGTACAACATGGTGACTACAGTTAACTAGTTAACAATACTATGCTGTGTCTCTGAAAGTTGCTAAGAGAACAGATCTTAAAAGTTCTCATCACAAGAAAAAAAAATGCATAACTATATATGGTGACGGATGCTGACTAAAGTTATTGTGGTGATCATTTTGCAATATATACATATATCAAATCATTATGTTGTACACCTAACACTAACACAATATTATATGTCAATTATATCTCAATAAATAAATAGATGACAGCTATTATTACCAGAATGTAAACCCCATGAGAACATGCTTTATTCACCCCCTTTGCCTAGAAAAATAAGTAGCAGGTACTCAAAACAGACATTTGCAAAGAAAGAAAAGGAGACACCAAAACTTTAATAGCAGTTATTCCTAGATGTTGGTTGAGGGATAAACTTCATGCTCTTCTGTTTTCCAATTTTTTAAAATAAAGATAGATTATTTTTGAAAGAAAAAAACATTTTTAAAATAACCTCATTTATAAATTACAAAAGGAAAGATAGAAACCGGAAGATACCACCTGAATTAAGTGATCAAAAAAGTTAATGTCATGAATAATGAAACTAACATCACTCCTGATACCATCCACTGAGGACACAGCGCCACTTACAGGGTTCCTAACAAAAATGTGTGACCTCAATCCAGTTGTGAGAAAACATCACAAACCCAAATTGAGAGGCCTTCTATAAAAAATCTGGCCTGTACTCTTCAAAAATGTCACTAATGAAAGACAAACTAAGATTAAGGCACTGTTCCAGATTAAAAGACTAAAACAATTTGCCAACTAAATGCAATACATGATCCTGGACTGGATCCTGCAAAATAAAAACAAACTGTTATTAAGGACACTATTGGGACAACTGGCAAAATCTGAATGAAGTTTACAGATTAACATTGCACCAATGTTAAAATTCCAAGTTTTGGTAAATGTGCTGTGTTGATGTAAGAGACTACTTTTGTTCTTAGGAAATACACAATAAAGTATTTGGGATAAAGGAGCATGATGTCTACAACTTACTCTCAAATGATTCAGGGCAAAAAAATGAGAGACAATGATTAAGCAGATATGGCAGAATGTTAATAGTTGGTGAATCCTGTTTTCGGGTATATAGGATTTCTTCGTACTATTCTTACAACTTTTCTGTAAATTTGAAATTATTTCAAAATAAAAAGTGTCCAAGAAACGATTTCTCAAATAATTAATATGACCAAATATTCAAAGTTAAAAGGTGCAAAATTAAGTTACATTTCTAAGGCTATTTTTTACATCTTATAGACATATATTTTCAATAAAGACATTCTTGCAGGGTTCCAGAATAATGAAATAATAACAAAAAGTACCTTCCATTCAAGAATCTTAAAGGAGTTTTACAGGCCTTCCCAAATCAATTTCCCAGTATGTCAAAATGACAAGATATATACTCAATGTTCATATGGGAAAAATGAAACAAAGGAGATAAGTAATACTAAGGAAATATTCAGCATTACTCCAAAGTATTATTTTTCCATGAGGTGGCAATTATTATAGTACCAAAAGAATAACTCCAAAGTGAGTCGTTGTATAATTCTAAAGCTAGTATCTAAAGATACTATTTGCATTCATGCAAATAGCTTCCTTCTCTCCTTTAAATACAAGAGTATAGTCAATTGATATACCACTTTTCCCAATCATTTCCTGAAGCAACCGAAGACTGATAGCTATAGTTTTTCCACAGCTTGAAATGCAAAATCTGTCCCTTGGAAACTCATGGTAGCTAGCTTCCAATTTCATTCAAGGCTCACAGAACAGAGGGACACCCAGTAGCAATGAGCACACCTAATGCTCAGATCTTGGTCACTAACACCATTCTCCACTAAAAGGAACCAAGGCTGCTCAAAAGAATGGCTGTTTCCAGGCCTAGGTCAGGATATGTACAAGATGAGCCTGGAACATCTTGTTTTGACAGAAAATAAGGAAGTGCTCAAAAAAAAAAATGATGGGGCCATGTTGCACATTGAAGTGGCTTCCTCTGGCCAAATCTAGGACAATCTGAAGACCAAAACAATTAAGAATAGTAATGGATTATAAATAATAAAAAAGGAAGTCATGAGTCTATGCTAATAATAGACAAACAGAGGGGAAGGGAGAACTCTTGTGTATAACAGAATGATGAAGGCTGACTGATAAAGTGGAGAGAGTGCTGGAGTGGTAAAAATATCATTTCTGCAACCATAATGGTAAAGATTAATTCCGGCAAAAATTATCAATGAATGCTCAACACTAGGGGGAAATTCTGATGAGGAACAAGATACTTACATTGTCTTAAAGTGTCTCCTCATAGACTGCTTATTAGTTGCAAGGGAAGAAAAAAAGTAGTATTTATTCAGTGAAGAAATCTACCAAAACCTTGACTAGGTAATCAAAATAAACACCCCCAATAAAGACAGATGAACATTGTGTGCCTCCAGATGCGACACCTGGAGGATGCATTGCGTATGCAGTACTCTGACCAAGAATGCAAAACCTCAACCTAATCACATGGAAACATCAGACAAAAAAATAGAGAAACATTCTATTAAAAAAAGGAGAGGGCTGGCCCCGTGGCTTAGCGGTTAAGTGCGCGCGCTCCGCTGCTGGCGGACCGGGTTCGGATCCCGGGCGCGCACCGGCGCACCGCTTCTCTGGCCATGCTGAGGCCACGTCCCACATACAGAAACTAGAAGGATGTGCAACTATGACATACAACTGTCTACTGGGGTTTGGGGGAAAAAATAAATAAATAAAACAATTATAAAAAAAAAAAAAGGAGAGAAGTACTATATTCTTCAAAATTGTCAATGTCATACAAGATGAAGAAAGGCTGTGGACATGACCCAGGTTAAAGAATGCTAAAAGAGACATGTCAACTAAAAGCCTGATCTAACCCTCTTGTGATTATAGAAAAGAGTATCTCTAGTCTTAGGAAATTCCTACTGAAACATTTTAGGAGTAAAGGGCCAGGATATATGTAACTTACTGACAGACAGTAAAGGAAAAAAATGGTGGGTGTATGTAAGTAAAGAGCTAGAGAGAGTGCAAATGACAAAGCAAAGAGGGTAAAAGGTTGACAGGCATTATCCTGAGTAATGAATATTCGGGTATTCTTTGTATACTGTTTTTTGCAACGTTTTATAAATGTGAAATTATTTCCACATAAAAAATTTTAAAAACAAGAAACAAATTTTAACTCAAAAGGCTTTAAGGGAATTAAGGACTAGGGACGTGGGAAGCTCTATCAACAGAGATGTGGACAAAGCTCTATATCAACAGGAAACTTTGTTTCTGAAGTTCCCTTGGTGTCAGGCCCCACACTGGGAGCACCAGCCTACCCTCACCTGTGCAAAACTGTCTCCTACCTGACAATGTAGGAAAAATAAATACAACACAGCAGACATTTTTATCATTAAATTAGTATTACATAAACAATAAATGCTATAGGAGTTTGGTGAAGAGAAAGGGAGATGAGCCAACAGTGGCTCACTACTATCGTTTTCTGAATGCCCTACTACAGGTCCGTGGCTGAACCAGCTGCTCTACAAATACTGCAAGGTAAGTATTTTTACCCGCATTTCAGAGATGAGAGAAAGTGCAGCACGGAGGATTTTTAATATCTTGAGTAAGAACAAACCTAGAAAGGGCCAAAGCTGGGATTCAAATCCAAGTAGGATTCCAAAGTCTATATTGTTTCACTATTGTGACTGTGAGGTTAAGTTCAGGAGACAGGGTTAGGTGGTAGAAAAGGAGAAATGTGTAAAGAGCTAATTATCAATAGAAGAAACACATGTCCAATAGCAAGCAAGTAGTAGACACCAAAAGGACTACAGGAGTTTAGAAGGTGCTGAGAACACGGGAGACAGAAGCATCTGGAGGTGGTGAACGGGAGATCAGGCAGGAGATACACTTACAGTTAGGGTCAACTCAAACCCAGGCACAATGGCTGCTTGGACCCAAGGATGTGTGACAAAGCCAGAGAGGTATGTTTAAGTGCACACTTATCCCACTATATTGTACATATTTCTCATCACCATCTGAAGCTTGTGGAAAGCAAGAACTGTGTCTTTCTCGGCACGTCACATAGTGCCTATGTAGCAACAGGAAGTTTGTCAATACTATATGAATGAATAAAGGTGGCAGAGATCAGCTTATGTATAATACTAATGGCAAGTCAAAAGATTCATACTTGAACCTGTGCAGGCAAGAAAAAAACCACAGCCTTGTGTGGTATGTATTGGGCAAAAATTGGGGTGAGAGGGATAGAGGGTGACATGTTAAAAGCAGCAAATGTTCTCAAAAGGTTTATCTCTCAGTATCCTAAGAAAGAAAAAAAGAATAGAGGCAAGAAAACCATTTGGATAAAAGATTACAAAAATACAGTGTGAGGAAGCAAAAAGAGCTTAAACTGCTATGGCAGCAAGATGATCTAAAAATAAATGTGAGAAAGGCATTCTGTTGAAAATAATTTGATGAAATATGGTAACTGACTGGAGGGGGCTGGGCAAAGACAGCAAGACAGCAAACATGAGGCGACATTAACAGAAAAAGGGGTATTTATTTCACTAAGGAAAAATGGGGGGTTGTGGGAATGATTTGTGGGAAAGAGGACAATAAGCTTTAAATGTCAAGTTTCATACACTAGCAGGATGGAAAATTGTAGATATTACATATATATCCAACAGGCAGTTAGCAAGACAGGTTGTCAGAAAAGGTCTGGGCTGGGGAGGCAGATCTGAGAGTCAACCTGGACTAAGTTAAGAAGCCTTGACCACAGATGAGTTAGTTTTCCATAGTAACAGAGAGCCAAGGACTAGACCCCGGCATTCCTCCAGGGGAGGGCAGGAAGAAGAAACTGATCTGGAGAAACAGACCAAACGAGGAAAGGCCAGCCAGAGCAGAGGGGAACCAGAGAGCACAGGATCAGAGATGCCAAAAGAGGCAAGGAATAAAGGAGTCGCAGCATTAACAGGGTACGATTTTTCAGCAATCCTCAGAACAGGCAATGGAGGAGAGACCTGAAGACAGAAAAGCAGCAAACTCAAGAACTGTTTCATTTTTCTCTAGCCTTAAATGGCTCTTTTCAAAACATATCGTTCATCTCTCTGTTTCAGTGCCTCAACCCCAGAAACAGGGTCCTTTGGACCCAAGAGGAACCCAAACTCACATGCCACCAACAAAGATTTTGAGACTTAGGATATCTCTCTTTGTTAATGGCAGCCACAACAGAGCCCCTCTACAGCTAAAAACTTAAAATACTTATTTTCTCAGTTCACGTCTTTCAGAGAGAGCACATTTGCTAAACTAAAATAAATCACTTCCTAGATTCACGATACAGTTAATTTCCCACCATCTAAAATATTTCAGATCTCTCTTTATTTTAACCATCTTCTTGTTAATAATACCCCCAGTAACTACAAAAGCCTTTGGGGGGAGCTATAATCTAGGCAAAATATAACTGTTAATCTGTACTAATTAGGTATAAAGCTAGATTGAATTAATGCAAGTTAAAAGACTTTGAAATGACATTGTTATCAAATATATATAGGACTGCTATCCATTAGTATTGGGATTTTTAAAAGACGAATATTAATATTGATACGTAAATGAGCCTTAAAATGTCTGAAAATATTACTGTAAACATTTCCTTTAGTATATTTTTAGTATATTTTACTATTTCATTATTTTTTACTGCTTATATAAAATTTTTATTCCAGTCCATCGAGTAAATTAATTAGTAGAAATATATTTAATAGCCCAATATTAATATGTTTGCTACATTCCTTTCTGTTCTGTTCCCATTACCACTGCCTTAAGTCATTCATCCATTCACGCTAAACAAGCATGCAGTGCCTTCTGTTTATATTTTGTCTCTATTATCAACCAGGTACTAGAATTATAAATACTTTCTGGTGCCTGCTCTCCAGAAGCCTAGACAGACAAGCACATAGACAGAATGCCACGTAGTAAGTGCTATAACTAGCACAAATGCCAGCATCTTGAGGTGTAGAGGGGATGGACGCTCAAACTCTGCCTTACGTATGACTAGGAAAGCTTCTGTGGAGAAAATGCCTATGTCCAATACTGCTCAAGGCTCAACAGAGATCATGTTCGTCAGGAACACACCTTCTGAAAGCTTAGCCATTTACAGTGAAACTGGGAAAGGGACTGTATCTAGCTCATCTTTGTATACTCTACATCTCTTTAAAGGGCCTGATACACAGCAAGTACTCAATCAACGTTTGTTGGATTGAACCAAAAACATTTCATCCCTTTTAAAAACAAAAATTAAATTGCTACAAATAAGCAAAATACTAAGTTTGTGTTGCTTATCACCTTCCTCACTTAAGTAAACATTGGTTGCGCACTTGGGTGGGGTACTATGGTAGATCCTGAAGATATAAAGACAGTTCTTGCCCTCTTGGCACTCACAGTCTTTTAAGGAAGAAAGAAACATTTAAAGCAGTAATAGCATCTGTGTAAAAAGCACTGCAGGAAAAGCAAGGATCAGGTATTGTAGAAATTAGAGGTGGCATCGGACACTGCACTGAGCAAAAGTTGGCAGAGGGGCTTCCCACTGGGGCATTGCAAACACAGGTCATTGGAAGGAGCCAGAGGAACAAGAATTCTCACTTGCCGGACTTCAAATTCTGTTTAAAAGAGATGATCATTGCAATGAATGGACAGGGGTAACGTGTGGGAGGAGGTGAAAGAGGCTACAAACTGAATCCAAAATGATTCAGGAAACAGCTGGCAGATCTGAGAGTTTTTAAAAACACTAGATATTATGGAGCCAGCAAAATATCACATAGTATTAGCACATCTCAAAGAAATACCTATCTTGTATTTCTAACTTTGTGAGCACCCTGAAGTGCTGTTCCTTGGCCTTCTTTACATTGGAATTCATTTGAAAGGAGAATTTTAATTATAGAAGGACAGATGAGTTACATTTGTGCTGTCTAATATATTGGAGTGTTCTAGGAAAATAAAAGGCAAATTTATAAGGCACAGTCATGGCAAAGCAGCACCCCCAGCATCTTTAAGATAAGAACTAGCAAATGTATGACGTTGCCATCAGGCTAGAAAACAAAAGGCCTACCAGAAGAAAAAAAGTCCAAAACCCCAATCACTGGACAAGACTATTCGGTTCTGTTGATTTTTAAATATCCCCTCAAAGTAGCTTGTATGGTTCTCAGAGTAGCCTAGTTTTTCTGGACAATTAACATCATTACAAAGCATGTGAGAGAGAGCATGTGTGTGAACAAATCTTCAATGTTATTTAGCATCCACTATTTCTTAAACGCAACATGCTACTCCGTAACAGAGTATATGCCACTGCACAGGGTAGTGAATAGAAAAAAACAGTCTCGGGAATAAGATCAGAATCAGTCACTTAAATAGCTATAGATCTGATAACTACTTGAAACTCATTTTGTTTGCCGGCAAAATGAATTTATTCATTACAGTATTTATTGGTCATCAAACATGTATCAAGCTTTGTCAAGATCTAGGGAATAAACATGAAAGAGACAAGGCCTCTGGCCTCATAGAGCTTATGTTTTAGCAGGTAAGACAATCAAATTATAAAAAAGTAACATCAGGGCGAAAGTTCTGTTACAAAGAATAAGAGGGTAAGGGGTTCAAGTGTGTCTGAAGTAGAGAGAGAGGCTGTTTCAGATAGGGTGGTCAGGGGGGCTACCAGGGGAAGTCACATTTGACTGAAAGCTGAATGAAGAAGCATGTTACACGTAAGTGTTCAAGGCCAAGAGAATAGCAAGTGCAAGGCCAGTATAAACTCAGCATGTACAAGGAACAATAAAGTCAGTCAGTCTCGAGGAGCAAGTGAATAAACACCGGATGGGAGATGAGGCTGGAGTTTGGATTTTTTCTGAATGCGATGCCAAGCCACTGGAAGGTTTTGAAAAGAGTGACATAATCTGATTCACGTTTTAAAAGAATCATTGTGGTTCCCTCTCCTTGGAGTGACTTTATCCTTTGTCTGCCTAGTCAACTCCTACATGTTTTGAACAAACATGGCCTGTTTGAGGAGTGCCGTGCCATGGCTTGAGCACAGAGAACACGTAAGCATAAGACAAGGACATAAAGAAATGCCAAAGATTTCAGTCTTTAGTCCAAGGGGAGCCATGGAAAGCTTACCAGCATTACCTGCCCTGTGTACTTCTTCCATGGTTGGAAGATCAAATGAGATAATCATAAACAACTTTTATACAACATTACTGATCATTATTATTCAAATGCCCCCTTACCAGAGGTCTCCCCTGACCATCCTAAATAAATACAAACTCCCCTGCCCCAACTCTCCTTGTCTATCCTGTCTTGCTTTTTTCCCCCATAATATTTTTTACTGTCTGACACATATATTTACATATATATGTGTATATATATACAGTGTATATTATCTATGTATAAAGTTAAGAGTATATATTTATTTGTTTATATATTTCCCTGATTTCTCCCTCTCCTCTCAACTATTATGGAAGCTTCAACGGGGCCAAGGACCATATTTGCTTTATTCAATGCAATATCATTGCCTAAAAATGTATCTGATTGTTTTAAATGCTCAATAAATATTAAATGAATGAATGAATGAATGAATGAATTCCTCATGGAATTCTCTTCCTGTGAACAATCTGCCTCTCTCTGCCTCTCTTCAATTCATTTAAACACGTAAGATGACTAGATGAGAAATGCAAAGACATAAAATCTAATGCTCTGGCTATACCAAATTTTTAGCTCAGTGGTCCTTAAAAAGTCACTTAAAATATAACTAAGGCTCAAAAGGACCAGTGACTAGAAGAGAATATAACAGCATCGCCCCTGTTCATCTAACCTAGAGGCTCTACTCATATCTGTCTCAGGTGGAAAAATATCCAGATACTCTCCTCAAATAAAGCCCACTCTCCAGATTCGCCAGCAAAGCCCTTTTTATGAAGCTTTCGTTCCAAGATGCCTCAAAGTACCTTAAGTAACATGAACAGAAATCCACTGAGAAATTTACTGACTTTTGGCATAAACTAAATTCATTCCACATAGACAGACTTTGGTTGATTTCAATGTTAGAAAACATTTAACAGTTTTATTTGACATTTAAAGTTAATTTTTATTTCAACCAGGCTAATCTTTTGCCAGATAAAGATAAGAGTCAATGAAATCCCTATAACCTGCCTTCTTTAACCACATGTCTATATTCCCACCAATAGCATCCCCCCTCCCAATGCTAACACAAAACTGTTATTTTAAATACTACTATTAATAATAATCAAAATTCATATTGTCTTCCAGCTTCCTAATTTTCCAACGCTAAGATATACGCAAATTCTTAAAGACTTCATGCACCACCTACTTGGTCCATTAAAGTAAAACCGGCAGATGGCGCTCAATAAATCTGTTGAGTTCTCTGTATGGAGTGGTTTTAGAAACTACTCTCCCTAATGGGGAAGAATCTTGAAACTTCAGCCGAAAAAGGAATCAAATCACAAAAAGTTTGGAAATCATTTAATGTATGGTCGCCTTAACGGGAAGTGTTCCTTAAAAAAATGACAATTTTTAAAAATTCTAAGAGTATAAGCTTTTTGTTTCAGTGCACAACCCTGCCTCTCAGTCTATTCTTGTTAAGCAAAGCTGAATTGGTCAGAGGGTGTTGGCTGGTGGCTTAAAAAAACAAACAAAAAAAAGCCTCTCCCTCTCATAAATGTTTCACAACTCTCTGGAACTGCTAGAATAATTAGGTCAACACTTAAAGAAACAGTCTCCACTTTGTTAACAGGACCAGATATTTGGTTAAAATGCAGAGATCAAAAGGATTTCATTAATTCTTGATAGAAATTTAATGAAAGAAGTGGAGGTGATTAGATACAATCTCTCTGGCTCCCCATTCCTCTCTTGGCTCTCTCCCCTCCCAGAGAGCAGATGACTAAGGTGGGGACATTCTGTAATTAACATCTATCAGCTGGACTTCTGTTCTCACCCGTCTCACACTTATTCACCTGGCTTCCTTGCTTATTCCTTGGTCAGTTCTCTTGGTTTTCCTCTAAAGTTATCCATGAAAGTGAGTCTCTAGGCTTCTAGGCTTGCGTTCCACACACTAAGAAGCAAAAGAAGAGTCTCCAAAATATAATCTGATCGAGTTAGTCTCCTGAAACTCTTGGACGGCCAACAGGATAACATTTATGTGATATGATTTTTACCAATAATGCTGAATAAGAAAAATGTTACTATCATCTGAAATGACTGAATATTTCTTAACTACATTTATGGTTTTTAAGAACAATCACGCATCAGTTAATGATGGGGATACGTTCTGAGAAATGCATCGTTAGGTGATGTCGTTGTTGTGCAAACATCATAGAGTGTACTTAACACAAACCTAGATGGTGTAGCCTACATTACACCTAGGCTCTATAGTACTAATCTTATGGGACCATTGTTGTGTATGCAGTTTGTCGTTGACCAAAATGTTGTTACTGTATCATGTATTCTTTAATGCCCATATAGCTATTTTGTTATCAATTAGAAAGTTTAACCAGCTTTAAGAAAGCTTTATAATTTACCTTTTAAACTAATCAAGCTTTTTTACTCTTTCTATATTCCCTTATGACTGCTTTCTAGAGGGTTTCATAAAACCAATTTTGCCATCTAGTTAAAATTCTTTACCCATAATTAAAAAAACCCAGAAAATAGTAAAATTTATTACCACACTATTTGGTTTTGTTTGAGAAATATGTTTTACTAGAAGAGATCGTAAAGAAAGATAAAGACATGGAGATTCTGAAATGTGGGATATTTTTATTTACTTGCAAATGGATGGGAACATTTATTTTGTACCTACTGTATTCTAGACACTTGGCATACCTTGTTAAAATACTAGTACTTAACTTTATATGGTTGTTGAGGGGATTAAATAGTAACCCTTATCTGTATAAAACATTTGAAACAGTGCTGGCATATAGTTAGCACTCGATGAAAGAGCCATTATTATTGTTTGATGCACTTCAGATATGTGAATATAATAGATACAGTTTCTACCCTCATAGAGTTTACAATCTAGCAGTTCCTAGAAAGGATTTGAGGTAGTTCCCAAAAGAATCACAGAGCTAGTAACAAATGAAGCTGGTATTCTGAGTCATGTGATTTCACAGCCTGTGGTCTTGCCCACCAAAGCAATGTCTCCCGTTCTGTATTTGCAGCTTCCCTTCTTAATCTTGATGTAGTTGACAGTGTCCCAGTTGCCAACTTTGAGTATCTCTTTTCTGTAGTCGCAGTTTGTTGTATCCTGGGTTAGGAATGCGATTAGACCAGGTGTGGTTCAGTTTGACCTGATGGGTTTCCCTCCTCAGGCGTTGCCCGTGCACATGCCCATTGCCCAAACAGGGCAGGCTCCAGGAGTTGGAGGAGACCTTGACTTGCATGCAGGGGGTGAGGCATATGTGAGATTAAGAGGCCTTTCACCTGAGGAAGGGGACCAGGTGTCTACTCAGGAAGGAAAGGCATTGTCTCGTTTCATGGTTTACTCTCTTGCTCTAATCATCAGTCAGATGAGAGGAAGATATGACAGGTAAAGGGAGCTGCATGGCCAAGTAGTGAGACAGGTAGGAAGAGTGAGGCTTAAAGGTCTTGGTGTGATCTTCAACTATCAGCAGTCTGCTATGATCGTGTGAGTGTCTGAGGAGAGAATTTGAGGGAGGTGAGGTTGGAGAGGAGCAATAAGCAAGGGCTAGGTTGTGGAGGCCTTGTTTGCCGCAAATTGGAGGGACATGCTCAGGAGTCAGGATGATAAGTTTTTAAAAATTTTCCTTTTAAAGTGTCAAAATTTTAAAAATAAATAAATTAGCTTTATGAAAATCTATCTAAGATGCCTTACACATTTCCCGGACTTTTTGTTTGTGGTAACGTTGGTTTATAACATTATATAAATTTCAGGTGTACATCATTATATTTCGATTTCTGTGTAGATTACATCATGTTCACCACAAAGACTAATTACAATTCATCACGATTCACATGTGTCTAATCACCCCTTTCGCCCTCCTCCCTCCCCCCTTTCCCTCTGGTAACCACCAATCTAATCTCTGTCTCTATTTGTTTGTTGTTGTTTTTATCTTCTACTTATAAGTGAGATCATACTGTATTTGACTTTCTCCCACTGATTTATTGCACTTAGCATAATACCCTCAAGGTCCACCCATGTTGTCACAAATGGCCAGATTTCATCGTTTTTTAGAGCTGAGTAGTATTCCACTGTGTATATATACCACATCTTCTTTATCCATTCGTCCCTTGATGGGCACTTAGGTTGCTTCAAAGTCTTGGCTATTGCCCAACACCATTTATTGAAGAGACTTTCCTTTCTCCATTGTATGTTCTGTGTTCTTGGCTCCCTTGTCAAAAATTAGCTGTCTATAGATGTGTGGGTTTATTTCTGGCCTCTCGATTCTGTTCCACTGATCTGTGTGTGTGTTTTTGTGCCAGTACCACGCTGTTTTGGTTACTATAGCTTTGTAGTATATTTTGAAATCAGGGAGTGTGATACCTCCAGCTTTGTTCTTTTTTCTCAGGACTCCTTTGGCTATTCGGGGTCTTTTGTTGTTCCATATAAATTTTAGGATTCTTTGTTCTGTTTCTGTGAAAAATGTTGTTGGAACTTTGATAGGGATTGCATTGCATCTGTAGATTGCTTTAGAAAGTATGGACATTTTTAACTATGTTAATTCTTCTGATCCAAGAGCACAGAATATCATTCTACGTCTTTGTGTCTTCTTCAATGTCTTTCAACAATGTTTTATAGTTTTCAGTGTAGAGATCTTTCACCTCTTTGGTTAAGTTTATTCCTAGGTATTTTATTCTTTTTGTTGCAAATGTAAATGGGATTGTATTCCTAATTTCTCTTTCTGCTACCTCGTCGTTAGTGTATAGAAATACAATTGATTTTTGTATGCTTATTTTGTATCCTGCAACTTGACCATATTCATTTATTATTTCTAAAAGTTTTTTGGTGATTCTTTAGGATTTTCTATATATAAAGTCATAGAGATGATCATGTGATTTGTATTCTTCATTTTGTTAATGTGCTGTATCATGTTGATTGATCTGCAGATGTTGAACCATCCCTGCATCCCTGGAATAAATCCCACTTGATCATGGTATATGATCTTTTTAACGTATCGTCGTAATTGATTTGCTAGTATTTTGTTGAGGATTTTTGCATCGATGTTCATCAGTGATACTGGCCTGTAATTTTCTTTTTTGTGTGTTGTCCTTGTCTGGTTTTGGTATCAGGGTAATGTTGGCTTCATAGAATAAGTTAGGAAACTTTCCCTCCCCTTCAATTTTGGAAGAGTTTGAGAAGGAGAGGTATTAAGTCTTCTTTGAATGTTTGGTAGAATTCACCAGGGAAGCCATCTGGTCCTGGACTTCTATTTTTTGGGAGATTTTTGATTACTGTTTCGATCTCCTTATTGGTGACTGGTCTATTCAAATTCAGTTTCTTCTTCTTTTTTTTTTTTTCTTAATTCAGTTTTGGAAGATTGTATGATTCTAAGAATTTATCCATTTCTTCTAGATTATCCAATTTGTTGGCATATAGCTTTTCATAGTATTCTCATACAATCTTTTGTATTTCTGAGGTGTCTGTTGTAATTTTTCCTCTTTCATTTCTGATTTTATTTATTTGAGCCTTCTCTTTTCTTCTTGGTGAGTCTAGCTAAAGGGTTGTCAATTTCGTTTATCTTTTCAAAGAACCAGCTCTTGGTTTCGTTGATTTTTTCTATTGTTTTTTTAGTCTCTATTTCATTTATTTGTGCCCTGATTTTTATTATTTCCCTCCTTCTAGTGATTTGGGGCTTTGTTTGTTCTTCTTTTTCCAGTTTCTTTAGGTGTACTGTTAGATTGTTTATTTGAGATTTTTCTTGTTTGTTGAGGTAGGCCTGTATTGCTATAAACTTCTCTCTTAGAACCACTTTTGCTGTATCCCAGACAAATGCTGAGACCATTTGTCTCCAGGTATTTTTGGATTTCTCCTTTGATTTCTTCAATGACCCAATAGTTGTTTAGTAGCATTTTGTTTTATCTCCACATATTTGTGACTTTTCTGATTTTCTTCCTGTAGTTGATTTCTAGTGTCATACTGTTGTGGTTAGAAAAGATGCTTGGTATTATTTCAATCTTCTTAAATTTATTGAGACTTGTCTTATGGCCTAATATGTGATCTATCCTGGAGAATGTTCCATGTGCATTTGAAAAGAATGTGTATTCTGTGGTTTTTGGATGGAATGTTCTGTATATATCTACTCCAAGTCCATCTGGTCTAATGTGTCATTTAAGGCCAACGTTCCCTTATTAATCTTCTGCTTGGATGATCTATCCATTGATGTAAGTGGAGTGTTAAAGTCTCCTACTATTATTGTGTTACTGTCTATTTCTCCTTTTATGTCTGTTAATAATCGCTTTATATATTTAGGTGCTCCGTATACTGGGTGCAGATATTTACAAATGTTATATCCTCTTGTTGGATTGTTTTCTTTATCATTATGTAGTGACTTTCTTTGTCTCTTGTTACAGTTTTTGTTTTAAAGTCTATTTTGTTTGATATAAGTATTGCTACCCCAGCTTTCTCTTCATTGCCATTTGCATGGAGTATCTTTTTCCATCCCATCACTTTCAGTTAGTGAGTGTCTTTAGGTCTGAAGTGTGTCTCTTGTATGCAGCATATATATGGGTCTTGTTTTTTTAATCCAATCAGCCACCCTATGCCTTTTGATTGGAGCATTTAGTCCACTGACATTTAAAGTACCTATTGATAAGTATGTATTTATTGCCATTTTGTTACTTTCTTTTCTGGACTTCTTAAATATGGACAGGGAAGGACAGGAATATTGACTGAGCAACTGCTATGTGCTAGAATCTTTATATGTGGGAACAGCAATATTTAATTGTTGAAGAGTAAAAGATATATATGAAGCACTTCTCTAAGTACCTAGTACTTAGTAAGTATTCAATAAATGCTAGATATTGTAATTTTTAAAATCATATTTAATCCTCATAAAAATCCTATAAGAGAGGTATTACCCTGGTGAATTTCACAGATGAAAAATCTAAGACTTCCACAGTTAGTTAGCACTAGAGCAGGAATTTAAACCCATATCTACTTGACTCCTAAGCCCCCATACTGTTCTCTACAGGGGTTATCAAAGTGTTGTCCCAGGACCAGCAGCATCACCCGGGAACTTATTGGAAATGCAGATTTTCAACCCTGCCCCAAACCTAGTAAATCAGAAACTATGGGCTTCTGTGTGGCAATCTGTGTCTCAACAAGCCCTCCAGTGATTCCAGTGCATGCTCAAGTTTGAGTGCAGCCCCACTGCACTACACTCCACTGAAGCAGTCATCACAGAAAGCGTATTGTCTGTCCCTAAATGGTTCCCCCTCTTCCCAACTAATTCCACTTTTCAATCATTCTGCCTTTAATAATTCCATCAAGGCCCCAATTTTCCAAGTCCTCAGCAAAGCCCACTTCTTCCCACCCACGCAAGGTAAGAGCAGACACACAGCAGCAATATTCTGACATCATCAGGAGTCCAGGCTTCTAAGTAAGAAAGGCCTGGTATGAACTCCAACTCTATCCCTCACTAGCTGCATCACCTCAGCAAGCGACTGAAGTTCTCTAGCCCTATTTCCTCATCTTTAAAATACAAAAAACAACAGGTTTGTTGTCTGATGGTTGTTAGAGTGTTTAAATGAGAAAATGAAAGTAGGACATACAGCACAGTGGGTAAGTACTATAAGGTATTCAATAAATGGAGATTCTTATGACTGCCATTTTAATACAATAGGCATTTCTGCCACCCTCCACTGCATGCACATACATTAAGTCAGATGAAAAGTCAACACCACAACCCCACACTCAACAGGAAGACTGGGGTTGGAATCTCAGTATAACTTTTCTTAAAACACCCATTTTTATCTCATAGTGAAGGAGAAGATCTATTTTTAATTCTGAAATTTACTAAGATATGGACAACATATGATCATATCCACAGATGTGGCAAGGATAAAATAAATTTCATAGAGATCTGGAAAATGGGGATTTGTGGAGGAAAGATATTGGCTATGAGAAACACTCACAGTAGTAACTTAATATTATGCTGTCTGGGATCCTTTAACCACACAAGATAGGACGAACTAGGCAATGTTGGCAAAACCTATTAAAAGCTTTACTCAAAGCAGAATACAGGAAGGCAGGAGGTGACTGAGAAGGAATCCATATTCCTGAGGGTAGGTTAAGATCACCCCTGGCCTTTAACTAGTTCAAGAAGATGACAGGAATGGTAGAAAATGAGCACACTATCAGATTGGTGGGTCCCATGGACAAAAAAGGAATGTACCATTGCCTGAGTAGTAAGATAAAACTCACATTTCCTTCTGTGGACATAACAAAGAGACAGCTGAGAATTCCACCCTAGCTGCCAGATGCTCTGTATATCACTCGGGGTCAGCAGTTAATCCAAACACAAAGCTTCTAAAGGGCTCCACGGATGCACGAGGGCTGAGAGCTCTTTCTTGGTTTAAAAAAGAGTACACAAGCAAACAAAATTTGAGTGTAGAGATGACGTTCTCTATACTTACGGGTAAGGACCCTAAATTACAATCCCCACATAAAAGGAATAATCAGACTCTCTGGAGAATAAATGTGGAGGAGTGAGAAAAGTACTAAAGATGTGCATCACCAGTCCCTTAATCAATCAATGAATTAGTGCACCTTTCAGAAAAATGTAATTTCCACATCCCTGCTGATATAAATATATTCCTAATGTTCTATTTGGATGGAGCTATTTGTGGACTTCTGAATTATAGATTCAGTGAGCTGACTTTATGAATCTACCTAACAGACTTATCTTAGACGGCATAGTGAATTCCAAAGAGGGCAATGAAAACCTTTAGGATTATAATGAACAGACTAGAACTTTAAAATATAAATCTTGCTGTCTTGGTTCCCCCATCTGTGAAATAAAACAATTCCTCCTAATTCATAGTTTTGTCAGACCAAGAAAATAAGATTAGTATAGAAAGAAGCCAACACAGCGAGTTCCAAGTAATCAGCCCATAACAACACAGAAATATTAAACTATTTGGGTTGAAATTCAGTTTTTCATCAAGTGTCAGTCCCAAGTTTTCCTACAAGCTCCATCTCACAGGTCAAAGCAAAGAGACACTTCTGTCACTGGTTCCAGGTCACAAAGCCCCCTGTGTGGTTTCATCTCTTGACTGATGATCTATCATCTCTTGACTGATGATCTACAGTGGCCTTCCCTTTGGGGTCATAAATCTTACCAAATAAGATCTCATCTTAAGCTAAGCAGACAGGTATAACTAACCATGCATGGGGCAAACCTCTTTCCCAAAGAACAGCTTTAATTCTATTTAATCAAAAACACTGAGCACCTACTATGTGCAAAGTACTGTTGACAGAAACTGAAGTTAAAATAAGGGCAATAAAAGCAACAACTCCAATATAAAATCTCTGCCCTCAAGATGTACACAGTAAATGGAAAAAGGCACGTAAACAATAGCGTACTCATTTAAAGTGTCTGAGGTGTTGTCATAAAGCCCGGACCGAGTAGCTGGGGCCTGGAGGGAGGAGTGACAGATTCCACAGGAGGCTGAAGCTCAGGCAGGGCTCCACAGAGACAAATGACAGGAAATGAATCCTGAAAGATGAGCAGTTTTCTCTGTGTGTGTGTTGGGGGTGATCAAGGGGGTTTACTGTATTTCAGAGTTGAAGAGATGCAAAAACTGTCTCACATGGCTGAAGGCTAGCATACATAGAGTTGGAACTGGTTTACCTGAAGCACCAGTGACTAAGCACGGAGTCCACAGCTAGGGAGTTGTAAACTCCCAAATGTTGACTTCACAATATTATTTTTATTTATGCTGTCCACAAATCAGTTACAGAAGCCTGTCTACAACCTCATTCCAACCCAGGTGCTCTTATCAGTTCCATTTGCATCATGACCTGCTCTGCTTACAAAGCAGACATGGCTTTAAATTATTCACGACCACACAAGGAAGAACTCATGAGAAATCCTAAATGACATAAAAATATTGTGAAAAATAATGTGAAGTATGAATTCCCTTAACTGAAAATAATCACTACTACCTCCTGCTAAGAGATAACTAGCCCTGTGTTCAATAGTACACACTTTGATATTACTGTGAGTTAATAATCCAGTGATAATTTACTCAGGAATCTACCACAGATCTGCCCCTTTGAAATAACATCCTACTTAATGCATATAATTTACACGTATCTTCACAGTCAACCACTGCTGATGGGTTAACAGTCAGCCATATTGGAAGCCCTAAATCTACCCAAACTGCTCCAATTTAATTCATAAGGAAGAACTTGTAAAACTATCCTTTTTAGGGGTTGGCCCAGTGGCGCAAGCAGTTAAGTGTGTGCGCTCCTCTGCAGCGGCCCGGGGTTCGCTGGTTCGGATCCCGGGCGCGCACCGTCGCACCGCTTGGCAAGCCATGCTGTGGTGGCATCCCATGTAAAGTGGAGGAAGATGGGCACGGATGTTAGCCCAGGGCCAGTCTTCCTCAGCAAAAAAAAAAAGGAGGATTGGCAGATGTTAGCACAGGGCTGATCTCCTCACAAAATAAATAAATAAATAAATAAAACTATCCTTTTTGTTTACTTGGTTCATGCTTACACTCTGAAGTGCAGCAGAATCATTCTGATTCAGTAGGTCTGGAGTGGGGCCTGAAAATCTGCATTTCTAACAAATTCCTAGTGATGCTCATGCTGCTGGTTAGGGACCAGACTTTGAAAACCAGTGCTCTAGAACAATCCAGTTGTAAGTCAGACCAGGTCACCCCACAAATCAATTATTGCTGTGAGTAAATTTTTATAGGATCTATTCTTACATTTGAACAACGGATGGTAAACAGAATTCAGTGCTAAAGACAACTTCTAAATGTAGAATGTGATATAAGCATCACGCTTCAAGTTACCAGATCAAGAGAGGGTGGTACTAACTTGAGGAACTGATAGTGAAACCATCCTTACTTGTAGAGATTAGACAGAAAGAGCAAAAGTTTTGAGTTCAAATCCCTGCTTCACCTCTTCCTAGCTTTGTTCCTTCATCTATAATACAGGCCTCATAAGGGTAAGGGGATAACGTATGTAAGTCACCTTACATGGAAGGTAATCAGTAAATGGTAGTTCCCCTCCCCTTTCTAAGCAAACAAGAGCTGTCAACAAAAGTGTTTAAGCAGAAGATGTAAGAGGAAGCCACACAATATAATGTTTATATGCTTTCACACTGTGTCAAAACAAAGGAGATGGGTCTCTTTAAAAACTATCTATATTTAAAGTTTCTATCCATCGTCTGTGAAATGTGCTTATATCACCTCATTTAATCCCATCACCCCCTAAGCTTGTGGTAAAGATGTGACTGTTCTCCCTCAGGCTTCCAAGGCAGCTCCTCCTCCTAAATACTCCTCACTTGTTGGTGCCACACCCTTCTCCCTCAGCCTCTCATATTAAAATCCTCAATGGTCATATCTGTGGCTCTTGGATGTTTTCAGTCATTCTATCAGACAAAATCCATATGTTCTTCCTTCGGAACAGCTTAACTACTCTCACATTCCATTCAGTATGTTGTAACAGTGAAGTAACAGGCCTACTTATTTGATAGTCCCTCACTGCTCTTCCTCTGCTCTCTACACCTGTTGATCAATGTTCTTTGGGTACTCCTTCCATCATGCCACTATTTCCCTGGTCAAAAGATCTCCAGTTGCTCTCCATCCCGCTATGTGAAACTCCATATTCTCTCTATCAGTGCTGGCCAACACAACTTTCTGCAATAATAGAAAAATTCTATATCTGTAGTGTCCAATATGGTAGCCACTAGCAACATGTGGCAACCGAGCACCCTGCAATGGAGGAAGTGAATTTTTTATTTTATTTCATTTTAATTAATTTAAATAGCCACATGTGGCTAGTAACTACTATCATGAACAGAGCAGCTATATATACAGTAGTCCCTCCTTATCTGTGGCTTTGCTCTCTGTGGATTCAGTTACGCGCAGTCAACCTCAATCTGAAAATTTATAAATGGAAAATTCTAGAAATAACAATTCATAAGTTTTAAACTGAGTGGCGTTTGGAATAGCATGATGAAATCTTGAGCCATCCTCCTCTGTCCCACCCAGAACGTGAATCATCCCTTTATCCAGCATATCCATGCTGTATACACTACCGGTCATTAGTCACTTAGAAGCCCTCTCACTTATCAGATCAACTGTCACGATATCGCAGTGCTTGTGTTCAAGCCACCCTTATTTTACTTAATAACAGCCCCAAAACACAAAAGTAGTGATGCTGGCAATTTGGATATGACAAAGAAAAGTTATTGTCGTTAATCTCTTACTGTGCCTGATTTATAAATTTAACTTTATCATATGTATGTATGGAAAAAACATAGTATATATAGAGGTCACAACTATCCGTGCTTTCAGGCATCCACTGGCAGTCTCAGAACATATCCCCCCTTGGGTAACAGGGGGCCTACTGTAATCTCATGTCCAAGTATTCTCCAATGTGAACTGTCCTCTCCAGTCAAGCCAGATCCCTCACCACCCCTGAGGATACCATGTCCCTACCTTACTTCAAAGACTATATTTCGTTCTCTCACTCTGCTCTTTCCTCTCTCCACAGCCTATCCATCCAAACTACTAGAGCCCCCATCTTTCTTGAAAGCTTCCCAATCATTTCTGCCAATAACCCATTTCTCTCCCACTATGAACCATCTCCGCCTGTATAACTCATCTAGCTCTTGAACACATGTTGTTTGCGCTGTCATTTAACTCCTCATGCATCTGAGCCCCTGTGAAAGAATCTATTCCTCTAAGACCAGATCCTCCATTTGCTTAACAGGTACTTCAGAAATACCTGTTGAATGAAGTAAAGGTACAGAGCATTATATTTTGGTCTTCCTTGGATAGAAGTCTTCTCTTCGCTAGAACCAAATGAAAATTTTAACTCCAATCCCCCCCACTCCTCGGTTTTTCAGATGCTTAGGAAACACCAAGTTATTGTAAAAGCAACCTGCAGATAGGCCCTGAAAAGTCTTTGACCTATGTATCTTCATCTGCTCTGAAACTGCCAAGGAAAAACAAGAAAATGCTATCTACAAATGCAGAAGCCATTAACTTCAAAGCAAGTTTCTAGAGACTGATTAAAAAGTATAACAGAAGGAAAATGATGTTCTTGCTCTGTAAAATCATCAAAAGCTAGATTGAGGAACACTTGACTTCCTTATTTCTTCTGGCACTTCTGGCACTAGTGACAAAGTGTTGTTATTTAAATACAGTCCTCAGATCTGGCTGGAAAGGGCCACCAGTCTACGAAACTGGAGCAGACCCACCAGACATGTATTGTTAAGGCAAAAGCAGGTAATTCATTTATGAGATCAAAAGGCTGATAAAGCTCTCTCTGAAGGAGCAAAATGTAACCGAACAGCCAAACAAGAAGCATAGCCAGGTTATTTCAACTCCTGCTATTGTAAAAACACATTTCCCAGGAAGAATAATAAAATGTTGCCATGACCAAATAGGCCCTCTTCTCTACAATGAAGCAACTGAGAAGATTAAGCTGGGGTAACCTAAATTCTGTGGCCATTCAAAAATATGACTATTTTTGCAAACTATACTTATTCAAGAATAAAGTTTTTAATTGATAAAAATTTTTAAACCTCTTCCTTCTGAGCACAACATCTCCACTTGTACTCTCATCTTCTGGTACTCTACAGGCTCTGAGATCTGTTCTGATTAGCAGGCACAGGACATGTTAATCCACTGCACAAAGTCCAAGTCTTCACTGAGGCTGGAAACATAAGCCCAGAGTCAACAAGAATCCAATGTGGTGGCAGGAAATCATTCTGATAAGTTTTTCTCAAGATCTAAATGTGAGTCAAATGGATATGGTCTTCTGATCTCCCTTATTTAAATGAGCTTTGAAGTCACCCGCAGGATTGACCCCTAGGTTCCCCACGGCTATGCAACCTTACACAAGTGACTGACCCCTCTGAATCCTCACACCCCTGGGCTGTAAAGTGGAAATATTAACCAAATCTTTTATGTCCTCTGTGAAGATTAAATCAGGGAGTGTGTATTAAGTGCCCACCATGGTACCTTGCCAAGAGTAGGTTCTCAACCAATACCAGAACCCTAACCTACCTACTTTTCCCTTCCCTGGGAAAACAGAGTACATCATCACCATAAGAAATGGTCCCTATTCTAATTCAAATAATTATAATAATTAGATACTGTTTTGCTTTGTACATTTTGAATAAAGAAAGGCACCCAGTGCCAAAGATACTCTTTCTTATGATGTTCCTCTATTGTCAGGATGTTTTTGCCTCTTCCCACAAGCAGTTACATGCAAAAACATTCAGTACTAAGGAAAAAGGAGATGGGAAGGGAGAATAATAAACCAGATCTGCTGCGGTTCTGGAAATTTGTTTTCTAATTGGAATGGCTCTTCCCCTTGGAAATCTAATAAATGTGGGTTTTATCCCAAACATATGGCAGGTAATGATAATTATCCCATATATAACCTTGGAGCATGCCTTGGAGCAGAATTTACATCTCACATCTGAGTATCTCTCTGGTTTTAAAAAGTATTTAATTTGTAAGGGAAAAATGCCTTTTGGTTTTCCTGAGGGAGACCTAGAGATGTGTTCAACAGACCACAAATCTTGGGGACACAAAAAAAAGTTTATAACCGAAGAATCTGAGAAGTGCACCCCAAGTTTTCCCTCTTTAAATGTGTTCTTATGGTCATTTTAGATAGTGAATCATCACCAATATAAACCTTCTCAGTCAGTGTTAGCCACTGCCATCCATTCTGGAGTATCATCAACCATAAAGTGTCCAATGCCCACTGGAACACTTTGGAAACCAATAAAGAACATTATTCTAATAGAGAAAAGCATCACAGATGCAGGAGCTGCACTTTACAAGAGACATGCCCTACTGTTCCAGGGCCTTGACCTTCCTTTCATGTGGGGCTAAGAAGTCACCCATCCTCTTGAGGAAGCTCTAAGTATCAAGTAAGTATCTGACCAAATAATTCATCGGGATGGCTACTACTCACTTTCCTATATCAAAAGTCACAATATACATTTTATTTTCACTCTTTTTTCCACTTAAGAGGGATTTCAAGTATTAACTGTAAACTATTCTCCAATGTGTCCACCCCCCAAAGTCATTCTAACCCTTACCTGTTCACCACTCCGAGAAAGGAGCTCAATGCTATCTTTTCAAATATTCCTCTCTTCTTCCAGTCTTCCCATTGCTACTTTTCTCCCTCTTACTTAGCCCACTTATTCCGAGACTTGTACTGTAACTTCTCTGCGCATGTACTTTGAATCTGGAGTGCAAACCAACTAACGACCTGCCTCCTGTACCACTAGCTACCTGACCAGATCTATCACAACTCCCAGGAAACTTTAAGGAAATCCTTCAATCTCTCTGTTTCTTCACTCTTCCAGAAGACTGGGCTTACCCACCCCTAAAATATGATTCCTATGACTCATCCAATTTTTCTCTAGTCTGACTGTGGGACATTCAGCACTTGGGTGCATGATCACAACTTTTTCTCCAGAAAAGTGAAGTGATGAGAAGAGAAAGGAAGTGACTTCCTCTGTCATATAGTGTACTGGGTTAATCTGAGTCTCTTTATTCTTGACACCTATTGTCTGCGTGTACCTTGTAGAGCTTCAGGCCTGGCCTCGCCAGATCTCTTCTAGAAGAAGCGTGGGGCCTGAGATAAGAGGCATCTTAAGACCCTTTCCTCCTCTTGCTTCCTTTTCAGCTGTTAGCCCGAGGGAGGATTTGTTTACTATTGCTAGTATCCAGTTGCTAGGTTGCTAGGTCCAGTAGTGCTTAGCATGTGGGGGTGGTGGTAGGGCCCATTTCGTTGGTTTTATAAATACCAACCTTTGCTTCTTGTGCCTGGCTTTTTCTCTTATCATCTGACGGCATCCCTCATCCCCTACCCCTTCTGGGAAAAGCCTATACTTTTATCTTGACAGTGAGAAGGGCTCTAGAACTAAAAGGTACACGGACTACATTCTTAAAATAATATTAGCAGTCATATGGTTTACTATATGTAATTTGCTGTAAACAAGTGGCTCAGACCACAAGTCCCGTAAGGACTAGAGAGAACAATTCAGGACTCAAGAAACATAGGCATGATTTCCAGTATGCCTTTTCAATTCACTAAATGACTAAGTAAGTTACTTATCTCACCAAATATGTCTCTAGAATAAAACTCTATCAGACACTCAGCTACATTTCATAAGGATACAGTGCAGATTTCCTTACAATTGTAATGAAAGTTGCACAATAAAGACATCGTTGTCACATTTATTTCCTTGTTAGCAACATTTTCAATCACAAAGAGGGCATCACTAACTATTCAGGGCCCACACAAGGTAAATTAATAACGAAACATAGGAAGGAAATGAGCAACTTTAAGAAAGGCATTTATTCTATCAAAAAGAAGCAAAATTTACTAGTCTTATCTAAATCGTATTTCACTTAACAACTGTTCACTGAAGGCCTACTATGTTCCATATTAAGTATGGTTGGTACACCTTAGCTGAGAATTATATTTGTTTAAAAACCCAGTGTTGAGTCGGCCCGGTGGCTTAGTGGTTGAGTGCGTGCGCGCGCTCCACTGCTGGCGGCCCAGGGTTCGGATCCCGGCATGCACTGACACACTGCTTCTCTGGCCATGCTGAGGCCGCGTCCCACATACAGCAACTAGAAGGATGTGCAACTATGACATACAACTATCTACTGGGGCTTTGGGGAAGAAAACAAAAAAGGAGGAGGATTGGCAATAGATGTTAGCTTAGAGACGGTCTTCCTCAGCAAAAAGAGGAGGATTAGCACAGATGTTAGCTCAGGGCTGATCTCTCTCACAAAAAAAATAAATAAATAAATAAATAAAAACCCAGTGTTGGGGGCCAGCCCAGTGGCATAGTGGTTAAATTTGCGTGCTCCGCTACGCGGCTCAGGGTTCACAGGTTCGGATCCCAGGCTCGCACTGGTGCACTGCTTGTCAAGCCATGCTGTGGTGGCATCCCATATAAAGTAGAGGAAGACGGGCAGGGATGTTAGCCCTGGGCCAATCTTCCTCAGCAAAAAGAGGAGGATTGGCAACAGATGTCAGCTCAGGGCTAATCTTCCTCTCACACACACACAAAAAAAACCCAGTGTGTATCCACAAGGACAGAGACAATGCTCTGTTCAAACCGCAGGCAATGAATTACTCACAATGAGCTCTCTGCTGACATAAGCCCTTTCACCTATATTCAAGGGCACACCTTGCAGAGAACAAGGGTGCCTATTTTAGGAAAATCCAATATGCAATAGATACTTCCAAACCAGAAACAACATTAGAGGGGGAAAGGGAACAATTACACCATCTTATTTAAATGCCCAATTCCTTCAGAACAGATAAATTAAATTATATAAATTCAACACCACTTTAACCAAGGGATCAAAGTTAACATCTCCAATAATCAGACAAGAATATATCATGTGTCCTCCTAATGTGATACATCAATAAGGACATCTTTTATGTAGTATTCCTGCCAAAATCAGGAGAAAATATCATATAAACTCCAACTGCTACAAAATAACTGGCCTATACTCTTCCAAAATACCAATATCATGAAAAACAAAAAAAAGCAGACAAACTATTCCTGACTAAGAGACTACAGAGACTTAAAAAAATACAATGTGTAATCCTGAATCCTCTGGATTGGGGAGGGGAAAAGGGAGGATGCTATAGAGCACATTGTTAGGATAATGAGAAAAATTTGCATATGGACTTACATAAGAGTATTACATCAACGTTATAATTCCTGTTTTTGTTGATTGTACTGCAGTTATGAAAGAGAAGGTCCTAGTTCTTAGGAAACATGCTGAAATATTTAGGGGGAATAGAGTATGATGTCTGCAACTTGCAATTGATTCAAAAAATATATAATACAGAGAATGATAAGCAAATGTGACTAAATGTTGCTAATAAGAGTTGAATGGATAAGTTGTATTTTTGTAATCTTTTCTGTAAATTTGAACTTATTTCAAATAAAACATTTTAAAATCTTAAAAACGTGAAATGGAAGATTAAATCTGGATTACATATAAGAAAAATGGACTTCGTGCAAGTCTCTATCATATTAAGTGCTATGAGCTTTGTGTGTTTTATGGAACAATTGCGGACAGCAACTGTGTAAGAAGTTTGGTGTATAGAAGGAAAAAATGGATTTGAGAGTTACAATTTCTGGTAAAGCCCTACCTTTTGCATTTACGAGATGAGCCATCTTGAGCTTTTGTTTCCTCGAGTATGATGAGGGTAATAATGCAGCTTCCTCCACCCTCACAAGGTTGTTGTGAGAACCAAATGACATAATATATGCAAATGTGCTTCTTAAACTAGGAGGACCATACTAAATGAGCTCTTGCTTTTAAGAAGTTATCATCTAGAAAGGTGATGGAAATGAGTGCTACACCAGTAGGTGAAATATTCACAGAAAACCAGAAAGTCAATGGACTAATCTTAAATCATATCATACATCGTTTATTTAGGTTCGCAAACGGACTAACAGTAATAAGTTTTAAAAATATGTTGTTTTTTCTCCCAAGAAGCAATTCAGCCATGAAAGAATATAAAAACAATGCAGATTTTTTTTATTACACTTTCCTCTGGTAAGTGACAGCCAAATCAGCTAAATAATGTTCCTCAATTGAAGAATGTCCAATTTTCATAGAAAACATGGACCTTACGGATGACTACCAAGTACTTAAACTATTTTTCTTCAAATGGGTAGTCCACAACACTATGTTTAAACTGCCTAAGAATCCAGGCTGCCCAGGGCCTGCAGCTCCACATGAGGATAAATCCCAATATCACCAAGAGGTGTGACTTGACCTAAGCATCAAAGGCCCCCAAGTTCAGGGTACACTCAAAGATGGGTGCTGTGCTGCGATTCAGACATGATGGAAGGCAGGCCCAAGGAGAGTACCCAATGGTCTGTGAAGTCCTACAAGCTCAGGCTTTTCCCTCATCTCCTCCCTAAGCGTCCAACCTCATCAGGAAGGAAAAACCATGCTCCGCCCCTTTGCACTCCCTGAGTCCCAGGCATTATTTTTTCTGGTCCTCAAATGTATTAAGCCAGCCCGCACTTTAGAGCTTTCACAATTCTTCTCTTGGGCTAGAACACTGTGGGCTAGCACTCAGCTTAAATGGCATGCCCCTCAGAGGTCCTCCTCGTCCACTCAACCTAAAATAACCCCAGTCAGGCACTAGCACATCCTCCTGTTATTTTATTTTCAGTTTTTCTTCCTGATAGGTTTCTTGCTTATGAGTTGTCTGTCTTCTCACTATAATACAAGTACCATGAGAACCGGGACCCTTCTGTTTTGTTCATGGTTAAATCTCCAGCATCTAGAACAGGGCTTGGCACAAAGCAGGCACCTGAACGAAAGAATTCAACAGCTCCACCACCAAATTCACTTCCAAGCCCATGTGTGACTGAAATTAAAGAACTCCAAGAATAAAATGTTAAAAGCTTAAGTTTGCCTTTTCTGCCATAGTCCACTATTCAAATTTCAACCACTCTTCTATCTTCTCCAAGAGCTCATCTACTCTCATACTCAAAAGTATCAATTTGTTATAGATGACTTAAACTATCTCTACTTCAAAGCCAACTTCCTTTCTCCACAGTTCCAAGCCCACATCTCCAGCTGTCAACAGAACATCAATATGCCCTTCAACATGTTTAGAGAACAAGCTCATCACCTTCTTTCTTTCCCTTATCTGCCAATGGCACCAGCTGTCATTCACACCCAAATTCTCAATCAACTGTCATTCATTCTTCTGACTCCTCATATCTAATAAAGCATTTGGTTCTGCTGCTTCTTTTAAAATACTTCTTGCATCTACCACTGCCTCTCCATTTTTTACTCCCACTTAACTATCTAGGCCCTCACCACCTAGAGGGATATTACTAAACTTGCCGAAGTTTTTAACACCACCACCCAATGGCACTGAAACTGCAATTCTCATAAATTCATCCAGCAACAATCAATACCTTTGTGGAGGCTGAGAAAAATACCTGACCTAGTGATGTAACTAGCTTGCCTAACACAAAGGTGGTACCAGTAGAATCACAGAGCTGACAGACAAGGAAACCAAGGCACAACCATTTTAAGACACTGGTCTCTATAGTTTCAGGCCAGTGTCCTGCACACTCCACAATGAGCATTTCACCAAAAATAATTCATTAAAACAGCTTCATTTAGGGGTTGGCCCGGTGGTGCTCGCTCCGCTTCGGCAGCCAGGGGTTTGTGGGCTCGGATCCCAGACACGGACCTACGCACCGCTTACCAAGTCATGCTGTGGCAGTGTCCCATATAAAGTAGAGGAAGGTGGGCACGCATGTTAGCCCAGGGCCAATCTTCTTCAGCAACATGAGGAGGATTGGCAACAGATGTTAGCTCAGGGCTAATATTCCTCACACACACACAAAAAAAACAGCTTCTTTTAAACATTCAATAGTACTGCCACCTGTAGTTTGGAACCTTTCTTAGATTTTTAACTACTCCAACTTATTCTGGACACATTTTCATTCAAAGACTGATTAAATATTTATTTGGAGTCTAGCCTATTTTTCTTAACTCACAGATAAAAGTTCTTCTAAGGATCCAGTGTTTTTCCTTATATCTAACAGTTTTTCTCTCCTCTGATGATAGTTATCTGTAGCAGACCCCAACTATAGACTAAAGGAAAACCTTCAACACACTCGGTCTGTTCTTTGTTTATGACTTCTTTCTCTAGGTGCAGAGAATTGCCCCCTCTCCAATGGACTGTCATATAACAGTTACTTTATTTCACCAAAATAGCATAAACCCTTGCGACTTGACTTAGTTCATTGAGAACAAATATATTGTTACTCTCCTTTCAAAAAAGGGATAACAAATTGCCCCATTAAGTATTACTGCTTTTTTTTTTTTGTGAGGAAGATCAGCCCTGAGCTAACATCTGCCAATCCTCCTCTTTTTTTGCTGAGGAAGACTGGCTCTGGGCTAACATCCATGCCCATATTCCTCTACTTTACATGGGATACCGCCACAGCATGGCCTGACAAGCAGTGCGTCGGTGCGCACCCAGGATCCGAACCGGCCAACCCCGGGCCGCCGCAGCAGAGCACGTGCACTTAACCGCTTGCGCCGGCCCCTAAGTATTACTGCTGATAGACATACTTGGAATCTGAAATGTAAAATATTCTTCTTCAGTAGACCCTGCCCCATTAGATTAAACACATAATCATATTAATCAATATAAGAATATTCCTCAGAACTGATTTCTAAAAAGCCTTGCTTCCCTAACAGAACGAAGCTCTTTTAAGCTTAACAAGCTTTACAGTGGTTTCTAGACGAAGCCCAGAAAATATAGATTTAAATCACAATTTTACTATCAATTAGCTGTGACACCTTATCACATTATCTTCAAAACTCATTTCCTCATCTCTAAAATGAAGACGAAGTAGATAATAGCTAAGATCTTTATTAACTCTACGGTTCTCAGATTCCATAATGGCAAAATCAGAAAACTTCTAACTTATCTCTATGCCTCTCCTTCTAAATTATCCTTCACACTACCACAAATTAATTTTCCCAAACGATGACTGTATTAGCTTTCTATTGCTGTTACAACAAATTACCACAAACTCAGAGGCTTAAAACAACACAAACTTATTATGTTACAGTTCTGGAGGTCAGAATTTTGAAACGACTTCCACTGGGCTAAAACAAAGAGGTCCACAGGGCTGTGTTCATTTGGACCCTCTAAGGAAAAATCATTCCCTTGTTTTTTCCAGCTTCTAGAGGCTGTGTACCTTGGCTCATGGCCCCTTCCTCCTTCTTCAAAGCCAGCAGTACAGCATCTACAAATCTCTCTCTGGCTCATGACTCTCCTCTTGCTCACTTATAAGGATCCTTGTGATTACACTGGGCTACGCAGACAATTCAGGATAATCTCCCATCTCAAGATCCTTAATTAAATCTATGAAGTCTTTTCTGCCATGTAATAAGATAAACATTCACAAATTCCAGAGATTAAGACATGGACACACTTGGGGAGCCATTATTCTGCCTACCACAACAACTTAAGTTACATTAGCCCCCTAAGCAAAAACTTTCAATGGCCAAAACCAGACAAAGATATCAGAAGAAAACTACAGAATATATCTTTTACATATAGACACAAAAATCCTCAACAAAACACTAGAAAACCAAATCCAGCAACATATAAAAAGAATTATACACCATGACCAAATGGAATTTATCCCAGGAATGCAAGGTTGGTTTAACACTCAAAATCAATCCATGTAGTACACCACACTAATGGAATGAAAGAAAAAATCCTCAGGATCATCTCAATAGACAGAAAAAAGCTTTGACAAAATCCAATGCTTTTTCATGATTAAAATACTCAAACTAGGAATTAGAAGGAAACTTCCTCAACCTGATATAGGCATCTATAAAAAACCCACAGCTAACAACATCATACTTAATCTTAATGGTGAAAGACTGAATGCTTTCCCTTTAAAATCAGAAACAAGGCAAGGATGTCTGCTCTCACTACTTCTATTCAACACTGTACTGCAGGTTCTACTCAGGGCACGTAGATAAGAAAAAAGAAATAAAAGACATCCATATTGGAAAGGAAGAAAACTATCTCTATTTTCAGATGATATGATCTTGTATATAGAAAATCCTAAGGAATCCACTAAAAAACTATTAGCTAATAAACAAGTTCAGTAAGGTTGTGGGTTATAAGATCAATATACAAAAATCAATTGTATTTCTATACACTACCAATGAACAATCTGAAAATGAAATTAAGATAATATCATTTACAATAGCATCAAAAAGAATAAAATAAGAATAATTTCACAAAAGTACAAGGTTTGTACACTGAAAACTATAAATCATTGTTAAGAGAAATTAAAGATGACCCAAAGGAAAGGACTAGAATTGAGAGTCCAAAAACAACTCCTTACATTTATGACTGATTGATTTTCAAAAAGGTGTCCAAGAAAATTCAATGGGGAAAGAAGAGTCTTTTCAACATATGGTGCTGGGACAACCAGATACCCACATGCAAAAGAATGAAGCCGGATCTCTCCCTTACAGCATACACAAAAATTCACTCTAGAACCACATACCTAAATGTAAGAGCTAAAGTTCTAAAACTCCTAGAAGAAAACATAGGAGTAAATCTTCACGACCTTTAGTTAGGCAAAGCTTCCTTAGATATGATACCATAAGTACAAGTGATAAAAAAATAGGTAAATTGGATCAAAATAAAACTTTTGTTCTTCAAAGGACACCATCAAATAAACAAAACGATAACCCATACAATGGGAAAAAATTTTTGCAAATCATACATCTAATAGGAGACTTGTATCCAGAACACATAAAGAACCTTTACAATTCAAAAATAAAGAAGATAACCCAATTTAAAAATGGGCAAGAGATATGAATAGATATTTCTCCAAAGATATATAAATGGTCAATAAGCACCTGAACTATGTTCAACTTCATTAGCCATAGGGGAAATGGAAATCAAAACCACAATGAGATATGACTTCACACCCACCAGGATGGCTACAATAAAAATGTCAGATAATAGCAAGTACTGGAAGAATATGGAAAAACTGAAACCCTCAACATTGATGGTGGGAATGTAAAATGGTGCAGCCACTGTGGAAACAGTTTGGTAATTCCCCCAAAAGGTTAAACAAAGAGGTATCATGTAACCAAGCAATTTTACTCTTAAGTATATAGCCAAGAGAAATGAAAACATACGCCTACACAAAAAATTGCTGTTCACAGCAGCATTATTCATAATAGCCAAAAAGTAGAAACAACCCAAATGCCTATCAACTGACGAGTAGATAAATAAAATGTGGTATATCCATACAATGAAATATTTGTCAATAGAAAAGGAACAAAGTACTGATACTTGCTCTAATATGTACCTTAAATACATTATACTAAGTGAAAGCCAGTCACAAAAAGCCACATGTTGAATTATTCCATTTATATGAAATTTCCAGAATAGGTAAATCCATAAAGACAGAAAGTAGATAGTGGTTGCCAAGGGCTAGGAACAGGAGGGGAATGGTGAGTGACTGCTAATGGGTATAGGGTTTCTTTTTGGGGTGATGAAAATGTTCTGAAGTTAGACAATGGTTATGATTACACAACCATGAATATACTAAAAACCACTGAATCCTATACTTTAAATGGGTGAATTTTACCGTGTGTGAATTATATCTCAATAAAGCTGTTTTTTGTTATTGTTGTTTTTTGTGTGTGCGTGAGGAAGATTAGCCCTGAGCTAACATCCGTTGCCAATCTCCCTCTTTTTGCTAAGGAAGATTGGCCTTGGGCTAAAATCCGTACCCATCTTCCTCCATTTTATACGGGATGCCGCCACAGCATGGTTTGACAAGTGGTGTGTCAGTGCGCGCCCAGGATCCGAGCCTGCGAACCCAGTCCGCCGCAGCGGAGCACGCGAACTTAACCACTACGCCACTGGGCCGGCCCCTCGATAAAACTGTTTTTAAAAGTCTAAGGTACTTAGTTCACGTGCAAACCTACTGCTGAACATACTAAACTGTCTTCAAATAGTCTGGAAAGAAAATAAGTACATAAAATATCTTCTAAGAACACATATTTTTCTTTATGTTATATTTAACATAAAAATCATCTATGCAGGAGAGTGATCATATGAATGTGCTATGTTAGAAAGGTATATGACTATTATTAACATAGAATGGTTTAAAATAAATAAATGCATAAAATGAACAGCAGATTTAAAATACACGCCATCAAAAGCTCCTCTGTGGTCACAAAATAAATACCCTGCACCTTTGCCTTCACAGTTGAGCTCCAACCATCTTTTCACACTATTCTCCCATTACTCCCCACCACAAATTCAGCTGGGCCAGACTCTCCACCCGCCCAGCACCCAGTGAACACCATGCCCACTGCCATGCATCCCTCTACCATCTGCCTTTTGTCTTGAACAAATGCTAAGGACTTTTCACCCAACTAAATGCTCTTTAGTCTTCAAGGCCCGACTCAAGTCCAGTTCCTTTAAAGAAACTTTTCTCACCTCCTCCAGACCACACCAGTCCAACATCCACCGGCCTGTCACTGCTCTAACTGTCACAGCTCTAACTGTCCATATCTCTAAGCTGGTTCCTCATCAAACAGGCACTTTTCACCATCCCTATTCAGCTAACGCACTCTCACAACAACAAGAGAGAGTCACCTAGAGTTACCTTTTCCTGCCTTGATTAACCCATTTGTCCATTTCATCTTATAACTCCCTTACTTAAAAAAGGTGATATTATCGGCTTTCACCCAGAGTCCTAAATAAATAGCACTCTTGCCAATGACAGAGTGCCACCTAGTTGCAACACAGGGTAACTCACAAAGGCAGTAGGAAGATCTCCATACTACTTTTATGCACTCTACATAAAAAGACGAAGCCACACCATCATTTTGCAGGGCAATGTAACTGTTTTATACGTGCATCTTACCACCCTGACTATATTACCTCACAAGTCTTACGAGTATTATTTGTTCTCAGCTCAGTACCACGCATGTATTAGCCATTTAGATTTACTAAATCAAATTCAATTTCTGAAGTGTACTATGCCAATAAATTCATGTATAGATGGTTAAAAATTCCTTTGATAATCACATGAGAGATCTGTGAGTTTATCAGAACAAGTAAACAGCACAGATAAGTATAAAATAAAAAAGGAATCTCGTGATTTACTCACATATAATGGAGCTTGTTGTGGATTAAGTTTCATGACCCAGGACACTGAAACAGAAATGGAAGAAATAAATGAGAACAAAGGAAATAAATGACAGTAAACTTAAAAGTTGTCACAATATAAAAACCACCTTAAGTCCTAGATATCAACCACAGCTATATGAGCACAATCAGAAGTCTGAGATTACTGTATACCTAGCTTTCCTTAGAGGTTTGGGAAGGCAGCAAAGTCAAAAGGATTGCAGAATTCCTTGTAGGCCAGATTCAATCTTTTCAAGTGGAGAGAAAGATGTTCTGATTTAAAAATACAGACAAAAGGCTTCACACTGTCACAAAAGTTGTTTCAACCAACAGGATATTTAAGGCAGTTGCCAAAGTGTATGTTGTTGTTACATTTTTATATAATTTCTCAACCTGACCATACCGTTTACCAGAGCCTCCTCCAAGTCTCACTAGGGAGTTTAGGGGAAAAGGAGGTGGCAGAGGACCCCTAGAGCTCTCTTCCTCTCTGCCCCTCTCTCAGAGGAGGGAGGCCACAGCTGGCCTCCAACAACTAAAAGTTGTTACCCTCTTCAAAATTAATAGCTAAATTTGCCATTGTTACTTTCACTAAATGAATTCTCACAAAAATCTTCTGAAGAACTTTAGAGAAGACTTCCAGGATTGTACAATACATTCCTAAATATTAATAATAGCATGTTCTTAAAAGTTTAACTTGGTGATTTGACCAGGACTTCATCTAGGCTAAAATATCATGGTCCAGAATCATGGACTTCAGAATGGCAGGTCCTTTGCCAAACACCCTGAATTTGAGTATAAGCTGACCCCATCCTCATAAAAGTCAGAGAAGCAGACCCAACTGATTTCATTATAAGAAGTTTCTTACTCATAATAGGTAACTGGATTAAATTAAGGCACATACTAACCAACTATATAAACAACAGTAGAGAAATGTCATTCATACACGCAAAAAATAGACAAAATTACATACTTTGTATTCTACCAGATCACAAAAAACTAACAAAGAATTGAAATTCAAATAGCATAAATTGGAAGTTATCAGTGACCAAATGTTTAGAATAAAGAGCAATGCCTCAGCGACCAAGCATAACTTAACAGAATCCTCTCAATATTAAAATCCTCACAGATCTGCCAGTTTGGTCAGGCTGCGGATGTCTGAGATCCAGGCTTACCCAAAAAGCAGTTAATACAACTTGGGGGTGGGGCGGGGGAGGGGAGGATCTATAACCAGGCTCCTAAACCCAATCCTCTCCAACCAGCCACAGGCCATAGGTTTCAATGTGTTCTGCTGGACAAAGGCAGTAGATGCTGACAGCTCGGTGGCTCCCCCACTTTGACTGACCACCTCCAGGCCCACCTGGAGGCCCACCTGGCTCACTCATTCTTGGTCCATCCCCACAATTTAACAGACTTCCTGGCTCAGCATTCTTTCCTTCCTGCCTGCCTTCATTTAATGATTTGTACTCGTAGGAGCTAAAATTACCTGCAGAAATCCACACTGAAAAACAAGCTTGAGAAATACAGCAACAACCAACTCTTTCAGTAGAAAAATAAACATCTCCAGACCATCAGATTCAAATGGCAAGCATGGATGAAAAAGAAAGATTGAAGCTCTTGAATACTTCTCAATGCATTAAATATCCATTTAATTTAAAATTAAGCTCATTGTGCTCAGTGGTCTTTTAATCAGCTTTCCAAGTCCTGTTCAGACTTGCCTGGGACAAAGGCTTGAAAGAACCTATAAATTTATGAACCAATCTGCCTTAACTAACTTCTGAAGTGTTCCTGTTATCACAAGCAAGAAGAAATACCAGTGGAAACTGAAACAGGAATTAACACTTTGGTAATTCATAAGGATTGGAGAAATCTGTGGAGACAAACTAGTGACTTACCAGCCTTCTGATGTTTCTTGATTTGCCAAGAAACTTAGGATGACTAGGTAAGGACCATAAACATCAACTTATCTGAGTGGCTCCCACTACATTTTGGAAGAAAAAGCTGGTGGAACTCACATGGCTCTAAGGAAAGGCTAAATCATCTAAACTGATTAGAATTATGAACTCGCCTAAACATATTTCAAAGCCAGAACCCATACAAGTTGTTCTGATATAAGGATTAAAGAGGGATGACAAAGTGTCCTCCCACACTGGTCAAAGGGACAGGTCACTGTTATGCTGGCAACACAGGCTGTTGAAAGAACAAATTTGTCAAAAGTCATCACGGCAACGACCCCAGAAGCCACAGATTGGTAAATTCAGATTGCCTTTAAGCATCTTCCATGCTGACACACACAGAGAAAGAGAGGACTAACATTTACAGAGCTTTATATTCAGTATCATATTTAATCCCCATAAAAAGATACTATTTTCCCATTCCATTGGTGAAAAAATTGAGTCTTTCAATGACTAAGTTATTTAACATCAACGTCAAGAAGTGGAAGAGCCCAGATTCAAACTCAGTCTGATGCCCAAACATGTGCTTTTTCCCCATATCATAAGAGGATCTCTTATAAGAGGATCTCTTATGATGCATCCTCTTATGAGGATCTCTAACGACCTCGATGTACAAACTGACTTGCCCTACCTCTAGCCCTCACTCTACAAACAACATAGATTCTCCCTGACTTTAATTCAACTATTGCTGTGCATCTACAATGTGCCAGGCACCATACTCCTCCAGGCACTGCAGGTACATAAGCTTCACAGAGCTCATTCTAGGAGTAACACAGACCAATAAAACACTAAAATAAATGGTTTTCAGATAGTGATAAGTTCTATGGAGAAAAATAAAAGAGAAAAGGGAACAGAAAAGGAATAGGATACTGTTTTAAATATGGTGCTGAAGGAAGGCCTCTCTGAGATGACATTTTACCCAAAAAATGAAGGAGATTAAGAAAGTAAGAGGTAACAGGTGAAAGGTGTTCCAGACCTTCAAACTGGCCCCAAAACTGACAACTCAGAGTTCTAATGCTAAACCATCAAAAAACTTGCTACATATAATGCAAACTAACTTATTATACACATTTAAACAAACTTAATTTACTTGAGAACTGTGTTCTAAAGGAAGAAGCATTCTACAGGATGGCAGTCTTTGGGTCAGAGTAAACACACTTAAGAACCAAACCTATACTCCAAGAACAATTTCAAGTCTTCACTTCGTCAACAGATTTTTTTATCCAATTTTCCCAAAAGGAAAATTAAAGAAATGTACAATGTTCATTCAATGATTTCATCAAGGAATTTTAAGAGAGAAAACCCTATAATTTCTTCCTTACCCAGTAACTAGTGGATGACTTTGAGCAAGTTCACAAGTTTACCAGGGCTGCTTTCATATAACACAATACATGACAGACACCATGGGACAGTAAAGGTTGTGTACCATTTGAAAGACTACAAAGAAAAGGAAATACCAAAATTGACAGACTTAAATAATGTGGTTTTATGGATGTTCACCAAATCTACCACTCAGTAGTAACCAGCTAGAGTTCTGGGAAGTCATAAATTTGAGGAGTGTGAAATAATAACAAACAGTAATTAAGTATTTTTATTCTTCCCACATTTTCCATTTTATTTCAAAATGCTGAAAGAAAATAAATTTAATAGTTTACTATTGTATGAAAGTAACACATTCACTTTATGCCAAAATAAGACTCACTCAATTTTAATGCAACTGTCTCAATTATGTAAATCTATATTCTACCACAACGCCCACATGTAAGGGGTCTCAGGGGGTTGCTGATTAGAGAAGCAAAGACTGCATTTCCACCAACCAATGTGCCTGAGCAAATGAACGCAAAACCTTAGAAGCTAGAAAAAAATTACAGACCTACATAGAAATTGCTGTCCACAGCAGGGGTCAGCAAACATTTTCTGTAAAGGGCCAAATGGTAAATATTTTAGGCCTTGCATGTCATATGGTCTCTGTTGCAACATGTAAATGAATGCGTGTGGCTTTCTTCCAATAAATTTTTATTCACAAAAAGATTCAGTGCCAACTCCTGGACAAAAACTAACAAAACACCTCTCAAGCCAAAGAAGCAGTGTGTCCCCATTCAACAGCTTTATATGTCTCAAAGATATTTTCAGCTAAAAAAGACCTCAAGTCACAGGATGTTGCACAATATTCTCTAGACAAGAAATCAAATTAAATGGTTGGGCATCCCAAGTTCTCTACTAATTAACTATATGACTTTGAGCAAGTCATTTAACTTGTCTGAACCTCAGTCTCCTTATCTGTAGAAAAAGCATAATAACTCCTGCCTACACCATGGAGTTGGTGGAAGAATAAAAGAGATAATCCAAGGAAAGTGCTTATGCACACTGCCAGGCCCAGCATAGAAGCCACTGCTGCTTCTTCCCTGCAGAGTTTCTAGGGCTCGATGGAGACTCCAAGCAAAATACTTTGAAGACCACAAATGGTTCAAGGAAAGGCTTCAGGTACCCAGAGATACATTTCTGTCTTAAAACACGTTGGTGGGGGGCTGGCCCAGTAGTGTAATAGTTAAGTTCGTGTGCTCTGCTTCGGCGGCCTGGGGTTTGCAGGTTTGGGTACCGGGCATGGACCTACTCACTGGTCATCAAGCCATGCTGTGGCAGTGTCCCACATACAAAATAGAGGAAGACTGGCACAGATGTTAGCTCAGGGCTAATCTTCCTCAGCAAAAAGAAGACTGGCAAAAGATGTTAGCTTAGGGCCAATCTTCCTCACCAAAAAACAAATAAACAAACAAACAAACACCACAGTGGTAGGTAAATTACAATTCTAAAATATAACAAAATAACCATAGACAACAATCTGGAAGAACAAATACCAAAACGTTAAGTGTACATATTTCTTCGAAGTACAAGGAATTTTCATTCCTAAGTCATCACTTTCTTAATCATAACTATTCAAACAATGAACAGATATTACTTTTGTAATCGGGAAGAAAACATTATACACAGCACATCTGTTTCAAGTCCCCTGTCATTCAGTGCATCACAAGTGAACTGGAAATGAATAAAAAGACATTTTTTCCTAAATGTGCAAACTGAAGAAATCTACAACCTTTACTAAGGCTCCCCAGAGCAGATAAAAGAAAAGCAATTAAACCAGATTATCTGCACCCCTATCTATGTAAACATAAATCCAACTCACTCTTCTTTAGCTGTACCCACACATCAGACTAGAGAAGCCTTTATTTAACAGGAGCTCCACTCTTAATCAAACGTCCCGAAGACGAGGGGGGAAAAAATCACAGGCCCAACATTGTATCAGGAATTATACTGCAAACTGCAAACTCTCTTGAATCGGCTAGCTTGGTGTTCTCAGGCCATTTCCTAACAACCAGCTGTCCAGGTCTGAGGAACCTATCACTTCAACTGACATGGTTTTTGTCATTCACAACAGGGAAGCTTCCAAATCACAAAAAAGATGTGAAAACCACCCCCCTCCCACCACCCTCATTCTCAATAGGAGGAGGGCAGCTGTTTGAGACTCAGCCAAGTGTAAATAGAGGATTTTTACCTGCAGGGTACTTCTATGGCACAATGCGCTTCAAATGAATTTCCATGGCCAGGGATCCTACTAAAACTGGGCTACAGTAAATCCTTCAAAACCCACAAAAATTGGGGTGAAGGTTAACATGGAAATTACAACGCACACACTGGATTCTTGTAAAACAACATTCAGCTCTTCCTCAAGGAAAATAACAGGATCCAAAGACTCTTTCCTTCATTCCTAAGGAGTCTGGGCTGGTGGCTATAAACATGTTACACCCCGTTGGGAGGGGGAGCAGGGAATTCTGAACAACAGAAAAGGAGGGGACAAAGAGTGAAAAGCCTTCTCCTGTTGAGGATGCCAAGTTCTACAAAAAATATAAAGTACTACACGTACCAAATGTATTTCCTGAATAAGAGACTGAGGAAATCTTACAGGAGCCTCATAATTGTCTGACTTCCATTTAAAGTTGCAGTAATTAATAATGGAGGGGGCTGGCCCGGTAGCGCAAGCGGTTAAGTGCGCGCACTCTGCTGCGGCGGCCCAGGGTTCGACGGTTCGGATCCCAGGAGCGCACCAACGCACCGCTTGTCAAGCCATGCTGTTGCGGCGTCCCATATAAAGTGGAGGCAGATGGGCATGCATGTTAGCCCAGGGCCAGTCTTCCTCAGCAAAAAGAGGAGGCTTGGAAGATGTTAGCTCAGGGCCAATCTTCCTCACAAAATGTAATAATAATAATAATAATTGAGCAGTTAGCTGTAAGCAGTGATTCTCAAACCTCAGTGCACATGAGCATCAGTTGGAGGCCTTGTTCAACAATGCAAATTCTTGCATGCCCCCGACTCCTTCTACCATTAGAGAGTCCAAATCAGGAGACCGGACCTGGTGATGCCTTTGCTTTGGGAAACAATGGTGTCGAGAGCCGTAACATGTGTCTGATTCTCTTATGGCACAGTCAGCCTTGGTCTGTCCCACCACCACATGACACGGTACTCAAAAATCACCAAGAAAAAAACAAAGTACTGGTCACAACTGGAGTGAAAGGGGGAGGAGAGCCCACAGCAGGTGGGTAGGACTTGACGAGAATGAAGAGTCCAACACAACGCAACACTCATAGTAAAACAAAAGGATATGGCAAATTAAAACAAAACAAAAAAACACAAACATCCAAATTCACTCATTTAATTTATTCTTTACCAGTGCTAGATTACCCAATAGGCAGCACTGAATTAGGGCAAACATATACACACAAATAATTATCGTGGAATAAAAAAATAAGAACTCTTACCACAATAATTAATCAATGAATTTAAATAATTAAAGAAATTTAATTTAATTTAAAAATCAGAACTCTGACTTTCTTACACTGAGAGTTTACTTTGAAATTCATATGGGAGAGTACACCATAATCTTTTCAGTACTCAGGGCCTCCTTTTCTTTACATATGTGTATATCTGTCTGGCACAAAAAGACTCAATAATGGTAGACAATCTCCTCATATTTCTGAGCCCCATGTACAGCTAGTTGCTGAGCTTTAGAGATAAATAATACATGGCCCCTATCAATTTAGTAAGGGACATAGACATGTATACAGATAATTACATTACAGTATGATAAATGTAATAATAAAAATGTTACAAGGATCAGGAAGAAACAATCAACTCTCTAGAAGGTGGAGGCCCAGAGAGAGCTTCCTGGAGGAGGCCAACCCTGAAGCAAGTTTCATCAAGTGGACACAGGAGGAGAAGCATAGAGCAGAAGGAACAGCATGTACAAAGCCAAGACAGCACAGTGAGTTGTTGAAGACTACGCATACAGATAAATGAGAAGTGCGAGCAGGGGATGATGAGAGAGGAGGCAGGAGAGGCGCTCACGTACATTCACACAGCTCAAAGCTGCTTGGCCTCAGAAACCAAAGACAGGAAAACAGAAGAAAACAGTCATGCACTGCATACTGATGTTTCGGTCAACAACGTACCGCATGTACAACGGTGGTCTCATAAGATTAGTACCATACAGCCCATAGTGGGTAGTAGGCTATACCATCTAGGTTTGTGTAAGAACACTCTAGGATGTTTGCATGACAAGGAACTCGCCTAACGATGCAGTTCTCAGAACGTATCTCCGTCATTGGGCAACGCGTGCATATATACAAACCACTGTGACATGGCTCTACCCAAAAGAAATTACAGCCATATAATAGCAAGGCACTAACAAATCTCTACCTTTCTTTTTTCTTTTTCTTTTCTTTTTAAGCTCAGCTCAAATTTCTGTTCATTCACAACTGCAGCTTCAAAGATTCACAAAAAGTAGCACTGGAAAAAGTCTGTAATCAAGCAGCCTAAACTCAAACCCAGACAGAGCAAGTATCTGTTGTGGGTCACAACTGGTAAGACCAGCCCAGAACCCCCACCACGACTTCCCTGAGGTGCAGCAAGCAAAGTCTGGCTTTCCAATCAATTTGCACAGGCCCTGGAATCCTCATTCCAAACCCTAGCCAAATCCTGTCAGCCACAGGACTTTATAATTAGAAGGGGTCTCAGAAGCAGCCCACATCACCCTTCTTCCCCAAGTAGGAATCACCGCCAGTCTACCTGTCTCTGCTTGTAGACTGCAGGGCCAGGGCTTTATCACCTTGAGAAAATCTCTCCATGCTCCATTTGCACCTCTGACTCAACCTTCCTAAAATGCTATTTTCATTCTGCAGCTCCCTCTCTGCCTACACAGTAGTAAGCAATCTTTTAGAAAGGTTCTTTTCAGGTACCAACCTCTTTTCTTTAGGGAGTTCTAGGGGATGACACTAAGATCTGCAATGATTCAAGAAGGGGAGAGAAAAGCTTAACAATAACATGTGATCACAGTTTTGGGGACACATTTAACCCATCTTAGTTTTTCTAGATCTTTCAACCTCTAAAGCTTAAAAGTGGAACCCTGCACCCTGGGGCTCATAAGCCCAGACGCTGCATCCACAGACGCGCATGGGCAGCGTGGGACTGGTGGCTGCCAGCAAAGAGATTAAGCTCACTATACCTCCTCTGTAAAAAACCCAGTATCATATTTATTTTACACCAACTGTCTATAAGCCACTTTGATAAATAATGAAGACATTAAAGGAACAGATGATTGCAGAGTCCTCATCCAGACTGGAGACAACTTTCTAGCATTTAAGAATTCTTTAAAAACCTTTAATAGAAGAATGTAAGGACAAAAATGAGAATGACAACATAATTCAGAGAAGGAGGCAAATAGATTTGGATTTGAGTTGTAACTCTGGCACTTGTGGCTGCATTATCTTGGACAAGTTACTTAACTGCCATGCTTTATTCTCATATGTAAAATGTGGAAAAACAAGAATAAAAGATGTACGTAAAATGTTTAACACAGTGGTAGGCAATAAGAAAATACTCAATAAATTAAGTCCCTGTTACTGCCTGGTATGAGTTACCTGATTAGCCATTTCAGCACTAACCTCACACCACATTCAACTCCCATGTCTCTTGGACCATCGTAATCACTGTATTGATCCCTAACTCTAAATAAAGGGTATTGATGAGGGAAACATAGACCCCAACAGATATGGTGCTCTGTTAAATATGCCCTTTATCTTTGGTGAACTCTCAGAAACCATCCAGGCTCCCCGTTACCTCTTCTGGGGCCTCCGAACAGTATTCAGTGCATTACCTATGCAACCTTATTTAGCGCTCCTTCCCCCGCACCCCTCCCATCCAGCTCCTGCACACACCATCTGCATGCGCCATGCTCAGTCCAGTCTTCACACCTTTGCTCATGATAATGCCCTCCATCCTTGCAGATTTTGATAATAGGTTTATTGCTGATAATCTAAACCACACAATCAGCAATGTCACATACTGTCTTGTATTTCTCTTTTATTTCTGTGCTTGTCTTTTCACCTTGTTTATTCTAGTCTACCACAGTGTAGATGTTTTCCATAGCAGTGCTCTACACTACTGCCACTCCTGTCACAGCACGTGGCACAGTGCTGAGCACCCAATAAATACTGAAAAAATACTTGAAATGAACATCAGAGACAAAAATTAATCAGCAGCTTTTCCGCACCATTTAATGGCAAAGGATCCATAGCTATAGCTATAACAACAAAAATCCATCTTTCAAAATCAAAATACCTAAGGTCAGTCTAGTCCCAGAAGGTTAATCTAATTAAAGGTAGTAGGGATCCTGCCAGGTGTTGAGAAATGCAGCCTGGATCAATTTGCTTAATCGGCTAGAGAGGTAATAGGGACCAGAGTGGGGGAATTCAGCATCTTCTAACTGGACAATCTCAAACCAAAGGGGAGGGCAAAGAGCTGCTTCACACTATACTTAGGCTCTCACATGATGCCTGGTACCTCTGGGAAGAGGAACACATGCACATGTTATTTCAATTCTCTTTTGGTATTTAACACAGGCTTGTGGTTTCCTGTAAAAATAGTTTCTGCTGCTTTGCAAAGATCTATACGGAGAAGAAAACTCCAAATGGCTATTCCACAGGTGAGAATTTTGCCACCAGCTGTATCCTGTTATCCAAAGGAAACGGAACTGTAAGCTGCCAGGAGGTCCAGACACAGGAGAGCAAGACCATAAATTCACTAAGTGCTGACATTCTTATCCCTGTGGTAATAAGAATAAGAGACTTCAAATTTAGAAAAATTCATACACAGCTGGGCTTTATGTAAATTAACCAGCAGGGGTTAAAATAGATATCCGGTAAATAGACTGCCAAATTCAAGCCTTTATACTTCCTTCATCTTCCCTAACCTTCACCATCCAAAAAGCAAGCAGCCCAATGGACTAAATCAATTGCAAACTATTTGAAAAGACTAAATATAGGCAAGCGGGCTCTCACACAAATGTAGACATTACTAAGCTGGACGAACTTACCTGGACAAATCCCAGGGCTACTGGGATTTGCTACCTGGAATAGCTACTCTGTTAGGAATTATTTCACAGTGACACACAGCCCACCTTCTTGGACACATTACATAACAAAAGCACTATCAGATGATTCCCGTAAGGGGCAGGGAAAAGAGGTGTTAGAAACAGATGCTAGAAATGTTTCAATGTTTTAAATTGTTGAAATGGTTCTCATGTCTCAGGGGCACTTATCGCCTTCAACGTCACGATTTTCCAATGCTGTCTTTAAACAGCTGAGAACAACATTGGAAAACACAGACGAGATGGCAGTTTTGTTTTTTTTTTAATCAATCATCTCAAAATTGGAGGGAAAGTTTTGAGCAATAAATCCAAATAAAAGAAATCTGTATATTTCACAATTAAATAAAAATGCTACGGAGTCAAAGAAACGCCAGTATTTTCAGTAGCTCTGAAATACTGACAGCAAATGATAGTAAAATATCATTTCATTAACTTCTTAAATGAAAAATTTTATTTTTAAAGAGGACTTTCTATTCATAAAACATCCCTGGCCTGACTTATCCTTTGGAGAGTCATTTTTGTTCTTTATAATATACACTGAACAGAGTATTAAAAAAACTACTGATATACTTATTTCAGGTGGGAACAAACTAGGATCACTCAGCTAAAAGCACATGAAAATCATCACCACTTCGAACAACCTAGATGCCATACAGAGCTATAACATGCAACAGAACCTGCAATAACTTGATTAGTGTTTTTAGCAGAGAATTTAGCTATTAAAAGACAAAATGGTATCAGCGTTCTGAAATAACAGAACTGTTTCTCAATCTCTCACTACCTGGGAAGGGTACCTCACAGTAATCTCTCCTAGTAACATGGAGGGTGGTGCTGAGGGAAACTGAATCTGCACCGTACGCGTCCACAGTGCAGGACGAGGAAGTACCTACGCATTTTGAAAACGGTAATTTACAAGAGGTGCGGATTATTCTGTTTAGATATTAATAAAAATAGTTCACTTTCAATTCAGATATACTGCTTCGCAAAACAAACATAACAAGTGTTTGGCAATACTAAGATAAGTGGTAAGATTAGATCACAACCGAGTTTAAAATCAACTAGTAAGTTAAAAAAAAATCATGTTCTGCAAATTCTCCTACCTTGATCAATTCATTGATAATGGTTTAAAAAGAAAGATTAAACATACAGCTTTTCATCAAATTATTAAAAAGTTATTGCCAGGCTAAATCTGAGTGATATTACACTTGTTCTGAAATTAGAAATAACAGATTTAAGAAAAACTTTATGCATTATTCCCTGAATTTCAAATTTTCTGAATTCCTTTTAATAGGAAAGTCTTAGAGGGCCACACATGTTAATAACATCATACAATGCATGAATGGACAATTAATTTCCCCACTTGAACTAAGTTAAAAAAAAAAATCAAGTTGTCATAAAAATACAGACCTGTTGCTTTAAAACATTTTAGCATTTCTCGCTGTGTATGAGGAGATAAACGGCACATAAGAGAAATGCATAATGATGATTGTTGTTTCTAGTAAATATGGAAACAGACCATACTACTATGCACATGAGACTTCAAATATTTAATATATTTAAGCTAGAGAAAGTCGGGCGTCTAGTACACAATACCTCTTCCTTTAAAATTACACCACTTCAAAATTCAAAGAATATATATAAGTATTTCGTAAAATCAACGTTAGAACAACCCAAGTGCTAATAATTTGGTCATAATGAACAGTTCAGTTGGCTACTTTTCCTGAGAATCTTTACAATGAAAACGTGAATTAATTTAGGGAGTGAGGAGCAGGTACCTGTGCATGTGTCTCCAAAGAGCCCAAGCCGTCCAGAAAGCAATTCAATGTGCAAGGGGATGAGGAAGAGAAGACGTAATGCATGCAAACAAAAGGTATATGAAAGGCAACAAAGGGAAATAATTCAATTCAACAAACACTTGAGTGCGTACTCTAGACAGAGACTGTGGACAGAACAACAAACTATAAATAGTCCAAATAAACTCTCCCGAGAGCTCTGAGATCCTGGCTTTCTGGTTCTCCACATAACTTAAAATGGCCCGACAGCAGGACCCCCATGACAGCAAACAGTTGGTTCAGAGCTTGATTAGTTGTGGTTAGAAGACGGCCAGAATTCAGACTGGACTGAAAGACCAAAGAACTAATAAGGTTGCTGCAAAAATCTAAGATGGCCAAAGCGAACAATCTCACCTTAAACATGCCATGCCCACTGACGGATGGTGGACTGCTGTGGCCATAGTAAGACCGCCACGAGGGAGGAGGGAGCTGAAGTCCAACCCCTTGCTAGCTAAAAGCTCTTTCTCCTCTGTATGACACAGTTACTGATCACTTGCCCCTGAGAACTGCTGTAGTAGGTCAAATAAATTTGTGCAGCACCGTACTATGGTGGTAACACAGAGCAGATGTCCCATAAACTCTTTCACTGACACCACCCTAGCAAAGAGGCACACCTGACTTGGGACAACCAACAGGAAAAAAATAGTAATGCAAGATGGGAAAAAAAATCCTTACTCCTTACTTGCAGCAACAGCATAATCCTTAAGAAATAGAGCCCGCTCAAATAACCACTACTTTGGAAGTTTAAAGTTAAAACCTCCATGATACCAATTCTCCATCTAAGTGACTTGAACAAGATGAAAAGGGTGTTTTCAACTACCAAACCTGAGCTCAGGAACAGGTGTCTTTGTGGCTGACTCCCCATGAGGAGGAAGTAGCAATGGTAAAAACCACAAGCCAACTCAGTCTCAGCCTCTACCCCAGGAGGGAAAAGCTCATAGGCCAACTCTTTTCATAGTCCTAAAAATGTATTTCTGATTCCTCTTTCTTTCCTTCTGTTCCCCTTCCCACATGCGGGTACAACCAAACTAAAGATCACACTCAAATAATCTCCAGAAACATTTAAATAGAACAAAACTGCCCCAGTACCTACTACAGGAAAAAACTAAGCAAAAATAACGCTGAAGACTGACTGCTGGTTCTATCCCACATTCTCTCACCCTGTGCTCCTCCCTCCCCAGCTGGCACATGACCCTTCTATGGAGAGACCTAGTCATTTTCTAGCTCATATGTTTGTACAGAAATAGGAGCACTGTAAATGTCCAAAGAACAGAGTAAAAGGATTATCAACTAGCTCCAATTATACCAACTGACTTCATCCTCTTGTTATAAACTGCTTCCTGGCATCTGAAATCCATTTCTGAAACTCAACCAAGGGCATTTAAAAAAATATTATTCCCTCCCTCATTCTCTCATGCACACACTGGAAATACACCAGGTGGTAAACATATGCATTCACTGGCTTTCAGAATTTATACTCATCAAAAACCACACAACATACACATACCTCACTGACAGATACGTCGTAGCCTCCTGTTTCTCTCCTCAACAGATGTTCTTTTCATTTGTTCATCCAAAAAGTAAACACCTTAATTCTATGGTTCTGACATCTTACAGCTTATCAACTACAAGGACATCAACTACCAGCATCGTCATCTTTGCTGGTACTTATAAAAGTGTCTACTTACTCTGTTTCCAGGTACCGTGTTAATCCTCACATTAATCCATTTTACAAATAAAGAGATTCATGGTTAAAGTTTAAGTTAAGTTACCTGTAAACGGTCACACAGCTAGTAATTAGTGGGAGTCAGAATGTGAACCCAGATCTGACTCCAAAATCCATGCCCTTAAGCTCTAGACTACTACATTGCTGCCTCTCTTAAGCTGCAGCAAGCTCCTGACTGCCATTTCTTATGTTGTGAATGGCAGGAGCTGGCTTCCGTAATCGTGCAAGTTCCTCCCATCTCTAATACATCATAATTCCATGCACAGAAACCCTGGGTACCTTAGGTATATAAACAAATGAGGCGATTTTGTGAGCTGGGGACTAAACACAGTGAAGATGACAAGGAAGAGAAGTTCTCATTCATTTAAACAGAAACTGCTTGGTGTACGAAGTAGCATTTCACTAATTTAAAGACTGAAGGGAGAGGAGGAAAGCAGAGACATACACTTGTTTAAAGCTTCTCTGTAAACTAATTCATCTGTTTCATCTCCCCCAAAACTTACCATTGCAGACTAATTTACTGATGTGTCCTATTCTGTTTTTCCAAAGTAGTAGGTAATAGCCTACAGAAACAGTCAGCTGTGTAATTACCCAACAAGTAAAGCAACTCAACAGACCAACATGTTCCTACCCACATCCAAATGGAAATGTTTACAAGCTTGAGAATCAGCTGGGAATGGACTCCCTTCTACACAAACACAGGCTAACATCTGCCAGCTGAAATCTGCTGCCCAAAAAATTTAGTTGATGTTACATAAGCAACAGGAACTTCTGAGAATGTTTTTCCCCTAAATTCTACAAAAATCTGATGAAGAAAATAATTAAGCTTCAAAACCAATACTTAAGTGAACCCCCTGTTCGCTTAATGAGAGCGAACAGGGAGTCTTTCACATTCAAAATTGCAGTGAAAGTGAATGAAATGTTTCTGTAAGCATGATATTAAATTACACAAACTGTAAGTACTAATAAGAAGTATACCATCTCATCACTTCATGACACATACTGAAAAATACATTGGTTTTTCATATAGGTAATCAGCAGTCTTGAAGTTTGCTACTAAGCTGAACAGAAGATTAAAAAACAAAGCAGTTACAAGCAAGATGGACAGACCAAAGACACATATACCACAACCTTCCATTGTAGACCCTGACTGCTGTCCCAGGTCAGAGCAAGGAATAAATAAAGAATGCAGCCACCCACTGAATACCTCCCCACCCAGTACAAGAGAAGAAAGAATACCACAGGTGGGAAATCTAAAAACTCACGGAAATCTAAAAACTTACGGAATCTCCAAGGAGACACTCCTTCGTAGTTGATATTCAGATATGGGCTAACAGCCTCAAGCCCCCAGCTTTAACAAATACAACCAAAAACGCCACTAAGGGTCAGCGTTAGCTACCCTTACCAATCCCAAGGCAAGCTCTGCCTTTCAAGCGTTCTCAAAACAGAACCAGAAGCAAGGAAAACATTTTTTAAATCTTGCCAACCAAATCAACCTATTCTTTCACTTGCAAAAATTTGAACTCTCGAGTGAGGTTTCCAGTGCCTCATTAGAAGAAATACTATGGAAAGTTAACTGGAGATGACAAAGGTTTGCAGAATATTCTTTAATATGTTCTCTAAGTCGTATACTACCTTTCTGAATGCAATAAAAGGGGAGAGGGCCCAAAAGGATTCAGAAACACTGAGGGGAAAAAGAAGGAAAATATGGACAATAATTCCAGGAGAATGGATAAGTAATGATTTTAAGACTAAAAGGAGCTCCACTATTTAAAAATTCAACAAAAAAGTAAAGGCTGACTACCCTGTATTAGACTATTGCTCTTACAGATAAACAATTATAACTGAATAAAATATAAAAAGCTACCATTTGAAAGCATTAGAAGGAGATAAAAGCAGACAGAAAGCTGAAAGAAGATAAAAGTATTGGGCAAGATTCACTTTTATATTGCTTTTCAACTAAGGGTACTCCCCAGATCACATAATACAACAGAACTCAAGCAAGAAAGCTGCAGTCTTAAAATCTGCATATAAGCTCTCTCCAAATCCTTAGAAGACCCCTGAATTGTACATACATTGGGAAGAGCCCAAAATTTCCAGCAGAAAGCAAATCTGTCATGCTGAAAAAACTGAGCAGAGATTAAACTAAAGTGGGAGTTTGAGTCCAATCCAATTAGGTACCTGCTAGACAAAAGTTAACATTTTTCAGAAGAAGATAAAAACCGTAGTGGTCTCTAAAACATATCATCCACAATGTGCAGCATACAATAAAAAATTACTAGATATGCGCAATCTGTTTTAACATCTTACTGGATCCCTCATTAATAAATGAATTAAATAAAATCTTCAACACACAGTCATTTTGTATTTGCATGAGTCATAACTTCACCTTTGAAAGCCACAGACAATATCCGCAAATCGTATATCTGATAAATAACTTCTATCCAGAATTTATAAGGAACTCTTCCAACTCAATAAGACGACAGTCCAACTAAAGACGCATAAAGTACTTGTACAGACATTTCACTAAAGAAAATACATGAGTGGCTAATAGGCACATGAAAAGATGCTCAACATCATTAGTCATCAAGAACAGCCAAATTACAACTACAATGAGATGCTCATCTACCAGAATCACCCTACATCTATTAAAGAACTTGAATTCTTAAGTTTTATCACAAAGAAAACTCCAAGCCCAGGTAGCGTCAAGTAACATGTACCAAACACTCAGGGAAAAAATGACACCAATATCAAAAAACAGGGGAGGGGGTATTTTCCAACTTATTTTATAAAGCCAACATTACCATGATACTAAAACCAGACAAAGACATTACAAGAAAAATACAAGCCAAACCGCCTGTGAACACAGACACAAAAATCCTTAACAAAATGTTACCAATTCAAATCCTGAAATATAAAGAAAGGATAATACACAATGACCAAATGAGGTTTATCCTAGGAATACAATGTTGGTTTAACTTTTGTAAATAAATGGAATTCACCACATCAACAAAATAAAAAAGAAAAACTATTCAAATGTCTCATTAGATGTAGAAAGAGCATCTGACAAAACTAAATGCCAATCCATTACAAAAACTCTCAGCAAACTAGGAACAGAAAGGAAACTTCCTCAACCTGATAAAGGGAATACACAAAAATCCTACAGCTAAAATTATACAGCAGGATGAAAGTCTGAATGCTTACCCCTAAGATAGGCAACAAGAATGTTAGTTCTCACCAGGAATCTACAAAACAGCTACTAGAAATAAGTGATTTTAGCAAGGTGGCAGGTTATATAAGGTCGATGAGCAAAAATCTATTCTATTTCTATATGCTACAACAGATGGTTGGAAGTTGAAATTTCAAACATTTATAATAGCACCCAAAATATGAAATACTTAAGTATAAATTTAACAAAATATTAGACTTACGTATAAATTTAACAAAATATTGCAACCGAAAACATGCTTTAAAAAAAATCCTAAATAAGATATTTTAAAAGAGATATACCATGTTAATGGATTAGCTCAATATAGCTAAATGTCAATTCTCCCCAAACTGAGCTACAGATTTAATGCATTTCCAATAAAAACTTCAGTACGCTTTCTTACAGAAATCGACAAGCTGATCTGAAAATGTATATGGAAATGCAAATGACCCAGAATATCCAAATCAATTTTGAAGAAGAACAAAGTTGGAAGACTTACACTACCTGACTTCAAGACTTAATTATAAAGCTACCATGATCAAGAGAGTGTAGTATTGGTCTAAGGACAGATATACAGAGCAATGGAACAGGAGAATCCAGAAATAGACTCACACATATATGGTTCACTCATTTTTCGACAAAGGAGTCGAGGTAATTCAATAAGGAAAAGATAGCTTTTTTCAATAAATGGTGCTGAAACAAATGGGTATCCAAGTGCAAAAAATGAATCTCAACCCTTACCTCACACCAGCTACAAAAATCAACTCAGATCACAAATCTAAATCTAAGAGAAAGAAGTTATCAAAGAAGATGTTTGTGACCTTGGGTTTGACAAGATTTCTTATACAATACACAAAAAGCACAAACCAGAAAAAAATGGATACATTAGGCTTCAACAAAATTAAGAACTTCTTTCTGCTCTTCAAAAGACACCATTAAAATAAAAAGGAGAAATTATTTGCAAAACATATCTGATAAAGGACATGTATTCAGAATATATAAAGAATTCTTATAACTCAGTAATAAGACATCTCAAAAACATGGCCAAAAAATATATATTTTTTTACCAAAGAAGATATATGCTCAATAGTAGTAGTCAATAAGGAAATGACAATTAAAACCACCATGAAATAAGCACTATACACCCACTAGCACGGCTTAAATTTAAGGGGTTGACAATTGACAATTTTTGACAAGTAAAGAGTGACCGGAACCCTCATACATTGCTGGTGGAAATGGAAAAATGTATAACGACTTTGAAAAGCAGCTGGACAGTTTCTTAATAAAGTTAAAGACACACTAACTATATGACCTGGCAATCCCACTCTTGGGTATTTACTCAAGAGAAACGAAAATATATGTCTACATAAAGACTTATAAGCAAATATTCTTAGAAGCTTTACTCAAAACAGCTAAAAGCTGGAAACCATCCAAATTCCATCCAACCAGTGAATGGATAAACAATTTGTGGTATATCCACACAATGGAATACTTCTCAGCAAAAAAAGGAACTACTTTTTTTTCACATGTGACTACATAGATTTCAAAAGCATTATGGAAATGACAGATATAAAAAAATATATACTCTATGATCCCATTCTTATGAAATTCTACAAAAGGCAAAACTGACACAAAGTAGATCAGCGCTTGCCTGGGCTCTGGAGTGAGGGTGATATGACTGATCGCAAAGGGGCAAGAAAGAACTTTCCGGAGTGATACAAATGTATACCTTGATTGTGGTGGTGGTTATATGATTGTATGCAAGCGAAAGAACTAAGTACCTGAACTGTACGCTTTAAATAGATGAGTTTTGTTATATGTAATTTTATACTCTAATAAAGCACATTTTAAAACACATTTTTTTTCATTTCTTCAAACAATTTAACAGTGTTTTACAAAGCTGTAATGCTCTATGCCATTGTATTGAACATCAACTATCCCTGTTCTATGGCTGGGCCAGGATAAAGTCTTAGCTTTTTCCACAAGGAGCGCAGTAACAGGCTGGCAGCAAGAGGCCAGCAAGAAGTCACAAGGAGTGTGGAAAGTGCATAAAGCTAAGTAACTAGGATATTACCATACTTTTGTTAGATAGCATTGAAAAGTACACAGATAACCAAAATAAGGAAGAGCAAAGTTACAATGACACTTAACGAACAGCAGCCACATGCTGTTATGGCTCAAAGAAAAGTATAAAATTGAATGTTCCTGGAAGATGCAGCCCTGTTTCTCCCCACATCTCCAGGGACATAAAATCACTGAATTCTCTTCACTGTCAATGCTTAAAGCTCTGGCCCTTTGTCTAATTGCATGTCTGCTGAATGCACACTGGCTACTCAGAACAAAACAAAGTGATCAGGAAGTACAGACTTGATTAGAGTTATACAATCAAAGGCAGGGAGGGATGAGAGAAGTTATTTTGAAAGAGGAAAAGCTATTTTAAAAAACCCAAACAAGAATCCATAAGCTAGGTAAGAATTTGGAAGAACTTTGTACAAGCCACTTAATGTCTCTAGGCCTCAGTTTATTCCTCTAATTATTCCTCTAATTTAAGATTCTCTGTTCAGGGGTCAAGGCAGTCCTGGCCAAGGTCTATATGCATACTTACCAAAACAGATCAGGTGTGTTATTTAATACATGCTGTTTAACAGTCAATGTCCTCGGGTTGAAGGGGAAGAGGTTAGTAGTTAAATCTATATCTTAACGGAAGCAGGTCCACTAGAAACGATTGCAAGTGATAACACAGAATTGCATCATATCAATCACTGAAGTAACGGTAGCCATGTTTCCAAGCAGCTATTTCAGAAGTATGCTTAGGGATAACTGCTAAACTTTACACCTAAAACGGTACCTGTCTATACTGGATTAATCTGTCACAATTTCAAGCAACCTGGAAAGAGGTAGCCTTGACGACAGTAACACCCAATAGTAATATACACTGCACATAGCAACTACAGCCAGGAATTTTAGATCTACCTACTCTAGAAGGCACTATTATATGCCATTTCTTACTAGCAGAGGCACTTTCTGGTTGCATAGGACACATACACAGGTATAGGGCCTCTCATTTATCCTCTTAAACATGTGCACATCTAATGAGGGCCAGGCACTGTGCTACTCTTGGTACACAGAAATTATTCATCTGTTAGTCATAGCCCTGAAGGAGCTCTCAATCTGTTACACAGATATGGGGATAGCTAATTGCAAGGCAGTGATAATAATTCTACAGGTATTTACCTAGTATAAAGGGTGGAATAGGGGCAAGCTTCACAGGAGTAGTGCTCTCTGACCTAAAAAAGATTAGTAAAGACTAAACTCTTTCCCCAAATGTTAATTTAATTGTTTCAAGTCAGACTTTATACAGAATTCTATGAATCCAGTTCACATCCTAAGCCCTTTACACTTTTTCTGCTTTGTTTGGGTCTTTTCATATGATGAAGAACAAAACTTCTAAAAGTGACACAATGAGACTCATCCAAGAGAACCAAGACATCTCTTTAGTACCCCAATCTTCTTTAAAATAGCAAAGCTACATTGTTAAAATGCAATGTGACTACTCTTACAACTACAAATCACAACTGATTTTACCAAAAGTTAACTTTATTTCATAGTCCTTTTCCAAAGATATTACCTCTCATCCGCTACTAAAATAGTCCAATCTTACAGAACAACCACTAAATCCACAAAAATAGACATAACAGTTTTATTTTCAAATGTCAACATACTTCTAGAAGGGCTGGGATTTTCACCATCTTAAAGGGTCATCAGCCATAAGAGAATTTGTTCAGGCTAAGCTAAAATGTAACGCAAATTGTGAGCCAGGCTAGATAAATGAGAAGGCAGAGACAGGATTCCTAATTTCAGTTCCTTGCAGCATTAGTAGGTTTTCATGGAATATCTCAAAACTTCCTTTACCCTGAAAAGTACCAGAAGCTTTTCCAACATGGTCTCATAATATTCATTCACCTGAGATAGAGTTCAAGAACCACCCACCAGCACAGTATTTTGAGAGCAAATGATCATAAACAGACTCTCAATCTGGTTACAAAGTGAGCTATTCTGGGCTGTTCCTATAACCATCTAAGCCATGAAATAAATTTTTTTTGCTGCTTTCTTTTGTATTATTCTGAGACAAAAATACATAGAAAATTTAATATATAAATTTTAGTTCTTGAAGATACTAGAAATCAGGCATTAGAAATGTCCTCCTCAACCCTGCTTTAGTCAACACTTACGTCACTAACTTGGATGAAGACAAAGAAAGCATGCTGACCAAACTTGCCAGATCTAATAATGGCTAACAGGTTGGATAACAGAATCCAGATCCAAAAAGATTATAGGCTGGAACACCAGGCCCTGAAACTGTTCATTTGTTTATTTATTCATTCACTCATTCACCAAAGTTTAATATGCAGCTACTGCGAGGCATACTGTGTTAGATATTGCAGATGAAAATAATAATAAAAATACATTCCAAGGGAAACAGATGTGAAAACAAATAAGTGAAATGATATGCCTTAGTTATTCAGGTAGAGGAAGACACAAGGGAGTGTAGGGAAGAAAGAGTGCTCAGGAAAGGCTTCACAGAAGAGGTGACTCTTAAGCTGAATTTGAGAAGTTGAAATACATCATGGATAAGAGAAGAGTGGTCATTCCAGAGAGATAAAACTGCTGTGTGCATACTCATACAGAAGCATAAATAACTCACAGCTATTTAGGGTACAACTAATGGTAGTTCAGTAGGCCTAGAGCACAGGTTCTGTGGGGATGATGTTGAAAGAAAGAAAAAAAGAAAAAGCTCAAGGAGTAAGCAAGTTCAGGGATAAAAATCCCAATCATTCAAACATTTATTAATTAACATTTATTAAACTACTATGTACCAAGTACTGAAAACAGGCAAGGTATACATTTAGAATCAACTAGATCAAATAAAGGTAGGAAAGATATAGCATAGCAAAAGCACTTGTAAAATACACTTAAAGATTGGTTAATACTAAACTCCAATGAATAGTCAAAAGCACAAAATGGCTGCCAAAATCACCAATATGCACTAATAGATGCATAGTGAACACAGTTATATATATGTATATATATGTGTGTGTGTATAGTTAATACAATAACAGAGAGTGTCCAAAGCAAAGAAGCTGACAGATGATTCCAAATCACTATTTACTCAACAGACCTAGAATATAATGGTCCATTCTAGGAACTCCACCAAGATAGACACAAATAAAATTTAAAAAGGTTGGGAACAAAGTGAAGGGGATAGTAAAAGAAATGAAAAACATATTTTAAAAAGTAACAGCTGATGAAACTAGAGAGATTTAACCAAGACAAAAGATCCAAGGATCTTTAAATTTCTCTTAACTCCAAGATTCTACAACTTGACAATGGAGGATAAATTTGAAAAGCTTACTGGGGCCGGCCCAGTGGCATGGCAGTTAAGTTCACGCGCACTCTGCTTCAGTGGCCTGGGGTTCGCAGGTTCAGATCACCAGTGCGGACCTATGCGCCACTCATCAAGCCACGCTGTGGCGGCGTCCCACATATAAAACATAGAGGAAGACTGGCACAGATGTTAGCTTAGCAACAGTCTTCCTCAAGCAAAACGAGGAAGACTGGCAATAGATTAGCTCAGGGCCAATCCTCCTCACCAAAAAGAAATTTTAAAGCTTATTTTTGGTCTTTCAAAAGTTTTATTCAAGTCATCATTGTCACAAATAAAATGTCCTGTGTGCCTATTATGAGTAAGGTACAGTGCTAGACAGAACGAAGAGGAAGATGGATAGCATGTGGAATCCTTTTGAAGGATTCAAAGTTACTAAAATCCAAATATTTGCTTTTGTTTTTTTTTTTTTTGTGAGGAAGGTCGGCCCTGAACTAACATCTGCCAATCCTCCTCTTTTTTTTGCTGAGGAAGACTGGCCTTGGGCTAACATCCATGCCCATCTTCCTCCACTTTATATGGGACACCGCCACAGCATGGCTTGAGAAGCGGTGTGTCGGTGTGCGCCCAGGATCCGAACTCGCGAACCCCAGGCCACCACAGCGGAGCGCGCGCACTTAACTGCCTGTGCCATCGGGCCGGCCCCCCAAATATTTGCTTTTAAAGACCTCTGGTCTACCAGAGTACAGAAGATAGATCTATAAACAGACATATAGCAAGGTTAAAAAGTAATAAATGCCTAAAGATCAATAAAGATAATTACAACTCCGTTTAAGAGAAAACTATACAGTTCAGTCTCCCCAGTTTTACCACTAATCTGTATGTAAAGTGAAAAAAGAGAAAAAAAGAATGGGGTAAGCAAATGAAAATTCTGAACCTATATAACTTTACTATTCGGGAGATCCTGATTTAAATTTGTTAAGAGTGCTAGCTCTGACATCAGATTGCCTAAGGTTAGATTCTAGCTACACCACTTACCAGCTGTATAACATTAGGCAACCCAATTGTATCTCTGAGCTTCAGTCTTCTCTCCATATAGATAGATGAATAAGAAACTACCAGTTTTAAACTCCCTCTGTGAAATTAATTCCTTAAAAGAGAATTATACAAAAATGTACAAAATTAGAAATGACCTAGAATAATTGACTATGATGAAACCAAAAGGAAATCAAAGGAATAAATATGTGGCAGACTTATTAAGATTCTTTTAAACTTCAGAAACTCCTGAGAAGTAGATATTATCCCTATTCTACAAGAAAATGGACACCAGGGTTCAAAGAACTGGTAGACTCGTGAGTCAGTCTGACTCCAATGTTCCTTCCTTGTTAATCCTAAACAATACTATCTCCCAAAATCTGTAGCTACATTTCTAACACCTATGTAGGACACACACTGGTGCACACACATGGATGGGCACAGAAACAAGAGGGACAGGCAAGGGAGATGTTTTAATATTTATGAACAGGGGAGTCACTCATCTGATAAAGCCTAACAGATAGAGGCACCTCATGCCAGACTTTAACCCTTTGGTTCCTGGATCATAGGAAGCTGGGGTAGAAAAGGAGGAGCCCTCTCGGGGGAGATCCAAGGGCATCCAGAGCAAGGAGAAGCGGGAACAGGGGCTTGGGGCAGTATTTCAAACTTTTAACAATCAGTATGGCCTCAGTGCATACTAGCTGGGTGTGAGCACACAAGCATGCATTTCTAAAATGGTTAAGGTCAGAATCACAGGACTCTGGCTTCCACATTTCAACCAAGGCACATTAACAACGACTCATTACCAAGTGAATCCCAGCACTGCCACCAGCAACATCATCTAGGAGAGAAAAGCAAAGACCCAACAAAAGCCTCACCAGAGGTTTCTCCTGGCCAAAGGTGACTCTGCTATCAACAGAACTCACAGCCTTTGATGTAGCCAGTCTCGCTCAAATGCATCAGTCTCCTTTTTGCCCTTTCTCAGAAACAAGAAGAGGGTAGCAGAAAAGGAAAGCAAAGAAGAAAGGCAGAGGGAAAAGCAGCACACACAAAAAGAGCCAGTGTTCACTGCAGACCTCCAAAAGAAACCAGCCCTGGCATGTTTCAGAAAACCACCATATTCTGCCATTTTGTGCAATTTAGTCTTGGCTGCAACTTAATCTAAGTGATCTCATAATTGTGGATCTGCAAGACCCAGAAAGAAACACTATAGGGACTGAAGTCAGTCAGGCTTGTTAAGACCAGACATTTGGAGAAAAGTAGGAAAATGAAGCCTCAATTCTTCCTGGGCTCTATGCTCATCATCGTTTTCCCCTTTCTTCTTAAACATGTCAAACAGTAATGATTTCTACTTAATTCTTTCATTAAATTTAGAGACTCTTTATCCCTATTCCTTCAAATAATTTTTCCTGTCTCATTCTCCCTCTCTTCTCTTTCTGGAACTTCAATTACATGCATTTTACAGACTTTTTTCTAAATTGTCCTACAGGTCTCCCAGCTACTGTTCATTTTTTTCTCTCTGTTCTTCAGATTATATAATTCTTATTGATCTAAAAGTTCAGTGATTCTCTTCTCTGTAATCTCTGTTAAGTTTATCCTGTAAAGTCTTTATTTCAGATAGTTTTTCTTCTTTTATAGTTTCTATCCCTGTGCTGAGATTTCGTAGCTTTTCATTACCAGTAGATCTTCCTGTATATAACCGAGTACAGTAATAATAGCTGCTTTAAAATCCTTATCACTAAATCCAAATTTGGGTCATCATGGGGTCAATCTCAATTGATTAGATTTCTCTTGAGAATGGGTCACATTTTCCTGTTTCTTCATATTTTGAATAATCCCAGATTATATCCTGGATATTGTGGCAATTCTTGATCATTTTATACCTCCAAAGAATCTTGATTTTTTTTTTAAAAGCAGGCAGTTAATTGAACTCAGATGGCAAACTTTTGTCTCTTGGATGGCAGCTCCAATCGCCATTCAGTTTAAGCCTTAGCTTGGCTGCCCCTATCACACACGGATTAGGATCAGCCAGAGATTTGGACAGAATTCGGGGCACACCCTCTCTGGGCTCTCTTCTCTCCTGGATTCGCCCTTCATGTTCCAGTGGCTGTGACTGCTCTGAACTGTGTCTTCTGGTGATACAGGCCATAAACACTGTGGGCTTTCTAAAGACTTAAAAACAAGAAATTCATCCGGTGACTGCCTGTTCCCTTCTTCCACATATCAACTGCCCTCTAGATTCCACTTTGTAGGTTACCCTCTGGTGCCTTCATGTCACTGTTTTTGTATTTTATACAGAATTTAGAGTTGGTAAATTGTGACAGGATAGGAGAATCTGGAATTCACGCCAGATTTACACTGGGATGCCATTTAACAAAAAGAGGCAGAAAGTCAATAATTTTTCTTTAATTAATATTACCAAAGTAAAATTTTTGTTCAGATTTATGAGAAAGGGAAAGTACACACCTGTAAAGCAGCACCGAGCAAATATATTAAGACCCAACATCTGAGATTTATTACACAAACTTCTCTCCAAAGGGACTCAGATAGACTGTCACTCTACTTTTAATTGTCATGTGCAAATGATATAATTAAGATTATACCTGAAGAGGAAACAGGAAAAGAACCACCATAGTTAAAGAAAACAGGAGCAGTAAGAAAAGAAAGTTAACAGGAAGAAGGAGATAGAAAAACTATTTAAAATGTGAAAACAGCAACTCAAAAAGTAGTCTGGGGGATTTAGCATGTGGCAAAGTTCCTCAAAAATATTTATAAGGATATACAAACATCATCATATTAGTTAATTCATGCGCTCAAACTTTGGTGTATTAACAATGTGTTAGCACTGTGTGTGCTAGGTGCTGAGGACAGTGGTGAAAATATATATACTCCTACCCCCACAGAGCTTAAAATCTAGTGAAAAAGACAAGAAAATAGACATATAATACAATAGATAAGATATGATGGAAGTATATTAGTTTTCTATTGCTTTCATAACAAACTACCACAAACTTAGTAGCTTAAAACAATTAAAAAAATTTATTTTACAGTTCTATAGGTTAGAAACCTTACATGAATCTCACTAGGCTAAAAACCAAGGTGTCGGTAGGGTGGCGTTCCTTTCTGGAGGCTCTCAGGGAAAATGTGTTTTCCTATCTTGTTTTGCAGCTTCTAGAGGGCACCTGCATTTCTTGGCTGTGGTCTGTTCCTCCACCTTCAAAGCCAGCAAAGTTGAATTTCTCTGACCCTTTTTCAATCACCGTCTCTCTCTCTGACCACAGCAAGGAAAGATTCTCTGCTTTTAAGAACCCCATGAATAGACTGGCCCATCTGGATAACTCAAAATCATCTCCCTACCTCAAGGTCCATAATCTTAATCACACCTGCAATGTCCCTTTTGCCATGTAAGGCAACATATTCATAGATTTTAGAGATAAAGACGTGGACATCTTTGGGTGGCCATTATTCTGTCTACTACAGGAAGTATCATAAAAGGTTCAATAAAAATGAAGCAAGTGAGATATTTATGGCCAGCAGTGACACAAGTAAACTTCAGCTGTATCTTGTAAGAACTCATTACAATGATAAATAAAATGCAGGGTAAGCTACGTGAAGGGCTGTGTACTTTCCAAGCAGAACAAACAGCATGTGCAAATACATATACACATAAAATTTCATAGAATATTCAGACAACTGACAGAGGTTTGGTGGCAAAAGTTTGGTGAGAGAGTGTGTGTGTGTGTGTGTGTGTGTGTGTCTGTGTGAGTGTGTATGCAACAGAACTGGGAGATAAGACCAGAAAGATAAAAAGAAACAATTACAGACTGTTAAAGAATTTAGACTTTACTCTAGAGGCAATGAGAAATGATCGAAAGTCTCTAAGCATTAAAATAGCATTATGTATGCCCAAGAAGATAATTTCTGGCCATGATGTGAAAATAAGACTTGACGAGGTAAGTCTATAAATAGAAGTTGGGAACCTACTGCAATTGTCGTGGTAAAAGACAGTGAGCCTAAATATGGACAATGGTAACAAGGATGGAGAGGAGAGAACCGACCTGTGAAAGGCAGCATAGCTAGAAAACTTAGTGACCTGAGACAGTTGAGAGGGAAGACTAAGCAGGAGTCTAGAAAGATTTTTACCTTGACTAGAAAGATGATGGTACTACTAATAAAAAATAGATGAGCAGGTGGTAACTTTAGGAAAATATAATGAGTTAAATTCTAGATATGCTGGTTTTGAGGCATCCTTGATATACCCAAGAGTAATAGCTCTTGACAATGAGCAACAGAGAGATGGATATACGAATCTGAAGTTCATAAGAAAGTCTTGGTGAGAACTATAAATTTGGGAATCATTAGCATATAGCTAATAGTTTATGTCACAGTAGATAAAATCACCTAGACAAGTATATGCAGAAAAGTAAGACCCAACCCAACACTCTAAGGAAAACAAATATTTAGAAAGAAGCCAGAGAGGTCAGGAAACAAGAGATACCAGTGAAACAGAAGCCATTAAAGAGGAGACTATTCCAGCAACATAGCAAGATTGATGCTTATATTATAATGGTGGCCCTGAGTCACTATGGAAAATTTAACTATTAAGTAATCTATTACAGTACGTAATGCTTTTCAGAAAAAGTTGTCCAAAATGCTTAAAATAAAATAGTTTTGAGGGAAAAAACTGTCAGTTCTAGAAACTACCAACTATTCAAAATGATTTCCCCAAGTTTCAAGGCAGCAGAAATCTGGTTTCTGCTGTACATACTATGTACCTTAAAAATCAAACAAATATTTTTTAAAACACTTGAATCTACAAGGATTTTATTCATGACATAAAAATCTGGAAATAATTGGGCTCGGCCTGGTGGCGTAGTGGTTAAGTGCACGTGCTCCACTGCAGCGGTCCAGGGTTCACAGGTTCAGATCCCGGGCGCACACCAATGCACCGCTTGTCAAGCCATGCTGTGGTGGCATCCCATATAAAGAAGAGGAAGATGGGCATGGATGTTAGCCCAGGGCCACTCTTCCTCAGGAAAAAAAGAGGAGGATTGGCAACAAATGTTAGCTCAGGACTAATCTTCCTCACATAAAAAAAAAAAATCTGGAAATAATCTATATAACATTAGGAGAATGATTAAGATTATTTAAAACTCTAAGTAAGAGGAACTTAATAGCATGTGCAAATGCTTATAAAGTAAAGTGATAAAATCAGAATATAGACACATAACACTGGCACACATAGTGTGGGAGGGAGGGAATGAGGGAACAGACTCAAATGGTCAATGATAATTCCTGGAAGGTGCAATTATGGGTAATTTTTGTTTTCTATGTCATATTCTAAATTTCCATAATAAGCATATATTACTAAAAATCAGGATAAAGGGGATATTGATTTTTAAGGAATACTTAAAAGTTAGTATTTTCTTCAGAACTGCTTAAGGCAGATGCCTCACCCCTCGAAGAGATCTACTTCTATTTGGCAAACATTCAAATCTCTTTTTATGATTCTTTGGCTTAGAAAGGTTAAATAAGGCATTCATCACAATTAAGCAATGTGGCCACAACTCAAAGTCATCCTCCACCAAGGGCTGGAGTTGTGTATGTGAAGACAAACACAGTAAATAGAAGAGCCTAAAATAAAGGCAAATCATTTTGTTGGTTACCACGCAACAGATGTTTGCAATGGACAAGGCCTGCGGAGACAGGTGTGTCCAAGTAGAGTGAAATACAGATCACTGCAAGGGGTCAAGGGCTACAACTAGACACCATGGCACTGAGACAGATAATCTCCACCTACTTCTACTATGACTCCAACGTGCACACTGATGAACAGACTTAGCTCACTGCTTCCCAGAAAAAAGGTAGGTCCTCTCTTCTAAAAAAACTCTCAATGGCTCCCTTCACCCTTATTTTAAAAAAAAAAGTCTTTAAAGTTCAAGAATGTGTTTTCTTCAATCTCATAGCCTCCAAAGCACCTGGCAGAGTACCACACCACAGTAGGCCCTCAACAGCAGTGAGAAAAATCACTCACTTTGGAGGTCAAATAGACACAGATTAGAATTCTTGGCATGCCTCTTAATATTTTAGATAAGTTACTTTTAAAGGCTGATAAAAATGCAGATACAGAATAGATTATTTCTATGAAGCCTGGAGCAATTCATTTAACCTCTCTAAGCTTCAGGTTCCTGGTCCATAAAAAGGGGATCATACCTTTCTTACAACACTGTGGGAGGATTAAGCAAGAAAATCTAAGTAAAATGCCTAGCTACAGTCAGTGCCTGGCACGCAGGAGATAATAAATTGTAGTTGTTATTGTTATAAGTATTAAACGGACTGAGGAATATCTCCCCAGACCCATAACCTCATGGAACTTTCAGGGAAGGTTCATGAGCTCAACAAAAGCTCATAGACAATAATTATACATGAGCTGACTAGACTCTCTGGGGGGAGAGAGCTGCCAACTTGAGCTATAAAATAGAAAGTGAGGGTGGTGAGTCTCCTATAGACTCTGAGGCATTGCAGTCCTCATTATTTGGACTCTGATTAAGAAGGAGAGGTCAGGATTAGTTTTCATCTCTAACACCTTATTAATAGTCCTCTCCAACCCAAAGCAGAAAGGCCTGTTGAACCAAAATGTTCAGTGTATATATCCGAGTGGCTGAACAATTAAACATTTCTGATTTTGCTTACAACAAGAAGGATGAACTTACAATAGTTTAGAGTAGAAAGGCAGAAAGGGGATGATTCTTTACCTCAAAAGTGAACTGAAGCTTGGAAAAATGCCATGGACTACAAAAAGGGCTTTTCTGTTTTTCTATGTTCGAGGCAAGAGAAATAAGGCAGATCTAAGACCTACTGCTCAGGGTGGTGGTGTACAAAAGGAAGTACATAAAAGAATTCCTTACCTATTTTATTTCCTCCTTTTCTCTCAATGAGAATGAACTTCAGACTTCAAGTTATAAATAACAGCAAAGAAAAAATTAACCACCCAAGACATGGAGACACTATCAGAGTGTCTGACTAACAGGAGTTTGTCCCAGGCCAGAGAGAGGTACTTCCTGAATCCTGAAAGATTATTTAAGAATAAAAGAAAGGGGGGCTGGCACCATGGCTTAGTGGTTAAGTGCGCGCGCTCCACTACTGGTGGTCCAGGTTCAGATCCCGGGTGCGCACCGATGCACCACTTCTCTGGCCATGCTGAGGCCTTGTCCCACATACAGCAACTAGAAGGATGTGCAACTATGACATACACCTATCTACTGGGGCTTTGGGGAAAATAAAGGATGAGGATTGGCAACAGATGTTAGCTCAGAGCCGGTCTTCCTCAGCAAAAAGAGGATTAGCATGGATGTTAGCTCAGGGCTGATCTTCCTCAAAAAACAAAAAAAGAATAAAAGAAAGGGACAATAGCAGTTTGCTAAGAAAGCAGATTCCATAAACTGTAATCTATTGAGTTTTATCTCAATATCAGGTTTTAATTTTAATTGTTAAAGAGGGATGGTTTCTGAGCCTTTTAAAGGGAAGTAATAATCTAAAAACCCAGCACAGAGCCATGAATAAAACACACCAGAGTGGTTTTTTTTAGTAACTTTTTTCATCCAAGGGATTGATAGTGTGTCTAAATTTCAACAAAACACCTGCCCAAATCTCTCATGATACCACTGTGAACAAAGGGAAGAAATCCGGGGTAAGAGGACATGGTGGCCTCACGTGTCAGCATAGTATGACTAAAATTCTCCCTCCCCGGACACATGCTTTTAAAGACACAGAATGTGCTTCTAGGTTAAAGCGTGTTGTTGTTCTAGGAATTCCAGGAAACATTATGGGAGAGGGAGAATATGCCCCACAGCCCACTGTTGCCATCCTCAACCCTATAATGGTTTCAACAACAAAGCAAAACAAATAACTGTTGAATACGACAAGAAACAAAGTTTCTATTATAGGCAACTATAACTCTTCCCCATCCCACCTCTGTCCAATTCTGACTCTTTTACTAAGGACTTGAACTATCTAACGATAAAATAATCAAACATACAGACTATCTGAGATTCATTAAGAATACTAATACACTGCAAGTCAGAATGAAGATCCAAAACCCTGAATGGCTAAAAAGATGTACCAAGGATATATATGAGAAGCCAAATGTACTCAGATGAAATTTAATATGGATATAAATGAATCCTGCACTTTTACATCAAAACACCCAGGACTTATGTCAAAACACCCAAATGAACAGAGAGAGGTAGAAGAAATCTATCTTATTAGCATATGTAGAAAGAGACCTGTGACTTTTGGTAGCTAACAATCTCTCCGTCAATAAAATGAATTAAGGTTCTCGGGTCAAAGAAGGGGATAATCTGGCTCAATTTCTTGCTGGCTGGCTGTTAAAAGACCAAATGAGAAAAGAGAACTGAGCTTCAGAGAGCTTGAATAAGGCAACTTACGTAAGATAAAATAGTTATTAAATGCTAGGTCAAGATGATGGCTCAAGGGTGCAGGGTTTCTTTTGGGGATGATGGAAATGTTCTAAAATCACTGTGGTGACTGTTACACAACTCTGTGAATATACCAAAAGCCACTGAATCGTACACTTTAAATGGGTGAATTAAGTGGTTGTATATGAATTAATCTCAATAAAGATGTTTAAAAGAGTTAGAGGGCCGGCCCCGTGGCTTAGCGGTTAAGTGCGTGCGCTCTGCTGCTGGCGGCCCGGGTTCGGATCCCTGGCGCGCACCAATGCACCACTTCTCCGGCCATGCTGAGGCCGCATCCCACATACAGCAACTAGAGGGATGTGCAGCTATGACATGCAACTATCTACTGCGGCTTTGGGGTAAAAATCAATAAATAAATAAAAATTATAAAAGAGTTAGAGATAAGAATCAAACCCAGGTCCATACCATTTCCATTTTATTAAAGAGCACTTATTTTTCTTTAAAAAATCTATTATTTTAAAAAGCAAATCAGAAGTTCTGTCATTTTCTGACTACAGATTCCCTTTTCTGGCTTAAACCATTCCCCATTCCTTCCTTAAAGTTCACAAAGCAGGATAAAGAACATTAAGTCCTGTCAAGTAGCACACCAAAACCCAATGAAGTCACGGAAACTACGGCTCAAGTCTTCCCACACATTGTTTGATTTGGCATTGACTTTGCTCCAAAACAAAAAGGGAATCTCATTTACCTGACTTGCATTTCCAAGGGTATGACCAACCTCCAGAGTCTACAATAACATTATCCAACACACAGATTCAACGTAAGACCCACGGCCTGACGTCATCAGTCTACACTATCCCTCAACTCCATTTCTCTGTCTTCGTTACAGAATTATGATTATTTCTATCCAGGTCACACAATTTTGTACTTTATACATATTAGAAAGCTACTTCTGTGACCTCTAATTACCTAAAACTCACATACTCATTTAACGTATAATTATAGAGTTGCTACCACATGATAGGAGACATAGCAGGTATTGTGGAGACAATGCTGAGTCCTCGGTCAGTTTACGCATGCTCTCAGAGGGCTTACAGTCCAGTGAGGGATAAAATCAAATAATCACATAAATAATTAGAAAAGTACAACAATATTACAAAGATGAGATACGTGGTATTATGAGAACAAATAACAGGGAGATTTTACCTGTTTGGGAAAGTCAAGGAAAAGCTTCCCTGAGGAAGTGAATGTTTGGGCTGAGAGCCCAACAATCCCCCCACCACTGCCAAGGCAGGTTTTTTCAAAGTAAAATATTACTTTTACTTATTTGGCCCCTTCTGAAAATTCTTCATGATTACAAGTAACAGTCAAAGAGAAGAATCTTTCAGGTACAAAGACTCTAACAAGAGAGAGTAGGTGAATATGAAGGATTAAAAGAAAGCAAATGTGTCTAAAACAAAGAGAACAGGAGGGAATATTTAAGAAATAAGGCTGGAAACGAGGGTAGGGACCAGACCATTTAGGGCTGCTAGAACCCATCAACTATTTTGGTCTTTATTTTTAAAGTAAGGGTCATGATTATATTTTTATTTTAAAAGGATCACTTGTTTGCATAATGGACAATAGAGTGAAAGAAGGCAGGAAGTGGATCCTGGGATTCCAGCTAGAAGGCTGTGGCAATAATTCAGGTAAGAGGGAACAGCTAGGGTGAGAGTGATGAAGATGGAAGGAAGAAGGGAGACAACAGATATTTAGAATATTAAACTCAACAAGATTTGCTGACAAATGTAACAAATACAGGGAATAAGAAAAAAGGAGTATCAAGGATGATTTCTAGATTTCTGCCTTGCATGACGCAGACCAACAGTGGTACCATTTGTTGAGAGTGGAAAAGAGAGAATCATGCATTCATGTGTGCCTGTCTTTTTCCCCAGCAAGACTTTCAGTTCTATGACAGGCACACAGCGGATCCCCAAATACTAATTAACTGACTAGTGGTACACACTGGCAAGAGCCATATCTAAATAATTCCCCCCTTTGAGTAAATTTTCTGAAAAATTCTAGTTGAGCGATAGTTTTCATGAAAACTTAGCTAAAGCTGACTATCACCCATTCCAGTTTAAAATGCACACCTCACAAAACACATGCCAAAATACTAAGTATACTCTCCCAAAACACCAGAGAGCTTGTAAAGTGCTATACGATGGATTTCTGCTTCCAGCACCTTACTTAGCTCTTTCCCCAAACCATTTTCTTTCTTGCACGAAATCAAGGTATTATGACATCCCCAATAAAAATGTTAAAACACTAATTATTTTACTTTAATGTTTAAATGTCCTTCCTTGTTTTTACACTTATTGTTAGGATACACTTACCTCTTGAGACCTCTTTCTAGGAATGACAATATCAGAGCTAAAAGGAAATGTTGATAATTAGGTCCAGTCCCTTTCATCTTATAGAAAAGGAAAAGGAGGCCCTAAGAAGTAACTTGTTCAGTGGTAGAAGTGAACGGGACTCAAACCCAGACAATTCCCCCACCACTGCCAAGGCACGTTTTTCCAAAGTAAAATATTACTTTTACTTATTTGACCCCTGCTGAAAATTTTTCATGATTATAGCAGCTGGCTGGAGGATTGGAAATAACAAGTTCAATGAACTGCAGCTCATCTTCAAGCCCCAATACAGCCCATGTAGGACACTGACAGCATCACTCACTTACATGAGTAGCATGAGGAAGAATGAGAAGATAGCAAAAGGCTCACAATCTATTATTGCTATGGATACACTTCCTATCTCACCTACAGCAAAAGGGTGCACAAAGCTGTTCCAATTTCCCCTAAAACCAGAGCAAGGAAAAAGGAGAGAAGAAACTCAAATTACTTTCTGCTCATTAGTTTTAAAGTTACAAGCAGCAAAGGGATTTTGTGAGAGTAAGCTTTAACTATGAGTTATCAGATTCTGAATGTACCAAATTACTATGTGGAACCATTTAGAACAGAGATCAGAGCATACAAAAATAATAGTAATAACTGTAGCTTGAGCTTATGACATATCAAGCTCTCTTATAAGGGTTTTATACTAAGAAATCATTTAATCCTCACAATAACCATAAAGGTTATTTCCCCTTTACCAAAGAGGCAATGGAGCACAGAGTGGTTGAACACACAGTCCACAGTAACACAACTAGAAAGTAGACAGCTAGTAAAGAGCAGAGAAAGGTTTAGACCCTAGCATTCTAGCTCTAGAATTATGCTCTTAATCACCACGCAGTACTGCCTCTCTGAGTACATACTGTGAAACCCAAATATTTATGCTGTCACTTTTTTATACAATGTTTAATGATATGATGGATTTTAAACTAAATTCTCTTCCTCAGAGCCCAGCACTTTAGGAAGGGCTGGGCAAAGTGGGGAGGAAGAAAACGCATGTTAACCGGGTCAGACAACCTGGGCAACTTACTCCAGATAGCCCTCACATCCAACAGACATCTTTTCCACCCCATTCCCTCAGTTTTAGCTATCACTTCTTTGCAGATTGCTCTTGATACTGACTCTCTAGCTCTAACTTCTTTCCTAAGCTCCATATCCTAATTGCCAACTGCTTACTAGACATTCTATTCCCCATGGATGTTCCGCACCAAACCCATCTTCTATACCATCGTTCTCTGCCCTTCATCTTCATTACTGGTGTCATGTAACTATTTTCTTCTCCTTTACCTCCTACGTTGTAGCTCAACAAACTCTATTCTTTTTACCTCTACAATGTCTCTTTATGCATCCCTACTGCCCAAGTCCTCATCCTCTCCCTTGAACTAGAGCTTCCCTACTGTTCTCCCTGCCGCTAAGCATAACCTGTCCTCCACATTATCACAAGGTTCAACTCCCCTGCAATCTGGATATAATTTGTGTGTCAATTCTCTGATCAGATCCTTCCAAAGATCTCTTCCTTTCTTCACAATAAGGCCAAACTCCCTAGCCCCAAATTTTATCTATAACTTTATTTCCTGCTGCCATCACAACTCTAGCAATACCAGGCTGCTCACCAATCGTGGTACTTCTACAACTAAGTCAAAATAAACAGAAAGAAAAACTTCAGGCACAGTGCCATTACAAATATGAATAATTTTTGTCTCTCTCTGTTCCTGCCTTAATTTAATTAATTGATTGAATTTAATTAATTTAATTCACGCTTTTTTCAGAGTTGATGATATCTTTCTCCCTAAGTCAGTCTATAAGTAAGTACTATAATAAAGACAAATCACAGTACTATGGGAGCCCAGAGGAAGATGTAATTACATGAATTCTCATCAGACCACACTGCTATATAAACTATTTCCATAATATGACAATCAGATAAGAAAATAGAATTAAAGGACATTTCAGGACACAGAACACTCTCGATAACAAACTTCTCGCATCAATGACCACTAAAAATCCTAAGATGTATCAGTTTACTTTTCTGTCTCCAAAATTAGAACATATCGACCAGTTTCTCCAGGCTAAACCCCAGGGATGCCATCACAGCCTGTAACTCTCACTGTGAGCTCTAGAAATGGAGGTTTAGAAACAAAGCACCTTTCAGTGGGAAACTGCCAAGTCATTCACCATTTTCTTTGGTATTTTAGGGGCCTCAAAAACAAGGCCCACAAACTTTGCTAACTAAATATTTATTATAATGATCCAGTATCTTTAAAAAATGTAGGTAACTCCAAGGAGGTTCATTCCAAAGAACTGTTTTGATCAGATAACTTTCTAGTACTTATCAGAGATCAGACGATAAGGGCTTTTTGATTAAGTAAGCACATGGAGGGTGAGAGAAAAGAAGGGGAGAGTCATTTCGTCTTACACACTTTAAGAGAAGACACTAAATGGAAAAACAATACATGTGACCCTGTACAAATTCTCTCTACCTTAATTTCCTCACCTGTAAAACAGTTTTCAAAACAGCTATGATGATTGTATCATATGAAGAGTTAACATCTTCAGCGGTAACAGAATACTCCAGGGCAAAGGGGCTGGGAGAGAAGGCCTCCAGGAAGTAAGAGGTCCAAAATGGACAGCAGAAGGCCACTGAGAAGCAAATTCACTCACCAGGAAGTGTTGCTAGAATCTCAGTGTTAACCTCACTGAATTTAACTAAATTGTAAGCCCTTTCCCACAAAGCCTATGTGGCCATGTCTTCTGAAAAACATTAAAATCGATTCTGAACTCCCTCCTAGCCATTCTAAAGGAACTATGCTTTGTAGGTTCTTCACTCAATCACTAACAGCTTTTCTTTCCAATTTTTCTGAACATGTGAAAAGCAAAAATAACAGTCAATGTAAATATTTTACTCTAAACAACCTCTTACTCCCATGTAGATTTCTTCTGCAACCAAGTCAAAGATTGGCTGGCACTAGAATAAGAGAGATGAAAACAATTCACTTTTTATTTCCTTTAGGATTTCTTTTCTACACTTCCTAAATCTCCTCTTATCATTCTTCATCCTGATCCACTGGTCCAAATATATTACGATGATCATTGGACGCTGCCACCTTTGGCTGTTTTTTGTTTTATTTCTTTGTTTGTTATAATGAGCCTGATGTGGCAGTAAGATGCTCCAATCCAGCCTGAGTGCTAACGTTAAGCCCGAACATAACATTTGTCAGGAATAAATACAATTCACATAACAAGTAGTTGGCTCAAGTGGAAAGCCCTAAATCACTAAACAAAATAGTTTAGCAATTAACAGAGTGGGTTAATATAAAGAACTCTGCTTTTAACTGTCCAGAGTCCAAACATCCCACGCCCCTTTGCACTCATGACACCCTCAAGCCTTAACCTGAATCATTAAAAAAAAAATTTCTGCTGGTAAATGTCAATGAGGGGAAAAGAATCTGGATTCCTGTACAAACATATCAACCACCTTTCTGTTTGCAGACAGGATACTATGGCAACAACATAAGCAATAGATTAGAATAAGTTACGCTATTTGATAAAGTGAGGGCGTCACTGGGAAGTTCTGGCTGTCAAGAAGGCCTTGATAGTCATAAACATCTCCTAAACGAAGAAGGAAGAAAAATGAGGCTCCAGGATTACAAATATCCTACACACACACACTTTGTTGACATAAAAAGAGTACACTACAACTGATGCTTCTTACTCATTAACTCAAATGCAAATAGTTTGATGATCTGAGATTTAAGGGTACTTGGGAGAAGATAGAGGTCCCTATAGTAGATACGCCTGACCAGATCATCAGAAACTTACTTCATGGTTCCACCAACACAAAAAAGCTAGGAATGCTGATATACCATAAAAAGCTCTTTGTTGAGTGGCTAGTCCATTTTACAGATGAAGAAACAGAGTGGCTTGCCTGGAAATCCACAGCCGGTTATTAGTTAATGTTCAGTAAATTAAAATTGCTGATGAAATCAAGACAATTCAAGGAATTTTCCTTGTTAAAAATCTCAGCTCTCTTCTTTATCTTTCTATTCAGCTAACAAATACCAAAGTTAAAACTAAGGCTCTCAGAGCGGAAAGCACAGCACAGAAAGGAGAAGAGAACCAATCCTTAATTTGAGCAGGACATAAGAGGATTTTGGAATTAATCAAGAATAAAAGGGAGACCACATGAGCCAGAAAAGAAAGAAAAGGAGAACTATTTCTTCCTTTCTTCTTTTAAAGCCTCCCAAACCAGGAAAAAAACACAGAGGTTAACTCTTTTAATTCAAAGATGCTTACGTTTTCCCCTTGATTTTCAGATCTATCACATACTAGCTGAGTGACACTGGGCAAATTATTTACCCAAGCCTGCAAAAGAGAAGGGGGAGGTAGGAAGGATGGAGACAGGGAATAAATGTTTAATACTATTTTAATATAATTTTAATACTTCATGGAGCTTTGTGAGGTACAAGGTGGGGCTCACAATAGATGTTCATCAAATATTAGCTCCTAACCTTTCCCCTTCCCATGAGAAATGCAAGAACACACTGAATCCATCAGTAGATCCAAATATTGTTCCAAGAAACTATGCTGTCCAGAGTCCATATACCAATCACACAAAATTAAAAGTACTGCTGCACCAAAATCAGGATAGTAGTCTTGGGGGAAGAAAGGTTTTTCTTCATACTTTGGTAATTTCCAAAAGTTTCTGTAATAAATATGTTTTACTTTTATAGTTAGAAATCACTGGAAAAAATAAAAAGGAAAATGTTTGAAGAAGGGTTTCATCACTCTCATATTAGAACTATTTTTAACAAATGTTCAAGTTAGCTTATGCTATCCTAGGCTTATCTAACCCAAACTGTGTGTTAAAATAAGATTTCATAATCACCCTCAGAGGGAGAGGAAAACAGAGCATCTTCTTAACTAAAGCCAAGCTAACTAAAACTCAGTATACTCATTGTTTACAAAGACTCTGTGGATGACTTCTTAATAGAGAGAATCAGAATCAAGCAAAGCAAACTACGGTACAAGACGTCCCTACAGTAAGGCCAAGACTCAAGACAATCCCCTTCCGTCCTTCTTCCCCCAACGAAGTCAGAAAATGGAGGCTTCTGCTCATTAGCACATCCAAGACTGAGAGGTAGTATATAAGCTTGAAGGAAAAGAACTTCTAAGAGTCCTTCCAACAAATGGCACCAGAACAAGTGGATATCCATATGCAAAAAAATGAACTAAATTCTTAGCTCACACCACACACAAAAACTTACCCCCAAATGGATCACAAACATAAGATCTTAAACTATAAAACTTGTAGAAGAAAATGTAGGAGACAGTCTTTGTAATCTTTACTAAGGCAAAGATTTCCTAGATATGACATCAAAAGTATGATCCATAAAAGAAAATATGATAAACTAGGCCATCAAATTAAAAACTTTTCCTCTTCAAAAGACACCATGAAGAAAATGAAAAAAACAAGCCACAGACTAGGAGAAAATATCTCCAAGTCAAATATCTGATATAGGATTTGTATACAGAATATATAAAGAACTTTTACAACTCAATAACAACAACGAAAACAATTTTTAATGGGCAAAAGGTTTGAATAGGCACTTCACCAAAAAAAATAAGCAAATGGCAAATAAGCACAGGAAAAAATGTTCAACATCAATAGTTATTACCAACACACACTCACCAGAAGGCTATAAAGAAAAAAACTAATAATACCAAGTGTTGGCAAAAATGCGGAAAAAAAATTAGAACCCTCATATATCGTTGTTGGGAACATACAATAATACAGCCACTTTACAAAATGGTCTAACCCAGTAATCCACTCCCAAATATCTACATATATGAAAACATAACCACACAAAGACCTGAACAGAAATGTTCAAACCTTCGAATGGCACCAGATTACGAAGCTTAGAGTTCTTAAGTATGTTTTTTGTAGTTTGTCTTGCTATCAAACTGTTGGCTCTTATAATTGCTATATCTTTCAGAGGAGTTTTCCTAGGAAAAGGAAAAGTGTGTGAGAGCTTTGATGCACCACGCTGTTGACATCTTGGTGACTGCTCAGAATCTCCCCTCCCTTTTTGATACCTGACTGACCTCAAGGTACGTGAAAACTGGTTAATTAAATAAAAGATTCACCTATGCAATACCAGATAGAACAATTTCTACTGATGAATACAGAAGAAGAAAGCTATTTTATCTATTCAACAACTGCCTGTTAAAGATTTTGCATTAGTTCTCTCTTAAGCATCAAAGTCAGGTCCCTCCCGGGTGGATCCATGAGTTTACAACATAGTCAGTTACAATAACAGCAGCATTTCAGAACACATGAATAAATTCTAGAAAAAGAGAAATTTAAATTAAGAAAGAGATTCACTTATAAAGCAGAAATAGATCTAATAAATATGGAGCTAAAGTTGTATAAACAAGCCTGTAACCTATAAGTTAGCTGAGAACCTGCTAGTCACAATCAAAAGAAAAGGCAACAGGGAGGAGACGACCGAGGTGTTTGCTTTGATGAAGGGAAGGGCAGAGAAATCTGGACTGGTTCTTCTGGATGCACAAACTGGTTCAGCCAAAGTAATTGCTAAATATATGTAAAGGATGGGCAGAGAACACCATAAACATGGATAGCTTTGTTAGGTGTTCTTTTCCTTCACAGGGAATTTCCAAATGCTTGCTTAACTATTCAGTGACAACCTGGTTCTAATGAAACTACTCCAGATCTGCTCTAACACAAACACTCATATCACATTAGCTAATAATATGAAGGAATGATCAAGAAGTCCCCAGAATTGGATGGAGACCAAAAGAAAGGCCAGGGAGCTTATGAACTGTTTAGGTAGTGATAGCATTTCTAAGAGAAGTATAATCTCATTGGGTTTTTCCATCCATAAATCAAGAATGGGTAGGAAAATGAAAGTGCCCACTGCTGACAAAGATGTGGCAAAACAAATACTCCCATAACTCAGATGATGGGCATGAAATATAAAGTGGTTATGAGCATTCTGGATAAAATCTAACAAATTTAACAACATACATAAAGAAACTTGAAAATGTTCAACCCTTAACTCATTAATTTTACTTTATCATAAGGAAAGAATAATGAAATTGAGGTGAAAATTTGTTTCGGGGGGAAAAAAAGCTTAACGTCTAACAGAGCATTAGTTAAATTTGATAGCTCCAAACAAGAGAATTATACTATCCCTTAAAATAATACTCAAAAAACCATATAACATGGGAACACATCATTAAATGAAAAAAAGCAGAAAACTGTATATATAATCTGATCTTCTCAACTATGTACTTTTTAAACCACACATAAGGGAGAAAAAGGCTAGAGGAAAACCAAAATGTTAACTGTCTCTAGGTAATGGGATGATGGGTAATTATTTCCTCTACTATATATTTGCCAAATTTTATTCATCACTTATCTAATTGAGAGGTGGTAGGGGGAGGAGATAACCCCACCACCACCACCTTATAAAAATATGATGGCAAATCCTTTCAACCATAAGAAACAAAGCTGTTGGAAACCTGCCAGAGCCCCTCTTTAGAGTAACACAATTCTAAATGAAAGAAAGCAGTCCATGGAAACACTGGCAGGATCACTTTTTTCAACTTATATTACCATAATAAAGTCCAGTTTTGCAAAGTGAATGAAAATCTAGTCATATAATGAGGCTTACATCCACCCAGGTCTTTTTCAGACAACTAAGTAAAGTTTTTCCTGGTGTCTACATTGAAGTAAACTCTAATAGACTCCTTCTAAACCTAGAACTCTCGCAGAATAGTAAAGGTCCACAGTAATCTCTATATCACCAGTCAACTGCTACTGAATGATGCCTTCAGAGGGAATTCAGTAGAATTCTCCCACATTTTACAAACTACTCTTACACAAAAAATGTTTCAGCTATCCTCAAACTCAATCAACTTTTTTTTTAAGACTGGCAGAGGCATGAACAGAGCTTAAGGGGTTAGGAAAATTATGAGGAAAAAAGATAATCCAAAATAAATATGCGTTAGCTTGCATTTTTTCCCCTCATCGAAGTAAAACTACATTTTTATAGCAGATAAAAAGTGGACAAGATTTTGCAGCCAAAATAAACTATAAAGTTAGGCTAAGTTAGGAATGAGGTTAGAATGAGTTGAGAAAGCTGTTTTCTATTGTTCTTAGGCTAAAGTACATATTCTACTGAAAAAAAAAGAGACGAGAACTCATCTGGTATGTAACATTCAATACTCAAAAACACAGAATTCCAGAAATAGAGTTGGAAAGAGTTCCTCATCTAAACTGCCTCCCAATGAAATTCACAAATAATTAGTGAAAAAGAAGTATTCTATCAATTGAAGAACTTCTGAAATTTTTTTCAAGTGCTCAGCTATAATTTCAGTCATTATTTCCATCAGATGATGACAATCATAAAATCTTAGACCTAGAAAAATTCTTAGAAATCGTCTGCTCCAGTTCACCAGCTGATCCAGATGTAACCAAAGAAGAATATCATTTTTGCTGTAGTTGTAAAAATGCTACACAAACTTAGGGACAAAAGAACTAAGACAAAGGTGATATTGTGCTGTGTCACTTTTTGGTCCAAGGAAGGTTATGAATACATATGCCACTCTACAGAAAAGTCATCCAACAGGTTCCAACAATCTGCCTGTCTACTTCACTCTCCATTTCCTTCTCCCTAACCTGACCACAATATATAACATAAGCATGTTACTCTTTAAACAGTTTTAAACAGTCTGTGTTCATAATTTCAAAACTGGAAATTGAAACAAATAATCACTAATTAAATCATTTATTTAGGAGATCCTACGAGGAATTTTTGTACAGTTCAGAGGCCCTCATTAAAAAAGTAAATGGTTTCCTATTCCCACCTCAGGCAGTGAGATAGCTTTCCTTAACGACTTTCTTTTCAAAACTTATGATGTGTTTAAATATTATAGAGAAGACTAAACAAGACAGAGTTTGGTTAAGTAAGTGTTATTTCTTAAAGTCACTTTAACATTAAAGGCATCTTTTTCAAACACCAAACCCTAGATTTGCACAATTACACCAACTCTTCTTTCTGATCAAGAACTGCCACTTGACATCTCTTTTCCCTGCATCCCTCCAACTGAACACAAACACACAAGCCACACACAACTCTACCTCACATTTTTCAAGTTCTATCTATCCTAAGGTCAATCTGCTAAAAGAATCTGGTAATCAATTTCCTTACCATCTACTTCACTTTCATATTACCTAGAAGCAAGAATATTTTAAATATATATTTTTTTATATATAAGCTCTAAATTTAATAGTACTATGACTTTCCTACCGACTCACAATAGTAAGGCAACATTTTAAGCTTACCATGTGCAAGATACTCTGCTAAGTACTTCACATTGCCTTATTTCATCCTCACAATCTCTCTTTGAGGAAGATACTAGCACTACCCCTGTTTTATAGGTGAGGAAACTGAGGAGTGGGAAGGTTAAGTCACTTGCCTGGGGTCACAGAGCTGGCAGAGCTAAGGTATGAATGTAAACAGTCCAGCTCCCAGCCTAAGCCCTTAATCACCATACTGGGATAACCAGAGGTATTTTAGATTTTCCTAATACACCTGGTTTCTAAATTTATAACAAATATGCTTCTAAACAATGTTATCATGATGGTTGTGGTAGGCTGAGCCTCTGCACCTTCAGTGTGAACGTCTGGGAAGTAATATATGTATGGTTATTCCACTCCCTGGAATCACATTCCCCAGTCATTACAAAAAATGCTAACTGACTAGTTACTGATTATGACCTCTACCTCTCAGTGTCACCTGGAGAACCCACTTGAAGAAATATAGGTGCTTACCAATCTGATCAGAAAAGAGAAAACTGATGATGAAGATCTGGCCTGGTCCTGGCGCAGCTAAGTTAAAAGTACAGGTTCTAAAGGCAGGTGTGGATTTGTATCTGGGTTCTTTAATTTGTTAGCTCTATGACTTAAGGCAAGTATTTGTATCTCAAAACTTCCATTTTCTCATATGTAAAATATGGATAACAACAGTACTACTCACCCAGGTATTATTATGAATATTAAGCTAATAAGTATAAAGTCATCAAGCATGATGCCTGGTATATAGTAAGTATTCAGATGCTGGTTGTTATATGTAATCATTAAGATAGGAATGAAGAAGCCTCGATAAACAGTAACTATCTGACGTGTTAAAAGAGGATGGAAGACAGAAACACTACAAAAACCCATAGTATCACTTCAAGCACAAGAGTAAAGAATGACTAAGAACTTCAAGACATTTTAACTGTACAGTTGGAAATCAGGCTGGTTCAGTGAAATTAAACAACTTACAGCTTTTAAGAAACAAACCCACCAATAGCCACTAACATACATAGCACTCATCTTTCCCCATGGGAAAGATTCTGAGTCACACACAACATCTCTCTCTACCACTGAAGAGAAAGTGTCAACATGTTTCTATACAGACAATAGAGTTTACAACTTCAACTAATTTGGAACTGTTTGGGAAAGATAATTTACTGACAAACATTAATGAACTTAAGAAGTTTTTACTACCTTAATGTAGATAATAACTTGAAACTAGGAGCCAAAAAAACACTGCCAAGAAGTTCTATTTGACCTACTGAAATAATTAAAACATGTAATTAGCACACTCAGGAAACAATGGTGCCCTTATTAAGAATAAACTTTACCCTAGTCTGCCTCCAAAATACAAATTTAAAGTAATAGAGAATCCAAATCAATGAGACTTCACAGAATATAATGCTGTTTTGCTATTAAATACACAATTTATCCCAAAAGATAAAGAAATGAAGTCTACTTTACTAGGTTCTACAATTAACTCCCTGAAGACTGAATCTACTTCCACAGTGGAAATTCTGCTTAAGTCAATCACAGATTACATTCACAGATCTACTAACTACACAAGGGCTCTACAAAGAGCCAAAAGGCACCCAAGTTCAACTATTCCCACTTCAGAGTAAAGTATGGGATAAAAGCTAGGGAAAAATACAAAGGTTTATTCAGAAGACAAGAAAAAACTTGTTTCTGAGAAGTAAGGAAATAAAAGATTCTCCCTGGCAGCATAAATCACAGTGCATATCAGAATCTCAGATTCCTGCCCCACCCAGACCTACTGAATTAAAATCTCCCCAGGATATTCTGATCCCGAGCCAGGACTGAGAATCATGGCCTCCCTGTAATAGCTACATATATATTTATGCTCCTTTCTCCCTCTAAACAGACAGTGGGGTTTGTTTGGTTTTTGGTTGGTTGGCTGGTTAGACAACCTACGGCCTTGTGGCACTTATCACAATGCCAATTATACATGCTTTAGTTTCCAAATTAAATCCTAAACTTCTTGAGGGCCAGAAGGGAGGTTACTATTTTCCTGGGCATCTAGCACCAAATCATGTCAGCAAAGAGCAATCTAGTGGATGCACAACAAGTAAAGGAAATTAGTCCAAAAAAACCAAAATATTAAGAAGCAGTTTGGGGAATTACCTCCCATGCTTCCCTCTTCCCTGGCCTGAAAAACAACTCCCAGATGGACCATTAGTCTTGTGAGGGAGAGAGGAAAGGAGAAGATCATCTGGGGAAACTCTAGAAGTAGCACACGATGCTAAATTAGAAACTCAAGAAAATTAAGAACTCAAGAAAATCCACTAGGGAAAAAGGGAAAATACAGATAAAGGGCCTAAGAAGTAAAAAAGTAAATAATTAGGTAGAAAAGAATGGTGGTTGTCAGGCTATTCTAAACAAGACAAATATAATTTGTCTTCTGTGATCATAAAATAAACGTCATACAAGATCTTTTGAGTTAAGACACAACTGAATTCAAATTCCAGCTCCACTAGCTATATGACATTACTTCATTCAAGTGCCAGTTTCTTTATCTTACCCCACAAGCAGGCTAAGAACACGACCATAACACAGTAAGGAAAAAGATAGTTGGAAACCATCTAGCTCATTATCTGGCACGTCCTAGGTGTTCAATAAAGATTAGTGCCCTTCCTCCACAGGTGGAAACTCAGAAGGTAAGATAATAAAAATGATGATTACCTAGTAGAAAAGGACCAAGTGATCATCCTAGCACCATTTTTGACTGTGTGCTTTCTCAGAAGTTTTCTGTTGTTTTCATACCTGTAGGTGTGCCAGCCCGCAGTACTAACCTCAGCTACCATCTCTGATACGCAAGATCATAGGAAAGCTAAAAAGTGATTGTGATGCCCATAAATCTTTTAAGTCCTGTTAGAAACAAGACCTTAATAGCATAGGTACAAACCCACCAATGACGATTTAAACTCCCCAGCCACTCTGGAAAAAAAAGAGAGAGACTTCATCTTTCCCAAGGCTCAGAGCCTGACTTTGCAAGACACCGAGAAACCACTTCTAATCTTCATGACTTTAAATAAGGGTACCATGTCCTGAGAGGCCTCTAGGAAAGTAAAAGGTGTTACTGGGATCTTTATACAGTAGGAAAGGCAAAGAATCATGTTAAGGAAAAACAGGTGAAAAGCCAGACTTGTTCATGTGGCCAGGAACACCTGAAGTCAGTTACCATGAGCTGACTATCCAGAAGCACCTGGAGAACCTGGCTGGAGCTTCTGGTTTCAAATAGTGCTCAGGAGTGTAAGTTGGATAGTAAGACTAACTCATTTGTCAATGTTCCTCTGAAAATAGATAATCCAGGACTAAACACATTAATACTCCAAATCTGCTGGTGTGGTCCTCTTCTCCTCTAACACCACCAATGTCCTTTTCTTTTGACATTATACTTTCATTAGTGCAACTCAAGATCAACTTAGCAATTTTGACACCCATGTCATTCATGACTAAAACACACTTATTACGGTCAACTAATGCTCTGATTAAACCAAGACTTCCTTCAACTACACTTGCATAACTGGTTTTCTGGACCCAAATGCAGATTTTGACAAATATTTCTACTGTAATTAATCTTATCAGATTTAGCATACCATTTCAGCCTCTTTTCACCTCCTCGGCCCTCAGGTTTCTCATCAATAAAATGAACAAACTTAACAAAATGGTTTCTTCCAGTTTTAAAATTATATTCCAGCATTTACCAAACATATATGGTTTACATTTTACTTTTAAAGCAACTTTATTCCACCAGGATTTTCAAAGGACTTTTTTTTCTTCAATAACAAATGGCTACAGACTTTTGTCTAAAGGAGTCATTATGCTTGCATGTCACTCACACTCCTGCCATAAAAGCACCGTATCGAGCTTTTAGCTCAGGATAACATAAGCTTCTCAAAACTTCATGTACTAGGAGAAGGAAAGAGAACAAACCTCCAAATTTCTAATGACCAGTGTTCTTTATTCCTATTAAAGCAGAATACAGAAATAAGGCATGAAGAATTAAGAACAAGGTTTTAATTCCTATAAATCAGAAAACAATACCAAGGAGATTGTGTGGAAACAGGATTTCTAACATGCACAATCTAAATCTCTCATCAATATGACTATATATATATATATATATATATATATATATATATATATATATATAAACAAACTATGGCGACAAGAATTGCCTAGAAGAAAATGCTTCAGAGATGGTTATGAGGGAAAGGTATGATCTGGAAGTAAGTCACAATCTCCTGCAGTATACCATCCTTTAAAAAACATTAAGGGGTGGAGACAGGGTAGTGGCTAAAACCTGTCTCAGGATTTTAAATGACAAAATACTGTAACTGAGTAGAAAACGCACTAGTCAAATAAATTTAAGCCATCATGTACGGTCTTCCACGAAGTCTTCCCTGAATGGCAATGAGAACTCAGAATATTTTTTCTCCTTTACATTTTCATGATCACTTTATGTTTTCCTCAGCATAAGTCCAAATGTGAAAACAGTCCAAATGTGATGTGAAAATACACTTTAAATGTGTGCAATATGTCAGTTACATCAAAAAATAAAAAAACAAAGATTTATCCACAGATTGTGTTACCTCAACATACAAGTGAAACTGTATACATGCAAACTTATTCTCTTAGATTTTTACCTATTTTCATCTTAGATGATCATTGACAGTAATGTCCGAGGCCCCAAAACAGTAAAGGCTCATTCACACACCGTAAGAGATGATTAAGTTCTTGCCTCACTGGCTGAACACTGCTTCTTTTGCCCACTACCCTAATTAGCACTTGGCTTAATAATTATCAAGGTCTCATGCTACAGTAAAACCTTATGTTTAGACTAATTAAGGAGAAGACCCGTTAGTACTTAATGACTAAACCAATACAGAATATTAAAGAATCTGATAACAGAGAATTCTAATCGAAATAGGAAGCCCTTCAGAAAACTACACTTTCTTATTTTCAAATCAGCCATTTACTACACCAAGCACTTAAGAGCCAAAATTGGAAATTATACAATGAACCAAAAGGCTCACTCCTTTTGGAAAAGTCAATACTTACTCCACCAACACTGCCACTATTCAGAGTGGTTTTGGAGCTTCTCTTTTGCAAGGATCTTCAAACAGCATTAGAAAGTCATTACTTTATAGATATGTCTCTTATTTTCTTTCTCCATACAAAACAGTTTTTTGCAATTTATTATCAGTCTTATATACCAATCTTGTTTCTAAATATTTTTTGGGCTACTAAAAAACTAAAACTCTCACCTCAATAAAACAAATCTATCTGACCAGTTACTATCAGTACTTTCAAAAGGCCTGGCACTGGAGTTTAAGTCCTTAGAGGACTTCCTTTAAATGAACAAATACAGTTTGATAATCCAAGAACTGCTTCCCGAGAATTGAAAGTTTTTATTTTACATAATTTAAACATGACCAGAAAATTATCATTTATAATTAGGCTCTTTATAAAAAAGTGAAAATAAACAATAAATATTAATACACAATACTGTACTATATTCCAGTAGCTCACTTGTACATTGGCCATGCAATATATTGTAATTAATAAAGTATTAATATTATGATAATAAGAAATTGCCATATTAATAAAGTGTTAGGTATTTTTCAGTCATCCATTTTACTGCAGAGCATCTGCATTACTGAGATGGATTTGCTGCCAATATAAGAAATTGTATATTAACACCAACTTCTATCCATAATAAAGTTGGCTTGGGTTTTTTTTTCTTAATTTAGAATCGTGTACAGGGATGTACTGGGAAGGATGCAACATTTGGTTTGGTTTGGTTTGATTAGGTTAGCTTCGTTTAAGTTAGATTAGGTTAGGGCAGGATGATAAAAGTTCTTTCTTAAACTGCTCCACTAGAAAAGAACTTTGTTCAAATTACAAGAGGAGTTAAATCCAAACTAAGCCAACTACTCTTCCTGAAGTCAAAATGGTAGATAACCTGAAAACTGAATATAGTACTTCCCCATTGCAAGGGACAAAGTCCTCCATGCCTGCAAGCCTTTCCTACTCTAACCCAACTCTTCCCCAGCTAACTCCTCCCCATCCTTCATAACATGGAAATATAAACATCACCTCTTCCAAGAAACAATCACCTAATTCTCTCAATTCATGGTAAACTGGGTCAAGTGGCTCCAAAGCACACTACCAAACCTCATAACAGAGGACCTCCACACTGTAATCGCTAGTTACCTAGTGTGGCCTCTCCTACTAAAATATAAGTTCCCTGAGGGTGAGACTAGGTCCTAAAAATGTAATTAATGCCCAGGACCACACACACTGGTTGGTAAACAGTAATCATTCAAATGATGGTGGATAAATCACTTGCAGAGACACCGATAGAGCCCAGATCATCTGTATTACTCTTATCAATCCTCTAGCTGTAGTTTCAACGAAGGCCTTAGGTATGCTGATGTATACTGGAGCAACCACTTTAGTGCCAGGCAGTGTATTCTAGGCACTGGATATAACAGGGGGATGGAGGGAGCAGAGACCTCACTCATGGAGCAGAGGCAGTGACATTACTAAAACAAATATTCCTTAATCAACATGGGAAAAAGTAATTGTTTAACAATGCATACAAACAGAAAAAGAGCAACATGAAAAACTTTTACTCAGACATTTAAAAACAGTATTGGGGCTGGCCCGGTGGCACAAGCGGTTAAGTGCACGCGCTCCGCTGCGGTGGCCCGGGGTTCGCCGGTTCAGATCCCGGGAGCGCACCAACGCACCACTTGTCAAGCCATGCTGTGGTGGCGTCCCATGTAAAGTGGAGGAAGATGGGCATGGATGTTAGCCCAGGGCCAGTCTTCTTCAGCAAAGAGAGGAGGATTGGCAGATGTTAGCTCAGGGGCTGATCTTCCTCCCCCCCAAAAAAATAAAAAAATAAAAAATAAAAACAGTATTAATAAGCCTATAAAGTAAAAAGTTCCCTCTGTTAACTCTCCTTGGATCTGTGAAGTTTGTAACTCATTAACAGAGGAGGAAGAGCCTTTGCCTCTTCTATTACACTGTCAAAGCCTAGACAAGAGTGAGTATTAGACTGGAGGAGAGAAAGGTAAAGAAAAAAAAAGAATATCAATATGAACACACACACACAACACATCTTCATCAAAATATCTGCTACTCTCTTGTAACCTCTCTGACGAAATTTTGCTTTTCTTTTGGCACTGGCAGAAATTATCAAATGTTCCATGCCATTCATTCCACTTTCTGTGCTCTAGTTCAAGCCCCTTTCATATCTTTCTCAAAAATGCCCTCAGAGCCAGTGAAGACTTCTCAATAAAGCTGCTAACAGAGAGGGAGAATTACTCAGCTGGCAGGGGAAGGGAGTTAAGAGACCCACTCCAGCTGCTCCAAAAGTTCAAATGTGCAGATAAGCCTCCATCTATTTTTAGGTTTAGCTTTGCCCACCCTTTAAGAGTCACTAATCCACCAGAAGCGCTCAAATGCAATCTACAGCACCATTCCCTTTTAATTTATCCTAGTGCTATGTGTGCCATGGACTGTTTTGACATCGAGATATTTCACAAAATACTTATTTTCTCTGAGACTTTCACCATTTTTTTTCTGTTATTATTTTTTAAAACTTGAGAAATCACACAAATCAAAATCATTACTGTCTGGATTTCTGAGTCATTGTCCATCTGTACCTTTGTTTAATGAGATCCTATTGAAAACAGTTTGCAGATTTCCACATAATTCAAGTTTCCTAATCTATGAAACTAGGAAAGGGCCATAACTCCTCTAAATGTGTAATCTAATTTGTCAGGTATAGTCTATTTAAAATTGTTTCCAATGTTGAAGAAAATAGTGGAAAGAAAATCCTTTTTTAATATGTCAGCTTCCCTTCCCTACAGTTCCATGCTGTTCAGATAACTTCTCTCACATAAAATAGCTAGCTCTTAACCCCCTTCAAAATCTATCTCTGGTCTCTACATTTTTACCCTCAGCAAAATTTTCTGGCATTATGTTCTGGTAAAATAAGGTATTCCTCCTCTACATCCCAGTTAAAGTATGAGTTTTTAGTATTAACTTCCCTCTTGTATTTGTCTTTTCTGTCTCAGGAGATGATCAACTGACTGCTTAACAAATAGCTGGGCAACGGTCTTCATACTAGATAAAAAGATAACTTCCCTGCATCCATTCTTTCAAGCAGGAAGGGTAGTGGACTGGGTTAATGGGCCCCACAATTGTTTCCAAAGTCATGGGCCAGACTTTCCAAGAAGCTGTTCTGCAGATCATCATAAAAATGAAGTCACAGTAGTCTGCATCTTGAAGCTACACTGCTCTGTAAGAACATTGTTTCAAGGGTCAGATACTCTTAGGCCATCTAGAAATGACATAAGAATATGAAAAATGTGTCTTCTTTCTCCCTTCCTCTTCACTCTTTGCAACCCCAGAGAGACAATGAGGTGCACAATTTCTCTTCTCTTTGCCCTACTAACTCTTAGGCAATAACACTTAGCAATAGAAAATATGACATACATACACATTTGTCACTGACAAAAGGCATATATTATCTGCAAGAGCTTTCAATTTTCTGAAACAAGTGAATGCTAGTTAACTAATGATTTCTCTCTGTTTCCTCTATCCCCTCACCAAAAAATTACTAAACTTGGAAAAACAGTTCTCTCCTCCCCAACCCAAATAAACTAGAATGCTAACAAACTTTTTTGTGTGTGTGAGGAAGATCAGCCCTGAGCTAACATCTATGCTAATCCTTCTCTTTTTGCTGAGGAAGACCCGCTCTGAGCTAACATCTATTGCCAATCCTCCTCCTTTATTTTTTATTCCCCAAAGCCCCAGTAGATAGTTGTATGTCACAGTTGCACATCCTTCTAGTTGCTGTATGTGGGACGTGGCCTCAGCATGGCCGGAGAAGCGGTGCATCGGTGCGTGCCCGGGATCCGAACCCGGGCCACCAGTAGCGGAGCACGCGCACTTAACCGCTAAGCCATGGGGCTGGCCCGCTAACAAACTTTTAACTTTAAACGATTAAGCAACTATATTTCCATATACTTTGCAACCAAGCAATTCTATATATAATGATATCCAGTTCAATACTGACATACGATCACATTCTAGGAGGTGTTACTTGTATGAAAAGCTTGGTCAAAAGTGCACGTCAAGTTCAATTGGATTAAGAAAATGTGGTATATATATACAATGGAGTACTACTCAGCCATAAAAAAAGACAAAATCGTCCCATTTGCAACAACATGGATGGGCCTGGAACGTATTATGTTAAGTGAAATAAGCCAGAAAGAGAAAGACAAACACTGTATGATCTCACTCATATGTGGAATATAAACCAACACATGAACAGAGAAAACTGTACTGTGGTTACCAGGGGCAGTGGGGGTGGGAGGTGGGCACAAGGGGTGAAGGGAGTCATATATATGGTGATGGACAAACAAAAATGCACAACCCAAAATTTCACAATGTTAAAAACCATTAAAACATCAATAAAAATAAAAAAAAAATTAAAAAAACATCGTATAGAATTTTCTTAAAAAAAAAAATGCACGTCAAGTTAATCAGTATGATCAATGGGTCTTTATCAGGAACAGAAATGTGGCAACATAATGGCAAGTACAGACTGTCAAAAGGAGAGTATTTTATAACCTTGCTCTGGGGCTACCACAATTCAACCTTCTCAGTACAAAATAATACTTTTTTTTTAAATGCACACAAAGAAATTTGCAAAGCACTTTCCTGAAATCCTACGAGGCTGTGGGATAAAAGCTGTATCTAAAGCAAACACTGTTTTCATGGTGAAATATCCTAAAAGATATATAGTTTGACTCTTCCCATCACCCTCAAATTTTTCTTCTCAATCCCAATCAGATGGAAAAAATACCTTTCTGGAAACAACTATTCTAATTAAACCCTTGAGGGTGAGATCCTTGAGCAAGGGTCCATTTATTATTTTAATCCCCAAACATATAAACAATTCCTGGCACACAGTAGGCACTAAAAGTAGACTGTTGAATTTAATTATCTACCTTAAATCCATGTACAATATTTCAACTGTTTTCCCTTTTGTGGTTAAAAGTGGTCTTAGCCACTCATGGTCTTTATTATTAAGAATAACTACATGATTACATTCCTTAAAATCTCCAGGCTAAGTGCAATCGCTTGCCTTTTAAATACTACTTGACTATTATATTTTAACCTACATCATCTACTCCTGTTCAGAGGACCAGAATTTCCAAATATGGGAAAGACAACCAAATATCTGCATTACCACAAGGCTATTAGGCCACTTTTTCTAATGACGGATTTTATTAAACTAGTCAATGCTATAATTGTATGCTATAAGCTGAAATCAATCAAAAACATGCAAAACTTAGGTTGATGTTGAAGTCTTGGTTCCTTTAGTACTTATACACTTCAGAGAAGCAGAATGGACTAAAGGCAATAGCACCGGTGCTAGGACTGAGCTATCCAATATAGTAGCCACCAGCCACATGAGGATACTCAACACTGAAAAGCAGCTAGTCTAAACTGAGATGTGCTATACAGTAGTCCCCCTTATCCAAGGGGCATATGTTCCAAGACTCCCAGTGGATGCCTGAAACCACGGATAGTACTGAATCCAATATACACTATGTTTTTTCCTATGCATTCATACGTATGATAAAGTTTAACAGATACATTAGGCACAGTAAGAGATTAACAACAATAATAATAAAACAGAACAATTATAACGATGTACTGTAATAAAAGTTACTGTATATCTTAGTAACCTTGGCATTTATTTTTTTTCTTTCCTTACTAAGTTGAGAACTTTCACCTTTTCACTTAAAGGAAGCACTTTATGACTTCTTTTTGGCATATCAGAATGGCCATGCCAGCACCACTAATCTTGTGCTCTGGGGGCATTACAATCATGCGTTGCTTAACCACATGGATATGTTCCGAGAAATGTGTCGTTAGGCAATTTCATCATGCGAGCATCATAGAGTGTACTGAAGGGGAACAAAATTTGCCACCCTAAAATGTGTCTCTTTAACACGAGGATTTTTTTAGGCTGATTATTTTTAAGAAACAAAAGATTCAGAAAGCTTTTCTTATTACCTCCCCCTTAATTGCTTAAAAGAATTCAGATTAAAAAAACCTGCCTCAGGAATCAAGCTATCACCTTAGCGTAACATAATAATTTAAAACTTATGAATTGTTTTTTTCTGGAATTTTCCATTTAATATTTTCAGACCGTGTTTGATTGCGGGTAACTGAAACCACGGAGAGTGAAACTGTAGATAAGGGGGCACTACTATACATGTAAAATATACTCTGACTTTGAAGACTTACTATAAAAAAAGAATGTAAAATATCTCAATTTTTTTATATTAATTACATGTTGAAATAATATTTTTGTATATTTTGAATTAAAAAATATTAAAATTAATTACACCTGTTTCTTTTTACTTCTTTAATGTGGCCACTGGAAAATTTTAAATGACATATGTGGCTCACATTACGTCTACTAGACAGCACTGGGCTAGGACTAGGCAGACGTGGGTGCAATCCCCAGTACCAATACTTTACTTGGCTTTGTGCCACTTGACCATCTGATTAATATTTGGTCTTCATTTCCCTGTGTGCAAAACTAGTATAATGCCACCTTCTTCACTGGGTCATTGCGAGGATTAACTAGCATTTAGGACAAATGGCTGGAACTCAGTAGAAACTCAGCAAACAGTAGTCATTTTTAATCAGAAAAGAAAGAATTACAAACCCGGCCAATGATGCTGCTGCTCTCAAATAAGAAAGTACCACAAAGTTTGTCAATGGGCTAATAATGGACTGTTCTTTTCACAATGCATGATTTGTCATTATATTTCAATACATTTCTATTCCTGCCAAATACCCATTAATCATATTGATTAACTTAACTCTACAACATTGACCAATACTGCAAAACTACATTTCAGTGATTTCTGGTTCTTACATAAACTAATATTTTCTAATTTAAAGGTCTGTTGTGTGAATGTTGTTTCAATTTGACAAAAAGGATATCAGAAGAATCCATTTGTTCATACACAGCAAATTTTAAACTAAGACAAAGAAAAAGCAAAGCCAAAATCCCTCCCCAAAATGAGGTTCCTAAAATCTCAAAGTCCAAAAATCACTGGAAGCTCACCTGGTATACATTAAAAAAAGCTTGGACCCTACCTAGGATGACTATATTAATATTTCCAATACCAATCTAGAACTTAATATCAAACAATCAGCAAAAAATAAAAAGCAAGAAAAAGTTGCCCTTTGTTCCTAAGTTAGCAAGCTTATAAGGAAAACTTATTGCAAAAATCATTTGTTCAACTTAAGCATTAATTAATATTCTTTTGGAAACAAAGAAAGAAAGTTTGGTGAATAAAATCTCATATTTCATATTGAAACATAGCACATTTCTATGACTCTAACTTATCAAACTCCACCACAGATAACAAATGTCAATTCTGTAAGTATGTAACCCTTGTGGGCAGGCCATCTTTCACGTTACAGTACAACTGTAAGGGAGCATGTGTGTGGGATGCCTAAAATTTACCATCTTTTAATGGAGAGGGGAGAAGAGGAATGAACCACGATGACAGCGAAATCATGCCGTGGTGAGGATGAAGGGGAGTGAACATACTGGTTTTCAGAGGGGTGAATTTTCAGCAGAATGACATTGACACTAGCTCTAACATTCAAATATACACCCAAATTCCCATAATCATAACAGACGTGATTTGATACTTTACATGTCCTGCAAGTTAAATAAATTACTCTACTTCTCCCAAATTTTTCTCCCACTCAAAACAAGTTAGCCATAGAAGAAATTAAGTACCCTGGACACAGTCACTGACCACTGGAGTCCCAAAATTATTGTGGATACCAGTCACGGCCATGGGTACTACTGGGCAGAGGAATAACGCGTGACTTTACATTAATGAGATGGATGATTTCCAAAGTGGCTTAACAGCAGGGAGGGGAAAAAAAAAAAAACAGAATGAACAAAAAGCCACAGTCCCTGGCTACCCACAGCTCAGTCTTAAACCAAGTGTTATTCAGGCTGCTCACAAAGTACCCCCCCGAAATTACTGAGGTAGGACCACCATATGTTTGCTTTTTAACTCCTTACCCAAGTACCTAGCACAGTGCTAAACATCAACCGCACAATGAATAGAGTTGTTTAGACTAATTCTTAAGTGTCCACTTACGTAAATAGGCAGTCCAGTGAACTCTGAGTTTATAAAAGGGTAACCCCATCCCATTCTTCTTTAATGCTCTCAAGGTTTTAGAATGTCCTTCCCTCCTCCTTCTCTCCCCAAAGGCTCAAAGCAGATATAGCTCCTCTATCATCTGTTCCCACCTCACTTTGTTCACATCTTTCTAATGCCATTTACCAAACTTACTTTTCTGTTTACAAGTCTGCCTGGATCCATAACTCTGAGCTCAAGCAAAGGGCTACGCATGCTGAACTACAGGGCGTTCAGTGCATCAGCTCTCTCATAAACCTCCTGTTACTTTTTAGAAGCTAATAATCAACATACTTGTGTCGCACTTTTATTTTTTATTTTTTTTTTGTGAGGAAGATCAGCCCTGAGCTAACATCCATGCTAATCCTCCTCTTTTTGCTGAGGAAGCCTGGCCCTGAGCTAACATCTATTGCCAATCCTCCCCCTTTTTTTCCCCAAAGCCCCAGTAGATAGTTGTATGTCACAGTTGCACATCCTTCTAGTTGCTGTATGTGGGACGCGGCCTCAGCACGGCCACACAAGCGGTGCGTTGGTGCGCGCCCGGGATCCGAACCCGGGCCGCCAGTAGCGGAGCGCGCGCACTTAACCGCTAAGCCACGGGGCCGGCCCTATTTGTGTCTCACTTTAAACAAGTCATTTCTCTCTGAAATTCCTCAGCAGACTAACTAAAGAAAAATTACCAATTTCTAGAGTTAACTTGACTACCACCCCAAAGCTGAAACTAAAATTTAAAAAACAAAACACTCCAACCTGAGAGAACCCAACCCAAAAAGCTCACATGATACCCTTTGTCACACTCTGAAGTCACATGTAGGTATTTTTTCCCCATCATAAAGTTGCAATTTCACATAATAGAAGCCCAGAATCAACTTGAGAAAACAGAATACTAACCCTCCTCCCAGACCATTTTAGTCACATCCAGTCACATACTTCCCAATACAAAATGAGAAGGCTAAAAGAAGAAAAAGTCTCAAACAGATGCCAACAGTCTCAGAGTTAGGGCATCTTCTCTATTTGTCATTTGTTCAAAGGCAGACATTGAAAAGAATCATGAACAAATTAACCATTCATCTTAGAAATGCATCCACACCAAGAAAAGGCATTTTGACAGAAGAATTAACAAAACATGTTGTCCACCAACTTGCTTATCCAGTTTTGAAGCTCTGTATCTCTTTCCACATTACTAAAGGAATACTCTATACCCATATCATTTGTATTAATAGTATATTTCCTATCTTTATTCTGTGTATCACCTACATCTCACTACAACTCATTTTTATGTATGGGAATCTTTTTTGTTAATTATCATTGGAATAAAAAGCTATTGACTATTTCAGAGAAGAAAAAAAGCACAACAATCATATTCCTCTTCTACTTTTTTTACTGTGCAACTATTCATAAGTTCTCGTTTTGTTTTCCCCTCATTTTAAAACTCCTTCGCACAATTACCAATTCAATTCTACCACAAAATACAGTTTTAGAAATGAATAGGCAATCTTTACAACAGTTTAAATTTGCCCCCTGTCAAAGCCTATTTACATAATACAAATCTGAAAGACATGTTCCAATTATACACTGGCCACAGCAGTGCTGAGAGAAAGGAAGACTTTGGTTTGAAGGCACAGTCTAAATGTTAGAGAGAAATCTGGGAATAAAGCTTGAGTTAATCAAGACCAAAATATAAAAAAAAGAATTACACCTCCTTTCCCTGCTTCTCAGGCTAAAATAGGTACTCTTATTTCCATTTCCATTGAGGTGATAAAAAATAAAATAATGAGAGTTTAATAATTATAATCAAGTATAATAGAAATATCTACATGCTCTTTAGTAGAAAGGTTTAATGTGTAATATAAATAAAGCTGTTCATATAATTAATCTCAAAACAAATTTACAAAGACAATTTTCAAGTATCTAAGTAGCACAAGTTGAGTCGCTTAGGCATGTAGGACACTGTGAAGACAAATGCTCGAGAGGGTCTCCCGTCAGCAAACCCACCAAGCAGGAACAAAAGCGGTCTGCAGATGACCCCAAATGAGAGGGCCTGACACACACACTGCTATTCTCACCATGGGGGGGGGGGGGGGCGAGGGGGAGGTGCTGTGGCAGCATGTGTCTCCATGCCAAGTGCCCAGGTCCGGTGGCTTCCCCTTTTCTCAGTCTGTGCTTTCACATTTGCTGTCCTTCAGTCACCTTATGCTCCAGCACAAGAACCAAGAGCCTGGGATCCACAAACAGTGCTATTCTCCTCACGTTCACCTGACTTCAACTCCAATCCCACTTCCTTTTCTCCCAATGGGAAAACTCCTTGCTCATCCAAAATAATACTTTCAGGCGATCCAAGGTTTCTATACCCCTGAATGAAATCAAGAAGGGCAACTAAGGCAAGCAGTGCATCTAAAGCCATCCTGTAATTCTCCCCAACCTTTACACACTAACACTTCCTAATCTATAAGGAAGTAAGCCTACAGACTTCCAGTCAGGGGCCATTCTGAAGTTCTGCCCACCTTCTAAGGATGTGGTTCCATAAAACAGTACAAGACTATTGCCTGGGTTAGAAAGAAAACACAGGCAGGGCTTTCAGCCACTGCTTGACCCCTGCACAAACAATCTTCAGATAAGGACAGCATTCTGCACTTTTACTCTAAGGACTGACCCGCAGTATGGATATAGTGCTGACTGACGGCAAACACCTTTCTGTGAGGTGGTGGGACACCCTGAAGAAGAGCACAGGCTTTTGAATCAGACTTGAATTGAAACAGGTCCAAAACTTGGCTCTGCTACTTACCTCTTGAATAAGTTTGAGTCTATTACTTAACCTCTCCATCTCTCTATGCCTTTCCTCTCTGATTTGTAAAGCTGGGATAATATATACATTACAAGATAAAGATTAGAGGAAATCATATAAGCACTATGTTTGGCACAGGGCCAGACTCTTATTACGTGCCCAATAACCTGGTATCATACAAACAGAAACAAACTATTTCTCTTTTCTTCTGTGTTGTTCCTATACAGATTTTCAAATAAACCAGAAACTAAAGTATTTCCTCAGGAGCTTATTTCAATCCACTGTAAACTATAATCAGTAGTTTCAAACTTCTTGGTTTTCTGAGATCCCTTTTCACTTTTAAAAATTGAGGATCCCAAAGAGCTTGTGTTTATGTAGGTTATATTTATTGATACTTACTGTATCAGAAATTACAACTGAAAAATTTATAAAATATTTATCAATTCATTATTAAATCAATGAACTGATTACATATTAAAATAAGTAACATTTTTACGAAAAATAACTATTTTCCAAAACAAAATAAAAATTTAATGAGAAAGTGGCATTGTTTTACATTTTTGCAAATCTCTTTAATATTCGGTTAATAGAAGACAGCTGGACTCTCCTATCTGCTTCTGCATTCACACTATTACATACAATGTTTTGGTTGAAGTATATGAAACAAATTCAGCCCCAAATACGTAGTTGAAAAAAGGAGGAGTATTTTAATAGCCTGTTTGCATAAGTGCTAACTTTCTTCTTTGATATTACACTTGACAAGTGGTGTAGTTTCTTACAGGTTAGTTGCAATGTGAGATCTGAATGCATATCAGTGACTTTTTGTACTCTGTTACATTAAAAGTTACTGGTCTATCGCTCACTTTCATCATGAATCTTTTTACCCAAGCATGATTTTTCTAACATCATATATCGATCATTTGAAAAAGACTGGTCCTTTGAGTCATGCACATCTTTCAAATGTTGGCATATTTCATTTTACAATATCAAAAAATTATATTTGTTAATATCATCACCAAACTTATGAGAAAGTTTTTAAATACTAGGAAGCCGTCAAGCTCATGGTAGCAAATACAGGTTTTCCAAATTTCTGATTTCACTTGAAAGCTCAAATTTTATCATTGGCAACAAATGTTGTCCATCATTTCCCTTGAAGCAACAGATTCACTTTATTTATTTTCAAGAAAATGTCTGCCAACTACCCAAGTTCTGAACAACCACAGTTTGTCAGTCCTCCCTTCAAGTAAAAATGGTGTTCCATAAAAAAAGCATCAGTTCACAAGTCACACGAGAGCTCTTCCTCAAGACAACCGTTTAACACTTGTGTGTGCATAAGTGCTTGGTCATAGTGCCCTTTTTGTCACGCAGACTATTAAAAAACTGGTACTCAGAGTGAGATTTAACACAATTAATAATTTTCATTGCTTTATCAAGGACACTGAGTGAAAGTGGCATTATTTTTCATTCAGAGTACACGACTGTTCTAATACCATGACTACTCAAGCTCAGTCTAATGCCCCTGCCCTGATTCATGCTAGGGCATCAGCAGTTTTACTCATCACCACTTTTGCACTATGAGCACCAAGGTCTGCACAGTATAAAAAGGCAAATAACATTTTAATATTATTATGAATATAATGTTGACATTGCGGACCCACTGAAAGGGTCTAGGGAATCCTCCAGGGTCCTCTCTGAACTACACTTTGAGAACCAATGTTATAGATCAATCAATTATCTATTTGTATAGGACTATACAGAGTATAAGACATGGTTACTGCATCAAGGAACTAAGAGGGGCAGGAGATACAGACAGACAGACAGACAGGCACACAAAGCTAAACACAATCCAGAGCAGTTATACTCAAATACCCAATGAAACAGCACAGAAAATAAATACCATAATCATTCTAAGGAAGGGAGATGATGGTTATGGGTTGGAGCAGCTAGAGGATTCAGGGAGGACATGGATTTGAGTGAGACTCTGATAAACAAGGCAAGGAGAAGAGGTAAGAGCATTCCAAGCAGAGGGCACAGCATGAGCACAGGCATGTTCAGGGCATAGTGAGGAAATCTCAAGAGTCACAGAGAAGGAGAAATGTCCCAGCTGTCAGGCACCTTAGCCCAGCCCAAGGAAAGTAAAATGCCTTGACCAAGAACACCAATATAGTAGTGACCTGGGAAACATAGTAAAAGGCTGGAAAGGAAAGTTATAAGGTCAAGGTGAAAGGAGTCTGACTACACACTTAGCAGTTTGAACTTGATCCTGGAAGCATCACAAAGCCCCTGAAAGAGGTTCAGTTTGAATTTTTGAAGTCTTTTGGAAAAGCCAGTCTAAATGGTGTGCAGGAAGAATAAAGGTAAGAGAAACCTGAAGCAGAAGACCTATTTAGAAGCCACTGCCATGATCCAGGTAAAAGTTAATCAGGCCTCGAGACAACTACAACTGTCAAAGGATGTTACGATATGACATCCTTTGTTATAGACGATATGACAGGACCTGGTTCTAACTGGACAGTTGGTGATGAGTGACCAGCCCAGGGAAATAAAGGTCATGATGCTTATTCTCATAACCACAGCTATGAGCCATAAAACAGAAAGAGAAGCAACACTACTGAAGAGACACCAAGTCAGTAAACGACACCCAGAAAGTAAAATTACAGAAAAGGAGAATTCCAACCCATGTTCAATCAAACTCTAAAACTATCATCCTCTTCTAAAAGAAAAGGAAGGAAACTAATTCCTTGCTTTAAACTCAATGAACTTATCCCAAAAGCAACAACTCTCTCTCATAATTTAATATATTAAAAGATTACTGGCTGCATCAAAGGACACAGTCAAAAGAATGGAATGGGAGAAAATATTTGCAAATCATATATCCGGCAAGGGATTAATATCCAGAATATATAAAGAATTCCTTCAACTCAACAACAAAAATACAAACAACTCAAAAAGTGGGCAAAGAACTTGAACAGACATTTCTTCAAAGAAGATACACAACTGGCCAACAAACATAGGAAAAGATGCTCAATATTACTAATCATTAAAGAAATGTAAATCAAAACCACAATGAGATACCACCTCACACCCATTAGGGTAACTACTATTTAAAAAAAAACAAGAAACAAGTGTTGGAGAGGATGTTAAGAAACTGGAATTCTACAGTGGTTCCTCAAAAAATTAAGACTAGAACTACTACATGATCCAACAATTCCACTTACGGGTACATACACCCAAAAAACTGAAAGCAGGAACTTGAAGAGATATTTGTACACCGATGTTCATAGCAGCATTATTCACAATAGCAAACAGGTGGAAGCAACCCAAGTGTTAATCGATGGATGAATGCATAAACAAAATGTGGTATATACCTACAATGAAATACTATTCAGTCTTAAAAGGGAAAGAAATTCTGACACATGGATAACTTTGGGAATATTATGCTAAGTGAAAAAAGCAAATACCATATGATTCCACTTATATAAGGTATCTAGAATAGCCAAATTCATAGAGACAGAAAGCATAATGGTTGCTGCCAGGGGCTGGGGGTAAGGGGTAGGGGGAAGTGGATAGTTATTTTTTAACGGGTACAGAGTTTCAGTTTTGCAAGACAAGTTCTGAAGATGGATGGTGGTGATCATTGCACAACAATGTAAATGTACTTAATACCAGTGAACCATACACTTAAAAATGGCTAAGATGGTAAATTTGTTATGTGCATTTCACCAAAATTAACTTTTTCTTAAATTTAAAAAATAAAGATTACTGGCACACAGTAAACAGATAAATAAATGAACTCTAAAACAGATTGTAGGCAAAAACAAAAACTACCTTGAAAGCGGTAATCTAAGCAGAGCTCAAATGTTCCCTCCTCCAGGAAGCCTACTCCATCCCCACACCAGAATAAATCATGCCCCTCAGAACACTGTCCTTCACCCAGCAGCCTAAGCTGGAAACTTTCAGTCATTCTGGACAACTACCTTATTTCCACCATCTGCTCAACAAGTTTCATCCATTCGACCTTGGAAACGTCAGGTAGACCTGCTGACTCTCTCTCTTGACTGCGCCCTTGAGGCCCTCATGGCCTCTGTCCTGAACTACTGTAATGGGCCCCTTTAACTTTTCTCTGAGGGGCAGTGCTGCCAAGTCAATACCCATGCTGCTCCCAGAAGGAGCTATCCAAACAAACACAGACTATCCTCCCTTCTAAGTTTCCTGACACAACACACAGACACTGTCACCTACCCCACCTGAACTTTTCAATCTAATTCGGTGACTACCACACACACACTAAATAACTCAACCTCACTGCTCACTCTGCTCAAACACACCAAGCTCTCCGACGTCTCTGTTTCTTTGCACATACGTACTCTTATCACTACAGGACTGCCATTCTAGTCCTCCTCTCCTCAACCCATATCTGGCCAATTCCTACTCATGCTTTAAGATCCAGTTCAGATATTGCATCCCTCATCCCTCATCTGCGTTCCTTAGGACTTTGTATATAACACTGTTACACCACAAATTTCCCTCTCCTTCACTATAACCCCAAATATCTTTGCACTACTACTAGCTGGTTCCATTCATTCTGCTCAAACATTTTTTTCAATGAGTTAATACTACTTATAATTGGCATAATATTCATCTATTTTGTTTTGTAAAAAGCAAGATGCTTAGCCCCTAGAGATGAGCTGTTAGTGAACTGGGACTGAGCATTACTCTCCCTCAATTCTTTCCGGGCCTAGCCCATAAGATGCTGTTTCAAATGTTTGCTGAACAGAATCCCAAGATAAATCTGCCTCTAGAAACAAATCCAGTTAGCTTCATGCTTACATACTTTCCCCTCAAAGTGTCTATGCTCTGTTTACACAAAATGTTGATTATGAAATTTAATTGCATTTATAAAAATTAGCAAAGAAACAAAGTTGCAAACGACTTATTAGAGCACTAGATAATTCATGTATCCTATAACAGGAACACACAAATATCACAACCAACCTCTTTCTTAATAAGAATGCCGAGTGGGAAGGTCGGTACCTGCTGTGTAGGTTTTCTTTTACCCTCCAATGTCCTACACCATGATCTATGCTTAAAAAAAATTCTTCCCTATAATAGCTACAGCTACAGATAAAATCCAGCAACATGCTATATAAAGTGTGTATTCTATTTTCCATTTTACACACAAGGGAGCTGCAGCTCAAAAAAGGCTAAGTATCTAGTCTAAGGTCACAAAAACCAGTTGAGAGAGCAAGACTTGAACCCACATTGATGAAACCACACAATACTGTGGGAATTTTAGTCAGCTCCCTTCATCTCAGAACACAAAGCACACTCACAGAAAGAAAGGGAATCACTCCACTATTATAGAGTACACAGTCTTAATGGAAGATCCAGAAAAAGAGTTTATCCAGTCACTCTCCTTTGTATCTTAAGATTATTATATGCAGCCTACAGTCTTTCCTTCAAGAGACATCCAAACCCTCCTTCATTTTGTCCTAAAGACTACTCTGTTGGCAAAACCTAGAAGTGCTTGCAATTCACAACAAAAAGAACCTTGTTTGGACTGAGACTGATCTTGGCCAATGTTCTGGATCCTGCTCTTATCAGATGTATGGCCTATACAAGTATCCTACTTCTCTGAATCTCAGATTTCCTTAATTGAAACATGGAGATAAAATCTCCCTCATAGGACAGTAAAGAAAGCAAATAAACAGCATCGAGCATATAGTAAGCACTCAATAAATCTAAAGTTTTCTTCATCCTATCCCAATTCTACCAGAATTTTGTCTCCAATTTTTGCATCCACACTAGATTAGAATTCAAATAACTTACCCAGTCCTCTGTAAAATCAGGATGAGAGTCATAGATTCTTGTCAAATTCATTTACATTGTGGATACAAAGTTCACGATCAAAGTTAATCAAGTTAGCCAGTAGCCAACCAGACTAGATTCCGGGTCTTTTTAACTACTCACTTCAAAACTCTGAATCAAGGGCACATATCTTTCAGACGAGCAGTAGAGACAGCAAAACACCAAGAAAAAACAAAGTTTGAATTGGTTAAAACGTTAGACCCATATATTCATACGCCCTAAACCTACCCCGTAAGTCACATTAAGAAACCCTATGGTAACTCTTTAAGAAAACACAAAGCAGACCTTACACAATGGTAAAGAAGACTCATCAGTATGTCAGTGTGTCCTAGGATACAGCATTCTAGATACAGTCAAAAAAAAAAAAAAAAAAGCATTGCCACATAAAGCTCTGCTGGGTGCTAACAATGTACAAATACAACAATAGGTGAAAGGAGGCAAGTGCAAGCAAGGCAGAAGAATTTTAAAGATAATGAACAATTTGTCAAACAAAAGCAAATCAATCATTGATTGGCTTTTCAACACAGCCACAACCTAACAACCATTCATTCAGCAAATATTACTCAGTCCCTGCCATATGCTGGGAGCTAGGTGCTAGAGAAAAGTGTGACACTAGCCCAGAAAAGGGAATAAGACATAACTTAAAATTTACAATATCGGATAGAAAGCAGTGTGCCAAAAAGGCTTGAGAGGTAAGAAAGAGATTATATCCAACAGTAAAAATGAAGCAGAGTTTACACAGGAAATATACTTCAAGGTTCGTATCAAAAGCTAAGTCAGATTTGGACATGCAGAGATGGGAAGGAACATTCTGTGTGTCCCCAGAACCCAGCTTCAGCAGTGGCCTGCAAAGTGATCAATGTCCGTTTCTCAAACGCAGGAATGGGCAAAGGCACATGCTGGAAGTGCAGTTCAACGTGGCAAGAGAACAGTTTAAAGGCATGTGAGGACCAAACTACAGCAGGTCTTACTAAGATTTTACTCTGTGGGTAGTGAGGAACTACTTATGTTTTAAAGTAGGGCAGTGATATGACCAAAGCTGTGCTTCTGGAAGAATAAACTGACAGAACATGAAATGATGACAGCTGAAAGAGAAACTCTAACATTTAATACATATTTAATGTCATTGAGCTTATCTGCATCCAAAGTAATTTTGCTTCATTCTCGGTCAGTCCCTCTCCTTAGCAATCTATTACACTATTGATTATTGATGATGATTAATAATTATTGATGATTATTACTAATGATTACATCGAGATAGGCTAGGTTATACTATGGAAACAAACAACCAGAAGATGTCAGAGAGCGAACAGCATCAAGTTTACTTCTCATCACTCAAAGACCACCACGGCTCCAGGCAACTCTCCAGGGCAGCTGTCCTTCATGCCTTAGCTCAGGATTCCACCTGCTTCAATACTATGGCACCTCCGTGACCCCAACCGTAGAGAAAAGAGAGGACTTCACATCAGCTTTGAAATGCTTCTCTCCAAAAGTGACACACGTCCTTTACGCCCACATTTCATTGGACAGAGCAAGTCACATGGCCACATCAACTGGAAAGATGCTGGGAAAAGGATCCTCCCCATGTGTAAGAAAGGAGAATTAGAAACCTGGTGAGTAGCACTAATGCCCATCACAATGTGATGTCTTTACAATGCCCAGTAGTAAACTATTACATTTGAAGAAAAAAATGCCCAGTTTCTTTGCAATTAGATAACATCATACTAAACTTGTTCTCAAGACATCAAAGTTACCCATAGAGCCCTATAAATATCATGAATCTAATACTGATTATAAACCAATCTAATTTATTTTTGTTCATTGACTCTAAAAAATTTAGCATCATCTATTATAGCTTTTTTCCCTTAGTTTTTATGTCTATTATTCTTTTAGGAATAATTTCCAAACTTGTAAAAAAACCATATTGTTGTACACCTGAAACTAATATAAGAAATCAATCATACCGCAATAAAAAAAAATTTGCCAATACAATTTCATTTTGCTCTAACCTGATAAATTTCTCATTTATTCCTTATTTATAAGGACATAATAAACAATAATATATACAGTCTGATCAAATCATTTCTGCCCTATTATTAAGAGTCTTGGGCATAATCCAAGCAGATAAGATCAATGAAAGTTGCCAATTACTTATATTACCAGATTTAATTAATGAGAAACATGAGTAGTCATGGTGCTATTAATAATTTCTTCAAGCTATAAAACTCCTGCAAATTTAGGAGAGTCAAGCAAACATAATAAAGAATGCACACATTTGAGAAATACAATCCAAGTTTCAAACCCCAGCTCTATCACTTACTAGCTGTGGAAGCGCAGCCAAGCTACAGAATCTCTGGAAGCTTCAATTTCCTCATCTACAGCACAGTTAACCCCAGCTACTTCACAAGACCACCCCAGGGTTAAATGAGACAACTTATGTAAAATGCTACAAGGCAGGTGCTCAAAAAAGCAGCAGGTAGTATAAATATGTTTTGATAAGCAAAGAATATGATTTTCTCTACCATTTTATTAGGATTCTGCAAGTTAGGAGAGGTTAAAGGTGCTTCAATTTCTAATTGTTTAAATTGTTTAGAAACATCTCATGTGCAGCTGACATCAGGGCACAGCCAAGCAGTCAGACACCACAATTATCTCCTTTCGTACACAGTTCTTTCACAACTGAGCCAGTGTTTCCCTAACCCTGAGAGAATTACACCAAGAACAAAGACAATGGATGGGTATTCACAAACACCAAATCTTAGCATCAAAAGGCATTTTCAAGATGTTTCAGTCTAGATGTTTCCAAACTGATTTTTAGCCATCTGACTTGCTTCAAAGGAAATATACACGAAACCCACGAAAGTAAAACAGAAAAAAGCCCCGCTACTCTGTGGGGGACAAACTAGTCTCCTTATCACGCCCTCCCCAACCCCATTTGGCCCACTGATGAAATTCTAAGGAATCCTAGGGCTTAAGAACACCTTTTGGAAAAAAACTAAACCAAAGAAAAATGACTGCATTTCGCTTCTAATGGCAGAAATTGGAGGTAAGGAGGTCTAAGTGACTTGTCCAAGGTTGTTAGCAACAAACTAAGTCTAGAACCCAAATCTACTGAGTCTTAATCCAGTGTCTGTCCACTAACAATAAAGTTTTCTCAGCTACTGATGCAAAGAATGCTTTGCCTCAGAATTTACCCTTATCATCTTTGTCACAGTCAGTGAGTTTCAACTCTCCAATTTTTAATCTGGCATCCTTACTTTCTCATTACTCTCTTATTACTCATTCTCTTATTACTTTGTTCCCCATTAGTGTTGTCATGTGTCCCAGAACAACTGCAGGGAAACATTAACTCCTTGCACTGATTTTCCAAGCCTATAATGTTTATGCACAGATCCACAAGACAGGAAAGAAAAAGTAATGAGATGCAAAGGGAGAATCCCCTGAAATGTCATATGCTGAGATCCTATTCCTTCCCTGACCTGCTAAGTGTTATTGCTCCCTTTTCTGTATCTCCAAAATGGCAGTTTATCAAGAGAATGCTGGGATAAAAATGACTAGCTTCTTTGGTAAACAGATTATAGCTCGCTACGGAAGGGAGGAAACAGTGAGAAAGCAGAATGGCACACTTCTGAGATTCAAGTCCAAATAATGCGGTTCTACAGGGGAAAAAAAAAAAAGAGCTCGCCTGACCCCAAATGATTTCCAAAGCAGAGGTCCTTTGGGAATTCAGGTTGGCAGAGAGATGTCCTCAAAGTCCACATAAGAGGGTGCTACCAAGCCTAAATAACACCCAGACACATGAGTGAAATCTGAACAGCTCAAAAGTCAGGTATGCTGCACAAAAAACTGGGTGGTTCCAAGAGGACCACAGAAGTCCTCCCACAATTCAAGAACTATCTACATGTTCCAGGATAACACTATTAGAGAGCCATCATAAATCAATTCTTCTACTTCTAGTGATATAATTTATATAATAAATTAACCAGCTCTTTCTCTGTGACCAGGAACAGGCTAAAGATCTGAGAGAGAATACTCCTAAGAATGCCCAATAGAACAGAGACACTTTGGTGTATTAACAGTGCCAGGACACCAGCTTATGCATCCATGCAACTTATAACTTGCTGTGCAACTGACTCTTCCTACCTATAGCACAGAAAATCTTGACAAACGTTATCTGATTGAAATTTACTGCTATCAGAGCTGAGACCAATTAACTCATCTTTGTCTTACAGAAAAATGTCTGGCTGTATTAATAAGTCAAGAGCACAGTACAATGTTTAATTTGCTTATTTCCTTGGTTATTTAAACTATAATGTCAACACACGACTGTGATTTTGGGAACATATGTGGATTGTGCACGTTCATAATTGAATTAGATGTAACATTAATTTTAAAAGCTTCTAATATGCATTTGGATGTGCAAGAAATGGCCACAGATCATCTCTCATAGAGTACTTTGTGTACAAGGAGACCTTACTCCATTTCATCTCTATAAATCTTATCTCAAACGCTTCCCTGACTCATTGCTGGAATTAATTTGGACTGACAAGGAGTAGCCAAAAGAACATGACATCAGTGACTCTATTGGAAAGTTTCCTTCATGCACCTTTTATTACTGAGAACCAATCTTAGATTAACTCTCAGTGCTTAAGAGAGTAGTGACTATGCTTCATGAGTTTCTTCTTGTTCTTTTAGAAATACAGAGTTATTTTACTTATAATTGGTTGCCAGTAATTCTAATAGTAATTCTATTATGGCATTTAAAACCTCTTTTTAAAATGTTGGATTTTTAAAAACTTTCCTCTAAAGATTATGGAGAAATGGTAAACAGACACTCATACTCTGCCAGTGGGAGTGTCAATGATATAAGCTTTCTGTAGACAACATGGCAACAGCTATTAAAAGCTGCTGAATGTACAGCTTTTGCCCTAGCAATTCCATTTCTGTGAGAAAGCAGTAAGCGAGGATACAAAGATGTATATACACGGTTGTTCATGCCAACAATTTTTATAACAGCAGAAAGGAGAAAGGGAAACAGGGAGGGAGGGAAAGGAAAAGAAATACAACCTAAATATTCAAATAAGAGGGTAATTAGTAAACTAAGGATAGATCTAAATCCACACAATGAAACACTATATAGCCATTAAAATAATTATGTAGGTTACCTGATAGCATGTAAAGGTATAGTCATGAAATAACATTTTATGATGTTTATACTCAAGTATATAGAATATGGCATATATACATATATGTACATATACACACATACCCTCTACAAATTTTCAAGTTCATAACAAATCATACAAAAAAATTTTTCTAGATAGTTTCATTTATTCATATGTGTATTTTTTCTTTGTTTATGTGAAATTCCTGAATTTCTAGAGGGACTGTACATTACCGTTGTTAATATAAATAAGACAAAAAATGTCTTTCATGAATCATGAAAAGTATCCAATGACTTCTAGAATAAGAGATTATATAGTAGCAAGTTAACCATAAAAATAATTCATCTACTGGCAAAGTTAAAGTTACACAAAGTTCTGCCAAAATCATAGCTCACAACGGATGTCCTTTTCACATAATTACTTATTTCAACTCTTGCTGGAAATGTTTTTGATGCATGTAGGAAAGAGCTTGGGCCCTAGAGTCAGAGACCTGAATTCAACTCCCAAGTCTGACACATACTAACTGTGCAACTCTGAGCAAGTTATCAAGCCTCTCTAAGTCTCAGTCACCTCATCCATAAAATAAAGGTAATAACAGACCCCATCTCTTAGAGTTGTGGGGATTAAAATGACATAATGACAAGGTGCAGAGAGCACAAAGTACTAAGCTTGGCATATGGAAATCAGTAATAAATGATGGCAATTAGTACTATTACTATTGTTGCTATCACATATTAATAAAGAAACAAAATCATGAGTGTTTTAAGGGCAGTGACCACGTCTTATTTTTGTTCATCCCTAGATCCCTGGCACCTACTAGTGTGCCTGATGTATAGCAAGCCTTCAATAAATGTTTGCTGAATGAAGTACACCTAAAATTAATGGATTAACCTCCTTGCGCCTCAATTTCCTTTTCTGGCAAAATCATAAAAACACCTTGCAAAGGTGAGAATTGATAAACATAAGACACCTAGTTCAAAGAGGTTCCCAATATATGACAGCCATAGTATTAGTGAACTTGTCCCTATAGATTTCAACAGGCATGAAGACTGAAGGGAGAGAACAGATATAATTTTTCCTCTGAATTTCCTTTAGTATTTGGGTCCTGAGGTATAGCACAGATGAACTATGACTTTTATTTAGACTCAGGAAAGAAAATTCTCCATTTATGGGCACACATCTTAGGGAGCTAACTATTCAAGTGGTAATCTTTAGACTGCCACAAGCGCTTTTGGCAAAACAGCCCAAATAGTGGGCTCTTTACCACAGAGGGGGAAAAAAAGTGTATTTCAGAGAATCCATGAACTTAGGACATAATATATACAAATAGGGGCCATGAAAAACAACAGATAATTGTTCTTGGGGCTTCAAATGAAAGCTTTTAAGATGATGCTCTCAATCAGGAAGCATGAGAAAAAGTAACACTATTTTTATATACATTGCCAAATTAATTATTCAGAAAGTACATTTATGAAGGTATTCAACTACCTAACAAGTATTTTCTTCACAAAAAATCAAAGTATTTTAAGAAGAACAATAGATTCTCAATGGAAAAAATTCCATGTGAGGAGGTAAAAAAAACTATTGACATGAAACAAAAAATAATTTTGTATAAACCATAACATTCTTGTACTAGTATTTAAGAGAAACAGTCATCTGAAGAGGGGAAAAAAAGCCTAACATAAGGAAGAAGAACTCAAAAACTTCACAGATCAGTTAATTTGTGCAGCTCTGTTTAATTTTCCATGTCTAATTTGACAGAAACCTCAGATTTCATACAGAAGTGCTTAATAGAAGGTTTATGGTCCTATTTCTGTAATGATTCTGCTGAAAGGAAAAAAGGCTACTCAGCACTCATTTCCTTTGAGTTAAAGTTCTCTGTTCCATATCCTGGAAAGATATCATGCCATGATTTACAGAGACATTTCATGGTTTATAGCATTATACACTGGAGTAAAAATGACATTTAAAAGTCACTATTAAGAAAATAATAGTTTGGTAGTAACTTTCAAAACAACCAGAATAAACATATTCAAGTGAGGCAGGGGTAAATTTTATCATATATGGATTACATCTTAATAAAACTGTTATTAAAAAAACAGTGTTGCAGAGAATGGCAAAATCTTGCTAATTCTCTAGAATCTGGGTAACGGGTATACAGAGGTCAATTCTGTTCTATTTTGAATATCTTTTTAAATTATTATATTTTTTACATTAGGCAGGCAAGCCACATCTACATCTATATGTGAGCCACACTAATATGGCAACGATGAAGCTGCTGAGCGGTTAAACAAGTGATAGACTGACCTACACTGCCCAAGCACAGAAACCACGCAAGAGTTGTACTACTTTTACCACGAGACTTGGTCAACACTGGCCAATCTTTCATTTAACATGGTGCCTTCTCTTCCCTAATAACGGACGATTTAACTCACCAAAATCAAACTACAATTTATGCTGGGAGAAAAAAATTAAATTCCTCAACAGGATAGATTTTATTAATAGTTTAATAATATGCATATATTATTAACATATACAGTTGCGTCACAAATTCATTCATCCATCCATCAATCCAAATATTTCCTGAGTAGCAACTATTATGTGCCATACACAATGCCAGGTGCTGGGAATACAGTGATGAACAAAGAGGATAAAATCTGCCCTCTGGGAGTTTATAATCTAGGAGGAAATACAGACATATGGGATTACCTTATCTCCACCTAGTCAGTGAGCAATGTGACAAATGAATCCTACTGAATTAACTGGGAGGGAGGAAATGAACAGTGGGCAAAGACAACAGGGAAAAATTAAAGAGGTGACTAAAGACAGTACAACCCAAGATACCTAACCTAAATAGGAAAAACAATCATTTATCCTAATTGCTGGCATAGTGTCTTAGAAAAATCCACTTATTTCTATAGCTTATGGTACTGCTATAACCAACTAGGTGTTTCCAAAAGAAAATTTCGTCTAATTTATATGCATAGTTTACCCTGGCAAAAAGAGTCTCTTTTTTCAAAAAAGTAAATAAAGGTTACCTATAGATATCCTCTAAAATAAAAAAAGAGTGGCTTTAAATAATTAACTAAGTCAATCTCAATTATTCAAAGTTCACATATAGTATTATTCAAGGTCCAGCTGTACAACATTCCTTCCAAGTTACCATAAATCTTGGTAGAAAAAGATGAAAAGTTTAAACCTGGGTGTATTCAATGTTACAAAAAGGTTCAAAAGCCAACTCATCTCACTTTTAAAGTTTTCAGATTTTCAAGAAGTGAAGGAAAGGGAAAATGGAAAAAAGAGAAAGACTTGAAAAACAACACTATTTGATAGAGGGGGAAAAGTTCAGGGCCATTCCTATCTGGCCCATTAAAAGAACAGATTCCCGTTCATGATAAAAATTTAATTAAATATACATGCCAAACTCCCAGAATTCTTTTCTGCCCCATACTAAGGTTTCTCTGGCAAGGTCATCTAGACAAAGATTCGTGAACAGATCTCCTCTGAATGATCGGGCTATAAGCAATGATGAAAAGGAACTTGCATGTCCTGTCTTAGGAAATCACCCAGACACAATATTTATCAAATGATTCTGTTTATTGCTCTGTATTACAAAAAGAAAGATGTTTAAAGTGTCGTAATGTGGTTGGCAACAATAGTTAAGAAAATAAATTAATTATTCTAACCAAAGTAGGAAGGAAGAAGTCACCGCAACTTTGAAGAATCTTCACTAATGTGAAAATATCCTGTCCCATTTCATGTTCAAGAGCATCAATTCTATATCCCCAAGAGCATAAGTTGTATATCCTCCTCCAGCCACCCCTCGAGGACTCAATGAAAGGTGAGTCACTAACATGTTATTTAACAGAACAAAACAACTCAAGAGCAGAAGAAAAGCAGTAACCTGCTCAAGGTCACACAGCTAGTTATGTGACAGAAACACAGCTGAACCAAGACAGGTGTCTCCTTCCAAATCTTTTTCTAATTACAAACCTTGCCAAGTAAAAGCATTTTATTGGAGGTGAAGGAGAGAGGAGATGGAATTAGGTGACCAGTGGTGGTGAGGAAAGTAACAAAATATTCAGTTACAGAGTTATTATCTCCTAAACCAGGAGTAAAAACGAAAATAATTTTTCCTAGAAATTAGCACGTATAGCAACTCTGTTCATTTGCGAGTCTCTGTGCCAATCGCTGCCTGTCCCTCAAAACTCCCACAGGAATTAATTAACGACAATTCACATTTAAGGGACTACAGAAAAGAAAGTTGCCATACAGTTCACTGAACCACCCAGGTCTTTTCCCCAACCATCCTGAACCCTGTGTCTATTTTTCAGTCTTTCAATTCCATTCCCTTGTATTAAGCAGAAGATGTACACCCAAAAAACACGCCTGACGTGAGCTAAGCTGGACATAAAGCCAGAGGATTAAGGAAAGATGTTTAATATTGCATGATGTATACCTGCATTTTTCTCACTGAAGACTTACTCCTTATCCCCCTAACAGTTCGGTACTGCTAAAATGAACCTAAAAAACTGGTTTTTCAATTTCCAATATAGGTTAAACATGAACTAATTAACTGTTTGTGAAACACTTTGAAGATGTGAAAGTGTGTAAATGTTAATTATTAATGTTAATCCACAAAGCTCCTGCAAGTGAAGCAAAATACAATTCTACTGGCCAATTTCTGCTACTTTCAAGGCACAAAGCATGAAGCGCAGCATGTTTTGAAGAACTCTAGGAAAACTTTAAGGGTAGACCACAATGATTTTCTATTTACGATGCAAACAAGCTGGATTTTAAGTTGGCTATTTTGAATATAATTATAACAGAGTAAAAAAATGTGACTTATGGCATATATACTAAAACCCAAGTATGTTTACAGACACAAAAGTCCTGGATGAAAATTACAGTGCATTGACCTGAGAGAGGCAAACTAAAATCTCTGAACCCCAGTTTTCTCATGAAAAAAGGCAGGGGGATAAGACCTATTTTATGGGGTTATTGTAAGGAATTAAGAGAATGTAAATGAACACACAATATGCAAGTAGGTACCCAGTAATAGTTTCTTCCTCCCTTTAGTGACTTCATTTTTTAGAAAATACCTTTTAGGAAATGGCCTGCCTCAAAAGGTCTCTCTAGACTGGAAAAGTCTTTTAAACACACACTATCCTATGCACAACAATGCAGATACACACAGCACCATTTTAGCAGTAGAGCCCAGGGAACAGCTTTGGTCATTCCTGTCCACTGACCCATATACATCCTTAATCCTCAAACAGAGAAAGGACCTCAGCCGGGCCCCACGGCCTCATGTGACCAAATGAACAATTAGAACTCTACTTCTCAACTCTTGTTGACACATTTTTTCCCTAAATAATGCCCAAACTGCAAAGTCACACCCAGAGTTCCTTCATATTCTGAGCCCAGTCACCCTGTGCTCAAAGTATCCAAGAAGCAAAAACCATTTTCTTCCAGCTTGTAAAAGGTAACAGAAATTGTTTCCACACAATGCCACAACGGGCCCCCCTTCTCCCACTCCATAAACACGCCAACTTTAGACAGGGCAGAACTCAACTGGCAAAATCAGGTAGGTGGATTAATTTACAGATACTATTTCAAATTGTACTAAGTGTGTTTTCAGAAGTGATTCATAAATTACAGAAAATGTCCAATTTGCAAAAAGTCCCTGTCATATCTACCACCTTGAGCACAGTTATCACAGGGGAAAAGGAATACTTCTAAAAATGTAAGTTAATGCTGACAGTATAATTCAGATTTAGAAAAAAAAAAATTCATGCTCAGTTCAATTTATCTGAAGTGATCTGCCCACAACAATGCAGATACAACATAGCGCCCACCCCCTTTGAACAAAATGTGCCACATCCAGCCTGGTGGGGAGAACACGTGCCAACAATTTTCCCAGGAGCTGTTAATGGACTCCTATCAAAACCACCCGTGCTCTCTTACCTGACTCCCCTGTGATCAAGGGCTCAAATTTTCAAGATCACAGACCAGTCAAAGACCCATCTATGGGAAGAAATAGTGTCAGCAACCACAAACAAACGCAATTCATCAGCCCAGAAGCTAACCAACGGAGTAGACTCTACAAAACTACTAATTCCCTTTATTAAAAGTAAAGAAAAAGATATACTTTGCAGAATATTTAGAAGATCAAAAAATACCCTACCTAGGGGCCAGCCAAGTGGCGCAAGCAGTTAAGTGGGCGCGCTCCACTGCGGCGGCCCAGGGTTCACTGGTTCGGATCCCGGTGCACACCAATGCACCGCTTCGCAAGCCATGCTGTGGCGGCGTCCCATATAAAGTGGAGGAAGATGGGCACGGATGTTAGCCCAGGGCCAGTTTTCCTCAGCAAAAAAAAAAAAAAAAAAAGAGGAGGATTGGCAGATGTTAACACAGGGCTGATCTCCTCACACACACAAAAAAATACCCTACCTATCACCTCACTCCTCAAACGTAGCTAAAGTTAACACTTCGTCATAGCCTCTTTCCAGACTATCTTCTGTGTTCTGTGTATGTGAAGTACATGTAAATGATGCTCCTGCACCACATTAAAAAGCACAGATATCCTTAAAGACTGGAAATGCACAACAGACTCCACTAAGAATATTTTTATCATGCCCAGAGGAGAAAAGTTCTCATGGTGTTTGCAGCTCTAAATCTGATATAATACACAAGGTGCCGTTTTAGGTAACTACCATCTTCATTCATTCCTATCTAGCCCTCCTTAGTTATACCTAGGTGGTGGTGTTGTTTACCACTGTCATTATTATTACTAACTACCGTGCCATGTGTACCTACTGCGTGCCAGGAGCTTCATATATCCCTAATCCCCACAATAACCCCCACTCTCCCTTCTCTATCTACAATTCTCTAAATCTTATACTCAGTCCAGATTTCATCCCTGAACTCCAGACTTGCATATCCAAAAACTTTAAAGTCTCACAGATCTCAAACTCAGCACACCCAAAAGAGAAATCACAATTTCTTCCTCCCAGCAAACTCACTCCACATCTTCCCCACTCAGGAAACCAGACCACCACCAGTCCCCCAGGTGTTGAAGTAAAACACCTGGCAACCATCCTTAATTCCTTTCTTTCCTTCAAAACCTTTTTCAAACCCTTAAGTAATCCTATCAGTTCCATCTTCAAGGCGTTTATTGATTCCAACCCCTTCTCGCCACTTCCACCGCTACCACGCTAATCCAAGCCGCCATCTCCTCTAAACTAACGGACTACTGAAGTCTCCCTGGTTCCACTCCTGCTCCCCACATCCAGAGGGAAACTTGAAAACCTAAATCACCTCTTCTCAGTCCCTGCTCCAACCCTTCAGCTGCTTCCCATCATAATGAAAAGCCTATTTGATCTGGCCTCTGCCCACCTACACATTATCTCCTATGGTCCTCTTTTCCCAGCCCGTCCCAGTCACGCTGGCCTCCCTGTTCATACTCGCACCTCCAGCTCTTGTATGTGATGTGCCTTCTGCTTGGACCATCCAAGGACCTTCAGGGAGCTTGCTCCCCTCACTGCCTTCAGGTCTCTGCCCAAATCGCATCTCAGGAAGGCCTTGTCTGACCTCCCCAATTTCTGCTACTACCCTTCATATTCTTCCTAGAATTATCACCACCAGACAGCACCGAAATTGTTTGTTCTACTTATTTATTTTCTGCTTCCCTCACTACAATGTCAGCTCCTTGATGACAGCAACTACTTTTTGTCACTGAATTCCCATCACCTAGAACAGTGCCTGACATACAGAAAGTACCCAAATATGTGTTGAATAAATTACCAACCAACCCTACAAGGTATGTCATATACTCATTTTACAAAAGAGAAAACTGAGTTGCAGAGACAAATAACTTATCTAAAGCCACACAGCAAATAAATCTCCAAATGCATCTGAAACAGCCAATATCTACTCACTGACTCACTACATCTTGTGCCATAAAACTGAATTATACATACATGCTAGGAAACAAAAATGTAAAAGAAAGCATTTCTATATGAAAATATCAGACCACAGTGATCTTTCCTTTTCTGTTCATCACTAGAGCATTTCACATCTTTGATTGACCTTAAGTGTACTATGCATGTACTTCTTCAACAGGAAGATATCTACTTTTTTTGTATTCCCCACAGAATAAGGGCTGAGCTACAGGCAATGGACATTTAACAGATGTTTCTTTGATTCGTTAAATGTCTTTATACCTCCAAAGACTTGAAGAATCCTATAACGAGACTTTCAGTACCACCAAGAAAGTATACTCTTCCAAGGCACTTCAGTTTCCAACCATGATGGAGTAACTGGATCCCGACTTATCCTCCCACACCCCTCCAACAACTACAAAAATGGACAAAATATATGAGGCAACATCTTTTAGACACCAGACAACAGACGTACAGGACTGTAATCCCTAACAGAAGGGAACAGATGAGATGAGCCCCACATTTGCACCAGCTTTATAAGCCTGGAGGCACATACTTGGGAGGAGGAGCCCAAGCATAGCCTGGTAGTCTTGTCAAGTTGAGAAGTCAGACACCAGTCTGGGATGGCTGAGGAATCTAAAAACTGCAGAGTACCAGAAAGGACAGAGTTGCATTAAGGATCTCCATGAATCATTATAGAGGCCTCCTTGAGTCTGATACTGAATAGTAAGCCATGCACGCATATTGTAAAAATCTATGAGAGCACGCAAAGAATGACCCAAGAACTATGAGCTAACTGATGCCAGAGCTCACACAGGGCTGGCACACATTCATATTCTGACCAGCCAGAGCAGAGAATATCAAATTCTTCAAGGAAAACTACAGAGGCTTCATGCCTTAGTAATGGGGTGAAACTAGCCTTAGACTAAAAGCTACTCTAGACTAATCCTAACAAGTTTAAAAATAAGGGGCCAGCCCTGTGACGTAGTGGTTAAGTTCGCGGCAGCTGGGGTTCACAGGTTCGGATCCCGGGCGTGCACCGATGCACCGCTCGTCAAGCCATGCTGTGGTGGCATCTCATATAAAGTAAAGGAAGACGGGCACGGATGTTAGCCCAGGGCCAATGTTCCTCAACAAAAAAAGGAGGATTGGCAACAAATGTTAGCTCAGGGCTAATCTTCCTCAAAAATAAAATAAGCCTCAGAAGTATCAAGCAAATAACCAAACCTGCCAAAACAAAGTCTAATACTCTTTAAAGTGTGGGTCTCATATTAGGGATGATTTTGCCCCACAGGGAACATCTGGCATTGGTTGTCCCAACTAGGGGTGATACTACTGGCATCTAGTAGGTAGAGGCTAGTGATGCTGCTAAACATTCTACAATTCACAGCACAGCCCCCCACAACAGAGTACTATCTGGCCCCAAATTTCAGTAAGACTAAGGTTGAGAAACCCTGCTTTAAAAGAATACAATAATATCCAGCAATCAACAGCTTAAAATTTATGATTTCCAGAATCCAACAAGAAATTACTAGACATGCAAAGAAGGAAGAAAATGTGGCCCGTAAGGAAAGAAAAATCAGTCCATAGAAACAGAAATAATGGGAGTTCTAACAGATAAGGACTTTAACAACTATTATGAGTATTATACATATAATCAAGAATTAAAAAAAAAAATAGGAGACAAATGGAAGAAATAAAAAAGATTCAGTAGCAAATTGAATTCAACAATGTATAAAGAATATATCATGACCAAGTGAGGATTATCACAAGAATGCAAGCCTAGTTCAATGTTCAAAAATCAATCATCATCTCAACAAATGCAGAAAGAGCCTTTGGTACCTTCAAGATCCATTATGATAAAAACTCTCAGCAAACTAGAAGTAGAAAAGAACTTCTGGGGCCAGCCCGGTGCCGTAGCAGTTGAGTGCACACGCTCTGCTTCAGTGGCCTGGGGTTTGCAGGTTCAGATCCCAGGTGTGCACCGACACACAGCTTGTCAAGCCATGCTGTTGCAGCATCCCATATAAAGTAGAGGAAGATGGGCACAGATGTTAGCCCAGGGCCCATCTTCCTCAGCAAAAAGAGGAAGATTGGCCTCAGATGTTAGTTCAGGGCTAATCTTCCTCACAAAAAACAAATAAATAAATAAAAGAAGAGAACTTCCTCAACTTGATGAAGGACATCCACAAAAACAAACCATAAATAACATCATATTAATGGTGAAACACTGAATGTTTTCTCCCTAACATCGGGAAAGGATGCCCATCTCAAAACTCCTATTCAACATCATACGGGGGGTATGCCACACTGGTACAAGCCAGTTCAATAAAACAAGAAAAAGCAATAAAGGGCATACAAACTGCAAAGGAAGATATCAAACCGCCTGTATTTGCTAATGACATTATTGTCTATGTAGAAAATCCCAAAGAATCTACACAAAGCCTTCTAGAACTAAAATTGACTTTCATAAGGTTGTAAGATACAAGGTCAGCATACAAAATTCAATCCTATTTCTATACACCAGCAATGAATAATTGGAAATTGAAATTTTAAAAGCATCATTTATAATAGCACCAGAAAACATGAAATACATATAAATCTTAGAACATGCATGCAAGAGCCAATTGCTGAAAACTACAAAACACTCATGGAAAAATCAAAAAGGTCTAAATAAGTAATATATACCATGTTCACGGCTCAATATTATTAACATGCCAATTCTCTCCTAACTGATTTACAGATTCAGCACAACAGCCAATCAAAAATAGCAGCATGGTTTTTTATAGATATCAACAAGCTGATTCTAAAATGTACGCAGAAAGGCAAAGCAACTCGAATACTCAAAAACAACGCTGAATAAATAACACAATTAGAGAACTCACATTGATTTCAAGACTTACTATAAAGCTACAGCAATCAACAACATGGTAATGAAGAAATGAAAGACACAGATCAATGGAACAGAATATAGAATCCAGAAACAGACCCACACATATATGATCAATTGACTTTCAACAAAGGTACAAAGATAATTCAATAGGGAAAGAATAGTCTTTTCAAAAAACATTGCTGAAACAATTTCACATCCATATGCAAAAAAATCTCAATTTATAATTTGCACCATCTAGAAATATTAACTCAAAGTAAATCATAAACCTAAATGTAAAATTTTAAACTATGAAACTTCTATGAGAAAATACACAGGGGAAAGTCTTTGTGCTCTTAAGCAAAGGTTAGGCAAAGATTTCTCAGATATTACACCAAAAGCACGATTCATGAAAGAAAAAACAACAACGGACATTATCAAAAGTAAGAACTGCTCTTTGAGAGACATTATTAAGACAATAAAAAGATAAGCCACAGACAAGGAGAAAATATTTGCAAACCATAATCATGTATCTGATTCTAGAATACAGGCATACCTCAGAGACACTGCAGGTTCAGTTCCAGACCACCACAATAAAGCAAATATCACAATAAAGCGAGTCACATAAATTTTTTGGTTTCCCAGTGCATATAAAAGTTATGTTTAGGGGCCGGCCCAGTGGCATACTGGTTAAGTTCATGCACTCCACTTCAGCAGCCCTGGGTTTGTGGGTTCGGATCCCAGGCATGGACCTACACACCACCATCAAGTGATGCTGTGGAGGCATCCCATATATAAAGCAGAGGAAGACTGGCACAGATGTTAGCTCAGGGCCAATCTTCCTCACCAAAAAAAAGTTATGTTTACTCTATACTGTAGTTTGTTAGGTGTGCAATAGTATTATGTCTAAAAAACAATGCACATACCTTAAAAAATACTTTATTGCTAAAAATGCTAACCATCATCTGAGATGTAATCTTTTTGCTACTGGAGGGTCTTGCCTCGATGTTGATGGCTGCTGACTGACCACAGCGGTGGTCGCTGAAGGGTGGGGTGGCTGTGGCAATTTCTTAAAATAAGACAACAATGAAGTCTGCTGCATTGACTGAACCTTCCTTTCATGAATGATTTCTCTGTAGCCTGCAACGCTGTCTGACAGCATTTTCCCACAGTAGAACTTCTTTCAAAATTGTAGTGAATCCTCTCAAACCCTGCCACTGTTTTATCAACTAAGTCTATGTAATATTCTACATCCTTTGTTGTCATTTCAACAATCTTCACAGCATCTTCACCAGGAGTAGATTCCATCTCAAGAAACTACTTTCTTTGCTCATCCATAAGGGGCACCTCCTCATCCATTAAAGTTTTGTCATTAGATTGCAGCAATTCAGTCACATCTTCAGGCTCCACTTCTAATTCTAGTTCCCATGTTCTTTCCACCACATCTGCAGTCACTTCCTCCACTGAAGTCTTGAACTCCTCAAAGTCATCCACGAGGGTTGGAATCAACTTCTTCCAAACTCCTGTTAATGTTGGTATTTTGACCTTTTACCACGAATCACAAATCTTCTTAATGGCATCTAGAACAGTGAATCCTTTCCAGAAGGTTTCCAACTTACTTTGCCCAAATCCATCAGAGGAATCACCATCTATGGCAGCTATGGCCTTACAAAATGTATTTCTTAAACAATAAGACTTGAAAGTCAAAATTACTCCTTGATCCATGGGCTGCAGAATGGATGCTGTGCTAGCAGGCATGAAAACAACATTAATTTCACTGTACACTTCCATCAGAGCTCTTGGGTGAGAAGGTGCATTGTCAAGGAGCAGTAAAATTTTGAAAGGAATCTTTTTTTCCTGAGCACTAGGTCTCAACAGTGGGCTTAAAATATTCAGTAAGCCATGTTGTAAACAGGTGTGCTGTCATCCAGGCTTTGTTGTTGCATTTAAAGAGCACAGGCAGAGTATATTTAGCATGATTCTTCAAGGCCCTAGGATTTTTGCAACGGTAAATAAGCACTGGCTTCAACTTAAAGTCACCAGCTGCACTAGCCCCTAACAAGAGAGTCAGCCTGTCCTTGGAAGTTTTGAAGCTAGGCACTGACTTCCCCTCTCCAGCTATGAAAGTCCTGGATGTCATCTTCTTCCAATATAAGGCTGTTTCATCTACATTGAAAATCTGTTGTTTAGTGTAGCCATCTTCATTAATTACCTTAGCTAGATCTTCTGGATAACTTGCTGCAGCTTCTACATCAGCACTTGCTGCTTCACCTTGCACTTTTATGTTATGGAGACGGCTTCGTTCCTTAAATGTCATGAACCAACCTCTGTCAGCTTCAAACTTTTCTTCTGCAGCTTCCTGACATCTCTCAGCTTTGTACAATTGAAGAGAGTTAGAGCCTTGCTCTGGATGAGGCTTTGGCTTAAGGGAATGTTGTAGCTGGTTTGATCTTCTATCCAGACCACTAAAACTTTCATCATATCAGCAATAAGGCTGTTTTGCTTTCTTATTGTTCATGTCTTCACTGGAGTAGCACTTTTAATTTTAAGAACTTTTCTTTTCATTCACAACTTGGCTGTCTGGTGCAAGAGGCCTAGTTTTCAGCCTGTCTTGGCTTTTGACATGCCTTCCTCACTAAGCTTATCATTTTTAGCTTTTGATTTAAAGTTGAAAGACATGTAACTCTTCCTTTAACTTGAACACTTAGAAGCCACTGTAGGGTTATTAATTGGCCTAATTTCAATATTATCGTGTCTCAGGGAATAGGGAGGCCCGAGGAAAGGGAGACAGACAGGGGAACAGCTTTTTGGTGGAGTAGTCAGAATACATGCAACATTTATCGATTACGTTTGCCATCTTACACGGGTGCTGTTCGTGGTGCCCAAAAACGATTAAAGCAATAACATCAAAGATCACTGATCACAGATAACCATAACAAATAAAATAATAATGCAAAAGTTTGAAATATTATGAGGATTACCAAAATGTGACACAGAGACAGGAAGTAAGCAAATGCTGTTAGAAAAATGGCACCAACAGACTTGCTCAACGCAGGGTTGCCACAAACCTTCCATCTGTAAATAATGCAGTATCTGCAAAGCACAAGAAAATGAGGTATGCCTGTATACACAGAACTCTCAAAACTCATTAATAAGCAAACAACTCAATTTAAAGAAATGGGCAAAAGATTTGAATACATCAAAAAAAAAAGGTAAATAATCACATGAAAAGATGCTTAACATCATTAGTCACTGGACAGATTAAAAAAAAAGGCTACATTCTGTATGATTCCACTTACATGATTCTTGAAAAGGCAAAAGAACCACGGAGACAGAAAACAGATCAGTAGTGTCCAGGGTCTGGGGGTGGAGAATGGGTTGACTATAAAGGGGCTCAGAAGAATCTGGCGGGATGAAGGAACCATTCTAAATCTTGATTGAAGTCGTGGTTATGAGAATGTATACATTTGTCAAAACTCACAGAATGCTTCTGAATTTTACTGAATGTAAATTATACATTAAAATTTAAAAAAGAATGATAAAATAGAGACTAAAAAGATAACAATGTACTGAGTGGACCTTGATTTTACCCTGGTTAAAAAATTTTTTATATCAACTATAAAAAGATATTTGGAGGACAAACAGGGAAAGCTGAATATGCACTGAATAATACGGTAGAACTGTTGATTTTTTGAGATGTGATCATTGCATTTGGTTATGTAGAAAAAGGATTGGCAAACTTTTTTGGTAAAAGGCCAGACTAAATATTTTTGGCTTTGTGGACCACATGGTCTCTTGTAACTACTCTACTCTGTCACTGTAGCACCAAAGCAGCCACAGACAATAAGTGAACGAATGAGCACTGCTGTGTCCCAATAAAACTTTATTTATAAAAAACAGGCAGTAGGCCACATCTGGCCTGTGGGCCATAGTTTGAGGACCTCTAATGTAGACAACGGTATAGAGACAGAAAGCAGAGTAGTGGTTGCCTATGGTGAGATAGGCAACAGGATGAGGGCTGAAGGGAGGAACTGCCTGGACAGTGGCACGAGGGAACTTTCTGAAATGACAGAAATGCTCTATATCTTGATTGTGCTGTTAAGTTAAAGGCACAGATACATATATACTTAAAATAGGTGGATTTTAGCATATAAATAATATCCCAATAAACTTGATTTGTTTTAAAAATGTACTCTTTCCAGGTGATTCCATCAATGATGCAAAAAGCATGGCCCTTGGAGCCAAAATAATCTGGGTTCAAATTTTAGCACCATGGTTTAATAGCTACATGACCACTATCAAACCACTTTTGGGGCTGTTTCCTCATCCTAAAATGGGTTAATACTGTCTGTCTCATAAGTTTGCTTTAAAAATTAAATAATATAGGTAAGACACAGTATTACATCTGGCACACAGGCACACTCTCCTGACTTGTGTAGACCAATTTTTTAAAAAATAATTTAAGAAAATAAGTCAGAAAAGATCAGGTAACTCCATTAGCTTCTTTAGTATTCTTCTGAAATATTCTGACATTCTTTGTTTCCTGTTTATTCTGGTTTCACCTGACTTCACGCACTGGCATCCAACATCAGTTTCTGTGATTTTGCAGTAACTTGGATCTAACAGCAAGCACTGTGAACCGAAATTTCTTTAGAGTTTAGAAAAATATTCCATGACAAAGATGTTATAAAAGAAAATATAAGAAGATAAGAGCCAAAAGTGAAAAGTATCAATTTTCCCAAGCCAAGAGAACGGCAACAGAAATGGCATATTTTAATTACCTTTTATAAAGAAAAACCAATAAAGTTAGCTGGATGTTTTCCCCTTTTAGACTATGATTTGAATTTTATCCAAAACAATACCCAACCAATAAAATTACAAAATGATAGGGACCAGCCCGGTGGCGTAGCAGTTAAGTGCTCGTGCTTCGCTTTGGTGGCCTGGGGTTCGCAGGTTCGGATCCCAGGCGTGCACCAACGCACTGCTTGTCAAGCCATACTGTGGCGGCATCCCACATAAAACAGAGGAACATGGGCATGGATATTAGCCCAGGGCCAGTCTTCCTCAGCAAAAAGAGGAGGATTGGCATGGGATGTTAGCTCAGGGCTAATCTTCCTCACAAAAAAAAAAATGACAGCATTCATATAGTGCTTTATCTCACATGTTTCTCACAACATTAGTGTGTGGTAGATAGGATAAGATTAATATTAAATTCACTTTTATTTTATAAGTAAGGATACTAAGCCTGAGACAGACGAAGTGGTTTGTTCAAGGACACATAGCCAATAAATGGCAAAGTCTGGATGTGAAGTCAGATATGTGGCTCCAGACCACGTGCTTTTAGTAGAGATCACCACCAGAGAATCATCTTGGGTTCTGGGAAACTCTTTACATAACTCCTTGGTGCTTTTCCCTAACGTGACATCTTTAGTTGTCTAAAAGACAAATTATTTACAGAGTGACATACTTACTAAATTCCTAACTATTCAAGAATAACTGGCCATTTTGGGTGGTAGAGACTATGGCCAAATATGGGCTTATGATCAGAAGTGAAAATTCAAAAGGACTAATTTCCAGTAGAAGAGCCTGCAGAGTGACAGAAACGACAAATCCCTCACACCTTTTCATTCTCCCCATCCCAATACCCACATCACACAAACACATGGATATCTACCTTTCCCAGGCTCTGAACACAGCTCTGAAGAGGTAAAAAAGGAAAGCACACCATTGCCCCACACACATAGTCAGTATCTCACTACTAGGTCTGCAGGTCCATCCTCCCAGCAAGGAATGACAAAAATGGGTTATCTATTCATCTACTTATTATGTCCCAATCAACCTACAGGTGGACTACAAGACCATAAATGTGAGGACATATGAATGAAACAAACTTTCGTCCACTAACAGCTTCCTCCTCTCTCCTTGTTTACAATGGTAAACAGTTTGACAGTGAGTGATTCAGAGCCCTCCTTCCAAATGGATGCCCGTCCCCATCAGTAAAAACCATGTCTATTCAAGTGCACTTAAATTTTAACTTTAAAAGAGGGGATTATCAAAAGTCCAAGTTTGTTCATCTAGCTTTATCACGGATGTTTTTTTCCTCGATCTAAGCCTGATCAAATATAACTTTTAAAGGTTTACTATAATGCTTCCTGGTGAAAATCCTTATTTTATAAGAAAACTAATAGAAATCCTTATTTTTATAAGAAAATCTTTATAAGATAGAAAATCCTTATTTTACAAGAAAACTAAAGGAAAGATGAGATTCAATATACAGAAATGTCCATTACAGGTTAATATATCTAGACTGTATCTATTCCATTTGGTATTGTGAATATTCTAAACTGAACTGGTATAACTGATTTAAATACTGCTTCCTTCCGTAAATGGTGGCACCTTCAAAAGTGTTATCTTGAAGAGGAAATGAGTGATTTGCTCAAGTCTCTGAATTGTACTAACACTGTAGCAACCCCAGTTCAGCACTATCTCAAGCAAGTATGAGAAATGTAGTCATAATCCATATCTATTATGTTTCAAGACTAAAGTAAAATAAGGAAGAAAAGCTAACTATATAATCCAGATACCGTATTACAAGTGTGGAAAACAATCCATCTCTCACCATTTCCTCAACACTATAAATGCAGAGTTCTACCCAACCAAGCCACTCTGCAAGGCCCTCCCAAAGACTAACAGGCGACTGAGAGGATAAAACCACTGTTTCTATTAACATTCAGTGCAACTAGCACCTTAAAAAAACTTTTGCATTGATTAAGACTCAATTCTCAGAGGGATTCCTTCTTTCTGAAAGAAACAGCTAAACCACTACACTTAGAAGCACCAGACTTTTAAAAATGCTTTTCTAAGTCATATAAAAAGTGTTATCAAATTATCAGTATAGCTACCAGGTAATAGGCCCTACTTAATGTTAGGCCCACTATTAAGTACCTCCATAGTTTCACTTATTCCTAAGAATACTGCAAAGTATATTACTACACCTTACAGAGTAGGAAACCAAAGCTCTGAGAGGATAAGGGACCTGCTCAAGGCTACATAACTAGTCAATGTGGGGATCTGAACTCAAATTTACCTCGCTCCAAAGAATGCACATGCTTCTAAACTGTGCTACCTCCTCACTTCACAACAGAGGAATAGGCAGAGATGTGAGTGGGTTTATTCAGGTTTATTCAGATTCAGATTTATTCAGAAATGATTCTTAATCATTTCACCAAAAAACGGAGAAAATTTCTGAATCAGAACTAGTTTTCAAAATCCACAGTGCACTATTTAAACCTCACTTCTTTTCAACAATTAACAGGATAAGAGAAAGGTTAGGAATCCTTTTCGAAATAAACTAAATTTCATCACATTTCAGCAACTGAAGTGTTATTTTGGACAAGTCCCCAGGGTTAGTGGTTCTATGTGCACTACCACTAGCTAATACAAAGCACTTCACCCAACTCAAACACATACTGGACACCTGCACTGTGTTAAGACCCCTTCCTGGCAAAGAGGGTACAAAGCTAAATAAGAAATAAGGCCCATCACAGCCCTCAAGGAGTTAGACTAGAAGAGAAGTCCCTTTATACTACATATACAGTTACCGTTAGTCAAGCAAATAAATGAACTGTTAGAAATCCTAAAACAAAAGTATGTATAACATGCTATCACAGCTTAGAGAAAGAAAGCAACTGGCCTAGCTGTCACATTATGTTGTAAGTAATACTTGTTTATATTATGTCCCTCCCTGACAACCCCTTCCAACCTGTCAAGCTCCCTCCCCACAATCCACCCACACAGGCACACACAACCACACAACCAGGAAGGAAAGCCCTGAGAGCAAGCACTGTGACTCCTAAAAGTCACCTTGTTGCTGTAGTTCAAAAGTACAATGCTTATGCCATAAGGACATTCTTCTTGAGCTTCATCAGGTGAAGAAAGCTGGTTTTTCAAAGCAAAATGCAGCCAACCAAACCAGAAAAACCCAGGAAAGCTTCTCTACATTACTCACTTAGCATGAGAAATCAATCAAAGCAAATTGACACACAGTATTTCTCAAATTCTTCTTTTTAATTTAGCAGATGGCAAAGGAATATAACAACTGATATTAACACATTCTGGTCATTTTGTTCCACTACAAATGTGACAGACATTTAAGCTACTTCCATCTGGGAGATTTAAACAGAATTATTCTCACATCATAAGCCAAATGAAGCAAATTCAGTAGAATCGATGCACCCAAAACTTGATAAGCCTTGTACTTAATGCAGTCTGCAAACCCCCAAGAGACCACGAAGGAATACAAGAACGGTAACAGTGATTTATCTCAGCTCATCATAACTCCTTTACAAACTTGCAAAAAATGATCTTTCAAAAACGGTAGCATTTGTCCTGATCCGGGAAATCCAACGGTTTAGAAAAACAGTATAAGCTGCTGCTTCTGAAAATAAAAGGGGGGGGGGGGTTATAAGAAAAAAAGGCACACATTTTTTTCCTTTACTTCTATACGCCTGAGGCAATAAACTCCCAAAATAACTTCACCGAAGAGTGTAAAAGCTGAGAATGAACACCAAAATATTGCTCAATCCAACTTTCATTGTGAATTCCTGAGTGCACAGAAAGATCTAGAAACTTAATGTGATGGAGTCATTTTTCTGTAAAAACTGTATCCAAAAACCTGTCTATTCTTTCTTCAGATGAAAAAAAAATTTTGAGGGTTTTCCCCATATTCTTTTAAAACTCTTCACATACTAGTTGACTTTGCAAAAAAAAACAAAAGTGTCAGTAAGCCGTATTTACAAAAAGAATGTTTTGTTTGGTCTCCAAGTACGGCTGCACTTGAACTCAGTAGAGTTGAGCCCACTGCACGGCCCCGGAGCGGGTCCCCTCCGGCTGCACGTCTCCGACCCGCGCGGGTCCCCGGCCGCGCCCCCGAAGGCGGGCGCCCGGCGTGTTTACGGTCCCCGCCGGCCCCGGGGAGCCGCTCCCTCGCGTCCGCAACACTTGTTCGCGGACTCCGTCGGACGGGAGGGGCCCACGGAGGAGCCGACCAGGGAAGCCTGGGGCCGAGGGTTCAGGCCTCGCGTGGCCCGGGGGCGCCTGAAGGGGCACTCACGCCGTGCAAGGCGGCCGCGCCCCCCACCCCGGCGTGGCGGCGGCCCCCAAGTTGGGCTGCGGGAGCCGGGAGGCGCGCGGGGCCCGGGAGCAGACAATGCGTGAGGGTGGCCGCGGAGGGAGGAGGGGGCCGCAGAGCCGGCGGGCGCCCCGCGGCCGCCCATTCATCCCGGACCCCGCCCCCCTCCGGGCCCCCGCCCCGAGGAGCGGCCTTAGGGGGAAGGGCCCGTCCTCTCCGCCCGCGACCCCTCCTCAAACCACAAAACTTCCCCCAACTCCGCCAACTAAGTTGCGCTCTCACCGTGCGGCGCCCGGGGCTCCCCCGCGGGCTGAGCTGGAACAGCTCCGCACCTTCGCCGCAGAGAAAGACAATAGGCGGCCGCTACCCCGGCGGCGGCGGCGGCGGCGGCGGCGGCTCGTAGCTGCGGGAGCAGAAGCGAAGAGCGGGCACGGCGGTCTCGGCGAAGCCCAGGCGCTCCACCGCGGCTGCTCCGGCTCCGCGCTGGCCCTGCACACAGCCCCAGCCCGCCAGCGCATGCGCCGCAAGCAGCTCGGGGCTGGGCGGGGCACCTGGGGAGGGCGGTAACGCCTACGAGCCCTCCCATGAGTAAGCGCGGAGCCAAGGACCACGAGCTGGGATTGCACGGTAGAGCTGCCCATCAAGCTCCGTGAGACCAATGGGAAGGCAGCTGGGCGGAGCGTTCATGTTGCTAAGGAAGGTTGAGGTTGACCGCCGCCGCTGCTGCGCGGCGGCAAAGTGATCAAAGTGGGGTGGCTGGCAGAGGCTGCTCTGGGAAATGCCCACCCACGCTCTCCTTTCCGCCCTATGTCCGGAAACCGCCCTTCCTCTGTGTGCCGGTGCTTACCTGAGCTGTAGCACTTTATACCACACATACCGAAATCATTTACTCTTCTATTTCCCTCCGGTTGGAATCAGAAAGTGGAGTTTAGTCTTCACTGTGTCCAGGGCCTAGGAGAGTCATTGCTAGGTGTTCAACAAGTGTTTTAGATGGGTGGATGGGTGGGTCTATGGCGGCATCAGGATTGTGACAGTGCGTTCTGTGAACTTTTGGCTGCTTGATCGCCACAAAATCGTCCATTCTTCCAGTTGCAAAGGACTTCAGAACTCATCTGGTGGCTTTTGAGAAACAAAATGTGGTCCACTGGTACACGAAGAAACTTCTTCATTTTGATAATTGTGTGTTTATTTTAATGCGTATTAGGGGGAAAATGCCTATCATGTCAAATCATTACTTCGTTAGTTAGCCTAGAGCTAAAATATGCTTTCCTGTAAGTGGATCTGGTTCTCACATATATTTTCTTAATTCACCCTCACAGGTGAAAAAACCAAGGGCAAACATTCCTGGTGCTTCATGTGACATTATTTCCCAATCACCTCGTCATGCTGCTCACTCTCCTCCACATCACTCTAACCTGTCCTGATCAATATTTAAAAGGTGACACAAAGAGAGGCAACTCCTACATCCTAGTCCTGACTCTGCCACCAAGGAGCCCACTATGCTCAGGTCACTCCTCCTCAAAGAACTTCAGTCTCCTGAAAAGCAAGGGGGCTAACCTAAAAATCACTTAAGCCTAATGTGTGATAATCCATGGTCTTCTCTTAGAGCCTGGCTGGTCTGTTACAGAGGCAGCAGCAAATTAGTTACCATGTCATCTTTCTAGTGACTGCTGACAACACCATTGCCTGCTCCCTGCCTCAGCAGAATTTACACCTTTCCAGTAGGCTGCAAAAAGGGTCCAGAGTCCAGCACTTTTCAAACTTTACTGTGCCTACAAATCATCTAGGAGATTTTGTTAAATGTGGATTCTGATTCAGTAGGTCTGGGGTGGGATCTGGGATTCTGCATTTCCAACAAGCTCCCAGGTGATAGTCTGGGACCTCACTTTGAGGAGCAAGGGTCTGCTCTAAATTCCCCAGACAGCTGAGCCCTCCGTCTTCTTTGGGAAATCCTAAGTAGTTATCTGCATGGCTGGCACTTTCTCATCATTCAGATAACAGCTCTAATGTCCCTCCTCAGAGAAAAGGTCTTTGGCTGGCCTATCTAAAATAACCCACTATCATCTAGTCCCTCTCATTCATATTACTGAAATTTTTTCGTAGCATTTATCCCAATCTGAAAGTATCTTGTGTGTGATTATTGGGTATCTCACCCTCTATAATGTAAGCTGAAGTCTGTTTTGTTCACCCCTCTCTCTCCTGCACCTATTATAGTACCTGTAGGAAGGGTAGGAACTCAATAAAAGTTTGCATGAAGTAATTTGTACAGAAGCAGCTGCTGTGAGGTACCCTCAAGCTGAGTGTGCCTGATACTGAAGATTTGTTCTTCCAAGGAACACCAAATATCTCTACCCAGTGTGCCCTATTTCACCAGAAAGAGACTTTGGGTTTAGTAACTCTCTCACTTTCCATGAGTAAGTTTACAAGCCAGGAAATATACCAGGGCCTTACCAAGTAGTGGTAAGATTTTGTATCTCTGAACTATCTCTGAATTATCTCTCCAGTTGACTTATAGCTCTCTAATTGATTTACACAGGTTATAATACCTAAGAATATAGCAAGCCCAAACTCCATTTTACAGAGTCCCTGGAAATGCCAAAGCAAGGAAAAAACAAAATCAACACAGTTGTAAGAATATGAATTTCTCTTGAGACCCATGGTCCCTAAAATGTCCACTTTTGTAAAAGAAGAAGCACTGAACAGACTTATCCCAGGGCTCTCCTTTTGCAGCAGAGGACATTTTACTGTTTTTGTGGTACAAATAGTACCCTGACATTTTTTTGAGGGAACTTCCACTTTCAGCCCCCTGTTTGGGATGAATCGGACTCCACCAGGACCCCAATTCCATGGCTTCAGCATGTGATCACACCTGAGCCAATCAATGCATCCCATCCACAGGCAATAATGATTGATTCAAGGTGGGGCACATGACCCCAAACAGGCCAATCGGGGACAATAGGAGTAAATTCTACCCTCAGTTTGAACTGTCGGGATAGCTGACTTTGTCTTTCTCAACTAGAACCTGGAAGGATAAGCTTGCCAGCCCTTGTCGCCATGAGGAAAGAGTCTCTTCGAATGGAGGCAGCACGATGGAAAAGAAAGAGATGATGAAAAATAATGTCTTAGTGACATTGATCAAACTGCTGAATCTAGCAATGCCTGAAGCTAGAACGACCCATAGACTTTTCCATCATGTGAGCCAATAAGGCTGTCAGAGTGGGGGTTTCCATCACTTGAGTTCTATTTAAATACAACCACCCACGAGCTGATTATTTCCGGTCAATTCCCTGACTGGCTTCTCAATTCAATTAGCAAACAGCTATTGAGAGTTTACTTTGTGCCAGGTCTTAGGCTTGGTCCTGGGATTGGAGAGATGAAGAGCAAGGTTCTTGCCTTTAAGGAACTCACAGCCAAGTGAGGGAAACAGGCGAGCAAACCAGCAAGAAATCGGATGTGTAAATGCCCTTACAGAGGCAAATGCAGGGTGGCAGGGGGCAGAGAGAGAGGAACTTCTACTTGAAGGGTGAAAGTTCAAGGGAGACATCCAGGAGGATGTGACAGATGAGCTATGTCTTGGAAGCCAATCAACCAAGGAAAGAACAGTGGGGTAGTGCAGGAGGCTTGTGTGTGTGTGTGCGGGTAGCTGAGGACATTCCCAGAAAAAGGAAGAGCAAATTCAAAGACATGGAGGTATCAGAAACACAGCACACACAAGAAACTGGAGGGGGAAGGGGTAGGCGGTGAAGCTGAAGGAAGGCAGCGGAGGCCAGGTGATGCTGCCCTGCTAAGGAGTTCCGTCTTTATTCTGAAAGGCCAAGAGAAACCCTCAACAGATTGTAAGCAATGGAACAATGATGAGGACAGATTTCCATCCTAGAAAGATCACGCTGGTACTGTGTGCTTAGGCTGAATTTAAGTAGGAGATGAGGATGAGGATGGGGGACAGGGGAATCTCTAAGAGAAACCTGGCTCCAGGTAGGAGGTTTTGCAGTCCAGAGATAAAGTTTCACTTCCTGTGTGGCAGAGATTACCTGCCTTCCTCAATGTCAAGCCCAGCGCTGTCCAATAGAAATATATGGTGAGCCACACATGTGATTTAAAATTTTCTAGTAGCCACATTCAAAAAGTAAAAAGAAACAGGTAAAATTAATTTTAATGATATTTTATTTCACCAAATATATCCCAAACATTATAATTTCAACATGTAATCCATATAAAAATTTATTAATAAGGTATTTTACATTCTTTTTGTCATACTAAGTCTTCAAAATAATCCAGTGTGTATTTTACACTTATACAGCACATCTCAATTCAGACTAGCCACATTTCAAATGCTCAAAAGCCCCGTGTGGCTGGTGGCTGCTGTACTGGACAGCACAGGTCAAGTTGATTGATTCTGATACAGAGTCTTCATCTGGGAGTTCGTTCCAAACCACAACATGTGCCTGGGGCCGTAGTTCCCGAACCATATCTCCTTCATTTGCATTATCTCATTTATTTTTCACAGCCCCGGACTGGTGCTATTATCCCCCTTTTAAAGGTAACTCCAGCTCAGAGAGATTAAGTAACTTGCTCCAAATCACATGGCTACTGATTGGCACAGATTATCTTCCAAGGGTTGAAAACTAAGGGAAAGTTGCCAAATCCAATTTATTTATTTATTTATTTTGTGAGGGAGATCAGCCCTGAGCTAACATCCATGCTAATCCTCCTCTTTTTGCTGAGGAAGACCGGCTCAGAGCTAACATCTATTGCCAATCCTCCTTTTTTTTCCTTCCCCAAAGCCCCAGTAGATAGTTGTATGTCATCGTTGCACATCCTTCTAGTTGCTGTATGTGGGACGCGGCCTCAGCATGGCCAGAGAAGTGGTGTGTCAGTGCGCGCCCGGGATCTGAACCCGTGCCACCAGTAGCGGAGCTCTAGCACTTAACCGCTAAGCCACGGGGCCGGCCCGCCAAATCCAATTTAGAATAGCACACTGCCTAGGTCTTCCCTCACCTGGGCTCTCTCACCCTCTCCCCTTCCCCATTTAGAATTGTGAGTACTCAGCTTATCTACGGAGCAGGTGCTCAGTAAAGAGCTGTTTAAGCAACCAATCCCTTGTTCACAATATGTTCCTATAATACATTTCAGAAATTCTGCAGGCACAAACAATGTCGAAGAATTGGATTAAGGATATATGCTGGATTACAGATAAATGCATAGTAAATGGCACTTATCATTATGATTATTACAGCTCAGACAGTATTTTTAGGGATCTCGATGTACATTCATTGCAAATAGTTCTCCAGAAAGGTTATGCTGGTTTACATCCCTACTGTCAGGGTACCTAACTTCTCTGATTTAAGTTCTTCTTGTATTAGACAGAGAGACTAGAGCTTTAGAAGCAGCCAGGGCTGGGTTTGGATCCTGGATGCTCACGTTCTTTGTAAAGCCATCACTCTCGCTCAATAGCCACACGATGACAAATACATACAACAACATGCGCGGAGTCCTTAGCTCGTTTCGGGCACAATGCTGGTGCTCTGCCCATTTTAACTCCCTTCTCCACTTCTCCTTTTACAGACGATAAGAAAATGATAGTCTAGGAGTAGATCTGATTATGCAGAAAAAGTACTATTGGAGAAATGCAGGGAGACATGGACACTGCCACAATAGTAATAGAGAATTTCCTACAAAAAGAACATATTATCGTGTGTTGACCTCTCTAATAGATGTGGCAGCCACCTAGTCTCACCCCCCAAGGGTTTCCCAGCCCTTAACTAATATGTGGCAGATGTACCGCTTAGTGATAGAACAATTTATTTAATTTCTAAAACACTTGCTTTTCTCCATAATGACCGTTCCAGCAATAGGTTTGCTTAAAGGCTGCTCATGGGATCAAATTGAGTTTCTGAAGTCATTATATTTCCAATGGTAGAAGAGTTAGGGACTGCTGGGTTGGTGGAAGAAAGGGAGTTACAAAAACTTCAGGATTAAGGGACCACCCTGGCCTCAACAAAAGTTATTGCCATATTTCTCAGTCGGGAATCATGAGGATTTAATTTGGGAGATGTAAAAGGGTCCAGAGCTTCCCTCTGAATAACTGCAAAGGAAAACCAGAGTCAGTTTTTGGGGTAACGTTATTTTGATTTCGTTAGGTTTGGTTTGGTGTTTACTTTAAACCTAGGTTCCAGTTTGAAAAAGATGGGCACTGTTATTCTGATTCCAGAGAGATTTATGGGCTGGCTCAAGGACTGCACATTTCATCCTATTGCTTTTCTCTTTATGCCCAGCCGTTTCCAGTTTATTCAGCTGCTCTCATAATTATCCCCAATTATTTATAATGGTAGGTTTCTGAAGCTGATGTTAGAGACACCATGTTTTTGAGCCCTAAACACTATTTAATGGAAATGGACTCCAACAACTCATGTGAGGCCTAAACTCAGGTTTTCTTGGGCAGATTTTTAAAAAAAATTTTGTTTTCATCTTTAATACAATATTTTTTTCCAAAATTATGTGGAGTTTGCAATATTAAAGGAGAGAAGTCCTTATTTGCACATAACTGTTAGCAATAATTGCAGTTTCAGCACAGCTTAAACCAGCTTTTCCCTTTTTTTTTTTGAATGGAACAAACATATCACTTGTAATTTTCATGTTTTTAGGTCTTAAAATGTATAGATTCCCAGATACCAAAGTACTTCAAGAAAGAGCTGGTCAATTAGAATATAGTTGAGTCAGAATGTTCCTTTTTCCCTATGTTTTCTTATCCAATGTACAGTTCATATTCAAACTCCACCAGTTGTCCCAATAAGAATATTTATAACTATGCTTATTTTTCCCCTAGAGGATCTGATCAAGGCTCATGCATTGTGTTTACTAATAATGTCTCTTTAGACTCCTTTAATTTAGAAAGATTTTCCCATCTTTTTTTCTTTTTTTTTTTGGTTTTCCGTGACATTGACTTATTTGAAGAGTCTAGATCAATTGTTTTGCAGTTTGTGGCACACTCTAGATTTGTCTGATTGTTCCCCTAATGGTAGAATCAGGTTAATTTTCTTTTGCAAGGGTACTACATAGATGATATTATATCCTTCTCATTGCATCACATCACAAGAGTTCGTTTGACCCACATTAAACTAGTTTCTTTTAAAGTGCTTTCCTTGAAACATTAGTTTCTGGAGCTATTCCTTAGAAAAAGCATTGTCTGTTTAAGGGAATATAAAAAATGCTTTATATTTTATATTCTTGTCCTCTTGAGGATTCACTGTGCATAGTACCATTAAATACTAAGGCTCTGAGAAGTACTGCATTTAAAAAACTGTTTAGCTTTGTCTAATCCTATATTTCTCAAATTTATTTGATCACAAAACCAATTTCTCTTGGAAAACACAATAATATCTCACATTGCACTAAGGACACACTTTAAGAAACAGTGCCTGAATTTATTCAATTCATTTTCCAGAAAGAACAGTGCAGGTATAGTCGATTCTGAAACATCATTTACTATTTATCCACTGTTATGGACTGAATGTTTGTGCCCCCTAAAACTCATATGTGGAAGCCCTAACCCCCAACGTGATGGTATTCGGAGGTGGGGCCTTTGGGAAGTAATTAAGTTTAGATGAGGTCGGGAAGGTGGAGCTCTTATGATGGGATTAGTGCCCTTATAAGAAAAGGAAGAGACACCAGAGCTTCTTCTCTCCCTTCTGTGAGGATACAGTGAAAAGCAGCCATCTGCAAGCCAGGAAGAGGGCCCTCACCAAAAACCGAATCTTGGAATTCCCAGCACCTTGATTTGGATTTCCCAGCCCCTAAAACTGTGAAAAATAAATGTCTGTTGTTTAAGCCACCCAGTCTATGGTATTTTGTTATAACATCCCAAGCTGACTAATAGACCCATACTGTCATCCATTTCAAAAAGTCTCTATTCCTTATCAAGAAAGGAAAATAGATGCTTCCTAAATCTCATCTCTAGCCTAATCCAATCACTCCTGTGAGATTTCAACCTCCATTCCCACCCACTGCAAGCACCTCTTTACCTGGATAGTCGGCTGAACTGCAAACTCAATTTCCGAAGTGAGATCTCCTTCTCTCTCTCATCTGCTCCATTTCCTGCTTTCCCTCTCCCTCAGTTCCATCCAACATTCTGCCTCTTCATTCCGTCACAATCTCTTTTACAAATCAAGACTGTTTTCTTTTCCTGCTTCTCGCGTGTTCATTCACCAACTTTCGGCTGAATGATTGCAGTAGTCTCCTGTTTTCTCTGCCTCTAACATTTCCCAATTAGTCCATATTTCTCTCTGCTACAGAATGATTTTCCTACAGTACACCCCTAACTTGTCGGTTCTCTACTCAAAAGACTTCAATGGCTCCCGGCTACTTGCAGAATAGTACTAAACACCTCAGCAGAGAATCCAAATGTAATTGACTTCCAGCATCAATTTGCACAAAAACTATATTAGACTTCTTCTCCACCTAAACCCAAATCCCTACTCAAAGCCTCCAACTTTCGGCATGTAAACAGAACTACTTTGCTGAGAACATTGGAACTATCTGAGCGCCTAAACTCTCTTTTAGCCATCTTTTCCAGGAAGTATTTCACTATCTAATCCTTCTACTTAACACCATTATTTTGATCCCTTCTGGAGTATTATTTCATAGTTTAAACTTTCTGTTTTATACCTTTAGTCCTTATCCTCTGCCTTCAAACTTACTCAAATCTCTCTTACCCTAAAAAAATATAAATAAGATCCCTGACCCAGATACACTCTTAGGACATTGTCCCATCTCTTTTCTTGCCTTTGCCACCACACTGTTTAGCCTACAGTCACTGATTACACCCCCTCATAACCTACCATCTTCTCTTTTTAAAAAAATTATTTTATTGAGGTCATAATGGTTTATAACATTGTGAAATTTTAGGCGTACATTATTATTTATCAGTTTCTGTATAGATGGCATCATGCTCACCACCAATAGTCTAATTTTTATCTATCACCACATATTTGTGCCCTTTTACCCCTTTTGCCCACGCCCCAACCCCTTTCCCCTCTGGCAACCACTAATCTGTTCTCTTTGTCCATGTGTTTGTTTATCTTCCACATATGAGTGAAATCACGTGGTGTTTGTCTTTCTCTGTTTGGCTTATTTCGCTTAACATAATACTCTCAACGTCCATCCATGTTGTTGCAAGTGGGATGATTTTGTCTTTTTTTATGTCTGAGTAGTATTCCATTGTGTGTGTGTGTGTATGTGTGTATATATATATATATATATATATATATATATATATATACACCATATCTTCTTTATCCAATCATGTGTTGATGGGCACTTAGGTTGCTTTCACATCTTGGCTATTGTGAATAAAGCTGCAATGAACATAGGGGTGCACAAGTCTCTTTGAATTGTTGATTTCAAGTTCTTTGGATAAATACCTAGTAGTGGGATAGCCGGATCATATGGTATTTCTATTTTTAATTTTTTGAGAAATCTCCATACTGTTTTCCATAGTTGCTGCACCAGTTTGCATTCCCACCAGCAATGTATGAGGGTTCCCTTTTCTCCATATCCTCTCCAACATTTGTTACATTTTTATCTTGGTAATTATAGCCATTCTAACAGGAGTAAGGTGGTATCTCATTGTAGTTTTGATTTGCATTTCCCTAATGATTAGTGATGTGAAATATCTTTTCATATGCCTTTTGGCCATCTGTATATCTTCTTTGGAAAAATAGCTGTTCATATCCCCTGCCCATTTTTTGATTGGGTTGGTTGCTTTTGTTGTCCAGTTGTATGAGTTCTTTATATATTTTGGAGATTAACTTCTTGTCAGCTATATGATTTGCAAATTTTTTCTCCCAGTTGGTGGGTTGTCTTTTTCTTTTGTTGCTGGTTTCCTTTGCCTTGCAGAAGCTCTTTAGTCTGATACCATCTTTTCTTAAAATCAACTTTACTTAGGTAAAATATACATTCAATAAATATACCCATTTGTAAGTGTACAATTCAGTGAGTGTGATAAATGTGTAACCATCCCCACAAGCAAAAAATACATTTCTATGATCCCCAAGAGTTCTCATGTGCCTCTGTCCAGCCAATTCCAACCCCTACCCATGACCCCAGACAACTTAGATAAGATTTGTCTTCCCTAGAGTTCATTTAAAAGGAATCATAGAGTATGTGCCTTTGGCAAGTGTATTGTTTATTGTTGCATAACAAATTACCCCCAAATTTAGCTTAAAATAGCAAAAGTTTATTATCTACACAGTTTCTGAGGGTTAGGAATCTGTAAGTGGCTGAGATAGGTAGTTTTGGCTCAAGGCCTCTCATGAGGTTTCACTGAAACCATCAGCTGGGGCTACAGTCTTTGGACTAGGGCTAAAGAATCTACTTCCAAGTTCTGGCTGTTGGCAGGAGGTTTCAGTTCTTTCCTGCTTGGGCCTCTCCATAGGAATGCTCAAAACATGGCTTCTTACAGAGTGAGTGATAGGAGAGAGACAGAGAGAGTAGAAGCAACACTACTTTTTATGACATGGTCCCCAAGTCCTGTACCAACACTTCTTCCTTATTATATTCATTAGAAGCAAGTCATTAGGTCCAGTCCACACTTAAGAAGAGATTATGCAAAGGACTGAATTCTAGGAGATGGGAACCAGTGGGGGACATCTTGGAGGCTGGCTATCAGTCTGTTCTCTGATCTCCCATTGATTCACATTCTTCTCACATGAAAAATATACTCACCATGTTCCAAGGCCCTCATAGGTCTGGATATCAAAGTCCAGAATCTCATAATCTAAATGAGGTCCAGGTGTGAACGTAGCTCCTAGGTGTAGACCTTAATTATAGCTCCTTAAGTATAGTTCTTATGAATCCTTACACCTATAAATCCTATAAAATAGACAAGTTATCTGTCCCCCTCCAACACACATACCTGATGTACAATGGTGACACAGGCATAGGATACTCATTACAGACATCCTGTTCAAAAAGGGAGGAAACAGGAGGCACAAAGCCATCTCTGGTCCATAGCAATTCTGAAATCCATCCTAAAAATATTGTGAGTTCCCAGGTTAAGATTCAGTCCTATTCCTGCCCAAGAGTGGTTCTCATAGCTCTTGATTTCACTCTCTGAGCTATCTTTCCTTTTTCATGAATGGTAGCATGCATTTGCAACTGAGTAGTTTTCTCAGCCTGTTTCTTTCTTGTAGAATTTTGGGAGCCTAAAGTCCTTTCTTCATTTTGTACTGTCGTAGCCTCTTTTAGTCCAACCTGGTGGTGTTTCTGCTGATATAAATATTTTAAATTTTTAATGGGTCTCCTGTGAGTCTCATTGGGGTCCACTCCATTAGAGTGGACTCAAAGCCACACTCACAAGTCTTTTTGATATAATCCCTCTCTACTTTGGACCTCTGCGGAGAGACAACACCCTCAAGCTTCTTAGAAGCCCCATTATTTGATTGAGAGCAGCTGTTAGTCACATCCTTAACATAGTTATCGGGCTTTCTGTTTGAACAGTACTGTGAGGCACCACCTTTAAGCTTTCTGAAATCTTAGCAAAGGATTTTATAGGCTTTATCTTTGGACCAGATTTTCCCAGCAGTACTCTGAATTTGATCTTTTCTCAGAAGTCATTTTTAAATTTTAACATCATTTGCCATCTAGAGAGGATGAGAATTTTCAAACCTAGCTCCTTTTTGTTTAACAATTTTTCCATTAGTTTATCTCTGTCTCTTGCATTTTACAGCAGTGAGAAGAAACCAGGAGGCATTGTCAAAACTCTGCCTGGAAATCTCCTTAATTTGATCACTCAGTTAATTAGGTACATTTTCTACCACCCACATTACTGCAGGCAACAATATTACCAAAATTTCTGTTACTGCGTAACAAGGCACTTTACCTAGTGTCCTGGGCACTAGTTCTCCTTTTACAACTGCCTGATGACTCCCAGTACCTTAAATATATATGTCCTAAAACAGCACCTCTGTATTCATTAAGACTCTTTTGGTTCACTGGTTCAGGAAAAAAAGGAAAAGGAAAATTGAAGTCCAGAGATAGATTTCGAGCAAGTCCGGTCCAAAGTGATCCAACGATACCATTAGGAATCTGTCTCTCCCCATTGCCTTCTTTGTCTCTCCTCATCTCCCTCTCTTGGCTGTGCTCTCCTCTCTCTTAGTTTCTTTCTCTGAAAGATCTCCCCTCATAGTGACAATATAACCACCGGAGGCTCTGGGACCCCATTCTATCAGCATCATACCCCCAATGAAATTAGAGTTTCTGTACTCCAATACTTATATCAAAATTCTCAGGGCTGTCTTTCATGGGCCCTACTTTGATCACACGTCCATCCCTGAATCAATAGTGGTGGCACCATAGCACCGTAGGGAGACACTGAAGAAGACTTAGCTCCCCCATAATATTTATCATGGTCCTACTTTTGAAGATTTCTTAATTCTACAAATTGCTATGCAAGCACAGCTTAAAGCTCAACCATCCCTCAATCACCTTCCCTCCCAAGTTCATTACTTTTCCTATGTTCCATCCTTCAGTAAAGGTCACTACTTGGGCTGAAATCTGCAAGTCACTTCTGACACCTCCCTCTTCCCTGCCCCAAACATTCAGACTGATGCCAAGTCCTTTTGACTCCCTAGCTTCACCTGCCCAGAACATGTCCTCTGGTTTCTTCTTTCCTGCCCTGGGTGATGTGGTTACCTCTACCCAGAATATCCTCCCACTGCATCTCTGCCTCCACACAAGTCTTAAAAGCCAGCTCAAGAATACCAGCTCCATGAAGCTCTCAATTTGGGAGGAGTCAGATTAATCACCAGTTTATAGGAGTATAGTTCAGGTCTCACTTTTATTTGGGAATTGCTCTCATAGTCAAATATATAGCTCTAAAGTAAGATCTTTGGTACTTAGGAAACAGATACATGCTAAAATCTGGCCCTTTACCTCCCTCTTCTCTCTCTCTTCTATCCATGTATTCATTTCTTTTCACACAAAGCAGGTGCCTTGCAAATGCCAAAATTGCCTAAATATAGAAACCTATTCATCCAGAACTAAGGCATCAGACAATGTATTTAAAATTTCACATCTGTGTCTCAATTAGTGAAACTTCATTGAAGTTTGTGAAAGAATTGTTTAATTTTGTTTTCCTGCATCTTTCTGGCTTCAATCCTGATGTGATGGGTCTCCGTCACGTTAGCTTGAGGAGGCCTTCTGCTAATGCACTTAAATCTTGACCTACAGACCCCAGTGGGTGTATGATTCCCAGCTGAGCTGTGACTGGAGCTCCACACGGGAAGGCCTTGGCCTCAGCGTACATTAGGGACAAAGCTTGTGACACAGGACACTCTTGAGCTGGGGTAATTTTAGCTGGTCTCTTGAAGTGAATATCAGTTCTATTTGGAAATCTGCTTTACTTCTCTTTGTTTTTCTCTTGAAGATCTTCGTCTCTATTTTTTCATTTTAGGTACAACACTACCCTCTGATTTTCTACTTTAAGTATTCAGTGATGGAAAGACAGCAGCTGTATAAAATATACACACACAGATATGCACACTCACAAGGAGACTGATTTTAAAAGTAAGCCCAAACCTGTCTGACTCTGGCAGGGTTGTCAAATCAGAGGGGAGCCTTCAGAATAACTTTTGTGTTGGGACCTTGGCCTGTCTGTGCTAACAGTTACACATTCCAGCTTGTCATTTGTCTCTGACTTGTTTTCCCAAATGCTTCCATTGAGTTACGCCACTTATCACCTGCTTAGTATGTGACACTTTATCTGCCAAGACAAATGCCATATTAGAAAAGCCTTCCAGTGAATGAGGACAATACTGGATTGCAACAGAGAAACTTTGGGCTTTTTCTTTTAATCCACTTGCTGAGTCTGTTTCCCAGATCTTGCCTGTTGCTGGGGTCGGTGGGATTTTTATTATATGTGGACATGTTGTATTTAGGTTACAGAGACACAGCCTCAGATGAATGGGTCCTGATGGATAGGACAAACTGCCCTTGAAACTCTAAAACTCTGACAGTAAATTTGATCAACAGAAGTTTGATTTGATTAAAAACAAATGTTCACAAATGTTGTGGAGCTACCAAAAATGAGGTCATCAGATTTTCAGGGCACTACTATAGACTTCTCACAATCCTAATATTTTTTTAATTAAATGAACTAAATGCTTTTGAAAGTGAGAGGCTGGGGCCGGCCCCGTGGTGCAAGTGGTTAAGTGTGCGTGCTCCGCTGCGGTGGCCCAGGGTTCACCGGTTCGGATCCCGGGCGTGCACCAACGCACTGCTTGTCAAGCCATGCTGTGGCGGCGTCCCATATAAAGTGGAGGAAGATGGGCATGGATGTTAGCTCAGGGCCGATCTTCCTCACCAAAAAATAAAAGAAAAAGAAAGTGAGAGGCTGACAGCTTTGCTCAGGGCTAGAAATAGAAGGCAAGCACAGGGGTACCTTAACAGCGAGACTTTAAAGTTGTAAACTGCTTCTGCTAATAAACTTCAGGGTTGGGTGACAGTCGTTGTCCTCTCTCACGCCTGAGAGGCCTCTGAGAACCTGTTTGTCAGAGTGGACATCGTCGTCTCCAGATTTTGTAAAAATCTCAAAACTCCTGTTCATGTTATGAGAACCATAGCTTTGGCTCTGCAGGTGAAAAGAGAGCCAAATGATCAAGTAGAAGTGTCAATATTCCTATTCAGGTCCCATCTCCACCACCTGCAACACCATCACCAACAAACAAAACCAAAATTCCGTCTAGCACAAGGTTCTTGGACAATTTTAATTTTGGAAGATGTAACTTTCTCTTTTCCATGTGTGTGTGGGTTTGGGTATTTTCACAACTTCATAAAAACCAGTCAAATCCCTGGACATAAATTTTCCTGACAATTTTAAAAAGCAAATCTGATTATGTTACTCTCCTGCCTGGACTACTTCAAAGACTCTCTATACATTTGATGTGAAAGCCCAAATTGCATAGCTTAGTTCCCCAGACCTTTTGGGATCTGACCTCTGCTCCCCTCTCCAGCCTCTGCCTCGGTACCCCCAGCCCCCACAACACCTCTGGTCCTGCTGGTCAGAACCAATGGGGATTTCACATTCTGTGGCTAGGCATATGCTGTTCCGTCTGTGGGCACAGCCAATCCCCACTTCCCTTCCTCACTTGGTCTACTCCTGCTTGGCCTTTCAAGCACTCAACTGCCCCCACTTCCCACCATGACTTACTCCCCAACACCCATACCCCTCAAGCATTTACTGAGAATCCCATTTAGAAACTCTCCATGGGGCATGCTCACCATTCTATTTTTGCTCTTATACATCTCACAATAGTCTGATTTTCTGTTTCCCTCTCTAAACTGAGACCTACAACTCATTTATATATCCCCAGCTCCTACTTCAGTCCCTAATGCATAATATGTGCTTAATCATTTTTTATTGAATAAAAGAATAGTAATTGAATTGCCCATCTCTGTTTCTGGAACACAGAGTATCCCAGAATGCCCTTCAGTGCATTGCTGATCAATGAGTCCTGTGTTCGGAAGAATAGATGGTGCTAGGGTTCTCAAAAGAACTTGATGATACAGAAAGGAGTACAGGTCAGTCCAACAGAGGGAGTAAGCAGGATATAATTAACTATGAGACAGACACTGTCCTGGGCACTTTAACTTGTATTTTCTCATTTATTCTCAACATCTTCCCAGTATAAGTCTTGTTTTCTCCATTGCTGCAGATGAGTGAGCTGCCCAAATCACATGCAGCCAAGAAGTAGCAGAGTTGAGATTCGTTTCCACATCTTTATGATTCTAAAATCCTCTTCTCTTTGCACATAGCATGGAGGCTAATTTCCTCTTCTTTCTCTAAGTGATTCTGGGAAAGGAGAAAATTCTCTAGTTTCTGTCTTTTGAAAGAAAGAAGTGCAGATTATTGAGACCTACAGGAGCCTAGATTTGTCTGGGGTTGGAACAGAAGATGATCCCGACCCCTCTGACCCCCAAATTTACTCACAAAGTTCAGATTCAGAGAGAGGTGGGCATAGAGATGATGGGAGGACCTGGACCAGGGACAAACTCGTGACAAATCTTTTTCATTTTGTTTCAGTCTCTACAAAGCCGTGTCATTGTTTTTACTATAGCATGTGGTCATTGTATTGACATTTTATTTTTGGCTAGTTCACATTGCAGATATTATATAATACAATGAATAAATTTGTGCCTCCATTTTGGATGCATTATACACACCTTTACTGAGTGCCCGGGAACAGTGAAGAGCAGAATTAAGCAGGGGCACTTCCACCTACGTGACTGTAGCACTGTCTCCGGCCACAGTAGCAACGATGAGGTTTAGTCAACGACCACAATTCCAATGACCTCCCCAGTTTGTCTCTCTCAGGTCCAGTAGAACTGCCCTTTCTCCCCAGGGCAGTCCACTCCAGCCCTCTGGAGTTTGTGAAATCAGCTGCACCTTGACAAGCCCTGGCCTGGGAATGACTTGGCAGGAGGTTATTCTGAGATTTCTCTGACTCAACTTTGGGGCTAGCTCTGAGCACCAAGGCCCAGCCCTGCCCTCTTTTGCTTTTTCTCCGTGCTGATTCACACTGGGTTGGGATTTTATAGTCAGTAGTCATAATTGTGCCTGGGTGGAACTTGGATTTTAAAGGTGACAGGAGGCCAAATCTAGGGATTCTGCTGGCTTTGTTATTCACTGTGTCATTTTCCTCAAATGAAAAGCGGAAGGAAGAAAAGAAGCGAGGATAAGAGGTAAGGAGGAAGGAAGGAAAAAAGAAAATAAAGAAATGTCCCACCAATCCAACCTGAAATCTATTTTCTTGCGTCCTTTATATTTCCTCCCAGCCCCTGGAAAGGCTTGTCCTAGATCTAGTTCACAAGAGAAGAAGCCAGACGTAGTAGAAAAACTATAGATTTTGGAGTCAGCATATCTGAATAATTGTGGGATGGTGGGCAAGTTATGTAACCTCTTCGAACCTCTGTTTCCTCACCTGTAGAACAATAATAATATTTACCTTGCAGGCTTGTCATGATAGTTAGGCATATTGTATATAAAGAGCCTGGCACATTAGCAAGCATCTTATAAATGGCAAACATAATTGTTATAGGTGGTTTTATTACGAGGCTCTTTGAAGCAGTGAGAATGTGGCCTCACAGAGTAGACTGCAAGTTTAAATTTCATTCCTCAGAGATTACGGTAGATCCTCCTATGCTCCCCTGGAGTGGGGTTTGGGGTGTGTCTATTGTCATGGTGGTTGGGTCCCAGGTACTGACTCAAGCTGTGACAATACCCAAAGCAGTCAGTACAGGAGAGAACCAGGCAATAGATAGAAGTCAAGTCCTGGGGGAAAGCAGTAGAAACTGGGGATAAAGAGCTCCGTCTGGCTGAGTGGCCTGCAGCTCCTCCACTTACTACTGGAATAATCTTGGCCAAGGTGCTTAAATCACTATGATTGGCTCTCTTGTCTGTATCTATCTCTGAGTTATCTTGAGGATTAGAGGAGAGCACACATGTCAAGTGTCTAGTGTAAAGAAAGCTCTTAGAAAAAATTATCTCAGATGTTAAGGAGAGACAAGTTGAAATTTATCAAGTTCAAGTGAAGTATGGCATAGAATTTGGAGCCATACTGCCTGGTTCACATCCGAGTTCTACTACTGTCTGCCTCATTTTCTCGTCTGTTAAATGGGTATAATAATGGCTTCTTTATCTGTACCTATCACACAATTTTGCTGTGAGGAGTAAATGAGTTAATACACATCAAGCATTTAGAACATTACTTGGTATAAGGCCAAATACCATAAAGATATCTGTTAAATAGATAAATAGATGGGTCAGTGCTGGGACAAGAACAGAAGACAAAACCACAATGGTAGAAAACAAAATTGGTTGACCTTGGACCGGAATGGGGCATGAAGAACAAAAGCAGTAATGAAACAAAAGCTTCCAAGACAATTGCCCTAAGCAGAGCTGAGATACTCATGTTCAAGACACTTTCGTTTTTAATTGGCTGCAGGCAGTGAAATGTGAGGGTGTATCAGCCTGAGTTAGAGACCAAGATCTGGGTGGACACCGTCCTTCCTAGCCGTGGACTCCAGGAGAATGCCATGGTGTTACTGTAACAGCAGGTCCTGCTTCCTTAGCTTCCCAGACCAGGGGCCTGAGGATGTGGCTCTTTTCTGGGGGGATGGGTTTGCTCAGGGAAAGCCCACTTCTCAAGGAAGGGCCACTGCTTCAGAAAGGCATAGAGCCATTTCCAAGGTCAACTTAGTAAGTTGATGGGAAACTGTGGCCACTTCTGCTTCTTCTGCTGTCTGACTTTGTGCACAAGCAGGACATAGAGTATTCAAATTCCAGTGATAGAGCCAACTGTGCAAATTCCTGACAGTCAAATTGAGGCCCATTATCTGTAATTACAGTCGCCCGAATTCCATGCCAGAGAGACCCTGTTTTCCAGCAGTCAGAAATAGCAGCTGCTGCTCTGGTGCCAAATGCATCCAGGGCAAGTCCCAAGAATGGAGATGAGCAGCCCTCACAGGCTATTCCTGGCAGCCACTGTCAAGAAACCCAAATCTCCTCTGCTTATGACCTTCAAATGGCTCCTATAGCTCTCAAGATCAACTCTTTGTTAGGTTTGTCATCATCTGGTCCATCTACGAGTTCAACTTCCTCCTTCCTTTTTCACTTAAGCCATGCTGAATTACTTGTTTATCATGAACAACCTGGTCCCTGATTCCATCATATTGCCCTTCATTAAGGTGCTTTTCCATGTGTGATTTAGTCCTTCTGCCTAGAATTACTTCATTATTAACTCCAACTCATCCTTAAGCACCTACTTCTGCCCCCTTCTCTTCTCTGAGGAGGCTTCCTTGGCTCCCTCAGGCTGGACTTATTCCTTTTCTCTGGGGTCACAGAACACAGCACTATGGTTTTATGTTTGCTTTGTCTGTCTGCCCCACTAGACTATGAGCTCCCTGAGGGCAGGGGCCACATCTTATTAGATTATTTCAGAACCCAACACAATATCCAGCATCACTGGGCATCCATCCAATGGATATTGGCTGCATGAACGAAGGATGTCTTCCTTGCTTTAGCACTAACGAGATTGTTCTTTCATTTGGGTAGATCAAAAGATTCCTCTTTTGGGATTACTGCTCAAACCTTTTTAAAAATCAACCAGTGGAAACCCAAGAAGAACATTTCATTGGTACACTAAGGATAAATTCAACTCACCACATTTTCTTCTATCTTTAATGCTATTTAATCTATGGGGGTTGGGTTCCCTAGGTATACGATAGGACATAAAGACTTAATTAACATTATTGCTTCTGTTTCGTCATGGTGCACTATTGAAGCCTTATTTAAATATGATTTGGTGTTAGTCTGCTCACAGTTATTAACAAAGTCCAAAGGTTTTTATTTAATTTCTATTGATGACATTATTTGAGGTGTAACTCTTAAGAAATGTCTATTTTAAGTAGATATGCAAAAACATATTTATCTAACTGACTGGATTCCTTCACTGCAGATCCTTTGCAAGTCTAGCCACCTCTCTTGTGATAACACTGTAGCTATTCAAAATATTTTGGGGCCTCTGCTTTTTTTATTTTGCCTTCAGAGACAGTTAATGATGCTTACTTGAAGAGTGGTCTTATTACTTTAGAACCCAAAATGACAACAACAAACAATGTTGTTCACTGAATTGTCTACCTTATTTAACTTCTGAAAATGGTGCAGTGTTTTCCAAAAGTTGAACATATACACCATTAGTGGGAAATTGGATATGTTGGGTGGTACTCATACATTTTTAAATTAAAAAATTAATAGATACATAATTATTTTAATGTTCATTAACTATATATATAACAAGTACATCAAAATCATAATTTCATGCATATGGCTTAAAGAAAAGCTTAAGATACAGTGAGTTAATTTGCTGAAAAATATTAAACAATTATCCATGTTATGATAGTAAGACAAAGATTGTGAAGGGAGCACATAAATAAATAAAGTGTGAGAAACACCAATGGAATGAAACGGACAAAGCCTATTGGGTCCCAATTATTTTACTTATCAGGTGTCAATTACTTAACCTCTGTGAGTGAGGCTTGCTCATCCTCACAACGATGAGAGTGAGTTGCAGTGGTGGTTAGAGATAAAGTTTATGGGGTACCTAGCACAAGACCTAAAGGGCTCCACAGAGAGAACTGTATTTAAAAAATCATATCCATTCTCATAGGACAAAGATAAGAGTCTATTTTAAAGAAGTTGCCACCAGTTCAAAAGGGAAGACCAAAAGAGACATTTCATTAAATGTGATGAGCAAAGGGCGGCAGCCCAATGGTAGCTTCTCAAGGATTGCTTTGAAGGCTCAACGTGTTTGTTTGAACCTATTCATCTGGGCAGGTTTGTGAAGGCCCCAAACGCATAATAAAGGAGTCAAGTAGTCACACTTTCTACAACGCTAAATAATTGATACTACCCTTGAACTCTAGAAGTTTCTAAACCCCTGGACATTAAGCCAATGAGAGTCTGTTCTTTGCTGACTTTACAATGCCTCTCTCTCTCTCTTTTCCTTTGGCAGCTGGAAGCTCATAGCGAAATTCACAGTTCAATGCTAGAACTCTGTGTTACCTTATGAACTACTTGCTCTTCCCCTTCATCTATACCTCCTATGCTAATGTGCACTTTCCCTGGTCCTGATATTTTTTATTCTCACTTTAGTATTTTATTATACAGATTCTCATTTTGATGTGTGCAATGAGAAAGGAAGAGTATCTAAGTGTCTTAGTTGGCTTAGGCTACCATAAAAAAAAAAAACACAGACTGGGTGGCTTAAACAACAGACATTTATTTTCACACAGTTCTGGAGGCTAGAAGTCCAAGATCAGGGTACCAGCATGGTTGGGTTCTGGTGAGACCTCTCTTCCTGGCTTGCGGAGGGCTGCCTTCTTGCTATCTCCTCACATGGGAGCAAGCTCTCTGGTGTCTCTTCTTATAAGGGCACTTATCCCATCATGAGGCCCCCATCATCACGACCTTATCTAAACCTAAGCCTCCCAAAGGCCCCATCTCCAAAGACCATTACATTGGGGGTTAGGCCTTCAACATATGAATTTTGTGGGGCACAAATATTAAGTCCATAACACTAAGTAAATAAGTAGATAATAAAAATCATGTCATCTTTTGCCAGGAGCCAACAATTTATCATCTGTGTCCCATCAGAATTCCTACACCACCCAAAAAGTCTTCCTCTTTCTTGGATCAGCCATTCTAAATCTAGGTCAGCATGCTAACTGGCCAAAAATATTGGTTCTCCTACTGAGCCACGTATATATCCTTGGTTGTTCCTCAGCCATCATGGATTCATAATAGATGAGCAAGATCTTTTGATGTCTCAGTTTATTTGAGTTCTCTTTCTCATTCTAGTTACCCTATGTGTAAACCTATAATGAGAGCCTACAATGTGACAGGCAAGTGTTGGATGTTATAATCTCATCTAATCTCATAATAATCCTGAGAGTAGAAATTTATTACACCCTGTTTTTAGGTAAGAAACTGAATCTCAATGAGACTAAGTAATTTGCATAGCATCAAGTAACCAGTAATTGGGGGAGTCCAGATTTGAACTTAAGTCTATCTGAATCCAAAGGCTTTGGGAAGATTTTGATGTATCTGGAGTCCCTTCTTGTATTGCTTGTCCAAATATTCACTCACTCATTGCACCAATATTCATTGAGATCCAACCGTGTGCCAGGATCTATGTAGGCAACGGGGATACAGAACAGACAAAAATTCCCTGCCTTTATGGCTTACTTTCCAGTTATGGGAGGCACATAATGAACAAAACAAACAAGGAAAATAAGTAGTGTATCATATGATGATAAGCGAAAAATAGAGCAGAGAAGGGGGACAAAGATTACCGGGTTGGAGGAAGTCATAGTTGAAAATACATTGGTCAAGAAAGGCCTTACTGAGGATACAGTTAAGCAAAGACATGAAAAAGTTTTCAGATTATCATGAACTCTGAGGCCCCAAAGGCTCAACAGAGAGTGACTCTCTTGAAAAGCCATTGACAGGACTTTTTCTCTTTGCAAGTGATATGAAAATAGACTCAAATTGACTTAAGTGAAAAGTGGGAATTTATTAGCTCAGGGAATTGAGAAGGTCAGGACAGACTGGCTTCAAGGGTCAAACAACGTCATTAGGATACGACTTCCTTCATTGTGTATCTGTCTTACTCCGTTCAGGCTGCTGTAACAAAACACTACACACTGGGTGGCTTAAACAACAAACATTTATTTCTCCTGGTTCTGGAGGCTGGGAAGCCCAAGATCAAGGCACTGGCAGATTTAGTGTCTGGTGTGGGCTGCTTCCTGGTTCATAGACAGCTGTCTTCTTGCTGTGTTCTCACACGGTGGAAGGAGTGAGAGAGCACTCTGGGGTCCCTTTTGTAAGGACACTAATCCCATTGATGAAGGCTCCTCCCTCGTGACCTAATCATCTTGCAAAGGCTCCACCTCCTAATACCATCATCTTGGGCACTAGGATTTAACATATAAATTTGGGGGCACACAAACATTCAGTCCAAACAGTATCTCTGCTTTCCTCTGTGGTGACTATTCTGTAGCTCCACAAAGAGGTAAAATGGCTGCTGGCAAATCTAGGCCAACATCCTGCCAGGTTCAAACCGGGAAGGAAAGAGAGATTGCCCTTCTGCCCACAGTCCAAGGAAAAGTCTCATTGCATCTCATTGGGTTACATGCTCATCTGGACACATTATTGAGATTGGGAAGGGAACACATGGCTCTGATTGGCTGGACCTGGTCATCTGCCTATCCCTAGAGTCACAGGAAAGTCAATCTGCCAAAAACAGGGGAAGGTGGGGGCCAGAGGAAATTTGGGGTGTTGCCAGAAGGAAATGAATGACTGCTGTGTGGAGAAAGTAATGAATATACACTGTATCTCTAATCTAAAGACAATTTCTTTTATCCCATGTGTGCAGTGTTGATCCAGTGTGCTCTATACCCGAAGGATGGTTAAGCACAGATTTCTCCCTGAGAGATGGTCTGCAAACAGCTTAAGCTTGTTCAGCGGGACTGGTGATTTCTGGGGTCTCCTGTCACCACACAGAAAGTGTACACATCATATTCATGAGCAATCAGCCCCTGGAGAATGACTGATTGTGTGGTTTTCACCTGTGACCTCTTGCGTTTCCTCCATGGGCTTTAGTGAGCCACATCACAACAAGGGCCTGATGTCACCAGTGCCAGAAGTCCATGGCTTTCAGAGTCTTGTTCCATTAGACCCACATGTTACCCATTGGGCCTGACAACATGTTGGGGATAGAGTCCTAAATTTGAAAATGGAGCCTGCTACTCTAGTAGTAGAATCTCACTATTTTCCTAGGAAGTTCTATGCTGGTGCTTTGGTTAGATGGTCCTGGGGCTGGATCTTGACTCCACCACTCGCTTGCTGTGGGACCCTGGGCAAGTCATGTAACTTCCTGAGCCTCGGGTTTCTCTTTTGCAGAATGAGGTCATTAGGAAGAGAAAATAAGTGGCCGGCCTGGTGGTGTAGTGGCTAAGTTTGCACAGTCTGTTTGGTGGGCCGGAGTTCACAGATTCAGATCCTGGGCATGGACCTACGCACCGCTTATCAAGTCATGCTGTGGCAAGTGTCCTACATATTAAAACATAGAGGCAGATGGGCACAGATGTTAGTTCAGGGCCAATCTTCCCCAGCAAAAAGAGGAGGATTGGTAACAGATGTTAGCTCAGGGTTAATCTTTCTCATCAAAAAAAAAAAAAGAAGAGAAAATAAACGACCACGTATAAAGAAGCTGGCATCCAGCCTGGTATACAGCAGGAGCTCAGAAAATTTTGTTCTTTTTTCCACTTCTCTGCTACCTTATTCCGTGAGGCCATTATCAGTGTTCCTTGGAGTCCATGTTATGCAACTTGCAGATAAACCTGTCATATAAAAAAAAAAGGAATGAAAGGGATGCACAAGTGAACCCTGGGGCAGAACTGGGGGCTGTGCAGTTGAGTAGAAAATCATAGGTTTTGGAATTAGACTGGATTTGAATCCAGAAGGCCTTGGGAAAATTACTTAATATCCCAGAGTCATTTTTCTCATCTTCACAATGAGAAAAACATTTATTGCTATTTTGGTTGCTGTGAGGATTCATTGAAATAACGTATGTAAGGAACCTGGCCCACAAAAGTCTTTAATGAGTCTTAGCTCTGTTTGTTTTCGAAAGTAATTAATGCCTGAGTGAAATATGATTGGCAATCAAGAAGCCCACATGAAAATGCCCAGAGAGCATTATCTATTTTTCTGAAGGCTGGAATGTCCAGGCCTCTGCCTTATTCCCCACCCTTTTTGCTTGTGTGATATTATTCCTTATATTGGAGGCTGGACAAAGGAAATAAAAGTCAGTCAAAAGGGTATACTGACAACCAGTTGTGCAAGAAGGGAACATTTTGTGTTATGGATGGGAAACCAAATAAGTAAAAAATATGACCCTTGCCCTTGAGAAGCTTCTGACCTAATTAGAGAGATAAAATATGCGAAAGAGGCCATTTAAAACACTGATGAGCAAAATAATAGATTTATTATTTGACAAATGCTCAGGTAGACCATGAAGGCGGGACCAGAATTGGGTGTGAAAAGTCAGGAAGGTTTCTAAGAGCAGAGATTAGCAGGGGAAGAGGCCCCAGCAGAAGTCCAGAGGTGGAGTGAGAAATCTCCTGTGTGGGGGATAGTGGCCTCGCTGACTTATCTGAACACCAGGAAAGAATGGTGTGGAGGTAATGAGATAACAAGTCAGGAGGCTCTTGAGCAATTGAAGGAGGTCAATCGCAAGTCGGTGTTATTACCTGTTACTGGCACCTGGTAACAAAAACAAACCCAAACCGTCTCCCCAGGCTGACTGGTTGGAAGAAGAATTGAAACTCTCATCCAGCACAAGGTGGGGAGCATCCTTGTTTTGTCTAAGTCTGAACTTGCTGGCAATTATTCTGTAGTGGCAAGGCTACCTTTCTCTATGTAGGGTTACACTGAACAAGAACTGGAACTCCCATCAGGTGCCATGTGTCAGCATATAACAAGTCATGGTGCCACAGATTACTGGCGCTTAGATCACTGGATCTGCCACCTCCACAGCCGAGGACAGAGGACACTGAAAGTGAGGGTCCTGCCTCCAGAGTTTCTCTGGTCTGCAGTTTCAATCTCCTAAGCGTACCTTAGCTTTTGAAGAGAACTTTCCTTGTGCTATTCTCTACAGCTGGGTGATGTCATGGCATGGCAATTGTGGGCATGGCTCTGTCTCTTACTTGCTGGGTGGAGTTTAGCCAGCTAAATATAAGAATCGTGCTAATAATGGTAATTCTGTACTACGATTGCTGGGAAGTAATTAATTCAAAAGGCTTAGCACTGGGGCTGGCCCAGTGGTGTAGTGGTTAAGTTCATGTGCTCTGCTTCAGCCGCCCAGGGTTTGCGGGCCCGGATCCCCGGTGCAGACCTACACACCACTCATCAAGCCATGCTGTGGCAACGTCGTATATACAAAATAGAGGAAGATTGGCACAGATGTTAGCTCAGGGACAATCTTCCTCAAGCAAAAAGAGGAAGATGGGCAACAGATGTTAGCTCAGGGCCAATCTTCCTCATCAAAAAAAAAAGAAAGAAAATAATAATAATAAAAGGATTAGCACAGTGTCCGGCACACAAGTAATCACTTACTAAATAGTAACTTTTTGTTATTTTAAACAAGTTTGAAGTTTGGTAAAGTTGGGATACTATTTTTCTCTAGAGCACAAAGGGCAGATTTATGTGGCCCAGAACAGACTGGAGCTCAGGTTAAATCTAGCTGTGATGCTAGCATGGTGTAAGGGAGAATCTTCTACCTTTAACCTTCTGGTGATTTGAATGTTTGAGATACTCTTCAGTAGGAAGGTTCATGGAAAGACTCTGGAACAGAGGCCTGTGTATATGCTAACTTTTTCTTTTAGTATTCATGTGCAGTTATTTTTTTCAAGACGTTGCTTAGAAACGAACTTTATGTATATGTCTGTTATGCATAAACTAATATATACATATAGTTTATACATCTGTATAAATGACACCATATTCATTAATTTTCAATATGATGGACCAGGTGCCACTGGAGACAGAAAGACTCAATAATGGCTTAACCTCTTACTAAATGTGTGATCTAGAGAAAGTTATCTCCTGCCTCAGTTTCCTAAACTGCAGATTGTGGATAAGTTATCTAACTCAGAGGGCTGTTGTGAGGATTAAATGGGATACCAAATGGAATGCACCTGGCACCGAGAAGTACTTAACTTTTTTTTTTCTTTTCTTCAGATGTTAAATGAAAGTTAAACTGAGATATAGAGCATTGTCATCAAAGTCTTAGTGTCTTACCCAGCGCCTTTATGCTCCAGGACAGTTTGGATGAAATTATAGATAAGAGACAGCCTGCTTGGGGAAGACTTGATGAGGAAGAAAACTACACGGGTGAATATATTCGATCCTTGATACAATTCCAATGAATGTAATAACAACTGGAACCTTCTTTAGACAGATGATGATGTCATGCAGCCTGTCCTGGTAGGAAGTGTCAGAATGAATTGCCTCCGTGATGGTGCTAGGTTGTTTGGATAGCAGATTGTACTTATGACCTAGATCTATCCTCTCTCTGGACCTCAGGTGGCAAAATGGAAGCATCTGGATTCTCAAGCTTCTGGCCTAGAAGGTTGAGAGGGTGCAGTTCTGTAGCCCTGAGCTGGGAGTGAAGACACCTGAGTTCTAGTCCCACTTACTGCTTGCCTGTGGGCGTGTCACTTCATTTCTAGGTCTCAGCTTCTGTAGGTTCCAACTGATGTTCTCTAAATTCCATCCAAGTTCTAGTATCTTGTAATTCCATGAATGTGTAACCTGGTTCCCAGCTGAAGAATAAGGTCTTAATGGACTAAGGCAATGCCAAAATGAAATAGCCTCATTCTGTTATGAAATTTCTGTGGCTTTCTAAAAGGGGCGGGGAAGAGTTTAGCTAGATTAATAATGAGGATGAGCAAGTATATCACTAAATCCAGGAAGCAGAGTCTGGTCTTTAATGACTTGGAGGTGGTGTCCTCCGCTGCCTCTAACACCCTCATCCCCATGGTCTGAATCCACTTGATTGGGAAGAATTGCTTTTACTCTTTGGCTGAGGTTGTTCTCTTGTCTTCATAGCTGGTTTTCAAGTCCATATCATTTCAGAGAGGCTTCCCTCTGCTCTCAGATGCCCGCTGGAACAGTCCATGACCTCTTTTCACTCGTTACTGCGGCTGGATGTGTCAGAGCAAGTCGAGTCATGGGGAAAGCATGACCTCTCCTACGTGATCCCCAAACAGGTCCCTCCAGGGCTGTTTTCTCTGTAACCAAGCTCAGTCACTGGCCAAACTCTCAAAACAGAGATATCTCTAAAATTCCATGAGGCCTCTTTTTCCCCAGGTGAACTACTTTGTTTGGTTTTGTTTATGAAATAGTTAGAAGGCCTCTTCTGAGAGAAGCCACCCGTTGGGTGGTGAGAACTGGCCACCCAGAATATAACTGGGCATTTTATAGCACAGGCAAATGTAATTGACCATTTTTACATTTTTTTAAGTGCTTGGCCATTGATGAATCCCTTTCACACATCTTGTGTCAGCTTATTGGCTTCACAATATCACGTTCTTGTAGGTGTGATTAAACCCATTTAGCAGATGAGGAAAGTGAAGTTTAGGGAGACTAAGTTTTGCTCAAAGTCACATAACAAATAAGGAGTTAATCCAGGACCCATATCCAAGTCTTCTGATTCTGACTTCAATGTTCTTACTGTGAATACAGTAGAACCAGGAAGTTGATTCAAATCCACATTCCCACATAAACAGGAAGAATTCTGTGAACATTTTTTGGTCACTGATCTCATGACTCATCTGCCCGATTTGTTTGCCAATATCATTTTTATGGTGCTTTAGTCATTTTCCTGACACCCTATGTCTCATGAGGAACAAAATTAAGTAGATAAGATACTGGGGCTGCGCGTAAGAAATTTACATTCCAGAGAAACAATTCAAGTGCAAGGACAGTGTTTTATGTTTTTTGTTTAAAATGAGAGCAGAACAAGAGGTAGGAGACTCCAAAAAACTTTCCGATAGCAGCAATTGTTCCACTAAGGCAAGTTCAAGTCATCAATACATTCTTTCATCCATCAAATATTAACCAAACATCTATTGTGTGTCAAGCTCTGTACTAGCAACTGGAGACATGATAAATAAGACTTAGTCCTCACCGTTAAATAACTGATAGTTCCATGGAGGAGACAGAAATGTCAACAATCATTGCAATAGGTGTGATAAGAGCTCTAAGAGAGATGTATATATAAAGTTTTATGGTACACTGAGACAGGAAGGCCTGACAGAGGAGGTAATATTTTACCCAAATTGTAAGAGCTTAATAAAATCTTGTCAAATAAATAAGGGGGAAATGATCATTTCAGAAAATCATCATCATCGTCAGTACCAGCCCCATTAACATATATTTATGCCGGACACTGTTCTAAACATTCTATAAACATGAACTCATCTGATCTTCACAAAAAACTACAAGGAGGTTCTATAATTGTCCCCGTTTTTCAGATGAGGAAAATTAAGCGACTTACCCAAAGTTACCCAGCTAGTAAGCGGCAGAGTCAGGATTTGAACTTGGGCCATCCAACTCCAGAGATCATATGGTTGACCATGGTGATGCCTACAATGGAAGGAACACCTGATGCAAAGATGAGAAGGTGTGCATGGATGTTTGTGTGAAGAATCAGGACCATTTCAGTGTGCCCGGAGCATGGCACACAAATTGTGTCTACCTTTGTTGCCCTCCAAACTCCTTTCCTGCACCCATTCTTCCATTTTCTCAACATTCTCTCCATGCAGTACCATTTTAAATTCATAGCTTGAGTTTTTGAACCACACCAGTGATGCAGATTTAGACTGAAAACCTGCAAAAATGCTGGCCCATGGTTACAACCGCTTAGAGACAGATTTTCTTTCTTTTCTTTTCTCCTGACTCTGTTTAGCACCAAGACCTCACTCCCTGCAGTCCCATGGGGATGTTATGGGGGGGCCAGTTTACTTCTGATTCACATGGACTTGAAAAGTGCCTGTGGAAACCCTGGCCATTCCTGGCCTTGACTTCTGTCTCCCTTGTCCTGAGAATCCATCAAAACCACAGCTCAGATAATCCAGATTAACAAATACAGAAGAAAGGTGATTTCGATGCTCTGATTACTTCTTTAGGTCTTACTTTCTTTTAGATTTAGGCCTGGAATTTTTTTTTTTTTTTTTTACCATTTTATCAGTTATTTGATGCTTTAATGAAGATGAAAGTAAAAATTATCCAGCATGCTTAGCTATTTTCAGTAAGAGGGTTGATCCAAATCACTAGTCCTTCAGTTACAGAAAACTCAAAGTTCCACGACTCATCCAACTTTCACAGCAACCCTATGATGTAGATACAATTAACCTGATTTTTCCAATGAGGCAAATGTGATTCAGGGAGTTTAAGTAGCTTGTATAAGGTCACACAGCTAATAGACGTTGGGGCCAGGATTCCAACCCAAGTTCTCTCAGTTCAGTTCCTACATTTCTGCCTCCATATTCCCAGGTTTGCCACTCACTAGCTGTCTGAACTTGGGGAAGTCACTTAACCTCTCTGTGTTTAAATTTCTTCACTTACAAAATGAAGACAATAAAAGATTTACATCCAAGAACTGTGCAGATGCAATGAGTTAATACGTGGAAAGATTTATAGCTATGTATTGTACATAGAACTTAATAGATGTTTGTAGTGATTATAATTCTCTAGGGAAAGCAGGCTTGTTTAGAAGCTGAAAGTTGAGTTGGAAGCTTGAGTCATAGTAGACTGAGTAAAATACTTGCCAACCATTCTCTCTCTCTCTCATTCATTCATTCATTCATTCATCACTTATGGGCCACCTCTAGTGTATAAGGTCTCCTACACATCACATATTTAGGCCTTCCAGAACTTTGGGCCAAGGCCATGGGTGGCTCCCTGTGTTGGAGTCCTATTTTCCAAAGGGAGGAGTTACTTCCTTTCTGGTCTCTAGGATAAGAGAGGACGCCTGTCTGAGTAAATGTTTTGTAGTTACACTATTTGTTGATCTCCTTTCCTATTTTCTTCTCCTGTTTCTGAAGTCCAGTTTCTTTCAGCCTCCAGATATACAGTGGACAATTCTAAAACAGGGAGTTACTATCGTGACGGGTCTGGCACCAGGCCCTCTCCTGTCCCAGATTACAGGAATCCTAAAGCATTAGTTAATTGTCTCTTTTTTTCAAGCTTTAGCTGTCTTTTCAGAGACTGCCAGGTCCTCTCTGAAAGAAGAGAGGCAAAACCCAGCAGAGCCAGAGAGTCATCCACGAGATGAATAGTTGACTGACCACAAATATCCATCAAGTACTTGCCATAAGCAGGACACTCTGTGTTGGTATTACAGAGGATATGAAGCTAGCCATTACACACACAGTCCTGTGGCAAGGTAAAGAACACAATAGGCTATACACAGTAGTTTTATTTAACAATGGAAGATTGTCACAGGACAGTATTTAGATACAAGAGAATTGAACAGCTACCTGGGCTGGGTGCAAAGAATTCAGAGGGGAGAGAGGGAAGCGTGCACATGTGTGCACATGTGTGTGTTTTGTGATTGGTGTTAGGGTCCCGTGTGGGAGGCAACTGTCTATGGGATGGAGAGTGAGGCAATGGTGGGTCCCAGGGTCCGGGAAAAATGAGGAAGGACTGGAGGCAATATATCCAGTTAGAGCACAAAGATTCTCATGGAGGGGCCAAGGTCATAGTAAGTAGAGTCACGTGCCACTTAACAGTTTCAGTCAATGACAGACTACATATATGACGGTGGTCCTGTAAGATTATAACGGAGCTGAAAAATTCCTATTGCCTAGCAATGTTGTAGCCATCGTAACATGGTAGTGCAATGCATTACTCACGTGTTTGTGGTGATGCTCGTGTAAATAAACCTACTGCGCTGCCAGTCATATGGAATAAGGATATAAAGAAAGAATATATTGTTGTACAGCTGTACAATGTGTTTGTATTTTAAGGTAAGTGTTATTACAGAAGAGTCAAAATTTTAAAAAAATTAAAAAGTTTATAAAGTAAAAAAGTTGCAGTAAGCTAAGGTTAATTTATTATTGAATAAAGAAAAATATTTTTTTAATAAATTTCATGTAGCCGAAGTGTAGAGTGTTTATAAAGTCTACAGTAGTGTCCAGTAATGCCCTAGGCCTTCACATTCACTTACCATCACTCACTGACTCACCCAGAGCACTTTCCAGTCCTGCAAGCTCCACTCGTGACAGGTGCCCTATACAGATACACCATTTTTTATCTTTTATACTCTATTTTTACTGTACCCTTTCTATGTTTAGATATGTTTGGATACACAAATACTTACCATTGTGTTACAATTGCCTACAGTATTCAGTACAGTAATACTCTGTAGAGGTTTGTAGCCTGGGAGCAATAGGCTATACCATATAGCCTAGGTGTGCAGTAGGCTGCACCATCTAGGTTTGTGTATGTCCACTCTGTGATGTTCACACAATGATGAAATCACCTAACAATGCATTTCTCAGAACATATCCCTGTTGTTAAGCGACATATGACTTTACTAATCTGGATGGTGGCCCAAGACAACACATAAGAAATCAAGTGGTGTCTGCCCTGACTTGGTTCATTTAAGGCACTTGACCTATCCACACACCACACACCACACACTTTTTGATAAGGCTAGTCCAGAAGCATCAATACTTTTGTAATAATCACCTAGAACCCTTCATTTCTTGCCCTTGAGAATAGGAAAGTGAAAGACCTCCTAATATAGAGACCGACTAGACCATGAAAGCAGAAGGGTCAGATTCTGGTCATTCAAAAGAACCTGAACCTAACCTCTTTTGTTCTGGCCCCTGAATCCTGAATTTAGTACAACTTGTTTCTGTTCTCATACTATTTCCTTCTGGATCCTCACTCCCTTAGATGCAGTCTTGCCTCTGACCTTTGGACCTGGATGAAATGAAGCATAAGAAGGAGTTGAAGAAAGTGGTTAACAACTAAGACCAAGAAAATGTTCATTCTATACGGTGCCTTGTACGTGTTGCAGAAACAGGCCTGGCTTCTTTAAAGTGTTGAGTGGGTTGGATGATTTGTGAGTGTAAAGTGGCATAAACTGGTATTGATATATTTCTTATTTTAAAATTTTATCAAGAAGTTATTTATTTATTTCTGTGAGGAAGATTGGCCCTGAGCTAACATCTGTTGCCAATCCTCCTCTTTTTGCTGAGGAAGATTGGCCCTGGGCTAACATCTGTGCCCATCTTCCTCCACTTTATATGGGACGCTGCCACAGCATGGCCTGGCAAGCAGTGCACTGGTGCGCGCCCGGGATCTGAACCTGCTAACCTTGGGCCGCCGAAGTGGAAGGCGTGAACTTAACTGCTGTGCCACCAGGCCGGCCCCAATCAAGATGTTATTTTTTATTGAGGTATAATGGACATATAACATTATATTAGTTTCAGGTATACAACTAATGATTCGATATTTGTATATATTGCAAAATGATCACCAGAATAAGTCTAGTCAACATCTGTCACCAAACATACTGCAGTTGCAGAAATTTTATTTTTCGTGTGATAAGCACTTTTAAGAACTACTCTCTTAGCAACTGTCAAATATGCAATACAGTATCATTAAGTCACCTTGTTGTATATTACATCCCCATGGCTTATTTGTTTTATAACTGGAAGTTTGTAACTTTTGACCCCTTTCACCCACTTTGCCCACCTCCCATTCGCCACCTCTGGCAACCACCAATCTGTTCTCTGTATCTATGAGCTTGGTTTCGTTTTGTTTTTAGATTCCACATATAAGTGAGATCATACAGTACTTGTCTTTCTCTGTCTGATTTATTTCACTTAGCATAATGCCCTCAAGGTCCATCCATGTTGTCACAAATGGCAAGATTTCCTTCTTTTTTATGGCTGAATGATATTCCATTGTATATAGATACCATATTTTCTTTATCTATTCACCCATCAATGGACACTTAAGTTGTTTCTACATTTTGGCTATTGTGAATAATGCTTCAATGAACATGGGGGTGCATATACTTTTTCGAGTCAGTGTTTTTTGTTTTCTTTGGATAAATACCCAGAAGTGGGATTGCTGGATCATATGGTAGCTCTATTTTTAATTTCTTGAGGAATCTTTTTTCCATAATGGCTGCACCAATTTACATTTCTATTAACAGTGCACAAGGGTTTCCTTTTCTCCACATCCTTGCCAACACTTGTTATTTCTATTAAGATGTGATTTTATTGAAGTGTTTTTTTTGTGTGTGTGGAAGGATCGGCCCTGAGCTAACATCTGCCAATCCTCCTCTTTTTTCTGAGGAAGACTGGCCTTGGGCTAACATCCATGCCCATCTTCCTCCATTTTATATTTTTTATTGAAGTGTTTTTTTTGTGTGTGTGGAAGGATCGGCCCTGAGCTAACATCTGCCAATCCTCCTCTTTTTTCTGAGGAAGACTGGCCTTGGGCTAACATCCATGCCCATCTTCCTCCATTTTATATGGGACGCCGCCACAGCATGGCTTGACAAGCAGTGCGACGGTGCACACCCGGGATCCGAAGCGGCGAATCCCCGGCCACCGCAGCAGAGCGCATGCAGTTAACCGCTTGCGCCACTGGGCCAGCCCCTCATGGAAGTTTTTAATACTAATAATTTCATCATTCTGTTTTATGTTTATGTATATATAACAATATTATTAATTAATATTATTAATAATATATTATTATGTATATATAAACCACAATATTGTTGCAGATCTAGTTGCTCTATATTTCTTCATCTTAATGTCTCCAGTTAAATGGTTGTGAGGTGTATTCAAGGCACTTCTTTCTTGTGTTACTTTGAGAGAAGGGATGAGGGAACAAAAATAGGAGGATGCACAACGGAAAAAGGAGGGAGTGGGGTTTCAACATTGGTCCCCAAGAGGCAGCAAAGGAAAAACAACACAAAGCGAATGAGAAATCCAGAAAGTCATTGAAAGGAGAGGGAAACGCCTCAGGAAAGGCAAGAGAAAGCAAAGGCCAAGGAGTCGGAAATAGATAGAGACTGACAGTCCCAGGCGTGGTCCTAAAGGGACTGGGATAGTCCCAACTGGAGATAGAGGCATTTTCCAGAAAGATGAGAGCCTGTCACTGCTGGAAACGAAAAGGAAGTTGGAAGCAGAGGGCATGATGGGGTGACTGCTCTGCCGTGGTCCATGTGATAGATGCCAGCTGAGTTAAAATTGTTTGAGTAGGAGCTAAGAAGGAAAACTATTCCTTCTACGTGGGCACATACATGCTGCAGAGCCTGGAAATAATTCCAACACAGATCCCTTAAAAAAACACACACACACAAAATGGTAGATGGAAGTGAATTTCCAACAATTTATTAGGTGTTCAGGGTTGCAGCTTGGCTGAGCTGGGAGTCCTTATAGATTCACATGGAGTAAGCCTTTAACCACAAAAGAGAAGGGAATGGACAGTTGTTGAGCAGCACAGCATTGCTGTTGATGGGATGCTATTATCTTCACTTTATAGGTGAGCAAAGGGATGGAGTATAAAGTGACCATATATTATCCATTCATGCCCAAGGTCACACGGCTGAGAAGCGTGAGGCTGAGATTCAAACCCCAGTCTTTCCATCCCCAAGCCTCTCCACTTAAATCATGCTGGGCATTGTTTCATTTTTGGAAATCTCACCTAGGGCCAAGTTCTTTATATACTTTCTCTGAGCTATAACAGGATCCAGCCATGTGCTGAAGTGTCAGTGTGTCAGCATTTCAAAAACCTGCCACTTCCACATGACCCTAACACCTAGAGCTAAAATTGGACAGGATCTCAGAGCTCAAGCATTTCTTTCCTTTTCTGATGACTTCATGGGGGCAGGGGTGGGACAGGAAGCCCTGAGTGAGTAGAGTCCAGATTAGGAAAGATGTCCCTAACTGGCACTTGGGCTTGCTTTCACATATTTTTTACCTTATATTCAGAGACTTGTCTAAGAAATGTAGACCCCAGCAGAGGAAACACAGTGGACAGATTTTCCTTCTGTTATTTGGAGGAATGATGTGATATAGTTACTTTATATCTTTGTTAAAAATGCTGTATTAGGTCTTCTGTCTTAAATTATTTGAAAATAGAAGCATTTCTAATAAAAGTACCAGCGGTTTAGGGGACGGTAACTAAAAGTCATTGTGAGCTTGTTATAGGTCAGATGCTCTAGTCTATATTATTTCATTTACTTCTGGGAGGAAGGTGTTATTACACTTACTTTACAAATGAGGAAACTGAGGGTCAGAGAAATTACAAAAATAGTAGGTGGCAGAGCGGGATTTGAACCCAAGGACACTTGAATCTTAACTAGGTGGCATGTCAGGCTTTAGGAAGGATGTCTGGGGATTAAAGAGATGCAACTTTTAAGGAGTGAGCCTTAAGAAGCTTAGAACGGTATCTGGAACACAGTAAGCTTTACATAAATGTTACGTACTGTTACTGACATTATTATTATCAGAAGACCACCTGTAAAACCACCTTTGAAGAGAATCTCTGATATATGCATCTCTCAACCATGTCTCGCAGATCAACTAATACCTGGAGATACGATGGTGATCATTATTCTGATGATAACGCTGCCATGATACATTTACAGACTGATTCAGGCTTTGTAACCTTTCCAGAGTCTCCATTCTTAGCAGAAAAGGGCTGTCATATGGGTTTTCAGAAGGCTGTTGACTTGTCCTTTCATAGTCGACTACTGGAAGGAAAGACACAGGAATTGTATGAGTTCAGAGTGCTGGTGGTGGCTTTAAAAAGGCCAACTTTGTGATTAACAGAAAACAGTCATGGGTCAGAGATAAGAGATAGAAGGGCCAAGCCAGTTGAGAAAAGCTTGCCTGGAACTCTGTCTGCCTGAAACATTCCCGGGGTTGGTGAACAGGACAGGGATGAGCTTCTCACTGAAGACAAATCTGATTTGGGTCAGAACAGAAGGAAAGTCTAATATTTAAGGACTGTGAATTGAATTCAAATTTACCTCAATTTTCCCATTTAAAAACTTGCTCTGTGGGGGCTACTAGCTTGCTATTCATTTTTTCAAGTGTTTAAAAAAATATGTTACATTTTGGTCACAGTGCCCCATATGACTTCCCCTGTCTGGGCCTTTGTTCATGCTGTTTTCTGTCTGCCTTCTTTGCCTGAGCACCTCCTGTTACTCCTCAGGGCTTACTTCAGCATTATTCCCCCAAAGAAGCCTTCCTCAACAGCCTGCCCCACCTCTCGCTCTCCCTACTCTGGATGAAGTCCCCTTCTCTGAGCTCCCTGAGACCCTGGGCATACTGCTCTACCTATATCATAGCTTCTATCACTTTGAATTGACTTCTTTTTCTGCACTGAAAATGTCTGGTATGTGTCTGAATCTCCTTTTAGAAGGAGCACCTGGGCCTTCTGCCACTCATCAACATAGTGACTGAAGTAAGTGCTTGAGAGTGAGAACTTGATGTGAACTGCATCCAGAACAGAGTGAGCCCGTCTCCGCTACCCATGCAGATAGTAGTTGAAATCACATGCCTGAAAAACAACCTATTTTCATCTGCTTTTTTCCAAGTACTCTCTCTAACTGCTGAATCTTGTTTTGAGAGATGAAAAGATATCTCAAAAGGTGAATCTGAAAATCTAAGTATAAAAATAGATGACAAGTTGACCACAGATGACGAGGATGAAAGCTTGGGTGACGCATTTTATCTTTCCCGGAAGGTCGATGTCCTTGGGCCTGCCTGATGTTGCCTCATTGATTTCATGTCCCTTTAGGTCAACAGCCAGAAATGGAGAAGATGCCGGCTCCCACAGCAGCAGGCTGCTCTAGCTGATCTTCCTTCCAGTTCTAAGCTGGGACCCAAGCCTGGTGTAGGCTATGGTATGCAGGATTTGAACTTCCCTGGCACGTGAATGAAACACTGTGATCCAACCGGTAGCAGAAATTCCATGTTTATGCAGAAGAACATCTGCCGATTTTATCTCCAGTACAGCCCTGTTACAGTCACACTTGGTATTTAAAGAATGAAGTGAAGCAACCACAGAAAGAGATAAAATGGCAAGTCCTCTCTGTCCAGAGTCTCTGTAGCTGTTTCAAACATGAGTAGGCTTCATAACTAGAAAAGGAAAATAGGAAGATTGGGGGGTGGGGGGAGGACAGAGATATGGGAATTTATCTATCAGAGCTGGCATATACAGTCAGTCCTGTGTCAGCTTTGGAGTGCAGGGAACATAAACTATTTAGAGCTAGAAAGATGTGGGCTTCTGGCTCTGGCATGTACAAAATGATGTAGGTACAAAGCTATTCATTGCAACATTGTTTATATAAAGTAGCAAAAGATTGGAAACAACCCAATATCCAACAACAGAGGACTGGTTAATTAAATCATGGTATGCCCATTCAATGGAATACTGTGCAGCTGTAAAAGGAAAAGAATGAGGAAGCTCTGAATGTGCTGATCTGGAAAGATCTACGTGATACCTTGTTAAATGAAAAAAGCAAGGCCCAGGGCAATATGTATAGTATATCACGTTTTGTGTAAAAATGGTGGAAAAATAAGAATATCTATTTTTATTAACTGGTATATGCATAAAGAAATGCTAAAAGTTTACAACAAGGAACAAATGATGGTAGCTTCTTGTGTATGTGGCAAAGGAGACAAGAAATGAGGGGAACTGGATATCTGGAGGTAAGGGGGGACGAGAGACATTTTTATTGTATATTTTTCTATGCTTTATGATTTTTGAATCATGTGACTGTATTATCTATTTATAAACTAAATCAAACAAGCACTGTAGCTCTGCCACTTTGTTACCGGCTGATACTGGCAAATTACTTAATGTGGTCCAGTCTCAGTTTCCATAGCAGGAAAATGGGCATATTTATATTTGCCCCACTGGCCTGTTAGGTCTCTGACAAGAGAACATGAAAAGTACTAATCGCTGGACCTGGAGGGGTGCTCATGAAAGTTGGGTGATTTCCCTTCTCTGAAAGTGCCAGGGTTTCCCCACCCTTGGCAGGATTGTGATCCATTGGCTCAGCATTTCTCAAGAAACATTTTAGGAGCAACTTTCTCCTGCTGGCTTTGTCATACTTTACCTGAGTCCTCACTCCACAGTTAAAAATGTCCAGTGACCTTAAGAGTTCAGTAGCCTCCGAACATTCCTCTTTTAGGCTGGGCAGCCTCTAGAAACCTCTGCTTCATTTTCCTCCTTGGTTGATTTCTTCCAAATCAGCTCCTCTTGTAGTGTCACTCCTGCGTAACCTTCGGGGGAGCAGTCCCAGGACTCAGGTGCCTCGCTGTGGAACACGGAAGCTGCTTGACGGAGCCCTGAGCATTTGGCAGCATTCAGGTTCATCCTCTCTCCGCTTTGCTCTATTGCTCGCTCTCCAAATCATTCTCTGGGCTTCAGACTCCTAGTGAAGTGGGGAGACAGACGCCTGCTATCAGCGAACCAAGACCTTCTACCCCCAGAGAGGCCTGGGAAGAGACATCAGAGAATCAGGGGCTCTAAGGGGCCACCCAGCACGCCACCCCTGCCTTTGTGATTGAGGGGCCACGGGGTGCTCTGACTTCGAGGCTGGTGTTTGATCCCCTGCCAGCCTGTGCAGAGAGCCGCAAGCAGAGCGCATGCACGTTTGGAAGAACACAGGGCTCCGGCTGAACAAAGCGGCTGCAAACGTGCTCAGGCCCCTTCGTTTCCTCCGGGGAGGGACCAAGCGCGGCCTCTAGCGGCCTCTCCTAGATCTGCTCTCCCGAGTCTTCAGTCGTGCGACTGTTCATCTAAAGCCAGGCCAGACCTTCGGAGTCGTGTGAAAGGCGGCAGGACTGCGTGACATAGTCATCTGAACACCTTCTCCAGGCCGAGTCGTGGCCGTCCTGTAGGCAAGGGTGTGAGTCAGGCTGGACCTGCCCCCGGGCGCCTTGGGTCAGGCTCGCCAGCTCTCTTCCCCTTTCCACCTCAGTTAGCAGGGCAGCCTGCCGCCCTTCATCTCAGTCCGTGGTTTGCAGCGCTGGTTGCTGCATTCCTTGAAGCTCTTCTTTGCATAGATTCTGGGAGCTAATATTTCTTGCACGGATGAAGCCACGCTAATTTGGGTAAGCTGAGAGTGGACCTGAAGTTGAACCTCATCCATTCACCTTAACTTACTTTCTAGGTTATTTAAAAACATACAACGTCGACTCTTTTTCTTGTTACAAAATTTTGGTATTGTGGAATGCTGTGTTGGAAATTCTCATCAAATCAAGCCCTCTGATTTCATGGAAGATCAGTATAAATTCTATCTTTGTTCCCTATTGGAAAAAAAACCGAACACTTGAGCACTCACTGGGTACATGAAATTGTTTTAGGTGCTAGGCGCTACATTTCCTGTAACCCAAGGTGGATTCTTTTAGGGCAATTAAAAGGCAATAACATGGCATTTTTTTGTACATATTCCTTCAAATTTCTGCTTTCTGTATTACAAGCTACCGTCCGCAGAGGGTCATAAATCCCCTGGAGAAGTTGTATGTTACACCACGTGATTCACTTTGCATCTGTTTTGCAGCTGTTCACTTTGCAGTTTTATTTTGCCTTTTGGAAACCCTAGAGCAGTGCTTCTCAAACAAGCGTGTGCATACGAATCACTGGGAGATCTTGTTAAAATGCAGATTTTGAGTCAGGAGGTCTGGGGAGGGCTGAGATTCTACAGTTCTAAGGAGATGCCAGGTGGGGCCGGTTCCGCTGGTCTGGACACCACACTTGGAATATCAAGGTTGTTGAATAATAGGAACAAAAGGATTGTAGGAGCTGTCACACCGTCATGTCGATGTGCGTGCACTGAGAGCCAGTCCGGCCGTGGAGGAGGAGTTTTCCTTGGTGATTCTAGTCTACTCTTCCCCTCACCCCTCACATTCCCTTTCTTTTAAATATCCTTTACTGTTGTCTTGGTTGGAGAGAAACTGTGAGAACAAAGCCAAGAGCCATGTTGATGCAGGCTTTGTGGGTAGTCATCTGGGCTGGAAGAAAAATGGTGGTGCAGCCAGCTATAACTGAAACCACCGTGACCTCTGCATATGTGTGTGAGAAACCAGAAACAGACCCTAACCCCATGGTTTCAGTTCCCTCACCTTTATTTTACTAAAGTGAGAGAAGCAGCAGGTATCTGCAAGGAGCTAAGCTCCACTCCCTCCTTTACATGTGCTGTGATCTAGGGCAGGGTTTCTCAGCTGTGGCACTATTAATGTTTTGGGCTGGATTGTTGTTTGCTGTGGGAGAGGCTGAGTGTCCTGTGCATTGTGGGATGTTTCGTAGCATCCCTGGACTCTACCTGCTAGATGCCAGTAGCAGCCCCTACTGTGACAACCAAAATATCTCCAGATGTTCCCAGATATCCACTTGTGGGCCAGAATTGCCCTTGGTTGAGAACTACTGATCTAGGATAAGATATAATTTGTCAGTTCTACTGAATGTGTATCCTTTCCAATGTTATCTATCTGCCTTTTCAAATTGCATCTTATTTTCCACTTTCTAGGTGAAATGTTTCTAAGTGGGATACCACAAAATGAAATTTCCAAATAAGTGAAGCTAAGGCATATGGGTTTGTACTCTGGGCAAGTTTCAACTGACTAGCTCTGGCTACTAGAGACACTGGGTTGAAAAGGATTCTGAGGATTCCATATGCAGCAGGAAAGAACACTGTCTGTCACAGGTGTGGGTGTGGGGTATAGGGGCCATTATGCTTGTCATGGGTTTGTCTTTTTAAAAACTATAAATTGCCATCTTTCCTTGCATCTTAACATTCAGTTTGCTCTCAGTGGGGCAGTAACTGTGGTCTAATGGAAAGCATGTTGGCCTTGGGGTCTGAAGATTTGAGTTGGAATCCCAGCTGTGCAATTTACTAAATCTGACCTGGAATGAGTGGTCATTTAAGCTCCTCGAGTCTCAGTTTCCTCAGCTTGGAATATGGGCTCTTCATTCCTAGCTCGCACGGTGGGTGTGAGGATTAAAGGAGATAAATGAAAGTATATAAATAGTACCTGGTTTATAGGGAGTGCTCGACAATACATATGTGTTTATACATCCTTTATTTATTTATTCATCCAATAAATAGGTGAAACTAATTTTGGGCTAGAAAATATGATCCTATACTGAGTGCTTGGAAAATTTCAGAAGATGAAAGCAGAGTCCTAAAGGCGCTTGTCCAGAAGGAGAAAGGAAGAGCTGGGAGGATTGGGCCAATCATCCTTTCAAAGTGAAGGTATATTTGAAAGACTTCAAACGAGCCCCCACTGCGAGAATAATTTGGAGGAAGGAAGAAATATCCAAATTTGTAGAGATGACTCATTAGGTGAGCCATAATGAGTTCTCAAAAGTGTGGTCCTGGGACCAGCAGCATCAATATTACGTGGGAGCTTGTCAGAAGTGCACTCAGAAAGGCCAGAACCTAAAGCTCACTTGATTCATAGGCAAGATGCTCAGGCCCTCACTCAAGAGTTGTTTTCTCAGACTTGCTTCTTACAAAGTGTAAAATTTCTAATCCATAGCAGAGAAGAATCAACAAATTAGAAGAGGTAATGTGGACCTATTAGAAGTTGGACCAGTGAAGGCAAAAATAAGGTGACAATTGATAAAGAATGAAAACCCCTCAAATATTAAGACTGGACTTGGATCCTTTAATGTGGGGCCATACCCCTCAATAAGTCCTGTGGTCATTACTTAATATTCTAAAGGTAGATACCTGTAATGTTGGCCTAGAATCATCAAGAAAAATTTAAACCATGTTTTACGTTCTCTGTTTAAAATCATCGGATGGTGTAGATTTCAGAAATATTTTTTAAAATAAAAAAATACACTTCAAATAAATAAATTTTGAATACTTTAAAGAGTTAGCGTTACTTATTTGGGAATTTCACTTTGTGGCATACTTCCTTCCCCAAGAAACTGATCGAGAGGCATGACTGTAACTTTTTAGAGGTCAAGAGCCCCACCCCACACAATCTACTTGAGCTGGCTGCAAGAACTCAATAAATACATGACTGATCAAGCTGCTCTGTACGCATTGAGAAAAAATAGCAGAAACTCAATTGTTTTGTAGTCATCATTGCTGTTCCCACTTTGCCCTATTGTTGCTTCTGTCTTCAAAGCCAAACGTCTGTTCATCTTCTGTATTGTTTGCTTCTTTTTTTCTATGGAGAAAATGAAATTATGCATGGAGAGCAACCTTGCTGAGAATGTTTGTTTCCTTTCCATATTGTCTCTCCATGGCAGCAAACTCACCTGCTAGCTTCCTGTGGGTACTAATCATAATTATAGATCTTCAAGAGTTAAGTGAATTTCATCCCTTGTTACCAGCTATGAAGGTCATTCCTTCAGGGATTGGTTATTTGTTGAGATGACTTATTAGGGAAGCCTTAATGAATTCTCAAAGTGTGGTTCCTGGACCAGCAGCATCAGCATCACCTGGGAGCTTGTTAGAAATGCAGATTTTCAGACCTCACTCAGACCTACTGAATTAGAAACACAGAGGGTGGGACCCAGCAATCTTGGTTAACAAACCATCCCGGTGATTCTGATGCACAGCCAAGTTTGAGATTCGCTGCCCTAGACTAGAATACCAGCTTTTATTCATCTCACCCCTTACTGCACCCCAGTGGTGACAAGTTGTTCTCAATTCAGAATATTTAGGCTATAAATCTAGAGAGGTTCCTAAGCTTAGTAGAAAGAAAAGGCTGAGATGAATCTGGGTTTATTTTTATTTTTAATTTTTTTCTTCTTCCTTCTGCTGGGAAAGATTTGCCCTGAGCTAACATCTATTGTCAATCTTCCTCTCTTTTTTTTTCCCTCCCCAAAGCCCCAGTGCATAGTTGTATATATTCTAGTTGTAAGTCCTTCTATATGAGCTGCTGCCACAGCATGGCTACGGACAGACGAGTGGTGTGATTCTGCCCCTGGGAACTGAACCCAGGCCGCTGAAGCAGAGTGTGCTGAACTTGAACCACTAGGCCATCAGGGCTGGCTCTAAATCTGGGTTTAAATTCTGGCTCTGCCACTTACTGCTTACATATCTTTGAGCATATTATTAATGCACATTAAACATTATTAACCATTTTGAGGCTGATTTTCCTTAATGCTTTCTTGAAAAGGCTGTCCTGAAGACAGAATGAGCTAATATACATTAAACACCTAGTACATAGCTTTACACACAAAAAGGCTAACTGTTAGGTCTCTTGCTCTTCCTTATTTTGTTTAGGCAACAGAGGTGTTTCCGCCTAGAGAATGTGTCTTCCTATAAAAATAACATTTAGTGCTCAGAACCAAATGTGTCTGAAATACTAACATTAGCATTATATTTTAGGTATATTATGGGTTAAAAACAAGCACAACAGGCTTTTTTGTGCTGCCCTGGGAACTTAATTATCCATTTATTTCTTTATTTAGTCATGCCTTTGAAAAGCACAGTACAATTTCCTCATGGGGAAATATATTCCAAGTTCCAAAAATGTAATTTACACATGACTTTTGGGACATGCTCTGTTCATTAGATGTTTCTAGGCATATATTATAGCTTTAATATAATCCAGACAGTCAAACTCAAGGAGCCAGAGATTTGGAAGCTCCATAAAATGAGTGCCTTTCCTCAATACTAATAATATTCTTTGTAATTAAGTAAAACTCAAAGCACAGCACAGTTGTGACTTGTTTTGGTGCTGACTACACTAAGTTGAAATGAAGCAGTCAGACATTAGGGCAAAGCTGGGCTGACTGAGGCACAGAGGAAGGTGGAAACTCCCAGTTTGAGCACCTGTTTGGCCATGAAGTCACACTCATTGTCTTCAGGATAAGTTCTCAGTGAGCATCCCGTCACCTCAGTCACCACGTCATGTGGTGGCTCCAGTGTTAGAGTTCAAAGGCAAGAGCTCCAGGTCCTTGAAATGAACCATTTGTATTTTCTGCCTCTCAGGAAAGGCACAAATTGTAAGAAGAGATCTCAACCTTTGTTCAAGGTCAATAATAAGTTTCTTTTCCTTAAAATTAGTCTGTGAAAATGTAAGTGGCTATGTCCCAAGGAGGCTGCTCATTTACTTGAGGCGGTGCGGGATAGTGGACAACGGTGCCTATGGGGCAGAATGTCTGTGTTATAACCCTGGCCTTTCTTGTTGCATGTAATCTGATCTTTTACAAGTCATGCAACCTTTCTGAGCCCAAGTTTTCACTTCTGTAAAAGGTAGTAATTATAATAATAGTACCTAACCTCACTAATTCAAAGAACTATTGTTATAAGGAACAAATGAGAAGACGTTTACAAACATCTTAACCACATATATGTGGACGTGGAATATTAAACCAGAAAAATCCTTGAAAAGGCAGCAAGTGGACCTTTTTTAACCACAGGGGGACCATTTCATGGCAGAAGGCACAGGAAACAACTGCAGATGGAATGGACTTGAGTAATGGGAGAGATTTTTCCAGACAACATTTAACCTAGGAGTTCCTCTTTTTCTACTTACAGCCAAGGGACTCTCTATCCCTTCCACCCCAGCTGGAGAAGGTGTTCATATACATTTCTCACAGGTGTTTATAGGGGTGGTTCTGCAGAGGGCATTTGCAGAATGGCTTAATTTAAACACTCATATTGACCACATTTCAGCATTTGTGCGGAGCTTTTCAGCAGTCAGTGGGAACAAATTAACTAGAGCAACTGGAAATGCGGTTGAAGAATCTGAACTTGAAAAGCTGTAAACAGTAAAGCCGTGTTGCCCGGTCACACGTGATTGCCCTTTACCCGTCCTGGAAGAGATCTAGAGGTTTAGTCTCGGATAAGGTAGAACAGAGGGCTTTTGGATGGGGAACTTCAGACTTATTTGTGGGTGTGGGCAGTATACCACGTCAACATTGTGCCAAAAACAGAGCGATTACATGACCATATGCACACTGAATTCAGAGTGAAAGGAAGTTTTGCCCTGTTCCTCCAGTGGGCTTATAGAACACCGGCCCAGGGCTCTCACCTCTGGGCGGGAGATGAAAGACTCTTCTTTGAGAAACTGACCAGCCCAAGAGGAAAGACCTAAATATATTGAATCAAGGTTTTACTCCAAAAGGCACCACCCACACAATTTTACAGTGAAGTTCAAAGTTGACAAAGCTCATGATAAGCTCAGAGCTTCCCATCAGCTTTTCTTCTCTACTGGTTAGTGTGAGTAGATGGCTAAAAAGTACTAGATATTTGAGAAAAGTCTCTATCATGGTAGGTTCAGATGAAAAAAGCAAAAAAAATAAAAAAAAATAAAAAATAACAGCACTTAGAGAATACAGAGACAAGACAGGGAGGGAAAAAAAGTAGAAAAAAAGAACCTATTATTAAAATCCTCAGATGGAAAGGAGAGGATACTGCATCTCTGATAAAGGAACAAGAGTCTATACAAAAGAAACATTCAGAGGACAAAAATATGCTTCTGGAAATTAAAAACTCAATAGAAGAAAAGGAAATCACCCAAAAAGTAGGCTAAAAAAATACAGAAATGGAAATATAAGGAAATTAAAGGATCAGTTCAGGAGATCCAATATCTAAATAATATGAGTTTCCAGAATGAGAGAACAGAGAAAACAAAGGAGATGAAATCACCAAAAAAAAAAAAAAAAAAAAAAAATTTATGAAAATATTCCCTGAATTGAAGGCTATAAGTTGCCAGATTGGAAGGGTCCATTGACTGTACAGCAAAACAGATAAAAATAGACTTAAAACAAGGCACACACTGTGAAATTCCATAACATTGGTAACAAATAGAAGTTTCTACGAGCTTCCAAAGAGAAAAAAAAGATAAAAGGATTGGAACAAAAATGGCTTTGGACTTTTTAATAGCAACATTGAAAGCAAGAAGATAATAGAGCAGTGCCTTCAAAATTCTGAAGGAAAATTATTTCCATCTTGGAATTCTATACCCAAACTGTCACTTCAGTTTGAGAGTTGAAAAACTACATTTTCAGGCACACAAAGTCTCCAAGTCTTTATGTCTCATGCGACCTTTCTCAAGAAGCTCATGTCAAGTAGGACGTACCCTACCAAAAATGAGAGAATAAACAAAGGAAGACATGGGACACAGGAATTAGGAGATCCAGTTAGAAAGGATGAGAAGTCCCCTAAAGGATAGTGAAAGAAGATCCCAGAATGAGAGCTGGGCTTGCAGTGGCCATGTGGATGCAGACTGGAGGAGTGCACTCGAGAGACAGGACGAGTGCTGCCATCTGCCAGATCCCCATTGCCGTTTACTTTCCTCTCAACTTGAGAGCAGCACGTCTGAGTTTCATATTATCGTCTTGACTTGGCTTGTCTTGACCACATGCAGATGAAGTGCCTGCATGTACTGCTGCTTAGATCTGCTGAGGACATTCATTTCACCCCACAGAATTTTTCGGTTTACACTTACTCCTTAGAGCTGGTGATAAGTCATGGGTTTAGAAGCGGAAAACACTCAAGAGTCCATTTGGCATGCTGGACGTCCTGTGCCTGGCCCATACTGCAGTCCTGCCTGGTGTCCCAACTATGGCAAGCTCTCTGTTTCTGAGGACTCACTGACAAGACCTGCCCCTACCACCTTCACCAGAAGGGGCGGAAGTTGAAGCCAGACTGTGACTCAGAGGCGGTTCGGCTTTGCTTCTCTTGGGAGCCTTCATCTAAAAGAGGCCATGTTGCCTGTTCCTTCCATGGTGAGGGGGTGTGCTTATTACTGAGTCTTTCAAAGTGAAGTAATATATTGTTTAGGGATACATATGTTCGTGGTACAATTATTTTTAAAAAATGTGAAAGAATGCTTGACATTAAAGTCAAGATAGTGGTTAATTCTCCGGGCAGTGAGAGGGGAGTAGGATGCAATTAGGGAGGGGCACACATAGTGGGCTTTAAAATGACTCGTAATGTATTTCTTAACCCAGGTGGTAGGTATGTTGTTGTTTAATTATTATTTTAAAGTGTACCTGTACGTTTTATATGCTCTTCTCTATGTGTTATATATATATCTCGTAATAAAATTTTTGAAATAAAAATGGACCTGAAGTCCACAGGTGGGGAATTCCTAGAGTGGGTGTTTGAGTTATGTTGAGCCCCAAAGTGGAAGCTCTAAGGTAGGATTATTTTGACTCTGATTGAAAGGAGGAAACTCCCAATTATTTAGGCATTAAATTCTCCTAGGAAACTTTTTTCTGACTTGCAGTGGCCTGCTCTACAGGGATTGAGTCACGGGAAACATCAAGAAAGATGTGGTTACTTCTTCACCAACTGCTGGGCTGTGCTTACGCTTTCTGCCTTAATTCAGATATTACTGGGGGAAAAAGCCCCTAATTATAGTCAGTTACTGACTCATAACCATACTTCGCTTGTGGTTATTTCCTCTAAGAAGAAAATATGTGGTATTTTTGCCTAATGTGTGTGTGTTTGTATGTGTGTGTGGTGTTGATCTCTCTAGAATGTCTTTACATGGCCTTCAGTCATAGGGTGGGCCTTTCCAGAAGCTCTTTAAGTTGGCTCCAGCTGTGTGCATGGCTGTTGGATTGCTTTAGCAGACACACCCAAGATATGGGTGTGGGTTTGAAATGCCCAGTTCCCATGAGTGTCATTTCATACCACCTTCTGTGGCCAGTAGTAACTGAACAGGATGTGGAGCTGACCTAGTCCTCTGTGCTAGTCCGGGCTCTAGGTTGCAAGGGGCAGAAACCCAATTCACAGATTTAAACACAAAGAGATTTACAGGCTCACTTAACTGCATAGCATAGGAGGAGATTCAGGTACAGCTGGATCCAATTGCTCTTACAAAATCATTAGCATCTGTTTCTATCTGCTTTCTTCCATGTTGGCTTCCTTTCCAGGCAGGCTGTCCCCATTGTGGTGGCCTGGAGCAGCTACAGCTTTTATTTTACCTGCTTAGTAAATCCAGCATAAAAACCCCCTTTCTCAATAAATCCAGCAAAAGTCTGGGGCTCTTATTGGCCCAAGAACAGCCATGTGACCATCCCTGAAGCAATCCTATTGGCTAGGGTGATGGAGTGGTCTTGCCGACAGCATACACACGCCCACCCCTGGTCCTGGGGAGGGACTCAGATCCACTACAGGACATGGGCTGAGAAAAGAAAGGCAGTTTTCATTATAGCAGCTATGTGTACATAGAAACTACTCTGGAGTTAATTTTGAATAACTAATTTTTGAATTTAGTTATGTTTATGATAAATTTTAGGTCTAATTTATGAACTACCATTATCTTCTGACCTAGCCATATTTTATGAATTTCCACACTTAATGAAAACTTTAAAAACTTAGAGGTTTCCAATTCAGGTGAGTATAGAAAGTCTCTTTTACTAAAGAAATTTGACAGCCATAAAGCCCTTATTTCTTTATATTGAATGGGGGAAAAACCCTCACCAGAAGGAATCTGCTGCTTCTGATAGGTCTCAGAGCTTAGTTCAGTGTGACGTGGGGCCTCCAGCTCCATTTGATTAATCAGCTCACGGTTTGGGTTTAGTGCAAAGGTTTGTATGTTCAGTCTTCTTACTGAAGGGATTTCTAACACGGTACCTGGGAACAGAAAGTGCTTTTTGATCTAAGGAGTTTGTTCCAAAGTTTCTCCCTTATCAAAGGGAGACTCACATTTCTGACTTCATATTTCACCTTCTCAGTGGGGGCTTGTTATTCTCTTTCGTTGCACAGTGGACAAGATGTCCTGGTTGGTTTCAAATCCTGTACTAACTCTGACTTCGCCTCTCTGTGCTTCCATTTGCTCATCTATGAAAACCTCCTACATAGAGTTGCTACATAAACTTCCTAGGACAGTGCCTGGTATGTAGTAAGCCCTTTATGAGTATTTGCTACCATTATTGTTATTTCATGAGCTCTTGAAGCACATAACCATGGGCGTGTTTTACTTCTGGTTGAGATGGAAGCTGGGAGGGCAGCGGGCAGATGCCTGAAGCTAAGCAGCCTATTAAAAGTAGAATAGAAATAGACGAGAGGAAACCCAAGTGCTTTTCTCTTTAGATAGCTATCAAACCACGCTTCGCTGCAGACTCTGGGCTTGGGTATGGCCAGAGATCAAAGGCCCTCTTATGTGCAGTGACATTTCTGAGCACAGGGCTGAGTTATAAAACTCTTGAATGGAAGGTTTTGGCACTTGGAACAGCTTGGGATAGAAAGGCAGGGTTTTTATAGAGGCGATTCACGGAACTGCTTTTGCTGGTGGAGAATCCAGACTGTTATGACTCACTTGTCTCTTTATTGCTTTGGACCAAGAACTGTTGTTTCCTTTTAAGTCCCTCTGTAGGAGCTGAGCTCAGCCTAGGGCCAAGATAACTCTTTCAGAAGGACACTGTGGCTTCAGTGAGTGTGAACAGGAGTACCCCTTTGTTGGGCTCTGGGTCAAGTGTACTGGACAGGCCAAATAAGGATTTTATTTTTACCAGGGGATAGAATTTCTTTTGGAAACTGGCAGCGTCCTTAATGCTTCTTTAACTTCAAATAAGCTTTCCTTTTGTCTATCTGCCATTTTCATTTTCTGAAAGCACAGGCTAAATTAGATTGTGACACGTAGAGGCCAGTAGAACAACTTTGGACCGTTGAAATCAGTGTGTCTGGATGGCTACATATGGAACTAGGGAGGGCAGAGGGGTCATTGGGAGTCTGGATTGCCTGAGGTCCTGCTAGGTCTTCGGGGAAAAACTGGGAAGAGGATTTTTGGACTGATGGTAAGATCTAGTGTGGTGGGCAGACTTCTGATATAGCTCCCAATGTTCCCTACCTCTTGGTACTTACTCCTTTGTGTAATTTCCTCCTCTTATGTTTGGGTTGGGCCTAGTGACCTGCTTCTCATGAATAGACTATGACAAAAGTAATGGGGTGCCACTTCCATGATTAGGTTACAAAGACTGTGATTTCTTGCTTGCTAGGACTCTCTCTTTCTTGCTGCCACTTTCTCATTCTCTCTCTTGCCCTCTTGGTTTGCATGCTTTGATGGAGCCAGATGCTGTGTTGGAGAGGCCCACCTGGCAAGGAACCGAGGGTGGCTTCTGGTTAATATCCTGCAAAGAACTGAGACACTCAGTCTAATGCCCCTGAGGAACTGAATCCTGCCAACAACCGTGGGTGACTTTGGAAGTGCATCCTGCCCCAGCTGGACCTTGAGTTGACTGCAGCTCCCAATCGTCCATCTTGATTTCTGTTTTGAGAGAGGCCCTGAAGCAGCTAAGCAGTAGCTGGATTCCTGACTCTCCAAAACTGTGAGATAATTGTATATTGTTTAATCTGATAAATTTTGGGATAATTTTTAATGCAGCAATAGTAACTAGTATACGAGGTCAGTAAAATTTACTATCTTGAGCAAAGAGGGAAACAAAGTCGGCCTCCAAACTCTGGGGTTTGGGGTACTTTCAGTGGGTTGGGAACTCACTATGAAGTAGCAGATCATCATGAATTCATGGAGACAGAGGTTCTTGGTCTCTGAAGAACATGAGTGGGTGTTAGTTATGGTCTCTAATATAGTACCTGGGAGTTATCCCAAACCTTGGGGAAAGAATGCTAGAACCAGAAGAACCAGGATTTCTTTGGGAATCTTAATTGGAGTTGAAGTCACTGGTTGGGAGAAAATCTCCCCCTTGGTGAACAAGAGCAGGAAGTGTTAAGTGTGGGGAGAGAGAGGCAAGTTCAGGTCTTTATTCACAGATAATCCTGGTTTCAGAATAAGATTACCATGTGGTTGGGAAGAGAAGAATCACAAAGAAAGATGAAATTGCAGAAGGAGGTGCTACGGAAGCAGCATATGCTGAAGGATTCCTCTAAGCAGCCCAGAAGAAATGACATACCCGTGCTAACAGAGGAAGAAAACCACACTTCAGTAAAACAAACAAAAATTTAAATGAACAATGCTCAGTGTGTAAAATTTGAATAAGATGTGGATAAAGATAAGAGTAAAAATAAATCGTACATAATCCCACTACCCAGAGAGAACCAGTTAACATTTTTATATATTTCTCTTTATCAGTGTTTATTTTTGTATTGATGATATTTTTACTGTATATATAACTTTGCTCTAATTAGAAATTTTAATTATGAAATAATTCAAATATACAAAAAGTTTGGAAAATAATATGACACCATGTGTAGTGGTTTAGATTACATTTGGTGGCAGTAGAATGCCCCTTCACCCCTTCAGTAACATTGTTCTAGACAAGATAGACATTTATTTTTCTCTCAAGTAAAATACATCTGTAGTTAGTCAGGCCAGGGATGATTGGCAGTTATACAACATCATCACTTAGGAACCCAACTTCCAGCTCTATGCTCTGTCATTCCTGAGATGCCTTCGTGCTTACAAGATGGTTGTTGGAGCTCCAGAAATCACATCCACATCCTATACCATAGGAATGCCTCTTCCTCTTTAAAGAGACTTCTAGAAAGTTTCATGCAACACTTTCACATCATATGGGCTCAAATTTAGTCATGTGGTCACATCTAATTGCATGGTGGGCAGGAAATTAAGTCTTTTATTCCAGATGGTGATATTTCCAGCTAAAAAATCTTTCCTACACCATGGAATTACCAACTAGATTTAACATATAATACCACTTTGTTAATTTGGATCTCTTTTTTAATTTTTTAAATTAAGAATGAAGAGTTAAAGGTATAGATATATTCCACTTTCACTGAGGATGTAAAAACTGGAATTGTCATTCTTATTTAATGGGAAAAAGTCAGATAAACTACAAAATCATAACTTTTCTTGAACCCATTAGAAAATTGAGGTTGGAAGGTGATTAAGTAGACTGAAATCCAAGGAAAGACAGGCCCCTCAAAGGAGAGACAGGATCCCAGCACAGCCTCCCCTTTGGCAGAGAGTATGGCAGGAAGAAACACTGGGTACCATACTAGTAGGTAAGAAATCAACTAAAATTTTTAATGAATTTCTAAAAGCTTAATGTGACGATATAGAAATCTTGGGTTCCCCGGACACAAGGGAAATTCACACTCACTAATAGGTTCTTCATGATGGACCTCTGGTGAGTGTTCACAAGAAAGATTGAGGCAAGGGGGGAGACAGAAAAAGCTTTCCTAGGTGGTTCAGACCTGAAGGAAGAGATTGGTCTCCATAACCTTTTCCCCTGTGGAGCAAAATCTGTAAGCTCTTGAAGGAGGGACAACAAACCAATGCCTCTAGCAACACAAGTGAAAACCCATTATGGGGGAAAAGTAAAAGAAAAAAATCCTTTTTACCTCAGGGAAAGGAGTAGAAAACAATTCTAAGCAAGAATCCTATACCAGTATTATTAGTGGTCTCCTACTGGTTGGGAAGGGGCAGGAAGCTATCTCCTGCACAAAACTTTCTAAAGATGTAAAGCAGAGTTTGGTTGCCATGGGGAGGAAGGACGGAATCACTAAAAACGTCACACCTCTGAGACCTAGGCAATACAGGGCCTGGCAGGACAACAGAGAATTTCCCTTGCCCTGATACAGAATTTCCCCTCTGCTCCACTCTCACCCCAATCAGGCTAGCAAGCACTAAGTAACAAGCAACAGCAGCTTAGCGCTGGGAAAGTGACAAGAGCATGGAAAGAGATACCCTGTGTGGTGCAGGCACACAGTGAAGGCTAAAAGCTAAGAGTGGAGCAAAAACATTGAGAAAAACCCTCTAGCATCCAGCGCCCACACCAAGCATAAAGTAACACTAGAGGAATTTGAAGCCACTGGTGCATAGTAATGGTAGCAACAACTAAACTCAGTATAGTGAAGGTAACGATAGCAATAAGAAACTCAATATAGTGAAGGTAACTATAGCAACAACAAAACTCAAACCCTACTCAATTCCGACTAGGTTGACTCAACTCCCCACAGTAATGACCCGCTAAAAGAATGCGTGTGTCCATTTCCAGGCATAAATACTGTTTACCTCAGTCTTTATTGTTCTATGTACACTGTCCAGCATTCAATAAAAAATTACAAGATATAAACATAAGAAAAAAACCCCCGCTGTTAAAAGACAAAGAATGAATAAAATCAAGCTCGGAGACTACCTAGATGTTAGAACTATCAGGGAATTTAAAGTAACTATGATTAACATGTTAAAAAGGTCTCATGGAAATGTGGCCAATATACATGAATAGATGGAAGATTTAGTAGAGAGAGGGAAAATATGAGAGAGAGTCAAATGGAACTGTTAGAAATAAAAAACAAAGTAACAGAGATAAAGAATTCTGTCAATGAGCAGTTCAGGACGCTTTATACCACTGAAGAAAGAATAAAGGCACCTGAAGACAGGCTAAAAGAAATTGCCCAAGTCAAAACACAAAGAGAAAATAAAAATGAAAACAAAAAACCCCAAAAAACCCCAGAGCACTCAAGAGCTATGAGACATACGTATAATTGAATCTCAGAAGAAGAGAGAAAGAATAGGATGGAAGATACAAGGTTTACTCCTCCCCATCCATTTTCTTTCTCTTTTCAGAGGTAACCATTCGTCCTCAAGTTAGTATGTATCCTTTCCATCATGTTTTAGTACTTTTTAGTACACCTAAATGTGACTGAAATAGATACATGGTATTGTATTTGTTTTTAAAATATATATAAATAGCATCATGGTATCTTTCTTTGCAATTTACTTTTTTAAATTAAAAATTAAAATGGATTAATTTTAACTACTATATGGTGTCCCCTTAGTTTATTTATTCATTCCCCAAGTGATGGAAAAGTAGGTTTATTTTAATTGTTTTTTTTTTTCGTGAGGAAGATCAGCCCTGAGCTAACATCTGCCAATCCTCCTCTTTTTGCTGAGGAAGACTGGCCCTGGGCTAACATCTGTGCCCATCTTCCTGCACTTTATGTGGGACGCCGCCACAGCATGGCTTGACAAGCAGTGTGTCGGTGTGCACCGGGGATCCGAACCCCGGGCCTCCGCAGCGCGCTTAACTGCTACGCCACTGGGCTGGCCCCTATTTTAATTTTTAATATTATAAACATTGCTGCAATGAATATATTTACACATGAATACTTGTGAACATGTGTTTCATAATTTATTCCTCAGTGTGTACTTCTGAGTTAAGGAACAAGCAATTTTCAATATTACTAACTATTGCCAAATTGTTCATTAAATTGGCTGAACTGATTTACACTTCCACTAGCAGTGAATAATAATTTCTTATTCTTGACATTTTCACAAACACTTAGTATTATCAGATCTTAATTGTTGTCAAATTATGAGTGTAAAATTACATTTTAATGTTGTTTCAAGCTTCATTTCCCCTGAATATCTTTTGATATGTTAGTTGATGTTCATGTATCTGTTTATGTAAATTCCCTGATCATATTCTTTGCCCATTTTTAACTGGATTATTTGTCTTTTTCTTATTTTGTAAGATTTCTTTATCCTAGTTGATTAATCTTTGTTGGTTATGTGTTTATCTGTGGCTGGCCTTTTATTTTTGTTAGGGACTCCTTTTTTTCTGTTGAGGAAAATTCACCCTGAACTAACATTTGTTGCCAATCTTCCTCTTTTTTGCTTGAGGAAGATGCTCCCTGAGCTAACATCTGTGCCGATCTTCCTCTGCTTTGTGTGTGGGTCACTGCGGCAGCCTGGCTGCTGATGAGTGGTGCAGGTCCACGCCTGGGGACTGAACCCAGGCTGCCAAAGTGGAGTGTGCTGCACTTAACCACTAGGCTTTGGGCCCGGCCCCTGGACTCCATTTTTATACAGAGATTATGATTGTAATTTGTAAAATGTAACAATCATTCCCCTTATGGTTTCTGTTTTTTTTTGTGCCTTATGAATTACTTTCCTACTGTAACATCATAAAATTACACTGTCTTATATTTTCTTCCAAAAGTGCTAGAAATATTGTTTTTCACATTTGCAATTTGTTTTATGTGAGGAAAGGTCTAATTGATCACTTTCTACATGGAGCCAGTTGTCCTAGAACTATATTTTAAATTGTGTTTTCTTTCCCCCGTGGTTTGAAATGTTCCAAGTTCCAAATATTCAAGCTCCAAGTTACCATTTATATGCGGGTGAGTCTGTTTCCAGGCTTCTTATTCTGTTCTCTTGACCTTTTTTTTTTTTTTTTTAATAATTTTATTTATTTATTTTTTCCCCCAAAGCCCCAGAGGATAGTTGTATGTCATAGCTGCACGTCCTTCTAGTTGCTGTATGTGGGACACGGCCTCAGCATGGCCGGAGAAGCAGTGCCTCAGCGCGCGCCCGGGATCCGAACCCGGGCCGCCAGCAGCGGAGCGCGCGCACTTAACCGCTAAGCCATGGGGCCGGCCCTCTTGACCTTTTTTTTTTTAGTGTTGATGCATCTTCTATTTTCTTCACTTAACATTATTTCATAGGAATATGTAAGGAAACTTTAAAGGCTGCCAGAGAGGGCTGGGCCACAGAGAACACAGCTGTGGGAACTGGGGTTTTGAGGAACTTACATTCCCAGTGAACATACTGGGTGTAGACTCAAGAGACAGAGACCACTCCAGAACACTCTGGATTGTCTCTCTCACTGAGCAAGCTACATGGCTGGAGTTGTGAATGTGATTACATGCTTTTGGGAAAAACGAAAAGGGAACTTTAGCCTGTCCTAGTCTATCTCTACCTGAAAGTCCATCTGAATTATTGAAATTTTCACTATAGCATAGATTATTAAAAATTAAACCACACGATAGAAGAGGCAACATACTGATTTATCAGAGTAGGAAATTGGTTTAAAGAAATACAACTTTCTTTTTTCTTCCTTATAGGGTAATAGAATGTGAGACTAGAAGAAATCTTTGAGATCATCTAGTACAGTTCTCCCACTTTCCAAATGGGCAGAATAACCACATGCAGAGATACCTGGGACAGTTCCAGTTTATGCCAGTTGTTCCAGAATAATAATTAATAGTACGTCCTTTAACTGTAGAAATGTCTTGGTTTGGGTAATAAATTTTATGATCCTGTTGAGGAGAAAACTGAGATTCCTAGAAGTTAAGGGACTTCTTTGTTTTTAATCTTTTTCATTAATTATAACTGGATAATGTTGACAATAGATTTCCCCAATCCTTACGCTAGGAATACATACAAATGTAAACATACTTTAAAAATTTTCTCACTAAGTATGATAAGAATTTGAGTTCTCAACTAACAAAATACTTGGGAAACTATAATTAATATTTAATTGGTTGAAAGACATAATGGGGTGATCCCATAGCTGAAGACAGAGCTAAACTAAACACTAGGGGATAAGTAATTTTCAATAGGTCATACAAATACTACAGGTGGTGTCATGAGGGCTACACCTCAAGTCCTTTGTCTGTTTATTGCTCTTTCTATGATGCTTTCTTTACATTCTCTATTGTAGGGTTTTTGCAAAATGCTGGACTGAGCTAATAGATACTCCCATTTTCTATTACAAATGTATAGAATAAAGTAAAGAACAATTTCTTATGAAGAATCAAAAAAATTAACCATAAAGGAATAGGTTGGTAAATCTAACTTCATTAATTAACATCTTCTATGTATCAAAAGACACCATTAAGAGAGTGAAAACACAAGCTACTGAGTGGGAAGATATTTGCCCACACATCTAATTGACAAATGAGTTGTACCCAGAATTCCTATAAATCAATAAGAAAAAGACAACTCAATAGAAAAAGTTGACAAAAGACTTGAACAGGCACTTCAGTAAAATGGAAGCCAAACATTTTGTGTGTTCTCTCTCTTTCTCTCCTAATAATAAGTCAATTGATACAGATACATTATTCTTTTAACTTACTAAAAATTTTCAAAATAAAACATTGGGAAAAATAAAAATATAGCCAAACTCAAAGAAAAAAAAAAAAAGATTACTAGATGACAGATATGAAGAGAGAATTCACAAGGAGAACAGTAGGTGTACCAGCCAATGCTACAGTGACTTAGGGACATACTAGACTTCAATACAGACCCCAGGAACTTGGGGCTAGGGATTGAAATTCTGAGCAGTTACAGGAAGCATGTGACACAAAGAACTAAAGCTGAGCCTCCTACATATAACCGGATTGCAAGGAATAGCTACTTTCTTCAAAAACGGGGACTAGAAAATTCCTCATATTGTCACAAGAAGGTGGTAAGAGAGCTTGTCTTTGCCTGATGTTCAGGGTAGAAAAAAGTGTCCTCTGAAAAACTGAAACCCCATTCCTGTGCTTGTGTGAGTGTTGAGTCCAAATGTTCTGTAACTGCATTTATTTTTTTATAATTTTATTTATTTATTTTTTCCCCCAAAGCCCCAGTAGATAGTTGTATGTTATAGTTGCACATCCTTCCAGCTGCTGCATGTGGGATGCGGCCCCAGCACGGCCGGAGAAGCAGTACGTCGGTGCGCGCCCAGGACCCGAACCTGGGCCGCCAGCAGTGGAGTGCGCGTACTTAACTGCTAAGCCATGGGGCTGGCCCTGTAACTGCATTTTTGATAGAATGGCCCCAGACTAATGAACTCTCTAAACCATTCAACAGAAGCAAATGCAGAACTACTCTGAAGGGATACTTCATAATCTAAGGTGCATGAGATTTTCAGTAAGTATTAGCTCCAATACAGAATAACAATACAGGGCCGGCCCCGTGGCTTAGTGGTTAAGTGCGCACGCTCCGCTGCTGTGCGGCCTGGGTTCGGATCCCGGGCGCGCACTGACGCACTGCTTCTCTGGCCGTGCTGAGGCTGCGTCCCACGTACAGTAACTAGACGGATGTGCAACTATGACATACAACTATCTACTGGGGCTTTGGGGGAAAAATAAATAAATAAATAAAATTATATATAAAAAAAAAGAATAACAATCCATATAAAGAAACCATCCACCATGGGGGATGGTCGGTGGGCACAACATGAGGAAGGATGAGCATTCTAAACACTTGAAATTGTATAATAATTGGAGAGAGATAACAAGATTTTTTAAAACAATCACATAGATTTTAGAAAAAGAAACCATATGGAAGAAGAGGATACTATGAAAAAGAAAAGATATATTTGGAAAATAAGCAAATTAAACTAATAATTAAAAATAGTCATTGAAATTAGAAAAACCCTCTGTGGATGGGTTAAATAGCAGATTAAACACAGCTGAAGAAATAATTAGTGAACTGGAAGATTATCCTTAGGAAATTGCCCATAATGCCACATAGAAAGATTATGAGATGGAGGAAAATGAAAGACAGATTGTGACATGGGAATAGAATGATCACAGAACGAGATGGACCAACACATGTCCAACTGAAGTTCCAGAAGGAGAGAAGAGAAAAAAATTGGGAAAAGCAATATTCAAAAAGAAAATGACTGAGAATTTTCCAGAAAAGATGAAAGATATGGCTAACTGGATGTAAAAATGAGATTCTTTTTAGTTTCTGCTGAGACCAACATATCAAGAACAATTCAACAGGTGACAAGTATGACCTAGACCTTATTTATTTATTTATTTATTTTGTGAGGAAGACTAGCCCTGAGCTAACATCTGTTGCTAATCCTCCTCTTTTTGCTGAGGAAGACTGGCCCTGGGCTAACATCCATGCCCATCTTCCTCTACTTTATATGGGACGCCGCCACAGCATGGCTTGACAAGTGGTGCATCGGTGCGCAGCTGCGATCTGAATCTTCAAACCCTGGGCCGCTGAAGCGGAGCGCGCGCACTTAACCGTTGCGCCACCAGGCCGGCCTCTGACCCAGACTTTAAAGTTAGCTTCTTGGTCACAAATGCAAGACATGCTAATAGATTGCAAAACTTGTTCTGACAATATGAGTCACTCACTGACTTTTGAGAGTAGAGATGAAGAGGCTTAGAGAGGGAATTTTAGGAGAGAGTTATTGATATACTGTGTTCTTATGATGACTCGTGGTGGAGAAGCAGGAGGATCTTTCTCCCTCACTTCAGGCCAAGAGATGTGACTTCAGTGGTGCTACCTGGCAAGCTTGATGTGTGTCTCCCGAAGTTGGAGGGCCTAGGGAAGATATATGACTCATGCCAAAAAACCTAAAATCAAGAGCCCATGGTTGGAGCCATGCCTGCCTGGCAGCAGAGTGACAATTGGTGGCTGCGCTCTGGGGACAGAGCTGCACTTTCACTACTGGTGGACAAAGATGCCTGCTTTCTGAGCTGTGGAAAGGAAGATTGGAATTTGAATAAATTTATAGTTTTGATGTTACATTGGACTAGCCCCAAATTATGTAATTATTAGGTTATTATCTGAGATTCCACGTAGGAATGGTGAAGGAATTGTGGAGAAAATTTGAAAGGATGGGAAGAAAGAATAAAGTTAGTTTCTTCTTACATCTTTTTGGGTTTAGCTTAAGAATACACTAGTCAAATATGAATCTTCAGATTGTGGAGTGATAGAAGTCACAGTTAAGATAAAAATCAATTCATATTTACTGCACATTTTAGTAATCCACAAAGAGAAAACATTCCCCCCCTTGGAATATCATGTGCCTCTAAATGTGATACTCTGAGAAGGACACATCACGTACCTATGTAATATTCCTGGCAAGAATGTATGACCTGAGTCTAATGAAGAAACATCAGAGAAACCCCAAGTGAGGAATATTCTATTTTAAAATGGGGAGGCAGATGTAATAAAACTGTCAATGTCATAAGAGACAAAGAAAGGCTGTATAAACAGTCCAGATTCATGGAGGCTAAAGATACATGACAGCTAAATGTAATACCTGAGACTAGATTGGATTGTGTACTTTAGCGATAAGGGAGAAGATGTTATAAAGGACATTATTGGGTCAATTGAAAAAATCAAAATAAGAATGAAAGATTAAATAAAAATGTATCATTCTTAAATTTACTAAAGTTGATAACTATATGAAGTGTCATATGAGACTGTCTCTGAGAAAATATTCATTGAGGTATTTAGGGGTAAAGAGCATGATATGCATGACTTATCCTCAAATGATTCAGAAAAAAATGATGTGCATATGTGTGTGAGTGGGTATGTGTGTATGTGTGGGTATGGAGAGAGAACAAACAATAAAGCAAATAGAGTAAAAGGTTAACAGTAGATGAAACTAGGTAAAGGGTTTATATAAGTATTTTGTATACTATTTTTATTTTGCAAATTTTCTTTAAATTTGAAACTATTTCTGAACATTCAAAAAACAAAAACAAATGAACAAAAAAGAACCAGAGCGATAAAACAGATTATCTACAGAGGAGGCGATGTCAGAGCAAAGTTTTCATCAGCACCAGTAGAGGCTAGAGGCAATAGAATGGTATTTTCAAACTGCTAAAGGAATGCAACTTTCAGTCTAGTAATTTTATTCTAGCTAAACTATCATTCTGGTGTGAGAATAAAATAAAAATATTTAAAAAACAATAACAGTTAGAAAATGATTAAAATGATCACTCACAGTTCCTTGCTGAAAGAACTACTAAAGGGTGCACTTCAGGAAGAAGGAAATATAGTACAGAAAAAAGAGGTGGGATACAAGATGCAAAGTTGAGCAAAGCAATTGGTAAACATGTAAGCAAATCTAAACTTTGACTAAAAACAAAATTTAAAATAATTATATTTTGGGTTTAAAGATGTGGACAAAAATTCTAGACAACAATAACATGGAAGATGGGAGAGGATAATCCAGAGCTAGAATATTCTAATATCATATTTTCTTTAGGTCAACCATGCGTGTTAAAAATTTAAGATAATAAATTAAAAAAAAAGGAAATAGAATCTATAACTTCCTAAACGGTCAGAAGAAGCCGAGAGAATAAAGAAAACATGATACTCCTTCTCCTCTCAAAAAAGGGCAAGAAAGGAAAAGTATAAATAGAAAAAACACAAAATAAGAATGGTGGAAATAACTTCAAATATGTTGGTAATCACAGGAAATGTAAATATTCATATAATGGAAAACCACATAGAAGTCAAAACAAACTAACCAGCTTATATGTATTAACACAAATCTCAGAAACATTGTACTAAGTGTATAAAATAAGATTCAAAAAGATACACACAGTATGGGACCACTTAGTAAATTACAAAATGACACAAAACAACGTTAAATATTGCTTATGGATACAAATATATGTAGCAAAATTGTGAAAGGAGGAACGCACACCAATTTAGTGATTATCTCCGGAGAGGATGGGAGAGGGGAGGGATGGGAGGGGGACAAGAGGGTGCTTGTAACTTTATCTGCCATTTTTCCCCTTACTACAACAACAGCAACAACTCTGAAACAGTCATGACAAAAGTTATTGTGTTACATCTGGGTTGTCGGTGTCTGTTATATTAATTTCTGGGCTTTATAGTATTTAATAATAATAAAAAATAAACCATAAACCTCTATATTTTATATTCAATTACATTTTCCCAAGGACATAGAGAAGACACAGTCCTGCTCTTATGGATGCTGGTTTAGGAAGGATGTGGGTTATTCTTTGTTTTCCTTCTGTCTTAGATTCACACTCTGCCCTGCTGAGTCCTGAGGACTGCATCACCCGGGCCCTCTTGCCAGCTGGCTTTCAGGCTCAGCCAATGGGAGGCACCAGGGGGGAGACTGGACAGTGGGAGTAAAGAGAGGTCTGGTATTTCTTCTCTGCTCTCTTCCTGCTTTGGCAGCATGTGGCTGTAGTTGCATCCTTCCATAAGCACAACTCCCACCAAACAGCCCCTCCTCCAGGGTCCCTGCTCTCGCTGGGCTCTAATAACAATATTTCCTCCCTTGTCTCAATAGGCCCTGAGGGTGGTAACAGCTTCTCATCATAGGCTCCGGCTGCCTCACCACACCTGGTTGGTGTCCTTAATCGTGTAGTAAGCTCTGTGAGTAGTCCCTTCATTAAAGCCTTTGCATTTTAACCACCTGGGATGACACAAGAAGGCACTGTGAAAAGTTAAAACAAAACAAAAAAAAAGAACTTCTTTGCTGTGGATGAAAAGATTGGTTAGGTGACCTTCTCCGTGTCTCCAGACTATCTGCGCCAAAACAACTTGTCTTGAGCATGTATGGTGGACAACTTCTTGATGAAAAGGGATTATGGTTGACATATACAGGAAGACCTCTCCTCCTAAAATCTCATGCTCCAAGGATCTTATGATTCCTTGAATGCTATCAATTAATTGTGTTTTCTGATTTATTTATTCATATACTCAATTAATTTTATTTTATCCTCCTCTATACTAAGAAGTGTGCCAAGAAATGGGGATGCGTTATTGAACAAGAAGTCCTTGTTGTCAAGGAGCTTACAGTAGCCAGGAAGATCTGCAAACCTAGTATGAAGAGATGTGGTAAGTGCCAGGAAGATGAAAGTAGGGAATGCTATGGAGTACCCAGGAAGGTTATCCAACTCAGTCTTGTACCATAGAGATAGTTTCCCAAAAGAAATAACATCTAATCTGAGACCTGAAGGGTAAATACTAGTTAGCCAGATTAAGGAGAGTAGCTAGTGGGAGGGAATGGCTTTTAGTTTTAAGTTATTCTAGGCAGAGAGAAAAACAACTTGGACAAAGACCAGTAGGGGATAAAAAGCATTTGGGAAATTGAAAGTACATCTCTTGAGGTGGGAGTCAAGATGGCGGCGTAGGCAGACTCTGAACTCACCTCCTCCCGTGGACACAGCCAATTTACAACTACTCGTGGAAAAATTACCCCTGAGACAGAACTGAAAACTGGATAAGAGGAACTCCTGCAACAATGGACAATCCTAACTGGGGTAGAAGAGGCAGAGACCCCCTTCTGGAGAGGAAAAATGCCGCCTTCACAAGCCGCCAGCTTCACGGCCGCCGGGAGCAGCGCACAGGTGTCCCAGAAGGAGAAGAGCGAGACAAGGGGGCAGAGAATCTATTTCAAGAAATAATAGATGAAAACTTCCCTAACCTAAGGAAGGAAACAGACATCCAGGTACAGGAAGCACAGAGAGCCCCAAACAAGATAAACCCAAAGAGGCCCACACCAAGACACATCATAATCAAAATGTCCAGAATTAAAGATAAAGAGAGAATCCTAAAAGCCGCAAGAGAATGTCAAGTTACATACAAAGGAAACCCCATAAGGCTATCAGCTGACTTCTCAGCAGAAACCTTACAGGCTAGAAGAGAATGGCACGATATATTTAAAGTGCTAAAAGGAAAAAACTTACAGCCAAGAATACTCTACCCAGCAAGGTTATCATTCAAAATGGAAGGAGAGATCAAAATTTTCCCAGATAAGCAAAAATTAAAGGAGTTTGTCACCAAGAAACCAGTGCTACAAGAAATGTTAAAGGGACTGATTTAAGGGGAAAAGAGAAGACCACAAATAGGAAAAATTATCTATTTCCATGATTAGAACGTAATGGATACAAATGCCCAAAAAAGAGGTTAGATATGATATCGAAAACATAAAAGGAGGGAGGAGGGGAGTTAAAGAGTACAGCTTTCAAACAGAGGTCAAACTAAAGTGACCATCAATTCTGTATAGAAGAAGTAAGGAACAGAGAAGGACTACTAAAACACTGAGGAAAAAAAAAAAAGTTAAAAAATGGCAGTAAGTACATACTTATCAATAGCTACTTTAAACGTCAATGGACTAAATGCTCCAATTAAAAGGCATAGGGTGGCTGACTGGATAAAAAAACAAGACCCATATATATGCTGCATACAAGAGACACACTTCAGACTTAAAGACACTCACAGACTGAAAGTGAAGGGATGGAAAAAGACACTCCATGCAAATGGCAATGAAAAGAAAGCTGGGGTAGCAATACTCATATCAGACAAAATAGACTTTAAAACAAAAACTGTAAAAAGAGACAAAGAAGGGCATTACATAATGATCAAGGGAACAATGCAACAAGAGGATATAACACTTGTAAATATCTACGCACCCAATGTAGGGGCACCTAAATATATAAAGCAATTATTAACAGACATAAAAACAGAAATAGACAGTAACACAATAATAGTAGGGGACTTTAACACTCCACTTACACCAACGGGTAGATCATCCAAACAGAAGATCAATAAGGAAACATTGGCCTTAAACGAAACACTAGAACAGATGGACCTAGTAGATATATACAGAGCATTCCATCCAAAAACCGAAGAATACACGTTCTTTTCAAAGGCACATGGAACATTCTCCAGGATTGATCACATATTAGGCCACAAAACAAGTTCCATAAATTTAAGAAGATTGAAATAATACCAAGCATCTTTTCTGACCACAACGGTATGAAACTAGAAATCAACTATAGGAAGAAAATCAGAAAAGCCACAAATACATGGAGATTAAACAAAATGCTACTGAACAACGACTGGGTTAACGAAGAAATCAAAGAAGAAATCAAAAAATACCTGGAGACGAAAATGAAAATACGACATGCCAGAATTTATGGGATACAGCAAAAGCGGTTCTAAGAGGGAAGTTTATAGCAATACAGGCCTATCTCAACAAACAAGAAAAATCTCAAATAAACAATCTAACAATGCACCTAAAGGAACTGGAAAAAGAAGAACAAACCAAGCCCAAAATCAGTAGAAGAAGGGAAATAATAAAAATCAGAGCAGAAATAAATGAAATAGAGACCAAAAAAACAATAGAAAAAATTAATAAAACCAAGAGCTGGTTCTTTGAAAAGATCAACAAAATAGACAAACCTTTAGCTAGACTCACCAAGAAAAAAAGAGAGAAGGCACAAATAAGTAAAATCAGAAATGAAAGAGGAGAGGTTACAACAGACACCTCAGAAATACAAAAGATTATAAGAGAATACTATGAAAAGCTATATGCCAACCAATTCGACAATCTGGAAGAAATGGATAAATTCTTAGAATCATACAACCTTCCAAAACTGGATCAAGAAGAAGTAGAGAATTTGAATAGACCAATCACCAGTAAGGAGATCAAAACAGTAATCACAAACCTCCCCAAAAATAAAAGTCCAGGACCAGACGGCTTCCCTGGTGAATTCTACCAAACATTCAAAGAAGACTTAATATCTATCCTTCTCAAACTCTTCCAAAAAATTGAGGAGGGGGGGAAGCTCCCTAACTCATTCTACGAAGCTGACATTACCCTGATACCAAAACCAGACAAGGACAACACAAAAAAAAGAAAATTACAGGCCAATATCACTGATGAACATCGATGCGAAAATCCTCAACAAAATACTAGCAAATCGCATACAACAATACATTAAAAAGATTATACACCATGATCAAGTGGGATTTATTCCAGGTATGCAAGGATGGTTTAACATTCGCAAATCAATCAACGTAATACACCACTAATAAAATGAAGAACAAAAATCACATGATCATCTCAATAGATGCAGAGAAAGCATTTGACAAGATACAGCATCCATTTATGATAAAAACTCTGAATAAAATGGGTATAGAAGGAAAGTACCTCAGCATAATAAAGACCATATATGAGAAACCCACAGCTAATATCATCCTCAATGGTGAAAAACTGAAACCTATCCCTCTAAGAACAGGAACCAGACAAGGATGTCCACTGTCACCACTCCTATTTAACATAGTATTGGAAGTCCTAGCCAGAGCAATCAGGCAAGAGAAAGAAATAAAAGGGATCCAAATTGGAAAGGAAGAAGTGAAACTGTCACTATTTGCAGATGACATGATTTTATATATAGAAAACCCTAAAGAATCCACCAGAAAACTTTTAGAAGTAATAAACGAATATGGTAAAGTTGCAGGATACAAAATCAACATACAAAAATCAGTTGCATTTCTGTACACTAACAACGAAGTAGCAGAAAGAGAAATTAAGAATACCATCCCATTTACAATTGCAAGAAAAAGAATAAAATACCTAGGAATAAACTTAACCAAAGAGGTGAAAGATCTGTACACCGAAAACTATAAAACATTTCTGAAAGAAACTGAAGAAGACACAAAGAAATGGAAAGATATTCCGTGCTCTTGGATTGGAAGAATTAACATAGTTAAGATGTCCATACTTCCTAAAGCCATCTATAGATTCAATGCAATCCCTATCAAAGTTCCAACAACATTTTTCACAGAAATAGAACAAAGAATCCTAAAATTTATATGGAACAACAAAAGACCCCGAATAGCTAAAGGAATCCTGAGAAAAAAGAACACAGCTGGAGGTATCACACTCCCTGATTTCAAAATATACTACAAAGCTATAGTAACCAAAACAGCATGGTACTGGCACAAAAACAGACACACAGATCAATGGAATAGAATCGAAAGCCCAGAAATAAACCCACACATCTATGGACAGCTAATCTTTGACAAAGGAGCCAAGAACATACAATGGGGAAAAGAAAGTCTCTTCAACAAATGATGTTGGGAAAACTGGATAGCCACAGGCAAAAAAATGAAAGTAGACCCTTACCTTACACCATGCACAAAAATTAACTCCAAATGGATTAAAGACTTGAATGTAAGACCTGAAACTATGAAACTTCTAGAAGAAAACATAGGCTGTACGCTCTTCCACATCAGTCTTAGCAACATCTTTTCAAACACCACATCTGACCGGGCAAGAGAAACAATAGAAAAAATAAACAAATGGGACTACATCAAACTAAAAAGCTTCTGCACAGCAAAGGAAACCATCAACAAAACGAAAAGACAACCTAACAATTGGGAGAAGATATTTGCAAACCATACATCTGATAAGGGCTTAATCTCCAAAATATATAAAGAACTCATACATCTCAACAACAACAAAACTACCAACCCAATTAAAAAATGGGCAACAGAGCTGAATAGACATTTCTCCAAAGAAGATATATAGATGGCCAATAGACACATGAAAAGATGTTCAAAATCACTAACTATCAGGGAAATGCAAATCAAAACTACAATGAGATATCACCTCACGCCCGTCAGAATGGCTATAATTAACAAGACAGGAAACAATATGTGTTGGAGAGGATGTGGAGAAAAGGGAACTCTCATACACTGCTGGTGGGAGTGCAAACTGGTGCAGCCACTATGGAAAACAGGATGGAGATTCCTCAAAAAATCAAGGATAGAACTACCATATGATCCAGCTATTCCACTGTTGGGTATTTATCCAAAGAACTTGAAAACACCGATTTGCAAAGGTACATGCACCCTTGTGTTCATTGCAGCGTTATTCACAATAGCCAAGACTTGGAAGCAACCTAAGTGCCCATCAAGGGACGAATGGATAAAGAAGCTGTGGTATATATACACAATGGAATACTACTCAGCCATAAGAAATGATGAAATCCAGGCATTTGTGACAACATGGATGGACATTGAGGGTATAATGCAAAGTGAAATAAGTCAGAGGGAGAAGGTCAAATACCGTACGATTTCCTTCATTAAGTAGTAGATAATAACAACCATAAACAAACACATAGGGACAAAGATTGGATTTGTGGTTACCAGAGGGGAAGGGGGGAGGGAGGAGGGTGAAAGGGATAATTTGGTACATGTGTGTGGTGATGGGTTGTGATTAGTATTTTGGTAGTGAACATGATGTAGTCCATGCAGAAATAGAAGTACAATGATGTACACCTGAAATTTTTACAATGTTATAAACCAATGTTACTGCAATAAACAAAAAATTAAAAAAAAAAAATAGATGCTAATAAATCCAGAAGTCTGGTGCCATCAATGGTCTCAGTATTCATACTCTCTTCCATAACTCTGGCCACAATTGTTTCTGGCCTAAAACTAGGGTGACATTTCATAGATACCCCTGGATATGTATCTTTAAAGAGTTTTGCACTCATAAGTGCCTGGAAAGCCATTTCAGAAATATTGAAATAAAAGTAAAACCAAGGATGTCAAAAAAAAAAAAAAAAAAAAAGAAAGTACATCTCTTGAGTTGATATATAGATTGCAGGGGAGAGGGGGAGAGATGAGGCAGGAGAGGAAAGCAAGAGTCCGATCACAAATGGCCTAAAAGGAAGATTACCGGTATGGGTGTTATTGTGAGGTACATGAATAGCATTAAATCTTTTTAAGTAGATGGTGTATAATAAAATCGTATTTGCATTTTAGAAAGATTACCCTGAGGATGAACTTGAGATAAGGAAGCCTAGAGGGGGTTCTCTTAGGAGGTTTTTGCAGTAAACTGGGCAAGAGATGGTGAGCTGGACTTGAGCGGAGACAGTGGGGCTGGAGACAGAAAGGATGGCTGAAAGCAGCGACCTGAACCTGCCTCCTATCACAGTTGGGCTCTTGCTGTTGTAGGACAGCCCTGCAAAATGCAAACTGTCCTCTCCCTTTGATTTCGGCTAGGCTGTGAACTCTCAGGAGGCAGGGAATATTTTGTATTAATCTCTGTGTCTCTGGTATCTTGGAGGTGCTCAGGGAATGAAGGTTCTTGAACAAGTGAATCTCAGCAACATGACATTTTTGATACAGTGGTTACTTTCATGACTTTCCAGGCCCACCTTTCTCGGGAAAGTTCAATCACAATGGTGAGGTCAATGCCTAGGGCTGTTTCAGACGGCAGGTTAAGGTGTGAAGGCTTTCCCTTGGGTCCCTGTGCGTGTTGAAATGCCCAGACTGTTTTCTCCTAACTCAGTTCTCTTCTGCCATCTGCTGGGACAAGCCTTTCATAACATACCAAAGCGAGAAAAACAAGACAAGCCTAAAAGCTTTATGGGAGAGACAATGGACGAGTTTACAACTGAGGTGGAGAAACAGTGTTGCACCAAGTCTACCGTCCATTTGTAGCTAATTTTCAGTATTTTCCAAAGACAAAACATCCCTTTCTATTTTTTCATGCAGACGGTCTTAAAATCTGTATTCTCCTTTAGTTTTTGCAAGAACACTATCATAACAGCCATTATTATTATTACCAGTTTTGAAACAAGAAAGCAGAAGCACAGAGATTTAAATAAAATGCCAACTGGGAACAGTAAATAAGCGGCCGGGTCAGGCCTGAGGACTCCTTTACTCCCCGCTCCACCCTTTTCTCACAAAACTTCTCAAACAAAACAAGAAAGAGTTGGAGAGGGGCTGAGAGAAACTGCTCAGTTGTAGCATGGAGAGAGCAAGCCTAGCAAGGGCGTGGGGAAGGCTGGTGGCTCCTCCGTGTTCAGCACTTAAAATGCCCAATATTGGCGTCAGATGAGGGGGACGAGAGAAGCGGGAAACTTCTTCCACGTTATATGTTCCCCAATGACATGTCAAGGTGATATCCCTCAGGGAAAGAAATTTTGTAAGTCTATGAAAATTGATAAAACTTGAGTCAAAACAGTACCTAAAACCTTTGGTGAATGTTAACCCAAACAGCAGTAACTAGGTTAAGACAAGGAAACCAGTGCACCATCCTTTTCTCATTTAAACTATTTGTTATTCTTATATAAATGCATACTTATACAAAGACACAAATGTATTCTTGGCGTTAAAAAAACCAAACATCCAGGCAAAGCTAAAATTCGTCTTTACTTTCCGCCCAAGACAAGCACAGTCAGTGGTGTGCTTCCAGATCTGTTTCTGTGTGTTGACATCAATATGTGTATTCCTATGGGAACATAGAGTATTATTTAGTGTCTTATCCCCATTACATGAATGATATCTTGCTGTGCTATCTGCCCTGCCTCTCCAGCTGAGGGGCACCCACTCTCCTGACTCCTTGGGATGTGCAGTTGGTATGCGCGGGGCCCCTCCTGCGCCGCACCACCTCCTCCCCTAATGACAGCCATCCTCCGCCCAGCCCTGTTCCTCTCACGCCACGCCTCCAGGCCGGGAGCTCTCTATAGCTCTTGCCCAGCTGCACAATAGCTTCCCTTCTCTTTTTATTAGGTAAAATATGCATAACATAAAATTTATTTTAACCATTTTTAAGTGTGCAGTTCAGTGGCACTAAATACATTCCATTGTTGTGCAGCCATCACCACCATCTATCTCCAGAACTTTTTCCCCAACTGAAACTCTGTACCCATTAAACACTAACTCACCATTCTCTCCTCCCCCTAGCCCCTGGCGACCACCCTTCTACTTTCTATCTCTATGCATTTGACGACTCCAGATACCTCATATAAGTGGAATCATATAGTATGTGAACTTTGGTGAGTGGCTTAATTCACTTAACATAATGTCCTCAGGGTTCACCCATGTTGTAACCTGTGTCAGAATTTCCTTCCTTTTTAAGGCTGAATAATATTCCATTGTATGCATAGACCACACTTTGTTTATCCATTCTTCTGCTAATGGACACTGGGGTTGTTTCCTCCTTTTGGCTATTGGGAATAATGCTGCTATGCATATGGGTCTACAAATATCTGTTTGAGTCTCTGCTTTCAGTTCTTTTGGGTATTTGCCCAATACTCTGAGCTAATAGCTAACACCTCTGGGCACATTTTAGGCTGTAGTTTCCTTCTTCAATCAACTGCCCCTGCTTCTCAGCTATTTACCACAGTTACCCACCCCCTAAGGGCACTCCTCCGTGCTTTCTAGGATAGCTATTGGCTTAAACAAATGTTTTTTTCATTTCTAAAGATTTTGGGCAGGAGAGAGAGGCTGTTTTCCAACTCCTGTACTTCAAGACTCAGTTCAAAAGTCCCAACCTCTGTTGCCGTCCCTGGGCCATCCCTAAGGTGCACTGAATTCCCTTATCCTTTATGCTGCCATAGCCCTGTGTACGCTTATGGCACAGTATTGTCACTATTTGTGTATAGCTCTTCCTCATAAGACTGTGAACTTCTTGAGGGGGAAGACTCTTGTCTTTTTAATCTTTAACCTGCTATATTGTATATAGTGGGCAGTGTGTGTTTTTAAAAAATTTTAATTAATTAAAAATATGGTCATGCATCGCTTAACAACAGGGATACATCCTGAGAAATGCATCATTAGGCGATTTCATCATTGTGTGAACATCACAGAGTGTACTTACACAAACCTAGATGGTACAGCCTCCTACACACCTAGGCTACATGGTGCTGATCTTATGGGACCACTGTTGTATATGTGGTCCGTCATTGGCTGAAATGTCATTATGCAGCGTATGACTGTATCTTTAATAATTACACACAGTTAAAAAATTCAGACAACAAGTGAAAGTTTTATAGGCCTTAACCCACCCCTCCCCAACTTAGTACTAATCTCCAGAAAGAAACAACTCTGCTTCAGTTTTTAGTTGAATGTTAATCTGATTCTCTAAATAATAAACTTGTACCACTACACCATCAATCCTAGAGTATTGTCTATTGGTTTCTGCTTTGGTAGCATTTAGTTCACCTATAAGAGAATTTAGTTCACCTCTACCACCACCCACCTCTCCTGCCCCCATTGGTTCCTATCCTTCAGCCTCCCTATCTCCATGCCCATTGCCATGCGGCTTTGCAGATCCTCCCACCTCCATGTTTGGGCTCAGCCATGTGACGTCCTGTGGCTAATGGGACGTTTGCAGACATGATGCAAGGGGGGGTTAGAAAAGGGCTTGTGCGGCAGGGTATGCCTTCCTGTACCTTGCCATTACCTGGCGAGCTTGCTGGTCTCAGGAGAAGGATAAAATATGTGGGGGGAAGCTGTCCCAGTTGACTCACAGACATGCAGAGGGAAGCAAAGCCGTCCAGGCAGACCCAGCTTAGATCAGCTGAACTCCAGTTCATCTGCAGATGGATGAGTGAGAATAAATGATTGTCGTATTAAGCCATTGAGTTTTGGGGGTAGTTTGTTGTGCAGCAATAGCTAACTGATACACACCATATCTCCCTTCCCTGCTTCCTCCTCTGCCTCCTCCAGTTGAACCATCATTTTTGTCCCTCTACTGTTACCATTTTAACCTTTTCATCCCATTAATTGCTGATGGTATCGCGTCTCTCCCCATTTTGTATAAGTTTATTCTTACTCCTCTTCCTTCCCCCTCCATTCACCACTTTCTGATTTCTGATTTCCATCAGCTACACCTTAGCTTTTAGCTGTGAGGTTGGATTTCATTAACGTTTTGTTTGTAACAGAAATTTTGGACACATGCTGCTTTCTAAGATCATTATGTTCCTCTGAAGGAAAACCGAGAAAAGATTATTTTGGAGCCAACCCACAATTTCCCATGAACTAGTTTAGTGTGTTTCTCTTCCTTGAAACCAAATGATCCCAGATTAATAAGCTCTCAGTCTCGTCAAAGCTCCTGAGGACCAAAATATAAGGAGGAGGAGGAGGATTGAATGTCAGGATGAGATTTCTTTGCGTTGAGTTATGTTGGGTTGTTGGCAAAGGTAATAGAAAACTAGAATGTTTCCTCTTTCTATTGTCACACACATTTGGGCTAAGTCACATCAATTTCATATAAAACGATACTTTACAAAGCTTTATCTTAATTAATCAAGATAAATTAAACCAAGTTGGGCATTGTGCCCAGAAAATCAGTATGACGTATAATAGTCAGAAGGATACTGTTTACTGACACATTTTAATGTTGATTTTTACCAGACACAGTGAGAAATTGGAGGTGAAACGTGTAAATATTTTGTCAGGTTTGGACTGGAGGTGGTGATGTTAGGAACTGGAGTTCTCAATTGGTAGGAATGCTATCCCTGGGTTTGTGGACCCTCTCGGACCGTTCCTGACCCCCTACACCTACGTGGCTCAGAGGATGTGACGAAGGACTCCTTCCTCCCTTCCCCTCGAGGATGTGGATACCTTTTATTTTCCCCATATTCTCTGGAATAATGAAGAGAACAGGGGTTTGGGAGTAGACAGTTGTTAGGTTTGAACAGGCACTTTACCACATCTTGGCAAGTCTAAACTTGGGTAAATTCCTTAACCTTTCTGACCTTACAGTTTCCTCAAATAATAAAAATAAATACACACCTTGTAAGTTTTGCTGTGAAGAGCAAATGAGATGACTAGAATGAGAGTCACATGCCTGCATTGTAGAGGATACGTAAAAATAGGTAGCTGCCGTTGTTATTGTTATTCATCAGCTGGAGATACACATTTATTTTAATATTTGACTTAAGTCACTCCATTATCCCATACCCCTCCTGTGAGAATGTATTTTTTCTTTTCCTGATAGTCTCTCTCCTGTGAACTCCAAGGCCCCTCCTCCTGCCAGGAATTCTCGGTGATTCTTGGATACCATCGTCTCCAGCAGAGAAAACTGGAAAACCATCTTGTCTAGGATTTTTGGCTGTTGTTGCTGGTCCTGCCACACAGTGTCGCTGTGGAAATAGGCAATCTTGCCACAGGGTGCCATCCTCCCGGTCCAATACCCAGTGATCTTAGGGAACAAGGCAGGCACCTCCGTGGAATGCAGTGATGTGAGAGCAGCTGCTGCGTCCCATTTCAGCCTCTGGGAGAGATCACCTCTATTTAGGTACTTGTGATGGAAACAAAGCTCTGAGATCATTGCGTGTGCAGAAGGGACCCTCACCTCCATGCACCCTGCCCATGGCTGAACCATGGGGTTCAGTCCTCTGCCTTGTTTAATTCTCAGATCTTTGAGTGACACATCCAGAAGCTCCATGGTAGATGTCTTCTTTGCATATGGACAGCTACCAACATGCTCAAGTAATTAGCATCTTCTCTCTGGCAGTATTGACCTGCAGGTTCCTGCCACAAAGAAGCCCTCAGAGGAGAGCCGGCTTTGACAAAAGGTTGGAAAACTCATTCCTCTCTGGGCATATGTGTACCCGGATGAGTTCTTTGGGCCCACCTGTTTCTGCCCACGCTGACGTGAAGTGGGCCAGAATTAGAAGGCAGACAGTGCTGAAGGAATGCTGAATTGACATCAGTTGTTCCCTCCTGTCTCTAAAGCCAGATCTCAGGTTTTTAAATGTATTGAGGGTGCTTGCCATGGGAAGGATGGACGCAAAGAGATGGCCGAGGTAAATAGTTTAATCCAGAAAACAAATTGCCAAACTAGAGGTATAACATGATCCCATTTTCCCTATTTTTTCTTTCACATTTCTCTGTTGTCCGAATTTATTTTTACAAAGTGTATGCATTACTTTTGCTTATAGTAAAAAAATGATAAAGATTAAAAACACACACTCTATTCTGCTGGCCTATTGGTCAGGAACAGAGCCTTCAACTGAAAGAAAAAAGTAGGGGGATAACGTGGCATCTTTATAAGAATTGTTTTTGGAAAAATTGTATTACCATCATTATTTTAAAACTGATGAACACAAAATAAAATTCCTAAGGTAATGTAAAAGTATATTGTGAGATAGACTTTACTTTCTTAAAATGATTCTAAAAAGATCAAAACAATATCAAGGGCTTACAGTAACCATACCCTAAGGACAACAGCAGAATCAGGCAAGAGGAGGTAGTGTTTCTGCCTACTTGTGGCCAAGAAAATTTTCTGTGCCTTCTTTGTATGTAGGCTTCCTTTTGCTGTTTTTACTTTTGATCAAGTGGTTGGTGGCTATGTTCTTCCATTTGATTATGCCTCCACGATGTGGAGTGTCTGAGTAGCATCCACTTATTTAGTTAGAGATTAGAAACTGAGGAGATGATTTTAGTGGGTACCTACTATGCAATGAGCACTGGACCAGTGGCTTTACTGCTCTCATGGCCTGAAGGCTTTAGGTCCAAGAGGGATTAAGAGCAAATCTAAAGATTCTGGCTTTTTTTATCCAGTTCATTTTTTTTAATAGACTTTAATTTTTAGAGCAGTTTTAGGTTCGCGGAAGGTACAGAGAGTTCCCATATACATCCTGCCCCCACACATGCATAGCCTCCCTATTACCAACATCCGCCACCAGAGTGGCACATTTGTTTTCTTTGATGAACCTACATCGACACATCATAATCATCCAAAGTCCATAATTTACATTAGGGTCCACTCTTGGTGTTGTACATTCTATGGCTTTAGATGCATGTATAATAACATATATCTACCATTATAGTATCATGAAGAGTAGTTTCACTGTCCTAAAAATCCTTTGTGCTCTGCCTTTCATCCTTTCCTCTCTCCTAACCCCTAGCAGCCACTGATATTTTTACTGTCTCCATAGTCTTGCCTTTTCCCAGAATGTCATATAGTTGGAATCATATAGTATGCTTTTTCAGATTGGCTTCTTTCACTTAGTAATGTGCATTGAAGGTTCCTCCATATCTTTTCATGGCTTGATAGCTCATTTCTTTTTAGTGCTGAATAATATTCCCTGAATGTACCACAGTTTGTTTGTCTAGTCACATACTGAAGGACGTCTTGGTTGCTTCCAAGTTTTGGCAAATATGAATAAAGCTGATTCTATGAACATCTGTGTGCAGGTTTTTGTGTGGATATGTTTTCAACTCCTTTGGGTAAGTACCAAGGAGGAGATGCTGGCTTTTAAAGACACTTGGCTTTAGCTCCTGCATCTGTGAACTTGAGAACTGCAAATAAATATATATATACTTCTTTATGAAAAGGGAGAATTCAAATTTGTCCAAATATATATTAAAGTCTACTTTAGCTGCATGTGTTTTCTGTATTAGTTTGGGTGATATTAGCCCCTGTAGCAGATTAACACCAATTCTCAGTGGATTTTTTTTTTTTTTTGGTGAGGAAGATCAGCCCTGAGCTAACATCTGATGCCAATCCTCCTCCTCTTTTTTTTTTTTTTGCCGAGGAAGACTGGCCCTGAGCTAACACCCGTGCCCATCCTCCTCCACTTTATATGGGCCACCGCCACAGCATGGCATGACACTCGGTGCATCAGTCGCACCCGGGATCCGAACTTGCGAACCCCGGGCCACCAAAGCGGAGCACGAGCACTTAACCGCTTGCGCCACCGGGCAGGCCCTCAGTGGATTAACACATTAAAAATATATTTCTTAGTTCCCAGTTCAAACTTATTGGGAAGCTTTCCATGTGGTTGTTCAGGGCCAGGCTCCTTCCATCTTGTGGCTCTGCCCTCCACTAGGTGCCCAGAGGTTCTTTTCATTCAGCTGATGGCTTGGGGAGAGGGATTGTATGGAAGACACACGTTTCTTTTTTTTTTTTTTTTTTTTAATTTTTTGTTTATTGCAGTAACATTGGCTTATATCATTGTAAAAATTTCAGGTGTACATCATTATACTTCTATTTCTGCATAGATCACATCATGTTCACCACCAAAATACTAATTACAACCCATCACCACACACATGTACGGAATTATCCCTTTCACCCTCCTCCCTCCCACCTTCCCCTCTGGTAACCACCAATCCAATCTCTGTCCCTATGTGTTTGTTTGTTGTTGTTATTATCTACTACTTAATGAAGGAAATCATATGGTATTTGACCTTCTCCCTCTGACTTATTTCACTTTGCATTATACCCTCAATGTCCATCCATGTTGTCACAAATGGCTGGATTTCATCGTTTCTTATGGCTGAGTAGTATTCCATTGTGTATATACACACATGTTTCTTAATCCCTTTGGCCGGCATGAGACAACATTTCTGCTCAGATTTCCTTTGTAAGAACTGGTCCTGCCTAGGAACTGGGCCTGGGGAATGTAATGCCTACTGGGCAGCCACTTCCCCACAACAACTCTACACTTTGGGGGGTGTGTCACGTATCTTTGAATGTTATCCAATCATTTCTACAACAGGTATACTCATGACTCAAATAAATGATTTTGGATCCTGGAAAAATTCAATATTTAATCTCATCAAAGTCACTTTCCAACTAGCAATGAATGACAAGAAAGAGACGTCTTTTGGAGTTAACGCAGGGAGAACGTCCGAGATTCAGATCAGGCATACTGGAACTTCTTGCTTGAACTTGCACAAACTATTGATTGACAGATGTGATATCTGCTCAGCAGAGTGATCAGATAGCACACGGAAGCATATCTGTCAACAAATTCTTGGAAGGGTAAAAATCCTCCATGGATTGTAAAGGATGTCAAATGTAATATGTATTTCCAAATATGATTAGTCTACTTAAATACCCTTTTGTGTAAGAAGTAGCTACACCTCTAAAACACTGCTGTTAGAATTTTTAATTTGTTCGGCCATTTGGAGAGCAAATTGGTATTGTATCTTAAATTTGAAGATGCAGGGGTCCCACGCCCAGCAATTCCATCAGTACCATTGATGAGGATTTATTTCCCAGTCAGCAACCCCAGACAACTAAATATGCAAACGACTGCATATATAAATGACTCCTAGTGGTTTCATTTTTTGACAAGATGACATCTGGAGAGCAGGAAAAAATTGACCAAGTTCTTATGAGAGAGAAATCAATTCTTTTGGAATGCTGCTGTCGGTAGCTGAAAATGCACATTGGCAGCAAGTTTCTAAGTGTTGGAGACCATCGTGCTGTTTGCCTCACAGACGTTCTCAGAGCAGCCTACTTGAGAGTCAGAATTTGAACAGGTAAAGATATCTGTGCAAAGAAGAATCAATGAAGTATTATCTTAAGTAGTTCTTAGACGTGATGGGCAAATACCTGAGAAGGAATTATAAAATTTATAATAACATTTTAACTAGTTTTTGTTTATTAACAGACGTATTGCTTCAGGGAGAATGGAAACATTTATCTATAGAATTTATCTGTTGTAGGATAAGTGGAGATCGATAGATAATAATTTTCTTTGCAGACTGACTATTCAAGTAAACATGATAAGAGCTTGGGTGGCCAAAATAATGGCATATATAGTAAATTTCTTTTTATATATTTTTAAATTTTTTATCTGAGGACCTCAGCTCTTCAGAATATGCTGGAAATATAAAATGTAGATAAAGTAAATTATGCCTCTGAGTAAAAAATACGTCACAGACTTCCTGGGCTAAAGCTCATGCATTTTTTTTTTTTGTGAGGAAGATCAGCCCTGAGCTAACATCCATGCCAACCCTCCTCTTTTTGCTGAGGAAGACTGGCCCTGGGCTAACATCTGTGCCCATCTTCCTCTACTTTATATGGGACACTGCCAAAGCATGGCCTGACATGCAGTGCATCGGTGCACGCCCGGGATCAGAACCCAGGTCCCCAGCAGCGGAGCGTGCGCACTCAGCCACTACGCCATGGGGCTGGCCCCTAAAGCTCATGCATTTTACTCATAGTGGTTTCCTCACAGTCTGGCTCAGAGCTTGTTTAATTTAATTTTGTGTTTTTGTTTAATAAGCCTGGCTAGCTATTTCCTCCTTTAAATAGCACTGTAAGAAGTAACAAATTAGAAGTGTGTGTGTTTGTGTGTGTGTGTGTTCACCTAGAACAGTGGTTCTTAACTGGGGGTGATTTTGCCTCTCCCCCAACTAGGGGACATTTGGCAATGTCTGGAGACATTTCTGATTGTCATGACTGGGGAGGAAGAGAGCCTTGTTATTGGCATCTAGAAGATGAGGCAAAGGATGCTGATACATACCCTAAAATAGACAGGACAGCTCCCACCATGAACAAGGAATTATCTGGCCCCAAATGTCCATTTTGTGGCCCTAGAAGCAGGCAGGAGGACATCAGCAAGATGTGTGTGGCAGCTTATAACCCAACAGCGAGGTAGCAGGCAAAAAAATGAGAAAAACAAATACATGAGTTTCAAAAAATTAAATTTACTAAAGCATGTCAGTGTGGCACGGGTTAGTATGGGGCAAAGAACTCCCCGCATGTCGATAACCCCTGAGGTTCTCTCTGTATCAGAGCTCTGAGTGGCAATGGCTGTTCAAATAATGTTAATGTATTCAGTTTAATAAAATAGGTGGGAGATCTTTATTACCTGCAGCTAAGCGGGAACGCAGTTGGCAGAGACTGACACCAATGATAAACAATACTCCTGAACTCTGACTGGGGCTAAGGGGCTGCTACCCATGGCACTGGAGGCAGCAGGTACGTGGGAAAGTACAGGCATTTAGGCTCCCAGCTCTGTCATGGTGTGACCTTGGACAAATTTTAAATCTTCAGAGTCCCTGTAGGGGATTATAATGTCTACCATCCTGAGTGCTCTGAAGATTAAATAAAAATATTTGTAAAGTGCCTGATGTATAGAAGGCACTTAATGAATGATAGTCCTTATGACTATAGAAATGATTAAGAAATCATTAATCTATAATACTATTTATACTTATGATATATTTACACAATAACAAATAATACATGATGAACGAATGGTAGTTTTTATTGATAATCTGATGTCTTGAGGTCTAGACATTTGGGTATCTGGGCATTTGACAAATAAATCCGCACTATGCCAGCGACCTGACCTCTGGTGGCCACTCACTCACCCATTCACAGACGGCTGAGTTGAGTTTCCAGAACAGACAGGCCTCCAATCCAGACAGGCCTCCAAGATTGGAAGAGGAGAAAAAAAGAAAAGCCTAAATAAGCTCACCGGACGTCGAACAACCGATTGCATTACTGCACTGTTGCATTTCCTCAGCCCAAGAGTCATCCCTGAGCTGCGGGCAGACTGTCAGCCTCGCCTGTTCGCGCTCCTACTGGCTGGGAAAGCAAGGGAACCCCCAGGATCCGCACATCGCACTAAATTAACCCATCAGAAACAACCCACATCAGTGAAGCAGTTATACATCCAAGAAGTGTTTAAGGGCATCAGTGACTATCTCTTCTTTAACTCCCGGGGCTCGTATAGCTTCAGCTTCAGGCAGAACTGGGTTAGTAGTCTAGCTTTGTGGCTTGCTGACCGTGTGGCCTTGTTACCTTGGTTAAACAACTTGTCGCTTCTAGAGGAGCAAGTTACTTTATCTCTCTAAGCCTCAGTTTCTTCACCTGTAAAATGGGATAGTAATAATTCCCATTTCTTGGAGTTATTGTTTAACACATATCAAACACATTCTTAAATAAAAATTAAACGCATGTGTTCAATAAATATTAAGTATATTATTGGATAAAATAATGTCCATGAAGCACTTAGCTGAGGGTTGGCATATGATAAGAACTCTATGAATGTTAATTGTTCTTTTTTTTCATTGATTATTATTATTGTCACTCCTGGGATGGTTTTGATGAAGATGTTATTGAATATCTCCCTGATAATCTTGGTCCCAAGGTGGTGCTGCTCTTAGGGATAGCTCGTCTGTTGGACTTAGAGTAGTTTTACATTAACTTTTAAAAGTTGAATAAGTAAATTTTATTTTCAATAAGGAATAAGCAAGTTTTTCTTTTTTTTTGAAAAGTTCAAACAATATAATCATTTTTGTTAGTTACTATAGGGAAAGTGAACATGATCAGTAAGAGGAAACTGCTGTTGAAATTACAAACTCACTGCTTTTTATCCTTTTATATTTTCACATTGGTGAAAGGAACATGCCCTGGCTATATCCCAAGTGTTATTTCAAATATTCTGGATTACTGTTTCTTCCTATATTATTGTCTGTTTTGGAAGATAATAAACAGTATGGGTCCTCACCAGCTTGAGCCTGGTGTCCACTGGGGGAGCCTCCTGGCCCTGCTCCTGTAACACATGATTTTTGAATAGCTTTGTATATCTAAAAGATGGGACTTGTCTCAAATGGGACAAACTTTCATTTTTCACTGTCTGAGCAGCTACAGGTGAAGCAGCAGGAAAAGCAGAGTTTAGCTGGTGATAATTCTAAATGTTGGTTTGCTTTGGGGCTGAGACCTGGGCCATCTTCTCTCTTAATGCCAACTTGCTAAGTGATTTCACCCTGTCTGCTGGTTTTGAATACAATTAACATGCTGATGACCCCTGGATTTGTATCAGCAGCCCAGATCTCACCCCTGAGGCCAGTCTTGTCCATCAACTGCCTACATGACATCTCCCCTTGGCTATTTAATAGGTAACCCACACTTCACACGTGCAAAACCATAGTCCTGGTTCCAGACCTGGACCCTCACCAGGCCTGCCTTCTTCTACTGGCCCCACATCAGTAATGAAGAATGTCTGGTCTCTGTCTCCAGTTCCTGGGAGGGAGTTTCTAAACGCTTGGAATCTCCCACGTGATAGGAATGTCTTTGCTAGTCAGAGTGGGCCCCTCAGACCACATCTGAGTTTATGCTAATGAGGTGACTCAGGACCGGGGCTGGCCCTGCCAGGAGGACCCACCATGAGATTAGAGGGTTGGGGCTTTGAGCCTGGTGATATCAGTCTGACCTCTGGAGAGGGGAGGGGAGCTGGAGATTGAATTCAGTTCTGGGCCAGTGATCCAATCAATCATGCCTATGTAATGAAACTCCAGTAAAAACTCTGGACACCAGGGCTCAGGTGAGCTTCCTGGTTGGAGATACACATTGATGTGCCAAGAGAGTGACACTTCCTGAGGACACATAGCTTCAACTTTGGGACACCCCTAGACCTTGCCCTATATGTCTCGTCATTTCACTCATCTTGATTTGCATCCTTTATAATAAAACTGTTGGTATAGTTTTTCCTGAGTTCTATGAGTTAGTCTAGCAAATTATCGAAACTGAAGGGTAGTGGAACTCCCAAGTAGGTAGCCAGTTGGTTAGAATGCATGTGCGTGGCCTGGGGACCCTGGAGCTTGTGGCTGGTGTCTGAGGTGAAGGGAACCTTGTGGAAGACCATTCCCTGAACCTGTGAAGTGTGACCTGACTCCAGTAGTTACTGTCAGAATTGCATTGCACCTACCCACTTGTTAAGGCTTCAAAGTGCGGAGTCACCCATTATTTCCTTCTTCTCCTCACTCTCCACATCCAACCTACCAGAAATTCCAATTGTTTCTGCCTTCAAAATGTAGCCCAAGCCCACCCACTTCTTCCCATCTCTACCGACATCTCCTCAACCCAAGCCACCATTACTTCTCACCCAAATAATTGCAATGGCATCTTCATTGGTCCTCATCCTTCCACTCTTGACCCTACAGCCCACTCTCCATTCTCCTCCACTCTGTAATCAGGGTGACCTTTTAGAAAGGTAAATCAGTTAATGACATGCCCCTGAAAAAGGCTCCTATAGTTCCCCTTACTCCTGGAATAAAATTCAAATTCCATCCCAAGGCATATAGGTCCTGCACAGACTGGTACCAACCTCAAATCTCCTTACTCACTATGCATCAGTCACACTGGGCTTCCTTTCTGATCCTTTAACACAGTGATACTCAATCTAATTGCACTTTAAAATCACCTGGAACACTTAAAAAAATACCCAACGCTTGCATGAATCCTGGGTATCAGTATTTTTAAAAAGTTCTCCAAGTTAGTCTAATGGGCAGCCAAGGTTGAAAACCAGAGCATTAACACAAAGAGCTCTTTTCTGCCTCTAGGCCTTTGTCCTTGCTGTCCCCTCCACTTGGAGTGCTGTTCCCGGGTCTTGAAATTGCCAGGTCTCTGTTCAGACATCACCTCTTCGGAGGAGACTTCTCTGACATTTCTATCTAAAGTGACCCCCTCTGTTTTCTTCTTTCTTATCACTTTATTTACCTTATAGCACTTACTCTGTAAGCATCTTGTTTATTTAGGTTTACTTGGATCTGCCTCCCCCAGTAGAATGTAAGTACCTTGAGGATAGGGATCTTGTTTGTTGCGGTGTCCTCCATGCCTCCACAACGCTTGCATATGTAGATGATCAGTAAATACTTTTTTTTTTTTTTGCTGAGGAAGATTCGCCCTGAGCTAACATCTGTTGCCAATTTTCCTCTTTTTTTGCTGAGAAAGATTCACCCTGAACTAATGTCTGTGCCAATCTTCCACTATTTTGTATGTGGGTCACTGCCACAGCATGGCCACTGATGAGTGGTGTAGGTCCACACCTGGGAATCGAACCTGGGCCACTGAAGCAGAGCAAGCTGGACTCAACCACTAGGCCACTGGGGCTGGCCCAGTAAATACTTTTTAAGTGCTTTATAAACAATTAAATAATGAATAACTGAAAAAACTGGCTGATTAGGAAATGTTCTACATGGAAAAATAGTACCCAATGAATTTAATGGCTTTTTTGTCATTCTGTATGTAATATAGCCGTATCTATATCTATCTCTATCTATAGACACAGATATGTATAAATACATGTATATGTAAATACACATACATGCACATACACATATACATGTACGTAACATATATGTGTTATATATACATTTTTTCCAGAAAGGATGGTTCTTTTAAAAATACTTGCCTGACGGAATAAAAATGTGCAGAACATGAATTCCAATTCCATGAATGCTAAATAGCAGGGGAATGTTGTGATTTTGGCTGTCAAATTGGAGATTGCTCAAGCTGGGGTGTCAGGCTCAAAGCCTTCATGGCACATTCCCTTTGTCTGACAGTTGCTGGTCATCTCTCTGGCCCCAGATCTGGTGTTACTCCCTCCCTCCATGGTGGAGGGGCCCTGTCGTGGCAGTCACTGCTGAGGATTTGACGTGCTTGTTTATTCGTGGCATCCCTCAGTGCACTGTTTCTCAGGGACTGTGTCCTGTCTCTTTCTCTCTGAGCACCCAGCACAGTGTCTGGCATACAGCTGGAGCTCAGCATGTGCAGTGGATGCACTGGAGCACAGGGCAGGAACAGGGGAGGTTTCAGAGACGTTCTCCTGGGCTCAGGCACTGGCTGCCACCTTAGCTGCTCTGTTATCCTGGACAGAGCCTCAATTACCTCATTTATAAGATAAGGGAAACAGTATCTGCCTATAAGAGTTGTGGGGAAGGTCAAGTGAAGACTGTCATGGGAAGTACTTTTAAAAGGCTATGTTCATTAAATTTTTATTTTATTTTAATTTATTTTATTGGCTTCCCTAATATTTTTCAAAGCAGAGACCTGGCCTACTATTTTAGACCGTTGTGACTCAGCAGGGAGCAGGACTGTGTCCACTCTGTGCGTGCCCCTCAGTGGCTCTTTCACTCAGCAGCATTTTCCCGAGTGTCTTGATCTGTGAGCAGGGCTCTGAGCTGGTGCAGGTTCTGCAGAGGCCAAGCTCCCCTCTGGGCTGATGGGTCTGTGGAGACCCAGAGGACAGGTTAGCATCTGTGACCAACAAACAGAAAAAACATGCTGGGTCTTTAGATCCTTTTTCCTCCTTGATCATTTAGCTGCAGTGTGCACAGGGAAGTTGTGAGTCTGAATACTAAACCTGGGGAGCTGACAGTGGCTTCTTCAATGAACAGTTTTCAATCTGATTCTCAGTGTCACGGAACTTACTGGTGAGGCCTCATTGCTTGATTGATGAGGTTTTGGCCAAGGTTTTCTTTTTTTAATCGTAGAAATTTTTAGCTTGCTTACAACCTAGGGGCTCCAGGCAGAGACAGTTCTACTCTCTTCTAGGAAAATGGACCTCTTTCTACGAGATAACTTTGTTTCTTGAGGCTCATTTTGATGTTCTCTCTCTCTCCCTTGCTTTCTGATCTCTAAGCTGATGCAAGAAGGCTGCAATAAGGTAGCCTCCTGGCCCTCGCAAATCTGGAAATAAGGGAAATGAGGTTGCATTCAGAAGATTACATAGAAAAATTCATGGTAGACAAGATTATCTATCTGTGGAATAAACCATAAGATTATTTGTCTATAAATGTTTAAGCAAACAGTTGGAGGACACCCTGGGCTCTAATCAAGTGGAAAAACCAGGCTCTACAGTCAGAAAGAATCCATTTCAAATCTTGGTTCCACCATCTACTACTTGTGAAATCTTGGACAAATTTCTTAGTTTCTCTAAATCTTAGCTTCCTTGTTTTCAGATTATGGGTGGAAATGTATATGGCAGAGAATTTATTGTGACAATTAAATGAGGTATTTATCCAATGTACCTTGGACAGTTCTCGTACATCACAGATATTGAGTAAAAGATTGTCATCAACATGGCCATCTTCATCATCAAGATTATTAGGGCACAGTTTCAAGGAGGTGGGACAACCAGATGTGGCTGCAATTTTAAAAAAGAATTGTGCACATTTATAGGAGCACTTATATATTCCAGGCACTGGACTAAAAGTGGTTCTATATGTATTAGCTCAACGATGCTGTGAGGGAGGTACTATTCTCATCTCTATTTTATAGATTAGGAAACAAAGGCACGGAAACACGGTCATACAGCTAAATAGTGGTGGAGACAGGATGCTACCTGAGGGGGTCCGCCTCCAGAACTTGCACACTGAGCCACTGACTGTGTCAGCCTCCTTCCAAGGCATAAGTCCATCCAACTCTTGGCTCATTGTATTAAGAGGAACAGAAGAAGAGAAGGGAAATGGTGAATTTGGAGAGCAGGGCAGAATAAAGTGATTCACATTGCTGGAGGAGTGGAGGCACAGCTAGAGCCAATCAAATGTTTTCATTGTGGCTTAGTGTTTTATCAGAAATAAGCATAGAGTTTTTCATTCTTCTCCATAGTTAGTGCTAAATGTAATATAATATAATGTAGTATAATATAGTATAGTATAGTGTAATATAATATAATATAATAAACATGTGGTATATATAGGAAGATACACTGTGTTTGTAGGCTTTGAGTAATCTTATTTCCTGCTCTCTTTATCTCTTTGCCATCTATTTATTGCAGTGTGCTTTGTGCCAGGCATTGTGCTGCGGAAGAGTCCTCAGGGGAACTTGAATTCGAGAGGCACAGGCTTAGAGCATAGATAAGTCACAGGACTCCTTGAATTTGCATCCAAGGAGGGTTTATCTTCCCCAAGATATTTGACTTTCCTGGCTTCTGTGGAAGGTGGACTCCCATTGGGATGCCATTAGACATCTGAATCATACATGTAAGTATCCTTGTTCTTATTTTATACACACCAAGAAATGATCTGATGATTTGTGCTCTTATTCATGTGTTCTACAAGCATGAGTCTTTTGGTCAGTGTGGTAGTTATGATACTCATTATAAATGAAGAAACTGACATTCTGAGTTACTTACCAGTCTCTGCAAATCGTGTTAATGTGAGAAACGAAGACATTCTTTCTGATTCTTGATGTGCAAATTCCTTGCCTGAGGAATAGACTCTGGAACTCCGGAGTTTAGAAAAATAATGTCACCTTTTGAGTTCTCCTGGTGCCTGCTTGCTATGCATGAATTTCCTTTGAAAATACAATATAATCAAATTTCCAGACAACTCATAGGGCCCCTTTGGGTAAAGAAAAGTGAAGAACCAATACTTTTCTTAGATTTGAAAATATTAACAATAATGGTTCTATTTCCACAGGACTTTTGAGATTCAGTCACAGGTTTTTGATATTCCTCCATGTTGATGTACTTAGGTCTGATTCATTCACTTTGTCTGCTGTACATATTCATACTGATGGCAAACCTCTTAATCTCAAGTTCATTTGCCTGATGCACCATAAGCCAATCACTGAGACGTTAGTCCTTGTAGATGGAGAAAGATTTATTTGAATTGGCCAAAATGAGATGGCAGGAGGATAGGTTCTCTCAAATCCACCTTAACGAAAGAAGAAAGGAGGAGTTTTCATAGAGCTAAGGGGCTTGGGAGGTGGAGTTTCAGAGAAACAAAGGGGAAGTCTGTGTTCCTTTCACTCCAGATAAGCCCTTGGGCATCCAGACTTCTGGGTGCCAGCAGCAGCTGGGGGCTGGTTATCTGGTGGTCATAACTTCACTAAAGGCCTTCTTTCTCTTCTGCAAAACAAGCTCATAAATCCTTGTGACCTTTGAGTCATCCCTCAGGTTAAACAAGAAAATAGAAAATTAACAAGATTAACTTCTTTTCATCTGTGTCTGTGTTGGGAACAGGGTCAAAGTGCAATCATGTTCTTGTTGAATATTTACGGTAACCCTCAGGTACCCAGCTTCAATACAAAAGAATGAACTTATTAATAAATGACAATTTGTTTGTTTATTTTACTGTTAGTGGACATTCTGGCTGGTTTGCTTTCAGTTGGTTTGCTTTTATAAATCACACTGCTCGAACATTCTTGTTCATGTCTCCTAGTGCACATGTAGATGCGAAAGTTTCGTTAAGCTACAAACCCAGGTGTAGGACAGCTGTGTCACAGTGGATGCAGATATTACACCTTACTAGGCTATTTTCAAGTGTTTGTATTAATCCTAGTGGGATTTGAGGCAAAAAATTAATCAATAAATACTACAATTCATGATAAAGTGAATAGATTTTCAGGCAAAAACAGAATGTGAATCTCTACAATTTAGGACAAATTGAATCTGTTTATTGATTTTGTTTAAGTAAAAACTATGATTTCAAAAAGGAGGTAGAATGATGAATATCTGAAAGTTGGATTTCAATGAATTGTTGATTCATTTACCCCTAGACCCATGCAAATTTTCCCCTTAGTGACGTAAAACCATTGACATTTTTGTGTCATTTTCTTGCAAAGCACAAGACCTTTTGTAAACCAAACAAATTTTCTTCCTCCAGAAAATTGCAAAAACAAAGTGCTTTTCTTAAGAAATTGATTAATTTTATCACAGAGACCAAAACTACAGAGGAATCATTCAGAGGAGCCCTCTTCAAATAAAAAGAGGCACAGTACACTATTGCTGAAGAGCTTATAAAAACATCCTGGGAGTTAACAACAAACATCATATCCAGCAAGACACAGAAAGAGCTACTGACAGAATGAGATTATTATGACAACGTTGAATGCCAAATAATATCAACAGCGTACAATGTGCAGGAGCAATCCCCGCTGCCTGAGAATTCTGGGAGATGTATGACTTTACATTTGGATATAGCCATTGAGGGGCTGTATTACTTTCCTGGGGCCACTGCAAAAAATGACCACAAAGTGTTCTGGAGGCCAGAAGTCCAAAATTAGTTTCACGGGGCTGAAATCAAGGCATTGACAGGGCCACACTCCCTCCGGAGGCTCTAGGGGAGATTTGTTCCTTGTCTCTTCCAGCTTCTGGTGGCTGGTCTGGGGCATAAAAACACTGACATTTTTGTATCATTTGCAATCATCATTGTTTTCTTTGACTGGTAACTACATCATTCTAACCTCTTCTTCTGTCCTCACATCACCTTTTCCTCAGTGTGAGGCCAAATCTCTCTCTGCCTCCCTCTTACAAGGATACATGTGGTGGCATTTAGGGCCCACCCAAATTATCCAGGATAATCTCTTCATCTCAAGATCTTTAATTTAATCACATCTGCAAAAACTTTACCGGGTAAGGTAACGTTCACAGGTTCCAGGGATTAGGGACTGATATATTGGGGGGCCACCCTTCAGCCCACTCCAGTGGCACACAGTGGTTTACATACTGAGGTATGTATATGAAGATGTGCACAGTGACTTTTTACTCTGTTTATCACTGAAATTGCATGTTGCAAGAGGAAAGACTTTTAAAAAATTAATCAATAATACTTTGTGTGTCATGATGTGGACTTAAGTAGGGTTATTGGGAAAAATATTGATGGAGCACCAGCTAATTTACAGCCAGAAAGAGCTTCACCACATGAATCAAAGAGGTGGCCCTCGAGTGTCAAACCACAAAATGCTTTTTCACAAGGAATAATTGGCACTTAACTGCATGCCTCCTAATCTTCATTTAGCATTGAAGGAAATACTGAAAATTGTGAACAAGAGCAAATCATGACCTCTGTGCGTACATCTTTTCATGCTGACAGGAGAAACACACAGGGCAACGCTGCTTTTCCTCAGTCAGTGCACTGTTTTGGATGGGAATAGTACTCTTCTGTCTTTGAAATAAACGGTGAAATTAAAATAAATTTTTGCATAATACTGTTTATGCTTTAATTAATAAATCTCAGAATCTTGAATAGTGTAAACCAGGAGTCTAAGCTCTCACTAGTGGCACCATAGCTCTGTGATGGACACTCAGGAGGGGATGGCAGGACTTCTTGGGTAGGCTGAACTAGGGTGCAAAGAGTTTGCTGGCTGGGAGTTTGATTTTACCAACAGTTAATGGTTTTCTTTACTTGTTAGAGAAAGAAATGAAAAACAAGATGTAGTGTTGGATATGAAAAAAATCCACGTTCACATCCAAGCACTGCAACAGAACATGAAACAATACCTTCTAGAGTCATAGTCAATGGAAGAGTGAATAAGTCTGGATTCAAAGTCATTTTCCAGCAGGAACGTTGACCCTTTGGTTTTCAGAACTGATTACTTGTCAGTGTAGCATCCAACAGGGTGGTGAAAGTAGTATTCAGCAAGAAACCACTTCATGTGCTTTCAAAAATTTAACTTAATTTATCTTTTTAAAAAAATCACTTTATGTAGGTATGACTGGCATGTGAAATCTGTATATATTTACTGTATACAACTCAATGAGTTTGGGGATAAGTATACACCTGTGAAACCACCCCCATCGTCAAGGCCATAAACATATCCATTACCTCACAAAGGAGAAACCACTTTGTTTTCTATTTGACTTTCCAAATTTGTGTAAAATCAGGCATTTACTGCATTCTTCATGACCTGAACGCTGAGTTGGGATTTTCTAATTTAGTAAAAGTATAGAAGAGGAAAGTAAACTATAAGACATGATATAGAACCTGACCTATGGCTCAAACTATAGGACACTGAGCCAGATGCAGTGACATTGGTGAAAGATTGCAAAGAATGTCATTTCTAGAGCTGATAAAATGTTTCTATTGGGGCTGGCCCCAGGGCGTAGCGGTTAAGTGCGCGCGCTCCGCTGCTGGCGGCCCGGGTTCGGATCCCGGGTGCGCACCGATGCACCGCTTCTCAGGCCATGCTGTGGTGGCGTCCCACATAAAGTGGAGGAAGATTGGCATGGATGTTAGCTCAGGGTCAGTCTTCCTCAGCAAAAAGAGGAGGATTGGCATGGATGTTAGCTCAGGGCTCATCTTCCTTACCAAAAAAAAAAAAAAAAAAAGAAAAGACATGCTGCAGTGGCATCCCACATACCAAATAGAGAAGATTGGCACAGAGGTTAGCTCAGGGCCAATCTTCCTTACCAAAAAAAAAAAAAAAAGGGAGAAAAAAATGTTCCTATTAATGTTAATTTTAAATATTTTATTTTATGGTCTTAAAATATTATATTATCATTTATAATATATCATTGTTAGTGTTAATTTTAAAATATTTTATCATTTACTTTTGTCTACCAATTCTATTTTCTATTCTCTATCAATTATTCTTGTCATTGATAAAGTGTTATTACTCAATTTTAGCAATATTTTATTTTTAATAAACATATTTTAACATTAATACTAATTTTACCTGATTTACCTAAAACTAGTGGTCCACATGTGTGCTGAGGAAGCATTAAGCTCTCCACACATGGAAAAATTTGAGAAACTTCCCCGTCTAACTCTACTCCAAGCTAGGCATTGGGGAAAACGATGAACAAAACATGTTCTTCTTGATAGCAAGGATTTGAAATTTACGGGGGAGATGAAAATATGCATAAATTAGCAGGATAATAAGGCAGCACATGCTTTATAACTATACAAAGAGATTTGTATTTGCCTATGATGCTCAACAAGTCAAGTGGCAGAACTAAAGCCAGGAGAGAGCTTTTTGACTGTGTCATTATGTCAGTAATCTTCTTAAATTTTAATGTTTAGTGTGGAAAATTTTAAATACATACAAAGAGGAAGAGTATACTGTGGTGAGTTACCATTCATCCATTACAGAGCTCCAACAATGATCAAGTCCATGACCATTCCTATCTCATCTGTATTGCCAGCTACTTCTTCCCACCCCATTCCTGGGATTATTTTGAAGCAAATCCCAGACGTGTTATTTCATCCGTAAATATTATAATTATGTATCTTTAAAAGATATGCGTTTAAAAAAATAACCTGCGATATCATTAAATGACATAAAACGTTACTACTTTCTCATCTTCAATATTTGATCAGTGTTTCAAATTTCCCTGATTGTCTTATAAAAATGTGCGTGTGCATGCGTGTTTATTCGTGTGTGTGTTTGTACTTGGTTTCTTGGAATCAGGATACAAACAAAGTTCCTACACTATATTTGATTGATTTACCTTTTAAAGTTCTTTTTAATCTATAGGTTCCTTTTCCCACTTTTCTTCTTTCTCTTGCCTGACCATTAGGAAAAAAGTTTATGTGGTTAAATTGACCCATTCTTGCCTTACTGTTTCTGGATTCTGTGTCATGCTTAGGGAAGATTTCCCCACTCCCAGGTTAGACACATGTAGCCGTTTTCTTCTGTATGATTTCATATTTTATATTTAAACCTCTGGTCCACTTGGAATTTATTCTAGTGTATGGCGTGAAGAATGGATCTAATTTTGTATTTTTCCAAATGACTATCCGAATTTCCCAAGACTATTTATAAAACGTCTATACCCATAATGCTTTTTTAAGTTTTCTCACCTTCTTCTTCAAGGAAGAACACTAGTGTGAGAGAGGTGGACAAGTATTATTCAGACATTATAACAAATAAGGCAATCCAGGTGTCCTGACATAGAAAAATGTCCCTTATTATCAAAGTGAAAAAGAAGATGCAGAAGTGTGTGTATTATGTATCAACTTTTGTTTAAAAATTATTTATATGTATATACAGGAAAATAGCGGGAAGGATATTCTTCAAACTGTCAATAATGGTTAACCGTGGGTACCTCTAGAGGTGGGATAGAGAGGGTAGAGTTTTAATTTTTTTCTTTGTATACTTTAGTATTTATTTTTTACAATGAGCACATATTATATTTGTTTTAAAAAATTCAAATCTAAAACAAATAGGTCATTAACATATCCTGAATTTCATTCAGCAAATGTGTGTTGAGTTCCACTGTGTGCTCAGTTTGCTTGTATGCTCTGTGTCTGTTATATTTCCTCACCCCATATTTTCAAATCATCTGCCTTCTCTGTTTCTGGGTTTTCTCCTCTCTGAAGAAAGAAAGCTTCGGAATGCACTCAGGACGGACAGTTAGGAGACCAGGGTTCTTGTCCCCGCTTTTCCAGGCTTGTTCGTGAACTTGGGTTAGTGCATTGCTTCTCTGACCCTCTGAGTCTGCACCTGTTAAACAGGGGTTTGGATAAGATCCTCTGTGCACTGTGTTGTCCATCTCTGGAACTCTGTGATCTGATAATATTTACATGAGCTCTCCATGCGTCATCTGACCAGTCCCATTCGAGCCAGGCTGGCCAATCAGTAAGTCCTCGTCCATCCAGCCTGACTGGGAAATAGCATTCATTGAGCATTTACTCTGTCTGGTTATGCCCATTCTGCCGACAGAATAGTGATTTATTTTATTTTATTATTAAGTATCATAGTTGGCAAATGGCATGGCAATTTTTTTTCTCTTCTTGGTGAGGAAGATTGGCCCTGAGCTAACATCTGTTGCCAATCTTCCTCTTTTTGCTTGAGGAAGATTGTTGCTGAGCTAACATCTGTGCCAATCATCCACTATTTTGTATGTAGGATGCTGCCAGAGCATGGCTTGGTGAGCAGCGTGTATGTCCCTGCCTGGGATCTGAACCCGCTAACCCCGGGTTGCTGAAGTGGAGCGTGTGAACTTAACCACTACACAACCTGGCTGGCCCCTAGCATGGCAATTTTTTGGGGGGAATTAAAAAGGGATTACACAAGCCCCTTGTGTAACTTTTTTTTTTGTAGGGTATTGAAGTTATTCTACTTCCTTCAATAACTTTTTTTGAGTAATAAGTTTTCAATGTAGCCTTTTTTGATTTTATGTGTATAGTGAGATTGCAATTCAAATGCATTCAACTTAAGCAAATTGGGCTATACATATGTGATTCTAGAGCTTATTTTTAATACAGCATGGACTTTAAATGCAAGGTGACTTCCTTACCGGTGCTTAGTTGAAGAAATAGCCATCTGTTCCAATGCCACAGGAATTACTGGTTGGATTGTTCAATGTATGTCTGAGTACTGTATTTAGTGGACAATTAAAGAAATTTGATTTTGACTATAGATCATTTTTCACATTACAAGCTGCCATTGGAAGCTAATACTGACATAAAGTACATTTCTATTGTAATATATATTGCAGAAAATTGGAAAAAATAGAACAGCAGAAGAAGCTAAAAGTCATCTCTAATCCCTCTACATAGAGATAACAATTGTAATGCTTGTTAAAGGTGTATAGCTCTCCAATATTCATTCTATGCACCTATTTATGTGGTAGGATACAAATTTGAGATATTATTCTAGGTACTTTCACCCACTGCATACCCTTGTACTTCATCCTGGGGTCATCCCTCATTGCCCTCCACTCCATCACTTCTTAAAGGTTCAACATTGCCTTGCGAAACTTTTGTCAGAATTAAATGCCTTGAACGTCAAGCTTTGGGATGTGAATATTTCGAAAGTCCATGCCCCAGAGAGTTCAGTGCATAAAACTGCATGGGGATAAATGAGTAGAAGGGAAGAGAAGCCAGGCTCTCTTCTCTCAAGGGAGATGAGGGATCTCCACCCTGGGGGAAGGCATTGAGGGGACACAGAGCACTTGTCAAGAGAGCGGTGGGTGGGGCTGAGAGGGACTATGTGACCCCAAGGGGACCCAGCATTGAGCTGCTGCCCATCCTCTGTCTGAGTGAGCACCATCTGTTGCTGACAATGGGGAGCCTTGAGGGAGCTGCGTCAGGCTCCACTGACCACTGGGTCTCACGCAAGTAAGCATTTGTATTACCAGTGCCAAGGAACTAATTCGGTGTTCTCTCCCTGCCCTCGCACTAGGAACGTCCACAGAGATCAGCCAGTGTTTCTGGCACGTTGATCAGCTGGCGTGAGTGCTGTCCATCTGTTCCCCGAGATGCTGCTAGTCTCCATCTGAATTACCTTGTGTGGCCAGTGCCCGCTTCATTTGTCAACAACACTTGTGAGCCCAGCTGGAGCCTGGGCCCTGGACACCTGGAGGGGCAGTGGCCAGGTCATACGGAAAGACCCAGCCGTGGTTCTAGAGCACGTATCCCATCTCTTAGACATCCAAAATCGGCATCATACTGTATGGCCTATTTGAAGACCCTGCCTTTCCCCTTCACAATCTAATCATGCACTTTCCTCCTGTGATTAAATATTCTCGCAGAGAGTGATTCTAATGGTTTCAGAGCATATGCAGGCAGCGTGATTTACTTTAAAAATCCCCTCTTGTTGGACGTTAAGGTGATTTTCAGTGTTTTGCCGCTATAAATAATATAACAATGACTTTCCTCGTGAAATCTTTGTGAACGTCTCTGAATTGAAAACAGATTCTTAAAAAATGGTGAGTAATCACAAGATAAGTACTGTGAACATTACTGTCTAGTTTTTGACTTAACTTTCCAGAATTATTAGCGGCCCATAAAGCAGCTGAGGCCCCAGCTGCATTGCAGATGGGCAAAGCCCACAGAGGCTCAGTATGGACTTGACACACTGGATGGGGGAACGAAGGCAGAGACAGGAATATAAGATTGCCATGGAAACACGCTTCCTGGCTAAATATACATCTTAGTATCTAACCCACATCTCAGAGTCTGTGATGACCTGTGTACCTGAAGTGAAGTCCCACTTTGAGCCCAGCAGTTGCAGAGGAGACTCTGCAGTCCCCAGGAGCCTTTGCCCTCTCCCTCACGACTCAGGAAGTCCAGTGTGAGTGGTCCTCACACAGGAACAGAAAAGCCGTGAAATATTAACGGTTTGTTACTGACTCTGCTTCGAACACTTAGAGAGCATCAGTCCCTTCCACATCAATAAGCTTTGCATTATGCATAAGAGTGACACAAACTCACACTTATCATTGCTCTTTGGGTTACAGGGTGGGAGGACTAGGAGCACAAACCAGAGGAAGAGACCAATCCGGAAGGGTCATAATCCCTCTTTCAAAGTTTTTACTGCAGAACAAGGTCAATCAGTGCCAGAGAACAGGAGTGTTTTACTCATCAAACAACTCAAGACTTGGAGACGCCTGATGGTCAGTTTGATTTTTCGCCTCTTTGATGGTAGGGAAAGGATAATGGTGGAATTTTAACATATTTTATCTCTGTTTACCTATAAAGAATGCATACTCACTTAGTAAAGTTGGAGAATGCAGAAATGTATTAAAATTAAAAATTTTTTTCCACTTAAATAGACTTTATTTTTAGAAAAATTTTAGGTTCACAGCAAAATTGAGTGGAAAGTTCACAGAGTTCCCATACACCCCCTGCCCCCACACATGCATAATCTCCCCCATTATCAACATCCTCCACCAAGATGGTACATTTGTTACAATCAATGAACCTACATTGACACATCATTATCACCGAGAGTCCATAGTTCACATTAGGGTTCACTCTTGGTGTTGTACATTCTACGGGTTTGGACAAGTGTATAATGATGTATCCACCATTATAGTATCAAACATAAAATCCTCTGTGCTTCACCTCTTTATCTCCTTAATTTTAACTTACATGCATATTTACATTTAAAGTGAGTTTCTTGTAGAGAACATATAGTTGTCTTGCTTTTTGATCAACTCTGTCAACGTCTATCTTTTAATTGGTGTATTTACACCACTGACATTTAAAGTGATTATTGATATATTTGGATTAATATTTACCATATTTGTTTCTATTTTTTTCATTGTCCTCGTTCTTTATTCCTATTTTTGTCTTCCACTCTTTTTCTGTTATTTCTGGTTTTAACAGAGCATTTTATATGATTCCATTTTCTCTCCTTTCTTAGCTTATCAGTTATATTTCTTTTCTTTTTTTTATTTTTTATTTTTATTTATTTATTTATTTTTTGTGAGGAAGATCAGCCCTGAGCTAAATCCATGCTAATCCTCCTCTTTTTGCTGAGGAAGATGGGCTCTGAGCTAACATCTATTGCCAATCCTCCTCCTTTTTTTTTCCCCCCAAAGCCCCAGTAGATAGTTGTATGTCATAGTTGCACATCCTTCTAGTTGCTGCATGTGGGACGCGGCCTCAGCACGGCCGGAGAAGCGGTGCGTCGGTGCGCGCCCGGGATCCGAACAAGGGCCGCCAGTAGTGGAGCACGCGCACTTAACCGCTAAGCCATGGGGCCAGCCCTATATTTCTTTTCTTACTTATTTTAGTGGTTGCCCTAGATAAAGTTTGGAATATACATTTACAGCTAATCCAAGTCCACTTTCAAATAACACTACACTATTTCTTGGGTAGTGCAAGTACTTTATAATAACTAAATATTCCTAATTCCTTCCTCCTGTCCATTGCTTGTACCTTGAATCAATGCTGTCTTTCATCTCACTTATACAGAAGCATATAGAACTGTATATATACTTATATATGCAATTGCATATGCTTAGGTATTACCTATATAATTATATATGTAATATATATATATATGTATATATATAATTATATAGGTAATACCTAAGCATATATAACTGAATACATAGTTACTATTGTTATGTTTAATAAACTGTTATCTGTAAGATCAATTAAGAATAAGAAAAATAAAAGTTTTTATTTACCTTCATTTATTCTTTCTCTAATGCTCTGCCTTTCTTTATGTAGCTCCTATATCTGACCTATGTCAATTTCCTTCTGTTGGAGGTCATCAAGAGGACATGACTGATGGTTGACCTGAGAGCCTGAGCCTCCTCAACGCCTTCCCTGTCCTTGGAATGTATGCTCTGCCCATCGTTCCCACAGTGGGAGCCATTTTCAAGGACACAGCCTTCAGAAAGCAATGTGTTGTTGAGACACTCTGGACAGACTGAATCCAGTTAAGGCCCATACATAAACTTTTAAGCTTCTGGTGGGAGGTGCAGAGATCTACTTGTCTTGGAACCGTACAAGACAAGCCTCACATGTAAGTTCCCTTGCTTATGAAACCCACCACCTCCCAATCTGGAGGGGCCTGCCTCTGTCTTCAGTCTCTCTTTGCCCTCCATGTTGGGGGCCCATTTCAGATTTCACCCGGGGAAGCTCCTGATGTTTCAAACTAACACCTTCTCTCTGGAGAACTTCTTTTAACATTTCTTGCAAAGCAAGTCTACTGGCAACAAATTCCTTCAACTTTTGTTTGTCTGAGAATATATTTATTTTTCACTTTTGAAGGATAATTTCTCAGAATACAGAATTTAGGTTGGTGTTTGTTTTTTTCTCTCAGCACTTCAAATATTTCACTCCACTCTCTTCTCGCTTGCATGGTTTCTTGATTTTTTTTTTTTTTGTGAGGAAGATCAGCCCTCAGCTAACATCCACGCTAATCCTCCTCTTTTTGCTGAGGAAGACTGGCTCTGAGCTAGCATCTATTGCCAATCCTCCCCCTTTTTTTCCCCCAAAGCCTCAGTAGATAGTTGTATGTCATAGTTGCAGATCCTTCTAGTTGCTGTACGTGGGACGCGGCCTCAGCATGGCTGGAGAAGCGGTGCTTCGGTGCGCGCCCGGGATCCAAACCATAGCAGAGCGCACGCACTTAACCACTAAGCCACGGGGCTGACCCGCTTGCATGGTTTCTGAGGAGAAGTTGGATGTAATTTTTATCTTTGCTCCTCTATAGATAAGGTATTTTTTTCTTTGGCTTCTTCCAAGACTTTTTCTTCATCTTTGATTTTCTTCAGTTTGAATATTATATGCCTAAGCATAGGTTTTTTCCCTTCTATTTATCTTGCCTTTTCTCTGAGCTTCCTAGATCTGTGGTTTGGTGTCTGACATTAATCTGGGGAAATTCTCAGTCGTTATTGTTTCAAATATTTCTTCTGTTCTTTTCTCTCTTCTCCTCTTATTCCTATTATTTGTATGTTATACCTTTGTAGTTGTCCCACAGTTCTTGGATATTCTGTTCTGTTTTTTCAGTCTTTTTTCTCTTTGCTTTTCAGTTTTGGAAGTTTCTATTGACATATCCTCAAGCTCAGAGATTCTTTCCTCAGCTGTGTTCAGTCTACTAATGAGCCCTTCAAAGGTGTTCTTCATTTCTATTACAGTGTTTTTGATTTCCAGCACTTCCTTTTGATTCTTAGAATTTCCATCTCTCTGCTTACATTATCCATCTGTTCTTGCGTGTTGTCTACTTTTTCCATTATAATATTTCCATTATATTATTTCCATGTTTTCCATTATAATTATGATTAGCATATTAATCACAATTGTTTTAAATTCATGATCTTATAATTCCAACAGCCCTGTACTATATGAGTGTGGTTCTGATGCTTGCTCTGTCTCTTCAAACTGTTTTCTGCCTTTTAGTATGCCTTGTAATTTTTGTTGAAAGCTGGATACGTTGTACCATGTAAAAGGAACTGCAGTAAAGAGGCCTTTAGTAATGCCATGGTGAGGTGTGGGGGGAGGGGAAGCGTTCTGTAGTCCTGTGACTAGGTCTCAGCTTTTTAGTGAGCCTATGCCCCTTGGCTGTGAACTTCACAAATGCCTCTTAGCCCTGCCCCCTTAAGTAGAACAGGATGACTGCAAGGGGCTAGAGTTGGGTTTTTACCTTCCCCCAGGTTGGTTAGGCTCTGATAAAACCCTAATAGGTTAGGGTCTGGCAAAAGAGTTTCTCTTGAGGGCAGGCCTTGTTGAGAAGAATAGAATGCTCTAGTATACTTAAAATGGTCACTTTCCTGTCCGCCTGCAGGAAGCACGAGGATATTTTTCTTCAATGTTCACTGAGAATCTGGTCAAGCATCTGAAGGTAAAACTCACAAAAGTATGGGGATACCTCCCGTGACTGGGCCCCCCTGGAGTTTTTATCTCACAGAGTTGTGCACACTGAGCCTCCAGAAATTTATCAATTGCAGGTCTGGTTTTCCAGCCCCAGTATCGGTTCCTGTGGAGGGTTCCACTCATGGGTTTCTGCTCCAGTAAATTGTGATTCTGTGTATCTGTCTGTCTGTCTCTCCAATTTTGGGAGCAGTGATTTGCCCAGCGACCTTGCTTCTCTTGTGGATCTAATAAGAGCTGTTGATTTTTCAGTTTGATCAGCTTTTTACTTGTTAGGATGGAGTGGCAACTTCCAAGCTCCTTATATGCTGGGCTGGAAACTAGAAGTCTCAGAAATATATATATATATTTTTAAGGAATAGTGTTTTTTTTTTTTTTTTTGTGAGGAGGACTAGCCCTGAGCTAACATCCAATGCCAATCCTCCCCTTTTTTTCTTGAGGAAGATTGGCCCTGGGCTAACATCCGTGCCCATCTTCCTCTACTTTAATGGCACACCACCACAGCATGGCTTAACAAGCGATGTGTTGGTGCACGCCCGAGATCTGAACCTGCAAACCCTGGGCCACTGAAGCAGAGCGCGCACACTTAACCGCTGCATCACCGGGCCGGCCCCACAAATATATTTTTTAAATGTCTATAGACATCCCTACAAGATATGAACACTGTTAACTGTTTTGATGCATTTCCATAGGTACGCATATATATATAAATACATATACAGTAGATGCATATAATTGCTACATACATATACAATACATATTACTCCTTTTGCAACATTTTGATTGAATTCTGCACAGCTCTGTATTTACAGTTTTTACTTGATTTCCATTTGTATTTTTCTATGTCATTAAATAATCTCATTAACAGGAGTTAACACTCAATCATCTAGATGTAACTAAAAGATGAAGCATGGTAGAAAACTCACCTATGAGATCAAGGAAATTTGACTATTAAAAAAGGGTAAATTATCTGTGAACCTCTAAGATGACATAAAATTATTTTAAAAATAAAATAATAAAAAGAAAAAAATATATATTATGTACTCCAGCCCTGTCATCTGCATTGAAGATACAGACAGAACACTGATTTTGGCTTGAGGGGCATATATCTATTTAACGAAAAGACTAACAGGTAGTCATAGTAAAAAATGGAAAGTGCTATGGTGTACAAGTGTAGACATGGTATACACACGGGGATGGGAGGAGAAGCACTTTACCCAGCTTGGGTGGCTTCCTTAAGGGGGACAAATGAGCCGAGTTTTTAGTGATGACAAGAATTCAGCCTGATGAAGACTAGGCTGACCAAAGGAGGAGCAGGTGACCTAAATAGAGCTAACAGCCTGTGCAAAGCTGGAGCTGTGGAACCAGGTGTGGTACTGGATGGCGAATGAAGATTGAAGGCACAATGATGAAGGAAAAAATGAGAACTGGAATGGTAGGAGGTACCAAGCTCCTCCTTAGCTATTTTCATTTTGATCTCAAATTCTTGTGTTTTTCTTGAAAAGAGAACAGAAACTCATAGTTATAATTCCATGTAGAGCAGAGTCCACTACATGTAAATCTGGTGAAGCCAAGCCTTACTAATCAGACTATGGTCAAGGAATCCTCTTTTAGAAGGTATGGGACAAGGGTCAGCTTGTATAGGATTTTTACCAAACATGGAATTTAAAATGAAAGTTTTGTGATTTAGAGGACATAAACTTCATTCACTTGAAATATTCACTTACCTGGCTTCCTTAGAAATATAGCTTTCAATTTTTTAAATGAGAAGAATGTTTTATAAAAGTAAATATTGAACATAACTACAGTATATAAAAAGCGAGCATCTCTGCTTGAAGCAGGGAGTGTGTGTGTGTGTGTGTGTGTGGGTGTGGGTGTGTGTGTGTGTGTTTACTAAAGCCTCCAGAGCTCAGATGACTCAGCACGCCATTTCCCTGGAGGATCTAGAACTGCAGAATACAATTTACAAACTATGACTTAGAACAGAGGACTATGAGAGATGAAAGGACTTAAAGATGATTTAATGAATTGTCCAAACAGTTCACTTTAGAAATAGGAACTCAAAGAGTTGGCAAGGCATTGTAACTTTCTTTTCAGGCAATGGGACCAAATGGTTTCTCAGGTACTTCTAAAAATTCTGATGATTTTATCCCACCACATGCTTTGTTCTCCCCAAAAAAGAGCTCTTGACATAATGGGAGCACCTTGGGCTTGCATTCAAGAAAATTTAGTGTAATAATAACAAATAAAAAATTTATTATTTTTGGAGCACTTTCTGTGTATCTCACACTGTGAAATCATTTTCTATTCATTATCTTTAAAAATTTTTTACGAATTGTAGTAAAATACGTACAACAAAATTTATCATCTTAACCATTTTCTTTTTGTTGAGGAAGATTTGCCTTGAGCTAACATCTGTTGTCAATCTTCCTCTTTTTTTTTTTGCTTAAGGAAGATTAACCTTGAGCTAACGTTTTTGCCAATCTTCCTCTACTTATATGTGGGACACCTCCACAGCATGGCTGGTGAGTGGAGTAGGTCTGTGCTCAGGGGCTGAACCCGCGAACCTGGGCCGCCGAAGCAGAGTGTGTGGAACTTTAAACACTCGGCCATGAGGCCGGGCTCTTACCCATCTTTAAGTGTATAGTTTAGGGGCCGGCCCTGTGGCTTAGCCGTTAAGTGCGCGCCCTCCGCTGCTGGCGGCCCAGGTTCTGATCCCAGGTGCGCACCGGAGCACCGCTTCTCCGGCCATGCTGAGGCCGCGTCCCACATACAGCAACTAGAAGGATGTGCAGCTAGGACATACAACTATCTACTGGGGCTTTGGGGAAAAAAATAAATAAATAAAATTATAAAAAAAAAAAATAAGTGTATAGTTTAGTTGCATTAGGTAATTCACATTGTTGTACAACTATCACCACCATCCGTCTTCAGAAGTCTTTATCTTGCAAAGCTGAAAATCTGTACCCATTAAGCAACAACTTCCATTTCCCTCCCCCTAGCCCCTAGCAACCACCATTCTACTTTCTGTCTCTATAAATTTGACTACTCTAGGTACCTCATGTAAGTAGAATCATATAATATTAGTACTTTTGTGACTGGCTTATTTCACTTAACATAATGTCCTCAAGGCTCATCCATGTTGTAGCATGTATCAGAATTTCCTTCTTTTTAAGGCTGAACAATATTCCATTTTATGTATATACCACATTTTGCTTATCCATTTATCTGTCGACGAACACTTGGGTTGCTTCCACCTCTTGGCTATAAACATGGATAGAAACATATCTCGTCAGGTCCCTGCTTCTAATTCTTTTGAGTATATACTCGTAAGTGAAATTTATGGGTCAAATGGTAATTCTATTTTTAATTTTTTGAAGAACAACTGTACTGTTTTCCATAGCAGCAGCACCATTTTACATTTCCATCAACAGTGCACAAGCGTTCTGATTTCTCTACATCCTTGCCAATACTTGTTCTTTTCTTTTTCTTTTTTTTTAATAATAGCTATCCTAATGCATGTGAGGTGGTATCTCATTGAGGTTTTGATTTGCATTTCTCTATAGATTAGTGGTGTTGACCAGCTGTATATTTTCTCTGGAGAAATATCTATTCAAGTCCTTTGTTCATTTTTTAATTGGGTTGTTTGTTTTTTTGGTTGTTGTTTTTGAGCTGTAGGAGTCCTTTCTATATTCTTGATATTAACCCTTTATGAAATATATCACTGGCAAGTATTTTCCCCCATCCTGGGGGTTGTCTTTTCACTCCATTGATTGTGTCCTTTGGACACACAAAAGCACAGAAGCTTTTAATTTTGATGTAGTCCCATTTATCTTTTTTTTGCTTTTGTTGCCTGTTCTTTTCGTGCCATAGCCAAGAAATCAATGCTAAATCCAATGTCATGAAGCTTTTCCTATATGTTTTCTTCTAAGAGTTCTATAGGTTTAGCTCTTAGGTCTTTGCTCCACTTTGAGTTAATTTTTGTATATTGTGTGAGAGTTGAACTTCATTCTTTTCCATGTGGATATCCAGTTTTGCTTAACACCACTTGTTGAAGCAATGTGAATTTCTTCAAGCCACACACCTAGATAGTAGCAAAGATGGGGCCAGAACCCCAGTTCCCTGATTCCAAGTTTTTAGGGCTTCCCCTACTCTTCTTTGTCAGTACCCCATTGTCCCCAACAGTCTTAGATAACTGAGACTTTACTACAATCACGCAGAAGTGTGATGGGGCTTACGCTCTCAGAGTATACTTGCAGAATTTGTTGGCCTCAATATATATATATATTTTTTTGCTTCAGGAAGATTGTCCCTGAGCTAATATCTGTGCCAATCTTCCTCTACTTTATATATGAGTCACCACCACAGCATGGCAGACGAGTGGTGTTAGGTCTGTGCCCGGCATCTGAACCTGTGAACCTAGGTTGCCCAAGGGGAGCACGCCGAACTTAACTACTATGCCACGAGGTCAGTCTCTCCAATATTTTTTAATAAGGAGGTCATCCAGTGCTCCCTCCCCAACTGTCATCCAGTTTCTCCCCTACTTCACTGTTCCACTGAGTTTGGAATGGAGGCAAAGCAAATTACAAAAATTGGGCTTCATAGTCACGTGTAATTCATATTTTACTTCACGTAATTTTCCTTACTAAATCACAGGGCTCCTTAAGAACCAAGCATCTTCCCACGGGGAAAGAAAATGGGCTTGCTCAATGAACTATAAATATTTGAAAATATGAATTATGAAATGATTAATGTGGGAAGTCCAAACTTAGCTAACTTAGATTCTAAACTACTTTCTATCTACTGAGACTCTCTTTAATGATGATTCTAGTTTGATTCATGTCTAAACTGCCTTCCATGTAAGTTTCTTTGCAGGAGTCGGTACTTAATATATCTCAGAGGGGAAGATTTAATAAACCGAGTAAAAGTATTTTAAAATCACTTTAAAAATGTATTAAATGGCAAATTTCATTCAGTGTAAACCTGTGGGACGCTATGTACATGGGGTCCCATATAGTCCAGTCTTTGTATACTATTGTATTTAAAGATACATAACCCAGCAACTGAAAGTAATTAAAACTAATTCCATTATTATCAATCATATGCCTACTGATTAACATTGCAATGGATTCAATTCATAGCTAGCATTTCTTTCACTCTCTGGCTCTTTCACACTTTGCGACTGTCCTTCTCCCCCAGTCGAATGTCCTCCCCAACGCCTTTCCAGTGGCCTTTTCTATTTTATTTCTTTCTCCATTTTCTTCTGGAATCTGTTTTCTTCCTCAGACATTTCCTTCCTCAAAGATTTTACTGATATGCACAGGAAAGGGGATGGGAATGAACACCTCTCACCACCTCCACTCCCACCAGTATTGTCCAGGCCACCATCATTTCCAGCCCAAATTACTGCATTACCATCTAAAAGGTCTCCTTGCTTCCACCCCGTCCCTTACAGTCTGTCACTAATACAGAAACTAGATGATCCTTTAAAAATATATGCAGTCTTACTTTTCCCCTGTCTCTTATTATTTTTATGTTTACTGTCTGTTACCCCCAGTAAACTGCAAGCTCCTGGTGGTGGGGAATTTTGTCTGTTTCCCTGTTGTGTCCTCAGTGACCACAGCAATGACTGGTACATGAGAGGCACCCCAAATATGTTGAATGAAAAACTGAGTTGATTAATGAACTGCTTGCTTCTTTTGTACATATTACGTCTTCTGTATAGAATGCTGTCAGTAAGAGTTGGCATGATTTCAGCTTCAGGTTACAGAAAAGACAGTGTGCTTTATTTTACATGCACGGATAGCCATTTTGAACATGGACAATGTGATACCACGAAGGCTTCACAACCAACGAGGAAAACAAATCCTATAGTCAAGGAAAACAAATCCTATGTCTCTGGCTGCTTCCGGCTGCTACCTGCCATGCCACAATTCATAAATATATTTTTTTGTCTAGTAGTCTCCTTTGAATAAAGGAGGGATTAAAAAGAAAGAAGTGGTCTAAACAATAAGGAAGTTAACGTGCTCATATTACTGGAAGTACAGAGGTAACCAGATTCTAGCAGCTGGATGATGGCCTTGAGATTGCTAGGGCTTTCTGTTTCTCTCTCTGACATCTGATACTTTGTATTGGCACCTCCTGTGCCCCATCTTGCATCCTTTCAGTCCACCTTTAATCCAGCTGTTGGTGCAGGAATCAGCTCTGCACAAGTGTATCAGCACCTTGCCTCAGCCGCACAGCATATTTTTCACTTCCTGCCCCAGGGCTTCTCTGATACCAGATATGGGACTCTTGTGGAAATCAACTGGAGGACCAGCTGGACATTTATGTATATGCAAACCTGCAAGTCTGAAAAAGTTAACATTCCAGGGGGCAACCTTTGACCAATGGGAGATGAAAACTGACAAATAAATGTTTCAATCCTCCAATGCTTGGGTAACATTTCTGAGTCATATTCTATACAATTCCTCAGAGTTTCCCAACAGAACCAATATCCAGTTGCCAACAGTAGTGACCAGTTTGCTAGTGTGTCCTTGAATTTACTTTCCTTTTCTCCCTATTTCACTCTTCAGAGTCTCCCCAGCCTTGTTCTCTGGGCTCATTTCCCAAAATAAAGTACCTGCATGCGAACCCTTGCCTCAAGCTCTGCTTTCAGGGAAAAACCTAGGCTATGACAGTTGGTACCAGAAACGCCCCTGGAAACTAGTTACTCAGGGGGGATTCTGTGACTGGATCACTCACTGGTCAGATGGCAGTGAGGACCCCATTGTTGTTGGGAAGTAGGGTGGTGCTAACCCTTGGCGTGCAACACCATTACAACAACTAAGAATTGGGATGAAAGGCAGGTGGAAGGTGAAACACTGGCTTAAGTGAAGGGAACCTAGGCTAAGACAATAACCTTCATGTTAATGCTGGTCCTCTTCATGGTTGTAAAATGGCTGCCAGTAGCAAGCAGGGCTATTTGCTTCCCCTTTTGTATCCAGGAGAAGAGAAAGAGTAGTTTTTCTTTAGTGTGATCTCATGGACCTCCTTGAACCATTTTCTATTGCAAAGAAATGCTATGAATCTTGGGTTTCTGAAAGAACCATGGGCCAGGGCACTGGAATTACTTACTGGAATTCCTGACCTGGTTAACTGAGGTCAGTCATGGGCCACTCAGGGGGTTACATCTTTTCCAAACATTTCCAAACTTCACAGTTGCTGAGGGAGACTGGATTGGATGCTAGAGAATCAACCACAATGTCCACTGCACCCTTCTTCTCCTGGTCCCCTTGATGAACTTCTCGTCTTCATTCAAGACACCATTAAAACATCACTTCTGTGAAGCCTTCTGTGAGGCAGCCTTGTCTTCTCTCTGCTACATCTAAATCTATATGGGGTAGTGGTTTTGAAAGGACAGGCCTTGAAGACAGCTTGCCCAACTTCCTAGCTGTGTGACCTTGGGAAATTTGTTTAACCTCTCTGGTTGTTGATATTCATAAGTAAAAATGTACTTACTTCAGAGAGTTGATGTGAAGGTTAAATAAGCTAAAACATGTCAGTAGCCTAGAATAATACCTGGTACATAGTAAGTACTAAATAATGTCAGCTATTATTAATATTGTTGGATATATATATATATACATATATATGAAAATATATTTTAAAACATATTTTACCTTTATATATCTGTTATAAGATTTCACTTCTAGTCATCTCTGTGTTTCCAGCGCCTGAATGAATAAAGATGTGTTGAATGAGTGGATGAACAAATAAAACAGAGAATGCATGCTATATAAATATCTGGAAGGGAGGGATTGCTATGGAGAGCAGGGGGTGAGGGGGATAGGGTGGTCTGGGTGGGTTTACTGGAGGAAGTGGAATCTCAGCAGGAACTTGAAGGATAAGTTGGCTTTATACAGGGTTGAGGACTGGAAACAGCATTAATATAAGGAATTATGTGTGTAAAGATATAGGAGAGAAAATAAGTACAGAATATTTGAAGGAACCTACCAACCAGATGGAATGGAAGGTGTGGGAGTGGAAGTGAGGAGGGACAAGACAGACAGCTAGGTTGGAACCAAACTGAAGAGGAGACGGGACTATTCCAACAGAAGAGTGATTTTGTGGAAAACTGTGGAATTCTACCATGATTTGACTCTTGACCCCACCACTTACTGGTTGTGTGGTTTTAGACAAATCATCTGACCACTCTAAGCTGGCTTTTCATTTATAAAATAAAAATAAGGTGTATAACTTGCAGTGTTTTTGTGAGGATTAGCAAAAATATACATAGAATGCGTTTCAAATGGTAAGCACATGATAAAGACAGCAAAGTCAATTGTTACACTGGCAGGTAGCATTAAAAGCTTTTTTTGTACAGGAAGAGTGGCGTTTTAACATCATTTGGTGGTAGTATAATTGAACTATCAAAATTTACAGGGCGATAAAATCCAGGAAATGAACCAATAAGTTTGCCAGACATCACCAATGCATGGAACTCACTGCCTTCTTTGGTTGATTGGAAGCAGCAGAAGGTAATGGAAATATTTCTAATCCTGTAATGGGATTTTTGTGGGTTCCTTTTTCTTCTTTCAGATCTAGTTTTATAATTCTTCTTTCAAGCAGACCGTTGCTTTCTTTATAGAATTGTTTGGTTTTTCTGCAGTATCAGGTGACACTTTCCTTCCTAAAAGCCAGCAACCAAAAGTCTTTCTTAGTAAGTTCATATATTGAATTTTGCCGTGGTCAAATCTGAAGTTCCTCCCTGCCAGTGCAGCGAGTGAAACATTCTGATTCTTTGCATCTTAAATTTTCCTCCTGATAAAACTGTAGCTAGAAGGGACTTTGTCGTTCTCACGTTATTCTTTGGCGAAGGCGCACAGAGAGTGACACCAGTGCTTCTCCGAGTGCGCTGGCTTCCCTAGTGCAGCTTCAGCCGTGACTCACTCTTTGCAGCCACAAACCACCAGCTGCCTGACGGCCTCTAGGCTCTCATCTGGTATTCTTTGGCCCTTTTCAAAACACAAATTGATTGTGGGTTTTCCCATTTCTGCTCTAATTATCTTAACCTTTGCTGTTCTAAGCAAGTAGTTTAGGAGGTCATTGCATTACATTGCAAAAGTGAAAACATAAAATGAAGGTGTTCCCCTAGATGCATTTGTATTAATGGAGAGAATTGTCATAATTAACAATAGTCTCCTGTGGGAAGAGGACACAGAAAATTTGACAGTTGTCCCTCATGCTTCCTGAAGAAAATAGGGACAAAGAAGACTTTTGATTAAGTGAGGCTCTTGGGTCTTAAGGAAGAGGAAAAGGTAATTCAGTTTCTACCGAAAAATATTGGTGAGAGATGTGCCTTAAATTTAAAGTAATTTACTTACACATCTGACTCAAACAAATCTCAAAAGAAGGTTTTAAAAATGATCTTCCCGGGGGCCGGCCCCATGGTGTAGCGGTTAAGTGCGCGTGCTCCGCTGCTGGTGGCCTGGGTTTGGATCCTGGGCGTGCACCGAGGCACCGCTTGTCAAGCCATGCTGTGGCGGCGTCCCATATAAAGTAGAGGAAGATGGGCACAGATGTTAGCCCAGGGCCAGTCTTCTTCAGCAAAAAGAGGAGGATTGGCATGGATGCTAGCTCAGGGCTGATCTTCCTCACACACACACAAAAAAACAAAAAACAAAAAGATGATCTTCCCGTCAGATTTTCAGTTAGAAATTGGAATTAGTGTTTCCTTACCTATTAAAAAAGGATATTCCCATCCATTAGAAGCAGTATATCATCATGGTCATTATCTCCCTTGGTTTTGGAATGAGATAGCTTAGGTTCATCTCCTGGCTTCATTACTTACTATTATGTGGTCTTTGGCAAGTTACACAACTTGTCTGAAAAATGTACTTCCCTCATATAAATGTGAGGATTAAAGAGTTGGCAAATCAATTTCTACTTTCCAGTAATATTTAAAAGGTAATGGTAAATCTTTAATCTTGTGTATTCACTAGAAAAAAAGGAATAAATTATAGAAATCATATTTTAAGAGATATTGGAGGGCAGTGAAAACAGAAAGGACTAAATGAACTAACATTCTGAAGAGAGAAGGGCTCTTCCCAGGTGAGCTATTACTCTTTTCTTCTATGGAGGTTTGCTGAGCCTGAGCATGGGTTGTGGATCAGGCTTTCTATATGCAGAGGGACTAGACTCTTGGAAAAGAAACCAGCAGAGCTTTAGACCACTGTATGGCCTGGCACGCTGGTTTAAAACCTAGTGAAACCCCAAATGTACAGACCATTTGCCTGATGGGATATTTGCTGAATGCTGAGTTGGGGGGTATAAGAAGCTAGGTGCTGGACTGAAAAGGCAGAACAAAATATTTTTCAGTTTCACAGTGCTTAAAAATAATTCTCTCTGAGGGAATGTCCCACAATAAACACAAGACAGGTCTCATCTTTGAGACATATGAAAACAGGGATGAAACGAGTCTAAGTAAAGCTACTACCCGGCTCCTTAGAAACTTAATTCCTGGATGGATTGGGGTGATAAACTTCACAGCTCATCTGCAAAACAGAGGACACGGTGAACCATTTCTAGAGGAAAATAACGTCAACTCAGTTTTTACTTGCCCCTTTACACACAATGTCTGGTATACAATTAAAAAAATCAAGACACATGCAAAGAGGCAAGAAAATTTTGACTAAAAATAAATAGAAAAGAAAAGACAATAAAATAGACTAGATTATCCAGATGCTGAAGTTAGTAGATTTTACTATAAATATGTTCAAGAAATTAGAGGAAAGCATAGACAGAATGGATTAAAACCCAGAAAATGTCAACAAGCCTATGTAAAATAATCAAGTGGGCATTTGAAAAATGTAATATCTAGACTTAAAAATTCATTGGATGGGTTTAACAACAAATTGGTCACAGCAAAAAATGAGTTTAGTGAACTCAAAGAAGGGTCAATAGAAAATATTCAAGCTAGGGGCCGGCCCAGTGGAGCAGTGGTTAAGTGTGCATGCTGCGCTTCAGCGGCCCGGGGTTTGCAGGTTCAGATCCCGGGCGCGCACCAACGTACCGCTTGTCAGGCCATGCTGTGGCGGTGTCTCATATAAAAGTAGAGGAAGATGGGCACAGATGTTAGCTCAGGGCGGATCTTCCTCATTAAAAAAAAAAAAAAGAGGAGGATTGGTGTCAGATGTTAGCTCAGGGCTGATCTTCCTCACAAAAAAAAAAAAAAGGAAAATATTCAAGCTAAAGCACAAAGAGGGTAAAAAAGGAACAGAAAGAATAGATTGTAAGAGACATGCGGGACAATATCAAAATGGTTTAATTATGTGTAACATATGTGCTGTCTCAATCTAAGAGCATAGGAGAGAGAAAAAGGGCAGAAACAACATCTAAAAAGAAAAAGCCTGAGAATTGTGTAAAATTGATAAAAGAATTTAACCCACAAATTCAAGATGCTCAGAGAACCACAATGAGGATAACAGAAAAAAAAAAAGCATAGGATCAGAATAATTAAACTACTACATACTACATGTATGATTCCATTCATATGTATGAATTTGAGAACAGGCAATACTAAGCGATACTGAAAGAGGTGAGAGCAGTGGTTACATCTAGAAGATGAGTGGTTATTGCCAGAGAAGGTGTATAAAGAAATCTCCGAATACCAGAACTGTTCTATATCTTAATTTGGTGGCCCACCCTAATATATATTGAGCCGACACTGTATGCTGCGTGCCCTGTGCGCACATGGCAAATGAGAGAGGCATGTTTTTTTTGTAGCTTGTATTGAAGTGAGGAAGACAGATATGAGACACCTAACTTTAGTGACCTGCATTGGATGCTGTGGTATAGGAAGTAGTGGTGGCTCTAGGGATACAGAGCAGGGAAACTCCGTTATTCCAGGGATGAGGGGAGACTTCCTTGAGGAAGAGATGGCTCAAGTGAGAACCCTTAGGCATTAGGCAGGGGTAAGAGGATTGGGAGGAAGAGAACAGTATGTGCAAAGGCCTGGAGGTGAGAGAGTGAGAAGGAATTAAATATTTGGTACGGCTGGAGCAGAGGGGAAAAGAGGATGAAGAGGTGAGGCTGTGGGGTTCAGCAGGTGCCTGCTCTTTGGTGACTATATGAGATGTGTTAAAAGAGTTTTGGTTTTTCTAAGGATGTTGGGAAGCCAGAGCATGGTTGTAGGTAGGAAAGAGTCAAGATCACGTTTACATATTAAGAAATGAGTCTAGGAAGCTGAGCAGTTGAAGCCTTTGAGGTGGTCCAGGTGAGAGATGCTGGGGGCCTGAAGTAGGGAAGGGACAGAGGAGCTGGCCAGCAGGGTGCTGATGGTAGAGACGGTGAGGAGGTGGAACCGAAGACCTTGCAATGGCGGTTATGCTGGATGAGGAAGAGGGAAGAGACTTTCAGGACATGACTTGTTTCAGCACTATTAAGAAAGGAATGTAGTTCCAGACCCTAGAGAAAGCCAGGCACCTCAGGAGTTGTTGTTTGATTTCATCTCTGAATTTCCAGCGTCACTTCGTTGCTTCTCAAGGCGTCTTGCTCCTGAAGAGAGCCTTTCATTGCAGGGTGAGGCTTGGCAGTTGAATTTGCTGAACTCTTTCGTGGGCGGAGTTGGGGTTGGAAGGAGGGAGACAGGTGCAGGTGGAGGGCTTCCTGTAACGCGTCAAGCCCTCCGAGTCTTCCTCCCTCCTCCCACTCAGCAAGTAGGTTCTTTTCAGTTCTCTGATGAGGTAACGACGACAGAGAGATTTAATTACATCCATCTTCTGAGATATTTGGGGATGGGACTATTAGAGGATTCTCCTTCCCAGGAATTTGAGTCCTGTTCTCTGACGTATCCTAGTTGGGAGTCGGTGAAAACGGATGTGGAGTACACAGCGCCCCCTCGCCCCAGGCGGGGTGGAGAGAGCAAAGCGAGATGAAGACTACTATCAGTTGGGTACAAAACTCGAAACTCGAGGAATAAGAAGTTTAATATCTATTGGTCTGCAAATCCAGAGAGCCTGGGGCCTCACTGGGTTCCTTTCCACTGAGCCCCGCCTTGAATCAGAAGGGGATTTAGAAGCTAACAGCTGCCCGCCGCGAATACCTTTAATGCCCAGGCCGGGAAGAAAGCGGGTTAGGATCTGATGTCGCTGAAGCGAGGACCCAGGAGCCTCCCCACCTTCGGCGCTCGGTGCGGCGGGGGCGCGCTGCGCGCTGCGCCTGGGCAGGCGGCTGCGGCGGCGTGGGCGCGGTGATGCAGGTGTGACACCCGCCGACTCCTGCCTCCGCCCGGATCGCCCCAGCGCAGCGTTAGCTCGAGCTGCCGGCGGGGCCGCCAGGGCAGACGCTGCTCCGTCCGCACCCGGACGCGGCCTCCGGCGGAATTCCCAACCAGGTAGGGGACCGCGTTGCTCTCTCCGGCGCGTGCAGCCCCGGCCGGGCCACGGACCCCGTGCGCTCCTGGGGGATCCCCAGCTCGCCTGCCGGGGCTGAAACGTACACGCTGGTGCCTCTGAATGTTGTTTATAGTAAACGGCACAAAAGACAGGGGAAGGTCTTGGACAGCCGGCGCAGAAAAGCAAGGACTTGCCCGCTGCCTGGGGCTGCGCGCTTCTTGGAAGGTGGCGTCCCCAAGGGCTGTTTTTAAACCCTGTTTGAACTGTTAGCGCCATTCATAGTTTTGCAACTTGGGCTACTGACATTTATAACTCCGTTTCCACAAGCTTCCTAGCCACTGCTTTTAGTTTCAATTCTATTCCTATTAGATGGATTTTGTTGTTGTTGTTGGTTTGTTTTTAAAGAACAGATTAAAAACATGCTTCCACCTGGTGGCTCTGGGTTGGGGTTTGTGAGAATTTCTGTATGTGGAGGGCGCCCTCCGCGGGCGTGGGAGCCGTTTTCTTAGGGACCCAGAGAGGATTTGTTGATAGATGGATTTTAGCGCAAGGAAAAGAACATGATTTGTTCTGCAGGGATGGGTGAGCAAACGCGTTCAGCCAGGGAGGAGCGAGGCACCGCCGTTTCTTCCGCAGACGGGTGTTAGAAATCTTTGCTGTCCAGGGCTCAGCCGGGCTGCTGAAACACGATCCTTTATCCAGAGGTCACAGATGCAAACTAGCTCCGTTTAAAGGTAACTTGAAGCCGGTGTCTTGGGCTCTGATAAGAGCCGCCCAGGTGGGGTGGGGTGGCGCGCTGAGAGGTGCCTGCTCCTCTTTTTTTAAAGCCTGTTTGAGAGGTAAATGTGGGTGGCTTTGAGGATCAGGGCAGGTGAGGGATGCGAGGTGTGTGTGTTTGGGGGAGAACTGGGTACTGCAGCCAGCTCAATGGTCACTCTGGGCTATGCTGGTCTCTTCTGTGTGTCTGCCTCCTGCCCTTCCAGGAGAGGTGACTTGTCCTGCTTGCTCCAGTCCATGCAGTAGATACAGTGCAGGCTCATTCTGCATGTTTCTTGAGTCAGCAAATACTGAGCACCTAGTGTGTGCCAGAGGCCGGATTAATCCTTGGGGATGCAGACATGATGAAAACAAAAGTCCCGGCTCCCCAGAAGCTCACACCTGGTTGGGGAGAAACACCTGTAATAATGAAGTGCGATAAGTTCAGTAATGCAGGTGTGAAAAAAGAGTGGTGGGAGCGGAGAAGAGGAAGGAGTCAATTGTGGCAATGATTATTTTTACAATGAAGCCCTCAGAGATGGGGCATTACACGGATTTCAGTAGGAACTGGGTCCCTCCCTTGGTCCCTTGGTCTGTGAGTGACCCACATCGCTCTCCCACCCCATTTACATCAGGGCCGCTGGATGGGCAGAGTTTTCCCAGTCACAGCAAGGCTGGTGTTCGCTGTACGTGACCAGACCCCAGTAGACACAGACACAGGCTGACACCAAAGGAGGAGGGCGCCCAGAGCAGGTCAGGGTTTTTTGTTTTTTTTTAATGGATGGTTTTCCTAAATTCCAGAGCCAGGAAGGTTTTGAAGCAGTACTTCACAGGTCAGGGATTCTGGAAAATTCTGAGGGATTCTCAGAGCAGATGAACTTCTGCCTTCTTCCCCCCTGGATCCGTGACCTGTCTGTGCTTGTCCCAGCCCAGTTCAAAAGGAAAGCTCTGACCTTGATTATATCTAAATGGGTAGAATAGAGGAAAGCTGAAACCATTACCACCAGTCTGCTCTGGGAGATGGAAATCCAATCTCAGGAATATTTCTTCCTGGACAAAAGCTGTGGTGGGTGATGAAAAATGACAAAATGCAGAGCTCTTGTGTTGTGCATGTTTGCCAGAGATGCATATCACGTGCATTTTGTAACCTAAGCCATCATGGAGGTATGTGAAAAACAGGCTGGCGCACTGCAAGGAGCATGGGCTTTGATGCTCAAACAGACCCAGGTAAGTGTCTTGGGCAGGTTACTTAGCCTCTCTTTGTGCTTTGGTTTCCTGATCTGTAAAATGGAGATAACAATAGAGTTGTTATAATAATGACATAGTAGCTGCTTAAAAATATATGTTCATTGTGAAATGATTGTCGTATATAGATTGCTTGGCACAAAGTAGGTACTCAAGAAATGGCAGTTTGTTCATTGAGTACTTACTACGTGTCAAGTACTGCTCTATGTGTGGGGAATACAGAATTGAAGTAAATAAAGTCCCTCAAGGAGGTTAACTTGCGTGTGTGCAAGATAATGGACAAATAAATAAGTAACTAGTGTATCAGCCGATGATGCATTATAGTGGAGAGAAATAAAGCAGGCTAAGTGGAGTGGAGAGTGCTGCCAGGGGGGGGAGGAGGGTTGTTATTCTTTTATGCAGCTTGGTCAGGGAAGGCTTTGCTGATAAGTGACATTTGACCAGACCCCTGGGGAAGTGAGGGAGCCAGCCAGGCAGATGTCTGAGGAAGAGCATTCTGGGCAGAGTTACAGCACCTGCAAAAACCCTGATGCAAGAGAGAGGTGTGTTCATAAGAAAATCAGAAAGGAGGGCAAGGAGGCTGTGGTTGAGTGAGTGAGGGGAGCAGCAGTAGGACTTGAGGTCAGAGGGTAACGCGGCAAGGTCACTGGGGTCGTGCCTCTTATGATTTATATTTGTCACTAAGATTTATGACCTGAGCTCTGGTTTAAGGAATTGGCGGGAATCCTACACTCTATGTTTAGAAGAAGGCTGGCTGGTAGACATAGGTTCCTGTGGTCACTCAGAGCGTAAATGAACGCAGCAAGAAGAGGTATAAATCTTTGCAAGGCGACGAGAAGCACAGGAATTAGGCAGACAGTGCAAAACTGTTCAGATATCTTTCATCCAGATCAAGGACTGTATTTGTGCTTCTGTTGAAGCTTACTATTTTGTTTGTTTCCTTTCCCCCACAATGAAAGAAAGGGTCACCTTTAGTGAATGGTCCTGCAGGTATTGTCCTTGCTGGTTATTATTCTTTTTCCTTTGAGAGTGATAATAGTTTCTACGGTTATGGAAAGGTGTTGGAATCAACTGGAAATGTACTGGCCTTTGGTGTACCATGGGCTGCATTTACATAACATCACATGACGCATTGATTTGAGATTTCCTCCCATCTTGTAGGCTTCATATGAAAGTCACAGTTTGCTGCCGTGCCCTTTTGAGGTTTGTTCCTCTCGAGAGCGTGTCTGGGGAGTTGAGAGCTCCATCCCACAGCTGTCCGTGGTGCGGTCGGGCTACTGCAGTGTGTTCCACGGACAGAAATGGGACTGGATGCCTGAGAACCTTGTCCAAGTTTCTCTGAAATAGGATGTGGTGAGGCTGGGTCACAGTCAGGGTGGCTGGCTGGGTGTCCCCCAAGTCACCTCAGAAGGTGACATTTACCTCTGTGAATGTCCCCCAATGCTTTTAGTCTTGCTGCCTCAGAAACCTGACCTGTCTCTCGAGACCACATCACAGTGACCTTGCTCACCTGTATGCCGGTCTGTTGATTTGCAATGGCTGAGACACAGCGTGGCATGGTTAGTGTGTCTTCTTCCTGCAGACCCCCCTTCATGAGAACTAAATCACAAGGAATTTTCCTGATGAGCATGTACTCAGAGCAAAGCAACTTAGATGCAGACCTTTGGGACTGATCACACACATTAGAGCTGATCTTGGCAACAGGACTGCAGAACAAACCTCCCCCAAACTTAGTGGCTTGAAACAATAGCCATTTATTATTTTCTCACATGTCTGTGGGTTTGCTGGGCAGTTCTGCAGATCTGGGTTGAGCTTGGTTGATCTCAGCTGCCTTTGCTCAAGTGATTTTGGTCTGCTGATGGAGTGGCTGAAGGCTGGCTGCTTTAGGGTAACCTCAGCTGGGATGACGTGGCTCTGTTCCATGTGGCCTCTCATCCTCCAATAGGTGAGCCCAGCGTGTTCACGTGGTAGTGGCAGGAATCCAAGAGAGAGTGGAAACTCACATGGCCTCTTGAGGCCTAAGCTTGTAACTTCCACACTGTCACTTCATCCTGTCTATTGACAAAAGTAAGTCACAAGGCCAGCCCAGAGTGAAGGAGTAGGGAAAAGACTGCACTTTTTGATGGGAGGAACTGCACAGTCACATTACAAAGAGCATTGATATGGGGAGGGGAAGAACTGGGGATATTTTTGCAATCAATCTACCATAGGGACCTCAATATTTAAGGTCCCCTTGGCTAAGAATTCTTTTCTCTTGAGCTCTGCTTGAATGAGCAATGTCTGCAACTTGGCCTTTTTTTCTTTTTCTTTTTTTCTGTGTTTCCGTGGCTGACCAACTGTAGACATATTTTTCTTTAGCCGGTCATTCATTCACCAAATATTTATTAAGCATTCTCTATGTGCCAGCCATGTTATAGGCAGACGATACAGCAGTAAAAATAACAAGATCTATCCTCATGAAGCATTCATCCTAGTTGGAGGAGACACATAATATGTGCGTAAACAAGTAAATGTGTAATACTAGATGATGAAAGAACCTCAAGCAGGGAAGGGAGGATGGGGAGTGCCTGGTTGAGTGGGGGTTGGGGGTAGGGTGGAGTAGGGGGTGGGCATTTTATATAAAGTGATCAAAGTGTCATGAAGGAAGTGAAAGAGTGATCCATATGGAGATCTGGGGAAAGACTCTTTCAGGTAGGGAAACAAGTGCAAAGGCCCTGAGGCAGCAAAATACTGGCATGTTCCAGAGCAGCAAGGAGACTCATGTAGAAGGATCTGAGAGAGGGTGAGCATGGTGGAAGATGAGATCATAGAAATAGCAGGGAGCTAGGTAATACCGGGTCTGATAGGGCCTTGTATAGACTTTGGCTTTTACTCTGAGTGAGATGGGAAGCCACTGGAGAATTTCGAGCACAAGTTGCCATTATCTGATTTATGTTTTACAATGATCACTTGAGCTTTAGCCCTTAGAATAGACTCTGAGGGCTCAAGGGTGAAAACAGGGAGATCAGTCAGGAGGCTACTACAATGATCCGGCTGAGAGATGATGGTGGTGTGGACCAGGGTGTAGTGGTCATGGTGAGAAGTGGTCAAATTCTGGATGTATTCGATGATAAAGCAGATAGGACTTGCTGATGGGATAGATTTAGGGTATGAGAAAAAGAAGGGAGTCAAAGATGACTCCACATATTTTGACCTGCGTAACTGGAAGGAGTTGCCCTTTACTGACGTGGGGAAGGAACAATTATGGGGTTCAGTTGGACATCCAATGGGAGGTGTTAAATAGATAGTTATATATATGAGTCTAGAGTTGAAGGAAGAGGTCCTAGAAGGAGATATACATTTGATTATCATTAGCATGTTATTTATTTGTCCCTTCGATGAGCAAAGTCACTGCTGTATTATCAGTGCCCAGAATATTGCCTAGCACATGTATGTGCTCAGTGACTATTTACTGAATGAATGAATGGAACCATTTAATCACTGGAGATGACTGCAGATCTTTGCTTCAGTGGATCTAGAAGTGTGACTCCCTGAAGTTATTTCCTTTGTTTCCAAGGTCTCATGGGAGCCTTATTGTAGATTTTGTGGACTAAAAACAGATTTTAAATGTGAAGACTCCAGTTGCTTATAGCTTATAGAAAGCAATGCTTGGTGACAAGTAAGAAAGAGAAACAAGTGGAAACTGAAAAATAGCTCATACTTTCAAAAATGGAGACAAGATTTTCCAGAGAGAAGTGGTTGAAATTCAGGGGTGTGATGTTCTTGGGCTATTATTGTACTGCTCTTAATTTAAGATTAAGCAGGAGCAGGGAAGAATCTTGAAAAAGGGAGAAACTTATTTAAATCAATTTTATGCCAAGTGGAAGAGTGTCACCAGCTTGCTTGAAAAATCCCACATCTACAGCATCTTGCATAATGTGTTCCTGTTTATAAAAGGAGAGAAATAGGCAATAGCTTTACAGGGAAAGGGGAGGGATGGAATGACTTCAATCTCAAACACTGCTTGCTGTGCGTTTCCTCCCCATGGTGTGGCTGAATATGTGAGTGTGAGTTTCGTTTGCAAAGATATTGGGGGGGGGGTGTTGAAAAAAAGTAGGTACTATAATTGAAAGCGGTTTCCTGTGTGTGTGTGTGTGTGTGTGTGTGTATGTGTGTGTGTGTGTGTGTGTGTGTGTGTGTGTGTGTGTGAGAGAGAGAGAGAGAGCACCAATAGTGGGGGAAAAAAGAATTGAAGTCCAGAAGGAAGTATGAGAAAGAGATAGCAAGTTGACCTCTATTTTTGTGAGTGGGTAACAGGCCTTACCATGTGGGCATAGGATGGAGCAGTGGGGTTTAGAATCAGATAGAACTTGGTTTGAACTCAAACTTCATTTCTTTCTAGCTGAGTAAACTTGAGTAAGTTATTTAATTTCTGAGTCTTGGTTTCCTCAGTTGTAAAATGATGATGGTGGTGATGATAATAATACTCAAGTGCTCTGCAGTTCCCTTCATGCTCCTGGACTTGGAAATATGTTGGTCTAAATGTTGATTAAGGGGTCGCTGTATTTGTTGAGGGACTTAAAGATTCTGTGTGAAGAGGCAGCTGAGAACCTGTCATTTAACGTTGCCAGTGCTATTCAGAAGATTATTTGCATGGGGCCCATGCTGTTCAAAATGGAACAAGTAGATAATAATCAGCCTTGTGGGCTAGAGATTTCCAAGGTGCCTTGGAGGGAAACCAACCTTCTATTCTCTGCAATAAACTGACCCCACTAGCTCAGCTCTGCAATGTCCCATGGTTTGTTGGAATTCCATGATGAAAACTTCTGAGTCGCTTGGATTATGTAGATGCAGAAACTTTCCGTCAGATGCCTCTGGGCTTTGCTCCCACAAAATCTGCCCCATGGTGTCTTCTACTGGATAAGTCTGCTGTTCTCCCTGTTCCAGGCAAATGGTAGGCACTCAATAGATATTTATTACATGCATGAATGAGTAAATGCTGCTGTGGTTCCTCTATTGGCTGAGCCTCTTCCTGGTTATTCCTCACTGGCCTGGACAAGAAATGAGTGTAAGTCACAGTGAAGAGCTAAGTCTTCAGCACCTAGTCAGTACTCAACAGCTAATGGTTTCTCTCCCTCCACCTCCGTGCCTATGCTGCCATTCTGGCCTCCTCTAGATCAAGGAACATGCACTCAGCTTTCTGTCAGCCTTCAGACACATCAGCAGCGAGGGCCTCAGCTCCCTTGCTGCGCTACCCGTTGATCACAGCTCACCCAACAGTGTCTCGTGCTCTAGCAATGGAGACTCACACCATGGATGCCCTCCTTCAACTCACCACACAGAAGCCTGTGGTCCTAGCAAGTCTCCGGTTTTCTATAAGACTCCTGCTCCACCCACTTCCTGTCCCCTTCAGTCGTTAGAGCTTGCTTCTGTCTTGGATGGCGGTGGAGAGAGTAGCATTAACTTTCTTTTCCCAAAATTCAATTGAAAATTCTCCCCCAACCGGTGACTGTGTAATCCCTCAGGAATCGAGTTGAACTGAACCTCTTCTGTGAGCTAGATCATATAGGCCGTGTCCTTTCTCCCATTTCCACTTTACAGATGGGAGACCTGAGGCCCAGGGAAAAGAAATCACAGACAAAAGTGCCCTTAGAGAAGTGGTTGAACAACCTCATTTCTTTTCCTTCCAGCTCTGCATAGAGGCAAGAGAAGGTAATTTTGCCAGATCTCTGGGGCCTTCTAGAATCACAGCTGTCTGGGTCTGGAAGTTGGCTGTTTAAGGCAGGAGCTGGGTGCCATTAACTGCTTCCTGTGTCAACCCCAGATGACACCTGTGTTGGCAGGAGCTCTGAGCTCCTAAAACTCACCTAAGCAGAGATAGGTGTGAGTTTTCAAGGTCCTTCCATGACAGAAAGCTGCAAGTGAGTATTGCTAAGGAGATGGAATGGACGTGTCCTTGGATAAATGTGCCATCCATTGTTATTGCCTCGTGTGCAGGTTTTGTCTTAATAAATATTTCATGGACAGGTTTCTCTTCAGATCCAGAACAAGTTCAAGGTAATAGAAGGACTTATTTGAACTACAGGATCTTCATGTTTCAGAGCTGAAGGGACCTTAGAAAGCAGGAATCTAAACTCCTTACTAAGCGAAGGAGGGAGCTGAGTTCAGAGAAGGAAATGACTTATTTAAGAGCCTACAGTAAGTTCACGATGGAGAGAGGATCCAGCCCAAGTCAGGGCCGCACCAACATGAGTTCAGCTGAGGGTAGAGATTAAGAAAGAACAGGAAAACAAGGCCTGGGTTACTTCATTACTGTGCTTAGAAATCCTCTGAAACAGCACAACTAGTTTTCCCAGGCAGGTGAGAGCCTGGTTAGGCCTCTCGATAGCTTCTTCCAAAAACTCCTCTGGGATTTCCCGTGCCGACTCCCAAAGCCCAGGCCCAGGGAAGGCTGCTCTTGTTTTGCTTGCGGCCTCTGCTCTCCTGCATGCACAGAATCCAGCCGTGGCCTCTCGCCTGATCCGTGGTGCAGCAGATGGTGCTGAGGAGTGGAGCCCAGCTGGCACGTGGGCGGCTCTGAGGGAGAGGAGACGGCGTTGTGGGGTGGCCTGCTCCAGGCAGAGTGCTGGGCCTGGGGATGGGGCTGGAGGGGTCACAGCAATGGCAGGAGCTGTTGACCTTGGCCCTGGAGAGCTCCAGGGACTCAGCTCCACACTGACTCCTACCATGAGTGATGAACGCATCCCACCGTGGTCGCTTAAATGTCCATGGGTTACACGCAGCCACTTTTATTTTTTTAAGCAAAGCATAAAATTAAGCTCTAAGGAAAGGGAAGCTATAAGGAAGCAATGTAAAAGCAGTAGCTTAAAAATTAAAGTCACAGAAGACAAGCTCAAGTGGAACAATGCAGAGGTAGACTGGAAAGGGTCAGAAGCAATAGGGAAACAGGGTGGGGTGCTGAGCCAAGTTCTCCTCTCCTCCCCGTGATGGATAACTTTTCTTTTCTTGTTTCGGTGGTGCTGGCCGATGTCTGGCACAGAAGCTGTGCCGGGCTGCAGTCCTTAAGTCACGGGATGGGTGGCCTCTGTTTCCAAGTGGCCCAGTGTGCGGGCTCTTGGGGCACCACAGAGGGCTGTCAGAGGCCAGGTTAGTCCTATCAGGTTCTCAGTTTCATCTGTGTCACTCCCAGGTTGATGTCCTGGTACTTTCAGCCCATTGACTCTAGACAAGTAAGGCCCCTTCTGGTGGGCTCGACCTACTAGTCAGTTCCTGGATTCTTGAGCTTCTTTGAGATGGCAGAGGGTAAAGAGCCCCAGAGCCAGTCTCCCTAGGTTCTCAGCCTGGCTCTACTTCTTACTAATGTGAGATCTTGGGGAAGTCATTCACAGCTCTGTGCCTCAGTTTCCCAATCAGTAAAATGGGAATGATGATAGTATTACCTACTCTGTAGAGTTATGGGGAAGAAGACATCAGTTAACTTGCACAAAGGGCCTAGAACAGTGCCTGCCTCCTAGAGAGTGCTCATTGATGGCAGACATATTAAATGCCACTTCCTGAATCCAACAACTCGCTGAGGTCCATTTATGGCAGCTGCAGCTCCAGATTGAGAGTCTCACCCTAGATTCCCTGGAGCAAGCTCAGGGCTCTGGTCTGCCCCCTCTGCTCTCACCGTGGAGAGACAAGGGAATGCTTAGGGCTTGCCCATTTGGGAATCGAGGGGAACAGTCACCCTCAGGTTGTGAGGATCACCACCAGCCTTGACTCAGCACTTTAGTATCGCAAGCATGGGATCCTCACAACAACCCTTGAATAAGCAGCTTGTAAATCTGTTATATTCCTACTTTATAGATAAAGAGATGGAAACTGAGAAGTTTAATTTTGCAGCAAACATTAATTTAGTACTAAGTACTGGGGACACACATATGCATCAGATATTGTTCCTCTAGGAGCCTTGAAGTTTGATCATGTGACAATAATGATTATTATCATGCACATATGATTTCATTTAATTCTCACAATCCCTATAAAGTGGGGGTTTATTGTCTCCATTTTATAATGGAGTAAACTGAGGTTCAGAGAAGTTAAATAACTTGCCCAAAGTTTAGTGTCTACTATAGAAGCTGCCTAATGCTCTAGAACGTGTTCTTTGCACTGTGCTGTGTTCCCTCCTCACCCAGTCCATGAAGGCTTGTTAGGGGTGGCACTGGGCCTCGACCCACAACCCCAACTGCAGCCTCCCCCACTCTTGCTGCTACAAGCTACTCTCTCCTAAAGGGAGTTTGCAAATATCTAGCTAATACCTGATGGGCTTAAACCAGGCTCTGGATCCAACCTGCTTCCCAGCTATCCTTGATGATAATGGGCCCTAACTTGGTGCTCCATGGCTCATAACTGAGTTTCTTCTATAACTTTGAGACCAGTCTCCTGTCTTCCCCAAGAATGGGTTGAGAGAAATCTGCTTGTGTTCCTCTGCATGATTGACTTCGTTAATTCTAGACTCTAAGATTGATTTTGGGCCCACGCCCAAACCATACTCTTCTGCAAAGATTTATTGAGCCACTGCTACATTCTAGGCCTCGTTTTTTAAGCTTTTCTCTTCTTGGAAGGGTCTCTGTTTCCTCTCTCTAAACCCTTTCATCCTCTGGAAGCAGGGGTCTCTGAGGTTTGCCTCCCTCGCTGCCCCAGGTGCATCATGTGCCCATGCAAACAAACCTCAGGGCCTTGTCACTCAAAGTATGGCTCTGGACCAGTAGCATCAGCATCACTCAGGAGCTTGTTAGAAATGTGGGATTTCAGGCCCCACTCCAGACCCGCTGAATCAGAACCTGCATTTTAACAAGATCCCCAGGTAATTTGTCTGCACAATTAAAGCAGGGCACAAGTACAATCTCTTCATACCTTTTTTTCCTATCTTGAGAGCTCACGTGGTCACATACTCTTGGCCCCACACCTCTTGGTTCATCAGGGAAGCAGGATTATGACTTGGGCCGGGACCGAGCTTCTCTGTTGGCCAGGTCCTACAGGTGCTGCAGTGCCTAGGCTGTGCCATTGGGGAGCTCATTAGTTAATAATTATAATGCATGGTAAGAAGGTGACATCATGGAGATATATACTGAGTGAATGTTTGTGGGAGCACAAACTACAAGCACTTGCTATTCCTGCATGAGGAGAGAAAACTGAGGGCCAGGAAAAGCTATTGGACAGGATGAAGGGGTATTGCTTAATTGAGCCTTGAAGGATGGGTAGGAGTTTTCCAGGTGGGTGGTGGGGAGGAGAAGGGTATTGTTGATAGGGAAAATAGTTTGAGGAGAAGCACAGAGACCTGAAAGTGCTAGGTTGATTTGGGAACCATAGGCAGTCTGGTGTGGCTAAAGTCTGGTGTGAGGTGGTGTTGGCTAGGGGAGTGGAAGAGAGGGAGAGGGGGATGGGGAGGAGAAGTTTGGTGGGAAGTGGCATGGACACCCACTGCAATCTCTTGGAGGTTCAAAGGTTATCATCAGGTGTGCTGAGGAGGGAAAAGCTCAGGAACTACTGAGATAACAGAGGAGCTGATTGTCTTGGCTCCTTGAAATGGTCCTGCAAGTGGAGATAACCACTGTCCTGTGCTTCAGCCACAAGGCTTGGCTGTGTGTGAATTGAGTTGATCGGAAGTCTGATATAGCCTCGATCACAGACATCCATCCAATTAGAGAAACAACAGCCTTGGAAACTGTGATTGATGTCTTGGAGATGTTTTAAGGTACAGAAAGACCCAAGAGAGCATGGAAAACATTTAAGAAATATAAAGAAGCCCTTAGACCATAGTCGCCCAGGACAAATGGAGCGGAAAGTTCTGTTTTATGTATTTGAAATAGATGAAAGAGATGCAAGGGGACCAGGGAAGCAGCGTTATTTCTCAGGCAGCTGCCTGGATTACATGGTTCCATCCATAACTGCTCCAAGAGTTACTAATATTGGATTTCCCCCCTTTCCCCTTCTCGCCACCATTTTGGATATATTACGACCACATTACAGGTAATCCTGAAAAGAGAGAAAAGGAAAATTCACCTGTAAGCCCACCATCTATGTAAGCATTTTGAATTATTTTCTTTATTCGGGAATAACCACATTAAGTACGCAGTTTTGGTGCCCGTGGCGGAGACTGGTAAGCTCGTTCATCAAACCTGTTGCCCCCTCTTCCTGGGCATGCAGACTCCATCTCCCAAGCTCCTTTGCAAGTGGGCGTGGCCACGTGACAGGTCTGCTGCTGCAATGAGGATGGGTGTGACGGGCACCTCTTCCAGGCCTGGTCTCTGAAGCTCCACGTGTGTTCCTCCAGGTCCTTTTCCCATCCACTGGCTGGCCCTGCTTGGGGCTGCCTTAGGTGCAAGAAATAAACTCTGCCTGTGTTCAACTACTGACTGTTTAAAATTTATTTGTTACAGCAGTTAGCCTACCTTTACCAAGACAGAATCTGAAAATTTAATTAGGGATTTCTCACAAGCTTATGGGGACACATGGCAAAGGATCAAGAGGAGTGTTTCCTGATAATATAGAGATTAAAAAGATACCTCTGGGCTGACTGTTGGGTTGCCTGTTTCCTAGGAGCTCCTTCAATGCAGAAAAGGCTACGAGGTTAAACACACAGTTTTTCCTCTGATGACAGTTCCAGGAGTGTATGCACTCCGAAAAGACTAAAGTTCGATATTTTCCCTTTCCTTCCCCATTGTTTCTGACTTCTACAAAATGATGGGGATATCTTGTGGAATCCGGTATCATTTTTTAAAAGATTAGGCTCCACAAATAATAATCTTTTTTCCTGAAGACCTGGGAAATGCTTGCCACATAAATAATTGAGTGTTGGATCTAGTTGTATTATACGATGTGATCTAGCATCTTCTGTGCTGAGAACTGTGCTAGGCAAGGTTGGAAAGCTTCCTGGACATAAGCTCTACCTTTAGTGGCATGCACCTGAACACCGTGTAGTATATGTGCCTCAGATGAAGCACTTATCTGGAGAAGTCGGTTATGTATATCCTTCTTTGTAGATCTGACCATCCATGGAGACTTGGATGTAACTAACAGATGAATTCAATCTTTTTGCTCCTGATGCTGTAGTGTAGATTCTCAAAGGGCAGGGGGAGAGGCGTGGTCAGAGGTTTATTGGCCAGTGTATTTGCAAAGGCTAATGTTTTGTGGGTGTAGAAGGGGTTCTGGGGCCAAGTGCAGCATAGTATAAATTTTATTCTTGCTCAAAAGTGACCACTTAACAGTTCTATTTCTAGTTCATTATTATTATTATTATTTTGGATCCTACTGATCTGTTATTCTAATATGAAGTGATTGGTTTCAAGATCTGCCACAGTGTGGTCTTAGCGAGACTTCTTTCCCCTGGTGAACTATAGGAAGTATTGTAGTGAACACTGGTGGATTCTCCAACTGACATTCCACCCAGATGACTAGTCTAGGTCAACAGTGATAATTCCACTCACTAGTGATTGGCTCAGAAAAGTGAACTCAATTCTGGCTAATGAGACATAAAGATAAATTAGCAAAAGGGCTTCTGGGAAAGGTTTTCTTGTTCCTAAGATGGAAAAACACACAGGAAACACAGTCCATTTTCTTCCTCTGCACATTGTCATATGTAGATGTCACACCTGAAATGGTGGCAGCCATTGCTATCAGCTTGAGGGTAAAACCGATATGAAGGGATGGCAGAGTGGAGATGTGGAAAGAACCTGGGCTCCAGCTGATATCATCGAGTTTATGAATCAACTCATTCTGGAATCCCTACATCTGGACTTTCTGTTTCCTTATTGGTTAAGGTAGTTCTGTTTCATTGAGACAAAATAGTTTTTTATGTGGAAAACACTGTTGGCTGCCTGCTCAATATTTTTTCCCCTTTTTTTATTGCTATGAGGACCTCACTTTTTTTTTTTTTCAGGGAGGGAAGGGCAATATGCCCAGCTAAAAAATGCTTTCTCTTCAGATTCCTTTTCAGCTCGAGATGGCCATATCACCCATCTAATTCTAACTATTGAGATATAGATGAAAATATCTGAGTGGGGCTTCAGGAAAATCTTTTTAATAGGAATAGATTTTTTTTCACCTTCTACACTGTTAGTTATATTTAGGATTATAGGTAATATTTGTTGAATGGTGAAGTACTTCATCTAGGTATAAATTGTATATTATCTAGCAGGTAACGTTTGGAATTTGAGTTATGGCTTTGTTGCCACTGTTTAGTTTCAGTATATATGCAATTTACATCCAATTTGAGGTTGTTTTTCTTCACTTAAAGAGTTTTTTTTAGGAGGGATCACAAATTACTAGACAATAGTAAGCTGTTTCCTGGTGTTGCTCAGTAACGCACTGTATTTGTTTATTTTTGTTTTTACCTTTTGACCCCCTTCACGCATTGCCCCCCGACTCCCTACCTCTGGCAACCACCAATCTGTTCTCTGTATGTATGAGCTTTTTTTTTTTTAAGATTCCACATATAAGAGAGATCATACAGTATTTGTTTTTCTCTGTGTGACTTATTTCACTTAGCATAATGCCCTCATGGTCCATCCATGTTGCCACAAATGGCAAGATTTTATTCTTCTTTATGATTGAATAATATTCTATTGTGTATATATATATATATATAGTTTCTTTATATATATAAAGAAGTATATATCTTCTTATATCTTGTGTATATATACACAGTTTCTTTATCCATTCATTTGTTGATGGACACTTAGGTTGCTTCCATATCTTGGCTATTATAAATAATGCTGCAATGAACATGGAGGTGCATATATCTTTTTGAGTTAGTGTTTTTATTTTCTTTGGATAAATACACAGGGGTGGAATTGCTGGATCATATGGTAGTTTTATTTTTAATTTTTTGAGGAACCTGCATACTATTTTCCATAGTGGCTGCATTAATTTACATTCCTACCAACAGTGCACAAGGGTTCCCTTTTCTCCACATACTTTCCAGTGCTTGTTATTTCTTGTCTTTTTGAAAATAACCATTTTAAACAGGTGTGAGGTGATATCTCATTGTGGTTTTGATTTGTGTTTCCCTGATGATTAATAGTATTGAGCATCTTTTCATGTACCTGTTGGCTGTCTGTATGTCTTCTTTGGAAAAAATGTCTATTTGGATCTTCTGCCCATTTCTTAATCAGATTGCTTGTTTTTTTGCTATTAAATTGTATGAGTTCTTTATATATTTTGGGTATTAGTCCCTTGTCAGATATATGATTTGCAAATTTTCTCTCATTCAGTAGGTTGTCTTTTCATTTTATCGATGGTTTCCTTTGCTGTGCAGAAGCTTTTTAGTTTGATGTAGTCCCACTTATTTTTTTTAAATTTTTTGTTTATTGCAGTAACATTGGTTTATAACATTGTATAAATTTCAGGTGTACATCATTATACTTCTATTTCTGCATAGGTTACATCACGTTCACCACCCAAATACTAATTACAACCCATCACCACACACACGTGCCTAATCATCCCTTTGCCCTCCGCCCACCTCCTTCCCCTCTGGTAACCACCAATCCAATCTCTGTCTCTATGTGTTTATTTGTTGTTGTTATTATCTACTACTTAATGAGTGAGATCATATGGTATTTGACCTTCTCCCTCTGACTTATTTCACTTTGCATAATACCCTCAATGTCCATCCATGTTGTCACAAATGGCTGGATTTCATCATTTCTTATGGCTGAGTAGTATTCCATTGTGTATATATACCACATCTTCCTTATCCATTCGTCCCTTGATGGGCACTTAGGTTGATTCCAAGTCCACTTTTTTTTTTTTAATTTTTTGTTTATTGCAGTAACATTGGTTTATAACATTGTAAAAATTTCCGGTGTACATCACTATACTTCTATTTCTGCATAGGTTACATCATGTTCACCACCCAAATGCTAATTACAACCCATCACCACACACATGTACCGAATTATCTCTTTCACCCTCCTACCTCCCCCCTTCCCCTCTGGTAACCACCAATCCAATCTCTGTCTCTATGTGTTTGTTTATTGTTGTTATTGTCTACTAGTTAATGAAGGAAATCATACAGTATTTGACCTTCTCCCTCTGACTTATTTCACTTTGCATAATACCCTCAATGTCCATCCATGTTGTCACAAATGCCTGGATTTCATCGTTTCTTATGGCTGAGTAGTATTCCATTGTGTATATATACCACATCTTCTTTATCCATTCATCCCTTGATGGGCACTTCGGTTGCTTCCAAGTCTTGGCTATCGTGAATAATGCTGCAATGAACACAGGGGTGCATGTATCTTTATGCATTGGTGTTTTCAAGTTCTTTGGAAAAATACCCAGCAGTGGAATAGCTGGATGGTATGGTAGTTCTATCCTTGATTTTTTGAGGAATCTCCATCCTGTTTTCCATAGTGGCTGCACCAGTTTGCACTCCCACCAGCAGTGTATGAGAGTTTCCTTTTCTCCACATCCTCTCCAACACATATTGTTTCCTGTCTTGTTAATTATAGCCATTCTGACGGGCGTGAGGTGATATCTCATTGTAGTTTTGATTTGCATTTCCCTGATAGTTAGTGATTTTGAACATCTTTTCATGTGTCTGTTGGCCATCTGTATATCTTTGGAGAAATGTCTGTTCAGGTCTTTTGCCCATTTTTTAATTGGGTTGGTAGTTTTTTTGTTGTTGAGATGCATGTGTTCTTTATATATTTTGGAGATTAAGCCCTTATCAGATGTATGGTTTGCAAATATCTTCTCCCAATTGTTAGGTTGTCTTTTCATTTTGTTGATGGTTTCCTTTGCTGTGCAGAAGCTTTTTAGTTTGATGTAGTCCCATTTGTTTATTTTTTCTATTGTTTCTCTTGCCCGGTCAGACGTGGTGTTTGAAAAGATGTTGGTAAGACCCATGTCGAAGAGCGTACTGCCTATGTTTTCTTCTAGAAGTTTCATAGTTTCAGGTCTTACATTCAAGTCTTTAATCCATTTGGAGTTAATTTTTGTGTATGGTGTAAGGTAAGGGTCTCCTTTAATTTTTTTGCATGTGGCTATCCAGTTTTCCCAACACCATTTGTTGAAGAGACTTTCGTTTCCCCATTGTATGTTCTTGGCTCCTTTGTCAAAGATTAGCTGTCCATAGATGTGTGGGTTTATTTCTGGGCTTTTGATTCTATTCCATTGATCTGTGTGTCTGTTTTTGTGCCAGTACCATGCTGTTTTGGTTACTATAGCTTTGTAGCATATTTTGAAATCAGGGAGTGTGATACCTCCAGCTTTGTTCTTTTTTCTCAGGATTCCTTTAGCAATTCGGGGTCTTTTGTTGTTCCACATAAATTTTAGGATTCTTTGTTCTATTTCTGTGAAAAATGTTGTTGGAACTTTGATAGGGATTGCATTGAATCTACAGATGGCTTTAGGAAGTATGGACATCTTAACTATGTTAATTCTTCCAATCCAAGAGCACGGAATATCTTTCCATTTCTTTGTGTCTTCTTCAATTTCTTTCAGAAATGTTTTATAGTTTTCAGTGTACAGATCTTTCACCTCTGTGGTTAAGTTTATTCCTAGGTATTTTATTCTTTTTGTTGCAATGGTAAATGGGATGGTATTCTTAATTTCTCTTTCTGCTACTTCGTTGTTCCTTTCCAATTTGGATCCCTTTTATTTCTTTCTCTTGCCTGATTGCTCTGGCTAGGACTTCCAATACTATGTTAAATAGGAGTGGTGACAGTGGGCATCCTTGTCTGGTTCCTGTTCTTAGAGGGATAGCTTTCAGTTTTTCACCATTGAGGATGATAGTAGCTGTGGGTTTCTCATATATGGTCTTTATTATGTTGAGGTACTTTCCTTCTATACCCATTTTATTCAGAGTTTTTATCATAAATGGATGCTGTATCTTGTCAAATGCTTTCTCTGCATCTATTGAGATGATCATGTGATTTTTGTTCTTCATTTTATTAGTGGTGTATTATGTTGATTGATTTGCGAATGTTAAACCATCCTTGCATACCTGGAATAAATCCCACTTGATCATGGTGTATAATCTTTTTAATGTATTGTTGTATGCGATTTGCTAGTATTTTGTTGAGGATTTTTGCATCGATGTTCATCAGTGATATTGGCCTGTAATTTTCTTTTTTTTGTGTTGTCCTTGTCTGGTTTTGGTATCAGGGTAATGTCAGCTTCGTAGAATGAGTTAGGGAGCTTCCCCCCCTCCTCAATTTTTTGGAAGAGTTTGAGAAGGATAGGTATTAAGTCTTCTTTGAATGTTTGGTAGAATTCACCAGGGAAGCCATCTGGTCCTGGACTTTTATTTTTGGGGAGGTTTGTGATTACTGTTTCGATCTCCTTACTGGTGATTGGTCTATTCAAATTCTCTACTTCTTCTTGATCCAGTTTTGGAAGGTTGTATGATTCTAAGAATTTATCCGTTTCTTCCAGATTGTCGAATTGGTTGGCATATAGCTTTTCATAGTATTCTCTTATAATCTTTTGTATTTCTGAGGTGTCTGTTGTAATTTCTCCTCTTTCATTCCTGATTTTACTTATTTGTGCCTTCTCTCTTTTTTTATTGGTGAGTCTAGCTAAAGGTTTGTCAATTTTGTTGATCTTTTCAAAGAACCAGCTCTTGGTTTTATTAATTTTTTCTATTTTTTTTGGTCTCTATTTCATTTATTTCTGCTCTGATTTTTATTATTTCCCTTCTTCTACTGATTTTGGGCTTTGTTTGTTCTTCTTTTTCCAGTTCCTTTACGTGCCTTGCTAGATTGTTTATTTGAGATTTTTCTTGTTTGTTGAGATAGGCCTGTATGGCTATAAACTTCCCTCTTAGAACTGCTTTTGCTGTATCCCATAAATTCTGGCGTGTCGTATTTTCATTTTCATTTGTCTCTAGGTATTTTTTGATTTCTTCTTTGATTTCTTCGTTGACCCAATCGTTGTTCAGTAGCATTTTGGTTAATCTCCATGTATTTATGGCTTTTCTGATTTTCTTCCTATAGTTGATTTCTAGCTTCATACCGTTGCGGACAGAAAAGATGCTTGGTATTATTTCAATCTTCTTAAATTTATGGAGACTTGTTTTGTGGCCTAATATGTGATCAATCCTGGAGAATGTTCCATGTGCATTTGAAAAGAACGTGTATTCTTCGGTTTTTGGATGGAATGCTCTGTATATATCTACTAGGTCCATCTGCTCTAGTGTGTCGTTTAAGGCCAGTGTTTCCGTATTGATCTTCTGTTTGGATGATCTATCCGTTGGTGTAAGTGGAGTGTTAAAGTCCCCTACTATTATTGTGTTACTGTCTATTTCTGTTTTTATGTCTGTTAATAATTGCTTTATATATTTAGGTGCACCTACATTGGGTGCGTAGATATTTACAAGTGTTATATCCTCTTGTTGGATTGTTCCCTTGATCATTATGTAATGCCCTTCTCTGTCTCTTTTTACAGTTTTTGTTTTAAAGTCTATTTTGTCTGATATGAGTACTGCTACCCCAGCTTTCTTTTCATTGCCATTTGCGTGGAGTATCTTTTTCCATCCCTTCACTTTCAGTCTGTGAGTGTCTTTAGGTCTGAAGTGTGTCTCTTGTATGCAGCATATATCTGGGTCTTGTTTTTTAATCCAATCAGCCACCCTATGCCTTTTAATTGGAGCATTTAATCCATTGATGTTTAAAGTAGCTATTGATAAGTATGTACTTACTGCCATTTTTTAACTTGTTTTTTCTTCCTCAGTGTTTTAGTAGTCCTCTGTTCCTTTCTTCTTCTATACAGAATTGATGGTCACTTTAGTTTGACCTCTGTCTGAAAGCTGTACTCTTTAACTCCCCTCCTCCCTCCTTTTATGTTTTCGATATCATATCTAACCTCTTTTTTGTGCATTTGTATCCATTACATTCTTATCATGGAAATAGATAATTTTTCCTATTTGTGGTCTTCTCTTTTCCCCTTAAATCAGTCCCTTTAACATTTCTTATAGCAGTGGTTTCTTGTTAACAAACTCCTTTAATTTTTGCTTGTCTGGGAAATTTTTGATCTCTCCTTCCATTATGAATGATAACCTTGCTGGGTAGAGTATTCTTGGCTGTAAGTTTTTTCCTTTTAGCACTTTAAATATATCGTGCCACTCTCTTCTAGCCTGTAAGGTTTCTGCTGAGAAGTCAGCTGATAGCCTTATGGGGTTTCCTTTGTATGTAACTTGACTTTCTCTTGCGGCTTTTAGGATTCTCTCTTTATCTATAATTCTGGACATTTTGATTATGATGTGTCTTGGTGTGGGCCTCTTTGGGTTTATCTTGTTTGTGGCTCTCTGTGCTTCCTGTACCTGGATGTCTGTTTCCTTCCTAAGGTTAGGGAAGTTTTCATCTATTATTTCTTGAAATAGATTCTCTGCCCCCTTGTCTCGCTCTTCTTCTTCTGGGACACCTATAACACGGATGTTAGTGCGCTTGATGTTGTCCCAGAGGTCCCTTAGACTGTCCTCACTCTTTTTAATTCTTTTCTCTTTTACCTGTTCAGCTTGGGTAATTTCTTCTAGTCTTTCGTCCAGCTCACAGATCCATTCTTCTGTATCCTCTACTCTGCTTTTGAGTCCCTCTAATGAATTTTTCATTTCCAGTATTGTATTCTTCATTTCTGATTGGTTCTTTTTTATATCTTCCATTTCTTTGTTGACATTCTCACTGAGTTCATCTATTCTTCTCCCCAGATCAGTGAGCATCCTTAACACTCTTAGTTTGAACTCTCTGTCGGGTAGGTTGCTCATTTCTGTTTCATTTAGTTCCTTTTCTGGGGTTTTATCCTGTTCCCTTACTTGGAATGTATTCTTTTGCCTCCTCATTTTTCCTCTTTCCTTGTGCTTGTGTCTACGTATTAGGTAGGTCAGCTACGTCTCCTGCTCTTGGATAGGTGACTGTATGTAAGTGATGGCATAGGAGGCCTGCCGTGTGCTTCCCTCAGTTCTTAATGTTCCAGGGGTGACCCCCTATGTGGGCTACGTGTGTCATTCTGTTGTGGCCTGTTTGCTCTCCCTGTAGGTGCCCAGGGAGGCCGAGTTATGCTCCTGGCCAGCTGTTGTAATGCTCAGCTGCTTGTAGTTGTTGTGGGCCCTTCAGTCTCTTTATCAGGTGTGGGGAGCCCCAGCACAGTTGGCTGCAAGTTCTAATACTACATTTGTGTTGTAGTATTTCTTTTGAGTAGGCCCCCAGCATGGCAGGTTGTTAGGCTCAGGGCCTTACAATTGCTGTAAGCCTCTAGCCTATTAGGTCTCTTGTCAGCTCTCTGAGGATTGCAGCTGGGTGGGGCTGGCCTCAGGCACAGGAGCACCCAATTGTTTCAGGCTTTGGAAGGTGGGGCAAACCCCCTATGTGGGTCTTTGAGAAGCACAAGTCTTCTGCAGCTGAGAAGCCCTGCCGCCCACAGGTCCATACACATAGTCAACACAGTCCTGCCCCGTGTGCCTGCCCCGACCTCCCGAAGCAGACCCAGTGTCTCCACCACAGGAGCCCCACACACTCTGCCACCTCCCCACACTATCCACCCACTCCTTGTGCACGCCCTGCGCCACTGAAGTGGGCTCAGTTGCCAGGCTGCAGAGAATCCAGTAACCAATCTATGCAGGCCCACAAGTTGCCTGAGGGCTTGTTGTTGGGTGGGGCCAGTCCCCAGGGTGGGCTGCCTGCCCTGGCTGAGCTGGATTAAATCGATGCTCTAGCGGGTGGGGCAGACCCTGAGCTAGCAGGCCTCAAGGAGAACTCCAATGGCATCTGTGTCAGCACGCTCACACCAGGCCACAACAATGGCCGCCGCCAATGTCCCAGTCCCTGGAGAGGTCTCACCCCTCACCGAGATGCACTCAGGGCCTATCAGGTGAGTCTCTTTTCACCACAGCACTGTGCACCTTTCTTTCTGGTGATTTTAGGATGCTTTCTGAAACGGTGAGTTTGCGCGCGGGCCCTTTAAGAGCCAGTTTTAGTTTCTTTGTGAACCGGGTTTTCTGGGGGTCCTCCCCAATACTTTAGTAGCAGGCACAGTCAGATATTATCCCGCTGGTCTCGACTGTGCTGGGTCCACAAAATGCCCACAGCGGGGGCGCTCCCCGGCTCAGGACCCCGCGCCTTCAGGGAGGCTGCGTACCTGTGCGCTGCTCCCGGCAGCCGTGAAGCTGGCGGCTTGTGAAGGCGGCGTTTTTCCTCTCCAGAAGGGAGTCTCTGCCTCTTCTACCCCAGCTAGGATTGTCCGTTGTTGCAGGAGTTCCTCTTATCCAGTTTTCAGTTCTGTCTCAGGGGTAATTTTTCCACGAGTCGTTGTAAATTGGCTGTGTCCACGGGAGGAGGTGAGTTCAGAGTCTGCTTACGCCGCCATCTTGACTTCCTCTCAACCACTTATTTTCTTAATTTGTTGCTTTTGCTTTTGGTGTCAGATTCAAAAAATCATCGCCAAGACCAATGTCAAGGAGCTTATCACCTATGTTTTCTTCCAGCAGTTTTATGGTTTCAGATCTTATGTTCAAGTCTTTAATCCATTTTGAGTTAATTTTTGTGAATAGTGTAAGATAGTGGTCGAGTTTCATTCCTTTGCGTGTGGCTGTCTGGTTTTCCCAACACCATTTATTGAGGAGACTATCCTTTCCTCACTGTATATTCTTGACTTTTTTGTAGTAAATTAACTGACCGTATAGGCATGGGTTTATTTCTGGGCTCTCTATTCTGGTCCATTGATCTATGTGTTTGTTTTTATGGTAATATTGTACGGTTTTAATTACTGTAGCTCTGTAATGTAGTTTGAAATCAGGGAACATGATGCTTCCAGCTTTGTTCTTCTTTCTCAAAATTGCTTTGGCTATTAGGAGTTTTTTGTGGTTCCGTACAAATTTTAGGATTATTTGTTCTATTTCTTTGCAAAACGTCCTTGGAATTTTGACAGGGTTTGCATTGAATCTGGAGACTGATTTGGGTAGTATGGACATTTTAACGATATTGTTTCTTCCAGTCCATGAGCATGGAATATCTTTCCATTTATTTGTGTCTTCTTCAATTATTTTCCTTAATGTCTTGTAGTTTTCAATGTACAGGTCTTTCACCTCCTTGGTTAAATTTATTCCTAGGTATTTCATTCTTTTTGATGCAATTGTAAATTGGATTATTTTCATTTACAAATGATGTTATCTTTTTCTTAAGATTTTATTTTTTTAGAGCAGTTTTAGGTTCACAGCGAAATTGAGAGGCAGATACAGAGAGTTCATATCTCCCCTGCCGCTACACACGCATAGCCTCCTCCATTATCAATATCCCCCACCGAAGTGGCACATTTGTTACAATTGATAAACCGACATTGACACATCATAATCACCCAAAGTCTGTAGTTTACCTTACAGTTCATTCTTGGTGTTGGACTTTCTGTGTCCTATATCATTTTTAAGCCAAGAAGCTTACTCTGATCCTTATAAGTTGCATAACCTCAGGCAAGTTGTGTAACTTCTCAGAGCCTGAGTTTCCTCATCTGTAAAATGGTCATAATAAGATCTACTTTCTGGGGTTATTGAGGGGCATTTATTGAGGAGATAATGGTTGTCTAGTGCTTAGCAGGGTACATGGCACTCAACAGGTGTTTTCCTGCTGGACTGAAAGCTCCCTGAGAGCTGGGACCGTGTCATCTTGTCTACCACTGTAGTTATGGTATTTAACACAGTCCCTGGCACACAGTAGGTGCTTAATGATTAGTTATTTACCAAACTTGGAGTGGCTTAAAAAAACTTGCATGTTTCAAAGGAGAACCGTATTTCAAAGGATTGGAGAAGTGAGAAAAGTGGTAGAGGAACGTGGAGAAGGTCTAATGCCTTGACCTGGGGGTGTTGGAGGGTTAATTGATCAGCTCACCAAAAGGGTTAGAGAACAAGAATTTGCAAGAGAAGGTGGGGGTGCTTCTCATTTCTAATGTGTGTGCTTGAGATTGCTCTATATTTGGATGATGACTCTCTCGTCCGAGGGGTAATCCTCTTTGTCCGAGTCATCTAGCCTGGGGATTAACTGCTTTAAACTCCAGTCCTCGCTGGCCCTGACAATGTGAGCTTTGTGTTGCCAAGAACCAGGGCTTCCAGGGGTCAATTTCTATGACCCAGCACACAAGGCTCCTTTGAGGTTATTTAATCCCAGCCCCTCAATACTATGGAGGGAGAGACTGAGACCCCGACAGGGAAGGTAACTTATTATTTCCTGTGCCAGATTGGTGATCAGAATGCGTTTCCAGCTTGGAGTTCTCTCCTCTGCTCTGTGCTAGTTTCCAATGAAGGATTCAGGAAAAGGAGCTTAGCCCAAAGAGCAAAACACTGGCTCAGTGGGAGTGCTCGAGTACTGAGGCATAGTCCGTATTGTGTTCTGGGGATGTCTCCAGTCTGCCTGTGAAAAGCCCAGCCTGCTCTCTTGATAATAGATGGGTTATTTGGAAAGCCCAAGAGGCTGAGTCTCCCCACCATTTTTCTGGCTTTGTGTGTTCAGCTCAACATTCCCTTATGGGATGAAGGAAATCTGCCTGGCTCAGCTGGGGTCACATGCCATAGCTGAGGGCACCCTAACTATGAGTCCCATGTGGAGTGAGGAAAGGAGAGTTTCTCAAAGGAAAATTGAGGACTTATTGCCAAAAGAAGGAGGCATGGCTATTGGGCAGGCGAAACCCATAACACACACTGAGCTGGCTTTTCTTGCTGAAATAAAGGTTACAAAGTATTACCTTTGTGGGTGAGTATCAAAGACTTTGCAACTCAGGCTCTATCTCTGTCTTTCCTTCCTTTTCTAAGGGGTTCCAATGTTCATAATCCTGTCCTTGCTTGCCCTAGTCTTTCTTTTAAGACTTAAAATGTGCAAAATTCAAAGATGGATTCCCCTTGCCCCTTAAGTCCCTTTACATCTATTTATTCAACAAATATTTTATTGATTGCCTGCTGTGCTAGGCCTTGGGGTTAGTGGTAGGCAACGGAGACATGATCCTTGCCCTCTGAATTGCTAGCGTGTCTATAATTTGAAGTCCTGTAAGCCCCATTGCTGCCGTCAGGGGTACTAACTTTGGTTAAAGAAAGGAGTGCATTGTTGAATCACTTTGACAGGTTATTCTGCCAAAGAACGTGACTTTGCATTCTCCCTGTGCATAGAACATCTTGGAAGTTTAAAAGAAAAAATCCGTCTTGGGACCAAACCGCTTCCTACTCTGTTCTCCCAAACCTGGGAGAGAGTGGGTGGCTTTCATTTGTGCGGTTTCTGTGTCAGGCTGTGACTGGGAACTGGCGCCCCAGGCTGCTTTGTTGTTGTGTGGTGGTGTCTGAACACTGGACAGCATATTGCTTGGCTATTATCACGTTATTTGTATAATCCCAGCAGCTGGCAATTGTGTAATAATTTTTAAAAGAAAAAGCTGGAGATATTTGCTTAGAAAGAATAAAAACAGGCAGAGAATGAGGTGTGCTGCGCAGTCCCGTGCACAACGTTGGAGGACTGCTCGTCACAAAGGCAGGATTGTTCCTTGGTTAGAATTCCCCGTGGGACTTCCCCTCCTCAAAGTTCAGGGAAGGGTCATGCATTCTGGAAGGGAAGCCTATCTCATTCTCTTCGCACGCATTGGCAGAGCTAGAAAAATTGCCTCAGCCCTTGGGATCTGGTCAGGTTCGTGCTGATAGGGAGCTTGTAAGCAGCTGCTGTGGCTTTGAGCCTAAGGACAGCACCAGGGTACAGACTCAGAAGAGCACAGAGCCATGCCGCTCTCTGTCTGTTTCATGTTCCAAGGTGGGTAGAGTGTAGGCTCTGGAGTCCGATTACTGGGTTTCAAACTTATCTCCCTTACTTACTAATTATGCTTAATAGCTCTGTGCCTCAGTTTCTTTATCTGTAAAACAAGGATAATATATATTTTTAAAATTATTTTATTGAGGTCATATTGGCTTACAACATTGTGTAAATTTCGGGTGTATATTATTGTATTTCAGTTTCTGTATAGACTTCATTGTGTTTACCACCAACAGTCCAGTTTTTATCGGTCACCATACATATGTGCCCCTTTACCCCTTTCGCCCTTTCCCCACCCCCTTGCCCTCTGGTAACCACTAATTTGTTCTCTTTATCCATCTGTTTGTTTATCTTCCAGATATGGGTGAAATCATATGGTGTTTGTCTTTCTCTGTCTGGCTTATTTTGCTTAGCATAATACCCTCAAGGTCCAAGGGATAATATTAATAGTGCTCTAGCTCATACAGTTGTTAACAGAAATAAATTAGGGGCCGGCCTGGTGGTGTAGCGGTTAAGTGCGCATGCTCCACTTCTGCAGCCCGAGGATTCACAGGTTCGGATCCCAGGCGCACACCGACGCACCGCTTGTCAGGCCATGCTGTGGTGCTGTCCCATATAAAGTAGAGGAAGATGGGCATGGATGTTAGCCCAGGGCCAATCTTCCTCAGCAAAAAGAGGAGGATTGGCATCGGTTGTTAGCTCAGGGCTGATCTTCCTCACAAAAAAAAAAAAAGAAAAGAGAAATAAGATAAATGAGATAATACTGTGCTCAGCATAATGCTGGGCATATAGCAAGTGTATTAGTCAGCTATTACTGCATAATAATAATGCTGCGTAACCAACAGCCCCAAATATCTCAATGGCTCACACAACAAACATTATTTATCTCACTCGTGAGTTTGCCAGTCAGCTGGAGTGGCTCTCCTTCACGCTGCAGGTCAGGTGCAGGTCTGCACCATGTGTCTCTCATCCAGCTCCCAGGATGCTACTAGCAGCTACTAGGGACATATTCTTCTTGTGGCAAATAGGAGGACATGAAGGATGCCAAACTGTAGGAGCACATTCAAAGCCTCTGTGCTTATCTTGCTTACTAACATTTCATTGGCCAAAGCAAATCACACAGCCAAACCCAACATCAGTGAGGTGGGAAAGCATACTTTACACAGTGGAAAACACTGCAGCATTACATGGCTAAGAATGTGAATTATAATCATTTTACGTGGGGCAGAAGAATTGGGAATAGTAATTTGATCTACTCAAGCAAGTTAACTGTGTAACAGGATGTTGAGGGGGACTTTTCTATTGTCTCAGAATGGGCATTCAGAGTGCAAATCTGAAAATAAGAAGTCTTAGGCACTCTGCTTTTTAAAGTGAGCCACAAGTAACTAGAGTCCCTCAAGACTTTCCAAGAGGTATCAAAACTGGCCGTGGAGCTCTCAACTCTAAGCCTCCAGGTCTATAGATGTATGGAGATGGAAAGAGAGGGTAGAATCTTTGGAATCTTGGCCTATGGGAAGTACTTGCTTGAGGTGAAAGACTTTTCACTCTCCACAAAGTCAAGTGAGGGGACTTTGACTTGTGAAGATGAAGGATGCTTGCAAGGAGGAGAGATGGGGCATCTGGTACCCTGGCTGAGTGTTTGCTGACCTGCAAGTCAGCAGATACTCCGCTCCTCTGTGGTACTAGTGAGGTGGGGTGGGCTATGCAAGAGAGCTCCTTGGAGGGCTTGGTGTGGCCCCTGGAGTTTGGGGCAATGAAGACATAGAACCTGGTGCCTCCTTCTAGTCTGGAAATTTTGGCAGGCACGAGGTTTAATGGAGTAGCCCATACTAGCAAGGAAAGATGGATGGTAGTACAGTGCCAAAAGAAGAAAAGAACATTTTTCTATTCCATTCATTGAGGGCTTCAGAAGGTGTGGAAGGCTCCACAGGAGGAAGCATGAAGCTTAGGGGAGGGGCAGGAGCCCCGGGGCTGCCCAGGTAGCAGCTGAATCATGATGGCGGGAAATATACCTGAAGAAGTGGCTGGATGCATGGACAGCTGGTGGATCTGAAGCGGGACCCAGCTGCTCCTTTCTGAGAGGCTCCTCAGTGCCAAAGGAGATCAAGGGGAGGCTGAACACTGCCCCAAGAAAACTGCATACACAGGAGCTAATGGCATCAGAGAGGCCAATACAAACCAGAGCGATGCTGGACCGGGACATCTCTCTATCGTAACTATTATTGGTGTTGTCATGCTTCACTCACATTCCAGTTTGAATGAACAAAATCAGTCTACTTCCTTCCTCCACTTCTGGCTCCTCTTCGTCGCTCCTTCACGCCTCCCTTCAGCTCTGTTTGGCGCCTCACAAATTTTGTGCACTGGCTAATGAGCTCTCTCTGCACAGAGGCAGGGCCTGGGGGTGTGGGCACGCTGGCTGATCTGCTTGGGGCTCCCAGCTTTTACTCCTAATCCCAGCTTCTGCCTGACTGGCAGCAGATGGAATCCTCTGCAAGATGCTCAGCCAAGTTGCTCCACTTTTTAGAATTAGGTGGGGTCCAAAATATGTAAATAAAATGCTGGTAGGGAGCATATCTTTGCAAGGAACAAAGAGTTGGCATTTCTGGGGGAACTAGCTTTTCCCAATTGTAAGAGCTATCTTTTAAAGATAAATCTTTTCCTAATTTGACAATCTCTTAGATTTCAGGGAAAGAGTAAATGGCTAAAGTGGATGAGGAAAGAGGGTAAGTTATGCCTAAGGTACTCTGTCATTTGAGATGTGAGTACAAAGCTATGGTGAGCAATTAATTTGTTCTCATGCTTGGGTCTGGGCCGCTTGGTGACCTGCCTGAATTTAGCAAGTGACAAATCCCACTCCTGGCTCTGGTTGTTGTAAACTAATATAATACACATGATGCGACTTATTCCAAGCCTTGTGTTTGCAAGGGAATTTGAAATTACCCAAATCTATTGGTGAAACTAGTGAGTATCCAGATTTGCTCTCCAGGTAGTTGGTTTCGTTATGCTTATCAATTTTTCATCTGAGTAGAAAAGTAGTACTTGCTATTGAATGAGATTTGGAAAATAGCAAAACTTATAAAGCTCTTTATTTGTGCCACCAAGTTGCTTGCCAGAAAGTTTGTTCTAATTTACCCTACAACCTGCAATGTATGAGTCCCCCTCAATTCATCCTTGCTTTAGTGTCATCATTAAAAGAAAAATCAAATATTGTCAATTTGTTAGTTGAGAAAATATCTTATTTTACCTTTCATTTATTTGATTGCTAATGCGATTGAGCACTTTTATTGACTAATTGTATTTCCTCTTCTAAGCATTGTCTTTCCATGCTCTATGTCCATTTTAAACTGTGTTAGTGTTTTCCATATTTGCTAGTAAGAACTCTGTGTATATTGAGGATATTAAATCAGTGACTCTCATAATTACTGTAAATATTTCCCCAATTTATTTGCCTTTACTTTTGTACATATATGGACTTCTTGCCATGTAGAAATCTAGCATTTATATACACATCTTACCAGACTTTTCAGTTAAAATGTTTTTTCTTTTAATGCTTAGGTAGTCCTTCCTTATCCTCAAATCAGATAAGTATTCACCTGTAAATTTTGACTGTTTTTATTATTTTAATTTTGTAGGTGATCTATCAATCATTTGCACTTTATTATGACTTATGGTGTGAGGTAGGGATCTATCTCTATTTAGTCCATTTTCACTGTTGTTAATCAGTTCCCTCAGTACCACTTAATGACCACTCCTCCTTTCCCCAAGGAAAGCCACCTGTATATTTTGTTTCATTTGATCTCTCTGTCTCTTCTACTCAAACTAATGGAATTATTACAGCTTTGTATTATGTCTTAATATCTAGCAATACAAGTCCCTCTTTGTTTTTACTTTTAAAATGTTCCTTGGCTATTTTCACCCATTTATTCCTCCAGATGAATTATTGAATCGTGTTGCCAAGTGTGTTGAGAAGCTGCAGCTGGTGTATTGAATTAAGAATATGCATATTATGACCTGTTGAATGAGGGGGCACAAGCCATCCACATGGGGGTGGCAGGTAGCTCCCTTAGCATCTAAGCTCCCAGTTTGGGGAAGTGAAACCTAGGGGGTCATTTTGGTTCGAGATGCAATTTCAATACACCCACACAAAGGAAGTAGAGTCGCAAGATTTATTACAGATATCAGAAGTGAGGGGGCACAATGAGCTGGGAGAAGGGCAGTTCTCCATCCCAGGTCATGAGTGGGCAGGAGATAGAGAGCGGGGTAGCAAGCACCTGTTAGTGGTAAGGTGATTGGGGGAGAGGTCATTAACATTTTGTGGGCTTAACTTTAAGTGGTTATTTTAAAAGGTCCTCCTGGAAAAGCAAAGTGGTAATTTATGGCGAGAATCCTAAGCTTGGGTCCTTATCTAAATGTCCAGACTCTGGGTGTGAGCAGGGTTGAAATACTGTAAAATACCTAGGCAGCAACTCAGAAAAACAAAAGCTGTTTTTCTCATCACATCAAGTTTTTAAAAAATCCTGTTGGAATTTGGATAGGAATTACGGTTTAAATTCCATTACAATTTACATTTATATTTATGTAGTTACATTACAAATTAATTTGGTGAGACTTGGCGTTATAGAACATGGTGTATTTCTTTATTTATGCAATGATTATTTTCAGTCTCTCTATAAAGCTTTGTATTTTAAAACAATAATAATAAAATAATAGAAATTAATCCTTATTAAGAACTTACTATGTGCTAGGCTTTAAATTCAGTGTCTCATTTAATCCTCCCAGCTTACCCCAGATGATTCAGATGGTAAATGGCAGAGCTGGGGCACCTGCCCAAGGTTTTCTGATTCTGAAGCTGAGCTGTTAACCTCTGCAATATATCCCCATCCTTAAGATTCCTGCAAATTATCTCCTATAGTTTAAAGTGGCAGGGAACTAGTTATGAACATATGAATCTTTGTTCTTATTTTTAAATTTTCTCTTTGAAATAAAAAGACTGTCAGAGTAGGGCTAACTTTGCTTGGAATTTAGTGAGCACTATTGATTTGAAGAGTCAAGGTTTTCTTCATGTTAGGCAAGTTTTTATCTAGTGCTATGGTTCTCAATCCTGGCTGTACATCAGAACCAGCTGAGGAGTTTATTTAAAAAAAAAAAATCAGTTCCTAACTCTCCTGAGGACACTTAAACTAGGGATGGAGCTGGGAAATTGAATTTTTTTAAACAAACTGCCCAGTGATCCTAGTGTGCAGCCAATGGTTGAGACCCAGTGACAGAGTAAACCTTCGATTATTATTTCTGTCTCGATTGTTTTTATTTTCCTTCTAGAGTCACCCATAATTCTTGGGTAGAATCTTCTTTCTTTGTCTTTCATATCTATGATATTCTCTCATAATTTTTACCTTTTCATAAAATTTTTTCTTTTCTTTCTGAAGGTGGACTCAACAGCTGGGCAATCCACACAGGGCACCCACTAACTGGAAGGGATGAGAGAGGAGTTGGCTTAAAAATGGAAGCAAATGTGATCAGAACATCAGCTCTCATGAACCGTGTGGGGTCTCATCCCAATTAGGGAGTTAGTTCCTCTCTGCCACTCCCTTCCCTCCTGTACCCACCTCAAAAAAGCATCTATTTTATTAATAATATTTTTTAAAGTCATGCTTGTCCGTTGACTCCAGACTACAAAGACTGTATTCCCAATATGTGCTGAACAGTCCCCGTTTTGATAAACTCCCGCTATGTCAGGCACTGTAAACCTATTTCACTGATAGGAGTTGCATTAGGCCAGAGGTGGTGTGGATGTGGGTAAGATGAGCATAGAGCCTGATTCAGAGTAGGTGGTTATCAAAGATGCCCACCCTCCCTCTGTCAAAACTTAAGTCATGATCTCACAATTGGGGTCCCAGACATCCTCCCTGGGGACTCAATTGGGAAAGCAGGGGTGCCTGGGGTTGATTTCCCTGTCTGAATCATCTTTAATCACTCAGCTTTCTCCTGCTGGGTTGATTCTGCTCCATCCTTATGCCTTGTGAGCCATTTGGACACCAGTCCCCTGCCTGTTCTGTGCCAGCACACTTTCTGCAGAGCTGGCACCCCTAATTCTGGCTCCCTCTCCATCCTTTCTGCTGCTTCTAGTTGTTGTTTTTGTCTCTGAGTGATATAACAAAACTGGACGTCCCAGTTACGATACTTTGCATCTGGGGCTCATCTTCCCCAACCTTTCGTCTGTTCTTAGTCCTGCATGTTCCAAGACATCTATTTGAATAAGATCTTGAGGAAGAGACAGTGTGGGTGGGCCATAAAACCATAGAGCCTGCATTTGTTTATCCAGGAATAACCTAGAAAGTCAAGATCCATGCAGTAAACACTCATGGGCCCCTGTGCACACCATGCTATTTGTGGGAACAAATGGGGGGGATTTGCATTTGGTGAATGCCCGCTATTTTCATACAATTTTATAAAGAGTAGACCTTGTTTGCTCTTTACAACAAATTCATGCAAGGTAGGAAGCATTATTCTCACTTTACAGAGAAGCTAAGTCTCTCATCCAGTCTCATAGTTGGTGCATGGTAGAGTTATGTTCCAGGCCTTGGGACTCCTCATCCAGTGCTCTTTTCTCTATACTGGGCATGTCTTCACTGAAGGTCTCCAGAGATGAGCAAGGAGAGACTACCTGGGAACAGGCTGGGTTTGCTAGATAACCATCTCCAAGGGAGACAATCCTGAGCTCTGAGCACACTTTCTCTGTGTCCCCTGTATGTCTTGAAGTTACTCCTTTACCTGGAAGTCACCTGGGACTGTGTAGAGGACTGTAGCCCAGAGAGGTGCCCTAAAGAGGTGTGTAGGGGAAATGGGGTGCATGGGGTTGCTCTGGATGTCCCTTCATCGCAAGGTGTTTAGCTTTGCCAGTTCAGAGAGAATGCTTTCAATCCCTTGGGAAATAATTTGTCTGTGGAACCTTGTTGTGCCTCTCCTTATGAGAAAATCATCCCGGGTTAACACTAGGGTGGGCAACTGTGTTTTGGCTTGCTGGTACTGGTTTGCATTCTTTTCTCACCACGTTCATTAAATTATCAAAACGTTGTTAAGATTTACATGAAATCTCCCAGCCTCAGGGCCCATCTGTTCTCGCTATTTATTCCCTCAGGGAAGTCACGAATCTGTCATTTGTGATTTTACGGTTTTTCATATCCGCGGTGCCTCCTCTGAGAGGCTATGAAGCACAGCTCTCCATGCAGGACTCTTGGGGGGACTGTGAAGCTAATGGCACATCCTTCCTCAGGAAGTGAGAAACCCTCTCCTGATTGCCAGGCACAGCAGCCAAGTCCTTCTGGGAAAACACGTGTCCTTCCCTCACAAAACAGACTTCCAGTCCACAGAAGGATCGGGACTTCTTTTAAGTCATGCTACAGATTTCTGCTGTCCAGAGGTGCAAAAAATATTTGTTCTCAAAAGGGAACGGTATTAGTTTGCTAGGGCTGCCATGACAAAATACCGTAGACTGAGCAGCTGCGACAGCAGAAATGTGTTTTCTCACAGTTCTGGAGGCTGCAAGTCCAAAATCAAGGTGCAGCAGCTTGGTTTCCTCTGAGGCCTCTCTCCTTGGCTTGCGACGGCCGCCCTGTTGACACCTCTTTACTTGGTCATCCCTGTGTGCCTACATCCCTGGTGTCTCTTTGTATGTCCTGATTTCCTCTTCTTATAAGGACAGCAGTCAGATTGGGCCAGGGTTTTTAATTTTTTAACTTAGTCATTTTAACTTAGTCACCTCTTTAAAGGCCCTGTCTCCATATAGAGTCACCTTCTGAGGCCATGAGTGTTAGGACTTTAACATATGAATTCTGAGGGGACACAATTCAGCCCATAACAGAGAGGGAATGAGTGAGGATATAAGCACTTGTTGAGTTTCTGTTCTATGCTGGGCACTGTATTCACAGCTTCACATATATTTTCTCACTTACTGAAAAGGATCTTACAGATCATCCAACAGTGATCACAGCTGACCTTCGTATAATCACCATGGTACTGTCAGTACGAGGGGTGAGGCTTCCTTTCAGAACTTGAATTTAACCCCAGGGCGTAAAGAGCAGAGTGGGAAAATGAAGTCACCTTGAAGAGAGAAAAGTGCCCCTGGCCCCACTGTACTTGAACATAACTGGATTGAATAGATTAATAATCATGATAATAATAATAATAATAATAATGCTAATAACTGATGTTTGTTGAGAGCTTCCTGTGTTCCAAGTGCTTTGAATGTATTACTTATTTACAATTCTAAGGAAGTAGTCACAATTCTAAGGAAAAAATACATCTAACGCTCTTAAGAGGTGTTGGTCAGCCAAGTCAGCATAGAGAAAGGAGCTTCTCAGAAGGCGATGTTGGCAGTGCCTTCCAAATACTGCCCAAGAAAGAGGACATTCTAGCCAAAAGACTCAGGTATGAGGGTTCCCTTGGCAAGGCTGTGCCTACTGTGGGCACGAGTGCAGCGGGCTCTCAGCTGGAGCCCAGCAGCGCGGCTCGTCTGCCTCTGCTTGCTCCACTGCCGTGCTCCTCAACATCCTTCCAAATATGGATGGGCTTCCTGTGCTGCTGTGCCTAATGCGGGAGGGGGTGCTGGTCATGCCAAGATGAGGATTCTGTCTTACAGGTAGATCTCTCCTTGCAAAGAAGTAAAGTGGCATTCTGGTTGATATCTCAGTGTGGAATGCTTGGGTATGGAGAGAGACTTGTGTCGTAAGGCTGATGAAGCCTCATTTGGGGTGGGAGCCAGACCTTGGGCTGGGATATTGTGTTTGTTTCCTGTGGCTGCTGTAACGAATTACCACAAACTTAGTGGCTTAAAACACCACACATATGCTGTCTCACAGTTCTGGAGACCAGAGGTTAAAATGGGTCTCACTGGGCTAAAATCAAGGTGTTGGCAGGGTTGCTTTCCTTCTGGAGGATCTAGAGAAGAATCTGTTCCCTTGTCTTTTCCAGTTTCTCGAGGCCAACTGCCTTCCTAGGCTTGTGGCCCCTTTCTCCATCTTCAAAACCAGCAGCTTACCATTTTCAAATTTCTCTCTGACTCTGACCCCACTGCCTTCCTCTTTTAGTTATGAGGATCCTTGTGATTACAATGGGTCCACTCAGACAACCCAGGACAGTCTCCCTATCTCAAGATCCTTAACTTAATCCCATCTGCAAGTCCCTTTTGCCACGTGAAATGACATATTGACAGGATCCAGGGATTAGGACTTGGACATCTTTGGGAGCCATTATTCTGCTCATCACAGTTATCCTTACCCTTGGATGATGGTCAGCTGCCTGCTTTAGCTACACCCAAGCTTAATGTTGGCTGTACATTCTGTTTTATTCTATTTTATTTTTTTGGTGAGAGAGATAGGCCCTGAGCTAACATCTGTGCCAATCTTCCTCTATTTTGGGTGTGGGACACCGCCACAGCATGGCTTGATGAGTGGTGTAGGTCCATGCCCGTGATCTGAACCTGCGAACCTGGGCGCTGAAGTGGAGCACACAAACTTAACCACTATGCCACCGGGCTGGCCCCCGTACGCTCTAAAATTTGAAGTTGATCCTCCCTACCTGGTGAGACAAGGAGGAGAGTATTACCACCCCACATGAAAGTCAAGGTAATGGAGGTTCACAGAGGCTGAGTAGTTTTCTGGGATTGGAACCTGTTCTGGCTAGCAGCCTGGTCATTTCCATTGCACCATTCTTCCTTTCCAATCCATTTAGCAGATAGGGACACTGAGACTTATTTCCATTAAGATGAGTAAGTGGAGAACTACAGGAAGGAATATAGTTTCCCAACCAGGTGGTGGAAAGGTAGAAACAAAGCATCTAGGTGTGGATGTTCATGTGGTGCGCCAGGGATTTCTCCGTCTGCTTCGAAAGCTAACGTTCCTTAGTTGCTGGTGTTGCTCTGCATTTGGCTTTATTGTAAAACTTAATCAGCAAGTCAGGCTACAAACTACCTCAAGAAGGAAGCAGGAAAATCTCTTATTTCATTAAATTGTTCCTTCATGCATGCATTCTTTCATTCTTTTATCACCCACGGAGGGTCTTTTCTTTGGTGAGTGCTGTGGGGAATATAGAGATGTGTAAGATATGGCTCTTGTTCTCAAGGAGTTTACAATTGAGCGGTTCAGTCTGGTCCTTTGTCCTGTAGGCCACATAGCATGGGCTTTGGAATCGAAAGATTTGGGCTCAAATGCCAGCTCCGTCAATCACTAGCTGTGTGATGTTGGGCAAGTTGCTTAACCTCTCCGAGCTTGCCTCAGTTCCTCCTTCTATACAATGGGGTAATAACCATCCCTGCCTTGGAGGATTCTTAGGAGGACTGAATGAATGTCAAGCTTCCAGCTCTGAGCTGGGCACATGGCAGGTGCTTGTCAGCTGTTCTCTACCTTCCTTCCTCTGGGTGCTTAGGTTTCTCTTTAGAGAAAAGAGAAAAATGTGGATGAGATGGGGTGAGGAGCATGGGAGGTGAATTTAAGCATTTCTGGGATGTTCTAATCAATGGGCAGAGACCAGGATGGACACAGATCGACGGCACCCTTTGTGTGGCCGTTCCAGAGCAGGCTCATTATGCCGGCCAGGCCCTCTGTTTGAGGGCGCCCACACACTGACAGTGCTGTGCAGTAGCTCTTCTTGTATCTTCTGGCAGAAAGGCTCAGTCGGTGTTTAGAAAGCAGATTGTCCACCCTGTCCTGGTTTTGGAAAAGAAAATCTCTTTCCATGGAAAGAATAGCTTCTAGGATGAGAAAGAAAAGAAATGATCCAGAGGCATAACAGACACAGAATGGGTCCAGGCACAGCCAGAAGGGTATGGATGTGTCAGGAGTGTGATGCCAGTGGGGACGAGGTGGGGTGGAGGGGAGGGAGCGACACTTGTGCTGTAAGTGTTCTGCTGGGCTCTGGCATGACGCCTTCATTGGTGGAGTTCAGGTTTTAACCCCTAATTACTGGGGTGCAGAAATAGTCCCAGGAGTTCACCAGGATTTCTGTGTTAACTCTGTCAAGCTGAGCAGATTCAGTAGTTCTTTGAGCTTTTCTTTTTGTCATTATACGCATTAAAGTGGCATGCATTTTGTGGACTGTAAGGAGACTTGGGAGGAGGTAGTGAATAATGACATTTGGTGCTCTGCAGAGAAAAACATCCCCCAGCTGTCTGAGCACATTCCGTGGAGAAAAGGAGGTGAATACACTCGTGAACGCTCTTATCTTTCTTAGGTTCCTCCCAAGGGCTCAAATCAAACCTGAGATTGTGCAGAAACTGCACTGCCACCCTCCGGGGACACATCGCATCACCAGCCCTTCTCTGTGTCTAGCGGAGATTGTTGGCCCCTCCCGAGAGCTGTTTCCACCCTCTCCCACCAGTGAGTCATCCTCAGAGGCCGTTCTCCGAGAAGGTGGGATGGGAGAGCAGGGGGAGGTGTCAGAACACGAAAGCTGTTCTGTTCTTCCCTTGAAGATTAACTTTGCAGCTTGTAAGTGATGATTTTTCTGCACAGTCAGAACAAGTGAGTGGACCAGGTAGTGACCCAGGGTCTGGATCCCCCCACCCGCCTACCTCCCACCTGATTGAATATGAGATCCTGTGTTGCCACATGCAAGTCTCTTGTCCCGCTGCTTCTCAAACAGGGGTAATCTAATCACAGTGACAGTGTGTATGTGAGATCTTTGGGGTCAAGTCATTTCACAAATATTTAATATGCTCTGGGTTAGATACAGGACATATACAGAAATGAGTATGTTGACAGTGTCTGCTCTCCAGACGCTTAGAGTGTAACTGGCAAAATAAACATGCAATTGACCATCACGTAAGGTAGATTGAAATGAAGGCTGTGGCAAAGATATAAGGAAAGTGCTGGGTGTGCTAGAAAGGAGAAATTGTTGTCCGGAGTTGGAATTAGGAGAAGAGGGAGCATCGTGGCTGAGCCGAGTGAGACGGCGAAGCCAGCAAAGGTGTAGTACGTTTGGGAAAACCCGGAAGTGGACCGTGGTCTGCGTGCACAGATGTGGCTGCAAAGGTGGACAGAACTCAAATGGAAGTAACATGTGGGGCATCTAGCATGATGAGCCTGGCACAGATGGTGGCTACCAGGGAGGGCCTTGGGGACTATGTGGGGGAAATGGGTAGGCAGTAGGGAGCCACCCAAGGCTTCCTTGGGGGGATTCTTTTGGTCTGATCTGGTCTGTGGTTGGAGGCACTATGACTGTGTGCTTTTAGACCTGTTCCCTGGTTAGAGTCTTAGCCCCGTCACTTACTAACTGTGTGCCCATGAGTATGAATTCCTCAGCCTCTGCTTCATCATCTGTAAAATGGGGGCAGCAATAGTAGGGATCTTGGGAGAGTTCAGTGGGATAACACGTGCAGAATGCTTAGCTCGGTGACTGGTACTTGGCAAGGCTCAGCAAAGGGAACGCGTGTTAACAGCCATTCCAAGGAGCTGGCTCCTCACAGCGGGGAGTGGGTGGGTTGGGAAGATGAGGGACTGCAGGCCTGAGGCCACGTGGGCAATTGTTGTGCATGTAGGTCACTGCCTGAACCTGGACAGTGAGGGGGAGGGGAGGGGGAGGACTGAGGATGACTCATAATGTTGAGACCGAATGGCTGGGACTGGGCAAGTATGGGAAGCGGGGCTGAGGAAAGAGGGAGCAGTCAGACCTCGGAGGTTCCTAGATTAGGGCCAGTCGGGGGAGGATGAGAGCAGTGTTGGAGGAATAGGAATCCCATGTTGGGCATTTCAGGGTCTGGTGGATGTCTGACTGGGCAAGTTCATGAGCTTATTGCAAATTCAGGAGCAAGGTCGGGGTCCAGTTATGTGGGGATGTGGTAGAAGCGGCTGCAGTCTTCCAGGGAAACAGAGCAGAGGCAGAAGAGGGAAGTGCTGTGCATAGAACCCTCGGGAACATTTCCATTTAAAATGGAGGTGGAGGGTAAGGAATAGGGAAGGAGAGAGAGAAGAAGCATGCAGGGAGAGAGCAGGTGTCATGGACCCCAAAGCAGGAGAGTTCTGACCAGGAAGGGGGCCAGGAGGGTGGGGACCCAGAGGAGGCGCCTGAATGGGAAGGAGGACCTAAGGAGTGAGTGAGTGAGTCTCGTGGACTCGCTGCCAGCACAGCGGTGGGAACAAGAGCCGCAGAGCCAGGAGCGAGGAAACGAGTATGTGAGGGACACAGGCCAGTGAATGCAGACATTCCTTAAGATGTTTGGTGGTGAAAGGAAGGAGAGAATGTAGATTGAGGTAGCAGGAAAGAGAGTTGAGAGAAATGTTTTCAAATTGTGAGATATCTGAGCATTTTTACAGAGTAAAAAGGAAGAATGTGAAGAAAAAGAGCTTGAAGATGCACAAGGAGGAGGTGGTGGATGGAGCGAAGTTCAGGAACAAATGGCAGGGGGTGGGGCTGGGCACAGGGGGAGGTTAGCCTTAGACATGGGTAGTGATGCTGTGGAGGCAGAGAGAGGCGCGGGGGGGGGGGGGCGGGGACTGGAGACCTGAGAGAAGGCTACAGTATTCAGTGACCTAGGATGCGAGGCCAGGAAGTAAGAGGGAAGGGAAGTGGGGTGGGATTTATGGAAAAGGTTTGTAACAGCCCTCGTGGGGAACAGAGCTAACTATTAACTCAAGGCTGTACAAACATTGACAAGCAAGACCGGGCTCTGGTGATTTGACATCTGTATTGGGAGTTGAGTTGATGAGCACATGAGTGTGTGTATCTACATATATGTGTATTACATGTGTATACACATATATGTATATATATATATATATATATACACATGTGTGTATATATCCCTATATATACACACATGTGTATATATGTATATGTTTTCTTTTTACCACGAGCCTTGGCAGTCTAAGCAATGGGAAAAAAGAAAGTGGGTCTATGCAGGGCTGGAAACTGCCTGTCTGTGGTGCCTCATGGGAACTAGCACCACTTCAGGTGAGGTCAGTGCATAATAAGGACTAGGAGACTAAAGAGTATGGGGCGTCTGTTGTGCGCCAGACCTTGAGAGAGGTGCATGACCCCCCTTAGCTCATCGAATACTCTACAAACCCCATGAGGGAGGCCATGTTACTATTCACATGCTGCAGATGGAGAGACTGAGGGTCATGAAAGTTAAGTGACTTGAATGCGGTCACACAGAGTAAGTGGTGAAGGTGGAAACGAACACCTGTGACTCTGTAAGAACCAGGCATTTTCTCCTGCATCCTGTGTGTGCAGTGCCAACTTGGTTTTAGGGCTGATGAGACACAAAAGGGCAGCATTTCCTGTTGGGTCAGATGCACCGATGAGCAGTGGCTTTGACTCTAGAAAAAGAACAGCATTGAACCACCACCCTCCTGTTCCACTAATCTGAGGCAATATGTGTGGGAACTTTTTCTTCCTGTCTGTCTCTTTGTTTTTCTTTTTGTTTTTCTTTTTGAGGCTGTCTGCTCTAATACACAGGAATCGACAAATTCTAATGATAGTCTATTTTGGAGGGAGTGTTAAATTATTCAGATGCAAGCACAAATAGAATGTCTCCAGCAGCCTCGACTTCCTGTTTGAACCTGCGGATGTCAATTTGTCGAGTCTTGTGAGGGTCTGCAGTGATGTCGGGGCGGGGGGCAGGCGCCCAGGAAGCAAGGCTCGCTGGCTGCCGTCAGGAGCCTGCAACTCCAAACCCTCCCTGTTTCCAGTCCCAGGCTGCAGGGTCCCTGGGTAAGGTGTGCCGCCATGGCAACCAGGCCCTGGCTGAGGCCTCTTCAGGTTCCTCTCGTCCGCCTCCACGTGGGTGTCGGTGGACCTGCAGAGGATGCAATCCATCAGAAGCTGGACCTCCTGCGCACACTTATGTGATCACATGTGTGGTTTTGCCTCGCTCTGAGCTCCGAAAGGTCCCCATGTGCATCAAGGCTTCTTGCAGGATGGTTCCAAAAGTGAGGCATGTTGCGATTTCCCAACGTGGCAGTCCTCTCATGTCTGTCCCCCACTTTCTTTTCATTGGCCATCCTCCTCTGCCACAGGAACTTCTTTGCCTTCTCTGCTGAGGATGTTGCTGCAAGAGGCCGTTCGGGGTTGCTCTGATTCTAGACCCTCCCTGTGGACACACCTGGAGGGACGGACAGAGCAACAATGTAGCTGCAACGTAGCATGGTTGTTTAATTGATTATCCAAACCTGGACACTTATGAGAGTGAAAAGGAATGCTCTTTAATAATGACTCCAGGACATCAGGCATAATCAGGCACCGTCCAGAGCAATTTAGGAAGATGGCCACTCTAGAAAAAACAGGCGCTTTGCAATTAAGTGTTTTGTTTAACTTCAAAGGACCTCAGTTTTCTCATCTGTTCAGCTGAAACCTATTTCATGATCATGTTGGCGTAATATATATAAGATGCCAGGCACACTTCCTATCACATGCATTTAATATATATTAGCTCTTTTTCTTTATAAAAGAAACAAACCCAATAAAAACAACAGCAACAACAAAAACCGCTGTGCACCAAAAAACAGTGGTACGTTTCCAGCGGATGGGATTGAATTCCACCCATTGTCACCACCTCCCCACACCCGGCATTCCTGCTGATCCAGACGTGGAGTGTTGCTTTCCCCATCAACTGTTTCCTTTTCTTCTCAGACGTTTCTGGTCTGTATATAATGTGTATATAATGGTGTTTCTCAACCTTTTTTTTTTTTTATTACCTTCTAAAGAGCCTTTTAGACATTTTCCCTCTAATTGCCAACCCCTCCCTCCCCACCATGAAATTTTACTACCACAGATGCACTGTATGTCTGTTTATGTACATGGCCCTTTGAGGAGCCACAAACCATTGTGATATCTTAGAGCCCCCCACCCTTGCAGAACCAATTTCACCCCCTCCAAGAAGTGCTTTTCACCGGCTTTGAGAATGGGTAGCATATAGCACGGTCATTTTTGACTCTTCCCACCCTCCGTCTCAGATTCTCCCACGCTGGGCTGTGGTGCCTCTCACATGGTGGGAGGGGAAGAGCCGTGAAAATCAGTAAGAGCCACCTTCTGTTGAGCAAATGCTTCCAACTATGTTATCTCTAATCTTCACAGCAACCCTGCAAGAAAATTTTTCTTTCGTAGATGACAAAACTCAGGCTCAGAGAGGTTAAGTCACCCACGGCCATACGGCTGTTGAGTGACAGAATTTAAGACTACGTTTGTCAGATATGAAAATTGAAGCCTCTGTGCCACACCACCTCTTTGTTCGTGAAGGTCAGGGAGAAGGCAATGGTAGAAGGAAAGCAGCATTAACCGAGCTCCCACTGTGTGCCTGGGGCTCCCTTAGGTGTTTCATCTACTTTATCTCATTTAATTCTCACCTCCGCTCTTGAAGTGGGTGGGATGGCTCTAGTTTTAGAGACAAAAAGGGGTTTGTCAAAGTTCACACGGCAAGTGTTCGTGAAGGCTGGATTATAACCCAGCCTGTTTGCTCCTCAACCTCCTCTGTCTGGTCATTACGTGACTCCCAGGAGGAGGTGCTCTGAGCCTCTGCCTTGTGGGAGCGTGAGAGAACCCCCACAGTTGTAGCTTTCTCCCTTGGCCAGTTTTTTATGTGCTCAACCCTCCTTCCCCAACACACACACGCAATTTTTTTTGGGTGGGGGCACAGTTAGATATGAGGAGAAATATAAACTGTAATGTTTTGAAAACTGTAAATATCACTACCTTCACAAACTCCTGGGGATCTGGGAATCCCAGATTGAATCACTGGTCTCTGATGTACCAAAGAGAGACCGTGTTCTCTGGAGATAAAGTTCAGCAGGATGGCATTCAGGCAGTTATGGTGGAGGGTGTGGCTTAGGCGTGACCCTCAGGAAGCAGGAAGACAGGGGCCCTACTTCAGCGTATTGTGGGGAGGTTTGAATCAGGGTTAATGCACCTGATAAGTCCAGAACATAAGGAGTCAGTCTGTGGGGTTTATTCTCTAGGGGTCTCTGGTATATTTTTGGGGAGAGAAACTTAATCTACGTGTACTGATCCCAGCCAATGGAGCACCAGTGGGAGGACCCAGCCCCCTGGGGTGCTTTGTCCCAGCAGAGAACTGTGCAGTGGAATAAGGGATCTTGGGGCAGCTGTCAGCAAGCCCCTTACATCTTTCGTTTCATCATTGGCCTGATTCTCTGATTCCTGACCTGACGGCCAAGTAGGACCAACCATTCCTTCTATCCTCTGGAGGAAGGAAGCTTTAAGCTCTGGTAGGTAAACTGCCTTTTTAATTGTCATCGTGTCTATGTCTCCAGGAGCAGGCTGCTTCCTTCCCTGGGGGAGGCGGGGGCGGTGACAGCCAGGGTTGGCTGGCTCTCCTGTCGTGCTGAGAGGCATCTGGAGGCTGGCTCATGGGGATCCAGAGCTGGCGGTGATGAAACAGAGAGTGGCAGCTCTGGCCAGAGGAGCGAGATGGCTCTGAGGATGCTGCTCATTCCTGCTCTCCTGGTGACGGGCTACTTAACCTGACTGGGGTTGTGGCAGATTAAGGAAGAAATATCTGCTTCTAAATGAAAAAATGAATCCTGTGCAGAAGACAATCTGTAGGCAAATCAGCAGTGTCTGTGCCTGATGTTCAGGGAATGGAAGTCCCAACTCATAAACCAGTTGTTGGGATGACTTGGGAAAATCAGGCCGTTGCTGAGCCTCGGTTTCCCCAGCTATAAGATGAGAGGGTTGGGTCAGATAACCTCCACATCCCATTTATCTTTTTTCTGGTTCTATAAATTTGTTAAATGGTTTTATTGAAAACTTGAGTATGCTGATGGGACACCCATCCAGACTCCAATTACTTATCACCCCAATTACTAATGAGTGTTTAAGCCACCCTCATATCAGAATCCAGCCAGCTCAATCGTTTTGAAAATTGTGTGATTCTGAACGTGAGATTGAAGATGAGAATGGCGTTAAAGCATTTACCACAAAACGATTACTTATTTTTGACTTATAATTAGATTTACTGTGGATAAAGAGTAAGCAAATAGCCAGCGAGGAGCCACATGCCAGGCGTGAGATGGTGGACAAATTGCAAATGCATTTACCTTTAGACTCAGAAATCTTGCTTCTAAGGTTTAATTCCAAAATTACAGAGACAAAAATATGAAAAATATAAAAAATATATACACATGGTTATTAATTGCAGCTAAGAACATCAGTTGATCTAAATGCATCAGATATACCAAAACCCATAGGTTCATAATGGTACTCAGGATGAAACACCTCCTTGGTCACTTTTGGAAGATGCTAGGGAACCAACTTATTATTTTGAAAATAAGGGTAAAGAAGGGAAAGGATCAGTTGTTTACCTTGTCTTTCCTATGTGGACTATCTCAGGACAACCCAATAGGAGATATGGGGAAGTTTCTCTTTATAGAAGTATTCCAGCTAATAACTGAAGACAGAATTTTATAATTAGATTTTTGTAATCCTGAATTGCAGGGTCCAGACAATAATCATCAATGGCTATACCATCATGAGAGGAAAGACAACAAGATTTTATGTGCCTCTTGATAGAAGTACCACAACACTGCCTGTGAAGTAGTCTTGAAAAAAAAAAAGCTAATGTGAATATGAGAAAGAGTAGCAGTGTCCAAAAGAACTTTCTGTGATGACAGAAATGCTCTGTATCTGTGCAGTCCAGCGTAGTCGTCACTAGCCACCTGTAGGTGTTGAGAACTTGAAATAAGACTAGCGTGACTGAGGAACTGAATTTTAAAACTTTATTGAATTTTAATCAATTTAAATATAAATAGCCACATGTGGCTGAGGGCTACTACATTGGACAACACAGCTCTACATTTACCTGTGAACTTATGGGAGACATGGGATAAAAGAACATGTTAAATAACACCACAGGAATGCAAACAGCAAAATACACTCTACAGGAAACTCAGTAGGACAAACTCTCTGGTTTCATCAACAAATAAGATACAACGAATAAAAAAGAGGTAGTCTGGGGAACATGTAAATTATTAAAGACAAGTGATATCAACCGATTTCAAGATATGGAGCTTATTTGAATCATGATTTGAACAAATAAATTTAAAAAATTATGAGGCAATGATATGACAAAATTATTGTTAATTTTTAAGGTATGATGATGGTTTACTGGTTATTTGAAAAAAGAGTCCTGGGGCCAGCCTGGTGGCGCAGCGGTTAAGTGGACGTGCTCCGCTTCGGCAGCCCAGGGTTCGCAGACTCAGGTCCTGGGTGTGCACTGAAGCACCACTTGCCGAGCCATGCTGTGGTGGCGTCCCATATAAAGTAGAGGAAGATGGGCACAGATGTTAGCCCAGGGCCAATCTTCCTCAGCAAAAAAGAGGAGGATTGGCATAGGATGTTAGCTCAGGGCTGATCTTCCTCACACACACAAAAAAAGTCCTGTTCTTTTAGAGACACTACTGATATATTTATGAATGAAATCATATTACGTCTGGGATTTAATTCAAAATAATTTGGTGTGTGTGTGAAGAGGGAAGTGGGGTGGAGAATTCGGTGCAGTACAGATGAAACAAGATTGGAATGAGTTGATAATTGTTGAAGCTGGCTAGTGGGTACATGGGTGTTCATTAGGTTATTCTCTCTGCTTTTGAATGTGTTGGAAAATTTTCACAATAAAATCTGAAAAACGAAAAGAAACAAGGAAAACTTCCAAGGAACCTCTCTCCAACCTCAAATAACAGCAGCAACCACAAAAACATCACCTTGAGCTAAAGTCAGAGCTGAGAACTGGGGGCCAGGAAGGATGTACAAATGGTACCCAGAAGGAAAAGCAGGGTCCCCTGAGGGCAAATAGCACTGTCAACCGTGCAATAAGGAGAGTAAGCCCTGGGCCCAGGGTGGCTTTGGGGAGCAGGACCTGGAACTAGGACGTCTCTGTTAAGCTGCAACCTCAGCTATAGTGATCCCAGGTCTGCGGCGTCCCTGGCTCTCAGGAAAAGCAAAAGCAAATTCCCTCTGGAGGACAGCATCCTCCATTTAGGTATGTGGGATTCTACAGATTAAGATCAAGCAAATATGAACAAATGTTCAAGGGTGAATATAAAAATTATCATCTAAACTGGGACACTTTGAGGATGAAAGGGGCTGCGAAAATAATTAACAGGTGTAAATTATTGCAAAAGAGATAAACCAGGATTGTCCTGGAGAAACCAAGTCGTATGGTCCCCCTGCAAATAGGGGAGGATGGAAGATCCAGCCTCTTCTGCTCCTGGAGTTTGATGGGAGTGAGAACCTGCATCTCACCCCAGATCATTTGGAAGTTGATCACATGCTTAGTTTCAGTGGTTCTCAAATTGTGGTCCTCAGACCAGTAGATTCAGCATCACCTGGGAACTTATTAGAAATACAAATTCTTGGGCACTATCCTAGACCTAATAAATCAGAAACTCAGGGGGTGGGGCCCAGCAAGCTATTTTGGAACAAGCCCTCCAGGTGATTCTCATGCACCAAGCCTGAGAACCACTGGTCCAGGTAAACGTTTTTTAATTGGTGTTCATCAGCTATTAGAAGCATTCTATGAGTATCACAATGCCAGTGATATTTTTCTTAAAAGTAATAGCAGACAGGAAAAAAGTTACATTTTCCAAATAATAAATATTTTAATGGTACCAGGTAATTCTATAAATAAAGTCTAATAAAAGTCATTCAGCAATTATCTGCTAAGAAGGATTTAAAAATAATAAAAATACCTTTTAGCACTTTATGTAAACATTTTCTATCCCAAAGGAATAGTGATTCTCCGAGAAATAGCACAAAAATATTACCTTCTCAAGAGAGGCTTTACCAAGACATGGAAGCCACCCAAGTGCCCATGAATGGATGAATGGATAAAGAAGATGTGGTGTATATATACAATGGAATACTACTCAGCCGTAAACAAAGAGAAACATCGTGCCATTTGAGACAGCATGGATGGACCTTGAAGGTATTGTGTTAAGTGAGATAAGTCAGACAGAGAAAGACAAATATCTCATGATTTTACTCATATGTGGAAGATAAACAAACATATAGATAAGGAGAACAGATTAGTGGTTACCAGAGGAATAGGGGGTAGGAGGGTGGGTGAAAGGGGTAAATGGACACATATGTATGGTGACAGATAAAAACTAGACTATTGGTGGTGAACATGATGCAATCTATACAGAAACTGAAATACAATAGTGTACACCTGAAATTTACACAATGTTAAAAGCCAGTATGACCTCAATTAAAAAAAAAAAAGAAGCTTTAATTAGGTATATGCCTCTCCTGTGCACCAATTTGTGGAATCTTCCTCTGAGTTAAGTTCTCAAACACACTGGCTGGAACTGGCCCTTAGTTAGCACTAGATCATTTAGGTCTGATCTCACTTCACCTGGGATCTGAGCAGGAGCTGTTCCTGTCCTCTTTGATCTCCTCGAACAAAGATTGGAGAACATGGCTGATGTTCACTGTTTCTTTCCCCGCTAGGCTTCCTCAACTACCCAGACTGGATTTGGGGCATGTACCAGGTATTTCTGTGGCTTAAAACATTGTCTTCTGCTACAGGCATGCTGGTGCCTGTCCTGAACAGGTTTCTGATATGCCTCAGTGGCTGTTTATCACCTTCGTATTAAGCATAATAGGATGGGCCCCTCATTAATTATAGCCTTGCTGGAAGTTGATAAACATATGGAGAGATAGAAGTCTCTCTGCTTTCTTATGGCCACAGGCACCAAACAGAAACCCATACAGCCTCAGATGAACATATGTTCACGCTAAGATTCCCCACACTTCCCCCAAGTTCTCTTAAAAATAGAGCTATTGTTGGGATGGAAGCTAGAAGTGCTGCAAGCACTAGAGTGGTAGGGATTGTACCTAAGAGTGGCATAGAATCACAATGTTTCTTAAACCCCATTTCTGGAACTGGCTTCATTATTGGGGGACCTTTAAAAAATAGTCTTCTTTGCACCCTATTCCCAAAAGAATTTTCTTTAGCAGATCTGCACTGAGACCTAAGAAACCCCAATTTTGGAAGGGTTCTCAGGGGATTCTGATGTGCAGCTTGAGTTTGGAACTGCTAATGTGGAGTTAGAGCTGTTCTAGTGAAGGCTTGAAGTTTTCCCACATCTTTTGCTGGTGTCCTCTGGGTCTTTTGCAGAGTAGGGGCATGGTCTTCTTCAGAAGACTTGAGGTTTTCAGGAGCATCTTTGCAGTTTGCTATTCCAACCTAGTCCCAATCCGGTGAGGGGTGAGCCCATCAAGGGGGCCTGGTCAGGAGCACAGACAGGTCCCAGCCCAGACAAGGTGAGGCTGGCTCTGCCACTCACCACCGGGGACTTTGGGCAGATTACCAAACCCCTGTGAGCCTCACTTTGCTTATCTGAACAATGGGAAGAATAATATCTACTCGAGAGGGCTCTTGTGAAGATCAAATGAGAGAATATAGGTAAAATACTTAGTCTATAGGTTGGCACATAGTAGATACTCAATAAATAGTTGATATTATTATTTTTTTCCTTAAAAGTTCAAGTCTATAGAGTTGCCAAATAGTTTTTTTCCTGGACAGAGGTCACATTTTGGCAACATTTTTCTGCTAAGGGAGGTTATAGAAACTTGATTCAGAGAAGTGAATGCTGTACCTGAAAGAGTATGTTTGAAAGACCGACATTTTATGATAGAAATTGGTAATAAAGAACACAGGGTCCCACCAATGTCGGTGCAAGGCTCCCTCAGAGCTTCTGAGCAGGAGAGTGGCATTAAGGGAGCAGAGATGTAAGAGATGTAGGCGGCTTCTGCAGGCATCTCACTGCAGCCTAGGTGTCAGCTGGAGGCGCTCTGACCATTCAGAGCTGGATGTGGTTGGCTTATGCTCCAATCAACGCTGTGGAAAAGTCCAAGCTTTCTTGCACTTTCTGGGGGCTTTCATGCCAAGGTCAACTTTGACTTCTTTCCTCTGCTGATTCTTCTCTATTACTCTGTCTTGTGCAGCTCCTTTCCTTGGTTGCCACAAAAATTCTGTATGTGTAAAGAATTTTACCTAAGTTTGGGGAAATGGACCTGAGTTCATATCGCAGCAGGGCAGCAACTTAAACTCAAATATTAAACATTCCTGTTGTAAGACCCCTCTTCCTTGTTGCTTACCCCTAATCTCACTGTTCTTTCTCTCCCCTGCCCTTTCTCCTCTCTTTTATGCTTAGCTCATCCCGTTCATTTCAAATGCGGAACACTATAGCTACCTCTTTTGCTACTTTTTCTCTTGCTAATCCGTGCTCTCAGGGTATCTGCTGCCCCAAGTGGCATTGCAAGATATTTTCCAGAACAAAGAGAATAACTCCCTGAAAGGAATTATGGGGCTTGCTCTTAAAACGGTGATTTATTTCTTATCCCCATCCAAGCCTAAATATTTAAGCAATGAGATGCTGAACAAATATAGGCACAATAATGTGGGTGGTGGTGGTGGTGTTAGTAATGGAGAGAGACTGGATCCAAGACATATTTAGAAATGATAAGATCTCATAACAAGTTAAGCATAGAAGAAAAACAAAAGGAAGGAGAAGGAAGAAACCAACATTTATTTGTATGCCAGTATCTTGTGTAATCCCAACAACCATCCTATTAGATTGATTTTATCGCAATTTTCCAGGAAACCGCAAAATTCAGAGCGATTGAATAATATGCCCAAGGCAACTCAAACACTAAATGGAAGATCCAGGATCCAACTGAGGTAGGATTTAAAGATCTGTGTTCTTTGCGTTGTGTTCTTAATCACTTATGCTTCTGCCATAGTGAGCGTAAGGTTCGTTCTAAAACTGAATTTAGTCCAGCTCTTATTCTAACCTAATTTAGTACAAAACCATTTTCGATAAAAATAAAGTTTAGGATATACCATTATTTTTTTATAACCTGCGATTGGAATCCTGGTGTAAATCTTTCTTTATCTGGTTTCTCAGATGAAAGTGTCAAGAGTCCACCACTTCATAAGTGCAACTTATGTGTACAACTTACGTGTCAGTGCAGGATGAGTGGTTGGGCATTCCAGGGAGGCTGATTTCCCAACAGTTAGTGCCATCTGGGGATAGACTGGGTTGGCTCGCTGTCATGAGAGGCATTTCAGCAGAGACTGTAGGGCCACTTGGTTGGGATGTTGTTGTGGGGGATACTGATTTGAAAGAGAGGTTCCCAAATAGAGCTGTCTGTCAGAATCACTGGGAGAAGACATGTTCAAAATCCAGATGCCTGTGTCTTGTTAGAGATGATTCAGTATGTCTGGGATGGCTCAGTGGCGTTTCAAATGTACTCTCCAGCTGATTCTAATGCATACACAGGTTTCGGGACTACTGGAACAGGTTGCCGTTAAAGTCTCCTCTATCGCAAGATTCTATAAATTCTGTTTTCTGTTAGAGCAGGGCGAATCATAGTCTTCTCTGTCTTATATTCTTTAAAGCACAATGTTCTACTCATGTGGGCAGTGATGACTGGTCAAGCACTATTTCTGTTTCATTCTTGGAGAAGATAGAATACTGAGCTGCCTTTAAAATATCTGGGTTGCACATTCTCTTGTAACGGAAAATATTACTTCCTCTAGTAGTACTTGTTGATGATGCCAGCAGACCACACACATTTTACTTTGAAGACGCTGGATAATGTTTATACATCTGCAGGAACTAGCTAGAGGGATCAAGATGAGATTCTTAGTTAATATCACATTTACTTTAAAACATGGAAGGATAAACACAGGACTGAGGTGGTTTGGGGAATATAGGATGCTTAAACACACTTTTCTTTGGCATGCTTGAAGCAGAAGAAGAAAACTTCTCAGGGGATTCAGTGGTAAACCTATATTTTCTGGGCCTTGGAGAATACACTGCCCTATATTTCTCCAATTCTTGTGTTGAAGCTTTCATGGATTTTTTTTTTTTTTTTTGAAGCTTTGGCTCATTCTTCTCCAAATAGATGGAGGCTGGTAATAAATAATGAAAAAAATATCGAATAGTAGGAAAATGACATGCAATTTTCCTCCCTCCTTGATATAAGTCCTTCTTAATAATTAATGCACACATCTTTTCTAGTGGCAAAAGGCCTCTCCTTAAAGGGAGATGTAACATGGACAAAGCTGAAAGACTTGCTGAGTCTGTGGCCAGCTCCGAGGCATCGACCGCTAAACCGTTTGCTTCTCAACGAATCTCTCAGGCAAAGAGAGAGTGTAGAGAGGTGGTGCCTTCCTCCACTTTTCTCACTTTATTCCGTGATGCTGAGCCTTCTTTGGCAGCTGGTCTGTTCTTTATTTTTTAACTAGGAAGGCTCTATAATTAACTCTAGCCTATTTCTGCTGTGTTAATTAATATTTGCATACAGGAGGTTGCTGTTTTCCCTTAAGGTGTGATGAATAGAACTAGTTTTCATGGAAGTCACCTAGAGCTTTAGCAGATGTAACAATTGGCTTTGGGAAACATTCACATTGAATAGCAGGGCACAACTAATTCTACTTGATGAAGTCCACCAGGGTCTAAGGTGTAAAGAGTGGTCCCCTGAGTCTTCTAGGCTCTCTGTGGGCATTTGAGGTTGATGAGCAAAGTGGAAGGGACCTGTCCGCTGAAATCAGTCAGATCTGGGTCTGAGTCTTAGCGCCACCCCATAGTGACTGTGTGATCTTTGGTAAGTCGCTTAACCAATCGGAGTCTTGTTTGCTCATTCAAAAATGGGGCACAGAACACCTCCTTGTGTCAGAATTAATTCAGGCAATATTTGGGTAACTTCTGAGACGTGTAACTAAATTCATGAGCCTACAAGTTGGGCCTGAGCGTTTATCCTACCAGACTGTAAGCTCCTGGGGAGCAGAGATTGTGTCCTATTTGACTTGTGTCTCCAATGCCTAGTAACAGTAGGAACTCATATTTTTTGAAAGAATGAAAGATGAATTGGTCTTATTTGATTAGTAACTTGCGCAATCGTGCAGTGGCTAGTGTTGGAGTGTGGACAAACTTTTCAGCCCTAAACTCTTAACGTGTCTCTGTCCCTAAAGGAGTTTGGACCCATCACTCAGACCTCCTTAGCCTGCTTGGCAGAGTATTGGGCTTGTCAGCCCACAAAGGCTGCACTGAGAAATACACCGTTCCTTCCTGCACCGTCCTTCTGGTCTGGGAGTCTTCTGAGTCTCCCTGAGATGTGAGGTGGATGCAAAACTTTGCAGAGATGCCAGTGGTCTGGCCTGCGCAGACGTGCCGTGCAGCCACTCCTCTCTTAGGGCTTGTCAGTGACAGTGCGGTCGGCAGGCAGCAGGGCGTAGGTCTCTGCTCACAGAGACCTCTCTCTAATATCTGCTTCTGTTCTTCTTCCCCGACCCCAGGAGAATCTCTTTTTAGCCTGTGTGAGAGCAACTCTCCCTGTCTGCTCTTTAAGAAACTTGGTCTCATACCCAGAATCCCTCTTTCTCAAAGGCCTTTGGTCTTTGGAACACATGAGCCAGAAACACTTTCAGGCGATTTATTTTCTGCTCTGCCATAAATCTCTCCTGGGTGTCAGCGTGCAAAACTCACGACTTGTTTGAATGGGGGAAGGGAGAGGTAATATCTTAAAATACTGTGTACGTAGTGCCCAGGAGGAAATAATTGGATTCTGGGGACTGGTCTTGTTAGAGATGGCAAATGTGACAGGACTGTAGAGGCTGTTGAGTCATTATGGTTGTCAGATGGTGAGGAAACTCCAGGCAGCATCTCAGCATTGAAGGCAGGAAGAAGAATAGAAGAGACGAGTTTTCTTTTCATGCTTTTCCTTTTAGCAAGAAGTAAAATAGCATTTTAGAGCCCCACCTCCTCCCAGCAGATTAACTTTTATATCTCACTGACTAGCATTGGGTCACACAGCCACCTCTGCCTGGACAGGAAGCTGGGAAAGCAAACGCTGGGTTTCCGGCCTCAGTGAGAGCACAGCAAGGGAGAAGGGGGCCAGGAGCGCCATTGGGTTAGCCCATCTTAGTCTCAGTTCCCTTATAAGCAGACCCTGACACAAAGATTTGAGTGATAGTAGTTTGTAAACCCTGGGAGAGAAGTGGGGAAGCGAGACAAAGAAGAAAAGAAGCCACAGGTATTAGTAAGGGTTCTCCAGAGAAACAGAACCAATAAACCAATAAGATACACACACACACACACACTTATTATAAGGCGTTGACTCACACAGACTCTGGAGGCTGAGAGGTCCAAGACTGGCAGAGAGCTAGCTAAAGAACCAGGAGAGCCAGTGGTGTAATTTCCGGTCTGAGTCTGAGTCTGAAGGCAGGAGAAGATCCACCTCCCAACTCAAAGATAGTCAGACAGAGAGAAAGAATTCTTTCTTACTCAGCCTTTTATTCTATTCAGGCCTTCAATGGATTGGATGGGGCCCACCCACATTTGGGAGGGCAATCTGCTTTACTCAGTCTACTGGTTCAGATGTTAATCTCATTCAGAAACACCCTCTCAGACACACCCATATGTTTAAGGAAATGTCTGGGCAACCTGTGGCCCCGTTGAGTTGACATATAAAGTTAACCATCACACCATGAAAGAGGGCTTTGTCAAGCTGGCTACCACTGCAGGTAGCTGGAGCCTAATGCTGTTGGAGCAACTCTGGGAGCCAGAGTAAAACATGCCCTTGGGAGTTTCATACTTCCACCAGTCATTGGTTGAGGGCTGCTGGGGGAGTTTAAGCTTTTGACACTTCTGTCCTGCCCATGAGCTGGCAAACAGGCTCTGGCCAGGGAATACCTTCAGGCAAAGCAGTGCAGGCCGTGGCCAGTGGAAGTCTGGTGGGTGCTCTGAAGTAGTAAGGTAAAGGGGTATTGGTGGGTGCTGACAGCATCAGCTACATCAACCAACACAGTCTGCCACATAGGTGTGGTAAAGTGAGTGAATGGTCAACAAATGCTTTTTTATCTTTAAAAAATTTTGAAGGGCTGGCCCTGTGGCATAGTGATTAAGTTCAGTGAGCTCCGCTTCAGTGGCCTGGGTCTGGTTCCCAGGTACAGACCTGCACCACTCGTCGGCGGCCATGCTGTGGCAGGTGACCCACATGCAAAGTAGAGGAAGATTGGCACAGATGTTAGCTCAGGGCTAATCTTCCTCAGAAAAAAAAAAATTTGTTTTTTTTAAAATTTCTTATTTCACTTAACAAAATATATGCATATATTTATAGGCCACATCTTCTTTATCCATTCATCCATCCATCGATGGGCACTTAGGTTGCTTCCAAGTCCTGGCTGTTGTGAATAATGCTGCAATGAACATGAATATATCCACAGGGGTGCATATACCTTTTCAAATTAGTGTTTTCATGTTCTTTGGATAAATATCCAGAAGTTGAATAGCTGGATCATATGGTAGTTCTATTTTTAATTTTTTGAGAAATTTCCATCCTATTTTCCATGGTGGCTGCACCAATTTACATTCCCACCAGCAATGTATGAGGGTTCCTTTTTTCCATATCCTCTCTAACACTTGTTATTTCTCGTCTTGTTAATTATAGCCATTCTGATGGGTGTGAGGTGATATCTCACTGTAGTTTTGGATTGCATTTCCCTAATAGTTAATGATGTTGAACATCTTTTCATGTGCCTGTTGGCCCTTTGTATTTCTTCTTTGGAAAAATGTCCGTTCATATCCTCTGCCCATTTGTTGATTGAGTTGCTTGTTTTTTTGTTGTTGAGCTGTATGAGTGCTTTATATATTTTAGATATTAACACCTTATTGGATATATGATTTGCAAATATTTTCTCCTAGTTGGTGAGTTCTCTTGTTGTTTTGTTGATGGTTTCCTTGATGGAGAAAGACAATTACTGTATGACTTCACTCATATGTGGAAAATAAACAAACAAACACGTGGATACGGAGAACAGATTGGTGGTTACCAGAGGGGAAGGGGGGAGGGTGAGGGTGAAAGGGGTAAAGGGGCACATGTGTACACGGACGGATGGAAACTAGACTTTGGGTGGTGAACATGATGCAGTCTATACGGAAGTCAAAATGAATGATGTACACCTAAAATTTATATATTGTTATAAACCAACGTGGCCTCAATAAAAAATAAAAAAGCTGGAGATTGATTCTAAGTCTCAGATGTTTTGACCTTTGGGACTTTAACTTTGTGCTCTTGTGACATTTTCCCTGGGAACAACCTACCACAGAGAGAATGAGGACTCTGCAAATAGAATCTTCGATGATTGCGTTATTGACATTACCACCTGAACCACCGGGAGCCGAGGCTCTTGGCCTCCCATCTTGGATGTCGTTTGGAGCCCAAAGGGAGGGTGAATCACATTAGGCAACATTTGGATTCAACCTTTGGGAAGGTGGTGCTGTCTACTGTCCTCAAGGGAGACAACTGAGGCTCAGGGAGGGGGAGGAATTTGCCCAAGTCACACAGCTGGAAAAGTCACACAGAGTGGAGTCCAGGGCTGCCTAATGATAAAACTGGTGCCCTTTGCATGATACCCAGCTGTTCCCCCCAGGAAAATGACCTTTCAGAGGCACAGTGTGAATTAATAATGGTATAATTATACACTTCTACACTTCTTGTGCTGCCTCACATCCAGGCTAGTGGCAGAAAGTTGTGTTTCTGATGGGGGAGTAGATTGTACTGACTCTCTCTCTGACTTCTCTCCTCTTCCCTCCCTGCCCCTCCCTTCCCTTCCCTTCTCTTCCCCTCCCTACCCCTCTCTTCCCCTCCCCTCTCCTCTCCTCTCCCCTCCCCTCCCATCCCCTCTTCTCTCTCTCTTGCTCAGAACAGGTGCATGCAGCTGTTGCTAGCATCTGGTGTCATGTTCCTGAGCCAATGAAGTCAGCTGATGCTGGGCTAACCATACCCTTGACCTATTGCTACTTCCTCCTGAAAAATAAAGTAGTCAGATAGCTGCAATATCTGAGTTAGAGAAACATAAGTTGTGAGTAATACTTGGCTCTATTGGGTCCTTGTTATTAAGGTTAATACATGAGTGGATGCACAACGCCCCTCTCCTTCCTGGGAATTGCTCCTGACCCACAGGCCCTGCTGAAGGGAGGACCAGGTGTCCATGTCTGTGTCTGCTTTCTTGAGTACAAGGATGGACCCACGCCTGAGAGGGAACCAATATGACCACGTTTCCTGTCCTGGGGATTTAGTTCTGAGGCTGCGAGAGACTGAAATAGTCACACAGTGACCAACCATGCTGCAAAATCAAGTGTGAGCCTCAGATATGGGAGCAGAGGAGCTCAGGGTGAGCAGAGAGCAGGCAGATGCTTGCCGGGAAGCAGACAAGAAACAGATGGCTCTGTATGGAAGGAGTTAGGACCCTGCACCCCCATCCCTCCCTGGGCTAGACTTTCTTCCTTTTGCCTAAGAGAGCCACGTGATTATGCTTAAAGAAACCTCCCTTACACGTGTAGCTGGGAGGGGACCTGGGTTTCTCTTCAACCAGATGACCCTTGGTCAAGACAATTTGTGTAAGAGCCCGTAGGCCTTGACCACAGATGCCACCTCACGATGGGCATAGAACTTTGCCCTGTGCTGACATGGAACACGGACAATTAAGCAGCTTGTGGAAAATCAAGCCTGTGTGTTTACTTGCAGTGTTGATCAAGGCCAGAACTCCTAATTGAAACAGAAAACTACAACCATCAAAAAAGATGAACCATAACATTAATGGTTATCCAGAAAAAAAATTGAGTCGAATTACCAGGTGGTTTCTATTAAGAGTTAAATTGCAGTTTTATAATTTTGCTCTGATATCCCTATGGGGACAATTGTGATTTGTTTGTTTATTTAAAAAGGTAAACAATAACCAAAAAAGCCTGGAATGTGCAAAAGTTAAATATAAAGAGGTATCGGCCCATTGCAATGGGGCGGGCTGCACACCGGAAGGCCCGTGGGCATCTCACCAAACGCAGGAAAAGATAGAATTGCTATAGGATTTTTAGGAAGGGTAAAGTTTAGGTAAAATGGAAACGCATGTTCCAAGCAAAGCAGAGCTGGGCGTAAGGGTGTCAATGTCAGGTCTGGGCTGCAAATTGGCCCCAGGCTCCTGTTTCCTTGGAAACTACAAAGTTAAGATAAATATGAATGTTGTCTTCAGAACCCTCCACTTTGAAGCTCTGCACCTGCCTGGAAACTGAGGCTGCATTTTTGTGTCGAAGTGACTTAGATCCTACCCCAGGCAAGAGTGAAGTGTTTCATTCTTACCTATGTAATTTCCAACAGCAAAGTTCCTGGTAGTCTCTGATTGTAGAGCTCAAGGCTTTTCAGGATGTAGAAAGCAGTAGTTAACTCAAAAAAGGTTAACATCTGCAGTGTGTCCTTGGGAGAAATATTGTTTCCTATTTCTTTGCAGCTGGTTTTATCTGTATCTGTTATCCCAGCCTGATGAGTGGCAGGGCAGAGTTTTACTTTCTCAGTCTGAGCTAAATTTTACTTTCTCAAAACTTTGGGGCTCTTTGGAGGAGAATGTGGTGGCTAAGAGGTCAGTGCTCTTCAATGTTTCACAAACTTGTGAACGCTTGTAGCTATTCTGTATGAACACAAACCATTAAAGGTGTTTGAGGAGTAGCTAGGTGAGGACTGCCACCTTGGCTGATCTCCCAGCTGAGATCCCCAGTCTCGGGTGGGAGGGGGCAGAACACGGCACTGTTCCACTCTGCAGTCTCTTAGGCTCCGCCTTCTGGAGTTTTCCACGGTGGGTGTATCGCATGTACTATTAACTTAATTTTGAAGAAATGGATTCACGTCTTGTACTTAAAGAAAATGAAGACTTTAATCACTACCTTAAAAGGAAAAACAGTCACTTGCATAAATTCAAAATAACCATAAAAAAGAAATGAGATGATGATCAGTATCATTTTTTTTTCTAGATGATTGCCTGTCAAATAGCCTGAGCTTGAGGCTTGTCTTAAAAAAAAAAGAGGAAGGGTGAAGAAGATGACAGCAAATGTCAGAAAGGTGTTAAATCACATCCCATTTGACACCAAACCAAGTCTCTCTCCATGATATGATCAGAAAGATAGCAGAGAGTTAAAAGACGACTCTCACACCAAGATTCAATATTAGGGCTATGTTTGTGTACCCCAAATCATCTGTGGTGCCAATAGGACCATGTGTCCCATGCTCTGGGAAATTGGCATTGTGCTTTGAGATCACTGGCTACACAATAACAGGCCCAGGATGGAATCAAGTGCCACCATTTCCTAGGTGTGTGACCTTGGGGGAGGTGTCTAACCTCTCCAAGGCTCAGTTTCCTCATCTGTGCAATGGAGATAGTAATTGTTATTACCTCTCATGGTTGCGCTGAGGATTTAGTGAGCAGGTTCATGGAAAACCATTTGCACCGTGTCTGGCACATACGGAGTTCTCCATAGCTGCAAGCTAGGATGCTGAGACAAGCTTGCTTTTTGTATCTGCCAAATGGCCAGTGCTGGGATGGATCCTAGAGGTCAGATCTGAGTCAAAGAGGATGTCCATTCAAACTGGCCAGGGGGGAAGGACAAGCTGAGTACTGAGGGTCAAATCTCTGTTGTATTAAGAGCAAGGCTGGAGATGAGGGTCAAAACAAAATCAATAAGAACCCCGGGCAGGGGGCAACAACAGAACATCTACCGAGAACATGGTGGGAGCAAGAGAAAGGGTCCCCAAAACATAGGCTGAGGTGTGCCTGAGGTTTTGCTGGCCGTCACTTCCCCTCTGTGTGGACAGGCCATTCTGATTAAGGGAGATACAGCTTCTCTAATCCTCAGCTCCCCTGAGACAATTATGTCTAGGGCCCCTAGTCTTATCTCCAGAACAAGACCAGTTGGGTGTCATGCATTCATCAGTTTTTTGTATGCCTACTATGTGCTGGGTACAGTGCTAGGCACTAGGCAAGGTAGCACAGAAACATGGTTGGCCAGAAAGGCTCAGGGTGTGGGGTCCCGCAGATACTGGAATCAAGTGACAGAAGTTGAGTCCTAGAGAGGCAAATTGTGCTGGAAGGAACAGGAAGGGACAGGACAGACAGAGGCTTAGACCCCACTTGGCTGTGTACAGTCAGGTTAGTGGTCTCAGTGTCTGTCCTTACTCTCCTGTTGTGGCTTGAATTTGTCCCCTAAAAAGATATGTTCAAGTCCTAAGCCCCAGTACCTGCTAATGTGACCTTATTTGGAAGTAGGGGCTTTGTAATCAAGTTAAGATGAGGTCATACTGGATTAGGGTGGGCCCTAATCCAATGACTGGTGTCCTTATAAAAAGAGGGAAATTTGAACACAGAGACACACACAGAGGGAAGATGGCCTTGTGATAACAGAGTCAGAAATTGGAGTGATGCAGCTGCAAGTCAAGGAACTCCAGGAAATGCCAGAAAACAATAGTAGTTAGGAGAGGCAAGGAAAGATTCTTCCTTAGAGCTTTCTGAGAGAGCACAGACCTGCTGACATCTTGATTTTGGACTTCTAACCTCCAGAAGTGTCCGAGGACAAATTTCTATTGTTTTAAGCCACCTGGTTTGTGGTTATATGTTATAGTAGCACTAGGAAACTCATACTTCTGATCCAAGAGCATGAGTCTTTGGGCAGACAGCAGTTGCAGGATGGGGATGACCAAGAGGAGTGAGGTCCCAGCATTCTGTGGCTACTGCTGATCACTTGTTATTCATGAGTTACCTGTCCTCAATGTGCCTAAATATCCTCAAATACTGCTCCATGCCCTTCCTTGGGACTCTGATTCTTCCCACCCACCTGCCATCCTCTTCCCAGCTCCCGCCTTCCAAAAAAAGCCACTGAAAGTAGAAGACAGGAGCCTTGGAGCAAAACAGGGGAAAGGGGAGGGCATGATTAAGGAGGGGTAAGATGCAGGGGAGGAGCAAGAGATGTGAAAAACAGAGTTCCTTCCTGGAGGGTCAAGAGTAGATCACTGGCGTCCTAGGACCCAGGACCCAGGGCTGAAGTCACTCCCAGTGAGCACCAACTGTAGGTAGGTATGGTACTCCAACACCAGTTCTGTCTTGGCTCGGCCATCCTCTCTGCCTGGTCATCAGCACACGGCTTTAGAGACATTTCTTGCTTGAAGGACAGATGAAGTGAATTGTGGTCATGGTTCATCTAGATTTGGGGTTGTGATCAGCATTTCTTGTATATTCTTCGGACTCCTCTGGATCCCTGGATGTGGGAGAGGGCTTTCTGCCTGGGCCCCTGGGTCAGGGCATGGGGCCTGAGGTCTAATGACTAAGTATTCTGCCTGAGACCTAAGGGTCAGGGCTGGGGACTGATTTCTCCCTCCACTGCTTGTTCCAGGAGGGTGCCCTTCTCCCTCACAATAGCCTTTATGAAAAGAAAAAATCCTCATCAGTTGAATTGCATTTAATCTAAAGAGGGGGCTTAAAATAATCTGAGCCATTTGACAAACTGGAAGGATTGCATCAGTTTTTTGATATTGTGTGGTGCTCATTGTTCTAGACAGTTCAAACTGTCATCTGGACTGAGTGGAATCTCATACATTTTAAGCAGTTCCCTAAAACCATGTGGCCACTCTGGTATTTAACTGTGACATATTTAACTGTGACATATTTAACTGTGAATGCTATCTTTCTTCTTTCTAAGAAATGATGGGCTCAGATGCTGTTATTCTGCTGAGACTATATAGACATGAATTTCAAACACAGGCGTTTGCTTTGAGAGAAGCAGGAAGGTCAAGTGGAAAACAAGGAATGGAGAAGTGTTTATGTTCATGTCATGGGGGCCTCCAGGTCACTCCAGGCTGGGGCTTGGGGAGAGATGTTTCAGGGGAACTTGGCAGCAATGTCCAAGGGACTAAGGAAAGGAGAGGCCCCAGTAAATTGCATCCTCTGTAAAACTGTCAGGAAAGGGTACAAATAGCCATCCTTCCTTCCCTGGAGTGGAATGAGAGTCCCAGTGTGACTGCTCAGAGCTTCTTGGAGATGGATTCTCTTGTGTGAAGTCACTTGATGAGTGCATGCACCTGGGAAAGGCTGATGAGAGACTCGGGGACTTCCAGTGTCAGAGAAGTGTGACTCAGTTGGCCACAGGGCCACAGGCATGGCCTTCCTTTTCCTAATGATCCTTCTTAGGGGCCAGCGTGGGACCTGCTGGGATTTTAATTCCCTGGGATGCAACTGTGGCAGAAGACACTACACAAGGCAGCAGAAACTAGATGTGCCCCGGAGTTGGAGGTGGGCAGGAATGTCGAAACATCAAATGAATCAAAGCTCAGAAAAATCAAGCCAAAGCTCTAAACAAAATGGCTGGAGCAGAGTGGGAACCAGTAGCTGAAGCCAAGGGCAAGGTGATGGGAGAAACCACAGCAGAATGGGAGCTGGTTAGTGATGGGAAGATGGACAGGAGAGACTGGTGCTAATGGCTCTGGGTGTTCCACCCTTGATGGCCATTGGCCTGGCTTAAACATACAGGTCCATGCACTCATTCCTGCCCAGAAGTCTCTAGTCGAAGGCGGAATTGGATAGATGGAGACTTGTCATCAAGCCAGATGACAACCAGAATCCCCAGAGGAGCTCAGTATCACTGCCTCTAACACTACCTGGAAAACCTCCAGGTGTAATGTCCTCTCAGCCCATTGTTCTTGGGCACGAACCCCCCTGGTGTATAAGCCACATAGAGAACTCCCTACCTCCCTTATGTGGGCTGCTAATTGTGATGTTTGTGTTTATATAAGTGCTGGGACAGATGCTTTATTTGGAAACTAAAGCCTCAGGTAAACAGGTGCAGGTGCAAGCCCATTGCTTGCTGCCCAGGGCTCTCTGTCGCTGCCCTGAGCCCCCAGCTGTAGGGTCAGTCAGGCCATCATGAGGGTGTGGTTAAGGCCCTGTGTGTATTAAATACTGAAGTCATGAGGGCAGGTTATGGCGGGGGAGTTGAGCTTGGAAACGAGAGTAGGATTCAGGGAGGATTTTCTCCTTTTCCCATTTCCATCTCTATTCTGGAAGAACTGGGTGTAAAATCACTGGATGCACAGAGATTAAATGGTTTCTGTGTTAGGCCGTCTCTATAGTTTCTGAAAACGAGGCATGAAATCAGAAGAGGTGTTCTAGATCGCCCATGGGAGACCCAGCTGTCCTGCTCCGTTTTTTTTCTTCTCTCTCTTCCCATCCCGCACAAGAGGAGATCTTAACACTTCCCTCATCACTCCCTGGCTGCAGGATAATTTTAGCCAGAGTAAGAATCTGAAAACATAGCTTTCTTCATGACTCTCTCTTTATCAAAAATAATAATAAAGCAAACACTTCGGTGCTTACAATATGCTAGGTGGTGTTTGCACATTCTAGCTCATTTGTTCCTCACGACAACACTCTGATGTAGATGCTATTATCATCCCCATTTTGGAGAAGAGGGAACTGAGACCTAGAGAGCTTACTTTACGTGTACCAGGTCAGAGAGCCGATAAGCGGCAGAGCCAGGATTTGAACCTGGAATCTGGATTGAGAGTCCACGCTCCCATCCACTGTGCCTGTAGGATGAAGAACAAGTTCATTAGCCTGGCGTTCAGTGTCCTTCACCACCTGGGCCCCATCTACCTTGTCCCCTGTGTGTGCCTCCAAGTACTCTGTGCACCTTCAACAGACCAGGTGCTTTCTTCTTCTAAGTCTGTCCAGTTCTGGGAGTGCAGGTGGGAGCACTCATCTTGGATTCAAAGGATTTGGTTGAATGTCATTCTGCTTGTGACCTCTGTGTGCCCTTGGGGGAGTCAGCTTCTCTCTCCAGCGGAGCATGTTGGCTTTACCTAATGCCTGTGATGAAAGCCTTAACTGTGGATTCAGAAGACCCAACTCGGGCCACTTTTCTTAAGGAATCCCTTGAGGTTTCACGGACACTTCCTGTAGCCTGTCTAATACAGCTTAAAAACACAAAAAGAACCTGACCTTGTGCCTCTCTGATTAGATATGATTACTTTGTGGTTAAAAGCACAGATTTGGAGTCAGAGACATGGGTTTGAGCATCTGTTTGTTGTTGTTGACTTGTATTTGTGAAGGAAACCTGGCAACAACTCTGAACTTATTTAAAAGTTTTATCCTGTTTTCTCCTACAGACCTATTCATATTTTCTCAGAAGAGAAGCAGAGACTCCATTTGTCTGCAGCAAAGTTGAAGATGCATAAAATGCAATCAATGAAGTTATCTTTCATACAAAATTATTTCCCTCAAGTGCATATCTGGTTACAGATTGAGAAGTCCTAGCTGCACAAAGAAATCCAAATGGTTTACTGGGTATTTGGAAGTAGGGTTGAAAATTAAAGGTCTGGCTATTCAGATTATCAGCCTACCCAATGAAGCTCTGCCCTACTGAAAAAGGGGTGTTATAAGTATGCCATTATGATTCAACATTGAGAAATCGATCTAGCCAAATAATTGCATTAACAAATTAGGGGGAAAAATCATACAGCTAAGTCAATAAATAAGAGAAGAACTTTTGCTAATATGCAGCAACCATTTCTGACAAAACATTAAGTGAAGTAAGAATAGAAGAAAACTTCATAAAGAAGATAAAGAAATTTATTAAAAATCAACAGCAATCATTATAACAAGTGGTATAAAACATTTCCATTCAAGTTTTAAATAAGGCAGATATTTGTTAAAACTGCTGCCATTCAACAAAATTTTGAAGGTTCTAATTGATGGAACACAAAAATAAAGATAAGTGATTTAAATATTGAAAGAGAAGGATAAAATTATCGCTACATAATTCTGATATCACTTTATATAGAGAAATTCTAAGAGCCTGAATGAAAAACTATTATAACTAATGAGAGAATTTAGCTGGAAATAAGATGAATATGCAAAAATAAGTTTTTCTTTTTCCAGTATCAAAAATGATTTAGAAAATAAAATCGGGGCTGGCCCCTTGGCTTAGCGGTTAAGTGCGTGTGCTCCGCTGCTGGCGGCCAGTGTTCAGATCCCTGGCGCGGACCGACGCACCACTTCTCCGGCCACGCTGAGGCGGCATCCCACATACAGCAACTAGAAGGATGTGCAACTGTGACATACAACTATCTACTGGGGCTTTGGGGGGGAAAAAAAAAAGGAGGAGGATTGGCAATAGATGTTAGCTCAGAGCTGGTCTTCCTCAGCAAAAAGAAGAGGATTAGCACGGATGTTAGCTCAGGGCTGATCCTCCTCACACACAAAAAAATAAATAAATAAATAAAATGGAATAAAAATTAGTGACAAAGCTATAAAATACCTAAGGATCAATTAAATAATAAATATAATAGCAATATGAAGAAAATTATAAGCTTTTCATAAGGATATAGATTTTATCAAAGAAATAAATGAAGGGATAGGCAATGTTCTTGGATGGAAGATTAACATCATAAAGATAAAATCCTTCTAATATCAATATAAACATTTAATAGAATTCTGATGTGAATCATAATGTTATCTTTTTGAAGAGGTAGAGAACTGAAAAATGTATCCTAAATTTCAGATCACATACTAAATATGTGGAAATGGCTAAGAAGACTGAAAAAGAAAAATAGCTAGAAGATAATTACCCTACTAGATATTAACACAGAGCATAAAGCTACTGTGATGGAAATAATCGGTGGACCAGAAGAGGGAGTCTAGAAATAGATTCAAGGATAAATGGGAAGTTAATGCATGATAAATGTAGTAATTCAAATCAGTGGGAATAATATCATTCATTAAATAGTGGTGGAAGGATTGTTACCCATTTAGAAAAAAAATAGATCCCTGCATCAAACTTTATAATCAAAATAAATGTCATGTGGATTTTAAGAATAGCCCCACACTGGAAACAGTCTAAATGGCCATCAACCGGTGAGTGGATAAGCAAAATGTGGCTTAGTCATACAATGGAATAGTACTCAGCAACAAAAAGGACTGAACTACTGGTACAAGCAAGAACCTGGATTAACCTCAGAAACATTATGCTAAATGAAAGAAGCCAAACACAAAATACTACTTCTGATATGATTCCATTTAAATGAAATTTCCAGAAAAGGCAAAGTCTGTGGAGATCAGTGGTTTCCTAGGGGCTAGAATGGGAGCGAGGATCGACTGAAAATAAGCAGGAAGGATAGTTTTAGGGTGATGGATGTGTTCTAAACTGGCTTGTGGTGATGGTTGCTCAACTGCATGAGTTTGGTACAAGTTATCAAGCTGTAGAATTGAAATGGGTGATTTTTTTTTTTTTTGTAAATTATCCTCAATAAAGCTATTAAAAATGTTAAGTGTAAAAAGGAAATGTATAAAATAAAAAAAAATATTGGAGTAGCGTATTGGAAAATATTGTTTATAACCTTGTAATGAGGAAGGCTTTCTTAAGCAAGTCATGAAAAACAAAGGCCATTAAGAAAAATATACATTTGATAACATAAAAATTAACAGAATTCATGGTGAAAGACACATTTAAAATGTAAAAATGCAAATAATAGATTTGGAGAAAGTATTTGCATCATATGTAAAAAACAAAGAGTAACTCCTTCTATTACATAAAACCTTGTAAAAATTAGAAGAGGCAAACAATCTATCTCAAATTAGCAAATTCACAGACGACAGTAATATAAATGGACGATAAAATGAGAAAATTTGCTTAGGTAGCCATAGAAATGAAAACTTAAAACTTATTGACTGGCAAAATTTATAACACTTGATAATACTTAGTATTATTTGTGAGGGTGTGAGGAAATGGACAATCTGTTTTGGGAAGTGTAAATCAATTCAGCATTTTTGGAGGTTAACTGGATAATAGCTATTAAAATAGAAAATATGCATACCTTTGGTAAAATAATTCTTTCAGTCTGTCTTCCAGAAAAAAAATAGCACAGATATGTCAATACAAATACATTAGGATGTTTGTTGATGGGTTACTTGAAAATAACAAGAAATAGGAACCAGGTGGATTTCTCTAAATAGGGATGTTTGAATATATTTTGCTGTATCAAAATGTATATGAAAACAATATAGTATTATACAACCTTCAAAATAAGTGCAAACACTTATCTATGTTGAGTTGGAAAGCTGTATATTATTGTATCAGTTTTCTATTGCTGTGTAACAAATTACGACAAATTTAGGAGCTTAAAATAAGACCTACTCAGAAGAATGGCCGGGTCCTGTGTTTAGGGTATTACAAGGCTGAAATTGAGACATCAGCTGGACTGAGTTCTCATCTGGAAGCTCTGGGGAAAAATCAGCTTCTGATTCAACCTGATTCTTCTTGTTGGCAGAATTCAGCTCCCTGTGGCTGTAGGACTGGTGTCCCCCTTTCCTTGCTGGTTGTCAACTAGGGACTGCTCTCAGCTCCAGGAGACCATTTGCATTCTTTGCCATGTTTCCCTTCCATCTTTAAGCCAGAATAGCATGTCAAATCCTCCTCATCATTTGAACTCGGATTTCCTCTGTGAACTCTAGACCCAGATTAAACCAGTTCATACAATTAGGTCAGGTGTACCTGGACAACCCCCCTATTGTAAGGTGAACTGATTTGGGGCCTAATTACATCTGCAAAATCCCTTCACGGTAATGCCTAGATTCATATTTGATTGACTAACAGGAGAAGGTGTGTGTACACTAGGGTCCAGGAATATTGGGGGCCATCTTAGAATTCTGCCTACCACAATGATATCCTGCAAATGAAAAAGCTACTCCTAGATCAAAAGATTGTGCATGAATCCATTAAAAATGTTTATATATATGGATGGATATGTTCACATATGTATAGACATAGATTTTTATGGAGCTGGGCAGTGGTGAGCCATTCAAAGGCATTCAAGGGCACACTGTTTACACTAGTTATTTCTGGGAGTGGGATTGGATGGGACAGAGGGGAATTTTACTTTTTCTTATGTTTTTACATTTTTAAAATTATGAAGTGATGGATATTTATCTTTTTATGGTTTTTAGTATTTAAAACAAAAGAATGCACACCCTAAGGACTCATGAACACTTAAGGTCCCAGACACCATTGCAGTAGACACATCTGAGGGAGGAAAGTTGTCCATCTTCAGGTCACACTGTCTCTCATTATTTTTCTGCTTATAGCCTAAGGCATGGTGCTGTTCCTTTCAAAGGAAAAATTAGAGAAATTTAGGGGGAGAAGGCTCCTAAAGGAAAGGATTCTGTCCCATGGCTGTGGACAGAGCTTATGCATTTAGTGTATTTAGTGAGCACATAATTAGCAAGGAATTTACTTAAATTATGCAACTGAAGCAATGATGAAGCAGGAAATGATCAGGTAAACAAGCTGGTTGTAAAAGATGCAATGCCCAGGATGGACACAGGAGGCAAAGCTTCTTCCTACAATGGGAGCGTGTGGAAAGGTAGTGAGAGATCATGTTCCTATTAATGGGTGACAAGGAACCCAGGATGAGGGATGCTTAAAAATAGCACAACTGGTCAAGGCTCTGCTTTGAACAAAGATTTTATGATAAAATGGTAAGAAAGAGGCTGGAATGTAATGGGAGCCTTGCAAAAATGGTTCTAGATAGGATTCTAATAAGGAAATAAGTGACCTTGAAAAAATGGGACACAAACTGGTCGAGGTTGGAGCTGACAGTGGAGAGCAACACAAGGGCATTTCGGGCCAGGATGAACACCCAAGAGTATCTCTGAAGTTCTAGTAACCCAGGTGTTTCTTTCTCCTCTAGCATTCCCTACCCCTCACCAAACAAAGCAGTTCTTTCCTTCCTCCCTTCCTTCCTTCCTCCCTCCCTCCCTCCCTCCCTTCCTTCCTTCCCACCATCTATCAATCTATCCCTTTATCCCTCTCTCTCTCTCTCTCTCTCTTTCTTTGGTTCTCAGTGGTTTGATTATAATGTATCTGCTCATGGCTTTCTTTGAGCTTATCTTGTTTGAGGTTCACTGAATTTCTTGAATCTGTAAATTTATGTCCTAAAAATTTGGGAAGTATTCAGCCATTATTTGTTCAAATTTTTTTTTTCTACATCAGTCTCTTTCTCCTCTCCTTTTGGGACTTTTGGGACTCTAGTGACATGGATTTTAGAACTTTTGAGATTGTTCTGCAGGTCCCTGAAACATTGTTAATTATTTTTTCAATTTTTATTCCTCTATTATTCAGATTAGATAATTTCTGTTGCTCTATCTTCAAGTTCACTGACTCTTTATTGAGCCATCATTCTTCTGTTGAACCCATCTAGGGAATTTTAAATTTCAGTTATTGTAATTTTCAGTTCTAAAATTTCTACTTGGTTCTTTTTGTAGTTTCTATTTTTTTGCTGAAGATTTCTCTTTTCATCCATTTAAAGAGTGTTTGCCTTTACTTCATGAAACATGGTTACAGTAGCTATTTTAGAGTCTTTGTCTGATAATCTCAACATCTGGGTCACCTCAGGGTTGGCATCTGCTGTCTTTTCCTTGAGAGTTAATAAGGTTTTCCCAATTTTTTGTTGAGTAATTAAAAATTGTGTATCAGCTTTCTATTATTGGTGTAGCAAATTACCACATTTTAGTGGTTTAAAACAACACAAATTTATTTTCTTATAGTCCTGGAGGTCACAAGTCCAAAGTTAAGGTGTTGGCAGGTCTCTGTTCCTTCTAAAAGCTTTGAGGGAGAATGCATTTCTTGTCTTTTCTATGTTTTAGAAGTTCTTATGTTCCTTGGCTTGTGGCCCCCTTCTCCATCTTCAAGATATATCACTTCAACCTCTGGTTATATCATCACATCTCCTTTTTGTCTGATCCTTATTTCCCTGCTCCTCTTATATAAGGACCCTTGTGATTATGTTGAGCCCACCCAAATAATCCAGGATAATCCCATCTCAAGATCCTTTACTTCATCACATTCGCAAAATCCCTTTTACCATGTAAGGTAACATATTTATAGTTTCTGGGAATTAGGACATGGACATCTTCGGGGGGCTATTATTCACCCTACCATAGATTGCATTCTGTACATGTTGAATATTGTTATGAGACTCTGGGTTCTGTTAAAATTCCCCAGAGAATATTGTGGGGTTCTATTCAATCTTTTTTTAAGCAGGTAATCAATTCTGTAAGATTCGGATTGCAAGTCCTGCAGTCTGTAGGCTCTGGTTCCAGTGTCTATTTAGTTTTCAGAGCCTTATAGTACTATTTGGGTCTGCTCACTCAAGGGCCAGTCTGGGATCTAGGGGATGGTTTATACTGTAGTTCAGTTCTCAGAGTTTTTGCTATGCTGCTTTGGGTTAATTTTGCACTTGGGCAGCTTGAGAGTAAGCCTAGAATTTCCTGCTTAGATTTAGAGAATAGCTTTTGCCAGCCTCTTCCAATTTGTGATGCCTCCATGCTCTTGGGCTTCTAGGTCCTCTTTTTTTGATCTTCTGGCTAGAAATCTGGAGTTTTAGTTTCCCTGCATTTCTACACTTTATGTGTATTGGTCCACCTTAGGGTGAAGCAGTGAGATAAAGAGAGACAGAAAAATAACAAGATTCTTCTCACACTCTTCACAGCAAGGAGGCCCATTCCTCTGGTCAAAGAGCAGGATTTTCTCTCAGAGTTTTTGGTGCCTCTGTGGCTGACACTGTTGCAATTGCTGTAGAAGTGTGGGTTCATGTCTGGAGCTTGCTCAGGACAGGGCCAGTGCAGATAAAAAGAAGAAAAAAGATGGGGATAACTCCACATTCTCTGTCTCACCGGGGCCCCCATTTCCAGTCTTCTGGCCAGGAAAGAAAGTTCTTCTTGGAGATTTTTTCTATCTGTGCTTGCTGTGGCATTCTGGGATTTGAGCCGCCCTGGAATCTAAGATGGAGAATTGAGAGTCAAAAATTGAACCAGGAAATTCACTGCTGTATTGGTTGTTTGAGTTTTGATTTTTCTCCCCAGCACACCTGCTATTATTTACTTTTTAGAATCCTCATATAGCTGCTTTATCTAGTTGGTCCAGAGATTTTACCGGTAATCAGTGGAGAGAGAGCAGAGTGTACTCGTTCCATCTTCCCCAGAACTGAAGTCCCAGGTAGATTACTAAGAATATAAATGATGACATAGCTGTGGCTTTAGATAGGAAAGTGAAATACATCACTAGCCTCGGCGGTGGTGATTCTTATCTGCAGAAAGAACCTATACTGAGTTCTCCTAGTTAGTCCAGGGGTAGGTTATTGATACTTTTTAAATGTAAATATTTATTGCTCATTTGTTGTCTGTAGGAGGTTACTTTATCTCTCTGCTTATAAGGTAGTAATCATCAAAATCGTCGTCGTGGTTACCCTCCTCTTTTTCCTCGTCACTTCCTGAGTGCTTACTAAGTTTCAAGAGCCATGCATGCTAAGGGCTTCACATACATTATGTATCTTTGAGGTAGTCCCATCAGTGTATACTTTGCAGATGTTCCAGGCTTGGGCTTATGCCATAATGTCTTCTTTAAGAACCTGGACTATGTCTACTTCACTCTCCTACAGGCACCCAGCACTTAGGCCAGTTTCTGGTCGGTAGTAGGTGCTCAGTAAATTTCTGTTCAGTGAATGAATGCATGCAAGATCCCCCTGCCCCCTAATAGCTTTGTAGGCTCTTTAAGGAGACTTTAGGAATGTGTATATGTTGCTCTTCCCTCACTGTAGCTGAGGGGAGAGACCCTTTCAAAGGAATACATCAGTTTTGCTCTTCACCTGTTCACTCAACAAATATGTGCACCAGACAGCATTCTGGCTGCTGGGGATACGGTGGGGAAAGGCAGATGGGATCCCAGCCCCATGGAACTTACCTTCTAATGTGTGGGAGACAGACAAGAAACAAGGAACTGATCAACAATGAGATCATTTCAGGTGGTGATAAGTGATATGGAGAAATAAAATAGGGTAATGGGTAGACCCTGGGGATGTGGGCTACTTTAGTTGGGATGGTCAGGGAATTCTCTGAGGACGTCACATTTGAGCTGAGCTATGAGAAAGAAGCAGTCATTCATTCATTCATCTGCAGGTCACATTCCAACCTGGAGTTTTCCTCTTGCTTAACGTGCCCATTGTTTTCACTGAGAAAATCAATAGGGTAAATGAGACTGAAGGAAAAATTGTTAAATTTGAAGAGAATCAGTTACTTTCATGTTGTTGAAGGGGTCTTAGAGACCATCCAATGATTTGTTTTAGCCCAGTGTTTTTTGTTTTTTTAACTCATCAAGGTTAATTTTTAAAAATTACTGTTATTTAATTAGTCTCCATAGGTCCATGTTTTCAAAGAATTTGACCACCAAAAAAACTCCTTAATTCATTAAGTAGATTTCTCATGAGATTGCTGTGTTGGTACATGGGGTTGGTATTATTTCAGACAAAAGACAAAGACTATGACTTTTTTTTTTTTTTTAGATTCTTGTGCAGTTTTACTAGAGGTAAACATGTTTGTTAGAGTTTTTTAAAATTAAAAAGAACATTATACAAACTTGATTAAAAACACATTTAAAAAAAATCTAATCGTCCCTGCCTGTGAGGTCAAGGCCTTTCCTCCTAGGTTCACCATCGTATTTTCAGAACCAGGACAGCGCTCGGCACCGAGTAAGTGCTTGATATTTGTCAAATGAATAAATGCTTCTGGGGAAATTTTTCTCGTCTAATGGAATAATAAGGCTTTAATTAAAACCAACAAAGTTCATTAGGGTTCAGGTTTTTTAGGTGGCCACTTGACAGTGAAGCTTGAATAATATACATCTTGGAATAAAGAGGTTTGTGAGCTCCCAAATAAATACAATCACGTCCACTCTTCATTGTGGACTCACTCTGTGCCCGGCGCTTTTGCACATTTAAATCCTCACAACAACTCTGCCCTTTTTGCGGATTAGAAAAGTGTGGCTGGGAGAGGTTAAGTTCAAGGTTGTGCAGCTGGTTAGTGGCAGAACCACAATTTGGTTCTCAATCCCTTTGACTCCGAAATTGTGCTCTTAACCACTATGTTGTGGAAAGGCAGGGAAGCCTGCGGATCATGGTCTCTGGGTCTCTGGAGCAAGGCTTCCTGGGTTTGAATCATGGCTCTGCTGTGTGACCTCGGGCAAGTAGTTAGACCTATCTGTGCCTCAGTTTCATCCCTTCTAAAATTGAGATAAGAATAGTACTCACCTAATAGGATTGTTAAGATCATTAAATAAGCTTTTATGTAAAGCACATAGTAAATAGTTCACAGGAATATCTTCCTATCATTATTTCTGAGCACAGAGAGTTCAGGAGTTTGGTCTCTCCAGCTGGTGGGAGTACTGGGCTGGTGGCATATACTGTTGTGATCATCTGGGCCAGGCTGCCTTCCTGCCACTGCAGTAACTCTGGCAATAGCGCAGCCCTCTGTGATAGACTGCAGTTGATGTCAGACACTTTATACTTGCCCGGTCTGCTGGTTTGGGTCGTGTGTCAAGTTGGCAGCTAATTTTCTCAGAGCATTTGGTTGGAATGGGACTCAGAGGCTGTGCCTATAGTCATCAAACACACAGATCCAGCTAAAATGGTCATCATCTCTCCTTGTGATGTGTACGGATCACTGCGGCTTTATTGATCAGGCAGCATTCTCTTGCTCTTACGAAAAACCCTATGCTTAACCTGCACAGACCAGTTCTGTCGTTTCGTGCTCTCTTTTCTTTTGGCATTTTTAAAAATGTCTGTGAATTAACAACGTTCCAGGGAGTGTTTTAAAGTGGCTGGCTGTTCATGAATCTATATTGCTCCATGGACCAAAAACTGAGATGAGGGGCCAGCCCGGTGGTGTGGCGGTTAAGTTCACGCACTCCACTTAGGTGGCCTGGGGTTTGCAGGTTCAGATCCCAGGGGCGGACCTACGCACCACTTATCAAGCCATGCTGTGACAGGTGTCCCACATATAAAGTAGAGGAAGATGGGCCCTGATGTTAGCTCAGGGCCCATCTTCCTCAGTAAAAAGAGGAGGATTGGCAACAGATGTTAGCTCAGGGCCAATCTTCCTCAGCAAAAAGAGGAGGATTGGCAACAGATGTTAGCTCAGGGCCAATCTTCCTCAGCAAAAAGAGGAGGATTGGCAACAGATGTTAGTTCAAGGCTAATCTTCCTCACCAAAAAACCCCCAAAAAAAACAAAAAAACCACAACAAAAAAACTGAAATGACTGAGGATATCATTGGTTCCTTGATCTACCCTCTCTCTATCCAGCTGCAGAATCATCTTTGTGAAATACCAATCTGATTGTGTCACTCATTTGCTTAAAAATCTTCAGTGGTGAGGAAACTTTTTGGGGTGATAGAAATATTGATGATCATGATTGTGGTGGTGGTCAAATGTAAACACTCATGAAACTGTACGCTGATATTGCACCATTAAAATTGGTTCAATGTATTGTATGTAAATCACACTTCAATAAAATAAGAATAATCAGGAGCAGGGAAAAGCCAGACTCCGTCCCTGGTGGTTCTGAGCTCTCTGCCTGAACACAGCCTCTTCCCGGCCTCCTCTCTTCGCACTCTGCTTTACTGTCCCCTACACCATAGCCACACAGCTTTCCCTGCCTGTGTCACACCCACCCACAAGCCCAAACATTTGCATGTGCTGTTCTTTCTTCCAGGAAAACTCATCTTGGCCCTTCCAGTGAGGAAACTTCCCTCCCTCCTTTCCTTTCAAGACCTCTTATGTGCCAGGCACTGTGCTGGGCACGAGTGCCACAGAGGTGTAGAAGACGCATCCCAGCCTCTCCAGCTCAAACTCAGCAAGCCTACTACTTCCCCTCTAGAGCATTTTGTCCCCAGTGAGTCCTTTTTCTTCTTCTTGTGGCACATGGGATCTTCAGAACAGAGGGAAAGGAGGGAAGGCACGAGTAGATAGGACGGCCTGAAGACGGGCAGGCTGATGTAAATAAGAGTCCCAAAGCTTCTCTTTTGTGCCTCCTTCCAAGAAGTCTCCTGTCCTCCCTCCAACAAATAGAAGCCAGAGAGCAGAGCAGTTAAGAGTTTGGACTCTGGGGCTGGCCCTGTGGCGTAGTGGTTAAGTTCGGCGCACTCTGCTTTCGCGGCCTGGGTTCACGGGTTAGGATCCTGGGCGCAGACCTACACCTCTTGTCAGCCATGCTATGGCAGCAACCTACATACAAAATAGAGGAAGACTGGCATAGATGTTAGCTCAGGGCTAATCTTCCTCAAGCAAAAAAAGAGGAAGATTGGCAACAGATGTTAGCTCAGAGTGAGTCTTCCTCTGCAAAAAAAAAAAAAAAAAAAAAAAAAGAGTTTGGACCCTGGAGACAGTCTGTTGAGGTTCCCAGCTCTGGTCCTTACTAGCTATGTGACTTTGGGCCGGATACTTAACCTCTCTGTACCATGGTTTCATATCTGTAAGATAATGAGAACACTAATAGTTCTCACCCCAAAGGATTGAGTGGATTTATATATGTAAAGTACTAAAGACAGTATCTGGTTCATAATAAAGGTTATATAGGTATTGCTATTATTATTATCACTCATCAAATATGCTGAGATGAGTAAGAGCCTGCCTTGAAGGGGTATTTTTTCTAGTGAAGTGCAGACAATCAACACGTGAACAGGTCAATACCAAGATGATACCACCTTGTGATAATTACTATGAAAGGAAAAAGAGGATGACATGCTAGGGGACATTATTTTTGGAGGAGAAGAGGGACTTTTTGGTTGGGGTCATGGGGAGTGGGTACATTTGGACTAAAGCCTAAGTGCTGAGAAGGAGCCAGGTGGGCAAAGATCACAGGAGGGGCATTCCAGGAAGAGAGAGCAGTGAGTGAGAAGGCCCTGAGGAGGGCGTGAGCTTGGCATGTTTGAAGAACAGAAGGGAGCTGCTGTGGCTGGAGCAGAGAGAGGCTGGGCTTGTGGGATTGGCAAGGGCTTGGTCAGGCAAGTGTGTGCCAGCTGTGGCAAGAAGCTTGAATTTGATTCTACCTGCTTTGGAAGCCACTGGAGGGACCTACGCATGTCTAATCCTGCCAGATCATTGAATACCTTCAGTTTCCAGTTGAAGCCAAACCAGGAGCACTGTCTTCTGGGTTGTTCCCTGCAAAGGCTCTCCCATGGTAGTGTTATGATTCTACTTCCCCAGTGGGGTGGACCACCCACACCTGCCCTGTCCTCAAAGTCCTTCCAGCTCACCTCTTTGTCCCCCAACCCATCCAAACTTACCCATCCTGTGTCCACACCCTCATGACCTTCCTAAGTGACTGTCCAGCTCTAACCTGGGAGAAATGTTCCCAGTCTGTTCCAAATGACTGACACTTCTTTAACAGGAAGCCCCACAGAGGAAATGCAGATATGCATAGGTAAATATTTCCAGCAACAGAATCAGTCATCATGCAAACCAGCTGGGGAAAATGTTGGGCAGAAGGACTGTTCTTTGTGTCTCTCTCAGATCTTGCCATGTCTCTAACGTGGAAGTCTCTTCCTCTGGTCGTCTTTTCAGTACTTTGATGTGGGTTTGCCTTTATCTTACCTGTCTGAGGATTTCCATTTCATCCTTGGGATCTTGGTTTCAGTGTATGTTGAGAACCACTGCAACGGTCCTCAAATCAAGCCAGCCACTGTTTATGTAAGAAAATACACTCAATCATCATTTCCCCTCATTTAGCAATTTAAGGCACTGATTGCATGGGGCTTCTGATCACTTGTCTAATGGGGCTTACAATAAACGGATTCCTAAAGAGCCAATGGATCACTGTCGAGATATAGCCTTCAGTAGCTCCAGTTCTGATTTGAGCAAATAAATGAAGTGAGCTAGAGCCTGACAATAGAAGGTTCTGTGGTTAAGGAAGTTTGACTTGAGAGACAGAGAAACCTGGCTTTGCATCTCAGCTTCACTGACTATCTTTGTGGCTTTAGGCAAGTTACTTAAGTTCTCTGTGCTTCATTGGGGTTGATAATTAGACTTTGCAGTTACCAGTTTGAGAGTTCTGCATGTGATGGTTATGTAAACTGTCTGATAGTGCATAGTACATACTCTATACATTTTAGTTCCATTCCTGGCTGGAAATTGAATATTGAATGCTGTGTTATCACTTAGTTAGGGGGAAAACAGACTTAATTTAAAGCCAAAGGTCACATTCTCTTAATAGTTTAAGTCCCCTGCACTATCCCATCCTAACTTCCTTTATCTTATCATTAAATAATATTCTTCCTTAGATGGGATCCAGCATGCATAAAGCTGCTGGCTAGCTCAGGCAGTTTATACCTTAGGGAGAAGCCCATGGTGGGGATTTTAATTCAGGGGGCAAGTGGAATCTTACTGTAGTGATAATGGAAGAAAAGCTTTTTCTAAAATAGCTCTCCAAATTTGTGACATTTCTATGTAGCTCATTAAAAGATGGTTCAGGTCATTCCTGGATGGGCCAATCTCTCAGTATCAAGCATTCTGAGCCTACTGGCATCCCCAGTGTAGGATTCAGCTTGAGTTGTAGACACTGAGCAGAGTGAAGGTGAACTTAGATCCAGCCATCTTGATCTGGAGATGGGAGAGACCTTTCGCATCCTATAGTTCATAAAAGAGATGGCAGGGAGAGGTGGATGGCCATGAAGTTATTTGTGTTCATTGCATCAGAGGAGATGAGAATGATGATGGGAGAGGGTCTCTAAGAGCTTGGGTGTGTGGAGTCCTCTCTATCAGCTCTGTAGCTATGTCACTGTAGGGAGCTCTGTGAATACATAGTACACTCTTCTGGCATAAATGAAGCAAGTCTGGAAAAGAGCAACTTTACAACAAAATATTTGTCATATTGAATGTAATAAGGTCTACCCCCCCATCCCACTTTTCCCCCACTAATAAAAGAAAAATAAAAATTCCATATCCCTGACATGTCACAAGCTGATCTACTGGGTGTTTTAAGTAAAGAGAACAAACATTTCCTTATTTCCTAGCAAGTGCTGACATTTTATGTGCATATGATGATCTGATTTGCTTTTCACCTTATCTGCATTATGAAGGTGATAATTATCTCTGCTTGATAGATGAGGATTCTAAGGTTTAGAAAATTTAAGCCATGTGCCCAGGGTCATGTGGCTAGGAAATAGAGGTCAGGATTCAAACTCTCATCTGTCTGACTCCAGAAACCGTGAATTCCTACTGACTGAATTATCTTTCCTACTGATGATGGGCACTTTGGCAAGTCACTTTCATGCTCAAGGGTTTTAGGAGGCTCTATTTAATGGGACTTTGTGACAGGTCTGTGCTAGATACTAGGGCTGCAGAGATAAATGAGACATATTTTTCAAGTCTCTCTCACGCATAATGAGTTCACAATGTTATGAATGTTGTGTTCTCAACACTTCATAAAAGATGAAGGAGGATACAGTATCTTCTTAATAAGACCAGCAACTAAAGTCTTGATGATATTGCACTTATCATTTTGGCCTCAGGCAGTTATTTAGGGTGTTAAGCACATTGTGAAAATAAGACATGGAGAAATGATGAACAGATGAACATGTCAACATTTTCAAAGGCCAGGAGGAAAATTCAATTTGTGTTCCATCCTGTCCTTGGCAAATAGCTTCCTCCCCCTCTGTTTTCCTGTTAATCACAAGTGAATGTGCATCTGGCTTGTTTACTTCTTTGATCTGTTTGTTCGTTGACATTCACACAGCTTTGGGACTGGGGTTTTCATTTCTTTTGTCATTTTGATGAATGCCTGGGCAATTGCATAGCAAATGACTATGAAGTCCAATAAAACCGATTCAACAGTAGAACTCAGTGTGTGGGGAAGGCTAGATGACATCTTACAAGCAAGGAAATAACCTATGATGGAATCTACCGTGTTGTGTGGCAAGCTTTGGAGAAATATGCCTCTGAGTTTTGACCTATAACAAGTCATAAATCTTAAGCTGGATGTAAGTGCACCAACTGAAGTAGAGAACTTGAGCAACTGACTATACAGTTCCTATCTAACTACTTTGCATGAAGTGTCTAGTAAGTAAGGGAAAAATATTTTCTGGTCGATTGTTTGGTCAATTGCTTTGATCTCCACTTAATATTTCCATAGTTCAAAACAGAAAATCAAAACAAAAAATCAGATCAAAACAAATCAAGTATCTGAGTAATTCAAGTGAAGGCCAACTTACCCCATGTTTATCTAGGTAATTTCACCCCAATTTGTATGTAATTGGGTTATATGGTGGTGATTGTAGCTATTTTTAAGCTAATTTTCATCTTTCAGCTCTCAACTCAAAGGCCACCTCCTCAGGAAAGTCTTTCTTGATCCCAGACTAGGTTAAGTCCTCATGTTGCTTACTCCAAATGATGCCTTCTTCTTTGCTTTATAAAGGATTATATGTTTCTAAAGTCTATCTCTTCCCTAGAATATGTACTCTGTGAGGGCAGGATCTACAGTAAGTCTCTTCAGCCTTGTCACAGTAACTGGCCACAGTAGATGCTCAATAGAGGCTGTTGAACAAGTAAACATGAAATGGTAGAGGAAATCTTAGAGTCTCTGGATATACAGATGATTGACAATTCTCTGAACGGTTTCCAAACTTGATAGTTCTATGTGCCTTTGAGGTTAGTTTGTGGTTGTAGGGGAGGGAGACTATCCTCTACCCACTCTGGGTCCTTTCTGGCTGGGCTACAAATTAAATTGACATGAGACCGAATAACAGGAGAAAATCAAACAAAGCTTTATAACATGTATACATGGGAGAGACCCAGAAAAACTGGGTCAAACTTGACAAAATGGCAGAGGTTCTCATTTTAAATAGTATATTCAGGTAAAGACAAAGCAGGAGTTTGGGGGTAGGGGAGTCAGCTATGGGAGATTACCAGAAAAGCACAGTAAATAAGAGTATGCAGATTTAAGTCCTTGTCTTCCACATTAAGAGTTTCTAGAGACAAGGTCATTCCCCCTTCTTCCCAGTACAGAGAAGGAGATACCTTTACAAATGCAGATTTCCCTTATGAATGTAAATGTTTCTTACAAAGAGTGACTTCTACTTTTACTTGGTTTTCAGAGATTTGATAAGAATGGGCTTAGCAAGGACCCTCCCAGTCTATCCATACCCAGAGTTATCTATGGTGATGGCCTGTCCTGGGGACAGCCCTTCTATCTTTAATTCTTTTAGGCAGTTAGTTGGGGGAGGTCAAAGTTTCTTTCAGAGTCTTTTGTTTTTGAAAATAATCAAGGTAAAGAGACATATTTTGAGGTGGCCAATTCTGATCCCCCACATGGTTAACTAATATCTTGCAGAATTGTAGATTTTTCTCTGTTCACAAATGGCATTTTTGAAGGTGGTAGGGACCAGAAAATTTAGATGAAGTTCTTGGAATGAAGGAACAAAAGAGGTGCTCCTGACCTTCACCATGAGAACAGGCACTTGGAATTGTTTCACCCAGCTGTGACTCAAGGCTGACCCATCTTAGATGCCCTTGTGGTCAGTGGCACGTGTTTGAGGGATGGCTGCCTGGGCTTACAGCTTAGTGTAGCAGCTCAGAAGAACCAAAGCTGAGTGGCCTCCAGCGGAATCAAGTTCATGAGCATGGCCTGAAGAGTATTATCAGTACTATCATCATCATATGAACTACATTCAGGTTCATAATCTTATTTCAGACTCTTGAAATAGAAACTTTTAGATTTTGAGGTTTTTGAGCTACCTTTTATTCAATTATTCATGTAAGCATGCATTCAACAGATATTAATTGAGGACCTGCTAGGTGCTGGCCACAATGCAAGGCACTAAATTTAGTGCAGGCCTGAAGCAAGCAGGCGCTCCATCACAATGCTGGTTAGATGGATGTTCACACATCAGGCCTTGAGCAGTTCTATAAAGGAAAGCATTTCCTGCTTGAACTGATCCTTGCTTTAAGTTAAGCATAGGAATACATCCCTCTTCTGTTTCATACAAGCCTGTTTCTCCTACTTGAATTAATTTTGAAGTGTCGGTATGTTTTTAATTTGAATGCATTTTTTTTATCAGAAGGCCAGTGATAATGTGGTTCTAGACGGTCCTACATTTGAGATGTGTAAGTATTTCAAAATGAAAGAAGAAAGTGCAATATTCCAAGAGTTTATTTTCTCTCCTTGTCTTTTAGACTTAAGCTCTTTAAAAAATGCCTATAATGTAAATATACATATATGTGTCTGTCTGTCATCTATCTATCTATCTATCTACCTATCAATCAATCATCTATCTCCAGATATAGATTGCAGAGACATACAATGCAGCTTGAACTAACGTCTTTCTGGTTCTAGGAGATCAGATACTATGAAGTTTCTTACATTACTTTACAAATAGCTAATACAGGTTCAACAATGACTCCCACATGGAAGAAGTGACAGGTGACAACCCCTTTACTTAGAGAAGTGACAGCCTCATGATGGTCGTCAAACTGAGTATTCCATTTGTCTACTGTTTATCTAATTGGTTAATTGGGTGGGTCATCATTTAAAGATAATGAGATGAAATCAAACTTTTTAAAAAGCTTTAGGATGGTAAGAAGTAGTGTTCTTTTGTATGTATGAACAGGAAAGGAAGAAAGTATTACCTAGCTTAAGAAAATCCCTGACACCGTGGAATTCTTATCCCCAAGGTTCTTGGACTCACCTGTGATGTCAGTTCTAACCTAGGTACGGCTTGGTGAGAATTTGAATGGATCATCATACAATGAGATTTTACTGTTGAAGGAAGAGGGGCTGCACATGGAATTCTTTCTTCTTCATTTCATTAGGTTGAACTGTATGAAAATTTTTTTAACTTTCAAGCAATTTATTCCATCATGTATACAGAAGTGCAATTTTGTATTAAGAGCATGGGCTCTGAGTCACATTTCCTGGTTCATACCTGGGCTCCACCACTCGTTTGCTACATGTCCTTAGGCGAGTCATGGAATTTCTGAGAGCTTTAGTTTTATCATCTGAAAAATGGAGATGATAGTGGTTCCCACCTCAAAGGATTAGAGAATACTTGTAAAATGCTTAGCACAATGCTTGGCACATAGTAACTTTTCAGTAAATGCTACCTATTAATACCTTGAGCAGATGTCAGATGGTGTGAGACTTGATGAATAGGTGACAGTTACTTCCTGGGGAAGATTTTGGCTTTGGTAATGCTGTCCAAAATGTCCCTTTCTCTTAGAGTCTTCCCCAAGGTCCTGCTCTTGGAGCCTATACTGCCTTCTGATTCATCACCCCAGTACTTTCTATTCCTCGATTTCTTTCTTCTTTAGATTGTTTTTTTCCATTGCTCATCAGCTGCTTCCTTTGTGAGCTTGAAAAGTGCTTACTCATGACTTATCTGTTACTTCAAAGCCATATGTTTCATTTTATCATTGGCATCCAACTTATCTATCTGACCTTCACCACTTTATTCAGAATTCAAGCAGTCAGAAGCAATTACCCTTCATCTCCTCAAATGTTTGTTTAAAAACTCTAACACCGTGGTGTTTTAAGATTTCTCAGACTATTTTGCATAAATTTACACAAGAGACTATACATATATACTTGGTTTACTAACGTTAGTATAATAAAATTGTTGTGAATCTACTTCAATTAAGATAAATATTTATAAAAATTACTTTTATGTTTAAAGAGATATGATATTGGAAATTATTCCATCCTGTTACTGGAACTTTCTTTTGAAACAGATGTTCTCTTCATCCAGTTGAATATCAGCTAACAGACATTTAAGAAAAGATTAATTTCTTCAAAATCAAATTTATTTTGATTTCTAATTCACAAAGATGTGTAGCATATTTCTGGTGTTGTTTTGCTTTTGTCTGTTGGTATCTATTTGAATTTTTGCATGTAGTTCTTTTGACATGATATGGATGATGTTTTCCTTCCTTCCATTTAAGTAGTCAGTGGACACTGCTTAACCTACAGGGTAGGCAGCTGTCTCCAGCACACTGATAAGTGTGCTGCTCTTGTTGGTCCAGAGCTCATAGCTATATTAGAAGATATTATGGTTTTTCTCAGCAAATCATATAGGAATAAGGAATGGAATGAAGGTGTTTCTGCCCTTCACACCCATAGGTCAGTGTCCTTTGAGGTTTCCTGGGGAAAATGGTACTGACAATTTTCAAATGTCAAATTGCTAAACTGAAAAAGTGATATGACAGTAATTTGGATGATGATAATGGCTAGCATTTGTTCATCCCTTACCCTGTACTCATTGAACTCTCACAATACTCTGTAGGTAGATCTCATTATCTCCTTTTTCCAGATGAAGGAACTTAAAGCTCAGTGGGGTAAAGTATCTTGCCCAACATCATGTTGCTGTGGCCTGACTCTAAGACCCAAGCTCATCACCACTACACCCCTCTGTGAGGTTGACCAGTACTTTAGCATCTGTGTGTCCTGACACCCCAATAGGGTGTAACCAGACCCCTCCTAAGATGAGCTTCTGCCTGTCTGAGGCTGTCTCTGGATCCCTGCTCCTTCTCTCTTGTATCTTCATCATCATAAACAGGAGGATTCTTTACAAGGGATTGTTATACTACAGCATTTTTCTTCTTTGAACAAGGGTGTGAGTGTTGGCATGGAATTACCTACCTACTTTCTCCTAACAAAATATGCCCTGGCCAATCTGGATATTTATTAGTGAGACATGGAATGAAAGAAGGCTGAGACGGATTTCTTTTACACTCAAAGCTAGTAACTGCAAGCCCTCAGGAGACCTATTTGGCAGCTCACTGTCATAAACATGTTTTCTTTTATGTAGATAGAACTAATGATACAGTTTAAATTTATTTCTTTATGTTTTGCTTTAAGTGAGATAAACCACTGAGCAAAAATTATTTGTAAAGCATAGTGGAGCAGCATCATGATACACAGAAAAAGCATTATACATGGAATTGGTCAAAGCTAGTTTCAAAGTCCAGCTCTACAATTTATTTGCTGTGTGTCCTTTAGCAAGTCACTTGAATCTCTGAGACTGAGTTTTCCAATTTTTCAGGGGAGATAATCACACCTACCAGCAGAGTTATTGAACAAGTTGTAGAAACGTGAAAATATCCTGGATGCTTAACGAACTTTAAAAAATGTGAGAAGACTCAAGTCTTTCTTAGGCAATTAACTTGGAAGCATGATATGTCAACCAAATACAAGAGATTTATTTTTGGGACTTGTTTGTCGTTTAAAAGTACACATTTTTTTTGCACTAGAAAGAGATGATTGAACATGCTCCATTCTTATAATGAGTGCAGGACAAGTCTTGAGTCACGCACAAGGCATACTGTCACGAAAAACTGACAGGCATTAACATTTCATAGGCATCCATCCTTGGAGGCGTGAACACTGCATTAAAAAAAAAAAAAACTACTGGCATTACATTTTGTGGCATATTGTTGGAGGTGAATAATTTATCTGGTGTGACTGCTTGAGGAAATATTTCCCCATATTTGCAAGTGGATTCTTCTTTCTCATTTCTCAATAGATTTATTGCATGGGTAAAATGAATTCTATAATGCTCTTAAATGTTTCTCAGTAAAAGATGAATTCCAGAGTCTCACGTTTAATGAATAAATTTTTACTTGATGGCAGAGTAGGAGAGCATTCCAACCAGCTTGTTCACCAGCATCAGAAAACAGCAGGTAAAGGTCACTGTCCAAAGTGCTGAAAGCTGCTCCTGCTTACGAAACGTGGCCATGAGTTTGTTTTCTGGAAAACACCTCATTCTAATATATAATCCAACATTTAAAAATACTTCACAGTATTTAAAGTAAAGCTTTTTGTGGCTTTTAGGATAACCTGTCAAATAATGCTTTCATACCTAGAAAAACAGTGATAATCTTGAAATAATTTGACTTTTTTTTTCGGCAAAAAATAAAATTTCTCCTTGCTGCAAAGATAAGTGGATTTGTATAATTTTTAGTGAGTGTAAATTATAGTTAATTTAATAATTTTCTATATTCATTTACTAGGAAGCAGCACTCGGGATTTGTGGTTTTTCATCTTCACAGAACACCGATTATATTTCTTTTAATCCTGGTGTTTTTGGTGCTTAGAGCTTTTGAAGAAGAACTGGACCACGTAATTGAAAGTTAAAATAGCTTTGATTCACTATATTTGGATTTAATTTAAAACTGTAATATGCTATAATAAACAAAATAGCAATAATAATGAAGCTATCTTGTACTCATAAAATATCCAAATATGAATTAGTAAGAAATTTGGAGCTGAAAGCTTAACATAGTATTGTATTAAGACCATGTATTAGCTTTCATTTAATTATTTTATTTTATCAATAAGTTTTTCTATACTCACCTTATTTTAAAAGGAAGAATTTCAGAGAGACTAAGTGACATAATTAGAACTCTACGACCTGCCTTCTACAGAGGCCAAGACAGATCCCAGGAAGAGGTCTGCCAGTTGAGTACATGCTTTAACTTCTTGAGTCCAGAGAATTTGGAAGCCAAAAGAATGCTTTTACTTTGAACGTAATTGTGTGGTTAGAATAGGGAAAGTTATTTAGAGACTTTCTTGAAAAACAAAATTAATTTGAAAGCTCTTACTTTTATGACCCATCAAATATTGCAGGTTGTCTTTCTTATTGTTCTCATGATCTAATGGCTTCTTATATCAAACTCTCATTTATCTGCATTCTGTTTCCTACCTTAGTATTTTTCTCCAGATGTCTTTTTTTTTTCACCTATTTTCCTTGTTTTGGACCACATTTAGCTCCTGGCACACTGTCATAATTTGTCCTTGGAAAGATGCACTGTGTTTTGTGTTAATTTAATCATTTTTTCTCACCTCCATCCCCATTTGCCTGCTTTCATAGGCATCCACTCCAACATGTTTAATAAGTCCACTCATATATATTCTCAAAATGCATTTATTGTTTTACTTTTATATACATAGATGACATTGTACCACAGTTTTGTTCTGTTTCTTCCTTTTTCACTCAGTGCTATTTTTAAAGATCTACCCATGTTAATATATATATATACACATATATGTTTATATGTATTTCAGTGCTTTTGACTTTATAAAGAAGTCAATTTTCTCCAAATTAATTTACCAATACAATTTAATCCTAAGAAAATTTCCCCTTTATATATAATGTTTAATCTCATACATGAATATGGTAAATCTCTCCATATATTCAGATCTTTTAAAAGTGTTCTTTGACAGAGTTTTAGATTTTCTCCATAAAGGTCTTATACACTCACTTTTGGAATAATTCCTTGATACTTTTTAGATTTTATTGCTATTGTGTATGTTATCTTACTTCATATTATATTTTCTTCTTAGTTATCACTGATGAAGAGAAATCCTATTGATTTTAGTATGTAGATCTTTTATCCATCAACTTTGGATTATTACATCTATGTGAATAACCTACATGAGTGGTCATATTCATCAGTAATGATTGTTATGCCTTTTCACTTCTGATGTTTTCTATTTTTTCCTTATTTCTTTTTCTTGCCTAATTGCATTGGTGAGAACCTCCAATACTATATTGTACAGTTGTGGTAAAAGTGTGCATTATTTTCTTATTCTTGATCTTAAAGTGAATGCATGTAAAATTTTCTCATTAAGTGTGATGTTTGCTGTAGATTTTTGGTAATCAGTGTTAATATATGTAATAAATACTTACCTGGAGTGCTTTCTTTTTCATTCAGTTCCAAGTGTCTTCAACTTTCCATTTTTATTTCATATGTCTTCCAGAGATAGAATATTTCTTATTTTTAATATCAACATATGATATGTTCATATAAACATATGATATTGATTTCTAATTTTATTGCTTTATGATCAGAAACTAATTTGTATGAAGTTTCTGTTGTGACCTGGTACATTGTAACTTTTTGCAAGTGTTTCATATGTATTAACACACCTATACACACAAACTTTGTTAGTTCTTCTATGATATGACTTTTCTTTTTGTTTGCTTTATCTTTTTCTGAGAAGGAAACATTAAAATCTCCAGCTACGTGGTTGATTTATCTACTTTCTGTAGTTTTATCAATGATGCTTCATATATTTTGATACTGTATTATTTACAGTATTATGTTCATGATTGTTGTCATTTCTTGATCCAGTGTTTCTTCTATCAGTGTATATCATATGTCTTTTTTCTTATGATAATTTTTACCTGAATTCTACTTAGTCTGATATTAAGATTGTTACTCTGAATTTCTTTTGGTTCATGTTTTTTCATTCCTTTATTTTCAACTGACAAAGACTCCCTCCTTGACCAAATTTTTGTCAGGCTCCTCTTAACCCTCTTCTTGACTAGACTTTGACCTTGGCCTGCTGTGTCCAGTTTTAGCAAAGAACTTTGCTGAGTAAGTTTAGGGAGAATCCCCCCACCCTTAATGTCTTATCAAGTTCCTCATTGTCACCCTTGATATCTGAGTCCTTGGCCTGCCTTTAGCAAGAATCCTGTTAAGCCAGTTTAGCAAAAATCCCCATGCACTTGATATCTAGCCAGGTTCTTCTTAGTAATTTTCCATCCACTGACTCCCTCACTCTACTCTTTTGCTATAAAGCCCCAACTGTCCTTGCTGCATTTGGAGTTGATCTCAGCTCTACCCTGAAGTCTCTCTCCCCTGCTGCAGTAGCTCAAATAAAATCTCTTTTGCCATTTTTAACAAGTGTCTGGTGCAAAGTATTTCCTTTATATAACCTCTCTACGCACTTTTGTTTTAAATAAATCTCTTATGTGCCACATTTTACTAGACGTTTTTCAAAATACAACCTGAGAATACTATCTTTTAATCACGTAGTTTAACTTTTTACTTTAATTGTAATTATTATTATATTAAGACTTATTGCTTTATCTTGTTTTCTGTTTTTAATTTTACATACCTTTTGTAAGTCTTTTTTTCTCTCTTCCTATTTTCTAGTGCATATGTTGAACAGTTACAGGTTTTCAAGTTAAAGTTTTAGTTTTCTGGTGGTTACCACTAGATCATTAAAACTACGCTTATCTTTCCAACTCTTCCACCAAACGAAGTAAATACATTATCGTGCTCTCACCTCACTCTGGTCTGGCCCTCCTCTGTCTACCACCACGTTAGTGTTGATCTTTAGTTTTAGGTTTTCATATGTGTATTTTTTTTGAGTCATCACTTATTTAGAAAATAAACTCTGTTAACATGTTTACTCACTTTTCCTTCCTGTATCTAGCAGTGTCCTTCTAGAATTTATTTTCAAAGTGGGTTTTTGAGTAATAAACATTCTGAGGCCTTGAATGAATAAAAATATCTCTATTTCACTCTTGTGTTTAATTGAAAGTTGGGCTGACATAAAATCTAGGCTCATTTGAATTCAATTTCTTTCTTTAAGTGTTTGGAAATAAGTCTTCTTGAGACTAGTGCTTCTATGTGAGGTCTGAGGTCAGTCGTGGAAGTGACCTTTGGCCTCTTTGAACTTCAAGTTCCTCATCTGTAAAATGAGATGATATCAGTACATATTTTGCAAGGAATGTGATAGAAATTAATGAAGTAGTGTACAACAACGTGTGATATTCTTGATGTGTTTATAGAGAAGAGAATAGTCACTGAGTTGCTGCTACAATGGCTTTAAGATTTTTGACAAAATTCTTCCCTTTATATAAGGACAGGAAGAAAAGGGGAGAGCAGGTGGCATTTTCTTCTATTTCACAAGATTAGGAAATTCACTGCGATTTTTCCCATTTTTAAACATCATAGAAAGTTTTTCTTGCTGTGGACAGATTAATGACTTTCGGCAGCTTCTTTTTATGAGACGGGCCATGGGGACTGGCGTGTGCTTCCCAGCTTGAAACCAAGCTGTGCTATTTTCCAAGCACCCGCTGTGCAGGCTCCTGAGGCCGCGCAGGACGGATGCTGTCCCGGATGCGGTGAGTTGGCCTGGGCCGTTCAAACCTGTCATTTTCAGGCTCGTGGCTGCTCTTATACCATACATTATTTTTTTTCCCCACTTTTCTTCTCTGAAGTGAAAAAAAAAATAAGGAAACAAATCTGGTCACTAATTTGTTTTCTGTCTGTTAATACATAGTGGTCACCTTAACTCAGTGAGGCATCTGTTTTTAGGCATCTGGGTTTGCTCTGTATCATGCCCTGTTCAGCTCTTGGAAGTGAATGACGGAGTCAGGAGAGGTGAGTCTAAGAAGGCAGCAAGATGGGAAGGAGCCCCTGCAAGTGTTGTGGGAGGACCTGTATAGGGAGTGTTTGCCACACCTGCCTGGTGCCCTGCCACATAATGGTGCCTCAACAAACGTTTGTTGAAAAATGCACCTGTTGACTTAATGTGTATGGTTAGCCTCTCATTTCCAAGGAAGCAGGGTTAACTTTGCTTTGTCCTGGCATTTTACAAATTTGATATTTAAAATGACAAAAAAAACGAAAAAACAAAAAAAAACAACATCGGAGCCAAGGAACCCCCTTAGGAAGACCCAGACCTTCTGTGCTTCCTTCTCTTCTTTGGAGCAGGGCAGAAGGTGGCTGTACTTGCCAGGTCTAAGCAAGAGGCAGATCTAAGAGTAGACCCACACTATGCTTTTAAAAATTTTAAGGCCTTTGAAGCCAACCAAATATGTGAGAAAAGCACAAGGACGTTTTACCAACACAAAATGAAAGCAGCTTTCAGCTTCTCAAAACTGCCTCACATCCTAGTTCTAGAAAGCACTCAGCTTTCATATCTGTCCATTTATATTAACATGAAGACTAATTATCAAGTGAAGTGCTTATAAATGACCACAAAAGAGATCACTGGAATAGACTGAAATGATGGGAATGTGCTTATCATCTCAGAAACAGCAGGCCAGAAAAGATGTTGTTTTCCTCCATATTCCCACATGTTTAGGTATATCAAACTGAAATTATAACCATGAGGACCCACAAAACTTTCCCCTCTCTTATAGTGTAAATGTGAGAATTGCAAACCTATCTTTGTGTTAGCTAGATAGTCATCAGGGTATAGGTGAATCCGAGAGCTTTCTTTCTTATAGGATCCTGGCCAGGGCCCTGGGATGCTGAAGTGCTTGGCCGGTGCAGGAGAGAATTGAATTTAGGCAAAGTCAGCTGGGATCAGTCAAGGGCACTTTTAATCAGTGTCTTGTACTAAGGGAACTAGAGAGAGATGACGATGTGTCAGTTAAGCAGAAGTAGCAGGACTGAGAAGCAGGGAGCTTTGGCTCTGTGACTTGAGGGGTGACGAACAGAGCAATGCACATGGCATGAGAATGCTTGCTTCCCGCTTCAGCTCTGCCTTGTAAAGGTGTGACTCTGGGCCAGCCCACTCACGCCTCTGGGCCTCATGAGCTTCGTTTCCATTTAGCTGGGATAATGCCTTTATGCAGTTGAGTTGCTTCTAGTTTGGGATAACTATGAATGTAGCTACTGTGAACATTCTTGTCCATGTCTTTTGGTGGGTGTATGCATTCCTTTTTCTTGAGTAAATACCCAGAAGTGGATCTGCAGAGTCATAGGTATATATACGTTCAGCTAACTAGCTCTTTCTCTGGAAGTTTCTGGAAAATTCAACCTCTGATACAGCACGTTGGAGGTCTTGAGAACTCGCTAGACAAGGATTCATCTATTCAATAAACCCTCTGGGGATGCAGGCATGAGTGAAAGAAATTCTCTACTCTGGAAAAACTCACTGACTTGAAGGGAGGCAGTATATTTGCATTTAGGTCCTGATACTCTTTACTTCTTGTGGGGATCCTTGTGGTCCCCTTTTCTGGGGGAGGATCATGGAGGATTATTTTTCTTCCCCGGTTGAATTCAAGCATGGCCAGATGACTAGCTTTGGCTATTGAAATGTGCATGAAAATGACCTGTGTCCTGGTGGTTAGAGTTTTAAGAACCAACACATAGTTTGCCATGTTCTCTTTCTCCTCCGCCATAACACCTGGCTGTATTCAAGATCATGGCTGCGCCTGCTCCAGCAGCCTGGCTCTCAGAATGAACACGGCGTGGAGCAGGACCACAGCAGACCCACGGGGGACATGTAGCATGTGTGAGAAACAAGCATTTAGTGTTTTAAGTCACTGATATTGGGGGTTATTTGTTACCTCAGCATAACCTAGCCTGTGCTGACTGATCCAGCACTTCCTAGCCACAGGTCCTTGGGCGGACCGCCTAAATTCTTTGACCCACCTCTGCCTAATCTATAAAATGGGGAGATGGGCATCTAACTGGGTTAATGCAACCTCCCAGCATTGTTGTGAGGACTGAAATCAGCAGCAAGTTGTGAAATTGCTTTGCAAATTCTCTACAAATATGAGGCTTGGTTTCTATAGTTGCAGTGTAGTGTAACCTAATTAGTGGTTCAAGGCTCAGGCTTTGGAGTCAAGCAGCTGGGCTATTTACTAGCTGTGTGACTTAGGGTAAGTTACTAACCTCTCTAAGCCTTAGTTCCCATAGCTCTAAAAAATGTGGATAGTAGCAGTATCCACCTATGTGTGTGTGTGTGTGTGTGTGTATATATATATGTATATATATGTGTGTATATATATATGTATATATGTGTGTATATATATGTGTGTATATATATGTATATATATGTGTATATATATATGTGTATATATATGTATATATATGTGTATATGTATATATATGTGTATATGTATGTATATAGGACATCTCTTGGATATGTAGGGCCCTGTGGGGTGGAGGGAGGGAGGCACAGTATATATATAGTTATATATAATATAATAATATAATCGTGGAGGCTGAGAAGTCCCATGATCTGCTGTCTGCAAGCTGGAGACCCAGGAAAGCTGGTGATGTAATTCCAGTCCAAGTCTGAAGGCCTGAGAAACAGGAGAGCTGATGGTGTCAATCCCAGTCCAAGGGCAGGAGAAGACTGACGTCCCAGCTCCAACGGGCAGAAGAGGAATGATTCCCCCCTTCCTCTGACGTTTGTTCTGTCCAGGCCCTCAAGTGGGTTGGATTGGATGATGCCCTCCCACATTGGAGGGGGCAATCTATTTCACTGAGTCCAGCGTTTCAAACGCTAATCTCATCTGGAAACACCCTCACAGACACACCCAGAAATAACGTTTAATCTGGGCACCCCGTGCCCAGTCAGGTGGACACATAAAATGAACCATCACCACCTTATAGGGTGGTGAGCAGATTAACTTCGTAAGTAGAGATAAAGCACAGCACAGTGCCTGACCCATGCTGGAGGTTACCTGCCGTAGTTGCCCTCGTTGTCTGATGGATGTTGATGTTGTTATCTAGGTACACTTTCTGTCAACATCAGAATTGGAGGGCCCAGGGCAGGGCTGGGGTTCTGCAATTCTATTCTATTACAACTGGAACAAATATGTCTCTCTCTTTAAAAATAGTCTGCATCAGGGAAAATATCCATCCAAGGGAAACCTGTTTAAGTGCTTTCGACTTTGTGTTCATAATAATTTATTAAAGATCTGCTGCTAAAAGTGTCTTCTTTCAAAAATAAATCACTTGTTCGCACAAAGGCCGAGATACTAAAATTTTATTCTTCTTGCTAGAAATTAGTCTTGGAAAGAAAAATCACATTTGATGTGTTTGTGAAACATTTATTCACTACTATGTCCAGGGCAAGGCACAGGGATAAAATGATACATAAAGCAGGGCCTCTGTGCCAAGGTGCTTACAGTCTAGAAGAGGAGACGAGCTCACGTATAAAGAATTAAGATGAGCTGCTCTAAGTGCTATTGCATTACAGAGTTACATAGAAAAAGCGACGGGAACACAGAAGTGGGAGTGATATATTATGTCTAGGTGGGTCCTGCCCGAAGCCTTGGAGAGCAAGTGACATTTAGATTGGGATTTATCGGCGAATTGGACACCTCTTGGATATGTAGGGTCCTGTGGGGTGGAGGGAGACACAGATTGGGAGACAGGATGTGGGATGTGGCTAAAGACGACATGAGTAGCTGAGGTTGGTTGTAAGGCCCTCGATGCCATATTAGGGAATTTGGACTGGATTCTGCGGGCAAGGGAGAGACGTTGTAGATACATATGTGTTCAGCACATACGCTTTGAATAAATACCAGAGACAGAGAGCAAGGAAAATCAGCAAAGTATATCTTTGTATATATCTTTGTATATCAGGCAAAGCTTTTCGTCTGCTGAACAAGGTGTACCTACATAGGTTTGTTGAGATGAAATTGCACAAAAACGAATGCTATGCCATTTGGGACTGTTAATGAGTAAAAGTTTAACTGTGGAGTGAGCCTGAAGGGGAGACTGAAAAAGAGAGGCCTGGGATGCTAGCCAGGCAGGGTGTCAGGCAGATGATAGTAATAATGATGACTGTTGTTTACACAGTGCCAGAAACGTGCTGGGCCTGCCTACAGGCACTTCACAAGGGGCCCTGCTGCAGGACAAGTTGATATCCAATCCTAAGGGCTGGGGATTCTGCCCCTCCTCCCCTCAGCCTGTCTGCTGGGGCAGCCTTTGGCCCAGAGATGCTGGTCTTAGATGGAAGCAAGTCCAAAAGTCCTGTATGCCCCGCCTCTCTGATAGATATAGGAGGGAGGCTGGCCTTATCAAAATATTGCACTTCGTCCCAGAGAGTCACTATCGGTTAATATAAAGGGATGCCGTGATCGTTGTTTCTCACAGCAAAAAACTAAGTCACTGTAAAGAGGAGAATGGATCATTAAAGAGAGGTGCATGAGGGAGTACTATAGCAGTTAAATTAATTGGAACTAAATCTCTAAAATATAACATTGGGCTAAAAAGCAAGGGTACTTAAATACAATACCACTTATATAAAGTTTTTAAAAAATGCACAAAACACATTGGACATAGACATTGTAAATGTTTATGTATATAGGAAGATATAAAAACTGGTGAATCTCTCGGAGGAAGAGAGAGGGACAAGATGGGAAAGGTCTACACAGGGGGCTTCAACTCTATCTGTAGTGCTTCCTTTGTTTTGAGAGCAAAAATCCATATGGTCAATGTATAGGTAAACTAGGCAGTGAGTTCATGGTTGTTCATTTTGTTATATTATTTTCTCTTCCTATTTCTGAGTTTGAAGAGAAATTCCATAATACAATAAAATTTTAAAAGGAAATGTTTTAATCAAGGCACCAAGACCTACTCAAATAAAGACCTTACTTTTGGCATTGAATGGATTTTCGAATTGCTTTTTCTTCCCAACGACAGCTTTTGGTTTTCATCCATGATGTACCTGTGTGTGTAGGTGTGTGTTTGGAGGTCTGTTAGAGGAAGTGAGCACATTTGCCAAAATGGAGTGTTGTGTTTGTACCAGAAATCTAAAAACATGTTTTCTTTAAATGAAATGCAGAATATGTTACCTTAATGAGTAGAAGGGCTTATGCTGTGGCTAACTGGGCCTAGGCCACAAAAGATGAGGGGAATTGAAGGGGTAAGCGTGGACTATATGGGGGAAAGCAACAATCTGGCTGTGGTGATCTTCCCCAGGGAGAGTGGCTGGAGATCTTAATTATGATTTTTCAAGTTATGTGGCCAACTTGGGCCTGACCCAGACTGGTGCTGCTGTGTGCATGTGGCCTGATCTGGTGGAGGGAAAGTAAATAGCAGTGATTCTAACTATGTGCAGGTGCCTCTCTATGACTGGCAGAGTTTCCTGTGGTTTCACATGTGTATTTAAAGTTGGAAACAGCATATTTGGCATTATAAAATGTATTTTCTATTTTGAATATAAAAAGTTTTTTTTTTTTTTTGCCATGTAAACTACAGATAGTTAAACTCAACAAATCTTGGGGGAAGAATTTTCAGAAAATAGTTTGACTCTTAACAGGAGCCATCACTCTTGGGGGGAAGAATGAGGATTAGAGAATGAATGGCTGTGAGATTTGTCAAAGGAGGGGGAGCATAGGTGAAAAAGGTTGATAACACTGCTCTAGGCCAGGGTGCTCAGGGGATCGGAATCTTGGTGGTGATGATGGGGAGGGTGGTGGTTGGACAAATAGGGGATGGTCTTCTTCTTCCTTGAGATCCCCTTACCTGGAGTTGGGGTGAGTGAGTCTTGGTTCCATTTGTTGAATACTGCTGCTGTAAATCATGGTGCCCATGGGGAGATAGTAGGCTCTCAGGTGTCTGGGGACAGGGCAATGCTTGGAGAATCCCAGTTGCAGACAGTGCTGTTCCTTCTTTGTTTCCAAGCCTGTCACTGCTGAAGCAGGACCACAGGCAGTGAGGGCTGAGAGGAACCATCTAGGGACTCAGGTTTCAGTGCCCAGGTGGGGCAATGGATAAGCCAGGTAATGGAGCCGAGGCCCAATGGAAGTTTCTGGACACACAAAGTGGGGATGAGGGCTTGGTGGGTTGCTCAGGGGTGAAGGCTATTAATTTTAGGTCCACCTGCTGATGAGGAAGCAGCTTTAAACTCTAGAGGAGGAAAACTTGTCTTTTCCTGTACCTGTCTTGGGTTCTTTTGGCTGGGGCCCTGTGAATTAGACTGACAAAAGACAGATTAACAAGAGAAAAACAAACAGAAGTTCATTAACATGCGCAGCACAGATACACACGGGAGCACTCAGGGATTGGAACTCAAAGGTGTGGTTAGAATTTGGGCTTATATAGTATCTTAATAAGAGAACAATAACATTTTTAGAGAAGGGACAAGGCGAAGGAAAAAGACTTTGAGTTTCCAGGGAGGCAAATTGTGGGAAGGCAAATCTATGGGGAAACTAATGGAAGATAAGGGCTAGTTAGTACGGTTTGTTATGTAGGTTCCTCTGGTGCTGCCTCTAGGCTCCTAAGGGTCTAGAATTGTTTCTGGTGGTTAACTTCTAGATTTCCTGGTAGAGAGGAAGGGGGCCACCTCTACAAATTATGTCCTGTTTTAGGCAAATAGGGGAGAGCACAGAGCTTTTCTTATATCTGCTTCTTCTCGGTTGTCTTCAGCTCAAAATAGATAATACGCCAAAATGGCATATTTGGGGGTGGTGTATTCTGCTACCCTTCAGAAAACATTGCTGTTGGGTGGTGTGGCAGCTGGCTGGCTAAGTTTGCTTCTCACTGAGTGGGGACTAGATGGGGCTGGGGCTGCAGGCAAAGGGGCTTCACATGGGTGGCCTGTCCAGAGAGGCGAGCTCCGACAGACAGCTCAGAGTCTAGCTTTCTTCTTAACTATCTGTTATCACTGGTTAAGATTTTCCATGTTTCTGTATCTAAGGTGAAATCAAGAGTCCAGGAAGTGCCTCGATCCCACACAAGGTCAAGCCTCTCCTATTGCTCTTGTTCTGATATTTGATAATTTACCAAGAGGTAAGGTTTCTGCGGGACTGAGGGACTTGGATGCTTTACTTCTGTGTCTGGTCTTTGTGGCTCATTTCACTGAGATCCAGGCAGAATTGCCCTGCCAGAATCAAGCTTTTGACCTTTGAAATGCTGTTTCTCCAGGAGAATTGATAGGAACGGTAAGGTACAGAGAGTTTAGGGATATTTATTGAGCTATATGGCCTTGAAACCTGTTCAAATATAATTAGAAGAAAGGCAAATGCCAGCCCCTGTTGATTACTTTTTGAACACGCTTGCCTGGGGGATAAGGAAGGAGACTTCGGGGTGTCGGCAGGTGCCACTGGGCAGCTGTTGGAAAACTCCAGTATGTCAACACGGGCTTTCACATGGTCAGTGGTGGCAGCCCCCCACTCAGTGAGGACAGACACAGGAGAAGGTCAGATGGACCATATTAGTGTTTGTTTATTTTGAATAAGTAAACTGAAAGCCATTCTCCTTCTCTTTAGATGTATGGCGGAGCATATCACAGAGCATCAGGGAGAAGGATTAATACAAGTGGCATAAGATAACCATTTCATGCTTGGCTTTTACTGCACATTGGCTCTATTTTTGGTGAAATGGCAAAAGGCTGCCCCCTCTGTCTTGAATGCTCTCCCACCCCCTCTACCCTTTGTCCTTCTGGTGCCTCCTATTCATCTTTCGAAGTCAAGCTCAGGTTTCACTTCCTCTGGGAAGCAAGTCTTCAGATGCAGTGAATCACCCTTCCTGGGCAGCAACTTGTACCTGATGGGGTTCAGGACATGCTGCTCCAAAATATGGCAGCTTGGCACACTGAATATTTGAAGCTGAAGGAGTTTGAGAAAATGGCGGAAGTGCGGAAGTGGGAAGGTCATTCTGACCTCCTGCTGCCTGACCCTTGTCCCCTGAAACAGGTCGTAAAACCCTCAGTTGAGAGGTGCCCTCCCTATACCTGGAGGAAATGAGCATCCTTATCTCTGAAGACAAAGGGATGCTGAGAAGAATCCCAACAAGCAGGCCTTGCCAAGTCTCCCCCAGGTTGCTGTACTTACCTCATATTCCTTAACCTAGCGTATTTCTATACCACTGCCCACTTGTCATCAAACCTAGCATAAATGCTGTCAGGTCCTTGGGTCTTCATTTCCTTATTAAGGCTCCCATGTCACAAAAAACTTATTTAAATACATTTGTTTGATTTTCTTCTGTTAATCTGTTTTTGTCATTTGAATTTTCAGACCCAGCCAGGGACTCTAAGAGAGTAGAGGAAAATTTTTTTCTTCCCTACATACTGTATATGAATTCTCAAGTTTCACATTAATCGAGGGCCTAGTTTTTATTTTTAAACACTAATATGGTGCTTATTGTATAAGAACCACTGTTCTAAGCACTTTTACATATATTTCCTCATTTAAGTCTCGTAGCAACCATATGAGGTAAGTACAAATATTCTACCTATTTTATAGATGAAAATAATGAAGCCCAGAGAGGTGCAGCAGGTGCCCAAGATCACACAGCTAATAGTAGTAGAGCCGAGACTCAACTCTGGGTGGTCTGGCTCTGGAATCTATCTTCATAACCAGCGTGCTGAACCTTCTCTCCCTGAACGCTACTGCCTGATAATTGCTAACTTGCATCAGTCCATATCTCCTGATCCTGCCCCATCTTCAGCCATAGCTGCTCCTCCCACAAATTTTCGTCATCCCAATTCATGGCTACTTCATCCTTCCAACTGTTCAGGCCCCAAATCTTGGAGTCATCTTTGACTCTTCTCTTGCTGTCACACCCAACGTCTGATCCATCTGCAAATCCCGGTGCCTCTACCTCCAGCATGGAGCCAGATCTGGCAGTTCCTACCGCTTCCACTGTAACCGTCTCCATCTAAGCCGCTGTTGCTGGCCTGGATCATGGCGGGAGATTCCTTCCGATGTGGCTTCCTTGCTTTCTTCCTTGTCCCCCCATCCCCAGTCTACTCTCAGCACAGCAGCAGCCAGAGTGACCCATTTAAAATCCGTCAGATCATGTCGTACCTCTGTTCAATAGCTTTCATTGTTCCTGACTTTGCACGTGGCCCTTTCCTTGGAATACTCTTTCTTCAAATATCTACATGGCTCATTCCCTTACTTCCTTCTATTCTTTACTCAAATGTCAACTTATCAATGAGGTCTTCTCTCATTTCCCTACATAAAATAGCCCCCTCCTCACCTCTGTAACCTCCTGTCCCCCTTAGCCTGCTTTACTTTTATGCACAGCACTCACATGACATATACATTTACTTGTTTATTTGTATATTTCTTGCTCCTCCCACTAGAATGTTAGCTCTGTGAGGGCAGAGACTTAGACTCTTTTGCTCAATGCTGTATCTGCAGTGCTGAGAATAGTGCTTAGCACATAGTAGGTGCTCAATAAATATTTGGAGAACAAATGAAGACTTACTCTGTGCTAGTCACTGTTGTAAACATGTTTATATGCCTCATCTCTTTGAATCTTCACAAGATCTCCCAAAGCCACCTGAGTGTCTTTGGAAAAATTATTTATCTCTGGTTAGCCTTAGTTTCTTTGTCTCTAAAATGAGGATAGTAATGGTAATTACCTCTAAGAGTAAGTGCTCTTAAGTTCTGAAAATTGTGCTTGGCACATAGTACCTGTTGCATGTGGGTTCCTTGGGAAGCAGAGGGAGATTAGCACACGGGATCTGTGCTGTTGGAATCAACACCTGCAGAGTGAAACACCTCACTATGGCCAGAGGGAGAAGGTGGGCCGCAGTCTCATCATTGGGGGGTGGGAGGGGTGGCGATGCTGGAGCTAGAAAGACCCAGTAGAGTTGGCTGTGTTGGGGCAAGTGGGCCTGGCCTTTGTATCCCTGCATCTCTCAGTCATTGGTTTCAGGCTGCTCTGGGAGGGGTGTGGTCTTGGCTGGTCATTCTCTTTGGTCTCAGGCAACCTCTAGGGAGGGCTGACAGCCACCCACACTCCCGGCAGCTGGGGAATGAAAGCTTCAGTCCTGGGTGTGGGTGCATGTGGAGGCCTGGGTGCAGCATGCCAGCACCTACTGCGGTAAACTTCAGTAAATGCTTGGGATCTTACCTTCTTACTGTGTTGCTTTAACCCAGCAATCAGTTTCCTGCTTAGAACTCCTAGTTATTCTAGTGCCCATTGAGCATGGAACAAAAGCCATCCTTTGTGAGTCTCGGCTTCCCCATAAAGATTTAGGATTGGATTTGATCTACCAGCCTTTCTCCCTGTGGACTTCCTCAAGTGGGGGACTTGCCCAGCTGCCAAATTGCTTAGGTCGCAGCTGAGGTGTCAGCGATTTCTACCCCATCCCCTGTGATTAAGGTGATTCAGAACAAAATAGAGCGAGCCTTTTGAGTAGTCTAGGTTGGCAGGCAAATGCGTGGTGCCATTTAAAGGAAATCCCCCCCCACCCCCCTACCGCCTGGAATCCTATCATTAGAATCCCATTATGTATTAAAGCATTTTAAAAAGCATCAAGAGTGTTCTATTGAAATGCAAATAACTCTGTAAAAGTTAACGGCTTAAACCTTTGCAATGAAATGCCTTTACATCTTTATTCAAAAACACTATTAAGTTTCTTATTTTAAAGTATTCTAAATGTGGCCATCATGTTATGGTTCAGCCTGGATTTCATACACTTTCAGTAAAAATAGTCCAGATTTCTTCATCTGGGCATTTTCTTTGAGGAGAGTTGGGGTACAGTAGGAAAAGAGCTCTTGAGTCTGGAGAACTGGAGTCTGGTGTGAGATCTACTCTAACAAGCTGAGAACTTTTGCCAAGTTCCTTAATGTCTCTGAAGCTCATGCCCTCTTGGGTGAAAAGAGGGAGAGATCTAGGTCTGTGCTGTCCAACACTAGCCGTGTGTGGCTATTCACATTAAAATTCAAATTCAAATTTAATTCAGTTCCTCAGTTATACTAACCATGTTACCATGCAAAGGGCACGATCTGCTCACTGTGAAACAAAAGCCAATCCATCAAGAGGCAAGATGGTGGCAGAGAAAGGGCATTTTATTAAGTGATAAGCTAGCAAATTGGAAGATGGTAGACTAGCGTCCTAAAGAGCCATCTTAAGGGGGGTGCGTAATCTTGAAGGAGTTATATAGGTCAGTGGGTTATAGGGGAGGAGGTTAGGAATGTTGACCCTCTGGTGTTACAGACTGGAAGCTGCCACACCAGATCTTTCTGTTGTCATTGATGATGGTTATCAGCATAGTCTCCCTGTCCAGGGGTCATCACATTCCTAAGAAACTCAAAGGAACAAAATTATCATCTTATCGCAGCTGGGAGGTACATATATAAGTAGGGGTCATAAAATCTACAGAGCAGGTAGATCTCCTGGAGGGTGCATATCCAGCTGGGTTAGTTAGCCAGAGGTCATTCAAAGTTGCAATATGGTTTATTTTCTACAGTATGGCTTCCCCTATGTCAACCTTGTGTTGAGCCAGTATCAACCACATTTCAAGTTCTCAACAGCCAGTGGTGGCTTTTGGCTACTCTAATGGGCAGCAAAGAAAGTTCAACAGAACAGTGCATGAAGATAATACCTTCGCTTTTAATTTCTAGCGTTTTTTAGTTTTGCATAGGGATATTTGTTTAGAAGAAAAATCAACCTGCATTTGTGATTTGTTGAGAGTTGATGATAATTAGGTCATATTTGTTAAGGTTTACACACATCCACTGGCGCTTATTTATCTATCCGCTTACTTTCTTCTATTCCTCACCAATACCCTATAGCTAATTTTTTTTCTTCCCCCCAAAGCCCCAGTAGATAGTTGTATGTCATAGCTGCACATCCTTCTAGTTGCTGTACGTGGGACGCGGCCTCAGCATGGCCAGAGAAGCGGTGCGTTGGTACCCGCCCGGGATCGAACCCGGGCCGCCAGCAGTGGAGCGCGCGCACTTAACCGCTAAGCCACGGGCCGGCCCCCTATAACTAATTTTTACAGAGGGAAAACTGAGGTTAGGAGGGATTAAATAACTTGCAGGTGATCTTAACTTGGATTCAAACTCAGGTTGGTCTAATGCTAAAGTACCGGCCCCAGTTTTTGTTTTCTGAAATAGGCATGTGCTGAAAGATTACCAACTCACTGTGCTTTGGAAAGAAGTTCACAGATTCCTATTGCTGCTGCTTCCCCTCTTCTCCCTCCTTTGCCTCCTCTTCATCTAGAAAGCTTTATTGTCTTGGTACAATGCACATAATTTCCCTTTCCCAGAGATAACTATTGTTAATATTTTATTAAGGAAGTTCACCCCTCCGGAAGGTTCTTCATGCGTATAGCCATATACATGCCATTTTCATATATGGACGGTGCACTGATCCACATGGGACTTCTCTTCAAAAGCCTGTCTATGGTTACGACTTTGAATTTCAGTTCAGGAAAAGTCAGAAACCCTTTCAGGAATTCCTTTGGATTAGAATCAGATTGAAAACATTCAGTTTACCTGGGACATGAGAAGGGCTGTCTATCTGGGGACATTGTGGGTAATGCCTGCTTGGAAGCTAATAATTACACAATCGTTTTGAGTGAGTGGGGGTGAGGGAGTCCCTGCTTCTTTAAGAGGATAATGGAGTTGTCTGTTATCCTTAACTCCTGTGCTGTTAAGGATATAGATGTTAGACCTAGTACCTGTTATCTTTCCTCTTGACTTGGTTATATTATAAAGAGAGCAAGTTTAAAGTCAGAGGTATCCAGAGGAGGGAAAATGATCAATTTAGAAGTTTGAAAGGCTAATGTTCTGATGTTAGGATCCCTTATTTAGCTACGTCACCCCAAAGGAAAGAAGATGTTGATCCAATTGTGGGGACGTGTTTTCCAGAGAGGCCTGAGAGAGGGAGAAGTGAGCATTTTGGTTGAGACAAAGGGCAAGATGTTAACTCTATCAAAAACCATAAGCAGTTTTCTTTAAAACATTCTTCTGCTGTACATTTAAAAAAGTAGGACTGAAGAATCCCTTTGCGGAAAGTAACCTGTGTCTAGAGCAAAGAACTGGCTCAGTAAGAAGTCTTTCTAGTGCCTGTAACTGAGAATGGCCTATGTGGTCTGTGTGGCGCCCACCAAGACAGTGATTCATCCAGTTTGTGCACACCAAGGGCCAATTTACTAGGGGCATGTCCATCAAGTCTGTTTGGTCAGCTTGATATCAACAGTCTAGCCAGGGTCTCGGAGCCCAGACTCCCAGGGTCTGGGAGCAGCTGCAGCTTTTCTGATGTAGTGGAGACTTAGTGATGTCCCAGCAACTGGTTTCAAATTCCCCGGCACAGACCACTCCCATTTTGCAAAATCTTGTGTATCTACTCTTCTATTTGTACATACCACAGCTTGCAGATGACCTCTTTTTTCCGTAGATCTCTAGGGGGAGTCATTACCGTGTGGTTTATGATGAAGAAGAAAGTATTTTTTTCCCTTGAAAAGAAAACAACACTAGGTTAGTTGGTTTCAGAGGTGAAAGTTTCCGAAGATCATTTTGCTAATGACAGTCGCATATTCACAGAACACAGAAAGACATTGTGTATTTGGTTTCCAGGCTCCCGATGACAGCAGCAGGCGGCTCTGGGGGTGGACCCCGGATGATGCCTGAGCAAGAATTGTCCTTCACGCGGCATGTTGCAGTGATGTGCCATCTGTTTCTAGGATGATTCTAGTAGCTATTGGGGAGCCCATGAAAATATGCCTGCCGGGTCTGCTCAAAACTCATCTTTTTCCCTCCTTGTGTATGACAACCCTCTATATAATAAGGCATTTTAGGAATAGGAGAACAAGGAAGATGCATCTTTTAAAAAAATGATCTTCCTGTCACCAGTGTGGCTCTATCCTACCTGCTTCCTCCCTTCTTCTGTCCAGCTCAGGACTCCAAGACAGAGCTCTCTCAGAGTTCATTTTAGGATCCAAGGACAGTTTAAAAGATGCTGTGATGGACCATTTGGGTCTCTACTGCCCTGGGCTGCAGTTGGGCAGGAGTGCAATCTTCTCTTTATTTTTCTTTTGTAATAATAGATTTATTAAGTGACTATCAGTGTAAAGTCCTGCAAGCTGCTGTGTGGAAGATAAAGATGACTATGAGATGGACCTGCCCTCCAGGTGCTTGCAATCTAGGCAGTCAGCTGCAAGAGTAAGTGACTGTGGCAATACTGCTTTGGGTGGCTTAAGCAGAGTTCTTTAAAATGTTGACATCATTTGAAATCTTTCCTTGCCAAATACGTAGGAGTCCTTTCAACAGGAAAGCCAAACGGTGGAAAGAGGCATGTCGAGGAATTCCATCACCCGATTAGCCAAGCCTGTCAGGTGTCAGACTGAGACAATATGTGATATTCTGTGAAAATAAGGGGAAACCTAAAGCCCACCACAGAGGTAGCGAGGTAGAGACCTGGGTTTGAATCCAGCTCTGCTTCTCTCCAGGTTTGTGACCTTGGGCAATTCTCTCGGCCTCTCTGAGCTCCTGTTACCTAAACCCACCTCTCAGGTCTTTGTGAGGATTAAATGAGATTGTGTGTGAGAAAGCTCCTGACATATACTACAAGCTCATTAAAGGGTTTCTTCCTTTCTCCTTTTCTTTAGCTGTTACTTTAGGATTTGGAGTGGAGCCCAGAACTGTACAAAACACTAGGCTCTAGCACTAAATATGTTTGCATTCCTGGCAGCATTTTAGCCCTTTCTAATTACAAAGTTTATACTTTGCCAAAGCTGAATTAGGGGCGAGCATGGAGAGAAGGAGGGGACTAATTATAGAGACATAATACACTGGAGTGGCAGGGCAGAGGAGAACCACAGGGCCAATCACACCCAGAGGCTGAGTAATTCCAGGATAAGTAGGAGATGGAGACAGGAATTCAATCATCCTGGGGTAAATTAAAAAAATTATTATTTCAGGGAAATACATGAGGCTGATCAGAGCAAGATAAGCTACGAGGCCTCTGCTTACAGTTTCCCCAAAGTGAGAAAAGGTGCGGGAGGATTGCAGGGGCTGGGAGAGTGACAGACCGAGAGTGGACCTGTAACTTGGTAGAGGAGACCAGAGGACCCTAACCAAACAGTGTGGTAAGTCCATAGGCCTGAGCCGCAGAGGGTGCTAACTACGAGCAATCCTAGAAGAGGAGGCATTTCCATGGCTGGGTCATTGCAAGGCTAGAATGTAGTAAAGAGCAGGTTAGTTTCAAGAAAAAAAATGCATGAGGGCTTGGATGAGGGCAGAGGCAAATCAAGACATGAAGAAGTGCCCCTTCAGCCTGCCATGGGCTCTCAGACTTGCCTTTGAGGCAAGTTGGGGAGATCTTGGATCCTCCTTGGTATCATCTATGTTAGTTTGTGTGTCTGCCAGTCTTTGTTTTCCTCATAGATCTGTAGCCACAAAGTTTTTTAAGTCTTTTAGGAAGAAATCCGAATTTTCAACCAGTGACCCTTATTGGAGCAATAAATGGCATAAATTTAGTGCCAATTCTGTATTTTTACTTTTTGGGATATACTTCCAACGGTTCTAATGAACGAGAAGATGGAAAATATCTTATGTGTGAAGAGAAGACACTTCCCTTACGGAAAGTCAGTTGTTCTTAGGTTTAGTAAAATGTCTATTGACTTGCCTGTGAGGGACATGAGGCAAGGAGCTTGTTACATCCTCCTCAACGTTCCCAGCACCTGGCACAGTACCTACCATGGAGTAGGTGCTCCCAAAGTATTTATGGAATACACAAATAACTGTAGTGATGGCAATTTAGTAAGGCCAGTCCCCTATGGAGGAGCTCTCAGAAAGGGAGAAAATGAAGCAAGGGAGGTGGAGTGGGTGTTGTTTGATGAGAGTCCTTCAAGGCCAGATTAAGGACATGGTTTGAAGGTCTTGAGAAACCACCGTGAGATTTTCATCAAGCCGTGTGAGGTGGGCTGCCGGTGTTGGGGTAATTCAGGTGAGAGATGCACTAAGGCCGTGTCAGCGGGGTGGAGTGGAGGGCTTGTCGCCTGACCTTATTTCTTTGGCATAGTGTCAAAATTTAAAAGCCAATAGGGTCATCAGGCAAAATCTGTAAACCACACAAGAAGAGGATCCTGGGTGTTTGGCTTTCACTGATGATGGCCATGGCAGTCTTCAAGGTTGTATTCAATTCTGCTGTTGCCGTAGTGGTCTAGGCTATTTGTTTCTTATCTTTAAGCCAAGCTTTCAATCAGTAGAATTGTTTTTGAATCAAGTCTATTTTGAGAAGGAAAGAAAATGTGTCTGAAGTACCCAGCAGGTTCCAACATCTCTTCTTGCTCTGGGAGATTGAAGTCTACCAGTGATGTGACCTGTCTATAAATGCTCCCTTTGATAGCCCATGTTGTCTTCTATGGGCCTCCAGGTAGATCTGGGCAGTGCAGAGGATTCCATTTTAATAGCTCTTACTTTTCTTTCCAGAGGAAATGTTGCTTCTCAATAACAAAACAAAACAAAAAACTTGCCCCTGTTCCTTTCCTTTCCTCTGGCCTATCCTAACAGGTATCCGTGCTGGCTTCACTCCTCAAGCTTCAAGGTGTCAATTAGTTGAACACCCTCTCTTGTTACTCAAGGCCCTTCTCAATCTGACCTTACCTTGCTTCCCACAGATATCCCTAGCCATCCTCCCAAAGTCTCCCTAAGCTCCCTCTAAACTCACCAGCCCCCATGTGGATCCCATCATTAGATAAGTTGACATTACTGAAGGAGAGCAGAATATGCCACCCCAAAAGATGCCACTTTGGCATATTGGTTATTTTGAATTAAAGTTACATAAGAAACAGCAGTGCAAGAAGGATACTCTGACCCTCCTTTGTCCCCCGTGAAAGCAGGGAATAAATCTCCCATGTGAAAGCTACCCTCCCTGTACCAGGAGGGTAGAAGTCATCTTCATCACCAGAAATAGGGACTTTAGGACCAAGAAGGCTGTATAAACAAACCTTGTTGCGTCCTCACTAATTTACTACCCTAAGCCGAAACCCCTTTGTCTTGTCAATTCTTTACAAATTTATTGTTTCTTTGTCTAAAAGATATAAAAGCTTCCTGCTTTGGTCAGTTCTTTGAGTCTCATATTTTTACGGGGCTCCCGTACATATGATATTAAATTTGTTTTTCTCCTCTTAATCTGTTTTATGTCAGTTTAATTATTTGGCCAGCCAAAGAACCTAGAAGGGAAGAAGGGAAAATTTTTCACTCCTACATTACCCAAATTTGCTAAGATTCACTGTATAATTTTGTCAGTCCAAGAGTTTACTCAGGGCACATATGTTCCTAAGTAAACATACAGGGATGTGTTCAGTTGTTGCTTATACGTGTTGAGTGTACTTGATTATAAGGTAAAGTGGAATTGTAGAGGAACGTTCTGGTATAGAATAGAGGAAGCCAGGATCCCAAGGGCCTGGGTTGGGGGCTCTGAGTTGTCTGACAGGCAGGCTTTCCCAGTGGTAGCCAAGAGACTCCTATGTACATTTAATTTTTCTTCAGGCTAGCATTGGTTTCCAAGAGGTACCTCTCTGGCAGCAGGAGAGGCAATAATATTATGGGAGAGGAAGCTTGGTAGATGGAGAGTCTGCATCCTGATTCTTGAACCTACTAGCTGTGTGACCTTGGCAAGTCATTTGACCTCTCTGAGCCTCAGTTTTCTCATCTATGGAATAGAAAAATAAGATTATCTATCTCACAGTATTGTAAAGTTGAAATGAGATGATAAATTTGAAGTACTCAGGTAAGAAAATATTTTTGCTTTCATTCTACCTTGAAGGCAGTGTTTTCTGTCTGGGTGGTATTTACCTATCTTCCATCACTCACGCGCAATCCTCAAGATTTTTGCCTTATCCCTAGCAAAGATCATACAGCACTTGTACGGTTACTTAATTTTTTAAAAAAATCAACTCACTCTTATAAATGGAATACATCTATTTAGGAAGGAAACTGTATCACTCCTGTAAATATAGGGTAACTATTAAACAATGAAAACAATACAATGTTATATTATTGACGTTTAGACAAATATTATTCCCTGGTAAAGGCTCTGAGTCTAAAGTTTGTTTTCACTTTGTTAAAAAGGGCAGCTAACAAATTAGCTAGTCAGTAGTAGAGCTGTGCTGGTCCCCCAAAGGAGACTTTTTCCTTGACAATCAAAGGAGATTGCAAGAACATTGAAAATGCAATCACTTTTCTCTATGTGGTTCAATGTTATTTAATGCTGTGTTTGAAATCATGTCCGGTACCATGAAAGGCAGCATCTTCCACTTTGGGAAACACGGGCCTCGGGTGCCAGCCGTTTGGGAGCAAAGTATCTGCTGGTGACTCCAGGGATGTGGGTCATGGTCAGGGTCTCCAAAGAAAGGAGCTAGCACAGAGTGGTGGGGAGAGGTGGTCAGGACCCCGGGCTGGGGGTGTGGGGATTCAGGGCAAGCCTCCCACAGAGTGAGATGCTAAAAATCCAGAGAGTCTCACCTCAAAGGCTACAGATTCGCTGCTTGTGGGATGAAGTTAAGGCTCTTGTCTTTTTGGCTTGTTATGCATCGCTGCAGACGTTAGTGAATACGTAGAAATGTGTGTCTGTGTGTTGTATATTTGTATAATAATAGCTATTTTTATTGAACTCTTTCTTGGTGATAGGCACCATACCAAGCTTTTTGAGCATATTAACTCATTTAATTCTCATAACAACCCAGTGAGTAGGAATCCATATTCTCTTCATTTCACACATGAAGAAACTGAAGCTTCAAGGTTAACAGCTTGCTCTGATCTCAGAGCTTGGGAGTGGCAGAGCTGGTATCTGTCAATGTACGCAGTGGGCAAGAATTTGCTTTACAACATCACTCCAAGGCAAGAAATATCATTACAAAATGTTTTTCTTAATCCCATTACAGTAGGATTGGTAAGATGGCCATTATCAGTCTTTGTTAGGATTCCCTTCCCTACTTCCTTGGACCACTTAAGTGGTTCCCCAAACAGTGGGGGTGCCTGGCTCTTAGTCATGTCTGTAGCCACAGTGGTTCTCCTTGTTCTTTCTGCTACTCGATGCTGCCTACAGTAGCAAGCTTTCGGCCATCTGCTGGGCAGCTCTGGTTTGGGTGAATACAGTGACACCGTTCAACAATTTGTGATTCGGTTTATAGATTGTACTGTGGGGTGAGACCCTTGTTGCTGATCCTAAGGCTGAAGGGTTAATAGCCGCATAGGTGCCCCACAGCTGTCCCTCATCCAGAGTGCCTGCAGGAGGGACAGGGCTCCACCTCCTGCAGGAGGGACAGGGCTCCTCCTCCTCAGGAAACTCACACTGCTTCTCTGAGTCCCCCTCTCCCAGGGCTTGGGCACCTTCCCTACAAGTCAAAGCACCAGCCCTTCTTCCCCTTCCCTTCCAGCTTGGCTCCTGGAAAAGTCTAATTGTCTGAAGACTTGGTTGAGGACTTTTGTGGCCTTGCCCTTGAATCACAAAGAAACTGTTAACTGCTTTCTGGGGTAAGAAGAGCATAGGCCAGAGGTTCTTGACTTTGAGTGAGCTCAAGAATTAATTGGAGAACTTGCTAATAAAACAGATTACTGTCCCCCTTCTGTTTCAAAAAGTTTTGGTTGGGGTCCAGGAATCTGTATTTAACTGGCACCAAGTGATCCTCCTGTGCGTGGTTTGAGCTCCACACTGAAAAACACTGACCTGGCTTTAGAACACAGAGGAGCAGAGAGGGAGAAAATTAGCATTTCAGGCAGTACTAGGCAAACATTGATGTCTTAAGAGACCATCCTGCCAGATACATTTGCATAATATAAATACATATTTACAATATATAATATTATGGAAACTGTTGGCATAATGACATAAAGATATGATTTACCTAGCATTTTCACCTACTATTATAGTGTGATCATATTCATTTTCTTAATAAGTCCTTCAAAAACCATAGTTTTTATATCCCCATAATATTTAACCGTGTAAGTATGCTAACATTTATTTACCTAGCTCCTGTTGTTTAATATATGTGTTGTTTTCTAGGTTTGATGTTATAAATACTGCTTTGATTAACATACTTCTCCATAAATTATCTTGCTTTTGTATTTTAAAACAAAGAACCATTCTGAACATTCAAATTAAGGCTGGTATTACTTTAAAGAGTTTGGTGTTACTTTAAAGCATTTTTGTTCCAACAAAAAGATCACGTGGTATGGTTCGTATTTAATAATCAATTGTTTCTCATACCTTGGAAACTAGCTTTCTGTTTTAAAACAATAGAAATCACTGAGTGATTCAGCTAAGAGAGTACTTTCAACGTCCTACTGACGAGCAGACGCTGGTGTGAGTGGGACACGGACAGTGGTTGCTGGAAGCCTAAGGACACTGTCTCCAATACCAGCCGGATAAGTCCTGGTGTTTTCAGCCCACAGCTTGATGTAACCTACCCCAGAAACATCAAGCAGTGTATTTCAGGAAGCATTGCAGGTGGTTAAAGCATATTTTATAGTCAAGCAGTTGATAAATAACTCGAGCAGTCCTTGGAACCACCTCACTTCCCCACCCCCAGCAATCTCAGCTGGGAACTCGTGTTAATAGAAGCCCAGTAAGGAAGTAAGAGAGTGAATGGCTCCTTGTGCAAGTGGTGTGTTCAGGATGTCAGCTGATTTGACTTCTTTTTTTTTAAACAAAGGTAAACCAGTTGGTCTATTTACAGCAGGGCAGGAGTGCTCCGGCCCATGGGCCATTTTTGACTTGCTTTCAGCCAGGCAGTGAATAACTATTAATCTCCTTTATTGAGCAAACATTTTCAAGGACCGTCCACATTTAAAGACTCTGTGTTTGGTGCTGGAGGTTCAAAAATAAGTAGAATCAAGGGCTTTTTCTGGCCTGGAATTGCTCACATTCTCCTGGCAGAGAGACGCATAGATAATTACAATATAATGTGATAATAGAGGTATGTGCATAATGCCATGGGACCTCTTGGAGTAATTCTAAATGTTTAAGAATAAAGAGCCATCAAATTGCTGAAAAATGGTTAATCAGTTTGTAAATTGTTGCTCTTAAAATAGGCACTATCCTAGATATTAAAATAATAATAATTATGTTTTTTATATTACTTAGATGGTTCAAAGCATTGTCACAGATACATGGAAAATATTGAATCAGAGAGCTGGAAAGGACCTTAGAAGTCATTGGGAACAGCCCCTCATTTTAGAGGCAAGGAACTGAGGGCCTCAGAAAGCCAGTGACCCATCCAGGGTCCCACAATGACTTGATGGCAGGGCTAGGACTGTAATTCAGGTCCTCTATCCAGTGGTCCAGCAGCCTTTCTCTTACACACTGATAGTATTTTGTATGGAGTCCCCTGCCCTCTCTTAGTACTCATTATTGGCATGACTTGCACAATTAGGATACGAACTTAAGTAAGAGCTGTCTGCAAAGCTAACTGGCACATTGGACATCACATTAGTACCCATTTGAGTTTGTTGGTTTTCCCATCTCTTGTTCCTGCAAAATAGAATTACAATAAAGTTCTCAAATGACATTTTCTCAGGCTTTAGCCCTATATGCCTCGGCTCCCCCTAAATTCCTGCCAGTTTCAGGAGTACCCAAGGCTACCTCGTGTGTTGGTGCACTGGTCCTTCTGAGCACAGGGTATCTGCCATTTCCTTCTGCCCTGACTAATTGTAGTGAATCTCCTATCAAGGCCAATTGCAACTGAAGACACAGCTGCTACTGACTCCTGCCAGGGGGGCCAACAAGGGCACTCAGCTTTCCAGGGATGGGTGCTGAGGATACTGTTATCTTTGGTAAGGGGACTATCTTCTATTATCACTTGCATCAAAGTTGCTACATTCTGGGCTTTTGATATACCACCAAGATTTGATTGAATCTGGTGAAGAATCTCGGGATTATCCTTCCCTCCAACTGTGACTCATTGGGCCATGACCAGGCTGTGATCTCTAATTCTCACTTCCAGTAGGAAGCTCTTGGTCTTGCATGCAAATAGACTCCAGGATGCTTGCCAAATGGGCTTTCAAGACATGACAAAATCCTGGGGTGAATAGACCTTAGGCTCTAGGTACAAAATCAGTACTTAACTATTCAGAAGAGCCTATACTCCATGGATGTTAACATGGGTTCCAAAGAAAAAAAGGCCCACGATCATAGGAAACACTGATTTCAATAAGTTAAATGGATTTTTTTGGGAGAGTGAGGGAAGAACAGCAGCTTTATTGAGGTATACTTTATATACCATAAAAATCCACTTATAATTAAATTTTTTTTAGTAAATTTATAGAGTTATGCAACCATCACTATAATCCAGTTTTAGAACATTCCCATCACTCTGCCAGCTCACATTCCCTCAAGTTTACTTGCAGTCAATCCCTACTCCCACCTCTGGCCCCAGGCAAGCACTAATCTACTTTCTGTCTCTATAGATTTGCCTGTTGTGGACATTTCATGTGAATGGAGTCATCTATTATGTGGTCTTTTGTGTTTGGTTTCTTTTACTTGGCATAATGTTTTTGAAGTTCAACCATGTTGTAGAACGTATCAGTAGTTTGTTCCTTTTTATTGCTAATTATTATTCCATTGCATGGATAGAGCACCTTTTGTTTATCCATGCATCAGTTGACAGACATTTGTATTGTTCCCAGTTTGTGGCTATTATAAATCATGTTGTTATTGACATTCGTGTATAAGTCTTTGTGTGGCATATGTTTTTATTTCTCTTGGGAAGATTCTGAGGATGGAATTGCTGGGTTATTTGGCAAGTGTATGTTAAACATTTTAAGAAACTGCCAAACTCTTTTCCAAAGTGGCTGAACCATTTTTCATTCCTACCAGCAATGGATAAGAGTTCCAGTTCATCACATCCCAGCCAACACTTGCTGTTGTCTGTCTATTGATTGTAGCTATCTGATGAGTGTATAGTGGTAACTCACTGTGATGTGAAATAGGTTTTTATTCAGGTCTTCTCACAGCCTTTAATATAGCAATGTGCATTATGAATCTCCGAAAGAGAATGGTGAATAGAGTATGCAATGTTTCCTAAACTTATTTGCTCCTGGAATTCTTTTTTCCCTTACATGAGCATATTCAAGGCCTAATGGTCTACAGAACACATTTTGGGAAGCATTATATTATTTGATTATAATATTATTTTTAGCTTTGTTCTCTGTGATATTTAATTATGAGCAAGTGTTTATCACACAATGATTTTGAATCAAATAGCATCGACTCAAGAGGTTAATAGACTGTAAGAGTTAAAGGAGGATGCTTAAGAGATTGGCGCTGGGACTTTTATGAGAGGTGGTGGTGTTCACAAATGCCTAAATGTCAGTTTGTTTTTCTCTGTACTTGGTTCCCCAGCCCAGCCCAGATGGGCCCTAAATTTCAAGAGGAGCTAGGCTGGGCTAAAGCTGAGATCCTGCCTACATTTTAATCGTCAATACTCAGTCAGATAATCATAATGACAACAACCATGAAAATAAGGTCACATTTATATGGATCACACCTGTGCCAGGCACTGTGCTAAGCACTCTCTGTGGACTATCTCACCGAATCCACACAATGATCCTATGATGTAGGCACTATTATGACAACCATTTTACAGATAAGAAAACTGAGGCTCAGGGTGACCAGTAGCTTGCACACAGGTAATAGGAAGCGGCCGAGTCAGGATTTGAATCTGGGCTCTGACACCAGAGTTTGCTCTTGAACCACTCTGCTGTATATCCTACCACCACACCGGAAGGGCAGATTAGCCTGAAAAAAGATTTTTGTTTGTCTTCATTGCATAGCACCTGTAGGATGCTGGAAAGATTTTCAGTCCAGAATTTGCCTCCCTAGAGTCATCGTTGTCCCAGTCACCCCTGCCTTTTCCCTCTCACCTGACAGGTATGCACCGCTTATTCTCCCTTGGGAGTCCTCCTGTGTGCACCCTTTTCTCCCAGTTCCATGGCCACCACCTTTGTCCAGGCCTAGCCTCACACACACACACACACACACACACACACACACGCACAAACACACAGACACGCACATGCATTCGAAAACTTCTACCTAGCTTCATTGTCTGTCGGTTTTCTCTAAAAAACCAGGACGCCTATCCCCACTAGGGAGATCTCTTCAGATCCCTGCTCTGCGTCACACACTGCTCTGCTCACTTTAACAACGTTCATTGCTCCCCTGCTCCAAGAAAAATTCCCAGTGCCTAAGCGGGGCATTCAAACTGAGCTATTTACTTTCCCATTGTATCTCCCATAAATTCCCCTTCTCGGATCATCTGCTGTAGGCAGATGCTTCATTGCTGCCCAAACAAGCAAAGCCATCCCTGCCTCCATGCCTTTGCTTCTCCTCGTTCTCCAGCCTGCATTGTTTGCTTCTCTGAGCTCTTTCCTGCCCTTGGAATTCCCCCGACCCCTAGGATGCTATTTCAGCAGGTCCCAGCCCGTAGTGACCCTTCTCTCCTCTGAACCCGCTGGGAGAACCCACTGTCTGTGACCCTGGGTCATCTATCTAACCTCTTCAGCATCAGTCTTCTTTACTGTAAAATGGGTGTAACAGTCCCTGCCACATAGGGTCGTGGTCCAGGTTAAAAGACGTAAAGCACATGACGAACTTAGCATAGTACCTGGCACAAAGCCACAAGGTGAGTATTCAATAAATGAGAAAGAATATTGTTAATAATTAAGATTGCCATTTTTATTACCACATGATGCTTTGTGTTGCTTTACTCTGATTCTCTCATGAGGGGTAGACCTCTTGAGAATGGGGGTCAAGTCATGTCATATCTATTACAATGCTTTAAGCACAAACGATCCTGGGGAATGTGTGTTGAGGATGGGCGAACAAACTTGAACCTAGGAGTCAGAAGCTGATGTCAGTCTTAGCTTTGTGCGCAACTCAATGTGTGATCTTGACTTGTTTTCTTGGAGTCCCAGTCTCCTCCACTGTATGTCATCCCTAACATTCTCTTTGAACCTGACTTCAAATGCAAGCCCTGATATTGGATCTCTGTGTTAATTTGGGCACATTCTCGAATCCTCTTAGTCCTCAGGTTTCTTCATCTGTGAAACAGGGAGAATAATTTTGCTCCACTGTTGGCTATGAGGATAAATGAGGGATTGCTTATAAAACGCTCACTTAGTACTCAGTTCATAGTTGTTCTTCTGGTTGCTTCATTATTGCTGTTTAGTTGATAACACTAGGAGCGTCAATGTTGTTGAATGCATTAGTTTTCTGGGGCTGCCAAACAAAGAGGGAAAAAACCCAACACTTGACAGTGAAGCCTTCTTTCTGCACGGCACCTGCCATTCACAGCAGTTCATTTAACTGGATCAGGTGAGTGGAGTCAGTTTTGACGAAGATCTGCTTCTTTCCACAAAGCAGGTCCCAGGACCTTTGCCCCGAGTGGTATTTCCCATATGTGCTTTTGGAATCGCAAATCTATCATTTTTGGTTCACGACATTTTTGCAGAGCCCCCAGGATGCAAATAACACACCAGATCTCCAGCCGTTGGCATTCTTTCTTTGTTTTTTATAGCACTCTGCAAAACTCTCATGCTGTTTACATGTGATTTATATTCCTCCTGTGGTCCCTAAATGAATATAATAAAAACAGATTTAGAATATGAATCTGACATGGTTTAGGCCAGCATGGTCTAATACAAATTCATTTACTGGGGAAAAGTGTAAAGTGAGAATCAGTTCTCAGTAAATATTTCTTGCCGGCTCTTAAGGTATTGTCTCTCAAAGTGCAGTCTGCTGGATTCCTTGAGGTGTTTGTGAAAAATGCAGTTTTCTAGGCCCCACCCCCACTCAGTAGGTTCAGAGTCTTTGGGGGAGGGGTCCCGGGATTTGCATTTCTTATGAGCCCCCTATGCCCCAAGGGATTCTGGCCCACCCTGTGTTTGAGAACCACTGATCCCTGGCATTCCCCCAAAGAAATACATGTGTTGTTTGAATCAAACGAGTTCCAGAGCTGGAGTCTGTCCAGGGCTGAGGGTGAGGAGAGCCAGGCAGGCAGGTGTGGGGCGGAGGACCCAGGGGTGCGCTGTGGCAGGGAGAGGAGTCCAGCTGCCATGCAGAGAGCATGGTGTTCAGTCCATTGTGAAGTGATGTCTGCTGAGCTTGGTGAAAGGACAGTGTGGATTCAAGTGCGACAGGGAGGCTCGTAAGGGTTGATGGTGTATGTACTTATCGGCAGGTGGGTTGAGCTGGGGAGTGGGTTTCTGGCAGCCCCAATAAGAGATCCGAGCATCCATCTGTGTCCAACGGTCTGGCAGTGGGGGAGAGTTGGGGTAGGGTAAGGGGTGTGGGAGGGGCCTGGCCTCCACCCCTGAGGGGCTGCTCAAAGCCACTTGGGGAGCTATATGAGAACTCAGATTTCTGAGCTTGAACCAGCCCTTCTGCATGCTCTGCAGATCTGCGTTTCCAAATCTCCCCAGGTGATCTAAAGTGGCAGTCCCTCAGAAAAGCACTTGAGAAGCACGGGGACCACGCCAAAGGCTGACTTTGGGATCAGTGGACCTGGCTTTGAGTCCTAGCTATGTGACCTCGATCTATCCCCATCTGAACCACAGTTTCTTTATTTGTAAGTCAAAGATACAAATATTTTTTTCTTCTTCTTTTGATCGTTGTGACAATTAGGGATAAGGGATGTGACACACAGCACAGTTACTGGTGCACAGTAGGCATCGTTAAATGGTGGCTCCAGACCTTGTGAGAATTGAGATTCTAGGAAGGTAATTAGGGCAGGTGTGCTGGTCTGTTGGGCATAGGAATCAACACATGGACCCAGTGATTGGAACTGGGATATAGGGTAAGGTCTTAGCTCTGACGATACTGGGTCCTGATTTCCAGAATCGGAACTAAAAAAAGAAGAGCAACAATAATGTCCAGGCTTAAATAGTGTTTACCATGCGAGTCTGGCACTGTTCTAAGCACTTTATGCACACCCTTATGAGTTAAGTGTTATTGTTATCACCATTTTACAGATGAGAAAATTGAGGCTTAGAAAGACATGTGAATGGTCACACAGATATTATGTCGCAGAAGCAAGTTTTAGACCTAAGCTCTCTGGCTCTGGGTCTTCAGCAACTGTTCCTGCCTATTTAAGCCAAGCACAAGGTCAGAGTGGCCCTCGAACCACAACGCTGAGTCTCGAAAGTGAGCTGGGAAAAATGGTCCTGGATATTTTTTTTGCTCCACATTTCTAGATGTTAATTGTACAGCCACTTCATAACAAAGTTAGAAAAGCTGGCATTTTCATAATAGAAGCTGAGCTGTAATAAACCCGCAATGTTGCCAAAGGCTTGATAAATTCTAACAGAAAATCCATAACACAAAATTGTTTTGTATGGAAAATGCCTTGCCTACTTTATATTTCTTTCTTGGGTAAGATTGGACCCCTTTCACGAGTTAATCAGCATTTCGAAGGGCCTCTCTGACCACTGTTCTTTCTCTCCTTATATCTTTGTCTCACTGATTCAAGCCTCATTTATTTGATATGAATCCAAATGTCTAATCAAGATTTCCTCCACCTTATACATGAAGCACTGGCATTAGTAAATATATTTGTTTAATTCTGAGACTATTTTGTCAGAATTTCTGCATTTCATAACACTCCTCTCTCCCTTCTCTGTACTGCCAGGGCATAACCTTCAGTAGCAGAACAAATCAGGCCAGCCAGCAAGCTGCCAAGTCCTGCAGGCTCCTTGTCCAGGAAACCAGCTGGACCCATTTCTAATCAACATCTCCCAGCATAACACCTCTGGGTCATTGAAGGAGACCAGACCAGCATTTCAAGCTTTCCAAAGACTTCTACTAGACATCGAATGCAAAAGGATATTTAGGTTGCATTTGCACAGATCTGCTCTATTTCAGAGACAAGGGGTGGGAATACAGGTCTCACTTTCACCCAAGAAGTCACAAGAACATATTCTACGTTAAAAGCTCTGCACATATAATGGATGATGGTTACCGAAACAGCCCAAACCTCTACCATGGTGCGAGAGATATAGCTCGAGAGGCCAACAGGCAGTCCCGGAACCAAGGAATGGATGACTACAAATATCAAGATAACTATGAGGGCTATGCTCCCAATGATGGCTATTACCGCGGCAGTGAGTCCAACCCAGAAGAGGACGCACAGAGTGATGTTACAGAAGGCCATGATGAAGAGGATGAAATCTATGAGGGCGAGTACCAGGGGATCCCTCACCCGGATGACGTCAAGGCCAAGCAGACCAAGATGGCACCCTCCAGGGCAGATGGCCTTCGGGGCCGGGCAGACATAATGGCTGAGAGGCTGGAAGATGAGGAGCAGCTGGCCCACCAGTATGAGACCATCATTGACGAGTGCGGCCACGGGCGCTTCCAGTGGACCCTCTTTTTCGTCTTGGGTTTGGCCTTGATGGCCGATGGGGTGGAGGTGTTTGTGGTGAGTTTTGTCCTGCCCAGTGCAGAGAAGGATATGTGTCTGTCCAGTTCCAAGAAAGGAATGCTTGGTAAGTAGAAATTTCCAAAGATCATTCTCTTCATGGCATTAAAATATGAAGGGGAAAGAGTAGTAAAATTGGTATAGCACCTTAAATCTATCATGGTGTCTTTGCAAAGTTATCATTTTACACCCATTTTGCCATTAAGGTAATTTTATCTCAGAGAAATTAATTAATTGGCTCAAGTTTACACAGCTGGTGTGTATTGGAGCTTGGATTCCTACCCAGGTCTGTCTGACTCTCAAGCTCTTTGTTCTTTTTCCAAATCTTGTTGTGTCCTTTAGAATCCGATTTCTCTCTTCTTATTAAGCCATCTTCCATATCCAAATGACAAATACGTTTTGGGAGTAGCAGGCCAGATGTCTCTTCCACTCAGTCCTTCTCTCTGTGTCCTTCTAGAATCTGACGGCATCTGCTCTTGGTTTCTCTTGTATATAAGTGTTAGTGGGCTGAATGCCCATGTGCCTTGGGGATGGATGCTGGGCTGAGCACACCTGTGGAGCCCCCGCAGGCTGTTGGGAACCACGCTGTGAAGCACAGATGGATTCCACAGGATGGAGGACCAGCTTTGCAAATCAGTGATGAGACTAGCACCATCAGAGCCGAGAATCAGATATCAGGGCATGAGGCAGAAAGGATTTTGTGAAAGTAAAGAGAGGATGGGCACGAATGGTGTGGTGTAGATGAGATTCATCATAATGTAGCCAAGGGTTTGTCTTGGTCATTAAATGTCCTGTAAAACATATCCATTCTCTAAATTTAGAGTCCATGCAATTGATTGTTTAGCAAACATACAGTTACTAAGAACTTACTATGAGTCAGGAACTTGAGGAACCCTCAAGAACTCAAAATCTGTCTAGCAACTTAGTTCATTCATTCAACAAATATTTATTACTTGTACACTGTGTGCTAGTCTCTGTGCTCAGCCCTTGGGGAGAAAATATTGAACTAGACAGGCATAGTCCTTGCCTTTCAAAGAACTTACATACAGCAGGACAACAGGCATTAACAAACATGGAGAATTATTTAATTACTGTAGAGATAAGTGCCATGAAATACCTTGTCTGATTCTGGTCCCTGTCATTTGCTTTAAAGCAGGGGTTGGCAAACATTTTCTGTAAAGGCCCAGATAGTTTCTGTCACCACTACTCAACTCTGCCTCTGTAGCACAAAAGCAGCCAATGACAACATGTAAACAAATGGGTATGACTGTGTTCCAATAAAACTTTATCTACAAAACAAGGCAGGGGGCTGGATTTAGCCAATGGGCTGTAGTTTGCTGGCCCCTGATTTAGAGCCGCTATAAATAAGATTGAGATATAAAATAAAGAAAACATCTGCATAAAGAATTGTTTCTGGGGGCTTTTAAAAATTGTTTTATCTATTCCTATTTAACTAAATGGCCATTTAAAATGACTGAACTGTGTCAGATATGACCATTAGGGAACCAAAAGAGACTGAGTATATACAGGCAGGAGAAATAACTTGAGAAGCAAGGTTATCACCCAGAGTTTCTAAACACCAGCAGAATTTTAGTTGTTTTTTTAAAAACTATTTTTATTATTTTTTTAATTAAAATATTCTGCTAGATGCCTTTAAGTTTGAATAGATTTTTTTTTTTTTTTTGGTGAAGAGGATTAGCCCTGAGCTAACATCTGTTGCCAATGCTCCTCTTTTTGCTGAGGAAGATGGGCCGTGGGCTAACATCTGTGCCCTTCTTCCTCTACTTTATATGTGGGATGCTGGCACAGCATGGTTTGATAAGTAGTGCATAGGTCCATGCCCGGGATCCGAACCTGTGAACCCTGGGCTGCTGAAGCAGAGCATGCGAACTTAACCACTACACCACCAGGCTGGTCCCTGAATAGATTTTTTTAAAAGGGCAAAACCCAAACCAAACCAAAACACACCCAAAACCCCAGATCAAACCCAACTGTCCCCAGTTGATCCAAACATTTCTAAGGCGTTAATTTATTTTGTGGTATCTCAGCTGAAAAAACCCTGGGTGCCTGTTAGTCCAAATAGGCAATGTCAGTAATGATTTCACACCTCCCTGGTCTCTCTGCCACCCTGGTGCCTCATGAACAGAGCTGCAGCATGGTGGCAGCTCCTGCTGGCTCCCAGGGCAAATGCTGGGAGTGGAGGGGACATGGTCCTAGTCTGGAGAGCCCACATTTGTGTAATGTTGCTTTCAGTGTTTGCCAAGAAGATGCTATGACTGAGCCCAAGAGGGGCAGGCAGAGTACCTGAGCAGAGATGGACTTCCTATACATTTGTGTGGTCCCCTTTGTGGTCAAGGAAATGAATGTCTAAGTGGATCTGGGGAGGTGGATGATTGAAGGGTCTTCCTGGGCCAGCATTTCCACCTGCTGTCTCATCTGACCTTCACAGTCACCATGGTGGTTAGAGGATTTTTATCCCATTTGTACGTCTCAGGAAACAGACTCAGAGGGCTGTATCTAAGGTCACACAGTAATTGCTGGAGCTGGGATTTCAACCCAGTTCTGTCTGATTTCAAAGTCTGCGCTCCTTGTGCTGTTACACCAAACTGCCTTTCTCTCCTACATAGTCTTTGGAAAAGAGGTCATGCCATGGGGCAGGCCTTCTCTCTGTGTCATTAAGCACCCCATAGATTGCTTAGAGCACCACAGATTGTTTCCAACAGAGAGCCAGCATGGTGTGGGAAATAACGGTGTGGGCACTGGAGTCTGGCTGCTAAGGTTTGGAAATTGGCTATGTAATTTATCAGCTAGTGACCTTGGCCAAATCATAACTTCTCTAATTCTCAGTTTTCCCCTATGTGGAATAAGGGGAATAATACATTTGTCGTGAGGACTAGGTGAGATAAAGCTGGTAAAGCAACCAGCACTCCATGCCTGCTAAACAAGTGTTAGTTCTTATTACCTTGTATTGTGACATTCTCCCTTGGAGCATTCGCAGTGAATTACAGCTGCAGTGAGATAATGCAGCAGCATGGATGCTGGAGTCAGGTTGCCTGGGCTTGAATCCTTGCTCTGCCAATTCTTAGTAGGGTGACTTTGGGAAAGTCGCTTAGCTTCTCTTGCTTAGCCTTCGTTTCCTTCTCTGCAAAATGGAGATCTACTTCATAGGGTTTTTGTGAGGATTAAATGAGTTTAAAGCATTTAACTTGCCTACAATGGTGCCTATACATAACAGGTGCTCAAGATATCTTGGTTGTTATTATTGTTGAAGTTGTTATTATTATTAAACTGGTTGCTTGATAATGATGAGCCAACCAAGTTCAGGACTAGATTTTCTCAGGTGACATTGCACATTTCTTTCACTCAAAATTATTTATTGTAGGCTTTTAAGGTCAAGCTACACTACCTTGCCTGGTGAAAAGTTCTTTTCTGTTCAAGTGCTAAACCAGTTCGTTCTTTCTTTCCCCTTCCTCTGTGTGTGTGTGTTTTAAGAATTAATTTTTTAGAGCAGTTTTAGGTTCACAGCTAAACTGAGGGGAAGGGACAGAGAGTTCCCACATGTCCCTGCCCCCACACTTGCATGGCCTCCCCCTTATCAACAACCCCCACCAGAGCAGCACGTTTGTTACAATCAATGAACCTACATTGACACATCATTATCGCCCAAAGTCCATACTTCACTTTTACTTTAGCATTCACTCTTGGTGTGATACATTCAGTGGGTTATGACAAATGTATAATAATGTGTATCCATCATTATAATATCATACAGAGTATTTTCACTGCCCTTAAAATCCTCTGTGCTCTGTGTATTCATCCCTATCCCGTACTCCAATCCCTGGAAATCACTGATCTTTTTACTGTCTCCATAAAGTTTTGCCTTTTCCATAATGTCATATAATTGGACTCATACAGTATGTAGCCTTTCCAATTGGCTTCTTTCACTTAGTAATATGCATTTAAGTTTCCTCCATGTCTTTTCATGGTTTGATAGCTCGTGTCTTTTTAGAGCTGAATAATATTCCATTGTCTGGATGTACCGTAGTTTATTTATCCAGTCACCTACTGAAAGACATCTTGGTTGCTTCCAAGTTTTGGCAATTATGAATAAAGCTGCTGTAAACATCTGTGTGCGGGTTTTTATGTGGACATAAGTTTTCAACCTCTTTGGGTAAATATCAAAGAGTGCAATTGCTGGATTGTATGGTAGGAATAAGTTTTGTTTGTAAGAAACTGCCAAACTGTCTTCTAAAATGCTGTGCCGTTTTGCATGCCCAGCAGCAATAAATGAAAATTCCTGTTGCTCCACACCCTCTCCAACATTGTTGGTGTAGGTGTTCAGGGATTTTGGCCATTCTAATAGGTGTGTAGTGGTATCTCATTGTTGTTTAATTTGCATTGCCTGGAGGACATACGATGTGGAGCATCTTTTCATACGCTTATTTGCCATCTGTATATCTTCTTTGGTGAGGCATCTGTTAAGGTTTTTGGCCTATTTTTTTTAATGAGGTTATTTGTTTTCTTATTGAGTTTGAAGAGTTCTTTGTATGTTTTAGATAACAGTTCTTTATCAGATGTGTCTTTTGCAAATTTTTCTCCTGGTTTGTGACCTGTCTTCTCATTTTCTTGACTCTCCTTTATTTTAAAGAGACTGAAAGTGATGCCTCTAGACTTGAGTCCTAGCAGATATTCCAGGAAAAGAGTTCAGAAAGAGAACTCCCTCGACCCCCAAATTCAGGCCTCAAATCATAGAATATTTTATTTTCTTCCTGGAATTGCATGAATCAGTTCAGAAAATAAAAGAAGTGTCCCTAGGCCAGGTAACAAAAATATCTGCGTGCTGCTGTGCTGCTTTCACGAGCTTTTAGAAAGATGAAAGTTTGCTTCCTTCAAGGGTTGTGCTTTAGTGGGTCGCTCGTCTAGAACTGTCTCACTTCGGGGAAAAAACGGTCTATGAAAATGTTAGCGGCAAAGGCTCAGTCCTGCTTAATATGAAGTGGTCAGTCCCCTTCAAGACAAGGGGAATGCGTTCATTTGTTCATTAAGCTCTTCGTTCTTTATTTTTTAAAAAAAATTGCTGAACATTACTGTGTGCCTGGTATTCCCTCTGGTTTATGGCAATGCAAGGCAGGCAAGTCCTGTACTTAGTGAGTTTTATTCTAATGGCAGAAATAGAGCTCACACAAGAAATATAAAATAGAAAGCAGCACATGCAACTATGCAATGACACCTTCAATGTTATAACTTTTATTCAGATATGAAGAAAACAAAGACAGTGTGAGGGATAGAACCTGTAGTTGGGTTCTACGTTCTAGAGTTAAGTGGCTTGTTTTTGCATCTGCTCTATAATTTAACTGTTGTGTGACCGTGTGCTGATCTGAAGTCTTCCTCCGAGATTCCATGATTTTAGGTGGTTGATGAGTGAATTTACATTTCTTTTTAATCTCTTTTTGGGTAATACTTATGTATTTTCCACTTATACGTTGTAGTGAGTCTAGGACCCAACGACAATGTAGGGGGCAGTTTCCCCCACACATCCACCGAGCAATTCTCTGACACCACTGGGTGTACTACAACCTAATACAATTCTGACACTTTCTACCTAGAGATAGCGTCAGATCCCATAGGCTAGGGCTCAGTCCCACAAGACTGCTCCCACCCCACTTCAGATGCCAATCACAAGCAGTAAGTCCCCCGGTTACCCACAACTTCTGTCCGATTTGGCTACAAATTGGAGGTTCCCACAACCCCCTCCTCAGTTTTGATTAATTTACTAGAGCAGCTCACAGAACTCAGGGAAACACTTATGTTTACCAGTTGATTAAAGGATATGGTGAAGGAGACAGATGAACAGCCAGATGAAGAGACACATAGGGTAAGGTCTGGGAGGGTCCCCAGCGCAGGAGCTTCTGTCTCTGTGGAGTTGGGGTCCTTCACCCTCCCAGTATGTGGATGTGTTCACCCACCTGGAAGCTCCCTGAACCCCTTGCTATTGAGATTTCATGGAGGCTTCCTCACGTAGGCATGGTCAATTATTAACTCCATTTCCAGCCCCTCTCCCTTCCCTGGAGGATGGGAGATGGGGCTGAAAATTCCAAGCTTCTAATCATGGCGTGGTCTTTCTGGTGGCCAGCCCCCATCCAGGAGCCATCCAGGAGCCCACCCAGAGTTGCCTCATTAGAACAAAAGATGCTCCTAGTGCTCTTATTACTTAAGAATTTACAAGTAATTCTTACAAGAAATTACAATTTACTTTTAGGAGCCCTGTGTCAGGGATGGGGTCAAAGACAAATATTAGAACAAGAGATGCTCCTAGTGTTCTTATCACTTAGGAAATTACAAGGGTTTCAGGAGCTCTGTGCCAGGAACTAGGGGCAGAGACCAAGATGTATTTTGCATTATCTCATATACGTAAAAAAAAAAATCATTCAAAGAAATGACTCAAAGGTAGAAAATTCAGGACGGGTTGGCATGTTAAGCTATTTGCTTTTTTCAAGTGACATCGAATTGTTGGCATCTCAAAGCCTTGTTTCCTTGCAGCTGAGATGTTACTTAATATTGGTAGCACATAGGACAAACCAACAGCATCCACCTCTGCCTGCATTTGGTAAACTGACACTAAAGTTGCCCCATAATTGTAAAAATATGCCTTAAGCTGGAGCCGTGGGCTAGTTCCCCTTTCATGCTGACCAAAAGAGAGCCCTGTTTTCAGGCAAGAGTTCCATTTTTGCCTTGAGAATTTTGATTTCTTGGAAGGGTCTAGTTGCTTGGTGTGTATTTTATTGGCTGTTAGTTTTTCTTGCCATCTGCAGTGGGAAGGCTCAAGGAGTCCTATGCTTCAGACACTGATTTAGAACCTAACAGGGGACCCCTGGGGTTTGGTGTCTGTGCTATAGGGAGGACAAGGAGCAATGTCAGATGGGGTGGATTCCTTAGAATAAATTGTGAGTTGAATTTCCATAGCCACTCAGAAATGGATGTATTACTCTGCCATCATGAAAGATTATCCTTTAATTGTTTTATATGCAAATTCTAGATGAGCATCAGGACAGAACATTTGATTTATGAGCTACTTTTTCTTTAGCGCTGAATTCAGAGTGTCGATTCCTGAAAGGAGTGGGCACTCTGGGCCCCAGGACCTGACGCAAAATACAAGCTCAGTAAATACTTATTTACAGTCATGAAAACAAACACTCATGATGGTAAAATCCACCACTAGGAATTTTCATATATTCTTTTTGTGTTTGATTTATATCAGTTGTTTTTATTTATATTTTTTAGATCATGAGATTCTTTAGAATAGAATGAAAGCTAAGAACTCCCTTAACAGAGTCTACACTGATTGCCATATTTAGGAATGTGGCCTTGGTTCTCCAGGCAATAGAGAGCTGTTTAATGGGGATCTATTAAATGCCTTTGAGGAAGGGAGTGACAAGGTGGGACCTAGGGTTTAGGATGATCACTCTACCCAGGTGATTTTGGTACTGGGAGTGGTTCTAGAGGATGAAATCTTAAGGATGAGTTTTCTGAATTGGTTCTGGAGTTTCTGGAGTTGACTCTCTAATCTGGTTACTATTGATTCTATTTCCAGTAGTAAAGACAGTACTGATGGTTCATGGCATCAGTGGCAATAGAGATACACAAAATATTATCATTGGTTGCTCCTAATCAAACACTTACAAGAGGCAAGGATTTAGGTGACCATGTACGTGCTACCTTTGAACTTTTCGTCAAACTAATGAGTATAATTAGATTGGCTGGTTGCTCCTAATGTTGCTGACAAAGTGGGAAAAGAAGAGGATGAGCTCTGGGATTAGAATTCCCAGCACAAGCACTGCATAAATCACCTGAAAGCTTCTAAGTCGGCCTTGCAAGCAACCTTTATCTTTTGAGATTGCTGAAAACCAAACCCAGAATCTCATCCTGTGAGCCGCTGGAATACAGCACAAATAGAATACCTAGCCTCATAGGATGTCTACTGTTAAAGTGAAAGCATTGATAGGGGAGAAATGGGATCCTGAAAGCTGGCATGGGGATGTGTGGGAAGACCCTGATGAAGTAGGGGACATTGAGCCCCTAAATTCTGATGAGTCTTCTTTGCCAGTAGAAGTGCCCTCTCCACCCCTGTCTGAGGGGCTTAACCCTGCATTAACTGAGGAAACTGTAATGCCCTCCCTTGAGGCAGTTGCCTTGCAAGACATTGTTGATTATCCTCAGGACTCAGCCCTCAACACCCCTCTTTGCTTCTAGACTTAACTAGCCTCAAATCCCATCAGGCCTGTAAGGTGAGGTACAAAGTATGACCCACAAGGAGGTGTGCTATATTGCAAAAGTAGTGCTTGATTTTTCTAATTTTACACAGACAGAAATCCAATATGTGTGGGAATGGATATTAAGGGTGTGGGATAATGGTAGAAGGAACATAAAGTTGGATCAGGCTACATTTATTGATATGGACCTACTAAGCAGAGATTCTCCATTTAATGTTGCAGCTTGGGGAATTAGAAAGGCTCTGTTTGGTTTGTTGGCTGAAACATCGAACAAAAGGTGGCCCGAAGTGAATGCCCTTGAAATGCCAGACCTACCGTGGCTTACAGCAGAGGAAGAGATTCTAAGGCTTAGGGAGATTGGAATGTTAGAGTGGATTTGACGTGTAAGACCTGCTCACCCACACTGGGAGGCTTCCAGAAGACACATCTTTTATCATGACTGTGAGAAATAAATTTGTGACAGAAGCCCCAGCATCCTTGAAGAACTCTGTGATGGCTCTTCTATGTAAGCCAACCTCACAATGGGGACTTCAGTCACTGAATTGAGAAACCTAAATGCAATGGGAGTAATTGGATCCCGGTGGCAGAGGCCAAGTGGCGGCACTCAGCCACCAAAGGCAAAGTGGGTGTGATTACTGTAATGGGCAACAGAGTTAAAGCAGCAATCAGAACAGCCTGACTCTTGGAGACCACGGTGTACCTAGAAGCGAAATAGATAGGACGCCTACTAAGTTCTTGCTTGATCTGTACAAACAGAAAAATTCTAGGTTGAGGGAATAAAAGTCTAACTTGTATCATAAAGACAGAGTCATGGGCCCTCAAACAATTCCCAGACTTGAGCCAATTTATAGAACGAGAACCCTTGAATGAAGGAGATGCTGGATCCTCTTGAGGAAAGATCTGCCAAAAATTTATACTGCCAGTCTTCCCCAAGGGACCTATGGCTTTTTACCAGGGTGACTGTGCATTGGGGCAAATGAAATAATCAGACGTTTGAGGATTACTGGGCACTGGATCTGAATTGACACTAATTCCAGGAGACCCAAAACATCACTGTGGTCTACCAGTCAGAGTAGAGGCTAATGAAAGTCAGGTGATCAATGGACTTTTGGCTCAGATCCATCTGTCAGTGGGCCCAGGGAGTCCCCATATCTATCCTGTAGTTATTTCTCCAGTTCTGGATTGCATAATTGCAGTAGACATACTCAGCAACTGGAAAAATCCCCACACTGATGAAGAATAGTTTGTCAGGGAAAGAGACTAGAGGTGGGAGACCTAACAGAAGGTTAGTTATTGTAGTAGTCTAGGGGAAAAATGTGCAATTCTTGGACTAGTAAGTAGAGATAGTAGTAGAAGCCATTTGAGTTTTTTGAAAAATTGATATTTTTATATAGAATTTAAAAATATTTCTGCTATAAGCACCATTTTTTTCTTGTTTAATTTATGCAGAGAAGAAAACAGATGACTTATGCAAAGAAGACAACACCTCTTAACTTCAAGAGAATTACATTTTTACACAGCTGGTTGTGTTTATTATAATAAGATCAGTGAATTCATAGTCAGAGGGTTGACTATTACAAAAATGATGAGTAACTTCAATTTTCTGTAAAAAACATGCAATGAATAAAAAAACAATTTTCTATACAATCCATCAGCCAACCAACTAACTAAAAAACTAGCATTGTAGTCTTAAGGTTGAGTTATTTCACAATTAACTATTGAGGTCTAAAAAATCTTTCAAGGAGACCTTCTTGCAAACAAAACCCTCACTTTTCTGATGTGGGATACAGGTTAAGTATGGATTTAGCTTCGAGTGAGGCACTTTCCCACTTGTCTACAGCTATTTTGTCTTTTGTGCCTTTCAACTTACTCCTACATCAAAGGGTAGAGCCTACCTCAGTCTCAAAGCACTTGTGTCAACTACTTCAAAGGATTAATTGCTGGTTCAAACTTACAGCTCCTGGGTTTTTACTCTGATTTTGATCAAGATAGAATCAAAGATGTTTAGAGCTTGTGTATGTGTGTAGTTCTTAGTTTTGCTTGGAGTAAATAGCATCATCTGGAGAGAGAGTGAGAAGGAAAGAGAGAGAGAGAGAAAGAGAAAAGGGAGGGCAGCAGAGGATGGTACTTAGCTCTCAGGGTTGTTGGGAGAATTAAATGAGATTGCCCAGACTAACTGTGCAGCTCAGAGTGTGCATATAGTATGTGCTCAGTTAATACTCATCTTGCTCTTCGGATCCAACTGCAAGACCTGATGTTTTAGCTTCTAACTTGTTTTAACTTTGTTGCGGTGAGGCTGTTTCAGCATGTTCTGTCTATTCTGCTTGCAGAACATCTCCTTTGGCAAGAAGACTTTCAAAAACTTGAAGGATTTTTTTTTTCTCCATGGTTGTATGCACACTCCTTGAGACCTTGTAAATAAAAGATGTTTGGTAGTTATCAATTTACGAATTATCAGAATAAAAATGTGTTAGCTATTTATTTATACTGATCCCTTTATATTTATATTTGCTGCCGCCATAGAAAACTTAGGCAAATTAAAAAAGCTCATAAGACTCTTAATCCACATATTTGAAAATATAATCTCTAGACCATGGAAAATAAAACAGGGATGAATGGGAGGAATTCTTAATGGGAATGAAGGGGAAGCTACAGGGTTCAGCATGGGCTGGATATATGTAGGTAGCTCATTCCCTGTACAAGCATGTGCAAGCCTTTGACATCAGTGGCCCAATCAAGGGGGTTCAGACGTGGATCTTTCACAGAATCATAATGGACTTTGTTCTGGCTATCTGTTGCTGCATAGCAAACAAACAAACGTATATTCTCTCTAGAACCAAAACCTTCATATCATTTTTCTTTGCTCATGAACCTCACTCTAGGTGAACACCTGGCCTCTGCTCCACTTGGCAGTACCTGGGGCACCTGAAGGTGGGGGCTAGAATCATCTGAAGGCTCACTCGCACGCATGTCTGGTGCCCAGGCTGGGAAGACACTAACAGCTGGGGGCTATTTATATGCTATATGGTCTCTCCGTATGACCTTTCCAATATGGCATCTTCAAGGTAGCTGGATTTTGTGCTTGTTGGCTCAGGGCGTCCAAGGTGCATATCCTGAGAGAAAGACAAGCAGAAGACATATTGCGTTTTGTGATGAAGCCTGAGAAGTCAAGCAGTGTTATTTCCTTTGCATTCTTTTTGTTGAAGCTGTCATAAAGAACTTTTCAATTTCAGGGACAGGGGAAATAGTCTCCGTCTCCTGATGGAGGAGTGACAAGGTTCTGGAGAGCAGATGGGACCAGAAATATTGCTGAACCATTTTGTACCATACCATCAGCTACTGACTTTCTTTTGACCCAGTCCTCTGTGTGGCTTCTCTCAACAGCACGTGCTATTGTCATTTTGGGCTGGGTAATTTCTTGTTCTGGGGGCTGTCCGGTGCATTCTAGGATATTTAGCAGCACCCCGGCCTCTACTCAGATGCCCATAGCACCAAGCTCCCAGTATGACAACCAAAACTGTCTCCAGATATTGCCAAATGTCCCCTGGTGGGGGGATCCCCTCCAGTTGAGAACCACTGCTTGAGATGAATGTTTGTGACCGTGGCTGTCCATTAGAGTCACCTGAGGAGCTCTTAAAACCCAACAACAAACAATCAGTTCCTGCTGTAGAATAATTAAGTCAGACTCTCTGGGGGTGAGGCGTGGACATAGGCATTTTTTAACAGCTCCCTGGTGATTCTGTTGTGCAGCCGGGGCAGAGAACTAGGTAGTTTACACAGAGACTCAGTGTCAGTAGGAGCTGCTGAGATGTGAGGGTTTTTGCTTGTTGTGCTACGTGGGGACTATCCCCCAAAGCCCTCCTTCTTGTGCTTGTGATGGTGGTTGGGATATCTACACACTTTGACCAGCATGAAAAAATGGGGCTGCACCCAAAAATCGTGTTTACTTTTGCACAGTACTTTACAGATTTTCAATGGTTTTCATAGATACTCTCGTTTGATCTTTCAATGACCCTGTGAGACGGTCAGAGTGATAATCTCCAGTTTATGTGAGTGTTGCTCAGAGACCTTAAGTGAGGCCTACTGGGCTGCAGTTCCTAATGAGGTTTTCTTGTCCTGTGTTGTCATTCATCTCCCCTCGTGTTCACTGTGGGTTACTTTATAGTGATGAGGCTGGAAGGGTTATTTTCTCATGTACAGATTTATTCATAGAAATCAAAAGGGACTGATGCTAATGAGTAGTTATTTCCCAGGGCCTGGTACAATCTCTGTTACTTTTCTTCTAATTTAAAAGCAAATTATAATAATTATACTACCACCACCACCAAGAATTATAATTTCATAAGCTCTTACTTTGTATCCATTTTGTACTAGGCATTTTATATATGATGTTTATAATCCTTATAACAACCTGCAGAGGAAGCATTATTTTCACCATTCTACAGATGAGAAAACGTAGGCTCTGAGAGGTTAAAGTAACTTGTCAAAACAGGTTAGTGACAGATCTAGGATTTGAAACCAGTTGTGTCTGACTTCAGAGTCTGTTCCTTCTCCTTTACCTTGCTGTGCTCTTCATGGAAGACGTTTCCAGGTGCCCATTACATATATAAGCTTAAACAACTTTTTATGCAAAATGCATCACTCCAATAAGATGCAGTTGAAAAGTAGTTGCTGGGTTCCATCAGAGTGCTGGAGTCAGTTATAGCCCATCTCTGTAGGCAAGAGAGTGGCATAGTTCATATCCCAGCCAGCTGGACCAGAAAGGCCAGGTGCCAATTTTACTAGGGATCTGCAGTGATCCCTGAGGCATAGACTATCAGCCCAGCATAGACTGTCTAGAGAGGTGAAGAGCAACAGTGCCATCCTCCCGTGTCAGGCCATGAAAAGTGTCCCAAGGAATGATCCATCACCCAGAGCAGCAGAGGCACAAAGGACTCCCCCACATTGCCTCCACCAGGAACCATATCAGACAGAGAACAGTCAGCTCCAACATGGAGTTCATGACTGCACAGTTAAAACGGCCCTTTGTAGGGCAGTGGGTGTAAAATTCCTCTTTATTTATCACTTTTATGCAGCACAAGCCCGGATGAGTTGGTTTTCACTTTACAAAGAATTGATTTAGTTTCCAGAGAAGGAAGCTTGAAAGTCTCAGAAGCAGGGCAGGGAGGAGGGAAGGGAGAGTCGGATAGATGGTCCTGGGAATGTAATAACATTTGACCTCCCCATGGGGTCCATTGCACAGACTGACGGTGAACACCCTCCTCTCCATGGGGCTGGCCTGGGCTGTTCAGATGTGCCAAGTGAGCGTTTTCTGTTTAACTGCTGGAGATTTTTCTGACTCAGAGGCATACATCAATCTCTGCTCGGGACGTGCAGGAAATAGCCCAAAGAAGTCTCATCCTTTCCTTGGCCTCTCTGCCTCCCCTTTTCTTGAGTCCTAGAAAGGAAAATCTTATCCTTGAAAGGAGATGTGATAATAGATTATAAGACATAAGCCATTAATTACATTATAGAATCATCTAATATTAGTAGTGAAAGGGATAAAGGAGAACTCCTAGCATGCCCTTCATTTCCGTCTTGAAGAAATTGAGCCCCAAGGAAGAAGCGAGTTGGTCAAGATCACATGCTCTAGGACCAGGATCTGGACCCCGTGACTACTGCTCAGAGCTCCTTCCTCTGCACCGAGTTGTCTTGCCTTTTGCTCTTAAGGAATGACTATATAAGTAATCAGATGATCTTTTAGCTGTATATTTTCTTTTTTAGGAGGCAGTGTGTGTTTAGGATGCATTCAGCTGCTGGTAACAATGGCTTTGAATTATAACGTTGTCTATTGTTTACTTACCAAGAATTCCTAAAGTGGATAGTTCCAGGGTTGGGGCCAGTGGCTTACTGATGTCAGGGCATGAGGTCTGGCATCTCTGTAATTCTTCTTGCCTTTCCCTCAGGGTCACCAGATGACCACCATAGCTCTAAGCTCTACATCCTCCCATAATGGCTTTCCAAGCAGGAAGTAAGAGAGATGGTGGCAAGATGCTCCTTCTTTTATTATGCACAAAAATATTGCCCAGAAGCCTCTGACAGACATCCCCATATGTCTTATTACTCTGTCTGAGTTAAGAACTGGATTAAGATGACCATCTTATATTAACTATGATGCACTCACTAGGGTTGGATGTGTGTGTGGCAATTTCTCTGAGTATATCTTAATACCTAAACAAAAACCAAGCTTCCCTTAACAAGGAAGAAGAGGGAAAAAGTTTTGTTGGGAATATGACCAACAGAGTCTACCATATGTGTAAGTGCTTTAAAGGTGGACTGTCTGACTTCATATATTGGTTCCACCACTAACCACCTCTCCCACCTTAGACAAGTCACTTAACCTCCCTGAACCTTGGTTTCTGTATTTGTAAGATTAAGATATTATTAGTAGCTACCTCACAGAACCATTAAGAGGATTAAATAAGATAATGCACATGATGGGCTCATCACAGTGCCCAATAAAGACCCAATAAATATGAGCTTGCTGTGTATATTCTTTATTTTATTGAATAACTTTTTAAGGAATCAATTATTTATTGACTTTCTCATTGATGAATGACACCCAATCCCTCCTTCATGGAGCTAACATTTTAGGGGGAAACAGACAATAAACAAGACGGTTCTCACCCCACAAACCTCCACTCCTCCATTGGCAGGAGGGAGGGGGGCTCCAGAACTCAGTGTGCTCTTGATAGGCCCTCCAATACTCCTTTTTCCCCAATACCACCATCCTCCCTAAAACATCCCATATTTGAACCTCTTGTGGTCAGAGTATATTGCCTACCATGTATCCTTGTTGCAGTTATCTACTGACCCCTGGGTAATACCCCCTCATTCCTTGAGAATTTTAGTTCCAGGTTTACTGTCACACTCCAACATTATTTCTGTTATCATTTCAGTGATAAATTTTGGTGATTTCAAGAAGCGCTTTAGTTTCTCAGTTCCTTAAGGTCCTCTCCAGTGATATCCCCCATCCCACTCATTTACTCTCCTGGTCTTACCCAGTTCTTACCGCTACAGTAACTCCAACCTCTCCACCATCCCAATGTCAAGCACCCCTTCTTCTGTCTTTCCAGCTCAATCTCTCTAGTCTTCAGGCTCACAATTCTCCAACCTCATGGATACCTACAGCCTTTTGGTCTGTTTCTCACTACCCTCTTGTCCTCACCACATTCTTCACTGAACTTAAATTCGTGGACCAGAATCATAAACATTCCCTGCATACACCATCGTCTTCCTTGTGCCTCTTACGTTGTTGTGTTCCTCAACTCTGGTTACATCTAACTCTTCATCAGTCTGCCCCTGTACCCTGTAGCTGAGTGTGGCTGGTGAGATACACACAATATTGTCCACTGGTCTCACTTTAAATTCGTGATCAAGACCCTCAAGGGGACCCATCATGCTGTCGGCCTTCGTCCTTCATTCCCTAGTCCATTCACTTTCCCACTCTCCTTGATGACTGTCTCACGCCTTCTCTGCTGTTTTCAGTTCCCAGGATCTCTTCCCCATCTTCACCCTCAGCATAATGAACTCAGTTTCTCTTTCACTGAGAAAACAGAAGCAACCAGAAAAGAACTCCCACAGCTCCTACCACCACACCTACCTTCCCAATTGCCCCGTGCTTCCACCTTATTCCTGTTGCCGTGGAGAAGCTGTCAGGCTCACCTGTCCACTCTCACACTAGATTCCCATCCCCTCTCACCTCTCCAGGACACCACTTTCATAATTCTCACCTTTCTCCTCCTCAGCTCTTCTTCTGTCTATATGGAATCATTTCCATCAACACACGAATATGATACAGTTTCTCCATTCTTGACCCAGCACGTGTCTTTTCTATTCCCTTTTCAGTAAAATTCCCTGAATCCAATTCCTCACTTCCCATTCTCACTTGCACCTAGTTTGAGCAGGATTTAGTCCTCACCACTTCAGAAAACTATTGTTATCCAGATCACTAGTGACCCCTGCTTGGTCAATCCAGTGATCCAATCTCAGTCCTCAGCTTTCTTGACCTGTCATCAGCAATTCTAAGAGTTGATCCCTCCCTCCTCCTTGATACACTTTCTTTTTTGGGCTTCTAGGCTATCACTGTCTCCTAGTTTTCCTGCTGCTCCTCTGGTGGCTGCTTCTCATTCTCTATTGCTGATTTCTCTTCATTTTCCTGACCTTTAAATATTAGAACATTTCAGTACTCAGTCCTTGAATGTCCTTTCTATTGCCACTCACTCCTTTGGGGATCTTATCCAGTCTGTGCGTTAAACACCATCAATCCTCTTGACTCTACCTTTAAAATATATCCAGAATCCAGCCAATTCTTACCACTTGCGCTGCTCCCTACCACCCCTCCCCAAGCCATCAATGTCACTCACTTGGAATTAAGTAACGGCCTTCTGACTGGCCTTTATGATTCCACCTTTTGGAAGGAGAGACCACTGTGGATGGGTGGTCAAGGAAAGCCTTTCAGAGCTTAGGCCTAGAGTGTGAGAAGGAGGCAGCCATGCGAAGATCTAGACAAAGAACATGCTAAATGGAGAAAAGAGCAGTGTGAAGACTCTGAGGTGGGAGAGAGCTTACAACATCATTATCCAGGGGGTAATCAATACTTGATAAAACGGTAAATAGGAAATTAAGAATAATTGTCATAGGAATAAAAAAATTAAGAGCTCTGACCCAGTAGATACATTTTATTTCAACAAAAATGTGAGCACTCAGTTCCCTAATGTATTATTAAAACCCTATGTCACATAGAGTTCTCAAACAGTGGATGAAAATAATTGCTTGACTACAAGAGTGTTTTAAAAAGCAAAGAATTTTATTTAAAATTCCATATTTCTGGCTCTTTTTGAAAATCGAGGAATAGGGTCTATATTCTATAACACAACAATTGGCTGAAGTTAGGGATGGCTGCTCCCTTTGGATGGGCATGCATTCCCCAGTCTCTACCATTCCCTATTAAGTGTGCCTGGTCAGCTTCACTCATTTGCATTCCCTGCCTGGCCCCTGTAGGCATCTGATTTTGCAACCCTTGGGCCAGGAGGTGAAAAGATTTCATCAGTTTGGATATTTGAAAGGATTCACAAGACGCCACTGAGTATAGTCACACATAACTTCCATCTAAAGGCATAGGACACAGTGGAACAGAGAAAGAGAGTATAGGCAAGCCCTGGAGATTCAAGAGACATCCAGGCACAGTCCTCAGGGTCCTTCTTATTCTCACATGGACCTATCTCCCGATGCAACCACCAAGTTCTGTGCAAGAAATCTTCACTTTGGGAGAGCTCAAGGCAGAAGTTCCCAGAGGGGTTTTTGTGTCCCTCTGTTTGTGTGGTTGAGCCAGGTTGGCTAACCAGTTACGCCATTGAAAACCATCAGTAAAGATACTGGCCCTAGGGTCACCAGGGGAGTTTCAGGCTTTAAACAGCACATCACAAATGCCATTGCCCTTATCTTGGCCGTGAGTCAGAGCCAGATATCCAGGTGTCCTAGAGATAAAAATAGATCTTTTCCAGTCCAGCTGTAAATCAACTCTATCCTAATATAGAAGATAATGCCCTTTGAAGACAAGGCAGCCGTTTCAGAGACATTGTACCAAAAAGGCATCTAAGTTCTGAAAGGCCATGAGTTTGACTTGTGTCAATAATCAGCCTCATCACCTTCTGATCCCTTGATGTGAAGCTCAATCCTGCTGCCCCCACCCAATCATCCCCTGCACCCTCAACCATCTGCTTCTTCTAAGACAGCCAAGCTCATCTCCCACCCTTTTTCCACTCACTAGCTTGCCAGAGTTCTTCTGTGGCCCTTCTCTGGCCCCTGCCCTGCTCCACCACTTCCCTTGTTTCCACCTCTTTATTTCTGCTAGATTGTGAGTGTTTTTGAAAGCAGAGGACTGGGACTTATTTAATCTCTATGCTCCTTTTCCATACTCACTGATATGTAGAGAATGGGGCTGAGCAAACTTGCTTGTAAAGATTTTAATTTTCTCTCTTGATCTTTTATCAACTACTCCTGTCCCAGCTTCTAGCTCTCAGTCATATTCTGCAATTAATTAGCCTTATTGTGATTCCTCTGTTCTGGTACTAGATCTCACTGGACATATGGTTCTACCCTCTAGAAATGACCGCAGTGGCAGCCACAACTTAGCCTTTAGTGGAATGCTTGAGGGATTGCTGAGTCATTGGGTAATGATCATACCTGAGATGCCCACAGTGCCCAGGAGAGCTATCAGAGATGTCATACCTCCACTGGCTTTAGCCAAGGTGACACCTCTTCTCACCTGCTGTGGGAGAGACCAAAAGGGAAACTGTGCTTTTCTAAGACATCTCTAGTGTGGTAATATGTAAGTAAGGCAATTTCAGTGTTCTCACAGCATCCTCAAGAAATATTTCTTAATCTTCTTGTTTTCAGCCTGAGAGAAGATTAAGGGGCGTGCCAGATACCCCTTTGCCCCAGGCTAGTCTAAGCCTTGGTCAGAAAGCTCACTAGTGTCCTGAATCCTTTCTGTTACAGTTGGTCCCACCATGGCTGTGGGTGTCTTCTACTCACCAAAGACATAGCCAGGGACCTGGGATCTGGTTTGCTCCCTGGCTCGCTGCTTGGCCCAGAATATCACCTCATGGCTTGAGATTGGTTATGCATCGCCTGGGATGAGGAAGTCTCTAGGCTGCCTTGCAGGGTCTTTAGATTCCCATGACTATGGTTGGAGAAAGAACCGTGTCCTGATTTAAGGCTCTACCCTTACACTATGTTACTGAAGCAAGGGGCTTCTGTCCCTCAGACTCCCCATCTGTCTGCAGACTCCCACCTCTGGACCTGTTGGCCACACACAGAACCTACAACTTCCAGGATGGATGATTCTGCTCTTCCGTGGGCTTGTGGCTTCTCCTGGGCTGAAGAGCCAGGCATGAATGAATGTGTTGCATCCTCAGACAGAGGGACAAATGCCTCATCCAACCTTGGTGTCCTTGAATAGTAGTGGTGTATCTTTTCTTATAGGCTACTCTATTATTTGATGAATCACCCAACTATAAACCTGGATTTCTTCCATCAGATTTGGAAAACCTTACTTAAGTATTTCAATAATCGTGGTCAGAGAGGAAAGCTCTTACCCTCAGTTTCCTCATCTGTTAAATGAAAGTGTTGATACTTCCCTCACACAGTTGGAATGACAAATTGAAATTATTATATATGTTACCTCGCATAGTACCTAGCACGTGGTAGGAGCTTAACGGGTGCTAGTCCCTTTGTCCCTTCCTTTCTCCTCTCCACAATTGTTTCCAAATATCTTATGCGACATTTAGGAAAGAGTTCCAACTTTTGATAGATTGGGAAAGTTAACGCACTTCCAAAGATTCATTCATTTGAGTTTATTGGACACATAATGTACTGGAAAAGTCCAACATGGTGATTGCCAGATTGGTTTCCACTAGACAAATTGTTAAAGCCAAATCTTTTCTGTGCTGAGTACCTGGACCCAAGAGAAAGTGTTTACTCAACCCACAAGTTTCCCTTGGCTGACTTGTCCAAGGCATCTGATCTCACAGGGGTGTGCAGATAGGTGCCCTGCTGTTCTTCCATGATTTAATACCAAAGTGAGTCTTCTCTAGGGGGCTCCCATATATGTTCAACCTTTATCACATTTACTACCTTGTAGATCTGTGAACCCCAGACCTGAGTCCAAGAGAATATTACCCTTCAAGAAGGTATACAGTTGAATAATAAAGAAATGGAATGAAAATAGTTCAGTTGAGAGGTGCTGATTTTTATCCCTGCAAAGCATATGCATACAGTCAAATAAATATTTGAGTGGTTTCGAGAAAAGGGAGTTCAGAATTGCCCCAGGATAATTAATGCATTTAATTTCTATGTATTCAAGCAAACAAACAAAAAAGGTAGAAATGGCTTCTTTGTTCTTGGTTAATTGCTAAATAAAAAAGATTACCATGCAGGGACCTCTTCTTTCACATCACCATACAAGCCAGTGCAGTCTGATTGTGTATCTCCTCAACCTGCTGCCTCTGGTGCTGAAAGGGTATATGCTGTCTGTGTGAAAAGCATCTCTAGAGATGGTGAGAGGTTCGTGATACATACCAGCTCTCTGGAAGGAAATTTGGCATTGTGTCTCAAGAACCACGAACTCATTGAGCTCCTTTGACCTCAGGATTCCATTTCTTGGACTCAATTCTGAGCAAATAACCAGCAATGCAGACAAGGACATACGCACAAGGATGTTCTTTGCTGAGTTATTTATCAAGTGGGAAAATAGGTTTTGAAACTTCCAATATAGGATGGTCTCAACCATGTAGCTGTATGTGTACAAAGACAAAGAATGAAATATATTAACAGCTGTCTTTGAGTGGTGGTGTAATGGATAGTTTTTGCTTTACCTTTTATGCATTTTTTGTATTTTCCAGATTTTTATACAGTGAATATAAATTATTTTAATATTATTTTATCTATTTCTTGAACAAATATTAATGGAGTACTTAGTATACGCCACCTCTGCACTAGGTGCTAGAGACATAGTGGGAACTCCACTCCAACAGAACTGATGCCGTCCCTTCTTCCAGGAAATTATGGTCAAAGGAGTTTGACAAATATTGAACCAATAAATATATAATAGCAAATAGATATATGTGATATAAAGGAAGGAACCCCATGTTGCAGAAAGACTAGTGGGGACCACAATTTTGTTTGGAATAGAGGTCAGCAAACTATGTCCAGTGGCCTGTTTTTTTTTTGTTTTGTTTTTGTTTTTTTCCTGGGAAAGATTTGCCCTGAGCTGGCATCTGTTGCCAATCTTCTTCTTCTTTCTCTTTTTTTTTGCCCTCCCCCAAGCCCCAGTACATAGTTGTATATTCTTGTTGTAGATCCTTCTATTTCTTCTATGTGAGCCACCGCCACAGCATGGCTACTGACAGATGAGGGGTGTGGTTCCATGCCCGGGAACTGAACCTGGGCCACTGAAGCGTAGTGTGGTGTACTTTGACTGCTAGGCCATCATGGCTGGTTCCTGTGGCCTGTTTTTATTTTTTTACAAGGGTTGTAAAGAAAAAGAGGAAAAAGATGTCATAGAGACTGTAGGACAACTACAAAGTAAATTATTTACATCTGAAATATTTCAGGTGTACATCATTATATTTATTCTGTAGCCCTTTACAGAAAAAGTTTGTTGAGTACTATTTTGGGAATCAGGGATGTCTCTATAAGGAGATGACATTTAATCTAGGAACTTAAGAAATGTAAGAGTTAGCAAAAAAAAAAAAAAAAGTTTTTTCTCTCCAAAGTCTTGTTAGAGGAAACTTGAAAAATATTTTAGTCAAAAAAAGCTTTTTATTGGCATCTGGCTGCTTCTTCAGGTAGGAGAGAGCGAGGTACATTTAAAGGGCATACTACTATAAATAAGTTTCGTCTGCTAGTCTCTATCCTCTTTCCTCAAATTCCTTTGTTATATAGTTGGTTTGATTTTAAAATACCACCAACTTATTTTCATTTCTCTAATCCTGTGGCTCTCTCAGGTCACAGTAATTCTAAGCTGTGCTGCTCATAACAATAGCAACTTTTATTAATTGTGCATTTACTTTTGTGCCAGGTGTCCTGCTGGACACTTTCAATCCACTGTCCTATATAATTCTAACAACTCTTCAAGATCAGTGCTATTATCTGAATTTTACAAAGAAGGAGCAATGATTGGAGAAGTCGGGTTGCCTGTGGTCACGCTGCTGGTCATCCGTGGAGCCAGAACTGAAACCCAGATGTCTCACTCTTTGGGCTCTTCCATTTATGGCACTATCAGTGCAGGTGCCTCCCTCTGCCAAGGAGGGGTATTGCATTTCCTTTGTGGTGTCATTGCCGATTAAAAGTCCTTCTCACCCCACCACATCACTTCCCTTCACCCCCATTCCCTCTACTCTGCAAGTAGCAATCATGGTTTTTAATTCCCTTAAAAAGCTCCGTGTATTAGGGGGGCATTTCCTTAATATGCCGCTGAGCTTGCTGAGTGGAATTGAAGGATAATAGACTTTCTAGCTTTCTAACCAGTTTCTTACCTGCTTCATGCTAAAGTAATTTTTGATAACTCTGCATTCTAATTTTCCAAATTTATTGTCTTAATTTCTTCTGCTAAAGACAGATTTTAAGTGAGTTTAATAGCACAGCCATTTCAGAGGCATCATTAATTTCATATTTCTCTTCTCTGTTGTTAGGCTCATCTTTCCTCCATTCTTCCTTTTCATAGCCTCCCCAGATGGTGCAGGGAAGGAAAAGCTTCTTCCCTCTTCCCTGCTAGGTTCAGTGGCTGGGAGCCCTGTGAATTAAACTGATGAAAAGCAGATTAGCAGAGAAAAGCAGAGTTTATTCACATGTGCAGTGCACATACATATGGGTAACTCAAAGAGGTGGTTAGAACTTGGGCTTAGACAGCATCTTCACAAATAACAATACATTTGTAGAGAAGTGGCAAGACAAAGGAAAAGGGTTTTAGGCTTCCAAGGATGGCAAACTGTGGGAAGGTAAATATATGGGGCAAAGTATTTGAAGGTAGTGTTGCTTTAGTAAGGTCTGTTCTGTAGAGTCCTGGTGGTGCTCTCTGGGCTGATAAGAGTCTCTGCTGACTGAGGTTAAGTTTCCTATCAGGCATATGCAGGGGAGGGCAGAGAGCTTTTTTCTGGAGTCTGCTCTTTCTCAACTGTCTTCAGCTCAAAATAATTCCTCTACCAAAGTGGCATATTGGGGGTGGGGTGGGGGTGGGGGTGGCATATTCTGATCCCCTACAACAGCATTTTGAAAAGCTCCTTGTTCTTTCTAGTTCCTTCTTTGCCTCGGACAGTGAGGTTTGGTAGCAAAAGCACCAGGCTCAGAGCCAGGCGTCCAGAAGTGCAGTGCCAGCAGATCCTGGGCCAGCAGAGAGGTTCCTGGAGAGTCTGACCTTCCCTGGGGCTCAGCCTCCTCGTCTAGTAAAGCGAAGGAGTTGGATTCAGATCTAAGCTCTAAGATTCGTCAATTTGCTTATGTGTCTGGATTGGTCAGGGTGTAGTCAGGAGACAGAAATCATACCAGTTATTGGAACAGAGAGAATTTAATATAAAAATTATTAGCTGGGTAAGTGAAATGTTTTTAAAAAGCATACTGAGGTAGTGAATGCAGGGAGCACCTGCCACCCCTCCGTCTGGGGGAATAAAGGGAAGAGATTCTAGAAGGTCAGAGAAGGGGCCCCATGGAGCTACAACTCAGATCTCTGGAGAGGGGGCCCTGGCTGGCTGATGCTGGGGTAGGATAGGAGGGAAGGGCAGGATGTGGCTGGTTCTGCTACTTGGATCCAGCTGCTTCCGTGGACAGGCACTGCTACTGCAGGGAAGAAGTACTGCTGGGGTGAGATCTACAGGAACAGAAAGCACAGGTCCCTTCTTCTTTCTCTAGCCTGTAGTCTCTCTCTAGTGCCCTGTACTGGCAGGGCCTAACAGGGAGTGGCTGGCAAAGCACACGTGTGGTTTGTGGACAAAGTAGAGACTAGAAGGGTGGCTTCAGAACTGAGAGACAGTAGCTTAATAACTGGCAACGTTTGTTGCTGAGATTGCAAACTGGTGGCCTAGAAGCCACTTATGGCCACATATGGTCCGTAGACATGTCTTGTGTGGCTCTCACAATACTTTAATCAAACATTTGTGTCTGGGTTTATTTTGTTAATCTGAGTGTCTTCTTCTTGGGGAATCCACAGACCTTCATCTTTCATGATTTATATTTTTAAAAAACAAATAAATGGCATGGCATCTTGGAGATTAGCTAGCTCAGTAATCAGTTTACAAATGTGGTGGTAAGGCCCGTAGAGGGTGAGAGGCTTTTCTTCCAAATCACACAACCAGTGAATGGGATCTTTGGGTTCCTAGGCCAGGATTCTCGCCACTACCCTCACCGTGTTTCCAGGCAGATGGGTGTGCTCCAGCCTCTCACCACTCAAAGTGTGGTCCGTGGACCAGCAGCACGAGTCTTGTTAGAAATGCAGAATCTCAGGCCCCACCCCAGACTTAGCGAATTGGAGACTCAGAATCTGATTTTAACAAGATTCCTCTGTGATTTGTGTGCACAGTGAAATTTGACAAGTGTTGAAGATGGCTTTATTCAAGTAAAAAAAAAAAATAAACTTTTATTGGGTGGTAGCATTTTTCTCTGGGATGGGGCCAGGGTATAGAGAGTACAGATTGGTTCTCAGCAAATCTCCTGAGCGTTCCTCTATTTCCCCTCTTCCCAATTATAGGCCCACACATATGCACACAAACACCCACACGTGCACATATAAACACACGTGCATGCGCTCATACATATGCATACATGCTCTCTCTCTCTTTCACACCTGCACACACACCCTATGAGCCATTTATGATCTGGCCTCTGTCCTGCCCTCCAGCCCCAATCCCTCACCAGGTTCCCCACTATGCTCTATTCACACTGAACTACTTGCGAGTAGTTGCCCAAACACATCAGGCGTCCTTTTCGGCTCCCTGTCTTTGCCCATGCTCTCTGCTACTCCCCCACTGAAATGGAGACCTGACTAACTTCTGTTTGTTCTTCAACAATAGCTCAACGTCTTTCTCTTGGAAGCCTTCCCATGTCAAGTGAGATGTGTCCAAGCTGTGCTCCTTCTCTGTGTTTTTACAATACCTGACATTGATCTTTATCGGAGCCCTTTTTCTCACTGAGAGATAATCATAGATTTTGTAGTTTATCTCCTTGAATGGAAGGAACCATGCTCCACTTAGCAAGCAGTCCTGGGGATGAGCAAATGAAGAAAGAATGAACTAATAGACAGCTAAGAAGTCTGACTAATGCTTGTCTATAAAGAGTGGTAAAGTGTAGTTGTTAAAGCATCAACTCTGAGGTCAGAATTACTGATTCAAAATCTTGGTAATTCCACTGGTTGTATGACCTTGGGGAACTACTTTACCTCTCTGTGAATCAGTTTCCCTGTATAAAATAGGGATAATAATAGTATCTACCTCAGTGGGTTGTTGCAAGCATTAAATGGGATCAACAATGCCTGTGAAATGCTTGGCATGGAGCTTGTCTAGTGGTAAATGCTCACTTTCTGCTTGCTATTTTGCTACTATTAGATGATATATTAGGCTCCTTAAGGTTGTTAGGCACTTACTGTCCAGTTGTCTATTACTGTATAAGTCAGTGGCTTAAATCGACCATAGCAGTTACTTTGCTCATGGATCTACAATTTGGGCAGGACTCTCTCCCTCCTTTGCTCTTTCCCTCTCTTCTTTCCTTTCAACATCTGTTTCTTTCTTCAAATGTCTATTGACCAGGTATCATGAGAGAACTACATGGCATTTGTTAGCTGAATGGGATGTTGGAAATTCTTGGCAAGGAGTTGTACTAAGCTGAGGCCAACAAAGGTTGGAAGCTGAACAGACCTGACTTGGAAAAAAGTTGCCTCTTTGCTCTGCTCTAGAAGTCTAAATTACCAAGTTCAAGGAATTGTGTAAAACCCCACTGTGAGTTGGGCTGGTGATGATATCTCTGGGGTCTATCTTGAGGTGGGAGAGGAAGGGCAGGTTATTTCAGATGTGAGTATCTCAGATGTTGTCTAAGTCAGAGGAAGTAGAACCCAGTTCTTTCCCGGGGAGGACCTGGTTGGGCATAGACAAAGTTTGGGACTTTTCCAATTGGTTGCTGCATCAGATGCTGTTAGGAAACTAGCATGGGGACCAGGATCTCAGGACCAGCCACAAAACCAGTCATGCAGCCTAGTACCAGTAGGTGAGAGTAATAGGGAGGCTACAGCCTGAGGCTCACTCAGATTTTCTTGGTGGAAATGGGTCATGGTTCCTTCTTGGTGGAGATGGGCCATGGCAGCAGAAGATGGTTTTGAGATACACTCATCAGTGAGTAAGGTGGTCCTGCTAGACATAACACTCAGTGGCTCAGACCTGGGCAAGACTAAGTCCACAGGGAACCAGATGTTGGAAACCCTTGGCTGGTCAGGGCTGGATCAGGCAGATAAACTCCTAGTCTAGTAGGGAACACCGACCCACACGTTATTAAAACACAGCATGACACATGCATGAGTTGGGTTTGCGAGTCTTGACTCATTTGCTCAAATGCAAGTGTCAGTGACTTAGTATAGTGGGAAATTGCTCACTGCATTTTCTGAGCTGTGGACTGGGAAGCTGTTGAAAGAGGGAGAAGGGGAAATCCTTGCTCTGTCGCTTCTCTGTGTGTCTTCCAAGTATGGAGAGAAACCTCGTGTCCAGGGTTCAGCACAGGTTCAGCAATGTCCCCTAGATAGCCCCATGTTTGGCTCCCTTCAGGTCTTTGCCCAAATGTCCCATCTTGGTGAGGGATTCCTGAACCACCTTATTTATCTTTTTTTTGTGTGTGTGTGAGGAAGACCAGCCCTGAGCTAACATCCGATGCCAATCCTCCTCTTTTTTGCTGAGGAAGACTGGCCCCAGGCTAACATCCATGCCCATCTTCCTCCACTTTATATGGGACGCCGCCACGGCGTGGCTTGACAAGCGGTGCGTCGGTGCGTGCCCGGGATCTGAAACGGCAAACCCTGGGCCGCTGCAGCGCTCGCACTTAAACCGCTTGCGCCACCGGGCAGGCCCCTGAACCACCTTATTTAAAATTGCCGCCTACCTCCCACCCTGGTTCTCTCTATTCCCCTCCTCTGCATTGCTTTTCTCTATAACTCTTATCGGTAACCCACTTACTATATGTTTTACTCACTTATTTGTTTATCATCTCTTTTCCCCATCTAATATGTACACTCCTCAAAAGCAGGGAGTTTCATGTGTTTGTACCCTGCTGTGTCCCCAGTAATGAAAATAATGCTTACCTAATAACAGGCATTTCATAAATACTTGTAGACTCATGGGCTTATTTCATGAAGTGACATCATATAGGGAAAAGAAAAGGAACATAACATATTTCAGGACTTTGAGCAATATAGAGGTTAAAAGTTACAATGCAGGTGAGTGAGGAAAATCCTATTTAGTGAAAACCATTGATAACACCAAAGCTGTTTCTTTCCATAGAGTAAAATAATAAAAGAAGGGAATCTGTCACAAAAGAAGATAAAGCAGAGCATAGTTAAATTTCTCCTTTTGGGGACCTACCTTCAATTGGATCAACCAGCTAATTGAAGCTCTCTGCTTTAGGTCGGCCCTTCCCAGCACAACTCTGCATAAATAAAGCATTCATAGGTCCAGGATAAGCTTACTTTCTGTGAAAAATGATTTGTGTTCATTGTTTGAGTTATAGTCAAGGCTGGGCAAAAGGATACTTACATAATTTGTATTCAGTATTTTCTCTGCATGAAAGACGTTCTGCAAATTTTCCTTCATGAGTTTAGTAAAGATCTATTCAAATAATGTATGTACTTCATACAGTCATCGATAATTAGTAAGCATTCAATATTTAATAGGAAAGAATTATCCGTGTGCCGGAGATTTGCCACCTTTGTGAGGAGGCTGGTTTTCCTTGGAATACCATAAGCATGTGTACCACAATATATTTATTTGCTATCTTAAATTAACTGATTTTATTATAAGGCAAGCAGTAGTTACATGTGTTTAAGAAAGGACAGCTCATTGCTACTCTCTTCCACATTCCACAAAGAAATCTGAACGTTGGCTGTAGCTTGAAAAGATCCTTCTTGGGTGTTTAATAAAATAGCTGATCTTGTGGGCAATTGTTGTTTTTCACTTGCACCATTTTCTTCCTTCCCAGTGTTCCCAATATCCACTTTGCCACACTTTTCCCTGAAATTTTTCTCTTTAAACACAACCCTGCAGGTAAGGACTTTTGTAGCACAAACACTTTTTTCATTTTGCTTAACAATGAAATGACAGCATTTCCCTCATCTGTGGATTATGCATCTAAGAGTAGTCTTTAAGAAAAGTACATCAATCTCACTTATGGTTGATCTATTTTAGTATGTGTACGTATATGTAAACCTGGTGAGTCTATTTTTTTTTTTGAATAGCATTTCTAAGATGTCACACATTTGGATAGCACTTCTAATTTGCCACCGACATCTGTTACATTCCACTTTTTATGTCTGTGACACGGAATTTCCAGGATGCATAAAAATAGGTGTCAAATTTTCTAAAACTTCGCATGGCCTCTAATGTCTTGTCTACTCTCTCCACCCTCTTCCCTTTCTCTCCCCTCCTCAAAGGGCTGATAGTCTACCTAGGAATGATGGCCGGAGCCTTCGTCCTGGGGGGCCTGGCCGATAAGCTGGGGAGGAAGAGAGTCCTCAGCTTGTCTCTGGCCATCAACGCCTCCTTTGCCTCTCTCTCCTCCTTCGTGCAGGGATATGGAGCCTTCCTCTTCTGCCGACTCATCTCAGGCATAGGGTACGTTACTCTTACTCCAGAAAACCTAGGACTGGGTATTTTGTTTGACTTCCAAGATACTGTATTAAAGTTGAAGCTTAGAAAGGGGTTAGGTTATAATGTCATTGTATAAGGTTAAAGTAATCCACCACCATGTTGGCTGGTCTTTCAAATTCACTGAGTTATTTTACCACAGAGCCTAAGACTGGGGTATAAGGCAACCTGGTTTCTGCTATGACCATTTTTACTGTATGACTTGACTCTTTCTTTTTGGCAATTTTCTCTCTGCAGTAGTGGGGGTGCTCTGCCCATTGTTTTTGCCTATTTTTCTGAATTCTTGTCTCGGGAGAAGCGAGGAGAGCATCTCAGTTGGTTGGGCATCTTCTGGATGACTGGGGGCATCTATGCGTCTGCCATGGCCTGGAGCATCATTCCACACTACGGTGAGTGCACTGGCTTAAAGTAGCCCAGAGGCCCCTGTTTCTATGGCACCTGCATCCAAACAACATTTCCTGTCCTCAGTCTTATTCCCCATACTCACACATAGTTCCTGTGTATGACCTTAATCTTTCTAAAGAACTGCCAACACTGGAGACATGTTGCTAATTTCAATACACATGTCTTTCTGGAAATAACACAGTCTGTCCTCTCTCCCTCCCTCCCTCTCTTCTTTCCTTTCTTTTATTTGAAAGCATTTCAACCTTCATCTCCTCCAGCCCTCCTCCCCCTGGCAAGTTAGGCTCTGGTAACACCATTTTATAGATGATGTAACAGAAGCCAAGTGAAGTTGGTGACTTGGCCAAGGTCACGCCCCTGGCATGACCTTGAATCCTGATCCCCCCACTCCTCTGCCCCCATGGGGCACTCTTGTACACTTTCCACTCTAGTGCCTGCCCTCACTCTTGTTTGGCTGCAGAAATGAAGCAGTCTTTATAGACAAGGTCTTGATTTCAGCCGGGACAATTTTATTATCCTGGATAATTGCAAAAACTAGATTCTCTGGACAGAGACCTGGCAACATTAACTTTCACAATTGGTTTTGTCAAGAATAAAGTAGGGAGAAGGCAGCAGTTTTGAATTCAATTATGCCTTTTGAGTATCCTGGGCAATACCATCCACATCCATCAAATCATTTTCTGTGAACCACCGATTATGGGTATAGGCTTTGCCATCATTTAGAATTCTGCAAACAGATAGAGGGTCGCAGACAACTGCCCCTGAAGCTAACCCACACTTCTCTACCCATTCGTCCTTGGCGTCCTTGTTTTAAATCTGACCCTCTCTGTGTGTTCTGAGCAAATGGAGGCTCCATGGGTATCTTTTTAAGAAGAAGCTTTGGTGTAGACAATGTCTACCGTATTAGTTAAGGTGATGCTGGGTGCATTATCCTGATAATCTGATAAGCCCTGAAATCTCAGTGATTTAACACAATAGAGGTTTCTCCCTCCTGTAAAGTCTGGCTGATATTTCTGATCTGCAGGTGGCTCTGCTCCATCAGTAATGTCAGGGCTCAGACTCCTTCCAGCGTGTGATTCTGCCATCTTCAACACATGGCTTGGAGGTCTCTCTTGCAGGTCTTTTCCCCTGGTTTGGGGAAACAGCACAGGCATTTGTACGTAGGTAGTTATAAAGGGCAGGCTAGGAAGTGGAGCACACCCTCTCTGCTCACATCCCATTGGCCCCAAATCTGTAATATGATTACATCCTCCTGCAAAGGATGCTTGGAAGCATAATCTAGTTATGTGCCCAGAAAGTAGAGGAAATGTGTTTGGGAACATCATGTAATCTTTGCCATATCTAGTATTGGAGAACCCATTGGATTTTATAGTGGAAACAGAGAAGAAATATGAACAGGAATAATGAAATAAAGAGTTGAAGAGTTTTTCAGAGAATTCTGTCACCAAAAGCAGATCTCCATAATTATAGATACAAAATTGTATTACTCCTAATATCAGGCTTTGCCCTCTACCCTTCACCCAAACGCATACTTTAATTTTCCATGTACTATGCTGTTGGTTATACCAGGAATTGCCTTTTTTCCCTCACATTCTTGCTATATCATTTCCCCTGTTAACTGATCCAAATGTGTGAACACTAAGAAACTATATCCAAATATAAATTAAGTGAGTAAAAATCTTTTTTGGGAAGGGAGGCAAATAAAATCTGACTAGATGCTGAGTCAGAATGGTGGTGCTGTGTGATTTGGGGCAATTCACTCCATCTTGTCCAGCCTTGGTTCCCTCACCTATAAAATGGAGGTGGGAAGGAAGCAAAGAGAATTGACTGTAGTGAAGCATGCCAGCCCTAACATTCAGCAATTCTTGTGATGCAAAGAAGAATGTTGAGAAAATTTTTGAGATGATTCTAGTACTCAGGCTAGCTTCCCTTCCAGCAGTATTATTAATTCTAGGCCTTCTATTTGTAGACTGCTTATTCCACGACCTCACACCTGACCAATGAGCAAAGGTCTTTGGCTTCCCTCTGATTGGATCAGCTTAGGTCATGTGCCCACCTCAGCCAATCACTATACCCTAGAGGATGCCAGATCCTGAATGGTTTCCATATACTTCCTTCCTCATCCCTGGCACTGGGGGTGGTGTCAGTCCCACCCAAACCACATGTGTGTAACACAGTGGAGAAGGAAGAACAGGAGAGATGTGGTGAGGGGAGCAACCCACAATAGTCACTACAAACTGCATAATTATTTCACCTCACCCTACACCCACAGACACACGCCAGTGTCTGAGTGTCTGGTTTCTAAGAAAGCAATAAAAGAATTCAGGTTGGGAGCATGTTGACCAAGAGGAATGGGATGCCCATGGCAGAGGGGCCACATGGCTGCTGGCTGACCACTGCCGGCTGACAGAAGGGCTTGTGGTTAAAATTTTACCCAAATGGACAGGATGTCTTCGTATTTGTATGCCTGGATCAAATCTGTGACTTTTACATTCCATTTTAAAATACAAGCCTCTTGGATAGTTGGGCTTCATGGAAACAGGTGTTAGCTTGGGGGAAACCCATCCTAGAAATATGGTGGACCAGAATCACAGTATAACAGGAGTGATTATTTATTTTAAGCCTCATTTTACCAGAACCAGATGTTTGGTCCACAGTGAACCAGACATTTGACAGTATTTCTCAACACGCCTAAGATGTAATCCTCTAACACCCCCTCTGCTCAGCAGGGACAAATGCAAGGGTAACTACAGAAAGGAGACTGATGTTGTGCAAGGCTTGCACAACCCATTTAATTGCTTTTGCAGGAATGAAGTGATGGGAGGTCTTGGCATCAGTAATATGGGAGACTGAGTCATTGAGAAAGAAAATTACAAAACTCAGAATGTTTTCCTGGGAACTCATGGGCACGGCCCGGAAAAAATGGATATATTATGGAAGATTAATTCCCATTGTAGTCAGCCTCACCAGCTGTTTGTGAAATCCTGATGGAGAAAAGCAGGGCGAGCTAAAAGATCACTGAACAGAACAATCCCTATCTCCAAATTAATAGTTGCTCCATATATTTGAAAGCACTTCGCTGTTTAATTTTATTTAATTTAAGGCCCCAAAGATGTGCCTAATGAATACGATAAGCGCAGATTACTAAAATCACCATAAAAACCATAGAGGCATGAGAGAATAATGGATTTTGGATAATTTATACCTATTATCATAAATAAAAAGTCTTTCTGAGGCAGAATACATTATAAACATACCTATTCTGCCCCTCTTCCCTCATTATCCACCTGAGTTTGACTGCTATGTGGCTTTGATCAACTTTACTTCTAATTATGCCAGAATAGTTTTTGGATCTGAGCTGGGAATGTGTAAATATTACTATGCTTTTATGTTCCTCATTTGAGTGTCACTCCCAGGAGAAAGGAAAGGCTTTTTTAATTAAAATTAAATGAACAAACAGACCCCAGTGAGATGGGAAGGAGAAGAGACCATGCTGTGCAAAAAGAGATTAGATCCTGATGGAGAACGTTGGATGACGTGTGTGGTGTGTTCTGTGGCCATGTGTCAAAGTGGCCAGAGTCCCACATTTTCCCACCTGGAATTCCCTCCAGCTGGTCCTTTCACTGTGCAAATGGAGCAAGAAATATCTGCAGAAACAGCAGATATTGGTTAAGAGTCCACTGCAAGTAGAACAAATTGAACTGCAATGAAGAGTAATAGAGAATTCAAGACGTAAGCTGCCCACCTCTGGAGTTGGCCATATGGTATATTTTTAAGTAAATGGAATAGAGATTTTACGTTCCAATAATGATTACCATTTGAACTTTAGAAATCAATATATTTATTTGTATGGTTTTGTCTTTTTAACAAATGCTATTGGAATTGTCTTCAGAGATACTTGTAGCTGCATGAGAAAATCAGTATCTTTATTTTATAACCTTGGCTTTTTTTAAAAAGAAAACACACAGTTCTTTTGCTGACCTTTCCTGATATTCATCTATTTTACTCAACATCCTTGGCACTAAATGTCGTGGAGCTATTTCTAAAAAAATCAAATCTACCCTCAAAGCAGGTGAATTATTATTGGTTGCCGGGAGCTTTTGCACATGGCAAATCTGTGGCAGTATCATTCCCTGCATTCTGCACCTGTGAAAACACACCAACACACTAACGGTGTGAGAAAGCCAGGATTTGCAAATGTCCAGGCTCTTTCCACTGTGTTTCTTAGAAGATGAAGTTTGCTACCCGTGAGGATATTCAAAATAATGTTTTGTAGATCCTGAAGGCACTTTCTGAAAATGAATCTTAGAAATGCTTTGAATAATGACACCTGAGTAGCAGCTAGCCACCTCCCCATTCAATGATGGTAGAATTCATTTGAATATGGAAGTTCAGTTTCTTTAAAATGAAATTTAATATTATAGCTGACAGTGTTTTTCAAAGTATGCTCCTGAACCCTGTGCACTGGGATCACCAGGAGCTGGTATTACCCTTTGACCTGGGTAAGAGGGATCCCCAAGTGAAACCCTGGGTCATGTAGGGCCCTTCTCTGCTTTCCTCCAGCCACACCCCTTCGCATGAGGCAAGGGGTCCCTGAAGCCGTGACCACCCCTCCATCCAGATCAGCCTCTGGGTGCTTAAGACCAGGAATTCCCACTAAACTCAAGGGATCACGACAAGGACGTCCATTCTCACCACGGTGGTGTGAGCGTGTGTCCACACGTGTCACATGAGGCCCCTCACTCTGCAGGAGGGGCTAGAGGAGGGAAAAGAAGGGGTTCCTGCTAGGGTGGGTTCTGGGCCTGGCCTTCCAGCTCCTTATTTGTCAAGGCAGGGGGATAGAACATCTGTTCTGAAATTTTACTGAATATATAGAAATATGACACGTTGCCTCTATCTGTACTCCTACCTGAGGTTCTGTAAATGTCAGGCCAGGCCTACCTAGGGGTTGTCAAAATGCAGATTCCCAGCACCTATCGTCGACATCAGAATCAGAAGCTTTGCGGGCACAGCCGGGGAGTCTGCATGTTAACCTGCTCCCCTGGCGATGCTCTTGTGCCCTCCAGTTTGAAAGCCAGTATCTTTAATGTCACTCTAAGATGGCATGTTTGAAATCCTCTGACTGCTTCTTCACAGGCTGGGGCTTCAGCATGGGCACCAATTACCACTTCCACAGCTGGAGAGTGTTTGTCATCGTCTGCGCTCTGCCCTGCACCGTGTCCATGGTGGCCCTGAGGTTCATGCCAGAGAGCCCAAGGTTTCTGCTAGAGGTGAGCCAGTGCCCCCGCCCCCATCCCCGCATGAGAGTGATGGGACTGTGATAGGAGCTAGCCCTGCTTTCTCAGCCTCTTAGTCCTACCTCCTCTCCTGCTTGCAAACCCCCCATGTTGGTTGACCTGGGCCATCTTTAAGTCTGGCTCCACTGCTGCTTGTGATGGTTACATGCCCTGGATTCACAGGCTGTCAGAGCAGGCGGGGCTCAGGAGCAAACTGAGTGCAGAGTGGCAGGACCATTCCCCGGGCCTGGGGGGAGGTGGACGGGGCCCTCCTGAGGCTGCTTCTGGCACCCATTCTCTCCAGAGGGCCCAATGATAAGGCTCTTCAAAGCTGCATGACATTTTTCCATGTTGTGACAGTGAGATCTGTGGTAAAGCTGGTCGCTGCTGCCAAGCCCTTCAGGGCTCTCACTATGCAGGACCCCTCCCCACCAGAAAGCTGCAGCCAGTGTCCTGAGGGATGGGTCCTAGGAGCTTCCAACTTGGGGGGCCTCTCTTGCTTGCAGTGGTCGGACGGGGTGGGGCTGGCAGAGGGACAATAGGACTTGCAGGCTCTTATAGCCCCAAATCTCAGAGTCCTCCTATGTGCTCCTGCTAGAGCTTTCTGCAGAGTGATCCTCTTTGTGGAATTTCTTCTTTCATCCCATTGATCAGGGGGCAGATGCAGCAGGAAGTTGTTTTAACCAGGGATATCTCAAAAGTTGCCCTTTGTTGTATATCAGTTTCCCAGGGCTGCTGTAACACAGAACCACAAACTGGGTGACTCAGAGTAACATCAATTTATTGGCTCAGAGTTCTGGAGGCTAGAAGTCCCAAATCAAGATGTCGGCAAGGCCATGCTCCCTCGAAAGCCTGTAGGGAACTCCTTCCCTCCTCTTCCAGCTTCCGGTGGTTTGCCCTCAGTTTTTGGTGTTCCTTGGCTCGCAGCTGCATCACTCCAATCCCCACCTTTGTCTCCACATGCCTTCTCCCTGGATGTCTCTGCAACTTCACTTGGCCGTCTTCTTATACGGGCACGAGTCATATTGGAATAGGGCATACTCTACTCCAGTAGGACCTCATCTTAATGTAATTAGTTCCATCTGTAGCAACCCTATTTCCAAATAACGTCAAATTCTGAGGTACTTGGGGTTAGGACTTCAACATATCTTCTTTTGGGGGGACACAGTTTAGTCCATAACATGTTGCCTCTTTGCTTTATCTTGTTAGTGAGGAACATGGCTCCCACCCAGCAGTCCATCCAACCTTACAACTAAGAGTAGTCACTCGTAATGTGTGATGATAATAATACCTAGTGTTTACACCTTGAAGGCACAGCCTCACTATCCTTCCAAGCTGGGCTTGGGACAGAAACTTGTCCTCGTCTTTCACAAGCCCTAGACAGTAATGACTCCATGTCCAATTGTCACAGGCTCCCTTGGGTTTTTATGGTTTTCTGCCTCTAAACAGCAGTGGATTTTTCATGTCTCTTTCCTTGGTTTTACCAGATGGGCAAACATGACGAAGCCTGGATGATTCTCAAGCAAGTGCATGACACCAACATGAGGGCTAAGGGGGCCCCGGAGAAGGTGTTCACGGTGAGTGTGTGGTCACCTGTGCCAGCAAAAGGGGCCTCTCCTCTTTACTGTTTTGGTTTGCTAAAAATAATTTTATTATGTAAGCACATCACAGAAAATTTGTCAAAAGGAAACTGAAACCCCTGACATTCTTATTACCATGTCATAATTATTCTTTGCATTTTGATGGATATCCTTCTCGGTATGGCTAATTGTTAAAAAAACAACAGGAAAAACTAGCTGTATTCATGTGGGGGTAAGCATATGTACATATATTTACATATACATATTATTTAAGAGTACTCATAAGCATTTTATATGTTGCCTCCTAGTGTCCATAACCATCCTTTTAATGAACAGTTATGTTAGGACCATTAACCCATGTCCCTAATGTTAGAGATTTATTTACCCTGTTTTATGACTTTGTTCCTGTAAATATTGCTGCAATGAACTTTCTCATATACATAGTTCCTTCCCCTTCATGTTCTGGGTTTGTTTTCTAAGAGTAGATTCCTAGAAATAAAATGACTGGCTCAAAGAGCATGAGTATTTATAGCTCTTGAGATATATTGCCAAATTACCTTTCCGTAGGGCTGTACCAATCTACAATGCCACGAGCAACAGGATAACTGTTTCTCTGCACCTTACCAGCATTGGCTGAATTTTGTTTCTTGCTAGTTCAAAATGTAAAAAAGTAGCAAATGGTAATTTCCATGAAGCTGTCCTGTTAGTTACCGGGATCTGTGCTCCTCCCACACTGAGCTCTGTGGCCAATGAGGAGGAGTGCCTGCTGCAGGCATCTCTGTGCACCTGTTTGCATAACTTCCTTTCAAACCAACTTCCCATCTATTTCCCCGAGGAAGCCTTGCTGGGTTAACGCTCACCTACTCCCACTCACTGCTTTGGCTTCTTTGGCTTCCATAATTTGAGTCTGGAGTAAAACACTTGTTCTTGTTAAGCTGTTGCTTAAATCCTCTGATTCTCAGGCAGGACCACATGGCAGCTAAGAATCTGCAACCTGGAGCCAGACAGTCTGGATCCAAATCCCACTTTTGACACTTTCTAGCTGTGTGGCCTTAGGCAAGGTACTCTCTCTGCCTCAATTTCTTATTGGGTAAAGAGGGATAATAATATCTATAAATATGGTTATGGTAAAGATTAAATAAAGCACCTAAAACAGTGCCTGCCTTGGAGTAAGGACTACATAGATCTTAACTATTATTCAAAAATATCATGACATATGTTTTCATAAATTAACCCAAATAATAAATTTTATGGAGAGCTGTTCAATGGCATATTTACCCAATTCCAATGCTCCTAAAATTATCCAAAATATGGGACCAGTGCTTTTATCACAAACATTTGTTAAGAAGCACAATTAACAGAAATACTCCAAATGAAAGATGTTAAAGGCGTAGATGGCTCTCCCAACCCCCTATCCCCATCAATCCCTGTGATGGATTGTAGTGCTGCAGCTGGACTGCAGGTGTGGACCCCAGATGTTAGTGGGGGCTCCCTGGCCACTGGGATCTGGGTGTGATTGGCTCAGTCCTGCCCCCCACACCCCTACCCATTCCATAGCCTGCTTTCCAAGCTCCTGCCTATTCCTGGGAGATGTTTTCATGGTCTTCTGTCTCTGACTCCAGCCTCTGAATCCACATTGTCTGGATTGGTTTTTGTATCACATCAACCTGGTATGAAACACACACACACACGCACACACACACACACACACAGACTATACCGATACACAGACACAGACACACACAAACACATAGACACACGCACACTCACACAGGCATACAGACATACAGACACACACATATACAGACACACACAAACACATACAGACATAGACACACAGAGACACACACAAACACAGACACAGATGCACACACTCAGACTCATACACACACACAGGTGCTCTCTCACACACACACGCACACACACATATATAAAGACATACATAGACACACATCAGCCATACCAAGCATTTGTGAGTTTAATAACCTTACTGAAAATTTGAGGATAACAAAGGAATTACCTCAGAGAATACACAGCCTTCTCCTTTACTCCTTGCCCCATCCCCCTCCTCTTTAATCTCCCTCTCTTTTCCCCTGTCCTCTCTCTAATCTTCTCCCTCTGGAATAAAACAAATTCTCCTTGGCTCATGCACAGGTTGTTACTGGTCTTTCAAGTTTGAGCAGTGTCTCCCTGGGATTCTCCCACACAGAAGTTCATTAACATATTTATTCCAAACAAGCCCAGAGCTTTCCTAAGAGGGGTCCTGATGCATAGATTACTCTCCACCTCACTTGCGTGTCTGTCCCTGCCTTCCCCAGGTGACTGTAAACCCTTCCCGCCCCGCCTCCCCACCCCAGTGTGGTACCTAACACACAATGGTTTTCCTAATATTGCTTCTGGAAGGAGCACTTCTAAACCAGCCAGGTGGGCTTGCCTGACTGCGAGCCCCTTTCTAGAGAAGTGATCCCACATTCTCTATTAACAACTCATTCTAACGTAAGCAGCCTAATTTTGAGGAATGAAATGCTAGCCTGGAAATCAGTAAAAACTCCAATTTCCAAAGGCAAAAGCAAAGCCTTTTACTTCAGGACCAGAGTCCCTCATTTCAGGGGTGAGAGTTCATCCCCATGAAGAGAGTTCAGGCAGGAATCAATGAGCAGGGGGCTATGAAACACTGGCATTCTGTTTTATCCCAACACCCATGCTAGTTACCGAGTTCTTAGGCATAACCTCTTCTTTTAGTGGTTTTCACTCAAGAGGAAAGGGAATAAAAAAAGTGGGCTCAGTATTCCATACTGACTTGGTGACCATGTTAACTATGTAGAAGTGGATGACTGGATGGGCCATAGAAAAAGAAAAGAAAAGAAACGACCAGAAAGTGTCAACTGATCTCAGAGAGCTGGCCTGTGGCTGGCAGTCAGGAGTGAATACTCAGCCCCCGGGATGGGGTTTCCTGCCTTTTTCCTGTGTGCTACCCCCATAACTGTTCTGAGCAGCCTGGGGGAGGAGCTCAGGGCAGGTCAGGCTCTCGGTTGGTGTTCACGGTGAGCACCGGATGCTGCCCTCCTCACTCTCACCTTTGAGCTGATGGGGTTCACGTCATGTTACCCCAGAATATGGCACCTTGGCATATTGAATATCTTAAGCTGAAGGGATTTGAGAAAACAACAGAATCAGGAAAGTCACTCTGACCTCCCCCTGCTTGCCCAGGTCCTAAATCTCCCATGTGAAAGGTACCTTCCCTGTACCAGGAGGAAAGAAGACGTTCTTATCACGAGAGACAGGGAATTTAGGGCCGGGAAGGCTGTGTAAACAAACTTTGTTAAACTAACCCTTATCGTCCTAGTTACTTCTTCACTATTTACTACCCCTAGCCCAAACCCCTTTGTCACGTCAATTCTTCACAAATTTGTTGTTTCTTTGTTTAAAATGTGTGAAAGTCTCTTGCTCTGGTCAGTTCTTCGAGTCTTCATTCTCTTGTGAAAGCTCCCACGGACATGTACAAATTCAATAAAACATATATATACTTTTCTTCTATTAATCTGTCTTTGTCAGTTTAATTTTCAGACCCAGTCAAGGACCTTAAAAGGGTCAAGGAAAACTTTTTCCTCCCCTGCAGAGCCCTAGTTTTCACCAACCTCATTCACTGCTTCACAAGCTTCTAACTGCCAGGTGGCAGTGTCCCCTGTGAAACGTTTGGAAGGGGAGAGAGTTGCAGGATTCCCCTGAGAACCAGTGTTCTGCAGGGCTGGGTGAACACAGGCCATATTCTAATTTAGACTGAATCAAAGACAAGTATCTTGGTTAATTGTAAATTAGAGTAATTGTGCTTGAAGTTGTCAACACACCCACTCCCAAATCCCTAGGGAATGGGGTGTTATTTCCCTAGGAGCAAAGAAAAGAAAAATTTGCATTTGAGTGGCTATCTTAATGCTTTGGAGTGTGATTTTTAAGGTGTGTCCTGATTTGGGTGAACCTTCCCTATGGCCTCCTCTGGCTGCAGCTAGAGTTCGTGGTTCCCTGGGATATCTGAGGATGAGAAGCCCAACTCCAGCCAAGAGTTCTGTGCAGGGCTTGCTGTTTTGGCTCTCATATGTCCCTGTCTGAGCCCAGGCAGAAGAGCATTTGCAGAGCCAACACACCTGGGACGGTAGGACGCGCCCAGGAGGCTCTCAGCATGCTTATGTACCTGCAGTTTCAGGAAAAGCACCTGTGCTTTTACCAGATTCTCAAAGGGGCACCCGGCCCTCATGAGAGTTTAAGAACCACTGTTTTTAGGGTTCACAAGAGCACAGCCAAGTCATCCTAGGCCTAGTGCTCTGGAATTAATGAGTCAATCTTCCATAATCCAGGGACTGTTTTTTTCTTTGTGGATTTTCCAGTGTCGTCTCTATTTCTCCTCCTTTGTCCCTTACATTCTCAGTCCTTTGGCTGAAGAAAGAGATGGAGACACTCCTATGACTAAAGCCATTTATCCAGAAACAAAAAGTTTGTTGGAGGAGGTGATGGAAACTTTTTGAATTTTTTTTTAAGTATGCGCTTCCATTTTCCTCTGAATAGGTCTGCAAGCATGGACCTTGGTAACTTGGCTAAAAGGGTTTTTACAGTCAGGAATCTCCTTAAAATGATGGTTAGTGGTAGAATTCAGTGGTTGCTTTAAACATCGATTAACTTGAAAATCAGTGTCTTGGTGAGTCAGGATTGCTCATTGGGGCTACCTGCTGACACTGGTGAAATCGACACTTTCCAGGGCCCTTGAGGGGGGCACTGAGATGTACAACCTTATCCCCACTCCCTCTATCTTTGATTTCCACCAGGAAAACCAGAGACAGCAAGGGGGGACATCGTTTCTTTTATTCTGTTGTATTTTTAAACTATATTATGTAGCAACCTCTACTCCTTCCCTCCCATTGCCTACATGGGATCTAGACTTCTGTAATGTCAATACCCATTAAGGACAGACTTATGAATTTTAAGGTGGAGTCAACTCTACTGTAGGCAAATCAAATATAAATGGGAATTCAGTGTATTATGGTCCACTAATTTCCCAAAGACTGATTTTTGTCTGCAGTGAAAAGACTGATTCATTTTGTCTACAGTGGGACAAAGATCCCTAAGAGATGCTGTGTACATTTTTGCTTAAGAATCACTGAATGAGAGCGTCACCAAAGGCTCCTCTAGCCCTCAATAAGTTAGTAAAGTCAGTTACATTAAACTAAAAATTAAAAAGTCTGACACAGAATGGGTTAAGATTCTCTCACCCATCTTTGCTTTACAGGTTTCCAACATCAAAACTCCCAAGCAAATGGATGAATTCATTGAGATCCAAAGTTCAACAGGAACTTGGTACCAGCGCTGGCTGGTCAGATTTAAGACCACTTTCAAGCAGGTATGATTGGGGACATGTGGTGGATGAGAGGGCGGCTCTGTGGAAATCTGTAACCTCAGTGGATAAAGAATAAAGACCTTGGACACCCTGTCAACCCCAGGCAGTGTGGCGGGGAGGAGGCACCCCTGGATGGGGGTGTTTGGATCCTAGCCCAGGCCTACCTCTCACTCGCAGTGTGCCTTGAGCAACTACCTCTCTAAACCTTAGTTTCTTTTCTTTGCTCTTCCTTCCCAAGGCAGAGATTTTTAATGTAGAGAAAACGTCAAGTCTGAGTAGATATCCTTCTCTCCAGCAATTTTTCTTTCAAGAATCCATAGGAAGAAAGGAGGTAGTGAAAGAAATGACCCTTTGAGGTGTGCTAGTGATTTCTGAGAACATCTTCATGAAGGGCAAGGCCACTTCTCTGGAGAAGTGGCTCCTACAGGCAAGTCAGCTGTTGAGCACTGAGGCAGCCGATGGCCAGAGTCTACCAAGACTGGATGACTTTTGTGGTGTATGGTCATTAAATGTTGGATTATCACCCGTCCCTGTCCCCACAGGCAGGGAGCAGAACTCATTACTCAGGATTATTCAGTGCCTTGAAATTCCCAGTCTGTGCTTTTGATCACATGCATGGAATATTGTTGTGTTTCCAGGGAAGATGCTACAAGACTGTTAGAGGTTGAGGCCAGCCAGTAAGAAGGGAAGAGACTTTCCTTGTTGTTTGAACAGAATTGCCACCTCTGGGAGATAATGCTTGTCCATTCTTTCCATGGGTTCCTAGGCAACTTATTAGAAAATCTTAGAAATGAGCTCTGCCAAGTCACAAGTTCCTTTAATAACCCTTCTCTGGTGTGGGTTATAGGTGTGGGATAATGCTCTGTACTGTGTGATGGGGCCCTACAGGATGAACACGCTGATTCTGGCCGTGGTCTGGTTCACTATGGCTTTAAGGTGAGTTCTGTCTTAAGTTCATTCATTCTCCTGTGCCTCGGGTGCATCATCTATAAATTGAGGATTATAATTAGTTCTAACTCATAGACCCTGTATCAGATTGGATGCTTTTGGCTGCAAGTAACAGGCAACTCACTCTAGAGGCTTCTACAATGAGGAAATTTCTTATCCTTTGGAATAAAGATTCTGTAGAGAAGTAGGCTCCTGGAGGAGTTTCAGCCTCAGGCTGGTTCTCACCTGCTTGCAAGATGCCTGCATTGATCTTGGTGTCCTGCCAAGGGACATGGGTGAATGACCCAAGGAGGAAGAGGCTGCCTCTCTGAGATTCCCTTTTTAACAGCGAGGAAATCTTTCTCAGGATCCCCCCAGCAGACTTTCCCCATTATATTAGCTAGATGTGTGTCACATGCATAGGGCTAAACTAATCACTGGTGAAGGAGATGTGTGGTCTCTCAGTGATTTGAGGCTAAACGGGATTTGCCTCTGAGCTGAAGGTAACTTTAGCTTTCCTGGGAGTTGATACTTGAAGAAAATCAAGTTTCTGTTCCCAAGGAAGAAGCAAGGAATGAATGCTGAGTAGGCAGCCATCAGTGTCACTGTGAATATTAAATAGATAAAACAGTGAAACTGCAATAATGTGCCCTACAATAAAGAAAATTAAATATACTATGATAGGTGGTTAGCTGGCTCCTCACTCAAACAGCAGGCTCTCACCTTGGTAATTTCATTCACCTCCAAATAACTTGACCCTTCTCTCTATGCAAATTTTGGGGCCCACTGGCAGCATTATGAGGCTTTTTTTTCACTGTGTATATATAAAGTGCTTGCCGTAGTTTCTGGCACATAATAAGTGCTCAGTAAATTGCTATTATCAATTAGGAACTTTGAGCGAGATTTTAAACTTCCATCTGTGAAATTGCTTTGTTCACCACTGGCCGTGCCCAAAGGCACACTCCCTCGACCCAGGAAAGCAAATTGGCTCCAGTGACCTCTTTGATTATGGGAGGAACATGGGGAGACCCACTTTCTTCCAGTAGCTTATCAAATTCCTACCAATACCTATTCATGGAGACCCAAACAGGTAAATGTAGAGAGGAAGCTGGACCCTGCTCCCCTCCACCTGTTCCAGCTAAACTAGGAGAGGACATTTCAGAAGCCAAAGATGGTAGACTCTAGGATTCAATTCACTGGTAGTTTTCAAATATGTTTTACTTGTGTTTAATTTAATTTTATTGAATAGGTAATGCATTTCAAATGTTGAAACAGAGAAATCTTGCACCCACCCCTTCCCCCTCTACCCATTCCATTCTGCCTCCTTTTTGTAATTATCTTTTATTTTCCTGTTCATCATTCCAGTGTTTCCTTTTGCAAATTCAAGCACACACACATATATATATACACACACACACGCACACATATGTATATGCTCACATGCTTATTTCTTCCTTATTTTCTTATTCAAAGGAACACATTGTTTTGCATCTGCTTTTTGAACTCGACAATGTATTCTGGAGATCTCTCGTACTAGTAAATTGAGATTTTCCTCATTCTTCTTCACAGCGGCATAGTACGTCTGCCTAGCACTCCACAGTACAGTAACACGCTTATTCACTCAGGGTCTTATTGCTAGTCTCTTGGGAAGTTTTCAGACTTCTGCTGTTACAAACAATGCTACAATGAGTAACTGTGTTTGTGGGCTCCTTTTTATTGGGCAAGTTTTTCAGTGGAATAGATTCCTAGAAATGGGATTATGGAGTCAAAGGGGGTAAATCCATCAGTAATTTTTTTAGACATCGACCAGTTCTCCTCTATATGGTAGTGTATAATTTTGTCCTTTTCCCAGCAATGCATGAGAGAACCTGTTTACTTACAGCCTCACAACAGAGTGTTTTGGCAAACTTTGGGGTTTCGACAATCTGGTAGGCCAGAATGGTAACAGTGTGGTTTTAACTTCCATTTTTCCAATGACTGCGATTGAGCATCTTTTTTATATGTTTAATGGCCATTATCTTGAGTTTTCCAGGTATAAAATCATATCATCTGCAAATAGATAGTTTTAACTCTTCCTTTGCAATTTTATATTCCTATGTTCTTTCTCTTGTCTAGCTGAGGTGGCTAAGACCTACATTATAGTGTTAAATAGTAGTGGTGATAATGACTATCCTGGTCTTGTTCTGGACGTCAGTGGGAATGTCTTTAGTGTTTCCCTGTTTGTTAAGATTCTGCCTTTTGAGCTGAGATATGTATTTTCTTACATGTTAAGGAAGTGTTCATCAATTCCCAATCTATTGGTGTTTTTTTTAATCAGGAAGGAATGTTGTTGTTTTTTATCAAATGCCTTTTAAGCATCTATGGAGATATCATGACTTTTTTCCTTAGATCTGTTAATGTGATGAGTTATATTATTAGATTTTCTAATAATGAACCATATTAATACATTTAAATGGAGTTTGATCTACATCAAGTCAGGAATGTAGACTCTGATCATGAAAGAATAAAGCATGTTGCTGCTTGAATATTCTGACTTTTCTATTGCAGCTACTATGGACTGACAGTTTGGTTCCCTGATATGATCCGGTATTTTCAAGATGAGGACTACAAGTCCAAAATGAAAGTATTTTTCGGTGAGCATGTGTATGGTGCCACCATCAACTTCACGATGGAAAATCAGATTCACCAACATGGGAAACTGGTGAATGACAAGTAAGTGAGAGACACAGGCTTTCCCCAGATCAGGGTGACAGTCCTGGGGAGTGTTCTTGGGAAAGAGCCATTGAAAAGATAGGAATTCAATATGGCGGGGAGCTCTAAGGCTGTTGCAATATCACAACTTATCCTGGCTGCCAGAGACACAACAATTCCCCCGGGTGACTCTGTCTGTATTGTGCTGGGTCCCAGTTCTCCCTAATCTGGCTGTAACTGATTCATTCAAGGATGGAGACATTTGACTGAGGAGCATCAGTCAGACTATCTTTCCTGAGACCTCGCACCTTTGATGGAGATGCACAGAGAGCTGTGGCCCCTTAATGGTGCCTGCCTGGAGAGAGGGCCCAGAGCTCTCATTGCTGAGGTCCCTGCAGCAACCCATGGCCTGGTTGTTGACCTTTTTCTTTGATTCTGGAAGCCTTCTCCAGGCCAAGGCTAACACGATACTATCTATGTTATTCTTTCACCTAATATTTACCTCCGAGCGTTGGTTAGCATGGCCCAGCGTCATCAAGAATGTCGTTGTCTTTTGAGAGAAGAATGAGTGGAGTATAAGAAAAGTCCTGCCCACATCTTTTTGGGCTGCTTCCTCAATCTGTTTGACTTCTGCTCTTTCTCCTCCTGAGACAAATGAGATGGACAGTCCAGCCCATTGGGCTTTAAGAATGCCTCTTTGAAGCTGCCTTCTGCAGCCCCCCAAATGGGTCAGGGCAGGACATTAAAGTTTACCCCAGGCTACATTATTCACTAAGCTGAGCATTTACTCCTCTGCTGTTTCCCTTCTTGAATTGTACTTAGCAAGCTCATAGGGTCAGGCTGCGTGGTGGCACCAGAAATGCTGTGGCTCAGATAGTTCAGTGATATAAACTGCTCCATATTTACCACCTGTAAATGTGGTGTACAAGAATTAACACCATGAATTCTCTCCTCCAGTGCATAGTCTACCTCTCCTACCCACACCCACCTATGTGACCAAGTGCAGTGGCCCTCGGGTGACTGTTAGCCACTTGGGAAAGGAGTGTATGTCTGGGTGAAGTCTAAGGAGGATGCCTTCTGCATTTGAGTCCATATGGCTCTTACAGGCCAGACCTTAGCAAACATTTGCTGTTATTTAGGATGAGAAAGAAAGTGTGAAAGGAAAGGGGAATATTATTTCTACACATATGAGAACTTTGGAAAGGACGGTTAGGACCAACTATCAGTGGACGTGGAATTCAGATTTTCAGATGATTGTTTTTAATGCAGAAGCTCAGTCACAAACATACACATTCGCGTGCCCAAGCATGCACACACCCTCTGTGGAGACACTCCAGAGTCACTGTGATCTGCTGAGAGTGGCCACTGCGGGGATGATGGCTCCAAAGCCAGTGGTGGTAGATGCAGGCTCCCCAGCCTTTCTCACTCTAGCGCTCTTTGATATGAGTCAAGAAATCTTGTGTTGGCACTGCCAAGGAAGAAATGGTGCCCTTGCTTTATCAGAACACTTGGGAAATGTTGAAAACTAAGAGACGTTACAGATGGCTAGGTGTCACCCACACTATGACACCATTCCCTGCAGAGACAAATTCACTAAAAGACAACTATTTATGAAGTTCCCATTGTTCAATGATACTCTGTTGTGATATTAGTAATAATAATGATAGTAATGACATTGATAATAAGGCCTATAATAATAACTGTGGTGGCCAACATTATCGAGCATTTCTATGTGCCTGGTGCTGCCTTAAATGCATAGATTATTTCATTTAATCCTCACAAAAACTTTAAGAGGCAAGAAATATGCTTTCTGTCTTACAGGTGGGGAAACAGAAGCTTAGAGAGGTTGAGTCACTTGCTCAAGATCATATGGCCAACATAAATAGAAATGTCTCTCTCCCAACCCAGGCATTCGGACTCCAATCCCGTACCCTTGATAACTACTAATATTGTCTCATTGGGAAACTCTCCATTCCCAGAGGCCCTGTTTTACATGGTGTTTTCTGCGTTAAAAAGTTAATTGCAATGCCAGAGCCCTTGAGATTTATAACAGGCTGGTTTTGGAGTTCTAAGACTTAGCTATGCAGAAAATGGGAACTTTTGGTCAACTCTATTCTTTTAACTTTTCTCAGCCTCCTGAAGTTTCAACAAGCTGCTGGGTAGAGTGAGGAGGAAGAAAGGGTTTGTGAAAGCTGTAGTCCCATCTTGTGGACCCAGGACCCCAGGGGACGGTAGAGTTATTGCCAAGGGTCTGGGGATGCCTAGGCATCCATGGATTGTCTGGGAGTGGATGTAAACATTCTGCACACACGCATGTTCTACCATGTTTCTGTTTTAAGGGCATGTGGCTGTTTTTGTGATTATTAAAATATAAATTCCTTCAAAAGTTACAATGAATTGATTTTAACTTGTTATATATATATATGTTTTTTAACCAACGAATACTAAAAGTACAACCACTATCACTTGAAGCCCGTAATCTTCCCCTGCCCCGCCCCCCCCTTCTCCCCCTAACAAATTTTTTGAATAAAGGGGGTGTTTTTCTCCTTGGAAGATAGGAACCTTTGAAACTGATCTAAAGAGTGAAAGAACCTGGTTTCTTTTCTTGAATTATGCTGCCATCTGCTGGTCCCCTGCTAGGAAACACCTCATCTTTGAAAACCCCAAGGCTCTTTGCAGAGTTACACTGTTGTTCTTTAGTTGAGTGGAGCATTTCTTCCATTCGCACCAGTCTTCCTCCTTTGACTTTATCCACACTTCGCTGATTTAAAATTTAGATGGAAATTTTTTATTTTATTGACTACCACACATGGGGGAAAATGACTTTTGTGTAAACAGGGCTTCAGACCTCACCCACCGGCTCTGTCAATAAAGGAGATCGTCTTGAAACCTAAACTTCATTCTGCTGTACAGCCAATCTCTTTGGCCCCAAGAAGCAACAACAGTACACAGATTAGTTTTGGCCTGCTCCCTGAGCACCATCTGCAGCCTCCTGGTGCATCTTATGGGATCGGGTGGCTCCGAGTTCTCACACTGCTTTTGCTTCAGAATTCGTGAGTTTTTGGAAAATGCAAGAAAGGCAAAAGAAGAAGTTCATATTTTAAACCCTGAGACGAAATATCAGGCCAGGCTTCTCTTACTGTTAATTAAAAACAGGGTGGCTTTTCATCCCAGAGTATGTATAAGCTAATTAATTAATTAACTTACCCTCTCAGCTCTCCTTGGCAGGGCTCATGACTGTGACGGTTAGGATGGGGAAGGGGATTATCTGATTTAAACCTTGTTGGACATCAGGGAGATGTGCCTGACTCCTGTTTGTGATGGGTCATGATCCAGGAAGTGATGTTATAATCTCTCATTTTCCTCACTGCTAAAAGGAAGTTGATGCTGTGTTCTACTCAGAGCTGCAACCTCAAATGGGAAAGAGTGGTATTCACACAAGACAAATGGCCAGCGAAAAATAGGAGAAAAGCTCTCCTGAGTTCTTCTTGAAGGTCAGGGGTGAATAGCTCAGAATGAGAATGAAACTTGCCAGATTTAACTCTAAAATGAGGTGTGTAGTATAGTAGGGGGTGAGGAGAGCAGAGAGGGAAAGAAGGCAAACACACATCTAGAAAAGAGAAGGTTGATTTCAGGCATCACACCGAAATGTTGCCCTCACTGTTGAAGGCTCCTTTTACTGGGGATAAATAAGAATTTTCTGCAGCTGCACTGGGCCTGTTTCAGCACAGTAAAGCTCGTGAAGATGCCAGGGGTGGAAAATGTGTCAGTGCACCTTCCGGCTTCTGGGTCTGAGGAAGCAGCCATGGTTTGAGGGACTGGGTCCAAGCCTTGATCTGTCAGTAACCAGCTGAGCCATCTCTGACCTGTCTAAGCCTCTGATTCCACATCTGAAAGTGATCATATTAATATATAATGTGTATCATGCTTCAGAGTTAATAAAATATCTCAGTAAAATTTTGTAATTTAATATAGGTCCTGCATAGATCTTATTGAGACTCTTCCTGGATATTTTATAATTTCATTGGCTACTGAAAATGGGATTGCTTTTCCCCATCAAACATGTACACAGGTTATTGCAAATAAATAGAAATCCTATTGATTTTTGGATGTGTATTTCGTATCTAACTGAGCACTTTTATTAGTTTCAACAGTTTCCCTTTGTTATTGTTATATAAGTCAATCCTTTGCAAATAATAATCGTTTTGTCTCCTTTCTTTTCTTTTTTGTTCTGTTGTGAAATATATCAAATATGTAGAGAATAGAGAATAATACAAACAACCCTATTCAGAGCACCTAGCTTTATAAAATCATAAACTATACTATGTTTACTTCAGATTTTAAAATAGATTAAACATTACTTCCTCTGTTACGCTTCTTGATGTGATTCCTCTCCCTCCTGAGGGGTAATGATCACCATTGTCATAAATTTGGTGGTCTACATTCATGTGTGTTTTTATGCTTTTCCCATTTATTTACATATCTATAAACATTGTCAACATTCTTTTGCATGGTTTAAATTTTAGATAAATATCATATTGTCTTATATATGTAAATGTATAATTACTATACTATAAAATTTGCAACTTGTTTTTGGTATAAAATTATGATTTAGAGAATTCTCTGTGTTGGTTAACATAGCTACGTAATTCAGTTTCATTAATTTAAATTTCCTTATATGAGCATTCCACAACATGTTTGTCTGTTCTCCTTCTGATGGACATATAAATCGTTCACAATTTTTTGCCATTATAAATAATGCTGCAATAAGTGTTCTTATGGATGAATCTTTCTAGCCCGTATACCTGGAAGTGGAATTGCTGAGTGGAAGGAGGTGAGCATCTTCAACTTCAGTGTGCCTTGCCAGGTTGTTCTCCACAGGGTGGGCACTAATTACACTCCACCAGCAGGATGAGTATGCCTACTTCTCTACAGCTGGGCTAACTCTTAGGATTGTGGGGTTGATGAGTGTGAATGGTGTCTCAGTGTAGTTTGATTTGCATTTTCCAGTCCTAGTAACTGGATTGAGTATCTTTTCCTATGTTTATTGGCTATTCAGGTTTCCTCTTCTGTACCTGTCATGGGCTCTGTTTATTTTATTTATTGGATTATCATTTTCATATTAATTTGCATGATGTCTTAGTCTCTTCAGGCTGCTATAATAAAAATACCACAGACTGGGTGGCTTATAAACAACAGAAATATATTTCTTCCAATTCTGGAGGCTGGGAAGTCTAAGATCAAGGTGTGGGCAAATTTGGTATCTGGTAAGGCCCCGCTTCCTGGTTCATAGACGGCCGTCTTCTCTCTGTTTCCTCATGTGGAGAAATGGAGGAGGGAGCTCCCTGTGGCTTCTTTTATAAGGGCACGAATCCCATGCATGAGGGCTCTGCCTTCATGACCTAATCTTCCCCCAAAAGCCCCACCTTCAAATAATGTCACATTGAGGATTAGGTGTCAACTTATGAATTTTGGAGGGACATAAACATTTGGTCTATAGCACATGGGTTCTTGAAAATTATGTGTAGAAAACAATGGTCAATTATGTGTTTGAAAGTTTTCTGTTTTTTTTTTAAATAAACTTTTAATTTTAGAACATTTTAGTTTCACAGAAAAATTGCAAAGATAGTGCAGAAAGTTTCCATATGCTCCATACCTAGTTCCCCCTATTATAATATCTTATGTTATCTGTGGCACATTTGTTTAAATTAATGAGCCAAGACTGATACGTTATTATTAACTAAAGTCCATACGTCATTCAGATTTCCTCAGTTTTTACCCAACGTTCTTTTTCTGTTCCAGGATCCCTTCCAGGTTACCTTGTCACATTTAGTAGTCCTGTCTCCTCGGGCTCCTCTCGACTCCAACAGTTTGTGGCTTGCCTTCTTACTTTGCTTATGGAATCATTTCTTGTGCAGATATTTTATATTTTAATGCCAAATTTGGCACCTTTCCAGTAAGGTTTATGCCTTTTGGCTGTTATTTAAGAAATCCTTTGTGTTTGAAGTCATAAAACAATTTTCTACTTTTTTCTTTAAGTTTTAAAGTTTATCTTTCACATTTGGATCCTTGATTTATCTGGATGTGGTCTCTGTGTATGTTGTTAGTGCCATTGAGTCGATTCTGGCTCCTAGTGACCCTGTGTGTGGCGGGAGGGAGCGCTGCCCAGTCTTTTTGTGCCATCCTCTCACCTTCCAGCACTATATCAGACACTGCCTAGGGTGTTCGTGGCCAATTTTTTTGGAAGTGGGTGGCCCGCTCCTTCTTCCTAGTCTGGAAGCTCTGCTGAAACCTGTCCACCATGGGTGACCCTGCTGATATTTGAAATACCGGTGGCAAAGCTTTCAGCATCACAGCAACATGCAACTGTCACAGTATGACAACTGACAGATGGGTGGTGTGGTCCCCTAACTGGGAAATACATCCAGGCCCTGGCGGTGAGAGCACTGAATCTTAACCACTATGCCACCGTGGCTTGCTCTCTGTGTATGAGAGAGTAACTAGTTTGATTTCCCACCCATATGAATAGCTAATTGTCTCTACAAAGTTCATGAAATTGCCTATCTTTTTTCTATTGTTTATCGCTATGTCAAGTTTCCTTACCTGTATTATTGTGTTTCTGGGCTCTCTGGTTCCATGGACCTATTTGTCTCCCTTTACCAAAACCACACTGACTTAATTGCCATAACTTTATTGTTTAATCTTGTTTCTAAGAGGATTAGGTTCCTCCACCTAGTTTTTAACATTTTTCTTGGCTAGTTTTGTCCCTGTGCTCCTTCCACATGAGTTTTAGCATCCAGTTCTACAATTCCATTAAGAACAAATGGTTGAGATTTTGATTGGAATTACATAGAACGTCTGGATTCATTGGGGGACGTCTTTACAATATCGAATCTTCCAATCATTGTACGTTGTATTTGTCTCTATTTACTTAGGCATTCCTTTATGTCCTTCAATAATATTTTACAATTTTCTCTATGCAGATCTTGTACGTATTTTGTTAGGCTTATTGTTGGTACCTTATTGCTCTTGTTGCTCTTGTGAGTGGGGTCTTTCCCCTCTCCTCCTCCTCTCCTTCTCCCCCTCCACTGTCTCATCTTCTTCCTCTCTCTCCTCCTCCTCTCTCTTCCTCCTTCGCCTCTTCTTCTCTTCCTTTCAACTCCCTCTTCTTCATACTCTCCGCCCTCTTCTCTCCTCCTCCTACTCTCTTCCTCTTTCTTTTCTTCCTCCTCTTCCTTTTTATTTTTCTTTTATACATGATTTTTTTTTTGATCCAGCACATTTATCCGACTCTCTCATTAGTTTTGATAGTTTCTTGGTAGATTTGCTTGGTTCTTCTATTAGGCAAACATATTGACAATTAATGACAGTTTTATCTCTTCCTTTCTTATCCTTATAATTTTATTCTCTTCTTGTTGTATTGCATTGGTCATGACCTCCAGTTCAGCGATGGACAGAAGCAGTGCTAATGAGTGTCCTGACTTACTGGGATGCTTTTGGTGTCTTACCTTTAAGTATGATATTTGCTGTATGTTTTTGGTTGATGTCCTTTATAAAGTTAAGGAAATTCTCTTCTATTCTAGATATACTGAGAGTTTTTATCATGAAAGGTTACTGAATCAGTCAAATGTTTTTCTGCATCTATTAGGATAATCATATGATTTTCTCCTTGGACCTTTAATATGATATAGTAAAGTAATAGTTTTTCTGAAATTCAACCACGCTTGATTCCTGGGATATATCTTAGTCGTAAATTTTTTTTCATGGCAATATATTGACAAATTTGATTTACTAATGTTCTATTTAGGACTTTTGCATCTGTTCATAAGTGAGATTGGTCTATATCTTCCTTATACTATTCTCATTCAACTTTGGTATCAGGGATATATTTTCTTTTTCTTTGTTTTTGTGAGGAAGATCAGCCCTGAGCTAACATCTGTGGCCAATCCTCCTCTTTTTGCTGAGGAAGATTGGCCCTGGGCTAACATCCGTGCCCATCTTCCTCTACTTTATATGGGATGCTGCCACAGCATGGCTTGACAAGTGGTGCATTGGTGTGCGGTCGGGACCCAAACCTGCAAACCCTGGGCTGCCAAAGCAGAACACGTGCACTTACCGGTATGCCACTGGGCCAGCCCCTCTTTTTCTTTTCTCTAAAACGAATTGTATAAGATAGGGATGGTTAATTCCTTGAAGGTTTGGTAAAGCTAGCCTCTGTAACCATCTGAGCTTGCCATCAATTGAGGCAATAGATTTTGATTACCAATTCATTTTTAAATGGCATTAATTTATTCAGGTATGCTAGTTCATTTTTTGGAAAATTATTTAAGTTTTAAGTATATTGGCATAAAGTTATTCATAACATTGTCTTATGGTATTTTAAATCTTTATTGGATCTGTAATTATAAATCCCCCTTTTTTTTGTACAATCATATTTTTATACTGTCCATTTGTACTTTTTGTCTTATTTTACAATCAGTATTCCTAGAGTTTTGCATATTTATTGGTCTTTCCAAAGGATCAGTGTTTTATTATGTTATGCTTCTTTGTATTCCTCTCTTTAGACTTACTTTTTTCTTTGTTTATTTCTTATTTTTAGTTTCTTTATCATATTTCTTGATTTTTTAAAAAAGTGAATAAGTTCAACTATATACATTTCCCTCCAATTTTGCTTTAGCTGCATCACATAACTTTTAATGTTTACTAATATATATTTTATAATTTCCACTCTTCATCTCACAAGTTATTTAGAAGGGCATTTTAAGTGTCAAAATGCTGTTAATTATCATTTATATATATATTTATGTTATGGCCAGATAATGCAGTCTGTATGATATTGATTCTTAGAAATTGAAATGTGTTAGGACTTCCTTTTTTTAAAGCTCTGTTGTTAGGTGCATACACATTTATACTCATTGTGTCTTATATGTGAATTGATGCCTTTATCATTTGTAATGTACTTTTATTTTTATTGTGGTAACATTGGTTTATAACACTATATAAGTTTCAGGTGTACCTCATTATACTTCTGTTTCTGCATAGATTACATCATGTTCACCACCCAAAGACTAATTACAATCCATCATCACACACATGTGCCTAATTATCCCTTTCACCCTCTTCCCTCCCCACTTCCCCTCTGGTAACCACCAATCCATTCTCTGTCTCTATGTGTTTGTTTTTTGTTGTTTTTATCTTCTACTTATGAGTGAGATCATACAGTATTTGACTTTCTCCTTCTGACTTATTTCGCTTGACATAATACCCTCAGTGTCCATCCATGTTGTCACAAATGGCTGGATTTCATTGTTTCTTATGGATAAGTAGCATTCCATCGTGTATATATACCACATCTTCTTTATCCCTTCGTCCCTTGGTTGGCAGTTAGGTTGCTTCCAAGTCTTGGCTATTGTGAATAATGCTGCAATACAGAAGTGCATGTATTGTTACGCATCGATGATTTCATGTTCTTTGGATAAATACCCAGCAGTGGGATAGCAAGATCATATGGTAGTTCTAGTCTTAATTTTTTGAGGAATCTCCATACTGTTTTCCATAGTGGCTGCACCAGTTTTCACTCCCACCAGCAGTGTATGAGAGTTCCCTTCTCTTCACATCCTCTTCAACACTTGTTGTTTCCTATGTTGTTAATTATAGCCATTCTGATGGATGTGAGGTGATATCTCATTGTAGTTTTGATTTGCATTTCCCTGATAGTTAATGATGTTGAACATCTTTTCATGTGCTTGTTGGCCATCTGTATATCTTCTTTGAAGAAATGTGTGTTCAGGTCTTTTGCCCATTTTTTAATTGAGTTGTTAGTTTTTTTGTTGTTGAGATGCATGAGTTCTTTATATATCTTGGAGATTAACCCCTTATCAGCTATATGGTTTGCAAATATCTTCTCCTAATTGTTAGGTTGTCTTTTTGTTTTGTTGATGGTTTCCTTTGCTGTGCATAAGCTTTTTAGTTTGATGTAGTCCCATTTGTTTATTTTTTCTGTTGTTTCCCTTGCCTGGTCAGACATGGTGCTTGAAAATATGTTGCTAAGACCAATGTCGAAGAGTGTACTGCCTATGTTTTCTTCTAGAAGTTTCATGGTTTCAGGCCTTATGTAATGTACCTCTTAATCTCTGATGATATCCCTCATTCAAAGTTTACTTTATCTGATATTATCTGAATCTCCAGCATTCTTCTGATCAGTGTCTACTTTTTACATTTTTTTTTGCTTTTAACCTATGTATGTTCTTATGGTTAAGCAGGTCTTGGGTATAGCATATAGTTGGGTTCCACTTTTCCCCCCAATCTGACAATCTCTATCTAATTAGTGTGTTTTGAACATTTATATTTATTGTAATTATTGATATGGTTGGATTAAAATCTGTCATCTTGCTAGCTGTTTTCTATTTGTTACATCTGTTCTTTATTCCTTTTTTCCTGCCCTCTTTTAGATTATTTTCATAATTCAGTTTACCTTTGTTACTGGCTTATTTTTTACTCCTCTTTTAAAAAATTTTTATTTGTTGCCTTGAGCTTACAATGTACATCTTTAATTAATCACAATCTACATTCAAATAATATTATGTTACTTCACAGGTAGTGTAAAAACTTTACAAGAGAACACTCTCGTTTTCTCCCTCTCGTGTTTTATGCTGTTGTCATACATTTTACTTTTACATATGCTGTAAGAACACAATATATTGCTACTATTTTTGCTTTAGACATTCAGTTATGTTTTAGAGTGATTGAGAAAATAAAAAAATGTATTTTATACATACTTTTAACTTTTTCTAGAAATTTTCATTTCTTTATGAAGATCCAAGTTTCAAATGTAAATAGGTATTATATTCTTTGTGGCTGAGGAACTTCCTTTACTATTTCTTGTAAAGCAATTATGGTGGCAATAAATTTTCCCAGTGTTTGTTTGAAAAGTATTTTTCCTTCATTTTTGAAGGATATTTTTGCTGAGTATAGAATTCTGGGTTGGCAGTTTTTTCTTTCAGAAATTTAAAGATTTCACCCGTTGTCTTTGGCTTGCATAGTTTTTGATGATGTCTGATTTATTCTTAAATTTGTTTTACTGTATACAACACAATTTTTTTCTCTTAAAAATTTTCCCCTGATAATTTATTTAGCTGTTTGAATATCATGTGTATAGGTGTACTTTTTCTCCTTTTCTTCTCCTCTTCTTTTTTTGAGATCTTTTGGTGATTAAGCCCTGGTAGTTGAACTCCATTCTTCATTTTTTGGAGAGTGGTGTCAGAGGTAAAGTAAAGGCCTGATGCCTACATTTGGAGAATTTAAGAAGTCATATAGAATATTGAGGCAAGACTTTCTGTTTCCCCCATTCTTTAAGCAAATTAAGCATATATCTTTTGGAGGGAATCATCCTCTTATTTGTGCTTTGTTTTACCTCAGATTAGGACCTGATATGAGATCATGTGTGAGAGACTAGGGTTCCAGTTCTTTTCTGAAGAATTCTCTTTTATTTCACACTATCTGGAAGGCTTATTACAGTAGGGTATATGTGTGGAAGTTTGGGGGAACTACACCCTTTACTTATTTTCTCACTGAAAGGTGATATAATTTATGTGAAGGAGATTTTTCTACTTTTTAAAAAAGGCGCTTAGAATGTATATATTACATGCCTCTGTGTCTTTGCACATGCTCTTCCCTCTGCCTGGAATACACTTCCTCCACATCTTTGCTTAGATAGCTTTTACTTGCCCTTCAGGATAAGTTCTTCTCACGCTTTTCCCAACTGGATCACAAGTGCCCCCTTTGAGGTGATTTTATAGCGTATATCAAGATACTTCTATCTTGATAATTATCACATTAAATTTTAATTGTCAGTTTTCTTGTTTATCTCTTTAATTAAACTGAGTTTCTTGAGGGTGATGCCATCACATCTAAAACATGGTGACTAAATAGATATGACTTTTGGAGCAGTTTAGGTCATTTGGTGAACTAAGCATTGGGCCTGAGGGTAACTGAAATAGCGTTTGTAATAATAATTTTGCCGTAGACTCTGGATTGCCAATGGCTTCTGTTTCCTTGAAGGAAAAGTTCCACGGGATACTTTTGCTAACTTTTCTTTCAGCCTTTGAACTCTTCTGAATGAAGAATCTTGGACCAGTTCAGTATATAAATTAGAGATCAGAGGAGATGATTTATATAAAGACTCATAAAATATGTGTTGGCCCTTTCTCCTTTTATCTCTTCCTTTATAACTTTGGCTTTTTATAACTCACTTGGAGATACATTTTAAGGTCTGCTTGCGTCAGGCCCATTATGATTTATGGCTCTGCTTTCTCACTCACCCTTGGCAGAACATTAAAATATCACTGAAGGCCACATCAGCGGCCTGTTACCATATTAAAGAGAAGGATATGTTAAGAAAGGCAGAGACCTGAGACAGTCTCCAGGAATAGCTTTCCTGAGTAAACACATCTAGCATACAAATTACATTAATTTTGAAATCAGAGGCATCTTCCTGTAACAAAAGGCTTACCAATTAGTTTTTCCATGGAAATTCGCAGAGTTCAGTGATAGCTTTTGGAGAGCTCTGTTTAAAAGTCTGTAGCAAATTTAACCCTAAGAAAAATTATTCAAAATAATTTGGCTTTGTAGACCACGCACATTTTTAAAAGTATAATAATCTAGCATCTGCTTCTGGTGATTATGGTTCAAGAGGTCTAGGTTGGAATGTAGCAAACTGCATCTTTCATAATAACCTCCCATTTTATTCTGATGTAAGTGGTCTGGGGACCTCTCTTTGGAAGCACCTGCCCAGGCCTTCTTATTGGGTGGGAGGTCTTTTTGCAGAAGCTAATGATATGTGGCTCTAGGATAGGGTTCTGAGCAGAACACAATATAGCGTGGAGGGTAAGGGGCTCTGGCCATCGTATGTGGTCATGGACTGAGTTATCTGGTGGTCCTGGAGAGGAACAATGACCCTCAGTACCCCGTGCTACCTCTATCCTGTTGATTCCCACTGTATTGTAGTTGTCTGTTTTTTTTTTCAATTAGACTTGAAGGCAGGGACCATGTCTTTCCGCCCTGTACTCATAGCACCCAGTGCCAAGCTCAGTAAGTGTTTGCTGAAGACTGAATCTGTAAATAAATGAATAGACAGCTGAATGAATGAACAAGTTGTAATTCTTCACAAATGAAGACGTATCCAAAGGTTTCTAGCTTAAAAGTTTGACCAAGCTTGATAAATATAGGCAACAGAGGCTGCACCTCATAAGCATCTAGGTGCTTTATCCCTTATTAACTGTTTTATTTTTAAGTGAAAAAGTAATATATACACTTAGTATAAAGGAAAAATTAAGTTTGTCTCATTCCTAACCCCCACTGCACTTCCCCAGGGCCAACCACCTCTACCAGGTTCTTGTGTAAATCTGTAGGTTTATTCTATGCATTTGTAGGCATATGTACCATATCCTTTCTCACACAAATGGTTACATGCCATAAACACTGTATTGCATTTACTTTTTTCAGTTAACAATGTATCTTGAAGATTGTTCCATATTAAGACATATAGATCTACCTAATTGGTATAATGGCTACGTGGTATTCCACGTATGTGGTATGTGTGTGGTATCTATCTATCTATCTATCTATCTATCTATCTATCTATCTATCTATCTTAGTAATCCATTGCTGTTATAAGCAATGCTGCAGTGAAGATCAGTGAACATATCTCTGAATGCATGAGAAAGTATATGTAGGATGAATTCTTAGGGGTGGTATTCTTAGGTCAAAGGGATTATGCATTTTAAATTTTGCAAAATTGCTTTCTAAAGAGACTGCACCATTATATTCTACCAACAATGTGAATGAAAGTGCCTATTTCCCCACATTTTGTTTGGGTAATTTAAAAAATGAACATTCTCAGATCCTCACGCTTCTATTGCTTCCAAACCTCTAAGACGAACCAGGGGACATGCATATTTTTAAAGCTCATAAAGTGAGATGTTATCAATATTTGCATTTCACACTCTTTCACATTTCTAGGATTCTGATGCAGAAGGCCCACGGACCTGCATTTGGGAAACACCAGGCTGATGCATAGAACCCCATATGTATCTGGACTAAACACCAGCTTCCACAGTCCTGAGGCCCTTCCCTATTTGTAAACACATAGCTAAGAAATGGGAAACTAGCCTGGGTTGAAAATAACGTTCCAGCACTTTTTGGTGTGCAGTTCTTCTTTTTCTGCCATTCTGTGTTCTCCATTTGAGTCTCAAGTCTCCTTTTTTCCCGGATGAATCACTCAGGGGCTAATATCTTTTCCACAGGTTCACAAAGATGTACTTTAAACATGTACTCTTTGAGGACACGTTGTTTGATGAGTGCTATTTTGAAGATGTTACATCTACTGATACCTATTTCAAAAATTGCACCATTGAGTCAACCATCTTTTATAACACAGGTAAGAACATGGACCCAGTGGATAGACTGCAACAAAGGTGGACTAGTCTTGTCTAAGAACCAAACTACTCAGTCATAAGCTTTAGGAATAGGAAAGTATTCACAGATACAAGTGCTGAGCCTTAGGATAGAGAAATGAGTTCTAGTCCCAGGTATGGCACGAATTAGGTTTACACTCTTTACTAAGGCATTTAATTTATCTGCATCTCAGTTTTATCACATGTAAAATGGAAACAAAGGTTCTAGGCAAGTTTTCTGATCTCAATAAGACTGATGCTGAGGGTCTTTGGTAGGAAAAAAGTATAACACAGATAAAAAAACAGCATTCCAGAAGGGCTGCATTTTATGCATGGAGTGCATTCTTGAAGACCTTGCCTAATTTGAAATTTGCAAAATTCAAAACTCATATTCTCACGATAATAAATGAAAAAGGAAAATTGCATCTTTTCATGCTTTGTGCATGGAGTGAGATGACAGAATATTTTAAAATCACACCATTTCAGATTTCCATGATTGAGAAAAATCACAAAATTCCACCACTGCTTGTTACTTTTACTACTCTCATCATAAATTAATACCAAGTGGAGTTGGGATATAAGGAAACTAACTGAGCTTTTCCCAGGGGCTTCACCTACGCAGTCTCAAGTGAGAAATGTACTATTATCCCCATCCTATAGCTAAGGAAAGAGAGGCTTAAGCAACTTGCCCAAGGCCACAGCTAGCCAGTTGGAGGAGCCCGGATTCATTCCTCAATTGTTTGGTTCTAAAGTCTGTGATCTTTCCACTGAACTACTTGCAGTATGTCCAGATCAGGGCTTTTTGATGACATCAGCACCAAGGGATGGTTTACGGGTTTATGCAAGAACATCTTTTTCCTCCATGATGTCAGCCTCGAGAGGCTCAATATCTGCTCTCCAAGTATCCTTCAGTCTCTAAATAATCCATTTTGGGATTTACCTTCCTATTTTTTTTTTTTTTAGGCTGAACTTAAAAAAATAATGAATTCTATACATTCATTATTTATCATTAAAACTTGGCATATCTTTTATTTTCTTCCTTCAAGTTTTAATGATGCCTCTTTTTCTGCATACTCTTGACCTGGGGATTTTTGCAAACCCTTATAGTCATGAAATGTCAGAGCTGGGAAGCAATGGAGATAATCAGGTGTCCTCCTCTAATTTTGTAGGTGGAGCCTCAGGGAGTTAAAGAGGGTCAGCAGCAGAGCCAGTTCCCCAAACCCAGGTTTCCTGAGAACCTGTTTAGTGAATCTTTCTGCTGGAAGAGCTGGTGTTAGAAGGTGTCAGAAGACATGGGAACTGGTTCCAAAGCAAGTGGTTTTTATTTTTCTAAGAATTTATTTTTTTAGGGCAGTTTTAGGTTTATGACAAAGTTAGAGGAAAAGTACAGAGATTTCTATATCCCTCCTGCCCCTAGACATAGCCTCCCCATTATCAACGTCCCCCACCAGAGTGGTACATTTGTTCCAATTGATGAATCTACATTGACACATCGTGATCACCCAAAGTCCATAGTTTACCTCGGGGTTCATTCTTGGTTTTGTCCCTTCTATGGACTTGCACAAATGTATAATGACACGTATCCATCATCATAATATCACACAAAGTATTTTTACTGCCCTAAAAATCCTTTGTGCTCTACCTATTCATCTTTCCCCAGCCCTGCCCTCGCAACCACTGAACAAATGGTTTTCATTTTGAAAAATGTTCAGGTTTCTGCCTGAGTGGTTATCTCAATCTGGGCTCAAATCTCTTGTCTTCTACTTTCTATAAGCTGGGTAGCCTTGGAGGAGTGGCCCAGTGACTGTGGCCCTCAGTGTCATCTCATTGATACAAACAGGACTGTTATCAGGCTTGAGAGATGATGTACTTAAACATGCCCCTCAATTAATGTTCATTTCATTTCTTCTTGCTAATAGGACCTTGAATAGGACATTACATTTTGGGAGGTTTCTCGCTTCATCTATGTCTGGCCACATGTCACCTTGACTTTGAGACTGTCTGATTGCCAGAAGCTGGTGCAGCGTGGCCATCCGAAGGGGCATAACTTCATCCCTGCCTCTGTCCTGAATCTCCCCAGCCCCCTTTCCTTTACATGAACCAGAGGTTTTCTTCTCTCCCCAGACCTCTACGAGCATAAGTTCATCAACTGTCGGTTTATCAACGTCACCTTTCTGGAGCAGAAGGAGGGCTGCCACATGGACTTTGAGCAAGATAATGACTTCTTGATTTACCTCGTCAGCTTCCTTGGTAGTCTCTCTGTCTTGCCTGGGAACATCATTTCTGCCCTGCTCATGGATAAAGTTGGGAGGCTCAAGATGATCGGTGAGTTGTTAGGGACGCCGCATCTGTGTTCTAGTGGGCTAGGGCCGGGGCTTAAAGTGTTAAAGCAGTGAATTTTTCTTTTTCTGAAAGAAATATTGCACAGGAAACCACACAGGTAAGATGGAATCTGACGGTGTAGAGCCAAGGAGGCACATCTACGACACCCCAGGGTCCCATGGGTTAGTCTGAGATGTCTGGTCCAGGCCAGAAACTCGTCTTCATTTCCTGATTCAGCAACTCTGTGACAGTCATTTATTCTATTAGCACTTCAATAGGGAAATTAAATATATCCACTCTACCTGCTTTGTAAGATTATTGTTGGAAAAATATATGACATGCTCTTAAATGAGCGTTGATTTCATTTGATGATTTAAAATACATCGTATTGCTTATTATCATATTACTTATTATATTAAATAATAATGATAACACTTTGGGCTTTGGAGTTAGACAGACTCATGTTGGAATCCTATCACCTAAAGGCTGTTTGACTTTGATCATGTTCCTTTACTTGTCTGGGCCTCAGTTTCATCTGTAAGATGAGGATACCTATAACTCGCTGGTAGGGGTTTATGAGGATTGAACAAAATATACCCAAAGCACCTTGTGCTGGTGCATTGCAGGTTCTCAAAAATGGTAGCCATATTCTTGGATGCTTTGCTTCACTCTGCCGGGATTTGCAGCAATTTGTTACAGAACACACGCCATGCATGGTGAACAGGAAACAAAATGTATACACCCAGGTCCAGGGAAGATGTAAATTAGAACGTGAGCCAATGCCAGAGGTGGGGAGCAGACAACACACTCATAAACTTGCTGTGAGATCTGCCCTGGAATGTAGATGATCAGTAAAATTAATTCCGAGATTCCTAGCAGCAAAGCTCAAAGGGAAACAAGATAAATCACATAGGCATTTTGTCAGAGACGAAAGAGCAAATTGATCGGGTCTTTATGGGAAGGGATGCTTTTCCTGGTGTTTGGCTCATGTTGAATATTGTTATTGTAAATAGTAGCTTGAATATTCAGAATGGTGAGCACAAGTAATGCCTGTGATTTCAGCTTTTTCATCTTGTGGTGGGGATGGAGTCATCTCTTAGACATGGCAGGTTGAGCTGTCTCCTCTGCAGGGGAAGTGGCCTGGTTAGACCCGAAGCCCACTGAGGGAATGGTGGTGGCTTATTAACTTCTGTAATGCCCGAGCCCAGCACGGTGCCTGCCACAGAGTTGCCACTTGGTATTGCTGCTGACTGGAACCAATGAAGATGGCCTCTTTCTTAGATTAGTCTGAAGCACCAAGCTTTTCAGCAGAAGGTGCTACAGGATGGCATCGTGTAAAAGACCAGTGGCTGGGAGTCGGGTGGCCAGCTTAGCCAACATTCACTTTATGAGTCTGCACAACTTCCTTTACCTCTCTGACCTTCCTTTTCACAATTGTTAAAATAATACCTCTGTTTGCTCCAATGAGATAAAGCGTGTAAGAGTAGATGTGTGACACTTCTGCCATTCTGCCACTGGCCTTTTGAGTCCCAGGAACAGTGGATTCTATGGTCAGGTCCTGGAGTAGCTGAGGAAGTTCTGGGGAAAGTGGCGTCTATGAGGGGTGGAGTGGGTGCGCATGTGCATCAGAATGGCCCACCGCCTGTGACCAGTGCCCACTCCCACACGGGAGCAGAGGGAAGGCTGGGCACAGGGAGCAGGCAGGGCAGGGAGACAGTGGACAGCCTTTTCCTCGCCATTGAAGCCCTTCCTGTCGTCATGAGTATATCCCAGATTAAAATTGATTTCTATAATGCTAAATAGCCATACTCCCCAAATTGGATATCTGGGATATTTAATCATTCCTTATATACTACTCTTTTATTAATGTCTGTATTTTGTTTTTGAGCTAGAGTGTTAAGAGCTCAGAGTGTGTCCCCTTTGTATCCCTCTGTCTTTAAATAAAAGGCCTGGCATATGATGGATCAATGGCGATATTCTCAGTGCACAGTAAATAGTAGATGCTCAATAAATATCTCAATGAGATGTGGGTGACCTGTTTTGAAATAACTTTGTCCATGGTCCCCAGACAAATCCCTCTATAGAATCTGCTGGAGTATCATTTGTCCTGTTACTCTGCTGTGCTCTTTCCTGGGTAGAAGCAGTTTCTTGTTAACAACAGAGTAGAAGTTTTCCTGATGAGGCTGTCACTCCTCATTTATTCATTCAATAAACATTTATTTATGCAGCATTTATTCTCTGCCAGGCTGTGTGGTAGGCAATGGGAATACAACAGTAATCGAGACAGACAGCATCCCTGTGCTTAAGAAGCAAATGATCTATTGAGAGAGATAGACATAAACTAGAAATTTCATTTAACTAACACCTATGAAGTGCTTATTATAGCTCAGGCTTTGTTCTAAGCATTTTGTAAATATTCACACATTTATCCCTCACAATAACCCTGTGAGGTAGGTACTAGTTTTATCAACATTTTATAGATGGGGAAAGTGACACAGGACAGAGAGGTTAAGTGATTCACTCAAAGTCACACAGGAGAAGCTGGGATTTAAACTCAGGCCTCTCAATCACAAAGGGCACAAGACTTATGAGAGGGGAAGTACAGTGGGCCATAGGACCTATAGTAGGAAGACCTAACATACTTGAAGGGTCGGTTCCCTGACTATCACTTGATTTATTTGATGATAGTATTTTGTACTCAACAAACATTGGTCAACATTTATTGTAAGCCATTGCCAAAAAAAGGCTTATAAAACAGGACGGGAGTTGGGAAGAAATACTCAAACCTCTTTCTCCTCCTAGCTGACAAGGGAGCTCCTCCCCACTGACTAGGGTATGCGGTGAACAGGGGTTAGCTTCCCTGGGGCACAGAGTAGGTCTGAGCAGGGCAGAGCAGATATCTGGGGTGGAGATGGGGTAAATGGCTCTTCTTCAGGTTTTCCTTCTGTAGACCATTTACAGTTATGTTCTCACCAAAATGTAAGCTCCACGAGAATGGGGTTTTTTGATACTGATGTATCTCAAGCACGAGAACAATGTCTGACACATAACAAGGTCTGAGCTAATACCCCCTCTGCCTTGTTCCCAGTTATTCTGGGCTGGGCAGCACCACGGAATGATGATTTCAAAGTCCTACCTGGAGGCTAACTCTGATGACATGACCACGCAGAGGGCTCTAGTTCCATGGCTGGGGTACCATGGAATCAAGCTGTGCTCTCAGTGTAGAGATGGACATTTGTTACTTCAGGTGTACCTGTAAGGATGGGAGATGGGGCCAGACCTTTGGGTGATAGTCTTGTCCAAGACATGGGTTTCACGTTTCTTTCTGCCCTTCACCTCCCTCCGCAGGTGGCTCCATGCTAATCTCGGCGGTCTGCTGCTTCTTCCTGTTTTTTGGCAACAGCGAGTCCGCAATGATCGGCTGGCAGTGCCTGTTCTGCGGGACCAGCATTGCTGCCTGGAATGCTCTGGATGTGATCACGGTGGAGCTGTATCCCACCAACCAGAGGTCAGTTCTTCCCCAGGCTTCCCTCTGGGACTTATTGGGACTTCTTTGGCTGGAAGTCTGCCTGCTCCATGATTCTCCACCGTGGTCATCTTGGTCTTCCTGTTCTTCCATAGACCAAACGTCTCTTAGGTTGTTGAGTTTCTCCTGCATGGGGCTGGCATAGGCCTGGAAGTGGGCAGGCTAAGGCTTGATAGGGTGGGGTGGACGGCAAGAAGCAAAGGAAAAGTGCATACCATGTCCAGGAGAGAGAGATAAGAGGGCAAAACCATCGATGTCCTGCAGTTCACAAGAGAGATGAGGACAAGTCTGCCAATGGGAGATAAAGTGCAAAGGTGAAGAACCAGATAAACCCAGAGTGAGGGAGAGGTGGAGAGAAATAAAGGTGAGGATGAGGCATGCTAGTCTAGAGCACTGCAGAGAATGTGGAAGGAATGGTAGGGTTTACTTTTATTTCGTACAAGCCATATGGAAAGAGGCCTGGTTTAAAGGCATGGGGTCAAGGCCATTACTTAGCGGTTATTTATCCTCATGGAGGGGGAATTGTGAATTTTAAGGATGGCAGATAAAGTGGCCCTGTGGTCAAAAAGGAATGTGAAGTGGTGTGGAAGGCAGGTATATGAAAAAGAAAAATTGGTGACAAGGTACTGGGATATAGGTGGCTGTGGAAAAGTACAGCATGCTACATTTGGGGTCCCTCATTCCTGAACCAAAGAACTTCTAAGTTTTACAAAAAATAAGAGGAGGAGAAATTTTTATTTGAATGGGATGTATTATCTAGGAACTCCAAAAGAATTACTTAAAGAGACTACTAGAAACAATAAAATAATTTGGTAACGTGGTCAGTGATAAAAGCAACTTAATATAGAGCCTTTAAAATATATTAAAAATTAAAAATAACATTGACATTCATTCAATAACAACAGAAATCATAAAATATCTAGGAATCAACTTGATGAGAAAGGTGAAACACTTGTGTGAGGAAAACCATAAAGCTTTACTGAGAGATATAAAAGAAGATTTAAATGTATGTCAAGATATACATTATTGAATTATAAGATTTAATCTTATAAAAATATCAAATTTTCTTTAGTTTTTCTCTGAGTTAAAAGAGTCCATTCAAAATTCAATATGATTTTTTTTCCCCCATGGGAACTTGAAAAAATTATTCTAAAGTTTATTTGGAAAAATACACATGTGAAAATACCCAAGAATATTCTGAAAACAAAAAGACTGGGATTGGGGGCTGGTGATTAAAAAGCTATAGTGTGGTGCAGTTACAGAAAAAAATGTGAAAAAGAATTTAAAGTACAAAAATAAAGCCACATTCTTAATAAATTTGTGGCATTAAAAAGAAATATTTTACTTCAGCTGGGGAGAGAGTGCTAGGAATATTGTCTCCGTATAGAGATGGAGTCAAGAAAGGATAGATGGTTAATAATAGTTATCACTGGGAAGTGTGATTGAGGAATAATAATTAGGATCAGGTTCTGCCATAGGTGACAGAAACCCCAAATAATTGCAGCCTTAGGAAGGCAGGCATTTTGTTTTTTTCTCCTGTAGAAGTCCAGAGCAAGCCCTGCAGACTCTTTCTATCTTGTTGTTCTCCCTTTCATGATCTCAGCCATGGTCCAAGATGAGGCCATCTACATACCAGGAAGCAAGATGGAAGGAAAAAGGATGAAAGAGAAGAAAGCAAAAGGCCCACTCTTGACATCTCTTAAGGGAGTTTGTCAGGAGCTACCACTTGCACTTTCATCCCATTGGCCAAAACTTAGTCACGTGGTCACATTTAGCAGCAAGGGAGTCTGGGAAATGTAGTCTTACATTTGGAGAAATACTATTTAGGGACATCTAGCAGTCTCTGCCACAAGAGGGTTGAGGGTGTTATTAAGAGAGTAACACACTTTCTGCTTCATTCTTCTTCATTCTTTTAGTATTTCACAATACTCATGTACTACCTGCGAACATTTCAAAAAGAGATATACTTGAAAAGAAAAAGAAACAAGTTTGAAGGAAATACTCCAAGATGTTAACAGTGGTGATTGCCTTTCAGTGGTCAGATTATATATCCCTGCATCTTTATATTATTCTGTATTTCCAAATTTGACTAAAATGAGAATGTATCACTTTTATATTTAGGAAAAAAATTCCCTCCCATACCTTTACTATACCTTCTCCCACAAGAAGGAAAAGAAAGACCCCAGTCCCACTCATCTAGTGAAGTCTAGTTCATGTCTTTCAGAATTATTTACTTTCTTCTTCTTTTACAGGGCAACAGCCTTTGGCATCCTCAATGGATTATGCAAATTTGGAGCCATCCTGGGAAATACCATCTTTGCTTCCTTTGTTGGGATAACCAAAGTGGTCCCCATCCTTCTGGCTGCCACTTCTCTCGTTATGGGTGGCCTGATCGCTCTTCGACTGCCAGAGACGCGAGAACAGGTCCTGATGTGAACAACATATGAAGAAAGGAAATGTTGGAAGAATCTTGTCCAGGAACCTTCCATGCGCCCACACTTCTTGTCTGTCACTGTCCAGAGAACGCCTGGATAGCACAGGAGGAGAAGTTGATTTTGTGACCCCTAGTTTAGAACTCATTTCAGCTGTCAATATGGTTGTTACTCAGGTGACTGACTTGGGGGTGTCCTGAGCTGCCCTTATAATCACAGAGCTGTGTGCTTGGCTTCAGGTCTCCCCAGCCCAAGGCAGAGGAAGAGGGATAAACCCTCCAGTGGGTGCATACACTAAGCAAGGAGTGCGCATTTCCCTAAGTGAGGTGCAAGGACTTATTTCCATTTCAAAACGAATTTGAGGATGACAAACGCTCAAGTTCCTTCATAAAGTTCCTTGGAGCCCAATGACCTAATAAATTGACTTGGCAGGAAGTTAAGAGTCATCATATGAATGTTGGGCTTGAAGTACAGGATACATATATTTTTGCATTTAAAAGTATCATCTATCATATTTTCCATTTGAAAATCAGCACAATAGCATTGAAGATACTCTGATATAGAAAACCAAATATTTGAGCAATATCTATAGAAATCTACTTTCCCCCTCAAGTGTCCTAAGCTTCCCATGATGATTAGGAGGTAAATTTAAGAATGATATTTATTCCTATTTTAATCTATTCAAAGAAACTTAATGGGATAGGTATTCTGTAAACTAACTTTGTATATAACTGTATTTGGGTTTCATTTGCAGAAATGGTATCTGCAAATACTTGCAAGCATTTTAGCCATATCTTGGGAGGACTTGGTGTTTAGAGTCCCAAGAAATTGGATCTGATTGAATGAAATGCAAGCACAATTTCTCATAGTCATTTAACTTGCTGTTGGGAGGATGCACGTAGCAAGCTCACGTTGTACAGTTCATTTAATCCAGGCACTTTTCTTCGTGTAGGTGGAGTAGTTACTTTCCTCTTACACAGATCGCTTGTGAAACTCAAGCTCATCCTTCAATGCTGGCATTTGACTTTGCCGCTCCCCCGGAAACAGCAGAAGTTCAGTGGCCTCTGGCACTCTCTTTGTAGGCGAGAAGACAACGTGGTGGACAATGTGGGGGATTGAGAGAGGGATGGGAAAGTATAGCCACAGTTCTTCAGAGTGTAATTCTTTCCATTTCTTTTAGCAGTAAAACACGATCCATGTTTGTTATAATGGTCAAGTCCCGTGAGAAATCTATGCTACGTGTGTCTGTTCGGGGCATTTGAAACAGATGTCACTGGCATGGGAGTAGGGAGTGCAGTGGATGTCAAATATGTTTTCCTTGAGTGCTCCAACAGAACCTTTCCTGAGATCCAGTTTGGAACATGAACTGGAGTGGAGGTGGGGTGAGGAACCTAGGACAAACTGCCTTGGCAAGGGTCAGCAATAGGCTCAAGTCTTGACTACGTAGAAAAGGAACAGCGTTTCATCCATCAGAACTGTCTTGCGGGAAAGGGACAGTGAGCTATGAGCTCCTGCCACTGGAGTTGAACTTGCCGAGGCCAGGTGAACATCAGTCTGCAAGAACTAGTTCTTTGAGTTGATTTGCAACACGGTCAATGCTGTCAAGTGCCACAGTTTCCCTACCAGAAATTTCCAAAAATTTAAAACAGAGTAATGATGGCTGCACTGAGTGTTTTCTCAGTTTTGGAGAAACACTTAGGTTCCATGATAACTTCAGGCCATCTGTCTGTTATTCTCTGGAGTAACAGGTAAATGGGGGAGGAGTAAATATTAAGACATCTTTCTATCCTGAGATTGGTTTTAATGGTTAAAATGTTTACTCTGCTTCTCTTGTCCCCCACCTCTTTATTCACCCCCTTTTTTCTCTGTACAGGGAAGAAAGACACATCATCTCTGATTTGACACCCTGATTCCTCCAGATATATAAACATACCATTTTGTATTAGTGTTTCTCTAATTGTTTTGCAGGAGGTACCTAACATAAATGCTATGTCAATAATGAAAGGCCCAATGTAATATACTTTCCATATTCTTGCCAGATGAAATACAGTGGCTAGGTTCATAAAAGAGAATTGTGTAAACCTGGGATCACCACATCCTTTATAACATTATACTTCAATGGGATAATGCAATTCAATGAGCAGCTCCCACTTAAGAAATTTACAAGGCAGTTAGAATCTGCATTTCTGGTTAAGATGGATTTTGTAAATCTAAAATCGGATTAATTTTTGAGTGTTGAGGTGGCTGCAGTAATTTTGGGGTGAACTTCATTTGATTCCAAAGCTCTAACTTCTGCGTTATCTTTATGGCTCCTTACACCAACCACCTCACCAACCAAGGGCAATTCCCATCTCATCCATCACTTAGGCCTTTGTAAAGGTGCCGCTGTGCCCTGAAGCCTTTCCCCATGAAGGATTATCTGGCACTGGTACCTGGTCACTTGTTAAATGCTGTCACTACTGCTGAGATAAATGCTTATCTAAAAATAGTCTCTGTGGCAGGTCATTGGGAGATAATGTACAGCATTCCTGGCCATCCGTTCCTTTCTCATTTCATGTTCTACTCTGAGAAACTCCCTATGGCATCTGTGGAGAGTTAGAGAGATGAGGCTCTCCTTCGCTAAGCAAATCTGTTCACAGTTATTGATGTATTTTATGGTGCCCAGTTTGAGAGTAGCTGCTTTTAGTAGTCTCAACTGTATTGTGTCATCTCTTGATGCTGATTTTTGATCTTTTGTTTTATGGGAAATAATCAGTGAAAGGGGTGTGCCGATTTGTGAAGTTTATAGCATATTAGCCTGACGTCATGTAATAAATAACCCTATGTCCAGGGTTCCCTGGTACCTTGTGTTAGTTCATTAAAAATAATAATAAAAATAATTGTAAGCAAACCTTTAAGTACTGGGGATAGATATTATTTTCAGACACTAAGGTCTCGTCTGGATTCCTGAATTGATGGAATCAGCTGGGAGGAATGTTGAGAGTCATTTCCTTCAACTTTCTTATTTTGCATACAGGGACCTTGAGAGGTTAAATGATGTGACCAAAGTGACATGTAGTGCTAGGAGTGGGTTACAAGGCCTACAATAATCCCTCAGTCACTGATACCCTACTACAGAGCCTCCCATAGAGTCTTTGGGGGAATGGGACAATGTGACAAACACTACCCTTCATTCCCTGAGGCTATGCATTGAAGACTCACTTGTTTTACCTAGAATGAGTGGAAGGATCAGTATAAATATGAAAAATTAGTATTCATTCATTCATTCATTCAACAAATCCTTACTGAGCTCTTACTGTGAGCCAGTCTCCATGTTAAGCCCTGGGGATCCACTGCTGAAAAATCTGGTCACAGTTCCTGCCTTGTTCTACTTATAGTGAGTGGGCGAGATGGATATTAAATTGGCAATAAAAACAAAGTGCAATGATCTCATGATTGGTAAAATGCACCTTTTGCTTATAAGACAATTCTTGCTTCTTTACCAGTCAGCTGTGGATTTCTGAAGTGGTTGCCCTCTCCAGTTTCTCTTTTCTTCAAGGAGTGTGCCAATTTCTTTTCTTTACAAACCAGGTAAAGAAAAAGACACACTGGCTCATTTTTCTGAAGAATATAAGCAGTTTTCCCTTAATCTATTTCACAGAAAATTTTACATGGAAGAAGGGATGGGGGCCAGGAATGCAAGCATGACGTTGGTCAGTGGGGCATGGCTACCAGTGGTCTTGGGAAGGTGTTTCTACCTCCATGTCTGGCTTTTTGGGGACATCTGAGCTAAAGCTGACCCAATATTTGGGATTTAGTTAGGATTAGGTTGGATGGCATATACCTGAAAACCCAAATAATCAGGTTTAGAATACCTTTATAATAAATTAAAGGTTTATTTGTCTCTCATATGAAGGGAATCTGGAGGAAAGAAAGGCATGGCTGGTATGGCTGCTTTGTGATCTGATCATTGGGAACAGACTCCTGCCTTTAGGCTCCTCAGTTTTTAGTCATTGAGGCTGCCTCACGGACTGAAATGGCTGCTGGAGCACTCATCCTCCCATCCACGATTCAGGAAGGAAGCAGGATGAAGGGCAAGGGGCAAAGGGGCAGCACCTCCAGCTGAGCCAGCCTCCCCTGAAACTGCTTTCCTGGATGCCCTTCCAGTTGCTTCCACCCAGATATCATTGACCTCCTTTTGTTGCAGGGGAGGCTGAGAAATGTGTATTTTCTTGAGAACATTGCTTCCCCTCCTCCAAATTGAGGATCTTGGCATTAAGGGAGAAAGGGAGAGGGGATAGATGGATCATGCTTCTTAAACTTGAACATGTGTCAGAATCACGTGGAGAGGTGATAAAACTCACACTGCTGGGCCCCACTCCAGAAATCTGGGATGGGGTCTGAAAGTTTGCATTTTTAACAAGCTCCCAGGTGATGTGGATGGTGTCAGTCCTTGAACCATATTTTGAGCAGCACTGACAACCTGCCAATTTGATTTGTTGGGGAAGTTCTATCGCCCTGATAATGTAAACCTGACAGCTCAACCAGAAACTCACAAAAGCTAGCAGCCCATGAAAAACGATCACCATCTTCCCAAAGTTCAGAGGCAATCGACTAGTGGCAGTGCATCAGTAACTCAAGAGTGTCAGTGAAAATATTCCCTTCCCTAGAAACCACTTGGTTTCACTCAGACCTTGTCCTTATGAGGCCATGCCAGGCTGTAGGCCTCTAATTGTTTCCTAAGCTCAGCAGAGAATGAACACCCTCTCACCTGGGGGTTGATGAGCCCTGTTTTGCCCATTTCCATGTGGTAATGATTTTTTATAGACACAAATATATTTGTGGCACATTGTAATCCATTAGGCTTTGTAATTGTACTCTTTGATCCTAAAAGCTTTCTCCTAGCTAGGGATGCACAGATGATAAAGACATACCTAGGTAGGAACCCAACATGCTGACATCAACTTGAACTTGGCTTGGAAATGTCTCTTGAAAAGGGTGAAAATTTCTCCTTTAGATAAGAGAAAGGCTGAGTGGGATAAATTGCTCCACTTAGACTTCCATTCAACATGTATTTATGGAATGGCTCTTATGTGTCCCGGGCTGTACTGGGTTTTAACCTCCAAGTGACCTCCCCTCGCCCCCGCCATCAAAAACTTTGTGCTTTTCTGGGTAGCTGTGCTGTGTTTAAGCACAGCCCTAAGAACAGTTTGGAAATAAATCACAGAGCCTTTGAATTTGATGCAAGCTTAAAGCACATTTTATTTAATTTGCAGAAGCATGGTGGGGAAATTTATATGCATGGCTTTTGTGACAGCAAGGAGGTTTCCAAAAAGATTAATGATGAAATGAAACAGAGACTAGAACTATCCATGAAGGTTAAATGGAGAAATAAAAGTTGTTACAGTTGTTGCTAATTACAGAATGAACAGGGCATCTACTTAGCAGGACCATAATATATTCTCCAGAAGGATCAAGCCCTGAGCGGGGGAACGAGGAGTCCTTGTCATCTCACTTGAAAGCACACACTTAGTTGTCCATTCACCTTTGGTCCTGCTGGCTTAAAAAGTCTTAAAATTTCAGAGACCATAAATATGTATTTCTTTAGAAAGGAAAGGTCTTTCAGGAGCTGTCTTCTCCCAGAGTAAATGTGGGTGGGTGGAAAGGTGTGTTTAATCACAGCAACTGTCGCTCAGGAGAGCAAGCCACTCAAAACCAACTGTCCTGTCCTCCATTTCTTACATGCAATATATAATCTCAGTGATTCGGATTTCTCTAAATCAGCATTTGTGATTTCAACAGGGTATGGACAAAGGACCTATACAAATGGCTTTCCAGGAAAATTAGACTTCAGACTATATCAAACGATTGCTTAAAAAATGCTTAGAAAAATCACTGGTAAGCAATTGATGAACAAGTTGTGACTTTTGTTTATTAAAGTATTTCTCCCAAAGAATTACAAAGCAAATTCTATTGACCTCAAAAATATTTGAAAGTGACAAAACTAACCTTCTTTAAAATGTGTTTTATGATATAGTTTTCTTTTCAATATGGAGTTGGTATGAATGAGTCAAGAAAACCCAACTTTAACAAATGTTTGAATGGATTGCTACTAGCTAATTTGCTGGTATTTGTACTAAGGATTTTAATAGGAATAATTTTCAGAAACCTACATCCTACATATTTTACAGTGGAAATATTAAACTATAAACTGAAGATTTGCAATCAGAATATGGGTAATATTTTGCTGAGAAGTGTGTTAGAACTTAGTCTGTGACAAGGCAGGCAGAAAAAAGGTATTTTATAGGTAGTCCTGAATAGACAGATCTATGTCCAGTAAGTTTAATAGCAGACTTTGAAAGATAGCTCAACTTTTTAAAATTACATTTTGGATAAGTAAAATGGAGGTATTTGTGACATATAAAAATAAAAAATACCCCCCCACACGTATAGATATGAAAACTATTTTATTGTTTAATATACATGCCATAGATTGGTCAGTTTTGCTTTGGGCTATTTTCACATAAGGGATAAAAATCAACAACATATTTTAAAATTTAAAAGTTTGAAATGTTTGTCAAGGAGTTAAACAGATTTGTCAATCCTGTTTCAAATGGGTCAAGCATTAAAATAGCTGATCTGTGCATTTGCAGTTTCAGGAATGGAGGAGTCTTTAAGGTTATTTTTCTGCTTGAGATTTGGTCCCATCTTTTTGGTCCACCTGAATCCTGGAGGTCCCCAACCCTCACAGACTAAGAGAGTGTCTTAATCTTTCGTTATTACTTCTCTGTTCTTGATGTGGTGGGTTAAGTAGATAAAGCAGATTGAGATACAAGGAAGAGCTTTTCTTAAAGGTTGCTGGTCCATCTTTCCATACTGATTTATGCTTATGCATCTTGTTTTCTTTTCTATTTCAAAATAGTATGCTAAATTTGGAAAGTCCAAGCTAAGCCTCTGGGCTCCAATAAGCAATGCTGAGAGATGAAGAGGTTTTATTCTCTCTAGTGGGAGGGGAGCTAGAGAGGTGCCATTTTTGGGGAAGGGTCAAAAGTATCTAGATGTGGGTGACTATTCATGGTCTTCCCTGAATGTTTAACCAATGGTTTTGAATCTTTTCTGCAGCCGCTGCAACAAATGTGGCTGTCTCAGTCCTTTAACTGGATGGGACACTTCTAGCTTTTCAGACATGAGAGGTTGAGTATTAATGTCCACTATGGCAATTTGCTGTGGTGTCTGGGAACAAAGTTAATAAAGACAATCTCATCAGGTATCCGTTGTGGTTGGTCCTGTGAAGTGCTCTGAGATCTGTAAATTATGCTTTGTAGGTATAGAAAGCATTTGTAATACTATTGCTGTTGATGAAATGTGCTGACACACAGCCAGTGGAGGAAGATGTTTCTTCGGAAGCCTGCCATCTTTCTGTAAAGCACCTTCAAGTTGAGATGATGAAAAGTCAGTTATGTTTCACAGTCCTGTCATACTCACCAGTCCTCGGTCCCATGGCCACGAGAAGGACACAGAGCACATGCCGTGAGCTGTGAAATTGAAGTCTGCAAGTGACGGGCAAAGGGACCCTTACCCAGTTTACAATGACTTGACAACTTGCTGGATAAACCTTTACCATATGTCCACCTTGAGCTGTTTGGATAAGTCTGTAAATAATGCCATGTACAGTGAATGCATCTACCGAGTGATTAAACTGATATTGTGCGTGTGAAACGACCAAAGCCATTTTTGTTTTCTCTTCCTATTTTTCATGCTCTAGTTTCCATCTCCCTTTCAATGTTTTTCCATCTGACAGTCCCTGGAAAGTGGAATTGCTCTGATGACCTAAGCTTTTTTTGTTCTTTAGTATATTAAAGCAGTAGAAACATTTAATTTGGTGATTGCTGAATACATTTTTAACCTTTAATACTGTGATCCAAATATTAGCAAACCCTTAGTGAAAACTTTCTATATGACAAGGACTGTGATAATTAAAGACTATCTCCTTTAATCCTTGTATTCACCTGATGATCTCAGTGTTATTTTCTTCCCTTTAGAGATGGGGAGCCTGAAGTGCAGAAAGGTCAAGTAACTCGCCAAAGGCCACAGAGCTATTAAGAAGTGCAGCCAAGGTCTGGCCCTTCATCACCTGGCATATAGCATAGTGAATTCCTCCCAGAGAAGCCTGGGTGTAGATTAGTCATTGGCTGCAGATATTTCCAGACCACTAGGACAATGGTAACCAAATTAGATGCCATCTTAAGTGTAAAGGATTCCACAGGACTGTGATGTAATAGAACCCTCCTTTTTCCCTGTGCATTGTAACTAACATGGTGTCTGGGACATAGTAGGCACTGATAGATGATGAATGGACAGATGAAGGAGCATGCTAGTTGAATGCTGAGGAGCAATTAAAGAGTCACATTGAAAATATTTAATCATTGGATTGATTCAAACGCTGACTTAACGCTGCAGTTATAGCTCTGGATCAGGGTCTCAGAGGCCCCTGCTTCACCGGGCATTAAGGCTTTAGTTATTGGATGGTGGAGAGGTCTGGGGGGCGGTCCAGGAGAGGATCCCGGCTCTAGAGTGGTGGTGGAGGTACTCAGGGGGCTTAGAGTGGCTTTTTGCCAGCTGGTATGGAAGCATATTTTAACAAGTATGGAAGTATCGATGTGAATTGGCTGAGTAGAAACCTTGGGAGCCACAGCTGGTCAACACCAGTGCAGTATCCTCTTGGATATTGTTTTCTAAGTACCTACTGCTGCTGAGACATTGATTGAAAAACTTTGTGAGGTTGGGTTTAGATTCTACCAAGGTATACTTTTTGCTTTATTCCTATAACACTAGAGGGCAGTAGCTACCTTGAAGATGTAAAACAGGTTTGTGCTCCAAGTTCGGTTAGCCTTCTGTCCCAGTCTCTGTCAAGTGGAATGAGACGGCTTTTGCAAAACTAGAAATATTTCCCCTGTATTCTTTAGGCTGCATCAGAATGTGGAGATGATTCCAGAAGACATTTGCTGGAGGGCCCAGGGTGTCCTTCAACCATTTGTAATATGCTCTGGCCTGAAATAGAGGGGCTTTCCTGATCTTTGGCGCAATTGTCAAGATTCAGATTCAGCAAACATTTATTAAATGCTTATGTGGAAACAACTGGCACCATCCTAGCAGACGGCTGGCATCTAATCCATGCTTATCTAATCATCCTTCACCATTTAATGTTGCTGGACAATTTCTTATAGGCAAAAACCTCTGGGTGTACCTAGGAATTTGTGAAGATTGTGTTATAAACAAGAATGCAGCAGTGAGTGGTGCTTTGTATATTCATCATATGTCTACTCAAACATTGAACTCTTCCACATATAGGAGGTGACGTTAGCTATATTTAGAAATGTGTAGCCACTGCCCTAGCCGAGCTCATGGGAGCAAATCTTTTCAGTACAACTGATCCATGTAAAGGCAGTCACGCTGGGAGAAGCTCAACTTGGGAGCTCAGAGGTTCTTGGCTCCACTCCTAATTTGTGCGATCTAGGGAAGGCTGTGAGGTCTTAGGCTGGTTGCCGAACCCCAATTTCCTCATCTTTAAAATCGAAGAAGTGGACAAATGGCTGTAGGGTCCCTCTAAGTTTGACTTTCCCCGGTGAGAACAATGTCCTCTAGGGAATGCATATAAAACCAAACACAGAAATAGAATTTTCTACGTGTAAGTCTTGGTAGGATGCAAGAAAGCAAATGCACACAATGTTAGATGTGTTTCATTCTGAGACACTTGGCAGGATGTACTTTGCTTAATCCTTACCAGTGGCTTCCGCAGAAGGAAAAAGGTGGCAGGTGATCTGTAAGTGTAATATGGAGGGAAATCTGGGCTCAGGGATAACTTAAAGGAAAAAGAAAAATGAAGGACCCACAGAGAAAACAGAGTTTAGTTTCATATTCGTATCTTAAGTGAGATACCCACAGGGTAGTGACAGGAAACGTCGTTTGGCCACTTCAGTGGAAACTGTGAAAGAAGACAGGGAGAGAGAGACAGAGAGAGAAAGAGAGAGAGAGAAAGAGAGAGAGAAAGAGAGTTAGAGCTGGTTTTGCAGTCAGAAAGTCCCAGGGTTCAACTCCTGGTTCTATCATTTATCAGATGGGTAAGCTTGGGCAAGTGAGGGACCTCTCTGAGCCTCCTTTTATTCATCTGATGTCTGCAAACGTTTGTGGCCTCCCCGCTTTGCCTTTCCTTGAATCTGTAGTTCTAAGGGAAAAAAAGTGTTTCATGTTTCATCTCTTCAGTACAAATAACTCTCCCTGAAGCCAAACGGGTAGAAAGCGCAACAGCAAGTGTAGTAGAAAAATCAGGGTACACTAAGTCTGGCCTGAAGGAACCATGCCATCTCCAGAATGTTCTTCAGCTAAAGATGAGCATGCAGAAAAAGGAGACCAGAAGAGACAGATGGATAAAGTATCTGAAAATGTATCTGAGCGTGAGTTCTGGTGTGTTTCATGAAATGGACCTTCCTGGCATCAGTTTGCATGGCAGAATTCTTTTTGGCTGGAGAGGAACAGAGACCAGATGTGTGCACCATGCCTGGGGAAGAAAATTCATCTCAGAGATTGGTCGTCTCAGAGATCGGTCACTGGTCACCTCCCTGGACTTGCATGGGAGCCCTGTGGGAAAGGGGCTGAAGGAAGGCTGGGGGACTGTGAGCAGCAGCCCTAGCTGTGGTGACAGTGGAGAAAGGTTTTGTGAGGGACACTAAACATCAAAGTGGGGAAGCAAAGCAGGCAGAAGAATATGAGGAAAATACTTGTATGCAAACGTGTGACACCCTTTGTGGACTTCCAGAAATAACCAGGTGAAACTCTGAATGGAATTAGAAATCATATAGTAACAGCCTGGAGAAAACCCTAAGAAACATGGGTGATTACTGTAAATGTGACCCAGTTTATAGGAAACTTAGAAACATATAGGAAACATACAAACATAGGTCACACATCATAGAAAGAATGATTGAGGGAGATTTGGGTTTCTTACATGGAAAAGAGATGTGGGTTTCTTACATGGAAAAGAGATGTAAGAAGACTGGGCAAAGTTTAGCAGAAATTTTGTCTCTTCCAAAATTCTGGTGTTAGGGTTTCATTGAGTCTGAATGCAATGCCTGTGACACCAATAGAATGCTTTAGAATCTCAGGTTTTCATGATGTGATCACTATATATTTACCTTTTTTGGCCTGCCTCATATCAAAGAACATAATTTCATTAAAGGAATTTCGGCAAGCAAAATAATAGACTATCCACAATTGACATAATCTTGCTCAAAAATCAATATTACATTTGCATCAAGTTCTCAGATGTAATTTACACTGCGTATAGGATTTTCCCTGGGGAAACCTAGCCTAGGGGAAAGAGGAGAAAGAGGAGAGAGAGAGAGAATGAATTAGATGATGGGGGCAGAAGAGCACAGGAGGTGAGGAGGAGGCCGGGACATGGAACAAGGCCAGGTCAGAAGGGGACAGCAGGTGGTGCCCATAGAAGCAAGAAAGAGGTCATCATGAGAATTCTAGGAATACAGCAGGAGGGTGTGTTCAGAGATCCTGATTCCTCCAGCAGGGGAAAACTGAAAAAGTGCAGAATCGTAGATTACAGGCTTGGGTCAGCACTGTGCATTCCAACAGGTCCGAGGGAGACAGAATTCATGTCTGAGGATGCGGGCAGTTTCAGATGGATGTAAATCAAGTACAGTAGAGTAGTTGGAGAAGATTCTAGAAAAGTGAATGGGCAACTGCATTCCTGGGTCCAAAATGGCCAGTCAGGTCTTTGTACTATATGCCCAAGGAATGACTGTGGATCCCAGGACAGTGTCCACTTCTCCTCTGCCCTGATGGTCACTCTTCTGATGGGTGGATTGGATACCTCCGAGGCACCACCTCACATCCTCTTATTTCAATCCCTACTGCTGTGACAATCAATCCACACACTTGTGACAAGTTTCCTGTGGGTGTGACCTGACAGCACCTTTCCTCAGGTCTGTGCTGTGGACCTCTTGCTTGCTGCCCCGGGCATATTTGGCAGCACAGCATGGCACACTTAAGAACTGCTCAGCACTCGCACATGCTCAACTCTGAAATGGAGGGTCGTTCCTGCCCTGTGGGGGAAGCCCTGCACCAATAGGGGACAGGAGCCCATGGATAAATGCTTTCCCCTTGTTTACTGCAGGCAGATGATTCAGAGACACATTTCCTGAATTCTCAGATGATTCTAGGCTAGTAAGTGGCCCAAGAGTGAGGGCCAATTAGACACGCAAATGCATCTTTGTATTGGCTTCCCTTACTCTCTTCCTTTTCTGTCCCTTGTCTCTCAGTCCTGCTCCCTGGAATCATCCTCCCAAATAAACCACTCTCACATCAACCTTTGTCTTGGGCTCTACTCTGGGCTAACCCAGGCTAGGAAAGTAATAGACTGAGAGTGGGAAGGAGACAGGAATCACTTCCCCAGGAGAGCTTGTTGCACTTGCCACCACATCACTGTAGGGAGCAGGGGTAGGCAGGGGCTTCAGAATGAATAGTGAGGACACTCTCCCATCCTCTGCTTTGGAGGGGTGGCAAATGCTTGGGGCAGGTGTCTCCCTGGTTAAGGATTCTCCTTTTTCAGGAGCAATTCCTCTACTCTTCAGAGATCATTTCACATAAAACACAGACATTGTGACTTAAAGTCCCACACACTTCTCCAGACCAAAGACTCTCAGTTTCTCCAGGGCTTAGTTTTAAGACACGGTTTACAGGTCTGCTCACTGACTTGGTCTCCTGCCCCTGAGTGCGGATCTGTTCATCAATGTTTCCCTGGAACCAGGCTCCTGAGCGCTGGGCATCTCTCCTGGGTATGGTCTGACAAAAGCAAATGCAAGGGAATTCTTGCCTCCTGTCCTTACGATTCAGCTCTTGGTCAAATAATTGGGACCCAGATCGTAGAAGGCAGGCCTTTGCTTTCACGAAATTCAACTACAGTGTTGGAAGCACTAATTAAAAACCAACAGTATTAGCCAAGAATAATTATTACCGCAAGGAAAGTGAAAACAATCAGGAAGAAGCACATCTTGAAAGCCACCTTCAATTCCAGCTTTCCTCCCAGCAGAGAGGGGAACGTACAAATCCCCCATTCTCCTCTATTAAAAAGCAAGTCCTGGGACCGGCATGGTGGCGCAAGCGGTTAAGTACGCGCACTCTGCTGCGGCGGCCCGGGGTTCACGGGTTCGGATCCCGGGCACGCACAGACCCACCACTTGTCAAGCCATGCTGTGGCGGCGTCCCATATAAAGTAGAGGAAGATGGGCATGGATGTTAGCCCAGGGCCAATCATCCTCAGCAAAGGAAAAAAAAAAGAGGAGGATTGGCAGATGTTAGCTCGGGGCTGATCTTCCTCCCCACCCCCCCCAAAAAAAGCAAGTCCTTCACCACAAGCAATCTGCTACCAAATCCCATTTATATTTTCCACCTTCGGTGTGAATAGTAATTAGACATAGTGACAAAAACACAACATGTGGAGGTTCATACAACTTCGGTATTTGTTATTTTAAGCTCATTTTCAGGATATAAATGATTTTTGGGTTTGAGTGAGTTATGGTGGTGGGTAAGTGTGTGAAGAGTGTGTGCGTGTGGGGTGTGTGTGTGGGTATGATAGTAAGGCTTCATGGTTACCATGACTACACTACGCAACTCCCCTGGCAATTTGAGCAGTGTATGGGCAAAAACGGGGTTTGAAAAATCATGCAAATGAAATCAGAGGGGGTTACAAATTCCCAAATTGGAAAATTATATTTCCTTAAATACTGCTACCAACTGGGAACATTCTCTTTTAAGAATCTGTACTCCAGATACATTTTTGTCAAACAAACCAGAGTTATCTTTAGTAGTATAAGATTAAAGGAGTGATGACCGAATGTAGAATTCTAAGGAAACTTGGGAATTGGCTCTCCAGGGATGTTTGATTTAGCTGGCATTGTTGGGGTCCCTGTGCCACACAAATAAAATACCCCCTTGCTGGGAGCTGCCTGGTTGAACTAGGGAGGCCGAGCTGGGCGGCATGAAGATTCTCATTGTCTGCCTTAGTCAGCCTCCAGGACTGCACCTGCTGCATCTCTCCTGGGCCTGCCTGGGCTCCCAGCACGCCATAGCCAAGGGAAGGGTATGAGGGTGGACCACTGACTTTGGGCCTCAGTTTCTACATCTATAAGCGATCAGGTTTGGAGTAAAAAACCTTCCAGATCTTTTTCTTTTCATGTTACATTTTCATTCATTACAATGTTATACAATGTCATTTGATTAGCCAGAGTCTTCTGGCATGACAGCATGAGGAGCTCTGCCAATCTACTCACCACTGGAACTGGTGAAATTATTAAAAATACCCAGCCACGTAAAGACTCTGGAATGGTCCTAAGGGCAATAAAAAAAAAAGTGAAAGAAAGACCTATTCAAGAAAATTTGTGAAATTTGGTATGAAAGGGAAGAGATCCGCTGCTTGAACTAAGACCACTCCCTTCCTCATCACTCCTGCTCAACGAAGTAGAGACTTCCCTCCAGAATGCTGCAGCCAAGAACACAGGGCTCCCTCTCCCCCCGCTTCCAGTTGGAGGGCTTTCTTCCCAGGAACAGCAAGACTTCAGTATTTCTCATCTCGGTGATGCTGAGCTAAGTCCCAGGTGTGTGTGGCTGGGAGGCAGGGGCTCCCTTCTCCCACTCAGCCCCTACTTGTGGGACAATGTTCTATCTTCGGCGTGGTACGCTGTGAAAACTGGGCCTTGCTGCCTTTGTCAGGGCTTGTGAGGTGGTGGTTCCATCCCAGGAGAGGCAAGCCAAGAGGACTTCAGGTGCTACCTCCCTCCCAACCCCCGACTGGGTGCTCAGCAAATAGAGCAGGGTGTCACTCAGAGCAAAGCTTTCCATCCTCCTCACCTCCTGCTTCAGAGATGTGGCTCGGAGATTTTGGCTGGGGGAGAAGCAGTCCATAAAACAGATAGCTCCTAATCTCTTCCCAAAGGAACTGACTTCATTTGCAATGGAGTGTGGAGAAGTTCAAACCTAGGGACCCTCTCAAGAAAGTGAAAGACATTTGGGTGGAGACCCATGGATTTAATGAAGAAATGGCTTACGCTGTAGGCAGGCTAGTTTGCAGGAGAGAGCTGGGGAATAAGACAGCTGGGAGGATTCCTCCTGCAGTCAGAACAAATATCAAACACGAAGCTCAGAAACTGTTCCTCCAAAGGAGTTACGATTTGGATTAGTTTATTGAGCAATTTGCGCCCCAGGGCATTGTTCAAAACAATGATCAGTAGGCAATTAGTAGAGTTTAACAGCTGGGGGTGGTCAGGGAAAGAAAGAGTCTTACCAATACCATTGTCATCCTAGGGTGATTGTGAGCGTCCCCAGATCTGCACAAATCTGCACCTCCCTGAGGAGCAAGACCAGAGGCTTAACACTGCATGTGTGTGGAATTGACTTCACTAAAACCCAGTCAGTCAGTAAAAAATAAACACACAAATACAAAAATAAGCTGTGGAGGGAATATCAGTACCCTGAGTTGCTACACTATACAATCTGAAATATCCAGTTACCAACACAAAATCATGAGGCATGCAAAGAAATGGGAAAGTGTGGCCCATACACTGGGAAAAAAAGACGACGATAGAAACTGCTTGCGAGAGTGGCCAGATGTCAGATTTAACAGGAAAAGGCTTCAAAATAGCTGTTGTAAATATGTTCACAGAACTAAAGAAAACCTTGATTCAAGAAGAAAAGAGTGATGACAATGTCACATCAAACAGAAAATATCAATCAAGGAACGGAATTATAACATACAACTAAGTGGAAATTCTGGAGTTGAAAAGTACACAACTGAAATAAACATTTTACGGAGGGGGGGGGCTCAACAGTTGACTTGAAGTGGCAGAAAAAAGAATTAGCAAACTTGTAGATTAATAGAGACCATGCAAGAAGAGAAATAGAGAGGAAAAAGTATGAATAAAAAGGAAGATAATCTCAGAAAAATGTGGGAGATTATCAAGCGCACCAACATACACATAATGGGAGTACCAGAAGGAAAGGAGAGAGAAAAAAGAGAAGAAAAGCATTCAAAGAAATAACGGCTTAAAAGTTATATGAGATTATTGTAACAAGCAAAAGAGTAGAAAGACGTATAACGGAAATGCTGATAATCTTTCACTCACAACTCTGCTCCGCCACCCGAGGTAACCAATGTAACAGTGTGGTGTGTATCCTTCCATTCTTTTCTCTATGCTCATGCAAAAATAAGCAAGTATACATATTTTGCCTTTACATATGTAAAACAGAGAGATAATATTCCATTGTTTGGCTATACCACAGTTTATTTAGCTATTTCCCTATTCAACCATTTCCCTGCTACATCTTTATGATTCTGTTTATCTAACAGCAGACATTAATATGTAAAATTTGTTCCCAACCATGTCTAGCCCAATTTTACAAGTTCAGGGTAATACTTGTGTTGGAATAGGTTTAATAGAACTCATTGTCATTTGTAGGGCGTGCACCAGACTAATTTGGATATTTAAATGGGGGAGGTCATAGTAAGAAAACAGAAAAATGACAAAGATGAACTTGTTCAATATCCCATTTGGTTCAGCCCAATTTCCCATATATGAAGGTGATTTTAGTGCAAGTTTTAGACTATGTGTTAGTATGGCACAGAAAAAAGGCTATGGATTTGGAGTGAGAGATCTGAGTTTGAATTCTGACTTGGTTACCATTTCAATTAACCATGGCTACAATAATGCTAAGCAACAACCAATCACAAAATCTCAGAGCGTACAACAGTAAGGATTAATTTAGCTCACGTGTCTGTGGGACGGTGTGGGGGTTGGGTGGGTGGGAGGTAGACTGATCTAGGCTTGGCTCAGTTGGGGTGGCTCTGCTTCATGTGTTTCCTTCTTGGAACCAGAAGACTAAGCTGGGGATGGCAGAAGTAGAAGAGAAGATGTCCAACTGCGCAAGCACTTCTGAAGCCTCTGTTTGCATCTTATCTACTAACATCCCATCAGCCAAAACAAGTCCTGTAGCTGAACCCAGAGTCCAAGTGGCATTGCAGGTTTACGTGGCAAAGGGAATGGATGTTTGATCCTATTACTGGGGAGAGAGTAAAGATTTAGAACCATAACTCGGTCTATTATAGTCATTTACTAGTGAGTTACTTTGTGTTATCTGAAAGGAGATAATACTGCCCACCTTGGAATTTTGTTGCAAGGTTGACTGCAGTATTTTGTGTACATCCTTAGGCATGTAGTACATAATCAATGGCTATTAACTTCCTTGCCTTACAAAAGCTATCACGGAATAGGATTCTTTTATGTTCAAAACCTTACACTATGTTGGTCAGGTTGGTAAAATAAAAAAAGTATATGCAATAATTTAAAAAATTCTTTCCCCAACACGTCAGTACAATAACGTCTTTCACTTTGTCAATTATATACCACTTGCATAAATACTTTTGCATAGTTGCATCCAGAGTATACAGACCATTCTGAATTTTGATGTTTTAAATTCTCTTACATCAAAACACTGTCTTATACTTCTACACTGATTTTCTAATAATCCCTTTTTGTGGCTGGGTGATCGTTTATCATTTGGCTGGACCATATAAGGTAAACTATTGCTTGGAGAGGTTTTGAAGCCTCCAGCCTGAGCATCAGTTACCTGGGCCGGTGTCCTGTCGGATTCAGACGTTGGCACCTGCTGAGTGATGGCGGGGAGAATCTCAGGGCATGCGGGCTCTTGAGCTCCCATAAATCCTCTCTTCCCTGAGAAGACAAGCAAGTGTACTGGGAAAGGAATCAAGTCCTCCACGTTATATTAGTGTGACTGTGCCTGTGGGGGGGAACAAAGCCATCTGCAGGTGCTATCAATGACAATGACACACGGCATCAGGCTCCAGCCCCACCGAGTTGATTTTGTGGTCTAAAATATTTTAGCCAGACTTCCGACTGAATCTGTGGCTTTGTAAACTCCATGAAGGAGCCCTATCAGCTCATTTGTTAAATTTAGAAGCAGTAAGTGAAGCAGACCTAGAATTGGTTTAATGAGGAAGTGACTAAACAAGCACAACGAGCAGCAGGTGGACCCTGCTACCTGGGCAGGTGTGGTCCAATTAGGGAGGGTTTTGGCAGCAAGCTGCTGCTCTTTTTGTGGGCCATATGGCAAGCCACTGATGCTGAGACTAGTTCCATTACTAGACTCTAGAAGATCCATGTCAAACTGGGGGCTTGGTTCAGGCAGGAGAAGGAACTACCTTTGTTTAGGGTTGTCTGATAAATACTTTCTTGTGAATTGCTCCAGGGCCTTCTGCAAGTGAGACTGGCTCCCTGTGTGTCCTAAACTCTCTATCACATCATAACCAACTCTGCAGGAGTAATTCTATCTTGTCTTGTCCAGGAATTTCAGAGGGTGATCTGAGGATTCATCATATTTCTCATGGGCATCTTTTGATTTTCCTGTGACGTGTCTCTTCTATTTCTGTGCCTCAGTTTACGTGTCCAGCAATGGGTCCCTGAATTGATGGTAAATGATGCAGTGGTTAAGAGCATCGACTCTGGAGCCAGACTGCCTGGGTTTGACTACCAGCTCAGCCCCTCAGATGTTGTCACCTTGGGAAAATCACTTAACCTCTCTGTGCATTAGTTTTCTCACCTTTAAAAGGAGGATACTAATGGCACCTTGTAGGGTTTTTTCAAGAATTAAACAATTATTAAAATGCTTGGAGGAGTTCCTGGCACATAGTGTTATAGAAGCATGGCTATTATTATCTTAAGACCTTAATGAACATTGATTAAATGAGATAATGTATGTAACATTGTAAGCACAAAGAGCTGTAGATATTGTCACTATTACTGTAAGGTGTTCAAGTTTTATCTCCTCTTGGATAAGAAGCCTGGATATTAATAGGGGCCTCTTGCAGATCAAGCCCTGACCTGCCTTTTCTCCAACTGAGTTTGGCTCCATAGAGGAAAGTATTCCGTGGACACATAATTTTGGGAAATGCTGCACGGCTTTGTGTGCACGCATGTGCACGTGTGTGTGTGTTTCTAGCACATATTCAGACCATAGAACTATTTTGCCTGAAATCCCACTTTGGAAAAGTTTTTCCATAACTCATTGAATGATGAGAGTGGAACTTTCAGGTGAAGAGAATTGTTGGGGAAGTAGAAATCTGAGCCCTTCTCAAATAATGCTAATCCGGAGACTGCCCTTCTCACCTCCAATGGTAACGAAGGAGATTTATTAACATCTTCTCTGTGCCAGGCATTGATCTTGGCACTTCAGATACAGTATTGCTAATAAAAATATGCTAATAGATACCATTTATTGACCACCTAGAAGGTGCCAGGCATTTTATATAAATGATCTCCACCGTCCACAACATTTTTGCAGAGTAGGCATTATTATCCTCAGCTTAAAGATGAGGAAATTGAGGTTGATATGGCAAGTGTGCAGAGCCCAGGTTCACCCTCAGGTCTGAAGTCTTCAAAGTTTTTCTTTATGAAACCCTGGTGGGAGAATTTGGCATTCTCAGCAGCACTTAAGGAGATTAGGGAAGGAAAGAGGAAAAGAAGTAATCGTAACAGCAGATGTTCGTGTTTGTTTTGCAATTTAGAAAGTGTTTTTCAGTGCAGTTTCTCATTTGATTCCAAGTGTGCGTAATCTGGGCCCAACGTCCTTTCCAGTCTCTGCTCCCACAGTTCCCTTCATGGGAGGCTCCATCCACGGAGCCCAGGTATCAACTCATTTGGCTCTTGTGATTTCCTGCCTTTTCTCACAATGAGCCCTGCTTATGGTTGATTTGAATCTTCCAAGCTCCGATTTGCCTTCCCTGAGCACCCTGTCCCAGCTCCTCCGGATAGAATCGAGTGATCCTTCTTCTTTGCGCCACAGGATTTTATTCAAACCCATTTATTGCAGTTACTACAGTGAATTATAATTGCTGGTTGAAAGAAAGAATGGATGGGCACGTAGCAACCCCATCTTTCTTTCTTTCTTTCTTTTTTTTGAATGAGGATAGTAAAGCTTAAAGAGATTCAGTGACTTGTCCAAGGTCATATACATGGTCAGTAGTGGAGCTGGGGGTTCGGCCTTGATTTTGGGAACCGGGAATGTCAACCCAGAAGAATGATAGTGATGAGAGTTAAGTTTTCATAGCTCTTTACCCAGTCTCTTCCCTGAAGGAGCATAACTTTTAAGGCAGGATTGATGAGCTAAGCAAGAGAACTCTTGTAGGATGAGTGAATGAAAAAGTAGCTGTGACCTCCTATTTATATACATCTTACAGTTTGTAAACCACACCCTATTCTAGCCACTTCAATAGTTAGATCAAGACGTTCACATGTGATGAAATATTTTTTTTTCTAACTAATCGAGATAAGCAAGTGTATCTTCTGAGGGTCTTTAAATTAAAGGAAAGCTCCCTTTACTACAAACCTCTCATGACCCCTCTCCCCTACTTCATTCTAATGCTTTCCTGGGACAGACCACCTCTCCCTCTCTCTTGTTAGTCTGTGGGAAATTTTGCACTTTCACACCCTACAGAGGCCAATTAAAGGAATCAATTAAAGTCGAACTTGTGAAGGCAGTGATCCAACAAAGGAGGAATAAACGAACAAAGGATGTTTATCATAATGGAAGCTGAAAGGCTAATGTTGCCTAAATACTCATTTACAGCCAGGGACTGACAGCAAGATCCCAACCTAGGTGGCCTTGATTAGGCAAGAGCTTTGCAGCTCCTGCGTTTTCTTGAAATTTTCAGTCTGCATGCTGGTTTAAAGTTCAGGTCTTCAATCAGTGGGGGCAGTGAGATAGGGCATATCAGCCAGAGCAGATGGGCTGCCTGTTTTCCCTTTGCAAACTGGAATCTAAGGCCATGTTAGTGCCAGTCATAATATTAACTATGGCCATGACTTGCATGGTAAGCCTTGCTGATTATTTTTGGTAAATTTTCTTTGGAGATAAGGAAGAAACCATCAAACTCAGATTACGGTTTGTCAGTTCTAGGAAGTGCCTGCTAGGGTAGCATCTAATGCTGTTCTAGACAATGAAGAAAACAGCACGACCTTGGGCATGTAAAGGGAGGACACAGTGCCGCTCTTGGGGGCAGCTCAAGGCCTGGCCCGCAGATCTTCCTCATTCATCGCTATCTAGCCCTGGAGGCTTGTCTTCTGATCGCTCTGTCGGGAGAGTGAAAATGTGGCTTAAGACTTCTCAAGAAGATCCAGAAAGAAGCTTTGTCTTCTGTAGTCATCCTTTTTTTCCCTGTCTTAGAGGAGTTCTTCCTTTTCTCTCTCTCTCTCTCTCTCTCACACCAAGGTTGTCTATTGCAGCCTGTATCCCTCATGTGATGGGGCAGAACTTGAATTTGCAGAATTTATTGAAGGCTGAGATTTTTTTTTTCCCCGAAGCCAGAATCTCAGAGCTGATCTGGACAATGAGCCTGGTTATGCCTGGGCTACAACTGTCTCTTACATTAATTCTTCTTCCTACTGACTTGGGCCTTATGTCAGATTCAGACTTGAACCTCCTGCAATTTCACTACATCTTTTTTTTCTTTTTTGAGAATGGAACATCTTCAGTATTACATCTCAGATGAATACTTTTATGCTTATATTTTTTACTTGTCACTTTAAAACCTCAGTTCACTAGAGAGTTCTGGGGGTAGGCTCAATTACACCTAAATGAGTGATAAGCTTCAGAGGAGTTGCCTTGGGTGGACACACTATTATTTAGGATCATTGAGGTGCAAGAGGAAGAAAATCATGCTGGCTACATTAAGAAAAAGGGGGACGTATTTTAAGGATCCTGGGGTGCCTCATAGAACCTGAGAACACAAATACGACCAGTTCTCAGGAACACCTGGATCAGGAACACAAATGCTCTCAGAATAGACTTTCTATTTCTTTTACCTTTGATTCTCTCTATATACTAGTTTCTCTCTTCCTTTTTTTTTTGTGCTGAGGAAGACTCGCCCTGAGCTAACATCCACTGCCGGTCCTCCTCTTTTTGTATGTGAGTTGCTGCCACGTCACAGCCACCGACAGATGAGTGGTGTAGGTCCGTGCCCGGGAACTGAACCTGGGCCATGGAAGCAGAGTGGGCTGAACTCAACCTCTAGGCTACTGGGGCCGGCCCTCTTCCCCTTTTTAGCGTACGATGTTTCCTCCATTTCTCTAATCTACGTCACAGAAACCTAGAGTATAAATACAGCATGATCTTCCCTTCCTACAGGAAACCATTCAAGGAGCGACTGACTTTCTTTCTGGGTTCTAGCTCTAAGACTCCCAAGCACTCTGGTTGGCTTACCTGGGGACCGGTGACTGACTCACGGGGCTCTCCTGGTCGCCACCTGGATGGAGGGGTCAGATGTGATAGGCGGGTGTCAGAAGAATTGTGAGGGGGTTGGGAAAATGAAAAATAAGCATGAAACCCAGCAACTCGTCAATGTATTTATGAGCAAACCCTGAATTTATTCGTTCTGCTAAGTTAAGTCAATACATTTTCTTAGGACATGAGCAGTTGTAGATTTTTAAGTCTAAGAGCTATTAGCCTCTATTATTAATTGAATTTAGCTACTTAGAGAAATCAATTCCTTTATAAGACAACCACTTATTTAAACATATCTATTTACATTGTCCTTTTCCTTAAGCAGCTTACAATAATAGCAAACACATACAGGGCTTACTCTGCGCAGGCCCTGTTCTGTCGTGTATGTGTGCGTGCACACGTGCACTGGTTCTGGTCCTCAAAACAACCGTATGGGGAAACTGAGGCCAAGAGTTTAAAAAATTTGCCTAGAGTCAAGAGATAATTAATGGTGGAGCTCAGAATCCAACCTATACAATCAAACTGGGGAGAGGAGATTTATTCAAAATAACAGACAATGATACACTGCAGAATGTGGTATGACGACTGTTTTTTAAACAAATGTCCTTAGAATTTGGAGAAATTTAAAAACCACATGAACCGGTCTCATTACTTCTTTTTTATTTTATTTTTTAACAAAATTGTTAATATTGACGTGGTCCATCACTACTCCTCCACAATACTAGAGAAAATAGTTTACATTTTATCAGGCAACTTTTTATGATGGCCTGCTTGGAAATGACCATAAGGGGGTGGGGGTTGGTAGGAAAGTTATCTTCAGATGTTTGGAGGGCAGTCAAGTGGAAGAGGGGCAGACTTCCTCAATATTGCTCCAGAGGGCAGAACGTGCAAGGATGGGTGAAAAGTGAAGGGAGCCAGACTGCTTTCAGTGTGAAAATCTTGCTGACTATCAAGTCTCCCTACTCTTGGAGCTGTATCCCTTTCAGAGCAGTGAGCATCCCAAAGTGTGGTCCCTGGGCCAGCAGCATCCGCATCACCTGGGAACTTGTTAGAAATGCAAAATGCACGTTCTCAGGCCCTACACCTGCTGAATCAGAAACTCTGGGGGTGGGGTCCAGCTCTCTGTTTTAACAAGCCCTTCAGGTGTTTCTGATGCCCCATGAAGTTTGAGACCCACTGTCATGAAGGCCAGGCCGCAGAATCCAAAAGCACCAGAATCAAAGTTTGTTGAAAGATGATCAAAGCAAGGACACACACTCGAATGCCTGAGGGGAGGGGTGAAGTCCAGGTAATGTGACCTTGGGAAACATTCTGGCCACTGGGGCTGAGCTGCTGTCTTGTACCGAGAATGACACCCGCCTGGTTGCATTGCCTCAAAAACATTGGGAGGGGATAACAATGCTGTCAGGCAAGACATCTATCGTCCATGTAGTGTTTTAAAGCCCTTAATTTTATAGATTAAAAAACTGAGGTCCAGAGATCATGAGTTGGAATTAGAATGTGGATTTTCGTAGACTCAATTCAGTGACAATTATAGAGGAGACTACTGTACACTGTGTTGGTTGTTGGGGACCATGAGGAGTGTCCAAATGCGTGACCTCTAGACCATCTCCACATGCATCAAAGGTGTCTGAGCTGTGTAAGATGAGCATTAACTAGGGGAAAGCTATTTTTAGAATCATGAGACATTGCTTTTGGCCCAACCACCCCTCCTTACTAGAATGTGAATTTGTTATCGTCATAAAATAAGAGAATCACAGAGATCATCCAGCCTAGTATCATCTGCTCATTTTACAGATGGGGAAAAAAAACCCCCAAAAAACCCGCACAAAACCTCTAGAACCAGAATGCTCAAGAGCCCACAGTTACATACTGCAAGGTCCTGTGTTTTCAGAAAACACCGAAATTTTGCACTTTCTGTTGCATTATGTCAATATCCACTTCATTTTAGTTTTACTGTGTTCCAAGATAGGTATAATGATATTTCTATTCTGACTTAAAACAGAAGTTGCTGAGGTTAAAATGAGCATAAATTGAGAAGCATTGTTATAGATTAAAATGTTATGGAATATTCAATGCTATTATCTTCACCATTGATTTTATCGTAAGATCTATCCTCTTGTATGTTGAATAGGCTTCAGTCATAAGATTTTAATACTAGGAGGGTCCTTAGTGGTCATTTCTTCCAAGCCCTCATTTTATAGATGAGGACCTTGAGGCCCAGAGAGGCCTATGTGACTTGCAGAAGGTCACATATACTGAAAATTTCTCCAATATTCGACTTCCCTAAGGACAAACATCTTGTGGAGTGGTTCCCTTGAAATGTCTGCACAAAATCAAGCTGAGGCTGTTGTCTATTTCACATATAATTTCCCCTCTGGTATTTGACATTATAAATGAAAGCACAAGGCCAGATGCTTAATTGCTTCTAAATGGAGCCTGTGAAATGATAAGCAACTTTTTGCCATCTTTTCTGTGGGTCATTGTGTCTTCTCCAAAGTCATTGTATTCTTGTTGTTTGTGAGCTTATTTCTGAACTGGGAATTATGAAAACGATCTTTTAAAGCATTACAATGACTTACGGGAAACTATAATAACAGCATTTCTAGATTTTTCAGGCATTATACTCTACTTTACATTTCCATTTGGTATACAATTAGATGACCATAACTTGTGTATTTCTAGTCAACTTTTAGCACAACATAAAGTTGTAAATGGAAAGAAAAAGGCTATTCCTGGCCAGATACTCTTTGACAATCTGCTTTTCTTTCCTTCTTTAGTAAGTAGAGTTTATTTTCCTCAGATAGTAAATAGCATTCATGCGCATTGTAGAAAAATTAGAAAATATTTTAAAATGTAGGAAAAAGAAAAAATATCCATAATCTCTCCATTCAGAGAAAAATCTCCTTTATTATTTCAGTGTATTTCATCCCCCCCATTTTTTACATTTTTATGGTGATAAAAGTACATAAAACAGATATGCATAGCCTATATAGTAATAGAGCTTAACGAATATTACTAAACCAAACATCTGTTTTAACATCTAATTATCCGTCATTCAGATCAGGAAATACAACATTCTGGCACCCCCAGAAAAGACCATAAGGTGGCCCTTACGATGGCAATCTCCTATCTTCTCTTTGGATAATCACTATATTTTTTTAGCTTTTCTGTAGTTTTACTCCCTTTACGTGTATCCCTAAACTACACATTAATTATAATATATAATTATAATATTTGTTTTAATGAATGATACATTATTATTGACTAAAGTCCATAGGTTATTCAGATTTCCTTAGTTTTTATCTAATGCTCTTTTTCTACTCTAGGATGACATCACACTACTTTTCACTGTCATGTCTCCCTAGGCTTCTCTTGGCTGTGACAATTTTTTACACTTTCCTTGCTTTTGAGGAGTATTGGTCAGGTATTTTGTAGGATGTCCCTCTATTGTAATTTTTTTGGTATTTTCTCATGATTAGACTCGAGTTATGAGTTTTTGGGAGGAAGATCACACAGGAAAAGTGATATTTTCATCACATCATCTGAAAGATGCATACCATTAGAGTGACTTGTGACTGTTGATGTCGTCCTTGATCACCTGGCTGAGGTAGTGTTTGTCAAATTTCTCCACTGTGAAGTCACTTTTTTTATCTTCTTTCCACACTGTACTCTTTGGAAGGAAGTCACTATGTACAGCTAATACTTAAAGAGTGGGGAATGCTTCCCCTCCTGTAGGATGGATCATCTACAAACATTATTTGGAATTTTTCTACACAGATTTGTCTCTTCTTCACCATTTATTAATTTATTCAATTATGTATTTATGTCACTATTGACTCATGGATATTTATTTTATATTTTGGGTTATAATCCAATACTGCTTTATGTTGTTGCCCAAATTGTGGCATCTTTGGTCATCAGGAGCTCTTTCAGTTGGCTCCTGTGACCCTTTGACATACTCCTATCAATGTGCTTTTCTTTTTTTTGAGCGTTTCCTTACTTTTTGGCACTACAAGATATTCCAGGCTCTCTTGTGTATTTCCTGCCCTGATCCTAGAATCAACCATTTCTCCAGGGAGCCCTGGTTCCTTTTATTGGAGAATGATGTTAGAAACCAAGATCTAGGCTCTAACTGTGCTTATTACTACCGGGTGTCATTTCTTTTAGGTCCTCTTAGCTAACAGAGCAACGAAATATATGTGTGCATATCTATAAATATTGCTATTATGTAACCATGTGTATCTATATTAAGCTAAACATGAGTTCTTACTGTTGTCTCCAACTTTATTTCATTACCACATGGATCATTCTAGCTTGCTCTCTCGCTTATTTGTAAACCCACACTCTGACAGTGAGAAACCTGACCCCAGTATCCACTATACATTTACTTAACTGTTTAATTCCTGTTTACATGTCTAGCAGTTTCAGAATTGTTAACCTAGACAATATGTTTTCATTCTATTGTTTTTTCCATGACTGTGTTAGTAGTTATCATGGAATTGACAACATGCACACCCAACTTGTATAAAATAAAAATTTAATAAAATTCTTTAGTTTCCTCCTTGATAGACCTTAGAATACCTCAACTTCTGTTATACCTCCCCTATCTTATTGTTATGTGATGTTTTAACTCTCTCTATGTATGGGTGTTTGTACATGTCATTATTTAGTTTACATTTACCTTTTTTTTTTTTGTGAGGAAGATCAGCCCTGAGCTAACATCCGTGCCAATCCTCCTCTTTTTGCTGAGGAAGACTGGCCCTGAGCTAACATTTATTGCCAATACTCCTCCTTTTTTCCCTCTTTTTCTCCCCAAAACCCCAGTAGATAGTTGTATGTCATAGTTGCACATCCTTCTAGTTGCTGTATGTGGGACGCCGCCTCAGCATGGCCGGACAAGCGGTGCGTTGGTGCACGCCCGGATCCCAACCTGGGCCGCTGGTAGCAGAGCGCCCGCACTTAACCGCTAAGCCACGGGGCCGGCCCCTACCTATGTGTTTATCACTTTCTTTGCTCTTCATTCCCTCTTACATCTCAGCTTTCCATCTGGGATCACCTTCCTTTTGCTTGATACTTATCCTTTACCAGTGAGTGTCTTTTGATCATGAATTCAGTTTTGGCTTGTTTGAAGAGTGTTTACTTCAACCTCATTCTTGAAAGATAATTTTTCTCAGTATAGAATTTGAGATTGGCACTAATTTTCTTTCAGAACATTGGGGTTTTATTGTTGTTGTTGAAGTCAGTTATCTGTCCACTGCTAAACTTTGAGGGTAATCTATCTTTATTCTCTTTTCCTAAATTTCTTTTTTCTTTTTTTCCTGGTCATTTTGTTTTTTGTCACAGTTTGGCTATAATACATATAGATATGGATTTCCTTTTATTTATCTTGTTTGGGTTTTCTGAGCCTGAATTTGTGGATTAGTTTTATTCATAAACTCTGAAAAATTCTCAGATATTATCTCTTCAAATATTGCCTCTGTTCCATTTTATTTCTCCTTCCGAGACTCTAATCACTTTATTCTTTCTGTCTCTGTGCTGTATCTGAATGCTATGGTCTGGATATTTGTGTTCCTCCAAAATTTATATGTTGAAATCCTAATTCCAATGTCATGGAATCAGGAGGTGCGGCCTTTGGACGGCAATTAGGTCATAAGGGCAAACCCTCGAGATTGGGATCAGTGCCCTTATAAAAGAGACCCCAGGGAGCTAGCTTGCCCCTTCTGCCATGTGAGGACACAGGGAAAAGAGGCCATCTATGAACCAGGAGGTGGGCCCTCACCAAACACTGAGTCTGCTGGTACTGTGATCTTGGACTTCCCAGCCTGAAGAACTGTGACAAGTAAATTTCTGTTGTTTATAAGGCACTCAATCTATGGTATTCTGTTATAGAAGTCTCAATGGACTAAGACACTGGAAAACGTCACCTTCTTTCCTAATCTCTCTTCAGCTATGTCTAATATTCTATCCAATGTAGCCACTGAGCTCTTAATTCTTTTTATTTTGTATTTTATATCTAGAAGTTCTGTTTTTTTGTTTCAAATCTACTGTATCACTTCTTATAGTTTCCTGTTACCACTGAATATTTTCAAACTTGTTTTTCAAGTCTGTAGACATAATAATCATGGTTGTTTTATGATTAATGTGTAATTCTGCTGTCTATTCATTTTGTTTATTTTCTCTCATGTTGCCTCACTTTCTTGTATGCCTGGTTATCTTTGCTAATTTGCTGGTCATTACGCATGAAAATTATTTATTCAGCTTCCCTGAGGTCAAGGATGAATGTGCCTTCCTGCCTTCTTCCAGAGTGCCTTAGAAGCTTGAGGTTCCCTGGCCTTTTCCAGGCTATGCATGTCTGTGGTATAGGAGGATAGCAGATGGGTTTTGATCTGGTTGAGCCTATCCTTAGTGGTCATGCTTAGTGAGGGAAAGAATTGTTGTAATAAACCCAACCTTGGGCAGGCTTTGGGCCTGAAATTCTGCCTTCTTGCTCTGCAAAGCCTTAGGACCAGAGTCTAAGCAGTTGGTATTGGCAAAGAGCCTCAGAGCAAACGCTCTAATCATAGTTGTGATTATGCATTGTGTCATATTCTGTAACCTGATAGTTTCCTCTTTTTTTTTTTTTTTTTTTTGTGAGGAGATCAGCCCTGAGCTAACATCCGCCAATCCTCCTCTTTTTTATTTGCTGAGGAAGACGGCCCTGGGCTAACATCGGTGCCCATCTTCCTCCACTTTATATGGGACGCCGCCACAGCATGGCTTACCAAGCAGTGCGTCGGTGCGCGCCCGGGATCCGAACCAGCGAACCCCGGGCCGCCGCAGCAGAGCGCGCGCACCTAACCGCTTGCGCCACCGGGCCGGCCCCGATAGTTTCCTCTTAACAATATAACATAATTGTTTTCCGGTGTTATCAGAAACTTTTTTTTTAATCTTCACATGACTCAAGCACACTGATAACTTGAGCAAGTTGTTTTCAACAAAACTGTCTACTACTAGTAATTCTGATTACCTTTTAGATCTTTTATGTTGGAGTAATGAAAATATTAAAAATCACAAAATTTCAGTTTAGGACTAGAGGACAGAAAACTGAATTTGATAATATATCAGGTGAATAACAAAAACAACACTATGTCCGTTCCAGGGAAGGGCAGTGCATAAGAGAAGTAGAGGGAAAGGCTCTTAAGATCTGCTCTGGCAATAGCTTGGCTTTGATTTCTGCTCCACTCCTTTGTGACCCAGCCAGGGATTTGTACTTCCTTTCTCTCGCAGACCAAAAGCTAGCCACCATCAGGGAAAGATTCCTGCTCCAATAAGAAACATAAAAGTCTCCTGGCCATCCCTCCTTCACTTCTGGAAGGTGTGTAAATTTCTGCAGCTATTCTGAAGACCAATTCAACAATATTCAGTGGAATTAAGTATTCATATGCCTTGCGACCCAGCAATTTCACTTCTGAGTAGTGTGTCCAGAGAAACTCTTACACAGGCAGATAATGAGATGTCTACAGGAATGTGTGTGGAATAAAAAGTTGGAGGCAGCTCAACTGTTCATCCCTAGAAGAATGGATATGAAAAATGTGACATGTGCCTATGACAGAATGCCATATAGCAGCCAGAAGGAGTGAAACAGATCTACAAATAGCAACTTCTCAAATCCGTAATGTTAACTGAAAAAAAGCAAGAAACAGAATGAGATCTGTAGCTGCTATGAGATCTGTTGCTGCTAACAAACCATCTCAAACTTACTGCCTTACAACAACTGTTTATTAGCTCATGAGGCTGTGAGTCAACATTTTGGGTTGAGATAAGCAGGGCAATTCTGTTCGTCTCTCCTGGGATCACTTGTTCCCCTGCAGTTGGTTGGCAATTGCAACAATTGTTATTAGGTTGTCCAAGATGGCTTTGCTTGCCCATCTAGCCATTGATGCTGGCTGCTTATGTCTGGGAGGGCCTCATGTCTGTAACAACTTGTAGGCTAGCTGGGGCTTTCTCACATGGTAGCAGAAGGGTTGCCAGCAGCAAACGAGGGCAAGCCCCAGTGCACAAACAGTTGTTAAGCCTTTGTTTGATTATGTTTTCTGATGTCCCATTAGCCAGAGCAAGTTTTGTGCCAAACCTGAAGCCAGTGACAAAGAGGGTACATGAGAACATGGTTCTGAGGAGGCATGTGGGCGTCAGCACTGCAATAATCTACCACAATAGAACAATAATTGGTATGGGCTGAATTAGGTCCCCCCCAAATTCATTTGTTGAAGCCCTAACCCCTAGGACCACAGAATGTAACCATATTTGGAGACAAGGTCTTAAAAAAGGTAATTAAGTTAAAAAAATTTTTTTTTTTTAGGTTGGGCCCCAATACAATCTGAATGGTGTCCTTATAAGAAGAGGAAATTTAGATACCAGGTATGTTCCACACACAGAGGAAAGACCGTGTGAGGACACAGTGAGAGGCAGCCATCTGCAGGCCAAGGACAGAGGCCTCAGAAGAAAGAAGAAACCAGCCCTGCCGACACCTTCATCTTAGATTTCTAGCCTCTAGAATTGCAAGAAATGTCTGTCGTTTAAGCCACTCTGTTTGTGGTATTTTGTTATGGCAGCCCTGGCAAACTAATATGATACTATTTATGTAAATTTAAAGGGTTCACCCACTAGCTATACTTTGTATTTTTCATAGATATAGAGGGACTTGAATAAATATATATATAGATTTGAAGGATGTATACTAAAGACTGGAGTGAAGGTGCTTATGAGGGGAAGAGAATGAGATTAGAAAGAAGAAATAGAGCAAGAAATAAAGTGAAAAACAATTAAAAAGAGTGTCATGGATGGACGGGTGATAACGGTGTGTCATGTATTTAAGAAAGTGATCAATTCAAATCTGTGTACCTGAGCTGAAAAAACAGGATAAAGTAAAATAAAAATAGTCTTTGCTGGTTGAGGAAGAGTTGGTCTTCTTACCAGTAATAAGACCAATTTTTAAAACCTAATATTATTGAATACTACCATATAATAGGTTCTCTTGTATCATTAAATCCTTTACATGAAGATACCATTGCTCTCATTTATAGAAAAGGAAATTGAGGCAAAGAGCATTTAAATAAGATGCCCACAGGGGCATAGTAAGTGGCTGGGCAGATGATTGAACCCCAGTCTTTGTGATTCCCAACCTGAGCCTTGGCAACTCCCATTTGATTATCTGTTACTTAGCTTCTGTGTCTCTTCAGCCCCTTTCCTTGTGTCTGGAACTAAATTTCTCCCTTGCTCTTGGCTGCCTGTCTTGTTTCTGAATTGCTGCTCACCCTGCCTTGCTCCCTGCTGTTTGCTGGCTCTGACTTACGGCCTGGCTCTGCCTGGGTGCTGGCCTGGCCCCTCCAACACACTTCTGCCTCTCCAGAGTGGTTACAAGGTTGCATGCACAAGCCTGGAGACACTCAGGGACCCTGAGTGTGAAAGAACATAGCCAGTAACAGGCAGAAAGAGGTGTAGGCTAAAGCTTTAACTCCATCAGTTTTGGACACTTTGAAATATGGATGATGGGGTCCCATCTCCAGAGATTCTAATGTAACTAGTCTGGTGTGCAGCCTAGGCAACAAAAATTTTTAAAAAGCTCACCAGGTGACTATAATGTGCAGTCAAGTTTGAAAACCACTGGTATGAAATTTGAATTTTAGTGCTAACTGGATATGGGAGATTGTGTGTGTATATATATATCCTTTTCAATTATTATCTCACTGTATTATTTCAGCTTTATTGAGGTATAATTGACAAATAAAATTGTAATATATTTAAAGTAGACGTGTGATGATTTGATACACATACAAGTCATGGAACAGATTCCCCCCATTGAGTTAATTAACACATCGATCACCTCACATATTTACTGCCACTCCTCACTCCCCTTTTTGGTGAGAATGTTTAATTTATACTCTCTCAGCAAGTTTCAATTATACTATATGGTGTTATCAACTATAGTCACCACATTATACATTAAATCCTCAGACCTTATTTGTCTTATAACTGCAAGTTTGTACCCTTTTACCAACCTCTTCCTATCACTCGTCCCTCTGCCACCCCAGCCCCTGGAAACCACTTTTCTATTCTGTTTCTATGAGTTTCATATAAAGAATATGATCAGTGGTGGGCTGGAGCTGGCTTGTGATGGCTAGTGAGAACAGATTGTTGAGTATAGAAGAATTTTCCAAGCTGGTTGTTGGTAGCTTGAAATTGCCAATGGTGGGAATATTCACACCACAGAAATTGGCAAACATGGCAAATTTGGGCTTGCTTTTTGGAGAGCTGGTTTATCAGAACACCAATGGATAGAATTTCCACAGGCTATAGAAATTCATATATAAAAAAAAAGGTCATAACACTGTATCATGTAGTGTAAGTGTCCACGTTGTGGAGTCAGAACTGAGCCCAAATCAAACACTTCACAACTTTCTAGCCAAGTGATGAAGGGTAGATTATTTTGTGCTGCCCGAGCTTTCATTTTCTTAGCTTTTAGTAGGAATAATAATGCCTACCTCAGTCACGTGCTGTGAGGAATAAAACGCATATGTGAAAGCACTGTGCACAAAATAGGTGCTTGAAAAATATTAGTTGAATTTGCCCAGGGAGCAAAATATAGTGAATAAACCCATACATACTGCTTTCAGAAAATGCAAATAACAATGCTATTTACAAATGTTTACTGTATGCCAGATATTATAGTCTTCGTGCATTAGTCTCCTTCACCTACAACATTTTGAGGCAGATATTGTTCTTTGTTACCATTTTATTTATTTATTTATTTGTGAGGAGGATCGGCCCTGAGCTAACATCAGCCAATCCTCCTCTTTTTGCTGAGGAAGACTCTGTGCGCGCCCAGGATCCAAACTGGCGAACCCCGGGCTGCCGCAGCGGAACGTGCACACTTAACCACTTGTGCCACCTGGCTGGCCCCCTTTGTTATCATTTTAAAGATGATGAAACTCACAGAGATATTTTTTGATAGGGCTTGGGTCTATCAGATTTCAGAGCCAGCCCTCTTAACCGGTACATGCTACTGGTAAAAGGTGGTAAGTGCTAAATGAAGGTAATGCATTCAATAAACTTGATCACATGTGGTAAGTATGTCTGCCTTATTCAATTAGGTGTGAGGTCATCTGGAAAACAGTACCCTTTGTATCAATTAATGAGGAATCACAGATCTGTGGATTCCTCAGGGGCTGCCTGAGATCTTTGCCAGACTGTGTGCTGTAAATTATGGTCACGTTTTATGCAGTGCAGTCACTTTCTTCAATCCTGTGGGGATTACAGTCTTACCGGAAGAGGTTCTTAACGGTCTTCAGCTAAACCAACTCAAAGCCCAATTCTCATTCCAAGATCCTATTAACAGACCTTTGATATGGTACCGATAACTGCCTGTCACTCTGCGATTAGTCTTTCTGCCTCTTCCAAGCCTGAGCCAGTTCCTTTAAAGACTATAAAGTGAAGTTACTCATGTCATCCCAGTCTCCTCGCTTAATCAATTATGCTGTATCTGGGCCATTAGAAGATCTCAATTTCTTCGTCTATCCACACTGCATTTCAAATAAGGGTAAGGATATTTTCTTCTCCTCTGGACTTTTCCCTTCTGTCTGCTGTCCTGCAGAACAGAGGCAATGTAAGAAGTGTCCACTTTTCTTTTCATGGAAAAGAAAGCTTTCCCTACTGTTTATTTTTTTTTTATTCAGCAGTTACACTTATTCCCATTAGAGGAGAAGCAGTTTCTTCTCCTTTCCTTCTCCTTCCCTTTCCCCTTTCCCTCCCTTCATCCCTTCCTTCTTCCTTTCCTCCCTTCCTCCCTCCCTCTCTCTCTGTCTCTTTCTTCCTCTTACCTTTATAAAGTGACTTCTATACTAGATCATGTTAAGCATAATTTCACCTGTGAGGAGTTCCCAAAATAGTACTCTGACTCTACTGAGGATGAAACAACTGAAATAATGTGTCTCTAAGCAGAGTTGATCAGATTTTGAGAGGAAATTTGAAGTCTTGAGTGGAGAGTTTAGCCTTAAAATATTTTACATTATCTCCTAATTACTGACTAGTGTTCCCAAATCACCCCTTATTTGTATACCCCGGGTGATTGTTGGAGATCTTTCTTTGGTGCATCTGTGTGTGTGCGTGTGTGTATGTGTGATGTGCACAGCTGTACCTCTTGGGAGGTTCTGAGGACTGATTTTAAATGATTGAGAAGTGCTTGAAGAACTAAGAGGTGATTTCAGTAGAACCATATTTTCTTTTTTTTCAAGAAAGTTTGAATCAAGCAAGAGGGAGGAAAGAGGCTGGTGCACACCGTTCTAACCCGAGAGGGAGGCAGGCTTGGAAACTCTCCAACTGCAGAAAGATAAATGCGAGCTTTGGTGTGGGGTGAGCATGTGGCTGCGGGTGTGTGGGGATATGTCATAGTGTTTGTCATTCCTCAAAGATGACACCATACCCCTTTTCCCTGAACCTTTCTTTGTCTTTGCTGTGGCTGGTTTCACATAAGAATCCATGGCACATGGGGAATAACCTGTGATTTGACTCTTCTCCCATTAGACTAGCAAGTTTTATTATAACAAATGCTGGATTAAGAGCCCAGGTGTTAAATAAACTGGAATCCTGGTTTTATCTTTGCTACATGTGCAACTCAAGACGAATTCTTAACCTCATAAGCCTCAGTCTCTTCAATTGGGAAATGGAACTGCTCAATACCTGCCTAGAGGTTAAATGAGATAATGCCTGAAAGCCCTTTGTACAAGTAGCAGGCACGAAACAAGGGCACAACAAATGTGAGTTATTATATTTTAATTGTTTTTAATCTTTTCACTGAAGATACACCAGGTTTCTTTGAGTCTTTGTTCGAATATCTCTTCTGAGAGCATTTTCCTGCCCTTCCAAGGAGAGCTTAGGCAACGTTTGTTTCATGTCTCCATTGAAGCTCAAAGCATGTTGCTTTGCAATGTATCTGATTTTTCTATCTGTCAATTCCAGTGCATTGAATCCTCTTGACCAAAGGGATTGTTGTGAATATTGTTCATCTGGGAACATAACTGAGTACCTAGCCCACTACCTATAAGTTATTGTTTCTATTTATTCATTAGACATTTATTGAGTGTCTACAATGTGCCAGATATTGTGCTAGGGACTAGGCATGCAATGATATACAGTCCCTATCTTCAAGAAGTTCACAGTTTAGGGACCGGCCCCATGGTGTCGCGGTTAATTGCGTGCGCTCTGCTGCTGGCGGCCCGGGTTTGGATCCCGAGCGCGCATCAATGCACCGCTTGTCAGGCCATGCTGTGGCGGCATCCTGTACAAAGTAGAGGAAGATGGGCACGGATGTTAGCCCAGAGTCTGTCTTCTTCCAAAAAGAGGAGGATTGGCATGGATGTTAGCTCAGAGCTGATCTTCCTCACCAAAAAAAAAAAAAAAAGTTCACAGTCTAGTGAGAGATATAGATAAATACACAGCCTATTAAAATATAATGTGATAAAAAGGAAGTTTAGCTACAGTTCTTATACTTAGAAGAAGTCAGTGAAGGCTTCCTGGAGGAGGAGGTTATATTTAAAATGATGCATGAGTATGTATGAGAATTTGGAGGTCTTGCTTTTGGTTCCCTCAAAAGCAGAACCTGAGAAAAAGACTTGGGTCTAAGTAGTTTATTTGGGAGGTGCTCCCAGGAGGCAGGATTAAGATAGTAGGGAGAATAAGATAGTGGGAAGGAAGAAAACCAAGAAAGGTGCATTATTGAATTGAGTACCGCTGTAGGCAAATGAAATGTAGAATACACTTTGGAATTTCCCTTTGAAAGGCCAGAGACAGGGCATTTATTTATTGACTCACTCTTCTATTGGATGAGAGTTGCCTCCAGAGGCATTAACTCTCTTGAATTTCTGGCTCTGTAAAACGCCAAGCAAGCTTCCTTGACTTCAGAAAGAAGCTTAAGGCAGAAAGTGGAGAAATGTTTGTGGGAGGTAGGAGGTTGCAGTGGGAACTGTCCAGCAGAGCTTCAACTGAAATCACATTCATGGTGACTATGTACAATGCAGAGGGCCGTGGCCATCTCCCCATTGGGGTAAAAAAAAAAAAATGCTTTGCCCTAAAACTCATGGGAAGTCTTCCAGGGTTCAAGACATCTTAAAAGCTATGAAAATCACTTCAGAAATTCCTGCAGTTTCCGACAATTGCGTACTGTGAGGGCTCAGTCTGGCTTCCTTCTGTAATCATCCAACAACTATATTTGAGAAACAAACCATTGGTTTAAAAAAATGTATAATATATTGATTGGGTGTGTGTTTGATTTAAAATTTTTCCAAATAAATTCTAGCACTTTTTGAAACTAAAACTTGTTTTATATTCTCTCAAAGCCTGATTCATCTCTTCCCCTTGTCATGCCTTGTCAAATCATCAACCCCCTGAGGAAGCAGCTGATATTGCTTCCTGAAAAACTAACCACTCTTTTCTTAGCAGGAGGACAAGTAGTCTAAGGGAAGAAGAAGAAGAGAATGCATGTCAATTCCCCATAGCACGTACAATATTTGAACAATAATGTGATTGTCATAGTTCTCTCTTGGAGATGTAGTGGGGAGAGAGTGTGCCTATGAAAGTCTCTAATGGTTAGATTTAGAAAAGGTTAGGAATAATCTTTAGCTCCCCAAATAATAATTATTTCTGAAAGAATGGCTACAACTCCAAATACCAACCTTTTCTTCAAACTACATTATCCATAAGGATTACGACTCTCGTGTAAGGTAGAAAGTTCATGTGCTTTGGAGGTGGATAAACCTGGGTCTGAATGCTGGCTCTGCTGATTACAAAATCTATGACCTCAGGATAGACATTTATGCTCTGAGTCTCCATTTCCTCATCCTCACAGGAGATACATAATACTTCTTTCACAGTTTTGTTGTAAGGATTAGATTAGGTGATATCCATTAAACTCTAGGTGGAGAGTCACTGTACAACACTATTTCCTTAGCTAAGGGGGCATGAAGCAGTGTCAGGTTCCCACTGCAAGCACAGACCCGCATTCCTCGGGGGGATATTTCTCACCTATAGTACTGTCATTATTGTTGAGTTCCCAAAGCTCTGAGAAGCAGATGTATCAATTTTATTTACTTATTAAATTTTTAAATTATTTTACTTATAGACTTATTTTACTAATTGTTCACTTATTAGATTTTTCTTAATCAATCTTTCAATGGACTGTCTTCTTCTAAAGTAAATAGAATATAGAGATTATTGGAAACAAACTTTTATAGGGCTCACCCAGAAGGAAAAGGAACAAAGGACACACAATTAATGGAAGATGAAAACCAAATGGTCAATAAACATATGAGAAGAGACTCAATATTATGAGTAATCACACAAATGAAAATAAATGTTATGAGATATTTCAAATCCATCCACTTGCAAAAACAAATAAGACTGACAGTCCTGAGAGATGGCAAGGTGGCAGAGCAGTGGAGATCCTCACAAAATGCTGGTGGTTGTGCAAATAATAAAGCTACTTTGGAGAGCGATTTGGCAGTATGTAGCAAAGGTGAAAGTACATACATCCTTTGACCAAGCAATTGCAATTCTAGGTACGTACTCGAGAGAAACCGTCACATGTGTTCACGGAGACATGTGAGCATTGTTGTTAATAGCACAAACGAAGGGAGGGGCAATCTAAATGTCCAGCAGTAATCCTGGATTAAATATATTTTAGTGCTTTCGTATGCTAGAATGCTGTTCAGATGTTAAAAGGATGCGTTAAAACAACATGTACTGGCATGAAAATGTCTCCAAGATGTACTGTTTTTAAAAAAAACATGTCATGATCATTTCACATGTACACAAGGAGGCAAGTACAAGGATGTTTATTGATGTTTACTGCGGCAGCAGTATTGAAATAGTGAAAAGTTGGAAACAACTTAAATACCGACCAATGGGAGAAGTGATAAATGTGCAGATTCATAAAATGGATTATTAAATGGCAGCCAGATTAAACTAGAGGAGTTGTATCAATATGGGTAAATATCAAATGCAGAAGAAAATACGTGTATTTTTTAAAAGTTAAGAGAATGCAAAAAAACAACTAGGTATTGTTTAGTAGTATATACATATGTAATTAAAGTATAGAGGCATATGTGGGAAAAACAAACACCAAACTTGGAGTAAGTGTCACAGGGCATGTAGGGAGGGAAGAGAATGTAATGGGTGGGGACAGGGGTGTTTTGTGTATCTGAAATATTTTTAATGGCAAATGGAAAGGAGGGTTCTAATGGGAAAGAAATTTACCTCTACAACTTACCCCTATGATTTAAATAGTATTTTGTTTATAAAAGAAAATCAAAAATTAAAAAAAACCTTGTCTGATGTTTTCCCTTCCATTAGCTGCAAGATCTAGGCAGGAAATGGCTAACTTGCGTTTCTATACTTTAGACTTTCCAGAGTTCATGAGGTGAGCTTTGCATCTCTGTCCCTGTCTCAGTCCTGAGCAAGGTTCAGTGACAAGACAGAGAACTAGGACAAGCCGGTCTGGAGACTGATGCTCCAAACAGATGCCAGCACACGCTCCTCTCTTGTCTGCTCTGAGCACTCATCTCCCCACAAGCCTCTTTGCCTCCCTCTGCAGCCCCAAACTCCCCGTGGCTCCTTCACAATCCCTCATGAAGACTAGGAAATCAACAAGTTTTATCATCATATTCAGCCCCAGTAAACAGAGCTGAACGACGCCCAACTCTTTGAAACTTTACTGCAGTCCTTATCACTGTGATGAATGAGACTTCTCACCGTGTGCTTTGTTTTACACCGCTGTGGATCCAAACTCCAGTCTCCATGGACGGGAAAAGAGAAGGGGCAAGTGCATTTGCCTTATGAGATTGTACACAGTCCTTCATAAAACTTCCAGTTGGGGAAAGATGTTTCTAACGGGCAGAGACTTTCTCCCACACTGTGCTGAATCCACGCCACTCCTGGAATTAACCCTGACATGGAGGTTTTCCTTTTATCTTCAGGGATTTCTCTCCATTTGGAATAAAAGCAGAATACCAGACAGCACACCATACAGGGACTGCTTTTTGCTTTTTTGATAGTCTGAATTACGATGGTTGTTTTGGGTGCGTCCCACTATGTTGACATCCTGCCTGTGACTGAACACATATTGAAGCCAAGAGAGGGATGGCTGCATAAGTGGGTGCAGGGGGGACCCTGCAGGCTTAACCAGCTCCCCAGGAGGGTCCAATCTAGGACGAGAACTGCTTTGTCACCTTGAAAATAAGCCATGATTCTAGGCATGGAATCCTGGGTGAGGCCCTTTTGAGATTTAAAAACATGATGAGAGTGGGTTGGGCTGGTGAATTTTCTCCACCTTCAAAGACACAATGCAGGAGGCCAGATGAGGTTTGTGTCAGATGGGTCTAGACATAGCTCTCCAGGCTCTTGGTTCTCACAGGGGAGACTGAGTAGGATTCCAGGTTCTGGACACTTTTTCTTCTGGCTGGTACAATTTTTTTTGCATATTAAAACTGAGAGGAAAGCTGTCAGGAAGAAGGAAAAAACCCCACTGAGTGTGATTTATCAGTTTTTTTGATGAAGTGATCCTGCTGTGGAATTAGTTTAACTTTGCAAGGGCTGGCCATTCTCATGCAGGACTCTGGCTTTATAATTCAATCAGCTGCTTAAACATCTAGAATAAAATGGAGATTGGAACAGGAAAAAACTCAACTCTACTAATAACTGCATAATAAGCCTAATATATTGAATATATTCTTCCATTCACCCTTCACAAAAGCATCAACATTCTGTGCTACAGGAAGGCTGTGTTCTCAGAGCAGAAGAATTTAGCCAGGGGAATTGAGGGCAAGATGGTTGAACTTTCAGCCTGAGCTTCTTAACAGAACAATGATCTAAAACCAACTTTAAAAGTAGAAGCATAACTGTGGCTATAGGGAGGTCTCATTCTTTTAACTCCCATATAGTTTGCTATTTGCGACTGACATTCAGCCAGTATGCATCGTTACAGGCATGCCATCTGGCTTCTGTTCTTATCTATTGAGTGTCCATTCTGATTGTTAGTGACAGTTTCATGCAGCTTGTTAAATATAGTTAATTATCACCCAGATTTCATTGTTTCATGGACATATCATTATTTACTTGATTGGTCCCATATTGATTGACACTGAGTTTTTTCCTCCCAATTTGTTTGCCATTAAAAATAATGCTTCAATAAATATAGTACATACAACATTTCACACATGAGCAAGAATATTCATAGGGCAAATGCCTAGAATCTGAACTTCTTGATCAAGTGGTATGTGCATTTTTAATTTGGAAAGATATTGCTAAACTGCTCTCCACAGAGGTTACACAAAAGTCATGAGGTGAAAGGAGCAGACGGGGTATGATATGCATCTACGCGTAGCAGACCCTTTTGTTGTTGCTCGTCACATTCTGGTGGTCTGTCTCTGACGTCAGCTGTGCCTGAGATGGACAGTTGTGCATCTGTTCTCATTGGCAATGACTGCATCCCACCTCCGATGCAGTGAGCCTCTTTCCATTTTCTGTCACAGGGCTTTCTTCCAGGCAGCCAGAGCTGGCTCAGCCTATGCAGAATAGCAGCCTGGAAGTGGGGGGGGTTGGCAGTCAACACCTCTCAGGGCAGCCCTATTTGGGGGGGATGGGAGGCAGTGGATAAATACCCCAGCGCTCAGTTGTGGGGTGTTTTGTACACTCCTCAGAGCTCCCTGCAGAGCCAGCCCCGTTGCTTTGCCCAGTGACTTTGAAACGCACCCTTTCCTGGCCTTTCCTCCTCCCTACCTCACTCTCTCCATCCCCTTACTTGTGTATTTAGACATCACCTTCCTAACTCTTTACTTAGGCTCTGTTTATGGAAAATCCCAACTAAGACACTATGTAAGGTGCTAATCACTATGTGGCATGCAAAAAATGACAGATATTATTGCATTTAAAAATTATGTTGGATGCGTTACCAAAGCAACTGGAAAATCCATTCTGTTGCCCTGTACTTCAAACTCTGCTTCATATGCCCCTACAAGCCAGGGCCTTGCCTGTCATTAACTAGCACCCACAATTCCAGGTAGAAAATTTTAATCTTAGAGATAAAGAAAGAAACATTCTTCTTCCTCTCATAGGCTTTGGTTTAATCGAGGATGACTTGGAAGAGGAGCTTGGAGAGGGGAGAAAGACTCTACGTACAATATCTCAGACAAAAGAATTAATCCTTTAGTTAATAGATCTTGTTGGTTAATCCCTAACTTCCTTTTCTCTCAGGAGTGTCTAATTATCTCCACATATTCTGAGCCTTAGAGTTGATCCTTGTATTTCCATGTGGCAGTGAACAAAATAGAGTGGGCAACTGGGGCCTCCTCAGAGCTGTGACTAAATTTGAGAATAGGCCAGTTGCACATTTCCCTTTGAACATTGTACTGGGGGAAATTGTGGAGCTGTAGGCTGCCCACCCTGTGACAGGAAAATTCCTAGAATACGTAATGTTAGTACATTTAAGACACCCTTGTAATTCCTCGGCAAGGAAACAGATGCCAGGTTAATGTATAACGTCAAATCAAAGTTAATGGCAGAAGTGGAAGACGAGAGGTTTGGCATACTCTTCAAAGAAATTCCTGGGAGAGGAATTTAGGATTCAAAACCCTTGCCTCTAGCGTTTTTCACAATATTAGACTTCTTTTTCCTTCTTTCTTTCTTTTTTGTTTTTTGTGAGGAAGATCAGCCCTGAGCTAACACCCCTGCCAATCCTCCTCTTTTTGCTGAGGAAGCCTGGCCCTGAGCTAACATCTGTGCTGATCTTCCTCCACTTTATATGGGACGCCGCCACAGCATGGCCTGACAAGTCGTTCATTGGCACGCGCCCGGGATCCGAACCCGGGCTGCCAGCAGCGGAGCGAGCACACTTAACTGCTACACCATGGGGCCAGCCCCTAGACTTCTTTTTCTTAATCATTAGCATAAATTAATTTTTTCCTCCAAATTATAAGAATTGAAAAGAATGAAAAGAAATAGTCAGGAAGAAGGAGAGGAAATAGGAATAAGACAAGAAGTAAAACAATTACAAGCTGGGAAGAGAACAGAAACCATATGTAGAAGCAAGCTTCATGTTTTTCCTTCCTGAGTTTTCTTCTGTGGGAGCAGGACAAATGCTGAAAGGTACTGAAGAAATCATCCAGGAAGTGGAGCTTCCCATCCTCTCTGGACACATCCCAATCGGAATGACTTTACAGCCTCTGCCTGGACATGTCCAGGAAAGCTGAGGTCAATGCTCCCAGAGGCAAGATGACTTTAGTACTGGGGAAGGGTCACAGAGTTTAGGAAGTCCTGCTCTTATATTGTGAAGAACTCAGCCCACTCTTAACTCTGTTTTTGCTCTGTCAATGAGGCTTTTGTTCCGTGACCACTGCTTAATGGCCCCACTTTGGCTTCTGTTTCCAGTTTTTGTCCTCTCAGCTGTTACTGAGAGTTGAAGGAAAGCCTGCTTTGACAGGTGGCATGAGATAGGGCAGGAGTTTCTTGTCCCACTGAGGATGCGTATCTTGTGTGCACATGCCAGGAGTGTGTGCTTGTGTTTGTTCCTGAAATTTTTTTTGTGAGGAGTATTAGCCCTGAGTTAACATCTGTTGCCAATCCTCCTCTTTTTGCTGAGGAAGATTGGCCCTGGGCTACATCCATACCCATCTTCCTCTACTTTCTACGTGGGATGCCTGCCACAGAATGGCTTGATAAGTGGTGCATAGGTCCGTGACTGGGATCTGAACCTGCAATCACTGGGCTGCAGAAGCAGAGTGCGCGAACTTAACCTCTACACCACCAGGCCAGCCCCATGTTTCTGAAATTTTTGAGGGCAAGTCTCTGACCTAAAGTCAGATACAAATGTATTGGGTAGTTTGCTTGTGATTTTGGATTATCTTCATGCCAACTTCCCTCTCTCAGTGTGGATGCTGGGAGCAGACACATTTTAATGTTTCCTAAAGAGAGCTTCTGGTTGGTCATGAAGGAGTGAGCCAACCAATCAGGGTCACTCAGTCTTCAAAAGGCCATGTTGCCAGTAGAAAGAGGAGAAAATGAAAAATGACTCTAAAGAAGGCAAAAGCAGTGCTGTGTGTTCTGATGATTCATGTATCCCTTGCAATTCCCTTTGAGAGAGAACTAGAAACTAAAGGCTACTTGAGATTGGGGATTTCTCTGGGGAAGAAAGGAGAGCAATTTCCCTCTAAGGATAATACCTAACATTGACAGAGCACACTCAAGTAATTTTCACAAGTATTATCTTGTTTGTTCATCTCAATGGTACTGTAGAGTAAGTAGGATTAGCTCCATTTTATAGATGAGTTTACAGGATTAGAAAGGTTAGTCGCATTCCTCAAGTTCCCAGGGCACATTGGTGACCTGAGTGCAAACTCAGGTTTTTTGTTGTTTTAACAGGAGAAAAACTAACAGAGGTTTAATAACATGTATACCTCCTGTATACATGGGAGAGACCCAGGAAAACTGAGTAACTTGTCAAAATGGCTGAAGCCACCACCTTAAATACCATCTTCAGCTAAAGACAAAAGAAGATGTTGGGGTGGGGGGAGTCAGTTATGGGAAGTTACAGGAAAAGCACAGTAAACAAGGTTAAGGTTGTTATGCAGATTCAAGTCCTTGCCTTTTCCATTGATAAGAGTTTCTAGAGATTAAGTCATCCTCCTCTTTCTGGTATAGTGAGGGAGATACCCTTACAAATGGAGATTTCCCTTATAAATGTAAATGTAGTTTATAAAGTGTCTACTTGGTTTTCAAAGCTTCCCCCATGTCTGCTGTTTCTTAAAAATACAAGTCTAAAGTGATCCTTATGCCATAGAGACATATTTTGGGGTGAAAAATTCAGCTCCTCTGCAGTCCCACCTTTGAAACTTCCCCAAGAAGTTTAGTAGTCCTGAATCTAAGTTGATAGATTTCTCCATATCTTATTGAACGAGTCACTCAGTCCCGAGAATAGGTCAGTTCAGTTAAAAAGTTGTGTCTCATTTCAGGAGGTGGGTGATGTAGGTGTGCTCCCAAAGTTAAGCCTATAAGGTGCAAACAATCAGGTATTTAATAAGAGGTCTTTCTATAGACACAAAAGAAAAACAAAAGTTAATAATTGGTGCAAACTATAACCCAGTCTGAGTGTGGAGGGCAGCCAGTTGAAAGAAGAGAAGATTTCTAGATGTAGGAGTCAAAACCTATTTTACAGTTTGACCATCTCCAATGATATCATTGGGTCTTCAGGTACACTTTCTGAGTGGCCCACATAGCAACAGGCACAAAGAAGATTGTCTAAACATGAGCTATTATGGTGATTTCTTTGAAGTTTATATCAAGTTGTTCAACTGTAGTTTTCATGGCTTTGGAAAAAGGGCAGTTTTAATTCTTAATGATTCCAAGTCAGAAGGGTAGGAGAAAAAATTGGAAACATTAGTTTGGAGAGTTGTAGCCAAATATTGGAGACAGCTGGATGAATTCAGGATCCAGTACAGTTTGCATGTAGAAAATAAAACCTTAAAAGGCAATGAATAGCACTAGAATCCAATATCCACAAAGATGTCTTACTGAAACATAATTTTTCTCTCTAAAATCACCCTCACCTTTACCAAAGATAGCCAACTTAAGATCACTTTGTTTGCAAAATAAGTCTAGTTTCAATAAACTTAGTCCAATTATTTATATAAGTAGAGCAAGAATAGCAATTGATCATATAGGCTTTTTAAAATCTGCTTTGCTGGAACTTTTCATAAGGAATTTTGGATTGAAATTTTAAAGGTCTCTTGAGGCCAGGAAAGCTAAGCCAATGACTTGCCATCAGACTTCACCTGTAATACCTATAGATTTAGATGAATTCCTCTCTTCTCGAGGTCCCCAAAATATCTTGAGGTTCCTGCACCTGCCATGAAGTGATCTTTACACACCTGGTAAAGTTGTTAGGAACACTGTAAGCAAGGTACCAGGCTGATATTTCCAAAGGGCTTTATTTGGCTCCATAAAGTCAATCTCAGTTCCTTAAAGCTGTCTGGTCATATCTGAGTTTATGCCTGTCTCTATCAAATATGACATTCTAGTCAAAGCTTTGGTAATATAACCAATGTTTCCCATTGTGTGCTGTTACAAGGAGAACAGATTCTTATTGAACTTATGCATAAACTATATTGCCATGAAAATAAGAATACTCACTAAGAGTTTCTGAATTCTGGAAGTATCAGGTAGGAGAAAAAGATAAATATTTCAGTTCTGCTTACAAAAGTATAATTTATCAAATTGCTGTAAGTCATAGTTAGCTAAAGAGGAAATATTTTGTTATATTTGGAAAGCAAAAATAAAGAACCAGAAATGTTTCAAACAGAAGTCATAAAAATTATAATCACCCTCAGTTCATTCAGTCCCATGTTATTAATTCTTGTTGATCTTGATCATTTGTTAGCAGTTTTATGAAGCCATAAGCTTCTCTGTTAGTTCTGCAGATTTTTACCCAGTTCAGTGGTATGGTCTGAAATTTTATAAAAACCCTGTATTCTAGAACGAGTGTCAGAGTCCTTTCCATGAATCTCTCTGAAGATGAGACATATTTGCAAAAGAATCAGGGTAAAACAATAACTCTCTGTAAATGACAAAGACTTAAATATGGCCCTGATTAAAGGTCAGATGAGAGTTCATCATAATGCAATAAGGAAATTTGGCTGTTTCTGTGACACACAACTTTTAAGATAATAACTAGAATTATGACCAATAATATTAAACCAGTACATAGCAGACTTTTAGAAATTTTATATAATTTCTAGAACACTAATATTAATAACATATATTCACACAAGTATAATCTAAGAAGGTTTAGCATCACTTATTAGAAAATGCTTCCCATGTAATTTAACATATCAAATAAGCGTAATTAGTTTAACATCTCTCTTTTTATAACAAGAGAGAACAAATCTCTTGAAGTGTTCTAGGGGCCCTTTGGAAAATTTCAAATTTAGCTTGAGGTCAAAAGACTTCATTTAGAATTTGATTTTGGGAAATTTGTCAAAAATATCAAAAAAGCTTTAAAGCATTTGGTCAAATAGAATCATAGGTCACTATGAAACAATGCTTAGTTATCCATATAACCAAAGTGACAGTAGAAGCTGCTAAAGGCAAATACAGAAAGTTAAATGTTTGTAAAAAGGAAAAACCTTGCTCTTTTAATAGAAAAGATTTAGCTTTCTTAAGCAATCAAAGACCTAATGATAAAGACAGCAAATAGAAAATTATTTTGATAAACACAGAATCTTTGTTTTCTAGGCAGATAATATCAAGGGTAAAGAAAGCCTTTCACAACATCTTATCAAAAGCAGACCAATAGTCCAAGAAAACTTTGTCATTTTAGTAGACGAAAGAAAATCAAGTTTCAGTTTTATACAAGCACACCATTGATATTAAAAACTATTTCCAAAACACTTATAATAACAATCCAATTGTTAACCAACTTGACTACTCAAGGCAAGATTCTTTCTCTCCCTTTTCTCATTCCAAAACAACCAGAACAAGATTGGTTTTTTTTCCCCTTTAACAGAAACACAACTCCATACTTCACACCTCCTCTTAATCAAAAAAACACATCCTACTTTCCTTGTATAGAGTTGTTTTTCTTATTTCTAGTAGCTTTAATTACATATATTAATTAGAATTCATAACTCTTAAACCCTTAATCTCTAGTGAAAACTAAGAAGTAAGCAATTGTGAACTGTCTTTTATATTAGCATTCTGCAGCTTGGCACATTTTATCAATACATTTTATATGATTTTCAGCATGGCATAAAACATGTTTACTGACAGATCCAAACATCTTTAGTTCCTCTGGAATAAGAGGTCAAAAGTAGGTAAACTTAGACTTGTTTAGCAATTAATGTTTCAGTATTTTATCTTACTTGGAAATGATCTAGACATTCAATGAATTCCCATCATTTAACTTAACTTAGCAAAACGCTAACTCAAGTTACCAAAAAGATTTTGGAAGCTACTTTTTTGTTGTTGCTGTTGAGGGAGATTGGCCCTGAGCTAACATCTGTGCTAATCTTCCTCTATTTTGTATGTGGGACGCTGCTGCAGTATGGCTTATTGAGTGATGTAGGTCCACACCTGGGACCTAAACCCATGAACCCGGGCTGCAGAAATGGAGCGTGCCGAACTTAAACACCACGCCACAGGGCTGGTCTGTAAGCTATTTTTAAGCACACATACCATAAAATATAATTGTTGCTAAAAAGTTTATCTATAAACTCTTATCTTATTTACATCTATTTAATTTATTTGCTTCCAACAATTATGTTTAGATTACCCATGAAAACTTCATGAGATATTAGACAAAATCAGCCATCATTCTGTTATTTTTCCTGCTGACACATTTTGCAAGAGATAACATGAATTTAACTAGTAAACCCAGGTAGAACAAAAATTATCTACATTGTATTCAGTGTTGATAATTCCTAAGACATGTCTGTCTTGATTAAACCAACAAACTTAAACTAGCTTTTATTTACTAAAGATTAATCCTAGATCATGTGAACTTGAAATTTATTTGGGTTAGTTTCTACTATATTTCTGAGAATTTAGAATACCCCATCCTTAATTTATATAAACACTTGGTTGTTTTAAAATCAATTGAACAGAGCTCTTTACAAATTAATTTTGACAATACTATCCAGAGGTAAAAAAATCACACATCTGTAACATACATATATAGACACACACAAACATACGACAGATGAAAACAGAGCTTATAGCTTTTCTTTTATTTTAAATATTTATTTATTTATTTAGTGTGTGTGTGTGAGGAAGATCAGCCCTGAGCTAACATCCCTGCCAATCCTCCTCATTTTGCCGAGGAAGACTGGCCCTGGGCTAATATCCGTGCCCATCTTCCTCCCCTTTATATGGGACACCGCCACAGCATGGCCTGACAAGTGGTGCACCTGTGCGCCTGGGATCCGAACCTGGGTCGCCAGCAGCAGAGCGCACGCACTTAACCACTATGCCACGGGGCCGGCCCCACAGCTTAAAGCTTTTATTTTTACTAATATTTATGGAGAGGATATTTAAGATTTTTCATTAGCCCAATATCCAAATTCTTCCTCTCTTTTTTTTCTTCTGAAGAGAAACATCTCTCTGAAGTTTGCATTTCAAAGAATTGCTCCTAGAGAAGCCATGGCTCCTAGGTCCTAGAGAAGATAAGCGTAGAAAATCTACATTACAAAGGCACGGAGAAAGTTTCCAAGTTTTTTCGAGGGTGGAGTTTTGGGGGCATATTTGTCTATTATCAGAAGTCTAGAGTAATTTAATCTTTTAAGTGCAGAACAATTCTGTTTCTAATGTCCCAACATCTACAAGCATTTTGAGATGAATAGGGGAGGTTTTGGGGATGGCAAAGATAGATGAGCTTTTGAATTGTTTCTAGAGCCACATTTCTGGTTTTGTAGATATTTGCAAGACAAAGATAGTTGTTTTCAATTTTCCAAAGAACTGGTTTGTAGCCTGAATATCAAGAGAATGATCTGCCTATCCAATTAAACTTGTTTTTTTATATCAGGGAGATTTCCAACTAAGATGGAAATCAAAAGATTTCTATTTTCTATAACTTCAGGAAAATTATTTAGACTGAGAACTTTCTAAAAAAAATTTCAATATAGAAGTTTTTCCAATTTAAAAGATCCATTGTCTGGCCGTTGATGAGTAGGCTCTATTAATCTCAATAGTTATTAAAACCAATAAGTTTTTCATGGCTTAATCAAAGATGCAAGAGGCATATCACAAAACAGTGCAAAGGATGCAGCCCTTACAAGATTAAGAAAGCTCGTGCCCAAAGATAACCAAAAGAAAGGCCAAAAATTGAGACAAACAAGAAGGCAATAGTTGAAAGCAAAGATCTTTTGTTGTCACAGGCAGTAAGAATGGTGTAGTCCAAATGGTGTCTCCAGTTTCTCATGAGAATGTGAGATGTCTCCAACCACATATCCACTTATCTGTGACACAAGGCAGGTGCTACTGGAATGGGACTTTTTAAGCACTAATAAGATGATGATGGCTGAGACGACAAAGGCCCCCTATGGAATGGAACTCCTTATGACAAATCCCCTGAGAACTGGTACAGTGAGACAAAGCCCAGGTTATTACCCATGCTTCTGACCAACTGGCTTGGAATCCCAGTCTACTCGACTGGTCACCAAATGCATGCCAGTACGTGCATCCTCTGGCTGGCAGAGACCAGAGAGAATATTCTCGCTGGTCATAAAGCCAAGATCTCAAGACGTAAAACAAGACAGAGACAAAAAAATACAGTGACCATTGCTGGGAGGAAAAGTATCAATAAAAACAATAGTACTCAGAGCCAGCCCTGATGGCCTAGCCGTTAAAGTTCGGTGAGCTCTGCTTCAGCAGCCTAGGTTCGGTTCCTAGGCATGGAACCACACCACTCATCTGTCAGTAGCCATGCTGTGGTGGCGGGTCATGTGGAAGAACTAGAAGGACTTAAGAGTAGAATATACAATTATGTAATGGGGCTTTGGGGAGAAAAAAAAAAGAGGAAGATTGGCAACAGATGTTAGCTCAGAGCAAATCTTTCCCAGAGCAAAAAAGAGTACTCATACCAAATTTTTACAGGAGTCAACTATATCCAAGGAACTTGCTCCATCAACATTTTCTCCTGCTAATCTAAATTTAGAAAGAAAAAAACTCAACACTCTTGCTTCCATTGGACCCTGCAGGCAGAGATCTGGGAGGCTGACATGGTAAGAAATTTTACCTTCAGATGGCTTTTGTCAGATGTCCCAGGATCTCTCAGCTGCAGCAGCCTCAGGGGGAAGTGTGGGGTTCCGGCCAGTAAACTTGATCCTGCTGACTGTGCCAACTGTTGGGGAGGTAAAATTTCTCCTCTACCCTTATAAGTTCTTTTGGCTGGTCTAAGAATAAAATTGACATGAGACAGATTAACAGGAGAAAAACTAACAGAAGTTTAATAACATGTATGCCTCTTGTATACATGGGAGAGACCCAGGAAAACTGAATAACCCCCAAACTCAGGCTTTGTGATGCCAAGCCTAGTGAGAATTCTGTCAGATCATCATTGCCTTCCTCAAATAGGTGTGGCTCTAAGTGCAGACACAAGAGAAGCATTAAGAAACTACAGCCACATCTAGAACTAGTCTGAACCTCCAGCATGCTGCCCACAAATAAAGCTTACAGGTATTCTGTTGAATGCTTCGTATAACTAAAAATGATTGGGTGATAGTGCTTATATCCTAGTCAATAATGACAAGACTCCTCCATTCCCTTTTCTCTCATATTCTTTCTCAAATTCTGTGATCTAATTTGTGCTGAATATCGTGTCTCTACCAAAAGATTCAATCGGTATAAAAAGGTAGATTTATTTGTAGCATCGCCTCTGCCCACGGAAACAGGCAAGTAACATCACTCCAGTTCTTGGTAAAATAGGGGTCACAGATCCATCCTCCATAAGAAAGATTTACTGTGATAATGCATTTATTGTGCTCAACACAGTGCCTGAGACTGAATAGTAGCTATTTTTCGTCGTAACTCTTATCAGTCCAATTTTAAACTGCTGTGATTGCAAGCATATCATTAGGCCTCAACATTCTACAACTAGTGGCTGATGCATCTACACAAACTCCCAGCTCCAATGCACACCATTTATAAAGTGTCTGACACCAAGGTTTTAGAATGTGAGGACTGCCCACTTCTTTCTCTATCTTGGAATTTATCTCTGCTTCCTTTTCCCGTGATTACTGGCATATTCAAGATAAACAAATATAAAAATGCAAAGCACTCTTGCCTGAAAAGTGCAGTAAGGGTAAAATAATACTGTCAGGCTTGTCTCAGCAGCCTCATCACACCCTCTATAAAGCCAAATATCTGCTTATTCAGGCCCAACTCTCCACTGAGAAGCAGTGAGAGTTAAGCCCCGTGCCCGTGTCTCCGGGCCTGTTCAGTCTTAGAAGAGAACCTCCTCCCTGTGATTCCTGGGGCAGACAGCCCTTAATTGATTCTAATGAACACAGAGCAGTCAGCCTCTGCTCACCCCTGAGATGTGGCCCAGGGGGTTAATCTCCCATCTCCTGATTAATCGGTTTCCTCCCCAGGCTAAATTAAGCCTCGATTTTCATTTTTGATGGAATCTGTCTTTGCTGACAGACGCTTTCTGGGCATCCTGGAAAGTCCTCAGCATGTGATAATGTGATGGAGGCTATAATGAATCCATAACTACCCCGCTGGGATTATTTTCTGCAGCCTTTAAGATATTGGGCTGAAATGTCACAAGGGAAGTCACTGGGCTGGTAGACCAATGGCATAATGACTCTGAAGCCACTGCATACCTTGCTCCAAGCATATTCTGCTCTTTTTCAGAGCAACATGGAGGTTGGTGGGGAAGTGATGTAGTCCGGGGTTTGAATCCTAGCTCTGCCACTTACCAGCATTCTACTTTTGCTATAGAGATCATATTAACGACGCCAATAATAATTGCTAATACCTATGATTCTCTTATATCCTCGTTACTCAAAATGTGGTCCTTGGATCTGCAGCATCAGCACCTCTTGGCAACTTGCTGAGATGCAGAATCTCAGGCCACACTCCAGACTTATGTGTCAGAGTCTGCATTTTGCCCAAATCTCTAGGTAATTTGTATACTCTTGAAAACACTTGCAACTATCTCATTTATTCCTCATTATAATATTGAACACTTCTGGCAGGTGTTGCTGGCTCTGATTCACCCTCACCCCCACTGCAAAGAGCTAGACGACATTTGCCCCCGGCTGTACAGCTAGGATGAGGAACAATCCCCTGGTAGGCCAGCTTCTCGTTCCCTTCCTCTTGACAAGTATCTTAGGTTTTCCTAGGGCAGAGATGGGATGAGTTCAGGATTTTTGTCCCTTATTTCCTCTTCTCAAGGGAGTTGCATAAATGGTCCAGTCTTCAGGAGACTAGAGATTTCACAATTTATTTACTTTGGAAAAAGAAGGGGCTCTGATTCTTAAATACACTTTTTTTTAAAAGGATGAGCATATTTACTGTTAACCACCAATTTCTGTGGTTTTGGTTTCTCAGTAATAAGGATGATAAATCATAAAGGACAGGAGGATGGTAGAAGTTTTTAAAAAAGAGAGAAACATGGGCTGTAGACTACACAAACAAGAATATATCCAAGTGCCATGATCCTATCATTTGAGGACCCAATTTTTCAACCAGATGCATCTCAGACCTTACTATGTGTTCCTCAGAGGACAGATCAGATATAGAGTATGTGACATTCACACTGCCTAGTCAACTTTATCTCAGGCTTTAGACATAAGTATACCTTGAGGAAATTGCTTGGTGACAAGATGGAAAACTTCTGGGGCAGCTGGGTGAAGGCCCTGGAGAAATCAGATTATTGAAGTAACTTCTCCCATTTGATTAATGTCTCTGAGAGTGAGTTTAGGGAACTACTGAAAAGTGGATTTATGACTACATTTTTGGAAGTGAGGCCTGGAATTCAGGAGGAGAAAAGAGAAAGTGCACATACGTTAGAGAAATTACTGCCCATAATGAAAAGTATATTAGTTATTTATTGCTGCATAACAATTACCTCAAAACTAAGTGATTTAAATAGCAATAAAGATTTATTATTCACACAGTTTCTGTATGTCAGGATTTCAGGAGCAATTTGGTTGGTTCTTGCTTGGGGTCCCTCACAAGGTTTTAGTCAAGATATCGGCTGGGGCTGCAGTCATCTAAAGGCTTGAATGGGGCTGGAGGATCCATTTTTAAAAAGGCTCACTCATATAGCTGGAAACTTGGTGCTGCCTCTTGGCAAGATGTTTCTGTTCCTTGCCATGTGGACCTCTCCAAATGGCTCTTGAGTGTCCTCACAACATGGCAGCTGGTTTCCTTCTGAGGAAATGATCAGTAAGAGCAAGACACAAGCCACAATGTCTTTTATGACCTAGCCTCAGAAGTAGACACGTTGTCATTTCCACAATTCCTATTCGTCATACAAGTCAGCCCTCTTCAGTATGGGAGGGGATGATACAAAAGTATGAATACTAGTGAAGGCCATTTTTGCGGCTGGCTACTACAGCAGATAAAATATAACTATTTAGGGACAAAGAGGGAAGTATCTTGGCTGGATTCCTAACTTTCTCCTTAAATGTATGATTGTAGACAGACCATTTGTACTCTCTTAATCTCAGTTTCTTAATCTCTAAAGATGTTAGAATAGATGACCTCAAGTGTTCTAACACTATAGGCTCTTGCTGTGATGGAAAGATCAGAGATTCACAGTCTGAGGACCTCGGTTCAAATTCCAGTCTGCTCTCACTTGCTGTAAGGTCTAAGGCAAGTCACTCCAGCTCTGAAGAATGGATTTCTGATCTGCAAAGTGGGTAAAGTTTTGAGGATTAAAAGAGATAATGGATGTAGAAGTGTCCTATAAATCTAAGTTCCATGCACTTGTACGGTGTTGTTTTATTTCCTCATGATGAAGCTGAGGTAGAGGAAGCCAGAAGGCAGCATCATTACCGTTCAAAATAAAATTACCTGCTACTCTGCAAAGTATTATAAGGTCTCCAAACAGGTTCTTCTATCTGCCAGGCTAAGTTGTGATCTTTTGAGCTATGCCAGGTGGTTATTATAATAGAAACAAAAAGCCCTATTATTTTACATGTGTATTTTACAACCTATAAAGCGCTTTTACTGATATTATGCTATTTGGGACTCAATAATTTTATTCTTTTGTCAGTATAAAATACCTTGTTTATGAATGTACTTTTTAAACTAATACTTTTTGGAAATGTGAATATATACTATTCTTGTTGGTTGTTATTTTTATGATTGGTTATTATCCTCTCCCACGAAGTAGGTAAAGTCAACCAGTTAGGTCTCATCCTTATCTTCTGTCACATGAGGAATTTGCATCTCAGAAATGTTAAGTGGCTTATTTAAGGTCACAGAGCTACCTAGCATGAATCTATAAAACACATCTTATGTCTACAGCTATTTTTTATTCTTAAGAATCATGCTCTAAACCACTGAGATGAAAAAGACAATAAAACGTTACACATTAGATTTTGAAGACATAGCTTAAAAAAGGTAAAATATGTTATTAATATTTATATGAAGTACATGTTGAAATGATAACATTTTGGGTATATTGGGTCAAATAAGATATATTATGAAATTTAAAAAAGACAATAAAATGAATCATAACTATTATTATTAAAGTCTGTAAACATATATTCATTCCTCATGCCAAGTGTTGGAGTCACAAAGATGAAGAAGATGTGATTTGCGTGGCTCACTTGCTGGTGGATATGGTGGGTCAGGCTAGATAAACAGGTAAATAATTTCAAGGTAGTATGATATATCTCACTACAGAAGTTTATGAAAAGTGTGTGGTTTAGGGGAACAATTGATGAACAAAACATAGTCTTCTGATTGAGGATATGGGAAAAAGGAGAGTGGCTCTTTGGGCTGGACTTTAAGGACAGTAAGAGAGTTGTTAGGTAGATGAATGTGAAGGACATTGCAGCAGAGAGGGGAGCTTGGCAGCAGGATGCTTGCTCTAGAAGTGATGGGGAGGCTGGGGCGAGATTTAATGGCCTTACATACATATCACAACTATTTTGGACTTTTTTCTATAAATGATGGAGAACCATTGTCATATTAAAAGATCTTTTCCCTGGATTGTAAAAGTATATAGAAGGCTTTTGAACAGGGAGATGGCATGAAGAGGATCATGAAAAATGTGTTTAAAAAAGGGCAAGAATGAAGGCAGTAAGTTTATAACTGATGAGGTGGGTCATACTGGAATGAAGGGAGTTTAGTGTTGATACGCACTGGGGGGATAAATGGATTTGTAGCCTTTGAGCAGTAATGTGCCATAGCTCAGGAGTCAACAAAGGTTTTCTGTAAAGGGCCAGATCACAAATATTTTAGGCTTTGGGGGCCATATGGTCTCTGTTGCAAATACTCAACTCTGCTGTTGTAGCAGAAAAGCAGCCATAGACAATATGTAAATGACAATATGTAAATGCGTATGGCTGTGTTCCAATAAAACTTTATTTATGGTGGCACATTTGAATTTTATATAATTTTCACATAATTTCATATAATTTTCACGTCATGAAAAGTTATTCTTCTTTTGAATTTTTTTAACCTTTTAAAAATGTAAAAACCGTTCTTGGCTCGTGGGCCTTCCAAAAACAGAAGATGGGACATATTTCACCTGTGGGCCATGGTTTACTCACCCTGTGGTAGCTTATTGAAATTCCATCACCATATCTACCTGCGTGGTCTTGGCAAATTCATGCACACCAGTCATAGTAAATGCAAACTTCTCAGAGCAGCCTCCTGCTTCATAGCATTCTTTTCCTGGTCACATCAGGAGTTGAAACACACTTATAAATAGTAAAACTTAAGCATGAGCGAGGGGAGGCATGCGTACATACTCAGACCATCCCCCCAACTGAGATTCTGTGGGCAGGTGGGGAGCCTCCCTCAATTCCCGACTCAGACTTTTTTATGTGCCTCTGCACTGGCTATCCCAGGCTGGCTGGGCTTGTGACTGCAGTCAGGCCAGTGGGTTGAATAGGTTGGCTCAGAAGAAAGACAAACATGTGTGCTTGTTGGGTGGTGATGGAAAAGCTGGGTCAAAGAGAAGACACACGAATCTGGCACAGTTAGGTGAGCAACATGAAGTCAAATCTTTTTCTGGAGAGATGTTTATTCAAGTCCTTTGCCCATTTTTTTTTTTTTTTTTTTTTTGGTGAGGAAGATTGACCTGAGCTAACATCTGTTGGCAATCTTCCTCTTTTTGCTTGAGGAAGATTGTCTCTGAGCTGACATCTGTGCCAATCTTCCTCTATTTTCTGTGTGGGATGCCACCACAGCATGGCTTGGTTAGCAGTGTGTAGGTCTGCACCAGGGCTCTGAACCGGCGAACCCTGGGCCGCTGAAGCGGAGTGTGCGAACTTAACCACTACCCCACCGGGCCGGCCCCCGTGTTGCCCATTTTTAATTAGATTATTTGTTTTTATGCTTTGGAGTTGTAGAAGTTCCTAATATATTTTGGATAATAATCCCTCATCAGATATATGGTTTGCAAATATTTTCTACCATTCTATAGATCACTTTTCACTCTGTTGATTGTTTCTTTTGTTGTGCAAAGCTTTTTAGTTTGATGCAGTCTCACTTGTCTAATTTTGCTTTTGTTACTTGTGCTTTCGGTGTCATATCCAAGAAGTCATTGCCAAGACCAATGTCTTGAAGCTTTTCCACATGACTTCCTCTTAGATGTTTTATAGTTTCAAGTCTCATGTTTAAATCTTTAATTCCGTTTTTCGTCCCTTAATATTAACAAGTATTCATAGAAACATACAGAGTATTTGCATCACCACATTGACAATAGTCATAACCTTTTTCATACATGAGAAGAAGAAAAGCCAAAAGGGATACAACGTTCCATTCAGAATGGCACAGCTAATCAATGTCAGTTGTGACTCGCACGCGTATCATTTGACTCCAAATGCCATTATCTTTCTTCTACCCCACCTGGCCTTTTATCTGATACATTCTGAATGGGAGTGAGGGATGCACGAGGAGAGAAGGGCTGGTGAATGGAGCACCCAGGAGACTGCCTTCTTCCAAATGAAGCCCCACATAGATGCGTTTGTTCAGTCTCCTAAAGACAGGGATCAGCTTTCTGAGTTTATTTTTATTCGCTGGCCGCCTCTGCCCTCCTCCCTGCCCTTGTCTCTCTTTTCCATCTCTCTTGCTACCTACTACCAGCAGACGTAAGCAATTAGTACTATGCCCAGACCAAGAGACGTAAAAACAAATGAAGTCTTAGCAAATATGATTTTAAAACACAACAATCCAAGGGTTTGAACTTCAGTGAACATGTAGCCAATACAGATTCTGTTTTTCATCACTTATGTTTTTGGCAAAGAGGGAAGCACAGAACCAAGGGGATTTCATGATTTTTCCAATGTGCTATAAGGAAATCCCTGGCTTTCCTGTATTTAGGATGGTGAACAAACAAACTAGGAGCAAGAATGAAAATTTTCCGGTTTCATGCCTTGCTTTCTCCTTTCTAAATCAGGTATGTCCCTTCAAAGACTATCAGAGAGCATTTACATGTATGATCTTCTTCTAGGCTTTGTGCTAGGATGGATGTCGTTCTGAATGGATGACCTGGGTCCCCACTATAAGGTGGCTAGACTAAGAATGGTACCCTAGAAGCTAAAGCTGTTTGCCATATTTTCTCAGATTGTGCAGAATTGGGTGATTTCCTCCCCCACCTCCCTCTTTTTGCCTCAGGTACACCTAATAAGTACAATCTCATTCCACACCGTTCATCTTTCTCACGTACCATACAGCACAGCGCCCATTGCTTTCCTATGAGAACGCCTAGATGGGAGCTGTCCTTGTGTGCAGTCTGCTGTCACTCCTCACCAGTCTTATAGGGGATCAGCTCCTCTTTACATCTCTAGGCTCATACCAGAGCATTTATAAGTAGTCCAGATTTTTATGACGATTTTGAAGACAGAAAGAAGAAGCAGTTTACAGTGTGCACTCTGGAGCAAACTTCTCAAATCCCTTTGGACACAGTATTCTTTCTCCCCAGCCTTTCTCTCTTGTCATCTCTCCTCTTTTTCTGACCCTCCTTCCCTACCTCTATTCCTTGGTCCTTTCTTCCCACTTCTGAATATCCTGCAGGTTTCTTGATCTATTAACTCTTTACGATGAATAATTTGGCTCCACCCTGCTTCTACTTTCAAAATCCTCCAGGTACCAAGACCCACCCTCTTTAGAGAGCTGTGGGGGATTTTAATAACGAAATACATTCTGTCATATTTAAAAGAGTTGATTTCTTATCTCTGTTTGATCATTTATAAGCCATGTGCGATTGCACAAAATATTTTGTGTCTTGGAACAAGTTTCCTTTCTGTAGAGTGAAACTAACATCTGCTCTGCTATCTGGAGGATCACCAAAATATAAAATAATCATAGCTAATATGTGTGGAGCACCAACCATGTCCCAGGCAGGATGCTAAGCACTTTATGCATGTAGTCCCATTTACCTTATGATGTTGGAACTATTATCACTCCCATTTTGCAGACTGTTCAATTGAGTGTTTGAGACACTAAGTAACTTGTTCAAGGTTTTTCAGCTGGTAAGGAGCAGAGCCAGGATCATAATCTGAGATATGAACTTTCTATACACAAAACGTGCCATTACACAGAACCCAGAGAGGTACCTGGCTCAGGTAAGGGCTACACCTGTTTGCTCATTGAATGGGTGGAACTATATTAAATGCTTTTCTTTTAGGATGATAGGAGGCATTGTGTGAATTTCTGAAAACCCAGGATAACTTGAAATTACTTGCTATACTGATTTTATTGGTATTTGATTCTGCTATGCATTAAATATGTCCCATAGAAACATGCCAATCTAGTATAGCGGCTTTGGAAAGAGACCAGGATTTAGGGGTTGAGCAAGCAACATGAGCTTTCTAAGCCTCCATTCTCCTCTGTACTTTTTATAATCTGACTTATAAGACCACCGTTTTATAAGTTGCTATAATGATTGAATGAGACCGTGCATATGAAGTGTTTAATATATGACCTGGCATATAGCAATTACTCATATCTTATCTATTAATGACAACAACAACAATAATAATAAAATAATAATGAATTGATAAAATATATACTGTGAAAGTTCAAATGAGTTTTGATCTTGTCCTGCTCCTCTGTTGAGTGGCTACATGATTTTTATGGTCTCCGTTGTGTGGCTTACTGTTGGCAGGTGGGGGATTTTGTAGACATAGAATGGGGAGCCACAAGACTTGTATTTCAGTCACATCTATTACTTCCTTGTTTTATGAGCTTGAGCAAGTTACTTTTTCTAAGTTAATCTCACTTGTAAAAATGACGATGAAAACACCTGCCCTACAGCGGAAGGTTCCTTTGACACAGAGTGTTTGATGGGGCTTTATAAACTCTAAAGTGCTGTGTACGTGTTATTTTTTTCTCCCTTACATTTGGGAGCAGTGTTTTTGGTTCTTGTTAAGTGACCCAGCACTACACCCTTGGTTAGTAAACACATTTGCGCAGGAACACTTGGCTAATAATAGGAACCGCGTTTGCAATCAATGTTTTCCCTTGAATAGAAAAGTGAGCCATTGTGAGCTAAACTGTAGTGGTGACATTTACAACAATAAGTTTATGAGCAATTGCTACCTTGCCTATTTTGCTAGGATGGCACAATAGAGACTATTTAGTGTGATTACATCAGTAAACTAGCAATTCGATAGAATGGTCAGAGAAGAGAGTGAAAAGAAACAATTGTCTGAGATCCTGAATTTGCAATCAGATCAAGAAAGAATAGCCAACAAGAACAGCTACCGTTTATTTGGGGGAGTGCTGTCTGCCAGTCACTTTCTAGGAACCTTCTCTAATGCTTCCAACAACACTGTGACATAGGTATTACTATCCCCATTTTACAGATGGCAAAACTGAGGCTCAGAGGTTTAAGTCACTAGTCTGGTCTTCCTTGAATTCTGTTTTTCAGAGAATGACGCTGCCACCTATCTGGTAACACAAGCCGAAGTCCTATGAGTTAGCTTTGATGTATCCCTTTCTCTCACTTCCCATATCCAATTTATCATTAAGGCCTATTGATTTTAGATCTTAAATATCCCCTGGATTCTGTTCACTCTTTCCATCTACATCATCACTGGCTCTTGTATGGATTACTGCACTGGCCTCCTACCTGTGTACTGTGTCCATGCTGTCCCTAGTCTGTTCTCCATGCTTGGGTCTGATCATGCAATACACCACCCCCCCCATGCCGTCTAGAATGAGGACAAACCTCCTTATGGCCACAGGCCCCTCTCCATTTCTCTGACCTCCCTATGTGCCCCTCGTCTCTGCTCCACACTGCACAGACTCAATCTCCCCATCTAGACGTGGTCCCTCCCAGCACAGCGCCTCGCCTGAGATGCTGGCTCCTTCTCGCTTCACCGACTCGTTACCCACTTATCCTTCTCATCTCAGCTCCAGCCGCCCTTCCTAGGGGAAGCTTCTGGCATTTGTAACTAGGGCAAGCCCTCCTGCTGGTGCTCTCTTAGTTCAGGGACCTTCCTTTGCAGCTCTTGTCACAGTTAACCCTTTGCATTAACTTGGGTAAAGAACGTGTTAGTGTCTGGCTCTGCTTCCAAGTGTAAAGCCAGGAAGGTGAGGACTGCATGCACGGAGCCAAGTGTGCTCAGTAAGATGTTGTTGAACGAATGAATGACTCAGGAAAGGCATTGTGGCCACGAAGTCATGGATTTCGGATTTAAACTCATTTCTTTCTGGCTCTAAAGACTTTGCTCATGATACCATTCACTTTGGGACAGTGCCGTTTTAGCAGTAGGACTGATAAGTGTACTTTGTACTAAGATCAAACATATTTTGGTTCCATCAGATAAAATTTGATAAAAATGGATTATTAAGAAGATTTGATAAGCAGAGCTGCCTGACCAAGGTTTCTGGATTTTGCATCAAAGAGAAATGAATGAAAAAGGATCAACCTGGGCTGATGGGAGGGCGTGGGGGCTGGAGAGTGAAGGAGAGCAGCTCCTTCTGTGCCGCCCTTGACCCAGTCCCTCTTCTTCATTCCGGCTGGAACTGGCCACCCTGAGTGCAGTAAGATAATGCTGAATTATCTCCATTGGACTGTGCTCGTGTTGGTCTATCTAGGAGTGGGGCAGTTTCTGTGAACAAATGAGGCTGTGTAACTAAAGAATTTGAGAAAATTGCAAGTGTGCATTGATGCAAGTACTCCCCCTTGAGGCTACATTTTCTTGAACTTGCTTTTATTTACCACCGACACTGCTGGCAGTAGGATGGAGGGAAGGAAGAGAGAGGCCAGGTGTCGCAACATTTAGTTCCTAGTTTCAGCTCTGCTACAAATTAACAAACCGATTTTGACCAACCCCCTTAACCTCTCTGGGCCTCAGTTTCCTCACCTGAAAAATGAGGGTAATGGCCTGAATTCCTTTCAAATCTGGTAGCCTATTACCTCTCTTCCCTCTGTTGAAACACTTACGGAAGTCATTGTTCTCTTATTGTCTCTGGTGGACGCTGTGACTTCTGTATTGCAAATGTACTACCTCCAATCTAAATGACCTCTCAAGAAAATGAAATCTTTAATCATTTCCACCCGGTAAGTGAAAGGCTTGAGGAAAGAGCTAGCTGTCAATAGCTCTGTGGATGGCAAATTAATTCAGTGGAATAGGATCCGTGCAAACACGTGCTTATATAGCCATAATTTGCCTTTCATTTTCCTTTGCAACCTAGAAGAAAGTGAATAATTTCCAATGAGACTCTCATTTGAACATATTGAAAAAACATGTCATTAGCAAAACGAGCATTTAGTTGCTTGATTACCTTATATCTCCAAGTATGTGGAGCAGTCATTTTTCAGTTGGGGTAATTAGCTGAGCAGAAAGCTATAAAATCTTGGGGGCAGCAAAATCCTTGTCCATATGTCTTATCTGGGTGTTGAGAAAGCACAGTGAAAAGAGGAGAGCCTTTGAGGCCATTAAATATCTAGGGCAGGGGTCAGCTGCATTTCCTATAGTTATTCAGATATAAGTCCCTAAAGCTACAAGGGTGAAATTGTGGATGGGGATGTGTTTGTAGGGTCTCATTAACCAAATAAAAGTGCAAAAGAGAAAGGGGTAAAAAAAGATGTAAATTGGGCCAGCCCTGTGGCTTAGCGGTTAAGTGCGCGCGCTCCGCTACTGGCGGCCGAGGTTCGGATCCCGGGTGCTCACTGACGCACCGCTTCTCCGGCCATGCTGAGGCTGCATCCCACATACAGCAACTAGAAGGATGTGCAGCTATGACATACAACTATCTACTGGGGCTTTGGGGGAAAAAAAAAAAAAAGGAGGAGGATTGGCAATAGATGTTAGCTCAGAGCTGGTCTTCCTCAGCAAAAAGAGGAGGATTAGCACGGATGTTAGCTCAGGGCTGATCTTCCTCACAAAATAAATAAATAAATAAAAAGATGTAAATTTTAAAATTCATTATTTCATTTGCTTTTCTGCCTTTGACGCTTTCTTACTATCACTCTCACATTTTTTTTTCTCTTGCCTAAGTCCTGGCTTATCACCTACAATAGTGACCTCTGCAAGTTGCTTAAATTCTCTAAGCCTCATTTTTTTCAGTTTGTACATTTGGGGGCACTAATCCTTGATTTTTCTCCTTTGAGTTATTGCTGTTCAGATCCCCTAAGATAATTGGTTGTGTGTGTGCTTTGTAAAACTCATCGCCCAACACACACTGTGGGCAAACTCAGATGACTGAGGGCGGCTGTTTCCCGGGATTTGGCTGTTACTAACAAGGATGAGGTGGAAGGGAGTGGCAGAGGAGAGGATTGTGGAATTTGTCTAGATTCTTCTTTTCTCCAGAAAAGAACATTGCTCTTATACTTGAAGACACCTCTCTGCATAGGCATATGTAAATTCTAAGGTTGTCAGAGCTTTGCACTGATTCTAGAGCAGAGTTTCAAGACTGCCAGAGCTGTGCCATCATTTTATGTTATAGATTTTAGTCACTAGGCTGGTCATGGCCTCTCGAATGTGCAAGAATCTTGTCAATGGTGGGGAGTCAGAAGGCTGGGATCACATCTTCCCTCCTTCAGACTGGGCAGTCCCATGAAGGCAATGTTAAAAAAATTTAATGGGAACATATATCAGAAATAATAAGGAATCCATCTCTTAAAAGCTTCCTAGGTGAGTTCCCGAAGATTTATAAAAGACACTGCGTTGATTAAATGACTGATGCTTCTGTCTGAGTGGAAACAACTCAGGTCACTAAGCTGCTTAAGATCTTATGTTCCTCTTTTCCTAAGAACCCTCACTCAGAATTTATTTAGGGAATAGGTCATGCTATTTAACTTAATAGTCTGATTAGCAGAGCTAGCATTCACAGAATATCAATATAAATTGCAATACCGTAGCAGACTTCATTTAAAAATTACCTGACTCTAATTCGATTTTTCTTTTAAAACACAGATTTTTTTATAACTTAGTTCATCATTAGGAACATGAACATTTTACAGTGCTGGAAAAATATTTGAATTTCTTTTTATTTAAAACCTATAGCCTTTTATTTAACTCAACTTTCACAAATATTATATTTTCCTATGATAGAAAAATTGGTATTTGGAGAAAATTATGAAGAGAAGAGTCACCCATCACCCCAACTCCAAGGATTAAAAACCGTTAATATCTTCATCTAGTTCTAGTTATTTTTGTTGTGTCTGTATTTCACAGTCTCATCACATGTCACGAAAAAATTGTATATATTAACTTTAAAATAATCCATTTTTATTATTATACATTACATACATGTTTAATATGTACAACTAGAACATGCAGAAAAATATAAAAAGGAAAATTAAAGTCATTTAGAATCTTACCATTTAGAGATAATCACAACTAAAATTTTGATGTATTGTCTTAGAATAATCTTTCCATGTCTTTTCTCTTTTTTCTTGTTACTAAATACTTTAAAAATACAGAAAAGATAGAGAATAATGTAATAAACACTCATGAATCCATCACTTAAATTTTAAAAATATTGATATTTTTCTACATGTGCTTCAGATTCTTTTATTTTTTCTGTTATCCAGTTCCCTGCCTCCTCTTTTTTTGGCAAAAAAATACGTTAGAGATACAGCTGAAGCTCCTTATGCTCAATTTTATCTTTTCAAGATTTATCCATATTGAAATATGTAGCTCTAGTCTATTTAATTTCCCCGCTGAATAATACTCTACCACGTGGACATACCACAATGTACCTACTACACTACTGCCGTATACAATCTTGTGTATGTCTCTTGAGCAGAATCTCTCTTATGTATGGAATTGCTAATGTGTAGGGTAGGTTTGTCTCCACTTTACTAGGAACTGACAAGTTGTTTAAAGTGGTTATAACAATTTGTATTCCCATAAGCGACATTGGAAAACTTATTATGTTTTTGGCTTCATTTGGTATTGTTAGGCTTGAAAATTTTGGCCAATCTTAAGAGCGTAAAATGGCATCTTTTATATGTTTCATATACCTTATTAGTGATGATAAATGTAACCTTTATTTCTAATTCACGACTGTCATGGATTTTGCTTTCAATACAACTCATCGATTAAGCACTTATCAAGTGCAAGTTTTCCCCGAGGTTGCGACTCAGGGCCGCTGATGGATCCGGGAAGGCTCTGGCTGTAGAAATGAGCAGCAGTAATAGGAAAGATTCTGTTAAAGCAACCCTATTTTCTTCTTACTTAGTAATCACGCACACGTTAACATATAGTTATAAAAATTACATAAGTTATACATGAAAACATGGAATACCCAAGCATATAGAAAGTAGAAGGCCCCCTTCATTCTTCTCCCCCTCCCACATTAAATAGCCACTTGTGGATAACCTGTCGTTTTTCCTTCATATTTGTGCTTATGTACCAATGCAGTGAATATTCTTGAACATGTCCCCTTGGACTCGTGAGTAGAAGTTGAATGTGATTTTTTAACTTAATGTTGTCTGTCAACATCTGTACAGGATTGTATAATACAGAAATATCATAACCAACCTAACTCTTCTTCTAATGATGGGCATTTAGATTGCTTCCAGTATTCCATTATTGTAAACGGTATTGTGGAAAACGTTCTTGCAAATGTCTTTGGACATCAGTGTAACGATTGCCTTAGGAGAAGTTCCTAGAAGTGCTATTTACATGCCAATTTTTTAAGTTTCTGAGGAATTGGTTATTTCTCAGTAGGTTTTGGACACGGTACCTAGATTCTCTGAGATTTATGTTCCGTATAAAATGGCAAAACTAATAGTAACTACCTGACAGAGTAGTTTTAAAGATCAAATAAGATAATGTGTATAAATTGCACACACAGAATTTGTGCCATAGCAGAGATTCCACCAATGTTAATTCTTTCACCCCATTCTCCTCGTACCTCAGCTCCTAGCAAAGGGAAAATGTGAAAAACAGGGAAATGAGACATTTCCACTCCTATTAGACTCTGGTCTAGAGCTGGCACTGTTCTCATATATCTCTGACGGGTTCCCATGGAAAGGAAAATCTATTTTCCATCCAGAATGTAACAGGAAGATCCTCTCTGTGAAAAGCCATCACGTTGATTATATTTCTCAAACGGTAAAGTAAGGCCTAAAGGCAACTCTCAATCAGTCTTGTTTTCTCAGCATCAGCTTCCCATTGCTCATATTTTTCATCTGGGAATAATTGTAATGATTGCAATAATAATGAAAAGACAATAACAATAGCAGTATAAAGAGTTTATTGAATATGCTGGATCTGGTAGGGAACAATCAGAGATGGTTTGTTTTTTCCCTCTACCATTCAAATTTGCTCTGTGGACTCAGTCTTACCCATTCATTGCATGAAGACTCTGGCATCCCATATTTTCCTGAGCAATTTTACGTTTCAAGGAATCCTGTCCAAGTTAATTTCAAAATTCAAAAAATCTCATCCAATTTAAAACTTCATCTTTCCTTGCATATTTTAATACATAGAATAATCAATGAGAAATGCTGAAAGAAGGTATATCTAAAAATTCATTGGATAATTTAAAATGGAATCTAAAAAATATTTAAATAATACAAAATAAGTCAGGAAAAATAAGAATAGAAACAAAAATCAGGGAAGACGAACAGAAAACACACAAAATAGTAAAAGAAACAATCAAATGGTGGACCTAAATTCAATCACATCATTCAATCACCAAAAAATCAATATTTAATAACACTAAATGTTAATGACTACATACTCCAATTAAAATGTAGAGATTGCCAGAATTGACCAAAAAGACCCTCTAAGACCCAAATATGTGCTGTCTGTAAGAGATTCACTTTAAATATAAAAATACAGGTAGATTTAAATAAATGTATTTAAAAAATCATACTATGAAAACAGAAGGTGATAGAAGTCTGGAGTAGCTATATTAATATCAAATAAAATGTGCTAAAGTCAAAGAGATACAGAGGGATGTTTCATGAGAGTAGAGTCAATTTATCAGGAAGATGTAAAAATTGAAAAAATGCAAGTACCTAGTAAAGCTTCAATCTACATAAAGCAAAAATAAATAGAATTAAAGGTTTAATAGACAATCCACCCAAAGATGGGTGATTTTAACACCCATCTCTCAAGCAACTGATAGATCAACTGGACAAAATATTAGTAAAGATGCATATGATCAGAAGAGCATTATCAGCCATCCTGAACTAACTCATAGAAGACTACACCCAACAACCACAGCATATTCATACTTTTCAAGTACGTACGGTGTTTACCAGGATAGGTCACAGTCTGGGTCATAAGAAAAGACTCAACAGATTAAATCAAATTGAAACCATGTAGAGTACGTTCCCTGACCACAATAAAATTAAAATAGAAATCAACAATAAGATATCTAGGGAAGCCTCGAATATTTGGAGATTAAATGTAATCCATGGGTCAAAGATAAAAAATCACAAGAGAAAATAGAAAACATTTAAACCTAGATGGTAATGAAAATACAATGTATCAACATACAGCTATAGTAGCGCTTAGAGGGAAATTTACAGCTATACGTGTTTATGTTAGAAAAAAGGAAAGGTCTAAAATCAACAGCCTGAAGAAGATAGGGGGAAAAAAGCAAAGAAAATCCCAGTGAAGTAATATGAAGGAAATTATAAAGATAAAAGTGCAGAGATCAGCCAAATTGAAAACAGAAAATAGAGAAAATCAGCAAACCAAAAAGTTGTCTCTTTGAAAAGATCAAAATTAATAAATTGCTAGCTACTTTGATAAAAAAAAAAAAAGAAAACACAAATTCTCAATATCATAAGTGAAAGAGGGGTTATCACTACAGATCCTATAGACATGAAAAAGATGATAAGAAATGATTATGAACAACTTTATGGTGACAAATTTAACAACTTGGATGAAATGAACAAATTCTTTGAAAATGCAACTTAACAAAAACTGACACAGGATCTAACAGAAAAAGTAGATAAATTAAAAACTTCTGCTAATCAAAAGATGCATTAAGAAAATGAATATGCAAGCCACTGACTAGGAGGAAATATTTACAAATCCATTTTCTGACAAAGGACTGGTTTCCAGGATATGTAAAGAATTTTTACAACCCAACAATAAAAGGACTAAAAAAACCCCAAAACATCTTCCAGAAGGGGAAAAGATTTCAGGAGACACTTCACAAAGAAGATATACAAATGGGAAAAAGTTAAATCATCAAGGAAATGGAAATTAAAACCACAATGAGATACCACTGCATATCCACCCAAATGGCTGTTTGGAAAGACTAAACATCAATGTCGGCAAGAATGTGGAACAATTGGAACTCTCTCATCTTGCTGGTGGGAATATACAATAGTAAAACCACTTTGGGAAATTTCTGGACTTTCCTTATAAAACTAAACATATACCTACCCCGTAAATCCAGTAACATCACTGTTAGGTATATACTCAAGACTAATGAAAATGTATTTTTTTTAAAAAAAGACTTGTAGAAGAACATAATAGCTTTATTCATATAGTCAAAACCTGGAAACTGTCCTGGAGTCCATAAACAGAAGAATGGATAGGCAATCTATAGTAATTCATCCATGGAATATTCTTCAGCAATAAAAATAAAAGAACTACTGGGGGCCGGCCAGGTGGCATAGCAGTTAAGTTCATGCATTCCGCTTCGGCAGACCGGGGTTTGCCCGTTCAGATCCTGGGCACGGACCTACTTGCGGCTCATCAAGCCATGCTGAGGTGGCATCTCACATAGAAGAGCTACAATTCTACAACTATGATACACAACTACGTACTGGGGCTTTGGGGAGAAAAAAGAGGAAGATGGGCAACAGATGTTAGCGCAGGGCCAATCTTCCTCAAAAATAAATAAATAAATAAAAGAACTACTGATATGTGCAACAATATGGATGAATATCGAAAACAATTTGCTTACTGAAAGAGGAAAGGTTCATCACTATATGATTCAATTTATATGGAATTCTAAAACTTGGCAAACCCAATCTATGCTAGAAAAAAATCCAAGAGTATAGGGCTGGGGATTGACTAAGAAGGGACATTAGGGGACTTTCTGGGGTTATGGTAATGTTCTTTATTTGATAGAGTTTTGGGTTACACGTATTATGCATTTGTCAAAACTCAGCAAAATATATACTTAAGATTTGTACATTTCATTGTATGTAAATTTCATATCAAAAACTGTACTGAACTCTAGTTAATGCATGCTAATGTATTTAAGGGATGTGTGTACTGATGTCTGCAATTGACTTTGAAATAAATAAAAACTAAAATGGATTAATAGATGGATAGAGAAATGGATAGATGGATAGATATGTGATAAAGCAAGAATCCAGGTGAAGGGCACACAGCTGTTCACTGTAAAATTTTTTCAAATTTTGCTGTATGTCTGAAAATTTTCACAAAAAAATACTGGCAGAGAACTTCTTTGTCCCTTCCCCTCTTTGTGACAGCCTCAGCCTGAGAAATCTGCAGTGGGGAAGGGAGAGGAGGGCGATGTGTTTGGCTTCTGTTTGTCCACTTCCTACTCCTTCTTAGTGGTAGTTTCTGGCCCTTCTGGGAGGAGGGGGAAGAGGAGAGACAAAGGGACAGATATGGTCTTGTTGAATAGGCCAATTGCATTTTGGCCTCCCCTTCCGGGTGCAGGTCTGCAGTTTCTGGCCTTTTTTCGTGGGACCTATTTGTGGGCTCCTCAGAGATTGCCCTCGTAGGGATCTCTGACTGCGGTTCACTAACCTAGGCAATAAATTTTCTGGATGGCCACTTATGACCCCCTTACCATCTACCTCTGATGGCACAGTGCAGTGTCTTCCTGCTGAGGTTGCCTCACCCCTGGGAGGAAGCTTTTTTGGGCAGAGTCTTTTTCAAGATCTACTGCTGGTTCTCTGTTGTGAAGTCCGTTTTTTGCCTATGGAAAGCACACACACACTTGGTCCAACATGACTTGAACTATGGGCCATTCTCAATTCAAATCTTTCTCTTGTCTCTCTGCCCCCTTCTTCCAATCCAACTTCTTGCCTTTGGACTTTATTCAGATATGAATAGCAGTCCCTGAGTTCTTCAGACGTCAGGAACACCTGTCAATCTGTCTGAGTAGCTGTTTTGAGGTTCCTCTTCATGCAGCTCCCTCGCCTTAAAATAAGAGGAAAGCATTTCCCTACCTACGGGAAAGGTGTAAGGAAGGGATATATAAAGCACACAAGTCTTTTAACGAATTCCTCTAGGCCCTCATTGAAAATTCAGTCTTTTATTATAAAGGTTGGAGGTGGATAATAGTCTATGCTGGCAAAACTGGTTTTTTGACCTGCCCTTTGCAAGTCATGCATAGAAGGTCTAAAACCTGACTTTCAGTGAGAAGGTTCCTGACACCTATTGTTTGGTACTTCATCTCTGGCTCCAATGCAAATCTTGGAGAAGATAGCAAGTTTCCATTATCCTGTAACAATAGCTGATCTGTTTCCCTTTTCTGTCTCATGTATAGCAGAGTATTTACAAAGTAGAGATGTTTGCAGAAATGTGCTTTGGAATTAGGAGTTAGAACCCTCGTGTGGAAAGTGGTCCTACAGACCTTCGAATCCCTCTCCTTTTCTTCACAGAGGAAATCCAGAGATGTGATGATGTGTTTGCCTGGGGAAACATAATTAAGTAACAGAAGAGATTAACTAATTTCTGGTTCACTGCTCAGAAATCAGCTTTTTATAACCTCTCCTCTGCCAGGGAGATAAGAATTCAAGAAGCAATTTTCCTCCCATTTCTGAGCCCATGCTCCACTGCTCCACATGTTGAGCCTTTGAACTGTGAGTGGCTGAGAGCAGAGCACTTACCCCCCAAATAGCCCTGGTAGGACCCCCAGGCACCTGAAACTGATTGCACCCCCCTTCATTTGAGCAGTTGCCCCTTTAAAAGAGGAATTGGCCTGAAGGGCTTCATTTCGCTTTGTGAGTCAGCTGGAAGGAGACTGGGCAACTCTGAACTAGGATTGCAGAGAAAAGGGATCATTTGTCTGACAGACTGGAGGAGCGGAGCCACGGGACTTCTCAGCTACCAGTTGAATAACTGTACTTGTGGCTGATTGTGAACTCTGCCTCCATTGAATGCTGGAATGCCTTTATTGTTTGCATTTCAGGGAGGGCCTCTTTGCTTCTTGTCCTTCTTCTGAGGGGCAGGGCAAAATTGGCACTCACAGCACTTGCTATTCAGGGTTGGGTGTTGATAGAGTCAGGTGGCAGTGAGTCACCCCAAGGCAGAGCAGCCATTTGGCAAAGGCCTTGACAGTGTGGTCTGAGCTTTCCTGTTTGTCCTGCTGACCAGGGCTGTGGTTGGTTTAGGGTCCTCCGTATGGTGTGGCATCAGAGGGGAAGGAACTAGATTTTTCTTTTCGACACTTGCTATGTGTGGGCCCTAGGCTGGGAACTCTATGTTCATTATTTCATTTCAGCCTCAAGACAGCCTTGATACTATATCTCCCATTTACAGATGGGAGGTTGAGTAAGCTGCCCAGAGTCACACAAGTCAGAGAAAGAGGGGCCAAGTTCTTGAAGCAATCCATGAGACCTCCCCACAAGAACCCATTGACCTCATAGTTAAACTACTCAAATTGACATTTAATGAAAAGCAATAGATTGCCTCCTCTAGCCCCAAGAAGAGCCACTTGACTATAGCTAATCAGTGATATAAACGCCTCTATCAAAGGAATATTCTATCAGAGGAATATGTGATCAGAATTCACGGGCAGCAGTGGAGCACAGGGATGTGGGAAAGTGAGATGTAAGCTCCAGAGGGTATTGGAGAGGACTTTCCCTCCCAGTGCACCCCAACCCTGGCATGGGGGTGGGGGAATTAAGGACATGTTGGTCAAAGGGTACAAACCAGCAACTAGAAGATGAATAAGTTCTGGAGATCTAATGCACAGCATAGTGACTATAGTCAACAATACTGTATCACATACTTCAAAGTTGCTAAGAGACTGGATCTTAAATATTCTCACCACAAAAAAGAAATAATTACGGGGCCGGCCAGGTGGTGCAGTGGTTAAGTTCACGCTCTCCACTTCGGTGGTCCAGGGTTTGCGGTTTCGGATCCTGGGTGCGAACCTACGCACCACTCATCAGGCCATGCTGTAGAGGTGTCCCATGTACAAAACAGAGGAAGATGGGCTCGAATGTTAGCTCAGAGCTAATCTTCCTCAGCAAAAGGAGGAGTATTGGCAATAGATGTTAGCTCAGGGCCAGTCTTCCTCACCAAAAAAAAAAAAAAAAGAATTATGTGATATGTTAGAAGTGTTAATTAACGCTATGGTGGTTATCACAATTGCAATGTATAAATGTATCACATCAACACATTTGTACCTTAAACATACACAATGTTATATGTCAATTATATCTCAATTAAAAAAATCATCAGGCAAGTCCAGAAAAATCAAAATAAATAAATCTCTTCTTATTCTGGAAAAAAATATGGATACAAACACACTCTGTTGGTTTGTACCACTCTCCCCCGGGGAAGCCCACCATGTCTTGTTTGAAATATCTTTATCAGAGTCAAAACATTTCATTTTGGTGAGCAGGATTGATTGAAAATTGTCGTTTCATAACAGTAGTGTTTCGGGGGAGAGAGCAATTTAGTTTGTGGAGCTCTTGATACGAGAAGGATTTGCCAGAGTTCTGAGGGAACTTTTGGGACAGTCTCAAACAGACCTCCTGTGGACACACCCTTCTGCCAGACAAGGACCTGCAAGAGGGGAATCTCATCCTTCCAGAATCTATCCCTTGTCAACTGTTAGTGCAATGAGGGGAGAGGGAGGGGGCAGGGGAGATTCCTTTATCTATGGCCATGGACCATTCCCAGCTATTAGGTCTGCAGCTGTTGATCATTTAGTCAACCAGTTGGTCGTTGTGGCTTCCTTCATGGGTATGAATTGCACGACATGGAAATACTCTCTCTTCCTCTCCCTTCACACTACCCTGTGCTTCTTCTTCCATATCCTTAATCAACTGTGCAGTGTAAATACCTATTTAAATGATACCTGTAATGAAAACGGTTGGGAAACACTATTCTAATAGGTAATGGTGGGGGCAAGGGGAAGGAGGCAGTCAACACAGCGTCCATGTGTGCTCTTCCAAAGTAGAGAGCCCTAGGCAATGTTAGAAGAATGAAAAATTATGATCTTTCATATGATTTTTCGGTTATCTGATCTCTCCTTCTTATTTGTGATGTCAGTTTATCTCATCTTTCCCTGGTGCCTTCTCATCGTTTTTGGTTCCAAACTACTCCTTCCACCTTCCTCATTTTCTACACACAGATTTGCTTTCCTGTGTTGGGTGTGTCATATATCTGTATATATGTGTTTGGATGTGGAGATTTCAACAAAATTGACTTAAGTTTTAATATGCATATTGTTTAAAGGGTCAAGTAATTCTATAAGGTTTATTATGAATCCTAGCATTCTCCCACCTCCAGTGGCCCCATTCTGTGCTCTTGACAGGCAATCACTTTCAATTCTCGTAGCTACTTCTTTTGGTATTTGTTTTTATGTCTCCAAATAATATGCTTATTTTGTTACCTCTCCATTTTGGGGGATTTAAATGTTCTCTAATATCTCTTTTCACTACTTTTCTGCATACAGGCACATTTCTTATCCTCCCCTCCACCCCTATCCTCCCCGAATAGTTACAGCATTTTGGCTAGATCCATATTCAGTATTTACATTTCTATGACTACATATAAATGCTATTCAGAGCAGAACCATATATGTGTACTACGATAATTTTCCTTTCTGGCATAATATGTGCTTTCTCTGGAGTTGGTAATTGTTTCCTGAGTTGTTGTAGTTTTCTGTGTAGTTAAGTCATCCTCAACCTCTCCCTGTTGCTTTGTTCTCCTCTAGTTACATTCAAGCACACCAAGCAGTCCATGAGTTTTATCTGCTTGGAGTCATCTCTTCTGAAGCTTTTTTCTCGCTCCAACTTGGAATGGTTGCTCTCTAGCTGGCTGCACTGTTGTCAACCTGGGGTCTCCCTTTACCAGCAACGTGGGAATTGCTTTCTCTTCTTTACTGGGTTGGACCCCTGTTTCTTAGATCCCATACCTTTCTTAGTTTCTTTTTTCACTCTCTCATTTTGGTGGAACACATCTTCCAACAGCTTCCTGGTAAGGGATACATTAAAGCAATTTTTTTCTGAAAAATGACCTTATTCTTTATTACACTTAAGTAATTGGTTGGGTATTGCATTCTAGGTTGGAAATAATCTCCTATTCAAACTTGGACATGTTACTCTGTTCTTTTCTAGTTTCTGTTGTTGCCGTTGAGAAGCCTGAAACCATTCTGATTCTTGTTCCTTTGAAGATATTTTTCCCCCTTTCTGGAAAGAGTTGGGATATTCTCTTTGCTTTATCTCCCAAATTTTCAAGATTGTGTGCCTTGGTATGGGTTTATTTTCATCTGCTTTAATCTGGGAAATTATGTCTTTCAACTTTGGGAAATTTTCTTCGTTTTTTTGGTGTCTATCCTTTTTCTTTCTGTTTTTTTGTCTCTCTCTCTGCAATTATGATCATTTGGGTGTTGAACTTCTTTTTAACTTTTTTTGCTTTTTTTCTTCTATTTTCCCAATTTTTTTCTTTTAGCTTCATTTCTGGGGGAAAATAAAGTCTTCTACTCAACTTTGTCTTTCTACTCTTCTAATGAAACTATTAAAAAAATTCTGCTCTCATATTTTTAATCTTAAAGAATTTTCTTATTCTCTGGATTGAGGTCTTGTTTCATAAAAGTAATATCTGCTTTTATCTCTTTGAGGGTACTCATGATGGGTTTCTGAAGGTTTTGTCTCTTCACCCCGTCCTTTTTCATCCAGATTGTTTTTATTTGTCTGCTTGCTCTGGTCTCTGCCTTTCATGTTAGAAGCTTTCTTCAGATGTCTGGCGACCCTTCACTGTCTGTTTCCATCAACAAATGGAGCACCTAAAAGCTGTTAGAAGCTCTGTGCTTGCGGGCTTCCTTGGAAGGTGATCTGGCTGGGTCAGTTTTCTGGGAACTACCCCCCACTCCACCCCAATACCAGCATCTTTATACCTTTTCACTTGGGCAGGTGAGATTCTCTCCAGAGAAGAATCTTCTTATCTTCTGCCTGACTACCTGCTATCCTCTTTGCAACCAAGTGGAAGGAAAAGCTGGAGGATCTCAGTATTCACTATGTAAATGATCATTTATTTCTCGTGTTTTCAGCACTCTGTTTGTGGAGAGCTCCTGCCAGAGACACTGCATTTTACACTGCAGAGAAGAAACCTCCAGGGAGCTGAAACCATGAGGGAGATGCGGGCATCCAAAGCAGGTAGAAGATCTGGGCTCCATCTGATACTTAAATGAATTCAACCCTGTTTTCTGCCTTACCTGTACCTCTGCCTTCAGAGGTAAATTATGCCACCCACTCTTGAGCTGTTGCATTGTCCTGGTTGCTTTCCCATTGCTGGCTTAGGATTCAGTATTCCTGGGTCAGCAATGTCAGGTACCACTTATACTTTCTGCTTTCCAGCTTCCTAAATACTGCAAGTATTATCATTTCTCTCCTTATCCTTATGGGTTTATTTTTTTTTTTAAAGATTCTCTCATTGTTACTTTAATATGATGTAATGAAGGAGTGGAGATGTGTGCATTTATTCAATCACCCCTCTTAGTTGAAGTCTATATTTTTCTCTTAGAGTAAAATCTTAATCACTGAATGTTCCAATTAATTAGAATTTTATATATTCATTTCGCTTTGATGAAGGGGGGAGAAAGAATGAGACAGAAAGAGAGGAAAAAGTGATATTGTAATAAATAAACCCACTGGTCTATGGTTTTGGGAGTCAATATGGATTTAGCCCTGTTTCCTGTTTAAGAAGAAGTGATATTCAGAAAATGATCCTGAATCAGTCTTGGGGCAATAGGAAGAATCAGTTGTGTTCAGTTTATACTCTTTAGGCCAAAAGGGGAAATATTGTAAAACACATTTTAAAAAAAGTTTCTACAAAGTGATGTTCTCTGATTAACACTCAAATAATTGGTCATGGAAGGTAAGACCACGCATCTTTGGCTAAGTCAGGGTTCATTGTGATTTTCTCTGTGTCAGTGAGTTCTCCTTTACATTGACATCCTTTCCCTTCAGCTTAACATCAAAAAGAGAAAATGGAGATGCGGAATAGTTGAAATAAAAGGAACAGATCATGCATAACCTGCCCCCTCTCCCTCCTACTCAAAGACAACCATTGTTAACATTTTGCTATATTCTCTTCCTATACTTTTTTTCCTAGGCATTTTTTCCCAAAGATATTTTTGATCAAGAAATTGTCTTAGACGATGAATAAATTGTCAGAGAGGACCACCCACTCTCCTCTCCTCTTCTCACATTCCAGCTTCTCCAGCTTGAAGGTGATTCACTTGGGAACCCCATATCTTAACTATATAGTGTTGACATTATATCTTCTGTCTGGTTACTCTGTGATGCTCTCTCCCTGTCACCCTCTCCTTCATTCCCTCCCTCCCTGATTCACATACAGAGACACACACGCACATACACACACACACACAAATGCAATGGGCCAGAGATGGCCATGCAGAACAACAATACATCACTCTCCAGAAGGAGGGACAGCCACACTTTACAAATGACAAAGGCAGCTCTGTTTATGAAAGGGATTTTCTGTTAGACTTGGCAAGAAGCTGAAAGTTTTTTCTCCCTCTATCCAATTGGAGTGTGTGTGTGTGTGTGTGTGTGTGTGTGAAAGAGAGAGATTAAAGAGCAAATGCATTGTGGGAAGCGCATCCTGACTGAACGGAGAGCAGGCAGCTGCAGAGCTGAGATAGGAACTTGGAATGCTTCACGGTGCCAAGACTGTCAGAAACTGATCCTGGGGTCTGAAAAACGACAGCAAGATTCAGCATTCCTCTGACAGCCACTCAGAAAATAGAATGTGAAGAAGCGAGAGGAAGGGAAGATGTGGGGCAAGCCATCAAAATGCCTCCTCTTTCTCCACGGTTGACTATGAAATGTTGGCCACTTAAGGGGCACAGGTGAGGGAACGTTTGGACAAGTGGTAATAATGGTGCTGCCAAGCTACATAGCCTGCTCTCTAATAGTGAATTTTCTTAGCTTAAGTACTTGGAGGGCTGGCCCTGTGGCTTAGCGGTTAAGTGCGCACGCTCCGCTGCTGGCGGCCCGGGTTCGGATCCCGGGCGCGCACCGACGCACCGATTCTCCGGCCATGCTGAGACCACGTCCCACATACAGCAACTAGAAGGATGTGCAGCTATGACATACAACTATCCACTAGGGCTTTGGGGGAAAAATAAATAAATAAATAAAATTAAAAAAAAAAAAGAATTCTTCTAAAAAAAAAACAGTACTTGGAAAGATTGTCCCCTAATTTATACAGCCCCCATTTGTCCTTGACTTGTATTTCAGTTTTCTCAAGCAATCCCTTGGTTGCTTGTCTATATCAGGGGTCAGCAAACACTTTTCTGTACAGAGACAGATAGTTAATATTTTAGGCTTGGTAGCCCATATGGTCTCTGTTGTAACTATTCAACTCTGCTGTTGTAGTGTGAAAGCAGCCATAGAAATATGTAAACGAGTAAGTGTGGCTGACTTCCAATTTAATTTTATTTATGGACACTGAAAATTGAATTTCATTTAATTTTTACATGTCACCATCACTATTCTTTTGAATTTTTCCAACCATTAAAAAATGTAAAAAGCATTCTTAGCTTATGGACTGTACAAAAACACACCACGGGTTGGATTTGGCCCATGGGCTGTGGTTGGCCAAACCGTGGTCCATGTCCAAATCATGGCATTATACAGGTAAACAGCAAGACTCTCCACCCCCTGCTCCCTCCCTTGCCCTTTCCTCTTCTTTCTTCCTCTTCCTTCCTTCCTTTCCTTTCTCCTCATCTTCCCACGTGCTGATTTAGAAATTAGATATCAAAGCCTAGGGAAGTGAAGAGTTTCCTATTCAACTCCTTTACGGCAGTGTCAGAATAAAAACCCAGGACTCAAGAAACAGTTTTTATAGCCCAAAGCAAGACTGTGGGATGCTCTTTGTGATTCCAAAGGGCAAGCTACCATCAGCACACAAGCCCCTTAGGGTTACACTGGGTCTGAAACTTATTTCTTTTTTAACTTCTTATTCCAGGACCCTTGAATGCATAGTTAATTTGTACTGGTTACCGTGCTTCACACAACAGGGCTGTAGAGAGACAAGGTCCAAACCCGCCCTCTAGGGTAGCCCTCTAGGGCTCACCTCTTCAGGGTATGATTTTGAATAATCCATACAAACCTGCTTATGTGTAGTCTCACCCTTAAAAACTAAACCTAGCTAAGTAAGTTACAATTACAATTAAAGTTTGGGAGGAAATCTATCGTTGGAGCAAGCAGGCTAAAGGAATAAAGAGCAAATGTATAAGTCAGCCTTCGTACCTGTCCTTTAGGGTTTAAAACAACAAGACTATTAATTTAAACGGACACGCAAGAAATTTTGCTTCCAAATGAGTACAATTTCTAACACGCGATCCCACCCTCTGATTCCAGACATTTCTGGAAATGTCCTTACTGCCTAGGTTACTTTCTTCTGTAAAGCACTACTGGTCAAGTCTTTATCCTTTGCAGTTGGATGTTTGCTTTCAGAAATGACCACTTTTTTTTTGAAGTCACGTTTTCCAAATTAGCTGAGGCATCTTGCTGGGTGGTAATGTTTGAGTCAAAAACTTTCACAAAAAGCGCATTGTGAACTGACAAGCTGTCATGGCAAAGATCCCCAAGTGTTGGGTCAAGGCAGAGGGATGAAAAGAATTCAGACTTTAGAGTTGGGCAGACAATTTAGAGCCCACCTCTGCCATGTGTTAGCTGTGTGATGTCAGAGAAGACGCTTTCCCTCTTTGAGATTCAGTTTTCCTGTCTATAAAGTGGGGCTAAGAATACTCTCTTTGCACTGTTGTTGTAAGGATTAGAGATGATGTATGCAAAATGCGCCAAACATGCTAGGTATTCAACACCTATTAGATATTCTTATTTGGCCAATTCACTGTAAAGGATAGTCTACACAAAACAGAATTTTTTCAAAATAGTCTTTTTGGGATAAACTCTGAAGCAGTGTTAAATAAATGAATCAAGATATTTTTCACTTCTGTTTTTGAAATATGCGCCTTCTTGGGTTTGGTAATGTTGAAATTTTCCACAGGAAAATTTGACACCTCATTTCTGAATCACACTAGAAACGCCATGTTTCATCACTAGTTACTATTTTCTAAAAAGAAAAGTGTTATTTGTCCAGCTTCCCTTGAAAGATCAGCTAAATGTCACATTATCCTTGCTTCTGCAATCTTTCGAAATGCTCACCACGACAATCATAACAATTTCTTCATGCTCAAATTTATTTAAGACGTGTTTCTTCAAATAGTATTATTGAATTTTTATTTTTATTTAATAAATCTAGGTATATTTTTCCATGTAAAAATAGATTCATTGTAAAACATCTGGAAAACACAGAAAAGTAGACTTAAAAATATTCTTGTAGTCTTATCACACAAAGCTGGTCACAGTTAAATCACTGCTCCCATTTTAGCACGTTTTGCTCTAAACTCTTTATTAGTTTTACTGTCCCTGACCCCCACCCATAAGGGTGATGACGTGATACGTATATGAAGGTGTATATATGTATATATGCAATTCATAAATATATGTCTTTGAAATGGTATCTGTTTATTGTTGGTCATAATAATATATGTATTCATCATAAAGTTGAAAAATACTGAAAACTGTAAAGGAGTTATGAAAAACATTGCATAATCCCATCACACAGAAATAATTTCCTTAACATTTTTTCTCTTGTATTTTTAGAGTATCAAGATATTACTACATATTCTGATTTTTAAGTATGGTTAACACCATAACATCTATCAGAATAAGTGATTTGGAAAATAATTTAGTGACAGATATTTTCTGCCAGGGAGTAGTACATTAGCCCTTTGCAATTAAAAGAGATCACTGCCAAAGACACAGGTTACTCAATATGGGTTTTTTTTTGCTGAGGAAGATTGGCCCTGGGCTAACATCCATGCCCATCTTCCTCTACTTTATATGCGATGCTGCCACAGCATGGCTTGACAAGTGGTGTTTTGGTCTGTGCCTGGGATCCGAACCTGCAAACCGCGGGCCACTGAAGTGGAGCATGGGAACTTAACTGCTACACCACCATGCCTGCCCCAGGGCTGTATTTTTAATTTCGAATTACACTTTTTCATTGCTGGTATATAGGAAAGTAATTGACTTTTGTATCCTGCAACCTTAATATAATAGGGTACTAGTTCTGAGAGGTTTTTTTTGTTGTTGATTCTTCTGGGCTTTCTACATAGACATCAGGTCATCTGTGTACAAAGGCAGTGTTATTTCTTCCTTCCCAGTCTATATACCTTTTTCCTTTTCTTGTCTTAGTGTGTTGGCTAGGACTTCCATTATGATGTTGAAAATGAGTGGTGAGAGGGCACATCCTTGCCTTGTTCCTGACAAAAGGATTAGCCTCTAGTTTCTTACCATTAATTATGATGTTAACTTTAGGTTTTTTGTACGTGTTCTTTATCAAGTTGAGGAAGTTTCCTTCTATTCCTAGTTTGCTGGGAGTTTTTTTTTTTTTTTTATCATGAATGGGTGTTGGATTTTGTCAAGTGCTTTTCTGCATCTATTGATATAATCATATGATTTTTCTTTTTTAGCTTGTTGATGTGATGGATTACATTAATTGATCTTTGAATGTTGAACCAGACTTGCACACTTGGGATAAATCCCACTTGGTTGTGGTGTATCTTTCTTTTTATATGTTGTTGCATTTGATTTACTAGTATTTTGTTGAGGATCTTTGCACCTACGTTCATGAAAGATATTGGTCTGTAATTTTCTTTACGTGTAATGTCTTTGTCTAGCTTTGGTATTAGGATAATGCTGACCTCACAGAAAGAGTTGATAAGTATTCCCTCTGCTTCTATCTTCTGAAAGAGATTGTGGAGAATTGGTATAAATTCTATCTTAAATATTTGGTAGAATTCATCGGTAAACCCATCTGAGCAAGAGCTCAGTTTTGATAGAATGAAAACAAAAAGATGTTTGAAATAGTAATATTTTCAGCATGATTTTCCAACCCCATAAATGGTTCTTCTTTTTTTTTTAAACAAGTATAGTTAAAAGAAAAGAACCATTTATTTTTAAAAGAGATTATCAGAAGTTGCAAGAGATATCATATGAAAGTGAGATAAAGCATAAGGCTCAAGAAAAAAAAAACATTCCTGGTAGTGGGAAAAGAGTAAACATGGAAGAAGAATTGTATTTGGAACCTCTTTAGGAATAAGCTTTGCAGAACCCTCCTACCACTCAACCCACCCAAATTTCCAAGTCCCAGAAGTCTTTTCTGTGAATACCCCATTTTAGGGTCATAACTTATGATCATTTATTAGCCAGTATATGTCCTTAATATTTTTTCACGGAGGGTGGACATACGTAAATCCTTTTGAAACTTTCCATATGTGAGATTCATGAGTGGGGTGAAGGGAGTATAGCAAACATAGATCTTGCTAATTACAGTATCTCTATTTCTTCCAGTTGGAAGAGGCTATTTTGGATGACGCACTCTCTTTTGGGTAAATGCTTAGTCTTTTAGATTCTTCCTTTTCCTAATCTTGTAGATCTTTGAGACACTGGGGGACAAGAGACTTTGGATCGATGTGGTGTATTCTGGATCTGCACTGGTCTTTGCTATAGAAGGGTGGGTGGGTCAGGTTTGGTTCAACCTGGACTGGTGCCCACTGGGGAATGACTGACCTCATCTTCCCTTTTGGGCATGGTGTGCTGGTGTCCACTATTGAAGTTTTGGTCATTTTCCTCTGGTTTTGATGTCCCTACACAGTGACGTTTTTGTCCTGACTGAAGACTCTGCTGATCACTATTCCTGTTGGCACCTCCCCTTTTCCTCCCTATGGCATATGGGGACTTCTGCATCCCTGTGCTATGCTTGGGGAACATAGCCTTGGGCTTACCTCTAATCATCGCTCTTGCGAAGTCTAACCTGTGCTTTAGGTGCCATGTTGCTCAGGTGACCAGCTAAATGCCAATCTTCTAAATGAAGACAAAACCTTCCAGTCTGTGTCTGAGGAAGTGAGAAAAGTTCCACTACTCTGAAATCTCCCAACTTAACTTGGTTGTTATCAACACAGCTTCCTCTGGAATTTTGTCCTAGGCAGTGGACCAGATCAATATATCTGCTCATGTGCTTACCCTTCTCTTCTCTCCTCGAAACTCTGTCTTCCTGTCCCAGAACTTCTCCACTTTCTCTCTAGTCAACTTGAACTTCTCTTTATTATGTGCTGAGTTCTCTAGCTTCAGCTCATAGTAAAACTCTATGAGTTCAACCTCAAAACTTGAATGAGTTCAGATCTCATTCATACTTTACCATTGGTTTGATTAGTAAAGAGTGTTCTTCTTTTGTCTGTTTGTTTTTTAATTTAGAAATTCCTTTCACTCTTGACAAAGGCTGACTTTCAATAAAAGCTCAGTTAGTTCTAAGTTATTTTTGATTTCCCTTTCCCAAAAGGATGAATGCCATGGGTGAGGAGCCATGTGGCAACAAGATTTCTGGCATTTAAAAATACAGCTGAAAATATAAAATATTCTCCTTTTATGGCCCATTTCCAACTATATCTGGTCACTGGACATTTGTTGACATCCTCAGGGATGTTGATGTTCTGTGGAAAACAGAAAACGGTGGCTCTCCTAAAGTTTGAGAGCTTTGGTTGTGACATCAGTGGAGAGAGGAGATGGGTGGAAATCCCTGTGGTGGTGTGCCTCATACACTGTAAAGTTACAAAGTCAATTCAAGATCTTAAATGAGATCACTTACAAGTTTTTTTCTTTCCCTCAATATATTCACATAGTACTTATTAAGCCAATAACTCAACTGTCTCGGGAGCAAACAGCCAGAGCATAAAAGGATCTGGGGGAGAGGGAAGAACATACTTCCCTAATTTTTTGACTTTCTCCAAAGAAGGCAGTTTATTAGCAAGACTTCAGCTTGATTTCCCAGACTTAACAATCATAAAATAAGTAATTATTTTTACAGCTCAGTTGTTTTATCTCAGCCATTAGGCTGGTAATAGTAAAAGCTGTTGCTCAGCTATTTAGGATATAACATGCAATTTCTCTGAAAGGAACATGGTATTGATTTCATTCAGGGACCAAATTTATTGTACCTTCTCTAATTGGTGTTTGTTTCTTAATGGTAAGATATGTTCCTGTCCACCTCCCAGCCTCTCTCCCACTCCCAACTGCCAAGTTTCTCCTGGTGATGATTTCATTATCTACTGAACAGGGACAATTGAGTTGATTGGACGTGAGCTCTCCTTAAACCCCACCCTGGCAAGTCTATCTTTCCAATCCACTCCCTTGGTCTGCTTCAGAGCCTCAAGAGAGTCTAGCAATTCCAGAATGTTGTCCTCTCTACCTGATTTCTGTGGGATAACTGGGTTGGCTGAAACATACAAATGTGACATGAATGGATTGACACTATGTAGAAATGTATTTTTTTCAGGTGTAGAGTAAGTAAATTGGTAATAAGTATGGCAGCTTTGCTCCCAAGTCCTCAGAGAACTAGACTCGTCTAGCTCACTACTCTACTCTTCCTAAATGTGACTTGCATTTTTTTGGTGTTTGGAAGTTTCTTTATTCCAAGAAGGAAGAGATGAACAAGAAAGTGGGAGTCCAGGGCATGTCTCAACTGTCACTCAAGGAAGAGTCCTGGAAGCTGCCACATGACTTTCCTTTATTATCCCATTGGCCAGAATTTAGTCACATGGCCACACCAAGCCATGAGAAAGATACGTGCCCAGGTAAAAATTCTCTTTTTATGGAAGAGGGGAGAACTGACTTAGGGGGGCATCCAGCAGCTTCTGCTGCAGCCAAGAAATTAATTCGTTTTCTTTTGTGACTTATAATCTACTCTAAAATTAGCTCTAAAAATATTTTTGATAAAGGCAACATCCTTGGGACAAGTTTCTGGCCTCCCTTGTTTGAAAAGGAATTACTTAGCTGGGTGTGAGTTTTACTTGTTTGTTTTTAAAAGCTGTATTATTATTACAATTATATTAATATTACTATCTTAATAACTTTCTCTCCTAAACTGTCTGTTTTATCATTAGACATGTGGCATTATTCTGCATTTTGAAGAAAGCAAAATTCTAAAACCAAACTTGCAAGGTTTTCACAGAATAATAGTAACAGCTCTCCAATGGAAAATGGACACTTGAAATATTTAGATCTGAAATAATACCCTTGGAGTATGTCAGAGTCCAGAGCAAGGAATGATTGAACCTGAAGAGGGTTAGGACATGGGTGTTCTGGTTGGTGGCTATTGCTGCTTTCCCTCTAAGCCCTGCTAGGAAGATTTCTCACAAACAGGACCCACAGCTTGTCCACTCAGTGGGCAACAAAGGTCAAAAACATAAAACGGGGCTCATCCCTAAACTCCTTTATTGCTTTGAAACTGCTAACAGTAGGACAAGGTTTGCCCAGGGCAAAAACTCCACTATTTATCTGCTGTTGCCATTTAGGTCTATAGTAGAGTGTAATGAGAATAGATTCTTCTTCACTCAACAAAATTTTACTGTAGGCTGATCATGTACCAGATGCTGTCCTGGAATTTGGAAAACAACAGTGAAGAAGCATGCAGTCACTTGCCATTTTGATTATTGACCCATTCTCTGACCTTCCTCTACTCTGCTGCAAGCAGCATTTCTTAGGCTTCTTTGCCAACTGGCTCCTGGTTAGATTTCAACCAATGGGGGGAAACAAATGGTGAGAGGAGTGGAGAAACCTGAGTATTTCTCATTCATCCCTCCCACCCCCAACCCAGGGCTTTAGGTGATCTCTCCAACAGTGGCTGTGTCTCCTCAGTGGTTTCAGATCTACTAGAAACCATGATGCCATGGTCCCAGCTCCCACCAGGCAGCCTTGCTTGGTTTCACTTCTTTCCAGGGGACACCAGCTTCTGGCCTCTGGTAACATCACTTTCTCTCTTTTTCTCTCCCGACTTAAGGATAGAAGCTTCTTGCTCATCGTTTTTGTTGTTATCTTTTAACACATTTCTTACTAGCTCCCATTATTAAATGTTGCATGGAACCTCTGGCAAGCCTCAATAGGAGAACCACAAACAGACTCTTAGGGTTTTACAGCTCTCTTTCATTGATAATCATTCTTATTCTGAGACACAGTCCCAGGTAGAGACAAGTTGTTGAATCCTTGAAAGTCAAATGACCACGTAGCTTGACCTGGCAATTGTGAACTGGATGCTCTCTAATCTACCAAGCCATGACCTGGCCTGTGTGCAAGAACACCACATCAAGTGGAAATGGTAAACATGAGATCAGGTTCTAGAAGTTGAAAAAGATACAAGTAAGGTGTATGAGCAAGTGACTCAGATCCCCAGGGCATTTACTTTTGCGGCTTTGCCACCCCTCCTTCAAGCTACGTAGGAGAGTTTCCTATGACTGGGTTATGGAGGAAGAAAAACATGAACCAGATGGGTCTGCATGATAGGCTGACAAAGGCCAGAAGTGGACTGCTTCTCCTTTATAGTTCCATTTAGGAGCGATGAAAGGAATCCTTCAAGTGGGTAGAACTTCTGGCAATATTTCTGGTTACCTGCTTCATAAGGAAGGAGATATGGCCACAACCATGTATCTACACTGGTTCATGGTTTGCCTGCTTAGTGAACGAATCAGACTGGAAGATTGGTGACAAGGAAGTCTAGAGAAGAGGAATGTGGATGGACTTCATGGGAAGGGCACAGAGTGTGAGTATATTCACCACACGAATATGGTCCTCATAGGGCACCCACTGAAATGGAGTCCCTCAATAATCAGGAGAACAAGGTGGTTTATTCTATGAACATCAGTTGGACTTTTCCCAAACTACCTCAAAGCTTGCTCAATTGTCTCATGTACAAAGTGGCCATAGCATCAGTGATAAAGGCCATTCATAGGCTCAACTAAATGGACCAAGGCTGATCTGGCTATAGCCACTGCTGAGTGCCCAAGCTGCAGCCATAGGGTCAGTGCTGTGCAATGATATCAGGGTGATTACACTGAACTTCTGTATGAAGGGGGCCTATTCTGGAAATTGATTTGCTTTCCCTGCCCCCAGATTTTCTGTCCAATGCCGTATTCACCATCATGGTATCCCACTTAATGATGCTACTGATCAAGGAATTCATTTTATAGTGAGGGAAGTTGACATCAGTCTCAGCATAGATTTCAGTGTCTTACTACATAACCCCACTGCCTTCAGGATAAGGCATGTGCTTTGGACAGTAGTAGGAGTACAGTGTTCTTTCTACCTTAGCCAGAATACATGGGTCCAGGAATTAAGGGAGGAAGTGACAGTACTTCTTCTCACTATTACATTTAATGGCCCACTTACATTTTTTCTTCCTGCATCAGCAACTGTGGTTTAGAGGTCTTAATACCCAAAGGAGGGATACTTCTATCAGAGCACACTACAATGGTTCCATCACATGGAGGTTGAAAATTCCACCTTGATATTTTAGGAATCCTTGTGCCATTGAACCAACAGGCAGAGAAGAGACTCTAGATTTCACCAGATTTCCAGATTTCCAAAATTTCAAGGAGAAATTGGGTTGGGGCTATACAATGAGGGCAAGGATGACTATGTTTGGAACCCAGGAGATTTTCTGGGGTGTTTCTTTCTTTTTTTTTTTGTTTTTTTTGTGAGGAGGACCAGCTCTGAGCTAACGTCCAATGCCAATCCTCCCCTTTTTTGCTGAGGAAGACTGGCCCTGGGCTAATATCCGCACCCATCTTCCTCTACTTTATGTGGGACACCGCCACAGCAGGGCCTAACAAGCGGTGCGTCGGTGTGCGCCCGGGATGCGAACCGGCGAACCCCGGGGCCGCCACAGCGAAGTGCGCTCACTTAACCACTTGTGCCACTGGGCAGGCCCTCTGGGGTGTTTCTTAATGGTACCATGTTCAATAGTACAAATTAATATAAATCTAGAGCAACTTTATAAAGGCAAGACCACTACAAACTCAGATGCATCAGGAATGAAGCTTTGGGTTACCCCACCAGAAAAAAGAAATTTGGTCAGCTGAATTTCAGGTGAAGGGAAGGAGTGGTGGAAAAAGTAAGCCATAAATATCAATTTCGGCCCCATGATAGGAGGATTATAGCAGCAGCTGTGTACGTTTTTGTTATATATACACATATATACCAGTTTCTGTTTCTTTCTTTCCCCTTCTCCTACTACTTTTATAAGGAAGGTTAGCGATGCTTCAGTACAGTTAAGTGTTTAGGTTACAGAATGTCAAGTGACTAAAGTAAAAGAGGAAGTGACATCAGCCGGATATGGAGATTTGTAGCTCCCTTCGTGGAAAGAGGTTAAGAGTGTCTTGGTTCGTATCAAGGCATGCATCTGCTGGTGCGTGGGAGTTCATCCTGGGTAGAAGGGTGAGAATGGATGCTGAATGGCTTAAGTGGTTGACTACTCCAGTCATTTGACTGTTTGCTTTCAGATCCAGTCCTTGCCTTTCTCCAGCCTCTGCTCCGAATGCTGGATGATGCCAAAAATGGTATGTCCCAGGCTTTTTGCCAACTGCCTTTTAGCTAGTCTTGGCCAACGGGACCCACTGGTGAAAGATTTGAGGGTAATATACAGAGGAAACAAGGATATTTCTCTGCCCTTTCTCCCTGTTTTGAGAACAGAATCCTGCTGTAGTTCCCCTTCCCTCCAGAGTTCTGGATCCTGGGCTCTGGCAGCACGACTTTCCTTTCATCTTCTCAGCTCTGGGATGGTTGTGGCTTCCTGCAGGTACTAATTTCTGGTTTGCCTCACCTCTTCCTGTTTGTTCTTGCAGCCCTTCTAACAACTTTGAAACTAGTTCCCTGTTTCAAATTCCTTTCATTGAGCTATCTGGCGTGGCCTTCAAGTTTCTCATAGCCTAGTGGGTGAGATATTAAAAACAGACAATTACAAAGCAGTGTGATAATTTGTAGGAAAGAGATAAGCACGATGTCTTATGGAGGCACAGCAGAGGGACACCTAATCACTTCTTAGGGATTAAGCAAATAAAATCCAAGAGAGGAGGCTTCCTGGAGGTGGTAACATCTAAGATAATCTCTAAAGGATTAATAAATCACTCGAGATTTGGGGATATGGGTTGTATGGGGTACAGGAGGGGAAGGATTGTGATTCAGAGAAATGTCTAAAGGCTGGAGGCTTTGCCTTTCTCTAGTGTATCAAATGAAATTCTGCTTTACTTTGCATCAAGTGTAGAAATAATATTCATGGCTTAATGTTGCATGGTTTATATTTGGCCAGTAGAAAAATGCAGATCAAAGTCTAGTTCAACAAGCATTTTTTGTTCCTATTGATTTAAAAAAATATTTTTGCTGCATTTTCTTGAGTGAAATATTGTTGAAAATTAGTGGGCACTTGGCTTAGCTATGGAAGTTCTTTCTTTAATGATAGACTCTAGGTGTAAAATTTTTGTAGAAATAATATTTTGTATGCAGAATTAAAGGACATATTTTATGATTAACCCCCACCCCCCACAACAGACGTACATGCACACATACACACACAGCTGTATGTGTAGTATTGATGAGAAGTATTGCATTAGAGAAGGCAGTATTGACGAGAAGATCTAATGCTTTAGAGAAGGGAAAAGTATCAAGGTTATTTAGAAGAAATAAAGTGAGTTGAGAAAATTTAAGGAAAAATGTATAGTTCAATAAGACCTTACGGAGAAAGACAAAATAAGAAGGAGGAAATGGCAGAATGTTTACATTCTTGGAATGACAAGAGTGAGGGAAGCCAAGAGTGCAGTTGAAGTTGGACCAGATCAAGCAGAAGTTCCAACTGAGAATGCACCATTCCTGATTACCTTGATAACAGCCCCACCTTCTGCTAATGATACTCAACTGAGAAAAATCTTGCAAAAATAGCCAGAAGAGGCAGAGTTGTATAAGATCCAATGTGCCCCACCTTGGGAGAAGTCTGAGGAGGAATTTAGAAGGATCGTGCTGCAGACAATGGATGAGGTAACAATGGGAAAATTTTCAGCTCTGCATAAAGCAACTGGAACATTTGTGTGTGAATTTCTGGGTACTTTGCTATGTTGTATTTCCTGCTAAATTTTATCCCAATGTGAAGAATGAACTATGATTATTATGGTTATCAATTGCTAGATGTCTATTATTTTCCAGAAACTGTATCAGAAACTTTATATGTCATTTAATTACATTTTTCCAAACTGCATGTGAATTAGATATGGTGATCATTTTATAGATCAAGAAAATGACACTGAAAGCAATTAATAAATTGCCCAAGGTCAGATAGCAAGTAAGTACCAGAAATAAAATCCAGACCAACCTAATTCCCAAGCCCTTGCTCTTTCATTTATGTTAGAAAGTTGATCGCAAAAAGAATTAACCTATTTGTTTAGGCTGTTTCACTACCTGTTAGATTTATCTGTCAGACAATCTAATCAAATGAGCAGGAATATGTAGTTTAGAAAGACTTTGAGGAACAAAAGATTAAATTAAAATAGTTGACACATGACCAATGATCAGAATATTCTGTCAATGTTTTAAAAAAATGTGTGTGAGAATAAAATTAATGTTGACAAAAATTTCATCATATAAAATTTTTTCAATTTCGTATACAACCTTGGAAATAGCTATTGAATAAAGAAAGGGTCTATTTTCTTAGAAAAATCTAGAGTGATGACCCAGTTCATAACTATTCCTAAGGTGAATGTCCATTTTATCCTAGGCCTCTGGCCATGGTCAATTGATACAAGGGATAAAGGCATATGACCTCAAAATATTCTCTTTCACAGGCATTCAAAACATTCACGGGAAGATGCAGAGATCAGGGCTAGTAGAGCTGAGTTATGTAGATGACAATCCTCTAGAAAGAAAAGAACCACCTTAAGCAGCCATGTTCAATAGTGAAGGTTAATAGAAGCTACTGCAACATCATACAAGCTGAAACAGAAGAGCCTGGACCATTCAGGAATAAAATATTGGGTAACTTCCCTGGGCAAAGAATCCTTATTAGCTGAGTTCCTAGCTAAAGACAAGAGTCAGAAGGAAGCAAGAGTTTGCATGGAAGTCAGAAATGCCAGCTAGAATCTCATGACTAGTTGCAGCAACAAAGGCAAAAAATCTCTACTTGCATTTCTTTGCCTACAATATGTCTGCATATATATCAACTTTTTAGTTAGATTTCTTGAATTTTCCTTCCCTTCATAGGCTATGTAGCTGCAGAATACCAAGATAGAATTACTATAAATCTGTAATACAAATGGATATCACCTATAGAAACTGGATTCAGAAAAATGTGGTCTTATGACATTGTCCCTTGCTTAGTAGCTAGATATAAATTTGGACTGTTTCTCATTGGAGAAGACAGTGAGAGTGTTAGTTATTATATATGAAATAATTATTTCTAGTTGTATGGAGGCATCTGTGGACATGTGGGAAAAGGGATATGTGTATTGTGTGTAGGGGTGTGTGTGTGTATGTGCCTTCACGCATGTGCGCACGTGCGTGCACACACACACACATACACACATTCCCAGGCAGCCAAGGGATGGAATGTAGGAGACATAAATTGGGATGATTGCCCAGCTCCTAATGATTTCCCCAATGCCATGCCTGTATGATATGCTGTGTCCCCTGGGCGTGCTGTCTGTTCCAAGAATAGAGATACCTGAGCCAGGCTGGGTCAATTAGATTCTCTCTCATAACCATTTGAAAACCTGAATTGATACACATAGAAATAGAAGGTGGTGAGAGTTGCATAACCCTAGGCTACGCTGTAGAAAACATGTCTCCAATCCCCAGCTGCTGGAGGTCATGGAACTTCTCTGTTTCAGTGTTCCCAAAGCTTAATTATTCAGTTCTTCCTTAAATAAATTATTCATTTATTCTATGATCATCCCCAAATCTTTGCAGTACATTCTTTGCTTGAAATAAAAAAAAATAGGAAAAAATACAGAAGGGAGTGTAAACAGAACTGAGAGGCTGATGAAAACGCATATATTTGTTTAGAGGCTGTGTTCGTATACCACAGAAAGAAGAGAGGGAGATATACTATGGGTATATTTCAGATGCAGCTAGTCCGATATTATCCTTCTGAAATGGACTCTTTCCTTATCTTCCACATTGCTCACAGACCCCTTCTTCTCTGAAACAGCAGTTCTTTAAACTTGGTTCTTCTTTATATCATTAAGAATTGATTTTGGCTGTAACTAAAAGAAAATATGATAAAATAGCATGAGCAAGTAGAGCATTCATTTTCCAAAGGAACAAGAAGTACAAAGGTAGACCCCAGATGGCAGCTCACTGATGCTGTTGAAGGCCTAGCACTTTCTGTCTTTCTACTGCACTGTCCTAAGCATAGGGCTTTCATCCCTGTGGTTACAAAATGGCTGCCAGAGCTCTAGGCATCAGACCAGCATGAGAGATAGAAGAAGGATGTAAGGGAAGAGGAGGCACCAACAGCTTTCTGCTGTGTCTCAATGTCTAGAACTCTGTCATGTGGCCCCTCTAGCTATAAAGAAGGCCTGCAAAAATAATTTTTTAAGCAGAAAAAGCAAGGAAGAATAGGGTTGGAATGGATGTTGAGTGAACCAACTAACTGTATCTTCCATAACCTTCCAGAACAATCTTAATGAATTTTCTTGGGTACAATAATGTTTAGAAATAAAAGCCTAAGTAGGCTCCCCAGTACAGTCTTCTGATTTCCAGGACAGAAATTCAACCACACACTGAAGCCTGCGCTCTCTTACACCTGCTGCCAATGGAGCTCATTCACAAATCTGTTGCTGATCCACTCAGCAATCCACTGTGTGTGTGTATGTGCGTGGGGGATTCCATTTTTTAACGAGCAATACACTTACATAGAAAAGAGTCAAGATATACAAAAGTTTACCTTTCATCCTTGTCCTCTATCCATTCAGTTCTCCATTCTGGATGCCGTCAATGCTATCAACTTATTGGGGATCTATCCAGAGAGAGTTTATGCATTCATAAGCAAAAACATATATGAATTGCAATTCTCTCTTAAACCCACTGATTCCATCTTTACACATTTCGCAAACAGATGACCATGCCAACATCTTTACTAAAGGAAGAGGAAGGGCAATTAACCTTGACTCAACAATTCTGTGCCAGATGCTTCCGTACACACCATCTCATTTAATCCTCATAATAATTCTCTGAGGTAGACAGTGTCTGCACGTTACGATTGGAAATCTGAGGCTCAGAGTAGTTAGTAGTACCAGCCAAAGAGCCGGTAAAGGGCTGAGCTGGAATTTAAATCCCTGTGTGTTGCTCTGCCCGCCTCTGAAGCATCTATCGCCGAGCTCTTCTAGCCACTTGTATCCCAGCCCTTGATCCACCACATGAATGCCAGACTGCTGGCTCTCCCTGCCACAGTTGACTACACGGGTCTTCTTTCTCTGCTGTACTAACTTCTAGCTGATTCTTTGATAATGTATCCTTATGATTGTGAAAGCTTGGCCTCTTTCCTCGTGGGTTATAGCAGTGATTTACTACGAGTTGACAGTCAATAAATATCTGTTAATTAAATTATCTGGACTCCCTCTGACCTGAACCTGGAGCCCTCTCCATTGCTTTCTCTGCTCCTAACTGCTATACACTTAACCAATTTTTTCCTTTTAGGGTTTCTTCTCTTACCACCCTTGTCTCTCTAGAGCCTTGCTACTCGGTGTGGTCTGTGGACCGGCAGCATCAGCGTCACCTAGGAGCTTGTTAGAAAGGCAGATTCTCAGGCATCACCCCAGACCTGCTGAATCAGAATCTGTGTTTTCACGAGAGCCTCTGGTGGTTACTATTAATGTTTGAAAAGCACTGTTGTAGACATGCCTGAGGCCAAATATAGTCAGCTGCCTGTGATCACATTTTACATGGTTGTATAAATATCTCTGTATAAATCCTCAATTTCTCTTCTAGGTCCAAAGAGCCTACAATATTTTCAGTTTGGTTCTTTAAGGAAAAGTTTGCTGACACTGCTCTAGAGCATATGCCTCACTGTCCTTAAATTCTGGGTGGATTTTTATCTTGCTCTCACCATATAACATCCGCATGAAGATGAGCACCGATGCCGCCACGCTTCTCTATCTCCGTGGGCCTACAGTGTTGGTATATTTGCATTCATGACTTTATGTTGTGATTTATTTTTTTGTTTGTGTGTTTACTGGTATGTTTCTCTGCAAGGCAAAACGTTTCCTGAGGACGGGATGAGGCCAGGCCCCCTGGAAGCAGAGCCTGGGGTGAGGATTCTTGTCCAGGGAGTTTTGAAGGAATGCTCTCAGGAGGAACCTGTAAGAAAGGGAGGGAAGCAGGAGAGGGTAGAGGAAGAAGTTAAGCCAAGATGATGCGGCTGCACCAGAGTCCAGCTCACCCTGCCCTGGTGGGGTGCTCTGGGGCGGGACTAGCACCACTGAATTGTCCCGCCTTAAGGCAAGGCTATCCTACCTGGGCTTTTTGTACCCTCATGTCAGTCATTGGCCTAGGCTGCCCCGGGGGCGGGGAGGCATAACCTCTCAGACTTTTCTGGATGAGGCTGCTCCTCTTGATTAAGCCCACCTGTGAGCCCTTGGCAGCCACTACACAGGCAGTGGGTGAGGGGCTCAGTTCCAGTGTGTCTTTTTATTTTAATCTCTGTTTCCTTAGCTTTTAATACAGTTTCTGGCACTCAGCAAATGTGCACTAAATCTTTGTTACATGAATGAGCCTCTTCCTACTGTAATACATACTCGCTTGTTAATTAAGACAGTCTCTCTCATCTTTGCTTGTTTATCCAATTAATAAAGTAAATCATCTTCTAACTCATTAGTTTAACAAGACTAAATGAGATAATACAGACGAAGGTACCCAACAAACTGCCTGATATATAACAGGCAGCAATGAATGTTAGTTTATTTCCCTTTAGGATTAAGTAGGCTGTGCGATATATTTTATTAGGAAGAGCGTCAGCTTTCCTGTGTATGGCTTGTAACAAATTCAAATGAATCAAGAGAGATTTCAGTTTTTATTATTTGCACAGTCTCTACTTCAGGCTTCCCAAGATCATCACCCATAGCCGTAGGGAGGCATAATGATGATATAATCTGAGAGATCATGATAGCAATGACTTTACAAAGTGCAGGAAGTATTAAGATATGGTTGCTGTTAAAATGGTCTACAATGCAAATAACCATAACTGCCATGTGTTTAGTACCTATTATAGGCCAGGCATTGTGCTAGGTGCTTTACATACCTATTGCTGGTCCTCAAAATGACCCTATAAGGTGGCACTTCTAAGTGCTAGACACACAGTAGGTGGACAAGACATGTAATTAGGATACCAGAAATGCAGGGGCACCAATTATTTTTTGATATTAAAAAAATATTACTGGGGCCAGCCTGGTGGCGTAGCGGTTACGTGCACGTGCTCTGCTGTGGCAGCCCGGGGTTCGCAGGTTTGGATCCCGGGTGCACACCAATGCACCGCTTGCCAAACCACGCTGTGGCGGCGTCCCATACAAAGTGGAGGAAGATGGGCACGGATGTTAGCCCAGGACCAATCTTCCTCAGCAAAAAGAGAAGAGTTGGCATCAGATGTTAGCTCAGGGCTACTCTTCCTCACACACACACACAAAATATTATTAAAGTCATTATACTAGAAATCAGAATTTTGTGAATTTATTTACATTATATGTTTATTATTTTGAAAAATTTTGAATTACACACGGAGGTCACTATTACCTTTTTGGTGCATAAGATCTCTAAAAATCTTGATTTCACACCCTCTTCCCCTACAGATATTATTAGTTCAATATTAGAAATGAGGAAACTAAAACTCAGAGGGTTATGTAGTGACTGAATCAGTCAGGGGTCGTTGGAGGAGCAAAAAGAAAGAGGAGGTGATACTCAGACGAGCAGTTGCATCAGCCCCTTCCCTGGAGCAGAGCCACTGAAGACACTGTAGAAGTCAGTTCCCAATCCACCGAAGAGGTGCTGTCTCAACTATGTCTGGAATCAACTTGGGCTGCCCAATTCTGGAACAATCCAAAGGAAAACTGCCACTCTGTTGGAGTCAGAATCAGGAGGCATCTCTCATCTTCCTGTCTTCTGATCTCTCACCAGTGCCTCCTGTTAGTAGAACTGAAGAGGAAATCAGCAGGTAAAGGAATCTGAGAAATGGAGCCTGCAGACTCCCAGCCTGCAGAGCAGAACAGAGAAATGTGGGTATCGGTTGGAGAGAGGACAGGCAAATATGCAGGACACCCATACAGCCGGAAATCGGTAAGACCAAGCTACCTTATGCCGCCTCTCTGTAGACTGCGTGTGTTAATGGCAAAGCTACACTATTGAGCTAATCTTATTGACTTCACTTGAAAATTCATGTCTGAGTTAATCTAACCCACTTTATTTGAAAATTCATATTTCTGAGGCCTGAAAACTGGTTTATGTGTCCTCTGATGCCAGCTCTTTATTAAACTTTGAGTATGATCTTTCAAAAGAGAGGAGAAATTTTCCATAAGGGTGAGTTTATGAATATTGGCATTGGCGCCTCTGGGTTGAAATCTTAGCATTCTAGAACCTGCTGGGATCTTCTGTTGCTACTTATTATGGCATTTTCTTATGCCCCAGAAAGTGAGCTTGAAACTGAGGTAATTTATATTCCTACTTGCAATATCTCAGTTATTTGGTAGCAATTCTTAAAATGTGTCTAGGGCCAAATGGCATTGGATTTTTCTGTTACTGGTGCACTTTCAATAATGATCAGTTATCGAACACCCCTGAATTAGATACTAGGGATACTAGAGGAGATAAGATAGAATTCCTGTTAATTGGGAGCTCAGACTCTAGTCTTTGACCCAAACTTAGATAGTTTCTATTAGTCCCCTAGCAAACACTTCTCTCTGAGAGAAACATTTCAATTTAGGTTGCATATTTTATTTATATATGTATATTTTATTTATTATATTTTATTTTCTTTTTAAAGATACAAGTTCTCAACATCAACCCAAGGAATCAAAGACAAAGGAGGGGTGTTAAGGAGGGTAAATTTTCTATTATAGTATATTTTGGAGATGGTTCCCAGATTCGCTAGACATTCTTCCTAATTTGTAATATTGATCCTCTTTTCTTTGCTGGAGCAATGGCTGAGAAGTCACTTTATCTTGAGAGGAGCTGTTATATGATAATGGAAGGACAGGAAGGAATATTCTGGCCTGGCTTCATTTCTGATGTTGCTGCCACATAAGGATCATGGATGCGAAAAGCAGATGATAGTAAGAGAGAGTGATTCCATAACTCGGGACCATTAGAATACTCTCCAGCAATAGAGTATGGACCACGGTCAACAGTGAGGCATTTTTCTCTATTTGACATCCTTATTTAAAAAATCAATACTACCCATTACCTACTAAATTAACCTAGAATCCATGGCACGGAGTTTAAGGCCATTGAACAATTGGTCATGTTCTTCTTTTCCAATCTGTCTACCATTACACCCAATTCCTATCTGCTCCAGTTTCAAGCTGTTCATTAAGCAAAAAAATCCTTTTTAATAAAACAAAACACTACACAGAGCTGTAAAATACAGCACAGATAAAGGCGGAATTGTCTGGTTAGAAATGGTGGGGGATCCAGGGCCAGCATGCCTTGTCATCTTTGTGGCTTGGTCATGGAGGCATATCTTCCAAATTCCAGACTGCCCTGGCCGTTCTAAATGTTTCATCTTTCTCTGTGTCTTTTACTCTATCCTATTGCTCAACTGGATGTTTTTGCTTGACATGCCCTTCTTCTCTAGCATTTCCTGTTCGAATACGTACCCAGCCTAAATTCTACTTCTTCCAGGAAGCTTTTCACGATTTGCCCCTCTTGAAACCAATCTAACCTCTGCTTTCCCAGACCACTTGTGTTACCAATGGTTGTATCCAAGGACGGTTGCCCTAATCGATTGCAAACTGCCTTAAAGTCAGGGACTTTTTTCCACCTTAGTATCTTCATCATGTCCTGCACATATTAATTACTTTATAAGAGAGGAGAACATTTACCCTTATATAGGTTATTGATGGTTCTTTCTATATAGGTCAAGATTTTCCAGATTTGTTTCCCTATTTCCACCATAAGAATTACTTCTTCCCATCTAGGCTCTGCTCAAATGCCACATCATAAATAAAACCTTTCTTGAATCGTCCTAGATGAAAGTAATGTCAAGTTCCTCTGAATGCCCAATGGCACGATTTCTGTCCCTCTCTGAGGATGCTGGGCTTTCTATCATGTATTATACAGCCACAGACATGCCTGTTTTACACAATTGTAAGTTACTTAAGAAAGATCCGTGTTATAGAACTGTGAGAGTGTCAGATCTTCAGTGAGACAAACCCGCCTTCAAACCCAGGTCATACCAATTACTATCTGGGTGACGTTGAGCAAAGGACTTGACTTCTTTGAATCTCAGTTTCTTCATTGTAAAATAAGTCTAATAATGTCTCCTTCAGAGGCTTTTTAGGTAAAAACTACATTTAATAAGATCAAAGTAGCTTGCGTTGGGCATTCAAAATTATAAGTCCTTTCTCCCACATTTATCTATGAGACTTCCCCAGAACTTAGGACAGTCCCTTGTATAAAATATATACTCAGTTAATTTTTGTTTGATTGCTGAATTGAATTAGGCTAGCGGAATTACTATTCTAGAAAATGTTAATGAGAGTTATGTGGAAAAGAATGGTTCTGTTGCTAAGGAGATTTGGAAACATCAAGTTGTAGATGAATGCTTTTTTTGTGTGTGTGTGTGAGGAAGATTGGCTCTGAGCTAGCATCTGTTGCCAATTCTCCTCTTTTTGCTGAGGAAGATTGGCCCTGAGCTAACATCTGTGCCAATCTTCCTCCATTTTGCATATGGGACACTGCCACAGCATGGCTTGATGAGTAGTGTGTAGGTCCATGCCTGGGATCTGAACCCACGAACCCCGGGCTGCCAAAACTGAGAGCACCAACTTAACCACTATGACACCGGGCCAGCCTTCTGAATGCATTTTTAAAAACAGGATTTAAAAAATCTTTTAATATTCTAGTGTGCATTATTTGGCTTTATATCTCTTCACAGAGAATCTCACAGGACTAGTGTTCATTGCAGCAGAGGTTGGGAAATACAGAAATAGGCTATTGGCCCTCAAAGGGAGGGGGAGGAAAGCCCATCTGCCCTCAGGGTGTCTTTCTTGCCAAAGGCTGGGTGGCAGGCTTTGCAGAGACTCTGCAGGTTGGCATTTCCTAGGTAGATTCACCTTGGCCCAGAGTTTGATCTTGTAGGCTCTTAAAGGTGGCTTGTCAGCCAAAGGATATGGCCTATCTCTCACGGACTGACTCACATTAACCAAGTTTAGAGACTGATGAATAAACATTAATCTGAATTTGTTAATTTGTCATGAGCATTCTTACTTGAGGTAAAATATACCATATGAATTGGCCCAATCACATAACTTTTTCCCCTATAAGCTTATCTACACAGAAAGTCAAATTAGCATTAGAAGGCTTGTCGGTAAGCCTGAATCAGAATAAGTAGGGAATTACTGAACTGATTTTAAGAGGTGTCCCTCAGCTAGACCTTACATCCCTCCTGCCCTCCCTCTCTCCTTCTCATCTATGCATTCAACAAATACTTCTTGAAAACCAACTATGTGAGGTAGTAATACAAGAGAGCTCTGGGGTGAGCCTTCCCACTTTTCAATCACAGACCTTCTGCTTGCTAGCGATGTGACCTTGGGGAAGTTATTTAACTGCTTAGTGCTGCAGCGTCCTTCTGTGTGATAGCACCCACTCCAACCAGGTGGAAGAAACTCCTACATGCAGATGGTTTAGCGCCTGGCACTGATGTTAATGAGTTGCATACCTCTTTAATGTGCACATAGGATAGATAGGTTGTGCTTTTTAATTTTTTTTCCGCACATTGGGACATTGAGTTTCCAAGTGATTAATTGCTCTGCCCTAGGTCACACCCAGTTAATAAGTAGCAGAGTTTGTTCAAGAGAAGTTGCAAAATCTACTATTTATTTTAGAAAACCATGGATTTTTGGCGCCCTGGGGGAAGAAATCAAACATAATAGTTATGTAGGCTATTTCCCTTTAAAAAAATTCTAAGCCTTTAGAAATAAAGGGTAGACTTAGTTTCTTTGTTTATCATCAACTTTTGATTGATTTTGTCATTTTTCATATTTATCTCCTGTAATTTGGATCTCCCTCACATGACTCCCTAACAAATGAGATCAATTTTCCTCTGAAATATTTTTTTAAAGAAATTACAGTCATCTCAGACTCATTTTCTTAAGGAGGAAACAGTACATTTGGCAATTTCCATTGCTTCTGGTTGTGATCAGATTGAATTTTAGGCAGTCATCTTCAAGCTATGTCCTAATTAATATGAACAGATATTGTCAGCAGGCCTGTTTAATCAGTTTCCCATCTGGCACAATCATGTTTATGAACAGGATCTGCTTTTGCTTGGCTTGGGCAATAGCTAAAATCAACCAAACAAGGCAATCACATCCCCTAAGGTAAGAACCAGGGCCCACTCTTCTCCTCTAATCCTACCTGGGAAATCATAATTTCAAACCTGTAGCCTAAGTGGATGGGATACTTGCACTGCTGGAGCCCCACTGGGTTCACGGCATCCTTCCATCCATCTGTATTATGCTTACTTCCATCCATTCCATTCCAGTAAACATTCCCTGAGTTCCTGATATGTTCTGGGCTCTCCATAACCCAGGGCATACTATTATGAAAAAGAGAGTATTCTTGCTCTAAAGAAGCTATTGGTGTCATAGAAAAAGTCTCAAAAACATGAGGATTTAAAAAATAAAGCCTAGTGCTATTTAGGAAAGAGTAGAGTATGAAAAATTCTTGTTTAAACGTAATTGCCTATTCTGTTTTGTATTCTGCCTCTGAGAATGGTGATTATGCCAAAGGAGGCTATGAAAGCTGACCTTCGTTACACTGTTTCCCCAAAGGAACATGCCTCTGATAAATTATTTGTATCTCTATGATTGATGGTGCTTTACTGATCTCCTGACTAAACAAAGGGCAGACAACACTGGGAGAGAGATTTCAAGTTAACGTGGGTGTGAGTGAAATGATACCACCACTTTCTATCAGGAGAACATTTTGGGGATCAGAAAAAATATCTTTGGGAATGGTGCCACTTATCCCCTATAGCCCACTCAGATCTCAGCCAATATGGTAGCTCGCATATTGTAAACAGACGCAGGAAAGATGCTAAAATGCTCCTTGGTTCAATAACGCCCATAACATATTTCACAAGGGGTTTAGTCAAAGACCTGTTAATAGGAGATTTATGAGGCTAGACTATATTGTTTTAGGAAGAAAATGAAGAGTTGCTAAGGCGAGGTGTGCATGCCCTTAGGAAATTCCATTTGACTCTGGCTACAGCCCTTACTGGAGGAAAGAATGAAATAGAATAGGAGTTCCCATCTTCTTTCTCCTATTCTCAGGATCCGAGCGTTCCCTGCTCCCTGAGAGCTTGTGAAGCCTGGGCAGAGGGAAAGCTTCCATTAGCATATGAGGAGAGCCCAGGGGGCTAGAATTCCTTTCTTAAATAAAAAGGGTTGGGTTTTTTCACACAGGAATGGGGCAGTGACACCCACGGGGGAGAGATGTGGCTGTAGGAGTAAAGAGAAGAACAGGGAACAGCAAGAGGGTCACTGAAAAGAAGAGAGATGAGGAGCTAGGGAGTATTAACATGCATAACCAACGAAGACCCCAACTGTAAGCCCTCATCTGAAGGGCATGAATAATTCTGAGCAAGTCATCACCTCCTGTCTCTCTTACTTCGGTGCTTGTCTGAATCATTAGTAAAAGAACTGCTTACACTTCTCTTCATGTTCTGTGTCTGTTTCTTCTAGTGAAGTGGGTTATGGGATTATTCGCAAATGAAGCTGTTCCAGATAGCATGTGGGACCACTTGGTGGTACTCCAGGGGAGGCAGGGCAGGTGGAAGGGGGAGCATCAACTTTCCCCTTGGAGTCACCTATGTTGAGAGGATCACCCATCATCCGGTGTCTTCCTGGGCACTGCAGAACTGCGGGGTGGATTTCCTGGAGTTCCCTGATAACCTCCTCTCCACCCAGGGACAGACTCTGGTTACATCAAAAAGCAGTTCATAATAGTTCAAGTTGTTTAAATAGGAAGTGGACCATGGAGGGAGGAAGTGAGGTCCTCGGTGTTGGAAGTGTTTTAGCAGATTTTGCTCAACAAATTGGAGGAGATATTTGATGCAGAGTTAGTTCTGCGTCATTGTTAGGGTGACCAGAAGTTCCCAAACTTGACTGCACATCAAAATCAGCTATTGAGCTATTAAAAATACAAATGTCTGGATCCCACCCCAAGACTGGCCAAACCAGAACATCTGGATGTAGAGGCAAAGAATCTATACATTTTTTAACACAGTGATTCTAAAACACTGCCGTGTTTTAGACCCAGTGGACTAGATGAACTTTAAGATAGAAATCCAACTCTGAGATTTTATGTTTCACGTGAAAAGTAACTGAATATATCAGATCACTTTTTAAGCTCTGGTCCTTTAGTATCTTGTAGAAATTGGGTGAGTTTTACTGTATGTTGAATGATTGTCACAGTAAGAGTGGTTGCATTTCAGTTTCTACCTGCTGGGGCTGGCAGGTAGAGCTGTGAGTGACCTGGTGCGTGGGTTCCCAGAGATCTACAAATAAGCTGAAAGAGGATTCTGGAACCCTTCCTGGGACACTGAGAGCCGTGTACATAACAACACCATCTGGTCTCAGTTTTCTTTCCTGCTTGTGTAGGCTGAGGTCAACAGTGAGAGAAAAATGTAATGATGAAGGCAAAGGTATACTAGACAAATGATGTAATACCAACAATTCTTAACATCAAATTTCCTATAGTGGTCCCAGGCAAGCAAAGAGCAGAGGCCCATGCTAATTGGCCATTTTATAAAGAGCCCTGGCAAAACTCTCCTCTCTGAGGCTTAGTTTTATACTTGTCACAAAATAACCAAGGAAAGGCTTTTAAAAGACAGATCCAGTGTGGACCGTCAATGATGGGGTATAGTACTGGAGAGCAAGCTGTAGGGATTAGCACATGGGCCTAAGGAGTTGTTTTTGGACTCTTCCACACTTTCATATCGACCTTAGTGATCTGGTTACAGCGCAACTTGCCTGTCATTCTCTTGCCTCCATGGACCCTTCTCTCAAAGCTAGCCTCCACTCATCTGCTACATCCGCTTCTCCCTTTCTCAAAATATTTCAACAGCTCTCCATTGCTGAAAGGATGACGTTCAGCTGCTGAGTGTGGCACACAAGGCTCCCATGATCTGCCCTCTGCCTACCTCTCTAGATTGATCTTCTGCCGCTCCACACGTTTCATGCCCTATGCTGGAGATATAACTCCGTACCTACCCCTGGATAAGCTTTGTTGGGCTTTCCCTCCTACTTTTGCCCATGCCATTTACTCCACTCACATCTCTTGACCGGCTAGCGATTCTTCAGATGATAGTTGAAGCTTCTTCACAATTTTTCCTCTGATTCTCCACCACCAAGCAGAGTTGATCACCAGGCTTGGGGCTACTACTATACCTAGAACATCAATTTATACATCACTTATTACGCTGGTGCAATTAATGGTTTATAAGTCTGTCCTGTCTCTTCTAATGGACTGTAGTTTGTTGAGTGAAGACATGGTTTATTGTCTTATTCAGTATTTGGCACCTAGAAGGTGCTCTATATAAGTTGATGATGAAAATAGGACAACTATGACACAGTATTTAGGGGATTTTTGTTTTCTTTGTGAAACAACGAGTTCCAGTAACTTTGGGAGATAGTCATGTACCTGGAGTCTTGATTTGTCAGCCTATGTTTGCTGTGTTCACCCTAAGATTAAGACCAACCTGGGTATGTCTGGAATACCAGATAAATAGACACTAGGTATTCCTGGAAAAGAAAGTATATCAAAGGAAGAATTACATACTTATTTTGAGAAAAACTGGACAAGTCAGAGAGTAAGAATGACTTTGAGTACAGAGCGATGCTTATTATTCCAAGAATTGTCTGACCTAGTCCTCGTGAGCTGACTTGCAAGTCCTGGGTAAAAGAGCTATGATAATTACGGAGTAAGTAATAAGAGAGAGTTTAGTGGAATTTACGTGAGACATGTAGAAGCATTGTCTAGTGAAAAGAGACCCTAGTAGAGGTGGAAATATAATTGTTCCACTTGGAGTTGAAATACATGTTGACATAGAGTAGAGATATTGGCCTAGCTAGGAAGCCAGATAAGCCTAAAGCTGGAGAGAAAAAGACAGAGACAGAGAGATGCAGGTGATGACAGCTCACTTGCAGGGCCGCAGAGGTAGAGGAGAGGGAAAATATGATGGACACGTAGTAATTGAGCTCAAGCAAGGCACCCTCCAAGACTTCCTGAATTATTTAGGAGAAGGCTTTGTTTCTTTAAAATAGAGAAAAGCAGAAGCAGAGAAATACTGGGGTTTTTTTTTGTGAGGAGGATCGGCCCTGAGCTAACATCTGCCAATCCTCCTCTTTTTGCTGAGGAAGACTGGCCCTGGGCTAACAGCCATGCCCATCTTCCTCCACTTTATATGTGACGCCGCCACAGCATGGCTTGACAAGTGGTGCATCGGTGCGCGCCCGGATCCAAACCGGCGAACTTGGGCCGCTGCAGTGGAGCGCATGCACTTAACTGCTTGCGCCACCAGGCCAGCCCAGAAATGCTGTTTTTTTAGTGACTACAACCCTACTTCTTTCATTCCTTTCCCTTCCCTTTGGTGTGGTCTTGGAAAACAAAAATTACAAAAAGGAGAACATAATGTGGTTCCTATTGGCTGATGGACCAAGACATGCATAAGTAAAAAGGAAGCCATGCAGAAGTACTTCAGGAGTTATACAATGAAAGTGTCCTCTCCTTTCTAGATTGAACTTCCTGGCACCTAACTTTTAGGATTCAATATGGCCAAAGGTTTTATCTGATATTTTGTCCTAAGAGAAAGCTAAAGATGGGAAAAAATGATTCCTTCCCACCAGACTTAACTTTGCATCAGCATATGCCATTGTTGGAATCTGAAAAGCGGCTAATTTGCAAAGTTGCGTTAAAAAATGAGGTACTTTAAGTTTCTTTCCCTTGTAAAGTTCATGCGAGTGAGAAATAGCCGAGCAGTGGTTACAAGTGTGTGGGTCGAACAGCAACTCTCGGTAACGTGGAAGTAAAGACTCCTGTCTTACACTGTTGACTGAGAGAACGTCTCAAGTGGTCGATTTGGGACTCACTTGCCTAATATTGACAAAACAGTGACAATGGCCACAGTATTTTAACCGGAAATAAAAAACTGGGAATTTATCTTCAAGATTCTCTTTGGCATAATCACTCTGGCCAGAGGACTCCCTGCTCAGCTAGAAGGTGAAAAGTCTATGAGCAATTCCTGGTATCTTCACATATGGCATATAAAAAGAAAAGTCAAGCAATTCAGTTGGTATGAATTTTAAAGAAACAAATAACAATAACCACAAACCATCACCCAAGACTGAAGAGCATGCTCCTAAAACGTAGGGCCTCTCTGGATGGTCAGGAAATTATAGTGTCTTGGACTTTACGAGCAGAGAGGAGCTGTCAAGATCACCTAATCCAATGCCCTTATCTCAAAAATGAGAAATCCAGAGAAATCAATAGATTATTGATTGAAATATCTTAACAGGGTGTTTGTTACTTCTTGGTCAGAGCAGAATATCTATCAGGAAAATAGTCTCAGGACTTGGTTTAGAGCCAAATGGGAAAAATCATACAGTAATTCCTTTGGTTCCCCCGGGAACAAAAGATTTAACTAGAACAGTGATATTATGCTCAACTTCTTTTTTTTTTTAAAACCACTTTATTGAGTGAGGTATGATTGACATATTAAAAGTTGTACATATGTAATGTATACAACTCAATGAATTTGGGGATAAATATACATCTGTGAAACCATCACCACCATCAAAGCCATAAACATATTTGTCACCTCCGAAAGTTTCTTCCTGCCTCCATTATTATTATTATTATTATTATTTTGTGTGTGTGTGTGGCAAGAATACTTAACATAAGATTTACTTTCTCAGCAAATTTTATGTAGAACACAGTATTGTTAGCGAGAGTCACTATAGCTATATAGTAGATCTCCAGATCTTATTTACCTTGCATAACTGAAACTTCGTACCCTTTAACCATCACCTCCCATTTCCCCTTCCCATGGCCCCTGGCAACCACCATTCTAATCTCTGCTTCTTTGAGTCTATTTTAGATTCCACAAAGTGAGATCATACAGCATTTCATTTTCTGCGTCTGGCTTATTTTACTTAGCATAATGCCCTCCAGATCCATCCATGTTGTTGCAAATAGCAAGATTTCCTTCTTTTTTAAGGCTAAGTAATATTTTATTATATGTGCATGTACAACATTTTCTTTATCCATTCATCTGTCAGTGGACATTTAGGTTGTTTCCATATCTTGGCTATTGTGAATAATGCTGGAAAAGAACATAAGGGTGCAAATATCTCTTCGAGGTCCTGATTTCAATTCCTTTGGATATATGCCCAGAATGGGATTGCTGGATCATATGGTAGATCTATTTTTAATTTTTTGAGCTCTGTACTATTTTCAATAATTTCTGTACCAATTTACATTCCCACCAACAGTGCACAAGAGTTCCCTTTCCCCCACATCCTTGCCAACACTACTTTTTTTTTCGTTTTAATAATAGCCATCGTAACAGGTGTGAGACGATATCTCATTGTGGTTTTGATTTGCATTTCCCTGATGATTAGTGACGTTGAGCATATTTTAATATACCTATTGGACATTTGTATGTCTTCTTTGGAGAAATGTCTATTCAAGTCCTTTGCCCATTTTTAAAATCATTTTATATATTTTTTTCAAGTTGGATGAGTTTCTTATATATTTTGGATATTAACCCCTTATCAGATATATGGTTTGAAAATATTTTTTCCCATTCTGTAGGCTGCGTTTTCATTCTGTGATTGTTTCCTTTGCTGTGCAGAATCTTTTTAGTTTGATGTAATCCTACCTGTTTATTTTTACTTTTGTTGCCTGTGCTTTTGGTGTCATATTCAAAAAATCATTGCCAAGACCAATGGTCATAAGTTTTCCCTATATTTACTTCTAGGAGTTTTAAAGTTTCAGATCTTATGTTTAAGTATTTAATCCATTTTCAGTTGATATTTGCATGTGATGTAAGATAAGCATTCAATTTCATTCTTTTGCATGTGGATATATAGTTTTCCCCATGTCCTTTATTGCAGAGCCTATCCTTTCTTCATTGTGTTCTCTTGGCAATCTTGTTGAAGATTGGTTGATCGTATATGTACGGGTTTGTTTCTGGGTTTTTGATTCTATTTCATTGGTCTATGAGTCTGTTTTTGTGTCAGTACTATTCTGTTTTTATTACTACAACTTTGTAGTGCAATTTGAAATCAGGAATGGTGATGTCTTCAGCTTTGTTATTCTTACTCAAAGTTGTTTTGGCTAATCAGGATCTTTTGTGGTTCCATTGTTTTTGCCATTTCTGTGAAAAATGCCATTGGAATTTTAATAGGAATTGCATTGAATCAGTGGATTGTTTTTGATAGTACAGACATTTTTAACAATATTAACTCTTCCGATCCATAAACACAGGATATCTTTCTGTTTATTGTGTCTTCTTACTTTCTTTCATCAATGTTTTATAGTTTTCAGGGTATAGATCTTTCACCTCAAATTCTTTTATCAGTGGCAAAAGTTCCCAGAAATTTCAGATCATCCATTTTTCTTGCTAATTTTGATTCCATTCCCAGTATGACAGGGATTAACTCTGCAAAACTTTGGACAACATCTGCCTTCCCTTTAGCGGGCATTTATTGTTTTGTCTGCCTTGAACTCAAGTCCTTTTTTCATTTGAGGAATTCTTGTCTCTAACACTATGGTTCCTGTCTAACACTATGGTTCCCGTGAGTTGTCAATTACAGTGACCACGGGGTGTCAAAGAACCTGAGCTAGGTCAATCATAATATTTCATTGCCCAGGTTTCATGAATTGATTCAATGATGGGCATAAGATCCAATCCTAGCTTTTCAGAAAACTTGCTCAGGATTTTCTTACTAGAGCTAGAGGGAAAGGACTATATTTTTCCCTGGTCATGAAGCTGAAGTGTGTAAACTTTGATTTGCTTTTGTTGATGGTCCATCATCGAGGAGCAGCTGACCAGCAATAAGATGTAAAAAACAAGACAAAAAAATGAGAGATGGAGAGTTGTTAGTACTGGAGTCCTGTATCCAGTTAATCTGGAGGCTAATTGTCCCTACTCCCTCTCTTTTGGAGGTTTGCTTATAGTGCCCACAAATTCCCTTCCATGGCTTAAGCTAATTTCAGCTGACTTTCTGTCACCATCATCTGAAAGTGTCCTAACTAATACTTTCTATCTTTCTTCTCTGTTCTTGATTGTCCCCTATATTTGGGTCATTAAGTCTGTAGTAGGCAGAATAATGGCCCCTAAGGATGTCCATGTCCTAATCCCCAGGATCTGTGAATGTTACTTTACACAGCAAAAGGACTTTGCAGAGATGATGAAATTAAGAATCTTGAGATGGGAAGATTATCCTAGATTACCCAAGTGGACCCTTTGGGTTGTAAGGGACCCTTTTTCTTGTAAGGGAAAAAGGGAAGCAGGAGAGTCAGTCAGAGAAGGAGACGTGAGGATGCAAGTAGAGGTTGGATTGATGTGGTTATGAGCCAAGGAATGTGGGCAGCCTCTAGAAACTGGAAAGTGCGAGGAGTGGCTTCTCCCCTACAGCCTAGAGGAATCAGCCCTGCTGACATCTTGACCTTAGCCTCATAAGACTAAGCTGTTTTAAGCACTTAATTTGTGGTTATTTGTTATAGCAGCAATAGGAAACCGACATAAAGTCATTAAAATTATTGAGGCTCAAAGCAACCTCCCTGAACTGTTTTCCTCTAGTCTATGTCCTGCCTGTGCTTTGCCAAGAGCTCACCACACCTATAGGCTGGCCACCTACATGATGTGAACTGAAGGTCCCTGGAAGTTTTCCCTCTGCCATTTGCTGATGTGTAAAATTCCTCATCCATTTGCAATGGGTAAAATTCCTTAAAGAAAGAATAAAATTTTTTCTTGCATAATGATATAAAGCTTGGAGTGCAAATATTCCATGGAGAGAAGCATATTGACTTCAGCTTATACACACTCAAGTGAAATGACTGAATAATGCTGAGTCCTTTCTCAGAGGAGTTCATGAGGAGAGATGTGGTTGGAGATATCTACATGGTGGGGAGAAAGATGCTGAAAAGGGACTTACTGCCCTCCCTTGTTTTCTTCATTTGTAAAATGAAGATAAAATTAATATATATGTCATTTGGTTTTTGTGAGGATTAAATGGCCCATTCCTCACGTGTAAGCAGGAACCAATCAGGGGCTGTTGGCTGATTTTGTATAATAGCCATAACCTGGCATACCGTGGGCTGACTGTGTTTAATCAAGGATGTACTAACAGAAATAGAGTCTCCGAACACCCAATTTACAGTGAAATTGCTGCCAAAAGAAAAAAAAAAGGCACAGCTGAGACAATCCTTAGCATTACTCAATCAGTGGCCAACACACTGTCTTGCTATCAGCAAATCCCATAGCTCACGTAACCACCCAAATCGAGGAGCAAGTACATGCAAAGCTAGTTGTGGAGCTGGAGCAGAGAACTGCAAAGAACAGGTCTCACTCTATGCCAGAGGAGAGATAAGGATTTAAGTGTGTGTTGCGTCCTCCTTCTTTTCTGAGTGTAGGATTCTGTGTTAGGAAGGCAGGTCTGTCTCAACGTCAACCTTCACTAATCTCTTAATGCCTTAGCTCCAGACACTAATTAAATTCCTAGCTAGCAACAGTTGAAGAATTCAATCTGCTGCATATTTTGGGGGGTGATGTATGTTGTGCTTGCTTTGGGCTCTGAGTTTCTGTTTTCTGCTAAGGTAAACTGGTTCTAGTGGGGACTGTTGGTGGATCTGAAGTAGTGAAGACCCCTTTCTGGAGAGTAACTGCTCCTGTCTTTATTTTTGTCACTGGCTTAGGTGTGAGCATTCCTTGATGCTGCCAGTATAAACAGATAAGACCTGAACAGGTATGATTTAGGAATTTAGTCCAACCCAATGCTGCTCGTGGTAGGATGACCCACTGAAGATTTAACATTCATTTTTTTGTGTGTGAGGAAGATTAGCCCTGAGCTAACATCTGTTGCCAATCCTCCTCTTTTTGCTGAGGAAGATTGGCCCTGGGCTAACATCCATGCCCATCTTCCTCTACTTTATATGGGACGCCGCCACAGCATGGCTTGACAAGCGGCGCATAGGTGCACGCCCGGGACTCCGGGCCTGCGAACTCCGGGCCGCTGAGGCCGAGTGTGTGAACTTAACTGCCAGGCCACTGGGATAGCCCCTTAACATTTTTTTATTCTTCTTTTCAGCTCTGTAGAGAGAGTGACTGGAAAACCACCTGGATGGGTCTTCACATGATAAATCGCTTATGATACAGGAGGGTCATCTTTCCCTGGAGGAGGTGCGACGGGAGGATATAGAGGCCTCTTCAGGCAGATCTTATCATTAAGGTGTGCATGTTCAGGCAATCAGAGTATTTCTATCAACTTAAAGGAGGAGAATGAGATCTCTAGTCTTGCGAGGGTCTGAGAGCCCTACAGACAATTCACAGAAGTATTCTGAAGGGCGTGGACAAGCAGCTTTATTGTCAGGAAGAGCTGTGTGCTTCAGGTATTAAAGCAGAACAGGGACTAGAGTGAGGTCAGTGAGGGACCCACAAATTTACGGGCAGAAAATTTAAGGGGGCTCCATAAACTCAGCAATCAAGATAAATAATATTTTAATGTAATGTTTTTAAAAATCAGAATTAATGCAAAAAATTCACACTGACCAAAATATCAAAATTTTGAATAAAGGCAGGATCAGTAATAGTGCTATGTGGAGTCATATTGGTGCCTGAACAAAAGGAAAATCAGAAATACCAATTTTTAATAATAAGGAACACAGAAAATAACAAATAATAGAAAGGAGCACAGCAAATCAATTCAAGATGAACTGCAGATCTAAATGTGAATGGTAAACAATAAAGCTTCTCAAAAGAAACATAAAGCATCTTAAACTGGGAGTAGGCAGACTTCTTAAACAGAACTCAAAGAGCACTAACCGTTAGGAAAAAACTTGAAAAATGGAACTATCATAGGATTAAGTACTTCTGTTCATCAAAGATGCCATTAGGAGGATAAAGAGACAGTTCAGAATGGGGAAGATATTTGAAATGCATCTAACGCAAGAATCAAATCCTGAGTGTATTAAGAACTCCTGCAAATGAAAATAAAAAGACAGACAACTGAATGAAAACATGAGCAAAAGACTTGAACAGGCACTTCAAGTGTATATATCTAAGTAACCAATAAACATATGAAAACGAGCTCATTTTCATTACTTATCAGGGAAATGTGAATTAAAACCATAATATGATACCACTACATATCCACCAGAATGGCTAAAATAAAAAAAGCAGATAATACCAAGCGTTGATGAAGATGTGGAACAACTTGGACTGTCTTACACTGCTAGTAGGAGTATAACATGGTAGAAACACTTTGGAAAATTTTGGGATTATCTTCTAAAGCTGACCAGGTACATCTCTTATGGCCCAGCAATTCCAACAGAAATGCATACGCATGTTCACCAAAAGATATTGTGGGAGATCAAGATTTGGCCACCCTGAAATATATCTCTTTACCTTGATTGTTTTCTCTGAGGGACATTTGACCTCCCCCACTAACTGCCTAAAGAATTTGACATCGTGGCTCCTTCCTGGAACAGATCTTCTATCATGACGGCTATAAAGATAATGTAGGATAGAGGTTACAATAGCAAAGGCACCAAGCCTCTCTTATCAAAAAACTCTGGGGCCGGCCCGGTGGCGCAAGCGGTTAAGTGCACGCGCTCCGCTGCGGCGGCCCGGGGTTCGCTGGTTCGGATCCCGGGCGCGCACCGACGCACTGCTTGGTAAGCCATGCTGTGGCGGCGTCCCATATAAAGTGGAGGAAGATGGGCACCGATGTTAGCCCAGGGCCGTCTTCCTCAGCAAAAAAAAAAAAAAGAGGAGGATTGGCGGATGTTAGCTCAGGGCTGATCTCCTCACAAAAAAAAAAAAAACAAAAAAAAAACTCTGTCTCTCCCTGACCACATTATCTATAGATGATCCCAAAAAGAATTGTCCTCCTGCCCTCTGAAGTCCCAGGCCACTACCCACCCCCAACACGCTCCTCGCCTTTAGCTGCAATACTTAAGCAAGCAGCTTAGACAGAGGGACGAGTTGCTCATTTCTGAGTTTCTCCCTGTCTTGACATGAGTACAGCCATGTTTGGCCGCTCCATTGACCTACAGCCACCAGCACAAAAAGAAATACAAAGCTGCTTTCTGCGTGGTGGGAACTGGCCTTTTCCCGGGAACTGGCCTTTCTCCCACGGAGAGAGTTGCAAGTTGTAACATTTCAAGGCTCTTGGAGTGTCGTAGCCCAAAATGGACTGGCCATCTGTGCCGGGCTGAGACGATAACCAAAGAAAACAATGCACATACACAACTACTGGGCTGGGACGTTAGCCAGGGGGCTCAGTGCACGTACGCCGCTGATAACCATTTTTGCATGGGAACACTAAATGCTTGCTCTGCAAACTCTGTAAATGCTTACTCTGAAAATTACTGATGGTATAAAAACTGCTAGAAACTGAGCCCTGGTGAGAGTTCCACCTGTGGAACGGACACCTTGCCCAGGATGTGTGATCCTTGCCCAGCCGTGTCGATAGACAGGGCTCTCCCGGCAGTGGGGCGTGGATGTTGTGAGTAATTGATTTGATGTGAAGTAATTGATTTGATATGAAGTAATTGATTTGATGTGTTCTCTTTTCGGTCAACCTGGTGTTTCTCCTTCTGGTTGATTTGTGTCATTTCTCTTCAGCCGATGTGGGTGTTTTCCCTTTCCCGTCGGGCTGATGTTTTTTCCCTCTTAATATTTGACCTATTTGGATCTGTTTGCAGACTGTCGCCTTTACTATCCTCTATATAATAAAATATACCTTCAGTCCATTTGTTTGGAGTGGAAAGTGTCTTTTACGTCTCCGATCGAATCCCCGAACCTCTCTTAACACTCCCACGTATACATGTTATTAAACTTGGTATTATTTTCTCCTGCTAACCTGTCTTGTTGATTATTTGGCCAGCCATAAGAACCTTAAGGAAAAGGGCAGAGGGAGATTCTCCCTCTTCCCCCGACAATATGTACAAGAATGCTCAGCATCAGTAGTCATTAGGGAAATGCAGGTTAAAACAATAAGATACTACTACGTACCTATTAGAATGTCCAATAGGTATCTATAAGAACTGACTACATGAAGTGTTAATAAGGATTAGAAGCAACTGGAATTCTTATAGACTCCTGGTGGAAATGTAAAATGGTACGATCAGTTTAGAAGATAATTTTAAAGTCTCTTAAATTGTTAAACATGCATCTACCACACTACCCACTAATAGGTATTTACTCAAGAGAAATGAAAGCATATGTCCATGCATAGACTTGCACAGAAATGTTCACAGCAGCTTTATTTTTAATAGCCACAAACTGGAAATATACCCAGTGCCCATCAACAATGAATAGATAAGCAAATTGTGTTTTATCCTTACAATGGAATACCAGTCAGCAATAAAAAGCAAATAAACTTTTGATACACACAACAACATGGATGAATCCCCAAATAACTCTGCTGAGTGAAAAAAGGCAGACAAAAAAGAGCACAAGGGGCCGGTCCCGTGGCGTAGTGGTTAAGTTCGGTGCACTCCACTTTGGTGGCCCGGGTTCATGGGTTTGGTTCCCAGGCACAGACCCACACCACTATCAGCCATGCTGTGGCAGTGACCCACATACAAAATAGAGGAAGATTGGCACAGATGTTAGCTCAGGGCTAATCTTCCTTAAACAAAAAATGAGGAAGATTGGCAACTGATGTTAGCTCAGGGCAAATCTTCCTTAGCAAAAAGAAAAAAAAAATTACATATTGTATGATTCCATTCATAGAAAATTCTAGAAAATAAAAACTAATGTATAGTGATAGGACATCAGTGATTGCATGGGGATTGGAGGCAGTAGGGAGAGGTGGAAGAGAGGGGTTATAAAAGAGCACGAGGAAATTTGGGGAGTACTGAATTTTTTATTATCTTGATTTTAGTAATAGTTTCGTGTGTGTGTGTGTGTGTGTGCGTATGTCAAAATTTATCTGGTTGTACACTTTAAATATGTGCAGGTTATGGCACATTAAGTGTATAACAATAAAACTGTTTTTAAAAAAACAATTACATAAAAGGCTTTGCTCTCAAGTGGCTCATTGTATAGCAGTATATAGATGGATAACTATATCATTATCATGCATGTGTTTGGTGCAATTACAGAGGGCTTTGGCAAGATGCAGAAGCAGGCCAATCCAGGAATGCCTTCTGTCTGGAGGAATCAGAGAAGGCTCTAGAGAAGGATGTTTGGTGACGTGTAGGGGATCTAAAATGATGTAGTTTAAGACAGGACTGAAGATGCACTTAGAAGCCAGGTGGTTAAGGGCTTGTATGCCACATTAGGAAGATGTAGGACAAGGGGAGAAGTAGGACCAATGAATACACTAACAATCACAATTTTTGGTGGAGGCCCAAATTTATAATTCACAAATCTAGTCATTTAAAGATCAATGGGCCTTGATTGAATGAATAGCCTCATTTGTTTGCCCTCTACTCTCATATTATCCACCACATGTCCTAGAAAAATATGGACTAACATGAGAGTGTTAGTTGCATTTCTCACAGAGCTAGAGCATTCACATCACTCAGGACTAACAATTTGTTTTGTCCTTTTGCATTACCTTTCTTTCAACTTATTTTCTTTGAATGTAGTAAAAACACTCTTTTTTTTTTTTGCTTAGCAAGATAAACTAAATTTTTCTCCTAAACTTAGGCCAAATAATCTATGTGATATAATCAGTTTGTTTAAAGGTCCATGGCAACCTTCCCAAACCATTATGGTGACTATCCCACCTAATTTGCCTTCAGGTGACTTTCAGGTGGGATGAGCAGGAGAAGAAGGAAAAGAAGCCGCAGGAGGAAAAGCAGAGGAGGAGGAGGAGGAGCAGGGAGCAGAATGACAGGTATGGGAAACCCCACCATTGAATGCTTAAGAGATAATGTAATAAAATTCTTACCAAAGCCCTTTCTTCAGTGTTTATTGGAATTTGATACATTTGTCCTGGTTTTGTAATCGCAAAAGACCCAGAAGACATTTACTTTTTTTCTTTCTCATCCTGTATTATTCTCTCCAGAGTACAAATAATTCAAATATAGGAATTTTATTTTTTAAAGCCTCAGAAGGAAAATAAAATTGTTGGTATTGTATAGGGAAACAGGTTCTGACTCAATGACTTAAAAAAGCTTAGATTTTTGAGTACCTCTATTGTTTTACTTATCTCCTTTTATTTAGTGCCCACAAAAACCTACTAAGTCATTTTGTAAGATCCATTGAGAAATGAAGGAAATGGAGGGGTAGAGATTACCTAGATTGCTCAAAGTTAAATAGTTAATAATTATGACCTACCAGCTCAGCTGACTTGAACATGGGTCTGTTGTATCCAAAGCCCATGCTCTTTACTTCATATTTCCTCAGGCAGGTTTTATATATTAAAGAGATTCAGGAATAGATGATACAGCCCTGGCACATATTAAGCACTCAAAAAGTGTTTTTTTTTTAATAGAAAATTGACCTAATTTTCAAAGTATATTTTCTATACTCTAAGCTACTATATTCCTACATTTACTTAATATTTATAAATAAGATCTGAAGTGGAAATTTAAGGGATTTTTCTTGCTCTTTTGTCTCTTGGAAAGAGTTCCTCCCCCCGTTATATGTCTGTTTGACATGGTTTTACTTGAACTTGCCTTTTTCTCTCATAGTGAATGGTGCAAGGATGATGTAAATGAGCTAATCAGAATCTATCCACAGCATTTTTGTAGCTGTATCTAAGAAAGAGAATCTCTCTGTCTCTTTTTCTTGAATTGTTAGTATGTAAATTCAGCAGCTATTGGTAGCCGACTTTCCTTAGGTGGTGAGAGAATAAAGGCAACGGTCAGACAGAAGTAGATGTAGGAAAATAGCAGAGTCCTTGAACTCTTTATTGCCCAGGCTTTTATTTTTTTGAGCCCCAAATTTATCCCTGCCCTTCCTACAATTTAATTCTTCCATTGTACCTTGGAACCTGACAGTCAAGAGATTTTTTTTGTCAATGAGTCCAAGATGATTTTCTATAACTTGTCACCAAAAGTCCTAACTGGTGCAAACCCCATCAGAAGAGTAGTCTTTCTGTCATTATTTTAAAGTGAGGTTGACAATTCTCAAAAAGATAAGCTGCCATGACAGCACACTTATACACTTGAAAGGTCTATCTAAACAGTGTTTTTAGAAGGTAACACCTATCAGAATTGGATTTTAAAGAAATAAACACCCGGATATAAATAGATAATTTTTACATTAATCTTAATCATCAGTCAGTACCAGTGCTAGCTACAGATTTTAGTTGCAAAATTTTGAACTAAATCAATGCCAGCTCATTTAGACAGAAAATGTCTCATTAAAAGAATATTGCAGGCATTTCAGTAGCAGTAATGGCAGGCAACTTGTGTAGGACAAACCTCCTCTCCCAACAAAAATGATAAACTCTGGATAAAATATAAATAAGCCCCCGAGTATTTGAAGGCATTGGAGAGCATCCAAAAGGAGGAATAAACTTGAGGAAATCAGACCCTTTGAAGAAGGGAACAAAACTAGATGAAATCTATATCCATCGTGATAAATGAGTGCCCCAAATCCATGAGGGCACTCACCAATACCCATGGCATGGGGTGGCTAGAACTCAAGCATAAAGGTGCAGTTTTATTGGTTTGATGTTTCAAAGAATAGAATTTAAGGCTGAGAGAACAGCTATAAATTAAGGGGAGAAAAGGAGGACCCATAGAGGGGGAAATCCCTAAATATGTGTACAAACTTCCCTCAAATCATTGACTGTATATGAATGGTGGAGGCTTCAAGTAGCAGAGAAGAAAGAAAAAGCTAGAAGTTTGAAAAAGCAGAGCAGAGATTTCAGCTGCTGTCTATTGCAGGGGAGACAGTTTGAAGTTTGGATCTATCCAAGTAAAGGGGTTTGATAAACACCTTAGGCTTTCCATTGAAACTCTAGAAGAGAAATGCCTTAAGAGTGAATGCTATTTCTCAGGACTTAGGATTCTTTCTAAGACTGAGGAAAAACCCCCAAAAGATTCACCATAGAAAATATAATACCAATGCTCCGCAAGTTCAAGGTTATCATGCAGTAGGTAAACTGCCGGCTAGATAGACGTATCTCTCACAATATCACAATATTGTGTCACAGTATACAATAAGAAAATTACTACATATGCAAAGAAACTGAAAATTGTGACTCATAGCTAAGAGTCAAAGCAGCCAAAAGAAAGAGAAATCAAGATGACCTACATTATTATCAGTCATATAAATAAATCTAAGAACTTAAAGGATAAGACTGTCATAATGAGTGAACAGATGAGGACTTTCAGCAGAAAAACTAAATCAATAAAAAAAAAAAGAACCAAACTGTATATTATAGAATTTAAAAATATATCTAAAATAAAAAATTTAGATCAAAATGGCAGTATAGGAGATTTATATCACACTCCTCCCAAAGAACACCAATTTTGACAATTACTCATGGAAGAGAATGCCTTTGTGGAAATCCAGGAGTCCAGTGGAGAAGTTCCAGCACATCTTTGGAAGAAAAAAAAATCCTCTTCAATGGATACATTTAAGAGGTTCCGAAGAACAGTTTCAGTCTTCCTAAGTCACCTCTCCCCCAAGACAGCACAACTCAGTGCCAAGGGAGAATTTCTTAGTGTGTGATTTCTCCCACAGGGGAGTGAGGGCTCTTGGAAAGCATGAAAGGAATACAGATCCTACTAACTGTTTTGTGGACTCCCTCACAAAGCTCACTCTTGAGCACTGGGGAAGCCTCACCTGCAGATCCCCTCAACTGGTCCATGGGAACCCCCAACACTCCATGTGCCTCATATACATCCCCCACTCCATGGCCAGCTCCCTCTGCACACCCTTGAGAGTGGTGAGAGTGAGCTTTTCAGATGGTTAGTGAGCATGTGCAGAAAGCTGGCCTGCTTCTGTGGGATTGGGAAAAAGCACCAAACTTGAACATTCAGCACTACCCTAGGGAAAGCAAAAGGGAGACTAGCTTTGGAGGATCAAGAGAAGGCATATAATCTTAAGAATTCCCCTCCCTCCCAAGAAAGAAAAAGAAGTGTGGAACAGGCATAAACATACAAAAGGTCTGAGAAAGCCTCAATCCCTAACAGGGCTGATGGAGGATATTTCTCTCTCATAGTCAGTCATTAAAGACTGGGGGAGGTGACTGCTTCTTCAAATGTGAAGACAGCAACACAAGTCTCCAAGGAACATGAAAAATCAAGGAAACACAACACTATCAAAGGAACTGATCCTTAAGAAATAGAGATCTATGATTTGCCCAATAAAGAATTCAAAATAGCTGTTTTAAGAAAACTCAGTGACCTACAAGAAAGCACAGAAAAACAATTCAACAAAAACAGAAAAACAATACATGAACAAAATGAGAAGTTAAACAGAGATAGAAATCATAAAAAAGGATGAAACAGAAATTCTGCAGCTGAAGAAAAAAATTGATGAAATGAAAAATGCAATAGAGATCATCAACCTCAAACTTGATCTAGCAGAAGAAACTGTGAAGTAGAAAGTAGATCATTTGAAATTATCCTATCAGAAAAGACCAAAGAAAAAAGAATAAAAAAGAGTGAAGAAAGCCTATGTGAACTATGAGATACCACTAAGAGAAACCATGTATGCATTATTGGGGGCTGAGAAGGAGAAGAGAGGAAGAAAGGGGCAAGATTATTTAAAGAAACAATGGCTGAGAAGTTTCAGAATCTGTAGAGAGATTTGGAAATTCAAGTTTATGAAGCTCATACATCCCCCCAAAATTTGAAGCTGAAAATATCTTCTCCAAGATATATTGTAATAAAACTATCTAAAATCAAAGACAAAGAGAGAATTTTAAAAGCAACAAGAGAAAATAACTCCTTACATATAAGAGAATCCCCATAAGGATATTAGCAAATTTCTCAGCAGAAAAATTGCATGCCAGGAGAGAGTGGGATGACAAATTCAAAGTGCGGAAAGAAAAAACCACTGTCAACCAAGAATATTTTATCTGACAAGGTTGTCCTTCAGATGAAGGAGAGATAAAGGCTTACCCAGTCAAACAAAAGCTGAAGGAGTTCATCACCACTAGACTTGCCTTATAATAAATGCTGAAAAGGGTTCTTCAAGCTGAAATAAAAGGAAACTAATTAGCAATATGAAAACATATAAAAATATAAACATACTGATAAAAGTACATATATAGTCAAATTCAGAATACTCTAATATTGTAATATGATAGTGTGTTAATCACTTAACTCTAGAATAGAGGTTAAAGAACAAAATTATTAAAAATAACTATAGCTATAATAATTTATTAATGCATACACAATATAAAAATATGTAAATTGTGACATCAAAAAAATGTTGGGAGGAGAGAGTAAAAGAGAAGAGTTTTTCATGTAATTGAAGTTAAGTTATTATCACCTTAAAATAGACTGTTGTATCTATAAGACTTTTTATGTATGCCTCATGGTAACCACAAAGCAAAACCTACAGTAGATTCACAAAAGATAAAGAGAAGGGAATCAAAGCACACCACTATAAAAAATCATCAATTCACAAAGGAAGACAGCATGAGAGGAAGAAAGGAACAAAGGAACTACAAAACAGCCAGAAAACAGTGAATAAGATGGCATTTGTAAGTTCTTACCTATCAATGATTACTTTAAATGTAAATGTATTAAATTATACAATCAAAACAATCAAATTTACTTTGATTTTTGATGAATCAAAAGACGTAGAATGGTTGAATGGATTAAAAAAACAAGACCCAACTATATGCTGCCTATAAGAGACTCATTTCAGCCTTAAGGACATACATAGGCTTAAAGTGAAGCGATGGAAGAGGATATTCCATGCAAATGGAAACCAAAAGAAAGCAGAGGTAGCTATACTTTATCAGTCAAAATAGACTTTAAAAAATAGACTGTAGTAAGAGACAAAGAATGTCATTATATAATGAAAAGGGGTCAATCCATCAATGGGCTATAACAGTTGTAAATATTTATGCACCCAATATTGGAGTACCTAGATATATTAGGCAAATACTAACATATCTGAAAGGAGAAATAGACAGTAACATAATAATAAGGTGGGGACTTCAATACTCCATTTTCAACAATGAATAGATTATCCAGACAGAAATCAATAAGGAAATATTGGACTTAAATTACGTTAGACCAGCTGAATCTAACAGACATACAGAGAGCATTCCACTCAACAGCAGCAGAATACACATTCTTCTCTAGTGCTCAAGGAATATTTTCCAGGATAGCACATAAGTTAGGTCACAAACAAGTGAACAAATTAAGGACATTGAAATCATAACAAGTATCTTTTCTGATCACAATGGTTTGAAAATAAAAATCAACAAGAGGAAAACTGGAAAATTCATAAATATGTGGAAATTAAACAACACACCTCTGAACAACCAATGAGTCAAAGTAGAAATCAAAAACTATGTGGAAACAAATGATAATGGAAACACAACTGTGTTGGAAAACCTGGAGCTGATGTGTGAAGTTAAGAATATGCAGATTATGACCTGCTGAATGAGGAGGCAAAAGCCACCCACATGGGATCAGCAGGTAGCTCACTTGGCATCTGAGCTCCCACTTTGGGAAAGTAAAAATCCCTGGCTGTTTTGATTGAAGGTGTAGTTTCAATACACTCACACAAAGGAAGGGAAGATTTATTACTTACAGATGCCAGAAATGGGGCACAATGAGCTGGGAGAAGGGCAGTGCTCTGTCCCAGGTCACAAGTGAGCAGGAAATAGAGAGCAGGGTAGCAAGCACCTATTACTTATAAGGTGGTTGGGATGGCAGTCACTGATTTTTTGTGGGCTCAACTCTGAGTGGATATTTTAAAAGATGCCCTGGGTAAAGCAAGGTGGGAACTTGTGGCAGAATCCTAAGCTCGGGTCCTTATCTAAATGTCCAGATTCTTGGTCTGAGCAGGATTGCCATACTGTAAAATGCCTAGGCAGCAACTCAAAATGGCTGTTTTCTCATCACAACAACATACCAAAACTTTTGGTATGCCGCAAAAGCCATTCTAAGAGTGAAGTTTATAGCAATAAATGCCTACATTAAAAAAACAGAAAAAGCTAAAAAAAAAACCAACCTAATTTTATACCTCAAGGAACTAGAAAAAGAAGAAAAAGCTAAGCGCAAATTAGCAAAAGGAAGGAAATAAAAATATCAGAGCAGAAATAAATGAAATCGAGACAAGAAAAACAATAGAAAAAATAAAAAATACTATGAAAAAATAAAGTTGACAAACGTTTAGCTAGACTAACAGAGAAAAAAAGAGTGAAGACTCAAGTAAATAAAATCAGAAATAAAAGAGGAGACATTACAACAGACACTACAGAAATACAAAACATCATGAGAGACTACTATGAACAATTATACACCAACAAATTGGATAACCTAGAAGAATTAGATAAATTCCTAGAAAGATACAACCTACCAAGACTGAGCCATGAAGACATAGAAAATCTGAACAGACCCATAACAAATATGGAGATTGAATAAGTAATCAAAAACCGCCCAACAAAGAAAAGTTTAGGACCAGGTGGTTTCACTGGTGAATTCTACCAAACATTTAGAGAAGAATTGATGCCAATCCTTCTCAAACTCTTCCAAAAGATTAGAGAGGAAGGAACACTCCCAAATTCATTTTACAAGGCCAGTATTACCCTGATACCAAAGTCAGATAAGGACACTACAGGAAAAAAAGCTGTAGACCAATATTCCTGCTGAATATAGATGAAAAAATTCTCAACTAAATATTAGTAAACCAAATTCAACAACACATTAAAAGGATCATACACCGCGATCAAGTGGGATTTATTCCTGGGATGAAAGGGCAGTTCAACATTTGCAAATCAATAAATGTGATACACCACATTAATAGAATGAGAGATAGAAATCATATGATTATTTCAATGGATACAAAAAAAAGCATTTGACAAAATTCAACATACTTCTTATTAAAGCTCTCAACATATTTGGTATAAAAGGAACATACCTCAATATAATAAAGACCATATATGACAAGCCCACAGCTAAAATATTCAATGGTGAAGGATTGAAAGCTTTTCCTCTAAGATCAAGAATAAGACAAGGGTACCCACTCTCAATACTCCTAATCAACATAGTAATGGAAATCTTAGCCAGAGCAATTAGGCAAGAAAAAGAAATAAAAGGCATCCCAAATTATAAAGGAAGAAGTAAAATTGTCTCTGTTTGCAGATGATATGATCTTATACATAGAAAACCCTGAAGACTCCACCAAAAAACTATTAGAACTAATCAAGAAATTCAGTGTAGCTGCAAGACACAAAATCAATATACAGAAATCAATTGTGTTTTATACATTAACAATTAACTTTATGAAAATGAAATAAATAAAACAATCCCATTTACAATAGCATCAGAAACAACAAAATACCTAAGAATACATTTAACCAAGGAGGTGAAATATCTGAAAACTGTAAGATATTAATGAAAGAAATTGAAGAAGAGAGAAATAAATGGAAAGATATCCTTTGTTCATGCATTGGAAGAGGTAATAGCGTTAAAATGTCCATACTACCCAAAGCCATCCATAGATTCAATAGAATCTCTATCAAAATTCCAACGGCATTTTTCACAATAATAGAAAAAACAATCCTAAAATTTGTATAGGATCATGAAAGACCTCCAATAGCAAATGCAATCTTGAGAAAGAAGACTAAACCTGGAGGCATCATGCTTTCTGATTTCAAACTATATTACAAAGCTATAGTGATCAAAACAGTATGGTACTGGCATAAAAACAGACACACAGACTAATGTAACAGAATACAGAGCTCAGAAATAAACCCACACATACACATTCAACTAATATTTGACAAGGGAGGCAAAAATACTAAATGGGGAAAAGACAGTCTCTTCAATACATGTTGTTGGGAAAACTGGATATTCACCTACAAAAGAGTGAAACTGGACCCCTATCTTATACCACTCACAAAAATTAACTTGAAATGGATTAAAGCTTTAAACGTGAGACCTGAAACCATAAAAGTTAGAAGAAACCGTAGGAGAAAAGCTCCTTGACATTGGTTTTGGCAACGATTTTTTGGATATGTCACAAAAGCACAAGCAACAATGCAAAAATCATCAAGTGAGACTATATAAAACTAAAAAGTTTCTGTAAAGCAAAAGAAATAATCAACAAAATGAAGAGATAACCTATGGAATAGGAGAAAATATTTATAAATTATATATCTGATAAGGGCAAATTATACGAGGATCTCCTACTACTCAATATGAAAACAAAACAAAACAAAAAACCCCAATCTGATTAAAAAGTAGGCAGAGGATCTGAATAGACAAAGAAGATATACAAATGGCCAACAGATACACGAAAAGGTGCTCAACAGCACTAATCATCAGGGGAAGGCAAATCAAAACCACAATGAAATATCACCTCACACCTGTTAGAATGGCTATTATCAAAAAGATAAGAAAAAATGAGTGCCGGCAAGGATGTGGAGAAAAGGGAACCCTTGTGTACTATTGATGGGAATGCAAATTGGCACAGCCACTATGGAAAACAGCATGGAGGGTTCTCAAAAAATTAAAAGTAGAACTACCATATGATCTAGGAATCCCACTTCTGAGTGTATACCTGAAGGAAATGAAATCACTATCTCAAAGAGATATCTGCATCCCCATGTTCATTGTAGCATTATTTGCAGTAGCCAACACATGGAAACAAGTGTCAGTGAATGGATGAATGGATAAACAAAATGTGATATATATACGGAAAATAAAAGCTAAAAATGTATCAATTGGGCTTAAGAGCATATAGATAGGAAAGGCAGATGAAAGGGCAGTGAACTTGAAGACAGATCAATAGAATGTTTTTTAATGTGGAGCTCAGAGAGAATAAAATATTTTTAAAAAGAGAGCCCGTGGCTCGTGGGACAATATCAAATATTCTAAAACATATGTCCCTGGAACGCTAGAATTAGAGGAGAAAAAATGGGGCAAAAAAAATAGCCAAAAATTTCCCAAATTTAGTGGAAAATATTAACATATATTCAAAAAGGTTTAAAGAAACTTAATTAGGATAAGTACAAAAGAATACAACACCTAGGCATATCATAGTTAAATTGCTGAATACTATAGATTAAAGAGAAAATCTTGAAAACACCTAGAGAAAAAAAGACACATTATATACAGGTTAACAATGGCTGAATTTTTATCTGGGAACATGAATGTCGAAAGACGAATGGCATATCTAAAGTGCTAAAAGAGAAAGAAGCTGTCAATATAGAATTTTATATCATCAGAAATATCTTCGAGCCAGCCCTGATGGCCTAGTGGTTAAAGTTCAGGGCACTCTGCTTCAGAGGCCTTGGGTTCAGTTCCCAGGCGCTGAACCACACCACTCGTCTGTCAGTAGCCCTGCTGTGGCAGCGGTTCACATACAAAGAACTAGATGGACTTACAACTAAAATATACAACTATGTACTGGGGCTTTGGGGAGGGGTAAAAAAAAAAGAGAGAGAGAGAGAGAGGAAGATTGGCAACAGATGTTAACCCAGGGTGAATCTTTCCCAGAAAAAAAAAAAAGGAGAATTGCAGATTTCTAAAAAAAAAAAAAAAAAAAAAGACATATCTTCAAAAATGGAGATGCACAAAAGACATTTTCAGATACATGAAAGCTGAGAGATTTCACTGCCAGCAGATCTGCATCCCAAGAAATGCTAATGGAGATTGTGGTAGGCATACGGCCTTCCAAAGATGTCCATCTCCTAAGCCCTGGAACCCGTGAATATGTTACATTACGTGGCAAAGAGGAATTGAGGTAACAGATGGAATTAATGTTGCTAATTAGCCAACATTGTCATTGGGAATTTATCCTGAATTACGGAAGGGAGGAAGGGACAGGTGAGGTAATTACCACGGTCCTTAAATGTGGAAGAGTGAGGCAGAAGAGTCAGTGTCAGAGTGATGTGATGTGAGAAAGCTTCCACTGGCTATTGCCGGTCTCGAAGAAGGGATGGGTCCAGGAGCCACAAAATGTGGGTAACTGCTAGAAGCCGAAAAATAAAAGAAAAAGGATTGTCCCCTAGAGACTCCAGATAGAAACACAGTCCCGCTGACGTGTTGATTTTGGCCCAGTGAGACCCATTTCAGGCTTCTGACCTACAAAATTATAAGGTAATAAATTTATGTTGTTTTAACCTACCAATCTTGTGGTAGTTTGTTGAAATGAATACAGACATACTGAAGGAATTAAATACCAGATAGAAACTATAAGAAAGAATGAAGAGCACAGGAAATGATAACAATTGAGTAAATATAAAGGAGTATCTTTTTATTCCTTTCTTAAATTCTTTAAAAGACAACTGACTAATGCAAAAACTACAACCTTTTATAGTGGGATTATAACGAATGTGGAGGTAAAATATGTGGCAACAATAGCACACAGGAGAGGTGCAAATGTAATTATACTGTTGCATGTGTATTACCTTTTATGTGATGTGGTACAAGATTAAAAACTGTGGTAAGTGAAAGATATATAAGACCAAAGCAATCAGTAAAAAAATACCAAAAAAGTTACAGCTAAAAGAAAGCATTAGAGGAATTTAAATGAATTACTAAAAAAATCTTTTTAAAAATCTATCCCAAAATAAGGCAAGAAAGGAGAAACAAATAAATCAACAAGAAAGAAGAAATAGAAAACAAATAGCAAAAAGGTAGATTTACACCCAGGTATATTGATAATCACCATAAATATAAATGGATTAAGCACTCCAATAAAAGGCACACATTGTCAAACTGGATAAAAAGCAACATCTAACTACATACTGGATTGTAGTCATAAACTACTAAAATAGTGGTATTTTAATCCAAGAGAGTTTGAAAGTAAAAAGATTGAAAAAAGATATGTCATGCAAACAGTAAGCATAAGAGGATTATATTAATATCAGAAAAAGCAGACAAGTTCAAAGGGGTATACCAAAAATAAAGAGGGACAATAAAAAAAGAATAATTCATCAAGAAAGACATAATAATTACAAATATGTATGCAAATAACAACCAAATTTCAAAACATCTGAAACTCAAACTGACAGAACCAAAAGGAGAAATAGACACATCCATAGTTATAGTTGGGTATTTTTTAACACAACTCCCTCAGTAATTGGTAGAACAAGAAGAGAACCAATGAGTAAGGATATAGAATATTTGAACAAGACTATCAACCACATCAAACAGGTTGTCATTTATAGGACAATTACCCATCAAAGGATAACACACCTTTTATTTTCATGTACACATGGAACAGACACTCCAGTAGATCATATACTGAAAATAAGATGTCTCAATAAAATTCAAAATGTTGAAATCATACAGAGCATGGTCTCTGATCAAAAGGAAAATAATTTTGAAATCAGTTATGATAAGATATCTGGAAATCCCTCAATATTTGGAAATTAAACAATACATTTCTAAATAACCTACAGATTAAAGATTAATGAATATTAGAAACTGTTTTCAACTGAATGAAAATAAAGTATATGTAATTGTGGGAAACAGATAAAGCAGCACTTAGAAGGAAGTTTATAGATTTAAATGCTTATGTTAGAAAACAAAGGTTTAAAATAAGCGATCCAACTTTCCATTTAAGGAACTTTGAAAAAATGAGCAAATCAAATCCAAAGAAAGTAGGAGAAAAAAAAAAAAGATAGATATAAATAAAATAGGAAACAAACAATGGAAAAAACTAACAAAGACACAAGTTATCTCTTTGTAGACATTAGTAAAATTGGTAAAAATCCTAGAGAAAACACAAAATATCAATACCATTAATGAATAAGAGGATACTACTAGATTCTACAGGTATTAAGAGTATAACAAGGAAATATTATGAAGTGATTCATTCCGGTAAATTAAACTCAGTTGAAACTGAAAAATTCCTTGAAAAACTAAAACTACCAAACTGATACAAGTGTTAACAGAATATCTGAATAGCGTCATAACTACTATAGAAATTGAATTTTTAATAAAAATCTTTCCCACAAAGAAAAATCCAAGCCAGGTGGTTTCATTAATGCATTGTAACAAACATTTACAGAAGAAATAATACCAGACTTTCACAAACTTAAAAAAAGTATATAAACAGAAGAGGACAGAACACTTTCCAACTCATTTGATGAAGCTCGTATAACCCTGATACCAAAATCAGACATGGTCATTACAAGAAAGGAAAATTACAGACCAACATCTGTCATGGACATGTACAAAAAAATATTCTTAAGAAAACACAAGCAAATCAAAGCCTACAGAATACAGAAGGATAAAACATCATATTAAAGAGGGAGATATGTTCCAGGAATATAAGTTTTTTTCAAATCCAAAAATAAATCAATATAATTCACCATATTAACCTATCAGCACAATTCCGTTCAAAATACCAATAGGTTTTTTTTGCTTTGTTCTTTTTGTAGAATTGACAAGTTAATTCTAAAATTTACATGGAATTGCAAATAACCTAGACGAGCCAAAACAATTTTGGAAGAAAATATGTTGGAAGACTTACACTCCCTGGTTTTAAGACTTCCTTGACAGTCAAGGCACAAATGAATGATGATTCCTTTTCTTTTCCAAGGTGAGAATGCTGGGCACAATTTCAAAAACTGATGATTTTTGTCTCTGCAGGAAATTATAGGTAAAAGGGGGCTCAAAAGTGAAATTAGATCATGTGCAAAATTGTGCATCTCAACCATCAATTCTTGACATTTTTGGCCTCATTTAAAAGACACAGTCTATTCTTTGTTACATAGTTGTCTATCTGCTTAACAGGCCTGAAACGATAGCTATATATAGTGATGAGATCTCGAGCAATAATAAATCCAGTATATATTGTAATTCTTCCTACTCTCATGCCATTCAAGAAATTTGTTTAGTACCTACTATACATCAGTCACTATCTTCGGGGTAGGGAATACAGAAATAAATGTCTCAGCCTTGAACTCAAGAAGATAGGCAAGAAAACAGACAAATGTGGTCAAGTGTCATAAGTACCACGGTACAGATATTGTGTTAGTCAGAGAGGTTAGGATATGCTGCAGTAATAAATGGTCCCAGGATTTTAGTAGATAACCAAAGAAAAGGCTTCTTTCTTGCTCACACAAATTCGTCGGTGTGTCTAGCCATTTTTCTGTCACAACTATTCTTCATTTGGCACTTGGGAAGCCAAGATGTTGGAACATCCACTATCCTGGAGCTTCACCATTCATAACATGTGACCCCAGCTGACGTGGAAAGGAAAGAGAAGGGTGAAGAATCACCTACCATTCCTTAAATGCGTGTGCCTGGAAGTGACACAAATTAATTACACTCACTTGTCCCTGGATAGAGCAAGTCATGTAGCCATTCCTAACTTCAAAAGAGCAGAAAAGCGTAGTCTTTTCTGTGCCTGGAAGGGTAAGGATTTGAATATAATAGTGAATATTAATAACATCTACCGTATATGTACAGTATTCTGCTTGGGAAGCACATAGGAAGAGGGACCTAACATAGAATGTGACTGAGAGAGGTTAGGATGCAGCTTCTGGAAGGAAGAAGCATCCTTAAGAAAGAAGGGGAGCTGTTGTCTAAAGAAGCGGGAAAATAAATTCCGGGCAGAGAGAAGCACATGTGCAAAGGTAGGATGATGTTGGGATAATTGTCAAGTCGTTTGGCATCTGTGGAAAGAGGGGTAGATAGAGGAAGGTCTACAGATGTAGTTAGGACAAAGGCATTGAAGCGCCCCTTTAAAACATGCCATAGATGCTGGGTTTGCAGTAATTCCTGTGCAAGAATATAAAGAGGTTTGACATCATATTCTTTTTTTTTATCCATAAATATTTCATTTTATTTTTATTTTTATTTTTTTGTTTATTGCAGTAACATTTGTGTATAACATTGTATAAATTTCAGGTGTACATCATTATACTTCTATTTCTGCATAGATTACATCATGTTCACCACCCAAATACTAATTACAACCCATCACCACATGCATGTGCCGTATATATTCTTACTCAGTACGCAAACAATGATTCAAAAAGTTCTTGTAACAAATTAGGAACAGAAAAATAATTTCCCAACTTGTAGAAATTTAACACAACTTAAAGGAGCATTTGGAAAAAGGGCTCATCTATAATGTAGTTCTCAGACCTCAGACTGCACGCTCCGCTCAGACAAGAAGAAATTATTCTCACTGTCTTCTAGGGAGAAACACATTTCATATTTTTTCCTCCAACAAATACAGAATAAGTAGGATTAGTAGACTTTGTTTCCAACTTCTTTTTTTCCTTTGGAAGATTTTTCTAGAGATGGTAGGAAGCATCTCTGGCTCCCACCAGGCCCCAGGAGGGTTTCACCCCAGGACTGATTGATGTAGCATGTAAAATGATGGAGGGCAGATGGTGCTCTGTGTGGCATCAGCATGCTGCAAGCACTCGTTAAAAGTTCAACGTAAACAACATCAAAAGGGAGTTTCCCTGTCATGCCATTGGTATAAATCTTGTGGATCAGTTTGGAAATTTCTAGGGGCATTCGCCTAAGCTACACACGTCCTTTGGAAAGCAACAAATATGCATGTAGCTTAACAGCCAGGCATTTGAGCCAAATGGACATATTTCTTTGGTTCCATTGAAATTATTTCATAGATTCTTATGTTATTTTCCTGAGGGGGAAGGTGATCAGCAAGCAGTACAGTAAAATTGTAGAATGTTCAGTTGCAGAAAAAACTTAATGTTCATTTTATTTCAGTATCATTTTACAAACGGGAACAATGATTTGTTCAAAGTCACATAGCTGGTAAAACTAGCACTGGAACCAAGGTCTGTTGACTCTTTCTTATGTTTTAGTGAAACTGAAACTGTATGTTTATTAACACTTCATCCAAATTAGTCACAATATTTTTTGATTATTAACTTTCATGCTGCTTAGATGTACTTACATATTTGCCTCTTTTTTTTTTTTTTTTGGTTATTACTGTTGACTGCATACCACTCCTAACTTCTCAGTTTAATTTTTTCTGACCCAAGTACATGCTTAAGTTAGAACTCTGTCAGTAAGGATCTATTGATGGGTAACTTTATCTAAATGTGCCTAAAAATATTTTTATTTCATCTTACTTATTAAAAGATTGTTTAGCTGTGTGGAATTTTGAGTATAGAATTTTTAGATGAGTGTAAAGAAGTGATCTTTTAACGTCACCATTTTAAAAACGTGATTTCATTGCCTTCTGGTCTTTTTAAATCACTGATGACAAGTTGCTGTTATTCTAATTGTAGCTCTTTTTTTTAAATCACTGATGACAAGTTGCTGTTATTCTAATTGTAGCTCTTTTGTACAGAACTGTCTTTTCTCTTTGGTTATTTCTAAGATTTTATCTTTATGTTGGGCCTCTGCAGTTTCACTCTTATGTGTCTAGATAATGATTTTTATTTTTCTTCATCCCGCTTGGGAGTCAGTGTGATTTATCAAACTGAGTATTCATATCTTTCATCAATTACGAAAAATTCTAAGATATTATTGTCCAATGTTACTTTTATTCTTTCTATCTATTCTTGCTCTCTGTTACTATTTTTATATATATGTTGAAATATTCCATTCTATGTTCCATGTCTCTCTAAAACTTTCACATATTCTGTTTCTTTAGTTTCTTCCTAGTTCTAGCTTCCAGTTCTATAATTCTCTCTTTAGCTGTGTCTAATATGCTATTTTATTTCTCTACTGAGCTTAATCTCAGTAACTATGTTTTCATTTCTAGAAACTCCATTTTCCAATTTACCTGATCATTTTTATTGTCTTGCTCTTTCATTACGATTTTTCCTTCATCTCTTTAATAACATTAAACATATGTATTTTAGTTGTCTCTTATTGTTCTACAAATTTGGATTCTTGGGGTGCCAATTTTTCTGATATCGTACTACAACCTTCCTGGTGTTTTGTTTCCTTATGTGGTTTGTAATTTTTTTTTGTGAGCTCAGTTTCAGTGGGGATTATTAATTCTGTGGGAATTAAGGACAGTCCTATTTGAGAAAGTGTTGCTAAAGTGTGTTTCTACATTTGCTTGTGCCAGATACCTTCCGAGTTTTCCCATGTTATGACTGGTTTTTATGTTGAGTTCTCAGCATTAGTATTCCTATACCCTAGAGACTAAAATCTTTGGAAATGCAGAAAAATTCCATTTAGACTCTATTCTAGAAAGAGATTTGAGCTAGGGAGGCATGCTAGATGGCTTGCTTGGAAAGGATATAGAGATCCACCAGATGCCATTTCTAGTGGTTTTGCATAGAGAACAGAGCTCATTAGTATCTGGCATGTTAGATTCTGAAGAATCTGGAAGGGAGACAATCTCATCCTTGCCAAAATGAATCTTCATTCCAACACTGACAAGTAGCAGCTTGTAATCCAAATGACACAGAGCTAGAAAATCCGCATTCTGTACTTAACACTTCCAAAATGTTCAAGTTGCTTTTCCCTTCATTGAAAACTGAATGCACAAGGCATTCTTTCTTTGTTCTTTTTTAATTTTTTGTTTATTGCAATAAGATTGGTTTATAACATTGTATAAATTTCAGGTGTACATCATTATACTTCTATTTCTGCATAGATTACATCATGTTCACCACTCAAATACTAATTACAACCCATCACCACACACATGTGCCGAATTATCCCTTTTGCCCTCCTCCCTCCCCCCTTCCCCTCTGGTAACCACCAATCCAATCTCTGTCTCTATGTGTTTGTTAATTGTTGTTATTATCTACTACTTAATGAAGGAAATCATATGGTATTTGACCTTTTCCCTCTGACTTATTTCACTTTGCATAATATCCTCAATGTCCATCCATGTTGTCACAAATGGCTGGATTTCATCCTTTCTTATGGCTGAGTAGTATTCCATTGTATATATATACCACATCTTCTTTATCCATTCGTCCCTTGACGGGCACGTAGGTTGCTTCCAAGTCTTGACTATTGTGAATAACGCTGCAATGAACACAGGGGTGCATGTATCTTTATGCATTGGTGTTTTCAAGTTCTTTGGATAAATACCCAACAGTGGAATAGCTGGATCATATGGTAGTTCTATCCTTGATTTTTTGAGGAATCTCCGTACTGTTTTCCATAGTGGCTGCACCAGTTTGCACTCCCACCAGCAGTGTATGAGAGTTCCCTTCTCTCCACATCCACTCCAACACATGTTTCTCATTAATTATAGCCACTCTGACGGCCGTGAGGTGATATCTCATTGTAGTTTTGATTTGCATTTTCCTGATAGTTAACGATTTTGAACATCTTTTCATGTGCCTGTTGGCCATCTGTATATCTTCTTTGGAGAAATGTCTGTTCAGGTCTTTTGCCCATTTTTTAATTGGGTTGGTAGTTTTGTTGTTGTTGAGATGCATGAGTTCTTTATATATTTTGGAGATTAAGCCCTTGTCAGATGTATGGTTTGCAAATATCTTCTCCCAATTGTTAGGTTGTCTTTTTGTTTTGTTGATGGTTTCCTTTGCTGTGCAGAAGCTTTTTAGTTTGATGTAGTCCCATTTGTTTATTTTTTCTATTGTTTCTCTTGCCCAGTCAGACATGGTGCTTGAAAATATGTTGCTAAGACCGATGTTGAAGAGCATACTGCCTATGTTTTCTTCTAGAAGTTTCATAGTTTCAGGTCTTACACTCAAGTCTTTAATCCATTTGGAGTTAATTTTTGTGTATGGTATAAGGTAAGGGGCTACTTTCATTTTTTTGCATGTGGTTGTCCAGTTTTCCCAACACCATTTGTTGAAGAGACTTTCTTTTCCCCATTGTATGTTCTTGGCTCCTTTGTCAAAGATTAGCTGTCCATAGATGTGTGGGTTTATTTCTGGGCTTTCGATTCTATTCCACTGATCTGTGTGTCTGTTTTTGTGCCAGTACCATGCTGTTTTGGTTACTATAGCTTTGTAGTATATTTTGAAATCAGGGAGTGTGATACCTCCAGCTTTGTTCTTTTTTCTCAAGATTCCTTTAGTCATTCAGGGTCTTTTGTTGTTCCATATAAATTTTAGGATTCTTTGTTCTATTTCTGTGAAAAATGTTGTTGGAACTTTGATAGGGATTGCATTGAATCTATAGATTGCTTTAGGAAGTATGGACATTTTAACTATGTTAATTCATCCAATCCAAGAGCACAGAATATCTTTCCATTTCCTTGTGTCTTCTTCAATTTCTTTCAGCAATGTTTTACAGTTTTTGGTGTACAGCTCTTTCACCTCTTTGGTTAAGTTTATTCCTAGGTATTTTATTCTTTTTGTTGCAGTTGTAAATGGGATGGTATTCTTAATTTCTCTTTCTGCTACTTCACTGTTAGTGTATAGAAATGCAACTGATTTTTGTATGTTGATTTTGCATCCTGCAACTTTACCATATTCGTTTATTACTTCTAAAAGTTTTCTGGTGGATTCTTTAGGATATTCTATATATAAAATCATGTCATCTGCAAATAGTGACAGTTTCACTTCTGCCTTTCCAATTTGGGTCTCTTTTATTTCTTTCTCTTGCCTGATTGCTCTGGCTAGGACTTCCAGTACTATGTTAAATAGGAATGGTGACAGTGGGCATCCTTGTCTGGTTCCCGTTCTTAGAGGGATAGCTTTCAGTTTTTCCCCATTGAGGATGACATTAGCTGTGGGTTTCTCATATATGGCCTTTATTATGTTGAGGTACTTCCCTTCTACACCCATTTTATTCAGAGTTTTTATCATAAATGGATGCTGTATCTTGTCAAATGCTTTCTCTGCATCTATTGAGATGATCATGTGATTTTTATTCTTCATTTTATTAATGTGGTGTATTACGTTGATTGAATTGTGAATGTTAAACCATCCCTGCATACCTGGAATAAATCCCACTTGATCATGGTGAATAATCTTTTTAACGTATTGTATGTGATTTGCTAGTATTTTGTTGAGGATTTTTGCATTGATGTTCATCAGTGATATTGGCCTGTAATTTTCTTTTTTTGTGTTTTTTTTTGGTCTGGTTTTCGTATCAGGGTAATGTCGGCTTCATAGAATGAGTTAGGGAGCTTCCCTCCCTCCTCAATTTTTTGGAAGATTTTGAGAAGGATAGGTATTAAATCCTCTTTGAATGTTTGGTAGAATTCACCAGGGAAGCCGTCTGGTCCTGGACTTTTATTTTGGGGAGGTTTTTGATTACTGTTTCGATCTCCTTACTGGTGATTGGTCTATTCAAATTCTCTACTTCTTCTTGATCCAGTTTTGGAAGGTTGTATGATTCTAAGAATTTATCCATTTCTTCCAGATTGTCTAATTGGTTGGCATATAGCTTTTCATAGTATTCTCTTATAATCTTTTATATTTCTGAGGTGTCTGTTGTAATGTCTCCTCTTTCATTTCTGATTTTACTTATGTGTCCCTTCTATCTTTTTTTCTTCGTGAGTCTAGCTAAAGGTTTGTCAATTTTGTTGATCTTTTCAAAGAAGCAGCTCTTGGTTTTATTAATTTTTTCTATTTTTTTTTTGGTCTCTATATCGTTTATTTCTGCTCTGATTTTTATTATTTCCCTTCTTCTACTGAGTTTGGGCTTTGTTTGTTCTTCTTTTTCCAGTTCCTTTAGGTGCTTTGTTAGATTGTTTATTTGAGATTTTTCTTGTTTGTTGAGATAGGCCTGTATTGCTATAAACTTCCCTCTTAGAACTGCTTTTGCTGTATCCCATAAACTCTGGCATGTCATATTTTCATTTTCATTTGTCTCCAGGTATTTTTGATTTCTTCTTTGATTTCTTCTTTGACCCAGTCCTTGTTCAGTAGCATTTTGTTTAATCTCCACGTATTTGTGGCTTTTCTGATTTTCTTCCTATAGTTGATTTCTAGTTTCATACTGTTGTGGTCAGAAAAGATGCTTGGTATTATTTCAATCTTCTTAAATTTATGGAGACTTGTTTTGTGGCCTAATATGTGATCAATCCTGGAGAATGTTCCGTGTGCATTTGAAAAGAATCTGTATTCTTCAGTTTTTGGATGGAATGCTCTGTATATATCTGCTAGGTCCATCTGTTCTAGTGTGTCATTTAAGGCCAATGTTTCCTTATTGACCTTCTGTTTGGATGATCTATCCGTTGGTGTAAGTGGAGTGTTAAAGTCCCCTACTATTATTGTGTTACTGTCTATTTCTGTTTTTATGTCTGTTAATAATTGCTTTATATATTTAGGTGCACCTACATTGGGTACGTAGATATTTACAAGTGTTATATCCTCTTGTTGGATTGTTCCCTTGATCATTATGTAATGCCCTTCTGTGTCTCTTTTTACAGTTTTTGTTTTAAAGTCTATTTTGTCTGATATGAGTATTGCTACCCCAGCTTTCTTTTCATTGCCATTTGCATGGAGTATCTTTTTCCATCCCTTCACTTTCACTTTGTGAGTGTCTTTAGGTCTGAAGTGTGTCTCTTGTATGCAGCATATATATGGGTCTTGTTTTTTTATCCAGTCAGCCACCCTATACCTTTTAATTGGAGCATTTAGTCCATTGGCGTTTAAAGTAGCTATTGATAAGTATGTACTTATTGCCATTTTTTAACGTTTTTTCTCTCAGTGTTTTAGTAGTCCTTCTCTGTTCCTTTCTTCTTCTATACAGAATTAATGGTCTCTTTAGTTTGACCTCTGTCTGAAAGCTCTACTTTTTAACTCCCCTCCTCCCTCATTTTATGTTTTTGATATCATATCTAAGCTCTTTTTTGTGCGTTTGTATCCATAACCCTCTTATCATGGAAATAGATAATTTTTCCTATTTGTGGTCTTCTCTTTTCCCCTTAAATCAGTCCCTTTAACATTTCTTGTAGCACTGGTTTCTTGGTGACAAACTCCTTTAATTTTTGCTTGTCTGAGAAATTTTTGATCTCTCCTTCCATTTTGAATGATAACCTTGCTGGGTAGAGTATTCTTGGCTGTAAGTTTTTTCCTTTTAGCACTTTAAATATATCGTGCTACTCTCTTCTAGCCTGTAAGGTTTCTGCTGAGAAGTCAGCTGATAGCCTTATGGGGTTTCCTTTGTATGAAACGACTTTCTCTTGTGGCTTTTAGGATTCTCTCTTTATCTTTAATCCTGGACATTTTGATTATGATGTGTCTTGGTGTGGGCCTCTTTGGGTTTATCTTGTTTGGGGCTCTCTGTGATTCCTGTACCTAGATGTCTGTTTCCTTCCTTGGGTTAGGGAATTTTCATCTATTATTTCTTGAAATAGATTCTCTGCCCCTTTGTCTCGCTCTTCTCCTTCCGGGACACCTATAACATGGATGTTAGTGCGCTTGATGTTGTCCCAGAGGTCCCTTAGACTGTCCTCACTCTTTTCAATTCTTTTCTTTTACCTGTTCAACTTGGGTAATTTCTTCTAGTCTTTCGTCCAGCTCACAGATCCATTCTTCTGTATCCTCTACTCTGCTTTTGAGTCCCTCTAGTGAATTTTTCATTTCCAGTATTGTATTCTTCATTTCTGATTGGTTCTTTTTTATATCTTCCATTTCTTTGTTGACATTCTCACTGAGTTCATCTATTGTTCTCCCAAGATCAGTGAGCATCCTTAACAGTCTTTGTTTGAACTCTCTGTCAGGTAGGTTGCTCATTTCTGTTTCACTTAGTTCCTTTTCTGGGGTTTTGTCCTGTTCCCTTAATTGGAATGTATTCTTTTGCCTCCTCATTTTGCCTCTTTCCCTGTGCTTTTGTCTACGTATTAGGTAGGTCAGCTACGTCTCCTGCTCTTGGATAGGTGACTTTATGTAAGTGATGCCTTAGGAGGCCTGCAGTGTGCTTCCCTCAGTTCTCAATGTTCCAGGGGTGACCCCTATGTGGGCTACATGTGTCCTTCTGTTGTGGCCTGTTTGCTCTCCCTATAGGCACCCAGGGAGGCTGAGTTATGCTCCTGGCCAGCTGTTGTAATGCTCAGCTGCTTGTAGTTGTTGTGGGCCCTTCGGTCTCTTTATCACATGTGGGGAGCCCCAGCACAGTTGGCTGCAAGTTCTAATACCACATTTGTGTTGCAGTATTTCTTTTAAGTGAGTAGGCCCCCAGCGTGGCAGGTTGTTAGGCTCAGGGCCTTACAATTGCTATAAACCTCCAGCCTTTAGGTCTCTTGTCAGCTCTCTGAGGGTTGCAGCTGGGTGGGGCTGGCCTCAGGCACGGGAGCCCCAATTGTTTCAAGCTTTGGAAGGTGGGGCAAACCCCCTATGGGTCTTTGAGAAGCACAAGTCTTCTGCAGCTGACAAGTCCTGCCACTTACAGGTCCACACACACAGTCAACACAGTCCTGCCCCGTGTGTGTGCCCTGACCTCCCCAAGCAGACCCAGTATCTCCATGGCGGGAGCCCCACACACTCCACCACCACCCCACAGTCTCCACCCGCTCCTTGTGCCCGCCCTGCCCCACTGAAGTGGGCTCAGTTGCCAGGCTACAGAGAATCCAGTCACCAATCTACACAGGCCCACAAGTTGCCTAAGGGCTTGTTGTTGGGTGGGGCCAGTCTCTAGGGTGGGCTGCCTGCCCTGGTTGAGCTGGATTAAATCAGTGCTCTAGCGGGTGGAGCAGACCCTGGGCTAGCAGGCCTCAGGGAGAACTCCAATGGCGTCTGTGTCAGCACGCCCACACCAAGCCACAACAATGGCCACCGCCAATGTCCCAGTCCCTGGAGAGGTCTCCCCTCTCACCAAGATGCACTCAGGGCCTATTAGGTGAGTCTCTTTTCACCAAAACACTGTACACCTTTCTTTCTGGTGATTTTAGGTTGCTTTCTGAAACGGGTGAGTTTGCGCATGAGCCCTTTATGAGCCAGTTTTAATTTCTTTGTAAACCAGCTTTTCTGGGGGTACTCCCCAATCTTTTAGTAGCAGGCAAAGTCTGATATTATGCCACTTGTCTGGATTGCGCTGGGTCCGCAAAATTCGCACAGCGGGGTGCTCCCTGGCTCGGGGCCCCACTCCTCCAGGGAGAGCTGCATACCTGTGGGCTGCTCCCAGGCGGCCGTGACACTGGCGGCTGGTGAAGACGGCGTTTTTTCTCTCCAGAAGGGAGTTTCTGCCTCTTCCACCTTAATTAGGATTGTCCGTTGTTGCAGGAGTTCCTCTTATCCAGTTTTCAGTTCTGTCTCAGGGGTAATTTTTCCATGAGTGGTTGTAAATTGGCTGTGTCCACGGGAGGAGGTGAGTTCAGAGTCTGCCTATGCCGCCATTTTGACTTCTCTCCCCGAAGGCCTTCTTAAGTATGGCTAGCATCTTAGAATTCTAAGTTCTAAGTGCCTGCTACCACACATGTTGGCTTCCTGCAGGTACACATGGCTTCTTGGCAGTATCTCTCAGGTGAGATTAGATGCAGATATTTTGTGGCTCCCATAGCAAGGGACTGATTTAAAATTTTATGACTAGGTTCTATTGGTACCTGTTTGATGTTAAAGATGACAACAATAATAATTAACATTTATTAAGACTTCATATGAACCAGCCACTATGTAAATTCTTTATATTAATTATGTCGTTTAATCATTCCAAACCTCCTAGTTATTCTACTTTACAAATCTGACGGAGAGTTTAATAACTTGCACATGATCATGGACTGATGGAATTGGATTTGAGTTCAGGAAATCCGATTCCTGCATCGCATTCTTAAGCTCAATGCATTTTGCTGCTACTGCTATTGATACCTCTTATTCCTGCAAGTAGTAGAGAGAAAAATTTTTTAAAGCAATAAACAGCTATCTTCAGAGTCATTCCAGCATTTTAAGTACAATCATTAAACACATTTGTTTGTGTTCTATAACCATTTCAACTTCAATACTTGTCCTATTTCCCCGTGAACCAACAAAATATTCCCCAAATGTCACTAATTTGGTATATATATTTTCCAGATAACACTTGCTCCCAGAGGCAGCTCAGAAATTCTTTGTTGGTTATTGTGTCCTGAGTTTAACTTTGAAAAGAATGCTTTCCATAATGCTCTCAGTTGTTGTAAAAATTTTAAATAATACTTAAAGGAGATAGGCACTATGTTGGCAGTTGTTAGCTCTTCTAGAGTTTGCCAGGGTGGAGTGACTAAGTGATCAAGTATTAATTGCTTTTGTAGTCATTTGGCTTCCCCCAAATCTAAGTGTCACCTCACCAATTTCCTCATATTTCCTTCATCTGCTCAGCCTTGTGTGCTGGCTTGGGTGATGGAAAATAGTGTGCCAGGAACAGCAGCTGAGGCAACTCATCAGAGAAAATAGTGTACTTTCCAGAGAAAGAGAAAGAAAACAAAGTAAATTCCATCTTTTTAAATAAATTTTTTCTATTGTAAAAGCACATGATTATTCAAGAAAATCTGGAAAATGTAGGAAGGGAAGAAAACTCTACTTCAGTTCTACCAGTCAAGACAACCACTGTTAATAGATTTGTTTATTTCTGCCTTGACTCTTTTGTTTGTATAGTTTTGTGCTTTTGTATTTGGTAGTTATGATTATACCATAAAACCAAATCTGTTTAAGTTTTTGTTTTCCCTCATGTTGTAACAAGTGTTTTTCCAAATACTGCCTATATGGATACACACATGCTCCCCATGTTTAGTGTGGGTGATGTATTCTACCTGAATTGGGGGTGCCAAACATTCAATGCTACATGAGGTCATTAAACAATAAGCGTCCATGGAGTTGTGTTCCCTGGAAGCTAATGCTGACATTGCCCTTCCATTCTCTTCACATCCTCTTCTGAACTCTTAAGATGCCTCCTACCAAGGTTTCTTCTGGTTGCCATTCATCCGAGTTTCAGTTAATCCTAACCAACAGCAGCGATGTATAATATTGCACTTTATAATGGCAAAGGACCCCCACCAACTTTTAATTGCCTACAAATCTTTTGTAAACCAATTCCTTGAAAGTATCTTGAGTCACTACGAAATGAATATTTTGACACTCTGTGTGACAAGCTTCTTATATATAGATTTTTCAGTCACATCTTCCTAGGCTCTGCACTATCACCTAATCACACTCTATCGGCCATTATGGGTCAAAATTCTTTATCAGAACATCAGAAAGAGAGGCTACTGCAGAATAAACCAAATGATTTTGGCAATCTCTCAAGTGGAAAATGGTACTCATTGTCCACAGTCTTATCTCCTCCAATTAAAACATAGGGGAAATATATATTAACAGCGTACAAAAAAAAATATATAGTGTGTGTGTGTGTGTGTGTGTGTAGAGAGAAAGAGTTTTAAGAAAAATATTTCAGAAATAAACAGCATTACAACAAATCAGTCCTTCAAAAACATAAATGTAGTCCAACCTTAAAAAGAGTATTCCTGCATTAGATTCTAAGCTCCTTGAGGTATTCATCACTGTGTCCTTCCCGGTACCGAGCAGAATGCCTTTCGCATATATGCCCAGTAAGGTTTGCCTTTCACCTTTAACTTTAACAGTCCCCCCGGTGGATCAGTTGTGCCTGCTAGAGTAAAAGCACCCATCTAAAGAAAGAGGGAGGGATGCTGGGTATATTGGAAAGAGCAAAGGTTTAAAAGTCAGATGGATCTGGACCTAATCCTGACTTTGTCACATACTAGCTTGGCAAGTTACATAACCTCTCCGAGCCTCATTTTCTTTGTAAAATTCAGGAAAATTGAGGGTTCTTGTGAGGATTAAAGGAGGTGATGTAAGTAAAGTCCCTCGTGCTAAATCAATGTTTGTTTCCTATCTTCATCCTTCCTTTCGGTCTGGGTAGGATAAAGGCATTTAGCTCTTCATGAGTGCCATTTCCTACACTCCTGGATTGGTTATAACATCACCCAGTCTTCTGTGACTGGATTGCGTGTTCCTTTAAGTGAGGCTGGCAAGGAGCTGACAGCTTCTTGCAAGGACAAGCAGAGAGTGTCCGGGAAACATTTGATGGTGCCTTTCATCTCATTAGTACCTGCCTTTGCAATTTCAGCGGTCAGGTGGTGGCTTCACGTTTGTGAAAATCACACCACCGTAATCTCCCTTGCTCATTTGTCATCTGTTCTAGTCCTCGTGTCCTGCACATAAGTGCTCATGAACGACATCATCAGAAACAGCCCTGACAGCTGCAGCCAGAGAGAATATTAGGGTGGTATGAGAAATAAGCAAAGCGTGAGCCAGCAGCAGGTAATATGCTGCCACAAATTGCTCTGTGTCCTTCCTGTGGCCCAGTTTGGTAGGCAGAAAGGGTCCACAGCATATGCAGCAGGTCTCACTGGTTAACCGAAGAGTCTCGATTCACTGATTTTTAATTCTCCTATAAACAGCTCCAAACTGCACCTTTATTTATTGATTTTTATTTATTTTTTTTCGAACTGCACTTTTAAGATCCTTCCTTCCCACTGGGTTGCAGAGATGCTCAATGGTATCTTTAGCCCAAATTCCATAACTTTTCACTGACTTGCAGTTCTTTAGTCTCATTTAGCTTCCTAAGACGTTTGTAAAATGTGCTTCTTACGTGCTCTCCAAATCCCCCTTTGCCCCTGCCCCAAGCTCAGGCAGAGCCTGGAGCATTCATGGCTTTCCTGGAGGGGCGTCTAGTCAGCTCTCCCCCAGCCCCCTCCTTCAGGCTTCCCCAGGCCACGTGAGTGGGGGGTGGGGTTGGGTAGGAAGGAGGCCGAGAAGTCTGGTGAGCGTGGCCCTTTCCTCATGGTTCCTACTTCCCCTCTAGTTTGGCTGGCCTTTGAGTGCCTTTCTGAAGCAGGCCAGAAGGTTCTGTCTAAGATCCTGATGGTATATACAGTATTAGTTTCCTAGGGCTGCCTTAACGAAGTACCGCAGACTGGATGGCTTAAACAACAGAAATTTATTTTCTCACTGTCCTGGAGGCTGGAAGTCCAAGATTAAGGTGTCAAGAGGTTTGGTTTCTCCCGAGGCCTCTCTCCTCAGACGCCTTCTCTCTGTGTCCTCTCACAGCCCGTCCTCTGTGTGTGCCTCCCTAGTGTCTCTATGTCCCAATCTCCTCTCCTTATAAGGACACCAATCAGATTGGGTTAGTCCCTCCCTAGCAGCCTCATTTTAACTTACTCACCTCTTTAAAGGCCCTGTATCTAAATATGTCACGTTCTGAGGTGCTAAGGGTTAGGGCTTTCAATATACGAATTTTTGAGAAAGGGCACAATTCAGTCTATAGCATATATATGTCACACATATATTTATTCATAATGCATAATAATCATACATAGCACATACATAATACTCATATAGTCATACATAATACATACATAATAACCACGTAGATCATAACACAAACATTATAACTAATGATTGCATAATATCTTACAGCTTATAAGGAGCAGCTTGCGTGTATTTAAAAAAATTAAAAAAAAATTTTTTTTTTGAGGAAGATTGGCCCTGAGCTAACATCTGTTGCCAATCTTCCTCCTTTTTTCCTTTTTTCTCCCCAAAGTCCCAGTAGATAGTTGTATGTCATAGTTGTACATCCTTCTACTTGCTCTATGTGGGACACTGCCTCAGCATGGCTTGATGAGCAGTGCGTTGGTGTGCGCCCAGGATCCGAACCGGCAAACCTTGGGCTGCCAAAGCGGAGCACGCGAACTTAACTGCTATGCCACCAGGCGGCCCCCTTTAAAAATTTTTAATACAACTGTAGGGAGATGTAGAAGGACTACTTATCAACATTTTGCATGATCAACAGTGGAGAGAAATATCTAATATGATGAATGACAGAGTCATGTTCAAAACAACATTGGCAAGTAGAACAGTGAGCAGAAAAATAAACAATTAGAAACAAAACTTAACAAGATCAAAGTAAAATCTTGCAGTTAGGAGGGAAAATATGTCCAAATTCTAAACACAGCATCCATTTATTCAGCCCATTATTGAGCACATTTTATGTGCCAGGCACTCTCATAGGCTTTGGAGGTACAGGGGTAAACAAGATGAAAAAGAAAAAGGGTGGGAGAGATAGTAAACAAATAAATACAAACTATAGTTTCAGGTAGTGATATACATCTCTGCATTAGAACAACTGAAAGTGAGGTAAGGGGGTGAGGTGGGCTGGGTCAGATGGAGGGGCCCTGGAGATAGCAGTTGAGTGGACATAGGGAGTGAGGCAGGCAAGAGCCTTCCAGGAAGACTGATGGGAAGTGCCAGGGCCTGCGGCAGGGACACTCTTGTCACTTGAGGATGCATGGGAGGCCAGTATAGGAGAGTGCAGTGAGAGAGGGTTGGAGGGAGAAGGTGGGCTTGAGAAAATGAGCAAGGCCAAATTACACAGGGCCTGGAAGGTTACTGTAAGGAGTTTTATTTTCTTTTATTTTGAGTATAAAGTGAATATCTTGGAAGGTTCAGAGCAGAGCAGTGACTCAATCTGACTTATCTTTTAAAAATATAATTCTGGTTGCTCTGCGGGGGTTTAATTGTGGTTGGGCAAGAGTGGAAACATTTAGACCAGTTTCTCTTGACTTTACAAAATTATGGGCTGAATTGTGTGCCCCCCTTATATGTTGAAGCCCTGACACCCAATGTGACTGTATTTGGACATAGGGCCTTTAAGGAGGTAACTAAAGTTAAATGAGGTCATAAGAGTAGAACACAAATCTGATGGAATTAGTGTCCTTATAGGAAGAGGAAGAAAGACTAGAGCACTTTCTCTCTCCTCACCCACAAAAAGAAAAGGCCATGTGAGGACACATGGGAAGGTGGCCATCTACAAGCCCAGAGGAGAGCTCGCACCAGGAACTGAATTGGCCATACCTTGATCTTGGACTTCTAGGCTCTAGATCTGTGAAAAAATAGATTTCTGTTGTTTAAGCCATGTAGTCTTTGGTATTTTGCTAGGGCAGCCTGAGCTGATTGACACAAAATCCTTATATGAAAAACACTTGGGAATTAGGGGGGTTCCAGTTCAAGATGGTGATGTTAAAAAGATCTTAAACACACCTCCTCCCACAGACACACCAAATCTACAGCTATACATGGAAAACTTTCCTCTGAAAAAAACCTAAAAACCGGTGGAGTGACCTCTTCACATTGGCAAACAAAAGGGAAACCACAATGAAGAGGTCAGCAAGGCTGAGACACAAACTCATGTTAAACCCCACCCCCGGTGCAGTGACCTACAATTGGGAGGGACCTCAAAGCCCAGAGCTCCTCCCTGAGGAGTGAAGGGTTCATATCCCACATCAGGCACTCCACCCTTTAAGACTGGCACTGAAGAGACAAGCCCCCAAAACATCTGGCTTTGAAGACCAATGAGCTCATGACACCTGTGGGGCTGTGGTGAACTCAGGAAGTCTTTTAAAGGGCCTGCATGCAGACTTGCCCACATCAGGGCCCAGCACAGAAGTGGCCCTTTGAAAAGTGTCCAGACTTCATGTGAAAGAGAGTTATTTCCTAATTTTAAAGCATTGGCCTAAGGGGCAAGGGCCTGCTGGATTACTCTCTGGAGATGAAGGTTGGTGAGCACCATCTTGCTGCTCTCCCTCTGACTTGCTAAAGCTGATGGGTGCCATCTTTTTTTTAAATCTCTATTTCTCTTCTTTTTTGATTTTTGTTTTCTTAATTTTCTTTTTTCTTTTCCTTTTTTCGGTGAGTGTCATCTTTGCATTCCCCCTTCCCTTGCTCCAGCCTGTGGGTGCCATCTTACCACTCTCTTTCTGCCATGCTTCAGAGCACCAGTATCTCCCAGAGGGGAGCTTCTACACACATCTTGTGCCTGGGTTTTTGCGGCTGCCACCCAGGGGACACCTTTTGATTTCCTGGCTCTGGAGGCCAGGAGGGGCTTGTGATCCTGGGGTCCATGGGGCTGTAACAATTGGACAGATAGTTCTTAGCAGACTACCTGTGTAGGGCACTACACAGACAGCAGGCTGAGAAACACACCCCAGCCTTTCTGGGAAAGAGGCCTATTTGCTTGCCCAGGAGCTTTTGCCTGAGGGGTAAGCTTCAGGTTTGGCACACAGGTAAGGGATATGGAGGTGCTCTCAGGGAATGCTGGCTCGTGGATGCTATCTTTGTGTCTCCCTCTGCCTTGCTACAGCTCACCAGTATCTCCTAGAAAGGAGCTTGTACACTCATCTGGAGCTCCAATTTTTGCAACTCCTACCAAGGAGACACCTCCAGATCACCTGACTTTGGAGGCCATTGAGGCTTGTGTTTGTGGTCCCACATAACTGTATATATATGCATTCTTTAGAAGTTGTTGCCTGAGGGTCTGATTTCCAATCAGTCTGAATCTAGGTCCTGACTAGATCCTCCCATTTGGGATACTGACTGCTCTTGGCACACTTTAACCCACTAGAAGCCATTAAAAATAAAATAGGATGCTTAGACAATCACAAAGGTTTAAGAGACAACCAAGAATTAGGGGGCAAAGTTGAAAGATAAGGTTCATTTCCTACGCAAGGCCAACCTTCAACACTGGGGAAGTGATTATTTCATCTAATGCGTAGAAACCAACAGAGAGAGTCAAGCAAGATGAAAAAACAAAGGAATATATTTCAAATAAAAGGACAAGATAAAACTTCAGAAAAAAAACCTTAATGAATCAGAGATAAATAATTTACCTGAAAAAGTATGGTCATAAAGTTGATCATTGAACTTGGGAGAAGAATGGATGAACACAGTGGGAATTTCAACAAAGAGATAGAAAATACAAGAAAGTTCCAAACAGAAGTCACATAATTGAAGAATACAATAAGTGAACTGAAAAATACACTAGAGGGGTTCATTAGCAAACTAGATGAAGCAGTGGAAAGGATCAGTGAACTCCAAGGCAGGTCAGAGAAATTCACCCAGTCAGAGCAGCAAAAAGAAAACAAGAATTATAAAAAAGTGAAGATAGCGTAAGGGACTTAGTGACAAAATCAAGTGAACTAACATTTGCATTACAGGAGTCTCAGAAGGAGAAGAAAGAGAGGAAGGGGCATAAAACTTATTTAAAGAAATAATGGCTAAAAACTTACCTAACCTGAGGAAAGGAACAAACATTCATATCCAGGAAGCCCAGAGAGTTCCAAATAAGATGAACCCAAAGAGACTCATAACAAGACACATTATAGTTAAAAAGTCAAAAGTTAAAGACAAGGTGAGAAATTTAAAATCAGCAAGGAAAAAACAGCTTGTTACATACAAAGGAACCCCCATAAGTTTACCAGATTTTTCAGTAGAAACTTTGCAGGCCAGAAATGAGTGGCATGATATATTCAAAGTGCTGAAAGAAAAAACTTTCCAACCAAGAATTCTCCACCAGGCAAAGTTATCCTTCAGAATTGAAGGAGACATAGTTTTTCAGATAAGCAAAGGCTAAAGGAGTTCATCACCACTAAATTGGCCTTACAAGAAATGTAAAGGGATTTCTTTAAGCTGTTACTAATTAGTAACAAGAAAACATATGAAAATATAAACCTCACTGATAAACGTAAGTATATAGTAAAGGCAGTGGATTAATCACTTATAAAGCTAGTATGAAAGGTAAAAGACAAAATTAGTAAAAATAACTGTAACTACAATAATTAGTTAAGGGATACACAAGACAAAAAGATGTAAAATGTGACATCAAAAACATAAAACATGAGGGAGAGAGTAAAAATATAGAGCTTTAGAATGCATTCAAACTTAAGTTGTTATCAACTTTGAAATAGACTGTTATAAATACAAGTTGTTATATGTAAGCCTCATGGTAACCACCAGGCAAAAACCTGTAGTAGACACACAAAAAATAATGAGAAAGGAATCTAAGCATACTACTAAAGAAAGTCATCAAATCACAAAGGAAAAGAGCAAGAGAAGAAGCAAGGAACAGAGGAATTACAAAATAGCCAGAAAACAATGAACAAAAGGCAATAAGTACATACCTATCAATAATTACTTTAAATGCAAATGATTAATTCTCTAATCAAAAGACATGGAGTGGCTGAATGGATAAAAAACTAAGACTCATCTCTATGTTGTCTATAAGAGACTCACTTCAGATGTAATGACACACACAGACTGAAAGTGAAGGAATAGAAAAAGATTTTCTGTACAAAAGAAAATAAACCTGAGGTAGCTATACTTATATCAGACAAAATAGACTTTAAAATCAAGACTGTAATAAAAGACAAAGAAGGGCATTATATATTGATAAAGAGGTCAATCCAACAATAAGATATAACATTTGTAAATATTTATACACCCACCATAGGAGCACCTAAATATGTAAAGCAAATATTAACAGACCTAAAGGGAGAAATTGACAGCAATTCAATAATAATAGGGGACTTTAATACCTCACTTACATCAATGGATAGATTATCCAGACAAGAAATCAATAAGAAAACACCAGCTTTAAATGACACATTAGATCAGATGGGCTTAACAGATAGATATTTAACATTTCATCCAAAAGAAACAGAAAACACATTCTTCTCAAGAGCACATGGAACATTCTCAAGGACAGATCATACGGTGGACCACAAAACAAGTCTTAACAAATTTAAGAAGATTGAAATCATATCAAGCATTTTTTTCTGGCCACAACGGTGTTAAAATAGAAATCAATAACAAGAAGAAAGCTAGAAAATTCACAAATATGTGGAAATTAAACAATATGCTACTGAACAACCAATGGGTCGATGAAGAAATCAAAAGCAAAATCAAAAAATATCTTGAGATAAACAAAGTTGGAAATACAACATACCAAAACTTATGAGATTCAGCAAAAGCAGTTCTAAGAGGGAAGTTCATAGCAATAAATGCCTACCTCAAAAACAAGAAAAATCTCAAATAAACAAACCAGCTTTACACCTTAAGAAAATAGAAAATGAAGAACAAATGTAGCCCAAAGTTAGTAAAAGGAAGGAAATAACAAAGATCAGAGCAGAAATAAATAAAATGAGACTAAAAAGATACTAGAAAAGATCAATGAAACCAAGAGCTAGTTCTTCAAAAAGATAAACAAAATTGACAAACCTTTAGCTAAACTCACCAAGAGAAAAAGAGAAGGCTCAAATAAATAAAATCAGAAATTAAAGAGAAGACATTACAACTGATACCACAGAAATACAAACGATCATGAGAGACTACTATGAATACCAACAAATGGGACAACCTAGAAGAAATGGATAAATTCCTAGAAACATACGACCTCCCAAGATTGAATCATGAAGAAATAGAAAGCCTGAACAGACTAATAATGAGATTGAATCAGTAATTTAAAAACTCTCTACAAACAAAAGTCGAGGACCAGATGGCTTCTCTAGTGAATTCTACCAAACATTTTAAAAAGAATGAATACTAATCCTTCTCAAACTCTTCCAAAAAGTAGAAGAGGAGGGAACACTTCTAAACTCATTTTATGAGGCCAGCATTACCTTGATACCAAACCCAGATGAGGATATCACAAGAAGAGAAAATTATAGGCCAATATATCTTATGAACATAGACGCAAAAATACTCAACAAAACATTAGCAAACTGAATTTAACAATATATTAAATTGATCATATACCATGATCAAGTGAGATTTATTCCAGGAGTGCAGGATGGATCAACATCTGTAAACCAATCAATGTGATACACTGCATTAACAAAATGAAGGATGAAAATCATATGAACATCTCAATAAATGCAGAAAAAGGATTTGACAAAATCAACATTCATTTATGATAAAAACTCTCAACAAAGTGGGTATAGAGGAAATGTAGTTCAATATAATAGAGGCCATATATGACGAGCCCACAGTTAACCTCAAACTGAAAGGTGAAAAGCTGAAAGCTTTTCCTCTAAGATCAGAAACAAGACAAGGATGCCCACTTTCACCACTTTTATTCAACATGGTGTTGGAAGTCCTAGCCAGAGCAATTAGGCAAGAAAAAGATATGAAAGACATCCAGATTGGAAAGGGAGAAGTAAAACTGTCATTATTTGCAGATGACATGATACTATATATAGAAAACCTTAAAGACTCCACCAAAAAATTTTTAGAGCTGATAAATGAATTAAGTAAAGTTGCAGGATACAAAATCAATATACAGAAGTCTGTTGCATTTCTATACACTAATAACAAACTAAAGAGAAATTAAGAAAACAATTCCATTTACAATTGCATCAAGAAGAATAAAATACCTAGCAATAAATTTAACCAAGGAAGTGAAAGATCTGAAAACCATAAGATATTGATAAAAGAAATTGAAGAAGACACAAATAAATGGAAAGATATTTCATGCTTGTGGATTGGAAGAATTAATATTGTTAAAATGTTCATACTACCCACAGCAATCTACAGATTCGGTGCAATCCTTATCAAAATTCCAATGGCATTTCACAGAAATAGAAGAAACAATTCCAAAATTTGTATGAAACCACAAAAAACCTTGAATAAGCAAAGGAATCTTGAGGAAGAAGAACAAAGCTGGAGGCATCGTGCTCCCTGATTTCAAATGATATTACGAAGCTATAGTAATCAAAACAGTATGGTATTGGCATAAAAATAGACATATAGATCAATGGAATGGAAGAGAGAGACCAGAAATACTCACGCATCTATGGTCAATTAGTTTACAACAAAGGAGCCAAGAATATACAATGGGGAAAGGATAGTCTCTTTAATAAATGGTGTTGGGAAAACTGGATAGCCACACGCAGAAGAATGAAACTGGACCACTATCTTGTGCTATACACAGAAATTAACTCAAAATAGATTAAAAACTTGAATGTAAGATCTGAGACCATAAAACTTCCAGAAGAAAACATAGGCAATAAGCTCCTTGACATTGGTCTTGGTGATGATTTTTTTGGATTTGACACCAAAAGCAAAGTCAATAAAGGCAAAAATAATAAATGGAACTACATCAAATTAAAAAGCTTCTGCACTGTAAAGGAAACCATAAAGAAAAGGAAAAGGCAACCTACTGAATGGGAGAAAATATTTTCAAACCATATATGTGATAAGAGGTTAATGTGCAAAATATATGAAGAACTCATACAACTTAGTAGCAAGAAATCAAACAATCCGGTTAAAAATGAGTAGAGGATCTGAGTAGACATTTTTCTAGAAAAGACATACAGATGGCCAACAGGTACATGAAAAGATGCTCAACATCACTAATCATCAGGGAAATGTAAATCAAAACCACAATGAGATATTACCTCATATCTGTTAGAATGGATATTATAAAAAAGACAAGAAATAACCGGTGGTGGCTTGCATGTGGAGAAAACGCAACCCTTTTGCACTGTTGGTGAGAATGCAAATTGATGCAGTCACTGTGGAAAACAGTATGGAGTTTCCTCTAAAAATTAAAAATAAAACTACCACACGATTCATCAATTCCACTTCTGGGTATTTATCCAAAGAAAACAAAAACACTAACTCAAAAAGATATATGCATCCCGTGTTTATTGCAGAATTATTTGCAATAACCATGGTATGAAAATAACCTAAATGTCCATTGATGGGTGAATAAAGAAAATGTGGTGTATATATATATAATGGAATATTATTCAGCCATAAAACGAAGGAAATCTTGCCATTTGTGACAACATGGATGGACCTTGAAGGTATTATGCTAAGTGAAATAAGTCAGGGATAGACAAATACCATGTGATCTCATTTATGTGAAATCTAAAAAACAAAGCAAAACGAAAAACCAGGCTCATAGATACACAGAACAAATTGGTGGTTGCTAGAGGTGGAGATTGGGGGATGGGCAAAACGGGTGAAGAGAGTCAAAAGGTACAAACTTCCAATTATAAAATAACGAAGTCATGGAGATATAATGTACAGCATGGCAACTATAGTTAATAATACTGTATTGCATATTTGAAAGTGTTAAGAGAGTAAATCTTAGAAGTTCTCTTCACAAGAAAAAAAATTCTGTAACTATGTATGGTGACGGATGTTAACTAGACTTATTGTGCTGATCATTTTGCAATAATTACAAATATCAAATCATTATGTTGTATACCTGAAACCAATATAATGTTGTATGTCTTATACCTCAATAAAAAAGAGGCACTTGAGAAGATTTTTTCCTTGTTTTGTTTCGATTTATTGACCTGTGTTCAATGCATGAGTCAGTGTACAGTGCAGCTGCTAGAACACCTATAGCAACTTTGGCCTGCACTCCTGGTGTTTGTCCCCACTCAGGGAGAGGACAGAGGCCTCGCACTCTGCACAGGTCAAACCACATCTGAAGACCATATACACATCTGGTACCGCAATTTCAAGTCAATGGATACAGTGCAAGATGACCACACCAGTAGGGAGGGAGTTCCGGAAATCTCATTGTGTGTGGAAAAGTTCAAGGAGCTAAGGATGTCCATAAGGGGAAAGGAAAGTTGTAGTAGACAGAAATGCTCACCTCCAGGATTGTAAGGGTAGTACCAACATCAAGGAGAGGAACTTTTTAGGCAGATTTTACCTGAATAGGAAAGACATGTCTTGCAGAATTATTTAAAACTGGAAAAATTACTTCAGAAAGAAATAATCTCCCTATCTCTGGAAGTGACCATCTCAGGTAGAAAAATATTTGTAAAGTGGCCGGAAACAGTGGATTTCCTCTCCCTCAAGGGGACAGCCATCCTTCGATGCATGTGCATGGCAAGACACAAACGAGAAAAAAGACTGCTTCGTGAGGCTGGCGCTGGGGTCCTGTTATGGAGATAAGTACACACATCTCAACATAACGCATGAAATCAAAGTACACCATCAGGCTCTGAATTTGCTGCATTCTTTATCCATTTGTGCAGTTTTTGATTTGGAAAGTTTGCCCCTGGGCAAAGAAATATTTGCATTATGAATTCTGATGTTGCTCTTCATATTTGTGAGGTAATGAGTCTATTCCTTTCTCAATATTGAAATCATTTTAGGAATAGAATACAAAGGACCTGGCATAAACAAAATAACATTTTTTATGATTATAAATGTAATGCATGTTCATGGTAGAAAATATAGAAAAATATGTTGAATAAAAATAGTCATCCAGATCCCTATCTCCAAGAGGTAATCATGGTTAACATTTTGGTGTATTTAATGCCAGTCTTTTTACTATATATAACTATGTGTGTGTGTGTGTGTGTGTATGTATATATATATATTACAACTATACATACACTACATACACACATAGGTCCGTTTTTCAATTTAAAAAGGGTCATATAAATTGGGTCATAGACTTTTGATAATATATAATACACTATGAGCAATGCCCTGTGTCATTAAAGAATTTGAAAATGTGATTTTTTTAATAGCTGCATCATATTCCATCCATGAATTTACCACAGTCACATTAAATTTCAACATTTGTCCATTACATATTTACAATGTTGCCAACATTTCACTGTCACAATTAACAATATGATCAACACCCTTGTACAAATATCTTTGTGTACATCTTTGATTATTTTCTTAAGAGAATTACTAAGTGTGGAATTAACTGGTCAGAGCATCTAATTTATAAACCTCTTGATGGAAATTGTCTGTCAATCGCCCTCCAGAAAGACTGTAGCAGTGTGCATTCCCATTATTGGTGTATAAGGCTTGCAATCTCCAGTGCTTCCATCAGTTCTAATCATGCTCTTTAAAAATTAATTTTGTCACTTTGTTAAACAAAACTGGACTTTCGGTTTCAGTATAATTTATTTGATTAGCAAGATTTATTTTTTTCTTTCCATATGGTTATATGATTTAAACTTTTTCTGTTGAGTACTGTTCATATTCTTTGCTAATTTTTCTGTTGGCGTTTGTCTTCTCTTGTTAATTTGTAAGGGCACTTCATAATATAAAGAAATAGATACACATTTTTTGAGTTTGTCATCTTTCTCTCAATTTATTTTTCACCATCATTGACTTGCAGAAGATTTTCCAGAAACCATTTGGTTAAAACTATTCATTTTTTCTTTTGTAATTATTTTCTATTAAATTTGTGCTCAGAAAGTTCTTTCCAATCTTAAAATTAGATAAATATTCAGTTATATTTTATTCTAATTTTTGTAGCGTTTAGAAACTTTTTGCCAATTATGTTTTTTAAATATATTGTGAGGTATGAATCCCACTTAATCATTTTCCCAAATAGCTAGTTGCCCCACACTATTTACTGAATATTCCTTTCTCCTCAATTGTCTGAGACACCATCAAAAGTGTATCAATTCATACATTATTACTATACTTTTATAATTATCAGAGTTCTACAATAATTTTTATCAATCTTTGCAATAGTATTTATTCAAGATGGGCAAAATGTGGGTCGTTATTGAAGCCGGGAAATGGGCACATGGGGATTCTCTTTTCCTTTGTACTTGAAATTTCCTCTAATAAAATGATTTTATTACAGTCTAAGCCTTCATATTTGAACTCCTGTCTCTTCCTCACATTCAATACCCAGTCAATTATCACCAAATCCTAACATGGCCATTAAAACATCATTGCTGCTACTTCAGCTCAGGCAGCTCTCCCGTCTCCCCTGGACCTCTTGCCTGTGGGCTCACTGCTCCGGCTGTCCTCACACCAGCCCATTTGTCACACCCTTCTTTCTGCACTAGGCTCCTTTCCAGGCAAGCCCCACGGCGTACCCTGGAATCCGGCCTTAGCAAACTAATGGCTTTCCCCTGACCTCACTCTGCTGCATCTCATCTTGGTGCATTTGCACCCCGCTCTCTCTGCCGGGAAAGCATTTGCTTTCCTTGTACACCTGGCAAACTTGTGTGGCCTCTTCAGTACTCAAAGGAGACAGCAGCCTCAGGAAGCCTTCCTTGGGCCTCCATGGCACCTCTTGCCTGGAGCAAGCTGGTTGAACTCTCCTCAGGGCTCCCACCACTGCACACACTGTAGTGTATTTGTTTACGTGGCTAGTCTTAAAGGGATTCAAGAGTCATGCTTGTTTTCATAACCTGAGTGCCCAGCAAAAGGTCAATGAATGATTGATAAATAAAAAGAAGAAGGAAATCTGCCTTCTACACGCACATGAAAGAAACAATTACCTAAATTGGAATTTAATTGAGGCGATATTTCTATCTCTCATTTTCTAAGCACAGTTGCCCCTCCAGCTGCTGTCCTAATAAGACACAGATTTACCATGAAACTAATGGAGCTTAAGCTTCTGGGCCCCTCATTGCACACGTTTCTTCCCAGGCTCTGGGAGGAGTCCCGGCAAGGTGTTCACATGGTCATATGATGTAATAATATTTGCAAAGCACATATGCATTCTTTTCCATTTTTTCTCCTGGGATGATGATAGAGTGAGCATGGGTACTTTGGGGATTCAGCAAGCAAAAGTTGAGTTGGAAATACAATAATTTGAATTAGGTCTGGTCTATGTATACGGTTTGCAGTCATTGTGTGTACAGTTAAGTTATTGTTATCTGACCTGGTGTAGGGAAGGCAACTCCTTCTGCCCACTCTGACTCACCTGATCTCACGACACAAAGTTGCAGGGCCTCATGTCCTATGGGAATGTGAAGACATCCCAAGGCACCTGGTACTGTAAGTATGTGAATGCTGGAGGAGAAGCAAGGTTTGTGATTTACAACACTAGAAGCTTGTCTGTGGAAAATTCTTACCATCAGATATGTACAATTTGACTAGTCAAACAGATATTCTTGTCTATCAGAGATGTCCTTAAAATATAATGTATACTAATATATTTTTAAATTTTTTTGGTGAGAATTGAGCAAAAGAGAATTTCTCAGTATCCTAGTATGTGTAGGGTGTACCTCTGCTGTGGAACTGCCACCAGAGACTACCTCTATGGGGAAAATCACAGCTTTGTGCATGTCAATATCTGAACTCACATTACCAGGATAATAACGAGTGATGAGGCTGAGGGAAACCTTCCTAAAACTATCAACGGCTAAGCAAATTTTCATCAACTATGCTACAAGACCAAATTATCTTTCTATTCTATCAACAGGAAATGGTATTATTACAAAATTGTTGTCCTATGAAGAGGGGATCTAAGAGTGTAGCCAAAACTATAGGGAAAAAGCTATTATAAAGATGTGTTAGAAAATTCATCCTAAAAATATCATGCTATTTTTTGTATCTTGTGGTATAGGTGGTACTTATCAACTCTCTAAAAACGTATAACTTTTTTTTGATTTTGAGTAAATATTCACATTTGTAGTTAATTTTGCCTTTGCATGCATTTTTTTTCTTAAAGAGGGCTCCCCAAATTTTAAAAGCTCCGGGCCCCCTGAGCCTTGGATCCACCTCCAGTCCCTTCTCTTCTGAATTCCTCAACAATTTGTGCCTCTCCCATTGTAATACCTTCCTCATGACTCCGAGGCCTGTTTTCCTTTTCCAGACCTTTAGTTTTGAGCTTGTGTGTGCCAGCTGGGTGTTGCCTCCTGGTCATCCTCTCTCTGGTCACCTCCTCCCCTCCTTGGCCCATTACAGCCTTCTGGCTTCCCAGTTTACCTCTTTGATATCACCATTTCCTTCTCTCTCCCCAACTTCTTTTAATTCATGGCTCACATCTAATCCATTGTATCCTTTCAAATATTCTTCCCCGTGTTTCCTCCATTGAAGACACTTTTACATTCTTGCTGTCACCTCTGAAGTTAAAATTTCTTTTGCCCATATATAGACTATTGTAGCAGCCTCCTAAATTGGAATCCTGTCTGCTATCCTCCCGTAAATAGTTCATTTTACTGGATTTTACTTTGTGTGTACAATTGGTGCACTAAATTGTTGGGATTCAGAAAAACCCGTTTCCTTCTAGCCATTCAAATCTACTCCATGATGTTAATTCTTCCCCACCCCTTGGATGAAATCTCATCAGACCTCATAACCTATCATCTTGTTCTTAGATAATAAAAAATCTTCTGGTCACTTCTTATCACAAATAGTGTCAGTTATGTAATTAACACACAGACCACTATAATAACTATAGCAAAGTTCATATGTGTATGGAGAGAGAGAGAATTGGCTCATGCGATTGTGGAGGCTGGAAAATCCAAAATTTGCAGGACAGGCCAGCAGGCTGGAGACTCAGGGAAAGGCTGATGTTGCAGCTGGAGTCTGAAGGCAGTCTGGAGGCAGAATTCCCTGTCTCTTGAGGGACCTCGGTATTTTTCTTTGAAGGCCTTCAAATGATTGAATAAGGTCCACTCGCATTATGGAGGGCAATCTGCTTTACTCAAAGTCTACTGATTTAAATGTTAACCTCATCTAAAAAATACCTTCACAGCAACACCTAGACTGGTGTCTGACCAATATCTGGGTACTGTGACCCAGCCAAGTTGACACATAAAATTAACTATTAGAATATCTAAAACCTCAATCTTCATACAAAGCTCAAGTTTTTCCCCTCTCTCCCAACTTGATCCCACTGCAGGCTGTTCACCTACATTATGAAGAGGTTGAGCTACTATACCTTCTCCCCAAGTCACCAGACTGCCTCTGACTCAGTGTGAGGTGGGGAGGGAAGATAAGGGGCAAATGCTTCCTGGACTAATACTTTCTGGACTTGGCAGGTGGTTAAAACTGGCCACTGACTTCATGTGATCTTCAGAGAACCCCCCGTCAAGGGTGGTGTCTCACATGTAATTCCTTGATGTAGCCTCCAGCTCCTGAGAATCGGGTCATGATACCCTCCTCAGCCCCTGGGCCTCCCCGCTGCCGGTAGCCCTTCCTCCACTTCAGGCAGCTCTCTTGGGTGAGATCAAGAGGATCCACCAGATGTCTCTTCCTGTGGCCCACATCTAGCCCACAGGCAATGCACACACATCGTTGCCCTGACAACCTCACACCTTACTTCATTATAAGGGCTGACATCTCTCTCCTAAAAATAATCTTCTCTCCCTCCTGACCCCATTATGACCTCAAGGGAGGTGAGGCATTGAATCACAAACCTAGTTTTGGCCACTTTCTTCGTAAGTAGTACAAAGAAAGCTCTCAGTAGAATGGTGGCTGCCAAGGGCTTGGGGGGTGGGGGGGAGGAGCTGCTGTTGGTCAGAGGGTACAAGCTGTCAGTTACAAGATGAGTAACTTCTGGGTATCTACTGTGCAGCATGGTGACTATAGTTAACAATACTGTATTATTTATTTGTAAGTTGCTAAGAGATTAGATCTGAAATGTTCTCACCACATACACACAAAAATGATAACTATGTGAGATGATGGATGTGTTAACTAAACTTCTTGTGGCAATTGTTTTGCAATATATACATGTATCAAATCATCACATTGTACACGTTAAACTGCAACATAGTATACTATGTTATATGTTAATTATATCTCAATAAAACTAAAAAAAAAAGGTATAGAGAGAGATTAAAAAAAAGAGGTCCTCTTATACCTCACTTTGATTTATGGCATCTACTATCATCAGACCTCAGCTGAAACAGAGACTATAACCCTTGTTATATTTTTAAAGGGTTGTAAGTGTTTGGCTCATTTCTCTCCCCTGTTCAAATTCCTCCAATGGCTCCCACTACTGACAGAGCTCAACCCGAGTTCCCTCGCCGAATCTGTAATGCCCCACCCAGGCATCCTCCTTCCACTCTCTTCCTTCAAACACCGGGTACTTTCTGACCATTCCTTCTGCTCCTACAATTCCTCCACTCTACTCATGAAAATCCTTCCCTTCAAGACACCACCCAAACTCCACTTGTGCTGTATACCAGCACACTGTCAACCGAGCCGACCTATTCATATGTTCACCTTCAGAGCATCTATTCCCATTATGGTTCATTCGGCAGAGTAGTGAAGAGGGGATGGGCCTTGGAGACAGGGGACCTGGTTCTGTGCCTACTGGCTGTGTGACTTTGAGCAATAACTTGTGATCTCTGAACTTCAACATCTTTATCATGATATGTAAATGACTCTATCAGAATGTCACAAGGTTGTTGTGAAGAATAAGTAAGCGAATATGTATAAACCTTGTAGCACGTTGCCTGGGCTTCTGTGCCTACTTAACTGCATTCTCAGGTCTATCTGTTACCAAGAGTCTGCATGCAGGAAGCAAAAGGGAGGCACGCCCTGTGGCAGATGTTCTGCTTTCTCCCACCTTGCCGCAGCAGGATAGCAATGTTCTTACATGTTCAAATGGGGAACAAAAACATGGAACTGAGCAACTTTGGCAACCCAGCCCATTTTATCAGTAACTTGTGTACCCAGTGCCCTTCCAAGAATTATTTTTCTTTGTGGTTGTGGTTTCTTTCCGAGAAACGTTCTGCAGTGTGTGGTCAGAGGTCCCTGTAGCAGAGGGGAGCTGTTGCCAGGGCCCTACCTCATCTTGTGACACAGGGCGGCTCCAGCAGTGGAAGGCTCAGTGGAACCTATTCATAGGTTTTTTTAAAAAGTCACTTCCTTCCTATTTAGCCTTTCACTCATATTATAGCTTTTTTGCATAGAATATTTTTTAATATTTCAAACTAGATTGTAATCTCCCAAAGAAAAGAACTCTGTGTGTGCCATACCCCAGGCCGCCAGCCATAGACTGAGGGGTCACTCAGCTCCCAGTGCCCTGTGTGCCCTACCCATGCAGTCACCGGCCATCACTGTTTGACCCAAGAATGAAGACATATGGCTCATGGGGTAGCATGGTGCCTTACATAAGGCAGAAACCTGCATCCTTATCCCCAAGCAGTTACTATGCATCCTTCCCTAGGTCCTACTAATTTTACCTGACTATCTTTCCTGTTTATCCACTTCCCACTCTGTTTTTCACCAACACCCTAGTTCAGGCCACGATCATCTCTCACCGGGCTCCTGCAATTGCCTTCTAACAGGTCTCCTCACAAACATTCCAGACTCATCCATCTGTTTATCAAAGTATAGCTGGAATGATCTTTCAAAAACAAATATGGCCACTGTGGAAAACAGTATCTAAATTCCTCAAAAAATTAAATATAGCATTACCATATGATCTACTTCTGGGTATATACCCAAAAGAAATGAAAGCAGGAACTTGGAGAGATACTTGTACACCCATGTTCGTAGTGGCATTATTCACAATAGCCGAAAAGTGGAAGCAACTCAAGTTGATGGTTGAATAGATAAACAATATGTGTTATATACACACAGTGGAATATTATTCAGCCTTAAAAAAGGAAATTCTGATGCATACTACGACATGGATGAACCTTGAAGACATTATGCTAAGTGAAATAAGTCAATTACAAAAGGAACAATACTATATGATTCCACTTATATGAGGTACCTAGAGTAATCAAACTCATAGAGACAGAAAGCAGACAGTAGTTTCCAGGGGATTGAGGAAGAGAAGAATGGGAAGTTATTGTTCAATGGGTCTGGAGTTTCAGTTGGGGAAGATGAGAAAAGTTCTGGAAATGGATGGTCGTGATGGTTGCAGAGCAATGTAAATGTACTTAATGCCACTGAACGGTACACTTAAAAATGGTTAACATGGTAAATTTTATTTTATATATATTTTACTACAATTAAAAAAATGTGTGTGGGGGGAACAAATCTGATCATGTTACTTACAAAACCAGCAAAGAATTCCTGCTCTTCTTAGAATAAAATCAGAATCATTATCTGAGTTGACCAGGCTTTGTATGATCTGACCTCTGCCCACGTCTCCAACACCCTCTTCCCCACCTCACCCCTCCATTTCTGTACTCCAGCCACTGGCCTTCTTTAGTGCCTCAAGGGGCTTTTCTCCCTCCTACCTAAAGTCTCCCCTCTGCCTTGGATGCCCTTCACCTAGACATAACGACTTCTTGATAACATAGTAATGGCTCATTGCTGTACAGAACTATGATCATGAAATGATTACACCAATCAATAACTTGCTTTCCTTGAAAAGTGTGGTCCACCAAGGCATGGAGCATGTTATTGTGTCTCCTCTGGGAGAGCAACTCTCAGGGTTAGACTTCTAGCACACGATGTCACTAACCCTTTATTTTTACGTTTCTGTTGCTTCAGTAAATAAGATCTCAAGAAACAGATTTTATCTATATCTAAATATCTGATACTGAAAGATGACATTGAGTATTTCAGAAAAAAAAGTGAGACTACCTGATTACCAGTCAGAAGGATGTGAGTTAAATAGTTTCCTGTTATGAGCAGTTGATGAAATAAAGGAACTGCTACCAAATTTTGTCTTTTGGAAATATGTATAGCTTGCATTTAAAAAAAAATTTAAATTATCATACAAAAAATTGACCTTTTTTTGGATGTTGAATTCTCTGAGATCAAGCACACACATAGAGTCATATAATCACCACCACAATCAGAATAGAGAACAGTTTTATCACCCCCAAAAAACTCCTTCACACTGCCCCTTTGTAATCATATCCTCCCTCAGCCTCTAACCCCTGGCAACCACTGATCTGTTCTCCATCACCACAGCTTTGCCTTTTCCAGAATGTCAGACAGTATGTAATCAAAATGGAGTCAGACAGTATGTAATCTTTTGAGACTGACTTCTTTCCCTTACCTAATGTGAGATTTATCCAGGTTGTTCTCTTTATCAACAACTCATTCCTTGAAAGGACATTTGGGTTGTTTCAAAGTTTTGCAATTATGAGTAGAGCTGCTATAAACTCTTGTGTACAGGTTTTTGTGTAAATGTAAGTTTTCATTTCCCTAGGGTAAGTGCCCATGTGTGGGATTGCTGGGTCATATGGTAAATGCGTGGGTAGCTTTATAAGAAACTGCCAATCTACTTTTCCAGAATGGCTATACCATTGTGCATTCTCACCACGAATGTATGAGAGCTCAGGTTGCTCCACATCCTCACCAGTACTTGATTTTGTCATTTTTCAAAAAATATTTTAGACATTCTATAATGTGTGTAGCGATTTCTCATCATGGTTTTAATTTACATTATCCTAATCACAAATGATGCTGAGCATCTTTTCATGTGCCTGTTTGTCATCCTTAGACCCTCTTTGGTGAAGTATCTATTCAAGTCTTTTCCCTATATTTTAAATTGGGTTGCTTATTGTCTTACTGTTGAGTTTTTAAAAAACATATTCTGAATATGGGCCCTTTATTGGATGTATGATTTGGAAACGTTTTCTCCCATTGTGTTGGTTGTCTTTTCACTGTCTTAGGAGAGTTTTACACAAAGCAAAATGTTTACTTTCAATAAAATCTAATTTATTGATAATTTTTCTTCTATAGATTGTGATTTTAATGTCATATTTAAGGAGACTTTGCCTAACTCCTGGTCATGAAGATTTTCTCCTACATTCTCTTCTAAATGTTCTATGTTTCACATTTAGATTTATGTTACACTTATATTATGTTTTACATTTAGATTTATAATCCATTTTGAATTAATTTTTGTTTATGGTATAAAGTTTAGCTTGTGCTTCAGGTTTTTTCATATAAATGTTTAATGATTCCAACACCACTTGTTGAAAACACTATCCTTGATCCATTGATACATTTCTCTTGGTAATTTCTAGTTTAATTCTATTATGGTCAGAGATTATACTTTGTTAAATTCTTTTAAATTTGTAAACATCTATTTTATGACCCAGAAATAGTCTATCTTGATGAATGTCCCATGTACACCTGATAAGAATGTGTCTTATGCTATTGTTGGGTGAAGGGTTCTTTAAATTTTAATTAAATGCAATTAGTTTATGGGGATGTCCAGTTCTTCTATATCTGTGCTTATTTTCTGTCTACTTATTTGATTGATGACTGAAGATGGAGTATTAAAATCTCCAATTGTAATTACGAATTTGTCCATTTCTTCTTTTGGGTTTATCAGTTTTTGCTTTATACATCTCCAGGCTGTGTTGTTAGGTGCATACATATTTAGATTATTATGAGTCTTCATGAATTGATCTTTTTACCATTATGTTATGTGCTCTTTAACTCTGGTAATTTTCCTTGTTCTGAAATCTACTTTGTCTGACACTAATGGGGACACTCCAGCTGTCTTTCAATTTGTGTATGCAAGGTATATCTTTGCCCAGCATTTTACTTTTAACCTATATATATAAAGAGGGTTTCTTGAAGACAGTGTATATGTGAGTGTTATTTTTTTAGTCATTCTTATATTCTCCATCTATTGTTTGGTATGTCTAGGCCATACACTTTTGGGAGCATGGTTATAATAGCTGCTTTAAAGTCTTTGATAATTCTGAAGTCTATATGACCTCAGGGTTAACATCTGTTAATTGTCTTTTCCATTGTGAGTGAGACTGTCCTGGTTTTTTTAATGCAGATTAATTTTGGATTATATCCTGGACATTTTGAATATTATGCTATGAGACCCTGGGTCTTGTTTAAATTCTAAAGAGAATGTTGATTTTGTAGTTCTTGTTGTTGCCATTGTTTTGGTAGGCAATCACCCAGATTAGGTTTGTACCACGGATTCTGACCTGGCTTCTCTGGGTTCTGGTTTCAACACAATTCTGTTTTCAAAATATTTTCAGTGCTACTCAGATCAGTCTGTGTGGCTAGTTTGTGACCCTGTGCTCAGGTCTCAAAGCCTGTGGTATGTTGATTAGGGTCATGCACAGGTAGGAGGTGTACTCAGGAGATCATATCCAACTTTATGGAATCACCCTCTTCATCCTCCTTGTAAAGAGAACAACCCTTTCTTGCTCTCTAGGATCTCCCTTCCCACTGTTCCTTGAAGCTCCCATTCACAACTGTGCCTGTGTCCAAGGCCAAGTGGTGGGAGGAGAAAGGACCAAAGAATATACAGCTATGTGTATCCACTGCACTCTCTTGGGACCACAGTTCCTTTGATCACAGAGAAGGGTTCCCCTTCCTCAGAGTTTTAGTGCCTGCCCACTGCCACTGCTGTCACTGTGCCATTGCTACTGCCACCAAAGGATTGCTTGGGGGTTGCCATGGGAGAGAAGAGAAAAAATGAGAAGAAAAACTCTAGGGGATTATCTTCAATTGCTTTTCCACTGCACAGATACAGTAGGTCTTCTCTTGATGCTTTTTCCGTCTACACCTGGTGTGTATTTCTGGGCGTCTGGTTGCCTGTCAGGATGGCACTGGAGGGAAAAAAAATGGTCAACTCACCACTGGTTCAGTGGGGCTTCAAAGTCTGGTCTCCACCCCTGATCCACCTGCTGCCATCCATGGGTGGACTCCTCAGATACCTCCTCCTTACATTCTATCCAAGCTTTACAGTAGCATTTGGTAGGAAAGAGAGGGGGGAGTGTTTTACTCCATCTTCTCTACAACCAGACCATCGCTTACATGTTAAAGATCATTTTTATAATTATAAAATTGATACTTGTTTATTGTAGATAATACAGAATATGCAGATAAGGAAAAAGACAGTAAAAATGACCCATAAAACTAACATTTCAGCATAACTTCTGTTTATTTGCATTTTAAGCAAAATTAAATGATGTGCATATGGCTTTTTTCTTTTCATTTCTTATTTCCATGGTAATATATGTTCTTCTCCAAAATCATTTTTCAAAATTGCATGGCAAGCAGTTCTTCATTTGGATGTACCCTAATTTTTTTAACCAATTTCTTGTCACTAAACATTCAAGTTACACAGCTTTTATATTGCAGTTTGATATTGCAGCCAATGGGTAAGTAGCTGAAGACATCACAACAGAAGTTAAACTCTTTTAAATCCTCTTTAGTCCTCATTTGAATTTTTGAAACAAAAATATTCTATTTTACAACTCCACCCCCACCTCCAATTAGCAAAATTTATGCTCTAGAAAGAGGACCACACTTTAAATGCAATGGCCTGGATTCTTGGAGAACCTGGTAAGAAAGAGCATGCTGTAAAAATAGCATCTCACATCAAAGCACAGAGGGAACTCCATCTGGGGTTAGATGCCTGAAACAGGAGCCAACAGTGTGGTGTCCTTAAAAATTTAAGTGCATTACCACTATTTTCATGTGTCTCTGAGGCTTAGCCCATGCCACACACGATAAAGATGTGACCGTGCCTGCATGATAGTGATAAGATGCCGTGAGGAAGTGCTTGCAGATGGCTGTGGTTTAAACAAAAAGCAACAAAGAACTCTTTAATTAAGTCTTCCTTTCACCTTTATTAAAATTTGGGAAAGATTACCATGGAATTGTACTCTATCTCAGAAACAAATCATAACAATTTCGTAAGGCCTCCCTAGGCCTGGAGTATAGCTTATTATTTCACTATGGCTTGATAAATGGAAAAACATATATGAAAACCTGCAGCACACACTTAGAAACCCTCAGCCAAGCCTGCCTGTCCTGCTGACACCATCAGAGGACTGGCTGGTAGTTGGCCACTTACAATAATAATGCAAGGTAAGGGTAACAAAACACACGCCAGGGCAGATCCGTACACATGTATATGTATCTATGTGTGTCTATATGTATACATATACGTATATGTGTGTGTGTTCCTATCATAGTAACTTCATCTATGACATCCCATCAGACCTGCAACTTGAAATTCTCTAAGGTGTTTTAAGGCTTATTGAAAACCCCACAGACACATTGTAGAATAATCTATGATGTCTAAGTATAAAACAATGGGGAAAATAAGGAATATTATAATAAGAACTAAGGGTCTCAAAAACAATATGAAATACTCTATGAGGCTAATCCATATAAAATTTGATGCCCTGGAAATAAGCAGGCCTGGAGTTGAGATTTGACAGTGATAAAAATAATCATTGCAATAACCGACATTTAGGGAGCATTTACTTTGCACTGAATTCTGCGCTAACTGCTTTCTCTTTTATGCCTTTAACAGTTTAAGATCAGTCTTACTATTTTTCCAGCAAGCAAACAGAGGTTTAGAAGAGTTAAATCACCTGCCCAAAGTCCCGCAGTTGTGAAGTTGAGTGCAGGATTTGAACCTGGGTCTCCCTGACACCAGGGTCCTGTTTTTAACCACCTGTTTTCTTTTCCCTGGCTTCCCTGTTTCAGACCCAGAATTCCCCCAGCCTCTATGTTCATTTGATCTCACCCCCATTTTGGTTTCTGAATTCCATTTCCGTTACGCCTTACTTGGGGGCATCTTATAAGGAGTGACATTATTTTTTAACAAAAGGTATTTCTGGATTTTCCTTTCTTTTGCTATAGATAGTGAAACAGTTTCAACAAGTACAGCAACTCTGCGTACGTGATAGGGATAAAGGAGAACATTTTCCATGACAACTGTTTACCTCTTTACCTCTCCTCTGCACAATGGAGAGAATGCTGCTTTGGCCTCAGAGCTGCTGTGCCTCTGCCTCTGCCCAGTTGGGTGATGACCCTTGCAGCCCGTCCCTGGGCTTTGGTTGGGCCTAATCAGACCAATGGAGAAATAAACGCAAAACTGGAAATGTGAGGATGGGAGTTGCTTTGGAAAGAACTGAAAATTATTTGTGGGAAAACAAAAAAAAGGATGAAGATGAGAAGAAAGCTGCAAAGAGAGGACGACAGGGCACATGTGGACCGGGAGAGGGGATCTTTGGGGAGCTTGGAAGAAGAGGTGGAGAAACTTGGGGCGACTGACAGAAAAGACAAAGATGAGGAATAAGAGGCAAGGCACAGCAGAAGAGTGAGAGGTGTTGCTGTGTTTATTCAATGGGTTTCCTTTCAGATTCATCCAAGGACGGGAGAAATGTCTGGCAGTGTTTTCATTATTTTTCATGGCTGGTCTGTGTTTCTGTAAAAGTGCCCCCAGGCCAGGACTGAGCTACACGGGCTACTGTTGTAAATGAGTAATACAAACTTACTTTTTAAATGTGTGCTTTAGTTAGTACAGTTGTTTAGTTTGTATTTTTTGAGATTCAGTTTTATCTATTTTTTATTGGATTCTAAAGTCTTGGTTGTCAGCTCAGGGAGCTCTGTAGTTTTAATGGACAGATTTCCGTGTAAGCTGGGGAGAGAAAGCGTGCGTGAAATGAATAAACCTGCAGGATCAGAAGTTTTTGTTCTTATGTAATTCTCTTGAAAATAGAATCGTTGCCTTAAATGATGTATAAAATCCCTTTGGTATACATTATATTTAAAATTAATAAAATTAAGCAGCTATATTGAAGTGAGTAATTATCATTTACAATGGAAATGTCAAACTTCCTAATATGGCATGCTAATTGTTGAGCAGCTACTATGTTCCAGGCATCAGGCTTCGTGCCTGCAATACAATGATAAACTTATAAAATAATCTCTACTCTCAGCCTCACGGGGAACGCGCACGCCACGACATGCAGGCAGCTCAACTTACGCGGTCCTAAAATAGATTAATGTGTGCAGCACAATTTATCCTGTTCTATGGTGATGGTTTCACTCCTAAAAGACTCCAGAGCTGTAATATTTCTAACAAGAGAGTTGGTGAAGAAAAAGGAGTTGGCAGAGAGTTTCAGACTTGTAAATACCAATTACTTTTCCTAAAGGAATTTCTACGTGGAAAAGATTCTTATAGCCATAACTATAGAGTTTTAAACCTAAACACCATCCAGCAAGTCCAACCTTTGTATATTTAAAGTCAAGAAAATAAACCATATGGGCCTGTAATAAGGCTTTTCCCAGTCTGACCTTCCTTGCCCTAAGGGCTTGTCCCTCAACACCCCCTGAGATGTCTGATGATCCAGGTGACCAGAGGTGTCCTATTCCTGGCATGATTAAGAGCATTATGTCTTCACTCTCAAAAAATATGAAAGTAAAAGTCAGTTTAACTTTTGCCTCCTTGGTGAAGCTACCTATGACTTTCTCCTCCCGTGTTCCCACTGCACCTGGATATATCCCTGGTATAGCACTGACATTATAATACTCGGAATTTTGTATACATGAGTATTAGTTAACTTGAGCTGCTAGGACAAAATGCCATAGACTGGGTGGTTTAATGAGCAGACAATTATTTCTCACAGTTCTGGAAGCTGGAAGTCCAAGATCAAGATGCCAGCATGGTAGGATTCTGGTGAGACCTCTCTTCCTGGCTTGCAGACGGCTGTCTTCTTACTGTGTTCTCATAAGGCAGAGAGAAAGACAGCTGTGGTCTCTCTTCCTTTTCTTATAAAGACGCTAATCCCATCACGAAGGCCCCACCTTCATGACCTCATCTAGACCTAATCACCTCCCAAAGGCTCCATCCCCAAATACCATCACATTGGGGATTAAGGCTTTAACCTACAAATTTTGTGGGGACACATTCAGTACATAACGAACTGTTTCCACTGCTATCCAGTCAATTCCTCATATGCCATAGATGTTCCCCATTCCCCTCTGAACCCCAAGTAGCTACATTGAGATACTGTCCAAATAATATCTGAATATTTGAATAAATATGACCCCACTGCTCCTTACGAATTTTCAAATAAATATGATCTCACTTTCATAAACGTCCAAGTAAATATTGTCTCATCACTCTACAAATAGAATGCTGTGAGAAAATTTAAAAGGAAGAGATATTAAGATTTTGATTTGATGAAGATTGAAAATGTTTAGTTTTTTGTTGTACAAGTAAAGTGCTCAAAGGTTAAATTTCAAGTGGGTGTTCTGCAAATTTCACGGGCCTAATTTCTGAAGCTCTTCTAAGACCCTTGCCATCTAAAAAATACTTCACATTTTGTGAGTTCAATCTCACAGAGTCCCCAGAACTTCCATTGGTGACATTATCTCTAATCACAGGTTTGGGCACTGAAGCACAGAGAGGCTGACTCAGTGGCCCAAGAGGCAGAGAGGAATTTAACGGACAGGTGGAGATCAAAAGTATAATTCTCAGTGTTTAATCCTCTCTTCTGTTCCCTGGCTTTCCATAGGCTGCAGAGAGCTAAGGACAGTTTGGAGAAGGTGACAAGGTTAGAAAAGCAGGGAGAATTTAAGCCACTCTGTCCTGTCAGATAATCCTGTCCTGTCTTCCGGTCAGCAATCCCCCAGCAAATGGTCAGCAGAGAGGCCAGGCTGGCAGGTAATGGAGCAGCAGTTCTCCCCCAGCATCTGGTACAGGGCTGAGGACTGGTGCCCTGGTACATAGAGGATGTAAGCATCTGGGGGAAATAATTGCTTAAAGGGGACACTGCTAGGAGTCCTGGACTGGAGCTAAAGTGAGAATAAATATGATTTTAGCTAAGAGACTGAAATGAGTGAGGGGACTGCAACCAATTCTGGAAGAAGCATCAGTGAACCAGTTTCAGCACAGATCTTTCAAATAAGAGCACCAGCCTCTCAGGAGGCCACATTGTAAGAGGGTCTACAGCAGATGTGAACAGTATGGGGTTTGTGGCCTCTCAACACTCCAACCAAAGGGAATCTGGACAAGAGTGGACTTAGCCAGCATGCTCTTTGCTCTCTGAGGAGTTATAACCAATTCTTACATCTATGTAGCACCTCACTGCTCCCAAAGGGCATTCTTATACATTATCCATTTATCCTCACCGTGGCCTGCCCACATAGGTATCACCACTCTCATTTAACGAGAGAGGGTAAGTGATTTGACTAAGGGATCACAGTAGAAGAGTTCAGTGTTGAACGCAGACTTTCTGGCTCACTGTCCCGTGGGCTGGACTTAGCACAGAGACGTGCTAAGTTCTAACCTGCTGTGCTGTACAAGATGTTGTTACATTTGGTTTACTTGAAACAGCAGAGGGTTGGGGCCGGAGGCTCACTAAATCATCCATTCACATTATAATGTGATGTGTGCTGGTCACCATGCTAGGTGCTGGAGATGCAACAATGAACCACACAGATGTGAGCCCTGCCCTGGTGCATCAGTGGGGCATTCACAATTCAAAGGAATACAGTGAGCTGGAAGGCTGCTGGCACAGGACTTCCCTCCTTCCTGAAATGCCAGAATAGAGGAATTCGGTCTGAAGCCGCTGAGGTAGGAAGGGCTGCAGTTGTAAGCTAGCAAGGAGGCCGGCTCTCAGGAGCTGGCCAGGGAAGCCCCCTGAAAGCACTGTTCCCCTCCATTTCCCACTCATTCCCCACCATTCCCTTCAGTGCGCTCGGTCTACTCAGAACGTGAGGTGTAGGGGAGGCTCCCTACAGCTTTTTGCCACAAAAAGCTGGGGACACCTGCTGTGGCAAATCACTTTCCGAACGATGATGAGTGATGAGCAGTGATCCCACAGTTCGCAGGAGGCCCATCTGGCTTCACGAGATGGGCTACACTCTACTTTCAGAATTTCAGGATGAGATCAGAAAGCTGTCTCTGTGTTGCACCTTCTCAAACATCACAGGATCGCAACATTTTAGTGGCCAAAAAGCAGTGCCAATTTCCTTATTGACATTTTCCTAACTAGTAAGAAAAAAATATACATTAAAAAATATATATGCAAATGATAATTTTCAACCTAGGAATCTCTTGTCTGGGAGTGAAAATCAGAGTGGGCCTTGGGACTTAGATTGGGTTTCCGCATCTATTCTTGGAGAGTTGGATGATGAGGTTGAGAAAGAGGGAGAGTTCTAGGCATAGTCTGTGTTTTAAAGTAAAAACCCCACTGGATCCCTTGACCGTGGCTCCATGGGAATTCTTTTGGGGGAATTTGTGTGTGTGTGTGTGTGTGTGTGTGTGAAACAAAGGAGCCATCTAATGGCAAGTGCAAGTCTCCCATGACATGGAGCTGCCATAGTTGAACTTGACTTTGAAGAAGACAGCAGTTTTCTCTTTTGTATCTATAGGCAGAGGATGCAGTGGCTGACCAGCAATGCAGGGGAAGACCTGGTCACTGAAGCTGTTTCCTCCAGTGGGCAGCGATTGCACCGTACCTGGCTTCTAGGTCCTCAGTGTTTTGCATGTGCCTGTAGCCAGGTCACCAGAGATGAGTAGTTCTTAGATTTTAACACACACTGCATCAACATCACCTAGAGGGCTGGGTGAAATACAGATTGCTGGGCTCCATGGAGGAGTTTTGGATTCAGTAGGTCTGGGGTGGGGCCCAGGAATTTGCATTCCAAACAAGATTCCAGGAGGTGGTGATGCTTCTGGTCAGGAGACTGCACATTGAGAACCGCTGATCTAGACTATTAATCAGAGGACAAGAATGGCATGAAAGTGGTTGGATTACCTGTTTCAAGAAAGACACAATGGACGGTGACAGCAACCAGGGCTGAAAAGAAAGCAACCCCTGGCCTGGTGGGGTAGAACGTTTGGTTATGCTTTCTTGAAGTCGTAGGCATGAAGACTTGGGATAGAGCGAGGCTGCAGGACTGGGAGTTAGAGAGGATTCATGTCAGAGAGGATTCCATAGAGGCCAGAAAGACCTTCTCTCAACAAGCTGGATGGGACCCAACAAGCTACGTTGATGAGTCCTTTAATTTAAATGTTAAAAGTATATTTTGTATGTGATATGAAATAAGAATCCAATTTCCTTCTTCTGCATGTGGATATACAGTTTTCCCAACACCATTTATTGAAGAGACTATCCTTTCTCCATTGTGTGTTCTTAAAAATTCTAACTACATGAGGTGATGAATATGTTAATTAGCTTGATTGTGGTAATCATTTCACAATGTATACATATATCAAAACATCATGTTGTACACCTTAAACACATTTTTTATTTGTCAAGAATACCTCAATAAATCTGGAAAAAAAGATAATTGTGTTTACATATTACCTAGGTATATAAACCATTGACCTCATTTTGTTCCAATGGCTGGTTGAATGGGACACACTGGTTACAAAAATAAAGTAACACATCTGTCAACATACACAGGTACACAAAACATCCTAATTTTTTTAAAAAAAGCTGGACAAACTGAAAATTAGCAACTTTCTTGAAATCATCAAAGGACTGAGATCACAAAGTAGGCAACTAAATTGAATTCTGGAGAGAGACAAATGCCTGAAGAGAGAAGTAAAACTTGAGCAAAGCTTACCTGGGGCACGCAATACCAGATGCTACATAAATTGACAGGGGGATTAAACTAGAAATTTTTAACAAACTGCTGAAGACTGACTGTGGGCTAGAGTACGAGTGTGTAGCCCTTGGGGCAGATATAGAGGAGTTTTCACCCTTCCACAGGACTTTCCTCCAGGATTTCACAGGAAAGATAAGGTAGAATCCACTGGAAGGTCCCCATCGCCTCCTTAACTATGGTGCTTGTTAGGGGAGAGAAACAGCAGTAGTCATTGTGAAACCCACCCAGACCCATACTCCCTCTGCCCTACAGAACAAAAGGTGTAATCTGCATAGAAAGGTCATTGATGCTTCTAGTCAGGGCTCTGGTGGAATCGCATTGCAGCTTGGGTGGGGGTGGGATAGAGGCAATCACCAAAACTCTGCCCAGACCCATCCCTCTTTCACACTTAAGAAAAAAAAAGCCCTAATCTGTAGGGGACAGGGTGTTAAAACTGTAGCCTGAGGACACTAGTGTCTGCAAACTGCAGCTGAGGAGAGGGACAAGGGGCAAAAAGAGGCTCTACTGCTGGAGGAAAGGCAGAAATTCTTGTGAAGGCCATAAGCCTGAGATCCAGGTTTTCAGTACTGCCCAAGTCTGATACTTAGTCAGAATATCAGAGACTACCCTCCGCCCCTACACTACATGACCACCATGTTAACCAACATCATGTAGAAAAAATAACAGAGGAATTCATCTGGACAGCTGCAAGAAACAAATTGTGTCTGGGGAGCCACACAAAAAAAGACCCAAAGCCAATCAGAGAGATAAAAATAAAGTATCACTGGAAGGATTGGAAATTTCTGTTGCCTATTATCAACAATAAACTCCAACTCTGGTAACCATAGCAACAACAAACTTCAAACACAGCTCAACTCCTGATTAGATTAACACAAGCCCCCAAATTAAAGGCCTAGCAGAAAGAAATGCATGCTCATCTCCAACCACGAAAAGAGTTTATCTCAGTGTCTATTGTCATATATAATAAATATGTCCAGCTTTCGATAAAAATTTACAGGGGGTACCAAAGGGCAAGAAAAAATACTATCTGACAAGACAGACCATCATTAGAATGAGACTCAGGTATGACACATACAATGGAATTAATAGACAGGGAATTTAAAATAACTAAAAGTAATATGTTAAAGGCTCTACTAGGAAAGATAGACATTATGCGAGATCAGATGGGTAATTTCAATGGAAAGATGGAAGCTATAAGAGAGCATCAGTGATAATGTTAGAAATCAAAACAATAGCAGTAAAGAATATCTTCAACACATAGCTTAAGAAAGAATCAGTCAACTAAAGATAGGTCAATAGAAATTACCCCAATTGAAATGCCAAGAGAAAAAAAGTAGGGGAAAAAAACCCAGAAAAAAGCATCAAAGAGTTGTGAGATAATACTAAACTATCTAACATACACATATTTGAAATATTAGAAGGAAAAGAAAAAGAGAATTGGGCAGAAGAAATATTTGGAGAAATAATGACTGAGAATTTTCCAAAGTTAGTGATGGACACCAGATCACAGATCCAGGAATCTCAGAGAACCCCAAACAGGACAAACACAAAACCAAAACAAAACAACACACCTAGGCATATCATATTCAAACCACTGAAAACAAAAGACAAAAATAAACCCTTGAATACAGCTAGAGGAAAAAACCCATATTACTTACAAAGGACTAAGAATAAGAATTACAGCAGACTTCTCATCAGAAACAGTGCAAGCTGCAGACAATCTTTAAAGTATTGAAAGAAAACAACTGTCAAGCCAGAATTCTGCATCCAGCAGAAATATCCTTCAAATGTGAAGAAGAAATAAATAGTTTCTTGAACAAACAACAACTTAGAGCATTCAATACCAGTGGACCTACTCTACAAGAAATGGTAAAGGAAGTTATTTAAGCAGAAAGAATTTGATACAGATCAAAAACTTGGATCTGCACAAATGATACAAATCAATCAAAATATTTTATCTTATTTTAATTATTATAAAAATATCTGTTTAAAGCAATAATAATAACAATGTATTATATGTTATTATATGCAGAAGTGAAATGAATGACAGCAATGGTGCAAGGGATGGGAGGGGGGAATCAGGATTACACTATTATAAGATCTTATACTACACATGAAGCAACACTGTATTGTTTGAAGGTGGACTTAGATTATGTAAAATTGTATATTGTAAACCCTAGGGCAACCACTAAAAATGTTAACAAAAAACGATATATAAAAATCAATTGACTATATTTGTGTGGGTCTATTTTTGGGCCCTCCATTCTGTTCCATTGATCTATGTATCTACCCTTTTGCCACTGTCTTTAAAACTTAGTAGTGTAAATTCTCCAATTTTGGGAGATTTCTGGGAAGATGGTGGCATAGGAGGACACTGAACTCACCTCCTCCAATGGACACAACAAATTTCCAACTACCTGTGGAACAATTACCTCTGAGAGAGAACTGGAAACTGGATAAAAAGAACCCTCACAACAAGGGACAACACTGACTGAGGTGGAAGAAATACCTTTTGGTTGAGGGAAAAAACCACATTCTAGCCACGGTGCATCAGGACTGGGAACAATCTTAAGGGATGAATCTTTTCTTAGAGGAGTGGGGGATCTGAACGGGAGAGTTATGACACAATAAGCAGCTTTTGAATTCAGCACAACTGAGATGATTGCCATATTACCTGGCTTTGCTGGCTATTGAAACCAATGGGAAATGCCTCCAGATAAGCCATGGAACATAAGAGAAAGGAAAGCCTGCTCTTAAAGGGCCCACACATAAATTCACCCATTCCAGAAATCAACACAAAATCACCAGAAAGAAAGGTGCATAGTCATTTAGTAAAAGAGACTCACTTGATAAGATCAGAGTGTGTCTCAGAGAGGAGGAGTCCATTGGGAACCACCTCCCCAAGGACTGAGACACTGGCAGCAGCCATTATTGTGACTTAGTACAGGTGTGCTGACACAGAGGCCGGCAGACACCATTGGACTTCCCCCCCTGGCCTGTTAGTGCAGGGGTTTGACCCGCCCACTAGACCACTGATTTACTCCAGCTCAACCAGGGCAGGCAGTCTGCTCTAGGGGTTCACCCCATCCACCAGCAAGCCCACAGGGAACTTGGGATCCTATGGGTGAGGTGTGTGGAACCTCTGCAGTGGGATGAATGGGTCCACCTCCACAGGGCAGGGTATTCTCAAGGGGCTGGCCTGTGTTGGCGGAGTGTGTGGGACCTCTGCAGTGAGGCAAATGGGTCCACTTCAGCAGGGCAGGATGTGTGCATGGGGCAGGACTGCATTGATAAGGTGTGTGGGCCCATGGGCTGTTGGGCTTGTTGGCTGCAGCAGACTTGAGCTGCTGGCCTTCTCAAACAGCCACATAGGGGAGCTGCCCCACCTTCCAATGCCTGAAATGATGGTGTGCTGCCACACATGGGGCCAGCCCCACCCAGCTGTGCTCCTTAGAGAGCTGATAACAGCCTCACAAGGCAGAGGCCTACAGCTATTGTGAGCCCCTGAGCCTAGCAACCAGCCAAGCTGGGGGCCTGACTCACTTAACAGCAACAACAGCATGTGTGTGCTATTAGACTTTGCAGCCAGCTGTGCTGGGGCTCCCCCCATCCAACAAAGTAACTAAAGCAACTGTAGCAGATATACACAGATGATCCTTACAACCAGCTGGCCAGGGGGCCAGCCTAGCCTACCCATGCACCTGCAGCAACCCCACCACAACAGAAGGGCACATGTAGCCCACACAGGGCACACTCCTGGAACATTTGGGACTGGTGATGAGAGGGAAGCATATTGCTATGCCTCATAAGGCATCTCTTACATAAGACCACCTCTCCAAGGTCAAGAGATGTAGTGACCTACCTAACACATAGATATAAGCACAGAGAAATAGGCAAAATGAGGAGACAAAGGAATATGTTCTAAATAAGGGAACAGGACAAATCCTCAGAAAAAGAGCTAAATGAAACAAAGATAAACAATCTACCTGAAAAAGAGTACAAACTAATAGTCATAAGGACGCTCACTGATCTTGGGAGAAGAATAGATGAGCCCAGTGATAACTTCAACAAAGAATTGGAAAATATAAAAAAGAACCATTCAGAACTGAAGAATACAATAATGGAAATGAAAAATTCACTAGAGGAAATCAACAGGAGAGTAAATAACACAGAAGAATGGATCAGTGAGCTGGATGAAAGAGTAGAGGAAATCACCCAAGCTGAACAGAAAAAAAGAACTAAAAAGAATGAGGATAGTCTAAATGTTGTCTCTGGGACAACATCAAGCTTACTAACATCCATATTGTAGATGTCTCAGAAGCAGAAGAGAAAGAAAGAGGGGTAGAGAACTGATTTGAAGAAATAATAGCTGAAAACTTTCCTAACCTAAGGAAGGAAACAGACATCCAGGTACGGAAAGTACAGACAGCACCAAACAAGATGAACCCAAAAGGCCCACACCAAGACACATTATAGTTAAATGTCAAGAATTAAAGATAAAGAGAGAACCCTGAAAATTGCAAGAGAAAGGCAACAAGTTAAATACATAGGAAACTCCATAAGACCATCAGCTTACTTCTCCGCAGAAACCTTAGAGGCTAGAAGGGAGTGGCACAATATATTCAAAGTGCTGAAAGGAAAAAATGTACATCCAAGAATACTCTACCCAGCAAGGTTATAATTCAGAATGGAAGGAGAGAGAGAGTTTTCCAGACAAGCAAAACCTAAAGGAGTTTATCACAAATAAACTGGCTTTACAAGAAATGTTAAAGGGATTTATTTAAGTGGAAAAGAAAAGACCACAAAGAGAAATAAGAAAGTTATCAAAGGAAAAAATATCACTGGTAAAGGCAAATATACAGTAAAGGTAGCAGATCAACCATCTGTGAAGCTAATACGAAAGTCAAAAGACAAAAGTACTATAATTATCTATTTCCATGATAAGAGGTTAAGGGATACATGCACACACACACACACACACACACACAAAAGAGGTTAAACATGATATCAAAACATAAAATATAGGGGAGGGGAGGAAAACAATAGGGCTTTTAGTAAGACGTCAAATTTAAGAGCCTATCAACTTAATATAGGTTGCTATTTACATAGGTTATTATATATAAACCTCATGATAATTGCAAACCAGAAATATATAATAAATATGCAAAAAATTAAGAGAAGGGAACTCAAACATAATATTAAAGAAAGCCATAAAATTACAAGGGAAGAGAGGAAGAGAAGAAGAAAGGAACAGAGAACCACTAAAACATCCACAAAAAAAGCAACAAAATGGCATTAAGGACATACTTATCAATAGCTACTTTAAATATCAATGGACTAAATGGTCCAATCAAAAGACATAGGGTGGCTGAATGGATAAAAAAACAAGACCCCATATATATGCTGCATACAAGAGACAGACTTCAGACCTAAAGTCACTCACAAACTGAAAGTGAAGGGATGGAAAAACATACTCCATGCAAATGGCAATGAAGAGAAAGCTGGGGTAGTAATACTTATATCAGACAAAATAGACTTTAAAACAAAAACTGTAGACAAAGAAAGGCACTACATAATGGTAAAGGGAACAATCCAACAAGATGATATAATACTTGTAAATATCAATGTACCAAAAATAGGAGCACCCAAATATGTAAGGCAAATATTAACAGACATAAAAAGAGAAATAGACAGTAGCACAAGAATAGTAGGAGACGTTAGTACTCCACTTACACCAATGGATAGATCATCCATACAGAAGATCAATAAGAAAATATTGGCCTTAAATGACACATTAGACCAAATAGACTTAGTAGATATAGACAGAACATTCCATCCAAAAACCACAGAATACACATTCTTTTCAAATGCACATTTGTAACATTCTCCAGGATAGATCACATATTAGTCCACAAAACAAGTCTCAAAATTTAAGAAGATTGAAATAATACTAAACATCTTTTCTGACCACAATGGTATGAAACTAGAAGTCAACTACAAGAAGAAAACTGGAAAAGCTATAAATATTAAACAAAATGCTATGGAACAACCTATTGGGTGAATGAAGAAATCAAAAGAGAAATCAAAGAATACCTGGAGACAAATGAAAACGAAAATACGACATGCCAAAATTTATGGGATAAGCAAAAATGGTACTAAGAGGGAAGTATAACAATACAGGCCTACCTCAAGAAACAAGAAAAATCTCAAATAAACAATCTAAAGGTGCATCTAAAGGAACTAGAAAAAGAAGAACAAACAAAGCCCAAAATCAGTGGAAGCAAGGAAATAATAAAAATCTGAGTGGAAATAAATGAAATAGAGACAAAAAAACAAAAAAACCAATAGAAAAAATCAATGAAACGAAGAGGTGGTTCTTTGAAAAGATAAAAAAAAAATTGAAAAACATTTACCTAGACTCACAAGAAAAAAAGAGAGAAGGCTCAAATAAATAAAATCAGAAACTAAAGAAGAGAAATTACAACAGTCACATCAGAAATACAAAGGATTATAAGAGACTACAAAACTCTATACACCAACTAACTGGATAATCTAGAAGAAATGGATAAATTCTCAGAATCATACAACCTTCCAAAACTGAATCAAGAATTAATAGAGAATTTGAATAGACCAATCACCAGTAAGGAGATGGAAACAGTAATCAAAAACCTCCCCAAAAACAAAAGTCCAGGACCAGATGGCTTCCCTGGTGAATTCTACCAAACACTCAAAGAAGACTTAATACCTATACTGCTCAAACTCTTCCAAAAAATTGAAGAGGTGAGGAAGCTTCCTAACTCATTCTACGAGGCCAACATTTCCCTGATACCAAAACCAGACAACCAGACAAGGACAACACAGAAAAGAAAATTGCAGGCTAATATCGCTGATGAACATAGATGCAAATATCCTCAACAAAATACTAGGAAATCAAATACAACAATTCATTAAAAACATCATACCCCACAATCAAGTGGGATTTATTCCAGTGATGAAGGGATGGTTCAACATCCACAAGTCGATCAAAGTGATATACTACATTAACAAAATGAAGAATAAAAATTACTTGATCATCTCAATAGATGCAGAGAAAGCATTTGACAAGACACAGCACCCATTTATGATAAAAACTCTTAATAAAATGAGCATAGAAGGAAAGTACCTCAACATAATAAAGGCCATATATGACAAACCCACAGCTAATATCATACTCAATGGTGAAAAACTGAAAGGTATCACTCTAAGAGCAGGAACCAAACAACGATGCCCACTTTCGCCATCTTATTTAATATAGTATTGGAAGTCCTAGCCAAAGCAATCAGGAAAGAAAAAGAAATAAAAGGGATCCAAACTGGAAAGGAAGAATAAAACTGTCACTATTTGCAGAACATGATTTTATATATAGAAAACTCTAAACAATACACCAAAAAATTATTAGAAATAATAAATAAATACAATGAAGTTGCAGGATACAAAATCAACACACAAAAAATCAGTTGTGTTTCCACTAACAATGAAGTAGCAGAAAGAGAAATCAAGAATACAGTCCCATTTACAATTGCAACAAAAAGAATAAAATACCTAGGAATAAATTTAACCAAAGAAGTGAAAGACCTGTACACTGAAAACTATAAAACATTGTTGAAAGAAATAGAAGAAGACATAGAGAAATGGAAAAATATTCTGTGCTCTTGGATTGGAGGAATTAACATAGTTAAAATGTCCATACTTTCTAGCAATCTACAGATTCAACGCAATCTCTATCAAATTTCCAACTACATTCTTCACAGAAATAGAACAAAGAATCCTAAAATTTATATGGAACAACAAAAGACACTGAATAGCCAAAGGAATCCGAAAAAAAAAAAGAACAAAGCTGGAGTAGAACACTCCCTGATTTCAAAATATTCTACAAAGCTATAGCAATCAAAACAGCGTGGTACTGGCACAAAAACAGACACACAGATCAATCAAACAGAGTTGAGAGCCCAGAAATAAACCCACACATCTATGGACAGCTAATTTTCAACAAGAGAACCAAAAACTTACAAATGAAAAAAGAAAGTCTCTTCAATAATGGTATTGGGAAAACTGGACAGCCACATGCAAAAGAATGAAAGTAGACTGTTATCTTACACAAAAAATACAGAAAAATTAACTCAAAATAGATTGAAGACTTGAATGTAAGACCTGAAACCATAAAACTTCTAGAAGAAAACATAGGCAGTACACTCTTCGACATTGGTCTCAGCAGCATCTTTTTGAATACTGTGTCTGACCAGGCAAGGGAAACAAAAGAAAAAATAGAAATAGGACTACATCAAACTAAAAATCTTCTGCGTAGCAAAGGAAACCATCAACAAAACAAAAAGACAGCCTAACAATGGGGAGAAGATATTTGCTAACCATATGTGTGATAAGGGGTTAATATCCAAAATATATAAAGAACTCATACATCTCAACAACAAAAAGAGAAACTACCCAATTAAAAAATGGGAAAAATATCTGAATAGACATTTTTCCAAAGAAGATATACAAATGACCAATAGGCACACGAAAAGATGCTCAACACCACTAATTATTAGAGAAATGCAAATCAAAAGTGCAGTGAGATATCACCTCACACCTGTCAAAATGGCTATAATGAACTACAAGAAATAACAAGCGTTGGAAAGAATGCGGAGAGAAGGGAACTCTCATACACTGCTGGTGGGAAGGTAAACTGGTGCAGCCACATGGAAAACAGTATAGAGATTCCTCAAAAAATTAAGAATACAACTATCATGTGATCCAGCTATTCTACTGCTGGGTATTCATCCAAAGAACGTGAAAACACAAATGTGTAAAGATATATGCACCACTATGTTCATTGCAGCATTATGCACAATAGCCAAGACTTGGAAACAACCTAGGTACCCATCAAGGGACGAATGGATAAAGAAGATGTGGTATATATACACAATGAAATGGTACTCAGCTACAAAAAAAAAAGATGAAATTTTGCCATTTGCGACAACATAGAAGGGCCTTGAGGGTATTATGCTAAGTGAAATAAGTCAGACAGAGAAAGTCAAATACCGCATGATCTCACTCATAAGTAAAAGATAAAAACAACGACAAAAAAACACATAGGTATTGAAATTAGATGGGTGGTTACCAGAGGGGAAGTGGGGAAGGAGGAGGGCGAAAGGGGTGACAGGTGTATGGTGATGGATGGTAATTAGTTTTTGGGTGGTGAACATGATGTTGTCTACACAGAAATTGAAATATAATGATGTATACCTGAAATATACATAACGTTATAAACCAATGTTACCTCAATAAAAAATATCTCCAATTTTGTTCTTTTCTTTCAGAATTGTTTTGCTATTCTAGTATTTTTTGCCTTTCTACATAAATTTTAGAATCAGTTTGTTAATATCTACACAAAAAAACTTGCTGAGATTTTGGTTGGGATTGCACTGAGGAGAATTGACATTTTTACCATGTTGAGTCTTCCAATCAATGAACACGTATATCTCCCTGTTAATTTAGATCTTCCTTTATTTCATCAATGTTTTATAGTTTTTAGTATATAGCTCCCGAGCATATACTAGATTTAAATCTAAGTATTTCACCTGGGAGGAGTTTGCTATTATGCACAATATTGCCTTTTAGATTTCAAAATCCAATTGTTAATTTCTGCTATCTAGAAAAATGATTGACTTTGTAATTCTGCAATCTTGTTAAACTAACTTAGTTCTAGAAGCATTTTGGTAGTTTCTTTGGGAAGACAATCATGTCTTCTATGAATAGAGAGAGCTTTATTTCTTCTTTTCTAACCTGTATTTCATTTCTTGTTCTTGCCTTATCACACTGGCTTGGATTTTGAGTAAGATGTTGAATAGGAGTGATAATAGGACAACCTTGCCTTGTTCCTAATTTTAATGTGAAGTGGTGAATTCTTTCACCTTTAAGTAAGTAAATATTTTAGCAAAAATGTGCGTTCTTTTCATAACACCACACTGATACTGATTTTAAAGTGATCTTGCAGGATAAAGCATACAATTTTCCCATATAAATATGGTAAATCCTAATCTGGGATTCAGTTAAAAATTGTAAGTTGCAAATATGCATTAATAGGCTGCTAATCTTGAAAAAAGTACAAAATGATGTAGTTATGAAGAAACACATGGAGTCAGTGAATACTGCTGCCTAGCAGACAAGAAATAACTACAAATCAGGGCATTAGACTAACCCTGAACAGGGCAGAGAAGGCTGCTCTCTTGGGCAACTCATACATAACCTGCAAAGCTTTCCCATGCATGGAAAAGCTCTTACTATATTGAAGCCTGTGCCTTGTGAAGTATGTGCCAGTCTGGTGTTGGTGACCTGCTGCCTGGAGGATATATTAGGTAACTAGGATGGTCTGGTAGAGGTTGGCAGAAGTGCATCTCCCATCTTTGGCAAGGACACGTGACTTCTCTGCCTGGACTTTTAGAAGTAATTTAATCTGGTATTCAAGAGAAGGGTTGGAGTGGCCATTGGCCAGAATGATCAGAAATGCGTTGGCACCTGGCACTAGCCTTCCGTTGGTAAATCCAATTGGTATTCAGGTATGAGGTGGAGGGTAGGTGCTTTTCTACATCAGCAAATAGAGTAAAGAAAGAAGCAGCCATTATTTGCATTTCGTCTTTCTCTGTGGGAGGAAGAATTCAGGTCATTTTTCTTTCTTCCTTCTTCTTTTTGGTATGTTTTGAATTATTACAACCAGTCTGTTTCATTTTTATAATTGGAGAATAAAACAAAACAAAAAAGCAATTTCACTTTGAAAAAGTTGTGGCTAACGATCAGGTTTTTTTCTTCAAATAGTCTCACATACAAAAATTGTAGCTCACAACTACCCTAGAAGGTTAGGAAATCTCATTTGACTTCTGTCTTTCTCCCCCAATTTACTGGTCTTAATTGGAAATTCCAGCTCTACTTAGGAAGAATGGAGGGAACACCCAATCTTAGTTTAGATTTATGTTGATTTAATGTGGAGCCAAATTGGCATATGATGGGCAGGTATCAGTGATCCTTCAGTGGCTGCTGATCCTGATAGAGAATCTAGATTTTTTCTCCTGTGTTAGGATAGATAATCTGCTATTCCTATATAAACATATTGTACTTAAAACTCTAGAGAGCTGTGTGATCAGTTCAGATTCTCAAGGATTCTTACAATAGATTTCCAAGATAGATCCCTAAACTTACTCTATAATGTGGATTCTGAAATTCGTATTCCACTATTAGTTAAAATGCCTTTAAAAATAAAAGCAGCATTTATATTCCCATAATATCCTCCATTGTCAATATTTGTTTTATATTCAAACACAACTTATTCCTGCAGTTAAACATTTACATTAAATGATCTACCAGCTCATCTTTTCTCAAAATCTCTCCAAAAAGAGTTATTCCTGAGTCACTCTGGTCTGTGGACTTTTACTATCACCTCCACTTTACCTCCTTCCTCTCTCTTCAGTTTTCTCTAGGCGCAGTTGAGCAAAGCGAATGTTTCCTTTAGGGGAGCTTTTGTCATTCTTTTGGCTATTGCTAGAGACCTCCTTATACTTTGGGAATTCCCCAGTTGGAGTTTTGTTGGAAGACAGAGTTTCCCTTCACTGCAAATGCCCAAAGGCCAGATACTCACTTTCCCGGCCTCTGGCAGGCAGGCAGGGGATTACACAAGACCCAGGTTTTGATTAATCAAATGCATTCACCCAAGACATTAAATAGGAATCTAGTCACTGGTGCACAGAATCTGTGACAATAGAGAAGCCATTGTGGTAATGGCAGTAGTGCCACTGGGGCTAGTGTCCAGCATGCAGGGTCAGTAGAGGCAGCAGGGCAAGCTTTGCCATCCAGAGTTCAAAGACAGTGGTGGTGAGCTCACAGATGGCACGGTACCGCCCGCTGCCTATCCTCCCTTGTCATATCTGTTTTCCAGACCTGGTTTTCCTTTCTTCAGGCAGTTTGTGAGCTATATACAGGGTGTAGAGAAAAGGCACTTCCCTAGGTAGGGAGCCCAGTTGGGGAGAATCTCGCCTATGATGAGCGATTCTGCTTAGCCATCTCCAGGCAAAGTCTAGGACCCACGACAAGGGGCAGCTCTTTCCTCTCTCCTCTTCATCTGAACCACATTTCCTTTCAGCAGGCCTCCAGTCTGGAGTCCAGGGTCCTTGCACAGCTCCTCCACCAGCCTGCATGTCCGTTTTTTGATTCAGCCACAAGATCCTTTTCAGATGATGTTTGGAATTTACGTTTATAATATTGCCAATTAAGGAACCCAAAGAAGTTGGGTGAAAATGAAGTAACTTGGGAATTTTTCTTGTAATTCTCGGAATGATGCCAATGCAATGACTACGTTTTCCTGTATTTTAAAAGAAAAGTTGTCCTCTAAGTCGTCTGTAGTTGAAAGTGTCTGCCTGTCTTTCTCTGGCGATTTGAACCATATCACTCAAAGTCAGTGGGCACTATATAAAACTTTTCAACAGTTCCCTGCTTCCTTCATCCAAATAAATAAACAGAATATACAGCATTTCCACCGAAGGCAGCAGGACAAGACATCCCATTTGATGCTTCAGCAATCTGACTAAGGAAAGAAATATAGATTTTTCTTCCAAATGCCTTGGGGTTTTAAGGCAAGTTGATTAAGGTCTTCCTTTAAACCCCACCAGAGAAATAAATGGATGATAGAGTGTGCCTACCCTTAAAGAGAAAGAGGTTATGTCTAATATTGACTCTCCTAATCAGTTTGACACGAAGCATATTTCTTACAGATGTGGCACTCTAACCCATCTCGTGTGCGGGAGAGATGAAAGCCATATGGATTTCAGTTTCCTGTTAGATGAGAATAAATTAAATCATGTTCTTTTCTCCTCTTTACTACTCCTTTGTGGATTCAATTTCCATGTAGACATGTCTGATATTTTTTTTAGGGAGGAGTTAATAAATTGCTTTTTTCCTTTTATCATACTAATATGATTCTTGCCTTTCCTTCCTTCCCTCCCACTACCAATGAAATAATACAGAGGACAAAAAAAAATGAGAAAAGAGTCATGGGTTAGTGTGACCTTTGAGAGGTCACAGAAGAGCCGATCATAGATCCTGATGATCTGCGGATCGGAACTGTTCCCAGAAATTCCCAAAGGGTAGTGATGCTCTTGACAAAGAGACTTATTTTTCCAGAGTTTGAGTAGGATATTATTTTAATTAAGGTAAAGTTAGCTGTTGTAGCAAATAAAATCCAATGTCTCAGTGGCTTAGCACAAAAAGAATTTTATGTTTCATTCACGTAAAATTCATCTGGCAATGGGGAATGGAGGTGAGGTGGGGTGGGGTTGGATGGGGTGAATTGAGTTTCATGAAGTCACTTGGGAATCCAGATTGATAAGGACCCTGCCCTCCTCAATTTGTGACTTTTAAAGCTTCCGTGAGTGTTCACTTTCAGCCTGGGGATGGGAGAAAGAGAGAGAAGGAGAGAGAGAAAGAGAGATGGAGAGACAAAGAAAGAAGAGAATTGCAGAGCAGGCTTTATCGACGAGGCCTGGAAGTGGAGTACATGTCTCTGTATCCTTTTTATTAGTCGAACACTATTGCATGGCCTGTGGAGCTGGGAGATATCTTGTCGCTGTAGGCCCAGGAGGAAAGGGCTAGCTAGCCTCTGATTTCTTTGGAGGGATTAGAATTTTCATCTGAGGCCATTTTTGGAATTTGGGACCCAGATAATCATTATTAAATTATAATGTTCATCTTATATGTTTTATCTTCCATGAATATTTTTGTTGGCTTCATCGTGTAATCATATTTTTAATCATATGATTTAAAGGTTTTTGACTTCTTACTATACCACCAATCCTTTTCCACTAGACTGCCCTATTTTTGTGCCCACAATTTAGATTAATCTTTCAATTAGATGGACTATGCCCTGAAGTAAGTTTTTTCCAGGCCAAGTATACGAGTGTGTTTTCTAAGCCCTGACATGCCTGAGATGTTTTTATGTTGTCTTGACAACTTGACCATGTCAAGTGTTATAAAACAGGAATGACAGCTGATTCTTTTATATGGGCAGTCTAAAGCATGCATTAATTCCATTTTTCTTGAACTGACAAGAATAAAGAGATTTCCATACTTCTTCCTCTAAGTGTCCAATAGTATAGTTTCTCCTTTCAGAAGAATAACTAAGAATGGAAAAAAATTCACCAGGGAAGGAATATTTACAAAGACAAGCCTGAATCCTTACATTGAAAATTCCAGAAAATCCTGTATCTTATAGTAATGTTAAAACCATCACTTTGTATCAAGAAATTGTTATTCACTATTCTAAGAGCCTATCAGTTGCCAATATCCCTTGTGGGAACTTCTGATCAAAAGACTTGTTAGTTGCTAAAAATATTCAGCCAAAGAGAGCTTTGCTCCTATTTGAGAGAAAAAAAAAAATCCTTTAAGATGTTTAAATCTCTTTATGCTGTATTTACATTACTCGTGCTATCCTACATTACGTATTTCTTTTTTATAATTTTATTTATTTATTTTTGCCCCCAAAGCCCCAGTAGATAGTTGTATGTCATAGCTGCACATCCTTCTAGTTGCTGTATGTGGGATGCGGTCCCAGCATGGCCAGAGAAGTGGTGCGTCGGTGCGCGCCCGGACCGGAACCTGGACCGCCAGCAGCGGAGCCCGCACACTTAACCGCTAAGCCACGGGGCCGGCCCCATTATGTATTTTTTTAAGGGAAGCTTTATTTTGTTTTGGGGGCTGGGAAGGTTAACTAGTGGTAGCTTTCAAGCTTCAGATTTAGTGAAAAAGAGTAAAGAAAGCTAGGCTCAGCTGATTTTTTTTTTCCACCTGAAGATATGTCTCACTCATGCCAGAAATTGAAAAGTATATAGATAAGGAGCAATTTTTTATTTATTTTGAAGTTACTTTTTTGTTGCATTTCTTGATCATATTTTCATCCATAATCTCTGTAATGTCTACAAATCTGCATCTTTGGCCATACTTTAATAGAGTACCTTTGACTTTTTTATTTCATAATATGAGAACAGGCTTTTTAACTGTGGGGTTTAAAATCTCTTGTTGTTTTACCTAGAAACATTAAAGGAATTCTACAAAGCTCAGATTGCTTTGGGGTATAACTTGAAAGATAAATGAATATTCTACCTTCTCTGAAAATGTCTAGTGTATAGAGTTAATTACTTTCTATGACCCTACTTGACCCTGGTAATGAGGTCAACAAAAGTCTTAGAGGAATCGTGGACTTGAATTTAACTCTGGAGTCTGTGACGGTGACCTATGGAAGACACAGGCCCCTTGGCTTAAATAAAGAGCTTGCTTCCATGTTTCTTGCTGACTCTCCTCTGACTAATTTTTCCTATCTTTCTAATTAACTCCTCTTCCTTCATCAGCCTCTTTGATTTTGGGGTTTCTCAGAGGTCATCCTAGGCTCACTTTCCTTTTCACTCTACACATCTTCCCTGGGACAATCTTCAACAATCTTCACTATCTCCATGGCTCTAAATACCACCTGTAAGACCAAGACTCCCCAGTCACCACCCACGTCTAGAGCTCTCTCCTGGTATATAAGTATCTGTGAGATCAGTCCTTTGCTTACCTTTCTTAGCACAAACTGATGTTTCAAAGCTAGTGTTGATGAAGGTGGTACATTGGGCATGAGGACTGGCATTCTTTTACATTCTTTTTGGTAAGGTAAATTGGGAAATCTTTATGGACAACAATTTGGCATGTCTATCCAATTTTAAATGGGCATTTCCTTTGGCCCAGAAATTCCACTTCTAGGAATTTACCCTAGGAAATTATCCTAAGGAAATAATTGGACATGTGAACCAAAATGTATTTACAAGGCTCTTGCTATATTATTTGTAGTATCAAAAAAGTAGAGACTCCCTGAATTATGGGATATGTGTATAATGATATACAAGGCAGCAATTGAAATCATCATGTGTGTTTATTTATAGAGATATAGACAGTTGTCACTAAGTTGCTAATAGAAAAGGACAGGGTATAAATATTATAGATGTTATGATTCAAATATAAAAATATGTTTATGTACGTTTCATCATAAAAGAATCTGAAAAGTTATATAATAGAATGTTAACAGTTATCTCTGAGTGATAGGATGAGGTTACTGGTGGTTTTCTCATTGTTCTCTGTAATTTATTGTATTTTCTCATTATTATTTATGATTTACTATCTAAATATGTATACAATAGGTATTTATTGCTTTTATAATTAGGAAAAGCCATAAAATTATTTTTATTTTGAAAAATGAGTTCCTGCTTTAAAGAATATCCACAGATACTTGTGGAAAAAATAAATATAATCTGTCCATGCATTAAAATTGTTGAGATGAAGCCTATCTCCAGCCCAGAACTTTCTCTCATGTGCTCTAGTTTATTTTAATAAATGTTTGTTGAACCTCTATGATGTGCTATCACTTCATCCAACTGCTTGTTGGCTGTTTCCACCTGGATGTCCCGCATGTTCCTGAAGTCAATTTGTCTAAAACTACATTTACCATAATGTTCTGAAATCTGTCTCCTCTTGTATTCCTAGTCTCAGTTCCCCCTCTACTCAGGTGGGAAGTCTGGGAGTCATCACAGGGCCTTCACTTGCCTTAGCAATATGCAAGTCCTATGGCTTTACTATACTTTACAATCTATCTCCTCTTCTCCTGTTTAATGGCCCTAGCTAAGCCCCTAATCCTTGCCTCCTTGGATTGCTGCAATTGTCTCCTATACTCCCAGATGATTCAACTTATGATATCCTAAAAGCCCACCTCCATGCTTTTGCTTAGACTTCTCCTTCTTCTTCCCACTCCTCTTCTTCCTCCTACCTTGTCCACTGGGAGATTGGCCAGTCAACTTTCAAGGCTTGGTTCGAATGTTACCTTCTAACCTTTCTGTTGGAATTGTCAGGTCTTCCCTTTGTGGTTCTATTGGGAAACCTATAGGGGTTTCTCAGTAATGATGGTAACAGCTAACATTGATTGAGCTCTCGTTGTAGGTCAAGCACCATTCTAAGTGCATCACATGTTTTAACTCATTCAATAGTTACAACAACCCTATGAGTTAGGTACTATTATTATCTACATTTAAAAGGTAAAGGAACTGAGGTTTAGAAAGCTTAACTTATTTACCAAAGGCTACATAATCAGTAAGTGGCAGAGCTAGGATTTGAACCCAATCTGGCTCCAGAGCCTGCATGCTTACCTCTAAGAGTGGTCATATACATGTGTGTCCATAATCTATACTTTATTACAGCATAGCGTCTTATTATACTTCTTTTTCTATCAATATCTGTGGCTCCATGCAAAGGCCACATAGATAACCTCAATAAAGTTGTGCTAACAGATTAATTAGTTAATCTTTCTGGGATGGAAAGTCTAAGCCAAAGAGAATTAGCATTGTTTAAAATTTTTTCTTGCTTATTTTTATTGCTTATTTTGTTTATATCTGGATGGACTCTGAGGTCTTTTTTATTGTTGGAATACAATAGCATTTTGTTCTCCTTTGCTTCTTGCTTAATGGGCTAGATCTTGCCTAGCGATAAAGAAAACGTCTAGAGGAGAATCAACTGATTTAGCTCAGGTACATTGAATGTAATGGAACTTGACTGAGAAATGGTGGAGATGATCTTTGTGGAAAATATAATCTGCTTAGAAAAATGGTAAAAATTGACTCGCAATTTATTTGAGGAAGACGAAAAACCTCATTCAAGGCATTGTGTAAATATGGTATAAATGAATCTCTTTGTGAATATTTGGAAGAAAACTATAAAACCTTTTAGTGAACATTCATAATTTCAGAGTTCTATAGGTATTTAAGATACCCTGGTTAAATGGACCTCGGGGGTCAATTCACCCCCGGCCAATGCTTTCATCCAGATGTCTTTTAAATCCTTTCTTCCTTTGAGCTCCTACCTCCTGCGTTCAGGCCTGGCAATAGCCTACTCACCGATCTTTTCCTCATCTTGTGCAGCCTGTACACTGCACACAATCTTTTGGAAACACAACTGTGATCAAGCCACACCCCTTCTTCAAAGCTCTGATGTCTACTCATTGTCCCGAGAGTAAAGGTCATCCTCTATTGCCAGGTTCCTACAGTGGTTGTTATCCTGCCTTACTAGCCCTGCCCATGCCTCTTGGTTCAAATAGCCACTAGTCTCCATATGAAACAGGCTGCCATTCCCTAAACATCATATGCTTGCTCTGCCTGGAATGTCTTGTACTCTTCTTTACTTAGTTTTCAAGATCCAATTCTAATTCCTCTACATCTTCAAGGAATTGCCCTCATTAAGTTGTACACTTTCTCCTCTATGTTCCTGTAATGCTTTGTATACACTTTTTAATACTTGTACCATAATTACCTGTTCACTTGGTCCATTTACTGCCTTAGAATAATACGACTTACCTGAGGTAGGGAGCTAATCTTATTTTTTATTTTTGTCTTAGAGTCTTGTAGACTAATGCTTCTCAAACTTTAATGTGCACACAAATCACCTGGAGATCTTGTAAAATGCACGTTCTGATTAGCACGTCTGAGATGGGGCTGAGTCAGCATTTCTAACAAGCTCCCGGAGGAATGCCAATGCTGTTGGCCTGTGGATACGAGGCAGGTGTACTTTGGAGAATTAATAACTTTTTGAATGAGTGAACCAAAATGAAAAAAATAAAAATAAAACATATTGTCAAACTATTCCACTTTATTTTTAACAAGTTGTTAACATTTTCACTCAGTCCATGTGTCACCCTAGGGGTCACTATAGTTTTATATCTTTGACATTTCCCACATTTTAATATTCTTAAGCTTTGTCTTCTTTAAATTTTTCCCCTTTTTAAAAAATTAAGATTTGTTTCAATCAGGATCAATACTGCACAAATCTGTTACTACAGTGGGGTAAAGCTTAAATCTTGAAATATAATTTTTTTAAAAATGACATTTTCTAAAAAATGTTTTAAACTGGAGACTATTTTAATCACAGCCAATGTTACATAGACTCGTGGTATAATGGGGTGAAATGTATCTTCAGAAGTCAATCAATGTATATGGGTGATTCACTCAGAATGTCCTTGGTCATGTTTTTGAGCAAGTGTTTTTTTAAAAAGAGTTCAGTTGAGTTTTAAAGATGGATGCTTGCTTTTTCAGTCACTTTCTGTTTTGATTAATGTTTATTTACAGGTGTGCCAAACAAAGCAATTAGCTTACTAAAATTTGGCATCTGTGCCCAAACTAAGCTTTTCCTCTATGATTAAGAAAAGACGAAATTCAGTACTTCATAGCTGGAAAGGATTCATGGACATCTACAAGTGCTGAATATTTTACTCACTGTCAACATCTCTACTTTGGAAACCAAATCGAAATGCACTGATGAATCAACTACATCATAAAAAATTCAGATCAATTGCCAAGAAATTAATGGGAACATCTGGTTATTTTGATGGTCATAATGACCAAATCAGTTAACTCTGATACAACCCAATTAAAATCATGAATCTGATTTAATAACGACAGCAACAAAAGACTGAGTCAAGATAACTCATAGGTATCAGCTGGTTGTCTCAGATTTACTTTCATTATATTGCTTAAGAACATTGACAAACAGACTTTGTAAGTTTCGTTGGCAAACCTGTACTAGTAAGGACCCTTCTGGCTCTGAATCCTTATGATTTGATGAATAATGTTATTATCTCTCCTACAAGGTTTCAGTTTCCTATTTAGATGTTATACTCTGCTTTCACTGCAATTTATGGGTACTTTTAATTTCATACATGTGGAATCTTTCATCTTAAGGAGACATGTGTTATATATTTGTTTTAGTGTACCTCAGGGAGTGAAGCCAATGTGCACTGAAGATTCAATTAGCAATAGTGAGGATGGTGATTAAAGAGTTAGACTCATCTGGCTGATACATTAGTCTCTTTTCATCTCATTTCTTAGGGACTAAATGTAGCTTGAAATAAAATTTTATTTTAGATTAGTGTTCAATGCTACCCAGCCAAGAAAGACTATTTTCTCCCAAATACATTCCCTTTTGTACACAGAGAAATTTATGATCAGCTTTTCACCATGTGCAAACTGCTCAAGTTATTTGAAAGACTTGTTAAGCTAGAATGCAGAAAGATGAAGATCAGCTGTATTGCTAGAAGATAACCTTTCAGTTTCTTACTTTGAAGCAGCAATAACAGTGATGTGTGGATTGGATCAGTGTTTAGAAACTTTCTGACAGTTGACAACATCAACAACCCGAGAGGCATCACATAATCTAGATTTTTGGCTTCAGGTGGCAAAGGTTGAGTTCTATCTGCCCCTTTTTCACTGGGCATGTGTTCTCCATCTTGCTTGGTTCCCATCTGATCAGTGTCACTGATTTATGTGGCCTGGTATCTAGAGGCATCTCCTGCTCTGAAGTTTTAGATTATGCAAATCTTGATGACTCCACACAGCAACATGGAAGTGAGGGGTAGAGAACAGAGTGTGCACTGATTATGGGACTTACCCACCCAGATTTAGACAGTGGCCAATGGAACTTACTCTAAGAGGCAGCAATATAGATAAGACCAAAGTCTGAGGCACATCTAATAGTCATCCATCAAGAGAAGGGACAGCAAAAACGATGTGGCAGGGTCCCCACCCCACAGGAAAGAAGGATGCAGAGGAGGGAATGGTGGTGGGGAGTCATGAAGATTGAGAGGATTTTTAAGGAGTAGCAAGGAACCTTCCCTCAAGCAAAGGCCTCGGAGCCTCATCCCCAAGGAGGGTAGAAGGAATGAAGCAGAAACCAAATGCTGAGAATTGAGGCTCACAACAACCAAAATGTAAGACCCAGGGTCTGTTGGGAAAGCAACATGGCGGCTCAGTTGTAAACACCGGGACAGCCAGATACACTAGTGTGCCAATGCTGAGTTTCAGTGACTGGGAGGCTGAGGCTGTTGGCTCACGCTCTAATTCAATACTAGGGCCAGAACCAGAGCTGGACACAGCCAAAAGGTAGGAGAGGTCCTTGAATCTGACTTTGAGGACCTGGGGAAACAGATGCAGAGCAATTACAGCAGGCACTGAAACTTGTGCGGGGCTGAAAGGAGGGAGAGATTTCTTGATCTCATGCTTCAATTAGATCCAAGTAATTCATTATTTGCTACTGCACCTCTTCTGTTTAGTTAGCGTAAAGTCTGAAAGTATATTATTTTAAAAAAGACTCAAGGTGGAAATTTCTGCAAATGTGTTATAGCAAGAATATGAGACTATAGTGAAAATCCCCCTTTGTCCACCAATGTCTATTCAGTTCATATTAGCTGAACACGCACTAAGCAACCACTCTTACATCAAGCCCCCAACTTGGTCCTCCCCATGAGAGAAATGGCTCTTTGACTCTTGAACAACTGAGGGTTAACTAGCCAAGAAAGTAGTTTCTGCTTAGAGAGGAAGACATGAGATGGGGGGTAATAAGCATGCGGTGCTTAGCTGTTATACCTCGGGCCACCTCCCCTGATAGGCATCCCTAATTGATTACAGCACTCTTTCCTGCTGAGCTGGGATGAGGCCTTGGAATCTTTCCCAATATCGTGCTCCAGGAGCTAATCAATTAGGGTTGACACTGGAAATGAAATGCATTTTCCCTTCTTTGATTAGGTTTTTACTGCCAAGTGTGCTGTGGATGAAACCACTGAGTGGGGCAGAGCCTCCATGTCCAGATTGAAAGCAGGAAAATTGCCAGTCAGGGAAGTTTATATCAGAAGGAATTTTCTAAGGTATTAATATGTATTTGTCCCTCTTTCCCTCCCCACCTCGTAAGGCAGATCCTTTATAATTCCTTGCCTGAGGGATTATTGCTGGGCAAAAAGTATAAGGTGCAGCAGCACCTCCTATCTTTTGTAAAAGCTTAAACTGAAAGAAAAGAGTCTGTGCTATGTTCTCCCAAAAGAAAGAAGGGAGGAGGGAGGCACTTCGGCTTGTTGGAGTAATGGTCCTGCAGGAATGTGAGCAGGAGAAGAATATAGATAAAGGACCTGTATCAATCAGGGTTCCAGCAGGAAGGAGATGATGCCCTCAAGTTGGGATAGGGGAAGCCACAAGGAAGAGGGAAGTACCTGGAGTCTAACAACAGCCGAGCTATTACCATCAGTTGGCCCAAAGTGTGGAGGGGAGGGAATAGTTGCCAGAGCAGGAAGGAGAGGGTGAAGTGGAGAGGCTGATCTCGACAGCAGCAGTGACCATTGGTGGAGGGACAGACCAGCCCTAGGAAGCCATGTCGGGAGGGAGCCATGAGGGTAAATACCCCTACTGCCGTTCCTTCTCTCCCTCCTTCCTCCTGCTGGGGCTCCCTGTGGCCAAAACAAATCAGAAACCAAAGGGCAAGGGAGCCTGTTGTTGCTCACGTAGGTAAGCAGGGAGCAGGGTGGGAAAGGGCAAGGCAGGAATCGGAAGTATGAATGGAATACGTATGTCACTACCCAAACAATTTCCTTTCAACACTTACTCTTGCCTTAACCTGGGTGAAAAGATTTTGTACTGATCACAAGGGACAAGTGAAGTCCTATCAGCTCCTCTATCATCAGAGGATGCTATAAATTCAGCTGTACGTCTACCTGAAACCTAAAACATTAGCCACGATCAGTGTTCTAATATAAGATACTGGAGGAAATACGGGAACAAAATAAGTAACAAATATAGCTGCTATGGTCCCAGTTTAGTAGTTGGTTTATGGTCTAATTTTTTACATATGTATATTTTAAATATACATCATGTATTTGTTTTCTACTGCCCTTTTCCCTTTCTCAGCTTCATGGAATTCTCTTCTTGATGAGGTAACTCAAATCTTAACCTCTTTAGTATCTGAGCTCTTTATGTTTTTTTCTCTATTTTGTTCCCACAATAATCCACTAATGAAATCTATTGGGCAAGGGAGTCCTAGAAGGCACTCCAGTGAATCCCCCAGGTGGTAGACAACACAGACTCCCTCACCCATGATGAGTAGCAGCAGCTCAATTTCCCCTGAAATTAAGTACACTATGTACATCTGATGGTACAGTCTAGTTCTTCTCTGATTGTTAGTTCAGCTGACCATTAGATGCTCAAATGGTCAGCTTCTAATTGATTGCCACCATGACCGTGTTTCTTGGTGGAAGAATTCCTTTCTTGGGCACTAGGATCTCCAATCCACCAAGCCCAAGGTCTCAGGAAGAGGAAGCAAACATTCTTTAAGTCAGTTATTAGATGTATAAGTAAGAGGGTCACTCCCACCTCCTGATTCTCAGACCCGTGCATTCTGGCTGCGGGGGAGATAATGCCGTATTTCGGCCATTTGTTTAAGACATATACCACATCCTGTAGGACAGCATCTCAACCCTGAAAGGTGTGGTCCTCCAGTTAGCCCTATAACAGAGCCTTCAGCAGGGCATTCCACTGTTCTATTGAGCAAGCTGCTTCTGAATGCTAGCGCACATAAGAAGACAGTGCATTATGTCTTCCATCACTGCATTTCTTTGGCTATAGAATATGTTCCCTGGGTGGAGGTGATGTTGTATGGTAACTCATGGCAATAAGTAACTGATTATGTTAATGTACAAATGGTTCTGGTAAAAGGGTTTTAAGGAGTATCTGGCGAACGGATCAGAGAAACATTTCAAAATATAGCATATTTGGTCTCTAAAATCCAACACATCGTGTCTGTATATTAGTCATGGGTGGAGCAAGTTTCAGCACCTTATCTCTAAGAGAGAAATTCCAACATTTTATAGATCAATAGATTTCTAGAAACTTTATCATCATGACAGGCCCATTTGCTTTATAAACTTTAATAAACTTTCTTAAGGTTTCTCTCCCATCTTTTTGCATTTGTATGTTTTACTAAGGCATCTAGAGTACTTGATACTTTTTGTGCGCTAGATCCAATTAGCATCATCTGATCTGTGTAACAGACCACCATGATGTTCTGTGAGCTACTGGAATGAGCGAGGTTCCTCTGGATCATATTAGGGGAGAGAAGTTACACAGCCATGAGACAGTATAGTAAAGTTTTACACCACCAGGAAAAAATACTGTAAAGGTAAATTGTTGTCCCTGTCATATAAATACAAACTCCTCTTGTTTGGAGTGGAGGAAGAAAGCATTTACCAGGTCATTAACTGCATACCATGTAGCAGAAGCTGTATGAATTTGCTCCTGTAAAGAGACCACATCTGAAACTGTTGCTGTGATTGGTCTTATTACCTGAATAACCTTGTAATAATCTGCTCTCATTTTCAATAACCCATGTTGCTTTTGCACCAGTAATATAGGCAAATCAAAAGATTTATGGTAAGAATAACTACCTCTGCATCTTTCAACTTTGATGGCAGCACTAATGTCTGCCTCTGCCCCAAGGATGAATTTCTGTTTTTGGTTTGCTATCTTGGCAGAAGGGGCAGATCCAGTAGTCTCCATTTGGTCATTCCTATTATAATGGTCCTCACTCCAAAGGTCAGAAAACCACTGTGGACGTTTTATCAGTTACTAAGCAATCTATTTCCACTATTCATTCTGAGTCTACAGTCCCATTAGGATTGGCTAATCCATCTATCTATCACTTGGGGTCTATGAACCCCTACTCTGAAAGGTAGACCACCACGTTCATGTCTCTGAGAATGAGCATAAATTCAGAACCAATTTCCAATAATCCCTAGAAGGTCTTAATATTTCCTTTTCTCAGTTCACAGTAACTCTGGTAAAAGGCCATGGGTTCCTCCGGGAAGGAACTGGTAAGAAGTCATGAATCCCTACCATGGTGACTCATGTTAAGTTTCTTTCCACTGGGCCTCAAATTTTCCCACCTATATGTATGTTAAGCATCATCTCTTTCATTTCTTGAGACTTCATAATCAATACACTATTACTGCATATCCCTGAGAATCAAAACACTCTGATTCCAAGATAGTGTCACTAGTGAGTTATATTAAATGTTTAAGGAATACATAGTACCAATCATACATAAGTCCCTCCAGAGAACTGAGAAAGAGTATAAACTCTCCAATTCATTTTATGAAGCTAGAATAACTTTAACACTAAAAACCAAAAAGATCAGTATGATAAAGGAAAATTACAGACCAATATTATCATGGATATATTTGCAAATGCAGTAGTAGCAACCAAAGTATTAGTAAACCAAAAGTATTAGTAAACCAAATCCAGCTATGTACAACTGGGTTAATATTTTATGACTAAACTGAAATTACCCTAAGAATGTAAGTTTGTTTTACTATTTGGAAATCAATAAATGTAATTCACTATAACTGGATAAAAAAGAAAACCACAATTCTTCAAATATATACAGAAAAAGGACTCGATAAAATTCAAAATCCATTCATGATAAAGAATAGAAATGAGAAAATAAAACTAAAAAATATCTTGAGCTAAATTGATCACCATAATGAACTTAGTGAGGAACATATGATCTTTTCAATGATTTGTGTGGGGTCAATTGGGTATCTATATTTAAAAAGTAAACTTTGACACCTACCTTTCACCACACATAAACATTCTTTTGAGATGGAGCATAGATTGTGACCTAAAGCAACTTGTAGAAGTGAACAGAGGAAAATATTTCCATGATCTAGGGATAGGCAAAGATTTTTTAAACAGAATACCAAATGCACCAATCACAAAGAAAATACTGATAAACTAAACTTCATCAAGAAAAGGCGCTATTAATAGAGTGAAATGGCAATTTCAAAGAGGAGATGTTTTCAATATATAAATCCAAAGTAGGACCTTTATCCAGAATCTATTTTTAAAAACCCTGACAAATCAATTTTAAAAAGGTAGACTCTAAAAATGGGTAAAAGACTTGAACAGCATTTTACAAAATAGGATATCCAAATGTCCTCTCAAACATAGAGAGTGATGCTCAATATTTTTAGTGATTAGGAAAAATGGAAATTAAAACTGCAATGTGATACTGCCACTCCCGTACCAGAAGGGCTAACTTTCAAAAGCTGATGATACCCAGTTTGGTGAGCATGTAAGACAGCTGGAACTCTCTCATACTATCAATGGGACAGCAAAGCTAAACACATGCCTGCGCTATTAGTCAGCAACCCTACTCCTGGGCATGTATCAGCAGAAATGAGTTCTTATGTTCACCAAAAGACATGTTCAAAAATAACCAGAGCAGCTTCATTCACAATTGTCCAAAACTGAAACAGACCAACCATCCTTCAAAACTATAATGGAGAAATAAATTGTGTTGCTTTCATACAATGCAATTACACACAGCAATGGAAAAAATGACCAATTATACATACAATGACATGGGTGAATCTCACAGACATAATGTTGCCTGTAGTATGTCAGAGACAAAAGATCACATTGTGTATGATCCCATTTATGATCTCGAATACAGCCCAAACTGTGGTGATAGATGTCACAATAGTAAAGATATAGAATAGAAATATTCTATTTCTTTACATGCCTGGTGCTTACACGGGTATATATTACATTTAAAAGTCCATCAAGCTCTGCAGTTAAGATTTGTAAACCTTACTGTAAACTTTATTTGTAAATTTTACTGAGGTTATAACTCAATTTTGAAATTATTTCAAATGTATAGGGAGAGGACAGGTGGGAGACGTGGTAGTAGGGGCCTTGATTAGATCCATAGACAATAACACAGGGGCAGCCAGACCTCAACACTGCAATTCACCTGCCTAACAGTTCCGCTCCTGTCAGAACGACCTGGATAACAGGGAAGTATTATAGCTCAATTCCCCCTCTCCTGCTCCTTTTGTTTAGTCACACAGCAGCTAAGTAGTGAAACCAAGATTTGAACCCACCCAGTGTGGCTCCAGGATCTGTGTGGGGTCTGTCCAGGAACATGCACTAAAATTGTTTTTCAGACCATGGCATACTGAGGTTATATCAGTGTATTATTTGTAATTTTCTGAATATACGATTGCTTTTATTAATTCCTAGTGAATAGATTACATAGTATCATTCACTTCTTTAAGGTTTCTTTGTAAAACCACGAGTTAATGGACATCTTCAGGTGTTGGTAAAAGAAAGACCACTTGAGTTGTGAGGCTTGGTCTCAATTGCAATTGAGATATTGCAATCATGTGGTCCAGATTAGGCAGACCAAGGAAGCCACCATTTCTCTCTTTAGAGAAGCATTTAGTCTTGTGCCAGGAAGTAAAATGATAGCCACTTTTTGTGAAAGTCAAGTTCTCTGGACGATAAGCTCTTCAAACTACACTGCTTCTGAAATATTTGTTTCTCTGGAAAGGAGAGTTCTCTCTCTCTCTTTCTGTGTCTCTCTTGACCACCACCACAATAGACTTTTCCCCTAAGTTGAAAAAAGAAATAACAAAAAACTCAATTTATAAATGGTCTGTTCATGCAAATTTCTAAATTCCGAGTATATTCCCACTCTGATGTGCTCAGAGTAACCCTCTTCTCATTTTAGCAGATGATCTCTAATTGTGGATGCTCTGGGCCAGTGGTACCATCTGGTACCTGGAGCAAGAAACTGTTCTCATCGGTGCATTTTCTCTACCGCCTTCTGTTTTACTCTGTAAGAAGATGGTGCCCCAGATGAGGGCACACTCATTTCCTTTGTCTTTCACAATCTGAAACAGTGCCAATTCAGCTAATCCCACTTCAGCAATCCTTTATTTATACTGACCTGTGACTACTGGATCTCAGGAATGTGTTAGCAGTGGGATAAAAGTTGAACACACTCCATTCCTCCCTTTACCTTGCTTTCTTTCAAATCTTACGTAGTTACTTTTTAAAATGTTTCCATCTTAACCTTCAAGTCAGGAGACTGAGGATCAGAGAATTTAATAGGCTTTCTTACTGTCATGCAGCAGCAGAACCTGGGCTGAACCAGTAGTACGGATTGTTCAGAACTGTCTTAGATGGACAGCTTGGAGAATTTGGCGGCAAATATAAACCAAGAAAAATCTGTAGTTTTTGTTTTCAATCATCTGAACTTACCTAGAGAATTTGGTAATACGTTCAAATAGCAAGTAAGTAAAGGTACTTCCATTTTATAAGTGTATATTAGTTAGGGTTTTCTAATGCATGGGTTCATTTGATCTGTCCACCATCTCTTTTTGCCTCTTCAAGTTTCTGTACTGGGCCCTCTCTGTTGGCCTGAGAAGCAGATGGTCTTTGTTGATTGAATTATACCAGAACTTTGAGTTTCCCCACAAGCGTATCTATGCTCCAATTGCTTTCCTCTACAGGCCAGAATAATATACCAGCATCTTTATGCTTATAAATGATACACCAGTTGGATGCTTGGGCAGAAAGGATATATAGATACATAATTATTACACAAATGACACATAAGATACAGAGTCAACTGAAATTTAGTCTACTGTGATTTTGGTAAATTTATCAAATTAAGAGGGTTAGTTGGCTGCTTTGTCTACAATTCTCTTTTTTCCTTCATTTGATCATGATCTGGTCAGTTTAAGGAAAGTGGATTTTGGATTGCTTGAGTTTGGGCCTACATACATTAATTCATTCAGTAACCGTTGAATGACTTTCTACTATTGCTAGGTACTGGGGACATATAGTTAATGACATGCAGTTTTTCTGTGGGCTCAATGGGAGAGAGAGACTGTGAATAGGTAATAAAAAAAAACATGGTTAGTCAAAAAATAAAAGTATGGATGAATACATTTTTGTGAGAATACAGAAAAGGAAGAGTTAAACTCTACCCAGTAAGGCCAGGGAAGACTTTGTAGGAGCCAATATGTATATTTGGCTGGAACTATGTGGACAAGGAAGGCAACAAATGCTAAGGAGAGGACATGCCCTAACTAAAGATAGTAAAGCCTTGGTCAACCGAGATCCTTGTTCAAGAAAAAAAAAAATACTACAAATATGTTGACTATTTTTGATAAGAAGGAAAATATGGAAAGAGCCACTTAATTTTTCTACTTTACTAAGATTAAGAATTTAGTATCTCAATTAAGAGAATCAGAATTGTGCTTTGGAGAAAGCTTAGAAGGCAAAATGAAGACAGCAAACCTGAAGACATATACACTTTAGAATGGCAGGAATGTCACTCCTGGCTCATTTCTTCTTCTTTTTTTTTTTTAATCTTCTAAATTTTTTTTTAAATTTTTTGTTTATTGCAGTAACATTGGTTTATAACATTGTAAAAATTTCAGGTGTACATCATTATACTTCTATTTCTGCATAGATTACATCATGTTCACCACCCAAATACTAATTACAACCCATCACCACACACATGTACCGAATTATCCCTTTCACCCTCCTCCCTCCCCCCTTCCCCTCTGGTAACCACCAATCCAATCTCTGTCCCTATGTGTTTGTTTATTGTTGTTGTTATCTACTACTTGATGAAGGAAATCATACGGTATTTGACCTTCTCCCTCTGACTTATTTCACTTTGCATTATACCCTCAATGTCCATCCATGTTGTCACAAATGCCTGGATTTCATCATTTCTTATGGCTGAGTAGTATTCCATTGTGTATATTTACCACAGCTTCTTTATCCATTCGTCCCTTAACAGGCATTTAGGTTGCTTCCAAGTCTTGGCTATTGTGAATAATGCTGCAATGAACACAGGGGTGCATGTACCTTCACAAATTGGTGTTTTCAAGTTCTTTGGATAAATACCCAGCAGTGGAATAGCTGGATCATATGGTAGTTCTATGCTTGATTTTTTGAGGAATCTCCATACTGTTTTCCATAGTGGCTGCACTTCTTAGACTCATGGTAAATGGGGCCTTTGCTCACTGCTAGTTAAAGTGGGGGCACTGAGCAGGTATAACTAACTCCATGCATGCCAAAATCCTTCCAGGATTGGGAATTGATTTCATCCACCCTGTGTAAGGGCATGCAGATTTTAGCATACCTTTAATGTCATATTGTATCAACAGATTTCTCTGAATATGTTGTGGATCTCAGGTTTCCTCCCAGGCCCTGGACTGCTAGATTCTTTACTTTTCTCTATGAGCTTGACACCTAAAATGGCATCCGATATACTATCTCCAGTATCTAGTGGGAGTCACTCCCTGCTTTGTTCCTACCAGCCCAAACTCCATGGAAGCTTTCTCTCATGTACCTATTTGATGGCACGCAGGGTATTGGATGGGCAATGCTTTGCCCCTGCTGCCTGATACTGCACAGATACATTAAGCATTCAAATTTATCTCCATAACGCTGAGCCGATACTGCATAGAAGCCACCCACACCCCACCCATCCTGACACCCTGGCATTATTCTTAGCTCCAGTTCCAACAGGCTGGGCTTGAACCCTTTGAAACACACTTTTCATTTGCTCCCATTCCTCCTGGCATCCTGCTTATGGTCCTGCTGCTCTGCCCTGTTCTGTTTCTTTGCTTGCCCCCTTCCCATGCTGCTTCAGCCACCCTTTTAGGCAACTCATCTGACTTAGCCTGATCCCTGGGACTATACCCTAGTGTAGGCCACTGTTAGGGGTACCTTCATTAGGTTTGCCCTCATTCTGGTTTATACAGAAAATGATAATACTAATAATACGGTCTCTGTGTGAGAGGCTTTATGAACATTATCATATTTAATATTCACAATTTTCTTGAGGTTATTCATAACCATTCTCACTTTTTACATGAGGAACCTGCAGGTCAGAGGGTAAAATGCTCTGCTCAAGGCCACACAGTGAGTAAATGGAAGCTCAGGTTTGTCCGATTCCAGAGCACCTGCTCTTCATCAGTAAATACCCTGCATCCCTGTGTGCATAAGAAGATGAGATTTTCCATTATTGGCCTCAGTCCTAAGGGCCACAGCTGTATCTCTCACTTTTCTAGCATTTCTGTTCTTGTCAATTGTCCCTTCGTGTGGGCAGGTCTTCAGCCTGCCCCAGCACATTGCTCAAATGCATGCTGGTGGCATGTACTAACCCCTCTAGGGACTAATTTTGCAAGAAACATCTCAAGTCAACAAGGGGTGAGGTACTTAGTGGAAGTGTGTCTAAGTAGAGAAAGGAGAGGGGAAAAAGTAGGGGAGTTCTCAGGAGTAATCCTGTGGCTCCTCTTATGAGGATATCTTGTTAAATGAAAAGTTCAATGTGCAGAACAAGTGTGCTTTCGCTTCTTCTTACATATGAAACACACACATATTTACTTTTTTTAAAATAATGAAATAATAAACTAAAAACTAATTAAAATCATTACTTTTCGTGGAGGTAGAAAAAAATGGTAGAGAGGAATATTCTTTGTTTTATGGTTTTGACTTCAAAACCATGAAAATGTTCCACATTACTATATAAAAAAGGAAAAAATTTCACAATCTCTGGAATTATGAAACAAAATTAAACATATACACATAATTGTACATGAAGTTGATGGCATAATGATTCAGAGAAAGATTAGTACAAATAACTTCTAAAGACAGTAATTTGAGTAATTTGACTATACATCTCTGATAAGATAACCCTAAGAACAAAAGAAACCACTAAGGAATCTTAAACTACTTTTAGTGATAATATTGGTATTAGCATTTTAGACATATTAGATACACATTCAAGAATAAAAGCAAATTGATAATTCATGCAGTTGGGGGAAAGGTTCTCAGAGTAAGACAAAAGACATATATAGAATTGAAAAAGTTGAGTAAAATGCTGTAATCTTTTGTTTAAATTAGAAGTATCAATGTGAATTTAGGTTTTTTTTTTCTCTTTGTATAAAAACATGTGTTTCCTAGCTCTGTCTATGAAAAAAGATCTAGAATAATAACAACCCAGTAGTGATCGCAATGTTAGCATCCAGGCTGTTGCTGTAAATACTATTTCTCAGCAAGAGGAATCAGAGTTCCTTAGAAAAATGGCTCAATTCCTGTCTGGGACAGAAATTCTACAAGAAGAGCCAGGAATACCGTGTTGTGCAGGAGAAACGGCTGAGATGATAGCAGGAAGCCACAGGAGCCAATTTGAATGGGGTCCCAATGGCCAAAAATGACACAAATTAAGCATCAAAAGAATAGTGACATCAATGGATTAAAATATATCAAATATGTAAGAATTCATATAAACTACTCCCTTAATTGGTCACCTCTGTATGGTGCTAGGATACCAAGTCATTGTTGTAAAAGTCAGCAAATAAATGTAAGAAATCAAATATTTATCTTGCCTTCTTGTACAAATTATATTTCAGGATAACCAAATAGTTGGTGAGAGAATATTCTTTATAGGTTAATTCCAGCTAATAAATGAAGAAAGAATAACAGAATTAGAATTCATTATTTCGCAACTCGTAATAAAACAGTATTTGTAGTTAACACTCATCTTTGGCGGCTAAAGCCACTAGATGAAAGATTGATAGTGAATTTTATAAAGAATGGATTTGCCTGGCCAAATGAAACCCAGACATCACGGCCTCCTGATATAAGGCGATAAGAAGCACAGATCCCCACCTATAAGGCAGTTTTGCAAAGAAAAAGAAAAGGCTGAATTTAATCAAGCTTATAAATCTAGCTACCAGTTTACAGGAACAATAAAAGATAAAAATTACATTAAACCACAAAGATGCAATTGGTCAAAATCACAAAATGGGGAACTCTTAAAGATGGATATCTGACTTCAACAAATACTTGGCAGTAGAAAGAGAGGAGGAGCCTTAAAAGAAACATACCAAGCACATGTGTGCAGCTTATGGACTCTAATTTGTAAGAATCTGAGCATAAAAAGATATCTCTGGGACTCTATTAGGTGGTATTAAGGATTTATAATTAATTTTTATGTGTAATAATAATATAGTCATAATACTTAAAAAAGAAAAAAAGAAAATCTGTTAATTGTACACACCGAAAAAAATTGTGGGTGAAATATGATGCCTGGAATTTTCCTGATCGTACTCCATGTTTTGGTCCAGGTCCCCAGAAGCAGACCCCAATACGAGGATTTGCACGCAAGCACCACAGTACGGAAGTGCGCCTAGAAGAGACTGGTAGGGAGTGGGTGGGGGAGCAGGCCAGGGATGGGGAGGAAGTCAACAAGGGCGTGATTTCAGGCGAAGTCTCGGGAAAGGTACCTTCAACCCTCAGGGGAATCTGAGTGTAAGTTACACCTTGGAGCTACTTTGACCTGAAACAAGGGAGCTGGGCTCTCACACTGCCCACCCATTCGTCACTGGGTAAGGATCACTCCTAAAGACGTAAACCCCCAGGGACTGCCAGAGCCTAGCAGCTCCAGGGCCCAGGGTCAGGCCTTGGAAGAGGAATCCTAGGGGCAGGCCTTTGGACACAAAAGGCACACAGAAGCCTGGAGAAGGGTACGCAGAAACAGTAAAGGGATCTGAGCGCATCTGGGTGGAGCACCAACAGTGCCCATTAAGGACACTCCAGTAGCGAGAGGCAAGTGTGTGTGGCGATGGAGAAAGAAACAAGATGCACATAATATTGAGAAGTGTTGAAGCAAGGTGTGTATGTTTGAAAATTTCCATAAAAACTTGGAAAAGTAAGCAATCATGACTGTGTCACCTGTTAGATACACTGTATGATAGAAGCAATTATAATCTCAAAGATTCATCGGATCTAGAAGTTTGTTTCTAAATCAGTTGTTGAGAACTTGGAAACAATTTACCTATGGAAACAACGTCATATGGTGGTTAGGTTCCTAGGAAAACCTACAAAAGACACTTTTGCCCATAATAGGGAGGAATATCATATGCTCACAATGTAACATAGTAGAAAACACCACAAAGGCAACACCAGTAATTAAATCACTCCGTGCTCCTGAGAGAGCAACTATTTTTGCTTTGTCCTTGATGCTCGAGGGAAAGCAGCTGTTCTTGGGGCTCCTTTGGTTTCAGTTTGTTCTCTGCCAGAGGGCCACGTTACAACTTAACCATTGGGTAAGAGACGGTTGGAGGTATGTGTTTGGGGAGGGTGTTGGCGTTTTAATGATCAAGGGGTCGCTATTGCTGCTGCTGCTCCTGGTGGTGTCATACTCCACACTCAAAGCACAGGTCTCCTAACACAAGTTGTTCTCCACCTCCACGCCCAAGCCCCACCCCCAATCAGGGTGAGAGTTTGACTAAGGGGTAAAGTAGATGCAGAGCCTCCCACCAAGTGAACCTGTTTCTTCCAACATACTGTAGTACCAGAGCATGACGTTTTGGTAAAGTTATTTTTCACACAACCCCGTAGCTTATGAATTCATCTTTGATCTGCCGCGTAAACTCCCTCATAGATCTCCCCAAAAGAGTAAACCGGCTTTACCGCAAGTTTCTCTGCCTCCAGTCCTATTGAGCTCCTTCTCCCGTAGGTTTTCTCATTACATCGTATCCTGAGGGAAGGTTCCATCACCAAGGTGCACACTCAGTTCAGTCTACCAAAAAGTTGGTTCCACTCAGTCAGCCCCAAATGTGCTTTTAGACAATTTACTTTCTGTGATTCAAGATTTCAAAATATTTTGCAAGTTTGCTGTCTCTCCCCGTTCCACAAGTTCTCATTAACCTGGATACTCTTCCACGAAGGCACTTATGACTCAGATTATTGCTATTAGCTAACTTTGATGCCTTTTTCTACTCCAATAAATATTTTCCGTCTGAGTAGTACAACGTGCTCAATCACGCACATTATTTAATTCAGTGCTCATAACAATACTTGGCCCGCTTATAGAGATGAGGTTCAGAATGATGGGGTGACTTCCTTAACGTCACAGTGCTGGTAAGAAGTAGAGCCAGAGGATACACCCAGTTTGTCTTTCTCTGCTATCTACACTCTTCCCTATTCTGCCACAAGAAGAGCTGAGGAGATGTGACATGGTCCCTGCTTCCTCCTCCCAATTATTTTCCAGATTTCCCTTGGAAAAACTGTCACTGTTATATCAAGAACCGGGATAACTTTTGTTCCATCAAAAGAAGCAACAAATATGAGTAATAAAAATAATGTTAATTTGCTTACTATGTGTTAGGTACACTCATATACTTCTTCATAACAGCCCTATGAGGTATGTACTATTACTATTCCTATTTTATAGGTAAGGACTGAAGCCAAGGAGTTCAATTATTTGCTCAAAATCGGATGGGTATGTAAGTGGCAGAGCTGGCTTTTGAACATAAGCAGTATGACTCTAGGGCCTTAACCAGTATGCAATCAGCCTCACAAGGACTGAGGGCTCAGCTCAGTGGCAAGGCTACACCATTCCTGGGTGGGCCCCTCGGTAAGTCCAGACCACTACTGGTGCAGACAGTGCTTTTGTGGCAGATTGTATTTTCCAAAGATAGTGGCAACATATTTCCCATCCAATGTGCTCTTCTTAAAATATGACCTGGGCACTCCTATTGAGTGGTGGGGTCTGTTTCCTCCTCCTTGGACCTGGGAAGATCTTTGCAACTGCCTCCACTAATAGTGTCTGAAACAAGTGACACTATGACTTCCAGGGCTGAATCATAAAACTACCTAGGACTCTTGCCTTATTCTCTTAGAATGTTCTTGGAGTCCACCACCATGCTGTAAGGAAGCCGCAGTAGGCCACGCAGAGGCCCATGTCGGAGAAGCCCAGTTCCCAGGCCCATCGTCCTGGCTGAGCTCCCAGTCAATAGCTAGCACCAACTTCTCAGCCACATGTGGGCACCACCTTGAAAGTGTATCTTCTAGCCTCCAGTTAAGCCGCCCCATCCGGCTTTCGTTACGTGGAATAGGGATGAGCTGTTCCTGCCCAGCCCTACTCAAAAGGCAGATTTGTGAGCAAAAGAAATGATTGTTGTTAAGTCCTTAAGTTTTGGAGTGGTTTATTTTGAAGCAAAAGGTAACTGTAACAGCTTCAAAACAATGTCCTCTCATCATCATATCTGGTGCCTGATAGTGATGGTAGTGATGTTAATAGGGAATGAGCAAAAGTATTAACATTTACGTGTCGGGCACCTTACCAGGCACTGCCATGCATCTTATCTGGTCTGTTTCCTATATTAATTCTTTGAAGAAAGTACTGTCATTCCAAATTTACAGGGGAGGGACCTGATGACCCGAGAGACCAGTCCTTTAGTCATGTGACACACATGGCACCAGCAGGCATCTGGTGGAATTGGGATTTAACTGAAGGTTTCTCTGAATCCAAGCACATGTCTTCTCACTGTTTATTTCTACATTGAATCCTGAATCTACATTGAATACACTAAAAGATGGTAACTAAAAGTGCTAAACTAGAAAAAGCCCAGGACTGGAGAGGTTAATGAAAACTTTAAAATTCCCTGAAATCTAGGAGAGTAGAGTGCCATACTGTGGAAATCACACAGAAGCTTATGATTTCCAGTTGTAAAATAACAATAATAGGAATGATGATGGTGATAAGAAGGAGGAGGAGGAGGAGGTAAGTACCACTGATTGAGTAAATATTAAAAATGTAAATAGTATATATAAAAAATGAGCCAGGTTCTACTGTGTCAGGTGCTTCATGCACATGATCTCATCAACCATCCTATGATGTAGGTATTTTTAACCCCCATAGTAGATGAGGACACTGAGATTCATACAGGCCAAATACCTTTCCGAAGGCCACGAGTGAGTGATTCTGTCTGACTGTGAAGCCCTCATTATGCCAGTTGAAAGAGGGAGCTAAGGAAAACAAACACACAATCCCGAAGAAATGCATTCCATTGACTGACAGTGAGTGAACAGGGTGAGGAGCATGGACAGGATGGACAAACACATCCATCAATAGCTAGATATCAGGTGGATACTGACTAAAGGCAGGGGGTGAGTGCACTAGGACATATCAGAAGGCCACAAGCTGCTACAGTGAGCGTATGGGCACAGCTGTGATTTGAAGTTCCCACCAGCTCGGCCCCATTCTGCCTGGCATTTTGTGGTAGTGAAGCCCCAGAGAGCACTGCTTTGTCCTCTGATACTTAGAAATGGCAGTAAGGCTTCCATGCTGTTGGAAAAAGTGGAAGACATTAAAAAGCTGTGTTTAATTCTACTTATACAGACACCCTTTGCTTCTGCTGGCTCTTATTAAAATGTATGAGACGTCTCTCTGCCAACCATGGGCATCTCTGATCTGTTCCAGAGAATCTTTCAAAGGGGCCAGCCAACCTTGAAGAATAGCTCCTTCTCATCCCAAAGGAAAGCTTGGACCAGTAACTGGACAGCTGTAAGCCCAGGGCCCTCCGAAAAGTCACTAGCCCAGCTTGTAATTTCCCCAATGACAAATACTTTAGATGAAAATTGAGGTCAAGGGAACGGGAGGTTGTAAAGAATATTTCTTTTAACTTGATGGTAAGAGACCATTTGTGGAGGAAAATATGTTTTAAAAACGGAGTCACCGGTTTCCACTGTTTATTCCAATTCTGAAGTAAAGGGTATCTGCTTGGATTTTTAAAAGGGAGGGGGCAGGAAACAAAACCCCTGTTGCCATAGGAATAAGAATTCTCTTCCAATCAGAGGAGTATGAATTCAAGTGAAAAATTGAAATCAGGAGATGGTGAGCTATTCTGAAGGAACAGTTATCTATTGTCCTGCAAAAATCTACAACCAGATGGGAAAAAAAAGCAAAAGCCTATGTAAAGTGCAGAATTGTGAATGTCTCCATACATTTTCACTTGCTTTTTAGGTAACAGCTGGGAATCTTTGGCTGATATGGTTTAAAGATTGACTTCAATATTAATTTAAAATTAATATTAAAATTACTTTTCATCTGTTTCACTCATGTTGCAGAAGTGACTGGGGACCTGGCAGATGCTAGAAGGCTTTAGAGAAGGACTCTGGTTTTTGAGAGACCATGAGTGAGAGCCTTTGGATTTCTTAGTTCTCTGAAGCAGCTGATAAGAAGATGCCAGTATATGGGATCTGCAGTGGGACAAGCTTGCAGCTGAATCCTGGCTCCACTACAAGTTGTCTAAAGTAACCTTGGGGTCATTCTTTCACCTCTCTGAGCAAAATGAGGACAGAAATTCCTACCTCACAGGGTTAAATAACAATGTATTTAAAACCTCAAAACAATGCCCAGCACTAGTAGAGACCACTGACCGCCAGTTTCTATGGCTGTTATTATCACACACCATTTGGTCCAGTTGACTGGGCTTCTCACTGTTTTAATTCAATTCAAATCATATATTTGAGGATCAGGTCTCCCGGATTTGGATTATGCGGGACGTCAGATAGGATTAGGCTTGAGCATATGTGACAGATACCCAAAATAATAGTAGTTTAACACAAGATAAAAGTTTATTTTTTCTCTCATGGAAAGTAAGTCCCAGGATATGCAGCACAAGGCTGGTGCTGGCACCCAGAACCCAGGCTTCCTATAGCTGGAAATTCTGTTCGTAAGGAAGAGCAGGAGCGTAGGTGTGGGTAGGCAGCTAGCAGTCTGTGCGGCTTGTGGATTCTCTATTGCCTCTTCCTCCTCATCCCTGATTGTGGGATTTCATGCTATATTGTCTCTCCCCATGGAAGGAAAGAAAGCAACACTCAAATTGGCTGCACCAAGTTAAGCACTTTTGTTTCTCTATTTTAATTTAACCAGGGTTCTAAGTAAGTATGCATTCCAATAAAAAGAATTTATCAGCATTGTACTAAATGCATTAGTTACCAATATTGCTATTATTGATAAATATAATATTATTATTGTATATTATTTTATATAATATTTTTCCATGGTATTCTAAAATATAGCCCAGCAGTGGGGGCCGGGAGGGCTGCCCACTCCTGGCCCGGTGTCTGTGTTGGAATCCCTTTCTGCTGCAGTGGTTTGGTCTGGGGTCACCTGGAGAGAGAACAGCCATCAGGACATGGTTCTGCCTGGATCACAATACTGACAACTCACTAGCCTACTGGAGGAGCTAGAGGGACAAGTCAAGGGGACACGGTTTATAACCTTGATTTTCCACCTTTTGGCTTGAGAGAAGGACAGCATTTTGTATTTGTTCCACTAATGCAGCGTAGAACCACACCCCAGGTAACTGAGGTAAACCTTTCACAACCTGGAAAAAGTTGAAAGCAGCCATTCCTATTTTTGTTTGTTTGTTATTAAATCTTGCACACCCACACGGTACATATATATATGTAACATATATAGTACATACATTGTGTATATTATATTGATATAAGATTATATTGATATGATATTTATTTATAGAATCACATAACCGATATTTTCCACTCCTATTTGAAGTTTTGGCTCTTCCCAAGAAGAAAGAAAGATTGGAGCTAATTGTTCCAGAAGGTGTTTTCCAGCAATGACATTCTCTGAATCCAAGTAGCTAAATGAGCTGTATAATGCAGTGACAGCCCTCTGACCTCTTGACTGTTGATCTGTGAATGTGGTCACTCTGCTCAGCGAGTCACTTGGTACAGGAGCTTAAGATCATGGAGTCTGAATCTCTAAGGAATTATGGCCATCTGAGGATATAGGCCACTTTATACAATAATAGTGTTTTGCTCCTCCTTTCTCATGAGGTGGGGACCATGAAGAATTTTCTACATTGATAATACTGATGCGTGGGTAAGAACAAACCAATTACTAAGTAAGGGTTGAAAGTGAGCAGGAAGGAACAAGGATTTTATGATAGCTTAATAAATACCAACTCATATATTAACCCTGTGAATTGGGTATTGTTTGTTATCTCTACCCTGAAGGTGAGGAAATGAAGTTCAACGAGGTTAAGTAATGTTCCCATAGTCACACCACTGGCGAGATGTGACGCCACTATTTGAACCTCATTCTGTTTGCTTCCAAGGCCTGTGAAATTTCTTCTGTATAAAAAACAGCTGGCTACTGAAGCATTCTGTGGACAATAAATAAAACATCGTCTTGGAATAAACTCAAAAGCAAGCACTAGATAAAAGCAGAATATGATATTTTATTTATAATATAGACATAATTGTGTGAAAGTGCAGCAAAAAGCCTGGAAATAAACTATTTTCTTGACAAGAGTTGTCTTTTGGTAATGGGCTTATGCAATAGTTGGCTGGAGCTGGCTAGTAAGAGCCTATTGTTAAGTACTCAGGAATTTTGAGAGCTAGTTGTTAAACTGTTGGTTGCTTGAAATTGGCCATGATGAGTGTATTTACACCGTGGAGATTGGCAAAGGCTATAAATCATGGCTTTATTTTCCCCCCAGAAAGCCAGTTTACCAACACAATACTCACTGCTCATGTCTTCCATGCTTTTGTGTATTGAGTTTTACAGTAAGTCTTTTCTACAATAGCATGAATTTGCTTATAACCAAGAAAAAATGAATATGGCAGAGTTAATAAAGGATAAAATGAAACTAAACTAAAACCAGTAGCTTCCATAAATCCTGTAGACGATCTGGAAGTTGCTTTCCCTCATCCTTGCTGATGTCTTTGAACTCAGAGTTGGCTGTGGGTTCAGAGGAGAGGTCAAGCCCCAAATGTTTTCTCCAGGCACAGTGCCCTGCTCAGCTTTGCCTGGCTCACTGGAGAGGGTGTGTGAGCAGCTTAAATAAAGGAGAACAGCTGTGTGTACTGGGCTGCGGGTCACACAGCACGCTTTTCCAAATAGTTCTTGTTGGAAATTGATGCATCTTTTAGTCACAAGTGGTATTCTGATAACTTGTGTGGCTTAGAATTATTATTATTATTATCATCATCATTATTGCTTTGCTCCATTCTGTAAATCTAACTCCAAGGAGGAAAAGCTTAATTTAAAAGGATCTGTAAGAGACCATTGACTTCCTCAGCCTGCACGTGAAAGATGCACAGGGAAGAAGTTGAATCTCTCTGCCTGAGCACTGAAGAGGCACACAAAAGCCGACTGCCACTCCCAACCTGTACATGCGTGGCGATGCTAGGCAGGTGCACACTGCATGTGCTATTAGGCACATGAAAAGAGAGCCGCACTCAACAAAGTGCTCCATCCATCTGCCCCAGTCTTGACATCGATATTCTTATGTGCATATGGCAAATGTTGTTATAGCTTTGGTTGGGGGTAAGCCAAGGCTGTAACAGGACACCTATTGCAATTGTGGAGTAATATGATAAGAAGGAGACCAGATAAAACAGGCGGCTTTTAATCCAAAGTCCAGAAGGGTACACAGAGACTGCTTTTAGTCTGTTGCCTGCCTGGTGTGCTGAGTCACGGCTCTAACTTCTGTTGTTGGAAAAGGAAGCTTGTATCAAATTATCCTGTACCCAGGAAGGCAGAGAAGCCCCATTTGTCCTGGCAACATTGCTCCTGTTGAGTCATTGAAACTAAAGATTGAAAAGACCTATTATTTCCTCTGTCCATCCTCTGGGGACAGATGTAAACTAGATTCTTATATGCGTTGCTTCTGTTTCTTCTTCCATCTGGTTCTGATTAAAATAGTTGAGAAGCTATCCACGGCCTAATTCGGAATCTGCAGAGCATAAGAATGACAGTCGAGTCAAATCAAATTAACCAATATTTATCGAATAACTACACTCTGTTAGGTACTTTGATGCAAACCTCTATTTATTGAAATTCTCCTTAGCAATCCTTTTCTTAGTAGTTCCACTTCTTCAGCTAACTCACTTCATCCAGAAAAGTATGACTTATTAATTTGAGCAAACAAAAAAATAATATAAGTAATAATAGACGCTGTTTATTGATCATACGTGTCTGAGGGTCGCTACATGTGCTTTATATTCATTGTCATTTAATTCCTATTGTGTGGGCCGGCCCTATGGCTTAGTGGTTAAGTGCGCGCCCTCCGCTACTGGCGGCCCGGGTTCGGATCCTGGGTGCGCACCGAAGCACCGCTTCTCTGGCCATGCTGAGGCCGCGTCCCACATACAGCAACTAGAAGGATGTGCAACTATGACATACAACTATCTACTAGGGCTTTGGAGGAAAAAAAGGGAGGAGGATTGGCAATAGATATTAGCTCAGAGCCGGTCTTCCTCAGCAAAAAGAGGAGGATTAGCATGGATGTTAGCTCGGCTGATCTTCCTCACAAAAAAAATAAATAAATAATTCCTATTGTGCAAAGAGTAGTTATTACTCTCCCATTTTCTAAACAAGAAAAGAGAGACTCTGAGAAGGTAAGCAGCTGGGTAACTTACATCAGGCCCCTTCACTTGTCACTCATAGTCAGAATTCACCAAATCCGAGGCTTTTTTTTTTTTTTAATTGATGTTTTAATGTTTTTAACATTGTGAAATTTTGGGTTGTGCATTTTTGTTTGTCCATCACCATATATATGACTCCCTTCACCCCTTGTGCCCACCCCCCACCCCCACTGCCCCTGGTAACCACAGTACAGTTTTCTCTGTCCATGTGTTGGTTTATATTCCACATATGAGTGAGATCCTACAGTGTTTGTCTTTCTCTTTCTGGCTTATTTCACTTAACATAATACGTTCCAGGCCCATCCACGTTGTTGCAAATGGGACGATTTTGTCTTTTTTTATGGCTGAGTAGTATTCCATTGTATACATATACCACATTTTTTTAATCCAATCGTCAGTAGAGGGACACTTAGGTTGCTTCCACTTCTTGGCTATGGTGAATAATGCTGCAATGAACATAGGGGTGCATAAGCCTCTTTGGATTGTTGATTTCAGGTTTGTTGGCCAAATCCGAGGCTTTTAATGCCTCCCCTTAGTAACATCTTTATCAAGATTTTTTGACTTACCTCCTCCAACATTATTTTCAAAGATAAATTTGCAAATGTTATAATCATTCTTAGTTAGAGGGAGAAGTGGAAATAAAGACATTCCTGAAGAAAGGAGCAATTTGTGAAACATCCAATCCAGCTCTTGCTAAACATGAGAGAAGAGAAGCGCCCCACCTGGGTGTCACAGTTGCCCCCACACACCACCAAGGCTAGGAGAATTAGATGTCATCCTTCCAGGTCTGCAGTGCTTGGCTGAATAATGGAATGACAGAGCTCATAATTCTGGCCATTTTCACTGGAAACAAATACAATGATCTGCCCCTGCATATGTAGTTACTCTTGTTGTAGTGTAATGCTTAAAGCTGAGCTCTGCCAAGGGGCCGGAAAAATAAAACACTTTGCTTACACCCCTAGCAAACAAAAATGTATTCTAAACATTAGCGTTGTCCTTCCCATTAAACACATATATTATGGCAAATTCTTCATGTACAGTGTTGTTCTCCAACATGCAGGTCGATAAATGCTATCGTTATGGAATTCATCAGAGGATGATTTGTTGAGACGTTAATCCAATTCAGCAGAGTCTCCCAAACAATCTCCTGACATCGATAGATTCTCCTTATTTTTTTTTTAATTTCACTATCAAGAGTGTAGTAAATGCTGCCCATTTATTGTGCTCTTTCTCTCTCTGTGTCGAAGGTTAATCACATAGTAAGTCTGAAGGCTTGATTTCCCTTATTCCTTTCAACTTATGAGTTATTACATTGGCCTTCAAGGTTTAAATCAACATATATCAATTGGAATTACAACCCAAATTCCATTTGAACTTTCTGATTACATGGGCTTTCTGATGAAATCAATGACAAAAATGACCTCCAGAAGAGCGGTAAAGGGCTCTCTAGGAAAATTGGTCCAGAGACTTTTAAAAGTAAAACACCTTCAAATCTCAATTCTGCAGCTATAGAATTTATAGTTGCACTTAGGGAAAAACGTCTACTGAGTTTTTTCTTACATTCCAAATATTCTCAAGATTTCTTGTATATATCATTTTCATTTTTACGTGTGATATATTATTATAGACCATTTTTCAGAAAAGAAAATTGTGATTGAAAGGTTATGTGAGAAGCAGACCTAGAATCTGAAATAGGATTGTCTTGCCTTAAAACTCATGGTCTTCCCATCATTCTATGCTGCAAAGCAGGGTCAGCAAACTATGATCCTGTGGCCTGCCACTTGTTTTTGTAAATAAAGTTTTATTGGAATACAGCCATACTCGTTTGTTTATGTGTTGTCTATGGCTGCTTTTGCAATACAATGGGAGTTGACTAGTTGCAACAGAGACCATATACCCCACAAAGACTAAAATATTTACTATCTGGCTATTTACAGAAAAAGTTTGTTGACCTCTGCTGTAAAGAGTCGTAATATATTCTAGAATACACAGTGATGAATAAACATGGTTCCTACTTTCCAGTAACTCAAATTCTAGTTGAAGAGACCAACAAATGCATAAGTAAGTCTGTAACTGATATATTCTACCTCAACTGTTTAGGCTTCAAGATAAAGGAACACCTTTTTATTCTTCTAATTAAATAACTCAAGCCTCATATCACTTTGTCCAAGAATATCATTTTTTTTAACCTCTATGATTCCCTCTCCTTCTGTGTCTAATAGAATTTGTTAATCCAAGCATGTCTGGATTTTACCTTTTTTTTTTTTTTTTTTCAACTAGCTCAGTGGGGAAACATTTGGACAAAGAAACACCAAAATGATCCTGTTATTCGGTAGAGTCTCAGGAGGTCTCATAAATGATCACTCAGGCACTGCAGTATTCCTAGGTCTTGTGGCCCTCTTTGATGCCGTTTGCCCCAAACGCGCACATTATTTTCCTCGTTTCAGGAGTTTGCAAAACAAAAGCTCTGTGTATTACATTTAAGAGTCCAGTTGGCAGAGCTTCAGGATGCAAAGGTCAGAGAGGCAGCATTTGGCCCCTCTCACTTCTATTTATGGTAGTCTCTGCACGCAGGTGTTGGAGGGGAAAATCACCCAGAAGCTTTGGTTCTGAGTAAGCATTTTAAAATCCTGAAATGAGTTCCTAGCAATGCATTCTTTGCCTAGTTCCTGGATCAAAGCATCTAACTGCTCACCCCACCTCTCTTTAAGGTTTTCTATGTTGACAATCAGACAATGAAGAGAGACTAACACCTTCCAATATATTAAACTTTTGTTGTGGGAATGGCTTTAAGTAATTCCTCTAAAATGTACCTGAAAGCAAGGGATGAGTTCAAGAAAGAGTAGAAAGAACCAAATCTTGTTAATTGAGCACCTTCTGTGTGCTGGAAAAGGAGCTAGGTGTTTTGCATACTCCTTATGGGGCCATCAGTAACTAACCTGTTCCAAAGTTAGTGTCTGTGATAGAACCACAGGCGCTGAAGTTCTAGAAAAGTGTGGGAGTTGAACTTTGATAACTGGAGAAGTGGTTCCTTTATGTTCCTAGCCAGGAAATTTGGGGTGATTCTTCCTAACTCAGATCAGTCAATTCGTATCAACAATAATTCCCTCTCTCTCAACCCGAGTACTTGGGGAATATTTCACCCAGGACAGCTGTTGTTTATGTATTTATTTATAATGCACAAGGGGAGGATATAAAACCACACTATTATTTTTTTAACAAACAAATCAAGACATATACTTCAAAACGGGTAGTGTTGCCTATGAAACGGTTCTTATCAGATACTAGGTATTTGTTCCAGCGATGCTTCCAGGGTGCAGAGTAGTACTGGAGTCATGGATATCTTCTTGGGAATTGCCTCCCACAATTTTTCTCAGGATCCGCAGATCGTCTGTTGTAAAGGAGCCAGGTAGCAAGTAGCCAAAAGTTAAATAGACTCTATTGTTGTGAGTTAAAAGGACAACATGAAGCCCCCTCTGAGAGTCAGGACAGGGTTTGGCCGGGATGGACATTTGTGGTTGGAGTCCAGGGTCTCTGGTTACTGAATATGCTGGTTAGGGAAGAAAGGCTGAGGACACGTGAAAGCTGGAGATCAGAAGGTAAAACTGGAACACAAGTAGAAGGACTGTGTTAGTCTGAGTCCTCTAAGAAGCAGATTTCAAGATGAGATTAACTATATAAGGCTTTTTAAGAGGAGAAATGCCCATGTGAGAGAAAATGGGGAAGTTCCGGGAGGCTGAAAGGGTCATCAGACCTCAGTGCAAGCTTCCCAGATGGCCACGCAGCCTAAGGGATGTTTAGAGAGGTTATTGGGAGGCCTTGAGCCAAAGCTGGCCATCAGAGGAGTCTCACATCTCCTGGGTATGTTATCCCTGCCTTGCTCTGTGATTGGCTGGGAGCAGCTGGTGGAGGAAACTTTACTTCCATGCAGAGCACAGGGTCTGGAGCCCTTGGTCAATTATGCTGTTGATTAACTACCGCAAGGTGTATTTCCATGGCATCCAAAATAACCAAGATGGACTGTGAGAAGGAATGATTACAGCCCCAAAATATGATGCCTAAAGAGCCTACTGAGTCAGGACTAGGCTATGAAGCCAAAATGATCACTGGCTCACTGGCGGAGTGGGAGGTGGGGGATCCCAGGTACAGGGGTAGCATCCACACTGGGCAATTAAGACAAAGGACACTGCAGGTGAGATGCTCCTCTGCACCTGCCTACCATCTGAGCCCAACTCCAGGCCAGTGACTTTCTGCTTCCCAAGGGAGCTCTGGAAGCTTGTGATGGATGCTCAAGCTGTACAGAGTTGGTTTTGATTGTGAAAAATGAGATGTGATCCTCAAATGAGGCTCTTTTCTGGTGTGACTAGTCAACTGGCTTAAAAGATAATGTTCCAGTTCCCGAAACAGTTCAATCAATGGCAGCATTGTTGGAATAACTGCTTATTTTCTCAAAGGGATTACTTTGAAGGGAACAGTGCTCATTTGGACACGTAAGTTCTAGTGGCTTTGTTCCACAATAGTATTCACTATTACTTAATTAGCAACTTATTACTTCTTAGGAGTGGTTCACAACTGTTTTTATCTCTCCACGCATTTAACATGTTCTACATACTACCATCAATAACATCTTTTACTACTTCTGATTATTCTCAGGAGGTGGCTAGGGAAGCAGGCAAAAGCACCCCCGCCCCAATCACCAGCAGGAAGGAGAGGCCTGGTGTTAACTACTGGGAGGTCTGGGAAGACAAGCACACTCCCTTCCTCCTCAGTGCAGGGTGGTGCTGGGAGACAGGAGATTTCCTCGGTGACTTTCCCTAGTTCCTTTCATGCTGCTTAATTGGATAAAAAATCTCCTGCTCAGCTCGCTGTCCTGCAGATATTACGTTAAGTTACAGCACACCTGTAAGGTCTCTGTTAGTATAAGGGTCTTGGGCAAAGATGAAGAATGCATATTTCTCTTCCTGGTATATAAAATCTAGAATTTAGAATTTTGAGGTGTTTGATGTAAGGCACCATGGAGGCTGGCCTATTTGGAATAACAAAGGATGAGGTAGACTCTCTGGAGAAAGAGCAGATGTCGCCAGCTCTCCTAACCATGTCCTCCTTTGGTCACAGAGAGGGCACAGGGCTCTGTTGGAATGGGCCAAGCTGGAGGGATGGGATTTGGGCATTCTAGTTTATAAAATAATTATGAAAGCACCTCTCTGTGACTGACATTTGTTCTTGTACGTGATTTGGAGTGAGGAGTCTGAAGTTCCTGCACATCCTCATGGAATTCTTGCCAATAAAATCTCCTAAGATTCCCAGGGCAAAAATCTATGTTTAGTGACCACACGTGAGAGTCCTCGGGTCCATAGCTTCTGGGATGTGAGTGCATGAGTGTGTGTGTGTGTGTGTGTGTGTGTGTGTGCGGTGGTGGTAGAAGGGAGATATGTTGTTTCAAAAAGTCCCCTTCTTTTCATTCTATTAATTGTCTCTCTTCCAACCTTGAAAATAACTATTTACTCACATATTAGACTGTAAGTTACTCAAAGGTAGGATTTAGGTTATAATTTCTTGTTTTGCATATGGTAAAAACTCAATTAATATTGTTTTTAAACACATTTCTGGGGTGACTTTTTTACTATCTGATGAGTGATTTCCTATACCAATCAAAGGCAAAATCCAGGACTCTGTGTCTGGGAGAGGAGAACAGGACGCTCCATGTAACATCACATAGTCATTAGCAACCTCTCCAAAGTGGAAAGTTCTAGGCCAAGAACGTATCGTTTCCTCCCTTGAGAGAGGGCTAGTCTGGGTGGTCCAAGTTCAGAAAACTTTTAAGAGACAGGTAAAAGGTGAGGAGTTGGGAAGAGGTAAGGAATAGAACCAGGGACCTCACTGCCTTCCCCACACCTCATGCTCTCTGGTCACACCACAGGCACTTAGACTTTTAGACTTGGGAGGGAAGTATTGGTCGATATTCAACATAGTTGGACCTTGGTCTCTTCTGTGAACTGCCAGCCCCTGAGCCATCACTGAGAAACCACCAATATTCAAGGAACATACCTGTGAACACCGTTGCCCAAGCCTTTATCACTACCTAACCCTTTGGAAGGGATTGGGACCTAAGCGGGTGTTCAGGTTGGATAGAGGAGGAGTAAGGGAAATGAGGAAAACCCTCAAAACCAAATTACTCATCCTTTGTAATTTTGTTCCCCATAGGGTCTTATTATTAAACAACTTCCTGTGCTTGATTCGCAGATGTCTTCCTGTCTTCAAAACTCAAAGAAATGCTCTAGTGATCCCAGTCTATTATCTCCTCATGCTGCCTCTCTTTATTTCCATGACAGCACTTACCGCCACCAGAAACTATATTCTTCATTTCTTTGCTTACTTGTTGTCTATCTTCATCCCCTAGAATATATAAACTCAAAGGGACCAAGAACCGTATCCGTGTTGTTCACTGATGTGGTTTGCGTCACATATGAGGCAGTAATTATTTGTTCAATGATCATTGAACTTAAAGTATACAATATTTCTATATTAGAGAGCTGTTAGATGAGCACTTAGATCCCTCCGAGTTCTGAAATCTAACGATCCATGGCTGTATGTTTGTTTGCTATCCACATTTTATTCCTTTCTTATAAATACTCCTTATTTTTCAAAACAATTCTTTGAGAAAGCCCAGCAACACAGCCCCATTTTAGAGATCAGACAGTCAAGGGCCACAGGGATAAAACACTATTTGTACTGCATACTTATTTTGTGCTCTTATTAATGTTTTTTTCTGTTATGCTCTTACCTTTCCACTAGTGGGTTCTCCTTAAGAGAGAGATGAGGCTTTATTCTCTCTAGATCCCCTGTACCTAACACAGTCTCCACCATACGACAGACGTACTCCAATGCCCAAGTCAGACAAGGCTCTGAGAGACTGCTTTGCGGCAACTCTGTTATTGAGTCTTCTGTGTGATGTAATTCCTCTGAGTTTCGGAAAAATATTAAAAAAAAAATTCCCTCAGACAAACTTATACATTTTGTTTGGTTGCTCTGCTTCCTAAACTATCCATCTCCCAGATATTTCAGACTTCCGTCAGTGGAAGTTCCCCCTCCAGCCACCCTGGGCTGTGAAATATCAGATAAGAAAGAGCTGGGCTTGAACTCTCACACTCCAGTATGAGATTTTGGCTCCTGGCCTCCAGCACTAAAAGATTAAATATGCTAATTTCCAGGTGTGCCTTTCTTGCCCCATCACTTTAGCACTCTGCCATCGCACCAGTGCACTCAGCTTGCAATCACCATAAATGATGGCCTCGGAGTTCAGTCACTGCCAAGAAGAGTCACAAAGAAACCACTTCCAGGAGTCAAATGGGTACTGCTGACGTCAGTGTTCGTCAGGTGCCAGCAGCTCCACATGAGCCTCCCCAACCTAAAATGAAAGCATGGCAGTAATGATGGCGGTAGCAGTATCAGCATCCATAATCATAACAAAATTACAAATCTCATATAGTTATGCTCAGAGTTAGGCCTCGACACCACATGTGCTCTTTTCGTTTGTGCTCCCAAACTCAAGGACCTTGATTTCCTGAGAAGATTCTGTTTTATTAGGCTCTTAGGGCAGCAGTCAGGAGTCAGGTTGTCTTTTGGGTCCCTGTGGTGGAGAATATGACTTCAGAATTGCCAACAGTGAGTGTTTGAGCAAATAGCCGATATTCTGGCCCAGCACTCCTCACATAGAAAACACTCAATACAAATTTATTGTATGGTGACATGTGAAGTCTAAAGATTTTGTAGTTGTCAATATTAATATGATGTCTTGGAAAATAATTTTTTCTTTTCTTAATATGATTCTCCTTTAAGGGTACTAAGAGAAGAATAAACTAGCGTATGAATAGAGGAAGCAATCTGCCTACTGGGAATCATTGAAGATGTGGTAATAGAAATTGAGTTTTGCTTCTCAATCCTGCCCTCTACCAAGATTACAATATCTGATTCTGAAACCTACGATGGGCTAACATAAAGGGAGAAGGCAATCTATCCGACTTTCCATTTAAATAGGCATTAATGTGGCATTGACAATGTTAGCAGAGCATTTTGGAAATTCAAAACTGATGTATGTACCCATAAAATCATCAGCCATCAGGGATGCAGAGGATCTTACATATAAGCTTCCTATTCATATAAACCTATAACATCATTGAAATGCTTATCTATATTTAATGAGCCGCTTTTTCAAAATGAGTTTTCGTGGATACCATTAGGGCAGAGCAACTGATATCCTTGGGGGCAGACATTCAAATTCTGGGCAAAAAGTTTTTCCTTATAGAATCCCGCTCAGCCTTAAGAAGTAACAGGGGTTGGTCCAGGTTCTGCAATTGACAACCTAGTCCTCCTCCCCTTCAAGGTTTGAAGGTACCTCATGCCTCACCAAGTATCTTCTTCAATCTAAATGAAGCTGGTTTCTTTCTTCCATCATTACTTACATGGCTTGGTTTCAGAACCTCTCACCAAGCTGGTCATATTTTTCTGGATACATTCCAGACTTATAGTATACTTCTCCAAATAGGATACCAGAAGCAAGTCCAGCTTAAACACAGAACAGAAGGGAAACGCAACGAGCAGCCCTTTTGACAGCTAGGTGCTTCCCACTGTTTCTTTTTAATATTATTACTTTGGGGTAAGAACACTTAACTGAGATCTACTCTGTTAACAGGTTTTTAGGTGTGCAATATAGTATTGTTATCTATAGGCACAATGTCTTATAACAGATCTCTAGAACTTATTCATCTTGCATAACTGGAATTTTATACCCTTTGATTACAGTAGAGTAAAACTCTCCATTTCCCCCTCCCCTCACCCCTGGCAACCACCATTCTATTTTTTGCTTCTATGAGTTGACTATTTTATTTTATTCTTTTTTTTGTTTTACACAGTTAATGTTTATTTAGATTAAATAACCATATGTATAAATTTCTTTCCTCGTTGTTTGTTATTGCAGCTCAGATGTTTGTTCTGGGAATTTCTTCTTCCTGAAATACATGCTTTGGAAGTTCTTTCATTATAGGATTTGTTGTTGGTAAATTCTCTTGGCTTTCCTTTTTCTGAAAATGTCTTTATCTCATCCTCATTCTTGTATGACTGGTTTAGGTTGGTTGTTTCTCTCAGAACATTGAAGACATTACTCTGCTGAATTCTGGCCTAGAGTTTCACTGTTTTAGATCCCTCATCTCAGTGGAATCATGCAGTATTTGTCCTTCTGTGATGGGCTTATTTCACTTAGCATAATGTCCTCGAGGTTCATCTATGTTGTCACATTTTGCAGGATTTCCTTCTTTTTAAAAGCCAAGTGGATTGCAAAGAAATCTACTTCCAGTGAAAAGCAGAATAGAGGAACATGCTATGTGGATCGTTAAGGAGAATGTGAGCTGAGAATCTTAGTGAAAGAAAATGTATTCTCTGTCCAATAACACCATCAACATAATAATTGTGAGGACTGTTTATTGAATGCTCCTTATGAATGAGGTATTGTAATAAGTGATTTACATATATAATCTCATTATATGTAAAATTCTCCATGTTTGGTACAATTATGCCCATTATAAATAGTAGGAAACTGAAGCTAAGAACAATTAAGTGTTTTCTGCAGAGTCAGACTACTAGTAAAAAGTACACATAGAATTCAAACCCAGCACTGTTTGATTCTAGAACCTTTGGGATCTTAAATATTACACTATACAACCTAGATATGAGCTGTAATGCTTGAACTAGTTCAAATGAAGTTAGTAGTTCAATTCAAGCATAGGACTATGGCCTACCTATAGAGAACCCAACATAGTCTTTGCTTGAAGATGCAAAGGGGACGGTTTGGTCTAGTAGGAAGAAGAGACACAGCAGTGCCAGATAAAACTGGGTTCACACTTACTAGATCTGGAGTCTTTGCCAAGTGCTGTGCTGGATTATTTGCTTTTGTGCCTCCAGACCCACTCTCTGCCCTTCTCTACCCTGCTCTGTGCCCCAGGAGGCTAAGCTGTAATACACTGTGTTAAAACGTTATGCCTTAGTTCTGGCTGCTATAACAAATACCATGGACTGGGTGGCTTAAACAACAAGTATGTATTTCTTATGGTTCTGGAGGCTGAAAGTCCGAGATCAAGGTGCCAGCATGGTCGGGTTCTCCTGAGAACTCTCTTCGGGGTTGTAGATGGCTGATTTCTCATTGTGTCCTCACATGTTGGAAAGAGGGAGAGAACTCTCTGGGGTCCCTTTTATAAGAGCACCAATCCCATTTATGAGGGCTCCAACCTCATGACCTAATTACCTTCCAAAGGCCCCACCTCCTAAAACCACTACATTGGGGGTTAGGATTTCAACATATGTATTTCAGGGGGACACAAATATTCAGACCATAAGATAAGTTCCTTTCCCCTTGGGCTTCCAGTTGGTTGGGCCAACAGCAGACAGGCAGTACATTAGAGATGAGGAGAAGAGTGAGGCCAGTATATTTCCTCCCCTGGTCCTCTACCTGCATAGTCACTGTGGGTGCCACTAAAGGCCGTCACTACTGACCAACAACCCTCTCAGTGCAGTAACGCCCAGGGGGTGGTGTGACCACTGTCTCCTTGCATCTTCAGGTGAGGAGGTGGAAACACTTCCCCAGGGTATTCTACCACGTTTTGTTGGGTTCTCCAAATCTTGCCCATTCCTTTGTAGTTAATTCCTTGATTAAACTTTCCTTAATTTCCAAATTTGAGTGCTTCTTATGTTTCTTGCCTGGAATCTCATTGATAGAAATCACCTAGGCTCAGTTTTCTCATTCATAATTGACATAATAATTCCCTCATTGTACATAGTATGAGGTTATGTGGGATAACGGATGGGCCTGGCGTGTTGCAAGACTTAATAAACAGTAGTCAGGATGATGATCCTGGTGACCTCCCTCCTTTTTTTTAACTTCTCCAAAATGGAAAGTCACCTTGTTCTGGAACGTGGATCATAAATTGGTGGCCCACAGACTGAAGTCCAACTGTGCAAGTGTTTTGTAAGTTAACACATTTTTAAAAAAATATCACAAAGTGCCGTACCAAATCTAGATTCCAACTTTGCACAATTAGAAGCTCTGTCAATGTTGAGCTCAGACAACCAAATGACAACTCGGCTGGAGCTAAATCGAGGTGGCCTCTTTTAGACAAGACAAGGGCTCTCTAGTGTGCCACAATCTCCACCAGTCCCTACTATTCTCTGGCTGGCTATACACATTATATTACCTGCCTAGTCCTGTAAGCACTACAAGTTTTTGACTCTTCATCTAAACTATGAACTCATAGAGGGCAAGTACCTTAACTTATTCTTCTCTGTGCATAACCAATCAGTGACATATTTTAATTGAATAAACAGCACTGCTTTCACTCCTTGGTCCCCAGACATTCCTACCGCTGCCACCGGCCACTTGTACTCTAGCCATCTGCTATTCTAAAAACCACAGCATCCATTCATCTGGGTGAGTGTCGAGAAAGAAACTATAGGAACGTGGTGGAGGGAAGGACACTGGCTCAGGAGTGAGATAAGGCTGGGAATATAGGTGATGCTGAAGGGATATGGAAATACCATACTGGTACTGAGGAAAGAATTTATTTTTCAGTCTCATATGATGTCTCCCTAATTGGCCTAATAAGATATTCCTCAATTCCCTTCATTCCCACTGCTAAATATTCAGGTCTGAATGCTCTCCAGGTTTGAGTGGTTAACTCTCTTAAAGCTGGAACACAGTCCTTCTGCTCCGCTACCCAGAGTTAGTTACCCTTCCCACATCCACAGTCAGACAGCACCAGCTTGGTTAGAGCCTCTGACAGCTCTGGCAACGGCGGAGGGCCCAGCTCATGGTTCTGTTGGGAAGGTAATGACCCAACAGCTGCAGATCCCTCTCACCCTTCTGCCTTGCTTTAAAAAAAATACAAACAACCAAAAAAATTCTGGCCTGGCATTCTATTATTCCTTTTTAAATAAGGGCCTGGAAATGTCAGCCTCAGTGATTGTGCCAGCAGGTGCCAGGACTTCAAAGTGGGCACCTGTCACCGGAAAGATAATTGACTTTATTCAACCAATTGTCTCCCTGTTGTAATCAAGCCATTTCATTCAAATGGATCTTTCAAACTGTTCTTTTGAGTAGGTGGGGGAGGCGGCCACGCCGGTGGATCACAATCACCCTGGCGAGGGAGGGGGAAGCGGAGCGGCTCAGGAGAGCTCAGGAAACAGGCAGCAGCAAAGAGCTGTCAGCCTCTGAAAGCCGAGGCTGGCCCAGGGGAGGGTTTGTAGGTGGAAAAACCAAAGTGATTAGGGAGAGCTGGGGGAGGCTCCTGCTCTCTCTGGATTCAAGCTTTCTGTGTGTTTATCTTGTTTGCCTTCTGGCTGCAGGCAGACACTCCCCAGTCTGCACATTGTTTCCAGCAGCAGGTGCCCTGAGGGGACAGAAGGGAGGGTAGACCCCTTTTCCACCTCTGAGGACCAAGGTTCAATGTAAACCTCAAAGAGGAGAGAGGAGCTGTGGACAGAGACAGTTTAAGGGTCTCTGCTCTCCAACAAGGAGCTAAATCCTCCTTAGTCATAAGGTGTCTCGCTGGATTTGACAGATCTGGTCATCCGTGGTGCAGAAGGCTAACATTTGAACCAAAGGGAGCCTCAGGCAGCGAAGGAGTTCAGTGGCTCTTAATTTCCCCGCAGTGTAGACAAAACTAGTGATAGATTCTGATGGGCTCTGGGAGGGCAGGACTGCTGAGTTCCAGCTGTGCATTTAGCTGCTGTGCTCTGAGGACTCAGGAGCTGCCACATGGCTGATTGTACATTTTAAAGAGTAAATTGGGATGAGGATTGTTCAGTCTGAGACTAAGTTCTGTCCACAAGGAGAAATCTTATGTTATGTAAACGTAACCTGGGTTTGGCTCCTGGCTCAGCTACTTGTCTGCTGTCTGACTTTGAGCAAGTCACTTAAGGCTCTGAGCTGCAATTTTCTCAACTGCAGAATGGGGCAATAGTGTCGTGAAATGAAATGAGATGAAATGCTAAACGAAATAGCTCAATGACTCAAATGCCTTGTGCCTTTTTAGGTGCTCAATGACATGGAGGTCTCTTCTCTCCAAAAGGAATAGGGTGGAACAAACCCCAAATCCTAATTGCCCTGCAGGACCCCACTCTGGTTTTACCACTGTGTGTGCACTGAGACACATGGCCCCGGGCACTGTGAGGGTCTATTCCCATGCCCAAGGGCCACAACATTTAACAGCAAGTCTTCCCTCATCTCACCAACACCAGGAATCTCTCCCATCCCAATCCTACACAGCCTTTTTCTGTACCTCTCTTCTGACAGTTAGTACTTCTGTCTTCTATAGTTGTCATTTACATGCCAAGCATCACATCTCCAGAGTGTCCAAGTCCCCTGAGGAGATTGTCCTTGTGTATGAAATACCAATATGGTGCCTTATACATAATAGTAAATAAATAAATGATTATATGTGTGTATATGTGTGTGTACATATGTATGCATATTGTTGGGGAAGAGGGAGAATCCTCCTTCTACCCTTTCCCTTAAGGTTCTTATGGTTGGCCAAATAATTAAAAGACAGGTTAGCAGGAGAAAATAATACCAAGTTTAATAACATGCATATATGGGGAAAACCAGGGAAACTGAGTTTCTCAACAAAATGGCAGAGATTCTCATCTTAAATACTATCTTCAGCTAAAGACAAAGGAGGATGTTGCGGCTGGAGGGTTTGGGATTTCAAAGGGGAAGAAGACAATTCACAGGGAGAGGGAAATGTAAATGTTTGTCAGACAATTCTTTGCAAGGCCACCTATAGAGAATGTGGCCGGAGAGACAGAATTTATAGTAATCAAGAGTATGTAGATTTAAAGTCCTCTTCCTCCGTCCTGATAAGAGTTTCCAGAGATAAAGTCATCCCAGCCTCTTCCCAGTCGGTACACAGAGGGAGATCCCTTTACAAATGTAAATGTTTGATAAACAGAACTTTGATAAGAAGGGGCTTAGCAAGGACCTTGCCAGTCTGTCCATACCCAGAGTTAAATTCCTTTAGGCAGTTAGTGGGGGAGGTCAAATGTCTCTCAGAGAAAATAATCAAGGTAAAGAGATATATTTTGGGGTGGCCAAATTTTGATCTCCCACAGTATGCATGTACAGATGAATAACAGAATCCACATTTTATCATTTATTAATGTTAGTAAGTCCCTCTGAATTGAATATGAAGATCAATAAGTAAAAGTATTGCTAAGCCTGAGCCTCTTATAGTATTTAAATATGCTTGGGGAGCCAACAATATCATCCTTTGCTATAATGAATGATTGACTTTTACTGAAAAAAATATTCGATAAAATTACAATTGGTGTGACCAAGACATAGACAGGAGGATCTCAGTTAATTCATCCACCTTCCATTATGGAGGCGTCAGTCCTTGTTGCGCGGGATGCGAGGATCCAAAGGAGAATCTTTTGTGCAGGAGGAGGAAAGAGCTTCAAGGACAGTGATCTTATACGGGTCAGCTAGACCATGAGAAGAGAGGAAGACAAAGCAAGGCGATGACGTACTAGGACGGTCCTCATCCACTTAACCACAAAACGGAGTGCAGCCAAGAACACAAAGGGAATCTGCCCAACCCCACTCAAAGGTCACAGCCCGACTCAAAAGTCACACCTGAGTCAAAGGGCTCCCTCACAGCTGGCCTGCACATGTGTCTCCTTGCTGCTGTGGCAATGGACCCGCGCCTTAAGAGAAGGGAGTTATAATGGGGAAAATCACAAGCAAATGACCTAAGCAACTAACAGGGGTGGTGCCCCATGTGGTCTGAATCATGGCATCCTGTCTGAAAATCTATGGAGGAGTTTGAGCGAAGTTTATACAACAGGAAAAGAATGATGGAAATGGCGCATTAGTTTGAACCCTGATTGTCACCATAAGTTTGCTGTTTGAGTTGATAAAAACAAAAGCAGTTAAAACATTGAAACTTTTGCACAGTTTCACCTAATACGTATGAGGGTAAACCTGAGCCTCAACTCTAGAGTTCTTGGTGCTGAATTCTGGATTGTATGACTTATAACAAGTGAAGTCTTGTCATCCTGTCAAATAGTGAATGCTGTAGAAGTTGCAGCTGTTATTGATATTATTATGATGATAGGCTTGTTTCTCTGACTCTGGTGAAGATAATAGAAAGAATCACGAATTTGCATGTCCACAATGTCACACAAAGGCATCACTGCTCGAAAAAGACCCTAGAAACCAGAGACTCTGGAAAATGGCAGATCCTCACCAGGGCAGGCTTCATTAGCTTGGGGCCAGTCATGCAAAGCTTTGCTGTCAGAAGGCCCTGCACTTGGGGATTAGTGGTCTGTGGGTACTGTCTTGAAATTTTTAATAATTTTATCATTGAAATTGTGTTTTGTAAGTACAGCCCAAAGGGACAATAAAGCATGCACCAGAGGCTTGAAGCCCCTGCCTCCTCCCTGGTGTAGGTCTCTGGCTTTCTCCTGCCCAGCCCTCACCCAGGAACAGCTGCTGACCTGGGGACAGGCTCAGGGAGGGATGGGCTTGGGCAGCTGTACACTGAGACATGGGGGTGGGGGGGGCACGCATCTGTGAGGATCAGCACTTCCTCCTCCAGTATTCCTGTGTCCAAGGGGGTGCAGAATTAAGCAGAAAATAAAAAACACTCTGAGAGATTGAGGGAAAGATCATGGAAGAAAGAAAAAAAGATTTTTTTCCCCCATATTTTGAACAAGAGGCTTCATATGTTCATTTTGTACTGGGTCCTGCAAATTACATAGCCAGCTCTGATGCTCAGCCTTTGGGCACCGTGTCTAAAGGTTCCAGGCAATTCCTCTCCGTGTGCGTAGAGACGCTCCAAACGTGGGGCTCATGGAGGGGGAAAAGCAGAGCGTGGAGTTCAGAGTCTGCACTCAGTTTGCCTGTGACATATTTATTGTGACACATATACTATATTTCAGATAACAGATAAATACTCATCCTTTGTAAGGACTGGATAGTGTTCCACATAAAGAGGAAAAACCTGAAACCACTGCTTGAGATATGACTGAGCATTCAAACTTGGGATGATGTCCTTGTAATCCTCTGGTTTTGCCTTGCTCATTAACTCCATTGACTCAGGTGTAAGGTGAGATTTCCCAAGGTAGATTTTCTCGTGGTTTGTTTTACATTGACTATCAACCATTATAATACAATATTGTGCTGTGTATTCCATTACAATCTTCCTTTAACATGCCTATTTTCCCTGCAAGCCTTCTGTCGGCTCTATGTGACAGGGAAGAACAACCTTGATGTTGTCTGTTTTCTGTGTACACACAAACACTACAGGACGCAGAATAGAATAGTGTTTTATTTATACTTTAAGGATGAGTAGGTAACAGTTGAAGTATTCTAGTCAGGAATACACACTCCAGGGGTAGTTAGTACTTTAATGAATTTAATCAGAAGCCCACGTTCTAGGAGAAGCTATTATAAGCCTTCAACTATTTTGGAACATTTGCTGATTAGCAAGAATGATATTAGAAATGATGTTTTTATTGGTGAAATGAGTGGTATTCAGTTATGTAGACTGAGTAGAAATAATTAGAGAGAAACAACCTCCCTTCCATGTATGGGTTATGGGTCTAAGGTCCCAGTCAGTCTATAACTATTGAAGTGGTGCCTTTGGCCTAAGGACTCCAGCAAATCCTGTGCCCAGGTCCCCTTAGGATGTAATTCCTTGTTCTTTTTAGATCACAGTAATAAATGTATTTTAGCTCATGACCTAAACACATGCGTGCACACACACATACATACTGAAAGGAAAAGTTTCCAGAGAAAGCACTTCTTACCCTCGCTTCATGTAGTGCATTCTATTAATTTCTATTTGATTCAATTCTACTATATTTCATTTTGTTAATTGCTGGTTGCAATCCACTCAATTTATTTCAGAACATCCTAGCGGGGTGCAAACAACAGTTTGAAAAACTGTAGCCTAGAGAGCTAGCAGAATCCTGCTGCTGGAGTATTGTTGCATATGCCATGAGTGGGCCTTTCCTGCATGGTACAGTACTTGTCAGAGGGCCTGACGTGGAGAGGAGCAGGTGATTCACTAGTCACAGGATAGATGGGACACATGTTTTGGTGCGAGGGTGTGAATGAATGTTTGTGTGTGCACCAGAATTTGGTCTGGGACTTTCTTTCATTGTAACATACAACCAGGTAGTGAAGAGGTGGGAGAGGAGCTCCCACCTGTGGCTCTGTCACTGCCAGGAACTCTTCTTACCTCCAACAGCTCACTCAAAGCTTTAAATCACCATAACTTCATGTACATACAGTAACAAACCAGTGTCAGTGAAACTTAAACACTTTTGCTTATAAAAAGGCAAAGTAGTGAAGGCCGAGCAATGATAATAAACAAAGCGTGTTTATATATCCCATATCCTCCAGATGTGGCTAACACACACATCGCTATACGTTCTTCCGGTACTTTTTCAGTTGGTCTAAACAGCTCTCTCCTGTTCCCAACCACTAGACGTTACCAATAATGCCAAAAAGAACCTAATAACGGTGAATAAACACATTAGTTTAGGTCATTTTGTGAGCAATACTTAAAAAAAAATAAAACACTATCAGACATTGTAATGGGTTGAATGGTGGCACCCCAAAAGATAGGTCTACCCAGAACCTGTGGATGCAACCTTCTCTGAGAAAAGGGTCTTTGCAAATATTATTAAGTTAAAGATCTTGATATGAGATCACCCCAAATTATCCAGGTATGCCCTAAATCCAATGATAAGTATCCTTACAAGAGCAAGAGAGAGGGAGATTTGAGACAGAAGAGGAGAGGAGAGCGCCATGTGAAGATGGAGGCAGAGCTTGGAGTGATGCAGCCACAAGCCAAAGAATGCCTGGAGCCACCAGAAGCTTGAAGAGGAAAGAATGGATTCTCCCCCAGAGTCTTCAGAGGAAATGTGGCCTTACTGACACCTTGATTTCCCACCTCGGACCTTCAGAACCATGAGAGAATAAATTTCTACTGTTTTAAGCCACCATGTGTGTGGTAATTTGCTACAGCAGCCCTAGGAAACCAATACAGACATTAAATAGACAAAGACCACAGAACTCTGATAATCCTGCCAGTCACTCTGTCCCAACCGGAATGACCTCACCCTGAACAAAAGACCAAAGATCTGTTATGTATTTCTTTGTCAGCTTATTTAGAATAGGCTTTCAGGAAAACACTACATTGTGTTTAATTCAAAATATTTTGAAACATCACTCACCATCTCTGATGGTATGTATGGCTCAACAGTCTTTATAGCAACAGTATGAATGCTAAATTAGAAACTTATTTCAAAGATTGTGATGGGCCTGGTTACTACACACAAACAGGACGAATGAACTTTTTCAAGAAGAAACAAGCAGATGCATATGACCAGGGCATCGCTTCTAGGAGATTTTATTCCCTTAAGCAAAGGTGACGCTGGTTGGGCATTGCTGAAAGGTGGAAATGCTATCCCTATGTTAGTAAGGAATAGGCAGCCTATACCGCAGGGTGTAGGATTTCAGACACCGTCCTATAATAAGACAGGTAACATCCTCTTACAAACAGCACGAAAGAGAGAAGAGGTAAAATAAACCATTGGGACCTCATATTGACTTGAGAACATCAGAATAAATCAGAGACCCTGATATAGATCTTGTTAACTTTTTAAAATCAGTTTATCTCCAATAACAGTCCTAGAAAACAAGTATTTGGATAAAATTCTTCTCAGACAATTGTGTCCCTCCCACAAACCACTTAAGGAACAAGCTTCTTTGTTTTAGCTTCAAGCATAATGTGACACAGGTGTATGTTTCAGGGCCAAATGAAGATGGAAATACAGATCATTGTACTTATCTTTGACAGTTACTATGAGAGGATAATTTGATCATTTCCACTGAATCATTAAAGCAAAAATGTTGCTAACTATCCTGTAAATTGTACATGCAAATTGCCTCTGATAACACGAACACGCAAGTCCCTCTAGAATGTAATAAAGCAAACATTTGAGGTCTGCCCAGCAGCGCTTATTTATCAAGGCCAACATGAAACATAAAAATGATGTTTAGGAAGAATTTACATGAGATGAAAGTCAGTTACGATATGATATTATTGTGATGACCTTATTGTTAAATTCTGTGGATATGTTTTGAATACTCTGTTTATTAGACAATTTCATTTCATTTAATGTTTCCAATTCTTCCTTTAAAAAATTTTTAAACCTTTTTAAACAATTTAATTTACTATTGGGGTTTAAAATGAATATGAGCTAACATTATTCCATCTCAGCAACCCATGTGGAAAAATAAACTTTCCCCATTACAGCAGGTATACAATTCCTGGGGGCAGCCTCAGACAGGGCCGGCTTGGGTCACATGACCATCTCTGGACCAATCACTGCAGTGGCTTGGTGACTGGGTCCTCTGACTGGTAGCCCTCCCCAGTTCTGTGTGGTTGCTGGTTCTCCAAAGCAAAGATGGCTGTGTTGTTCCGGAGGAAGTAAAGGACAGGGGTCATTCAGAAAAACACTTGTGTGTGCACACACATGCTCAGACATCCCCACAGATGTGTTTAGACAACTGAAACAGTACTGGAAGAAAGTATAGCGATGTGTGTGTTAGCCACATCTGGATGATAGGATTATGGGGATATATAAACACGCTTTGCTTTTTATAGTTGCTCGGGCTTCACTACTTTGCCTTTTTATAAACAAAAGTGTTTTAAGTTTCACTGACACTGGTTTGTTACTCTATGTACATGAAGTTATGGTGATTTAAATCTTTGGTTGAGCTGTTGGAGGTAAGAAGAGTTCCTGGCAGTGAGAGAATTGTGGGTCTACCGCCAAGAAGTCCACCTCCAGGTGGGAAATGGATTCCTCTGAATGGTGTCAATGGTGGATCAGTGATGGGGAATAATAGCAGGGGGTGGCCGGTGCCAGGGAGGAGCTCCTTGAAGTGCTGCCAATTCGTTCTCTCCCTTCTTGTTCCATCTCCTAATTTACCCCAAACTGGGGCACATCTCCTTCCCCTTTGGTCTTGTTGTTCTTGATCCTGGATTACACAACTATTTTGACTAATTCACCCATTCAGGCTCAGTTGGAAAGGTTTTAAACCTCTTCGCCTGACAAGGAATCCTTTTATTCAAACACTCCTCCACCAATGAGAAACAAAACATTATTCAATTACAAACTATTCTAAAAGCTATCATTTCCTAAGCATTTATCCTATGCACATGTGATTTCATTTAGTTCAATAAGTTCTGAGTTACTGTTCCAAATTTCAGATGAGTAAGTGGAGATACAGACAAGCCATGTAACTTATGCAAAGTCACATAGCTTGTAAATGGCTAGACCAGGATTTGAATGTGAGCCAGATTCCCAGCCCCTGATCTTGAAAAGGGAAAGCCTAATGCTGCCACACCCTAGCTGTGTTATCTTCAGTCAGTCATAATTTTATCATCAATAAGGTCAGAATATTTATGATTCTGTCCAGCCTATTCCATGGGCTCTTGGAAAGTTCTATGAGATGACACATGGGAAAGAGCTTTGCATATAAGTGACACATGCACACAGGTGATGTTTCTTTCATAGATTAAGCTTCATGGAGACTGTCTAGAGGGGGTGGGGGCACTTCTAGTGAGGTTCGGGGACTGGGAACTTCAGGGGGTTGCACACCGGGTGGAGGAACATAAAGTGATAAAACCAATATACTGAGGCTCCACTTGTGGGTTGGTAAGAGGCCAGGTGAGGTTCAAGTAAATAGGGTGACCAAATGCCCTGGTTTGCCACAGCTGAAGGATTTCTTCGACATGGAACTTTCTGTGCTAAAACTGGGCAAGTCCTGAGCAAACCCTAGTTAAGGTAAAAATGGCTGGTCATCTTAATAGCAGTAAAAGGCATCTACCTGCCTGAGGAAATGGCTTGTGAACTGGTCATTTAGAGCAGAGTGTAAAATCACCCCATGGTGACTGGGCTTTGAAAATGCAGCAGCCTGCTTGTTTCAAAGCTGCCGTCTCTCCAGCCCCTTGGAAAAGCAGAGCAAAGGGTTTCCTGTGGTAATGAAAGATCAGTGAACCATTCTGGTAGAACTATAGCACTTCTTCCCCAAACTCATAGCACTCTGGAAGTGAATTCCTCCCTGTTCCTAGGTTAACAGGCCCTTGGTCATCCATTCCAGGCCATAACACCCAGCCTCCTCCAGGGAGGAAGGGAGAGCTCTGCTAGGAGTTAGGAGCCAAGAATGCAGACACTGCAAAGCTTTCATGCAGCCTCTGGCCCTCTGCCTAACTTGCTCTTTCCTTAGAAAGCTCTTTTTCCAGATTGTTCCTCAGTCCTCCTGACTAGTGTGTTCTTGAGCTCTCCTCATTTGTGTCGATATGTCCAGACAGGACTGAATGCCCACAGTGGACCTGGCTTCGGAAACCTGGGACTCCTGCCCCACCCCACAAAAAGAGCATTCCTGTTGGAAACCTGTCCAGTCTTGTCACTCTCCAGTATCTTCTCACTCATCAGTGCTCCATTTGAGATGGTCAGTGGCTCAGCCAAACTGTGCAGGTTCATATCCTCGCACCACCATTTCCTATCATCTGTGTCCCTTTAAGCAAGTTACTTCAGGTTTCTTTCCCACTTCCCTCATTAGTAAAGTGATAATGATAATTACGTTACCTAATTTAATTGGCAGTGGGAGGATTAATTTAACACATGCAAAGTGCTTCGAACAGTGTCTGGAAACTAGCTAAGTGCTCAATAAGTATTAGCGCTTTTCGTTTTTATCCAACCTATCTGCTTGCTGTACCAGGGTGATATTCTCATCACTTTCTGTAGAAAATGAGGTTTCACGTTTCCTTTCCTGGTGTAGTAGAAGGACATGAGCTTTGGAAGTGTGTGATTATCTCCAACATTATATAGCTCTCATAAATTTTGGTTTCCTAGTCTGCTAAACTGGGCTAGGGGTCAACTACAGAGAGTTCAGAGGTAACGCATAACCACTTCCCCCTGGGGGCCCCCGTACAGCTTACATTCTATCTACAGCACAGCGTCCATCCTCCTGACTCATTTTTGGGCGTCACTAGTCTGTGCGCTTCTTGAAAGAAAGAGTCGTATCTTTTTCATCTTCTCATTGACAAGGCTCACTCAGGGCCTGGCATAAAAGGAGAATCAATGCATGCCTGCTGAAGTGATGGCATCTAGCACAATACCTGGCTTGTATCAGGTGATCAGTGAATTATGGTTTTCTTCCTAAGGTTACAGAGCCAGTTAGTAGCATTCAGGCTGATCTTGACATTTTGTTCCTTAAATGGATGAGTAAAGTTGCCTTACAGGGAAGATTATTGCAAAAATGACTATAGAATGTCCTTAGTTTGTGAGCAAAAATAGCACTGAAGTAGAGGTTGCATTACACAGTTGAATTACCTGTCTATATTCCAAATTAAGCCTGCCTTAGAACATCCATTGTATTTCCTCTTCAGTTTTCAGTTTCAATACATTTTAGATGAGGTGGAAATTTTCAGGACATAGTCATCAATATTTCTCAGTAAGAATCCTGGCTCCTTTGTAATTAAATTGCCCTCTCCTGCTAATTTGTGTGCATCCACATAATATCCCTTTCCTCCAATTAAAAACATCATTCATTGACAATGCTTAAAAGTTGAAGCCAAGACACAGAAGTGAAAAGGGACAGGGCATAGAAGCAATCAAATTGGATATTTCCCCTGAGTTAAGGTATTTTTTTCCTTTATACCTTGGCAAGTGGTCGCTTTTGTTGTGATAGCAGCTGTACTGTGGGAACATATTTGATAGGTAACGTGTTTTATATTCGCACATGTCACTGATGCAGCTTGGAAACATTTTTAAAACTGGAAAAGAAGCGTAACAGTCCATTTTTCTCATCACAAGTGTGTAGTCTAAAGCTATTCGTCTCAGATAAAACCGACTTTCTACAACAACTTAGTATAGAGGTGAATAATCCTTGGACCATTACTGTACATTCCATTGATGGGGAATTAGAAGGAGAAATGTAGTCAACTAGAAAATACTTGTTTCTGCAAGATGAAATGTAAGCCCTTCTCATACAATTTAAGAAATTCAAACACCCAACTCTAAAATAATGAATTGAGGGAGCGCATTCAAAACTTGAGTTGAAATGTATAAGGAAGTGAAAACATTTTCTAAAAAGATTTGAAATAGCAAAATATGACATGCCTTTAATTAAATTCTAAATGTTTGTAGATCTGTATATTTTTCCATCTTGACCCTCTCAGTTATTCTGTTTCCCATTTAATGAAGACAGATTTTTCAATCCTTGTTTCATTAATGTTGGCCTCTCGAGTCTGATTTAGCCAGAATGGTGGTGATAATATGCAGAATTTAATAGGGAAGGGAAATAGCTAATTACGTATGTTATCAAAGGAAGCCAGGAAATGCCTGGAGAAAAGATACATCAGTAAATCTCAGAGCCACATGTCATAGCACTGAATATTGAGCCTGCAAGAAGCTGTGTGGCTGACGTCAAGGCTTCAGCTAGAAAATCTTCGACAGATAGCCCCCAAACTTTTACCTGCGTTGTTCCCTTCTGGTCTCACGATAAATTGTTATGTGACTTTTGAAAAAAATTAATGACAAAAATGTATTCCAAATAGAAGGACTATGTAATCATTGAACTAGCTGGAACTCTTAACAATTCCCATGACTTTGGCCAAAGGAAGTGCCAACTCCAGGCACGCATTCTTCCAGAACTGTGTAATGGCACCTCTCATCGCCTCTTCCCTGTGCTGTGCCCCCACCCTGTCTCCACCCTCCCTTTACATTTTTCTCTCATATCTCCATTCACACGCAAGTATAAATCCTCTCACTGGATGTGAGGCAGCCTTGGAGATCTACATCAATGACCTCGTTTCACTAGGAGAAAAATGAGGCCAGAGTGTATGAGTTTGGAACAGAACACACAGCTAGTAAGTGCCAGAACTATGTTTATTGACTCTTTCTCTATAATTAATGTCAACAGTTTTAAGAGTTATTATAATGTTCAACATTAGCCAAAAAATGTTTTAGGAAGCTAGAATAACAGTTAACGGGCCAACTCAAATCACAGTCATACTACACCAAAGGTGAATTCATCCTAACAGGAGAGGGGCATGACCTCAGAAACAACAACAACTTGGGTGAGGCTACTGCAGTAAAGCAGAAGGGGCAACAGGTTTATCTTCTCATTTTCAGCAGATACTCCTCATGGATGTCTCTGTTTCCAGCCACTTCACACTCCTGTGAAAATAAGCCAGGGGAAGCATGCAAACAGTTGGATGTGTTAAACAATGTAGAGCACCTTCAAAAGAATAGATTTACCATAAAGATCCAGTTGTACCTCCTTTTATCACAACCTCATGAAGTTCACAGCTGTCATCTATTCCAAGGCTATGATATTTATCATTTATTCCTTTATTTCTACAGGTGGTGGAACCAAGGTGGTGGGATAAAATAATGGAGTAGTGACCACTATCCTGAGGCCAAGGTTGTTGGCATCCTCCATAAACTTTCTGTCTGACAACTGCTTAAGGATTATCATTCCCATTTCTGGTGGTTGAAATTTTACTACAAGCTTAACTCCTCAAGCTTAGGAATCAAAAGGCTCTTGTCGTGAAGCAGTGGAGGAGATAAGAAATGGGGGATAAGGAGCCACAGAGGCACCCACCCACTCCATTTGGGCTGAGTCCACTCATCCGTAAAGTCTACTTCTGGGGCTAGAAGATTCAGACCTGGAGTCACGTTGTGGCTTCATTGCGTACAATCTGTGTGACCAACAGTTTACTTACTTCTTGGCTCCTTGTTTTCCTCATTTGTGAAATAGCGATAGTAACAGATTAAGCTGTGGGAGAGGGACTCAGCTCCATGCAATCATTCACGGGTCCAGGAACTTTCATTATTTGTCTCCACTATCTTCTAGAACCATGTCATCCTCTGAATTCAGGCAATAGATGGGGAAAGGTGGCTGGGAAAACAGAGACAGCATGGAGAAGGCACACCAGTCTCAACCACACATCATTTCTGTGGTTGTTCTACTGTGGAAAACTCATCACATGGCCACATCTGGATGCAGAGGGGCTGGAAAAGGTTGTCTAGGTACATACCCAGGAAGACAAAGAGAGCACAGAATCTGGAAGGCTTTTGCAGTCTTGGCCACATCTATCTTAAAGGACTGCGCTGAAAATTAGGTTAGCTGCCTTATATTAGACAGATGAAAGCAAGTCCCAGTGGCAGCCTCCATAAATGTAGCTATTGTTACCATTAACCTCACATCACTAGGTCAAGGTTCTGAGGTTCTTACAACACACTTGGCAAGAAGAGCAGAGTCTAAGTTTCTCTTCTAGTTTGTCTGGCTGTCGAAGCCTTCATAGACCCGAAGGTAAAGCAGGCCCCGAGTTACTCTGCACAGTGGCCATCTGGAGACAAGTGACCCAGAAAAACAGCGCCAAGGCCACCCCAGAGCTGCTGGTCTCTTCGAGAAGAGAAAAAACCAACAAAGAAAAGAAAAACAATTCCAATATATTTGTTTTAAGGGCTAAGGGATTTCCAAATTTTGCCTTTTGTTTTGTTTTGGTTTTTTGTATAATGAAAATATTTTATCTTGGGTCCCCTGCTTTTTAGCTGTGAGGCTTTGGCAAATTATTTGAATTCCATAAGTCTCCATTTTCCCATCTATAAAATGAAGATACTCAGAGGGTCACTGTAAGGATGAAATGAGATGATGACCCTGGGCGTGCACTAGTGATCTATAAGTGTCAGGAGCAAGGTGCCTTCCTCCTCTCATTTCTCCTCCTTATCTTTGTCTTCTTAACAATATCACTATTCCTATTATAATCCAACACCATCAAGCAATGTTTGTCTCTTCGATTTTCCCTTTGGTCAAGGGCAGCATCCCAATGTCATTGGAAGAGCCTGGACTTTGGGATCAGGGTAGGTGGATTCCGCTCTAATACTTGCTCACTGGGTGTGGTCCTTGGGCAACTCGCTTGACTTCTCTGTACGTATTTCTTTGTCTATAAAATAAGGTGACAATTCCTAACAGTAAAGGGTTGTGAAAATTTTGGTAAACCATTCATTGTCATGCTTGGCATAAAATGAAAGCTAATTTTCTTGTCCTTTATGGAAATCTCAAGGGCCCAAGAATTTGTAAATTGTAGCACCCTGGGACCTCAGAAGAAGTGACATACATTCAAAGGAGTATTTTTATTGACACATCCAGTTCTGTGGTGTTTTATTATTTGCCTTTATGCGTAAGTCCAGTAATTAAGTGTGAAGGGTCCAGAGCCTGGAACATATAAAATGCTTGTAAGTCATTTTTGTCCAAGAATGAATAAATGAGGAGGGAATGAATAAATGAAAGAAGGAAGAAAAACATACTCTTCTGTAGCTCTTGATAGTGTGAATGCTAATTCATGGTAGATGGTGGCAAATTTCAGGTTAGTATCAAAACCAAGCAGTTCCATTTTTTTCCTTTACTCCTTACTTCTAATCCTTTTCTCAGAAAATAGTTTGTCTCTTGCAAAAGGAGAAAGAGAAATCACTTTTTTTTTGCTGAGGAAGATTTGCTCTGAGCTAACATCTGTTGCCAATCCTCCTCTATTTTGTGTGTGAGCTGCCACCAAAGCATGGTGACAGACGAGTGGTGTAGGTCCATGCCTGGGAACTGAACCCCGGGCCGCTGAAGTGGAGTGCACCGAACTTAACCACTAGGCCACTGGGGCTGGGCTGAGAAATTTACTTTTAAAAATATTTCTTATTGTGGTAAATTATATAATATGAAATTTGCCATTTTTAATTGAACTATTTCTAATTGAACAATTCAATGGCATTGAGTACATTCACAATGTTGTACAACCATCACTATTATCTATTTCCAAAAATTTTTCATCACCACAAACAGAAAATCTGTACCCAGTAAGCAATAAGTCTCCATTCTTCCCTCTCCCCAGTCCCTGGTAACCACTAATCTACTCTCTGCATCTATGAATTTGCCTATTCTAGATTTTTTATACAAGTAGAATCATTTTCTTTAATCATCTGTCGATGGTCACTTGGATTGTTTCTAACTTTAGGATATTGTGAATAATGTTGCAATAAACATTGGTGTACAAATATCTGTTTGAGTCCCTGTTTTCAGTTCTTTTGGGTATATACCTAGGAGTGAAATTGCTGGGTCCTATGGCTATTCTACGTTTAACTTTTTGAGGGACTGTCAAATTGTTTTCCATTGTGGCTACACCATTTTACATTCCCACTAGAAGCGTAGGAGCATTCTAATTTCTCCACATCCTCAGCAACACATTAGTTACTGATTTTTAAAAAATGTTATAGCTATCCTAGTAGGTGTGAAGTGGTATCTCATGGTTTTGATTTACATTTCTCTAACAGCTAGTGATGTCGAACATTTTTTCATGTGCTTATTGGTTATTTGTATATCTCCTTTGGAGGAATGTCTATTCACATCCTTTGCTCATTTTTGAATTGGGTCTGTCTTTTTGTTATTGAGGACAAATTAGTTTTAAATAAGCTTTCAGTTCATGGTAATTGGGTAAATGAAGTGTATCCTTAAACTTATTTGATTACTTGATCTGTCAAATTTAGAGAGAGATGTTTAAAAATTTCCCTTTAATTACAGCTTTGTTGAATTCTTGTATTTCTAACAGTTTTGCTTTACACATTTTGATGCAAGGTTGAAGCTTCAGGGTTCATTGTGGTTTTGATTTCTTGGTGTAATATTTTTGTTGTTAGTGCCCATGGGGTCTATTCTGACTCCAGCAACCCTGTCCTGTCTTTTTTTTTGGTGAGAAAGATTGGCCCTGAGCTAACGTCTGTTGCCAATCTTCCTCTTTTTGCTTGAGGAAGACTGTCCCTGAGCTAACACCTGTGCCAATCTCCCTCTATTTTGTATACAGGACACCGCCACAGCATGGTTTGATGAGCAGTGTGTAGGTCTGCACCCAGGATCCAAACCCCTGAACCCCAGGCCACCAAAGTGGAGTGTGCAAACCTAACCACTATGCCACCAGGCCGGCCCCCTGTCCTGTTTTTTTCTGCCATCTTCTCACCTTCCAGTGCTATTTCAGACAATATTCTATTGCTATTCACAGGGTTTTCATGGCCAATTTGTTCGAACCCAGGCTGCGGTGGTGAGAGTGGTGAATCTTAACCACTAGACCACCAGGGCCGGCTTGGTATAATATAGCTTTTATCAATATAAAATGTTCGTCTTTTTCTTTTACACCTGGTTTGCTTGAATTTTATTGCCTAATATTGCCTCCTCTGCTTTTTTTTTTTTTTTTGGTGAGGAAGATTGTCCCTGAGCTAACATCTGTGCCAATCTTCCTCTATTTTGTATGTGGGACGCCGCCACAGCAGGGCTTGATGAGCGGTGTGTAGGTCCACACCCAGGATCCGAACCCATGAACCCCGGGACGCCAAAGCGGAGTGGGTGAACTTAACCACCATGCCAACAGGCCAGCCCTTCCTCTGCTTTTTTAATTTGTGTATATTTGTTTGGTGTATTTTGGCCAACCCCTGTCTTTCAAACTTGGCATCAATCTACTTTCTGTATGTCTCCATAAACAGCTTATGGCAGAATTTTTATTTTTACTCAATCAAAGAGAATTTGTTTTTTAAATTCTTCCTGTTGTCATCACTGATGTATTGAGGTATTATTCCTGCCATCTTTTTCTGATGTCTTACGTTTTTCCTTTTTTTTTCACTTCTTGACTTTGCTAAGTGTTCACATTCTCTTTGTTTTAGTTTTTCTCTCATATGTGGTTTTTAATATTTACATCCTATTTCTTTTTTTTTTTTTTGAGGAAGATTTGCCCTGAGCTAACATCTGTGCCAATGTTCTTCTATTTTGTATGTGGGTCACTGCCACAGCAAGGCAGATGAGTGGTGTAGGTCAGCACCTGGGATCCAACCTGCAAACCTGGGCTGCCAAGGTGGAGCGTGCAGAACTTAACCATCACGCCACCGGGCCGGCCCTTGCATCCTATTTCTTTTTATTCTACTGGTGGTTACTCTAATTTTTTTTCTTTGTATTTTTACCATGACTTTTTATAGTAATTATTTCATACAAAATAGAATATTATTAAGAATTAAATCCTATGGCATTAGCTGGGAGTGTGAGCTGCTGTTTTTTTTTTTTTTAATTGTCCTAAACGTTTCTTTTATTGATGTCATAATAGTTTATAACATTGTGAGATTCCAGTTGTACATTATTGTCAGTCACCATATAAATGTGCCCCTTCACCCCTTGTGCCCACCCCCAACTCCCTTCCCCCTGGTAACCACCAAACTGTTCTCTCTATCCATGCGTTAGTTTATATTCCACATATGAGAGAGGTCACACAGTGCTTGTCTTTCTCTGTCTGGCTTATTTCACTTAACATAATAACCTCCAGGTCCATCCATGTTGTTGCAAATGGGACAATTTTGTCTTTTTTATGGCTGAGTAGTATTCCATTGTGTATATATACCACATCTTCTTTATCTAATCATCTGTTGACAGACATTTGTGTTGCTTCCACTTCTTGGCTATAGTGAATAATGCTGCAATGAACCCAAAGAGGGTTGTTGATTTCAAGTTCTTTGAATAAACACCCAGAAGTGGGATAGCTGGATCATAAGGTATTTCTATTTTTAATTTTTTGAGGAATCTCCATACTGTTTTCCATAGAGGCTGCAGCAGTTTGCATTCCCACCAGCAGTGAATGAGGGTTCCCTTTTCTCCACATCCTTTCCAACATCTGTTGTTTTTTGTCTTAGTGATTATAGCCATTCTCATGGGTGTAGGGTGATATCTTAGTGTAGTTTTTATTTGCACTTCCCTGATGATCAGTGATGCTGAACATCTTTTCATGTGCCTATTGGCGATCTGTATATCTTCCTTGGAAAAATGTCTGTTCATATCCTCTGCCCATTTTTTGATTGGGTTATTTGTTTTTTTGTTGTTCAGTTGTGTGAGTTCTTTATATATTATTGAGATTAACCCCTGATTGGATATGTGATTTGCAAATATCTTCTCCCAGCTGGTGGGTTGTCTTTTCATTTTGATCCTGGTTTCCTCTGCCTTGCAGAAACTCTTTAGTCTGATGAATTCCCACTTATTTATTTTTTCTTTTGTTTCCCTTGCCTGAGTAGACATGGAATTTGAAAAGATCCCTCTAAGACCAATGTCAAAGAGTGTTCTGTCTATATTTTCTTCTAGCAGTTTTATAGTTACAGATCTTACCTTCAAGTCTTTGATCCGTTTTGAGTTAATTTTTGTGTATGGCAAAAGATAATGGTCTGCTTTCATTCTGTTGCCTGTGGCTGTCCAGTTTTCCCAGCACCCTTTATTGAAGACACTTTCCTTTCTCCATGTATGTTCTTAGTTCCTTTGTCGAAGATTAGCTGTCCATATACGTGTGGTTTTATTTCTGGACTTTCAATTCTGTTCCATTGATCTGTGTGTCTGTTTTTGTACCAGTACAATGCTGTTTTGATTATTATAGCTTTGTAGTATATTTTGGAGTCAGGGATTGTGATGCCTCCAACTTTGTTCTTTTTTCTCAGGATTGCTTTAGCTATTCAGGGTCTTTCATTGCCCCATGTGAATTTTAGGATTCTTTGTTCTATTTCCATGAAAAATGTCATTGGGATTCTGATTGGGACTGCATTGAAACTGTAGATTGCTTTAGGTAGTATGGACATTTTAACTATGTTTATTCTTCCAATCTATGTGCATGGAATATCTTTCCATTTCTTTATGTCATCATTGATTTCTTTCAATAATGTCTTATAGTTTTCATTGTATAGGTCTTTCACCTCCTTGGTTAAATTTATTCCTAGATATTTTATTCTTTTTGCTGCAATTGTAAATGGGATTGTATTCTTGAGTTCTCTTTCTGTTATTTCATTATTAGAGTATAGAAATGCAACTGATTTTTGTAAGTAGATTTTGTACCCTGCAACTTTGCTGTAGTTGTTGATTATTTCTAATAGTTTTCTAATGGATTCATTAGGGTTTTCTATATATAAAATCATGTCGTCTGCAAACAGTGAGAGTTTCACTTATTCATTGCCTATTTGGATTCCCTTTATTCCTTTTTCTTGCCTGATTGCTCTGGCCAGAACCTCCAATACTATGTTGAATAAGAGTGGTGAGAGTAGGCACACTTGTCTTGTCCCTGTTCTCAGAGGGATGGCTTTCAGTTTTTCCCCATTGAGTATGATGTTGGCTGTGGGTTTGTCATATATGGCCTTTATTATGTTGAAGTACTTTCCTTTTATACCCATTTTGTTGAGAGTTTTTATCATAAATGGATGTTGGATCTTGTCAAATGTTTTCTCTGCATCTATTGAGATGATCATGTGGTTTTTATTCCTCTTTTGTTAATGTGGTGTAACACATTGATTGATTTGCAGATGTTGAACCATCCCTGTGTCCGTGGTATAAATCCTACTTGATCATGGTGTATGATCTTTCTAATGTATTGCTGTATTTGGTTCGCCAATATTTTCTTGAGGATATTTGCATCTATGTTGATTAGCCCTATTGGCCTGTGATATTCCTTCTTTGTACTGTCCTTGTCTGGCTGTCGTATCAGGGTGATTTTGGCCTCATAGAATGTGTTAGGAAGTGTTCCATCTTCCTCTATTTTTTGGAATAGTTTGAGAAAGATAGGTATTAAATCTTCCTTGAATGTTTGGAAAAATTCTCCAGAGAAGCTGTCTGGTCTCAGACTTTTTTTTTTTTTTTATGGAGGTTTTTGATTACTGTTTCAATCTCTTTACTTGTGGTTGGTCTATTCAGATTCTCTATTTCTTCTTGATTCAGTTTTGGGAGGTTGTATGCATCTAAGAATCTATCCATTTCTTCTAGATTGTCCAATTTATTGGCATATAGTTTTTCATAGTATTCTCTTATAATTCTTTGTATTTCTGTGGTATTCATTGTGATTTCTCCTCTTTCCTTTCTAATTTTATTTATTTGAGTCTTCTCTCTTTTTTTCTTGGTGAGTCTAGCTAAGGGTTTGTCAATTTTGTTTATCTTCTCAAAGAACCAGGTTTTTATTTCATTGATCCTTTCTGCTGTCTTTTTGGTTTCAATTTCATTTATCTCTGCTCTAATTTTAATTATTTACCTCCTTCTGCTGACTTTCAGATTTGTTTGTTCTTTTTCTAATTCTGTTAGGTCTAGTTTAAGATTGCTTATTTGGGATTTTTCTTGTTTGTTAAGGTGGACCTGTATTGCTATGAATTTCCCTCTCAGGACTGCTTTTGCTGCATCCCATATGAGTTGGTATAGTATATTTTCATTTTCATTTGTGGCCATATATTCTTTGATTTCTCCTTTAATTTCTTCAATGATCCATCGGTTGTTCAGTAGCATGTTGTTTAGTTTCCATGTCTTTGTCACTTTCCCAGCTTTTTTCTTGTAGTTGATTTCTTGTTTCATAGCATTTTGGTCGGAAAAGATGCTTGTTATGATTTCAGTCTTCTTAAATTTATAGAGATTTGCCTTGTTTCCCAGCATATAGTCTATCCTTGAGAATGTTCCATGCATGCTTGAGAAGAAAGTTTAGTCTGCTGTTTTTGGATGGAGTGCTCTATATGTATCTATTAAGTCCATCTGGTCTAGTTTTTCTTTAAGTCCACTATTTCCTTATTGACTTTCTGTCTGGATCATCTATCCATTGATGTAAGTGGGGTGTTAAGGTCTCCTACTATTATCGTGTTGTTGTTGATATCTCCTTTTAGGTTTATTAAAAGTTGCTTTAAATACTTTGGTGCTCCTGGGTTGGGTACATATATATTTATACGTGATATGTCTTCTTGGTGGAGTGTCCCTTTTATCATTATATATTGACCTTCTTTGTCTTTCATTACCTTTTTTATCTTGAAGTCTACTTTGTCTGATATAAGTATGGCAACATCTGCTTTATTTTGTTTGCCATTAGCTTGGAGTATCATCTTCCATCCCTTCACTCTAAGCCTGTGCTTGTCTTTAGAGCTGAGATGTGTTTCCTGGAGGCAACAAATTGTTGGGTCTTGTTTTTTAATCCATCTGGCCACTCTGTGTCTTTTGATTGGGGAATTCAATCCATTTACATTTAGAGTAATTATTGATATATGAGGGCTTAACGCTGCCATTTTATCCCTTGTTTTTCAGTTGTTATGTATTTTCCTTGTTTCTCATTCCGTGTGTTTTGGACTGCTAAGTCAGTTTGACAAAACCATCTCTATGATGGTTTTCTCAGTTTTCTCTTTATTTATCATTGTGTCTTTGTTCTGATTTTTTGTTTAGTGGTTACCATGCAGTTTGTATAAAAGATCTTCTGGATGAGATAGTCCATTCCCTGATAGCCTCTTGTTCCCTTAGTCTAAGCAGGTTTCATCCCTCTCCTCTTCCCCTTCTAAGTTGTTGTTGTCACAACTTATTCCATTATGTGTTGTGAATTTGTGGTTAAAATGAAGTGATAGTATTTATTTTCAGTATTTTCTTCCCTTTATCTTTAGAGTTACAATTAAGTGTTTACTAATCTCTTCTGATAGAGAGTTATAATTTTCTGATTTTGTCTCCCTATTTATCCCCTTGCTCAAGGTTTTGTAAATACTTTCTTTCTTTCTTTTTTTTCAAGAATGAGGGCCTTCTTGATCAAATCCTGTGGGGGGGCAGGTCTTGTGGCAATGAACTCCCTCAGCTTTTGGTTATCTGGGAAAGTTTTAATTTTTCCATCATATCTGAAGGATATTTTCACTGGATATGGTATTCTTGGCTGAAAGTTTTTGTCTTTCAAAATTTTGACTGTATCATTCCACTCTCTTCTAGCCTGTAAGGTTTCAGCTGAAAAATCTGCTGAGAACCTGATAGGACTTCCTTTGTAGGTTATTCTCTTCTGCCTTACTGCCCTTAATATTTTTCTTTGTTGTTGGCTTTTGCTAGCTTACTAATATATGCCTTGGAGAAGGTCTTTTTACATTGACGTAATTAGGAGTTCTGTTGGCTTCTTCTCCAGGTTTGGGAAGTTCACAGTTATTATTTATTTGAACAAGCTCTCTGCTCCTTTTTCCCTCTCTTCTCCCTCTGCAATACCTATAATCCTTATGTTGCATTTCCTAGTTGAGTCAGATATTTCTCAGAGAATTTCTTCATTTCTTTTTAGTCTAAGTTCTCTCTCCTCCTCCATCTGAAGCATTTCTGTGTTCCTATCCTCCAGATTGCTACTTCTATCCTCCATATTGTCTGCTCTGTTGTTTGAGATATCCAGATTTTTCTTTCTTTCATCCATTTTGCTTTTCATGTCTAACAATTGTTTGGTTTTTCTTTATAGTTTTGCTCTCCTTTGTGAAGAGTTCCTTCTGTTCAATAATTTGGTTCCTGATTTCATTGAACTGTCTTTCAGAATTCTCTTGTAGCTTGTTGAGTTTTCTTAGGATGGCTGTCAATGAAATAATTCTTTGTCATTTAGATTGTAGATTTCTGTGTCTTCAGGATTGATTTCTTGGTGTTTGTCTTTTTCCTTGTGGTCTGGAGTATTAATAATTTTCTTTATACCATTTGATGGAGTGGATTTGTGCCAGGGCATAATGATAGTTTCTGGACTCAGGTTCCACCTGCCACCACTTGGGGGAGTTGGGGGGGCAGGAGCTGTGTAATCTGAGCCACTGCTGCAATCCCTGTCAGCTGTGCCTGTCCGAGCCTGCGTCACTCTTTGGGATCACAGCGGCCCTGTGGGGGGTCTCTCACCAAATGCGGAAGTAGTCACACGGGGGGCTCAGGGTTGCTGTCACCTGCTTCCACAGTCCTACCAAGTTGTGTTCCTCCCTTTGAGGCTACAGCAGTACTAGGGGCTTTCACAGCAGCCAAGGGCTCATTCGGTTTCTGCTGCCCTCTGCTCCTAGGTCACACCAGCTGTTGTGCTTGGTGGGCAGGACCTCCCCTCTGGGACCAAGCCAAAACCACTCCCTAGGACCCTGGTGGGATTGTGGATTCTCCCACTGGATGAGAGAGTGATCACACAGGAGCTCAAGTCTACTGTCGCCTGCTCCTGCAGACCCACAGAGTTGTGCTCCCCACTTTGGGGCCACAGGAGTACTATGGCCATTCATGGCAGCTGGGAGCTTGTTTGACTGGACTGGAATGTCAGCCACCCTCTGCTCCTAGGTCGCACCAGCCATTGTGCTTGGTGGGTGGGGCCTCCCTTCTGAGACCAGCCAAAGCTACTCCTTGGGACTGTGGTGGGATTGTGGTTTCTCCCACCAAGGAGAGAGTAATCACACGGGGGCTCAGGGCTACTGCTGCCTGCTCCCAGTCTCACTGAGATGTACTTCCCCTCTTCGGGGCTGCAGCAGTACTATGGGCATTCACAGCAGCCGGGAGCTTGTTCACCCGGGGGGTAGCTCAGCCGCCCTCTGCTCCCAGGTCACACCAGCCTTTTTGCTGGGTGGGTGGGGCTTCCCCACTGGGTCCAAGCCTGCACCACTCTCTGTGGGCTGCGTGGCCCTGAGGGCTCTCCCACTAGATGGAGAAGCAATCACACAGGGGGCTCAGAGCTGTGGTCACCTGTTTCCACAGTCACGCTGAGGCACACTCCCACCCTCGGGGCCGCAGCAGTGCTATGGTTGCTCCAGCTGGGAAAGTAGTTGCACAAATGCGCTGGGCTGCCTGGGGTCCAGAGGGTGCTCACCTATCTCCACCACCTCCTCAGGGGTTGGTCCATCCACCTTCAGATGTATCACTGCTGGGGTCTCACAGGCGTCCTGATGTGCTGTGTGGGTATCCTCTGCTGATCAGTGAATGTCCTTTTAGTTGTAATTTGAAGGGGCAGAGACACAGGGAACAGCTTACTCTGTCATGTTGCTGACATCACTCCTCTCTAATTTTTTTATAAACACAAGATGAGGAACAGATTTGGGGAATGATGATTTCCATTTTGGAAGGATGGTGTTATGTCATTGACATAGAGATGGCTAGTGTCTGTCACCTCCAGGTCTTAAGACACATTGTTCTCTTTCCTGGGAACATGGATGTATTCACTCTGATCCCTAACCATCCTCAGCCTCCCCACTTAGAGAGTCCTCCCTCAGGAAGCCTTTCCTGGCTCAGGGGACTGGATGAGGTGCCCTCCTGAGTGCTCCAAAGTGCTCTGTCCTAGGCCTCTTGCAGCACTTTTCACACTGGCTTATAACTGACTTTCCTTTGTCTACCCTGTGAAAGGGGCCACTATGTCTGGTTCACTGGTCTAACTCCAGCATCTAGTTAGGTGTTATGCGAGGCCCAAGAATCTGCATTTTAAATCTGTTCCCCATTTAATATTGATGTGAAACACTGTTTCTAGGGTCAGAGACAAAAGGACTGACATGTCAGCAAGATGAATTTAGTGGAGATAGCTGGGATTTAACCTTGAGGCAATATTTCCACATTTCAGGGAAAGAACAGTTTCAGTGAAGCGATTTTATCCCAGTTCTTTGGAAGTTCATCATGTCCTGAGAAGTCTCCCCCTGTCCTTGGTCCATTTGCAGACAGCTGCTGGAGGTAAATCAGAAAACAGTGGGTGTGACGGAGCCACAGGTCAGCGCAAAGGAGCTGAGAGAGAAAATCTGCCTGCATATTCTTGCTGCTGCAAAATGCTATGGCCCTTGTGGTGAGAATGCATCTAAACTTCCAGAAAGCACATCTGAGGCCAGAGTCACGTTGCTTTTTATTTCATTCTCAGCAATCTCTGACATGGAGGAAGGGTATTTACGTGCATTAGTCTCATACCCTGTCCTTAGCCGTCTCGAGCACTGAAAGATAGAGTGGGACCCCTGGGAGGCCCACTGCAGGAGAACCTGGGACCTTGTTCATCAGTCTGTGCATTCTCTATATTGGTCTGAGACAGCCTCACTCCCAGGTACTTAACCACAGTGACAAAGATAATGTGTGGCAAGGATAATTGAAATCGAGATCTCCTGTGGCTTATTTCTCATATCAGTAGTTCTGCTTACTCCTAAAATGTGCCACAGGGACTGTGTATGTGTAGGTGGATGCAGGAGAAGGTGGGGCAGTGGACAAGAGGAAATGGGAAGATGGGCAGTGGGGCCTGCTGTGCTCAGCTGGTCTCTTATTCAAGACAGTCTCATCTGCCTGATGTGTTGCAGAAGTCTTTGTTACACCAACAGACTTTACTTCTTTGCCTAGTTTGAAGGCCTTTCATTATCTGTGTGTTGTCTTTTAGGAAAGTGATTAAAATAGTTCACTGATCCCAAGTGCTTGAAATCGTGGTATTTACATTCAAGAATCTGTCTGTTTTCAATACTAGGTTTGGAGCTTGTTAGGTATATTAGACACCAGCATGGTACAGTTCTTTTGTGTTTGCTTTTGCTTCAAAACTCTAGAATCAGACTATTTTACCCCTTTTAGGGAACTTTGTCTGTTACAGGAAATATATGTTTTAGTTGCCTCCTACTTGGCTCCTCTTCATCACACTGGTGAGTGGGATATCTGCCCTGGGGTTAAGGGGATGGCCAAACACACAACACCTGACGCTGGACAGACAAGATTGGCAACAGTGTATTAGTCACATACACTCACAGCTCCAGGGTCACCACACGCCATGCGGGGCCACACAGGGGTTGCACTTGGGAACAGTGTGAACAGCCACGGGCTGTGGGAGGCAGGCTTTGTAGTATCAAGAGGATGAGGTGCTTCCCGGTTCTCATAGAGGCATGGGATTGACTTGTTTGAATAATTCCATCAGATGGCAGGGAGCTGGAACCTGCTGCTCAGGAGGAAGCAGGAACTGTGCCTGGTCCCTTTGTTAAGGAGGGTTGTTGGCTAGAAGACCTTAGCCACGGGAACAGAGTGGGAGCGGAACTTGCCATTAGGCCATTCAAAGCTCTCCCAATCTCATCAGATGTTAAAGCAGCACATAATGTGGAGCCTTCATCTCAGGCCTTATACCACAGTAGAGCACCACCATGGAACTCCAAGAAACAACGTTCCCGTCATAGTCTATAGAACAGGACCCAGGCATTGCTGGGCATCCTGATTACAGGATATGAAGTACAGTCAATGATGGCATGCTTAACTGTGAAAAACCTGACAATCTTTTGGCTTTTTAATGTTACTCTACTGCTTAAGAATTTTTTTAATTGAGGTATAGTTGACATATAACATTGTGTAAGCTTAAAATATACAATGTGTTGATTTGATGCATGTGTATATTGCAATATGATTACCACTGTAGTGTTTGCTAAGACCTCTATCAGGTCACATAATTCTCATTTTATGTGTGTGTGGTGAGAATAAGTAAGATCTAGTCTCTTAGCAACTTTGAAGTTTATCATACAGTATTGTTGACTATAATCACTATGCTCTGCATTAGATCTCTAGAACGTTATTTATCTACTAGTTGCAAGTTTGTACCCTTGAACAACATGTCCTTAATCCCCACCCCGACCTAGTTCCTGGTAACCACCATTCTACTTTCTGTTTTTATGAGTTTGGCTTTTTTAGATTCCACATATAAGTGATATCATACATTATTTGTCTTTCTCCGTCTAACTTATCTCACTTAGCATAATACCCTCAAGGTCCATCCACGTTGTTGCAAATGGCAGGATTTCCTTCTTTCTTGTGGCGAAATCATATTCCACTGTATATATATACCACATCTTCTTTATCCATTCATCTGTTGACAGACACTTAGGTCATTTCTATGTTTTGGCCATTGTGAATAATGCTGCAATACCTACTGATTAAGTATTGTTTTATTCCAGATGAAGAAGGGCCAGATAATATCCATTATTTTAACTTACTGGGAAATGAGTTAGATGTAGTGCTACTCAAGGTATGGTCCCCAGACTAGCAGCATCAGTATTACCTGGGAGCTTCTTAGAAATGCAAATTTTGGGTGTCTACCCTAGAAATACTGCCATCTGAATCTTGGGAAAAGGCCCAGGAAGCTGTGTTTTTTTGTGTGTCTGTGAGGAAGATCAGCCCTGAGCTAATATCCGTGCTAATCCTCCTCTTTTTGCTGAGGAAGACCGGCTCTGAGCTAACATCTATTGTCAATCCTCCTCTTTTTTGTTTTTTCCCCGAAGCTCCAGTAGATAGTTGTATGTCATAGCTGCACATCCTTCTAGTTGCTGTATGTGGGACGTGGCCTCAGCATGGCTGGAGAAGCGATGCGTCGGTGCACGCCCGGGATCCGAACCCGGGCCGCCAGTAGCGGAGTGCACACACTTAACCACTAAGCCACGGGCTGGCCCCAGGAACCAGTGTTTTGATAAGTCCTCTCAGTGATTCTCATACTCACTAAAGAGCTAGAAGAACTGCATTGGAGGATCTCATGACAGTTACTTTCAATCTAACTGATATGGAAAGGAGAGAGCAGTAAGGAGAGAAAAAGATGAGTAAAAGCCAAATCGTTCTGCACTTCCCCTACCTCAGCCACTGGTAGGTCTTAAACCTGTTCCTTTAAATAAACCTTCATCTGCCCCGGAAAGGATAAAGATGAAAGAAATTCTGTTGGTATTATAGTTGATATTGCAAAGTAGTGGGAAAAGCAGTGAGAGTAATTTTCAGGGAAAATATATTTTTCATAAAAGAAATTAAAACATGGAGGCTAAACTGATGGTACCAGAATAAATGAAGAGAGACAAAGTAAGTATAATAAAATAAGGTCAAGTTTGATTTAAATGGATAAATCAAAGCCTGTCAATCAAGCAGAGTTGAGTTTATTAGACCTTCTGCAGGGAGAGAGAATACCAGCATGACGGAGTCTCAGTGGTGTCTCAAAATGGAGGAATTAGAGGAGGATATTTATAGGGTATTAGGGCTTGGGCTAGATAATTTTAAGGCAGGTCTGAAAGACGGAGAACTGGTTGGGACTGGGCCTGGTTCATGGCATCTCAGCTTCGGATTGGCAGGCACAGCGTGACAACCTGAAGTGGACTGCAAGTTATAAGCAATTTGTGAGTCTTGATAAGTAACACAAACAAAATTAAGGAACTCATTTACAAAAATTCACCATAATATTTAAGTCACCACGTTTGATTTAAAAAACCTTCTAAGATTCATACATTTCTAAAATATGACTCATGATGAGCGTCAAAGAGTGAAAGTACAATTGCCATGCTGAAATATATTTTAGTTCAACATCGGTCTTATCCTCAAAATGATGTGGCTTATTTACTCTGAGTATATGTAAAATATTTATAAATTTTGTCAACTCTAGCTTCTACTAGATTGAGTGGATACCACAGCTTATCTGAAAGAAATTATGGATTGTTTTCACCACAACCAATTCAAGAGTATTTCTACTCCATAGGTTTCTTAATTGAGAACAATGTTTTAGTCACAATGCTGTCCTCCACCAAATTTTGCATTTGTCTTGTCATCCCTAAAACAAACAACTTTTCCTTCAACATTGAATTCTTAAAATTGAATTTACGACACATTTAAAATAATTTCAGGTGTTTCACTTTTGTGATAGGATAAGCTTCAAAAAGATCTGTTACAATTTTATAAACCAAGTAGAAAAATTGACCCACTTATGGAATCAGCCTAATTTTCTGTTGGAAGCATCTCATGGTTGCAAAGTTCTTGTTGTTCTAATAGTACTGGCACATTAACAGCTGTTGCCTCACTTTTTACAGGCACAAAAAAACTTGGAATAAAAATAAGAAAGAGTATTTTAGAATTGTCTAAATGATCTAAATTTTTTCATCTCCATTTGATCTAAATGACAAGTCATGCTTCAGAGGGATATGTAAATACACTTTCTGCAGAACTACATGTGTGTATTTGATGTAGTCAGGCATAATCTTCTTTAAATAACTCTGAAATAATAAGAAATATATTCATATTGGTCTCCGCCCCTGGTTCTTGCTAATATTTGATCTTTGACCCTGTTTCCTGATACAGAGCTCCTAAAACTCTTGTAATTTCCTGAGTGATAGGAGCACCATTTTTTCTAATGAGGTGACTTGTGGGCTCCTGGATGGGGGCTGGTCACCAGAAAGACCAAGCCATGATTAGAATCTTGGAATTTGCAGGCCCACTCCTCATTCTTCAGAGAGGGGAGAGAGACTGGAAAATGAGTTAATAATTGATTATGATTACATGACCAACACTCCATAAAAATCCCAAAGGTATGGGGTTTGGAGAGCTTCTGGGTTGGTGACATATGTACCATCTACATATGTACAGCATATGTGCCATCTACATGTACCATCTACAGCATGTACCATCTACATGCTGGAAGCGTGGTGCACCCCAACTCCACGGGGACAGGAACTCCTGAGCTTGGGACCCTTTAGGACCTCGTCCTACATATCCCTTCATCTGGCTATTCATCTGTATCCTTTATTATATCCTTTATAGTAAATGGATAAATGTTAAATGTTTCTCTGAGTTCTTTGAGCCATTTTAGCACATTATTGAACTAAAGGAGGGAGTTGTTGGAACCCTGATTTATAGCTGGTTGGTCAGAAGTACAGGTGACAACCTGGGACTTGCAATTGTGTCTGAAGTGTGGACAGTCTTGTGGGACTGAGACCTTAACTTGTGGGATCTGACGCTAACTCCAGATGGACGGTGTCATAACTGAATCAAATTGCAGGACACTCAGCTGGTGTCAGAGTATTGGTCAGTGTGGGAAAAACCCACACACCTGGTGTCAGAAGTGTTGTGAGTGTGGTAGCAGTGTTAAAGGAAAACAACGAGTTTTTCCTAGACAATAATTGATAAATTTTGACATAGATGTGGCTGCTTCCTCAGCAGACCCGTGTCTTCTGATTTTCAGTGTGAGCTTATTGCTGCCTAAAGGGCTTATTGGAAAAAAAAATATTACCAAGAAATAAAATGAATTAATATCTATAGCTTGATGCCATACAATAAATAGCAAAACCACTATAGCGAGAACATTCTACTATACACTATGTACCTTACAGAGGGACTCCTTTGCATCTACTTCCTGCACATTTCACTCACAGTCAACCTATAATCTCTCGCATTTGCCATTGACCTTGCCAGCTGTCAGTTCAGAGCCTTTATGCATCTTGCAGACTGCAGCCCAGGCCGTGGGGTCAGCAGGGGCAGTAGCATGAATCCTTCTCCCGCCAACTCCTAAGACCGAGGAAATTCACTGTTTCCAAACATTCACGTCCAAGTGCAGTTTATTTTGTCAGCAAGTGCCTTGCTTGCTGCTGTTTGAGAGGGAAGTGTTGTTTGTTACATCTGGAAAAGGTCGGCAATAGCATGTAGATTTAACCATTTGCACGTGTCTCACATCTTTCTAGAAGCCATAAGAGAAGTTGAAAATACAAAGTGAAACATCTATTAAACCCACCCTGGCTTATTTTAATATAACTGTTAATCATAAGACTTGATTAGAAAATAAAACTTCTGGGGCAAATGCAAAAGTAGACAAGACCACAGGATCATGGAGATCAACTGGAACTGTCCTGGGCAGGGCAGGTCATGTGGTCACCCTACCTCCACCTCCACCTCCATCCATCTCTCTCTTTATAAAGGTCTCTCTGCCCCCTTAGGACCTAAATAAAATGGGCTCATCCTTTTGCCTTATAAGAGCGCAGTGCCCCTTCTAAAATATCTGTGGATACCAGGGCCTTGCATTCTCACGGTCACCTCTGGCCCTAACTTTCTGATTCTTCTGAATTACTGTTCACACCTCTGTTTTTTATTTACATTTTGGCATCAAAGAAAATTCAACTCCTTTCTTGATTTCTACAAAACAACAACTTGTGTGGCAGATGTTACTGACAAATTTGGATGTTGAAGGAGGAGCAAACAACTTAAAATTATTTTATATCTTTGTTTCTCAAATTCCTTGGCCCCTTCTTTCATGCTGCTTGTCCATCCTTTCCCTTCTGTCCTCTCCTTCAGAGGATCCCTCCCCCTCACCCAGTTCATACCATTTCGTTATGTAGAGTGATTCCCACTCACTAGACTTGTACTCAAACTCAGCTCCAGGCCTTCCTCTGAGTTGAGACAAGTCATGAAATTAACACTCATAAGGAAGTTCCAAGTTAAATACTAGGCAAAGGCTATTTTCTTTCCTAATTCCTGCAAGGTTGGTGGGAATGGTTTTGTTCTTACGTATATTTGTATATATACTGTAGAGAAATATATATAGAGAGAAATATAAGTTTATATATGTATAGAAATATGTGTGTGTGTATTTATGTTTGTCTGTATTTATATATTTGCTTCAAAACCTTTCCCTAGCCTGTGGGTTTGGATGAAGTCACATCAAATTTCACAGGCTCATAATACCCATTCTTTGCAGGATCTCAGGCTCAAAGTCATCCCAATTATATCTGGGTTCCCAGGGGTTTTGTCACACAAATAAATCTGCTCTGCTGGGTGCTTCTCTGATTCTGCCAGGGACCCTCCATCTCCTGTGGGCTTCCGCTGATGATCACCGTGTTTTCTGGGCACTCTGGCCCCTTCTGGTGCTTTGCCACAGTTCCCAAAATCATCACCGAAACGGTGGAGATGAGCCCAGCATGGCAGGGACAGGTTCTTCCGAAAGGTGAGGCAAGAGCTCCTCTCCCGAGCTCTGGGTTATAATTCCGAGCCTGGAGACCCAGGCAGCATGGCTCACAGCTCACCCATCTTCCCCTTGGCCCTGGCTACAGGCATCTGCCCAACAAATTTCTCCAGGCAGGCTTCTCCCCTCCCCCCATCCCCATGTAAATTAATTGACATAGACACACGTGAGCCCCTGGCCTCAGCACAGATATGTATAAATCTCAGTTTAGGTTTGTGTGGGAACCTGACCCTGGTGCCTATTTTGTTTGTTCCTAGATTCTTAAAAGCCATTGAGTAAGAGATATACCACTGGTATAGCAAGAGCTGTTTTTATTTGTTTTGTTTTTTTTTTGGGGGGGAGGTTGGGAGAAAGAACTACCATATTAAACACACGTTTGATTGTAAGACGTATCTCAATTTCAGAAACTTCCAAATGTGAAAAAAAAAATCAATCTTAAAATTGAAGAAAGAGATATAATTTAGTGGGGTTTTTTTAAATCCATTTTAGTATTTTGCTTTTGAATTTCTTTATTAAAAAACTGCCTTATACCTCGCCATAAACTTATTATACACTCAATATCTGTCTGTGAAACATAGAATTTTAGAGCTGGAAAAGGTGAACTTCCTTCTTAACAAGTTGGGTCCCAGAGGTGTTGGTGACGTCTCGGAGAAACAGAACCGGGTGTGACTGCATAGGCGATGTTCAGGTTTCCTGCCTCCCTGTCACTACAGTTCATCCAAAGGAAGATAATGTGCAATTAAAGTAGTCCTTTTATCATGAGAAGTTTCTTTACAATCAGTTTTGCACTTACTTTGTTTACTGAAAGAAGTGGAACATGCACTTAATTCTTCAGAAGGCGAACCATCGGTAATTCAGCAAAAGAAGTTAGAATTTTTTTTTTTTTTGAGGAAGATTAGCCCTGAGCTAACATCCGTTGCCAACCCTCCTCTTTTTGCTGAGGAAGAGTAGCCCTGGGCTAACATCCGTGCCCACCTTCCTGTACTGTATATGGGACCCTGTCACAGCATGGCTCGATAAGTGGTGTGTTGGTCTGCACCCGGGATATGAACCTGCAAACCCTGGGCCGCCAAAGCAGAGCACACGAACTTCACTGGGCTGGCCTGGGGATATTTTTATTTTACTAATCTACCAGGACAGCTGCAACCAAAAGCAATAGTTTATAAATATTGAGTGTGTCTTACTTATAACGTGAAGTTATTTTTAATAATATAAACACATAAATTATGGATACATTTTACATAATAAAATAAATATGAAGTTATATAAAAATCAAAGACTATTTTAGCCAGATTTATATGAGAAATTAAAAATATACAACCCTCTTGGGCTCCAGCTTTCCCTTTCACTTTCCTAATGGATTAGAACAGAAATACGATCTAAGAGAATTCACCGTAAAATTACTAGTATGAATAGGAGCTCTGTAATGTAGAGGGATGCAACAATAAATCAAGATTCATAGTTTTTCTTTTCCTTGGTAATAACCAGTTATGAAAAATAGAAGAAAGATCTGATTAATAACATCAATAGAAAAATAACTAGAATGAATGTTATACAAAAAGGAGTTTATTTGGCTGCAAGAAGCAGAGACCTGAAGTAAGAATAAGTTAAATTAAGGAAGTATTATTGCATGTTAAAAAAAAAAAAAATCCATTCCAGAGATAGGCAGCGAGTGCTGGTGGTTCCACAGGCCCCTGGGTTCCTTTCCCCTTTCTATTTCACCATCCTGGGCTGCAATTTCCATCTCCACGGTTGCATCATGGTCCAGGATAACCGCTCAGGTCCTTCCCGCCACGTCATCTTTGCCTTAATCAGTTTCCAATTACAGAGAACCACATGCCCTTTAGCTGCTTTACATACAAATGGCTACATTCCAGCATACTGAAGGGCTTATAGAATTATAGGCAAGGCTGAACAAACAAACTCTAGGTTAAGATTTCGGGAATAACTTCCAAAGTCACATGAAAGAACTGGGCCACTGAGGGAGCAACTGTCCCTTCTATGGTCAAACAGCTGCTTGCCTGGTTGGAAAGTTGCCACTCCACTTGCTGGCTCCAGAACCATACACAATAAGAGAGGAAATCTGACCCCAGAAAGTCACATAATCACAAAGCCACAATGATCAGGAGACACTGTTGGTGTCGTCAAAACCAAGCTGTTCTGCTTTAGTCTGCACCGATGGCTTCAGTGACCAGAAATGGGGTCGTCGGCTCATGCTTTCCTAGCATAATTGGATTCCACACAGGGGGGTTTGCCAGCGAAAACAGCAGAAGCAGTGGTTCTGCACTCTGCTTTACTTCTGCCTTCCAGATCTTCCACTCATGCACTGGGTTGGTTTAACATTCACCATATCCAGAATCATAGCCGCAAGGAAATCTGGGGAGTCACTTTTAGCTTTCCAGTTTTTGAAATGTGGGAAGACACTTGAAGGAAGTTGCAATAGACAATAAGGGCCAATCCTCCATTCCACTAAAACATTCCAGGCAAAAGGAAGGAGAAAAGGAGGGGGAGGCTAACAGGACATCCTCCCTCACTAGATCAGCTGTCTTTAAGCTTTTTCTGAAGCCTCACCTGGTGATTTCCCTTCGCCTCTCATTTTCCACTCCTAGCTGTAAGGGATGCTGGAAACATGGTATTTTAACTGCAAATGTTGCCTCCTGTGATAAAACTGGAATTTTATTGGTAAGAAAGAAGTAAATAAAGAAGATAACGAGGTCTCGTCCAGGAAATGCACCTAGCTCAAGGACCAGGATCTCTGGGTGAAATGTAGCCCTCTCTGTCAAGGCTGGATGTGACTCCCTATGATCCAGTGACGTATAAAAATAGAAAAAATAATTGCTACCAGTACATCATGATGGAAAAACAGTAGGATAGTGATGATTGAGCTCTTCCTTTCAGAAAGGGATAATGGGAGCATTCATCAGTCGCTGTTCCAAAGCAATTATGAAATCCTTCTGGACAGGATTGGGAAGGCCTCCTGCCCTGTCAGAGCAGTTAGCTCATCTAAAAGTTCTGTGCTCTGGAAGGTTACTTCCCCACTGGCTCCATTCTGAGTTTGTCTCTTTCATAGGTGTCTGTTAAAAGTGAGTAGCCAACACATGCCAACAGCCACAATTTTCCTATATTTTCCCTGATGTGACTGTTTTACATTTTCTGCCTTCCAAAGTACACAGGTGACAGTTTGCTCATGAGTTTACCACTGCATAACAGGGGTCAAAAGCTTTCCAGATGGTAACAGGTGGATCTCACTGCCTACAGCACAATTGCCTTTATGAGACAAATGTAACTACAAGTGTTTACAAGAGTATGTACTTAGATGAAAACTGTCATGAAATATAAAAGACTTGAGTAAATAGAATAAAAATAATTTCTTAGGAGGGAAAACTGAAATTTAAAAACATAAATTTTCCCCAAAATACAGGTTTAATATAATTCCAACTCCAGTCCTAACATTCCTGCATGATTCTTTGAAACTTAGCAAGTGATTCTAAAGCTCATCTAGAAGAAGAAAATGCATGAGAACAAACAAGAAGATGTTTGAATAAAAGAAAAGAGGATAACTTGCCACATAGAAACTTGCAGATGAATGTTTGCAGCATCATTGTTCATAATAGCCAGAAGGTAGAAACAATTCAAATGTCCATCAACAGGTGAATGGATCAGCAAAATGTGGCCTATCCATACAGTGGAATATTATTTAACCACGAAAAAGAAGGAACTATTGATATATGCTACAACTTAAATGAACCTCACAAACATTATGCTAAGTGAAAGAAATCAGACACAAAAGGTCAAAAAAAATTTTTGAAACTAGAAAGAGATGATAGCTGCATAACATCATGAATATGCTAAATACCACTGAATTGTATATGTTAAAATGGCTAATTACATGTTATGTGAATTTCATCTCAATGAAATAAAATAAAACAAAATAAATGAATATGGAGGACAAGCAACATCATTTTTAAGGACATGAAGTAGAATTACAAACATTATTTATGTTGTTCTACCATTGACTAAAACCTAGATATGGCCACACCTAGGTTCAAAGGAAGTTGAGAAATGTAGTTCCTAGCTGAGTGGTCACATGTGCAACCAAAATATATGCTAGAGTATTGTAGTGTCATATCACTAAAAGCAAGAAGGAAAATGGTTGTGGGTAGATAATAGTCCATCACTTGTCTTTATAATAACTTGCTGAAAGCAAAAAGGAGTCATTACTCCTAGTACACACTAACATTTTGACTATCTCCAACTACTTTCTTGGATCTGAAAACTTCATGGGCATATGGTCTGTCTTCCAGGTGAATGCTGGTGAGAGTTTTACCAAATGTTTTCCCACAAGAAACAAGGTTTGTAGGTTTCAACATCTGTTTCCCAGGTTTGTATTGCCTGACTGTTGAATCAACACCAGCTATCTTAGGTTGTGTTATGACAACACCCCAGTTCTGATATTTCTCTGTCAAGGGGTATAGAAGCTAAGCTTCTATATCAAAGAAACCCAAATATAATGACTTAAATGGGGTAACATTTTTCTCTTTCTCATGAGACAGACCAGGTGAGTGGTCAGAGTTTACTTCTAAAGATTATCTAGTGACTGAAGGTGGAAGCTCACATGTGTCTTCCATTGTTGGGTTTAAGACAGCTGCTCTGATTTTCCTGACTCACAGGGTTGAATTCACCTGTACCATGTCTGTGTTTTAGCGAGGACACAAAGAGCACATGAGGCTGAAGCAACTTTATGTTTAAGGACACAAAGTAAAAGCTGCACATATTCTTTCTCTCATATCCTGTTGACCAAAACCTAGTCCAAAGTCCCAGACCAAAAAATGGCCATAATTAGCAAGGACAGAAACTGAGCAATATTAACAATGGTCTGGCCATATGACTACCAGAATAGTGGAGGGGATCTATTAATAAAAGGAAGAAAGACATAATGGATACTGCAGGATAGAAGCAGTCTTTAACATAATATGCATATAAAATCTCTAGGAAAAGAATGAAAAAAAATATAAAGAAAGTATATATTTTCCAATAAGTAAGAGGAACACATGGAATGAGAAAAAATATCCATCAGTCTAAGTGAAATCAAGAAAGGAAAAGAAAAGAAACATTTAAGAGTTAGGACAAATGAAAAGCACAAAATAAGGTGGTAAAAATAAATCCGAATATATCGGTAATTATAATTGATATAACTATGAGAAACTCCTAGTTAAAAAACAAAGATTGAGAAACTGAGTCAAAAGAAATTATTCTGGTTAAACATTGTTTAAAAGAGAAACAGAACATAAAAAGCTAGAAAAGTTGAAGTTAAAGGATGGAGAATAATAGACCAGTTAAGTACTAAACAATAGGAAGCTAATTTACCTATATTAATAGCAGCTTAAGGAGACTCTAAGACAAGCAGTACTGATGGAAATAAAACTCTGACAGTTACAAAATATCAAAGGTTGAATTCACTGGGAAGATATTTAAAATGTAAACTTGTGCGAAGCTAACAATTTAACTTTAAAATATATATAAAAGAAAATATTGAAGGAACTACAAGGAGAATTTTCAAGGCTACCATCACATTGGAATATTTGGCTACCCTCTCAGTAACTGATAGATCAAGGAAACAAACATCAGTGAAGACTCAAAAGTTTTCATCAACACAATTAACATGCTTAATTAATGGACTTATAGAAAATTTCATTATTCAGTGAAAAAGCCAAGTGACTGAAGAATACTAGTGTATCTTCACACACACACAATTACAGGAAGTTCAAAAACTTGCAAAACCAACAAAAACATTATTTAGGAAATCAAGCATATGTGGTAAAACTATCAAGAGAAACAAATAAATTGAAAGAAAAAAATTTTTCTTTTAGACTGCATCTACTTATTCCCTAAAATGAAAGATGGGGTAATTTGCACCTGTATACTTCTTCCCACTTCCTTTTTTTTTTTTCTGTTGCATTTTCAAGATTCCAAACACTACTGTTCTATCCCATAAGCACTTGTGTGAGAAAGACTGGGTCTCCCTGTCTTGTATAGCAGTTGGCATCACCCAATGTCAATAAAATGAAACCACAGAATATTCCAGAACTAGTCTTAGGTGGCTCTTGCTTGTACTTCTATAAGAATATCAAAGTGATCAGCAAGGTGTCAACAAGGGGGTCACTACTAGTAGATTCCTGGACTCTTGCTCTGGGGGATGCCTCTATTCCCTAGGTAAGGAAAACAAGAAAAGTCTTGCCTCCAAAGGTGACGAAATTAAAAGGGGAAATTTGGGTAAGATTAGCTATTATGGCATGTATATAATGCCAATTTACAAGTTTGAATAATAGTGTTAATGTATAAAGAGCATTGTTCACATTGTTCAGGCGTCCCAATCCCAAGTGGCTTTGGATCTATTGGGATGGACAAGCTCTGTGGCACCTGAGGCCTAAGAAAACTATGCTGTTTCAAAATGGGGTGCCACTCATTGATTTCACACCCGATAGTAAGAGATTTCTATGTGTCCTTAAAAAAAACAGAAATTGTTTTTTATAAACTTCATGGATAAACTGTGCATTGGTTAAGATCTAATATGAAAAATCTCTTTGTCACATATAGTCTCACTTTTACAAAATCCAAAAGTCATTTTAAAAAATTTGATAACTTCTACTACATAAAATAAATTTTTTTTTTTGGCTTTAAAAAGCACCGTAAACAAAGTCAAAACACAAATGGCAAACTAGGACAAATACTTGCAGTTCACGTCAAAGACAAAAGGCTATTCTTCCTCATGAAAAGATGGACAAAGCATATGAACTGATAAACACAGCAAAAGAGGTGCAAATGGTCCCTACACACATTAGAAGATGCTCAAGATGACTGATAACAACAAAAAACAACCAAAAGGAGATGCCACTTCTTACCCATCAGACTGGCAAAATCCAACAGTTTGACAACACACTCTTTGGTAGGCTGTCGAAAAACAGGCTCTACCATATACTGATGGAGAAAATAAAAATTGGTATTACTCCTACGGAGAAACTAAAAATTGGTATTACTCCTATGGAGAAAAGTTTAGCATTATCTATCAAAATTATCAAATTTATGTAATCTTAGTCTCAGAAATTCCACTTCCATGAATTTGTTCTACAGATAAACCTGTATGCACACTGTGGTTTATTCCATACACGTATTTTGTTATAGCAAAGAATTAGAAAGAGTGCAAGTCTCATCAAAAGTTTGTTTAGTGGTATCCAACAAAAATATAATGTGAGTCAGTTTGTAATTTTTAGTTTTCTAGTACCTACATTTAAAAAAAGTAAAAAGAGGGGCCGGCCCGGTGGCGCAAGCGGTTAAGTGCGTGTGCTCCGCTGCGGCGGCCCGGGGTTCGCTGGTTTGGATCCCGGGCGCGCACCGACGCACTGCTTGGCAAGCCATGCTGTGGCGGCGTCCCATATAAAGTGGAGGAAGATGGGCACAGATGTTAGCCCAGGGCCAGTCTTCCTCAGCAAAAAAAAGAGGAAGATTGGCGGATGTTAGCACAGGGCTGATCTCCTCACAAAAAAACAAAAACAAACAAAAAAAAAACAAGTAAAAAGAATTAGGTATAAATTATTTTACTAATATATTTTATTTAGCCCAATAGAGACAAAATATTTTAATTTCAACATATAATCAATATAAAAACTATTGATGAGATATTTTACATTCTTCTTTCATACTAAGTTCTCAAAACCCAGTGTGTATTACACTCAAAGCACACCTCCATTCAGACTAGCCGTACTTCAAGCGTTCAATAGCCACATGTGGCCAGCGGCAGCATAGGTCTTGTTAGAAAAATTGTTAGTCTTAGGCTGGGTTCCCCAGAGAGTGAAAACTATGGCAAAGATTTAAGTGCTACCATGATACGGGAGTGCAATCCTGGGGTAGCAGGAGTGGGAGAAAGGGAAGGGAGGCAAAGAAGAAGGTAAAACCCAAATAAGGGAACTTTATGAAACCAGCACCACTTGGTGTCAAGAGTGTCAGCTGGATGCTGGATCCTGTGAGATTCTTCTAAGTATGATGCCTGCATCTCTGGTCAGTTCCAGGGGATTAGGTGAAGGAGGAAGTAAGAAGAATCTATCCACAGGCTCCTGTCTCTCACTGGGCAAAGGTTTGTACCATAAGGCTTTAATTCAAGGCACTTCCAGGCTGTGCACACCTGGGCACCTACCTCTTCTGAGACATCTCAGCCTCAGCTAACATGGAAGCCTGGGGCAGGAAGCATTAGGGGAGGTGTTAGGCAAGGCACCTGTAGGTTGAGCCCTCATGAATTTGATTGGAGAACAGTTGGTCATCACAATAGTGAGACTGGGCCTGGAAAAAGTGGACAAAAGTCCAAGAGACAAGTGGGGCTAAGAGGATCTGAAATGATTCATAAGAAGTGTCTGGAGTGCATATTGAACATTTTCCAGGATAGATCACATGCTAGATCATAGAACAAGTCTTAACACATTTAAGAAGATCGTAATCATTCCAAGTATTTTTTCTGATCACAATAAATTGAAACTAGAAATCAATATTAGAAGGAAAACAGGAAAATTCACAAATACATGTAAATTAAACAACACATTCAAACAACTATTATGTCAAAGAAGAAACAAAAAAGGAAGTTATAAAATATCTCAAGACAAATGAAAATGAAAACATAACATACTAAAAACTACGGGATGCAGCAAAAGCAGTACTAATAGGGACATTTATAGCAATAAATACCTATATTGAAAAAGAAAAAAGATCTCAAATAAAAAATCTAACTTTACACTTCAAGGAACTAGAAAAAGAACAAAATGAACCCCAAATTAGCAGAAGGAAGGAAATAATAAACATTAGAGCAGAAATAAATGAAATAGAGAATAAAGAAACAATTTTAAAAATTACAAAACTGAGTTGGTTTTTTGAGAAGATAAACAAAATTTATAAACTCTTATCTAGACTAAGGAAAAAAAAGAGAAGACTCAAATAAATAAAATCAGAAATGAAAGAGGAGATATTACAACTGATGCCAAAGAAATAAAAAGGATTATAGGGGACTATTATGAACAAGCACATGCCAACAAATTACACAATTCAGAAGAAATGGAGAAATTCCTGGAAACACACAACTTTCCAAGCCAGAATGGTGAAGAAATAGAAAGCCTGGACAGATCAATAGCAAATAAGGAGATTGATGGAGTAATAAAAAAAATTCCCAGGCTGGCCCCGTGGCATAGCGGGTAAGTGCACACAACCTGCTGCTGGTGGCCCGGGTTTGGATCCTGGGTGTGCACCAATGCACCGCTTGTCAGGCCATGCTGTGGCGGCATCCCATATAAAGCAGAGGAAGATTGGCACAGACGTTAGCCCAGGGCCAGTCTTCCTCAGCAAAAAAAGAAGAGGATTGGCGTGGATGTTAGCTCAGGGCTGATCTTCCATGCACACACACACACACAAAATTCCCAACAAAGAAAGCCAAGGACCAGATGGATTAACGGGTGAATTCTATCAAAGGTTTAAAGAAGAACTAATACTAATTCTTCTTAAACTCTTCCAAAAAATAGAAAAAGAAGAAACACTTCAAAATTTGTTCTATGAGGCCAGCATCATCCTGACAACAAAGCCAGACAAAGACACCACAAGAAAAAAATACTCTCAGCCAATATCCCTGATGAACATAGATGCAAAAATCCTCAATAAAATAACTAGAAAACTGAATACAATAGCAGATTAAAAGGATTAAACACCATGACCAAGTAGGATTTATCCCTGGATACAGGATGGTTCAACACACACAAATCAATCACCACATTAACAGAATAAAGGATAAAAACTATACGATCATCTTAACAGATGCATACAATGCATTTGACAAAATTGACCACCCTTTCATGATAAAAATCCTCAACAAATTGGGTATAGAAGGAACTTACCTCAACACAATAAGGCCATTTATGAAAAGCCCACAGCTCATATCATGTTCTGCGGTGAAATGCTGAAAGCTTTCCGCCTACGATCCGGAACAAGGCAAGGATACACATTCTTACCTCTCCTGTTCAACAAAATACTGGAAGTCCCAGCCAGAGCAATTAGGCAAGAAAAATAAATAAAAGACATCCAAATTGGAAAGGAAGAAGTAAAACTATCTCTGTTTACAAATGACTTGATCTTATATGTAGAAAATTCTAAAGACACCACAAAAAACCTGTTATAACTAGTAAGTGTATTCAGTAAACTCACAGGATACAAAATCAACATACAAAAATCATTTGAGTTTCTTTATGATACAACAATCTATCTGAAAATGAAATGCAGAAAACAATTCTATTTACAACAGTATCAGAAACAATAAAATACATAAGAATCAAATTAACCAAGGAGGTGAAGGACTTTTACACTGAAAACTACAAAACATTGACCAAATGAATTTTCAAAGACACAAATGAATGGAAGAACATCCTATGTTCATGGATTGGAAGAATTAATTTTGTTAAATATCCATACTTCCCAAAATGATCTATAGATTCAATGCATCTTTGTCAAAATATCAATGGCATTTTTTACAGAAATAGAAAAAACAATCCCAAAATTTATTTGAACTGTAAAAGACCATGAACAGCCAAAGAAACTTTGAGTGAGAATAACAAAGCTGAAAGTATCACACTCTGATTTCAAAACATATTATGAATCTCCTTTAATCAAAACAGTATGTTACTGGCATAAAAATAGATATACAGACCAATGGAACAAAATAGAGCACCCATAAATAATTTCATGCATATACGGTCAACTGATTTTCAACGTGGTACAAAGAATACATAATGAAGAAAGGGCAGTCTTCAACAAATGGTGTTGGGAAAATTGGATATTCACATGAAAAAGAATGAAATTGAAACCCTATCTTACACTATATACAGAAACCATCTCAAAATGGATTGTAGACTGAAATGTAAAACCTGAAACAATAAAACTCCTAGAGGAAAACATAGGGGCTAAGCTCCTTGACATAGGTCTTGGCAATGACTTCTTACACATGACACTGAAAGCACAGGTAACAAAAGCAAAAACAAATGAGTGGACTGTATCAAACTAAAAAGCTTCTGCTCAGCAAAGGAAACAACTAACAAAATGAAAAGGCAACCTATGGAATGGGAGAAAATATTTGCAGATCATATATCTGATAGGGGGCTAATATCTGAAATATATTAGGAACTCCTACATCTCAGTAGCAAATAATAACCAGATTAAAAATGGGCAGGGCCAGCCCCATGGCTTAGCAGTTAAGAGTACGCACTCTGCTACTGGCGGCCCAGGTTTGGATCCCAGGCGCGCACCGACACACCGCTTCTCTGACCATGCTGAGGCTGTGTCCCACATACAGCAACTGGAAGGATGTGCAACTATGACATACAACTGTCTACTGGGGCTTTGGGGAAAAAAAGGGAGGAGGATTGGCAATAGATATTAGCTCAGAGCCGGTCTTCCTCAGCAAAAAGAGGAGGATTGGCATGGATGTTAGCTCAGGGCTGATCTTCCTCACAAAAAAAAAAAAAAAGAGAGAGTTACAAATGGCCAACAGCTATACGAAAAGGTGCTCAACATCAATGATCAACAAGGAGATGCAAATAAAAACCACAATGAGATATCACCTCATGTTTGTTAGAATAGCTATTATAAAAAAACAAAAGAACAATGTTGGCAAGGGTGTGAAGGAAAGGAAACTCGTGTGGACTATTGATGGGAATGTAAACTGGTTCAGTCACTGTGGAAAACAATATGATGGTTTCTTAAAAAATTTAAAATAGAACTACCATTTGATCCAGCAATCCTACTTCTGGATGTATATCCAAAGGAATTGAAAGCTGGATCTTGAAAAGATATCTGGACACCCATGTTGATTGCAGCATTGTTCATAATAGCCAAGATATGGAAACAACTTAAATGTTAATTGATGGAGGAATGAATTTTAAAAAACGTGGTATATACATACAATGAAATATCACTCAACCTTGAAAAAGAAGAAAACTCTGCCATTCACAACAACATGGATGGATCTGGAAGACATTAAGCCAAATGAAATAAGACACAGAAAAATACTGCATGATCTCATTTATATGTAGAATATAAAATAGTCAAACTCATAGAAGCAATGAGTAGGCTGAGGTTGCCAGGGGATGTGGGCATGGGTAAATGTGGAGGTGATGGTCAAAGTGTACAAAGTTTCTGTTATGCAATATAAATAAGTTCTGGAGATTTACTATGCAACACAGCGCCTGTGATTAACAATACTGTACTGTATACTTAAAAATTTGCTAATAGGGTAGATCTTAAGTGAAGTCCTTTTACCACAATCAAAAAACAAGGGGGTATATCCATGCAGCTGATGGATAAGTTTATGGTGTTGAATGTGGTGATGGTTTCACAGGTGTGTACTCATCTCAAAACACATCAAGTTGTATACATTAAATACCTACAGCTTTTCATATGTTAATCATACCTCAGTAAAGCAGTTTTTTTTTTTAAAAAAAAAGACATTATTCACAGCAACATGGAAAATAACAAATGTTCTAGAACAAATAAATAGACATGTAAGAGATCTATAGGAAAAAATATATAGCTTTTTTCAGAGAAAATAAGACCTAATTAAATGGAGACATGAATCATCTTCATGGAGAGGAATGCTAACTTTTATAAAATTTTCAATTCTCAAAAAAAAAAAAATGAAGTGTCTGGTTCATGTGCCTAATGTCATGATTGACAGGTATGAAATACGAATGAGCATGCTCCATATGTACTGATATGTAAACATCTTTAACATACACTGTCATGTGAAAAAAGCAAGGTGCCAAAAAGTGTGTACAGTGAGCTCATTTTGTGGCTGAAGGGGGTAAAATAAAAATAATCTTTGTATTTACTAATTTTTGCATACAGAAATACAGAAAAGACTGTAAACTAACAGTTTTAAACTAACAAAAGTGGTTCTCTAAATGAAGGGTGGAATAAGATTGATGGAGAAAGTGGCAGAAGCAAAACTTCTTAATGGATATCTTTCTGCATAATTTTGATTTTTATCCCTTGTGACCATACTTATTATTCAAATACAATAAAATTTAAAATAAAACTATAATAAGTAGGTCTGAATACGGTAGCAAGATAGTCATTCCCAAGAACTATTTTTTATTTCTTTTAGTTTCATATCATAATATATTCAAGGTTTCAATCAGTTCTCATACTGTTTTTTCTCCCTTACTGAGATTTTATTTTCCATCCATGTTTTGATTCATCTCAGAGACTAGATTCAACTAGATTTAAGAGCTCGGGGATCCGGTAAACGGTAAGTTCTTATTTGCTTGTGAATGTCCATGCCATTAATTTTGCTTTGTTTTGTTTTCATTAAAGCATAATTGGGTCTTGTTAAATACCACTCCACTGTTATCTGGCCTTGGCTGTTTTGGTGAAGAAGTATGAGGTCAACTCAAATTTTTTTCTCCGTGATGTGACAGGATTTTTCTATCAGTTGGCTGTAAGATTTATTTTTTATCCTTGAAGTTGAGCAATTTCAAGAGGCAATGTCTTGATATTTATTTTTCTGTATCAATTCTTCCCGGGAAAGTTTTTGCTCTTTTGGTCTACAGATTCAATCATGTTTTATACTTTGTGGTTTGCAGTTGTACTTATTTCCTCATTTTATTGATGTCGGAAATACTTATTTTCTGTTTTTTTGTTCTTCATTGTTTTCAGTGGAGTTTTTCCCTAGAATTTTATTATGAAAATTTTTATACACTCAGAAAAGTTGAAAGAATTTTATGGTGAAGAATCATATGTTTACTGCCTGGATTCTACAGTGAACATTTTACAATATATACTTTATTACACACCTGTCCTTCTATCCATCTTCAATAGATTTTATTTTATTGATGCATTTCAAAGTAATTTTCAGACAGCAGTACACTTCTCAATAAATACTTTAGCATGTATTTTTTTCATTAACTGGAATCCAATGTTTGGGGTTTTTTGTGTGATAAAATTAACAAACAACCAAATGCATAAATCTTGACTCTATGATTTTGACAAACACATATATCTACATAATCTAAGCACTTATCAAGATACAAAATATTACAATTACCCCGGAAGTTCTCTCATGTCCATTCTCAGTCAATGCCCACCCCTAGTCCTTATCCTCAAGAGGCAATCGCTATTCTGATTTTTTTCCATCATAGATTAGTTTTGCCTGTTTTAGAACTTCATATAAATGGAACCACACAGTATGTGCTTTTTGTGTGTAAAATTTCTCTTACTCAGCATAATATTTTGGAGGTTCATCCTCGATATTGTATGTATAAATAGTCGTTCCTTTTTATTGCTGTGTAGTAAGTCCATTGTATGAATATACTACAAGTATTTTTTATCCATTCTCGTATGAATGGACACCTGGGCTGATTCCAGTTTGGGGTTATTATGAATAAAACTGCTATGAACATGTCTTTTTGTAGATATGTGGTTCCAATTCTTCTGAGTAAATATCATGTAGAATGACTGGGTTGAATGGAGGTATATGTTTAGTTTTATAAGAAACTCAAATCTTTTTCTAAAGTGGTTTTATCATTTTACACTTCCACCAGTAATCCATGAAAGTTCCAGCTACCCCACATCTTTGCTTATACTTGGTGTTGTCAATTTTAATTTTGACCATTCTGGTGGATATGGAATGATTGTTCTTCATGGTTTTAGTTTGCATTTTCCTGATGAGTAATGATAATTAAAATTGTTTCAGATGCTTATGGGCCATTTGGATATCTTCCTTTGTGAAGTGTTTGTTAAAATCTTAGGCCCATTTTTAGTGAATTGCTTGACAATTTTATTTTATTGGATTACAATCCTTTGAAAGACATACGTTTTGCAAATAGTTTCTCCCAGTTGATGGCATTCCAGTAATTTTCTTAATAAAATATTTTGATGTGCAGAAGTTTTTAATTTTGATTGACTAACTTATCTATTTTTTCTTTTGAAGTTATTGCTTTCCATGTCCTAAGAAAGATTTGCCTACCCCTGAGTCATAAAGGAATTTCCCTATATTTTCTTCTACAAGCTTTATAGGTTTACATTTACATTTAGGTCTCTGATGCATCTCAAATTAATTTTGGTGTATGCATGGGATAGGGGTTGAAATGCATTTATTTTACATACGGATATCAGTTATTCCACCACCATTTACTGAAAAGGCGTTTCTTTCTGTATTGTCAAGAATCAAATATCCATGTGAGTTCTAGTCTATTTCTGGGCTATATATCTTACTTCATTGATCCATTTGTCACACTTTATTTCACTGTCTTAATTACCACAGCTATAGTAAGTCTTAAACTTAGTAGTTTAAGTCCTGAAAATTTGTTCTTCAAATAGACAGTGTAACCATATTCAGTCTTTCAATCCATGAACATAGTATGTCTCTCCACTTTTTGGTCTTCTTTAATTTCTCTCAGCAATGTTATCTGGTTTATAGTGTAGAGGTCTTGTTGATCTTTCGTTAGCTTTCCCTAAGTATTGCATGGTTTTTGACAGTATTGTAAATGAATTTTCTAAAATTTCACTTTCCAATTGTTTTCTGCTAATATATAGATATACTTTGGATTTGGTGTATTAACCTCGTATCCTGCAACCAATCTAAATTAACTTATTAACTTTAAAGCCTTTTATTCATGTAATTAAATATGTCAATCTTTTTCTTAATTGTTTCTCAGGTTTAGGTATTGTTTATAAAGGTCTTTGTTATTCCAAGATTAGGAAAGTAAGTTCCTACCTTTCTAATACATTTATAAAATTTTACATTTAAATTTTCATTTTACCCAATGTTTAGTTAAATGTATGGTAAGGTGAGAATGTAGCCTTATGCCAATCTAATAATTGGCATAGTAAATTGTTTTAACACCATTTATTTAATAAGTTGTCCATCCTTGAATTGAAATTGAATTACCATCTTTATCCTATACTAAGTTTCAAAGTAGACATCAACCTGTTTCTGGAATTTGTAGTTTGATCTATTAATTTGTTTGTCTATATTTTTGCTAATAATTAAGGTAGTTTCAATAATTATGGAAGTTTATTTTTAAAAATGTCTTGGCTAATTCTGTACACTGACTTCTCCAGATAAAATATAGAATTAACTTAAGTTTTATGAAACATTCCATTGGTATTCTTATTAAAATTGAATTTACAGATCAATTTGAGATAACAAGATACCTTTGAATATTGAGTATTTGCATCCAGATATGTAATTTGCATCTCTTCTTTTTTCAGATGTTGCTTTATGACTGCAATAGGGCTTTATAATTTTTTTCACATTGGTCTAGGTTGTTTTCTTCAGACTCTTCATAAGTATTTCATAGTTTGCTATTGTCATGAGATCTTTTCATACTACATTTTCTAACCATGAAGCTTTTCTGAGGTAGGGAAGCAATTGATTTTTCAGAATTTCTGTCTTTGTTGAGTTTGCAATACAATTGAATATAATTGAATTCAAATCAATAAAATATATAAAATTCTTAAATAGCTGCTCAGAAAATTAAAGAGCATTATTTTTATATAGATAATATATATTTTTATATATAGATAATTTATAAATTATTATATATAATTTATTTTGTAATAAATTATAAAAATTTAATAACTAATAATAATAATAAATTATAAATTGCCAATTTCATAGAGAAGGGAAAGGAGTTGCAAGATGCCAATGAATTTTCTTGTAGTACTCTGAAAACTTTCTCCATGAAACAGCCTGAGACTCACTGGCATTTTGTATCTGTGGTTGAGTAACATCATAATATATATCGAGACTTTTGACTTAAAAGAGTTTCTTTCACATTAAAAAAGCACAAGGATCCCTAAAATGAACCATTGTGTTTTCCCTGTTAGCTGTATTTTTCTTTTATCAAGGAGAAAAGCTCAAAAGAATTAACCACCCAATTGTTCCAGTTTTCCAATGTACTGTCACTCTTACATTATATTTGTGAATCTGGCCTGCAGATTTTCAGTTGAGTCCATCAGTTTACAGACCTGAAGGGTAATAAGCCCAGCCTCAAACCTCCTCTCCCCATTTCTAGGAAGTAGCAATTTCTTATGAAGGAGTGAGCAACCTAGGAGTATAGAAAAGTCTCAAGGAGTATGCTAATCAGATCCTTTCTTGGGCACAAAGAAACAATGCTGATTTTTAAATGCTGTCTGTTCTCCAAATTATAGAGTGGTTACGTTTTTCCATTTCGTAGTTTTATATTTAAGCTGAATACATTTTCCAGTGTTAACAAAGGGATGAAATAGGCAGGAAAATGTCCCCACCTGTGTCCCTTTTCAAAAAAAATACATTTGAATCTAGAAATGCCACCCAATTTTTTAAAGTGTCTCGCCAGCCTTTTATCCTCATAAATCTCAATAGAATGTACCTAAATGTAATGCAGATGTCAGGGGAATTGCTCCAACCGCTTCCTGTCAGCCATACAGGTCTTCACAAGCCCTGCCCAAGACCTTCCTATGGTGTCCCAAGCATTCATCTTTTCCGTGGGAAGCACTTGAATCTGACAGCCCGAAGTATTTTTTTTATTTTTAGTATCACGAAGCTTTTCTGAGGTAGGAAAATTACCATTCTTTATTTTCCTTATTCTGGGAGTGAAGGCTTCTCTAATTCTAAATCTTATTGTCAAAATCAGACAGAAACTGAAAAATTCTCTTGACTTAATGTTCTGCAAAAATTCTAAGCTGGTCATTCAGTCTTTCTCTTTCATACGCTATTTGGGGTTTATCAATATCATTCCGAATGATTATCAGTGACTATCAATACTATCTTGGGCTCTGATTCTTTGAAGACTTTTAATTTAATTTTTAGTATATTTCTCTACATTTCTACTTATTTGTGAGCCAGAGATTAGCCTAACCTTGTATTAATGGACCTGCAGCCAAGGTCGTATGTATTGTGAACTGTGGTGTCTTCCTTTCAACGTTTAACTGAGACTCACTTGGTTTGCATCTGAAACCTAAAGGAATTATTCAATATATAAATATTTAACTCTTACCGTGCGCCAGGCAGTGTTCCTGCCTTCACAGAACTAAGTCTAGTGGGGATGTGATCAAGTTAAAGATGAATTACAATACAGCGAGAGAAGTGCTAAGGTGAAGGATGGGTTTTCTTGGAAGTTGAGGGGTTAAGGAGGGCTTCCTGGAGGAAGTTATCACCTGGCTAATGCCAGAGGATTAATATTGAGAAGCTGGAGGAGTAAGAGTTGAAAACTGGAGGAGTAGGAGTTGAGAGAAGCAGAGAGAAGGGAATATGAACAGACCTGGAGGCAGGAGATAGCTTAGTACATATAAGGATGATCACAGAGGGTCCAGAGTGGAGAATTAGACACGGAGCCTGGAGAAGTATATATGAGCTACAAGTGCCTAGATGCCATGAAGCCATATATTAAGGAATTGCTATCTTGAGGACAATGGGAAGGTATTTTGAAATTTATTGAGGCTTGCTTTATGGTCTGGTAGATAAATAATTTTTGTAAATATTCTATGTGTGCTTGAGAAGGATTCATTTTCTGAATTGTTGGTCCAAATTCTACTTACGTCCATTAGAGTGTGCTTATTAATTGTGTTTTTGAAGTTTTTTGTATTTTCTTTGCTTTCTATTGCCTATTTTATCTGTGACTATTAGGAGAGGTGTGTTGTGATCTCCCACTTTGATGGTAGATGTATTAATTTCTCTCTGTATTTCTATCAACTTTTGCTTTTATGTTTTAAGCCAATGTTATTAGATGCATACATACATATCTCTTTGGTAAATTGACCATATTATGAAATGACTATATTTTCCCTAAAGATACTTTTTAAAATTTTAAGTCAACTTTTCCTTATTTTATGTAGCTTGCTCAAGGTCACCTAACTAGCATGTAGCAGAGCAGAATTCAGACCCAGGAAGTCTGATTCTGGAGCCTGTATTCCTAACCATTGTCCGATCCCTCCACCTCCAGGCGTCACCCCCTGAGCAACCCTTCCCCTTGTCTTGCTGCCTTCCTCAGCATCTCTGCCAAGTAGCAGCTGTGCCTGCCAGATGAAACGGGAAAAGGGATGCAACAGGTTTCAGAATGACATTTGCACTTAGAAGAGGAGCTTCTAACAACCTTCAGCTCCCTCTCTACCCAAAGCCGAGCCTGCAAATTCCCTATAGAAGTCATCAGTGGCTTTGTTCCTACAGCTCAGAGATTTTTTTCTGTCTCTGCCTCCACCCCAATGTGTATACTTTGTCACTTCACGCCAGTCACTATTTTTGTTTTCCTTCCATTGTGCCTACCCCACCCACTTCACCTTCTATTCTACCAGCTTCCTTTAGACAACGGATAGTTGAACTGTTTGCAAGGATGGAGTTTTGGACCCTCCTCTGAATGAGACTTGGCTAGTCACTGTATGGGCAAGCCTGGTCCCTGTCTAATGCTTCATCCAGGCTCGGAGAACACAAAACCTAAGTCAGGGTCTAGCCCTTCAACTTCTCTCTTTATGGGATAGAAGGATGGGCAAGATTTCACTCTGTTCTTGCTTTGAAGGGTCCTTTTCTCATTCCTCTTATACACAAATTGCTACACAAATTGTTGTGAACATTATGCAACAAGAAGATGGACTCTTACTCAAAATTTGATTTGGATATCAAGAATGATGACTCCACACACTCACTAAGAGGGGATGAAACAGTTTATTACTTATATAGTAAGGCTTCCTGGGGAGGGGAGGGAATGTATCTCAAGCTGGTCTAAAAACGGCTTGAGAGAGCAAGGAAAAAAGACTGGTTTGGGATTTTTATTGTGGCTAGGCAGTGAGGCCTGGGTGAGGGTTTTCTCACATGTAGGAAGGGGCTTGAATGGATTTTGAAACTCCCACCAGTGCTAAAGGAGGGAGAATCCAGACTCTCTTATGAGCTTTCCAAGATGTGGAGTAGAGGAGGAAGAGGGAGAGATAAGGCTTAAAAGTTGTTAGCAGTCAAACATCAAAAAATGGAATCAGACTTAGTACACAAATTTATACCCCTGAGTTGTAATCTCTCTTTTAGTTGTCTACTGCAATAGTTGTGCTTTAATGAAAAGGTTCCCAAAACCTAAGAAAGAGTTCCGTTTTCCAAAACCAAAGTTAAAGGAAAGGTTGTTCTCCAAGCCGTTCCAACTCCTTAGCACCTAGCTATTATGTCCCTGGGTCTACCTGAGACTCCGACCAAGATTGCCTACACAGGAACTACTCATAGACACGCAGAAAGTGCCCGCAGTAGTATCCACACCTGGCTCTAATATTCTCTCCCTGACTTTTGGTGAGAGCGGAACAGATCAGACAGGGAATAAATTCCAGCCTCTCAGTTTTGCAAAGAGTGAGCCATAGAAAGAAATTGCTGGAGCCTCCACGTCAGGGACTAAGTTCATTTATCATCTCACCAGTAACTGACTAATTTCTGATCTTTTCCTGTGATGACAGCCAGAGGGCAAATGCTGGATCCAGAAGCAAGATTGTGTCACACTGATGAGAAGAAGAAATGTTGAGAGTAAGAAGGCAATAGCAGGTAAGTGAGGCAGCATCCATCCATTAACCAAGCAGAGTGTCATGGCTAACCTTCCTCTCAGCTGACACATACAATATCCCAATTGTAACAAGTATCCTTTGGGCCAAATGAAATAAATCTGCTTTTGTTTAAGAGGCGGGTGGTTGGAGTTGCTGCTTTTGCTTTTGGCAAACCAATAAAGAGGAAAATTTCCTCTCGTGGAGGAGGGAAACTGTCAAATTCTAGGTCAGGGACCTGATTCCTAAGCAGCTGGGCAGCAGTTTAAAAAAATCCAGATGTTTTTGAAAAGAGATTTTGCTGTGCCCCCTCCCCGTGGACTCAATCCAGATACTGCAAGGGCAGGCGGAGGAGGGGGAGGCAGAGGCGCGGAGCAGAGCAGGCTCCAGCCCGCTCCTGAACCAGCCACTCCGGACGCTGTTCCACTCCATAGGTCGTTGTCAAGGCTCTCGACCTAAGTCTGACTGCAGATAATGGGCGAAGACCGAGAGCAGAACAAAGGCAGCTGGATGGCTACTTGCAGGTGATTTTTCTTAGGACAGGAGGGATTCTTTTCAAAGGGAAAGGTTGGAAAACTGTTACCATGGTAACTCTCCAAGTTCTGAAGTGATATAATCAGAGAATGCTCTGGAGAGCAGAGGGAAGGGAAGGTGGTGGATTTAGCACACATGAGCAGCTAAATTCTAAAAGTCGGGCTTTTTCTTTCTTTTTTAATGTTAAGTTGGAATATTAGGAAAGAAAGAAAGAGAGAGAAAGAAAAAGAGAAAAGAAAGAAAGAAAGAGAGAAAAGAAAGAGAAAAAAGAAAGAAAGAAAGAAGGAAGGAAGAAAAAAAGAAAGAAAGAAGGAAGTAGGAAGGAAGGAAGGAAGTTAGTTAACTCAAACGTAATTTATTCCAAATAAATATCCTTGGTAGCAAGAAAGAGCTGCCTGTGGAGTTGAAGCTGAGAGAGGGAGGTTTGATTTTCGATGTTTTGACCTTTGTGCTTTGTAAAGATTGATAGAAGAGCACATTCAGTTACTCTAGATTTCCACTATTTATTAGCACATCAGCAGTATGTATTGTTATGACATACTTACCTTGATAAAATTAGGTTATTATCAGCTTAACCTTAGATTTATGCCATTTTGTCTGTAATGGCATACTATTAATAGCATTGTGAAATATAATGATTATACATGTGCTTGATATCAATAATGAAACTAATCATAGGCTAGTTCTACTTCTAAGACAGTACAACTTAATCTATTCTGAATCGTACAAAATTATTCCAGGAAGAAGAATTTGCAAAATGCTTAGAAATTGTTGCATTAATTCTTCCGCATCATAAGCCTGTCAAGTGGGTTACCAACTTAACTCCCTTGCCCCTCTCCCTTTGACATACTTGCCTGGTAAAACCCCACTTAAGTTCAATCCAACTCCCTGCGTACTATGCACAAGCAGAATGTGGTTTGAGGAAAACACACACCATTTTAAGAGGCTGATTACTCCGTCCTTGAAACACCTTCTTCTCTTGGCCTCTGAAACATCAGTCTCCTGCTTTTTCTTTAACCTCATCTGGTTTCCCTCTCAGTCTACTTTGTTGACTCCTTTTCTTATTTCACCCTCTAAATGTTGGACTTTTATTTGTTCCCCTGATGGATACTCTGATGATTCCCAAATGTCTATATCCAACCCCTCTCCCCTGAACTCCAGACTTGTGTATTCAATTCTCCCTGTAACATTTCTACTTGCATGTCTAATCGGCTTCTCAAAATAGAGCCCTTGAGTTCTCTCCTGCCCACAATAACCTTTCCTCTCCCAGTGCTATGGATTGAATGTTTGTGTCCCCCAAAATTCATATGTTGAAGCCCTAATCCCCAATGTGCTGGTACTTTGAGGTGGGACCCTTGGGAGGTAATTAGGATGAGATGAGGTCATGAGAGTGGAGGCCCCATAATGGGGCTTAGTGACCTTATAAGCAGGAAGAGACCAGAGTCCTTTCTCTCTCCCTGCCATGTGAGGATACCGCAAAAAGTTGTCCATCTGCAAATCAGGAAGAGGGCTTTCACCGGGATCTAAAGCTGCCAGCACCTTGATCTTGTTTTCCCAGCCTTCATAATTGAGAGAAATAAATATTTGCTGTTCAAGCCATCCAATCTATGGTATTTTGTTATAGCAGCCCAATTGACTAAGACACCCAGTATTTCCTACACAGGAAATGGCACTACCATGCCCCTAGTTGCTTGGTCAAAGTCAAAGTTTAGAGTCATCTTTGAATCCTCTCCTTCTGTTATATTTTAAGTCCAACCTCGTATCAAAATCTATTGTTTCTAACTTCAAAATATCTCCAGAATCCAACCACTCCTCTTCTCCTGCACTGCTCTCAGACTCCTTCAAACAACCACATCATGTCTTTCTTCTATTATTACATAATTTCTGATCTGGTTTACCTACTTCTACTTTTATTACATCATTGTCTCTTGACACAGTAGTCACAGGACATCTTTAAATATAGTCAGATCATGTCATTTCCCTGCTCAAAATCTCCTAGTAGCAGCTGATCTCACCAGGAATAAAGTCTAAATTTCAGTCATGTGCTACCAGGCCCTATATGATCTGGTTCCCGTCTAGCTCTCAGACCCCATCTCCTACCACTGTTTCTCTTACTGTTCTCCCTACATACTGGCCTCCTGGAAGTTCTTTGACCATGTCAAGCACTCACACAATTATAGGCTGTTGTGGTGGCCAGAACACTTTTCCTTTAGATCTTCACATGGTTTATGCCCTCATTTTATTAAGGCCTTTATTCAAATGTCTCTTTCTAAGAGATACTTTGTCTGGCCATCCATATAAATTATTCCAATCTGTCCTCTTACTCTACTTTACTTTTTTTCACTGCACTAACTTATATTATGTTCTATATTTATTTATCTCTTTCTCATCTGTCACTAGACTATAAGATCCACAAGAGATTTTGTTTCTTTTTTTCATTGCTGTATTTCTGGAGAAAGGAGAATGTTTTTCACATAGTAGACCCTTGATAAATATTTGTCAAATAGATTAATAAATGAATGAGATATTACGTTAGACTCCTCCACGCACTGAGAATCTCGGTTATCTTTGTGATTCCAGTCCCACCATGATGTTACAAGATTCTCAGCCTTATGTAGTGCTGGAAAATGAACAATCAGGTCCTTGGCGGTCAAAATACTTATGCCTCTTTGTTTTACATGATACTGTAGTTGAGCGTTGATTCCAACTTCCATTGATCTGCTTCCTGGGCCTTGGAAATATTCTGCATAAAAGTCATAAACCTTACACTGAATATTTACAGGTTCCACCCCTTTTGGATGTTGCATTCTAGCTGAGCACCAGTCTCTACCATCCATTGCTCACCTCCTTCTCATTCTCAGGGGAAGATCAAACCCCCTTAGGAGAGGCCATATTCAGCTCACCATTCAAAGAAGTTTAATCCTCTGCCTCTTTGGAGCTATCAAGAAAATCCCCTCACTGAGGCTGGGGAGGTGAGGTAGCACTTTCCCCATAATTTGGCCAAGTCTCTTTGATGCCAGAGTTGGGAGGAAAGGAGACTTGTAGAGGGAATCAAAGAAATAGGCGGATAAAGCTAGAGCTTAATTTCTGAAAATTAAGATTTTCAGAAATTAATAGTGGGGATACACTGAGGTGCTTTTGAAGCCCTCAAGCACACATTCGTAAAGACAAAAGAACTCTGAAGGAGCTAATTCTAAAAGAGTTGTCCTTTATTTGAAATAAGAATATCTTTATGTGTTGTTCTCATCACTCTCAAAGCACGGAATACTTCATATAGTAAAAATTTCCATGGCCTCAGAGAGTTCAAGAGATGACACTGAAGATCAAAACAGTATTATCATTCATTTTGTCAAAGCCCAGACATGCATCTCGTAGGCTTGATGGCATTTTGCTGCAGAAGTTATCTGAGAAATTACCGATCTGTCTCCCTAGGAGAACTCTTTGTCAATTGCTTCTTGGAGTGAACTTCTAAGAGCTGCATCAGTCCAGTTCCTGGCAAAAGTTGAAGGGCAACCCTTAACAACTCATTTGTGATAACAGTTGGGAATGGAATGGAAGAGCTGAGCAACAGTTGTTTGGTTCCACGCCCACAACATAACCACCCTGATAAGTACCAAACATAGCTTTCAATCCTTCCATTTCAAGTGCAAATTTAAAAGAATACATAGTTAAAGTGTAACAAGGATGTTGGAATCAGAAATACATTGATGCAAATTATGTTCCAGCCACTTGTTGTCATATCTCCTTGGGTAAGTTCCTAACTCTTTTGAAGCTCCATGTCCTCATCTGTAATATAGGGTTAAATAATGTCACCTACCTCATGGTGTTATTATCAGATTATTAAAGAGATCATTAAAGTGCTGAGCATAGAGTCTGTCAAATAGTTCATATTCAAAGGCTAGTTGTATGTACTATTGGCACAATGATGCTGCATAACAAACCACCCCCAAACTCAGTTGCTTACGATTCACATTTATTCTTTTGTCTGCAGGTTGATTGCATTACTATGGGCTTGACTGGGCAGCTCTGCTCAAGCTGTAGTTTAGCTGGGCTTGGCTCCAGGATGCTGGTTGAGTTCAGTTCTGTTCCATGTGTGTTTATTCCAGGGTCAAGGCTAAGAATCAATAGCTACCTTGGCCATGCTCTTCATGATGGGTTGTTAGTTGGAGCACCATGCTAAGCCAAAAGACACAAGCATGTTTAGTACCTCTGCTTGCGTCACGTCTGCTGATATTCCATTTGTCAAAGCAAGTCACATGGTAACTCCAACACCAATGGGGTAGGGTAAATTCTACCCACAGCGGGATGCGGAGGGAAGTGAATAGTCAATGAATAATAATTTCAACTATCACACTATAATAATAATATTGTATTAATTTGTTATTATTAGTAGTAGTAGTAGTTGTAGGTAGAAAAATAATTGTTGATTCTTTCTGCTGATTTTGTTTGGTTGCCAATTCTGTGCTAGGGACTGCCTTAGCCACTCTCCAAGTAGTGTTAAGCTTCTCTCAAACACGTAGTGACTTTCATGTGTGGTTTTAAAGGATGACTTCAGAGACAATGAGCTGAGTTATGCAAATTCTTTTCATCAGCTTGAGAATAGACAAACAGAAACTAAATGAGTGACCAAACGCAGCTCATTCCTTGCTGTACACTGACTAACTCATTTATGGTTTTGGCACCTCCTAAGACATTTGGAACTTCAATGTTCCTAATCTGAAAAACAAAAAGATGTTCTTTTAAGTTCCTTCTACTTTATTGAATATTTTCCATAAATAAAAGGATTTTTGCTTTGCACCAGTCAGTCTCATGCATTCTAAGCAAAACAGAAAAGCATTTAACAAGGTCAACTGGTATTCAATAGAGGGAAGGCTGGGATCAAATGCCAGTTTCAGTTCAGCCACAGAATGGACCATGGAAATGACTCACAAAATGCATTCTTTGGCCATTGCTGTGATGGGATAGGCAGCTTGAAGAGGACAGTCCAATGTAAAACCCGGCGTCATGTCTTAGGAATTCCCTCCTAGAATACAGCAGTGGAGCACATGGGGCGGAGGTAGGAGAGCTGAATATGAGATATGAAGGAAAAAAGAGGATATTTGTCAGATATTATTTGGCAATACAATCTTCTTGCTGTCTCTCATTGATTTTTCAGGCCAAAGGGAAGGAGGTGAAGGCCTCACAGCCATCCATGGATGGCAGCTATCAAACCTACAGAAACATCAGATGAAAGATTATCTTACCAAGTTTGATCATCTCTGTTCTATAACTCCATTGGCTGATAAACCAGAGGAAAAGAGTTAAAGCTACAAGGTGAAGAATTCAAGTTGGGCATGCAGGAAGGTTTCCCATCTTAGAAGGCTGATAAATATTAAAATATCTTGAGGTTAGTGGACAGCTTGTCTCTCACAATCTCTTGTACAGAGAGTTGAAGGAGGGAGAGAAATGATTGACATTTGTTGTTAACAAGGAACAGGCAGTCTCATGTAGGAAATCCCATTAAACATCACAAGAACCAAGCCAGGTGAGTATAACCATGTTATACATTCAGAAAAGAATCCAGGATTGTTTGGGTTAAACACATTGTTGTAACCGCAGGCCCATTTAGAGCCAGTTTGAACAGACCCCATCTCTTATCAACAAAGTGATTAAGGATTGTCTTTCAGAAAAACTGCAAAGTCACGCCGCCAGGGCATGCACAAAAGAAGAAATCATGACCTGAAATGACCTAGGAACCAAAGATCCTCCTTCTACAGAACCCAAGGACCAGGACGTGACCAGAACTTGAAAGCCGGACTGGTATCAGAAGCGAGGGGTCCCTCATTCAGGAAAATCCAGTGTTAAAATTCCTTCCCAATTTCATCATAGATGTTTAGAAGCTCGTCATAAATGTTTAAAACCTTACCATAAATACCTGAAGCCCACCAATCGAAACATGTCCCACCAGTGTTTCTGCGTGCCAACCTGTTCTCCCTAACTTCTTAAATTTTGTCCCAAATCCTGAATCAGGGAGACAGATCTGAGAGCACACGCCCCCTGTCTCTCTGGAGATCGATCTTGCAGAATAAAAAGCTGATTTCTCCCCTCAAAGGCTGGTGCCATAATGAATTGGCTCATTTATGCACATCAGACAGAGAACCCCAATTTTGTGCAGTAACATTATTACGCAAGGAAATGCTATTAGGAAATGGTGAAATTGACCTCAGATCTAGCCTCTGATTTTTCCATCATATTACATTTTGATCTTTAAGATACACAAATAGATTTTGAAAGTTTTATTGGTTATGGCTAAAAGCAAGGAGATGGACTAAATTAATGCACACAAACTCCCTTTCAGTCCCAGACATCTGTGAGTCTATGATATACAACAAATTATTTCCTCTGCAAACCCAAACCCTAAGCTACATTGTACATATTTTTTCCTTGTTTTCAGCTGTCAGCTCCTTGACTGCCCCTCACTGCCACTTTGCAAGTCTTGATTGCCAAGCATTTATTTTCTTTTTCCAGTTTGTCTGGAAGACGAAAAGCCTCAGGAAAGGATTGTTGGACTTTTGATATAAGGCACATGAAATATCTGTAATTATGGATTACATTTTTGTATCCAGTAAATGGCTGAAAGGAGTCCTGTGATAGAAACTTTTAGAAGATAATTGAATGTGTCAGCTGGATCAAAAAATTATGTATTTACTTCACCTCTGCAAACTGTGGTAAATAGTCTATTGTCTGGAGAGTTTGCTTGGCTTATTTTTTTTTTTGCATTATAAAATTATTCTAGCCCTTGTCACTGAATTTTTGGTTAACAATTCAAAGAAACTCTTCAGACTAGAATTCATCTTGTAGATGCCAGATACCATGCATAATTACCTGGAAAACAGCAGATTTTAATAATTCAAAACTTCAATTTGTTTCTACCGTTATCCCAGACAAAAGAAATGTGTACTTTTTTAGCAAATTTATTTGGTTAAAAATGGGGCATATCTCATGCTTGAGTGAAAATTAGCATTTCTCTATCTGAATAATGAAATGAGAGAAAAAGCATTTATTCTTCATTATTTATGTTTCCAATTGTGTCCTTTACATAATTGCCTTGAAACAGAAGCACCTTATTAAAATGGACAATCAATAGCAGCAATAGAATTTCCAAGCGGAAGAACAAAACAAAATATAAATTAAAACTTTCTATTAAACCTCAGCTGTATATAGTGTGGACTGACCAAGAAGAATTGAGCTTGTCTAAACATATACAAATCATAAAATATGGTAAGAGTAAATGGAAATAAAGACTGATCAAATCTAAATGTAGGACTAGGGTGAGAATTTTCTAAGCTCAAAAGGAGTGGAAGAAATAACAAAGGAAAAGATCAATAGGTATTTCACATAGCAATTATAATTTCTCTTAAAATTGCTTAACAGGCAAAGAAACCAGGGGAAATACTTGTCCCAAACAGGACAAAGGATGATATCCTTAATAAGAAAAGAGTTCATGCCAAAAGGTAATAATAAAAGCATTAAGTTCCCAATAAATAAAGGGGGAAAGGAACAAAGACAATTTAAACACCGGCTTACCAATGGCTAATAAACATCTGAACATTTTTCAACCTCACTCATTATCAACGAAACGGAAATTAGAATAACAATGAGATGCTATTTTTAACCTATCAGATTAATAGAACTGTAAAAATGAGAACATTCAATACTCGAGATAGGATACAGTGACGCAGACACACTCAGCACAGCTGGAAGGAATACAAAGTGGTCCTAGCCTTCAGGAATGGAACAATGGGACAGCTTCAAAAATATCCGTAACCCTCACCTCCAAAATTCTGTTTCTGGGATTCTATTGATGGAAATGATCTGAAATAAAGAAAGAGTTTTCTGCCAAAGACGTTCGTTACAATGCTGTTTGTAATATTAAAATTTTGAAATAAACTACATTTCCAAAAATAAGGCTGATATTAAACAAATTAGAATAAAAAAATGTAGCCACTCAAATATCTGTAAAATGTTTTTAATAATATCATAAAATGCCTAGGTTTTAGTGTAAAATATAAAATTAGAGTATAAAATTTTATATGTAGAATGAGATCAAAGATGTAAAGTATGTATAAAAAATGACTGGAGTGGATTATAATAAAATATTAATAATGGTTTTATCTGGTTGGTAAGATTATGGGGAGAGTGACTGTGTAATTTATGTTCCAAGTGGGGACATTTGGGAGATTAAAAGGGGGCTGGATCAATGGTTACAAACTGAATTGTTCCAGATTTACGGTCATACTTCTCCCAGATCACCTTCAAATGAATTTTTGCTGGGCTCTTCCATTCAAAATTTCTCAAAATTCCATTCAAAAAAAAGCTTCTCAAAATTTCCAGTGAAAATCTTTTCAGTTATTGTGTACTGAACACACACCCCAAACGTCTGTGAGAAGGGAGGTATCAGGGAACATTCTTCTGGCAGGAAAGCCTAATGGGAATGTTACTTTTCATTAAAATCCATAAATATTTTTCAGGCAAGTACTACTTTTTTCCACAAAAGGGATCTTTCTAATTATCAAAAGGACACAGGTTCAATGTAGAAAATTTAGAGAACATAGAAAAATATGAAATTTTGAGAAATTATACTGATATAAATGATGGGTGGGTAGAACTCAGCAAAAATTCATTTGAAGGTGGTCTGGGAGAAGTGTGGTTGAGAAACCACTTAGTATGAGAAATAGATGAAGTGGAAAGATTTAATGTTGAAGAAGCAGATACTGTACTAGGTAGGTATATGCAAAGTAGTGAGTTCCCTGTCACTGGAGTCATTTGAGTTGAGACTGGGTGACTCCATCAGAGGTGTTCTTAAAGAGAACCAAAAGTTGCTTAAGAGACACCAACCCTGAGATCTGAGGTTCTTTGGAAGACCATCATGCACCGAACTCAGTCCGTAGCTTTTCTCCAGAACTGGGGTATAACTGGGAGAGGTAAGGATGTCCAGGCAGGTCACTGCTGGCCGCAGCCGCACCTAGCAGTGTATGGGCGGGCAAGGAGTGGGGAGCTGAAACCATACTCAGAACACTACCTCATATTTGGGTATACTCTTTTCAAAGCAGTTTCGGATATCTACATGATTTTTTTTTCTTTTTTGGTGAGGAAGATCAGCCCTGAGCTAACAGCTGTTGCCAATCCTCCTCTTTTTGCTGAGAAAGATTGGGCCTGGGCTAACATCTGTGCCCATCTTCCTCTATCTTATATGTGGGATGCCTGCCACAGCATGGCTTGATAAGCAGTGCATAGGTCCACACCCAGGATCCGAACCTGTGAACCCCGCACAGCCAAAGCGGAGTGCACGAACTTAACAACTATGCCACCGGGCCGGCCCCTCTATATGATTTTTTTTAATTGTATTGTTTTTATTGAACACAGAACATTCCCAGAATTCCAGAAACCCCTTTATTCCCTCTCCTAATTATAACATCCTTCTTCCCCCTGAAGGAAACCAGTATCCTTACTTCTTATTCATTTGGCCTGTTTTTAAATCCTTCTAAATGGAATCATACAGTATGCACTCTCCTATGGCTGGCTTCCTTCACCCAACTTTATGTTTATGAGATGTCTCCATATTGTTATTTTATATCACTTAATTCTTACAGAAACACCAAAAGGTAGGTTAAAATATGATCAGCAATTTGCCATGGAGATAAGGAAATAAACCCAAAGAGATTAAGTGACTTGGCCAAGGTCACATAACCAATAACTGGCCAGTAAGTGGTACCCAGATCTGCAGGCTCCAGGTCTGGCTTTCTTTCCTTACACTGTGTCAGTACCCCCAGAGAAGCATGGCTTGGTGGAGACAGTGTGGGAACTGGGTTTATTCATATCTCAGCTCTCCTACTCACCACCTTTCTGACTTCAGGCAAGTACTTACCTTCTCAGAAACTTGAGTGCCTCATTTGTGAAATGGTACCCTGAAGTCAACGCCTCTTAGGCAGTCAGTTAATATTTGTTAAGTGGATGAACAAATGATTCTGGCTCTTAGGAGAAAATGAGATCATATGTGTGTAAAATCTGGTATGGTGCTTGGCTCTTTTCCAGCACTCAATAAAGAGCAGCGATAGGTGGCCCTGAAAAGAAAATCTCATACCAGCGAGACTCTCAGCAGAAGACTAATTTTGAGGCATCAATTAGAATGCATCAAGTTAGGATGCACTGAGCTATCTGATACTAGGTGACCGGAAGGGAAGTTAAAAAATAAAAACAATCGTCTGGGAATTTCTAACATCTGAATTCTTGCTGTTATGCCGTTGACCTGCATGACCTACTGTACACTCACAGTCACCTGGAAGCTCAGATCCAGTGACAGCTCCTGCCATTAGCCCTCTGAAGGCTTTCAAAGTGTTTCTCAGACCCCCAATTGCTCCAGGCTTTGGTGATATGTACAAAAATGTCAGCTTTTCAAAGCTAATCTCTTCCTGAGTTTTTGACATGCATATAGCATTTGTGAATGTGCAACAACCTCTGGGACAACATAGCTTTGCTCAAGCAGAATGTAAAAGCCATCCAGCTGGCAGGCCAAGCTCAGAAATCCACGTTCATCTAAGTTGGTTTGTGCCTAAATGCTCTCTGGGGTTTTACTTATTTTTCAACTTGCTCTTGCTGTGAAAGTTCCATCTTCTAAATGTTAAGTCACTGAGTCATAAAAAGATGTGACATGACCACAGCCAGCAGGCAGCGTCAATTGTTCTGTAATGGTCTGTATGTGTGGTGCTGGCTATGGGGAATTTTGTAATGGATTTCTAAATATTGTGGCATCCTTATCCTTTCATATATAATGGTTATCACTTCAAGTTTTTGATCAGTTAGTGTGTGTTAGACTCTGTTGGCTACTCTTTTGGTGTTTCATTTAATCTTTGAACCCCGTGAGGCAGAGTTATCATCATCATTTTATGGGGAAGAAAACTGAGACCCAGAAAGGTTAAATAACTTTTTCAAAGTCAAACATCTCATAAGTGGCAGAGCCTAGCGTTGTCTGATTTGAAAGCTAGTTCTCTTTCCTCTATTCTGTGAGTTGTAGCAGGAATGAGGAGACTCTAATATAAGAGGTCCGGAAGTGTGACCCAGGAAAGAAGATGGAATCAGACCTTACTGACACACACCGGTCTATGGGTGCGGGCACCACGGTTTCACTGAAGTCCTGGTGACTTTATTAAAGAATACAGCCCCCCATGGCTGGAGAGGAGCAAGTGTTGGCACATCTGCCAAGAAGGAGGTCAAGTACACCTGGCTTGACCCCAGCCCGTGGCTGTCCAAAACAGGCTGCCTGCAGGCACTCTGGAGGAACAGAGACAGCTTTCCCGATTTTTCCTCCACCACCAAGGTGAGGTGTTCTCTACTGGTCTATCATGGCTCTTTATTTAGTATGGCAGTTCTGTTCTGCCAAAACATCCACTCCAAATGTGAGTACTTAAAATAAAAATTATCATATAAAGAAACCAAAAATCCACCCATAGGTAACCTCCAATGGTGAGTCCCAGACATTTGGAAGAGTGGGAGGAAATAGAGACATGTTGTTCCCCTGACGGTCAGGCTCTGCTGAACCTTTGAAGGTGAGAGAAGTGTTTCTGTGTGCACTGCCCCTTGTTCATTCTCCTGTCTCTGGAGCCATTTAGCTCTTTAAAGAAAACTCTGTCCAAACCGGGCACTTATGTCCTGAATTCATCCCTGCTTTTTATATCCATTCTGCCCACCGTAGTCTAAGCCTCATTATTTCTCCCCGGGAGAAATAATGCTTGTGCCACCAGACGGAACTCCATTTCCACCCTTGCCCTGCTATAATTTATTCTCCTCAAAGCAGCCAGAGTGTCCTTTCAAACACGTAAATCACATTCTGTCTGGGGCAGAATTTATTTTCCAAAGATGGCCACACAAATAGATCTCATTCCACATGTTCTTACGAGGTGATATTGAGACTCCTCCATGACTAGTAGGGTCTGTGTTCCCTCTCCTTAACACCAGGTAGGTTTTTAAGATAGCCTCCATGATTAGGACACAGCGGACTTCCAAGATTAAGTTTAAAACAGTGATACGTTTAAAACGGTGATACAAGTTTCCATCAAGCTCTCTCTCTCGGGATACTTGCCTTGGAAATCCAGCCACCATACTGTGAGGAAGTGAAGCAGGCACACAGAAGGGCCAGGAGCGGTCCAGCTGAGGTCCCAGTGGAAAGCAGGAATCACCTGCCAGACATGTGAGTGAGAAAGCCTTCAGAAAACTCCTCACCAATCCCCCTACCCCCCCAACACCCACCCCCCCACACCTTGGAGCTGCTCAGCTGCACCAAATGGAGCAGACACAGCTGACTTTGCCAAGCCCTGCCCACACTGTAGATCTTTAAGCAAAACAAGTGTTGTCATTGTATCACGACACTAAGTTTAGGGGATGGTTGTTATGCAACAATAGGAAACTGGAACTCACTCCCTTGCTTGAAAGCATCCAGTGGCTTCCCAATGCCATGTGAAAAAAATCCAGCATCCTTCCTTGATCTACAAAGCTGCATGATCTAGCCCCTGACAATCCCTCCCATCTCATCAACCCTCTGTTCACTGCACTATAGCCACATGCTCCTTTCTCTCCACTGAATCCACTGAGCTTGTTCTAACCTCAGGGCCTCTGTTCTTACTGTTCCTTCTGCCTGAATGCTATTCCCTGGATTTTGGCATAACCGGACTTTTCTCATAATTCAGGTTCCACTTCAAACATCGCTTTCTTCACAGGTCACCAGGACTAGCCCCTGGGTCTCTTTCAGATTAGTGGTCACACGTATAAGATTAGGTGGTCAGTGTGGCATTTTTTTCTCAGCCACGTTCAGCTGCAGAGATGCAGACATGGAAGAGGGGCAGAGTGGACTCTAAACAGAGTTGGAGCCTTGTCAGGCGAGCTCATAGCTCTTGACCCCTTTGAAAGCGACTCTGAATCTGTAATCACTGCTCCCCACTGATTCTCTAAGGGTGCTTTTCACCAAGACAATATGCTAAAATGTTGAAATAGTCGCAGTCTCAAAGATGTGTTTATCAGATTCTGTCTGACTATTCTTTGGCTCACCTGCAGTCACAGAGAGAAAGAGAGATTAGAATCTTGGTATACAAATTCCATGGTTCTCTTCAATCATCTTCAATTCTTTACCCTCCAAAATGTATTTATTGTACTGTCATCAAGGAGGCTATATTGCAGTAGAAGGGACAGATGCTACGCAAACAAAGAACAAATAAAATAGAGCATGTCAGCGTGTGATAATATAGGAGGGAAGGGGTGAGGGTTGAATGAAATGTGTCAGTTAGCCACGCAGCTATCCATGAAGAGTGTCCCAGGAAGAAGGAACAGCAAGCACAAAGTCTCTGGTTTGTGAGCATGTGTGGCATGTTCAAGAATTAGCAAAAAAGACAATGTGACTGGAGTGCAATGAGAAAGAGAAGAGCAGAAGGAGAGGAAGTCCCAGAAGCACCATGACTGGATCTTACATGGATGTGTAGGACACACCAAGGACTTTTGCTTGTGCTGAGTGAGATGGGAAGCACGATTTGGTTTCAAACATGGTGTGACGTACACTCTGGCTGCTGGTTAAGGAGAGGCAGTGGAAAGACAGAGAAGAAGCAGGAAGACCAGTTAGCAGCTCTTTCAGTGACCCACAAATGAGGTGACAGAGGCTTGTATGAAGGTGTTAAGGCTGGGGTAGTGATAAGTGGTCAGATTTTTGATATATTTTGAGTGTAGAGCCAAAATTTGCTGATGGATTGGATATCTGAGGTGAGAAAAATGATGTCAACAGTGACTCCAAGTTTTTAGCCCGAGCAGCCATGAGGATGGAGTTGTCACATACTGCGATGAACGAGATGGTAGAGGAGCAGGTTTGGAGAGGATAATCAAGAGTTTCAGGAATTCTATTTCATACAGGTTTTAGCTGAAAGGACTCAATGTCTATTAGACATACCGGTAGATACATTATACAGGTAGCTGAATATATGAGTATAGCTTTCAGGGGAGAAGATTAGGCAAGGGATATAAATTTGGTGGTGGTCAGAGTATAAATGGTATTTACAATCATGAGACTAGAAGAACTGACTAAGAAATAAATATAGATAGAGGACAGAGGTCCAAGAAGTGAGACGTGGAGATTTCCAACATTTAGAGATTAGAGAGAACAGGGTGAACCAACAGAGTGACTAGAGAGGATTGGCCAATAAGGTGGGAAGAACAGAGAGTGGTATCTGGAAACCTAGATATAAGAATGTCCTTGGAGGGGCCAGCCCTGTGCCGTAGTAGTGGTTAAGTGGGCACGCTCCACTGCTGGCAGCCCAGGTTCGGATCCTGGGCGTGCACCAAGTAAGTCACCGCTTGTCAAGCCATGCTGTGGCGGCGTCCCATATAAAGTAGAGGAAGATGGGCACGGCTGTTAGCCCAGGGCCAGTCTTCCTCAGCAAAAAGAGGAGGATTGGCATGGACATTAGCTCAGGGCTGATCTTCCTCGCAAAAAAAAAAAATGTCCTTGCAGAAGGAAGAAGCAATCAACTGCTCGAAACACTAACGAACAGAGTAATATGCGTGTCGAGAATTGCCTGTTGGATTTAGAGATGAGGAAGTAATTGATACCCTTGACAGGAGCTATTTCAGTGGTGGGGAGAGAATGAAAACCTGAATGACGATGGGTCCAGGAGAGGATAGGAGAAAAGGAAATTGAGACAGTGACTTTGAGAGCATTTTTTCTGGGGGAAAAAAAAAAAGCATAAAAATGGGTGCAGTAGGTGAAGAGGGATATGGGGCAAGTGAAGATTTTTTTTAAATAGGGGAAACTATAACATGTTTGTATGCTAATAAAGAAGAGTGAGGGAAATTGATGATGCAAGGTAGAGAGGAAACAACAGGTAGATCACCACAGGAGGAGTTGGCCAGAGAAAGGCGAGCAGAAGGAACAATCCTTAGAAACAGGAGTATATGTATATGTTGGCAGGTAGATGTGGTGATGGGAATGTATGGAAGTTACATTTTGATTGCTTCTACTATGTATGGTGAAACATGAAGCAAGGTAATCATTTGACAGCGAAAAATAGAAGAGATACTGAAGGTTTCAGAAGAAGGAAATAGCTAACCAGGAGAGTGGATGAATAAATGAATTAGCAAAATGCAGTGGAATTAGTGACAGCACTAAAAGTCCACTTCAGATTAGTGATCAAGTGTTTAAAGTCAGACCTGTCAGTATGACATTTACCATATTCAGCTGCAGACAAGGAATAGGTGTAGTGTTGAATTTAAACAGGAATGAAGTTTTGGGGGGCACTAAGGAATGAAGTGTCCCCTCAAAATTCTCATGTTGAAACTCTAAGCCCCAGCGTGACAGTCTTTGGAGATAGGGCTTTTAGGAGGCAATTAAGGTTAAATGAGGTCATAAGTGTGGGGTCCTAATATGATAGGATTGGTGGTCTTATGAGAAGAGGAAAAGAGAGAGACTTTCTCTCTCTTTTCATGGACACACATGGAGAAAAGGCCATGTGAGCACACAGCGAGATGACAGCCATCTGCAAACCAGGAAGAGAGCTCTCACCAGGAGCCAAATTGGCTGGTACCTTGACCTGGGGCTTCCCAGACTCCACAACTGTGAGAAATAAATTTCTGTTGTTTGAACTACCCTGTCTATGGTATTTGTTATGGCAGCCTGAGCCAACTAAGACATCAGGTGAGTATGATAAAGGAAAAGGCAGATAAGGGAGTTGAGGGCATATGCAAGAGAATAGTTATAACCACAGACCATGGGAACTAGATTAGGTGAGAAGGGAGTGATGAGGATGTGGAGGGTAGTATAACTGTTGAATATGGTAAAATCAATGAATTATAGATCTAAATTAATCCAAGAGTCCAGAGAGTATGGTTCTCAAGGGGATAAAGTGGAAAGATAGGAGGTGGTGGTCAGAAAGTGAGATGTTTTCTATAAGATTATAGAGGTGGTACAATAATCAATGGCGACAAAGTCTAGGGTATGACCAAGAAAGTGGGAAGCTAGATTATTCAAGGATCAAATTCAAGAGACTAAAACTCCAGAGTGTTAAAAAGATTGTCTTCAGGAATACTGAAATAATCAAGGATTATAGTAACTGTTGGAGTTACAATAACTGTTGAAGTGAGTGAGTGGTCATGAGTCCAGTGTTTTCACCTTCAAAGAATGAAGAGGAGTACTCGAGGGGGTGGTTTAAGTGATTTCAAGAAGGTGGGGTAGTGAGTAGTAGAGTCTGAAGGCATGATCTTCAAAGTTATGGGCTGTTAAGAAGAAGGGAAGAAGAATAAAGTATCAATCAGGACCAAGGATATATCTAGATCTAGATCCTTAGAGGATATCTTACATCTGTGTTCTATCTATCTATCTATCTATCTATCTATCTATCTATCTATCTATCCATCTATCTATCTATATCAATCATCTGTCTGTATATCTAAGGAGAATGTCTAGATATCCTTAGATATATCTAAGGAGATATATAAATACATACATATATATATTCTCACCTCTAGGCCCAGAGGTATAGGGATGGGGAGGCAAAGCAGCCACCACTTGAGAGATCTCCAGAGAAATTATAGTCCATAGAGAAGAAAGTTTCAGTTGGAGCAAAGATGGAGGACACATTGAAAGGGAAGGTTGAAGTTCTTGTAGTTCTCACATCTCTGCCTATACCTCAGCCAATAGCCCCTTCATTAACTTTGTTCTGTTGAGTGACCCATTTGATTCATGCCTGGACCCTAGTGGTCTTACCTTCTACTGCTAACAGGGTTACCATGTGTCTGGGTGTGCCCAGGATAGTTCTGGTATATATAATTTGTACCAATGTAATTACTAATAACACCCCCTTTCAGTCTCAAAAGTATTCTAGTTTTGATAAATTATATAGTCATCCTATGCCTGGCCCTTTGTTCCATTTGCTATGGTCCGAAGCACCTGTGAATCTGAATCTCCAGATGACCTTCCCTCTGCCTGGGCTCTTCTTGATCTCTTATAGTCTTTCCTGTGAACTCAGAGGCTGGGTATCTAAGGAAGGAAGGAGGGAGAGGAAGAGCCCAATCTGGTCTTTATTTTCATTCCTCCAGCACACCAGGGTAAAAGCAAATGAGAAAACAGAACTCATCTGGTTTATGATTTACATTTTTCCATGTTTAATCACGTATAATGAAGAGACACTACCCTAGGGTCACTGGCTCATCAGTTTCTTATCTTCCCTTATTTTAGATACATATCAAGTCAACCCTAATAGCAGCACAGGTGAATTGAGAAATGTCAAGTGGCTTTGCGAACTTAGGCAAGTTAAACTAAGCTCTCTTGGCCTCGGGTTCCTTGTTTGTAAATGAAAGTATTAAGAACACCTGCCTCACAGGGTGACTAGGATTAAATGGGTTAATATATAAAGACATAAAATAGTGCCTGGCACATAGTAAGCACTATGCAACTGTAACTCCAACTCGCGCACACATGATGGGGATGGGGATTAACACTCACGTAGCAGAGAGGAGAAAGTGACTCTGTTTTACTAAGTACTAAGGAGCACAGAACTGGGGCACTGATGCAATATTATGTCACGGATCACTGTGTTTATTGAAACAAGGGACTATTTCCCATCTGGAGAGGGTGTGCATTTCGAGGAGAAGGGAGAAAAGGAAAGCTGTCCTTACTTTAGAGTCTCTTCAAAATGTCCACCTCTGCTATCCCAGAGACCAGTTACTCTGGGAAACATGGAACAGCTTCCAGCAGCCTGTACATAATTTTGGGTTTTGTCCACGCCAACAAAACAAATGAAATCAGCATTTATTTTTAAAATCTGATATAAATTCTGGGCATGGAGGGGTGGGGGACAAGAGTGTATCAGTCTGGGTCCAACCAGAAGACAGACACTGTGAAGTAATTAGACAGGGGAAGTGTAAAATAAGCAATCATTAAGCTATGACAGGAGAGTAACTATAGAGATAGGGAGAGAACTCTGAAGGGCCGTGGGGCTGAGGGAGGGTATCCTAAGAAGGACAAGCTTGAAAAGGTTCCAATCTCATTGGGGAAGGTGTAGTTGCAGCCAACTGGGTGGCAGGGAAGCTCGCTGGCCTGCAGGAGCCCCGGCTGGTCCACAGTGACTGGGCAAGCAGGGACAACCTGCTGTGAGCCCACATGTAGAAGGACTCAGGGGCCCTCCTGCAGGTGCCTGGCCTGGAGGTATGGTGTCTACATCAGGAGGATGGGAAACAAACTCCAGGACACTGGTGAGCTGAGACTGGCAATTGACATGCAGATGGAGTTGAGGGGCCTCTATAGATGTAAGGCCTGGAGCACACAGTGCCTGAGTTGGTTGCTCCATGAGAAACAAATATCCAAGGCTGGTGGGCATGTATACAAAAGGAATCAATTGGGATACTGCTTCAGAGGGGAGCAGGAGAGGCCCCTCTCTGCAGGAACCTACAACACTTCTGTGTTCGGCTGGGGCTGGTCCAGATCCAGGTGGGGCCACAGGCTCACTAGAAGGTCAGCCCTGCAGATATTATGAGACAGCTTTTACTCTCCTTTTCTCTATCAGATGAAGTATCCCAATTTGTGACAACTGTTCCTCCTACAGCATTATAATCCTGGTCACATTGACTGAAAATTCTCTTTGGCTGTTGTCTGTTGCAATATTCCAAATGTAATCAGACTGGTAAGGAATACACCAAAAAATACTTCTTGTGCCTGGCACAAACTATAGAAGAGTTTCATGAGATTTTGTCAGCTTTTTAGCAACTATACAAGGGTTATATTTAAGTTAATGCATTGTGCCCTGAGAAATAACCACTTACATGCAGTATATAATTGACCTTACCTATAGGTATTATTGCGGATAGAGTCTTTCAAGCTATCAGAAAGTATATTTTGCATTTTTATAATCACAATATTAAGGACTTGGAAATGTATTCCGAGGTAGCATTTCTATGAGCGACATCCATTATCTGTCTCATTACCCGGAGGGGTCATTAGATAATCTTCTGATGGCATTGGGTAAATCTATTTCTTGAAACTGTTCTCCTGGGATAAACAGATAAAGTCGTCATTTTGTTCACTGTGGTGTCTCTAACTCTCAGAATGACTGATGTGCCATAACGGTATTCCATGGGGATGGAGCGCACGGGCTGTGTGGTTGGCTTTTGGTTTCCTTAGCAACTCTCTCCTAGGGACACCGCGGCAGCCACATTTATTCAAAGTCAAGATTCTTTAAAAAAAATGACAGTATTTCAATTGAGATTTTATACACCTAAATTAACTTTGCTCAAGAGAGATGCATTTTGCATTGCTATCATTTTTTAGTTTGTGTGCTATTTCTCATTAGAATAGCAAATTCCTCCCTCAGAGGAGAGTTGGCTGGGAGGGGGAGAGCGCTGGGGGTGGAGGAGATTAGAAAGGCTTTAATAACCAGAGTCCCAAAGAGGAAGTGGTTTTCTCTTAGCTGCATTTTCTAATATAGGCCTGAGGGGAACTAATTTAGAATCTAAGCAAGCCCCATCAAATCCATGGCCTCCTTAGTACCACGTTATTCAATCCTTAGTCTTTCCCATTGTTTTTACAGAAAAGCTGGTCTCAGTGTGAGATTTATAACCATTTCCTAAACCAGGGTTTCTCAGGCTTGGCGCCATTAATATTTTGGACCTGGTAATTCTTTGTTACGGGGAGCTGCCCTGTGCATTGTGGGATTTTTAGCAATAACCCTGGCCTCTACCCAATAGATGCCAGCAGATCTTGTCCCCACTGTGACAACCAAAAGTCTCCAGACGTTGCCAAATATCACCTAGGGAGCAAAATGGCTCCAGTTGAGCTCTGTTGTCCAAAAGAAAGGTGTCACGTGATCCCATGAGTAACTCACTGCCATTCTTCTTTTATCAGTCCTCATTCTCAGCTTCTAAACTACATTAGCCATGCTTCAAGCACTTGAGCGCCCATGCCCAGAACGCCCATCAAAGAGAGCTCTGCTATATTTACATATAATTTTATAAGTATTTATCATTATAACATGGATGTCCTGGTTAGCTATGAGAAGAGATGACTTGAGCCATCTTCTGGCCTCAATCATTTCCTCTCTCTCTCATATCCATTCACTCTCACAACTCATATTTCTTATAAGAGTATGCATGTCAGATTGAAGGAGCTAACACCTCCCAGCCCCAAAATAGGGAAACTAAAAGAAAAATAAAATAAACTGTGAGGGAGCCACGGAAGAGTCGACTGTGAATTTCACAGGACACAGGTCTATAGAATATTGACTCTACTAGCCCTTAAAATTAACCATAAAATTAGACACATCTCGGGGGGAAACTTACATAACATTTTTAATCTCTAGAAGATAACTAGTATTTTTTCCAACAAGATCTACTATAACAACAATTCTAAATTAATAAAAGAATATGTTCAGCTTCTCATACTTCCATATGACCAAAACTACATTTCTAGAATAAAGGTATTCCTCTGTAAGACCTATAAACGGAGACACATTTTTGTCTGATCTCAAAAGAAAAGATAAGGGGGCTGGCCCAGTGGCGTGGTAGCTAAGTTCAGGCACTCTGCTTTGGTGGCTCAGGATTCACCGGTTCAGATCCCGGTCATGGACATGCGCACTGCTCATCAAGCCATGCTGTGGTGGCATTCCACATACAAAATAGAAGAAGATTGGCACAGTTGTTAGCTCAGTGACAATCTTCCTCACCGGAAAAAAAAAAAATAAAGAATTGTCAAAGTTTTTTCTAGAACTTCCACAATGCAGTTAAAATTGATCTATGCTGGAATTGAGGAAACACTTGAAAAATTTGATGTGAGCTAACATCAGTGTCAGCCATGACCTACCTCGACATGTATTCAGTAGTTATTTGTTGGTTGTGTTGGAACTGATTTTAATCTTAGGATGAAGACTATGTGACAAGGGAGGTGGAAAGACCGCAGATTCCTGCGTTTGGTTGACTTAAGTTTTGAACTCAACATTGGCTGTGTGATTTCAGGCACCTTATTTAACCATTCTGAGCTTCAGTCTCCTCATCTGTAAAGTAAGAGTAGCATACAACCATCACAAAGTCCTTGTGGGGATTAGAGAGAATGCACCTAAAGCTCTGAGCAGAACATCTGGCCTGGGGATGAGCCACTTCCCTATGGGGTAGTTATCCCACACTGACAAGATTTCTGACATACATGGCCTCAGGCTGACACATCTAATGCAGAGCCTAGAGTCCTTCTCCATGTAGATGATCTGAGCCATCACGTTTATTTGAAAAACAATGACAAATTATTATCTACCTCAGAGGTTTCCAAATGAGGATGTCAGCCTGGCTGGGTTGGATACATCTGGGAGCCTCTTAAAAACAATGATCCTTGGTTCACACCCTAGAGATTCTGACTCAGTCAGTGGTCCATCCTAGGACTTGTGAATCTGGGTTTTAGAAAACTCCCTAGGAGCTGGCAATGTGTTATTTCTCAATCTGACTAGTTACACGGGTGTGTTCATTGTGTGAAAACTCGCCAATTGGTACACTTTTCAGCATGGATGTGATATTATGCTTTCATAAAAGTTCAGTTAAAAGTAACATGTCTCCCTAGGTAATTTTGATACACAGCCAGGTTTGAGAGCCACTGGCTTATATCTTATCCAAACCACATTCAAAAGTCAAAAATGATAAATATGATTTTTGTCGTCATTGATGAAAGAATTATTGGATGAATACGCTTGGCCCAGTGGAAGAGTCACTTTCTACAGTTACACAAGAATAGATCTCAACAACACATACAGAGCATCTAGTCTAAGTCTTTCATTTTATAGTTGAGGAACCCAAGAGCCAGGAAAGGGAGGTGATTTCCATGGGTGGCCCAGCAGGGAACTGGCAAAGTAGACATGTGTCCAGATGACCATTCCTGTCCCGCATGTATAAATGTAAGTCATTTGTAGAAACGTACCCACATTTCACACATAGTACTAAATGTGAAGCCAGGTACCTGAGGGTTGCTATTCAATAAGAACGTGATTGCCTTTTGACTTTGTTCCCAACACAGACATAGGTGAATCTTGTCAATTTGCTGTTTTCCTCTTTACCTTGAGGAGTGACTTGAATTGAGGATTTGTGAGTTTGTTTTGCAGAAGAAAGAGAATACCTTAGGGGAGGTTGTGATCACTGGATGGCCGGCTCTCAGCAGCGGTTGAAGCCCAGAAGTCAGATTGTCCAGGGGCTCATCAGGAGTGACCCCTTTGTTTCCCTGAAGCTCCTCCTGCCAAGCCCCTTAGCTCTATAAAAACCCCCTGCTTTCTGTTCCTGGGGAGGCAGATTTGAGCAAACCCAGGCTCCCACCTTCTCATTTTGGCCAATTCAAATAAATCTTTCTTCATCTCCAAGCTCCGATGTCTCAGTGTTTGGCTTGCTATGCATTGGGTACACAAACTTGAGATTAAGAGGTTCGGTATCAGATGCACAAAAATATTGGCCTTGGTCACCTGATACCTCACTACTGATGGAGAGCTTCGACCAGGGCTAAGCCTGGAAGTAAAGTAACAGATCTTGCCTTCCTTTCAGCGTCTTATACTCTGACCCACACCTTTACTTTCTGAAAACTTCAGGGAATGAAGTGCTTTCAAGCTTCTACTAAAGCACTTCCCTTGATGGACACTGTGTTTCCGAAATCAGAATAACACCCCTCAGTTGCTCAGCCCTCACTGAACCTCAAACACTGAGAACACGGAAAATGGATCTCTAATTGCTCATTTTCACTGCTGCTTAACTAGGAGTTAAAAGCATTAATACTGTTGAGCCAAAGATTGCAGATTCTGTACAAAACGGCACACTTCTATTTTTCTTCTCATAGAGAGTGGTTAATTTTCTCCTGAGGAACTCTAGCAGCGAAATGTTTTATCCAGCGTTGAATAACAGAAAGAAATTGCATCTTTTAAGCTTGGTAAGTATGGTATTTATTTGTAATTTCACTTAAGAGATGAACCAGTTAAGACTTATACAAAATGTCAATATATCTAAACACAGGGCTTCCAGAGGCAATTGCTGTGATTTTGACTAGTGGCTTAGTTTCCAATTTCCTACTTTATTTACTTATTTCAGCTCTGGATAAATAGGGTAAGCTAAGTTCATAACACTATGAGAATTTTTTCACTATGGTGATTAATAAAAAAGCAGATAGAAATACACTGTCAATGTCTTAATCAGATGTTAGACAGATGAAATATTGGTTTTAACCAGATGAAATCCTGGAAATTTTTTCAACCAGCTGAAATGCTGCAAAACTAATAATATCACTCTGGAAGGACATATTAATAAAAATATGCAGACTGTGGGTAGGTGAGTTGAGAGTAATAAAACTGAGTCTGAAAGTGATGTAGTAAATAATTTCAGTTTGATCCTCACAATCATCCTTCAAGATTAGAATAATGTGCCCATTTTTCAGATGAGGAAACTAAGGTACAGAAAGGTTACAGATTTGTACAGGTCTGCTTGAACAGCTGTACCCTTCCCCCCACACCTCGCTGGTGATGTTGTTAGTGAACAAGACTCGTGCATTCAGAAATATTGCCAGAGGGCCTGAGGGTGCCATAATGACTGAAAGAAAACACAATCAGGCAAGGAAGTCAGGCACCATGAGGAATAGCTAGAAAGTGAGATGCATATTGTGAGGGAAGGAAGGCCAAGTGACATGGGAAACAACCAAGCAATGCAGTCTAGAAACAGAGCCCCTAGAAAAGCACGTGTCTGTGGAATATACAGCAGAATTCCTGGGGAAACATACATCATGCCCTGTATTCAATTTCATCGGTGAAACAGTGGACGGTCTCCTAAGCACATTTTACATGGACATCATTGAAACTTCACAAATCTAATTTTTGTATGCTCTTTGCAGTGGCTTGAATGGTAGGTCCCCAAAAAGATGTGTCCATCTCCCCAAATCTCTGAATGTGACCTTCTTTGAAAAAAGGGTCTTCACAGATGTAATCAAATTAAGGATCTTGAGATGAGATCATCCTGAATTACCCCTGTGGGCCCTAAATCTTACAAGTGTCCTTAGGAGACAAGAGAAGACACAAACACAGAGGAGGAGAAGGCCACCTGAAGACAGAGGCAGAGACTGAAGTTTTGTAGCCACAAGCTAAGGGACGCCTGGAGCCACGTGGAAGACACAGGGAAGGATTCTCCTCCAGAGTGTCTCAGAGGAAGCATGACTCTGCTGACACCTTGATTTTGAACTTCTGGCCTACCTAACTTGAGAGAATAAATTTGTTGTTTTAAGTCACCAAGTTTGTGGTCATTTGTTATGGCAGCCCTAGGAAACCAGTAAACTTCTATCATCTCCATATTATAGATGAGGAAACTGAGGCTTAGAATGTTAAGTAGATTGCTTATTCACACAGCTATCAAGAGGTCAAGCCAGAGTTGGAACCTGACCACAGAGACTGTGCTCAGAACCTCACTCTGATGCCACCTCCCTATCTCCAGAAACGAGGCCAAATTCCTTGGGCTGGCCAGTGGCCCTTCTCCGTGGGGCTCAATCCACCTTCCCAAATCATGCTTTCTCCATTTTCCACCCCCACCAATCACCTCACCCTGTGTTATATTGGACCCTTGTAATGTACACATTTTTAATAAAAACAACAACCATGCATTGAGTGCCTAATATGTACCAGGCACTGTTTTAAATTCTTTATATTCATAGTGTATTAACTCCCCCAGAACCTGGATTCCCATTTTACAAAAGAAAGCACTAAGGCTTCTAAGATTGTAAGGAGGTAATGGGCCCAGTTCAAAAGCCACTTCCTCTATGAAGCTTTCTAGATTTTTCTTACCACAGTGGAAGGGTCCTGCTGCCTCTATGCTCCCGTATCACTTGGATCCCACTTCTAACTCTATCAACTTTCATTCCTTCAACGGTAGTTATAGAGCACATGCTTCTTGCCAGGAGCTAAATTTGGAAATGATTTCTTGGAGAGGAAAAAACATAGTCCTCACTGCCAAGGAGCTCACAGCCAGGTGAGAAAAACGGACAAGGAGATCAATATTATGGTATCCTGCAATGAGGGTTAGGAACAGAGCGAGGCTCAGGATGCTGGGTGAGTGTCTGTGAGGAGCATTCCCCTAAATTCACCCTTAGTGAGAGAGTAGTGGGGGCACTCAACACTTAAGCCTCAGGACCTTTGAACAAGACATTTTGGGTTTTTTCTTGCAAAAGCCATCTCTCTTTATTTTTCATTCCTGCTGTCAACCAGTTTGTACAGCCTGAGGGTGAGTGGATTTTGGAGGAGAAGGAGGAGCATCTGGAGACAGATCCTCCTGGAAATAGTCTAGGAACGCTCCTAAAGCTGGTTAAACTTGAGAAGCAATTCAACAATAAACTGTACAGAATTAGAAATATACAAAACTGTCAAGGCGGCTGCTCCCTGGTTTCTTGCCTCCCCAGGGGGATCAGAGTTAGCCCCATCAGTCCTGTGCAAATGTACTCAACACTCCAGTGTTGAGTACTCCCCACACCACTCTTTCAGCTAAGCGGTGTATGAGAGGAGAGAGCCAGGGCAGAGAGGAGTCTAGGGAAAGCTTCCAAAAGCAGTGAAACTTTTCACACTGTGACATCATGACTTGTTAGAGTGTCTGTCTCCCACAGTAGAAAATCAATTATTTGAAGGCAAATATTGTGCCTTATTCCCATTTGAACACTGGGGGCCCAGCCTAGAGCCTGGAGCACAGCAGGTTTGGGCCAGCAGTGGAGGGAAGGCACCTGAGCTTCCTGGCCCTCACTCCCTCACCTTCCTCTTGGGCCCGTATCCCGTAGGAAGAGTTAATAGTTCTGCTGGCCCGTGTGTCTGGCATATTGTCAAGTGGTGTCCTGGTGAGGTGTTCCTCTTCTCCATTTTACCCTCATTCACTGACCTTGGCTGGAGCAGGCCCCTGGACACTTCTCCCCAGCTCTCTCTTCTCCTCCAGGGCACATGTGCTCAGTCGCTCTCGCCTCTCCCACGGGCTGTGCAGGGAGGCCAACTGCCGGAGGCTCATCAAATCCCAAATTCTTGATTTGGGCTGAGGAAGTGAGACGGACCGTTTCACTGGGCTTAGGCCACCTGTTCTGGCCCAGATTTCCAGAATGCTCATCAATGGTGTTTGGCCCACAGTCGCAGCGCACAATCCTAATAAAGGATACTTTGCGTCTCCATTCACCACTGTTCCTGGTGCTGTCACTCACTGCAAGCAGGGTTTGGTCCCTGATGCAGTCTGGTAACATCACAACTCTACTTCCAACCACTGCCACCAGCCTCCGCACAACGATTTGTTAAACAAAACAGAAGCTACATCCCCTCCATTCGTGTGCATAGCTGTAAAATCTCCCGGACCATACTCTCAGTTGAGGTTGGATGCTCAGGGAGGGCGATGCCTTTTTACAGAAGCCAATCGTGTTATTTGCCTGGTGAGAGAGGACAGGGGAGGGCCACAGCCCCAGGCCTGGCAGTGGGGCTCTGCACAGGAGGACAGGTGAGGGAGAAGGGCTGCAGAGCTTGGCTAACTTCCCAATCTCTCATTTTCACAGTGCCACAATGATTTCAATTAAATACTCCCCCTACTGACTCAGCAGTGGCTGACAAAGCCAAATGCAGAGTTAGGAGCCTGAAAAATAGAGCGTTCCTGGAGGTAGTCAAACTTGAAGCCTCCGGCTGGAGCCCGCCAGCCCTGTCTGCTCGCCTGCCAGCCCACAAAGCCGAGGACAGCCCAGGTCTTCCTTTCCCTCAGCAGGACTCCCAGGGGACTGGCTGGAGGCAGGCAAGCTGTGCATTCTCAAAGCCCCTTGAAAGAGACGCTTTTCTGGACTCCATTGGTCTTGGTTGTGAGTCCTTTACCAAACTCCTACTTGGAAAGCTGCTTAACTCACCCCACAGAGCTTTCCTCCTGGTTTTTGCATAGCTGTGGCTGGAAGCTGACTTCTGAGAGCTTTCAGCAGCCCCGGAGGAAGACAGAAGAGAACAGCTCTCAAAGAGAGGAGAGCTGAACTCATCACATACCACAGTGCAGAGCAGTGGGAAAGCCATGGGCCTTGTACCCAGACCCACATGGGTTCTGACACTAGCTCTTCTGGCTCTTACCAGGGCTCCTGGGCTAGTTACTCAACTTCCCCAGCCTCAGCCTTCTTATATACAAACCAGGAAGCATACTGTCTATTTTATAGGATGATTAGGAGATTAACTGAGACAAAAAATGGCACCTACCAAGTCTTCAATAACTGGTGGCTATTATGTCTAACACATATTGTGCAAGTACGTGCTGGACAAACCACAGCCTATGGCAGAGCTGCCAAGACAGTGCAAATATGTGTGAGCACTTACAGTATTTCAGGCATTGTGCTACATAGTTTTCACATCATCTAGGCCACAGAGGAAAACTATTTTTCTGCTCCCTCCATTTAGGGAGAGGATTCAAAGTCTCAGTGAGGCTGCCTCAGGCCCTTCTGTTTCAACACACTTTGCAACTGTCTCATAGCATTTACCATCCTGGTGGTAGATTCAATTATTATTCAGCAAATTTTCACCCCATACAAGGAAGACCTCTTCACCCCATTGATGACGAGCTTGGCCCTGTACCGTTTCGGCCAAATGGCATGTAGGCAGAAGCGACAGTGTTTGAGTTCTGAGTCCAGGCCTGAAGGGGCACCGCGTGTTTCCGCTCATCATTCTGGGAGTTTCCTACCTCCACCGTGAATCACTGACCCCCAGCCTGAACCCTCCGAATGGGATACATGGAGGAGACCCACCGTCTGAAACAGAGCCACCAAAACCAACCTGCAAACATGTGAACAAAAATAAATGCCTAGTGCCATATGCCAAAAGATTCTGTGGCTATTTGTTACGTGATAACAATAGCTGATTAATCCAGTCTCCTCAGGAAATGGACAGAAAGCGGGCAGAAGTCTCCTCTATTCTTGGATCCACTAATCTATCTGGGAATTCTACTGTTGCTCTGCACCCAATATTCAACCAGCTAGGACAATAACCACCATCTTTTCAGGAACAACTCTCGGACGCCCTCCCCTCCCCTTTGCCTATGTCTAGGCTAGACAAAAGAGAAAACATTGGTTAGCAGCGATTCTTCCCCAACCTTCACGTGTTACACTTGAACCTTTGCATTTTATGTTCTCTGACTCCATTAGGACAACTTTCCTCTGGGGCAGAGGTGGCCATCTCTAGCAGCCATGGAGACAAAGGGTTAGTACTTCCAACTATTATATGGCTATGGAAAAGTTCAATGAGATGAAAAGGATATAGTAAGTACTAGGTAAATCTCAATTTTTCTTCATTTATTTATTCATGAATGCAACAAATACTTATTGAGAACTTACTGTTAGTGTTGCCAGATATGATACAGGATGCCAGTTAAGTTTGAATTTCAGATGAATAACAAATTCTTTAATATAAAGATGTCCCAAATATCACATGGGATATATTTATGCTAAAAATTATTTATTGTTTGCCTGAGATTCAAATTTAACTGGGTGTCTTGTATTTTTATTTGTCAAACATAACCACTGGACTACTGTAATCTAGGAATTTTGTTAGATGTTGAGGATAGAGTAGTTGGGAATGATAGAAAAGGTCTTAGCCCTCCAAAAGCTTACAAGATTTTAGATAATACAGGCACGTGTACAAGAATTACATACAGATGTGCACATGGAACATTTACATAGACGTGTATACCAAGTACGTGTCAGATAAACTCTATAACATGAGAAGCCCAGGAGCTATGGGCTACGTAGGAGGAACAACGTATCAGCACATGGGCTGCCTTTCCCTCAACGCACAGCTGGGTCCTCACAGATTGCTCTCCATGCCACTTGACTAAGGAGGAAAAAATTAAGCCTGTGTTTTGGACGGCTCTGCATGACATTCTGGCAATTGCCAAAATTAATTGCTGCAATGTTACAGCTTACTCAGGAATGCCCCTGAAAGAGAACAGAGAAGGAAAATTGGCTCAGTGAACAAAATTTAGCAGCCTATCTCCCTGGCTCTTTTATTTGGAAAGAGAGAGAGACTGACTCGAGGATTTACGCTTATTGATGGGCAATGGCTAATGGTCTGGCCACTTGGTCAGGGACTTGGAAGAAGGAGTACTAGAGCAATGGTGACGAAGACTTTTGGAGAAGAGGTATGTGGAAGTTTGGACGGGCCCCAGAATGTAAAAATATCTGTATCTTATCTAAGGGTCCAACAACGCACTTCCACCACACAGTGACTTCTTAATAATTAAGAGAGAAAACTGACCCGGCCTGGGATTATCAATCAGCCTCCCACCAGAGGCCTCCCAGTGCCTACTCAATGGGTGGGGGGATGGTGGCAGGAATGGAGGCCATGCATGTGCCCAACAATATGGATTTCTCTTTGCCAAAGCTTCTCTGGCTATCTCATTGCCAACTTCCCAACAGCAACAACTAACTGCAAGTCTTCAGTATAGTATCTTGGAGAACAATCTCGGTACCTGGCGGCTGGTTGGTTCTATAAACTTCTTTCCATCATGGAGAGACATCGGTTCCTTCTCAACGAAAGAGATACATTCTGAATTTGAATTTGCTTTCTCTGCCAGTCATACTTCTGCTAGTTACCTAGAAAGGTCATATTATATATATATATTATATTATATGTGTGTGTGTGTATGCATGTATGTGTGTGTTGAAAAATCAGTCCCCTGGTCCAACTAAGGGACAATACCTTCCTTGGAAGAGATGCAGCCTTGCAGAATAAAGGGTATACTCAGAACCAGTTTCTTATATATCATTTCGTAAATCTCATAGTCATATTACAAGCATCCATTATAAGGTCTAGAATTGGGGGACATATCACATAATTAAATCTAATGACTCACTAGCAAAAATTTTCCTTTCCCATCTGAATCTATAGATTCTATTTAGTATCCAGTTACAGACTGCTTCCACCCATGAATACGACAAAGATTCCATGGAATTGGAAGCTAAGAATGCCATCTGGCCACTTTGAGCTCCTCATGCCATTTAATCAACCAGTAGAAAACAGCACTAGATTGTTGGCTTGAGAATTTAATCCCACCAAAGGGAAATAGTGTTGAATTAAGGGGGGTGGGGATTATAAATGGAATACAGGTGTTCCCCTGGGCACCTCTTAGTTCAGCCATTCCCACAACGCTCATAGGCAAGACCACCAAGGGCTCATATCTTTTATGAGGGAAGGCTTGAGTTAGCTCACTAGGCGAACATCCCTGATCACACTGGGTGCTGGCTGAAGGCCTAGGAACAAGGAAAGCATAGGACACTGGGAAGAGCCATGTACATCAACTACGGCCTGGAGACCAGTTACAGTACAAAGTTCATGGCCTTCCCTCATATTTCTTTTTTTCTTTATATATATATTTAAAATATATATATTTTTTCTTTATATATATTCTATATATATACACACACACATATATATTTTAACTAATATTTCTTTTATTTCATCCATTTCTTCCCCCACTATTGTCTATAGGTTGTGTTGGCTCAAAAGTTTCAAAGTATTGAGACTGGATCAGGAGAGAACCGGGGGAATAGATATTATCCAGATACCCTGGACTCAGCTGGATGCATTAACTGAGAGATTTGTGATGTCTCTTTGGTTGGGCGGTGGGGGTGTGAATGAGTTTTCAACATACAGGAGTGAGTTGCAGTAGCTAGGTGAGAACTTTATTTTGAAAAGTGATTATGGAAGAGGAGTGTGTAAGGATGCAGAGTTGCCAAGCAGATGTACAGCATGGGACTTTGTCAATTTTGGCTTCTCAGCATCCCATACTCTTCCCATTTAGGGTAATCCCAGAAGTGACAGACACAGCCTGTCTTAGTCTGCTTGGGCAGCCATAACAAAATACTGTAGACTGAGCGGCTTAAACAACAGACATTTATTTCCTCACAGTTCTGGAGGTTGGAAGTCTGAGATCAAGGTGCCAGCATGGTTGGGTTATGGTGAGAACTCTCTTCCTTTCTTTTTTTAAATTTACTTTTTATTTACTTATTTATTTTTTGGTGGGGAAGAATGGCCCTGAGCTAACATCTGTTACCAATCTTCCTCTCTTTGCTTGAGGAAGATTGTCGCTGAGCTAACATCTATGCCCATCTTCCTCTATTTTGTATGTGAGACGCCACCACAGCATGGCTTGATGAGTTATGTGTAGGTCCACGCCTGGGATCTGAACCCACAAACCCCAGGCCACCAAAGTGGAGAGTGTGAACTTAACCACTACACTACCAGGCCAGCCCCCACCGACTTTTTTTTTTTTTGCTGAGGAATATTCGACCTGAGCTAACATCTGCTGCCAATCTTCCTCTTTCTGCATGTAAGCCACCACCACAGACGAGTGTTGTAGGTCTGCACCCCAGAAATAAACCTTGGCCGCTGAAGTGGAGCATGCCAAACTTAACCACTAGGCCACCAAGACTGGCCCAAGAATTCTCTTTCTGGCTTGCAGACAGCCACCTTCCCTTACATACTCACATGACCTTTCCTTGGTGCCTGAGCATGGAGAGACAGAGAGAGATCTTTCTCTCTCCCTCTTCTTATATGGGCACAAATCCCATCAGGAGGGTCTCACTCTTATGACCTAATCTAAACCTAATTACCTCCCAAAGGCCCCACTTCTGAATACTATCACATTGGGACTTAGGGTTTCAACATATGAATTGGGGGGGGGGACACAAACATTTAGTCCATAAAATAGCCCTGTCCCCACTGGGGAAGCTGAAATGGGGGTGATCTTCCTCTTCCCAGCTCCCTAGTGATAGGAAGGAGAGCATATGTGAGCTATGCAAGGACAATCAGCTACTCTCACCCAAGACCCTTAATCTCAAAGGAGTGTGTCCAAGAAGAAGGGGCAGTTAGCAAGCTAGCGATCACTTGCAGTTGATGTGATGGTAGAGCTTCAAGCCCATTGCTGTGGTGGGGGCTAGGGCCAGCAGTGGAGCTGCAGTGGCAGTGGTCTTTGGGTCCCAGGACCAGAGATCGGGCAATTCTTAGGTGTCCAGACTCTCTTGACCCCTGATTTTTTCCTGACTTGGCATTCTGGTTTTCTCTGTCATTCCATAAACTAGCAGGGACCTTTCCAATGAATCCTTCATCTACTTTAGTACGCTAGATTTGATTTCTGTTGTTTACAACCAATAGTCCTGCCTAGAACAAGTAGTTTGTGCAATGAGAAGGTCTGGGGCATAGCCTGGAGTGGGTGGGAGAACTGCAGTGAAGACACATATCACTGGACAAAAGGTGGTCAAGGAAGAGTCCAGAGCTTCGGTTGTGCCACGCGTGGAAAGCTGATGTCATGTATGATGATAGAATTTGCAGAAGAGGGATATGGTAAATCAGATGCCAAACTCTTTAGAAAATGAGGGGAAGTGATCAACTGGCCACTCTGAAGAGAGTGAGGAGGCTGGCATAGAATGATTTAGCCAAATAGATCAAGTCTCAGAGGAGCAGAGATTTTTACATAAGGTACAGAGGTTAGAGTGTGGAGCAGGCACTGGGGAGCAAGGAAAATTCAGACCCAAGCCCTGCCCCTGAGGTCTGTGAGTGTGGGAGAGAAGCAGGGGAGCTGTGTCCTGGCGGCAGAACCAGGTTTCAGTTAAGGCAATGAGCTTGAAGGAATGTTTAGAGAGAGGGGAAAGGTGTAGTGGAGTTTGTCCACATGGGGCAGAAGTTCCACAGAGTGTGATGAAAGCCTTCTGAGGAGAACGCTGGGGTGTCAGTCAGCGGGGAGGCAGCTCTTACAATAATGGAGAGAATTGATACAGGAGAGGACAGATGACACTTCATCCACGGCCTATGTGAGGCACAGTGTTTTTAGCTAGCACAAAGTTGTCCAAAAAAATTAATCCCCTTCCACGTGCATCTAAAGAAAGTCAGCTATGTGGCTGTCTAAGTAGACTGATGAATGAGCACAAGCTTTGTGTTATGAAAACCTGGGTTTTAGTTCTGAGTCTGTCACTTACTAGCTGTGTGATTCTAGAGATTTCATTTCGGTATAAAGGGGATAATAAGACTATAGTACTTAGTTGTTATGAGGATCACAGAGATGATGTATACAAGAGCTTTTTGAGAATAATTTCAAACTTACAGAAAAGTTGAGAGAATAAAAATAATACCAAGAACACACATATATCCTTTGCCCAGTTTCAACTACTGTTAACATTTTACCCTATTCGCGTCATCATTTGTCATTTGCACTCTCTCCATACATATATATATGTATGTATGTATGCATAAAGTGTTTTTGACCACTTGAGGATAAGTTTCATACATCATGGTCCTTAACACCTAAACACCTCAGTCTGTATTTCCTAAGAATAAGGATATTCTCTTACGTAACTACAGTAATCAACTTCATAAATTGAACAGGATACGATAGTTTAATCTACTATTTGTATCCAATTTTGTCAATTGACCCAATTCTGATCTTCACGGCACTTTCCCCTCCACCGTGGGATCCAGCCTAGGGTCAGGCTTTGCACTCAACTGCATGTCTCTAGTCTCCTTTAATCTGGGACATTTCTACAGCCTTTCTTTGTCTTACAAAAGTGGCTTTTTAAAATTACACCAGAGCAACACAAGTTTAAGGCATAAAAATTATAAAATATAGGTAAACACAAAAGAAAAACCCACCCATAATCCCAGACCTTGAACCAGTTAAGTTGACGGTGTCCCACTTCCCTGCTATCCTTGATGAGCGCCCCAGATGTCAATCCCACCTGCCCTTTGTCTCTCTACTCTGTGCTTCTTTGCCCTTAACGACAACCTCACGCTACTCCTTTCCACAGTGTGTGTGGGTGTGAAAATCGGTGAATGGACTCATCTAAAGCACTCAGCTAAACAATAGAGCTAGAAAATGGGATTGTGTTAAATGCCTCTTCTTGCTGCTTCTTTGCTCATTTCTCTGGCTGCCTCTCCGTCGCTCATCTCCCTCTTTACTCATTTCTCTTCTTTCTATCATATCAAGGACTCTTTTCTCTGTGTCCCCAGAGCACTGTAATTGTGCCTTATTGAATCATACTGCCATTATCTGTTTATGGGTCTGAATCTCTCACCACACTGAGATGCTCTAACTCTATGTCTTATCTCTCGTTCTATCTTCAGTACTCAGTAAGTCCCTGGCACATAGTAGGCAGTTAAAGAGATACAGAAGGAATACGCGAGTGAATGAATTTGAATCTATTTAAATATGTTTCTGGGGAATGCAATGTTATGTTGGAAATTATTCAATATTGGTTCGCAGGTGAACTGAGTCTTAGCATCTGCATAACTAGGAAGAATATTGGCTTATTGAAGACATCACACCTGTTCTATTATCTACAAATTATTAAATCCACTTAGGATCATGGTCAACACAACGGTACTAAACGAATACAGAGTAATTAATGAAATAAAATCACATGTGGGGGGAATTTCAATCTTGTTTAAATTAAGAGAGATGAAAAAAACTGGTGTAAAATTGGAGCACCAGATGGTGTCAATACATTATACTAATCTTCTATTCACATATTCAGTTCTAGTTTAAATAAAAACTAATATCGGTAATTTATCTCATGGTGTTTGTATGCCCCGTCTGATTATAAATTCCCACACTGTCCAACACGCCCACGAGTCTCACACTGCACAATTATTGAGCAAGCAGGGCACAGTCCGCAGGGCATTCCAGGGGGGGTGCTGGCTCCTCCGGGAGCTAGGAGGCAGGTGTCATAGGGAAAGAGGTCAGCACTGACTTCTGTTTCCCGAGAGAGTGGGTGCCAGATAAAATACCGGATGCCCGGTTAAATTTGAATTTCAGGTAAACAAAGGATAATTTTTTAGTACAAATGTGGCACGAGACACATTCTAAAAAAACTTCACGTAGTTTACCATGTGCTTTTCTGTGCATTCCTTCACTCTTGGCAACAGATCCACGAACCAGGACCTCAGACTCAGTGGAAAAGTGTAGGATCCAAAGAGACAACGTGTCCAGGCAAAGCTCTGCAGTTCCCAGCAGCATCCAAGGACAGGTCAGTGTTCAACAGCCACAGCTAGGGCCTCCCAGAGGAGCCAAGAGGGGCTGGGGTGAACTGGGACCAGTGACACTGTGACGCCAGAAACTGATCAAAACAGGCTTTCCTTCAGGCCAGCCTAGAGACAGATCACCATCAGGCATGGGGAGAAGCCCCTGTCCCCTATATCCTTGAGATGCTATGCAAAATAAATCTCTGTGCCTGCTTTGTGGTGTCAGAAATTACTTTAAAATAGAGGAGGGGAGTGCAAATCTTCAAAATCTTAAAATATGTATAGCTTTAAATTAATTATAGGTAAATTTAGTTAGTAAATTTGAATCTGTTGTCTCAATAATGAGCAAATTATTTTTCTCTACTTAACCATCTTTTCCATCTCTCTCTATTTACTCCTTATTTAAATCTTCCATTAGAGCTCAAATGCTACTTCCCTTTTAGATCCTACCTGAACCCTCTGCATGCCACAGCATCTCATGTTTAATCTCCTGGTAATGCATCACTTTTATCTTATATGGGGATTTCTGTAGATGCTTTATCTTTCCTTTAGTGGAGAAATTCCTTGGGGTAAAGAATCACATCTTCAGTTTCCAGAGCGCAACATTCAGTGCTTAAATATATTAGATGATCAATTATTGCCAAAAAAGAAAAAGAATAAACTGCATTTTAAAATTAAATAAAACACATTTTCCAGTAAGAGGAACGAGGGCTCCTTGGAGAATGGCTGATTCTAGGGCTGGGACAAATATAATACAAGACGAGGATCTTGTTAAAAGGACGTAGAAGCTAACTTGAAGGTGCTCCCACTAATCGAATATGGAATAATTTGAGCAACAAAATAAGTATAGAAACCCATAGGATTAAATAAGAACCCATCATTCCTCACTAAGATAAACATGTAAATGGATAAATAAGTTAATGTTGCAGAAAGAAAGCTCTCCCTTACAGAAAAATTCCAGTGAAATGTAGAAGAAATGATAGAATTAGAATACTGCCATTTGGCAACTACCTATAGCAATAACTGTTTTAGATAAGAATCATCAAGGATGTCAAAACTAGTGGGAAAAAATGTGATGAGAAACGGCACATGTACATAGTCTCAATGTACCTCCTCATAAAATACCTGTTAATTACAAAGGAAAAAAGTAACTTCTCAGTGGAGAAACCTAGCAGGTGTCACCTTAACTAGTGGTCAAAGTTAATATCATTAATAATGAGAGAAATCAACATAATGTGCCTCCTGATACGATGCACAGAGAAGAGCACAACACTCCTTCTGTGTATGCCTGACAAAAGCACATGCCATGAATCTAGACTCAAGGAAACATTAGACAAAGCCAAACCGAGGGACATTCTACAAAGGGTTTGCATGTACTCTTCAAAAATGCCAATCATTCGCCCAAGAAGATATACAGATGGCAAATAAGCATATGAAAAGATGTTACACATCATAAGTCATGAAGGAAATGCAAATTAAAGCAACAATGAGATAACACTACACACCTACTGGAAGTGCCCAAGTCCAGAACTTGACAACACCATGTCAGTGACAACACCAAATGCTGATGAGGATGTGGAGCAACAGCACTTTCATTTATTGCTGGTGGGAATGCAAAATGGTGCAGCCACTTTGGAAGATAGTCTGGCAGCTTCTCACAAAACTAAACATACTATTAACATACAATTCAGAAATTGTGCTCCTTGGTATTTGCCGAAAGGAGTTGAAACCATGTCCACACAAAAATCTGCCCACGGATGTTTACAGCAGCTTTATTCGTAGTTGCCAAAACTTGGAAGCCACCAAGATGTCCTTCAGTAGGTGTGTGGATAAATAAACTATGATACATCAGATAATGAAATATTATTAAGCACTAAAAAGAAATGAGCTATCAAGCCCTGAAAAGACGTGGAGGAAACTTAAATGCGTATTACTAAGTGAAAGAAGCCAATATGAAAAGGCTACATACCATATGAATCCGACTATATGGCATTCTGGAAAAGGGGACACTATGGAGACATTAAAAAGATAAGTGGTTGTCTGGGGTTGGGGGGATGAAGGAACAAATAGGGGGAACACAGAGGATTTTTAGGGCAGTCAAAATACTCAGTATGGTATTATAATGGTGGATGCATGGCTTTATACATTTGTCTAAACTTATAGAATATACAACACCAAGAGTGAACCCTAAGGTAAACTATGGACTCTGAGTGATAATGATGTGTTTCAGTGTAGGTTCATCGATTGTAACAAATTTACCACTCTGGTGTGGGAAGTTGATAATGAAAAGACTACGCGTATGTGCAGGCAGGAGGTATATGGGAAATCTCTGTACCTTCCACTCAATTTTGCAATGAACCTAAGAGTGCTCTAAAAAATAAAACCTATTAAAAAAATTCCAATCATGAAAGACAAAGACTAGGAACTGTTTTGGATTAAAAAAGACTAAGGAGACGTGGCATGTAAACATAGTGCGTGATTCTGAACTGGATCCTGGACCAGAAAAGTTTTTCTTTTGCTGTATAGAACATTAGTGGGACAACTGGTGAAGTTTTAGTGTCTGTATATAGATAATATTAGTGTATCAAAGTTAACCTCCTGATTTTGATAGTTGTATTGTAGTTATGTTACAGAATACCCTTGTTTTTAGGAAATATATACTGAGGTATTTAGAGGTAAAGAGGTATAACGCTGTCTACTTACCCTCACACAGTTCAGAAAAAAGATAAATAAAGAGAGAGAATAGAGCAAAGTGTTAAAATGTTAACACTTGAGGAACCAGGGTGAAGTTTATACAGGAATTCTAAGCACTCATTTTGCAACTTTTCTCTAAATTTGAAATTATTTCAAAGTTTTAAATGGAAAAAAACCTCTCTGACATAAAAAAGTATATATTTTCATGTTCTTAAATTAGATAATCTTTAAAGATTACTTTAAAAGAATGTTGCACATGTTTTAAATTTCCCAAAATTTCTGTTTTTTCTTTTCGTCCCCAAACTGTCAAACAAAAATGATTTATGTCAATTTCTCATGGTGTCTGAGTTTTTGGGAATTTCAAGTTTTGTAATTTTTTGGCAATTCTTCTAGAGCATTGATTTCCTTTGATGAGTGACCAAAATTCAAAGTCAAATTAAACCTCCCACAGAGTTCATGGTGAGGCCTGTTGTGGAGTTATGCAACTTGTCTGTTCTTGTCATGAAAGGACTTCACTGCACCGCAGCCTGCAGTTCTGGTCTCCCTCAAAACATTTGCACATCCCTCATAGTCATTATCTCCTTGTTCGTGGTTGTTTAACTGACCTCCACTCCACTCCACTCCCCTGCCCCCTCCACTACTTGAAGACTGGGAACTTAGCTTGTCGTGTTGTCTCCACAGACCCTAGCACAGGGTCTAAAATGTGGAATGCTAAAAAAATGATATTTATTATGATCTCACATTTCTAGGTCTATATTAATAAAGATATGTCCCCTTAAATTGTCTTAGTTACAGAGCTATTCCTTGAGCAAAGGGCACTAGCGTTTATTCAATTCCCATAGTGCCAGACAGCACACATCCATCATTTAGGTCAGTCGTTAATATTACCATAGGACACAAGTACGGTTATGCCCATTTGGCAGATGAGAAAATTGAGGCTCAGAGATTTTTTTTTTTTAAGTTACAGAAGCTCACGTGGTAAGTAAGTGGCAGAGCAAAGTTTGAACTTAGACTATGTAATGCCAAAGTCCACATATTCCCCTTCTATTATCCTTAGTAACCCTCTATTTCAATCAATTTTTCTATTCCACAATTGAAACAAAAGCCGCATTGAATAGGCACCTGCCTGTACAGCTGATCCTTACAGATGCTCCTTTCTGGCTCTCTGTAGTTCTGGGGGTGGGAGGGGGAATAAAATATAAAAATGTGGATATGGAAAAGTAAATTGAAAGTGAAGTTCACAGCCACATGGAACTAGGGGGACAAGTAGTAGCTTATTAATATGCTTTCTATGGAGTCTGCACTGGAAAATAATTTATAGGGGCACATGCTTCCCACCTTTTATCTTTGAGATGAAGTGAGAGGAAGATGCCAAGAAGAACTGAGAGGCACCCAGACCCAGATTCATATTAGGTATCACTCAGCAGAACAGCTGATTTGTCCAGAAATAATGAGAGCCCGGGCTGCTGCTTTCCCTCAGTGCCTGCTACCCCTTTTCAGTGTCTAGCAGAAAACAGAAGCTGTAATACTGGGAACTGCACACGTCAGAACTCCTGGCTTCAATGTCACGGCTCCAGCTTACTCAGACCCAAGCCCCAAAGACCCTCACTTCCTTCTGACCTGACCGCATACCAAGCACAGCAAATGCTCTTGGGTCTCCAACAATGTAGACCGCTCATCCACCAGGAAGGGCAGAAAGTGCACATATAGATGAAGTTTGGGGAAATAATAACCAAAGAAAATAGCTAGTAGCTAACAGATGCTGACCTGCTTTAGAAGAGAAAAAAAACTTGATGCAAGACCTGGTAGGATGCAGAACTGAAGACAAGAAAATGCCCCTTGACACCTTGTGGTCACGTACCCCAGGATGTAGCCTGGGTCATTGGCAAACATCTTTAGGGAGCAGTTTGGAATTCTCGAAGTAATCCACTCCTCTTGGGAGAGATGCTCTGTTGCTAAATGGGAATCATCTGATTTGAAGCCTATGGAGAAGCAAGGATCCTCCACCAGCCAAATAACACCTAGCAGTCCTGGTCATCACCACATGGAGCAGAAGAATCACCCAGCTGAGCCCTGTCCAAATTTGTGGCTCACATAATTATGAGCTATAATAAAACTGTTGTTTTAAGCCACTAAATTTGGAGGTAGTTTGTTATGCATCAATAGATAGCTGGAAAACTGGGCCTCCGTACCCTCATCTGTGAAATAAAAAGATTGAATTCCACTGGACTCCATGACCTCCAAGATTCTTTACAATCCTAAAAGAATACCGATATGTACATTTAGACTGTTTCATCTGAGTGGTAAATAATGTGTCATTGTGATATTGTGCTACTCCTTCTAGCATTGAGATTGCAGCAAGAAATAAATTTTTGAGATATTGCTTTAGCCCTGAGGGTTTGGTATAGAATTGGAATGTTTGACCACATGGGAGCCTCAGAGCACACCATGTAAAAGGGGGTCCACTCTGGCAACACATAGGGCCCCCCATGTATGATGTTATCCTCTCATTCAGAATTCTACTAGTGACAACAGTAAAATCAGGTGGCCAAAAGAGTCCCCTTGCCCATTAAGAAACTGGTATGAGGCAAAGAAGAGCCGTTTCAAAAGTGATGAAATGAGAAAATGTACAAACTAGACAAAACTCCATAAATAGGATAGGAATGTGTTTCTCCTACGTATCAGTTTTCCTTAATAACATCTCTGAGGGATGTCGTTTACAAATTTATCTCAGCCAACTTTGAACCTATTTACATTTTCACCATTTTGGGATAACAAGTTCCATATCATCTTTATATTTATTTGGCCTAAATTTACTTCCTGTAGGCTAGTTTTAGTAAGCTACCACCTCCTTCTCTGTGTGTGACTAGGTTTAGCAAATCTAAAAATCTAAGTTGTGAAATAAAATATACTGAAAATTAGCCAGGTTGAATTCTTTGTAAAGCAAACCTAGATATAAATATAAAAATGCATAAAAATGGAATATATGGAGTTTTCCCATCAAACAGATTCCCATGAAAATCGTCAGAAAAACATGACACAAATATGAAAGAAGTAAGCATTTTTGTGACCTAAGGGGTCACCTGGTTATGACTTCAGAGTGTAGAGTGGAAAAGGCTTAGAGACTAGTAAAGCTGGGAGTGAATCTGGTTCTACCATTTACTATCTGTATACCTTTGACAGGTCTTCTGACCACTCTAAGTCCATCCAGTTGCATACGAAGGGGAAATACACCCTAGTGGTTAAGACTCTGGCCCAGGGAGTCAACCTGCTTAAGCTACATCCTACTCTACCGTGTACAGCTATGTGACTCTGGGAAACTACTTAACCTCTCCATGCCTCAATTTCTTTATCTGTAAAGTGTGAAAATGATAATACATACTGCATTGTGTTTTCATGAAGTTTAAATATGTAAAGCTCTTAGAGCATGCCTGGTACTTGGTAAATGCCATAAAAGTATTAGCTGTTATGATTACAATAAGGTACTAGATAAATATTCACTCTTTTCCTTTCCTTCTTCTGCAACTTTTAAATAAAAATGAGGCTCTGCTGTTTTCTGGTTCCAAGGGGGCGGATACTTGTACAATGTAAATAAAAATTACTGTTATACATTAAGCCAGCTTAATTGTTTATAAACAATAAATAAATGACTTTAGAGTCATTGAATATTGGATAATAATAAGTGACTATAAAGTAAAGACTTGGACTAAAGGAAGAGCTTCCAGAGTGTAAGCTCACTAATACAAGTGATGGAGGACTCTGATGCAGTCTTTAAGAGGAGAATGAATATCATGTGTCCCGGTCATTTGTTGAGAAGCTCACCTGACAAGCACATAGTAGTCACTTAATACATATTTGGAGAAAGAATGACACTGAATGGCAGCTGGAAAAGGTGTTTCATGGGCTATCCTTCCAAGTCATGAATTCATGAAGGTCCTAAAAAATGTAAAGCATGTATCATATTTGATGTCTTTGGATGTAAAGCTTCATTTCCTTGAGAGTCTCCCTGGTTTCCCTCTGTCCTTGACCCATTGCTGGAGGGCTGACAGCCATGCACTGAGCAAGCAGAGACAGTCACCCCTGAATCACTGGGAGGAGCCAAGCACTCTTGCCCAGGGCCGAGTCCAGGGCTTCAGGGCTCGGAGCTGGCTACTAAGGCCTACGGACTGCAGAGCAAGCACATGGTCAGCCTGCTTCACTCACAGCCCTTGTCTTCTCAGCCCACTCTGGAATTCACCTGATGAAGGTTACTCAGCTTCCTGTATCTGTGCTAGAGGGCACTCTCTGGCTGCCCAGTGTGGGAACCTCACTTAACAAGAGATGGGGGTTAGTGGAAAAATACCCCAAATAATGCTCTTGTGTTGTGGACCGAATGTTTGTGTCCTCCCCAAATTCCTATGTTGAAGCCCTAACCCGCAGTGTGGCTGTATTTGGAGATCTGATAGGATTAGAGTCCTGATAAGCAAAGACATCAGACAACTTTCCCCGACCCCCCATGCGTGTGCACCGAGGAAAGGTCATGTGAGGACACAGCGAGAAGGCAGCCATCTGCAAGCCAGAAAGAGAGCCCTCACCAGAAATTGAATTTGCCAGCACCTTGATCTTTGACTTCTAGCATCCAGAACAGTGAGAAAACAAACTTCTGTTATTTAAGCTACTCAGTTCAGTCTGTGGTATTTTGTTATAGTAACCTGAACCAACTAATATATCCTATATTCTACTTCTCTCAGAGGGTCCCCAGACCGACTGGGCCTCAGTCACCCAGTGAGATAATCTGACAATTAACGTTCCCTTCATTGGTTTTCCTCCCCTCACTTGAGGTCACCTCCAAAATAAATAACCTCTACTCAAATCCAGTCCTCAGGGTTTTCTTCTGGAGGATGCAATGTAGGGAATATATAACCAGGCTGACCGGGCATCAGTGGAAGTCTTGAATGTGATAGGCTATCATTAAAGGCATCATATGTTAGGGCCAGTGTGTTTGTGGAAAGGAGAAGAGGGAGATCCTTGACAGGGCTCTTGGGTTGAATGCCCACAGGTGTACCCAATTTGTCTTTACTATAAATCAAAGGTATACCTCCTTCTTTCCATCCTCTGCCCTCCTTTGAGTAAGAAAGAATTACACAGAAGCACCTTCCTCCCACACAGAAGCTTTCAGTCCAACTTCAGGGTGCAGAGTATTTGCCGTAATTCACTACGTACCAGAGAAGTCCTCTTGCAAGTCTTTCAAACTCAGGGCTTCCAGGATTGTATCTCAAGATTGCCCTCCATTTAGATATGACATCATAATCCCCTGAAGAGAAGTACTAATGGGCTGACTGGTGACTGATTTCTGGAGGTGATACATCCAATATGAAATGATGATTGGAGTCTGGCATGAGAGGGCATGTCAATCAGCACCTATGGAAGGTGGACTCACCTGCCTTGAATTTAGTAGCTTGTCCTGTGCCCTATTGTTGTGGCTCTGGATTTACTGTGTTGAGCACTCAAACATAACTTTGTAATAAAGTCAGTGGGGTTTACATGACTTAACAGCTTGTATAGTGCAGCAGCTGTTTGGGAAATGTGAAATTCTGTCACAAGTACATTCCCCAAGAAAATGGATAATTTTGGTCTCCACCACACCAGGAACATGGGCCAATTTCCCTGCCAAGCATATTTTTCCAGAGCATTAATCTGCTATAAATCACTTAAGTCAATCTCCAGAATCACTTTGATCCCCATAATTTTCATTTACATAATTCATCAATTAAAAATATTGGAGGAGAAATAAACTTGCAACTGCAGAACACATTCTCTTGACTCTCCATCCGTAAAATTACATCCTATGAACTTTAGGCTTAATTGGGCTCTGAATGAATTTGCTAGTTCCTTAGATCTCTACTGGAAGAAAGAGTTCTCATTTTTAGGAAGTCCCTTTTCTATATGTATTTTGTTACCTGATAGACCTAGGTTTGCATTCTCATTTCATGAATATAACTTTGGAAGTTTATTTAAACTCCTAAACATTAATTTTCTCATCTATACATTGGTAATAATAATAATAATTCCTATCACAAGAAGTTGTTACAAGAATTAATAAGAAAAAATATACAAAAGAGTCTAGCAAAAGCCCATCCCATAATTGGCACTTTTAGTACATATTTGACATTCTTTGTCCATTCCGCATCCAAACCTCATTCCTGTATTTAAGTAATTCCCTATCTTCTGCATCTAGGTGAAAAAGAGACACTGAAAATTCCAGATACCAATTTTTTCAGGATCCCTTGCAGCTAGGCCTAGGCACCCAACCTGAGCTTAGCCAATCAGATGCACATACTCTAGCCTTGACCGAGCAGATGCATCTGCCCAGAATTTGATGTGGGTGATTTACCACAAAGAAGCAGGACGCTGGCAAGTCCCTCCACGGCTTAAGTGTAGCAGGAACACCAGGCTGCTAGGGCTCCAGAGGCAGCAATGTCAGCAGCAGTGTCTGGGGTCCAGTGCTCCCTGGAATGGTTCTAAAGCATTATTTGGGCTGTGGTTCTGGCAACATGACCTTCAGCCCACTTTCCAAACCTGGTTCTCCAACTTTCCTGGAAAGTCTAGGAGCAACTCTATCCCCCTTTTTTTTTTAAACTGCCTACGTAGATATGTGGGGTCTACTTGATTCAAATGGCTTTCCGTAAACATACTTAAAAGCATTACTTTAACCCCGGGATTTTAAAAAGAAAATCAAAATGCTAGTTGAGGAGGATAAAACTTTCACCACGAAAGAGATGTACCTCAAGCAAGAATAAATGACAAATGTGATGATCTGTTGTTGAATGTCAGTCTATTTACTAAGGAATCAATGAATTTCTGGTCATGGTAGCTAAAATGATATCTAACCTTGACTTAACCTAGGTCGCCTTCATTATTTGTCATCCTTTACTACATTCTCTGCTGATGTGCTGTTCAGTGTCTGTTACTAGTCCACACCTCAAGTTGTGCGGGGCTGGCCTGAGGTTGTGTCATTTTTTATAGCAGAGGTGGTTTGTTAACTGCAAAGCATATCAGTGGCTGTCTACAATGGCTCTAAATCCAGTAACTTAAGCTTTGTCAACTATATTTCTACTGCTGTGACATTTTGTCTACCTATTCACCTTTGCCCAAATCCACAGAATATTGAAATGCTGAGGTTCATTGTCCATGAAATGTGAAGGCTCTCCAGTAAAGATTGCTGCAAAACGCCAGCTCAAGCCTCGCAGACTCCACCGTGACCTCTGGTAGCCCACAGAATCTCACCGTCAATTAGGGTTTGAGGCAACAGATCAGAGCCCACTGCACAATCCCACTTAACTTAGACAGTTTTTATTTGCTTCTTATATTTCTAGCTTTAATGTCTTAGTTCTATGATCTCAACTTTATTTTGTTTTCAAGATCATGCAGTTGATTTATTAAACCACAAATACACACACGTTTTTTGTTGTATATGTTTTATACAGGTTTTGTCAAATCTCTTCCACTTAAAAAATAGTAATTTATTATGAACTGTTTCAGATATACAAGGAGGTACAAAGAGTGATACAGTGAGCGTCCACATACCTCAACTTCCCTTTTTGCCTTCATGTTGAGATTCACCAGGTATTTAAATCAGGTACTCATTAGAGACTCAGATTAGCCTGCTCTGTTACTCCCAGTAGGAATTTTATACTAGAGCTTAGAAGATCCACTGAAACATTTCTTGTCTTCCCTTGGGAGGAAGACATGTTTGAGAAGTTTAGAATATAGGTTTAAAATGCAAAGTGAACTTGGAGATCCTTGAATCAACTGTGCTATTCCCATACTTTGTGTACATTTATGTATGCAGTGGCTGTATTAATTCCTCTACCCTTGTTTGGGTAACTATTGATGCATCATAATGGGACTCTGAAGCTGACTGCCATAAAATAACCATTTTATTATGGTCAGGGCACAGTGGAGACAGTTTACATCTGTTCTATGATCCAGAGCCTCAGCTAGGAAGATTTAATGGCAGGTGGTGACTCAAATGCCAGGCACTGGAATAATTTTAAGGTATATGCACTCACATGTTTGGTGGTTGATGCTAGGGGGGCTGCTGACCCAAGCTCTTAGATGTGGCCTCTCCATGTGGCTTGGGTTCCCACATAGCATGGCTGCTCCTGAGAAGTCAAACTTCCTACGTGATAGCTCAGGGTTCCAGTCTAGTGAGTTAGCACACAAGGCAGAAGCCGTATCATCTTGCATTCTGACCTAGACTTGGAAGTCTTTTCTGCCATATTTTATTAGTTAAAAGTGACTCACAAGCTGCTCAGATTCAAGAGAAGGAACGTCAAAGAATTCACAGCATTTATTTTTAACAACAACAATCCTAAATGTCCTCTCTGCAGCTCTTCCTTAAATACGCCTGGCATACCCACAGGAGCCATCAAAGGCCAGGGAAAGCAGTGCTGTAGCCACTTACACTTTGCCTTAGGAACAGCATACTTCAGCCTCTCTTCCCCAACACAGACCTTGAAATTTTCCCCACCCCTAACTTGCATCTTATAGGTCTATTCACATTGGCTGGTCCATGTAGATCTTTGACCTGAGTCCAGACTCTCTCCCTGGCTCTGACCCGATGTGTCCATGGAGATCTGCTCCTGAAAACTGCCTTCTGATTCAGGTGCTAACGCCTCAGGTAAGAGGTCTGCCCTCACTTGCTTCTCCTAACTCTGGGATATCTCTGGCCCTAGTAGGTTAAGGCATGAGGATTGGACATAGGGCTGTGGAAATGAAAGAAAAAGAAAGGTTCAAACCTTCAAGAAACTTCTGAAAGCATTCTTCACATGGATTTAAGATATGCTTATTAAAAGCAATGTCAAAACTTGAGATTATATTTGGCCAAATTTTTCTATTTTAGTAACAGATATTAAGTATAAAATTGATGAAAAGCATAGAATAGAGAGTCCTCATGGGTTACATGAGGCAGCCAACTACATCAAATTTGTAAATTGAAAAACTAATTATTTCTTCAAGTGATCATTTTCTGAGTTCACTCGAAACCAGCATCTACAGAGCACCCAATTAGTTTTAAATAACAGGGTTTGGGATTTTACTGGTGTCAAGGCATCGTGTTTATCATCTATCATATATCGTGTGTTTGTTTTTCAGAGGAGTAAATCAGCCTGGAATCAAATGCTTGCATTTATTCTTCAGATATGTCCTGGCTTAACTACCACCAGTGTCTGCACTGTAACATGGAATTAAACACTTTTTTTTTTATCTTGTCTGTTTAGACGTAAAATTTTCTTTCTTTTCAGAAAAATAACATTAACAAATGTGCTGGTCTTGGGATCCAGAGTGAGAATCCAGAATGAGATCCTTTCAGGCAAATCTGCTTTACAATTCCCTAAAGCCATATGCAGGACATACTGCAATACACGTAACCTGGATTCTTGAAATAAAACGTGACTGAATGCAAACAGGATCTACGTGAAACCAAATAACCTGATCACATTGTTCTAATGCTCTGTGATCGAAGGCAGCCATGGCTTTATCATAAAAAGCAAGCTTTTGAGGGAAATTCTTTAAAAACGGCATGTCCTCACATATGGATTGACAACTGAGCAATTTCCCTCTGTGCTTTAGAAAGAGGTGCCAGCTCAATGAGGTGCTGTCAAATGAACTGAAAACCCCCTGCTGTCAATTTCTCCTCCACAGTACGAAAGCCAGCCTTCTCGCGGGTCATCACTGCTGGGAGGAGAGGAAAAATTGCCTCTGCATTTGCTGATTGTGGTTAACTGGTGGAGGAGGCTTCACATCCTGGCTCCTGGAAAATTCACAGATGCAAAATGACAGGAAGAGGCCAGGACCACATGTGACAAAGGAGAACACAACCACTTATTCCACAGTGTGTCAGGGAAGGGACACCAGGCTGAGCACTCATTATGCTTGAATTGCCCTTTTAATAAAAGCACATTTCAGTCGAAAGAATGATGCTCTGACTTTTCAAAGCACCAAATATTAATTTTCTAGGAGACATAGCTCTTTTCTTTTGCTTGCATTAGAAAAAATTGTATGTGACTATAGCATTTAGGAATATTTTTACAAAGAAAAAATCCATCATTATTTTCATTTTTTAATATGTCCTAATTTTGGCCCACGTGAATAAATATTGATGTAAAAAGTTACAATCAGAAGGATATAATAATTTATAATTCTTGGTTTAATAATGTAGTCTGGATATTTACTCAGTTTTTTTCATAATTATCGTTATTAATAAATGTGTAGCAGCTCATCTATTTGAGATACATGATATCTAAATTTATAAAATTTATTATCATTTCTAATTGTGGCTACTAAAAACTAAAATATGATAAATGTTCCCAATTTTTCACCATCATGGATAAGTGTCAATGCATTTTTTTTTTCTTCTGTGGAATTATTTCTCAAGATAAAGCTCTGGGCCTGGGATTACTGAGGCAACAAGTATGAACTCTGTCTGTTGGGTTCCTAAATACCTTCTTGCAGATTGTGCACAGCACAAATCCAAGGGGTGCTATTGCTAAAGTTCTCTTCCTCCCGAAGTTGTACACTGTGAATGGCACCCCTGCAGGTGTGCTGCACTTGACCTATGCAACCTTATGTGGCAGCCCTGCACGGCATCTGGAAACACCAGCCTACTGCTAAGTTGCTTTCTTAAGGATTAGCCCAAAAGAATCTCAAGGAAAGAAAAAAGACAATCTCACTCTCCTGCATAACTTGTTGTTTAAGGAGTTAATTAGGGATATAAGGACAGAATATTTAACAATGATAAAAGTGAAATTGGTGCATTCTACTATAAAACTCATGAGTAGGTGATAGTGTAGTACTTAAACTTTTTGAAACAAAATTAAAAATTTGTGAATGAAGTTAGAATTTTTGAAGAATAAAATGATAAACATTTCAAGAAAAATATAGGAAGTAAATAAAGATAAAAGAAGAAACGTATTTAGACAAATATGCAAAAACATTGGAAATAAATAAATAAATATCATGACTACATCTTTGAAAATCTTAATACAATAAATAAATTATTGGTAAATCTAACAATGGAAAAATAGAGAAAAATAATAAATGAACGACTCAAAAATAAGAAATGGTAAACAACCAATATAAAAGAGATTAACTTCATATAAATACTATATTAATACACATTAAATTTGAAAAAGGCAATGAATTTTATGTCCTATTAAAAAACCATAAATACCAGTATGCAAGAAAGAAATAAAAAGCCTAAGCAGATGTATGACCCAAAAAAAAAATTTTGACAAAGATATTACAGTTTTACCAGTTTAGAAAAAATTAGAATCTCATTCTTAAATTGTTTCAGACACTCAATGAATAAATAATCTCTTGTTATATAAACAAATTGATGGCAAAATTAGGATCAGACAATAAAATTCTTTTTATAAGGCAAATTTCACTGTGATTTCCAAACAGAAAAAATAACATAAAATTTAAAACATAATATCTGTAAACTGCTCATTTTATAATATTAATTGATGAAAGCAGGAATCAAAACCGTGTATACAGTATAATTTCAATCATGTGAGAAAAACAAAACTACACATTACAAAAAATGAAAACGGGAAGAAAAAATGTCAAAATATTGAGAGTGGTTCACTCTGGATTTGAGTGACTGATTTCTTTTCCTTTATTCTTCAAAGTTTCCTAATTCCCACTATAAGTTGATGAAAAGGAGGGAACTGTCATAGGGTGAATTATGTCCTCCACCCAAATTCATATGTTGAAGTCCTAACCCCCAGTAGCTCCCTCAAAATGTAACTGTGTCTGAAGATAGGATCTTTAAAGAGGTAAATAAATTAAAATGAAGTCATTAGAGCAGGCACTAATCCAATATAGTGTCCTTATGAGGAGATTAGGACACAGACGCACAGAGGAAAGACCACGTGAAGACACAGGGAGGCGACAGCCGTCTAGAAGCCAAGGAGAGAGGCATGGAACAGATTCTTCCGTTATGGCCCTCAGGAAGAACCAACCCTGCTGACACCTTGATCTTGGAATTCCAGCCTCCAGGACTGTGAGAAACTAAGTTTCTGTTGTGTAAGCCATCCAGTCTGTGGTACTTTGTTAAGGTAGCCCTCACAAAACTAAAACAGGGCCTTCTCTTTCTTCCTTCCTTCCTGTCTTCAAGATTCTTTCTTTCTCCCTTTATGAATCAAAATAATCTCATTGGAGGACATTAAGAAAATTTTAAAAAGCATATATTACTTCTATATGTGGGTTTTCATAGCACTACTTGTGGATTAGCTGATTGATTACTTGAGGAGAGTGATTTGAATTACTGGGAGCTGTATTGGTAATGTTATAACCAGCATGTGGAATCAGCAATTCAGGCTAGTGGGGAACCACTGGGCTAACTATAGGCAATTCTGTTTAAGTGGCTCTGAGCTTTGTCCATCAGGTTATAAAGGTGGGAAGAATGACTGAGTGTCTGTGCCAATAATAGTGTCGGTAGGAATAGAAAAGGAAAAGTCGCTACCTCCACATATCAGCCCCATCTGATTAAAACTGGATCACTCAGTGATGTCAAGTTTTTTTTTTTTTTTTTTTTTTTTTTTTTTTTTTTTTTTGTGAGGAGATCAGCCCTGAGCTAACATCCGCCAATTCTCCTCTTTTTTTGCTGAGGAAGACGGCCCTGGGCTAACATCTGTGCCCATCTTCCTCCACTTTATATGGGACGCCGCCACAGCATGGCTTACCAAGCAGTGCGTCGGTGCGCGCCCGGGATCCGAACCAGCGAACCCCGGGCCGCCGCAGCGGAGCGCGCGCACTTAACCGCTTGCGCCACCGGGCCGGCCCCAGTGATGTCAAGTTTTTATAGCTGTTTTTTTATAGCTTTAAAAATACCTTTACTCTTGGTATTCCTGAAGGAAAAATAATGTTGTTATTGCCAGGCTGAAACTCAAAAGCACAAAGATTCTTTTCCCCTATTGAATCAATTCCCTTTATAATTCAAGTCTTGGCAACACAAACATGTTATAAACTACTATAGTAGAAACAAAATTTGGTTATGCACAGTAAGAGAATCCTACAAGGATCAAGTAGGCTGTTCATATCATGCAGCATTTCTAAACCCATCAGAGGACCAGGCAAGCGACTTTCATGCTAGATGCATTGGTGTAAACTTCACTTCCACAAAGAAATTTGCTCTTTTCCATTATCTCTCCAAATCTACCTTTTTATTTTCATAAGACCATATTTGCAGACAAATACTCCTCCACTATAAAGAAAATACCAGTGTAACCAGGTGGTGAGTGGCTACTGACCCCAATTCTCATTGAGTAGAAAGGGTGGCTGAGACTGCAGAGGCCTGGGGAAGGTGCTCCATCCAGAGGGGCATGGCTATCTGGTGAGAGCGGACTGCAGAAAACCCACCAACTGCTAAAGAGGGGAACACAGTTTGGATGGCTATGCAAATTCTCCAAGTTTTAAAATGTTGACTCAAAAAAATTTTAAAGCACCCTGTTCACCAAGTTAATCACTTCTATGAGTACGATGCAGCTGCTGCTAGTGAAATAAAGAGTTCTGCTCTGGAAGTCAGAGGAATGGAATCCAGGCTCCACCCATTACTGCAGCGTAGGCTGTGGCACTGCTGGACTGCCTGGTTCTCAGTTTCACCATCTGCAAAATTCATCAGCTATCCATCAGGGTAAAGAAAGTTTCCAGCAGAGGATCTGGTACACACCAAGACTTCAGTAAATGTTAGTTAGGTGATTGCAAACACGCCTAAGAAAATCTATTACCAATCAGAGAATGCAGAAAAAGCAATCGACAAAATTTAGTACCCGTTCCAAACAAAGAAATTATATCAGAATAGAAAGACTCTTTCATAATAGGGTTAGATTTACAACCCAAATCGATATTAAACACTAAATAGATCAAGGAAAATATTACCTTAAATTCAGTAAAAAAAAAAAATCATACCAGCTATCACCATTATTTTATTATTTATTTGTTTATTTTTAATTGTGGCAAAATATACATAACATAAAATTTACTATATAAACATTTTTAAGTGTACGTTTCAGTGGCATTAAATACATTCACATTGTTGTGCAACCATCACCACCATCCATCTCCAGAACTTTTTCCATCTTGCAAAACCAAAACTCTGTACCTATTAAACCATAATGATAATCATTAAACAATAACTCCCCACTGGAAAAGGAGGCAAAGGTATCCTTATTTGTGGACAGCATGATTATATACATGAAATATCTGTAATACGTTAAAATTATAAATAAGCATTTATTGAAATGGTCAGACACAAAAGAAATGCTCAGAAATCAATAGCATTACAACATATGAATAACATTCAATCAGGAAATATGATGACAAAATAGACTATGATTCACAAAATCAAAAACTATGAAATACAAGGAAATCTGAAGAAAGATAACATGTACATTTTAAATATAACAAAGCCTTCTTTGGAGAAGTTAATCATTTCCAAAAGTGAAGATTCACTTTTTTTAAATAGGCAGACCATGTTAATTCATACATTTAAAAAAATCCCAATCAAAATTCTGACAATTTTAAATTGGTGAGACAAAATGTTCAAAAAATAGTTCAAGTAAGATCACTGTGGCGGTGAGGAACTGGAAAGAGGGCATGAAGGGGGCCTAGGCCTACTCTTAGAATGTTAAACCAAAACCAAGTAAGCAATATGGCACTGGCACCAAAATTAAAATATAAATCCTCACAAATGGATCAATATATGAAACATTACATAAGGACTTAACGTGTTCAAATCAAGAAAATGAGAAAGAATTATCAATTAATAATGAGGAGCTAAGTCGAGGGAGGGGACAGTGAGTTTTTAGGTTTATGCATTATGCTATACACCAAAATAAACTCTGGCTAAGTTAAAGGGCTAAATAAATTTTAAATTTTAGTTTAAAAAACATACCTACAATAAAATATTAACGAGGCAATTGGGGAAATGATCAAGATCTTTTCCACATGAATCTCAAAAAAATCAAAACGAAACTGACCATTTTCAATACACAAAATATAAAAGATACATTAATCTGATAATAAAATTTAAATTTAAAAGTACACAATTTGAAATATTTGCCCTAAATTTGATTAAAAAACAAGGAATTAATATTTGTAACACATTATGATCTCAATCTATTTTATAAAGGAAGCAGGAAGACTCCAGAGATAAATGGGTCCAAGTAAAAGCAGGTAATATTTGTTGAGTGTTTGCATTGAGCCAAGCATTTATTTATATTGGGTCATGTAATCCTTACCCCAATCCTATGAGACAAGAGATACTAATGTCTCCATTTTATAGACTTTACCCTCCTTGGTCCCACTGACATACAAAGCAGAGTCTGGAATTTTGCTTTAACTACTACTCTTGTTTTGTGTTTTAGATATTCCAAAACATTTAATTAAACAGCATAAATAGTCCAAAATGTCCTACAATTCATTAACTTTGTATTCATTGACGATCTATTCTATACTAAGCCCTGTGCTGGACACCTGGACTTTGAGATGGATTAAGATGCTCTCTAGCGGTCCAGTAGAGGAAACAGCAAGTAAAATAACCACTAACAGTATGATGCTGTGTACCCTGCGCTGTGTAAATTAACACAACTTTAGGGGCACCATTTTGATGGCCAAGCCAAAATTTGAAATAATAATAATAGCAAAAGCTTTCAAGAAGTGATATAAATCTTTTTAAAAGCAATATACAAGTATGTAAAAGAATTTCAGTGTTTATTCCCTTTGACCCAATAATCTCTCTTATTCTTGGAAGTTCATCCTAAAGAAATAATTGATCAGAAAGAAACAAAATATCATTCATTAATTAACTTTTCAAATATTTATTTGTGCCTATTGCCTGCCAGATTCTGTGCTAGGATCTGGGGGAATGAAGATGAACAAGAAACTCATTCCACAAAAGTCTCTATTTCAACCCTCATCACAATGGTGCAAACCGGAAACAACCATAATGTTCAACAATGGAGAGATATTTTATATATTATGATATGTTGACTTGCATAAATATAGCAAATATTAAAATTATACAGTCATGTGCCACATGACATTTAGATCAATGATGGACTGCATATACGATGGTGGTCCTATCAGACTACTACCATATAGCCTGGGTGTGTAGTAGCCTATACCATCTAGGTATGTGTAGGTACACTCTGTGATATTTGCACAACAACAAAATCACCTAAGGACACATTTCTCAGAATGTATCCCCATCGCTAAGGAATGAACGACTGTATTTCAAAATTATGTACGAAAAAGCTCATTTTCACAAAATAATGCTAACTTAAAAATATTAGATTTTGAATACAGGTCTATTGCTATAATAAATATTTATTCATAAAGGCAAAAGCTAGAAAAGTATATGCAAATAAGAGGAGTTGTATTAGAGTTTGGGGATTATAGATGATTTTTATTTTAGAAAATTAATATTACTGCTATACAACTTTTTCAATGAAAAGAAGAAAGAAGAGAAAGAATTCAAATAATCAAAGAGTGATCCTGGAAGAGTTTAATAATTGATTACAAAGGGGTTTGCAAACATGAAGTTCTGTGTAACACCTCATGGAATAACAAACCAGAATCAGCAAGATATGAAGGGAATGATATTCCTGCCTTATACAGACAGACAGTAAAGAGATGTTAGAAAATGAAATAAAGGCTTGCACTGAAATTTCATGCCATATAACACCATAATCACTCTGAAATTACTAGCTTCCGAAGTCCCACTAACAATACAGTACTTGCTAACTGTTGTCAAGTATAATTTTATTCAAAATTCCCAGGGTCAAGTATTCAGCATAAAAAATGTATTTTTAACACAAATAAAATGATAAAACGCTTCAGTGATCCATGGTCTCTTTGAGTCTTCCTCCTATCTCCAGTTATCCAGCCCAAGTATAAGCTCTTAAATCAACTGACCTGCCACTTAGGAAGCAGGAACCCTGGTCCCTCTGGCTTTTTTATTGAACTACATACCCCTCTGCTGCCTTTCTGGTTCCTGATACCTTGACATTCTTGAGTCTGACCTTCTGTCAACAAGAAAGAAGCAGTGGCAAAAATAAGAAAAATTTTCCCAGTGCAAGGTCTAACATGGACTTCCCTGCATTGCACAAAATGAACGCTCCTTGTGAGCAGGGGAAATAAAAATGGCTAAGCAAGGACACAGTTCTTCACAGACAGGCATTTTCCCCAACCTGGGTGGTGAGGCGTGATTTTAACAAAGAGAAACTGAATGCCTCAGTGAGGTAGGCAATACAGTCTCTGTGGTTCTGGGGCTGCACAGTGGCTTCACTAGATGTCAAAGTCAGCTGTGGACTTAGGTGTAGGTCTCATGATGTCTAGCACTTGGCTCCTGTAAACAGAACAGACTGGAGTTTGACCAGGGGCTATGGCCCCTATCAAAGAAAATTAACCCATCACAGCCAGTGCTAGCCTCTGTCCAGGTTCAATTTCCGCTCTGCAGTGTTTTTGTAATTGGAGTGATGCTTGGTTCTATAAGTCCAAATTATACCTATATCTTCCCCAAATGTATCTACATTGACCTATATGTTCTGGTATCAGTTCAGAATTGCCTTGATTGTTTTCCTCTTTGATCAACATTATATTCATCACAGACACCTCACTTCTGCCTTGGACGAGAACTGGTGGACACCTCATAGACCATGAGTGACACTGCTTGGCTTCAACAGTGCTCTGTCCACTGCCTCTGGTCTCATAATTCCCCCATTGGAAATGATGATTGGTATTGCTCCTTTGGTGTCATTCTTTGGTTCTCTTGAGCTAAAATTGGCTATTGCCTCCCGTAATACACTTGCCTTTCATGGTAGAATCCACATGGCCAATATCCTAGTGAAGTCAGCCATCAAGGAGGTTTTCATTAGGCTTTCATAAAATTTCATTTTATATTTTCCACTATAATCTATACCTTATTCTCTAGTTAACCTACCTAAGATCCATGCCAGAGAAGACTTGAGAAGATTACTACTGCCCAGGCAGTGAATCAAAGGCTACACGATTTCCCCAGGATCCCACCATGAATCACATGATACAGATAGCATGAGCACTCAGTTTCTAATTGCTAATCTGGTGCTCATATCTAATACAAGGAAATTTTAGTCTACAATATATATGAGCAAAGATATTTCCAACACTGTATCTAAAGATTTCTTCCCATGGTCCTTGATTCTTTCAATTAATCCAAGATGAAACGGTAATATCAAAGCTTCCAAAATGCCATGTTAATCTCAATAGGTAGGTATTCTTTATTTTTTCATTCTAGGCAGAAATGAGATACACATGAAGCAAGGGAGATTGGAATAGTGAAGAAGGGCTCAAGATGGTGAGGGTGGGGGATATAGCATTTGCTGATTTCCGTGACATAAATACTCCCACCATGGCCAATTTTAAGCTACTACCACTGTGAAGTCCACCAGCTTGCCAAATCTTGAAAATTTAACAATTAGCTCTCTCAAGCCACCTTGAGCAGCCTCCAGCACAACACTGGTCCTCTTTGCTATGAATTATCACCCCAAGATATGGCTTTGGTGATCACATACTTGCATAATACTGTTGTTTTGTTGTTATATTTGTTTTTGATTGCCCATAATTATTTTTCCTGTCCCATTGATATGTAAAATGTAAGTCAATTACTTCTTGGCTGAAGTATGGGTAGAAATTCTGCCATATGCAAGAAGAGAAATTCTTATGGCTATATCCATTCAAGCATATCTCCTCCAACTCTTTCTGGCATATGGCCTGATGGAAGGGAACAGCTCATAAACAGAGACTGGGAAATATGGTAATATTTTGATTTATAAATGTTTGTGAAAGCTTCTCTCTGCATCAGGCTTGAACCCATAAAATGTCCTAAGGTTCTTCCAACCAAGAAGTTGTTGTATTACTTTAGGATACAGCAGAACCTCAAAACACCATGACCACTAAAGTAAGAGATGAAGAGGAGAGAGGGAAGCCCTGGTGACCACAACAATAAGAACAAAACCAATATACCATATATTTTATGGCCCTTGAGTTTATGAAGCACTTGCGCACACATCCTCACAGTTCTGGATATTGCATTTTAAGAGGACACTGATAAATGGGAGTGCATCCAGAGGAGACCAATAACAATAAGAGGTGCTCACACTTCTGCACTGTTTACAATGGGCCATGCATTCTACTGAGGGTATTACATGTTCAATCTTATTTTATTCTTTCAATTCTCCTATGCTCTTACAGATGAAGAAAATCACAGTTGGAATTACGATTAGTAACCTATCCTTTGTTGTGTATTTGGTAAATGAGGAAGGTGAGGTTTAGAACCAGGCAGTCTGATTCCAGAAGTTGTGTTCTTAAGCACTAGATAGTATTCAAACCATGTTTTGTCTGGAATATAGACTAGCCAGTGATATATTAAATGTTTTCAAGTTCTAAAAAGCTCCCCTACCCACAGCTAGATTGAGGAATTACATCTATAGGTGTCCAGAAGAAAGCACTGGGACCACAGGGGAGAAGATGCAAAAAGGCTGACTTGGAGACAATAATAAGTTCACCTTTCTCTTAGCAGGGGCCCAAAGTGAAAAGGGCCATCTTGGGAGACCATGATTTTCTTATCATCGGAGGTGCCTAGACAAAGACTGGGTTACAAGTGTGAGATACTTGTAGAAAGAACATGGATCAAGAGGTGCAGTTTGGATTGGATAATTTCTCTGTGCTGTCCAATGCAGTAGTCACTATGGACTTGTGGCTATTTAAATTAAAATTAAATTCACAAATTCAGTTCCTCAGTCACACTAGCCACATTTCACATACTCAATAGACACATGTGACTAGAGGCTACCATGTTGGATGGTGCCGATATATAGAACATTTCCAACATTACTGAAAGTTCTACTGGACAGTGTTGTCAAACAACACAAAATCTGCCTTTTAGAATTCTCTCTGCCTTTAAGAAAAGCAGGGTAATTATCCTTATTTCATAGATGAGGAAATTGAGAATGAGAGCTTTATTTTCTAGTCTAAGTGTTAACATTTCACGATCCTTTGATGCCTACACATACTTTGCTTCACATCTCAGTGGAGAGATGCCTCTCTCCACTGTTGCAGCCACTTCGGCTGTGGGATGTGCACTTGGGCTCCCTCAATCATTGCCGATGCTTCCTCTTTGTGCCCACAGGAGAACTTGGCAGTGTGCCATTTGGTACATAGATAATTATCAGTTATTCCTGTCTCCCCTTTAATTTGCTCACAGAGCATTTCCTGAAAAGATCTTTGAAAGCAATTGGGCCACAGCACTCTGCGGGCAAGGAAAGGAATTACATTGGTTGGAAGGAAGTTAAATTGTGATGTCAGCTTGATTACAGTGCTTGTTACTGCTCAGTCATAACTTTGGGGAAAAGGGTCCACAGGAAATCCATTTATAGATTGGCTAGCACAGCGCCACCTGTTGACTGCCACGGGTGTAGCAAAGGAAGCCCAGCAAGAGAAATTGTGGTCAGCTTGGCATTGGTATGGAGCAGGTGGACTTCTACAGAAGGCACTGGCCCTTGCAGGACCTCCTCAGTTCAACACAGTTGAAATCTATTCATCTCAACAATCAAGTAACTGATTTAAGGATAAAGGTATTCAAGACCTGAGATGTGATATGCTTTCTGGCTACTCAATAAATTCATGCTGATCTGTTACTAAATGGCTGACTTTCTAGTGGATTCTGACCTTTATTTATAGTATCTTAAGGAGAAATAAGTCATAAATAACCACTTTGGGGTTGTACATGCTTTAATTCTGGATAAGTGGCAAAAAGGAACACTCATGGAGCTTTCTCTGTGTCAAGTACTAAGCTAGAATCATCTGCATACCTTATCCCACTTATTTTGCACAGTGATAATGCAAGTTAGGTATTGTCATCATCCCAATTTTATAAGCGAGGAGACTGCGGTGGAATAAGCAGTTAACCCCAGGTCTTCAGATTCCAACTCCAAGGTTCTTTCTGCTAATACACTAGAACCTCTCAGGTGAAAGGCAGCATTCCCTTTTAATTTGAATGGTCTATTCCTGGATTCCCAGGACATCTCACTGCATCTCATCAGTATCTCACCAACTTCCTTCCTCTTTATGCCTCCAAATAATGTCTTCAGTAACAATCTTACTCAAATGCTACCAGTATATAAGCTGGTCATTCTTTTCTCCTATGTTTGCATATGACATTTCTCCCACCTGAAAATGTGTTCTTCCTTCCCTCATAACTCTTTATGAATCTCTTGCTTCCAAGATCATTTCAATAATCTTGTCACCTTGAGAAAGCCACTTGGAAAATGCCCACAAATCATGAGTTACAAAGGACTACTGAAGGGACTCGTATTTCCTTCAAACTTATTTATAATGCTGCTACCATATCACTATCCAGTTTTCATGGGCCAGACTCTTAAAGTGTGCATCTTGCATATCTTTAATTGTGTATCTCTCTTGAGGAAGAAAGGTATCTTGATTGCTGGTTCTTCTTCCCTACGATCCACACATTCTTGACCTAGAGAACTTCTAGGGTTCAAATTACAGATGAGAGATAAATAGTTCAAACACATTGGTTCTTTTAAAATTTGAACTATAAAGCTTTTTTTTCTGCTTTTTTAAAAATGACCCATCTATTTTAATGCCCTCACATATTTATAAATTCAAATCCATACTGCTTATTATATTCAGTGTCTCTTCAATAACCATGATGACTCTTGGCCATTAAGAGACACATCAGGTCAACCACTTGGATGTATACATTATATCAACTACACTCTATTTCTGTCATCTGAATTATTATCAGAGGCCAAGAGCAAGTGGGAGAACTCTAAAAATAAATCATCACTGTAACAAGCCATTATAATAGGTTATTCAATTTGATGAATAATATTACTTTGACCTCATATCACATTTATCTTTCAAGAAGTTGACATACTTCATGGTATTTACTAAATATCTAAAAGTCACTAACACCCAGTATATGGAGACCATGAAATCTTCACAGAATGATACATTTGGGCTGGACATAATCAATAGTAACACCTGAGGTATCCTGAAGGGTGAGGAGAAGTCCATTTTGAATGAGTGACTCTTAGGAAATTGAAGCATATCCTTTTATGTCACAAGGCTTTTCTAAAAAAAATCCATTTCTAAAATATCTGATATACTTCTTTGCTTAAGAAAATAGGGTGGCATGTGTGACACAATTTACCCTTCTGTTCACAAGGTAGGGTAATTGTCATGAACATTAAGTAAAGCCCACACAGGCAAGACATGTATAGGCATAAAGTGCATGGACTTTGGAGTCAAAAAGACCTGGATTTAAATCCTTGCTTTATCACTTAGCATGCTTTGGGGTGGGAGTAACTTAAAACTCACACTCACGTGTCTTATACAGCACAGAAATGATTTCACATCAAGAAGTTGGGTGGTTTCAGAGTCAGTTAATTTTTCATTTCAAGGAGTCATCACAGATCCAGATTCTTTCTTTTTTCTTTACCATCCTTAGAGTTTTAGATTCATCCTCAGGCGACAGCTGGACATTACAGCAGTTGCACAAATCACAGTCAGGTATAGTAGCATCCAGCAAAAGGAGATTGTCTCTTCCTTAGGTCTCTTTCTGAAAGGAACAAACCCTTTCCCAGAGGCTTTAGAGCAGCCTTCTCCTTGGGTCTTCTCATTTAGAATTGGGTCACATGCATACTCCTTAACCAATGACTGGCAGGGGGATGGGATTATCAGGATTGATTTGGACCAATCAGGATTCATCCCCTGGGACTGAAGCACATGGCACCATGGAGGAGGGTAAGCAAAACTGGGCTGTACAAAAAGAAGGAAGGATGGTAGGTAAGGAAGGAACCATAGCTCACTAGCTGCGAGATCTTGGGTACATTACTTAGCGTGTTTAAGTCTTAATTTCTAAATCTGAGACATGGAAATAATACCTGCACCTCATAAAAGTGTAAGAATTGGAAAAGGTGAGCTTTTCCCAGCGCCTGGCCCATAGAAATGCTAGCAGTCTGTTTTGCTTGATTGCAGTCTGTAATATACTTCCCTGTTAATGCTGCTTCTGCCCACACCTTTGTAAAATGTGCTGTTCTCAGGGTTACTTTTCGGTATTCTCAGTGGATTTGCTTTTTGCTACTCATCGCTGTTCCTAGTCTTTTTGGTTTGGGTTTTCTGTCACTCATTTTCCTCCTCTGTCTTGTCTCTTTCTTTTTTTTGTTCTTTCTCTATGTCCAACTCTATCTTTACTGTACCTTTCTACCTCTAAGCATTATAATTTGTGTGTGTGTTTAAGATATCTTCATGGCTCATAAGGGAGAGAATTTCTTCTGCTTAGCAAACCCCTTCACATGCTGGGAGTACCCCACATGTACTTGAAAGTAACCAGAAATTTTTCTCTCTAGATGCCTGTATAATTACATCTTTAATATTACATTTGAAATCAGAATTGGTTGATTAAGATGAGTGGAGATAAGCAGAAAGAAGATTCAATGAACATTTCATGTTCTAGTCACTATGCCAAACGCCAGGTAGAGGCAGAGGTACAGCACAGGAAAAGCAAAAAAAAAAAAAAAAAAAAAAAAAAGTGCTGAGGAATGGTGAGTTTGTGAAAGAAATAATGAGCAATAAGATAGAAAATGCAGCATGAGGACACATTTGGAGAATTTTGAGTGCTATGCTAAAATGTTGGGACTTTATATTTTTGGCATGAGGCAGGGGACAGAGTGGGGCCGTTAAATATTTTAATTAGAGATGAAGTATGAAGAAAACATGACTATTGAACTTAATTTGGCAGTAATAGAAAAGAATGATTGGAAGGAGTACAAGGTACTCCAATCTGGCCAGTTAGGAGACTATCAGACATGTTAGGCTAGGTTCTGCTAAAGAGACAATCTCGAAACTCTCATGACTTAAAACAAAGAAACAAAAATGTTTCTTTCTCATTCATATGACCTGTTCGTTGCCAGGAAGCGGGGAACTCTGCTCTTTATATTCACACAGGGATTCAGCCTGATAAAGTGAGGGCGGTGCCACTATCTTACATCTCGACAAAGCGAAAGAAAGCCCAGGAGGGTCTTACACCCGCAATTAAGTGCATTGGCACTGAAGTGACTCACACAGTGGTGTGCGGCAGCCTGCTGAAACTGGATCACAAGAGCCAGATGTGAGCATCTTTTCCCAACTCCACATTCAGCAATGTCAAACTAGTAGTTTGAAATCAGCCATGGTAGGAGTATTGCACCACAGAAATTGGCAAGCACTACAAATCATGCCCCTCTCCCTGCCCCAAAGAACCAGTTGGAAGCATTTACCAACACACCTCTGGACTCACTTCACTTTCACTCACAACTCATTGGCCAGAACTATTCACATGGCTCAACTAAAACACAAAGGGACCAAGAAATCCAGTCCTACCGTTGCCTTGTAGGCAGAGAGCCAGAAATGGTGGTGAAAACCCTAATGACAACCACAGCCTAAGAAAAGAGTCCAAGTGTTCATTCGTCCACACATCCATTCAACAAACATGTATGTAACACTTCAGACTTTAACCGAGGAGCAATAAAAATGGGAAGCAGACGAGTTTTAAGCACAGGCAGCATGGCAGTTATCAATTTATTGCCTCTCAGCTCCTAAGCCTCCTTTCATTTCCCTGTTTGGGGTACTGGAGATGGATCTTGTAAACACATCTCCTTTGATAGTAGGGGTTGCAGGCAGACATTGCAGAAGGAAAGGGCTTCTTTCTGGTTCTGGTGTGATTTCTCTCTCTCTTGATTCTGCAGTTCTCATCTGGCATTAGAGCTACTATAGAGTTCATGTCCAGAAAATCTCAGAGGCATCCTCAAGGGTGGCTTTCTAGAAAGGTCCAAGGATGCCTTGGGCAATTTCCCAGCTTGTAAAGCAGCAACTTCTGCAGGTGCCTTCCTGGTAACTTTACAGTGAGTCCTACTGATGCCCCAGCCAGTTCCCCAGTGAGTCCAACAGCATTCCCCATGAGCAGCTTCCCAGGAAGTTTTTCTAGCACACCAGTAGATTGTTTCCTGCCCACCAGCCTCAGCCTGGCGGTAACCCAACAGGAAGACTTCCAGCTTGCTGGCTCCACTCCATGGTTCTCTGCCTGTCAACCTCAACCCACCAACTGTGGACCAGCTCTGGTCAAGGCAACCCAGTGAACTTCTTTGCCATCTAGTGGGCTGCAACCACATCCTCCCCACCAAGGGTGGACTCTCAGCCTTGGGGAAGAGGGCTGTCTCCCACGTTTGGGTACCTCCTGCAGCCTCCTGGTATTCTTTAGTATTTATCTTCTCTTAGTAGCTAATTTCACGTACATGGTTAACAATTCTTTGTTTTAAGCCTCCCCTGTTCAAATCACTGTGAACCTAATACAGGTAGGAAAATGGGACTTAATAAAAATGATTTAGGCTTCAGTGCAGAGAAAAGCCTGGAGTTAGTCAAAGGTGGAGGTAGACAGTCCAGTTAGGCGACAGATGATGGTTGGTCAGATGAGTTCAGATGATGGTGAGACCAATCAAGAGATATGGAAATATTACAGATGTTTTTAGGAGATAAAATAAGTAGTTCTTGGGGCCGGCCCGGTGGCGCAAGCAGTTAAGTGCATGCACTCTGCTGCGGTGGCCCAGGGTTTGCTGGTTCGGATCCCGGGCGCACACCGACGCACAGCTTGGCAAGCCATGCTGTGGCGGCGTCCCATATAAAGTGGAGGAAGTTGGGCACGGATGTTAGCCCAGGGCCAGTCTTCCTCAGCAAAAAAAGAGGAGGATTGGCAGATGTTAGCACAGGGCTGATCTCCTCACACACACACACACACACACACACACACACACAAAAATAAGTAGGTCTTGATAATGAATTTGAGTAGATGAAAGAAAGAGATGAATTGTGGTGTGATCCACCAAGTTAGAGGACACTGAGAGAAGATCAGATTTGGGGAACCAGATTATGAGTGGTTTTGTCCTTGCTGAATTAGAGACACCTTTGAGTCACCTAAGTGGAAATGTCAAGTCAGCAGATGGATTGATGAGTCTGTAGCTCAATGGGGAGTTATGGGCTAGAGACATAAATGTGTGAGTCATAGTGGTACAGTACTATAGGTTGGGTAGATGCTTTTGCCTGCCCAGCATCACCTCCTCCATATTGTTCACCCCAATTTTTCTTTGTAAAGCCACTCCTTTATTAAATGGAAGTTTCCCGTTATGCACCGTGAGGCAATAAATATTATATTCTAAGCAATTGTTAGACCATATGCAGAATGTGTGAAGGAGATAGTCGAAAACTACTTATACAACTGAACCCCTCACCTACTTCAAAAGTGTAAAAGTGTTTTAGGCATGAGGGTACCATCTCAAGCTTGGTGATAAGGGATCTAAATAGAATATTCACAAAGATATTTAAAGATACCTGTGGAATGCTGGGAATCCCAATTCTTCCAAAATAGATGAGTGGAGTGATGCCTCCTTTCTCTGTAAGTCGAGAGAGGGAGCTTAGTCTGTATCCCCTCAATTTGGGTAGGGAGTTAAACAGTTGCCTGAGATCTGACTCATATATTGTAAATCTAAAAGATAAGAGATTGGTAGAAGAAACCTACAAGAGTTATGTGATTGCAAAGGGAAGGGGGTTTTGGGATCAACCTGCACTTTGAGCATTTCTCAGGGCAAAAAGGAGTAAGTGTTGCCCAGAGGTTAGAGGTGGGCCACCTACAAGGGAGAGCTGGAATGGAGTCACCTTAAGGCCTATCTGTGAGGGCTATTTGCATGTGTAAACAGACCTTAGCAGAAAGGTGTTGAAAGCATCATCAGATCTCTGGGTGCTGAAGAAAGAGAAAACAACCAGGAGAGATGGAAATACACCTGCTCTGAAAGTTAGAGATCCCCAGCAATGAGTGGTCTCCAAGAACTTAAGAAGATGGGAGTTGGGGAGGATAAGTGTCATCCAAACACAGGTAGAGGGATTGAGAATAGAGAAGAGGCCATACGGCATCTCTGTTATAAGTAATGGGAAGGAAAATAGCATCAGGTGAAAATGGAGTTAGGATTGTAAGCAGAATTCTAGGACATTGAGGGCATTCCTATCTAATGGCACCTATTTTCTCTAGAAGGCAGGGGACAGACAAAGCTTTATGCTAAGAAGAAAGAGTTTGTGAGTGCTGGTGGAGGGGATATAGGTGGGTGACAGTTTTGGGGAGAGTGAAGATGGCTGGAAGTAGCTGTGTAGAATGGAGAATGGGTAAAAGAAGTATCTAGAGGACCCTAATAGGGTTATCTGGGGGTGCTCAATGCCCATTTGAAAGGGGCAATCGTAAGTTCATGGTGGAATAGTCTTTCCTGACTCCACAGCTACTAAGGTAGAGACAGGGTAAACAGATGGATTTGTCAAAGTTTGAGTTTTTATCGAATGGAGAAGACAAAAAAGATAGAGGGAGAGGAATGGTTAAGGTATTTACAAGAGCTTTGTTGTAAAGATGGGCTGGATAAGGATAAAATTGAAGAGAAGGCTGATGAATTTGGAGACAGTAGATTAGTCCACTGCCTGGAGAGCTTCACGAGTTTTTGTAGCACCTGACAAGCAAGCTGACATGAGCATAGGAATGAGAATAGAGGATAAAATGCTTCAAATAATGATTTTGGAAGTGAAGCACTTTTAAGAGGCCATGGAAATTACAGACTGAGGTTGAGAGGCAAAGAAAGCTATTAGAGGTCAAGAACTTGTTTAGGCTCAACTTTTTTAGGATGATGATAAGGCTTGGTGTGGAGAGCAAGATGTTGGGCCAAGAGCCAACATTTTCAATAAGGGGGAATGATAGGGTGTTCAGTTTATAAAACTGAGGAAGGAGAGAGGATGCTATGATTGCTTAGAAGGGGGCTAAGAGGAGCAAAGGTTTTTACAGGAGGCAGAGTAACAATCTGGAAGCAGAAATCAGGAGACAAAAAACCTACCTTATGACAATGAGGTGTGTGGGATTTGAGAGAATAAATAGCCACCTTTGAAAGGAATGGAGAAGAGGGAAGTAATGTCTTTAAGTTGAACCAGCTCTCAGTTAAGTTAGAAGATGAAGGGAACACCTGGAGAAATTGAAGACATAGATGAGTTTGTTGATAATGGGGCAGCAGCCAGGATTCAACAGGACCAGGATTAAGGTGAGGCAAGTGAGTTTGGGTCGTACTAGTGCAGAGTTGGATCCTGTCTTTATTTAAAATGCTAATATTTTGTTCACCTCGCATTGTTTTGCGTTAATTTTTATGTTTTAAAAAAAGGTGCATTAAAATATTACTTATCTTGGGGCTGGCCCAATGGTGTAGCGGTTAAATTCACACCTTCCACTTCGGCGACCCGGGGTTCATGGGTTCAGATCCTAGGCACAGACCCACTCACCACTCATCAAGCCATGCTGAGGTGGCATCCCACACAGAAGAACTAGAAGGACCTACAACTAGGATATACAACTATGTTCCTGGGCTTTGGGGAGAAAAAAGAAAAAGAGGCAACAGATGTTAGCTCAGGGCCAATCTTCCTCAAAAAAATATATATATATATTATTTATCTTGGTCACCGAGTTTTTTGGCGCCTCTCTTAAATGTTGCAACCGAGGGGGGTGCCTCGCTCACCCCAACCTAGTCACAGCCCTGTCAGCAGTGTTAGTGGGTCCACGGGAGAGTTTGAAAAATGCAGGGGGGGCTGGAGGGCGGGTAGAGTGGACTGCAGGTCACAAGTAAGAAAATGCAGAACACTATGGAGACAGGGGAGAAGGTTAAGTATATGTCTGAAACTAAGTAGTGACAGCAGTCAGAAAGTATTTACAAATGGATGTTAAGGCTATAGCAAGAGAAAATTGATAGAATGTGGTGAATACGGTGACTTTTTATATTGGTGGTGGGACTAGTAAGGGGATAACTAAAAATGACCATCCATGTGCGGAAGACATGGTAAGCTATGTAGTGAGAGAATAAAAGCCTTAAAAGGAATTACAAGGACTACCTAATAGGACCTGTTAATTATTTTGGTGAAGGATGGAGGAGAGGTTGTGGTAGAAGGCAAATGACGGAGAGGATTGAAAAATGACTACAGTTGTGGACTGGGGATACTAGAAGACTGGTGGCGCATTCAACAGAATTAAGGACGTCTGTAGGAGGTCAGTCACGTTGCGTTTGAAGGAAGTGGCCACATTGAGATGGCTTTTCACAATACAGGCTTGGCTGAGCCTGCAGATGTGGGTGGCGTCCACACAGTGCTGGTGAGCGGTCCATGAGATGGCAGAGGTTTCTCACCGCCTAGGCAGAGCGGGTGAGGGTTTCTCAGCAGTAAATAACCTTTTCGAAGACCCCATACTCTGCTCCCCAGCCTCCCAGGAGCCAGTCTAGGCTGCATTAATACCACCCCTGACCTCTAAAGGGTCCCTGATTTCTCCTTGCACCTGAATCTAACATGAAAACTCTCTATCCTTCACATTTCATCACCCAAAAGAATTTAGGAGTTTCTCAAAACAACTTTTACCAGAGAAAACCAGTAACAATGATGAAAATTCCGAAAGTCTAACAATAGATGTTTTCAGAGTATAATCTGCTCATTGAAATTGAAATGTAAGTAGAGTCTGAATGCAAATAAGATCAGTCTGCAGTCATGGCCTACGGAGGCTCAGATTCATCTTCCTTGACAGGTATGCACCTATTTCTCCGGCCTGCTTGCTTCATGTTATTCATATTCGTTAACACATTGCTAAGGCTGTTTCTACTGGTTGGTGAAGTGATGTTCTCTCTTCAATTGTTCTAAAATAGCATCTTAAGGTCTCACTGGGGCACATCAGAGATATACTGTAAAAGGAAATTAACAATTCCCCACCAACACACTAAAAACCTTGGTTAAAACATTTCAGAAATCTACAAAAGAAAGTATTCATATAGGCATTTTCCCCTGGTGTGTATTTTTTGTGAGTTTTCCACAATGAGTGTGTATTACATTTTTTTTCAATAGGTAAAAGTAAATTCCATTTAAAAATAATTAGAAAAAAATACAGTGCTTAAAGATTTCTCTAACACAAAACAGAATAGTCGGGTTCTCATATGTAGAAAATTTCGTTCTTAGTTCTGGAGATTAGTGCACTTTCTATAGACATCTGAGAGTTTATTATTTCTTGTATAGTTTGGGACATACACCATTAGAGAGACTGGAAGAAGGCTTTCACTGATTAAATATTTACCAGTAAAGACTTGATAACAACCCAACCACCTCTTAAACATTCAAATAAATGGCAAAAGTGTCCCAGAAGGGAGAAACACAGGGAAATTATAAGAGACAACATTTCTAGCAACTTCCTTAATGCATCCTTTATGACTCCTGGAACACTAAATGAATATCTGGCCTGCAACATATTTCACACCTTTGTCTTTCAAAGCCCCTACTTAGAAAATCTTTGACATTCATTGATATAGAGCATCCTTGACATTCACTGATATAGAGCAACTAATTTCCTATTTGGGGAAACTAAGGAAAAGTGTTGTCCCAAAATACAAAAAATGTCAGGAGTTCTAGGAAGATCCTACAAAGAAACTCTTGGCATGCATTCATTGGGTACATACACTCTAGTAAGCAATGTACTTACTACCATGGAGACTAAGAAAACAAATATCACCTTGAAAGTAAGTTACATTTTAGTAGGAAAGATATGTACACAAACAATAAAAATAACACAAGGGAGCCTATGACAAATGTCCCAGGAGATCTTCATAGAAGGTGCTGTGGGTAGGCAGTAATCATGTTCTACTGGGGAGGCCAGAGAAAGTTTCAACTCAGAAGTGGTGTTAAGTGTTGCATTTGGGGAAACTGTTTCGCAAAGCAGGCTGTTATGGCAAGCAGGAGAGGCATTCAAGTGTGAGAAGGAAGGTATGCAGGAATCAAATTCGGGTTTGGGGGACCCTGAAGCTTACGCGGTTGTCGCAGCACTCTTTGAGAAAAAGGATACCAAAATATTTTTTAAAAATTGATAGGGTCCTTCCATGTACATGAGGGGCCCTGAAGCTCAAGCTTCCTTAGCCACACAGGTACTCCATTCTTGAGGCCAAGTTGTTGAGTCAAGCAGACTGAGAGCAAGTTGGTCTCCGTCATTTACGACCTATATGATTCTAGGCAAATCACTTCATTTTTCTGAACATCTGTTTCTTCAAACAATACCTACATCAAATATGCCTACTTCAAATGCCTACTTGTAGACTTGGGAGATAGCAACCTAATTTTCCTTTGGAGAACAACCCCTCCCCTACTCTCAGCCAATTTGTCAGAGCTCACCTCGCACTTCATGGGTTGGTTATGTGGCTTGGCCCATGAAACATCACATTCCATTGGGCATGTGACCCAAGCAGGCCAATCTGGATCAACCCCCCAGGATATTGCTGTAACCAACGGGAAGTTTTTTTCCACTGGGAAAAACCAAGAACTTAAGCTAAGCTAAGAACATGCTTAGAACGTAAGCCTAAGCAGCTGGTGGCACATTGACCTCCATAGCAGGAGAATTTGAAGCCAACACAGTGGACTGCAGAGTCTAGAGACAGATAATATCCTAAGGGCACATCTGAGCTGTGCTTGCACCAGTTTGAGAAGGTTTCTGTCGTCTTCAGCCACTAGTGCCCTGACCAATACACTACAATGACAGCAATCCTCTGATATTGGATTACCCAGCAAATGTGCCATTAAATTCAATACTTGTTTAAACACCTACTATGCGCAAAGCAGGACCGCCTGTGCTGGGCTCTGCCAGGAACAGAGAGATGAGGAACCTGCTTTCATAGAACTTTCAGGTGCTGCTTAACCACGTGGGCTCACCAGCTTCAACTCTGTCCCTCCCAACTTCTCCCCATTCTACCTCAACATGCAAACATCCCTCACATGTATTTTAGCTGTGCCTGAGACAAATCAATCCATCATTTTGACTGAATAAGCTGAATTTGCTGATAAAATCGGTCAAACAACAGATGTAACTGGATCTTCCATAGCTAATTTAAGATCGTGTAGACCATCTTGTGTGGGTACTGAACAATTCCCAGCCATAACTCCGTCTCTAATTCTCACTAAACGGTAGAATTGAAGTGAGCGGGTGACATTATCTTGGGATCTCTGTACATGCACCATAATTTATTTATCTTGAGTCAATTCCTTGCAAACTTTGGAACTTGAGCTCTGGTAAGTAACACATTATTTATGGCATCCTCACAGCGGATTGATCTCACTAACGAGCTGGAGCACCAAAATTGAGAACCATCGACTCGTAAATACAAAACCGCAGATCCCGTTGTGTATCTGATTCCCGTCCCAGCGAGGGAGCTGAACAAGGACTTTTGTTTGGCTCTGTACCCCTGTCACCTGCAGAGTGCTTGACACAGGAAGCTCAATTAATGTTTGTTGAACTGGACTGAACCTTATCTCCCAGTGTAAACAGATGCAACCTCATCGTGCTTTACCAGAGCAAACTGCATACCAGTCCTATGCTAAATCCCATCTATTTCCTCTGCTTGGAAAACTCACCTGGAGCCAATCATACTCCTTACCACCTTCAAAAGAGATTTAAAGCTCACAGCCTCGATGATAAGCTTTTAGCCTAGTGCTTTCAAACTTGGCTGCACACTGGAATCACGTGGGGAGCTTTTTAAAATCCTGATGCCCAGGATGCACCCCAGATCAATGGATTCAGAGTTGTTGGGAGTGGGACCCAGGTGTCAGCAGTTTTTAAACTGCCACAGGTGATTCCAATATGCAGCCAAACTTGAGAAACACTCTCGCAGAGCAGCCCTTCTTTAGTTCCTGAATTATCTTTATAACTGTATCAAGTTCTTCTTTGTAATCTCTGCTGCCCTAGTCCAGGCCAGCCCTAGAATATAATGGTTTCATAATAGCAGCAACAAAATAGTAGATCTCTTGTACCATCCCCACCAGTGGCATTGTTAGAATCTCAGATGCTTCTTTTAAGATTCAGGAGGGGAAGGATAATAGGCAGCTTCTGGGTTTCTTCCCAATCCTAATATCCTTTCTGTGAGAACTAACTGAGCCCTACCGGCTGACAGAAATGGACCACTGAAGTTAAGAGTATGCTCTATAACCCTGCTTCCCACACTCCTACAACATCGCCCACCCCGCTGCTTCCACTTGCCGTAGCTCAAAGGATTTTCAATTTGAGGGTGCATCAGAATTACCAGGAGAGCTTGTGATAACAGATTCCTGGGCCCCACCTCTAGAGTTTCTGATTCCATAAGACTGGGATAGGGCTTGAGAATCTGCATTTCTAAAAATTCCCCAAGCGTTGCTGCTGCTGCTGGTCTGGGGACCACACTTGGAGAAACACTGCTGTAGCTGATTACATCTGACCCAGACTTGGTCGAGTCTCTTATCCTTGACTCAGAGGTAAGCTCTTGAAGACTCCCAGATTAGTTTCCTAGGGCTACCATAACAAAAGACCACAAACTGGCCCTGGTGCAATTCACACCCTCAGTTTCCGTGAGCCATATACAGTTCCTCATATTTGGAAAGTCTCCATTTTTGAATTACTCTATTCTGATTGGACTCCTATTACTTGCAACCAAAAGAGTAGTGTCTAAGAGAAGGTATGTCCCATTTGTTCTCTAGCAGACTGTGACTGACCTCTTCCACTCCTGGCATCTGCCATTTTTGCAGTTATTTCCTGATGCCCGGTCCTTAGGGCTAGCTGCTATTTCTGCTCTTGTTCCTGAAATAGAGTAATAGCTTTCTTTTGGCCATTTTAGACTCTGAGCTGAGGAATCAACACAGCAAAACTGCTTGGTATGCTACCCTTTGAAAGATGTCTAGTGACATATTCCTTGTTTTCAACTGGCTTTTAAAAATTATAGCCTCTTTCTCTGGAGTAGAGAAAGCAGGGCTGCTGGAACATCTGAGCGTGAACACACCAGGCTACTTTCTAAATATTCTCTCTGATGCGACTACCATGCAGTGTTTGGAGACTTATTATGTATACTCAACTTTCTCTCCATTTGAGTACCTTCAGTATCCTAGACCCTTCCTGGAGGTTGAAGGAGTGGCCATTGTCTCTGATTCTGGATCTGTTCTGGCTGACCTAGTTCTGGCTGTCGGAAAGGACCTCTACTGGATATTTTCCATTTGTCCCTCAGGTCCACCCTCCACACTATCCACAGTGCACTGAGCCCCAGGAGGCTGCCCTACCTGGACTGCATGAATGAGCGCCCTTCCCCTCTGGCTTCTGAGTAGGTTTGGCCGAGAGGGAGCACTGACAGGAGACTGGATGCAGGGAGGCGGAGAGCAAGACCAGGGTATTTATTTCTCCAGCTCCCTCCTTAGGGTTGCCATCTGCTGGCTGCTTCCCTCAGCTGAAAGCGATAGCTCCTGTCAGGACATCTCCACAAAGTCCTCTCCATCTCAGCAACTGCTCTTTCTCTTTGCCCCTCCAAGTCAAGGAAGGGTAAGAAGACCGACCCATCACTATCCCCAGGTACCATACCATCTCGTGAAGTATCTCCATCCCTGGCCCACAACTTGAAACACTTACAAGCTTACATAATTGGATTGTGAATCTCTTTCCTGCTGGGACCCTGATCGATACAGAGCCTTGGCCTTACATGACCAGCCAGTGTCCCACTGAAGGCTCCTCAACCCCAGGGAAATTCTTGACTCTTGCTTCACCAATCCTCAAGAAATACTGAGCTTGCCTACATTTTTTCAATATTTGCTTAGACCCACATGCTGGGACCTTTGCTTGCTACACGTTGTTCACAACTTTCTCTTCCTCATTCCTTTTACATAGCCCAGTAGTTCTCAAACTTGGATGCAAACTAGAATCACCTGGGGGAGGTTTTAGACATCCTAATGCCCAGGTCGCTGAGGGTGGGATTGTAGGATAGGAAAACAGTGTATAGTTTTCCTCATGGGAAACCAAGAGCCAGAAACTCAATGATTTTCTAAAGGTAACAGAAACTGAGACTAAATTCATTTTTCCTGATTCTTACTCCAGTACCTTTGAAAGCATGAATACTGCAGTTTCTTCCTGTTTATTTGGACTTATCCTGTCTCTATTATTGTAATATAATTCCTCCAGGTCAGAAACAATTCCTTCTCTTTTGATTCATACCTTCCCACAATGCCTAGTAAAGGGTCATGGACAGAGTTGGTATTTAACAAAAATGTTAATTTATTGACTGTGTACTCTACATGAGGCTCAAAGGAAGATAGCAAATTCCTTTTTTGATGCACTATGGGGAATAATTAATGAACAATTATCTTGCACAGTATCATATATTAAGATATTTTTGAGAAAAGTAGATAGCTAAAATTGGTGTTGATGTAATCAGTTTTTAAATGCCATTCACTCTGTTTAAAAGTGTCATAAAATTGAAAATTTTATCTCTGAGTGTCCACATGAAAATCTTCTGATGTGGGTACATACAGATGATATGCATGTAGATAAAACTAAACACTATGTGTTATCTCTCAAATTTCCTTCATAGAATTTCAAACAATCCCCCAAATTTCTGAATGTAAAAAGTTTAAGAAAGAACCAATAAATCAGGTTAATAAAGAGTAAGAATATTTATGGCCAATTCTCCATTTCATAAGCTATCCATTAAAATGCTATTTCTATAGCCCAAACTGTCATCATTTCATACCTGGACTACTGCAGTAGCCTCCTACCTGGTCAACCTGCTCATCCCCCTTCCTATCTTCGCTCCATTCTTCACATAGCAACCAGAGTAATCTTTTAAAAATGTAAGCCATAACTTCTGTTTATGGCAATGATTGAGTAACTGGTGCCAGATTATCTCTGTCACCATAAACAACCAGAAAACTGGCTAAAATAAGGAAAATATCTTTTCAGATGTTAAACAATAGGAAACACAGGACACTGATCTCTGAACAAAAAGAAATAAATGAGGGAAGCCCCACCATCACCCTGGCTTTATGCCTAGAGGTACTTTCCATTCTAAGATGTTGGGAAGAAAAATCCCAAATAGAATATAGTAATCTCATTAGCTGATTAGACAGGAATCAGAATTTGGGGCTACTGAGGCAGCTTAAATTTGCAGGGCAGGGTACCAAAGAGAAGGGAGTAGTTCAGAGAAAAAGCTCCAAAAACTATATAACTGTCTTCGTGAGCCTTTAGCCAAATAAACTGTGCATATGCAGAATAAGACTTTATAAGACAAGGCAAAGAACTAATGAGAAAAGTGACCTGAACTACTACTGGAACTCACATAGGAACAGGAGACATTTGATTTACAAAGAAGTAAAGAGATTTTGATGAACACCTCCAGCATTCAGTAGAAATCTCAGCAAAGCCATGCTTTATGAGTAGGGCTAATCTAGCCCCAGAGTAAAAGCTATGCTAGACCAATCTTAAAAACATTAAAAACAAACCTTGAAAGGTACAAGCTGTTCCACAAGTAAATTACATGCCTATGAGAACAAAACACAATACACAAAATTCAGATAATAAATATAGCATGCATAATGTCTGGCATAAAGCAGAAAATTACTAGACTTATAAACAAGCAGGAATATGTAATCCATAACCAGGAGAAATGTCAGTTAATAAAAACACACCTGGTTGATAGAGATAATGGAACTAGCACACAAAGACTTTAAACAGATATTATAAACATGTTCAAAGATTGGAAAGAAAACAAGGACGTAATGAGGGCATGGAACAAATAGAAAATCCCAATAGAGAAAATGGAACTATAAAAAAAGAATGAAATAGAAATACAAGCATAACAATACAATACCTGCACTGAAAACACTGCATGGGCCTAACAGCAGATTCGTTATTACAGAAATCAGTCAATGAAATTTGAGACACAATAGAAGTTATTCAAACAGAAATACACAAAGAAAAAAGGCTTAAAAAAAATGAGCACAGCCTCAGTACCCTTTAGGACAATATCAAGCCTTCTAACATTAACATATGTATACTTGGAAGGAGAAAAGAAAGATATTGTGGGAAATATATGGAGAAATAGTGGTTGAAAGTTTTCCAAATTTGATTTAAAAAGATACATAAATCCACAGAACCAAGAAGCTCAATGAACCCCAAGCAGAGTAAATAAAAAATAAAATTACACCAAGGTATCTCATAATAAAATTACTGAAAACTAATGATAAAGAGAAAATTAAAAGCAGATGGATAAAAAATGACACATAAAGGGAAACAAAGATTGGAAAACTACAGACTTTGATGAGAAATTATGCAAACTGGAAGACAATGGTCTTTAGCACTTTAAAGTGCCACAGCAAAAAAAAAAAAAATCAACCTAGATTTCTATATCCAGTGTAGGGGAGGAAGACAAATCCCCTACCCTCTGGGTTCTTCTGGCTGGGCTATGAATTAAACTGACATGAGACAGAATAACAGGAGAAAATGAAACAAAGTTTTATAACATGCATACATGGGAGAGACCCAGGAAAAACTGGGTAACTTGCCAAAATGGCAGAGGATCTCATCTTAAATACCATCTTCAGCTAAAGACAAAGGAGGATGTTGGGGGTAGTGGTTTGGGACTTCAAAGGGGAGAAAGGCAATCCACATGGAAATGGAAAAGCAAATGTTTGCCAAACAGAACTTTGATAAGAATGGGCTTAGCAAGGACCCTCCCAGTTTATCAATACCCAGAGTTATCTATGGTGATGGCCTGTCCTGGGGACAGGCCGTCTATCTTAAATTTCTTTTAGGCAGTTAGTCGGGGGGAAGGTCAAAGTTTTTTTCAGAGTCTTTTGTTCTTGAAAGTAATCAAGGTGAAGAGACATATTTTGAGGTGGCCAATTCTGATCCCCCACACCAGCAAAAAATATTCTCCAAAAATAGAAGTAAGATAAAGACATTTTCAGACAAAAAAACAAGTGAGAGAATTCATCACCAGCAGAATCGCACTAAAAGGACTATTAAAGGAAATTCTACAGGCTGAAAGATAATCCTACCAGATGGAAACTTGGATCTAAACAAAGGAATGAGAAGCTCAGAAATGATAAATATGTATATAAACATAAAATACTTTTTCATTTCTTAATATATTTAAAATGTAATTGACTGTTTAAAGCAAAAATAATAACTTGTGGATTTTATAACATGCGTAGAAGTAAAATATATGACAATAACGATACAAAGGATGGGGAGGAATGGAAGTATACTGTTTTAAGCTTCTTATAGTATATGTGAAGTAATGTAATATTATTTGAAGGTAGCTGTGATCACTGTTCTAGCTATTACCACCTGCTGTTCATTCTGGGGATGAAGCAGGTAATTACCCATATAATTAAAATATAAGGCCAAATGTGACAAGTGTCATGAGAGAGATGAACACAAAACCCTATGATGTTCAAAGAGTGAGCCCATGTCTTGTTTAGGGAATCAGGTAGGGCCTAACAGAAAAAGGATGGCATTGGGTGGTATTCCAGGTCCCCAAATAGCATTAATTTACTTATTCAACAAATATTTATTGAATTGGTTCAGTCACTGGGCTGCTCTCTCATAGTATGAAAAAAAATAAGAAAATTGTCATTCAAAGGGCAAAGGCCTATTAAAAGGAGCCCTATGATTGATTGCATGTCCTTATCTTCAGTACCCAGAAGTACTCTAGTTCCTGGTTATTTACTCATTGCCCTGGTTGTAGACTTCTTGTATTTTTAATTTTTTTCCTGATCCTTGGAGTTGACCTTGACCCCATGCCATCAAGTTGGCCTCTGGATCACTCACTATATCTACCACCACTGTTTAGATGGCCCCTTGTTCTCCCTGTGTGACCAGCCCCATCGCTCTATGCTTTGTCACCTACGATGCTGCCCACAACACCGCCAGTGTTCGTGGGGAGCCCTGGGTAGGTGTTGCCTATGTGTTAGTTACTTCTGAATTCCCTGAAATACTTATTCTGTCGAAATATTCAATCTATGAGATAGTTTCCCTCTTTATCCCGCTCTCCCAATCTCAAATCCAGATTTACTATATTAAATCTGCATATAAGATCTGTGGATTGAACTTGTGTCGTTTATCCTTTCTCTTTTCAACAAATGGTGAGCACCTATTTTGAATAAGCACTGGCATCATAGTAATGGACAAAAGAGAGTCTATCTCTGTTACCATGGGCCTTATCGTCAGGTGGGAGAGGAAAAGATCATGAAAAAGTAAATAAATAAGTAATATTACAGATAGCTCTGAGTGTATGAAGAAACCTAATGCTTAATTTATTTAACTGGTGGTTGCCATCCATATTCAAGGCATTTGGCCAAGAAAAATGTTGTGCAATAAGCCCAGCAATGACTTACACTTGCTTTTCAAGAATAGGTGTTCTTTTTAGAACTCGCTTTTGAGCTATCCACCTAACCTTACAATCCACATTCTTAATCTAGTTATCTGTGTCCACAGTAATAATCATGGCTAATATTATTGAGAACTTAAAATATTCCAGACACTGTGCTAAGAGCTTAATGTGTGTTATTTCAATCATTCCCACAATAAACTTATACAGAAAGCAATATTTTTATCTCCATTATGCAGACGAGGAAATGAGGCTGAGAGCCCATACACACCCCAAGTCATAGAGCTAGGGAGAAGAATTCACACAAATTCAGTTGTGGGTTGTGTATCATCTCCCCAACCAGAAGGCGGGCTTCAGAAGGGCATAGACTATGGCCTCTATTTCTCTAGCTTCATGGTGTTGAGCTTACAGCAAGCACTCCACAATAATACTTATTGAGTGCCAGATATTGCACAACAATCTGATAACCAATTATCATCTTTCATTTTCAGCTGAGGACACTGGGGCACAGAAAGTTTGAGAAACTTGCTCTAGGTCATGGAGGTGCTGAATGATGGGCCAGGGTTCAAACCCAGGCAGTCTAGATCAGTGCATCTCAATCTGGAATCTAGAATCTTTTCAGTCTAGATCAATGTCAGGATGCATGATAGCAACCTGGAGGCCTTATTAAACCCAGGGAGCTAGGTCCCAATCCCAAGTTTCTGATTCAGCAGGTCTGGACGGGGCCTGAGAGTCTGCATTTCAAACAAGATCAAGGGATGCTGACTCTGCTTGTCTCCAGGGACCTCACCTTGAGTAAGGAGGGTCTAGAGCAAGACTCTGTCCTTTTAACTACTAAACCATGGTGGTTCTACAGTAGATTAATACTTGCTGATTGAGTGAAAGGCAATATATTCGTGTAATAATAAAGCAGCAATCAGCATAACTCATACCCATTGATCATGTTAATCAGAAATTTGCATTTCTATTTCAGTGCTCACTCAGCTTTTACTCAAGTCATTCACTGGAGAATAGGAGGCTGTGCCAACCTCTTTGGAAGCAAACTATGTTAATCAGCATAGCTCTGAGAGCTTGGGTGAGGGCTAGTAACTCAGGGCCCCAGGCCAAGAGGCAAGAAATCATGCCTTGCCTCTCTACCTTCAACTCTTCTGTGGCTTTCCATTGAATTGGAATAAACTAAACTCCTTATCATGGTCCAGGAGGCCCAGATGATCTGGCCTCTCTCTGCCTATCCCTGTCTCTGCTCCTAGATAACCATATCCAGGCACATTGGCCTTTCAACAGTTTCTAAAACAAGATAAGCCTTTTTTGCAGACTCAGGGCCTTTGCACTTACTGTTTTCTCTGCTCTTTCTCTTTTATTTTGTTTCTGATGTCAAAGAAAACTAGAGACAGACAGAAGTTAAAGCAATGAAGACAAATTTTATTCAGGAACTACTGCAGTAGAGGAAGACCTCAGTAAAGCACTGGGCTACATTTCAAATATGACAAGGACAAGGGGGGATTTATTGCCAAAAAGCAGTGGGGCTCAGTGGATGGAAAATTACTAAGAGGAAGCCTCAAGGATGAGGGAGAATTCTGGCTAAACTGACTTGATAGGATTCTTGCTAAAGGCAGGCCAGGGTGATTAGATATCCAGGGCGGAGGGATGGGAAATCTGTCAGATATCTTGAGTGGTCAGATAACAAGGGTGGAGAATGAGGAATTTGACCCCAGTGAAGGGTAGGGGATTTTCGCTCAACTGACCTGGCTGGATTCTTGCTGAGGCTGGAATAACTGGGCCAAGGACAGAACACAAGGGTGAGGCCCAGTCAAAAAGAGGACTCAGAAGAGCCTTTGGTTAAAGACAGAGTCTTCGTCACGGACAACCCATAGCACTTGTTTTCTGTATCACATAATTCACACTTCATTTTCCTCAATTTAGTCTTTTTTCTTTTGTTGTTTTGATTTTTCTTTCATATGTATAAATATTTTCTCTTCATGGGACCATAAGCACCATTAGGAACTTTTGTTTTCCTCACGGTTCAAGAACCATCTCAGATGCGCATTACCATCCTTGCCTTCACAAGTTTATCATCTTCCAGGGGAGACAAGACGTGCATACAGAACTATTACATAAGATGGAATTGCTGCTGTGAAGATGGCAACAAAGTCATACGGGATCACAGAGGAGATAGCGATCCAAACCGATTCGGATTTGGAGATTGGAAGCAGGCTTCTGAGTCAAGCCTTTAGTGATGGATGGATATAAACAGGCAAAAAAAGGGACCAGCATACTTGGCAAAAGAAAACGTTATGAATATAAGCCAGAGTTTTGTTTGTTTCTTTCTTTTGTAGTTTCCAGTTTTGTTTAATGTAAATGTTTTATTGATGTATAAGAACAGTACACAAATCTCACATGTACTGCTGAAGAATGTCTTTGAAGTGAACCTACCCTTTTCACCACAATCTAGACCGAGAAAGAGCATGTTTCGAGTTCCCAGAGCCGCCTCCTATCCTCCCCGTCATTGTCCCTGAAAGTAACATCTGTCCTGGCTTTCATCACCAAAGATTAGTTTTGCTTGTCCGTAAACTTTATGTAGATGAAACCATACTCTATGTACTCTTTTGTGTTTGGCTCCTTTTGCTCAACACGTGTGTGAGGTTGACCTATGGTCACTGGTTTTCATCGCTGTGTAGTATTCTGTCATATGATTACTACACATTTATGTACCCATTTTGTAACTGATGGACTCCTAGGTTGTTTACAGGTTCTGCCTGTTGCAATAATGTTGTCGTGAAACTTGTACATGATTTTTGGTAAACCTACCGTAGTAGACATGGTCGGGGCTCTTTGCCCAGACCCCTTTGTGCCCCTCTCCTAGCTTCTGGGTGTGCTTGCTTTTCCAGGTCACACCTGTGAATCTCAGGCTGCGGAGCCACTTTGCCCACAAGAGAAGAGAGACAGAAGTAACTGTAAGTTTAAGTCCTTTCCTTCCCACTCCACCTCTCCGCTCCCAGCCTTAGCCAATGCCTGACCACTAGGTGTGTGAAAGCCTAGCTTCCTCGCCTCAAGTGAGGGTAAACGCTGAGGCGTATTTTACATTCCACGGCTCCCTTGCAAGGTGAGGCTGAGCTGCTCTCCTAGGGTTTTGTCTGAACTCAGTCTTGTTCGATTTCTTTCCCATCTCTGTCCAGCTGCCCTACTTCCTCCTGAAAGCATGTCTTTAGTAAGTTGCTTGTACACAAATCCTCATCTCAAGATCTGCTTCTGGGAATCCTGACATAACTCACACAGGTATAGAATTACTGGATCAGAGAATATACCTGTGCTTGGTTTTCCAAAGTGGTGGCAGCAGTTAACGTGCCCAGCAGCTGTTTATGAGAGTTCCAGTTACTTCAAATTTTTGTTAACGCTTGACAACGTCTTTTCCTCAATTTCTCATTTTACAATGGGACATCTTTTGCTTATTGATTTTTATATGTTCTTTTAAAATACATTCTCAATCGGAGTCCTTTGCTAGATATATGTATCATAAGTATCTAGTCCCACTCTTAATTTTGATGTACACAATCAGATCTGTGAGCAATTATCACTTGAATTCTACTTTTCTAACCATTATATCTTTTATTTCGTTCTCTTGCCTTCTTGTGCTACCTAGGTCCTCCAATATGATGTTAATAGAAATAGTTATAGAGAACCTCCTTGTCTTAGATCCAAACTTGGCTTTCACTATTTCAACATTGTATAGGGTGTTTGTGGAAGAGTTTCTGTAGATATACTACATCAAATTAAGGAAGTTTATTTCTATTTATAATTTGTTAAAAGTTTTTTGTGTTTTGTTTCCGTGGTTGAAGATTGAATTTAATCAAATGATTTTTATGCATCTTTTAAGACTATCATATGATTTTTCACCTTTTTTCTTTTAGTGTTAAAACTAACCTTGCATTCCTGGATTCCAACTTGGTTGTGGTGTATTACCCTTTTTATATATTGCTTGATCCAATTTGTAGTTATTTTGCTTAGGATTTTTACATCTATGTTTATGAGAGATATTTGCAAATAATTTTCCTCTTTTATGATGCACCCATCAGGTTTGGTATCAAAGTTATCCTAGATTCATAAAATATGTTGTGAAGCCCTCCTTTTTCTATTCTCTGGATGATTTTGTGTAACACTGGGGTTCTTTATTCCTTAAATGTTTGGAAGAACTTATTCATGCATTTCTCTTCTTTCTTGGATTTTTGACCTCTAAAGTCCTGGCTGTCTTGGCTACTTTGTGATGCTTGTACACAGCAATTTAAAAAAAATTTTTTTTTTTTCTGGTGACGAAGACCAGCCCTGAGCTAACATCCGATGCCGATCCTCCTCTTTTTTTTTTGCTGAGGAAGCCTGGCCCTAGGCTAACATCCATGCGCATCTTCCTTTACTTTATATGGGACGCCGCCACAGCATGGCTTAACAAGCAGTGCGTCTGTGTGCACCCGGGATCCAAAACGGTGGACCCCGGGCTGCCGCAGCAGAGCACACGCACATAACCACTTGCACCACCGTGCTGGCCCCAGCAATTTTAAAAATTTTAATGAGACTTTATAATTATTCTCAGCAAGATGTTGGTCTGATATAACTGAGTCATTACAAGGTCCTTTTTTGAGGGCCATGTATAAATGGAGCATAGATTAGGAACAATGAATGGTTGGAAACATATGCACATTGGTATTCAATTGTGAAAGGCCTTGGATTCCAGAGAATACTAAGCAATGGGGACCCCTGATGGTTTTCGAGTAGAGAGACAATATGATCAGAGCTGGAATTAGGAAAGTAAATATGGCAATGATCTATGCCATGAAAGGGAGGAAGAACTGGTAAGAGGTTATTACAAAAGTTCAGTGAAAGCTAATAAGGGTCTGCTTAGAAGAGTGCCCAGAACAACACAGAAAACTTCCTTTCAACCAATGGTTCCCAGAGTGGATCCCTGGAGCAGAAGAAGCAGAAGTTCACCTGGGAACTTGTTACCAATGCAAATTCTCAGCCCTGCCCCAGACCTACTGAATCAGAACGTCTGCTAGGGGAGACACCCAACAATCTGTGGTCGAAGAAACCCTCCAGGTGATTCTGATGCTCATTTAATTTTGCAAACCACTGCTTTAGACCAAATTTTAGCCTCTCTCACAGCTATGGACGACCGCGTGGTGCCAGTTCTGGCCAATGAAACATAGGAGGAAGTCCAGTTGGGGTATTTGTAGGAAGACTTTTGCACCGACAAAGCTGGGAATGTCCATTTTCCTTCCTCCTGCCATGAATGCTGATTGACATGGTGACCAAGAGGCAAAAGGTCTGAGGACTGAGAAGTCCAACAGGTTGAGGTTGGAAGGGCAGAAACATACAAGAGTCGGGGTTCTTGATAACATTATTGTGCCTAACACCAGCCCGGAACTGTCTACATCGTTAAATGCATTTATCATTCAATTCACTGGTAACTGGGCATTCTGCTGCTTGTAGCTAAATGAATTCCTAACTGATATCTGTGTCAAGTTTATACCGGGCAGCTAGTAGGAGATCACAAGTGATAGTTCCCCTTGATAAAGTCAGAAAAAAAAAATTGAGTCTGTTCATTTAACCCACTTCTGGAGAAGAGACCTGCTAAGCGTTTTTTACCCCGTGGAGATCACAGCTTTGTGTAACAATTCTATTTCTTAATACCTTGGGCAGAGCAGGCAGTTTTGAATGCTGTAAAAACATTTCTTCACTGGATGCAGTCTCTTCTGTATGTGAGCCCAGAGAGCAAGGAATCACAGTGCCATCTTCTTGGCATTACCATTTGCCTTTTTCTCATCCAGAAGGGGAAATCCACTGGGAGTAAAAGCCCCACCAAGAAATTCACACCAGAGACAAATCTGTTCCCAATTCCCACTATCATGATACATTACTGAATACTATTTCTGGCTTTCCCAGGACTTTGTGGAACAAGAGAATGATGATTTTTGGCAGAGGAGTAAATTCCATAGCACAGTGGGCAGTGCCTGGCAGCTTCCTTGCAACGCGGCACTGGCTCAATTACTTGGAGCTTCCTCTGCAAGTGCTCTCCAGATGGCAGCAGGGACCTCTCCAAGTCTCACACGTGCTCGGGTGGCATTTATGACTTGTGTGTGACAGTCCTGTTCCAATGGGGCTGACCCACAGTGCACAACAAGAAACTCTAGTAAAAGCATCAGCGGAGCTGCTTGGGGGTGTCACCCACATTCCCACATTCTGGCTCCTAATTTCTGCTTCAATTTGTAGGTGCCATTTTGGGTCCCAAGCAGAATATTCTGTGAATGGGTACAAATCCTGAACCACCTCCACAGAGAGCTTTTTGGCACTGACCACGCTGCTTAAAATTACAAACCCTCCTCCAAACTCTAGCCTGCATACTCCCGCATCTTTGCTTTATTTTTTCAGCATAGTACTTAGCACCATCTGGCATACTATATGCTTTACTTACTCAAGTTTTATTGTCTTTCCTCTTCCACTAGATTGTAAGGTTTATGAGAGCAGTAGTTTTTGCCTGTTTTGTTCATTGCTGCATCCACAATATTTAGGAAAGTACTTGGCATGTCGTAGATGCTCGATAAGTATTTGAGAACGGATGCCTCTCAACTGCTTGTCTGACAGGTCCTGAAAAATGGCACACCCACTTCCTGCTCTTTGCCATTGTTTCTCTCAAGTGTAAGCCTTAGAGGCTGTTAGGCTCCAAATTCTGCTACAGTTTACTCCATGTCAAGAGACTGGTTGAATAATAATACTGATTAATAATAACTATTATTGTGTAAGACTCACTATGTAACAGATGAGTGTTAGGTGCTTCAGATGCATTATCTTATTTACTTCTCAGAACAACTTAGCAGCTTTAGCCCCATTTTATCAATGAGAACAAGGAGATCTCAGGTGACTCATTCAAGCTCTCACAGCTCATCTGTGGCAGAGCCAGGACTTGAACTTGGGGCTGTCTGACTCCAAAGACTGGGCTTCTCGAGCCACCTCTTTGGAGAACCATGCCAGCATTAGTTGACACATTTATGTTACTCTGATCTCTCCTCCACTCTTGCCAAAAGACAAGTATTTTTGTGCAAGCCTAGGAATCATCAGAGATGCTTTATCCAGACAACCCTTCTGTCTAGATAGATACATACATACATACATAGATACACAGATAGACAGATAAAAATACTTGGCAGAAGTGAAGTTCTGATTAAATGTTGACTGTTTAAGTATTTATGTATCTTCCAAAAGAAGAATATAAAAGCATTTTATGTAGAATGAACTTATTTTGGCAAATTTTTTTTAAAATAGTATCAAGGCAGACAGTTTCAGAAGTCATACTTCCTAAAGTAGTGTCTAATATAATTAGACACTAGCACAGTCTTAAAATTAATAATAATAATAGTGACAAATACTTAAAGAGTGCTTATTATGTGTTGGGCTTAAAATCTGCAGCAGCCGTATGAGCAGACAGAGAAGTAAACACGTGTTCAACCAGTTGGCTTTGAGGAAATTGCCAACACTCTTTACCCCACCACTGTTTCCTTTACGGTCCGTGCCCCAGCAGCCCCCCAATGACACACAAGTCCTCAATTGCCCCACGTTGTTTCATGCTTTTAAGCCTTCACTCACACAGCCCTTTCTTCCTGAAATGTCTTTCCCCTCTTGTTGGCATTGGGAACTCTTATTTGTCCTTCAGGACTCTTCTTGGGTGTTGTGTCACTTCCCCTAAGAAGCCCTCCTAGACTCTCTAAGTCTTAGCTATCTCTTTCTCCACTGTGCACCTAGATACCCCGCATGCCCTTGTGTAATACACAAGGTATGGTCATTCTTTCCTTCATTAAGGTGTAAGCCTCATGAAGGTAGGGATTGTGCCAATTCCATCTTTGCAATGAACAATACCTAGTGTAATAATGCATGCAATAAGAATGTTAAAGAACTGAGCTGAAATCAAAGGGGCTAAAATGAACTACATCATAGCATGACCAGTCATGGAGTTAAGGAAGCCTACTAACTAATAATATACCCAAAGGTTTAGACATCCAAAGTCCCCCACTGGATGCTCTCAAACATCATCTTTGCAGCCTTTGATCCTATCATTTTTGAGCATGTACAATGGCTGTAACAGTGTTGTGTAGGAAAACCCAGTCTTCCTCCTGTGTTTCTCCTTTACTCTCACACTACTATCACACTCACAACACTTCTAACACCAGATGTGTGGGGGCTTTCCCCACCAAGCAATTGTCTGTGACACCAGCCAGGTATGCTACAGTTTAATTCAGTTCTGACACTATCTTCCTCGAGATAGCGTCAGATTCCACAGATTAAGGGCTCAATCCCACAAGGGTGTTCCCATCCCACTTAAGACAACAATTGCAAGTCCCAGGTTGTCACCTGTGCTTCTGGCTGATTGGCTACAAATCAGAGGTTCCCATGAGCTCTTCTGTATGTTCGATTAATTTACTAGAGCAGCTCACAGAACTCAGAGAAACACTTACTTATGTTTACTAGTTTATTAAAGGATGTGATAAAGGCTACAGATGAACAGCCAGGTGAAGGGACACATAAGATAAGGTCTGGGAGGGTCTCAAGCACAGGAGCTTCTGTCTCTATGCATTTGGGGTGTGTTACCCTCCTGGTATGTGGATGGGTTCACCAGCCTGGAAGCTCTCTGAATCCCAATCCCGTACTAGTGGGATTTTACAGAGGCTTCCTCATGGAGGCATGATCAATTATTAAGTCCATTTCCAGCCCTTCTCCCCTCTCTGGAGGATGGGTGGCAGTGGGGCTGAAAATTCTAAGCTTCTAATCATGGCTTGGTCTTTCTGGGGACCAGCCCCCATCCAGGAACCCACCCAGAGTCACTTCATTAGAACAAAAGATGCTCCTAGTGCTCGTATCATTTAGGAATTTACAAGGGTTTTGGGAGCTCTGTGCCAGGAATGGGGTGAAGACCAAATATACATTTCTTACTATAAATTGCAATATTGTGTTAAGCATAATCAGGGCAAAAGGGAGGTATAAGACATGGTCCTTGAACTCTGCATCAAAGGAAAAATGACCAAAAAGAAGGGCCCAATAGGCTGCAGTCTGTTTCTTCCTCGGACTATAGCTCAAGCAGATGGTGGTGAAACACTGCATATAAGGAAAGAAATTCCTTTGACCCTCCCTCAGGAAATACTTCAAACTCAATGTTTTAATTATTTTAGGTCTAGACTCAAGAATTCCTCCGCTGGAGCTCAGACACATCACACTGGAACACGTTAGCCAAGAGACAAGCTGACTGGCATTTTAATGGATTTCTCTGCAACGGGATTGCTGGAGAGCACCTACCCACAGATTGTTCAACCCATTGACGGACGCAAAAGGCTTGGCTTGAGTTCCAAAACCTTTCCAGCATTTGTCTAGGGACCGTCTCTGTGAAGATGATGATAGAACACTATTTAAGTGTCTGAGGCTCTACAGGGTCTATTCAGAGAGGAGACAGTGCATTTATTAAGTGGAAGAAAGTTTAGGAATATTGGAACACAGCCGACTACCTACAGGATCTTTAAAGCTTTGGGAAGTTCATTGAAATGAACTGAACATTTTGTGTGACAAATGGGTTCACCTCTCCTTTCCAAATTTCCATCTCTACAATCTGTGTGAATCTCCTGTCTCGGGCATCTCTCTGCCCTCAGCACACAGGAGAGGCTCCTCATCCCAGACTGGGACCTAAATACAATTGGAAAATGCTGAATTCAACAAAGCTGAACAGCGGGACTTTTCAGAGTTTTCAATCTCTGTGATGTGTACAGAGCATGCAGCATTTCCAAAGATTATTGACCATGGAATCATTGTCTTCCTTTTCAGTGGAGTATTTCATGAGGCTAGTGGGCCACCAGTGCACACTTTGGGATCATCAGAAATTAGATGTCGTATTTGAAAACCTTATGCGAAGTGCAAGAAGCCAGTCACAAAAGACAACATACTGTATGAGTCCATTGATATGAAATATTGAGAATAGGCAAATCTGTGGAGACAGAAAACAAATTAGTGTTTGCCAAGGGATAGGGGTGAAGGCGGTGGGGAGTGAGGTGTGACTGCTAATGGGTTTCTCTTGAGAGGATGAAATGTTCTAAAATTAGATTTGAGTGATTACATAATTTTATAAATATGCTTAAAAACCATGGAATTCTACACTTTAAGTGGTATGGAATTTTATGGTATGGAAATTACATGTCAACAAATCTGTTAAAATATTTTTACAAAGATCCTATAAAGATCATTTCCCTTCTGCCAGTTAAAGTAGTTCTTTATTTCTTTTTTCCTTTCTTCTTTTATCTCTTTTCACCCCCCAACTTTTTGTCAGTCTCCTGCACCAATTCAATCCCTTCCATTATTTTCTAATAAACTAACTTTTCTTTTTTTTTTTTGGTGAGGAAGATCTTTCGGTGAGGAAGATCAGCCCTGAGCTAACATCTGCCAATCCTCCTCTTTTTGCTGAGGAAGACTGGCTCTGGGCTAACATCCGTGCCCATCTTCCTCCACTTTATATGGGACGCCGCCACAGCATGGCTTGACAAGCGGTGCATCAGTGCACGCCCGGGATCCGAACTGGCGAACCCCGCGCGGTAGCAGCGGAGCGCGCGCACTTAACTGCTTGCACCACTGGGCCAGCCCCCGAAACTAACTTTTCTTAATAAGCAATATATATGCACAGTTTAAAAATTATAATGGGTACTGAAAAGTGTAAAATGAGAAAGCTTCCACTTCTCCATGAGCCCCTGTCCCACTCTCAGACGTAACTGCCATCAACAGTTTCTATGGGTCCCTTTAGAAATTGTTTACACATTCATAGCCCGTGTCCATATGGTGCCTATATTTTTACACAAATTGGACCACACTCTATTCTGCATCTTGTTTGTCTCATTTCGTGGTGAATTTTGGAGATCTTTTCATGTTTGCACATTCAGAACAATCACATCTATTTAACAGCAGCATAGTGTTCACTGAATATTTATGCCATATTTATATAATCAGTTCCCTATTAAGAGATATTTAGGTTGTCTCCAGATGTGGGTGGTTTTTATTTTATATGTTTTGCTATTATAAACTTTCCTACAATAAGCGTCTTTGTGTGCTGGTGGAGGATAATTACTGGGAAGTGCTCATAGGTTAAAAGCCAGCTGCTTTTGGGTGTTGACAAATGTGGCTAGATTGCCCTGCAAAATAGTGCCCCCACATACAATCCCATCCTCAGGGGATAACAGAGCTGGCATATAATTGAACAGCTCTCTTAGCCTAGGACAAGTTCCACCTTCTTTCAGCCTGGAGCCCTGACCACACCCAACACTGCCCAGGCTGAAGTCCTGTACTAATGCTGCAATGATGTGTTCTATTCTTAGCATTCCTCCCTCTTCACGGGAAGGTGCTCGCTCTACTCTGCTCTCTGCAGTTTTCTTTCTTGACAGCTGAGCCTTGTACCAGAGACGCCATCGATATGCAAATGGCCCATTACTGCCCTGTCCAAGAAAGGGTCGTGTCAGCTCATGTTCTGACTTTATGATTCTCTGACTGATGGTCCTAGTTCCTCCTTTGTATCCCTGCTTAACCTTGGGGAACGTCACTTAACTTCTGACAGCTTCTGTCCCTGCAGGCACTTAAGCAGCTGGTGGGGTTGATAGTGGCAGAAGGTGGGGTTTGCCATGAGTGAGGCTTTGAGCATTTGTGTGTGTGGAGGTTGGGGAAGGGCATGGAGGTGTGCATAATACTGAATGGCTATTTTTGAGTTTGTAGGGAACGAATGAAAACGCAGCTAGAATAATACTGTGAATAGTTTTAGTTCTCTTGCAGATGTTCTGATACAACTAAAAGAGATATGGTTTCAGCCATGATGTAGAGGTGTCACTCTTAAGAAAGGCCGTCTATGGAATAGAAAAATCCAAGCCTGTCTAAGGCAAACCACACTTACACTCTCAGAATCAACCCAGTTGTAAAAACTCAGGCTATTGGAAGTGGCCTTGATTCCACTCCCTTCATAACATTACCTTCTTCGGGGCTCAAATTTCCAGCTCCTGCTAGAATAGAGTTTTGATACTCTGTTAACATAAGTGGCCTGGAAGTGACATGAGATGAAGAGAAAATGCTTCCTGCTCTTAAGCTTTGGCCTCTATTCTCAATATGCAAGTCTGAGGCTCAGCTCTGACACTGATAAGCAGAAGTGGGGTGGGGTGGGGTAGAAGGAGGTCCTTGGGAAGGGGCAGCACTTAATATTTCCGGACATGCACTTCCCCAGCTATAAAATGAGGGTGTTGGTTTAGGGTCATGACCTCAGATGCCTACAGGGGCCAGGCAGTACCTGCATGTGTGCAGCAGGCCAGGGAGACTGAGCTGCAGGGGACCTCAAACCTAACCCAGGAGGGGCATGGTCGCTCCTCCTAGCGCTGATTGCTGTCATGCAGCACTGAGGGTTAAAACACCCTGTAGGCCAAACCAAACAACAGGTCTGCAAGCTTGTCGGCATGTCTTCCCTGTCAGCCTGTTCCAACTCTGACACTTGACTATTTGGAACAGTGTGAAGTAAGAATCACAGCGACTACACCTGTGTTAAGTTATTTCCTAGGCTTACACACTCTGCCAAGCACTTAATAAGAATTAGCTTAGTCTCTTCTCAAAACAACCCAACGATATAGAGATTGTAATTATCCCCATTTTACAGAGGAGAAAACAGAGACTTAGAGAAATGAAGTAACATGACATTTCTAGCAAGTGGTGGAACTAGATATGGATCTCAGGTGAGTCTAACATGCATGCAGGCCCCAAACCATGGGGGTGTGTGGCGCCCTGATGTGGCCATTCCTCAGCCCAGCCTCTGCAAATGTCTTCTTTCCATAGCTGGACCATCTCCACCCCCCACCCCCCCGTGTGCCATACCACCCAGCCCCTGAGCCCAGTCCTAATAGTCCCAGCCAGCGCTTGGAAGTCAATATAAATTCCTCCTGGTGGCTGGTCCAGCTCACGTTGAACCCAGTAAGGGTCTCAGCACAGTAATGGGCTCCTCGTGTCCCTCGGCCTCTGCCTGAGCTGCATCTCAGCAATGTGCTGGGCACCTCCACTTCCTCTCTCTCACTCCTTGTAGCTTCTCCCTACCTCCCAGCCCTCCCTGCAGGACTCTGGATATCCGGACTGCGGATTCTTAGATGAAGAGAAACAGTCCCTGACAGAACCCCTCCACCTCCTGCCAGACATCTCGTGCTGGCTCCTGTTCCTGTTGCTGCCCGTAGCTCACCCTGGCTCCTGCACTGCGCTTTCTCCTAGTGCCTGCAACGTGAGTCTGCCCCCCGGGGCCTGCTTCACCTCGGGAGTGGGACTCGCTCTGAGCCCAGCCCTTCTGCATCTGCCTGTTTCTGCTGCACTTAAGTGGTCTCCATACGAGCAAGTTCTGAGACATGCTGTCATACTGGTTCCCACAGCCCCTCCCACTTCAGAAATCAGAGACAAAAGCAGACACAGGTCTTCCAAGCCCAAAGAACGTGCTCCTCCAACAAGATGGGCAATTTGAGGAAGGACAGACAGGCAAGAAAAGACAAAATGAGTCCATTTCTGAGGGATTCTATAAGTAACATTGGAAGAAGTTAAATAAAGTCCTCACTGGAGTCCTAATGGGTCTTCCCATCAACAGACTAAAGAGATGGGAAAAAAAGCACGAGAAATGAGGAAAGGCTGCCTGGCCTTGAATGAGCCATGTGCCCACTTCAGACCACAGTTTCTTGAAGATCAGCCCTGAGCTAACATCCGATGCCAATCCTCCCCTTTTTGCCATGGAAGATTGGCCCTGGGTTAACATCTATGCCCATCTTCCTCTACTTTATATGGGACGCTGCCACAGCGTGGCTTGACAAGCGGTGCGTCAGTGCACGCCGGGATCCGAACCTGTGAACCCTGGGCCGCCGAAGCGGAGCACACGCACTTAACCGCTATGCCACCGGGCTGGCCCCCTGACCACAGTTTCTTGTCTCCAAATACTACAGATCCTGACTCCTGCCCGTACTTCTGCATAAGCTTGTTGTGAAATCAAACAAGTTATTGTTGGTGGTAAAAGCGGTTTGTAAATTCTAACACAGTGGTCAACGTCGAAGTATTGTTGATTTCATCAAATTAACTTGGTGTTAAATGAGTTAGAAGTCCAGAGGTGACAGGCCCTGCAAGAAATAAATATCAATTTTTTTTAATCAGCATAATTTTGGTTTGGATTGTATGATAATTGACTCTTGCATGAGTATATTCACCATCATATGGTTGAAATTCTTTCTTTAGACTAAGCTGAATTTTTCTTTAAAAAGTGAAATAGAAAAGCATTTTAAGAATGATTATTTTGGTCCTGGTCCTAGTCAATCCATACTTCTGCTTTAAAAATTAAAAGAGAAAGTATCTGGGGAACAATTAAATTGTATCTGGTGAGAGAGTTCTCCCCTGATGGGAAAGGAGATGGAATTGGGGGATTTGAAGCAGCCTAAGAATATAATACTGTGCTACTGAGCGACAAAAATCCAGCCTGATTTGTAAATTTGTGTTTCCATGGCAACACAAGTATGTAGTTAAATAATCCTCACTCGTCTACAACGAATTCCAGCAACTCTTACTAAACCTTCATCCTATTCTAATCCCACAGCTGTTGCCATGGAAATGATCAGATAAGATTCAGTCCTGGAGGCAGATGGGCCTATGGTGGAAGCTAAGTCCTGGCCTACATACAGCCCTGAAATATTAGGTTTTGTTTTGATTTGTTTTTTCCCAGTCTTCAAATCGCAGAAAGCGCTGCCTCCAATGAGAGGCTAATGTAGCACGATGTTATGAAAATCAGTCTTGGAGTTTGGGCTTCTGGAGCGAATGAGGAAATGTCGATTCCAAAATACTGCTGAGGAAAGGAGAAATTGGGAACACTTTCCTGTGACTCATTTTTGTTCACGTGCTCTAGGAGAGGATCGCTCATGGGACGCCACGTCCCAGAAGTATTTTCCCCGGGCTGCATCCCCACCCTAGGAGGAGGGTAGGTCACACAAGGCCACTCCCTGGGCTTTGCCAGCCCAGGACAGGCCAGTTCAGTCTTCCTTGTTCAGGAGGAGTTTATTTTCCATGGTTGATGGGAGTTTGTGCCTCCAGGGTTCACTCTGGTTGTGTCAGCAATGTCCTTAAAAAAGAGTGACAGAATTTTTTGGTGCTCCATCAACATCCTTTTATCATGTGCATTCTTGCAAACAGATTGTTTGGGAAGACCTAAAATTTAAATCACTGTTTCTAAGTAATATCCCAATGAAGTCGTGGCGTTTTTTTAAATAGAGAAAAGCAAAACCTTGTCTCTTTACTTTGAACAGTGTGATTTCATATGTTGTGAGGTCTTTGCCAGATACTTCACTTGGGGTGTTAAGCTAGCCCCCAAAGCAATTGTGCCTCTCAGTGAGGCAGATTCCCTGCAATGTGCGAGCCCCAATATGTCGCATGAGAACAAGACAAACCTCAGAGTAAAATTTACTGAATTCCAGAAATGAAAGGGACCTTCCAGGGTCACAGGCAGTTCAATGACTGCGAGCAGTTGTCAGATGAAGAAGCTTGGTCCAAGGTCGCCAACGCCTCACCGTTTAAGACTCCTGCATTTTCCTCTGGAACCTTTCCCACACTGGCACCGGTTTAACAAAGGATCCAAGAAACACCGCTATCTTTATTTGCCTTTTCCTTTTCCAGGCAGCTCCAGCTGAGTGTAGTTCTTATTGATTATTCCCCTTTAGAAGCTTAACTCAGACAGGCTGTGCATTGTTTCACAAAGTTTCACTTAACGTATAATTTGTTCAATAAACTTACCTCTTGAATTAATATATGTATTACGTGATTTGAGACACTAGTGCAGAGTGTTTAAGAAGAAGCTGCTATCAAACTGTTAATATTTATCTTGTTCTGTGTGACTCCTCTCACCACACTTACAGAGCAATAGAGTGGAAACTTGTAGAATCTATTTAGCGCTTTCTGGCAAGTTGCATGTTTTAGGTGGTAAAGGTTATGCTTTTCAATGACACGAAGTAGAATTTCATTCATTACAGGAGCTGAGTCATTTCTTAAATGAAAAAAATGAAAAATTGGAACTGAAAGCTTGCCCTTCTCCAGCTCGCTTCTGTGACTCTAACTGGCGCTACAAGGCTGCATTCTCTTTCACTGAGCAAAAACATAGCTGTGTAGCATACCGTTCACGCCTGAATAGAACACGAGCCAAGGCAGATAGCCTTCCATGTCCCATGGGCCAGTCTGATCGTTGTCCCACCCCTTGTGTTATTTCAATCTTTGTAGACACCCTGTTCTCCTGAAGCTGAGGTCTATCTAATTTTAAAGAATACTCTTTGTGTGCAAGGATGTGTACTTGTTACTGTGGTAGTGAATCATATCATTTTCACAACTGTGAGAAATTCTGAGTTGAAAGTTCACAGTTACTGGGAGGAAAATGGTCCCAGATGTGGCCATGCTAAGTGTGTGTCTTCAAATCCTCCCTCTCCAGATCCAATCAGGTTCCAGATCCCCACTAATGCACCTCTGAATATCTCTAAAGTTCACCTCCACCCAAGCCACCACCATCTTTCTCCCAAGACAGTTAGAGTAGCCTTGATTCGTCTCCCACATCCCCTCTTAGCGCTATTCAATGCAGGACCAAAACAATGTTTTAAAAAACCTAAATCTAATCATATTACTGTCTTGTTTAAAACCTTTCAATGATTCACCTTTGCCTTGGATTAAAATTCAAAACCCTTAGCATGCTCTGCAGGAGTGGTCCCCTTCCCACCTCCCCAACGCAGCCTGGAGCCACCTCCTCTGTATTTCCCAGGCCCCAGCCACGCACCTGGGTGCCCAAAGTGCACACCACGCCTGGAGCACTCCCCCCTCTGCCTCTTGCTCCAGGCTGACTTCTACTCACCCTTCAGCCTTAGCTGAAATGTCACTTCCCACAATAAGCCTCTGCTACGCTCCCAGATTAGCTTGGGTGTTACTCTTGTAAACTCTTTTTGCACAGTGTACATGTACTTAGAGGAATTCACCACAACTGTAACCACATAGCAATGTGTATAATACTTAATCTGTGGTTCCTTCTACAATGTAAGTTCTGTAAAGACAAAGACTATGTTTGTCTTGTGCATCTTGGTCTCCCAAGTGCCTGGCACAGGTGACACATCTAAAAAGTAGCTGTTAAAATAATGAATGAATGTCAGTGGCTAAATGGAGGGTGAGAACAGTCCCTGGCATTGGGAAGGTTTGGGCAGTGAAAGGCGGGTTATTGGAAAGGTCACCAATGTTTAAGAATGGACAAGGAATAGGGACGCCTTTGGGTTCAGCTGAAATATTGAGCACCTGTATGTGCCAGACCCTCAGCCAGACACCTCCTTCCCTCAAGTTGCTCAGTCTAATAGAGGTGACATACACTTAAGTGTAAATGTAAGTTATCATGAAGTCATACCACACACACTTCTAAGTTACATGGATTCAATTATATGCGCCTCACTTGACACGAAAAAAGACATTCCACGGGTTGTGTTTTATGCCCCAGGATGTTAGCATGATTTGGGAGATCTAAATATTCTGTGTTCTCAGTCAGGCTGGGTTCCTACAAGCATCTCTCCCCAGTGAAGCTGATTCTTGTACTTGAAGATGGATATTTTTCTTATATCATGGATCCTAACTTGACCCAACTACTTCTCCTGGGGCTCTACTGAGGCACAGATGATCTGCTTCAGTGCTAGAGGGAAAAAGCTGGAAGCAGGGTTGGGTGGAGGGAAAAGTTGAGCTGCCACGCAGTCTCAACAAGGGCCTCGGCCAACCCACTGGGAGCTCTGGAGCTGGGATGGCCTTCCAGAGTTGTCCTGAATTCAAGTGATGGGGCTGAGCCTTTGAATCCCAACACTGACTGGCCCTTGGGTGTAGGGTGTCCCAGTCACGGGGGTAGCCTTAGATGAAACAGCTCCCTTAAGCTGAGGACAATTCCTGGAGAGAAATTCAGCTATGAGCTGTCAGTGGGAAATACTCGAGGAAGCAGGGGAAATGAGTGCCTTCCTCCTGAAGGCAAGAACTGGGGGGAGGGGCAGTAGATTTTAGATACAGCTTGCTTCACAGTGACTTGCTCCTTTCCCATCTTCGACAGATGCTGACTGGGGGGTAAAGGCAAGTGAAATGTCCTGTCCTTCCAAGAAAGAATTAAATGTATTTCCTAAAGATGAGGATATATGGATTATTTTGCCCTCAGGAACAGAGAGTGGTAAATATAGATAGTCTCAGGGGGTTTTGTGGCCCTAGGCAGTGCTGTGGGCCACAGCTCCTTGCTCTCGTGGTACCCTTCTCGTCTTTAGAAGGAGCTATTTGTCCTGAGCTGAAGTGCAGGAATGACTGGCAGGGAGGCTCCCAGAGCTTCACGCTGCTGAGATTTTGCCACCAGCCATGCCAAGTTGTGGCTGGGACTGGCTGCGGGAAGGATGTATCCAGAGATGAGCCTGCCACCCCGCCTCTTTTGAGAACCCAGGTGCTCCCCAAGTCAGGTTCAAACCACTCATCTAAGTGGCAGTGCGTCCAGCAATGACAGGCTCTCCACCTTTGTCCACCAATTACACGTGCCAGGCAAAGGGCAGTTATTTATGAACACTTTGTTCTCAATAAACTGTCAGTGCAGCCAAGGCACTTCCAGCCACACACTGCACTCTATTTTTCCAGGGCTCCGGTCCCTACCGCATTCCCTCTCCTTCTCTCTGCCCTTTGTCTCCTGACTGCGGTGCTGTGGAGTATCACAACGGGAGCACCTCTTTTCATACAAGGCCTGAGAAGGTCAAGTAGGTGTGCCCTTGCCACCTGCCTCTGCATCATTCTAGCATAACCCCTATGGGGGCCCAAAGCAATTAGACGACGTGCAAATCCTGCCTTTTTAAGCTTATTATGGAATTGCTCAAAGCTCCTACATCTTCCAAAAGAAGGTATAAAACTCTTGTCACATTTCTGGAACTCCTTTCCCATTGGGATCAGCCTGCCACTGAAATCTCATTTTTTTAAAGCTAGACAGTGCCATATTGGGGTCTGGATGAAATCCAGAATCACAGAGGCGCTTAAAAAATTGGGCAAACTTTCTGGGAATGAAGTTAGCTACAAGATTTTTGTTCTTTTTAATCTCATTATACGAAACCTTTTGTCACTCAGAAGGAGAATCTTGGAGCTTCTTTATGCTCACACATCTTCACTGAAAATTATGAGAGTCCAGCTTCAATTCTTTTGCCTTCATCACTCACCCACCTTTCCAACCATCTCTTTATTCAAGCATGTACTGAGCACCTGCACTGGACCAGGCTCTCTTCCGGGTTCTGGAGGCCCGGAGATGAGAGAGACACTGCACCCTAAGGCTGCCCTGTTACAAGACAAAACACAGTGAAAGGGGCCCCTGGAGCTGTGGCAATGGAAGGTCCACCTGCCCTGAAGGACCTTACTGCCTAGACCTGCACTGCCCAGTACTCAGCCACCGCCTGCCTACGGACATTGAGCACTTGAAATGCAGCTGAGGGACTGAATTTGTAATTGTCTTTAATTTCAATTAACTTTACTTTAAAAACTCATACTCACTTCCATTATTGGAAAACTTTTAAGTATGCTTGGAACAACCTGAGAATGTGAATCTCCTATTTGACCTCTAAATGGTATGAAATATAAGTAAAGATCAAGTATTTCTGATGAAAATTTAGTGTCAAAACTGAGACGTGCTTTTACTATAAAATACACAGTGGATTTCTAAGACTTAGTACGAAAAAAAGAATGTAAAATGTCCCATTAACAATGTATATATCTATTACATGTTGAAATGACAATATTTTGGATATATTGAGTTAAATAAAATATACTATTAAAATTAATTACCTGGGGTTTTATTTTTAATTTTTAAATGTAGCTACTAGATAATTTAAAGTTACGTATGTGGTACATGATATATTGGATAGCAGTGTTCTAGAAGTAGAAATAAATGAGGAAATTGAAAATTAAAATTTGTGTGGTAAGTGTGAGATAGAGAAGTAAGGGATAAATAGGTGGGGTATTTCATACAGGGGATGTGTAAGAGCTCACAGGCCTAAGAGTAAAGAGAGAATAGAGTGCTCCAGTCAGATAACTTGACATGTGCAAAGGCCTGGAAGCACAGATAAATCTCCTAGATCAAGAATGTAAATGAATTAGTTCTTTAAAAGTGGGGCTGGTAATAAAGGCAGGGTGAGAGATTGAAGGACGTTTTGTGCCAAATTAAGGAATCAGAGGCTTATCCTCAAGACAATGAGCACCCACTGAGATACTTTCAGGAAAGAAGTGAGAGGGTCAGAGCTGCGTTGTAAACCCATGTCCCTCCCAGAAGTGTGGAGAATGATCGGAAGTGAGGGACGCTGGAGACCGTCCTCCACATGCGAGGGGAGCGAGGCAGAAACCCCGGTCCCGAAGGAAGGAATGTTCAGTGAAGGGGGAAGGGAAGGAAAGGAACAATCCAGATTGCTGCCATACTGTAGGAATAATGAAGTCAGTCATAGATAAGATTTTTTAGAAAAAGAAAGAATTTTATATTTATGTTCATGTTACTTCCTTTTCTGAAAAAGATCTAGCTCATCTTAGAAAGTACATGTGTGAAAACCAACACATATATTTAGGAAGGCAAGTTACAACCAGAGAACCCTGAAAATATGAGTTTCTGACAAACCAAATCAATTAATTTATACCCCGTGGCATGAAAAATGCAATTACAAAAAGAAGAAAAATCCTGAGCATGTTGTGAAGGCAGGTTTTCCAGGATCAAGTCCAGCCTTGACATGGTTCTGATTCTGTTTATTTGACTGCTCTGGGTGCTCAGGCCTCAGTGTCATGTTCTTAGCCCTGGGACCCTTCGGGCAAACGGCTTTGAATACAAACATCCCAGCTCTTCCTTGGGACTCTCTCATTATGTTCAGACTTCGTTACTAGTTCTAACCCCGTTTCATTACTAATTTACATTTACTTTCCTACCAGGAGGTCAGAGGGTTTTTTTAATAAGGAAATGTAAATTGCTGTATTTCTGTTTTTCGATTAAGCACCTACCACTTGGGAATTATGTGTCATTCTCTATCTCCCAAGAAGGATTGAATGAATCAGAATTTAAAATGTGAAAATGCCTCAGGCTTCTTAGAAGAATAATGTTCTAGAAGTAAAAAATAGAAATATAGATTTATAAGTATCACAGGAAATGCCCTGGGTTCAATCAACACAAACGGTAACAAGTTATGGGGCAGCTCCCGGCACAGGTTCGAGAGCAGGATTCAGGAGGCTGGGTCCCCAGTCCTACTGTGCATCTGGCCTCTGTGCCAAATGGCCCATTCACTTATTGCCTTGGGCTTGCACTTCATGGGGTGTGAAATTAAAATAATAATATCTGTCCTCTATACCCCAGAGGGCTGTTGGGAGAATCGAATAAAATATCTTCTGTAAAACCAATTGGCAACAATTGGCAAGTAGACACTGTCTGCTGTGCATCACTAGAAGTGGCAAATTTTTGAGGACAATAATTATGATTATGATGGTTGGCGCCATTTTTTAATCTCTGTGAGTCTAGCACACATATGGCCCATCGCAGGCACTCAATAAATATTGTTGAATGGAACCATTACTTCTCGGAGAGTTCTTTTCATGACATTGTTTTGAGAGATCCTCCCTCCCACCACACACTTTTTCCTTTCATCAATTCTTAGATGATGAATTCTTTCATCTCCAGTATAACCTAGTCTTCAATTTTTCAGGGCTGGCTTTCTATGCTAATTTTTCTCCCAGCCTCTCACTTTTAAACCTCACTCGCGGGTCCAATACTGTCTCCAGTTTGGTCCATCTATGCCTTTCTCTGTTTGCTTGAACTTTGTTTCTTCTTCCAGTTTGAGTTGTAGACAATCCATGGCCTCCCTCTTCCTTTACACAGCCACAAATAACTTTGAAAATTTCGGTTCTCACTTAAACACTTCTGTTGTTCTCTCCTCCTTCTTTTTTTTCCCTATATCAGCAAATCCTCTGCCTCACTGTCAGAGAAACTCTCTTTCTCTCTTCTGTTTTTATACAGTTCAACTTCTGCACCACTATAATCTTTCTCATCACGTGGTTTCCCTTTTGGTTAAACCCTTTATTCTGACACAGTTTATAGCCTCCTTCCTTTCTTCCTTTCAGTACCTCAGCTCTTATTTAATACTAGGTTTCACATTGATTGTTTCCTTCTGGGTCAGAGCCATTACTGATGCCATAATATTTTATGGTCACAGAGTATTTGGTCTCTAAGAACTTCAACAAGTACAATGCATTTGGAAAGGGCAAGAGAGATAGATAGGCCACCATTTTAGAAGCACATTTGGTACTTCTATAGGAAACTTGAATGGCCTCACAATCTATTCTCTAGTGTTAATTAGCCCTTTGTCTCACTAGACAGACTGTATTTTGGGACTGCAGGAGTTTACGTTCTTTCATATCTTTATTGTAGTTGACTCACTGCTTTGCTCAGTGTTATTCAATTATTCTAGGCCAGCCAGAGGACAGAAAGAGAAGAGGAGGAGGATAGTTATAATAGCAACAGCTAACATTTCTAGAGGCTTCACCAGATAAGCCAAGTACTCTTCTAAACACTTTATATGTATTAACTCATTTTATCCTCCCAAGAATCTTATGATTTAGGGTTTCCTACAAGAAAGTATGTACCATCATAGTGAGATAGTAATGCTTTCCAATGGAAGTACTACCATCTTAAATCTGTGGGCAGCACAGATCAAACGGCAGCTACTGTTTCACACTGGTGACCAGAGGGACACTGCATTGGAATTCCCAGTTATGGTTCTACGATCCACATGACTGGACCTGTGATACTGACTCCACTGCAATTTCACTACCTGACATTTCTTTCTGTTTCCATGGAACACTCTAGATTGATAAGTAAGGAATGGAGGGGGAAAGGAGTTGATTTTCACAATGAAATGTATAGACACAAACTTTGATGCTAAATCATCCTAAACATTCTTCAAAAACATTGAGAGTCATAAATTGAATAAAGCCTTCTGCAAGGAAACTCAAACATTTATACACTTCTTAGTGGTGGTTTCCCATCCATGAACATAATGACGCTCACTCCTGAAGTCTTTCCCAGCCTTGTCCAACTAGTGAACCCCTAATCATCCTTTAAGCTCCTTCTCATCCAATACCTCTTAGGAAAATCTTTCTTTAATCCTCCCAAACAATATGAAATGCACCTCTCTATATCCCAGTGGCACATTTTGCTTCTTTTTTATGGCGGTTGCGTTATAAGGCGTATTGCACTATGATCGTCTATTTATTGCATTGCTGTCCATATAGACTGTGAGTGTCTTCAGGACAGCAACCCTATTATATAGAATCTATACTATAGACCTTTAATATTCAGAGCAATAGGATTACTATGTAGCAAATATTCAGTAAATACATGGATAGATGAATGAGAACATGAATAAACAAATAAATAAATGGACCAAACTTCAATCTACCTTTCCACTATTTTAAATTATCTACTCTAACTATAGGTGTATCAGGGTTTGATCAGAGAAACAAAACCACAACAAGCGGTATAGAATAAGAGATTTCTTATAAGAATTAGACCTTACACAATTGTGAAAGCCAATTAAGCAGTCCATGTGAAGCTATCGCTTCTTCATCTGATGCTAGGGCTGAAGTTAGCAGTGTAGGCAGTTAGGAAGGAAAAATGGACATGAAGTGGGGGAAGCAAGGACAAGCTGGAATCTATGAGAATAAATCGGGGTACACGTCTGCCGCCAACCTCAATCATGCAAGTGATATTGGTACCTTTTCCCATGGAGTCATATCTGTACCTTAGCCAAGATTCAGGGCAGATGACAGAGGAGATCCGACACAAGCTGAAGGAGCTGCAGGCATGGCTGCTGCTCCCCTGCCAACAAGGCAAGCAACAGATCACAAGCTACAACAGAGCCTGATGAACCTACACTGCCCTTCCAAATCTGGCACTGATTTTTCACACGGCCAACTGTAACCAGGAACCACGGAATAGGGATGAGAATTCTGGGAAATGTTGTTCCAGCTTAGCCAAGTTGACACTGTACAAAGCCACCACAATAGATATACTATCAATACGCTGCCCACAGTGAAACCTGCGCCCTGTTTGAAATTTCAGTTTCCATCTCAATTAGGGCCCATGCAAATGAGGACGACGGACTCAAAAGAAGAGCCAGAGAATGCAGTCGGCAGGCGGCTGTGGTAGATTGCATTATTGGCTCCAGTTTCTCACCCATCCCTGTATCTCCACCCTTAATTACCTCACAGTGGGCAGGTTGTACTTTCCCGAGCCATGAAACTTACTTTGGCCAATAACTTCTGAGTGGAAGTGATAATGAGGTAGATTTGAGCCTAGATCTTAAGAGGCCATACACGTTCTCGCTTGCCCTCTTGCTCTTCTGCCATGTCTGTGAGAAGATCACGCCCAGGCTGGCCCACTGATCCTAGGAGGAGTATCAGCAACACGCGGAGCAGAGCCACCCAGCCCCACTGCAGATGCATAAGTGATGACAGTTCATGGTTGCTTTAAGTTCTGTGCTTTGGAGCTGCTTGTTGCACAGGGATAGTTAACCAATACAACTCAAAGCAGACAGAAGAGGGGGCCAGGTGGAGGCCTCTCCCTGAGCGGCCAAAGCTTAGTGTTTGCATGCATGTCAATGACAGCCATGCGGTTCTCCACTTGTCAGTAGTTCTTGTATCTAAGCCTTTGCAACTCTTTTTGTGCAATGAGCCGTGTGGAGTAGAAACTGCAGCTCTTGGAGGAAAGAAGACATCTCTGATGTGGGCCATCCCTGGCCAGCCATGGCGCGAAAGAGAGACACGTGACTCAGTAGCCAGAGCCTGCAAATTAGACGAAGCTAAAGTGAAGGTGTGCACAGAGGAGTCAGGACTTGGTGTTTTCCTAAAGTGATTTTATTTTCAGGTGTGACTTGGCTAATGGACAGCTGAAGGACTGGTAACTGCACAGCTGCTGCATAAACAGCTTCTTCTGATGGTTCCCCATCCTCTGCAGGATAAATGTCACATGCTCAACCGGACTTGTAAGATCCTTTTCTGATCTGGCCTCCTCATGCCTTCAGAGCCCCTCTTTGTTATTCCTGCTCTCTCACACCTGCCAGTTCTCTCTGCCTAGAATGTTCATCTCTATTCTCTACCTAGAAAGCTCCTATGCGTTCTTTAGAGGCTCTAACAAATGTTCCATTTTCTCTGCAGATTCTCACTCTCTAACTACTTCCAGCCTCCTAACCCATCCCTAGGCAGAATTATTGCTCCTCCAAATACTTTCTTCATTGTGTTGCTGCCTCCTGCATTAAATTATCACCTCTGTGGGCAGGGACTGGATCTCCCTCCTCACTACAGCCTTCAGAGTTTAACCCGGAGCCTGGTCCAAGAGAGGTGAGCAGTGGATTGTAGCTACTGTAGTTGCTAAGATACTTTTCAAGAGGATAAAAGTTTTTCTCTACTGAAGCTTGTATTGTTATCTGAAAAGGTGACCTCTAAGGTTTTGTTGATAATCACTGGATGCCAAGGCAAAGATATGGATTTTTCAGTTCTTTTTAGAAAGGACGTCAGCTAGGAATAAGAGAAGAGCCTGAAACTTAAAATATACCTAAAAATTTCAAACACATACAATGACTAAATTCCTGTCTAATGCAAAATAACAGAAACCCATTTTAAATGGGCCACTTAAGTGCCGACAGGACACACGCTTATCAAGGCTTTCGCTTGGTTTCACATCCTTCTCTCTCAAACATCTACTTTTTTTTCTTTTTCCAGAATCTTGTCTCATTTCCCAAACACCACTCCTTAAGCTTTCAGCCCTCGAAAAAGCTGAGGCAATGTTGTTTCCTTCCTAAATTGACAATAGAGGAGGCACAGCAGTGTTCTGGCAAGGTAGCAATGAGGCCGCCTCTCCTTTCAGTTTCAGATTTAGCAGAAAGAAAGTTCTGTCTGTCATTGACCTTCATGCTCTTTGCCCACAGCTAGGTCTAACCATCTCCCATGTTTTGGGGCAGCCTTACACCATACCTGGGGTGCCTCAGAGCTCTCTGCCCGTCACATTTCCACTTGGCCAGCTGCATCCTCTAAGGCACTGCCAATAGAGGGCGCTAGAGGGCGACTGTGAGGCTGCAGGAGAAGGAACTTTCTCTTTCTGTTCTTTCAGCTCACCGTAGCCTCGCTTCTTCACTTTGGCAGTGGCAGGTCCTTCCTGTGTCAATAGCCGAATCCAGTTTTTCAGCATTTGGGGAAAATGGCTTATTGCACACTCCCCATCCCCACAGACCCCACTGCAGCCAAGAAATATCCCTCTGAAAGGGTCTGAGTTTCCATTCCACGGGAATCCTCCTCTGAGTTTCTTAAGTTTTAAAAAATTCCAATCTCTTCGCTTTGTTCCTCCAGCACTAGAGGTGGTTGCTACTTCTGCAGTTGTGACACCTTGAAACCTTGGAATTGTCTTTTTTTCTCCTCACTTAACTAATACCCAGCTAATAATTCTTGATATTAAATTCTCTCTGTTTAAATAACTGGTGTGATTTCTGTCTCCTGAGTGGACACTGGCTGATGGAGGCTGGCGTCTGAAAATACTTCAGCTGCCTGTTCCCTCCCCTGCAGCCACTGCAGGCTTTCTGTGATGCTAATGTCGCTGTTAGGATGCCCTGATTGGCAGACCCTGTGTGTACCTCTGGATTCCCCTTTTAAGCTCTGCATCACTCTTCCTGTGGTGTTTTCATGCCCCTCACCCCAGTCATTCTGGATCCAGCCTCTATTCTGATCATGAGGGTTCCATGCTCAAGTCCTAACACCCACCCTTGTACCACAGTTCACAGCCTGGGCTGCTGTTTTAGTCTTCGTCATAATTTTCCAAACCCCTACCTGGATGTTAAGTCCCCTGGTTGTTAACAACTGAATCTCCAGGGAGGAAAAAGTCCTATTTTGTAGCTTTTGCCCATTTTTGTAGTGTGTAAATAGCTCCCACCATGGCCAATTTCACTGAACATGGAACTGGGGAGAGATGTGCAGTAGCATTCCATTATACAATAGTTTCACCAGATGGGTAAAATAGACATAGGTAATCTCAAGAGCATAGATAATAGAAACATGTAGTAAAATAATAATAAATGAGTTTTGAGTCTTTATTTCCTTTGCTTTTAATATAATTTATTTAAATATAATTTATTTAATTGTAAGTTAATTTACTTTAATATTTTTTTTCTTTTTGTGAGGAAGATCAGCCCTGAGCTAACATCTGATGCCAATCCTCCTCTTTTTTTGCCAAGGAAGATTGGCCCTGGGCTAACATCCATGCCCATCTTCCTCTACTTGATATGTGATGCTGCCACAGCATGGCTTGATAAGCGGTGCATTGGTGTGCACCAGGGATCCGAACCTGTGAACCCCAGACCGCGAAAGCAGAGAGTGTGAACTTAACAGCTACGCCACCGAGCTGGCCCCATTTACTTTAATTTTTAATGACTCTGCTTAGCAACTGGTTCACAGAATTTCTGAAAATTTAACTATTAGCTCCCACCAGCCAACAAGAACTAGCTCCAGTGTACCACGGGTCAGAGCCGCATCCACAAAGTGTCCCCACTGCCCTGTGCAGTCATGGAACCCTGGGCCTGCAGAGCAAGCACAGCATGAAAACCACCTCTCTGGGGTTCAGTTGTTAGACTGAAAGAGGTTCTACCATTAGAAAGGGATCACAGGGTCCCCTCTGCCTTTGTCCAGAACTGCTTTGAGAGTTTTCCTTTTGTGAAAAATCATCAGCTGACTTGAAAAAGAAAACACAGAAGAAGACAGATCAGAAGAAAGGCAGGGGCAGGGGACAATTTGGAGCAATGGAATTTGCTATTCTTGGCCCTGGATCCTAGCCCTTGGTCAATGTTGAATGAGAGCTACCAATTCTCCTACTTGAAAGCCACAAATTCCCCGCAGGTCTCATGAAGGTCAACTAGTCTCTTCTGCAAACTTGGTCTCTCAAACCTTCCCAAGGTCTTTATCCTCCAAGGACTCAAACCCAGGAAGCAGAGTTCGGGTTCAAGTTCATTTTCCTCTCCAGGACCCACTAATATCTCTACTTCTCTCACTTCCCATTCATTCACCCACGCCCTCCACTTCTCAATAGCTTAGAAAATCTCCATTTTCCTTAAGGCTGGGAATTTTGGAAACAAATCCAAGCAAACTCTTCTTTTTGGCTTTCTGCCTGCCTTCCCTGAATCAATGGGCAATGTGGGCCTAACAGTTAAAAAGCAAAGGAGGAGAACACAAAAAAAGCCAGTTACTATTTCTGAGTCTCAAATATGAAAAATATTAACTCTTATGTTTGTAATGTGAAATCTTATTTAAATTCTTGGTGCTTATACAGCAAAGACCCTTGTACTGGACTCCCCACTGCATCAAATGTCTTTCCTGAAATGCTTATGTATACTGGTTTTGTCTCAGGGATCTCTAGGATCAAATGCTTGGCTTGATCAAAATCAAAGTGGTAAAACTTTGACCAGACTTAATACTTGAATAATAAGATATCAAGGTGTAACCTTCAATTAATCCCAGAAACAAATTAATTGCTGATTTTGCAAGTCAGTTCAGGTCTATTAACAGCTAATGCTTTTAAATGCTTGCACATGCTAGGCACTGGACTAAGTGCCAGCTACCCAAAGAGGTAGACACTATTTTACACCCATTTTACAGATGAGTATATGGAGGCACTTAATTTAACTTGCCTAAGGTCACACAGTAATGGCAGAGACAGGAATTGAACCCATCCGGTCTGAGTTTACAGCCTTCCACTTAACCACTGTGCACCACTGACTCCTTTAGTCCAAGCCACTTAACCCTCACTACTAAGAATTTTCTAGAGTCTGAAGCTGCAATAAAGAATCTTGAAAATCTCCTGCTTTGCACCCTCCTTTCCTACCCACCTCCACACATTCTTCATTCTGATTTCACACAGCCTGTTTGATTTTGAAGATTTAATATTCAATTCAGAAAACAAGGAAGTCATCTGCTTGACACCTCCTTCCAAATTCTTCTGACCCCTGATCTCACAACTGGAAGAATCTATGCTGGATGCTTGATTTTTCCCAAAGTAATGCCGATGGCTAATGTCCATGGGGTGCCTACCACATGCCAGAATGTGTTAAATTCTCAACATATGGTGGTCAGTACCATCATTTGTCACATTATCACAACTACACTGAGATGGTTTCATTATTGTCATTTTTACCAATGATGAAAATGAGGCTCAGTAAAGGTTAAGTGCCCTGAAAATGTCCCACAGCTAGGAGGTGGCTGAGCTGAGACTCGAACTCGGGCACTGTGCATTTCTGACACACTGCTGCTTAATAGTACTGCTCTGCATGGAGGAGGAAAGATGGAGAGAGTCCCCAGGCACACATTACTCAAATTAAACTTAACTACTGCAGAGCCTTATTAGGCATTTTCATCTTCTTAGTGCTTTCTAATTAAAAAGGAGGGAAGTCGTGATCTTTTTGCTCTCTAACTTCTGTTTTCTCTGAGTGGAAAGCAGAGGGCCCCCAACAATAGTCTTTGCACAATAGAGCTTATTGCACTGCAATCAGCTGTTTAAGTGCAGAGTTCTCTGAGGTCACTTTTTACTGGAGAGTTAATTAACAACACAGCCACTAATCACGTACCCGTGCTTGGTCTTGATTGCAAAGAACATGTGAACGTACTTAGTCACCTGAAAGTCTAAAAGTGTGCCCTACCGTAAGCAGGCTTTGATTAATGGTAATAATAATAATATTAATACTATTTAACATCAATTGAGTGCTTACTAAGGGCCAGGTACTCTGCAAAGTGATTTTTATTTAATCCTCACAAGGACTTTAATTTGAAGCAGATGCTATTCTTTTTCTCTCCACCCTGCCAACGAATAATAAAAAAATAGCCAGAGGTGAAGGTTAGGGTGAAGGTGAATGAGCTCAGACTTGAACCCAGATGTCTGCAAACCCAGGGCCCGGACACTGAACCTTGATGGCCTCTGTGTCTTAGGCAATAGGGGGTAATAAATCACTTCTTTTTATATTGTACGGGATATTCCTTTATTCATCCAGCAGAGCTCAGAGTCATGAAATCTAAGAAATTGAAAAAAGACCCTTACCGCAATAAACTGAAGTTACAGACCACTTGACTGTAACTAAGGAAACCTTCTCAAGACCCTTGAGTTTGGGTAAATGGCAGCTAAACCCAAAGAAATTGACAACCCCTCCTCCCAGCTGGCGCCCCCATGACTGAGACCTGGACAAGGCAGGGTGTTGGTGGCCTCTGAGTGGCCAAGGGCAAACCCAGCTGAGTGGTGCAAGTTATCAACTCTTCTAGCTAAGACTGGTCCTTCACTGTCCAGGAAGGTGGGGTGGGAGGTAGGAGTGAGATAAAGAACTTGGAATGAAAAGACTAACATTTTTTAGCATAATCAGGCCCCCGGCTCTCTCCCCAACCTCTCCCCATACCCCCTTCTTCTGTCATTATATTCATGACATCACAAGTTGTTTCCTCTGCCTAGAGTATTCATTCATGCCCATCAGATCCCCCTCCCCAACTCCTGAGACCCTTTCAGTGTCAGCTTTAAAGCTCCTTTATCCATGGAAACCTCTCCTGACCCCCAGAAGAGGCCACACTTCAGCTCCCCATGCCAGGGTTCCCTCTTGTGTGCATCACAACCATGAATATTTATTTGTGTCATTGTGGATTAAATATCTGTTGTCAGCACCAATTGTAAACTCTATGTCTTATTCTTTGTTCTATCTCTAGCCTAGTACAGTGCCTGACATAGAATGGACCCTCATAGATAGTGATTGCATTAGTTACCCAGGGCTGCCCTAACAAAGTACCAAGAACTGGCTGGCTTAAAACAAAAGAAATTTATTATCTCACAGTTCTGGGGGCTAGAAGTCTGAAATCAGGTTGTCGGCAGGGCCATGTTCCCTCTGATGACTGTAGGGGAGAATCCTTCCTTGCCCCTTCTAGATTCTGGTCTTGGCCAGCCATCCTTGGTATTCCTTGGCTTGTAGATGTGTCCCTCCCTCACATGGCCATTTTCTCCCTGTGTCTTCACACCGACTTCCCTCTGGGCACGTCTATCTGTGTTCAAATTTCTCCTTCTTATAAAGGTGCCACTTATATTGGATTAGATCCCACCCTCATGACCTCATTTTAACTTGATTACCTCTCTAAAGAACCTATTTCTTTGCAAAGTCACATACATGAGTACTGGGGGTTAGTACTTCAATATACCCTTTTTAAAGAGACACAATGTAATCCCTAACAGCGATTAAATGAATAAATAAACTTGCTTGGACATATCTCTTAACCTTTCTGTGCTACAATTTTGCCCATTTGCAACATGATAATAATAGTACCTGTTCTGATTCCACACATATTTTTGAGATGAAAGAAGTTAATGGTAACAGAATATAGCATTCCTCTGCCCACCAGTAAATTTGATTGACTGGCCAACATGTTTGGGGGATATTCTCTGTGTAATTAGACCAAATTTTAGGTGAAATCAGAGTAAGGTTCAAATATCAGGAGAGTAGAAGTGACATAATATGCAGAGTTGAGAAGTTCCACACCCCAAATCAGAGCACGTGTTATGACAAGTGCAATGTATGTAATGGAGGTGACCCTCAGAGGCACAGGGGTAAATAGAGAGGCTTTGGCCTGAGACGGACCTGAGCTTGAAACCTGGCTCTGTGCCTCCCTTTAATTACAGGATTTAGTCTCTCTGAATCTCAGTTTCCTAGTCTATAAAATGGGTTAATAACTCTGTAATAATCCTACCTAAGATTATTGAATGGAGTCATTTTATATGCACTTAGCACAATAACCAATCAGTAGATGATAGATTATATAAGATACACATGTGAGATGTATTTGGACTGTGCTAAAAATCCAGGCCATGCAGTTGTCATAATTCTGTGGCAAAGTGGAAAAAATGAAGGGTGGCCTATGGTGGAGTTTACCTGGACTGGGCCTCTCCAGTCCTCAGCTGTATCTCAGCTCAGCCAGGAGAGAACTGTGGAATCCCATGTTCTGTTCTTGTGTTCCTTCCCTTTGCTATCTATCAGCAGACGCCCAAGAAAGTGTGCAAAACTGGTGAAGGTACAAAACTGTGTCAGTGGTCAACATCCTGAGTGTCCTGGGACAGAGGTGAATGAATTATCACATTTGATGCTTTAGGACTTCTTTCTATGAGGGCGGGGACAAGAAGAGGAAAGGAACCCTGCCGAGTGCTTCTGGCTGAATCTCAGATTGCTCTTTGCCATCAAGGGAGGGTAAACTAAAGGCATTGTCTGAGATGCCAGGAATGTTAAGACATACTTCAGTGACAGAGGGCACTATGAGTACAGAGCTCCAGCTGCTCTGAGAACAGGACCACAGCCAGTGTGGCCGAACATGCCAGCAGTTCTGTGAGGGCCATTCAGGCTCTTTGATGTATTGAGCTTCCATTTTTAAAACTAAGTTGGTGTGGCATTTTGGGGTCCATCAGACCTTGATTCAAATCTTGGCTATGCCACATCCTAGCCATGTGAGCATGGGGAAATTACTTAATCTCTGAGTCTCAGTTACTTCAACTGAGAAGTGGAGATGATTCCTATTTCCTGAGGCAGTACAGAGGGTTTCATGAGATGGGGTGTGCAAAATGCCTGGAACAGAGTAAACACCTGGTAACAGAGAGTCTGTGCCACTGCATGTTAGAGGAAGAACTGAGCAGGGGAGACACAGCAGACCTCCATCCTCATACCAGGACTCAAGTCCTGGCTCAATTCCTTACTCGCTATGGGATATTGGGCAAGTTAACTTCTTTGTACCTCAGTTTCTTCACCTATAAACTGAGAATGATTATATATGTCCACAAGCCATTATCCACAATTTCTAAATCCAAACTCTTTAAAAAACCTGAAAGTTTTTCTTAACTCCATTGGTGACAAAACCTGACCTCCACTGAGAGGAGGCTGTTTCCAATCTGTATCTATCCCTCTTGGTGTAAAAATTCACATTGATTATGGAGTGCTGCCCCAGACCTCATGGGTAGGTAGTAGAGCTACATAAAATGTGCTACATAAAATATGTGATTTGCACTACCTTCCTAAAATTCGAAAACTCTGAATTCTCAAAACCACCTTGCCTCAAGGAATGTTAGATGAGAGACTGTTGAACTCCGTGTGGAGTCCACCTGGTGGGGGTGATGGACTGGTGGACCATCTATGGAGAACAGCAATCAGTACATGCAAAGGGCTCAGTGAGCGTGAGCAGGGCAACAGGGCACAGACTTGGCACCAAGATGCAAGGGTCTGAATCCTGTTTGTCTTCCTTCCTGCGTGACCTTGGGTGAGCTACATGACCTTTCTCAGTTTCCCCACTGTTAAGTGAGGAAGATGGCCAGGTTACTAACTACTATATCAGTTAATATATGTAAAGTACTTGGTAAATTGCCTAGTATATAATAAATACTAATAAGTGTTAGCTATTATTATAATTATTGCACTTTCATATGTATATGAAAATTCCTCTTTTATAAAGGGCATGGCATTACAGCAAAACTCAGAAAACAAGGCAGCTCAACTTGTGTTGGTATTCCAAGAATTTTACAGGGAATAGAAAGGTTACCCAGTGTATAAATCTAAGCTGTTCTTTTGTGCCTTCTTTAATCAGATTAAAGCACTTTTCATTAAAATAGTTTTATTTTATTTTTACATAATGCTCTTGATGGATTTTTTTTTTCCCTAAGAATTCTGATAAGACAAAAACAAGGACAAAACAGTTATTTCTTGCTTTTGGCAACACAGGTTATGTCAGGTGGACGGGTAGGGAGGGGAGATTGAAGGAAAACCCACTGCGGATGCTGTGTTAGGTACTTTTGGACTCAGCACTTGTTTCTACCCACTTCTGCCCCTCGTGGGGTGGCTGTGGAAGGTGCCACTCAGATTTCCAAGATAACTTACTGCAGGGAGCATGGTTGGTGGACAGCTCGAGATTCCCTCCATTTGCATCCACCACATGTGTGCCAAGACCACACTTCCCCTGTGTGGTTGACAGCCCGTGACTAAGCATAACAGGGGTCTTAGTGCCAGGCCATTCCTACCACCAACATAGGATTCCTTTAAAGGGCAACTATTGTTGGGGACTCTCCATTGGCCTGGCCAAGACTTTCTTAGAACTGCAGTCTGAGGCTTGTCCTACGCGCTTCCTCTTCTCTCTCCTTGTTCAGTTATCTGATCTGCTTTGGAGTCTGAAGAGTTTCTCTGCCTAGTTTCTCCCCGCTCTATCACTCAAAGACAATTCCCCTAATAAATACCTTGCACACCTAATCTCACCTAATCCCATCTCGGTATTTGCTCCTTGAAGGCCCCTAGCTGACACACCCTGTGTTTATTTTCCAGACTGCCTTGCCTGGAGGATTCTGGATGTTACTGAGGTTCCGCCTCTGAGAGGTTCTTGCAGGAGACTTGGAAAGGAGAAGGAAGGGAGACATCAATCTCTCTGTTGGGGGCAGCTGACAAGTGGGCTCCAGCAGACATGGGTTTGTGTAGCGGCCGACTCCACATTCCGCTGTCTCATCACCGGCTTCACAGACGTGGGCTGCTGTGGTGGCGGTAGCAGCGGGGAACCCAGATCGCAGCTGCCAGGGCAGGATTCTAAAGCTGAGCAGCAGCTCTCGGGCTCTTGCTCTTCCAGACTTTCCAATAATTTCATAAGCACTCCTTTCCCGGAACTGGATTTCTTTCTGCTTAAAACACCTGAGGTGATTTTGGTTTCTTGCACTGAATGCTGACTGATACACCAATGAATCTGCAGGTTGCCAACTTGACTTTTTTATGCTCAGGGAAACTATTTAATAAAGCTGTTACCTTCTACAACTTGGAAGTGAGACGACATACCTACCAAGCCAGTAACTCAAGAAGAAGGGATTATAAAGAACTAGAGGATTAGTTTGTGTTGGCTGCTCCTCATAAGGCATTTCAAGAAAAATTGAGCTCCGGGAAGGATTAGCCAGTGAGTAAGCAAAGATGGAAGGGAACAGAGAGTCCATGGATTAAGGTCCTCACTGCTTCTATACCTGGTTTCCTTGAGCCAGTCCTTGACATAGTCCTTGTTTACGTGCTCAAAGGTGTCTCAGTTTGAAAGATAAATATAGGGTCATCCTCTTTATACCCCAAATAGCTAGAGCGAGGGCTATTGTTCAAAACCTTTCTCAAAGGCCTATTAAGACCTTCTAGTCAACCATTAAGTCCAACAAAGGTATCCATTGCTGACCAAGGATCAAATTGAAAATGGTGCCTTCCAACCCAACCTATTGTTCCAAAAGGCTTCAGTGTGTGTAGCTATCGAACTGAGGAGGAGGGATGGGTATAACGAAAAAGGCAGGTTTAAGATAATGTCTAAGAAAGAACTTGGGCGTGATTTCTGGCATACGGAACTCACTAGAAGCAAATGGAAGAGTATCACCAAAGAAATGATAAAACTTGTTTGCAAAAGCCTGTAAGACCTTCCAGGTCTTCAAGCAACTCCCAGATCCCCCAAATTCTCATAACTAGGAATGGACTGTAAAAGCTATGCCACCACCAGCGAGGTCTTACTCCCCAGGAACCACTCCAGATGTGACTCCAGAGGATAATGGACCATCAGGAAGAACCTCTCAAGGGCAGGGGCAGGGAAAGCAGAGGAAAATGGATGGGAGAGTTTCTCCAACAAATAGAGCCAGAGTCTAACCAAGGAGCTAACTCTCCTGCCAGACAGTGAGTCTTCACAATGCCTGCCCTGCAGGACTTCCTTTGTTCTTGAAGGGGCTGCTATATGCTCCCCAACCTTCCTTTTTCAGTTTGAGAGTTTTTATTGCAGTTGGCCTCTTTCTGCTCCATTATTGCTTATTGGGGGGGGGGGGAGGCAGGGAGGGCAGGGGGAAGTGCAGATAAATTGTCTTTTTGTTTATAAGTTATTGAACCAGGAAGAAGTAGAGCCTGAATTTCTTAACTTTGAGCTTAACTCAGAAACTAAGTGGTACTTTGGATTGTCTCCGTTGGGGAACAGTGATTTGTTCTATGTGTGGGAGGAATACACACTGATATTTGGAGGATAGAGGGGTGGGCTGTGTTGGAGACAGATCTATGCATAAAAATCCATTCCCCTCTTCTTCTGGTGTGTTTCAATCAGGGTCCAATCAGGAAAGAGCCACCAGGTCTTTCAACAAGAGGGAATTTAAAGCAGGGAACTGGTTTCTTTAGGGATGGAAGAGCTGAGAGGCAACCAGGGGAAGGTGAGATAGCCCAGAAACTAACAGCACCAGAAAACTTCCCATACCTCTGGGGTTAAAGGGACAAAGGAAGGAGGCAAAAGCCAGAAACATAATGGCCATGTTTTGGGAGAGCCTGGACCATGGAGACAGGGTCTGTCAGGAGGAGGTAGAGCGATGGAGGAAACACAGCTAAAGCAGAGAGGGGGAAAACTACCCTGCCTTCTCTCCTGCTCCTGCCCTCTAGTGTCCCACCAATGCCAACTTTACCCAAAGCCAGGAGGCAAGGGAGCTTGGGAAATTGGGTTCCCTGTGATGTACATCAGGGCATGAGCCAGACGCTCTGCACATAGTGCTAGACTGCATTTCCCAGCCTCCCTTGCAGTTAGCTGTGTCACATGATTAGAAATGTATCATGTGAACAGAAATCATGTGTAGCCTTTCAAAGCCTGGGCCTTACATCAGTGAGCATGCCTCCTTCACATGGTCTTTTTCCTACTCAGTGGCCTCCACAGGAGGGGATTTAGAATTCACCAAGCAGATGATGACAATGCCCTGGGGGGAGAGGGAGCAATATGTGGAAGAAACTGTGTTCCCTGAGTGACCACGTGGAGCAGAGCTGCCCTGCCGACATGGATAATCCACCTGGAAACAGGTACAAAAGAGAGAAATAACCATGTTTTTTAAGCCACTATATTGTTGGGTCTCTTAGCTGTTACAGCTTATGTCTTTATCCTAACTGATAGAGATGTTTTGAGTTTTTCATTCATCTGTTCATACATTTATTCAAGCATCAATCATCACCTATGACCTAGGCACTTAGATAGGTACCGGAGATAAAAATATGAACAAAACATGTTCCTACTCTCGGGGAGATCACTACCTAATAGGGGAGACTGAAAAATATACAGAAAAATATAGCAGAGGGTGCTAAGTGCTCTAGAAGTGCAACACACTGAGGATGAAGAACTGACACAGCATAGCAATTGCTCTTAAAGGACAGAATTGACAGATTGGGACTTAGAGATTGAATAATAACCATCACAACCAGTGAATGAAAACCTGCTTTGTGGCAGACCTTCTATCAGATCCCTTAAACATTTAATCTCACTTAATACTCACAACACCTTTTGAGACAGATGTTAAAACTCCCCCATTTTACAGATGAAGAAACTGAAATTCAGAGAGTTTAAATGATTTCTCTAGGGCCACACAACTGATCGTCGAGATTTAAACCCAGGTTGGCCTGACTCTAAAACCGATGTTCTTTCCACCATGGTAAGCTATCTCTCCATCCAGTGAGCTTCAATTTTCCGATACACTTAATAATGTGCCTGCAGGATAGATGCCTGCTTGTCTGCCCTGCCCCAAATAGATGTTTATTGAACTTGTTGCTCAGGTCCATGAGGAGAAGATGGAAGAAAGCATGGTGACAAGAAGCCACTCTCATTACTTGATTTATTTGCTTCATTTCTGAACAGAATCAGGCACTCACCACCAGCATGACTGCCCTCCTGATTTCATACCAGATTTGTCTTTCAGGCTGTCTCCCAAAAAAGCCAGACTTAAAGGACGAAGATTTACCACCATGAAGGATAGTCAAAAGAAATACTTTAGGCTCCAGCCACATGTAATATCTCTGTCTCTGAAACTTCCTGACCAATTGAAAGGGCAAGAGAACCACTTTCACTGGGTCCGAAGACCCCATTTTTAGCTATCTGAAAAAGAGGCATTTTAACTTGCATTAACTCTGCAGGACATCTTCTAATGACCAAGAATATCAGTTACAAAGCCAACACTATTATCTCCAAATACTAGAGTAATAGCTGAACAAGATTGCAGCACTCCATGCAGCTCGCCTTCTAAAAATTAACATGAGACCGACTGATGTTAGGAGGGATTTTATCTATGTATCTCCTTGACATTATAAGAGGGAATGAGAACTGTAGATGACTATTGGAAAGGAGCAACATAAGCCTTTTCAAGGTCCCCAAGCCAGTCTCGTCCCACTTCAAGTCTCTGCCACTTTTACAAATGATCATTTTTTTAAACAAGAAAGAATATGGGGAAGGCAGCTGAGCTTTCAAAACAGGAAAAGGTAACATGGTCTCAGAGCAAGAGGGTTGTAAATCGTGTCCTTTAAGAGCCTGGCCATGGTGTGCCCCTGAGTTCTAATGGAGAAGTCATTATGTAACAGTAAATAACAGGTAGATTATACAATGTTTTCTTCCAGGAAGTTCCCAAGGTTCCATTTGTTCTTTATTCACAAAGCATTCACAAAAGTAGGTATGTGAAGGGCACATTGAGGCCAATTTTGCAGGGACAGAGAATAAGACTTGAAGTAATTATGCCCAAGATGACAGAGAAAAACACACTTGTGGGTACAGAATGTGGATCTCCTGGGTCAAGCGCCCACCCTAAACACAGCACTTTCTATCTGTCTCTATTAGGCATTTTTGCTGAAACCCGATAATGATCAGAGAGACAAATTTAATCAAGATCTTACACAAACCTGATTGGATATTGAGCTTGCCAATATACATACAAAATAAACCAGCTCACAAAAAGATAAGAAATTATATCTCCCTTTTCTGGGACAGTCCATGATAATCAATCAAATCAACTCTGTTCACTGGGCTTAGATTATTAGTAGGCATAGACGCATCTTGATTAGCTCCATTGTGCCTTCAGATCCTAAGCATAAACTGAAAACTGCGAAAATACTTTTTGTTCTTGTGAAATTGTTAATTTTTTTCTGGCATCTTGAAAGAGGCTCCCAAGCCTAGTTGAGAATTTGGAGAAAAGAGATAAATCTGTCTAATTTTTTTGAAGAATGGGAATATGTTGAAGATACGAATTGCCAGAGGCCTGGAAGAGTTTGTCACTTTTCTGTGTCATCGGCTCATTGCCTTCATTTTCAAGGCAATCTCAAGAATGCTAAGCACCGTTTTGCAATGTCTCCCTCTCAGGGTTGTCCTGGGTGGCATATCTGGGATGTCTATTATATTGAACGGTCCACATTCCCTAAGTGTGTGCAGTACCAAAATGAGATGATGGGAGGAGATGTAACAAACAATAGAGTAAAAAACACTAAATCAATGTATTATACATCATTGTGCCCAGAATCTCAAAATTTTCTCATTTTCACTGTGTGTCCTTCATACTTGTATCTCCATTTCACACCCAGCCAGAGGAGGCAGGGAAGAGGAAAGGAGGCCTGGTGCTGGCATGGCAGAAGGCCTCCTCATCTGGGCTGCTGTCTGCTCCCAGCAGGCAGCCTTCCTCTCATCAATCCCTCATTGCTGTTGGTTTGTCCTCCTAGTGCCCCTGTCACCAGGGAAAGAGCAGCTCCGTTCCATCACAGCATCTCCATCACGCTCTCGTTTTCCTCCTCTTAGACCACTACCATCTTTTCCTTTCTTTCTCTTTCTGCTTCCTCAGTTCTTGCAACTCCCCAAACTTGGCCAATGTGCTCTCCACCACCATCAGCGTGGTGGTCTGGTGAATCTCCTCCTCTCCCTGGGTTGCCCTCAAATTCCTCCCCCAGATGGTTTCTGTTTACCCACTCTAGCAGCCGTCCTGTCAACAATGGAAAAATTGAGCCAGAGCAGCCAAAGGACTCTGGAGGCCTGAGCACAGCCGTGTCTGAGATGAAATGTCCTTAATATAATTTGTGAACTCTTCTGGTGGTGGCAACAAGGGGCCAGTATCCATGCCAGCCAGTGTGCTATTGAATGCAGCCATTATCCCTCTCTGGAGGTGGAGAGAGTGGGCAGATGGGAACTTCCAGTTTTTCCCTCTTGATCTTCCATTATTTCTTCAACCTGTTTCCTGACCTTCAAGAGGTGGGAGAAGGCTGCCATGCAGGCTGCAGAGGGAGGGAGCCTCACAGCCCCCAAGACCTCCCACCACTCTTAGCACCCACGGCCTCTCCCTTCTCAACTTTACACAGCCACTCAAGAAGCTTGTCCTTGTTTCTCCAAAGCCGTTTCTCCGCTTGAAGAAGAAAGAGAACTCTTTTGCTTATACGAAGAGTAGACAGTCGAGGTTGGAAACCCCATATTAGACTTTGCACTGAGCTCGGTTTTATTTGTTGTCACTCCTATCACTCTTTTGTGCACTGAGATGGTGAAAGTAGAAGGTCCCTCAGGGAGGAGTATCAGCACCTGCCTATTCTAGCATCTTCCTAAATGGCTAGGAGACAACTAAAAGAGAAAGGTCCAAGATTTCCAATGGCTGGACGTTCATCAGGACTCTAAGGAACCAAATGGAATGAGATGGATCACAGAAAGGGCTTATGACTCTTCACACCAGAACAGAGAAGTTTGGGGTGAGTTTAACAGGGTTAAGTGAGAAGTAAATGCTTCAGGAAAAGAATAAATCCAAATTGGAAATATGAGTTAGGAGCCAGAGCTATTGGCGAAAATGGGCTCCCTGAAGACTGCTGAATTGGGACATTAAAGTTTTTTCTTCATCAAAAAAAAAAGCAAAGTTGGTACTATTATTGTTATTCAGTTGAAGAAACTGAGGTACAGAGAAATTAATCAATTTGCCTAATGTCACACAGCCAGTGAATGGCAGAGCTTGGATTGAAACCTGGCATTCTGGTGTCTGAGTCCGCCCTGTATTTTTCCAATTCTATAAGAAAATGTTCAAACTATTTGAAACGATATCAATGATAACCTACGTACACACTACCTAGCTTCAATAATTTTGCCAAATTTGCTTTATCTATATATATTAGTGTATCTTTTTTTCCTGAAACATTTAAAAGTGACTTTTATCACACTTTACCCCTAAACACTACAGCACATGTGTCCTTACACTAAGGCCTTCTTCTACATGACAACGATATGATTTATCAGACCTAAACTATTAGAAAGCCTCTAGTATCATCCATCATCCAGCACCCAATCCATATTCAGATGTCCCCAGTTGTTTTAAAAAAGTTACAAAGCTTTTTTTAAAAATCAGAAACAATAAAAATTCACACGTTACATTTGGGCTTTTTCCTTTTTTTAAGAAGAGCCCCTTCATCTCATTTTTTCATGACATCAAATTTTTGAAGAGGCCAGGCCAGTTGACTTCTGGATTTGTCTGAGTTTTCTCTGAACAGACTGACCACACTGCCTCTCGAGTGCAAAACATCCAAGTCCACAGAGCTGAAAATGGAGCCACTCCTGCCTTCTGCCAAAACACACACCCTTCCCCCACACATGGCCTTCCCATAGCCCCCTGCAGTCTACGATAATATTTAATACACAGACTGTGTTTCTTTATTTCAACATCAGCCAATGAGTTACTTAATTTGTCTTTATATATCTGAGTTCTAGCTTAAGTCCTGGCACAGAGTAGGCCCTCAGGAGATATTTTTGAATAAATGAATGAGCCATATCTCATGTTTTAACCTTTTTTAAAAAAATTGCAGTATAACACACATTCAGAAAAGTTAAAAAATCGTAAGTGAACAGATCTGAGATCTTTTACAAACACACACCCTGTAACCGCCATCTGGTCAGGATAAAAAGCATTTACCAGTCTTTCAGAATGTTCCTTCATGCCCCTTCCAGTTACCACCCCCAGACAGGTAGCCGTTGTCCAAACTTCTGTCATCACAGGTTAATTTTACCTGTGCATAAACATACAAATTATATCATATTGTACTTTTTCTGTGTCTGGCTTCTTTTAATCAAAATGGTGTCTGCAAGATTCATCCATGATGTTATATTGTTATTCATATGCAGAAGTTTATTCTTCATTGCTATCTAATATCCCATTGTGAGAATAAATGTCAATTGATTTATTCATTTTTGCTCTTTGGATTATTTCCATTTTGGAGCTTTATTAACAAGCTTCTAACAATCTTTTTATGCCATATGCCTCTATTGCGTATATACTTAGTAGTGGAATTTCTGGGTCATCAATATATTCTCCTCCAGTAGATACCACCAAACAGTTTTCCAAGGTGGTCGTTCCAATTTATGTTCTCAGACATGAGTGAAAACTCACATCTTCCATATCCTCTCCAACACTGGGTGGTGCTAGGCTTTTTAATTTTTCCCATTCTGGTGGGTGTGTAATGGCATATCATTCTGGTTTAAATTTGCACTTTCCTGATGTCAATTTTCATATGCTCATTGGCCATGTATGTGTTTCCTTTTGTGAAATGCCTGTCAAGTATTTTGCTCTTATTAAACATTAGGTTGATAGTGTTTTCTTTACTGATTTGGAAGAATTCTATATATTCTGGATGCAAATATTTACTTCCTCTGTGATTTGCCTTTGCATTCTCTTGGTGGCATGTTAATGACATTTTTAAGTCCCGTTTAAGAAAACTTTGCCTAACCCAGGGTCATGAAGATATTTTCCTGTTTTATTCTGGAAGCTTTATTGCTTTACCTTAACACATTTAGATCTGTGAACCATCTGAAGTTGATTTTTTTTTTCCCATATAGATATCCAATTACTATAGCACCATTTATTAAAAAGCTGTTCTGGACTGCAGTGGCAATTCTGTCATTAATGAGGAGAACACCTTGTGATTTTATGTTATACAGACTTTAAGAAAAATAAATGTTTGTGCTTGGATGACAAGTTTCAAAGATAGCCTGGCAAAGGGACCCACAGATGGTAACTGAAGAGGACGCTCAGATGGAGGGGTCCAGGCTTACCTTTGCTGACCCACTGAGCCTATCCTCACCCCTAGTGCCTGTGAAGTATTATTGCCCATCTGGCTGGAGCCCAGGGCACGTCTCAGAACCTGGAGACTAAGACCAGAGCACTTTCTGAGGGTAGAAGATGAGATCTCTTTTGTGGAAGGGGTGGGCTTTCCCAAAGCTGGTGACAGGCTTGTCAGATTGCCGGGGCTTAAGGGGGTTGTACACTGCTGTCCTGAAGGTGGAAGGAAAGATCACACCCGCAGTCAAAGGAGAGTCCTGGGCAAGGGGCGGCTCAAGACTTTACAGGGCTGGTAACATACAATGGAAGGGCCCTTCTTAGAAAAAAAAATTCAAAACTAAAGATACAAAAATCAGTTTCAAAGGCAATAATTTATTTAGACTGCATAATGAAATTACAACAAATTACAAATTTTTTAAAACATTATCACAAATACACAGTAAATAACATAGTATATTGCTTGTTTGACACACCTTTTGAATAGTGTTGGCCCATAGTTTTTGGCTACATAGGCTGAGATTTTGTAATATCTCCTATAGAGAAGATAGGAAGGTAGTTCAGTCTTTCCTTTAGCATAGTAGAGTTAAATATATTTTTTATTATTGACAGTTTAGGAAATTTCCTTTAGTTTCAAAAATGATTTTTGGTAATGTCATGTGATGTTTTTGAAATTGTTATCCATTCCTGAAAGCCAGTATCTACTTTCTTCCTTTCTTCTATGAGCTGTTAGATTTGGAAGCATTTTCCAGGCTAGTATCTGACTCTACGCACTTCATACCTGCCCCCACTACCCACATACCATGATTCTGGGCCTCATACAAGAACTTCTCACGACCTCAGGCCATGCTTCCTTGTGTGACGAGGCTGCATGAGTCAGCACATGGAGCATGATGGCTCTTCCTAGAAGCCACTCCAATGCAGAAGAGCTACTAGCAACTATACGTCAGTGTGTAGTACAGCAACCACATAAACATTTTACATTGAAACATAAATCTCTATGGTCACTCCAATGCATCTGAATCAGACAGGATGTGTGACAGAGAATAAAACAGAATGACAATAGAGGGTGGGTCTTAATTGCTTGCAATTAAAAGTATCTTACTTCTGCCAATTGTATAAAAACCTGTAAGCACTTGGACACGTTGCTATGCCTCCTCCCAGGGCTTTTTTGCAAGAGGCCCATGCAAGTGATGGGCCCTGAAGCTAAAGCTTCATTAGCTTCTTGGCAAACACACCCCTGCCAGGACACTCTATCTTTGCCTACATCCAGATGTACCCTTATTTGTGTGAGGAAAAGTTCCACATTACCTAGAACTGTATCTGTGCCTTTCTTAAAATTTTATTTCCCTTCTGAAAATGTCCACTCTTATTCAGCAGAGAACTTTACATGGGCCCGTGTACTAGTCTTGTGGAGATAGAGGGGATAGGGCAGGAAGAAGATGGGGGACTTCTCCTCGCCATGAGCTCCCAGCCCCCAGGGGAGAAGAAGCTTCAGCCCATCAGAACTACACCACAAAATTGCCAGTAGGGAATGACTTTGGAGGAGTTGCCCATCCTGTTGGAGGGACCCAGAGAGGGCGTAGGTGGGCCACACCTCTCTGCAAAGCAGAGTTCCCAGGATGAAGTGGATTTCACAGGTAACAAACGTATCTTCAGGAAAGCCCCTTCTTCATCACTTCCCCATAGAATTGTCCTACATCCACCATTTGGCCCTCATGGTGTAGCCAAGACAGGGAACTCAAAGTTTGCGGCTAGCTGGCAAGGAGGGAAAAAAAGGAGCTATAGTCTCTGGTCTGTAAAAATTCTACAATTTCTTTGTTTGGGTCATTTTTTGGTTAAAATATAAATTGAAAACTTTCCCCTCAAAATGGCCCCCGGCCAGTGACCCTTTGGCCAGCTCAATCTCAAATACAATTGCTTCCATTGCTAATCAGCATGGAGGGTTGAGGATATCTACTACTGACTGAACTTGAGTCTGCCCAGCAGATGGAGATTGGCTGCTATCCCTGTGACACTGATTGGGGTCAAGTGGACATGGGAACCCAAGGAGTTAAAATAACCCAGACACAAGGGTCTAACAGAACAATATGTCACTGTTCCTGATCTTTGGCTGAGGAATTTACCAGTGCTGCATTGGACTGAGACCAGGTCCTTTTCCTGGTTACAAAGGCCTATTCTCATAAGGGCAAAGGTGGCATGCATATGCCCTCCCAGAATTCTATGACAGCAAATGCCATGCTGGTGTGTGTGTGTGTGTGTGTGTGTCTGTCTGTGTGTGTGTTTGCACATATATGGCAAATATTTGAAAAATGCTTTGTGGTCTCATACTGGGTCATAGTCACTTAGATGTGCTGCCTGATTCTGAAATTCAGTAGCTATTCTGCTCCACAGCTGGCTGTCTCATTAAAAGAGATTTCTTAGACTGACAGAAAATAATGGCCTTCTAGAACCAGTGACTATGCAGACTATGCAATAAGCTGAAATAAAATACACCATTATAAGAATATCTAACAGTTATTCAATGCTTATTGACACACTGAATGAAAGAATATTAGAGCTAGAAGAGACGTTACAATGGATCACAGATTCAACTAATATTCATTGACTACCTATTCCATGCACAAAGGATATAGAAATGAAAGAGATAGATTATTTGCCCTCATGGAGTTTGCATTCTAGTAGAGGAGACAGTCAGTTAACAAGTAAATAAATAAACAAGATAAATTCTGATAATTCTAAGTGCTATGATAGAAATAAATTAAGTATATGGTAGAGAGTCACTGTGAGGGGAGGGCAAGCTTCTTTAGATAGGGTGGTCGGGGGAAGCCTCCACGCTGAATATTCTCCATTTGCCCCTACAGATCCACTGTCCACCCTTCCCACAATTTCTGTGCCCCGGAGGCTGATCTCCACTCGGTTCTTATGATCCGGCAAATCCAATGACATCTGAAGGGTCTGGGGTGGACAAGGGTGCATTTGAAAGCCATGGTGAACCCCAACAGGAGAGAATCACTGTGTAGACCTATAGGATTTGAGAACGAGGCCGCCTACATGGCACTATTCCCTTGGGGGACCAGCCAGTCAACAGGTAGCAGAATGTGAGTATATTCATATCCTACTTAATGCCCCCCAGAGGGTATCCATTCTAGAGGAGGCTATCAACAATCAGATAGACAATATTTTCTGTCCTGTAAATGCCAGCCAGTCTCTTTTCCCATCTATGCTAGTGTTTGCTCAGAGGGCCCATGAAAAATGTGGCCCTGACAGCAGAGATGGGGAAAACACACGGCACAAAAGCCTAGAATTGCCCTCACTCAGCCTCAGCTGGACTTAGTTACCTGCATCCAAAAGTAGCTTATAGAAAGAGGAAATAGTAACTCGACAGGGGAGAAACCTGTCAGACACCACCCTAACCAAGTGATCAAGATTAACATCACCAGTAGAGAATCATATTGACATCATGTGTTCCCTGATGTGGTGCAATGAGAAGGGCAATTCACTGTGATATTTTTCCCAAAAACTCTTAACCCCGGTCTAATCATGAGAAAACATCAAACAAACCAAATTGAGGGACATTCTACAAAATATCTGACCGGCACTCTTCAAAACTGTCAAGGTCGTGGGAAACAAGGAAAGACTGAGAAACAGTCACAGATAGAAGAAGATCAAGGAGACATAACAATTACATGCAATGTGGTATCCTGTATCAGCCACTGGGACAAAAATAGGGCACTAGTAGAAAAACTGGCAATAAAGTCTGTAGTTTAGTTAAAAGTATTATACCAATGTGGATTTCTTGGTTTTGACAAATATAGCATGGTTTTATGTAATGTTAACATTAGAAAAAGCTGGGTGAAAGGTATATAAAAATTCTCTGTACTAACTCTGCAACTTTTTTGTAAATCTAAAATTGTTGCAAAGAAAAAAGTTAAAAAATTTTTTAAGAAAGCACAAAAAACAGACCACTGTACCAGATCACCTCTGAGTCATAGAATCTGACAGAACTTCCCTGGGTACTTTCCATTTGGGAACATTCAGTCATAGGCCAAAGAAGATTTGCCTCTCTGTCCAATTAATAGAAAAAATAAAGAAAATATAAAATTAAAAACATAAGGAGTGGATTAATTCTCTAGTTTATAAAGATTGCTCTGAGAGATTGCACTATTAACAACTGTGAACTATTTAATAAATTCAGTGACTCTACCATCAGCTACCAGTTCACTTGTTGAATTTTTCTCTAAGTATTCATAAAGACCACAGGTCTTACATCTTTTGCTAAAATCTCCAACTTACCAAAAAAATGGTGTACCAGCCTTGATGAATAGTCACTGGGATAAATCATTTTAGACAATCAGAAGCTTCATTATGCATTTTCTTGAAAAATTGGCCTCTTTGGTGAATATATTTAATGTATCTCTCAAGTCCATCTCCACTACAACACATCATGCTGGTGAATCAATATAGACAGCAAGTGGACGCAGCAAACCAAGGAGACGAAGTGTAATTACTGAGAAGCAAAATCAAGGGTGCTGTCTTCTCCATAGCAGCTGGATTTCCCCTGCTTCCAAGTTGTGGTAGGACCCATGCCTCTTCAATGCAGCTGGCGTGTCATAAGTGCGTATTTATGGAATGCCTACCTCTGAAATTCACAGAAATAACCACAACCATGTGCCAGGACCATACGATCCTTATTTTATTACCAACCCTACATAATAGGCGATATTATCCCCACTGCTAGAGATGAAGAGATTGAGACTCAGAAGCATTAAGCCACAGTGGTAGCTGGGCATCAAATCTAGATTTCTCTGGCTTCAGACCTCAAGCATTTCCCCAGACACAGGGAGCAGATCTGTGCTAACATGTGCAACAGAGCACATACCCTCCACCCCAGCAAAACAAGTGGGAGCTCGAAGGTCATTATTTAAATACATAATTTTTTTAAAAAAACATGGGAAATCAGTTAAACATTTGGTTGTTAGATAACACTGTCTTTATTTTTTTATTCAAAAGGTATACTCTAAGTTTCGTGTAAACGTTGGAAGAAAGTGAGACTTCTCAATGGTGGGGACACCTGTTCAAGGTATAATCCAGAGAAATATCTTTTTAACTTTTTTCTCCACTCAACTGACAAAAAACTGTTTTTTATTTTCAAAAACAGCAACAAAACTGTATGTATGTTATATGAGAAAACAATCTTTTGGGCAGACACACAAACAGCAGTTTCAGTGCAACCTGCAGCAGCCTCTCCTGAAAGAAACGGTAAAGCCACTTACAAGGGTGTGGGGAGAGGCTCAGTCAACAGAAGGCTGCAAAGCAGAAAGCATCAGAATCACAACCCTATGAAGCTCATTCCAGAAATGAAAGTGAAACTCAAGCAGCAGAGGGCCCTGGATAACCAAACTTCTGCTCTATTTTATATAGTAGGTATATAAATATTTTGGATTTGTATATTGTGGATTTGTATATTTTTATACAAAAATATATGTATAATGTATATGTCTATATATACATAATATAATTATATAGAAATATGAAATATAAAATTATATTTTTATATAAATATATTAAATTATATACATAATATACAAATCCAAAATATAAAATGAGGCATATTGTTTTAAATGATAATTTTTATTTTAAAATGAATCAAGAGTCTCACTTTTCCTTTTGGACTGGGAGTTTAGGGGTAGTTAATCAGATGTGGGGCATCCCCTGACTGGATAAGAAAACCTCTTTAGAACAATGGCATATAATTGGGGGGTTTCTGACTCCTTTGAGAATCTGATGAAGGTTATAGAACATCTTTCATGAAAATGAATATATCTCCATTCATGTGAGTTTTCTTTCTGGGATGTCCATGGATGCCTGGTGAATATCCCTATGGAGAACCCAGGGGCCTCTCAAGCCTTCTGCCATGTTCATTTCTCAAACATAAAGAAAGAGATTGACAAACCATCATGATTTATTAAAAAAACAGTTTACAAATCCGTTGTTAAAGGAGCTTTGAGTTTTATCTACTTGCACGTATGGGTTGATTTCTGATTTCTGTGCCTTCCAGTTTCCAGGTAATATTCCAGATACACATGCCACCAAATAATTGAAGTCAGACAATAAAAAAGCAGAGCAAGAGACCAAGCACTCTCAGCAAGAGGCCCCCAAAGCCTAGAATCTGATGAACATCAGCCAAACCTGGAAGGCCAAAGAATCTGATCCACAAAAGCATGGCCAGGGGAGCCAGGATGTTGCCCTGGCCCTCTCTAGTTCCTCTCTGGGGCAGAATGGAAACAGGTGGAATATGGTGTTGGAGCTGAGATAATGGAATCAGTGAGCCAAGCACATGGGCTGATCTCGAATAATAGAATAGAGTTGCATGATATGCACATTTCACTTTCATTAATTCAACTGCACAAACAAGGAAATTAAAAGAAAATTCATAAGTAAAAGCAAGGTAAAGAGTGAATAATTTAAAATAATGCAGGTTATGAGGCCATTCTACTCAATGAACACATGCCGAAAAGCAGTGGATGCAAAGCTGTTGGCAAAACTTAGAAGAAGAGCAAGAACATGTGAAGGATTTTAATGGTATCTTTGCCACTGACAAGGAGGCAAGCCCATTGTTCAGCTGGACAAGCGAGTGAGCGTTGAAGGAAGACAAAGAGGAATTAGGACCAGGGCCACAAAGAAACATTAGGCAGTAAAGAATGAGACAACTTGTGAAATCATCTGCAAAAGGTAGAAAAACCTAGACATCTTCTTTGGTCGTGGAGGGAGGATAGAGGATGAGTACTCCCCCTCATAGAAACGGGCTGTACAATATTCATGCTCTCCAGAAAAATAAAACCAAAAACAAAAATATTTGTTAACCAAGAAATATGGCCAGGCCTGGTGGCACAGCGGTTTAAGTTGGTGCGTTCTGCTTCAGCGGCCAGGGGTTAGCCAGTTTGGATCCTGGGCACAGACCTACTCACCGCTTATCAAGCCATGCTGAGGTGGTATCCCACATAGAGCAAATAGAAGGATGTACAACTATGCCATACAACTGGGGCTTTGGGGAGAAAAAGGGAAAAAAGGAGAAAGGTTGGCAACAGATGTTAGCTCAGGGCCAATCTTCCTCAAAAAAAAAAAAAAAAAGGAAATATGGCCAGAGCCTCGGAGTCACTAGCTGCCATGTTCCTGGACAAGTCTGGTACATCGCTGATTTACATGTTTGTTGGATGCTCCTAGATTTTGTCACCGAGAGATACTTAAAGTATTGACTAAAGTGGATTTTATGTCACACCTGATTTTGAGCAAGAGAAATGGAATAGGGAAGGCACTGTTCACATTAAACACTAGACCGAGCCCCATGGTTGTCTTACAGGTATGTGCAAAGCACTTGGTCCAGACCATGTACCGTCCATCAGCATAGCTAGTTAAGCCACTGTGATTAGGTCTGAACTAACCCTTCATCTCTCAAGCCTCTGCAACAATTACTTACCAAAGAATCTTCCAAGGGGCTCTGCACTTTGTCATCATCAATTAAACCTCAAAGGGGGTCCAACCACCCCAGGAGAGTCACAGTATATGAAGTGGCCATTTCATGGACTTCCAAAGCAAGGAAGCATGATTGTATTAAATATCAGACGTAATTCAGAGGCAGAAGATGCTGATGAGGGATAAAGAAGAATTCCTCCTCATCATTGTGACCTACCTTGCAGCTGGCAGAAACAAGTCATACTTGCAGACATATTTGTCTATAAAATTCTGTTACTACATCTGCAAAATTGCTAGAAAAAGTTCTCTCTCTCATTCATTGAGTACTTTGCAGTTTACGATGCGCCTTAACACATGTTATCTCATGCCATGGTTAGAGTGAACTCTGTGATGCAGTGTCACAATGAGGAAACTGAGGCTCAGATGTTAAGTGATTTGCCAAGGTTCAGACCTGGGATGAGGATGGCTGTTTGGTCACAATGGTGAGAAACCAAATTTAGCCACTTATAATGTCCTGTAGTGAGCGACAACAAAAAAAGAAAGAAAGAAAGGGAACAATTGTTTGGTTGTCTATTTTCTTGAGGTAGCAACTTGCAAGGTTCTAAAAAACCAACTAGGCTATTAGGGCATTGGTTCCTCAAATTCCATCACTACTCCAGGGTGAATGGATGCCCAATTTACAGGCTTCCCTGGAAACAAGACTGGCTCGCTGCTTTTTTACACACTCTCCCAGTTCAGTGCCATTGTTTTGTTGTTTTTGATTCCCTTCCTTCCATTTATTCATTATAAAGCCCCTCCAATTATAACATTTTAAACTATGTGTAAATACAAATGCAGGAGGCATTTGTCATGTACATGACATGCTGTGTGACTCCATCTACCTCTGGATGATACGGAAAATGTGTGTTAGTCTCCAGTGTGTTTATTCCTGGGTTTTTCTCATTATAGAAAACCAAAAATGGCAGAAGATGGCTTATTTTGACTACAATTTAGGCAACCTTTATTTATCCTAGTATAATTGTAATAATGTCTTTAGAATTCAATATTATATTCAAACCCTCAGCTCCTTCATGCAGTCGGCAGGTTTTGAAAATAGAATCGAAGAAACAACTTCAATTTTAAAGAGGAACACAAGTGCTGAGCTCAGATAAAGTAATTATAACTTCATGAAAGTCTCAAGATTTTCATGCACAAATGCTTCTTGAAATGGGTCCTCCTCTTCCTTCCAAATTGGACCTAAATCCAGTCTGCTCTCCTATGTCCAGATAGAGGACAAATTTCTACCTATGATTCGTGCTACTGGGGTAAAATTTAAAAAGTACTCCTTTTTCACGTGATAGAATATTAGGCACGCATTCAAATGATGTTTTCAAATCCTTTGTAATGCCATGGGCAGCAAAGGAAACAAGATATTAAAGTATATATGTTCTATAATTTCATTGATATAAAATATATTTTAAATGGTTAGAAAGAAGTAGATTAAATGTTCATAACAATGATCTCTGAGTTATATAATAATGATTGACTCTGTGCTCTTTTTTTCCTTTATTCTTCTAGGTTTTTGTAATAGTTATGTATGGCTTATTTTCAAAAAAATTATTTTTTCCTCAAGTAGCCCTTTCCATCCTACAGCAATAATGGGTCAGTTTGCTCTCCTGCAACTGCTTCCATGTTCAGCTTACTCTGTGCTCAGGACTTACCCTATACACTACCCCAGCCCTCTTCCTTTCCCACTCAACATGCTCTACCGAGACAAGCTCGTCTACTCCCATTGCTTCAATTAAAATATGTACATTGATAACTCCCAAACATATATTCCACATCCCAGAACTTTGCTCTGAAATTTAAACTTATGTAGGCAGTTGCCCATTTAGCATGTCCACCACAATCACTCACTGGCATCTCAAACTCAGTATGTTCAAGTCAGAGCTCATGACCTCTGTTCCATACCCAGTTCTCTCCAGTTTCCTATGTCAGCGAATGAAGCCACCATCTATGCTATTACATAAGCTAGGAATCTGGCTTGACACCTCCCTATCCAACATACCACACATATTTAATACATTGCCAAGTCGTGTGGCTTCTCCTTACAATCTCCTTACAAACTATCCACGTTGCTCCACCATCTATGCTATTATATAAGCTAGGAATCCGGCTTGAAGATTTCATCTCTCACCCGGATCACCGCAATAGGCTCCAATTTGTCTTTCTGCATTCATTCTTGCCTTTCTCCAGTCATCTTCTCTCTCCAGTCAAATTTATCATTTTGAAAACACTAATTGAGCATGTTTTTCCCAAACTTTAAATCCTTCAATGATTTTCCTCTTTTTTTTTTTAAGATAAAATATAAAATCTTTACCAAAATCTATAGGACTCCCAACAATATGACCTCTTCCTTTTTCATCATCCTCATCTTGTTCGACCCTTCCCCTTGATTTCTGTGGTCTGATATTGGAGTGGAGGGGAGAACCCACAGACTCAGAGTTTGAAAGCAAGGCTTCATTTTTTATGAAATTACATTGCAGGAAGAAGACTTCTTGCCAGCCAAGGGTCAGGTACAACCTCAACCCAGTTTCTTAACACATCAAAAGGACAGGCTTTCTTTTAGATCTGAGCACAACAAAGAAGCCCTCCAAGAACTGTCCTGTAGTTAGCAAAGGAGGAAAGGGCCTCCTGACATGCAGGTAGGGAAGAGACATTGTGATGTTCACCAGGGAGGGAGAGTTGGACCTTGACCTAAACTATCAAACCTCAAAAGGCTATTTATCTAGGGACTCTGAGAATATGTATTTGAAGGAAGTATTTGTCCAGTCAAGCGTTTAGAATCAATAAGGGATTACAGTATTTGTCCAGGAGGATAAAGCATCGAAGCTCTATAAAGGAGTCCAGCTGTTTGCCCAGGGCAGTAAAACATTAGGGAGCTCTTTGGCTGACGTTATTAGAGAATGAGCCAAGAGTATCTGTTGATCATGGAGAGGCTGATTTCCTCATCATCAACCACAGTGACTCACTGAGAGCCTCAAGGAAGAAAATGCTTTCCTGCTTAAGTCCCCTTCACTGTCTATTCTATTCGAAAAACTCTTCCCCTCTTTCCCTTCTCCCCTCTTTGAGGATAACTCCTATTCTTCATGGAGATCTCAGTTCAACATCACTTCCTCTGGGATGGCTCTCCTGATCAATTGATCGTCAGCTATTAACTGATTTACTCCTTCCCTGATTACCTCTTTTAGAACTCTCCATCTTTGAATCAATTACCAGAAATGTAATTCAATAATTAAGTAATGAATTTTTATCAGAATCTAAGCTCCAGAATACAACTATCATATTCACCACTGTCACCTCCACTCTCAGCATAGGATCTTGCACCTTTTAAAAATATTTGCTGAACGAATAAATTAATTCTTTGTATTATTTAATATTTGTTCATCTATCCTACCAAATTATAACTCTCTTGACACAAAGACTTTGTCATATTTCTCTTTATATCTTCTCGTACATGGTTTAACATACTGCATAGCCCACAATAAACATTCAACCAATGTTTTTATACATATCTAAATAAAGAAACAGTAAAACAAACAAATACATAGTACTTTCTTTCATTGCTGATATCCCTATGAGGGACACAGCAATCTTAAATTTTTGGATTCAGGATCCTTTATATTATTAAAACTTATTTAGGGCCCCAAAGAGCTATTTATGTGAGTTATATCTATTAATATTTACCAACTAAGAGTTAAAATGGAAAAACTTGTTAAAATATCAACTTAATAATTTATTAAAATAAAAACACTCATTACATGTTAACAAAAGTACCATACATTTTTATGAAAAATATTGTATTTCTAAACCCCAAACAAATATTAGTTAGAATGGCATTGTTCTACATTTTAGAAAAATCTCTTTAATGTCTCGTATAAAGAAGACAATTGAATTCTCCTACCTGTTTCTGCTTTCAATTGCTGCAACAGGTTGGTATGTTTGAAGTAGATGAAGAAAATCTGGCATCACACAGCTACGTACTTGGAGATTTTAATAGCCTTTTTCAGTCATTGTGGATATTCTTTACTACTACACCAAAACTCAACTAGTGGCAATTTCTTAAAGATTAGTTGCAATATAGAATTTGAAACATTATCAGTGAATTTTTTCATAGATAAATGAAATTTTCTATTTCATTTTAAAGATTTTCATTAAAATCCATTGACATTTAATATTTTGAGTAGATATGTAACTCTTGCATGCTTTTGTAACATTGTGCATTGACTATTTGGAAAGTATTAACTCACTGAGTTATGCTGATCCTCTAAGTGTCATATTTCAGTATACAATATCAAAAAATTACATTTATTAATATCACCACCAGTCTCATCAAGAAAGTCATTATTGGGAAACTGCCAAGGTCAAAATAGCAAATATAAATTTTCCAAATGTCTAATTTTCACTTGAAACTTTGAATTTTATTATTGGCAACAAAATTTCAGTTGTCTGTTTTTAAAAAAATTATTTTATTGAGGTCATATTGCCTTATAACATTGTGTAAATTTCGGATGTACATTATTATATTTCAGTTTCTGTGTAGACTGAATCATGTTTACCACCAATAGTCTAGCTTTTGTCTGTCACCATACCTATGTGCCTCTTTACCCCTTTCGCCTTCCTCTTACCCCCTTCCACTCTGGTAGCCACCAATCTATTCTCCTTATCTATGTGTTTATCTTCCACATATGAGTGGATTCACATGGTATTTGTCTTTCTCTGTCTGACTTATTTAGCTTAGTATAATACTCTCAAGGTTGATCCAGGTTGTTGCAAATGGCATGATTTTGTCTTTTTTATGGCTGAGTAGTATTCCATTGTATATATGTTTATACCACATCTTCTTTATACATTCATCAGTCGATGGGCACTTGGGTTGCTTCCACATCTTGGCTATTGTGAATAATGCTGCAGAGAACATAGGGGTGCATATATCTTTTTGAATTATTGATTTCATGTTATTTGGATAAATACCCAGTAGTGGAATTGCTGGATCATATGGTATTTCTATTTTTAATTTTTTGAGAAATCTCCACAGTGTGGCTGTACCAGTTTGCATTCCCACTAGCAGTGCATGAGGGTTCTCTTTTTTCCACATCTTCTCCAGCACTTGTTATTTCTTGTCTTGTTAATTATAGCCATTCTGACAGGTATGAGGTGATATCTCATTGTAGTTTTGATTTGCATTTCCCTAATAATCAGTGATGCTGAACATCTTTTCATGTGCCTGTATGTCTTCTTTGGAAAAATGTCTGTTCATATCCTCTGCCTATTTTTTGATTGGGTTGTTCATTTTTTTGTTGTTGAGTTGTATGAGTTCTTTATATATTTTGGAAACTAACCCCTTGTCAGATGTATGATTTGCAAATATTTTCTCCCATTTGGTGGGGTTTTTTTTCATTTTTTTGATGGTTTCCTTTGCCATGCAGAAGTTTTTAGTCTGATATAGTCCCATTTATTTATTTTTTTCTTTTGTTTTCCTTGCCTGAGTTAACAATAATAAAAGAAAATATTTAAAAATGAGAAATCAATTTAATGCTTAGTTATGGAAACTGTAATTATGTACCTAGAAGACTAGAGATTGTACTGAAAATTTCTTAAGATGAATATGAAAATTATCCAGTTCACAATTAATAAAAATAGTATACAATTTTTTTAAAAATTTCAGTTGTTTTACCTAAAGTGACAGTCTCATTTCATATGTTTTTCAGAAAAATGTCTTCCAAATACCCACATCTGAATAACTAGAGTTTGCCTATCAGTCAGTTTCAAGTAAAATTGGTGTTTCACAACAAAAAAAAAAGGGCTACTTCAGCTTGCAACTTAGTCAATTACACAAATGCTTTTTCTCTAGAAAACCATCGTGCTTCAGTATGCAGCAGAAGTGCTTTATGTGTACTTGTCTTTTCATCATGCAGTACTCAAGGGTAATATTAAATAGCCAGAGCTCAGGTGGCATCCACTGGCAATCAATATTCCATCCTGGAGTTCAACCCACAGCCCGTTTCAACTCTGATGAAAAGTCATGGTTTCCAATACTGCTGTCTTCCAAACAATGTCATCTCATTCTACATCTACCAATTATACCTCTAAACGTAGCCAATTTACTATTATCATTATTACTACAAATGTGTCCCGTCGTTCACCAGGGGGACTAGGCAAGGGAATAGAAACACCACTTAGTGAAAAACAAAACCAAACCAACTCAAATTCCAGGTCCTCTTACTGGTGGATGGGTGATTCCTTCCATATTAATCAAGAGCACATGGAAGTAGGGAGAGGAAAGCTGAACAACAACCTCCAGAGTGCTGATGGGGAGAGGGGAGGATAACATTGGTACAGAAGAGGAAGTCATTAGAGAGCAAGAGTCCAGGAAGATGGCTTGAAGATGGCACTAAGACTGGGGATAATTTTTTTCCACATTAAATAATCATAAGTGTTTCCAAAAACACTTACCTCATTGATGCAGTGATTTAGCCAAGAAGTGCAAAACCACTGTCGTTAGGGAATAAGTAAATGGTTCAGGAAATGAATAATGGAGCAACCACTGGGATGCAGAGGGCCCGCTCCAGGAGAGTGGGGTCTCTCCTGCTCACTCTCCACCGCTTGCCGTTGTCATTGTCAACATGTGCTTGAAAACATTCTTGAGTATTTTGAGATTAGGATTTGGAGATATTTTTAGCCTTGAAATGTATTTTAGAAATTTTATGTTTGTTATATATTTTCTCTGTTAATTAAACCTCCTTAAGAGTTTCTTTAAGGGGATAAACCATGAGAAGGGGCAACGTTTTAGTCACGGGGACCACATGAAAGATGCTGCTTAAATGAAGATTCTCCCAAGAACAGCATTTCTGTGATTTATTTTTATCAAGTAAAAGTGGGGTTCAAATGCAGCTCTGCTTCCTTGGACAAGTTAGTTACTTAACCTCTCTGAGCCTTTGTTTCCCTCTCTGTAAAAGGAGGATAATAATAGTATTTACCTCCAAAGACAGCTGTGAGGGTTAAACAAGATATTACACATGGAGTATTTAGCACTATGCTTGGCACATACTAATACATCCTAAATAGTGACGGGGTGATAGCAGTGGTGGAGACTAGTGGTAATGGTAGCAATGGTAGCTGTAGTGGTGGTGGTGGCAGAGATGGTGGTCGTGGTAGTAGTGACAGTGGTGGTAGTGGACACCCCAGTGATGGTGGTAGAGAAGTGATAGTGATAGTGGAGGTGGTGGCAGCAGTGGCACCACAGTAGTGGTGGCAGTAATTGTGGTGGTGGTAGTGGCAATGATGGTGTGGTGATAGTGGCAGTGGTGGTGGTAGTGGCAATGCTGGAGGTGGAGTTAGTGGTAGAGGTAGAGGTGGAGGTGAAGGTAGTGGTGGACATGGAGGTGAAGGTGGAGGTCACAGAGGTGGAGATAGAGGTGGAGGTGGAGATAGAGGTGGAGGTAGAGGTAGAGGTGTTGGTGGAGGTGGAGGTGAAGGTGGTGGTGAACATGGAGGTGAAGGTGGAGGTCACAGAGGTGGAGGTAGTGGAGGTGGAGGTGGTGGTGGACATGGAGGTGAAGGTGGAGGTCACAGAGGTGGAGGTGGTGGAGGTGGAGATAGAGGTGGAGGTGGTGGAGGTGGAGATAGAGGTAGAGGTGGAGGTGGACGTAGAGGTGAAGGTGGAGGTCACAGAGGTGGAGGTGGTGGAGGTGGAGATAGAGATGGAGGTGGAGGTGGTGGTGGAGGTGGAGGTGAAGCTGGTGGTGGACGTGGAGGTGAAGGTGGAGGTCACAGAGGTGGAGGTAGTAGAGGTGGAGGTGGAGGTGGTGGTGGACATGGAGGTGAAGGTGGAGGTCACAGAGGTGGAGGTGGTGGAGGTTGTGTTAGTGGTGGAGGTGATGGAGGCAGAGGTCGTTGAGGTGAATGTGGAGGTGGTGGAGAAGGAGGTGATGAAGGTGGAGGTGGAAGTGGTGGGGTGGTGGAGGTGGTGGTAGAGTAGATGACAGCAGAGATAGTGGTGGAGGTAAGGGAGGAGATGGTGGAGGCAGTAGCAGTGGTGGTGGCTGCACAGTATTTAATTATTAAAGCCAGAGTGGTTCCTTCAGAGGGAATACAATGACTAGCTTGGTCATGAGAGTTGATCAGTCTTTTAAAAGACATCTACGAGGGAAGTTGAAAACCATCTCTTCATATAAGACTTGACTAGTCTTCTAGCTCTGCACCTTGCAGTATATGTCCCCAGCTCATGACACTTTCTGTGGCTGTAGAAAGTCCAGGAAGGGGAACTAAAAGAACTGATGATAAAACCCATTTATTAAATGAGCTTAACTTGACAGAGGGTGAGAAGATCAATTTAATTCTTTTTTCCTCTGTCCCTTCAAACCAAACTCCTCCCATTCCTGGATGAAATCTCAAACAAGACTTTTTAAATCTTTTTTATTTTTTTAATATTTATCTGAAGTTCAACAGTCCCTTCAGTTTTTTGTTTGTTTGTTTGTGTTTTTTAAAGCTTCAGTACATGGTTGTGTATCCTAGTTGTTAATTTTAGTTCTCTACGCGAGCCACCGCCACCGTATGACAACTGACAGAAGGGTGGTGTGGCTCCACAACCAGGAAACGAACCGGGGCCACGGCAGTCAGAGCGCTGAATATTAACCACTAGACCACCAGGGCTGGCTCTTAAATCTTTTTTAGATAAGAAACAAGTAATCTCTTGGTTTTGGCATCAAAATGTTGAGTCCAATCTAATAATTACCTAATTCCAGTGGAGTAGAGTATAATTATCTAAACACTGTGAATTCCTCACCCAAAGCAAGCTTGCATCAGGCTGGGCACCTGGTCTCTGCCATTCCTGGGATGCTGTTTCTGAACACTCTAGGCAGGGCCAAGAGGGTGAGCCGATTAGGGGGAAAGGAAAGCGTCCTACATGCTGATATGTTGTCATCTGGCCTGGTCCCTCTGGTGGAAGGTGGAAGGTACACATTTGCTGGGTTTTGCCCTCATGGGCACTTTCACATGGTCCTTGCAGACTCACCACACACACACACAGACACACACACACACACACACACACCACACACACACATACTACCACACTACACCTAAGAGAGCAGCTTTCTCAGCATAGGCAAGACCTTCCTCCTCAGGCTCTAGACCGCTAATTGCCCACTCTCTCGGGATCACATTGTCCCTCTAGGATGTCTTCTTTGGCCCCCTCCACCAAGTCCACATCTGGTCCCTGGAGAACACACATCTTTGCTCTTTATAATCAGACGGGAGCAGCATTAGCCAAGGCCACTCCCCTCTGGGTTCTCTTGATGATAATAAGACACATGTTTCTATGTGCCCCAGATGCCAGTGGGCACATGCTGGACTCTCTGGATGGTCACCTCAAAGCCCTCTCGCTTGACTTAAAGTGAGGCAGAAGCCCCCTCCACCCTCACAGGGATAGAGGGTAGATCACAGCATCCTGACAACTCCATCAAAGAAACCCTCCTTCTACCAGCCCCTCACTCCTCCCTTGAGCCTGGAAGTGGTGAAGGGCTACTGCTTGCAGAACTGGTTTCCAATATCTCAGCATGCCTTGCTAAGGATGTGGGGGTACTTGGCCCCTACTGTGCTGTTGTAAGGCCTTGGGGTCCTACTGAAAGCCCTAGACTGAATGAGTGACGTTTTAACATTCTCTTACAATAGGGTTGAAACACTGGCAAATAAGAACCGAACAAAAAAAATTATGAACATAATTTGTCTAGGAAAACAAACACTAAGAGAAGATCATAATAATTAGAAATTACCCTGCATTTGTGGAGCAAAGCTTTTACATGCATTGTTATATAATTTTCAAGGAGTAGGAAGTGGATATGGAGATCACAGTCATAACCTAACATTTGGATAACGTGGCGGAGTCTACAAAGAGCTTTCTCACGTATTGTCTTATTGGATTCTCCTAAGAAGCCTGAGAGGCTGGCGCTGTTCATCTCATTTTACAGAAGAAGAGCCAGGGTCGGGAGTGGCAGAGGGGTTAATCTCACGAGCTAACCCACATCGATTGAGATCTGCTGCCTAGAGCAGCGCTATTCAAAGTATAGTCCAAGAGCAGAAATAGAAAATAAGCATTTAGGAACTCTTACAGCCATTTCATGTTGCCATAACATCCAAGCGCGTGATCAGCAGACTTGTTTCACTGAGCAGCTGTTAACCACTTCAGATGTGATCAAACTCTGATGGTGAGTCTCATGCAGCACCAGCTGTGTACTAGTCTTGGGCAGTAGGAATGCATTCCAGTCTGCAATCAGTTGGAAATTAAAGGAAAGAAAAAACTGGCCCTTCACAACAGATAATTTGAAAAACAGTGCCAGACAGAGAGCAGTGCATTCAGAAGGATCAGAAGCCCAGGTGATAGTGCTGTGGTTGATTAGTGATGTCTGCCATGAGCGTGGAGGTGGGAGGCAGTGACATGCACACCATACCATGCCATCTCTGCAAGGTCATGGGGTTCTATTATGGTAGAACACACTTAGAGCTTGAAAGGAGACATATATGGAGAAAAGAAAGCTAGACATTACAGTGTTAAACCTGATTACAGAAACACTTTCTATTTTCAAAACGCTTCACAAATTTCAAAGACATTTAATGTATACTGTCTCATTTGCTACTTGGGACAATCCTGTTAAGAAGACAAAGAAAGGAGTATTTGTCCCGTGATACAGAGAGGAAAACTGTGAGCCAGAATATTTACTATCCTGCCATAGTCCCAGAGCAAGACTGTGGCAGTGTTGGGACTGGAATCCAGGTCTCCAGTTTTTCAATCCTAATATTGTCACCACCTCAGACTGCCACCCCACCCATGGCTGAGGGTAAGATAAAGTGATGTATAGGAAAGCTCCAAGTAAAATGAAAATGTCCTATGATATCAGTTTTGTTATAGAAAAGGTTAGGCAATTTCATGGATGGCATTCCTAGATGGTTTCTAGATTGACATCACAGAAGACAGGCTGCCCTGAGGATAAAAAGCAATTGCCACTTTCAAACAAATCTCTGGGCTAGAGAGGAACGTGAGTCCAAACTCAGGATGGCGATTTCCCCCTTCATTTGATATCTTAGAGCTAGTTCCAGATGTGATCAACTTGAGTTATTGTAAAGAGGTTAGTATAAATTTCCTTCTGCCCAGCACGCATCTATTGAGCACGCTGTGTGTCGGAGGCTATACTAGGCCTGAGGGACACAGACTATAACAGGAGCAAAAGATGCATGAACAAATATTTGCAATGAATTGACTTATGTGTAATAACAAAAAATAGGTTAGAGGTCCAGAATTGTTTCCGAGTGGGGAGTTACTGACTTTATGGTTGGAAAGGGTGAGAAAAGCAGGCAAGGAAAGAGATTCAGAAAGGAAAGGACCCTGCTTGGGGCATGTTTTGAAGGGTGAATAGGCAGAAAATCTGAGACAGGGCATTAGGACAAAAGGAACAGCATATGCAAAGGCACAGAGGCTTTAAACCACGTGATGAGTTTGGGGAAATATAGATGATTCCACACATCATGTGTGTGTGTTTATTTGTGGTAAAATATATATAACTTAAAACTTACCATTTTAAGTGTACAGTTCAGTGGCATTAAGTATATTCACACTGTTGTGCAACCATCTGGAAATGGATGGTTCTGCACATCTGCTTTTGTTCAAAGGTATGTAACAGGGGGGAAAAAAATCAAGATTTGACCTTCACCATGCCGTTTTTAAAAGAAACTCATCTATTGTTCACATGAGAGGCCAACATTTTTCCCTACTGAAACTAGCCCCGTACTTAACCTTACTGAGACTTAGTTTCCTCTCTGATAATATCAAGATACTAACAGAACCGGCTTCACTGGGTTGTTATGAAGGCTCCCCATGTAGAGTGGTTGAAACAGTGTTAGCGCAGAGTAAATGCTTAATGTTTTATTGTTGTTGATGATGATGTTAGAGGTGGTGGTGGTGGGCATGATGGTGATGATGATAATGATGGCGATGGTAGTGGTGATGATGATAGTGGCGATGGTGATGATGATGATGATGGTGATGGTTTCTACTTTACCTGGCCCCTCACCCCAACTGCCACATCTTGGCTACCAGGACCAAATAGGGAATGAATGTGGGATCATTTGATTATGATATGACAGTACAGAGTATTGCTTAGCCCGCAGAGGTTCTACCAAAGACTGTTCTGCTTGATATCTCGTGGTCAGGAGTTGATGAACTGCTAGTTAGAGCTCATTGGCATATTGGTCTAAGTCTCTTCTTCCAGGAACCTCACGCACTGCCAACCACTTTCTGCAAATACAGTTGATCCTCATTGTTCACAGATTCCATATTTGTGAATTTGCCTGCTTGCTAAAATCTATTTGTAACTCAAAGTCAATACTCATGGTGCTTTGGTGGTCATTTGCAGACATGCATAGCAGCAAAAAATTTGAGTCACCCAGTGTGCACATTCCCCACTGGGGTCAAACAAGGAGATGCTCTGCCTTCTTGTTTCAACTCTCAGACTGTAAACAACTGCCCTTTTTGTGGTCTATTTAGTGCCACATTTTTCACATTTCTGTGCTTTTTGTAGGTGATTTTGCTATTTAAAATGACTCCAAGAGTAGTGCTGAATGCCATCTAGTGTTCCTAAGCCCAAGAAGGTTGTGATATACCTCACAGAGAAATTAGGTGTGTTAGATAAGCTTTGTTCAGGCATGAGTTATCGTGCTGTTGGCCATGAGCTCAATGTTCACAAATCAGCAATATCTATTAAATAAGGTGTCTTTAAACAGAAAAACACCTAAAGCAAGGTTATGTATTGATTGATTGATAAAAATGTCACTAGAGGCTCGCAGGGACTAACCCAGTATTTCCCCTAGAAGCAATGACTCAGAACACACTAATTCGTGTTTGCGGGGAATTTATAGAACAAAACTACCTCGAATAATAGGAGTTGACTATATAAGGAAGGAACTGGCCCACGGAGGCCTCTAGTGTGTAACCACATTGGCGGAAAGAAGTGCACAGGGACAACAAACCTCCTCTCAGGTGCCATGTTCTGGTGAAGGAGGACAGGTCTTCTGCTCTTACATCTGCTGACTCAAGGAAGACCAGAAATGCTCCCGCAGTGGTTTGGGCACAAGAAATCTCTCTAACTAGTAAAATAAAGGTCTCTGGGAATAGACTTTTGGGTTTGGGGTTGTGGTACATGAGCTTTCCTTTCCAGAAAGCTGCCTACGTAGACTCAAAATGGCTTAAATTCCAATTTCCCTTTTCCCTGGAACTTTGGTGCAGCTTCTGGGAAATGATTCCACTCCTTTCCTGATCAGACCTCCCAGTGTCTTTCCTTCTAAGCGGTACACAGAGATATTAAAATGTCCCCAAAGATGGCTGCTTTGTATCCATCCTAGCAGAGGATGACACCCATCTCTGGGGCCAGTCCTGAACACTGCCCACACCCAGAGTGATGAGACCCTGGGTCTGCACAGTTAAAAAATGTGTTGTTCCTCTTGCCCCTGTGGGTCATGTCTAGAGCTGAATAGCAGGCCTCTAGTATCACAATGAAATCCTGAAAGGGAGACAGAGAGCTGAAATGCCTGGTGGGGGTGGTGCCTAATCCATGAGGGAGCTGGGGGCAGACACTTCATTGCTCATCATCTATTTTAGAGCTCTGTCCACAAAGCAGCTGTGCAGGCATGACATGGGGTAATGATGCCTACCTTGTGCATTAGAGGAGAGAGCAGCTGCAAGCTCCCTGTGCAGTACCTCCTAAATGCTCACTTTCTCCTCCTCTTTGCTTCCCTCACCTCTTTCCTTCCTCCTTCCTTCTTTCTCTGTTTCCTCCCTCTATGTCATCTCTCCATCTAAGCAGCTTGAACACTATTTAATACTAATCAATATCACACCCTTGCTAGTTGATGAATGGAATTTAGAGATAGGAGTCTTGGGTTTGAGCCTTTCTTTGTCACTCACTAATTGCATAAGTTTGGTTGATTTATTCACCAAATACTGAGTGTCTATTAGGTTCGAGGCACCATTCTAGGCCCTCAGCCTAGTACAGAAAATAGCAGAATGGGTGGCTGTCCTCGTGATGCTCAGACTCTAGCAGGCGTGGACAGACAAACAGTAAATGTAGTAATTCTCTGAGTTAGACAATGATAAGTGCCATAGGAGGGAGAAAACATGCAGCACAATTAAGAGGGTGCATACAATGGTGTGAGGGAAGACCACAAGGGTTACCCACTCTGAGACTCTGCACGCTCACATATAAAATGTGGGTGATGACCACGGGCTCTCCTTGCCAGGATGGAATGAGACAATATACGTGAAAGGGCCATATAAATCATAAACCATTAGATGAACACTGACCATTTGAGGAAGAATCATCTCATCTGTACGACCCAAAGTTTAAAATAAACTCCCCATTTGGACAAGAAAATGATAAGTTACGGAAATTCACATTCAATGAGGGCCTGCCTCGTGCTACTTACTGCGTTAGCCCGTCACCTCAGGCACCTCCTCTCATCTCCAAGTGGGCATCATCATCCCAGTTTTGTGGCTCAGAAAGCAAAGCTCAGAAGTGAAGTAATCCACCCAAGTTCAGGTCACAGAACTGGGGGACGACAGAGCTGGGCTGAGGATCTGTCTTTGTCTTTCCGGGGCTCTTTCCTCACGGGATCCAATGCGACAACCCGGCTGGGTGACCTCTAAAATTCCTCCAATTCCAAGAGCGCATGGCATCTCAGTGATTACTCTTCTGGTGAGGATAATTGGATGACCCAGAGAAAAAGCCATCTCTGAAGGAAATGAGTTCCTTGGTTTCTAACAGGAGAGTCATTTCTCAGCTCTCTCGGCAACAGAGATCTCAGGGGAAACAGACATCAGTAGGCTGGAGGTTGAGGATAAATGGGAGAGCAGTGGAAGGGGCTTCCTCCGCCTTGTGGGGTCCTGGAACCCAAGAAGAAAATAAAAGCAGGAGGGATTTTGCTGGTACTTCCAAACCTCCTAATAAAAAAAGGGTGGGCTACAGTTGAAGAAGCAGCTTCTTACAGTGAGGTAATTATCAAAAGGGAGCAACCCAGGCCTCTTTCTTTAAACAACAGAGCACTACCTGCACAGCTTAAAGTACTAGGCGGCTTAGGAAAGGCAAAAATATATATATCATTTCAAGTTCCAAGCGTGTGCACAGAAAGAATTGACAGGCATGTTAAATATTGCTTGCCAAGAAGTTGACCAGGAAAAAATGTTTTTTTCATGCTATTTTCCCAGTGTTTGATGTTTAGAGATATTAAATCACTTAATATTATAGATAACATAGTGTTTTTTGGCTGTTATCTTATGTCTGATCCCTGCCAGGTTATGAATAAAGATAGTCTGATTTACATATTTATTAGCTACATTTTACAAGAAAATAGCAACACTGCGTCTCCCACGGTCCACAATCTGCACTGAACGGCAAGGACATTTAAAATAAGCACCCGTCACAAATTCTCATTTTATACTGCTCCCGGTGATAGCTGTGCAGGAAATTATAACAGGGAGATGCTCCCAAGTCTGTGCTGAATATCAAGTTTAAGTGTGATAAGGTCATTCGGTGAGTCTGTGACCCTTCTAATTAGGTAAGGGAGTTACTGATACCCCTGAATCCCCACCTTGGGAACATAGTGGCCTAGATCGGCTTGCAGAACAAAGGTCCAGATTATAATATGCTGTCTGGAGGCAGTGGCATCAGTGCCCTTTGCAGAAAGGCCTCTCACCTCGAGGGGGCATTAAGTGGAGTGCCCTGTGTAGTTTGTTTAGAACCAGTCCAACCACTTGAACACCACTGCGGAGTTCCAATCATTCTCCTGGGAACACAGGCTCCTTCTACCAGAAAGCAGTGAACACAATTAGTCTCCTAGTGCAGTTTCCTTTATCTTGTAGGAAAATATGTGTACGTATACAACATTTCAACGGGGATTTCTCTTCACAGGCATAGAAGGATGTGCAAAGTGGAAATTATTTGGTAAGGAAGTACAGGCAACCTGACTGAGGAGGGGCCTGTGACAGCAGAGCTGGTAGCCCAGGAAGAGGCCCTTGGTGTCTTTATTTCCTAGAGCAGAAATGCTTACCTGTGTGAGAGGAGCATGCCTACAAGTGGGCACAGGAGAATAAGATTCTGAATGAATCTGAATTTTTATTTTCTAAGTACATCTTTGGATTTAAATAAAATTTCTAACTACTGACATCACCGGGTGATGATTGAAGTGTTATGTGAGTGGCATTGCCTACACTGGACCCATATTACTATGAAAAAGGAGATCTCTTTAATACTCTACTGCTTAACACTAATCCAACAACTCACCAGCCTCTTCTCTACTTCCCTGCTCACCAGAGGGACTATAAAACAACATGGACATTTGGCACAAAGCTTCTTCGAAACAAGTATTCCTTATCTCTTTTCTCAAGAGCCTGGAAACAACTTTACATCCATTCCAAAAGAAGGCATCTTCTGAGAAGTCAAACCAAACGTAGTTTGCACCCTTATCTAAGGAGAGCATCACAGGGCTGCTTCAGAGGTTTGCTCGAGACTGGCAGATCCTGTTTCCGGGCCATCAGTCTTCTCTAAACTGTTTTAGTGAAAGATCTACTCAGAGATTCATTCTCATAAACACAAAGAAAATGATGAGATGCATAATATAAAGCTAAGCACTGCTGGGTGCTGCTCTATAGGGAAAAGAGTGGTAGATGTGAAGTTTCCCTGCTACAGACAAGTATTTCGTTTTTCTTTGCTTCCACTACCTCAAAACTGGAGGCTGCCAAACCTGAGCTTGACGTGTAAGGTCAGGGACCTCCCACAGACATGCAGCTCTTCTGGAAAATGAAATAGATTCTTAAATAGTCTTTCCCAGGCCTCCTGTGAGCTGACGCCCTATTTTGACCGGCTGTCTTTCTCCTCGAGTAGTTCAAGCAGGTCGACAACTCCGCACAATAAGAACAAGGCTTCCTCTCCAACCTTTAATCTCCCTCCGGAATCAAGACCCTTTCAGGAGGGACCCCACACTGCACTTGCCCCATCAGGGATTTCTCTGAGATGTTCAGGTACTGCCTTAGAGGGGCACAGGGGACAAGACCCTGCGGAGCATGGGGAGATCAAGTGAGGAACAACGGCATGCTGCAGAAAAAGATGAGGGCATGTTGGCGGGTAGGAAACCCAGCCCTGGGAACAGGGGCATCTGATTGCCTCGCTCTCCCCACTGCTCTCTCCCCTCCACCAAGCATACAGAGAATTCTCTCTGTGTCAGTTTGCCCTGTTATCTCCTCAAAATCGTCATTAAATAGGAAATTTGGAAATCGTATATGAAATTTGGAAATTGTGTGTGTGTGAGTGAAAGAGAAAATAAAAAAGAAATGAAAGTTACCAAAAAGACAAAAGATAAGTATTGGCAAGAATGTGGAGAAAAGGAAAGCCTTGTGCACTGCTGGTGGAAATGTAAATTGGTGCAGCCTCTATGGAAAACAGTATGGGAGCTTCTCAAGAAATTAAAAACAGAACTACTATAAGATCCAGCAATCCCACTTCTGGGTATATATCCAAAGGGAAAGAAAACAGTACCTCAAAGAGATATCTGCACTCCCATGGTCATTGCACCATTATTCGCAATAGCCAAGACTTGGAAACAATCTAAATATCTGTCAATGGATGAATGGATAAAGAAAATGTGGTATATATATTCAATGGAATGCCAGTCAGCCTCAAAAAAAAAAAAGAGGATATACTGTCATTTGCTACAACATGGATGAACCTGAAGGATGTCATGCTAAGTGAGATAAGCCAGACAGAGAAAGCCAAGTACTGTATGATCTAACTTATACATGAAGTCTGTCACAGTCAAACTCATAGAAGCAGAGAGCAGAATGGTGGTTGCCAAGGCCCGGCGGGAATTGGGAAATGGGAAGATCTTGGTCCAAGGGTATAAAATTTCAGTTATGCAGGATGGATAAGTTCTGGAGCTCTTGTGTACAGCATGGTAACTATAGTTAATAAAAATTAATAGTTAATATAGTTAATAGTTAATATAGTTAATAAAAATTTCAAGTATTGTATACTTGAAATTTTCTAAGAGGGTAGATCCTAAATGTTCTCACCAAAAAAAGAAAAAGAAAAGGGTAACTATGTGAGGTGACAGATGTGTTAAGTAGCTTGATTTTGGTGATTATTTCACAATGTATACATATATCAAAGCATCACATTGTACACCTTAAATATGTACAATTTTTATTTGTCAATTATACCTCAATAATTCTGAAAAAATAATAAACGAAGGTAACATAAATTTTCGAGTACTTGCTGAGCTCCTGTACCAGCCTCTCTTGAACTTGACTTGTCCCTCTTTGGGGTTCTGATGGCGGGCACCTCATTCATGTGGGTAGGGAGTGTAAATTGGTGTACCCACTACCTCCGGCTAACAAAAGTCAGGTTCTTCAGGAATAAGGAAATTCCAGAACTACTGGCAGCAGACACCTGGAGAGTTGTTCCATAAAGAGAATTTCTAGGTTGAAAGCTCCACAGATCAATCAATTGGAAAAGAAGAACGATCTATACAAGAGTGAGGAAGTTACTTAACCTCCCCACACCTAAGTTTCCTCAGCTTAAAATAGAGACACTAATAAAATCTAACCCAAAGAGTTGTCATGAGGATTGAATTAATTAATTTATAAAAAGTTTTTAGAACATAAGTGCTCAATAAGTACTAGGATTCATATTACAACAACACAATATGGAAAAGATAAAAATAAGGTCCTGTCTCCAGAAGCTTGCCATCCAGTGGGAAGACAGGGCTTAAAAGAAACAGATGGAATAAATAGGATAATTCCTATAGAGAGGTGAGTGCATTTAGGAACTCTAGGGGAGTTGCTCGAGTTTTCTGGAAGATAAACTCCTAGAGAAGGTGCCATATGAGTTAGAATATCAATGATGACTAGCAGGGGTGTTTTCCACATAGACACGTCGTAGGAATTTTTTTTTTTTTTCCAGGCCAAGGCACATAGGCATGAGAAAACAATGGATTTGGGGGAAGTGCAAATACTTCAGATTTTGTGCCCTAAGGTTGCTCATTATGAGTCAAGTGTAAAATAAATCAACAATATGATATTTTTAATTACCAGAAACTTGAAAACTCAGGCAGGCAAAAACTGATTCACACTTCTTAACTGTAGAGAAGAGTTGACAAAATCAGGCTTCTCGTTTAAAGGAAAGCATCAGATGTTTCTGCTCCGTAGCTACTATTTAGTTCCAGAGCAATGGATTAACACTGAATATATTCTCTGGAAATTATCCTAATTAAGTAAACAACATACCAGATCTGAAACAAACCCTGGGGCAGTCACTTTCAGTATTACCTACGTCCAATTTAAAGTTGGAAGTATTTTTTATTCTAAGTATCCTGTTTGCTAGTTACTCAAAAGCATCGTGACCCTCGACGAGATGTGGGGTCATTTCCCACTGTATTAGTCAGGGTTCTCCAGAGAAACAGAACCAATAAGGGAAATATATCCATATCCATCTATCTATCAAGATGTTTATTGTAAGGAATTGGGGAATTCCTTATAATCACAATTATAAGGAATCTCACCTGATTATGACGCTAACAAGTCCCGAGATCTGCAGTCAGCAAGCTGAAGACCCAGGAGAGCCAATGATTTAGCTTCAGTCTGAGTCCAAAGGTCTGAGAACCAGAAGAGCACGTGATGCAGTTCTGGCCCAAAGGCCTGCAGGCTAGAGACCCAGGAAGAGCAGATGTTTCAGTTCAAGTCTGAAGGCAGGAAAAAAAGTGATGTCCCAGCTCCAAGCCTGTCAGGCAGAAGAAATTCTCTCTTGCTGGTAGGAGAGTCAGCCTTTTTGGCCTATCAGGCCTTCAACTGATTGAATGAGGCCCACCCAGTATAGGTGGGCAATCTGCTTTACTGGGTCTTCTGATTCAAATGTTAATCTCATCCAAAAACAGTCTCACAGACACACCCAGAATAATGTTTGACCAAATATCTGGGCACTCCATGGCCCAGCCAAGGTGATGCACAAAATTAACTGTCACGCCTACTTAGTTGGTATAATATATTTTTTGGCATTTGCATTCCATATGGGGGAATTTTTTCAGAACTTTGTTAATTGCAATACCAAAGGTAATTATTATGCCTCAAACTGGATGCACAAAATTTAAAATCAGGAAAGACATCTTCAGAGTTCAGAAGACCTGATTTTCATTTTCTTAACCTCTTATATGTCTCATGATTCTGCAGCAAAGTATAATGTGACAGAGGATCATCAGAAGGACTCCAAATATTGGTAATTTCTAACAAGAAGCTCTGAGTATTCCAATAATGAGAGATGGAGAAATACTCTGACATCAGAGGACTCGACTCTGCTAAGTTTCCAAGGTAGTATGCAGCTGTTCTTTATAAAATATGTATCGTTAAAATCCTGTCCCTGGATAGAACAGACCTTTACAGCTGCCCACACAGCACAAACTAAAACAAAGTTCTGGCCATCACTTCTCTAACCTGATGGATGTAAATAGCCAATCCTGTTAACTCAGGGCTGGGAGGATTGTTCTCTCGGCCTTCTTTACCAGTCTTTGCTCTGCACATCCATCACATTCATTGGTAAATTGTGGCCTTCCTGCTGTTTGAAATCCCCAGGGAGTTTCGCTTAAGGTAGAAAAACCTCTACCACAACTACTCCCACACAAGAAACTCTTTTCCCAAAATAGCAAGAGAGTCAAGATTTAATTAAAATTTGTCTCCTCTTCAAGCGTCCCCTTGACCACTCCCTTTTGTACCTCACTTAACGCCTTAAGGACTTAGGATTCATTCTGGTGCCGCTCCCTCCCTTTGCTCTTGGCCAGTTGGTGGAACATTGAGTCCAGAAGCTGAGCGGCCCCTGATTTACTAGCCCTGCTCATGTCTCTACACTTTAAAGCTGTCTTTTGAAATTTGCACACTGACTCTCAGTTTGATCAAATTGTGTATAAAATGCAGTTTGGAAGAGATAGCTTATTAACAGGGAAGAAGATTGTTATATTATAGTTGTAAGAATAGCCTGAGGTGTTTAGATATTTTTTTCTTATAATAAGGAAGATTCAGCCATCACTGGGGGATTTTGGAATCTCAAGGACATCAGAATGAAGTATCAGTTTCAGATTCTCAACAATAATGTGTCTTCAAAGTTTTTGCTTCAACATCTAGAAAAGGGTCAATTTTCTTATTTCAAATCAATTAAATATTCTGGGTGAAACAAGTCACTCATTTGCCTATGACCTTTCAGAAAAGTTGTCATTTTGTTAAAATACTGTACCTATTGTTAATCTGAATTTGCATTGACTATGGTTTATTATATTTATAAATGGTGCATTCAGTCTCTGAAATTAAACTTTTTATTTGCAATTTTCTAAAAAAAAGAAGTAAGGCCCTGCTTTGAGCAGTCACCTAAACTGGATGGCTCTATCTGAGCACGATACTCTTGCCGGTCTACAGATGCTCATTGTTTATTTTCAGGACAGCGGCTCCAAATCATCGTCTTAGGACTTGATAAGGAGGCTCCCCACAGCCGCCATGTGAGGGAGGCAGCTCTGCTTCTAGCTGTTTTGCATATAGGGCTGCCAAGAAAGATTGTTGATCAGAAGGGTCCATGACTACAAAAGTTCCTGGGCAATTATTTAGGAATATTTCTCCCTTACTCCTCAAGACTTTCAATGAAATTAACTACTTGATCGTTACGCATTAATAACCTAGGCTAGACTAGACTACCTAGTCCAGCCTACTAGACTACCTGGTCCTACAAACCAACTCCAGAATCTCAGTGGCTTACCACAACAATGGCTTATTACCAACTTATGTGACCAACACAGGTTGGCGGAGGGTTCTGCTCCATTGGACACTGAAGGACCGGTTGACTGATACTCCAAGAGCTCTATCGGGCCCTCCATGTTACCAAGGCAAAGCAAGAGAGAGAAGGTGGTCATGCACTGGCAATTCAAAACCTGCAACCCAGAAGTGATGAACACTACTTTCACTTTCACCATTGGCCGGAACAGTCACATGGCTCCATCAAACTGAAAGGAGCTGGGAAGTACAGAATTCCAGGTGCCCAGGAATTAGAGAAGAATGGGATATTTGTAACATCTGGTAATGTCCAGTAAAGCTTCTCTCTTTTTTCCTCCATCCCAGACTCCTGACTTCCAACTCCCTTCCAAACTTTCTCTGATTTTATGACATCTTTGACCCTTTTCTGGAATTCTTGTCATCAATATCTCTGTTCTTGCTCTCCCCCAATAAACCTCCATACAAGTGAGCCACACATACACACACACGTGTGTGTGAATGGAGAATGGGGAAATGGGGGTCTGACAATTAGTTGACAATGCTCATGCACATGTAGTAGAAACAAAAGTCATTGAGAAGTATGAGCATTCAGATTGCCTAGAACGTGTTAAAATGGTATTGGTATTGATGGTCTCCAGGCTCTGCCCCTCTTGTGCTCTTGTATATGTGAAAATGGTTCACAACAAATCCTCTGGTCGTGCTTAGTGGCACTGCACTTTTATATATTGTAGCTCACCGATGACACTGGTCTAGTCTCGGTTAGACTTGCCTGTGTGTGTGTGTGTGTGTGTGTGTGTGTGTGTGTGTGTTGAGGGCAGGGGTTGACAAGATCATCCCCATCCAAATGCAGAAATAGCAAATTCAACTGAAATGATCTGTCAGAATTTTTAAATTATAATACTCATTGCTGGCAGGGATACAAGGAGGCAGGCGTGATCATACACTAGAGGTGAGAATGAACTTTAGTACAAATTTCTGAAGGACAATTTGGCAATATCTATCAAAGTATTTAAAATTGTGTATATACATTGTTCCAGCACTTCCATTTTAAAAATTTGTTCCTGGGGTAAGCACACAGATTTAGTTGTAAAGTTGTTCAGTATAACGTTATTTATGATAGGCTTGAAACATTCTAGATGCCCAACAATAGGGAATTAAATAAATCATTTCATATTATTGGACACAACCCAACAATTAAAATCACATTGTGGAAATATATTAACTGAGTTGAAAAGCTGCTCATAAGTTATTATTATATGTTCCTATTTTGAAAACAACTACACACATACACTTTTTACCTTTGCAAAGGGGTCAACTTGATTGATTTTTATCTTTTTATTTTAATTCACCTGAAATTGTTTTCTAGCTATTTGTGTAAAAATACTATTTTGAAACCATTTGAAATGTGTCATTTTGAAGGAGGCCTATTGGTGTTGACCCAGCCAGGCACCACCCCTACTCACCCCAAAACCCCTCCGGACAGATCTCATAACCACTTGGCTAAAGCTCTCTGTTCATTTATACCATATTCACCTAGCAAACACCCTCAACTTGAATATGTTACCCATGGCTTTTTGCTTTCATTAATCTCACTCTCTAATTATTTGGGGATGAATACCCACAAAAGCCTCTCACAACCTCTCTCCCCACTACCTTGAGTTGAGACCCCTTCTCTCTTGCACATGATTCTACACTAGCTCCATAGCTGCAAGCACATGAGTCATGTGTAAGGGGCTTTCTTCAGCCCACCTGCCCCATCCTTCAGAATCCATATCTCATTAAATCTTATTTATTATTATCTAGCCCCGAGGGTCAATTCTCATCCCTTTGTACACTCCCACCACTTAAATTGAGGAAATGGGATTAGATACAAATGCAAAGTTGTTTATACTTGTACAAACATGGAACTCATGAAAACTATGAAACTCACATTGACAATTTGGTACTGAAGAGTTATAAAGGCAGAGGATCACTATTAAACAAAAATTCCTCATAAGGGCTTGTTTATCCTAACATCTGGAGTCTGACAATTTTAAAGGTTGTGAATAACCTTATGTTTTCCCAACATTTGTCCTGGGTATTTGGCTAATATGCAGCTAGATGAAATTCTATGCAAACGAGCTCTTCTGTTTCAATGTTGAAGTACATGAATGCCCTCGCAAAAATTTCCTCTTCTTAAAATTGTGCTAAGCATACCAACAAGCATTATTTATGTGGCAGGTACAAATGGAGAAAACAGAGACTGTTTTGTTGACTTGAAAGCAAATGCCCACCTTTCCTTCAGATCAGCCTTTGTTTGTACGACTTGTGCTAGTCAGATCCTGGTTCATTTGGTAACAGTATTGTGCTTCCCGCACGTTGGGGAAATTTGTCCTCCACTATGTCAGAATCAATGAGCATTCTTTACTGGTCTAAAGGCACTAAGTGAGAGGCATTACCCTGGAAGAAAGAGAAATATGACTGTGCTAAGAATTTTTCAGTGCATTCCAAAGTACTTCTCCCCACATCTGCACTCTAGTGGGGCCACAGTCCTAAGGAAGGCGTCTGTGCAGATACATGTGGTGCCCTCCAAGGCCAGGCACACACCAGCTATTTCAGGACCGCGTGTGTGCGAGTGACAAATTCTCCTGCTGGGTATGTTAATGCACATTGTGGTAAAACTGAGGAGCAATCCATCTGGATTGACTTTATCCTCTGGAATCCAAGGTTTCAGAGTTGGGTGAAACGCACATTTATTTTTGGGGGGTAGCTTGTTAGGAAGAAGAATTGGCTGCAGTGGAGGTCAAAGCCAAACAGACATCGAGATGTTTGATACCTGAGTAGATAATGGGTGACACAAGGGGATTTGTTTCATTAGCTAGAATCTCAAAGCTCCCTCTACAAGAGTTCTTTATTTACACTGCAGTTAAAAACATAGAATTTAGATGGGAGCAAGAGGTTAAACCTGTAAGGATAAGGTTACGAAACGCAATATGACTCGCACTGTAAACCTGGAGTCCTTTGGGCTGACTGAGGGCCCCTTTACATATGATATTACTATTTGTTGTACACAGTCTTGATAGAGGCATCATTGAATTTACTGTGACTTTTTTCGACAAGATGGCTAATCACTATTGAAATAACATCCCTTGATTAAATCAGTAATAAATCAAATTCACTTAAAGCTCCATATTGCACACTTGGTGAGAGAGCTGCCCCTTGAGATTGAGAGGGACTACCACCCCAGCTGTTCTGCTGTCAGCAGCAGTCACTGGGTTGCAGGCTTGGGTTATTTCATCAGCTGGAGGAACTGAAGACGAGGAAGTGCATTTAGGAAGGAATGGACTAGGCTGACAGTCATGGATGGTTATGTCCTCAACAGTGTACGGCCAACTAAAAATCCACGGGCTCTTTCTACTCCCTCCGTGAGCCTAGGGCTTGATGGGGAAGGACAGAGACTCACCAGGGCAGGGTTGATCCAATACAGCAGGAAAATTGTAGCAGGAAGTAAGGAAGTAGGATGATGTAGCGGAGAGAAAACTGGATTGGAACCAGAAGATCTGGTTTCACTGCGAGGCTCTGACAAATATCATGACATCTCTGAGCCTTGGTTTCCTTACCTGAGCAATAGTGGTCATTACATACTGAGCGTATTAGTTTGCTGGGGCTACCATAACAAAATACCATAGACTGGGTGGCTTAAACAACAGAAATTTATTTTCTCACAGTTCTGGAGGCTAGCGTCCAAAATTAAGAGTTGGTTTCTCCCCAGGCCTCTCTGCTTGGTTGCAGACAGCTGCCTTCTCTTTGCAGTTGGGTCCTTATGTGCTATTTCCTCTGTGTGTGCACGTCCCTGGTGTCTCTCTGTATGTCCAAATTTCCTTTTCTTAAAAGCACACCAGATTGGATTGGGCCCACCCAAACAGCTTCATTTTAATTTAATCACCTCTTTAAAGGCCCTATCTCCAAATAGAGTCATATTTAGAGATATTAGGGGTTAGAGTTTCAACATATGAATCTGGGGGGAGGGGACAATTCAGCCCATAGCACAGAGCAAATGTAAGTATACAACGAGATAACGGATATGCAAATATGATAGATTGCAAGGCACTATATGATATAACACATTATCATTTGAAAGGAAATGTTAGAACACGCTGCCTCAGACCTCCACCAGGAGCAACCGGCTTATGAAAACCACCTTCAAGCCTTCCTGTTCTGAAGTAAAGTGGAAAAAAAGGGGGAAAAGGGAGGAAAAGGAAACAGAATAATTTTTGAATAATATTTTGGCCACTGGGCATCCATTCTCTTTCATAATTGTATAATTGTACCTTGATTTCCTTTGGGAATTTACCTCCTCAACCCCCTACACTGGGTTGCAGGAAAGTGCCCTGCATTCCCACCAGAGAAGCTGAGAGGTCTCTGCAAAGACCTTCTGCTAGATCTTTCCTTTCACTAACTCTACACATCCAAGGTGCTGGAGCACACAACCTTAGTTGGCTAACTGGTCACACTCTCCTGGAACTTTGTTCTTTGTTAAAGTGATGTAAGGATGGAGAAAAATATTGGGTTTTATTCGTTTCATCTGGTGAGCTCTGATAGTCCAATCTGTCATAATGTCCTGCTCCCAGATCTGGTTTTCTTACCTCATTGCTGATTCTTAATGCTTCCCAATATCCTTTTCCAAAGTTCTCTTTTGCTTAAATTAGTCAGAGTTCATGTCTATTGCTTGCAACCAAAAAGCCCATAACTAGTGAAAAATAGAGTGGAAGGATGAACAGAAGGGAGTTTGCAAAAGAGGAGGAAAGATGGACAAAGGAAAAATGAAAGACTAGAAGGATGGAAAATTGAAAGAAAAGAGAGGAGAATAGATGGAGGAAAAGAATGGATGGAAGGGATGGGAAAGAAGAAGGAAGCGTGAAAGAATCAAAGGGTCATGAGGCATAGCAACTCGGATCTTCCTTCAGTGAAATCAGCTCCATGCCCAGAGAAGAGAATATGGGTTCCGCCTAATGCTTAACATATGGAATTACAACTCAGTGATAAGATCTTTCTGTTCATGGAAACTTGTGCTTCCCTGATCCACACGGGTGTGGAGTCAGGGGTCGTTTAAGACCAATAGGTTTCACCTCCTTAGGCATCCTATGATTTTGAAACCTCACATGGAGATGAAATATTCACCCAGAATCTATACTCTCTGGAGCAACTCAAAACAGGTCTCTTGACAGACTTGTAAGTATTTTAAAACTGATTGAGAGAGACAAGGTGGAGATACTATAGAGAGAAGCCACCCTAAATGAGGTCATTATATGCTGGTCTTCAGCTATGTAGGTCCAGAAACTCAATTTAGCCAGGAATCCCAGTATTGATTAAGTCAATTCAAACAAATTCACAATGTGATTGATGAGTAGAACAAGATTTAGTTTCTCAATACAAAAGTACTAGGTTTGAATCAGATCTGGATCCAAACTTGGCCCCTTGTATTTCTCAACTGTGTGATTTTGTGCAAGTTCATTAACTTCTCGGAGCCTAAGTAACTGCCGTGGTTTGTGCGAGGGTTGCATTAGATATTACCTGTGAAGTCCGCGGAACAGTATGGGCACCCAGCATGTGTCATGTGTCTTTCCTCACCTTCTGAACCAGACTCCTCTCCTGACCCTCTCCAGATGCTCTCAGTCTCACCTGTTCTTGTTCCAGCTACCACAACATCAACCAGCTGTATGTGGGTTCTGATGAATTTCATGCAGGTGCAACTTGGCAGTGCCTTCCTCTGGCCTATGCCTGCTCCTCTGCATCATGGGCCATCCCTGCTGACTTGCAGGTGTGTGAGGCTGCAAACGCTTCTTGGCACCCACCCATGCAAACTTTGAAGGGTGGGGGAGTTACCACCATACAGTGAATCTTTGACTAAGGAGAGACAGGACTCAGGATAAATCCCTCCCTCTTTCTCCCTTCCATTGTCCTGAGACCACTTACAAGGCTTCTTAGAGGACCATCCCTTCATCCCTGGGACCCTTAGTCCCTCAGAATTTGGTAACCAGTGGCACATGGTGTTAGCTAACTCAGTAAGTTATCCTTTTATTGGCTTTGCCTCCTTCTCTTCCTTACTCCCTGAGGCACTCACTCCCTACTTAGAAATAACACAAAAGCCTTTTCCTCAGGGAACCCAGGCTAAAATGAACTCTTGCCCCCTTTCCCTTGCCAGTCACCAGAATATCTCCATTGGTCAGTCCACTGTCTGGATAAGGCACATTTCATGGTACTCAGGAGGTCAAATTAATATAGTTAGCAGTTTTCTGGTATAAACACAAAATGGAATATTGTGCAGTCTTAAAAAGGAAGAAAATTCTATCATATGCTACAACATGGATGAACCTTGAGGACATTACGCTAAGTAAAATAAGCCAGTCATAAAATGACAAAAACTGTATGGGGTACCACCTATGTACACATATGCACCACTTATATGAGGTACCTAGAATAGTCAAATTTGTAGAGACAGAAAGTAGAATGGTGGTTACCAGGGCCTGGGGGGAGGAAGAAATAGGTAGTTGTGTTTAATGAATACAGAGTTTCATTTTTGCAAGATGAAGAGTTCTGGAGATTGGTTGCACAAAAATGTGAATGTGCTTAAAAAGATTCCATTGGGACCATTACTGCTAGAATTTGTAAGTTATACTTTAACAAATATAGTCAAGGATTATGCTAGACTTAGTCTGTATTAATTAGACTATAAATATCATCTAAGCTATGATTTAGATCTTGAAAGCCCCCTATTATGGATTGGATTGTATCCCGCCCAAATGCATAAGTAAAAATGTCTTAACCCCCCCTATTATTTGGAAATAGGGTCATTGCAGATGTAGTAGTCAAGATGTGGTCATTAGGGTGGGCCCTAATTCAATAAAAATGATGTCTTTATAAAAGGGGGAAATTTGGAGACACACACACACAGGGAAAACATCATGTAAAGGTGAAGGCAAAGATTCTACAAGTCAAGAAATGCCAAAGATTGCCAGAAAACCATTCAAACCTAGGAGAAAGACCGGGAACAGACCCTTCTTCATAGCCCTCAGAAGGAACCAACCCTACTGACACCTTGATTTCAGACTTCAAGGCTCCCAAACTGTGAGACAATAAATTTCTGCTGTTTTTTCTTTTTAATTAACCATTTCATAATTTTATTTATTTATTTTTCCCCCCAAAGCCCCAGTAGATAGTTGTGTGTCATAGCTGCACATCCTTCTAGTTGCTGTATGTGGGTCGCGGCCTCAGCATGGCCGGAGAAGTGGTGTGTCGGTGCGCGCCCGGGATCCGAACCCGGGCTGCCAGCAGTGGAGCGCGCACACTTAACCGCTAAGCCACGGGGCCGGCCCAATTTCTGTTGTTTGAGCCACTCAGTTAATGGCACTTTGTCAGCAGCCCTAGCAAATTAATACATGCTCCCCACCCCAAGATTTTTTCTACAAGTCAGGTATCCCCTATCCTGTACTGTGCAATTTTTTTTTCTTTTTGGTACCCAAGGACAGACTTCATATATATCTTGTATAATTTTGGTTCAGAATATACGCCATCAAAATCATTGCAACTCTTGATTCTGTCATATATTGCATTTGCTCCCCTTCCAGGTTTATATTATCTGCAAACTGAATATTTAGCTCTTCTGGAGTAGGGACTGTTGCCCTCCTTCTCCTGGGATTCAGTGTGTGACTCAGTGGTGCTTTGAACGACATTGGCCCCACAGGAAGATATACATTATGCCTGGCTCAATGAATCATAGTGGTTTTATTACTGATGTCACTGACATGTTTATGGGTGAATGGCAGATTTCCCAGAGGCCAACCAAAGGCAGTAAGATGGAAAATTATACCTCTTTCCATTCAAATGGCTTGGTGATAATATAATATTCACAATTTTATGAAAAAAATATCAGAAGCCACTGAAAAATCAACAGTTTAACCTGTGTCTCTACCTGCCTTCTTTATTTCTCTTTGATGGTGGTTGTGCCCCCCGACCTGTATATATAGATATATATATAGAGAGAGAGAGCTTACTAGATATCTATCAATTTATGTATCTATCTAGATATAGATATATAGAGATATATAAAGAGATAGAGATATCATATACATCGTGCATGACCACTCATGCACAGAATGGCTTGGTTGAATTCAATACAGAGGAAGGGCAGGGTGTGTCTTTTGTATATTTTTTATTTGGAAATAATAGACCCAAAATTCTCTGTTTGGCTTGAAACAGGTTTCAGTTTCCGTTATGGGTAAATCTTGTTGTTTGATATTGTAGCACATAAAGGAAATGGCTTTGACTTCATTTTTCTCTCTCCAACCCATCACACCAGTAGTCATAACACCTGTTGACACGCCATCTTGCTCTTTAGTTATCATTAACTCTGTGTGATCTTGAGTGCATCACTTCACCTCTCTGGGCACTTGGAAAATGAGGGGCTCAGGGCAGCTAACCTCTGAGGTCTCCTTCAGCCTTGATTCTGTGATGCTTTGGGGTTGTTGGGGGCAGCGAATTCTTCATCATCAATATATGGTTTCAAAATGGCAATTCTCTTCTTAAGAAAACCAATTCTTGCTAGGAATTTCAGAGTTGACAGAGACAGAATTGGAACAGTTTTAGTAATCATAATTCAAATCTCTCTCAAGACTTGTTTTCTAACGTTTGTTAAGTGAAAGGTGTCAAAATCATTACATTTACTAGTGTGAATTTTTATTGACTATCAAGAGTAAATAATATATGACTCGGGAGGAAATTTATATTAAATCTATTTGGGGCCTTATGTAGATAAAGCTATTCAATTTGTGCTTTGCTTCAATATGAATGCACCATTAATATTTATCTACAAATAATCCATGGCTGTTATTTTTACAGGTGCCTGAAATCATATATGCCTTTGAAAGACATGTGAGGAATTGGGAGCTTCCCCAAACCTCCAGAGAGCACCCTGGATAACAACTCTTCTGTGATGTGACCGAATAGGCAACGCTGAGCATTGTTTTGTGGTCATCAGAGGTAGCTGTGTCCATGGTGGGGGAGGAGGACCCTAGGGGGATGTCAAGGGGCCCGTGGTGAAGAAGGAGCAGCGAGTTCCCGTTAGTACAGAAACACAACATTGAACAAACGTCAGAAATAAATGAAATTGAAATTTGGCTTTCTCTCCAAAACATAGCCCCCCAAAAACGGTCTTTGAGGAAATTAACATGTATTGGTGGGCAAGTCTGCATAGGAAATATTACAAATGCAATCTCACCAAAGCCCGCGACAGCCCAGAGAAATGCTAATGTCAGCCTCTGTTTATAGATCTGCTAGGTGATGTTCAAAGGGCTAATGTAGGGCAGAGAAAATCAGCATTTATTCAATATTTATCACACTCCAAACATTGTGATAGATTTGATTAACTCCCACAAGAATGTTTTGAGATGTGTGTCCATTTGACAGATGAGAAAACTGAGGCTAGCAGAGGTTATGTATCTCACCCAAACAAGAAGTAGCAGAGTTGAACTTGGCTCCGTTAACTCCTGAGTCTAAACTCTTTTCATTCTGGCCTGCTGCGTCATGGAGTATAGTTGAAATTTGATATTAAAGCAACATTAACAACCCTAAAAACATATTAAGTTTCATTAAAATTCCTATAAATCTTTAGGGCATTGAGGCATTTGCCCAATAGTCCCAAGTTTATACATATTTCAATAGTGCAAACTGTTCCCCAATCTTTCTTCCTGAATTCCTCAACACATCAGTGCATGGTTAACATGAGAGCCACTGATTCGCTTCAGGAGTCAAAGAAACTTCTGGAATTGTGTGTAATTGTGTGTGTGTGTGCGTGTGTGTGTGTGTGTGTGTGTCTACAGCTTTCATTTTTAGAAAGGTCTCAATTCCAAAGATAGTTAGAAATGAATGGCATAGACTCATAGAACTATTATTAGCCTCCAGGATACTGGTGCTTTAACTGTCTGGTGAGAGGATTGACAATATGAGCCATAGAGGAAGTGGTTGCTTAAAGTGAGATCATGGGTCGTTAGAAGAAATTCATTGACAAGCTTAAGGGAGGAGAGGGTCACCAAGATTTGCATGGATCGAATCACCTCCCAGTGCATCCTATTCAGTCCTGAGTGCCATAGCTAGGAAAGACTCTGGCTGACTAGAGAGGACTGGAGGGGAACAACTACAATGGGTGTTGCATCAGGAAACCACAGGACGCAAAGAACAGTTGGAGAAACAGGGGTTGAAAGGAACTCCCAGACATTGAGAGTAGGAATGTAAATTGTACAACAACTTTGAAGAGCTCTATGGCAACATGTAATAATCTAAAGACATGGATGTTCTACCACTCAGCAATTCTATCTCTCCACAGAGAAGCTCTTACTTACGTGTGCAAGGAGCCAAGTAGAAGAATTCCATTACAGAATTGTGTACAATAGCAGAAATGAAAAGGACCAAAAAAAAGAAAAGAAAACCTCTACATTTATCAACAGAAGAATGGGTTCCAAAAAGTATAAAATATTCACAGAATGAGAAGTAAACAGCAGCTAAAATAAATGAACTAGGGATACATGTACCATACCTATAAGGATAAATCTCAACACAAATGTAAAAGAGGTTATATACAATATGATATTCTTTATATAAACTTTAAAATCATGCAAAATAAAAACTATATTGTTTATGTACACATACATATATGGTAAAAGTATAAAAATGTGCACAAAAAAGATTCCCCCAACTTCCAGCTGGTGGTTATTTCAGGAAGTAAGGTAAGAAATGGCCTAGAGCAACTACAAAAGGAGCTTTGGCTTTATCTGAAATGTTTTATTTCTTTTTAAAAATCTGAAGCAAATATGAAAAAATAGTATAATTTAACAAAGGTGGGTACATACTATTCATTAACTTTATTATTACTATTATTTATTCATATCTCTGTGCTTAAAGTATTTTATAGTATTACAGCACACAAAGGCATTGTGAGCTGTCTTAACTGAAAGGGTTCAGTCTGAGGTTGCATGTCTTTTGGAGGCAATTCCTACAAGGAACTAAGATGAAATTAAATGGTGAGACTTTTCCGGCTGGAAGCCTGTCAGAAGCTGTGCCCCCAGTGGCTTCCTAGCACTCCGATAAGCAGCCTGCATTTGTTCCTTACCTGCTTTGTTTTACCTGGCACACTAGAATCAATGCCAGAGCAGAATGCAGTGAAATTAAAATCCCCATTGGAATCATTGCTCTGTTTGCAGGCAAGGATCCCTTTCCACACTCAGAGCCTGTGTGTGATTCCTACACAACTCATGACTCAGTCAGTCCTTAAGAGCCTGATAATAGCACTACAGGGAAAACTTCCACATCGTAGAGTTTTCAGAGTGCCAGCCATGATCATGGTCTCTATGAGCCATTTCAGCTGCCTCCTTACTTCTTTGCGCAAGATACCACACAGCCAGCCCGCTCTGCCCCTGTCGTGCCCAGTACCTTCAAAACAGCTCCAGCCCACGTAAGTGCCTCTCACCAACCCTGGCACCCCCCCATGCCTCCCGCACCCCCCATGCCTCCCTCTGAGCTGGGGCCCCACATCACACGTGCTTTCTTCTCACCCTTCTCCCCTTCAGAGCTTCTCTGCTTACCACCTCCTTAGGGACCTGAGTCCTAAGCTGAAAGAGAGGTAATGAATTTGCACACAATCAGTGGTCTGGATGGGGGCAAGGCTTTACCCCAAAGTCACTCATAGCACTGACAGCACGAAAAAGAAGCAGGAGCAATATCTGGGGGAGTGCAGACCTTTCTAGTGCACTCATGTCTAAAGGAGCCCTTGGTTCCCCCAGACGACCTTTAATTTGGGAGAACCCTTTCCTTTTGACTTGGTGTCATAGACTTGGCTTACACACTGGGAGCCAGTCAGTCCTAGTTTGAATCTTTGTCTGCTACTTTCTGGCTAAGCGACCTTCGACCTTCAGCAAGTTTCTTAAATGCTGTATATTCTTAAACATACAGCTTTCTTAGAAGTTAGGAAACTAAATAAGATAAACTATGTAAGATACCACACCAGAGTACCCCTCAGTTAATGTTAGTTCCTGTATTAGTTATCTGTTGCTGCATAACAAATTACCCCAAAACTTGGCAACTTGGCAACTCATAACAGTAATACGTTTTTTGTCTCACCATTTCTGTGAGTCAGGAATCCAGGTGTGACTTAGCTGGGTCTTCTGGCTCAGGCCTCTCACAGTCAAGATGTCAGGTGGGTCTGAGCCCATCTTACGACCTGACAGGGGCAGTTTCTCCTGGGCTGTTGGACTGAGGGCCCAGTTCCCCACTGCATGTCGGCTGGAGGCCACCCTGTGTCCCTTGCCACATGGGCTTCTCCAACATGGCAGCTGGCTTCATTAAAGTAAGCAAACTAAGAAGGCAAGAGGGAGAGAGAGATGGAAGCCACAGTCTTTTATACCCTAGCCCCAGAAGTGACTTCTCCTCACTTTTCCCGTATTCTCCTCATTAGAAGCAAGCCACCAAGTCCAGCCCATGCCCACGGGGAGAGGATTACACAAGGGTGTGAACCCCAAGAGGCAGGGCTCATTGGGGGCCCTTTCCCAAGGCTGCCTACCACAGTTCCTTTCCCTTCCCCACTTTGGGTCATCCTGACCAAAAGAATACTCTCACACATTGCCCTTTGTTCCACTTATTTTATTCTAAGTTATTTGTAACGCATATGCATATAACTTCTTAATGTTTCCAAGACTTTCCATTCAGATAATATTTACATAGAAAGTATGTAGTAGTCCCATGTATGTATACCTCTACGCTTCTTTCCTTGGAGAATTTCTGATACCAAGATTAGTACATTACAATTCTGCCAGAATCTTTCTTCTTAGTTGAGATCCAGGTGACGAGCCACTGGGGACTAAGCCTCAAGATTCTTCATGTGCCCACTTCCCTCTGGCCCAATGGCCCCTCACATAGCATGTGTTCAGGCCTGAAGAAAGTCCCATCTGCCCACAGATGCAGGGAAAGCCACAATCTGGAAACCCCCCATTACTCACAGCCCCATTTTCCCTTTGATTCCTCAGAAGACAAGTCGTACTGAGTCTACCCTGCCCCACCAGGAAGACCAAAGACAGGCTCCCAGCTCCATCACTTTGCCTTGGTTGGTCTTCAGGTGCACTTCCCTCTTGTGTTCTAATGCAGTGCCATTAGCCCGGTCTCGGCGGCTCTGCTGAGACAGCAAGTGTGGCCCCACTTTTGCCAACTTCTAATAAATTCATGGTCATGCAGAGCCTTGCAAACCTAGCTCCACTGTCAAGAAATTTAAGAAAAGCAAAGCCTCCTTCTTGTATTTATCACACAGCTTTGCTCTCTATCAAGATCTCTGGGCCTTGAAAGTGTTTGATGAGCAAATGCTTGGATTGTTGTCACTTTGTCACTTCCTGCTTACTGCTCTGCCCTTCTCTACTTGCCCCCACCCACTGCTATCTCTGTTGTCAGCTTCACAGCACCCAGGAGGCTGTGGGCCAGCACCACTAGTCATCTCCTTGCATCCCCTGTGGTGCTTTGGGCCTCCTGCTTTTGTTCAGGTTATCTCCTGTATTTCCATCTGACTATCTCTTCTTCCTCCTTTAGAACACAGCTCAGGTGCTGGCTCCAGGCAACTGGGCACTAATTTCTAAGCCCCAGAGTGGCCCTTGTGTGATGGAGTATAGCACTACCATAGGACTCACTGTATTATATTGAAATGCCCTGTTTGCACACTCACCTCCACTATGGGTTAGACTTTCTCCAAGATGGACCCAATGACAATGTTATTGGCTAAAAGTCATTGAGCATTATCTCCTATCAACCACCCTAAAAACCTAAGCATTATTTTTATCCCCACTTTGCAAATAAAGAGAACAAGGTTTGGAAAGGTTAAGTAGCTTACTCAAGGTCATGAGGTTAGAAAGGAGCAGAGGGAAGTTTCAAACCCAATCTGTCAGACCCCAAAGTCCATGCAATGCACTTAACTATTCAGCTAGACTGCCTCGTTCATCTTCCCACCCAACCCCCAGTCCTCAACCCTCCACTCTCATCAAGGGGACCAGCGTGTGGCTGGCGGCCCATCAATGTCTGTCTAATACAGCTGAATCGGACCCAATCGTTTATAGATAAGGGAATCATATTCCTACTGCCTTCATCAGAGCCGGTGGAAATGAACAGGTCTTTTTATATGCATGAGTTTTAAATATACTTATCTCTTTTTCTCCTAAGTGACAGAATAATCATCTTTCTCATCAATACAAGCAAACACAATACAAACTACAGATAAAAGGGCTGTGTATTTACGAATGTACTTTGTTGTTGATATGTAACCATTCTGCACTTACACACCTCTAGATTCAGCTCTGAGATTCACATCAACTAAGCTAAGGTGCATTAGTAACAATTAGGGAGAAAGAGCTTTAACTACACTTGCAAAACGTATAGTCATTTATAAGGTGGCTCTCAACTGTTGCTGAATCAAGGCTGTTCATGTACCCTGTCTCACTGTCCCTTTAAATACCACTCTCCTGCTCTTTGGGGAAAGGAGAATGATGTATATTTCTAATTATAACCGACCAGACTCTTCCACGCTCTGCTTGGTTCCCCGCAGGTTACACTATTTGCCAATATCTATTTAACTGTAGCGGCAACAGGAAAAACTTCCAACTCTAATCAGCTAGAAATTCTTTGGCTCTCTCTCACTTTAGTGGAATCATATTTTTGCACTTGAGGTCATCTTTATATATGAAAGGGGAACAAGGCTGGGAGAAAATTGGTATTAAAAATAGAGCAAAGTTCCAGGCTCTCAATCTCTAGAGCTCGTGGAAGATTTTGGCCTTTTATTATTCATGCTTAACGCTGACTCCATCCCCCTGCCTTGAGAACACTCCAAGGATCTTCACAGTGCCCTGGCTCCATCTTGCCAGCTGCCAGGGTTGGCATCTGTTGCAAGGTTTTATCTTCCTCCTGCCCATCATATCCAGGCACCACGGTGGCAGGGCGAGTCCCGGTAAATGGGGTGCCATCCACCCCCTAGGCCTGCCTCCCACTCTGAAACCCTGACCACCCCTCCCACTGCTACCCACCTCATCCTCATGCCTAAGGCTGCCTCAGCCCCCAACATCACCTGCCCCAAAGTTCACAATTCAGGGATGGAGGTTACCAAACAGCTAACTCCCTAAATTAAATACTGAAAATATACTGCCAACATGAGAATTTCCTCTTTGAAAAATTCAACTTTTATTGATAATGCCTCTTCTTGTGAATCAAATGCCAAAGTCACTCTAGTGGTAGCATTCTGGAATAGTTAAGAATATATTTTGAGGTAGAGAAAAGCTTTTTAGAAAATCTTGGTTTTGGCTACGTCATAACTGGTGCTGGGAGAAATAATCAGACGAGCAAGCAAAGGAGAAGGAAGCACTGGTTGAGTCCTTTCCATGCTAAGCACTGTGCTCGATTCTGAATTCAGAATACCTCATTTAATTGTTATCATCACCCTTCGGGTAGATATAAAAATCCACATTCTTGCAGTTGAGGATCCTAAGGCTCAAAGAGGTTAAATAATTCTTCCAAGGTCACATACCCAAATGGAAACTTGAACTCTGCTCAGGTAATTCCAAAGTGCTGATTTTCCCTCAACCCCACAACGAGGGGACCAGAGTTAAGCATCGGCCCAAGCCAGATGAAGGTGCCGAATCAGCACACGGAGTCAGGACGAGAGTCGTGCTTGTAGAGAAGGGTGCATGGCCCTATGGCCCAAATCCACTTCCCAGGTTAGGGGCTGTGCCCAAGCAAGGGCAAGGTGACCAACAAGGAAGGGCTAAGTAGCCAGTGGAGGCAGCAGATGCATTTGGAGAGGCACAAAGATGCAGGAGAGAGGTTCCAGGGAGGTCCAGAGCAGGCCAAAGGAGAGTGGTATTCAGGGCCAAGGGCTCCATCTATTTGGAAACTGGAGGGCAAGACAGAGAACTGGGCAGATGACCAAACACTCAGTCACTAGACCAGAGTCTCAGGATTGGGGAGGAACCTACCTCAAGCCTGACCTGATGCTGAGGTGCTAAGCCTATAGCCCAGGACCCCTATTTGCTCAGATCCAGGATGAGGCTGGTTCCTCAGGAGGTTCTCTATTATCTTAGGTTGCCACGTTGAGAGACCTGCAAGGTTGTGAAGATATGAGGGTCATTGACCCTGTGAAAGCCTTGGGCAAAGCCTCAATATTATCAAGTTTTACAGAAGCCAACAGGATTACCAACTCCCTCCACATTCGGTTGGTCAGCACATCACTCACTCAGTCACCGCAAGATCTTGTGGGCCCCTGTGATTCTTTCTTTCCTCTAAGCTTGGTGCCACTGCACTACTGTGCAGTGGGCCGTATTCTGCTCTAGGTATAAAAAGACAAAAGCCAGGTTCTGTGCATAGTATCATGGGAAACGTATCAGTGAGACAGACCCAGACTCTCCCTCATGCAGTTTATAACCTAGTAAAGAAGGTAGGACACAAAGTGTAATAGTTATAATATCAGGCCACGTGTGATAAGGAGCCCAGTGGAGAAGCAGAGACGCAGCTCTGCGTAATAACAGGGAAGAGAGAGAACTTCCAGTGACAGGGAGAAAGAAGGAGGGTGACTGGGATGATTCGGTGAGATTTCCAGGAATACGTGAACTTTGCTGTAAGAAGCACAAGGAGAGGTGTGGGGTCAGGAGGTGAGGGCTGCGGGACTGAGCTTCAGGTCTGAGATGATCCTCCTCTACATGACATATGCCCCCTCTATCCCTCTCTGGTTGGTCCATTGTAGTCAGGGAGGCAAAGCTCCTTGTCATCCTTCATGCCCACATCTGACCTGAAAATGCCATACCCCCTCCCCCTGTTTTTCCATTGAAACACGCTCTCCTCCTGCAGATCACTGACTAAGAACCTCTCCACCAGGAAGTGGCCCAAGATCAGATCCCTCTGGCTTGACTTCACTGTTGATTCCCCCTTCCCTTGAGCACGCGGAGCCCAGCGGCTCGAGTTAGCAGGCCTCTCTTCATCCAAGTACGCCTTATATTACCAAACAGCAATACTCCTGAAAGAGGGCGTAGAAAGTCAATCTGTTCTTCTAATTATATTTGAAAAATACTAGAGGAGCTTGCTGTTACCCTGTAGGAAATCCTTAGTAAAGAGAATGATCATCTGTAACAGAAATAATCCCACCCTATGTGTCTATCTTCCAAGTGTGAATTCTTCAGGGGACAAGTTTTCTTCTCCCCTAGACGTCTGTGGGTTTGGGGGGTATGTATTTTCATGGGAGCTTGTCTTGGCTTAAAATTTCCTGTCTTCAAATTGTATGATGACCTTCAGGGCAGAGAAGTCCTTTTTTAAACTCATTTTCCCAAACGGTCTTGAACAGTGACACTCTGTGAGGCTTGACTGCTGACCTGGCTGGCTCTCAGCTGGTGGTGGTCTTGTCTGGCTCAGGAACAACCTAGGAGGTGGACAAGTGGCTTTCTCTTTGTGGACGCTATTACTCGGGGGCACATAAGGATGCTTCATGGAAGCCAGCCCTTCTATGGGGGCAACTTGGTTCAGGTCTGTTCTGCAAAGCTTACCCTGTTCCATGGCCTACCTGGTCCAGGTCCTAAAACCCTAAAGGCCTAGGAAGTTGCATCCTTTGGCTGAAGCTATTTCTCCTCAATAGGATGAAGCAGCATAATAGGATAGAAAGATAAATGACCCCCAAATCAGGCAAGCTGAGCTCAAAAAGCACCTTTGGTAATTACTAGCTGTATGGGCACAGGACTAAACATAACCTCTTTCAAGGCTCTGTTTATCTTTCTAATGAGATCAATAGTACCTATTTCAGAAAGATGTATATATGAAATGAGTCTGGATTATAGCAGGACCTTAGTGAATCATAGCTATAAATAACATTTCTTCTTTGAATTTCAAAATTTTAATGAAAATGATTTTTAAGAAAAACTATGCTTTTTTAAAAAAAGAGGCAGAACCTATGCTTTTTTTAAAAAATTATTTCAAGTGTAGAAAATTATATTTGGTTTGCTAAAGGGCTGACTTAAGCTTAGACGCATTTTTATAAAACATGTTTATGTATGTATACTTACATATCCAGACACTATGTGCCTGAGGGTACACATGTGCACACACACACACACACACACACACGACACCTCAAATTAATTACAGGTGGGATGAGTGTTTGACTCCAGCATTAATTCCAGTCACTCCTCACTAAGGGATCATCATTGCTAAACTGAACTAACATCACTGTGTCTTGTTGTAAACACACCTGCTGGTAAGAGTTGCCCAGAGCTCCTTAGTTACCAGCGCCTCACCTAACCTCAGTGCTGGCTTGGCTGGACCAGTAGCTCCCGTTCACCTGGTTGCCATGAGAAAGAAACAGCACAATCCTTTGACAGAGCTAAAAAGCCCCTTTAGGATTTCCTCCAGCCTTCAAACAAGAGAAGGAAAGCCATGCACAGCTCTGTGCCTCCAGTGGGGGTGAGAAACATCTACCACACCTCAGGCCTAACACCCACACCCAGCTCTTCTGACGTATTTGGTTGTTAACTAGATCGCATCACTAATCAAGTTTCGGTGTAATTATCCATCCACCTATATTTCCCTTATGCAGGACTATGAGGGGTTTTTGTGTGCGTGGAGTATACAGTATTCATTTCTGTGTTCCCGGCGTCTAGCCTGCCTTGTGTAGCTCCTGGCACACACTTGATTAGTTGGATGGATGAATGGACAGATGGATGGATGGATGAATGATGAATGGGTAGGTGGGTGGGTGGGTGGCACATCTGCTGTTTTGGCTACCTGTATCAACCTTGATTCAGAGTCACAAGACAATTTTTTAAAATAAGTATTTACCCTATTTTAAAGATTGTCAAGTATTATCTCCTCCACAATCAGAAGCTGTCTTTTGACAATCAGTAGCAGGTGGTTATGCTGACCTGTATCCCATCCTTGTACATTTCAGCTTCTACCTTAAGACTATCCGTTAGAAGGTCTTCTGCTCTCTCTAACACCACTTCCACCCCAGTCGTTCTCCCATGAAGGGGATCAGAATATGCCACCTCAAAATATGCCACTTTGACATAGCATTGTTTTGAGCTAAAACCAACTGAAAAACAGCAGATGCAGGAAAAGCTCCCGACCCTCCCCCATCTGCCTGAAAAGAGGGTGTAAATTTCTCTTTGTGAACCTTCCCCCCTCTCTTACACCAGGAGGAGAAGAAAAACCTTTATGACCAGAGATGGAAATCACACTGAGATGAGTCTGCACAAACAAAACTGCACTAAATAACCCTTATCTTCCACTAGTTTTCCCCAAATATTTACTTTCTCACAATTTATTGCTCCTGAAAGCCCAAACCTCTTTCCTTTGTCCACTCATAGCTCTACAATTTATCACTCTTTGTTAAAACGGTATAAAAGCCCCAGTTCATGGTCCTTGAGGAAAATGCTTACCAATCTCTTGCATCTCCTCTCGTTCCCCCTCCCTCCTCCCTGACAGTGGTTACAGCTCAGTACCTTTCTTGCTCCTCTCCCTCCTCCTCTTCTCCCTCACTCCTGAAGGTCCCGTTAGAGACCTCAGATCAGCCTCTAGGATGCAGTAATATGCTGATTGGAAATCCCCTAGCCCAGGTGGATCTCCTCCTCAAGAAGTCATCAACCCTGATGTAGCTTATTTAACAGCCCCATCCTGCCAAACCAAAGTGACTGCTGAAAGTCATGACCTTTGATTAGTCTTTTCCTGAAGACCTTCTGGTTTACCATAGTGATCCAAAAATTAGTTAAGGAAGCTCCAGCATCTGAAATCAATGCCTGGGGGATCGCCCCTTATGGTTATGAGCGTTAGCTGCCCGCTAGGCCTTGAAGGATTTTCAGAAAAAGTCTTCAGCTGTATCTGCTGAAGGGAACTGGAGGGGTAACCAGCAGCCCCCGCCATCCCTGCCCTCTCTGCAGCCACTGGCCCTGCCAGGGCAGAACCTAAGCCTTCAGGGCTCGCAGAACACCCCTGTGCTCCCCGACATTTTTCAGCTGCCTTGCTGTTAGGTGGGTCCTGATGCTGAAAATGGAGTTGGTGTTTTTAGTTTTCATTCCCTTCCTTATTTCTGTTGATTTACAGGAAGAAGGGGGCAGAGGAAGAATGTCAACTCTACACAGTCATCTTCAAACCAGATGTCTTCCTCTGAGTTTCAAAATGACAACAGGAAGAATTTAACCCTCACACCCATTTCCAAAAGCTGAAGGGGGAGCTTTATCTCCGTGCTGTTTCTCTTTTGTCCTATCTGTCCAACCATCTTCAGCAAACGTCCAAGTTCCCTCTCTCGGGCTGTCCTTGGTGCGTTTCATCTTTTGTGATGAAGTGCAGACACTTACAGCCCAGAGGAGGGTCCAGCCAAGTGTACGTCTGGTTCATAGGTAGGCTTCACCCTAAGCCCCAGTTTCCTATTTGAGTGGGTTATACTGCACAGTCTAGAAGGAGACAGCCTCAAGAGCTTTTTCACTCACTCATTCAAAAAGGGGCAGTGCCTACGGTGATTAAAAACACGAGCTTAGAAGTCAGATTTTCTAAGTTTGAGGCCCAGTTATGCCACTGCCACCTGTAAGGCTTGGCACAGGCCACCAGCTTTTCTCAGCTTCATTGTCACCTGGAGCTGTGGGGAGCTGAACTGAGTTCATCCAGGCAAAGGCCTCCAGTGCAGTGTGACCCCCAACCTCCATGGCTAGGCCTGGAGTCCACTCCTGCCTCCTGCTGCTTCTCCCCAAGTTCTCTTAGTTCTCAGGACAAGATCAAGGCAGAAGGCATTTTCCAGTGCCAAAAATGAATCTCCCAAATGATGTTGCCCAATTGCCCAGTGCCTCAAGAACCTTTGGCCCCTTCATATCTGAGAATTTTATAATTTGTTTCCCCCACTCCTGGGCAGGGAGGGGAGGGCAGAGGCAAAATGGCATCTGAGTTGGTCTTTGTCACTCCACTTTGCCAGTCTTCTCATGTAGTAGAAGATCCTTATCTTTGTAAGTCCTTGATGACCCCATAGAGGAGGATGTGGGGGGCTGTGAAGCTGTCACATCCTGGCCTTCCAGAGAGTTATAGGGTTGGTTCAGAGAGAGACATCTCCAGAGCGTTTTATACCAAAGCCATCAGCATAAACTAGAATATAAAGAAGATAATTCTGAAAATTCTAAAACATTTTTGAGGAATTATCAGACAGGAAGGAGTTTCTTAGACTCTAGAAAGACAGTACATGATAGGAAAAGCTCTGGACAATGAGTCAAAAGACATGGGTTTCAAGATAAACTTCAACCTTAAGAAACTGTGGCCTTGACCAAGGCAGCTAAACTCTAGGGACCACGGCTTTCTCAACTCTAAATCAGGAGTAACAGTTTCTTTTTCTCAAGTTTAGTGTGAAGATTTCATGGGGATTTGTGCAGAAGACATTTAAAAATGATGATGTGCCACACAATATTATTATTATCATAAATTATGAATAATAATGATAGTAAAAAGGGGTGTCTGAAAGTTAGAGTTCTTTAGTGCTTCTCAGAACTAAGAAAAGAGGACTTTTTATAGGTCAGTGTTTTTGAAACTTTATTTAACACAACCTCAATAAGAAAAGACATTTCACATTGTGAGCCAAGATCCATATACTTGTCTGTGTGTATACATATGTATTAGTCAGGGTTCTCCTTAGAAACAGAACCAATAGGAGATATATGTAAAGAGGTTTATTAAAAGGGATTAACTCGTGTAATTATAGAAGCTGAGAAGTCCCAGGATCTGCATTCTGTAAGCTGGAGACCCAGGAAAGCAGGTGATGTAGATTGCAGTCTGGGTCTGAAGGCCTGAGAACCAGGAGCACTGAGGACAGGAGAAGATCAATGTTACAGATCAGTCAGTCAAGCAGAGAGCAAATTCACCCTTCCGCCGCCTTTTTATTCTATTCAGGTTCTCCATGGATTAGATGACGGTCACCTGCACCAGGGAAGGGCCATCTGCTTTACTGGGTCCACCAATTCAAATGCAAGTCTCTTCAGAAAACACCCTCATAGACACACCCAGATATGTTAAACCAGATACCTGGGCATCCCTTGGCCCAGTCAGACTGATGCATAAAATTAACCATCACAACTTATAATAACAAAGATTTCACAAAATAATACTTGCCTTGAAAATAAAGTGGACTCTGTTTTCTATTCTTTTTTATTCTACTTGAAATAAAATGTTGGTCTTAATTCTTTAAATTGATTTAAAAACTCCTAATAAGTCACAACTACAACTGGAAAAACTCTAGTCTACTAGATCAGGAGTCAGTAGATCCCTGTAAAGGGCCAGAGAATAAGTCTTCTAGCCTTTGCAGGCCATAGGGTTTCTGTTGCAGAAAGCAGCCACAGACAATGCATAAACGGATGGGCATGGCTGTGTTTCAACAAAACATCATTTACAAAAACAAGTGGCCAGCCCACTGGCCATCGTTTGCTGACCCCTGGTCTAGATGAACTCAAGTTCTTTAGGTAGGAATGTACTAAAGGACTATGAGACTGTAATGCAGATAGCCTTAAAAACCATCTGGGTCTCTAAGTCCATGGCAGAGCTTGCTAACAACCTCAATTTGGCCTCCTGTATCAATCCACCCTCACAAGGAGAGAGAGTTCTTCCAACAGCACAAATAGCCAGCCCTGGGTCTCATGACAAGTCCTTCTCCTAGTGCAAATCAACAAACTGGCACTGCTTGTGAGTTGAATTACTATGAGTCATTGCCCAAGAGCCTGATCATTCCTGAGTGAAAAGAGAAGTCATGTCCCAGAGCGTACAAAACTAAGGACTGGATTCCAAAATGTCAGACCTCATGGAGTACTGCCTTCCCTGCTCCTCTCCTTTCCCCGCCGCCCCAGCCTGGAGAAGCAGATTGGCAGAATTGATTGGCAGAAGATTAACTATGGAAACCAAAACAATTGTACACTGGAATGTGCAGTTCCATTTTCAGTAGGGTCTTTGACATTGTGTGACTGAGAGAGGAAATTGCAATGATCACTCTGGTGAAGGATATACTTTTACTTGATATTTTCTAATATACAATCTAAGTGATTTTTCAGTTTGAACATTCCAGAAAATCATCTTGTCTGTATTTTAAAATGAGTAGAGCCCAGCCTGAGGACCCGTGACACAGACAAGCCACGGTTCTTGCAACTACACATGGAGAACCAATTATCTTAAACTACCCCCTTTTGCACCTTACCTACTACCTTAAGAGCATAAGGTTCATTCTGAGCTCATGCAAGGGTCAGCAAACTGTTTCATAAGGGACCAGATAGTAAATAGTTTAGGTTTTGCAGGCCCAGAGGCAAAATAAAAGACATGATTTTGGTACTTATAGAACCATTTAAAACATAATCATTTTAAAATGTAAAAATCATTCTTAGCTCACAGGCCCTACAAAAACAAGAGGAGAGCTACGTTTGGCCCATAGGCTATAGTTTGTCAACATCTGGCTTAGAGGGATGGAGGGCAGGACAGTAGTACAGCAGCATTATTCAACTGGAAAAAAAATGACAGATTTGGCTTTTGGAATATATGCTTTCAATGTCATTGCCCCTTTTGATGGATAGTATTAACCGAAGGGAATTTATCATATTAGAGTAGGGATATTTACTAGGTTAAAAATTAAGTACATAAAATACATGTGGTTAGAAGATCTTAAAGGTAAAATTATGGGGTTGTTTGCTTATAAACAGGCTTTATGATACAGTATAGAAATACAATATTTTAATCTTGTGGATTTAGGAGAACAAGTCTTGATCAATAAGCTGAAGACACAGATATATAAAGAGACATGATATAGAGTAAAATTCCATAAAAAGTCTATGTTCTTGAGACCTATACAGTGAAGGGAGAACGGGAAATGTTTAGAATCTGGCCAGTAGAGCAGAAGTCACCATGAAGATTGGAACTGGTTGTTTTGTTGTGGGACCTTGAGCACATGCTAACGACATATAAAAATAAAAACCATATGCAAATAAGTTACAAAGATAACCAGGGATGAGCTGCAAAGGCCTTTTCAGTCCCATTTGAAGGAAGTATTATAGTGAGGTTGCGTAGAGAACAAAGAGTGAAATAGTGAAGAACTTGGCTAGAAAATACAAGAAAGAAGCTGATTTATCATAAATGAGAGCATTTAGGACACTGAACATGCTGAGCATTTCTGCCAAACCATCCATCTTCATGGCTCCATGTTGTCCCATCTGTTCTGCTCATCACCATTGCTAGGTAACCCTAGTCAGTGTAACCAGGAGGAGAATCAAATGAGAATTTTAGTCAAGGAGAGGAGCATGGACTTGGCTGGGAAAACAAATCAAATGCCCAGGCTGAAAGGTGAGGTGAGGCTCAAAGTGGGAGAATGAGTGCAAAGATCTGAAGCCAGAGGAGCAGTAATGTATAGGCATGCAGCACACACACACAATTGGGAAAGCAGTTCAGGATAAAAGTATGGACAAGATGAAAGCATGAACACCCAGATGGTCACAATTTAAAAAAATTCCATCTGAACCCAATGAAAAACTATCAAAGCAGCAGCAAAGAGAAGCACATTGATGTGAGCTTGACATTCTGGACTTTTTTCCCCTTTAGGTATTGCTAATTCTGAAGGAGCTCAGTGCCAAGAGACTAAGAATCAAAGTATAAAGTGGTGTGTAAGAGGTGGAAAGGCTAAGCAGAGATTTTGGCAATCTCACAGAGCTGGGAAGACAGAAATTGAAAGTTAGAGCTCACCAAATAGAAGGCGCCCTGGTAAGCACCCAAGACTTCCAGTTAGAACCATAAGAAGAATAAACCTTAGGAGTGAAGGTAAACTGGAAGTAGACCATCCTTCACAAAAACCAAAACCATTGTTCAAACCATTCAACCCCAAACTGGATTAAAGAGATCTGACCCAATTCTAACTGCCTGCCAGAGAGAAAAAGTAAACCCTCTTATAGAGGAAGATGTCAGCCAGAGCCTCATATGTTCTAGACAATTTTCCATATACAATATTTGACTCTCAATAAAGAAGTTACCAAGCATGCTGGGAGTTAGGAAACATGACTAAAAATCCAGAGAGAAAACAGGAAAAAAAAAATGACAAGCTGGAGGATTTCATTAGAAAATATCATTTTTTTTAAAGACTAATGGAAATTCTAGAACTGAAAATATGAAAATGAAAGATTCATTTAGATGAAGTAAGTGGTAGATTAGACACAACAGAAAAGAGGACTAGTAAACTGGAAGATAGGTCAACAGAAAATATTCAGAATAAATGACAGAAAAAAGCATGAAAGTACAGAAAGGTCATATTAGACGTATGGGATACATTAAAAGGATTTAATATTTGGATAATTGGTGCACCAGAATAAAAGGAAGAAAAGTATGAGACAGAAGCAATATTTGAAGAGACAATACCTGAGAAAAACATCAGGAAACTGAAGACAGGCATCAAATCAAATATTCAAAAAGTTATTTGAACTCTACAGTTAAAACAACAAAAACCTTCCCACAAAGAAAATTCCAAGACCAGATGGCTTCCAAACCAGATAGAGTAAGTTATCTTCAATGATAATCCTAGTCCTAAAATTCTGACTATAACTAATAGGTGCATTTTTCCTCATGCATCATAGAGCAGAGACCAGCTGTTTCTCCTGTGCCTTGCCTGAATACTTGAGCCACAAAATTGTGAGGATAACAAAATGGTTATTGTTTTACACACATACACACATACACACACACACACACACACACACACGACCTTCCAAAGAAAATTCTAAGACCAGATGTTTCCACTGATGAATAGTTCCAAGTATTAAAAGAAAAATCGCAACAATTTTACACAAGATCTTTCAGAGAATAGAAAGCGAACACTTTCTAATTTGTATTATGAAGCCAGTATAACCTTGATTCCCAAAACTGACAAGGCATTACAAGAAATGAAAATTATGAGTAAATTTCTCACATGAACATTGATCAAAAAAACATTAGATTGCACACTGAGATCAAGAATACATTAAAAAGATAATACAACAAGACCAATTTTAAGCTTATTGTAGGAATTAAAGGTTCATTTAAAATTCAAAAATAAGTTGATAAAATTCATCCCATTAATAGAATAAAGGAGAAAAAAACAAATAATTATCTTGATAGATGCAGAAAATGTATTTGACAAAATTCAACCCCAATTCACGATTTAAAAAAATCTCTTAGCAAACCAACTATAAAAGTTTCCTTTTTTTTATATATGGAGTGAATATATTTCACTCCATATTACCAATAAAGACTTATATCTAGAACACAGAGAGAATATATGAATAAGGAAAGATAGACAATTTGGTAGAAAATTGAAGAACAAGTTTGAACAGGCACTTTAAAAAATATATTATAATCACCAGGAAAATGCAAATTAAAGCCACAGTAAGATAACACTGCACCCTCAGAAAAATGGGTAAAACTAAAGATATTGACCATACCAAATATTGTTCAATTGTGGAGAAACTGGAATCTTCACATGCTCCCATTGGGAGTGCAAATTCGTGCAACTACTTTGGAAAACTATTTGGCATTATCTGCTAATCTGAACATACTCATACTCTATGACTCAGTAGTTCCATTCCTAGGAATAGATATACCCAACAGAAACACACACGTAGAGTCACCGATAGACATGTTCAAGGATACTCACAGCAGCTTGATTCACAATAGCACCAAATTAGAAACAATCTAAATGTCCATCAATAGTAGAATGAATAAATAAATGGAATATTTTACAGCAATGAGATGAACGAGTTCCTTCTACATGAAAAATATGAATAAATTTCACGAAGGTAATGAGCCAAAAAACTGCATGATTTAAAAGTAAACAAAGCTAATCTATGTTATTAGAAATCAGGAGAGGGGCAACTTTGGTAGAATGGTGTGGTGGTAACTGTAAATACAGTGGCCAACCATCCTGATTTGCCTGGGACTGAGGAGTCAACCAGGACACAGGATATAACTACGTTCATCTGGAGCAAACTGCGATGGTTGGTCACCATAACTGGCAAAGTCCCAAGAGATGCCTCTTTTGAGCTGGTGATGTTCTGTTTCTACATCTGGGTGGTGGTTACACGGCAATCACTTTGTGATGAGCCATCTGGTATACATTTACGATGTGTTGTCTTTTCTTTTTTCACATATGCTTCACTAATATATTTATTAAGCAATTCAATCTATTTAGCATTTGTTGATCAATGTAGAATAATGTAGAGGTATATGGAAAACAAACTATCCCAAAATCATTTATTGATTAATGTGTGCTTTTCCCACTGATTGGAAAGGCTAATGCTTATTCTCTCACTATATATTTGATTGGGGCCTACCCTCAAGTCGGCACTGTTCCAAGGACTGGGAATACAAAAGTGAACAATGCTCCTATTCTCAGGGAGCTTTCACTCAAGTGGCAGGGACAGGCAATAAACAAACACAGAGCTATATTACATAACATACTATTAGGTAGATAAGTGTGAAAAAAAAATAAAGGGGGTCAAGGTTGAGGGTGACAGGCACTGATATTTAGGAAAGAGTGGTCAGACAAGGCTCTTCTATGGACATGACATTCAGTAAAGACCTGAATCAAGTGAGGGAACAAGCCATGCCAATACCTTAAAAAAAGAGGGAGGGAGAATTCCAAATGGAGGGAGCAATGATTACAAAGTTCCTGAGATGAGAGCATAAAATCCATGCCTTTTGAGCACTCATTGAAAATAAAACTATGTGTTTAAAATCTGTCTTTCCAACCACCCACTGGTGGCCCCATTAGGGCAGGAACCATACCTGTCTTATTCACCCATTTTTCCCACTATCTTGCATGGTGCATACATTTGTCCAATAAGTATGTATAGAATGAATAAATTACAGAACTACATTTTTACATATCCTTCAATTTGTTTCCCAGCTATCTCTCTGTCCCCAGAATCTATCTGTTTATTTGTGCATTGGTTCCACACTGGTTTAATTACTGTGGCTTTAGAGTTTGTCTTAACATTCGGTGGTACAGTCATAGGAGGCATGAGTCAAGCAGTGGACTGTGTACCGGAGATACAGCTGGAAGTAAAAATAGGCAGACGGTGTCATTATCCTGAGGAGCGTCAAATCCTAGGAGGATCGTGGAGGAAGAAAAGCTTAATTTCAAAGGAGAAACTGCAAGTGTTTTCTAGGTCTGAGGAGTAAGCGCATAAAAGCAGGAAATGGGTAGGACACCTTATCAGGATGGGTAACCAAGTTTGCAGGTAAGACATTGGCAAATCTTCAAAACGGGGCTCCGGATTTTTATTTGAGGTGAGCTTCTTGGGAGCCGTGGTAGGTTCTAAAAAGGTTGTGCTATTTCCAGTCCCAAAACCAAGTGGTGAGTGTTAGCATCTGAGAAGCAGAGCCGAGAAAAAATTCCTGCTGAGATTGTATGACCGGCGTGGTGCACAGCGTGACCTGTTCACCTGATCCTGGTGAAGCAGCACACAAACAGCTCAGACTGTTCCTCTGTGCCCTGGCTTTGAACCAGTGCGGGCCTGGGGCCCAAAGGTTAAGTGTGGATTTAAAAATTAAACAGCTATCTGAGGCGATAACCCAGTTGTGCCCCTTGGCTGGGGCTTGCTTCTCTCCAGCCCCAGACGGGGATAGTGTTGCTGGCTGCCCTAGATTTTGGAGGGTGAGACAAGAGGTGAAAATGTCACTGTTCTTGGCCAGGAGAGGAGGCCAGGGCAGATTTAGAAACCTCGTCAACCTCGTGCGCAGGAGAGCAATTAGACGTGTATTTTCGTCTTTGCACCATGGTTGCAAATATTTCCGATATTTCATGTTGACATCGTGCTCTCTCACCACGAGCTTCCAACCCAGCAGGGAAAACTGGGCCTAGGTTTTATTTTATATTCCATATTTTGGTGTAAAGTTTGATTCTGACTGAATTTTCATAACCCAAATCATGCCCTGTATGATCTTAACAGACGATGTAAGTGGAATTATTTCTTAATACAAATAACTACCCAGTTTTGTAGGTTTGAAAGTCGAGTTTTCACAAAGCAAGGTATAACTGTAACGAAACCTCTCCTCCCTGTTTGTTGCAGGCGAGCATGGATGCCCCACCGGTGCAGGGACCGGCATGTGGAACGTCTTAGCTGAAGTCTTAGGAAGGTGGGAGAAGAGCGCGGCTGGTTTCTGTACTCGTGAGCATGCTGTGAGCCCAATGTGGACTCGCCATCGGAGCCTCATTATCATCTTCATCTGTGAGTTCAGCTTCTCTTGTTATAGGGAGAAGGGATTTCTCCCACGGCCTCAGGATGAAAAGCATCCTTAGCCTTTCTTGGATTCTCTTCCTTACTTCTGGGAACAATAACAGGTCATGGGGAAGTGCTTCATGTGCGCTGCCCAGCAGAGCCAGCAGACAGCAATCCCAGAGTGCTTTGCCGGCCCGGGCTTCCCCACCAGAGCCCGTCACTTGACTTGCTCCTGTCGGACACCAGGCTGTGACATTCTAGAGGGCAAGGAATCTGCAGTGGTTTATTAAATGGATCAAAGACGTTGTTTAAATGTACAAACTTGCAACTAGTAGATAAATAAGTCCTGGAAATCGAATGCACGGTACAGTGAATATCAACAACAATATTGTACCATAATTATCAAATTTACTAAGAGACTAGATCTTAATCAGTCCCACCACAAAAAATAACAATAATTTCGTGATGTGATAGAGGTGATAACAAAAGATACAATGGCAATCATATTACAATACATAAATGTATCAAATCAACATGTTGTACACCTTAAACCTATACAATGTTATATGTCAAATATGTTTTGATTTGGAAAAAAAAAATGAATGAGGGAACTACTGGAAATAGTGGGAATCCGGTTGAAGGGTATGGTGTGAAGCTTCTGGCCTTAGAGATGGCAGACCTCATTCAAGTCTAGCCCCTGCACTTACAAGTCCTTTGAGCTTTGCAAGTTACTTTGCCCTCTGTTTGCCTCGGTTTCCTCCTCTGTTTGGAGAAGCATAATACCTACTTCACAGGAGAGTTGTGAAGACTACACAGGACAACATATATAAAGTACATTGCACAGTACCTGCGTCCCCAGGCAACAAATGAGAAAATCCATTTCTGAGAACTGATTGTGCCTCAAACCATTAACCTGGCCTGCTCTTCTCTGTGAAGATTCTCAGGACCCCTGCCTTTGTCATTTTATTCAGGCTCAAATTAATAATTAAGAAAAATTCCTCTCTCGTACATCTTAACAAAAAAATCTTTAGCACTCATATAATCACTGAGTTTCTTCCTTTACCGGTGTGTTTCTCAAACAGTCTCTGCCTGTCCCGGGGCACAGAGTCTTGTTTGTAACTGTCTGTTCACTGCCTTAAAAACAAATAACAAAAAATATTGTTGATTGAAGTATACAAAAAAAATAATAAAATAGCACAAATTATATTTGTACAGCTCGATGAATTTTTTCCTTCACCCATTATTAATCCTATTATCCCAAGCATTTATTCCTACTCTTATGGGCCAGGAATAATCAATCATTTGTCTGTAGATTTCACATGTACTTCCATTGTTGTGGTTCTGGCATAGGAGGAAAGAGTGGTTAACAAAGATATGCAACAGATAAAAATGATCAGGAGCTTTAGACTTAGGTAAACAGGAAGAGACAAGCGGCAAACTGACCAAAGCAAGTTACTTTGTGTCCACAAGTCTCCCAAGTCCAGAACATTAAACGCAGTAGAGGATAAAGATTTGGGAAGAGACTGGAAGTCCGGTTACAAGATAAAGGATAGAGGGAAGTCCTCTAGGTCCTCATCTCAACCAAGTGTTTGACGTAATAATGGGATTATCATCTGGGACGATCACCATTGTCCTCATGCTGAGAGTTTAATGAAAGTCGAAATGTTATGCAAGGTTGTGAATCAGAAACAGATCCCACTAGAATTTAGCTCATCCTTGGAATCTAATCAGAAATGCAAAACAATTAGGCTGATAGCAACAAGACTCACCCTCTCATAGCTGATTTTGAGGAAAAGCAGACATATAAAGGGAGAGTTGGAGAAAATGTGGAGTTATTAGCCATACGCTGGAGATCCCAGGAGATCCTTGTCAGGACTTCAAAATGGGAAATGGCATTCTCAACCCATACTTGGTGATGGAGACAGCAGTGATTTCTAACTTCCTGGGAGGGGAACAGCTCTTACCTATTGCTAGAGCCTTTTAACTCGGAGCCCAGGAGACGTCTTCGAGTCCTTGGTAGCCTATTTTCAATAAATCCCCATCTCAAATACACAGAGAGACAGACATGGGAAACCATCACCTTCCTAGACCTGAGAGGACAATTTGTGAGGGCCCACTCCTCCTGTCCCACTCTACCAGGGTGAGAGAGAGGATTTCAGCCCTATTATGGTCCTGCTTTTCAATTTTACTAGGATCTGAAGGGGTTAATAAATTGTACCTCTTCTTACCACCCACGTTTAGAACCAATTGAAAGACAAAAGGTAGTCAAATAAATGAAGTTTAAAATATTTGTTTTAGTACTGATAAAGACTCAATTGAAAGTCATAGCTTAGATGTGCAATGATAACAGGCTTCCTAAAACTGCATCCCACAGTTCATCAGAAATATCCACCCAAGTGCAGGCAGCACAAGAAAATGTCAGGTCTGCCTCCAACAGAAGCAGCACCATGACTGCTAAACTGGCTATTTGGCAGAGAACAAAGCAGAGCACAAGTTCCTCCCAGCAGCCATCTCCTAAGAGAAGAAGAGGAGGAGAGGTTCCTTCTCCCAAACGCACCGCTCAGAAAAGCCACTCTCTGGGAAGAGAGAGGCCAGGAGCATTTCTCTAATGGAGGTCCCTCCTCATGGAAGGAAATATCAGGGGAGGGGTGTAATGTTCCCATAATAGGTTTTTATTTATTTCTTCTTATTTGTTTGCTGTTGCTCTCCCACAGAGAGAGAATGGCCTCTTTCCCTTCTTTAGCGTCATGGTCCTTGAAATGCTACATAGGATAGGGAATATTCTCTGTCACATATAGGTTGACAACTAAGAGATTTCCTTAAGTTCGAGGGAAGGGCAAAGGGACTGATAAATGGCTAGAACACCACAGGATTCAGTAGGGCTACCAGCAGTAGATCTCAGGTCTTTCACAAGATGGCGAGGGAACTCTTTCCGGGAATTGCCTTCCTCATAGGGAATGCCCAATAATCTGAAATGTGGGTGAATGGAGGAGATGGTATCATGGCCAAATGAAGAGTTTCAGAAGAAGGAACAAGGAGGACATAGAGAGTGGATGTGTTTCCAAGCCCATTTAGAGATTTGAGGATATAAGTGGGGCATTCATTATTCATTCATTCAACCAATATTTACGATGTGTCTATGAGGGCCAGCCCCTGGTCTGGGGATTCTGCAGCAAATAAAACCCAGTCCCTGGTCTCATGGAGCTTTCATTCTGGTCTGGATGGCAGAAAATACAAGATGCAAGGTAACAAATAAAGTAATGGTATATTACCACATGAGGAGATACTCTGTTGTGAAGGAAGATACAGCTGGGTAAGGGGGTGGAGAATCAAGTAGTTGTCAGGCTGTGCATTTTTTTATGTGGGGGCATCTAGATGGAATTATCAGCCAGCAGCTGGAGAGAGTTACATGCCATGGAGTCTTGCCTTCCAGCCAGTGAGGAAATCTGAGTTCCAGACTCCCTGAAGCACCCTTGCCAGCCTCAGTACGAATATGTCAGGGGAGAGGGAGTTTTCTGGGTTTTTGAGAAAACTATTTCAGTGCTAAACAGCTCTAAAATGTAATAAGAATTTTGCCTGAGCTAAAACTAATAATTTCCATATGCTGGAACACTTCTTATGGTTTCTGGAACAACCTAGAACAAGGCCTCTTCCTCTTTCATGTGCTAATAATGAGCTGTTGTTTATTGAGGGCCTACTCTCTATGTGGAACTACATTTAAAAATATGGGCAACTTCTTTAGCCTCTTCAAACATTGGTTTCCTCATTTATAAATCAGGAATGACAGTGCCTGCCTTACTGCATTTTAATGAGAATTAAATTAGGTAATGCTTCTGTGCCCAGGTACTGAACTAGACCACAGCTGATCTTTTTTGATACCCAAGATAACCCTGGAATGAAAGTTTTTCTTTCCTCAATTTATAACAAGGAAACGAGTTTTCCCAGAGGTTAACTCACTAACCCCAATTTCTACAGTTTATAAGTGATGGAGCAAGATTAAAACTTAGTTCATTTGGACTTCAAAGTCTAAACTATTTCCAAAGTTACATGCTTACTCCACAGATACTGGAAAGGGATTATCCTGGACTATTAAATCATATGATCCACAAACAACGCACCATCTCTTTCCTTTTCTTTCATTGTATGGCGTTATTTCTAGACTTTTCATCCTGCCTAGTTCCATTTGGATGCATGCCTGTTGAAGTGAGCACATTAGGCAGGTGAGATCTGGCCAGTGGAAAATGAAATGGAGCTAGTCCACCCCCATCTCCTTTATATGGACACAGGGCTTCTATTAACAACATGACATTTGTATGGATTTTTTTAACTACTGTGTCAAAATATTTGCAAATATGACCAAAAGATTACTTCAGACCTTCATTTTCAAGTGAAATGCTGTGAGAAGAGGTCTCCCATTCTTTCTGTCCTCATTTAGCTTTTTAAAAGTCAACAGTTTCTAATTTATAAATGGGTATACAGAGCACATATTTTTTTTTTCTCCTTTCATTCTCAAGACCCCACTAAAAGAAAAGTATAAAAATGGTTTAACCACTAACAGTAAAAAAAAATGGGTTGAGGAGGGGTAGGGGTTAAGGGCAAGAAGATTATCAGCCAATGATGAATTTCAAATACTTTCTGGAAGGCAAAAGCCAACTGGAACATTTGATGAATGGAATGATGCGGAGAAAGCAGGAGTCTGAATTAAATCATACCAGTCATAGATTTAATTTTTGCTGGATGCAAGGGAGGGAATCTGGGACCCTGCTCTCATCTAAGGAGCAGCTGTGGAGACCCAGATCTTTATCTTGACATGCGGAGCCCTGGGCAAACTGTTCAGTGTTGGTTTCCTATCAGGTCCTTTCCTTATTAATTTGTTTATCCAATGCTTACTGAGCCCTGATAAGTGTCAGGCAATGTTTCAGAAGCAGAGGATACAAAGATGAACAAGATATAGTATATACCTTTGGGGAACGGCAGGGTCTAATGGGAGAGACAAGTGTGTGAACATATAATTATAGTGCAGTATGAGGAGCGTAATGAAGTGTTACAGAATTGCAGAGCACGGAGACACTGACTCTGCTGAGGAAGAAGCGGGACTAGGAAGGTTTCATAGAGGAGCTAACGTTTGATCTGAGTGCTGAAGGGGGCTAGGATTTCTCAGGCAGATAATGAGAGAAGAACATTCTAGAAAGAGATATAGCACATACTACAAAAGCATCCTCTTTAAAAAATTTTTCTTTTTTTTTTTCTGAAGCTAATGAGATTACAACTGGAATTCTGACTATTTTGATCATTTTTATTGCCAAAAGGTAAGTCAAAAAGAAAGAAGAATTGTTCAAAGAGTTCCAGGTGGGGGCATTTAAAAAAATTGTCCCATCTAATTTGACTACCATGAATTGGAATGAAATTGAAAAGATTTTTAAAATGCAATTATTTAACTACTTTGAAAATTGATACACGAAAATACGGTAAAGCCATGTTGGTGTGATGGTTTGGGTTTTGTGAGATTGAGAACCAAAATTCTACACCGGAAAAGCATTCTATTCAACAGGAAGACCAAGTGCAATGGCTTAAAGAAAAGTATTCCCACCACATGGTTTACACTAAGAATAGCTTTGTTAGCTTAAATGAAACACAGCATTGCTTATATTTTCTACAATTCATTAAAACAATCATATCATTGCTTTTTAAAAAATTTCCTTCTCTAAGCACAATAGAACATTCTTGTAACCTAGCTCAGAACAATCCTTAGAGAAAAGATAAGACAATTTAGTAAGACATGATATCCTATGATGGTCATAGATGATTCAGAAGAAATTACAGAAGAATACAAAAGTAAATATTAACTAGGACCCCTCTTAAATTTCCTTTCAGTTCAGTGATTAACAATATTCACCCAAATCCTCTGTTAACTAAACTAACAGGACACCCTTAAGTGCCCCAAAAGTCTGGCTGACCATTCCCTAAAGGTGCTACCTATGACTTCCTACAGACAGTGAACTCCACAAAGATGGGAACCATGACTGTCACTCTCATAGTTTATCCCTAGAACTTAGCATAGTGCCTCCCCCCAACACACACACCCATAGTAGGAACCTAATAAATACTGAATGAATAAATAATATCATCAGTTTTATATGGGTACAGCTTCATGAACATTAAAAAAAGAAAAAGATCAGGCTCCACATATGTTACTGAGGGCCACTGGAGTCATAATCCATAGTAGAGCAGAATTACCCACGAACCCACAGCTCAAAGCACATATCACCAATATAGTTCATCAAATGGAGATCTATTTGGGTCAAGAGTTCTTGTTGAAATTTAAAAGCTTTCTTAGAGGTACAGGTATATTGGTTACATTCTAGTGCCATTTGCTTTAACCTTACAATCAATACTAACTACCCAGGCTCATATCTGAAATAAAATTTTTTCATGTGTGCGTGGAGAAAGGTGATCTTTATTTTTTTTCCTCCCCAAAGCCCCAGTAGATAGTTGTATGTCATAGCTGCACATCCTTCTAGTTGCTGTATGTGGGACGCGGCCTCAGCATGGCTGGACAAGCAGTGCGTCGGTGCGCACCCAGGATCCGAACCCAGGCCGCCAGTAGCGGAGCGCGCACACTTAACCGCTAAGCCATGGGGCCGGCCCAGGTTATCTTAATAGAAGACTTAAGCTTTCCTGGAGTAGAAAATTTGCGATAACAGTAGCTATTGTATTTAACTGCACACCTCCAACTAGGCAATCTCCTAAGTGTTTATCTCATTTTCTTCTCCCAAAACTATATCAAAAAAGGTACTATTATCCAAGTTTTACATATGAGGAAACTGAAGATAAGAGAGCTTAAAATATGTGTTCAAGATCAACTCAGCTAGATGGTGATAGGACCAGGATTTAAACCAAATCTGTTGCTTTTACCTACTTCAGGGGTTAGCAGAATTTTTCTATAAAGAGCCAGGTAGTAAATATTTCAGGTTTTCAGGCCATAGTCTCTGGCTGACTTCTCAACTCTGCCAATGGAATGTGAAAACAGCCAGATAATAAGTAAACAAATGAGCATGACTGTGTGCCAAGACAACTTCATTTATGGACTCCAAAATATGAATTTCATATCATTTCCATGTGTCACAAAATAGTCTTCTTATTTTTATCTTTTTTTCAACCTTTGAAAAATGTAAAAACCATTCTTAGCTGCAAGCTATACAAAAACAGGCAGAAAAATTTCTATGCCCCTTGAAGTTTAGCTGGAGAATGAGGTGGCCCTGGTGTGCCAGGAAAAGTTCACCTTTCTGTTAAATCTGATGGTTTTTTAGTACCATAGGCTGTTAAAATGTAAATTGAGATAATAACCTGTAAGTCTGCAAACTCCAGGAAACTTTGGTTCTGCGCCTTTCTCTCCAGGTCAGTCCAAGATTTCTGATCATGTTTTCACTCCCTCACCCTTTGAGAAGGGAGAAAGCAAAACAAGAAGAGGGAATATGACAGTCACATGTTTGAAAACAACATAATCCAGACTCGTCCTGTTATCCATTCCTTCCTCTCCACTTGTATTAATTAACATTAACTAAGACAATTGAAAACCCAGAATAACAGGGACATGAATAAGAAAAAAAGAAGTGTATTTCCTTCTCATAAAAATTTAGGCAGCCCAGAGCTGGATCCTTCCACCATATTGTTCTGCTGTCAACTGGCAGCTTTCAATGCGTGGTCCAAGATGTCTGCTTCATTGTGGCCATCATGTCCACATTCCAAAGAGAAAATTGTAGGAGAACAAGTCTTCTCTCTTGTAGGGCACTTCCATTTCTGCTTACATCCTAATAGAACACAGTCATAGTTGTACTAGCTGCAAGGGAGTCTGAGAAGTGTAGTCTTTGATTCTTGCCATTCAAGTACCCAACTAGTATTTGGGGTATTTTTACTCAGTAAGGAGAGAAGAGAAGTTGATGCATAACTGACAGTGTCTGCCACACAGTTCATTGGTGAAGAGGGACCTTTAAGACCTTCTGCTCTGGACCTCTACCTCTGCAACACTGATGTAAAGAGTCCCAACCAGTCCTCTCTTGGACAAAGTTCAGAGTTGCTCATCCTGTCTGCACCTCACACTTACCCTGTGTATCTCTGCCTCTCCTGGCCGCCAGTCTCAATAGTCAGCCCCCCTTCCCCGTTCATCCTCTTTCCTTAACTTTCCGCATCACCACCCTAGATCCTTTCAACTGGATTCACAACATTACATTCTTGTAACAGACTCTAGGACTAGAGCAGGACCTTTCAGACTAATGTGGCTTCCAAGATCATCCACCCAGATAATCTCCTGGGGTGGGTCTTCCATCCATCTCTCGCGTTGAATGCATATCACAGACTGAACTCATCACCTATTGACCCTCAAGCTAACGTTGAATATCTGAATTACATACATAAATTCATTTTGATCCCATGGGTGTATTAAAAGATGATGAAGGGAAAACCACAAATACAGAGAAAATTGCCTATTTAGCCATTGGTTCTTTAAAAAATCAATTTTAATTATGGGGCCAGCCCGGTTGCATAGTGGTTAAGTTTGCGTGCTCCACTTAGGCAGCCCGGGGTTTGCAGGTTCGGATCCCAGGCACAGACCTACACACTCCTCATCAAGCCATGCTGTGGCAGCGTGCCGTATATAAAACAGAGGAAGATGAGCACAAATGTTAGCTCAGAGCCAATCTTCCTCGCAAAAAGAGGAAGATTGGCAATGGATGTTAGCTCATGGCCAATCTTCCTCACCAAAAAAAAAAAAAATCAAGTTTAAGTAAAATTTAAAGAGCTATAACATGGTCTCACTATCACGCATTATTAAATCAGTGGTAATAAATTTACTGTTTGCTTTACTGATGTGGAAATCTAAATTCTGAAAAATAAATTATTCGAATAGTGTTCAGTAGCATAGCCACTGATAGGATAAGTTCAGCAGTGGAATTCCTAACATAGGCCTGATTTTTCAGTACTGAAGAGAGCAAAATGAGACACAACTTCTTGTTCTTTTATTTACTTTTTTCCTATTTAGAAGTACAATTTAATGTCATTGGAAAAGATATTATGTTAAATGTATTATAGGATCATTTCTTTGGTGAGAAGAGGGGACAGTATCATAAAAAGGACTTTTTTCCTGAAAGCTATCCTCTCCCAGCTGAAGTTCCCTGTTATAAAGCTAGAATGACATAAATATGAAATGTGCTTGTTGGGTGCCCTGGATTGCAGCAAACAGACTGTTCTGGAAATGCCAGTCTTGTGTCTTATGCAGCCACCCAAGTACCTTGAGGCCAGCATGTTCCTTGAACTTGTCTCTCTCTTATTGGTCAGAAATCTTTGTTAACAATCTGAATACGCAGCTTCAAGCTTAAGGAATTGGAAACAAATGCACACATTTGGAGGAATTCATTTTACTAATAGGTTGAATTTAGTGAATCAACCTTTTCAGGTTTAAGAATATTGTGATTCAGCGTATTTTTTAATCTTTTTCCTCATTTCCTCATCTCTGCCTCCTCAGAAGAAACTCTCCAAATACTTACATTACTTTCCAAGGCTCTTTTGAGTCCGATTTATGTCTTTTGGACGTAGTGCTGTGCAGAAATCAGCCTCGAGGCCACCCGGGATGATTCTGTTTATACTTCTTTGATTTAGTTTTACACGTTCTGCAGATAGGGGAGAAGGTCCCCAGAATAGCCTCTGGCAACGTGTCCATCACTCAGTCTGTGTGTGGGACATATTTGCTCCTCCAGTTGATGGCAGGCAAGGTCAGGGCTGTAGAAGCCGCTGTGGGTTATATGTTGGCAGCATATGTTGGAAACACGAGTGGCCATGGAACCAAGGAGTTAAGAGCACAAGGGTTAAAAAAAATTACCTCCAGCCTCGTTAGCTTTTCTCAATGCGTCCACGCCAAATCTCTTCGGACTAAGAACTAAGGCCCTTTCCTTGTTTACAAACACCTTACATGCTATGGGGGCCATAAGACTCTCGGTGTGGTAGCTGTGCCCTCTTTCAATGCCAAGCTTTCTTGGGTCCATGTTTGTGTATACTAGGTGTTTTAAAGAGACCTAGAGCTTCTCAAAGAAGGTAGTGTCTGAATTTTTAAATTTTTTGAAGTCAACGAATATTTATTGAGCTCTTACTTACATACCAGGTATAAAGGAAGAGACTGCTGAGAAGTTAGTTGAGAATTTTTCCTCCCATGGTTTTTACCCTGCTGTTCGAACTGAGAGTTACCTCTGCACCACCGCTGCCCTCTTTGTGTTTAATTGGGCTTTGAAGGACCGTTAGGAGTCTACCTGGTGAAATAGCTCATGGGGTGAGCAGGGAGACAGTTGAGAAAATGTGAACAGATTTATAAAATTGGGAAAAGACATAACGTATAAGAGGCACAATTAAGCAATCCAGGATCACCAGTGAATGAATAGTGAAGGTAACTGGGGACTGATGCTGGAGAACTGTAAATCAAGAATATATAGCTCACATAAATAATGAAAAGACAAAATATTCATTTCAGAGGTAGCAGGGTTATGGAATTTTTTAGTCATTATTAAATAAAAGTCAAGGGCTACGTGATGAGATCCACCAAAACTTGTACTGCTAGCACTGTTTGTTTCTTAGTGTGAAAAGGAAATAACTGTAACAAGCACTGAAGAGACCACATCTGAGCAACATGTCTGGCTTTCACTATTGGTATGAGCCTCACGTCACTAAAAGCCTATGGGAAAGCAGCAATTATACTAGAAATGTAAGCTCTGTCATCATCATCAGAATCGCTTCGTCCACATGTTGCTAATTCAGAACAGACACAACATGGACTTCTTTATGGCCAGAGTGGAATTTACATTATCTCAGGTCTCACCTAGGTCAAGGGAGCTTTCCATTTCCTAGTACATTTTCCATAAATTTACTGTAGAGGTCTAAATTGAGTATTGTGACTTCAAAGTGGTCAGGTCAAGAGCATTTAGGATATAAGATAATCAGAGAAGGACCAAAGTTGGCTGGATCAAAAGATTCAGTTGCTATTGTCTGCCTTGGCGTGTCAGGATGCTCCTAGGGACAAGTGGGTGAATTCTCGGGCTCCTTGCTACATGGCCCATCCGTGTAATCAGGCTAAGCCAAAGAGACCATCTTGGTCTCATCTCTGTGTCCGATGGAGACATTGTCTAAGAGGAAAGCAGCCAATATGTTTTTGTGACATTTGGAGTGGCTCACGGATTGCAAAAGATGTGGCTGTTGTCTACACAGAGGCATTAAAAGACAATAGCTATTTTGAGACCGTGGTTGGACTCACCATGCTTGGTGAAAACAGCCGGAAGCTATAAGGATCCTGAAATCTAACATTATCTTTGAAATTTGCACGTGGTTCATTGCTTTAAGTGCCATTACAGAAGGTCCCCAATGCCTTAGTCAGTCCATTCAGTAGAGGCATTAAAATAACCACAAACTTTTAGTCTTTGTCCCTCTTCCAGTGAGCTGGCTCCTTCACTAGCATTCAGGCCTTCTGAGACAAGCCAATTATGAAATAAGACCATACATTCTCAGTGCTAAGAATACCCAATGGCCCTGTGCGGGTGGAGGAGAGGAGGGACGATGATTAAATAAATGCACCCTGGGGTGAGGTTCCATTATAAATGGGCCCCTCAGTTTAATGGGTTATTGTGCCATAAAAGAATCTTTGATTGGCTACTGAATACCATTTTGTCTCTGCACAGGCTTCTTCTGTCATCCTCTGTCTCTATATCCTCCCCACGCCCCACAATCCTCTTACATCACTATTCCTAACCACCTCCTCCTTCCTACATCCCACCTCATTCTCCGATTCCCCCATAATCAGCAGATATGGAAGACCTTAGACTCAGTAGTGAGACAATATTATCTATGCCTGGCAGTGTTGAAGAAACTATAGTCCTTGTTTTACTAGAGACTGGGATGGTCCAATTGAGGGCAACATCCAGGGTTTGGCTTCTGAAAGTAGAAGCCAAAGGGAAATGTTCTCTCAAGGAAACCAGGAATAGAAAAAGACAGAGGGTGTGCCTAAGATAAAGCCCATAGGGAAACAATGTGACGTGGTCGAAAGGGCAAGGCTTAGGTATAAGAAAAGGTATGAATTTCAACCCAGCCCCTTATAAATTGTGTGGCCCTGAGAGAGTCATTTCATATCTATGAATTTCAATTTCCTTGTCTGTACACTGAGTATAATAGAGAGTTATTATGAAGATTGCAAATAATATATATTGTGTCTGGCACATGGTAAGTGTATAATAAATATGATTTATTATTTTATCATTATTATCATTATCGGGGCTGAGGAGAAGCTGAAGATAGCAAACTCAGTTGGCGAGTCCAAAGGGTAAGAAGAAGTTCCAAAAATAGAAGACAAAATCAAGAACTGAATGTGAGTCAAGTGATTTCTAGGCAGTGTGACATCAAAGCTGGAATGCCTGTAGACTGTTAATGCTGGCCTCGAGTCACGTGCCGTGTGAATGGGTCCGACTTGTTTAAATGTATAGGGTGGGTTCAACACTCTACCAGTGGGTAGGGTTTGGAGCTCCTCTCACGTCCCCAAACCCGGGATGCAGCTTGTCTGATGGGAGTGTCTGGGAACCATTCATCAATGGAATGCCATATCTCTCCCCTCTGCTGGGACTGGGATTCCGTGTATGTGAGCTGAAAAACAGACAATGGAATCCAGTCCTCTCAGCAACAGATCCAAATTCAGTTCTTTGGAAGGAGTGTTCATATTACTTCATTTGTTCAGGCATAAATATGAGAGAAGACCTCAGAGAAAAATGAGGGTGAAAGCTCTGATGGAGAGAAAAAGGTATCAAAGACTAAAAAACAACAAAAGGAGGTTACTGGCTTCTTATATTCAATACTTATGAGTGAATTTTGCACTTAAGAAAGTAATGTCCTCATTGCCAAAATTAAGAATGGGCTTTAGGTAACCACTGACCCTGGGCAGGAAACGAAACCCTTCTCTTTCTCCATTTCCTCATCTGTGAAATGAGAAACTGTTGGTCTAGACTCTATTAAAAATCATACTGACTTTTAAGTATAAGTAGTCCACTTTCTTTTGAGGGGATATATGATGGTTGAAGATCAATACAAATATTCAAACGTTTATTTTCTGCTCCATGCCTGGTACTGTATTAAGTACTTTTACATTAAATTACCTCATATAATCTTCATGACAACCTCATGAGGTCAGTATATATTATCAACTCCACTTGACAGAGGACAAACTTAAAGCCAGAAAATTTAAGTAATGTGCCCAAGTTCACACAGCTGGAAATGTCAGTGCTTGAGGTCAAATCCTGGTGCATTCACACATTTACTCGGCAAATATTGACTAAGCACCTATGATGTCCCAGACACTGTGCTAAGTACCTAGGTGCCAGGGTGATTAAAAGTAGATGCAGTTTTTAACCCCCAGCTACCAAGGAAGATGAACAAACAAACGTGTTAGAATAGCAGCAAATACAGAGCTAGGAAGAAGAGTTACATGGCAGTTGGAGAGCCTAGAATAGAGGGATTTGCCCTAGTCAGGAAAGTTGGGAACAGCTCCCCTGATGCTCCTGGAGCTGAGATTTGGAAGATCATTATGGGCAGAGGGAAGAGCATGAACAGTAGGTACAAAAGTCCTGTGGCAGGAAGGATCGTGAGAACTATGAGGGACTGAGAGAAAGCCAGTGTAACTGAAGCAGAGAGAGGAGGAGAAGAATGGTATACAACACAGCAGGAGAGGGAGACAGGACCAGGCCATGCAGAGCTTTGTGGGCCAAAGTGAGGACTTTTGTCTTTCTCCTAGGAGCAATGGAACCCCCACTGAAAAGTTCTGAGCAGGAAAAACATTGAACTACTAAATAAGCTACAAATTTTCTTCCTTACTTTGCCAGTGGAAATGACATCGTCAACACTCATGTCATGGGGAGGGCAGGAAACAGAAGAAAGAAGGGGACAGTGTTTCACGCTTTTTCCTCTTGAGGGTATTGACATAATCAGAGATCATTAGTAATAGGTAAATGGTCCATGCCAACAAATATTCTGTGAAAAATCTAGGAAGGGCCCAATTTGGCTTCTAAAATGTTTTGCCAATGAAAATCTGGACCCATTCTCAGTAATTCTTAAAACACAGTTAAATGAGAAACAGATGAGTTTTATTTGCTTTGTCTATAAACCAACAGATTCAAGGTGCCTACTCACCCAATGTGGCAGCTACTAAGACTAAACATGCATAGAGCTCAAACATCAACGCCTAACTCCTGATGTCCTGCACTTTAAGTTATTGCTGGTGTTTTTGCATGCTGTGTGGGGAATTTTCTCTCTCTTTTAAAGAATTCCAGGTCCTTTTAGATATAAAAGGATTCTCCTAGAAGGAATAAATAAATAAAATGAGGCAAGTCAAAGTTAGGTTTCGTTTCTTTTATTGAAGTAAGCATATGTTCATCAGCTGAGAGAGAACTGGGGCATAAGAGGAAGGACTTGAGCATCTAAGGTTTTCAACTATTTCCAGGAAAATCAGAAATTTTGTGCTTAGTTATGGTGACTGAACATACTATTCCGGCTTTATGAATATTAATAAGTTTTGAACTTGAAGAAGTTTCTTTACAGATTAAAAAGAAAAAGAATCTCAAGTTCAGTTCCCTGTACTTCAGAAAGGACAAGGCTCTTCGAACAGATCTTAAAAGAAACAGAAATGGAAAGGAAACTAGGAACATTCCAGAAAAAAGGTCTTTCATTTTGGGGGAACTTAAAACAACAGAAGGAACTCAGATAAGGCCATCTCTGTGATTCCAATGTGCTCTGTTCATAGATTTGATATTCACATACTACTTTCTACAAGAGTAGCAAGATCATCCCTATTGCCTCCAGCTGGAAACTCTCTCTTCAGCAAGTCCTGCTCGACTCTTCTGAGTCTGGCCTCCACCCAACTTCTCCACTCTCTTCTCTGATCTCTCTCCTGTGTTTTATGTGGTGGTTTTAAAATATGCCCACAAGTTCTCTCAAAGTCTTCCCTCCAAAAGGTGGGGCCTAATTCCTGTCCTTTTGAGTATAGGCTGGACTTCCTGACTTGTCACAAATAGAACAGGGTGGGAGTGACAGGATGTGGTTCCTGAGAGTAGGTCATAAAAGATACCACAGCTCCTCCTTGCTCTCTTTCTTGGAACACTCACTCTGGGGAAGCCAGCTGCCATGTTGTGAGGACACGCAAGCAGCCCTATAGAGAGGCCCATGTGTGAGGAATGGAAGCTTCCTGCCAATGGCCATGTGAGTGCATCATCTTGGAAGTGAATCCCTTGAGTCAAGCTTTCAGATGACTTCCCTCCCGGCCAACATCTTGAGTGGCCCTGAGCCAGAATCGCCTAGCTAATCTGCTCCCAAATTCCTGGCCCATAGAAACTAAAATAATACAGGTTTGTCGTTTTAAGGCTCTACGTTTTGGGATAATTTGTTACACAGCAATAGATAACTGATACACTGTATAATAATAGTAACAAAAAATGACTAATACTTGCAGAGTTTACTAGAATATAATCTCCTTGCAGTAAAGAATCATGTTTGTTTGTCTCACCATAGGAACCTCAGTGCCTGGCACCAAGTCAGTGCTCCGTACATATTTGTTGATTAAATGGCTGATGAGACCTTAGTTACGTGACTGGTATGGTGTTATTCACTTTACACATATTTTCTCATTTAATTCTCACAGCTATTCTATAGCATATTTTTTATCCTTGTTTTACAGATAAGTAATCTGAGGCTTGGCAAGATTAGGGAAGTAGATTCTAGAATCTCTGTGACTCTGGGACCTGAGGCGTACACAGGAGTCTGTGCCCGTCCCATGAACTTAGGGTCCAGCCACCCTGACAGGTGTTTTTGCACTTCCTGTGCAACAGCTAGAGACACGTTCTTCCCACATCTCGCCTAGAACTCTGACAACTGGGCCAAAATATGCCACAACTCTTATGGAGGTGTAACTGCCACGTGCCCCTGTAAGAAAGCACGAGAGCAACCTCAGCTGGTTAGGACAGGAAGACCCAAGTCTGCTTTTAGAGGGGGAAGGACAGGCAGGACCCGCACAGGGCAGATAGGAATAAGCCCTTGTCCCTCCCCGCAGGCCTCCCTCTCCCTCCCTCCCCACAGGCCCTCCCTCTCCCTCCCTCCTCCGTCTCTCTCTGTGGTTTTACATAAGTCAAATCTGCAGCATTGGCATGAGGCTTCAGGCTGGTTCAGAACCATAGAAGAAAGTGCCCAGATTTGAGCAAGAGCCACAGGACTCTCCCTGACTTCTCCAAACACGGCACACTCTGGGGATTAAATTCTAAGGCTCCCAGTCCTGGACTCGCATTCCTGGCCCCACTAAGCCTTGATGGAAAAATGTTGACATGCAGTGAACACTAACCAGACGTGTTTGTGTCTAAATACACAGTGTCTTTGTAGTAACCTACTTTTTCCTTTTAAAACATAAAAATCTGGAGTGCTGGTGTAATTCACTAAGAGTTGCGAGTTTCCTTTTATGCTGTTTGGGGACTTTTTGCTCATTTCATGAAATGCTGTGGCTCTGGGATAAGATACTTAAAGTTGGAAATAATCTTACCAGTCTTTGACCTTATGACTCTGTCTAGTCCTACCTTTAGGGTGGCCATTTTTTGTGTGAAAATTAAGTTCTGAATAGAGTTCCAGGAGCTTGTATGGTCCATAAGAGAATCTCAAGGTAATGCATTTTGATATTTTCCCAAAAAGCAACTTATTTTTCTGATGGGAAGAGAGGGAAATATGGAAGACATATTATTTTTTTTAATATCAAAATAATTTTTAGAAGAATATTTAATGACATAGAAAGAAGCTTACTATACACTACAAGTGAAAAAGCAGGTTAAAAAATAGTGTGTATATTATGATGTTCTCACATTAAATATATAGACAGAAAGATTTATGTTTATAAAAAGAAAAGACCAAGATAGACATGAAATATGAATAACAGCCTTCCAACGTCTCTTGAATGCCTACTGTGTGTCAGGCACTGTCCTAGGCTTCAGGTCCAGAGATAAGATTCTGCCTTCAAGTGCCTCATAGTCCAGTGAGAAAGTCAATGAAGTAAATAAACAGTTGGAAAAACCAGATATGTAAAAGGCAGTAGAGCATAGTGGTCCTGAGAACTTATCCTTGTGATCAACACAGATCTGCATACAAACCATGGTTTTGCATTTACTATGTGCCCTTAAGCAAATTTTGTCTAAGCTTCAATGTCCACATGTGCAAGTGGGAATAAAAGTACCTACCTCACAGGACAGTTGTGAGGAGTAAATGGGAATCATATAAATGTGAAGCACTCGGCACGGGCCCACCCACAGCAGGCTCTCAATAAATGGCCACCATTGGCTGTTAGCAGAGTGCGCCTAGTGGGAGCTCAGAGGAGGCTAAAGGGCTCATGAAGATCAGCATCCCTGAACTCACAGTCATATAACTAACCCTGAATTGGTAATGGTAAATCACTAAACTAGAGTTCATGTTCTCTGCAAACCCAATCATTGGGGAAAGCCTGTCATTGTCATCTTACAAAAGTTTCCAGAATCTACATCATCCAACTCCTGTCTGAAGAGGCCATTCTTTTTTCAAAGCTTTTAGCTTCACCCCTGTCTGTGGCCTCTTCTGAAAGACTCTAAGGTAGCCCCCTACCTCATGGCACATTCAAAACCAGCTCAAAGGCCTCCACCACAGACCCTCAGAGGCCTGACTTCCCTCATTTCTTCCTTTCTCATTTTTCCTTTTTCTCTCCATTTTACTGGGAATTTTAGTTTCTATCATAATTAAAAGACTTCGTAAACCTTACTTCCTCAGCAGGTAGCATGGTGAGAGAGAGAAAGCATGGCCCTTGCACACAGGCAGCCCTGAGTCTCAATCCTACAGCTCAGAGCCCAGGAATGTTGAGCAAATAATCTGGGCCAGCCCCTGTCCTAGTGTTTTTGCATGAGAGTGAAAATAACCACCTCGTGGATTTGTTGTAGAAATGAAATGAAGGTCACTAACCCAGTAGCCAAAACTTGGCACATGCTCAGTAATTGTTGGTTTTCTTTGTCAATAAAAACAATGTATTGACTATATTTATGCACAGACTTTTATGACTCTGCCTCTTAATGCCAACATGCTCTCCCTCTTTCTTCATGCGTATTCAGATAGAGTAAATAAGCCTTGCAGATGCTTTTAAAATCGAAGCCCAGCTGAACTAATTAAGTATGTTTTGAGGTGAGGGTGCACACCTACCACTCATTTTTAGCATAATCGGACGATACTGACAAGAGGAGAAGTGAAAACAACATTGGTCAAATTGGTTGAGCTCCATTCATCACCATTACCCAACAGTAAAGTTCATTCAGCCAAATGGCACTATTTTCATTAGAAATCATACTAAAATTCTGCAACTGAAGGGTTAAGATACTCCAAGGTAAAGCAAAATAACCCAAATGTTTCATTTAAGTAGATCTTCACTCATTTGGCAACTATCAGACGCATGTATAGCACTATCCTAGAAAGAAATGGAAGGCAATACTCTTTGTTTCTACAAGAGAGAACTTGAAGGATAAAATAAAACATATGTCCCTGATCTCTTCTCTCTTTATGGAGCTCCACATTCTGTCAGCAGCAGCTACTCCTTCCAGTGGTCTCTTCTCCCTCACCTCCTTACACACACCTCAGCTTTTTATTACACACCTGCTCTCCATGGAAGCCAATTTCTCCAAGGATACCAATAACCTCTTAACTGCTCCAACCACAGGCTTTTCTCCTCCAGCTCTTAGTTGACTCGACTTGATTTTTTCATGGTTTCTAACACAGTCAACTGCTCTCTTCTCAAATTTCTCTTGTCCTTCAATTTCCCTCCAGGTTCACTTGTGCCACTTCCTTTTAATTCACCATCTTCATTGTTAGCAAAGTTATTTATTGAAAATCCAACTCTGCCCATATTATTCTCCTGTTTAGAATCCTTCAGCATTTTCCGACGGCCAGTGGGATAAAATGCAATTTCCCAAGGCCCTTTGAATCTTCCTCCTGCCTGTCCTTGCAGCCTCGTCACCTCTTAGTCCCCTTAGAAACCCTACGTTCCAGAGATATGAAAGGACTTTTCTTCAAGTTGGTCATGCTCTTCCAACCCTCCATTCCTCTGCTTATACGGGTTAACTCAGATGAGGATCTTTTACTTCCAGAACACTTCAGAGCTCAACATCAACTCCGCCAGCCTACAACCTGTTTGCTATGTGCCTTCCTCCATCTCTAGTTTTGAATTACTTTATAAGAAGGACATGTTTTCTCTTGAGCCCTCAAGGCCGAGCTCAATGCCTGGTACTTCATAGGAAAATAAATCACACTTTGTGGGATAAACGGGGTTCTGATGGTTTACCTCTGCAATGTCTCGGCTATCTTTATCCTCATTCCCATTGTCTCTGTAGTCTCCCAAACTAGGGAGTGAAGTCTCTTACTTAGACTGTTACAAAGCCTTTTAATTACTCTCTCTCCCCGCTAATATCCTTCCAAAACACACAAGCCGGAGTAACGTTCCTGAAGGCTTATTTGCACGTCAGCTGCTGGTAAAGCGCCACTGAAGCAGTCTCTCAGTGCTGCCCTGCCAGCCTAGCTGCAGCCATCCCTGCTCTCCCCAGACCTCAACTTGGAGGCGCTTGGCGCATCAGGGGACTCCTAGGACCTTGCCCTCACAAGAAGACGAGCATTGATCCCACTTGATTGGTGCTCAGCCCATACGTCAGTGTCTGCTCGCAAGCTGTCAGTGCTCCACATGACCTATCAAAGTCTAAATTCCCTAACGTGGTGTCAAGGCCCTTCATAATTGGATACCATTTTCAGCCTTATTTACAAACAATACATATGATATTCTCTACCAGTATATCTCAAAACTTAATATGCATATGGATCACTTGGGGGAGCTCACTCAAATGTAGATTCTGATTTAGTAGGGCAGGAATGAGGGCCTGAGACTCTGCATTTCTAACAAATGCCAAGTGATATCGATGCCGCCACTCTACAGGCCACAACTTGGAGTAGTGAGGATGCTCACCTCCAAACCACCTCTGCCCCTGTGTTCCTACTGTTACTTCCACCCAGACTGCCCTCTGGTCTCCACGAATTAATTGATTAATCCTCAAAGCCAAGCTCAAATGCAACCTCCTCACTGAAATCTTCTCCTATCTCCTGCAGTAAATATGAACTCTTTCTCCCTGGCATTCTTGTATGTTTGATATGGGAAATCAATCACCCAAAAGGCATAGCTAGCAAGGTTTTCACATATATTTCCATTTTAGGACAAGTTTTATTGTTTTCCTATAAGTTGACCCAATCATACCCTAAAATGATCTGCACATTTATTGCTAGTTCTGCAGAGTAATTAAAGTACTGTAGAAAGCTCCCACTCATTCGTGATAAAATAATCAGAAAAATGCGAACAACCTAGATTGTGAAGAATTGCACGATAATAATTTATGTTCATAGTAATAACCCAGAGGCATAAGGAGCTTAAAATAGCTTCTGAATCATCAAAGAAAGATTAAAATTATATTCAGCATATTTTAGTGTTAAGTGAATTTGATCGTGGTCTCATTCTCTGAAAACTGACATATGAGGGGGGCGGGGGGTGTGTGTGTGTGTGTGTGTGTGTGTGTGTGTGAGAGATACGTTCTGATTCCTTGAAAACATATAAGGAATATATAATTGTCTTTTTTGGTTACATGCAATATTCAGCACCCTTAGTACCAACTCTATGCCTGCCATTCTCCTAACACACACACACCACGTGATTTCTCAGGGGAAAAAAATAGAAAAACTGGGATTCTACTGTACTTCGTAAATTCCCAAAGTAAACTCCTTAAAACCCTCGGTTTTTTCTAAATTGAAGACCTTACAATTATCTGAACTGAGCCAATACTGGTTATTTCTCCATTTTTAAGAATTCCCATAATGAATGCATATTGCTCTTCACTCCATAGGGATTTGCAACGGATTGCAAACACGCATAATTTCAAAAACAAATTCAATTAAATATGAAGACCCAACAGGAGTCGAATACGAATGAGGCCAGGAAGAGCGGCTGGCTGGATATGTGTTGCACGAGGTGCTGCGTGATCCTCGACCCGGAGCAAGGATGTCAGTACACGGGGTCTGACTGCCCGCTTCCCCTTCCTCTTTCCTTTTCCTTCCCATAGCCCACCAGGGCAGATGGGCAGGTGTTTCCCTTCTTCCTCCTCTCTGGGACTTGCTTGTACGCATGCCCTCCCTCGTCCAGAGGTAGCGTATGCCTCCCTGTCTTCCCTGGAATTATATCAGAATTGTTGCTTAATTCACTAGGGAGAGTAAATCACACAGTTTCATAGTTTTTTAAAAAAACATTACATTCAATACATTCTCCCCCTAATAAACATTTTTACCACCCCACCCCCCCCCACACCCCCGCTCTAAGGACACTATCTTTTGTCCAAGAATCTAACTTCTTGCAAGAAAGTGGGAACTAGGTCTTGTCCTACACTTGTGTCTTTGTCCATCTTCCAAGCCCCCAGAGGCTGGCCAGATGAACCTCATTATTGGCTGAAAGTCGCACCTCCTACCAATGGGGATTCTTTCTCATTCTCCAGAAAGGCTTGACTTTCCCAACATTGGCTCCATCTTCAATGGAATCTAGCCACACATGGAGGCAAAGCTTTCCTCTGCATGGACTAGCTCTCTGGCTGACACCACCTGCCTCATCCTGTCTGTTGCCTCCAAAGTCTTGCTCAAGAAACAAACAGGTGCTGGCTGAGCATTGCTCCACTGCCTGGCTTCCCAGGAGCTCTCATGCTACAGGCCGCCCCCCTCCACCCAGTTACCTTTAGAGGCAGGTCTTTCCCAGGACACTTAATAGTTTGTATATACATGCATCTATATTTTGCAGGGTTGACCTGAAAAAAATTAGACAGCCAGAGAGGCTTGGGTCAAAACCACAAGAGACAGCATGGGCAGGCACGGATGTAGGACTGTAGGACTGTCAGCAGCAAGAAGAAAGGGAGAGTCATAGATCTTTATCTTCAAGACCCCTCCATGGATTCTTAATCTTTGAAAGAAGAGATGTCTTCCTGGAGAAGAAAACAAATCCAACTCCATGGCATAACCTTAGGTCAGCAGGGAAGGGCCTGGGACAAATTTGGAATAGCCATGCTGTAGAGAGGAAGACTGGAAGCCATTGCCAGACCAGAAGGAAGACTCAGATTAAGCCCTCTGAGTGTGCAGAGCTGCTGGAGGGTGGGCTGCCCACAGGTAGAGGCCACTGTCAGCATTTCCCAGAGGCTATACTGGGGTCCTTTCTTTGGCTGACCCATTGTCTTTGGACAACACACAGTTTGGCCCTAGACACTTGTCAGCACCTAAATAGACAGGAGGGGAAACTTTGCACCCTGACCATGGTGGGGCTGGTCAGAATGGATTGGAGGTTCTCCTGAGCCAGGACAGCAGTGGACACTGTGCTCCTGATACACAGGCACTCCCTCACGTTCTCTTGCTTTGCTCTCTACCTTCATCTCCTAAGAATTCCTTAGTTCTTGACTGCTCGTAAATTGTCTTCCACATGGCTCAAAGCTTCAGGGTTTACATTGGCCTATTTCTTATAAATCTACCTCAATTCTTACACACAATTTGCCTTGATCTCAGTAATTTGTCTCTGCTTTGATTCAAAGCCTTTGACTTTCTTTTATCCATGACAAATACTTGATTCTTCCAATCATGTTTTATTTTCCTCAAGCTCAGTTTCTTACCCTTTATCCACAGTCCGCTGCCATTTATATCACTGTGTGAAAATATTTGAAACAATCATGAAAGGTGTCATCTTCATGCAGTGAGGTGTTAGTAAAGGTGAAGAGAGAGTCATATGAGGAGTTCATACATGAACCTCATGTCAACTGCTTATCTGATTACCAGGAGAAGGTAGATGATGACAACAATGACGACCACCCCCCAGTTGTGTGCTTCATTACTATTTTCTTCATACAATTGAAGCACAGTCTATTAGAATTGGAAGGGACCGTAGAGATTACAGGATACAAACCTACCATTTTAAAGGAGGTAAACAGTGAAACAGCTAAAGCCTTTGTCCAGAGTCTTAGAGCTAATCAAGAAAGATGCTAGGGCCAAAACCTGGGTTTCTAGATTTCTAGATCTAATGTTCTTTCCACTACATTTAAAACTCATTCAACACACATAGGTAAGTAGTAAATAGAACTGGATTTTTTTTTTAAAGCCGAGACTTCAATGAGTGAAGATCAAGAAGAATTTGCTTCACTCACTCATTCATTTCATTCCAATTTATCGAATGCCCGTTATATACCAGCACTCCACCGGGAAAAGGAGGTAAGGTTGTGAGCAAACAGATGTCAACACTATATATGAACCTCAGACGTTAAGCAAATATCCATGCAAACAAATTATACCATATCTCATTTATTTTAAGATACGCCTTTTTTAAACATCTCAGCATACCCAACGTCAAGACTCACTGTACCGTTAATGTGTCTTCTGATCGCGTTGGCCTGGAAGGAAGTCAAGTTCTTCCAGAGAGGATCTGCATTTGTTTCTTTCACCTGGGTCTGCTCCCACAATGGGCCCCCTTTAAACTACATTCTCTGTTTGAGGTTTTCTGGGCCACACTTGTAGTTGGACTTCAGACCACAAACCTGCGTGATGATCACCTTCTGGTTCAAATTGCCAGGAGAGATTTTTCCTTCTCCTTCCACTAGGGGCTAAAGTCGCGTTTCCTTGCTGTCCTTTTCTATTTGCTGGGTTTGTTTCTGATGTGCCCTTATGTTGGTGGGCCAGCTTTGTGTGTGGAGTCCCATGCTAAATTTTCTACCTTGAGCTTTTTTAAAAAAACACTCTCTCATAGGTACATACAATAATGGTGCATTTTATAGTCAATGGCATTTTAGGTTCTACAAAACACAGTGATTATAAATTATGGCAAGAATTGTGACAGAACAATAAAGAGTAGCACAAGGAAGCATGATAGGGTGACCTAACTCAGATTGGAAGCCTCTATGACTAAGTGACGTGTAATCTGTGTGTTTGCTAGGGCTGCCATAACACGTACCAAAGACTGGGTGCTTAAACAACAGAAATGTATCTCCTCACAGCTCTGGAGCCTGGAAATCCAAGACCAATGTGTCAGCAGGGTTGGTTTCTTCTGAGGCCTCTCTCCTTGGCTTATAGATGGCCGTCTTCTCCTCCCTGTGTCTTCACATGGTCTTCCCTCTGTGTGTGTCTGTGTCCTAACTTCCTCTTCCTATAAGGACACCAGTCCTATCAGATTAGGGCCCACCCCATTGACCTCATTTTACCTGAATTACCTCTATAAAGACCTAATCTCCAAATAAGGTCACACTCTGAGGTATTGGGGGCTAGGATTTCAACATATGAATTTTGGGGGCACACAATTCCGCCCATAAAATAAACTGAGGCCTGAGGAATGGGGCAAATGACCCAGGAGCTGAGCATTCCAGACAGGGGAAGCAGCCTGTGCAAAGCCCACTCATAAAGAGGCCAGTGTTAACTTCAAATCCCTTTAGTGTGATGTCCCCAAAGCTTTAATATCCAAAGGAAAAGAATGTTATTTCAATAAATCAGCTTTTCTTGAAACCTGAAATAGAAATATGATGGATTCTTGTTTATAAACTACTTTTAAAATCATATTTTTAAAAGTAAACAGGGTTATGCCCTCTGATTATAATTATCACCCATGCTTTCCTCAATCTGAAGTTGATTTTGTTCCCTGTTGCTGTGCTAAATGCACTGTGAATTGACATGTGGGTCTATAATAAGATAAATTACCACCATTACATATGCCTTTTGCATGGGGAGGTATTACAACCATTCCCTCTCACTGCTTTTGTAGAACAGCCTCATCTCCAGGGGCCAAGCATTCCAGACAGGCCGAACAGCCTGTGGCATCAGAGAATAAATTATGATTTGTAGCAGGCTCATGGAAAAAGGCTTTCCATCTGGTATATGGAGGATGCCATTCCTCTCAGCCCATCATCTTCAAATCAGTGCAAAAGCTGATGCCCATCCCAGCACTCCTCCAAAGGTGCTTCTCAGGACTTCAAAAAAGTGATAGTAAAAAAGCACAATTCATAATATTTTTTACATGTATGGCTCTACAGCAAACAGGAATGTAGGACTTCTCTGCTTTTATTGAGCCATCTCAAAACTCAGAGATTTGAAATAACAGTTTGTTATAAGATTAGACAATAACAGCATGCTTGTATGTTCAGAGATCTGCTATAAGAGCTTGTTGATAAAAGCAAATGATGTACAATATTGTAGAAGTGCCCCGTTACAGTGTAGCTCACCCAGATGAAATGCTCAATTCTTTTTCAAGCAAGTGCTCTGATCTTAAGTGACCAAAACACTCCTGTGAATTCCTAGGAGCATGTTCCACTTTTGCCCTGTTCTATGCCTGGGTTGTGCGACAGCAGACCTGAATGTCAGTTTGTATTTGGGAGGCTAGAATGTGGAGTTCATGGAGGTTCCTCTGCAGGCCTCTCCCTGGGAGCAGGGGCAGATTCCATCCAAGGAGCTGACAGAGTTGCAGGGAGCTGCTTCTTTGTCACTTGTCTGCCATCCTCAAAGAGAAATGGGAGAAGTGGTCCCCAGGAATGAGATTTGGGTGGCTAGCCATCCTTCCTGTAGCCAAATCCTATGTTGGGTGGAAAAGGTGGGGAACTTTTCACCAGTGGACCCCTAATTTTATTTCATCTGGACCCCAGGTTGATCATTATAACTCCAGAAAAAGAAGTCTCCCTACCCTCTCTTCCCCACTTCATGCTACTGTGATTATTTCATTCAGAGAAGAGTCTTTGGCTGTGATAAAGAGCAGTGGACGGCAGATTAACTGATCATTCATTCATTCATTCATTCATCCATTCAAATAGTAATTAACACATGCCTACTAGATGCTCAGTGCTGTTCTATGAATGAGATGTACCCCGTTCCCAAAGTCTCTTTCATTGAAACTGTTGGTTGTGTTGTGAATCTTCTTCTTCCTTTTATTCTTCTCCTCTCCCCATCTCCTCTTCCACCTCCTTCTTATTTGAAGGTTAATATTATTGGCTAATTATTAGATCAAATAATTTTATTTGGTTTGCAAAAAAGAAAGGAGTCCTCAAAATAGTTAAATCCTGACTTCAATAGTTAATTTCAGGCTGTGTGGAACAAAGCTGCTGTATTACTGCAAAGATCAAAAATAAGGCAAATATTCAGCTGTTGCAGTTCTGAAGCAGTTTTCAGAGAAAAGAAAACGAACTGGCTGACACGAATAAAGTTCCAAAAAAGTTGATTAAACATAAATCTGTCCCTTTCACCTGAGAAAAACTCTAGGCTTACGTGGAGAAATAAACCTTTATTTCAAAACTAAACTTTGAAGTTTGAGAATAAAAGCAGAAGAGTTGTTCCTCAATACACAAGGGTGTTCCAACCTGGAGCACTCGTCGGAATTTCAAAGGGAAATGATAACATGTGAGCACGCGCTTGGGCGTGCACAGGCAGTGCGGACGACCCAGAACCTGCCACTAATACACTTCCAGGTAACTAATTGGCTTCATTGTGGAAAATTTTAAGGCACAGGACCCTTGAAGGGAAAACCATCCAATTGCCTGCCTATGATCATGGGTCAAAGGCAGAAGGAATGATTATTTCCTTTCTCCTCTGCCCTCCTCTAGCTACCTGGGAACGACCACACAGAGCTGGAAAATGGGCTTAGAAGGTGACATACAGGAGGCACAGAGCAGCGGTTCTCAAACTTCGCTGCATCGCTGCACTTTAGAATCACCTGGGAGTTTTTAAAACTTCTGACACCCAGGCCATGCTGGGCAGGGGGGTGAGGACGACCTATTAAATCAGGATCTGGGGTGAGATCCTGGTATTAGCATTTTTTGAAGACCCCCAGGTGGTCTCTAATGCACAGCAAGTTTGAGACCAGAGGGATAAGTGGTGTTTCTCAATCAGGCAAGGCCCGAGAGGCTGCATTTCTAGCAACCTCCCAGGTGGTGTCCATGCAGCAGGTCCCCAGAATGCACTTCAGATAACAAGGTGTAGAGTTTCTCCCCCCCATGCCACCTGCCAACGCTGTCCTGGCAAAATGAAAGCAGCCAAGTTAAAAGAAGAGTGGGCCTGGGCAGAAATTCCTGGTAGTTAGGGTAATTAGGCAGGGAGTGGGAAGAGGGGGCTGTGTGAGGTTGTCGCAGGGGCTCAACCCATCATCTCAGCCTGGAAAAAAGGCAAAGAAAATCTGTGCATTCCCTGGGAGGATAGAATTGCTTTCCATTTGAGGCAAGATGTCCCGCTCTCCCGTGATGGCCCTTCCCTCCCCCTCCCACCCTAATACTATGCGTGTGGGAAGAATCCATATGCCCACATTCCTCGTCCTCTCTGTAATTACACGGCTGAGTGAGGAGGGAAAGGGCATAGGCCCCCTCCTCGGTCTATAAATATGTCTAAGTTTCTCCCATCTTTAAAGCAACAAGCCAGCCAACTCACCTCCATGGACTTCGGGTCCCCTCCTAGCATAAGTCTCTCCTTCCCCGCACACAGTCAGCTTCAGAAAAAGAACCCACTGTGCACATCTACTGTCCACACTCTCTTGACTTCCATTCTGTCAGTATTTAAAATGTTCATATTTTGTTCATCATAGACTTTTTTGCATTAATTTTTATTTTCTTAAATACTGCCTTAAAATATTGTTAATCTTGATTACTTAGTGTTTTGGCACCTCCTTACATTCTGCTCCCAAGGCGAATGCCTCACTTGCCTTACCCTAGTCCCAGCCCTGTTCCATTTACTCTTCAACCCATTACGATCTGGCTTCTGCTCCCAAAACTGCAATGGAAACAGACCTTGAAAGGTCCATAAAAAATCTTCAATGTGTCATTTTTTTTAAAGGACATTTTTCCATCCCCTGTTTTAGTTGATGTTCTTTTGAGCATTTCAAACACATCAAACAACAAATAAAACATACACAAATATAATGATTACAAAAAATATTACTATACTTACACCTAAACCTATTCCTAAAATTTCAACCTCTCATTTTCTTCCTTATTTCTTTATTATTTTGATACCACTTCTATGCTTCCTAAAATTACAGCAACAGTTAATTAAAAACATTCCCAAGGTTATAGCATTCTTACCCAGATCAAAAAGAAAATGCCTATCCATTCAGACAGCCATGGTAACAGGATCTAACTGATCAATTGGTTCTTGGTTATGGCATAAGCCCAGGCTATTTCTCCCAAGGCCATTCGAAACCAAGCTATGGACATCAGGCTGAAACTTTCTAAGATAATCTTCAGCTTTTACATTAATTAAGAAAAACTTGAGGTCCACGCTTTTCCTGTAGATTTCAGTTTTCAGTAGCCTGGAATTTCCCTATCAAATGTTGAAGTCTTTCTTGGCCAGCATGACACAGCCCATTGTCCTGTCATTGTGATAAGCTTACTCTATTGGCGTTATTGAAAACCTATGCCTGCCATACTAGCGTCTCATAATAATTAGTGGAGCCATCTAGAGGTTTCAGCTCCCAGGAGAGGTAGAACCAAGGTTAAGCAACGAGCACTCCGTTTTAAGACATTTGGCCAATTCGTCATCTTGGAACACAGTTTTGAACCTCCTCTCTGCCGAGTTGTTGTGTGTGAGCACTGGCGCCTATAAGTCCCTCCTGCTCTTGGTTCTGTATATTTCCCAGGGCAATTTGGCTAACTCACAGTTCCCTGTATTTCTCCTTCTCTACTTATGCAGATAGACAGTCTGTGTTTTAAAATCAGAGAATTAATAGAATAAAATACCAATTTATATTAACCTCCTTTCATTAAAATTAATAAAAAATTAAACAGATCCCTTTATAGCCAAATTCCTATGCTCATCCTAATCACCTCTAGTATACTTTCTATAAACTTTTTGCTTAATATCATTATGAAATTATGGCCTTTCACAAACTCATCATATTTTAATTAACCACAATTATTATACCCTCTTTGATGCTCAAATTACAATTTGGCTGGTGAGAGACCTATAAGCTGGCTCCTTTGTCTTGTCAGCACTGTCCCTGGCATCTTTGAAGGTATCTCTGCTTTCTGGCAACAATAGAGTATTCAGGCCCATTCTACTGTATGTGTGTGTGTGTGTGTGCGCGTGCGCATGTGTGTGCGTGCACGCAAGGAGTGCTAGTTCCTTCCAGTGAAGTATGAGAGATCCAAATCTGGGCATTTAGAAGTTCATGCGAGAATAGGCAGTGAACAAAACGCTACTACTGTTGAGACACATCTAGCTGGAAAAATACTGCTTTTTAACCTCATGAGTTCCCATTGATTTTTTCTAATATTATTAACATAATTAAGTTGCTGTACTTGACTTTTCTTATAGCATGAGGTTTCATCGACCTTTAAGACTTTCTAATATATTGATGCAACAAATGACCTCAGCTTGAACCTTGTTTCTTTCGTAGTTCTTGCCATGATATTGGCTTTGTGCTTGTCCTCGCGTCACACTTGACATCCGAGGATTTTCAGCACTTTGTCTTTGTTCGCCATCTCATCACGCCCTTATCACACTGATTTCCAATCCCATCGCAGATGACTTCTTGGCCCCAGGGAAATGTACCTAAGTGTTTCTTGCCCCCAAGGAGTAATTGCTCTGGATGGTGGCATGTTGAGTTTCTGCTATTCCAAGAAAGGCTTGGCTTCACTCATCTTGAAGACTCTTCTCTGTTTGGGATACAGTTTTGGAGGACCCCATATTTCCCCTTGTCCATATTTTCCCCAGCTGTTCTATATCTGCCCCCACAATTTTCAGTCACTGACGTCCAACACATTTGAATACAGGAATACAAAGCCAGAAAGATGTGGTCTCTGGTCATTCTCCTCAATGAGGACATTAAAAGGACAGGAGTATCTTTTCCCCCGTCTCAGCCTGGTTTATATTTCCTTCTAGAAGTCCTGGTTTTCTTACATTTTTTATGAGGATCCTCCTTGACTGGTAACTCCAGACTTACTGATCCCTTTGTTCAAGGGATCTGAATTCTACAAGTGTTTGCTCTGGCTATAACTAGGTGAGCTTCCATCCACAGTTTGGGTGGAGCAGGAGGCCACCACCACCTTGGTGGTTATGCCAAAGATACCTTCTCGTCTTTACACTTAGGAAGGGGGCTCTGGACAAGGAAGTGGGAGAACACTTGCTAAGAGAGATAAGAGCTGGAAAGGAGAGAATGCAAAGGGACTCATACATGATCTCTTCAAAATAACCTCAGCAGGATGGAGTTTGGTTTTAACCGCAGCCTGGGTTTCATTTTATGCCTTTGAGCTGGGGCAGAGTGCATGAAAAATGTTGATTTGCTGGAGGTTTCCCACTGAAGGAGGCAATTTGGGTTCAGAAATGATGGAATATGGATACAGTTTTTAATATTAATGAAAAATTTTTAAAAATTATAATCAATTGCATGTTTATTTATTTTTTAACGGTAACTCAGAAATGTATATGAATGTAAAATCTGCCATTTGTGAGCCAGGTTCTGTGCTAGACACTTGACATTGCATAACTCTTCAATGCTCATAACCACGTGCTGGGACAGGTACTATTGCTGTTCCCATTTCAAAGGTGAGTAAATCGAGGCTTAGAAATGGCAAGTAAATTATCCGAGGTCATAAACTAGAGGGTGGTAGATCGTGGTTCAAATTCAGGTCGTCTACATCTGACTCCAGAACCCATGGTCCTAAATATGATGTGTATGCATGTTTGTGTGTGTGTGTGTAACAAAAATTGGATCATACCACACATACAATTTGGAATTCCCCTTTTTCTCACTTATTAGTTTATTAAGAGCATTTCCTCCTTCTTATAATGTTTTATAAAAGATCATTTTAAATGGCCGAATACTGTCTTTTCTTAAAAATGTAATGTAATTTTGCCAGTTTCCTATTAATGAACATATACATTCTTTTCAATTTTTCAGGATTATAAATAATTATTCAATAAACATTAAACAATAAATAATAAAGCATTGTACTTATATCTTTGTTCATGTCTCTGATCATTTTCTTAGAATAGACTCTCTGGAGGGGAATCACTGAGCCAAGGAAGTGAACAGTTTCAGTACCCAGATAGATATTACCAAAACACTTTCCACAGAGTTTGTACAAACTCATACTTCTAGTAATTTATTAGGGAGCCTTCCCATCAAACTTTTACCAGCACTGAAAATTTTCTTCAAAAAATGTTTTATTATTTTAGTGGGTGAATAAATGTATCTTGTATCTAGTTTAATTATTATTTGTTTGATTGTCAGTGTGAATATTTTTGCATGTTTATTGGATTTTGCATTTTTAAAAATTTTCTGTGTGGATCCTTTGTTCATATTTTTTTTTTTTGTGAGGAAGATCAGCCTTGAGCTAACCTCCGATGCCAATCCTATTCTTTTTTTTTGCTGAGGGAGATTGGCCATAGGCTAACATCCGTGCCCATCTTCCTCTACTTTATATGGGACGCCACCATAGCATGGCTTGACGAGCGGTTCGTCAGTCTGCGCTCGCCCAGGATCCGAACCTGCGAACCCCAGGGCCCTGAAGCAGAGCGTGCGCACTTAACTGCTATGCCACCGGGCAGCCCTCATTCATATTTCTTTTGGAGTATTAGAGTTTTACTTATAGATGTAAGAGTGCTTCATGTTTTGATGATATTATCCTTCTGCCCTGTTGCTAAACTACTTTTGCCAAGTTGTGACTTTATTGTTGTGAACGATGTTTCTTGATGTAGAGGATGTTTCTAATTGTGTAATAAAATCTGTCCAGCTTTTCCTTTGTAATTACTTCCATTGCTTTTATCCTGAGCATGTCTTTCCCTCTCCAGAGATCTGATAATTATTCACTTACATTTTTTGTCTATGTGTGGTTCTTTAACCCATCTGTTTTTATTGCTGTTTTTGTTTGGGGCTGTGGCATGGTGAGGCTATAATTTGAGTTAATCAATTTTCTCAACCATTTCATGAATCACCTCTCCCTTTCCCATCTTTTGTTGTGCTGACTTTATTAAGCTAGGATATATACTAGAGTCTACTTCAGGGCTGATTGCTCTATTCTATCAATCTGTCTGCCAGTTCTTGAGCTAGTACCATACTGCTTTGTTGATGTTGCTTGCAATATATTTTCATACGTAGTACGACATGCCTCCTTAATCTAATTGCTCCAGTTCTATTTCAATATGTTCTAAATTTTTTTTTTTACTTGTTATTCACCCGTATGAACTTTAGAATCACTATATCATATAAGAAAGATAACATCGGCTTAGCTTTTGGTTTTCATCATGTCATTGAAATATTTAACATATCATTGCAAAATTATAACAGTACTTATTTTTCTTTTGTTGTGCTTTTTTTGTCAGTTTTATATCAATGTTATACTGACTTCATAAAATGAATCTTTATATTTTCAGTTTTTGTTGTTCTATCTGGAAAAATCATATAACATGGAATTATCTTTCTGAAAGTCTGAAAGTTATCAGTGGTAAAATTTTCAAACAATGGGACATCTTTAGAGGTAATTATCTTAGGGTCAGGTAAAATTTGCCATGAAAATATCCCTTAATTCAGCTTTTCAAATTTATTAACAATATTTTTAAATAATATTTTCTTACTTGTTAAAATTCTCCAGTTTTTATTTTCTACTTTTAATTTTTCTTTTCTCTCTTTACTTTTCATATATTCCCAAGTTGTGTTAAAAATAAAACCAGTTCTAGGGACCAGCCCAGTGGCATAGTGGTTAAGTTGGCACATTCTGCTTCAGCTGCCCAGGGATCATGGATTAGGATCCTGGGTGCGGACCTATACACCACTCATCAAGCCATGCTGTGGTGGCGTCCCACATACAAAATAGAGGAAGATGGGCACAGATGTTAGCTCAGGGCCAATCTTCGTCACCAAAACTAAATAAATAAATAAAACCAGTTCTTGATTTTGTGTATCAACTTTACTGTTTCTATTTTTAATAATTCATTCATTTTTCTATGCTTATCTTTAAAAAATCTATTCTTCTGTTTTTTTCTTGGTTTTGTTTTAAATACATTTGAATTATATATAGTACAAATCCTTTAAAACGTATCTATTTTTTCTACTTGTTTTTCTCAATGACTAGTAGTTCTATAAAAGGCTCACATGGAACAATTGTGTTTCTGTCCATTTCTTTACATCTTTGTTTTATATATTTGAGGCATAAAACATATGTGCCTTTTATATCTTCCCTGAAGACTGCACATTTTTATGCACACTTTGACCCAGTTAACATTTTTTGGCCTTGTATCTAGTCTTGTATGAATTTAAGATTAATACCTTCACTTTTTTGTTTATATTTTTCTGGTAAATCTTTATTCACTTTTTTATTTTTAATCTATTTGTGTCCTTTTGTTTTGGATATATTTCTTGTTGGCAAGTCAGAGTTGGATTTTCTTAGCCCAATCCTGAAGGCTTAGTATTTTAATATAGTAAGTTAAGTCATCTAAATTTATTGTTATAAGTGTCCATCCTCTTGTCTTGGGTAACTGTGGGGATATCTGGGGGATTTGCTCAGGCACATTTCAGAGTAACTGAGTCTGAACATTGACATGAGAAAGAGCTGCAGAAATAAAAACAAGAAAAACTCACCCTTGGTCATGGGCAAGCCCGCCTTGCAAAGAAAGGCACATCCTGAATGTTGAGGAATTGATCAGAAATCTAGCACAGGATCCAAATCAAAGAATTTTAAAAGATCAGACACAATTGAGGAAAGGATTCAGAAAACAGAACCAAGAGAGCTTCCCTGAGGAAGGGCACACAGGGAGACTCAAGCATTTTCAATCGTTTACTACAAGTGACAATGAAAATAATAATGATGGCAACAACAGTCTACAAGAACAACCTGTTTATTGACTCGTACTGAGGCCAGGCATTGGACTAAGTTCTTCAGATAAATATTCCCTTTAATCCCTACAACCACCCTATGAAGTACATGCTATTCCTGTTTTATAGACAGAAAAAAAGAGAGGCTCTGAGTAGGTAAGTAAATTTTCAGACCAAAGTTAGTAAGTGCCAGGAAAAAAAGATTTTCCTGACTCAAAAGCCCATGATTTTGACCGTTATATTGTTTTCTTCCTAGTATTACAGGTTTTTTTTGGCTTCTAGTTTCCCCATTTTTAAAAGCATATATGCTCTTTTGAATTCTTCTAATTAGATTTTTCAAAATCACACTTGAAATAATTCTCTAATTATCAAATTTATGAATAATATAATAACTGTGGTTCCTTTCTCTATAAGATGAGGAATTTCGTACCTTTTGAATTCCCCTCCTACCCTTCTTTCCCCCATTCTTTGCCACAATCATTGGAATTATGGACTTATTTATTATTAGTTTTATTTTTAGTTATTCTGCTTCAAGAAATAACAACAGAAAAACTTTCCATCTGTACTGATACTCTATTTACAACTTTTTTGTAAAACTTAATGTTTTAAAAAAACATTATGTTTTGCTGGGACTGTCACAATGTTTTTGAACCCGCTTTTGCTATTCTTGAGTTTTTGTCTTTAGTTAATATGTTGTTTCATTTGTATCTTTACGTAAATTTTTCAAGAAAAGCGCATGGGTGGTATCTTTTTTGAGACCGTGATTTGAATATCTAAGAATGTCTTTTTTGTTTTCTTTGCAAATTAACAACATTTCAGCTTGAGTCATAAGCATTTTCTCTCAGCACTATTTAGACTTTGCTCCATTATCATCCAGTGTCCATTCTTGTGATACACTCTCGATTCAGCCTGTTTTCATTTGATGATAAGAAACTTTAATGTTTTGTCTGGATGTTTGTAGAACTTTTTAAAATCCTTTCTAGTCAAACAAATTTGCTAGATTATGTCTAACTGTGCATCTTTCTTCATTAATTTTGCCTGGAAATGGTGTGCTGTTTTAAATGGTATATTCAATATTTTTTTCAGCTTGAGAAGTTTTCTTTTATTCTTTTTCTTCCATATTGCAGCAACATCATTTGTTCCGGTTATATTTTTCTTAGGGGAGTCCTTCTTATCCATATATTAAGGCTTTATTTTTGATCTACCAAATCACCCATCTTTTCTCTTATCATTTTTATCTTTGTTTCTTTTCTCTACATTGATAGAAAACTTCTCTAGCTTGTTTTCTATAACATTTATTTGGTTTTCTGCAATTTCAATTCTGATCTTTACTGTCTCAAAATAAGATTTCAATTCCACAATTTTATTTTTAGTTTACCTGAATCCAATTCTTATCTGTCAGCTTCCTTTTCAAATTCAGTTAGAATCTCAAGCATCACCTTTTTCACATAAAGCTTTATTTCTTATTTCACAAAGTACATACTGTCCAGTATTTATTAAGAACACAAAACAGCAAGATTAAATTTTTTTCTTATTTTATGTAATCCACTTTTTTCCTAAATAAGCATGTTTTTTCTCTGTTGCATTGGTCTAGGGAGCCCCTTGTTTTCACGTAACAGAATATTTTTCATAGACGATGTATCCTTATCCCTCCTCTCACACATGCATGTCACTACTTCTTAAACAAGGAGATATCTATCTAAGTTGGTTGTACTCTGGATCTCCAGAATCTTCCTCTTAAATTTTAAATTGAAAGGCAAATTAAGATGCATAGTCTCCAGCCTAATTTCCAGTGCCTAGCTAGTAGTGTGTACTGTTAGACTATGGCAGGAATTTCTCCTGCTTCCCTGACTATCCCTTTGTAAATGGGAAGTGAATTAATTATTAAATAATTTGAAATTCCATAGTCTTTTTGTGGCCTCAAACGGTGCATGAGAAGCTCTCATTCCAAGAATGCAGTGCTCTCAATGTACATGGCAGATGATATTTTCCAAAGGTGGCCACAGCAATATATAGCCCATCCCACAGGTTCTTCTAACAATGTGGCACTGACCCTCCTTCATTGAGAGGGTGAGGTCTATGTTCTCTCCCCTTGAGTCTAGGTGGAGCTTTGCAGCTGCCTCCATCAATAGGATGCAGCAGAAATGACACTGTATGACTTAAGGCTGTCATAAAAGTCACATGGCTTCCTCCTCTCTCAGGCTTGTGCACTGGGAGCCCTGAGTGGACATGGATGAAGTTCAGCTTCCGTGAGGCTGCCATGCTGGAGAGATCATGAAGAAAGACCACAAACAAATAGAGATGCCAAGGAGGCCCGGCTATTCCAGCCCCCGGCTGAGTTTTCCTAGCCCAGGAGCCAGGCACGCAAAGGATTTCAGCCCTCAGCCTTCCAGCTGTCCCGGCTGACAGCAGAGTCCAGCCCTCCCCAGCAGAGTCCAAGCCCCGCCCAGATTGCAGATTCTTGAGCAAAATAAATTTCATTGTTTAAACCACTAAGTTTTGAGGTGTCTTGTTATACAGTATTAGATAATCAAAAACATTGGCTTCCCGGGGCTGGCCCGGTGGCGCAAGCGGTTAGGTGCGCGCGCTCCGCTGCGGCGGCCCGGGGTTCGCTGGTTCGGATCCCGGGCGCGCACCGAAGTACTGCTTGGTAGGCCGTGCTGTGGCGGCGTCCCATGTAAAGTGGAGGAAGATAGGCACCGATGTTAGCCCAGGGCCGTCTTCCTCAGCAAAAAGAGAGGAGGATTGGCGGATGTTAGCTCAGGGCTGATCTCCTCACAAAAAAAAAAAAAAAAAAAAACATTGGCTTCCCATCCCCACCCCCACTTACATTTACCTACTCCCTATATTACTATATTACTTTACATCCCAGGACATACTCTGCAGCCACTGCCCCCCACACCTCACCTAGGCCCATTGTGCTTTCCTGGGATTTACAATTGCACAGATAGATTTAGCAAGATGAAAGAGGTGGGGTGAGTGTCCTCAGGCAGCCAGGAGGTGACAGTCAGGTTTTCTGAGTGGGGAATCCGCCCGGGTCCCTGATGAAGACCCTTTCCTCTCCTTTCTCTCTGTGGGGGAGGGGGGCACTCTTCCTTGGTCATCCTATTTGCTCTGTGTTAAGGGCAATTTCCCTGAGAAACTGGACAATATATATTTAGGATCCTAGGGTTTAAGCTCGATTTAAGTCCTGGCAGCCCTTTTGGATTTTTGTGGGTATTTTAACGGAAGTTGGGAGAGAGAAGTTCAGGCAGTCCTCATGATCCGGAAGTCTAGCATCTCAACTTGCGTTCTGAGATTCAGAGGTGTTGCCCAAACAACAATCAGACACAAAACAAAACAGCAGGTGGACCCCTCTCTCAGTTCCTTGGCCCTGTTATTAGTCAGCCATGCTTCCTCTCTGGGGGATGCCACAGTGTGATGATTCCAGGAGAACGAAATAACGAGCCTCTTCTTTAGAGCCAATTGTTCCTCTTACTCCTCTCTTCGAAAGCCCCAAATACAAGGAAAAGGGGAATAAATATAAATACGAAACTGCTGAAAATTGCCTAACTTCAGGCTAGTTCTGATAGCATTCCAGGCCTGTTCTATTCTTCTCAAATTATAATGTACATATGAGTCACTTGGGGATCTTGTTAACATTTAAATTCTGATCCAGTACAGCTGGGATGAAGTCGGAGCGTCTGCATTTCTAACAAGCTCCCGGGTGACGGCAGTGCTGCTGGTCCACGGACCACACTTTGAGTAGCGAGGCTCTGAGCCCTGGGCAGGCCCTCTTGCTCTCACTTCCTGCCTGGCCAGGTGTGGTTTACAGCTATTGTCGCCATCATGTCCCTTTCCTCGTGTCCTCCCAATGCTCTTGGGCTCCTCCTGCCATTTTGTCCTGTCCCACAGCTGTTGGGTAACTTAGGCGGGAAGGGTTACTCCTTGTGCTCTCACTCATTTGTTCTTCCCCCTATGGTTACTGATCACTCTTGGCCTGGCTCTTCCGGGGGCAGAAATATAGAGATGAAAGACACTGACCAGAGGCTAGTCAGGGAGAAGCGCAGTGAGTGCCCTCTGCCCTCTGCTGGGGCAGAGGTTGGCATAGGTGGTGAGGGGACAGAGGTGCTAGGGAGGCAGCAGTGGCATTGGGGGTAGGAGGGCAGAGTGAGAACTCTAAAGGCTTCCTGGAGGAGGTGACACTTCAGGGGGATCTTAAGGTACTAATAGGTGTGAGCCAGCTGAAGGAAGGGGAGGAAGAGCATTCCAAGCAGAGGGAACAGCAGGTGCACAAGTCTGGAGGAGAGAAAGCATGGTGGGCTTAAGGAACCACAATTAATCATGGCCCAAGTATAGGGATGTGTGAAGCTAGGGAGAGGGTGAAGGTGCTGTGTTAGCTTACTCCAGCTGCCATAGTGAACTATCACAGACTGGGTTACTTAAACTACAGAAATTTATCATCTCACAGTTCTGGAGGCTGGAAGTTTGAGATCGAGGTGTTGGCAGGTTTGGCTTCTTCTGAGGCCTCTCTCCTTGATTTGCAGACGCCGTCTTCTCCCTGTGTCCTCAACATGGTCGCTCCTCTGTCTGTGTTTCCTGTGTCCTAATCTCTTCTTATAAAGACACCAGTCCTGTGGGATCAGGGCCCACCCATATGACTTCACTTTACCTTAAGTACCTCTTTAAAAGCCCTATCTCCAAATACAGTCACATTTTGAAGCACTGGGGGTTAGGACTTCAACATATGAATTTTGAGGCGACACAAATCAGCCCATGACAGGCAGTCAGAGTATGGACAGCCTTCTTGTTCAGTTTGCCACATTCCTCAGCCCTCCTTACTTGCTGTCCCATTGGGGAGGAGAGTGTCTGGAGGAGCTGGAAAGGGTTTAGAGTGAGGAAGCTGGGCCACGGCGGGGGAGGGGGCCCTAATCTGAGCAGCGGTATTCCTCCTCCCTCACCTGTATATACTTTCTCTATACTCATACTCCTGATTCAGGTTTGAGAAGCATTCTACACCTTGTGGATTTTCTGTCATGGATTTTCTTCCTGTATGCTCTCCGGGAACCCTCCATTCTCTTTGAGGGTTAAGCACTGCATTGCACCATGCCCACCTGGGGTGCACAGGCCTGGCACCCACCGCCTGCCAGGAGGGCAGACAGCTGTGGCCGCTCTGCTGGGCCTGGAACCAATGAAACTCTTGACATATTATTAAGCTCTAAGCCTCACACTTCTCTGCTGGAGATGCTGTTGGGCCTCCAAAACATGTTCAGCACTGGCTAATTTCATTTGCCCACAGTTACAATCAGTATCCATCCGCAAAATACAAAGGTTTGTGTGCACTTTTCAGACTGTGAGGGCAAAGCTGAGCCTCCATCTCTGAGAGAGCAGAGGAAAGGCACTGTGTCCATGAAAGACACTGATGGGGACAACTCTTGCTGCAAGAAGAGGGTGTGCACAGTTGCTGCTGGGATGGAGAAACGGGTGCCTGGGGGGTGCACCTGGAAGGATGATAACCTTTATAAACCTTGACACTTCTGGGTCGTTTTCCCGTCCTAATCATAAGTATTAAGCTTCTTGGCAGGAGGCCTGTTAGACACTGAGCAGGACAAATGATCCTTTATTTTTAAAAGTAAACACTCTCTCTAATCTTAAGAAGCTAACAGTCTATTTGGAGAAACACATTCTATGTACTCACATATCAATCAAAGGCAGCAAATGATAAGCTCCCCAAATACATCAATATTGGTAAATGGTTATTATTTTTATTCTTTCTCCTTTACCTCAAAACTCATTTTCCATAAATATAATGTTTTTTCTTTTTCTTTCTCCCCTTAGATTTTGGCTTCACCATTTTTTTAATTGCATCCATACTGATGTTTATCATTTTCACTTCTTTGCTGAGCTTTAGGATGTATTCAAATTAAGAGATATAGTTTAAAATAAGAGACATAATTTAAAATATAGAACTATGAATATAGTAAGTAGCAAACACAGGCCATATGGTAGTAAGGGATATGGATCAGGCTAATTGGAAAGTGGGGATGGGGAGAGAAAAACTCTAAGAAAAAATAAGCTTCAACTCAGCCCAAATATTAGTTTCAAGCCAAAGAAGTTGGCCTAGCCCCAATTCTATCCTTGGTTGGACACAATATATGATTGGAGTATTTTCAGAAAAAAGAAAAAAAAATCCACCCATAGAGTGAGAATCTAAGTATCTATTTTCCATCCCAGTGACAATCAAAAATCATTCTTTGCATTTATTTTTCAACTTTGTATTTTCCTGTGAACAAAATTGAAGCTGGCAAAAGATGGTTCATGTGAATTACTTGAACAACAGTTTCTCATTGTGTTGAATTACACTGAGGCTGCTTGCTGTGAAATCTTGCCGCAGCCCAGTAACAGTGGCAGATATTGTCATTTTTTTCCATGCCCAAGAAGTTAACCCACTTCTCTCCTACATAAATGAATTGATGGTCCTTTCCAAAGGGGGGGTGGAGCTCTCCAAATCCTAATCACTAAACATTTACATACAGCTTATTAATATTTTAGGAATCAAAAGCCAGTTTATCTTCCCACATCACCCAATCTTCTTTCTGCTTCCCTAGATTAGATGTCCAGATGACACGGCTTCTCAATGTTTGGAATATGTCAACAAAGTAGGAATCATGGAAGCAGAGCCTTAGCTAGCAATATTCTCATCTAACTTCGAAAAGTCACCTGGCCCAGAATAGTAGTTGAGAAGCCAAAATAATCACAAGGCGCCTACAGTCATTCATAATGCTGTACTGACTGGTCCTAAATCCATCACCCACCACTAGGGGGACAGATGAATGAAAAAGCCTCCACTCAGAAGTGGTGGCTACAGCATTTCCCCTGGGCAGCATTTAAGGCGCCCCAGTTGAGGTGCTGGGTGGGGGTTAAGCTCTGTTTGCCTTGCTCTTCACGTGATGGTCAACTGTTCATTTCAGAGGCTGGTTGGAGGGGCCACCACAGATCATGGGAGGTCTAGACCCCTTCTTAATCCCCTCCTTCCTCCTCGGCGATCCTACCAATTTGAAGTGGAAAATGCAGGTATTAGTTCTTGTCACTCGCTAGCTGTGAGCTCCAAAAAGCCACTTGTTGCTCTTTCTTATGAGTAAAATAGGTCTCATAAGATCAGCTCTCCCTGTGAGAATTGAGATAGAGGACGTCACAGCACTCCATCAGCAGCCACGGGCACAGAGACGAGGACGGGTACTGTCTTTCTGCGGCTCCCTGTTTTCCCAGGAGAGAAGCCAAGCAGAAGCACCCGCTGCCTGTACACCCCCTCATCATCTTTGAACCCTGATCCATGGGTAAATCAAGGACGAGCAAGAAGGAAGTGAAGTGAACATATTCAGTTCCTTCGTCTGACTGTCATGAGGCTGACACCTGATTTCCTTCAGGCTGACTTTGATTATTCTTAAGGCTTCAGGCACAGGATTATTTTCATGGCTGCTTACTCTTAATTATAGGAGGAATCTATAACCCTAATCCAAAATCCTCTCTCTGACAGCAAACATGTTTGATTTCTCTAAATACAGTTAAATTTTTATCTAAAACAAATGGTCAAAACTGAAAAAAGCTTGTTCCCCCTTGGACTGTACATGAGGCAACATGCTATAGAGCAAAGAGAGCTGGATTAGGATTCAACTCCTTTCCCTTTTGAGCTGTGTGACACTGGGCTAGTCACTACACATCTCTGAGTCTCCATTTATAAAATAGGATCAATATGAGTCACACTCTTCCTAAGAGACAGACCACTGGGCGATAAATGAGATAACATATAGGAAGTCATTAAGAACTGGGGCTGCAATAGCACACACCTTGGTTTCCAAGGCTGGCCCTGCCATTTACTGGATTCCTGACATCGGTAGAGTTAATCTTTCTGGGCCTCTGTTTTCTTATCTGTAAAACAGGGCTAATAATAGTATCTAGTTTAGGGAAAGGTTGTGAGGGTTAAATTGTAAATGCGGCTGAGGCACTTAGAACAAATGGTGCCTGGCCAGGTAAGCACACAATCAATAAACATTAGCTCTTTTTATTACAAAGTATGTAAATAAGACTTGAAGACAATAATGCACTGGGAATGCCCTTCCAATAGCACCAGGATCACAGTTCAGAGACAAGTAAATGTCTCGGCTCAGCTTGGAGCTGACAGTCACAGAGGCAAGGAAAGGAGCTAGCTCATCAAGGGTCTTCTCAGGAAAAAGTGAGGAGGCACTCCCAGGATGCCAGAGTGATGGAGAGGGCCACAGGAGTGAGGGGAAGGTTCCGCAGCAAAGTTGGCTGGGAGTGAGGAGAGGGTGCTGGGAGTAAGGGAGGGGTTCCAGTACCGTGATAGACTCTTGGGGAATGATGCAGCCCACGATGACAGAATTGGGGAAAACAAAAAAAAGACCTCTGTGTGGGGAGCCAATTCAGATAGCAGACAGCCCAGACAAGGGGAGGGGAGCATCTGAGAGGGACATCAGGTGAGATCATGTCTAGAACCACAGAAGGATGAAGCAGTTTATATTTAAATAGTATGGCAAGACAACACCCCCACCGTTACACCATCCATTCTCATTCAAGTTCTTTGGGAGTAAGTAAAAATTATGGAAGTGTTAATTGCTATTCAGTTTCAAATTTAAGCCTGCATTGGTACACAAGAGCCTAGGAGAGTGGATAATTTTCTTTGACACAATTATTAAGGCTTTTCAAAGGGTTGGTCCAGTCCCCACAATGGCCCAGGCAGTTGATGAGTGCTTCCTGGTACTGGTACAGTCCTTGCAGCTTCCTCTGAGCTTTCAAAAGCTGTCTGGGGGCTAGCATATCCTTATCGGTAGTGCCTTGTGACCCAAACTCCTGGTAACGAATATGACGAGCAGCTGCCCCTGGGCCCCGGGCATGTAGGTCAAGGCCAAGGAAGGTGGCCCGGGCCACAAAGCTAGGGGAGGGTGGGGACCAAGGCAGGCCTGCGGCTAATCGCTTTGTGCCCGATGGGCTCCAGGCAGATGGAGGGCTAGACAAGGCCCTCTGCTGGGGTCGCTGCGACCGTGCAGTTGCCTAGACACCGTTGTTGGGGGCGACTGATAATCTGTGCGGCTCTTGACGGATTAACCGAATTTCCCTGTTGCGGTGCTTCGGTTCCTTTCTTTCCTTTTGGTCTGGGGTCGTTTAGGCCGGAGTGGCCCCGGGGAGCAGGAGGAGAGGCCGAAGGCTGCAGAAGCCTCAATCAGCTCTGACCTCTGGCACCTCCTCCAGCCCCAGAGCGCAACATCTGTCCCCAGAAACACCAGGGCGGAGGGGAAGAGCGCGCGCCAACCCCTTCCTGGGTACTCGGTCTTCTCTCTCTACCTAGAAACAGCCTCTCCCCTCCGGTCTAGCGCCCCGATGCCAGAGCACCAGGTCCCTGCCCCGCGGGGGCGCCTCTGGACCCCACCTCCGGGCCCCCAGTTCCTCTTGCAGTACCACTATGTGTCCGCGGCGGCGCCCCGTGCCCCGCAGCGCCATCTACGGGCCGGGCACCGCCTTCCTCCCTCTGAGGGACCCCCTTCCTTACTCCGCAAGGATACCCCCTCTCCCCAGTCCTCCGGGCAGCGGGACCCTCCCCGCCCCGGCCGCAGGGCCGCCCTCGGCGCCCTAAGCCGGTTCCCCTCGCGCCTCCCCAGGGGCGCACGGGCAGCGAGGAGCGGCGCGGCGCGGCGGGGGCGGGCAGCGGAGACCGAGGCCCGGGCCTCGGGGTAGAGGCAGGAGAGGCGCGGGCAGGCGCGGCCCGCGGGCGAGGGGAAGCGGGCGATGGCCGCGGCGGGCGTCCGCGGGCGGCGAGGCGGCGGCGGGCGGCGCGAGGAGCCCCTGTGATTGGCACAGCCCGAGCCGGAGGAGGAGGCGAGGGGAGGGCGGAGGAGGAGGAGGAAGGGGGCGAGAGCGGCGGCGGCGGTAGCGGTGAGGAGCTGTGCCTTCCACCTCTCCAGCCCCGGCAGGACGGGGGCGGCCGCCGCGAGCCCCGGGCAGGGACAGCACGCAGCCTCGCCGCGCACACCCCCGCCCGGCAGCGACCCCGACACCCGGAGCGAGCGGGAAAGCGGCGGCGGCGGCGAGGGAAGGATGCAGGGGAAGAAGCCGGGCGGCTCGTCGGGCGGCGGCCGGAGCGGCGAGCTGCAGGGGGACGAAGCGCAGAGGAACAAGAAGAAGAAAAAGAAGGTGTCCTGCTTCTCCAACATCAAGATCTTTCTGGTGTCCGAGTGCGCCCTGATGCTGGCGCAGGGCACGGTGGGCGCCTACCTGGTGAGTCCCCGTGCCAACTCCGCCGCAGGGCCCCTTCCCCAGCCCGGCTCCCGGGGCGGCCGGCTGGCACGAGGAGGGGGCCGCCCGGGCGCCGGGGGCAGGCGGGCATGACCTCGGCCCGGCGTGGAGGTTGGCGAGTGGTGCAGAGGCGGCCGCCGGGGGAGCTGCCGGCCCGGCTGCCGAGCGAGCCGGGAGCAGGCGGGACCGCGGATGCCGGCAGCTGCTCGTGCGGCCGGCGGGGGCTGGGGGTCCCCGGAGAGGAGAGGCAGCGGGCAGGTGGGCGTGAAACCATTCCTCTCTCCCCTTGAGGGCAGCCGGAGGGTGAGTTCAGGAGCCCCCCTGGAAAGGAAGGCATCGCGGTTTTCAGGTGACCTGCACATGGGAAGAAAAGCCGGTTAGCATCTTGCGTCCTCTACTCTCCATTCCATCCGCCTCGAGAACAAATCCATTATGCATCGTTTTCCCCCGGCGCTTTCTCCATCCGCCAATTACAGGGGGATTTAACAGTTTAGAGTAAAATGCGTCCGAGTATGGCCTTGATTTGAGCTGGGCTACAGGGGAAATGGTCCCACTGGGTATCCCAATAGCCATCCGTCGGCGTCTGGGATAAAGTTACAGTACCTGGAGAACTGCTGCAAGTTTGTGTAGTTCCTGCTACCCACTCTTAGACCTCAATTCCCCACCGTTGTCTCTCTCCCACAGGGCGGTTGCGTCATTTTGCACAGCGTATATCTATTTCATTTGCCTTCTGAAAGGGGGTATTAATGCTCAAACGGCCCAGGGGTGCATAACGTATCAGAGGAAACAGCTTGTAATGACTCAGCACTGTCAGATACCTACTTTGCCGCTGTCTCCTGCCCGGCGCAGGTGTTCCCAACTTGAGTTCCAGGGAGTGCACTTCCAGACCCAAGGACAGTCCTTCCTAAAGGGGAAAAGGTTTTTCAGAGTGTGTAGTGTTAAATCTCTCCTTGGCTATTGACCTGAAACTGGAATCAAATGTCAGAGACTTTGAGTGTTAGTGAGCAAGTTTGATGGAGATAGAATCGGACAAGATTTTGGCTGTTGGATAAGCACATTCAGAGATAGAACCATGCTCTTCCTGATGGTACCGCTAATCCCCCATCCCTGGCCTCGGGGTACAGTTAATGAGGGCCCGGACGCTGGGTGCCCTGGACCATTCATAAACAGTCTCCTAAGACTGGGGGCTTGCTGTCAGAGGGAAGTACAGGCAGGCTTGGTCTCTGGTGTGGGGTAAAGTGCGTTCTGTGGTTGTGAGCGAGTTCAAACTCAGCTTGCTTTCTGGGGTGACAGAGTTACAGGGCTTCTGAAAATCGAATGCATGTCTTTTGCTCCTTGTGAGGTGAAAAGAATTGAAATTCCCGTCTCTGTGCATCCATGACTTGTATGCTGCAGGTGAGCCCTGTGGCCAAAAGCACATCTTCTTTCCTGTTTAGATTTTTTTTGTTTTTAAATGCACTTCTATGTCTATAGTTATAATACACAGTTGCAGACAGTACTTGTGGCCTTTGGAGTTTTGGGGGTAGGGGGTAACTGTTTCATGGGAGTCAGTTTATCAGACCTTCCTTGGAGGGAATTTGACTTATTAAATATTAAATATTTATTAAAATATTAAAATAGGTACGTATATTACTAAGATGGAAATGCACATTAATAAAATATATGTGGGTCTGTACCGTAGCATACGCAAAGTGTGTAACACCTAAATGGGCGGGTCTGTGTTTACATGGAGGTAATTAGTATATCAACAGCTGCCTCCAGTTTAACAGTTTGTTTGCCTCCAACCAGTTTTGTTGCATAGAGTGCATTATTCACGTGTGGCGAGCACCAACAGAACTTTTCACACGGGGAGTGATAAAGGCACCAGCTTAGTTTTAACTTGCAATGATCTAGGGTTTTAGAAAGAAAGGAACCATCTCAACAAGATGAGTGGCCTAAGCTCCTTGAGAAGTTAAAAAGCAGAGGGCTGGTGGAGTGGTGGATGTACAGAGGCAGGGCTGGCACCAGGAGATAGGAAGTTGACTTGAATCCCGGAACAGGCAAGTGGCAGGCAGGCAGGGGAGGAATTCAGTGCACCTGGTGGGGGCCTCCTGGCGCTTCCAGCCTGGGCTGCTGGAGAGCCTGGTTCAGAAGAGTAGGGTAACAGGAGTCAACAGGTGACTGGCAGAAAGCAGGTGGAGGCCCAGGAGAGGACAGGCCTAGGAAATTGGACTCCTTTTGATTACTAGGAGTGGAAGCGTAAGGTGCTCAGGGCTCTGCCTTGCCCGGCTGCCCTCAACTCTCCGTTGCCATCTGAACCTCATGAAAATAAATAGTTTGCTTGCCAGGGCTGACTGAGTCAGCTCGCTGTGCGGTTTGCTCTTCTGGGCCACTGGGGAGTTTTCTCTTCATCTGTTATTTGGGAGGTGGAATAAAAAGTTTGTTATTCCTTCAGCTACGTGAGACTTTTTTATGGATAATTTGAGAATGAAACATTGCGGAATGTTTGCAGGAGAGGCAAATTTCTCCCTTTTCTTGCATCATGGCTTTCTTAGGAAACTTGAGAACCTGTGTTTGTAGATGATCACACACGCAGGGTCCATGTGCAAGGTGTGTGTTATATATGATCTTACTTTGGCAATCAGTCTGCCCCTCTGATGAAGTATTTTCAGATACCTGATGAAGGGCATACCTTGGGACACTGCCAACAATGCTGACTGTTATAGAGAGGAGGGTGATGGCAAATTCTATGTCAATGACATTATTTCCTATTTGATTCCAAAAGTCTAAGCATCTACTTTCTTATTTTGTCTTCCCAGATGCCATTTTTTTTTATTTGGAGGCTTCATTTCATTTCTCCCATTTCTTTCTGAAAAGACAGATTGCCCGGTGTCTTCAGTGACAGTCGTGTAGGCTTCCCAGCTGCAGAACTGCAGCAAGAAGGTGCCTGTGATTTGAGAAGCAACTTTGAAAAGCAAGACTCTGCGCATATGCACGTGTGTGTACGTGTGTGTCTGTGTGTGTCTGTTTTCCCTCAAGAACCTGCCCAGGGAGGAAGCTCAAGGGATACCTGTATATGAGAAAGCCACCAATTGTTAACCTTGGCAGGGAACCTAGCAACTTTTTGCCTGGGTATTAGGGTCTCCCAGGAGGGTACAGAAGGACATCGACCCCAACGCCCAGACTTGGTGATAGGTAATCCAGGTGCAACCTGGGCCAGCTGTGGATTCTGAAATCTGTTACCCTTGCAAGTGTTTTCACTGGAAATCATGCTTCAGATAAACCAGCAGTCACAGGGCTGTTCTCTCCTAGCCACTTAAACTGCCCGACTGGCTATGAAATATTTTTTTCAGCGTAAGAAGAGAGACCTGTTCAGTTTGATCGTCGTCGTGTGCTAGATAGAGAATGCAATCTAATTTTCCTCTACTTGGGTCTTTGCTTCGGGTGGCTCCAGTCTGAACTGACCTACTTGCAAGGACGTAACATCTGGTTAAGTCTTGGGCTGTTTGGAGAAGGTGCAGGCACATGGGACCTGCACGGAGAGAGAGTCATTTTGTACGCACTTGATGGTGTTTTATGGAGAGCCACTGAGATGTTTCCAACCATTCGCTGAGGGCAGCCTTGCATACAGAGGTTCGTGTCTGTTATCAAGTTACCGGGGACTGGGTAGATAAGGATGTGTACAGGAAATTAAAACCTCTGACAGCCCTGGGAGGTTATGATTGAGGCTCACATACGTATGCCTTTGAAGTGCCTCAGGATGAAAACCTAAAAAGGCCAGATGAGCGTCTGGGTAGGGCACACAGGCAGTTGCCATGAACCAGGGGTGGGCATTTCCCTCTGTAGAGTTACGAAAAACCAAGTCTGAGGTTGTGGTGACAAAGTAATGAGACGAATGACTGAGCGTGTCTGACAAGGCCCTGTCTCACTGTTGATAGTCCCTGGGTTTTTTAGGCCTGAGAGCACTTAGTGGGCTTGCAATTAGTGGGTGAGACGAGACTGCTGGATTTGTCATTCTTTTCTTTGTTTTTTTTCCTAAAGAAGCATCATTTTGAAGATGGGTTTTTGCATATCTAACCCAGAAGCGGACAGCTGAGAGACATTTTTCAAGTCCTTGTCAAATTAGTATGATGACTAAGGCAACTGAATTTTACTTAATCAAGTTATTTTACATACTTACGGTTACTCAAAGTGACAAATTCCCTGCCATTTGCATAATTACTATATAGCCCCAGGTAGTAAGAAAAAAAATTACCCTGATTTTTTTTTTTTCTTACAGCTTGGTTAAAAATGTTTAGCTCGTAATTATTTAGTGGAAAAATTATTTCTGAAAATTCCTTTCAACCAGCTTTGTGTACACACCTTAGGTCTGTGGGGGTTTTCTTTTCTGTGTTTAATAATCAAAGAAACTGAGTGAGTTGTAAAGTGAGCAAGATCTCTCTCCTGAATTTTTGTTACTCTCCCGCATTTCAATTTGAGATCCCTTATAGAGAGGCTGACCAGAGCCCTCTCCTCGGAGGCACTGCCTTGCTAATCAATTGCTCAGCATTTACTGCGCATCTTCCTGCCTGCTGCCCAAACCACACTGTTTTGTATCAGTCTGGATAAGTTTCCTCTTGCACAAAGTCATTGGGCCAAGGTGGCTTGAGCAAGAGGGTCTCTGTGAGTTTACCTTGCTCATCTTAAAGCAAGCTTTGAGGTGCTGCCTTGTTCGGGAACTGGGTTCACTTTCCAGACTTGCCTGGGGATGAGTAAGTGTAATGTTGCAAAAACGATGAGGATAGAGCTGCGTTTCATGTAGATGGAGGTCTCAAGGAAAAAATCAGTGAATGTTATTGGCTGGTTACAGAGAGAGAGCACAGGCTGCCACGCTGGTTTCGGGGTCTGTGCCAGGCCTCCTGCAGAAGCTGTGGGAGTGTCAAGGACTCCTGCTAAGCTGACCATGGTCTTTGGATTAAGGAGGAATCCTTGAAGTGCCAGGCGGGGAAGGTTGGGGACTGTGGGCAGGCAAGTGTGCGGAAGATGCTCACCCCTTGCTATAGTGGAGAATAAAATTCTGTGCTAGCAACTTTTCCATAGCAGCTTACTTCCAACTTCACAAACACGTTTAACTTGCACAGACTTGACTGTGCATGTCATTGAATAACCATGTTCCTACGAAGTAGAGTCAAAGTGCTTATCGTCACTTCTACTCACATTTTGTACATGTACTCTGTTATTTTCTGTACATTAATGTGCACCTTATATATTTACATACATGTTCTTGTACAGGGTTACAGTCACCGAATATTGTGTGCTATACTTTTTTGAAGATGTGAAGGGACGTTTCAGTGGTAATTTTGATTGTGTGGTTTAACACATGGATTTAGAACTCCCCTGAAGCCAAGTCACCTACATTTTATTCCCTCTAAGAAATCTGTAGGCCAGAAAGATAGCATCCTTGCTTTTTAAATTTATTTTTGCTTTCTGTTTCTATATCTGTATCTACAAAATAGATCATAAACAGGAAAAAAGTGGAATCACTGACTTTGGTTCATAGGATAAGTGAATTGATGTCGTTCAAAGACACTTGTATTTTATGTAATCTAAGTGTTTATGTATTAACGTGAGAGGCAGTATTGCTGAATGGTTAAAACTCCAAGTTATATGATTAAAACTCCCAGGTGAAAAATGGCAAGTGGCAGCTGTGGCTCATTGGATGAACGTCAGAAGATCTGGGATTCATTCCTGTGTCCTCTGCTTACCAGCTCTGTGACCTTGAACCGATTACTTAACCTCTCTGTGCCTCAGTTTTTCATTTTAAAACTGGGATCATAATAGTACCTACCCTCATGGTGTTGCTATGAGGATTCACTGAGTCAGTATGTATAAAGCACTTTGAACACTAACTGGCATATAGTGCTTGATAAATACTAGCTATTATTTTTAATAATGATATGGTTATACATGTTTACTGCAAATATAGTAACTGTGTAGCCCAACCAATGAGAAATAAAATTATTTCAATCAAGCATTTGTTTTGGTGTAATGAATTATACACTCAAGTAGTTTCCTATTCTGCATGAACATTTTGTCTGGGAGGTAAAAAGTTTTTACAAGCAAGAAATAAGTACTAATAAATAAGTTAGTAATTCTCTTTATTCCCTTATTATGAATACATCAATTCCATTTTATCTTAAAGATACTATAAAAGTGACAGTCATGTGGGAGAGGAGCCCACTATAGTAATGGTTATGCTGACCACCTAAAGTCAATGGTACTTTGAGGTGGGTGGAGCAGAGACAGCACAGGAGGCCTGGGAGGGACAGGTGCCCTGATGCCTCATTTTGGGAGGCCCTCGGGATCTGTTGCTCTGGTCTGTGGCCACAGGGCGAAGACTGGAATGATCTTCCAGGTTGTAGGCAGCTGAGGAGCAGTGAAAAGAGTGATGGACTTGGAGTCAAAAGACCTATGTTTGAACCTGGCTCTGCTACTTAGCAGCTTCTGGTGACTTGACTTACCTGAGCCTCAATATCCTCATCTGAAAAATGGGGATAATGATAGAGCCTGACTTACAGATGGTTGAGAGATTTAAATAAATGGACATGTGATAGAGTGCTCCTCATAGAGTACAGTATTCAGTAATTGCTTTAACAATAATGGCATAACCCTGCTCATTTACCTGGGCACAACAGAAGTCCTCAGGGACCTGAGGATTTGGGGTATTGTGTGGGGCCTTGGCTCTGTTTCGTAAATTGGAGATCCGGGCCGTTGTAGATTGCTCTGCTTCTCTGGATGAAAAATGGCCACTTCATGGGAGCCTGGGGTGTCGGGGGTGGGGGGACCAAGGACATATGTCGTGGACATATGCTGCCCTCCAGGCAGCCTTGTTTGAGACCTGCAACCTCGGGGTTCAGCCCTGGTTGCCAGGAAGGGCTCAGGTCTTGCACCGCGCCCACCGTCTTCACCTTAGTCTTCTCGCGGTGTTAAGCAGGGCTCAGCAGGTACCGTTATGGGCTCTTCCCTGATCTTGATCCTTTTTGGTTTCCCAGAAGCAGAACGAATGAGCTCTTGATACAGTTGTTTCTTATCCCGTGGAGTCGTCCCTCTAGGCTTATAGTTTATGGGATTGTTTCAGAGGATGCCTTCCGCAGGGTGCCGCTCTCCTTCCGTCTGCAGTTTTGGAAGCAGCGTTCCTCCCCCAGTCTGGTCACACCTGTCCTTGGGAAGGATGGGGAAGGAATTGGGCTCTTCTCAGTGAGTCACGTTGCAGTGTCTGTTTTAGGTGAGTTCTTAGGTTCACAGTCAAGTGCCACCAGCTTCGTAAGAGTGAACGTGCATGTGAGGCCCCCTGGGTCCCCAGACCCTGGTGGCTCTGTGTCATCCTCACTGAGGAAGGAATGCTGTCAGCTTCTGAAGCACGGGGCCTTCTGCAGCCACAGCCGTGGAGCGAGCGAGTGTGGGGAGCTTTCTTTTCGGGCATTCTGGTGACAACATGCAGGGTGGAAATGTTCCTCTGGATGCGGGCAGAATCTCCGCAGTGGGGTGTTCCCAACTTCTTTATTTCGCTTCTTCTTTGTGGCTTTGAGTCAATCCCTTCTGAAAAGGGAAGCCCCTCCTGATGGAGGGTTTAGTAGCTCAATTCTTTAATGGAAATGATGGTAACCAACCCAGCTTAAGTGGCTGGACGTTCCTCTTTGAACAGGGAATAGTTATTTCACCTGTTAATCATCATCTAATATATAATTGTTGGTCATTAGAATTCTCCTGGATTTAGGGGCTGGCTCCGTGGCTTAGCGGTTAAGTGCGCGCGCTCTGATGCTGGCGGCCCGGGTTCGGATCCCGGGCACGCCCCAAGGCACCACTTTTCCGTACAACCCGAGGCCGAGTCCCACGTACAGCAACTAGAAGGATGTGAACCTATGACATACAACTATCTACTGGGGCTTTGGGGGGAAAAAAATGAATAAATAAAATCTTTAAAAAAAAAAAAAGAATTCTCCTGGATTTAAAATAAAAGTCTCATTTATGACTTCCAGTGAACACTCACTGAAAATATTTAACAGCAAAGGGCAACATAGGTTGCTACAAGCCCTACTTGTTGAATGGTGCGGTGAGAGGCATGGGGCCCACTCTGCCCCTTTGCCTTCACGACGTCCTTCATAAATACCCTGGCAATATCTCTTCGATACTCTCTCCTTCTGGGATGTGATGTCCCACGTGGCATTTTAAGTTACCTGGTAATGGAATCAGAGAGGACTGACTGTAATGAGGATGCTTTATTTCCTTAGCAGTGGTTTTTGTTAAAATCTTTGCCATGAGGCTCTGAGAGTCCTGGAAGCAGGCTGTGGCCGCAAAGCCGTCCAACCAGGCAGTGATGCAATTGCTGCATCGCGAGGGTGTGGTAGAGGTCTAAGTTACTGTGCAGTAGCGCAAGTCCCTTCCGAAGCCTGGAATATGCTTTTCTTCTGCCCTTGCATCTATCTATCCATCCGTCCATCCATCCACACTCCCTATATGAGTTCTGTGCCATGTGGTGGCAGATTCTAATTTGTCTGGCAAGTGGCTCTTTGGGACGGGTCTCTAGATAATGAGCCTGGCTGTCCAGGTAACCCTTGAAACCTTTTCTTGGTAGTCTAAAGCCTGCTGTGGCGCCTGAGCTCCTGGTTGTGTGGAAATAGCAGAAATAGGAAGGAGCTGAGCAGGCTGTCAACAAATAGTCCTGGGCAATATGATACAGTAGTGGGCAAACTGCTCCCTAAGTCACTGCCCACACAACTACAGGAACTTGAGGAAGGTAGAAATGATTATTTTTACCTTCATTTCTGCACTTGCAAGGTTGGTTTAGGGAGAACAGTGTGACAATGGTGTCTTTTTTTTTCTTTTTTTGTGAGGAAGATCAGCCCTGAGCTAACATCTGCCAATCCTCCTCTTTTCGCTGAGGAAGACTGGCCCACGGCTAACATCCATGCCCATCTTCCTCCACTTTATACGGGACGCTGCCACAGCATGGCCCGACAAGCGGTGTGTTGGTGCGCGCCCGGGATCTGAACTGGCGAACCCCGGGGGCTGCTGCAGCAGAGCGCGCGCACTTAACCGCTTGTGCCACCGGCCGACCCCAACAATGGTGTCTTTCAATTAAAGACTATTGTACAATGTTCTTGGGAATGGCTATTGTCTTTCCCTTTTCCTCCCCATTTTGGAAAATGGTTAGGTACAGTAGGCATGCTCCTTCTCTAATTGTTGGGTTTGCTCCCCCAATTCTGACGCTGCTGTGCTCCCCTCCTCAGCTGATGAGAATGAGAAATTACCACCTTGACTATAAGCAAGTTGAAATTGGAAAGCTGTCCTCTGACTGATTATATAAGGTTTAAAATACTGTACCTGAAATCTTGTGTTTACTCTGCTAAGAATTCCCTTAATGAAGATAAAAATTTCTAAGCAGCACGGACCCATATGTTTTTATTATGTAAGATTCCATTATTGTGGTGCAGCCTGTAAAATAAAGAATGGTGTTGATGAGTTCATCTCTCCATTGGCTTTTTGGGGCAGAGAATTGCTTGAAGTAGACCCATGGAGCCACCTAGAGCTGTCCCCCTGGAACTTGGCCAGGCACTGCTTCAGCACCAGCCCCCTTCACTCCAGGGCACACGAGGCTTGTCCTGGGTCTGTGGTCACTGCACCTCTCAAGGTTGCAGAGGGCAGGTGTCCTTTAAGGTTGGCTTTAGAGATTGCTGTGGGATTCAGTGGGATGTTGTGGAACACAGCCACTGTGATGGCTCCATCCTTTGGCCATTTCCTTTCCTGAAGAGCTGCTGTGTTGGCACTTGGAATGGACTGTGTCTTGTTTTGCATAATATGTGTGTGTTTCAATGTGGCACATCACACCAGCCTCTTCTCAAAGCCATACATGCATGGGGTGCACAGCACAGCGCACTGCACAGTCGATTTCGGATTTCCAACCTCCTGCACTGTAGTCAAGGAGCTTACGTTTTGGCCAGGGTGAGCGCTAGGGGGACAAAGATTTAAAGGGCACTAGACCAGTTGAAAAAGACATAGAAGAGCTTCACACAGGCCTCTCCTATCTTTATGCAAAAAATTTAGGGCAAGACTCATGATTTATTTTGCGGCATGTTGCATTGCCTCCCCGTGCTGGTAAATACGATGTCAGTGGGGAGTCTTAACAGGCCAACAGCACGTTTCTTAGCCAGCCAAAGAAAGGATATCTTCTGGAAACAAAAAACATAAATTAGCACCTTCCATTTACCTTTGCCGTTCCGTGGAGACGCATATAAATAGATCAAAAAGTCAGTGAGCAGTTTTGCAGCCTCGCAGCCTGCAGTGGATGGAGCAGATGGGGAGGTCTGCTTTGCTGCACCCGGGCACCGAGTGGCGCCTGGAGCCAGCAGCACTTGGGCCAAATCCAAATGCAGCCCCATGAAACTTCTCAGATGCACAGGTGGAATTAGTGTCCAGTAGGCATGTTGCCCTTGTGTCCCAAGGTTGGCCATGGTCTGCATTGAAAGACCTGTTTGTAGGTCTTTTTAAAGATAACATCATGGAAGCTCTGCATTTGTTGCTTTCATTTTAGGCAAAATCAGGGCACAGAATTAAGTGACTTACCCAAATGTGCAGTGCCACCCTCTAGAGCCAGCCCACGGTAGCTGGCAGGTGTGAGCAGGTAAGTAGTCAGGAAGAGTTTTATTTTTGGAAATAATGATTATAAACGTATATAAATAAAAATATTGTTTTGATGAATGCTAGAAAAAATCACTTCTTTCTCTCTTTTTTAAAACATCCCCTTTTTTTTAATAGATACAATATTTCCTAATAAGCCTCATACCTATCCTTAATCTAGTGAACAAATAAAAATATATACATTTGTATGTATCTGTCTTCTGACACTTTTCATTTCATTGGGGAATGTGTTTGTCACTTAAAAATAATAGTACCAAGGCAGCAATTAAAAATAACTCAAGGGCTCCTGGCACCCAGGGCTCTCACGGAGACTGTTCAGTGTGACGAGTGAAACATTTTAGATCCCAAAAAAGGAAATGAGTGTTCTGGTGTTCAGGTCTGTCGCCTTTGTGGCTAGTTTTCTCTTTGTGCCGAGTGAGCTGAGCTGTGGTGGTCACAGGTGTCAGCTCAGCTCTGTCACCTCCTGGTTGTTCATTGATTTTATTCTTACCTCCCTCCCCTGGCCCCTGATCCCAACAATGCCACACTTCACCAGCCCTGGTAGGATGTCACAGATCTGTGAGATCTCCGTGAGGGCATGCTCCCGGCATTCAAAACCCAGGTCACTCCTGGGTGGGCCTCTTGTGCCAGGCTTACACCACGGGCACTGTTAACACCATTCTTCCAGCCCCTCCTTTGTCGGCTTCCCAACATCCTCATTCAGTGGATAATGCGGCTGAGCTCTCGGCCTCTTATAGGCCGTGAAGATCCAGTCCCACCTTTCGCCGTGGACTGTATGTTAATTCTTGCCTTCCTGGACCAGTTCGGAGCTCCTTTGTATTTTATTTGGGAGTGGGGGTGGGGGAGTGGGGTCTTCATATATTTTATTTAAACCTTTCTTTCTGTGGAGTTTGTAGGGCGGGTCATTCTTGAACATTTTCAGTATCTCAGATGTTAGACGAAAGTGGGGGTTATATTTTCTCCCTTGGATATAGAAAGATGTGATGTGTAGTGAAGAGAGCATGACTTTGACAGTTTACCCTTTGGTTGTGAGGTGGACTTGGACCTCGAGGTGGGAGGGTGGATGAATATGAGTATGTTTCTCTAGGCATTTCTGAAGGAAGAAACCGGGTGTATCAGTTGCCTGGCGCTCCCGTAACATATTACCACAAACTGGGTGCCTTAAAACAACAGATTTATTTTCTTGAAGTCCTGGTGGCCAGAAATCTGAAGTTGAGGTGTTGGCAGGACCATGCTTCTTCTGAGACTCTGGGTAGAATTCTCTCTTGCTCCTTCCTAGCTTCTGGTGGTGGCCGTTGGACTTGGCATTCCTCGGCTTGCGGCTGCACCCCTCCAATCTCTGCCTCTGAGGTCACGTGGCATTTTCCCTCTGTCTCTCCCTTCTCCTCTTATAAGGACACCGGTCATATTGGACTAGGGCTCACCCTAATGACCTCATCTTACCTTGGTTACATCTGCGAAGATGTTTCCAAATAAGGTCACAGATACTGGGAGGTAGGGCTTCACCATGTCTTTTGGGGGACACAATTCAAGCCATAATGCCAGAGAAGAAGAGCAAAGGACCCTAAAATGGTCTGAGGGTACAAGAAAAAAAAAAAAGAAAGAAAAAGACAAACTCTTTGCCCTGTTTAGGGTTTTGGGTGGGGTTAGAAGATTATGGGACGTAGGTCGGAGAGTCATTCTTTCTGGGAAGCCTTGTCTTTGAGGAAGTGCTGCCCCTTGGCAGTCCTGTTTCCTTTCTGTAGGAAGATAACCACGTTTCTCTCTGGTGGTGGTGGCGGCGGTTAAGCCTGTGAGAGTGAGGCAGGCTGGATTCAGGAGTAGCTTTGAGCAAGTCCTTTCCCCATTCTTGGCACAGCTGAATGCAGGGGTTGGACTGAATGATCATGTCTTCAGATTAAGGGAAATGCATGTAAAAAAGCCTAGAAATACATGTGGGTGAGCGTTATGTGTGTATATATTTAGTGTGTGTGTGTCTGTATGTGTGTACTTGTACGTCTCCCCTGTCCCTTACACCGGGCCTCATTACCAGGATACCAGGCCTGGTAAAATTTCCAGCTAGCCCTTTCTCCTCCTGAAGACCTGTCTGCTTCGGTGAGACCGAAAGAGACTTTATCATTGTGCCAGCCAGTCTCAGATTTGGCCAGGTATGTGTTTACATTAGGATCAGACATCTGCGTTCTAATCTCATTCATCTCCATGTTTTTTTGGTGGAGGTGGGAGCTGTATGATTCTCGGAATTTCTCAGTACGGGCTCCTTTTAAAAGACTTCAGCTTGGTCTCTGCCAAACTAATTAACTTGGACAACTTCCTTAAGTGCTGTGAGTAATATAGAGTTGAGTAAGGCGTGTTCTTGGCCCTCGTGGAGTTTATATATCCTAGTGGGGGAGATGGCGTGTTTATAATTTCTTCATTAGACTGTTTCATGTCCTGGGCCAGGCAGTGGCTTGTCCCTCTTGGAACCTCGAAGCTAGTCTTGTATTACACTGGACAGAGTGGCCTCTGATCGTAGAAGCAGAGGGTTGAGGTGGGTGGTGGTGTTGGAGATGGGCCTCGGAGGATGAGGAGAACGTTTCTGGTTGCAGATGTAAAGTAATTTTCTTAAGCTCCATCAGGGTAGATCTGCGGGGAACAAGATGTCAGGGCTGTGCTGAAAGAGGCTAGCTGGGGAGAGCCCGAGGAGTGGGACGGGATTGGGAAGCCTACTGTGGAGAAGGGGCAGGCTGGGAAGACAAGGCCACAGCCACACATAGGGGCACGTCAGGGCTAGCACTGGGAAGTCTCTGCTCCAGCCAGCAGTGTGGGGGCTGTCTGCATCTCTCTTGGCTCGGCTTCTGTTCCTCCACACCATGTCCCCCAGCTTTGAAGTGGTGCCCTAAAATCCTGCTCGAAGCCAGTCTGCCAGCCTGTGGAGGGAAGCTCCAGCAGGGCATCGTCAGGCTCAGCTAGAAGAAGCATGGCTGCATTGCATGATGTGGCCAAGGGGCAAAGGACGTGGGTTGTCTTGGACGGCTGTGCTCACCAGGATGGGGCAGTGGAGGAGGAGGGGGAGCTGCAGCATCCATATACAATGGCACGTCTGTATTCAACCTCTCTTTTGAGTTATCTACAAATGAGATTTCTGTAAGATGAGCTAAAATTAGGAAAGGTCCACTTATCATATTTGACCTTTTTTTTTTTTTTTTAAACACTTTAGTTTGGCCTCGGATGTATCAGTTCTGGATAACTTTAAAGCCGGTAACAGAACAAACTGTGTTCACACACAGGAAATATCTCCAAACAAAAAGTGGGCGTGCAGTTTACAGTTTAAAAATTGGATGGAGGCCATTCAAACTTTCCCTCCTGTTCTCCTTGAGAAGAACTTGGCAAGCTTTTGAGAGAGGGCACTCCTCCTCCGAATTATCACAAAGGTCCAGAGAGAAGCTATCTTATGAGCAGAGCTAACAGGTTACTGGGATGAGGCCCGGATGATGTGGGGGCTGGGAGACTGCTGGGGGATTTACTGAGCTGGTTCCCTTCAGCTTCAAAGCCTGTGTAGAGGGTCAGTGGAGTCCGGCCAGCATGCCTCTGGCCTGTTGGCCCACACCTGTTGCCCACAGATGGCTGATCCAAGCACTGGCTGAGATGGCTCCGGAGCCCCATGTAACCACATCATTTGACTCTGCCATTAACGTGAACTTCAAGTTCATGCTTGTGGCTTTTTTCCTTAATATAAAGACATTACTGTTTTACTTATTACACAAGGACTAAATGTGTTGAAAATTTGGAAAATACAGATAACATAAATACATTAAAAAAAAGAAGAAATGTCATCCATATTGCCATGACCTGGAGATTTACTGTCAACATTTTGTGTGCATCCTTTCAGTCTGTCTGGGTCCACTCACATCCTTCATGACTCTGAGGACAGAGTAGTAGAGGGTATAGGCTTTGTGAGGTCCGTGCCTGCTGAGTGCTAATCTTGTGTGCCTTTGGGCAAATGACTTGACCTCTCCAATTCTCCGTTTCAGCTCTAAGATTGGGATGATATTTATACTGACTTGGTGATCTTGTAAAGACTAAATGAGAGAATCATCCAAAGAGCTTATCCTGTGTCTCTCTGTAGTACGTTACTATTGTTATTACTATTTTTTTTAATAATAAAATCAGATCACACTACACATTCTTTTTAGGAACCTGCTCTTTCCCCTAAACAATTGTGACCACTTTTCTGTGACATCGGATGTTCTTCTCTGGTGTCATGGTTTTAAAGAAAAATGACCTTATTGCTTTTGTAAAAACAATACATGTTCATTATAAAGAATTTTAAAATGAAGAAAAGTTCAGCTAAAAATATTTTAAGAAATTCCAAATCCTACCATTCAGAGATAATCATGGCTGATATTGGGGTTTGAGGAGTGATAATTAATCACACTTTCCTCTCTGCCTCCCCACCGCCCCCCAGTTAAGAATCAAGTGGTTAGTAGACCTAATAGCCAGCCACAGGGGTATAAAAATATCAACTTGGAGTTTGTATGGAAAAATCTGGAATTTGGATTAGAAAACTCAGTTTGTGGCCAGATTCGGGCTTCTTAATACTTTGCTCCTAGTCAGAATGACAGGCTCTATGTCTCTGCAGGGGCACACCTGCTCAGGTAAGCTTATCTCTTGGAGGAGCAAAGAATGCGTGCATCCTGAGAACTATTCACAGAAGAAGAGGAGAAGGAAGAGGCTGGGGCAAGCCTGCTAGGTTCCTTTCTAATTTTACCCTTTTGGGGAGGATGGAGTGAGGAATTCAGAAGAGCAGATGGTTTTTCTCTACTTCCAGAAGGTAGAAGTTCTATAGTGTGGATCAAGGTATGAATTGTGGGAGGAGGAAAGAGTAATTCCCTCTTATAATCGTCATTAGCAGTGTGTATATCATTTCAGCGTTCCTTCTGTTTTACATGGAAAAATGGCTGGCTGGCTAGATATACTTTATAAAGTATATGTTCTTAAAATACAAAGCAGTAAATTTAATTTCACTCAAATTTACCAGAAGACTTAATTAAAACTGGAAAGAAGTCACTGTCTCCTGCCCTTGAACGTTGCTGTAGAAGAGTCCAAGTCCAGCCTGATTTTTCCTCCTTTATAGATTATTTGCTTATGGATGAGATGCTTGAGGAATTCTTGCCTAATATTTGATGTATAACTGAATCACAAGATATATTACTGCTGCATGATGTGTGTCATATTTTTGTGGAATTTGATGTGTTCTTTCAGTCAACAGATTCAGTTCTCTATTAGTCTTAGGAGAATTTTCTGATGTTGTCTTGAACACTTTCTTGGTCTTGTATGGTGAGTTCTCTGCTATAAGGACACCAGTTATCCGTATGTTGGATTGTCTTTGAACTCCTAGTGATTTGTTTTGCTTTGATTAATTCCTTGTTTTCATCTACATTCACTGTGTTTTATTTTTAGCATTCCTCTACTCAATGTGTTGATTTGAAGCCATCTTTCTTTAGTTCTCTGTAGATTTTATTTTATATATTACTTTTCTAATGTTTATTTTAGTCCCCAGTTTATTTCTTTAGGTCTAAATCTCATTCTTTTTTTTTCTTTTTCTTTTTTTGAGGGGGTTAGTGTTACCTTTGAGTTCTCAATTTATTGAACTCATGTTCATATTAGGTTCTGTGGCTCAAAGATCTTTTGGGGGGGAATCCTCCTCTTCTTGGGTTTTGTTTTCTTTTAGGCTCAATGCTTTATCTTTGATACAGTGCTTCATTTTTTCCTTTCCTCCAGGAGTCTGCATTTATAGATGCCAGGCCTTTTTGTTTTTTTTTTCCCACTTTGTTCTTGCCTGAGTGAGTCCGCCTAGGTCTTTTTTGTTCTGAGTGTGGGTGATTTCTTGATCTGAAGCCTCTCTTTTTTTTAACCCCTTATTGCCAAGCTAATGTTGGAAGGCTGGTTTTTAGTTTCTGTCCCTGCTTTCTATAGCCTGAAGACATGCAGAGTGGCTGGGGCAAGCTAAGCTATACCAGGTGGTGTGCAGGGTGCTGACTAGTAGTGGCTGGAAGATGTGGGCTTGGCAGCTTTTGCTTCTGGGATCTTTTAAAGGTCCTTTTAAGTGGGTTCAGTCTTCCTGTGTGGGGGCACACACTGCATACCCTTGGGCAGTATTCTCTGGCCTCAGATCAGCCCCAGATTTTACTACGTGCTCCTAGAGCCTTCACTTCCTCCCAGCAGAGATAATCAGCACTGTGGTGCGTGGCCTCCTTTTCATCCTTCCTCCCCAGTGGATGTTATCCCCAGTCAGAAAAGAGGAATATATGGAAAACTACTCAGGTTGTTTTTCTGCAGATTTGGTGATATTAATGAAAACGCTCAGGATTTTAATTTATTCACTGCTTCATGTTCCTGCGAGTGATGGATACAGGGTTCTGAGCCTTGGTACACCATACTATTCTGCCCTGCTTTAGAATCTTCCTTTACTTTTCTTGGCAGGCACTTTTTGAATTTTATGACACTGGGGTGTGCTCATTTTCTTGTTTGTTTTTTGATTGGTGGTTATTTTATTTCGGCTGTAAAATTTGGGGGGTTAAGTTTTGGAAGAGTGAGATTTTGTATGGAAGTTTGTACCATTTTAATTGAGAAGTACCTAGCATCATTTAAAAAGATTGCATAACAATCCACTGTCTTCTGTTGTACTTCAGCCCTCTGTTTCTGTTTGTTAGGCTGTTTACGGTTTTGTTTTGCTAATATAAAATCAAATTTCCCATAACTATTCTCTCTTGTGTGTTTCAGAATTATGAAATGGGATGATGAGATTAAACGGGATGGTCATGACTGAGGGAGTCAAAATGGAGCCTCTGTGGAGAGGAGAACTGACATTTTTTTGAGGGTCTCCTGTCTGCCAAGAAGGACATAAATGATCTGATTTGACTTCCACAACAACCCTGTGAGGTCGATGTCGTTATGTCTGTTTTACAGATAAGGAAACTAGGGCTCAGGGAAGTTAAATCACTTGCCCAAGTTAAGATAATTCGTCTTTGATCCTGGGTCTCTCGGTTTTATTTTGCTCTAAAATCCCTTCTCTTTCCTCAGACCACACCTCCTCGAGAAATCGCAGCTGAAGTGAATGCTTAGGCATGTTTGGTGTTTTGATAGTGTTTTAACACGTTACTACTTGTGAGAGAACACTGTTGTTCCCTTTATTTTTTTTAACTGAGGGAAAGGGTAGTGAGCATTGAGCATGACTTCACTGGGGCCAGAGAACCTTGTCATCTGTCCTCCCCTTCCCCGTGAGTGCACAATGGCATTTACCAGCGCTGTGAGCTCTCTGAACAGGAACCTTTGTACACTCCACAACCAGTCCCAGGGCCTCTACTCCTGGCGTGTTGTTACCTGCGTGCTCAGCCCTCGCCTGCCTTCTTGCTCTGAACAGCCAGCCACTCAGAAACAAGGGCCCTTATGTAATAATTCTGCCATCACAACCCCCACAAAATTACAGACTGCTCTGTGCCAGTGTGAACAGACACTCTAATTAATGTTCACTTCTTCAACAAAATGGTCATTTTTCTAAACCTTAGGACAAAATTGCATGTACTTTATGCGAAAAGTGTTCCACAGGACTTACCAAGAATAACATTTTGATATTTCTTGAAAGACTCTTGATTGGGGAGTCATTTATTTACTGTGGGTTTCAGTTTTATTGCCCCCAAACAAAAATGGGTACAATACCGTCTTACTTGTGTGGAATGTTTAATGGGTTTCAAAGTGTTGTTGTGGATTATGTCATTTCAGCCTTACGGCAACCCTGAGAGGTAGGTGGGGCATGTTTACCCCACCTTTGTTTTTAACTCTATATTATAAATTCTCAAACAAAACAAAAAAAATAGAAATCATAGTACAGCGAACATGTGTTGTGGAGTACCCATGTACTCACTACCTAGGATTGAACAATTGTTAAGATTTGGTGTATTTCCTTCATATATACACATATACATACATATACACAGAAATATGTACATATACTTTTTTTTAAGCCATTTTAAAGTCAATTATAGAAATGAAGATACTTCACACCTAAAGTACTTTAGTATGCCTCTCCATAGGCTATGATAATTTCCCTTTAAAACCATAGCCCTATTGTCACTCTTGACAAATTAATTATTCCCTAATTTCAACTAATGCCCCCTACGTATTCAAATTTTTCCTGATATCTCTATTGGCATTGCTATTGACATTCCTAGCTCTATCTCTAGAACTATTTATCTATTTTTTAAACAGCCACAAACCAATTAAAGATCATGCATTTCATTTTTTATATGACTTTGTCTCTTTTTTTTTTCAATTTATTTTATTGTGGTAAAACACATATAACATAAAATTTGCCATCTTTACCATTTTTAAGTGTACAGTTCAGTGACATTAAGTACATTCACATTGTTGTGCAACCATCCCCACCATCCATCTCTCAAGCTCTTTTCATATTGAAAAATTGAAACGGTACCCATTAAACAAGAACTCCCCATGCTCCTCTGCCCCCCACAGCTCCTGGCAACCACTGTTCTACTTTCTGTCTCTATGATTTTGACTACTCTAGGTACCCCGTGTAAGTGGAATCATATAGTTGTTCTTTTGTGACTGGCTTATTTCACTTAGAGTAATGTCTTCAAGATTCATCCATGTTGTAGCCTGTGTCAGAATTTCTTTACTTTTTAAAGCTGAATAATATCCATTGTGTGTATACACTACATTTTGCTTATCCATTCATCCACTGATGGACAGTTGGGTTACTTCCACATTTTAGCTATTGTGAATATTGCTGCTTTGAACGTGGGTGTACAACTTTCAGTCTCTTTTAATCTAGAATAATTCTAATCTAGAGTAATTCCTCCACTTTTTCCTACTCTGTTGGCTTTTTGAAAAGGTTGTTGACTTTTTGAAGAGGTCAGTCCAGTCATCATTATATAGAACATTCTAGAGAATGTTCCCTATTCTGAATTTGTCTGATTCTTTCCTCGTGGCTTGATCTAACCTGTCCTCTTTTCTCTGTACTTCCTGTACATTGGAACTTAGTTTTTTCTTGACTAGATTTATGTTTTGCTTGATTGTATTAGACAGACAATTGATGAGGCATTCTTTTAAGTACTCCCTATTAAAATGTCTGGTTGACCCCCGTGCGTGGTGCTAACTATGGTTGACCCCTGGGTTGAGATGGGTAGTGACAGCCAGATCTCTCCATGTGAAGGGGACATTCGCTCCCTTGAAATCGGCAAGTAATCTCTGCTAGCACCCTTTTAACAGATGAGGCTGTTGCTGAAATTCTGAGCAGGCACTAACTTGGCTACCAATAATAATAATCTCTCCTTCATTGAGTGTTTGTTATGTGCGGGGCACTGACCAGAACTTGACACATATTATCTCCTTCAGTCCTTCAGCATTGTCCCCATTTTACAGCTTACTGTTGGGGACCCTAATTGCCCCCCTGTTTTGAAGATTCTTCCCAGGCCTCTGCTCCTCCTGCTTCCCTTTCCTCTTACTGCTCCCCACCCACGGTGGGTCGTGGTCTCTGCCCCAGGCTAGCTGACATGATGTGGACACTGTGACCAGTTTAAACACCCTCGGGGTACCAACTTGGCTTTGGGGTGAGACTGCCTGGATTCCAACCCCAGCTCTACCCCTCATGCATGACTCTGTTTTGGTCCCTCACCTTCTAGACTTCAGTGTCCTCATCTGTAATTTGGGGATGAGAAAAGTACCCACCTCAGACGGTTCTCCTGCAAGTGAATGAGTGCGACGCTTCGTGTGGTGCCTGGCCGTGCGCTCCATAAATCTTGGCCTCATTCTCAATGTCACCCCTTCCATGGGTCCCTGAGGACGCTTCCTCAGGCCTTTTTTGCTTTGAAGGTCTTGTTGTAACGCACTGTGGAGAAACACTGGTGGTGGCTGAAAATCAGGAGCAGATGCAGGGCAGTGAGGATGGTTCTAGAGCAGGGGCCAGCAAACTACAGCCTGAGGGCCAAATCCCGCCTGCAGGCTGAGTTTGAAAGTCAAGTTTTATTGGATCACAGCCATGCTGGTTCATTGACATGGTATTGTTTCTGGCTACTTTTGCCAGACAAGAGCAGAGTTGAGTAGTTGTGACAGAGACTATCAAGTCTGCACAGCCTAGAATAGTCATTATCTGGTCTCTTACAGAACAAGTTTGCCGACCTCTGCTCTAAAATCTTAAGTTGTTCTTAGAGTTGGGGTCTCTGATCTGGGGGTCCTGGCTCCCCACATAGGATGCTGCTTCCTAGTGAATTCCTGCCTCCAGCTTTCACTCCTGGGATGGCTTTTCCCACTCAGGCTTTTCAACCTGGAGCCTCAGGCTGACTCCTTCTGGGCAGGCCCCTCCTGCTGATCTGAGGCAGGCTGCCTGCGAAACCAAAGGCACGTGTGTTCACAAATGTTCTCTGAGCTGGGTAAGTGGTGGTTCTGACGGCCCCCAAATTGGAGATGTTCCTGCATTTGTGGGCCTTGCCTCCCAGCCGGTCAAATAGGCCTGCGTGTGTTTTGCACAGCACCTTCAGATGACTCTGGGGGGCAGGAGGGGTGCTCCCTATCACAGACCTTCTCTCTATTCATATCCTGGCCCATGGGCACCATAACAGCTAATTATAGGTATTTTACTTCTGCCAATATGTTTGGGGTCCTGCTGTTTGACCTAAATGGAACTGATTCAACTCCACTAAATGAGAAACCTCATTTCCATAAGTTACTTCAGCATTTGGATGGAAACAGACCACTTTCCTAAAGTCATTTTCTATTATGTGCGGCTTATATTACTTGATTTACTTCCTGGTCTTTAAGATAGTTTTTATTGATCAGAAGCATTAAATTTAATTCTGATGTGGAAGAATCTTTTCCTTGATATTTTATGTTGTCTTCTAATCACTTAAATAACTATTTAATGTTTTAATTAATTTGGCGTGAAGCCTCTGAAAAGGATGATGGCATTTCTCCTTGGATATATTTTTTATTTTGGTATCAAGCTCCGCTCTCTTGTCTTTCTTGCCCTTAAAGGATTTAAGGTGTTTGTTTTCTGTGACGCAGCGGATTAACTCGGGACCTGTTTATTGAGCTTCTACGACTTGCCAGGCATTTCTGTAGGCGTTGGAGAGACAGCGCCATCAAAACACACAGGAGTCTCCACTCTGAGGGAGCTTACATTGTGGTGCTTTTCTCAAAGCCTTTGCAGATGACATGGGGCCATGGCTGAGATTCGTGGAAGAGGGAGTGTGGTGGCTGAATGTAAAACGTCCCTTGGTGGAGATGGGAAAGAGGAGCACACTGATGTGGCTCCCACACGATCGGCGGCAGAGGGGAGGTGTGCTGTCAGAAGAGGAGGGACTGATATCTGAGGGAAGGCCTCTGACCGAGGCAGACAGGCCCACCCCTGAGAAGGGGAAGATAGATGGTCTCGTTCAGTGGAGGTTGCAGTTAATGGAAGGCCTTGACTTCGAGACTCAGTCTAGTAGGCAAAAAGGTGTCATTTTAGGTTTTTGCAAAAAGTGGTGTGACCTGTGGAAAGAAGTGTTTTAGGAAGAGAGTAACTCAATGAGCCTCAAAGCAATTGGAGACTCATAGTCTGATCGGAGCATGTAGCCAGAAGTGTACAGCTTGGTCACCTCCCCAGTCCTCCCTGCGCTAGGAGACAGGGCCACACAGAGACTGTCTTGTGGAAAGACTTCCATTTCAGAGCTTTACTGAAACACAGAAAACTGTGCTAATGAAATGGGGCAAAATCTAGCATGCCCGAAATGAAACCATTATCTTGTAAGATCTTAGGTCGTTTTTGATGGGCTCCGTGAGTCTGGATGCGTTCCTCTTCCATGGTGGCAGCCAAAGGGCATCAGAGGAAAGTAGCTCATTGGGTGTTTGCAGGACATGGTGTCAGCTCATGGTCTTCTAAATATTGGCTCCCACAGCATGGAGACTAAATGATGGAACTGCTTGAAGCTTCTGTTAAGTATGTTAAATGTTAAGTATTAAGAATGACATTTTGACAGGGACAGATCAAACACTCTGTTATATTGTAGAACCTGACTCCCATTTTGTGTCAAACCATTCAGAATTATCACCTCCTAGCTGCCTTCCTTAGAACTCAGTGTGAATTTTCATGTCCAGAAAAATCTTCATTCACCAACATTTAGACAATGAAATACCTACAGTAGCTGAAAAAGTACCAGCGCTTCATCAAGAGGACCTTATACTTAAGGAGAGACATTGCATTTTATGCAGATTTTATAATTTTTCCCTACATTTAAGAAATAGGAATTGAGCCTTTTCCCCTCTTGACCAATTGTCTCCATTTCTCTCTTCTGAGAAGTTACATTCTTTCTTGCTGGCATTCAGATATTTCTGAAATAGCTATTCTCAGTTGGCCATAATTACAACAGAACTATAAAATAAAGTACGTGACTCCATTTTGAAAATCAGCCTGTGATCTGTACCTGTGCTATTGAACATGTACTTTTACCCACATGCATTCACTTGGGCAGCCATGTTTCCAAAGGCAATTGTGTAATTTGATAGGCCACTGTTATATAGGATATCTGTTAGCATAAGGATTCTACTAAAATATTTATTGCTTCTCCCTGAGCTGGTGCCCCATAATGCAGGTACGTTCTGCATCACTACTTACACCGTGATGTGCTTGGTTTCTATCACTTATTTTGTCTGCCCTTTTTTTTTTTTTTTTAAAGCCACCATCTGCATTTTCCCACTTTAAAGTACATTAGTTACTATGGAAACAGTGATGTCATTGGTGGCGGTGGTGAGGGTTAGTAACATCCCCCAGGACAGTATAAAATCATTTTATTTAATGGTTTGAAATTTATACTACACTTGGGGAAAATTATGAGTGTGTTTGAGAGAATGGTGTGCTTATGCAATGATAGCTCGCATGATGCATGTGCATGTAACAAAAGTCAGCATTTGTGTGTTTTTTGGGTTGCAAACAAAGATAATGCCTGAAAATTAAGGAAAAAATACAAAGGAAAGAAAGAGGACGATCAGGGGATTCATATACTTGTTCCAGCTACCCAGGCTCATTGTTACAAAAGTGCGTAGAGTTCCCTCTCTAGGTGTGGTTTATGTAAGTAGTGGTCCATTTTCCCCCTGTAAAAATACTGTTAGAGGGCAGGTCTTTGGCTTCTGAGTGAAACTCATGTTTCTGACAGTGGTTGGTTTGTTCTGATAAGCAGCTGCACTCTTAACAAGATCCCTAAAAGGGGCCAGTGGTCTCAGAGGCTTCAGAAGGAGACTTTATGTGACTACAATCATGTGTGTGATGGCAGAGGTGGCATGGTGAGTCCCAGCGAGGGCACCTGGGTCTCTCTAATAAGTGCTCAGGGCACTGTGCAGAGTGTCTGAATGAAGCTAGCCTGTGTTCTCCTTCAATCTGCTCATCTTCTTTTTTTAAAAAACTTTTAATTTTGAGATAATTATACATTCACATGTGTATGTAAGAAATAATACAGAAAGATGCCCAGTCTCCCTCAATGGTGACATCTTGCGTAACTATAGTACCATACTACAGTCAGAAAACTGACATGGATAAATCCACCAGCAGATTTCTTCCCCAGTTTTGCATGCACCCATTTGTTTGTGCGTTTAGTCTTCGCAGTTTCATCACGTGTGGATTCTGTGACCACCACCAGCACAGTCAAGGCACAGAATAGTTCCACCACGTGGATCCCTCCTGGCCCCCTTGTATAACCACACCCTCCCCTGCTCCCTAACCCCAGGCAATCACTAATCTGTTCTCCATTTTGGTAATGTCATTTTGAGAATTTTATATAAATGGAATCATACAGCATGCACCTTTTGAGATTGGCTTTTTTCACTCAGCACAGGTCCCTGGAGATCCATATAAGTTGTTGCATGTATCCATAATCCATTCATTTTTATTGCTGAGTAATATTCCATGATATGGATTACCACCATTAGTTTAAACATTCACTCCTTGAAGGACATTAGGTTGTGCTCATCTTTTTAAACAGTAGTGCTTGGGAGAGGGCTAATGGGGTCCTAACAGCACAGAATCAGCGAGCACTTGAAAGGGATCCAGTCTCTGTTTCTTATTCTGTTTTGAAGTTTTTAGCAGGGCTCCCTCCAGAAGCAGTAAGGCCCAAATTATTGGAAGGAAGGAATGTGGTGTAGAGATCCAGCGAAAGCCCAGGAGAGCTGGCTAGCCAGGTGTTGTGTCTCCTTTTGGGTTGGGCCTTGGTATCCGATATATTTAGTTTCCTTGCAAAGGGGAGCAGAAGGTACTTTTCCTGATAAAAGGAGCTGTAACACCAGCTGCTCAGCCTGCTTGGTCCCCTGAACCTTTTTGGGAAGATCAAAACCTGCACCCTTGGGCCGGCCCCATGGCTTAGTGGTTAAGTGCGTGCACTCTGCTACTGGCGGCTTGGGTTCGGATCTGGGGCACGCACCAACGCACTGCTTCTCTAGCCATGCTGAGGCTGCGTCCCACATACATCAACTAGAAAGATGTGCAACTATGACATACAACTATCTACTGGGGCTTTGGGGGGAAAAAAAAAGGAGGAGGATTGACAATAGATGTTAGCTCAGGGCTGATCTTCCTCACACACACACACACACACAAAAAAAACCTGAACCCTTGTTCTGAGATGGGTTGCGGAGGGAATCGTTTCCTTGGTCTTGCTGATTGATTTTCATTTTGAAAAGTGTTCCACTTGGCTTTTTAAAAAATATGCCCTAGGATTGTTTAACCAGTCAGATGACAGAGCTTAAACACCAAAATCATTCTCGGAATCCCAGCTCCAGGTGTGTGTTTCTGGTTTGAGGGTCATCGGAAGAGGCCTGAGCTAATGCACCCATTGATCTGACGTTACTCTCCCCTGTAAAGACTTCTTTACCCCACGTTTTATGCAACCAGCAGACTCACCCCTTGTCCTCTGCTGTTTAAGCTATTGCCTAGGGAAAGGGAGGGTTTTTAGCATTGGGACTGGAGGTTTAAAAGCCACTCAAGGAAACCTGTTGTATTGAGTCGGAAGCTTTTAATACCAACAGCTGTCGGTCAGAGAGTCTGTACTCGGACTTTGTCAGAACTAAACAGTGGATGCAGATTCCTGTGGGAAATAAGCAGCTTGCGAGATGTCTGAAGAGGGAAACAGAAACTTTTGCCCTTGGCCCACACTGTGGGAAATGGTTTTCTTAGCGTAAGTAACGTGATTTCTTTGCCTGGCCATCTCCTCGTCATCTTCTAGCACTAACCTAGGGTGTCATGCTTGAGTAGGGTAACCTTGCCCCCTCCCCACCATCACCTTCCTCACCCCTCCCTGGCCAGGTCAGGTGCCCTTCTCTGAGGGCCTCTTTTGTAATCGGCGCTATTATAACACAAAACCCTCAAGATCAGTGCCTTGAGGTATGGTTGCGTCCTACTGACCAGTTTGGTTCTAAAGCAGCCTGGGACACCCACATGATGTGTGGGTGGGATATTACCAGAGGATATTGCTCAGTTGCCTAGAAGGTATGTAGTGCATTTAGGGGTCATGCTGTGTGAAAAATGCCTAGACTGAAATCATGCTCCACATTGGTGAGATATGTGTACAAGGAGAGGGCACATGAGGACTGGCGCTCAGTGAGAGGAAGTTCCTGTGTCCCTTCCCAAGCACACATTCAGGACAGGCCTGTACTGAGTGGAACTGGGGATAAACCATTCATACTCTTTAAATAACATACTGTTGAAGCTATATATTTGTGTTCACAGCTCCCAGGTCAGGGTTGAGCACACTGTAGTGTTTGGCAGATGTTTGCTAAATGAATGAATGAATGAATGATCAAGCAGAGAGATGTGAAATTTACTAGTAAGTGATGGATTGGGGGGGGTTCCACCCTCCACCCCCACCGCCACCATATGTGACCTTTCAGCCCACTCTGATTTTACTGAATATGTGTAAAAAGTATCACTCCATGAAAGCCGGTAAATTATAGACTAGCAAGAACTGGAGTTTTCTTTGCAAGTAGGTGTCACCTGGTATCTCGAGGAGCTGTAATATCACCTTGTTTTTTAAGAAATTGGTTGGGTGCACTTTTAGTGCCTGGTGAGTAAGGGAATAGCAGATGGGCTGCCAGCCATGGCATGGTCCAGGCGGCGCCGTCCTCTGTAAACAGAGCAGCAAGGACTTGGGAAGGAGCCATATGCTTCAGCCTTTCAGATTCCAGGCCTCTCTGTCAGCCCCTCTTAATCTTCAGGTTGCCAAGATGCTTTGAGACTGGTTGATAATAAAGTAACTCGCTCTTCCCTCTCCCCCCACCTTTTTTTTTTTTTTTTTTTTTTAACAGCTGGCAGTAAATGGTCTGGGTTTCACTTTCACCACCAGGTCCTGGGATGCTGGCTTTGTGAAATCTGCTTGTCCTGAGAATGGAAAGCGAAACTTGGTACCGAGACCCTAGAATCCTCTCTTTCTGGTTTGCCTTTTTCCTCCATCAACTGAGGCACCATAGGGAATGTCAGAAACCCCAGATTTCTCAGTAAAAGAAATGCTTCTTTGGGATCAGAGTATCTACTCTCTGCTTGGCCCTCTTGCTCTGATGCTGGGGCTTGTGGGTGATGGGACCGCCCTGCTCTGGCTCGCTGGGGCATTTAGAAACTGCCACTTCAACGTTCTGTCCCCTTGCATTTCCTACACGTAGCAGTCATTTCCGTAGAGATTTCCCCTCTCAATTATTTGTACTTATTTTATGCCATTACAGTCAAGCGTCGCTTAATGACGGGGATACGTTGTGAGAAATGCATCGTTAGGCGATTTTGTCGTTGTGCGAACATCACACAGTGTACTTCCACAAACTTGATGGTATAGTGTACTACACACCTAGGCTGTGTGGTACTAATCTTATGGAACCACTGTTGTATATGCGGTCCGTTGACTGAAACGTCATTATGTGGCACACGACTGTATATACCCTTAAGCTTGCTGTTGGTTATAAATTCCAAGTTGTGATTTATATCTCTTAATAATTACTAAGGTGATCCTTTCACACATTATTCATACTCATAATTATTTCGTGTGTTTTACGGGCTTGTGTGTAGAAATTTTGGTTCCAACTGTTTTGTAAGCAGGATCGTGTTGGTAAGATCCCTGAGGGCAGTATCCCAATATTTCGTGGTTGCTGCCATCACTTTTGCTTTTTCGATTCCACACCCTGTCCCAGGAACTGTGCTAAATGCTTTTCATCTATTGTCCACTTAATCCCCCCACTAATCCACAAGCAGAAATATTGCACAGAGCAGAAAACTTGGCCACTATAGCATCATGGAAGGTGCATTAATGATCATAACGGTGATAATATTGAACGCTGTTCTAAGGTTTTTGTATGTATTGACTTGTTTAATCCTCTCAAAACCCTGTGAATAAGTATGACTGTTATTGTTATTTTATAGATGAAGATTCTGAGGCCCTGGGATGTCAGAAGACTTTCTAAACAGTGTGACGCAGCTTGAAAGTGGCAATGCTGGACACCAAAAGCAGATATTCTGACTCCAGAGCCTTTTTTTTTTTAAATAATAAAAAGTTGTTTTAAAATAAAGAAACTATTATTAATTTCTTCAACAGCCATTATGTGAATCACTAAAATCAGAAATTATTGTGAAATGTCTGTTTTCTAGTATTAAATAGGGTTTAAGTGATTTCCACAATTTGCATGTTTCAGAAAGATTTGATAATTAGATTCCGGTTCTAATTTTGACATTTCTCTTTTAAATCATCAGAATCATTTGTACGAGTTAAGCATTTTTTGAATGCCTACTCTATGCCAGGCCCTGTGCTGAGTATTTTTCATATATTGTCTCATTTAACTCTCAAAATAGCATTGTTCTTTGAGGGCAGAGGACACTGAGCTCCGCAGAGGTGAACTAATCAGGACCTCCCCCAGTTGCTGGGGTTCAGCAGGTGGAGCCCCCCATGAGCTCACCTGTGTTCTGGGAGCATTGAATCTGATGTCCTCCAGTGCATCAGGAAAGCTTTCTGGGAAAAGGTACGGTAGTGCAGCTTATCTGATTCTTGCTCATTTAGTAGGAAAAAGCCTACCCATCCCATGTAGGGGCCCGGGAAGGAAGTGGCTGACCGGGGGCAGAGGGGTGCTGAGCCTGCCCTTCTGTTCTGGCTCAGCTAGAAGGAGGGTCTGCACAGAGCAGAGGTGGTCTCGCCTTCTTTGCCCCCTCCTACGTGCTGGCCAGCTCCAGGCCCAGCCGTGCCTTTTCTCCCATTGCCCCCTTCTCCAGGGCTGCCTCCCCAGAGCCCACTCCTGAGGGCAAGAGGGCTATGCCAGCTTCTCCTTGAGCGAGCTCAGAGGTCAGGGGCTTCCCAGGCTCCTGTGTCAGGAGACACAGGACGTCCAAGGCCAGAGTGCCCTTCTCAAAGCTGCTGTGGCTCCTATGTCTCTGGCAGAAGCTGAGCAGACGCCTCTTTCTTCCAGCAGCCAAACACAAGAGTGTCTGAAATCATATGCTACAGGAAAAGGGAACCCTGCTCTGCTGGGCAGCTGGGTCTGGAACCCCCATGGTCTTCTAGTGATGCTTAGATTGGGCTCTTGCTGGGTTTCTAGCTTTTGTAAGATATATCAACCCTTAAACTGCTGTGATGGCCCTTGATCACGTGCATCATTCTCTGTCCTTTATTCCATTCACAGTAGGCATTTGGGGTAGAACCCCACCATGAGCAGCCATATGCTGTCTGAATTGATTCTCATCCCCATTCCTTTTTACTTTACTGCTAACATATGGGAACATAGAGAAAGGCCTCTCTGGGCAGGTGACATTTGAGTAGATTTGAAGGAAATATAGGATCAAATTATACAGCTATTCAGAACAAGAGTGTTTCAGGCAGAGAGAATAGGAAGTGCAAAGGCCTTGGGGTTGAAGCATGCTTGCTATGATCAGGGAAGGGAAAGTCTGGTTTTTTTTTTTTTTTTTGTGAGGAAGATCAGCCCTGAGCTAACATCCATGCCAATCCTCCTCGTTTTGCTGAGGAAGACCGGCTCTGAGCTAACATCTATTGCCAATCCTCCTCCTTTTTTTCCCCAAAGCCCCAGTAGATAGTTGTATGTCATAGTTGCACATCCTTCTAGTTGCTGTATGTGGGACGCCGCCTTAGCATGGCTGGAGAAGTGGTGCGTTGGTGCGTGCCCGGGATCCGAACCTGGGCCGCCAGTAGCGGAGCGCGCGCACTTAACCACTAAGCCACGGGGCCGGCCCCATGGGAAGGGAAAGTCTTTAGCAGAGGGAGCAAAGGGGAAAGTGGTAGGAGATGAGAGCAGAGAGGTAGCTGGAAGACCAGATCCTGCAGGGTCCTGTGAGCCACAGAAGGCTGAATTGATCCCTTTTAAGTATTATTTGGGGCTGGTAAGTATGATCAGTCCATTTCTCCAGTATCCCTACTAGCCTCTGCATCTTTGCCTTTGATTATTCCTTTCCTTCAGTGTGTCCTGCACATCCCCTTGGTCTCTGTTAATTGTGCAATAAGAAAGTTTTTCCCTACAATAGCAACAGCACAGAAATCCACATGGGAAGCTTAGAGGATTGTATCTTTTTCCGTGAGCTGACTTGTCTTATTAGCTGGAAAATGACATTAGAGCTCATCTCCTATGCTTCTCTTTCAATTAAGATTCCCCCCCAAGTCCTCCCATTAGGCGAGATCTGCCTCCTGTGAGCCCCTGGCCCACTGTACCTGTCAGGGTGGCCTCCTGATTCATCTTCCCTGTGGGGCGACTGTGGGAAATCGTCTGCCGTACCTCCTGCCTGGGGGCCTTGCGTGAGTATGGGCTTGGACACGGTGATCTGCCTCTTTATGCTTGGCCCTTCCAAAGAGAGATGTAATATCCAGGCTCCCCGCATCAGTATTGTTTGTCCAATGTGACCATATTTATGGGCTCACTGACTGCAAAGTCACCCCAGGGCTGGGATGCGTTCAACGCCCTTAGCTTTGTGGCTTTGTTCTCAGGACTTGCACTGACTACATCAATCTGAGTCGTCCAGCTTAACTCTAGACTAGAATTAAGGATGTGCTGTAATGGCGCTTTGTTGACTCTCTTTAAAAGTTGTGACTATGAGGGATAGTGGGTATTAATGAGCCCCTGCAAGATGGCAGGTGCTGACAAATGCCTTACAGCCTCCATTTCTAATCCTGCAGTTTATATATTATTGTTCAGAACCCGACGCTCGGAGGTCACAGAGTTCTGCTTACAGCTGACACTGCGGTCGATGGTGGAGCGAGCAGGAGGGTATTTCCTCTCCCTCTGCGTGTGCGTCTGTGTGCGGCCGAGGCTCACTTTCCCAGTGGAGTCCTTGCCGGCTTTCACGGCCCTTTGTGAGAAGGCAAAGGAGACGGACACGTGAATGCCAGGTGTCCTTCTCGCTGTCAAGTGCCTACTTCCTCAGCACGGGGTCATGGACAGGCTTAGAAATGCCTTTGAATTCCGAGTTAATACAGAACGTGCACACAGACCGATGATTTGTTTTATTCTGTGATATTTTCCTTTTCTCCTTCAGACTGTTGTCCTACTCCCCGCCCCCCCCCCACCATTTCCGAGTGCAGGACAGCTTGAGCCATTTCCTGACTGAGTGTGGCTGTCCAGGCCCCCTGCCCACCCAACTTCCCTAGCAATGACCCTCAGGCTTTTTATGATCCTCTTGGTCTGCCGGCTGAGACACTGCAGCCCTGCACCCCTCGCCTGCACCCCACCCCCTCGAGTGACATGGTACTGCCTGTGCGCATGGGAGCTGTGCAGCAGCTGGTGGCAAACAATGCTCATTCTCATCTTGGCATCCAGAATGGCCTGGTTTGGCCGTTTAGAGCCCAGCTGGTGCTGTGGGTTCCTGGGCTGCCCTGCAGAGGGGATTTGCCACTTTGTGCTGATAAACAGATTTCAATCCTAGCAACTTCGGAGGGCCTGCTGCTCTCACCCTGTCTCCTGACAGTCTCTGTGATGAAAGATGTTCGAGGTAGCCGCACGATTTAATGAAACCGGGCTGGGTGCAACTGCTGAGGTTTAAAATATCATTCTGCCACGCTAGCTGTGTGCTCTGGACAAGTTACTTAAACTCTCTGAACATTTCCTTCTGTATCTCCAAATTGAAGTTAATGATACCTAAGCCACACAGTTCATGCCAGGATTTAATGAGATAATGTTTGTGGAAAGCACCTCGTCCAGGTCTTGGCACACCGTCTGCGCTTAGTAGATAATTAACTTTCTTTACTCTTTCGGATATGATCCCAGGCAGGAGAAGAAAAGGACAAATAAACTTCCAGACCTGCTGCTTTGTCTCTGCCGGGATCTGCACTTGGCAGATTTCAGATACTTTTAAACAAAAGTAAAAGAGCTTTAATTATGCCCCTGTTTGTGGTTTGGTTTGGTTGCGTTATTAAGCGATTCGAGAACACTGCCCGCCCTCTCACTGCTGCAGAGTGAAGGGCTGGCTGGGAGTCAGGAGCGGAAAATCAGGATTTCTCTGGAGCTCGCAAGTCTCCCTGCCTCAGAGACGGGTTGGCAGGATCCTCTGAACAGGGCGTGGTTCAGAGACCGGCCTGTGGAATCCGCGTGGGCTGCTCGCTCTCTCACTGCCTCCTCAGTGTGTGTGTCCTTGGCTCTTGTTGATAGACTTGCTGTTGCTCTTTGCCTCTCGTTCACTTAATTTCACTTGTGCACTTCCAATTAGACAAACGACATACACATAACTGTGATTTGTAGCAAGCAGATAGCTCGAGTGTTGAGTGTGGCTCTGGTCTGACTGCCTGGATTCCAGTCCGCCTCATCCTGGATGGCCTTGGGCATAAGGAACCTCAGTTTCCTTATCTGCAAAATGGAGTAGTGATGGCATTTATAGGATTGTATGAGGATTAGGAGGGTTCATCTATAAAAGTAGTTAGCACAGAACCTGCTCCGTAATAAGTGCTCAGTAATTGCTTGTATTATTAGTAGTACTAGGTAATGTTTGAGCATTTATTACAGAATAAATATATTCCAGCTAAGTGGACCTTGTTGGTTCTCTGTACAGCAAACCCTATTATTCCTCCACTGAGGTTATAACATTGGAGATGCAAACTCCTTAGGGAAAAGTAAGTTCTGTGTTATCCCCAGGGAAGGACTGTGGGTGGCCCCACTGAATCTGGGGTGCATTTGTAGCTCTTTGTGGGCTTCGAAGCACTGTATGCCCCTGGTATCCCCCCTTAGGCTTGCTCAGCGTTGCTCAGTCCTTAGCCCAGCCCCTAGGTTTCCCTGGGCCTCTGGTCCTGAGCTCCCACGGCCTCTCCTTCGCCGTGGGTTGTTGTGGCCATTGACACTGGGTGGTAGGACTTGTGCTGTAGTCCGAGGCTCCATGTCTCGTCCAGCAGAGTGCTGGCTTGGTCTATGCTTTTACCAGCCTAGAAACTCTGTAAGGTAGACTCATTTCACACATGCTTGCTGTTCACTAGTGTCAAATATGGTATAAGTATTTACACCTAGAATCTGCTCTTATCTGTCTATATAACGGTATGCTGAGCCTTGCTTTCTACATGTTCGTTTAGGCCATTAGCCCAGGCAAATCAACCGGGTGGTTAAGGTAAATGAATGACATTTGAATTTTGTTTCTTTTCTTTTGTAGGTTGTTCAAATGATTTCATTTTGCGTCATTCAGAATTGTTATTCTATGATATCTGGTTCATAAATACCATTTTCCCTGAGCAACTTTGTTACATTTAAGAACAACTTATTTTAAGGGATGATAGTCTACAGTTTCCTGAATTCTGCAGTCTAGGAAATATTATGGCATTAATTTCTTGCTAGAACAAAATACAAACCCAAATTGAATATCGCTCCCTTTGTTTACATGCCCAATACTCTGCATATATGTATGCTTTATTCATTTATGTCTATATTGTATATATGTATGTGTGCATGTAAATATGTATGTTTTATAAGTATGTACACATTTAACTTGTGGGAAACAGGATTGAGGTTATGTTTCATTCCCTTTATACTATCAATAATCATTTTCCCCCAATATTTTATTATGAAATATTTCAAACATGTAAAAAGTTGAATTGTCCCGTTATGATACCCATATACCCACTGTGATGGTTCTCCAGTTAACATCTTGCTCTATTTGCTTTATCATATAATTAGCCATCTCTCCACCACTGTATCCATCCAGTTCCAACCTTTTGTTGTATTTCAAAGTAAGTTGCACGCTGCCCCTAATCATGGCCACGTGCTGTTTGCAGGAAGTGTGTATTACTTCTTGGGTCTTCCCTGAGCCTCCCCTGAACCTCCCTGTTGCGGAGACCTTGACACCTACTCGTGACTCAGCCCGAAGTCTCACCAGCAGGCGCAGAGCCCTCCCAGCGGCCTCCCCAGGGCTGTATCCCTCTATGTGTGGCCTTGACAATTCTGATTCTTATTGTGCATTTTAGAGCAAGGGTGTTCAAGATGCTGTATCTACCTTTTTACTTCCTTAAGCAAAGAGACTTAACTAGACTCCCCAGTAAATGCTGTCTGCTCCCTATCCATGAGCACAAGCCAAATAAAGTCTCTGACAAACGCTGACTCCAGAGGCAGACTGATTGAGCCTCAGGTTCCCTTTTGGTCATTTTCCAGCATTCTGTGGTCTGGGCAGCCTCCCTTCTGCCTCCAGCTGGCCATTCGGGCTGACCTTTGAGGAGGAGTTCTCTGCTGTCCTGACTCGCTGGTGCCCCAGTTCTGTCCTGGCTGGACGGCACGGCTCAGAAGGAAGGTAGGAGTGAAGGCCTTACTGCGTGTGAACTTCCTGTTCTTTATAAGTAACGGCTTTCTCCATGATTATTTTTATAATAATATCACAATAATTGCCATTTAATGTGTGCATTCTGTCAAAAAGTAATTGTGGAAAAGTGAAAAACATACCCCTCATATAATGAGCGCATGAACTTGAGTCAAATATGTCATTTAAGTCATTAATGAGGGAACCAGTAAGTTGGTAAAGGTGGTTCAAAGAGCATCTCAGGAACTGGGTATTTATAGGCATTTTGGAAAAAATGGAATGACAGAAGAGAAGCAGTAGGTAACTGTGGGTGAAATGTGAGGTACCATTCAGATCGGCCTTGAGGTACCCCAGCTTCTGGAAGTGCTGCCAGCAGAAAGCCCTCAGCTGTCGGCTCCCTTCAGGGTTGCCTCGGCTGAAGAGTCACCCGGCCTGACGTCATGCTCCCTCCCAGGGCAGCCTGCACCCAGTGTCTGATCCATGAGTGGGTGTGAAGGCTGGGCTTCTCACCCCTGCTTGCATCTCTCTAGGGTCATCCGACCTTCAGAACTGCCCACAGGGTCAGCCAAGCCTTCTGTCGCAGCCGCATCCCAGCTCAGCTTCTCTCTACTGAGTCCTGCTTCCTTCCCTCCCTTCTGGGGGGATTGACCCCTAGAACACTCCTTCATCAACATGTGGCCCGATAGTGTCCCTTTTGGAGTCTGCCTCCTGGGAAACTCAATCTGTGACAGTTAGATGCAAAATTAGTGAATGTCCCGCAAGCCGGTATTACTGTCACTTTTGAGGTTATCTTTTCTACTGTACAGAAGTCTACGAGTTAACACTGTTAAAAACGAAATTTCACCAAGTACATTTGAAGATCTGATTGGCTTTGTTAAGTGATTCATGAATGGGGCAGCATCACATCTAACAAGTAGAGAGATTCTCAGAGGAGTTGTACAAAATGGAAAGTTTATATAGGCAGGAGGGTGGTGCAAAAGTTATTAGCAAAAGAAAAGAAAGAATTGTTTCAGGCCTGGACATCTTATTTTTGGGGGAAGGAAACAGTAGGGGTTTTGTTCTGCAGATTCCCTCACTAGCGTTGATCAGGAGCTGTCAGATGGACTATTTTAAAGGTCATATTTCTGAGAGGGGTTGAAACTGCAACTAAGTCTCAGTTTGCTGTCCTGGGGGACAAATGACTCCATTTTGGGCCTGCTGCCTCTTTTAACAACACGTCGCTTCACAGTGTCCGAGCCCTTATTAGCAAAATCAAACCCAGGTATATTCCTCTAGATCAGGGCTTGGCTGATCTGTAAAGAGTCAGATAGTAAATGTTTTAAGTTTTGCAGGCCGTATGTCTCTCTCTCACAACTCTTCAGCTCTGCTGTTGGAGCAGGAGAGCGGCCATGATGACGAATCAAATGGACATGGCTGTGTTCCCGTGAAACTCTACTTACAAAAACAGGTGGAGGGTGGGGTTTGGCTTGAGGACCATAGTGTGCTGACCCCCGCCCTACATAGTTAAGTAATCCTCGGATAAATCTGTTAAACAATGTCCTTGTGTGACACTGAAAGGATAAGCTGCCTGCCATCTTTGCCCCTCTGATGATCGTAGGATATAATTTCTAAACCCTGCAACAGCCTGCAAGATGCTCATGTTACCATTTCACGAATGAGGTAACAGGATGAAGAAGGGTTCTCCATGGCCTTCCTACTTAAGTAGATGATGGTTCCTGGAAGTGAGTGTGGTGGATCCAGCCCTGAGGCTAGCTCTGTCCCCCTCCACCAGCCTACCTCACTGAGTCATGGGAAGCATTGGGACAGAGGTTTGAGTTACTATTTGGAGAAAAGCACCCCCAAAACAGAGCTGACTGCAGTCATAGAGTCCGGAGATATCTCAAGAGGCCCTGCCCAGCACCACACTCTTTCTGCCATGTGTCCTGGAACTGTCACAGAATAGGTGGATTTACCTGTGAGCAAGGCAATTTGAGTGCAGATAGCCCTTATCCATTAAGGTTTTAGAAGAATTTTCCAGCCTGGACTTTGTTTCCTGTGCTGCATTCCTCTGACACAAGTAGGAGGTAAGAACGTCTTACACCATAGGGGCACAGCTTTTCCCTGGGCCGTGCCACATGCTGGCTGTGCCATTGAGCAAGCCCCTTGGTCAGCCCAAGACTCTGTTATCACTGCTAAGAAGTGTGAAGGCTCTCGACAGTCTTTTCCAGCTCCCCCTTTGTAAAAGCCCTTTTAACAGGGCCTGCATTTGAATTCTGACTCCTCATCTCACCAGCTATGTGATCACAGGCAAGTTTCTTAAATCTCTCTTTGCCTCAGTTTCCTCATATGTAAAACAAGGATAATAACAATATCTTTTTAATGTGGGTAATATGAAAATGAAATGAATTTTATATGTAAAGCTTGTAGAACAATACCTGGTACATAGTAAGCACTATGAAAGTGTTTTCTGTTGTTATTTTTGTTATTGTTATTATTGTTACCATTATTTTTACCACTTAGTATGGTGTCTGGTTAGTAATAGGTGCTCAGTAAGTGTAATTCAATACATAAATTAGCCACATAATAGATTAGATTCAGATTAAGTTCTAGAATGGTGCTTTCCAATAGAGATTTTATGATGATGGAAATGGAAGTGTGCTATATTGGTGCTGTCCAGTAGGGTAGCCACTAGCCACATGTGGCTAATGAGCACTTGACATGTGGGTAGTGCTATTGCGGAAGTGCATTTTAAATTTTATTCAATGTTAATTTAAACTTATGTAGCCATATGTGGCTAGTGGCTACCATGTTGGACAGCACAGAACACTTTAGCATTCAGAGGTTGTGATTCAGTTGGTCTGGTATTGGCATTTTTCAAACATCTGCACGTGATTAACATGCAGTTAGAATTGAGAATGTCGGGGAGGGGGAAATTCTCCCCCTTTACCCTTCTTGTGTTCTTATGGCTGGACTAATAATAAAATTGACACAAGACCAGATTAACAGGAGAAAAACCAATTTAATACTCATGCATGGAAGATCATAGAAAAATGATGCTCAAAGAGTGAACAAAGAAGGCAGTTTATGTATCTTTTTACACAAAGAAACAAATTTGTGAGAAATTGACAGGACAAAGAAACTTAGGGTTGGGGTAGGTAATTACTGAGGAATTTGAGCAGAGTTTAGGCTTGAGGTAGTAAATTAGTAAGAGTAGCAATGTTTGTTTCTCCAGCCTTCTTGGCCCTGAATTCCTTAGCTCTGGTGATAAGGATGTCTCTCTCTCCTGGTGTGGAAAGGGTACCTTTCACGTGGGACATTTATTTCCTGCTTTCAGGAGGAACAGAGAGAGGAGGATCAAAACAAGTCACTTTAATTCAAAATAATAGGCCATTGTGGGATACTTTAGGGTCTGTTCTGGGTCCTCACAAGAACCACAGGACTAGAACTTTTAGGCCAGTACTTTCTCCTCCATCCCCCCCATCCGTCTATCCATTCATTCATTAAGTAAAGATTAAGTTTCTGCTATATGCCAGTTACTTTTCTAGGCACTAGCAGTCAGCAAAGAGAGAGAAGGTGTTGGCTGACAAAGAACTTGCGTGCTAGCCGGGGAATAGATAATGTACAAGCACACAATGGGCCACTTCCAGACGAGGTACTTGAGTGCATTGAGGATAAAAGAGGGTGTTGCGATGGTGACTGGCTTGGAAGGGATGGTGGTACTTGTTTAAGGAAAGCATCCCTCCAGAGGGGACGTCTGAGCTAAGATCTGTTTGGTGAGGAGACAGCCTTGTCATGACCTGAGATAAGAGTGTTCCAGGCAGAGGGAGCAGCAAATTGTCTTGAATCGGAACTGTGCTGGCCTGTTTGCAGAAGAGGAAGAAGGCCAGTGTGGTTGGAATGGTGAGCACAGAGGCCTGGGTAGGAGATGAACTGGGAGAGGAGGACAGGGTGGGATTTTTTAGGACCTTGCAGGCCAGGGTCCAGAGTTAGGATTTTATTCTAGGTGCCCTGGGGAACCCTAGGAAGATACTGAGCAATGCCTCCTGTACTCCAAGTATCTCTTGAATTGCCAAAAGAGTGGACAGATGGGGATCTACTAAGGTAGAGTTGACAGAACTTATTGATGGGTGGATTGGATATGTGAAGGTCACAGAGAGTTTTTATATGCCCTCTTCCCCAGATGTACCTAGACAGTGAGACTTGGTAGTAATAAGCTTACTTTCCTTCCATTTTACTTCAAGAGGCTGCTAAGAAGGTTTGTGATACTATGGAGTGTAGGTTAGGGAATTATAAAGTATGTAGCCCGAGGCTGTTTCTCTGACTTTAATCTGCAAATCACCTGGGGATCTTCTTAAAATGCAGAATCTGACTCAGGATGTCTGGGGCAGGGTCTGAGAATTTGCATTTCTGAAAGGCTCTCTGTCGGTGTCAGTGCTACCTGTACTTGAGCCCCGCTTTACCTAGCAAGGGCTTCCTTCCTATTATATGCTCTTGCTACGCAGAGGCACAAAACAGGGACCCTCCAGAGCCTGTGTGTTTTAGAAGCAGGTTGTAGCTAGTAGGGAAGAACTCTCAAGACTCAAGGGTGAATCCATTCTTCTGGATCCACATGGGCGTCTTGGACTTGTAGCTGTGAGCCCTCTCCAGAGACTCAAGGAATTTGCTTTGTGAGGACACAAGTCCTTGCTCCTTTGTTTGTCCGTTGGAAAGAAGTTCCTTGGCAATTATTTCACAGCCTGTAGCAGTGTAGGCACATCTCTTTATGTCTCATCTCTAGAACTGCATTTGAGGGGATGTAGTTTACATGAAAAAGAAGCTTTAAAGCAGAATGACCTGAGGGCAAGAAGGCATGTGCCTTCTTATATATAAGCAACACTGTATTATTAACACAATGCATTTACTTGGTGTCTGGGTGGGAGAAATGAGACTTGATCACTGGAGATATTAACAATAGGATGATCAGTTTCAGCAGAGAGGAAGTGCAGCTCTCAAGTGGTGCCTCCAGGTCTGGATCCATTTGGTAATGAAAGGGGGAAGGGAAGTGTCAAGAAGTTTAATATGATGCATTTCGCTGCAGAGCATTATTACTATAAGTGAAACCTATTACCAGGCCATAGGATTTAGGGCTGTTTTGAAATGAGCGTACTCCATTGTAAAAGGGGCTAGCTCAACTGTATTGATCGTCCAGGGCCAGCACAGAATGTTTTATTGAGTCAGGATTCCATATGGAAGCTTTTTGTAAATGAAACTAACATTTGATTACTGGGAGAAAATTACTGTGACTTGCCATCTGGTTTCCCAGCCAATACCGTTGATTCATGGTGCTTCTAGTAGTTCTTAATAATCTGTCCCATTTCATACTATGTGAGATATTGAAGCTATTTGCTTGACTCCTCCAGTCTAAACATTTAGGGTTATTGCACCAAGCTTGTACTTGAGCTTTCTTCTGTCTAATCTTTTGAGTTCCCAAGTGCTGTGGCATTTATCATTACAGGTTATTAAATTATCATGTGGTACTTTGCATTTTTATTATGTTCTTCACTTCTAATAAATGCAAATCTTCCTTTCAGAGACCACATAGATTTTTTAACTCAGCAGAGCGGGGGACATGGAACTGTCTCAACCCACCTCAGTCAAAATGACCAATATTCTGTCTTGTTTCTGAGTGGTAGCTATTCAATAAAGCAACTCACCCTGTTGGTGGTTTTACTCCTTCAAAGAAGCCTGATTCCTCCAATTCCAATGTTTGTTTTTCCCCTTTGTTTCTTTTGTCTTTGTGGAATTATAGCTAACTCCAGATATAGCGGCTTAAAAGGAAGAAACAGGCGTGGTCTGAGACAGTGAGACAGTCCTTAGTGAAATGTCTTCAGTTCATAATATGGTCCTAGAATTAAGGCTGGGGCTTTTCTTGTGTTTATAGAAATGCTCCCAGCATAAGCATATGCACTCAGTAAACCAGCACATTATTTCCTGGATGTGGATTCAGAGTGATGGCTCCAATCACAAAGCTGAAAAAACTTCTTTATCTGCCAACAAAATAAGTCAAATTCACAGTGTGGCCACAATTGCTTCTCAGAGATAGAACTCCAGGCCCATGGAGGTGCTTCCTTTGGAGGACAGTCTTCCCAGTGTGAATAAACGTGAGCCTTACATTAGATGTTTATCATCAGGACATGCCATATCTTGTAAGAGAATGGTCAGAATTGTACATAGAAAAGTCTCCAATCTGCCAAGAGGTATCACGGGTTTAGGAGCCAGACAATTCTGGGTTGAAATCCAGTCTCTGCCACTTTCTAGCTGTGTGATATTAGGAAAGATATGTAACCGTTCTGATCTTGAGTTTCCTCCGGAAAATAGAATAATGCCTTCTTGGCAGCTGGAGAGTTGTGAGAATTAATAATAAAGTATGGTAAGTTCCTACCACACTGTTTGCCATTGTCTATACAGATTATTGCTTTTAAAACAAAACAAAATAAAAATAGTAAGAAGTTGGCTGTTACAACTAATCTCTTATCCTGGTTTTTACATTCTTTGGAGCAAAATAAAAAATCAATAGTCTTCTGATTTCTGACCATTTCCTTCATTCTGGCTCTTTAGACTCCCAGAACACTCTGTGGCTGGTGTTTTCTCTGCTGATACAAATGCTGGGACTGTCATCTTGATCAAGCCAGTCTCCCTGGCCACTGGGAGTGGATGGGTTTGCTCATCTTTGCCAAGCTGAGTCTGCCCTGCAGCCGGGCTCTGGCAGCAGTGTGCCAAGGGTAGTGTTGGAACTGGATGTCTAAGGCCTACAGTTGCAAGACTATCTGTTTTCTGTCTTTCTGGCATGTCGAGGCATCCTGCAGTGGGTGACATGTCAGCATGAGGAAGAGTGGTGCAGGGGCAAAGCCAGGTGAAGTTGAGCGTGAGAGGCAGTCTTTGCTCTAGACAGTTTTCTGAGTAGAAATTGAATGAGGTGCAGAAAACGCGTGCATGGTTTGTTTCTGGTGTTCTTGGCTTGTGTGAAGGTGTCTCTTTCAATACATCTTATTTTTTTTTTTTTGGTAGCTATTCTGGTTCAAAACTGACTTATGGCCTATCAAACATATATTGTACATCTGCTTTAACTGTTAGAGTAAAGAATGCATTAAACATTATTTCAAAGTAAAAGAATTTCAAACAAAAGAAATTTTTGTTGTACATTATTGTTTATCAATTACATCTTATTTTTTAAGCATGAAGTCAAAGGGAGAAAATGTGACCCAGTTAACATGACAGGGCTCCAGCATTCCCGGGGTGCATCCGCTGACCGTCCATTGCACACTGAGCTCCCTGCTCAAGAACAGAGCCATGACCCCAGGTCAGCAGTGCACATAGCAACATGTTCTCAGCTCTCTGGTCCTGAGTTACGCAATAGCCACTTTCTTACCGAGGTGAAGAAGGCACTGCCTTGTATATCCAACTGGAGAGGCAAATGCCTCTAGAAGCTTGAGACAGCAGTCTTTCCAGTGAGTGCATTGTCTTTTACATTTGATAATATTTCTAATACCATCTCAGACCTGCTTGTCTGTGCAATTTCCCCAATTTACTGTGTCTCTCCTGGCTTCGAGCTTTTATTAGACACAAAACATCTCATTTCCGTAATTGTTCTCCTTGTCAGGGCTGGCTCTATTATTCTCTGGCCTCCAGAGCCGTTTGAGTCTCTTCTGGAGGGGCCAAGAAGGCTGCACTCACTTCCTTATTTCCCATTGATCTGGAAAAATTCAGCTAAAGAAATTTAACATTTAGATCCACAAGATACTAGCCTATACTGAGTGGGTTGGGGTCATCTTCTCCTTCTTGTCACCAGGAGACCCCAGAGTGTTCTTTCTCAATGGGGGTGATTTCACCCCTAGTGGAGGGAAAATTGCTTCCTGTGGGTGGGGGAGGAGTAAAAAAAACTCATTAGTGATTTTATGTATAAAGTGTAGATTATACATACAATACATAAGCAGATATACAATATGTCTGTGGTATTAAAATTTCATGGGCAAGCAATTAGGAAGAAAGATCTAAAAAGGCTCTTGGTGAGGTGATAATGAAAAAAAGGTTGAAAAAGACTTTCTTGAATTTTACTCTTGATGCCTCATATTCTCCATTCACTAAAAATAATGCTTAAAAGGAAATTTTTGCTCTCTACTTGGGGTGAAGAAGTCACCAGATGTAGTTCTGGAACAGAGAAAGGCTGGTGTGTTTCCAGCTGAAGAGCTGTTCAGAACCCTTGAGGGAGTTCTGAACATCTGTTGAGTTTTCAACAGTATTGGAATCTCGCAGGGAGATTTCCAAATACCAACTCCTGGGCTCCACCCCAAATGTACCCCAGAATCTTCTGGAGGTCTGGATATTAGTTGGGTGATTTCAGAATAGTCAGACCAACACTAAGTCCCCAACCACTGATCTAGACAAGGAGAGAAGGTGGCTTAGAACAGAGCTGACCCAGGGCCAGAAAGTGAGGCTGTTCTGTAGACCTTTCTCTCCCCACCTCTCCTTGCCTCTGTGCTTTGGCAAACTGGATGGCGCGTGGTCCATCACACATCCCCCAGCCTTTCCCACGGCGATGCATTCGCTTATTAGGTTCTCTCCACTCCATCCCATTTTCATTTTCACCTGTCAACATTCTCCTTGTCCTTCGAGAGGGAGCTCTAATGATTGCTCTTGAGGGAGGCGTTTCGTGAACCTCCCCCTCCTCCCCCATTTTCTTACTGCACTGACCACATTCTGCCTCACGTTTTGGCTATTTGTAGACAACGTCCTGTTTTTTTCCTTTCTTTTTGGTTTCGGTATAATTTATATACCATAAGTCCATCCATTCTAAGTATACAGTTAAATGATTTTTGGTAAACTTATAAAGTTGTGCAATTGTCACCATGATCCCGTTTTAAAACGTTTCCATCACTCCAAAAAGTTTGTTTTTGCCTGTTTGCAGTCAGGCCCCACCCCACCCTCTAGCCCCAGGCAGCCTGCTTTCTTTCTCTGTAGATTTGCCTTTTCTGGACATTTCATATAACTGGGATAATACAATATATAGTGTTTTACATCTGGCTTCTTTCAATTAGCATAATCTTTTTGAGATTAATCTATGTTGTAGTATGTATTGGTAGTTTGTTCCATTTCATTGCCAAATATTAGTCCTTGGGATTGGAATTTAGTAGATATTAGATTAACTGGATTGGGTTAGTATTGGATTTGTGGATAGACCACGTTTTGTTTATCCATTGACCATTGATGGACATTTGGGTTGTTTCCAGCTTGGGGTTATTATGAATAATGCTGTTATTCACAGTCTTTGTGTAGACATATGTTTTCAATTCTCTTGGGTAGATTAGGAGTAGAATTGCTGGGTCATGTGGTAAATTTATATATAACTTTTTAAGAAACTGCTCAATGGTTTTTCCAAAGTGGCTGTGACCATCTCATCTTTTACATTTCTACCAGCAACGTATGAGGTTTCCAGTTTCTCCACATCCGTGTGAATGCTTGATATTGTCTGTATTTTTTTATTGATTTTTTTAAAAATTATTTATTTATTTTTCCCCCCAAAGCCACAGTAGATAGTTGTATGTCATAGCTGCACATCCTTCTAGTTGCTGTATGTGGGACGCAGCCTCAGCATGGCCGGAGAAGCGGTGCGTCGGTGGGCACCCGGGACCGAACCGCGGCCGCTAGCAGCGGAGCACGCGCACTTAACCGCTAAGCCACGGGGCTGGCCCTGTATTTTTTAATTATACCCATTCTAGTGGGTAGGTAGTGGGACCTCATGATTTTTATTTGCATTTTCCTAAAGACTAATGATGCTGACCATCTTTTCAAATGCTTATTAGACATTTGTATGTCTTCTTTGATGAAATATCTAGTCAAAATACTTGCCTATTTTTAAAATTGCGTTGTCATTTTATTGTTGAGTTGTAAGATTAGTAGACAGTGTTGTGCAAATCATCTGTAACCTTACCGATTTTCTATCTAGGTGTTTTATTAGTTATTGAGAAGGATATTAACATCTCCAACTATTATCATTGAATTGTTTATTTCTCCTTTCACTGTGCCAATTTTTGCTTCAAGTGTTTTGGGGCTCTGTTATTAGGTTGATGTGGTTGGGTTTACATCTGCCTCTGCCATTTTGTAATTTATTTTATGTCTCATGTCTTTTTTGTTCCCTTTATTCCTTCTTTATCACCTTCTCTGTGTTAAATAGATATTGTCTCGTGTTTCATTTTAATTCCTTCTCTCCCTGTGTTTTGAATTATTTTCTTAGTGATTGTATCTACAATATGCATCTTAAGTTATCACAGTCTACTTTAGATCAGTACTAACTTAATTTCTGTAAAGTATGGAAACTTTGCTCTAATATGGCTCCATTTCTTCTCCTTTCTTTGTGCTGTTGTCGTATATATCACATCTTTATATGAATCAAACAATACACTGTTATTGTTTTATACAATCTTATGGCTTTTAAAGAAGTTAAGAGAAAATATATTTATACAGCCTTTTGTATTTGCCCACATATTTAATTTTTCTGGTGCTCTTTATTTCTTAGTATATTTGTGTGTATATTTGAGTTACTGTGTGGTGTCGTTTACTTGCCACCTGGAGGAGTTCCTTTAGTATTCCTTGCAAGGAAGATCTGTTAGCAATGAATTCTCCCAGTCTTTGTTTATCTAGGAATATCTTTATTTTGCCTCCAATTTCAAGTGATCGTTTTGCTTGATATAGAATTCTTGGTTCACAGTTTTTTTCTTTCAGTTCTTTAAATATGCCATTCCACTGCTTTCTGACCTGTGTTGTTTCTGATGAAGAGTCAGCTGTTAATCTTATTGAGGATCCCTTGCTTGTGATGAGGGTTTTTTTTTTCTTATTGCTTTAAAGATCTTCTGTTGGTCTTTGCCTTTCAACATATATATGAACAGACCATAATGTGTCTGGGCATGGATGTCTTTGCTTTTGCCCTATTTGGGGTTTGTTGAGCTTCTTGAATCTATGTATTCACGTTTTTCACTACATTTTGGATGTTTTGGCCATATTTCTTCAAATAATTTTTTCTCTGCCTTTTTCTCTCATCTTTCCTTATGAGACTCCCATTACATGTATATTGGTATATTTGCTAGAGTCTCACAGGTCTCTGAGGTTTTGTTCATTTTTGTTCTTGTTGCTTCAGATTGATAATACTAATTGATTTATCTTCAAGTTCACTGATTCTTTCTTCTGACAATATCTATCTGATATTGAGCCCCTCTAGTGAATTTTTCATTTCAGTTATTATACTTTTTAACTCCAGAATTTCCAGTGGTTCTTTTTTTTTTTTTTTTTGTAATAGCTGTGTTTTTTGGTAATATCTGTCCTCTATTTGTTGGATTATTAGCATCATGTTGTTATTTAATTCTTTAAACATGAGTTTCTTTAGTGTTTTGAACATATTTATAGTAGGTGCTTTGAGTCTTTGTCTGCTGTGTCTAACGTCGGGGCCCACTTTGAGACAGCTTCTATTGACTGCTTTTTCCCCCTGAGTGAGGAAGGGCCATGCTTTCCTGTTTGTTTGTTTTTTGCATGACTCAATGTTTTGTTGAAAATCGGACATTTTAGATAATATACTCTAGCAACTCCGGATTCAGTTTTATGCTGAATCCCCCCAACCTGAGGTTTGTTGTTATTGCTATTTGTTTAATTACTTGCCTGGACTCTATCTGTGGAGTCTGTCTCTTGTGGTATGTGGCCATTGATATTTTGGCTCAGTGTTTTGTTTTGAATTCTTGTGGTTTTTTTTTTTTTTTTTTTTTCATGTTCTAAATTCTTGTTTTTATTTTTAAGTCTGGCTTCCTAGGGGCCACCTCTGTGTCTGCATAGTCAATGACTGGTCAGAGTTTGTGTTCAAATGCCTCAAGAACTAAGATTTTATTCAAAATTAAGGCAGTTTCTAAGTCTTCCCAGCTTTTATTTTCTTCTGGGTCCCTTTGCATCCCCTTTTCCTATGCACACAGGCTTATAGTCAGTCAGGAATGAGTAGAGAGCATGGACCTCCTACGGTCTCTCCTTCACTTGTGCACAGGCTTTCAGTCAACCAGAGATATGTGGAGAGCTTATCAAGGACCCTTATGTCTGATCTTCCTGTTAAATTTCTGTCTAGTCTGCCGGTCTGATGCTTGCCCCAGCCAGCATCACAGCCTCAGAGGAGCTGAGGTGGACTTCTCTGTTCATTTGCCATTGGGATTTCTATCCTTACTGACAGTGCCACTGAGTGTGGGGTTCTTCATGTTCCACTTCAAATCAAGCGGACTCCCTCCAGTGAGGCTGCTGGTTTGCATGGCCAGCTCGCCTGGTAGAACTGTGCCAACCAACATGGGAGGTTGATGGGAGGGAGGGAAAGAACCCAGATTCCCACTGTTCTTATCAGAGGTTCAGAAGTTTTTCATGAATAAATGCTCCTCAATTTGTTGTATGTTTTAGTTGATTTCCAGAGTCTTGAAATGGTTGTTTTTGACAGTTTTGTCAAGTTTTACCACTGTTCTTTGAGAAGAGGATTTGCCAAGCTTCTCACACTGCCATTTCAGCCCCATTGCTGTTTCCCGTCTTTTAGAGAAGAAAAATCTTGTGGCAGTTAAAAGTATCGACTCCGACACCAGATTGCCTGGGCTTGTATCCTGGCCCTGCCATTTACCACCTGCAAGACCTTGGTCAGGTTTTCTTAACATTAACATCTGGGCTTCTGTTTCCTCCTCTGTAAAATGAGGCATATTAATAGTACCTACCTAATGAGGTTGTTGTAAGAATGAAATGGACTAATATACATAGAGTGACAGGACCAGTGCTGGCACACTGTAAATGCTATCCAACATTAGCTCTTAGTATTAGTTCAGCGAGGGCAGGTCTCTTATTTAGGACTTTAGCCCCGGTATCCTTGGCCTGGTGCCTTGCACATAGTCAGCTCATCTGACCCTCAGATCATCGTTACTAAGTGATGCCTGACATTCTGGGGAAATGCGGGCAGCTCAGAGTAACCACAGGTGTGAGGAGGAGTGACTGCAGGGGACCCAAGGAACAGATGGCTTTGTGCCTTGTCTTTGGCCAGTCTTTGTCTTAGGCTCATGTGTGTTTTTCCTGCCAGCCCCAGGAACTGCCTAAAATGCCCAGTGCTACTCATATAATATATTGAGTTTGAGACCAGGTCTGCACACTGGTGTTTCCAAGCAGTTAATTAGCATGGTTGCCACCATTGCAGAAGTTTCCTTGCATCAGGCACCTCCAGGAGTGGACAGAGCAGCTTGGCCATGATGCTTATTTAGGTACTTGCACAAAGGGAAGGGCCACTGGGGAGCTGTGGGAGGGCAGGGGGAACTTACGGTGTGTGTAAGTTCCAACCCAGGCTTCTGCTTGGCCCTACAGAGCTATCGCGGCAATGGGAAATTGGTAGTCCTTCCTCCAGTGGACACAACTGGGGTGAATGGTGTACAGGCTGAATTCAGTCCTCATTCACCACCTCGGTGGGACACCTTTGTGCAGGAAAGTGTACATCCTGCCCAGCTGTATGCAGTCACCTGGCTTAGCTCCATGTGCCCTGCTCTGTGCTCAGGAGAAGGGCTGCAGACATGATAAGACAGCCCTTGCCTTCAGGGAGTTTCAGCCTTCATGAGGGATGCCAGACATGCCAAAATAATGACAGCCTCATGAGAGTCTGTATTAAGTTCCATGGTTGCAAGGGAGAACGTGAAGGAAGGCAGGGAGGATTCACAGAGGAGGTGGCATTTGAACTGCCTCTGCTGGATAAGTAGGGATTTCCAAGGTGAGTAGAGTGGGACAGGTGGTATTTTGGCCAATCTGAAGGCTGGGGGATGAGAAAGATCCAGGCCAGCGTGGGAAAGTGCAAATCGGGATTGCTGCAGGAGGGAGGCTGAGAGGCAGAATGTGGCCAGATCTCGGTGGGTCTCTTACCCCAAGACAAGGAGCTTGGGCTTCTCCAGTTGGCAGTGGGCGTCACTGGAGAGTTTTAAGTAGAGAATTAATTGGAGGTGGATTGAATGAGGTGAGACAGGGAATGACTGTCAGGTTTCAGGGGCCTGGGACCTTACAGATGTCAGTGAAATATTGATGTTCATGGGGAAAGGGATCAGAGGGCTGGGTGTGCTGCAGGCTGGGGTGGTTGGTAGAGAAGAGAATTTTGGGTTGAGACCGTGGAGGCTGGGTGCTGTGGCCATCCAGGGGAGGGGCTCTGGAGCACTGAGGTGCAGTGTGGCTGCAGGGAGAGCTGGGGTGTCATCAGCATGGAGGAGACAGACAGAAGAATGTGGGGATCTCCCCATGAGAATAGTGCAGTGACTCAAGAACACTCAGGTGCAACCTTGGAGAATTCTGGCCGTAAAGAACAGGAGAAGAGGGGGAGGAGAGGGAGCAGGTGAGAAGTAGGAGAATGGAGCACAGCTAAGTTGTGCTTATCACAAGAGAGTGGTCAGCTGTGTCAGAGACCAAAGAAACCTGGTACAACATGGCATTTAAGAAGTAGGAGCTCACTGGGAACCTTTATCAAGGGCAGCTCACCAGGGCCGTCGCCTAGTAGTGAAGCCAGATCGCACAGGGTTGACTGGAGCATAGAAAACAGGGAAATGTGGACTTCCTTTACAATGCTTGGTGGAAGGAAAGGAGGAGGATAGCAGTGACAAGAAAGGTGATTTCAGGTGGTTGTTTTTACACGGATGAGCACTGGGCAAGTTTGTGGATAGGGGAGAGAAGGAGCCAGTGGAGAGAGCGAAGAGAAAGAAAAGAGGGCAAAGTGGTGGCAAAAGGTATTCTGGAGACGGAAGGGCTAGGTGGGCAGAGGACCCCTGCTGAGTGGAGGAGGGCAGCTCTTTCCCGAGTGGAGGTGAGGTGGGCACCCTGCAGCGCGTTCCCTCCTTCCTCCTTTCTCTGAATAGGATCCCGCCTCTGGCTCCAGCAGGAAGAGGCGCTGTGGCCACATCCTGCGCTTACATTAACCTCTCCACTTCTTTGTTCAATCACAGGTACACCTTTTGGTACTTAGTTTGGTATATATTGGTGCAGCACTTTTAGCACCTTGAACCAAGGTAACATGCATGCAAGTAGTAGACTGTTTACTCCTGGGGGAGTGAGGCCAAGTAGTCTTATGTCTCTTTTCTTCTAACGTCGAGGAGAGAACTGGGCCGGGCATCAGAAGACATCTGTCACTTACAGGTGTGTGATCCTAGGCCAATTACTTCACTTCCCTGGGCTCCGGTTCCTCCCAGTAAAATGTGGGCAATGGGCTAGGTCATCCTCAACATCCCCTTGAGCAGTAACATCCATGGGTCCTGTGATCAATCACTATGTGTCTTAGGTGAAGCTGAGGGTGTTTTGTGCCCGAGATGCAGGGAAATAACAGTGGAAGGATCAACAGCTGGATTAGAGCAGCGAGCTGGTGTGCACAGATTGAGGAAGATGAACCCTTAATATGTGTGCTGTTTCCTTCACTGCTCTGACACCAAAATTAGACTTTCTTAGTCTTCTGGAAGCTTTTGAATGCTGCACATGAGCAGGCACCGTTTTGTTCTGACTGGTGTTTATCTTACACTTGGACACACAAGCTTTGGTAACCGTATTAATTTCTTGTCAGCTTATTTTTGGGGTTCATTTTTCAAGAGAGGATACAATTAGGTGGAAGTAGATTATCTTGGTATTTAGGGCTTAACCCTACCTGTCGGGTGGTTTGCTCTTGAGGAATCTATGTGTAATGATCTTGTACTGTGCCCTGGTAGAAGCAGTTTATAAGTAGTATACTCCTGTGGAATTATAAGTAGAATTTGAAGACCGGGAAGAAAAAGAAATGAAATGCTTATGTGCAGCCTTGGCATTCCGTACCATTGCTCTAGCATGGCTGCAGGCCTGACTCTGAGATTCCTGGTAAGCAAAGCAAAAAGGGAAATACATCATCCTGTTTAATAGCCTTTGGTTGGAGGTAGGTAGGGTGGAAGAAGCAATAAAATTAGTTCCTAGGAGAAGCAGAGCTTTTTCTAGTACTTAATTAAAAACATTTCTCATATCGGCCTTAACCCAGTGTTTCTGAAAGTATATATATATTTTTCAAGGGATGCTCAGTATTAAAAAAGGGGAAAAAAAAAGAAGCTTCCATAGGAGAGTTTCAGGAAATGCTACATAACATACATTTTGATGGATGACTGGTGTGAGGTCAGGCAGGTGGGCTTCAGTCCTGGCACCCCCTCGGCCTGTTAGCTGCATGGCCATCAGCAGGACAGTCAGGTTCTGGTCTCAGGTTCCTCGTCTGTCAAATTGGGATGGTAAAGTTACCTACTTCATGGAATCAGTGTGAATAAATATGTCAATATATGTAAAGCCCTCAGTACTGTAGTTGGCATGAGTAATTAACAAGTGCTCAGCATGATTGTAATTAATGTTACCCCCATTCCAGAGCCTGCCCTGATGCCGTGTTCCTCCAGCATCCCAGGTACCAACTACCGTGCTTCTTTGGGTGCTGACTGTGCTTCTCTGTATTCTGCTACAGAGAAACTTTGTGAACAATTTGTGATCATTGCCTATTTTCATAGTTGTTTCCATTATCCTGTGTGCTGGCTGAGGGCATGTTGAGCCTCTGGATTAGTCCCTGGCATGGCAGGGTCTTCAGTGGGGAGTTTTCAGTTCACCTGACAGTAAGCCCCGGTCCTAGGGCATGTAGAGAAGCCTGATTCATTGGAAACAGTTCTGCCTGGGGAGTGTGTGTGTGTAAGTGGTGAGTGTGTTAGACAGAAATCTCTTTCTTAAGACTATGTCTGGTCCTCTAGACATTTTTGTTGAAAGCTGAGGAAATCATTTAACTCTTATGGTTCTTGAAGTTTCTCCAATCATACAGACCTGGCACCACGGAAATTGTGAATTGAAAGAATGTCGCAAGTTGTTGTGTGAAAGGTGCTAAACACAAACTAATAATAATAATCAGCCTGATGCAAAAATTTCTGGTGAGAACTTTAAAGCTCAGTAACTGAGTGGAAGAAATTCCATCAGTTGTACCCAGCTGGGATGGAGAATCTTTGTTTTTCTATAATGGACCACTAAGCTATAGAGAAAAATCAATGACAGGGTTTATAAGTAGGAAGCAATTAAATTTAGGGATTTTTTTTTTTAGAAGAGACTCATAAAATGTTACACATTCTCTTAGAATTAATTGAACATAAGATTTCACTAAATAGAAAGAATAGTAAAAAATATGTCTCCTTTGTACTTTAGGGCCATTTCGAGAAGGGAGTTAGCAGGAGAAGAGAGAGATGAGAGAAACTAAGAAATGGAGTGTAGAGGGAAAAACAGTCTGAGAAAGATGCAAATAACGAAGAAAGATGCAAGAACTGGTAGAGAGGAAGTCTCAGAGACAGACCAGTGAGGCCTTTCTAAGGATAGCCCATCCCAGCCTCTCACTCTCAGACAAGAGTGATCAGAGAAAATGATGGTGCTCCTATTATAAAAGACCCAGGTAGAGAGAGAGCTGGCAGGCTCTCAGGATACTGTTGCGGAGAGGGGTGAAGCCGTGTTACCAATTTGCAACCCCAGGCATAACTGCACTCACAGCGACAACATTGCACAGAGCGTTTCTGCATTTTGAACCTTATGGCCAAGCTGTGAAGGCAGAATCATCATCTCTACATTACAGATGGGAAAAGGGAGTTTCAGGGGTGTTAAGTGCTTTGCCTAAGGGTCTACCATTAGTGTGTGGCTCCCCAAATCTCTCATGTTTTCCATCTACTCCTCCTCTAGCCCCTGCACACATACTGATGCCTTTGGCGTGGCTGGAGGCCAGAGTTATGTCTAAATCAGAGATTCTCCACGTAATTCTTACTCTGCTTTTTAAGAAAAATGGTCGTAAAATTACACTCATGTATTCTGTGGGCATAATACAGGCTAAATCCTTCCACCAGAAATAAAGCAACATTGTCTCTCTTCCCTGGCCGACCTGTGAGGTGGGCAGGCGGGCGATCTGTTTACCACCAGGGCAATTACAGGAAGTGCTCCTGTGTTGTTCTCTGTTACCTGGTTCTGCAAACCTTGGATCCTGGAATTCACAAGTGAATGCCTTGTGTGTGCCGTTTTCCCCGTGCCCTAAATTACTCGCTCCAAGGAGCTGCTGTTCAGATGAAAAACAAAAGCACTCAGTGTGCCTCACTCACCTGATGAAATTGCTGCTGCGGTTTCATCGTGGGATGTGCTCTCCGGGGTTAGGTGATTAAGCCCCTTCCCGGCTTTACTACAGGAAGGCATGTCCTTGGCACGTCAGACAGGAAATTGAAGTTGCCTTGCAAATTGCTTTCATGGGATTAAAAAAACAAAGAGCAAACTGGCATTAAAGTTGTGCCTGAAATAACTTTTCTGTGTGAGCAACAGGAGTGCTTCACAAAGTTGTTACAAATGGCCAGCGTTTTTATTTCCAGACGTAGAATAATGTGATTTCCCAAACTGGATAGATGGAGGACTGTAGAGCAGTTTGGTGAGCCATGGCCTGCAGCCAGATCCAGCCCACTGCTTGTTTTTGTTAACAAAGTTTTATTGGAACGCAGCCTTGCCCATCATTTACATACTGCCTACAGATTCTGCTTTTGTGCTAGGATGGCAGAGGCTGAGTAGTTGCTACAGAGACCATGTGGCCCCGAAGCCTAAAATATTTACTCTCTGGCCCTTTTCAGAAAAAATGAGCTGATGCCTGTTCAGGAAGCCTGCAGGGGGCCCGAGGGTCCTTTGCGCGACTGCAGCTTAATGTGAGGTTGCCTCCTGGACTGTTGCAGCCCCTGCTCCCTGACATGGGCCCTGCTGCTGGGCATGCAGTTGAGGGTGCAGCTTCCTCCAGCTCGTTGGGGGCAGCCTGCTGGGCTCTGTCACGTCCCATGCCCCTCAGCGCAGACGTGCTTGTAGATGCAGGTTCTCCATCCGTTCTCACGGGCCCCTCCCAGCCTCCCAGCTCTCAGCCCTCACCCGGGCTCCCGATGGAGCCAGGGGGACTCCCTCAGGGTCCTTTCGGCTCCACCTTCCTTGACCCAGGCCTCCCATGAGCTGCCGGCTCTGCCGCGTTTTACCTCGGAGGCATTTCTGACACTGGCGCCCTTCTGACATTCTGCGGAGCGACCCTGCTGAAGCCTCATTTCTCACCAGTTGTCTTGAAATAGCTGCCTTAGCAGTTTCTCGTCACTGCACGCTACGCAACACTGCCAGGATAATGTTGCTGAAGGATGGCTCCTGCTCAGGAACCTCCCTTGGCTCCCCATTGACCTCCAAATCAAGGGCAGACCTTCAGCCTGGACTTCAAGGCCGTTTTGTCTCAGATTACTCCTCACAGCGCTCTGAGGACAAAAGGTCTTCGCTTTCCCCAGGGGTGTTCTGAACTCTCCCTGCACGCCACTGATCTTTGCTCTTGGAATGTTGTGGCACCTCCCAGCCATTGAAATCCAGTGCATTCTTGTTGCATCCCAGATACATTTTCCTCCACATGCAGCCAAATGTATGTTCTCATTCCCTTGAAGCTTCTGCCAGCCTATTCTATTACTCTGTATTGTAGGCTGTGTTGTTGTTTCTCTCTGCTCTTCCCGGATTGTGAAGTCCCAAAAGGCAGGGATTGACTCTCAATCGTACTTAGTTCCTTCCACCGCCCACGGAGCAGACACTCTGTGTGTGGAATCGAATTGGAAGCCACACAGAGCATACACACCAGTGATGAGGGCAGCTCTTTTATGTGCACCTACTGTGTGCTGGCTGCTCTGATACACGATCTCATAATGCTCTCACAAGCAAGTATTGCTGTCCCCACTGCACAGGTGTGGAAATAGGCTCAGAAAGAATGCCTTGGCCACGTGCTGTCAAAGCCAGATTTGAACCTGAGGCTCTCCTGCTCCAGCACTGCACCGATAGGACCAGGTTGCACTGTTGTAAACATCCCTGCATGCACAGCCCCTCCGCAGTGTCCATACAGTGCACACACATACCTCTACCTGTCTGTGTGTTAGAATCACTTGGGCAACTTTGGAAATACGCGTGGGCCCAGCTCTCACAACTATATCCGAGTCCCTGTGGGGGGGTGGCAGGTGCTGGCTGGTGTGTTTCAAAAGCTCCCCAAGTGATTCCAGTCCAGGCCACACTCCCTAAGCCAGAGTAAGAAAATTGACAGACCTCTAGGAGGGTTCCTGAGAGCAGTCCTGAGCTTCAGCTGCTGCTCCTAAGAACCTGGCTTCTTATTCAGTCAGTGCCTGATAACCTCGGCCCTTTTGAAGGTGAGGAAGGGCTCCTCTGTACCTGGCCACGGTCTCTGGGTGCCTCGTGTCTTACAGCATTTATGACGTCGTGGACTGAAATCTCCCTTTGGGGCTGGGCCCCATCGCTGCAGTTGGTCTGAGTGTGCTGTAGGCACCCTAAGAGGTGAGCCTTCCCAAAATGCAACCCGGCTTTCCCGTACAAGGAGAGTGTGTCTCCAGGAACTGGAAATGAGGGCGTGCTTTCAGTTTGTGTTTGATTTTAAAAACCTCTTGAATGTTGAGTGGGGTAGGCTTGCTGAGGAGAGGAGGCCCAGTAGAGCAGTGGTTCTCAAGTGTAGTCCCCTGACCACCAGCAGCATCACCTGGGAGCTTGTTAGAACTACAAATCCCCAGACCTGCTGAATCAGATGCTCGGAGGTTGAAGCCGGCAGTCTGACACCCTCCAGGTGACTCTGCTGCCACTGAAGGTTGAGAACCACAGCTCTACCTTGATGGTGAGTATGTATGTGGACACCTGGAATGCCCGTGGTATTCAGCCCCAGCTGGGCATCGGAGACCCCAGGAGGTTTATAAAGCCTTGGACTCTGGAGCTTCATCTCTGGGTTTGGGAATCTATTTTTAACAAGTGCTCCAGGAGATTCTGAAAGACAAGCTGATTTTTTTTTTTTTTTTGAATTGTGGTAGTAGAAACCTGATAAATGTCGCATTCGTTTAATAATAACTTCATGTCCACTTGGTGCCGGGTAAGGACACTTCCTCTTCTCTTTTGCTCCTGGAGTTGCGGCTCCTTCATCTCTAATTATCAAGACGTTTTCCATCAGTCCTGTTACCCATCAAGTAAAGACAGCCGTTCTCTTTAGCGTGCATCTTCCTCATCGCTGGATTGTTCCGCCACGTAAAAGCCGCAAGTGGTTTTATGGCCTCATGCACGCTTAGTCCACCCTCTCAAAACTGTGTTTTTAAGTGAGTGAAGACATTAGCCTCTCATCTAATGGATCAACAAAGCATCTTTTCAGAATGTTTGCATAGCTTAACTGTTAATCAAGTTGCGGGTCAAGGAGGTAAAGACCCTACTGCTTCCTGTGCCCCTGGGCGTTGATCTGCAAAGAGTGGTTTGAGGCAGGACAGGAGCTGCATGCAGGCACAGGCATCAGCTCGCTCTCTAGAAGAGCTGATTATTTTTTGTTTTGCCCACAGCTGTCTCTATCCCCACCACCCTTATCTGTCATCATAAATGTCCACACCTGCCTGATATTTTATGACAGGGCACACCTGCTGAAACGGAGCGGTTGCCATGTCTCAGATATGCTGCCTGGTATGTATGTCACTAAGCCTCATGGCAGAAATGAAATATGGCTTCTGCTCCAACCCTTCCCACCTGCCCACCTTCCTCTCACCTCCCTTGTCCTTTACTCCCATGGTGGAGGTCATCAGGCTGCAGACTCACCAGACTGCTGGAGGTGACTGGTGGACCCAGAGGACCCTGCGCAGATGCGTCCCTGTTCCATTTCTGCATCCAGCCTCTTCTGGGCATCTCTCAAGACTCAGCACAAAGGCCTGGGTGAAGGCCCCCTGAAGCCCCCACCTCCCAGGGGAGGAAGGCCACCTTCCCTGCCTTCCTTTGCACTCCCACACTGCGTTACCTATTATAAACCTCTGTTAGAGCACTCATTCCATCACTTTTGTTTGTGTTATGAAGGAAAGGAGTGAATGAATGAAGCTTTTGTTTTTACTTGCCCAGACCTTTCATAAAGAACTTCTTTCGGAGTATTTGCAAGCCATTTTAATGAGACCAGGACTCGCTAAATTTCATTTCTCCACCATTGCAAATACTTGGTTTGAAAAAAAATCACCTAACCACATAACTAAAGCTGACTGAGTTGTGAGCTGGCCTTGACTTGGTTAGAAAGCACAATGGAAACAGGAATCAGAATTGGAATGCGGGTGATGGCGGACACCCAGATGTCCCGTTGTCGGTTATAGACGGGGTCTGTGCTGGTGTTAGAACACTGCTCTGCAGCGCTCGCCCCAGGACAACCACAGCAATGTGTGTCATCGTGTTAGCACTGTGCTGCTCACCTTCTTCAGAATCACCTAGGGGGTAGGGGTGGGGGGCAGCGGCCGGACTGTAACAGAATCCCAGGGCCCAGACTGCTTCCCTGACCAGTTGAGTCAGAAACGTGGGAGGGACCAGGCATCTGAAATTTTTAGCGCTTCCCAAGTGCTTGCATCTGAAGGTAGCCCTGAGAACCACTGGGCTAAAGGAGTCTGTTTAAATGTGTGGAGCTGAAAATGAGGCTAAGAGGAATCACCAGGCTTCTCTATATTGTTTTATAATAAAGGCAAATAGAATAGAGGCATGGTAGTCATCACAGGTGTGCATATGTTTGCACATAGGCACACGTGTGTGGACACTGCAGGGAGGGTATGGATGCAGGGATATTAACAACAGTGCACTTATACATTTGGAGGAAGGCTACATCCATGAGACTCCTTCCTTCCTTTTCTTAGCAGCATACATCCAATTGATTGGCAGACGCAGCCCCATCTCCCCAAGGATATAATTCTGCCTCTACAATGCTTCTCAAATTTTCCTGTTCGTTTCCACTGCCACTGTATTGACTTGACCTTTTCTTCTCCTCTCGATAATAGTCCAGCCTTTTTCTCTGCTGGTGTTGATTTCTTTACTCTTCTGCCATCCATTCTCCACACTGCAGTCACATCTGGTGTCACTCTTATGCTTTTAGAATCTTTGATGTTCCCCGATGCCCACAGAGAAGTGATAATGGTTCTAGATAGCCCTCACCTAGCATTTACACACATATGTTGTTTACTTGTGGCACCAGCTCTAAGAGGTAGCACTCTTGTCTCTGTTTTACAGATGGGAGAGTGAAAGCATGGGGTAAATTGCCCAAGGTGACCACAGTCAGGATGGACCTAGGCTTCTGGCCCAGAGTCCTGGCTCTGCACCCCTCTGCTTCACTGCCTCTCCCCACGCTCTCCTGCCAGGTAGGGAAAGGTTACTCTGTGATAATGGACTTTTCATACATTATTTCTAATCCTCACATACATCTTGCCAGGTGGATGTTATTATTCCTATTTCACAGAAATCAAAGCTTGGACAGGTTAACTTGACCGGAATCATGGAGTTAAATAAGGAAATAATGGCTGGGATGCAAACTAGGTGTTCTGCATTCTTGATCTGCATTCTTTCCACCACACTGCGTGAGATTGCCTAATTTCTTCAGGGTGGAATCTGTGGCTCCTTATAATCTGTCGCCAACCCACCTTTCTAACTATTTTCCATTCCATTGTTAAATTATGTCACTTGACTTTAGCTCAGGCTGTCAGACCTTCCATGACAGAGACTCTGGTCTTGCTGATAATACCCTGCGTGGAACCTGCAAACAGCAGGAGAGGGAGGCCATTTGCATTTTCTCTCCACTTCAAGAAGCCCTAAAATAATGTATCTCCTCTTGACAAACGAGTGTGATGTTTGCATCATGAATGTAACATCCAGTCACTCTGTGTTATAGTTGTGTACTTGTTTACTTTTCTGCTACATGTCTTGAGGCCGGGTGTCATCACTTCCTCATTTTTCTGTCTTTTGTGTCTAGGGCGTTGCCAGGTCAATGGCAGATGGTCAGTAAATACTTGTTAAACAAATGGAAGGCAGACAAGAATACAAAGGTGGGCAAAGTCCTAAAAATACCCCATCCAAGGGCCTTAGTGGGGCTGTAGTGCATAGAACAGGGATGTAGTTACCTGATGGCCTCCAGGGAAATGTACTTTGTTTGGAGACTTCCAGAAAGAAGTGAAGAGCTAATGATTATCCTAATGAGCTAATCTAGCTCGTCCATTTTGCCACTCAGGCTTTTGTTTTGTTTTTATTTATTTTCTTCAGGCATTGCTGTGCTAACCTATGGGTAAAGTAGCCCTGGCTCCTCCGCCTTCCCAGCACGGACTTTCTGAATAGGATATAGTGAGGAGCATGTGAGAACTGTGGGCGTCAGGACTTTTACGGGACTCATGAGCCCTACATGGTGGTGGCGTGTGGGGCAGTGGAAGTTGTGCTTCCGGAATAGAGGCAGAACCTTTCAGGATGGAAACAGGTGCCAAGAAAAACTTCTTTGCCATTGGCAAAGTTAATTCTTTAACCGTTGAATTAGGATTATCATACAAAGTAAACGTTTTGCGGACCCTTCAGGTTTAAATCACTTTCCATAGGTGCCTTTTTGCTTCTGGTAAAAAACTGGCAGGTGGGAGGGTCCGGGACGGGCAGGTGCACCGTGATGCCGGAAGGGGGCTTCCTCAGCGGTGTCCATCTGAGTTGGCATTAAGATTTCGTTTTGCATCCCGCAGGTGAGCGTCCTGACCACCCTGGAGCGGAGGTTCAACCTGCAGAGTGCCGACGTGGGCGTGATCGCCAGCAGCTTTGAGATCGGGAACCTGGCGCTCATCCTCTTCGTGAGCTACTTCGGGGCGCGCGGGCACCGGCCGCGCCTCATCGGCTGCGGCGGCATCGTCATGGCGCTGGGCGCGCTGCTCTCGGCGCTGCCCGAGTTCCTGACGCACCAGTACAAGTACGAGGCGGGCGAGATCCGCTGGGGCGCCGAGGGCCGCGACGTCTGCGCCGCCAACGGCTCGGGCGGCGACCAGGGCCCCGACCCGGACCTCATCTGCCGCAGCCGGACCGCCACCAACATGATGTACTTGCTGCTCATTGGCGCCCAGGTGCTCCTGGGGATCGGTGCTACCCCGGTGCAGCCCCTGGGCGTCTCCTACATCGACGACCACGTGCGCAGGAAGGACTCCTCGCTCTACATAGGTAGGAGCTGCTGCGGCGCCCTGGGGGTGCGGTTCTTTTGGGGTTCATGCTCTTGTTAGTAACCAGGGTGTGTTGAGAAGGAAAGGTGGGCCCGTGAGCTTTCTATTCAGCCAGAGCACTGGTTCTCAGACTTGGCTGCACATCTCGGGGCTTTTGAGAAATGCTGATGTCTGAGTTGCACCCCCGGAAATTCTGGTGTCGTTGGTCTGGGGTGCAGCCTGAACATGCAGCCTTTTTGAAAATCTCCCCGGGTGGTTCCAATGTGCAGCAGAATTGGAGCTCAGCTGTGCTAGAGTGTTAACAGACCTTGAATGGGCAGACATGGTCAGGAGGAGTTGTATGTTTATTTATCTGCTTTTTGTGTGTGTGTGTGTGTGTGTGTGTGTGTGTGTGTGGACTTCAGGGTATCTGGCATTAGCCACGACGACGTACTTGGGGTCTGCAAGTTGGAAACTCCAGTTTTTAATAGTCATTTTAATAATAATTTAAAATAAAATTTTAATTTTAATCTAACGATCTTCTGTCCTATTGAAGCTCAAAGGGAGAGATGCTTGCTTTCTTGGCATTTGGTATCATTGAAAGTTGGTGAATTTGAGTAATTTTTTTCTGTAATGGAGATATACACTGGAACTGACTATTTAGGAAGAAATAAAAAACTTACATCTGAGTTTTCAAAAATTATTTTGTGCTCTAATAGTTTCTGATATTTTATGCTGGAAGGATGGAAGCCATTTGTGGTGTAGGGTTGAGAAGTATCTTAGTAGTGACTTGCTCTTAGAGCAGATGGGGTCGTCAGTCACTGCTTCTGGACACTGTTGCATGGTCATTTGTAGGGTGTGGGCTGGCCTGCTGAGCATCTCCAGCCCTTGTTTACCAAGTATAATTTTGCCTCCCTTGAGCTGTTGGATTTTTATGACATATCCCCAGTCTCCAAGTGCTAAGCTTTGAAAAAATTACCTCTACCTGCGGAAGCTTTATGCCTCCTGAAAGAAGGGTGCCTTGAGGTATAAAGTTAATTATAATATGGAGGTTTAGGTTAAAATAGAATTTGAACAGAATTTGACATAAAGCTTCATATCTGCCAAGCACCCACCCTACGCTGCCCAAGCTTTCTGAGACAGGAGGGGTTGGAACAGTTACACACCTGAATGCTGATTTTCCTCTGTGCCTTTCTGCCCCAGCCACGGAACAAAATGTTGCAGGCATATGTTTCAGCCCTCTGTGAACAGGCTCAGGGTGGGAAAGGTAGAGAGTACTTGCCTCCCTGTTCAGGGTGGAGCACCTGTGAGCCTGGTCACGGCCTACCTGTGGGACACAAAGTAGAAGAGAAGACTGCTCAGGCCGGAGATGGACAGTCCTTCCCTCCATGTGGTTAGCTGCTTCCGTAATTGTGTCTGAAGGTGGGTACGGTGAGGAGCAGGCACTAAGGAAATCATGTGCATTTTGTTTCTTTTAAAGCTGGAGTGAAAGCTCCTCCATGTAAGTCTGTGGTGGACTGGGACATGGGCCATACATAGCATGTGGCCAAGGTAGTCTCCTGAGGCCCAGTCAGACTGTTGGTCTCCAGCCAAACGGATGTCACCCTTAGGAACCTGGGAGAGGTGTTTTTTCTGGTAGCAATAACAGCAAGTAGATAAATCTGAGCACAGGAAGGAAATGGGGAGTGAAAAGCTGAGTTCTTGTCTCTAATGATAGAATAAATTGAAAAATTTCTCCGCTGTATCCCTCCTGAAGTCATGCCAGTGCTCAATCACCTCTCCTTGGGGCTTCCTGCCTGGAGCAGCAGGCCCAGAACCCTCTTCTGGAAGTCTTCCCTGATGAGTTAGGCTGTGGTGCCCACCCCACTGGAGGGGACCTGGTTTTTGTATGTGCAAAGCTTTAGGATTTGGAAGCATTTTGGTTTCAGGTGTGGGAGGTGGAGGGAAGGGCAGTAGGGCTGACCATTTGAGGCAAGGGGCCTTCTCCAGTTCTGAGGCCTTGACTAGGGGATTTATAATGAGTTTTTGGTAGGAAGAACATTTTGGCCAAATTTCTATGTGGGTGCCCTTTTCGCCTATGATAGTAAGCAGTCAGAGGGTTGGGAGTGTCTTATTTGCATGGTACATGGACATCTTGGTGGCTGTGGTCCGTCTGGCCAAATTCCAAAACATGACAGCACATAGCCACGGAGATGGACTCTTTAAGTCTTTCCAAACTGGTTTTACGGGTCTGTGTTTACAGGGAGCAGCAGAGAGCAAGCCTTCTGCACAGATTGGCCTCAATAGGTGGCCTTTTTATTCCATGCACAGTTTGAATTCTCCAGGAACAGTTTAAGAAGACTGTAGCATAGCAGAGCATACTGGTTCATTCATTTACTATACAGCCCATGAAAAAGTGTTTGTGATCATGAGACTATTTTAGCATTTATCTCCCCTGATAGAGGGCTAGTTCCTGAAGCAACTTACCTTTGCCTCAGGAAGTATTGGGGGGAGCCCACTGAGTGGGATGGATGTGAACTGTGGCCTCTCAACGCCCTGCAGAGAGGAGGAAAGTGTGAAGGGGCTGGCGCTGGGACTGTGGGTGACGTGTACCTATTGGGGTGGAGTAGTATGTACCTCCTGGTTCTGGCTTCTGCAAAGCTGGTTAAGAGAGAGGCCCACAACCAGCCATCTGATTATACGCCTAAAGTGTGAGTGTGGATTGGAGATTGAAAGGATTGTCAATACTGTGTGTGTAAGACACAGGCTTGTTCACAGCGCATCCTTTCCTGTGGCTGTCAGCAGAGAAGGGGATGATAACAGTGCTTGGTGCACTGGTGACAAGACCTGCCCCTGGGTTGCCTGCATTCTGGGTCACCAGATGGGTGTTATCTGTGGCTGTGTCATAGACCCCACTACAACCAGGGGGAAAGTGAAGCGTGCTATCTTGATTCAAGCTATATTTTTCACTGGAATGACTGTTTGCTTTGGCCTCTGGTGGCTGAGCCGCAGCCAAACTCCTGGATTCCTCGATGGGCCATTCACAAGGGGCTTCTCTGGCTGGCACCATTCTGCAGCCTCTCCTTTCCAGTGTGGGGAGGGAGCCAACGAAGCTCATTACTGGGGGTCAAACCCCGATGAATGGAGACGCGGCTCTGCTGGCAGGCTTTTCCCTATATATGGCACAGTGTGGAGCCAAGCCTCACGGCGATGCTAGACGGTGACCCGTGGGTGGCACGTGGCCCTCTTTCTTCCTAGAGGGATAGATCGGGCAGAGTGGCTGTGGAAAAGGTTTGATGCGGGGGCCTGACTTTGGGAGTCTGCTCGTGCCTCTAGACTGCATGCCCAGCTTTCTTAGCTGCTCTGTTTTTCCAAGCTCAAAACATGGCAGGTTGTATTATAGGAAGAACAAGTGGAGTAACGTAATGGACTCCCTGTGTCCTTTCATTAGGTTGCTGTGTCAGCTGGTTATTGCCTTTTTTTCTTTGAGAAGGAAACAGGTGAAAGGAGAGTGGTAAGGATTTTTTAAAAACTTTATTCCTAGTTAAAAAATATTCCGTGTTCACTGTTGACGACTTTGGAAGTATAAAAAAAGCATAATTAAAGAATAATTACTCCTAACTTTGTGGTTATATACAGTCTTTTTTTCTGCGTTGGTACGCTATTTTACAAAAAATATGTTTATAATCAACAATGTTTTGCAATTGCATTTATCTTTTAATATTTTATGAGCATTGCCTCATGGCGCTAAATATTCTTCTATGATGTTATTACTGCATACATAATATTCCCTTGTGGATCTATACCATAATTTTTAATGCCCTTTATTATTGGCCCTGGGTTTTTAAAATTTTTGCTGTTATAAATGAAGCAGACAGGTAAACTGTGATTCTGAGCAGTGAATTAATTCTTGCATAAGATAACTTAGCTGAATGGGGCTGAGCTCCAGGTCTGAGAGTGATGTTTTTCCGAGGTACGTCCAGGATCTGTGACAAGGCTATGGTGGGGGGTGGAAGGCTGGTGGATGGTCCAGGGTCAGGTGCAAGTCAGGGCATTCCACAAGATGGCCTGAAGCCTTAAGGGAATAAAAATCACACAAGCCATGGGTAGAGAGCAGTGTGCCTGAAATCTGAGGGGAGAGGTGCTATTGGAATGGAGAATGAGTATCAGAGCCAGACTAGAGAGTTGCGAGTAGAAAGGAGAGAGGAGAGAGAGGAGGGCGGTCCTGGCTAGCATTTCAGCTCAGGGTTCTAGAAGGAGCTCGTGCCCCTGTTTCATATGGTGCTTTGAGTAGCGATGGGCACAGATCAGAGCGGAGACTTGTGAGGCAGGGGCAGCTGGTGTATTCCATCTTCTGTTCTCTCTCTAGCATTGTGGACGCCCTACCCTCACAGGGCTTGTCATGGCATTTTTGAACCATGAGACCCATTAGGAAATTGTCCGTATGTTGTGTTAGGAATCTGTCTCCTTACAACTTTCCGCATGGTGGTTCTGGTTCTGCCCTCTGGGCCCATCCTGAAAGACTGTGATCCCTCTTCCATGTTTAGATAACTTGCCAGATAGCTAAGTACCAGCCTCACATGAGTAGGGACGAGGTACTGAAAACTTAGCTCTTCTGTGCTGAGACCGTTGTCCCTTACCTGGTGAGGTTTCCTGCTACACTTCAGCTGCCATTTCCCTCTTAAAGAAAGAAACCAAGGGCTGGGGACAAAACCAGATGAATGGGGCATGAAGGATGTGGGTCCTGTATTAGTTTGCTGTGGCTGCCATAACGTAACACCAGACTGGGTGACTTAGACAATAGAAATTTATTTTCTCACAGTTCTGGAGGCTGGAAGTCCAAGATCAAGGTATCAGTAGAGTGAGTTTCCTCTGAGGTCCCTCTCCTTGGCTTGCAGATGGTGCCTTCTCCTCCCTGTGCCTTCACATGGGCGTTCCTCTGTGTGTACTCATCCATGGTGTCTCGGTGTGTGTCTTAATTTCCTCCTCTTATAAGGACACCAGTCAGATTGGATTAGGGCCCACCCATAGGACCTCATTTAACCTTAATTACCTCTTTAAGGCCCTGTTTCCAAATACAGGTCACGTGCTGAAGCACTGTGGGTTAGGGCTTCAACAAATGAATTTTGGGGGATCATGATTCAGCCCATAACAGGTACCAAGTGGACCAGTAACAAACCAAGCGAAGACTCTTGTGTCTTTTGTCCTAACTTTTTTTTTTTTTTGGTGAGGAAGATTGCCACTGAGCTAACCTGTGCCAGTCTTCCTCTATTTTTTGTATGTGGGACACCGCCACAGCGTGGCTTGGTGAGCAGTGTGTAGGTCCGCGCCTGGGATCTGAACCCACGAACCCTGGGCCCGCCAAAACGGAGTGTTCAAACTTAACCACTACACCACCAGGCCAGCCTCTGTCCTAACTTTTTTATGAGGAGCTGCATTGTTTTCTTTTTTTTTTTAAGGTACCCAAAAGATATTTGAGGATGCAGGTTTTTTTTTTTTAACTTTTTATTTTGAAATAATTATAGAATCACAAATTGTTGCAAAATACAGGGAAGTTCCCTGTACCCTTCATCCAGTTTCCCCCAGTGGTAACATCTTGCATAACTATAGTACAATATCAAAACCAGGAAATTAACATTGGTACAATCCATGAGGTTTATTCAGATTTCACCAATTTTATATGCACTCATTTGTGTATCTCTGTGTGTGTCTGTTTATGGTTCTGTGTAATTTTATCACAATTAATGCAAATGATGTTGTTCTGAGATCATTTTGAGTTGTGTGAGTGTGTTTGGCTGCCATATACACATGCAACACCAGCACACAGACATATACACATGTGCACACACACACGCAGAGGAAGATACAGAGATAGAAGCCTGCAGGTAGAATGGGAGCTGGCTAGAGGAAAGTGATTCTTTGAGGAGGGCTTCCTGTGGGGACCTTCTGCATTCTCAGGAGAATGGGGTCCTCGCAGGGTGCCCGAATACACAGAGCAGTCGCTCCAAGCTGGGAGCCACGTATATTAGACAGTAATGTGTCATGTTTTGTTTGTCTCTTACATTGAAACCCAGTGGAGCCCTCCATGTTCCAGTTAATGATGCAAAGAGAATTATTCTCAGATTTCATCTGCCAAGTGTTTATTTAGCGGAAAGGTCACTATAATTCCAGCCAGCAACCAAAGAGAACCAAATTTCTCTTCTGAGCCCCGGGAGCCCAGAGTTATTTTGCTTCTGATGAGTTTTTATTTTAACTTGTCATTGGGTAAAATGTGTTTTAACTCTCCAAAGAGTGTGGGTCGAGTATGGATCAAATACATTGTGACTGCAGTTCATCTGAAAAAATAATTAAAAAGCTATCCCTTGTGGGAGCAAGCGTAGCTCATTATACTCTTGCAGCTTCATTGATATTGAAGTTCCCATCATTAATTTCTTTTTGTAAATAAATGATACTCTAAAACCAGTCAATTTGTTTTGGCTGTGTTTCACTCGCTCTCCCCCGATGCTGGTCGCATGCCGTTTCCGTGTGTTTTAGCAACGTGCTGGGAGACGCACGTGTAGCTCTTATCTGGTACTTCCATATTGCTCATGCTGGTAGGTGTTTCTCATCATTTTCAGCCGCTCATAATTCATGCCCCGTGGTTCATGGAATCACTGCTGTGCTCACTGCCTGGTGACCTTGGACAAGACTCGGAGTGTGGGCTCTGGAGTCTGACAGTCTTGAGGTTCCCATCCTGGCTCCTCCACAGACCTGCCACTGGGATTTTGGACACGTTTCCAGTTGACCTGAGCCTGTTTTTTTTAATCAGTAAGATGGCAGTGGGACCTGCCTTGCGAGTCTTTGCCTGGGCGTCAGGTATCGTGTCCATGTGGAGATCAGTAAACGCTATCTGTTCATCTTTATGGTCATGTCATTTCCATCTCCAGATGTAGAAGCTGAGGCAGGAATAAGTGATTGACTTTATTAAACACACGGGCAGGTCTTTTGACAAGAGTAGTGGGATCCTGATTTTCAGCCTGGGATATAATCCATCTCCTAGATCTGAGAATAGCAACCTCTTCAGTCCTGAATTAAGTCAGCAGGGCTCCTCTTTGCCTGCTGCCTGGGGCAGCAGGCGATCTGGTTTGTATGAAGGTGGAGGCACCCCAGAGTATGGCGATTGCCCCAACGTGATGTATTGGTTAGTTTTCTGGGTTCCAACACATTGCTTCTTAATATTTGTTTAATTTTTCAAAAGAATGTATTCTTGTTTTGGTAAAATTGGGAAAAACAAAAATATAATATGAAAATGTAAATGATGAGCGGTGCTTCAATCTGCGCCCAGGATCCGAACCCGCAAGCCCCGGGGCTGCCAAAGCGGAGCGCGTGACCTTAACCACTATGCAACTGGGCTGGCCCCTATATATATATATTTTGTGTGTGTGTGTGTGTGTGTGAGGAGATCAGCCCTGAGCTAACATCTGCCAATCCTCCTCTTTTTGCTGAGGAAGACTGGCCCTGGGCTAACATCCATGCCCATCTTCCTCCACTTTATATGGGACACCGCCACAGCATGGCCTGACAAGTGGTGCGTCGGTGCGAGCCCAGGATCCGAACCGGCGAACTCTGGACCGCCGCAGAGGAGTGCGCGCGTTTAACCGCTTGTGCCGCCTGGCCAGCCCCTGGCCCCTAAATTTTTAACCAGTTAAGACCAACCAGTTAAGTAAACTGCTTTTTGTCAACTGATGTATTATAAACTTTTTTGTATGTCTTAAACAATAAACATCGTTTTAGATAATTACGTTATATTTTATCAATCCAGAAATGCTGGAATTTCCTCATTGGACCTTTAGGTGATGAACATTTTTGTGGCTATAGCCTCATGCACATTTGCTGGAAACTTGAAAAGCTCAGTTTAGTTCAGATAGTATGAGCTGGAAAGCAGCCATTTGGCCTTGCTGTGGCTTTTCCCAGAAGATAAATGAGTGAGGCACAAGGATGTCCTGAAAATAAGCTTTGGGCCAGCCGTGAGTGTTGGTGCCCTTGTTTTGAAGCCCCCTCCCACGCCTGCTGCTCAGGGGTAACAATCTTAAGTGCTGCAGGGGCTCAGCTAGCAAATGAGAAAAGCAGACTGTGTGGGGGCTGGGGAACCAACAGTCCTTGCCTCGTTCTCCGCCATTTGTGGCCCTGTGGGAACTCAAAGTCGGTCTTGCCAGGGGCTGGCCTGATGGCGTAGTGGTTAAGTTCACCGCCCCGCTTCGGAGGCCTGGGGTTTGTAGGTTCGGATCCCAGGCGCGGACCTAATGCACTGCTCATCAAGCCATGCTTTGGCAGCTGTTCCACGTATAAAGTAGAGGAAGATGGGCACGGATGTTAGCCCAGAGCCAATCTTCCTCAGCAAAAAGAGGAGGATTGGCAACAGATATTAGCTCAGCGCTAATCTCCCTCACCAAAAAAAAAAAAGAAAAAGAAAAGAAAAAAGTCAGTCTTGCCAGATCTGATTTTTAAGTGAGTCTGGAAATCTATGTTTTTCAAGTGGACTGAATTACCGACTCATTGAAATAGTCTCCAAACCCTCCATGGGTCAACTGCTATGTAAGCCAGCAAAAATGCGTAGGTGGCTTGACATTTTGGCCTCTTTGCACCAGATCATCAATTTCAGACTGTATTCACCTTTCGAGTAGCAAATAAATAAATAAGAAAGGAGGAAAGGAAAGCAGTTGCACATCATGGCTGCCACAGCCAGAATAAATAGTTTTATCTACTGTGGTTTCAAATGATATGGGTGTTGGGTTGGGATGAGGGGATAGGGGCTCTTGTGCAAACACAGGACACCGTGACCGAAATGAGTGAATGTCTACTGCTGAGCGGGCCTCTCAGGGTGCTATTCTGGTTGAGGCTTTGCCTCCTACCTCATAAGAATGGAAATTGCAGAATGGAAAAGAAACTAAACCGTTTCTTCAAGCTAAGCATGGCCAGATGAAGAAAAATGCTACTCACAGTTCCCTGAAGGGAGCTGTGGAATGCAGAAACCGATACCATCTTGGGCTGTTTGGGGCCTACGGATGTTTACTTGGGTGAGAGCATCTTTGCTAAGGGATTTTGGAGCGTAGCATCGAAGTGTTTGATAGACAGGGTGTAAGACCACAGAGGCCCAGGCTGCCCTAGAGAAGATTCGTGGGAAAGGTGAGGATGCACACAAGGAAGTTTTCCTTCCTTAAGAACCTCCAAGACTACTGCTCATTACTTCTTTACCGCTGACCTCTTACTGCACCAGACTAGTGAAAGCAGACCCATTTTATTTTTCTGTAACACAGGTATTGTTCTTAAATTAAAAATATTTTGAGATATTTTTCTGAATAACATGCATATTTTTTTCTTTAGTTTATTTCTAGACTATTTACTTCTCCTCTCTGAGAGAGAGTAGTCTTGGCTTTATTTCCTTTCACCGACAGGAAGCATTCTGTGAGAGCAGATGCCATGAAGGGTTCGGTTTCTGTAGAGGATTGTGATTTGCCATTGTTGGCGCTGGGATTAGAGGTTAATGGCCTTTCTCTTCAGTGGGAAGTGGGTTCTTCATTGCTACAGAATTCTGTAGTGTTAAAATGCCTCGTGTAAGAGTCTTTGTTGTGGATGTTTGCTTTTGTCTGTGCAGCATCTTTTTTTTTTTTTTTTGCTGGGACACTGCCTGTGCTCATCCCAGGTGGTTCTTGTGGGTTGCAGAAATGATCGTGTGGTCCAGGCATGGCCAACCATGATACAGAGAAGGGCTCTGGTCTACAATGATTGGCCCAGGGAGTGAGACAATCAGAGTCTACCATGAGGTTTGAAAAATGGACTCAGAGAAAGAGAGAGAGAGAGTCACTTTCTCTTCTAGGACTGCTAGCTGTAACAACTCTGAATGCCCAGAGATTCCAATGTTCATCTTTGCTGCCATATGCAGAGAACTTGACCTAGAAATGAAGACAGCACAAAGGAAAGTAGACCAGGAGAAAGAGGGCAAGAGGGCTCCCTGGATCCAGCTGTGCCTGAAGCTAGCATCCTAGTTAGCATTCCCTTTAGGATCCCAGTTACTTGAGCACATAAGTTATCCTTTCCAACATTTGCAGCCAGCAGGATCCTGCCTAATCAGGCTTAAGTGCCCTGTGATGTCATGTACGAGTTGGACTGGATTGCTTTCCTCTCACTGAGGTTTGACCAAGCACCTTCCAACAGGGATGAGTGTTTCTGTCCAAGGAAACACGTGTAAGGCGGTTGTCCTCTGATCAAAGCGCTAGCTCTTTCATAATATCAAAGTATTTACCCAGGATATTCTAAAGAACGGAAGAACTCTTGACTTTGTACGTACAATAAAAAGGGTTAGGTTGAAAGTTCTGGTTTAGTTCTTCATTATTTCATAGACATTTAAGTTGCAGGACAGGGACCAGAGGGCAAAAGTAATGCCCCCTCCACTTTCTCCCTACCCATCAAAAACAAAGTATTTAAAAATAACTCATTGCAGGGTTTGTGCAGGAACAGTTAAGTGTTTATAATAGCAAATTGCTTATGTGGGCGGGAAGAGTGTGCTTATTCAATGGCGCTGTTTATTGAATGGAAAAAACACGACCAACCCTGGCTCCTTTACATGACTGCCATTGCCAAAGCTACCTTAACGCCTTCTGATGACTTCACGTTGTCAGGAGTGAGTAAGCTGAGGGTGCTCCATTCCCAACTTTGCTTTTCCGTTTCATTCCTGCCAAGCCGTGTGTATGTGCCTGTGCGCGTGCCTATTTTTGCCCACACACAGACAAAATCTGAAGATACTAAAAGCATTAGGTGGCCAGTGGACACTCATAAAAACTTAGATGTAGTCTTTAGAGCTGAGACTTAGGAATTTACCTTAAGAATGTTAAGAGGAATTGAGGGCTGCTTAAGTGGGCTACTTGAAGCTAAAGGTTCTCGAATGTGCTTTCGGGGAGGGGTCCATGACCTTCTAAAATTATGTGGAGATGTATGTGTACTCCTGTGGGAAAGCTGTCACTGGATTCTCAAAGAGGTTTGTGACCGAAAAAAAGGTTGAAACCACGTGAAGTCCTTATGTTGGACAGACCCTGACGACAGGCATCTTGGGGTGAGGTGAGCCGACACAGTTGAGGTGATAGGCTGTATGGAGTGACAGATGGCATTTGGGGACTGGAATGTTGTTACTGCTCAGCTCTTAACTTGATCTGCTCCCTGGGGAGCCACTGTACTTACAACAGGAAGCTTTTGAGCCATCACTCTGGGTGAAAGGTCAGAATGAGTGCTCAGCCCAGCAGCAGGAGACACCCTCTCAGCCCTCCTCCTCCTGTACCGCCTTCCCCACTCCCCCCCGAAATTCCTTTATGGCTGAAATTTTCCATCCCTTCTTTCAGCCTAACCTTAGGTGTTTTGGGTAGTATTCAGCAAGTTTTCTGTGCTGGTTTGAACTGATGCACAGATAGGAAAATCAAAACTTTTTTTTCCCTCTAAAAGCAAAAACATTTTAGAAATGCACTTGGATCATTAAGGGAATCTGAACTCTCAAAGTCAAAATTTTCCATGTGTTCTTACTAAGAAAAATTCTCTTGGGGCAATTAAAAGCAAACAAACAAACAGGCAGAAAGTTGTGAGGGACTCAAAAATCATCTGGGGACATGAATGAACTCAAACTTTATGGCAAAACTCTTCATCCCAAACTTTTTGGGATAGTTGCTGCATTTGAGAATCCTCCTTCTTGTCTGCCAGTTACCACTGCCTCCTAGTTCAGGTATAGGAGATGGAGAAGGGCTGGGTGTTGAGCCCAACCTAATCCCTCTCCAAGGAGAGATGCCTTTCTCTCTTTCTCTCTAATGTCCTGAGCATGCAGTACAAATGGATGGGATTTCCCACTGCCTTCCTTTCTGGGCAAGGCATTATTACCATAAGAACCTTCACATTTGCCCACTTGCCTTGTGGGTTGTTAATGGAGTTTACAAAGGGAACTTGGATTCCCAGCAAGAGGCCTCATTAACACAGCAAGGATCTAATAGATTCTAAAATTGTGTATGGACGGTTGGAAGCTTTTGAAACCCAGTGGTGTCTATTATTAGATCTAAATCATTTCACTTACCCCGGCCTTAGTCTGTACATTTGTATCACAGGGGAAAGAACCTTGCCTGATCCAGCCAGCCAGATGGACTGGATTGGTTTAAGTATGCATTAGTATCTGTGATTCTGGGGCTAAAGACAAGATTCAAAGGCCATCAGGCAGTATAAAGAACAGAATGTCTACCACATTGGTGCTTTTATTTTATTTTTTAATATTGGCCTTGTTACTAGTTGTAGGTGCTTAATTATAGGATTCATTGCCGTCACAAGGAAAATTTAACAGCTGTCTGCTTATTTAGATAAGTGTGTTAACACATGTGTGTTTGAATAATGACCATAATAACACTGAATACACTAGCTCTCGTTCGTGGGGTCCTTGCTATATGACAGAGAGAGAACAGGAGCTTTACGTGTGCTCTCTTGCTCTCGCCTACTAAAGCCCAGGGAGATAGGGGTTGTCATTCTCATTGCACAGATGGAGAAACTGAGGCTGGAGGAGGTTAAGCAACTTGTCTAGAGTCGTATAGCTAGTGAGTGGCAAGGCCTGGATTATAGTCCTGGCCTTTATCTCAAAGACGGTGTCTTTTCCACCACTGCTCCCCCTCCCCCATCCTTAGACACTATTACGCCCCACCAGATAAAATAGGGTGGCAGGCGTGCTATGCTACGTATTAAAAGTGGCTTAATCCATCTACCACATTATTTATTTATCTCTCTGGCTCTCCCTTATTATTTTTGGTGTGCTAACTACCTGGAGCTGTTCATTATTTTAACAGTGAAGTATGAAATAGTGATGAGTTTCTAGGCCAGGAGAAGTCTCATGGGTGTAGGGTGCTGATAGCCTGGCATCTCTGTGGGAATTTTTGAAATTCTCATCAGATAAAGCTTTGTTCCTACAAAAAAACGTGAGTTGTTTTCACAATCTCCCTATAGTAAAGGGAGAGAAACTCACTCACCAGACGGTTTTGTTTACATTTCAGGCCTAGCAGCATTTAATTGGTGAACATTCATCTCTGTTATGCAACTTGGACTTGACTTTTTTCACTCCTAGGCTGACTAAGCTGACTTGCTTTTCTGTGCAAATCGGGAGTGAGTTTAGAACCCTCTAGACCACAGCTGGGACAAAAATGGTAAAAAGGTAGGATAACAAAGACTTCATAGATCCTGGATGAACACGTGAGGAAGAAAAAGAACAAGTAGACATCAACAAGTTAAAATGATATAATTTCCAAGGCCTTTCAACATGGGAAAAGAATGGGCCTTTACAATTGTTCAGCCCTGTGGTATTCTGAAGAACTTGAAGAATAGAATGTCCATGGCAATGAACTGTGTTAGCGGAAGAAGGTGGTTACATGATGGATCAGAGAGTGGCAAAGGCCTGCTTAAGCTGTCCTGGAGGGCATGATGTCCAAGCAGCTGAACACTCTTCTCTGTGTATCTCTTTAAGCCACACTTTACTGAGAGCTAGTTAATGACCTGTAGACAAATGACCGTTTCTTATTGGCCTACCTGGGGGAGTAGGGAGAGGGTTCAGAGGGCAGAAATGAGTGTGAGTGACCAAGTGTTCAATCTGTGAATATTGGTGCAAAGTTGGAAAGTTGGGAGACTGAGCTCCTACAGCTCATGACTCCAGATCCATATTTCTAGCTTTTATGTTTTTAAATTAAAAAATTTTTAAATTATGGTGAAAAAAAAAACCCCACATAACATAAAGTTCACCATCTTAACCGGTTTTTAAATGTACTGTTCAGTAGTGTTAAGTATATTCACGTTGTTGTGCAACAGATCTCCAGAACTCTGTCATCTTGCAAAACTGAAACTCTGTACCCATTAAACAACTTCCCAGCCTTGGCAACATCCTTTCTACTTTCTGTCTTAATGGATTTGACTATTCTAGTCACCTCATATAAGTGGAATCATAGAGTATTTGTCTTTGTGTCTGGTTTATTTCACTCAACATAGTGTCCTCAAGATTCATCCGTGTTGTAGCGTGTGCCAGAATGTCCTTCCTTTTTAAAGGCTGAAGAGTATCCCTTTGTATGTATGTAGACCACATTTTGTTTATCCATTCATTTGTCAGTGGCCATTGGAGTTGCTTCCACCTCTTGGCTATTGTGAGTAATGCTGCTCTGAACATTTGTGTGCAGCGTATTTCTGGCTTGTTAAAAGACAACTCTACTTGGGTGTCCTAATGTGCGTTAAGCTCAGTAAGTGCAAAATTCAACTCCCTAATTTCTTCCCAAGTTTGCTTTGTCACCGACTCACCTTGTTCTTTCCCTCCACCCCTTGCATTTAAAAGCCACCACCTCTTACTGATATGATGCCTGAAGGTCCCTTGTGTCTGGCTCCCCAGTCCCCTTTATGCCTTCCCTCACTGCCCCAGGCCAGGGCCTCAGCACCTCTCACCTGGACAGTTGCGGCTACCTCTGACAAGTCTCATTGTGCCCAATCTGGCCTGTCTCCAAGTTGTCCTTCATGTTGCTACTGCTCCAAAGCAGGCTTTGAACATTTACCAACCTGGAGAGATGCACGTTGTTCTGGAACCTTTGCTATGAAAGTTCCAAGGCATCGGATTGGAATTTTTTTTTTTTTATAATTTTATTTATTTATTTCTTTTCCCCCAAAGCCCCAGTGGATAGTTGTATGTCATAGCTGCACATCCTTCTAGTTGCTGTATGTGGGACGCGGCCTCAGCATGGCTGGAGAAGTGGTGCGTCGGTGCGTGCCCGGGATCTGAACCCGGGCCGCCAGCAGCAGAGCGCAAGCACTTAACCGCTAAGCCACAGGGCTGGCCCCGGATTGGAATTTAATTGAAGTTTATTACATACCCAGTGAATAATAACAATATGGTTCTGTATATTAATATAATGCATATGTATAAGATAATAGCACTGTATTTTTGAGAGACTTAAAATAACTTGACCTGTTCTTGATAGAGACATGTTAAAATTTAATTGTCCATGTTTCATTCACTCAATGATCTAACAAACATTGAGAACTTACCATAGTCAGTCCCTGTGCTAGGTGCTAGGGATACGTGGATGAATCAGACCTCTAGCACCAGCTGGTAAGAGTCATAATAATATCAGCAAACGTTTATGAAGGCACTTGCTGTGTGCCAGAGACTGAGTGAAGTTCTCTACATATATTATCTGGTGTGGTTCTCAAAACAATCCATTCAGTTAGATTTTATTGTCTGCATTTTATGGAAGGAAATCAGGATGCAGAGAGTTGAGTAACCTGCCCAGTAAGGGACAGCGTGGGGACTTGAGCCTCGGGGGTTCTTTCTCCAAGGGATGTGTTCCTCTGCTTCCCAGCAGACTCCGTCAGCAACTGTCATAAAAAGCAAGAGCTTGAAACATAGGGAGGGCAGAATGAAACACTGGGCTAATAGGAACCTACACGTGCATTCGTCGCATATATGTGGAGTTGGAAAGTATCGACCAGATGTGCTCAGGGATATTTCACAAATGTGAGTAATGACTCGGTGCCTCGCAAAACGACATGCCACTTCCAGACCATGGCTGCTGCTGTTAGAGAAAAGAAACAGGGTTCTGCGTGTTCTCAAAGCAAGGACTCGTGTAAATTCCGTTTTTCATAGGTGTCAAATGCTGTTCCCTGATGTGATGCATTATCCAGACAAGGAAATAACATGACAAAGCCTCTCGCCAGGCTCGGAAAGGAAGGCGATGTCTCTGAGCTGGCTGTCTGGATATCTGGGAGAAGCATTTCAGAACTTGTGAGTGTTCACAGCTGGGGAGATGGTGTTGACTTCCTGAGAGGCACCACCTAGCACAGGGTGTGCGTGTGTGTGTAGATGAAGGGGCAGATGGAGATTGCTATTCATCACACACAAGACAAGCATGTTCTTTTAAGAATGTGTTTCACTCCTGCTGGAGACTATTAAGCAAATAATCCATGAGCGTTAAACAAGTTTTTAATTTAAAGTCAGAGTGGAAGGTTAGGGTCCACAGCTTGCAGTCTGCAGTGGCCATGACTCAGAAAGCTGTGGGTGTGGAAACCCTCCACCGGTAGAGAGCACACCACCTGCCAGGCTCTGAGCTCAGCATTGCCCTTGTGTTTTCTCATTTCATCTTCATCATGACCATCTTACATAGTAGGAAACTGAGGCTCAGCAGAATTAAGTCACTTGTCCAAAGTCATATATCTTAGTAGATAAGTGATAAGAGTTGAACATAATGTCTACTGATTGTGTCTGGCTCCAAATTGAGATTTGTAGAATAGTTGATTTTTGTTTTTGCTGAGGAAGATTGGCCCTGAGCTAACACCTGTGCCCATCTTCCTCTATTTTGTATGTGGGATGCTGCCACAGCATGGCTTTGGTAAGCAGTGTGTAGGTCCACGCCCAGGATCCAAACCCGCAAAGCCCGGGCCGCTGAAGCAGAGCATACGAACTTAACCACTATGCCACCGGACTGGCTGCTGATCTTTTTTTATTATGGGAAATTTGAAACTTATTCAGAAGTAGAAAGGATAGTTGAAGTAACCTCAGTGTGTCAATCGCCTGAGAATTATCAACACATGGCCTTTCTGATTTCATCTGTACCCTCACCCAGTCTCCCCTGTCCTTGATTATTTCAGATACGTCATTTTACCTGCAAATATTTAATATTTATTTTGAAAAGATAAGGACTCTTTAAAAACACAATCGTAATACCATTGCCATGCCTTAAGAATTTAATAATAATTTCTTAATATCAATAAATATCTACTCAGTGTTCAAATTTCTCCAGTTGTCTTAGGTAAAAAACAGTTTCATCGGATCGCACAAGCTCTGTGCTTTGCAGTCAGTTGCCTTGTCTCTTTCAATCTGTAGGTTTTTCCCTCTTTCTTTCTGCCAGATTAAAGAGATTGGATCATTTATCCTGCATTTTTGTACAATCTAGATGGTGCTTTTTAACATGTTCTTCTGTCCCCTACCTGCATTTCTTGTAAAGTGGTGGTTAGATCTAGAGGATCAGATTCAGGTTTGATTTTTTTTTGGCAAAAAATACTTCCTAGGTGATGATGTGTGCTTCCATTATGAGACACATGTGTCTGATGTCTGGCTTTCTCTTTCTACGGTGTTGACAGCCGTTGTTGATCACGGCCTTGATAGTGGTAACATTCAAATTCTGTCATTCCTTCTTCTTTTATTACTTCTATTAAGAGAAAATTCCTCATTCAACTATTTTACTATCCCGAGGCAGAATTCAAATAAGAAAAGGAGGTAAAGTGCTGTATGATTACCAGAAACAATTTAAGATTTTTCTGGTAGTTCTTTTTGTCCTTGAGGAATATCCTATTAGGGTTATATAGTTAAACTGCTGTGTTTAAAAATCATTAAAAATGGCTTGTCTCTGTATTGTTAGGGCTCTAATTCAATGAACAATTAAACTGGTTGCATTTGCTTTTCATTTTTATAGATGACTTAAGACACAATTTTGTTTTATAATCATGTAAACTATTTACATGGCTTCAAAGTCAAATCTACAAAGAGGAATATTCTGAGAATTCTAGCTTCTAAACGTATTGTTTCTATTCCCTCCCTCCCCCTAGAGGCAGCTGTTTTTCTTTAAGTTTTTGGTTTTTGTCTTTCTGTTTTAAAAATGTAACCAAAGACATTTATATACTACTATCTCCCTTTTCTTTAATAAAATGTAGCTTATTATATACTTTATTCTCCACTTAATATATCCTGTAAATAAAGGAATATTGCATTATATAAAGGATTAGGATAATTAGCATTATGTAGAGACATAGAGTCATTGAATTTTTAGAGCTGGTGGTAATAATAGCAAATTCTCACGTGGCATTTGGCTGTGCTATGCACTAGGCGCTTTACATAAATCCACTCAATAATTCTCATAACAGTAATCCTCTGGGGTATGTACTATGACTGTCTCCATTCTATAGATGAGGAAACTGAGGCACAGGGAGGTTAGGTAGGTAACTTGCCCAAAGTCTTAGAGCTAGTAAGTGGCAGACCTGGGATCGGAATGCAGGAGTCTGCTCTCATATACCAGGTTATACTGCTTTAGAATTGCCAGTTTGATTTTCTGATTTTTATGAGGGAGGAAATTATAACCCCTGGGCAGTTAAGTTAAAGGTCTGACTTCCCATGTGCCCTGTCCCTAGATTTATGACTTTTCTAAATGGTCACTAGCTTGCCTTGCAGCTTCTTGTTGAGTCTGGAATTTGATTTTATTGTAAACTAAAAACTTAGCCTGTTGCTACCTCAGGGATGCTCAGAAGACATGAGACTCCTAGGTCAGAGATAAAGGACTTTATTACTCCTGGGACAATAATCAGCATGTTGTGACTATTCCTCTGCCTTGTCAGTACCCCAGAGGTGATGCTGAGAGCCCAGGTGGATGTCTGCTCCTGCAGTGAGGTGTGTTACAGGAGAGGAACACTGAATTTGGGGGATTCACAGCTTTTGTAGCAAGCAGTAAGCAATCTTAGTCTTTGTCCCACAGGGAGAAGTTGTCTTATTCCTCGAGGTTGCTCACTGAGAAATGGCTGGGTAGTGAAGGGTCAGGGCCTTGTGTTTTGGCACACTTACCTGGATGTGTAGGAGCATGGAGACCCGTCTTCTCTACTCCTTCTCCCAACATTTCTTTTAACCTTTCTTATTTGTTTTAAAGAGTCAAGGGGGTACCCCATAACATTTCTTTGACAAATTACTGCTTTTAAAGACATCTGCCAATATCCCTTGATATATTTACTCTAGGTTTTGTAGTTCTCAGATTCTAACTATAGCAAAAACAAAAATGAAAACCCAGTAAGATCTTTTGACGGCCACCTTTAACAAATTCTAAACACTCACCACGTTGCAAACCTATAGGTTTTCCTTTTTATTTGTGACAGGTAACCTTTTGGAACCAGCAGGAGGGATGAGGTTGACAAGCATCGATCGGTTTCATTACTACATAATAGAAGGTTTCTTTTTTCTTTTCTTTTCTTTTCTGTTTCCTGGGATGAAACTTCTTTTCAGTATTGAGCTCAGTTTTTCTTGCCAATGAGTTTTGTAATTTTGTAAATTACTGTGCTTCCTAAGACCCTGATTATAACTTAACCTTTTCATGGTAACACATTGGACTGTGAATGCCTCTGGGGAAGCAGCCCTCTCTAGCAGTTTGGAATCCTCAGTGATCAGGTTCCTGATTGGGTTTCTTGTGTTAATAAGAAATATTAAGGGTCCAAGCCCTGTACATTTGATGGCGAGAAGTGGCCTCTTTAAGTTAGGAGAGGAAAAGGCGACATAGCCTTTGTAAATGTGGTGTAACTCGGATGCATTTGAGGAAAACAGGGAGCTCTATTAGCTACGAGGATGTGCACTGTTTAATTCAACCAGCCTGATTATTAAAAGTCAAACACACTAGATGTGGGTAAGCCTCAGCCTTTTCTTAGAAATTTTAATGAAATGCGGTAGACTCAGGGGCCTAAAAGAGGGGTGTTTTTCAGGGGTTGCTGGTGTATGGGAGAGCGAGAGGGCTTATCACTTTCTTCCTGGTGAATTCTAAGGGAGTGTTTCACATGAATGAGCAGAGTGTGTTCCTGAACAGATAGCAGTGCCTGGACAGAGCCACCGTTAGTAGCTTTTACGCTTCTTGCTGGGCCTCTTATTGGAAGGATGTTTTGTTTACCCAGGCTCCGGGGGATCTTTCAGGACCTTAAAAGTGTCTCAGCGACGTCCCGTCACAGTTAGCCTTGGGAACATAAGAGGAAATATAAACTTTATTATTAAAGTTTTGTCGGGTCTGAATGGTGAGAAAAGAATGGAGAGAAGAACCCCTTGTTACATACACAAACCACTGAGCAAGGAATCACCAGTGGGTCAGTGATTGCACTGCCTGCACTTGGTCCTGGCTCCTTATTGCTTACTAGCTCTGTGACTCAGTTTCCTCCTAGGTACAGTGGGAATGATGGTAGCATTTTTCTTTAGAGATGTTGTGATGATTACAGGAAGTGACATGGAAATGTGCCATCATCTGCAAGTAGTAAGTGCTCCATGCGTCGTTAAGTAGAAGACAGAGTGTCAGCACAAGCCCAGTCTGCTAATTTACATGGTTTCTAGGTTTATGTAGTGGATTTTTTTTCTAAATATGGCCTGGAGCTGCACTGTGCAGTATGGCACCCACTAGCCACATGCGGCTATTTAAATTAATTCAAGCCAAATAAAATTAAAAATGCAATTACTTAGAGCCAGCCCTGATGGCCTAGTGGTTAAAGTTTGGCACGCTCTGCTTCGGTGGCCCGGGTTTGGTTCCCAAGTGTGGAACCACGCCACTCGTCTGTCAGTAGCCATGCTGTGGTGGCAGCTCGCATAGAAATAGAAGGACTTACAACTAGAATATACAACTATGTACTGGGGCTTTGGGGAGGAAGAAAAAAGAGGAAGATGGGCAACAGATGTTAGCTCAGGGCAATCTTTCCCATCAAAAAAAGGAGGAAAAAATGCAGTTGCTCAGTTGCACTGCTAAATTTCAAGACTCAAGGGCCACATGTGGCCCTTGGCTACCATTTTCGAGAATATGGATTATGGAAGATTTCCATCATCGGAGAAAGTTCTTTTGGACAGCTCTGGCTTGGAGGGTTTAAACTCGGAGGGATTTGAGGGCATTATAATGACTGAGTGTTAAATTTTGGCACTTTTTCCCTGATCCAGCCCCCTTTCTATGCCCTTTTCTGCAAGTAGAGAAGAATGTATTGAGTGCTGATATGGGGATGTGCAGACTATTTCAGGGACGACTGGAATAATGAAGCCCTTGCGGATGGAGTTGAGGAGGGGGCAGTTTCTCCAGGGTGAAGGCTGATGCTGTCCTGAGAGGTGGCCGAGAACCACTAAGTGCCTTTTAGCCTTACTGTCCCCTGCACCTCCACCCCCACTCCCCAGGTCACGGAGGCCGCAGTCCTCCTTTGCTGCAGTTCCCAAGACGTTCTCGAGTTCTAATGTTCCATTCTGTTTCCCTCCTAGCCATCGTATGTCCCAGTTTGTGTCCCAAAACTATGGTCACCGTGATTATGGGACACCGAAGGCCCTTCATTCATTTGCCGAGTTTGGGTAGTTAACGTGGTCCTGGCTCTGCTCCTGGTCAAGTCAGTCTTGAAACGGGCTGGAAAGCCAGGACAGCCGTGTTGCCCTTTCTTTTGGGTTTTGTCTCCATGAGAAGAGTGTGAGCTGTATTTTGTAGCTAAATACCAGGCTGTCTTCCCAGCTGAAGACGTGAAAGGAAACCGCCCACTTGCATTAAAATGTGTTTCTGCTTATGAGCTCTTGAGGGCTCATTAGAGACGGCCTTAATAAGGCCTCCTGTGCTCATCTGTCCCCTTGCTGCCTTACCTGCGGAGCTCGCAGCATGAGGATAAGCGCTCTCTAGGCGCCGGGCCCTCGGGGAGCAAGGGCTGGGAGGAGAAGCTCTGACTGCTCCCTGTCCTTGGAGCAAATAGGGTCTCTGGGAGGCGGCCTGGTGGGAGGGGGTTTCTGAGCTGCGTTTTACAGAGGGGGAGTGAGGCTGGTAAGTCAGGGGAAGGGGCCATTCCAGGAAGAACAGATTGTGCAAAGTTTTAATTAGAGACAATGAACAACTTGTTACAACCCTACCACTTCCCAGTTATGCAATCTTGGGTAAGTTACTTAACCTGTGTTTTCACATCTATCAAATGGGAGTAGTAATAATACCTCACAGGGCTGTTCTGAGGATTAATGAGATAACACATGTGAAGCATTCAGAGTATCGCCTGGCTCAGAATAAGTGCTCAAGGGAAATTAGCTGTCGTCATCTTGATCTTTCTTCCTCCTCCTAGTATTTTTATTATTATTAAAAGAGAAGTAGGCTTTGGCGTTGAATTCACTTGCCAGCTTTGCCACTGACCGTGTGTAAGCCATTTCAGTTTTCTGAGCCTCAGTTTTTCCATCATTAAAATGGGGATAATACTACCTGTGTTATGGGGCTTCTTGTGAAGTTTAAATGAGGTATTGTCTATACAGTCCTTGAATGGGGCCAGGAATAGAAGGTGGTCAATAATGTTAGTTTCCTCCACTTCTCCTCCTCCCAGCCACCTTTTATGGTTGTCACTTGGTAACCCATTTAGTCGAAAAGTGATGGGATGAAACAGCATTGGAGGAAAACTAATCCAGCAGCTGTGTGTAGGATGGATTAGCTGATGGGCAACACTCCAACTTAAATAGAAAAGTGAAAACATGGCTTTTTGGTATCTAGGTATTTGTGTCATAGTTACAAGATGGTTTCTTGTACAGTTACAATCACTCTTTCTATGTGCCAAGGACTCCTCTAAATGTTTTACATATATTTACTGATTTAACCCTCAAGACAATCATAAGAAGTAGACTATTGTTCCCATTTTACAGATCAGGAAACTGAGGTATCAGGAGATTAACTAACTTGTCTACAAATACCCAGCTAGTGTGTGCTGGCATTTGAACCCAGGCCCACATACCCCAGAATCTGTGTCTTCACCTCAGTGGTTGACAGGTCTGGGTTTGACAGGACTGCATTCTGCATTTAGCGTTTATGTGGTAGGAACATCATACGGTAGAAACCACAGGGGCTAGACCGGAGGGTTAATGGAGAAAGCAAGCATGGTAGGTCACCAGTAGATTGCAACCTTGTCCAGAGAAGTTGGGTGGGGGAGGGCAGGCCCCAAGGTTTTCTCAACTTAGGCCGTGACACTGACCCTCCTCTGGGCTAAACCTTGGCTTGGTGCCTGCCCCCCGGAAGCTACCTTGGGTGTCGAGGAGGGAGAATGTGGCTCTGCGGAGGACACCCCCGGCTCCCTGGACAGCTTCCCCTCAGCTCTGCAGGAGGGCTAGCCTTCCTGTTCCCTGTCGTTCACCGGCTCCAGCCAGGCCTGGCAAAGGTGGTGGATGTTGGCCCCCACTGCCTGTTGCCAGCTCCATGCCTCTTGATGGAGCCCTTCATGGGGCCTGCCTGCGAGTGAGCAGGCGGAGCCAGGGGAGGTGCCAGGTTGCTGCTCCTTCCTCCCCCTCTGAGGAGCGTTCTGGCCAGGAGCTTGTACTCCTTGCCCCCTTGGCCTCCTTCCTGCCTCCTCCATCCCTTCTCCACCCCTCTGCCCAGGTCCTCTCCCCTGCTGTCAAACCATCAGCAGCCCCCATCACCCACTGAGTGCTGCCCAGAACCATGCCAGGCTGCCGCCAGCATGTTACTCAACAACCGGCAATTACTGAGTCCTCCCCCGGGCCAGGCACTGGTCTGAGCACAGAGAGGCCAAGTCACTTGCTCATGGTCACACAGCTAGAGAGTGGCAGAGTCAGGCTTTGCACCCCGACAGTCTGGCTCTGGGGCCCGTGTTGCCAGCCTCTGCCTCCCTCTCCCCCTTCGCACCAGTTGCTCTGTCCACACGTTCCCATCCTACCCTTAGTCTGTGCCCTTCCCTTTGTGGCTTTTCTTCCTTCCCCTTCTCTCCCTGTTCCCTGCCCCATGGCTTCTAGCTTGCTGTCCCTCCTGGGGCTACACTCCGTGACAGCAATCCCTACCTGGCATTGGAGTGATTCAGGGCCATGTGCTTCTTTGGGCCCAGACTTGGATTGGCCTCATCTGTTTCCAGTGGCTTCCACAGGGGCCTGATATCTGCCTGGTCTCAGTAAAAAAATAATAGCAATAGATAATAATACCTACCAAGCCCTAGTCAGTGCCGGCTCCATACTGAGCCCCCACCCCCCACCCCCAGTCCAGGTTTCGCAGAAGAGGGGAGTGAGTGAGTTTCCAGGAGACTGGCTGAGTGGGGTTGGGGCTGACGGACTCCAGACCCAGGCCCTTCCCTGGGGTCCGGGTAGCCTCTCTGTGTATACTGAAATAGTGACTTTCAAATCAATATTTGAGCTGACGGCACTTTTCGTGGTTCAGGGAATTGTGACAGGGTGATCCAAGAATGTCATCCTGGTACCCCTTGTCCGCCTGCCAAACCCCCTGGATGCACACTCACGTGCTCTTGTGAGCTGCTGTGCCCTCCTGGCTGTGTGTGCGTCAGTGCACCTGTGGGTATTGCGCACGGGTCAGGGGGCCCTTGGCAACTTCAGAGAGCCTGCTGTGCCCACAGCTCCTGCGACATGTGCCCCCAGCCAGCACGTGGTCAGTGCTGAGTAAATCTCACTTTCTGTGGGGAGGTTGGGTAAATATCCTACATCCTAACAGCTGCCTCCCTGAGTTGTTTTCGCCACTTTCTGACTGCCCCAGGCATTCATTCCCCCAGAAGCCCTTGAGAACATCCTGGGCAGGGCTGCTAAATGTTAATGAGGGATCCAGCCAGAGGAGGGCCCCCTTGACCTCTGGCCTTGGGCTTTGCTCCCCTGCCTTTTAGGAGAGTGATTTATTGAAAGGAAGGCAGAGGTGGATGGTGGGAAGGAAATCGCCCTTTTAAATTTATGGCTGTTTTTGTCCACATTAATGTGCAAGCCTCCAGCCATGCAATTAGAGGTCGTTAGGCAGCTACAATGCGAAATTAATTCTGCAGGGTCCCCCTGCGTGATTGTGGGCAAAACCGCTCCAGGGCTGGGAGAAAGCAGGCTTGTTCCACTGGCCTGGTGAGAAGGTTGTGCTGTTCTGCTGGGAAGGGACTGCAAGCTTGCTGGGGCGGGGAGGGTAGGGTATCAAATAAGTGAATAAGTGACCAGCTAGGATTGAGCCCAAGGCCCTGAGAATCCCTGCGAGGCAGCGGGTCTGCAGTGACCCAGCGAACTTGCATCAGGGGGCAGGGGGTGGCAGGATCACTCTATGAGGGGGGCCTCCTCCCTCTGGCCTTGGGGAAGGCCAGATGGCAACTTAAGGCTGGGTGTCCTTAGCCAAGTTACTTAGCTTCTCTGAGCCTCCCTTTCCTTCTTTGGGAGAGGAGGATGATGGAAAAGAAAGCATCTGGAGGTGTTCAAATCAGTGATGATCTTTTCTCTTCCTTCATCCTGCAGGGTTTGAAGCTTCTGATCTCTGATGGGTTTGAATTTTTTTCCTCTTGGGATATTTGTTTCTCACTCTTTCTCTTAAAAAATTTTTTTCCTCCCTTGTAATTCTTAAGTCTAAAATCTTCTAGTTGTTAACCTTCATGGAGCTTGTTTCCGTGTGTGCGTGATCACGTCTCAGAGTGCTCAGGCATCCTTCTTTCCTCTCAGCCTGCCATGGGGCCTTGTATACTGTAGGAGCTCCATAAATGCAGTCAGCTCTCTGGGAGCCCGCAGTCCTAGAGTGAGGGCGAGGGGCTGGTATTAGAGGGACCGCTCTCGGGCTGCAAGCAGAGGTGCTGGACTGCTGTTGGCTGGGGACTGCCTGCCTTTGATCCAGGTCTCGCCCATCCAAGACAAAATGAGAAAACAAGCACAACGTGGAGAGTTCGTCAGCTTAGTTCATTCGATTTAGAGTCCTGTTCCTTATTCTGAGATAATGTGCCCACTGCTGTTTAGTTGTTTAAATGTACCGAATTTTTGGTTCACTGTAGCTTTCTTTTTAAAATTTTACTTGTGGAAATAAAAAGGTGGTACCTCTGGTCATTTACCCCTCAATATTTTACATTTGGCTGTTTCGTAAAATCCAAAACTGTAGAAACTGCTGAACTCTGCAGCGCCTGATCCATAGTAGGCGCTTATGAGCCTCCCGTTCTCAGTAAGATATTATTGCACAGTTTCGATGTGCAAAAACACATTGTTGAGAATTTGTTTTATGTATTTTTCTAAAGCTGTGCTGACGTGGCACACCTGCAGGGGGTGCCAGACACAGGCCACACTTTGAATGACGTGCCCTAGACTTGTTTGTCAGTGGCCTTCCTCTTAGATTTGAAAATACCAGACTCACTGCTTTTTTAAACTTTGGTTTGGCAGAACTCTTTGCCTGTTGGAAATCTTAAGTGGAAACCCATGTCAGACACATAAAGCAGAGCTGCTCTCCCTTCGTGATGGGGGACCCCAGGCCCAGCTGTTTGGCCCCCTGCCTCCCTCTCTCCCCTGAAAGCATCTCCATGGACCTTCTATCTTTGCAATCTAAGGACTCCACAGAGCACAGTGAAAACCTCGGGTCTAGTTTAATTTCCCATTTTTTATTTGCTTTGTAAAATACACATAACATAGAGTTCACTATCTCTTCACCTTATCAAATTGTACAGTTCAGTAGTTTAGTATATTGACATTCTTGTGAAATAGGTCTCTAGAACTTGTTCATCTTGTAAAACGGAAACTCTGTACCCGTTAAACACTAACTCCCCATTCCTCCCTACCCCCAGGCCCTGGCCACCACCATTCTACTTTCTGTCTCTATGAATTTGACTGCTCTGGGTATCTCATTTAAGTAGAATTGTACAGTCTGTCCCCTTGCAACTGGCTTATTTCCGTGAGCATAATGCCCTCCAGGTTCATCCATGTTATAGCATGTGTCAATTTCTTTCTTTTAAGGATGGATAATATTCCATTGTATGTAATACCACATTTTTGTTTATCCATTCATCTGTCAGTGGACATTTGGGTTGCTTCCACCTCTTGGCTAGTGTGAGTAATGCTGCTGTGAACGTGGGTGTGCAAATATCTCTTTGAGATCCTGCCTTCAGTTCTTTTGGATATATACCCAGGAGTGGGATTGCCAGGTCGTGTGGTAATTCGATGTTTAACTTTTTTGAGGAACCACCATACTGTTTTCCATAGTGGCTACATAATTTCCCTGATGATGAAATGGAGGCCCGCTGGGAGGGCCCAGCAGGACACCAGGGCCCTGAAGGAGAGAGGAAGGGCTGGGACCGCGTTCTCCTGCTCCCTCCATCCCTGCGGGCCGTGGTTTTGCTGCAGCTGCCTCCTCGCCCCATGCCACCTCCTGCTGCGTTCCAGTGACCACTCCTCCTCTTGCCCCTTCGGGCCTAAGGGTTGGTGATTGTCTCCCATCATTGCTAGTCCTGGGTTCCTTAGCGTCCCTTGTTGGGTCCCTCAGCACTGCCCCCACCTCTGTAAATAGTCCTTCTTTAGGTTCTCTGCAGTAGAAACCTTTGCGTGTACTGTATGCTACCTGCACATCCTCACTGATACAACCACTTAGCAGCAGGGTCGCCTTGGGTACATTGCACAACTTCACGGTGCCTCAGTTTCCCTCATCTATAAAATACCTCCTTAGAGTTGTTAGTATACGTTGATATACATAAAGGGCTTAGAACAGCCGCTGGCGCATAGGGAGCCCTACGTAAGGCTGCACTGTGGGTTTTCCGATTGCTGTGTCTCTTGTGCAAGGCCCCTCTTAAGACTGTCAAGCTGGCTTAGGCCTCCAGCGCTCTCCCATTAGAGTGTGAGCCCCTCAGGGCTTCAGCAGCTCCTGAGTTTCTGGGCTGAGAGGCCAGCAAGCGGGAGCAATGTTATGAAGGCTGCTTTACGGCCTGTCCACCGAAGAGAGGAAGCACCGGGTGTGCTGGCTGCCCCGGCGTGTGGCGGGCCCTCCTCTCCGTACCCCCTTAGCGAAGCAGCCAGCAGCTGCGAGGGTGGGCTCCGGCCTCTGGGCTCACTTGGCGGGTGGTCTCTTCGGGTCCTACCAGCTCCCTTTGGAGCCTTGTCACTCTGCTCAGTCCCTGTGAAGCGGCCGGCGGGTGTACAACAGAGCAAATCCCAGAGGGTTCGGATCAGGGATCGCTCCCCCTTTACCCATGAGGTGCCTTTTGGGAGGGAGCCTGCCTTGAGATCTGGACACTCCAGCCGCTCAGGAAGGAACGTGGGGTGGAGGGGGCAGTCCTGAGGAGTAGACATGGCAGCAAACACACACACACACACACACAGTGTCTCTCTCTCTCACTTCCCTGAAACTTTCTGCACTACACATTAAGATCCCCCTCCCACATCCAGATTTTACTCTTTCTCTAATATTTTCCATTACAGCCAGCACTCAGGCCCTAATTGAATGAATTGTCTTTGGGCAGTTTATATTCTGAGCTGTGGATTTTGTACTTCCCTTATTCATTCAGCAACATCTATTAAATAGTTTCTATGTGGCTGGCGCTGGGTGGGGGTACAAAAGAGACAAGGACCCTGGCCTCAAGAGTGTACATTCTAGTAGAGAAGAGAGCCAAATATGAATGAATGGATGAATGCATAAGTAAGCAAACACGGTAATTACAAGTCGTAATGATTGTGAGGAAAGGGGGAGGACCACAGGCAGAGAGAACAGCATATGCAAAGGCCCTGAGGTAGAAGAGAGAAGTTACTGTAAAGGAGGAACTGAAATAAAACCCATGAGGCAGAGTGAGCAGGAGGGACATGGAGAGCTGAAGTTGAGAGGAGGCTACAGCTGGCCCTGCAGGGCCCTGTAGGCCACAGTAAGGCATTGGAGTGTTTTTCTCAATATAATAGGAATCCATTTTCGGGGTTTTAGGTAGGAGTGATGTGACCTGCTGATGTTTTGCTGCTGTGTGAATGGGTGATGGGTGACCCATGAGGAGGCTATTACAGCAGGTGGGGTGAGAGGTCACAGTGGCCTGGATTACAGTGGAAGCAGTGAAGATAGGCTCAGATGGAGTTGAAAGAGATTTTCGAGGTAGAATTGATAGGAATTCCTGATGGATTGTGGTAGGAGGGGGGAGGACTTATAGAGAGAAAGAGAAAAATCCAAGGTAACCCCTAAGAGTTTCTGGCTTTCTCAAACACCCATCCCTTTTCTCTCTTATTTTGGTTAAGAATTATCTGATATTTTCCTTGAACATATAAATGTCACTTGGTGACAGTAAACGCAGGAGGCATTATTTTGCCCTAGCTCATGATCGTGGGTTCGGTGTGGACTTCTTACTCCAGGGACAAGTCCCTGGGTCACCTTAGGTCCTTGGCCCATGAGGGCAGGCCTCTTGTAATTTGAGAGCTGAGAAGACTTAAAGATCATAGTTCAGCTCCTTCTGTACAGGGAAGTTGAGTGACTTGCTCGGTGTCACAAGCTGGTCAGTGGTGGGAGCCAGGCTGCACTCTTGCCAGAGGAATCAGCCCTGGGCAGCCTGTGGGGCTCTGGTGACGTCCCTGCCCGGCGGTTGCCAGAGACCCTGGGCAGGGCTGCAGGACTGTGGAGAGATGCCGAAGGCTGTGGTGGACAGAGACGCCTTCCAGAGTTCATGGCAAGTGGGAGAGACTTCAGTCAGGGGTGCTGGTGACTCCCCCGAGCATGTTGCTCTCTAGCAAAGTCTGAGGGAAAGGAGTCTTCAGTGTGTCGCATGTGGAAACTTCAAGGCACACTGGCCATCTCTGGAGGCAAAAACAAGGCCTTAAATCAGAGTCTACACTCGTCCCTCTGCTGTCGTCCTCTGATGAGGAGGCTTCCCTCAGAAATATTAAAATAATCACTTGAGATAAAAGTAGCTTTGACTCAATAAACCTATTAAAGAAAAGTCATATAAGGTCCCTTTTAAAAAAGAATGAAAAGATAGTGAGTGGCCTGCATTTACATGGACAGAGAAAGGTGACACATTATGTGGTTTCCAAACCCCTTTGCCCAGAAGAGCATTTCAGAGGGGCCTGAGATGAAAAAGGAAAGGTAAGAATTCCCCAGTTATATTAAGAACTGAGATATAATCAGAAGACCTTCACGTAGGAGAATGGTCCAGTCAATTATGATATATGAACCTGATGGAATATTTTGCAACTATTAAAGATGATTGGAAGAATGTTCTGTAATTTTGGAATGCATATGGTAGAGAATCAAGTGAAAAAACAGATTCCGAAATTGTAGTATAGGTTGGGTGTACAATGCACTTAAGGAAAAGGACTTGGAAGAACTATCCTGTTTTTTTTCCTCAAAATGTCTCTCCTGTAGTTTTGTCACGTTAAAAAGGAAGAATGCAATCAGAACCAATTTTCCCAGTTCAGTTGTAATGCCTGAAGGCTGTTGAGCAGACAGCAAATGACCTGAGTTATCGAAATTCCCCTCCAAGGAAGGGCAGATATGCATCCTTCCAGGAACATTCAGCCAGCAGAAACCCGCCACAGTGGAATGGCAAAGGCAGGGACGACTAGTGAGTCAGAGGGGAGATCCACCAGTGGGTGTTCATGGAGCTCTCTTCCATCCCAGCGCCGTATCCCGCAAAGCAGCCTAAAGGAAGCTCACCGTCAGGCCTCCTGGTGACGAGGTGACCACAGGATGTGCCCGGGAGATAGGGGCTGTGTGCATTGGCCTTTGGCCCCGTGTGTTTCTTTCTCAGACTTTGGGTGGGGTCATGGAGGGCAGAACGACAGGGCACAGGAAGCCTGGCTCTTTGAAATAGCCACGCTCCCTCCCTGGGTGCACCTCCAATGATAAGACCCCGCCTTGCCAAGCCCGGCCTTTTCGGAATGCCCTGTGGTGGAGGGGGACGCTCACCCACACAGGGAGAGCAGCTTGTCTTTACCCTGGAAATCCCACGTGTGCGCAGGCCCTTCTGTGAAATCTTGAGAATTCTCAGGCCTGGCCTTTCCTGAAGGGTTCCCATGGCCTTGGTCTGGTTGCTGCTGGCAGAGTTAGTGCCTTTCAGCTTCTGGTCGGGGTGATGTGTCGCCTGCACCTCCTCTTCTCTGCTCTGGGGGTTTTTGTGGTGGCCCTTTTGGGACACTCAAACACTCATGAGACTTGAGATAATGACACTAGGAGCCTGGCTCTCACGGGCAGGAAGTGGACTCTCTATAAAGTACCCCTTATCCTCTGCAGACCACCAGCAGACCACCTTCAGTAATTCTGTTGTTTAACTTGCTTTAGTGTTTATTAAAAATGTGGTTTAGTTCCCAGCGTTAAACTGGGTTTGGGCTTCTCTTGGAGCCGTGATGGCTGGACCAAGAAGTGACTGCCCTCTAGAGAGGACTTGCTTTCTCAGTTTGCCCAGTTCCCACCCAATCTGCTTTTCTTGTGTGTACCCCTTGCTTCTTCCTGGGAGCAGGTGACTTTGGGACTCTTGGTTGGTGTATACACTGTAGAGTGCTGTTCCGGGGGCTACTCTCATTTGCCCCCCACGCAGGTTATGGGAAGGAGCTGCAGCCCGGTTGGCAGTGGGCTTTCCAGTTCCACCTGAGTGTTGTTTATCCTCCCAGCTGAATGTTCCAGTAGGGCTGTGGGAGCAGAGGCCGAATTCTGACGGCAGATGTACTGCAGAGTGGAGATAAAATAGAGACTGACTTCTGCATTCCTTGCTCAACTTGCCACGCCCTAATACACGCCTGAGCCAGCAAGTGGCTGTGGGGCCCTGGCCTCCCACAATCACCTGCCTATTGTTTCCGTGCCATCCTGCTAATTAGTGCCATCCTCTGGGAAGCTTGTTCTGCTCCTGCTGGGCGTGTGAAAGTCATAACCAGCCCTCCACAGTGGGCCCACATGTGACCCTGCATCATGCTCCCAGGGGGTGTTGTCAGCATGCAGGGTTTTGAGAGCACAAGCTGTAGCCAAGTTTAGAAGAAGAGGCCCAGTGTGATGGCAGCCCCACGCCCTGTTCCTGCAGATGAACTCAGAGACCCTGCAGAAGTGCTCACACGCACACGGCGCCATGATGGGATGGAAGCAGGAGTCACTGGTTAGGAGCAGGGGGTTTGCCCTGTCCAAGCTCCAGTGTTCTCCCAAGAGAGCACTCAGTGGGAAGGGCCAGGTGTAGACACGTCTTTGTAGGAAGCGTTCATCCTTGTGCTTTGTTGCTGATGAGAAAGGGAGTTTGTCCCCAAGATTGAAAAGCCTTCAGAACAGTGTGGACAATTATAGTAGCATGTCCTGTGTGGGCCAAGCATTGGTGCCCTGCGCCCACAGACACGAGGGCTGAGTTTTCTGCCCTGGAAGCAGAAGGCACTCTAAGGAGGAGGAGAGGCATGGCGAAAGAAATGCTGGTCAGTCTGGGACATAAGGTTGAAGGTCAGGGTCAGACTTATAGGGTCCTGTATCCCCACTAATGCCCCCAAAGATATTCTGGGTGGTATGTGCCCAACTCCTTGTTACGGGTCTCCTCCTTGTTAAGAGACCGAGGTGCACCCCACATCCTCATTTCCTTTAATAATCTAAGGAGTGAGTCATCCATAAACAAATCAGTACTTTGGAAAAGGCTTTTTGTCTTCCCACTTACATCGTCATTTGTGGGAATAATTCCCTCCATTTTTATCCCTGGGGTAACTTCCCTGCCCTCTAGCAGATGGTAGCATTGTGCCCAGTTCTCACCATGCGCTTATTGAGTGCTTACGCCCTGCACGTGTGTGTCTGGGTGTGGGTGCGGTCGATGCTGGAGAAGGGGGTATTACAGGTATCAAAAAAGGCTGGGGGATGGATGCGTCTGTACACAGATAACTCTGATACGCACACAAATACACTCAGAGGGAGGATGGCGCTGTGGGGAAGGATGTGGACAGCAGACCGGACTGCCTGGGTTTCGTCCCATCACCACCGCTTCCTGGCTGTGTGGCCTTGTACCCGTTTCCTCCCCTGTAAGGGGGGTTAAGAGTAGTACCCACCTGGGAGGCTGGTTGTGAGGATGCAGAGAGGAACTGTGTGTGAGGTGCCGGAGCGGTGCCCGGCAGCTGGGAAGCCCGTCAACGTGGTGGTGGTGGTAGTTATTGTAGAGGCGTACTGTGCTGCAGTCTACACGAGAGAGGGGCACCATGTGCGGGAATGGGGAGGAGGAAACATTAGTTCTGACTAGAGGGCTTTTAGGAGAACGGGAAATTGAAGCTTCTCTTGAGGAAGAAAGTGGTAATAGGCGCGGGAAGCAGCTGGGACACAGACAGCAGGGCGTGAGGGGCAGAGCCCGTGTGCTCAGGGAATGCAGAGCCGCCTCTGTGGCCGGAGTTGAGGGTGTGTATATAGTGGAGGGATTGGTAGGGGGCTAGGGAAACAGAAATTAGCCTAAGAAGGGTGGTGGGGCCTGGCCCAGGTGGGTGAGGAGAGTCAGCAGTGTTCTGTGTGGCCTGGCAGGCAGGGTAGGGGGAGTCCAGCCCTGCCACTGGCCTGGCCCTTGATCCTGGGCCTTGACCAAATGGGGACTCTGATCCCCGATGTGGGATCGGGGTGTAGGGAGGGGCAGATGAGCTACCGCAGGGGAACCTCGTGTGTAGGGCAGACTGGACACACAGCTGTGAGCCCCTTGTTTTTTTGCTATGGCCTCCGTTGTCTAGTCCAGTCTTTCTAGGCACCTGAGGTCCCAGTACTTAACTAGTTTCCCTTTGATTTCCCGTGCACCACATCTCCCCACCGTTTCTCCCTCCGGAACACATTTAGATTTTGTCCAACTTCATTTGTTTCTGTATTTCACAGCCAGCGCCTCTGCTTTTTGGGGTGAGGGCTGGCGAACGTGCTGTTAAATGTCTTGGGCAATGCTGAACTTTATGATATGTGGAACGCTGATTCTGCCTTTGGTAGTTTGATGACAAGGACTTCTTGGGAAATACAGCCAGGGAGCCACCCTCTGTGACTTGAACAACAGGTAGCTAATAACCAATCTGAGGGAAAAAAAAAAAGTATTTCTCTGGCTTTCACTTCATTTGACTGGGAGCTTAACCTACTGTGCATATTCTCATGCAAAGGCCAGTTCTCACAGTTCTCTGGGGTCATGTGGCTCTGAGGTGAGTATTTGCTGAATCTCACTTTATTTATTCGCATCTTTAAGTACACGTCATTTTATTGAGATATAATTCACGTACCATAAAATTCCCTGTTTTAAAGTGTAGAGTCCTGTGACTTATAGTGTATTCATAAAGTTGTACAACCATCACCATTATCTAATTCCAGAACATTTCCATCATCCTCCAAAGAAATCTCATTAGAAATCACCTTCGATCTTCCCTTCCCCCGGCCTCTGGCAACCACTCATCTACTTTCAGTCTCTTTGGATTTGCCTGTTCTGGACGTTTCATATAAATGCAGTCATAAAGTATGTGGCCTTTGTGTCAGGCTTCTTTCACTTAGCATCATGTTGTCAAGGTTCATCCACATCATAATGTGTATCAGAACTTCATTCCTTTTTATGGCTGAATAATATTCCATTGTATGGCTATAACAGAGTTTGTTTATTCATTCATCAGTCAGTGGACATTTGGGTTGTTTGTGCTTTTTGACTGTTATGAATAATGCTGCTCTGAACATTCATGTATAATTTTCTGTGTGGAAAAATGTTTTCATTTCTCTTGGGTATATACCCAGGAGTGGAACTGCTGGGTCATGTGGTAACTATGTTTACCATTTTGAGGAACTGCCAAACTGTCTTCCAAAATGACCGCACCGTTTTACATCTCCACGGGTAATGTGTGAGGGCTCCAATTTCTTGACAGCCTTGTCAGCACTTGTTATTGTCTGTGTTTTTGATCGTAGCCATGCTAGTGGGTGTGAGGTGGTTTTGATTTGCATTTCCCTAATGATTGATGATGTTGAACATCATTTCATGTGCTTGTTGGCCATTTGTATATACTCTTTGGATAAATGTCTGTTCAAATCATTTGCCCATTTTTAAATTGAGTTATTAGTCTTTTTATTGTTGAGTTGGAAGGGTTCTTTATATTTTCTCTAGACCCTTATCAGATAACAGAATTTGCAAGTAAGTTCTCCCATTCCCTGGGTGTCTTAAGTATACGTTTGAACCAGTGCCTTGCACCAGAGTATTGAGCTGTTGGTAGCACAAAGGCTCAGAAACTCCATCAGAGGACAATTGTGTCTTTGCATCACCTTTACCTACTCCAGTACCAGTGATTTGAGCCAATAAATGAATAGTTTTCTTTTGCCACTTTCTGAGGGTAAAAATGGATCTGCGTAAGGTAGGTGGAAGTGGATAATAAATTGCTGCGCAAAGCCACAGAGGCAAAAGATGCACGATTGCACGCTGAGGCATCTTGTATCTGGATATTATTTTCAAGATCAGTGAAGGGAAAGGCTGGAGCGCAGAGCTGGGCTCGTGCCTGTGTTTCTGATGCAGTAGAGATACTTTTCCGAAATCAATAGAGTAAGTCTGCAGAGCCCTGTAAACGTGGTGTAATTATCGTGCTGAGAATTACGGTTGTCACCTATTGATTCCGTCCTCTCAGCAACTATTTGCACATTTCCTGCTGCCCCCACTCCACTCCACCCCGGCTCCAAAATCTAATCCACATCGACCCTCTCAAACTGCTGAGTGTAGGAGAGAAGAGGGGTGAAATCCCGCGAGGGAGGCTCCAGCTGCATCGTCACCGTCACCTTGGTCAAGGAAGCGGCGGCTGGAAGAGTCTCAGATTTAGGGACTAGTTGGGACAATGTCTCTCTCAGAAGTGGAATCAAAGAATCCAAAGAAATGGGTCGGTGTCAGCCTCAGTGGAGGACAGAGAAGGATGGCTCATTCTGCAGATAAGACCAGGAAAGAACTTCCTTAATCCTAGAGAGAGGTCCCAGGTCCTCCCTGTAGAGGAAGACATCTATTTATAAAGTGGTAATGTCAGATCAACTGTCATCTTGGAAGGTGTAAGTCACTGACTCACTCTTTCACTTGTTTTCATTCGTTGAATAAACCCTTGTTGAGCACATGGCGTGTTCCAGAAGGAGCCTGTGCTAGGGCTGCGGAGAGGAGCCAGGTGCAGCCTCTGTCCTCCAGGAGCCTTTATTCTCCTGCGAAACCCAGGCCCAGAGGCAACTGAGTGCAGAGAAGACCCAGAGGTGGTGGATGGGATGGGGTGGTGTGAAGGGGTCAGGCCTCTCTGGGAGGCTTAGGAGGGGCCCTGGAGGGGGGGGGGGTGGAGCCTGCAAGGAGGAACAGGTGTTTATCAGGTAGACTGGGGTGCTGCAGGCAGACGGGGTGGTTCCTTTTGGGGCCTGTGCCCGTGAAACCACAGGGTGTGGATGGGAACCGCAGGGAGTCTGCTGTGCTGGTGCCTGAGGGCTGTCACCAGAAACGGGGAGAGTGAGCATGGCAGTCAGAATTTCCCGCCCAGCTTTGCTTCGTGGGGGTGGAGTGGGGTGGGGGGGGTGGCAGGAGATTTGGGAGGCAGCATTGCTGGGCTCTTTGCAGGGATGGTCTCAGGGTGGGCTGGCGGCATCCATCCTGCCTGGTGAGCCTTTTGGGGTGTGTGCCCTGCCTCTGGGACACCTGACCTCGTGCAGCAGCTCTCAGAGGCTGATCAGTCTTTGAAACTACATCTTCCTTCTGGGGGGAGGAGGATGGGAATGATTGATCAGAACAATGAGCAGTTCTCAAACCTTTAGTTCTCAGGACTCTTACACTTCAAAATTATTGAGGACCCCAATGATCTTGTGTTTACATGGGTTATACCTGTGGATATTGACTATTGGAAATTAAAACTGGGATCACACAGGCACATGGTCCATTAGCCATCAGTGATGTGTCTTCACACACAGAAACCCCCACTGTACACTCGAGAGGGTGAAATGAGAGTGAAAAAGGCAAATGAGGTCTTAGTATTATTATGAACATAGTTTTGACCTCGCAGACCCCCCTGAAAGGGTGTCAGGGCCCCGTAGGTGTTACCGAACCACACGTTGTGGATTCAGTTGAATTAGAAGCTATATACGTGGGTCCACATTCTACTTTGACCCTGAGTCCCTAGTGAGTTTCTCGGCGTAAATCGTCTACCCACTGAGTTGGCAGGTCTTGAATGCTGTCTTGGGGCCAGGCACCGTGTCGAGGGGGAGGGATACCACACTGAGTAAGTAATTCATGCCCTCTGCAGCTCCTAAGGGGCCAGAGATCAATAAGGAACTGCAGAAGCAAATATTTATATTGCAATTGTGATAAGGCTGTGAAGGAGGGCGACAGGGGCTGAGCCTAATCAGGGACCCGCAGGCTTCCCCGAGGAGGTGAGTCCAGGCTCTGAGCTTAAGAGGAAGTGGAAGCTGGCCAGATGAAGAGCACTGCGGGCTTGCAGGCCGAGAAAGTGGCCCTGTACGAATTTCCCCAGGACGAAGGCCGTGTGGTTAGAGCCCAGTGAGTGAGGCATAAAGTGGGCAAGTTGGAGGGGAGAGGGCGGGCCTGCAGAGCACCCTCCACCTCCCCTTCCCTTCCCAGCATGGGATCTGAGCAGAAGGAGTCCATCGCCAGCCTGGACACTGCACCCTGAACTGCCCTCCATGGGGCCCTGAGGGGATCCCTCACTCTCTACAGCCTCCCCGGGGCCAAAGGCATTCTTCTCTCTGCCTGTGGCCCCCAGTCAAATCCTCCGTGTCCCTCACACCCCACTCCAGTTGTCTCTCCCCTACGTTCCCCGCCTCGTCCCCCTGTGGCCTTGTCCACCTCTGCTTACTACTGTGGCTCTTTCCTAAGAGTCACAGCAGCTCCTTCCCGTGCTATGAGCCACTGTTCCGAGTGCCGTACAGACATTTCCTCATTCAGCCTTTACCGCAACCCTCTGCGGTAGGTCCAGTATTATCCCCATCTCACAGATGAGGACACTAAGACCCCGAGAGGTGGAGTCCCACACAAGGCCACATAGCTAGGAAGTGGAAGGACTGGGACTTGAACCCAGGCAGGCTGGCTCCAGTCTGTACCCTTAACCACTGCACTGGGCTGCTTTTCGTCCTATGTCATTTTCTGTCCAGCTCTGGAACCACGTGTGTATCCCCGGGCTGCCACGTAGTAGGTACTCATTAGAGGTTTGACGAATGTCATCTTCATATCCCACTCGCCGGGGCGTCATGCCTTGTGCATATGCCGTTGATAAAGAAATGAGTAAACGGACTGATGAGCAGACCAAAGAACAGATGAATGCCACCTGTTAATGTGCTTGGAAGCTGTAATTACCAGCGTTTTTCAGGGCAGAGGTGCGAGTTCGTAATGATTAGACAGGTTCTAAAACCATGCCAGTCACTGCTGAATGCGCTCCTGAAGTGACTCTGTGCGCTGTAAAGCCCCTTGCCAACGGGAGGTGATGTTTTTGCTGTTATCAAAAGCAAAAGGCTCCTGGGGCGTCCGCTTCCCAAGCCCTGGGCTGGGGCTCTTAGTTCAAAACAAGGACCAGAGGGCTGGCCCGTGGCTTAGCGGTTAAGTGCGCGCGCTCTGCTGCTGGCGGCCCGGGTTCGGATCCCGGGCGCGCACCGAGGCACCGCTTGTCTGGCCGTGCTGAGGCCGTGTCCCACATACAACAACTATGAAGGATGTGCAACTATGACATACAACTATCTACTGGGGCTTTGGGGGAAAAATAAAACAAAACAAAACAAAACAAAGACCGGAGGAGGAGGAGAGTGTGCTTCCCCAAGCAGGTGGGTAGAGTGCCCTTCCCAGGGTGTGTACTGGGGTCAGAGACAGCTTTTGGCGATCAAAGTGAGTTCAAGTCTGGCTATTGTAAGTCCCTTATCTCTGACTTCCTGCCGGGGCTGGCCCCTGTGGGAGCTCCAGGGAATCCTGGTGGCCTCTCAGCAGGAGGTCTGACATCCAGAACCTATGCACATGTCTGAGGAAATGATTGAGGGGTCTTGGTGCAAAATGGGCCCTGAGTGTTGAGGAAGAAAATTGAATGACTGTCATTATCATTTTTCCCACTTCCGGGCAGCCCCAATTGCCCTCGCTCTGTGGCTTCTTCCCTCCAGCTCTGCAGATCTGCTGGCATATTTATTTGTAAGTGGAGTAGGCATAATTTTTCAAAGGGAAGCTGTTTGCAAAAGATGAAAAGAAAACAATTTGGGATAAATGGCTCATCTGGCAATGGGAAGTCGCCTCTGGCATGGAGAGATCTTTAACCTGGTCTGAACAAGCAGAAGGGAATTTGGCTTCTGTATCATCTTAGTGAAAGATCCTTCCTGCCTCTCTGCTGAGGCTAGGTCCTGGGGAGAAAGAGTCTAAAACCTAACCCAGCACGGTTTGAGAATTTGATCGGTAGATGTCTATTTTCCCTGTCCAGTTAACTTCTAAGCCCCTCCTTGTCCAAGCCTCCGTGATTTCTGTCCCCTGGACTGTTGCTGTAGTCTCCCTCCTAATACCCTGACATCTCCCCCAGCACCCTGTCAGTCTCCTCTGCACACTGCAGCCACCAATGTAATCTCCTAAAAATACAGAGTGAGTCCCATCCCTTACGCCTGTGAGCAAGGCCTCCAGTAAAAGCTCTTCTTACCTTGGCCTGCAAGGCCCCTGTCAATGGGGCCTCCCTGCCTTTCTGACCTCATTTCCTGCTGCAGCCACACTGGCTCTTTTCTGTTCCTCACATACATCAAGCTTATTCCCACCTCAGGGCCTTTGCATGTGCTGTTCCCCTTACCTGGCTCACTCCCCAGATCCCTGTGGTTGTCCCTCACTTGGCTGAGGGCTCTGCTCTGATATTATCTTATCAGAAGTGCCCTGCCTATCCACCTCATATAAAGTAGTGCCCTACTCTCACCCTTGCATTCCCTGGTCCCCATTCTCAGCTGTGTTTTTCTCCATAGAACTTAGTGCTGCCAGACGTAGTACCCGGTCAGTTATTTATATTTAGTTTCTGTCCCGCTACACCAAAATGTGAGTGCCGTAGAGACAAGGACTGTTTAGTTCACTGCTGTATTCCCAGTGCGGAGAGCAGGTGCTTACCAAGTCTGTTGTGTAAATGAAAATGAGTGATTAGTTTCCACGTGCTCCTTTCATATTTACCCACCGTGGGTCCAGACCATGCTCAGCCAGCCTTTCTCCACTGCTGTGCCTCAGAGCAAAGATGAGCTTTGGATTTAAGCCACCCTGGACTTGAACTCGGGCTCTTCCATTCCCTAGTCGGGTAGTTCCCTAGCTGGGTATCGCTGGGCAAGTTAACTTCCTGGCTTAGCCTTTGTTTCTTCACTTGCAAAAGAGAGGGAAGGTGCCTTGCCGTGCAGGGCTGTTGGAGGAAGGAATGTTTAGATGTTCAGTGTTTGTTAGCTCGTGTGCTGTATTAAATTCAGTGTGAAACAGAGAAAAGGCCTTTAAAACAAAAAAGTTTTATTGAGATATAATTCAATCCCATAAAATTTCCCCGTTTATACAGTTCAGTGTTTAATATATTCAGAGTTCTGCAACCATCGTCACAATCCAATTTTAGAACATTTTCATCGCCCTCAAAAAGGAACCCCGTACCCACGTGTAGTCATTCCCCATTACTCCCTGCCCCCAGGCCTGGGCAACAGCTGATTTGTATTCTGTCCCTATCGATTTGCCAATTCTCGACATTTCATATCGATGCAATCATGCAATCTGTGGCCCTTTGTGACTGGCTTCTTTCACTTAGTACGTGTTGTCGAGGTTCATCCATGTTGTAACGTGTGTCAGTACTTCGTTCCCTTTTATGGGTGGTGATAGCCCATTGTGCGCATATGTCACATATGGTGTATCCTCTCATCCACTGGTGGGCCTGGGGGTTGTCTCCACTTTTTCACTATTACAAATAATGCTGCTGTGAACTCTCATGTACAAGTTTCCTGTGGACAAGGAAAGCTTTTATTGGCCGAATCCAAGCCAGTTCAGGAATGCCTTCTCTGAGGGGTCACATCTTGAGCCAGGTCCCAAATCCCCCAGTAGCTCCTGAACTCATTCCTTTCAAATTATGATTGTAGTTTTAGAGAGCTATTTCACTCATCCTAGCAAACGTTCTTATGATACAGGATTGACTTATTATTTCTTCACTTTTTATAAGAGCAGCTGGTTATTCATTTGATTTTGCCACCTGCGTTTCCCTTTCTTGGCTCATACTAGTTATCTTCTTGATGCCTCTCCTAGGCTGCACTCTGCTCAGCCACACGGCCTTGTTTTCCTCCGTTCTCAGGACCGATTGCATTACTTGCTCCCATGAGCGGCTCTTTTCTGGATGAGATTTGCCATTCTGCTCCGAGAACCCTCGACTTGAAGCGGACTTGTCTGGAATGTGATTTTGAGTTTTTAGTTCATCTCATTCCAGTCAATTTCTTTATCTCCTAATTGCATTATCCACGACCCCAGTAGAATTACAAAAAGCATTTCTAGAAGGTTCATTAAGTCCTGGCTGCTGGCGAGGATGCGATAACAAAGACGGCATCAGGACCAGTCAGTGTTTGAACTTTGCAGGCTGTTCTTCTCCTTTGGCTCAAGAAAGGCCAGATTCCCCTGCTTCTGCTCTGAAGGGCATATGCAGCAGGGGCACATCGTCCTGAAGGGGACTGTGGTGGTGCAGGAGACCAGCTCTCTGGTTCTACTCTGAGGAAATGAAGGAAGATAGCACCGGGTTGTGTTAGGCATGGAGTTGTGTTGAAAACATCTCAGTTCAAGGTGTGTGGGTTTCCAGAGATCAAGGTCTCACGTTTGTGGAGCACTTTTCAGTGCATTTTCTGTACATTGTTATGGATCAGACCTCAGGGCCTTTGCACTTGCTCTTCCTCTTCACTCAGGCCTCTTTTCATGTGTCACCATAGCAGAAAGGCCTTCCCTGAAGACGCTTCCACCTCTCACCCTCTATCTTCACTCTTGGTCCCCTTGCTTGGCTTGCTTTTTCTTCATAGGACTTATCTCCACTTAGCATATTTTATATTTACTTGTTTGTTTGTTGTTGTTCCTCACCAGAACGTAAGCCCTGTGAGAGCGCCTCATTCACTGTTATCTTTAAAGCTTAAAACGGCTCTCAGAAAGGGACTCAGTAAATGTGTGTCGAGTGAATGAATGAATGCATTTAGTTTTATGAAAACCCTGGGGCAAATTGCTATTATTGCCATCATGAGGAGGCAGAAACCCAGAGTCAGGTGGCTTGGTATAATTACTTGAGGTCATGAGGCGGGATGTGGCTGAGCCGTGTGTCGAGCTCGGCTCTTCTGGGTGCTGGTGCAGCCGTCTCCCAGGCTTAGGGGCCCAGGAATGTCCTCCAGAGGTCATGTGGACGTTCTCGGGAAATGTCACAGCCTAGACTACGGCAGGAGGTGGCTCGTGAGGTACCGACTGGAGTGGAAATTTTAAGAGTTATGGAGCAAGGATTTCCTGTGACCTGAGAGGGAAAACAGGAAATAACTGGAACCTGGAAAAACAGCGGTGAAAGAGGCTTGGTGCCGAGGGCGGGGCCGGCGGGGAAGGAGGGAGAAGGACACAGTGCGAACGGCCGTGGAGGGTCGTAAACTCAAAGGAAAGCCCCAGCAGTGACGTTTTAGGGGCCCTGTGATGAATGCTGTCCGAAGAGACCCGCTGGTTCATCCCAGGCTGTCAGTGCACCTACCCAACAGTGTACCCAGACGTTTCTCCAGTGAGGGTCCAACACTTGGGGGGATGGCAGCCTGGGGTGATTAACTCCTGAGTGTCGTGGATATTGAGGACACCCCCCAACACACAAGGCACCCTGGATCTGACTGTGGAATGCACCGGGTGATTTTATGGAGTGGACAGTAATTGTATGGATGGGGAATCTGCATGTTTCCACTTCGTGACAATAAGTTTGCAGGAAAAGGGAGCCTGTGGTGGCACCAGAAAGCTCACTCAGGATTGTATATCTACCTGGAGCGATGCACAGGTCACATGGCCTCTGCCTGAGTCATCAGGGCTGAACTCGAAAAGGAGGTACACCTGGCCTGTCATTTGCAATGTTTTTTTTTTGTCATTTTTAGGTGTAACTTTTAATATTGCCTTATACCTTGTACCCTTTTTTGGTGTGGAGGTGTATTTCTTGAGATACTGACAGCTGCTGTAACAAGCAAACCCTCACGTGTGTCATTGCTTAAACTGATATTATTTCCTTCTTGTGTGAAAGAACCAAAATAGGTTCTACTACCGTGGGCTGCTCTCCTTCCCACGAAGAGGTGGAAAGAGGTGGCCCTTTCCATGGCGTTGCCATTTTCACTACGTCGTTTGCAAGGTCGCTGTGCTTGTCTGCATCAAGGAGGGAGGAATATGGCAGATGGGGCGTGGGGGGTTCTGTGGGCCGGGCTGGAGGTGGCACACTCCACTTGCACTCACATCCTGTAGGCCAGAGCTCAGTCCTGTGGCATCCCTGGGAGGCGAGGAAAGGGAGCAGAGCTGTGTGCCCAGGAAGGAGCAGAAGCGGGCTCAGTCAGCAGCCCTTCTCTGCCACAGGGAGCCGGTATTTTTAGGGACAAGAATGCCTTTCAATTATATAGCCGCCGTTTCTGTACTTCAGAGCCTGTTCTTGAGAATCGTTTCCTTCCATCCTCTCAGGAAAGTTATCTCCATTTTACAGATGAGGAAACTGAGGCTCAGAGAACTTAACTTGCTTATGGCCACAGAGGATCACGTGGCAGTACTGGAATCCAGGCACTCTTAGGCCTTATCCTGTACCTTATCTTGGACTTTCTTTCTGTGAGTTTTTGAATGTGCCCAAAAGTCCTACTTTTAGACTTTTCTGTGTGCGTCCTGCTGGCTCTTGGGAGAATCATGGTCATAATTGCCATCTGAGAGGCTCTGGGGGGCCTAGTCTCCTCGGTGACAGCACACAGATGAGGTGAGGGAGGGTCAGTGGGGACTCTCATTGGTGGTGAAGGCTCTCAGAAGCTTCCGGGAAGGGAGAGAGGTGTACGTTAAAATCTAGTGCCCTGAGAGCAGGGTAGTCAGAGAGCAGGCGTATGATTAAAGGGAAAAGCATGTGAGGACCCACCCCAACCCAGTGCTTGGGAGCCCCAAAGTTAAGCCTTGACTCCTCAGGGACCCCTGAAGGAGACGTTTACCCCCTCGATGGCTGGATGGCCCCTGATGAGTTAGAAGCCCAAGATCTTGCTCAAATCCCTCTGGATTCTGCATGGTACTGAAGAAGTACTTTTAAAACTAGACCTGACAGGTCAAATAAATATCCTCCACTGAGAGGAACAATCTCATTTGGGCCTCCGAGGCCTTCTCAGCTTTGAGCTCTCTAAAAATATCCTTCATTGACTGTTCGCTTCATAACCCGGACCGATGCCTCTCCCCAGCTTTCCTTCTGCTTGCTTGCTGGCCTCCTGCTTCCTCTTCTCGCCAACCTGGCCCTGCTTGGCGAGCGTGTTGGCAGGCCTCGCCTCAGGGCAGACCCTGTTGAGAGGAAACAAGTGGGAAAGGAATGCTTTGCCTGTGGGCGCACTTGGCTTGTGGGAAGTTAGCAAGTGTGTGTGTGAGAGAGAGAGAGAGAGAGTGTGTGTCTGTGTGTGTGTGTGTTTGTGTTGAGGGCAGGTCTTAAGAGTGAGTGTGGGCATGTCTGCTCTGAATTGCTTCTAGTCCAGCATTTACTCCTGGAGGTATCTGTTACCGCCCCAGGTCTGTTTTTACCTGCCACCCAGAAAGCTAATTACCGAGACAACGGGATTGCAGAGAGAGAGGGTTTGATCACAAGGCAGCCAAGTGAGGAAGACGGGAGAACAAGTCTCAAATCCGCCTCCCTGAAAATAGGGACTCGGGTATTTATAGGGAAGGGGGCAAGGTGGTCTGAAATGATTGGAGCTGAGGGGAGATGAGGTAATTGATCTGCGCAAGCGTAGTCAGCCTTCACGTCTCTTCGTAGGACACACCTTCACAGAATGGCGGCATTAGCATGCCCTGAGGGTGGAGTTCCAACCTCTTGCCCTCAAAAGGGCCAGTTGATGGGTTGGTGGTCTCAATCCGGCCTGAAGTGGACAAGGGGTTCAGTTCCTGAAAAAAAAACAGCTCAAACATCCATTACCATGGTGACGCCGACTCCAGGGGGATGTTACCTACAGGAACCTAGTGGGAGTCAGATAGCATATTGCCCAAACAGCACAGTTAATAATGGGTAAGTTTATCGTGCAGATTTAAGTCCTCATCTTCTGTTCTGATAAGTTTCTAGGTGAGGCCATCCCCCCTTCTTCCTGGTAGAGGGAAGAAGATACTTTTACAGATGAAGATTTTCTTTTCAAATGTAAATGTCTCTCATAAAGCGTAACCAGAACTAAGAATGGGCTTAGCACAGACCCACCCAGACACCGGAGATGTCTACGGTGATGGCCTTTTCTGGGGGCAGGCCTCCCATCCCAAACTCCTTAGGTTAGTTAGTGGTGGTGGGGACTAAAATGTCCTTCAGGCAGAGACATATTCTGAGCTGACAAATTCCAATCCCCCATAGTTACTAGCTGCTTAATCATCAATGGCCGTTTGCCGGCTTCATATCTAGGAGTGAACCATAGTCATTTGAGCCCGTCCAGCCCTGAGGACATCAATTCCAGCTCCCAGCTCTTGTTGAAGGGAGGAAGGGAAGCTCAAAGAGGAGCCAGGAAGGGGATTTTGTGAAGCTTGCTGCCTTCCATTAAGAGCTGATGCCATTCATCCTTGCCTGGCCATTCAGTGAGTCACCCAGAAAGCATCAGAGCCTCCTCATTTTGGCAGCCGCAGGGCATTTGTGCCTGGCTAATTATGGGCGGCTCTGATCTGAAGTAATGAGGTTGAGTCCAGATAGGCTGAGAAATGACCCAGACAGAAACGGGCTTGGGCTGGCAACCTCAGCCACACGGTGGCTGCACCCATGGCTCGAGATGAGGTCAGGGCGTTTCTGCTTGGTGACAGATTTGGGGCGCAGAGAAAAGAGGAGTTGAGGCTTTGTGCTGACGCCAATGCAGATGAAGTGGTTCATAGTCAGGGAGCGGAGACTTGGACTGCCCAGGGCTTATAAGCTGAGGAGGATTTTGATTGCCAACACACAGGTTTCCTCTAATGTCTCAGGAGCATCAGCATCTTTCAGTGTGATGTTCTTCCTGCTGCACACATGATTGTGTCCCCACGGTGCCTGGGCCAGAAGGATCCTTGTTGGAGCTGGGCAGAAAATTGCAATGCTGAGCAGTTCAGGCTCTGACCCCCGCAAGGTATGGAGCCCAGCACCGCATTTTTATGGGCTCAGGTTTGCATTACAAGATGTGCTTTTCAAATGCAAATTTAGGAACATTTATTTGAATGGGTCCCTTAGGAGCAGTAACCATTCTCAGATCCCAGTTAACCTGGGTGTATTAGAATGCCTCAGCAGTGGAAGGAATTTATGCCTGGACCTTGGCGACACTTCTCAAAGCCAGCAGTTGGCACATCTCGTGTAAAGAGGTGGTTTCAACCCAAGGCTGAATGATAAGGTGGCGCTTTGCAGAATGTAAAAATTTGAACCCTTGCTTCTGCAAAGAGCTTGGCTGCTGCACCACAAATCACATTTGTATGGCATTTTACTTCCAAAGGGCAGCTTTAGTCATGAAGAAGACAAAAGCTTTGCATAGGTTTAATTTTTTTTGACAGCAAGACAGATGAGACCTAATTTGCATTTTGAACTCTGCTATCAAATAATTTTATAAATGGCTTTAAAACCATCTTAGTCTGTTCAGGCTGCTATAACAAAAATACCACAGACTGGGTGGCTTAAACAACCAACTTTTATTTCTCGCAGTTCTGGAGGCTGGGAAGTTCGAGATGAAGGTGTTGGCAGATTTGGTGTCTGGTGAGGGCTGCTTTCTGGTTCATAGACAGCTGTCTTCTCGCTGTGTCCTCACATGGTGGAAGAGACAAGAGAGCTCTCTGAGGTCTGTTTTTTTAAGGGCAGGAATCCCATTCCTGAGGGCTCTACACATGACCTAATCACCTCCCAAAGGCCCCGCCTCCTGATACCATCACATTGCGCTGTTTTAGAGTTCAATGTAAGAATTTTGGGGGGACACAGACATTCAGCCCATAATGGAAACTATCTTTGTAAATGTTCCAGAAGAGTTGGGCTCTGAAGGAGTTTTGAAATACCTTAATCTATTTGTGTTGCTCAGGTTTTCCTTTGTAAATATACACAGAATTGATTAGATGATAGGAATCTGTGTCTGAATAAATACAATAGCTCTTGCATTTATATTTATTTTAAATAAAAATTCCAAGTGATAAAAGAGCTTTTATCATGCTGGCAAGGTATAGGGAAGCAGAGAGTACAGTTTTCTAGTTTGATTGCTCTGCACAGAAGTGAACTGTGTAGATTAATCCTTAAGAGCACAAATAGCTCCCCACTTGAAGCTTTATACGGTGTTCTCTGGGAGAATATCCATCCTGGTTATGCTTTTCTTTGGAGAGTGATACTGTTTGTCTCCTTCCCTCCCCCCAGTACACAGGAGCTGATGTGGGGATGTAACCCACAAGCATTGTCACTTGATGAGGACAGACAGCACTTGCCATAAAATAATAATCCACTCTTGGACAAGTCACATAGTGTATGGATAATCCCAGATGAAATAAATTAAACCTGTTTTACAGATGGATCAACCATTTGGTCCTGGTCCTATTGACTTCCAATTCCTGTTATCTATCGTATTTTCCTGGATCCTCTTATCTTGAAGATATTAAATAACTAGATCCTGTCATCTATCAAATAGCAAAAGCACAGTTTGAGGCTATGATTACTTTTAACCAGCCAACCATTTGGCGGCCACTAAGACGTAGTGGCAGGAAGAACGGTCAAGGTCACTTCTTCAGCAATCTCCCAAATCCCACTGGCATGAGCTCTCTTCCTGTCTACTTTGTCTGCAAGCATCGGTGCCATGAGTTCTCCTGGGAAAATCTTCAGGCAGTGAAACCAAGAGGAAGTCTCCACTCCCTCCTCTTCCTGCAGAGATGCAAGGTGGCTTTGAAATGCTCCTATCTTCTTTCCCTTCTGATTGCCTTATTTGTTCAGATGCTTCCATCCTGAGCATTTTCTCAATTCCTCTACCTAATCACCTTGGAAAGTACCCAGGCAAGCAGCTCACAGCCCATCCATCAAAGTGCAGTGTATGTCTGCTTTCTCAGACAGAGGAAGTGATCATAAAGGCTGCAGAGGAGAGCTTGTGCCCCCAGTTTCAGTGTAGGATCAGAGACTGAAAGAGTGTCTGCATCCCGCTCCCAACCCACTCTTGGCTCCTTCCACTTCTCCACCTTGGCAAATGGAGGAGGAGGGGAGGGAAGAGAGTTTAGCTGGCATCTTTCCAATGATGCTTTGTAGCCTCCTATGAGCTTTCTCTCCAGTGAACTCTGCAGGGTTCTGCTGGGATTATGAGAGACAGAGTGGGAGTAAGAGACTGGCCCTCTGGAATTCTCTGGACTGTGTTTATCATGCAGCATGAAGGCGTTGTGGGGGAAGAGGGAGAATCCCCCTCTGCCCTTTCCCTTAAGGTTCTTATGGCTGGCCAAATAATTAACAAGACAGGTTAGCAGGAGAAAATAATACCAAGTTTAATAACATGTATACATGGGAGAAACTAGGGACACTGAGTTTCTCAACACAATGACAGAGATTCTCATCTTAAATACTATCTTTAGCTAAAGACAAAGGAGGCTGTTGGGGGTGGGTGGTGTTTTGGGATTTCAGAGGGGAAGAAGACAATTTACATGAAGAGGGAAATGTAAATGTTTGTCAGACAATGCTTTGCAGGGCCACCTATAGAGAATGTGATGTGGCCAGAGAGACAGGAATTATAGTAATCAAGAGTATGCACATTTAAGTCTGCTTCTTCTGTACTGATAAGAGTTTCCAGAGACAAGGCCATCTCCCGCTTCCCAGCACACAGAGGGAGATACCTTTACAAATGTAAATATTTGGTAAACAGAACTTTGAAAAGAATGGGCTTAGCGAGGACCCTGCCAGTCTGTGCATACCCGGAGTTAAACTCCTTTAGGTAGTTAGAGAAAATAATCAAAGTAAAGAGATATATTTCAGGGTGGCCAAATCTTGATCTCCCACAGCACCACCACTAGAACAGTGCCTCTGATTTATCAGGTCTGGTCACTAAGTGAGACAAATAAGGCTCCACAAACCACCATGGGGCCAGTTGCACCAAATTTTGGTGCTAACAAGAGGAAGTTTAGTCACAGACAGGGAGTGAGAAGGAGCTGAGGTGGAGATGAATGACCCCCACTTACGTGTGAGGTTGCTACCCACTTCCCACACACAGGTACATTGTGCACACACACACGCACAGCTTCTGTGCATGTGCACACACTTGCATAATGTTTACAGTCGGCACTTGAAACATGCCCATCGTCTTTATGCCCTAGTGACAGGCACTGCACTACTTTTAGTCACCGTTGATGTGGCCCTATTTACTGGTGCCTTTATGCTTTGCATGTGCTGGTTTCTCTGCTTGGAATGTTCTGTTTCCTCCATCCAGTGGATCTGGCAAATCCCTCATGTAGAGTCAGCTCAAGGGTCTACTCCTCTATGAAGCCTTCTGTGCCCACCAATCTCCATATACACACAGGGCTCACTCCCAATGCCACTCTGCATGTAGCATTGTCATTTTTCTACGATATTGCATCTGTTGCTCATGCACCTGTCTCCCTGCTACACCTTGAGGGGTAAACCGTGTTTTTTTTCATTGTACAAAGCAAATGTTATGTGCATAAATGTGCCTGGCACAACTAGGCAGTTAGTAGGTATTTGCTAAGCGAATGAGTGAATGAATAATTTGGGGGGAGGGTTGTGGGGTTTGGAATGACTGACCACTATATGTGGACACTGAGAACTAATTGTTCTTATGCAGTAAAATTTCTTATGTTTGTCTCTTTTTATTGTTATTATTGTCTTTCTATGAAGAACACTACTAAAATCTGCTTTGACTTGGTGCCACTCAACCTATATCATTTCTTTTCTGGTGAACATACTCCTGGCATCTCCCAGACTTGCCCCTTGGTTATCCCAGGAGAAACTTCCATTACCGCATGGAAAGGTTTTAGCTACATCTGCAGGTCTCCTGGTGGTGGAGGCTGGGCATGGATCCAGATTGAGTGGTGGGGAGTTGGGCAGGGTTAGCCCATTGGACTGCTGCCCAGAAGAAGATTGGAGCTGGGGGCAATGGTCACTGTGGCCTCTGACTTCCCAGCTAGCCCTTTATGTGCTGAAATTCTCTAGCATGACATTTGCCGTGGTGACCAAGGAAGTAGAGCATTTCCCCCCTCAGCTAAAAGCTAAAAGGCAAAAAGACTTTTCTTGCTCACTTTGAAAAACATTTAGCTCCAGCCAGAAAAAAAAGTCTTGTGGTCATAAAAAAAAACAAAAAAAACCCAAAAAACCGTTGGCATTGAAATATAGCACCTTTTTCCCAAGCTGTTCAAAACACTTCGTAAGCAAGGTCCTCATCACACACGTGAGAGAGAGGTAGAGTGTGTTCTGAACTACATTTTAGTGTATTATTTAAAATATGGCCGCAGAGTGGTCTACTTGCGTGCCTGTCTTTGGGCTCTGTTTTTAAAACAAGGAGAGTTGTGATGACTTAACCACTACACCAGGAGGCCCGCCCCTGATGTGCATTTTTTTAAAAATTGAATTTGAATGCCTTTGCATGGGGCTGGCATCGTCCACAGTCCATCCTGCATCCCACCCTCTTGTCCCAAACTTGTCCTGCCTCACAGATTTAGTGTCCTTTGCTCTCGGCTACCTGGACATACGGGCAAGGGACACAGGAAGTTGTGGTAAGCAGAGAGAAGATACAGGAGAAACTGTTTGCAGGATTAGCCCTAAATGGATCCAGTTGTCGTGCCCACATGTGAGCCCTGTTCATAAAGGGGTTGAGTATTTTTAAATGCTAGATTCTGCCCCAGAGCTCGTTGATGATCACTTTCCCTGGCAGCAGGTTCTAAGGGCAGGCAGGCACCCTGCTGGTCTCTGATTCCAGGGGGTGGCCTCGGGCTTGCGTCCAGGTGCAACCTTCCTCTCTGCCCTTGCTCCTGCAGTGCTGGCACAGCTTCACTCCTCCTCCCCCTCCTCCTCCTCCTCTTGCTCATCTTTTCCATTCCATTCTCAGCTTGCACTCCCACCCCACCAAGCAGTGGGTGCTCCAAGTGCAAGGGGCAGCCTGACTTTCCTGGCACGCATCAGCCTTAAGAGCAGTGCTAGTGGTGGGGCTGGGCAAGACCGCTGGCTCCAGAGGCAGAACCCTAGGGTGAAGCGTGACCTTGGGCAAGTCCCTGAGCCTGGCAGCCTGATTCCTGTCTGTGACGCCGAGGTGCTGGTGTGGCTTGCAGCACCTCATAAGATTGTTGGGATGGCAGAGAGAGGCAATGTGTGTAGAGCGGACTTAAAAAGAATGTTAGATACTCTGCAAATAATAAGCGTTTAATATCATTAAGTTAGCTTGCTGCATCATTTCGTCAAGTATGGCCAACCAGTCCACAGCCTGGGCCAGAAGGCAGGAGTGGGTGTGCTGATTGTGGTGAGGGTCCCTGACTGCTCCGGGAGAGGCCAGGTGGAAGCAGGGTATTCTACAGGCAGAGTCACGCTCAAGCATGCTCAGCTTTGTCTTGAGAGTAGGTGCAGAGTCCTGTCCTGCTTTGGGGCTGCTCTCAGGGGGATTTGGCAGCCGGGGTGGCGGGTCCTCAAGCTCCTGGTGACTCTGCTGTCTGGGCTCCACCATGAAGCTCATTTTCCCCCGTGGGTGTTGGGGCTGCTTCTGGTGTGAAGGCACTCTCCTTAGGATCTCTACTGCCTCCCATGACTTTGAGGGAAGAGAACACAAGTGCTCCCTCCTTTATCTTGCTCTGTCTCCTACACCTAGGAGGGGACGCTCTGGGCCAAAACCAAGTTCGAATCTCTGCTGTACCACTTGCCTTGTGTACCACTTTGCTCAGGCTCTTGATCCTTTAAAATGGAAATACTGAAGAGAGTGTCCACCTCAAGGGCTCTCAGGAAGATTAAGTGTGCTAATACTGTGAGTACTTAGAACACTGAGCACTCAATAAATATTAGCTATCATTATTAAAAATAATGTATCTATTATTATCCTTAGCCACTCTCCAAATCCCACTCTATCAGACAGTAGAAATATGATGCGAGCCACAAACAGAAGCTACGTAGTTGTAAATTTTCTACTACATAAAAAAAGTAAAGTAGCCACATTAAAAAATTGGAAACAGATGAAATTAATTTTAATAATTATTTTATTTAATCTAAAATATCATTTCAATACATGATCAGTACAAAAGGTATTAAGATATCTTACAGTTGTCTTTGGGTACTAAGTCTCTGAAATCCAGTGTGTGTTACAGCATGTCTCATTGTGGACCAGCTACACTTCAAGTGCTTAGTAGTCACATGTGGCTTAGCGGCTACCTCAGTGGACAGCGGAGCTGTAGCCATATATACTAACTGCTTCCAAAATGTACCTTTGTCCCTCAAGACTTTTGCTCATCAGATTCTTCATTCTCCTTGGAGTAGCCTCAGCTCCAACTTCTTTACTGGATAATTCCTGTGTATCCCCCAGAGTGAAGTCTGGCATCAGATTCTCCCAGAAGAGTTTTCTGACCCCTCAGTCTGGGATAGGGCGTCTCTTTCCACAACTCCTGACCATTGGCACGTACCCCAGGGCATACCGGTGGTTTATGGGAGCAGTGGAAAGGAATACTTGAAATCGAATGGTTCCAGAGGATCTGCATTGTAGCATTCATTGCTTTCTAGAACTTTCTGTCCTGTTGGCATAGTCCTCAGATTAAAATGTTTGAGGAGCTCTTTAAACGTTTCATCCCACTCTAGACAAGTTCACTGTGACTGTGGACGATTATGAATGGTAAGCCAAAGGAACATTTGCAGAAATATTTATGTTTACTTCCTATTCCAGTTCTGTAAGGTCACCTTTTTTTGTGTTTGGCTGTCAGTAATAAGCAGTGGTATTTCTCTCTATTCGTAGGTTAATACAGTTTTGGATCTATGTGATTTTAAATGTGTAGATTTTTGGGTGTATCTGATCATATGATTTGGCAGAGGTTAGACTCCAGAACTTTAGATGGAACAAATTCCATGAATTTGTTTTGCCCTTTATTTTACAGTAGAAGAGTGAAAATGAGGTGGGAGACGTGAGGAAATACTATTATTCACATTTAATAGTGGCAGACTTACAAATATGATTACTTGGATTGGCTGTTGTCACCTTCATGACAATGGACCTGGCTCTGCATCCCTCTTCCATTGGCTGTGAGGCCTTTGCCAAACTGCCCAACCTTTCTGTGTCTCAGTTTCCTTATCTGCCAACTGGGCACAGTGACCATCTGATAGCTTTATTATAAACAGGTAAAAATGAGGTAACGTGTAGTAGTTAAAATCTATTAATTTCTAGTTGGCAGAGTTTGTATTATTGATTACTTTTTAGTCATTCATTTACAGTTTTAAGTATTTATTCTCTGTATTCTTTTTTTTAATCTAGTTGATCAAAGACTGAGAAAGGAGTGTTAAATTCGCCCGTATGATGTTGTCCTCTTCAATTTCTCCTTGTCCTAATTTTCCGATGCTGAAATAAAACATTCTTTCTTCATACAGTGTACCTTACATAAAGTGACCTTGTCTGCTCCTAGTTATTTTTTCTTTAAGTCAGACTTATTGTGATTTACATACAATAAAATTTACCCTTTTAAGAGTACAGTTTGATGAGTTTTGGCAAATGTATCCAGTTGGACAGCATCACCATAATCAAGATAGAGAACTTCCATCACCCCTAAAAGTTTTCTTGTGCCTCTTCCCAGTCAGTCCTGTCTCTCTTCCCCCAGTGCCTGGCAGCCAGTGGCCTGATTTCTATCCCTATAGGCTTACCTTTCTAGAAAGTCATGTAAATGGAATCATACAATATGTAGCCTTTTATGTCTGGCTTCTTTCGTTCAACTTAATGCATCTGAGATTCAGCAGTGTCAGCACATTTATCTGTAGTTTGTTCCTTTTTATTGCTGAATAGTATTCCATTGTATGGCTATACCACAATTTGTTTATCCATTTACCAGCTGATGGACGTTGGGCTGTTTCCAGTTTTGACTATTATGAATAATGTTGCTATGCACACTTGCCCACAGGTCTCTGTGTTTTCATTTCTCTCAGGTTACCTAGGAGTAGGATTGCTGGGTTCTATAATGCTGTTTTGATGTGGATTTTACTCTGACTCATTTTAATGTTCTCCTTTTTATTTATGTTGCCTGATATTTCTCTGTTCTTTCTTTTATTTTTATACTTCATAGTTCTTAAGTTTTATGTGCTTTGTCAAACAGCATGTAATTGGATTGTAGTTTGTTTATTTTTTAAAACTCATTCAGGTTTTTGGGATTTTAGTAAAATTTCTAATTGGTCTTTGTCCTTTCATATGGAATTTTATGTTTTGTGTTTACTTGCTGTTTATATATTTTATCTTTCCCTTTGTTAACTGTGGGCTGATTTGAAAGATAGCTTGGTTTTAAACCCTAGTAATGCTTTTCATTAGGTTGTAAACCTATAATTCTCTAATCATTAAAGACAAGAATAAAAAAAGATAGGAGTAAGATCTCACTTCCCTTTGACAAAATAAGAAATTCATTGCACTTTTCTTCCTTCTTTTTCAACCTGCCCCCAGTCAATTTCTGATTGTTAATATAATCTAAGGTTATAGAGTCTCTAATGCTGGATAGACTAAGGTTATCATGGCATAATTATTTCTACCATAAAATATTTCTTCGAGCTTAGTTTTGGATTTTATATTCAATTTTTAAACGATAATTTTAACAGTCATTTATACTCAGTTCTTTAAATTTACATGATGTCCTTGCTCTTTGCCCCTCCTTGTGAACTGAGACTTTCCCATTCTTGAGTTCTTGATTTTAGCTATTGAGCTGGAGTAAGTCTTTGAAACGTTTTCTCAGTAAAGGTATATGAGTGATATGTTTTCTGAGTTAAGTATCTCAGAAGGTTCTTGTGTTTCTTTACATTTCACTAATAAATTGCCCAGGTAGACAACTTACTTGTCACTCTCATCTCCTGCTGTAATTATGCAGCTCTTATCTTCTGGTGGAATGGGGGAGTAACCTCAGATCAGCCTGACCTCTGTTCCTTTGTATGCAGGTAAGACACTGCACAGCTTCAAGGTCCCAGCCACCCCAGCTGTGTCTTTGTGGTCCACAGAGTCAAGTGAATTGGCTGTCCAAGGATGTCATGCCACATTTCACGTTGTAAGTGACACACTTAGACGAGGCCTTTCCTGGCAGCTCCGGAGAAAGCCAGTTAGCATAGCACGTTTTGGCTTAATTAGGGAGGAAAGAAAAAAATGTTGAGAATGTACCCCAGGAAAATGCAGTCCTGAGACATCGCAGTAAAGAAGGACCAGAGGCAGATCTTTCTTTTGTGAGAAACCTTATTAGAAATACTTTTAAAGGTTAAGGTTAAAATTTTATCTTCTTCTTTTTTTTTTTTTTTTTTTTTGTGAGGAAGATCAACCCTGAGCTAATATCCATGCCAATCCTCCTCTTTTTGCTGAGGAAGACCAGCCCTGAGCTAACATCTATTGCCAGTCTTCCTCCTTTTTTCCCCTTTTTCTCCCCAAAGCCCCAGTAGATAGTTGTATGTCATAGTTGCATATCCTTCTAGTTGCTGTATGTGGGACACGGCTGCAGCATGGCCGGAGAAGCGGTGCGTCGGTGTGCGCCCGGAGTCCGAACCCGTGCCACCAGTAGCGGAGCGCGCGCGCTTAACCACTAAGCCATGGGGCTGGCCCCCTTATCTTCTAAATGATCCTCTCCAGGAGGCTGTCAGCTCTATGAGGACAAGGACCTTGGCCATCTTGTTCGCTGTTGTCTCCCCATGTGGGGCCAGGCACAGAGCAGCCTCTCAGTAAACATTGAATATTGACTCAAATACTGAATGTAGAAATACTGATTATTGAATCAGATATTGAACCAGATAATCTCCTAAACAAAAGAATGCCACCTTGTGCTTTTTGCTGCTTTTCTCCTGTCACCCACTTCTGGGGAGTTTTTCAGATTTCCGAGATGTAACAGGACTAGGAAGCATGTCTGCTGGAGGTCATTGGTCAAAGAGGAATCCATAAATCAGTGATATGAGGGATTTTGTCACTCATAAACGATAGCCCTCAGTCCGGTAACCCCCTGTCATCCCATTGCCGTTTATGAAGATGGATGATTTCTGATTTAGATATTTTGAATCCTTTAATTCCTTCTTTCCTCAATGAACTAAGACCTTTCATTCTTCAGTGAAAGTGGTGCTGTACATAAATTTCTGGCATCCACACAAGGAAAAAGCTTTCTGTGAACACGTGGCCTTTAGAATGAAAGCCAGTGATCTTTAGGGTTCTTAATTACCCAAACCCGCAGGTTGTCTAAGCCCTGCCTAGTCTATACTCCAAAGAGGAGCGAAGGATTTGGATGTCAATTTAAGTCTTAGCATCTGTTCTGTGCTCAGGGCTCAGAGTATAGGAATGTGCCCTTCCTTTTTCCCCTTAGTGGAAAGTATTCTCCTTTCTGTTCCCACCACAAAAGCTGTACGTGCCTTAGAATTTTCCCACTGGAGTCTGTTTAAAAATTACACAGGGGTTTGCCTTTTGATGGTACATGCTGATGATTCTAGGTTCACAGAATGAAATAAACTCCTAGAAATCATGAATTCATATATGAAAGCTGCTCGTAGGAATAGGAGTCTCCCGAGATTTCAAATTTTCTCTGTGTCATCATCGTCTGGTTCAGGGGTCAGCAAACTATGGCCCTTGGGCCAAATCCTGTTTTTGTCAGTAAGGCCTAAAATATCTCTGGCCCTTTACAGGAAAACTTTGCCGATCTCTGATCGAGTTCAACTTTTAGAATAAGCTGCCCCCCACCTCCCCCATCTAATACTCCTGTGTCTACCCCACCTCCGTCATTGGTCACCAGAATTGGTTTGCGATTGTCAGGCCTCTTGGACTAATTTTCATATATGATTTCAGACCTGCTGTTTAACCTCTCTGAGATCCAGGTGTAAGCATTGTACCAAGTGAGTTTACATATATATATATATATGAGTATACATATATAAAGCACCTAGCATGTCTGGCAGTTAGCAGACTCTCAGTTTGTATTTTCTTTCCTTCTTTCTACCTCTTCCCAAAAGACTATGACCATTTATCCATGAAAAAAGTTAAATGGCACTACAGTGTAGTAGTAAATTTGCAATCAGACAGCTTGGGTTTAAATCACTGCTCTGCCACTTACTGGCTATGTGACCTTGACCAAGATGCTTAATCTCATTAAACCTCCTCCAAAAATAGTGATAATAATGGTATCTATCTTCTAGTAGCATTGTGACTGTTCAGTGAGTAATGCACCTCAAGGGCTTAGCGTAATGCCCTGTATCCAGCAAGACCTCTGCCACTGAGCTGCACTTTAGCAGACAAAGAAAACGTGTCCTCCTGGGGAAAATAAATTCAGTCTCACCTTCCACCTGTGGCTTCCTAAAACACTCCTAAAGGAAAAGCAAAATGGATTTGCACATTTCTTTTAGATCCGCCACCTGATTTCCTTCAGATCTCCTGCATGCTCAGCCAGTCCTCTCAGCCTTAGCTGGACACGTGTGACTCAGCTTCCCTTTATGTTCTCAGGGACTGCCTGGGTGGGGAGAGGACACTCTGCTCAGATGGAGCTGCCCAAGTAACATTCATTCGTTTGTTCATTCATTCAGTCATTCACTCACTCATTCAACACTTATTATACTGTTCCGGCCACAGAGATATCAAGGAAGATTAGTAATTCTTAGCCCTGCCACTAAAGGGCTCACCATCCTGGGCCGCGATTTTGAGGCTGTTTTGGAGAGGCAAGAACTTGGGGGCTGGGAAACCTGAGAGTTTTAAGGTAATCCAAGCAAAAGATGGTGAGTGGATGAATAGGGTGATGGAGGGAACGGGGGTCCTATGCTGGGCAGGGTAAAGCTTTAGTCGGCATGAAGTTTTTCAGCTCACCCCTGTTTCGAGTGGGTCCTTTCTAAACATGACTCCTTGACTGTAAGTCCTTCTTTCTCAGGGCGCATTCTGCAGAGGTCTGACCTGCCTCCCTTCACAGTGTTCTCCCTCACCCCTGAAGCTGTTGTTGAGCACAGAGCAGGCCAGGTCCACTGCGATGTGAGTTTCCCCTGGTGCCTGGTGATCCTTGACAAACGCAGCCCCAGGAACCACTGCTTTTCTGTTTCACCACGAGCTGAACTGAGGCAGTTGGCTGACTTTCTCCAGACCCGGGAAAGACAGGCATGGCGACTCCAGAGGAGGAGGTGCCCCCTGCCCTCGGGTCCAGGTGACCCTCACTCAGGCACAGAAACTGATGTGACCCTTTATGGAACAGCGGATCCCACGGGGGTGGAAGTGTGCTGCAGCTGTGCCTTTCTTGTCAAAGACTGGCCTGAGAGGGCCAAAAATAGTCCTGGGACCAGTCTGTGTCCAGGAAGTGGTGTGAGTGGGAGGCCTCCCATTAGGAAGAGTGAGCCAATTCCTGAGAGTAACGGGAGGGTCAAGACAGGGCAGCGGCTGGGCTGGGGCGGGACGATTGGGATGCCAGGCTCCTGTCCCACAGCCAGGCCCTCCTTCCTCTCCTTGCTCTGTCCTCTCATTCCTCCCCCATCCTTGGTGCTAAAGCTTACCCTGAACACACTGCTCCTGCTCAGAAAGTTCCATGGGACGCCCTCGCCAGCCAAAGGGAAGCGTGAACTAGCCTGCGAGGCCCTGGACTCTGCCCGGATTCTCTCATCTCTCCTTGACCCCTCCTTGTGCCCTTGATGCTCCAGCCAAAGCAGATTCCTCAACGTTTCCCAAACGTGCCTGCACTTTCCTGACTCGTGGCTTTTTGCGCTGGCTGTTCCCCCCTGTGGAACGCTTCTACCTGTGGACATTCTACAGGTCCTTCAAGGACCAGCTGACATGCTACGTCCCCCTGTGTAAGGCCATTATATGATTTATCATCCAAACTGGGACTCCCTTATCACAAAACTCACAAACCAGAACTGCCTGGGCGAACCAGGTCATCAGCTCACCCTATCCCAAAAGGCTTTACAAAAAGAAATGGGTCCCTCCCTTTTCTAGCTCCCTCAGTTCTCTCTTGATAAAACCGTTGTCACAGATCCCACAGTGCTGCACATAGGGAGATGAGTGTAAACTTTCAGGTCCTGCCGCAGGTTCTAAGCTCCCTGAAGATAGAGATGGTGCCTGGTGACTTTCCTCCCCTCCTCAGCACCCTGCACGGCCCTTTGCCCTGAGATGGTGCTCATTTATATTCAGTGCAGCTGCCTGTTTGTTGCTGAGCACATTTGGATGCTGTGTGCCAGGCACTGAGCCGCATGCTCTATGTGCATTCCTTTGCACCCCAGTACCACTCATTCAGGTTATGCACATCAGCGCAAAAGCGGGGCGAGCCCACTGCCACAAAGCCTTGGCACGCCGGGCGCAGACCCTGCTTCAGCCAGCAAGCCAGGCTCTCCCGACTTCAGACAGCTGCCAAAGGCATTGCTGCCAAAGGCATTCCTGCCCAATTTGTGGCGGGAACAGTTGATGGTTGCCAGAGAGGGACCACCTACGGGTTATGCCAACCACACATTCTTTTAGGCTGGAAAACTCGGGTGTGGCTCCCTGTTTTGCATCGTTAGATCACTTGGCGATCGGTGCAGTGCCCCAGCTAGAAGGTTACAGCCCACACAGGAGGGCCCTTTTAAGTAACAACTTCACAGTCTGGCCTTGACTTTTAGGAGGGCCTGTATGAGAAATAGTTGTAGGAAAGACGATTCCACATTTTCTTTAAGAGGCTTGTTGAAGTTCTTTTAAGGGTTCGTGAGATTAATGCTACCTAGAGCAGTGATTTTTCAAACTGTTTTTTTTTTTTCGTTTTTAGCTAGGGAATCCTTTGTTTAAATAAAATCTTAGGCACATGTCCAAAATGAAAAATGACAAAGTAGAGCTGTTCTGGGTGAAGGGGGCAGTGGGGCTTGAGGTCCTGTGCACTTGCCACCTGACTCCCTCTACGGAGTTTCTGGGAAAACAGCGCTCAGTGAGGAAGACCGCTGTCCCGGAATCACAGCGAGTTTGCTGACTTGTGAAGAGCGGTGGAAGGAATGTCGGTGGGTGGGGGCTGCCTGGGCTTGCCCAAGGCCACACAGGTGGATCATGAAAGCACACCTGTGAGTCTCCCCAGCCCACGCTCTCCACACTACACCTGACAAGGGGACCAGGACCCCCCTCCAGGTGTTGCTTACCTGCATCAGCCTCACCCCAGACTCCCCAGGAATTAGAGGACTGGTCCCTTCACAGAATGGCATTCCCTGCTTGGGTCTATGGGAACAGTGGCAAGAGACAGGCTTCATCCAAAGTGGTGTGTCCCCTCCATGTGTCCGACTGACTCCCACTGGGCTGGGGATGAGCTAGTCAGAAGTAGTAGTTGTGTTTTAACAAGTTATGTTCTACAGGATGCACTTGACTTTATCTGCCATAGTGATCAGTAACTGAGTGTGCACTCCCGCCAGGCATGGTCCCTTGTGCTGTGCATTTCATTTCATGTTTATGACATCCGCATTTTATAAAGGTTGTCCTGGTTAAGAGTTTTAATAGCAAGGCCTGGTGCATTTCTCCTGCATTTTTCTTGAAGCATGGCACTGAGACTCATGGGCTGGGGGCTGTTTATTTCCAGAGACATCCTCTTTGGCTGCCCCAGTGAGGAGAGCTGGGTCTGTACCCTTCATCCTCATCCTTTATCTGGCCTAATGGGAGAGCTGCCCCAGCTGAGCCAGCCCAGAAGGTTGCTCTCCAGTTCCAACTTGATCTTTAATTGACTCCCCTGGATGGATTGAGAGCTGAAACCCATCAGAAGGAAGCATGGGGCTGAATTTCCCGAGTGCTCAGCACACTTTTAAAAGTAAATTACTTATTTCCTTCATTGAGGCAGTAAAACACGTTTGTTTGGTTGTGGCATGGAGAGGCCATGGGAACTTAACTTTGTGAAAATCAAGGTTTAATATTTGTGACAAAAAGCAATAAAATAGCGTTGATGGACATAAGTGTGAGATCAACATGAAATTTACCATGGTAACTGAAGCCGGCTGGAGGAAAGCTGGACTTAATGAACACACATACAGATCTCTGATTTTATAAAGCCTGTTATAAGACACTCAATCAGTGAATTCCTGAATCCTAACATCGCTCTAAATTGGGTCTAGATGCTGCCATATGTTGTACAGTGAATCCGTCTATGGTAACTAGGCTATTAAAACAAGGAGGAAAATGAAGACAGTTGCTATGAAAGAGGTGAGACTTGTGAGGCTGGACGTGGTTCCTGCTCACATGGTTTTCCAGTTAAGCTGCTGCGCCTCTGACCTTCTCCCAACCAAACAAGGGTTCTGTTTATCCAGACTGGGGGCCGCAGGGTCAGATTTGCACTCGATTATTCTCCCTGAGAAGAGAGGTTTGCACCTTCATTTTGACTTGCTTGCCTGGCCAAGCCATGAGCTGCGTGGCTCTCCAATTTGTTGACTTTTCTCAAGGGGCAGTTGTGGGAACCCAGCGCTAAGACAAATCCTCTTTCCAAACTATTTCTGAAGCTTCAGGGGGAATCAAGTTACATTTGATAACCTCCCTCTTCAACTGTGTTTTCACAAGTCAAGAAAGAAATGAAAATTTAAAGTGATTCCTGGATGACTCAACTGTCCTTATTGGAGATTTACAAGTAATTTCAAAAGTCCAGAATTCCTGCAGAGTTCAGATACCTTTGCGCCTTTTTCCTGAGCGATAAGATGCTGTGTTTATGCCCATGCATCTGGATAAGGGTTTCCAAATGTTTTTGCTTAAACCTTGTCAGTGAAAATTTTGCTAAGTACCAATAATACTTTATATTTACAGGTTATGTACTTGTATTTCTTTGTTAATGTGGAACGTAAATTATAGAACAAACAAAAACAGGAGATAAAGATGAAATAACCAGTATTTAAAAATGTCTAGCCAGTCTTGCTGCCATCGTACTATCATCAGCTGATATCTCAAGATCTAAAAATGTACACTTAGAGTGAGGTTTATTGTCAATGATTTTGAATATAGACCCATATTTCAAATCATTTTCTCCATACTTTCAATTTTTTTGCTGAATTGTCACTCTTTGTAATCTTATAATATGGCTGACAAAGGCTTTTACTAGATGGACGAGAAGCTCTGCCGTTTTTTTGGTATTTACTTGTGTTTGTATTATTGATGTCATCTTCAACCCACTGTTTCTTTGCAGGAATCTTTTTTTTAAAGTGAACTTTTTTTTTAATTGAAGTATGTCATACATAGAGAAGAGCACTCAAATCATAAGTATACAGCTTGATGAATTTTCACAAAATGTGCATAGCCAGATGACCACCACCCAGCTCAAGAAATATTCCAGAAGCCCCCATCATGGCTCCCTTCCCACCTCCTCCTTCCTCAAAGTACCCACTCTCCTGACATCTATTCCTTTGTATTACTTTTACCTGTCCTTGAACTTTATATAAGTGAAATGATGCCACATGTACTCTGTTGTCTTGCTGCTTTCATTCTACTGTTGTCAGATTCATCATGTTGTTGTGTGTGGGTGTAGTTAGTTTACTGGACTGTGGTAGAGCACCCCATTGTTTGACTATGCCACTATTTCACTGCCCACTTGACTGTTGATGGACATCTGCATGGTGTCCAGTTGTAGGCTATCACGATAGTGCCTCTGTGAGCCTGACTGTGTCTGAGTTTTGGTGAAGGAATGTATACATTTCTGTTGGATGTGTACCTAGGAGTAGAATTGCTGGGTCATAGGTGTGTTCATCTTGAGTAGGAAGTGCCCAAAGGTTTCCAAAGTAGTTGTACCAATATATGTTTCCAAATGAGCAGAGGATGAAGCGCATTTCCATATCTTCACCAACCCTTGATATTACTGTCTTGTCTTTTTAGCTTTAGTTGTCCTAGTGGGTGCTGTCAACGCAGTCCTTAGGTCAGACAAGGGGTCGCCCAGGCCCTGTGCTTTAGGAGGGCTCTGCTCTAGTGCTCCTCTGAAGTCCTAGGGGTCTAGAGGGCTGCCCTCCTGGAGTTCTAGTTACCGGGAACCGTGGAGTTCCCTGTACCAAGGGCCATGGGACCACTTTCAGGGCCTGCTTGTCCTGTAGAGAGTGACATGAGGGGTGGCCAAGAGATGGCCCTGGGCAGTGATGGGATGGAAGGAGGAATGAGTGTGTGGAGCTTGCACTGGTGGGCTCCTGGGTCTATGTGCCCATGGGAGAGGTTTCCGAGGAGCACAATGGAGCCCAGGGTGGGAGGAGAAGGGGCAAATGGACCAGAGGCCAGCTCTCCCCCCTCATGACCAGCTCCCAGTGCCAAGGAGGCTGAGAGTTCCAAATTTGGATCTGGTCTTCCAAGTTTAGGTTTCTTTGAGGAGTGTGGAGGTGGGCGCTGGGAGCACCGATGGGCAGAGGCTGCATGGCATGACGTTTTGTGAGGTGAGGGGGGACCTCTCAGCCACTGTGCTTGATCTTCACTTGGTATCCTAGTGGGGGTTTGAGGGTGGGTGATGGTGGGAAAGCATCCCACCTTGACCAGGAGATGAAGAGGCTCCCTGCACCCCACAATCAAGAGGACACACGGTGTTTATCCTGTGGATTTCCAGAGTGATTCGAATAGGAAGCAGCCATGGGCACTGGAGCAGGGTCCCTTCCCTTCCTCCCAACCTGCCACAGCTGCCTCTTCCTAGAGCAGCACTGTCCCGTAGAAATATAATGCGGGCCGCAGGTGTAATTGTAATTCTCTAGTAGTCACATTAAAACGAGTATACAGAACAGGTGAAATTAATTTTAATAATACATTTTAAGCAAATATAGCCAAAATATTATAAGTTCAACAAGTGATCAACATTAAAAAGTAATTGGCAAGATATTTACATTCTTTTTGTGTACTGGGTTTTGAAATCCAGTGTGTATATGCGCTCATAGCAAATCTCAGGTCAGATCAGCTGCATCAGCTACTCTACTGGACAGTGCCACCCTTTGGTGGGAAAGAAATTAATTTTGGATTTCTACTGTCCACAGTTATTTGATATGAACTTTTGCTTCACATAGTTTTAATTTTGTTGTTTGGAAAGTATATTTGTAAAATTAGGAGGCTAGAACATTTTATTTAACAGTTTGTTAGCTTGACTTTAAACATCTAATATTTAGGCATGTGGTAAGCGTGTCTCCATTTGTACTTGTGGCTGTAGATGCCGGGAGCGGTTAATGTAGAGTGAGGCTGCTTGGAGGCAGCTGTAGTCAGCTGGGGTGATCAGGCTCTGTCCATCTCAGTCAGTGTGTCCCCCAGAGACCATTTCTTATTCATCTTTGGGGCCTCACAGGATCCACTTCTTTGCTTTTTGCACATAGGTAGGTGCTGCATGAAGGAATGGGATAGATCTGCCTTGTTCTTCCCGTATTCCTAGAGCCACGTGTATATTAGGTGCTAATGTAGTAACTCACTCATTCAGCATGAATTTATTGAGCGAGTATGATGTGTCGGGTGCCAGGTGCTGCTCTAGGTTCTGGGGATACAACGGTGAACAAGACAAAGTTCCTGTTCTCTTGGAATTTGTCATTGAGGGGAACCCTCCTTTTTGTTGTTAATAATAATACCTCCAATAGTGGACATGGCTCAAATGACAATCTGACATGTGACTTACTCTCAAAGCACTCAGAGAAAAAATTAGTAGGTATCCTGAGTCTTAGAAGATATAGTCGGCAGGCACAACAGATATTTAAAAGCACCAATTGGAGGTGTTCTGCTGGCCACAGCGGGAGCTGTGGGATTTGGCAGGAAGGGATTAGGGATCCATTCAAGGACACTTGTCTCAAATTGAGTTTGGCTCATAAGACTCTTTCTCGGCTACTGTCTGTGACCTGACCAATAATTGTTTCTTATTTACAGATTTGGGGGTTTTCTGGGAGCAGATGGGAAGGAGATGTAAATTAAAAAGATGGTATAGATGGGAAGACTGGCGTCATTGGTCAGATAACAAGTGAAAAAAATAAATTAACCTTTAAAAAGTAAAGTTGAGGGGCCGGCCCCGTGGCGTAGCGGTTAAGTGCGCACACTCTGCTGCTGGCGGCCCGGGTTCAGATCCCGGGTGCGCACCGATGCACCACTTGTCAGGCCGTGCTATGGTGGCGTCCCATATAAGAAAAAAAAGTAGAGGAAGATGGGCACAGATGTTAGCCCAGGGCCAGTCTTCCTCAGCAAAAAGAGGAGGATTGGCGTGGATGTTAGCTCAGGGCTGATCTTCCTCACACACACAAAAAATAAATAAAAAAATAAAAATAAAGTTGAATTTTTTTCTTTTTTCTTTTTTGCTTGAGGAAGATTTGCCCTGAGCTAACATCTGTGCCAGTCTTCCTCTATTCTATGTATGGGTCACCGCCACAGAATGGCTGATGAGTGGTGTACGTCGACACTTGGGATCCGAACCTGCTAACCCAGGCCGCCGAAGTGAAGCACGCCGAACTTGACCACTATGCCATGGGGCTGTCCCTCATAAAGTTGAATTTTAAAAATTAAAAATCAAGTGAGCTAAAGGAAAATTTTGTTCCATGAGATGGTTCAGCGCAAAGAATCGGAAGAAAAAGGAAATTTGGAGATCAACAGGAAAAGTAAGAGAGTCTTTGTGTCTGTGTTGGTGGCTTTCAAATGTGAGTGCAATCAGAATCACCTGGTGAACTTCTTACAAGACTGACTGCTGGTGCCTACCCCCAGAGTTTGTGTTATGCAAGTCTGGGGTGGGGCCTGGGAATGTGCCTTTCTAACAAGTTCCCAGGCGCTGCTGCTGCTAGTCCAGGAATCACACTTTGAGAACCACCGGTCTAGTTCATCACATTACCACTGTTAGACACACCCAGCAGCTTCATGCCTCAGTTTCATATGGTTAATGCAAAGTTGGGCCCCAAATCCTATACTGCAGAAAGAGGTAGGATACCTCTAATCATGGCTGCAGCAAGAATTAAGGGGAAGACACATCAATTATGTATATAGTTTCACCACTGCCTTAGGCTTACATTGGTGTCTTGGATTAGGGTATCCAGTCTCTTTGTGTCTCCCCATGGGGATATTAAAATTAGGGTCTCAGTAACCTGGCCCTTCCCTGTCAGCTCAGACCCTGACCTTGTCCTTCTTCAGGAGCTGCAGATACTCACAGTTCCCAGACCCACTGTGTCGCTGTTCATTTTACTATGCCCTTGCATAAATTCTTCCTCTGCACTAACCCATTGCAAGTTTTTATTCTTCCTCAAGAATCCCATTCAGCTGCCACCTGAATAGTCTCTTCCTGGCTTCTCTATCTTCCTCCCTCTGTACTCTTTCTGTGCCTTAAATGGACTCCTGCTACAGCACTGATCACACTGTATTATAATTTGTAATGTATATAGTCCCCTCGCTATTGGAGGAGCTATACAGGGGCATCAGACATAGCTGCTTCGGTATCGTGGCCCCATTCCCAGCCTTCACATCAAGATGCACAGTAAATATTTATGGACTGCATGATTGGATGGTTTAGTGAAAGCATCCCAGATTTCTCAAGTCTATAAAAATGAATAGAATGAAATCACAACCAATAAATGGAATGCAGAGAGTTCAGATAACTCATATTTGCAAAAGAGTTGCAGAGTCATGGTGCAAATAAGACGATAATGAGAAGTCCTGAGATTTCCATTACGTTGCTTGGCATCACAGTGAAATCTGGATCTAACTCTGCTTATATTAATTGTTTCGTGAAAGAACCAAAGTGTTATTTATCTACTAATGAAAAGCAATTCGCGGATACCAGCTCAGGGATATGAATGAATATCACAAAGTAGTTATCCATAAACATCTGTAATCTCCTTTATATTTTGGTCACAGTGATAGGTTATCAAATGAATCAGAGGACCAGTGTCTGGATCCTCAGCTCTAACACAGTCATTTGGGAAAATATTTGCTGGGTTAGTAAAAAGATTATGAGAATGAAAATTTCTTCCATTTACCTAGAAAAGAGTAGCAGCAGAATTGTAATCATCTAGAATATTTCAAAATCCATTATCAGAGAGTCCATGATCTCAGTCCTTATGTGAATAGTCGGCCCTCTGTATCCATGGGTTCTGCATGCGTGGATTCAACCAACTACAGATCGAAAGGCCTACGATGGTTGTGTCTGTATTAAACATGTACAGACTTTTTTTCTTGTCATCATTCCCTAAACAATACAGTATAACAACTATTTACATAGTATTTACATTGTATTAGGTATTGTAAGTGATCTAGAGATGTTAAAGCATATAGGAGGACGTGTGTAGGTTATATGCAAATATTGCGCCAATTTATATAAGCGACTTGAGCATCTGTGGATTTTGATATTGGGGGTCCTAGAACCAATCCCCCGTGGATACCGAGGGACGACTATATTTTCAATTGCAGTGCTTATCACTTCTATGCTACACATACAATAGATTAAAAAATTCTCGGGAGTGGGGAGGCAGTGAAGTTAAGATGGAGGAAATGGGCGGTTTCTCTAGAGACAAACACTGGATAGAGGACTATTTACAGTGTGGGCATGGGAAGGCAGAGTTGTTTTTGAAGAAATTGTGGTGTGCTCGAGTTTTGTGAAATTGCTTTGATAAGTTTTGTCTTTTTTCCAAATCCAGCTTTGTCTGAGATAAAGTGATAGCTTTTATTAAAAGAAGAGAAAAGGGCTGTTGTGGTATCTATCCAAGGACTGTTGCATTTAGTGCCCGCTATTGCCACCCTCCCAGCAAGCTTGGTTTTCTGCATATTACCCCCTCCACCTACCTGCCTCTTGGCTCTAACCTGTCCTTCTCAGATGCTTGAGCCATTTCATTTCATCTTTCTTCCTCTTGCCTCTGGGTGTCCCTCAGGCATTGTTCTTAACCTCTGGCTCTTTCCTATATATATTCAGTTATGTATTTCCAAATGCCCCTGGGACATCTCCACTTAGATGTCCAGCCTCAAAAAAGCCACAGAATCCCTAAGCTGAAAACATCTACTTGAAACCCACATCTCTTTCCAGATCTTGTATCTGCACGTCCTTGATCAGATCCTCCCCACTGCTGTGCTCCTGCCTAGAATGCCCCTCACCCCGACTCTGGGATGGGGCTCTCAAACTCAAATGCCAACAGAGGAAGAGAATTTGAATGTTTGATGCTGGCAGAGAGTAGGGTGAAAAATGACAGCTGACCTTCGCCTCAGTGTTGGGGAGCAGTAGGGCCTGGTGGGGACAGTGGAGAACTGGAGGGCAGGTGTCCTGTACAAAGGGGGCAGTTCCTGGCCATCCTTGCCATGTAGGAATGTGGGCCTGCTGTTAATTTCTTTATTTTTAAAGAGAATGTGGAATCCATTTGTTTGTTTTTAATCACCTGATTTTATAAATGTTAGCAATTGTTTAAAATTAAAATCTCCCTTTGGGCTAACATTGTCGAGTTCATGCAAACTGTATCTGTCGGTCCTGTGTGGACTTGAGCTGCCAGTTTGCAATCTCTAATTTAGAGCGTCTAGCCAGGCGCCATCCACTAGACATATGTAAGCCATATGTGTGGTCCGAGATTTTCTAGTAGCCATATTTTAAAACGTAGAAAGGAACAGATAAAATTAATTTTAATAATATATTTAATTTAACACAGTACTTTCAAAAATACATCAACATGTAATCAATAGAAAGAAATTAATGCGGTATTTTGCATTCTGTTTTTGCACACTAAGTCTTTGAAATCTGGTGTGCGCTTTATAATTCTGGTACATCTCAGTCCCGACTGGCTCCATGTGGCTACTAGCTACTGGACTGGACTTCACAGCTCTGGATGGTGAAGACCAAGTATTAATTACCTGCGTATATATTAAGGTGAGATTTTATTCATTATGCTTGTATAGAGCTAGATAATTTGAATTTAAGATAAACCAAAGTAGAAGAGAGCAGCTCTGAAAATGATGAGTCCAAAAATGACACAACTACATGGGAAAAACTTCTGGGGTGGCACCAGAGAGGGATAAATTACAGACTTTCCTAATCCCCTCATGTATGGCTGACCAGAGTTTTTTAAAGGACAATGCTTGGAGCTCTACCCATCACAAAGGAGTTCACAGTTAAGTTCTAATTCACACTTGGAAGTGGGGTTACATTTTGCATTTTACTCTGCTGTTGCCCTTCTCAAATGTCAAGATGAGTATTTGTCCTTAAGCATTTCAAACAAAATGAGCATCAAAGGGCCGGTGTAAAATGGGAAGGAATGTTCTGAATTCAGTGATGACTTGGTCATTCCATCAAGATTTAGCAAATATACTCACTGCTAAAGATGAGCATTTCCAACCAATGTTTACCTACCTTCGCTGTATATTCTTAGTGGGGAGCAGGGCCCTGGAGCTGTTGTCAGCTTTGGCCTAGTGAAGATTATGGCCACCAGGGACCCCTTTCTTGACCCCAGTTCCATGATTTTTATGTCTCTTTACAACTCCATCCGTGGTACATTCAAGGAGCTGTTGAGGCTGCAAACTCAAAGCCTGTGATCATGGAAATCACGTTGACATCTTCTTCCAAGAGTGATGTTTCAACAACACGGTATAGAGTAAAGCATACGCTGGCTACACTGCTCTCATCAGTCCTCTATACTGCTGGTAGAGGCCAAGCTGTGGTCATTTATGCTCTTATGCTACTGGAAGGCACCAGGGAAGGTATGACAGCTTCTCAGGACTGTCAGCCATACCTGCTTGACCTGAATGTCGTGTCCCCAGAGACAACTTCCACCTTGTGGAAGATACCATTAGTGCTTTCACTGCACCTCTGGTGAGTTAGGGCAGTGATATATATCACTGGGTTGAATATCATCCTGGGTTGAACTTTGAACACTATTGGAAAGGCCTTCCCAGGGCCAAGTGGGAACGCCATTGTTGGGACATGTCCCATGTCTAAAATCTCTGGCACGGATCTGATTTGAGAAAGCTGCCAAGAAACAGGAGTCTGAGGGACCTTGAAGGGAATTGCAGGCCTTTCAGAGAGCTAGTTGCTTCCCCGGTCATTAGGCCTCCCTCACTGGCCTGCTCCTGGGCTCACTGGATTTCAGCCAGGCTTATCTCCTGAGCACAGCTTTGGTGGGAAGAGGAGGAAGCAGATAGTCTGCCTTTGTGCAAGGAAGAACTTTCCCACAATTGTCTTGGGACACATACTCGTCTATGCACAATAGCATTAGTGCAGACGCTTCAACCAAGGCATGAAATTTCAGTCTGCTTTGATTTGAGTCTTCTGCATGCAGAGGAAGTATTTCATACTGATATACTTGACAAAGGAGAAAGTTACATAGCATTTTTGGTCTGAGGTTACCACTTCAAACACTTTTATATGAAGATGAAATTTGAGACTAATTTATAGAGATGATGATTTAGAGTAGAAGTTGACAGCACATAGTTCCTTCCTTGGAAATGGCTCAGAAAGCCAGTAGTAAAACAACAGAGAGCTGAAATGGAACTTAGCCAGGATGACATGGGCATTCCTCTTTTCATCTGTTCTTCTGATAAGTGTGTGTTGATTGTCTCACTAAATGCCAGGCACTTAGGATGCAAGAATAGTTAAGATCCGATTTCTTTCTTCATTTAATAGACCTGGTCCTGTGGTAGCCAGCCTGCAGGGTTGGCCCCCAGTAATCCTTGTCTCCTGGAATTCATACCCCCCACAATGAATAGGGCTGACCTGTGTAACCAATATGATAACGCGGAAACAATGATGTGTGACTTCCAAGGCTAGGTCATGAAAGACGTTGCTGCTTCCACCTTGCTCTCTTGGATCACTTGCTCTGGGGGGAGGCTGGCCGCATGTTGCAAGGACACTCCTACATGGTGACCTAAGGCCTCCTGCCACCAGCCAGTACCAACTTGCCAGCCATGTGAATAAGCCATCTTAGAAGCATATCTTGCAGCTCCAGTCAAGCCTTCAGATGTCTGTAGCCCCAGCTAATGTCTTGATTGCAGCCTCGTTAGAGACCACAAGTCAGAACCACTCCAACTCCTGACCCACACTGATGTGAGATGATAAATGTTTACTGTGGTCTTGAGGTAATTTGTTGTGCACCAATGGATGACGAATACATAGCCCTGACTGTGTGCCAGGCGTTGTTTTAAGACCTTGCAAATGTTAACCCATTAATCCTCCTAACAACCCTTTGAAGTAGGTACTGTTGTTATTCTCCTTTTATACAAGTGGAAACTGAGGGCAAGAGATGTGTAAATGATTTGCCCAAAGTCACAGGATTTGTAAAAGGCTGAATGAGGATTTGAATTAAGCAGTCTGGCCAGAGTCCATGTTCTCCACAGTTGTACTGTGTCCTCCTTAAAGAGGAGCATGTTTTAGGAAATCAGTTCTAAAATCAGATGATTGATGAAGTGCAGGGTTAAGACTCAAGAGAGGAGTGTGCTGGATTCTGAATCCAGCTCTGTCACCATCTGGGATTTGGGGATTTGGGAGAGTCTTGGAAAAATCACTTCTTTGAGTCTCCGTCCACTCGTCTGTAAAGCCAGGAAAATACCAAGTCCCATTTTGGGATGTTTTGAGGATTAAATGAGATAAGGCATGAAAGCCTCTACCTGGGGGGTCAGTACACCTAGGTTCCCTTCCCTTGTCAGCACCTTCTGTTGACCCTGGCTAAAGGGGCACTGGGCCATCTGGAGGGTGACTGCTCTCTGCCCAGGGCCCTGCAGCTGTGGGCCATGCCTGGAAGCTGCCTGTGCTCTGAGCCTAGGAGGGTGCCTGGCATCCCAGCCCACGTGATCATAGCTCTTCAAAGGAGACTCCCCTTTAGGACTGTCCTGAGGCCCTACATAGGAAAAATCAACTTCCTGAGGATCTCCTGACCTTCATTGTTAGGTTGCAGACTAACAACAATGAACCACTTCCTGTGCTTAATTACATTAGTCACAGCGCTCTGCCGCGGGCGGTTTGGAACCCCAACCACTAATTTACAACGTAGTTGGAAAGACAAAAATAAAACAAGGAAAGGAAAGTGGCTCTGTTGGCTCTGTGAGGTCTGCCTTGTGGAGCCAGAGGTCATTGTGTTGGGTGTGCTTGGAGATTCAGGGGCAGCACCATAAGCAGTGGAAAGTGTAGGGCGTGGAAGTCACACACACCTGGCTTCCAGCTCCAGTTCCTTCGCTTTCGGGTGTGAGACTTCGGACAAGTTATTTCACCTCCTGAGGTTTGATGTCAAGTGGAAAATGAGGATAACGATGCTGACCTCATTCATTCCTTGTTGAGCATCCCATGGGGTAATGTGGGCACCTCGCATTAGTATCAGTTCCCTTTCTCCTCATAGTCATTGTGTTGGATAGCTGGTGTCATAGGCAGCTAATGGTTTGGAGTTTGAGCTCAAACAAGAATTTTTTTCCCCAAAGGAAATTTAGGCATGATTTCAGACCAAAACAGTGTGGAGGCATTCCATCAGGCAACCAGGGAGGCGTTGCAGACATGTGTGGTCTGTGGTGGGGGCCTAATGGGAGGGCAGACCCCAGCCTTGGATGCTGAGACCTGGCTGGGAGACTGGAGATTTAGTCTTTTCAAGTCTGTGTGTCTGACCTTGCAGGAGAAAAGTAGTATGCACCCTGAAAGCTTTTCTTTAAAAATCTTGTACATGTCCATACATACAAGGTAGGGAGGAAAAAGTGTAATATACATTCATGATTAAAAACACAACACAAGAAAAAGCAGAAAGTCTTAGCAATTTAAAAATAGAAAGGAACTTCTTTATTCTGATAAAGAATGTGGAGAAAAAAAAAATACGGTGAACATCATACTTGTGCAACTTTACAAATAATTTAAGGATGCTCTCTTTCACTATTTCCATTTACTATCACACTGGATGTTCTAGCTACTTAAGACAAGAAAAAAAGGCGTAAATTAGACAAGAACAAAAAAATTTCCATATTTTGCAGATGATATGATTATCAATGTTAAAAAAAATCTGTAAACTGTTAGTAAGAATTCAAGTTTGATGAGTACAAGATCTATGTACAAAAATCAATAGCATTCCTGTACAGAAACAAAAACCAAGGAGAAAAGAAAAAGTAAAAAATAAATGAACATTTATTCTAGCAACAAAAGCTGTAAAGTACCTAAGAAAAAAAATTTGACAAAAATAAGCAAGACCTTTATGGAGAATATTATAAAACTCTACTGAAAGGCGTGAAAGAAGCCTTTTAAACAAAGGGTGAAATGTACCACGTTATGGATGGAATGACTGAGTATCATAAAGATATTATTTCTCCCCAAATTTAATCTGTAATTTCAGTGCCGTTACAAAAAAAAAGAAAACAAGGATTGCATGTGAGTGTGTGTGTATGTGTATAACTGTATAAGATAATCCTAAAATTCATGTGGAAAAGTAGTTGATCAAGGATAATTAACATAGTTTTGTGTAGGGGGGTTATACAGGAAGGTTATTGCCCTAATAATTATCCATATTATAGATTGTAGTCGTTCCAGTATGTGGTATTGGCACAGAGATATAGAAATATTTACCATTTAAACCGCCTGGTGTGCCCAGAAGCCAGTCTATACATGTTTGGGCGCATAAATGAGAGCAGTGATGTTACAGGGAGTGAGGACAACCATTTAGTCAATGAATGGTGCTTCAACTGCCAGCAAACCAAGAGGAACAGAATCAGATCCTACTTCACACCATACTAAGAAAATTGATTACATTTTTAATCAATTAAAAAGGATGATTAAAATCCTAAATATGAAAAGCCAAAAATTTAAAACTTTTGGGAGAAAGAGAACAAACCCTTAAAAAAAAAACCCCAAAACAAAACCAACTGATTTGATTACATTAAAATTAAAACTTTCTTAATAGTCACATAATTCGGGAGAATATCTGCTACACATAACCAGTCAGGGATTAATATCCAGAATGTTTAAAGAATTCCTACAAATCAGAAAGAAAAAAGACTCTGCCACAGAAAAATGGGTACAGGGTGGGAACAGGGAGAAATCAGAGGCAAGAAAACTGAATAGACAGTAAGCATGAAAGATGTTCAACCTCACAAGTAGTCAGGGAGATGCAAATTAAAAACCGTACAGTGAGATACCATCTCACATCTCTCAGACTGGCAAAAATTAAAAACCTGACGACACCAAGGGTTGGCAAAAATATGGGGATTTTCAGACAATCCTGCTGGGAGTGAAAATTGGTAAAAATCATTTGGAGAGTAAATGCCACTTTTTATTACAAGCAAGTAATTCCACATCTACAGAGAGACTCCAGAGAAAACCCAGTGTGTGTGCATGAGGAAACGTATTTATACAAGAAGGTTCACTGGGGCATTGTCCGTAGAAGAGTTAAAAAACAGACCTATAAAATGTCCATCAGGAAGGGAATGGACAAAGTATTTTCTATGTATAAAATAGAATACTATATGGCAATTAAATGAATAGATAAATCTGCATAACGTAATGTTGAATCACAAAAGAAGTTGCAGTAAAGTATCTCATTCATGTAACTTAAAAAATGGCAAAAAAGGGGCCGGCCTGGTGGCATAGTGGCTAAGTTCACACACCCCACTGCGGCGGCCCGAGATTCACGGGTTTGGATCCCTGGCATGGACCTACACACTGCTCGTCAAGCCATGCTGAGGTGGCATCCCACATAGAAAATAGAGGAAGATTGGCACAGATGTTAGCTCAGGGCCGATATTACTCACCAAAAAGAATAAAAGGGAGGGGGCACAAAATAGCACTTTACATTGTTTATGGTAACATGTAAGTACCCAAATGATAAAATCATGCATGGGAGAGACATGTAGAAATTCAGAAGAGTAGTAAGTGTTCTCTGGGATAGAGAAAGCAAGGAAAAGTGAATTGAGCTGGAGAAAAAACGAGGCTACAACTCTGTAATGTTTTATCTCTTTAAAAAAAGAATCAAAATGAAAAAGAGAGACCTGAAGTCAATAGTACAAAATGTTCACATTTGTTAAATTTGAAGCTTGGTTATGGTAATTAAACTATTTTCTGTATCTGTATATTGGAAATCCTTCACTGAAGCAACAGCCGTCAGAACCTTTCAGATTTTCCAGAAGGAGCTATGTAGAAATGAGTCTCTTCTTAGTGTGGAACATTCTTTTTAGATGTGTGCCTGTGTACAGGGAGGTGTTTGTGCATGGGCGCCCGTGCCCATGCCTGTGTGTGCACACACTTGTATTCATCTCGTGCTCAGCTGGTGTTGCCTTGGCAACTTGGGATGCCCTGTCGTCTGCTGAATCCGGGGTAGGTGAATGGCTTGGCACATTGGCTCTTCATTTCCCCTCAGGGAGTATAATCAGGAGAAGGCTGATGGGTCTGTCTGTCTTTGTCTCCGTCTTCTAAATATACGATTCACCTTGTCATGATCATATCCTAGCTATTCTCCCCAACTCACATCTCATTTTCAGCCATTGATTCCTAAGACACAACTGTGAATGGCTAATCAAAAACAAACAAAATTTACCACCCTAAACCTTTTCTCTAAATAAGCAGTTAACATGCTTTAAAGACCAGGGAAAAAAGGTGCTGTATTTGCAGTGTCTCTGTAGACCCTCTTTTCCGACCACTGGGAGTGCCCCAGTGGGGAGAACATCCAGCTGTGGGACTCGACACCAGCACGCATCATAGGATGCTGCCTAGTTAATGCTGTGGAATAAATGCCTACCTTCTGGTCACTCTGGTCCATAGGAACCTTCTGGCTTGAATTGCTCCTTGTTCAGCCTGGATTTCAGGGGGGAACATGCCAGCACGTCCCGCCCAGCCACTTGGAGAAGTTGAGCCCCGTGCTAGGGGCTGAAGGACAGAAACTGATGTATAGGGGTGCCTAAATGCTGGTTATACCCTCGGTCTCAGATACACCCCCAGGGCAATATCTTAGTGAGGTGAAGGCTGCATTAACGAACACAAAATAAACACATGTACTTTTTATCCACACAGAAGGGTTTAAATTCTTAGAATGTTAAAGCTGGTCATATGTTAAGGATTTCTGGTTTGACGTAACTAGCCAGCCAGCCAGTATTTACTGAGTTCTGTATCTTTGCCAGGCATTTTAGGAATGTGAAGACTGAAGTCCAAGGAGGTTGCATGACTTCTTTTCTGTTAGCTAAGTGAGCACCTCTCCCTGGCTAGGTGCCCACTCAGTACAGGTCCCTGCATCCTTCTTATAAGGGTCAGTAGAGCCGCCTCTTTCCCTGCCACACTTCTGAGTCCATCACCATGGCCTTCGGATAAGGAATTGATGAGTCACTATTGAGCCCTTAGCTGGTGGGACTCAGGATCTTAATCCATGAAGATGCTTACCCCATGGAGTAGAGGCGTGGTTTGCCCATCAGTCTCAGTCCAGACGTACATTCATAGGGAAAGAAGGCACGGCCCTGCCACCACAGCAGGTGTTGATTCTCCCTGATAAGCAGCCAGGGCGCTGTTCCTAGGCAGGCAATATCCAGACACCAGCCCTTGCCCGAGACACCGAGAGGGAGAAACCATCAGATGGGTTTCACTCTGAAAAGGTACTTGAACAAAGTACTTGGTCACAACCTGTCTGGACAAAGTGATGGATTTTTCTAGGTCTGGCAACAGTTCTTAGAATTCTATAAACCCCAGGTGCTGAGAGCAGCGTAGCATGAACATATTTAGTGCTTTTTCTTTTCTTTATTAAGAAAAAACATTAACGTGGAATGCGGGTCTGTTGGTTTCTACCTGCCATTCTGAGAATTTTTCTTCTTACTGATTGTAGCCTTTCGAAACAACTAATCTTATTTGCTTGAAGCACACATGGTGTATTAAGAGTTTCATAGTAAAGCTATTCCTAGAAATTGATAATAGCAGTTGCCTCTCTGGAGGGGCCTGGGCTGGGCAGGAGACTCAATTTTTATTGAATATCTTTGTAGGATTTGAATTAAATTTTCCCAAATGCATATCTTTTTCAATTAAATGAACTTAGTTAATTAAAAAAATCTTTTGTTGTAGAACACAGGGGTCCCTATGTTGAATATTGCATATACTGTTAACTCTGCAGAGTCATCTGAATTACCACCTCCTGGTTCTTGTACTTACCAACTATATGATGCAGCCAGTTACTTCAGTGCCCTGAGCCTCAGGTCTCAAATCTGTAAAGTGGGGGTAAGGACACTTGGTTATCCTCACAGAGTGTCATAAAGGTGAAATGAGGTAAGTATATATACTCTTCCTGCATTAAAATTACATTGCCCAACTCCCCCCGGACTGTGTACACCCAGATAGTAGGAAATGCATCTTATGTAACATTTATATCCCCCAACCCCCAGCTGCATGTTTTGTACCACCCTGATGGGAAGGGACATTCGATCACACTGTTTACTGCTATATCCCCAGTGCCTGGAATGGGGCCTGGCATAGTGTAGGTGTGGTGTAAATGTTTGTTCGATGAATGAATGCCTGCATGCATGACAGGGGTTCCGTTAATGTTACTTGATGCTTGCATACTGATTTGCTGAAATAATTTACGTATGCCCTGTCTCAGTGGTTAGTGTTAATAAACGTCCTTGGCTCCAGAGAGTATACACTGTTGAGTATACATTCCTTTTGCTTAGTTTTCCATCAACTGGCCCATCATACATTGGTCTCGGCGTCCACCAACAAACCTAGTCATTCTGTCTCCTGGCATTAAGCACATCAGTGGACATCTCATTATTGCTCATCAGTGGACATCTCATTATTCCTTCAGCAGATGCTCTGTTATTTTCTCTGCTATATTGATGAGAAATCCTAGACCTCTTGGGAAAGGCCAGGGGTTGGCGAGTGAGAGCAAGACCAGATCTGGTAGTGACATGCAGTGGTCCTCTTAGGAGCTTTCCCACCTGCTACAACTTGTGCCCCAAGCAACAACAGTGAACAATCCAGGTACACGTAACGGCCAGTTCCCCATAGGATTTATGGATACAGGGCCAGAGGATGACACCAGGTCAGATCACAGTCCTTGGCAGTTGACTCCAGCAGAGTGGCAGTGGGGTTGCCGTTGCCTTGCAGTGCTACCCATTGGCGCTGCCCAGCTGGGGACCAGCCATACGGTTCCCACGGGGGTTGTGTTTTGGAGCCATCAGCCTCTATCTCGGATTCCTGATGAGCGTCCATATTAACTGAAATGTGCAAGATAGGCAAGTGCATCTAGGTATGTGGTACGTGGGCCATCTCAGACACGTGCTATGGATGCAGATTCCTGGATCCCAGACCTTTGGGGGGAGAGGCTCTCTGGGGTGGGGCTTGGGAAGTGCCAGCTTTAACATTCTCCAGTTGATTCTAATTCACGGGAGAGGTTAAGAGCCATGCTGGAGTAGACGGGAGTCTGGCTTTTAGAGCCGGACAGACCTGGGTTGAGTCTAGGCTCTGCCACCTGCCAGCTGTGTGGCTTGTGGCACGCAACCTCGCTGGGCGTCTGTGTCCTCCTCTGTAGGATGGGGTAACGATGATGATGTCTGTCTCACGGAGTTGCTAGAGTGGAGTGAGTTAGTGTGTGTGAGGCACCATGGCATGCGTCTGTCCTACCACAGGCACCTACGAGTGTTAGGTGGTGACATGATGATGATGACCACCCTGGCGGGGACAGTTTTAGTAATCCTGCTTCCCACCGTGCCCAGCACAGAGTAGATGCTTGAGTGGTGCTGAACACATGAATAAATTATTGGCCATTTTTTGACAAATTGAATACTAAAAACCAGAGATATGAATTCCCTGGATTAGCTGTCACTGTTGTCTGTGCGTCAGCAGACTCTCCGGAGTGACTTTGTGAGGGAAGCCTTATAACTGAGTTTAGTAGGGGATGGGCTCTGGGGAGTGATTTGGGAAAATAAAGAAGAGGCAGCCCACAGAAGCAGTAATTGGAGCTTCCTTTCTGTTGTCCCTTAAATGCATTAGTCTCAGTGGAACTGTGACAATTTTTCTAAAACGTTAAAATGTCTGTCTTTTATTTTTCATCCCGGGAAGCCCCAGTTCTAGATGCAACTAAGGCTTGCATTTGAGCACCTACCTAAAGCAGTGGAGTCTGGCAGTAAGCAAAATAACATGCGAAATGTGATATGTGGCTCTAAGCCCTGAAACTCAGGTCACTTCTTTGTGGGCATAGTAAAAAAAGAAAAGAAAAATCTGTTAAAGTCTCTGGAACTCTTTTATTGAACCCTAATAAACATCAGCACCTTGATTTGCTGCAACATACTGAAGAGCAGAACAGTGGTTAAATGAAAAGTTCGTGATGTTTGCATTATATTTGTTTAGAAGACTGTCTAGTTAAATAAATAGCTCCATTGTCTCCTAGCTGTTTTTGGAGAGCAGTATATGAAACTCTGTAGAGAAAGTTGCTGGATCCAGGAACTCACTTGGGGAAGTGAAACTAAGAAATGTGATTGGGCTTTGAAAAATAAATAGAAAACCACCCAGGTGGTTCTACAAACTTGGCATTTGCACATGGAAACCATCTGCAGGTTAATGTTCCTGGGTTGGAACAGTCCCTAGCCCAGCGTTCAGAGCATGAACAGAGGTTCTACAATCCACAGTGGTGGATCGTGTCTTGTGGGCCAGTCACCTTCACCTCTGTGAGGGCAGCCTGTCCGTGTGGTAGATGGAACACAAGTCATGGAATCAGGTGGATCTGAATTCTACTCCTGAATCTGCTACAAACTGACCTTGGGGCTCAGTGAAAGCCTCAGCCCTTATGTCACCTGAGGAATAAACTAGTTAATTGGCCCTCACGAGGATTAAAGAAGCTATCTTATATGGTGTGTGTGTATACACAGACACACACACACACACACACACACAATGGATACTACTCAGCCATGAAAAAGACAAGAGTTATGCCATTTGCAACAACATGGATATTATGCTAAGTGAAATAAGTCAGAAAAAGACAAATACTGTATGATTTCACTCATGTGGAAGATAAACACACACATAGATAAGGAGAATAGATTGGTGGTTACCAGAAGGGGCACATATGTATGATGACAGATGGAAACTAGACTATTGGTGGTGAACACAGTGCAGGCTATACAGAAACTGAAATATAATAATATACACCTGAAATTTACACAATGTTATAAGCCAATATGACCTCAATAAAATAATTTAAAAAAAGAAAAAGAAGCTATCTCATGCGTGAAAGTAGGTAACATCACACCCAGAGTGCTCAGTCTATCCTGGTTGGCTGCTAGGTTGCTCTTGTCTCATGCTTGGGCATGCGATTGGGTAATTTGCTAATCTGCTTTTTATGAAGCCTGGAAAGCAACGCTCAGAAAATGTTCAATTCCGAGGTTAATTAGGTCTCACATACTCCTGTTTGTGCTGAGTTACCTACGAGTTTTGCTGATTTTTTCTTCCTTCTGCACTTCAGGATAAGGCAGGGCTTGTTCCTCCTCCTAGTTCTGAGAGTAGAGGGTCTTGCCTTACCAAGATCTGCACAAAGGGGACATTAGCTCAAGTTCTGCGACGTGAGCTAAAACCCCCATGTGAACCAGATAACATTATTCCTTTGTCCAATGTGAATGAGTTTTACTGGACTTAGTACAGCTCCTGAGTTAGTTCAAGAGGAAAGATACTTTTCAGTTATAGCAAAAAAAAAAAAGAGTTCTGAGGCTCATGTTGGCGACTGTCCTCTGCTGGGATTAGACGAATTTCTGCCCCATCCTGCCTTTCCTGTTCCTGACACTCATTCCTGTCAAGTGCTTTAGGGTATGCTGAGGTAAAAAAAAAAAAAAACCAGCAAGAAAAAAAACCCTAAAAAACGATTTTCCTATTCATTTAAATGACTGCGGTCGTTGATAAAGACTCGACTCTTTTCAAAACTTGATTCCCAGTACCCTAAAAGACAAAACACAGTGAACGTAATCAACAAGATGGATGTATTCTGTAAGTCAGTCAGCTCATTACTGACTAAATCTGCTTCATTAAGCTACCACATCCAGAAATGGAGTTCTCCTTTAGAGAAAATGCTAGGTAAGACGCCTGTGTAAGCCCCCGTATTTATTTAGCAATATCTCCCTTTATTTGATCTCTGTTTTAGAGGGCTGGAGTCCTTTACCTAGATGAAATAATTTGTAAAGGAAGTAGCAGAAAGGCCCATTAAATGATAGTTTGGGAATTGTGCTGCATTGAGTTATATAACTTTCCACGTCATATCGTACTGATTAAGCACCGATGTGCATTGTACAGGAGTTTACAGAGGAAATAAGCCACATTCCAGCCGACACACGAGGACTGGAGTATGTCTGTGGTGAAACATGCAGGACAACATAATGACCTATGTGTTCTTGTGTAGGTAAGGGCCGAATTCATGTTAAATGCTGCTAAGAATACGGGAGATACTGTTTGTTCTCCTGAAACCTGTCTGGTTCATTTTAAAGTTGGTTGGGTAATATATGAACACAAATTACGCAAGCGTTGTGCTAGAGTGAAAAGACAACAGCGTTCAGTCGTTGTGGACTCTGAGGTTGAGTTGACATGTATGTTGAGTACGTGGCTGGGGTATGAGGCTGGGAGGCCTCTCAGGTTGAATCAAGGAAGATCCCAAGGAAGGAGGTATGTGAGCGAGAAGAGAGGGTGTCAGATGTAGTTTAAGGCTAAACCAAAGGAAGGGTGTCTTTTTGAGTAGGGAGAATGTGGAGGGGGGCTTGCCTTGTGATGGGTCACAGAACCTCTCTGGGACACAGAATGACCTTGGGTAGTCAGGGAGGCGCAAGGGAAGTGGATTGTTTCAATGGGTGCTAAGAACCTCTCACAGGTTTTTAGAGGCCTTAGGAGCGGTAGGCTCTTCTGAAAGTTAGAAGAACTGGGCAGGGTGGAGCAGGGAGAGTGCTACATCTGTTTCTCCTGTTCTGTCATTTTTGAGGCATCGTAAGTTAAATGTATTAAAATAGCCCCTAAAGCATAAAACAAGGGTGTCTTGAAGTTAGTATGAGTATTTTACCCGAGGGACGGAAATCCAGGCTCTCCTGGTTTGCAGGGCGCTAGCTCAAAAAAAGTGCATGTTTATTTTCTAATTCTTTTTTTTTTTTTTTTTTAACTTTTTGTTTACTGCAGCATACAATATTTTCTAAATTTTGAAAGAATCTCTTTGGGAAGTAAGTTGGTGCCTTTAGAAGGAGGCAGATTGACAGCCTTGGGGGACTTGCCGTTCCTGGACCAGTGGGCCACACACCCACTCTGCGGTGGGAACAGAGGTGCCTTAGAGGAAGAAGTCAGCCCAGTGAGCTGGAGCCCCGATCGCTGGCTTCATTGCTTGAATGAGCTGGGCAACCCCACATGTGGTCCCCAGGTGGCTCACTAGCAAAATCAGAAGACGTTTCTTTCCTTCTTGTAAACATACGCGCGCACACGCAATTCGGAGCCTTGGAATTACTTCCACTTAGGCTGAAATGGGTCTAATGGAAACCCAGGCCCAGCAATTGAGAACTCCTCGGAGCTCAGGCTTTCTAGGAACACAGGCTGGAGTTCACGCCCCGGCTCCTCCCCTGGAGTGTGCAGCACCCCGAAGGCAAGTCAGGTGTCCTTTCTGAACTGCAGTGTACTCTTCTTTAAAATCGGAATGGTAACACAGGCATGGGTTTTGTGAAGATAAAGTAATATTTGTCAGGTATCTAGCTGAAGTGGCATATACTATGGGCTAAGAAAATTTTAGTTAAGATTTTTCATTTTAAATTCCTTGACCCATCACCTTCTTTCTGAGCTAGTTTATTAAAATCTGAATTCATTTACACAGGTTTTGGAGAATCAACATTGACACTGAAATAACGAGTTAGGTTTAAAATTCTGTTCAAACTGGTAGAACAGAAGGGATATATATGTAAATAAAAGGTATAGGTTGTTTTCTCAATGATATTTTTCTGTGATATTGGCAAATGTGATGATTATGCATAGAAAACAATAATGAGGGCTGTGAGCATTTATATGATCTGTGCGAATATAAAAACCAAAACTAAAAGCGAATCTTTTCAAGAGGCAGATCTGCCTTGCATAGGCTCAGTCCTGGTCAAGGAAGGCAAATAAACTCCCTTTCTATCCAGAAGAGGAATGTTTCAGCTATAGAGACTCTATTTGAGAAGATTTTATGGATTTCTGATGTGTAAAATGAGTTTGTACCATATCATAGAAGGAGTCATTTGTAAGGAGAATGAAAAATATATTACTTCTGACACCTTTTTTATTATTGAAGTGACATTTGTATACTATGACATTTCTCTACACCAACTTGTTTTCCTTCTCAGTGACCCCAACCGTCGTCCAGGTTAAGGGGTGCACGTTGCCCCAAATTTTGTGCTCTGCTGAGCCATCTGCTGAGTTACAGTTGGGAAGTCAATGAACCTGTAAGCCTCACCATCAGAATGTTTTCTAGGAGAACAACTCTGGAATTGAAATAAACAAGAGTCAGTTTTGCCGGGGCCACTGACCAGGGCACGTGACTCAACCGCGGCAGAACAGAGGCCTAGTGCCCTGGGCTCTGCCTGGTCTCCATCTTTCTACCACTCAGGACTGGTTAGGCGGCTCAGGCTCTGAGCAGCGCCCTGGGTTAAATTCTTCCAGCCTGCTCAGTCTCTGGGGTGGGCTAGCCGATTTGATGAGTCTCCAGCAAGAGCTGCTGCTCGTTGGACAGCCTGTGCAATAAATAACCCAGGCACTGGGGTCTCAGGAAGAGAGCCGGCTCCCACACAAGACCAGCCTCTGGATTTGACTCTGCCACTGTGATCTGTGTGATCTGGGGCGGCTCCCCAAATATCTACAGGTCTCACTTTCCTCCAGTTTGAATAACGATACCGACCTCCTTCAAAGGGATGCTCTGAGGTCCAAATGGGTTGATACATAGAAAGGGCTTATTATCGACTCAAAAGCTCGTAAATGTAGCTACTATCATTGTGGAGTTGTAATGAGGACTAAAGGGAAGAGCTGTGTGTAAAATGGGCAATACAAAACTGGTCCCACAAACGTTGCTTCCTTCATTCCCTTCTGATGAGTTCAGGTGGGCAAGTGAGGTGAAAAGAGGAATGTGCTTTTAAAAGATGTGCATTCTTTAGAGGCCTTTTCCAAATCCCTGTGCTCGTGCAGAGGGACAGTGGGGCTGAGAAGTCTTATAGGGGAGAAGCGCCATGTGGGCTGGGCTCCCCCAGCCTTCTTGCCTTACAGCTTCACCCCACTCTTGACAGCCTAGGAGGCAGGCAGATGGTAGACAGGGGAGCAGGTGCCCTGAGCCTGCAAACCACCACATGATAGCTGGTGTGCTTACTTTTGTTTGTGCCCCCAGCCCTCAGCACAGGACCCCAGACAATTTTCGTTGAATTATGGTATTGCAGAGAGTAGATGCTCAAGTGTTGTAATCTATCTATTCTAATATTACTCTTGGAAGGGGCCCCATTAAAACAAGAAAATACCTGATCTCGATGAAGATGTCTTGGAGAATGGTGATGCATGTTACATACTACCGGCCCTGAGAAGTCCTGTACCGAGAAACCAGTTTAACTTCATTCAACCCAATGTTTTCCAGCTCTATTTGGTTTAAGAAGCTTTTTGTACTTTTTCCCAGGACGCTTATTAACAGCCCACACATATTGGGAACCACTAATCAAGGGTATATTGATTGGTATTAGTCTGTACTCATAAATCCTCGTACATTTCCACGTAGTTGCTAGTCTCGTGTGTAGGCATTTGCTTCTTTAGAGTGCTTTTGTCCCTGCCTGGCTGCAAAGCACACTTTGTCTAACTTTTTCTCCCCCAGCTCTGTTGTTGATGTCAGTGGGGATTGAGTTTTTGGCTAGACTTGTTTTTCCATCTTCAGAAGCCCTGTTGATCTCTTATAATGACACCTGAGCTGCCTTAAGCCTCAAGTCAGTTGTAAATGATGAGATGAGACCCACTGGGCAGTCCCAGGGGGGTCCTGATTATTTTAACTGATATCCCTATAATCCAGTCAACTTTGCTGTGAAAATATATCCAGGATGCCCTCTACTTCTCACCGCCTCCGTCGCCGGTCACCCTGGTCCAGCAATTGTTCTGTCTCGCTTGGACCATCACAGTAGCCGCCTCACCAGACGGTTCCCAGCACAGCAGCCAGGGAGATCCTGCTAAAACACAAGGCGGATAAAGTCAGTCCAGTTCACAGGAAATGCCACAGTCTTGACAGTGGCCTTCAAGGCCCTATGTGACCAGGGCCCCTGCCACCCTCCTCTTCCCCCACCCTGCTGCAGCCACCGCAGACCCCTTGCTCTTCCTAGAATGCTGCAGGCAGGCTCCTGCCTCATGAGATTCATGTTTCTTCTTCCTTCTGCCCAGGACACTCTTCCCCGTGATATCCAGATGGCTTGCTTCCTCACTTACTTCCAGCGTCTGTCACAGAGCCTGCCTGTGCTGTCCTATATGAAACAGCAGCCTTGCCCCACCCCACCCCCTTCCCCAGTAGTTTTCTCTATCCCCTTCCTTGCTGCCCCCTCCGGCAACACCCATCAATGCCTGACATGTGACATATTTACTCAGTTATTTGTGTATTGTCTCCTCTCCCACGGGGGTGTCAGCTGACTTAGGGCAGGCCTTGGCTTTGCTCTTGTCTGACTGAATCCCCAGCTCCTAGCCCGGTGCTTGACCTGTAGACAGAGCTCAGTATCTAGTCGAATGGATGAGAACAGTAATCGCCATCCTTTGTTAGTGACGTGACCAGGACGAGTTACACACAAGAGGTTGTTGAACGTCAGGGAACTTCTCAATCTGCTGTGGTATTTGGAACGGCTCAGCCTGGCAGCTTTTTCAAGTTCAGAGGCTGCTACTTCTGAGTAAAGCTGTTACAGCTGAAGGTGAGAGCCAGCGAGGCATCAGCATGTCGATGGGGACTGAAGCCTCCGAGAGGGAGGGGATGGTGCAAAGACAGCCTGGAAGAGAAGAGGCTGAGGGCAGACCCGTGCGGAACTGCAGGCAGTGATGCAGGCAACTCCCCCCGTTTGGTTGTGTTCCTGTAATGATCATTTATTGCATGAGTGCTTTTTTGCTAGGATCTGTCCTTATTGCCTCTTACAAATGCCATTGTATTTTAATCTTCTCAGTGACAAGCCTTTGAGATTGCAGTGGCTTGCACCTGAGCAAAGAGCTCACCATTAGGGGTCACTTTGGATGACAGAGCAGAAAAGGGCACAGTCTTCCTGGGCCTCAATTTCCTTGCAGTGAAATGAGCAAATCGGAAGTGAAGGTCTTAAAGGTCCATTCTTATCCCAGATGTTACTCTATTCTAGGAGTAAAGTCACCTGGAAGCTGCTGGACCACGTGTGTCGTTCGTTTTGTGACTCAGCATAGCAAAGCACTTAAGAAATTACAGCTGCACCCAGAGGTGGTGGTGGCCTTGTAAAGAGTGTCCCCTGTCTGCCCCTGACCGTGTGGCTGTACGTGGTTAAGCTCAGGGACTCTGTGGGCTGCAGGGAAGAGCCTCACACGGGTAGAAGGTGTCCTCCTGTAAGGAGAGCATTTCTCCCAAACTCCGGAGTAGGGGAGGTTCTCTCCACCCCGCTTGACTGAGGTAGAAGCATCTTCAGAGCATGCCCAGGGGCCTGGAGAAAGTACAAATGAATCACGGATGACTATAAGGCTGAATAACTTCCGAGAAGGACTTTATGAAAAAGGGAATGTCGTTTGTTGAATGTGAAAGTACAACCTGGGTAGCAGCTTATCCACCAAAGCTGTCACAGACTGTAAACTGGAAGATTCTGTGTCACGTTATCTGCCAGGAAAACAGCCAGTGGCCCAGCAGTTAGGACAACAGCTTCCTCAGAAAGAGGGGCTGATGGCTTGGCTGGGCTGGAAGGAGAGGAGCCGTGTGCAGGATCAGGGGTTTGTGCCCAGCAGACCTTGAAGCTAGGGAAGAGAGCAGCTTTTCCAGAGCCCCCAGGGTGCAACAGGGGCTCTTCTCCGTTCAAAGGTAGTGTAAATTCTAAACTGGGATTCCATTAACTCATCAGCTCTCTCAGCAATGGAGTGAGATTGGGATTGTTATTCCCATTTCACAGATGGGAAGATGGAGGCTCACGGAGGTTGAGATTTGCTCTGCATCACATTGCCTGCTGCCGGAGGAGAGTATATTCCATTCCTCTGATATTTGCCTGATATGCAGCCTGTATTTTGGGCCAGACGCCTTGTTGGCTGCTGCCATGATAGCAGAGAGAATGAGATCTGATCCCAACCCTACAGGCCCTCTAGGGCAGAGACCTCTGGAAGGCCAGAGGGCATGAGTTTTGTTCTGTGGTCTGACGTGCTCTAGGAGCACAGCGCAGGGAGCCCTTTGTCGGTGAGGCACGCCCAGGCCACCATCTCAGCTGGATTATACTTGTCAGTGGAGAACATAAACTACTAAGAATATGCAAAAGATCATTTTCCAGTGATATAGAAAATGTCACTCATCATCAGTCTTCATTACTTGATTTTAAATGCAGCTGAGATACAGACCCATCATAAAACTGTGGCGTCCAAAAGGACCTTCAAAAATCCTGCTGGCAGGAGGATATTGGGGAAGGGCTTGGACTTGAAGTCAGACACCCTGAGTTTAATTCCTGAACCTGCCCCATACACCTCCGTGACCTTGGGCAAGACACTGAACCTCTCTGGGCCTCAGTTTCTCCCCTTGTCAGATGGCATAAGGATAGCACTTGCCTAGTGGGCGACAGAGGCCTGGCAGGAATTGAGCTGGATACTGTAAGTGAAAGGTTTAGTGTGCAGTAGGTGCTCACCAAAAACGGAAACAGTGATGACCAAGCCTCATGTGGTCACCCCACCCGTCTTTTCTGCACCATGAAGCCACAAGCCTGCCTCCAAAGAGCCAGGCTGAGGTCTCTTCATCTCCCCTAATCCCTGAATCTAGGCAGGAGCTTCAGCATCATTTCCCTTCGCCTGGACCTTGGCAGGGGAGTAATACATGGGGGAAGTTGGTGCCTTTGTTGCTGCCCGGGAAAAAGAAAGGAAAATAAGGAGCCTGTTGGGCAGCGTACCTAGATCTCCCACAGTTCTCCGGGCTGTGTGGGCAGCTGGCTGCCTGCTGGCCCTTTAAGCACAACTCCTGGTCGTGCCAAATACCTGGGCACGGATGTGAAGCGTGGGTACAAAGAGGCAGAGAAAGAGCTGGAAAGAAAACTGGCACCTTTGGAGGGCTGCAGGGGTGAAAATGCCCTACGATTAGGGTTTCCTTCCAGGCCTGTAGTTTAAATGACAGTCATAATTTATTGCTGTTACGGGCACTGAACTGTACTTGCCTCGGGCTCTGCAAACACAGGAAATCAGCCAGGCCTGTTAGAAGTGGGTTCAAACAGTGCTAAGAAAATGAGGCTCAGTGGTTAAAGAGCAGCGGGAGAAGGCACACCTGCCCTCTTCTCCATCCTGGTCACCAGAACACCCACCTCTTCTGTTCTATTTGTCCGCTCAGACACTTGCCTTCAAAAATCAAATTAGTAAAAATTTCTGGGTGCCTAGGGTGCCAGGCTCTGTGCTGGAGGCGGTGAGAGAAACGGAAACTTTGAGGACATTGTTCTCTGTAGAGGGAGAAGGCGTGGGGATTTTCGGACCCAAAGCATTCTGGGAATTCAGCAACGTGGCCTGATGAGGAGGAGGAGGGAGCCAGAAGGATCAGGCCAGGATCTGATATGGAGGAAACCGACCTGGCTGGAGGGCAGGTCCCTAGGGGAAGAGGTCCACTGTCCAGCGTGCAGTCCCTGAAGGGGTTGGTGCACTCTGACTCAGTTCCATATCTAAGCAGGCATGGCAGACGGAAGCCTTGGACAGCAGGAGGTACTTGAAGGCAGGCGAGCAACAGTTTCTGGTTCCAGGTGGGACAGCCATTTGGAGTGGGCATATGACAAGCAAGGTCCATCCTTAAAGGGGTTGGGGCAGGCAAGAGCTAGGCCTAGGGATGAGCATTTTGGTAAATTTAGTGCCTCAAGCCTTCCATGTATCATGTCAGTAGGCTTGGGTCCAGGGCAGGCTTCCATTCCCAAGGGAGAGCTGGAATGCTAAGTGGGGAGGAAGTTGGGGCAGAAGCCAGTGTTTCCACTCGGCAGTGAGGTCGTGGGTGAACAGGCTGCCGTGTGCTGAGGATAACTGTTGGGGGCGCTCCCTCTGCAGACTGACTGTAAGACTGAGCCTAGTACTTGCTCCTTGGTGGGGCCAGGGTGCTGACCACTTCTGCTTCATCGGGAGGCCTGAGCTCAAAGGGGGATGGCTTCAGAAACAGTGGCCAAGAAACCTGGTGAAGGCAGGAGCTGATAGTTTAGTTGGACATAAGAATAAAAAGAAATGGCTGTAATTCATTACCAAATGAATTGTAAAGACACTACCTGTTAGGGGCTTGAAGAGTGGTGAGAAAGGATTTCAGGCTGGGACACTTCCAAGGAGGAGGTGAAATTTCAGGTAGGCCTTATAAGGTTCTGTCAGGCCCAAAGGAGGGAGGTGAACATTCTGGACAGGAATACGGTGTGGAAAAGGCCCAGGGATGGAAGGCTGGGAGAAAGCCAACCAGGTTCTGATGTTGCAGGTTTGTTGGGTGTGACTAGGAAGGGCTTTGCAGGGCAAAGGAGGGAACTGGTCCTGACTGCATTAGGATCTAGGCATTGGGAATCTCTGTGGCCTTTGTAAGTTGACATGGCGGTAGTGTACAGCATGAGACAGGGAGAAGGGAAACAGCGAGACCAATGTGAAGAACTATTGCATGACTTAAAGAATGAATTAACAAGAGCCTGCATCAGGATGGTGACAGTGGAAATGGAGGACCAAGAATGGATTCCAGAGATTTGTTGAAGCAAGAGTGGGCAGGACTAAGTGAAAAGACCACAAAGACTGAGTGAGTGACAAGTGGTCACGGTCACAAAAGGAGGAGGAGGGGAAGATTAGGAGAAGATGGTGGAGGAGCTTGGAGCAGGTGGGTTTGAGGTGGCAACAGTCATCTGAATGTTGGTATCTCAAAGTGAGTTATGTGAGGTTAAGACATAGGAAAGGTTAAGGCTGGACTGTATATTTGAAACCTCCTCTGTAGACTGGATCTCTGTAGAAGTCACAGAGAAGACCATTTGCTTTGAAGGGAGTGTAGAGAAAGAAGGCAGAGGGTCAGCTACTCAACACCCATGTGCGATGGGCTGAAGAAGGACAAGGAGCAGATGAAGGATGACTGCAAGGTAAAGAGGGAGCCTAAAAAGCTCTGAGGTGCCATTTGCAAACGAGAGAGTCCAGAGAAGGAAACAGGGACGGCTCCAGCTGCTGCAGGGAGATGAGGGAGGAGGGTTATTGGAACTGATCCCTCAAAGGTCCAGAGGATCTTCAAGAATGTGGTTTCCATAGAGTTGGAGGAGCTGGGATTAAGGGAGTAGGGAGAGGGTGGGTGGTGTCAAAAAAGCCTAAGTATCAAAAGGAAGCAGAGGGAGTCAACAATCTCCCAAAGCTGTGAGTGAGATCTAGTCAGAGAGCGAGATCTCTGATGGGGAAGTAGCTAGTGTCGAACGTGCTGGAAAGACAAGAGCCTCAGCATGAAGCACGTTGTGGAGAAGGTGGGAAAGGGCTGCACGTGAGGAAGGAGTTTATCCTTAGAAGGGCAAGCACAGTCCCATTCTCAAATACAGGGACGGTAGAAGAAACGGGTGCAGAGGTGAATATGTGGGGGTGCAGAGGACGGGAGAAGGGGTGCTGCACCAAGCAGCCACTGTCTTCTTAGAAACATGCAAGGAGAGGGCCAGGGCTGTGGGTGGTAGGGGAGGGTGAGGGAAGGCACGAGTGGACATTTGGGGATGAGAAATCCCAAAGTGACTGTTGTGGAGGACTGGCTCCAGAATCAGTGAGAGGAGAGTCAAGGACGAGTCCTCAGGGGTGTGTGGCGCTCCCGGCGATGGTCAGGGGATGTGCACAGGGGACCCTGTGTTGGGGTTTGGTCCAACAGACCAGGCTGGAGAGCTAGAGACTTCCAGAGGGGTAAGTGAGCGAAGGACACGTAGGAACTAGCTGAAATGCAGAAGGAGGCCCCAGACAATCCCAGGTTTGGAGAAGTTAGAAGGGAAGAAGTTCTTGAAGGATGCTAAGCAAGTGTTGGGTGCAGGAGGCTGGGTGGGACCTGCAGCAGAGGGGGCTTCAAACTGAGACCACAGAGGCGGAGCAGAGAGGTCATGATGTGGGTCAGGGCTGGACTGTGCCCGACAGAGCCATGTGCGAGGGATCGAGGCCTCTGGGGGACTGAGTGGAACAGGCTGAAGATGACAGGTGCAAGGCTGGCCTGGGGAGGTGGTGCAGGTGATGTAGTTGGGAGGGCACTGGATGGGAGTCAGGTACTATGGTTTTAATAGCTGTGCTGTTAAGCTCTGTGGCCTTGGGCAAGTCACCTGTGTTTCCTGGATGGGGGGGCTCCTGTCAACACCATTCCTCTGTTATTATGCATGTGGTCTAGTGGGACAGCGGGGGCCCTGGAGGTAATCCAGAGCACTGGCCTCGGGTGCTCCAGCCTCAAGTCTCCACACCCGGGGCTGGCCACTCCTTCCAGCCTGTTTTAGCTTGTGCCCCCACAGGCCTTGCTCATGGTGTCAGGAGCAGCAGCAGGCAGCCCTCACCGTGTGACACGTCCACTCCTCTTCTGCAAGAACTAGACTCTCTGAATTCTGCAGCAGGGTGTAAATCAGTGCCCTCACCAGTGTCCTGGCAGCCTGACCTCACCCTAGCAGATAAGCCAGGGCTGCTTTGGCGAGTCAGGAAAGGGAGGCAGGAGGGAAGGTCACCTGGCGGGCAGCCCTGGTCTCACCTGTGGGCTGCACCTGACTGGGTGAATACAGAGAAGAGCCTGGGGGGGGTTCCCGAGTGCAGGGATGCCCCCAGTGTCCTCCCCATTCCCACCCTGCAGATCTGCAAACCTAAGTGCCCAGCCACTGTGACTGTCGGGTGTGACCTGGGTGTCTCTCTGTTACAGCAACATGACTGCAGCATCTGATGCTGCTGCCAGCACTCCCCTTGTGCCTGGCCTGGGATGAGGTGCTGCATGGGACATTTAATTTCTCCCAGGAGACTATTTTTAGAGTGCTCCAGCTGAACCGCTGCTGTGAACTGTATATCTTAACCAGGAGTGTGTGTGTCCTTAACAAGGTGTGCAGGTGTGTGCATCCTGGGAGCGGCTGACACTGCTCCTAATGGGGGCTACACGGGCTGGCCGGCCCGTGTTTTCAGCTCTGCCACGGTGGCTTTGCTCGTTATATCTCACCTGTGCAGGTAGAAGTTGTGTCTCTGGGTGTGAGTCAGTCCTGGACGTCTTCCCCTGGGACCCTCCTTTCCTCCACTGTCAGGGTGAGGTGCCAGGGTTGTGTCTAAAGAACTGTATAGGGCCGGCCTCATGGCTTAGCAGTTAAGTGCTCGTGCTCTGCTACTGGCAGCCTGGGTTCAGATCCCGGGCACGGACCGACGCACTGCTTCTCCAGCCATGCTGAGGCCGCGTCCCACATACAGCAACTAGAAGGGTGTGCAACTATGACATAAAACTATCTACTGGGGCTTTGGGGAAAAAAAGGAGGATTGGCAATAGATGTTAGCTCAGAGCTGGTCTTCCTCAGCAAAAAGAGGAGGATTAGCATGGATGTTAGCTCGGGGCTGATCTTCCTCACAAAAAAAATAAAAACTGTATAACGCTGGCCCTTTCATCATCCTAGACTCGTGGAGGCGCTCTGGGGCTCACTTGGCTTTCTGCTGCAGAGGAAATGTGAGAGCGAAGGGGATTTATGGTTCTCTGGAGTCAGACTGCCTGCCTTCGAATCTTGGCTCTGCCTCTTACCAGCTCTGTGACCTTGGGCAAACTGTGTCTTGACCTCGTTCTCGAAGCCTCAGTTTACTCATCTGTCACTTGGGGTAACGAGTACTGATTTCATGAAATTCACCAGAGAGTCAGATCAGTAAAGTGTGTGGCTCTTTTTTTTTTTTGTGAGGAAGATTGTCCCTGAGCTAACATCTGTTGCCAATCCTCCTCTTTTTGCTGAGGAAGATTGGCCCTGGGCTAACATTCATGCCCATCTTCCTCTACTGTATATGGGATGCCGCCACCGCGTGGCTTGACAAGCGGTGCATTGGTGTGCGCTGGGGATCTGAACCCACCAACCCCGGGCCACCGAAGCGGAGCGCATGACCTTAACCGCTGCTCCACCGGGCCGTCCCCCATGTGGCTCTTCATTGCTCAGTGTACAGTAAATGCTAGTCCCCTACCGTTTTTTTTTTAAACTTAGAGGCTTCTGTTTATTTATGAACTCTGTGAATCGCTGTTCCGGCCAAGCCCTGCCCTAGGCCTGGGGGAGCTGCTGGAGTTTGAAGCGCTCAGGGTGCATCAGGGAGACTTGAGCTGAGCCTTGAGGGGCGACCGAGAGTTTGCTGGCCAAGATTCTGGGTTGGGGGTTGGTGAGTGATTATCCTATGACAGCACCCTCCTCTTGTGGCCTGCCTCACGATTTGCAGAGCTTACCTGATGGCAGAGTTTCATGGGCAGGCAGGAAAGGGAGGGCTTTGTCCCTTCTCTTTGTCTGCTCTGCACAGAGGCTGTCAGTGGCCCCTGGAGAGCCTGCCCGTGTCGTATGGGAGGACCCAACCCTGCTGTTCGTGGGTGGCTCTACTTGGCCTGGGTTCCTCATTACCTATAGGGTGCCTTGTGGGGCAGACCAAAGGTTTCGGTGGTGCCCTGCCCAGGTGTGGAAGAGGAAAAAGGGGTCATGGTGGTCTTCATAGAGGACTGTGTCCTCTCCCTGTCTCCAAAGCACAGGTCATGTGGGGGAAGAGACATGGATGCAGGGCCTCTGAGAGAGTGTGCTCCCAAAGAGCTGCTGCCCCTCTATCATTATCTTCCCCACGATGTGTTCCAGCTACAAGGTGGGGACAGATTTTCCCAGCTGTTGTGTGTCGAGGATACAAGCGTCTCTCTAATTATGTCAAGTTTTTCGCCAGCCAGGTAGACTTGTAACTTCAGACAGTATTTTTACCTCTAGCACATACCTTTGTCATATGCTGAAGCTTCTGGTTTGAAACAATGTGGAAATCTGTCAGCTCAATGAATTAACTGTCCCATCTCAGCAGATTTATTTGGCAGAAATACTCAATTCCTGAAACCACGTGGGCTGGCCCGCATGACGCCTGCCCTGGGAAAGTAAAAAATTACATTGCAGGATTCGGGGCTAACTAGTATTGAAAAACAGTCAAATTTTATTTATTTTCATTTTCTTATATTTTTGCAGTGACCACCATTGGCTCTCATGTAGGATTCCCTGTGGGTGTTGTTGGTTAAGGAAGTGAGCCTGTGGACAAGGAGAAGGCGGGGATGGCTCGGCTCATGTACCGCCCAACACTCCGCTACAGCGAGAAAGCTGGCCCTCAATAGACAGGCCCCTGACATGAGCCTGGCTGCCTCCTCCTTGACCTCAGCGCTCAAGAGAGACCTGTTTCCACATCTTATTGTTGTGGGCAACAGTGGAGAGTTTAGCAAATCCAGAAGGTAGCATAGTGCACAGTGTAGCATTTTCCAAAAATTCTCTCTCAAGCCACCTTAGAAATATTTTTAATCATTTCATTGTTTCTGTGGTATATGGTAAGAGGTGATTTTAATGACAGTAAAAAAAAATTCTGGCTACATGATGCGTGACTTCACATAAATAGCGTGTTCTCTCTAAACCGTAGTCCTTGCCCGTTAAGGGGATGCTAATAATAATATCATCTTCAGACAATTGGAGTGAGGAGTAAATGAGATATTACATGGGGTTTCCCAGACACGTAGCAAGTACTCAATGAATGGTAGCCACCATCCCATCATCATCCATGTGATTCTGGTGCCTGTTGTCCTAATTGCATCATCACCTTTTTGGGTGGCCCAAGCATAACGTGCCTTGGGTGATGCAGGAGGAGGCCTGCCTTAAAGGCATGCTCTTCACTCATTCATTCATCAGAGATTTATCAAGCAGCCATAATGTGCCAGGCATTAAGGCCACAGAAACAAAACACAGCCCTGCCCCGAAGCAGCTCCCACTCTGGAGAGATGTTCACATGAACAGTCACATTATTTTCGCTCTGATGATGACTCTGAGGGAAGCAGTCTCCAGGAGCATTGAGAACCCGGGAAAGGGACCCAGGAGGGAGCCTCTGGGGCGCAGACACTGTCTTGCCATTCTATGCCACCCACTACAGTGACTCACGCCCAGTTTTTAGAAAGCGAAGTCCCCAAAACCGATTTGTAATGAGAGCCTCACACCCGCTGGGAGTGACAGGAAGGTAGAAGTCAATCATTTTATTGTTTGGGCCTAGATTCAACCAGAAGGTATAGAGATGAGGTAGGAAATCCTGTCTGAAGCCAAAGTTTCCATCCATTGGCATAAAATCCTGGTGAGCCCTGGGGAGGAAGAAAAAAAAAGTGATACTGAGAAATTCCTGACTTTAAAAGGGCAAGATTTTTAGCAAAGGAAGTTGGATATTTCAAGGTGCTTCTTTTTCCAAAATTATTTTTAGCCTCCAGCTATATAATTTTTCTTGCCGATTTAGGTGCGGTGTGTGAACTAGACCAATCGTGTTTGGGAACAAAAAACAAGCCACGTCCTCCTGTTAGAGAGTCAGATGTTCTAAGACCTGTGAGCATGGTTAGGCTCAGGGGGGCAACACCTTGGGGGTTGGTGGGGACCAAGGTAATAGTTCAGGGAAATAGTCATTGGTAAATAGTCACCAGTAAAACCATTTAAGGAAATCAATGGCCTTGGCCCACTGCTCTGAAGTGTGGGACGTTCTGGGATGAAGGAAAAGCCTCTTGCCTTGTAGGAGTGGTAGTTTTTTCAAAATGCATGATTTTAGCCTTATTACTAAGTGCCTGTGAGAGAAGACATAAACCTAAATGAATTTGTTCTTTTGTTTATGAATTCATCCACCGAGTATTTACTCATCTCATCTCTCTTTAAACGGGGTCTCCTGCTCTCATGGGGCACAGCTAGGGCTGCAAACATGCAGTTAAAAGCTGCTTTGATAAATGGTATGACAGGTACATGAAAAACGTGTACAGGATGGGAGAGACTAACTCTGCATGGTCAGTCAGGGAGGGCTTCTTCGAAATAGCAGGTGACATCTGAAGCAGGGCCTCAAGAATTGACAGGAAGTTGCCAAGGAACAAAGGACTCTGGGCCATGGGAAACGTGCAGTGCCTTCCTGTGGTCAAGGGAAGCATGGAATTCTGGGTACTGAGCAGAGCCTACAGAGAATCTGATTCCTGGAAACAATCAGAAGTCATGGAATCACTGAGTGGATGGTTATCTCAGCAAACCTGCTCATTTTACAGGAGAGGAAGCTCAGAGAAATTGAATGGCTTGCCCAAGGTCACACAACTCTAGGGAAGAGTCTGAACTAGAACCCGGCTGTGCCCTTTGGGTCTTGGCTTCTTTAAGTGTGACACGAGGGGTCTGGCGCTAAGTGTGCTAAGGCCCCTCAAGAGTTCCTTGATGCTTCTCTGCAGCCTTCCAAGGATAGGGCTCAGCTTACAGGGAATCTACCTTTGTTTCCAGAACAGACAAGGAAAAAGTCTAGGAGCTGTTTATATCCTAAATGGCCACATTTGTACCAAATGGCTAGCCTGGTCATGTTTCCAAGACTGAGGGATTGAAATTCATTGCATTTTAAAAAATTCTTTTCCTTTTTTATCTTTTGGTAATCTGTATGAGAAGAAAACTGAAGCTTTCAGAAAGTATGGCTGTGAAAGAGTGAGATTGATTTTTTAATAACTTTGGAAGTTGAGACCAATATTACCCTCCTCCTGCAGGAAGTTCTCCTGGAGAGCTAGATCCTTATCCCATTGATCCTTACCCTGAATGGCTTTTGGGCTCCCTCTTCTGGGGCTGAAATCCTTTTCTTTGTGTTCACAGTGGTGGCGGGGAGGCTGTGTTTTCTGTAGAGCCAGGCCCAGTATCTGGAGGCAGCTAGTGAATCGGGTGGGCAGTCTGTGCCCTGATTCCTCTTGTCTTTTGGGCTCCCAGAGCGTCCCACCATGACTGGCTTAGCACTTAGTGTTTAAATTGTCCCTTCCCTGCTCTGCGTCCACCAGGCTGCAGGGCCCCGGACATAGCACAGGTCTGTCCCCTGGCGAGTGAAAAAATGAATGAAAAAACCAATGAAAGAAACTGATGTGACCCCACTGCTCCACGTGTCACGGGCAGAGTTAATCTCAATGCTTTCTTTAGCTGCATCTCTCTTTTCTATTCATATCTACATTACAGTCTCATAGACAGAAGTGCCTGGCTGAGATGTAACAGGGGATAGGGCTTCCTAACATCCTCTAGCCCACCCACACCAGGCCTTAGTCTTCAAAGGAAATTGGGCCTCAGGTCCTTTGGGCAGTTAATGAAGATATTATGCTCTCCAACTTACTGTTATAGTGAGTTCAGACTTTTTTTTTGGAATCATGATAATCTATATTTAAGAGGAATTTATACTACTGTATATTGATATACACTTGTGTGAAATGATGCATATGTGTATGCATTCCTCTACCCACCCATTTAACTATCTAACAAATGTTTATTGAGTGCCTGCTACATGCAGGTACTGCTCTGAGTCCTGGAGAGACAGCCACAAAGAAGCAAAGTTCCAGTCTTCCTGGAGCTTATACCCTAGTGTAAGGGAGATGAAAAAATTAACAAATAGATATAATAAAATGACAGTAGTAATAACTGCTCTAATAAAAGCAAAGCAGGGTCAGAGGCTACAGAACAGGGGAGAATGAAGTGCTAGTTTACAATAGGCAGGACAGGGAAGCCTTCTCTGAGGAGGTAACATTTGAACAGGGACCTGAATTAAGTGAAGGAGTGACCCCAGAAAATATCAGGAAACCTGCAAGTACAGAGGCCTTCCCACTCACCCATTCACCCGTCCACCCACCCATCTCTCCATCCACCCACCCATCTATCCATCCACCCACCCATCCATCCGTCCATCCATCAATCCGTCCAGCCTCCTAATGGCATGTCCTCATGGCATAGTACCCTGATGTACTAGATGCCCTACGACTGTTGAGAGACAATGACTGTCATCCCTTAATAGCAGATTGGTAGAAGTTATTTTTTTTTTAACTTTTTAGCTGTGAGAGATTTTTCTTTTGTGTTTTTTGGTTTGTGTTATAAGAGTGATGTTTTTACTTCCAAAAGATTTTTAAATTCTGGAAGCACTTGATGATATGGGCTCAAAGGCGAGCCAAGCCCATCCTTCCTTAAGTCTTAGGTTCTTAATTTAAGGCCATGGATAATACTTCATAGGGTTCTTGTCAAGAATACATGGGGGACACTGGGGGCGCTCAGTGAGTGTTAATTGCACACAACAGCAACACTACTACGACTAGCAAACATATGGATGGCAGACACTGATGGTTTTGGAGCAGTGCTAGGCCCTGGGCCAGGCACTGTCCATTCTTGCTTTCTAAATTTTGACATAGTTCTGCAAAGCGTGTCTGTCCCATTCCACATGGGAGGGAAAGGAGGCTCTGGTTAAGGCCGCCACTGTCACTTCTCTTCCTCCCCTGACCATCCCCATAATGGTCTCCTGTGACAGTTTACTGTTAAACTGGAGTGACTTGAAACTGTGTTCTCAGTCAGCAAAGCAGAAAGAATTTTCTACGTTACCCTCCCTGTCAGCCAGTGGCTGCTATCTACCTTGCCAATGCCGTGTGATTCATCACGGAGTAGGAGCTAATATTTCCCAAGGGCCCTTTAGCAGTGGGAAACGCTAAAGGAGTGGTACAGAGGTTTCTAAGTTACTTAGATTTTATGAACTGCTAATTACCTCATAAAGGCGCTTTATTGGGCTAGGGTGATCTGTTATTGACACTGCCTGTTTACATATCTCAGTAGTTTCTGCTGTTTCTTCGGCCCCAGTCAGTGCGTTACTGGAAAGCTCTGCCCTATGCCCAGCGAAGGAGACTGTAATTAGTTCTTTGTCTTGCTCATGTCCAAGCCAGTGTCTGCCACTAGTCACTGAATGTGGGGACAGGACTCTGGTTCTACATCCAGTGACTCTTCAAGTTACTGTCGTTAGGAAATTCGAACAGGAGAACTGCAGACTGGGATGTGATCTCTGGATTCGATTGGTTTAGTGGATTTGGCAACAGATAAGAGTCTTGGTTTTCTTATCTGCAACGTGGGGGAAAGAAGGAGGAAGAGGGGTTTTGTTTATTTCTGTTTGTGTGTTTGTTTTTTGAGTGGGTTCTTCCACCTCTGAGTCTGTAAGAAGTTTCTCACTAAGGGGACAGAAGCGACCAGAGCAGGTGGTAAGTTTAACAGATGACAAAGAGAAAGTAGAACCAGCCACCTCCTATTTCATTTTTATTTTTCCCACTGATCAGAATGCCTCATGGGGCTGGCCCGTGGCTTAGCGGTTAAGTGTGGGCGCTCCGCTACTGGCGGCCCGGGTTTGGATCCCTGGCGCGCACCGACGCACTGCTTCTCCAGCCACGCTGAGGCCACGTCCCACATACAGCAACTAGAAGGATGTGCAGCTATGACATACAACTATCTACTGGGGCTTTGGGGAAAAAAAGGAGGAGGATTGGCAATAGATGTTAGCTCAGGGCCAGTCTGCCTCAGCAAAAAGAGGAGGATTAGCATGGATGTTAGCTCAGGGCTGATCTTCCTCACACACACAAAAAAGAATGCCTCAAAATGGAAAGGGTGGAGCAAACAGGTTCACAAAGTAACTGGAGTCCATTGTAATGTTAAAAAGTGCATGGTGGCGGGGAGTGGGGGGCAGGATGGGCCACCCTCGGGGCTCTCTGAGTTCTGCTTTCCATTTACTTAAGAGAATTTGGAGATGTGAGCTCCTAGATCCGCTACCTGGTTCTTTAAAGGGAGTCACGAGGAATGAGGAAAGGGAGGTGGGCAAAGGAGGTGGGAAAGTTGTCATGGTGTTTATTAAGCAGGAAAAGATGGATTCTGAAAACAATAGACAGTGCATGCGAGAGAGTGACAACACTCCCTGCCGAATGTCTAGCATGGATTATTAAACAGATGGGAGCTCTGATAGAAGATTACTGGGGGTTGTCACGAGCTCTCTAAAAACAAGCAAAGCTAAATAAATGCATTACATTTTTGATAGGGTTGCTGTTATGTCAAATAGACACCCAAGATGTGAGCTCCTGGAGATGAGTAACAAATTTTCTCATAATATCCTTATGAACTTGTTAAACAACATGTTACTTCCATTTATTGAGAGCTAAGTTATGTGTTAGACACAGGCTAAGGCCTTTATATATCTTGTCTCACATAATCCTTGGATCAACCATGTGAATAAGGTGCTATCATTATTTTTCCTGTATTGTGGATGATCAAATTGAGGCTCAGAGAGATTAAGCAACTTGCCCAAGGTCACACAGTCAACAATAGCAGAGCAGGAGTCTCACCCTGGTTTCTCTGCCTCCCTCACCCATGCTCTTGACTCAGACACCGCACTGCCTCCCAGGGGCTACTGTAGCTGCACAGTTTGCCCTTGAAGCATCCGTTAATGGATTGACATTGGTCCGGAAAGACCTCTGGTGTGGAGTGCCACAGGAGTCTTCCTTTTGCTTTGACCGCTCAACATTTTTATCCATGACCCAAACGAAAACACAAAGGTGCACTTTTCCATATAAGCCAAACAGCTGGCACAGGCTGGAGGAATAGGTCATGCACAGGATGGTATAAAATAATCTCATCTATCCCAACAATGGGTGGAAGCCACGAGGGCCGAGGAAAAGTATACATTTCCACGTCTTGGTTTTTGGTTTATTTTAACTTTCAGGTAAACCACACGTGTGCAAGAGAGACACTTAAGAGTGGAGGGCATGAAAGGGATGTGGACATTTAAGAGACTATATTGACTCCTCCCATCGCAGCGTTCTTCTCAATATACACAAACCTATTTGAGAGTCTTCCCTAGAATTTCTGTCGATGCTAACAGTGGGCAGAAGACCAATCCATTCCGCTGACTTGCTGCTATTTACATCGGGTGCCACCGAGCATGTGAAGGAAAGGAAGACCCAGATCCCTCGATGGAGGGGGAGAGGAAGGCACGGGGTGTGGGAATCTGGTCAGTTGTATGTCAGGTGGTGATGGGGCCGGAATGAGAGGAACAGTGGTGCGGGCTGCAGGCCTGCTGCGATTTGCTTCAAGTCTCCAGCCAGGGGGTGGTCTAGTCGGAACCAGAACCAGGCCTCTGGACCCTGTTAGTACAATAGGGAAGCCACAGCACTGAAATCTGCCCCTCCAACTTGGCCTTGGACTGCTGGCCCCGGGAGCGCAGACACACACCTGTTACTTGACTCTCACGGGGCTTTTCCTGCCCTGCTCCAGTCAGCACATGTATGTATTCAATAAATATCTGCTGACGGCCAGCAGCACCTGACAATGTTCTCGGCTCTGGGGATACACATTTAATAAAATAGAAATACAGACAGAGAGAAAAACAGAGGATTAGAAAAGACACAGATACCAGCCCTCAAAATCGGGAAATGTTCTAACCCGGAAAGAAGACTATTGGGTTATTGGACCTAATGCAATATTCAAACAGCTCAAATCTATAATAAATTTTTTAGGCTAGAATAGTCAGGACTCGGGGGTTTTTTTTAGTGGACTTTATTCCACAATGAAATCGTTACTTCTAATTTTCATGGAGAACATGCTGCAACTAGGGCTTTTTCTGTCCCTTCCGAGGCCAAGTGCAGAATGCCAGAAGTCTGGCATTCCCAAACATTTCTGTAGGATCTGGAAATGAGAGCGATTTGCTTTTTGCTGGCATATTAATTAGGAGTGTTGACTTCTTGCTTCAGAAGCAGGTGTGTGTGTTTGTGTGTGTACATGCATGTGCCCGGATGTGTGTTTAAACATCAGAAAAAGCCTGACCCACAGTCAAACAACTCCGCAAACTGCCAATTGCTTAGAAAAATATCTCGTTTCTTTCAGGCCCCAAAGGGAATACATTTAAGTAAATACTTTAATTAAATTACATCCTGTTGCCAAGTAATTTCTTACAGAAGAGGCAGTAAATGGAATCTCTTCTGGGAAAGTTATGCTCTAATCACTGGATGGCTTTCTTCAGGAGGAAAATGTTTATTTGAAAACTCTCTATAGCCTATTGTATTTACATGTCAGATCTCTGGCCGGGGAAAGAAAGGAAACTCGTTCGCTTCCAGAGAATGCCAAATTTAGGATTTGTCCTTGGTGATGTGGGAACAGCTGTCAGGGATTGTTTTGCCTTCCCGGCCAGGCCCTTGCACAGCAGTGAGTGTGAGCGCAGGGCGCCGGTGCCCTGGGGATTAAAGATATTTGCATCGGACCAAAGCAGGATTAGGCCCCGGCTTGGTAAGTGTCCATATACAAACGCTCCATTTTGCATCTTTTACCTACTTAAACGTAGTCATTGCCTCGGCAAAGACCCATGTGAACATTTGTTTTTGAAAAATGTTTATTTTTTTCATAAAGAAATACATACTTCCTGTAGAAAATTTGGAAACATAAGAAAAGCTAAGAAGGAAAATAAGAATCATCCATTCTCCCACAACCCAGGAATAAAGTACATTTTTGTCTATTTTTGTCTCAGTATTTTTTTCCCCATCCACAAATATGTAGTTGAGCTGACACTGTGTAAATGAATTATTTTATAGGATTTTCTTAAAAGGAAAGGTGAATGCCCCAAGGAGCTACGTTCCCATTCCAGCTGAGGCCTGCTCACCTGCCTTCACACGTTTTAATAGATCTCTTCTGTCCGGTCTTATGAAAGGTAAAAGATCTGTGGTTCAGTCAGGCACCTTCTTGGCCCGGGAAAAGAGTCTGTGAGGCGAAAGGCCACAGGTCAGTTACCTAGAAGTGGTTCGGTATTGCAGCCCGCCTGCCCCATCACACTTCTTAAGGTGCATTATTGCAGTAATAAAATGTTCTCAGCTATAATTTTGTAACAGTTGGTACTAGGAGTCCCAAAGGAACTGGGCATTTATCTTGAACATGGGCTCTGCCCAGGCCCCCACCAGCACAGCAAAGTTTGCTTTAATGATGTGCCTTTGAATAATTTAATGCCATTCTCCTGTTGATTCTTTCTGTGTATTTTATTCCACAGGATGCCCCAAAGGGTTGGTTGGTTGGTTTTCAAATCTGCATGTTAGACACAGTTGGATCTTTTTTTTCTCCTTCTGTGGCCTTGAGATTTATGCATTGATGCTTTTCTTAGACAAATACCAGGGGAAAAGACCTTTGCAAAATACAAAATTTCATCCTGGGAATCCACAGCGGACGATTTCTCGCCTTCTGGAGAGCCTCTGGCAGAAGCTCAGCCGTGGGGGAGGAGGAGAGAAGGTCTGTGAGCTTGGCATGGGCCTGACTGCTTACACTCCGTGCCAGAGCCACAGCAAACAGCACAGTCACTGCCATCCCACCTAAAAAAGGTTTAACCACCTGCTACCATTATTGCCGACGGAACCAAGGAAACCCAATAGGAACTTTGAAGAGCTCTGCCCTGTGGAGTAAAAGATTTAGGAAATTTTAGATCTAACAGAATCTGTGAGGTCATCTTTTCCCAGACCTTGGATTTATAGGTGAGGAAATGGAGGCTCTACTAGGATTAAGCAGGATCTGTTGTCACACCCGCCGTGGCAGAGGGGGATTAGAACCTACATTTCCTGAAGCTAAAGCCATGCCTCTCCTGTGCCCCTATGAGACCTCTTTGTGTTCGCGTTGTAAGGACGCTAGAGATGTGTCAAAATGGTACCATGGAAACAAGAAACGCCCTTTGCTTGGGAGTCTGATTACTTGAAAAACAGATGCCAACCTATGGAGTTCCCACTTTGTTAATAACTGAAGTGAGTGCGTTGTGAAATCGCGTAAATGCACCACTAGCTACAGTTTGGCATCTTGTCTGAGTTGGGTCACGCTCTTTGAGGGAGGGACATAAGGAGGGCATTTCATGAACGTTGTGAGTGTCTGTTACCCTTTTAAAGAAATGTGGTGCACCGAGGAGTCCCAGGATCCGCCTGGGCTTCATTTAGTCCTGCCAGAGCTCCGACTGAAAGCCAGGGGGCAAGGGAGAGAAAAGACAGAGGAAATCGATGGAGCTTTGAATGAGAAAAAAATTAAAGGAGCTAAACACGGGGGGGGGTTTTTCAAAGAGATGGGTCAGTGGAGAAATAATAGCAGTGTAAAAAGAATTTGAAAAGCCTGAGAACAAAGAAAGTGTTAATTATGTTAACCTTTTAGAACTTGTGCAGTACACAGCAGGAACAGGAGCCTGTTTTTGGTTGAAACCAGCCATCTGATGATAAACACTTTCTACGACCTCAAATAAGGGGGCTGCATTTGCTGCTCAATTGTTCTGCTAATGAGGCCTCATGCTCCTTAAGGCCTCAAAAGGTTTTCTGGATCCCTAACCTGGACTCTCTTTGGAATTTCATGGTACAAAATGTAGAAGTGTGGTGTGTCTGAGGTTAGTCCCTAAGTCTGCCTTGTCAACTTTCACTCCTGGGAGGGGCTGAGGATGTCTTGGGAGCAAGACTGAGATGGTTCATCCTGGGCCCACTTACTTACTAGCTATGTGGTGCTGGCCAAGTGGTTACGACTTTTCTGTGCTCCAATAGATCATCTGTAAATGGGATGTCAGCTATGTCCACTCAAAGGTCTGGCACAGGGCTAAATGTCGAGTTAGCCAATAGGTGGTTACCATAGTTGGTGGTGGTGATGTTCAGCCTGCCCTCACCCATGGGCTGCTGCCCATATGGTTTTCATTTTACGTTGGGTCTCTGCAGTAGTGATCTTTGGCCAAGATGGGGGCCAGAATACAGAGTTCCCTAAGAGAGGGCTAGTGTAAAACTTCCTCCAAAATTGTCTCAAACGCAGAGGGCCACGCTGTGTGCAGGCATGTGATGAGGGGGGATGGGGATCAGTGGGGGCCAGGTGTGAGGAAGAGAATGGAATCTCACCAGGAGCATCTAAGAATGTTTCCTTGAGCTTGTGGAATCCCAGAGTCCTAAAGGCAGAGGAAGGCTTCAGCATGGTGTTCTGGAAGGGGAAAGGTGGGCAGCTGCAGGAGAGGCTGAGAGGTCGAATGTGCAGTGTCATTTAGAGTCTCAGGGCTGGGCTGTGCTTCCACCATGCTGGAGTAAGTGGAGGGGGGTTGAGGGTATAAACAGAGAAGAAGCTGGAAGGGAAGGATTTTGGAGAAGGTTGTAGATTTTCAGATTTTACTATGTGTGGAATGGGCAAACCATTGGAAGCTTTTGAATAGCAGAGATGCCCTGGGTTTTTGGCGGAAAGCTCTGGCGGCCGCTATTGGGTCAGGTGGAGTGGGAAGTGGCTCTGGCAGCAGGGCCCCTTCGAAGGCTATTGTGATGCTCCTGGCAGGCCGTCAGGAAGACGAGGACCAAGTCCGAGACGCGGTGAGGAGAGAGCTTTGAGGAACCTCACGGAAGCAGTACGAAAAACACTGGGGTCTGGTTGGATTGGGCTTATAAGGGACAGGGGATAGATGACAGTTCCTCTGTGATTTCAGGTCTGTGTGGCTGGCGGCCTGTGATGGAAAATCAGGATGGGGAAGGAGGGGAAAAAGAGAGGAAACAGGTCATGTCTGAGCATTTTGGTTTTGACATGTCAGGGGAAGTCGGTGTCAGCGTGTTCAGCAGTTAGTATGGGGTATGGGCTTTGGAACATAGAAGACAGATCAGGGAAAGAAATATACAAGAAGATTCATAATGTTATATTTATGTAGAATTTAGAGTTTACAAAAGAATCTCACATATTAAAAAAACTCCATGGATGGGGCATTATTATCCATCTCCATTTTGTGGAAAGGACACTGAGGCCATGCCTGTGTAGTAGAGTTGAGGATGAGAACAGGGAGTCAAGCTGAAGGAGATTTCAGAGCACCTTGTCCAAGCACCTAGAAGCATTGAAATTCACACTCGTCTCCTCCCGGTAGTCCACCCTCTGGAGGAAGATTGTCATCTTCCTGCCTCCCCCAGAGCAGCAGGGTGATACCTCCTTCCATACTCTCCCTCCGCCTCCTGTCCTGTTAGTGGAGAAGTAGCCGTGTTCAAGCTTGGGCAGCTGGATGGACACGTGGAGTGAAAAACTGAAGGGAGATTAATGCCGAGACAGTGATCAAAAGAGAATGAGGAAAGAACAGAGGGTGACTTAAGCTGGGATTGGAGTGTGCTCATTCAGCTGGAGTTTCTACCATGTACCACGTACTGTTTTAAGAGCTGGGGATATAGCAGTGAACAAATAGACAAAAATCCCTCCCTCTCAGATCTAATATTCTAGTGAGGAGAGAGAGATCATAAACAATACAACTAAGCAGATTAGATGGTGGTGGATGGTGATTCATGCTATGGTGGAAAAAAGGGGAGAGGAGAGCAGTGCTGGGAGGGGTACAGTTTTGATGTAGATGGGGCAGGTCTCACTGAGATTGGGACAAGGGAACGAGGGACAGGCCATGAGGTTATCTCTTGAAGAGCATTCCAGACAGGGCAGCAAGGGCCAAGGCCCTGGGGAGGGAGCACATCAGCTTTGTTGGGAGAACAGGGAGGCCGGCCTGGCTGGGGCACAGTGAGGGAGGGGGAGAGGCACAGAGGGGGCCACGGCAGAGCACACAGAGTCTTGTTGACTGTTGGGATGATCTTGGCTTTATGCAGAAGGACGGGGAGCCATTGCAGGGTGCTGAGCAGAGAAGTGACAGGTTCTGACGGCCCCTGTGTGTTCTGTTGACACTGGGCTGTGGAGGGGCAAGGAGGATGGCAGGACTCAATGCAGGGACCCAGGGGGATCCATGGGAGCTGGGAGCAGGGGACAGCATGCATGTATTGTAAAGGGAGCACTGACAGAATATTGTGATGGATTCTCTGTGGTCATGGGAGATTCAAGGAGTCAAGGAGGGCCTGAGTAACTAGACCCATGAGTGGGGCTGCCCTTAGGATGGGGAGGGCTGCAGAGAGAGCAAGCTTGTGGGTAGGGGGTGGGTGTCCAGAGCTTGTGTGCTAAATTTGAGATGCCTCCAGGACATCCAGTTGAAGCCAGTGAGTGGGTACTTGGGTAGTGAGCATAGAGGTCAGTGAATTGTCAGTTTGGGAGTTATCCGTGTAGAGATGGTACTTAAAACTTGGAGGCTGGACAAGATGGCCCAGGGAGTAGATGCAGATAAAAAAGGAGCCTGGAGCACTCCCTGGCTGAGTGGGCAGAAGAGGAGGACTCAGGCCAGGGGCCAGAGGGAGCAGCCAGGAGTCAGGGGCGTGCAGAAGCTAGGCAGCCAAGAGAAGAAAGGATTTCCAGAAGGGATCACCTGGGTCCAGGGTGGTGGGTGGATCCTGTAGGATGACAGTGGCCATTGGATTTGTCCACTTCCACACCTGAGGAGGCCTCAGTCCCATGTCCCCTCCGCAGTGACACGTAGCTGTCATAAGAAAAGGGCCAGTGAGAATATCGCCTCCACTGATCAATTAAGCCCCTGCTTTAATACTAACAGCCACAACTGTCACTTATTGATGTCCTGTTATGTGTCAGGTGGTCTGCACCTCCCCCCTCATTTTATCCTCATCACAGCGCTGTAAGTTCACCACATTTTAAAGCCCAGGGAATTGAGGTTCAGAGGCTTTCAGTGGCTTGTCCAGGGTCAGAGTTGAAGGGGCAGAGCAGGATCGAGAATCCAGGACAGGGAGGCTCCCAGGAGCCTGGTTTTTCAAGCTGAGAGCAGTCAGTCCAGCGGGCATGGAACAGGGGTAGCCAGGCACTAGGCTCCAACACTGGAGCTGGCTGCTCAGGGGCCAGGTGGCCTCGCAAGTCCCCCAGAGGCCCTTAGATGAATTTGTGTAAAGCAATAAGACCAAGTTGGTAACAACGCCAATAAAACTCACTCTTTGCTGTATAAGTTATGTCATAGTGATGTGAAAGTAAACTTTGCCAGAGGGAAATGTCACTCTCTTCCTTTCCTTTTTCCTTTGTCAGAACTATGTTTGGTAAAAATCCCTGTTGTATGGCCCAAAGGGATATAGAAACCCAGATCTGTTTAAATGTGAAACATACAAACCCAAATACATATACACATACAGAGCTCTGAATCCTAAGATGACTCGGAGGCAGACAGAGTGATCTAGGAGAGAACTAGGAGCCAGTCTGCAGGCTGCCTGATTTGAGTTCCCACCACACCTTGCGGGGGACAGAGTGCTTGGTTCTGCCGGCCCCAGGGAGCTCACTCTAGGACAGCTTCAAGAGAGAGAGGACAGACCTAACAAAATTGCAACTGGGAGTGAGTTCTAACACCCGTGGAGCCCCAGATTGTATAGTCCCCCTACTTGGGGAGGCCCATCCACAAGAGGTCCCCAAGAGCGTGACTACCCACCCTCATCCAGTGTCCCTCCCTGACCCAGAAAAGGCCCTTGTCTGCTTCCTTCCTCTCCTGAGGTGAGAGTGCAGCAGAATGCTGCTGGCAGAGCCTGTGGGGTGTAGGGGCTGATGGTGGGGAGAGGACAGGAGTTTCCGGGGGTGCCACAGTTTGGGGCCCTGGAGGCTGGCCCCCATCCTGAGCTCATGGGCAGGGCACTCACACAGTGCTCAGTGCAGACTGCAGTGTTGGCCAGGCGTGCCCACCGCCTGTCTGCTGAAACACCATCTCCTCCGGTGTAACTGGGGCAGGGCCAGTGCCCTGAGCTTGGACCAGCACCGCCAGGCTGCGCTCCAACTGCAGAACGTCCCCGGGCCGTGCTGCAATTAGAGGAGGACACCCATCTGTTTTCTGGACTTCTCCTGCGTGTCTGACAATCCTTCTAGCCAGCTGGGTTTCATGAAACCCAGAATGAATCTTGCCTGGAGCACCTTCTCCTCGAATTTTTAAAGGCAATCTGCGAGTTGGTTCTGGGAAATCTAATCTATGCACTTTCTTTGCCAGCCTGTTGTTGAAGAAGGGCTGTTTAGTATCTGAGAAACCTTCTGGGGCTTTTTAATGATTCTGTTCAAGTTTTTCTTCTCCTCTTCCTGGAAATTCCACTTGGCCAAGAATTAATGGGGCTTCATCTCCTGAGAGCTGCCTGTAGGTTTAGGAACAGACAGCCCTGCCTCCTCACCACCTGGGCAGAGGCACCGATTAATCCAACCTTTTTACTCACCTTGAGAGGGAGCCATATGCCTCCTTCAGAGCTCAAGTCTACGTTTTTTAATTGAAAACAAAAATTAACATTGCTTCAGTTACCACTTCCTGGTTCTAAGTTCTAGCTTTGCTGCTAACCAGTCATGTAACTAGGAGCTCACCTCCCTGGGCCTTAGCTTCATCCTCTCTGAAAGGTGAAATCAGGTGGCCTCGGAGACTTCTTCCAGCCCTGAAGTCTTACGACTCTGTGGGTTTGTAACTCCCCACCTGTGCTGTGCAGATTTCATGGTGCAAGTACAATTTTCATTCAACGGATCATTACAACGTGACCTCTGAGAAGATGGGACTAGGGGAGGCAGATCTCAGGCTGTTGTGGTTACACTGACTTGGAGTTGAGTGTAACTCCTGGTTCCAGGTTCTCCTGCCCCCTGGTGACCAACTCCAGGGGTTCATTATTTCAACAAATAGTAACAATTGTAGGGGCGTTCTGCGGGCCATGCACTATTCTGAATAAAGAGCGAATAAAGCAAAAAGCCTGTACTGATGGAGCTCACACTGTAGCAACATGCCCTGGGATGCTTGCTTGTGTTCTGTAAGCCTAAGAGCCTCAGTCCTCCATGATCTATCTATTGCTTACAACCATCCTCTTTAAGATCCACAGTCATCTTCACTCACATGGTGTTTTGGTAATAATGTCTATGCCAAATGATGTGTTTTACTGCCAAACAAGATTGTCTTTCTTCCTGGCCTGAATTAGGGAAATTCATGCCTTATTCGTTAGACCCTCCAAACAACTCCCTTGTGAGTAGATAGGACCCTGAGTCTCCGAGGCTGGTGCCTGGTGACATTTTTAAGAAATGGTCGAGCTAGCTATCCAACCCAGATTTCTGATTCAAAATCCAGGCTTCTTTCAACAAAAGTCTTAATAATAAAGTCATGTGTCCATATGTAGAGAGTCAGCTTCTAGAAAGCTGAACCTAGAGCTTGTTTCACAGGTCCTGTTTACTGCCCTTGACCCTCCACCCCCAGCGTAAGTTAAATTCCTAACAGATTTCTAATGCTGTCTTTACGTTGCTCTAACACCAGTTTTTGAGTTGCCAAAAACATGCTGTTGCTTCATTCTCACTCTCGGTGTGAAACTGACTGCAGAGTCCCACGGAGGACTCGGCCTAAGACCTGAAGTCCTCCGCAGCTCACATAGCCTTGCGCCAGCAGTTCATTCAGTTGCTGGAACATTAGCAGGCTTCCCAGACATACTGATGCATGCGACTTCCCTTCCTCTCAGCTTCTGTTTTTGTTTTTTTCGGTCAGCTTACCAGCATAGCCCTAGCAGTGAGCATTCCAGCAGAGTCTTGACTTCAGCAGCATCACCTGGCTCTCTGTTTCATAACACAGTGGTCTGTCCTTAACCATGGCCACTGGACCATCAGTGTCCCATGTAATGAGAAGAGCAGTTAGCCTCACGCATGTAGTAATGAGACCTGAAGGCCTCCTCTGCTCACAGCAAAAATTGTTTGGAGATGAGCATAAGCCTCCCATGAGGGTCAGACACGGCATAGCAAAGTGCACTGGAGCTGGAAGACCTGTGTTCAAGTGCTGCTTGCTCTATGGGAACAGGCAGAGCTGGCTATATGGACGTGCCACCTTCTCTCTGCTACCTGCGTCATCTCTAAAGTGGAGATAATGATCCCAGTCTGAACAACCTCCCTGGCTGGCCAGGAGAAAATGTATAAGCTAATGTGAGTATAGTACTTAGCAAATTGTAAAGTTCTGTACAAATGTGAGAGATCGTTATTCATCTTCTATAAACAGAAGAAGTGATCTGTGAAGAGGAAAACGCACGGGGATGTAGAAGAAGCTGGCCGTTTTAAAGGATGTATACAATTCTGACATCCAACTTCATCAGTACTAGTATTGCATCTCCATATGCTTTCATCTTTCCGAAAATAACAATTATTACAGTCTCGAAAGAAGACATTTTCTCATGAAGGCAACGAGTCAGTTCCTTGAACGTTTCAGATTTCATCCAGATGTTGGTTATCATGCTAGGCCAGTAAATTTTGGCGATCCTCCTGTTTTCTTTTTTTTTTAATTCATTTTTTTACTGAGGTAACATTGGTTTATAACATTACATAAATTTCAGGTGTACATCATTATAATTCAATTCTGTATAGACTACATCATGTTCGCCATCAAAAGTCTAGTTGCCATTTGTCACTGTACAGATGTGCCCTTTTATCCCTTTCGTCCTCCCCTTTTGGTAACCACCACCAGTCTATTTTCTGTGTCTATGTGTGTGTCTGTTGTTGTTGTGTTATCTTCCACATACAAGTGAAATCATAGGGTATTTGACTTTCTCCATCTGACTTATTTCACTTAGCATAATACCCTCAAGGTTTGTCACAAGTGGCAAGATTTCATCTTTTTTATGGCTGAGTAGTATTCCATTGTATATGTATACCACATCTTCTTTATCCATTCATCTGTTGATGGACACTTAGGTTGTATTCAGGTCTTGGCTGTTGTAAATAATGCTGCAGTGATCATAGGGGTGCAAATATATTTGAATTAGTATTTTTATGTTCTTTGGGTAAATACCCAGAAGTGGAGTAGCTGGATCATATGGTATTTCCATTTTTAATTTTTTGAGGAATCTCCGTGCTGTTTTCTGTTGTGGCTATACCAGTTTGCATTCCCATCAGCATCATATGAGGGTTCCCTTTTCTCCCCATCCTCTTCAACACTTGTTATTTCTTATCTTTGTAATATAGCCATTCTGACGGGTGTGAGGTGATATCTGATTGTGGTTTTGATTTGCATTTCTCTAATAATAAGTGATGTTGAACATCTTTTCATGTGCCTGTTGGCCATCTGTATATCTTCTCTGGAAAAATGTCTGTTCAGATCCTCTGCCCATTTTTTAATCAGATTGTTTTTTTGTTGTTGAGTTTATGAGTTCTTTATATGTTTTGGATATTAATCCCTTATCAGAGATATGATTAGCAAATATCTTTTCCCCATTGGTAGGTTGTCTTTTTTTGTTGTTGATGGTTTCCTTTGCCATGCAAAAGCTTTTTAGCTTGATGTAGTTTCATTTATTTTTTTTTTTTGTTTCCCTTGCCTGAGTAGATATGGTATTCAGAAAGATACTACTAAGACCAATGTCAAAGAGTGTATTGCCTGTGTTTTCTTCTAGGAGTTTTATGGTTTCAGATCTTACATTCAAATCTTCAGTCCATTTTGAGTTAATTTTTGTGTATGGTGTAAGATAATGGTCTACTTTCATTCTTTTGCATATGGCACCATTTATTGAAGAGACTTTCCTTTCTCCATTGTATGTTCTTGGCTCCTTTACTGAAAATTAGCTGTCCATAGATGTGTAGGGGCAGTTCTGATTTCTAATGGACGTTTGAATCTATAGTACCAGGAGATATTCCAGGGTGAGGCGAGAACAAGTGCGTATCTTCCTCAAATTCCAGGGCAAGGAAATAGGTAGTGGCTGAAGACAGACAGTCCAGAAGGAGAAGACCTGCTCCACAAGAGTCACACTTCTCACTTAAAAGCCTCCTTCCCTTGATCTTAACACACAGTGGGTAATCAAGGTAGAATAATGAACTGCAAACCTGTCTGTCCCACAGTGACACTGGTGCCATCCTCTCCCAAGGCCCTGCTTGGTGCTCTGCCTGTGCAGTGAAGTCCAAAGAGGGCATGGTGGTGCCTGGACAATGCTACCTGCCTCTGCCGTTGCCTGTACCTTAACAGGGCATCTCAGGATGGTAGGGTAATTACTGCTGATAGTAGCAGGTGGTGGCTCTTAATGAGAGCAGAATGGGCATCAACCTTCTTTAATTGCTGCCCTTTGGCTGTGAGTCTCAAGCATCAGCGTGCATCAGAAGCATCTAGGGTGCTGTTTCAAATGCCCATTTCCAGATCCCACTTTTAGAAATTCAGATTGACTTGGTCTGGGATGGGGGCTGGGGATCTGCGTTTTTGACAGGCACCAGAACTGATTTAGGTGTCGATGGTTTGCACAATCCTAGACCTTTGGGTGAGTGTCCTGACTTGTCCTCGCACAGGGGTCTGGGCCCACCTGGCCTTGGACCTTCTGCTTCCTCCTTGGCAATGCCCATCTCACAGGAGCATTAAATTGAAGGTGATGCTTTGTAGAAAGTGTCTAGCCTACAGAACGGCTCAGTAAATGTTAGTGCTGTCCCTTTCCTTATAGCACCCCTGGACAAGAAATAGAACTGGATTGATTTCAGATTTCCTAAGATGTATGACAGCTCTTGGTTCCCGTTAACCCTTTTTGTGCCTGTATAATACAGGTATGTTTCCATCACTCAGCAGATGTTTATCTAGGGCATTTACCTTGCTAAGCAAGCATCACAGGAGCAGAGAGGGAGACACAAATGATGTGTGAAAAATAGTTGCCAGCGCCATGGACTAGAAGCCCTGTTTTTGGAGGTGAGGTTTTAGCACAGGAGTCAAATAACGTTTGCTAAATGGACAGAACTCCTGAGAAATCAGCTAACATACAGCAGAAGACTGAATCGTACAGTCTTTTGTACACTAAGAGTTCAGAGAAAGGGGAAAGCATTGGTAGGCTATGCCCACCCTTGGCTTTTAGAATGAACTATATGGTCTTTTTGACACGTGTATTCTAAGCGCAGATGGAGGCAGTCAGGTTTCATTGGATATTGTGTATACATGTGTGATTAGAATCATAGAGTTCCAGAATCTAAGGGATTTTACACTTATCTAGATGCCCCACCACCACCTCCCATCTTTCCCACACATGCCTACACATCCCACACGTTAGAAATTGGAACCACAAAGTCCTGAGAAACTGAAGTGTCTTAGGTCCAAAAGGGAAGCAGAATGCACCTTCTCGAGAGAGTGGGTGGGAGTGGGTAAGAGGCCTGAGCTCTCAGATGAGCCCTGGGCAGCTCAGAGCTTCTTTAACGGCTTCCCCGGAGCCTTGCCCTGTCCTCTCAGCAGACGGATGCAGTAGTACATGCTGTTTTCCATCTCATCCAAGGTATTGGCATCTCTCCTTACGCAAGTGCTTTTCCTCTTCCTTTTTACTGTCACCATTTAACATTCACACAGTGTCAAAAATGTGCCAGGCAGAGGCTGTGCAAAACCTACTCAGATCATTTTGCCTAGCGAACCTAAAATTAATTTTAAAATTGAAAAGATGTTGACTCTTGCAGACAATAGTGGAGGATGACTTAAGGGATTAGCTATGACTGTTTTATTGTTATGGCACCTAGAAAATGATTTCTGGAGCACGCAGACTGTCGGGCCATTTAATGTGGGGGCGAGGCTTTAAGGCAGGTTAGCTCGTTCATGCACCTCTGAACACTTAGGAGCTTTGTTACTGGCACTCAGTCAGGCAACACAAGCTTCAGGAGGCACTTCCTGCTTCAGAGGAGCTCACAGAGGAACCTGGTGTTGCCCATGCTCAGTGAGAGTGGGCCATGGACTGTCACATGGGGTCCGGGAGGTGGGAGTCAGAGAAGGCTTCACAGAGAAGATGTGAATTTAGCTGAGCCTTGAAGGGTGAATAGGAGTTCACTAGTTAGACAAGGGAGGAGGGCAGATGTTCCACGCAGAGGGTATGTGTGCCAAGATGCAAAGTATAGACATAGGAAAGAGCAATGAGCATTGAGAAACCAGCAAGCATAGGACACAGGTCAAGGAGAATTAAAAAGTTGATGTCATATTGTGGGGAGCCGTATCCACCCCCAGCGGCTCAGGTGATCTTGGCCACAGGAAGTCATCAGCAGGTTTTAAGATGTATGTTTTAGAAGGATGACTCAGGTGGCCACAGAGTGATTAGAAGATGAGAGATTCTAGAAACAAGATGACTAGGACGAGCTGTTCCGGGCTAATTGTACGATTTCTTGTGACCCACGTTTGTGCAGTTGTCACAGCCATGGCTGCCCCATCAGCTGAGAGTCATTTGACCCAGTTGATTGGGCTGTGGTGTTAGTAAGTGGCCAAAGCCATGTGTCTGCTTTCCATCAATGCCAGTTGACTTGACTTTGTTGCTTGGCCAGGGCCAGCCTCCTAGACCTGGCTCGGCTGTAGCCCAAGGGCCGGTGGTGCGAGGAAGTGCTTGGACTTGTTTCAGCTACAAAACCCAAGGCATCATGCAGACCTGGGGAAAGCATCGTCCATGGGATTTAGACACTCTTTGTCTCCCCAGTGCAGGCTGGGAAAACAAACAGCGGCCAAATAGCTGGCTCCTGACAAATATTCAGTATCCTTCATGCCTTCATTATGTGTCAGCATTACTTGATTTTGAATCCAAACTTGGGAAGAAACTTGAGAAATTTGGGAGTGGGTAGAAGCAGTTTCTTGAAGATCAGAAAGACTTCCACTTCAGGACCTTGTGGGAATTAACGTCACAAAGCCTCAGGGGCTCTCGCTCTGCTGCATAACCAGAGAGAGCAGGTCCCAAATGTCAGGACTGCCAGTCCCTCTCTGACCCAGGCAGGCTGATGCAAGTCAGGTCTGCCGAGTGAGACCCATCTTTGGGCCACCCCATCCAACCCCAAACGGAGAACTCGGTGTCGCATAAACGTAACCTTTGATACCCTTTTGTTCAAGATTGCCGAAATTTGAATGCCAGCCAGTAAGTGGTCTCCATGCATAGAGAAACTTAGTTTTTATTTGTTTTATGTTCCTAAGTGAGGTTCTTACCTGGTTCCTGGTTCACATTTTTTTGATTCACTGTGTCTCAGCCATTTTCTTTAATTATTTCCACATGATGACAACCACTTCCATATACAGTCATGCATAGCTTAACGGTGGGAATATGTTCTGAGAAATGCGTCACTAGGCGATTTCATCATTGTGTGAACATCACAGAGTGTACTTACACAAATCTGGATGGTACAGCCTACTACGCACCGAGGCTACACGGTTCTGATCTTATGAGACCACCATTGTATACGTAGTCTGTCGTTGACCGAAACGTTGTTATGCGGTGCATGACTGTACTGATTGTCTACTGTGCCAGGCGTTTTACATCCGTTAACTCCTTTAGTCCTTACCCGGAACCCTGAGAGGCCGAAGTTATAACCCTGGTTGTGGAGATCCTTCCGAGAAAGCAGCTCTTTGTGCCCCCTCCTCCTCGTTCCCCTCAGTCGTTTTGGCCGTCCCCTCTGAGAGCCGTCTTCCTTTGTGCCCTCAGACACGCTTCTGCACTTTTACTGCTTCCACCTCCCCCCTCTTAAAAGGATCTTTTCTCTTGACCTAGCTCCTCCCAGCTTCAGTCTGGTTCTCTCCTACTCTCCCCGTTAACTGTGCCCAGTGGCTTCATGGCCCACTATATGAATTCTTGGCCTCTTAGGATGTAGATTCAGCCCCACCTCTCAGAGGTGACCAGTGACCTCTGCCTCAGCTGTACCATCACCCTCCCTGAAACACTCTCTTCTCCTGACTTCCTGGGAAGGGACAGGCAGGCTCCTTTCCTCCCTTGCTGACCACTGCTTCCTCGCCTTCTGGGCCTCTTCCTCTTCTAGCCCCCAAAGGATGAGCACCTCCCCAGGCCAGTTTCTTGGAGCCCTGTTCCTGTCTCCCTGGGAAGTCATCCCTCACCCTATCCAGATAAGCCCCAGCTCCAAGCATGTTCTGTCCCCCAGGCCACTAGATTAAAATCTCCTCCTTGGTGGGTTTCGGTGACGGCCCTGCCACCTGCTCAGCCTCTCAGGCCAGCAAATGGGGGGCACCTGTGACTCCTCCCAGTCTTTCCCTCATAACAGAGCAGACAGGAAGTCATGCTGGACCTTCATGGCCAGAGGCCTCCCAACCCCAGAGCTCCTTCCTCCAGATCCCATTGCTGTCACTGGCTGCTCATCTTCCTCCTCCTATGTCCCCGCGCTTCAGGACATCCTGCACTCAGGGGCTGATGCAGCTCTGACAGCACTGCTCATCATTATGTTGTCCCCTGGTCCAGAACCTGCCGAGGCTTCTCTGTCAGCTGTTTCATCAAGTCCAGCTTCTTCCTAAACTGCCACCCAGTCTGTCCAGTGAGGCTTCTTTCCCCCAACTCCCAGCATACTCTTTAGCTTCAGACAAGCCGGTCCCCTGAGCCCCTCCCCACCCCCTCCCCCCACCCAGTCTGTGGTTCCATGGGCTCCCCCCTGGCCTGAACCCCCTCTCGGCTTTCTTTTCATCTCTCCCTCTCCTAGCCATCCACCAAGCCTCCAGTGCTGCTTCCTGTTATTTCTAACATTTACAGATTAAATGTATTGTCTCTCAATGATACATACTCATTGTAAAACATGTTTTAAAGTGCAGAGAAATATACAGAAGAGATTAAAAAAAATTATAATGCCATCTCCCAGAAACTACTATTTGCATGTATCTTTGCAAGATTAAATGCACATGTATCTACAGGATATATATTATTTTTACATAATTGGGCTTATGTTGTTCATACATTTTATCATTCTTTATTCTCTAACCGCTATGAGAATTTTTCCATCCCACTAATTTATCTTTAAACAGCATTTTAAAAAGCTGTATAATAGTCCATCGTATGGACACCTAATTGATTTATTTGTGCAGTCTCCTACTGTGGGTTGTTTTGTGGCTTCCAGCTTTTCCTCATTATAAATAACAAACGTCCTTGTTCACTAACTCCAGCCATTTGTTTTCCCCGTCAGAGGACTTAGCGTTTTTATAATGCAGATGCACGTGGCATTTAGTGAGCTACTGCTGGGTGCAGCCTCTATGCCTAGCACCTTCCTTCCCACTTACGCCTCGAAGCACCTTGCAAAGTAGGTGTTATCAGTATCTGCAGTTACTTGACTTAAGTTGCCCAGTTAGTAGGTTATGAGGTCCAGATTCGGGCCCAGCCTTTGATCCTGAATCCATCCGCATTGCTCTGCCCTCTGTGATGGTGTAAGAATGCATGGCGCTATACGTCTGCGGGCCAGCGCTAAGCCTTAGTGCAGGCAATGGACGGCCTCACGGATTTCACTCTCGTTTCTCAACTAGATTATAAAATCCTTTAGATGCCTGATGCACACCCCTAGACTTAATCTTAGACCTAATTAGAGCTGTGAGGGCCTTTCTCACCTTATAAATGAAGAAGCTGAGAGGCTTAACAAGCATCTCCAGTGTCAGGGTGTGAGCTACAGTGGATAGTCTATAGTAGACACACATAAACTGATTTCTAAAAAATTATTCTCTATTATGTAGACTTACCTTTCCTATGCTAGTGTGTCAGAATCTGTGGCCATAGTGACATGCAATGCAGGCTGTCTTGTCTAATGCAGCAGTGTCTGTAGCCACCACACCCCATCAGTCTTGGAAGGTCGGTGCTGAGCCCTGGGTTCCTCGGCTGGGAATCCTTGATTCACTCCAGGTAGAACAGAGCCATAAGAAGAGTACGACCCCAGCCTAGGTTTTCATTCCTCAGAGTGTTCAAATCCAGCTTTTAGTTGCCTGTTGGCTGGGTCTCTTTTCATTAGGCAAGTGCTTCTCAGACTGTCTAATCACCTGGAGGCCCTGTTCCAACAGGGCTTGCTGGGCCCACTCCCAAAGTTTCTGATTCTGTAGGTTGAGGTGGGGCCTGGTCATTTGCATTTCTAACAAGCTCCGAGGTGCTGCTGATGCCGCTGGTTGGGGCCCACACTGTAAAAACCACAATCTCGGGCCGTTAAAGAGGATATTAGAAGGCAAGTCATGCAGTTAACTAGGCTTCTTTAGCCCTTCCATTTAAAATGGCTAAACTTGTGTGATTCCAATCATTCTCTGCGCTACGTCATTTGAAGTTCAGAGTGCTTTCAGCGTTGTGTCAGCCTAGGTGTTGGCCTGAACCTCCTCCCTTCCTGCTCAGCCTCAGGCCTTCCTGCTACCAGCTACAATTTCAGCCCCACCCCGTGCCTGAGTCTTCCCTGACTGGCAAGGTACTCGGGCCCCATCTGAGCAGCCAGGGCAGGCTGAACTCCGCTGGATGCCCAGAGCCTGGGATCTTGAGAGCTGGGTTTAGGTCTACAAGAAAATTGCATACTCACGGAACTACGGTACCCACTGTCACCCATCTGTGCCCCTAATGGATCCCAGCCATTTACCTGGGGCCCTAGACTGCCACCTCGCTGGCCTTTGACAGTCCCTTCTCCATAGGAACTGCTTCCCCGCTCTGTCCCTAAGAGGTATCTGAGGTCTGAACTGCCACAAACCTCCACAGAACCCCGATATCTCACCCCCTGACACCCAAATTTCAATGTTGCCTGGAGCTTCTGCTGCCATCCCTGCCCCTCCATCAGACCCGGACCTGGCAGCCAGTTCAAATGGAGTTAAGTTTGCCGTACTCCATTGGAGTCTGAAATAGGGCTTCCACCCCCCACCTCTTCTCCTGGGGATATCTCAGAAGCCCCCTAGTCCTGGTGCCCCTGGGTCAGTTCTCTTCCTCTGCCCATCCATGTGAAGTGTCCCAGGTACTCATGGCCAGAGCCACTCTGCATATAATCACATTTTCTCCTTTTACTCCGAGATCTATAGCCATCCTCCATTTCCCCAACGATAATATTGACTTATCTGTGGCTGAAAGTGTGCATGTTTTTCTCTGCCCAGTGAGATGATCATGAGACCCGCCCATGTAAAGCTGGACCGTCTAATGGGTCTTTGGGAGAGCAGCTCCAGACACGACTGAATTAGGATGAGAAAAATAGGTCCCATGAGCTGGGACTGAGTTTAGGTAGAAGCCAAGAGTAGGGCTGCCGTTGTGCCCGACCCGGCCTGCCTGGCTCCCCTGTTCACTGTGGCTCACTTGGGTGGGTTCCATGTGCCACCACCCTCCCCAGCACTTCTCCTCCTTCTTTTCAAGCCAAAGACATGAGCAAGTAAGTGTGAAGTCTTCACCCCTCACCCTTCATTATCAGGTCCCCCTGGGCTTCTCTCAGAGAAGGGAGAAAGTCCTAACCAAGCATGGCACAGGCACTTTCATTCTCCTCAAGAGAAGGAAGGGGTGGGAGAGAGGAAGTATGATGGGAGCAGGGGGTAGAGGAGGGAGAGAGGGGTATGGGAGAGACAGAGGGTCTGCGAAACAGTGCTGTTGCTGCTGTGCAGTGTGGCCTAGCTGACAGCAGTGATCCATACTATAGCAGGGCTTCTCAACCTCAGGACTACTGACCTGGGCGGCTGGATAATCCTTTGTTGTTGGGAGCTGTCCTGTGCACTGTAGGATGCTCAGAAGCACCTCTGGCCTCTACCCACTAGATGCCAGTAGCCCCCTCACCCCCAGCAGATATGGCAACCAAAAATGTCCACACATTGCCATCTGTCCCCTGGGGGATGGGTGCCATCTGTCCCCTGGGGGATGGGTATCCTCTCCTGTCCCCCACATTGAGAACCATTCGGCAGATATTTATTACTTGGAAGCAGGAGCTTTCACCTAGAGAGACTCATTTAATCCTCTCAATAACCCCATGAAGAGAGGGGCATTAGCCCCATTTCACAGATGAGGAAGCTGAGCCCTGGAGGTGCCTACATGTGAGTGGCTAAGAGAACGTGCCAGGACCAAGATTTGACTCCGGGTTGGTCTGACATCAGAGCCCATTATCTTAGAGATGTATGACTGCAAGGAAAAGACAACTGGAGGGTTTATTTTAAGGATACAGTGGGATATTTTACAGGCCACTCAAGACAGGAAATGAGCTTTGACTGGGCCTCACAGAAATAGAATTGGAAGGTTAGCAGCCAAGTTTACACTCGCATCTCTCAGTGCTCCACGGCTGAGCTTATGCCTGTATCTTTCCACTTGGTGGCCTCCCCTCCTGGTCTCTGCTTCCCCCATAGCCTTGGTGCCAACCCTGTCCCCAACCTTGTTAAAATGCTTCAGTCTCTAGGTCAGAAATCCAGATTCCCAGGAGAAGCAATGCTCAGCCAGGGTGAGTGGTTTGTTCCTGGTCCAATCAGCTGTGTGTGGTAGGGGTGGGATAGGTGAAGGGAGGAAGTGATTGGCCTCCCGGATGCCCTGAGCTCTTGCCACTGCCCCTTAGCCGCTCTTGCTTGGCCATCACCGTGACAACAGAGACCAGTTTGCCCAACACCTTGAAGGCAAGGATTTTGCCAACCAGTACCCAGGCCACGGTGTCCTACAGAGTGAAACCACAGGAGATTTGAGCAGACACATCTGTTTCTCCCATTTAGCAAACAAGTGGAGCCAAATCAGCCCCCCAGAAATTGATCTTCACCAACACTTAATGAAGAGTTAGCTAGTTAATAGCCCATGACAAATCCAAAGGCTGTGAGAGATCTGACAACCCAGACATTAACAGCAGCAGCAGCCAATTTCCAAGAGATTACTGACGTTTGGGGCCATTCAGGAAGACATCCGGGAGGAAATATTCAGAGTTGTTTCAGGCACAGCGAGGGAGGGGAGAGGGAGAAGGATAAGTGGCATCTTGGCGATGCACACTGACACTGGCATCTCAGAGCAAGAACACAAGTTGCTCCTGGAGCCTTTTAACTCCTGGAGGCTCCTGGAGCCTTTAGAAGAGTTGAGAACAGAAGGAACGGCGAATCTTGGCAGAATTTCCTCGAGCTCAGAAGGAATCCAACGGGCCCCCAGAGGCCCAGAACCGCTTGGTGTCATCGAGGGTCTTTCCAGGGGTTCTAGTCTCTCCCTTGCCCTGGGACTGGGTAACTGAAAGTCAGTGTGACTGATCTCTAACCAGCACACTTAGGTTGCTGTCACCTGCAAATGGGCGTGGCCTCTTGCTTCTTGTCTCCTGGGGAATTTGTGGGCTTTTTTCCAACAATGCTGCTCTCTGTTTCTCTTGGTACTAAGTCGTCAGTCTCCAGTCGGCATTCAGCAGGCGTGATGGTGCACCCACTGTGGGCCACACACTCTGCCTGGCCCCTGCCCTTGGGGGGGTTGTGGGGCACAGAGGGATGACTGATTTGAGAGCAAAGATCACAACACAGTGTACTGTGAGATCCAGCAGGAATAGAAATAACATAGACGGGGAGCACTTTCTAGGGCTTATCGCTGTGGACGCGATGTTATTGCACAAAGCCGGCACCCAGAGAGGGAGGCGTGGTGCGCCACCAGAGATTCATAAAATGGACATCTGTTCTCCAGGAGCTCCCCCTGGGTACAGGGCAGAAGCCCTTGCCTCCATTCCCTGCATCTCATCCATCAATGAGTGCTCCCACCTCTGTCTCCAGATACACTCTAGTCCATCACTTGTCTCCATCCCCGGTCCACTGTGCTAGTCCAGCCCAGCATCACTACCAGAATCTCGTCTTTCCACTTTGTAATCCATTACTCACTCAACAACCAGAATTGTCTTTGATGCAACATCCCTGCTTAAGACATTCCAGTGGTTTCCCACTCCACTTAGGATAAACCCAGCCTGCCTATCACGAACCATGAGCGAGAGCCTGCCTTCCTCCCTGAGCTGTGTCCTTCTGCTCTGTCCCAGCCTCCCAGGCCCTCTTGCTGTTCCTGAAATCCTTCAAGTTCATGCCCACCTATGGCTTTCACAATTGCTGATCGTTCCACGTGGAACTCTCGGCCCCCAGCAATTGCCTTTTCATCTGTTAGGCCCTAGTTCAAATCTACTTCCTTGGAGTAAGTGACTTCCCTTCCAAATTTGCTTCCCACCCTGTGTCCCTCTCCCATTTTCATGTTGTGTTTTCTTCCTAGTTTCTGGTATTATCTTGTTTGTTTATTTTGCTATGATGGAGGTGCAAATAATCAGAACTAGGTAAGAAACGTGTCATGTTCAGGGACCTTGGTGAGTTGAAGGCATCAGTAGGGAGGTGACATTTGGGCTGGAACTCGAAGGGGTGATTTGGCAGGTTGAGAGGTGGATGGAAGGGATTTCAGGAGAGGGAACAGCATAAACGAAGGCACAGTGGCCAGTGAGTGTGTCACCCTCAGGAAACAGCTTTTGGGCAGCATGCCTGTGGTCCAGACTACACAGGAAGGCACAGTGAGAGTTAATGGGGGCTGAAACCCCACTCCAGAGTGTTTGGACTTGATCCTGTGGGCATTGGGAGTCGGTAGTGCACAGTGGGTGATACACTAGACCTCCTGGATTTGCTCAAGGGAGCCAAATAGTCAGAGTTTGAAAGTGAAGTTGAGTTTTGTTAAATTGGCAGAAGTAACTGGGAGCCAAGGCTGGCACGGGAGAGAGAGTGTGCTAAGATTGGGAGCTTCAGCTTGGAGTGAGAATTGAAAAGAGGCTCTGGAGTGATGGATCTTGTTTTCTGAACCCGTCTCACACCGAGCAGCTGTATGGCATTCCTGTGTGGGCTGGTTTTGGAGGGATCAGCAGCAGCAGGGGAGCAGCCATGAAACCAGCAGATTAACTGTTCCAAGGAGACACACACATTTTCCACTCATACTTTTCTCCCTGCCCTGCTAGTTGAAGCCAGACGGGAACAAAAGTGCTGTGTGATGAGGGTCAGATGCTCTTGTAATTCCACAGCGATGAGTCTTTTTGTAGCATCCAGATGTCAGTGCTATTTTGGGCAGATGTTCTGGGAGCCGTTGGTGATGACCTCACAAGGGTGTGACTTTAAAGACCAAGTGACATAGCCGCTGTGGGCAAAGCCAGGCTCTGCTCTCCTTGTATCTGTGTTCCAGGGCCCTCCAGTTCAGAGCAAAAGTGGTGCTCCAGGTCACACTGTCCCCACACTGCCCCTGCCGGGGGTCACCAGCATAGTCTCAACCTTTCCTCGCCCCAAGCTGCTGAGTGAGCTCAGAATTTGTGTGATTGGTCTGGGGCCTTTGAGAGAATTTTCCTTGGACAGAGCACCCACACCCAGCTGGGTATCTGTTCTCCCCTCCACCTTGGGATGGGGTCAGCCCTGTGTGACTGGGACAGGCGCTTAGCCTCTCTGAGCCTCTGTTTCTTCATCTCAGGGAAAAAAAAAAAAAGATAGTAACACCTACCAGGAGGAGCTGGAAAAGAATCAGGTGAGATGGTTTGTGCTGTGGCATTTTGCATTCTGTAAGGCATCATAGAGGTGTTAATTATCGTGGCAGCAGATTCCAGAGCATAAATCCTAGACTCAGAGCCGTGTCAGAATTGGATGGAACCTCAGAGGTTCAGCCAGGCTAAACGCCAAGCCAGTGAAAGCGCTCTTTCTCAGGGTCTCCAGCAGGTAGGTAGCCACCAGCCTCTGCTTGGATTCCTCCTGTCTTGGGGAGATTGCTCTTTTCCAGGGTCCCCTATTCCAGCCACACACAGAGTTCAGAGCTAAATGCCTTCCCTTCAGTGGAGCCTGGCACCTAGTAATTTCCGAGTTCTGGTTCTGAAGGGCTCTAGAGCCGTGCTTTCCCCTAGGGCCCCACTCCACATGCGGTTGTTGAGTTCTGGAACTGTGGCGAGTCCAAACAGAGGTGTGTCATAAGTGTGAAGCACACACTGGATTTTGAAGCCATACTATGAAAAAAAGAATACAATATCTCACTAATAAATTTATACGTATGTACAAATGCATTTTATATTTATAGTAATATATTTTTGTATTAGTTTTTATCTTTTACATGTTGAAATGATGATATTTTGGATACATTGGATTAAAATAAACTATATTATTAAAATCAGTTTCACCTATTTGTTTTCACTTTTATAATGTGGCTCTTAGAAGAATTTAAATTACCTATGTGCCTCACGTTGTACATCTGTTGGACAGCGCTGCTCTAGAATTATACAAAATAAACTGGATTCAGCCCTTTCATCCAACAGCCCTTCAGATATTGTAAGATATATATCTTATGTCCCTGAGTCTTCTTGTTTATTCACAAGTGTTCATTGAGCACCTGCTGTGGGCCAGGTGAGGTGTTACATGCTGAGCTGGGATGTGATGTGAACAGAACCTGCCCGGCCCCTGCACTCTTGGAGGTACAGTTGATTCGGGGGGGGGGGGGGGTGCTAGACATCAATCACAAAGTCTCATAAGCAGGACTGTGGTTCCAGGGAAGCAAGACAGGGCTGTGGTTCCACATGTGGCCTCCCTGAGCCCCATTTTCCTCTTTCTTAATACACTTTTTTTATTTTACAGTAGATTCAGGTTTACAGAAAAGTTGTGAAGATTGTACAGAGTTCTCATATACCCCACACCCACTTTCCCTTATTATTAACATTTTATATTAATGTAGTACATTTGTCACAATTAATGAAGTAGGATGAATACATTATTATTAACTAAAGTCCACACTTCATCCAGATGTCTGTAGTTTTTAGCTAATGTCCTTTTTCCGTCCCAGGATCCCGTCTAGGACACCACATCGCATTTAGATGTCGTGTCTCCTTAGGCTCCTCTTGGCTCTGACAGCTTCTCAGACTCGCCTTGTTTTAGATGACCTTGACAGTGTGGGATTACTGGGCAGCTATTCTGTAGGAGGTCTCTCAGTTGTGATTTGTCTGCTGTTCATTCTCACGATTAGACTGGAGATAGGGGTTTGGGGAGGAAAAGCCCAGAAGTCAAGTGCTGTTCTCATCCCATCATGTCAAGGGCACTTGGTCTCAACGTGACATACCACTGTGGGTGTTTAACTTAATCACCTGGCAGAGGGAGTGTTTGTCAGATTTTCCCACCATAAAGTGGCTCTTTTTCCCTCTTTTCCATATTGTGTTCTTTGGAGAGAAGTCACTCTGTGCTGCCCACAGTTAAGGAGTGAGGAGTTCTGCTCCATCTCCTTGAGGGCAGAGCATCTGCAGAAATTATTTGGAATTATTCAGCACCAGAAGTTTGTCCTTCTCTATTTGTTCATTTATTCAGTTATTGATTTGTATGAGCATAGGCTCACAGACATTTATTTCATACTTGAGATTATAATCCAATACTACTTGATAGTGCTTAAATTGTCCCAGCTTTGGCCATTGAGCGCTCTTTCAGTGGTTCCTGTGTTCTTTTGACATACATACCCCCATCAGTGTGAGATTTTTTTGTTTTTGAGCAGTTTCTTACTTTTTGGCACTACAAACCACAAGATATTCCAGACTCATCTTGTATTAAAATAGGGATATTTTTGTTCCTGTCTTGTGGAGTTATTCTGAAGATTAAATGAGTTGCTGCAAGTAATGCTTTTTCCCTCTATACTTTTGCTTTCATTGAGATATAATTGACATATAACATTATATAAGTTTCGGGTGTACAACGTAGTGATTAGATATTTATGCACATTGCAGAATGATCACCACAGTAAGCCTAGTTAACATCTGTCTCCACACGGTTTTATTTCTTGTGTTGAGAACTTTTAAGATTTACTCTCAGCAATTTGCAAAAATACAATGCAGTATTATTAACTGTAGTCACCATGCTGTACATTACATCCCCAGGGCTTATTTATTTTGCAACTGGAAGTTTGTACCTTTTGACCACCTTCGCTCATTTCACCCATCCCTCTATACTTCTTTAACTTTTTGTGTGTGTGTGAGGAAGATTAGCCCTGAGCTAACATGTGTTGCCAATCCTCCTCTTTTTGCTGAGGAAGAATGGCCCTGGGCTAACATCCATGCCCATCTTCCTCTACTTTATATGTGGGACGCCGCCACAGCATGGCTTGACAAGCGGTGCTTGGGTCCATGCCCAGGATCCGAACCTGCAAACCCCGGGCCGCCAAAGCGGAGCACGTGAACCTAACCACTATAAGTTCCATAAACCATTGGTTGAGTACACTCTATTATTTTACTGATGTCATTTCCAGACTCTGCCTATTGGTCTTTAAAAACTGGACACTTGCCTAGTGCTGGTTTTGTGGCATTTTCTTTGTTTTTCCATATTTTTCCCATGCAGCCTCTGTGTACTTCTGAACTCTTATCTGCATCCAGTACCCTGGGGCAAGCAAGGGGCCTTGAGGTCATCGGGAAACATATTTAAAAGTCTTTTCCTTTTTTTCCTTTATTTTTGGGTTCTGGTTCCCTCATAACCACATTTGTTCAGCTCTTTGGGCTTGAAGAACACTTTCCTTGAAGGAAAAAAGAAAAAAACATATAAAATTGTAGTTAAGTGAGTAGGATTTCTTGCTGAACTATCTGCTCTAAATTGAAGGCCCGTTCTTGGCTGCTGCTTCGTCCTGCTCCAGAAATGCCTTTCTGAGGTCTTTACTTTTCAGAACCTCAGCCCCCTCTGGGCCGTAGGAGGGCCCACCCTTTGCTTAGGGGTTCCTGCCGCTCTTCTGTGTCCATGCTTAAAAACAGGTCGCTCCTTCCATCATTTATCATTACCAACTCTAAGTCGATCTAAGAGTTCCCATTTAAACTGTAGACTCATCCGAACTTGCTCCTCCCATGTGTGGTGTTAGTGAGACTGTTTATTTCTGAGGGCCTCCTTCTATCCAGAGCCGTATTCCCTATAAGTTCCCTTTTAAACTGTTTGCAATTGTTCTCCTAATATCCGGAGTGGATCTGCCCTCTTTGGCTGTTACCAATGCCAGGATGGAGTGAGTCCATCCAGACCTTCACCACCTCCCCTATTGGTGAGAGAAGGCACCCCTCTTGTCAGCTCCTAAGGATGCCTTGCTGGCAGCAGCATGACAGGGTCTACAGGGGCACCAGGACTTCACCATCCTCAGGGTCTTCCCATTTTTGTGTCTAGACATATTTGGCTTTCAGTTTTCTTTATTACCCAGTTGGTCCTTTTGTCAGGGATGGACAAAACCTCATGCCACTTTCTCCCTCCAGCCGGTATTTAAGTATCTAACAGTCTGTCCCCTTCCAGAAGACAGCGCTCGCCTGGCAGTTGCCCTTCTCATTTGTCAGAGCGGCCAGCTGGCTGCTCCCCTGCACCTGCGTGGAGCCTGACAGGCACAGGAGAGATCTCGGCCCCCTGTCGCTGGGAGCCGAGGGTGCTACGGCCCGACTTCCACCCAGACTGCAGATAAGAATGCTCGGACTGAGGCAAGGCTGCGGAGGGAAAGGTGGAGCCCATGCCCCACTGCATCCCCACTGCAGCCCGGGCGATGCATCCTTTCACTGTGCAAAGGGACCCTAGGCAAAGCCAGCTCTGGTGGAAATGTCATTTTAGTCATTGCCTTACTACTTTTGAGCTGTTTACTTTTTCCTGAAAATAATATTAGAGCTAAGAATGTTGGCAGGTTCCAAGCATCACATTCAGTGCCTGAAGACAAAATGCAGTGGATTTTGATCAGAAGGAGGTGGATCTCGAGGACAGACGTGCCTGTCGTCCTGGAGGTGTAAGAAACTTCTGCCTGTGTACACGTAAGAGCAGTCAGTCCAGGAGGAGGCCGAGTCCCAGAGAGATGAGTCTCCTTCAGGCAAAATGCAGTGGATTTTGATCAGAAGGAGGTGGGTCTCGAGGACAGACGTGCCTGTCTTCCTGGAGGTGTAAGACACTTCTGCCTATGTACACGTAAGAGCAGTCAGTCCAGGAGGAGGCCGAGTCCCAGAGAGATGAGTCTCCTTCAGGCCCCACCTCAGCGGATGGAGAGCCCAGCCCCGATCTCACTCTTGAGCCTCACTGTCTCATTGGTCTTCAGGGAGCAGTGGAGAAGGCAGGTGAGCAGTGTCCAGATGTTGACAAGAATGTTTGCTGCTGCTTAGTGCAAGTTCTCCTGTAGGACCTCCTAGGCCACCTTACATAGAAACCACTAAATGTCAGAGGCTGCGTGGCTCCTTAGATTTGTCCCATCCCATCCCTCAGTGGACAGATGGGGACACTGGGTTGCAGAAGGAAGAGGTTCCTTGCCCTAGGTGACAGCAGGAGAAAAACAAAATTCCAATCTGAACTCAGCTCTAATAATGATTGATAATAATATCTAACATTAAATGAAGGCCTACTCTATGCCAGGCAGTGTTCAAGGCTCATCACATCTGTTAGCTCTCACTTTTATTGTCACTCTGAAAGAAGCATAGTGTTATCCCCAGATTTGTAGATGGGGAAACTAAGACCCAGAGAAGGGATGTGACGTGTTTGTTGTCACACAGCTGGTAAAGATCAAGCTGGACTTGGACTTGAGCCTCATCATCACCATTGATTAAATGCAGCCATCTTTGAGTACCGTGCTGGATTCCTGTATAAGTGGGCGCAGGCTCGCACGCGCGCACACATGTGATCCATATAGCATCCCTGCGTTCCCAGGAAGTGGGGGGTGTTACTCCACAGATTGGGAAACTGAGATCGAGTCCTGAGGGTCTAAGTTCAGGGCCCTTTCTACTATTTAGGGTTACAAGGTTTGTGAGCTCTAACCTGTCCATAGAGTTAAAGAATAAGTGACAGTCATTCCTTGAGTTTTTCCTCTTTTACTCTGAGTTAAAATCTACGAGACGGCTGAGAGCAACGGCTCAACCCACGCCATCGGTCCGTTCCCTCTAAGAGTGGCTTTCAGATGACCTTGAAGGCAGGATGCTGGATGCCTTTGGAGTGTGGCTACACCCCATTGGGTGACACCATCTGGCAGCCCATGAAGAGGAGCAGGCAAATGTGGCCCATCGGTCCATCTACTTTCGGGACTCGCGCTCTCTGGGAGACAGTTGTTCCGAGCCCACGTCGCCAAAATCCCTATGGGAGACACACGGCTGCTGAGGGCCTCGCTTGTATTAGAGTCCTGGAGCTGCTGAAACAAAGTTTCACAAACTGGCTGCTTTGAAACAACAGAAATTTCTCCTCTCACAGCTCTGAGACCAGAAGTGTAAATCAAGATGTCGGCAGGGTCGATTCCTTCTGGAGGCTCTGAGGGAGAATCTCTTTCAGGCCTCTCTCTTCGCTTCTGGTGGTTGCTGGCGATCCTTGGTGGTGGTTGGCATGTAGAGACATCACTCCAGGCTCTGCTTCATCTTCACGTGGCCTTCCCCCTGGGTCTGTGTCTCCCTCTCCTTTCTCTTACAAAGACATCTGTCGTTGGATTTGCGGCCCACTCTGGTAATCCAGGGTGATCTCATCTTGAGATCCTTAACTCAATTACGTCTGCAATGACCCTGTTTCCACATAAGGTCACGTTTGCCTCGCCAGTACTGGGGTTAGGATTTGAGCATATCTGTTTAGGGGACGCTATTCAACCCGCTGTTATCAGTGTCCTGTCGTGGTTTATCAACAGTTCAGGAAGCAGTGAAGGGTCTTGGGGTAGGTGAGAAGAGGGTGAGCCCTTCCTGCCCAGCCTCGCTTACCAAGTAGACCGACTCCTTTTTTAGGAGTGAGTCCCATCAGAAGAGAAAGGCGGAAGCGAAGGCCCAGGAACAGGTTTCTGAAAAGGGCTATGTTGTCTGTCGGTTCCCAGGCAGCAGATGTGTGCCCTGCGGCTGGGCTGGTTCAGCCTTCTCTCTGCCCTGAGGCAGGGGGCTGGACTCAATCGCTTCCCAAAGCCCTTCCCCGGCCCTAGCACAAGGCACTTTCTCTGACAGTATAAGTACTTGCTGGAGATGTTGCCTTCCCCGCACTACCTCCATCCCCCGTGTCTAGTGCCTCTCCCCAGGGCTTGGCAGGACACATGCCTGGCCTGTAGGGAAGCTTGTCACTTGACTCATTATCCAGCCTGTGAGCAGCGGCTGGCGTTGTGCCACTTCGGGTTCCGTGCCCCTAACCAGATGGCACATGAGGAGCCCAGAGCCTAGTGGCCGGCTTCCCTGGATCTAGAAACCAAAACCTTGATGGGTGGAGAGGAGGAGGTGTAGAGATGCAGAGACCTCTACACCCGGGCCTCTGTTAGCACAGTGGACCCTGGTACTCATCAAACCAGCATTGAATGCTCTGCAGCTCTGACACAGCAGAGTCTGTGCAGAGAAAAGCCTCTGATACATGCTTAGTAGTACATTGGATCTAAGCGCCTGTAGGCAGTGTCTGCATTTTGGTATCCACGGTAGCTAAGGACGTGAATTGCAGTTAATGTTTGTGAATTAATAAACATTTCCCCCTTCTCTTCCTTTGCACTGGTGTATGGTAGGTGCCCAGTGAGTGAGCCTTGTTCTTCTGGGGTCCCCCCTCCTTGCTTGGGTCTGGGCGTGTGTGGAGATTGCCTGGCTCTTGCTTGCTCCTGAGCCTCATCAGAATTACAGGGCCGCAGATACGGGGCTGAGAGCAAGCAGCAATGACTGTAGACGGATGAGAGGGAGGGCTCCGGCTGAGCTCCATCCCAGGGATCAAAGAGGAAGAGAAGCCAACAGAAGCATCTCCCCTCCGCTCGCATTTGAATCAAACTCCTGCTTCATTAATAGCTGCCCCTCTGAAAGCCCTGAAAGACTGCGACTTCCCCTCGGTTTGTTCATTTAATCTCTCCAGAGGCATTTTCCTGCAGTGATTAGCTATGAAATCTCTAAAACCCAAAGGGTTGGTGGAGCTGCTGGGAGCATCCTGAGAAAGCTAAGAGGTGGAGGCTGTGTGTCTCCGCCCTGCTGGCCATCCTGGTGTGGATGGAGCTGCGGGAGGTTCCGGGGCTGCAAGAATGCTGCGAGTTGGGCAGCATGCTGGCAAGGAGGGGCAGGAGAAGGGGGGGCTTGTCGGGGCAAATTCTCAGCACCAGCATTGCCCCTGCAGACACCTCCATGGGCTGGTTCTTGCCTCCACATGCCCACTCTCACACAAAGGGCTCCCCTTTGGGGGCCACAAGGTTTGGCTACAGGGTGATGTTGAGGCTGTAGGTGAGGCAGGGCAGGGGCTGCACCACCTTCCTACTGCCATCCAGAGAGGCCTGATAGTCTGCCCCCAACGCACACCCCGGCCCTCCCTGGAGTTCCCACGTTCCCATTCTCACTACCTGCCCCAGCCCTTCCCCGGGGGCCAGAGCAAACCCTGAGCATTGAGGAAATTTCAACTGGGAGAGGAAGACCTGAGCCATTATCCAACTCCAAGCCTTTCAAATACCTGTGCAGGGAAGGCAGACACACACACACACCCGCTTGACATCTCATTTTGTTCCAGAAAGTTTTTAAGGTGACAAAAATTCTTGCCGAGTGAGTGTGAGTGAACCCGTAGCCCTCAAAAACAAGCCCTAGATGCTGTGGGAATCTCGCATCGTGAGGGCTCCCTGTCAGTCGGAGGTGCCCTCTGAGGTCATCCTGCTTTGAACTGGAATTTGAGCATGAAAAGACAACTTTTCCTTTGGGAGCTCTGGAGGCACCTGTTGGTGTCTCAAGTGTAAAGGTCACTGAAAAATAATAGAAGGAGAATTTCAGGGTTTTACCACTACAAAGTAGTCTTTATCACCTCTAATTATCACAGCAGTTTGTGATACTGGTTCTCTCCAGAATCCTGAGGGCCTCGAGGGTTTTGCATATTTTTAATAATCTGTCATCTTTAGCATCCTACAGATGCTAAAGATGACAGGATGGAGTAGGGAGTGGGTGTTTGCATTTTGGAAAACTGTTCAGTAAAGCTGGGGCACAGGAAAGGGAGAAAGATGGCAGCGCTGGCCCCAGAATCCAGGTTTCCTCTTGGGCTCCAGCCCAGACTAAGCTGTGCCACCCGGAGTGGGGGCAGTGTGGGTTGCCTGTGCTTCCTCAAGTGGCTGGCTCACCTGGGAAGAAAGGTCCGTGTCCTGCGCTGAGTGGAGCAGGTGTGGCCACAGCCCCTTCTCCCTGCAGTCAGAGGAGAGGGCAAGGCCAAGATCAGTGAGTCCCCCAAGAGCACTGCTCCACCCAGGAGCCCCTGGAGAGGCACCTTGGCCTATGAAAACCACGGCGGTTGGCTTTCCCTGGCGTTGCCGAGGAGGGCAGCCCATCTTTGCTGAAGTCTGGGTCAGCGTGTGCAGCATCTGTGTCTCCCCAGAGCCCCGTCTGGCAGGACTGTCACATGGCTCCTCGTGGTCCAAAGGGGCTTCTGCCTGACGCTGAAGACAGTCACCCCCACACTCCTGTCTCTTAAACGCCTTCTCAGAGGTCCCTCATCCTCACTCTCACTTTGTGAAGTGGTTCAGGGCTTCTTATTTGCATTCCACAGCAGACTGCAGACAAAAGGAAGGGACCGCTGTCTGCATGACCTTTTCCTGTGATTGGCTCACATCAGGCAGCAAGCTCACCTTTTCTGGCCCTGCTCTTCCGGGAAAAGGGCAGCCCTACTGCCTCTAAAATGAGCAGCCGGAGGGGAAGAGCACAGAAAACCCAGGGGAGCTGTAGGCAAGGAGCCCGGGCTCCCAGGGAGTTCCATCTGGGCTCTAGAAGAGTGTTTACTCAGAGGAAGGAGGAAGGGGTAACTGACTGCATTCAGGGGACCCCTGGGCTACCAGTTCCCCAAGAATTCTTGGTAAAAGGAGATGAGCATAACCCTTTGATAATCCCCAAAGGTAATGCATACCGTGCATACTGTGAGTTCACAAACAAGAGCTCATTGGCTCACTCATTCACGAATATTCCCTAAATACTTACTGGGATCCATGCCCTGGGCTGGGTATGAAGGAGATGGAAGGCCTACTCTCTTGCTTCTTGTGTGGTGTAGCTATTAAATGAGCTGATTTTGGAGTCAGCCTTTTCTGGGTTCAAACGCTCTCTCCTCCATGAGTTCCTCTGTGACTCTGGGTAAGTGGCTTAACCTCTCTGATGTTCAACCTATTAGCTGTAAAACGTGAGTGAAAATAACCTATCTAATGTTGACCTTTTGCTTATTATCTTAAATGAGATAAAAGCCCCTAGTACTGAGTAAGCACTTGATAAAGGTGGTCTCTTAATAGATTATTTGGAGGGGACTGTTGGGTATGAATCCTTCTGATGTCCCCAGGAGCTATCCTGTTCAGCTGCTTCTGAGGTCTCTGCATGGCCAGAGGGCTGCACATCTGTTGTCTGTGTGCCCAGAAGTGGCAGCCTCCTTGGATGCAGCGAAGAGGAGGTGACGTTAGCTCACATCAGCCTGTGGCTGCAGTCAGCCGCGGGCACAGAAGTCAGAAGGGCTCCAGTGTCAGTCCTCTTCCTTCTGTGTGGGAATACTTTTTTTTTTTTTTTTTTTTTTTTGTGAGGAAGGTCGGTCCTGAGCTAACATGCATGCCGATCCTCCTCTTTTTGCTGAGGAAGACTGGCCCTGGGCTAACATCCGTGCTCATCTTCCTCTACTTTATATGGGATGCCGCCACAGCATGGCTTGACAAGCAGTGCCTCGGTGCGCGCCTGGGATCCGAACCCAGGCTGCCAGCAGCAGAGCACACACACTTAACCGCTCCACGATGGGTCCGGCCCCAGGAATACTTTTTTGATAGAGACTTATCCTGAATATCACTTGTGTCAGCCCTGGGGCTGAGGTTGAATTTCTCTAACATCCAGCTGTCTCAAGAAGGGGAGAGGAGCCCAGTACCCCTGCACCTGGTGCCACTGGGCAGTGACCCCGTGGTCAGCCACCCAGGCCTTCGTTTCATGTCAGACTTACAGCATCACGGGTAGACAGAGATCTTGGGCAAATCACATATTCTCAGGGCCTCAGTGTCTCCATCTGTAGATTGACGTGAGGACACCACCTTGACTGCAGCAGTTACCGTGAGTTAGAAACTCTCCCCTCCTCCTGCACCAGGGCACAGTCTGTTCCAGAAGGATCAGTTCCCAGTCCAGTCTCTTCTGTTGGACTGTGAGCTCCTTGATTCCAGTTTCAACAGAAACACAGCGGGAGCCAAGTGTCAGAGGACAAACTGCTATCATTTAGCAGAGACCTTTTTTTGTCAAGTCTTTTGTGGTGTGGTTAATAACATTTCCGTCATACCATTATGAAAAACAAGATTGGGAAACACTCTCGTAGCTGGGGGGTGGGAGCGTGAAAAGAGGGGCCGCAGGCTGCCGGGTGGATGCCGCAGGACTCTCCTCCGTCTGTCCCGGTCAGGGAGGCAAGGCCTTCCCAGTTACCTCCGTGCCCTTCTGCCCGTGCCTGGCCCTCAGTCCTCCCTCCGCTGTCAGATTCTGTGCTCAGGGAAGCGGCCAGCAAGCACACGGGCACAGAAGTGCTGGTGACTAAGGAATGCTTCCCTTTCCGGATGAATTTGCATATTTTAACTGAAGGCAGATGCCTTAAGTTAATTCAATGCAGCAAACTTGGGTTGAACATTTATTATGCTCAAAGGAATAAAATTCTGAGAGCTCGGCGGTAGGGCAGGAAGGGACAGCTTTATGGGGGAGGTGACGTTTGAGTGCCTGTGGATTTTATGGGGGGGCTCAGGGAGCGTCCAGACCCCTGTCCAAGTCAGATCAGCCTTTCTGAGAGGTGCACAGACACAGCAGCCTGGAGTGCGGTGTATGGGGAAGAGGGCTCTGGGAAGGGGCCGGAGTGTCTTGTGAACCCTGTGAGGAAGTGTGAATCTCACCTAGAAGGCAATGAAAAATCACTGATGAGTTGTTGGCGGGATTGGTGTGGTCAAACTTATGTGCTGGAGAAGGCAACTCTGTTGGCAGCACATTAGAAAACTTGGAAAGGGTGGTAGGGCTTGGCGACCAGGAGGCCAGTTGGCCCAAGGAGTGAATTTCTAATTGTGAACTCAAGCTGTTTGGGGAGTTACTTGGGGATGGCAAGATCAGAGCCAGAGCCCAGAGGCAGTCTGACAAGCCAGGCCGCTCTCTGAGCCTCTTGCTCCTGTGGCTGCTCATAGCTTGGAGCTTGGCAACTGGGATTATCATTGTGGTCCCTCTGCCGGATGCTCATTAAGATTTGCTCTGGAAATCAGTGTGCCTGGAAGCCACTGGCTCCCATCCAACCTCTCTCCCACCCCAGGGCAGCCCTGGGAGGGTGCCTGGATCAGGGCCTGCCTGCCTCCTTCTGGTCCCTTTAGATAAGTCTTGGAGTTGTAGCTCTCTAACTGGGCGAGGTCTTTGGAGTCTCAGCATTTCTCAAGGTAGGAGTTGGGGAGAAGAAAACACCAGGATGGAAGGCATTAGCTCAGCCTGTGCTATCAGATCACCCAAAATGGACAACGAAGATGAGTAGCTAAAAATAGCCCCTTAGGGCTAGTTCAGGTTCTGCTTTTAAGTGCTGAGCTCCAAGCTAGAGGGAAGTTTAACCATTTGGGAACCTCCTGTGCTGTGAGGTTCCACTGGGGCCTGTTTTGAGGATGTGGCTGTGACGACTGAGTGTGGACCTTGGCAAAGATAAGTGTTGTTAATGTGACAGATGCTGATCGGGACCCCTCATGTGTATAGATAACCAGTTAAATCCATTTCAGTCCAAACCCTGGAAACGTGGGTGGGGTTTTTGTCATAACGGCATAGTGGAGTAACAATTGCTCCAAAGTCAGCCAGGCCTGGGTCAAATCCCAGCTCTGCCCTGGGCCGGTGTCTTAACCTCTGGGGGCCTTCTTTCTCTGTCTATAAAATGGGAATAGTAAGAGCCATTGCAAAGGATCATTGTGAAGGTTGAATAAAATCCTAAACTCACTGTCAGGGGCAAAGTGAGGGCTCTGCCTTCGCTTGTTCTCTTTAAGTGGTGTAACAAAATTTTTTAAAAAATCAGTGAGCCAGGCATTATTGTGAGTTTTTGCTTTTTCCATGAATTACCTCATTTAACCCTTAGGGCAACCTTATGAAGGGAGTACTAAAAGTATTGTTATGTTGTAGATGAGATGAATGAGACTTAGAGATGTATTTGCTTTGAGCTTACTAGTGACGGGGGACAAGGTAACCCCTCCATCAGGCTGACTTTGCAGCTGTTCAGGTTGTGGGTCCCACATTAGACAGTCTCCTACCGGGGCCCTGCTGGGACTTCAATTAATGACCCCTCGTGGGTGAGCCTCCTGATGGAGGCACCTTATGCTAAACTCTACTCCTGGGTCTCCAACATTCTCCTCCTCACCCCCTGCCTCCTGAACTTTGACGGGAGCTTAAGAGTCAGTTGAATGAGTTGGAGTCTCAGTTCCAGTTTTTCCGCAAGGAGAAAAGGAGAATGTACTACATCATATAGTAGAGTTGCCATAAATATGTGGCCAGCCTTTCCCCTGTAGTAATTAAGGAGGATCCATGTGTTCAAACCCCTTTATAGCTCTTTTAAAAACCCTTCTCATTTCTTTTCCTTTTTTTTAAACAGTGTTATTGAGGCATAATTTATTATATACCATAAAATTTGCTTGTTTTACATGCACAGTTTACAGAGTTGTGCAACCATCACTATAATCTAATGTTAAAACATTTACAACTCCCCTGCTATTTCTGTTTAAAAGTGGATAAAAAGTTATTTGCCGGTCCTGTTGAGCCTGTGACTGGAAAGTTTGAAACAAGGAAGCTCTGCATTAGAAGGCTAGAAGTTTTCCTAGCCTCTCAGGGAAGGGAGCTCAGAAGCCAGGAAGCTTTTTATGGGCAACAGTCACAGAAGTGAAGCCAGAGGCAGCACGAGGACCATCATCCTCGATTCTGCTGGAGGGAGGCCCGGGTGTTTGGGCCGTGCTCACAGTGCCCAGTGGGAGCACGTCCTCAGCCGTGGGTGGAATTTCCGGGAGAACAAGAACAGCCTCCGGAGGGTTGACCTCATGAATCCCTCTTGAAGGAAGTTGGAAGGAAAAGGCTGGCCCAAGTCCAGATTCCACCAGGGAGTTGGTTCCAGAGGGCGAGCGCCCGTGTGATGTCCTCCAGGCCTTCAGGGGAGGAGGGACCCAGTGGAAAGAACCAGTGAAGACCAGCTCTGACCCTGGCTTCACCAGTGACCAGCTCTAAGCCTCGGGTCCTTCATCTCAAAGTCGGAGAAAATAATTGCTCCTATCTCCGGCACTTTTGTGAAGTGAAATGACAGTGTGCATACAAAGGGTCTAGGATGTAATAAGTGCTCTATAAATAGCAGTGACTGCAGTTATTATTACTAAAGAAAACAGCTTCTGAGAGATGCAGACCTTGAGTACACTGGGGAGACATGTCTGCTTCCTTGGGGGAATGGGAATGCATCTTACTGGTGGGTTCAAATCCACATTCTCCTATTTACTCTATGATGTGGCTCTGGACACCTTGCTTGACTTCTCCAAGCCTCAGTTTCTTTATCTGTAAAGTGGGCCTAACAATAGTGCTTGCCTTTTAGACTTGGGGAGGATCCAGTGAGACAGTGCATGTCGAGCTTAGCCAGGGCCTGGCCCCTGCCCAGGGTTCCGTCAAGGCTGGTTGTTCTCTGGGGCTGGAAAACTCCCTGTTCCTCAGTTAACATCAAAGTCCACATTTGGATGAATGTGTGAACCCTTGAAAGACAGGCCTATTGAGGGCCTGATGAGACTTCGGATGCAGTTCTAGAATGTCTCTAGGAGTCCTGGTTGGCTTGTTAACATCTTGTATGTAAATATTGGGAGATGGAGAGCAAGCTGGAGCTTAAATAGGAAAACACTGAGGACCTGTCCCACTGATGGCACCCAGGCCATGTGCGTATGCATGCCTTAAGGCCCAGTGGTGTGTCTGACCATGGCCAGACCACCACGTTCACACCCCCATCCTGCAGGCCAGGGGAAGGGGCCCCAGAGCCCTCTGCACCATGCGGGGACGCCAGGCTGCTTGTTCCAGCTTCACGTTAGGAAGGGCCATGGAGTCTTAGCAATGACCCTGTGGGGAGACACACACCCTGACTCTCAGGGCCGTCCTTTCTTTTTTGTAAAATAAAGAGGTTGGACTAGATTAGACCTTGAATTTGAAATGACTTTCTGGGGAGTCCGAGGGTTCACCAGGGTGCCTCTGGAGCCACAGAGTAGCTGAGGAGGGGTCAAGCAGGCTTCCCCCTCTTCAACCAGAGTTTCTGTCGGTTCATCTGAGATTGGTCTTCTGGGTGAGCTTTCATTTGAAGAAAGGGTTTCACTGAAAAAAGAGAAAGAAGACAAGTTTGGCAGGTGCTGGGTGTAGTGTCTCCAAGCTCTCTCAAACACTGTGGTTCTTGGACGCCTCTCTCCAGGGAAGAGCTTGCCCACCCCTGGGCAGGGGTTACAGGCACTGCATGTGGGATACCCAGCCCACAGGTAGCTGGGCAGGGCCTGGGGCGGGCTGAGCCCCTGGCTGGTCAGTGCAGGAGGGAGTAGCCATGTCCATTCACCCTGGGGGCCATGCAGATGTTACTGTCTTTGTGCTTGGTGTGGCAAAGGTTGGAGGTGCTGTTTTAGGGAAACACCTGTGCGGTATCAGTGTCGAGAAGCAAGAGTCTTTTCCCTCCACATCAAGACTCTTTCTATCAAAAAGCTAAGAGGTAATAAGTGTTGCTGAGGATTTGAAGAAAAGGAAGCCCTTATGCACTGTGAGTGGGATATAAACTTGTACAGCCACTATGGAAAACAGTATGGAGGTTAATCAAGAAACTAAAAATAGAACTACCATATGATCTAGCAATTCCACTTCTGGTTATACATCCAAAGGAAACGAAATCATTATCTTAAAGAGATATCTGTACTCTCACGTTCATACCAGCATTATTCACAATAGCCAAGGTATGGAAGTAACTTAAGTGTCTGCTGACAGATGAGTGGATAAAGAAAATGTGATGTGTGTGTATGTGTGTGTGTGTGTGTATATATATATATACATATAAAAAACAGAATATCAGCAGCCTTTAAAAAGAAGGAAATCCTAGGCAAGCCCCGGTGGCCTAGTAGTTAAGTTTGGTGTACTCTGCTTCAGCGGCCTGGAGTTGGTTCCCAGGTGCAGACCTACACCACTCGTCAGTGGCCATGCTGTGGTGGTGGCTCACATACAAAAAGAGGAAGATTGGTAACAGATGTTAGCTCAGGGTGAATCTTCCTCAGTTTAAAAAAAAAAAAAGGAAATCTGTCATTTGCAACAACATGGATGCACCTGGATGGCATTATGCTAAGTGAGATAAGCCAGGCAGAGAGAGACAAATACTGCACTTATATGTGGAATCCAACAGTCAAACTCATAGAAATAGAGAGTAGAATGGTGGTTGCCAGGGGCTGAGGGGTGGGGGAAACAGGGAGAGGTTGCTAAAAGGGTACAAACTTTCAGTTATAAGATGAATAAGGTGTGGAGATCTAAGGTAAAAATAAGACTTTTTCTGCATGCTGCTAATCCTTAGAGGGCAGAGCAAACTGAGCCCTCAGTAAGGGGAGAAGGTCCCTTCCAGCATCTTCATCAGTTGCAGCCCATGCTGTGGCCTCTTATAAGGCTCTCCCACACCAGCATTTTAAAATCAGATGTAAGCTCCTGGTTGTCAAGTTCTCACTCGCTTCTCACTGCATCTTTTCTTCAGTGTGCCCTGCTCCTGGATTTCTAGGAGCTCCAGTCGGTTCACCACATGTTAAACCATTAACCCTCAACAGGGTTTCTGAGGCCACAGTAAAGAAGGCCCGGCCCACGTCTGTGTCCGTCGGGACTTTGTGGTTCCAGGGGCTTTGGCACCTGCCGGGGTCTCCACCTCTGCCACCAAGAACTTAACCAGCAACTTGAGAATGTGGTTTTCTTTGCAAGCAGACTCACCCAAAATGGTAACAAGGATTGAGAATGGCGATAGCATGCCCTGTTGAATCAACTCAGTGAACCTCTTTGGGAGAGTTGATACGTTGTAGGCAGCAGGCTAGGGACTGAGGAGGACCGGGTGGTTAATAGGACCCTCCTCTCGGGATTCCTACTGCCTGGTAGGATCCACTGCATCTACCTCACTGTTTCACAAGGCACCATGTGTTCATCTTAGTCTTGCTCTTTTTTAATCCTCCCTACACACGTCCAGAGAGCTGCCAGGGTAATCGTCCGAGCACTCTTCTACCTGGAAATCTTGGTGTCTCCCCACAGCTGTTTGCAGACCACAGCTGTGAGCCCAGGCACGTGGGTCCTCCATGATCCAGCTCAGAGCTGCTTTCCCTGCCCTCTGCTCTGGGTCAAATCCCATCCTCATCTCCCTCTGCTTCCCATGTGGTTTCCTCAGCCTGGGATGCTCTCCCCTCACGTCACCCCACCAGCACCCCAGTGCCTACCGCCCAGGTCCCAGGCCACATGTCCTACCTCCCTGAGGGAAAAGTGAGGGAACTCGCACAGCATAGTAAGCCAGCTGAGGGGGTGACACTCAGATACTGCACTGGAACCATTTCTCTTTGGCTTCTCTTTCTCTCCTAACACAAATAAAATGAATTTCTCATACACTGTCAGTCGGGAGACCTACAAGCATGGGGTGGTTAAGGCATTAACCTGGTGTCAAGTGTCAGCAACTAGGTCATTAAATCTTAAGACCCACTAAGCATTGCTTAACTGCAAGTAGACCACGCTGCACCTTTTGGGACTGACTTTTAGGAACTGGGAGCATCGTGCAGGCTACTATTTTCCTTTGTAGCCTCTTGACCACTGGGGAGTAATGACACATGGCCAGGCCGCCTCCTAAGGACACTGCTGAGTGACATCAGGTGGTGCAGGCATGACTGAGCTCCAGGGTGTAGATGCATGAAGCTCTTGGTGTCCTTCGTAATTGACGTGGCTTTAAAGGAAGACTTAGCAGGAGGCCTGCAGTGGTGGAGCTGGAAATGAGACTCTGCTCAGCAAATCTGGTACCAGATTGCAAACCACGTGAGTCCCACCCCCACCACCACCTTGCTCCCACTTTCAAGTATGAATCAGATGGTTTACTCTGTTCTACTTTCCTCTTCAAAAAGGAAAGCAGATTCCAAACCTAATTAAGACAGCTCTTCTAGCCTGTAACTAAATTCATTCACAGCCCAACTGCACTGGGGCACCGAGCTTCCTCTGGCTGCCTCATCTTGCAAACCTGATTCAGATGATTATCATTTATTCAGGTTTAAGCTACTAGAGAGATTAAAAAAAATTAACCCTGCTCTTCTCATGCTTGGTAGGGCCGTGCGGCTCTAGTGACTTTGATCCCGGTCAGCACAGAGGCTCCACGCTAAAGGAAGCCTCAAAACACACTCCTCATTAATTAACAGCTGCAGGCACTTGGAATGTTCTGTCCGAGTGGCGTTAACAGCCTCGCCTCTTTGGTGGCCAGAGCTGGAAAGCAGAAGGATCCCAAATGAAGCTCCTCTTTCAAGCTACCTGCTAACTCCCACCCCTTACATGGGGTTTAGAAACAGCGCAGCTGTGGAGTTACTGGCCCTGTCATTCACTAGCTGTGTGACCCAGGAGATTCGGAACCTCTCTGGCCTCAGTTGCCCCATCTGTAATGCACTGGGTCACACACCTGTTTCACAGGGTGATTCTTAGAGATGCACAAATATTTTGGGATTCCTACTCTGTGCCAGGCACTGTGCTGGCCTATAGGGAGGCAAAGAGGAATGAGACAGTGGTTCTTGACCTCGGTAAGTCCATGCTCGAAATCAGCGGTTCTCAGGGGCACTGCTACCCCTGGGGGACGTTTGGCAATAACCAGAGACATTTTTGGTTGTCAAGACTGGGGGCATCTAATAGGCCAACACCAGAGGGGCTGCTAAACATCTTACAATGCACAGGACAGCCCTCCACAACCAAGAATTATTCGCCATGTCCTGTCGATGGTGGTGAGGTTGAGAAACTCTGGTCCAAGTAGACCGACGCAGACGCATAAGCAAATATTTTCAGTGCAGTGTGGTGGACGTTATGGAAATGAGATCAGGTACTCTTATCCAGGGGTCTGGATTCTGTGGTTCGCAGGGAAAGGTCATTCCTGTGGTCCTGCATGCAGTGCTTCTGCAAGGACTCCTGTTGGCAGCGAGCATCCAGGGAAAGGAAGCAGTCTTTGCATTCATTGCACAGGAGGGTGTCGCTCCCGGTGATATAAATTGGGCCTGTGTGATGCAGTGCTCTTCTGACTCTGGGTTCCAGCTCCATCAAAATCCACCCCCACTGACAGGGGCCCCGGGGCCCAGGGGCAGGGGGAAGCCAGAATGGGAGCTAGGCCTGCTGGGGAAGGAGGCGGCTTTCAGCAATGAGTATTTCTTTGCATTCCCGTTTTTTCTCATCTAAAGGCTCCCCACCCACCACAGGCAGAATGATAAATGAGTCACTGTGACTCACTGGGGAAAGCCCTCCCTGAGACTGGTGGCTGAGAACCCACCCAGGTGACATAAATCCACCTTCCCAGTGATTTTCTTGCCTCTCTCCCCAAAGATTACAAACAAAATGTAAAATAGTTAAGATGACTTACTGCAGTAACTTTTATAATATGAACATAAAGCAGAAATTTTTAATGAAGCCAAACTGGGAGGCGACCCAAATGAGAATTCGGGAAGTGTTGGGTGGGCATCAGGCTCATTCAGAACCGGCTGGTCCAAGCAAGTCATCCTCCCCAAGGAGGCAAAGAGGCAGTGGAAGGAATGTGAGCTTTTGATTCAGAAAGTCTCAGTCTCAGTCTCAGTGCTCTTAGGAAATCTCTCAGCCCCTGAGCATCAGTTCCCAGTCTGCACAATGCATCTTGAGGGCGCCTCACAGTGTGTTTAGAGGATCAAGGAGTTGAGGCATGGGAAGGGGCTGTGAAAGTTAAACCACCTTCTACAGTTACTGTAAGATGTGGGGGTGTGATAAAAACATTGTAGTTTTGTTTTTGTCTTTTAAAGATAGGTCTTAAAATAGTTATGGACAAAATATATCTGGCATTTGCTTTAAAATAACACAGGTAGGAGAAGTAGATGGGGGGTAGACGTGGAAAATTGACCATGAGTGATGATCTTATCCAGGCCTTCATTTTTCTAGTCTATTCTCTTTACTTTTATGTTTGAAATTTTCCATCCTTTAAAAATATTTGTCTTTTAAAAAAAGAGTTCTGGAGATTACACAACAATGTGAATATACTTAACACCACTGACGGTACACTTCAAAGTGGGTGAGATGGTAAATTTTATGTTATGTGAATTTTACCACAATTAAAAAAATATGTATGTGTATCTTTTAAAGTCACTTATTTAAATCAGCAGTATATTTGGGGTAGAGGGAACACAGAAAGACAATAAGCATCAGAAGGGGAAAAGCAAGCCAGGACGAAGAGGGTGTGGCCCGCCCTGGGAGTTGGTTAAGAACAGCTAGTGAAAGTTAAGAACAGCTGGGACACCTCCCTCCTGGCAGGGGTGTTGGAGGTGAGAGATGAATTTTGGTTGGGACATTGGCACCGCCCGCCTGGGGTGGCTGGCCTGAGCTGGGCCTTGAGGAGGGGAGCTTACAGATGGAGAGGGGAACGGCCGAGCCCGCTGCTCTGTCCCCGGGAGTGTGCGGACCAAGGTGGTGTGGCCCTGCGCTCGGGAGGCTCCGAGTCTCAGTTCAGAGAGCACCAAGTCCTCCCGTTTGGCCACGATAGAGTGCAGATGGAAGGTATTCAGAGGACAGCAGGGGGCCCCCTGCGTGCCCGACTGAGAAATTTTGACTCAAGAACAGATGAAGTAGACGCTATAATCACTTGCTTTCTAGCCTTTTAAAAAATACATCTCAGAGACGGAGTCATATGAAGCTGTGTCACCTGTCTTGGAATAATTTTCCTCTAGCATTAGGGTTTACAAAATGATTGGTGGCACAGAGCGCTCTTCCTGATGGATGGCGCTAACCTGCTGGTGTTAGTGCAGGGCGCTGTGACCGAGCAGCGGGTGCTTGGGTGGGCTGGGGCCTCTCCTTGCCCTAACTCTTTAGTTGTGACACCTGGGGACACGTTACTTCATCTTTCCAGCTCTTGCTGTCCCCACCTGTGAAATGAGCCAGGCCATCTCTGAAGGCTGATTGACTGCTCTGTGACTAAGAGTTTATGACGACAGGCCATTTGTAGGGTTGTTCCCGGCAGGCAAGGCACACAGGATGTGTCTTTGTCGTGAGTGGGAGCCTGGACGTGACAAGCTCTTATTCCTTCCACCGAGTAACTTGCACTGGAACCTAGGGAGGTCTCGAAACGGAGGGCCTGTCTTTCTGCCACTGTCGCTGAGGGTGCAGTTCGTGGCACTGACCAGTTCTTCCCTCTGAGGCGCCCTGTGTGAGGTGCCTGGAGAGCAAAGACAGCACTAGTATTTTCTTTTTCCTTGTGGATTCCATTAGCTTCTCAGTTAGGTAACAGATTTCAAAGGAATTTGGATGGTGCAAATGGAAACTTTCTGAAAGAATTGAGAAATTCCAAGCCTGATAAGCATTGCCACCCTTCATTTTCCCCTTCAATGGATGCACAAGGAGGTTTGGCCCAACCCAACCTCACACCATTGTTCACTCCACCTTCACTGAACAGCTGTTCTCTGAGTCCCTGCTCTGGACTTAACAGCAGCCCTAGGGGAGATGGCCCACTAGAGGTAGTGGTTTTCAAACTTCTAGCCATGGGGCTCTTTCTTTAAAGAAAACTATATTAGCTTCCTGGGGCTGTCACAAAAATTACCACAAACTTAGTGTCTTAAAACAACGGAAACGTATTCTCTCGTGGTTCTGGAGGCCAGAAGTCTGAAATCACGGTGTTGGCAGGGCTGTGCTCCCTGCAGAAGCTCTAGGGGAGAATCCTTCCTTGCTTCTTCCTGCTTCTGGTGCTCCAGGCATTCCTGGGTTTGTGACTCCAGTCTCTGGCTTCAGATGGCCTTCTCTTCTCCCTCTGTCTCCTCTTTATGTGTATGTTATAAGGACACTTGGAATTATGGGCCCACTGAGGTAATCCAGGACGATTGCGTCTCGAGATCCTTAATTACATCTGCCAAGACCTTTTTTCCAAATAAGGTCACATTCACAGGTTCCAGGATGTGGACTTACCTTTTTGGGGGCCATCATTCATCCCACTACAGAAACCTTGCACAGAAGTCCATGTGGCAGGACGGAGAAGGAGGAGGGGGTCCTGGTAACAGCACCGTCCAGACCTTGATCTCACACATTCGGCTCCCTCTCCCACCATCTGCCTGGCCGCCCCAGGCCCCAGAGAGCCCAGTGTGAAAACCACACCTTCAGTAGAGAGAGCTGGGGGACTTCGGCGTCAGATCCTAGGCTAGGGAATGGGCCAGGGGCTTGGGCAGGACAGCGTGACCTCTCGGTTTCATCATCTGTGAAAAGTGAGATACTCGGGTCTTCCTGCAGTGTTGCTCTGATCAGCTGTCCTCAGGCCATTAGTTACCTCTTGCCTCACCCCGGGACACCCCATCCCGTGGAAACAGACGACAGAGGTGTTATGGGGATGCATCTGGCAACGCAGCAGGGTTGGTTGGGAACTAGTGCACAAGAAAGTTCATTCTGGCTTTCGTAGACAATCGAGAGCTTCTAGAATTGCAGGGATCAGGTGTTTTTCCTTTTTCTGTGGTAGAGACGATGGAGCTCCTCGAGCTCATCCAATTCTAAGTGCCAGATGACCGTCTACATTAAATGGACCCCAGCGATCTCCCCACACCCTGCACCCACCCCTGCCTGCTTGCACCCCAAGTTGAATGTGGGCCAAGCAAGGCCCTGAGATCAACTGCAGCCTGGTTGTTTTAGAGCAGGGTTTCTCAGCCTCAGCACTGGTGACATTCTAGGCTGGATCATTCTTTGTTGTGGGGGCTGTCCTGTGGATCATAGGCTGCTCAGCATTCCTGGCCTCTACCCACTAGATGCCAATAGCGTCCCCTCACCCACTGTGACAACCAAAAATGTCTACAGATATGGCCACATGTCCCCTGGGGGCAAAATTGCCCCAGTTGAGAATCACTGCTTTAGAGAAACTGTCGTCTCCTGAGCCAGCCAGTCGGGTGTCAGAACTGAGACAGTCATTCTCCTTCTCCTTGTTAAAAAAAAAAAAAAAAAAAGAGCCACAAGTTGCTGACTGCACAGTGCTGCTGGTGGGAGGAGTTTGATCCGGTCTCTTCAGTTGACCCCAACCAAGTGCTGCAGCCAGAACCAGACTCTGTTTCCTGGCTTCGCGTCCTTGTCTCCTCCCTCTCCCTCGTCTCCAGGCAGAACGGGAAGTGATTTTCCAGGAAAAGGAGGCTCACAGTGTTTGGTCCAATGATTGGGATAGTTTCTCCAGTTCTCTTCTCAGGTGGGCCTTGAGGACTGCACCAGCGACACTCCCCAGGTGGGCGTGGTCCTGTCCCAAGACCTGCTATCCATCTGTCCATCTGTCCTGTTGCCTTTGTAAAAGTGGACATCCCTCAGCAACTTGTCCCCTGTTCTCCACTCTGTGAGTTGGAATCCCACCTCTCTTTCTCTAGAGCGATTCAGTGTCTGCACAGATGAGTCTTCCAGAAAAGCTGTCTTCCAGGACTGAGATGCAGGGAAATCAAGCAGCTGGTGTTGATTCAGCCTCCAAATCTTGAAAGAGCAGACAGCAGAGCAGTGGAGGATGGCCAGTGGTGACAGGGCTTTCTGGTGGGCACCCCCACGTCCTGCTTTCTCCCTGTGAGTTTAGTCACTCCTGCCCCCTAGGGAAGGGACTTCACACCTGTGCTCATGGAGCAGTTGGTGAGAAGGATCCCCACCCTCAGTGTGCTCGGGATGGTGGAGAAGCTTGAGAAATTCCTGGCAGTTTGCCCAGATGGAAATCCTAGAATCTTAGAATTAGGGACCATCTCGTCTGCCTTCCTACCACCCAACAGGGAAGCCCTATCCTTCCACCCTGACACCTGGCTACATGGCCTCCACTTGAACACCCCCAGTGGTGAGGAGCTCACTACCTCCTAAGACAGGCAATCCATCTGTGGCCAACATTCCTGGTCACCTGCTTTGTTATAAGCACATTCCAAATCCGGTTCTGGCTTCTGGAATCTTTCCAGCCATAGAGTGGTTGAGCTCTTATTCCCCCTGACAGCATTTCAGTCATACCTCTTGCTTGTTCTTCTTTTTGAGTCTCATTCTTCTTTTTCAGTCCTTTAGCCATTTCATGCCATGGCTTCTAGCTCCCTTCCTCTCCCAGGTGCCCTTTCAGGAGGTAATCCAGTATGGCATGGCCCTTTCTAAATGCCATATTCCGGACTGACCACCCTGAGGCTGACCATGTGAGGACAGGGGGGCCGCCCCCTTGTACCCCAGACTCTGTTGATGCCACTGAGGTGACACTGGCATTTGGGACAACTGCTTCACTAATGGGAACTCATGCTGAGCCTTCCTGCCTTGAGCAGCTGGCACACCACACCTTCCCTAGCCCACCCTAAAGTTCCCTGTACATGAATGCTGGCTGCATTTCTCCTCATAGTTTGTGTCCATGCATTCAGCCCGTTTTATTCATCTTGAGTCTTTACTCTACCTCTAGTGTATTGACTTTCCCTCTCAAATGAACAGAATGCACCAGTGCACCATCTCATGTGTAGAGGATGCTGTGGGAGCGAGACTCCCTCCTCTCGACAAGACTCCATGCACCTTCTCTGTCGGCTGGAGAAGGTTCAGCCAGCTCTGTGTCCCAGCACCAGTGCTGTTCCCCTTTCTTGTATAGGGAGCCAGCGCTTTTGTCCAGTCTGTGCTTGCCTTGAGATGTAATGTGTTTGTGACATCCCCCGAGTCTGATCAGCCTCCCGACCCTATCAGAAACCACAGAGGAAATGAAGTTGGTCGGGCAGGTCTTGTTCCTGGTGAACTCTGTCGACTTCTGACAGTGACGGTTCCCTTCTCACAGAACATGTAAACCTGGTGTTTAATAACCCATCCTCGAATTTTGTCAGCTTCAAAATCACCAGACTGTCACATCAACAAGCAGCCGCGTCCCCTTTAGTGATAAATCAGGGTGAAATTTGCATTTCACTCACACCTCTACCGTTTTCCACGGTACTTCAGACAAAACCCCTGGTGTAGGCGCACCGTTGGAAATGAGGTTGGAAGCAGGGGAGAATGCAGCCGTCGGGGCCCGCTGGCTGTCACTTCTGCAGTCTGCTCGTCTTGCCCCAGTTGGGACCTGGGGACACCCAGCCCTGCCTCTAGATAGGGATTTCTGCAGCTGCAGCCCGTATTCGGGGGCCTGCTCCAGGGCTTCAGTGCTGTCAGCCCCCCTGGATGCCGGACAGTTTGGATGGTGAGATTTCTGCTTTATCCCAGAATCCCAGCTCCTATCCCCATCTTGTCCCCTTGAATGACACCTGGGCTTCTCTCATGTGCTTGTACGGAGGGCCTCCTGTTCAGGGACCTGGGTCCACTGAGAGGCAGGTGGACAATGCCCAGGACCTCCCGCTAGCCCACTCTGCCTGCCCCAGTGCCTGATGATGATGCTGTGCTTGGACTAGGTTGGTGCTCACTGGCCTCTGAGCACCGTGCTTGCTGCTGATGGATGTATCTCTCCCGTCAGCTCAGAGCTGGGCCAGCCCCTACCCTTCAATGTGCTCTCAGTGGAAGACTGTGGGCCGGGCCCCCACCCATCTCGGTGTCCCCAGCCTGCTCTCGGGGCCGGTCCACCCAGCACTCGGTACGGTTGTGCAGCCTGGCATCACGGCCCTGCCCCTACCCGTGACAGTGCCAGGCCAAAGTTTGGACTTTATGTTATAAAATAGGAAGCCTCTGATGGTTTCAAGCAGGGGAGGAGTATGATTCCACCAGTTTTAGGAAGATTAATATAGTCAAGTATGGACTATACTGGTTGGGGAGGTCAAGGCACCATGATTGGAGTAATCCGTTTTGATCTTGAAGGCCTCTTTCCCTTTCCCAGGCATTTTGGAAAGGGTTATTTTCTTGACAGATACAGCCTGAGGGCCTTCACTAATGATCACAGATGTGCCAAGTCATTTGCTACTGTGTCCTCCTACAGGTGGGAAAGCCACCCTCAGAGGAGCACGTGGGCAACCCTCCTACCTTGAACTAACTGCAAGCCTCTCACCACACTCCTGAAGCAGTAGTACCCGGCACGGAAGGTGTCTGGCTCCCTCTGGTGACAAGACAAAATGCCTAAGCATTCCCTCCAGTTTCCACCCATGGTGGAAAGCACACTTTTTGAGTTGAGGATGGGTGAACTAAGGCCTAGGGTCCCCCCACACTGAGTGAGTGGTGGACCCATGTGTGTGTGTATATGTGCCTGAGTCCACTTCTGTCTCTCTCAGGCCATTCAGCTTCCAAGTGACAGGCAGGCTCAGGCTCAGAGAGGGGCCTTCAGCACCCTGCAGACGCCGGTTCCTTTAGAATTTATTAGAAGGATTTCCATGGCCCACAACTCTTCTGCTGCCATTTCCTCTTGCCAAATGTTAGATGGGAGAAAGTGCAGGATTGGGGGCCCACGGAACCTGGGCTTCTATCCAGGTGTGTGGCCGTAGCCTGGTAACCCAAGTTCTCTGTGCCTCAGTGTCTTCATTCGTAAATCGGAGGTGAAAAGACCCATGTCTCAGGGTTGTTGTGAGGATGAAATTATGTAACCATGTCTAAAGCACCTGGCCCATGGGAGGTACTTAACGAAGAGTTACTTTGTTATTGCATTAGCCATAGCATCAGTATGGCTAGATCGAAGTGGCAGTGGGTTTTCAGTTCCTGAGCAGTGGAAACAAAATTAGGTCACCTTGGGTGAACACCTGAGTATTGCGGTGAATGAGAAATACTTACCAAGTACTAAGAATTGACCTGTGGGAGCTCCACCCACTGGGGCTGGGCCTGACCTCTGCGCTGGGTCCCGCTGTCTCCCTGAGGCCTGGGCCCATCTCTGTGCTTTTCTGAGCCTTGGTGACCTCCACAGCAGCTCTCCCTCGGCAAGTCTCCCTGAGGCCCCTGAGAAAGTTCATTATGGTTCTAAAGTCCTTTGAAGATGTGGGTGTGCGTGTGAGATAATGAGACAGGACCTCTTCAACAAGTAACTTCTCTTGAGAAGCAGCTAGCGGAGGGCCTGGGGCAGCTGGTACCCCGAGGCCCTTAAGTCCACCAAGTACACTGGGCAGCGACCCACTTCTGATGCAGGCCTCCGAGATGCAGCGCCCCCTGGGGGAGGCACGGGGATGTGCATCTGCTCACGCGCAGGTGGTCAGGGCTGCAGCGGCTTCAGGGGAGTTTAGTTAATCCCACCCCACACCCACCCTCTGAGTCCCGGCTCGCCTCCCTGCTGCCTGCTCCTTTTCCCCTCGTTGTCCCCATGTCCTGCATCCAGGTTTATTTTCCTGACACACAGCTTTAGCAGGACACGCCTGTGCCCAGGAGCTGCTGGTGCCCCCATGACAGGCAGCCACAGCCTGACCTCGGAGCCTCTGTGACAGCACCCCAGACCCTTGGCTTGTTTGCAAGGGTCTCCTCCTCCTGTCTGTCTCACACCTGAACCTCTCCCCGCTCTCTGCTTTTGCCCCTGGTCTCTCCTGGACTGCCCCATCCCCGCCTTCCTCGCTTTTCTGAAATCCTCTTTGTTCTTATTTGCGCTTCCCGTTTACTGTACATGTGACATTGGGCAAGTTACTTCCTCTCTCTGTGCCTCAGTTTCCAGATGTGTAAAATGGGAGTGTACTTGCCGATAGGGTCGTGGGGAGGATTAAATGAGACAGTGCGTGGAATGCGCCGGTACCCAGTGCTCAGCTGGCTGGCGGTCAGTGCCACCATCTCCGCCCCCTCCCCCCCACCCCATCATCGCCGCTGGTAATAGTCCTGCTTCAAAACCCGACTCGGGCCGTAGCCTGTGAATGGGATACTCCCCTCATCCGAATCTCTGCGATTCTTACACCACACTCAACTCCCACCCTGGGTGAAAACCGCTCGTCTTGCATACAATAGTCAGCAAATGCCTTTCAGAGCCTGCCCCCTGCTGGGCGCAGCGAGGGCTTCAGAGGTAACAAATAAGACAAGGGTCACACAGGCAGAGCTCCCTGCTCATTTCACATCCTGCCAGTCCTAACCAGAGAGTAACACTCATACAGGGTGCTGTGTGTTGATTTCATCCTCACATCTGGGGGTCCTGGGATGGTGTCACTAATGTTTATTGACTCACCTTGTGCATCTGATGTTCCCTGCCTTTTGAGTGGCACTCCACAGTTTCCAGGTGGTCTCTCATGCCTTGTCACATGTGACCCTCACATGGTCTTGGGAGGTGTGTTGTTTTCTAGGGCTGCATAACAAAGTACCACAGACTGGGTGGCTTGAACAACAGACGTGTATTTCTCACTGTTCTGGAGGCTGGAAGTCCAAGATCAAGGCGTTGGCAGGGTTGGTTTCTCCTGAGTCCTCTCTCTTTGGCTTGCAGAGGCCGCCTTCTCCCTGTGTCCTCGCATGCATTTTTTCTGTGCTCGCACCCTCCTGGTGTCTCTTCTTATAAGGACACCAGTCCTATTGGATTAGGGCTCATCTTAAGGGCCTCGTTTTAAGTTAGTCAATTCTTTAAAGGCCCTATCTCCAAATTCACATTCTGACGTACTGGGGGGTTAGGGCTTCAACAAGTGGATTTGAGGGGACACAATTCAGCCCATAACAGGAGGGAAGCAGGGCAGGTCGCTGCCCCGTTTTACAGCGGGAGCCACCAAGGCTGAGGTTGAGTGCCTCGAGTTCAGCCTCCTGCTGCTGTAGCTGTGGCCTGGCCTGAGATGGGAAGCCCAGACTCGGGACTCCAGGCCCCACCATCTCTCCACTGCCCCCTGCTCTAGGCTGAGGGTCGGGACAACAGGAAGCCATGAAACTCGCCACCCTGTGATCTCAGGGGATCTCCAGAGAGAGCTTCTGTGAAGATCCTACCCTGAGTGCAAACAGGATGTGGGCCCTTCAGGAAGGTGCAGCCTGTTGTTTATGTGGTGGGTTTCCTGCCTGTATGGCTCGTGGCTTCCTGGCCCTCACCATGCCAGCCGCATTTTCTCATTTCATCAGCCAGTGTAGTCTCATCAGTCTTGGACCCAGGGTTTCCCAGGGGCTTTAATGAAGGTTGGAGGGAGGGCGGGCATACCCTCACTTGCTTTGAAGAGAGTCAGCTGGCTCCTGCCCTGCTCCTTGTCACCTGCCATGTACAAAGAAAGCTACAGGAAAATTTGATGGTAGCTCCAGCCTTGATACATCAGTCCTACGGGGGCACGGGCCAGGGAGCCTCAGCCTGGCCCCTGCTGACAGTGAGTTCCTCCCTGTGGGCTTCGCATCCAGATGTGGGATATATGCCCTCACCCTGGTGAGGCCACGCTGGGCAGGAGAGGAGGGGAGAAAAGCTTCTGTCAGTTGGGTTGAGAAACCAAGACTAGGAGTAACTGTAGCTTTGACCAATTGCAAATCCTCCCCAAGCATCCCAAAGAAGCCGAGCCTTATAGAAGGACCATCTTCTCCATAGTGCTAGGGCTTCCTCCCTCTCCCGGGCCTGGGCAGTAATCAGTTCACAGTTCAACAGACGGACATTGGGTCCCTGTTTCAGGCAAAGGGCTGCATCGCCCCTGTGGAAAATAGGATTTTTTTTTTTTAAACAAGGTCTCTCCCTTCCTTGGGCCTGTGATTATTATGGCATGCTTCATATACGGAACTTTATTTTTGCATCCAGGCAGATGTAGGCAGAACTATAGGGAAAGTCTCAGAGTAGGTGCTGTAGCAGAAGAGGGAAGGAGAAGGAAGAAGAGAGAAAATCCAGGAAGGCCCCTTGGAGGAGGTGGTATTTAAGGCAGGCTTTGAGTGGAGGGGAGATCTTGGATGCACTGCTCAGGACATGGAGGAGAAAGGAAACTGGACTGAGGACCAGTGTGAGGAAGGCCCGGAAGCCAGACAGCACCAGGAGCCACGCCAGGCATGCCGTGCACTGTTCTGTAATCGAGTGCTCGGTTGCGGCGGCATACAGGGCTGCTTTGGCCGGCTTCACAAGAGAGACTTGGGGTCGGCCACCATGCCCAGTGGCCGGCTGCCCTTACACCTTACAGGGCTGACGTCAGTAGCATTCACATCTGTCCCTTTTCCCATGTGCCCAGATGCATTTGGGGTACCAACTGGTTCCTTAGTCAAGGTCAGCAAGGGCAGAGCCCAGAGTTTCTCACCTGGCTGCACATAGAATCACCTGGAGAATGTGGAAAAAAATCCCAGTGTCCAGGCTGCACCCCAGACCAGCTACATCAGATCCCCAGGGGGTGGGACCTAGACGTTAGTGATTTTTTTGTTTCCCAGGAGATTCCAGTGGGCAGCCAACTTTGAGACCCAGTGACGCATCTGACCTAAGAGCCAGCAGGTGTGACACTGTACACTAGTGTTTTGTTTGTAAACTTTCCAGTGGGGTTAACTCTATTACACAAATTTCGTGCCGTGTCTGGCACATAATCTGTGTTCAATGAACAGTCACCTCCTCATCCTCACTCCCCTCCCGCCTCCCCTCAGAGAGAAGCAAGGACAGTTAGGTAATGCTGTCAGGCTATTGGCAGCGGGCACCGGGTAAATATGTATCATATGTTTGCAGGTTTCCTGCTGCTTATGGATCATGTTTTGTTCACGCATGTGTGATGCTCGAATGTTCCTTCTTAGGGGAGAAATTTCAGCAGGCAGATTTCAAGAGACGGAAGAGTACATTTGTATAAATTGAGGGCACGGAAGGCAAGTGGGAAATGAGAAAAGCAATCTCTGACCAAGGATTTTGTCGTCAGTTGGGAAGTGGAGGACCAGAAAGTTCAAGCAGCCAGGACTCGCTCTTTCCTAGGCTGGTGCTGCCCCCTAGTGGGGAAGAGCCACAGCCGACCTGAGCTTTCTCCTTACTCTGCCCACTTCAGGGGACCATCCAGGGTTAAAATTACTCTGAATCCAGCTAAGGAGGCACATGCCTAGGGGAAACCAGCCATGCAGGCCTCCTTTCTTGGACTCATCATCCCTGAGACACAAAGAGAATTCTAGAAAGCATCTACTAGGCACCAGAAGCTTTGCATGCATTGCATCTTATTCATACTGTTCTGCAAGGTAGGTATTCTTATTCCCAGGCACAGACTTGGGAAATAAGTCATCCAGAAATTGAGAAGTGTAACCACGATCCCAGCCTTGGTCTGGCTGATTCCGAAGGCTTCACCGCTGTACCATGATGTCCCGTCTATTCTTTCTCTAAGAACCTAGGTGATTGTGGAGGCCTAAGTTCAAATCTACCTCCCCATGTACAAGCTGTGTGGCCTTGGGGCAATTGACTAACCTCTCTGAGCTTCTATTTTCTCATCTACAAAAAGATATCATAACATATACCTTATCAAGTGGTCATGGGAATTTTTGTTTGACCTCAAGTACATCAGAAGGGATAAAAACTTGAAGACAGCGATTGCCTCAGGCTGGTAGAATAATAATAGATTGTCCCTCTTTCTGAATACATTGCTTTTATAATCAAACAAAAACAAAGGATTAATGAGACCACTTTCCTTCGAAAAGAGGCCGCAGCACTCACCCACCTGTTCCAGCCCAGTGAGCTACTACTGGAGAGAATGTTGTCTTGTTTTTTCAAAGTTGTATCAAGCAAATCTCAGAATCTCTCCAGAGAAAACCACAGACTTCCCCTGAAGTGGTCTTTTGTTTTGTCAAGCACAGAACCCTCAGCTCCGCCCTCCCCCTGCCCTGCTCAGCACTGTCGCAGTCACTGCTGAGAAGTCAGGCTGTCACATGAGATCACAGTGTCCTCAGTGCCCTCCCCACCCCCCCACTGCCAGGCAGGGGTGCCGAGCAGTGTGGTCCAGAGTGTCTTAGCTCCCTCCTTCCCCACTCTCCTGAGGGCAGCAAGAAATGCCTGTTCCTTGAAATTCTCTTCCAAGCACCCTAAATTCTACTGCAATAGATAATTCTATTCTTTAAAAACATGTTCTTTAGAAAATCTTATCATTTGTTTCCAGGCTTTCTATTAGGAGAGCTGTGTTGGGTATTTTTTTTTTAAAAATGACACTAAAAAAATTAGTCTTGTGTACAGGGACAGACTGGAAGTGTATATCTAAATGAACATCAGTGTTTCCCTCTGGGTGGTGAGAGATGGTGATTTGTGCCATCTTTGTAACAATAATAGCTAAAATTTATTAAGCACTTACTGTATGTGAGGTCCTGTGGAAAGCCCTTGGCATGCATTAATCACTTAAACCTTGAGATAACCTTTCGAGGGAGGAACTATTATTATCACACTTTCCGATGAAAGCACGGAGGCCCAAAGAAGGTAAATAACTTTCCCAGGGTCACACAGCTAGTGAGTGCAAACGCTGGCCAGCTCCACGGTCTGTGTTCTTGACCCTGTGTTACGGTGCCTCTCCATCGTTGATTTATTCTCAAATCATTCTTCAGTGTTTCTTTTAAAGCATGGGGTTCTTTTAAAATGAAGAAAATCGGTTTTGTTTTTAAATTAATCTATCTGGTCTCACCAATGCAAAAACACACAGGAAGAAATACAATACAAATACAGTAACACCCAAAAAGAAATATGAGAACAATGATATTTCTTTATATGAGTCTGTATTTTCCACATTCTCAAGAATACACATCTTATATGTAAGTAATCAAAAAAGTAAAACTCATAAAGCAGAAAAGAAAACCCTGCTGCTAGAAGCACCGGCAAGAAGAATAACTAACAGCTGATGCTTTTTGAGAACGTCTCTGTTCCAGGAGCTTCTCTGAAGCCTCTCTTGCACTCTCACCCATTTGATCCTCAGAGGCCCCTGGAAGGTCAAGGTTATTGTCAGCCCATCTTACAGAGGCTGCAACTGAGGCACGGGAGCATCTGTACTGTGCTCGCAGACACGCAGATGGCAAGAGAGCTGGCCTGACACTGCCCTTCCTGTCGTGCCCGACCCACCCTCGAGGCAGGTGTCATCACTGTCCTGTTCCATGCGGTGACCCTCAGAAATCCTAATGGGTTTGTCTAATTACAGTGTGAGTAGGGGCGCTGGTAGAGGCCCCTGGGTTTCTGGATGGCTCATCTGGCTCTGCTTTCAGCAACATAAATAGTTTCTGCCTCCAGGTGGCAGATGCCCACAGGTCCTTAGGAACGGCCTTCGCCCCCTGTCCTGGCCCTGGTGGGCTGCTGGCATGGGAGCCAGGCCCCATGGCATGCTCCAGCAAAGAGAAGAGTAAAGGCTCGGAGGGACAGGTCAGCGTCCTCTCCTTCACACAGTACATGGGTGCTGCTGTAGCCAGCCCACTGATGGGCTCTCCTGCTTGTCGAGGGGGAGCAGTAAAGAGCAGGCCTTCAGGTGAGCCTGGCTGCAGAGGCTCGTGGCCCACTGAGAGAGGAACAGCGGGTTCCCACAGCGTCTTTCCCTTCCCCAGGCTCTTCTAGCACCCAGCAAAGCCATGGAGCATCAGTGGAAACCAGCATTTATGAAGTGCTCCATCTGTGCCAGGGGCCCTCCGGGCCCCCACGTCTGCTTTCATTTATGCCCCCCTACAGCGCTATAAAACACATCTTACTGGCATCCCCACTTTTCAGATGTGGAAACTAACATAGAGGTGGGGAGGGACTTGCCCGGGTCTCGCAGCAGTTATGTGGCAGCGCTGGGATTCACACCCAGCCCGGCTCTGGCCTCCAGTCATCCCCGCACGCGCCGCCCTCTGACAGCAGGCGGGAGGGCCACCCTGCCGCGGCGCGGGCTTTAGTTTCTGCATAGCCGTCCATCTGTGTGAACGGCTTCCTCGTGGTGGCAAGAGGTGTAAGAAGCAGGTGGCTGCATGTGAATAGCAGGGTTTGGGGTTTGGTTTGGTTTTGTCCCTTAACTTTGTTTATTTGTGCTTGAGCTAACAGAGTCCCCAGTTCTGCAGAGAGTACAGAAGTCAAGCTGCCACCTTGAAGCCACAGGCCGTGGGACAAGTTGCTTAACCTCAGTGAGCCTCAGTTCCTTCTTGGATAAAACCGAGATGACAGCACCTACCTCGCTGCATTGTTAGAAGGAGTCATGAGATAACATGTGTAAATCACGTAGTGCAGTCCCTGGCATCATACAGTAGGCGCTTAATAAATAGCCAATAGCCATGTGTATATAGGCACTTATATCACACACGCATATATATGTGAAAAATGCAACAATCATGTTTTTGTCCAGAAAACATATTACAGCTTCACAAATTGTTGTGAAACAAACATCCATGTAGCCTGTAAACAGACCAAACACAAAACCAGCACCTCAGAATGACTCCCCACCCTGCCTCCTTCTCGATGGTAACTCCCTCTCCCTCCCCGCTCCCTGGCAGCAGTAACCACAATCTGTACTATTCATTTCCCTGTTTTTCCTTATACTCTGAGTACCTAGTTTTATATCACTAAAGAGTTTAATTTTGCTGACTCGAATTCTGTGTAAGTGGAATCGCACCAGTATATATGTAATCACACCAGTATGTGTTCTTGCCTGTCTGTGTTCTTTGCTTGGCATTTTATCTTGAAGATTCATCCTTGTTGTTGATGATTTGTTTTCTTTGCTGTGTAGTAATTCCAGAGAATGGAGATGTCAGTTTGTTTCTCTGTTCTGTTATTAATGGGCATTTGGGTTGTTTCCAGTCTGGAGATCTTATGGTGTTGGTATGAGCATTCTTGGATATGTCTCCCAGTATGTTTCAGACTTTCTGTGGGGTATTTACCTAGGAGTTGGAGTTGTGAGTCTTGGGTTAGTTTTGTCTTCAGTTTTTCAGATGCTGCCAGAGTTATGCCAGAGTGGTTGTCCGATTTACACTCCTACCAGCAGTGTACAAGAGTCCCAGATACCCCACATCCTTACTCAGTATGGTCAAACTCTGTAGTCAGCTGAAAACGTAATGGAGTTTCACTGGGGTTGTAATTTGCATGTCCCTGAGTTCTAATGAGGTTGAGCATCTTCTCCGAGTCCGTTGTTCATTTGAATTTGCTCTTTTACAAAGTACCTGTGAAGGTTTCTGTCCCTTTTTCAATGGGTTTGTCTTTTTCTCATTAATTTATAGTAGTTTTTATATAGTCTAGATAGGAGCCCTCTGATTCTTGTGTGTGTTTTTTAAGGATGTAGTTACACATATGTTTGCCCACATTTTCACGTTGTTAGTGGGCTCTTCTGATGAATCTGATGAATGACCTTCTTAATTGTAACGTAGACTAATTTATCAAGCTTTTCTTGTAATGGCTAGTGCTTTCTTTGTTCAGTTTAAGAAATCTTTCCCTACCCCCAACATCCTGACAGTATTTTTGCCTATTATCTTCCAGAGCTTTATTGTTTTGCTTTTCACACAGGTCTCGATCTCCTTGGAATTGATTTTTGCATGTGTTGGGAGGCTGGCTTTTTTTTTTCCGCTATAATTTCAAGTTGTCATAGCACCATTTATGGAAAAGATCGTCCTTCCCCCCACTGCTTTGTATGCACACTTTGTCATAAATCAGGTGTCCATGTAAGTATGAGTCTGTTTCTGGGCTTTCTCTTCTGTTTCACTTGTATGTTTGTTGTTCCTTGTGCCAGAAATGTGCTGTCTTCGTCATTATAGCTTTAAAAGAAGTCCTGATATCCAATAGGGCAAGTCTTGGTAATTCTTTTTCTAAAAAAGGTGTCTGGATTGGTCTTGGCCCTCAGCATTTCTATAAACAATTTAGAATCAGCATGTCATATTCCACAAATACACAAAAAATGTTTCTTAGTACTTTTATTAATTATCATATAGCAATAATCAGAATAAAGTTGACTAATTGTTCCCGGGCCAGTAAATTCCAAATAGAAGTCTCCGTTTGGATTTTCCAGAGTCTTCTGGTTCTGTGCATCTGGCCTGACCCTTTCTGTAGGCTGTCTTGGCAGTCCCCTTGTGCATTGCATTTAGAAGGAGGCACATTGATGGGGGGTCCCCAGCACTGAGCGAGACACCTGCGGAGAGCACTGTCCAGGGAAATAGGTCAGGGGCTGAGTCCCAGCTCTGCCCCTCACCGCCGGCTGAGCTCGGGCAGCCATGGCCAAGGAGAGTTGCTTCCTCCCTCTTTTGCGTCACTGCCATAACTAGTGCGCTCATTCACGTGTCCTTTCAACCGAAAGAAAATTGACTGTTTACCGCACTGGGCCAAACTGGGAGTAGAAAGAAGGCGGCACCACCACTGCCTCGCGGGGCTGAGAGTCTCCTCTGGCATCTCTGGGACTGTGCCCCGGTCAGCGCCAGGTCTGAAAAATGAGCCACAGTCAATGTTGTGTGGTCAGATAATTAACGAACAGCTTCATGCAATATCCCATTCTTAGAGATTCTCATATGTATTTGTAGTTATAAGATCTGAGAATTTCCTCAAATGTGCTTAACAATTGTTTTAGTTTCTTATTGCTGCTGTAATAAATTACCACAGATTTAGGGGCTTAAAATAACATAAATTTATTATCTTGCAGTTCTAGAGGTCAGAAGTCCGTAATGGTTCTCACTGAGCTAAAATCAAGGTGTTGGAGGGCTGCCTTCCTTCTGGAGGATTCTTTTCTGGAGGGGAGAATCCATTTTCTTGCTTTTTCCAGCTTCTAGAGGCTGCCCACGTTCTTGGGCTCATGGCCCCGTCCTCCATCTTCAAAGCCAACAGTGACTAGTCATGTGTTTCTCATGATGCTGTTGCGCGGGTTCTGTCCTCTCATCTCCTTCGCAGATTCTGACTCTTCCTCCTCCTCCTTCCACCTCTAAAGGACCCACATCATTACATTGGGTCCTCGGGGATAATCAGTGTAACCTCTTTATCTTAAAGTCAACTGATTAGCAACCTTAATTCCATCTGTGGCCTTAATTCTCCTTTATCATTTAAGGTAAGAGTCACAGCTTCCAAGATTAGGACGTGGGCATCTTTGGGGGCCATTGTTCTGCCTCCCACACAATGGAACCCCTAACCTGCCAGTCCACTCTCCCCAGCTTGAGAGCACATCTAACACGGTGCCATGTGTGTTATTTACAGGACGCAGTGCAGTGCGGGGTCTTTCTCTAGCACCCGACCATCATGCCCTCTCCTCTTTGGCACTGCCTTGACATTGTCCAGTAGGTTAGTTTCTTTCTTTATAGCCTTTCTTCTTCTGGAATACAAACTCTGCAGAAAAGCAGGGATTTTGTCTGTTTTGTTCACGGCTGTATCCCAGCTCCTGGCCCAGGGCCTGACCCCCTAGTAGGTGCCCATTACGTATTCAGAGTGACTAAGAATGGTTGAAAGTCTCTCCAATAAGACAGCAAGCTTCTTGAGGACAAAACCCTTGTCCGGTTCATCTGTTCTTCCCCAGCGTCCAGAGATGGCTGGTGCTAAGTCTGCGGATTGGATAACATGGGCAGCAAGTTTACACCAGCGGCCCCCAGACTCTTGGTTCACTGTGCCCTTAGTGTCTCCATTATATTTTTCACAGAGCCCTGAGTCTGAAAGGAATACCTAGCAGTTTTGTTTATCAAGCAGTTAGCTTCAAACTACTTAATAAATATTTGAAAAAATAATACAAGTAAATTTAAAGAAAAAAATATTTTTATTTTTGAATGAGCACAATCACTTACTAATGGGATGTGTGCCCCTGCTGGGGACTGCATGGTTCTCAAACCTGGGAACCAGATTGGACTCCACTGCTCTCATTACCTGTTCCACATGGATTTCCATACAGCATTTGCCTTTTATCACAGCAGCTACTGAAAACTCAGTTCACAAAGATAACAGTGGAGTTGAGAAGAATGTAGCTCAATCCACTGTTGAAACCATCAGCTACCTTGAGAGAGTAGTTTCGTGAGTAACATCCAACTGATGGCAGATATCGCTGTGTTTCCCTCAAAGACTTAACACATTTCATGGCGCCTCAGTGAGTTCGCTGGGGTACCCCAAGATGCCTCAGTACACAGTTTGGGAACTGTGGATTTACACTAATCTAACATAAAGACAGCCTGTGTTCAGATCTGGATGCCAGAGTTAGGTCACCACAGGGGTTGTCCCATTCCCTCTCAAATGCCTCTGCTCCCTTTCCAGTCTTCAGATTCCTAGGAAGCCAGGTCATTTTAGCATCAGAATGTGCTTGGTGAGCGGACGGTCAGGGCAGGGGTGGACTCTGGATGGCCAGTCCATCTGGGCCCTGCTGAGGCTCAGGATCGCAGCTGCTTCCCAGTAGGAACTCTCTGGGTCCTGGCCTGCCCCCAGCTCCAGCCCTGCTCCCCTCTTGTGGCTTTAAGGCAGTGAGGCGTGGGCAGTAAAGCGCTCTTTGGAGAGAGGACTGGGAACCTGTACGTGCTGGCCTTTGTTGTGGTGGAGGAGGCACGGGTGTGGTCTATTTAATGCTCTTCTACAGCTCTTTCTGTGTGCCAAACGCTGTTCTAAGAGCTTCACAAATATGAGGTCATTAAACCCTCTGCACAACCCTGTGAAACAGGTCTGATATCGTTCGCATTTTACAGTTGAGAAAACTGAGGCACAAGGAAGTTCAATATACCTTGCCCACGGTTCACAGAGCTAGGAAGTGGTGGAGCTGGGATTTGAACCCAGGTGGCCCATACTCTCTCTTGAGCTGCCTCCAATATGGTTTTTCCCTGAAGGAGTGGGAGAAACCTGGCTTCAGATCCTGGCTGTGCCGCTTTCTAACTGTGTGTCAGGAGTGAGGTGCCAAACTTCTCTGAGATGCTGTTTCTTCTGCCGTGAAATGGGCACAGTAGATTCCCCAGTTGGGCCCTTGAAAGGATTACAGCAGACTATGCATGTAAAGCAGGGGGCTCAGGATAATCAAACAAGGGGCCCTTCACGCGTCTCTGGTCTCCCGAGTCTCGGCTCTCTTCTTCCACGTCGCCCCCTCCCGTCCAGGGTACATGAATCTGGCAGACAGCAGGGGGCAGCACTGGGCCACTGAAGAATGTTCTCTCCTGGACCTGGAGACGCTCGCTGTTCAACGCAGGGATTCTGGGTTTTAGAGCTGGACAATCTGTTTCTCGTCTGTTTAGGCAGAACAATTGAGGTGGTTTTGCTAAACAAGAACAGAATCACAGCCTGGTAGGATGAATCGAAAGGAGAGCAAGGAGGCAAATTCAAAAGCGCCTTTCTGTAAGATGATAGCCTGCTGCATACGCTCCTCTCAGGGGAACAACTTTCCATGAAGACCCAGGGCCATGCTCTCCGATGCTGCTTGCTTTGAGCTGTTATCCTAAGATATTTCTGAAGTGAAGAGCGGTGCCTGCTGATGCATGAAGGCCCTTTCACATCCCCACTACTGGATTGTCCCTTGGAAAATATTTGAGAACTCATTGCTGCTAGAGGTTTACTTGACATCTCTCAGAGGAAGAGCCGTTTAGAAAATGCCCCCAGAGATTCTAACTGAGGGGAAAAAATGCCCTTCATGCAAAAACCCGTGTGTCCTACATCTGTCATTGGTTTTTAGAATTGGGTCCTATCTGGTTTCTTTGGTGTTGGGGGAGAACTCCATCCTGTTAAAATAGAAAGCCACAGTCTAAGGGTTTGGAGCCCCCTGCCCTCTCCTAGAGGAACTGGAGTGGGAGGTGCTCTGGCAGGATGGACAGGCCGTCTTGGTGCATGGCGTCTCCACGGTAGGCCTCTGCCCCTCCGAGCTGCCAGAGTGGTGGCTGGCCCCTCTGGGCCCTGCAGGGCTCCCGTGGGCAGCTGAGCTTAAGGGATGCTTTTCCTTCTGTGTCACAACTTGCACAAGTGCAGGACGCCCAGGAGTTCCCAGCTGTCCCGTCTTTTCTGGCCAGTCCACGCTCTCTACTCCACTGCCCCCAAGTAGGGGAGAGGGGACAGAACAATCTTGACACAACCTCTTCGGCTCATTGGTTGTTTCTTTCCAATGACACTAAAAACTTGGTCCTTTGACTTATTAAGTATTAATGATAATTTTCGTTGTTCAATCTGTAGGGGATGGATCGGTGATTATTACATCGATTGGGGGTTTTATTTAATTTTCATGAAAGAAGGCATTTTATCATGAGTATGGGGATGCTGCTGTGGGTCAGAGCGGCTGCTGGAAATAGCACAGGTGAGTCAGACGGGTAGTTGCAGCACCCTTGGCAGGAAAATTGGGTTCCTGTCTCCTGCGTCCCTTTCCTTTGGGACAGCCTGAGCACTTACTTTGCTTGCTGAGCCATCTGTAGAGGACCAATGACTGACCAGTGGCTCACCTCAGCCTGGATGAGAGGACATGGCTGGCTTCACGGCTTTGCCCTGGAGCAGAAATCCCTTCAGTCAACCTTGGGTGCTGCTCTCGCCTTGGACACACCCTCTCCATGCCTCCGTCCCTGCGTCTTTCTCAGCATCTCTTCCTGCTTCACTTTCCCCCACCCAAGCAATGGGGCCAAGACTAGCTCTGCTCCCTAACCCCACCCTACTAAGGACAGCCTCCCTAATTCTAGCCCATACCTGAAAGAGCCTCATAGTCTAGACTGTTCCAGTAATAACCCCAACTTCCTCTGCTTGGTCATCTTAATCTAAGTTGTGACAAACCAGAGCAAATGTATGAATAAGGTGGGTGTTGCTCCTCTCCGGATTCGTATAAACAGGAATAACTGTGAGATCGGGGGTCTCTGGCTGGCTGTGGGAGTGGCTGTTTTGAGACGCTTGAACTTCTAGATTGCTCCAAATCATAAAGTAGGATTTCGCTGAGGGTGGATTCAGCCCCATTCCTATGAGATAAACCATCCTTTTTTCCTTCCTTCCTTCATCAAACAACATTCTTTACAAGCTGTCTTCAAGCGATTGCTTTGAGGTTCTGGTTTCTGTCTGTAAATCGGGAAATCACAGCATCCTTTACCAAGTATTTAGAAACCAACTGAGCTCCTGTCGGTAGTTTCAGAAATTGTAGTTTTTGAACTTTCTGAAATTTCCCCTCCAAATCTGAGTTCCAGAGGGCTGGGGTTTTTGACTGTTTGGTTCAATGCTGAATCCCCATCCGTGAGAATACTGCTTGGCACACAGAAGGAGCTCGATAAATATTGATTGAATGGATGAATATTTGAGTGGTTCCATGATGACATAGCTGAGACAATTGCGGCTGAGTTAGTCTACCCCTGTGAACAGACCAGAATTACCCTCCACTGAGCCTAGATTCCCTCTGGTCAAAATCATCTCCTACCTTGTTCTTCCTGTGCTCATGTGGACCTGTTAGCAACCACCCTTTGGGCTGCCTGCTTGGGTTGGGTTGACCACATATTGATTGTCCCCACAGGCAGCCAGCTTCTTGAGGGAAGGGCCATTTTTTTTGCTCTTATATTTATTCCAAGGGCCTTGGGAACTGTCAGTGCTCAGGAGATGTATGCCAAATTGAAGTTTAGTTAAATAGATATAGCCTGTAGGTTTTAGTTTGTGCTCAGTACTTTTCCCAGAATGATCCAAAAGGTTTGTGCAAAATTCCAGGTACTATGTCCCTCAGCTCCTTAAGCACGTGCCTAGTACCATCTTCTCAAGTCCTACGAGAAAGCTGGAATCTTGAACGACCATTACAGCGACCACAGATAGCAGCTCCAAAATACGAGGGGACACTGCAGAATTGAAATTAATAAGATAGCTAATTAAATGTTCTCAAAGCGTACCATTACGTAAGCTTTGTTATTTGCTAAATTTCATGTTATTTCATTTCAAATGTTATTTGCCCATAAACATTTCATTACATTTGAAAATAATCTGTGGCTTCGACTTTTCTCACTGCACAAGAACTCCTGAGTTTGCACAATGGGTGCTAAGAAACCTTCACCAACTGTAAATTCAATGAATTACATAAAGACAAATAAATGTAAAAGCAAGATTATAAAAATCCTTTCACAAATGTTTATGGCAGAAAAAATATTAAATGAAAGATGCGGGTGTATTTTAATACATTTGATATGATTTGTGGGCACTTGGGGCCCACAAATATTTCAAAGCAATCAACCAAAACAATAGAATTCCTGCATAATAGTGCTTCGAGAATTTCCAAATATCAGAAATACTAGCTTTTCCCCTCTAGGATTTTTAGACTAATTCCTATCATGTCATTTGTATAATCAGATCTGTCCTCTGATCCATGTAAAATAATTTCCTTGGTTTTTGACTGTTTTGCTCGTTGAATGGCCTCTGTTTTTAGTCTAATCTTTGTTGCATCTTCTTCTTTCAGGAATCCTGTTCACGATGCTGGTGTTTGGACCAGCCTGTGGATTTATCCTGGGCTCTTTCTGTACCAAAATCTATGTGGATGCTGTCTTCATTGACACAAGTAAGGAATATATCTCAATTTCTCACCACCAACCACAAGCATTTCCTTCCTCGTAAAGGAGCCTTCAGCCTGTGGCTTCTAAAACGTTTGTACTAAGCAGCAGCCTTAACGCATTCACCTGTGTAGCTGGTGGCCCACCTGAGATAGAAGGGAGGAGCATGAGTGTTGGTCCAGAGGGCCTGGACTCAAGTCTGTGTTCTGCCCATGTCTACCTAGAGGCTGAATAACCTCCTAGAGTTGATTTTCCTCCTCAAAGCTGGATTTTCCTCATCTTAAGGGTAATGATAATTACATGTGCCTCGCAGGGCTATTGTGAGAAGTCAGTGAGAGAATACATGTGGAAATGTCTGGCACATAGACATACTCACTGAATGCTGGTCCATTAACTTATATAAGGACCCTACTTTCTAATCAAAAATTTGGAGCATGTTTTCTGGAGGTGCAAGTGTATGAATGGGGTCAATGAGACAGAAATATTTGAAAATCCTTTCTACAGGACACTGTTGTGGTGGCCTTTATAAGGAAACATACCATACCTCAAAACCATCACAAGCAACACTTCTTGTGTTCCTAGCACGAAGGGCAAGTGTATTTCTCAGTTGCTCTCGGCCTCCCAGTCCTTTAGTAAACTTTAATTCAATAGTGTACTAGTCAAGATGGGCTAGGTTATGCAGTGGTAACAAACAATTCCCAAATCTAAGTGATTTATACAACCAAAGTTGATTTCTCGGTCACACTGCATCTCCAGTGCAGGTTGGGGGTGTTGGAGAGGGTGAGACTTGGCTCATCATGGTCACTCAGAGACCCAGGCTCCCGGAAGTTTCATCTGACCCCAGCCTCCACAGTTGCCAAGGCAGGAGACCAGGCTGTGGCAAGCTGCACACTGGCTCTTGCAGCTTCTGCTCAGAAATGGCACATTGTTTCTACTCACATTTCAGTGGCCAAAGCCAGTCACGTGGTGTATTAGTTTTCTATTGTTGCGTAACAAATTACCCTAAACTTAGTGACTTAAAATAGACAGTTATTGTCTCACAGTTTGTATCTGTGGGTCTGGAATCCTGGAGCAGCTTAACTGGGTGGTTCTGGCCCAGATTCTCTCATGAGGCTGCAATCAAGGTGTCGACCTGGTCTGCTGTCATCTCGAAGTTCATCTTGAGGAGGAGCTGCTGCCAAGCTCACTCCCATGGGCCTCTTTACAGGGCTACCTCACCATGGCTCCCTGGAGCGAACAACCCAAGAGAGCGTGAGAGAGAGCACCTGGGACAAAAGCTACAGTCTTTTTATGACCTAGTCTCAGAGTGACATTGCATTGCTTCTGCTGTATTCTGTGTGTTAGAAGCAAGCCACTTGTTCTGGTCTACACTCAGGAGAAGGGATCATTACACGAGGATGTGAATCCCAGGGGTTGGGGATCATTGGAGACCATCTGAGACACTGCCCACCATATGTGGTCACAACTCGACCACATGCCCGAAAGAGAACACTGTGCTCCTGTGCAGCTTAGTGAGCAGAGAAGCCGTGTTTCCTTGCTCTCTGAAAACAGAGCACAGGAAGCCATTCCGGCTTCTCCTCCTCATGCCAATCTGTTCTTAGGATCAATAAGAACTCTCAGTCCCCAGGTCCTCCATCCATCATCTCTCGACAGTGCTAAATTTACTAATTCACCCCAAAGAAATAATGCGGTTTTAAATCCAATCAAGTCACTTTATAGTTCACTCCATTAATCCCACTGATATATTTACTTGTAGCTAATGATGTTACAGATTTTCAAGTGGGAAAAAAAAGAATCAAACACACGCAGCCTTATTTATTTATTCGTTTGAAGTACCAGGTCTGTTCAGGAGGGGCTTGAATGCTGCTGTTTGTGGTAGTTGGTTGGCCCGTTGAACGCTATCCCTAGTGGGCAGGATGAGGGGTGGCCTGGTCAGAGAAACAACACGTGCTGTGGGTCAGCTGCCATCTTGCTCAGATAGACAACAAAGCCAGCTTCCGCCACGTCACCAAGGCAGCACAAGACAGGAACAGCATAAGGGGGTTGGGGAAGGGGGCGCCCTCCCAGTGCCATGGGAAGGCTACCTGGAAGGAGAAGCCAAGTGGCAGTATATTTTGCCTTCAGCCTATCAGCAGTGGCCCGCTTGAATCAAGGCCTATGGATTACCAGAATCTCTGAGCCAGGACAAACCTCAGACATCATTCTTTTCCAACTCTTTCATTTAACAAATGAGGAACCAAGGCCTAGAGAAGGACGGGGGTGTACTCAATCCAAGAGGAGTATCTATATGTGAAACCCAGGTCTCCTGAGCAAGCGTGCCCGGGGGTGTTTCCACCTCAAGGTTCCCCTCACCAAGCTCACTCCTGGGAGTGAAATAGCATCTTTTTTTTTTTTTTTTTTTTTTTTTTTTTTTTGTGAGGAGATCAGCCCTGAGCTAACATCCGCCAATCCTCCTCTTTTTTTGCTGAGGAAGACGGCCCTGGGCTAACATCTGTGCCCATCTTCCTCCACTTTATATGGGACGCCGCCACAGCATGGCTTACCAAGCAGTGCGTCGGTGCGCGCCCGGGATCCGAACCAGCGAACCCCGGGCCGCCACAGCGGAGAGCGCGCACCTAACCGCTTGCGCCACCGGGCCGGCCCCTGAAATAGCATCTTTTCTCAGTGCCTGGAATGACCAAGGGGCAGACAAGTGGCCAGAGAGGGCTGAGATGGTCCACTCGCAGTCGCCTGAGTATTTCTCACGCTGTTCCTCCAGCCTGGAGTGCTGTCCCCCCGCATTCTATCCAGCATCTTTCCTCATCCTTCAAGGCCCAGTGTGAAGTGACGGCATCCATGGTACTAGACTCATTGGTAGCTTGAAGCCTCCTCCTGCGTAAGGCAGATGGGCCCGCTTCTATTCCTTTTGGGCATCTTGCTGACGGCAGCCTTCCCCCCAACAAGTTAATAGCCGACTTCTGATCTCATGGATCTCTAAGGAATGGAAGGATGCATTGTGAGTCACCATCTTTGCATCCTTTCTGAAGGCCCTGGGAACGCTGGTGCTGCTCTTTACCAGTAGAGGGCGGAAGAATATAGTTTATTCTGTTAGGGAGCCAGCCACAGAATTCTACTGTTTCCAGCAATTTTTATTTTTCTAATCTTGTGACTGAAACTTATCATTCTATCTGTGAATGGATTTGGGCTGTATTTTGAGGAAGAGCATTCTCAATTCTTTAGGGATGACTCTCCCCTATCTCTTCCTCACCAACTAAGACAGAGCCCTTCTTGAGGACTGTCCAGCCTATGGGAGTGTGTCCTTAAGCACGAATACACAGGGGCCATGCACACAGCCAATGTTTCTGAAATCCCAGCTGAGACCTGGAGGGGAACCAGGAAAAGTAGTGGCCTGGAATTGTGGGGAGGCGGGTAAGGCAGGTCCATGGAGGGCCCTTGTGGTGGGGCAGATGGAGGAGAGAGTGTACCTTCCCTTGTGCAGCCTGGCAGCGGCCGAGGAAGCAAGGTGAAAAGGAGAGACCAGTGAGGCAGCCTCTTGAAATCTGTGAATAGGTGAAGCTGGGGGTGCAGGGGAGGCAGTTGGTTGTAGGGATGGGCCAGCTATGGGGCAGAGAGACCCTGGGGGCAGCTCTCGGGAGGGCTCCACGAGCTGTGCTTAGACACGGGGGGATCCTGAGGCTGCGCCTGGCATCTGTGCTTGATCCCTGCGTGGCTCCCTTTGTCTCTCTTCTCATGGAGAATAGATGCCTCCTTTGACAGCCAGGGGAAGGAACGATGGTGCCTCCAGAATTTCTTTTTTAGAATATCTTTGTAACACGGAGACCAGTCTAGAACAGGATCTAGAAAAAAGAAGGACTTGGTAGCAGAGTATGCCCCAAAGCATTGGACTGACCAACCTGAACAGTGTGGGTGTATCAGAAAAAGAGGATGGATGACAACAAAGCCGTGAATTCACCACTTATTAAAGCTGTACGTAGATGGCCTTGTTTGGACCTCAGAACTTTCCTATTGGAGGTGGGTCCTACTCTTATCCCACCTAACAGATGAGGCATCCTCATGCAGGATTGTGAGTTCTGAGTTCCGACACTAGAATCAGACCGCTGGGTGAATCCCAACCACAGCCCTCATGAGCTGTGTGATCCTGGAGACATCTCTCCTCGTGGGTCTGTGCGTGGATGACATGAGTTAATCACGCAAAGCACTTATCCTGGTGCCTGGTGTATAGTAAGTGCACAGTGAAGTTAGGTGTGATGAGGGGCCCGCAAGGTTAACTCGTTTCCGTGGCTAGTAGGATTCAAACCCCCAGGCCCGTCTGACCTCACACTGAGCAGCTTGCTTCCCTGAAACCTCTCCAAGGATGTAGCCAGAAGGCTGCCCCCTTCCTTGGACAAAGGCCTTGCTGAGGTGACCTGACCTCGCCAGCACATCCGTACAGACTCATCCTAAGGCACGCAGCGGCGGGCCCTGCTGCGGCTGCATAGTGTTTGCAGCTGGAATGAGATATGTCCATCTGTTTGCTTCACGAGAAAGGTCAACGAGCTGAGAGCTTCCTGCTCTGCCACTCTAGGGCTGGTGGCTACCGCCAGATTCTTTCATGCTGGACTAATTAGCCCAGTGGCTGGGATCCTGAGTGTTCCACGCTGCCCCTGCCCTCAGCTCCTCCTGTCTCCGGTTTCTAATTAGGTCTGTAACTTAATGATACTCTTGGAATTCTTGAGTCCCATGGTAAAAGTTTTACAAAATAGGTTAGACAAATAGGTAAATGGATTGAAAAAAAATAAAACTGCCCAGAGAGCTATAGAATCGCTTACACATCAGTAGTGTGGCCCGGCAGTAAGAAGGAAATGTCCCCAGTTTGCTTTGATCTGCCCTTCTCACAGTCTCGGGTATCCCCATGGGTTGCTTGGTTAGTGTTAAACTGGTTTAACCCTGCTGCCAGTGATTTTCCTTTCAACCTACAATGGTAGTGGTTGGGAAATGGGAGAAAATATCAACCCTATATGTTTACATGACCTTCAACAGAGGGAGCAAACAGCTGCCAAAAGCTTGCTGAACTTAGCCAACAAAACCACAAAAACACTCCAAGTGTCAGATTCCAAGATATGTTCCAAGACATGGAAAGGTTAGAAAAATGGATCTTGTAGAGCAGAAATCCTTCTAAGCCTCTAGGCACCCATGCAAAGGCAGACGCAAGCTGTGTGGCCACATGGCAGGCAGACATTTCCATCATGATGACCTAGCGTGTAGCTGTCCTTGCTCCACTTCTGTTCCTGCTCCAGCATCTTTTCCCAGGGCGTGGAATGACCCAGGGATAGACAAGTGGCCGAACGGAGCTTAGCTAGTTCACTCACAGAGTCCCCTGAGGATGCCACGCCTTTGCTCAGGCTGTTCCTGAAGTGTGAGATAGTGTCCCCACCGGGTTCTTTCAAGTCTGTCTTCATCCATGGTTCTAGTGTCACTGGCAATTTGATACATTCAAGTAAATAGGGGTGCTTTTTAGTTTTGTTCCTGGCATCTTACTGACAGCAGCCTTCACTGAAAGACTGAAAATGCAGTAATTTTGTAAGATCAAAACCACAAAACTAACTAGAACCAGATGGAAAGAGAAGTAAAAGAGTGTTCACACCTTGTCCCTAGCTGTACTTAAAACAATACTTTTGCTATTCCAAGCCTGCCCAGGACTGCTGTTCTTAAAGATTGTGCGTTTTTATTTCCTATGCCTTTTGTACTAGTCAGGGTAGGCTAAGTTCTGCTGCAGTAACAAACATCCCCCAGATCTCAGTGACTTAGAATACTGAAGGTTTACTTCTTGCTCGTGCTGTATATCTGACACAGGTCAGCAGGACATTTTGTTCATTGTAGCCTATCAGTTACCATCTTAGGAGGATTTCAGATACTTCCATGATCAGGCAGGGGAAAAGAGCATGGCCAAGTCACACACCAGCTCATGCATACCTCCACACAGAAGTGACACCTGTCTCCCTGCTCACATCTCTTTGGCAAAACTCTGTGGGACGTGGCCACATGTAACTTCACACTTGGAGAGGGGTAATCCTCCTTGTTCTCAGAGGAGGAGATCCAAAGGCAGACATCAGTGATGTCCACCACACTGTTCTTTGCCAGCCAACACAGAAAGAACTCTACCTCAGCATCAGTAACACTAGAGCAGTATCTGCTGAGCAGTGACGATTGCCAGGCAAGTGGAAGGAGATTTTCACCGTAACTAGCCAAAATGCTTCATAAAAATACTCTTCATTGTGGAGAAGGGTAAAGAAAGGAAGTGCCTCAGAAAAGTCATTTCTCAGACTGGATTGAAACATAAATTGTCTTCCCAGGAACCACCAAAATCAGACCGAAACTCTGCTCCCTATGCCGACCCCGTCCTGAGGGCAGCGTGCTCCAATGCTGAGTGGTTTCTTCTCAGCATGTTATTTCTCTCTCTGCCACAGTGCTCTGGATAATTGAAATAGAGGCGAAAAAAAAACTCAATACTTTCCCAAATGGTCAACTGGGATTTTCCTAGATCTACAAAGTCCTGCCCTCCACACGCCTTCCTGCAGACTCCTCTCCCTCTCCTCGCCCCAGTGGCAGGCATGCCTTGGTCTGACAGATCACTTGCTCTTCCCTGTCTTACAAATCCTGAGCCAAAAGTTGGCTCTCCACACTCATGCACATACCTACAGGGAGCGAGTTGACACATTCACGCAAACATCCGCCTCCCCCACCACAGCCCTTCTCTCTGGGATGTTTTCTCACACACAGAAGAGAGTCACTAACTTCCTAACTAAAATATGACTCTCTACGTGCTACAAATTTTTTTCCTCCAAACAAATGCCAGGATTTCTCTCTTTGCTGGCTCACATCTGCCAGCTTTCAGTTCCCCCTTTATGGAGCCCACAGACAATGGGGGGAAGTACTGTAGCTCCCTTTTACCGTCTTTTGTTTTCGTTCATTGCTTGGCAGCAGGTGAAGAAACACAGTGACTGGTGAAAACATTCCTGCTCAGCTACCCCAGGCGATCTTACTTCCTTGTCTCTTCTCTTGTTTGCATAAAGATTCTTTCAAGATCACCTTGTATCTTCCCATTCCATACTCTTTTAAAAAGTCTCTACCTATTCATATAAATGTGTGCCTAAAAGTAAAAATAGTAGGAGCTGCCACATACAAAGAGCCTACTATGTGTCAGGTGATTCTTGCTCATTACCTCTCATCCTTGCAAGCACAATAGGTGGATGTCATCTTTATTTTGTAAATGATGAAACTAAGGCTCAGAGAGGGTGAGTAACTTGCCCAGTATCACATGCTAGTAAGTAGCGGGGCTGGGATTCGACCCAAAGCCCACCAAAGCTTACACTGTCTCCTCTCTGGTATGCAGCTACACAAAAGCACCTGGTCCATTGTAGTGCCCTGGTTATTGCTGCTGGGTTGATGTCAAGGTCTCCAGGACAGAGACCACCAATAGTCCAAAGGCCAATTTGCCACCGACTGGAAGAGTTGGTGGTCTTAGGCCCATTGCACAAAGCACAGGAATTAATCATCCACTCAGGGCCCTCCAGGGAGCCCAAAACAAAGTCCAGACAATCAAGAGGGGTGGTGTAGGAGATGGTAAAGAGCATGGCCCTTGGTGTCTGAATGCCTGTGTTCCAATCTTCAACTCTGTGAACTTGGACGGGGTACCTAAGCTTTCTCAGCCTTGATTTCTCCTTCTGTGTGAGATAGGGATAATAAAAGACTCCACATTGTAGGATTGTGGGAGCTTTGATTGGAACAGTTAAGAATGCACTCTGCATAATGCCTGGTACAGAGTCACCCTCAATAAATGATGGCTGGCATTGTCATTAGTGTTAGCTGAAGAGTCTTCAGGGAGAGCATTTTACAAATGGTGAAGCAGTCATCTGGTGTCTCTGGTCATTTCTCTTCTTGAGCCTGTCCATCCATCTGGTCAAGGCCTGCAGCCCTGTTAGTTCTTTGCTCATAGGCCGTGGCCCAGGTCTCTGAAAATTTCCTTCCGTGCTCCAGGGGGATGGGATTATCATCAAAGAGACATTTCTAAGCAGCTCCTCTGTGAGTGCTGCTATGAGAGGCAGCTGTAGAGAGAAAAAAAAAAAATCTACCAAGGGGTAAGCTGTGGTTTATATCTTCATGAATTCAGCTACAAATCAAAGAAATAACAGTACAAGACAGCCAAACCACATGCACACTGCCTTTAAGACTGTAAGTTGGCTACAAAGCTTTCTAGTAGAGGATTGGCCCCAAACTGCAGGCCACCTCCAAGGTTTGAGTTAACCTATCACACTAGGAGCTTGGAAACAGGACTCTAGCCATAAATATTAAGCTGATGTCGATCAAGTGCTCAAGCACGTGCCAGGCACTATCCTGAGCACCTTACGTCTGTTGTGGCTCGTTCCATCTTCCCTACTACTCGATAAGGTAAGTGCCGTCATCAGCGTGAGTGTTGTACAGATCAGTCAGCCGAGGCGTGGAGAGTCCAGATCGCTGGCGTGAGGTCGCACAGTGAGGAGTGGGCAGGATTTCAGTCCAGGCACCCTGGCTCTTGACTTCATTCTGTGCCGCCCCTTATGATCTGTGAACCGATTTAAGACAGAGAGTGGACTATTGACTGGGACCTCAGGCTAGCTGCTTTTTTGGGGGTGTGCGAGTGAATATACCTAGTAAAATATACCCTTGAGCAATAAATGTTTCTGTTCCCTTGTGTTTTGTCAGCACACCTTGGCGGCGCTGCCAAGCCAGTCAGTTCCAGCCTAAATTCCAAGGGTGTCTGGCTCCTCGCGGTTTTTGTTTAGACTGATAAAAGCACAGAGTAGACAAAACGAAGGAGGGAGAGCCATCAGCCTTCAGCCCCGGGAGAAACAGAAGCGCCGACGTGGCACGATAAGCTGCTTAGTCCACCATCTGGTCCTCCCCACCCCAGGCTGTTCCAGAGCCTGCGGCCTGTCTGTGCAACTGACCAAAACCGGGGAATCCTGGCCCCGCCACGTTCCCTCTTGCTAACTGTGCTCTTTCCGATTGCAGGTAATCTGGACATCACTCCGGACGACCCCCGCTGGATCGGAGCCTGGTGGGGTGGCTTCCTGCTCTGCGGTGCCTTACTCTTCTCCTCTTCCCTCTTGATGTTCGGGTTTCCACAGTCTCTGCCCCCGCGCTCAGACCCCGCCGTGGAGAGCGAGCAGGCCATGCTCCCCGAAAGAGAGTTCGAGAGGCCAAAGCCCAGCAACGGGGTCCTGAGGCACCCCCTGGAGCCGGACAGCAGCGCCTCCTGCTTCCAGCAGCTGAGAGGTAAAGGCGCCTTGTCCATGGGTGGCCAGGGTCATGGGGCGATCGAGGGGGGTGGGGGAAAGGATGGTACTCAGTACTGGGTGCACGGGGACGTGAGGCAGATCCTATTTGTTTTACACGATTTGCCTCCTCCAGTCCGGTGCTTAACTTATCCCTGAGAAGTAAATGACCTAATTTGCTTAATAAAACAAGAGCAAAGTAGCTGCCGTTTAGTAAAGGGACAGCAGACCAGTCTCTCCAGCAGAGACCCCAGAGGCTACATAGCACCTGATGTCTAGTATAATAAATATAAACGTCTGTAGAAGGAAAGTAAGAGAGGCAGGGGGGAGGCTAGACATTTCACGGAACTCTTTGAACTCTTTCAGGCCGCTTACAAACGCACCAAAGCAGTAAAGGATGTTTGAAGTTGGATCCCTGTGCCTGATGCAGACATTCTTAAAAAGCCACGTCCAGAGTGTATTTCTTTAGATTCTCTCTGTCCTTCCATCCCCTCGGTGAAAGATGAGAGATGTGTTCCTCTGGAAAGAAATATTAACTCAGTCTTAATAACAAAGTGACACTTTAGAATGCAGCAAAGCTCTGGCAATCATTTTTAAAAACCAAAAAAATGCATCTTTTCTGACAACATGGTAACACACAAACAGTGATGCAGAATGAGAATGAGAAGCACCCCCGGGTTGTTTCCACATTTGGCACAGTCTCTGAAAGGCAAGGAAAATGACAGCGTAGCCTCAAAAGCTGCTAGGTGTCTGTGATGGCCCCCCTCCCCACTGTGAGCTATGTGCGGTGCTCCTTAATTCACAAGACCCCTTCCTCAGGTCCCCCGGAGAAACTGCTGGATTTTAGAAGTGAGCAGGAGCGAGCTGGGGTGGGAGCAGATGCACGGTCACTCTTTGCAGGAACTGGGCACACAGCCAGGCCGGCCTCCAGCAGCCGCAGCTGCCGTCCTCCAAGTGCTCGATTTGGACATTTGGTGAAAGTCTCTTTACTGAGCTTCTGTATAATGAGGTGTTCTTTCTAGGGAGATGCTTGGGGACCATGGAGAGAACCGCAGGCAGGCTGCCGTGTGCTCAGATCCCCGTTCGTTCTGCTCTTCACCAGCTCTGCGATCATGAACTTCTCCACGCTTCATCTCCACAAGTGTAAAATTGTAACACCATCCCTAAGTGACAGCGTGGTCGTGAGAATTAAAGCACTGCCCCTGGAAGACTGTCTGTTCACAGTGTCTGTTAGTGAGGAATTGAAACAACTCGTGCTAATTCCCAGAAGAGACTAATTTAATAACCTACTGTCATGTCTGACCCCATGTTCCATGATGGTTTCTACCAAATTCATATTTTGAAATTGTTCATAGAAGATCTTAAAATTCATCTCGCTAGGTTCCAGAATGCATTGGTAGATGAGAAGGCCCACCCCCTTTGTGTCCTCTGAGGTTGCCTTGGCTTGGCCCCCCAGGAGTATGTGCTTAATAAAAAAGGCCCCAAACAGGCCCACTTCAGGAGCCCCCAGGTGGCCAGAGGGTGTTGCCTGCTGCTTCCTTGACAGCACAGCCGACCACAGAGTGTCCCAGTCACCAGATCCGCAGGAATAAATGGGGCTGCCGTGAGAGTGGGCCTTGTGGGGCACACCCTGGACCAGGTAGTGGCAGCCTTTCCAGGTCTTTTCTCGTCCCAGGATGATGGCCTTGCCTTCCTATGGCTCTGATTGCGGCACCAGTAATGTCTCGTCTTTCATCTCTGGGGCTATAAACACAAAAAACATAATTGTGTTTGAACTCACCATCCAGTGTAGGGACGGACCAGAAGCCGGCAAAGCTAGTCTGAGGTGGTGAGAACCGCAGTGCCAGGCAGCACAGGAAGTTATGGAAATACAGCGGGCAGGCGGGGAAGAGCCCACTTCTTGGGTCAGAGGCAGAGCCGAGTCATGACGGACAGCTTCAGAATTCTTGGGTTATGATTCAGTCACTCATTAACTCATTTGTTCAATTCAGTCAGCATTTCCTGAGACCCTGCCAGGCTCCAGGGACGCAGGGGTGACCAAAGCAGCTTATATTCGGGACCTTGTGTTAGGGCAGGGGAGGCATGCAGTAAGCAAGGTCGAAGCGATGACACGGTGAGTGTTGGACGGGCCATGGCTGAGCTGACAAGTGCACAGTTGGGTAGATGGTCTGAGACTCGCTAGACCATGGTGATCACCATTTGTGGCCTGTGCACACATGGGCCCCACTTCTGATAATTAATGACTTTTAATTTAGAATTAGCAATTCCCAGAGGCAATAAGTCCATTAATAGACCTAAAGGATGTCCCAGCAGGAAAGGAAGGCACTGTGTCTAGAAGAATCCCCAGGAGCCAGAATACAGTGAAGTGCGCTATTATGCTAATAAACAAATTTTACACGTGCCAGCACATGGAGAGGGGTCCACGGTGGTTTACAGCCTTCATTTTTCCACGTGAGAAAATGTTTTTTACCACGTGTTCATTTCCACCAAAAGCACCATGCGGTGCTATCTGGTGCTCCCAAACTCTTCATCCAAATTGCGTGGGGACTCAGTGATCCCCATGCCGTGTGCTACACATTTATGGGTACAGTTAAGCTGAGCAGTGTTGTGCATATCAGAGGAATTAACAGTGCTCTAAAAATCTATGTGTTGTAATTTCCCATCTGTTTCATTTGAGCTTGCAAATGAGTTTCTTTTCGGCCATCAATCTCTGTCCCCTGCCATGCTCTCTAGATAGCAAAGGCCCCTGAGAAGAGCTGGCATTGTGCCGAGAGCAGCCACTCCATCCTGCTTGTTGGGACGGAGACAGTCTCCCCCTCTCCTAGGAGGGCCGTGGGGCTGCTCACCTGGGTTCAGACCCAGCTCAGCCACTTCCTAACTGTGCAGCCTTGGCTGTGCTGTTTAACCGTCCATGGCGTCAACATGTGGTGTCTGGTTCAGTCTTTACAGCAGCTGGGTAAGGTCAATATTATTACTTATTCCTGTTTATAGATGAGGAAACCGAGCTCCAGCGATATAGGAATTCAAGCCTCTGGTTCACTTTTCAGGGCATTCTCCCCCAAAAGCAGGCTTTGAAGGTCTATTTCCAATGAAGTTAGCCATCCATTGGGTTTGGAACTGTTACAAGAAGGAGAGAGATGGAAAGCCTGGGTTGTTCTTGCAGAGTTGTGTAGAAAAGCTGTTACTTCTTACTTCCACAGCCCTGAAGTCCCCATCTTGTAGTGACTGTCGCATAACCACTTACAAAGCAGGCAGCAGGCGAACAAATGCTTGGGTTTGTTTAACTCCAGTATCTCCTCCAGGTTGGGAGTCTGTAAACCCAAGACACATTTTTGCATCTCAGCTGTGCCACCAAATAACTTTTCCTTTACACCCTGTCTCTAAAACAGCTCCTCCCTCCTCTTGTTCTTCCAGAGCATTTTACTGATTCATCTTTCAGGACATACCTGGCCCCCTCATGTCCCTCCTCTTGTGTCGTCCACTCCTCCCCTCTTATGCCGTGAGCCGTGTGTGGGCCAGGACAGCACCTAGTGTGGCCTCAATCTAGAGGCTGAGAGTTTGCAGCTAGACCTGGAGGGAGGAAGGAATTCAGGGGACTGTTATGGACAAATGTATAGGACAGCACCTAGTGTGGCCTCGGTCTAGAGGCTGAGAGTTTGCAGCTAGACCTGGAGGGAGGAAGGAATTCAGGGGACTGTTATGGACAAATGTACAGTATTATCATCAGCTAGTGCGTTAAATCTCACGTCCACAGTTTTGTGTTTCATTTGGAAATTGTGTCCTGTGTCACTTTCCTTCGAGGGGCCTTTCTGGTCAGGATCCAGGTCGCTTCTGCAGCTACACGTCTGTGCACCTTCCCCATCACGTTCTGTACGATTCCTGGAACACATCTTTGCTGCTCTTTCTGCTTGGAATGTCCTACCTCCCTTGGTCCACTTCTGGGATGGACTCGGCCCGCACCTCCCCAGGGAGTCCTCCCTACAGCTCCTCTGTGCACGTGCCCCCATATGCCCAGTGCTAGATTAGCTGCATTCCTCTAGCGTCCACATAGCCCCTGCAAAGCACTTGTTACCCCAGTACGTGGTAGCCTGTCTGCTTGTCTGCATCTGCCTAAAGCTTGTGGGTTCTCCAGGGACAAAGCTCTCATTATCTTTTTGTTCCCACTGCATAGTGCAGTGCCTGGCACACGGGTGATGTTGGTTGAATGAAGGAATGAATGAATGCATAAACAAATGAGCACTGTCTTGCCAGCATGCCTGCACATGTGCACACAAACACACACAAATAATAGCAGCTAACGTTTGTTTTCTGTGCACTGTCGTATTTAATCCCCCCAACCCCAGGAGGCATTGGTACCATTTTACAGATAAGGAAGCTGCGGCTTACAGATGGAAAGGAAAGGTATTTGAACCCTGGGGAGGGCCGCAGGGCCTGTCTTCTTAACCACAACATTAGGCTGCATCTTCGGGCAATAAATGGACTCTCTGTTAAAGAAAAAGTGCCGTCAGCAGGTGCTCGCTGACTTTCAACAGAGCGTACTAAAACTCCAGCTGCAGCGGCACAGTTGTGCCCTAAAACAATGGGTCTTCTAGACAAGGGTACAGCCTGAAAGGGAGGGAAGAATGACTTCCTGCGAGCATTGGCACGTCCTGACCCTCTGATGGGCTTTCTAGCTGGGGTGAGTGGAACTGTACCAGAGGGTTAAAATCTGAAGGGAGAGCCCTGCCTTTGATCCTTGAAAGAGCAGAGCAATCCAAAGCTAAGCACTCTTGTCTCTGCGCACTTCACGCTGACTGCCAAGTGGCCTCGTCGTGTCCCAGAAAAGATAGCTGCACCGGGTGACAGCAGGTGATGACTGAACTGGCAGCGTGAGGGTGGGGTTTCGGGTTCAGAGTCTTAAAAACCACCCCCAAAATGTAGAGGATGGTTTATGACTTCCAAAGCACTGGCACCGGCCTCCCACTCGGCCCCCACACTCTGGCTCGTAAGGTGGGTGTTAGTAATCTCTGTGCCACCCCTCCGGACGTGGAGCTCTGGGGGTGTTGAACCCTGTCCCCAGGTTCCCACAGCTGTGAACGGTGCAGCTGGGACCAGGCCTGGATGTCGGGACTTCCAGTCCGAGGTCTTTCCACTGTTTCCCACAAGGATTCACTCGACTGGTGATGAACCAACTGAGGAGAAAAAGGGAAGCAGCCTGGGGCGGACGAACAAAAGCCTTTCTCGTGTCAGAGAAACATACACTCTTTCTGCTGCACTTCTCCCTCTCCAATGCAGGGCCAAGCTCGGGAGGACCTTCACTTCTAGGGGAGGTGAAGTCGGCCTGGGTTGACACCTTCCCCACCCTTCTCCCCGCCCGCCCCACTAATGCCATCCATCACTGGGATCTGCCCTTTTGCCTCTTAAGTATCTCTCCATCCTGCTGTTGGTCTCCTGCAACCCGGTCTGCCCAGGCCCCTCCAGTCTGTCATCCACACTGTCATGTTCCCAGACCCCTCTCATCTGTTATCCACTCCGTGATGATTTCAGAACACACCTGATCCTGTTGCCAGCTCCCGCTTAAAGGGACAGAGGCAGGGCCCTTCACGTGGCCTCCAGCCCTGGGATGTTCTGCCCCTCCAGCCTGTTCTCACCCCACTGCGCCCTGTTCCCTCCACCCCAGCCTCACCCGCCTCCTTTTAGTTCTGTTTTCCCTCTTTTGCATTTGCTGTTCCCTCCACTGGAATTCTGATCCCAACTTCAGGCATCAGCTCACACATCATTTCCCCAAGGACGTTTTCCTGCCTTCCTGACAGCACCCCTTCCAAGGTACATTGCTCTCTGTGTCATGGTCATAGTGCTTCCTTTAGATGAGTGACTGTTCACTTACCCCATACGCTCCATGAGGGCAAGGACTGCATCCGTCTTTGCTCCTGCCCTGTCGGTAGCAGGTGCTCAGGACCTGCTTGCTAAAGGGAGGGATCTGGGGGTCACTGGACATGCACTGCTGAGCCCAGCACAGTTTGCTGCTTTCCTTAAAGCTCTCCTCACCCCAGCCCCCTCCCAGAGTTTTGGCCTGTGTTTGACCCATTCACAGACACAGGCTTGGCGGGGGTGCCACCTGTGCACAGTGCCACGGCTAGCCCACAGGTGACCCATCTATGTGGGGAGGGTCTGCTGCTGGTGCCTGGGCTGCTGAATCGCAGAGGGTCTGCTGGCCCAGTTGCTCAGGCTGACTTGCACTGGTGACTTTGGGCTGTGTGTCTTTACTTGCCCGTCTTCCTGGCAGGCATTTTGCTTCTTGGGCAGGGTGCACACTCACCTCTCCACTGCACCTCCCACCATTCAGGAGGGGCTCCACATGGGTTGGTCTGGCTGCGGGACCCAGCTCACGCCTCTGGCTTCTACAGCTCTGCCAGGCCTCCTCCATCCTCTGCCAGCTAGCAGCCGGCTTCTGCTACATTTTTCTTAATTAGGGGCCTGTGCCTTTCAGCATAATGTTATTGTGAGGAACCTGGTGATCTGCGAGTCCTTGTTCTGCAGGCTGAACCGCTGAGTGTTTTTTATCATGCGATTTGTCTTCAGAATTGTCTTCTCCTCTCTCGTGTGGATTTCCCGTTAAATTCTTCTTTCTTAATTCCATGGCCAAGGAAACCATCTGCCCTCCCAAACACTTGGAATCTGTGCCAGCCTGTGGTTCATGTGCTGCCATGTCACAGGAGTCATTTTTATAGGTCCCCAGGGACCAGATTGGTCAGTGGCTTCATTGTGTTCTTATCAGCATTGATGAGGACGTGCTGGGGACAGGCACTGAGGGTTATGTCTGTGAATAAGCCATGGCTCCTCTTCTCAAGTTATTCAGCAAAGCACCTGAGATAAACACAGGCGAGGGCACCTAGCACAATGTCTGGCACACTGTGGATGCCCTTGAAGTGTGTTTTGAAGGAAGGAAGGAAATAACTAGAAGGCAGCATTTCCCAATGGGGGTTCCTTGGAACATGAGTCTTCTGAGATGTTCAGGGAAAAGCAAATGAACAACAAAAACAACAGGGAAGAGTGGTTACATGGCCAAAAAAGCTGGGAAGCTGTCTGTAGACTCTTTGACCCTTTGGGAGATTTGTACTTTCCATTTGCGTGTTGAAGGCTCTGAGAAGGCCGGCTCGAGGGAAAGCTGGCCGACTTTGTTTTACTCGGTATTTCTCAGACTTATGTGATCACAGAACTCTTTTATTCAAGTTAACTCTTGGGGCACTTATGAATTGTTGCTAGAATACAGGATAGAAGATGGCGAGGATTACGAGAGGTTCAAAGGGATGTAGTAAGTACCACCGAGGGAGGATTTGAAGACAGGTGCATGAAGGAGGTAGCATTTTGGCCCAATCTGGAAGGATGAGCAGGATCCCCGTGGGTGGAGGGGGAAGAGCTTCTGGGCTGGGAAGCAGGAGTGAGCAGAGGCAGGAGACAAATGCCCAAGATGTGGGTGGGAGCGAGATATCTGGTTTTAGGGACTAGAATTGATAAAAGGTCAAGATAGAAGGCAGGCTGGCATCAGCTCCCACACTGAGCCAAGTTCCTGGTATCTGAGGCTGCCCAATAAGCCTTTTGTAAAATTATGAATGAATTATTGAAGGCCTTCACATTGCCCTTCTGAAGTGTCTGGACTTTATCCTATGAGTCATTGTTTTCCAACCAAGATTTGAGTCAGCATCACCTATGGGGTGTCTCGAAACACACCCATGCATGGGCCTCACCCCTAGAAGTTCTGATTCTCTGCATCTGGAGTGGAGGAAGGTGATCTAGGCATCTGGAGGTCTTTAAAGCTCCCCAGGTGATTCTAAGTGAGCTCCCAGTTGAAAATGAACACCAGAGGTGGTGGGGTCCTTGGAGGGATCTCCACCAGGGGCTAACACGTCAGACCTGTTCCTCCAGCAGTTGTATGTAAGATTAAATGGGGTGGACCCACTCACGAAATAAGCTTGGGACACTCCGTGCTGTGATCCTCTTGGAGGTTGACACTAGCATATTGATGGTGACATGAGTGTATTGAAGGCTCTGAGAAGGCCTGCAGTAAACTCAACATTAGGAAGCCTAGGCTGAGACGAGCGTTTATGTCAACTTGGGTGTCTTGCCTCACCATTTCTTTCATGAACATTGCTGTTTCTCTTTTCAGACTTTCCAGGAATGAGTTCTCCCATCCCTGGAGTTTTCATGAATGCTAATGCAGTCAGCCCTGCCCCCACCAAGGGGGGCACCGTGCTCCCAAGGGGGTTCTCGGGGTGGCGTGAAGTTATAAAAGTGGCTGTTTGCTTACAAAAGATTCATTATTTTCGTAGTCATTTTCCATCTGCTGCCTCTGACGTGGAAAGACGCAATATTTGGGTCTGAATGAGAGGCTGCTGCTTCCCAGTCTCCTTTCTCCTCTCTGAACTCCTGTGGCGATCCCGTGTTCCTGACTTCACCCTGCTGAGGGAGGGAAGTGACTGGGTGGCACCACTTTAGAGCTGCAGCTCACAGAAGCTAGCCGTGCTTCTGTGGACGCCTGGTTCTTGCTTTAAACCAGCTGAGGGGCTGCTGCGCTACTCCTTTTCTCTCGGGGCCTTCTTGGTGGGGTTATAAGGAGCTGGTGATTTAAAAAGAATCAGTGAAATTGATCTGCTCTGGGTTGTCCTAACTGATCCACACCCATCTGACACTTGGGTTTTGGTCTAAGTGCTCGTTTCCTGTGTGAATGGTTTTGTGTTTTTTCATTCAAACCACAACCTTCTCTATACAAGGGATGTGCTGCCTTCTGCCTGTTGCCTCACCGAAGATGGGCAAATGGAAGCCTGTAGTTACCTCTCTCAAAGCTGGCAATGAGGGGGTGCCAGGAAGCTCCTCTGGGCTCCTCGACAGCCGGGGCGGGGAGGGCAGAGGTTGGGGGACTGGCTCATCTGATGAGGCCACAGTAGGCCCGAAGCTGGAGCCTGAGGCAGCTGGTCTGGGCCCAGTGCATGGTAGGCGCTCACTTCCGGAATCTTCCGGGCACCGCAGGCCTCCCCTCCTACCTGGACTTCCCCCACCCACCCAAGGGAATAGTTAAGGCACCTCCAGAAGCAGCGATAGAAATGACCGTATTAGCTAATTATTCCCACTTCCATCATGCCCCATAAACCTGTGATATATCACTAATGGGGTGATCATAAATTGGTCTCTGTTTCCACAGTTAATGTTTCTTAAGAGACTATGACAGCTACCTTTCAAGATTTTGCAATTCATTCGTTTGTTTTTTTATTGGATTCTTTAATCTACCTTGCATGTACTGAGCATCTACTCTTACTGGGCGCGGTGCCCATGTCCAGGGGTGGAGCTGTTCTAACCCTGCTGTCAGGTGGCTCCTTGAGTGGGAGAGCCAGGAGGACCCAGGCGAGGGTGTCCAGTGGGGGGCGTTGATGCAGTGAAGACAGCCTGCATGGGGTACGGGGGAGCCAGCTTGGTTGGCTGATCATTCATACTCTGCCATAAGACTTCATTTTTCCTAGGATTAACTCGACCTTGGATTCACTCTTGTGCCTCCATTATGTTGTTTTTCTACATCTTCATTATTTCTTCCTCCGCCTTTTGTTTTTGCTCATGGCTTGAAGACTTTTGTTTATCTCACCTCACCCAGCACCCTCCATCTCTCTGTTCTCTTTGGCTCATGGGTCCCATGTGTTGGGAAGTGCTTCTTGGCAACTCACCTTTCAGAAAAACACTCTTCTCAAGTCCCCACCCAGAAACCTGAAGGTTTAGAGGTGGGTTCTGGAGTACAGGCAGACCTGAGTTCAAATCCACCCTCCTTCACCTCTCGGTTTTGTATTCTTGGAGGGGGGGTGGGGGGTTTCAGCCTCTCAAGGAAGCCTTGGTTTCCTCTTGTCTAAAATGAAGATGGTAGGACCACCCCCTATTGTAATAGTTGTGAAAGTTAAATGAGAAACCCTTAGCTCGGTGCCCATCCAACACTGGGTGTCCAACAAGCACTGGCTGTCATTGTCACAATTGCGGAGGAGTTGTATGCACTGGCTCCATCTCCCCTTCTCGGGAGCATTAACCGTGGTGTATTAACAGCAATGTTATTAAAGCCGGTTTCAGTAGACTAAAGGCAGAGATATCTGAGAGTCAAGTGGAGTGTAACTGAGCCCCTCAGTGAGCACTTCCCAGGCTACCTCCAATTCTCAGGGTAGGCAATGGACAAGGACTTGCACCTCCGCGTCCCCTGACCTTCTGTGCAGCCCTCTGCAAGAGGGAGATCTCTTTGGAAAGTGGCTCCCAGCAGCTCAGCTCACCCACCCAGTCTCTTTCCCATTTTGCTTACTTACCACATCTGCTCACACACAGGCATTCCTGGATCAAGCCTGATGTCCTTACAGCTCGAGGGCTATCTCCCTAACGTAGCCCAGGATTACTTCTATTATGTTAATTATTACCATGCTTCTCGAGCTCTTATCTGTGTACTGGGAGCACTGGGCCACATGCTTTACATACACGGCTCTCGTTTCATCTTTGCGACAATCCATGGGATGGAGTGGTGTGTTCCGGTCACAGACCTACTCAGTCTTGAAGCCAGAATTCAAATTCCAGTGACCTGGCTCCTTACACCGGGTTTTAAGCATTATTTTATACAACCTTGTTCAGTGAAACTTTTTCTGTGATTCAAGTCTCCTTCACTCTAGGTCTCCAATCCTTTCTCTCTTTCATTTCTCTCCCTCCTTCTTTTTCTAACTTGCCTCCTTCAAAAAACGTGGACTAAGCCCCTGAGTCCTGCCAGATCTGGTCATTTTCCCCAACCCCAGTGGGAATGTTTTATTATTATTTCTAAAAATTAAGCCACACCTTTGATTGCCAGGGGTGGCCTGCATGCTTAGTCCTGAAACCAAGAGCAACACCTCTTAGAACTCAGACTAGAAAAGCGCACTGGTTGTGAGCACCCTCTGTGGCAGCAGGTGCCCGTGTTTGAGTTTCTGCCATTCTCAGCTAACCATGGGACCCCTCTCTGCCTCAGTTTCCTCATCTGTAAATGGAGGATTTTAATAGTCTCAAGATCACAGGTTTGGTATGAGGATTATAGGAGTTGATGTGTAAGCAGTTAGAATGGTATTTTGCACACGGGAAATACTCCATCAGCTCCTCATAACTTCTCCAAACCTGCCATCCTCCTTCCTGGAGGACCCACAAGTTTCCAAGAGGTCTCGATCCTACAGTAATGTCTTCCAAAGACTAGTGGTAGAAAGCTTGTTTTCCCAAGAGGCTGCTCCCCTGCCGCTATTCCCAGCGTTGTACCATTCTGCCGGTGACAGCACCGTGCTCCTGACGAGGGGTGAAAAGGTTTCCCCAGCTGGTGAGACTGCATGATGCAAGCCAGCCTGCCTCCCACCCCAGTTGCCAACTTCTGAGGCTAAATCAGTTAGGTGGGAGGTAAATGGCTAAGGGAGACTGTAGGTGTTCAGTGGCCTGGTGTGGCCTTGGTTCACCCGTTTCTATTTGTCTGGGCCACCTCATTACCTACTGACTCCTTGGAAAGTTAGAATTTTATGAGCTTAGCAATCCTTTTGAATGAACGAGCTTGAAACACTGGGATAGCCCTAGGATGAAGCTAATTAATATCCCTTTTCAAATTGGGGCTTTGGAGGGTAGCCTGAACCTTTGAAAAGGAATCTTCTTTTGAGAGCACTACAAGTAATTGCAGTAAAACTCTGGAAGGGAGGAAGAATCTGGGAGGAAAATAGCTGAACACAAAAGGAAGCTGTCATTTCTGGAGGCGAATCCGCTTGGTAGAGGAAAAAAGAATGTTCTTCATGCAAATAAGGCCTGCTGAGGCTTCCCTCGGCCTTCAATCAGATGATCCTCAAACTTAATGATTTTCACATCTAATTCAAGGCAAAATTAATCATTAGATATTAAGACAAAAGCAGGCAGGCTGCTATCTCGACGAGGAATCCCTCCCACTGAAGTAGAATTATCTCTGGAATAATTTAAATGCTTGCTGAAGTGTGTAAACGTTCCGTTAACTGGAGCTGCCTTTGTTGAGCAAGTATCCTCTCCATCCCCAAACAAGTCATGATGGCCGTGATCAAGGAGCGGGAGATGCCGAGGCCCAGATGCGTAATGTGATCAAGCCCAGATCCTCATTGGCATTGTTTCTGAGCCAGAGACCAAAGTTCCTCGTCAGAGGACGCTGGTGGTGCCAGCTCAGCAGCAGTTTTATTTGTGAGCAGGGGTGGCTGTGGTGCTTGCTTCTTCTGAAGCCCCTGCATCTGAAGGGTCTGCGCTCTAACAGAGGAAATGAAGCCTACAATAAAAGTGTGGCAGAGGGTCATTTTCCTGGAATGTCCCCAACCTGCCTGTTGATTGTTGGCAATGTTTCCAGAGCTTAGATATCTTAATTCCAAAAAAGCACGATGAGCAAGCAACAGTGTCACTACCTGCCAAAACATATAAACAGCCAGGGACTTTCAAATCCGTTCATTACAGGGAGACACTGTGTTCACCCCATGTGATCCATGCCACTCTCTCTAGTGTGAAGACTGGTGTTTCCTGACGTCAACCAGTCCCTTGTCATGGGTACATTATGTCATTGGAGTGTGCCACACACTATAGCAAATCAGCCTGCACTCATTATTATTTGTGATGACGGAGTCTTAACATCCGAGGGGTCTTTGTACATGAAGACAAATACTTACCTCACTACCCTCTGTCTATGCCCAGTGTATTCATCTGTATTCGTTAAGCAGTCCACATTTTTAAACCTTACACAGTCAACATTCCTCTAAATATTCATACAATACTTAATAATGTGGATTTAACAATGGAAAATTCCCCAACGTTTAACTTAGACTTTAAGTGTAACCACTTCTAGACATTTATTTGAAATGACATTTCTAAGAAAGTCAGATTATCATAAATGTTTGAAACTCTGTAAAAAATAAACAAAACACACATGTTAAGGCAAATACATTTGCAGTAAAGCAGGATATAAATGTGTGAATACCATGGATTTAAAGTTATTTCCTTACTCTCTTTATTCTTATTCATACCCTTTTTAAAGTTTTTGTTTTATTTTTTTGTGTGCGTGCATTTATTTAGTCCAAGAGTTACCTTCCTAAGGTTGTAATAATGTTATAAGAAATCACCTCAGAACAGCTGAGGCCTCCAGCTCTGGTTACTGTCTGGTTGTTTCTCAGTTGGGACGATCAGGTTGCTTAGCCCACAGTGATTCTGAGCCTCCAGTAATCTGGCTCAGTCCATTCCCATAATTAAGTTCCTTTTATTATGTGAAAAGGCCCTTAAGTCTCATCTTTTACATAGATTTTCATTTTTGAAACTTGGTATCTTTCCCAGAAATGATAAATTTTAAGTTTTGTGTATCTGCCAGTTCCTTACCCATTGTTCTGTCATTTTGATTTATTGAGCTTGTCTGTTAACATTATTAAAAACTTACATATCTCCTATTATTATTTTATTCTAAGTAGTTGGGCCATTTAGAAGTTTCATCTCCTGGGAGATGAGATTGAGCCCATATAATTAGCTCTTTTCTTTAGGACAGATGGCTAATTCATGACCTTGGAATTCAGGGTTAGACTCCCTGCTCACCTGTTTCGGTTGTATGACCGTGGACACTGATCAGTTTTTCCTAGACTTGGTATGGTGCTTGCTTCATCTGGGACTCTGTTTATCTCCTGCATTTACACGGGTGGAAACAAGAACCCACATGCCAAATATTCCACATTATTCTGATTACAGCAGAACGGAGTTCCCCTAACTTTCATCATTGGCACACCGCTTTTACAAATTTTTGCCTTATCTGCTTACCACCTGTACCATTATTTACATAAAACTTCTCTTTAAATAAATCTACTTGTTTTAACCTAGTATCATCTTAAGCTATGATAGCCATGAAACTGCACATTTGATGTATCAGCTTGATTTTAGTTAACCTTTTTTGTAAGTACCATTAAAATAATGGCATAAACACTGAAATGATGTGGTTGTCCTGGTACCCCCCCCCCCCACCCCGCCCCCGAGCCCTCTTTCATACTGCCAGGATTCTTCATCACACCACATTTGAGATCTGAACAAAGACCACGTACCAAGGGTTCTAACCACTGGAAATATCCAAATAATGTTAACGCTTTTAAAGGATTTAAAAAATAAATCTCCTGTTTTTGAAAGCACCAATGTAAGAGGAAATCTTAGTGGTTTATGAAACCACATTTTAAGAACATAATGAAATAAGATTGAAATGCATGACCTCAACAACATCTGGCTTCCGGCTCTCGTGGTATTTAAAGTGGTTCACAAGCCACAAAGCGCTTTTGCCCACTATTGACTCTCATCTGAGCCTGAACATCAGGGCTGGGTGGGCGGCTTCTTCTAGGTTGGATTGGGTGATGGGAAAAGACCTCCTGAGGTAGAGGGAACATGTGCCGCGAAGATCTGGGAGCAGGGCATTCCAGTAGAGGGAAGAGGTCCCAGTGCAAGACCCGGGCGATGAGGACCCGGGTGCAGGCGAGAAACAGCGTGAGCTAGTGAGGCTCGACTGGAGGGAAGAAAGGACGTGGCAGGAAGTGGGATCGGATCGCTAAGGGCAGACCACAACCGTCGTCATATGGAGTGTGGATTTTGGCTATCATGGAGTTTTGAGCAGGAAAGTGATTTGAGCTGATCCCACTGGCTACCGCGTAGGGAATAATTAGATCATGAGTGAAAACCAAGACCCTAGTTGGGTCACTCTGGTTTCCCAAGTGAGAGCTCATGGAACCTTTTGCCAGAGAGTGTGGCTGTGAAGGTGGGGGATTCAGTACATATACATGAGAGCTTTAAAATTTCATTTCTGTCTTGAAAGTATTAAGATCAAATACATTTTCTTAACACGTATATACAGTTATAAATATTCATCATAGGTATATTGCTATATAAACTTAGATATATTGATATAATATAATTATACATTTATAATTTATAATATATAATTAAGTTATATTTTCTCTTTTGAGGAATAACCCCAAACTCCTTTTTCTTAGATGGAAATAACTTGTGATTGCTTATAAAATATTTTAGTGTTTCCAGTGAAATGTAAGAAAAGGCATGGTATAGTCTCTCCTGTTTTAGTAGTTGTCAGTTTAATTGGCAAAATATCAGCATATGTTTTGAAGCCAGAGTTTTCACAGTTACAGGTGACTTACAGGCTAGAGTTTTGGCCTGAGCGACCAGGTGACTCCTGATGCTGTTTACTGAGATGGGCAAAAGTGGATCAAGACGGGGCTTTGGAGGCAGAAGGCCTGGAAGTGCAGTGTGTGACCCTGGCCCTCTGCTGCTCTCTCCCTGCAGTGATCCCAAAGGTCACCAAGCACCTGCTCTCAAACCCTGTGTTCACCTGCATCATCCTGGCCGCCTGCATGGAGATTGCGGTGGTGGCTGGCTTCGCTGCCTTCTTGGGGAAGTACCTGGAGCAGCAGTTTAACCTCACCACCTCTTCTGCCAACCAGCTGCTCGGTGAGTGTTCCTCAGTCCCCCGGGAGGGCAGAGGGTGCTGTCCTGCCTATAATACTGTAAGAATTTACTGATGCCTGCCAAAGGGCCCAGACTGTGCTGCTCCTCCAGCGGCAGTGTGCATGTGGCCCACGTGCAGAAGGAGTTTCAAAGTATATTCTCGGGGTAAGAATTGCCCACTTGAGGTAATTGCTAAAAGTGTGTGATAATAGAGCTAAATTATAAAATGTACAAAAGAAGAATTGTGACAGGCGGGAAGTTGACAGGTTGGTGTGAGCTGGAGAATATGGGGGAAAGAGAAGGGAATCAAGGTGGATCTTGAAAGGTTAGCAGGCTTTGGTCACACACATGAAAAAGCAAGCATATTCTTGGCAGCATGCAACTCACAGTCAGCAAACGTAGAGGTTGGAAGTCGTATGCTCCCGTCGTCCCCGTGCCCAGGGCAGACTAAATCAGTGGATCATGGCCTTCCTCCCCAAGCTTCAAGCATGGCCTTACCCTCCTTCTCAGTAGTAGACTACAGACATCTGCCTCCAATTTTTTGGAGTTGACATGCTAAGGAAAATCAATTTGCCCTCATGAGAAGCAGCATCACATCTGCGGGGTGAGGAAAGTAGTCTCACAGCAGATGAGAGAGAGGGAAGAGTCAGGAACGACTCCCAGTTTTGTAGCTCAGACAGCTGGTGGTACCATTTGTGAAACTTGGAAATAGCAGAAAGGAATCGGATCGGTAGGGAAGACGATGAGTTCAATTTGAAGTTCCTGAGTGTGAGATGCCCATCGTATATCTACATAATGTCCTATATTTGATCGAGGGCTCAAGAAGATGTGGGTTAGTAATACAGGCTCGTTTGCATCAGTGTGTAGATGGTAGTTGAGGACACGGGAGTGGAATTTACATAGGGAAAATCTGTAGAATTAGAAAAGAAGGGCTGAAACACTCACCCTGAGGAAATGCAAGAGTCTGCAGAGAAGGTTAAGAAACAGCCCCCCAAAAAATCTGTGGGTCACGGAGTCAAGGAAGAGATAATTCCAAAAAGAAGGAAGCGGTAAGCAGTGTGCATGCTCAGGCAAGATGAGAGCTCAGATGTCTGTTAGCTTTAACAACCAGGCCATCTTTCAGCCTGTATCAGGGCTGTGTCCGTGAAGTAGCAGCAGGGGGTCCCATCCTGTGCTGTGGAGAACAGCCTACCAGAGGGAAGAAGTAGACAGTGACCGCAGAACACTTTCCTGAAGCTTAGCAGTGGAGGAGAGGAGGAAGGACGCAGCGGGCGGTGTGTGTTGGGGTCGAGGGAGAGGAGTGGTGATGGTGGTGTTGCGAGCAAACAATTGCCGTTGTGACAGCAAAGACTTGAGCAGGTTTGTAAGCAGAGAGAAAAGAGCCAGCAGAAGGTGATGTGCAGAAGAGAGAGGGAGTGTGGGTGGATAGCCCTTGACAGAAGAGCTCCTCTGTCCTGAAAGCACAGAGAACGAGGAAAACGTGAGTGTGGCCACTGAGAATATGACGAGTACAGCCGGGCATTTGAGTGAGTCCAGCCCCATAGAATTCTCTTGTAGGAGTCAGATCATCTGCTGAGAAGAGTAGACAAGGTGATGGTTTCTGATCTTCTCCTTCAGCTGCAAAGCTGCCAACCCATCACGAGTCATCAGGAAAACACGTATTCAAACCACAGTGAGACGCCACTCCACATCCACCTCACCAGTAGTACCAAGTATTGGGGAGGATGTGGAGCAACTGGAACTCTCATACATGCCAGTGGGAATGCAAAATGGTACCAGCACATTGGAAAAGTCTTTGGCAGTGCCTGTTAAGGTTAAGTATATGCTTACGCTGGGCTCCAACCCTTCCACTCTGGGCATATACCCAACAGAAATGAGTGTGTAGGTCCATTCATTGAGATATGCATATGTAACAGTGTTCAGAGCAGCCTTAGGCACAGCAGCTTCAAACTGGAAACATCCCAAATGTCTGTCGACAGTAGGACAGGTAAATAAATTATAGCATGTTCATACAGTAGACTATCACAGCATGAGAAAGGGCTTTGATACATGCCTCAATGTGGATGAATCTGACAGAGTTCAAAGACATCAGACACAAAAGAGTACGTATTTATATGAGTTAAAAAGAAGAAAAGTTGGGGCCAGTCCCGTGGCAAAGTGGTTCAAGTTCTATGCGCTCCACTTCGGTGGCCCAGAGTTCACAGGTTTGGATCTTGGGTGTGGATCTACTCCACTTGTCAGCCATGCCGTGGAGGCATCCCACGTACAAAATAGAGGAAGATTGGCACAGAAGTTAGCTCAGGGACAATATTCCTTAAGCAAAAAAAAAAAAAAAAAAAAAAAAACAGGAAGGTTGGCAATGGATGTTAGCTCAGGGCAAATCTTCCTCACCAAAAAAAAAAAAAAAAAAACGAAGAAGAAAAGTTAATTACAGTGGTAGAGGCCAGAATGATGGTTACTCCTGGGGGAGCTGACATGAGGTGGGGGGCACCTGGGATCCTCCCCAGCTGCCAGAAATGTTTTAAGCTTGATTTAAGCTGTGGGTGCAGCATGTATACAGATGCAGAAATTCATCGGCTGGTTCCTTAAGTTTTGGCACTTCACGGGACTTAATGGATCCCAATGAAAAAAAATTAAAACCCTACCAGGATGAAGTGGCCGGATCACAGCACTTCTCCCGGAACTCTTAGGGTAGCATAAGCCTTATTGTCTCCTTTTTTACTAATAAATCTTTACCATCCACTATTTTATGAGTACTACTTCCCAGAGGTATTAACAAAAAGCAGCCAGCCCTTTAATACCTGTCTGACAGAGAGGGTAAAACATATTTCTTTATAATTAAAGTTATAACTTCTTCGTTATCCTAGGATCTCTCAGGTTTTGCCCTCCAGCACCCGAAGTTTTCTGTCTCGCCTCCTGGTTTCTTTGCCACTGTTTCTGACGTTTGATTAGATCTGCACAGCTGCTTCAGTGCGGGGACTATGTTCTATTTAAGAACAGATTCCTCGGTTTTCTATTGACAAACAAATCAATAGTCTTCAGGGCAGAAGTTCCAAAAAACAGTCTTGCCTCCTCGCTCCTGTTTCTTTCCCGTTGACTTCTGTCTGTTAGAGCGCTGCGCAGGGGGCCCTTCTCCCACCGCCTGCGGAGAGGCAGCCTGGAGGCCCGTTCATCAGTCCAGGCAGGCAGCACACCTGCCTTCTCCCTGTGTCCTGCCCATGGCGTCACTCTCATCAGCGTGGACTCTGGAGAGCTGGCTGTAAGAGGGGCTGGCAGTGGGCCTTTAGGGGATGGAGAGGCACTGGGAGCATAAGGCAAGGCTTGTGTCAGAAAATCCTCCATTGGTAGCTCCTGCAGACACTCCCAAGGGATGGGGCCCATGCAGTCATCCCAGGGCATCAGCTCAATGCTCTGGGCCACCCACGAAGTCATCAGCAAATGGGGCAGAGTTCAGAAAAGAGCAACACAGATGATTAAGAGGCTGATGGCGTTGATTTATGCAAGAAGATAAAAAGGACTCAATCTGCATAGATTAACGTAATGAGGATGGAGTTTCAGGGAAGTTCTGATAACAACAGCCTGACTGTTAAGGCCCAACACACAGCAGAGAGGGAGGGGGGAGGCTGATGATGGCTTGGAGGAAAGGTGCCGAAAGCCTGTTATTGCCATAGTTACCATCATCGCCAGGTGACACTCCCCACTGTCTCTGCTAGGAAACGAAACAAAACACAGGACTGCTGTCTGGGTGTGCCCGTGTTGTCACCAGCGTTCATTCACACAGATCCGGTCTGCTCACTGTTGCATTCATCCCGAAAATAATCCTTGCGTGCTCCCTCTGTGCCGGGCAGCATCTTAAGTACAGGGAACTGTGCTGGACTGAACAGGATGGAAAAGGTTCTTGCCCTCAGGAAAGCTTCATCTAGGAGGGAGAGACGGAACAAGAAACAAGAAAACCCAAAATAAACGAGGCAGCTTCAGATAGTGGGGAGGGCCTTGAAAACAAAACAGGGCAAGAAACTACAGGGAACCGCAGGGTGGGGTGCAGGGACCACACTAGATGGGGTGGTCTGGGAAGGCCTCTCTGATGAGCATAGGTGCCAGCCAAGTACAGACATAGGGCAAGAATGTCCTAGAAGAGGGACCAGCAAGTGCAAAGACTGGGGCCTGAACAGGTTTAGCCTGTTCAGGGAGAGAAAGGAGGAGGCGTGGGCACGGTTGGGGGGCAGTGAGGCGTGGGGTGAACATAGAGGGGCACATAGGGGCCAGGTTGTGAGGATCATTTCTCTACCAGGACGAGGGAGAACCAAGCACAGACATTCCAGGAGCATCTGATAATACAGAGATATTATATGTTTTTTATAAAATGTGACTTGTGCTATTTTCTTGCAGAGCTCAGCCTCCCTGATTGTGTTTTTCTTACCCTAATATTACAATTAATTTGCATTCCCTTAACGCATACCAGCTGGTTGATGTAGTCGATTGACCTAGAGGTCTGTTGATTGGCAAGGAGGAAGGAGCCTAGCCTGGAAAATTGGCCACGCGTAGTCTACATGGTGGATAAATGAGACGTGGCAATTTAAAGCTGAGTTTTAGATGAAGTGAATCAGAACAGAAGAAAACCAAGCAGGATATTGGAACCCGAGGGTCCTTTGGTCCTCCTAAAATTCCATGAGTCTCTGAGAATCAGAAATAGCAGGTTTATGGTCCTGCTGCCTTGCAGATAGCTCTGTTTATAAGAGGGGAAAAAAATTTATGCCAATTATTCACCAAGAGCTACAAAACGAATTGATTTGATTGATGCTATTTCCTCAGAGGTCGCGGAGCTGGTTAAAACACCGTCTCCACGGGCTGGTGAGTGCTGAGACCTTTGTTTAAACAGCCTCCAGACCCTTCCTCAAAGCCTTCCTTCCCTAATGAGAGGAGGGGAAGAAAACTCCCATGATCAAGTGCCCCTCCCACATCACCTCAACAATGCCCAGAGAGCACATCTCTGCTCTGTGGTACTTACTTTCCTCACATGCGCGTGCGTGTTTCCAGTCTGTCTGACTTTGTCTCTTGGTTGCTCCCACACCAGCTGTGTGTGTGTGTATTTCCCGTGAGAATACCCCACTTAGCATGAGGGGTCTATGCCCTTGGACTGCTAATAACTGAGCTTTTACGTGTCTATCTCCCCCAATTTTCTGTGGGGTCCTTGAGGGCAGAAATGAGGCCCTTAAAGGAGACTCGGGGCGCTGTGAGGAAGTGGCATCACGGTGGTGTCATGGGGAATTCTGTCTGCACAGGGCTCAGCCGCGGGCCTGGCCCCCATCCATCTGCGAGCATTGGCCCTGCTTTCCCTGCTCACGGTTCCCGGCCCTCTGCTCTCTCCCAGGTATGACTGCGATCCCGTGTGCCTGTCTGGGGATCTTCCTGGGTGGTCTCCTGGTGAAGAAGCTCAGCCTGTCTGCCCTCGGGGCCATTCGGATGGCCATGATCGTCAACCTGGTGTCCACAGCTTGCTACGTCTCCTTCCTCTTCCTGGGCTGTGACACGGGCCCTGTGGCTGGGGTTACTGTTCCCTATGGAAACACGTAAGTCCCAGAAACGCCTGATGCTATCCCTGCCTGCCCAGAGATGCCAGGACTCTTCCTCCGTGGTAGGTTCGTGGAGCCAGCTTTGTCCCCAGTGACCATGAGCGGAGGAGTCGATGATGCCTCTGCATCTCACTCCTGGGGTCAGAGAATCAATGTGAGCCTTCTGGGTGGAGAGGGCAGACTGTTCCACTCAACGGCTCTCTCCCACGCCGGCCAGGAGAGCGTTGGGGGAGACAATCAGACATTTACTCCCCAGGGTACTCAAATTACTACTTTTGGCATTTGACTTTAGGAATGATGTGAAATAAATTTTATTTTAAAATTCAGCTTAAAATAAAAGAATAGACTTAACCATTCCTTAAACTCTCAGAAGCTATCGTTAGACTCACATGGTAATTAGAGTCTGACCCATGATATGATAAGTATTGATAAGTGTGGGAAGGAGAGAGACAGGGTAAAAAGAGAAGGGAAAGAAATTAGTTAGTTCTTATAGGGCCACTTTTCTTATTTCCTAGTTATTTTCCCAAGACTTTGAGCTAGAGTCCAATCCGAATTGCCCTTAGAGGGAATTATGGAGAGTCCTTATAGATCCAGCATCAACAGCTGTCCTCTTTTCTACGTGAGTCTCTGAGACTGCTTTGGGAATCCAGTCCAGAGCATCGAGGCTGCAGGCTGGTTGGCCTGCAGGATACCATTTCCTCTTCACACCAGCCTCTTCCTCCAAGCAGGCCACCAGGCCTTCTGCAGTTAAGCCAGAAGATTCAGCAGAGCTGGACTTATCTGCCACCCCGCAAGGGTGAGCAGGCAGAATGAGAGAAGACAGGCAGAGGCAGCTGTCTGTATATCCATGCTCAATCCAGGCACCGTATGCCCGTCATCCCAATTACCACCACCACAATGGCCTCTTCCAGTCCCCACCTCACCCCAGGCCCCAGTTCCTCCCTCTCCAAATATGGTGCCTTCTGGTTTGCGCATGCCATAAATAACAGTGTCTGGAGATAAAGACCGCCAGCCCTTACTGTGCCCACTCTCAATTAGTGAACTTGTAGTGGTTCAAAGCACAGGGTTTTACTATAATAAAGTTATTCTTCAATAAAAAAGAAAAAAAAGCTCAAGGCCTACAATCAAATGCCAACTCAGCCAAAATGGATAGAGCTCCAATCCCTCCTTTACCATGTATGAGTTAGGAACATTTGGGTAGGTGACTTCGCCTGGCTGTGCCAAGGTTTCCTTCTCTATAAACGCTGTGGGGTTATACCGAGAATAGATGAAATGACACATGCAGTACTTTGAATAGTGCCTGACACATAAGTGATCAGATCTCTCCATCATCATCTTTATTATTATGAAGTGCTCTGAGCCCAGAAGGCTTAGCTGAAAATAACGGGGTTAAGGAAGAAAGACTGTCTCTCACAGCGCTAAAAGACACCTGCTCTGCCCTTTTCCTCTTTGCAATTTGCTTACTGTCTGAACTGTGCCTTTAATGGTGCAAAAGAAAATTTAACATATCTTAGTGTTATTTTTCTCAAGAAATTGAATTGATCAAACAGACAACAATTATTGAAGGTAGTCCAGTTGTAGGAGTGTGTTAGCATCATGAGACTTACTGTCTCCTGGGGAGGAATGAAACAGAGAGATAAGGACCACCCCAGATTGTTCTACTGACAGTCGTTGGTCCAGGGGAGGGGCAGTGAGCTGAGGCTGCAGTGATCAGGAGAGGCGTCGGGGAGGACGTGGCCCTGAGCTGACCTCCGGTTGCTGCCAGTCCAGAGGGCACATTGGTGCAAATGATAAAAAGAGGCTTCTTCCTCCTCTGGGAAGACAAAACTCCCGTGCAGCCTGGCACCGTGGTGCAGGGCACAGTCCACACAGCTCTCAGCGGTGCTGCTGGCTCGTCCTTGCAGGACGGGGAGGGCTAAGATTGGAGGAGGAAGAAGAAGGGGTGCCAGGTGACTCGTCAGCAGAGGGCTGGCTCTGGGTGGGGGGTCCTATTAGAAGCTGACCTTTCTCTGATGGGTTCCTTGTTTCCTTTCTTTTCCAGCTCAGCACCTGGCTCAGCCCTGGACCCCTACTCGCCCTGCAATAAAAACTGTGAATGCCAAACCGACTCCTTCACTCCAGTGTGCGGAGCAGATGGCATCACCTACCTGTCTGCCTGCTTTGCTGGCTGCAACAGCACGGTATCGGTGATTTTTCTAATGGGATAGGACAGGGCAGGGGACTCAGGTTGCCAAGTAGCTTAAAGCCCAAGGTCAAGGGCAAGAGTGGGCAGCCACACATGTTCCATCCTTTGTTCTCCTGCACTGTGACTTTTCTTCAGTCTCTGCCCTACTCTAGTGGAGGATCCTCCATCAGCAGGATGGGAGGACTGCCAAGCCATTCAGGCCTTCTTGCTAAATCAAACAGGTTGCCAAAAAGCATTATTGAGCAACTGAAAGTAAAAATTCAAAGGAAGCTGTATGTATGGAACCAGAGGAAAAGATTGTGGTTCAAGGCACTCACAAAAGGTGTCAATGGAACAGAATGACTGTACAGGTAGTGAGCTCCCCATCAACAGAAGTATGTAAAGAAAGGCTAGAAAACCATTTATCAGGGAAGACCTCTTCCAAACCTGAGACTGTCTGATACTAATTCAACCTCCTCCCTATTCAGTTCCTTTTGCCCTTTTCTTCCCAACTAGATGCCTCCTACGTTTTTTCATCTTCCCACTATACTTTTTTTTGGCTTTTTCGTCCTTATCCCCTGCTTGGACTAGTGTAGTAGTTGCCTAACTGGCCTCACAGCTCAGGATGGCCCCCTTATGGTCACTGCAAATGACCCTTTCTAATGCTACTCTATCAACTAGAAGATCTAGACATTGAACTGGGTTTGTATGTGTCTTCAGCACGTGTCTGTCCTCAGTCATTCTCTCCAACTGTACCTCCTTTCAGCTTTCCCCACACAACAGGTATCTTTTCATACTTCTTCCTCCGTGGATAACTCCTACTCACCTGTCAGTACCCTATTCAAATGCCCCCTCCTCTGTGAACCATCCCTTCCCTCCTTTATCTTTGGGGTTCTTGCCTCTGCAGTCTTGGTACCTCTTTCTCCTAGAGGCACTTGTCTCATTTCACTGCAGTGATCTGCTAACACCATTTGTCTTCTGCTCTGATCTGTGAGCTTCATGAACCAGGGCTGGCACCCAGAAGTGCTCCATAAATGTCCCAGAATGCATAGATGAAAAGGAAGGTAAGAAGAAGGCTGAGTGGCTGCTTTCAAGGAATTTAGAGTTGAAATCATTTGTTTCTTCCATCTCCCACATCCTGCATCTTTTGGGAATAGTAGTTTCTCTGAAAGAAGAAAAATTGATCCTTTATTTTCATTTCCAAAAGTTTCATTTTTCCTTGCATTAACATTTAGATTCCTGGCCAGTCACTAACATTTTTCTATAGAGAAAATAAATCACTGTGGGGGGGCGAATAGGGACGAACTGATTTTTTAAATTAGATGATAAAGCAGTTTCTTTTTGTGGGTGGAAATGAATTTTTTAAAAGGGACGAGGCCTTGAGAATGGTTTAAATAAAAATACAAACCATTATTTTTCATGGCAACAATTTTCATTAATATTTTTTTTTTTGTTTTGTTTTGTGAGGAGATCAGCCCTGTGCCAACATCTGCCAATCCTCCTCTCTTTCCGCTGAGGAAGACGGCCCTGGGCCAACATCTATGCCCATCTTCCTCCACTTTATATGGGACGCCGCCACAGCATGGCTTGCCAAGCAGTGCGTCGGTGCGCGCCCGGGATCCGAACCAGTGAACCCCGGGCCGCCGCAGCGGAGCGCGCGCACCCAACCGCTTGCGCCACCGGGCCGGCCCCTTCATTAATATTTTAATATCCAAAAACTTATATTATAAATCAGTTTGAGTTATTGTCCTGTGATAAGAATTAAATTGACTCAGTATAGGCTAGTGTCCTAAGACCAAACGAGTCTCTATTCCAGAGCATTCTCTGACCAAAACATTGTCTTAAAAATTGCATTTCCCCTGATCTTGCATGTACAAGAGTCTTATTGAATGAGAGCCCAACCAGGCCCGTGTTGCTTCCAGCAAGCTGTAACAGCAAGCCGTGGAATGCAATTATCGGATGGCGAGCTGCTCTGTTTCCCTCTGGACATATCATTTATTCCCAGACACCTGCCTTTTCTTCACATTCCTGGAGGCCTCACATTGTCTACTGGGGTGCAGGCAAAGCGGGGAGCTTATTCCCCTGCAATTACAAGGCAGAGATTGAGAAAGCCCCGGGCCCCAGGACTAGGGTAGGAATAACATTCCTTCCCCGTTGAGGCAGATCTCTGGCTTCCAACATGTGGATGAGGGATTTGGGGACACAGAGCCACGTATATCCTGGAAAGGGGCCCTTGTGACAGTCCAGCCTTAAAAACAAACACAACTATAAAAGTTGCAATAGCAGCAAGCTTCTTCAAGAGCCTGTGTGGGCCTTCCACGTGTCACTCATGGCCCATGGCAGCTTGGCCCAGAGTCAAAGGAATCTCAGGCCACCATCCAAAAATGAGCAAAAAGCAATTTCAGTCTTTTAAATCTCTGCCTCAGTATTTTGAGACAATGCCAAATGGTGGATTATATTTTTGGTCATTCACTTCTCCTTCTCTCCCTCCTTCCTTCTTGTCTCCAAGCTCTCAAACAGACTCTTCTACAAGCTAGAGGCTTCCTCCTCTCTCTTTCCCCTTTCCCGTTTTCATATTCATTCCTTCACCATCCACTGGAGTCCTCTGCCTTTCCCAGCGTGAATCCAGCCATTCTTCCACCTATATATACCTTCAGCCCCACAGACATCAGCTCACTAATCCTCACGACAACCTTGGAAGGAGGTGTTACTTTTATTCCCTGATGGCAGATCAGTCACTTGCCTGAGGTCACGCAGTAGAATATGGTGGAGCTGGCACTGGACCGTAGGGTCTGTGCAACGCCAAGCCCAGTGTCTTCCTCTGACTCTGCGACTTCCCTGTTTAGGATCCCCACATTTTTTCTACCTGAAAGAACCTGTTCATGTGTACACTTCACAGTCAGGACATTCTGCCTTCACAGTCTGGTCCTGGCTACCTCTCTGGCCTCAGCCTCCCCTCTCCTTCCACCTCTTGAAGAAGCATTTGCTTTGTGGAGCTTTGTGGGGTTCTCCCAACACACCCAGCTCTCCCTTGGCTGTGGGCCTTTGTACATGCTGTTCTTTTTATCAGGGATAGTCTTCCTGTCTAAGCCCTTCACAGGCATAACACCTCCTTATGCATCAGGGCTCAGCCTCTCCTTCTCCGTCACTGAGAAGCCTCCTCCCACCTCGTCGCTTCCTCCAGGACTGCATTAGCAGAGCCCCCCAGCACCTACTCCCTCCTAGCAAGGCTTTTACCTCACCTGATCAAATGGCTCGTTTACTCCTGCATCGCCCTCACTAGGCTCCAGCATCCAGGGGTGGGGCTCTGTTGTGGACCCTTGCATTCCCAGTACCAGCCATCACGCTGGATAAAGGCCCCAGACTTCCTGAATGCCCAGCCAGAGACCCTGTGCTGACCTCAGAGTCCCAGGGAGCCACGGGCTCTAATATCACTCTCTTGAATAGCAATTGGCAGGCGGGTAGGTTGGCTGGTGCAGATTTCAATACTAAAGAGCCCATCCTTACTCATCTCTCACCACTTAGAGCTTCCATCACGACTTGTGAAAATTCCCTATAACTCGATTAAATGTGAATAAGTCATGCATCAAATAATTCTGATTCTAAGGAAATCTGGTTAGCGTTAGCATTTTCCTGATATTAGACTTTCCTTCCTGCCCTGGTTTGGGCTTTGTTTTTTATTTTCTTATTTCATATCTCCTGGAGTGATAGCAATGGAAGTTTCCAGGATTGTATTTAATATGCGATTTCTAATTCTCCTCCTTGCATATGACCAAGAGGGGTGACAAAAAAGATTTCCAGTTAATTTTGTAAGCTTCCTTTGGCGTGAATATATTGTCCAGATTGTTTCTGTACCTTTCACTCTCAGAAGTAATTATTCCAACAGAAAGTGTGTTGGTATGCTGCTGACTGACTGCTGGAAGTTGTATCATTTTGATGTGCAGAATAATTGACTAAAAAAAAGCTTATATCAGCCACCATAAAATGCTGAAAGTCAACACAAGTCCAGCACAGCAGTTTGTAGGGGACTAATGATAGACAGCTAATCTATCCCCCAATCCAGGCAACAGACACTCATCGAGCACCTGTTTGAGCTGAGCCCCGAGTGGGTTCTATGGAGGGGAGGGAATGGCCGCATTATGGACGCCTGCAGGGAGCTCGTCATTCAGTATCACGGGTCTCAGTCCTGGCTGCACATTAGAATCATGTGGGAGCTTTAAAATATGAGGCCTGATCCCCATCCTCAGAGATTCTGATTTCCTTATTCTAGAGTAGGGTCCAAGCATCAGTGTTTTTTAAAGCCCCCCAAGTGTTTTTGCTATGTAACCAAGGCTGAGAACCACTGTTCTAGTACAGTTTCTCAACCTTGGCACTGTTGACATTTTGATCTGCATCATTCTTGGTTGTGGGAACTGTCCTGTGGAATGTAGGATGTTGAGCAGCATCCCTGGGCTCTGCCCACCAGATGCCAGTAGCAGCCCCCTCCTCGTTGGTGAAACTACCAATGTCTCCAGATATTTCCATAGGTCCCTTTGGAGGGCAGAATCCCTCCTAGTGAGAACCACTGCTCTAGTAGAAGGGATGAGTTCTTAAAATTTTTTCTTTCTAGAAGCAGGTCAGCATCTGAGCTGACACCGAGCATTCCTCCCTCCATCTTCTTTTCCCTCTCACTTATTGTGTTCACCCACTGTAGAAACAAGGTGGAGATTAGAGGTGCGGTGTCAGGATATGACAGCAGAAGAAAGAAACTGATTGCTTACACGCTATATCTGCCCTGCAGATGCAGTTCCTGTGCCCTGACCCAAGGTTTAATAGTCTGGGCATTTCATATACAAATCTGGATTTCTGGCCTCTGTAAAAGTTAGATGATGACTAACAGGGTACCTGCACCCCAATAGGGCAGCATTTGTCTGGAGCTGAGAAGTGGCTGATCCTTTAGACAAGACATTTGATCTCCACTTAGCCACAGTCCCCACCACTGGCCACCCCTTACACCTGGACCATTTTTCTTATCTGTTTCCTGTCTGGCCCCCAAAGGTTTGGAGTTTGCAAACTCTTTTGTATAGGCTGGCCCCATTTGCCAGAACTGATTTAAAGTCGGTTCTCATGCTGGTGATGGCTTGTCAGAAGGGAGATGTGAATATTCTGAAATCAGGCTCTACTGGGCTATATATCCCTATATAACTCAGGCCCTGGGCTGTGCATTAGAAATAAGAGATGAATAAGGTAAGGAGCTCATGTTTACTATGAGATGAGATGTGATGTGTTAATAGAGTTATGTACAAGGGAACACCCCGGAGCAGCAGCTAAGCTGGCATTATATGTTACAGTATGTGTTGTGAAAACAACACATTATAAAACAATATACAGTGTAGATTGTGATCCCTTTTAGTAAAGAAAATGAAAAACCTAAATATTTATATATCTTTGCATGGAAAAAGATTGGAAGGATATGTAGCCAACTGTTCATAGAACATTATCTCTAGCCAGGGACTGAAAAATTAATTTTTACGTATTTCTTTATATTTTTCTGTGTATTTCTAAATTGTCTAAAATGAACATGCATCCCTTTTCCAATAAGGAAAAACGTTTTTTATTAAGAAAAAATCTGGCATGAAAGTTTAGGTGGTTACATTCTAATAGAAAGAAACAAGTATGTAGAGAAATTAGTGAACTTGCAATGTCATGCCTGCTTGGGCAGGAATTGGTTCAGGGCAGGGTGGGGCTGGAAGGAGGGAGTGTGGACATTTTTCCCCAGAGGAGGAGCAGGGGCAGGGCTGGACCTTCATCGTGAAGGATGAGTGGGTATTTGCCTGGTGGATGGGCGTGGAAGGCCATTCCAGCATGGAATGGGTGTGGTGGGGAGGCTTGAACCTCATGACATGGGCAAGGACTTGGTGTAGAGTAGGGAATGAGAAAGCTAGAGGGAGAGACCTATGGGCCTGCTGTTCCTGCTGAGCTGCAGCCGCATCCTGAGACGGCTGGAGCCAACAGTGAGCCTTGCAGCTCTCCCGAAGAACAACCCCCTTCTTCCCTTTTGGCAGGAGATAATTAAGGCTCTGACAGTCTGACAGGATGTGCTCTGGCTCGTGCGTTACAGGTTATGGGGGTGAAAGGTAGAAGGAGGTCTTGCTTTCATCTCAGAATTTTTCTCCCTGGCCATTATCCTTCAGCCAGTGACCCTGCAAGGGAACCAGAGAGCACGTTTCTTCTTGTAGGTTTTCAGTATCCCCTTTGCTTTGAGGCATGTGGATTGCCAGCGGTGCTCTTTGTGATGAACTCTGAGGTCTCTGCCTGGAAATACCAGCTTGGGTTGGGCCAATGAGGTGAAGAGATTCTAAGCTACGAGAAGACAATAATAAATGACAGGAGAATGTCTGAGGAACTTCTCTGAATCATGAAGGAATCCATAAATGTGCAGGACACATAGGAGTCTGTTGTCATCCAAAGGAAAATGTCGCAGTCTATTGTGGTGGTGTCACCAGTCCTGCGCCATCTCAGTTATTAGGATGTCGCACACAAAGGATTGAAGATGGAGCAGGCAAAAAGCAGGACAGAACACTGCGGGCATCAGCACACTTGCTGGCTAACCCCCTTTCTGAACTACAGGACTAGGGCCGACATGTCGTAGAAACTGTCATTTCTGCCTGGTAAGTGAATGGTGATAGAAAGGAAAACAAAAACAGTATTCCCAAATATTGAGAGTGGCTCTCTACCTTGCAACTTTTCACAGTAGGCTCTTAATACAAATAATTTCATCACCCGGCCCCTTGGAAAAGTAATCTTTCAACCTAGAAATTAGTTTTATTTGTACAATTAATAGAAATTGATCCATCGGTATTGAATGTGGGGGGGGGGATTACTTTATTTGCCAGTATTTTTAAAACACCGCTGACGAGTATTTCGTTCTTATAATATGAGCTGTCAAAACAGCATGCTTATGATTTCCTTCATCAGTAGAGAACAAATCCAAGATTCCAGAGTAATTTTTCTATTTTTATGATCTCCAGCTTTATTGTAATTATTTATCCCCATCATTGTATGTGAATAGAAACATTCCTCAATTTAAATTAATGACTGAGTGTGGAACAGGAGTATAATTTTCCTTGACTGTGCTATTCTTTCATTGATTTCTTCTTTATTTTTTAATGTTCTGGAGTTTTAAATTTTCTTAATAGATGATACATTTGTATGGTTCAAAACTCAAAAAGTATAAGAGGAGGGAGTGGGAAATCTCCCTTCCATCTCTGTCTCCTGCTCACCCACTTCTCAACCCACCACTCTGCCAAATAGGTGATCACTATCATTAGTTTCTTGTATATCCTTCTGGATTTTCCTAATGCACGTGTAAGGCCTTATTCTGTACCTTGTTGCTTGTGGTTTTTTGTTGTTAATAATTTGTTTTGTAGTTGTTTCCATAGTGGTACATAAAAAGCACTCTCATACCTTTTTTATAGCTATATAACCTTCTATTGTTTGGACCTATTGGAATCTATTTAACCAATCCCTATTGATGGGCATTCAGATTGGTGCAAAACTTCAGCTCTTACAGGCAGCAATGTGACTCATACTGTACTTATGTCATTTTGTGCCTTGACAAATCTGTCTGTGGGATAAGTTCTTGTCGAATTTACAAGACAGTCTCACTCTGTCCTCCAGGTCAGCACTGGTTCCAAAGCTTGTCAGGCCTGTTCCTCCGTGAGCGCTGTGGTCTTCTGATTATAAACACGAGATATCAGGGTACACTTAGTTCCAGTAAAGCTAGATCCTGCCGCCCCCCATGTGATAGCAGGCAGAGAATTCAGCTCTCACAGAAGCAGTGGGGACTGCATCTCTCTCCAGAGAACGGCTGACTGGGCAGACATTCCTTTGAAACAGGTTTGGAAGATTGGACATTTGCCACATCGGGGATCGTAAACTGATCTCCCGGAGGCTGGTGCACTTTCTTAATAGTGGTACATATTGGAGACTGCCCAGGAAAGCACTAGGGTGTCCCACTTCATTCAGGCCGTGGTATCTACAGGCAGTTTCTGTGTCCGTCTGCTTTTTGGTCTGGCCAGACAGGACCGACAGGGTGAGAATTAGAATCCCAGTGTCTATCCTCTCCTTAATTAAAGTGGATCGTTCTCTCATACTCAGATTATCTATTTTCAAACTTCCTACTGCTCAGAGTTTTTGCAGGTCTAGGGGTTCCCATTTAGATGCCCAGTTAATATCAGCTGGAGGGCTGTCCCTCTGCTTCCTTTTCATCTGGGATAGTACCATGAAACCCCATTGGTGGAAAGTCGTCTCTTCTGATTATGCACCCTGGGAAAGATGAAACTGTATGGCTCTTCCCACCACACTCGGACATCTGTGTGGAAGTTTCTTCCCTGACAAACACCTTATGCACCCAGAGTACCTACAGCTCCTCTCGCACGATGCCCAGGGCCGTCTGTGCTCTCTTGTGTCACCTAAGCCAAATAAAGGATGTTCCCTGTCCTTTGCCATATGACTACAGGCTAGTGCTTTTCATCAGATTCCCTGCTGGAAGGGTCCCAGGAATGTCCCAGCCTGTCCCCCAGGCCGCAGGACTGCCCAGTGGTTCCTGTTCATTGTGTCAGATGGGCTCTTCTAACAGGAAAGGAGACCCCTCAAGTGCCTGCTCAGATCATGCTGGCTTACCTCCTCCCCAACCTCTTTCACAGCTTTTCTCAAATTAAATCTGAATAAATAAATGCAGATTTGCCTAGAACCTTTGGGGACCCATCCATTCTAGCGTTTCTCCTTGGCACCACCAGTGACTTCACTGGTCACATGCCCGTTTCTCGCTTCTCTTCCGGCGTTAATAACCCGACAGATGCCTCATTCCTGTCCAGTTGGCTAGGGCTGATCTGGCCGTTTTTGTCCCGTCCCCCTGCCTGGCTTGTGTGCTCGCAGGTGTCTCCCCTCTGTCTTGGCTGCAAATCCCACAGTGCTCAACCCTGCTGTCCACTCGCTCCGTTCACAGGATGTTGGCTTTGTGAACACATTCACCTCACCCAACCAGGCAGGGCTGCGTGATCACTGTGTTAGCCATAGTCTAAGGTGAAGACGTCTCATTTTTGTCTCATTCCATTAGGGCCATGACCACACACCTAATCCAGAGTGGATCCATTTCAGAAGGGGTTTTCCACTTCCTAGAGCAGAGAGGAGCTCGGTGGTTTCTTATAGTAAATACAATGCATTCAAGCCATAGCCTAGGTATGGGGCAAAGGTCTAAGGCTAAGTGTAAGTACCAGGTACAGATTACTTATTAAACTAAACAAAACTCACCAACCACATGGTTCCTTCACAGAGTTGTGGCTCTCATCACTCAGTTCTAGTATTCACATCCCATTCCTGAGAGGCTATGTGAGTCAGAACTCAGTTCCTGGGGTACTTGACTAAACAAGACCATAGCCATCCATGAGGGGCCTGGGCCTCGTTTATACCCAAGCACTCTGTGAGTGCATGTGGTTCTAAGTTCCCAGTCCCAAATCTCTTTTCCTCACAGGCTACTGCAGGGGTCAAAGGGAGAGGCATGGGAGTGGTTTGAACTAGGGCAGGGTTTGAGAGAGATTTAGGATATGGTGAAATGAACTGGACTTGTGGGTTTATTCATTCATTTGATAAACAGCTATTGGATCCCTGTTATGAGCCACTCCCTGTCCTCTAGGGCTGGGGATAAATTAGGGAGCAAAACCACAGTGGTCACTGTCCTCATTAGCCTTATAGTCATGAGGAAGATGGATTTGACGTAGGAGTAGGGGGAAGTCCAGAATTACCACCTGGTTTCTATAGAGTTAATAGGGTACCATTTCTAAGGCAAGAGAGGTGGAGGGAAAGGAGATTGGGGCTGGGAGATGTGTATCTGTCAGGGTTCAGTCAAGAGAACAGCACCCACAAGTATTTTGGAAATACAAGGTTTAGTATAGGAATTAGAGCTTATGTGAACATGGGGGAGTTGGGGAATTAAGATCTGGAAGAAATGAGATGAAGGATCGGAGAACAGTTACTACATCACCACAAACACCAGTTCACATGGGCAAGTCAGGGCTTGTGGTAAAATCCCAAGAAGCTGAGCTCATATGGCTGCTCAGGGGAGAATCTGGGGAACCATGCCAGCAGGCCTGCAGCCAAGTCAGTAGAGGTGGGCACGGGGCCTCTGTCGTCAGCAGGGTGGGCAGAAAAAAGGGCCGATGCAAACAGATGCTAGGGCTGACTGGCACCTTTTGGGTACCTCCAAGTGTGTCAATCCCTGTGTCTGACCTGAAAGTAATGGCCTCCGCTTCACTTCTACCTTCTAAATCTCACCTATGTTCCCCTCCTGTCCAGCTCTCGTCCATGCAGGGAAAGGAGTTCTGGGGAAATAGTTCCCAGCCTTAGATGGGTGGGTAGTGCCAAGATGACAGCAAAGAATCCAGCACAGGGCGTTTGCTCCTGGATTCAGTGTTGATATCTCAACATCCTCAGAGTCTTAGGACAGGACATACCAAGTGGGTCTGGAAGGGATATGGGCTACAGACTAAATTTAGGGGAGTCATCAGAAGGTACATAGATGGTAAAACGAATGGCGTAGATTAGGGATGAGTGCAGAATGCAAAGGGAAGAGAGTCCAGACCAGAGCCCTGAGGAGCACCAGCATTTTAAAGCAGGAAAGGGGAGAAGGTGCCAGCAATGAAGGTGGAAAAGGAGCAGCCGGAGAGGGAAGCAGGAAACCAGGAGAGTGGAGCCATGGAAGCAGGGGGGAGTGGTTCACAGGCATGCGCTCCTGGGAGCTCCAGTAAGAGAGAAATGGATGGTGGAGTGGGGATGTGGAGGCCACGGGGGAGCTTAGCATGATCCGTTCATGCAGGTGGGGACGGAAGCCAGCTGGAGTGAGGTGAGAGCATGGCAGATGAGGAAATGGAGGTAGTGAGTGTAAACAGCTAGAAAAGTTTGGCTGTGAAGTCAGGCTGGGGGAGGGGGAGCAGTTTCCTCTCCCAGGCAGGGAAAGAAGTAGCATCTTAAGTTATAGTTGGGGAGAAGTCCTGCTTTCTAGTAAAGCAGAGGAAGATTCATTCACGTATGCGTCTTAAAACTATCTGCTGAGTTTCATCTACCATGTCTCAGTGTTGTGCTATGAGAGGATGCTCAGTCAAGTATGCCTAAGACATGGCGCTTATCCCAGGAGCACAAGGTCTCCTCCGGGAGCGTGGGGAAGGGTCTCTGCGGTGGGACGTGGAGCGGGTCCTCATAGAGGGAAGTGCTGTGCTTGGAGGGCCCGACAGAAGGGCGCTGGGCTGGGAGGCCTGGCAGAGGTAGGAGATTTCAGCACTGGGTTTTGAAGAGCTAGGAAGTCTCGGCAGGCAGAGGTATGTGGAAAGGGGCAGAGGGGCAGGGCCTCAGCACCTTGCAGAGAATTACAGTCAACATCCCCGGGTGCTGTAATTGGCCATTTACACAAAGGCCCCTGCTCTGGGCAGACTGCTTAGAAAGAAGGGTCCAGCCCCACACAATGTCACCCCCTGCTTCCACGCCCAGGATAAGGGCCCCTGTTCAGGGCACAGCCATTCAGGGCGACTGTGTTGGAGGAGGCACGTGAAGGCTTTGGACACCCCAGAAAGCATCCCATGTAGCTTTATGGGATAAGAAAACCCCCATCTGTATGTTCTGTGGGGAAAGAAAAGAAGGGAGACTGGGGAGGAAGAGGAGAGGAATGAGGATGAGGGGAGAGGGGCTGAGGAGAAACGTGAAGCCAAAAGGGATTTCTTTGACTCTCAGGAGGATTTACCTTGGCATGTGCTCTGAAAGCTGAGCCGTCCTGGAAAGAAAAGCAATGAATCATTTATGATTGTTTTCATTTTGTATTCATTAAAGGCCTCTGCACTATTATTATCGAACCGTAATTAGCTTGGCACTCGCTCGCTCGGCACTGCCGCTCCCAGCCCCTGCTCCTCCCTCTGCCATCAGAAATTCCTCGAATGAGCAAGAGCGAGGATGGTGCCTGGGAACACACCAGGGCGGCTGGGCAGGAATCCACCCAGAAGATCAAATGGAGTACAGTCGCTTTTCTTTCTCCTCTCTCATCATATATTAATAAATGTATCTTGTTGGGCTTTAGCTGGCTCCCCACGACCTGCTCTAATGCTCCCTGACTTCTCTTTCTCAGCCACTCGAAAACTTTCCCGTTAGCTCCCCTGTCTCGTGGCCCCACAAGCACGGGGACTTCGTGCGTGACAGTGCACATCCTTTGTTCCAAGTGCCACATTGGGCACCGAACCAGCAACAATATGCATTTACCTGATTTACTTCTTTTAATACACTTCGGTGTAATTATAACTGAATAAAAAAGAGGACAAATTGGCAAGTAATTACAATCTTAATTTGGCAATGTTTTATCATATTGTGGAAACGCAATTTCCTCTCTAATTGTATTGAGGGGACACATTTGTCTACAGTACAGCTTATTGAGGGATTCTTGAGCATAGAAATGAAATACACAGGAGATGGGGAATCAGCTTTTCTCCCCATAAATATTCCTTTATTTGCATGTGTTTTCAGCCTCCTTAAAAAGCTAACTCGTTTATTCAGGCCTAATTAATGGAACGTTGCAGAATGCATAATGAGGCTGTGACAGCTCCAGCTGATGGATGGCTTCAGATTTGGAAACTGGAGATAACCTCAGTTAAAAGGGCTGAACGCTTCCCTTTCAGAATCTCACCGGCTGTGCGTGCCTCACGACTGTCCCGTCTGAGAATGCGACTGTGGTTCCCGGAAAATGCCCCAGTCCCGGGTGCCAAGAGGCCTTCCTCACCTTCCTGTGTGTGATGTGTGTCTGCAGCATGATCGGGGCAATGGCACAGACGCCCTCAGTCATCATCCTTATCAGGTAAGCTTAGCCTCAGGGATGTGAGAGCCAGCCTCCCTCTCCCCCGTCCCACTGTGTCTGCAGTTCTCCTGGAAAGCAGAACTTCAGGTACTATGTGAGCCTTACAAGCCAGGCTCCCTAGGCTGATAGGAATCAGTTACATTTGATAGAGACCTCACACCAAGATTAGAAAGCAGGGCCCAAGGGAGAAGAGTACACTTTCAAGTCTTCCCAAGAATAGACTCTGCAGGTGATTGTGAAAGGGACTGTGGTCCTGCATTGATTTTTGCAGAGAACGGTGTTGTTGGAGTAAAATGAAAATGACATTAGACCAGCCAAGTCCCCATGTCCAGCCCCTACCCGGCCACAATTAGCCATATGACCTGGGGCACATTTTCCCTGGGACGTGTTGCTGAATCTGGAACTGGGGATGATGTCATTGGTCCTGCCTGCCTCCTGCAGGGTGTGGGCCCCTCTGAGACCATGTGTGTGTAAACGCCGTAGAGATGTGAGGGGTTATTGAGCAGGGTGTAACACTGTGCCGAGTGACTCAAGAAGGCGAGCAGTGACTGCTCTTGTACAAATAGATAGTTGGAGAGAGCGCCGCCCATAATTCTGTGGTTCCTTGAACTGGGGGCAGGTGAGGTGCCTCAAAGGTGAATTATTGAGTAATATTCTGAGTCACTCGTACATTTGCAGAGGTATCTAGATTTGTGTGAGGAACCTAGAAGGTATCCATCTGAACCAGAGGAAGTGACACCAAACAGACAGACCCACGTTCCTGGGATGCACTTCAATCCCATTCAATCCCAAGAGCTGGGAATGAAAGTAGGAATGAAATGCTTGGATGTGACCTCTACAAACGCACATCACCACTGCTTTATCCCGCTTCTCTTTTCTCACTGTGCCTCGTGCCTAGCACATTTCTGCGTCTTTGTTATGAATTCTGAGGAGGAGGATTTAAGCGGAGTACTTTTGTTATCCAGAAGGTCATTAGCAAAGCCTTGTTAACGTGTAGAAGCATTAAGGGTACAATAGCAAATTGCCATTTTATACTTACTGTATTTGAAAAATAAATTTTAAAAATTCACACCCAGTGCTTGCAAGCCTGTAGCAAAAGCGGTAAAATCACATGTTGCTGGCGGCATTGAAAAGTGTATCGCTCTTTTCAAAAAAGCAATAATAGTAACGTGAATCAGGAGTCATAAAAACGTTCAGATTTTTTATGCGGTAACTCTGCTCTTGCCACTTAAGAAAATACTTCTCTACAAGAAAAAAAGCTCAATGCAGACAGATTTTTATTACAATGTTAACTATAATAGCAGAAAAACCTGAATTGGAATAGTGAGTTAAATTATAGTACCACAGTTCAGTGGAATAATGAAAATTCTTAAGAATCTGAAAAGTGTTTATGAAATGATTTTTTGAATTTAAATTATATGTGGAGGATGATTATGTATAATATGCATATGGACAAAACCATCAGATCTCAGGTATGGGTTTGAAGCTGTGATGGCTGCATTATGGGTGGTTTGCTTTTCATTATTAGAAATTCCCATGAAGTTATATTGTGCTATTCACACACAAAAGGCACCAAGAAGCTGGAAAAGTGACCCTCACAACCATTAGCAATGACCCGTCCTCTTTTTTCTCCCGTGATTCCTCTGCAAAAACCCAGCTCGGTAGTTGTGACTGGCAGACCAAACACAGAAAGTTGGCTGAAATCTAAATCACTTCCAATTCTCAGCTTGGTAAATAGCTCTTGCAGATTTTCAGGAAACATTTGATTCCCTTTCGATGGATCAGCAACAGATGGCCTGAATGACCTAGGCTGGGCCTCGTCTACCTCATAGCTGTATGCTCCGCTGGCCCTGCTGGAGCACATGCTCACACGTGCCTTTCGAGAGGGCCAGGGTAGTACCTTATTCCGTCACCATCCCAGTCCAACTTGCCGTCACAGGTGTTCCAGGCAGGCACAAGGGCACAGACAGTCTGGGCCACAGCCCAGATGTGCAGCAGCCCTTGCCCTGTCCCAGAGCAACGGACCCTTCTCACTCTCATGCCAGACAGGAGCATACCTGCCAGCAACAGTGCTCAGAAGGGCTGTAGACAAGGGGACAAGCTAGCACCCGCTGAGCCCCTGGTGTCAGTGCTGGGCTCTCTTCTTAACTTCTTGTGTTTACATCTTTATTAGCATCGTCCATTTACAGAAGGGGAGACTGAGGCTCAGAGAGTGATTGAGCAGTGTTCTCAAGGTCATGCAGCTAGTAAGTTGTGGAGCTAAGGCTCCATCCCTGCCTTGCCTGGAACTTTCAATAACGTTCAGACCTGAGCCCTCCATTTCTCCACGACTAGATCTGAGAAGGATTGTTCCTCCTGTGGGAACCAGTTTCCCAACAGAATACAAAAGGGAATCTTAGCACCTTGCTCACTTTATTCCTAGTGACACAATAGCTAAAAGGAAATCAAATTCAGGTGATAAATATTCTAGCTCATTATGCCAGCGGGTTTTCTTGAGAAGGAGAATTTGCCGGTATTTTTGTGTCTTTCAATTCAGTACCTTCAAATGGATGTGCAAAAACTGGAACTATGGAGCCAAAACTAACACAGAAAAACTTGGATTTTGTACATGCTCATTCTAAAGAGAACTGACCATTGTTTCTGTCCGGAAACACTGATCTCATCATTGGTGTTGTACAGGTGTCCGCCTTAATCGGCCAGAGAGTGGTCTCCCCGTCACTCAATGAAAGTCTTGACCTGCTGCCCTGGGATTACTTACCTATACTGCACTGTATAATTGAGAAGAAATGTTTAACATGTTTTCAGTTTTCCCTGAAAATCTCAAAAATAGAGCACATATTGTGAACACTGCATCCATGTCCTTTTGGTTTGACAGTGTCTTTGGCCTATACTATACCAAGAAGCCAAAGACATGCGCATCTGAGGCTCAGACCAGGTGGTAGGTCATTGGATGGATGCTACTGGATGCTTGGATGAATGACCCCTGGGGTCATTTCAGAATATTATTCTAGCTACCAAGTCCATAGACAGGTTAAGTATCCTGTGTACTAGATATCCCACTGGACTTAGATATCATTTTGGTAACTTTGTTTCCAACATTTATTTTCTACAGATGATTGCCTAGGTCCTCTCTGCATCATGTGGGTCTTCCTGGTCTTGCAGCCACTCTGAAATGCTCCTGGTGTTTCCAAAGGCTCTGGACTGTCTCTAGGCCTAGCCAAGTCCTTCCAGGGGGCATAGTTGTGTGCATACCTCCCCATCTCCCCTAGAGACTCATGATGGGGATGAGATAAGAGGAAGTTTCTCTGCCGGTGGTGTTCAGGATTACCTGAAGCACACGTGCCTGTGGTCCATCTAATCTCTCTCCTTTCTCATTCCTTTACCACCACGCCAGAGATGGGGCCACCCCAGGTCATAAGTAGGAGACATCTACCCATCCATTCACCCACTTATACATTCACTCAACACGTGCTGTGTGCCAGACCCCGCACTAATGATAAACAAGGTGTGAGTAGTCCTTGGCCTCAAGGAGAGAAGACAAGCGTTGAATAAATACTAGTTTCAAGAGTAAGAGATTTTACAAAGGAGATCTGTTACCAGCTGTGAGGGCTCCTCTATCTAGAATCAGTCATCATTTCCAAACCCCTTTTACTGTCGCTCTCATCCAAAAAAATGTTATATACTCTGACAGTGTTCTAGAAAATATGTGAGAAGGTCATTCTAAGGGACTGTTCTGGGTGAACCAAAGCCAGGGAGATTGTGTCAGTTCAAAACAAAGAACCGTGACTATATGAAGGTACCTTTCCAATTTAAAAGGTACTGAAACTGGATATAGATGGATTATTTCACAAGTGGTCCATCCAAGGTGTCAAACCATGCTAGTCTGGTTGATTTCACAAAATGACCCAAGAATGACAAAGGTGTTCACGGTTCCGGCCTGCTTGTGAAGCATAAGGGGAATGGTCTTCCCAGTTGATGTTTCCCCCATACATGTGACCTCTCAACTTAAGATGCTTCCCTGTCCTGGCAAAACAAAATGCCTTTGAATGAACACTTTATGGACCAAATTTGTATTCCGTCCTTTGAATGACAAGATTAGCTCCAGTTATTAAAAAACACTGTTAAATTCCTAAACTTATCTTGTCATTGCAGTTGTAGTTATTTTTCAGACTTCAGGCAGAGAAAGCAGACAAAAGAACCAAAACCATTAATAATTTTCTAAAGAAGGGCTCCGATGGACAGCAGCACACGACTCTGGGGTCTGTTAATTGACGTGGAGTGATAAGAATCTTTTTTCCCCTCTTCACCTCTTGGTGTGTAGGACAGTCAGCCCGGAGCTCAAGTCTTACGCCCTGGGAGTTCTTTTTCTGCTCCTTCGTCTGTTGGGTACGTATTATCCTTTATTCCCTCAATAATGAATTGGATGCTTATGACCAGGTGAGTAAATATCAGTGAAATCCTCCCGTTTCCTCAGTTTCTCTCTTTTTTTTTAAATGAAATTTAATTATTAGTAAACAAGAGAAACTTTAAGTCTGTAAATTTTGCTGATGGTTTAGACCTACACTCAGGCCCTCCCTGGATATCGCAGTTTTCATTTACATCAACTCTGTCTTCGTGCCACCCTGAGTTCTCATTGGCATAAGGAGGAAAAGTGATGGCACCAAAGGGAACAAAATTTGATAGTGTAGTTCGGCGCCGTCATTAAGCAACCCACGAGCAGCTTGTGAAACACTTCATTTATGGGGCCGCCAGCTGGGAGAGGGAGGCGTTCCCACAATGCCTCGCAAATGGAAACTTTGCACCCTTTAAATTTTTCCAAGCTGACTTAGTTTCTTTAACTTGGGTTTCCGGGATGGGGCAGATGTGATCTTCATGTTACAGAGCCTACATTCCAAGGTTTGGTACAGATAGAAGGAATTAAGTCTAACCCTCTCATTTTGAAGATGGGAAAACAGAGGATGAGAACAGCCCACCATTTTGCCAGGGTCCTGGGACCAGCTGAGGTGAAGCTGGAAAGGCCAACCAGGTAACCTGGTTCCCAGCAGTGCCCCACACGTCTCCCTCTAGACCACACTGTTGCTTTATAAACATCCCTTTGTCAAGGCCAAGATCAAGATAGGATAACCTTTTTTTTCTTGAATAATAGGGCAGTGGTCGTCTTTAATGGACATTAAACAGTAAATGTGGAAAGGGAAATAATCATGGCCTGTATTTTCAGAGTAAAAATAAAATTCCTCATTCCAAGTATATAACCATGGATGAGCACAAAGAATTAACTATAGAAATGTTTATAAAAACATTTGTAAAAGTGAAAAATTGGCAACAACCTAAATGTCCAATAGCAGGGAATTAGTTAAATCCATTATGGTCTATAATCCCAGTAGGATTTATGTTCCCCTTTAAAATTCTGGAAAGAAAATGTTTATAGACTTGGAAAGGGCCTATGATATGTGGAAGGGGAAAAAGTGGTCTATAATATACTAAAATGTTTTTAAAGTACACTCGTGTGTGACTTAATGATGGGGATACGTTCTGAGAAATGTGTCTATAGGCGCTTTCATCGTTATGCAAACATCAGAGAGTGTACGTACACAAGCCTAGATGGTACAGCCTGCTACACACCTGGGCTACATGGTGCTGATCTTATGGGACCACTGTTGTATAGGCGGTCTGTTGTTGACTGAAACATCATTGTGTGGTGCATGACTGTACTTTGCTCAATTTTTATCATTTTCTCTATCATTTAACTAGTAATCTTATTGCCAGAGTGCCACATCTTGTGTTTTATTCCAAATGTGTAGCATCATAATTCTGTCATATATGCAGTCCATCATTGACTGAAATGTCATGTGGCCCATGACTGTATATATAAACATGGAAAAATATTTTGTTTTAAAATTTTTAATAAATGTATTTGATTATTTTATAATGAGATTAATTCCAATATAATTGATATATGAAAGAAGAAAAATATTCACCCTTAGATCCGTTAATGAAATGAGGTCTTCCCTGGGGAATGGCAAATACATGGCATCCGCCCCTCCTCACTTCCCTTCTCTCCTTGTAGCAAATAATTTCCAATCAATTACTGTGATCCTTCCAGCTGTGCCCGGGACAAGGCCCCCCCCCGCCCCAGACCCCCGAATCTTCTCAATCACTATCAATCCATGTATGTTGGTACACATGGGGAAACTTAAATGTCATTTTTGTCTTATTTCAATTTTGTGGAAAATAGAAATGCTCTAGGTGTGAATATAGATACTCAGTTAAAACAAGTTCAGGGGACCGGCCTGGTGGTGTAGTGGTTAAGTTCGCATGTTCAGCTTTGGCGGTCCGGGGTTGGCTGGTTCGGATCTTGGGTGCAGACCTACTCACCACTCATCAAGCCATGCTGAGGCGACATCCCATATAGAAGAGCTACAGCTCTACAACTATGATACACAACTATGTACTGGGGCTTTGGGGAGAAAAAAGAAAAAGTGGAAGATGGGCAACAGATGTTAGCACAGGGTCAATCTCCCTCAAAAAAAAAAAAAAACTTCAGTAGTAATTCAAACTAAAACATATAGGCCTTCCTCGAAGTTGTAGTGGCTTGTAGAACTCTGTAACCACACAGAGTAATAATTATGCTGATTTTTTTCTGTTATTACTGGGAGGGTAGAATATGCATGTGCCGTGATGCCTACCACTCTCACTCTGATTTGGGTGGATGGATAGATAGATGAATGTGTAATATCAGGCAGCAAGTTGGGGACTCTTATTTCTGAACATGGTGGAACCATTCTACATACACATTCAGTCAACAAACTAATGTTTATTGAGCCCTAATGTGTTCAAAGCTCCATGGACCACACCCAGGTAAGTGAGCACAGCCCTGCTCTTAGGGAGTCCTCTTGGAACCTGACCAGGGAAGGTGGGAGCCCCCCATCTGTGGAGTTGCTGTAGAGGTCTCTGCACCTCTAAAAAGATACTAAGCAACATCGCTGGTAAAAAATTGTTACCCTTCAGAATAATTTTGATAGCAAAAAATGAAAAAATTCCGAGATATTTCTGAAAAGTTAATGAAAATTATAGGACACTTGAAGACAACTGAAAATTATAGTGTGTGTATAATGTGACACTGTTAAGATCATTGTATGTTGCTCTAAAGCAGTTTTACTATTGGTGCGTCTGCCCCAGGAATAATCAACCATGCATTATCTAGAACAGTATTTTCCAACTTCCATGACTGTGATGCACAGCAAGAGATACGTTTTACAGTATAGCCCAGTACACACATACATATGCATAGATATAGCTGAAACAAAAATTTCATGAAAAAATGCCCACCCTTAATATGTATAATGCATTCTAATATTTTCTATTCTATTGCATGCTTTTTAAAAATTTGGTCATAACCCACCATATTGATTTTATTGCCCATTATAGGTCACAAATCACAATTTGGAAAACTCTGCTCTAGAAGGATATGACACAGTTTCATCTTTTAATTACAAATAGCTTACCAAAGAAGTGCTTGCATTTGGCCTGATTCCATTTCCAGCAGCACCCAATAAGATTACCCACCATAATTGTTAATGAGGGGCCAACCAAGAAATCAGATTCCATGATGCTGTCAACCTTTGTACTTGGCTCTGCATGGGTAATGGGGATACAGTGGGGGCATCACGGTTTACTGTGATGAAATCTGAGATGGAGTCAGCACAGGTGCAACAGGGACATGTGGAAGAGCCACCTAACCTGGCCTGGGGATGGGGCAAGGATGTGGGTTTGAAAGATGTGATGTCTACCTAAGTCATGAAGGATGAGGAAGAGTTACCCAGATGAACAGGAAGGAGAGAGTGCTTTAGAATATAGGGACTTGAAGGAGTAAAAGCTGGGGAGTGAGCATAGGCTATATGCTGATAGAGGTCCAAGCTGAGATGGTGGCTACCAAGATGGCGAGATGTGGGTGGAGGAAGACCTGTCAAGGCTTAGTCTCTGAATGGAAGTGTACCGACTAGGGTATCTGAGAAGGAAGAATCCACAGTGACAGCTCCTTAAAAAGGCTTGGGTGACGTGATACATGGGGGTATTATCTATTGAAACAGGAAGACCAGGATGAGGAGCAAGTTGGGAGTGGTATAGACCAACGCTGTCCAACGAAACTTTCTTTGATGATGGAAATGCTCCATATCTATGCTACATGTCGTTATTGGGCACTTGAAATGTGGCTTCTGTAAACTAATTTCATTTAATTTTTTTTGATTTTCATTTCAGTAGCTGCATGTGGTCAGGGGCTATCATATTGGACAGTGTGTGTAAAAAGGATCAGTCTTTGACGCACCACCCTACGTGGGTCAGAGCGTGAGGAAGCAGAGGCAGCAAGGGGAGACCACTCTTTCCAGATACTTGGCTGTGATGAATGTAAAGAAAGAGGGCAAGACCCAGAAGTGAATGTGAGATTATATTCCCTTATAGCTTTAAATACTAATGGAAAGAAGTTGCTAGAAAGAACAGGGGCAGAGACTGCAGTGGCACAGGTCAGTGTGGTAGCAAGAGCTTCCCAAATAGCCCTTGGCAGCCCTGGAGTAGAAGAGGGAACATGGTTGGTGGTATCAGTGGCAGGTGCGGTGGAAGGAATGTGGAGCAGAGAAATTAAAGATGGTGGTCACAGTGGGGCAAAAGTGATAGACTATGGTGCCTAGGCTGGATAAGGAAGCAGTAAAGATAGGAGAGGGAAGAGAGGACAAAAAGATCAAGGAGCTTGAGAACTGGATGTAGTAAATCATGGAAAAAAAAATTGAAATCTATGGCCAAAGCTTTGTTGTCTGACTTTGAGATTATGGAGGTAGAGCAGTTCTGAGAGAAGACAAAACCCAGGTGTGGAGTGACCAGAGAGGAGAGAGAGTGAACAGCCTTCACGTTGAGGATGAGTTGTTGAAAGGCCAGAGTGTAGAATCACATGTCCGTGGAGAAATCTATCACCCAGAACAGTGGCAGAAGTTGAGTGGGGGTGGACACTGAGCTGGATAAGGGTCAGTAAATTCGGAGTAAACTGAATGACTTATTTATAGCAGAATTCCTGATGTAATCACATCTATCCTTCATCCTTTTGCAAATGCCCTGATCACTGCTTTTCTTGCTGGGTGTGGGCAAACCGCCTGTTCAAGGGTCTGATCCAGAATCGTGCTCTTGGGGTCTACTGCATGCCGTGGATGGATTAATTAAATTAATGGAAATGAACATTCACTGAGATCCTGCTATGTCCAAGGCACTGTTCCAGATGCTGCAAAGGACGTAAAAATAAACAGGAGTCAGATCCTGCCTCTAGAGGGCTCCAGTAGGAGAATGACGCAAAAGTATGGGGAATGTGTAGGACTAGAAGAGTTGAGACCTTGAATTTCAAGGGAAAAAAGATTTTACTTGATTAAGTAGTTGCCAGTGTGGAGCAAATGATGGATTAAGACGGGAGAGTGGATGTATATTCAGAATTCTGATTTAGGAAGATCAGCCTGAGAGAAAGGTGCGAGGTGGTTCGACAAGATGCAGGACAACTACTCAAAGCACTGAGGTGAGAAGGAGCTGATCAGGGTAAAGCAATGAGATTAAAAGCCCAGGACAAACGGAAGCCATATTGTGGAGGTAACGTCTGTTGAACCCGCCAACTGACTAGACGAGAGCAAGAGAGAAGCGGCAGAAGCTCGAGATTAAGCTGAGGATTTGAGCCCCTGTGACTGGGACAAGCCTTTAGTAGAATAAGATAACAGTCAGTCAGGTGTCTCAAGGGAATTGTGAGCACAGGGCTGGGCTTGCCCCCACAAACTTCCCACAAACGCCTGCTCTTAGTTTTCCAGAACAACCCGCTGGGCAAACAGCATTGGGAACGTCAGCCTCAGGGTGCACCTCTGTATACAGGTGTCATTCCTAAGCAGAGCGTCCTTGGGTCTTGAGTGAATTGTGAACTAGTCTAGGACAAGTGCGTCTTGACAACTCCTGATGTGGCTCATCAACCATTTGTTGAGCTCCTGCTGTGAAGTCTGGAATATAAACAAGTTCTATAGACAAGTGGGAGAAATGAGCACATTAAATGAGTGCTTTGGAAGAAGCAAGCACAGCGTGCCAGAGACCCAAGATGAAAGGCCATGCACCCAGCTGTGGGATGGTAGGGAGCAGGATACAGTGGCTGGAATGCATAGAAGACCCTTTCCACTCACCTATGCGTTTATTTGCTTATTCAGCAAACATTTATTAAACACCAATGGTGTGCCTGACTTGTTGAAATACCTGCACCACCCAGGATCTACTTCCCTACCTGTGCTAAGGTGACACTGCATATTTACCATGGGCCCCTCTGCAGTCAGGCACACCTGGGTTTGAGTCCAGCTCTGCCATTGCTGACCGTGGGGCCTTTGGCAGGTTATTTAAGCTCTTTGAGCCTTAGTGACTTGAACAAGGTGGCCAGGAATGAAATGAGAACAGAGTAGCTCCTCCCAACTTCTCGGATTTAAGGAAAGTGAATGTCAGGTGTCCATGGACAGTGCTGGCCACTGTCAACAGTCCAGTCTCTTTCTTGGCATTGCTGAGGCAGAGAAACTCATTAATCCTTTCACGAGAACCTACTTTTTGGCATCCTCCTCTCTAGTTTGTGCTGGACATAACAGTAATTCCATCAGGTTGAATAGAGATTCCACGGTGAATTCAAGTCTTGACAGGTAAGATGGAGAGGAACAGACCTCTTTTGAAATGTAAATGGCAGAATAATTTTCAGCTTCCATTTTGTCCCGTAAAGGAATGAGAATTTATGTTTCTTACAAAAGCCTTTGTGTTCACCTTTTAAGTTTAGGCCGAAGAATATAAATAGGCCCGACCTTTTCAACCAGGGGAGTGAATTAAATAGCCAAGATACAAGACCCTGAGGTTTAATCTTTGTTACTAGATTTCAGGAAAACAGAGACAATTTCCTTAAGTGGTGCTGCAATTTTTGCATTGAAATATATATAGCTGCAATTTGGGCCTGAATGTAATAGGAAATAAGATTTAATCCTTGTAATATTCCCTATAATAGCACGTAACTGCACTGAGCCTCCGGATACCCTCCCCCCAACACTGGGACACTGGGTGTCCCAGTGATGGGATCCCAGTTAATGCCTACTTCATCCATTAGCTCCTCCCAAGGAGAAGAGAGGGCACAAGGGAGAGGACTGCTCTTGCAGGCTCCAGGGAAGAGAGCGTTCTTTTAAAACACAGATCATAAAGAAATACTACACCGTCATCACCCTCCCTCCTATTCCTTGGGTAACTGAGGGCACAACATAGTGAAGACGCTCAGAGCAGAAATACGCACTAACGTACACCTTACCCACCTGGCCTCCCTGCTGGAAGCCACTAATCATCCTCCTAACCGATTTATTCCTGTGACATGAAGGATTCTTGCCACTTGGAGTTATTTGCTGAATCTTGGCTTGAAGGGTATTCTGCATATCTTTCTCTGGAGATGGTGATTTAAAAGAGGACAAATTTTCACTTATCCAAATGAAAGCCAAAGAACAGGAAAGGAACCAGATTTGTTGAGAGCCCATTCTATGAGGGGCTTTCACAAATGCTATCTCACTTAAACCATAGAAAAACTCAATATAAGAAGGCTTTATTGTGCCCATTTTATAAACAATGAAACAGATTCAGTAAAGTGGAGAAACTTGACCAGGGCCACACAGTTGCCAAGTGGCAGAGTCAGAATCCAAAATCAGCTGTCTCTGGTTCCAAAGTTTGTTTCCTCCCTGCCACCAAGCAAATACTGCCTGAGCTGTTCTCCAGATACCGAGAGAGTTTGTTTACCAAATGACCGTCTCCCAGCTTTCTCACAGCATTAACAACCCAGAGAAGGGAACACTCCTCACTTTGCAAAGATCGGAACCTCTGTGTATGTGTATTTCCTCCTGCACACTTTGCAAAGATCAGAACCCCTGTATGTTTCACTCCAAAAGCTTCAAAATGAGGCTTCCACAAGCCAGGTATTCCCAAGAGCTTAGTGGAAGAGTAAATAAAATGTTTCTGTAGCCCTGGAAATCTCTGATTAGAACTCTAAAATCTCAAATCAACAAACTTTGTATTGGTAGGAAGGAGATTATTGGGTTTGGGGTTTTGAAATATCAAGCCTGGGACAAATAATATCTCTCAGCCTCAGTTTCTCTACAGGTAAATAAGGGGTGTTATGGGTTGTGGAGGGCATTCATGACGTGTGTAGAGCACCCTCTACAGTGCTGGGGTGCAGGGGATCAACAGACCATGGTTATGGTTACAGTCATACTGGAGAAGTCTCCCATTGGTGTCTGGAGAGCCAGCATTCTGCAGGGACTGCCCGGGCTTTTATTTGGTCCACCTGAGTGATAAACATAAGAATGGCTGCATGTGAAAATTAGTCAAGTGGAACTCTCATCTGTGACTAATCACAAGAGTTCTAGAATGGCCAAGGCCTCTAATGAAAGAGATCTAGCCAATTCTTCATCTCTAGTATTCTCTGCATACCTGGAATTCAGGACCCGGTAGCTAGAGTGCCCCTTTGGGAGAGAATTTTAAGTCAATAAAAAGGAAAAGATGAATTTAGTGGAAAAGAAAGCCAATATTTTCTCTATTCAGAAATATAAAAGGAATCTTGTAAACGTTATACTTAAGGTACCAACCCAGAGTTTATTCTAAGCTATCACCCCAAATCCCCTGTGTGACATAAATAAGCAGAAGTTCTGGCCGTGTGGAGGGACCAGACCCTTGCGTAACCCTGACCTCATTTGCATCAGTGCTCACCGTGACCCTGACCAGGCAGGTGGTGGTAGTTGCATTTTAAAGATCAAAAAACAGGCACCGAGAGAGAAAGTAGCTTGCCCCAAGCTTCCAGCTCCTTAACTTAAATGTTCTTTCATGTCTACCACAAATGTTCTCCAAAATATTGAGTCTAATATGAAAAACTTTGCTAGATGCTTAGCTTTCTAATTTCTGTTTGAAGGCTTCATCTGACTCTTTCCAGGGTCTTGTCACCTGGTCGTAGAGCTTGACAATAGGATAAAATGGGCACTGTTGGCACATAGAAATATGCCCTACTTTAAAGTCAGCTCGATATTATAAAGATTCTCACTCAGATACATGAAGAAATTACATATTGGCATTTTAGAGGGATATTTTGGGTTAAGAAAGTATTAATGGTTCCTTTAAATTGCAGATTTACTCCGATGTGCTTAAACCATGCCTTGATTAGCCCAACTTGGATCTGTGCACAACTCTTCAGGCGCCCATGCATTGAGGGGCAAGGGGCCTCTGTACTCTCCTTCCTTCCCACGGCAGAGCCTTTACCAGAGGTGTCGTTGTCTTAGCTCCCCATTGCCTGGTGGTTTGGGGTCCAGGACGAAATGAAATGACCTCGAGGCAGAAGGAAAGGGGAGGGAGGAGCATTTGGGAGCTAATCACAACCTAATAAAACTGAGAAATGGAAGGATGAATGGATGTGACTTATCCCGCGGGGCCATAGGAACCGGCCAGACTTGTCCCATTTGTCCCCAAGTCTATCCATAATTTAAATTAGCTCCAGATCTCCATTTCTTTCCCTAAATAATGTGGAGTGTAGCTTAGTTTCTATTATGTGGTTGCCATGGCAGTTCCTCCTGTTGGCTCTCTTTTAAGTTAAATGAAGAAAGGTATTTGTTTAGAGGCCGTGGAACACACACTGGTGGATGAGGAAGGTCTCAAACCACGGGGCAGCCTTTTGGCCAGTATGGGGTATGAGTTTCCATTCACCAAGACCAACCTGACCTGGAAGCTGCAAAGAGGGAGCAGGTTGTGGGGGATTTTGAGCTAGGAGTTTGTTTATTAGATCAAGCTGCCTGGAAGTTTAATGAGGTTTCAACTAAAATTCAGGAGAAACTCGGGAGTTTCTCTTTGGGGTAACGAGCGACAGAGCTGGAGAGGGCTAAGGATGTGCTGAGGCACCTGGGCCCGGGGAGCCGGGAGCTCTGCCAACCTCATTAGCACTGATGGGATAATGCCGTCCCCCTCTCCTGCCATTCCAGTCCTGGCATTAAAATCAAGGAAGTGCTGCTTCCTTCATTAAACCTTCTCCCTGCCAGGCTGCCCTCTGAGGGCCCATGAGAGAGGAGGCCTTGCAGTGTATATAACAGGGGCATTCTTATGGCGATCGTGGATGAACTCCAGGCGTCCATGAACCCCCTGAAATATGGGTGTGATTTTGTGGGTGGATGCGTTTTTCTGGACTAAGGGTCTGTATCTTATCAGATTCTCAGAAGGACCTTCCTTAATAAAAAGTGAAACTCAGTCCAGGACCGGCCCTGGAAAGAACACTCTGGATAGTGGGATACCTCGGCAATGGGATCTCGCAATGGGTGCCTCCTGCATCCAGGGGTCACTTACCTCTTCTGAGGTCTCTCACAGAAGGTGATGGGCACCCATTCTGGCCTTGGGGGCACTGTTTTGTCTGAAGCAATTAATTCATATTAATGACTCATCCATTGCTTTCCTGTAGTACAGATGAAACTTTTTTTTCCCCCAACAGGCCAGAATCACCTGGAATGTTTATTTTAACAATGCTGATGGCCAGGCTGCACGCCAAACATTTTGCTTTAATTGGTCTGGGATGGGATGCCTCAGATAATTTCCATGTGCAGCGATGACTGATAATCTGTGAGCTTGGGGATAAGAGAAGGGACTTGAATACAGTGGGTAACACAGAACTGAGTTAAAGATGTAAATAGTCTTCATCTCATCTGCCTTTTTCGATGGTGTCCGAAATGCTCTATTATAAAGCTTTTAAAACCAGTTCCCAGCTCAGAATGAAAAGTATTCTGATCCAGTGGTAATATCTAGGGGAAGGGAAACTGTCAGTATGTACGCAGATATTTCCCATCTTAAACTGTACACACACACCTGTATATTTACATATGTGTGTGCACATACATACATGATGTGTATTGTGCACATCATATGTATATACGTGTATACACTTACGTATGTATGTATATATACACACAAGGTATAGGTACTCACGTTCAACTTCTGGGCCCTCCTGGTTCCAACTCCCTCCACTCAAGGGCACACATAGCCCCAGAAGCCCCGTGCAGAGGAGCAGCGCACAGAGCTCTTTGCAGTGCCTTCTACGAGGTTGCACTTCTTTAAGTGACACCAAGAATGTCTCCCTTTGGGAAAAACTCTCTTTTTCTTCTCAGACTCTTAGCAGATGGTGATGATAGCAGCTATCATTTATTTTGTGTTTACTGTGCACCAGGCACTGTTCTAAATGCTTTTCATGTATGGGTAACTCCATTTTGCAGATGAGAAAGCTACAGCACAGAGGGCTTAAATAACTTCACAGGTTTGTACAGTAAGTAAAAGGCAGAGCTGGGATTCGAACTCAAGCAGTTCGGCCTCTGGACAGGGTCTTTTCACCACTGTGCTATGGAACCACCAAGTATGATATGTTAGCCCACAGTGCTGTAGGAAGAGATACACATACAGGGAAAGGGGAGGCAGTCTCTACACGGAAGCAGCCGTCAGAGCCAGAACATTAAATGTTCTTTTCCCTCCCACAGGCTTCATCCCCCCACCCCTCATCTTTGGGGCCGGCATCGACTCCACCTGCCTGTTCTGGAGCACATTCTGTGGGGAGCAAGGCGCCTGTGTCCTCTACGACAATGTGGCCTATAGATACCTGTACGTCAGCATCGCCATCGCGCTCAAGTCCTTCGCCTTTGTCCTCTACACCACCACGTGGCAGTGCCTGAGGAAAAACTATAAACGATACATCAAAAACCACGAGGGCGGGCTGAGTACCAGTGAGTTCTTTGCCTCTACTCTGACCTTAGACAATCTGGGGAGGGACCCTGTGCCCGCCAACCAGACACACAGGACAAAGTTTATCTATAACCTTGAAGATCATGAGTGGTGTGAAAACATGGAGTCCGTTTTATAGTGACTGAAGGAGGGCTGAACTCTGTATTAGTAATCAAAGGGTCATTTTTCCAAAAAAGAAAAAAGGTTTCCAAAAAAAAAAAACCTCAGTACACACAGAGAGACATATGCGCACACGCACGCACGCACACATATACACAACCTTTGTCTTTTTTCTCAAAATCAGAGCCAGACAGGATTCAAAATAAGGAGAGCATGGGATCGTGTGTTTGACGTGCGACCTGCTGGGGCTCAGAGTCTGCTCTTTGAAGGCACCTCCTGGTTTTTCAGGATGCCGACAGCTGCAAGCAACAGGCACTGCCAAATTCAGGGAACAGTGGTGGCCAGCTTGGAGGATGGACATTTCTGGATATACATACACATACAAAACAAAAAAATATTTTAAAAAGTCTACTATGAAACACAAGTTGACAACATTGCCAGGATAAGTACTAGTGACACACCCTGTGCCACCCTCCCCCTCCACATGGGGCTGGGGAGGCATGCAAGTCGGAGGAGCGGAAGGCCACTCCTCTCTCTAACTTTCGCAATATGGGTCACTGTGTAGACGACTCACCCAGTCTGCATGTGGTTCAAGGCCCCAGAGTTCTCTCAGCGATGCTAATGGGTGATCTGTGCTGGTGTCTGTAGTTGGCACCTCTCACCAGCTCCATTTCCATGTTCAAGACTGAGGGCCCAAGGGGGAGCCGGGCGTGGGGGGCCAGCACCTCACCTTCCCCTGCGGCACCTCCCACTGGTGGGCGCCCACTTCCCCCCAGCCCCACAGAGTGACCTCAGGAAGCAGTGGGCCTCACCTGGCTATGACTGACTTCGCTCAGAGCCGGTGAAACCCAACATAGTCCAAGTCATTGCTTACATTTGCCAAACATTTTGCCATTTTTAAGGAAAAAAATGCAATGCATATGAATTTCAAACTGTTGTATGTATAATCCTCTAATACTATTTTTAACTACTTCTGAAATCTGTGTTAACCCTTCAGTCACTAACACAGTTCTCTAGACTGAATTTATTATGCTGGTTGCTTTTACTTTTTTCCTTTTTTTAATGCACCAAAAATATAATGTCATTCAAGGGATGCAATTAATCTATTGTAATTTTTTATCATTTTATCTTCATTTGGATATTCTGTGAAAACAATAAGAATATACAATGTGTTACAAGAAGAAAAAAAAAATGCTTGAAAAAGAGTGTATATGCAGCCTGCCTTTAAAAGAATCACATTGGAGACGACAGGGGATAATGTGATGAATTGCAAATTTGCCTTCTCGCTTTATTCCCCATGATTCAGTGATCACTGTCACGGGAAGCCCTTTTATATTCATGTTTCACATTCTTTTCAGCCTGTGGAGGAGCCACGCTTAGATGTGGGTTGTGTGTATGGGTGCAGTGCTTCTGGGGCTAGGAAGGAGAGAGAGAACTGTTCTGTAGCACAAGCTGTTGAGTGGTCTGTGATAATGAATAGACCCACAAGCTCCTGGAAGCTACCGCATGTCCAATGCATGGAAACGTCAATAATGTTTTCAGGGTCAGTCTTGAACTAAGAGGCCTTTGTGTATGTTTTGAAAGTGGCTGAACCTCGAACAGCTAGAGAGCAAACCTGTCATTATTTGGGGTAAGAATTATGGGAAAAACCTCTTACAGCCAGAAGACTCAGCTTTATAAGGCCATTCCCGTAAAGGGACAGAGCTTCTGTGAGAGCACGCATATGCTCACACACCCACTCAAAAGGCCCAGTTAACTTACCTTTCGTGAGTCTTCTGTGACCTTTGTCTAGGCCACTCATGACCCTGGGAAAGACCTCAAGGGTTTGGTTTATTTGCTTTTTCACCTCAGACACATATTTGCAGTTCACCCAGAGGGCAACAAAAGAGTCAGGAAAGAAAAAAAGGGCGGGGGGGGGGGGCTGTTGTGCCAAATTTTTAACTAACACTGTAAATGGAGCATTTGAGTGACAGCCCAAAACTAGAGAAACACGACCAAGCGAGGAACCGCGAGAGGAGCTTGTGTTGGGGTGCGCAGCCACCGTGATCAGCTGTTGGGGACAGGATGCTTCCGAAATAGCCCTTTCATCTGTTTAGTTTTAGTCTGTCCTTGTTCATGAAAATGGGGACACTCATCAGTATGTTAACTAGTAGAAGGCAGGATTGTTTTCCAACCAATTCGTAAGATATGTATGCTCTGTCGCTCCGAAGGCTTTGAAACTATTCTGTACAGGTTTGGGGTTGGTTTTGTTTTGAAAATGTATTGCTAATAGGTCACCGCCCTCATACATTATTGCATAGCTTTCCAAACTCAGTACACACACGTTGAGTTCCCATGACCTACTGTTCCATGGGGCTATCTTTTTGTCTTTTTTTAAAAAAGCTTTTTTAAAACTCTTTGCATTTTGGATTTTTTCCCTAAGATTTTAGGATGGAGAATAAGATGTTAGGATGAGCAAGGAAAACAACTCCAGGGTTCAGTTTTATCAACAATTGGATATAAATTTAAAGTCCTCTGTTGCAAGATGGTTCTAAAGTGTGTTGTGTCACCTTTTAAAATTTTAATTTCTCGGGGCCGGCCCAGTGGCGCAGCAAAGTGCGCGCGCTCCGCTTTGGAGGCCCAGGGTTCGCAGGTTCAGATCCCGGGCGCGCACTGACGCACTGCTTGTCAAGCCATGCTGTGGCGGCGTCCCATATAAAGTAGAGGAAGATGGGCACAGATGTTAGCCCAGGGCCACTCTTTCTCAGCAAAAAAGAGGAGTATTGGCATCGGATGTTAGCTCAGGGCTGATCTTCCTCAAAAAAATTTTTTTAATTTTTCTCATATACTACAGAACAGAAAACGTAGTCTGCTTTTAATTTTCCTTTTGTGCTACAAAGAACCTTTGTACATACAATGCTAGATCCAGCCCCTTGGTGGTTTGGTTTTGAGTGGTATTTTGAATGAAGAGATTTCCTGGTAAGGTCTCCGTTGGACTTACAGAAAACAAAAATGTAAGGAACGGAATAAACCTACAAAGTGAATGTGAAAGTTCTCTCTCTTCTACTACAAACTCCTCCACCATCTTAGGTGAACATGCCCAGGGATGGATGAAAAAGTCTCCTTCTGCTGCAACTTTTGACAGAGTTTTGTGACTCCTTCACATAAACCGAGAAATTTTTTACGAATATTGTTCCTGCAAATGAAGTAAACACATTTTGTAAAAGTATCCTTCTCTATGAGGGGCGGCTTTGCTGTTTTCCTTCAGCCAAGGCTGTGCACTGTCAGGGAAGATGGGCAGCTTTGCTGCCTTTTTCACACCTCCACAGAGAAAGTTTCACACCTCCACAGAGGAAGGCTGTGAAGCTCCAAGGCGCCCTGGGGACAATGCCACTCCAGAAGGCCACAGCATGTGGGCTTTCCACACAGCTAACAAAGGAGCAAGAGAGCCCTCCTCTCATGGTCCCCCTCTAAGGAGTTTGCTAGTAGCACTTAACAAACAAAATAATTAGGGGAAACCAAGAGCTTCTAAGGAATCCTTTGACAGGCCTCCTAATGTCTTCCAAGCAGGGAGGAGTGTGCTTCTCCATCAACATCGCTTCTTTCTCACCACCTTGCAGTGGAATAGTTTCCTCTAGTGATGGTTTTTAAAGTTTGGTTTAGTTGCATCTATACATTCAAATTCCTGATTCCACTTCCCTGTCTCCAGTAATGACCACAGCTTCCCCTCCCTCGGGCACGGCAAGATTTCCCCTCCCTTCCTGTTGTAAAGCACGCGGGCTTGAGGTGACCCGCAGAAAGGGTCCATACAAGGGCAACCAGCCAGTCCCTTGGATGAGAGCCACACCACACCTGCGGAATTTTCTCAGGAAAAAGATTGTGCCATGGTTGCTAATAGATTATCTTCCACACTTCCAGAGGAGGCCATTCGTTGAGGAATGTGTAAAATGGAAAAATATATATATCTTCACAGAGGGGTGGAAAAGTAGTTGTGGGCTCCCCGTGGGCCTGCAAGACTGGTTTTCTTCCTGCCTGCTGTTCAGGTGCTGGCACGTGTGGTTTCTTCTCCACGCAGTCAGGCCTACCAGACCTGTCTTCTAAGCCCTGCTTGGGAGTCCTGAAAGCAGTCCTCAGCAGTGTTAAGCAATAAAGGTCAACGTGTAGAAATCATTGCGGCTGATCACACAGTCAAGGGCAGAAGGAGAAGGACAGGATAAACTTCTGTTCCAGTTTGATGGAGTTATACTCTATTTTATTGTTGTTTGTGTATTTGGTTTGGTTTGGTTTAGATGCGGGGAGAAAACCAGGCGAGCGCTTTTTCAGTCCAACAGACAGAATATTTGCTGTCTTGTGCTGTTTTTACCTGTTTTGATGGCTTGAAAGAACCAGACATTTGTCCAGAAGCCAGGAGAAGGTGCCAGACACATAGTAGAGGCTTGATTGCTCCACTGAGCTCACGCTGCTGCCCTCTCATCAGCCTCCTCTCAACCATGATCTGTGTTTCCCTTTAGATTAGAATCCAGGTCAAACACCTACAAGGTGCCATATTCTCCAAGAGAGAGTGCCAGTGAAATTAAATTCAGCCTGAAAAGTTAGTGGGGGACATATAGTCCTTATCCTCCTCTCTCTGCCCTTCCTTCCTTGTTCATTATACCCACCTCTCCCAACTCAGTCCAATTCTTGAGTTCTGAGCAGCTGCGAGGACCTAATCTCTTAGGGCAACTGGCCCTAAATGTCAGCCTTTGGACCCAGCCCCTCTAGGGTATTATGGTTGCTCTAGAATAAATTGGTAAAACAGAAGAATCGCTAACTGGTGGAATATGCGAGAAAGATATTTTTGTTCAGATGACATGGGGCCTGTTGCCTAGGATAACATGTAGACTCTACACTGCACACAGCCACCCACCCATGCCTCCCCTTTCTCACATTTGTAGGCGACCTCACAGTGCTTGGTTATCATGGCAAAAGGACATGAGTTAAAAAGCCTAAAATGGGAAATTCAGAAAAGCAAACGTCTCCTGTATCTCAGAAATCTGTGACTGTCGTGGAGACAGGGACAGAACTCATACTTCTCAGAGACCACCCACATGGTAGCATGATTTTCCTTTGCGGGGATAGTGTCATTTGGAGATACATTGTAGGAGCTTGACATTTTCTAAACATATTTATTCACTCATTTCTTTATTAAAATTTTGGCAATGTGCCAGGCCCTGGACCAGATACAAAGGTGAAAAAGTCATGGTCCTGTCCTCCAAGAGCTCACAGCTCAATGAGCCAGACAGACCTGAACACAAAAGCAATAGAATGATAATATTAGGAGCTGGGTCAGTCTGTCTGTCTGGGTGCAAGTAGGGCTGATTCATGGTTGTGGTAAGTTCTTTCTCATGGCCCTGAGAATCAGGAAGGCTTCAGAGAGCTGGTGGTCTAGAAACCAAGAACTAGAGAGCAGTTCACAAAATTTCTGTAAAGAGCTAAGTGGCAAACATTTTAGGCTTTAAGGACCATATGGTCTCTGTTGCAACTACTCAACTCTTGCAGCATGAACCAGCCCTAGACAATGTAGGGCTGCAGTGGGCTGTGTTCTAATAAAGCTTTATTTACCAAGAAAGGCCATGGTTGGATTTGGCTGAGGGCCGTAGTGTGCTGATCTCTGTTCTGCAGCACAGGCTGAGGTCTGAAGCAGCCCAGCATGTATGGGGGGCTCGAGCAGTTGAGGCTCGTATAGCACGGGCTGAGTCACGTGTTGGAAGGATCCTTTAGCCAGGTGTCCATCAACGCTGACGTTCCTGACTGCAGGAATCTAATTCAGGTATCCCATTTTCCAAGAATGAGGTAAGTACCCCATTATTGTCAGAGTTTATAATTGAAGGCAACATTATCTTCCTCTTGTGAAATGAGGGGTATTTGAACTATACAAGCTACAGCCCCTTTAAGCTCTGAGATGCATTTTGTAGTTCCACCAGAGTAATCATCCTTTTCCCTTAAGTGATAGAAATGGGCATGGGAGGTGAAAATGTAGGAACTAGAAAAAAGAGTGAATCCAGAGACTGAATGGTATTTCAAATCCCTTCCCTCTTTCCCACCAACACAAAACATTGGCAGTATAAGGCTAATAGATAAGCCAGGTGGAATAATTGGTAAGCACTAATAATGACTAATAATTGTAGTTAACGTTTACCAAGCACTTACTACGAACCAGCTTATTACATGTATTATCTCATTTAGTCTCAATAATAGCCCTGTGAGGCAGAAACTTACCAGCATCAGTTTACAGGCGAGGAAAGCGAAGCTTGGAAGGGTTCCAGAATTGGCTCAAGATCACAAAGCAGAGTGGGATTCAAACCCAGGTCTATGAATCTAAAGCCCATGTTCTTAGCGTTTATGGCTACTCACTCCCTCCTGGGCAAGGCGTAAGAGACCCACTCCCCATCTGTAGGGACTGCTTCATCAGGAAGACTCCAGCTCAAATGGACTATGGGATCCCACACACTCTCACATGCTCCCTAATGTAACAACCAGGACACCATGACAGTAATATGATGGGGATGTCCTTTCTTCCTGTGTTATTTCTGGTCTTAACCACAGAGTCCAGTGATCAGTTTATATGGGTATTCTACCAGAAGCGGACAGGTAAGAGGAAACAAGCAATTCCTCCATCCTAAGGCACTCTGAAATGCACCTTCAAAGCACTGAGATGCCAGGGAGGCACTCCTCAGTGCTGGTCATCGGCTCCAGTGGGGAGACCCCAGACACCTCTCCCGCCTGGCACCACTGCATCCGCAGCATGGACCTGGAGCTTGGCTCCAGCCCAGGGCCTTCAGACACATCAACGCTGGTCACTCTTTGGATATGTCTTACTCTATTATCAGATGCTAGGCTTTTAGGAACAGAGTTGCTAGACATTTCTATTTTTGTATTAATGACTCAGGCCAGCAATCAGTAGGTGATGATTAACATAAATTCTGAACTTTTCCATAGGGTAAAGTGATTATATTCTTTTGCTATGAGCAAATGGAACAACATAGTAAGTTTTCTGGAGGTTTAACTTTGTGTAGGTTGAGATTTTGCCATCCCATTAAATCCCTCAAAACAATGTTTTTCTTAAATTCATGCTAACTTAGTATAAGACAGCTCTCATGGAGATGTGTTTGTCAACACTGTTTGATTTTGTAATCTAAGGCCATAAAATGAACTGGCAGTATGCAATGTAGGAAGTCTCATTACAAGAGGAACCCAACTAACACATAAATTGTGCTCTGGTCCAGCACCTTTAAGGAAGGAAGGGGTTAGGGTGCTCAAGTTTATTAAGAGCCTGCTACCCACGTGCCAGGGGCCATAAAGGGATGATCCCAAGTAATGCTCCCAGCAGCTTTCTCACACCAGCCCTATAAAGTAAGTATAATTTTTTCTACTTTACAGATCAGAAAACTAAGGCTCAGTAAACCCAAGCTTCCCGAGGTCACACAGCTAGTTAGAAAAGTCAGCAGAAGCCAATGCCATGTCTGTCTGACTCCTGAACCCATACTCTTTCCACTACACCACATAGCCACCAAAGTGAGAACACAGAGATGGCTTCTTAGGAAGCTTCGATGAGGCCAGCAGGGCATCTATTACAGGGAAAACCCCCACGGAAATCTATAGTTTCATAAAGAAATGAGCCAAGAGCTAGAGGTGAGAACCTCTGCAAAATTTAGCCTATGGGCACAGGAAACTAAAATGAGAAAAACTCTTTTTTACTTGCATAATGAAACATTGGAGACGTTTAAAAACATTCCTCTTTCCTCCTTCCGTCTTCGCCACATCAGAAGTTTTCCTCTGCCTTATTTATTCTGCACGCAAGAACTAAACCCAGCTCTCTTGCTTCTATCCCACTCTCCCCAACTCCGTGCCCCAAGGCTTCCAACAGAACCCCAAGACTACAAGAACTTGAGTCTTGGGAAAGATGAGGGAGGATGCTCCAAATTGCCCAGAACCTGTGGGCTGCTGCTTCTATAAGTCAGAGCTCAGCTGCAAAATCCCAAGGAAAGGAATGACATTTCCAAACTGTCACCTTTTGTACCGCTGGGTCAGAGTCTAAAGAGGACAAGTAAATGAGGGGGGACTTGTATGGCCCCCTGTGCCTATCATTGAACAGGAAAGCTGCATGTCACAGTCAATGAGACCTACACAGCTTGTAAATCATCACAGGGACTAGCTGAGTTCTTAATGTCTTTTAAATGAAGCCACAGCATCTATTTTGGAAGCGTGGCATAGGCTTCAAAACCTTGCTCCAACGAGGAGATTGTTTCACTCAGCATGCTGTAAAGATCTGTGGCTAAATGAGAAACAAACTGGTTCAGAATGCTGGAGGAGAGAGCGTGATATTTCGACGCGGGAGGTTTTCTCTGGCACTCAGCCACCTCTTCAATAGAGACTACGGTGACACTTCGAGTCCTAGAACATGAGGTCTGTCACTGGTGATTTATATAAGGATAAGTTAGTGACTGGAATACATCTTTAGAAGAAATATCCACATGGGTGTTGGTATAGTTACATAAATAAATATGCGTCTTGGAAAGATGTGGGTTTCAAAAAGGTCTTTGGGCTTGGAATCTGGTTCCTTGGGGTTACATGGAGCAAAACTCAGCATTTTACTGGTATGACTCCCTGCTCTTTTCTGTTCCGCTGGAAAGCCATGATACTATTACATAAGCCTAAAAAAGAAGTAGGAAAACCAGAAAAGACCGATTTCTTTTTCCTCTTGGCTCTTCTTCCCTCCTCCCCTTTAGGCACAGAGTACCAAGACATTGAGACTGAGAAAACCTGCCCCGAGTCACATTCACCTTCAGAAGACTCCTTTGTGAGAAGCTGAGGGTCTGGCCCTCTTCCTCTGCCTGCAGAGGACAGCCCGCCACCGCCCACAGACCTCGCGGGCCTGACTTAGTGAGCTCTGCCTGCAGAAGAACTCAAGGGTCCCTGTGTGGATTCTCTGGCCAGTGTGTGGTCCTTTGAGGCCCCAAGCACAGGCCTGTGATGAGGACTAAGGAGGTGGCTGTGGTCAGGAGTCCTCCCATCCCTCGGAGTAGGCATTTTTCCTGGGTCACTGAAGAGCAGTATTGACCTGGTGTGCAAATTCCCTTCGGCCGCCCCTCCTTTGGCTCCTGTGGGGCTGGGCCGCTGACATGCTTTAGAAAGCCCGTCTTAGGGAATGCTCCTCTGACTGACTGAGGGCTCCAGCACGCCATCTGAAATCAGCCGAGGCTGGACTTTATTAGGAGAGTTTAAAAATCACCCTGCTTCACAGAATGGAGGGGGAAAAAGCACATACTCAATAGATTTCGAGTGTGGTATTCTGTATTTTTGCAGCTTATATTTTCCAGATGAGCAGTTTAGAAATATATGATGTAAAGTACATACTGTACGTTTGCTGAAAATTATATTAAAAGCACTATTTTAATTCTTTCTCTGTCTCATGCTGTAATCTCTATTATCTTTCTTGTGTCTGGGTAGAATAATCCTAAAAGATTCTTTAGAAGAGTGTTTCTGGCTGTGTGTGCTCTATATTTACGGGCTTTGAATTGTTCAAAGGAGCATGGTCTTTGGAGCCAAAACAGACCTGGGTTCAAATCCTCCCCCCAGCACTTGCTGCTGGTGTGGCATTGAGGAAGTGATCTGACTCCTCTGAGCCCCAGTTTCATCATCTGTAAAATGGGAATGTTGATGCCTGCTTTATACAATTGTAGTAAGACTTGGGATCACGTGTGAAGGCACCAAGCACAGTGTCTAGCATAGAATGGGCACTTGATAAATGGTAATTGTTCATTGCTACCCAGCCTCTGGCTGGAATTAGATGCTCCACAGCACTGATAGAGTTTCTGTTGATACATTCCGTAGTCCTGCACTGTTACTGTCTGGTTTTCCTTTCTGATTCTCCCACTGTCTGTAAACCCTTGGGGGAACAGAGAATGGCTGCCTCTCAGGGTATCTGCCTAGTATAGTATGCGACACTTGGTGGATGACCAATATACAATTGAGTGAATGAATGATGAACCAACAGCCTCAGACGTATCAGCCTGTCGGGCTTTGACTTCAGTCCCACTCCTCAGAGGCAACAGCAGCATTGCCTTCCCTTCTCTAAGTCCATAGACCCTCCCACAAGCCTCACCATGGATGGAGTTCCGGTCGCCTTCCCAGTCCTTGCCAGGCCTCTTCCTAATTGGCTAGCTTCTCCTGCACATCCTTAGTCCACTAGACTCCTTCCTCATATGGACAGGTCGGTAAGGTAGATGCCTGTCACTGACATGCACTTAGCGTCCCCACTACATTCATTACATCCCTGGCCAGACTGGAGCTCCGAGAACTGAAGCTTGCACTTTGTCTTCTGAACAAAAGACCCATAACGGCCCCACTCCTCTTGTGGGGCTAGCCACCTTCTTCGTATCCCCGTCCATCCTGGATCTCGCCCTCTTCAGCCCCAACATTGTTTGCAGTTGAGCTCACCTGAAATCAAAGTTTGTCAACCTAATTTTACTTGAAGACTCCCCCTCCCTCAGCCTTGCATTGTCTCTTCCCTCTGGAGTCAATGGAGTTAGGAAAGGGTGTGCTTGGGCTAGTTACCTTCTCTGAGGTCCTATTACCTGGCCCGTTGGTGCTTCTTTTTTAGCCTGGCCTTGTTATTTATGTCAGTGTTTATTTTTTGCAAAGCAACATGATTTATTCTCTGTGGCATAAAAATCTCAAGAAAATGCAATTTCAACATTCTCTGTCCTGATGTGAAAAGACGCTGAAGTGGCTGAAAAAGTGGTTAGTGGTTCCTCGCGGGAGCTGGGCTTCATTTACGCTGGAAATTCGGTTGGAGGCAGAGGAAGGAAGCAGGGAAGGGTATTGCTTACGGTGTCCATGCTTTCAGTCCAAAGTTTCACATTTGTTTTTCATGTGCAGTTCAATTTCTTTTCTCTTGCTACCTTTTCCCCTGTAAAGGTGGTCAATTTATAGAAAACTTACTCTCCCTCCATTTTATCTTAGCTTCACAAAAACGTATTAGTTCTTATTTGGAATCAAGAGATTCATCCTTCAATATTCAAGCAGGTCCGTGAGAGAGCTGTTCACACAGATTGTTCAAGCAACTGAGGGAGAATAGACAGCTTACACTCCAGTGCCATCTCTTCCCAGTGACCTATCAGCTACCAAGGGCCACCAGGGCTTTGAACTACATATGCATTTGGTCCATCTTGATCCAGATCTGAAAATCCAACTTGACCTCTTTCTCAGTCTCTGTGAAAGAGCTAGTCGTGCACCCAAGCATTTGGCTCAACCAGAATAGAAATAGGATCTTTCTGTGGCCTCGAATCAGAACCACTAGCACATTCACTCCACAAAGAGCTGCTTATTTTTTTTCCTTTTAGGCTTTGTTACTTCAGGAACTACTGCTATCGAACTGTTTCCATAACTCCGCAGAGAAACGTCTACAGTTAGTGCACAGGGCAGAGACTAGCTTTTGTTTTCCATAAGCACTTGAAAAAGGGTCTTACACTTCCTGAATTCTAGTGTTCCCAGGTATGAAATGCACAAATGTGTAGTTATTGGATCCCCACAGGAGGGCTTTTCAGATCTTTGTGAGTGTTTCAATGGGCAGTCTCACTTCTGTGTCCTCATTAGGGAATTATGGGTGAGATCAAGAAGGCAATTAAGCCTGAACACAAAGGCAGGGTGACAAATGCATGAGTTTGGTTGACAGGCAATATAGAGAACAGCCTCAGGGACTCAAATTTGACATGGCAGAAGCCACCAGCCTCCTTTGGAAAGAGGGCATTTTCCTATGAGGCTCCTCCACGTCACCTGTCACTGAGAACTTGGCCACAATCCACAGGTACAACTGGAACATCTTCCCAATGAGATGGACGTGGGAAGCCTCTGTCCTCAGGCTTCACACCTCCAGCTTAGCAACGAGCTCCTTTCTTATTACGCCAGATGCTTCACTCACCCCCATGCCTACTCTTCAGTTTCTTTGGGGAATTTTTCTGTATTGAGGCAACTGTATTTTCCTACTAAAATCAGTGCTTTATATAGGCAAAAAAAGAGCCCAAAGAAAATGGCCATTCCTTCAGTTGTTTCTAAAATAATCATTGCCTAGCTCTTCAAGTTTTTTGCAAATGATTAGGCATTACAATGCAATGCTAGAAAAGGATACATATGTCTTGAGCAGGACATTGAAGATAAGATTTTATTTAAATGGCAACTGTCCCTGTGAACGTGACCCTTGAAGGAGCATATCAGTCAATCATTTCTTCAGATGGTGTCAGCAGGTCAATCCCCAAAAAATCACCAAGGCAGCTACTGGGGAGGAGAGATACAGAACTCAGACCCATGCTGGGATGAGGACAGGACTTAACAAATAGTTGGCGGCCCTCACTCCAACTCGGTCCCGCCCTCTACTTCATGGCATCCTACCATTCTTGGGAATATGAGCGTTGGGGGAGATGGTTAGTGGTTCCTCCATTCATTCCTGACTTCAAACTGATGTATGTTAGGTTTAAAGCAAAGCCATGATTTTTAGTTAAAACAGACAGGACTCTGTGAGGTCCTCTGCACATAGTAGGCACTGCATAGCTCGGGGCAGTAGGAGAACAGGAGGGATGGGTGGAAAGAGCAGGTACCAAGTTTGCATCTCAGCTCAGCTGCTTATTAGCCTTGCCAGGTTGGCAAGTCAAGTCAGCACTCTGAACCTCGTCTTTATGTGGCTCTAAGATGGGGAGGTTTCAGCCTGCTTGGCAGAGACATCATGAGAATTCAGTGTACGTCCAGCCCAGCGGCAGTCCCTGGTGGGGCTCAAGAAGTAATGAGTTTCATTGAGAAGTCTTATCCTCAGCCATATAAATACAAAGTAGCTTCTGTTTACCAATATTTGCTATCACTCTGTTCTTTAGAAACCCTCTTTCCTGCTGGGTAGCTGCTACCTTAATGACTTCTCAGTCAATTCCTTAATTTTTGAGTCATTTTTACTTATGAAAACAGCTTTGCTTCACTCATTAAGACCGGTCCTGACCATTTGAGAACTTCAGGCACTTATTCCATTCGGGCCTTCCTCGACAAGGGCAGGCCAGACCTATGGCTCTGGGGGCCTGGAGGGAAGGAAAGCAGGGTCTGCTCTCTCCCACCGCCTTCCTCTTCCCTCCCTGAACTCGGCTCCAGACTGAGATGTGGAAGCTGAGAAAGAAGCGTGGTTTGCTTATCAGACTGCCCGTGGCTAAGCTTGCTCCCACCACTGGGCATCACTACTGACCGAGCCCCTTCTGGAAAGTACTGGTGTGGAGGCAGGCAGGCCCCAGTAAGCCCAGCCAATGGAAGGATTCCATCCCAAGGAGCTCCCCTGTGCTCTGTGGCTCCCTTTGAAGAAGCAGCTCTACCTTCTGGCAGATCCTCATTTGCCAGCCCTGGGCGTCATTCCCCTGCAGTAAGCACCTCTTTCCCCACAGTGGGTTAGTTCCCGAAAACCTACAGCCTTTAACTTCACCTTCCCTCCCAGCCTGCCTGAGGGAGGAGCAGGGCCATATCCCCGCCTCTCTGTAAAGGTTGCTTCCTAGGGCTATCCTTTCCTCCCTCCTCTACACCCTACTCCTCCCACACCTCTGCCCTGCCTGCTCTGATGGTGACAGGACAGGTCAGCAAGACCAGGCACCCAGTGTGCAGAATGTCAGCCTCCCCTTCTTAATATAACCCTGAACTGTACGAGCAATTGCTTTGGGGATCCCTTTTCCTCAATTTTGGAGCAGAAAAGCAGTCAATGCCTCTCTTCATAAACATCACTTCTCCTGCAAAATGGTGACCCACCCTCTTCTGCAGCCCTTTGTGTGTGAGGGCAGGGGGCGCACACGGGATATGGCGACAGAAGAAGAGTTGGCAGTGCCGGTTTTTCTGAAGAGAGAAAAACCCAAAAGATGTTTGGGCATCTTTTGGCATGGCACACCACCAAAATATGCTGCTATCATCAAAAGAGGAAGGCCAGCAACAGGTGGCACTGAGACAGGAGGCTCCCTCAGGAGAAGTCTCCCAATCCCTCATGAGGAACAGCCGTCTTGTGCCTGAGCCTTCAGCACCTCCTGGCCTTCAGGCAGTTAATTATTCATAGTAGGCTTCACACTTAATTAAAGAGTATGGATCCAGGGCCTGGTATGGAGCCCTGTACCCTATGAGGCCTTGTGGAGAGATCCAAGCAAACTCTGTACTCAATAGATTTACAGTCTAGATTGAGGAAAAGCAAGCTTCCATGTGATAAAAAGACCTTTATGCTACACTCTACACTCAGGTGCTCTTATCAAGAGACAGAGTCATGAGAGCAATGGGAATTCGGAGAAGAGAGGATCCCTAAGCAGCCAGATGAAGCATTCTCAAGGAGGTGGGGCGGGCAAAGGCCTCAAAGGCTCCGGGTTTGATTGTTTGCCCTGTCTGTGGGAAAGGGTTTCTGGAAGGAGGTAGGCAGTGGTTGCAGAAGTAAAATCTCTATGAACAGACACAAGGATAACGATAACAACGTACAAAGCACTGGGCTGAATTCTTTACAAGAAAGAATTACAAGGATACGATAACAACGTATAAAGCACTGGGCTGCTTCCTCATTTAAACCTTGCAAACACCCTGTGAAATAAGAATCATTTCATTCTAGCCTATTGGCCTGCATTGTTTGAATCTTGGTTCCTCTACCTGCCATCTAAATGACCATGCTTTCTTCCTCAAAAAGGTAAAGGTGATCATGCCCATTTTATAGGAAGATTGTAGAGATTCAGTGCGGTAATGTATATAAGGCACTTAGCACTGTGCCTGCCTAGAAAGTGTCCAAGGAGGATAAGGGCTCTTCCTCCACCTGAGTACATAGGAAACGTTTTCTCGTATGGCCAGGTCATCTGACGAGGATTAAATTTCTAACAGAGCTAACTTGCATGGGTAAATAATTATAACAGCAATTATCTCCCTGAGGACAACTATTTGCCTTCACCGTTTGCACCCACTGAAATTACATGCATAAGAAGCAGAGTCACCCATTGGCAGATAAACGTAATTAAATTGGAAGAATGATATCCAATGGCTGATTGGATTAATAAAAGAAATTTGTTCCCCAGAGGTATTTCAGAAATGCTTCTCTCCAAGCTGGATCATATTTTTTAAAAGCTTGTACTCTGAATTCAAATTATGTATTAATTCCTTTCCAAAAATCAGCATGCAACCAACCTTATAAACACCGTGTCCTTCTGAGAAGCTATGGCTATGATGGTTTCATAAAAGTACACACACAGACTTCTTGATCTTTGTATAAGAATAGATCTACAGAAGACGTAGTATTTTGTGGTCAAGTCAATTCAGCAAATATTTCAACAGAAAAATCTGTTACCTGGTTTGAGAATTTTATTTTAAATGGTGCCAAAGAATGTAATATAATATGTCACTTCACAAATTTAGATAATTTTTTGACCTTATACTCCCTAAATTATTTAATGGTCATATACAGATTTATCTCAAAATAGCTTTAAAAATTGAGTTTATAAACTCTGTATTTAATTCTCATGAATTCCACAACAAACTAGTAATGATTAGTGGGGTCCAAATTTATTGACCCTGAGTGATAAGGGATTTCTCCTTTTCCTTTCTGGAGATGTCCAATACTCTAATTGTTCTTATACTTCTGAACACAGGTCTAAGTTTTCATTTCTAAATTTTTGTCCACTGTTTATCACTCCTAAAGTCTCAAGATCTTTGGTATCTGTTAGTTACGTGAATTTATATACAGCTTTTCACTTATGAGTTTTGGTGGCAGTCCACTTTGGCGTACTTCTTAGGTGCTTGAAATACTTCTGTGAGGTAGAGATAAGAAAGGCACAAAACTTGACTTTACCACCTGAAAAATCCAGAAGAGGAAAGGTGTCTTTCTCAGTAGTGCTTACTTCACTCCTGCCACCAAGGAAAATAAAACCATCTGGTTATTGAGTTCCAAGCAGGTGGCCGGAGAGAGCCACAGCTTTTACTGGCCTGTAAGAGTATTTCAATCATTTTCACGTTTTCACTCACGAAAAAGAAATTTTCATACAAAGCTATTGCAGAAGCAAAAATGGGTACATTCCACATCTACTGCACACTTGAAAATGCCCTCAGAGTCTAGATCACGATTAGCTTTGAGAATTTCAAGCTGCATTGAAATGTACCCTTAAATCATAAACAAGTTCATTAATTATCTAACCTGATAAGACTAAAGCTGAAGTACAACCAAAGTGGCACTATGTTCACCTCTTTGGAAGGCCATTTAACGATCTCTAAATGTTTACCTGAAACTGAAACTCATGGTATTAGAAAGATTCTCGTATCGTCTTTCTTCTTTTTTTTAATATAAGGTCATCTTTTCTAGAGACTAGTGTGAAAGGATGGCTCATCTTGGTGATTAGACCATCAGTAGTTGTGCATATATATTAGTAATGGGGTGATTGGACACTTCTCTACCTTGTAGTCTCAGATTCATGGTCATCTCTTAACATGTAGAAATCTGCACATCCTTCTATCTGGGGCATACTGGGTGTAGAGACATAGTTGTGTTGCTTGAGTACTGATGAATATAAATTTCCTACCTGCTTAGCTTTCAAATTTCTAAAAAAGCAAAATGCAAAGTCATAGCTATGGAAAAGGCTGTACTCAGCCCAGTTCATTTACAAAGTTTTTATTATTTCATATTGATAATAATCACGACAACAATGATGATGAGGCTGTCTCATTCATGAGAGCAGCACACATAATCTATAAAAATGCCTAACAGGTGCTTGCTTCCGCAGCACATATACTAAAATTGGAACGATACAGAGAAGATTAGCATGGCCCTTGCGCAAGGATGACACGCAAATTCGTGCAGCGTTCCATATTTTTACGTTGATGGACAAACAAAAATGTACAACCCAAAATTTCACAATGTTATAAACTATTAAAACATCAATGAAAAAAAGATAAAATGAAAATACTGAAAGTAAACATCAGATAATATTTCTGTATATGTAGGCAGTAGAAGTCATGACATCCCAAGGTAAATGTAAATAAAACATAAACAGATTTGGTAAACTTAAAAAAAAATGCCTAACAGAAATGGGCATTAAAAAACAAAAGTGAAACCATCTTCAAAGACAAAGGTAATAACTTGAAAAATAGACAGTATTTACCATATTTCAAGATTGGATGACTAAATACTTGGAAAATGTGATTTCTCCCCAAATGATTTCAATGTAATCCCCAAGAAAATCTCAATAGGAGTTTCTATGGAAATTCACAAACTGATTACAAAATTCAAATGGAAGTGCTCAAGGATAGCCATGGTTATTCTGAAAATAAAAACAAAAGAGAACAATAAATGAGGAATAGTTCTTTCAAAAATCAACATGTTAATTAAGCTCTAGTACTTAAAAAGGTGTGGCATTCACTCAGGACCAGATGAATAGATCAAAGGCTCAGAATAGCATCCCTAAACAGACACTTATGAGGACTTAGAATATGTTAAACGAGAGCATTTCAAATTACTGGGAAAACACTGGACTATTCAACTAATGGTTTGGGGAGAAAAATTTAGAAATGAATTTGATTCATTGCATCTCACCAATGAAAAATATAAATCCTACATGCTTTACATGGCTAAAAGTGTTTAAAAACTATAAAGATTTAGGAAAAACAGGAGAATACATATATGGTTGGGGGATTTTCTAAAAAGATCCAAAATACAAAAATCCATAAATAAAAGGATTGATAGATTTGACCATTGCAAAATTAAAATATCTGTATAATCTAAAACAGTATATACAAAATCTAAAGAGAAGAGAATATTTGAAATATCTATAAATGACAAAGAATTACTGTCAGAATGTATAAATAATCCCTACATATCGACAAGAAAAAGGGAAACACCCAGAGCTGCCGCTTCACACAGCTCCAAGGGCTTCACTGCCATCATCGTCTGTAAACCCGACAGAAAACAGAGTGACTAACATGAATGAGAGGTTCACAGAAGAGGAATCACCTTACTAGTAATCAAGGAATTACTTACTAGTAATCAAGGAAATACCAATCTTTAAAAAATTAAGGACCATTTTTACCTATCGGGATGGTAAAAATTTCTTTGATAATCTCTCGTGTCAGGGCACAAGGTAACTGGTGTTCTCAAATGCTGCTGGAGTGTAAATTGGTGTAGTCATTCCAGTAGACAATTTGGCAATGTATATTAAAACTTTAAATATTCATATGGTGAGATCCAGAAATTACATTTCTCAACACCTACCCTAAATAAACGGGTGGGGTGAGGACAGAGGAAGGAGGTGCCATGGCTTGAGAGGATTTGGGTCTTCAGGGTCCTTGGTGATCAAGAATTGAGTTCCTGGCCACCCTCTCATCTTTTCCCCATCATGACCTACATAAAGAGCATGGTTGGACACTCAGCTTCAATTCCTTTTAGCTGACATCCCTGTTATAACCGCACTGTCTCCCTTGATTTAAATCCCACTTATCCTTCAACATTAAGCACAAATATTATAGAGAACCATGGTGCTCTCTAGGATTAGCTCATTAAGCTTGGCTTTTTGCCAATGGTTCAATATCTAGTTGACATAATAGTTCCCATGTGATGTCTTACACATCCCAGTTATCCCCCGAATGATCATATTAAAGCACCTTTCAAACCCAGATTGGCCCTCCACTGGGGTCTCACAGGCAGGAGCTGGGCTAGGGAAGGCTTAATGCCCCAGCAAGCTCAGTGGTCAGTCAGTGGAGCTCCCGCTGATCCACATTCCCCCCACTACTCCTTGACCAGGAGTGATAGTTTCCCACTAGATCCCACAACCCTTTGCTCTCACAGCACTTATACTCATTGTATTAATCATGTTTAGGTCCACATGTTATAATCCTCTATTGAGATATATTCCTTACAGACAATATCTATGTCTTGTTTAATGCTCTAGCCCTGACAGTGCTTAAGATAATACCTTACACACATAAAAGTACATTAAATACTTTTAATGCATTAAGTGAATTTCCTTTCCAGTAGCCTAAAAAGGTAGGTTACATTGCCAGGGGGAAGATCTCATGTCCAGAGCCATTCTAACCATACACATCTTCTATGACTGACCAAATCTCTCCTAAGATTACATGAGGAAGACCAGAACTGAAACTATCTTGTTAATCTCCATCTTCTTTTAGCCTAATCAAAATCAGCCATTCTGGACTGATAATGCTTTATGCCTAGATAGGACTTGAGAGTTCCCGAGGGTTTTCTATACTCAATTGGGATCTTTCTTGATTCTCCAGCAACCCAGAGAAATAACTGGAGCTCCAAGGGTTAAGCGACTTACCCACGTTACTTGACTGGTAAGTGACAGAGCTGGAATTAAGAGCTTAGTTTGCCTTCCTCCAAGAGTTGAGTATTTTTCCCTCCACCACACTTCTTCTATGTTTGCAGGGAAATCGAGAGTCAATTCCTGATCTGAGGTGTAGGTGGATATGGGACAGGATCGGTACCCAACCCCTGCCTGGGGATACCAAGATTTCATTTACAAGAAGGTTGAATTGCCTGGGTCCAGAGAGCCATATAAGATTTCATAGCCACCAGGGAAATGGTGGACATTGTATCAATTCTTGGGCCATCCTTCTAGGAGACAACTGTGATTTGACCATCTGGCTAGAGTGGAGCCCTTATGTCTAGGAGGACAGTGGCAGGCAGGGTCTGGGGGACATCTGGGGTTATCAGTCTTCTCTTAGCTCTGGAGTGAGGAATACATGCTCCTCAGCAGACTGGAACATTCAACATAGGCATATTCTGGCTGAGAAACCAACATCATCTCCTCTGGCAACAATCCAAAGCCCTCCTCCCCACTTTGCACAGTTCAGGAACATCCTGAACTTCAGGTTGGAACCCATTTCTGGCTGCAGTGGGTTCTCCTGCCTCTTGGTCCAGTTTCCTCCCTATCCTTTTCCAAGATCTACATTCTCCCAGGATACTCGGAGTATAACCTGAGTTATTTATGCATTCCTCTGAACCTATCCAGTGCAAAGTCTGCAGAATGAGCCACTGTTTCTAGAAGAACGAGGTCAACAGTCCTTTCTCCCATGACTCCGCTGAGGCCCATTTACAGGGATTAAGGTCAACTCACCTTGAACACTGAGAAACTGTGCTTCCCTCTCCTGCAGAGGTTCTGCTGGATGTTGGCCAGCATGGTGGAGCTGAGGTCACTTCACCTTAGGTTAGGCAGACCTAGTCTACTGTCCCCTGAACTTACTGTATGTCCAACTCTCCAGACCCTCAAGGCAGACCCCAAGGATTGCTCCGAAATGCACCCCTTCCTGGCATATGAAACCACAGCCTCATCTGAAAAAAGCCCAATTACCCACTAGAGTAAACCAGGTGCAGCCTGAGGCAGTTTTTAAAAATTAAGCAGGACAATTTCTCATTACGCCAGAAGGCAAGATCGAGTGACCTGCAGTGCAGGGAGCCACTGCTGTTTTTCCTCACTCGTACTGCTCTACCCTAACACTGCAGACTATCTCAGAAGGCAGCTGAGAAATACAAATAGCGGCTGTTATTTACTGAGGCCCAATTATGCGGCAGGCACTGTCCTAGGTGCTTTATATGTGTCCCCACAATCAGTTTTATAAGGTAGGTACAATTATTTCATTTTTCAGAAAAGGAAAGAGGTTCTCTAACTTCCTGCTAAGAATGGGTGGAGCTGGGGTCCCAGCCCCCGCCTCTGTGACTTCTTTCTCCTCTAGAGGACACTGGCCTCTCCTTTTCTAGTGTCAGTTGGAAGAATGACATCAGTTAACGGTTTTAATGGAATGGTGGACTATGGGGATGGATAAAACTCTTTAGGTTCTTCCTGGAAAACTTTCTATTCTAGTATGGCTGGGACAACCAGCCCTTGGGAGGGTCCGGTAACATTGTCCACACAAGCCATCGTGTTGCTGACCCTCTACGGGCTCTGTTGGGATAGGATGCCCTGTTAGTCCTGGGATGTCCGTGTCATGAAGTGATTCAGATTTCACAGAGATTATGACATATGAGACAGCTGCTGGAGGAGCAGGAAAAGCCCCTGGCTGACTGCGCACCCTGAGGCTTCTCGAGACAGGCTTGTTTACACTTAGTATCAAGGTCAGAAATGGTGGTGGTGAGAGCGGTGTGGAGACCAGAAGTGTCAGCAAAAACACACCACTAATTGAAACTGGCCACACCCAGGGAAATGCCATTCTCCAGACTCAGGCTGCTTGGGGGTGTGTGTGTGTGCGCGTGTGTGTGTGCGCGCGCGCGCGCGCATGTCAGAGGAGAAAAACGTGGTCAGTAGTAATTGTCTTAGCAGGAGTAGTGGCAAAAGCAAAGTGTTGATCAATAGAACTTCCAGCAATGATGGAAATGCTCTATACTGCACTGTTCAATATGGCAGCCGTCAGCCACATATGGCTTTTGAGCACTCAAAATGTGGCTAGTGCAACTGAGGAACTAAATTTTTAATTTAATTTGATTTTAGTTAACTTAAAATCTAAATGGTCACTTACATCTAGTGGCTACTATCCTGAACATTGCAGGCCTAGAACATCACACTATGCCCCACTGGAAGATGAAGAGGCTGGGAAGTGTAACCTTATCCTGCAGAGTTTCCAAGTTAAAGGGCTGGGGAGTATCCCTGGGCAAGTATTAGTTTGAATTCCTCGGGAAATTGCAGCCACCACCCCTTTTTCTTCTGTAAGAGAAAAACATCTGCTGCAAGGTATAGAGACTGAAGTAAGGTCAGGGTTATATCCCCCATGTCCCTGTCACTGGAACTCTCCAGAGCTAGCTCTATCTTAGCCACTTCCACTCTCCTCTTCGGAGGAATTTCAGCTGCTGTCTACCATTGCTGCAGGCCCCAGGAAACTTGTGAGACTGTTTCAGGATATTTCGGCCTAAAGCAATGCCAGGCAGCCATTTCTAATTTATTCCTCCCCATGCCATGCTGGCCTCAAGGGGATTCTACAAAGCCTGCCAGCTCCCCAGGCTCCAGTCTAGCTGTAAGACATGACTACTCTTGAATCATCCTTTAACCTACCTGGGGGTTCTGTCATTAATCACCCCACCCTGGAATGACTGACAGGAACTCAAGGCACCTTCTCAGAACCCACATCAGAGTTTACCTCTGTGTCTCACCCACTCTCCTCTCTCTCTTCCGTCTTAGGGGATTTTTATTAGTGGGGAAAGGGAGAAGAGACATTGCTTCTGACCAGTCACCACCCTTCAATGCCTTGGATTTTGATACCTAAAGATCCAAGCATTTCCAAACTCTTCTCTCTGCTTTTCTGCTCTACCAACACTTTGTTGAGGCAATAGATGCCTCAAAGCCTAGTTAAATGGGAAAGGACTAAAAGGTTTAAAAAATGGGAGTGGGGGGAGTGGATAACTAAAAACGTGTTGTATTGTTAATCCTGCAAAATATTTTTATGCTACCACAAGCATGGAGATTGACCCCCAAGTTCAGAGGGAATCTGCAGCAAGATTTAGAGAGCTTCCTTTTCCCATTCCAACCTCCAGATATCTCATAGCTGAAAAGATATCCATCCACCTTTTCTCGAAAGGTAAAAAAATTAGTGTTGAGAGTCCCTTTCATTATTTGCCCATGCCAAGAGTCTGGCCTTGCATTTGATTTGATTTGAGCCTGGCCACGTTATTTTCTTTAAGGACCTCCCCAGGGTTGCAGTTAGCTAGTACTCACAAAATCCAACGTGAATGCTGATGTGGTGGAGTTCATGGCCAACCAGTGATCGCCAATTCCCTCTGCCCAGTTTTCCTCCTTGCTTCCATCTCCCCAAGATCAAAAGTAGCCATGCTGAGTGTCTGCACTTCAGAGGATGAGGCAAACTGATATCCCCCTCCTTTCCCATGCCAGGGTAAAATAAGCTCCCTCTGCTTCCAAGGATCATTTCTGTTTCTAAAGGTAGCCCCATCTTATGGAAGTTGAAAGGCACCTTCCTGTGGCTGAAGACTCTGTGTGAAGCCAGAATGGAGTATCACGTTCCAATCCCTCCCCCAGAGAAGGAACAATTAGCATTCCCTGTACAGAAGGTCATTTAGGCTAGAACCAGTAGAAATGATAGACCCAGATAGGGCTATAAGCTAATAATCAAGCAGTGAAACATTGAAGAAATACACATTTCCCATTTCTTTCTTGAGTGGGTAGCTTCTTATAGAGGAAAACCATAACAAAACCAGGAAATCAAGAAAATAACTCAATGGTCATTTTCTGACCACAAGAGAAGTTCTGTGCTAGGCCTGTCTTTAGGGATGTGCATCTAGCAGGGAGGCTGAGGTCAAAACACAGTTAACTAGAACACAAAGCAAAATGATGGCAAGCCCTTTAAAAAGGCCAGATAGGATGGTATCATCATTAGTATACCCTTTACCCTGAGGATTCAGTGAGAGCTAAAATAGAGTCTCAAACAATTTAAACATGTTTCACCTCTCCATGGTGTTGTCATTGACTCCTAACTTCTTTAGCTAATATTTGCTGTGCACAAGATCTATAAACTCTTTGTGAAGTTGGGTGCTTGTTTCTTGACTTCTTAATGGAAGGGTACAAGGAATGTCCATTCCGATCCCAGATAGTGCCACGTTCTCAAGGTGAGGGAGGGGAAGGAAACAGGGCAGGCAGTGCCCACAGGAGCCATGCTTGACTCAGTGCAACGCAAACCAGTGGAAACTGTGATTCCTTCAGCTGGAGGGTAAAACAGGAGGATTACTCCTGTCATGGAGCGCCTTCTCCTTGTCATTCTCTGCCTGAAGCTCTTCCTGTATCTTTTCTCATTTGTTCCTCCAAACATCCTGTGAGGTATTACTATATCTATGCGATAGAGTAATGCTTTTGATATATTGATGAATTTTTCTTTTTTTTATTTACTTTTCTATCTTGGCCCATTTCTCCTTTCAGTCAGGTAGGCCATTTTGTGTTAGTTGCTTTCTGGAAGGAATATGATAACAGAGAGCAGAGAAAAGAGCCATCTCAAAAGCCAAGGCCCTTTGGCAATGGAAATCACTCGAGCTGGAGAGTTGGACTGAGTCATAGAAGTCACTACTTCCCAATCAAAGCCATCCCACCAACTAGAAAAATGTTCCCTAGGCTGGGAAAAGAAGGAGTCAGAAAAGAAGCAATAAGAGAGAGCATGGACATTGAAGGGCCCCTGCAAAAGTGGCCCCATGCCCTTCTCCCTGGGCTGAGCCTGAGCAGGAAGAAAAATCTCAGATTCATTTCTGATATGTGAGAGCAAGAAGACTTCTGTCTTATATGCTGCGCATTGTGGCAGAGAGGAAGTTCATCCTGAGAACTGGTTACAAGACATGTCATGCAGTGGCATGCTGGAGCTGGCTGGCTAGAGCTGATGGGAAGATTTTGAGGAACTTTATGAGCTAATCATTAAATCATTGGTAGCTTGAAATCAGCCATAGTGGAAGTACTTACACCCTGGAAATTGGCAAAAGCTACAAATCAGGACTTCTCTCTCTCCACCCTTCACCCTCTGCCCCGCATTCCCCTGACCCCCACCCCGAGCTGGTTGTTAAACATTTACCAGCACACCACTGGAGGTAGAAGTAACTTTAGATAGTATCAGAGAATACTTGTGCTCCCAAAAATTGCTGGGAAGGGGCAGAGAAAGCTCCAGATGGAGGGACCCTCCAGACAGGAGACTGTCTCTGGCAACTGCATGGATAGACAACAGAGACCCACACAGCTGGAGGCCAGCTCAGCAGATGCCCAGACTTTGAGGAACAGTTGGGCTCTTGGAATGATGACATTTTTAGACAAATCTCCCAGAATATAAATGCAAACCTGGGGAAAGGGCAAGAAATCCTAAATTATTTGACAGTACATTTCTTCTACCATGCAGAATAGGGACTCAAAATATAAATTAAATTCTTATAGAAAAGTAAAATTACATATATTGTGCACCTGAGTTTGTGAAATTTGTATCTACTCTATCTATTTGCCCAATAAGAAATGTGAGGGTTGGTGGGGTTGCCTCACCCCAGGATCTCACAACCTCTATCTGGCTCACTGATCTGTGCTGTTTTTACCACATGGGGGGATGGCAGAACTGGGGATGGGGGAAGTACCACCTAGAGATGATTTTGAGAGTAGAGCCCAAGTCAGGTGCAAGACACAAAGATGTAAAAAATTTTCCCAAGTCCCAACCCAAATCAAGAAGTTGTTTCCACACTCCTTACCTAGTGAGGTAATGAAAAAACATTAAACAGAGGGATGAAAGGGCCTCCTTTAAGCTAGTCAGGTTTTGCTGAATAATTCAGGAGCTGAGTTTGATGGACAGGTGGGAAGGAGAGATTATTAATCCAACTGATGACAGAGGGAGTATAAAGGCAAGAGGTCAGTGACCAAGAGAGGGGAACGTGGCCATGGCCCCGTGTGGGAAGAAGGGGCACATTCGATGGGGTCCAAGCAATACGCTACAGGGTGATCTGTGTGGGGCCTGAGCGTGACTGGAGTCAGCTCTCAATAAGCCTTAGAAGACGATGGATGAATGACACTAGGATGCAAGGGCAAGTGTGTCTCTGCTTATGGCCCAAAGGAAGAACTCACTGGTGGAGCCCCGCCTGCCTCCTCTGAAAGCATCCATTCCATAGCAATGAACACAGTGCTCCCTCTGTGTTCATTGTGCTGTGACACCAGCACAAAGGAATCAATCCAAGCCAAGGACCCACACATGGACTCTTCTAAAACTAAGCAAATGGAACCGCCCTTCCAGGGAAGCCTCTTTTCAGCACCTGCATCCTTCTATGCACAGGAAGGGCACTCTGGGCCTCGGCTCACCCAAGAGGGCAGCCATATCCTGCCTTTTTCTTCCCACTTTCAGAGTCTGGCTGAGGCCCCCTAAAAGCCTGGCCTCTCTGTGCTTTGGGAGGAGACTTCAGCATGCAGTTCCCCTGGCTAGATTAAAGTCCCCTACCTATGCTGGTCATTCAAGTTTTTTGTAGAAGGCCTCTCCCTCCTCAGGGCCCAGCTGGCATCCAGATGAGGCTGGAAGGAGGAGTGGACAGTGTGGGGCTCTCGGCTCTGCCTGCACTGGGGAGTAAAATCCACTCCAGATCTGGGGAGCCAGTGACCCAGGTCTCTGCCCCTCATCCCTTGGACACCAGCCAGAGACTGAAGTGTTCCGGGCACCTCAGGCTGCCTCTGAGCTACAGGAGGAGAGGGCAGAGGCTGCTCTTCCAACCCCCCTCACATTTTTCCCTTCCTCATTCCAACTGTTGGGTCCTCTTTCTTCACCTAGATTATAAGTAGATTATAAGTACTTTACACCCTCTCGAATCATAGTAAGTGCTCAATAAATACATATATAGTTTGTAGCCTGATAATAGGCCCAGGTCTAGCAAACTATGTCAACACCCTCCCAATTGCTCTCACTACCTTAGTGCTAAAGAGGAGGTATGAAAACTGAAGGAAGGAAGCAGAGTATAACAGACAGTCTCCCCCAAAGTAGAGCATGGGTCACTAATGGTACGTGTGGTTATGTCTAGCATTACCCAGATAGAATGATGGAATAAAATTAGTTATTTACTTTAGTTATTGGTTAATCACGTTGGTTACTGAAATGCGGTCCACATGTATGTCTTTAAATAACATTGACTCATATGGTGGGAAATTTATTCCGCTTTCAAATTTCTTCCAATCCATCTGCTTAGGTTCAAGAGAAAGTCTCTGTTTGGTGCTGGTGTGTCTTTAACACTTTTAAACACTTGCTAATCTCCCCTTTTGAAGAAGCTGTCTTAGAATCAGTACCTTTGCTGGCAACAGTGTCTAGATAAAATTAACATTGTTTATCATATTTGTTTTTATGGCAATTTTATAATTTTGGCAAGAGATACAGGTTTCCTAGTTCCACTGTTGATAAAGTTTCACTTTTAAACAAATTTATGAAAAATAAGTGAGCTTGTTTAAAGAAAAATAGTAAGGAATGCCACAGATGGTGTGCTCATATTGCAAAAAAATGTGAAGGTGTTACCTGAGTGATAGAAGTTCGAGAGTGTGACATAAACAGTAGTAGAAAGAAAACAGAATCTGGATTCAGAAATGCCCTCCTCCTCAGGTGATAACTGCAAGAGCTGGTGATCCCAGGCTCATTCCTCACCCAGGCAGGCGCTGTGTGTGTCAGGTTTCCCCCAACGGAAGGGAAGTGTAGTGGGCATCGCTGTCAACTCCCAAACTTTTGTCCACACGATTTTGGTCTAAAAGCGAAGAGCCAATTGGCCACGGCATTTCCCTGGTGATTGATTTTGGCCTAAGAGTGGGCGTGTGTGACCTTTTTTAGCCCAATCAGGTGAAAAGGAAAGGCTTTTATGTCATGACCGGGAAGCAGGTAGCCGTTTTCTCTCTCTTCTGTGAATGAGAACACGTCACCCCCAATTGCTCCCAGTTAGCACCCTACAACCATCAAGGAAAGAGTTTTAGGATGAAGCTGAGGACAACAGCACAGAGAGATGAAGGGCCCCGGGCCTTGATGGGGCTGATGAGCAGTCCATCGTTCCACGCCTAGAGCCTGACCTAGTTCCCCGTGTCCCATTACCGGAGATAAAACCTCTCCTTATTGAGTAAGCCAGCTGGAGCTGGGGTTTCTGTTACCTGCAGCTCAAAGCCCCCACTGCTTCTGAACACTTCGAGGAGTCCCAGAGGGGCGGGATACCCTACACGATTCCAGTGAATATAGAGGTGGGAGGAGTAGAGCAGATGACACCGTGCCCCCAGCTCAGGTGATCTGTGACTTCCTTCACACCATCCACAGGAATTTCTGCTGTTTTGCTTCCAATTCCTGACTGTCGTTTCAGGAGAACACGGGCTGGTGCACTCAAATAACCCAAAGGGATTGTGACAAACCTTCCTGGGAAGATAGATCCTAACCCACCAATACTGCCCCCAGGCCTTCAGGAAACTTCATCTGCCTGGGTCACACTTTCATTTACATCCTGCCAGGACTCCACTGTGTTCTCTTCCTCCACCATCCTGGGGCAATGAGCAGCTGCTCTCTGCCTTTACAGTAAATCTTTGTGATCTAAAATATCCAAAAATGTCATCCGTCTGCCCCTTCATCTTTCTCTGCTTCAGACTATGTCCTTTTAGTACATTCTCGTAAGTATTACTTTCTAACTTTTTAAGTATCATTTGGATCTAATCCAGGTCCTCTAGTGGCTAAAATCCTCTGAGATTAAAACTCCTTCAGTTGCACACGGTTACAATGAGTCCTGCAAGAGCCTGGGCACGTGAAACCGCTTTATGAGTATAAACTGAATGCAGCACAGGTGCAGGGCACCATTACGGAACGGAGGAGGAGCTCGGTGAAGCTTGCCATTCGTTGTGCTGAACTGAACGGTGCCTTCAGCCACTGCTGTTCAGCTGGCTGTTCTTGCAGGACTGGTACACCGGAGGAAGCCCTTGCCTATAGTCTGGAAACCTCTGCTCTCCACTCAGCTCTGCCACAAGCTAGCTATCCATGTGTGATATTCAGCAAGTAACTTTCTCTACCTGGGCCTCAGTTTCCTCCTAAATTCTGTGATTTTAATGGTAAAAATGAGAAGTGATCAACAGACCCTAGACTGAATCAGGGAATATTCTGGAGATACAGGCCAAGGAGAGGCAAGCAGGGAATTGAAAAAGTAGGATTTTGTTTGAACTTTTCCTTCCTGCATCCCAGTGGCCTCACATCCAGGCTGTTCCATCATACTCCAGCCAGATTTGTCCTCTTCCTTTTCCAGGGAAGGGACCTGGGGACCATGCAAGAGACTTTCCGTTTGACATCTCAGCGGGATGTGCTTGCACATGCAATAGGCCTTATGACTCCCTTCAGATACATAATAAAATAGGCTTCTAGGAGAGGGGCTCGCTCAGCTGTGGGAGCAGTCCTAGATAGGAAGGAACGAGGCGCAGTGACTTTAGGCTGACAGTTGTGCTTGCTCCATGTGGCAAGGTACCACATATTCTGAACAAGACCCCCCAGGCCCTCCATGTGCCTGGCCTCACTTAACCCTCACAGCAGATCTGCCAGGAAGATGTCAGCTTGTGTGCACACATATGGCCACACCTGTTGTTAAAATATTGAAATGCCTCCACGACAGTTGGTAAACAGCCTCTGCCCTGAGCACCCTGAGAACCTTGCCCTCCACTTCTTGGATCCCAACAAATAAATGGTGTACCTGGGCACTAAGTGGGGCTTATGGAACCCAACTCCAATGCTTACAACATCTGTTGTTGTTAGTTAGTGCCTTGCTGTTGTTGAATATATATGTATTTTTTTTGTGAGGAAGATCAGCCCTGAGCTAACATCCGTCCTAATCTTCCTCTTTTTTTTTGCTGAGGAAGACTGGCTCTGAGCTAACATCTATTGCCAATCCTCCTCCTTTTTTTCCCCCAAAGCCCCAGTAGATAGTTGTATGTCATAGTTGCACATCCTTCTAGTTGCTGTATGTGGGACGTGGCCTCAGCATGGCCGGAGAAGCAGCGCGTCGGTGCGCACCTGGGATCCGACCCCGGGCTGCCAGTAGCAGAGCGCGTGCACTTAACCGCTAAGCCACGGGGCCGGCCCTGTTATTGAATATTTTGAAAATCATCTTTGATGCATAGTGCATATAATACAGAGAATATATGGATCAGGGTCTATAACAAAGTTTGGTTGCTTACCCATAAGAGCAGTGATTAATGGATAAATAAGATACAGTATATCCACCGAATATTATTCAGCCTTAAAAAAGGAATAAAGTACTGCTACATGCCACAACATGGATGAACCTTGAAAGCATCAAGCTAAGTGAAAGACGCCAGACACAAAAGGCCCCATTAGTATAATTCTGTTTATATGAAATATCAAGATTAGGAAAATCTATAGAGACAAAAAGTACACGAGTGGGTGCCAGGGACTGGAGGGGGTGGGGTGAGACTTGGAGGAGGTGACGGCTAAGAGAGTTTCTCATTGGGGGTAACGAAAATTTTCTAAAATTGATCTTGGTGGTAGATGCACAACTCTGAACACACTAAGTCATTGAATTATATACTTTAAATGGATAAATTGTATGGTATGTGAATTAAAGCTGTTTTAAAAATTACAGGATACAACCTCCATAAATACTAAGTTTAAAATTATACACACATGCATATATACATACCATCGCATTAACGTATTATATACACCATAATGCAAATACAGAAACTAGAGTTTTGTAGGCTGAGATGAAAAATAAATAGAAATTATACTGTTTTCTGCCTGTGACCCAGTGGATTGTTTTTGGAGACCCCTGCTGTAGAAGCAGCCACTGCGTTTCAGAAAGGTTGCAGAACCTGCCGGCTCACAGAGCCTTTGCTCTTCTTAGCACAGCATGCAGATTCCAGGGCCTCCTGGAGGTTGAGGGAGGCCAAGGAGTGCTATTTTTTGAAGCTCACAATGTATTGAAAAACAAAGAAATGCCAAAATGGGGTTAAAATATGGAGAAATATTTTAATTGTTTATATTTGAAAAATTAAGGCTTTTGACATAAAAAACAGAATGCAATATAATTGTGCTATTCATAAGATAATTAGAGCTTTTCTAGAAAAAATTAATTCAGAGTACACAGAGGCAGTAGAACAGTAATGGAGAACAATTAGAAGGTTGTGTGTTAACATCTTCCTTCACTGCAATCAGTCTCTCGGTGAGCATGTGCACGGCCACACTTGCTGATGGCAGTTGAGGCCCTGGTGAGTGTGTGAGCCACACTAAGTGGACCCTGGGCTCCTGCAGTGGTGGCCCAGTGAATGCCTGTGCTTCAGGGCAGAACACGAGAGCCAGAGAACGGGGAGAAAAGCTGCCAGTGGAACCTCCTTTCTGCTTATAGGCAGTCATTCTGCAGGATTGCTTATCTTTCACCAACAATAGTAATTGGGAAGCAAAGAGAAGTGGAGGAAGGTTGTGGAAGGAGCCACCAGTTCAATTAGGAGGGGGGTTATCAAGTCTCCCAGAGGCAAGGCAACTCAATTTACAGCTAGCAAGATGTTTCCTGTTGAAGGTTGATATTAAAAAAAAAAAAAATTGTCTTTCTCCTTTACTAACAGTACAATGGCACCAAGGAAAGAAAACTATGATAGCTCCTCCTCTGTTGCTTCCTTTGCCCCCAACATTTTCAAAGCCACAGAGCCCTGGAGAAAGGCAGGGTCAAAGTCTCCCTCAGCTCTCAGTCCTTGGAAATTGAGTCCCTTCTTCATGTGGAGCCGCCCAACTGGTTGCCATGGTAACACAGCATCTGCTACCCAACTCTGCTCCAGCGGTCACTGGGTTTGGCATCCTCTAAGCTGTTGCCAATTCTGTGTTTGCCTGATGTGCTACTCTGCTCCCTGAGGAATGCATCACACTTTTTCAGCAAAGGAACACTTATTCAAAAGGCAAGGTTATAGAGAGAAGGGAGGTTAAATCTGTGCAGACTGCAATTCTGAGAAAGCAAGCTCTCTTTTGTGTGGGGCCATTAACTCTGCCAATCTTTGGATTAATGTTCTATATCTGTTGATCTCAAATCCTCCTGCAAACCAACCTCCTAGATTTATTTTCTTAGCATTTGTTTCCAAGGAGCATACATTATTTATTAAAACTTGAAGACATTTAAAATATATATAAATTCCTTGCTCATATCCCTGATTTTCTCATTTTAATACATTTCAAGTTTAATTGCTTGTCTGCTGTTCTTTCTTTTCACCAAGTATTTTTGAAACTGAGCAATATAGAATGTAAATATAGGTTTCCTTGTCTGCCACTTTCTCTTGTTCTTCCAGGTAGCATGTTTATTCCCACTTCCCCTTGAAAAAACGTGATTTGTCTCGCTTGCTTTAACAGTTACCATTCTCAGGGGGTCTCGAAGACACTGAGAGGTGGTGTGGTACAGCCAAGGGAATACAGACTCTGGAATCATAGGAATTTAGGATTGGCCTCCCAGCAAGGGTGACCAGCTCATCCTATTTTGCCTGGCACTTGCCCAGTTTTAGCACTGGGACTTCTGCTTCCAGTCTTGGGCGAACTGGGACGATTGGTCCCCTTTTCCCAGCTTCCTCACCGTCTCGCCGTGTGTTCTCAGGAAATTTCCTTTGCCTTTCTGACATTCAGTTTTCTTATTTGTAAAATAAGAATGATAATAAGATGCCCCTCAAGAGGCTGTGATGCAGATTAAATAAGTTAATGGATAAAATGCCTAATGCTAAGGGGCCGGCCCGGTGGCGCAAGCGGTTAAGTGCGCGCGCTCCGCTGCGGCGGCCCGGGGTTCGCTGGTTCGGATCCCGGGCGCGCACCGACGCACTGCTTGGTAAGCCATGCTGTGGCGGCGTCCCATATAAAGTGGAGGAAGATGGGCACAGATGTTAGCCCAGGGCCGTCTTCCTCAGCAAAAAAAAAAAAGAGGAGGTTTGGCGGATGTTAGCTCAGGGCTGATCTCCTCACAAAAAAAAAAAAAAAAAAAAAAAAAAAAAAAAAAATGCCTAATGCTAAAATAGAAGCCCATGCCCATTAGCTATTATTATTAATCTTAGACTTAGAACTCTAGAGTAATCTTGAACCACTCATCCAGTGTACAGTGGAGAAACTAGTTTGTTTGCGTCACCTAGCTTTTTAAGACTAGGAGCAGGGCCAGGGCTAGGATGGGATAAGTGAGGTGTCTAGGGCTCAACGTGTAAGAAGGAACTCAGTCTCGGGGTCGTGCAAGTGCAGACTTTCCTGTGAGGGCAAGCAAGGTGCCAATGGGCTCACCTGCTCAGAGCTGTTTAGATAATGCTGCCAGACTAGAACTCGCAGTTGTCTGACTTAAATAAGAACATCAAACTCTACTAGACAGATTCTCCATATTATCTTCAGTGACAATTAGTTTTTAATAGCAATAGTGTTCCTAAACCATCCAAAGCTGTGACTGCTACGAAATACTTACATTCTGAGCATCATTAAAATAAAGCAAAACAAAAACACTTGGTTCTCAAGAGACCTTGAGAAGTGACTCATTATAGCCAGTGATTTCCCAAATAGCATTAAATTTCCTTTTATTGTTAACAATAGTTCACGGAAATCTTTCTAAAAGATATTTCACATTTCTGTGCCTTTTTCTTTCACTTAAATTATACTTTTTATTTTGAAATAATTATAGGTTCACATGCAGTTGTAAGAAATAATACAGAGGGACCGGCCCCATGGTGCAGCGGTTAAGTGCGTGCGCTCTGCTGCTGGCCGCCCGGGTTTGGAACCCAGGTGAGCACTGACGCACTGCTTGTCAGGCCATGCTGTCGTGGCATCCCACATAAAGTGGAGGAAGATCAGCACGGATGTTAGCTCAGGGCCAGTCTTCCTCAGCAAAAAGAGGAGGATTGGCATGGATGTTAGCTCAGGGCTGATCTTCCTCACAAAATAAAAAAGAAATAATACAGAGAGATACCACGTACCATTTACCCAGTTTCCCCCAATGGTAACATTTTGCAAAACTCTAGTACGGTTATCACAATCAGGATATTTACATTGATACAGTCAAGATACAGAACACTTCCATCACCACAAGGATCCCTCCTATTGATCTTTTGTAGCCACACCCACTTCCCTCTCATTCTCATCCCCTCCTTAATCCCTGGTAATAACTAATCGATTTTTCATTTCTATAATCATTTCAAGGAAGTTATATAAATGGAATCATACAGTATGTAACATTCGGATATTGGCTTTTCTCAGCATAGTTCTCTGGAGATTCATCTGGGCTATTGAGTATATCAATAGCTCATTCCTTTTTATTGCTGAGTAATATTCCATCATGTGGATGTACCACAGATTGTTTAACCATTAACCCCTTGAAGGACATCTGGGTGATCTCCAGTTATTTACTATTATGAATAAAGCTACCATAAAAACTGATGTTAATTACCATAAAAACTAATGTTAATTGTTGAAAGAAATTAAAAACATAAATAAATGGAAAGATATCTTGTGTTCATGAATTGGAAGACTTAATATTGGTAAGATGTCAATACTAACCAAAATGATCTACAGATTCAATGTAATATCTATCAAAATCCCAACAATGTTTTCTGAAAAAATAGAAAAATCCATTCTAAAATTCATATGGAATCTCAAGAGACCCTGAATAGCCAAAACAATCTCGGAAAAGAACAAAGTTAGAGGTCTCACACTTTCTGATTTCAAAACTTACTACGATGCTACAGTAATCAAAACAGTATGATATTGGCATAAAGACAAACATATACGTTAAAGGAATAGAATAGAGAACCCAGAAATAAATCCTTGCATATGTTGTCAAATGTTTTTTGACAAGAACACCGAGACCTTTCAACGGGGAAAGAACAGTCTTTTCAAAAAATAGTATCGGGAAAATGGGATATCTATATGCACAAGAATGAAGCTGGATCCTTATCATACACTATATAAAAAAATTAACTCAAAATGGATCAAAGGCCTAAATATAAGAGCTGAAACTATGAAACTTTTAGAAGAAAACACAGGGGAAAATTCATGGCATTGGATTTTTCTACGATTTCCTGGATATGACATCAAAAGCACAGACAACAAAAGAAAATATAGATAAATTGGACTACATCAAAAATTTAAACTCTCTGTGCATCAAAGGACACAATCAACAAAGTGAAAAAGCAGTCTATGGAATGGGAGAAAATATTCGCAAATCATGGCCCCCAACTTATGATGGTTCCGCTTACAATTTTTCAACTTTATGATAGTGTGAAAGCGATACACATTCAGTAGAAACTATACTTCAGATTTTGAATTTTGATCTTTTCCCAGCTGGTGAGGTGCAGTGTGATTCTCTCTTGTGATGCTGGGCAGCCGCGGTGGGCCGCAGCTACCAGTCAGCCACGTGATCAGGAGGGTAAACAACTGATATACTTACAACCATCCTGTACCCAGACAACCATCTATTTTTCACTTTCAGTACACTATTCAACAAATTACATGAGATATTCAATACTTTATTAGAAAATAGGCTTTGTGTTAGATGATTTTTCCCAGCTGTAGGCTAGTGTAAATGTTCTGAACACATTTAAGATAGGCTAGGCTAAGCTATGATGCTCAGTACATTAGGTGTATTAAATGCATTTTTGACTTATGATGCTTTTAACTTATAATGGGTTTATCAGGGTGTAACCCCATCATAAGTGGAGGAAGATTTGTGTCTGAAAAATGGTTAATATCCAGAATATATAAAGAACTCCTACAACTCAACAACAAGAAAACAAACAACCCAATTAAAAAATGTGTAGAGGACTTGAATAGACAGTTTTCCAACCAAGATATACAAATGGCTGAAAGGCACATGAAAAGATGCTCAATATCAGTAATCATTAGGGAAATGCAAGTCAAAACCATGATGAGATAAAACTTCACACTGATTAAGACGGCTATTATCAAAAAAAAACCAAAGAAAGAAAATAAGTGTTGGTGAGGATGTGGAAAAAGTGCAACTCTTGTGTACTGCTAGTGGGAATGTAAAATAGTGCAGCCACTATAAAAAAAAATAGTACGGTGGTTCCTCAAGAAAATTAAAAATAGAATTACCATATGATCCAGCAAACCCACTTCTGGATATATACTCAAAAGAATTGAAAGCAGGACTCAAACAGATATTTGCACACCATGTTCATAGCAGAGTTATTCACAATAGCCAAAAGGTGGAAGCAACTGAAAAGTCCGTTGATTGATAGATGAATAGATTTTTAAAAATGTGGCAGGAATGACATCACCAACATGGTGCCATAGGTCATTCCTGGCTTAGTTTCCCCTCACAAGAAGAAAAACTAGAAGAACAACTAACAACTATTCATGGACAAGATACCAGTGAAAAAATCCTAGAACATGGATGTGTGCTAAAGCACCCCCTGCACCACAGAGACCAAGACAGACTGCATTAGAAGGGTAAGAGGAGCAGCTATATGCTGACTGAATTGCTCCCCCTCCCAGGTAGGCACAGAACCACACCAGTGGTCTCCCTCAGCCTATGGTTCCTCGACTGGGAAAAGAAAACCCAGGGTGAACATTCAGTTCCCCAATCATTGTGAAGAACTTCTTGGGAGCCCCCACTCCAGTCTCACCCCACAGGAATTGTGGGGAATCTGTGGGGCTTGACCACTGGGAAGCTGTGATGGAGAAGTGGGGAGGGGCTTGCAACAACTAGCTCTCGGATCTTGGCAGTAATAGTCCTAACTAGTGACTTCGCTCACCTGCAGAACCAAGTCAGTGGCCCAGTCTGACCAGGGAACACAGAGGGTTGCAAGTCTGCCTGATTTATGTCCTCAAATGAAGAGCCTTGCCAGCCCTGGAGCCTGATGTGCCTCTGCCCAGGCAGGGGAGCTAATTCTTAGCCCCATCTACTGCTGAGTTTAGCTCCCTGCCCCTCCTGATCACAAAGTCCTACCAGGAACACCTGGGAGGCTGCTTAGAGCCGGCCCTTCCATTCCACCTAGGTAGGGGAGCTAATTCACAGTTCTGCCCAATGCTGAGTGTAGCTCCCAGCCTTGTATGACCAGAAAGGCTGGCCAGAACACCTGGAAATCTGCATAGCCCAGCAGTGCTCAAGCAAAGAGTAAAGCAGGCAGAGATGTGTGGTCACAGAGCAAAGCCAGTGGCCCCTTTCAGCTAGGGAACTTGGGGCATGAGTCGGCTTGGGTCAAGACTACAAACAAAAAGCCTTGCCGTCCTTGGAGCTGGTTTTCCTGCTCTGCCTGGGACAGGAAATTAATTTGTAGCCCCACCCATTGCTGAATACTGCCTTCAACCAGCCTGACCAGGGAACCTAACCAGAACACACAGGAAGTTGTGTAGCCATCCAACAACCCTGCTTACAGTGGCACTTGAACAAGCACACAGCCTGTGGCTTTCTCTGTCGGCAGAGCAAAACCAGTGGTCTCGTCTGGCCAGAGAATTCAGTGCACAGACTTACCTGGTTCAGTCCCCAAACAAGGAGCTGTGCAGGACCTGGGGCTGTCCTGCTGCCCCACCAGGGAAGGGAAGCTAATTCATAGCTCCAGCTGAGTACACCATACCCAGTCCCAAATGTCTATGAAGCCTGACCCGAGAACCCAGGCAACCAAAGAGACCATCCTACAGTCTTGCTTGGGCAGAAAACCAGTGCAGCAGTCTTATCCAACTATTCTCAGCCAGTGGCACCACCCCCCACCCTCAGAGCTCAGGCAGTGGCCTCTCCCCAAAATAAACCCTGATAGCAATTCCTACCTGCCCAAGGATGTTACCAGCAGACCTGTTCAGAAATCCAAACTGAACTGACTGGTGAAGAACTGTCTCTGCCAAAGTGAACCCATAAAGTCTGGAAGAGGAGGTGGCTTACTCAAATGCTCAGATATCAATGTAAGGAACAAGGATCACAAAAATCAGGCAAACATGACACCACCAAAGGAAATAAAGCTCCAATAACTGACCTTAAAGGAAGGAAGATCTATTAACTGTCTGACAAAGAATTAAGAATAATCCTTTTAAAGAAATTTAGTGAACTACAAGACACAGACAGACAACTAAACAAAATCAGGGAAACAATGCATAAACAAAACAAGGAATTGAACAAAGAAATAGAAACCATCAAAAAACAAACAGAAATCCTAGAGCTGAAAAATATGACTGAAAAATTCAACAGAGAGATTCAAAAGCAGACTTGACCATGCAGAGGAAAGAATAAGTGACCTAGAAGAGAAGACATTTGAGATTATCCAGAGGAGCAAAAAGAAAAAAGAATGAAAGAGAGTGAAGAAAGTCCATGAGACTTATTAGACACAATCAAAAGAAACAATATCTACATTATAGAAATTCCAGAAGGAGAAGAGAAAGGGACAGAAGTATATTTAAAGCAATAATGGCTGAAAACTTCCCAAACCTGGAGAGAGAAATGGACATCCAGATCCATGAGGCCCAAAGGACCCCAAATAGTTTGACCCCAAATAGGGCTACACCAAGACACATTATAAATAAATTGTCAAAAGTCAAAGACAAAGAATTTTGAAAGCAGCAGGAGAAAAGAGAGAAGTTACATACAAGGGAACCCCATAAGACTATCAGTGAATTTCTCAACAGAAACTTTTCAGGCCAGGAAAGATGGGATGATACATTCAAAATATTAAAAAGAAAAAAACTGTCAATCAAGAATTCTCTGGCTGGCAAAGTTGTTCTTCAGAAATGAAGGCGCGATAAAGACTTTCCCAAACAAAAGCTGAGGGAGTTCATTATCACTAGATTTACCTTACAAGAAATGCTAAAGGGAGTTCTTTGAGTAGAAGTAAAAGGTCTCTAGGGGCTGGCCCAGTGGCATAGTGGTTAAGTGCGCATGCTGTGCTGCAGCAGCCTGGGGTTCGGATCCCGAGTGTGCACCTAAATGGTGATTGTCAAGCCATGCTGTGGTGGCATCCCATATAAAGTAGAGGAAGATGGGCACAGATGTTAGCCCAGGGCCAGTCTTCCTCAGCAAAAAGAGGAGGATTTGTGACAGATGTTAACTCAGGGCTGATCTTCCTCACACACACACACACAAAAGTAAATAAATAAAAGGACTCTAGTTAACAATATAAAAACACAAGAAGGTAGCGTAAAACTTACTGGTAATGGTAAGTATATAGTCACAGTTACATTCTGTAATACAGTAATGGTGGTGTGTAATTCACTTACAACTCTAGTTTAAAAGTTAAAAAGCATATAGAGTAAAAAATAATCATAACTAAAATAATCTGTTATTGGATATACCATATAAAAAATATGTAAACTATAACATCAATAACCAAAAATGTGAGGGGAAGGAGAAGTAAAAGTGTAAAGTTTAGGAATGCTATTGAAGTTAAGTTGTTATCAGTTTCAAGTAGAGTGTTATAATTTTAAAATATTTTGTATAAGCCTCATGGTAACCACAGGAGAAAAACCTATAGTAATTATATAAAATAACACGATAAAGAAGAAAAAGCATACAGATAACAAAAGATATCAAAATACAAAAAAAGACAGTAAGATAAGAAGCAAGAAAAAATGGACCTACAAACACCCAGAAAACCATTAACAAAATGGCAATAGTAAATCCTTACTTATCAATAATTACTTTAAAATTACATGAATTAAATTCTCCAATCAAAAGACAGAATGGTTGAATGGATAATAAAAATAAGAGTCAACAATATACTGCCTACAAGAGAGTCACTTTGGCCTTAAAGACACACATAGACTGAGAGTGAAGGGATGGAAAAAGATGTTTTAAGCAAATAGTAACTGGAAAAAAAAAAGCAAGAATAGCTATACTTATATCAGACAAAATAGACTTTAAACTAAAAATGGTAAAAAGAGACAAAGAAGGTCATTATATAATGATAAAGGGGTGAATCTATCAAGAAGATATAACAATTGTAAATATTTATACACCCAACATCAGAGCACCTAAATATATAAAGCAAAAACTAACGGAGCTAAAAGGAGAGATAGACATCAATATAATATTAGTTGGGCTCTTTAGTACCACTGTGAATGATGGATAGATTGTCCAGAGAGTGAATCAGTAAGAAAACAGTAGATTTGAACAACACTACAGACCAAATGGAACTAACAGACATATACAAAACATTTCATCCAACCGCAGCAAAATACATATTTTTTTCAAGGGCACATAAACATTTTCTAGGATATACAATATGTTAGGCCATAAAACAAGTCTTAGCAAATTCAGGAAGATTGAAATCATACCAAGTATCTTCTCTGACTACAATGGTATGAAACAAGAAATCAATAACAGGAAGAAAACTAGAAAATTCATGAATACATGAAAATTAAACAACACTCCCCTAAACAACTAATGGATAAAAGAAGAAATTAAAAGGGAAATAAAAAGTATCTTGAGACAAACAAAAATGGAAACACAACATATCAAAACTTATGGGATACAGCAAAAGCAGTTCTGAGAGGGAAGTTCATAGCAATAAATGCCTCTATTAAGAACAAGGAAGATTTCAAATAAACAACCTAACTCTGCCTCAAGGAACTAGAAAAAGAAGAACAAACTGAGCCCAAATTTAGCAAAAAAATATAATAAAGATTAGAAGAGAAATAAATGAAATAGAGAACAGGAAAACAATGGAAAAGATTAACAAAACCAGAGTTTGTTATTTGAAAAGATAAACAAAATTGACAAACCTTTAGCTAGACTAACTACAGGCAAAAAGAAAGAGGACCCAAATCAACAAAGTAACAAATGAAAGAGGAGATATTACAACCAGTACCACAGAAATACAAAGGATCATAAGAGGCTACTATGAACAACAATACACCAACAAACTGGACAACCTTGAAGAAATGAAAAAATTTCTTAGAAACATACACCCTACCAAGACCGAATCAGGAAGAAATAGAAAATCTGAACAGACCAATTACTTGTAAGGATATTTTGAATCAGTAATAAAATATCTCCCAAGGAAGAAAAGCCCAGGACCAGATAGCTTCACTGATGAATTTTGCCAAACATTTAAAGAATTAATGCCAATCCTTCTCAAACTCTTTCAAAAAAATCAAAGAGGAGGGAACACTCCTAAACTCGTTTTACAAGGCCAGCATTACACTGATACCAAAGCCAGAAAAAAAAGAAAACTACAAGCTAATATCCTGATTAATATAGATACAAAAATTATCAATACAATACTAGCAAATGAAATTCAGCAGCATACTAAAAGGATAATTCACCATGATCAAGTGGGATTTATCCCTGGGATGCAAGGATAGTTCAACATACACAAATAAATGTGATATATTACATTAACACAATGAAAAAAAATCATATGATCAATTCAATAGATTCAGAAAAAGCATTTGACAAAATTCAACATCTGTTCATAATAAAAACTCTTAAATTAGGTAAAGAAGGAATATATCGCAACATAATAAGGCAATATATCACAAACCCACAGCTAATGTTACACTCAATGGAGAAAGGTTAAAAGCTTTTCCTCTAAGATCAGAAACAGAACTAGGGTCCCCTACTCTCTCACCACTCCTATTCAACATAGTATTGGAAGTCCTAGCCAGAACAATCAGGCAAGAAAAACAAATAAAAGGCATCAGAATTGGAAAGGAAGATGTAAAATTGGCTGTATTTGCAGATGACATGAATTTATATAGATAAAATCCTAAAGAATCCACCAAAAAACTTTTAGATCTAATCAACAAATTCAATAAAGTTGCAGGATACAAAGTTAACATGCAAAAATCAGTAGCATTCCTATACACTAACAATGAATTATCTGAAAAAGAAATAAAGAAAATGCTCCTATTTACAATAACATCAGAAACAAAATATTTAGGAAAAAATTTAACCAAGGAGGTAAAAGATCTCTACACTGAAAACTACAAGACACTTATGAAAGAAATCAAAGACACAAATAAATGCAAAGTATCCCACGTTCATGGATCAGAAGAATTAATACTGTTAAAATGTCCACGCTACCCAAAGCCATCTACAGATTTAAAAGAATTCCTATCAAGATTCCAATGGCATTTTTTTTTTTACAAAAGTAGAAAAAACAGGCCTAAAATTTATATGGAATCACAAAAGACTCAAATAGCCAAACCAATCCTGAAAAAGAACAAAAAAACAAGAGGCATCACACTTCCTGATTTCAAGCTATATTATAAAGCATTAGTAATCAAAGCAGTATGGTACTGGCATAAAAACAGACACTTTGACCAATGGAATAGAATCAAGAGCCCAGAAATCAACCTACGCGTATATGATCAACTAATATTTGACAACGGAGCCAAGAATACTCAATGGAAAAAGGATAGTCTATTTAATAAATAGTGCTGGGAAAATGGGATATTCACACGTAAAAGAATGAAACTAGACTCCTATCTTATACTGCTCATAAAAGTTAACTTAAAATGGATTGAAGACTTAAATGCAGGACGAGAAACCATACAACTCCTAGAAGAAAACACTTTTTAAAAAGCTCCTTGACATGCTTCTTGGCAATGATTTTTTGGATATGACACCTAAAGCACAAGCAACAAAATAAAAAGTAAGCAAGTGGGACTACATCAAACTAAAAAGCTTCTGCGCAGCAAAAGAAATGTTCAGCAAAATGAAACAACAACCTACGGAATGGGAAAAAAATATTTGTGAACAATATATCTGATAAGAAGTTAATATCCAAAATACATCAAGAACTCATACAGCTCAATAGAAAAAAAAACCAAAATAATCCAATTTAAAAATGGGCAAAGGACCTGAATAGACATTTTTTCAGAGAAGACATATGGATAGCGAACAGGTGTATGAAAAGGTGTTCAGCATCAGTAATCATCAGGGAAATGCAAATCAAAACCACAATGAGATATCATCTCATGCCTATTAGAATGGCTATCATAAAGAGACAAGAGATAAAAAATGCTGGTGAGGATGTGGAGAAAAGGAAACCCTTGTACACTGTTGGTGGGATTGCAAATTGGTATAGCCACTATGGAAAACAGTATGGAGGTTCCTCAAAAAATAAAAACAGAACTACCATATGATTCGGCAGTTCCACTTGTGGGAACATATTCAAAGGAAACAAAAACGTTATGTCAAAGAGATATCTGCACTCCCATGCTCATAGTAATATTATTTGCAATAGCCAAGACATGGAAACAACCTAAGTGTCCATCAACAGATGAATGGATAAAGAAGTTGTGGTACAATACACGCAATGCAGTGTTATTCAGCCATGAGAAGAAAGGAAATTCTGCCATTTGTGACAACACGGATGGAACTTGGGGGCATTATGCTAAGTGAAATAAGTCAGACAGAGAAAGACAAATACTGTATGACCTCACTTATGTGGAATCAATAAGTAATGACAACAACCAAACAAACAAAAACCAAACTCAGAAAAAAAGACCGTATTTGTGGTTACCAGGGGCAGAGATTGGGAGGAGAGGGAATTGGATGAAAGTGATCAAAAATACAAACTTCTAGTAATAAGATAAATAAATATGAGGTATGTAATGCACAACATGATGACTATAGGTAACAACACCGCTGTATGGTATATTTAAAAGTTGGTGAAGAGAGTAGATCTTAAGATTTTTGTCACAAAGAAAAAACATTTTTTTCATTTTCTTTTTTTTGTATCTGTATGAGGTGATGGATGTTAACTAAACTTATTGTGGTAATAATTTCATAATACATGTAAGTCAAATCATTATGCTGTATACCTTAAACTTATACAGTGCTCTATGTCAATTATATCTAGATAAAACCGGAAAAAATGCGGCATATACATACAATAGAATATTATTCATCCTTACAAAAGAAATTCTGACAAATGTCACAACAGGAATGAACCTTGAAGACATTATGCTAAATGAAATAAGCCCGTCAAGAAAGGACAAATACTGTATGTTTCCATTAATATGAAGTACCTGTAATAGTCAAATTCATAGAGACAGAAAGTAGCATGGTGTTTCCAGAGGCTGGGGAGAGGGAGGAATGGGTAATTATTGTCTAATGGGTACGGAGTTTCAGTTAGGGAACATGAAAAAAGTTCTGGAGATGGGTAGTGGTGATAGTTATGCAACAATGTGAATGTACTTAATACGAGCAGTATGCTTAAAAATGTTTAAGATGGGGAGTTTTATGTTATGTATATTCTACCATAATGAAAACAAATTCACATACAGATTTTTGTAAGAAAATGAGTTTTCTCTTCTCTGGAATAAATCCCTAGGAGGCAATTGCCAATTTATATGGTAGTTGCATTTTTAGGTCTTTAAGAAACTAACAAACTTTTTTTTTTTTAATTTTTTGTTTCTTGCAGTAACATTGGTTTATAACATTGTATAAATTTCAGGTGTACATCATTATACTTCTATTTCTGCATAGATTACATCATGTTCACCACCCAAATACTAATTACAACCCATCACCACACACATGTGCCGAATTATCCCTTTCGCCCTCCTCCCTCCCCTCTTCCCCTCTGGTAACCACCAATCCAATCTGTGTCTCTATGTGTTTGTTTATTTTTGTTATTATCTACTACTTAATGAAGGAAATCATACGGTATTTGACCTTTTCTCTCTGACTTATTTCACTTTGCATAATACCCTCAATGTCCATCCATGTTGTCACAAATGGCTGAATTTCATTTTTTCTTATGGCTGAGTAGTATTCCATTGGGTATACATATCACATCTTCTTTATTCATTCGTCCCTTGATGGGCACTTAGGTTGCTTCCAAGTTCCCTGTGTTCATTGCAGCATTATTCACAATAACAAACTTTTTAATGGAGTGGCTATATCATTTTATATTTCCACCAGCAATGTATAAGTGATCTAGTTTCTCTGCATTTTCACTAGCATTTGGTGTTCTCATGGTTTTTTTATTTTAACCATTCTAAGATGTGTATAGAGATATTCAATTGTGGTTTTGATTTGCATTTTCCTAATGGCTAATGTTATTGAATATCTTTTCATGTATTTATTTGCCATCTGTATATCCTCTTGATGAAATGTCCATTCATATCTTTTTCCCACTTTCTAATTGAATTGTTTGATTTCTTCTACTGCTGCCTTTTAAGAGCTCTTTATATATTTTAGATACTACTCCTTTGTAAGATATGTGTTTTGCAAATATTTTCTCCAAGTCTTTTTATCCTTTTAATAGGTTCTTTCACAGAGCAAAGTTTTTATTTTTGATGAAGTCTAATTTATCAACTTCTTTTATAGATCATGCTTTTGATATCAAACCTGAAAACTCTTAGCCTAGCCCTAGATCCTAAAGATTTTCTTCAATGTTTTTTCCTGAAAGTTTTATAGTTTTACACTTTACAGGTAAGTCTATGATCCATTTTGAGTTAATTTTTGTATAAGTTGTGAAACTTTGAGCGAAGTTCATTTTTTTTTTTTTTTTTGGATAGGGATGTCCAGTTGTTCCAGCACCATTTGTTGAAAATGCTGTCCTTTCTTCATTGAATTGCTTTGCTCTTTTGTCAAAAATCATTTGGATCTCTGTATGGGTTTATTACTGGGTTCTCTATTCTGTTCCATTGATCTATGTGTCTATCCATCTATTAATATCACACACTCTTGATTATTATAGCTATATAATAAGTCCTGAAAGGAGGTAGACTGACTCCTCCCACTTCATATTTTAAATTTATTTTTGGCTATTCTAGTTCCTTTACGTTCCTGCATAAATTTTGTATTAAACTAGTCTGTAGTGACAGAAAATCTTGCTGATATTTGGAAGGAATGGCATTAAACCTGTGTATCAATTTAGGGAGAATTGAAGAATTTACTATGTCACCCACAAAAAGTATATTTCTTTATTTATTCAACTCTTCTTTTATTTCTTTTATCAGAGTTTTGTAGTTTTTAGCATGCAAGTCCTGCATGTATTTTATTAGATTTACACTTAAGTATTCTTTTTATTTGAGTGATTGTAAATGGTACTACATTTTTAATCTTGGTATTCATGTATTCATTGCTGGCATGTAGAAATACAATTGATTTTTGTGTGTTTATACAATATCTTATATCCTGCAAACTTCCTGATATTATAAGTTCTAGAAGTTCTTTTAAATAGATTTCTTGGAATTTTCTATATACAAAATCATATCTTCTGCAAATAGAGAAAATTTTCTTGTTTCCTTTTGAGCTGCATGCTTTTTATTTCCTTTTCTTGCTTTATTGCACTGGTTAAACTTCCAGCACTACATTGAATATTCATTCAGTCTTTCACCATTCAGTATAATGTTAGCTATAGGTTTTTTGTAGATACTCTTTATCAAGTTGAGTAAGTTCCACCTCTATTCCTAGTTTATGAGAGTTTTTATGATGATCAATGTTATAATAGTGTTTTCTTTTTTAGCCTGTTACTATGGTGAATTTCATTGATTGACTTTTGAACATAAATCAGCTTCTATCCCTGGAATAAATCCTACTTGGTTATGGTATATAATTCCTTTTATATAGTGCTGCATTCTATTTGCTAATATTTTCTTAAGAATTTTTTCATCTATATTCTTTAGTGATATTGGTGTGCAGTTTTTTTTCTTTTTTTTGGTGATACTGTCTTTGTCTGGTTTTGGTATCAGGGTAATATTAGCTTCATAAAATGAGTTAGGAAGTGCCTTCCTCCTCTTCTATTCTGTGGAAGAGATGTTGTGGAATTGGTGCTCATTCTTTATACATTTTGTAGAATTTTCCAGTGAAAGCATCTGGGCATGGATATTTCTTTCTGGGGAGGTTTTAAATTACAAATTAAACTTCCTTAATAGTTATAGAGCAATTCAAATAATCTTCTTCATGTTGAATGAGTTATGATAGCATTTTTTTCATCCTAGTTATTGAATTTGTGTGTGTGGAGTTGTTTGTGGTATTCCCTTACAATCTTTTGGATGTCTGTAGGGTCTGTAGCAACATACCTATTTCATTCCTGATAGGGGTAATTTGTGTCTTCTCTGTCTTTGTTGTCAGTTTTACTAGAAGATTGTCAAGTTTATTGGTCTTTTCAAAGAATCAGCTCTTTATCTCTTGATTTTCTCTATTGTTTTCCCATTTTCATTTTCATTGATTTCTGTTCCTACTTTTATTATCTCCTTACCTCTGCTTTCTTTTGGTTTATTTTGCTCTTTGTTGTCTAATTTCTTAAGGTAGGAGAATAGATTATTGATTTTTTCTGTTCAATTTATTTTTTCAATCCTTCTTGAGATTTTCTCTTTGACCTATGGATTACTTAAAAGTGTGTTGTTTAGTTTCCAAATGCTTATGATTTTCCTGTTATCTTTATTTATTAGTTTCTCATTTGATTCTATTTTGGTCAGAGAACACACTTTGTATGATTTTAATTATTTTAAAATTTGTTTTATGACACAGGATATGGTCTATCTTGGCATATGTTCAGGGGGCACCTGAAAAGAATGTATATTCTGCTAATATTTGATGGAATGTACTATAAGTGTTGATTAGCTCCTGAAGGTTGATGGTGTTGTTGAGTTCTTCTATATCTTTGCTGATTTTCTATCTAGTTGTCTATCAGTTATTGAGAATGGGGTGTTGACATCTCCAACATAATTGTGGATTAGTCTATTTCTCCTTTCAGTTCTATTACTTTTTACTTCACATATTTTGCAATTCTGTTGTTTGATGTATATACACTTAGGATTGCTATGTCTTTTTGGTGTATTAACACTTTTATCATGATACAATGTCCCTTCTCGTCTTTGGCAATTTGCTTTGCTCTGAAGTCTGCTTTATCTGACATTAATAAATAATAGCCATTCCTGCTTTCTTTTGATTAACATGTACATGATATGTATTTTTCAATCTTTTTACTTCCAACTGCCTAAGTTTTCATATTTGAAGTAAGTTTCTTATAGACAGCATAAAATTGGGTCATGATTTTTTACCCACTCTGTCAATTTCTGTCTTTTAATTGGTACATTTAGACCATTTACAGTTAATGTATTTATCCATATAGAATGGTTCAAGTATGCCATTTAATTTTTTGTTTTTTGCTTCTTTTCTCTCTTTTGTTTCTGTTTTTTTATCCTCTCTTCTTGTGAGTTACTTGAATATTTTCTAGAATTCTACTTCAGTTTGTCTAGCATTTTTGAGAGTATCTTAACATTTTTAGTGGTTGTTCCAAATATTACATTATTCATACATAAATTATCAGTCTACTGGTGTCATCATTTTACCATCATACCAATGAAGTATAAAAACCTTACCTCCCTTTATATCCCTCTACTCTCACACATTTATAATATAATTATCTCAACTATTTCCTCTATAGACATTAGAAGCACATCAGAAAGTGTTATAATTTTTGCTTCAACCATGAAATATAATTTAGAAAACTCAAAAGAAGAAGGAAAATCTATTGTAATTATCCTTAACTTTGCTTACCATATTCTTTCTTCCTTCCTGATGTTCCAAGATTACTTATTTTATTGTTTTCCTTTTTTTTTTTTTTAAGGTAGGTCTGCTGGTGATAAATTCTCTTATTTTCCCTGCATCTGAGAATGTCTTTATTTCCTCTTCATTTATAAAGGATTTTTTACCATATATAAAATTCTGGGTTGAAAGTTTTTTCTTTCAGCATTTGAAAAGTTTTGTGCCACTTCCTATTAGATTCCATGTTTTCTGATGAGAAATCTGTTTTCATAATTATTTTTTCCCTATAGGTAAGGAATTGTTTTTCTTTCACACTGATTTCAAGATTTTTTCTTTATCTTTAGATTTCAGAAGTTTACGTATGGTGTGCTGGGTGTGTATTTCTTTGTGCTTCTCCTGTTTGGGATACTCTCAGCTTCTTAAATCTGTAGGTTTATGTCTTTTACCAAAATTTGGGAAGTTTTCCACCATATTTCCTTGACTACTTTTTAAGCCCCACTCTCTTTCTCCTCTCCTTTCAAGATTCTGATAACAAAATACCAAATCTTTTGTTATAGTCCCAAAGGTCTCTGAAGCTCTGTTCATTTTTTCAGTCTATTTTTCTCTGTTGTTTAAATAGGGAAAGTCTATTGTTCTATCTTTCAGTTCACTGATTCTTTCTTCTGTTTCCTCCATTCTGCTGTTGAGCCAATCCATTGAATTTTTTATTTTGATTACTACATTTTTCAGTTCTAAAATTTTGATTTGATTTTTCTATATGTCTTCTATTTTTTTGCTGAGACTTTTTTTCCATTTGTTTCAAGTGTGTTCGTAACTTCTTGTTGAAACATTTTTATGACAGCTGCTTAAAATTTTTATCAGATAATTCTACCATCATTGTCATCTTGGTGTTGGCATCTATTGATTGACTTTTTCATTCAGCTTGAGATCTTCCTGGTTCTTTGTGTGAAAAAAGATTTTTTATTTAAACCTGGACTTTTGCACATTATCTTATAACACTGAATCTTATTTAAATAGTTTGTTTTCGCTGAATTTCTCTGACACTGCTCTGGCAGGGGAAAAGGGGAGGAGTGTAGCCTTGTTATTGTCAGGCAAAGGTAGAAGTCCAGGCGCTCCATTTGGCTTCCATTGACACCCAAGGGGGAGCTCCTCACTATTTCTGGGTGTAGGTAGGAGTTCCATCTCCTCAATAGCCTCCATTGGTACCTCCCTTGCCAGAAGGAGTAGGAGTGTCTCATTATTTCTCCCAACATAGCCTCCACTGACACCATGCAGGTTTGGGTGGTTTCATTATCATTGGGTGATGGTGAAAATCCTGACTCTCTGCTAGGCCTCTTCTGATCATACGCCAGCAGGGAGGGTGAGGGGCATTTCATTACTCCCAAATGGGAGTGGAGGTTGCTCCACTGAAACCATGAGCCTTGTTACCACTGGAAGGGATGAAAGTCCTGGCCCCCTACTTGGCCTTTTCTCATACCATTCCAGTGGGGATGTTGTGGTGCCTCATTACAGCCTGGTGAGGGTAGAAGTCTAGGCTCCCCACTCAGCATTGGCTGGCATGCATGAGAGTGAAGCTGTGGTATTTGGCTGTAGTTGAGTGGTTACCGTTCAAAAATTTTCTTTCTTACTAGGCTGCCCCTTTCCTGGTCCATTGGCTAGAGAGACCAGGATTTTATTTGGGCTTTATTTTTTTTTCTTCATTGGTTGGCATTTCCAGGTTGCTGGCTTCTTCCACTCCAAGTCTGGAATATATCAGGCAAAGTGAAAACCAAAGGTACGTATCACCATGCTGTTCTTTGAGTTCCAAGCTCCCTAACAGCTTTATCTACTTCTCTCCACTTTTCAGAGTCTTATTATATTTGTCTTATATATAATGTTCAGGGTTTCCAGTTGTACTTAGAGGAAGGAATTGGGAAAAGTATGTCTCCTCCATCTCTCTGGAGGCAGAAGTTCGTGCCTTCCTAAACAGAGGTTGTTTCGCTATATTGAATGACTCTAGTTCATTATGGGAACTATCCGTTGTTATGCTTGTTATACCATCCTCAGGGTCTAATGAACAATTCAATAGCCCTCTTTACCCCAACATGAGGGGTCGAAGACCACTATGCCTTGGGGATTCTTCTTTCCACTTTCACAAGCGTTTACGGCTATCCTTTAGAAATTCAGGTCTAAATGGATTTAAACCTTATTCAGCCACCTACCACTGTGTGATTCAGGGCAAATTACTCATCCTTTCTAAACCTCAGTTTCTTATCTATTGGACTGTTGCGTGTTACTTTTCTGCTCTAATTGAGCCTATCTTTATCAATCTCTCTTCTGCTTCTGATTTTCTATGTCTTAGTTGCAATGAACAGAGAAAAACCTCAGGTTAACTAAGAAAAATCCTTCCTGGATAGACTCTCCTGTGAATAATGGGCATGTGGTTAGCTTGTTTAGGGCCATTTTGGGTGCTCTTCTTTCTTCTTAGCTATTATAAATGGCACATTCTCTATAACCAGGATGGTAGCTTTCAGAACCACCTATATATTTTTTTAGAAATATAAAAAATACTCACTCACACAATCACTCACTCACATACATTGCTTAGAAATTACTTTCTAAATGCTCAGCATATTGATTTCTGTGTCACTTAATATTTCTTTTTTTATTTACTATCCTATGTGGAGGGAAGGGTTAGAGGCAAGAAGAATGGGATTGATTTAAAGTTTTCTGTGTGAGTTGAATTCTGTGCTTCCTGAAATTTCCTAATTCCAACCACCATGTGATGCAAAAAACAATTGCATTAGGGCATGCTAAACTCTTGTAAAAACAGACACTAAAATGTAAAAGAACTATAAACACAATAGAAGTCTATTTTTTATGCACATAGAAATTCAAAGCAAGTATTCCTGGTTAGCAGTGGGCTACTTGCAGTGATTCAGGGATTCAAGCACCTTTCAGCTTGTGACTCTACCCCCAGCGAGGACCTCATAAATATCTGCATACATCTAGCAGAAATAGAGAGCAGAAGTATGGTGGGAGCTCAACTGCCTCTTAAAAGCTGTTACGTTGGGAAGAACTTGCTAGGAAATGCATTCTAGCCATGTGCCCACATACAACTCTCTTATTGAGGAAGGAGAGAACACATTGGTGGACACAAATATTAACCTTTTTTCCCCCTGGAAATGTTATGTTGCAAGTAACCATCTCACTTTCTTTTGTGGTTTATTAGAACTTCACTTACATTGGGATGCTTTCTCCTCAGAATAGTTATAGTTATAGAAGGTTTAGTCTTTGGGAGGTGTAATGTTTAAATGCTCTCTCTCTCTCCCTCTTAGAATATCTAAGTCTCTTTCTACCTACCTATTGCCACTTCTTTCTATACTTTCAAATATAAAATATGAATTCAAAAGTTTCCCAGCTATATTAAAAATTACAATATAAACATTTCATTTTCAAAAAAGACCTGAGTTTTTTTTCACCCTTCCATAAAAGAGGAATGTTTGGGATACCTTTTGAGAATTTATATTTGAAATATACCTCTTCATTCAATAGCTGTGTTACCTTGAAGAAAGTACCAAACTGCTTTGAGACAAAACATTGTATGTAAAATATTTAAAATAATAGCTATCTTAAAGTGTCTGTGTGAGGATAAGAGATAATGAACATCAAATACCTAGAAAGGAATTGCCATATTAGGCAAACAAAATGGTAGATATTATCATTTTTATAATAATTAATTAACATAGCAAGAGTCACCTTTAATAAATGAAATGGTCGTCCAATCAAACTTGACAACAATAGCACAAAAAAGGAAATTATAGAGCAATTTGCTTCAAGTATCAGTGTAGGTACCAAATATAATATTTCAAACTGAATTTGACAGTACCTTGAAAATCCAATTAATTATTATTATTTGGGGTATATCCCAGGAATGCAAGATTTTAATGACATGAGAAAAAGTCTCAACCTTGAGATGCAAGACCAACAAACAGAGAAAAAACACTAAGAAATCAAATTTCTTATATGAGTCAGATCACAACCTCAACTTCTGCACCAAACCTGCTAAAAAATGACTAAACTAAAAATATTATTTGTGCACCAATAAGACTTTAGTCTTAAGTGTTAATAAAAGTATTCTCAAAATGCATTGAAAAACACATAGAGGGTCCAAAGATACTCTTTCCACACTATTTTTAGACAAATTGAATGTTTGGATGAATTTGCCCATATTAATGGGTGGAATAAACAAAATACCAACATAAGATATATGTGGCAATTCTGTACTCTAAAAATAGAAAATGCACAAAGCACTAAACAGATAGCTGGAAAGCATACTTTAAAGATCTGCTTCAGACATTTTTGTTGGTACCACTATGCACACAAAGAAATTAAAAAAAAAAAACCCAAATAATCAAAGACTTAATGATGTAAAAAGGGAACTGGAATTATTAAAGAAATTATTTAAGGATGCACAAAAAACACACTGTTGAATTTAAAGAATTAGAAGCTACGAAGAGCTAAAACTACAGTGTGGAAAAATAGACTCAGTAATGTGGAAGAGAAAACTACAAAGAAAAAATACAAAGAGAAAAAAGTAGCAGGAAAAAGAATATGCTAGATATAGAAGGCAGGCAATGAAGATTTAATAAATGGATACCCAATATTTCTGGGGAAAAAAAGAGCAGAGCAAATAGAAGAAAAATAATTTTCAAAGATAAAATAGACGAAAATAGTTGAACTATAGAGAGAATTGGACCTGTGGGTCAAAATAGCCCAAATGTACCAGGAAAAATTACAGAGAATCCAAAACTTTCATATTCTTGTGAAATTAATGAATTTCAAAAGAAAAGGGAGACTTCTTTCAGTGCTGGTCAGGATGGAGTAGGTCTATTACAACCTCTTTCTCTCACTGATTACAACTAAGTATGCTGGACAAATAGAAACAGCATCTACCCAAGGACTCAAAAAGTAAGTAAAAGCATGTGAATTCCGTCAGAGAGTAAAAAATTGAAAAAAACTCATAGAGGTATTAATCTATTTTATCTTTATCTTTTCTCTCACAACTTTGACCCAAAAGTGGTCTAGTCACAAAGCTGTGTGGCATTACAGTCAGCAAAACTCAGAGAGAAACATTTTCTTTCTGACCAGAGGATCAGGCAAAGGGAGTGCTGAGAGCCATGGATAATAGAGAGGATTCCAATTTTTTTCCTTCTTCTTTCTCTCCTGGCCCTGTCCCAAAGGCAGGCCATAGTTGTTGAGCTGCAGCAATACAGCATGGGCAGCCAAAACACTGAGAAAAACTCCATCTTTCGAGGCAGAGAAACCAGGAAAAGGGGCCCAGTAGTTTAAGGAGTATGGAGAGAATTATTATTATTGTTATTATTATTATTATTTTATTCTGTTTGTTTTTTCCTGACACTGGCCTTAATCAAGGAGCTGCATCTTTGGCAGCATAGTAGTTCGGTAAAATTCCACGATAAATCCCACCTTTCTGTGGCCAGAGGACCAGGAGACAGGATCCCTGTAAGCCAGAGAGTATAGAGGAAATTAAAGAGTGATGGAGAAGTGGATCTCCTAATTCTGCACATCAACAAGTATAAATTTTGGACTCAACCCTGAGCTGTGCATAATGGGACAGACCCAAAGCAGTATAACAAAGCCTTTGGAAATTGAACTATAATATAAATTACCACCCATGAATGGTACATCCATGGGACAGAACCAAAGCAGCAAAGAATTGTCTTAAAAACTGAAATGACATTGGAACTACCACCCACACAAAGCAAGATAAAAGTTTCAGTCTAAACTCAACCAGGTTGCCTGCTAAAATAGACAAAAAGCAACATTCTCCAGAAAATTTTAACAGTCCCAGAGTCTCATAATATAATTTTTAAAGTGTCCAGAATAGAATCCAAAATTATTCTACCTATAAAGAATGAGGAAAATGTTACCAATTCTCAAGGAAAAGACAATCAATAGATGCCAACCCTGAGATGATTCAGATGTTGGAACTATCAGAGATTAAAGCAGCTATTATATCTGTGTTCCATGAGATAAAGGTAAACACAGCTGAAATGAATGAAAAGTTAAGTGTCCTGCTGCATGCAAAAAAATGAAACTGGACCACTATTTTACACCATACACAAAAATTAACTCAAAATGGATTAAAGACTTGAACATCTTTAACATAAGACCTGAAACTATAAATTTCCTAGAAGAAAATATAGGTGGTAAGCTCCTTAACATCAGGCTTGGTGATGATATTTTGCTTTTGACATCAAAAGCAAAGGCAACAAAAGCAAAAACAAATAAGTGCGACTACATCAATATAAAAAGTTTCTGCACAGCAAAGAAAACCATCAACAAAATGAAAAATCAACCTACTGAATGGAAGAAGATATCTGCAAGTCATATATCTGATAAGGAGTTAATATCCAAAATATATTAAAAAAACTCATAAAACTCAATAGTAAAAAAGCAAACAATCCAATTTAAAAATGGGCAGAGAATCTGAATAGACATTTTTCCAAAGAAGACACACAGAGGGCCAACTGGTACGTGAAAAAGTGCTCAACGTCACTAATCATCAGGGGAATCCAAATAAAAATCACAATGAGATGTCATCTTACCACAAATAAAATAACCCGTGGGATAATGACAAAGTCTAACACTCATGTAACTAGAATTCTAGAAAGAGTAGAGAAAGAGATTTGTGCAGAAAAAAAATATTTGAAGAAATAATGATCAAAATTTCCCACGTTTGCTTAAATGCATAAACCTTGGTAAACATAAAAGGCTATTTTGAATTCTTTTACGTATGTATGAAAGCAAAATGTAACATAAAGAGGGGAGGATAAAGAAATGTATATGGTTATAAGGCTTCCACATTTTACTTGCAGTAGTAGACTTTGAAAAGTTTGGTATGTATATTGTAGTCCCTAGAACAATAACAACAGCAGCAATGACATGATTTCAGGCTTCTAGCCTCCAGAACTGTGAGAAAATAAATTTCTTTTGTTTAAACCACACAGTTTGTGGTATTTTGTCACGGCAGCCCTAGCCGACTAACACATGAGTAATTTCATCAAGAAGAACTAACAACTCTAAATGTGTATGCACCTAACAAAGGAGCTTCAAAATTCATACAGCAAAAATTGATAGAACTGAGACCACAAATATACTTGGAAACTTCAACACACCAACTCAGTAATCAATGGAACAAGTAGACAGAAAATTAGCTATGATATAGAAAACCTAAACAACACTGTCAACCTTCTTGACCTAATAGATATAGATAGAACATTTCAGTCAACTTCAACAAAATATCCATATTCTTTGTGTGCACATGAAACTTTCATTAAGATAGACCATATACTGGGCCATTAAACAAATCTTAGAAAATTTAAAATAACTGAAATCATACAAAGTATCTTCTCTGACCAAAGAAAAATTAAATTAGAATTCAATAGCAGAAATATATCTGGAAAATTCACAAATACTTGAAAATAAAACAATATACTTCTAACTAGCCCATGGATGAAAGAGAAAGTCTCATGAAAAGTTAGAAAATATTTTGAAATTAATAAAAATGAAAATACAATATATCAAAATTTCTGGGTTACAGCTAAATCAATGCTTAGAGGAAATTTAGAGCAAAAAATGCATACATTTAAAAAAGTCTGCAATAAAGAGCAGAAGTCAATAAAATTATTAATAGAAAATAAGAGAGAAAATCAATACAGCCAAAAGCCTATTCTTTGAAAAGATCAATAAAATTAATTAACCTCTAACCAGATTGAACCAGAAAGAAGAAAGAAAACACAAATTTCCAATATCAGGAATGAAAAAGAGGACATTAGCGTAGACATTAAAAAGATAATAAAGGAATACTATGAACGACTCTATACCTATAAACTTTACAACTTAGATGAAAATCATCAATTTCTTGAAAAACACGAACTACCAAAACAGTCCAGAAAAAATAATAGTACTATGCCTATCATAGATGATGAATTTGAAATTTAAAACTTTGCGACAAAGCAAACTTCAGGGCCAGATGATTTCACTGGCAAGTTTTACCAAACACTTAAGAAAAAATACCAATACTACACAGGCTCTTACAGAAAATAGAAGAACAGAGACAACTTCCCAAAGCATTTTATGAAGGCAGCATTGCTCTGATATGAAACCAGATAGAGAAAATAAAACACAAACAAAAACAAAAAAACTTCAGACTAATATCTCCCAAGGACATAAACACAAGAATCCTCAACAAAATATTAGCAAATCAAATCCAGCTATATATAAAAAGGCTAATACCTCACAATCAAGTGTAGCTTATCCCTGGAATGCAAGACTGATTCACATTTGAAAATCAATCAATATAAGTCATAATATTAATAAAGCCATAAAAAACATGTGATCATATCAATAGATGAAGTAAAAGAATTTGACAAAATTCAAAATCTATTTTTGGTTTAAAAAACCCACAAAAGTCACAGAAAACTGGGAATAGAAGTAGAAACCTTCTTTAATCTGATAAATTACACCTACAAAATATCTGTAGCAAGCATCATACTTAATGGTGGAAGATTAATGCTTTCTCGCTAAGATCAGGAACAAAGAAAAGATGTTCACTCTCAGAACTCTTATTCAACATGGTACTGGAATTCCTAGTCATTGCAATAAAGCAAGAAAAAGAAAGTGAAGGAATATAGATTGGAAAGGAAAAAATATACCTGTTTCTATTCACAGATAACATAATTGTATATGTAGAAATTTTTAAAGAATCTGCCAACAAGCTCCTAGAACTAACAAGTAAGTTTAGCAAGGTCTCAGGTTACAAGACCAACAAACAAAAATCAATTGTATTTCTATATACTAGCAACTAACAACTGGAAATTTTTTAAAAATGTAAAAATACTGATTACACAAAAATGCATGATATACTTAGGTATAAATCTAACAAAATATGTGTAGCATTTGTATTTGGAAAGCTACACAACACTGATAAAAGAAATCAAAGAAGATCTAAATAAATAGAGAGATATACCATATTCATGGATTAAAGAAACAATGTTATTTAAGATGTCTATTCTCCCCAAATTGATCATAAATTCAACACAATCCTTATCAAAATCCAAGCAGGATTCTTTTTGGAGATATTTCAAAATGAATCTATTGGCTATATGAAAGGCAAAAGAACTAGAATAATCAAAACAATTTTGAAAAAGAAGAATAAAGTCAGAACACAAAAACAACTGGGTTTTAAGACTATTTTAAAGCTACTTTAATAATCCAGACAGTGTAGTATTGATGAAAGTTTAGATGCACAGATCAAAGAAACAGAAAAAAGAATCTAGAAATAGACCCACACAAATATGGGCATTACTTTTTAACAGAGACACAAAAGGAACTCAATGGAGAAAGGATAATGTTTTCAAATGTTTTTGGAACAAGTGGATGTCCACGTACAAAAAAAGAAAAAATGAATCTCAAACTATACTTCACACCATATAAAAAATGCACTCAAAATAAGTTATAGACTGGAATGTAAAATCTACAACTATAAAACTTCTAGATAAAAACAAATGAAATAAGCACTGTGATGTAACAAAGTGTTGTTAGATACAACCCCAAAGGTATGATCCATTAAAGAAAAACACAATAAATCATACTTCTCCAACATTAAAAACTTCTGCTCTGCAAAACATACTTCTGAGAGAATGAAAATACAAGCCACAAACTAGGAGAAAATATTTTCAAGTCACATATCTAAGAAGAACTTGTATCCAGAATAAATAACAAACTCTCAAAACTCAATAACAGGCAAATAACCAACCCAATAAAAATGGACAAAAGATTTCAACAGCCACCTCAACAAAGAAGATATAGATAGGAAATAAACACCAAAAAAAAAAAATACTCAATATCATTAGTGATTAGGGAAATACAAATTAAAACCACAATGAGGTACCACTATCTACTTTTAGAATGCCAAAAATAATTTTTTTAAAAAGAACTTAAAATATTAAGCACAGTGAGAGGTTGTAAAACAACTGGAGTTCTCATACATCGCTGTTGGGAATGCAAAATGGCACAGTCACATTCGAAAACCAAAAATTATGAAAAAGTAGAAAGAAGAAAATATATTGTCAAGCTCTTCATAAAAAATGAAATGCAAATGGCACGTAAACAAGCAGGAAAAAGTTTAGACTCTGTATTAAGGAAAGAAATGAAAAGTAAAATATCGGGGAGATACTATTCTTTACAATTCACCATGGACACAGATTTTTAAAATAATAGTACTAAATATTTGTGAGAGTTCAGTAAGACATATATTCTCATAAACTACTGGTGGCAATATAATTTGTTAAAGCTCTTCAGAACATGATTTGTAAATATCTGTCATGAGCTATAAAAAATTTCATCCTCTTTGAATCAGTAGTTTTACTCCTATGAATGGATCTTAAGGAAATAATCAAAAATGAAGACAAAGATTTATACATAAATAAGTTCATCATGGCATCATTTTCAATTCTGAAACACCAGAAACAACCTTAATACACAAAAGGTTTATATTCAATTATGGCACAACTATAAAACAGAATATTATTCAGCCATTAAAATTATTTATAAAGCATTTTTGGTGACATGGGAAAATACTTCCAATGCAATGATAACTAAAAAAAGAAACCAGGGTAGAAAACTGTCTATGGTATGACACTGATAATACATACATAAATATGTTTATATGTATAATTTTAAGAAAGTTAGGATTATTTATATATGAATATATATGTGTGGGACTACAAAGAAATACAACCATTTAGACTGCCAGACTAGGCTTTGTTATTCTATTTTTAAAGTATTATTTAAAATTTTTCCTAAATCTTCTGGCTTTTTCATATTTAAAAAATAAATTATACTACTTTTATAATCAGAAAAAAATCACATTGTTTTAAAATAATGTTTTCCTTTATAGTGTACCATAAAATCTGGTTTTTATGTCTGCTTCAGCTGGAGACCCACACTGTTTCATGACATAATTGTGTCTAAAGGGGAAATGTTAAGGATGTAGTTTTCCTCAGGATTATATGATACGAAGATCTCCACTCCCTAGGTAGCCATGATCTCTTAGTAGCAAAGATATTTCTGTTTGTAGAATCTTAGATTTTTATGGATCACATAATGTCCATCAACATCATCAAAGTGTGTGTTCCATCCAACCCTGACTATGAGACAAAATTTCACAAATTATTATAGGTTACAATATGAAAATATCATATCCAATATCTTCTATTTATCTCCCTCATCACAGAATTCATATCCCATAATGAACAAAACAAAATGGACAGAAAATATGTCATCTCATTTTATTGGTACAATGAGGTAATTAAGTCAAAGTTTCCAGTCATTCTAGACTTCTTGGTGCCTCAGGTATCATGCTTTTATATATGCCAAGCTACCTAAATTTTACCAATCAGAGTCCTATATAGGAATGTGATAAAATGTTGTAGATTAAGAAAATGCAAGGGGCCAGCCCAGTGGCCTATTGGTTAAGTTCAGCAGGCTCCACCTCGGTGGCCCAAGTTCAGTTCCCTGGCATGACCTATACCACTTGTCAGCAGCCATGCTGTGCTGGCAACCCACATACAAAATAGAGGAAAATTGGCACAGATGTTAGTTCAGGGTGAATCTTCCTTTGCAAAAAAAAAGAAAAGAAAATGAAATATTTAGGAGAGTTTTTCTTAAGCAATTAACTGGGAAGAGAGAAGAATAAACAATTAACTGGACAGGTAGGATGAAAGCTAAAAATAACATTGAATTGGATACTTCCAGGCAAATTCACCTTGAAGAAATAATGGCAGATAACTGACTCAACTCCCTGTGAAAGGTTAAGAAATAGACTTTAAATACTTTTGACCTAAAGTAAAAATATTATGTCTCTATATAATTAATAATATAAGGCAGGATATACCATTAAAGACTTAACTCATGAAGTGACTCTTGAGGTTTGCTCCTCCTGGGGAGGATTCTGTAGTTAACTCATTGTAAGTGAATGGGAGGAACTTCTGGTTTCCTCTTAGGATGTAGAAAATTGGAGAGAGCATCATTTTAACCCTTACAACAAGAACAACAAAATGCCAGACAACTGCCAACTTTACAGCTTATCTTGAACCCATCAGAAAGCTGAAGTTTCAGGGCAACAAAATCTAAGGAAATATGGGTGCCTTTAAGAAGAGGTGGGGCATGAGCCCTTCTTAACTGTGGTAGATATTTGCAGACACAAGTAAGAAGAATTCAGCTAATATTTTTAAACAATTGCTACAGACCAAATGTGGGCTAGAGAGAGAACCTCTGTGAGACAAAGACATAAAGGGAATTTGAACCCACCTGCTATTACCTGCTATTACTGCTAGGCTTATTACCACATACCTCACTGGGTGCTCACAAAAGAGATGAGAGGCAGGGCAAGAGATTTAATAAAGCATCTCTTAAAAGAAAAATGAACCCTGGGATAAAGGATATGAATTCCCCCTTTGTATCCTTCTCCTCTATTTCCCCTATTGAGCAAAAGGCTTAAGCCACTGGGGGAGAACAGCAAACTCTGTTGCCCTTAGGGCACTGGCAAAAACCTATTGCGCTGGCTGGCCGAGCTGAGGAAAGAAAACAGAGCAAAATCTCTATCTATGAGGAAGGATGGGAATATGTGCAGGGGACAGACCTGTAGGTGGGGGCAGGTTAGCTTAATTCCTGACTAGACTGGCTCAATGCCAAACTGGTAAATGCCTAGCAGAAGGAAAGTTGTGCTCATTTCCAGACATAAGAACTATTTACCTCAGTCTCTACTTTCCTATACAAGTGATCTGACTTTCAACAAAAATTATGTGGCATTAAAAAAAGCCAGAAAAAAACACATTATCAAGAGACAAATCAATCAACAGAAGATTCAGATATGACACAACTTTTGGAAATATTAGCTAGAGAACTTAACCATGATTAATATGTTACATGATCTAGTGGAAAAGATGGATAACATGCGTGATCAATTGGCTATTTTCAGCAGAGAGATGGAAACTATAAGAATTAAACGGAAATGCTAGACATGAAAAACACAATAAGAGTTCTAAAATGCCCTTTCATTCTCATGAGTAGATTCAACACAGCTGAGAAAGGAATCAGTAAACTTGAAGATAGGAATCACCCAAACTGAAACAGAGGGGTTTAGGACAGGGAGAGGTGGACAGGGATAAGAGGACCCTTAGAAGCAGTTTGAGAGATCTTGGGAGATGTCCTGGATTGTCCTGATAGGGCAACTTAAACCATGTAAACAAAATCCTCACTGGGCTTGTGCTTTGAGTGGTTCTTTGCCCCCTGTGCATCCAGTCCCCCCAAAAGCAGTGCCAGCACTTCAAGAGTCCCATCACCTGCCTGTAAGTAGAAACTGATCTTTGGTTCCCAAAGTCCATACAGACCTCCATCTTTTTTACCCTCCCTCAGCAAGGCCTCTAGCTGATATCAGTAGCATTGGCATGGACAGTCCATAGCTCCAGGCTCCTAACAGTAAGCCCCTTCCTTATATAGAAAACTAGGTCTCCCCTACCTCTCTCAGCTCACCCAATAGGTAAAGCAAAGCAGGGCAAGTTTCCTCTACTGGGGCGCTCCTCTCAGCACTTGCACTACCATTGACTCAAACACACCTTACTCCTGTGCACTCTACTTCTTCTGTGCTCATAAAGTTGATCTCAATAAATAGTATCACTGTTTACACCAGGAATATATCATGTTGTGGGTTATCATGTACCCTACCTAATGTTTGGCATCTACTATGGGGTCCCTGCTAGTGCCAGTTGACCTAGTATTATGGCTTTTTGCAATCATGGAAAGTTAACTGCAAACGGCTGTAAGACATCCCCATGGGAGCAGCAGCAAGGTCGCTTAGCTGAGGTTGGATGGTTGGTGACTGGATGGCGCCTGAAGGTCATGGCAGAAGGTGGAAGTGCTATGAGAGGGCTATGAGGGGAGATAACATGGTTCATGAATTTGTGCCCTGGTTCCTCTGCATTTGGAGGTATTTTTGAGCCCTCTGGAGAAGGGAGAAAACAGGAAAGGTCCTCTCACTGCATCCAGGGCAGCTACTGGAGCTAATCACTTGTCCTGGAGGTGGCATGGGCAAGGACCCCCTCCACCACCTCCAGTGTTGCCAAGAGGACAGTCACATGGCCACTTCAGAAACAGGGAGAGTTATTCCAGAAGGGAAAGAGGAGTGGGTGTTATTGCAGCTATGGAAGCAGTTTGAAACTAATCATATAGCACATTATACAGGGGACTGAAGGAAGGCCATCACTGGAAGGAGGTACTAGATTACATACGAGAGCTAGCTCCCTACAGGGGTGCTATCATCAGAAGGGCCCTTAAAAGCTTAGGATGTTCTTTTGCATGAAGAAAGGATGACATTACTTTTATTGAGTGAAGTTTCATGATACGCAACAGGGTAAATAATGTATGACCCCTCACTAGAGAACTATCTGGGTTTATTAATAATGTTAGGGAAGGCTACTGCTGTCCAATTCTTGATCAAGAACTTGGTGCATTTGGGAATACATACTCTCATTGAGAGACATCCCTGAGATTATAAATATAAACTGGATTACCTCGCTAAGGCAGTTGCCACTTTGAGACAGTTGCTGTGTTAACATAGTTACGTGAGACCTGGGGCATCAAGGGAGAATTCCTCACAATATGCCCTTGATACAGAGAATGAAAGATGGTTTAATATGGGCATGTCCTTCCCAAATGGACAATGTCTTTACATTTGCTCTTTTCACTGGGGGAAACTAATATTACCCTACCTCAAAGGAGAAAATAATGAAAAGGGGCCCCAGAATGTGTCTCAGGTTTCTACCCAGGATGGGAAAAAATGGGGAACCAAGAAAGGAAAGACAGAGGATCCTGTCCCGTTACTGTGGCTACATAACAAATAACTCCTGAACTTAGTGTTTTAACAATGACAATATTTATTTATTTTAACAATGACAAATAACTCCTGAACTTAGTGTTTTAACAATGACAATATTTATTTTGCTCAAATCTATAATTTGAGCAGGGCTTGGTGGGGATAATTCAGTCTGCTCCACCTGGCATCAACTGTGAGAGCAAAAGACTGGAGGCTGGAATCATCTGAAAGCTCCCTCACTCACATGTCTGGAAGGTGTTGCTGGAACCTCAGCTAGGGATATTCGCCAGAAAACTTACATGTGGTTTCTCTATGTGGCCTGGGCTTCCTCACAACATGGTGACTGGGTTTCAAGGGCTCCAAGGTCAAAAGTACAGGCTGAGAGACAGATGGGAACTTTATTATCTTTTCTAACCTAGTTTTCTAAGTCATGTAACATCATTTTCACTGCATTCTATTAATTAGAAGCAAGTACCTAAAGCTTATTTATATTCAAAGCGTAGGGAATTAAACTCCACTTTTGTGGGAGGAGTCAAAGAATTTGTGAATATGTTTTAAAACCACTACCATCTGTCCACTGGCCACAAATTATCTACATTCCTCCTGTATACAAAATACACTCAGACCCTCCCAAGATCCTCCACAGGTTTCGTTTATTACAGCACCAGGCTCAGGCTCATCATCCATCCTAATTGGATCTAGATGTACATGAAGTGTTGCAGGTGTGGTTCCTTGAGCACAGCTGCTCAAGTACAGCTTCTGTTGAGTCGAACACCACTGAACTAAAAACAACAGTTTTCTGCACCAACCCACCCAACATACGATGGTAGGAGAGACATAGAGCAACCACTTTTCCACCAACGTGGGAAAATGGGAGATGCACAGGAGTCACTGGTCCACAGAAATTCTGAAATATAGCCAAACACATGTTTCCAGTTCCTCAATGAAGTCTCAGTCCTTCTGCCTTGCAGTGATTCACTTTGGCTCTTTGCCCTTCCCTCTGTGCTCTTGTCATCTTTCCTATTAATTATTGCTGCATAATAAATCATTCCAAAACTTAGTGGTTTAAAAAAATAATAACTATTATCTCACTATTTCTAAAAGTCAGGAATTCAGGAGCAGCTGGATGACTCTAGTTGAAGATCTCTTGTAAGGTTGCAGTCAGATATTGGCCAGGGATGTAGTTATCTGTAGGCTGGGAATCCACTTCTCAGGTGGCTTCCTCATGTGGTGTTGGTGTAACGGTTGTGTGTCAGGTAACAGTTAGAAGCCTCAATCCTTCTTTATGAAGGATTCTTGACAGGAATTCTTGAATTCTCTGGCTTCCCCCAGAACAAGAAATCTAAGGAGTAAGGTGGAGGCCGCAATGACTTCATGACCTAACGTTGAAGTCACATACTATCACTTCTACTGAATTTTGTTTTTAAAGAAGCAAAGATTCAATGTAGTAGGGGACTACACAAGGACATAAATGTCAGGGGGTATTAGGGGCCATCCACAAGGATATATGACTATGAAATCATGAATAGAGGGATTGAAAAAAATAGAAATTGAACAGGTGCTCACCTGAAAATAATGGAAGATATATAAGGAGAGTGGCAGACCCATGTGAAAGTCAAAGTTGTATACAGAGACAATAGGGAAAAGACAAATGGTGTTTTGCCTATAGAGACAGAGATCCCTGAATAGTCTTGTATTAACTGTCCCAGGCAGTGGTTCACAGTGAAAACATTAATTTTTTATGTGTGTGAGGAAGATTAGCCCTGAGCTAACATCTGTTGCCAATCCTCCTCTTTTTGCTCAGGAAGATTGGCCCTGGGCTAACATCTGTGCCCATCTTCCTCTACTTTATATGTAGGATGCCTGCCACAGCATGGCTTGATAAGCGTTGCGTAGGTCCACGCCTGGGATCCGGACCTGCGAAGCTGGGGCCACCGAAGCGGAGCATGCGAACTTAATCACTACGCCACTGGGCCTGACCCTGAAAGCTTATTTTGGTGCTGAATTTGTCATTCCCAATCTGATTGAGTTTTGGGTGACATTACTGGCATCCTATTCCAAGAGAATGCTGAGGAAATCACTAATGGCTGGCAGAATCCAGAGTCCCTGTTTACTCCGCCATCTTCAGTGCTCTTCCAATTATCCATGCCCATCATGTTCAACTCTCAGGTGTGCAGGGATGCTCTCATTCTGCCATCTCACCTCCCAGCGGTCTTGGAAACTATCCCTAAAGGACCTGGTGGTGCTCTTCTCCACCCCAGCACTACAACCAGGCCTAATCCACCCCAATCACTATGCCCTAAAAGCAGACAAGCCTTCTTCTCCCATGGACAATTGTCATTGCCAAGTGAATATTGAATGTTATCTTGAATCTGTATGTGGTACCCTTTGTGTATCCCATCTCAGGGCTTGTTTTTCTATGTGGACATCCAGCTGTCTACTGCCTTCTTCTAGATATAACATATCTTTTACTCTGGGAATATCTCTATAGTCTTCATAGTCACTCAGAGGCCTCCAGGATACCTGTCTTTAAGGTCTCTGCGGCCAGCACTGGGGCCTCTCCTATGGCATCTAGGAAACAGATTTTCACCAGTTTATGCAGGCATTTTGGAGACCAAGACATAATCTGTAACCTCCTAGCTACCCTAAAGCACGTTTTCCAGAGCCAATCAGAATCTCAATCCTGAACAGAACAGCCTTGACTCCCTTTCCCAGGTCATGTAGATAACCACATAGCCCTGGGAGAAGTGTATGTGGTGGAAAACATCTCCTGCCCTCAACCTCGGGCTTGGTGAGTAATCCAAGCACTATGTCAGGATCAGGCTTTCTGGCTCCAGGATCTTTCTCAGTCTGCACCTTGGGGTTTTCTCCTCTTGGCTTAGGCTGGGCTCCATGGTGGGTTGGCTCAGAAGAGCTCTTCGGATCCCTGTGGTGTGCTTTATAGTATGTTCTGAGATCTCTTTCATCAAACAGTGACTCCTTTGATGTTGTCAGCAAGCTTTCAAGGCTCCATTTAAAGCCTTATTTTTTCCTAATAGGGAAGGTATATTTAATGAGTATTAAGGTCTGAAAGTCTGAAGAGAGACTTCAGACTGGAGAAAGACAAACCTTTGGTCTCTGATGACCACAGGGTGGGGTGGCTCTTTCTGACGGATAGGGAGTGAGTTGGTTCAGCTGGTCTGAGTCAGGTCATGAAAGGGCAGCAAGTTCTACCAGCAACATCAGTATTCAAACTCCCTCACTGAGCATCTGAATAACAAGGCTACTTTCTGGGCCAAGAATCCCCTTTGTATCATAAAAAACTAGGTATCTCCTATCCCATCTTAATCTAGCCTATAAATATGTAAAGTGGTGGCAGGGAGGCATTTCCTCAATTGGAGTGCACACCCAGCTCTGCTGCCCAAGAAAGCCTTTCTAAAGAATAATATTGGGACTGGGGGGATGCCATGTGCCCTGTACTTTCCTGCTCTTAAGTTCTTCTCAATAAAGCTTGTCAGTACATACACCTTGGGTCACTAGCGTGTGGGTCACCGTGCAATTTGACGACAGTTTGAATGTCATGTAAACCCTCTCTGGAGCAATACCCCAGGGTCTCATAAACTCTAAGGGCCTTCTGGGTCTCTAAAGGGATAGGAGACAGGTTCAAGGACTCTAATTTGGAAATGGAATGGGGCTTGTTGGCACATCCTGAATATGGACAGAAGGGGTTGGGTGTCCCTGTTCTATGTGGAGGTCCATTCAGGATACTTTAACTTGCAGATGCCATTATGTCCGATAGAATGTGCAAGTTGAAGTAACCTAAATGGGCCCTAACATGGAACAGGGTTATCTGGTCATATTGCTATTACTCCTTTGCATCATGCAATATGAGCATTTACCTAAGTGTAGCTGGCTCCAGGTTGGGGGAGAAATTTCCTACTGTATTCAGTTAGTGATAACTCCAAGATGCAACCCAACTCACTTCAAGAGACAAGTGGCTTCAAATAAACATTCCCTTGTGTTAGATTCCTCTGAGGATCCTACTTAAATTGAATGAACAGGAAAGATATAGAAGTGTAGTTTTTAAATTTCAGAGGGAGGATTAAGATTATCTTTATAGGAACAAGAAAATAATAGTCACTCCTAGGAGCCTTCCATTAGGGTTGCAGGTAATTTCAGTCATTCACCTCACCGTGCACACAGTCACAATACCTAACATTCCTCTGCTTTCCTGTACAGTCGGACACCAACAGGGCCAGGCGTGGACATTGAGAGCATTTATTGCAGGGTGCCTTTTAAAAAAAAAATTTTTTTTAGACATGATTCAGAGCTGTGAGAGATTTTTTCTTAAAAAAAAACCATTTTAAGCTAATGACTGTTCCAGCTCTTGTGCATCAAATGTCATTTACAGGGTCAGTGAGTGGAATAAAAAGCAAAATGACAGGTTTTGAGGAGACACATGGTTGGCATTTAACTACCAAAAAGCACAGAAACGGAGGTATTTTTAAGAGGCCTGGAATATAGACTATGAGGAGAGAGAAGTGAGAGAAAATGTGTCATGATTTAGGAGGAAACAACGAGGGAGCTGGGGGGACGTGTAGTGGTATGAAAAAGGAGAAGGAACTTAGAAAAAGGATGATTTCTTCACTGACTTGTAAACTTTGGTGGACTTCAGTTTTCAAAACGGAGATTTGAGCTCACGTACTTATCTTACCTCCCCTCTAGAAACTCATAAGAATGACCAAGGAGATACAAAATAAGAAAAACATCTATAGCAGCATTGAAAAGTAAGAAAGGAAAAACAGAATAGGAAATCTTGAGGAATTTCTGGGCAATATGAAGCATGTATTAGGGTTCTCCATGAAAGCAAACCAATAGGACATAAGGAGAGTGAGCGAGACAGAGAGAGAGAGAGAGAGAGAGAGAGAGAGAAATTTATTAGAAGGAATTGACTTGATTATGGAGACTGACGAGTCCCAAGATCTGCAGGGTGAGTTGGCAAGCTGGAGAGCCAATGACGTAGCTCCAGTCCGAAGGCTGGCAGGCTTGAGAACCAGGAAGAGTCAAAGTTTCAGCTCAAGTCCTAAGGCAGGAAAATGACGATGTTCAAGTCTGAAAGCAGTCAAGCAGGAGGAATTCTCTCTTACTCAGGGAAGGGTCAGCCTTTTTGTTCTATTCAGGCTTTCAACAGATTGCATGAGGCAAGGAAGGCACTCCTTTAGTGAGTCTACCAATGCAAATATTAATCTCATCCAGAAACGCCCTCACAGAAACACCCAGAATAATATAGGAGCAAATATTTGGGCACTCCATGGCCTATTCAAGTCAGCCCTCAAATTTATCCAATCACAAAGAAGATTAATTTTTTGAAAAAGAAATGCTAATCTATGATGCCCAGAACAGGATTCCATAGCTAAACTCACTGGGGGATGGGAGTGCCTCTTCCTGCAAGAAAGTGTCTCCACCAGAGCCCCTGGGGACAAAAGAACAAAGAAATCTACAGCTTTGATGCTGAGGGCAATAGCAGACCAGGCCATGGGCAGTTGGCAGATCCCAGATAAAGAACTTCATGTGGTTCTGGCCACAGCATCTGCTCTCAAGATCTGCTTGGTATAAACAGTTAAAGAAAATATGGGGGCACCAACTAAGTGGACATTCTCCTACCACATTCTTCATTTATCTTACTTCCTACTAAAGGTCTGGCCGTAACTGAGATGCCTAAATCCTACCAGCAAAGGCTGGATGGAAAGCAAACTGGGATATACTTGGGAGAACACTGAGAATTTGCAAGTAAAGTGGCTGCTTGCCTCAGCAACCACTCTCTCTACCCTACTCCATCTGCTCAGGGATCCAAGTAAGGGAGGGCTGAGGATGGACACATAGAAATGCAACTTGGTGCCCAAGCTATCTTGATAGGGTAGAATGGGCATGTTGGTCCCCTTTCCTTCCTTTCTTTCCTTCCTTTCTAGTTCTTATATGGAAAGACCTTTTAGCATAATAACGTATCCAAAGATAGGCGACGGGTGAATGAGGAGCCCATACAATCGAAGGAAAAAGCCATCATAAGTTGTAATGCTAAAAAGAAAAATATCTACCTCTTAAAGAATGAGTAAATAAAAATTACTAGACCCCCGTAGACTCAGTATTCCACATGGGTCTCCTGAGGAATCAAACAAACATCACACTATGAAATGTCTCCTCTAGGAAACATATCTCTAGATCACTCTTTGAAAATAGTTCAAGAGGACTTTACATCTATGGAAAGAGAGAAATCTGAAATCAAGACACTAGGTTGAACTGTATGAAATTACTTATATTTGCTTTAGAGCTACAAAACTGGCAGTTTTATATGGTTCAATCTAAAAGATTGCTTTCCAAGAAAAACTGAAGAGTCAGGGGCTTTGGGGTGAGGACTGAAGTATATGTAAAGAATATAATAAGAAAAAAGAATTAAGAAGATATTACAAAATATCAAATGAGTTAGCAGTTCAGTTTGAGAATATGACAGGATTTAGAGGTAAAGGATAAAGAGATTAAGATTACTAGCAAACAGATAAAAGACTTTACAATCCAAAAAGAAATAACAGAGCAAATGGAAGAAAAATTATAATAAAAGACCTAATTTTAAAAATTCCCAGAAGTGACATTATCAAGATGACAACATAGATCAATCCTGACTTCAGTCCCCCTCACAAGGAGACCAACCAGCAACCATCCATAGACAAGACCTCATTGTGAAAATCCCAGAACCTAGGAGTGAGGCTGGAGCACTCCTCTGGACAACAAAGCCCGAGATATACTGCAATAGAAGGGTAAGAGGAGCAGCTCAACTGACTGCTTTGCCTCTGTCCAAGCAAGCACAGTGCTGCACAGAGGGAGCCACCCTGGGCCTACAGTTTCTCCAGTGGGAAAAAGAGAACCCATGGTGGACATCCAACTTCCTCAGCATTAGGAGCACTTCCTGGGAGGCTCACTCAGGTCTCACCTCCTGATTACTGGGAGAACCCACAGAACTTGATCACTGGCAATCAGATAGAGACAGAGAAAGGGAATGGGGCTTTTAGCAACCAGTGCTCAGATCTTGGCAGACAGCATTCCTGCTTGCAGTGCTGCCTGAGAAGAGATCCCAGCCAGCAACTCTGCCCATCTGTAGATCCAAGCTGGTGGCTACATTGGGCCAGGGAGCTTGGTTGGCAATTCTGTCTGATTTGGATCCCCAGCCAATGGGACGTACTAGCCACAGAGCCCATTTTATGACCACAACTATGCAGGGGAGAAAATTCTCTGTCCTGCCCAATTGCTCAGAATAGCTTCCAGTCCCATCCCTTCAGAAAGCATGGCCACAGATGCACAGAAACTGCAGAGCATCCTATGGCCAGCCTAGGCAAGGAACAAAACCAGCAGCCTTGCCCAAATGTTGAGCATAGCCTCTGGCCCCACATAAACCGGAAGCCTGAACAGTGGCCCTGAGCAGCCTCAGAGCAAAGTGTATAGCACTTCCCAGCCTCACAGCACAGCATATGGCCCTGCTCAATTACTGAACACAGCCTGTGGCCTTTCCAAGTCAGGAAGCCTAGCCAGTGACCCCACACAATTGTGGAATATAGCCTGAAGCCCCACCAAACCAGAGAGTCTGGATGGTTACTTCACATAACCATGGAGCACAGTCCCCAACCCCACCCAACAGTGGGATATGGCTGGAGACCTAGCCAGACAAGACACCTAGCCGGCAACCTCAGCCTATGGGGCACAGCCAATGGCCTACCTGTTTGCAAAGTCCAGCCTCAATGCAGAGTGGCACAATCAAGTCAGGAAGCACAGCCTGAGGCCCCACTGAACCAGAAGCAATTGCAGATCATGGCCTGCAGCCCTGTCAAATTGTAGAATCCAACCAGTGGTACTGCCCTGCCAGGGAACACAGCCTGAAACCCAACCTGGCCAGAGGCAATTGCAGAACACATCCAGCAGTAATACCAAGCCAAGGAGCCCACCCAGTGGCCCTGCATGAATGTGGATCCCAGCCAGCAGGACCACCCAATCGTGGAGCCCAGCCAGCAGCACTCCCTGACCTCAGGACATGGGCAGTGGCCTTGCCCAACAAGGGACTCTGATAGCAAACCCTACCTGCCCATGGATGCTACCAGCTCACCCATCTGAGTACCCCAAGCTGAGCTGACTGGTAAATTTTTTTACCTGCTGAAAAAACCTATAAAGCCTGGAAGAGGAGATTGCTTACTCAAATGTGCAGATACCAATGCAAGACTTCAAGGACCATAAAGAATTAAGTAAACATGAATACACCAAAGGAAACTAATAAAGCTCCAATAATTGACTCTAAAGAAATGGAGATCTATGAACTTCCTGACAAATAAATCAGAATAATCCTCTTAAAGATGTTCAGTGAACTACAAGAACACACAGACAGACAACTAAATGAAATTAGGAAAACAGTGCATGAAAAAATGAGTTCAACAAGGAAATAGAAATCACAAAAAAAACAAACAGAAATTCTAGAGCTGAAGAGTACGAGTGAACTGAAGAATTCAACAGAGAACCTTAACATCAGACTTGACAAAGCAGAGGAAAGTATCAGTGAACTCAAAGAAAGATTGTTTTAAATTATGCAGTCAGGGAAGCAAAAAGAATTTAAAAAAGTGAATGCAGTCTACAGGACTTATGGGACAAGTAACAATATATGCATTACAGGACTCTCAGAAGGAGAAGAGAACGAAAAATGGACAGAAAGTCTATTTAAAGAAATATGGATGAAAACTTGTCAAACTTAAGGAGAGACATGGACATCAAGATTCATGAGGTTCAAAGGACCCCAAATGGTTTGAACCCAAAAAGGGCTACTCTGAGACACATTATAATTAAATTTTCAAAAATCAAAGACAAGAAGAGAATTTTGAAAGCAGCAAGAGAAAAGCCACTTTTCACATACAACGGAGTCCTCATAACACTATCAATAGCTTCTCACTAGAAACTTTGTAGGCCAGGAGAGAGTGGAATCATATACTCAAAATATTGGGGAGAAAAAAATCTGTCAACTAAGAATACTATACCCAGCAAAGCTGTCCTTCAGAAATGGAGAGATAAAGACTTTCCAAAACAAACAAAAACTGAGGGAGTTCATCACCACTAGACCTGCCTTACAAGAAATGCTAAAGAGCATTCTATATGTTGACATGAAAGGATGCTAATTAACACTGTAAAAACATACAAAAGTGTAAAACTCATCAGTAAAGGTAAAGATATAGTCAAAGCCAGATTCTCTAATATTGTGATGGTGGTACGTAAATCACTTACAACTCTAGTTTAAAAGTTAAAAAAAAAAGTATTAAAAGTAACTATAACTACGTTAATTTGTATTTGATACACAATATTAAAAAATATATAAATTGTAATGTTAATAACCTAAAAATGTAAGGGGCATAAAAGTAAAAGTATAAAGTTTCTGTATACTATTGAAAGTTAAGTTGTTATTAGTTTAAAATAGGATATTATAACTATAAGATATTTTATGTAAGCCACACAGTAATCACAAAGGAAAACCCTGTAGTAGAGACAAAAATGATTATAATAGTGGAGTCAAAGAATACTGCCACAAAAAGTTATCAAATCACAAAAGAAGACAGCAAGAGAGGAAGCAAGGAACAAAGGATCTAAAAAACAGTCAAAAAACAACAAAATGTCAATAAGTCCTTACCTATCATTAATTACTTTAAAAGCAAATGTATTAAATTCTCCAATCAAAAAACATAGAATGGCTGAATGAATTAAAAAAAACAAGATCCAATGATATGCTGCCTACAAGAGACTCACTTTAGCTTTAGGGACACACATGCTCTGAGAGTGAAGGGATGGAAAAAGATATTCCAAACAAATGATGAACAAAAGAAAGCAGGGGTAGCTAAATTTATATCAGACAAAATAGAGTTTAAGCTAAAAATGGTCACAAGAGACAAAGAAGGTCATTATATAATGATAAAAGAGTCAATTAATCAAGAATATATGATAATTGTAAATGGGCTCAACATTAGAGCACCTAAATACATAAAGCAAATACTAACAGAACAAAAAGGAGAAATAAACATCATTACAATAATAGTTGGGGATTTTAATATCCCCCTCTCAACAATGGATAGATCATCCAGACAGAGAATCAATAACAAAACAGTGGATTTGAACCACACCATAGACCAAATAGAACTAACAAACACATACAGAATAGTGCATCCAACAGCAGCAGAATACACATTCTTTTTAAGAGCCACATGGAACATCTTCTAGGACAGATTATATGTTAGGCCACAAAACAAGTTTCAACAAGTTCAAGAAGATAAAAATCATATGAGGTATCTTTCCCAATCACAATGGTATGAAACTAGAAATCAGTAACAGGAGGAAAGCTGAAAAATTCACAAATAGATGGAAATTAAACAACAACCTCCCGAACAACCAATGGATCAAAGAAGAAATTGCAAGGGAAATAAAAAAAGTATCTTAAGACAAAAGAAAATGGAAACACAACATGCCAAAATTTATGGGATGCAGCAAAAGCAGTTCTATGAGGAAAGTTTGTAGCTATAAATGCATACATCAAGAAAAAAACAGATCTCAAATTACGATTCTGAACCCAATTCTAATGTATGAATTTTTCCCCAACACCAGGCAATTCTCCAACTGGACATGCTGCAATTTATCTCAATCCTGACATTATTTACATGGAGATAGCATCAGATCCCACAGGTTAAGGGCTCAGTCCTACAAGACTGCACCTCCTCCCCCCACTTCAGCTACCAAACACAAGTCCAGACAGTCACCTGTGCTTCTAAATGACCACCTATAGATCAGAAGTTCCAATGACTTCCTCCTTGGGTTTCAATTAATTTGTTAGAGCAGCTCACAGAACTCAGAGAAACATTTTGCTTACTAGATTACTGGTTTATTATAAAAGAATATAATTTAGGAACAGCCAGATGGAAGAGATGCATAAGGCAACATATGTGGGAAGGGGCACAGAGCTTCCATACTCTCTGATTGTGCCACTCTCCCTGAATCCCTGTATGTTCACAGAAGCTCTCTGAACCCCATCCTTTGGGATTTTTATGGAGGTTTCATTATATAGGCATGATTGATTAAATCATTGGCTATTGGTAATTGATTCAACCTCCAGTCCCTCTCCCCTACCCAGAGTTCGGAGGGTAGAACTAAAAGTTCCAAACCTCTAATAACCTCATTAACATAAAAAAAGACACCTTTATCACTCTCATTACAGGAAATTTCAAAGTTTTAGGAGTTCTGTGCCAGAAATGGGGACAAAGACCGAATATATATTTCTTATTATAAAATAGAATATCACACAAATAAACAACCTAACCTTACACCTCAAACCTAAAGTTTGTAGAAGGAAGACATAATAAAGATTAGAGCAAAAATAAATGAAATAGAGAATAGGAAAATTTTAAAGATGAACAAAACTAAGAGATGGTTCTCTGAAAAGATAAACAAAATTGACAAACATTTAGCTAGACCAACCAAGAAAAAAGAGAAAAACTCTAATAAATAAAATTATAAATTTTTTTAATAAAATTTATAAAATTTTATAATTTTTATTTTTATATTTTATAAAAATTTTATAATTTTTATAAAAAATTTTATATTTTTTATAAAATTTTATATATATATAAAATATAAATTTTATAAAATTTATAAAAATTTTATAATTTTTATAAAAAAGAGACATTACAACTGATATCACAGAAATACAAAGAATCGTCAGACTACTATGAACAATTATACACCAACAAATTGGACAACCAAGAAAAAATGGATAAGTTCCTAGAAACATACAACCTATGAAGACTGAATCATGAAGAAATAGAAAATCTGAACAGACCAATAACAAGTAAGGAGATTGAGTCAGTAATATAAAACTTCTCAACACAGAAAAGCCCAGGACCAGATGGTTTTACTGGTGAACTCTACCAAACATTTAAAGAAGAATTAATACCAATCCTTCTCAAAGTTTTCCAAAAAATAGAAGAGGAGGGAACACTCCTAAACTCATTTTACCAGGCTAGCATTACCCTGATACCAAAGCCAGATAAGGACACTACAAGAAAAGAAAACTGTAGGCCAATATCTCTAATCAATATAGCTGCAAAAATTCTGAACAAAATACTTGAAAACCAAATTCAACAGCACATTAAAAGAATCATATGTCACGATCAAGTGCAATTCGTCCCTAGTATGCAAGGATGGTTTAATATACATAAACCAACAAATGTAATACACCATATTAATAGAATGAAAGATAAAAACTACATGATCATCTAAATAATGCAGAAAAAGCATTTGACAAAATTCAAGATCCTTTAACGATAAAAACTCAATAAATTGGGTATAGAGGAATGTACCTCATTGTAATAAAGACCATATATGACAAGCTCACAGCTAACATCATACTCAACCATAAAAGGATGAAAGCTTTTCCTCTAAGATCAGGAAAAAGACAAGGATGCCTACTCTTACCACTCCTATTCAAAGCAGTACTGGAAGTCCTAGCCAGAGTAATCAGGCAAGAAAAAGAAATAAAAGGCATCCAAATCAGAGAGAAAGAAATGAAATTGTCTCTGCTTGCAAATGGCATGATCTTATATATAGAAAACCCTAAAGACTCCACCAAAAAACTGTTAGAATAATCAAATTCAGTAAAGTTTCAAGATACAAAATCAACACACAAAAATTGTGCTTGTATACACTAACAATGAATTATCTGAAAAAGAAATAAAACAATCTCATTTACAATAGCATCAAACAATGAAATACTTAGGAATAAATTTATCCAAAGAGATGAAAAATCTGTACACTGAAGACTATGATATTCATGAAAGAAATTGAAGGAGACACAAATAGATGGAAAGATATCTCATGTTCACAGATTGAAAGAATTAATATTGTTAAAATGTCCATAATACCCAAGGCCATCTATAGATTCAATACAATCCCTATCAAGATTCCAATGACATTTTTTGCAAATATAGAAAAAAAATCCCTAAAATTTGTATGGTACCACATAAAACCCTGAATAACCAAAGCAATGTTGAGAAAAAAGAACAAAGCTGGAGGCATCACACTTCCTGATTTCAAACTATACTAGAAAACTGTAGTAATCAAAACATCATGGTCCTGGCATAAAAATAGACACATAGACCAATGAAATAGAATCAAGAGCCCAGAAAAAAACTAATGCACTTATGGTCAACTAATATGTGACAAAGAAGCCAAGAATACTCAATGGGGAAAAGATAATCTCTTCAATAAATTGAAGTGTTGGGATATCCACATGCAGAAGAATGAAATCCTATCTTATACTACTCACAAAAATTAAGTCCAAATGGATTAAAGACTTAAATGAAAGATCTGAACCATAAAACTCCTAGAAGAAAACATAGGAAAAAAAGCTCCTTGACATTAGTCTTGGCAATGATTTTCTGGATATGACACCAAAAGCACAAGCAACAAAAGCAAAAATAAACAAGTGAGATTACATCAAACTAAAAATCTTCTGCACAGCAAAGGAAACCATCAACAAAATGTAAAGGCAACCTACAGAATGGGAGAAAATATTTGCAAATCATGTATCTGATAAGAGGCTAATATCTAAAATATATAAGAAACTCATACAACCCAATAGCAAAAAAAAAAAAAAAACACTTAAAAATGGGCAAAGAACATGAATAGACATTTTTCTAAAGATGATATACAAATAGCCAACAGGTACATGAAAAGGTGCTCAATGTCACTAATTATCAGAGAAATGCACATCAAAACCACAATGAGATATCACCTTGCACTTGTTAGAATAGCTATTATCAAAAAGGCAGACATAACAAGTGTTGGTGAGGATGTGAAGAAAGTGAAACCTTCATGCACTGGTGGTGGGAATGTAAATTGGTGCAGCCACTATGGAAAACAGTATGAAGGTTCCTCAAAAAATAAAAAACAAAACTACTATATGATCCAGCAATCCCACTTCTTGGTATATATCCAAAGGAAATGATATCACTATCTCAAAGAAATATCTGTACCACCATGTTCATTGCAGCATTATTTACAGCAGCCAAGACACAGAAACAAAGTGTTCATCAAAGGATGCATGGATAAAGAAACTATATATACATATATATATGGAATATTATTCATCCATAAAAAGAGGGAAATCTCGCCATTTGCAACACCACCAGGATATTTTGAGGATATTATCCCAAGTGAAATAAGTAGACAAAGACAAATACTAAATATAAAATTTAAAAAATCCAAACTTTTAGAAACAGAAAGTAGAATCGTGGTTGGCAGGGATGTAGGGGGTGGGGAAACTCGGTGAAGGTGGTCAAAGGGTAAAAACTTCTAGTTGTAAGATGAATAAGTTCTGAGGATCTATTGCACAGCGTGCTGATTATAGTTAGTAATATTGTATTGTATACTTGAAAGATGCTAAGAAAGTAGATTTTACAAGTTCTCACCATACACAAAAAAGGTAACTATGTGAAGTGATAGATGTGTTAACTAACCTTATTGTGGTAATCATTTCAAAATATATACATATATCAAATCATCATACTGTATACCTTAAATTTAGATAATGCTATATGTCAATTGTATCTCAATAAAGCTGGAAAAAAATCATTTAAAAAATTCCCTTGCCACTTCATTCCCACTAGGAAGGCCAAAATCAAAAAGAGGGATAATGAGAGTGGGGGAGGATGTGGAGAAACTGGAGCCCATATGGATTGCTAATGGGAATGTAAAATGGTGCAGCCAGTTTGAAAAATAGTCTGGCAGTTCCTTAAATGTTTAAATAAACGTAGAATTATGACCTAACAATTCCATTCCTAAGAATTATTCCTAGTTATGTATCCAAGAGAAATGAAAACACATGTCCACACAAAAATTGTACAAATATTCATAGCAACATTATTCATAATAGCCAAAGTGGAAACAATCCAAATGCCCATCAACTGATTAATAAATAAACAAAATGTGGTATATCTATACAATGGAATATTATTTGGCCATAAAAAGAAATGAATTACTGACACATGCTACACATAGATGGACCTTGAAAACGTTATGCTAAGTAAAAACAGCCAGTCACAAAAGGCCATGTATTGTATGATTCCATTTATATGAAATATCTAGAATAGACAAATCTATAGATCAAGAAAGTACATTACTGGTTGTCTAGGGCTGGAGTGGGGAAGGTGGGGAATGAAATGTAATTGCTAAAGGGTACGAGGTTTTATGGAGAGAGGATGAGATTATTCTAAAATGGGTTGTGATGATGGTTGCGCTACTCTGTGAATATACTAAAAAAATATTGAACTTTAAAAGTGAATTAGATGGTATGTAATTTATATCTCCACAAAGCTGTTATTTGAAAAAAATTTCCTGTCCAAATAACATCTTCAGCTTTAAGATCCCATCGAGTTCCCAAATCATTAATGAAAAAGAATAGCAGGTAATCATACTCTGGTGCATTATTATAACAATCATTTTATTTCAAGCAAAAAGTCAATATCCTACAAGTCCAGGTAGAAAACCTAGATTACCTACAATGGAACAGATTTAGATTGGCCTCAGATTTCTCTTTCTTAACTCTAAATGCCAGAAGAAAGTACCATAAAAGCCTCATTTCCAGAGTTTGGGGCTATTGTGCACACACGAGGAGAGCAGAAAACCATCCTTACAGAAGCAGATACTCAACACATCCATCCACACATTCATGCTGAAAACAGTAACTTAATAAATTCTTCTACCTCCCAAATCAAGGACTTAAAAAAAATAAAGATCCTAAAGCATGGGGAGATGTCATGTATAAGAAAAGGCATGAAACTTTGTGAGGTGGACGTGAACCTGAAAAGAAATACCAGGCTGTACAAAGCCAAGCAGTGGTCCAAAGGGGTTTTAATGACAGTGGGCTGCCTGTTCATATCCCACTAAATCTACGTATCATGGCACCTTCCTTCTCCTCGTAGCTGTTTATTATCGAGCATCCATTGTGCTAAGAATTTTGCTTTCATGATCACTTTTAATTATTTCAATAACTTTATGAAAGGAATGTTATTTCTCTATTGCTGAGGAGTAAACCAAGGCTTAAAGCAGGGTTTCTCAATCTCAGTGCTATTGACATTTGGGGCCAGATACTCCTTTATTCTGGGGGCTGTTCTGTGCATTGTACGAAGCTCAGCTGCATCCCTAAATGCCAGTAGTGTTTGCAGATGTTGCCAAACGTCCCCTGGGGAGCAAAATCGATCCCAGTTGTGAACCCGTGGCTTGGCGTCATTAAGCAACTTACCCAGTTCAAAGGCAGACCTGTGTGACTCCAAATATTGCTGTGGAGTAAAGAATTGGCAGCAAATTCATGGAAAGAGAACCATTCTCGAGTTCTGGAATCCTGGGTTATCTTCGCACCACCACTAACAGCTTTTCAACCTTGGCTAATGGTGCCATGTCCTGCCTCTGAGGCCCCTTCCAGCAGTGAGTGATGTGGGCAGTGGGTTTCGTTGGGTTTAGGGAGCAGGAAACTAGTTAGATTGACGCTCTGGGCTGTCGAGAGCCGAACCACACTGAGGAGAACAAAGCTGCTTTGAATTCACACTACTCAGCCACATCAAACAGGCTTCCTCTGAACACTTGAAGGGCTCTTAATATGATTTCAGTCTCTCATAAGAAAAGGCCTGAATCTTCTTTCCTTAATTAGGCGGGTTGGCCAGTTAAAATGATAGATTTTCCTCTGAGTAATTTTGTGATTTGGCATAACTCTTCATACTTACACAGACCCCAAGAACAACATAAAAACATAATTGGCACAGTTACCAATGAAGAGGTTATACAGGTCCCTTGTCCAGGTCACCTATGACACTCCAAGAAGGTCAAATAATTTTAATATTTAGCTTAAGCCACAGAAAATTCAGGATGATAAATATGGGCCTCTGAAAATCTTATCATGCTTTCTAAGACTAAAGAAATCCTTACTCATGCAGAGTAACTGTAAAGTTTCCCCAGAATTTTGGATCATGTTTCAAGAAATGTCGCTTTATTCTTTCCTGAGTGTAATAACTTCTACTACAACTGAAATGGGATTCCCAGGGGAGATTCAACAAGAACAGCTTTAATAAACATGTAACACTTTTTGTAATGGCATCTTTAAATTTTTCACAGAAACTATCAAGTTTTAGACTGACACCAGTTGAATGATCAGAAATTCCAAATTATGGAAATCTGACTTGATTGGTTTTTATTTTAAATGTTTTTTCCTTATATCAAATGATTATTATATGGACAGCCCCTCCCTTTATTAGTGTAGGTAACTGGGAGCTAAATATACACGTTTCTAAAGAAAATGGTGAATATGCTCAGTAGATTCCAGTTTGTCTTCCACTTCTTTGTCTTCTTTAGCCATGAACCTCCCACCCGTAATAAAATGATTTCTCCACTAGAAACGGAGAAGTATAATTAAGCCGTGTTACAAAAACACACCAAGATGAAACAGGGAAACTGAAAACTAAGGTTAAACTTGAGACCTACCCTAAAATTAGGGTTTCAACCATATCTTTCTAATTGGCTAGTTGAAGACAAAGTATAAAATCAGGCATATTTGGGTGTTGTAGGTGGTGCCAGACTCCCCAACTTCCTAGTTTGGGGATCTCTTTAGCAGGAGAAAGATTATGTGATTCATTCATTAAAACGCCTAATTGGTACTACAAAACCATTCATTCCTCCATTCAATAAGTATTTTTTTGAATCTTCACTTTATGCCAGACACAGGGCTTGGCTCTCACAGAAGAGGTGCCCAGTTGTTCGACTGCCTCTCTGTCATTGTAGTGGGTTTTTAATCTCCATGTGGCTCTACTTCCACTCTTTCCTGTTTCTCTTCCCATTATCTTCTTCAGGAGAAATCCCTAAAACTTAAATATTAAAATGGCTTCAGAGAAGGATCCTGTCTTACTTCCGTTATTAACAAAAGGCCCTGCAGGGTGTGATCCCTTCACAGTCAACAGGAGGATGCCCCACAGTCACTGTTCTTTATCCCTGGTCCAGACACAGGCCTATGATCTCAGAGAGTAGTAGGAAACTACTTTCTACCAACTCCTTAGTCAAGTAAAAACCAGATTCTCTGATAGCATAGTTTATCAGAATTGATAGGAAAAATGGTATTGCTTCTATGAGATGCTCCAGAAGAAATCTCAATGATTTGTTTAATATCACTAGTAAAACTATAATTTATAAATTACATATATGTTCAGGTCAAGAGACTAGCCCAATAGGTCTGGTTCAGGTCAAGGATTCCCAGGTGGCCCTCATGAATCACCACTAATCTCAAACTCCACTAAAATAATCCTTGATATGGATTTATCTTTTGACGGCCATGCAGAAAAACTCATCTTCACTTCATAGTTTTCTATCAACTTCATATGTAACCTATGGAATCTGGAGTTACAAGCAGTCAACTCTGATGGGTCATTTCACCGTCCGCTTGATTCCTCTTATTCTTCTGACTTACCTCCTCGTCACGTTCCCCACTGCTCCCACTCCTGTGCTGGTAACCATAGCTGGAGTTGTTAACACAAATGATCCCATCATCAACTCATGCTTTAATCAATTAATTTTTTTATTCGTTCAACCAGAATATATTAAGTGGTCCTCCAATATGCTCTTACTATGCTAGGTGTAGAAGATGCAAAGATGACTGAAACAATTTCCCCTTCCTCCACGAGTTTACAATCTTTTTGGGGAGAGAGACTAGTGAAAGATAAACAATACGATGTGCTAAATGCATGAATGGGGTAAGGAAAAGGTGCTATTTGAGCACAGAGATGGAACACCTAAGCCACCCTTGTGGTCACAGAAGACTTCTGGCAAAGTCTAAACTGAATCTAGAAGACAAGTAGGAAGTCAACAGGCAAAGGGGCTTGGGAAGTAAGGAGGAAATAACCTCTGTTGAGCCCTGGAATTTGGGGAGGAAGAAGGAGTTTGGTCCATGCGTAGAACACAGAGTGTGAGGTGGGGAATGGCAAGAGATAAAGCAGAAGAGGCAGATAATGCAGGGCCCTGTATGGAAATTATAGGGAACAATAGAAGGATTTTACTTGGATGACTGATGTGACCAATTTGCATTTCAGTAACAGTTGCAAAAAGTTGACACATTTGGCAAGCACTGCTGGTTGCCTCCTAGATAGCCATTTTCCTCTTCTCTCTTTTAACAGGACCTCTATTTATGGGGAACAGCAAGATTTCTAATTAAAAAATGACACTTCCTGGCATCCTTTACAAATAAGGGTGCTCCATGAGCTGTAAGTATAGGTTTTGGGGTAGGGCTTCTGGAAAAGCTCTTTAAAGTGGGCCTGATTAGATGGTAAATTCTTTTGCCCTTGCCATCTTCCTTCTTGCTTCTATCTGGAATGTGCATGGAATGGCTGTAGCAATAGTGTCCATCTTGCTATCATGAGGCAACTCTGAGGATGGAAGCCACAAGCTTAGAATGGCAAAGCAGAAACATAGAAAGTCAGTCCTGATGTGTCCATATCCATACCAGCCCTAGCAGTCTGCTTAGCTCCAGACTTCCTTTAGAGAAAAATTCATGTTTATTTTGTTTAAGTGGCTGTGATTTGTGTTTTCTATTATAGGCAGCAGAAAATAATCATAACTGGTAAGGAGGGGAAACAAAGCTAGAAGTAAAGAGATGCATTGACAGTTTTCTGCATGGAGACAGGTGGTGGCCTCTGCTCAGTAGTCAAGAGGATGGAGGAGAGAGGATAGATTTAGGAAATGTTAATGAGGTATGATGAATAAGACTGGTGATTGATTGGAGGCAGGTGATGGAGGGGAATTTGAGTTCCAAGTTTCTGGCTTTAGACAATGGGGATAATAAATCATTATCTGTTTACAACAAACTTTCAAAATGTTTGGTATTGAAACTTAGACAACCTGAAAAACTCAGAATTCATCGAATCTTTGCTTAACTTTCAACCATGCCCTCTCCCAACAAAATATATAATAAACTCCAAAAGGTTCTATGCAAGCTTTTGAGTCAATCTTATCAAATCACATCCCCAAACCCTTTGAAGTTTAAAAGCTTTTGACTTCAGGGGAAAATTATGTTAGCTATTTTCCTTAAAAATTGAGTGTGCTATGAAAATTCCATGGTGGAATTCCTTTCCAGAATTCTTAGTCGCTTTCAAAGTAAAACCTAAATTAACTGGAAAAAGGAGAGAAGTAGAGACTTTAGGAGTTTAATTCTCCCTACCTTCTTCAAGAGGAAGCTATCTATCCTTCAACAGTTAAGATATCCTCACGTACATAAATCTGTAAATTGCTATAGCTTTTACCGTCCTTCAGAGACACATGTAAATTCAGGGAAACTCAGAGAAGTGGTATGCTTTTTAGATGTTTCTTTTATTGCTGAAACTCTTCCCAATTTGGCATGGCTAAATCTTGCACATCATTTGAGGCCCAACTCAAATGTTCTCTCTTTTATGAAGCCTACTCTTATCACTAAAGCTGGAAGCAGCTCTACCTCCTCTAAACTCACATGTCTTTAGGAATTTACTGGATACCTTTACCCAGTAGTTGATTTAACTGGACCAATTAGATCAATTAGGAATAGCGTGCATATTATAGCCATAAAACAATTATCTCACTCCGTGAAGAACTCACTCTGATCTGGAGTTTTTCTTTTCTTCCATTTTTGCAAAACAGAAAATTTGCTTTTGGCATTGCAGCCAACTCTTCATTTTTTAATTACCTATAGAGGCACTAAATACCTTGAAACTTACTTATGACAAACTTTGCTTTCCCTATCATGTTTCTTTTTTTTGAGGAAGATTGGCCCTGAGCTAACATGTGTTGCCAATCTTCCTCCTTTTTTCCTCTTTTCTCCCCAAAGCCCCAGTAGATAGTTGTATGTCATAGTTTACATCCTTTTAGTTGCTCTGTGTGTGACACTGCCTCAGCATGGCTTGATGAGCGGTGTGTAGGTCTGTGCCCGGGATCCGAAGCGGCAAACCCTGGGCCACCGAAGCGGAGCATGCAAACTTAACCGCTAAGCCACCAGGCTGGCCCTTCCACACCATGTTGAACTATCATTCTCATTCTAGTCATTTTATTTCACAGTCTGATGGGAAATTGAAAAAAGACATTAAAGAACAAGGCATTTAGTCATTTCATTGCCTGAACTGCGAAGATCATAGAATGACAGGAGGTATAGAGAGGCAATTGTATTTGGGTAGCCACTTTGAAAAATCTGAAAAATGGGAGGAATTGCTGACTATTCTTAGCACTGCACAAGGTACTAACAAGTCATTTTATACTTTAATGCAGCAAGTATTTGTTGAGCATCCTCTGTGTTACATGCCATGTGAGGAGTTATAGCAGTGGTTTGCTGGAGCCCGATCTGTCAGCTGGCAAGAGCCAATATTTAAAATTTCAAGAATTTTCTGATCCAGTTGTTAGACCATTGGTAGCTTGAAATTGGCCATGGTTGGAATATTTACAGCGCAGAAACTGACGAACACGACAAACCAGTGCTTTTTACTTTCAGGGAGCCAGTTTGCCAGCACACCCCTGGAAGCATAGTCATGAGTAAGATGCATTCTGAGTCCTCAGGATCTTGCTTTCTAGTTGCAAGATAACAAAGTACAACAATAGTCAGAACACAAGGCACTATGTATGGGGCTACAATCCATATGTTAAGTTCTGATACACAAAGTTCAAACCAGAGCAGCATTGCATTTAAAAAAATAGAGTCACAAAAGAATTCTAATAGTGTGGCTTATAAGAACATAACACAAATCCAAGGACATAGCATAAAACAATTCTTAGTAGAACACTATTATCTCTGACAATATGATAGACTAGATATTCTGAAATTCTCTGATTGTAAGTTAGGTTGCAACATTTTAGGTTGCAAGTCTGCATCTCACACACACACACACTTTTAAATAAATGGACAGTGAATTAAAAAAGAGAAATCCCTGTGGTAGTGATTGAAAATGAAGTTGAAAAAGGAGCAGAGGCTAAGGAGAGGTGGGCATAGTCATTGCCACTGAGGCCTCTATGGATAATTACCTTGCTAAGTCTAGGTTTTAGGGTCACAGTAAAAAAAAATGAAATAAAATATTTTAAAAATAGCCTCTCCTGAGCTCCCATAATCATAAATTAGCCCACATACAGAAGTCTCACAACTGATTTGTGGGCCAAAACCTCTCCAGGAGAATTCTACTTAACAGCGACCTGGGTCTGAGTGGGTCTAGGTCTCTGGGAGAAACAAACAAGTCTTCGCTAGAGAAATGCAACCTAGGTCTCAGAGAAATTACAGAAAGTGTCCTCAAAAGTGCAAGCTCCCAAACCAAAAAAAAAAAAAAAAAAAAATCAGAAAATACCGGAAAAAATCATCCTAAGAGAAAGCAGAAAGAAAAAGCTACAATGATAGACTGTATCTATAAAGACTTCAGATATCAGAATTATCAATATAGTATAAGTAGGTATGTAAAATGTGTTGAAGACGTAAAAGAGAGTCAAGAAATGAGTAAATATAAGAGTCAAAATTAACAAGGTGATTTGAAAAAAGTAGGATTTCTGGGAGTGAAGAGTATAATAATTTATCCTTAAAAAATCCTATAGAAAGGTTAAAGAGCATATGAAAGTCAGATGAAGAGATTAAAACACTCTGGCTTTCTTTGGATTAGTGTTAGCATATTTTTTTCTTAATCCTTTTGTTTTTGACTTATTCTATCTTGTAATTAAATAGGTGCATTACAAATAGCAAACAGTTCACTTGTGCTTGTTACATTCAACTTGACAATCTCTGCCTTTAATTTGGGTGTTCAGATCATTTAATATGATTATCAGTATTGTTTGGGTTAAATCTACCGTCTTCATAGTTGTTTCTATTTGCCCCATATGTTCTTTCTTCCTTTCTCCCTCTTCCTCTGACTCCTTTTGTATTAAGTATTTTTATATTTCCTTTTATTTTCATAACAGACTTATTAGCTATAATTTTTAGTGACTACATAGGGCTTATAGCATACATCCTTAAATTTACCAGAGTGTTCTTACAAATATTATTATATCACTTCATGTATAGTGTGAAACATTACAAAACTCTTCTTCTGTTTCCCCTCTTGGCTTTTGTGCTATTGCTGTCATACATTTTAATTTTACAAATGTTATAGACCCTACTAATATACACGTTTATATATAATTATAATTATATTTATATATGAATAAAATTCTTGCTTTAAAGAGTCAACTATTTTAAAAATTTTAAGAATTAGAAACAGAAGTATTTTATATTTTTCTACATACTCACCACTTATGGACCTCTTCATTTATTTGTGTAGATCCAAATATCCATCTGGTATCATTTTTCTGCCGCCTGAAGAATTTCATTTAACATTTTTTGTAGTACTAGTCTACTGGCAATGAATTCTTTTAGCTTTTTATGCCTGAAAAGGTCTTTACTTTTCCTTCATTTTTTAAAGATTTTTTCAGGCTGTGGAATTCTAGGTGGAGCTTTTAAGTTTTCTTTCAATATTTTAAAATGTCATTCCTCTGTATTCTGGCTTTCACGGTGTCTGATGATAAGTGTGCCATGATTCTTCTTTTCAAAATTGAGATATAATTGACATATAACCCTAGATTCATTTCAGGTGTACAACATAATGATTCAATATTTGTAATATATTGTGAAATGATCACCATAAGTCTAGTTAACATTCATCACCACACAGTTACAAACTTTTTTTCTTGTGGTGAGAACTTTTAAGATTTACTCTCTTAGCAACTTTCAAATATGCAATACGTATTATGAACCATGGTCACCATGCTGTATGTTACATTCCCATGACTTATTTGTTTTATAACTGGGAGTTTGTACCTTTTGACCCCCTTGACCCATTTTGCTCACTCTCCACCCTCTGCCTCTGGCAATCACTGATCTGTTCTTAGTATCTATGAGCTTGGTGGTTTTTTAAATTTCGTTTTTGTTTTTTTAGATTCCACACATAGGTGAGATCATATGGTATTTGTCTTTCTCTGTTTGATGTGTTTCACTTACCACAATGTCCTCAAGGGCCACCCATGTTGTCGCAAATGACAAGATTTCATTCTTTCTATGGATGAATAGTATTCTGTTGCATTTATATACCACATCTTCTTTACTCACTCATCCATCAATGGACACTTAAGTTGTTTCCATATCTTGGCTATTGTAAATTATGCTGCAATGAACATGGCTATACAGATATCTTTTCAAATTAGTGTTTTTGTTTTCTTTAGATAAATACCCAGAAGTGGAATTGCTAGATCATATGGTAATTCTATTTTTAATTTTTTGAGGAACCTCCATACTGTTTTCCATAGTGGCTGCACCAATTTACATTCCCACCAACAATGCACAAGAGTTCCCTTTTCTCCACATCCTCACCAATACTTGTTATTTCTTGTCTTTTTGATGATAGCCATTCTGGCAGGTGTGAGGTGATATTTCATTGTGGTTTTGATTTGCATTTCCCTGATGATTAGTGATGTTGAGCATCTTTTCATGTGCCTATTGGCCATCTGTATGTCTTCATTGGAAAAATGTCTCTTCAGATCTTCTGCCCATTTTTTAATCAGATTGGGTTTTTTTGCTCTTGAATTGTATGAATTCTTCACATATTTTTGGTATTAATCCCTTATAAGGCATATGATTTGCAAATATTTTCTCCCATTCAGTGGGCTGCCTTTTCATTTTGATAATGATCTCTTTTGCTATGCAGAAGCTTTTTAGTTTGATGTAATCTCACTTGTTTATTTTTGTTGCCTTTGTTTTTGGAGTCAGATCTAAAAAATCATGGCTAAGCCCTATGTCAAAGAGCTTACTGCTTATGTTTTCTATAACACAAACAAATGGAAAGATATTCCATGCTCATGGATTGGAAGAATTAATATTGTTAAAACGTCCATACTATCCAAGGCAATCTACAGAGTCAACGCAATCCTTATCAAAACTCCAGTGGCAAATAGAACAAATTTAGGATATAGAAAATAGAAAATTTTAGGATAGAAATAACAGAAATAGAATTGTATAGAACCAAAAAGATCCTAAATAGCCAAAGGAATCTTGAAAAAGAAGAACAAAGCTGGAGGCACCGTGCTCCCTTATTTCAAACTATATTACAAAGCTATGGTAATCAAAACCATATGGTACTGACATAAAAACAGACGCATAGATCAATGGAAAAAAATAGCCCAGAAATAAACCTGTGCATATATGGTCAACTAATTTATGACAAAGGAGCCAAGAGTATACAGTGGGGGAAAAGATAGTATCTTCAATAAGTGGTGCTGGGAAAACTGGACAGCCACATGCAAAGAATAAAACTAGACTACTATCAAACACCATACAGAAACGTTAACTCAAAATAGATTAAAGACTTGAATGTAAGACCTGTAACCATAAAACTCCTAGAAGAAAACATAAGTGATAAGCTCCTTGACATCAGTCTTGCCATCATTCCAATATGTATTCATCTGTGTGCAGCGTCTTTTTTCCTTGGCTAGCTTTTAAGATTTTCTCTTTATGACTAGTATTTGGCCACTTGGTTATGATATCCCGTGGTGCTGTTTTCTTCATGTTTGCTCTGCTTGGTCTCCTTTGAGCTTCTTTGGTCTGACTCTTTCCAGTTTCTATTAATTTTGGAAAAAATTCTGACATTATTGTTTCAAATATTTTTCTCCCTCCTCCCTTTTCTTGCATTCAAAATACACGCATTGAGGCTACGTGACATTGTCCTACTGATGCTTCGTTTATTATTTTTTGTCTTTTTGCCCTCTGTCTTTCATTTTGGGTAGTTTCTATTGCTATGTTTTTAAGTTCACTAATCTTTTCTTCTCCATTTTTTTATCTTTAACAATTCCATTTGGGTCTTTTTTATATCTTCTATTTTTCTCCTTAGTGTGTGGATTCTTTTGTCTATCTTCTTGAGCATACAAAGTATGTTTCTAATAGTTGTTTTAATGTATCAATCAATTCTACCATTTGTGTCATTGCTGGGTCTATTTCTATTGATTGAAATTGAGTTCTCTCCTGATTTTGAGTTATATTTTTCCAGTTCTTTGCATGCCTAGTAATTTTTGGCTGGACGCTAGACAATATGACTTTTTTACTTTATTGGGGAATAGATTTTTGTGGTATTCCTTTAAATATCGTTGGGCCTTGTTTGGGATGCAGTAATTTGTAATTAATTTTATTCATTTAAATTTTGTTTTTCAGCTTTGTTATGGCAGATCCAGAACAGCTTTTAGGGTAGGGCTAACTTGACTCCCTCACTGAGGAACTACCCTTTTTATGATGCTTCCCCATGCCATGACTGTTAGGAATTCTTTCCACTCTAGCTGATGGGAATGAAAACTACTCTTGGCCCTGTGTGAGCTATAGAAATTGTCCTTCCAACTCCTTTCTGGTGGTTCTTTCTCAAGTCTCAGTAGTTTACTCATATGTATTTGCAAATCAATACTCAGCCAGACTTAAAGGGACCCATCAGAAGATCTTGGGAGCTCACTTGTTTTTCAGTTGCCTCCTCTCTAGGATTTTGCTCCACAAATCTAGCTACCTTGACTCTTCTGAACTACAAACTGAGCCAAACTGCTAGACTGTCTTCCACTTCTTATACTGTGGCCTGAAAACTTTAAGCACTGAACTATGGCACTTAAAAGGCTCCCTTTGTTTTTTCCTTGCTCTCAGGGATCACTGTACCATGCTCTCTGATGTCCAATACCTGAAAACCATCATTACATTTTAGGTATGACTCATTTTATAGTGTTAAGGTAGGAGAGTACACCTAGTCCCTTTTCTTCCATCATTACTGACATACTAAATTTGAAATGAAAATGGAAAAGAAAAAGATCTGGAGTAACCAAGATACTCTTGAATAAGAACCACCAAGTAGGTAGAATTTCCTACTCGATATCAAGCCTTATAAACAAATAGTAGTTAATACAGTCTGGTTGTGGTGAATAGATGGAAAATAGACAAAAAATAAACCAAGAAACAGATTCACGCTATATAGAAATTTGATGTATCTCTAGGGAAAGGATGAATAATTTAATAAATACTGTTAGGATTTATTACCAATCTGGGAAAAAGATTGAATTCATCTCTATTTCATACCATAAACAAAAATCAAATCCAGCTATAGTAATGACTATTGCACTAATGCCCAAGGAGATATGTCCAAGAATATTAGTCGCAGGTTTGTTCATATTAACAAGGTAGAAATAATCCAAGTATCCGTCAATAAAAGAATGGACAGGTTAAGTGTGGTATAGTCACAGAAGGGAATACTACGAAGAGACACAAATAAATGAATTATAACTACACTCATGAACATGGATGAATCTTTGAAATATTATTTGAGTGAAAAAGAATAAGTCACAGAAGAATACAAACGGTATTGTATCGTTTTACACAAAGTAAAAAACAAGGAAAAATGGAATAAAGTTACAATTTAAACACACATGCATATCTGACAAAACTATAATGAAAGCAATGGAATGATAAAAATTTCAGAATAGTGGTTACTCTAGTTGCTAGGACAGTGGGGGATGGAGGTTGTGGGGGCAGATAGGAAGACAGGACTGGAGAAGACCACTAGAGACTTTGAGTGGTTTTTGTAATGCTGTTTCTTAAGTTGGGAAGTGGACTTATGGTGTCTATTTCATGCTTATGTTTCATAATTCATAATATACTACATTATTTTTTGTGTAATGAACTTCATAAAAACTGAACTTCATAAAAACTGAAATCAAGGGGCCGGCCCGGTGGCGCAAGCGGTTAAGTGCGCGCGCTCCGCTGCGGCGGCCCGGGGTTCGCTGGTTCGGATCCCGGGCGCGCACCGACGCACTGCTTGGTAAGCCATGCTGTGGCGGCGTCCCATATAAAGTGGAGGAAGATGGGCACAGATGTTAGCCCAGGGCCGTCTTCCTCAGCAAAAAAAAAAAAAAAAAAGAGGAGGATTGGCGGATGTTAGCTCAGGGCCGATCTCCTCACAAAAAAAAAAAAAAAAAAAAAAACTGAAATCAAATGACTAAAAATAAACTCCGTTGTCATATTCTTGAGTGCCCTGCAACTTCTAGGAGCCCTTCACACAGTTGACCCTGAAGAAGTCCTCTCACTTCAGTAAGACCCATCTTCCCATCCTGTCCCAGATTATTTCTCTCTCCAGCCTCCCCTCTTTTGCATAATGGGCTCAGAACTCACCAAATCCTTCCACGCCACCCCACCACTGCCACGGCAGAAAGTAGTTCCTCTTCAGCTTGCCTGTTTTCCTTTCACAAATTTGCCCTTGGTACCCTCAGAGTGGGTAGAGTCGGCCTCTAACAGCTTTAGAACAGCACAGACTGAATGCTGTGTTCGGCAGAGGAAACAAGTGCAGGCTGGAAGCATATGTGTTAGCAATTGTGAAAGAGGGTCCTCCAGAGGAAACGAGGAAGGGGGATGGGAATTCTGGCTGGAGGTTAAGGGAAGGCTTCCGGGAGAAGGGAGCATCAAGACCAGGCTTTGAGAAGTGGGTAGAATTTTGATAGATGAAAGGATGAACATTTCCTGCGGAGGGAAATGTCCTCACAAGAGAACATTACAGGGCTTCTGGAACACTGAGTCTTTTGGCTTGACTCATTCACAGAGGAAAGGAGTAGGTGACAAAAACTGGATTGAGGTCACAGCATGGAGTTAGGATGGATGTTAAGGAATTAGTTATTTCTTTAGAACATGAGAAGCCATCAAGGATTCTTAAGTAAATATTGACATGACCAGAGCTCTCTATGAAGATTTAAATAGTTACTCTTGAACACTTACCATGGGCAAGGCACTGTATGTATGTGTATGAGATGGGGGTGCAAAAAACAAAACAAAACAAGAAGACTTAAGATATGATCCCTGCCCTCATGGCTCATAATCCAATTGGAGTTAAAGAACATAATAAGAGGGCAGGGTCGAACAACAGGACAGTTTTCTAGCTTCCGTGAAACAGGTCGTTAAAGTGTGGTGTTCTTATTCGGTTGGAATCAGTGAGAATAACCGAGAAGTGTCCAAATTAAAGTACAAAGGCAAATAATAAATTTCTGCCTTGCTCAGCACACTGTAAGTTGAATTGGGTGGTAATTAGGTGGCATAATGCTAGGAGAGAAGTCATTACCAAATCTCAGGAAATGCACATTTCCTTTTACAGGAATAACCACTGGCCTGTGTCCACAAGTCCCATGAACCCTATTTTTATTTTAAAGTATGGACCACTTTAATATTTTAAAGTATTTGCATGATCACATGGTGTCTGAATCAGACTGTGATGCCCATTAGAGGATGGATTTGCCTTCGCTGGGCAGTAAGCTCCAAGGAAGGACTATACCAGCCTCCCTCCCAGACAAGCAGTGGGTTATTGATGCTGAGTGTGCCAGACAAGAGCCTCTTATGCATCCCTTCAGCTTGATCTTCGAATTGCCTGTATTGTGAAACCCCACATTTATTAGTTGGGATAAATGCACCAACCTCCTCAGGGGTGGTGAGGTGATCTATTTATGTTTATCACTGAATATTGACTGAGATCTTGATGACATGGAACAAGGTGGGTCTCTCTTTCTCTCCACTTATCCATCATCCCCCAAGTGCCAACACACCCTATTGAAAAGGAAGAGGCTGCCAAGACATATGCTAAAATTATATTGTATTTTATCTTACTTTGGAAGTAATGAGATCGTTTAACATGAAATGTAATTTAAAAGTGCAATAGGGCTTTTTTTCTTTTCCTCTCCCTTGGTAATAGCTTCAGACTGTGTGTGCAGCTGACTGACACATCAGTAACAGGTGTGGAATGAAACCTATTCCTTTCAGAAAAATGAGTGTCTGCTGAGAGAGCTGGACAGAAAGCAGCAATGATGTGAGTCTTTGAAGACGTGGCCTGTGCCTCCAGCTCATCTCCCAACAGGTTTGGGATATGTTACTCTGGGCTCCACACAAAGCCAAGTTCACAGTGAAGACAAGCCTTCAAACACATGCATATTAAGCTAACTTCAAAATGAAACACCAAGAAGTAGCTCAAACCACATTCCTTTCCCTTTTCCTCCCCTCACCCACTTTAGAAAAAATGATATACTTTCCTTCCAGGACACAGAAATATAGCAGCTGATTCTGATCAAAAGATGCCAGCTACACTAACAGTTTCAGGTGTCTGCGTTACCCCTCAAGGGATGTAACACGAGGAATTGGCAGCGCTGGGTGAGGCTGGAAATGTAATCTTCTGGAAAAATTTCACATTTGAAATGAAGTCACATCTCATAAGGCAGCTAATAGTTTCAGATACACATATTTAAGAAGAAAGTAGTAATTGTATAATAAAATATTAGCAAAGCTCAAAAAATAAAGAACATCTCGGTCTCTGGTAAGAATGATACATGAGATGTGAGATTTGCTATAAATGTATCTGTAGACATCAATAATGACACCCTCTATTGCTATAATTTAAACATATGACCAATATAAAGATGAATACAGTCAAAAAAACAGAGCTAGAGATACAAATGCTAAGTATGCTAAGAGAATAGAAGATGATGGCACCAGGAGATTGAATTTTGTCTTGCTTTATTATTATTATTACTTTTGAGTGTGTTTTAGAGGCATTCAACACTCAAAACCATATAATAGAAAGCAGGCAAAGAGTCACATACCTGTTTACTTGGCTTCCGCAGGAACCAGCTGTGCCACCTTTATCAAGTCACTTCACCTCTCTCGGCCTCATTTTTTCTCATCTATAAAAGGGAGCTATTATTAGTGCATAACTTATAATATGCTTACGTAAAGCACTTGGTATATATTCTTGAAGCTCATTTTGTGTTTTTTAAAAGTATTTAAAAATGCCCAATAGAGCCTTATTCAAAATGTAGTCCACAAACCAACAGCATCCACGTCACCTAAGAGCTCATCAGAAGTGCGGACTCTGTCATCCCTCTACACCCACCTCATCAGAATCCACGTTTTAACAAGATTCAGGGGATTCATATTGCTGTTAAATGCAGATTGTGATTCAGTAGGTATGGAGAGGGGCTGAGGTTCTGCAGTCCTAACAAGCTCCCAGGTGATATGGGTGCTGCTGGTCCAACGGCCACTCTTTGGGTAGCAGGGTTTAAAGAATGCCTGGCACACTGGAGGTGCTTCATACCATAGCCTACAGTTATGGTTCTCAAACTTGGTGCATCAGGATCACATGGAGGGCTTGTTAAATCACAGATGGGTAGGCGCCACCTCCAGAGCTTCTGATTCAATAGATCTGGGTGGGACCTACAATTTGCATTTCTAACAAGTTCCCAGGTAATTCTGATGAGGTGGCAGGGATCACATTTTGAGAATCATTGGTCTACAGGCTTGAGTGGAAAGAAATAAGAGATTAACTACAAGGATAAGGAAAAGCAAGATAATAAATTGGTGCAGTATGATTTTTAGTTACAAATAAACTACATGTTGAAATCTAGAGAGAAATGTACAATAGAGATTGTTTTGAGGAATTGGGACTATGGGGGAATTTGGGAATTTCCCTATCCGCCAAGTTTAATTGACAGTAAAAGAGCATCATCTATCCAACCTCTGCCTCCTTCCTAGGCTGCAGTTCCAGAAACAGCAGCTCTCCTGAGCTCCCTACCTTTCCCAGTTACACAAAGAGGCTCGTGGCTTTTAGAGATAAACAGGTAGATTTGGATTGAAAAAGGGAGGCAATAAGAAGCACAGGAGAGGCAATGATTAAAAATGTAGGCATCAATGAGTAAAATGGGTGAACATGTTGAAGGCTGGGTCTCCTCACAGATTCAGCAAGGTGGATGTGACCATAGGATTCATAATTTTGTTTTGTGTTGTTATTTATGTCCCACTGTGTTCCTAAAAGGTTTTAAGATATTTTGAAAATACATCCCGGCTTTAACAACCTCAAGGTGGTGTGTTTTGGAATATTAAGTTTCCACAGTGCAGAACGTGCGGTGCCAAGAGTCCCCAGCATCATCCTTTGGCAGTGGAGCTGTGAGCCAGGCGCTGTCTTTCACAGAGAGTCAGCCGTTTCCACTGGGCACAGATTGTGCAAAGCCTGGCAGGTCCAGCCCCATAGGTGCTAGCCCTTTAATGCAAACTTGCCCTCAGATTAAAGAAAGCCCTAACGCCCCCTGACTTCAACCCAGTGGGTGTCGACTGAAGGTCTATTGTACTTCACGGGGCAGCACCCCATCTCCTGGAGAAAGAGCTGACGCCTCAGAACTGGGGGATTAAACAAATACAACTTAATAAATAAGGGAGATATTCATTGGAGTTATACTTAGAAAAGTGACAGATTGTCAACAACTTAATGCCCGGCATTTAGTCAGTAGAATATTATCTAGCCATTAAAAATTATGTCTGTGAAGACCAAGTGATAATTACAGTATTATGGCTACAAGCGTTTTCTAGGTTAAATTAAAAAATAAAGGATACAATGTTGCATCTAGAGCTTAAATACAGCTATATTTTTAAGATTCTGTGCCCAGGAAGCACCTGAAAATGTTGCAAAATAGAGGCATTAATTGTGTTTGCAACATAGTTCTTTCAAATTTTGCTTTTTCCTTAATTTTTGTTTAATAAGCATGCACTAAATTTATAATGAAAAATGAACTATTTTTTAAATTATGACTTTTAAAATTATGTTATTTTAATGCTGATAACATTAAGAGTAAAAAGGAAGATAAGAAATAATTACTTGATAATTACAGTTATGCTAAAATATCTACATGTTAAAAAATAGAAGTCAATGCATTAATAGTGATTGCTTTTATTGGGACTTAGGGCAATTGAGGGGGGGGTCTCTAATTGCCAAATTTATTCAGTGTGGTTTTAGAGTGGAAAAAATGCAAGATATCATAAGAAAATGAACGTTTGTGTAGGTAGCTTTGCAGTTCATATGCACAGGAGATTTCTCAAAGAAGAACCTGAAATTTGGAGGATTCATCTTTATTTAAAATAACATATAAACAACAGCTTGCTCTTTGGCTTGTTCCTTCCATTGAAGAGCTCTCGGGCCATATCCTGGCCTCTGTCAGCCACCCCCATGCTTGAGCCTGGGCTCCACACGAGGGCACCATCTGACTTGGATGTGAGGCCAGTGGAGGAGCATGTTTCACTTCCCAGAGCTTCAGGAGTGGTCGCAATGCCTGCGAACTGGAATGCTCTTCCCCAGCTCAGAGGCCAGCCTGGCTCCCTGGCAGCCTCACTCCCATAGCCATTGGCTAACAGGGCTTTGTGCCCATCAGCTACGTACCTACCAACTTCATGTGACCTCGAGTGACCACATATTTGGGGCTCAGGATGGGTGCATGCAGAGAACAGCAAACATCATTATTTTTAACCAACCATGACAAAGTAGGGCCACATGTCTTTAACAGTCAAGATCCTATCTGGTGACTCTTTGCAGGGCCTTACTCAAAAACAAAAGGTTCTTTCACTCTGAGTCCTGAGGTCCTAGGAATTTTGCTAGTAGTCTTGGGAAAATTGAACTCTTTCTCACATCGTGAGCCCCATGGAGGTGTTAAAACATGTTCATACCAGTCTCCAAGTAACTTCCTCTGATGCTTCACGTTGCCATACAGCAAACCATTCACTGAAAGTATGCATGAGGATCCATGAATTCATTCATTCATTCATTCAACAAATACTCCCTGAGTGCCTTCTGTGTGCAAACAGCACGCCAGGTGCTAGAGATGAAGTGGTATGTAGGACACAGTAGCCGCCCTCAAGGAGCAAGGTCTAGATTCAGAGACAGGAGCAAAGAGGCAGGTTCAGTGGAGTGTGACAAGGCCCTCCAGGAGGCCAACATAAGGAGATAGAGAAAGACAGAGGGCTTGCTGGAGGAAATGATGTCTAAGCTGAGAGAGGAAGCACAAGTAGAAGTTAACCTGGCAAAGGGGAGGGTGAGTGGGGGAGTGGGAATGGGAAGGACTTTCTAGGAAGAACAGCAGCAGGGTCAAAGGCCTAGAAGGGAGAGAACATGATACGTTCATGGGTTTTTTGAGTAGTACAGGATTGCAGCAAAGTGGAGTTCAAGAGCAAAGGGCTAAGAGACAACCCTGGGGAAATGAAGAGGGGCCAGGGATCGTAAGCTTTATAAGCCACGTTGTCTTGGTAGCAAACTTCAAGGCTGCCTGCCTCCCGCGCCTACTAATCCTGGGGAGGAGGAAGGGAACTAATGTCCGAGGTCCGTCAGAGCCCAGCACACAACTGGGCCAGTGTAGTTGGTTGTGGAGCCTTCTCCATAAATACAATGAGCTTGAAAAAGTCCAGCCTGTTGGCACATTTCTCTTGAGCTTGACCGTTTGCATTCCTTCCGTTTGCCTCTTCCTTGGAATCTGCTCTTTTCTCTTGGATTCCTTTCTTCTCAGAGCATCCAGTGTCTGAGTACCTGGAGCTGTCTCTTATTCTGGAAGGGCCCTGCCCTGTGGAGGCCAAGTGGGAACTGGGGTGGAACCCAAGGGAAAGGAAGCAACCTCCAGACCCTTAGACCTGCCAGCTCTCTGCTCAGGGACATTTGGCTCGTGGCCATGAGTTCACGTGATAGCCACAAATATTTGTTCATCAGATAATGTATGAAATCAGATGCATAAAAGGCAGCTAAGGATGTCAATGTACAAAAGAACAAGTGTATGGAATTTGAATACACAAAAGCAGAAGGATCGCTTAGACTTTTCTTGGAGAGTGATTGGGACAATGAGATCATATTAGAATCTTGCTCAAAGTAGACACTTAGTAAATGCATTCTTCCTCTCATCCCCTTCATTGCCATCTGAGCTCTAAATTCATGAAACCCTGACCAATGAAAGTTAGCTGTGGAAATTAGCTAGGATCCTCAAAAAGGGCCCTGGAGAGACTAACAGGCATGAAATGTGTTAGAGAGAGAAACAGATAATTGTGCCCTGAACACACAATTAGGGCCTATTTTTTGTTAGGCGCTGTGCAAGGTATTGCAAACCAGTTGAGCACTTTGCCCTTAGGAAGCTGTCGGTCCGATGGTGAGAAGTCTAGCCAAACGACCTGATCAGTGCCTTGAAACACATGCACATAAAGAGCCAAGAGATGCAATGTCTTGAAGAGGTGCCCCTTCCTCCCATCTGAGAAAGCTATAGAAGGCTTCATGGAGGAGGAGGCATTTGAAGAAGAGGTAGGATCTGGATTCCAGGGTAAAGGGAATGGAATGAGCCAAGGCAGGGAGGAAGGAGACCTAGGAAAGAGAAGGCAGCTCAGCTGAACTGTGCAGGAGATGCGTCAAATGCTAGAACCAAAGTGGGGCAGGTTGGAAAGTCCCCCTGGGATCAGGTGATGGCAGGTCTAGAGGGCTGGCTTTTCATGCCTACTCCAGGACTTCCATCCTACTCTGGCTGGGGCACCCTGCGGACATTGTAGCAGGACTGGACGTGGTGAGTGAACGTGGCTGACAAGGAACACTTGTGACCACTGACTTTGCGTATATTTGCACTTTCAGTACTTGAGATGATGGAGTGCCAGGCCAGGCCTCTCCCCAACTGCATTAAGGAGCCATTGCCCTATTGCCACCCCTGGTAACTACACACCTGACACCCTTTCCCCTCATCACATTCCAGAAACCCACTGACACACTCCCCAGGGTTGACCTATCTATCCCAGGCAACATGGTCAAAAGACATAATCAAGATCCAGGACTCAGACCCGCAGCAGACCTGCAGGAGAGCAGGCCTGGGATGACTAATGACAAAAGGCAGCAGCCGCCTGGCCTCTGCTTGGCAGATTCAGGGTAACAGCTGTGGAAAAGTAGCGCTTGCTTCGTTTCTGCACTTTCTTCGTGCCCTCCAAGCCGCCTTCTGCTGAGAATAGTGCAAAGTATCCCACGTGTGCCTCCTGTGAACAAGCCATCTTCCAAATATCATTTTTTCCCAAAGGAACTTTCATTCTAGCATGTTTCTACATCTCAATGTTTACTGCTTTTACATCCTAATTAGCATGTGACCAACAGCTGTCATATTCATCTATTGAGATAAACTCAGAGTATTCCCCCGCCTCCCCTAGCCCCGAACAGTCCTGATTGATGGTCATTATATTTGCCCTTTGTCACTCCTCCTCGTGTCTGTCTTCCATATGGTAAAAGAAACACCCTCCACCAGAAGCAGTGATCGACAATTAAAATTATGAGATATATTTCCAGCTGAATGCCTTGTTAAGCGCATATAATCAACCCCAAATAAAATGACACGTTGCTGATAAGAAAACATTGGCCCCATGTGGATGATCCCAGGGAGAAACACACATTCTGTGACCAAATCTCCAACATCAGCAGTAAGGAGGCATCCACCTTTAAAAATTAGCCAATGAAATCCATCAGCAAGTGGAGTGTTGAAGAAAATCAGTGTTATTGTTATTGGCAGATTTAAACTGTGCTCACAAAAGACTCAAAGATTTTTAAAGCCCTGATTTCTGAAAAGATTTACACATGAAAATGCATTGTGTAAAAAAACCAGAACATTTCCTTTTTATGGAAACAAGGATGGTTAAGGTCCCAGGCTAGTCAATAAAATCCTACTAACCCTAATTATACTGAAGAGCACTACTCACTGTTCATGACCACAGTCTGCTTCCCCATCTCCTCTGGACGCCCTTTGCCTATGCCCACCTGTCAAATCCTACCTCATTATCAAGACACAGAACAGGTACCTCTTCCTCCATGAAGCCTTCCTTACAACCTCAGACAAAAGACAGCTCTCTCCCTTTCAACTCCTGGAGTCCTTTTCTTTACTGTTCCCTATGGCAGTTACCACATTGTGTGCTATAACGTATGTGACATCTTTGCCCTGTTCAGCTGAGAGCTCTTTGGTGGGAAAGAGAACATCTTAATCGTTTTGTACACCCTACAGCAGCTATCGTGATGTCTTCTGAAGACTAGTCCTTTCATAAAAGCTTTTTAATTGAAAAACAAGTGCCTGATGTTAAACCAAATGGAATAATGAAGAAGAGAACTTGGAGAAAGTGACTGATGGCGCCTGCTCTACAGTTGGGTGCACAGGAGAGGCTAATCGAATTTAAACCTGAAAAACAACAAAAAGAAATGTTTTTCTTTGCACAGCATTCCGTTGTATGGCCATGCCATTCTTTATTTACTCAACCTCTAATTATTGAACACTTCCAATGGTTTTTTAAATTAATATAGAATCCTACAATGAGCATAAACGTACTATCAATTTTGTGGATGTGATTCTTACTTTAGAATAAGATTTTGGAAGACAATTTGACCCATAAATGGGCGTATGTGTTTTTAAGAGTTTATACAAATTGATTTTTGTACATGGGATTCTTCTAACGTTTCACATGTATAATTTTCGCTTTTGTTTTCTGCTGGATATACTTGTCTCGAGTTAGGGAATTTCTCTTCACTCATAGTTAGTTAATAGTTTTGCTCTCGAATGTGTGCTGGATTTTATCCAGTGCATTATCTGCCTCGTGCTGTGTCTTCTTCTCCACTGGGCTGTCTAATACACCTTCTCCAGCCTGCTCTGTGTGGGGAGGGGGTCTTCCTTGCCCTCTGGCTATTGTTTGGGTTCAGCCCATGGGAGGGACCTTTAAGAAATCTAACCAGGTGTTCGTGGGGAAGGAGGGAGAAGCTCAGCACATACACTGCCCTAGCATCCTCCCTAGCACCTGGGCAGTGGCTGCATTCCTCTACCAAAGACCACAGCTTCTATTAGATGCCCCTACTCCAGTTTCTGGAAACCTCTCTCTCCTCTTGCCCTTCAGGCCTTGAGAGGCAGGGGATGTGAACGTAGCAACTCTCCACTTTTACTAGTCCTGGGGGGCTTCACCATGCCTTGTTGGATTCCCATAACCCAACACACACCTCCGTAAAAAGACCCTTCCTTAAACTCTCCCACTCATCCTTCTAGTGTTCCATCTGTTTCTTGACACGCTTGGACTGACATGGTAATTGGTGCCAGGAGTAGTTCCAGGGGCTGGATGGCAGCACTTAACCATCAGAGACAATGTGGATAAAATTCTAAAATTTTATCTAAATTTTTTTCTAAAAATTAGCAACGGTGTCTTTTGTGAAAATGGAAGTATTTTGACCCGTGGAATCTGTGACAATAGCTAATTTAATTATGGGGTCCCTAGAAATAGAATAGATGGGCTGCTTACTCAGCTGTACTTAACATTCTGGTGGGCAGAATCCTAATATAAGTCACTATCATGAGTTTCCATGGCCTCATATCCATTTCCCAGACATAAACTGGTTCACAGACCTGGATTAGGCTGTACCCTTTGAGAAAGGACCCTATGATACAGTCACAGGTATACACTATGAATATTCCTCCAGGCCTTCCCCAGAGGGACCTGCATCTACTTAGAGGGTGGCTTTGCATTAGGGAAAGAATACCCAGATCTTCCAAGGGTTATAAGATTTCTGCCTCTGAACTGATGTCAAGCCCTGGAGATTGAATTGCCGCCATGGTCCAAAGGTCTGAGTGGTGACTTATGATGATCAGATGGTGGATGGAGTTTAGGCTGAATCCATCTCTCAGTCAGTCTAGAGGGACCCATCAGGATTTATTTGTCCAGTTCCAGCATGTAGAGGGCCACCATCAAAGACTTGAACGATACAGGGCAGTAGTTTTTACCGTAGCCCCATTTAACTACACTATTTGGCTTGTACAAAAACCCAGATGAGTGGGGAGAATCACTGTGCATTATCACAAACTTAATCAGGTGGTGACACCAATTTTACCTTTGGTTCCAAGTGTGGTAAATTACTTAGAAAATCAGCACAGCCACTGGCCATGGGTATGCAAATTTGACCTAGCAAACGCAATTTCTCCAATTTGTATTGATAAAGATAATCAGAAGGGGTTTCCCTTCACATGGCTTGCCTCAAGACCATATTAATTCTCTTGCTTCTCTGTCATAATATAATCTGGAGGGACCTTGACCATTTTGATATCCCGCAGAACATCATAGTGGGCCATTACCTCGGTGACAGTGTGCTCATTGTACGTGGTGAGGAAAACTGCCCATCATGAACTGTGTGGTATCTGATTCACTGAATCATCGAGTTTGACACAGCATTCATTGTCAAATGGGAATCTAAATGAGACCAGCTCAAGTAGGTCCAGAAGGCACAAGTAAATGGCATGAGCATGTAGCTCACCCCCCAAGGCACCCCTTCCTAATGCTTCCCTGCTTCTCCTTCTATCTACACTGACGGCCTCAGGGGGAATTCTCCATCACCAGGTAGCAGAGGGGGAAAAATATGAGCACAGTTTATGGATGGGTCTGCAGGATATATAGCTCCACTGGGGGGTGGTCTTTAAAGAGTGCAGTGAAGGGAAATTCTCATTTGGGCAGATTTTGGGTAGTAAATCTAACTGCCTACTTTGCCCGGAAGAGGAGAAAACCAGAAGTGAGGCTAGACATGAAGTCTTTAGCAGTGGTTAACAGCTAGGTGACTGGTTGGGAACTTGGAAAGATCAAGATTGGAAAACTGGTGATAAGGAAGCCTGGGCTAGAGACATATGGATGGATCTCTCAGAATGCACATGGAGAAGATATCATTTCTTACAAAAATGCCCTCTGGAAGGTATCCACTACAGAGCAGGCTCTCAATAATCACTTAAATTGTGGATGTCAGTCAACCTCTTTCCCCAGGCACCCCAGGGCTTGCTCAATGGGCTCATATTCAAAGTGGCCGTGGAGGAGTGGTTGGAGGATGGACTCAAAAGCAAGGACTTCCCCTCATGAGGCTCATTTGGTTCCTGCTACTACTGAATGCCCTACCTGCCAATGGCAGGTAGTGCTCAATATGGCCCTATTCCCTGGGTATACCAGATAGCCAACTGAGACAAGTTGACTACATTGCTCCTTCCATCATGGAGAGGGCAACAATTTGACCTCACCAGGATAAATGTATATTATGTTAATGGATTTGCTTTCTTGCCTATAGAGCTTCTGCTGGCACCATCATGGATGCTTTATCTACTGCCATGGTACCCCAAACAACATCCTCTCCAACAAAGCAATCTTTTTATGGCGAAGAAGAAGCATAGCAATGGGCTTATGCCCGTGATATTACAATGTGCCCCATCACCCAGAGGCAGCTGGCTTGATAAAACGGTGAAGGCTTAGTTACAGAACCAGTGGGGAGATAACATTCAGCAAGGTTGGGGAGCAACCTTACAGGATGTAGTATATTCCTTAAATCAGCAGCCAATATTGGGGCTACTCCAACTGCCAGAAAGCATAGGTCTGGGAAGTAAAGTGTGGAAGTGGGAGCTCTCTCCCTATTTTACCAAACAATTTGCTGAAGAAACTTTGCTTTCCTTTGCTATTACCTTGGGTTTGATGGAGTTGGAGTTCCTAGTGCCCAAGGTAAGAAAGCTTCCACCAGGAATCACAGTCATATTTCAGTGAAATTGCAGCCTGACACTGAAGCCTCACCATTTTTAATTCTTCATACTACCAAACTAACGGGTAGAGAAGGAGTCATTCTACTGACCAAGTTGATTGATCCACTTACCAAGAGGAAATTGGGTTGCTGCTATGTCATAGGATCAAGAGGGACTATCTCTGGGAGGCAGGTGTTCACTGTATTGGTGGAAAATTGCAGGCATCCAATAAAGATGTGACTGAAAAGAACTTGATCTTGTGAAAATGAGAGTGGGCATTATTCCAACACAACAGAATCCCATCTACCCAACGTGCTAGCAGAAGGTAAGGGGAACATGGAAAAGGTGGTGAAAAAGAAAGTTATGATTATCAACTTAGGGCTCTTTGCCAGTTACAGAAGCAAGGACTATAGTAGCTGCTATAATTTATGAACAGTAATTCTATCCCACCATTCACCCCTTGCAGCCTCAACTTAGATGAAGAAGACTTGAGGTTCCATGTGGTGATACGATTAAAGTCATATTCAGCTCAGATCGGTTCCTTTAATGCGTCTCCTCTTCTCCTGTTTCTCCTCCTGGAACTTCTGTTCTACAAACATTGAGTTCTTGGCTCTATCCTTGATGTTTCTTTAGATTTTCACTTGTAATTCCCACCTCTGATTTTTGGTTGTGTTCTAGGAGGATAACATGTATTGGTCTGAGTTCTAATATAGTTTTCGGAAGTATCCATTGTGATATTTATCATATTTTGTCTTGTGGAAATCATGCTTTATTTCCAAGATCTCATCCTTTGTTTTTAAAATTACCCTTCCCCATAGCTGTCTTCTCTTGTTTCATAAATGTGATGTCCTCTCCAATCTCATGGCAAATATGAATTTCATGTTTTTGAATTCTTTCCCATTTCCTGGCCACTCAGCTTGATTTTCTTCTTCAAACTGCTGATTTTGTTTGTTCATTTTGCAAATTAAAATTGAGATCAGTGGCTTGAGGAACTGTATATCAGAATCACTTGGCAAATTTTTTCAAAATACACATTTCCAGTTTCCCTTTTCCTCCTTCAGTGTTGCTCTTCCCATTCCCAACAGAAGTATAGCAATCTCCAAGAAAGGTGTCTATATAAGAGTATTAAAAAATAAAACACCTACCCAGGTGGTTTTGACATGCTTCCTCACCCCACATCAAGAACTAGCAGACTGATATGAACAATACAGAGAGATGGTGTGAACTTCATCTGGGAGCTCAGGTCGTTAGTTGGTTAGCACCTTGGTTCACTATGATAGCAGGTGTGTGGGCACTCTGTGTGTGGGCTGTGGTAGCTCACAAGAGAAACTTCCTTTCAGTGATAGCAGACCAGAATGCTGGTGGAGTATTAGAGGTGACTGGGCTTAGCCTGCTCATCATTGTGTCACATCGCTTTCAATGCCACAGTAGGCATTCAATAAATACTTGATCTAGCGTGAGGAGATCAGAGCAGCAGTTTCCAAGGGAAGTCAGGAAAGCACTAGTAGGGAGGCTGCAGGCATCCAAGAATCCATTGTTGTGCTGGTGACTTCTCCCTCCCACACTGGCTGTGGCACTTTGCCCACCTTCTCTCCACGGCCCTGTTCCACACCTTCTGGCTCCACTGCAGATAGGCCCCCAAGTTTGCTTGTGTGCTGTTGTGAGTAGGAGTTACGGCCACTAGCACAGAGTACAGAACCATGGTCACTTGGCTTCTAAAGTTCTTGCAGGTGCCCCCTCTTGGTACTTCTCATTTCCACCTGTGCTTCAAGCCTTTGTTATATAAATGCTAGCAGTTTTCAGAGATGCCACTGAAAAACACCCATCCCTCCACTTACTTCTATACAGCCACCTCCTTTCCTTGTGCTGACTTGCGGGTTAGTTGTCTCTGCTGAGCATATCCATCAATCTAAATCTATTTACTCTCTTCCAAAAATTTTGCAAAATGCTTGGCTTATGGATAATAGCTTTTTCTATTCTTTTCAATGATGGTACAATATTTCTTCTTGTTTTTATGTAATTTTTATAACTTCAAAGAACTTTTAAGCTCAAATTTTTATCTTGAAAACTGATTTTAGGTATAAATTTCTATGTCTAAGTCAGAGGTTGCTTGCTTGTGGACTGTAGGGCAGATGTGGCCACAGATATATTTTCTGTCCAGTGCAATATTAATTTTATACATTTGGATGAAAGTTTGGAATAATACTGCAGAAGTCATGATGAAGTCCACAAATATGGGGTTCTTTTCCTCTTCTGGTCATAAAGGTGACCATCTTAGCCCCTTGCAGTTGGAAAGGGCTATGGGACTAGTTTTGGTCAGTGAAATGTGAGAAGTTAACTGTATCACTTCCTGGCTATTCTTCAGTCTCTGTTCTCCTGTAGCAGCAACTATAGGGACCATGTCACTCAGATACTGGAGTCAAAATCAGCCTGGATTCCTGAGTGGCTGTTGACCAGCATGAGTTATAAAATTTTGCTCTGTTAAGACACCAAGATTTTGAAATTGTTTTTGAATACAACTTACTCAGTTCTGATTATTTCGTATCCTGGATTTTTTTTTTCCCCACACAATACATCAGCATTTTCCAGTACTCTTAAAAATCATCCAAGAACACGATTTTTAATGGCTTCATAATATTTCATGACAAGTTTATGTACCATAAATTTATTGAACTAATCCTATACTGTCAAACAGTTGGAAGCATTTTTGGAAATTATAAATAATAGTGATATGAGCTTCATTGTGTTTGGCATTGGTTCTTCATCAAATTTCACTAGTGCTACTCATGACTAGACAGAGTTAAATACTGCTGCAAGTAACAAAAAGTATCATCGTAACAGAAGTTTAAAAAATATGAAGTCTTGTTGAGTGACGTCAGCATCATGGCAGAGTGCGCTGTTTTCTTTGTCTCTCCCCTCTAAGTTACAACTAAACAGAGATTCATTAACCTACAGAGGATTCCCTACACAACACAATAGGATACCTGAGAGATCCACGTAGCTATACATCTGAAAGTGGGTGGACCGGATCCCTGGGAAGCAGGGGAACTAGGTGAGTGGACCCCTCCCCATCCTTGGAGGGAGTGATCCAGGTAGTGGATCCTCACACAGCAGCTGGCATCACGGTGAGTGGAGGCAGGGCAGCCCAGCCTGTGCATGAATGCTTTTAGAGTGGTAGCCTGGCCCACAGGAGCACCCACCAACCAAAGTGGTGCTGCCTATGTGAACACTCCCCCAAGTGGCAGTGACTCAGCCTGTGCAAAGGTGCCCTGCCCACCAAGTGCAGCAGCTCAGCTGGACAAGCCTGCCTAGCACAGCACCCAGCTGTGACCAGCCCCCCAAGCACAGAGGCCCCACCCACATGAGTGTAACCCGCCAAGTGGCTGTGGCCAGGCTGCGTGAACACAGAGTGGCCCAACGCGCACAACTAGTAGCAGACATATTGGGATCAGAAAACACAGTTCCTGACCCACCCCCCAGCAGTGGCAGGTGGAATCTGTGACCTGATACTACCACAAATGCCCCAGCAAAGGATCGAGTCATCAAACACCTCAAAGAACTATCGTAACACTGCAGAGCAGAAGGGAAATAACAAGTCTCAAGAAACCAATCCCGAAGGCACAGAAGATTACAATCTAAATGACAGAGAATTCAAAATAGTTGTCATAAAGAAACTCAACAAGTTACAAGAAAACATAGAAAGACAGTTCAATGAGCTCAGAAATAAAATTAACAGAAGGAATACTTCACCAAAGAGACTACAGCCCTTAAAAAAAACTATACAAAAATTCTGGATATGAAGAACACAATGAGATAAAAATAATGTAGAAACCATAAAAAATAGAGCAGACTTTATGGAGGACAGAATCAGTGAATTAGAAGATAGAAATATAGAAATGCTCCAGGTGGAGAAAAAGAGAGAACTAAGATTTTAAAATAATGAAGAAATTCTTCAAGAAATATTCAACTCAATTAGGAAAAGTAACATAAGGATTATAGGTATTCCAGAGGGACAAGAGAAGGAGAAAGGAGGAGAGAGCTTTTTCAAAGAAATAATAGCTGAGAGGTTCCCAAACATGGGGAAGAAACTGGACTTACAAGTACATGAAGCCAATAGAACTTCTAATTACATCAACCCAAAAAGACTTTCTCCAAGGCATCTAATAGTAAAACTGGCAAAAGTCAATGAACAGAAAAAATATTAAGGGCAGCAAGACTGAAGAAAATGACCTACAAAAGAACCCCCACCAGGCTGAAAGACAAAAACTTTCAGCAAAGAATGCTCTATCCAGTGAAATTATCCTTCAAATATGATGGAGAAATAAAAGCTTTCCCAGAAAAATAAAAGCTGAGGGAGTTCATCACCACTAGACCAGCCTTACAAGAAATGATGAAGGAAGGCTTCATACCTGAAACAAAAAGACAAAGGTTTACAAAGGTTTGAGCAAGGAGACAGACAAAATCAGAAAATTGCAGTTCTTTCTCAGAACAGGTTAGCAAACACTTAAGAATAACATAAAAGATAAAGGGAGGGAAAGCATCAGAAATAACTATAAACTGACTTCAATTTAGTCACAAACTAACAACACAACAAAGAATAATTTGTGTCAACAATAACTCAGAAGGGGAAGAGGAAAGAGATGGAACCTGCTTAGGCTAGTGGAGATAAGAGGCTATCAGAAAATGGACTATCTCATCTACAAGATCTTTTATACAAGCCCCACAGTAACCACTAAAAAAAAAATCAGAGCAGAGCCATAATTCATAAATAAAGAGAAAACCATCACAGAAAACCACCAAACTAAATGGCGGTCAGAAATACAAGGGAAGAGAAACAAGGGAAATATAGAACAACTGGAAAACAAGAGATAAAATGGCAGTATTAAGCCCTCACATATAAGAAATCACTCTAAATGTAAATGGAATGAATTCTCCAATCAAAAGACACAGAGTGGCTGGATGGATTAAAAAAACAAGACCCAACAATATGCTGCTTCCAGGAAACATATTTCAGCTCTAAAGACAAACAGGCTCAGAGTGAAGGGATGGAAGGTGATACTTCAAGCAAATGGCAAACAAAAGAAAGCAGGTGGTGCCATACTTATATAAGACAAAACAGATTTCAAGATAAAAAAGACAATGAGAGGCGCTATCCCATTGGTGTAGTGGTTAAGTTCAGCGCACTCCGCTTAGGTGGCCTGGGTTCACAGGTTCGGAACCTGTACATGGACCTACACCACTCATCAAGCTATCCTGTGGTGGTGACCCACATACAAAATAGAGGAAAGATTGGCACAGATGTTAGCTCAGCGCCAATCTCCCTCACCAAAAAAAAAAAAAGTGAGAGACAAAGAGGGGCAGTATATAATAACAAAAGGAACGTTCCATCAAGATGACATAACACTTATGAATATATGTGCACCTAACACAGGAGCACCAAAGTATATAAAGCAACTATTGCAGACTAAAGGGAGAAATTAATAGCAACACAATAATAGTAGGGGACCTCAACACCCCACTTACATCAATGGATAGATCATCCAGATAGAAAGTCAACAAGGAAATAGTGGATTTAAATGAAACGTTAGACCAGATGGACTTAATAGATATATATAGAACATTCCATCCCAAAACAGCAGAATACACATTCTTCTCAAGTGCACATGAAACATTCTCAAAGATAGACCATATTCTGGGAAACAAGGCAAGCCTCAATAAATTTAAGAACACTGAAATCATATCAAGCATCTTTTCTGACCACAATGCTACGAAACTAGAAATAACTACAAGAAAAAAAGCTGGGAAAGTCACAAATATGTGGAGGCTAAACAACATGCTACTGAACAACATTGGATCAATGAAGAAATCAAAGGAGAAATTAAAAAATACCTAGAGACGAATGAAAATGAAAATACAGCATACCAACTCTTATGGGATGCGGCAAAAGCAGTTCTGAGAGGGAAATTCATAGCAATACAGGCCCACCTCAACAAACAAGAAAGCTCTCAAATAAGTACTCTTAAACCACACCTAACAGAAGTAGAAAAAGAAGAACAAACAAAGCCCAAAGTCAGCAGAAGGAGGGAAGTAATAAAAATTAGAGCAGAAATAAATAAAATAGAGACTAAAAAAACACAGTAGAAAGGATCAATGAAACTAAGAGCTTGTTCTTTGGGAAGATAAACAAAATTGACAAACCCTGAGCCAGACTTACTATGAAAAAAAGAGAGAAGTCTCAAATAAATAAAATTAAAAATGAAAGATGAGAAATTGCAACAGATACTGCAGAAATACAAAGGATTATAAGAGAATACTATGAAAAACTATATGCCAACAAATTGGATAACCTAGAAGAAATGGATAAATTCTTAGATTTGTACAACCTCCCAAAACTGAATCAAGAAGATATAGAGAATCTGAGTAGACCAATCACAAGTAAAGAGATTGAAACAGTAATCAAAAACCTCCCAAAAAACGAAAGTCAAGGACCAGATGGCTTCTCTGGAAAATTCTACCAAATTTTCAAAGAAGATTTAATACCTATCCTTCTCAAACTATTTCAAAAAATTGAAGAACATGGAATGCTTCCTAACTCATTCTGTGAGGCCAACATCAACCTGATACCAAAACCAGGCAAGGACAACACAAAGAAGGAAAATTCTAGGCCAATATTGCTGATGAATATAGATGCAAAAATCCTCAACAAAATATTGGCAAACCGAATACAGCAATATATTAAAAGAATCATACACCACGATCAAGTGGGATTTATACCAGGAAGGCAGGGATGCTTCAACATCCGCAAATCAATCAATGTGATACACTGCATTAACAAAATGAGGAATAAATATCACATGATCATCTCAATAGATGCATAGAAAGCCTTTGACGAGATCCAACATCCATTTATGACAAAAACTCTCAATGAAATGGGTATAGAAGGAAAGTACCTCAACATAACAAAGGCCATATATGACAAAGCCACAGCCAACATCATACTTAACGGTGAAGAACTGGAAGCCGTCCCTCTGAGAACAGGAACAAGACAAGGGTGCCCACTCTCACCACTCCTATTCCTCACAGTACTGGAGGTTTTGGCCAGAGCAATTAGTCAAGAAAAAGAAATAAAAGGTATCCAAATTGGAAAGGAGGAAGTGAAACTTTCACTGTTGGCGGATGACATGATTCTATATATAGAAAACCCTAAAGAATCCACCAGAAAACTATTAGAAATATTCAACAACTATAGCAAAGTTGCAGGGTACAAAATCAATGTACAAAAGTCAGTTGAATTTCTATATACTAATAACGAAATAGCAGAAACAGAAGAATACAATCCCATTTACAATCACAACAAAAAGAATAAAATATCTAGGAATAAATTTAACCACAGAGGTAAAAGACCTATATACTAAAAACTATAAGACATTATTGAAAGAAATCGAAGAAGACATAAAGAAATGGAAAGATATTCTATGCTCATGGATCGGAAGAACAAACGTAGTAAAAATGTCCATATTACCTAAAGCAATCTACAGATTCAATGCAATCCCAATCAGAATCCCAACGACATTCTTCACAGAAATAGAACAAAGAATCCTGAAACTTATATGGAACAACAAAAGACCCCGAATAACCAAAGCCATCCTGAGAAAAAAGAAAAAGCTGGAGGCATCACACTCCCTGACTTCAAAATGTACTACAAAGCTGTAGTAATCAAAACAGCATGGTACTGACACAAAAACAGACACACAGATCAGTGGAACAGAATTGAAAGCCCGGAAATACAACCACACATCTATGGACAACTAATCTTTAATAAAGGAGCCAGGAACATACAATGGAGAAAGGAAAGTCTCTTCAATAAATGGTGTTGGGAAAACTGGACAGCCATATGCAGAAGAATGAAAGTAGACCATTATCTTACACCATACACAAAAATTAACTCAAAATGGATTAAAGACTTGAATGTAAGACCTGAAACCATAAAACTCTTAGAAGAAAACATAGGCAGTACCTTCTTTGACATTGGTCTTACATGTATCTTTTCGAATATCATGTCTACTTAGGCAAGGGAAACAAAAGAAAAAATAAATAAATGGGACTACATCAGGCTAAAAAGCTTCTGCAAGGCAAAGGAAACCATGAACAAAATGAAAAGACAACCCACCAACCGGGAGAAAATATTTGCAAATCATATATCTGACAACAGGTTAATTTCCAAAATATATAAAGAACTCATACAACTCAACAACAAAAAAACAAACAACCTGATAAAAAAATGGGCAGAGGATATGAACGGACATTTTTCCAAAGAAAATATACAGATGGCCAACAGGCACATGAAAAGATGTTCAGCATTACTAATTATTAGAGAAATGCAAATCAAAACTACAATGAGATATCACATCACGCCTTTCAGAATGGCTATAATTTGCAAGACAAAAAGTAACAAATGTTGGAGAGGATGTGGAGAAAAGGGAACCACCTTACACTGCTGGTGGAAATGCAAATTGGTGCAGCCACTATGGAAAACAGTATGGAGATTTCTCAAAATATTAAAAATACTATATGATCCAGCTTTCCCACTTCTGGGTATTTATGCAAAGAACTTGAAATCAACAATCCAAAGAGATTTATGCACCCCTATGTTCACTGCAGCATAATTCACAATAGCCAAGACATGGAAGCAACCCAAGTGCCCACTGACTGATGATTGGATAAAGAAGATGTGGTACATATACACAATGGAATACTACTCAGCCATAAAAAAGACAAAATTGTCCCATTTGCAACAACATGGTTGGACCTTGAGGGTATTATATTAAGCAAAATAAGCCAGATAGAGAAAGACAAACACCGTATGACTTTACTCATATGTGGAAGATAAACAAACACATGGATAAGGAGAACAGATTGCTGGTTACCAGAGGGGAAGGGGGTCAGGGGGAGAGTGAAAGGGTTAAAGGGGAATATATGTATGGTGATGGATAAAAACTAGACTATGGGGGTGAGCAAGATACAGTCTATATAGAAACTGATATATAATAATGTACAGCTGAGATTACACAATGTTATAAACCAATATGACCTCAATAAAATATTCTTTTAAAAATTACACACATATGCACATACTCCAAGGGACAAAGAAGAATATTTTATAATGTTTAGAAAAACATTGTAGCTACTAGCATAAATATCATTAATCTATATGACAATATATCCTCTAATATTAAGTAATAAGTTATCAATACAACTTCAGTGAAAAAGATATAAAATAGAAATAGCTTAACCAATAATAGATAGATAAAAAATTGTACTTAGAAAATTCACTAGAGTTCAGAAATGCAAATTGGGAATTATTAATTACAATGCAATTAATAATGTTCAAACATTAGCTATTGGATATATTTAGACTCTTCACCAAACAGAGAATAAACATTTTTTTCAAATGCACAGAGGACTTTTACAAAAATTGACTTTGTATTAGGACTTAAAAAAATCATACATCAAGTCCAAAGTATACATGTAGATTGTAGAACATTAATATTAGAAATTGATAGAGAAGGAATCATTTTTCAAATCCCATATACTTGGAAGTTAAATATACTATAAAATAATCTTTTGTTTTCATAGTACATTGTAAAATAAATTAAGAAATATTTACAATTAAATAATTTAAGCTTCAAATGTCAAATTTTGAAGCTAAAACAGTACTATCAGGGGAATATATAGCTTTAAATATGTTTATCAAGAAACTTTATCAAGAAAACAGTCACACTTAATAAAACAAAAATCATGTTATTGGAAAAGATGAATAAGATAAGAGAGAAACAAGGAGAAGATGCTAATAACAAAACAAAATTAAAATTGGGAAATATCTACAACAAAAATAGTAAAATTAATAAAAATAGTAAGAAAATATAATTTAAATTTGAAACTGTAGATGAAATAAATAAATTCTTAAAAAAAAAAAGTCTTTGAAGATGACATGACTGTTTACATAGGAAATCCTAAGTAATCTACAAAACAACTAGAACCAGCAAATGGATTTAGCAAGATCAGACCATATAAAATAAACATGCAAAAATCAATTGTATTTTGCATACTAGTGTGCAAACAAAAATTGGAATTAAATTAAAATGATTCAATTTACAATGATATCAAAAACATAAAAGGATTAAATTTAGGATTATAAATTTAGGATTTAGTTTATAAATAAAAGACATACAAGACCTCTCTATTGAAAATTATAAAACATTTCTGAGAGAAATTGAAAAATAACTAAATAAAGGAAGAAATACACCATTTTCAACTAAGGGGCTGGAATAATTAAATACCCTTATGGAAAAGAATGAATCTTGACCCCTTACCTCATATCATACACAAATACTAATTCAAGATAGATCATAAACCTAATTATAAAAACTAAAATTATAAAGCTTCTTGAAAAAAAACTTAGGAGAATATCTTCACAACCTGGGGGTAAGTAAAAGTTTCTTTTAGATAGGACATAGAGAGCACTGATCATAAATGAGAAAAATTTGATAAATTAGACTTCATCAAAAAATTTTGATCATCAAAAGACATCCTTAAAAATTTTATGGACAAACCCTAGATTGGGAACAATATTTGTAAAAACAAATGCAGCAACTCCATACAAATTCAATAACAAAACATCAAACCACCAAATAAATAAACGGGGAAAAGATGTGAAAATATACTTCACAAAGCAAAATACATATATAGCGAATAAGCAATAAAAGATGGTCAACGTCATTGCTGTCAGGGAAATGCAAGTTAAACCACAATGAGATACCACTATACTCACTAGAGTAGTTAAAATTTTAAAAGACTGGCAACATCAGGTGTTGGTGAAGATGTGCAGCAATAGGAACCCACGCACATTGCTGGTAGGGATATAAAATAGTGCAATCGCTCTGAAAAAACGTCTGATGGTTTCTTATAAAACTATTCTATGACCCAACAATTCCATACAAGAAAATGAAAACAGGTCCATAAATCGTACAAGAATGTTCATAATAGGAAAAAATGCCAATAGGTGTCCATCGACAGGGGACTGGATATACAAACCTTAGCATATTCAACAGAACTTGAGCAGTATTCAACAGAATATTGCTCACCAGTAAAGGAGTGAACTACTGATAAATGCTACAACATGGCTTAATATGAAAACATTTTTCTGTGTGAAAAATAGCCTTACACAAAACATAATTCTATTTATCTGAAGTTTTAGAACAGGGAAAATTAATATACGGTGAAAAAAACCCCAATAGTTGCCTCTGGGGAGGGAGGTGGAAGCAAGGGTTTATTGGGAAGGGACATGAGGAAACCTTCTGGGGTAATGGTTTTGTTCTCTAATGTTGACGAGGATTTGGGTTTTACAGGTGTATATATCTGTCAAAAGTCATCAAAGATTACAGTAAAATTTGAACATTTCATTTTATGCAAATTTTATCTCAAAAGAAATATATAAGAACTGTAAACAGATATTAAACTCTAGGCAGTGGTATACATGCCGAAGTGTTTGGGGGTAGAATGTACTGATGTTGAAATTCACTTTGGAATGCACCAAAAATAAGGTGGATCAATGGATGGGTAGGTGGATAGAGATGTGATAGAGCAAGTATAGAAAAATGTTAATTATAGAAAGGAGCTGCTAGGTATTCACTGTACCATTCTTTCAAGTGTTCTATGTTTGAAGTTTTTCTTAAGAACATGTTGGAAGAAAAGAGAGAGGTCTACTTCTCTTAGATGTAAAAGGTTAGTCCAGAAGTAGGCAGCCTGGAGCTCGATGATGACTAGGAACCCAGGCTCCTTCCATTGTGTTGTTCTGCTTTCCTTAGCATGACACTTCATGGCCCAAGATGACTGCTAGCTCTCTCAGCACCTAATCCACATTCCAGCCAGCAGGACATTCAGAGCATTCCAACAATTCTTTCCTGCGTCTCCTGTGCACCAACAGTTTCTCTCTCTACTGGATTATTGTCATCCTCGTACAAAACTGTAGTTTCTCTCTTAAAAATATCCTTTTCATGGGGCCAGCCCGGTGGCGCAGCGGTTAAGTGCACGTGCTCCGCTTCAGCAGCCCAAGGGTTCGCAGGCCCGGATCCCAGGTGCACACCGAGGCACCGCTTGTTAAGCCATGCTGTGGCGTCGTCCCACATAAAGTAGAGGAAGATGGGCACAGATGTAAGCCCAGGGCTGGTCTTCCTCGGCAAAAAGAGGTGGATTGGCATGGATGTTAGCTCAGGGCTGATCTTCCTCACACACACACACACACACACACACACAATATATATATATATGTATATATATATCTCCTTTCCTTGATCTGACTTCCTCCTCCACATTCTCCCATCTCGTTCCTTTGCTCTCCTTTACACAAAACTCAACAGATAAGGGTGCCACGTTTGCTGTCTCTGATTCTCCATTCGGTGGTCACCCCTCGGTCCTCCTCTGGCTGTATCTGCAGCACTCAGTGCAGCTGAGCAGTCCTCCCTCCTTCCTAGGGATCCTGGACAGCACACTCTTGGTTCTCCTCCTACTTCCCTACTTCCCTAGCAGCACCTTCTCAGTCTCCTTGGCAACTTCACCCTCTTCCCCGAGGTCTCAATGTTGGAGTGCCCCAAGACTCAATCCTTGGACCTTGTCTCTTCTCCACCCCATCCAGTTCCAAGGATTTAATACCATCCACTTGCTTATGACTCTCAAAGTTGCATCTCCAGCCCAGCCTCTCTTTCAGACTCCAAACTCATAAACCCAGCTTCTACCATCTGACATTTGCTTGCACGTCTAATAGATATCTCACACACACACGTCCAAAGCCAAATTCCTGATTGTCCCTCCAAAGCCTAATTTCACCTCAGCTTCCCCTATCTCAGTGATGCCAGCTCCATTTTCCACATGCTTAGGCCAAAAACTATGGAGTCATCCTCTTCTCTTTTTTCTCATACCCAATCCATCAGGAAACCAAGCCCGTTCTACCTTCAAGTTATGCCTGTAATCTGATCACTTCCCACTGCCCCCCTGCTGCCAGTATGGCTCAGATTACTACAACAGCTTACTAACTGGCTCCCCTGTTTCTGTCTTTGCCCCACAACAGTCTATTTGTAACAGAGCAGCCAAACTAATCCCTTTAAAATGTAATTCAAATTATATCACTGCTCCGCCCAGAACCCTGCATGGCTCCCCACTTTCCCCGGAGCAAAAACTGAAGACATTCGGTGGACTACGAGGATCTGTGTGGCCTGGCGCCCCTCACTGCCTCTGGACCTCACTTGCCCCTTGTGTACTAACTCTACCACACTGGCCTCCTGGTGGTCCCCAGAACGTGTCAGGCATGCTCTAGCCTGGAGGCTTTTCACTGGCTGTTCCTTCTGCCCGGAACACCCTTTTCCCGGATTTCTCCCTGGATAACACCCTCTCCTCCTTGAAGTCTTTGCTTAGCTGGATCCCAAGCATGTGGATCAGTGCTAGTACACAGACCAATACACGCTAATTAAATGAATAAATGAAGCACACAGAACTGCATGCTCAAACCTGCAAACCCTGTGACCAGGCATGTTTTATACTCTCGTTATTTCACCTGATACATTTCCTTCTTCCAATAGAAACAGATTTTTTTTTTAGATCAACACTACACTACTCAACAAAAAGCTTTTGAATTCATTCCACCAACCAGCCTTAATGTATAATCAGGACCCAGTAGATGAGGTGAGGTAGACATGGTTGGAAAAGAAACACTGTGTAAGGCCATTCCTAAGTCACAGTTTGTAATCAGGTAGGCTCTACACTCATGAATACAAAAAAGAAAAGGGTGTTGCTCAAATACCTATTAATGATCCCTAGAGTCATCTCTACTTAGAACGAAAACAAAGCAAAAACCAACAGCAATAAAAAGAAAAAATAGGTCATCTCTCCTAATTGCTGCTCAGTTTCTATGGAATTAGGTTCACATCTTAATTCTTAACACTTTCTCTGCCCTCCAAACCTTGTGGGCTTATTTTTCCTGTTATGGGTTTGCCTAAAGCAAAAGTAACAATCACAACCAACTGTTGCACAAAAAGGATAAATTTACTTCCAACCTACAGGCAAATGCTATCCCTGAGATTTGCCATGTGTCACACATAGCTAAGATCCAAGGTCCACCAGGTTGGGTAGCATCTCTGGGTCTCCCAAACGCCCCCATTTTTGTGCTGCTGCTGCTGCATTGTCATCCATAGTCAGGCATCTCCGTGACTGGAAACTCAGAGCTGGTGCTCCAATGGTGAGTTTCCTGTGGTCCAGGCAATTTCATTGCATGTAGCCAATTCACAACTTCTGCATAAGGTGGAGGAGGTGGGGGCTCTCAAACATGGCTCTGGTACCTAGTCATTGGTCAGCTTTTGCATGTGACACAGTTGCTTTTCCACTTGCAATCACTTGCAGTCAAGGATGGGGTAATGAAATCAACCAGTGCCTAGATTTAGACCACAGCACAAGTCTGATTGTTGGCCACGGACTACACAGTTATGGTGTCACAGTGGGCAAAGGAAAACAAAGGAGTTATGACAGCAAATATAATACAAAGGTAAGGAAGGTCTGGAGAAGCCACATATCCCTTTATTATTATTGCCCCTGTTGTTGATTCATTAATTGAATGATTTTTTTACTGAGCCGTATTTCCAGTATCTCTGTAAGCTGAGTATCAGCCCATTTTTCTGGTTGCCAGGGCAAGATCAGGTCAAGTGTGTGTGTGTGTGTGTGTGTGTGTGTGTGTGTGTGTGTGTGTGAATAATTTGTATCATACCTCGTAGACTACTCAAATTAAACACAGGGCAGCCCCATCCTAACTCCTCCAACTCAAATGAGAGTAACTCCATCCCAGCACACCATTCCCTGCTGTCAATGTCAGTTCTCTTAAAACACTATAATGACAGAAAACCAAAGGATTTCATGAAAAGCTCTTTAAGCTACTTCACACCCCATGGAGTCCTGGCCTGGGTGAAGCATTGCTTCCTACTACAGATATTATGGAGTTAAGCAAAATTCAGCAAGTCAAACTCATTCCAAGGTAAAATATTCTTGATTCACTTAGCCTGTTCCTACCCAGACTGACATATTTGCCCATGAAAGTCACTTGAGACATCTCCATATCAAGAGGTAGGAACTTTTTTTACTCCTTGACAGTTCTTAAAAGCAAGTAATACTTGAATTTGCTGCTCCTGAGAATGAAGGGGAGGAAGGATCGAGGAAGTGATGACAGTAAGAGAAGCAGGAAATAATCTAGGGGACTGGTAGCCACATGTTTTATAATCAGCTGTAACTGAACAAGGAGCACACTTCCTTCACTGCACTACTCTGAACCAATGGCCGGCTTACACTTGGTCACTTCTAGGGCTCAAGTAGCCTGTGTGACAGTAGACAGCAAACCTCGAGCTGCTGCAGTGCTGGGGCGTGTCTGAGCCTGGTTTGTGGGGAATGCCATGGAACACACGGTTTCTGTATCACGGCAGAGGTTGTTCTCTCGGCCTAATAACAAGTGTCTCAAGTTCTTCTCACCATCACAATTGGTTCAAGGGACACAGAATCAGATACAAGGGCAGGAGGCCCACTCGGGACAGTTGTCATTACTGTGTAATCAGCAGATGTAGCCAAAACAGGCTGAAGGAGAGAGTACAAACCCTTTTAGGGATTCTGTTGGTAAAGGCTTCTACTTAAGGTGTGGACATTGGGCAGTCTTGGATGGAGAGGGAAACTTATCTCCAGTTGACGCTGGCCAGTCCAGAACAGCCAGTGTAGGTGTGAAGTTTATGTGGGGTGGATGGTATAAGACCAGGAAGACCAAAGGTAACCCAAACTGGCACATAAGTATTTCCTCTGCAATTTGTTTCTTTATATGCTTTCTCCTGGGGAGAGTGCCTCTTATCCTAGGAAGGCCTTCTATAATCTGCTCACCTTAACCACCTAGCATCAACTCTGCTCTGTAATAGCAAGTGTTCTCTCTGTCCCACAGGAACACCATGCTTGAGGCTACCTGTGCCCCACATCTGTAATTCCCTCCTGCCTGTTCAAATCTTCCCTTGCCTTCAAGGCCCAGTTGAAGAATATTCTACCCCGTGAAACTCTATAGATGACTCCAGCTACAAGGATCTTGCTTATCTCTGAATTCATGTGTCACTCATAGCCTGAGTCCCATAATTTCACAGTTGATTATACATTATTTGATATTATATTATAATGCCACCTGTGCTGTGGTCCCCAATGAAACTATACTCTTCTCAAAGTCAGAGAGAAACTTTTGCTTTGTTGTTTGTCCCCACCATACCTGGCACAGGCATGGACGCAGGGTAGGAAATCCATGAAAGAGTAACTGGATTATTCACAAGTTGAAAATCAGCACATAGATTAAAAAAGCCAGACCAAATAAACGCCCCTTGACAAAGACTTCTAAATCACATGTAGATCTAAAAGTATTAAAAAAAGAAAAAAAAAAAAGCAAGGCAAAAACCAGAGCTATCCACCCATTTGGAAGCCAGCAAAGGATAAAAATTATTTCAGCAATGGTATCAAGTTGCAGAGACAACATAGTTACAGGGAAAAGGGAGAGAGGGCAAGATTTCATTCCAAATTGACCTTTTTAAAGTATTCAAAGGATGCTGAGGGAAAGCCAAGGATGACAGCAGATAGCAAGCTATCAAGTGAAAGGATGACAGGACAAACAAGCACTAATTAGGAGGGAAGGAGTATATGAGAGGGCATCACATGAATGACAGGGAGATAAGAGCTCCGTGCACGGGGCCATGAGAACTACATCCATTGTGACGGCCTTCTTAGCCAAAAGATGTAGATAAATTAGAAGATGTGCAGAGGTGAACAAAACTATCTGTATGACTGGGAAACTCACAAAGTGTACAAGGAGTCGTAGAAAAGTCCAATTGTAAAATCTCCCATGATCCACACTGATCACTCTCTGAGTGAAACCACGGTCCTCCCTTTTCTAGAACCATGTACAGTAAGTATTTTTAGCACATACGATGTGCCTAGCACTTTACACACACGACCTCTAAGCAGCAACAACATAACAATGTTGGCAGTGTTACTCTTATTTTATAGATGAAGATATAAAGGCTTGGAGAATCGATGTTATTTGCTTATTCATCTAGTCAATGAGTATTTGTTGGCCTACTTTGTGCTGGGAACAGGGTATTAAGCGGGATCCAGACAGAAAGTGCCTGCTCTCAGGGAGCTGACATTCCAAAGCTCATGGTCATATAGCCAGAGAATCTGCCCAAGATTTGGACCCTGTGTGATTCTAAACCCATACACATAGCCTCTTCTTCTCTTCTAACAAAGAAAGCCTACAAATGGTTTTCTTTTTAGACCTGTCATAACAACATAACAACACGGTTATAAAAACTTTTTACTCAACAACACTTATTGAAAAGACTGTTTAAACTACCACAGGGAATATGAAGTATGTGGGAAAACAAGAAGAAAGAGTTTTCTTACCTTTTATTTAAATTACAAAAACAAGGCAGAGAAGGCTTTTAGGAATATAGTAGATTTAGAAAGGGGCTCCCCTTTCCATGACAAATGGAAATTATGAGAAACGGTTATCAAAAAATGTAATGTAATGTAATGAAAAATGTAATGAAATAGGTCAGAATTTTTAAAAGATGTATTTTAAAGAGAATTAAGTGGGGTTTTTAGAAATTAAAAATTTAGTCATTGAAATTAGAAACCCCAACGCACATTTCATAAGCAGATTAGATAGATGTAGCTGATGAGAAAATAAGTAAGCTAGAAGAAAGCACTAAAGAAATACTCTAAATATTGTAGAGGAAAAAACAAGATGGAAATTATAGAGGATCTGTCAAAAGACATGGAGAATAGAATGAAAAGATTAAACATGTATCTGATGCCAGTTCTAGAAATAGACATTGAAAAAAGGGGGAGAAACATTATTCAACAAAAAAGGTTGAAACTGTTCCCAAGTTTAAAAAGACATGGGCTCTTACTTTGAGCCACACATGGAATCATTAGCAGAAGAATACAAAGAAATTAATTCCATAAACTTTATAGTGAAAGTGCAAAATACCAAAGACAAAAAAAAAAAAAAAAATCTTAAGAGCAACCAAAGGGAAAAAAACACAAATTACCTATAAAGGAATGGCAATCAGACTGGCACCATATTTCACATTAGCATCAATAGATACCAGAATTGTATCTCCAAAGGGCTGAGCGAATCTAACTATCAACCTAGAATTTTACACCTAGATAATCTGTCACTATGTTGTTTGATATGGAAGACGGTAGCCAGTCAAATGTGGCTATTGAGCACTTGAAATGTGGCTAGTCTGAATTGAGATATGCTGTAAGTGTAAAATACACTCTGGATGTCAAAGACAACTTATGAAAATAAGAATGTGAAATATCTTGTTAATATTTTACATTGATTATATGTTGAAATGATATTTTGGCCATATTGGGTTAAATAAGATATATTATTAACATTAACATCTGTTGCTTTTTACTTTTTAAATCAGCCCTACTAATTTCCATTCAGTAACTAAAATTCCCCCTTCCTCCAACCTCAGGTTATTTGTGCTTAAAATGAACTTTTTTCATTATCTCCTTGGCTACCTTGTACTTTCAGAGCTTTCTTGGTTTCAAAGTACACATTTATTTGTAGCTTCATTTATCCATGTCTGTCTCCTCACTAAAATGAACATAAACTCCATAAGGATGGAGACCATATCTGCCATGTTCATCCTATATGCCCAGCACCGAGCACAGTGTGGATCAGGGACCCTCTGTCTTAAATGTGCTTAAGAGTATGTGATTCAGCACAGGTTAGCATGTTTTGAATCTGCCTCCATTGGTGCTGCCTATCTGATCTTAGGGTAAATCGCTTAACTTTTCTGAACTTTGACTTCTTTGCTTTTAAAGAACATATTTGCCTATTCATCAAGATTTTTATGAAATAATGAATGAAATGGCTCATAGGTTAGCTCCTTCCCTCTGATGCTTTTTAATTTGTGACTAGGTCTTAATTTATAAAGGTCATGACATGGAGGGGTCAATTCCATTGAAAGAAAAGTTTATTGTTACTCACAGTTCCCTAAAAATAAGAGGTACGGCACACAGGGCCACATGGGGAAGCACCAACGTCAGTCAGAAGGAAGAAGCAAGAGTGAGGGTAAAGCATAGACTGCAGATTTTATGGGGGTTTCCATGGGAACAGCAAGGCAGTGCAGAGTAAATGTCTTAGGATTGGCTAGGTTGAATAGTTCCAATGGGCTTTGGGGCATAAGAGCTGCTGCTAGTTATCTGGCACCTGTCCCTGGGTACTGTTGGGACAGGGGACTATTGACTTGGTTTGTGAGAGTTAGATAAAGGAGGTAGTTGGGGATACGGACCCAAGACTGGTTGGTTTGCATATGAAAGGCATGTTCCAAGACAAGTTGTGTACTATCTCTAGGAATTAGCTAGCCCTGGGAGGGGCAGTTTCTCCCCGGCCAGAAAGCAACTCCCCAAGATGTCAAAATATCATAAAATAAAAAACACGGTTAACACACTTTTGAGCCCCTGTTGTCCTTCAAAAGAGTAATAACTTGAATGTCAAAGTGGCCACTCCCTTGTTTCGGACACAATTCTGCTTATTCAGGCTTCTTTTGCACCATTGCCCCGAGAGATGACTTGTACCAAAACCACGCTACCTGCTTACCAACCAGCTAAATGCTGAAGTTCTGCCACAATGCTGGTCTGACTGCTAGAGCCCTCCCTGGATCAGCCTATCACCAGTTCCCAACACACTCTAGAAGAAATTATTGCAAACTATTCTGCAGATTCAAGGAAATGCTATTTGACATTTCTCAAAAAAAAAAAAAAGGAAATTAGATTCTTCCCATTGTAAGTTATGGAAATCACTCGCAGTGGCTTGAGCAGAAAAGGAGAACCTGTTGTAAGGAAACAGAAGTGTCCCAGGAACCTTCAGTCAGCTGGGCCTAAGGAATGAACCAGATCAGGGATGCCATGCAGATGCTCTCTCACCTCTGTCCCTCGTCGCTTATCTGCTTTATTCTTCTCGCTTCCTCTACAGACTGAAGTTCTTTGCTGCTTCATCGTACATTGCAGGTTCAAGGCGGACTACTATAGCTGACTGGCCCAGTTTGGGTGAGGTACCCATCTCTAGTCTAATCAACTATTGCTAGGCAATAAGTCACATTATCCAAAATGGCTGCTAAACACCCTCTGCTCTAGGAGAGTAAGAGAGTTTAGGGCGGCAAGGTAATTGTGAGCTAAGCAGATAAGATCATCGTTATTGAATAGTTTGGAGGATGCTGATTAAATAAAGTTAAACTGGACATCTCAGGCCACAAAGATAGAGTGCATTGTACATTTTATTTATTTATTTACTGGTGAGGAAGATCAGCCCTGAGCTAACATCTGTTGCCCATCCTCCTCTTTTTGCTGAGGAAGATTGGCCCTGGGCTAACATCTGTGCCCATCTTCCTCTACTTTATATGTGGAACGCCTGCCACAGCATGGCTTGATAAGTGGTGGGTAGGTCTGCGCCAGGGATCTGAACCTGTGAACCCCAAGCTGCCGAAGTGGAGCACGTGAACTTAACCACTAGGCCACTGGGCTGGCCCCGCATTGTACGTTTTTAAGAGGATGATATGGTATGCAGTGTTAACCAAACTTATTCAACTCCAAACATCTTTTCTTCCCAAAGATTTATTACATATTACGGAACCAGCATCCTGTAGAATATAATTGCTAAAGGGCGGAGATTGTGGCATATTTTTGAATTTCCAACGTGTTTTGCTCATGTGGCAGAGGTTCAAAATATTTATACTTCTGACATTTTATCTGTATTTCTTATATAATAGTTGGATAGATGGGGGCATTGAAGGTTAAGATTATTTCATGAGAACAGAACAGACGTAAGAAGAAAATGGGAACTCAGAAGTCCCTGCCTAAAATAGAGTCATCAAAGTTTAAGCCAAACCATTCCTCTGATCCAACTGTCTCATCTTAGAAGCCCAGGAAAGCTGAGAGACTGGCCCAACATCACACAGCAAGGCAGTGGCAAAGATGACAAGTAGAGTTGTTAACAGTAGACCAACCTTGAATGTAGAGATTTGATTTTTCAAATATTTACCAAGCCTGCCTTGAGCTAATTGGCACATGGGTACTGTAGACATGCCTGGATCTTACGAGAAGAGGAGCAAAGATTTTACGTTACCAGTTCACGGATGGAATCTGTGTTTGCCAGCACAAGCTGAGCCTCAAGAGACTCTGAGATCACATTCTTTACCACCAGACAGTGAGGGAAGCAGCCCGTACTCCAAGTGCGCTCACACTGGGAGCCTCATGGAGTGTTTAATCCTTAATTTAAATCCTAATGATTATTCAGCCTATTTGAGAGTCTAACTCAGTCATCAAAGGTTAAACTGCCTCCAGGTTCTGCGTGCAACAAGGCGGGAAATTAGTTCCTCAGCCCTGAATCCAAGTGGAAATAAAGACAGGCAAGTAAGAAACTGACTCTACCCTTGTTACAATGACCCCACCTAAAGCTCTACACAGAGGAAAGGCAGAGGGCACACACCTCCAACAGCACCAAAGCAAAAAATGACATCTTTTGATGCCCGTAGAGAGCAAGTCCTTCCAGGAGGGCACGTGAGTAGCTGCATGGATGGCAGAGACCTCCTCCACCTGCCCTTCCCCACCCCAGCGCCTGTCTTCACAACCAATACAGAAAAGGGAGGGCAGCGAAGAGACCCCCATCTTTGGCCGTCACATAGCAAACAAGCTTCCAGCACGAAGATTTTGCTTGGCTCAAGGCCTGTGCCAAGAACTGTTTTAAAGTAGACTCAACCTTGATGCCTTCTATCACCCAGTGGGAGCAGATCATTTAATGGAACATGCCCATCAAAATGATGAAACTGAGAATGCTTTTTACCAGCCTCCCAGACAAAGTAGTTTATATATACATGCACTCAGGGATGGAAATATTGCAGGAAATGGAAGGGCTGGGAGGATAAAATCCCCAGTAGGAAGACCCCTTAGAATACTAAATTAATATTTCTTGTCAAAAATCCATCTTCTTGGATAAGCATATTATGCCCCCACCCACCATGACCACCTCTTTTCCCCACTCAGGTCAGCACCATGCCCAGCAGAGCCATCCCAGAGGCCATTTTGCTAGGTGTTAGATTAGGGCAAAATGGACAGGACAGAGAGTTCACACTCAATGGCTTTTTGCTGATTGACTGACTAAGGTAAAAATACATCAGGTACCCTTGGGCTTGATGGAGAAATTTACAATTATCTGTCTAAACAGGTCCCCACTCTGCCACCAAGCCACTGCTCCTGAAAGAGGAGGCAAGCCCATGGAGGTCTCCTTCTCCAATCCATCCTTAAGGTGTGTTTCAGATTATTCCTCCCTTGAGAATTTTAAGTCTGTCACATATGTTTCATCTTTACTTGATTTCCTAGGCATTGCCTTGTGGCTATTACTACCACCGTCTCAACCCAACTCTGGCAGGCAGGAACATCACAAGATTCTCCCTCCCTTCACTCTGTTGATTTAATGGGGAATCCAAACATAGAATGACTTTTATTTTATTTTTGTTTATATAATTGTATTTCCTCATATTTAAAGGAATATTGGTTCATTATGAAGTATTTGGAAAATATGAAAAAGTAGAAAGAAAATCCTCCTGCAAATCAATAATAACTCCACCAAAATAAAAGAATTATTGAATAACCCTTCCTTTAGTCTTTTTACTATAAACCCTTACATGTGTATAGAAAACTAAGGGCTAACATTTACTGAATGCTACAATGTGTCCAGTACTTTGGTAAGGGTTCAAATACATTATTTCATTTAATTTTTATCACAATTCAAGGGAGTAAATACTGCTTATAATCTCCATATGTAATTATAGTGTATATGCAATTTTGTTCACTGGAGTTTTTTGCCTTTAACATTAAAACTTAAGCATTTTCCACTTTACTAAAATTTTTATGGTTATCATATTTAATGATTTCATATTTTTACTTTAATTAGACAGAACAAATCCTTAATAAAAACATTTTAAAGTATTTCTAGTTTTTCATTTTATAAACAACACTCTGATGAACATCTTCATGCTTAAATGTTTTCTACATTTAACATTATTTAAGTTAGTTTCTTAGAAATGGAACTACCAGATCAAATGAATATAAATATTTTTAAAAGTTTGTTTAATTACTTGCCAAACTGGTCCCTGTGATTTGAAGCAGTTTTATCTAATTTAAAGAACCTACTATCCACCACTATCAGAAGTTACTAACTCTATTATCCTGGTAAGAGTAAAATAGCATTTACAGCACTTTAAAAACTCTAGTAACATTTCACCCCGAACGTTCACACAAAACTAAAAATATAAACTATTAAAAACTTTTAAAAAGTGTGTTAATGCAGAACCAGCTGTATATAGGTTGCTTGGTAAATATAGAAAAGCATAAAGCATCTAAAATTCACCCATAGTCACACTAGCACAAAGAGATTGTCAATTTTAAGACTTTAGTGGGTTTCCTTCCATTCCTTAATAGAAAGATTAGATAAACAAAGAGATAATAGCATGTAATCCATTTTGTATAATTTTCCACTGAGTATTATACAATATAAACCTCCCAAAGGATCTTGATCCTTCTACTCAAGTGCTTCCCAGAAGTGTCGAACAAATAAACGTGCCCCACCGCTTTCGGGGGACATGCCCCCAGGCTGCCCCAACAGCTAGAAAATAGAATCTTCTCACTGATCTGATTAGGGCCTGACATGTAGACGGGTCCTTCACTACTAAAGCCCAAGCCACAAATAGAGGAAGTTTCTCTTCCTTCTCTCGAGGAAGGTGGATATCGCTGTTGTGTCAGACCGGATGCTGAGCATTCGCTCTTACATTAAACAAAACACCCATGAGCTCTCTGCTGACCTGGGAAAGGTGACAGATTTCAAGAAAATGAAACTTCGACCAGGGACAGACTCCTCTTGGCTGAGCAGCAGGCACTGACTTTGATGACTGTAACTTGTCAAGCCCATCAGATAGAGTATGCTGCTGTTGGAGGTATTTTTAGAAGCCTAATCCAGCTGGGAGAGGTGGAGGAGAATCTAGTCTTGTGCTGAGGTTCAGTGACAAGCAGTTTAACCTATTGAAATCATCTTCTGACCTCAGCTCTGGGGAGAGCATCCCGCTTGGATTGTTGGGCTCTGCCTGACCCCCAGGAGTGTCTGCCATGGCTTATGGGAAGTATGCTGCTCATGCCGCTCCAGAGCCTTTGCCCACAGTTCTCAGCTGTCATCCCCATTGTGGAGTGGGGAGATGCTGAGACTCAGAGGAGATCGAGCTGTGCCTGGTATCCGCTATTCGTGGGTACTTAAGAGCAGCAGGCTACAGTAGCTGGGGTTGATGAGAGCCAAGACAAAATAAACTTTCGAACTGTAAAAGAACAGTGACTACCAAATGGGCTCTCTAGGGTTTGTCACAGTTGGTGCAACTCTCGTATAGACCCACCCCAATTAAAAATTCTTAGGAAATTAGAGCTGGTAGAGATCTTAGAAATAACGTGGGTCAGAGATTACAGACTACTGCCCTCCACAAGCTGAGTGCCACCAACTGATCCACCCCCAGAAGTGGATTTAAAACGTTTGAATGTGTTACCAAAATGTAAAATTCAGGAGATTTCACATAAAAGTCTGGATTTCTGGCTTACCTTGAAAAATTAGGACATCTTCTAGCACCAGGCTTCTCTTTTTGCCTGACAACATGAGCCACCCTCCTTCAGGGGGCGCCCAGTCTCCAGTTTGCCACAGTCTCCCCTATTTCTTATTATATTACACGCTTCTTGTCTAGCAAGACCCATATTTCCTAAGACTCCTTTTACAGATGAGCCAATTTGCTTCTGGAGACTCTTACAGCTTGTCCAATGTCAGATAACTTGTTGCTATCCTTGCTCCACCCCTCTCAGCTACAGGCATGCTTCTGCCCACAGCTACATACTGTTCACAAGGTCTCTGCAAAAGTCTTCAGAGTGGCTTTTATAAGCCACGAGGATTTCCTCCCTGCCTTTGAAAGCCCAGCTGATGTCTCTCTTCATTTCTGAATTAAAATCTTTCTTCTATTAGCAAAGTGGATAGGGTGGAGATGGGAAGAAGCGAGCTCTTCAATAGAAGATTCCTGGTCAGTTACTCTCAACACTTGAAAGCATTTACGATCTCTCTAATCTCAGCTGCACATTAGAATCAGAAGCCCTGGCTCTATCCCAGACTAACTAAATCAGAATCTCTGATTCCAAGTGTCGGCATTTTTTTAAGTTCCTCAGATGATTCCAATGTGCCATCATGGACTCTGATCACTCTCCAAAGTTGTTGATCCATCTTGCCTGCTTAGTACTCAGGAGCCCTCCGAGGTAACATACACGGGTTCTGGAAACTTCCCTCATCTGGAAAATGAGGAGGATAGGTTAGATTCATGATTTCCTTCTTGGGATGCGTTGCCCCTTGGCATCCACAAAGGAAATTATGAGGTCGTCAAGCTACTTTCAATATTGTAAAATGTCCGGTAGAGTTTGCACACTTACCTGTGTTAAGGCCACACATGTTAATGAAGGTATTAAGTTTCTTTGCTTTTACCTGGAATTACATTTACTTGGTGTAGTGATTCTAGTTTCAAAATATGGGGTTTGTGGGGAGAGGGAAAAATGTCCTTGGTGATTAAAAACAGAGAGAAAAGAGGAGGGAAGGGAAGGAGGGAGAGAGGGAGCGAGAAAGAAGAAAATTGGGCTGTCACAGTAGTTTCAACAGTTTCTTCCAGTTCTGGCATTCTGTGGTTTGATGATAACACCTGAGAAGAGAAAAGTGACTTCTGAGGAAGCGTACAGTCTTTGAACACCACCCTCCCTTAAAAGAATTATATTCTAACACAACACATTTTAAACAGGACTTCCATCCTAGCCCCCTTGTTTGTGAAATGTCCTAATACCTGGAAGCCAACACCCCTGAAAAGAATTGGTCCTCAATTCAGGGATCTCCACCCAGGAGGCTTGGTTCACCTTAATGAGCCCAGCAGCTTGACAGCCAGAACCAGGCAAGATGACAGGGACAAGGACCGTGATGTCAGGACACACGTCAGTGGGCAGTGACAAAAAATAAAACATGTGGCTACATGACAGAGAAGTGCTCCCTGACAGTTTGTCTGCTTTTATCTCTTTAAAGTCTTTCTCTTGCTCTACTCTCACCCAGCTGTTAAATTATTCCAGCCAACTCCACCATTTCCTCAATAAACATTTTCTTTGCCTGAAACTAGGAGGAATTTTATCAAGGAAGCAGAAGCTGTGTTCCTTAGGCTGGTTTTTCTCTTTGCTGCGTTTCCAGGGGAAATGCCCCCTTGAGTTCCCCTCTGGCGTATGCAGGCAGAGCTGGTGACCATTGCTAGGCAACGTGTCATCGTAAATATTTCTTTGGCGAAGGACAGTCTGTCTTGGAGAAGCCATCCTTCATCCGTTCCAGTACTTCAGCTCTCCTTTATAAAAACAATACAGAAAGTAGCAGAAATCCACTACTCCTATGTTCCCTGACATCCATGATGGGAACTGATGACAAAGGAATCAAAGGGAAAATTCTTAAAATCCAGGCAAGAGCAGTAATTAGAAAATATAATGGGAAAAAATCCCATTCATAATATTGTCTGAGTTGGCTTGAGCCGCTATAAAAAATACTATAGACTGGGTGGCTTGAACAACAGACATTTATTTCTCACAATTCAGGAGGCTGGGAAGTCCAAGATTAAAGTGCTGGCAGATTCTGTTCCTGGTGCGGGCCTCTTCCTGGCTGGCAGATGGTTACCTCTTTCTGTGTCCTCACATGGCACAGAGAGGAAGCTCTGGTGTCTCTTCCTCTTGTTATAGGGGTACTAACCCCATCATGGTGGCTCCATCCTCATGACTTCATCACTTCCCAAAGGCCCCACCTCCTAATATCATCACATTGGGGGTTACAGCTTCAACACATGAATTTTGGGGGGACACAAACATTCAGTCTATAACAAATATCAATCAAAATTTTAAAATGATGCTCATCAAAATTTAGCAGTGACACATTGGCACATTATTATGAAGAGAATAAAAGATTCAATGGTGACTGAACACTAAAATTACAACTATTCTTTTTAAAGAAATACCTAAACATGGGATGGGCAAGAGTCTAGAACATAACCAAAATATCAAGAGTGGTTTTCTTAGGAGATTAGAACTATGAATGTGGTAGACAAAATTCTAAGATGATGCCTAAGTTTCCTACCCCTAGTGTGTACACCCTGTATAATCCCCTTCACTTGAGTGTGGGCAGGACCTGTAAATATAATGGGATATCATTCCTGTGTTTATGTTATATTATACTGTAAAAGGGACTTTTCTGATATAATTAAAACACTTAGTCAGTTGAATCAAAAGGAAGATGACCCTAGGTGTACGTGACCTAATCAGGTGAGCTCTTAAAAGGGATCTAGAGATCAGAGATGAGAGAAGTCAAAGAGCTCCTGCTAGCCTGGAAGGAAGATTATGAAATGCCAATGGGGACCATATGGCAAGGAACTATGAGTGGCCTCTAGGAGCTGAGAGTAGTCCCTGGCTAACAGTTAGCAACAAAACAGGGACTTTTGTCCTATAACTACAAGGAACTGGATTCAGCCAACAACCTGAATGAACTTGGAAGAAGGCCTCAAACTCCAAATGAGAACCAGAGCACAGCCAACATCTTGGTACTGATGTCATGAAACAATGAGCCAAGTATCCAGCTAAGCTGTGCCCAGACTCTTGACCCACAGAAACTACAAGATAATTAATTTTTGTTTTTTTAAGCTAAGTTTGTGGTAATTCATTATATAACAATAGAAAACTAATACAATGGATGACTGTCATCTTCTTTTCTCTGTTTTTTATTTTAAAAATTCTTGTGTTGTATAACAACTTGTATAACAAACAGGATAAAGTTGAAGACTCCATTTGGAATATAGAATTTCAAAGAAAAATATTTCATCCTTGGCACCCTGAGCAAAGGAAGTTTCTCTCCAATTTCCTGGCCCTTGGGCCACTTTCACAAACTTCCTGTCTGATCCTCACTAAGTGAGAGAGTTTCATCATGACACTGACTCAGAATCTATTTTAAAAGAAGTATGCCTTGTAAATGGACATTATTCTAGGAATAAACTGAGAGATCAGACTTTAGCATCCTAAGGAAATAATTAGAAAAGCACATGGGAATGTTTATAACTGGATATCCATCACTGTCTTGCTCATAAAGATAAAATTCAGAATATGCATAAGGGTCTAATAAAAGGAGATTGATTAAAGTATATTCCATTCATTCAATGGAATACTATGCACACATTTTAAAGATTATATAGCTCTATGTTTATTAACGTAGAAAGATGTTTATGATATAGTGTCATGTGTAAAAAAATGAGATACAAGACCTTATATATAACAGCATCTCAATTTGTTTAAAAAAAGATAGATGGGTATATGGGTACAGATATGGGTCTAGAGATGGAGACGGATAAAAGGGTACCTGTAAGGATTTGCACCAACATGATAAGAGTAATTATCTCTTGTGGTTATTTTACGGTATTTTTCTTTTTGTTCATTTGGACTTTCTAATTTTTCTTCGATGAAAACAGATTGTGCAATTTTTCAAATGCAAAGAAAAAATTAACTATTCAATAGATTAAAGACAGAAGATGCATGAGGCAGCTCGTTAAAGGAAAGATTTCAGTTCTATTAGTCAGTAGCCTTTTGACTTTCCTCAAGTTTTGTTAACTGGTGACAATATTCCTGTTTGTCCTCACCTTTACAGCAATGGTTATATCTATTGATCCATTCTAAGAGAAAACTGATCTCCAGAATACTCAGATAAATCTGTTTTTCTTAGCATTAATAGCATATTTTCCAGATGCAAATTATGGTGGTCAGTAGTCAATAATTTTTTGTTATATTGTTCCAAAACATAAAAAAGCACTAAGAATGCCATTTCTATGATACTTATTGATGCTTCCGTTATGAAACTCCCAGTAGAAGGCATTCCTACTGAGAAAATGAACCCTTTCAATCATCTTCCCTTCACCTTAAACTGACGTGTAGGTACCAATCTCATTCTTCAGGTTTAGAGTCTTTCTCTTATGTTCTCTGCCAAAGTCATCAAAACTAAAGGCATTTAAAGTCATAGTAAAATCACTGGAAATGTTGGCCAGTGAAACATCTTCCCAGTGAGGTAAACCCTTGGTTGGAAGAGTACATCTCTCTACATGAGCCAGGGAATAGAAAATCCTTTGCTACATGAAAAGAGCGAGGGCTTTGCTATCAACTGGATAGCCTAGACCAGTAGTTATCAACTGGGGATGATTTTGGCCCCCAGGGAACATTTGGCAGTGTCTGGAGACATTCTGATTGTCATATCTGGGGTGGGAAATGTTCTATTTGCATCTAGAGGCTATGGATGCTTCTAAACATTCTACAAAGCACATGATAACTCCCCACAACAAAGAATTTTCCAGCCCAAAATGTCAATAGTGTCAAGCTTGAGAAATCCTGGCCTAGAGTGTCAGAGAAATACAAAACTGTAACATCAAGGATCTGAAAGAGGTGAGAGCACAGCTTTCTTCAAAGCTAAAAACACCGAGACCCAGAGCAACAGCAAAAGTTATACCCAATTCCAGCCGATATGGAATAACCAGGAACAGATTTACCCTCCTGCCTTACACAGCTAGGAAACCAGACAAAGATATCTAAAACAACATTTATCAGACATTGGACAGTAGATAGCTAAGGACTGTAATCACTAAGATAGAGAAACAAGTGAGGTGAACCCTACAGTTGCCCCAGCTAAATGCCTGGAGGCATTTACCAGGCTGCAGCAAAGGGAGTTGGAGCCCACATAGAGCCAGGTCATCTCCCTGAGTTGAGGTGACAGAGTGGGGAATTCAATGAGACCAGGGCAACTAGAATTTCTGAGGAGGCAGGATGAAGCTACACAAAAAGGGTCTGGAGTCCTTGGTGAGTACTGATCTATACACGCTTGAGGGGACACTACCAAAGACTGGAGAAAGAACTACCAGAAAAAAGTGCACAGAACAATTTCCAGGGCTCACACAGGGCTGGGTATAGTTTATGTTCCCACCAGCCAGAGTGGAAAGACTGCTTAATACATGTGGGTAAAATCTTCAGAAGCATATTGACTTAGTAGTGGGGCCAAATTAGCTCTAGACTAAAGTCTGCTCTGACCAGCCCTAAGAAAACTTAAAAGCAAACTTCAAAAGGATAAATCTGATTCCAGGTAATTTTACTGCATGACAAAACAAAATTCAATATTATATAAAGGAATACAGCAAAATCCAGCAAACAACAACAACAAAATACACAATATCTAGCATCTAATCAAAAATTACCAGACAAGCTAAGAAGCAGGAAAATATGACCTGTAACCACAAGAGAAATCAATCAATAGAAACAGACCAAGAAATCACAGAAGTGATAGAAATATGAGACAAGGACGTTAAAACAACTTTTATAAGTATGCTCTATATGTTCAAGAAGGTAGCGGAAAACATGACCAAGATGAGGAAGACACAAAATATTAAGAGTGCTGATCTTTTTCTTCATTCTGGCACTTATGAACATGGTGTTGTGCTAGACATTGGGACAACAGAGATGATTGAGCGGCAGCCTCTGCTCTCCTATAGTTCACCATTTAGTAGAAAAGGTAGATGCAGAAATGATTAAATATGATAGAATGATGAATGCTGGTGGAGATTTGGCCAAAGTCCTTGAGGAGCACAGAAAGGTTGGGAGTGGTGATTACCTATAGTAGGGACTAGGGTAGGGTTAGGATTCTTTATCATTGAGACAAATAATGATTATAGCCAACTTCATGCAACAAAAAAATTATTAAATATTCATTATATGCAAAAAAATGTTGGGAGCTTAGGAACAAAACAGAGAACTAAAAACAGAAATAAACTCTCCTCTCCTGAAGGTAACATTTATTGAGCACTGAAAACTTTCTATCATTTTGTCCTTATAACAACAATGTGAGGTAGGTACTACTATCACCCACTCTGGTGGGTCACGTTAATGTTCCCTAATTCTTTACTCCTCTCTGTATCCAATCTCCTTGACCTGTGACTCTGAAGTCCTTCCCACTAAATAGGCAAAGTGTATTTCCCTGCCCCTTCACTTTGTTTGGCCCATATGACTTGCTTTAGCCAATGAAATATTAGCAAATGTGATGTGACCAGAAATATTAGCAAATGTGATGTGACCAGGTGGTGTATGTGCCACCACCACGAGAAGAACATGCCTGCAACCAGGAAGAGGATAAGAGACGATGGGAACAGAGTCATCCCAGCTAACCCACAGACCTGCAGAGAGAAGCAGGGTCAAAGAAATGAGTCCAGTCTAGATTGGCTGAACCCCAGCCACCTACAGACTTGTAACCTAATAAACGCTTGTTGTTGCATCCCATGATATCTTGTGCTTGTTTGTTAGGCAGCAATACCTGACTGATATGTGCTGTCAGATGAAGAGATGCAAGCTAAGTAACACAGCTAGAGTAACACTCCTAGTGAACAGTAGAACCAGGATTTGAATGCACATCTGCCTGACTCCAAAGTCAGCAATTTTACATGTTACTGCTTCCCAAGAGCCTCACTACAGGGAATTTTCCCTAAGGCAACAGTTCCTAAAAGGTTATATGCATGTGTATATTTACTGCAGTTTTGCTTATGACTGAAAAAAAATTAAAAATGACCTAAAGTCCCCAAAGTGAGAAAAGCAGTTAAGCAAACTATGATGTACCATCTTGAAGGAGTAGCTTGTGCTTATTAAAATGACAATTATGAAGAAGAATAAGCAACATAGAGAGAGGTCTACATTCTAATGTTAATCTTCCAAACCAAAATATATTTTGCAGGTCAAATAAAAGTAAAAATGAACGTGTATAGACGTGCAGATATCTATATGTGTTTGTACACATATACGCAAATAGACAAGAGCAGAAAAGCAGCTTATTAAATGAAATCAATTTCACAGACTTGTGGAATTAGATGTGATGTATTTTAGTCTCTAAATTTTCCATTAGAGTTGTTATAACAAAAACAGTGATTAAGCTGACACACACACAGCTCTGGTGTCACACTTAATCCACTCAAAGGGCTTACCCAGCCACCCACTGTCTTATCCTCACGGAGCCTCTGGAGCCTTTAGGAGGCCTGGGCATCAATCCTGCTAGCAATGTGCTTCAGAGAGCATCTTTACCATTAGAAAGCTCATCTAGGGCCTGCCACGGCTTATATTTGGCCTTAGCAAAGGAAGAGAAAAGACCCTCAATCCCCAAAGGTCTTGCATTCATCAGCCAAGACAGATTTCTTCATCAATAAATGCTTTCACATCAAAGTTGGAGCCAATTCTTATCCTGGTTGTAAACCTGGTTATAGAAGGAGGAGGGTATCCGGACATGATACAAGGGCATTCCTCTCCTTCCTCAACCTTTCCAGTTTTCATAGATAACTATGTAGGGCACTCACTGGTGCCACTGCTCTGTTGGGCACATTGCATACGTTATCCCATTAAATCTCTGAGTGATAGTATCACTCCGTTTTCTAAGTGGCAGAGCCAAGCCTTAGAGAGGTTGAGAAATTTGCACTAAGCGGCTTTGGGCGGTATTATCAAGTAAACAAGTTGGTACCAATGGTGTCTTCCTCCTAGGCAATTTAAAGCCAATTCCCCAGTGACTCCAGCTGGAAGGTCTTCAGGTGCCCTGAAGGTGGATTGGAGAAAATACTGCATTGGGAATATATGGGGGGGAACTTCTGCCTTGGTCCAGGCCATTACTAGCTCTTCCCTGAGCCATGTCACAGAGGATTCACTGTCTGCTTTCCTCCACCCTTCTCTTCCTCTAATCCATCCTCCTCTCAGCAGCTACAGTGGTTCCTTAAAAGCATATCTGATCCCAGCATTCTTGCTTACAAGCCTTCAGTGACTCCCCAGAACCTTTCAATGAAACTTCGGAATGCCTCAGCATGATGTAGGGGTCTTTATATTTTGTCTCTGCTGTCTCTTTAGCATCATCTCCCCTTCTCTGAAATTGAAAGTTTACCCTTCAGTCATCCACTTATAGATCCCTTCATATACCAACTCAGGATTTCAGGCCTTTACCTGAATGTCCTCTCCCCTTGGCCCATCTGTGTTATGGACTGCTTGTCTGTGTCCCCCTAAAATTCATATGTTGAAGCTCTACCTCCCAATGTGATGGTATTAGGAGGTGGAGTCTTTGGGAGGTAATTAGGGTTAGATGAGGTCATGAAAGTGGGGTCCACATGATGGAATTAGTGCCCTTATAAGAAGAGACACCAGAGCTCTCTCTCTCTCTCTCTACCATGTGAGGACACAGCAAGAAAGTAGACATCTGCAAACTAGGAAGAGGGTCCTCACCAGGAACTGCATCTACCAGCACCTTGATCTTGGACTTCCCAGCCTCAAGAACTGAAAATAAATGTTTCTTTTTTTGTTTAAGCCACACAGTCTATGGTATTTTGTTATAGCAGCCTGAGCAGACTAAGAAAATCTGGGAAGCTCTCTCTCTCTCTCTCTCAAATGGTGCCTTTTGATTATTCACTGCCAGAGAAGGGGCAAGAATTATCCCTTTCTGGGCAACTCTTTATGCTTTGGTACTGTGTACTGTAAACTCTGTCCTGCAAAACAACCCATGTTCCCTTTCTCTGTCCATCATAATTATCTTTACATGTCTATTTCCCCTCCTACACTGTGACCTTCTTGAGGACAAAGACTTTCTTGTTGGTTTCATCTTTGTGTTCCCAGCAATGGCACATGCACAGCTCAGAGAAAGAACTCAATTAATGTTTGTCAACTAGAACTCAATTTAAAATAGCCCCATTCAAATTGGAGAAAGGGACAAACCATTCACTGAGTGCCCACTAAATGCCAGGCACCAGGTTAGGCTTGCTACCATGTTATTAGGTCTGGAGTCTCATTTAATCTTCAAAATAACTGTGTTAGGTTTACGTGGTCATTCCCATTTGCAGATGGTGACAACGATGTTCAGGGAGGTTCAACGACATGCCCACAGTCATGGAGTCACTAAGCGGTGGAGCCAGGGTTCACTTACATGTCTTTTTGGCTCCACAGCCAGCACTCTGGTCCCCTCCCTGAACCCACTGCCTCCCACTCACACGGGGCGCACATGCCTGCACACGCTGGGTGAGCCGAGTCTTTCCAGATATTCTTCACCCGAGGAATAGAGTCCCTACCACAGCTGTCCTGATTACCATTTTGCCTTTGGCCTGGGGTGTCAATTTCTGCAGGTACCATCACAATAGGGCATCTCTGCACTCAGCTTCCTGGCAGACACCAGAGGGCTCCCACTCAACAGGCACCGTGTGAGGCTCTCATATCAGGAGGGCACTGAACACAAGGCACGGAGCCACAGGCTGGCCTTCTGTGAGCAAAGTGGATTCGCCAGGGTAGGAAATGTTCTCACCCACCGAGAGCACTGGTGGAGACTCCTTGAGGTGCTCAGCAGCTCCCAAATGCAAACCCAGTGGAACACGCCATCTAGGACTTTTCTTTCACGCTCCCTAACATTCATCCAGCCTCTGCCCATCATCTGATTCCAAAGCCACTTCCACATTTGTAGGTATTTGTTACAGCAGCACCCCGTTGCATGGTAGCAAAATCTATATTAGTTTCCTAGGGCTAATTCACCACAAACTGGTAGCTTAAAACAAAAGAGGTGTATTCTCTCACAGTTCTGGAGAGCAAAAGTCTGAAACCAAACTATTAGCAGGGCCATGCTCTCTCTCTCTGAAGGCTCTAGGGGAGGATGGTTCCCCGCCTCTTCCAGCTTCAGGTGCCTCAAATGCTGCTTGGCTTGTTGAAGCATAATTCCAATTCTGCCTCCGTGTTCACTTTCCCTCTGTCTCTCAGATCACTCTCTCCTTTCTCTTATAAGGACACCAGTCTTGGATTTAGGGCACACCCTAAGTCCAGGACAATCTCATCCCAAGATCCTTAACTTAATTATATCTGCAAAGACCCTATTTCCAGGTAAGGTGGCATTCATAGGTACTGGGAGTTAGGAATTGGACGTATCTTTTTCGGGGCTACTACTCAATCCACTGTAATGCCCTTTGTTCTTTTAAAGCAGAAGGCAGTTCAATTTTTTTTGTTTGTAAACCAAAAGATATAAAATTCAGAAGAAAATAACTTTCTTCTTACATCTTAAAATAATTTTTGCTCTTACTAAGGGCTTGCATTGCCTTGGTGGAATTGCGGCAGCCAACTGTCAACGACGCGTGAAATGAAAATCCCTTGCCAACTACAAGAAGAAGACAAAGTCCTGAAGTAGACTCAGACGTGGTCACAGATGTCTGTCGGCCAAAGAATGAAGCATACTTTAAAATAAATACAAAGTTAGTCATTTGGATGAAGATTCTTCTTCCTCTTTGCTCTCTCTTAATCACTGTTGGTAGAAGATAGAGCTGGAGTCAGAGACACTCAAGTTCAGATCTTGACTTGACTCTCTTAGCTGTCTGTCTTTCAGCAAGTTCTTGAACATCACCAAGTATGTTTTCTCATTCATAAAATAGAGATGAAAATAACAAAACATGCCCTTCCAACCTCCCAGAGGTGTTCTGAAGACAAAATTGTGTGTGTGTGAGCACTATGTAAATATATGTGGCTATTCTGAGAGAATCTTGCAGAGTCTTCATTACCAAATTGAATCTCTCGAGGTGCAATAACCGTGCATATAGTGGAAGGTCAGATGTGGGAAGAGTTTACGTCCCAGTGGTGGCCTTTCCCTAGAGCCTGGTTAGACAAGCTGTCATGTTAGGCATTGGTGATAGGAAAAGAATTTGAAAGAATCAGCTAGCTGCTTGCCATCTTGTCCTTCCTAATCCCATTTCAAGACACTATACGTGTCAGAGCAAATGTTGGTTCCTCCCTTTAGAATTCTAGCAGTATATGTAAAATGTGCTCAAAAAAATAATTGACAACTCACAGTAAACTTACATATACCTCCTATAAGATCACCCCCTATTTTACCATATAAATTATGTGTTTATTCTCTACAGAGCCCCCTTCCTTCCTTTTCACTATTATAGCTTTAGTATTCACTCAACAAGCATAAGCTGATCACCCACACTGGACTGAGCCTTGGGCTAGTGCTAATGCTATAGATCATGGAAGGCAGGGACTCTACCCTTGTGAATATCATGATCTAGTAAAGGAAAAAGATCTAAATAAGCAGGTATACTATGAGATGTGCCATCACAGAAACAAGTAAAGCTTCTATGGGTGGGGGAATAGTAGTCCATGCAGAGACAAGAGCAGGGGCACAGGTTCGCAGGAGTGGGAAAGTGAAGGCTTGATGTGAGAGTGGACCATGTGTTGGAGCTTCTGGGGTACAGAATGTGAGAAAGGAGAAGCATGAGACAGGGCTCAGAAGAGCAGCCAGGGCCCAACCTGGAGGGCTTTATATGTCAAGGGAAGGATTTAGATTTTATTCCTCAGCCAAAGAAGTCCAGGGGACAGTGACCACACGAGGCATGCCCTAGACCTCTGAGATACAATGTTAGGAAATGCTTCTCACAGGAAACATTTGTGGCAACTATCTGAGCTGGGGAAGTCAGTTTTCCCTTGTGGTGGAGAGAATGGGATCCCAGCAAATGGCTCAGCACCTATATAATCCCCGCGCTATGCCCCAAGATGTGTCAGAACAAAAATGACTGCCTTCTTGATGCCCCTTAAAAACTGCTAGAAAGAGTGCCTTGGAGAACAAATGGATCAAGGGAACTGAAGAAGGGCATCCAGTAAAGGCAACGAGAAGGTGCCATGAGAAGTAGGGAGGGCAATGGGAAAGAGTGACGGAAAACAAGCCGAGAGACGTTCCAAAACTGGTTGTGCTTTCCATAGGTGCCCCAAGAACACGGAGGTTGAATGAAAATCAATAACTCATTTCCTGATGGAACAGGGCTTAACTTACAAAAATACCAGAAAGTCCAGATAAGAAACAAGCATGTTCCAGAACCATCCAGGAACTTCTGCCAGCAAACATACTTATAGAAGGCTTTAGCAACCAACCCACCAGGTAAACTAAAATGAGGCGGTTTACATCTTCCCTTTGTCCCTGTGCCCCAGGTGGCTTTAGAACCCCGGCAGTAGGGCTGATGGACTCCAAGAGTAGAAATGATAAGAGAATAGATAGGTAGATTTGACAGCCTAAAACGTGATACTCCTACATAGTAAAAACCTACACTTAGAAAAGTAAAAGGCAAATCCAAAGAAGAACTTTTACGCACAAAGCTTCTGTAACCATTTTATTTATTCTCATGAAAAATTGGAGACAACCTAAAAATCCAACAACCAACTTTTAAAAGGTAGTTATGAAGACCAGTAAATGTAGAGGCACTCACAAAGGCATCCAGGTAAGTAATAAAAACAGACCATGACATTTTGAACATATATTATGATTTTATCTGTTTAGTAATAAAAATGCTATGCATAAAAAAATCTAGAAATAAAAATTTAAATGTTTGTTACTCCTTATTCCCTTGGATAAATGATATCAACCAAAAGCCGACAGGAATGTTTCCCAACGAGAGGGTTCAGTGTTAACTGTCAAATCCATCTGTGGCGGCTTCTTCTTGCTTTTGGAGTCTGATCTCTCAGCTTGGTTTGGGAAAAGCCATGTACAGAAATAAGTATGTCTTTAGACAGAGTAACATGAATCTTTTTTTTTCCGCCTTTGGTGGCCAATAACAGATGTAGCTACTTGAGTTCCCGACTGGGAAATCCGGAATGACACAGGTGCTGGCAGTGCTGTCTCTCTCTCCTCCCTGGGACCTGCGGCGGCCCTCATGTTCTGCTCCGTGAAGGCAGAGGTGGGGGCCTGTGTACATGGAGAAGGTGCACTGCATTCAGGCAAAGGCCTTCCCCTGCAGTTTCCTGGAGGTGAAACCAAGACTTGTTCAGCATCTTGCCCCGCTGAGTATCTAGCACAAAGCAGGCCCTCCATAAATGCTAGTTAAAATGTATCAGAAGCGTAAACAAATTATATGTTTAACCAGGCTCCTGGTTTATCCAAATCAATGCCATAGGAAAGCCAGAGTTTATTCCAAGGGCCAAGAAAGATAGACCACTCTATTAGGCTCTTTTTTTGTGTGTGAAGAAGATCAGCCCTGAGCTAACATCCATGCTAATCCTCTTCTTTTTTTTTTTTTTTTTTGCTGAGGAAGACCGGCTCTGAGCTAACATCCATTTATTAGGCTCTTTTGTGTCTTTCCAGGAGAAAGAAGTTGTCACTATTACAAATGAAGTGAACCCTTGCCTACCTCTTGCACCATATGCTCCCACTGGAGTGGGGATCCTCAAAGGAGCGTTTCTCTTTCTGGATCAGCAGCAATGTCTTGAGGTGGAGGATGGGAGGGTGAGTGTGGATGAAGGTGCAGAATGGCACCAGCCTCTGGGGCCTCCCAACACATGATACAGATACATACTAACAGTCTGTGTGGAGCAGGGATGAACTGCTTAGTACCAAAGGGAAGACTAAAGAACAGAAAAATCAAAGTTCCCAGTGGAGTTAGGCAGAAATACAAATGGACACAAACCTCTGTGATTTTTCTGCTGAGGCCCTATTGCAAGAGCCTGCTTGTCACCTCCTTCTGGAAAGGATCCCACTGGGTGCATGAAAGCTATTTACAACAAGGTTGCCTCCACCTATGCTGGCATTGACGTGGGCAGAGGGTGGTGTGGGAGTTAGGAAAGAACTGCAGAACATCCCTCCTCTCAGGAAGCTTCCAGTCTATAAAGGGAGCTTGGGCCTCCTGGGCATGCAGAGACCGGAATTCCAATCCCTGGCCTGGCCCCTGGCCCACCCTATGGCCTTAGGCAAGTCCCAACTCCGACAACTTTTAGCACTATGTATAAAGTGGAGGTGATGCATTTGGGGGTTCTTCCTCCCCCTTCGGGCTGCTACCTGCATCAAGTAGCAGAGTGCTTTGACAATCTGAAAACTTCCTCGGGGACAACTAAGAACCGAGAGGACAACCACCTTGCATGCAGGGTCTCCACTGTAGTTCTCAGGGAAAGCAAACCCCAGGGTACCGTGGGTTCCAGGAACCACAGGATGACTGTAACCCCATGTTGACCAAACCTAGAAGGTCACGGTTTGTGATTTATCTATCCTCCCAATAGCCCCAGCGTAGCTCTCCATTTGCTCATGCAGCAGGTATGAGTCTAGTTCATAAACTCAGGTTTGTAAGAAATGTGACTTTATTTTGCTATGACTCAATTTAAATTCTATTTGAAGCCTCGTTCTATTTGAAAGTAGAAAATGAAATCTTAGTCAACTCTGGGTAAACTTAGCATTTCAGGTTTAAACTCAAACAGTTTAGGGTTTCCCCACCCCCTTCTTTTCTCAGGAGTAACACCATAGCTCAGGGAGCCTCATGAAGCATCACAGCAATGGTCCTGGGTAGGTGAAAGGAAGGAGTTCATGTTCCCCAGTCCTCATTTCTAGGTGGTGAGACGTTTTTAGAGTAATACTCTGGGATCCTTTCCTCATTCTCCGTGAGGTATCTAAGAGAAGGACCTGCCCCTCTCAATGTTTCCCTCTTTTGGGGATCTGTCTGCAGAAAGCACCCATTCCTCTCTCCCCTCCCAGGGAAGGGCTGCAGTGGTTTATGCCTTCTGCGATTTAGTCCACCAAACACTGGCGTGCAGTGTTTATAGGCCCATTATTTCCACTCAACTCAGCACATCCTCCTATCCTGCCTTTCTCACTTACAAAGATGATACTTGGATTTATAACTGCTCAACTTCTGTGTCTATCTGTCCATTATTTCTAACTTAGGTGATGAACAGGGATGTCATTTATGAGCCCCCTCAAATCCTTATGGGTGGTGTCTGCCCGTGTAGGAATCTGCTGATGTGTCTGTATTCTTCTCCGATCCCTGGCCACAGGGTCCTAGCCAATGTCAGCTGATGCAAACCCCATTGTGACCATGAGCCTGCAGGTGCCTGTTCTCTAGCCAACTCCCTTCTAAAGGACACAGGAAAATTCATACTCCTTCCCACATCCCACTGAGAACTTCCAGGCTCTTCCTGACCTTGACAGCCCCCTCATCTTTACTGCTCCCATGTCATGGTGGTGCAAGGAGGCTGCCTACTGGGCTTCTCTCTATTCTCGGATCCCTAAATTCCTCTGGGAATTGTGTTGTTTCAGAGAACCACCTGTGATAGTTTCCTAGGGCTGCTGGAACAAATTATCACAAACTGGGTGGCTTATAACAACAGAAACGTACTCAGTTCTGGAGACTACAAGTCTGAAATCAAGATGTCAGCAGGGCCACACTCTCTCTGAAGGTGCTAGAGAAGGATCCTTCCTTGCCTCTTCTTGTCTCTTGTATTTGCCAGCCATCTTGGCATTCTTTGGCTTGTAGATACATCACTCCAATCTCTGCCTTTGCCTTCACACAGCCTTCCGCCCTGCATCTGTCTGTGTCTCTGTGTCCAAATCTCCTCTTCTTATAGGGACACCAGTCACTGGATATAGTACGACCTCATCTTAACTTGATTGCATCTGTAAAGACCTTATTTCCCAATCAGGTCACATTCACAGGTACGGGGTCGGGCGTGGGTCAGGGGGTGGCAGTTAGGACTTCAACGTATCTTTTTGGGAGTCACAATTCAACCATAACACAGCCCCTTCTTTGAAGTAAATCTTAGCATGGCAACACCTGTCATTCTTTCTCTTTCCATTTCCAACTCTTCCTTTTCCTGCAACCCAAAGATATTTTAAACTCTTTTCAGGCGGGGAAAACACTACCTTTGGAAGCTCTTCTACTGAATCTTTCTTCCCTTAGGCATGGATGACAGTTCTTCATTTGTTTCATTTAAAAGCCAGGAATTTGATGCCCTTTGTTTACCAGCTCTGGGATGCCCCTTCTTGAGGGAACAGATGCCTCCTGTCTAGAGGTAGGAATGGGGCGAGGGTCCTCAGGATGGAACCACGTATTTCTCAATATGATCCTGACACACATATGTTTCTTTCAGAAGATTTTCTGAGTCTTTCTCGATTTTCACCATTTTTTCAGCTTCATGTCACCAGTGGGATCTTGTCGCTCTGAAAATTCCTATTAATGAGAAGGTAAAAGATGAGAGGGCAGAACCGGTCCTCCTTGTGAAGGCTTTGCAGGCTGCTGGCAAGAAAGCTGGAGTCAGCACACCTCTAGCCAAAGAACTGGGGGCCCACCTAAGGGTATAGCTGGAAAGAAGAGCCACTCTGACAGAAGACTGTCCCTCATGGAGCCCAAGATCCCGTTTTAGAGGTTTATTTTGTGGGGGTTCTGCCTCATGTCTCCAAGTGTCCCTTTTTAAAATACAGACACCAATAAGAGCCAAGCAAACCTTAATGGTAGTTATATCCACATTTTTCACTGTTTCCAAATGCAAGCCCTCTTTTGACAGCCTTCTTTAGAGTTATTTGGAATTTCAAAGTAAACAGAATATCACGACAAGATACAGAATGAAGCAATAATTGTTTTGACTACGCTTCTTCAATAGCACACGTCTCTCCCCCATGCGGAGGGCGAGGGGGATATTCTAATCCCCCCACTAGGGGGCATAGTGCCCCCTCACTGCTCCGTGATAATCACTACTTTAAAGGTTTTAAAATTCTGATTGTCCCTTTAGATTTAGAGAACAAGGTCTTGAGAGAATGGGTCCTAGACTAAGTTTGGGGGGTGAGTAATGCAGGGATGGTGGACTGAGCGGGAGGAGTTCTTTACCGGGAAGAGCAGACTTTGCAACGCACCACAGCAGAGATAGGGGGCAGCGTGAAAATACACCCAGGATGCAGGAGGCATTGGGGAAGTAGGGGCAGAGAGACCATAGGGAAGAGTGGAGAAAACAGTGGACAAGGAGTCAGAAGACCTTGGTTCGAGCCCAGGGTCTGCTGTTTTCAAGTCACGTGATTGTGGTCAACTCCCCTAAGAAAGCTGAACCTTAGTGCTGTCATATGTGGTGGAGACTGACCATTCAGAACTAACCTGGGGATCAGGGGCGATAATTCTACATTAAGTTGTTAATTTCTTGCTCACCCCCTTCCTTATTCAAATGAGTCTTTTAGTAACAATCCCCTCACAGGTGGAAGGTGGAAAGCAGGCTGAATCCAGCGTAGCTAATAGTCTGGTTCTTAAGTCATTTTATCCCTGACCTTTTCTCCACATGTGGTCCACCAGCTCGGAGGCGGGTTTGTCCCAAAGCCATTCCCACCATCAAACACTGGTAGCTTCAAGAGTCTGTTCAAGAACATTTGTGTAACCCCTAGGGTTAGTCATATTCTGATGACAATGGCCATTCTGGGCTGAAGTGGCGGTGTCTTTGCCATTGAATCTCAGCCTGAATGCACTTCAGTTCCAGAGGTTCGTGTCATGCTGGGAGATATTCTAAGCTCTCCACCAGACAATGACAGATTGCTGCTTGCATATATATTGCCTCCTTTTCAGGACGTAGATGAAGTAGCTTCATTCAAAAGGAGAGGAAGGGATATTCCCTTGGGATGCTCATTACAAATACAGTTCTAGGGCAAAGGAAGGAGTTAAGCTTGCTGTTAACCTTTAGAAGCAGGAAAAAAATAGATGGGAAATGAGGTTGAGGTCTCTAGTTAGTGGTTTTTTAAAAATCTGTCAGATTTAATTAAATCATCACAAGTGCCTTTTAAAGGGCTTTGTGTGGTTGTCCTGCATGGCTGGAGGAACTTGATCCAGGAGGCAGTCACGGCTTTGGTGACATGCCAACTTCTGTTCTTTCCCAGGCAAAAAACACAAGTCAGTCCAATAGCATTCATCATTATGTGGACCCAGAAGGCCATCAAATGCAGAGCTGGTATGGGGTCCTGAGGCTCAGCTCGGTGCAGGAACTTTGCAAGAAAGTCCGATACCCACATCTTTCTGCCTTGAACTGCCTGGACTTTCTCTGCCTTGCTGTCTCTGTGTTGTATCTGCTGAGTTCCTAATCTACAGCTTCCCCTTCCTCCTCATTCCCACACCTCCAGAGACACAGTAATCAGGGCTTAACTTCCATTCTCTCATTCAAAAGACATCTATTAAATGAGGTCTCTATCAGGAAAAATGATATAATATATATTATCATGTATGAAATAATGTAGGTAAAAATGATCATAGAAAACACTTTTTATGAGACACTGTTCTAAACACTTTACATATTTCCAAAATACAAATCAAAACCTTAGTGCAAAACAGTGTGTGTGGTAATCAATCATGCTGTTCACGCAACAATCCCAGTTCTCCCTCTTCTGAGCCCATGGTTGGTTGGACATCCTGGCTCCATTGTAGTTGGGAGGGGCTGTGTAACTCATTATGGCCAATGAGTTTTGAGCAAAAGTGATGCATGTCACTTGCAGCCTAGTGCATTTAATCGCCAGTGCAAGACCCTCCAGTTCTCTCTTTCCCCCTGGCACAGTGACTGTCAGCTTTTGGGATCAGACCCCCCTACAAACCCATAATGGATACGTGGCATGAGTGGGAAATAAACCTTGTTTGTTTTTCATTCTGAGCCATTATTATTTGGGTTGTTGGTTAGTACGGCCTCTTCTAGTCTATCTGATTAAACATATATTTATAGGTTATTTCTGAAAAGATAAACAAAAACTTGGCAACAGAAGGAGAAGTAGAATCAGGAGTGGGAGGGATTTCAACCTTTCATATTTTGTACTATTTGTTTTGTTAGCATGTCCCTGTATGAATGCCTTTCTCCCCCCTGCCCCCTGAAATTCAAACAAAAGAGTGAATAAAGCATACTGAGCAGGACTTATGTGCTAGGCATCATGCTAGGTCATTAGGAGACAAAGTTTGGAGCTATTCTATTTTCCCAGCCAAGGTCCTGTGAGGCTGATCTGCCTGAGTCTTCTCTGGTCATCTATATCTTGTGGGGCCCTCCTCACACCATACAGTGCTTCCCTTCCACTCAGAGCTAGAGAGGCAGAGAGAATGGAGCCAGAATCCTTCTGGCTGTGTCAGAGAGGTCTAACCAAGCCTCTCCATTACCATCACTGATGGCGAGTTTGGAGTGAGCTCGGGAAAGGCTGTGATGATGCTCAAAGCCTCTCAGCTCGCTGAGTGGATGAGCAGTGCTGCAGCTGGGTCATTTAAGGGGCCGCTTCCTGCCCATCAGATGTGCGCTGAAGCAGGCTGTGTCCTGAAAAAGCTTCTGTTATGAGTGAGCCCATATATAATCCTCCTTGCTGGAGGCTGGGGCTAGGGTACCAGTTAGAGTTCGTCATTCAGCTGCAGAAACCCAACCACAGCGGCTTAACCAAAGAGAGGGTTACTTTTCCCCATAACAAGGAGCCCAGGGGGGCTGTCCAGAGGGGTACAGCAGCCCATGGTGTCATCACTGTCCCAGGCCCTGTCATCCGCAATGTGGCTTTTATTCCTCATGTTTGCCACCTCATGGTTATAAGATGATGGCCCCACCTCACACCTCCCATCAGCATTCTTGGCCAGAAGAAGAAGCAAAGAGGAAGCAGGAAGAGGTTGACAGCCATGTCAAAAAAGCACAAACTTTCTCAGAAATCCAATTTATATTGGCTGGAACCAGTCAAGCATGGTAGTTAAGAGCACTGACTCGAAAAACTAACTGGGTTGAAATCCTGGCTGCATCACTTAACAGTTGTGTTCTTGGGTAATTTACTTAACCTCTCTCAGTTTTCTCATGCATAAAATAGGAAGAGTACCTACCTCACAGAAGTGCCATGAGAACTAAACTGCAAAGTGCTTACAATCATGCCTGGTCCATAGGGAGTGCAACATGGTGTTTGCTAAATAAACACTTGACCACATTTCTGCAGGGAGTCTGGGAAGGCGAGTACTTTAGCTGGGTATATTCCTGTTGTGAACAAAAGCAGGGCCCCGTTAATAAGCAGGAAAGGAAGAATGGGTACTATGTAGGTGCTCTGTGATGTCTGCCACAGCCAACAATATGGGCAGGGGCCAGAATTTGAGACTGACAGGTGAGGCGACCAAGAGCGGAAAGAGCCAGAAGGCCATCTGCACTAAAATCCTTAGTCAGGGTTGGGGGAGGGGTAGCTGGGAAACAAGGACCAATCCACCAGTCCTTGACCTGACTGAGAGGCTCAGTCAGGGTGGGGCCTGGGAAACACAGGCCTAGAAGCTCCAAGAGGAGAAGAAGAATATAATGCAATAATAAGAGCTCCCACTTATTGAACACCTCTACTTGCCAAGTACCTCGCCTGCGATCTCATTTAATGCCCATCTCAACTGTGGGATGATAGCATACTTTCCCTCATTTTACAGAAGAAACTGAGGTTCTAAGTTGTTCACTAAATTGCCCAAGGTCACCCAGCCTGTACATGGTAGCCCCAGTCCTGGAGCACTTGTCTGTCACCTACCCAAGGCCTGGGCCTTAAGCTTCTGCCTTTCAGATTTTCATCGACTGCCTTGAGTGAGGAGCTGCAGACGCCTGAGATCATCCTATATGACACTGCATCTGTCCTCACTCAAAGGTACTTGGCTGCTGGGGTATGCTGCGATTTCAGGCAGGGCCCGGATGGGGAGGTCAACCAGGAGACCAAAGTCCAGTGTTCTGGAGGCCTGGCGAAGGAAGGTGCTCTGAGTCGGTGCTAACCAGGCCCGAGCCACACTTCAGAGCTGTGGCAAGACAGAATAGGCATATATACATAGAGGTGCATCTAGCAGTGATACTTGGAGAAGGGTGGTCCATTAAATTCACAGCAAGATCCTAGTCAGCAGGGAGGGTTGCAGGACGGGAGGTGGGGAATGGGGCAGAGCACAGGCCGCAGGCAGAAAAGGCTGGGCATGGGTTCAGCTGGGAACTAGAGGGCAAGAACGAAGCTCTCAGTAGGGACACCTGGGCTCACACACAAGGTGATACTCAAAACATCACACAACCAGTAGGGTGGGGCAGCTGAGTGGGTAACTTTCTAGACTAGGAGCCTGGAGCCCCCTGCTGTGCCGGCAACACTGTCCCTTTAGTTGCTGGACCGTGAGAAAGTCTGGGGTGTCCAAGGGGATCCCAGGGAAGGAGGTGGAACAGCCAGGCTATGCAAGGGCCTTTAGGCGGCAGCAGCAATTTTCTAATTCCTGAGAAAGCATTTCAGTATTTTAACAGCTAGCATATCTGTACCAGTGCCTTCTGGTTAAATGTCAGTCCTGCACTCACCAGCTAAATTCCAGACACCGTCCCCACCACTGGGGGCGTGCATTGCTGAAGGGCCCCTGCCCTGCTCAGAATAGCTAGGAAAGGGCAGGGCCTAACCTGAAGGTACAGGGTCTCAGTGCCCACAGACCAAGAGACAGGGCTGACCCACTTATTCTTTCTTTAAATTTTTCAGTCAGTGAAGGGGAGAGGAGCCAGCCCTGGTGGTCTACTGGTTAAGATTCAGCAACACTGCAACCCAGGTTCGTTTCCTGGTCCGGGACCCACACCACCCATCTGTCGGCTGTCGTACTGTGGAGGCTGTGTGTGGCTGTGATGCTGAAAGCTATGCCGCCGGTATTTCAAATACCAGCAGGTCACTCATGATGGACAGGTTTCAGCGGAGCTTCCAGACTAAGACAGACTAGGAAGAAGGATGTTGCCACCCACTTCTGAAAAAATTGGTCATGAAAACTCTGTGAATAGCAGCAGCGCATTGTGTGATACAGCGCTGGAAGGTGAGTGATGGCTCAAAAAAAGACCAGGTTCTGCTCTACTGGACTCAGGGTCGCTAGGAGTCAGAATTGACTTGGCAGCACTAACAACAACAACAAAGGCAAGGGTAGGAGTTGCCTGCTTTTTGTTTTCCACTTTGAGATATTTGTGGGGATCAGGTGGCTGTTTGGGGTGTCCCCTCAGTGCCCAGCCCCAACATGACTGAGGGGCAGGCACAGGCGAGTTCTGGAGCCCCCATCTTCCTGGAACAGGTAACACGGAAGCTACACTGCTCATCTTCTGCTAATTGCTCCCTTTATTAAGGCAGCGGGGTTTTTCATAAAAACCCAATTCGCTTCTACCCTGTCACCCTCAACTCCACCCCCACAAGCTGCTCTCTACCAACGACAATTTCAAAATTGATCTTTAAAATGACTCCTCACTTAAATCAGCTTCTGAGTTTTAAAGGGTAAGAAAATGTCTCTTACTCATTCAGACTAAAATAATGTGCCCATTAACCATGTTAGAGACACGCAGAAGTCTACTGCCTAGAAACTACCCATTAGCCTCATTTCAGGCTCTCCCACCTGCCCGCCTCCCTCCACGCTGCCTCAGATTGATGGTCCCTTCCTCCAGACTTTCAATGGCTCTCCTTTGCCTTAAGGGTAAAATCCCAAATCCTCAGCCTGTGATGGAACCTCAATCTTTTTTCTCTCTCTCACCATTTCGCTCTCTCATTCCCAGCCTGGGAACTCCAGACTCCAGCTCTAGCAGACATATCACAACTTTACCCCACTATTCTGTCTCTTCCACCTGGAGACACTTCATCCCATCTCCACCTGTCAAATCCTAGTTGTCCTCCAAGAGAGGGTCTTAACTCCACCATCCTCTAAGCAGTCTTTCCAAATCCTCCTGGCTTAAAGGATTAACCACACTGTGCTCTCTCCCACTGCACCTTGTTCTCATCTATCACAGCAGCCCAGCCCATCGCTCCTGTGTCCCAGCTAATCCTTTATTCTCCAACTATGTCTACTCTTCATTATTCCTTGAAGGCAACTTACTCTATTGTGTTTTTGTGCCTCTGCATATGTTTATTCCTGGACCATCTTCTCTCCCCTTATCTGTCCGGCATACTTAAACTCATCCTCCTAAAGCAGTGGTTCTCAACCTTGGCTGCACGTTAGAATCAAATGGAGAAAAGCTTGATGCCCAGGCTTCACCCTACAGCAACTAAATCGGAAACTCTGGGAGTGGGATCCAGGCATCAGCGCTTTGAAAGCTCCTCTAGTGACCCCAATGTGCTGCCTAGGTCAAGAACACCTGGAATCTGGAATCACCTCAAGCTTTCACCTACTTCAGTCTGGTTAATTATTGTTTGTATCCTGGGAGCTTAGCATTATGCTTGTAACTAAATAAGTTTTTGTTGAGTGACTAAACGAATGGATGGATAAATGGATGAAAGATTGGAAGGATGGGAGGAAACATGGAAGGATGGATGGATGTGGCATTACTCAGGAATAAGTAGAGGCTGCCTTCCACTTCTAAACTTACTCCTGGAAGAAAAGTATCAGCCCCACACCTCTCACCATGCAACTCCTGTTGGTTTGTAAACTGGCCCCTGTACACAGAGGGCAAGGAGAGACCGAGGAAAGAGGCAGACCACTCCAGATTGGGAGGTGGCAGGTTTAACAAGCAAAGGAACTCACTTAAGAGGCTTGTCTTGGGCGGCCACAAGATGGGTAGATCTCCTCATCCGCCTGCTATATTCTTAAATGTTTATATAGAGGCCTTAACTGGGTTCCCTCACGTATACTGTCCAGATGGTCTCAACAACACCTTACTCTCTCAAGGCTGTGTCCCTAGAACAGCTCCCACTGCTGTGGGAACAGTGGGCAGAATGTGCATTCCAAGGACAGGGGCGGGGGTGAGGAGCCTCTGATTGCCCAGGTCCAGCTCGCAGGTCAACCGGCCGTCACGTCCTCTCAATGACCTCCTCCAACAACTCCCTTACACAACATAAGTGCTGACTTAAACTGAGCAATGGCTTCACTCAGTCGTCAGGTTATCCACTGAGAGCAGTAGTTCTCCAACTTTGCCCACAGAACACTCAGTTTTGACCTAGACCAAAATAGAGCACTACTAAAAATGAGGTGATAGATAAAAGTAGATATTCTCCTAATTTGCAGGAGAACTTGGAATTTTCTGTTTTAAAATTTTCCTTCCAAAATTTTTCTTAAAATTTTACCTCTCTACTACTGACTTTTTTGCTAGCAAGTATTGATAAATCAATATAATGATTAAACATAAGAGCAAACTAATAAAGCAAAATCTCTAAAATACAATTAGAAAACAATGCCTGGAAAATGTTTCTTCTAGTTAAATTGATTACCTTTTCTCCCCTCCCTCCCTTCCTTCTTTCCCTGCTTCCACAAACATTTATTTATCATGTACTAGGTGCCATGCACTGTGCTAGGATTAATGGCACAATACAGACATGGTCTTTTCCCACAAGAAATTTACTATGAATATTTGAATATTCATTATTCTCACGAGGTATGCTATGACTTCCAGAAACTCCACCTCCTTGACAAGGTTAAGACCACTGACACATTAAAATTTCTCATCAAGGGCTCAATTGAATACAATAGGTGCACTTAACTGTCGGTTTAAGTGGCTCATGGTTGGTGAGTGAGCAGAGCCCGAGAAGGCATGGCCAACTAGGCCAGGCTTGGACATTCTCTCCCAGGAGCCTACTTAACCTTCGGGAACCAGCCGTGGTACCCTCTCCAGATCTGCTGGCCTCCATCGTCAGGCTCAACCTTGCCCTTTTGCTCTCAGACCCCCAGATACCCAGGTCTTCCTGGGTTCTATGCTGTTGGACATTCCACCATCATACCAGCTGGACCCCTTTGAGTTTCCACCTCCCCATCTATACCCATCTTGCTGTGGAAAGACACACACACTTTAAGGGTCACAAAGATAAAAAAAAAAATTGTAGAAAATAAGATCACAAAAACCATGAATCAATCAAGCTAGCTGGACAGAATTGAAAGCAAGGAAAATTTTTCCTAAACTCAGATGTCTCAACTGTCCCAAAAGCCAGCAGACTTGATGGTGCTCACTCAAATCTGGTATGAATTTGATATCTGGAGTTACCGATATCTGGAGACACCAAATCTGGTATCTCTCAAACATGCTTTCCACTCTTATTTGGGCCCTAGGCTTGCACTCCTGACCTCAGAAGTCACAATATTTCTGTGCAGCTGCTCTCCTGTCCACAGTGTCTCTGTCCCTAAAGCCTAATCCTACTTGCTGCAAAGAGCCTAACCCTGGGCTTCTGATCTACCTGGCATCCCTTTGCAAGGCCTCCCTCACTCCTCCTGAGATCTGGTGTAGTATGGGTTCCAGTCCTCAGGACAGTTTTTTCCTCTTGATGGAACATTCAGCCAATGTGTTTGGTTTGTCTGAACCACTTAGTGGTCTGCTGCCAAACTCTAGCCTTGAACAAAGCTAGACTTTTTAGTCTACTGATTTTACTGAGCACTGTGCCCCTCCCTCCAGTGTCTGATGGTGGAAGCCATCTTACCTTGGGGATCCTTGCCATTGCCTCAGACCCCATGGAGAGTCACTCCTGATTTCAAAGCCTAGATCTCATTGTGGTTCACTTAGCAAATTTCTGCTTTGCATACAAGGAACATTTCTAACTTCCAACCATGACACAAAGCAGGACAAAAAAAAAGGCCTATTCTCTGTTCACACTTTAAGTCATTCTTGGAAGATTCATCTTTAAAGAAGAAGAAATGGAATTTTCCAGAGGCCACTTAATTGTACTTTTGCAGACTATGGTATTTTAAACATTAATACTCTGTAATAAAAGAAACGAAGAACTTAGGATTAATCAAAGGCAGGAATTGGAAGAGAAGACACATTATGGAGATTGATGACTTGGGTTAGATAATCACAGACAGCTATGCATTCATTCAAGAAAGTAATTTTTAAACTCTGGTTCTAAAACACTAGGGTCCTGTGGTGATGCTTCAGGTCTGCAATGATTCCATCAAAGTTTGATTCAGAAAGTCTATATATTTATCTGTTTCTCAAAAGGTCTAATAAAAACTTGCATATTCAAAAGTTATGTTTCCAAAATTTTACAATTATTGGAGACCACTGGTGCTTTAATTTGCATGCTAACTTACCAACTTTACAGTATCATAAATGTGAACATGCAAAATGAGTTTACTCGTGTTCAATGTAGGATAAGAACATGTGGAGAAGTTTGTTTCATTTCCTTTGCAGCTGGCTCCCAGATTCCTCCTAGATAGGGAACTATCTTTATTTGCTTGTTGTGTTTTTTTTTTTGCAAGCACCCCCCATGTTTATATTTGTTTGTTTTATTAACTAGTTCCCTTTCTCCTCAGAGAAAGCCCACTAGTCATGTAGCTGCCATTTGTCCCTCCAGATCTACTTGCCCAAAATGCTTCCTCACTCTTCTTTCTGTCCAAGAGGCAGACCTGAGTGGATGACATCAATGGCCTCCCTTGCCCTTTGGCTTTCTGTTGAGTAGGCCAGTGGGGAGCTCTAGCTGGAGAACAAGGGAGGGAGGAGAGTGAGGTCAGGGTAAGGTATCCCTGATTCTCTCCCTTTGGGTCACTGAAGCCTAGCTGGGTCCCTCAGCTGCTGAAATCCACTGCTGCTCTCCTAACAACTCTCTCTTCACAAATCTCTCCCCTTCAGGTCCCAGTAACCGCTCCCTCCTCCAGTCCCTTCAGGCTGGGTTGAAGTAACAGCTCAACTTCCACCAACTCTGGATTTCTGTACTCTCTTTTGAGGCTTCCCTACACCCTCCCACACCTTTGTAAACAAACCTACCTTGAATTATCTTAATTTAGGTGTGCCATCTGTTTCCTGCTGGAACCTTGACTCTACACCCCACTCCTGGTCCCCTTCCTACAATGGAAACCATCCAAATGCACTTACTTATACTTCTGTTATGTGTTCTTGCAAAACAGCATTGTTTTATATGCATGTATTTGAACTTTCTCATAAATTTTATTGAGTTACATATTCTGCTTCTTACCTTTCCCACTAATTACAATTTTTTTTAAAGTTCATCCACGTTGCTATGGCTACAGCTAACCTGTTGCCTCTAAACTGCTGCTTCCTGCTCTGCTATGTGCACCCTTCACGTTCACCTACCCAATCTTCAGATGACGGACAGCCAGGTGGTCTTCAGCTTCCTGGCACCTCAACCAGTGCTGCAATGGAATCTTGTATATGCCCCTTGGGGAGCTGTGGAAGGGTTTCTCTGGACTACATAGAGAAGGATAGAATTGCTGAGTCGTTCAGTGTGCATCTACCTAAGTGGACTCAATTAAGAGAAGAGCACCAGCTGTGCTCTGCAGAACATCCACACCATCTGCCCCCCTGGCAGCAGTGACCAAGAGTTTCCATCCACAAATCCCCACCCACACTTGCCGTTATCCGGCTTTCTAATTTTGCCAATCTATTAGATAGAAAGTGGTATCTTATTTTATAATTTGTCTTTCTTTGATTGTTAATGATTTTAAGCATCTCCTCAGATGTGTTTGGTTTCCACTTCCATAAATTATATGTTCACATGTTTTGACTATTTTTCTATTGGGGGTTGCTATTTTTCTTATTTATCCACAAAGAATTCTCTGTATATTATTTTTTAATACACTGTTAGTTTCAGTTAGCTAACATTTTGTGTAAGGGTCTTTACATCAATGTTAATAAATGAAATGGGATTATAAATTTCCTCTCTCCTATTGTCCTTATCTGAAGTAACTTTAATAATATAGAAGTTAATTGTCCTTTATAAGAATCTGATGGCTTCTCACCATTTACACACTGGTCCAAGTCACCACTGTCCCTTACCTGGATTACCAGTGAAGGATAACTCAATCAGGGGAGAAGGTCATTGGGTTTTGGAATGGAGCAGGCCCTTTTCATGAGCCCCCATGCATGATGTGATAATTAACTGCTTTTGTATCTGTCTTCCCCATTGGACTCTATTTTCAGTACCTGGCACATGTGTGCATAAAATAAATGTTTAATTCATTGGTGAGTTGGAGACCAGTTCCTCTGCTTATTGTCTATGATTTGGGAAAAGTCAGATAACCTCATTTTTCTCATCTCTATCATCAGAATAATAATGACAAAACCATGTCCCCTGTTTGTGATAAGGGTTAAATAGAACGATGCGTGTAAAGCAGCTCCCAGTCCCAGGACCTGATGCATGATTGTTGCATGTATGGGTGGAGATCAGCCCAGGGATAATCCCCAGCCTATTTAAAAACAGGGCTCAGGACACCAACTGGTCAGAACAGGGCCCATGTTTCAGGCTGGAGGAAATCCACATGGACTAGTGCATCTGCCTACACAAGAGCACAGATCCAAGAGGGGAACACTCTCGCTAACTTCCAAGGGTCCCAGCGCTGATAAGCATGTGAACAGGGCCCTAATTAGAGAAAAGCCCCAAAGGGAAAGGGAGAGGGAGTCTGTTCTCTGCCCCTGGGCCTGCTCCCTACACCTCTCACACCCATTTGTCTCCACTGATTAGCTCATGAATGGGGCATTGATTACCAAGCCAAGCTATTGTGCAGCCTTTCAATGGAGTGGCTCCATGTGGGGATTTATTAGTAATTAAGCCTTGAATAAATGTTTTGCAAATGGGGTCTCTCCTGATAAATAGGAAGGCTTGGTGGATTGTGAAACCCTCAATGCTGGGACCATCAAGGCCTGCAACGTGTGCTTTCACTTCCACATAATTGTTTGTTTGTCCACTTCAAGGCTGCTCCAGCCCCACTTGGCAGATAACAACCAGTTACAAACACAGGTCTGCCCTCAGGGTTGTGTCCTTCCCTGGAAGAACTGAGCATGTTTTCTGGATTGTTGATCTTGGCTGGTGCAAGTCCAGTGGCTCCCTCACTGTATCTTGCTGGAGAGACACAGGGCACTGGCAGGGCCTACGGGGGAGTTCCAACCTCATGGGAGAGCTCCACTTCTCCAGGGCACTGGGAGTTACATTCAAGTTTTGCACAGGGTTTGGTCTAGCCAGCAATTCTCACAGGGTAGGTATTCTAAGCCCCTAGCAGGGTTCTCAACCTTGACACTATTGACATTTGGGGCCAGATAATTCCTTGATGTAGGGGGCTGTCCTATGCGTTGTAGGATGTTTAACAGCATCCATGATCTCCACCCACTAGATGCCAATAGTACACTGAACAACGAAAATGTCAGCAGACATTGCCAAATGCCTCTGAAGGACAAAATTATCCCCGCTTGGGAACTGCTGCCTCTACTGGAAAGGGTTTCCAAGTGATTTCACCAAAAATACTGGACTTGCTTGAGGAAAAAAGTCTGTAGATGAACAATTTTTTAGGTGATGAAGGGAAAGTTTGTTTACAAAAATTCATTTATTCATGCCTTTGTCCATTTATCCACTCTTCCTTGGGCTCCTCCCCTGTGCCAGGCACTGTTCTGAGTGCCAGAGAGTCAGCAGAGAACAAGACACACAAAGTCCCTGCTTCCATGCAGCTTATCTTCTAGGTGGGATGGGCAGACTGACAATAAACAAGTCAACAAATAAATGGAATAACTTCAGGTGTTGGTAAATACTATGTGGTTGATATGACCAAGAGTAACCTCAATGAGGGATGGAGTGGTTCACTATTTTAGACAGGAGGTCAGGGAAGGCTTGAATGATGAGATAGAACCAGTCATGGGACTATGGGGGGACTATCGGGGAAGAGTCACAGGACTATGTACAGGGGGAAGAGCTTTCCAAGCATACTGAACAGGGTGGGCAAAAAAGAAGAGGGCAGAGTTTGAGCAGGTTTGAGGAAGAGAAAAGAGGCTGGTGTGCCCGAGCTGAGGACTAAGGTACAGTGTGGGATGAGATGGAGTCTGGAGAGGAAGTTGGGAGACACATCATGGTCTGGATTGTATTTTAAGTGCCATTTCCCACCACTCCCCCGCCATTACTCCTCCTAGTACTCCAACTCCAACCATTCCTTGGTCCCACGAGGACCTCCAATCCATTGAGCCTACCACTCTCTTACTATCCACTACTCCCTCAAGGTCTTGCTCTCCTTCTTTCTCAGCTTAAGTCCATGGCCCATCACGAGCAACACTTTCTTTTATACATCCTCAACCTCTTTCCCCTCTTTCTGCCATTTCATTTGCCTAACAAGATTCCAACCCTGCTTAAATACTCTATGTCTGCCTTGGGAGAACTGGATGTGGCTGGAGAGACACACACAGGCGGACTTGTTTGACTTAAAGTTATGCTCACAATCTCAAGGGAGCCTTCAGCACTGCCGGCGACTCTACTCTAGTTCCTTAATCCACTTGTCATCCCCTTCTCCATGACAACCATACCTTCTCTTCTCAGCTTAAACCACCTATGTCTTTTCCCTCTGCCTCACTTTCAGCTAATGACCTTGCTTTTTATCTCTTAAAGAAGATAGCTATTCAAGAGAGGGTCCTCATCTTCCCATCATTAAATCTACCACCCACCTGCATTTGTGCCTTCCAGTCTCCTGCTACATACAGCAGTTGTTCATGAGCTTATCTATTTGTGCCCACAAGGAAGGGAACTTTCCTTTAATTATTGCTTTATCTCCAGTATACAGGAACAGTGCCTTGTACTTAAGTGCTCAGTAAAAATTTGTTAGTGACTTAATGAATTGGTTTGCAGCAGGAGAATGATAAGATATACTTTCTGTTTTTAAAAGTGCACTCTGACTGCACTCTCTAAAGAGAACGGGTTGTAAAACAATGGGTATAAGAGCAAAGAGTGAGTTAGGAGGCAATTGCATTGGTCCTGGTCTGGATTAGGGTCATAGTATTGTTGATGGAGAGAAGTGACTAACCTCAGGATATAGTTTGGAAATTGAACTGATTTACTGATGAAAGGATGTTGGGAATATAGGAAAGAATCAAGGAAGGATCTAGGTTTTAGCTTTAATAATTGGGAGGATGATGGTGCCATATGCAGAAATGGGCAAGACTGGAGAGGAGCAGGTCTGAGGAGGGAGGGAAGTAAGAGTTTGGTTTTGGACATGTGAACATGTTAAATTTGGGATGTTGTTTGGAATTGTCCAGTTGGAGGGGTAAATTTATGCTGTTAAATATCAGGCTGGTGCTCAGGAAAGCTTGGAGGACTCTCTTTTTCTACATGGTTACATGTCCATTGCAGCTCAGCAGGGAATTCCGCTCGTCATAGTCACTCAGGGGTCCGTGCTAGAGGCTTCACTCAACATGCACTCCCACTATTGGGGAGTCAAGGAAAAGAGAGCATGACACACCACACACTCCTATTGTTTAATCGAAGCTGTGAAATGGTACCAAGAATTTGTCCATTGATTTTATCTGTTGGCAGATTGTGATGGTTAATTTTATGTGTCAGCTTGGCTGGGCCACAGGGTGCCCAGACATATGGTCAAACATTATTTTAGGTGTGTTTGTGAGGGTGTTTCTGGATAAGATTAACGTTTGAATTGGTAGACTGAGTAAAGCCGATTGCCCTCTCCAACATGGATGGACCTCATCCCATCAGTTGAAGACCAATAGAACAAAAAGGCTGAGCAAGAGGGAACTCCTCTTGCATCACTGAGCTGGCACATCTTTCCTATCCTTGCACCCAGACTGAAAAATTAGCTCTGCTTTGTTCTCGAGCCTGCTGGCTTTCAGACTAGAACTTACACCATCAGCTTTCTTGTTTCTCAGGCCTTCAGACTCAGACTGGAACTACACATCAGCTCTCCTGGGTCTTCAGCTCGCTGACTGCAGATCTTGGAACTTCTCAGCCTCCATAATTGTGTGAATCAATTCCTTATAATAAATCTCTTTATATTAATATAAATATTATATTTGGTTCCTATTTGTTCTATTTCTCTGGAGAACCCTAATACACTGATCAAAAGATAAGTGCTTCCCAAGATGGATTTGTATTGGCCCGCATGGCATTCATGTAGATGATTATGATGGCCCTTCCATGGGTGAGTAAATAATAGTAATACCCACTTATTGAGTGATTATTATGTGCCAGGCCACAGGCTAACCTATTGACATACAGTGTTTTATTTCACCTTATAAAGTCGGTTTTATTCTTCCTCTTTTACAGATGAGAATATTGCCTAAATACACTATTTAACCAGCCCAGATCACAAAACTGGAGAGCCGTGTATCTAAGGTTTGAACCTAGATCTCTCTAACCCAAAAGTCCATGCTCTTAACCACTCTAGGAAAACTGAGTTATGGAGACTTAAAGTGACATCTAGAGAGCTCCAGCCTGAGAAGATTGTTTTCTGTGGAACACATTTCTGTTTCCTAGAACCCTTGCTTTGAGAGTGGAAGCTACCCTTGGCTATCACTCCACCAAATCTCAGCTTCACTTCCTCAAGTGACTGGAATGCAGAACGGTTCTGCAAAAATCAGTAATGTGGAATTGCCTCCTTCTTACTTCATGAGAAATCATTAATGTGTTCTACACCAAATCACTTTGATGCCAAATAAACCTTCCTCACTGGTATATCCTCCAATGGTAGGAGGTCAGAGACTCAATAAATTACTCATTATAAGATGAGTAGTAAATTCAGGGTTGATGGTTGACATCTGCATTAGTTTCCTATTGCTGCTATAACAAGTTACCACCTTTGTGACTTAACACAAATTTATTCTCTTACAGTTATGTTGGTCAGAAGTATGAAATCAGTCTTCCTGGACTAAAACCCAGGTATCCGTAGGGCTGGTTGCTCATGGAGGCTCTGAGGGAAAAATCTTTTTCCTTGCTGTTTTCAGCATTTAGTTGCCACCTGGATTCCTTGGCTTATGGCCCCTTCCTTCTTCTTCAAAGCACATCACTCCAATCTCTGCTTCCATCATTACATCACCTTCTCTACTGACTCTGGCTCTTCCTGCATTCCTCTTATAAGGACAATTGTGATTATATCAGGTCTACCCAGATAATCCAGGATAATCTCCCCAACTCAAGATCTTTAACTTGATCACTGCTACAAAGTCCCTCTTGCCATGTAAGGTAACATTCACAGCTTCCAGGGATCAGGACACAGACATATTTCAGGGACGATTACTCAACCTACCAACAACATTTATTCAGAGGTTATCTGTCTAAAATCAAGAATAATATTTCTCCAGTAGTTTCCTTGGCTCCTTCTTCAGATCCTGTCACATTCAAAACACCATGTAACAATGTCCCAACCATCAGTCAGAAGTCCATCCAATAGTCATTTGTAACTTGTGTAGGTTACATCCTTCACTGGTGAGACATGGCAATCAAGATTTGATTCTGTCTTCCCCTTCATTTTTGATACTAAAAACTGTAAATGTCATTTTGCTAACAGGGTCTCAATATAAACTAGAGAGCATCTGTTCTAAACACAAGGCTTAAATCAGGCCTTGATGTTCTGGACACTTACTTTTATCACCTCTTTTCCCAAACAGCTCTGGTTGCTGAGGAGAACCAGAACGAAGACCAGCACTGTATTCAACTGCACATCAGGCATGCTAGCTCAGCTCACGGAGCTTATATCTGTACCAGGACCTGCAACAGGTAACTCCCATGAACCAGACAATATTGAAAGTGAACCAAAAATTCTGAGGCTGAGACGCCATTGAACCATGGGAGACAGTAGCTATTACTGTACCTTCTGGGTAGGCTACAGTACAGGGAAAAAATGAACCCTAGGGAAGAGTTAGTTAGGTTACACCTACTGGGTCCAGGGACAGTGAATTTATTCATTCATTCAATCAATCGCTCATTCATTCCTTCATTCCTTACTAATTACAAGCCTGAATCACCCACCGCTGTGCTGGTGCTGGAGAGATGAGGCAATAAAGTAGACATGGATTGGTGGTCTCATGAGACCTCTTACCCTCTATTTAGAACTTGCGATGGGCCAGTCACACAGAGGAATTTTTTGGAATGCAGCTCTTATAGGCCTCCAACTAATACCCCAGAGAATTTACCCCAATCTTCTGATTCAGGAGGAACTGGTGGGTGGAGAGAATAGGAGAAGATTCAAGTCAAGAACAAGCCAAGTGAAACACAAGTCCCCGCACTGTGGGCTGTCAGCCCCTGGAACCTATTTGGGGGTTTGGGATATGTGAGTTACATCATACCCTCTGGAATTAGGCATGTGCCAATTCAGATCACTTACTGAAAGGATTAAAATAACCAGACAGAGTCCACCTGTAGAGTGGCCTCACATTCAGTGTGTCTAGTACAATTGTTTCAGTGGAGCCCTGGACCCAGCTGTCCAGGGACAGGCATCATTGAAGATGCCATTATCACAGGTCAAAACTCATGTCTCAGAAAATGTGGTGCTATCTCTCGGAAGCAGGAGGTAACATACATTTTATTCGCATCACAGGGACAGGAAAATTCCCTTTCAGAGGAGGCGCTGCCGGGAGCAGGCATGTGAGGAGCACAGGGCTGACCCTCATTGATTGTGGAGACAGGGGTGAAGACAAGGCCAGCTATTTTGAGCAGCGAAGCGTAGTTATTTCCACTGATGGCCACTGCTCATGATAAATTAGACAAAAGAAAAATGCTTTGTGATGCCTGGCTGAATTATGCTTCTGATGTGATCAAATTCTAATGTAGGCATCTAAAAGTCTAGAAAACTGGCTGCGACGCACACCTCCATGAAGGTACACTCAGCATTTGAGGACATGGGGTGTGTGGGAGACACGGTGCTCTTCAGTCACTGAGCTCCCACTTGGATCCATGTGACGGGCTTTGATTGATGCCACCTCTTCTGAAGGAGGGAACCAAGCCAGGCCCACCTACAGCCCTGATGTTGGGTAAACTAGAGAGTTTACCTGAAATGGCCCAAAGCAAAAAGACTTAGAATACGTGCAAGATATACCTGACGAACACTACAAGCGATGGGGATAAGAGGAAGCCTTTTTCATTCAATCCTTCAGCATTTCATAAATGTATATTGAGCACTTACTCTGGGCCAGGATCTGTGACTAGTGATGGGAATTCAGTGGTGAACAAAACATGGATCCTGTGGGCAAGCTCTTCTGGGCTAACAGGTTGCATGTTTTAGCAGTAAAGCATGGGCACAGTAGCCAGTTGGGCTGGGCCACTGTAGGGATGGTTAGTGGTTGCCCCTTCAGCATCCATTCCCATCTCACCCTTCCAAGCCATACTATACTTTACTCAGGTCTGGGGTTTGAGTAGGTGTGATGCTACTTCCAGCTCTGGAGGTAGGCGCATTAACTGAGGCTAATCACCACACCCAGAACTGCAATCAGGCAACAGGACCCCTGCCCTGGGCCCCTACTTCAGAGAGCCCAGCTCTGCCCCTGCTTCAAGCATGCATTTTACCACGAGGTGAGAGTCTGAGCAACTAAGCGGACAGACCCACAAGGAGCCTGCACTTCCCGTTATAGACCATGCCCTTGGTGTCTGGGCTCCACTTCCTGGGCCTGTCCCAGTTCTGTCTTCCCCAGTTCTGTCCTCCCAAAGGCAGGTCGTGCTGCCAGTGGACACACACCTAGGCCAGATGTGAAGTTTGGACATGAGTGCAGGGGTATCCATGTGCATGCATGTGAAGCCCTTGCAATGTGGGATGGAGTGTGGAGTGGATGAGAAAAGGGGTGGGCTATCCCCTGGAAGCCATAAATGTTAGTGCAAACCTAAGATATCCCATCTTCATCAAGCCTGCATATGGTACAGGAGTGTGCAAGGAACCAAAATTAGGTCAATCAGAGTGAACTTCTGGAATTTTGTGGAGTGTAGAGAAAGGAACCTTCTAAACTATTCTTGCCTAAAGCCAGCCCTATCTCTGAAGGTTTTGGGTTTAAGTCAATCGATTCCCTTTATTATTTAAGCCAGTTTAAATTGGATTTTCTGTTTCTTACAACCAAGAACATCCCAATAGGGTATCAATTCCACTTCTGTCAGCTACCAGCTGTGCTGTTATAAGCCAGCAAGTCATTTTTATCTCAATGAGGCTCAGTTTCCTCAAATGTACAATGAAGATAATAACTCAAATGTTGCTGGGTGTCTGGGAGGAAGGAGTGAAATCAAGAGTGGAAAATAATGCCTAGCATAGTACCTGGCATATAGTAGGCACTTAGTAAGTGTCACTTCTCTTCTGATCAGTCAGGCGAAGCTTCCAGTGGAGTCCACAGCAGTCATTTTGTCATACCACAAACCTTCACCAGGCCCTTCCCAGGCATCAGGTTCCACATTAAAGGCTGAAGATCCAAAGATGCATGAGTCAGAGGCTCTGCTCTTAAAGGGCAAAGGGCAGACAGACTCATAGACTGGCAGGGGAGAGAGTCAAGTCCATAATCACGCCAGCATGTGATGATGTTGTGCACATCATCTTTGCATTCCCAGGACCTACTCAGGGCCTGGCACAGAGTGAATACTCCTCAGTGTTTGTTAAATGAATAAGATAGGAAACAAACCAGGATTTAAAGAACAGGTTGGATATGTATAAATAAAGAGAAAGTTGGAAGGCATTTTAAGTTAGAAATTGTTTCTGGTTGTTATTAACAGAAACCTAATTTCCATGGCTTCTATATATAGAAATTTTCTCTCCCCCATAAAGCTCAGAGATCAGATTCCAGGGCTGTCATGGTGGCTCCATGGGACCCTCGCTTTTTCTATCTTTCTACTTGGCTGTGTGTAGCATCCTTGTCAAGATTACCTCAAAGGTCCTAGAACTCCATTATAGAGCTCCATGCTAGATCTCCAGCCATTATATCCATATTCCAGGCAGCAGTCAGGAGGAAGAGGAAAAAGTGTCAAGATAAAAAGGGGTTCACCCCAGCTGTCTGTCATTCCTTTTCAGAGGTCCCTCCCTCTTAACTTCCATTTAAAATCATTAGCTAGAATTTAATTCTGTGACCACATTTAGTTGCAAAGGAAATGTGGTCAGCTAGGCACAATGGTGTCTCCATAATACAGATCTACTAGTAATAAAGAAGGGGAGGATGGAGGTTGAGGGGAAACCAGCTGCTGCCGTCACCAGTGGGCACCATAGGAACAGAGATGGAGAGGATAAATAAACAGCCCATGACCAGGAGCAGAGAGAGGATTGATTTGGTTGGGGTGGGAGGTAACAAAGAGATGGTAAGTCAGGATTTAGGATAGGCCAGAAGTTCTCAATTTTAGCAAGAATCAGAGGTACCTGGAGGGCTTGTTCCAAAACAGATTGCTGGGCCCCACCCCCAGAATTTCTGATTCAGTAGGTCTGGAGTGGAGCCCTAAAATGTTGCATTTCTAACAAGTTCCCAGATGATATTGATGCTGCTGGTCTGGGGACCACAACTTGAGAAGCACTTTTGGATGAAGTTAGAACTTTATCCTCTAAGCATTATGGACTCCCTTAAAGCTTTTGAGTTAGGAAGAAAAATGATGAATTACCTGATTTGTGAAGGCTTATCTGCCAGAGGTCTGGAGGACAGGCTGGAGAGGGTGGTCACGGAGGCTGAGGCAGCAAAAAGGCAGGAATGAAACCAGCATTTGGGGGATGTCCAGCTTAACTGTATTATTTGGAGCGATCCCATGAAGATGCTGACCTCCAAGCCCCAACTTGATCAGTGTGAGCAAACCAGTCAAGCTAGCTGCCTCATGACCAGGAGAACTCTGGTGTGGAAGGTGTGGTGGTATTGAGGAGTGATTAAGAAAAAGCAAAGATGATATGTGTCCCTGTCTCCCTACCCTACCCACCTGCTGCCCAAAGAAGCTTAGAGTGGAAAATGAGGAGCAGCTGGGTGGGCCCCACAAACACATGATCAGGTCATGATTAGAAGAAATAGGATGGTAGAGAGAAACCAGGTCAGTGGGTCCTCATTCCTCCCAGCATTGACTCTCCCTTTTCTGTTGGTTTTGCCCTCACCTGAGTTTGTACCTCCTTCAAGTTTGCAGTTGAGACTGAAATATACAGGGAGGCAGGATAGCCAACTGAGGATTTGGACCAACCCAAGATTAAGCTCCATTCTAGCTGTGAAGCAGGGTGGTGGCCAGTCTCTGGGAGAACTCTGTAAATAGAAAAGGCACCCACTGGACACAGCCTGACGACCAGAGGGTGGATAGATTTCAGCCCCCGTTTGTGCAGGACACAGCCTGTAGGAGAGGAAGAGGTGGTCCTGCTGTGAGAAGGGACTTACTCGCGGGAGCCCTGGGTTTTTCCTCTGTCACACGGGATGGTAGGCAGAGACCTCAGAGCTGTTGGGCAGGTTAAACGAGAGAAACCATATAAAGTGCCTGGCACGTAGTTGGTGACCGAGGAGCACCAGTTTCCTTCCAGATTTCCTTTTGAAGCAGCGAGGGTAGCCAGATGGGTTAAGCCTCTTGGGCTGCCAGGGAATCATCTGCCCCTCCAAATCGTGGCACAGCTGCCCCTGCTTGGCATTTGCAGTGGTGTGCCTGCTGCCTCTCCACCAGCATCTCACTGTCTGGCACGAGGAAAAAGTGCCCGGCTCCCACTGCAACGCGGAGGGCAGCAAACGGAGACCAGCTGAGCTCCCGCGGTCAGCACATTAGCTCCCTTAATATTGCCAGCTTCAGGGGTCGCAGAGCCCCTTAATGCAAGTCTAAAGTCCCAGTGACTTCCCTCCCTTTTCATTAATTTCCTAAGCTCCAACGATGCCAAGATAATGCCCTGCCAGGTGCACGGACTTCTCTAAACCACTTTGCCCGCCAATCCAACCCATAGTCGGGTCCCTGGGCAGCTTGCTCAGGTGCTGGAGAGGCCAGGAGGGGCAGAGCCATCATTTCAGCAAGTGCTGTAGGTGTGAGGTGATGTGGAGAGCTTTCACCGCTGATGATTCTCTTTCTGGAGGGGCTAGCCAAGAGGCTGAAGTGCCAAATCCCAATTAAATCACAAAAGAGGTGGGAGCAGCTGGACAATGAGTTGGGAGGAAGAGAGGGAGGGAAACCACTGTCCCTGATTCTCCAAGGGCCACTTTTCCCACTTGCCTGAGGCTGACCAAGGCTAGCTGGATGAGCACTTTTCTCGGTCCATGCATTGTTGCAACAAACGCTGAGCACAAATTACTGGCTGGGCATAGGCAATCCAGAGATGAATGACTGAGACCTAGTGATCAAGCTCACAGCTTAGTCAGGGAGACAGACCTGCAAACAGACCGTGGCTTTGCAGTATGGCAAACGCGGTAATAGAGACCAGCACGAGGTGTTGTGAGTGCACGATGGAGGGAATGTCGAACTCCGCCTTGTGGCCATGGCGAAGCTTCAGAATGGAAGGTGCATTGACCTGTTCCCCAAAAGATAGGCAGGAATTTGCAAGGCAGAGAAAATGAAAATGACATTCCAGGGACAGGAACAGCACTTGACAAGCACAGAATCCTGAAACGTGGTGTGGGCGGAGGAAGATGGAGGGCAATGAGACCAGGGAAGTACAGCAGTGAGACTGAGAAGAGTCTTGTTTGCTGACAGTCTGGGGGCAGGGGTGGGGGTGGGGAGCAAAGGAGGAGAAGGCTTGCAGACCAACAAAGAGGAAAATCAATAAACTGCTCTGTCACACCACACTCATACACTCACACACATACACACTCCCCATCCTGTTTTCTGGGGTTAGGGAAGGGAAGGCTGGTAGGATGAGAAGTTCTAGGCGTTGGGTGCTTGATAAGATATCCAAGCTAGCAAGAGGCCGAGGGCAAATCCTAAACTCTGTGATGAATATAGAGGGCAAGGATCTAGGAACAGGAGTTTAAAAGATTTGGAAGAAGGCAGTGGAATGGGAGGAAAGAAGTTAAGTTGGGCAAGAAACGAGAGCATCTGGGACTTTGCTGTGCCCAGGGCTCTTTATCTACATTCTTGTCTTATGCTGTGTCAGTGGCCTGATCTCCCTCTAATTACCTATAACAGGATTCATTTGTTATCAAAGACCATTTGACTCCTGCCCCTGACTCATGCCTATATATGGTCGTTAGTGTTGGGAAAGGCAGCAGGCAGGGAGCTACTGGGGAAACAGGCCTGAATCTTGCAGGTATAATAATGTTTGAGTTAATGGTTATGGGTTCTGTAGGGTCTGGTGACCCTAGGAATGGTGAGCGTGGGAACGAGATTCAAGGCTCAGAATAGATACAGGATCATTCTCCAGCCAATCGGAGAAACCCAACATCATGCCAATTTGATTTCTCCCAAAACCAGGTGATAGAGAGAGAATACACAGGTGGGCCCCACCAGTGATGTGAAGTTACATGCACCTGGTGCTCCTGCACTAGGAACTGATTATTCATTGTGTGCTGGTGGTGTCTAAACAGTCCAAGTGGTGCCCCTGAAACCCTAAAGGGCAATGGGTGGCGGAAGGGCCATAGTTATTCTACCCAATAAATATTGCTCAATGTTACTCTGAGGCAGGCACTGTGCTCGATGCCTAGAAAGGGGAGAAGAATCCCCACACAGGCCTGGCCCCCCCTGAAGCTTACAGTCTAGTTGGGAAAGAGAACATCAAACCTCAGTTACAATTGACTTATGCCCACTCTGTGATTGAGGAAGCATAGGTAGCCATGCAAACCTACCCCAGGGACCCAATATGGATCTGTGTGCATGAAGGATGTTCTGGGCAGAGGGAAGAGTGTAGCAGGGCTCTGAGATCATGGAGACTGGCCCAGATGAGCAGCAAGAGAAGTGTACTACAGCTGGAGGGAGGACGTCCGCTGGGCTGGGAGGTAGGAACAGGCCAGAGTGGAGCCCCAAAGCCAGGATCAGGAGAAGGTGTTTTCATGGAAATCATGAGAAGCCATTGGAAGAGGTAAGGCAGGAGAGTGGTGTGACTGTTTGGACAAATTACTCTGTCTTGTGGAAAAGAGGCTGGAGGGTAGCAAGAGGGCAGCCAGGACACGAGTTAAGGGACTACTGTGTAGCTCAGACAAGAGATGATGGGACCTGGATTTGAACGTAGCAATGGAGATGGAGGGAAGTATAACGACTCCAAAGATACTTAGGAAGTAGAATGGGCAAGATTTGGATGTAAACTGATGATGGAAGCATGGGGGTGAGGGAGCTTGCAGCAGGCTGAATAATGGCCCCCAATGATATCAGGTCCTAATCCCTGGAACCTGTGAATTTTACTTTATATGGCAAAGCCTTTGCAGATGTGATTGAGTTAAGGATCTTAAAATGGGGAGATTATTCTGGATTATCCAGTGGGTCCTAAATGCAATCACAAGTGTCCTTAGAAGCTAGAGGCAGAGGCAGATTTGACTCAGACAGAGGAGGAGAAGGCAATGTGACCATGGAAGAAGAGATTAGAGTGAAGTGGCCACAAGCCAAGGAATGCCAGCCAGAAGCTAGAAGAGGCAAGAAACAGGTTCTTCCCTAGAGCATCCAGAGGGAGTGTGACCCTGCAGACACCTTGGTTTCAGCCCAGTGAACTTCTGGCCTCTGAACCGTGAGAGAAAATTTTTTTCTCTCTGTTGTTTTAAGCCACCAAGTTGTAGAAATTTGTTACAGCAGACCCAGGAAACTAATACGGAGTTAAAGAGTAAAATCTAACCACCAGCTTCTCTCTTGGGCAACTGGGAAGAGAGTGGTGCCCTCCATGGCAATGGAAAACCCTAAGGGAGGAGCAGGTAGGAAACAGTGGGCTCCAGAGTGGCCATGTTGAATGTGGGGCTCTGCGAACTATTGGAGGGTAGATGTCCAGCAGGTGGTTGGAAATACAGGTTTGATGCTCAGGACCAATGGCTGGGGTAAAGTCTGAAATTTGTGAGTCATCAGCATTTGGAGAGTAAGTGAAGCCACATTAGTGGATGAAATCACCTGGGTAAGTGTGGCTCTCACCCCTAGCAACACATTAGAATCACCTGGGCAGCTTTTATAAATGCTGACGCCTGGGCCCCCTTCTCAGCTAGTCCAATTAACCCAGCCTAGGTGGTGTCCAGGCCTTCCTGTTTTCAAAGAAAGCTTCCCAGGTAATATCAATGTGTGAAGAGAGTCAAGAACCACTGGTATAGAGAAGAGAAGGCAGCTTAAGACAAATGCCTCAGACAACCAATTCCTAGAGCAGTGGATCTCAAAGTGTGGTCCCTGGACCAGCAGCATCAGCATCACCTAGGAACTTAATAGAGATACAAATTCTCAGATCTCACCCCAGACTTGCTGAACCAGAAACTTGGGGTGGAGCCCAGGAGTCTGTGTTTTAACAACTCCTCAGGTGATTTGGATGCATGCTAACATTTGAGAACCACTGGGTTAAAGGATGGTCTAATGAGACAAAGAAGCCCCTCCTCTGAAAAAGAGATTGAGTAGAAGTAGCCAGCAAGGTATGTAGAGATTCGAGAATATGTGATAAATTAGTATCCAAGGAGGTGGCATTTTTTGTAAAGGGAATAGTACTGCCAGAAAATCAAGTAAGATACGGTCTGAAAAGTACTCACTGGATGAAGTGACCAGTTGGTCTTTGTTGACCTCGACAAGAGCACTTTCAGTGGGGTGGTGGGATTACCATGGATTGCAGAGACCCAGGAGTGGCTGAAAATGAGGAAGTGGAAGCAAAGAGTAGGAATATTGGTGAGGAATGGGGGAAGAAGGATGGGATCAATAGCTAGAGGGGAGATGTGGAGCCAAGGGAAATTGTTTTCCATTTGTCTTTATTTTTTAGGCTAGGAATGACTTCAGGATCTTTGAATGCAGAGGGAAAAGAGGCAGGAGAGGAGAAGTTGAAGATACAAAGCAACAAGGGGAGAGTGCAAGGGTACCAAGGAGGCTGAAGGGAATGAAGTCCCAAGTACAGGCAGTGGAGTGGCCTCAGATACAGACGAAAAGGAGATATGGTACCCTTTGGTATATATTTGTTTGTAGGTTTGAGGAAGCCTGAGGATGTTGTGAGGACATTTGCTTGTAGTGTTCCTTTTCTCTGGAGGTAGGGGCTCAGATCACCCGCTGAGACAGGGTGGGTGTAGGAGTGATCAGTTAAAGCCCTTGGGGAGAATGGGACAGAGAGCTGACTGGAGAAAGTAGAGGTAGCCCTGGGCAATGTCATAGCTCCACTTGAGGTTGAATATTGGGAATTTACCTTGGCCCCAATTTGCACGCTTGTGTGATTTTCCTTTCCTCATGCTCTGCAGAAAGCGCTGAGAATTGAAGTAGTGCAGGGCTGGGCTGTTGCCAGAAGGGTGAGATAAAAGGCTTGAGTTCAGGATGCTGGCAAGAGACTAGCTGATATTATGGATGGATCCCAGACTTGAAGCTGGAAAGGGCAGGCAGGAAGGATGGGACTTACCGATGGACCAGGGGGCAGATATGTAGGGCAAGTGACAGGCTGTTGGAATGAGGATGAATGTAACTGGTGACAAATGTGAGTGGAGATGGGGTTGTGATCAGAGAACGGGATGTCTGGAATTTATGATTTCAGAGTTGGATTCTAATAGAAGCAGACTGGAGATAAACTCAAAGGAGGTATCTGGTTAAGGCCAAGGAAAAGATTATGAATTCAGGTCACTAATCCAAACAGGTCCGGGCAACGGGATGGAGTGAAGACTAAGAAGCCAGAAGACAAGAGGACTGGGCTGTGCTCGCTGAGCTTTTGTGCCAGGGGCACCTGCGGTGGTGGCCCCATCAAGGCTCCCTGGTGCTGTGTTCTTGCCTTGTCTGTGACCATTGCCCGATGGGGTACTGGAGACCAGTGAAGTCACGTTTGCTTCATTGTTGTCGCTGCTAATAATAGCTGGTATGGCCTACCCAAATTTACATACCACAGTTAATGTCTGTAACTGGCCTCCTCTAAGCCCCCATTTTGGAGACGGCAGAGCAGGGGTGCCGAGGAGGAAAGTGCATCATTGTATATTAAAGGCAGCAATTTCTCTGCTCTTTCTCAACTCCCATTCTACGCTCCCTGTGCAGCCTGTTTTTCCCCTTCAGAGGGCCTCCGCTCTCCCTTCTCCTTCCCCAGCTGGTGCTGAGGGCAGAGGGAGGCTGGCATGGCCTCGCAGCAGCGAGACACAGGGCTGGGTCCTTGGCCCTGTGCTAGGTGGCTCCTCCTCTCACCTCCACACTGGGTTTCCTATGCTGGCGTTAGCTGAGGAGAGCTGCTACCCTCTGGTTTGAGGGACCTTGCCGAGGTCCATGGTGAAGTCTGGAGTCCTGCCATGAGCCTCCACTTAGGAGGTCCCCGCATGCTACTTCCCAGTGACGTTCTGGACACTGGGATCTCTCAGCACTTTGTGTCCCCCAGGGGGGAAGCAGGAACTTCTGGGGCCCGGGATGCCATGAGAACAGAGGAACAAGGAGACTGGGCACTGTCTCAGGGGCAAACATCCCCAGCCACTGGTACCGCACCTTCTGTACTGGTGCCGAACTGAAGAGCACGCCTTCTCTGAGAGGCCCGCGGATTCCTGGGCTAAGTGCTGGGAAGCCCTCTGGTGCTGAAACTCACCTAGATTATCTGGATGTTTCCACACATCCTTCTCAGTCTCCCGAAGGAGCTGGAGGGGAAGAAAGCAAGGACACCGGTCTGACTCCTTCTCACTCTCTCCCTTTCTCTGCCTCCCCAACAATAGAAGGGATTTCTACTTCCTCTTCCTGTCTGATAGGAGCTGTCCCTCTAACAAATCTTCCTTCCTTAGTATATTTGTCCTTCCCTCCTTCAGACAATGGAGGCAGAAATGTCAAAGGAAAACTGGATTACTGAAAAGAGTGAGAACTTTGAGAGATATTTTGAAAATATTCCTCCACTTACACAAATAACCAATAACAGTGTTAAATGACTTACATATACTGTTTCATGAAACTGCAGAAAAAGCCTGTGAGGTAGTACTGTTATCACCATTTCATATATGGGGAAACTGAGGCTCAGCAAGCCTGATAAGATGCCCAGTATCTCACAGGTAGTAAGTGATGGAGAGAGGCCTCAACCCAGGTCCATCTGGTCCAGAGCCTGAGGTCTTAACCACTATACTACACTGCCTCAATTAGCCTACCCCACTTCTGTCCGTCTCTAAACCCCAGAAGCCATGCATCCCGTCTTCATTCTGTTTCTGGCATTCCAGGGGTAACATCTTCAGCATTTTCCCCTGACAGCAACTGAAGGATGTAAAGGAATATTTCGCCATCTCTCCAGTATCTGAACCATTGGAGAAGGGAACTGGGTTGATATTCAACCAGGTTGCCCCAGATCAGTCATATCAATTGTTAAAATACTGAAGATTGAATTGTTAAAATATTTATATTCTAGGTGGGAAATAGCTGCTGTCCTCAAGCCCCCAAAGTGCTGTCCTCCAAAGCCTCATTCTGATCGGTTGGTACCCCAGCTATACTCACCAATATATTTAATATCACCCCTAGAAGAAGAAAAGAGAAGTTTCACAATACTAAGATTGGACATGTATGTATAAATGCTACCTCGAGCTATAGAAAATAAGTCATTTTCTGTAACATTAGTGAGACATCTTGTGTGAAAGTACAGAACATAATGCCTAACACATGGCAGGTGTTCACTAAACATTAGCTGAATTATAATCTAAGTTATATTGCTAAAATTCTCCCTTGAGGGAGAGTTTGGAGCCCAGCAATTCCCAGAGTTGATAGAACTGATACATTTCTTTTAGGAGTCAACGGTAAAGCAACTTTCATCTAAATCCCTGAAGTAGAGAAATGAATCAGATATGGCTAGAATTGGAGCATCTGGATAAGTTAGCAAACAAAATTGCCTGGCCATCAGAACTGCTGGACCTGAGTGGGCACTGCTGATATGCAAAAGCAAAGTGAAATAGGAAAGAGATTCATGCCAACAGCAGAAGTCAAGTGTACTCAGCACCAAGTCCTCCCCATGGGCAGATGTTGGGCAGTAACACTTAGTGAGCACTTTATGCTCTTTGAATCCTCAAACCCACTATAGAAAGAGTGACAGTATTCCCATTTTTGATGTTTTGAAACTGGAGTTTAGAGAAGATTGGTAACTTGTCCAAGGTCACACAGGTATCAAGCCATGGAGTCAGGAATCCATCCATTCTACCTGGTTCTAAGGCAGTTAGTCTGTCCCCTCCACCATGTGCCCACATGTTCCCCTTATACGCTGCTGTGGTTTGTTTTAACAAACCCTTTACAAGGAAATCACAAAAGTAATGGTTCAAATATTCCCATATTCTAAATTAGACATGCTTTCAGTAGAACCCCCCCCACAATCAGAGAGGCCAGCAAGGTCTGAGATGATGGGAAGAAAGAATAAGGAGATGCAAGGAACAAAACACGCATGCACCTACAACTGTCAAAGGAAACAAGAAAAGAAGATAGCGGTTGACAAGACCAGTAAGAGTTAAAGGCCTTTCGCTGCCTCCACTGCTTCCAGTGTGGGTAGAGAATTGGGTGGTGCTGAAGACACACTTTGCCAATCAATGGCATCCCTGGATGAGCGGGCTGGGGCTTGGCATGGAGGGGAGGTGTGAGCGAGGAGGCAGATGAACGTCGCCGGTGAGCCTGGTGGCTGGATTGATGTAGTGGGAGCCTAGGTCCCTGGACTCTGCTTCTTTACATCTGGCATCAACACAAAGTGGGTGCACTGGGGTGCCGGCAGGAGGAACTGCAGCCTGGAGTCCAACCCTACACTCACACAGCATCTCTAACATCTAGCCTTTGCTAATTTTTGTATACATATTTGTATACATTGTATACATTTTGTATACATTGTATGTATACATACATACAAAATTTAGCAAAGGCTAAATTTTGTATACATGCTTTTCAAAATTGCTCTCTCAGAGGGGATGGCTTTTTAATTGGATGAGGATTTTGAAGACACTCTGGTAATCTGGGTCACTGGAGCCCAGTCTTTTCATTAGGAGATGGATGAGTGGAGTTTCCTTTTTTTTTTTTTTTCCCTCAGTAGAACTAGCTACTTTCTAACTGGTCTCCCTGTCTCCAGGCTTGGCATCAGGGTGTCCATCCATGAATCCACTGCCTAAGATGCCTTCATAAACACAGATCTGACTATGTTTGCAGCATGCTGCTCAGAAATTATCTGAGGGTCTCCACTGCCCACTGGAGTCTGTCCACAGATGACTTTCTGATTATGGAAACATGGCCATATAAGTTTGGGAAATGCTGCAAACCAGATCCTCTCTTTGTGTTTCATAACGCAGTAGCATATTAAAGAGAGTATGTGGATGTGTTTTCCTCTGTTTTGGGGACCTTTTCGATGAATTGGGCTACAGAAATATACTTCCTTTGCCCTTTGAAACGTTTACTAAAATCTAAAGACTCTATCTTGTAGAACAAGCTTTGGAAAAGACCTGCCTAAAAGGCAATATCCAAACTTTTTATTCTTTTTTATTTTTTTAAAACTGCATCTCTTTTATTTTAAAGCTTTTTTTAGGTTATTTGAACATTTTTTAGTATTCTATTTTAACTTATATATTGTGATTTTGACTATATTTCTTTGAATATCTTTTTTATTGAGGTGTAGTTGACATGTAACATTATATTAGTTTCAAGCATATAACATAATGATTTGATATTGGTATATATTGCTAAACGATCACCACAAGAAGTCTAGTCAACATCCCTCACCAAACATAGTTACAAAATTTTTTTTCTTGTGATGAGATCTCTTTAACCTGACACTCAAAATCTTCCAGAATCTTCACCTAGTATTCTTCTCCAATAGTGGTAAGAGTTCAGGCTTAGGAATCAGGCAGATCCTGGTTCAAATCCCAGTGCTGGCATTTAATCGCATGTGATCTCGGCGTTAGTTACTCTCCCATTCTGTGCCACTGGTTCCTTATCTGTAAATGCAATGACTGCACCTGCCTTGAAGGGTTATTGTAAAGGACTGCATGAGTAAGGAATGGAAAGTCCATAGGAGAATATCTAGCCTACAGAAAAGGACTCAATGAATGGAATTTCTATAATTATGATTATCTTTTACAGTCCCTTTGCCAACCCTGTACAACTCACTCCAAACAATCTGCTTACCTTTTCCCAAATATTGCCCTATGGTGTCCAAATTTCTAAGCACTTTCCACGTGGAATGCCCTCTCTTCCTTGTCTCCATGACTCAAAACTCCTTCCCATTATGCAAAGCACAGGCAAATGGCAACCGTGTGTTCAGCTTCCCTGCTGTGAGAATCAGTCCCGGCCCTTTTTGTTGCTTCCACGCCTAGTTTCTGTATCTATGAGGGCACTTAATCCTCCCTACCAGTGTGGCTTTTAGGTCCACACCTTTGTCCCCTGCTGGAAAGGCTTGAGGAGGCCTTGTGATGTGGTAAGATGGGCTTAGGCTTTGCAGCCAGACAGGTATGAACCCCACCTCCCTGAAAGGCTGGCTCTGTGATGTTGGATAAGTGTGTTTCTCCATCTACAAACTGGAATGAGGATTCTGATGGAATTGCTATGAGGACTTAAGGAGACAGCCTGTGCAGTGTCTAGCACTACAGTTACCTATGTTTCCTTCCCTCAACATCCCCTTACCGTATCATGCAATTATGCACATAAACCAGCACAGGTAAGGGGCTCAAGGAATATTGAACTGACTGGTTAAGCAGCCTTGATAAATCAATAGTATCTTTTAAGTCAACATTGACGAACATATCTATTAGTATCTAATTTACCTTGCTTTGATCAAAAAAAAAAAACGAGACAATTTCTGAGCACGTAGTACCTGGCTTTCCTTTAAAACTTCTTTGGTATCAAAGAGCCAAAGACCCCTGATCATGACAAAAGCAGTGAAATAACTGACCAGGATGCTGAATATATATGAAGACTTTCAAGGGTTTTCAGCATCAAAACAACAACTCAGCTACAAAATGTAACTTACTATGAATAGCACTAATTGTAGAAACTAGATGACGCAAGGCCTGCATTTTCTGGTCCTGGCTCTACCTATAACTTGGTGTGGGACATTGGGAAAAAGTCTTGCCCTCTGAGGGACTCAGTTTCCCCTTCAGCAAGTGAGGACATTGGAAAGGAGATGACTGTGGGAAAACCATGGTGCTCTCTCTCTATCACCTCAAGTCTCAGGCACGTGTTAACTAGCTCCCAGTGTGGCGTTTTCTATGTCACCCTGAAAGCATCAGATGGAGAGTGTCAGACTAGCTGTCTTGCCTTACATCACAAAGGACCATGCTGGATTATCCATTTAGCCCAGATCTGCCTGAGTGACCCAGGTCACAGCAGCAGGAAGCTTTCTCTGAACATGAGGGTTAGTCAAGAAGAGAGACAAAAATAGGATTTTCCTCTCTACTGATTTGGTATCTTTGTTTTGCCTCTGGTTCACTTGGAGGCAATAAGTTAATACTCTGGGGTGGCAGTAATGCTTTGGAATTTGGTTTTATGGTCTGACCATGTGGTAATCTCTGTAGAGAGATGATAGAGATCTAGTCTCTATTGGGTGAAGGATGACAGATTATCTGGTTTGTTGGTCTATTTGCCTATTTTAAGTTTTGGTCAATTAAGAATTTCATACCCTGATCAAGGAAGGAGATCAGCTCTTTGAAATCTGGACCAGTGAATTTTTGTATTTCTGTATTTACTTTTGACTTCTGGCTAAAATTATAGAACTGAAGCTACAAACTCTCTATATGACTGTTTGTCTATAATTGAGAAAGGACTTCACTTCTCATTGTCAGAGTATGAAATGTTTTCCTACTTTTGGAGGGTATTAATAAATTAGATTATGTTTCTTAAAGAAACTCGCTTTGGACTTGTTTATAAACATACATAGTCATATAAATGGAATATTCCCCAAATTCCCAAGAAATAAAAACATTGAATTTCTGACACTTTAATGTACTAGAACTGAAAAAAATCCTTCTTACACAAATTCTTAGCTCAGAAACATTTTAAGGATCCAAGCTCATATAATTATGGTAAATCTTGGAGAATTGCATTACTTTAAGAAAAACTAGCAATGTTTTTTCCTCTGATCTATCAGTGTTAAGCATAATTCAATAGTACATTTTATTTTACTTGAGTTTTTTTCTTAAGAAAAAATCTCAATCTCCTGAATATATACAGCTTTGTAAATTTGAATTCAACTAAACTGAGTCATTATTCTGACAAACTTTTCATATCAACATAATTATATTTTATATTGAACCAGTTTAGGTATAATTTCCAACATCTTTAGGTGAATTAAAACCTTGGACAAATATAAAAGTGAGCTAATTAATGGATAACTCAGATACTTGTATACTTTCTAAGATAGAATACTGAGTCATTGATTACAAGGTATAAAGTTTATGTACTTCTCCTTATTTTTATATGCTATACAGCTATATCTTTGGGTCATGTTAGTAAACATGTTCATTTTAAAGTATAAAAGTGATGTCTGTGGCTGAATAAAATTGTACGTATCACAAGCTTTGTTAATCTACTAAAATGCTTGTATATGACAGACAGTTCTCAATTATCTATCCCCCAATTTTCTCTGTGCAATGGAAGGTAGCTACTTTAGTTAGAAGTCATAATTAGTATGGGTGGTTGAGACTCTATTAGGAGCCATAGTGATAGAAATACAAGTGTCTGTGTGCTTTCATTTTTTAAGCAAGTCTATTCCAGAATATGAAAAAGGGTAAGTGAAGGACAAAACTTGGAAAGTGAATTCTATTTGCCTTGGTTTATGATACCTGAATCTGAAAACAAGCCACGAAACATATTAACATTTTGGCAAAGTTCTCTCCGTTTTGAAGGGCTAGCTTCCTTGGTTTTCTGAATAATGTTATTATTTACAATATAAAAGAATGTTCTTTACCTTCTGTGTAATCTGCCTAGATAGCAAAGATTCTTTGTCTTATCAGAATAATTTTCTACACTTCTGTCTGTGATTTATGTGTATTTTATTATGTCCTCATTATTAAAAAACAAAGGGTCATCACTGGTGAAAGAGCTAAGATGCTTTACAAGTCTATTTTAAAACATCTAATAGTCACTTTGATAAATACATAGTCAATTCTTATTTTTCAGGCATCCAATGATCCTATGTTAATCAAGTGTCCAAATCTCCTGTGGAAACTGTTTGGATTTTGCCTTCCCTAGATTGGATCCTAATTTATAAAAAAGAAAATAAAATATTCAGGATATTTTCTACACCTATCTTTGAAAATTCCCAGGAGGCCACTGGAAAATCACAAAGATTTGTTCTTTCACCTTATAAAAAGAGAGCTGCTAAAAATAATTAGATTTGTTTGGTGTGATTCATATTTTTTGATTGGATTCACTATTGTAAGGGATGCATTTGAAGAGCTGTCAAGTCAAGAGGGATACTCAGCCTTCTCTGCCTGAGACAAGTTCCTGCCTCTGACAGGCAGGAAGCCCGGACATGGCCCTGATTTGGGCAACGGTGAAAATGGTCTGGTTTCCTTCTTCTGTCTTAGAGCTTCTATGGGGTGAGAGGACTTAGAGTTCAAAGGATTTAGGGGAGGAAAGAGTTCAGTGATTGAAGGAGCATGGAGAAGAAACTTCTCTTGAATGCATTCTCTCCCCTCCACGCTCACAGGCTCAGCAGCTTCCAGATATTTTCTTCTATATGCAACCAGAGTGACCTATAGAAATCACAGAGAAGCAGAATCACTGAGGCGGGTGGGTGGATGGATGGAGAGACGGGTGGAGGAGAGATGGGTGCATGGAGAGATGGGTGGATAGGTCTGCTACAGCAGGGATTTGACCTTAAGCAATTGAAAGCAGTCTCTGTATGGCTATTGTCTTCATGTGTGATGCTGCGCTTGAAGTCATCAGGGCAGGCAGTCAAGGAAGGGAAGATGGATGTAATAAGAGGGAGAGCAAGGACAAGGTGGAACTCACAGGATGGACTAAAACCTGTGGCAACTCTGATGAATAGGTGTCCGGCAGAAGCTGACCTTAGGACATGGGGAAAATGTAGCTGTTCTTACACACCATACCAAATTTTGTGAGTTTCTCACTACCACAATTCCCAGGACACCCTTTTTCTCCCATTGTAGCTAATCTCTAGATGTGTCTAGGATTCTATCAAGTAGGCATCCCCCTTCTCAGCCTGAGGGGACGGATCACAAGGACCTACACCTCTTGCTTCCTCTGTGACTGTTCTCTCCTCCCCTCAGCCTGTGGAATTGTTACCTAACCTGTGTTTACAGAAGAAAAAGAGCTGCTTGGCAAACAGTCTTACAAATTTTTTCCACCACACTCTTGGGCAGTGGCTCTTTAATCTTTAAAACCAAGTATTTGATGTCTTTTCCTCTGGCTCTGCCTTGGTCATCGCCTTTCAGGGAAGTAGGCTCACATCTGACTACTGGGGCTGAGAACGGTGAGGGAAGGTAGAGAGAGAGCAAATAAGCCTTGAGGAGCAAATGGAGAAATTTGGAGTGGAGGGGACTCATCAGTTATATTCTGGAATTTTCCCCACCACACAAATATTCAAAACTGAGGGACTGCCTGGGCAATAATTTCAACAAATATTTTATTCCTTTCCAATAAAAAAAAAACCTCTTCCCAATACACCTGCTGCACATACTGAATTCAAATCTGCTGAGACATTGCCCTTGACTGTGAAGGTAGCATACAGGCAGGGTTATTGAGAGAGGAACCCAGCATGAACCCTGAGCATCCCTGCATGTTCTTGCTTTGTGTGCCAGGAATGCAAGGCCCTGACTGCTCTTTGCCCAGGCCACTTCTCAGGGTTGTGTCTGTAGTGAGCTGACCTTGAGGGAAGAGGTAGAATCTCTCTTCCCAAAGCAGGCTTCCTTCCCCTCCCTATAAAATCAATGAATCCTCCAAACTCGGTATTCCTCTCCTATGATATTCCTCTCCACTTCCACTTATAATTGTGAGCCATCCATCTAGGCCCACCTATGTCACATTCCCCCAACCCCATCTGACCTCAGGTCATGGAGAACTGGTGCGAATATGAAGATCTGGCTACAGATTTTGCCATGAGTAGTAAAGTCCTTTGTCTCTGACCCAGGAGTCTCATGTCTTCTGCCAACATCCGTAGAACGGTGACATGTTAGCTTGTAAGTAGGGTAAAAGTCCAGACCACTGATGGTTCTTTTCAATGGTGGCCTCTCAAGGCCTTTTCCCAAAGGGCATGTGGATCACCTTGACCATCTGTGAGTCTTAGTATGACCCCCACTGAAACCCTGCTAAGTGACCTAAAGAAAAGGAGGAGCTGTTGGTAATAAGAAAAACCAAAGCCACGGTAGAAATCCACTGTCTACTTCTCACTGGCCAGGCTCGTCTGGCACTTGTGCCTAGAAACCCAAAAGCATGAAGGCAAGAGAGGACAGTTGGATGGTGTCCTGGCCCAGCATATGTGCCTGGCTGATTTGCGCTGCATTCTTGGTGGTTTTAGGAAGAAGGTATCTACCCGTTCAATCCAGCTTCTTAGTCTGCTGCTAGCAAAGGCTCGCCATTTCCAGACTCCTTGCAGCATTTCCAGATGAGTTTTCAAACCTAATTAAGCTTAGCATTATCATTGTTTTTATCACATTAAGTTCCCACTTGGCCCTCAGCAGCAGAGACCACAAAGTCGGCACTGCATCTTTAAACAGAAACAACAGATTTTGGTTCAATTAAAAATTCATTAAAATGCAAATTAGTTTGTAAATTTTTTCCCTCCTTCTGATGATTCCTCAACATGGCTTTTTAATCATAGCAGGCGCTGAAGGAAAGGTGAACCGGTGGCTAGAAAGGAATAGAGAGGGAGAGCCAGAACTCAGGAGCCCCTCTCACCGCTGCAGACGACTGAATTTCTGAGACCCTTACCCCCTTCTTCATCCTTCCATCGCTCCATTTTCTCCCCAGAGGGGACTGGTTTCATTCTCATTGTTCCCCAGTCCTTGGCTAATAAACTCAATCATTTTTCTGATCTCGATCTCACTGAACAATGTTATCTTAAGGGAAATGCCAGGATAAAATGAATAATTAACCTTATCCACCTACATTCCCTGGCCATCCTGTAATATTTTGATAATGCTTTCAGGGAGCTTTCTCCACTAACAGAACATTGAATTTGACTAGGGGCTCCTGCAGTGACTTAACATGACAATTAACCCCCCAAGTACTTAGTCAGGTAACCTGTTGGCCTAAATTCTTCAAAATCACAGAGCCCACAGAGAAACATATATAAACTAATAACAACATCTACTCTATGCGAGACCTGTAAGGCTTTACCCCCACACTCTCATCAGTCTACCGAGCAATGTTAGGAGTTCCCTGTTAGTTATGCCTAGTGTAAGAATGCGGAAAACAAGGCTCAGAGATTTGGGGGATACTTGTCAAAAGTCACATCACTATAAAGCAGTAGTCAGAACCTGAACCCATGTCCATTGGATTCCAAGGCCAGTACTCTTTCCATTACACTGATTCCGTGACTCTGTCTCCATGTCACAGAACTGGTCCAGCTTATTGTTTCACTGATTGACCAGCTGTTACATCCAATTGATCCTAAGACAGGTTGGAGGTAGACACTGATGTTAGCTTTCAAGAAGATGATGCCATGCTGCCTCAGACACAGGGAGAAATGTTCTCATCATTCTGCTTGCTGTGGGAAGTAAGCAGCTACCGCAAGTTCATTAGATGCCCCTAATTGCTGAGAACACATTCAGGAAGTATGGTAAAAGCAACTTAATTGAGAACTAATTAACTTGTTATGGTTATCTCATTACATGCCAATTAAGTGTCTAAATATTCTTTTCTTCTCAGATGAAGGAAAACAAAAGAAAATCGGTGATGAAACTGGATCTCCAAATGAGAGAATTCAGGTAGTAGGGCCTTGGATAGAAATCAACCCTGCAGGCCCAGCAATGGGGCCTTGTGGTCCTGAGGAAGTAGTCAAGCTCATTAACATCATTTTAAAGGAAGATGTTCAAAGGCAGTGGGGAGATTTTGAGTTTCAGGAGAATTCTCCGTTAAATCTGGTGTGAAATGGGATTTGACCTCAAAGGCCACAAGAGACAGGACCTGGCAAGGGCTGTCCCTCCCACCCTGCTTCTCTCTAGCTACTTAAGGTTTGGGCTTTTTATTCCTTTGTTTGCTTTTAATCTGCCCTTTTCTGTGAAAATCCAAGGAGACCTTCCACGTAACCACATGCTGTTATCAGGAGCATATTGCCAGGGCAGGGCTCGGTTTCAGCTCAGCTCACTCGCTCTTAATCTGTTTTCAATGGCAATGTCATTTAACCTTCTCCTCGGCGGAGTTTCCAGAAGCTCTTCCAAAGGGAATCACCAGCGTGGAGGAGCTGAGGGGACCTGGAAAGAAGGGAAAGCTAAAAGACTGAGTCCATTCACAGTGCTTTACTTTCAGCCTTGATGTTTCTAAATCATGTCTGTTTAAATCACCAAGAAAAGCAAATTTTGTTTGTTCCTGTCAGAAACTCAAATCAATACCCGATCCTGGCAGATGAGGGAGTCAATCCCATTTTCACCGGCTCATTGACGTTGCAAGTGACCGGCCAGTGAGTTTGGGCTGCCGTGTGGAGATGGGTTGATGCTGCAGGAGGAAAGGATGTATCTGGTTTCTCATCTAAAGGAAAAGCATGGCTGCTTCCAAACACTCCGCTTGACTCCCTCAACCTCTCCAGTTGGACAACTAGTGCCCTTTCCAGATCTTTCTACTCCCTATCTCGCTGAAGAATGTCCCAACCACATCATTCAAGGGCTCTTCCATTCTTCCTTTCTTGCACCAATGTTTATTCTCTATTTTGGGGGCAGATGGTGCTAACATAACTTGTTGGATTCCCAGAGAGACATTAGACCACTGAAGGCCCATTCACTAAGGGGAGCTAGTTATCTGGTCTGCCCCGAGACTGGATGTCCCAACCCCTCAGCCCAGATGTGTCTCTATAAAAGAACCTGATAGGATTCCTTTGTTCTGGCCTTTGTGAAGACAATAAAAGAATTAATTAAAAATGATAAGCCCACCCTGTGGAATGAAAAATGATAAACCATTTTTAAACAGTTTAAGCTGTGGTGCATACAGGTAATTATAAATAACTCACAATGAGACTCTGATATGAATTTCCAATCTCTTCTCACTGTAAGGCTAGTGCAACCCCTCCTTAGTATCACTAGAAGCTTGCCTGCCATTTGGTTCATCTGGGTTTTTCGAAATTTATTTCACTGCCTAGGTTCAGCTACTTTACCTCCTCAGAGTCTCCAACTCCGTTCTTGTTCCACTTCAGCCTGTGCTGGGAGGCGGCTTCTTTGTATGAAGCCCTTGCTTGCTTCTATTTGCAGAAAACACTCAATCTCTGCTTATGCATTTGTTCAAAGTTCACTTTAAGTACAGAGTATTTATCAACTGTATTGCTCTGCAAAGCGCCTGCCGCCTGTTACTCATTACAGGGAATGGCTTCGCTTCCTATTTTGCATGGCCCCGCAGCTTTCTCTCTGTGTCTCTCTCATTTGAGGGCTCTGTTTTCTTTGGCCAGCTGCCTCTGTTCTCAGCCTGAAACCTGATGATCAGTAGCATATTTCAAACTCTACTCCTTGAGGGTGGGGAAGGTAACTGCTAGGTTGGGACTGACGTTAAAAGAGCTCTTCTGCTGCACGGAATGTGGTTACTGTGTTAAAAGCCTCCTGGTGGAAGCGGCACCCTGGTGACAGAGGTTGAACCAAAGCTTTGCGGATGGAGGTGGTGGGTGGAGGGCGCAGGGAGGTGTGGTTTCTGCCAGAGTATGATTCTCTCAGCACCGGCTGCCCATTGGAATCCCCTGGGGAGCATTTGAAAATTCTGACACCTGTGTCCCACCCCAGACATTCTGATTGAATTATTGGGGAAGAGGGATGCTGAATCAAGGTTGTTTCAAGTTCCCCAGGTGAGACTGAGACCCACTGGGCTAGAGATTTGAGCCAGATCAGTGTCAGCAAGAAAAAGCTGAGCTTCCCCGTCAAGAGAGAGCAAGTCTCAACCTCAAGTCCAAAGGGCCAGCAACAGGATTGGAGTCCAGACTGCAAAGCCAAGAGTTCAAATTGGGGCAGAAATGGAGCACAGTGTGAAAAAAGCCAACCAGACGAGAGCCACAAGGATCCAGAGTGGCCTCTGCAAGGGTTGTGGCATACTGGGACCCACAGCTCATCCTTGAAAGCCAAGGTGTCTGGATCCCCAGTTGGTCAGCTTGGTTTAATGTCTGAGGCTGGACCCACAGGGCTCTGTGACTTCTTGCTTAAGGATCTTAGGTACCATTCTGCCTACAGTAGCTAAGCGTTGAACCATTTCATACCATTGCTATACAGATTATAATGACAAATATGGTGTAAAATCACAGAGGGTTAGAGTGGAAGAAATAATGGAGTCAAACTTCCTCTATTACACCAAAATCAGACCAGGGCCTGTCTCTCCTCCCCCAGACCTCCACTATAAAGACTTAGAAGACTAAAGTTAGGTGTTCATAGAGGTAAGCAGAAATGGTTTGAAATCTTAGTAGGAAAGTTTCAATTATCACCAACTCTGTAATTGCAGGGTGGTGGGATATGGGAGAGAATCCCTAAGTCAGCCTTTCCCAAACTTTAGTGTTCTTGAAAAGTGCCCGAGGGGGAGCATGTTAAAAATGCAAAGTCCTGGGCCCACTGCAGAGAGTCTGATTCAGTAGGTCTGGGTTGGGGCCCAGGAAACTACATTCTTAACACATGAGCTGCCCTACTACCCCAGGGATTCTGAGGTAAGTGGTTCCAGAGCTAGGTTTTAGAAAATGCCAGATTGAGCAGTGATGTCATCCCCTGACTCCTGAGCAGAAAGGCGATATTCCAAATTGGCAGTTATCAATCCTGGCTGCACATTAGTATTACCTGGGCAGCATGTTGAATAATACTAATGCCTGGGCCTCAACTTGAACCAGTTGAATCAGAATCTCTCAGGGCTGAGGCCTTGCATTAGTTAGACATTGCTATAATGATGCTGTGTAACAAACATCTCAAAACTCAGTGGCTTAAAACAATGATCATTTACTTCTCACTCACAGAGTTTGGCTGATCTAAGCTGGGCTCAGCTGGGCAAAGTCTCCAGACCGCAGGTTGTGTTCAGGTCAGCTTCATGTATGTTTCATTCTTCTTAATCAGTGGATACCTAGGGAATGTTATTCCAGTGATGGAGCACTGGAGTGTGAGAGACAAGCCAACTAAGTACATCTAAGGCTTCTGCTCATGTCATGTCCAGTAATATCCCATTGGTCAAAGCAAGTCCCACCGCCAAGCCCAACATCAATTGGATGGGAAAAAATACTCTGCTCAATGGTCCAGAGGGAATCCATCCCAGAGCAATTAAATCAAAATGCCTGGGGTGGCATACAGGCAATGACAAAGTCCTCTAAAATGTGCAGCTAGGGTTGTGGCTCTTCCTTGTAAAGGATGATTTAGGTCCCAGGCCAACCCTATAGGCAGTTAACCCTGTGTGAAGGAATTATGATGCTACACATTGGAATCAAACATGAGAAGTAGCACTGTGGCAATAAGATTACTAATTAAATGATAGAGAAAATAATAAAAATCAAGCAAAGTACAGTCATGCACCACATAATGACATTTTGGTCAATGACAGACTATATATATGACGGTGGTGCCATAAGATTAGTACCATATAGCCTAGTGTGTAGTAGGCTCTACTACCTAGGTTTGTGTAAGTACACTCTATGATGTTCGCACAACAATGGAATCACCTAACGATGCATTTCTCAGAGTATATCCCCCTTGTTAAGAGACGCATGACTGTATGTTATTTGTTCATGTCAGCCCTTCATATATTTGGACTCATCATGGTCTGTGTCGCTGACCTCCAGCTCCTTCTCTGACCTTTATGCTGCCAGTTCCCCCAATCATTGTCCACATGCCATGCTTTCAGTTCCCCTCACCACCTGGTCTCACTCTTCTCTGAATGCATGCTAGGTATTTCATGTGCACCCCTTAAATCTGGAGGCCCCCAGAATATCCCTCAGTGCTCCTGCTGTGGCCTTAACTTGAGAGGAACAAAGTCAGACAGCCTCTCCCCTTGTCCTCGAGATCAGATTCCTGTTAACTCAGCCCAAGTGAAACTGCCAGGGAGGGGGCGGCACCCTCCCATCCAGGCCAGGTAATGCAGTACAGTACAGGTAATACAGATGCAGTGACCCTGGCTCAGTGTCAAGACCAATTTCTCAGCCAGTTGCTTTGGGGTCTACTAGCAGCTCTGCCTCTGACTCCCTGAGTTTCCTTGGACAAGTCACTTCCTCCTCTTTTGGTCCCAGTTTTCTCATCTGGAAAAAGAGGATTCTGGAGTTGGCCACACCCTTCCCGCTCTGACCTTGGGGAGTATGGGATTATGGAGGCATGAGAATGGCCCTTAGAGAAGCAGTATTATAGTCAGGAGAACTGAAGGAAGCCCAGACACTTCCCTGGGGTTTTTTCCCAGCAGCACATTTGTGAAATGCTCAGGCAAAGGCTTGTGCAGCTCCAGAAAAATTAATTCCGTTGTTGCTGCTAATGGAACAACCCACTCACCACATTCTTCCACGTGTGTGATGACTGGGCTCCCAGTCACCCACGTGGGGAAGGAAGAGCTTTCACACAGCCGGGTCCCCTGGGCTGTCTGGGATGCAGTTGCTGTGGCTATGTGCTCACCTGCTACAGCATCAGGAGAACTGGCAGGCTCATGCCCTTTGGCAGTAAAGCCTGCCTTTGTAGGTACTTGTCAGTGCTTCCTGCCTTCATCATCTCCCTGTACCTGAAGACTCAGGAGAGAGACATGGAGACCATTCATCCAACTGCCCCTACCCTAACCAACAAGGCCCTGTGGGGCCTGGCCCTGCCTCCCTCTCAGTGCTTGTCTTCTCTCTCCCAGCTTTACCATATACCCATCACATTGGCCTTCTGGACGTCCCCAAATCACACCAAGTTCCTTCCTCCTTACCAGACTTTGCACCTGCTGTTTCCTCTGCCAGGGACACCCTTACTGGGGGGACTAACCCCCCCAGTTTGCCTGAAACAGTCCTAGTTTTAGCATAGAAAGTCCCGCTTTCCAGGAAACGCCTCAGTCTTGGGTAAATGGGAGGGTCTGCCACTCTACTGTCCTAAATATTCACATAGCTGGCTCTTTCATTTCCTTCAGTCTCTGCTCCAGTGTTATATCCTTAGAGAGGCCTTCCCTGACCACCTTTGTAAAATGGCCCACCCCAACTTCTTTTCACTTTTCATCCCTTACCATGTGCTGAACTTGACTGAAATTATTTATTTCCTGTCTCTTCCCTCTATATAGAGGTCAGAGATCTAGCCTTGTTCCCCATTTAGAGGAAAGTCTGGCCCATTGAAGGTATTCTGTAAATATTTTCTGTTGGACTGATTTTACGTAAACTGAATTTGTGTCTTTTGTTCTCTCATCACAGATTGGAGTCCAGAGGCATTGGTTTCAACATCACACTCTCCTGGAATATTTTAGGAGGCCAGCTGGTCCTTGAGTCCCAATAGCTTGGACTTTGCTCACATCATTACTTGTTTAACAACAGCACAAGCTGCCCAGAGATACAACGGCCAAGGCAGCAAACAGAATTCCATTAGCTCTTTAAGCCTGCAGCAAAGTTTCATGGAGAAACATGGGACCTGCTAAACACAGATTTAAAGAGAAGAGGTATAATGTGCCCGAGATTCGGAGAATAGCTCAGGATCACACATCCACTCTTTAATCATAATGAAAACGGCAACCAGATATAGAGTGCCGGCCCTTACGGTACTTTTCCTCATTTAATTCTCATTCCTCTACAAAAGGTAGATAATATTACTTCCCTTTAGAAATGAGGAAACCAAGGCACAGAGAGAGCAAATAAATCACATCAACTGGTAAGTGGGAATAGACATTTGAAGACAAGTCTGTCTGGCTCTAAAGCCTTTAGTCTTCTTGCAATACCAAATTGCCTCCTTATTTCACTAGCTGTGCAGGAATTTAAAAATATAGTAGGACGTTTCCATAATAACATGGAAAATGCTATGTTGTAATGTTTCATAAAAATTAGGATGCAAACATGTGTATACTTTCTTAATATTTACATTTAAAAATTTTTACATAGGAAAAAGTATTAATCTAAACCAAAATGATTTAGTGGTTGCACTGAGTGATAGAATTTTAAATAATTTTTAAAATAATTTCCAAATATGTGGTACTTTTGAACTTTAAAAAAAAATTAATGTGTTTATTCAAAGGGAAAGTTACAACACCTTGTTTACCTTTGCTGAGGTGGGAGGAGAGGTCCCAAGATGTTAGATCTGCAACTTCATTTGGTTCTTCAGTGGCTGGAGGGTGAGAGTGAGGGGGGAGAAGGAAAGAGTCTTTCAAGCAAGAAGTTGGAGATGCAGTGGGGGAAGGTTGATGGGGCTGGACGATGTCTTGGCTGCTATCAAAAACAAGGTGGGGTTTTACTTACAAGGGCCAAAGACCCCTGTGGTCAGACTACCCTGAATTAGCACCCAAGGACAAGACCACTGGCAAGAAGGGCCTCAAGCCAAGATCATTCCAGAGGGAAGGTGGAGAATGCACTTGGTGCTCAGCCCCCTTTCAATTACAGGGAAAAAATCAGGAGCAATTTTCTTTTTTCATAGGTGTTTTGGATCTGATGAGTTCCCTGAGAAGCTCTCAATACGGCTCAGCCTTTAGATGTTTTGACAAAGGTATGATCAACCCTGAATAAGTCTTGTGTGTACTTTCAATCAAGTCTAGTTTTCAAAGGCAAAAATGGGGAATAGTTAAAGATGGACTTCTCTGTAAGAGAAAATTCTGTTGTTTAGGATTTTAAAATCATTTCCATGAAATAGAGTTTTATAGAACCCAGGACCATGAGTGATAAGTGGACTTCTGTGGATGATGGAATTATTGATTATGGACTCCTTTCTTTCAAAGGGAGGGGATTAAATGTCTCTCTTTGAACAGCATCCTTATGACAAGTTTAAACACCAATAACTATCACAAAAAATATTACAGATTTCTCAAGGCAATTTGCATGTGCTTTGTCATGAGTTATTCTACCATTATTGTGTGATATTTTAAGAGAACAGCATAATGGAGTCATAGATCATCCTGGAGAGGTGGCAGGGTATGCTGGAATGAACATGTGTGTTGCAGTCAGATAGACATGCATGAAACCCATAACAAAATACCACGGACTGGGTGGCTTAAGGAATAGAAGTTTATTTTCTCAAAGTTCTGGAGTCTAGAAGTCCAAGATCAAGGTACCAGCACGGTTGGGTTCTGGTGAGAGCTCTCTTTCTGGCTTGCAAAAGGCTGCCTTCTCGCTGTGTCCTCACGTGGAGAAGAGAAAGAGCAAACTCTCTGGTATCTCTTCTGATAAAGGTACTAAGCCCATTATGAGAGCTCTACCCTCATGGCCTCATCTAAACCTAATTACCTCCCAGAGGCCTCATCTCCAAAAACCATTAGATTGGAGGTTGGGATTTCAACATAGGAATTTGGGAGGGACACAAACATTCAGTCCGTAACATCCAGCCTCATCACTCACTAGCTAGGGAGCCTTTGGCAGGCCACATAACCTTTCTGAGTCTCAATTTTGTCATCTGCAAAACTGGGAGACTTGTTGGGCAGCTGTCAAAGTTAAGTAAGCTAAAGTACATGAAAACCTCAACATAGTTCATGGCACATAAGAGGGGCCTTAGAGGCATCCCAGATATGTTATTGGCAGCAGAAGACTTTTCTTCATAGACAAAGCGGGATCTAAAGATAATAAGGGCAGAACTACCTCTGTTAAGGCAGCCCTCCCATTGGGGTCATACTTACCTCTGGAATCACGCACTAGGACCCAGGATTTCACAGAACATCATTTAAAAACCCTTCATCTGGCACAACTCCACCACACCTGCTAGGTGGTGATCCCACCCTCACTTGTAGGGGTCCTAAGTGTAAAATACACATTCATGTGAAGACGCTGCCATAGCTCAGGCAAGCCTGGACTCCTAGGGCCACCTCTACACCCTCAGGACTGGTCTCTACTCTGCACTAGCATCTTATCCCAATACCCCATGTTTTTTCTTCGATGTCAGTACCATGCTGGCATCTCTAAGCAGGGACTTAGAGCAGTTATCAGTCCCCTTTCAAAAGAACCTGTGTATAACCCTCCCCCCACAATAAAAGGAAAAGGAATCCAAAAGATTTATTTCTTTCACGCTCCACATTAAAACTCTGGATCAGCACAGCATATGTATGCACCATGGGTCTCAGTTTAGACAAACTTACCAGATTTAAGAGTCTTATTTTCTCTTAAAGAGTTATACAGCAGGTTAAAAAGTAGATGGTTCATAAGTCTGCATCCACTAGTATCATTTCTATGCTGCCAAATGCATAATTTTGACTCATAGTTCCCACCGAACCTATCAGTAAGAGGATTTATTTTACCATTTCATTTTATGCTTTGCTTTTCCTTCCCTTTCATTGTTTCCCTAAGACTGTGTCATGGGTGAAATTTCCTCTGTAATTAGATATGGGATTACAGTGGTGGGAGTTGGGAATCTGGGTACCAGTCTCTGGTTGGCTGGTACCTACACCTGGATGGGATGAGGATGTTTTTGAAGAAGGTTGTGACCCCAGACAAAATGTTTCTAGCCAGGACAGAGGAAGCCTTACTTTCCAGAAAAAGTCACAAAACTGATGCCAGTGTTTAAACCTTAGCCCCAGAGTATTGAGACCTCCATCTTAATATTCTGTATTTTCACTCAGTAGATTGGACAATGTATTTTCCCTTTAATCTGACTATCCTAAAATTCATAAGCAGTCCCCATAACAAATAGGCAATTCACAGAAAAAGCTAAAACATGTTCACTCTCATATATAATGAAATAATTTGCATTTAAAACAACAAAGTACCAATTTTTTTCCACCTGGCAGATGGCAAAGATCAACAAGTTTTATACAACGCTATATTAGCAGGTGTGGAGAAACATTTTGATGGAAGAGTACACTTGCATTGCTCTTTGGCAATGGCCACCAAAATGTAAACTGTATGTGATCCCTGATCCAGCAATTCCATTCCTGGGACTCTATCCCGAAGCTACAGTGGCCCATGTGAATATTGCTGGAGAAAATCTCATGCCTGTAAAGACTAGGCTCACTTTAAATTTAACTTCAAATCTCAAACTGGCACCCCGACTCTGCTCAGCAATTCCACCGTTCTTCCCTAGTCAAATGACTTCCTGTTCTTGTAGATGACCGTGTCCTATGTGTCCCTTACTTCTTAAACCTCCAACTTCTCTCAGCTGGAGACCCTTCCTCAGTCTTCATGGAGAAAGAGATGCAGATACAAAATTGTTTTCCCAATTAAAAAATTGTGGTAGGTCTGTCATAGAGATGGAACATAGCATAGGATTTGGCAACAGTCAGCCTCAGAGGTAAATGGATTTAAATACCACATATTAGCGTGAGACTGGTCAAGTCTCTGAAATTCAGTTTCCTCTAAATAACCAAGATCCTGGCCATGGCCATGAAGGAAACAGAAGAATCAGGAATGACTCCTACGTTTTTGGCCTAAGCAACTGTACAGATGGTGGTACCGTTAACTGAGATGGCAAAGGTTTATGTCAGTGGTTCTCAAAGTGTGGTCCCTGGGCTGGCAGCACGAGCATCACTTTGCCTCCACCCCAGACCTACCGAATCAAAAACTCTGCGGTAGACCAGTCCGTTTTAACAAGGCTTCCAGGTATTTCTGATACATGTTAACATGTGAGGACCAGTGATTAAGAGGATATATAAGAAATGAAACAATTTGAGATATTTTAAGCAGGAAAGGATTTAAGGTAGTAGGTGCTTACAAAACTCTTGAAACGGAGAAGGAACACAGGTCAGGGAAGAGTGTCTCTGCTAGCTTGGTTTACTTCCAGCTTACAGAGAGTGAGGAAGTTGAAGAAGTTTAGGAAACCTCTTGCAATAATTTCAGCTTCAGGGGTAGTGATTCACAGAAAAATGCTGGGGGCCACTGCAATATCTTTTATTTGCTGAAGTTCAGGTAGAGTAATTATTTGGTTTCTGCTTCTCTTCTTACCTCCAGATCTCATACAAATGCTTCTTATTGGTGGAATCTAAACTGGAAACCCATAGGCAGAAATCTGGGAAAATGGAATTGTCAGATTCTTAGCCCCAGTGATAGGGGTCAGAGTAAAAAGGAGGGAATGATGTTGAGTTCCCCACTGGCATAGTGGGGAAAAACAGGAGTCCATTTGAGGTGCTGATGAGCCATCCAAGTGGAGATGTGAAGTAAGCAGCTGGATATGTAGACTGGAATGCAGGGGTGAGTCAGGGATGGAGATCTAAGTGTGAAAGTCTTCAGCATGTGGATGGTATTTAAAGTCTTGGATCCCCAAGATAACATCATCAGAGACAATGTGTTGCTACAGAAGATATTAAGAGACTCAGAACTGGGCCCTGGTTGGCCAGTGGAGGAAGAAATAGTCAAACACAAGAAAGGGCCACCCAAGAGAGTGCTCTGTCTAGAAGGCTAGAGGTGGAAGTCTTTGAAGAGGAAGGAGGAGCTGACCAAGTCAGATGCTGCTGGGAGGTCAGGTAAAATGGAGACAGAAAACGGACTGTGTGGTTGGCAAAATGGAAGCCATTGGTGAGGCAGATAAGAGCCACTTCAGAGGAATGGTGGGTCAACACACTGTCCGGAATTGGTTGAGGAGGGAACGAGTATTAAGGAAATGGAGCTAGAGAACTGACAGCCCATTCAAGGACATTTTGCTGTGAAAGTGGACAAAATAATGGGTCACTGCCAGAATCTTGGTTATTTACAGGAAAAAACTGAATTTCAGAGAGTTTATATGGCTTGACCAAAGTCTTATACAAATAGGTGGCATTTAAACCCATTTACCTCTGAGGCTGACTGTCACCAAATCCCTTCCCTCCCCCAGACAGACCCTCTACAATTTTTCAGGTTGTTTTTTTCTCTAGGTTTGTTTTCCCATAGATGCTGGAAAGAAACTAAGTTCCCTAGTTACTCCTCAAAGCCTCTTGTTTATTAGAAAAGAGATCTTACTAGACAGAAGCCGGGGTGGGGGGAGGCTTCTGTGATGCCCCAGGCAGGTCTTTGGATCTTCAAAAGCAAAGACCTTCTACCACTTCTCTCCCATAAGCACTCTCAAAGATGGAGAACATGCAGAGAAATCACCAGGACAAGGAAGAGCAACACTCCCCCCCTTTGATCGTTTCAGGTTAATAAACCAGTATTTGCGCAAATGGATTGACTCTGATGGCTAAATAAATCTGAGCCAGCCAAAAAAGATAACTCTAAAAACAAGCACAATGTGGACAAGTCAACGTGACACTGGGATGAGGTCATGATCTGCCTGTCAAGCACTGTCTTCCTAAGGACATCAGATGGCATTACTTCCCAGGGCCTGGGCCATCTGATGTCCATTAAATATGAATTCATTCTGTGTGGATGCAAAATGCACTTGATTTAGTCAACCTAAGAGAGGCTGAGAGCCAGCAGTGGGTTCCACAAGGGTGCTAAAATTATCTACTGATCAACTGGATTGACTGGTTTTACCCCTTTATTACCAGATGTTTAGCATCTTAATCTTACATGCTACTTTACACCCTAGAAATTATAACCAAATTAGCTGAAACAAATAATCAAACTAATGAAACGTAATCAAATAATCACAAAACAAACTAGCAATATGTGATCTGATTAGAATTTCACCCTGAAATAAAAAAGAAACGTTGTCATATTTTCTGTATTAATTCTTAGAAAAATAATACATGAACAGTGTAAGGAAAAATGAGGAATTAGATTTCAGCAGTGTGGTGGACGTGAAGATGCCCCACCCTGATTCCCATTAAAGGAAAGCCTTGTTGCTCCAGCTGCTGGGGGTGTGGTCAGCAGATGGCTCCAGATGTCAGATCCTTCAGCATTTGCCTTGGCTTCTAAGAGCTACCTTGCCCAGGAACATGCCCTTCCCAGGGGTGTCCATGTCCAGTGACTCATCACTGATGCCTGGCCATTTTGGCCCAATAGGGGACAACTTTGATGGGCCATGCATGCTTCAGAGCTCTCCAGCGTGTTGGCTAGGCCTTCATCAAGCCTACATCCTGGTTTTACTCCTTCTTTTGCCCAATCATGCAACCTCTCACAGGTGTTGGACCCCGTAAAAACTTCCATCTCAACTTCTGCTTCCAGAAAGCCCAAACTGAGATAATTGGTACTGGGAGTGGCCCAAGAAAGCAGGCAATAGGATGGAGTTTTGGAGGAGGATCACTTGGTGCCTAGTTGACAATGAGGACCCTATCACTGGTGGCAGGTAGAGTGCAGGCAGTTCAGTTGTTAAAATTCTCACCTTTGATGAAGTGGGATGATGAACCAGCTGAAGGGACTGCATTAGCTGGTGCAATTAATCAGAAGTGTGTACTGGGGTGGAAGTAGGGGGACAGTAACTATAAAGACAATGGATTGGATGACTCTTGTTAAGCACCATTGAAAAAAGTTAATGAAAAGCTAACAATTGGAAGTCAAGTGTGAAATCCAGAGGTCTTTCCTGGTAGTTAATAAAGAGGCCTTCGTCTCCTGCAGTGCCAGGACAAAGAAAACTGTGGCTCAGACTCAGGACTTCATATAACAGCAGACAAGCCCCATAGAAGCAAAACCCCAACCAAGGCAGCTCTGTAACGTCAAGGTTAGAGTCCTGGAGGGGAAAAATGAGACCTTGTTTTTGAGATGAGGAAATCTAGGCAGATGCCTCTGGAATTTTGAATTCTCAGATTCTCCTGGACCCTCTGAACCTGCAGGAAAATCCTAACTCTCTCTATTAAGATCTAGCTCTCCCCAACACAGAAATCGCTTCCCCACAAAGCAACATATACCCCCTTCAGGATATGTCCCTCTCTTTTTTTCTGGCCCTTAGGCCCACAAGTAGGATTAAGTTACAACATAACCCATCCGTGGACCTTCTGGGCCTGATAAAGGAGGAAAAGAACTATATCCCAAAGGAGATGTAAGCCCTAATGAGCAGATACCAGCAGGAGCTGGGGGAGTATTCATGGGTGCTTGATCAAGGAGGTAGAACATAAGATCAGATTGAGCAGAGTTTACTGATTTGAGAGCTCTCTCCCAAGATGCACCCTGGCGAGGACCCCAGGAGACGGTGCAAACTTGCTACTAGGATGGCACCTAGAAGCATGGAACAAATGACGGCTCATGCTAAGTGAAGTTGAAATGCCAGAGCTGCCATGGCAGACACTGGAGAAAGGGATTAAATGGCTCAGAGAAGTGGGCATGCTGGAGTGGATATACCATGTAAAGCCAGAAAATTCAACCGATGTTCTAAGGAAGTCTCGAAGAAGATACCATTTTCTAAAGCCAGTGCTTAGGGGGTGCCAACATCACTAAAAAGTCCAGTGGTGGCTCTCCTCTGTAAGCCAGGCTGGTGGTAGGAGAGGCTGTCACAGAGCTAGGCACACTGAGAGCAAGGGGGATGATAGGACACCTGAACAACAAAGGCCAGGTGGACACAATTATCTTGATGAGTACCAGGGTAGGAGTGGCATCCAAGGAGGCTTGACCCACAGAAAATTCAGAAAGTTATGGAAACAATGTTACCAGAGGTAAATAGATGGGCATCCAAAAAGGGTACTACTAAGCATGCACGACCAGAAGAAATAAAGGATGGATGAAAAGAAGGCTGAAGGTAATCACCCTAATAAAAAATCATACCCCCTTACCCATATTCTTGGTTTGAGCCAGTTTTCAGACTCAGACATATTGACTGAAGAGGTGGCTAAGTCCCAGGTGGAAGGACATACAACACCATGGCAAGTATACACAGTAATGACTCCCACCGTCCTTTCTCTAAAGGACCTACAGCCATTTACTTGGGTAGCTGTATACAGGGGAAAAGGGAATACTCAGACATTTGGAGGACTATTGGACACAGGTCTGAGTTAACACTGATACTCAGAAACCTAAGTATCACTATTTTCCCTCCCTTGCTGTTAGAGTGGGGAGGCACGTGGAGGACAGATAATAAGTGGAGTCCTGGCCAAGTTCTGGCTTACAGCGGATCCACTGAGTCCATGGACCCACCTAGTAGTCACTTCTGGGGGCCCCAAATTTACATTTGGCATTAACATACTTGGTAGTTGGGGCAACCCCCATATTGGGATCTTGATCTGTGGGGTGAGAACTATCATAGTGGGAAAGAGTAAGTGGAAGCCTCTGGAACTGTATCCTTCTTTGGAGGTAATTCTCCGTAATTCTAGCATTTCCGTCCCTCTCCTGAGCCAAGGGCCCTGCAAGGATGTTTCTACAACAGACAGCCTTAGAAGCTAGAAATAGCATCTCCCTAAAGATAGATACCCTCAGAGACGTTCCAGGATAATAAAATCCCCTTCCTTCCAGGAGAAGATTCTCTTATCTTCCAGGGTAATAAGCCTAATCTTTCTTTGGAAAGGAGGATGGGCACATTTGCCAGCAGCCCCTTATAAGATTTAGCGTTTCCTAAGCTCAATGTTTCTTGACTGTGAGACAGACCTGTGTGTGCAGCATCCACTAGGCTCACTCCACATCACTCCGTGGAAATTAGGGGGCAATGGGAATCCATCACCAACAGATTGTCTAAATGCATTTTGCCTCGTTGTTCTCTTACCAAATTTATGGAAATGTGGAAAGCAAATGTTAGGAACTGGTTGATTGCTTGAACTGACACACCCTCCCCTTCCAAGTCAAGATAGTAAATCATCCTGGGGAGGATGGTAGGAATTAGTGACACTCTTAAAGACCTAAAGCAGTGGTTGGCAAATTACAGCCCACAGGCCAAACCCACCCCACTACCTGTTTCTCTAAATAAAGTTTTATTGGAACACAGCTATGCTCATTTGTTTATATATTGTTTATGGCTGTTTTTGCACTACAGCAGAAGCATTAAACAGTCATAACAGAGACTGTATGGCCACAAAGCCCAAAATATTTATTATCTTGCACTTTAAAAGTTTACTAACCTCTGATCTAAAGATTGCAGGTTATGAAATCTCCATCATATCTCAAATTAATTCTTCAGTCTGTCCCCTGGCAGAACCAGACGGATCCTAAAAGATGACAATAAACTATCACAAGCTCAACCACGGTGTCATCCTAACTGCAGTTGTCATGCCTGATGTGTTGACTTGGTTAGCTCAAATTAACATAGCCACAGATACATGGTATGTGGCCGTTGATTTGTTAAATAAAATTTTTTATACCCTATCAGAAAAGAGGATCTGAAACAGTTTGCATTCACATGGAATGGGTAACAATATACATTCATAGTTTGTCCCAGGGAAATATGATCTCTCCTGATAAAAGAGATATGAATAATTTGGACATCCCCAAGAATATTACATCTATCCTCTACATTGATTATATTGTGATCATTGGGCCAGATAAGAAAGAATTGGCTAGCACACTGGATGCTTTGGTATGACACATATGCTCTTGATATTGGAAGGTAGGGCCTGCTACATCAATACAATTTTTCGGAGTACGGTGGTCAGGGGCTTGCCAGGACATCTCCTCCCAGGTAAAAGATAAAATATTGCATCTTGTACCTCCCACCATGAAGAAAGAAGGAAGCACTGTGCCTGGTAGGCTTCATCAAATTCTGAAGGTATCATATTCCATACCTTGCAGTACTGCTCCAGCCCATTGATGAGTGAATTGAAACACTGCATACTTGGAGTGGAGCCCAGAGCCAGAAAGGACTTTGCAGCTAGTCTAGGCTGTAGTGCAAGCAGCTTTGCTACTTTAACCATATGACCCAGCAGAACCTATGATACTGAGTTATTGGTGGTGGAAAAAGATGCTGTGTGATGCAAATGGTAAGTTCCAATGAAACAACCACAATGCAGGCCCCTAGGGTTTGCTATAGGGAAAGCTATAGCATTTGCACTGGAGAATTATATGCCTTTTGAAAACAGCTCCTGGTAGAGATGGAGCACCTGACCACAGAACACCAGGTGACCATGAGTCCAGAACTTTCCATCATGATCTAAGTCTGTCAGACACACCATGTCCTAAAGTTGGGTTGGCCCAGCAGCAGTCCATCACAAAATGGAGTGGGATGAGACTGCACAACAATAGGCCCAGAGGGCACAAGCAAGCTGCATGAACAGATAGCCCAGATCCCCGTGACTTCTCCTTTAGCTCATGCCTATGGCTGTATGACCAGCGGAAGGAGGAAAAAGCCCAAGCTTGCTTTATAGACAGGTCAGTGTTATGGGCTGAATGTTTACATGCCCCCAAAATTCATATGTTGAAGCCTTAATCCCCAATGTGATGGTATTAGGAGGTGGGGCCTTTGGGAGATGATGAGGTTTAGATGAGGTCATGAGAGTAGGGTCCTCATGATAGGATTAGTGCCCTTATAAGAAGAGGAAGAAACACCAAAGCTTCCTCTCTCGGCCTTGTGTGAATACAGAGAGAAGGCAGCCATCTGCAAGCCAGGAAGAGTCCTCACCAAGAACTGAATCTGCCAGCACCTTGATCTTAGACTTCCCTGCCTCCAGAGCTGTGAAAAATAAATGTCTGTTATTTAAGCCACACAGTCACTGGTATTTTGTTACAGTAGCATGAGCTAACTAAGACAGTCAGCTTGGTACGTGAGTGCGAGCCAAAATGGAGGATGGTTGCACTAGAGTCTCATTCAGGGGTGGCCTTGAAAGACAGTGATGAGGAAAACCCTTCCAATGGGCAGTTTTTCAGGCAATGCACCTCATCATTAAATTTATATGGAAAAAGAAGTGGCCCAAAGTAAGAATGTATATGGCTTGTGGGTAATGTGAATAGCCTGGCTGGGTGGTCAGGAATCTGAACACAGAAGGATTTGGAGATTGAGAACAAAGAGCTCTTGGGGAGTGGCATGTGGATGGACATATGGCAGTGCCCACAGATGTGAAGATCTTTGTGTCACATGCTAACATCTACCAGACAGCATCCACCATGGAAGAGACACTAAACAACCAACAGGACAAAATGACTCAGCCAGTTGAATCAGCCACCCTAGGTCACTGGCCACCCCAGTGCTGGTGCAATGGGCACATGAATGAGCTGGCCACAGAGGGAGGGGTAGAGGCTATGCATGGGATCCCACTTACCAAAGCTTACTTAGCTACTGCTGCTACTGAATGTCCACCTCCCAACCACAGAGAAAACCCTGAGTACCTGATATGGCAACATACCTCAAGTAATACAACTTGCCACTTCAATCCTTCCATCCTGGAAGGACTAGAGATTCCCTGTAAGAGAAATAGACATACATTCCAAGTATGGATTTGCCTTTCTTGCCTACATGGCTTTGGCCAGCACCATTATCCAAGAGCTTAAAATATTTTCTCCACCAATGTGGGATCTTATATAACATTGCATCATAGAGGACACACTTTGTAGCAAAGGAGATGTGGAAGTTGGCCCACACGGACCCCACTGGTCATAGCACATAATGCACCACCCAGAAGCTGCCAGCCTCATAGAGCAATAGAATGGCTTGCGGAAGGCTCAGGATGAGGATGGGGTGTCATCCTCCAGGATGCAGAATACACATTGAATTAAAGACCTTTATAGGGCCTTGTGTGCCCAATAGGAGGAATGCATGGGTCTGGGAACCAAGAAGTGGACGCCGGAATGGCCCTACTTAACATATCTCCCAGTGACCCCCTGGAGAACTTTGTGCTTCCCATCCCTATAACTCTGGGTTCTTCAGAGTTAGAGGTCCTGTTTCCCAAAGGAGGAACACTTTTTCCAGGGGCAGAACAATCGTCCCATTGAATTATAAGCTATGGCTGCCAATTGGGCGCTTCAAACTCCTTAGGTCCAGGGACAAACAGGCAAAGCAAGGAATCATTAATTTGACTCCTCCTGAATATGAAAAGAAGCTAGAGCTCCAGGCAATCTACAGGGTCCCTCTGGGTCCTCACTGTCAATTGTGAAGATAGATAGACAAGTGCAGCAACTCTGGCCTGAGAAAGACATGGTGATCAGGGACTTAGATCTCTGGGTCATTTTAGCAGGTGAGCCACTGAGACCAGCAGAGGTGCTGGCTGTGGGTGAGGAGAATCTAGATTGGATGGTGCAGGAGAGAACAAGTTCGAGGTGGGGCCCCAAAACCAGCTGCTGTAGTTCCTTCTACTGGTCTTCTCTTCTAAGTTTCCCACAGGAAGGGAGGAGCTCACTGGGATCTTGGAGAAGCTGCTCAGAAACATAGATGAAGAAGTGGGTCTGAGTAATGCACATAGCGGACTGTGGAGACAGAAATGTCCACCGAGATCTCTACGGAAGAAGAGACTTGTTGCCACGGCTGCAGGGAGTTGTCAGTAGACAACTTCCAGCTGTCAGCTCCTTCAGGGTTTGCCTCGGCTGCAGAGAAGGACCTCACCCAGGGCATGCCTTTCCTAGGGTAACACATCCGTGACTCATTGTGGGAGGTGGGTATAAAAATCTGGCCTTTTCCACCCAGTGAGGGAAAACTCTGGCGGGTCAAATATGGTCAAGAATTCCCTTTGATGTTGACCAAAATTTGTTAGGTCTGCATAGCAGTTCAACTCTTCCCTCAGTCCAGGCTTGCTTCCTTTCCCTCTTCCCACTGTGGTCAATACAGAAATGAGCTGCCCAGAACTCCATTCAAGGAAGGACATGCTCCAGTGCAGGAGGTGCAGTCAACAGATAGCCTCTAGCTGTCAGCTCTTTCCAAGTCTGTCTCAGGGGTAGAGAGCTGCCTAGTCAGAAGTCTCCCTCCCTGGGGGCAGCCTGCATCCAGTGGCTGAGCAAGGACAGCTATAGAGGCCCGGCCATTTTGGCCCCATTTAAGAACCTCTGATGGACAATATTTGCCAGAGTTCCCCTCTGCAGGTCCCCTCTGCACTGAGTTCAACTTCTCCTTCTGACCAAGCCTGCTCCCTCCTCCTGCTTTCACAGATGTTGATCCCTAACAAGTATCTGTAACCTGAACTCTGTTTCAGTGTCTGCTTCCAGAGAACACAAACTGCAACAAAGAGAAGGAAAAAATGTAAAGTAAAGTCACCCCAAATCACAACCACCACCATAAATATAGAGCATGTCTCAGAGATGTGATCGCTCTGTCATAAGTATATGAAATCAGCCAAATAAATTGTAAACTGTTAAGTCACCCTTCTGTTTATTTGGTGTTTATTCAGTGTGTCAAAATCTCAATTTTTTTGTCAGAATAAAATGTAAAAGCTTGCCAGTACTGCATCTAAGTGATCTGTAGCCCCCAAACTTTTTAAAGAATGCTAGATTTATGCCATTCAGACATAGTGATGTCCAATATTTTCCAGTATATACCTCTAGACCTCCTACCCTGGGTATTAGTTATCTATTACTACATAACGAATACTACAAACTTAGCAGCTTAAAACAACACACATATATCATCTCACAGTTTCTGTGGGTCAGGAATCTGGGCACAGCTTGGTTGGATCCTCTTTTTTGGAGTCTCCCAAAGGCTGCAATCAAGATCTTGACTAGGGCTTGGGTCTCATCTGAAGGTTCAACTGGGGAGCTCACTCAATGGTTGTTGACACGGACTATTGGACTGAGGGCCTCAGTTCCCCAGTGGCTGTTGGCTGGAGGCCACCCTCAGTTCCTTGCCACCTGGGCCTTTCCAACTTGGTGGTTGCCTTCATCAAAGCGAGCAAGGCAAAAAGGCAATAGAGTCTGATAGCAAGGTAGAAGTCACAATCTTTTGTAACCTAATCACAGAATTGACATCCCCACAATATTGCTGTATTCTATCAGTTAGAAAAAAGTTACTCACAGGAAGAGGATTACACAAGGCCATGAATACCAAAAGACAGACATCATTGGGCCCCATCTTGGAGGATGCCCACCACACCATGCAAATATGTACATGTTTATGTTTGCAAAAGTGAGATCATATTGTTTTATAATCTTCAACTTACTAAAATGCAAACCAACATCTATGTACATAAATGTCACCTATATATGATTGTTAATGACTGCATAGTATTCCACTGAATAGCTGTCACATGATTTATTCATGAAGCCCTAATGCCAGACATTAGGTTGTTTTTGATTTTTCATTCCTATAAACAACGTTGTTATGAACATCCTTGTATCTAAACATTTCCACTCATTTATATACTTCCTTAGCAAAAGATTTCTGGAGGTGCGTGGAATTGTTAGGTTGAGGGCATGCTCTTTTTTTTTCCCTCCCCGAAGCCCCAGTGCATGGTTGCATATCCTAGTTGTAAGTCCTAGTTCTTCTATGTGGGCCGCCACCACAGCATGGCAACTGACAGTAGGGTGTGTGGTTCTACAACTGGGAAATGAACCCGCGGCCACCGAAGGTGTGAGAGCTCTGACCTTTAACCGCTAGGCCATCAGGCCTGGTGTGAGGGCATGCTCTTTTTAAAGACTTTTGTTGTGTTACGAGATGTTTTTAATTGATCTCCATTTAATGGACTTGTTAGGTTAATGAGAGGCCTCCACCCCTCTTTGTAAATCACACTACTGCTACCAGGGCACGCTGGCTGTGCAGAAGGAGCAGGCTTCCTTCTGGTGGGTCTGCACACTTCTGTTCTCACTGACCATCAATTCGCCCTGTAGAACAGGTGCCCCATATAACAGGGCTTCCATTATATCGCTAAATTGCCCTCCAGAGAAGTTGTTCCAATTTACCCTCCTGTGAACATATATGGGCTTTATCCCCATTTATTGCAAACCTGTTATATGGGAAGGTGCTGACCCACCCTCAATGAAGTACACACATCCTGAGTTCTTTTTCCTAATACTGATGTGGGTTTTGTGTTGATCTGTTTCTTAGACACCCCTGAAGCCAGGCAGAGATCACGAGTGTGTGAATCAGACTAGATGTGAAACAATAGGGAGTGTGGACCCTGTTGAGAGCTGGAAAGTCTGTGGCCCACTAGAGGCCTTCAGACTCAAAAACATTTTTAAACACTTTGCTGGCCCAAGAAAATATTTTGGGGGCTTAGATTAAACGTGGGCTATGAGTTTATGATCTATACTTGAGAGACAGTTGGTGAAAAATGGTTATTGCCTCTGAACATGAGAAAAAAGCATTCCCTAAGCAAAGCCAGCTGCCACACACAGGTGACCCGAAAGCAGTAAGTCTTCACCTCACAAGAAGTCATGTGAAATGGGCCAGCAGGAACTCCAGGATGGACAAAGTCACAAAAATTGATAAGCTTTCTCTTCTTGGGAAGCAAAACTAGGTGTCATAAAAAGCATAAATGAGTGAACGAATGATGACAGCTTCTGGGTACAGTGTTCACTTCTCCTTACCTGCTACAGGAGCAGCGCGCTCTCCCTTTCAGAACCTGGGAGTAACGGGGCATGCTTTTATAAATACACCCACACTTGCCGTGAATCTCAGTAGCTTCAGCTCCACATCCCTGGAGGACTCACTATAGGAATCCGTTCAGTTAATGAGGGGTTGGGTGCAGCTATATCCGTGCAACATGTGACGAGCGTCATCCCATAATTGCATCAGGGATCTTTTGCAAAGACTCTGGGGGAGAAGCTCGGGCTTCTATTTCCTAACTGTCAGAGTGCCGGGCACACAAGGGGAAGCTATTTAATAAGGACCTCACAGCCGGTGCGTGAGCCGTGAGGACACAAATGCTGCATGAGTATCATCCTCTTCTTCCTTCCCCGAGGAAGCGGATGTGCTGTTTTATATACTTTCCTTGGAGGAGGAGAGAGGCGTCAAGAGAAAGACTCTGATTCTTGGTCTAATTATACATAGGATAACTGAGGAAAGTGAGGACATTTAGTATTTTTTTAACTTTTCAATTTAAACAGCTAGAATTGCACATCTACTCTGGTGGGGGCCAGATCAGGGATTTGGGTACAAGGTGTTGATCTATTATTGATTTTCATTGATAGTGCAAGGCGTCAATCTATTATTGACTTTCATTATTGATTATTTGAAGAACTGCTCAAATTTAATTTATTCCCCAAGGCTAGAAGAGGCGTTAAGAAAAGGACCCTTCTGCAGAGATAACTTGGATTTTCCAACCAGTTTTTGGTGATCTGTGTCCATCTCCCCTGTATTTGTTTGCCTTGAATACTGATTCACAGAGACACTGTCTACTTTTGATCTCAATTCCAGTTATGTGGTGGTTGAAACTGGCTTCTGCGAGCCTCACACAGGTCAGTAAGCAAAATGCAAGATTCTTGCCCTCTGGGGGCATTGTGTCCTCTCTCCGGCCTCATTCTCTGGATTTCTCTTTCGACCCTTCCTGCCCAAGACTCACCTGGTACTGGCTCAGCCGAGCAATTCCACTTCATTTCCGGGCCCCTCGTCTCACACAGTGCCACCTGGTGGTTCCTCTTAGCTATTACAGCAGGGCAACAAAAGCAGCAGGGAAAAGCTTATCCAAATGAGTGGAAATGAAAACATCCAAACTGACCGCATAAAAGAAATCAAATGACTGACAGAGAGAGAAAAAAATTCCTCCTTTTGTGGAATGGTCCATAAATTCACAAGTTGTATACGAGCAGAGTAAGGATTGATTCTGCTGCGACTATTTTACAAACATCAAAACTATATTCCCATCCACAACTCCTCTGAAAATATCTTTTATATTGTATTTTGTCAGTGGATGAGGACGACTTTTGAGTGATTAACCACTCCCTACGGAACCCCGTCTTTACTGGCTTTTGAAAGCAAAACTAAAATGGTTTTCTATTATCTAGCGAATTATGATGAATCATCAATAATATTGATACTTAAGAGTTTATTCTTTCCAATGGCTGCAGCAACCTCGGAACGATCATTCCTGCTTCAGACAAAGCGTCTCGCTCTCACTACAGTAGCTGCCGACTGAACCCCCGGGGTCCCAGCTGGTAGTTTGCCATGTGAAGAAAGAAAAGAACAAAGTGGCAGTTACCTTTTCTAGCAATTATCCTTTTTTAAACTATGCTTTGGAAATGACAACAAAAATGTTTGCTGGATGTGATTTTTAAATTTCTCTATTTTTTAAAACGGGTGCTGCTTAGTGATTTCCGCCCCATCGTTATTTGCCGTCAATTCCATCCTAGAAACAGAGAAAAAGAAGTTCTTTTCCTGCCAGCTTCATCTTTCCCATTGATTCCTCGCCCCACGCATGCCCCTAATGGAGCTTGAAATGCGCGCAGCCTGGCTTTTGTTTCTTCCCTTTGTGGGCACTCCTCTGCCAGAGGCCAGCTGTGGTCTGAGCCGCGGGGCACTCATCCTGCAGGAAGGGCATCTACCCTCCCAGCAGCTGGTGAACAGAAATAAGGAAGGGAGGGGAAAACACTTGCCCCTTTGCTAGGCCTGGAACCACGAGAGAATACTATCCTTTGAAATGAGCTGCACTACAGAAAATAAAAGCTTATAAAACACATGAGAACCAGGAAGTTAGCGATCCAGGTGGACTGACAATGCTGGAAATGTGGGAGGCCCTTATAAAAGGCACGATGAAGTCCCTTAGACCTTAAAAATTACAAAGTGAGTATTACAAGACTTGTCCCAAATGGTCCAAATGGGGAGTATTCCCACAGAGGAAGAGTGGAAAGGAAGGACGAGGTAAAGAAAGTCTTCTGAGTCCTGCTGTTCCCGTTCCTTCTGCCTTTCTGACCCTCCCTGCGACTCAAGAACCACCATCCACACAAACAGCTGAATCAGTGGATTTGCGCCAGTGGGTCCCTCTGGAAAAATTGAGAGAGTTTGGCCGAGGATCTCAGGGGCACTTTGAGAGGTATAATAGCCCGTGATGGGGCCTTTCTGGATCTGAGACCCCAGCTTTTCCTTTTGGAAGAAAACCAAAAGATCAAGCCGGCCTTCCTGATCTCTCTGGGACCCATGCATTGCTATACTGGGAAAATCACGTGGCCTTCCTCTGACTCAGTATGAGTAACTCAGATGCTCCCCAGGGGTGCTGTGATGTGCCCAATCTCCCTCCCCGTGATCTCAGATGGCTGGAGGCCTCGACTGCTCCCAGGGCCACTCGGGAAAATTTACTAAACTGCTTTCAGACCAAAAGAGTGACTCAGCACTCATTTGTCATCTCAATGAATTTCCAGAAACCTGCAAAACGGACTGATTTTCTCCATTGGATCAAGGCTATAATTGGTGTTCTGTTACTGACCAAGGACTTGGAAGCAAATAAATCATAGCTATTACCAATAATATGTTGACATAAAGGCAGGTACACAGCTGCAAATCTCTATAATCATTTAGAATTGTCAAAATTATCTCCCTGTTGGTAAACATTTACTCTAAGCTTCAGTTATATGTGGGATTCCAATGTACTATAAAGAATATTTGTAACACAAAACTAGGTCATAAAGATAGTCTTTCAAAAAAAGTTAACTATAATAAATGGTTGCAACACTACTAGGTCATAGAGATAGTCTTTCCAGGAAACGTTAACTATAATAAATGTTAAGTAGTAGTAATATCCTCTTGGAATTTGGAAGAGTTTGAGACAATTTGCATTTTACAAATCTCTGAAAAAAAGCTGTCAAGGGTAACTTAAATTACTGTCTTCTTTCTCATCTCAATAAATTTCCTCCTAGCAAACAAAGAGGATATTCCAAAATACATAGTGATTGCACAGCTGCATTCAAGGTGAGGATTATTCTTCTCAACAAGAGCTGTGCACGGTGGGATGACCTGAAGCCCCAGCCAAGGACTTTATTTGTGAAGGTTTGAAAAGGAAGGATGTCTTGATTACGCTTCTCATGTTCATCTTTCCCCCTCTGCCCCTCACGTTAACATATCCTTGGTATTATTGCTTGCACAAAACCATCAGCAGCAGAGTTTGAGCAGTGGTGAGGCAGTGAGGGGAAGCAGGCCCCCCGCCCCTGGGAGCCGGCAGGATTTGGGGCGCCATGTGTGCGTGAAGCCGCTGCCTCCTCTCCCTGCACACAGCTCCCCGAATCACCCTTTTGCTCCAGAAGCTGGGACTTGGCTGTGATGCAGAGCAATCAACAAAGAAGTCCACATTAGATGATGATCACGCAGCATCAGGTGAGAAGGATGTGAAAGAGAAGCATCTCCAGGGCTTCCAGTGCCAGCGGGGCAAAGTTTTGTAGACTGTGTTTTCCTTTATCAGAAATTGCAGTGTGAGTATTAGGTAGATGCTTGCAAAACATCAAAGAAAGGTTGGAAATTGTTTGCAAAATCAATTTTCTTTACTAAATATGTGTGTTTATATATATACTAAATATGTGTGTTTATATTGGGTTATTGACAAAGAATATCAAACTAGCAGAAAAAAATTCAGTGCAGAGAAAATAGGCACAACAAATTTTAATGACTTTTTTCCTGATAACAGAGTAATTTATGATCATTGTGGAAAATATATAAAATGAAGAAAAGTATGGAGAAAAATAAAGACTAATCCAATTTTCACCATCCAGAGATAACCATTGTTCGTATTTTATATATATCCTTTCTATTTTTGCATTATCCTAAATAATAAATAAAAATCCATATGTAATGAACACTTACTTTATGCTAGGACTCTACTAAGTAGTTGAGATACATTATCTTAGTTCGTTTTTACTGAAACTCATGAGTTAAGTATTACCTTTTCTATTTAATATCAAGAAAACTGAAACTTAGAGAGATCAACATCACAGGAAAGCTAAGTTCTGCAGTGATCTGTATGATCTCAAAATTAACTCTAAACCAGAACTACTCAAAGTGTGGTCCATGGACCAGTTCTGTTGTGTGAACTGTGTGTTACTGGTCCATGCCGAGATAAGTACAGTCATGCACCGCATAATGATGTTTAGGTCAAAGACAGACCACACGTATGAAGATTGTCCCACAAGTTCAGTACCATAGAGCCTAGGTGTGTACTAGGCTATACCATCTAGGTTTGTGTAAGTACACTCTATGATGTTCACACAATGACTAACATGCCTAATGACTCATTTCTCAGAACATACCCCTGTCATTAAGCTATGCATGACTGTACAGAAATTGAAGACAGCATTTAGAAACTTTTATAGCAATTTCACATTTTGCGACATCTATGTGATCAGTGGCTCCCCTTGATGAAGAGTTTAGGGGTGCTCGACACTGGCAGTGAGTGATACATGGTGTGAACTGGACGCTAGTCATGCAGTAGGACACATATTGGTCTGCAATCAATGAGAAATTTAAAAACAAATAACAACCCTTATCCCACACGATGAATAGTTTGAGACGCACTGCTCTAAACCATGTTTTTAAATGTAAGTATTGTTATTATTCAGCTATGGTGAGGCCAACGGATCAGGAGAAAACTGCCATTGATAAGATAGTTTGTTACTCACAGTTCCCAAGAGGGGCACACCATGCCATGCAGGGCCACATGGAGAAGCACCAGGGTGGGTCAGGAGGCAGAGGGAGTGGGAAGAAAATGTGGACAAAAGCCTTTATTATGGCTTCCCTGAAAAGGAACAGGCAAGGCAGGGTAAGCAGCCTTAGGGTAATTTCAGTGGGCTCCGGGGCGTACCGGCTGTCTCTAGTTGTCTGGTACCTAGTCTTAGGGTGATTAAGGCAAAGGGATAGTGACCCAGAGTGTGAGACCCCATAAAGGAGGTGGTGGGGGTGTGGGCTCTGGATTGGTTGGCTTGCATATGAAAAGCACACTCCCAGGCAAATCTTTTACTATCCCCAGGAATTGACTAGCCCTGGGAGGGGTTCTTTCCAGGGTCAGCAAAGTCCCAGATGTCAAAGCATTAGAATAAAAATACCTGCTTAATACAAACCACTAGGCTGCCTCCTCAGAGTGATAACAATGAAATAAATGCAGCAGAGTAGGCTCCTAAGAAACAGAAAGACGCAAGAATCTGGAACTCAGCTACAGAAACAGCTCTGCTGCCCATAGACTCAGTCATTTCTGGTCAGTGACTTTTGGCAAGTCCTCATGTTAATGCAGGGCTAACGAAGATGTGTGCAGAGCTGGAGATGGGAGAGAAAAAACCTGAGATGGTCTTCTCCATTCTCATTGTGGCAGAGCCTGCCAGCTGACTCTCTGTCTGCCCTTCCCTTATTCCATAAAAGACTTCTTGGCTGTGCACACAGAAGGCCACAATAAAGGTTTGGCTCATGCTTCCCTTGCAGCTGGGTGTGTCACATGACTGGACAAAGGGGTGTAAGTGGAAGCATTGTGTGGCAGGTTTCAGGAGCTTTCCTTTCTTCTTCATCTCTTCCTCCATTCTATTGCTTGCAACCTGGATGTGATGGGCCACAAGGAAAGGGCCTCACCGTAAGGATGGTGGAGAGGTAAGCTGGAAGGACCTGAATCCCCAAGGACTTTAGGAAGAACAATGGCCAGACCAGCCCTGGCTGCCTGCTTGGGGACTTGCACATGAGAGAGAAATAAACTTCTGTTTTAAATAAGCCATTGGCGTTTTGGGGTCACTGTTGCTTGTAGCTAAACCCAATCCAAACGAATACACTCATGCAGCCAAAACCAGTGTCTCTTGATCCTCCCGCAGTTTTCCCAGTCTCCTTTGTCAAGTGTGACTGGAGGAACTGGGAAGAGAGGATGCATAACCACGAAGAATTCACTGAGGCAGGGGAGAGGCAGAAGAGGATTCCCAAAGGGACATTTTATAAGAAACCACCTGGGGCCAAGGGCACTCTCCTTTGACCAGTATTTTGTGCTAAGATCCCAGCAGGTCGACATTCTGGTGAATATCGCCATGCCTTTGGGGACCACCACATCTGGAGTTTACTTTATAAATGGTGTTTCACCAAGTATGTTCACCAACTTGATCATGACTGTGGCAACTTCCAGGGCCATTACTAAAAACTAAAGTATAAAAAACTTACAATTCAATAAATTATATTAAAACAAAGGCAATACATACTCAGAATTCATCACTTCCTAATTTTATTTTCTGTCTTTTACTATGATCTACGCTCTTGAGATAATTTCATTTATTGCATATACATGGTGGAAATACTATATCACGGTGTGCCAGTGCAACCTCTTCCCAATGTTGTCTTCAGCAATGTGATGGTGGTGCTTGAAATTGGCCATGGTGGGGACAGGTTTGACTGGATTTCTACCATGCTAGATAACATAGGACCAGAAGGGAATAAAGGTCCCCACCCCTTAGGAGTCTTCAATCTCGAAATAGCGTATGTGTGGGAGAACCAGCACTGAACTCAACTAGGAGACAGGAGAGCTAGAATCTGTTCTCAGCTCTGAAACTAGCCGCGGACCTGTGGGAAGTCTCTTGGTCTCTGGGTCCAGGATTTTCCATCAGTAAAATCCACTGGACTCCAAGCTCCACAAGGGCAGAAACTGTGCCTACAGTTCACCACCACATCCCAGCCCTCTGGCATAATTCCAGACACATGATAGGTTATGTAGCAACCCTGGTTAAGTGAATGAAAGGACAGGAGCACACTATCTCTACCCATCCTTCCAGCTCTGAGAATGCGGAGGTCCGTGGTGCAACAGAGGCTAAGGAAAGTGAGACGACTGAGAGTCAGGGATGATTGACATGGGCCAGCTTCCTCAGATGCCTCATGGGGAGGTGGGTGATGCTGGACTCTGGGCAAAGTTGGGTGAGCTGATTCAGAGAAATCTGATTCAGAGATCACAGTGATAATTTTGCTGAAGCACTGGTAAGAATCGTGAGAGGACACTCCTTTCCATTTATCTCTGTCATCTGGTACCTGACTTTATGCTTTGGCTCAAAACCACCTTTAATCCCAACTGAAGAGTTTGGAAAAATCCCAGCAATATATTGAACCATTGCCCCCCTCCTCTGCTATCACTTCCAACTCACTGGGGAGCTCATGCCCACGTCCCTCCCAAGATCTCTTGCTGATAATCCCAGAAACATTTATAGCAATTTCCTGGGTGTATTTCTTTTCTAACTTTGGCTAATATACAATTTTGCTATTTGCAAAAGCTACAAATGGAATGCAAATGTGCCCGTATACTTTTCCATGTTGTTACTGCTTGGATTCTGATTTTGAAGGGGGAAACGTTGCATTTGTGAGAACATTCCAATTTTAGCGTAAATTTCAAAAAAGAAGGCAGGTTCTCTCAGTTATCAGAGGTGCAGAAACACAATAGCCTATTAGTCTATTCTGACTATGATATCCCACCTCTTTACTCCCCCCCCCATATAGCTGTTCACAGCTCCTCCTTCAGAGATGATGAAAAAGCAAGGCCATTGACACTTTGTAGTTTTATACCATTCTAAACTGCTTTCTGAGCAAGTTCAAGGGTGTTTGGTACTAGGTCAGAACTTTGGATAAGAAAATTATTATTTATTATTGATTTTTTTAAAAAAAGATTGGATTGATTGAAAGGACTAGTCTCTTCCATGTGGAAAGATGAAAATTGAGATTTATGATTACAGTCTCACCAGTGATGAAGGGTGTGCAGTGAGTGAAGATAAATTTGTTCCCTGAATCCTGATATACCAGAACTAAGGGGTTACGTAAGTCTCAGAGGCAGTGCCTGCTCAGAGATCCATTTAGCACTGCACGGAGTGCTAGAGGGACCTTGGCAATCCCACAATCCCAGAAATTGCTGAGGCCCAGGGGAGGCGAGTGAATTAAAATTCCCTCACTGCCAAGTGAGCCATCTTGGGCAATTTAGTCTCTTTTGAGCGTCAGTTTCCTCAATTGTAAAATGAAGATGATGGTACCTATATGAAATCCTATATGAAAGGATTGCCAGGACGATCCTTTATTACTCCCAAGAAGTGGTTCAGGAAAAAACTCTCCACATCTGGGGGTGAGAGGGGGGCATGGGGGAGTTTAGTTAGACGAGTAAATGGTAGATAGTCTTGGAGTTCCCATGAATTTCGGCTCTGAGTAGGGGTTGGCAGCTGGAAGGAGAAGCACGCTCTTAGCCAGCATCAGAGATAAGGAAGGGCTGCCAACTGCTGGGTGTGACTCCACTGGGCCCCTTCAGGGCTCTGCAGAGTGTCCTGCTCCTGTATCCCTCATTACTATGCACTTCCCCAGGCCTATTAGGTGCCAGAATAGCTAATATATTCTATTAATTTGAGTTGAAATGTTAATAACTGGTAATGACTTTTAATTTGCTGTCACTCCCATATAACTCCCGTATTTTAACCCGAACAGTCAATGACTTAGCCTAAACCAAGGCAGGAAAAGGGACTTGCTTAAACAGAGGGATCACAAGGAGGGGAGGCGTCAGAGTGGCTGAGCCAAGCGTGTGCCATGTGGCAGTTTACCAGCATCAGCAGGCATGACACTTGCTGCCGGCCCGATCATTCTTCCTCTTTCCAGATCCCAGGGACAAACTCAGTTTTCGTAGACAGCTGCAAGGGGCAGTGAATGTGCTCAGATCACTGTAAAATAAGCCAGCCCACGCAGATTCAAACCCAAGCGTGTGCAGACAGCATTCCATCGTCAACCATCAGGAGGGTTCCCCATCTCAATGACTCTCAGTGCAAAGACATCCTCTGCATTACAAAGCTAGCTCTATTTCCAGCAGATGTACTTGAGGGATGTTGCTCTGTGGGTCTGGTTACAAGGATTTCTCTGTAACGGATAGAATTGTTCAACAAGTTTCCACTTTTCCTGGCCACTCATCATGACTCTTCTCAAGTGGATCCAAAGAAGGAAGAATCTGAGCCTGGGATGATAACATGGGTCACCTAATAGAAAATGGAAATAGACTCTGTTGTAATAGTGCTTGTAGCAAGGAGGTTTACCTGACCTGGGATGAATTTAGGATCATGGCAATCTCTCTATGATGTTCTGCACAGTAAAAGTGAGTTGGTAGAGATCTTATTGTGTGATCTCATTCATCAATTATAAGCTACGCAGGAGACCATAGCTATATTGCAGCTCACATCCCATACCATAATTACGGAGTTGTATGTCTGTCTTCCACCTGAACCCTGAGCCACTAGAGGGCAGGAAACACGTGTCACTCTCTCGGGTTCTCTAGCCCCTGGCACAGAGTCTGGCACAGTGTAGGTGTTCAATAAATATTGCTGTGTCCTGGAGCGAATGAATGAGTGATTGAAACATTGAGCAGCATAACAGGTGCACCCTGTTCTTACCTCTCCCTATTCAGATATCCCAACCATTCATCTCAAAAAAAACAAGACAAAACATAACAAACACAACTCTATAACTCCTAAACCACCCATCAAGCCAGATGTAGGGAAAGATCTAGGGACTCAGAAAAGTTGGAGCCAGGATGCTTAGACCAAGAGGCCAGCTGAGCTGATGGGAAACACTCTTTTGATGTCTGTTGCCACTGCTAAGAGACAGGGAGAGTGACATCCAATATTGTGCTCAACATTAGAAAGTCTCACCCCGTCCCCCCAAAAATGTGGTATTCTGGTGGAGGTCGCTGTAAAAGGAGCGGAGGTACACACATTTTGCAAAGGGTTGGTAAAGAAATGAAGCTCTGTCATGGGAATTAGTACATTCCTTCTCTGGGGAAGAGGCATCTGCTCCCACACGCAGAGCTTTCCGCATTTCTCTGCTCTGCTTCTCCCTCCTGCTCTCCAGGCAGGGTGACAGGGACTCCTCCTGCAGGGGAGAGCTTATGCTGGCTTCCAGGGTCAACAACCGCTGTCCAGCAGCCCCCTAGCTGGAAGCCTCCTCCCGCCCATCCTTCCTACACACACAGAGACAGAGGACAGTGGGCACAGGCAGTGCTTTGTTGGGGAACCCAAAAAGCCTTCTTACCTCTCCAGGGTCCCCCTGAAAGGACTTAGCCACTGCCAGTCCCTCCCCAAGCTCCTCTGAGGCCTGGCTCTGCATGGGTGGCCCTGGGGGCACAGCCAATCTGCCCCTCCTATTCATTTGCTTTCCAGGAATTTAGGACATTCCATACAGCTTCTCCAACAGGACTCTTTTCCCCAAACTCAAACCCCAAGGACCCCTTCATAAACTAGATGATCATTTCTGGGAATTTACATTTCGTGATTTCAAGATTGTTACAATTAGTGCAAGAAAAAGAAAGTTAAGTAATTATCTAATTCCAGTAAAGCTTAATGGGGCCCTTCCCACCCCAGGCTAATGGTTGGTGCAAGACGTAATTTGAGTTAAACTGTCTAAGGCTGGAGATGCGTGAAATATTCTGCATGGGGGGCATTGCCCCTTGTGGGAGCCACATTTTCTAGCAGGCCTTTAGATCAAAATAGGACTCCCCAGGGTACTGATTTTGCCAGGAAAGGGCAAGAGCTGAGGAGACGATGCCCAGCCTGTAGTTAGCACCGCAGGGGCCAAGGCAGGGCAGGTGCTGAGTCTGCCATTCTGGGCAGCCGAGGGTTCCAGCCACGACTGCGTGACCTCAGGCAACTCTAGGAACCTCTCCGGACCCAGTCTCGGGTCTATCAATGGAGACCCGGGTGACTGCTTGGAGCGGGTGGTTTCTCGCGGGCCGAGCGAGCACCTCGCCCACAAATTGCAATCAGCATCTCCGGCGAAGTTGGCCTATCTTGGATATTTCTTCTCCCCTCCCCTTCTCCCATATCCCCTCCTATTCATCAACTGCTGAAACATCTGCCTGGCTGAAACCGCCTCCTCGCCGCGCGCTGGGGGCTGTCCCCAGATGTTGGTCTTTGTGTCGGGCAAACTTTGCGAGAAAGCGAGGGCGCTGGACAAAGAGCGGGCGAGGGAGGGCGTTTGCCAGCCGGCGGGGTAGCCGGGCAGGGTGCGCTCTTCCCTGGGCTCAGCTCGATATCCGGAAGCACGCGGTGCCCCGAGTTCAGCCCCCCAGGGAGGGAGTGGCAGGCTCTGGCCACATCCCAGCGCCCACCGGAGCTAAAAGAAGCCAGGCGGGAGACGCAAAGGCGGGCGGCTGGACAGTGGAGTTGGTTCGGGTGGGAGGAGGCGAGCAGAGGCGCGCAGCAAAGCTGTCAAACTGCGCGAGGAGCCCCGCGCGGGGCGGGGGAGGAAAGGGGAGGGGAGAGGGGAGGAGGGGAGAGGAGGGGCGGGCGGGAGCCGAGAGGGAGCGAACGGGCTCGCCGCGCCTGAGCAACCCCTGTCTGCCGCTGTCGCCGCCGCCGCCGCTGGCCCGGACTCGCCCGGAGCGCAGGGTGTCTGCCCCGCTGCGCGCCGCGCGCGGAGGCTCCCTGCCGCTGCGTCCTTCAGCCCCCGCTCTTCGCGCCGGCCCGCGCGGGTCCCGGCGGGCGCGAACCCACCATGCAGCTGCAGTTCCGGAGCTGGATGCTGGCTGCGCTCACGCTGCTCGTGGTCTTCCTCATCTTCGCAGACATCTCGGAGATCGAAGAAGAAATCGGGTAAATAGCAGCGCCCGGGCCAGCGCCGAGCCCTCGCAGGATCTCTCCCTCCCCAGTACTCTCCCCCCGCACCCCACACTCGCTTTGTGTGCGCCGCGCCCCCCTATCGCTCCACTGGAGAGACGGGGGACGGTTTTGGCCGGGGGTGGCAGTGCCGGGGACCCCGGACGGTTTGGGAAGCGGAGGGTGGGGACGCGGCTGCCGTAGGGTGTCCCCGGGCGGGGAGCATGGGCACCCTCCAGCTGGCCGGCGTCAGGGACCAGTCTCGCCCACCTTGCCCCCCTTCCCCGGCTTGTCCACGCGCGATGTCGCCGGGGTCGAGGGAGGGCGCCGGGGAGTGTCTAGGGCGGGTGGAGAGGCTGAGAGTGGAGGAGGCAGGAGTTTCTTTGTCTCCGGCTCGGCCGCTTTCTCGCCTTGGCAAAGTGGGCAGGGGGCGCGCGGGGATCTCTGAGCTGGGGGAGGGGATCCCCGGGCCTGAGCGGAGGGCAGAGGCTCTGCACGAGCTCCCAGGAAGGGGAGTGTCCCCAGTATATACAGACACGCATACGCGCCTCCCGCCGGCCCGGGAGCCCGGCGTTGGGGCGCGGGCTGGCACCGCTAGAGGCAGAGCGCGCGGGGCTGGGCTGAGACCCCCGCCCTCGCCTGGCTTTGGACCCTCAGCTAACCCCGCGGCGCCCCCTGCCCCCCCCGGGTTCCCGCGCGCTCTCAACGCGGAGACGCAGACCTTTCGGGAAAGTCTGTACCGCCGCCCGGTGGTCTTCGGGGCCCCCAGGAGCACGGTCTCGCCCTCTCTTTTCTCTCTGATCTCCTGAGGTGGGGCAGGACCGCGAGTCCCTGCCCTGGCGCGGGACTTCAGGAGCGCGCACTTGCCCCGCAGGACGCATCAGCCATAGGTCCCGGAGCCTGAGTCTCGTGCCCCTCCCGGCGGTCTCCAGCACGCCGGGCCCGGCCCTTTTCAGCTTCGGCGCCACAAAGAGCTTCCAACCCGCGGTGGGCAGGTGGGGTGGCAGCCAGGGTTCTAAAGGGCCCCGGGAGAGCTTCCTGGCCCTGGGCAGGGAGAAGGTGAGGACGCAGAGCGAGCAGAAAGTCCTTTCCTCCGCGAGGCTAGTGCCAAGCCAGGCGCCCTTCGCGAGTCCGCGCCGCGTGCGCCCCTCCTTTGTCCCATTTGTTATCCCATTCGTTATCAGCGCCAGTTGAGGGCCCGCTATGCTGGCAAATCCCTTAAAAGGGAAATGCCAGTCCTGGGTCCAGGATGCCAAGGGCCTATGGACCCAAACCTGGGGCAGGCGCCACTTCCTGCTCTCTCCTTTTCTCCCTGCCCCTTCCCATCTCGGCAACCTCAGAAGACCTTCTGTGAACTCCACCGTACTTTAAGAATCCTTCTGTCTGCCTTTTCCTCCTCCTCCTCCCCGGTTTCCTCAAGAGCTCCGAAAACTTTCACAAATACTGTTCAGTTAATACGAGATATGACACCAGCTCCCACGCGGAGATAGAGAAACACGCTACTTTCCGTAGCTGTTCGCCTCAAAAACATGGATCGGAACGGAAATCGGGCAAGCCAAGTCTTGGGGTGATGGAGGACATAGTGGGTAGGGCCTTCCTCTCGGCTCTCTCTCTCTTCTCCCAGAGGTGGGTTCTGCTTGGCCTAGACCACTTGCTGACCTTGACATGTGAGAGGGAAGGACCAGCAGCTGCCCATTGTTCGGCTATAAAAATAGAAGTGCTGCGTTCATTCAGGCATCCCTCGCTTCTCCATCCGCTGAACTTTTACCGAATACCTTCTACAAGCCAGGGACTTTTAGTTTTTAAAATGTAATCAGGAAATTACTTTGCACATAATGCTACACTTTCCAGCCAAACGCATTGTGAAGCCCCCGCTCCCCACATCAGGTTGTTCCAACAGGGATCCAGGCATAAGCTCCAAGGCCTGAACTTAGAAGGAAATGTTCATATATATATATTTAAAATCCAGGGCTCTTCTGCTCTGGGTGTGCCTCCTGGGCCCTATTTCATTGGGGGTCTCTGCCTGCGCTGACCCTGGGAAAAATTGTCAAACAGGTCAAATGTGTTCTCTTTCGTGGCATTGTCCTTCCCTCTGGTGCCCCTGTCCTCTGGCTGACCCCTGGCTTGACCAGTCCTGATCTGAGACACCTGCTGCCCTCAGTACCCATGTTTAACTCATGGGAGTGGAGGCGTATCTGGGATTTGCCATGGCTGGGGGAGGAAGGGGGTGGGGCAGAGGATGGGAATCCAGCAACCCCTGTATCTGTTTACAAGCAAGGTTTCACCGTGGCTTATTTAATGCTTGGAAGCCCCCCAACTTTGAGCAGCCGGCGGGGGCGCAGTGTGATAAGTGCCCTGGCACAGTGAGCAGTGAGGAGCGCCAGGTGTGGGGCTCTGTCTTCCTCACCGTAGGCTCTTCCAGGAGAACTGGAATCAAACTCAAGACCACGATGCCTTTGCCCCAGCCCTGCCCAGACTTCCCTGACTTGATCTCCACCTGTGCTGGGGAAGATGGCAGATTACCTGCGGTGGCAGTCCCTGGGAGAAAACAATAGTTCTGTAAAAGGATGGCCGTTTCTGGAAGGCAATGAACAATGGGACCCTGTGATATGTTAGGAAGGAAGGAAGGAACCTCTTTCTGGAGTAAATTTTCTAAGGATTAAGGAATGAGAAGTGAAAGAGGAAAGAGAATTACACCTGTATTGTCTGGAGGAACAAAACTGAGATACACTTTTCTTAAGCTCCTGATTCCCTTTCTTATAAAATGAGGCTTTTTTATGTGGTAGTCTCAGAGGTCCTGTCCTTCCCAAGGAATCATGTAACGGGTGGTGAGGGGCAGGGCTTTCTTCCAGAGGCTTTTTCTGAGACACGTGTCTCTTTTCCTAAGTGATGATTTTCAAAGTTCTGTTTCTAACTTGCTTGCTTGTGGAGCCTCCCTGGGACTGAATGAGAAAAAGAAATGTAGAAAGGTGAGTTCTCTGCAAACCACCCAAACAGGGGGTGAGTTGAAATTCTAAAGCAGAGGTTGGGTGGGGCTTTGGTAAAACAGCCCCTGATCAGCTCATGCAACCCCCAGGTTATAGAGTCAATTGGACCAAGTTATACGCTAAAATCTTTTTCTGATTTTCCCCTGGGCTTTAGTCTTCAGTGTCACCTCCAAGAAGGGGAGTGTGGGACATGGCGGTCTTGCCCACCATGGTGTCCCAGAACCTGGCATTCAGAAGGCATTCAACAAGCATCTGTTGAATCTGGTCCAGTGACGGGCTCACACAACATCCTTCGGCAGGGCTGACACTCACAGAGCCTTAGGAGAGGAAGGAAGCGTAGGGATCCCCCTAAGAAACCTCTTCTCCTTTTACAGTCAGGGTGAATTTGACCCTGAGAAGCAACATCACTTATCCAAGATCACACCCTGGCTGGTTAAGGACAGGGAAGGCCTGCACAGGTCGCCTCATTTGTAACCTATGCACTGGTCCCCAGATAAGCTCCTCTAATCAGGAAAGAGTTACAGAACTCTGGTCAAAGAGGAGTTAACTAGTCACAATAATAGTAATCATGACGGTGGGGAAGATTTATTGAGCCCTTGCTATGAGCCCAGATCTATTATAGACAGTGCTTTATAGACATTAACACATGGTGTCCCAGTCGTCACCTCCCAGTGGCATCAAGAGCTACTGTGTGTGGGGCAATGTGTGCCAGACCCTGCGCTTACTGCTTTAAAGCACTGGTCCACTCAGTCCTTGAACCTCTCTCAGCTAGGTACTGTGGTAATCTCCAGTTTATCAGTGAGGAAACTGAGGCTCAGAGAGGTTGTGTAACTTGCTAGTGATAAAGCAAATGACACTAGTTCTACGGGAAGCTAAAGTCTGTGCTCTTGACCGCCATGCTCGACTGCCTTGTCATCTGAATTCTTTTCCCCTGCGGTAATATTATGGAGTAAGCCTCAGAACTAGCCTTCCTCACTCATTCTCCAGAGTTCTTTCAAAAGCCCAGCATTTTCCTAAGAGCGTGGGCTGGGCTTAGTTTTTCCCTCGGTAGTTTAGAAAGAGGGAAGATGACTGATGAGGACTGGAGAAAGACTCAAGGATTGTCTCCCTGAAATGTCCCTCTGGTCCAGTCAAGTTCAGGGTAACACTAGAGGACAGAACTGTCTCCTGTCTCTGCACTGTCCCCTGGCTTGCCAGACAAGCTCACCTGCCATGGGCATGGGCATCCCAGACTCACAGGTGGGGCCTTGGGCTAAAGCTTCTTGAAGAAGGAAGACTCCCATTCCATTGTAAGCCCGATTCTGATGGCAACTGAATGGACATTCCTCGCTTCTACGTGCCATGTGATTGGGCATCCGGGGGTCTGGGAGGGGGGTGATAGTAAAGATATTTAACAACTGGTCTCTCTTGGCACTGACTTGTTAAAATGGACGTCCAACTGGTCAGAACTGATGCCATCTAGTGCACCATGGCCAGGGGTCCTGGTTCATCCCAGCCAAACATCAGGCCTGTCTGGGAAAGGAACAGACAACGAGGAGCTAGCTCTGATCATCAGCAGTGACCAGACCCCTGAGCAGGCAGCACTGCTGCCATCAGCTGAGAGTGGGGTGAGGTGCACATTTTAGTGGGTGAGTCCAGGTGATGTGAAAGAAAATGACCTCGAGCAGTTGCAGTCCAGGCACTCTGTAAGGAGCATACATGTTTGCTCAAGATGATGCAACTTTCTTTTTTTGGAAAAAGCTCATTCTTCTCCCCAGTCCTGGTATACCTCACTCAAGTATAAACATAATTGGAGGATAAAACAGGACAGAAAGAAGGTCTGGTTGTTAACTCACTTGCTCCAAGTTCTGGTTGCCAACTGTTCCTAGCATCAAATTTAAATTGTAAATAGATATCCATCTTAGAAACCAATTCACCACTCAGGGCCTCTTTCCCCTTGTAGAGCAGGGTTGCTAGGTTTTAAAATTGTTTAGGTTTTACAAATTGGAGATGTTGTAAGTTGCAAATTATAAATACTTCTTAGAGAGAGTGAAATTCCATAAAAGCTCCCATTGCTTTTAGCACGGCATAGAAGGGAATACATAATCTGGCCCCTGCCTCCCGCTTCAGCCTCCCTGGGCTCCATTCTGTATTGCTCACAGTTCCCTGGAATGTACCATGACTTCATGCCTCCGTGCCTTTGCACATGTTCTTCCTCCTTCCTATAAGAACCTCCTTGCACACACTATCCCTCCTGATTCCCACCCCACCGCATTCTTCCTTCCCCTGACTCCTCCTTCAAGGCTAAGGGCTAGTATCCTTTGCAAAGCATTCTTGGACCCCAGACCCTCTTCAGACAGTCTGGAACGGCTGCCCCTCCTGTGTGTACCCTTAGCATCCTGTCATGCCAGTATCCTATGGAGATGGACTCGACTGTTATGTTTTATTTTTCCCCTTATCCCCAGCTCCAGTGATAAGTATATGGTTTAGTACATGAAGCCTATAAAATATTGTTTGAGGGAATAAACTCAGGCCTAGGATGTGGCAAAAATAAGCATTCAACCTTTCTGCCCTCAAAGGTCTGTACTATTCTAATATCGGTGAAACATCCTACACTTGTTCGGAAAGCCCACAGCTTTTCCCAACATGTGTATCCAACATGGAGGGCACAGCCCAGTTAAGGGCATTGTTCATCATCTTAGAATGTTGTGGGGGCAGGCGAACGGGAATGACAGGCCCTTTCTAGTTTGTAAAAGACGAGGATCCAGTGGCATGTTTCCCACTGCCAGTTCAGATAAAAGACAAAGACGTAGACCCCCACCTCCCAGCCTCTGCCCAGGTCTTTATTCCCCAGAGAGCCCTTTCTGGCCCTGCCACTGCCAATAATGCCACTGCCCCAGCCACCGTCCTTCTGCCTGGAGAAGATGTGCCAGCGCTGTCCATCTTTATCACCTTAACGGCTTCCATACTGACATTAAGAGCAGACAACTTGGGGCCTACTGTTTCCTTCCAAGTTCTGGTCCCTAGAAAGAACGCTGGAAGTTGTGTATTTAAAGCATTTAGGGAGTAAGAAATGTGAGGTCAGATCAATGCGTGTCGTCTCCAAGATTTTCTTTATTAAGCACTTTTAAGTGGTGTTTTGATTTTCAAACACTGGTCAAACCAGGGAATTGTGACGGATCGGTCAAGACTTGTGGCAGCTGCGTGGACCCTAGATAAGCTCTGGAGACTCATATCTCTTGGTTGTCTCTAGCAAAAGCGAGTTAGAGACAGATGGAAAGATACAGTGAAAAGGACTGAGGGAGGGGCAGGAACCGGAACACCACCAGCCAGGTGCGTCAGGCGGCTGTCTGCTGCCAGGGGATGGAGACAGGCTCATCTCCCCAAGAGAAGCCCCGGGGTGAGAGCTTAGGTGCCATCTGTGCCCAGGGAGCCGTCCCCTATGTCTGAATGACTCCCCGTCTGGGACTTGTCTTTAAGTGTTAAGATTAGTCACTCTCCTGGGTGGCAGCTGGGCTGGTTTTAAATTCTCCCCAGTCGCCTGCAATTCGTCACTCGGCTAGGAAGCCGCCCGGTGTCCTGACAGGACCTGTTTGTCCCAGCGTGTTCTCAGCTTCAGCTGTCACAGATTTCGCGATGTCGAAGGGAACAGCTTCAGCTGGGGAGAGAGCAAGCGTAGACAAGTATCCGTATAGATGATAACCCGTACCCAACGTGGGCAGGCAGCGGCTTCTCGGCCCTTCCAGCACTTGGGATCCCGATTCGCTGCTCTTGGAAATCCTGCGTCCGCCTTGCTGTGTGGGTGTGTTTGAGTTCCGAAATCACTCTCCAGAGTGGAGCTCTCGGCTCTGTCAGAGAGTTCCCTGAGCACGTTTTTGTTACTGTTGGAGGGACACAAGGGCACTCGGCTCTGCTCACTGGCCCCTTATAAGGCTCAGGGCGACCATCTCTCCTCTAGACTCTTAGTCGATGACTGGAGGTCGAAATGACCCCCGGGTCAGTGGTTCCCAAATGCTGATCTGCAGATGGGTAGTGATCCAAAAAGAAAAAGCACAACGTAGTCATCGCAATTTTGTTAGTTTCAAGTTGCCAACTGTCATTCCCTGAGAAGAACTCTTCTGTATTCTGAGGTGATGTTCGTTTCTTTTCCTATGGGCCCTCTCTTTCCTGAAAGAGGGTGATGGTGGATAGTGGTTGTGATGGTCTTCCTCAGTCGAGGAGGTTGGTAACCCTATGACTCTCTGACCCCAATTTTCTGGAAACGTTACTGATCCCTGAAATCTAGTAGTCTGTGGTCTGAGTTTACCCTGAAGAGTCAACGGAGGGGATCGCTTCTGGAAACATAGCCTCACTCCTCACACATCTCTTCCCCGTGGAGGCTGATGCCAGCAGAGAATAACAACAGTCATTTTTGCATGTCTGCTGTATGCCATACGACATCCTAAGCACTTTAGCTATATTCACACCTGTAATCTTGCCAACAATCCTATGAGGTCTATGTTATTGTTACGTCCATTTTGCAGATGAGGAAACTGAGGCACAGAGCAGTTAAATAACTCAGCCAAAGTCACACAGCTAGTGAGTTGCAAAGCTGGGATTTGAACCCAGGCTCCAGAGAATGAGGAGAACTATTCAAAAGTGATGTACTCAGTGACATCCAATGGGGAAAATATGCATGCTCATATTTCCAAAGGATGAAGTTGGAAACATGAAGGTCTGTGGAAGAGAGAAACCTGGGAAGCAACAAGGCTGAAAGAGACCTCGGGGACAGCACGCTAGAGCCGAGGCCTCAGTGGACGACCGCAGCCAAAAAGGTCGATAGGATTTAGAGTTGCCAGCTCGGAATCACCTTGTTGTGGATGGCACCCCCCCACTCTGCCCTTTCTCCCTCTCCTCCAGCCACCCCCTTGTTCCACCAAGTCTCATCCGAGTGATTCTGGAGCGGGTCATTTATTTGACCACCTCATTACCAGAGAGAGAGGTACACACTGAAGGAAGAGAAAACAATACAAATTATTCAGGCCTGGAGGATTTTCTTTTGGGGAAAGACAGAGGGCTAGTGCAGTGAGCTTCCTCAGGCTGGCTAGAAAAGAAGCAGGCAGGAGGGGATGGGCTTCTGCAGGGAGACTGTACATGCCCAGGGAGCCCCATTTCCCAGGGGCTGACGCTGTGCCCACCGTTCTGCTGAGAGCCCCACGGGTCACTCACTTAACCCTCACAACCACCCTGATTGCCCATTTGCAGATGAGGAAACAGAGGCTCAGAGAAGTTTCAGGATTCGCTAAGGTCACACAGCTAGGAAACGAGGAACTGGGATCCCAACCCAGGTTTGCCTGACTCTACAGCACACGCTGTTCTTAGCTACTTTCATGTATTAAAATAACCGGGCTGCCTGCTCCTACTCCTTCTGCCTCCCACCTCCTGCCCTGGACCTCCTAAGCTCTGGGTCCCATTTTATGTACCACACAGATAATTTGCAAAGGGAAGCTGAAAACATTTGAGACACTGGAAAGGCTCGTGGCAGGTCGGATGAGCCTCCCAGACACAGTGGCGGCCATCACCCTTGGGTGTGACATTTCAGGGGATGCTGAGGAGGTCCAGCCGCACTGGGACTCTGCCCAGTGATGGGTGGGAGCTTGTTAGCCTTCCCATCTCCAATTTCAAGAACAAGAATATTGGCTGCGCTCGGAGAAGCGATACCCAGGATTAATTCACACCTTCTTTCTCGGTAAATGCCAGCGTAGCTTACATGATGCAGGGAGGAGGCATAAGATACTCTGAGAAAATGAGCTGGTAAATTGATAGGGCGGGTGACTTTCATTTGCTGTTCTCCTATAAGCAGCAAAGCCCCTCCCACTGCACCGCTGAGGTCCCCGAAACTTGGGAATTGGCTTTAAGTGGACTCTGTGGGATGTCTGAACTGTACCCTAATCAATATGCTTAGTTCCCAGGAAACACAAAGAGAAGGGCAAGAGAGAAACCCCCAATGGTATATCCGTCCTGACCTGGGCAGCAGAGCGCTGACATAAGGGAGGTACAGCCTTGGGGGTGGAGCTAGCCAAGGCTCCACAACTCCTTCCCCAGCCTGTCTGGTGCCACCCACCAAAGCTCTAACCCCCAGCAGAGTGTCAGGCCAAGTCACTTAGGTCTTCATTGTACACCCCTCCAACCAGAGGCCTTCCTTTTCTCCTATATGTAAGGACTGAGTAGTCCTCCCTAAGGGCCAGACTCACTGCTTATACCTCCAGACACTGGGCCACACCTTTCTGAGGATTAAATAAAACGCAAATGATGGGAATGTAAAATGATGTAGCCACTGAGGAAAACAGTATGGTTGTTCCTCAAAAAATTAAAAATAGAATTACCATCTGATCAAGCAATTCCACTTCTGCCTAGATACCCCAAAGAATTGAAAGCAGGGACTTGAACAAATATTTGTACACCTATGTTTATAGCAGCATTATTTGCAATAGCCAAAAGATGTCCATCAATGGAGGAGTGGATAAGCAAAATGTGGTATATCCGTGTAATGGAATGTTAGCCTTAAAAAGGAAGGAAATTCTGACACGGGCTACAACATGGATGAACCTTGAGGACATTATGCTAAGTGAAATAAGCCACTCACAAAGGACAAATACTGTACGATTCCACTTATATGAGGGACCTAGAGTATAGTGTTTCAGTTTTGCAAGATGAGAATAATTCTGGAGATTGATTGCACAACAATGTGAATGTATGCAACTACTGAACTGTACAGTTAAAAATGACAAAGATGGTAAATTTTATGTTATGTGTATTTTACCACAATTACACACACACACACACACACACACACACACACACACAAATGAAAGCAGCCAGAAGAGTGCCTGGCAGGTGCTCAAGACACGTTGACTCATTTTAAGAGTGTAGTTGTGGTCTTAACAAAGCAACATCAATGTGAGTATTATTTAATTCAAAAAATAATATGGTACCAAAAAGCATGGTGGGGAGGGAGCAGAGGGAGAAAAAGAGGAAAGGGCATAGACCTAGAACGAGAGAAATACACACCGTTTCCTTGTTATGAGTATATTTGGACACACTGCTGGCGGTGGCCCCAATACCAACCCCTGGGAGTTAGGATTGTGGAAAGTGCAAGCACATACTTTGCTTGTGGGCACTCTGTAAATACTTGTTGGCCTGTCTGCCTGTCTAAATTCGGTAGAGGGGCCCATCAGGTCTCATAAAAGCCTGAACCACAGGGAAGGCATGGAGCAGTGAGGAGGCATTGGGGAGGGAGGAGGGAAGCCAAGGGTGCAGACAGCCCAGACCACCCCCCTCCCAGATCCAGGTTCCTAGCTGCCCTTTCCTTGCCACCTGCATCAGAGTAGCGTCGTTTGGTGTTTTTGGCTCAAGGGTGAACCTGAAAAGAGAAGAGAGTCCCAAATGCTGGTCCCCAGAGATCTGGCTCCTGCCGGGCTGGGAGCTGCTGAGATACAGCCGTGTCTCTTCCCTTTGAGGCTTACACCACACAGTTCCCGCAAGACACCAGGAATGAGCAGGTGCTGTGGATTCCAGGGGCAGGGAGTTAGGATTGTGGCTGTAAAGTAAAGCTGTGGCTCGGTGTGACCTGAGGGTTGTTAAAACAGTGCCGGCCCCACCCGAGTTTCTGACTCAGCAGGTCTGGGATGGGGCCTCAGGATGTGCATCATTTACCAAGTTCCAGGTGTCACCAATGCCTTTGGTTCTTCCAAAGATCGCATTTGGAGAACCACTGGGCTACAGCCTTGTCACCCAAAGTGTGGTCCTTGGACCAGCAACATGGGCATCATCTGAAGTTTTGGGAGAAATGCAAAATCTCAGGCCTCACCCCAGGCTCAGACCTAAAGAAATTGAATCTGCATCGCAGCAAGACCCCAGGTGATTTGCATGCACCCTCCCTCCAGTGGTGGGAATAATTGGCTTCCAGCCTTCTGCAGAGCCCCAGCCCAAGGCAGTGACCTTGGCCTATGAAACCAGGGGAAACTTGTCCCAGGATCGCTGTTGCCCATCACAGAGTTGGCCTAGAGTGGCCTTCAAATGGATGTCGGAAAAATTAGTAATAATTACTATTACGGCCACTTGCTGGATGCTCGTGTGTGCACCAGGAGTTCTTCATATATTTCACACATTTATTATAAAACCCCTGCAAAACCCATTTTATGGACAAGTAAACTGAGACTCAGGTAAAGTAACTGCTTAATAAACACAGAAAAAAGAACTGAGTTTTATCAAGATCTAGCTGGCTGTTTCCCAGGTGCCAGGGGCTTAACCCTGTGGATTAACCTGCTTCTCTCTCTTTGTCCTTTTCCCAGTTGAGACCTAAGGCATGAGGCAAGGCAAGGAGAAGTCTTAACCAAGGGTTGAATTGATTTTTCAAATGTGTGTAAGGAGGCTGCAGTGTGTCTGTACCAGAAACGACCTTGACCCAGGGCTGGAGCACGTGATAGAAATTTCCAGAGAAGCTGGTCAGCAAAGTACTCCTTGGCTGTGTCATTAAGCTCCCTCAAGAGCTTGGCTAGGATACAACCATTCACACAGCCAATGGCACCACTTCACAGTTGGCACACGCAGTAATGGTTCCCTAGAGTTCTTGGGGTTCCTGAGTGGTTTTGGTGGCCTGCCCAGCCTGCAGGCTAATTCCAGACTCCACTCTCAGTTATAGAAAGTGGAGGAATTGAGGGGGGAGGCCTCTAGGGGCAATCAAAGGCAAGTATAGGGGAGCCTTTTAGAACCAATCTGCTCCTCAGATAAGGACAGCCTCCAGGCAAGCTGGAAGCTGAGAATTGAATTGTTTTTATTTTTGCCATTACTTTCTATTTAGGGCAAGGGATATTGGTATTCTATTTATGGTAGTGACATAAAAATTCCTGTTATGATAAATTCATTCAGGTTTTTAAGTGGGTCAATTTAAAGAAACGTATTAAGTCAATAAAATGAAGTTAGCAAAGTACATGAAGGCAGACCTGGAAGATGATTGAAGGCTATGCAGTGATGATGTGCCAGCCTTCTTCTTCCCCTGGCCATCATCTGCACCCGTGGTAGCAAAGCTGTTGCAACTCCTTGCAAAACTTCTCTAGAGAGTGAGGTGATCTTCCAAAAAAGTACCTGGTTACAGATATGATTTCTCCCTGCATCTGGGAAATTGCCCAGTGCACAAAAAATAATCCTCCAATGAGAAAAGCTTGTGGGTGACTCAAAAGGCAAGGATGATTTAGGCCCAAGAGCTCCCGCGACCCTAGCAACACCACTAGATTAGACTCCATCTTACAGTCTCCCGGCACTCCCTACTTCTCTTTTGCACCACTCCTCACACTTGGTGTTTCTTGCATGCTGCCTTTCCTGCCTGCTAGATTGTAGCCCTAGGAGGGCTGGGACCCAGATCTGTGCTCCGGGCACAGTGCCTGACAGAGTGTAAGTGCTGGTTTGGAAAATGAAGGAAGGAAAGGAGGGAGGGAAGGAAGGAGGGAGTTAGTTTCTTGAGGAGGCTCAGAAAGGTCTCTGCTGCCTACATTCTGCAGTCATTTATGTATTTCTTTCTGTGGCCAAAGGAGAGAAAACGTGGTGGGTTATATGAGCTCCCTGCATAATTGTCTGATTTGGAATACATTGAGTTCCATCTTATTTATAGATGAAGCCCACTTTCCTTTTTCCCGATGCCATGAAGAAAGACCAGCCCACTGTTACAGTAAGTATTCCTAGCAGGGTAATTCACAGTTCTTTACAGGCTCCGTGGCCTGGTACACAGAAGCCAGGGGAATGGAGAGATGCGGGCAGAATTGGGAATCAGGCGAGCTGGCTCCTGGCAGGCTGAGATCAACCTGATAAAGAAATTAATAAGGGTCTGCAACCTCCTCCATCCTAAAGCATCAAGAAGGGTTTTTAAAATCAATGCTGGTCTGGCTGGCTTAATGGTACCTAATCTTACCTTTTGAAGCTGGAACATTTGGGAGTTGAGATCAATTGAGATAAAATAAAGTAAAGTGTGTTGACTTTTGGATTTTTAGTCTTCATCAGAGTCCCATTGTGTAGTGTTGTTTTTATTTTCTGTCTTGGAAATAGGCTGAGATTAGCCACTGGAGAGGGTTGTTCTGCCTGGAGTAGGTGGTGGTATATTTACTTTTGTTCTTTTTTTTTTTTGTCTTCCACATGAAGGGAGGATCCATTTCTGTCCTGCTCATCTCTGTATACCCAGTGCATGGCACCTGGTAAATACTCAATAACTATTTCTCAAATGCAGCATTTCAGTGTAACCAGCACATGCTATCTGCCATGGGCCAGTCTGCTGGAAGAGTCAATCTGTTCCCGATTAGGTGCAGAAACAGCAGCCTTACGAGGCACTCACAATGCCCCTGGAGAAAAGCCTCAGGACGGCTCCCTGGGCCCTGGTTTCTGTGACAGTTACCGTGAGCTTGTACGGACATCACAAAGCCATGTGAGCACAATGCATCTGATTCACTGGACACAGCTGCCTGCAAGCCTGTGTGACTTGCAAAGATGAACCCAGCACAGAAAAAGTGCTCATGTGGTCTGCTGGCAGAGAGAATTCTTGTGTGATGATGAGAAATGTGTCTGGAGAGAGTGAGAGTTTGGAGATCTGGGCTTTGGTTGTGGAGCTGACACCAGCAGGCCATTACATTAAGGGCAGGCCCTAAGTTCTCTGGGCCTCAGTTTCCCCCTCTGTGAAATGAGAGTCAGATGAACCCACAGGTCTTCTCTGGCTCCAAAGTGTCACAACTGGACACCTCCCTCCATGAGTTTCCCTGTTGAATGGAGTCCAGACTCACTGGAAATAGCTAATCCTTTTGCTATGCCTCTAAATTCCCTGCCCTGAAATTTTAGAGCAGGGCAATAAATAGGTGCTGATCTATTTTCGCCGACCACCTGTTCTACATTCAAAAGAAAAAAAGGCAAGAGGAAGGCAAACAAACATGCTGAGCATCTGCTCCATCTAGGCATTGCAGGAGACACTTTCCCATCTCAGTGAAACCCCTTGATAAACTTGCACGATAGCTTCAATAGCATCGTTCTTCCCCACCTCTCAGCACCACTTGGAAAACCATCGTATTACAGCAGGATTGGTGTTCCAGATAAATTATGCTCAATATAGAATGTTGTAGAAAAGCCCGTGAGTGTGTATAATAAAATATAGAAAAGCTATTATCAGACACAGCTAAATTGGGGGATTTGGGAAGCCTTCTTCCTTCGGTTATCAGGAACATTTATTATCACCATTTATTATCACATTTATTATTTATTTATTATCACCAACAAATGTCTTGTGTGTGCAGTGTGTCAGCCTAGTGGCAGTCCCTGTCCTCAGTGGTGAGCCCTGCCATGTAATCAAAACAAAAATGACAATATCATGCTAATGGTACTGATGATTCATACTATCGGAGCTCCAAAGAGGGAGTCCCCCCAAAGAGCTAGGGACAAGAGAGACATTTTCTGGAGGAGGCAGGATGAGGGTGGGACTTGAAGGAAGGGTCCAAGGACTTAGCTGGACGAAGAATGAAGTTGGTGATCCAGATGAGGAGAATGGCCGGAGCCAAAGAAGGTCCGCATGCTCAACACGGATCTGTTCCTACCTTTGTGACTTGGCCGGAGTGAGGCTTCCAGAGAACCTGAAAGTCGAGTAAAATAAGGTAGGACAGAGGGCTCAGAGCCAGGCTGTCAGGGGTGAGGAACTCACACTTGACTCCTTGGGGGTTGCTTTGGTTTAACCTGGGGTCCAAAGACCTCTAAAGAGTCTGTGATGGGTTTCAGGAGATCCATGAACCTCTTGAAATGTTAGGCATTTTTCTGGGCAAAGGATCCACACATTTTAAAAGATTCTCAAAGGGACCCACAAAGCTGAAGAGGAGCTGCTATGGACAGGTGGGACCTTGAAGTGTTTTGAACGGGAATGTGTAGATAATTTGTAAGTTGCTCAGAGGGGCCTGGGGCTGGGGAGACCACCCTGGTCATCTACAGGAGCAGCAGAGAGGATCCAGGCTGAAGTGGTATAAATGGAAAGGAAGAGAGAGTTAGAGTCTTGGTTACAAAGAAGAAATGACAACACCCTGGGGACTGTCAGTGATGCCAGGGACAATGGCTGAGCCCACTGTGGGTGTAGGAATCCAGAGGGGAAGCTGTGTCTTATGGTCCAATGGTGAGGTTGGTTTTAAACATGATGATTAAGAGGATGGAGTTCATCTATGTGGGAATTACAACATTTAAAAATCATTGAATCACCAATTTTTAGAGCGTAGGGATATAGGAGGCCAGCCTGTCCATTCCCCTTTATTTTCTAGGTACGGCAGTGAGGGCCCTGAGATGGGAAGGGACTTGTCCGTGGTCACCTACATGGTGTGCAGCCAGGGACCAATTCATACAAGAATGATATTTAGGAGGGAGGTCAGGGCTGGAGATGGAGATTGATGCCATTTGCAGGGAGACAGTAGTAGAAGCCATGAGTGTAGATGAAACCCCTAAAGTAGCAGAGACCTCAGGAGCAAGCCTTGGTTTTTCCCCTCATTTAGAGAGTTGGAAGGAGAAACCAAGGTAGCAAAGGCCATGGAGAAGGAGAGTCGAGGAGGCAAGAGGAGAACAGAGGGACCAAAGCCGTGAGCAAGAGGGGCAAGTGCTCCTGCCGGAGGGACCATAGGGAGGAGGATGCTCAAGGGCTCCTGGGCTTGGGCATCAGCGGGTTCTTGGTGGCACGTTAGAGACCTCTTCCCTTAGAACGGTGAGGTGATGTGAGATCTCAGAGAGATTACTGATAAAAGGGCCCACGATTACAGCCTGGTCTTGCTAGATGTTTGAGAAGGAGGGAAAAGCAGGTCAGGGGTGGAGACCAGGCAGGAGGAGAACATTTTACCAATAAAAAGAATGTATTTGTAAAAATAAGGTAAAGAAAAAATGAGAGGAGAGAAGGAAAGGGGGAGAGGTTATATGAGAAAGCCACAATGCTAAGGTGAAAATGGGACCAATAAACAGAGGTGGGGAGGGGAAGAGGAGCGATGAAGATTCAGGGACCATCTTCTGGGGTGAGGAGGGCCCAGAAACATGAATTTTAAAGGAGGGAAGTTGGGCTCCACTAACCCATCTTCCTGCCTTCAGGGCCTGGCCTGAGCAGACCTCCCTTCCTGAAACTCTCCCCACAGGCCTTTGTGAGGCTGGCCCCACCTATTTTAGGTTCTGGCAGAATGCCATCCCCTAAAACAGCGCCTCCCTGTCCGCCCGCGAGTGTACCCTCAGTCTGTAATCCTCTATCACCGCTTCTCCTCTGCTATCTTCTCGGCGCCTTCCAAGCATGGGTAGGTGTTTATGACCCTGTTCTTTTGCTGGGGCGTTTGTCCGTCTTGTATGCGTATGTGTGTGAGTGTTTCCTGTCTCCAAATTTAGATTTTAAGCACCTTCAGACTGGGGACTGCCTGTCTCCATCCCCACTGTGGCCTCAGAACCCCACTCAAGAGGCGCTCAATAAGTGCATGCTAATTGGAGCAAAATGACGGGAAGGCAGAGGAATGCAGCCATGACCTACTCTCTCTTCTCAGAAGAGTTTTATAACAATAATAAAAATAAAATAAAAATGGCATCTGCCGGCTGTTTCTATGTATGCACGATCCCTTTTGCTCGTCACAGTTCACTCAGTCTAAGGAGTGAGCAAGCTCAGTTTTAGATACTCCGCTCGTGAAGGTGGAACTAGGGATCCCGCCAAAGCCCGTGTTCTTTTTCGCGATCTCATTTTTTGACAGTGTTGGATCAAAGAGGCATTTCTGGCAACAAAACAGGCTAGATCCGTTTCTCCCACCCCCTCGGCCAGGTGGTGGGTGGGTTCCGCGCATCCTCTCCCCACTCCCGGCTGAATTTCCCCGTACTGAACGTGCCTGTCAGAGCCCTTCAGATGCCAGGGTGTTTTACAAGAGCATATGTCTAGATAAAAAGCGATTAAATCTCCCATCCACGTGTCAGTCCACTCTGGTCACATGGAGAAGTCGGCAGGTAAAGAATTCTCTTTGCCTCTGGATTATTCTAAAAGGAGGGGCAGGCTCTCCCCACTTAACCCTAGCCTTCTTTCCTGGCATCTTCTACAGGAACATAATGGCAGGAGAAGTGGGGAGAGTTGAGGCTCTGAGGCGGCCCCTGATACAAAGCCCTCAGTGACACCTTGAGCCATTGTCCCCAGAGCCATCAGCCCAGACCCTGGAGGCAAACAGGCCTGTGACTATGGTGCCCCCTCAGGCCCCAGCCCACCCTGGGGGCCTGGACTGAGGCTCAGAGCAGGAGGAAAAGCAAAGGAGGGGCTGCCTGTTAAGTCCATCTTTACACCTCTCACTGTGCGTGTTTACAGCAGACACCAGGCTCCCAGACTTCTGCAGAGCCAGAACTTCCTGAAAAGCTTTTGGAAACATTCAAAGCGTTCAGGCCAAACCCTCCTGAAATGAGGGAGTAGGAATCAAGTCAGATGGGACAAGACCAGTCCCCTGCGCACATTCCCCTTGCCCTGACTTGGCTTCGTACCTCCTCCTCTTGGCTCTGCCGGGTGACATTTCGGGCATCTGTCTGGAGTCAGGTGTAGTGTGCCAGGTACGATGACCATCTGGCCCTGCTCTTGGCTTCTCTTCTGGGTTTGCTCCTGTTACACAAAGCCCCGGTTTCAGCTCAGCTCAGACTCTGACCCCCACCCCCACCTCGTGCACCAAGTTCCCGATTTGGAGACAATCTGTCAGACAGAGCCTGGGTCAGATCCTGCCTCCAGCCCACTCCTCACCGTAAATTCTTGGATACGATGCTTTATGTCTCTGAGTGAAATGGGAACAATAAAAATGCCCACCTCATAGGGTTGTGATGGAGATGAAAGAGGAAAATACACAGCAAGGGCTTGCCCCGTGACTGCCACGTGGTGAGTAGCCAGGCAGTACTACTCTGGTGACAAGCGCTCCTCTCGGCTCTGTCCATCCCAGCAGAGTCCTTCTCAAGGCCCCATTCAGACGCCTGATTCTAGTATCAACCTGGACACAGCTTTGGAAGCCACCGTCCTCCCTATGCCCATGCCCAGCCTACCCTCCACCTGCTACAAGCTGCAGTGATGTTTGTTGAGTGAAGTCATTTTCCATGCCCTAAATCAACAGGGCTGGAGTTTGTTATTTCCATCCTGAGCACCATGTCTGGACTTTTCTCCAAGGCAATCAGGAATCGGCTCACAGGAGGACCCAAGCCCCTTCCCCACCCCAATTCCTCCCCAGAGCTTTGGACTCCTACAGAACACGGAGTGAGGGGTGGGAATGGAGGCCATGGCTGACACCTGAAGACACTGGGGCTGAGTATCCTTCCAGAGCCAGGGCTGGCTTCCTCCTACTACTCTATCAGTTGGTGATTCAATCAGCAAGCCCCAAAAAGCAGCCCCGCACCATATCACAGGGAGAGCAGAGCTCCCAAATTTCCTTCTCTGGCACTGTCATCTTCTGAACATTGCAGGGGGAAAGGAGTGTGCTCCTGCGTGTTCCCCTTCTCTTATGGTTGGCTTTATCCATAAGCATCTTGTCAGTTGTCACTGAGAAGGAACAAGAAACTAACGCCCCCTGCCACTCCCTGCATACCCTCAGGTCCCACAGGCTTGCTGTACCTGGCATAAGAGGGGCTTCTGAGTCAGGGAAGTTCATGGAGAAGGTGACATGAGCTGAGCTTTGCTACTTGAGTAGGAGTGAGTCTAGTGATCTCAGACTCAAGTACCTTCAGGGTCTGAGCAGGTCACATAAATAAATGAAACAGCTCAGTGTAAGACAATAGGGAGTGGTGTGGACTGTGGGAAAATGTAGTGTATACCACCTCAACCCGAGGCACAGCCACTTCTCAACTCCACCAATTACTATGGTTCAGTGTTTCCAGATCTTCCGACTATTCAAAAGAAGCCAGAAATTAGGATATTTTATAGTGACTCATCCCTTAATTTTTAAAAATTGATCTCTGATTTTAAAAAAGTTTAGCATATGCAAGCCCCCCAAATACATATTTAGGCCAGATATGACCTGGGGCTGGCCGTTCATAAACTCTGAATTAAGTAAATGAAAAATAGAATAAGGGATTCCTGAGAGAGAGCATAATGTTCAAAAACCCAGTCTTGTGATCTGACTCACACATTCCAGAAACCAGCCTTTGCTTGGTGGAGTTAGCAGGTGGATGTGTAGGGAAGTGGAAGAGGACAGAGAGGGTCAGCTCAGAAACGGTCTTCTGTGCTGTGCTGAGGCATCCGAACTTTATTTTGAAAGCTATGGGGATCTGTGAGGGAACCCTGGAGAGTCTCAAAGAGGCAGTGCCACGTTGCACTTGGCATTTCAGAAAGCTGGGTCCCATGTGGGAGGGGTTGGCAGACGGGGAGATAAGGCAGAGGCCACAGCAGGGCTCCAGGGTGAAGGCAGCTGCTCTCCTCGGGTGGTAAAATCTGAAGGCTGGGTGGTCTTGGAAGGGGGAGCCTGCTGGGGAACCAGTGTCCACACTGCCCTATTCTGAATGATGTGGTGGGGCACCATTCCCTGAGAGAACACAGTGAAAGAGCGGGGTGAGGGTGTGAGATCCGGTCAGGTTTGAGGTCTGCGTGGAGGGATCCAGGATGTTCTGTGACTCTGGAGCCAGCAGTGAACTGTGCCTGTCCGTGCATCAGGGAGTGATCGGCAGAGGTGGACAGCGGAAGTTGAGGCATCACAAGGGCTCAGGGTGGGCTCTGAGAAACCCCAACACCTGTAGGGAGGACAGATGAGCAAGGGCTGGGAGGGGGTAGGGGAAAGCTTCCTAGAAAACCTGGAGAAGTGTTGCCACTCAGTGGAAGAGGAGGGAGTCCACGGCCTAAGGGATATTTCGAGGTCTCACTCAGTTCATCAAATCACGGTTCTGCCGCAGTAACATACACCGTTTTCTTCTGTCCACTGCTCCTTACCTCTCCCTAATGGACTGCGCTGTTGAAAGGCAACTTCCCTGAGGACAGCTGTCCCACGGGGGCTCGGCAGTGTCCACTGCAGCAGTGGTTTGTTCTGATCCGGAGGGCGGTAGCCGTCACCCTCACTAACAATGCCGCAGCTGACAGCACGTCTGTCCATGCTTCTCAGTGTAATCCCGCAGCAGGACCCGCTTTACAGAGAAGGACATCGGGACCTGGAGAGGCCTTGGGCTGCACAGCTGGAACCATCAGGAGCCAGAACGCCAGTCCCCTAACTGATGGTCCCGGCCGTCCTCCTTCCAGATGACACTAATGCTCCCCGAGCTGTGACCCCTGGGCAGGGGAGCAGGCGTTCATCCAGGACCAGGCAGGGTGGGGAAGGGAACACATCAACACCCAGAAGAAAAGCAACTTCAAAGTCCTCCTCCACCTGGGTGCCCTCCAGGGGTTTTCTCAGGAAAAGGCTGCAGCTGACGCTAATGGGCGCTGTGTCTGAATGTGGTCCGTCAAGAAGCGAATAAAAGAGAGGGAAGAAAGGCTGGCTTAAGGCAGAGGCCTTTCAAGTCAAGGCGAGGCGGGTTCAAGAGTGGAGCGCGGCCAGTGGATGGGCGTCCCGCTTCTCTTTCAAGAGCACGGATTTATCCAAACCGTGTGACATGAATGAATGAGTTTTCAGGGCTGCCAACCTCTCAGTTAAGGTTTTGCAGTAGTATATTTCTAATACAATAAAAAAGGGAAAAATGACAGCCAAGGTTAACACTGTGTCTGCAGCAGGAGGTCCAGGGACTGTCAAAAATGGACACTAAATAACTGGCCAATGGAGGTGCTATAGTTTGAATGCTTGTGTCCCCCAAATTCACATGTCAGAATCCTAATGCCCAATGTGATGGTATTTGGTGGTGGGGCCTTTGGGAGTTGATCAGGTCTTGAGGGTGGGGCCCTCATGAATGGGATTAGTGCCCTTATAAAAGAGACCCCACAGAAATCCCTAGCCCCCTTGCCCCATGTGAGGACACAATGAAAAGCCTGCAACTCCAAAGAGGGCCCTCACCCAACCGTGCTGACTCCCTTATCTCAGACTTCCAGCCTCCAGAACTGTGAGCAATAGCCACCCAGGCTGTGGTATTGTGTTCCAGCAGCCCGAACAGACTAAGACAGGAGGATCGAATGAATTTTCATATAAAACTGTTCCTAAGTGTAGCTTTTAATGGCTGGATCACATTTATCCTTATTGGTGTGGTGCAAGTGGAGGGTCTAATTTGAATATTTTCCCATTCAGCTCACCAACTATCTCACAACTGCTTGTTGAGTAACCATTGCTTCTTCTTAATTCTATGGTGCCCCCTTGACTGTATATTAAATCCTTACATGCAGCAGGTGAAGGGCGGGGTGCAAGAGGTCAGCTTTCTGCAGGCACACAGGGCTTGGCTACATGCAGACCACGATCCGAATCCCTGCTCTGCCAGTTTACTCTCTGGGCGACCTGGAGCAAATCACTTAACCTTTTTGAGCCTGTGTGTCCTATTTCTAAAACCGAGTAAGAAATACAGAAATTAACACGCCACTGGTGTGGTGCCTGGCACAAGGTGGGGCTCAAGCAAATGAAGTGATGAATATTTTTCATTGGTCTTGCAATCTGCATCCCCTTCCTAGGGATGCATTTTGTTAACATGTCCGCCAGGGACAGGGATTGTCACCTGGGATAGTGAAGGCATCACTCTTAAGGAGTAATTTTTGGTGGGGGGAGGGAGGCTGTTTCATTTGGAAGAAAAAGGTATTCAACAATATTTTGTATTTGGAAATTTTGTAAAACTAATATTTGTAAGAGAAGCTATAGGAAGTATTGCTGGACAAACTCTTTTTGGGTGTAAAATAGAGAAAAATTGAGATTTTTTTAATTGGGGGTACCCTCTGCCAGAAGAACAGTAAGAATGAAGGAGGGATTTGATGTCATTGTAAATGGAACCTTAAAGTGTTGAGAGAAGATGATTTAAAATAATGGATTTTCTGAGCCAGAAGGAATCTTAAAGGTGCCCTGAGGATTCTAACCCATCTCTGCACTTGGAATCATTCATCTTGTCTCTTTCCAGCAGGATATTCCCTCCAGAGGGAGGAAGTCTGTCCAGGGCCAACCTGTGGGCAGACCCAGGAAGCCCAGCTTTACCTATCCAGGAAGGAGGAAGTGGTGCCATCGTCAGACTTTGATGGGGTTGGAATAAGATGGGGACTGAGAAAGGTCCATTGCAAGGTGTTCACACAAGAGCTCTTTTGATAGAATGATGGGGACATAAACAAGAAAGTGGTGCCAGGAGAGGATGCAGTGAAGACACAGAGGCAGTTAGTATAGATGAGACTTCAAAAATGTTTGCCAAGTGCTGGTGAGAGATAGAGAAGTAGCTGAGGGGAATACGGAATTAAGGTTGGGTTGTTTATTTAAGATGAGAAAAGCAAACTTTTTAAATGCTAGTGGATATGAGCTGGCGACGTGGTGGAGTAATCAGGAGCTGGGCTCCTGAGCCAGTCTGCTGGGTTAAAATCCTGGTGTCTCTACTTAGTAGCTGTGCCTCCCCAGGCAAGTTTTTTACCTTCTCTGTGCCTCATTTTCTTATGTAGAAATAGATAACCATTTCTGCCTCAGAGAGCTATTGTCAGACTTAAATGAACTCATATAAAATTTGTAGAACAGAGCTTTGCATACATTAGGTCCAAGATAAGTATGAGAATTATTACACAGCCGAAAGGAAGCTGCTGAATATAGGGAAAAGAGAAGAAATAGTTGATAGAACAAGAGTCTCAAAAGGCAGGAAGGGGTGCAATTCAGAGCACAGGTGGGGGGACTGGGTTTGGGTAAGAGGACAACTGGCTCCTCTGTTGTGACAAAGGACAGGGGGAGGCGGATTCCTTCTATTTACAGATGTTCATTGACCCCTTAGGAGGTTCAGGCGCTGCGCTCAACACTGGGGGTGGAGACGTCAACAAGGCAGACACAACTCTCCCTCAGGGAGCTCACTTCCAGGGCAGAGTCAGGCAGTGCACTTAATGCATGAATATGGTAATAAGAAGATGAAAGGAGATGGGAGTCGGGAGGGTGGGCCGTGGGGAGGGCCACAGCTGGGGGAGTAGGAGAGCAGATGCTGTTTTAAATGGGATGGTCAGGGAAGGCCACTCTGAGAAGATGACATTTGAGCCAAGGAGAGGGGAGTGATCTATGGGGATATCTGCAGGAAAAACATTGCATGGAGAGGGAACAGCCAGTGCAAACGCCCTGGGCCTGGAGGACGCCTGGTGGTTATAGGTAGTAGTGGTGGGAGTGAGGCTGGGGTTTCCCTCTTTCCTCCCCAAGCCATGCTTCCAGGAGGCTGAATCCTCATCTCTGCAGCAGACCAAGGCCTTCAGCTGTTTTGACTCCTCTATTCACTCAGCAATCCTCTCTAGAGCACGTTGATGTGCAGGAGATATGTGCCCCACGGCAATACAGAGATGAGCAGGACCCCCGTCCTGTGCTTGGCTGGTGGTGAAGCTGCAGTGGTAGCTGAGTGAGGGAGCATCTTGCTGCAGGTGTGACCAGGACACCGAGGCAGGACAGGGAGCACTGGCTCACTGTAAAGCAGGGCCTTCAGAATGGGGTGGGGGGACTCAGAAAAGGCTCTATCGCCATAAACACCTTACAGAAGAAGTCTTCTCTACCGACAGCTTTCACCATCTCCAGCTCAGCCAACAGCATAAATATCTATCACCTCTGAGTTTTAACTGCTTTGGTTTCTGGGTTTTTGAGTGGTCGGGATTTTGGAATGCAGCATTCTCTTAGAAGTCTCTGTATTATAAAGTTTGCCTCCTTTAGGAGATGGGTGTGGATTGGAGGACGATTCCTGCACAAATTGGTAAGTGCAGTTCATGGATCCTCTCCGGTCGGTGCCTCGGTTTACTCGGAAGGTGTCTGGTTCGGATGATAAATTGTATGGTCATCCCTGGTTATGGGTGACGGTATCATGGTGAGAAAGGATCAGGAATAAGCATGCTCAGAAATGCTTGGCATCTGAGTGACTTGTTTACTTGCATCGTGATGTGCAGACGCCTAGAAGTCCTTTTCTATAAAGACTGGGGATGTTGGCTGGAACACAATCAAAGCCCTAAGTCCTCACGGATGTTTTCTGAAGTTGAGCAAAGGGAAGAGCCAAGAGTGAGCGAGTTCCTTTTCGTACACGGATGGAATGTGATTAACAAGCAGATGTTTGCTGGAATCAAAGCAAAGGGATAAACCAAATCAAGCTAATACTTAACATGAAGGAAGAGAGAATGGCAGAGAAAGGAGCTGAGCAGTCGTTGAGGAGAGCTCAGGGGCAGAAGAGAGACACCCACGAGCTTGCTGACTTAACCTTCCCCGTTGGCATCCACAGCACCCATGGAAGCCCAATGCTGGAGATCACAATTGTTATGGAAACACCATTGTCAAAGCTGAAACCTGCACTGGTCTCTTCAGAGCTCTGTGCCCAGCAGGGTTTCAGTATCTATGAGGTTCAAGAGCTTTGGTACAATGATAAGACTTGCCGTATAGGAAAAGGTGTCTCAGAGACTATTGAGCACATCAGTAAAGCTATTAGGCCTGAGCTGATGGGCAAGAAGCTAAGTGGGTGGAACAGGAGGAGAGTAATGAACTGGTGACAGGCCTGGGTGGCACTGAGAATAAATCTAAATGTGGTGCAAACACCATACTAGAAGTGCCACTTGGGGCCGGCCCCGTGGCTTAGCGGTTAAGTGCGCACACTCCGCTACTGGTGGCCCGGGTTCGGATCCCGGGCGCGCACTGACCCACTGCTTGTCGGGCCATGCTGAGGCAGCGTCCCACATACAGCAACTAGCAGGATGTGCAACTATAACATACAGCTATCTACTGGTGCTTTGGGGAGAAAAGGGGAAAAAAAAGGAGGAGGATTGGCAATAGATGTTAGCTGAGGGCCGGTCTTCCTCAGCAAAAAAAAAAAAAAGGAGGGAGATTGGCATGGATGTTAGCTCAGGGCTGATCTTCCTCACAAAAAAAATTAAAAAAAAGAAGTGCCACTTGCTGCCTGTAAAGCTGAAGCTGCTGAAAGGGGGCCTTCTGTGCAGTCACGCTGAGTCCTGGCTGCAGTCCAGAGGCCACCAGCCAGTTCTAGTTTTCAGTGTGATCTGCGGAAGTTCTCATACTGGTAGCGAGCTGGCAGTGCAGGAGTTCTTGGTCCTCGCTGTTGGACCTGTGACTTAGGAAAGCTGTGTTCATGGGAGCAGAAGCCTACCTCAACCAGAAGGATGCCCTTGAGAAGAAATATGGCAAATATACCTCCCATGTGGAGGATGAGGGGTGCTTTGCTCCTAACATCCTAGAGTAGGGGTCAGCAGAGTGTGGCTTACAGGTCAAATCCAGCCAGCTATCTGTGCTCATGTAGCCCACAAGCCAAGATGATTTTGCATTTTTAAATGGTTGGGGAGAAAAATCAAAAGAAGTATAACATTAATATCAAGTGCTTTACCATATGTCGTGCGCTGTTCTCAATCTTTGTATTCGTTAGCTCTTGGAATATTTACAACAACCCCATGAAGTAGATACTATTATTCATTTTATAGATGAGGAAACAAATGGAAGCTTCTAGAAAGGTTAAGTAGTAGTCAAAGATCACACAGCTAATGATTAGTTCAGCTAGAATTCAGACCCAGGGAGTGTTATCTCAGAGCTTGTGCTGTTAACTTGCTTCCCCGTATGAAAGTTCTCCAACACTGTTAGGGGGGATGGAGTGTGAATTCAAAAGAGATATTCAGGGAACATATCCCCGTGAGTTCACCAGAGGGAAGATAACAGTGTTTCCGAGAGGGAAGGGAAGGTTTGTAGAAGAATGAGGCCACCTTTCTATCATGATGACAGGAACACTAACTTTGAACCTCAATTAAGTAAAATCTTATCCCCCAAAAGGACTTACACTCTTCTCGTTAATAGATCTATTACCAAAAAATATTCAATCATTATTATTATATTTTTAATTTCATCAATAAGAAATTTGTGGAAATTTGTTTTCTCTCTTCCTTAAGTACCTGCATCTGCATAAGATCTTCATTTTTTCCTCTTGGCCAGAAAAGCCTAAAATATTTGCTGTCTGGTCCTTTAAAGGAACAGTTTGCCCACTCATAGAGAATAGAGAACCTTGGAGTTGCTGTGGAATGTGGTTGGAAAGGCTGGCCACATTATGAGGTGGCGAATGGCATGGATGCAATAGCCTCTAGTACTTAGAGTTTGGAAAGTATGACCTTGAACTTTGGGTCTCCTGATAACCCCAGCCATTATATCACACCTAAGCATCTGGTGAATGGATAGAAGTCATTCATCAAGGATTACCCAGTGGTGTCTACTGAAGATGCCTTAGACCAGGATGACTGGGAAGCTCGGAAGAAGTTCTCCACTAGCGTAGGTGGAATCCAGGTGGTAGGGGATGGTCTCATGGTGGCCAGCCTGAAATGAATTACCAAGCCTATGGACAGTGACTCATGCAACTACCTCCTGCTCAGAGTAAATCAGAAAGACCCTGTGACAGAGTCTCTTGAGGAGTTCAAACTGGCCCAGTTCAAAGGATGGGGCACCATATTTCCCACTGTGCTAGGGTGACTGAAGATACTTTTGTTGCCAGCCTCGTGGGGAGGATCTATCTGCACTGGATCAACCAAGTCTGGAGGCCCCCTTGCCCATCTGAACACTTGGCCATGTACAGCCAGCTCCTCAGATGGAGGAGGAGATGGGTGGCAAATCTCAATTGCCAGCAACAAGTTTGGGAAGTTCCTAGCTAGGTAAGTTCTGGGCAGGATAGCCCCTGAGCCATTCAAGCACGGGTCAGCTGGTGCGGCCTCTGCTCCTGTTCTGATCACAGGTGCTCAAGGCTCCAGACACAAACACCTTGAAGGCTTCTTTCCTTCCCCTGTCTCTGTGATGTTCTGCCTGCTTAGAACTGCCACATCCGAAATCAGTCTTCTTATACACACCTGGATTAACCTTGAAAACATTATACTAAGTGAAAGAAGCCAGACACAAAAGGACAAATATTGTATGATTCCCCTTATATAAAATATCTAGAACAGGCAAATTCATAGACATAGAAAGTAGAATAAATGTTACCAGGGGCTGGAGGGAGAAGGGATTGGAGAGTTGTTTAATGGATATAGAGTTTCTGTTGAGGTGATGAAAAGGTCCTGGAGATAAATAGTGGTGATGGCTATACAACACTGTGAATATACTTGACACCACTGAATTATACACTTAAAAAGGGATAAAATGGAAATTTTATGTATATTTTATCACAAACAAAACAAAACAAAACAAAAATACCCTTGAACTCAGTTGGAAGCCCTAGCTCAGTTCTTGTGACTGACCCCAAATCATCCTTTTCCTTGCTTTTCTCCCCACCATGTGTCTGTGGGGCCATATATTTACAGTGTCAGCAGGCAGGAACCCCAGTGGGTGGCTTTTATGCACAAATTGAAAACAAGCATTCAGTATCCTCCCAAAACTGTGAAGGAAGAGCCATCTGCAAATTCATGAACTGTGCTTCAGTTTAATCTTCTATTCTCAGGACTAATCAACTGTTTAAGTTGGGTCCAGACTCTTAATTAAAGCTGTCAGCTCCTGAAAGTTCATTTATTGAGCCTGACTCTCCAGTGAGGAACTAAGGACGTGGGAGGTTCTAACACAGGTATGAGACCGCAACACATGGATGTTACCTTAGCTATAAACACTTGGGATTGGATGGAAGGGCTAAGCAGAAATGCACTTTTCAGATTTTCTAGTTGCTTTTCACTAAAAACAAATCCAACTCTGCATGGTGTTATTTTTTGACCATACCATTTTTCTTTGTTGTTTTAGTTTACTGTGTGTACTCGACTTGGAGGGAGTATCATGTCAGTGATGGAAAGGAGATTGACATCCTAAAATGTACAGCTTTAAAGTAGTCAACCTCTGTCATCACTGTGGCTGAGAATACTTAGCAGGGTCAAATGCACAGTGGTTATCACTAGTATTATACCTTGTTTTATAGAGTTCTTTATAGTGTGCAAAGTGCTTTCCCATATATTTTCTCATTTGGTTGATGTAAGCATCTATGTTTCTATGATTTCAGCATGTTATGAATTATCTTTAGCAAATATTTCTCACTTGATCATCTTCTTCTGTCACTCAACCAAGCAGGTATCAGCATCCCCCATCACAAGGAATGTAAGCTTATTTTAACAACATTGGAGGAAAAACCTAATTAGAAAAAAAAAAAATCCCTTGTCAATTCATGTGATTCATTTTGAACCAGACATCTGCAGTCTGAGTTTCTTTGAATGATAGTCTGCCCCATTCTATGCATGTCTGAGAGGTGAAACTGTGTCTTGTACAGGTATAAATAATATGCAGGAACATGGTGTGCAAATGGCAGAGAAACTTTGGAAGAAAAGTCCCACATAACATTGAAGTTAGATTTGATTCACTGAGCCCCAGTTGGGCAAGGCACTGTGCAAGGCTAAGAAGGTGAACAGAGAGGGTCTCTCCCCTATTTTAACATAGATTTTATTATTATTTAAGTGTAGTCAGGCCAACAGATCAGGAGACAACTGCTATTGTAAAGATTGTTATACTCCCAGATCCCAAGAGCAGGGAGCATGCCACCCCATGCAGGGCCACATGGAGAAGCACCAGGTCACTCAGGAGGCAGCAGGAGAGGGGGACTCTGTGGGGAAGCGGCTTTATTCTGGTTTCTATAGGAAGGAAGGGTAAGGCAAGGTAAGCAGCCTTAGGATTGGCTAGTTTGAATAATTTCAGCAGGCTCTGGGGCATAGGAACTATCCCTAGTTGTCTGGTACTTGGCCTCAAGCGATAGTGGCCCAGAGTGTGAGACCCCAGTAAAGGAGGTGGCGGACATGTGGGCTCTGGATTGGTTGGTTCACTTTTGAAAAGTGCACTCCCAGGCCAGTTGTTTACTATCTCTAGGAATTGGCTAACCCTGGGAGGGGAAGTCCCTCCAGAGTCAGCAAAGTCCCAAATGTCAAATCATCAGCATTCAGACAATAAAAGGCGTGGTTAATACACACGCTCCAGGGGCTTACATTCTAGGGTGGCAAGCAGCCGAGGAAGCTGAAACCAGGACCAAATCTGCAAACCTTGATTTCTTTAACGATAAGAAGAGGAGTTTACACTATGTAAATGACAAGGTTTCTTTAAAGCTTCCCATCTGTGATCCCAGGAAATAATGAAATATGAAAAGAAAGTGACAAATGCTGTAACAGAATTGAGTGCTCTGGGAGGAGAAGGAAAAGGTGGCGAGACTTGAACATCAGGATGGTTTTGGAGGGAGGCACAGGTGTTGGGCTTGAGGTTTAGCATGGAAAGGTGAAGCACGTGGGCTGGCTGGTGGGGGATTCATCTTCCCGGAGGCACCAGGCAGAAAACAAGAGTTAGAGCAGAGGTTCTGAAATGGAGACATTTTTGCTCCCCTGCCTCAGGGGACATTTGGCAATGTCTCAAGACATTTTTGATTGTCACAACTTGGGGGGTGGGGGTGAGGCTGCCACTGGCATAAAGAGGTAGAGACCAGGGATGCTGCTAAACATCCTACAGTGCACAGACAGCCGCCCACCCCCAACCCCACCAACAGAGAAATATCCTGCCCAAAATGTCAATAGTGCTGAGTCTGGGAAACCCTGAGTTAGAGGAAAGATTGGTATGAAAAAGTGCATGGATTTGTGGTGCCCAAGTCGGCAGGACATGATGCTCCCCAGGACCTGGCCTGAAGGCAGGAGAAGAGAAAGACAGTGGGAGGCAGTTTGTTGCCAGGATTTGGTCTTCTCTGAGCCCCAGGTTACATTAAACCAGATAGATGCATGGACGCAGTGCTCTCCTCACCTGGAGCCCTCTTGGATTTCATGAAAGACGCTGAGCAGAGTTTGTTGAGGTTTGCTTTTTGTATAAGCAGAGTTTTAAATTTTTATGAAGTCTAATCTGTCTACATTTTCTCTTACGATTTCTTCTTACAGTTCTGAATTTAAAAATTTCTTCACATACACTCCTCATACCTCATCACAGATTTGATAAATAGTCTCTTCCATTTTCTTACCAATTTCTCATGAGTTGCCTTCTTTAAATATTTAACTGTTTAATTCAGTCTTTCCCAGAGGGTGCTATAAGTATTTTTGGTGATAATATGATTTTAGTAATTCCATTGATAAATATTTTTGTGTTAATGGTTTTGTGTTCTTTTCAAATGAGTGTATAATGATGATATCAAACCTGTATTTTCACAAGTGGCATTGCTTAGGATAAGAAGTTTTTAAAGATGAGGAAATTTTAAAACTTAAGTAGATAACAGTGTGGGTGGTAAACAAAATATGGCAAGCTGGTGATAGCAATACGAGAATTACTGAAGTTTAGGAAACACTCATTAAATCCACTTGAAATTCACTTTGCTGTCTGGAGTAGGGTCACGCTCAACTGATTTTCCTCCAACTTACTTCCAGATTGTTAACCAACTGCTCCAGACCATGTATTGAATTTCTCATTGATAATGATTTTTAAAAATCAATTCTTACATGCAGCATTTCTGGATGATCTTTTTTGTGCCATTAACCTTTCATTAGTCTTGAGCTATTACTACACTTTTAATTACTGTAGTTCACTTGCTATCTAGCCCCACAGGTCTTCTCTCCCCCCAGGGAGTACTGATTTTGAGGACTGGGGTGGGGTTGGGAGGATGTGAAAGGTCCGTGACATGTGGACAGCAGCACGCCCAGGAAAGCCCTGGGGGTCTGACCGGAGTGGATTATGGTTCTAGGGCCAGGGCTGGCCGGATGTTCCCAGACCCCTGAGTTAGAAGTACAAGAGCTCCGCCATCCCAAGTGGAAATGAGGAGGGAGAAAACAGAAATGTTAGGCGTTGATTTCAACTGTGAAGAACCAATGATACTCTGTGTAATGAAGAACTAGACTGGGAGTGATGAAATTGGAGACCTGAAGGGAGAGCTGGGATGAGGCCTGGGGGAGTCATGGCACTCTTCCTGTTGTCTGCTCAGCTGGCTGTGTGTGGGGAGAATTTTGCCTGTTGCCAAATAATGCTGAAAAGACATTTCAACCTATCAAGAAAAGACATGTATATGTGTTTACACACACACACTCGCACCCACAATTTTATATCTAAAAGCGTGCGAATCCTAAAGAAAGCAGATAGAAAAATCCAGACTTAAAACCAGTATGGAGATAGGCCTTAACTTCCCCCGAAGAGTTCTCACAATATCACAGGATTCCGTTAAATACACAGGTTTCTCGGTGATTTTCAGTGTTTCTTTGGAGTGCACCCACACCTTGATCAAAGGCTAGATGGAACTTAAAAAAGTGAGAAAAGTATGAAGAAATATCTCCTCAAACCACACATCCTATAAATTAGTGGAAAAAACGTTATTTAATAAAGATAACTAGTCTCACATACAACTTTTTAAAAACACACAGGGCACAAAATGAGCTAGGTACTAAGGGCAGAGGGATTCATCTGTCCCCCAGCCCAGTGTGATAGCAAAGCAGGGTGAAGCTTCATGGCCCAGTAGCCCCATCCAGAATGGAATTGACTGAATGGATGGTGGGGCTGGAAAGGCTCTTAGAATGCTTTCACCCTAAAAACTTGTCCTCCAGAGGAAGAAGCAAAAGACCCTATTACTCACCCATCTCCTTCTCCTCCTCCAAAGTGACACCACTTAATAGAATTTTTCCTCCCACCAAAAAGCCAATTATTATCACATTTGGCTGGAGGCAGTGTTGAGTCAATCTTGCTGCCCCTGTTGAACTTCTGGTGTTTCAAGTTTGGAGAAAGCGTGATGGACAACATCTTACCACATGTGAGTGAAAGCAAGAGAAGACCAGGGGCAGATGCTGAGTCATGCTAGAGCAGATGCTGAGTCATGCTGAGGCAAACTATCCTGGGGGATTAACCAGGGGAGATTAACCCCAAAGGAATTTGTCTCAAATGAGGAGTCTTAAGTGGAAACCTTGGTTCAATTGAAACAGTGTTCAAGTGGGAGGCAGGGGAGGATCTGGGAGACCTACTTCCCTGTAAAATGCTTGGGCTTATGGCTGGGCCAGAATGTTGCCCATTCTGGAGAGGCCAAAATGAGATCTCAGCCTCCCTTTGTAGTTCTCCAGGCGGGCCGTGGGATCTCCCAGTGATTGAAAAGGGCTTTGCAAAGAAGAGCTGGGTTTATAATTAATGCATTTCCTTTGTCTTGCAGGAATTCTGGAGGCAGAGGTACAATCAGATCAGCTGTGAACAGCTTACATAGCAAATCTAATAGGTTTGTAAATTAGATTTTGTGTTCATTTGTTTTTGCTGTAAGGCAGCTATTAATCTGCTTCTCCTCTTTGCTGGATGGTGCCCTTCTTACTTAGCAAATAGATCTGTTTCCTTTCACTTTGGCTTTGCATTTCCCTAATCACTTTTGGGGAGGTGCTGTCGATAAAAGAGCCCATGAAATGGCCCAAGGTCTAGAGGCTGCTGAGATGGAAAACTCAGAAGGGCAACAGTGCTTTTTGGAAAAGAGCCCACTCACTTTGAAGCACTTGGGCCACCAATGAGCTTATTCATAACTTGTATTTTTGCTGAGCAGTGGAGACTCTGAAGGGAATCAGGACTTTCACCCAATGTTGTGGTAGATCTAGGCTTGTCCAGGTTAGGATGGAAAATAACTCAGAAACTTTGCTGAGACCTCTTAAAAATATTTAGGGAGTCAACTCAATAATGTTAAACTTGGTTATTGAATGCACACTCTAAATTCCGAAAGAGTGTTTCCTCCGTAACAGTCCTTGGCCAGGGAGAGCTGGATGCAGGGGAGCGAGCAAAAATGCTTTGCAAGCCAACAGACCCAGGCTGGCCACCGGCTATGTTTGGACCATGCCTCCGAGTCCCCATTCTCCACCAGTAACAACTGCCCCATAGCTCTGACCTAGTCTTATCAACCTGAGCTACAGCAATGGAAGGGAGAAGAGAATGCCAAGTTGTTTGACATAAACGAAGGCCACTACTCAAAATGAAGGTCTTGTTTCACTTTATAAATATCCTGTTTTGGTCAGTCTGGGAATGAGAGGTCCAAATTATTCAGAGTAGGGTCTGTTCTTTGCCCTTCCATATTTTTTTTAGGTCTCTTGACCATATGAGAGCTGTCGAGTATGTCCATTCCTGACCCTGCCTGCCTGACTCAGTCATGACTGACTGCCCTGTCTGTCTTTCACATCATTGCTTCTAGATCTCCAATGACCTCTTAACTACCTTGGGACCACAAATGAAGCTTGCACTATGCCTGGTGAAATGCAGATAGATGTGGCAGATATAAAAGAGGAAGTCGTGTGGCCCTAAGCTCCTCTCTCTTCCACTGCAGAAAGGTGCCCCTTTTTGGAGAAAGAAGATCCTGCCCCTTGAGCAGGATCCTTGTGCCCTGTGGTAACTTGGCTGTGGGAGGGCACAGTCTTATTGGGATAGAGTATGAGAAGTGGAAGAACAACCTTGGAAGCCAGGCAGTCCTGGATTCAGTCCCGGTGCTTATTAGCCAGAGCCTTGGCCAAGTTATTTCACCCCTCTGAGCCTCAGTTTCCTCATCCAATTAGAGCAACAATGCAACACCTTTTTTGAGAGGTGTTTCAAAGGTTAAAACTACTGAATATAAGGCTCTAGCCTAGTGCCTGATCTGTTAAAGGCACTCAACTGATGCTCATTGCTATCACTATGGACATGTCCATGGCATCAGGAGATGGCCACTGAGGTAGGCAAAGAAACTTAAGCCTGAAATAAGACTCTAGTGTCCTTAGGGTGGAGGGGGTGCTGGGGACAGGAGGACGCATTCACTGAAGAGGAATATCTCAACTCACCAATCCAGCTGTGTTTGTGGAACACAGAGCATGTAAACCCAGTGCACCGAGGTGGTCCCTGGGGTTATCTATCCATCCGGTTGGTTTTACAGATAAGAAAGTAGAGGCCAGAGACCCAAAGTGACCTTCCCAAGTCCCCCCACTAGACAGAGACAGAGCCAGGGTGAAGTTCAGTAGGACCATGGCTGGCCATGCAGGATCCCGTCCAGGGCTTCACTAGGAAGTGGAGATAGAAATGGAATTTCACCGCTAGCCATGCCAACATTTATCTCCTTCCTTTTCCTAGTTCCACCACCGTGTGTCCCAGAGAAGCCCAGAAACCCCTTCTGGAGGTTTCCTACCAGGTCTCTGCAAGCATCCATGATAGAATACCTCTGCAGACCCTTCTTTCCTGAGAGAGCCTGGGTTCACCCAGTATGCCCCAGGTTCTGAGGGGATCACCCTAGATTGAGTCCACCTTAAGCCATAAGATGCCAGGTCCCAGTCATTGATTACTGATGAGAGTATCAGCTGGCCTCTCAGGAAGACAGCTCCTCATCACAAATGTTAAAGCATTTCTATCACATATAACTACTGACGTAAGCTTCAGGGAAGCTTGGGGTCTTGGGGTATGGCAGCTAAATCCGTGGTCCTCAGGGCCCCTGCTCCTACCTGTGACCTACACAGAAGTAGGGGTACCAAAGAGGTGCAGCCACAGCCAGCTCCTCCTGGAGCCTCATGAGATGGCAGCCAGTGGTAGGTGCAGGAGACATTGGTGGTCCTTATGGAATTCTAGAACCTTAGACCTGGATATCTTCTTCTTCTATACCTTTTCATTATAAATGGGGAAACTGAGGCTCAAAGAGGTAAAGTGATTTACCCAGAGTCACACAGCTTGTAAAATCTTTCTGCTATACCGTGTGCTTCCTTCCATGAAAACAGCAAAAATTACAAAGTGTCAGGTCTTCTGTTTCCTCGCAGAGGCTCCCTTAAGCCTGCATGCTGGAGTCCATCTGCCTTACTAAAGACCCTTTAATTTTCTATCCTCTGCAAAAGTTACATATATTTGAATCCAAGACAAGTGATCTCAGCCAGAGGAGTCAGGAATATTGAGGAATGGAGGTGTGTGGGGAATATGAGGAGACAATGTGCACCCCCAAATGAATTTCTTCTCTACCTACAAAAAGCAAAAGAGAGCATTAGGTTTAAGACCTCATTAAAAGGATTTCATCTTTTTTAACTTGGCTGTTCCAAGATAGATGCAGAGGACGTAGATGTTTGGTTTGAATTCTTTAAAGCTCCAGAATTTGGCATCACAAATCCACTTACCATTCTAACTGGGAGAATCTGCTGCAGCACAGACAAAAGGGACTTCTGGATGCACATACATCTGTGTGCAGCTGGCGGAGGCAGGCTGGCTCCTCCACTGCCTTACGAGATGTAATTGTAACCCAGTTTCTTAGAAACCTGCTAGCATAGATTTCAAGCCTCGGAATTCAAGGGGGTCCTGTAATGTCTAGTGTCCCTAAGTCAGGTGGAAAGACGATGTGCACCAGAACTGTGATTTGTCCCGGGCAGGCAGAGCCAGCCAGCTCCTTCACCCACTCGCGGCTCCCCCAGGGCAAAATTCAAATGCAACAAACATTTATTGAGCACCTGCTATGTTAGACCCTTGGGGAATATAGAAATGAGCGAAGGAGCTCCCCGCTTACAGTCTAGTGGGAGAGAGAGACACGGCCCTGATGACTCTGGCACAAGGCAGATGTTTGAAGTGGCATCTTAGAGTTACAAACAAGAGAGTGATAGCATATGGAGGAGGAGGGAGAAGCCACAGGCTACATCGCTTGCCATGGTGTGACTTTTTGTTTTCTCTTTATTAAGTTTCTCAACCATCTTTTGATAATTGGCTGCTAATGCAACTGCTATTTGGAGTTTTGCACAAGTAGCTTGAAGAAGTCTTACTATTCTGACAGTGACTGCTAGGTTCCACCGGGAGGGAACATTAGGGGTGGGGGTGGAGAGAAGGAGAGTTTTATCACCCCCTTCCTGTCTCCAAGTATGTATGTAGGTTATACCTGAGGGAGAGAGTTTGTGCATTCTAGAAGATAAATAGACTTCCTTCCCTTCTCAGGTAATAACAGCAATTTTGCTCTTCCGAAGTTTACATTCAAGCCCGTGCAAAAACAAAACTATTAGACTTGTCATTGGCATGCTAACAGATCATGTCTACCCTCTTCCTCTTTTTTTTTTCCTTCCAGAGCTGAAGTTGTAATAAATGGCTCCTCATCGCCAGCTGTTGTTGACAGAAGTAATGAAAGCATTAAGCACAACATCCAGCCAGCCTCGGCCAAGTGGAAGCACAACGAGACGCTCTCGCTGAGGATCAGGTAGTGGTAATTACCTACAGGGCAAGAGACAGACCTGGCCTTCCCCAGCGCTAGCCGGGAAATTGCCACTCTCCATCATCTAAGAAGTCAGGATAGAAATAAAATGTTTACTTCCCGCTGAGGCAGGTTTCTTCTGTAAGTGATCAATTGGAAATGAAAACCTGAGGCCTGGCCACCAGTCACATGTGGGCAGTGACTCAGGCCGGCAAGGTGGCAGGGCCACATGGTTGAGTTCCTGGGTTTGGAAGGAGTGAGGCTCTCGGGTCAGCAGCAGCAAGGGCCTGGGGGGTGGCAGCCACAGGTGGCCTCTCTCAGAGGGCCCAGAGGCAGCAGTTCTTCTCCGGCATAAGGGAACATTTCCTGGTTGGGCCTGCCTGGCATCCGTGTCCCCTTTCTGTGGCGACAGTCCTCCCGTTTATCTTTGGAGTGCTGCCCCCTCCCACGGTCCTTGTGGCTTGGGTGGGCTGCCGCTCCCTGACAACGTGAAAGTGAAAAGCCATAGCTGGGCATCGGGTGAGCAGGAGCTGACATGACACCTGACCACAAGGTCTTGTCCTGCTCTTTGCAGGGTGTGTTTTCCGAGCTCTGCAGTCACTGTTGGGTGGTGGAAATGGGGAAGGGGTTACAACATCAGCACTGTGGCCGCTGACTTGGATATAGCTGTGATCAACCCAGGAAAGGTCGGGCAGTAGAATCCAACGATTGGTTTCCAGGCATTGTGCTGGGGGCCAGGGGTGCTGACATGAGTCAGACCTGCTCGTGGGAAGACAGAAATATAAGCAACGAAAGGACGGGGCAGTGCGAGATTGCATCTTATAAGTGGGTGGAAATAGACAGGTCATACTGAAGAGATAGTACTTCATTTTTTAAGGTGACTAAGAGGGCTGGCCAGGAAAGGCTTGCCAGGAGCAATGGGTTTTGGAGGATAAATAGGAGTTTGCCAGACATGCCAAGCTGTGTCCCACATGCACGGAGTCTAAAGTCTGGTGTTTGTGCTCAGGGCTGCTGGACTGTGAAGCCGGGGGTAGGGGATGGGGGGGGTGAGGTTGGTGCAGTAGCCGGGACCAGATGGGGAAAGCCTTGGCTATCACAGCCAACCTTCCCAGGCCAACACCGTGGGGAGGGAGTGGAGAACTGGGGGCTGGGCACAGGGGTCAGCCTTGCCCATAGCTACCAAAAAGTGTCACCACACAGCAGGGAGGCGCCCCTTCCAGGTAGGCTCACTGTCAAAATGGAAATGCCCCCATCCCCTAGTTCTCGAGGCCTTATTTTGGAACATGAGGGGGTGTAGGGAATAGAGTGGCATGAGATCTGGGACATGGCAGCTGAGAATCCATCTGAAGGAGCTGACTCCTGTGGCCACCCCTCACCCAGCACCTCTTCTGAGGCCCTCCCTCCACCCCCTCCCAACGCTGCCCTAACAGCTGCAGGCCTGCGTTACTGACCCTGGGATCAGCAGCCCTGGGCATCAGTGAGAACACCTGCATTAGCGTCCTGGGGCTGCCGGAACAAATTTCCACCAGCTTGGTGGCTTAAAACAGCAGAAATATATTCTCTCCCAGTTCTGGGGGCCAGAATTCTGAGTGCTCGCTCTGAAGGCCCTCGGGGGAATCCTTCCTTGCCTCTTCCAGCTTGGGTGGCCCGAGGCGTCCCTTGTCTTGTGGCCGCATCACTCCCGTCTCTGCCTCCATCTTCACATGGCCTCTCCTCTGTGTGTGTCTTCCCCTCTCCTGTCTCTTATAAGGACACTTGTCATTGGATGTAAGGCCCACCTGGGTATTCCAAGATGATCGCATCTCAAGATCCTTAATTTAATTACATCTGCAAAGATCCAAATAAAGTCACATCACAGGCTCCAAGGGCTAGGAGATTTACATTTTGCGGGGGCCACTATTCACCCCACTACACCACCTGTGAGTGAAATCCTCCCACCAGCACACGCCCACCGGCAGTTCCCACTGGGCCTTTCTCCCACCTTGGGGTGGAGAAATGGACACACACACCCCTTTAGGAGAAGACCAGGCTGTGGCCTTCGTGGGCAGCCTGCAAGCACGCAGCCACCTCGGCAGGAACAATGTGCTTCACCCAGGGGGAGAAAGAATTTCCTTCAACTCCCTTCAATTAATCACCAGAATTATTCATAATCAAAGATTCTGCGAGTGATGTGGAATATATTGATAGTAATTTCTCGTAATTAGTTAGAAATTAATTCCCTCACAGAGGTGTTTATTTTATGGGCTTTTTGGGGGTCTCTCTTTGCTTTTAAATACTTTGGGGTAAGTAAATGCAAAGGTTTTAGCTATTTCCAAACTGTATTAGTTTGTCAAGTTGTATAATCCTTGGTAAAGTGCAGTAAATAAAAATAGTGCCCCGTTTGCCATCAAGAGATACAAATTACTCAGCGAGAGGGATTTCCCATGCAAGATACAAGAGATCCAGGTCATGAACAAGAAAAGACAGTGGAAGAAGAGTGTGGTGCCCTGCCCTGGGCTACACCAGAGGCTCCCAGTCCTGGTCACAGTTAGAGTCAACTGTGGAGCTTTTGAAAGCATACTGAGACCTGGGCCACTCTCAGAATCAGGATTTCTCAGGTGTCAGCCCGGAGCTTCTGAATTCTTTATGGTTCCCCAAGTGATTGAATGTGCATCCTACTGGGATACACCCCAGATCCCGCAGGCTCTCGGGCGTCAGTATTACCATCTGTACAATGGGCAACCATTTTGCAAATTCTCCCACTTGTAAAGTATGTGAAGATCCTGTCCCTCCAGGGCTCTGAGGAGAAGCCAACTGGCATCGTTGTATCTGCCCTAGATAGCAGCTTGCTGCAGGAAATGAAATTCATTTCAGCTGATCTAGGTACCAAATATTTTTCCCTCTATGACTTGAATCATTTCTAAAGATCTTTTGGTGATTTAGACGGTTCCTTAAGTAAAACCCCCAGTTATGATCCTCAAATTCCTGGGGGCAGGCCTGCATGGTTTGACTAAAACTCCCCTGGTGATTCTGAGAGGACATTCATCTTTTTTCTGCCCACACTCCATCCCATCTGTGTACTTTGATAGATGATTGTAGAACTTTCCTCCTAAATCAAAGTCAACCTAGACTCTAGAGAGCTGTTTTTTGATCACTTTTGCTCTGTGGGACCAAAGAGGTATCAATATTTACAAACCCCAAACTAGACAGCAATGAGGGGCCAGGGGCACACACTCTACAACACAGACGGCAGGCTATGTTCTCAGCCTCTCAAAGGCAGAGTGGTTGACACACCTCACAGTATCCACACTCCCATTTACCCCCTGGAGGCCCCTTTGGCCAGAGAAGGTTTCCATGGAAGAAAATAGGCCACTGAGGAATGAGGGGCATGTATCATCCTGGTTTCCCGTCCCTAGTTGAGGACTTCCTGTCAGATGATGGTCCTGAATTCTGCTAAGAGAGGAGATGTGATGTAGGGTGACCACTGTCTGGATTTGCCCAAGACTGAGGGATTCCCTGGAATGCGGCACTTTCGGTGCTAAAACTGGGCTGTCCTGGGCAAGTCAGGACAGTGGGTCACCCTTCCTTCTGGAGCCCTCTGTGATGAGTTCAGACTGTGTCCTAATGGAGTCTTTTCCCAGGGCAGTTATCACATCTCATGGGGAGAGGGCGTAACCACAGCAACCAGATAGGCCACCACCATGGTCGCCTCTGAGCTGTTTCTGACAATCCCTTCCTGGAACCCATTCTCGGAGGGCATCTGAATTCTGAGCTCCTCCTGCGTGCAGGCTGCAGCAGCCCTGCAGGGTGACGGAGGACAGGAAAAGCTGGGTTGGCCAAGGGAAGGAAGACTTTTTCTTCACGTGTGTTTGGTCTTTGTAGGAAGCAAATCTTAAAGTTCTTGGATGCTGAAAAGGACATTTCTGTCCTCAAGGGGACCCTGAAGCCTGGAGACATTATTCATTACATCTTCGACCGAGACAGCACGATGAACGTGTCGCAGAACCTCTACGAGCTCCTCCCCAGAACCTCTCCGCTGAAGAACAAGCACTTCCGGACTTGTGCCATTGTGGGCAACTCTGGGGTCTTGCTGAACAGCGGCTGCGGCCAGGAGATTGACACACACAGCTTTGTCATAAGGTAACCACAGCAGGGGCTCAGGGCCCAAAGTGACAGGCGTACTTAAGTTGAGCACTGCCAGTTGTCCCAAGAGGTAGAAATACGACACACTGGTTGGATAATTCCGCACTCTAAATCTTGACTACGCACGCATTAGAATTGCTTGGGGAGCCTTTAAAAGTCCCAATGTCCAGACTGCACCCCAGATCAATTAAATCAATCTGAAGGGTGGGGGGCATGTGGCCCAGGGAGCCTGGGTGCTTCCGGTGTACAGCCAAGGTTGAGAACCACTGACGTAGCACAGAGGTGGGCAGACTGTGGCCCACAGCCTGCTTTTGTCAATAAAGTTTTATTGGAACAGAGCCACGCCCATTCATTTTGATATCTCAGTGGCTGCTTTCTCACTACAAGGTAGAGTTGAAATAGTGGGCAGAAGTGAAGAGTTGCTGCAGAGAGAGCATGTAGCCCACAAGCCTAAAATATTTATTATCTGGCCGTTTACAGACAATTTACCGACCCCTACATACAGCCTGTTACAAACGGCTGGTTAAAAAATCTGGTCTGTGCTGGCCCGTTCTTGGTCCAAGTTTGCAAAACTCGTTTTAAGTGTTCTGGAAGGTGGTACTCTACTAGTAACTTTACTATCCTGTAGTTCAAAATCTGGCAAGTGAGGAGGCCGCAGAGAAACTTGGATTTTGTACTCGACCATCATTTCTGCTGAAATATCAGCTCTCGTTTTTCAGTCACCTGGGACGCATGTGGACACAATTACCCATGGCCCTGACACTTGACCCCCAACCCAGACAGACTGGGAAACAAGGCCTTGCTGTCTTCTGGTCGAAAGTAGGGCACACAGAGCCTTGGGTTTCATCCCAAACAGCGCCCCAGCCCTGGCAGAGCCGCATACGGTGTCTCATGTTTCCGGGGGACTGTCCCACCACAGAGAGACTTGTCCTGGGGCTTTGGGAAGCGGCCTTATGCTAGAGCTCCTGGAACCTCAGGACGTGGGGGTGGGTGGTGTGTTTACTCCCATATCCCCTGCGATGGGAGAGCTATCGCAGCCCAGCAGCCAAACTGGTTTTAGTTTGTTATGCTTTGACAGGTTCGGTCTGTGCCTGGCGTGTCCAATAGCTCAGCCCCTAGTTCTCAAAGCCCTCCAGTCTAAAGGGTGGCGGGTTTGTCTGATTGGCAGCCAGAGAAGGGTGAGTGTGGGGCAGAATCCTCCTCCAGGTGGAGTCATATCCCCTCCTGGGTGCTGCGTAGCATGGAGGGCAGCCTTTCTGATCTGGTGTCACACACATAAGCCATGCTTCTTCCTTCTTCATGAGTTTCAACAGGGAGCTTTCCATGCTCCACCCAGCCCTGCCTCAGGAATTTCCAGAGGCAATGGCAGATTCTGGCCAACAGTTTCCTTTTTGGACACTTATACGGCGAGGCAAGCAGTGTGGTGTCTGGAGTCCAGTCTTGTTTCTGCTGCCCCCATTTGTCACGTGACTTGGAGTGTGTCACTCCTTTTTCTGGGCCTTAGTTTCATTATCTGTAAAATGGGTGGGTTGGACTGGCGTCTTTGAGGTCTTTCCATTGTGAATACTGCCTATTCTTTAGCCTAGCGCCTCTCAAACTCCAACGAACATATGAAGCACCTGAGCTTATTAAAATGCCGAGTCATTGGGTCTGGGATGGGGCCCAAGACTCTGCATTTCTAATGCCCCGGCTGCTGGTGTGGGGACAGCACTTTAAGAGGCACAACCGTAGCATGCTTTGCCTCTCTCCTGGGAGTCGTGTCCACACCTGTCCATACATACTTAGAAAAGAGAGACCTAAAATGCCAAGGAGAGAGCTACTCAAAGCTATGTGCAATTGCCCTTTGACCTTTAGGTCTGTGCACGTGGCTTGCACAGACCTGTGTGTCTGTGGGTTAGACTGAGAGGTGTTTTAGGACAATATTACGTGACCCTACTGTGTACAGACCCCATGTTTGATGCCGAGTGGCAGCACTGGCTCCTCTGCCCCACGGGGACCTCTGCTCTGGGTTCTTCCCACCTGGAGGATCGCCTGTGCCCCCCACCTGGAGCATCCCGCGCAGAGAGTAGATGGAGTGTGGTGCTGGGAGCACTGCCTGAGCGGACGTGTGGGAGTGTGCTCAGGCCGTGTCTCCCACAACAGGGCACATTGTGTTCATTCCCTCCCCTGCCTTTCCTTGGGATCCGTGAAGGTCACACCACGATTCCTCACCACCTCTCCTGTAGCGTTTGCCTCTCTGAACAGCAGCTCTCTGTAGACCCTGTGTCCCCACCCCATCCACCTCACCCCGACTGTGAGCTCCTTCAAAGCACAGTGGTTGTGTCCATCTCCGGACTCTAGTCCAAGCCTGTGCCTAGCACAGAGGCAGGGCTCCACGCAGTGTCACTGAGATAACGGACACCTCAAAGGTCCTAATGGCACATTCAAGGTCTCTGTCAACCCAAGTCTTCAATCAGTTCGGCTAGCTCTGTGTTTACTGGGCCCCTCCTCTGCGTGGGAGACATGTAAGACCTCGCGCCTCTCGGAGAACTCTGCATGGGAGTCGTGGGAGGACACACTGCACGCAAAATGCGATGAGCTTGCAAAACGTGCAGCCTCCTGGAGGAGTGCAGCGCCGGCTTCAAGAAGCAGCATTTGAGTTGGCTGACTTTGGCAAATGAAGATACCGAGGAGGGGGAAGCAGCGTGAGGAGAGGCATGAAAGCCAGAAAGTAGATTGACAGATCAGGGAGGCCGGCGCTTGACCGAGCTTAGGTTGTATAAGGCGGCGCTGGGAGTTGAGGCTGGACGGGAGGCTGGTGCCCACGAGCCTGCAATGCCAGGGTGAGGAGACTGCCTAACTCAGGGCCATGTGTGTGCAGAGTAAATCCCCAGACGTCAGGGATCAAATCTTCATTGTACACAGACACACACTCACGCACACACACACATACACACACCCCTTTCATAAGAAGAATCCTATGAACAAATGCCCTTTCACAGATAAATCATCGTCATTATCGTCATGGCTTCACATTTATTAGGCATTAGCATGCACCAGGTGGAATTCTTGTTTATTCTTCATGTTTATTAATTAATTCTCACAAAAACCCTGTCTGGAACGTTCTGTTTTGTCCTGGCTTTTCAATGAGGAAATTGAGGTACAGAGAGCCAGAGGCCGAGCGGCTGGTCCAGGCCAGGGTCAGGCTGTGGGCCTGGGCAGGCCGGCTCAGAGCCCACGCAAGCTTCCTTTCTCACCTGCAGGCTTGCTGCTCCCTGTGCCCCTGCGGACGTGCCTGTTTCTGGAAAGGACTGACTCCTTTCCAGCCCAGAGCCACGCCCATCCAAGCAACACAGCCCACTCATAGCCCACCCAGAATTCGCTTTGAGAGGCCTGGCCTACTGTTGGAAAAGAGGGAGCTTAGATGAGGCTCACCCCATCCTGATTCCCCCCGCTGCCCCCCAAATGAAGAAATTCATGCCTGGTGAGGGAGGGGCGTGTCTAGAGCATCCTGTCAGGGCGGAGCTGCCCCCTATCATCCTCACTCAAAGAGTGGCCCTGAGACATGGTCATGGGAAAAGCCTGGCCCTCACAGCCCCTCCCTGCCTGGAACACCTACTGTGTGCTGGGTCCCATGTTGAATGAGGGCGGGGGCCTGCCCGCAGGGAGCTCAGAGCCCCTGAGTTCCCCGAACCCACAGCACTGTACGGTGGACGACACCCCAACTGCCCGATATTGTAGTGGGGCATGGTCTCCCCTGCTTCCTCTCCCCCGACCACCCTGGAAGCCCCGGGGGATGGCTCCACATACGCGTCCTTCTTTGCCTCTCCCGCAGCCCCTACTGGCCCATGATAGACTCGGGAGATCTGCACTGCATTGAGTCCACCTCCCCCTGCTCTCAGTCCTGGAGGCCGGCCTGGAAGAGGCCCCAGATCCTCAGGAAGGTCTTGGAAGCCTGGCTCAGCTGGGCTTCGGGACAATAGGGCTAACTGAGACCTGAGTGGTCCCAAACTGGCCTACATGATGACAATGACACTCTGTTCTTCTGAGGTCTGTGACGGGCTCCCGAGGGTGTCCCAAGACAATTCCACCACCTTGTAATGTTTAGCCGCAGTCAGATAGCAAGGCTGGGATGGGAACAGAAGAGTGGGAATGGGAAGAGGGGCCTGACAGAGCAAACAGGCTTTCAAGTCAGACACGCCTGAGGTTGAGTCCTGGGTTCGCTGACTAGCTCTGGGACTTGGGCAAGTTACTTTGCACACTCTGGGCCTCAGTTTCCTCATCTGTGAAATGAGGGTGATTAAAACTGGGTCAGAATAAGCTGAGCTGAGCTCTGTAAAGGACCGGCCGTGGCTGACACACACCAGGGGCTCCATGATGTTACTTTTCTTTCTGATTATCTTACTTTTTCTCCCTAATTGTTGAAGGAAGAAAGTCCTTGCTTAAAAGGAGGGGTAAGTGGATTCTTTCTGGGTTTCATCATTTGGCAGTGACGTGTGGCCCTGGTCTTCACGTCTCCAGCCTCTGTTCTGTAAACACTTATTCTAATTTCTCAGACTTATTTCCATTGGTCGAAGAGCTTTTCCACCAGGCTGCGGCCAGGCCTCCCCAGAAGTGCCCCTCCTGCCGTCCCAGTCCCATGGGCTTTCAGCATGGGCAGGAAGCCGAGGTGCGCACACCCAGGCTGGACCCATGAAGGTCCCCCACAAAGCAGACCTCTAGTGAGATAACAAAGGTTGCCCACCCAGGATCCCTAGCTGGTTCAGCAAGAGAATGCAATGACCTTTTAGTTTGCCCTTCCAAACCCAATTCCATCCACTCCATTATCTATTACAACTTCATCTTATTGTTGTCTAGCTGTTGCCTAAAATGCAAATCTGTCCACGTTACTCTCCTGCTCAAGAACCTTCAATGGCTCCCTATTGCCCTTGGAAATAAGTCCTTGACATACAGACCCTTTGAGAGCTCACCCTGCTTGCCTCTCCAGCTCTATCTCCTCCACACAATATGCCCCAGTCAATTCATTTGCCCTCCCCTAAATACCCACACTGTTTCACACCTGTATGCCCTTGGATACATTTCTTATGATTTTTCCTAAAGTGCCTGGTTATAAGATTGACCTGAAGAGTTTGTGAAAATAAATATCAATTCCTAGGCTCACCTGCTGAATTTGGATATCCAGGCGAGGGACCAGGAGACTGTATTTTTAACTGCTGCCTGAGATGATTCTTCTGCTGGCAAGCTGGAGAAACACTCTCCTAATATGACTTATCCACAAATGAACTTCTGCTCATCTGTCCTTCTAGACTTCCCTCAATGGCCACCACCTCCAGGAAGACCACCTGCTGCTCCTCCTTCCCATATCAGTGATGACAACAGTTAACCTTTATCGAGCTTTTATGTGGTCCAGCAGTGTTCTAAGTACTGGGTGTGTAGTGACCCCTTTAATCCCTGGGAGGAGGCGGTGTTCCATGATAGCTAAAGAAACTGTTGTAGATATTCCTCAGCCATGAGGAAGCTCTCAGGCAGCACAGCAAGGTTGAGCAGGTTGTCCAGAATCACACAGGTAGAAAGCATCAGAGCATCCATTCTGAATTCTGAACCCAGGAGTGTGCCTTCGGAGCCCTCACTCTGTCACCTAATGTGGCCAGGTCACACCTGCCTATATAGCACAGTCATCCTGTGGGCCGAGGGCTGGCTGGCTTGCTTCCTTCCTCCTCTACTAGATCCCGAACTCCAGAAGACAGGCATCTTACACCCCAGGGCCCAGCGAAGTTCTCTGTATGTGCTAAGAGCCTAGTAAATGTGTGCAGCAGGAGACAAAGGAGCAGGGGTGGCAGGAGGGACTGGAGAGTGCAGCAGATGCCCTGGGTTTTTGTTTCGGGATGAGGGGGAAGTGAGGAGAGGCAAAGGACGGGTAAAGTGAAATATAGCAAGCAGTGTGTCAGCTTTCTCAAAAGGATCGTGTTGCCTTTTTCTCCGGCAGGTGCAACCTGGCCCCAGTGCAGGAGTATGCCCGGGATGTGGGGCTCAAGACAGACCTGGTGACCATGAACCCCTCCGTCATCCAGCGGGCCTTCGAGGACTTGGTCAACGCCACGTGGCGGGAGAAGCTACTGCAGCGGCTGCACAGCCTCAATGGCAGCATCCTGTGGATCCCCGCCTTCATGGCCAGGGGCGGCAAGGAGCGCGTTGAGTGGGTCAACGAGCTCATCCTGAAGCACCGCGTCAACGTGCGTACTGCATACCCCTCTCTGCGCCTGCTGCACGCCGTCCGCGGGTGAGCGGCCTCTCCACGGGAACGGGGGGGCCATCACTGAGGGTGGGAGGCACTTGGTAGGCGATACTCCTTTCTCGGATGCATTTCCATCCCAGCTCTACCCTCACGAGCTGTGTGACCTCAGCAAGTCACCGACCTTTCTGAGCCTCCCTTCCTGGAGAATTGAGGGGGGTTGGAAAATGGGTTTTGTCTGGGAATTGGTGGTGCTGGCTGGAGAGCTATGTTGAGAACGATCCTCCTCCTGCTGCTGCGTGGAGAATAATCCATAAGGGGGCAAGCATGGGAGCAGGGACACTTGTTGGGAAGCTGTTGCAATAGTCCAGGTCGGGAATAATTGTGGCGTAGACTAGGGCGGTGGTAGTGGATAGGCAGCAGTTTGGTCAGAGTTGCTGTAAAATTTGGAGTAGAGGCAGCAGGATTTGCTGATGGATTCTATTTAAGGACCACAAGGGGTGAGAGCAAGAGAAATCGAGGATGACTATTGGGATTAGAGCTGGGGCAGATGGGGGACAGTGGTGTCAGTTTCTGTGATAGCAGAGCCTGGGAGAAGCCCATGTGTGTTTGGGGTGTTGAGGAAGAGAGTTCTTTCTTGGGCACATTAAGCTTCAGATGCCTGTTACAAATATACTCCCCTCACTCCTGACCTCCCAGCTTGGTCAGGCCCTGCGTCCTGTTGCCTATCCACCCATGTGGCAGTTCACAGTCCTGTTCTGTTGACACAAGAGACCTCTTTGTACAGACCCCTACTGACCAGGGGACATTGGAATGCTCTTCACTGGGGCCTTAGCATAACTCAGTGTGACCCCAGGAAGCCCTCTCAGCCACCCACAAAGGACTCTTGCTGTCATAAAGGTGACCCCCAAGGCACCCAAGCCTGTGACCAGCGCTGGTCTCATTAGGGTGGGTATCAACACAGAAACCCATAGTCCCCAAGAAAGACCTAGAAAGACATTCAATAAGAGGCGGCCACATCCGTGGCTGGTGGAGCAGAGTGATGCCTGTATGGACACAGGGCTCTGTGGGGCCGCATCCCTTATCCTGGCGGTTGACCTGTCTTCAGCGTCCGCTTCACCCCGGTCACAGAGTGGGTCTGCCACAGCAACCCCCATCTCACGGATTTAGGCTCCATGCCTTGAATGTTGTTTCTTCCTGGAAGGAGGAAAGTGGTTTGGGGGTCAGCGGGGATAAGGGAAGGAGGACTGCCCTTTGGTAAAGAGAAAAAGTCCCTTTGATGGGGAATGGGCAACCACCTGGAAGAAATGTATGCAGCCAGAGTTATTTCCAGTTATAATTGACTCACTTTCATCTGTCAAAATAGCATTAAGCACCAGTAATAAGCCCTTTAAACAAACAGGCTATTAATCCTGAGATCACATCATCCTCCTTTGCAGGAACTCCTGAGAGGAAATACTGCAGGAGAGACAGATGGGGCGGGCCTCTGCTTTTAGCTAGGGGTGAAGGCGGGGGTAAGAGGGCTTCAGAGGCCTTGTAATGGATTTCTGCCAATGGCTGTCTCCCTCTGTGGGGCCACTGGGCTTTGTAGGGTGCGGGGTCCAGTAGGGCATTACTGAAAAGGTGGGCAGTGTCTGTAGTGAGAGGAAGGGCTTGTTTCTGTCTTGGTGGAAACTTACCTGGTGTTTACTGCAAGAGGAAGAATGATCTGGTGAGGGATGCAGAACAAAGCCACATGAGAAAAGATGAAGGGATCTTAGAGAAGAAGGCTAGGGAGGAACCTGGCCAAGAGGCAGTCTGGCCTAGCGTCGAAAACATGCCGTTTGGAGGTAGGAATATCTGGGTTCAGATCCCAGCTCGGTTACTCAGTCGGTTGTGTGACAACCTTGAACAGGTTGCTTGTCTCCCTGAGCCCTGCTTTCTCTGTCTCTACACTGGGGAACACTACCTATATCCTGTGCTGACATAGGGGAGACATGCAATTGGTCAGCCGTAGCTACTGTGATCATGGCAGCTGCCACCAACCACCAACCAAGAGATTAGACTGGTCCGGTAGACTCAAGAGGTAGGAGTAGGACCAGAGGGTGAAACCACAGGGAGGAGAGTACATTTAGCCTCAATTTTGTAAAGGATTCTGCAGGCGTCAGGGCAATGGACTAAGTCAAATTCACCTGTCAGGAGTTCGTCACCTCAAAGTTCCAATATGGACCATAGTTTGCAGAATAATCTTGTTTCCTTGTTTAAAAATCTATTGTCCAATAAACACCCTGTTTATGGGGTGGGAGGGGATGAACTTTTTTTATTGTGGTAAAATATACAAACATAAAATTTACCATTTTAATGCTTTTTATATAGTTCAGTAGTGTTAAGTATATTCACATTGTTGTGAAACAGATCTCCAGAAATTTTTCATCTTGCAAATCTGAAACTCTATATCCATTAAACAACAAATCCCCTTTTCCCCATCCCTCCAGCCCCTGGTAAGCACCATTCTACTTCTGTTTCTATGAATTTGGCTACTTTAGATAGCTCATATAAGTAGAGTCATACAGTATTTGCCTTTTTGCTTATTTCACTTAAGATAATGTCCTCTAGGTTCATCCGTGTTGTAGCATGTGTCAGACTTTCCTTCCTTTTGAAGGCTAAAGAATATTCTATTATATGTATGTATATGCCACATTTTGTTTGTGCATTCATCTATACATGTACATTTGGGTTGCTTTCACCTCTTGACTACTGTGAATAGTGCTCTTATGAACATGGGTGTGCAAATATCTCTTTGAGACCCTGCTTTCAATTCTTCTGGATATATACTCAGAAGTAGAATTACTGGATCATATGGTAGTTCTAGTTTTAATTTTTTAAGGAACCCCGATACCGTTTTCCATAATGGCTGCATTTACAATCTACCAACAATGCACAAAAGTTCCAATTTCTCCACATTCTCACCAACACTTGTTATTCAGTTTCTTCACATCCTTGCCAACACTTATTTTGTTTTTTCTTATAGTAAACCACTTTAACCAGTTTAAGTGTGAAATTCACTTAGAAGAAATTCACTCTTAGATGAAAACATAGGGGAAAATCTTTACGACCTGGGTTTGGCAATGGTTTATTAAAGTATGACACCAAAAGCACAGGCAACAAAAGAAAAAATAGATAAAATGGGCTTCATCAATATTAAAACTTTTTGTGCACCAAAAAGATAATATACCAAGAAAGTGAAAAAACCATGCATAGAATGGAAGAAAATATTTGCAAATCATATATCTGTCAAGAGACTAATATCCAGAATATATAAAGAACTCCAACTCAACAACAAAAAAATCAAACAACCCAATTCAAAAATGGGCAAAGCAGGGCTGGCCGGGGGAGTAGTGGTTAAGTTCATACCCTCCACTTCGGTGGCCCAGGGTCTGCTGGTCTGGATCCTGGGCATGGACCTACTCAACACTCATCAAGCCACACTGAGGCGGCGACCCACATAGAAGAGCTATAACTCTACAACTATGATATACAACTATGTACTGGGGCTTTGGAGAGAAAAAAGAAAAAAAAGAGGAAGATTGGCAACAGATGTTAGTTTAGGGCCAATCTTCCTCAAAAAAAAAAAAAACATAAAGGGAAACAAAGAAAAAACGAGCAAAGGACTTGAATAGACATTTCTCCAAAAAGACATACAAATGGCCAATAAGCACATGAAAAGATGCTCAACATCACTAATCATTAGGGAAATGCAAATCAAAACCACAATGAGATACCACTTCATACCCACTGAGATGGCTATTATCAAAATTAAAAATGGGAAATAGCAAGTGTTGGTGAGGATGTGGAGAAATTGGAATCCTTGTGCTTGCTGGTGGGAATGTCAAGTGGGAATCACCTTTGAGGCACCCTAGTGTCTTTATTTTGCAAATGAGGAACTTGATGCCCAGACAAGATGGGTGATATATATGACGTCACCCAGCCAGTAAGTGACACAGCCAGGAGCTGAACCACATCATCTCACTTTGATGCAATGCACCAGATGCAGCAGAAATTCGCACCCATCCATTTCTGGATTTGGGGGCCCAATGAGCTCAGTGGGCTGGGAGTTGCCACACTGGACAAGTGGTGTCAGGAGACCAGTGTTAGCAGCACACCAGGACTCCGTGTACACACACAGTTGTTCTGAACACAGGGCAGCTGTCCCATCAGGCTGAAACAAGCTGAAAGGTCAGAACACCTCAGGGTCCCACCAGACACCTGCTGACACCTGGGGCTTGAGACAGTCCTGCTGAAACTCCAGTTGAGCTTCTCAATGTCGTTTGCCCCTTGACCGCGCCTTTGCCCTCCCTGATTTTCCTGAGTGCTCCTTCACATCCAAGCCATCTTTCAGAAGAAAAGCAGCCATCCTCAGATAGCAACTGTGCATTCACCCATCCTGAATGCTGCCATGGGTGGCTTGAAACACCCTAGACACGTCCATATACAAGTCAGTGTGCTCCTAGGGCTGGTTTAGTGTCCCCAAGCCATCCATTCATGGGGGAAAAATCTGAGATACTCTAGTACGGCAAATAGGATGGTCGTGAAGACGAAATGAAATTGTCTGTATAAATCACCTCTCCTAGAGCCCAATGCTGGTGATATCAAGTCCATCTAGCATGAAAACCTGGCACACGGCAGAGCCAGGCTTCATGTCATGAGACCTAGGTGACCATGATGTCAGTCTCCCTGGTAAACAATCCCCCAGCACACAGTTGTGATTATTAACCCACTTCTTAGTATTAATTGTTGAAGTCCTAAGTGCCATGTGGCAGGAATGATGCCACTTCATGCTGCATCCCGTCCCTTGTATAGTGACCGAGAGAATCTGATGACTGGTTGGGGCTCTCCAGTGAACTCAGATTTAAAAAGACATGTAGGAAAAGAGAGAAGGGACACAAATAACGTAGCTAACACTCCTGTGCCAGACATCATGCTAAGCATTAGCTCATGTAAAGAGAGAACTACCACCATTATCCCATTTTAAAGATAAGCAAATTGAGCCTCAGGGAGTAAGTAGCTTGTACGAGTCCCGTGGCTGGTCAGGGACAGATCCAGGATTCCCCCCTCGCTCCTGATCACCACCCACTTGCCTCTATTACACATCATCAGGAATAGTACAGAGGTCCTTGAACAACGTCAGGAAGGCCAAAGCCAGAACGAGTTTGAGCTTATGAAAATATTAAGAAAAACAGAGTGATTTTTATGACTCAAGTAAAAAGAACCAAAAGGATAAGGGCAGGTAGTGTACAGGCTACAAAAGATAGATGGAAAATGGACTCCTTGATTCCCATTCTACATCTGTCCTCTCACCAAAGGATGTCAGTCTTTTAGCTGGATAGAGTAAAGAGGCCTTTGGTGTCTTTACCTAAATCTTGCTTCACTGCTCTAAACCAGCAGTTCTCAACATGGTCCCTGGATCAGCAGCATTAGCATCGCCTGGGTACTTGTTATAAATGCAGATTCTCAGGACCAACCCAGACCTACTAAATCAGAAACTCTGGGGGTGGGGCCCAGCACTCTGTTTTTTTTATTTATTTATTTATTTATTTATTTAGTGTGCGCGTGTGTGCGCGCACGCGAGGAAGATCAGCCCTGAGCTAACGTCCATGCCAATCCTCCTCTTTTTGCTGAGGAAGACTGGCCCTGAGCTAACATCTGTGCCGATCTTCCTCCACTTTATATGGGATGCCGCCACAGCATGGCTGGAGAAGCGGTGCATCGGTGCGCGCCCGGGATCTGAACCCGGGCCTCCAGCAGCGGAGCGCGCGCACCCAACCACTACGCCACGGGGCCGGCCCCCCAGCACTCTCTTTTAACAAGCTTTCCGGGTGATTCAGATGCACGGCATAAGTTTGAGAACGTCTGCTCTCAACAAAATCAAGAACAATTAACATCCCTGGGGAAAACGTGCAGCAAGATCACTGAGCAGATGGCCAGGATCTTCTCCAAATCACGCAAAATTGGGGCAGGGCAATCTGGAACAGGCATCTTTGCCCCGATTTTCTAAATATGGGAAAAAGATGGACACCAGTGAGCTTGATGTCAACCCCAAGCCAGCCAGCCAAAAGATGATTAATACAATGGCTTATGAACACCTAAGGATGGAGAAGTGAACATCAAGCGTGTGTTCACTGGAAAATAGCAGGGCACATTGTCCTGGTTTGCTGTTGTGAGGAAGGCAACAGACAGGTAGACCTGGGATCAGCGTACTCATTTCGCGTCTTGATTTGTCAGCTACTTTGACAATGTATTTCTTGAACAACGTGGAGAGCTGTGATCTGATTGACAATTCGGGGAGTGAAGGGGAAAAAATGTCACCTTTCTTCTCAGAACAAACTTATAAGATAGAGACTGTTTTACTCATAAAGAAACTGAGGCTCAGAAATCTTAAGTGAACTGCCCAAGACCACTCAGATGAGGAGAAGGGGGATTAGAATCCACGTGCATAGCCTTCAAAGGTCTCTGCTCTTCCCACTGCCACCCCTCTTCTCACATCCTTGACAGATAGACTGACCACGGTCTGTTGACTACTGACACCCAAAGGACGATAGTTAATTACATTAATGTTGACTTGATGGAGATCTCTAAGAACCTGCCACCAGCCTCCTATCCTGCCAACTGTCCCTATTTTTACCAATGCCTTAAATGAGGGTGTCAGTTGTCTGCTTAGCAAATTCACAGGCAACATGACTATTGGGGGATTCCCAGTATTTAGGGCTTCAGAGTTGAATCCAAATTTCTTTTGACAGGCTGACACATTGAGCCAATCTAAGAGGAAGAAATTTAATATGGACAAAAATGCAAGATTCTGTACTTAGGTTCTAAACAATTGTACGGTAGAGAGGGATGAACAGTACCAACCGTCAGCGGGTGCGTGGTTGCTCAAAGGGAAAATGTGATCTTAGGTCACAGCAGTGGACGTATAACATCTTTGAGAGTCAAGGAGGTCAGAATGACCTTGGTCAAATCCCACTTGGAGAATCACTTTCAGTTTTGGCTACCAAACTGGAGAGGGGCCACAGTAGCAGAGAAATCCAAAAGTTGAAAGGTTTGGGGAAGAAGACTCCAAGGAGCATGAGAGGAATCTTTCTTCATCCAGCAAACACAGACACCTAGAGGGCTCCGGGCCTATGCTGGGGTAATATAAAAATCAATAAAACAAGGCTCCTGCTCTTGAGGGGCTCACAGATTTGGCCTATGAGTCTCCAGATGTAGAACTAGGGTTGGGAGAGGATCTACAGTGAGTCAGGTTTCATCCGGTCCCTGGGAAGAACATTCCAACAAATAAAGGTCATCTGAAATGAGCTTGGTTGCCTCTTAGGAGGTGGTGAATTCAGCATCCTTGGAGATGTTCAGACAGCAGCGAATGCCCCTTACTGGGCTGTGGAGAGGGAAACTGCATCACACAGAGTTGGTGTGTGAGTTTGCTAGGGCTGCTGTAAAAAAGTACCACAGGCTGGGTAGTCTACATGACAGAAATTTATCGTCTCTCAGTTCTGGAGTCTAGACGTCCAAGATCAAAGTATCAGCAGGGCTGGTTCCTTCTGTTCTGTGAGGGAAGAATCTGTTCCAGGCCTCTCTCTTTGGCTTGTAGACGGCTGTCTTCATGTTCACATGGCATTCTCCCTGTATGCCTGTCTGTCATCAAATTCCCCCATTTTTAAGGACATCATATTGGATTAGGGGCCACCCTAATGACCTAACTATAACTTGACTGCCTCTGTAAAGACCCTGATCTCCAAGTAAGGTCACATTCTGAGGTACTGGAGGTTATGACTTCAAAATGTGAATTTGAGGGGACACAATTCAACCCATAACATTTCAGCTAGATACTGTCTTTCCCACTCAGAGATTCTTTGATTCAGCACACCTGTGCCAGGAGCATCTCTAACTACTGTGTACTCTCAAGATACTTGCCCACCTGAGACAGTCATTGGGCTGGGCATCGCAGAGAGGGGGCAGCACAGTGCAGAGACCCTGAGCGGAAGGCCTGCAACTCGGCTCTCACTGCCCCCTATCCTAGCCTGAGCAGCTCTGCCAAGAGGCCTCTGGCCCGGCCTGCCTGCCGAGTGGCACAGCGCCCGGGCTGGCTGTTGGCAAGGGAGGTGAGCAACCCAGAGGAAGGAAACCCAGGCAACTGAATATGGCCGTGGGAAGTGGCAAACTGGTCGGCATCTGGTAATGAATGGTTCTAATTCAATTACAATGAGGAAGGCTGTGACCCACAGAGAGGGCGGCCCTCGGGCAGGAAAGCAGCCACTGGCCCATTCAGCCACCCAGCCCACAGGCCTGGTGCTGAGGAGGCCTGTGAATTGCTGCTTAATTAGTCACCAGGAGTGCTGAGCCTCGGCCCTAGGACGGCGCTGATCCAGCGGGCATCCCTGCCAGGGCTGGAGCAGCAGATCGGCAAAGCAGGCCCTGCTGCCTGTCAGTGGGGAGCCGAAACCTGAGGGCCAGAGGGCAGGCCCAGGAGTGAGAGAGTAAGCATGGTACAGAGAATAATGCGAGAGGCCAGCGCAGGTTGGAGGCGCCCCCTCCCGGACATGCCCATCGCAGTGCCGAGAACATGTCCGTAGGGCCAGTCGCGGGAGCTGGGTCCCAGTCTCCTCCAGTGGACACTGTGCGAGGAAGTGTGTTCCATGGTGGTGTTACATGGAGAAGAAAAGGAGGGAGGCTGTGGTATTGAGGCACGGATGGCATTGGGTCATTTTTAATGGATTGTCTCTCTATTTTTTTTAATAGCAATGCACATAGTAAAAAGAAAACTCCAAATAGTATAAAAGGATTTAAAATGAAAAGCAAGCCCTCCTCCACAGAGGCAGCCTGTTAAACTGGTTTTCTGTGTGTATCCTTCCAGAAATATTTCCTTTTACACATAAGGGAGCATGTGTTAAGCACTGCACCTTGCTAAATTCTAGAAATTATTCCATATCGATACACACCACCTTGTTCTCCTTCACAGCTGCCTGGCGTTCCACTGTGTCTGGACCATAATTAATGTAAGCAGAAGCCATCGTGGGCATCGCAGGTGTTCCCAATCTTTTGCTAGAGTAATGAGTGATGCAGTGCCCATCTTGTACTGACACCTGTACACATATGTGCATCTATATCCTTGCTTTTTAGAAGTGTCATTGCTACAAAGAGAGAGATATGTGCATTGTTAATTTTTATAGATGTTGCCAAGTTGCCCTCCCTAGAGGTAGGTACCAATTTACTCCCACCTACAATTATTGAAAACGCCTGTTTTCCCATAACCTCACCAACATGATGTTATCAACATTTGTTATCTTTGCCAATCCAGTGGAAAACGGCATCTGATTGTTGTTTGAAATTGGATTTCTTTAATTATGAATGAGGCTGAATATCATTTTTTTTTTCTGGATGGAGTAGCATCAGTTTAAATTTCAGAATCCAGCCAGAAGGTTTAAGCCTCCAAGAAATGGTCTTACTGGGTCCCTGTTGGGCCTCTAGGGACAGAGGTGATAGCTGTGCGTGAGCAGCAGTCTCTTGACCCCCTGAAGGGCCCACCTGTAGCAGGAGGAGCTCCTCAAGTAACCAGCATCAGGTTTTTTCCTCCTTTCTTTGGCAACATGCTGTCTAGGATGCTGTTAGTCTGCCTTTCACGTGTGAGGACCTGGTGGCTGCCTGGGAGGGTTTCAAGTGAGGCCGGGCTCCTTCCCCTCTCCTGCCAGTGCCCCCAAAGGGAGCCACTAGCCTCTGCTTGCTCATTTTCATTCATTGCTTAATTAAATAAAGGTTTGTGGAGCAGTCACTTTCTGCATGCACTATGCGAGAATTTGGGGCTATCTAGAGGCAAGAAGTCAATCCATTTACTCACAATTTAAAATTGTAGGGGATGAGACAGATAAGTAAACAAGTAAGTATAATGTAGCATAAGTGCTATGATAGGAAAGGGACAACATACGGGACACTAAACCGTCCAGGGAGGTCCAGGAAGACTTCCTACAGGAAGTGACACGGAAGCTAAGACTGTAAGAAGGGGTTGTCAGCCAGGAGACATGGAGGTGGTGGTGTCCTGGAAGAAACCAAGAAGTTCTTCATGGCAGTGTGGCTGTGCACTCCAGGTGGTAGGAGGGATTTTAGTCCAGATCTCAAGGGCTTCACAAGCCCGGCTAAGGCCCCTGGCTGTTATCCTGTGGACCCCAGGAGTCACTGGGGAGGTTTTCGGTGGCATGGTCATACTTGAGGTTAGCCTGACTTACTTGAGTGAGAGCACTGGCTTGGAAGCCTGGGCACCAGAAATCAGCCTGGAGCATCCCCAGGGCTTGATCAGCTTTGCACTTCAGCCCCCATTTCTGAGACAAAACCCCCAGCACTCCATTACCGCAAAGCTGGAGAGCCTTGTGCTGAGGTGTCGCCTAGGACGCCAGAGCCCTCAACAGAGCTCCCAAGAAAGGGCAGCGATGGGCTGTGGGGCCCCCAGGTCAGGGCCCAAGCTGCTGATGTGGATGACGAGACCAGGAGTCTGAGAGTCCTATCCCGGGCTTTACTGCTGATCTTTGCACAAAGTGTCACCAAGTGTCCCTTGACAACCACCTGTGAGGCATTCCTGCTCCTTAAGAACAGTATGAGCTTTATCCCACAAAATGCTTTTAGCTTCCTGGAGAAAGGCCTTCTGGTCCCTTTTTCCAACAGTGGCAGCCACTATTCTTGCCACATACCGAGCCCAGGAATCCAGGAAGAAGGATGAGTGTGCTTTCGAGAAGATTTTGGCTATCCTCATTTATTGCTGTCCGTGCTCATAAAATACAGCGCTTAATCGTCTTGGCAATTGGGGTAACCAATTTGAAAAATAATTACTGCCTTCTTTGAGATTACTTTGCCTTCTAATTAAAATCTTAAGACTGGGATATTAAAGGTGCATTGTCACTACAACATCCCGGATGCACCCAGCTAACCTCATTTGGGAAGGCAAAATTAATTAGTTTGTGTTTTAACATCCAGCTGTTATCCTAAGGAAAGAAACAGTCTACAAGTCAGCCACGCACACAGTCTCTAAATTGGCCAGAGCGACTGAGGCGATATAAAGGAAATCGAGAGTGATTTGTTCCTGCATAACTCAGTCAGCTTCTATTACAAGCTGCTCATTAAATGGCGCCCCGGTGTCCCTGTCAGACATCGCTCAGGAGTTCTTGTTTACCCGTGGAGACAGAAGAAGAAATAAGTGGGTCCCTCCGTGCCACTGAGCTCTCAATTCATTCTGGGGCCTCATTTGCTGCTAACACCTTTCCCAGTGAGCGATTCTTGGTGAAAAGCCTGGCACCAGATCTGAGAGGCTGGGCGTTTCTGGTCCTGCTTCAGCGGCCACAGTTACAAAGCTGTGTGCGCTGCTAGCTTCCTCCTTTCTTTTCTACTTCTTCCCATTTTTCAATCCCATTTGAGTCAAACATTTGCTGAGCGCAATAGAAGCCAGGATAATCAATTCTAGTCTACACTACGCTAACAAACCCAAAACCCTCGTGGATTAGCACAACAGAAGTTTATTTCTGATTCTTGCAAAGTGTGATGTAGGTTGGCAGGGCCTCTCTTCCAATGAGTGACTCAGGGATCTAGGATTCTTCCCTCCTAGGCTGACACCATCTTTACAGGAGGCTTTGAAGTTCTCCAGGGCAGAGGAAGAGAAAGGCAGAGGACCTGCTCTTGAGGAACATTGGCCCAGGAGAGACACATTTCTGTCACAGCCTATTGGCCAGAACTGGTCACATGACCCCAGTCCAATTACAGAAGATGCTGGGAGATGTAGGAGAGCAGATAGAGTATTAGTTGAGCTCTGCTGTCTCTGCTGCAGTGCCTTGGCTGCACCGCACATCGATCCAGGTGCCTTTGAACCCCCTACAAAGGAGTGTAAGGCACGGCCCCTGCCCTTGGGGAGATCACAGTGCAGATTACCGACCCATACAATAATGAATTATCAGCCTGGTTGATAAGCACAATAGGAGAAGCAGAAACAAAGCTCATGCTGATAAAGTGGAAGTGATTAACTCAGTTTAAGCTGGGGAGAAGAGGGTGGAACAAAGGGAACATTTCCAGGAAGATGTGATTCATGAGCTTAGTTTGAGGGATAAAAAGAGAGTTCACCAAGGGGACATGTGGGGAAAAGACACATCTACAAGGAGGGCACAGCGTGTGTCTGTAACCTGAGACCCACCTGTGAGCTACTTGGACATTTCACCACTGATTAAATTCTTCCCTCCCCATCTCTTGGCCTAGCATTGATGGCCTGAAGAGAAATTCGTTTCTGAAAGCCTTCCCCTGCTAGAGTCTTACTATCACAACATAAACAAACCACAAATCCCTAAGATGGAGTGTGGCCGGTGTTAGGGCTTACATTTGCTCAGGGAGTGAACGGTCAGTGAGATGCTCTCATCTGGGGACACTGCCAGGGTCTCACGTGTCCCTGGATAGTGTCAACAGCAGCTGTAGCCAGTTCACTCCCAACCCCGACCCTCCCAGAATCACCCTGGGGTGAAAAAGGCCCAAGAGCCAGCAGTGGGGAGGCTGCATCTTCCCCAAGCTCTATCTAACCAGCTGCATGAGAAGTTTGCCTCTTCTTAGGTAAATCACCCTGGACTCCCATATTTTCCTCTGTAAACTGAAAAAGGACTAGTTCAATTCAGGAGACCTGTGGATTACCAACAGACATGGTCTGTTTGACTCAGGGCCTCACATGGTGTTTTAAAAAATTTTTTTAATTAGTTGCCAACATTTAAAAATTTGGAGAATTTGCATAAAAATCCAGATTTCTGATACTCTTGAAAAAAATCAGAAAATTTGGCATCACCATAATGGACAACAATAAAACGGGCTACTCTTTTAGATGCTGCAGTCCCCACCACTCCCTATTGCCTTGCAACACTGAGGCCAGGTGTTGGTGTTCCTTACACATGTCCCAACTTGCTCAGTTATAGCTCCTGCCAGGCCGCTGGACTAGATGAGTTCTCCAGGCTTAATCATCTTTAAAACTCTATGATTATTCTTTATGCTTATTCTTTGTCCCTCTTTTTCTCTAAATATGTCTCATTCTTGGCTTCTTTTGGCAGAACTACCTACCAGTTAGAGCAGCCTTGTCTGCACATTTGACTTACTGGTGGGGGGGATTAAAAATCCCGGTGTCCAGGCTGCACCTGGAGGTGGGCCCCAGGATCCGTCCTCTTAAAGCTCCAGGCGACTCCAGTGTGCAGCCTGGGTGAGAACCATTGAGTTAGAGCCGAAAATGCAGTGAACTAGCTCAGGAGGGGGTGAGCTCCCCGTGATTGGAGGTGGTTAAGCCAAGGTGGATGAGCACTTTGCCAGGATGTGTGGGAGCATCCAAACATCAGCTGCTGCTCTTCTGAGATTCTTCGCCTCCTTGCACTCTCCCTGCCTTTGCCCCCCAGGGTCCTCCCAAGCTCAGCTCAACTTTGTTGAGCATACGAGTGTTGAGGTGGTCTAAGGAAGGGCTCTTTATCTGCTAAGCCCCAACCTCAGCATCAAGCATTCCCCCGAGCCAGCACCATGCCTCCTACGTATTAGCTGCGATTAAGCTTCTCAACGGTGCGGAGAAGAAAAGATGAAGGTCTGCAGTGTGTCCACAAATGCTTTGTCCTATTGTTTTTCCATTGTGTTTGCCATCACTGGAGCCACTGTCCTCTTCTCTGCCTTTGGCCCCTCTATCTGATTCCGAGTTGGAAAATTCAGCTGCAGGGGAGTTTCTTGGCCCAGACAGGATGAAATAGGAGGAGGTGCAAGGAAAAGTGTCTTCAACCAACAGGCTTACGAGACGACGGTTGTCTAGGGGCCATCCCAGAGGGAGTTCACGTTCACTCTGATTCTGGCCATCTGGGATGAAGGCCACCATCGGCAATGTCAAAAGGGAGATTCAGATCACCCCAGCCTGACAGACGGGTTGCGGTGGGAGGGATCCTTGAAATAAGTTTTATTATATCAAGTATTACATGATTTACTGAAATTATATGGGTTATTAGGAATCTGTAACCTTGTCTGATGCAAAGGCTAATGCCGCCTCCAAAAAATAAAGGATTTAAGGTTGACTCTGAAATGTTTTGGGGTTCTCTTTTTTGGAACTACAGAAGGACCCTCTTGCAAAAGGAAGGACTTACTTGAGCTTCTAGAAAATCTGCCCCCCCCCGAAACTTTGAGCTAAAAGCAGTGTGAATAATGTGAAACAGTTTAAGCTTTCGGCAATATACGTACATGTTCTGTCTGGCGTACTTTTACTTCTGGCATGAACTTAATTGATGTGTTTGACTATAAAGTCACACACATCGCTGTGCTAGGGGGTCATCAGGAACTGTGCTGGCCTGCGCTTCAGGTGGAGAGTGGATGTCTTTCACAGTGGCAAATGGGAGCACATGGGATGGAAGCCGATAGGGTTTGAGAACAGAAAAATGTGGACAGTGTCTGGTGTAGACACACAGTAGTAAGGAGTTGTGATAAGGAATTACATCTTTCCACAAAGCGTATGCATTGCATTTAAAGGGATTCAGCATAGGGTAAGTAGAAGCTGTTGCTAGAAACAAAGAGGTTGGACCACACATCCCAGTGAGCTCTAAATCCAAGCAGGATAAGAACCACAATGGAAAGCAGGAATGATAGCAAATAGAATGGATGTTTTCTCACTTCTGGAGAAACTTCTAGATCGTGTTGGAATGTGGAGGATATCTTGGAGGTCCCCTGGTCTGTGGCCCATCATTGCATCAATGTGAAAAACTAAGTCCCCCCATGTACAGAGGTAGCGCAGCACCTCACTCAGCACAGGGACCCCTTAGCCTAATGCTACGCTCTTTCCACTTCTCTGTGTCTCCTCTCATTACCTCTTCAGATTCCTTGAGGCAGGAAGCAGGGACTCCCATTTCAGAGGTGGATACGCCAAACACAGTGACAGGCCTTGAGAAGACAGAATGTGGCAGAACCCAGCCTCGCAGGGCAGACCACTGTCTGGTGCCCCCTCAGCTCTTCAGGGAAGCCCCATGTGGTCAGAGATGAGCAACCTGCATCAGAGGGTGGGGGTCCTGTGGGCAGGGATGGGAAGGAAATTCATTGATGCTCAAGAGGCAAGGAAGTCAGTCCCTGCTGGAGTTGGGGTACAGACGCAAAGGGAAGCACCCCTCTGCAAAGGGAAGGCAGTGGGCATCGTGCAAGAGTCGACCCTTTATCGGAGGGGGAGAGAGGGGCGGCAGACTGTAGCCTGAGCGCCAAGCCTGGCACACGCATGGATGTTGTCTGTGACTCTTTTATGCTACAACAGCAGAAACCATTTGGCCACAAAGCAAACGATATTTACCATCTGGCACTTTACAGAAAAAGTTTGCCAGCCCCAGCTTTAGATTTCAACAGGCCTGAGCTCAAGTCGAGGTCCTGCCCTTTCTACCTAGGTGACCTTGGCCAAGCCACTTTCATCTCTGGGCCTATGTCTGCATCTGTACCTATTTTGTTTCCATAAAATCATGTATGTGAAAGCACACAGCATAAGGAGCCATTCCGTTGCTTAATAAATGGTGGTCGCCAGTCCTCCGTGAAGGGCCCTGGGAATCAGTTGCTCAGTTGGTCTCTACGGTTCCTGGAGTGGGAGGAGGCAGGCTGTGGGGCAAGAGAATTTCCAGAAATTTTCCTCTTCCTGGAAAGGATAATTCACAAACTCATGTTTCTTTTTTGTTTCTTTCTTCACTTTTTTTTTCAGTTACTGGCTGACCAACAAAGTCCACATCAAAAGACCCACGACTGGCCTCTTGATGTATACCCTAGCCACACGTTTCTGCAACCAGATCTACCTCTATGGCTTCTGGCCCTTCCCGTTGGATCAGAACCAGAACCCCGTCAAGTACCACTATTATGACAGCCTCAAGTATGGCTATACCTCCCAGGCCAGCCCCCACACCATGCCCTTGGAGTTCAAGGCCCTCAAAAGCCTGCATGAGCAGGGGGCTTTGAAACTGACTGTGGGCCAGTGTGATGGGGCCACGTAAGGTGGGCGGCCCGTGGGACTCAGTGGCTCACATTTCCTGCCAGCTACACCACAGGCGGATGGGAGTCGGGGTGGCACAAACTATAGAACAAGCAGGCTAGTGGTTTTCTTTGTTCAAGTGTAAAACAGTGACCAGAATATATATATCTATACCTGCATATATATATTGACCTGAGTATTTATAACTGTGTGGTGTTCATCTAGCATTAGGCAGATAAGCCACAGGAAGAAGGTGTGGAGAACCCACTCGAACTGGATTGAAACTCAGTCCATCTTTGGGGGCAGAAGGACTAGACATGAACAGAAGCCAGTCTTGTGACTTTGGATGACAAACTGGCTCCTGGGTTGGAGGGATCTTTGGGCTCATGGATGAATGGAGAGCCACCTATTGGCAGCTGCCCCGAGCCTCTGAGAAATGTGGATTCTGGGTGAGCCAAGACCCAGAAGGGACAAGCTAACCCAACTCTAAAATGGTGCTGTTCACGGAGGAGAGGGAGGTTGGAGCATTCAGCCCAGCAAAGGAGCACAGGTACACGAGAAGCAGAGACCACATCACAGCTGAGGACCTTGTTCCACGAACTTTAACTGCCCAAGGGATGAATCACAGTTGACCCACTTGCCCCAGCTGGGCCTCCACAGCTATGGAGAGAAGGCTAGAGAAGGCAAGATGGATAGTTCATCTTCTAGCTTAGCAAGAACCACCAAGAACCTGGGATGGAGCAGACAGATGACACTAAAGAGCTGGGGTGTTCCAATCGTGTTTTTGAAACATCGCGACCTCCTGCTAAGGGTTGGCGCTCCACCCCAGAATAAGGCAGAAGAGTGTCCAAAGTGTGGTGGTTGCGGTGGGCGTTCTTTAAAGCAACTTGAGTCTGCTAAGGAAGAAGGGACCCTGAGATTTCATCTTCAGGGTTAGCCTCCTTCCTGCCTTGTTAGAATGTCACATGAGGGACTGTACTGTCCACTTCTGCCACCAGGGAAACCACAGCAAAAGCTTGAAAGGGCACTGCAAAGATAAATGTCATCCTTTTTAAAATATACATGATTGCCTTTCTGGGTACCTCCAGAGCCCCAGAGTGTGAGACTTGAAACAATGTTAAGCATCTAGCTCCGTTTCTCTGCAACCACTCTGTTTGCTTTCTGCATTGTGCACTCCACGGGGCCTCTGCAGCCAGACTGCTGTGTCAATGTCACTTTCTTGTCACTTTTCTATCCTAATGGTCACACTAGCTGGCACTGAGTTCCAATATTGAGATTTTCAGCTCTGCAGGGAGAGGTTCCGGTGTCCACTCCTTCCTCCCTCTCCCCACGGAGGCAATGATTTTAGAATTTTGCAAAATCTTTTTTTTCCCCTAATAAGATTAGTAGTTACGGCTTTTTCCTTTTAACCCAAAGCCAAATGCAGTATCCAAATACTGGACATAACCTCCCTGGGGCAATCTGGGCTCAGAGCCAATAACTTAGGGGCTGGAATCACAGGTCACATATAGACAAGCATTAGCCAGCTTGATTTGTTAGATGCATTCCCTCGCCCGATAAATAACAGTGTTTTAAAACATATTTGAAAGTTAAGTAAAAAAACATTATCTTGAAGGTGAAGGGAGTTAAGAAAAGTAATCAAGATCTGCTCCCAAGCATATGAGACTGGACATAATTAATCAACGGCAATTCAGAACGGGACATTTGCTCTAAATTAATGGCTGATGGGAAGCAAAGGGAGGTGGTGGAAGGATCTTCAGAACCATTAACCCCGTACCCGGAAGCTCCAGCTCCAAACCAGATTATACAGCTCCGTGTTTCTTTCCTTGTTGTTCTTTTTGTGGATGCTTGAAGTTTGAGATTTGAGACTTGCATTATAAAATGAATATTTAAAAAAGCAACAGCCCTAACAGCCTCTGTGGGAACTGAGTGGTTTGGACTCCTCACAGAAGTGGAAATAATTAGTATCATATTTTACAGTTCTCCAGAGCCTTTCATCTTGAGGATCTCAAAGGCCCTGGAAGATGTTTAATTTCTGAAGCTTGCAGTGCTCTGGGTAACAGGCAGAATTGCCAAAAGGGCCTTGGTGGATTAGCCAAGGCCTTGGATTCCAGAACATTCCAGTGGTGTGTCCTGAGGGGAGCCCTGAGGTCAGGTCCTGCAGTTGGCTCTGCCCTCTGTCTACCTGCCAGCACCCCTCCCTGGGGAGTTTAAGGGCCAGAGCTCTTTGGAAAACATGGTTTTCTTTCTGTCCCATCTTGGTTCCTTGAACTGAAACTGATGGGAGTTGAAGTGGAAGGACCCCTTACAACCTGCCTTCGAGTTCCCTCCGGAGAAATGTTGGAGATCCAGGACAATCCACACGTCATCATCCCCCAACTCGCGGGTGCTGTGCTGCCAGAATGCTTTGGCTGTGTGATGGCGGGAGCTCCAGCGGCCTTGGCTTCGCTCATGCTTCGTCCTTCTCCATCTGGGCACGCGCAGTCAGGAGGCAGCCTGTCCTTCCCTCCTATTTAGACCTCAGTTTGAGTAAGGTTCCACTGCAGCCTCTGGCATAGGCCAGCTAGCCCGGGGCGGCCCTGAGGAGTCCCGGCCAGTACCTGGTACCCTGATCAGCTGCCTTGTAATTACAGTTGTCACAGGCATCCCAGGAGCAGGGGGTCAGTCAGTCTCAGCCAGGCCACCCTTTCAGTCACCTGTTAACCATCAGCCAGTCCCCAATCACCCCGCCATCACCCACCACAAAGCCCCTCAGATGTTCTCCATTCGCCTTAAGCCGCAAATGACCCCCACCATCAACTTCCTCCTTTGCTGAAGAGGCGGAGCTTCTGAAATGAGTCCTCTCCTCAAAACCTCTTGATCTCTTCCCTCCTCTCTCCCCTTCTTCCTCCCATTTCTGAGAAAGCAACGTCCGTCCTCTTGCCAGTGACATTTTCTCTTACCCCCTCAGCCACTCTGCCGCCTCTCTCCTCTCTATCCACACACTCACTCCACCATCCTGACTCCTGCGGCCTCTTCCCTCACCTTTCCTTCACCCAGACCTGGGAGGGGGCTTGCTCTGCCTTTCCTCCTGACCCCCACTCAGACTCCGTGCTCCCAGGACCAGCCACTTGGGGTCCTCTGTGTGGCCACGTCCAAGGTCCCCTTCTCATCACCGAGCTCTCTGCATCGCCTGGCCCTACAGTGACCCCTCCTGGACACTACCTGTCCCCTTGGCGCCCAGGATGCCATGTTGTCGTGGTCTTTCTCCTCTCTTCCCAATGCCTATTTGTCATTTATTTATATGTTTATTTATTTATTTATTTATTTATTTATGATTTATTTATTGACACTCTTACCTTGATCTAAAAAGGAGCCAAGGTAGATCTGACCCCCTCTCCTCCTGCCCCACAACATAGACATTCCCCTCATTGGCATCCTCTCCTCAGCCCCCTTTCGTTACATCTCTACATTCTCCTTCAGCAACCTCACACCTTCCTGGGGGTCCACGCTCTACACTTCCTGCAGTCCAGCCCGTCTCCCGAGTTCCAGGCTCAGACTGCACACTGCTCGTTGGATGTTCGCCCCACGTGCTCTGGCAGTGTCACAGATTCAACACATGTGAAGCCAGGTTTATCATCTCTGCCTCCCCTTCCTCCACGATCCCTCCTTTGTCTGTTAGAAGACCCGTGATCCTCTCAACCACCCAATTCTGGGACTCCTCCGTGTATTCCTGCTAGCACTGCCCTTGCCTCCTTGCGGCGTGGGCAAGTTCAGCGCAGTCTCCTCTCCCAGCTTTCCTCAGGGCACGCTTGCTCATTCTCCAGACCACCCTCAACGTACAGAGCAATTTTTATCTCCAGCATCCACAAACGTTTAAAACTCCCCTGACCCACAAAATAATATACGTCTTCATTCTGGCATTACAGACCACCCAATAAGGCCCCATTCTTCCTTTATCTCCTGCACTGGTCCACCTAGACTAGTGTCATTCCTGGAAGGAAGGGGTGACCGGCTTTCCTGCCTCTGTGCCTTTGGTCTTGCTCTTCTCATCTCCTGGAACACTCTCTTCTACTTCCTTTAAGGCCCTGCAGAAACCATATCTTTCATGATGCCCTGTCTGCCCTACCAACCACTAGGATCTCTCCCTCCGCTGAACCACCATAGCACTTTATTTGTCCCTTTCTCATGGCGCTTACCATGTTCTGCCTTGTATTATAGTTATTGTGCACTTGTCCTATGACTGTTTTTAGACTGTAAGCTCACCAAGGGCAGGGACTGTGTTTTATTCATCTGTGTCCATCACAGCACCAGGGGTGGTGCATAGCACACAGCAGTTGCTCAATAAATGTTTGTTGGATTAAATCCTTAATGCCTGTTATGGGCTGTATAATTAATGAAGACAGTTTGCATCCACAATGTCACAAGAACCTCCAAAAAAATCATGTGAGTTGGGCAGATGCAGAAATCATTATCCCCATTGTATAGGTCAAAAAATTGAGGCAAAAAACCACATGAAGCCACAGACCTCTTTGGCAGAATTTGCACGCACGTCTTCTCATCCCCACTCCAGGGCTTTTTCTGTTAATCCTTGTGGTTGGCTCACTGTTAACTGAAAACTGACCCTGAGCAGCGTCCTGGCTGCCACGGTCTGGGCATCGCCTTCACAGAATCAGGCGAACCTCAGCATGAACCCCAGCTCATGTGCCCATCAACACAGGCAAAATCGCACTCCTTTTTGGGAAGGATAAAAGCCATTCAGGTTTTGCCAGGCCCAGGGTGTGGAGCTGCGGGACCTCATAAATCATTCCCGCCGCTGTTGTTGCAGGGTAGGAAACCATCTGTCCAGATGGCAAAGAGACCAACAGCTCCAAGGGGCTGCTGTTTGATAAATCTCTTCATGCCTAATTAAGGTTCCCCTTCCAGAATGTATGGAACAGGGACGTTTGTTGATGCCAGTCAGATGGGACTCCAGACGTGTGTGCTGCCTCATGAATGCCCTTAATAGCATCCCCAATGACACCGGCAGCCTGCCCCAGCCCTCCTGTCTCTCACCAGCATTGCTGGATGTCATCATCTCTTCCTGTCTTCATCCCCACCCTTTTGCCTTCCCTCTCCAGGGCTCTTCCCCTTGGTATCCACCAAGAGCAGGGTGAGCCCAGAGAGATAACTGCCAGCAGCTCCTGGATACCTGAGCCCTGACCTGGGGCAATGCGGCGAGATGGCAGGAAGGGAGGAGGATGGGGAGTACTCTATGCCATCCCTCAGGGAAGCAAAAAAACAAGGGGCTCTATTCTGGTGATGGCCCATCCGCCACAATGGGAGGTTTCCATGGTTACTGTCTAGAAGCAGTGTTTTTGTCACCTTTGGGCTTCATGATGAGGGTAGGAGTTTCATTTCCATCCCTAGTAATACACGTGGTAGGGCCACTTTCCACACACAATGCATTGAGCCATCCAGCTCCAGATCACCCAGTTTGTCTAGAATCACCCCAGTTGTCTGTAGCTAAAGCCCAATAGAACCACCCAACAAGGACACTCAAGGTCCCTTGTGGCCTTTCTCAGTCTTCCTCACCACTTCCTCAGCCATCCCACCTCCCCCTAGAACCTGAGGTGGAAATGGGGCTCCCAATAGGTTCCAAAAACTGTGCCAAGAAAGACCCCAAATGCTCCAGCCATGACAACATGTTCAAATATTAAAGAGGCTTCTCTAAAACTGACACAGTGCCAGCTCTGAGCAGCCAGCCCTTGGGGAATTAATAGAAAATGAGGAACTGACAGCCAAGCAGTGGGGACACTGCCCTGGGCCACGTGGTCCCTAGCACGGCAGGCCCAGCCGATGAGGAGGAATGCAGACTCCAGTGCCAAACGCTGAGGTGAGTCAAGTCGGGGTTGGCTCTGCAAAACACCCCTTCCATTTAGTTCAAAGCATCTTCATTTTCTAAAATGAGGTTGTCACAGTGGAGATGCTTGACAGAGTCTGTGAAGGGATGACTGGCTCACCAGAATAATTACCACTTCATGGAAGCCAAATGTTGCAAAGAAGACTACTCTGGGGTGAGCTGTTTTGCTCAAGGAAAGGCAAGATTGTGCTTTCCCATTCCAAAGGCCAAGGCTGGCAAGAGTGTAACTTGCTGAAATCACAACTGTGGCTGCTTCTTGTGCTCACGAGCATCTCTGGGCAAGAGCTCTGGGACTGGTAACAGATGATCCAGAAGTCTGCCACTCAAATGCCCAGGAGACACGGACGAGGCCACTTCCTCATTTGTAAAGTGGAGAAGACACCTAAGTAGGCTACCTCCCTCATGGAGTTACTGTGAAAATGCCAGTAACAGATGGGGTGGAGAGAGAAGCTGGGTAGAGGGAAGGGGAGAGGTTCAGGGCTGTAGAGCAAATGCAACGCGTGCAGCTGTGAGGTTTCCAGATTCTGCTCATGGAATTGCCCTGCTTAAACCTGTCAGTGGCTTTCCTTCACCCTTGGAAGAAAATTCCAAGCATCTTACCATGGCTTACAAGGTCTTAAAACCTCCTCCTCTCTGGATCACTACATTCTAGCCACGCAGGCCTTTTTGCATCTCCTAGAACTTTTCAGACTCATTCCAGTCTCAGGGCCTTTGCACTTGCTGTCCCCTCTGCCTGGAAAGCTCTTCCCCAGCTCCTTGCAAGCTGCCTCCTCCTCATCTTTCAAGTCTCAAATTGAATGTCACCCCCTGGGGAGTCCGTCCCTGGTCTCCCTCAGCTAATTACTCTCTAGTACATATCACATTATCCTGCTAGGTGGTCTTTTTATATAAACTCTCTGAAATACCTCATTTATTTTTTAGTTCTCAACCCTAAGAAACTTCATAAAGATCCCAATGCCCAGGCCACACTCTGGATAAGTTTAATCAATAGCTCTGGAAACTGTTAACAGCTCCTTCTAGAGCACAGCCAGAATTGAGAAACACTGACATATTTGCTCCCTTGTTTATTGTCTGCCCGCCCTTCTAGAATGTTCAGTGGGGGCCTGTTTTCCATAGTGGTGTCCTGTGCCCTGGGCAGTGGAAGGGGCCACCCTCCAAGGTTATTGTTAATGTCTCTGCTCTGGGCGCTGACAACAGGCTGGCAATGTGACCACTTTCCTGGCACTCTCAGGAGGCACAGACCAGCTTTGAATTCTCACGGGTGACACTTTGTCCACTGAAGCCCCAGGTAGACGGCCAGTGTTTTACCCCTTTAGTCTAGCTCGGGGTGGAGTTTCTCCGGTCCCCTTTCATGACTTCATGACTTCATGACTCCGACCCTGCATGGGAAGCTCATCTCCGACCCAAGTAGGCATTAGAACCCCAGCCACACCCCCAAAGACCCTGGCCAGCTCAGCTGCACACTGGACTCACTGGGGGATCTTTAAAATCCACTGGTGCCTGGGCGCCGCCCCACGGACTCGGACGCGATTGGTCTGGGGTGTGGCCTGCGCATCTCTAGAAGCCCTCCAGGTGGCGCCGAGGTGCAGCCCCAGCTGGGAACCCTGACCTGGGCCCCGTTTTTGAACACCTGCACCTCTTCCGTGGCAGCCCGGCTCAGGCTTCTGGTTGGAGGTCGTTCTTTTATTTATGGCTTCTGAGGGTTTCCTTCCTTGATTTCAAGCTTGGATCTATTTTGTCCGGTGGGTTTTGTTGTTCCTCCTGTTGCATCTGTCACCTCCAGGACAAGGACTGCTGTGCGCTTGCAGCAGGAGAGGCCTGACCGCCATATTGCCTGCCTCCCTTTCCAAAACGTAAGCTCCGTGAGGACGGGGGCCCTGCCGGCGTGTTCACTGAGGCTTCCCCAGCCGCTGGGACCGTGCCTGGCACAGAGTGGGCATTTAATAAACTCCTGTCGCACGAATGAAAGAACGAGCCTGGGCTGTATGGACGTGCGAGTGCTTCAAGGGAAGACTTTACCCCCAGAGTGGGAGGGAGTGCCATCTAGTGGAAAGAACACCAGGGCCCCTCGAAAGAAGCAGGGATAGCTCGCATTTTCTCTGCCCGTCTCTGCATCCTGGGCCCTGTGCAAGGGGCTTCCTAGACCTCCTACCCTTACAACAGCCCTGCAGGTTTTATTGCACCCATTTCACAGATTAGGTAACCAAGGTTCTCAGCAGTTAAAAACTCGTTCAAGATGCCAAGGCTCTATGAGTGAATGGTTTGATGCCAAAGCCAACACGGTTAGCACCAGCCCACACTTCTAGCCCCTCAAGGCCACTTAATTCTCTCCACCCTCTGTCATGTGAGCATAGAGAGAGGAGAACAGGACTCGCCTTCCCTCCACCCAGCCTCCTCACAGACTGCTGCTCTGCACTGGCTCTTCCCATCGGCAGAGCTGCTATAGACCCAGACATGTCTGTGCAGCAATGTCAATTGTTAGAGTACTTCCTTGCCAGTTGGTCAGGAGCTGCCACCCTCCGCTCCCCAAATGCCCCGTACTCCAGCACTGTGGCCGGGGTCCATTCTGGTTGGTCAGGGTGCCTCTGAGTTGTCAAATATTTCACCCTCCAGGCAAGAAACCCAGGATCAGGAGGGCTATTTGGTCCACCAAGCAGGACACCGGAGCCTCATCTTATTGGTGCTTCCGTGGTAGCCCAGCCTGGAGCAATGGCTGGCTTTGCTCTTTCTTGTTTTCCATCCTTAACCCAGAGCACATGTTCTGTGTAGCTCATGTGAGTACAGATTGCAAACTCAATCGTGGAAGCGTCGAGAGGCACAAGAAGGGTAAGCATCTTAGGACAGTCAGTGCGGGCTGGTAATGGGAAACGAATGCCTTGAGTAGTAGGTGTGAGGCGCAAGTGAAGGGCAGGAGGGAGGTGGGGAATGGAGGGAGTGGCAGAGGACCAGAAAAGAGCAGGTAACGTTTACCGAGCACTAACTAAATGCTTTACAAGGACTAGTTCATTTAATCCTGACGGCCATCCACTTTGAGGTGGATGCTATTGTTTTCCCCATTTCACAGATGAGGAAATAGAGACAAAGAGGTTGATTAACCTGCCCAAGTTCAAAAAGCTAGGAAGTGTTTGAGCTGGGATTTGAACCCAAGTCCTCGGGTTCCAAAGTGGTGCAGGAAGCCCCTAAGCTTCACCGTGATCAGATACCTCGGTGCCCTGGGGGCCGCGTTAGCCTTGGTGGTGAGCGATCCAGCCGGTTCCCACGGATGCTGTTCCCACACCAGTCTCAGACACCAGCCCCTCCCCACCCCAGCTGTCACCCCCAGGCCCACAGAGTGGAAATGCCCATTAGTGCAGCAACAGTGACAGGCTCTGGCTGCACTGCCTCAGGCCCTGTGGATGCAGCTGCTGGCTTTTGAACTTGGCAGGGAAGCTGGGACTAGACGTTCCCCTGCACATGCTGGGCCTCTTGGCCCAATGTCCGGGGATGAGATGGGGGGCGGCCAAACCACAGGCTGCTAGAAAAATGTGGTATCGCCCTCTGGCAGAGGCCAGCCTGGAAATGAGAAGTGAAACCAACAAAGCAGAGGACGGAAGCAAATGAAGAAAGAGCAAGGATGCAACAGATCCAGGGTAGGAAAAGTCACAGTGCTTTCCTGCAAACTCTGCAAGATGGCACCAGCTGTCCTAGTCGGGACCCGTCCTCCAACACGCCAGGCTGGGTTACAGCTGAGAAGTGGCCTCCAGCCCTCCTTGGCAGCCTTGGGGAAACCTCAAACGACCCAGGCCCTAACCTTTCCTCCCCCGCGTCCTGACCGAGCTGTGAGGGTCCGATCACTTCACTTCCCGTCTCTGTTTCCTCATCAGTAAGCTGAGAAAAGAAAACCTGCCTGGCTCAGAGGCTCTTGTGATTCAGTCTGATCAGGAGCCTTGAGTCCCTCACCCACAGAAGGCATTTGATGCTTGGCAACTCACTGCCGCCTTCTCCGGGCCGCTCTCTCAGGCCAAGGGTGCAAAGACTAGTTTGTGATGAGTTCTGCTCAGTTGCCACCCGGCTCAGCCCGCCTCCCTGGCTGTTGTAGAAGTGAGTGGGCAGGGCCTGGCATGCAGTCGGTGCCCAGTGATGAATGAATGCCAGTTGAATGAATGAAGGAATGCTTCTCAGTTTCCTGAAGCCATTTCTCTCTGGTTACTCAACAGACGGGCTCCCCAGGCCTCAGTCTCCAGAGCTGAACAAAATAGGTACGTTTCTCTGCCTCCCTCTACCTGAGAGCTGCACTTGTGATCATAGTAATGTAGCAGATAGCTACGGGTTTTGGATGCCAGTTGGCACCCCCGATTTACTGTCAGCACCCCTAAATTCCCTCCCCATTGCATACCAGCAGAGGCTTGGGGTCCCTGCAGCACCTGAGTGAAGCAGCCTCATACCTTCCCTTTGTTGAGTGTCTATCAAGTGACAGTCACCGCATCAGGCAGCAGTGTCCCTCTCCTCCAGCAGGCCCCTAACGTCAGTGTTATTTACCCCGTTCTATGGACGAGGGAGTCAGGGTCCGTGGCTGGTCAGACGGCTGGTAAGTGGCGGAGCTGGAATCTAACCCAGATCAAGAACTCCTTCTGTGAATCTCTGCCTCCCTATTCTTCACAGCAATTGAAGCTCATTCATTCATTCACTCATTCGTTCATCTCTTCACCCATTTAAGAAATATCAGGGAGTTCCCACCGGGTGTCATGACACATGAAGACCCTGTCCTTGCTCCTGAGGGGCTCACAGTGCAGTGATGGGAGTAGGGGAGAGAGGGCGGAGACGTGGTACAGCGCTGGAAGGGCTGAGGTAAGAGGAATGAGCAGATTGCTGCAGAGGGAAAGGAGCAAGGAACTCCCCTTGCAGGAGGACACTGGGGAGGGGTGGGAGGGTGCTTCACAGAGGAGGGGCATTTGAATTCCTACAGTAAATGAGTGTTCCCTTTGCTGCTAGTTCTCCAACTCACCCATGCCAGCTCCATCCTCTTCGATGTGTCCATTCTCTCTCTGGCGACCTTTACTATGGAGGGGAAGCAGAACTTTGAAACAAGCCCTAGACACTGAGGCCACGTGCCTGTGAAGATAGGTCCACTTTCCTCTACAGACACATGGACCACAAGGACAAAGGAGGCTGGGACACTCTGGCTCCTACCCCCCACACCCCTAAAGCCTAGTGACCCCCCAGCTCTGGGCTGTGAGGTGTGGTCCACGAGCACCATATACAACCCACACCAATGAGCCGTCCGACAAATCTCACCAACAAGAACAGGGCAAGGAGAGGGCTCCACGTGTGTGCCTAAGCGTGTCAGCCTCCGGTCACTCATTCAGTGTCACAGCCACACTGAGAGCCTGCGATGAACTAGCCCTGCTCCGGGCACTGTGGGAGACCCAGTCCCTGCCCCTGGGCGCTGAAGTCTAACAAGGGGAGCAATTATGCACAACCAACGGTGGAATGAATTAAAAGAGAAATGCCAATCCAAGTAACTGGGGGGATTCAGAGCAGGCTTCACAGAGGAGATGACAGATGAGCTGGGCCGTGAAGAGTGAGTGGGATTTTGATAGTTGGATGTTGACTCTCTCGACTACCCACTCTGGGAGGGTTCTACCCTCCTCAGTGTCAGCAAGGGTCAGCAAGGGACAGGGGATAGCTCAAGCAGCTGACTGCTACACTGCTCCCAATTTACAAAAGTCACCAAGGGAATAAGCCCCGCCACCACCTGTCCAGCCTCCCTCCTGGGTCACAATGCTGCCCCCAGTGAGGCCATCTGGATTCATGAGACCCTTGATTTGTGGATAATGGTCTCTGCCATGCCAGGGGAGGCGGGACAGGCAGGTGCCCACCCTGTATGTGCCAAGGCCTGCTGTGTCAGTTTGTTTCCTTCTGTCCAAGTCTGTCCCTCATGTCGTCATCTTCTATCCACTGTGTCTTCCCCGAGGTGTGGCTAGCAAGACCTCAGTGCTCCACTTCTAATCACAGTTTCCTTAGTTTGTTTAGAGCTTTTCTTGCAATACAGGCATCAGTCCAGTCCTTGAGGTAGTGCTACAGAGTTTCCCAGGACTGCTGTTAACTACACAGTTCATTCAGGCACACATCTGCTTTCTCTTAATCTTTCCTGGGGAGGAAAGAAGTCTCTTGCTGCTCAGCAATGGGAGTCAACTGGGATAGAGAGGAAGACCTAAGGATGAAAGTAGTGGTAGCTGCATAGATCACTGAGCTGGCGGAGCAAGACTCTGCACTTTTTCTTACAGGAGACCTTCTAACCAACTGGGGTGGGGTGGGGGTTGCTGAGTGTGTTCTTGGCAGCACCTTCTGCTCCCTTAGTCAACAGCCAGCTGTGCTCTTGGACCTCCTCACTGTGGCCGTACTCTGGGGCTCCCTCCTCCTAATCTCATCTCTTTCTCCCAGTCCTTACTGTACGGAACCTGCTCTCTTGATTTAATTGACACTTTTTTGTGTGTGAGGAAGATCAGCCCTGAGCTAACATCCGTGCTAATCCTCCTCTTTTTGCTGAGGAAGACCGGCTCTGAGCTAACATCTATTGCCAATCCTCCTCCTTTTTTTCCCCAAAGCCCCAGTAGATAGTTGTATGTCATAGTTGCACATCCTTCTATTTGCTGCATGTGGGACGCGGCCTCAGCATGGCCGGAGAAGCGGTGCATTGGTGCGCGCCCGGGATCCGAACCCAGGCCGCCAGCAGCGGAGCGCACGCACTTAACCGCTAAGCCACGGGGCCAGCCCTAATTGACACTTTTAATTCTACCAGTGGAACAGACAGAATATGTCCACACATATATAAGGACAACATTATGCCTTTACAAACCCCCTAAATAGTTTCTAAACAAATACAGTATCAATATGTTCATTACCCATCCTAATTTATGTGCTTCCTCCAAAACAATCGATTGTCTGATCAAATCTACCCAAAGGTAGAAGAAGTTGGAGGAAGCCAGACACCGTAATTCATCACCCGCAGTTTGGCATGGGAATTCAGATTATACATGAAAGATGCCCAACCTAGCAACCACAGACTCCTCTGACTACATCCAAGATGAGATGGCTCTGAGTCTGCTCGCTCTCCAGTCCTGAGCCACAGAGGTCCCATCTTCAGTCTTTAGATGTAGCGTGTTCATTTGCCTGCTCCTCATGGGCTCAACCTGCCATGTCCTCCCTAGCTCATGTCCACTCATTACTGCTGTCTTCCATCTGACACAGCACACTGAGTCGATCCAGAGTGACTCACCCCTGGCTTGTCTCAAGATCTCTCCAAAGAAACCTCCCTCGGGCAGCCCAGGTGGGCAAAGACAGAAATTTCCTGGACCCCACCCCCTAGACACTCCAACCCAAGCCAGTCAGCTATTAGGCACAGGAGGGAACTGCATTCAAGCCTGAGAGGAAAACGGAAGCTCAGATAGGAGAAACCATCTGGACAGCAGATAACATTGAAATTGCTTCTCTCAACCCCAGTCTGGTGTGGGTAGCCAAGAACTGCTCAGTGGAAGAGACACATCCCTGTTACTTGATGAAGTCTCTCTTCATATTCGCTCTCTTATCTGGATTGATTTTGTTGTGGAAAATAAGGTAACAGACTCCGAGTTTAAAACAAGGCTTTGTTTTTTAACAAAAACCTGCATGGAAGAAGGTAGTGAAGGGAACACTTAACAGGAGAAGGAGACTGACAACCACACCTCCATTGCCGGATGCATCAAAATTACAGGCTTCCTGTTATACCAAGATAGAACCTGAGATCCTCTCTAAGAAGTGCCTTGTGGGCTGCAGGGGAGGGGGGCTTCATGCTTCTCCTCAGATAAAAGGAAGACAAATCTTATCACTTAGCCAATTCCAAAAAGGCTATTTGAATAGGGTACAGATGATATTCATTTAACAGAGGTCAGGAGGTTTGTCCAATAGAACATTAAAGAGATATCATTTCATTTCAATTATTGGTGTCTTCCTTTCACCAGGGGCTATGTGGGTGCACCTCTGTCTATTATGGAGTAAATCTCTTTATTTCAGTCGTCTCTTCTTCACCTACAGTCTCATGTGCATCAGTATTAGGAAGATTATTTTTCCATTTGGGTTACATTTTTCTTTGTTCAATTTATTCTTCTTGAGATCATTCTGCTGTCAAGAATTCCTTGTCCAGTGGCAGGGAAAGAGAAATAATTTTGAAATCTCACTTCTTACCCAGATGCCTATGACTTTCCATTCTTTCTTCTTCAAGCTCTCCTGGATAAACCTAAATCAAGTTTTCCCAATTCTCAGATCAACCCCAGTTGTTACAATTGAAGGCCCCGAAGTCTGTCTTTCAGATTTGCAGATGTTCCTCTTTCTTACTAAGAAAACATAAGACCATTCATTCTCACCAATTTTCTGTATTTTTAAAACTCAGATATGTTAGTAAGATTCAGCCAAGAAAACAGAAACCTCTCGAAGTATTTCAAACAGGAAGAGATTTAATGCAGGAAATTAGAGGTTTACAGCACTATTGGATGAATTGAGAGGATAAAGTCAGGAAAAGCAACAACTGACTTTCAGGAAATGAGAAAGTACAGGGATGCCAGAAATTGCCACTGGTGATCTGTGCCACCCATTGCCCCAAAGTGGGTAAACTTTAGGAGGAGGCCCCAGAAGCCGTTGGCAAAACCTCATGTCTACTGTCTCCTGAAGCTCACATGATTGTCCACCAAGTTTCAGGAGCAATAGTGACTTCTGTTTTTCTTCTACTTCCAAATCGTACCTGAGTGCCTCCCGTTGATGGAATCTAAATCAAAATCATGCTGGGAAATGTAGTTCCCAGAATTCCAACCCACAAATACAGCACAGAGTTTAGAAAGGAGTAGAGATGAATGTTAGTTTCCCAAATCCAACACATCGACTGTCCACAATTCTCTAAGCACTATATTAGCAGCTTTATATGTAGATATTATCCACAACTTCCACGTGAGGAAATGGAGTTCAGACTTATTAGGTAATTGGTCCAAGGGCGTTCAACCAACTAGTGATGTTTGATCTCATTTCTGAGCCCATGCTCTTTCCACAGCACTCTGCTGCTTCATACAATGCTTAGGGCATAAACTTTTATAGCCTATATTGTCCTTCCTGCAGTGCATTTCCAGAAACTTGCCAGGAAAAAATTTCTTCCAGTCCAGGGGCAACCAGTTTGGGTGTCCTTATTTCATAGCACTTCCCAGCAGCTTTGTCTCCCTCTCTCCAGTGGTATTCTGCCCCAGATGGTCCTGATGCTGGCTGTCCATGTCTCCTCTACCAGCTTCAACTGATCCCTAGTTGTCTGGAGATTGTCCACTTTCAAGTTGATGGTATTAACTGCCATCGTGGTATTAAGCTGGTACACAGAGGAGGAGTCCCAGCAAGCCTCCACTGCAGTTTCCTAGGTGCCTCTTCAGAAGGTCTGTGATGGCCTCTGAAGGTCTGCTAGTCTCCAGTCCAGTCTTTTGGGAAATACTACAGAGTTTCCCAGGATTACTGTGAACTGCATAGGCCATTCAGGAGCAGGTCAGCTTCCCCTGGTCTTTTGCAAGGACAATGGAAGTCTCTTGCCACTTTCTGATGGGAGTCAAACTGGACAGAGAAGGGGAGTTGAGAAGGAAGGCAGTGGCAGCTCCATAAATCACACAGCTGGGTTAGCAGGACCCTGTACTTTTTCTTCTGCTCTGGTGAGAATAAGACCTTTCTTGGATATGAGGAGTAGAGTCTCATCACCTAATGATGGCATCAGTCAGGATCCCACTAAAGTTACCATAATCTCGAGGGGACTCAATTTCTTATCCTGAACAAGGGCTTTATTCTTACCCTGTCCATGGGTGTAAAGGATGTGTGACGGGGTCCTAAATCAGATCCCCCCCACCACCACTTACAAGAGGAAGAGATGAATGGCAAGAATACATACCGCATGGTAAATAGTGGGGTGCCTCACAATTTGCTTCCTCAGTTAAAAAGAAAGGAGGAAAAAAACTAACAGGTGGATCTACCCTGAATCATATCTAGAGGTGAGGGTAGAAGACTGAGGAGAAGCCCATTCTACAAAATGGTGCCTTTTCAAAAATAGTTAAGGTAACAGGTTGACATGACAATCATTAAGACTGATGAGAAGACGTTAGAGGAAGCAAGGTGAAATCAAGACATAGAGACGCACAGTGAAGTGGTGGTGCTCATAACCTCACACCCCACAAACTAGATGCCAACAGAGTTCATCCCTGAGCCACTCCCAAAGGGAGACACTAGCTACACTTCTGTCTATGCCAGATGGTGACTTTGAACTCAGCCGATTTAAAAACAGCTTGCACAATGTTGGGGTCTAGCCTTTCTCAAGAGCGGGAGCACAAAGAGGAGTCCTGCCTGCTTTTGACTCAGGCGTTGTCCTTGCTGATCCCGAGAGAGAATTTTAGGAACAATATGACTTCCATTATGGAATTGAAATGAAGTTTCCCAAGGAAACACTAAATGACAGGCTAGATTCAAACCAAACTTTTTCTCCTGCATGCGCTAGAGGCAGGAAGCTGGCAAACAGCCTCGATGGCATGGAGGAGATTGTTCTGGCTCCGTCATTCAAACTGTGGTTTCTGTGCATGACACTAGGCAGCTGCCCCCATAGTTTAACCCAGAGGGGACTTAGCTCTATACCAGGCGACCATAATGTCAAATGTTCACATGTAAATCTGTATACAGGGGCTAGGACCAAGATGATTCTCATCTAACCAGAGTAGGTTTAAAAGCAGTGTTGATTAACTGAGTCCCAATAATCTTCTAAACACTATACTAGGGTTCTGAAGCCAAACTCCAAGCACAAAGAGTCTGTTTGTCCTCCCTTTGGAAAGCCCAAACAATGGCCCATTTCTACTGGAGACAAAATAAAGCCTGTGAGAGCCTATTCCAGGCTGTGACTTCCACATACGGTCCCTGTGTCCCACATAACCACCCCCCCTGAAGTCTCCCTTCATTCTGCCATATTCTCCAAGGGAAAAAAAAGATAAATTACAATGTATTTCTGGAAATCAGGTCTTGTACGACTCCCTATAAAGAGAACAAAGTGGACTCTCATCAAGCTTTAAAGAAACCATTAAATAAACTCTTAAAACATTAAGAGACACTATGCTTCTTCTAAGTTGAAAAAGTCCACGATAAAACCACAATATGCTACCCCTTCACACTCTGAAGCTTTATGGTCCCAGAGTCACAGCACAACAGTTTTAGGCCTTGAGGGTATACTAGGTGGGTGAATTTGTGCTCTGGATGATGAGAAAGAAAACTCCCTTTCCACATTCAGTGGTCCTATGCTACCAAGCTTCCTTGAATTAACCATGGTCTGTCATCTACGAAAATGCTCCAAAGCTAAGAAATCTACTTATCACCCTTGCTAAAAAGGAGGAAAACAGAGTGAGTAAAAATGCCCTTTTTGGCTTCCTGAAAGGCAGTGGGACAGAGCTGTCCCAAGTTCCAATGAAAACAATTTGAAATGATAAGATGTATGCAAGATTCCAGGCATAGTCATCCAACAAGAAAGGGAATTTTCTAAAAATTGTGAGAACAGGTCTTCTGCATAAAGATGGGGATTGAAAGCATCCATTTACCTCTACTTCCTTCAGAAACCCCATTAAAACAATAAAAAGGAGTAGAAATCCACTGGGACATAAAGAATGGGAGAGAAAACAAGGGAAATTTGGAGGATGAAAAGCAGATGGATGAATGGGAACTGACTTGGCTACATTGCAAGCTGGCAGCAGGAAAGGTGGCACCAGGTGCCCATGAATGTGGGGAAGAAGATGAGGCGAAAAACAAGAAAATTGGTTAAAAGATTTTAAAAATGTGATTAGACCCTCTGATTTCCTCTCTTCTCTGGAAAATTGGATGATGTCTCCTCACACACGCAACCCTGGAGAGGGTAAAACCAAAGAACTGTGAACACCAGGCACAGGGACAGGACAGAGGGACTGAGTGACTTGATGCATACTGAATGCTGAGATACCCTGCCCCCCATTCCAGCCTTCTTCCTTCCAGAGCATTGACTACCATAACTCACCCTCTATGTAAGAGATTAGGAGAGACTTCTTTTGGAATCTGACCAGCTCAAGAGAAAAGAGTTAAAGATACCGATGCCAGGGGCCAGCGGAATCACTGTACACTGAAGCCCCTAGTCAAAAGGCTTGTGGCAAAGGCAGCAATGGTCAACAACCCACTTCTCAACCCACTTTCAGTTAGGCAAGGACTAACTACAACTAGATCTGGCCAATTGGCTATAGGCAGAAGTGGCACAGTACTTCCAGAATAAAACACATAAGAACCGGCACACAACCATCTGGCTGTCTATTCCCCGACTGAGGTGCCCAAAGAGACTGCATGATCCAGATGAAACAACTACAGAATGATGGAACCTCCAGCAGCCTGGCTCCCTGAGTGTGGAGGAGAGTTCTACAGCAACTTTCACTGCATATGTTGTGTGAGAAATTAACCTTCATTGTGTTAAGCCACTGAGAACCGGAGATTGTTTGTTTCAAAACATAAGTCATCTCTCTCTCAACTAACACAAAGCCACACACACAATTTTCAAACACCATTTTGGTGCACGGTACTAAAATATGAGCTCTCAAGGATCACCAGACATCAGTCCTTCACCCTTCCGATTGCATCTCTTGGGCAAAGTCTCTTTCAAGGAGTCTCCAGGCACAATCTCCTCCTCACATCCATTTGACTCATGGGAAATTCACTACATTGCCTCCCAGCAGCCTGGTCTTCCCAGCTCTGGTGCCTTACTCTCTAACTCAGACATATGTCAGGCCACAGTCCACTGTGTCCCCTAGTTCTAGGGAAGAATAGCTTTCCAGGTGGTCCTCCAGATGGCTTCTCTCACTTCTTCTGCCTCCTCTCCCCTACAGTGTGTGGATTGGGGTGTGGAGAGGGTCACATCACATACCAACAACTGTCCCCTAAAATGTCCTCTCTTTTCAATGGCCAGTTTCAATGGTTTTATCCCCTTGAGACAGGTGATGGGCTAAGGGTCAGGACACTGGTTTTAGGGCACTCTTTTTGCAAGTCCTGCATACTTGTCTAGCACCTAGCTTTGGAATGTGAGGGTGCCTGGCTGCTTTTGTTTTGTTCTTGGCCTTCAGCATCTCAGCTAAAAGAGAGGCTGGAGGTCCCATTTTAATATGCTGTTATGGTTCAGGCAGCTTGCTTGAAAGCTCATCCCACAGGGCAGGCAATGTCAGAGGCCTAGATTTCTAAAGGTTCAATTTCTAAGGACCCAGAAAATAGACATTTGGTAACTCAAGGGCCATGATTATGGCTGACTGAAACTTAAAGAACTGCGAGAAGATGTGGGCCACACCTTGGCAATCTGAAGCAAGATGAAATCCCATCGTCTTCCCCTTCCTTCTGATTTACAATCTCATTAAAATCAGAATTCAGATTAGCTGTATCTGTGTTTCCATGACATCAAATGGTCTGTTGCTAGAACTGTTCCCCAGCTAGGAAATAAAACTTCACAGCAATGGGCAGCTGGACAGAGGAGTTTGTACAGTGGCTCTCCTGGAGTTAGAGAATGATTTGGAAGCTGAAGTGGCCTTCTTTAGGCACTAAATGGTTTCCAAATGGTGCCCAGGCTTCTGAAGGTCAATTATTGAACAAACTGAATCATAATTACGAAATGTTATTGCTGGAAGGGACCTTGGAGACCTTTGAGTCTGAATCAAATAAATGGTAAGCACGCTCACTCTCAGATCTCAGGCTCATGGCAAACATCTAATTTATCTCACTGTGCTGCCCACTAAGCCCAGCCTCAGACGGTAACCAATGCAAGATGGCATGAGAGATGAGCTCTGTTTGCTATCTCCAGTTCTACCTAATTCCCTTATTTTATAGTGAAGAACCTCGTCCTAGCCCTTGCTCAAGGTCACAGAGATAGTCAACAGCAAAGATCAGACTCCCAGTTCGGTGTTCTGTCAACCACCCTACCCTGGATAAATGGGAAAAAGAGCTCTTCCCATTTACTTACCTTTGGTCCATCCCTCCCATCAAGTCTCCCCCAAACACTCCAGGCTTATTCTAGTTGTAGATCGGATCCAGGTGCCGTATTTACCAGTCTCTCTTGAGGCACAGTGCTGCTGCTCTTCAACCCTGAGAGACCCCCAAGAAGCATCAAATGAAGTTCAAATGCTTTTCACCTAACTCATTCTATCTGGAGACTCCTGACCTTAACAAAAAGTCAAATGTTATGCTTTCAAGTTAAAAGGCCTAACATATTCCTGGAAAAGTGAAAATGGAATACTTCCAAGTGCCATACTATGTATGCACTAAACTCTTGGAACAGATTGCATTTGAGGTCTGGAGTCTAGGAGGGGCCAGAGAAAACAAAACCATCCCTCCAGACTCTCAGCATCTTTCTGAATCTTTTCCAGATGAACTTGCCTACCTCTGTCCAGAATGAAAAGTGCTTGTGGGTTAGGGGTGACCGGAAATGCAGACGTAGAGGAATAGTGCATTCTATTCTTGGATTGCATGTTGCTGTTCCATATGAGGGGGTAAGCCAAAACATATGGCGTTCCATCTGCAAGATGGGGCTGGCTGGGTCCCATGAATGGCTTTTAATGCAAGTAGATTCAGCCTGATTTGGTCTGCCTCCAAAGGAGAAGAAAAGCCAGTGATTCAAATATTGTGTAAAACCATTGAAATTAATGGCACAAAACAAGACTCATTTGTATTCTGCCTGATTTAAAATATGTCTGCTCAGTGTAAAGTAATGAATTAGTTACAGGGGTGTTTGGACTGAGTGTTCGACATTCTCCTTGAAGGAACAAAATGCCGTTTTTCCTTCCTTCAAGCCACTCTCTGTTGTTATTTTGTGCTATTTCCCCCCAGGAAATCCACTAAGCATTTTGGCTTCTATAATGGGCCAGATTTCATGAAGTTCACGACACTAGGCACAGCCAATCCTACTTCAACTCCCCAAGACAAGGTTGAGATGGAGAATTCAAGAAGACGCTCTTTTAAAAACTGCCTAATGGAGTCATCTTGTTCATGCCCCTCCAGTAAATCTCCAAGGACAACTTGTTGTCAGCAGACCCAGCGAGTGGAGACCTTGCCCTTCCTGAATGCAGTGGGAGAGAACTTGGACTTCATCTTTGAGTGATTGCACTGTGCCTCCATGTCACACATTTCACTGGAGTGTCCCAAAGGGCTCACATGCAGCCCCAGCTCTGCTCAGTCACTGAACTACAGGCCATCGACTCCTGGATAATCGTGATGTTGATGATGATGATGATGATGATGATGATGATGATGATGATGATGATGATGATGGGACTAATGCAGTGAGACCCTGCTCTGTGCCAGGCATCATGCTATACATTACATGTGAATTATCTGATTCTATTCTTATAATAACTTCATGAGGTAGGCTCTGACCTCCCCAGTTTTCAGAAGAAGAGGCTGAAGTTCAAAGAGAGAGTTGCCAAGGTCACAGACCTAGTGAATGGCAGACCAAGAACACTGGTCCTCCTGCCCCAAAGCCAATGCTGAGATTAAATAGGAAAAGGTGGCACTGCTGACCCTATGAACACCCACCTGAACTGCTGCATCTCTCAGTGGGACAGCCCAGTCCCACTTAGTCAGGGCAGAAGCCTGCATGCAACCTCAATGGCATCATTCCCACCTGGATGGGACTGGCTTCCTCAAAACTCAGATCAAGATACTCTTGATCAAGGCCAAAGTTCACCAAAAGCCCCACAAAGCCCATCTATCCCTATAGGGCAAAGGCTTTGTGCTTTATGGCCCATTCTCTGCTGTTTTAGCCACGTGGTTTTCAAACTTATTTCAGCAACATAGACCTTTTTCCCTCCAAATGAAATCGACAAACAGAACCCCTCCATCTGAAGAGAGAGTAGGAGGCTCATGGCTTCCTTCTCCTCCAAAGGACAAACCCTGAAGATTCTAAGGAATTTAAAGGTTCCAAGCATCACTGTTGAAAATCCACGGTTTTAGACCCATTTTTCACCTTCTACCTGTAAGGGTCCTGGCAGACTCAGAGTCATGGACACATTCCTCGGCTTCTCGCTAGGAAGCAGAGTTGTTGTGGAAAGCAACCTGGCTTATTGTTAGCAAGAGCCATTTTCATAATTGCACAGATTAAACGAACTCTACCATCCTAGATGACCGCAGGAGGTGGAGTCAAGGTAGCCCCCGCCTGAATCATTTCCGAGAGACAGTGTTATTAGAGCCCTGTGGTCACGAGCAGCCTCTCTGTTTTGCAGCATGCCACACGGTGCGTGCAAGGCGGTCATACCTTGTTTACGGCTTGATTTGAAGGAGGTCACGGAAGCCACTGCATGTGTTTGTTATGTGCCTTCTGGTCCTTTCAAGATGCGGGTGAAAGGTATAAGGAAATTAAAAGAAAATAGTTTTAGCTCTCCAGGATCCATTCTAAAAGAATTTACTCTAAAACGAGAAAATGTGGATTTCTTAAAAAGGTGGATCAGGGACTTGCTTTGTTGGAAAATTATAGAAGTTCATTTTTTTTTCCTTCTCCCTCTTCATTTTGACACCCAGTATGAGGCTTAGCACAATTTATTTCAGGTCCCCCTATCACAGAGCACATTCATCAGAGTTCTTCACCGAGAAGCTATTTGTCAGCGCTGACCCAGCAAGTGCCGATGTAGGTGAATTTCGTGGAGGTGGTTATAAGAGTAAAGAAGTGAAGTGAAGTAGGAGATGCTGAGCTGAGCTGAGCTCGGGCCCAGGAAGTGGGCCTGGCTGCCCAGGCTAGGAGCCATCTCTTGCTTCTAAAAGAAAATTCACCACAGAGCCCGTGTCCTGGATAATTTCTGTTATGCTGAGACACTGGCCCCTGCCGCCTCACCCCTTCCCTGGGACAAAGAAGCGAAATACATCTCACCGCCACGTGCCCCCTCCCGCCCCCACTCTGCCCCTGCCTATGCAAGCCTGTGTCCCCCTCCTCCGTAATTCAGGGCTGCGCCACCCTCCATCTCTAACGTCCAATCTGTAAAAAAGCCCGGACTTCTGCCACCTGAAGAAAGGGCCTCTAAATCTTGTAACATGGGTTGCAGACATGAACTGTAGTCCCCAGTTCGGTGTACAAGTAATAAAACTTGCCTCATCTTTCTATAATTCAAGTTTATTTCCATTTTAAGCCATCACTCCACAGGACCAGGGGAAACTCACAGGCAATTCAGAATTTCCTCACCACCTGTGAGTGCGCCTAAATCCTGGGGACTCGGGTGGTGCCACAGCATGGGGGCAGGGGTGCCATCTGGTTCTTGATGTCAACTGTCAACTCAGGCATCTACCAGCACCCCCTTCATTCCTTTCCTCGATGCCCTTGGGGCCAGCTCTCCACTGCTTCAATGCCTGTTGGAAGGTCCAGGAACAACTCTGCTCTTCTGGGCCTCGAGGTGGGACTGGTGGGGAGGAGGGTAGTCACCCAGCTTCCAGGTTCTACCCTTAATGTCTCCCTAAACACGGTCACTGCCTGGGGTTCTTGCCTTCCCTAAAGCGCAGTTGCCTGTGGGACCCCACAGGCAGCGGGTCCAGGCGGGCTTCGCTGCTCATTGGTTTTGTTGAGTTTGACGTGGCTTGTTGCTATGGGAGGCAGGATAATGGTAGCAGAGTAGGGGAGGCAAAGACCAGAATTATCAAGGAACAAAAACAGTTAACATCTTTTAAAAATATGACACAACCCTCCAGGTGACCACATATGACACCACCCTCCAGGCGACCACAGAGCAGCAGCCCAGGACGTGGTTGGTTTTCCACCCTCTTTAGAAGGACATCCAGGCTTGAAACGGTTGGAGGTAAGGCAGCCTGTGGTCATGGTGGGGACAACCCGGGACTTGCTCCCTGGAAAGCAGGGTATGAGCTGGAATGGGCAGTGGGGTATTTTTAGAAAAATGTCCCCCCTGCAGTGGGGACTGGGCTCTTGGCCATTTGTGTGATGAGCTGCCGAGGAACTTGGAATCTTTGCAGCTGGCACCTTCCTTCTTCTGATGCTAAACACACCATGTGCTTAGGATGGGTGCCCTAAGACTCCTGGGGGCCTTCCAGCGACTCAGGGAGCTGAGGTCGTGGCTGCTGTTGCAAGGAAGCCTTTTTTATTTTTCAGTGTTCATGTCTCAGGTGTGAGCTTTTCAAAACCACACAGGAGAGCTCTCTCCCTGCCTGCTAAAGAAGAGAGTGGTGAGGCCGTGGGCCGGAGTCCTCGAGAAAACAAGTTCTGGAGTCAGGCAATCTAGAGTCAAGCTCTTGCCATGATTCAACCTAGCAGCTTGATCTGGGTCTCCCGGAAGCTCCCAGTTATCTATTTGTAAACTCAAAGGTGCCCGTAAGAGCTGGATGAGAACATTTGGGTGCAATCCTTAGCACAGTGTTGGCCACATGGGGAGAGCTGACGACACAGAGAATTCAGCTAATTCCATCGTCACAATCCCCAGCCCATTTCCTCACCCCTCTTCCTGGGCAGGCAGACCTAGGGGAGGGGTTCTCCAAGATTCTCTCCCCTCCTCCGAGGAGGGGGCATAGGCCTCGGCTGCCCCTGTCCCCAGGAAGGCCCTGTCTTTATGACCTGACCCAGTGGGCACTGATTTTGTCCTGTGTTTGTGGAGTGAAAGGAGGAGGTGGGAAGAGTAACGGCCACCTGGGGCCGGCTCTGGGCCCCTCTCTTCCTCCCCACTCCACTTCACCTTAACAGGCTACACTCTGCGCGGGGGACATGTTCTGAGTCACCCACGTAAGCATCAGCGGCCTGAGACTGTGCCATTTCTGTGCCAGCCACTCCTCACTGTGCAATCTCACTGCCCTTTGCTATAAGCTGAGCCTTTCCAGGCCAACCCACTGTCCCTTAATGTCTTAGAGTGTCACCTTGGCTCTAGTTTATGGGTAAAGGGATCTGCAAAACAAGGGTCTCTGACACTGAACCCCAATATTTCTGAGGCTCGGAGAGATAGAAGCCAAAGCCTGGACCATTCATTTCTAGTGGCTTTGGGGCAGAAGCTGCGGGTTTATTTTGGGGCAGGCTCTCCCTGGTGCTGGGAAAGACCACTGTGGTGACTCTTTTACAGGTGCAGACACAAGTCCCAGTGCAAAGATCCTGACAAAGGGCGTCCTGAGCCTGATGAATAAGCCAGAGGCAAATGCTGCACTTGGGATGTTGATCTGCAAGTTTGATAACATAAGAGGAGATCTTGCAGGAGTTGGGGGATGTCTCTCCAAAGATGATTCTGACACTAGCTTCTTTCACTAGCTCCAACCTGGCCAGACATAGGGGGTCAGGGACTCTAGAACTGAGGTGGGAGTGGGGTAAGGGGATGAGAACACCAGACTGGTTCAGCTCTGGAAGGAGAGGCCTCAGAACAGCAAAAAGATTGCTGTGGGGAGGGGAGAGGGGCAGAGGCAGGAGCTCTGCGAGACCTCAGCGGTGATGCGCTTGGAAGGAATTAAAACCACAGGGCCGGTTTTAAGGTTTTATTTTCTTTAATGTAATTCCTTCAAGCCTCCGTGAAGTTTTTAAAACAGATGAATGTTTGTGTTCGTCCCTCAGAAAATAAAGGGAAGAACCAGTGTTTAACTCTGGGGCCAGGGCAGACTGCTGGAGGAGGGGTACCCTCTCTAGTGAAGAGCTCCCCTTCAGCCCTTGTGGGTGGATTTTCAAGATGTGGAAAGTGTGTGATAGTTGGAACTGACTTACCAGAAAAGCATCTGATACAGTGGCCATTCATTTTCCAATAGAGGGAGAAATGAAAATGCATGTAAATTCATTTACTCATCGTTTATTTTTAAGCACACACCATGTACTAGGCCTTGTGCAAGGAGAAAAATACAGTGGTGGCTCTTGCCCGGAGGGAGCTTCCATCACCAGGAATGAATAAATGATAAACTAATAATTCTACAAGCAATATATTAATGAGGGCTCCGCAGAGTACAGCAGAAGAGAAGAACAGAGAGCCATGAGAGACTCTAACGAGCGACCTAACACACAATTTTAATTACTTTATTGGAACATTATATTTCATTATATTTTAACAACAAATTATTGTATTATTTAAACATCAAATTTTATTAGCATTCCATCATAACAACTGACATCTAGTAAAAATGAAGTTCCAGACCCTGTTCTGCAGTGTCTGCTTCTGAGACATGCTTCCAGAACAGAATTCTGGCTGTTCCCCCCAAACACAGCATGGGGGCAAGAGTGGCCCAGAAGGGAGGGCTGGTCAGGAGGAGGTGGCTGTTATGGGCTGGATTGTGTCCCACCAAAATTCATATGTTGAAGTCATAAGCCCCAGGACCTCAGAATGTGACTGTATTTTGGGACAGGGCCTATAAAGAGGTGATTAGGTTAAAAATGGGGTGATGAGGGGAGCGCTAATCCAACATGACTAGTTTCCTTATAAGAAGAGGACATTAGGACATAGATACTCACAGAGGGGCGAGCATGTGAGGACACAGGGAGAAGACAGCCATCTGCAAGCCAAGGAAGGAGGCCTCAAAAGAAATTGACTCTGCCGACATCTTGATCTCAGACATCCAGCCTCCAGAACTGGGAGAAAATAAATATCTGTTTAAGCCACCTGGTCTGTGGTATGTTTTTATGGCAACCCGAGCAAACTAAAACAGTGGGAAAGACCTTCTGGAAGGAGGTGAGGACCCCGATCCCACCCAGCAGAGCCCTCTCTTCGGCCTGCCCAGCATCCCCACCCCTCTTCTCTGTGTGCTGGCCAGAGGGTCAGGCCTCCCCTCCTCTCAGAGCAGACATGGGACCTCTGCTTGGAAAGGCGGGGAGACCCAGGGACTGAAGGCAGCACCTACCCTTTCCAAGAGGGGCCTTTTTCTTCCTTGATGCCCAATCCTCCCTTTTCCAGACTGACTGTTAGCAAAGGCCTGAGAGCCTGATCCATCCTCCCCAGACTCTGTGAGTGTCACATATTTCTTGCCTTCTCCCCTCTTCTTTTAACCATGGGGTGAATACAAAACAACCTCTTGAAAGTCCCTAGCAGCAATTGTGTATTCCAGATCCTCTCCCAGAACAAGGAGCACCGAGCTGGTAGTTTAAAGGAGATTATCTCCTCAGATTTAATGAGAGTCACTGTGAAAACAGAGTCCCCGGGAAAACAGAGTACCCACTATAAAAAAAAAAAGAAAGAAAGAAAAAGAAAAAAGAAGAATATCCATCCAATTAGTGTCTCTAACACGGCCTCATTATACATCCACTTCTGACATTTGCCAGTAGTGTTAGATTTGAGCTGCAAAAATGTCTTTTGAAAGGCAAATTGACATTTGCCATAACCATCCCCCACCCCTTCACCCCCTAAAATGTAACCATTTACCACTTGACAGCTGGAATTAGGAAAAGGAGAAGGGCCATGACTGAACTCATGGCATGGGCGGAGGGGCTGGCAAACGGGGAGGGGGAGGGGGCAAGAGAACGTTCTATCTACATGTGAATGACCCTCATCTTCTGCATCTCTGTGTGCTTTCCTTTTTAGGGAACATTTAATAATTTACAGAAGCCAGATTTGGTTGAGCTGAATGCAAGATCGCCATGGCAACCTTCCTTTGGAGGTTATCCAAGTCAGGTAGTGACAGCAAAGCTGAGTTAAAGGTCACCCCTGCCGAGAAAGATGGGCATTGATAAAGTATTTTAACGAGACCCAGAGGAGCTGGTATTTGAAAGCTACCTACAGAGGATCAGCTAGGTGTGAGGAATGGGAGGCAGACAACAGCAGGGAGAGGGGGCATCCTGTGGGGGATTCCACCAGAGCCCTACAGCCTGGAGCTGCAAACACCTCGTCCTACAGACAGAGAGCTCCGGTCTCCACCCAAAGGTCAGACTTGACACGATTCCTAATTGTTCAATGGAAGGGTTAACAACCATTGTGACCAGGCATCGGGGTGGTAAAGAAACACACCTGAGCCACTCTGTGTCCAAGACATGCATTCCTGAAAAGTTCCGAACAAGCCAAAGTTTTGCAAATGGAATAGCATTGACCTACTTTATCACTCCAGAGATGCTTTATTTAATCTCTTTTCTATTAGAACATCACTTTAAAATCTTGGCATTGAGAAAACCTTTCTTTGCTGAAGCCAGAAACCTTTGAGGAAACCACATAAATATGAATGTCTGTGGGTCTGTCCCCTTGAAAAAGAGGTACGGGCCTCTTTTAAACGAAATGAATTTTAAACACAAGAAAATATGAAAAAGTAACCCAATCTTTCTCAGAAATAAGTAAATGCCAATTTAAATGATAACAAATAAAAAGATGTACATTAAAATAATAATATTTTTGCTTATCAGATAAACATCTAGAAGTGTGGTAATACCCAGAGTTGGTGGGGTAGGGGTCTCGTACACTGTCAGTAAGAGTGTAAATTGGTGCCACTCCTGTGAGGGGCAATTTGCAAATACCTATCAGAATTTAAAATGGACCTCCCTTTGAGCTGGAAATTCCACTTGTACATATCCACTCTCATGCAAAGTTACGTGGACAAAGATGTTCATTGCATCATTGTTTATATTAGCAAAAGATGAGCAACAACTTAAAGGTCCATCAGTAGGAGACTGACGGAATAAATTGTGGAAGATTCATGAAACAAAATGCTATACAGCTTTTAGAAGAATGAAGGAGATTTATTGGTGTTGACATAAAACAATCTTCCTGAAATACTGAAAGAAAAAAGCAAGTATAGAATCCTGAGCATCGTATGCTCACCTATAGCTTTCCACAATTAGAAAATTTTACTATGTGCATATGTTAATTTTCTAATTTAAAAAATTAGGTCTAAAGGGTCATCTGGACTTTGAATTATGTGCCATTTGTCCCATGTAGTGGACATTGTTGGTACCTCCTCAGCATCCATTTCTCCCTTCCTCCCTCACAGACCCTCAGCTTTGTTCAGGAGTCCGTCCCTCCTTTAACCACCTCATGCGAGTCAAGGGGTATGAACCAGCTCAGCTCCAGTGGTGGGGCCTGAGCCAGTGGGTCTCAGACTTGAGGGGGCATCAGCACCAGCTGGAGGGCTTATTAAATCAGAAAGTTTCTGACTCAATAGATCTAGAGTGGGACCCTGAGAATTTTCATTTCAAAGAGGGGCTGATACTGCTGGTTTGGAAACTATACTTTGAGAACCCCTGTTTAAGCCAAGAGCATAAAATGCCTCCTTTTTGCCAATGATGGCTTCAGAGATAGGGTGCCTACACTTTCTGAGATATGGTGAGATGTTTGATGGGAGTTTTTTGGAAGAAAACTTCCTTCTCGTAAGAGAGAGCCACAGGGCAAGCCAGACTTTCCCTCCTTCTCTTTCCCCTCTAAACATGAGCAAGGGGAGAAGAAGCCTTGACTGGTACTGGCAGGTGTCCTAAAACAAGAGAAATCAGCCTTACAATTAACAAGACAAGAAATAACAAATGTTGGAGAGGTTGTGGAGAAAAGGGAACCCTCATACACTGCTGGTAGGAATGCAAACTGGTGCAGCCTCTATAGACAAGAGTATGGAGATTTCTCAAAAAATTAAAAATTGAAATCCCCTATTTCTATGATAAGATCCAGCTGTCTCACTACTGGATATTTATCCAAGGAACATGAAATCAACAATTCGAAGAGATTTATGCATCCCTGTGTTAATCGCAGCATTATTCACAACAGCTAAGACATGGAAGCAACCCAAATGCCCATTGATGGATGAATAGATAAAGAAGGTGTAGTATATATATACAATGGAATACTACTCAGCCATTATAAAAGACAGAATCGTGCCATTTACAACAACACAGGTAGACCTTGAGGCTATTATGTTAAGTGAAACAAGCCAGACAGAGAATGACAAACACCATATGAATTTACTTATATGTGGAAGAAAAACAAACACATGGTTAAGAAGAACAGATTCGTGGTTACCAGAGGGGAAAGGTGTGGGGAGGTGTGCAAAAGAGGTAAAGGGGCACATAAGTATGGTGAGGGATAAAAACTAGACTATTGGTGGTGAACACAATGCAGTCTATACAGAAACTGATATGTAACCGAAATTTACACAATGTTATAAGCCAATACGATCTCAATAAAATAATTTTTTAAAAAAGAGAGAAATCAGCCTTAAAATGTCGCTGATACTCTGAAAGTTGGAGCAGAAAGATGGAAAGATCTGAGTGCTTGATCTGAGACCCACCCCACTGCTAGACTTCCTTTTCTATGAGCCAATACATTTGATTACAGCTTAAGCTGCTCTGCGTTGTGTCTTCTGTTACCTGCAGACAAATACATCACCACTGACACAAGCCTAGGAGATATTATTTTAAAATATTTAAAGTTAAAACAATCTTTTCCTTTATGGCAAAATGTCATAAACTTAGTACAAAGACTAACAACAGATTAGGGAAAATATTTGCAAAATGCACCTCATGTGCCCTAGCTCAGTTAATACCCTGGCCAAGTAAGCCTTCTTGCTTTCTCTAAATCCAGGGCCACACAGAGGTAAATACTAAAGAAATACAGTTCTGAATCAAAGCTCAGAAAAGGAATTTTATTTAATAAATAGCTTGGGGGGAAGGGGATCAGAGTCTACAAACGAAAGGTTACAACACTCAGAAAAACTTCCTTTAAAAAAAATGTTTAGCCCGTCCATCTTCCCCGATCCCACAGACTGGAACAGCTGCCCTCAACCATCTCTCTCTACATTTGTCCTCCAAAAGGTTGCCTGGTTCTTGTCTTGATGATTCCTGCCTTCTCTGGATATGTCACTATTATGTAAAGGTGTCCAATCTTCTTGGTTGCCACCAACACCGCCTCTCCCAGTTATCCCTGGAGGGATATAGTTGAGGTAGGGGGTGTGAGAGGAAAAGAGTAATATTGCATATCTGTGAAATATGAACTAACTGAGAGATGAAGGAGTGACAACAGAGTTTAAGTAGCTTAGCCTAAATTCACATCTGGAAAACCCAAGCTCTCAACCGCTACTCTAACCTGCCATCAACAAAGGATTAAGATCTCTAACACAAAAATAACTCCTACAAATCAGAGAAGAGGGCAAAAAACACCCTAATGGAAAAATTTGCAAAAAACATGCACAAGAAGATTAAAGAAGAAAAACAAATTGAAAAAGATGTTCAAGTTCACTAGTAATAAAACCAGTGGAAATTAAAACAATATTTCAGCTAGCAGATGAGCAAATATTTTTTTAAAAATTAATTATAGCCAGTGCTGGCTGGAAGGTATGGAGGAAAAGGAACTCCCACACTCTGCTGATAAGAGAGGAACTGAAAAAAAAATCAGATAATACCTCTCCCAATTTAAAGTCGGCATACATTTGACCCTGCGATCCTGCTTCTAATAATATATCATAACGAGGTCATCAGACAAGCAGGAAAGAAATATGAGCAAGAATGTTTACAAAGCCTATGTTTTAACAGTAAAACATGGAAATAACTTAATGACCATCCGTAGGGGATTAAACAATGTACGAGAGAGAGGGAGAACGAGAGAAAGAAAGAGAAATACTACAGGCTTCCCAATACAGAATCCCACAGCTGACTGCCTTGCCTGCTTGATCACAGGGAACATTGGACATATGCAGGGTCCCCCAACATGACCAGATCCTATCCCTGTAAAAGTCACAGCAGGGAGCCCCAAGGTAGAATGGGGGCTCTCTGCATACCTCGGGAAGGTTGAGACGCTGAGCTTCTCAAGTCCAGCTTCTCCTCCAAGTCCCCCTCTTCAGAGGGTTAGTGAGGCATTAGAGAAAGGCTAGAGTGTTACGCTAATGGAGGTCCTACCACTTGGACACATGCAGAGAGGAGAAAGAAGGTTCCCCCTACCCCAACCCTAACATATACAGATATTCACAGAAGAGAGTCTGGAGGTAGATAGCTATCAGAATGAGAGGAGTGGTTATCTCTGAGCAGTGGAACTATTTCCTTTTCTTCTTTAATCCACTCTTCTAGCATCGGGTTAGTGAGAGGATCAGAGCTAGACATGTAGCTGTCTACTGCAGAAAGAGAAAGGAAGGAAAACTGATATCTTTTGTACACCTATTATGTGCTGAGCTGGGCAGTTTATCTGCCTTGCCTGAGCGTATTTAGTTGGGACACTTTTTGTGTGTGTGTGTGTGTATGAGGAAGATTAGCCCTGAGCTAACATCTGTTGCCAATCCTCCTCTTTCTGCTGAGGAAGATTGGCCCTGGGCTAACATCTGTGCCCATCTTCCTCTACTTTATATGGGATGCCACCACAGCACGGCTTGACAAGCAGTGCGTTGGTGCACGCCCAGGATCCAAACCTGTGAACCCCAGGCCGCCGAAGCAGATGGTGCGCATTTAACCACTACACCACTGGGCCGGCCTAGTTGGGACACTTAAATAGTGGTTAAGTTCTCATGCTCTGCTTCGGAGGCCCAGGTCTCACAAGTTTGGATCCCAGGCGCGAACCTATGCACCGCCCATCAAGCCATGCTGTGGTGGCGTCCCACATGCAAAATAGAGGAAGATGGGCACAGATGTTAGCTCAGGGGAAATCTTCCTCAAGCAAAAACAGGAAGATTGGCAATGGATGTTAGCTCAGGGTGAATCTTCCTCAGCAAAAAACAAGTTGGGACACTTTGAGGATGTTTGCCTAGTGAGAAAGCAGTCAGAATCCTCACACCGGCTTACCATTCAGGAATGCAGCAAGTAGTAGAATGTTGGGACTCAGCAGGCCTGCAGTGAGACCACCATGTGAGGGGCAAAGTGAGCCCATGGAAAGTAGAAGTTGCAGAAGGGATGGCCCAAGCCAGTGGCCAGATGGAAAGTATGGCGACACTCAAGATCTGCAAGGCCAACGAGACCCTAGGTGGGGCCTAGCCAATGCGGGTAGGGGTAGAACTGGGCCCCACCTTCAACAGATGTAAGCAGCAGATGCCAGTCAGATACCCACTGAGCAGACAGGACAAAGATCCTCTCCAGGGAAGTCATCAAGAATCCAGAGGATGGCATGAACCAGCCACACTTCTCATTGCCATGAAATCACATACACCTATACCTATATCCAACACCATCTTGAAAAGATGGAGAGAATAGAGAAAGCATCTGAAAGAAGAAAAACTGGCCCAGTGGAGGTTGGAACATTAAATTTGATTGGCTATTTATAGATGAGAGTTAGAACTAACTTAGGAGAACTGTTATAAGACTCCAAAAGACAGTGTAAAAATTTTTAAAATTATATCCAGTGTTGACTAGAGTGTGGAGGAAAAAGAACTCTTGCATTCTGCTAATAAGAGACTAACTGAAGAATAATTAGGTAATACCTCTCCAAATTTAAAATTAACACACATTTGACCCTACAATTCTGCTTCTAGTAATTTATCATAACAAGATCATCAGAAAACAAGAAAAAAAAAAAACACAAGAATGCTTATGGAGCATTGTTATAGTGAAAGAGTCCTCAACCTCTGCCAATATTGGCAATAACTGACACTCCCAGATGTTTTTTCACATCTGAGTGGGAGAATGTTAATTTCTACCATGTTATTTCTACCATACGCTAGTGATATTTAAAAAAAAAAAAAAAGGAAAAGAATTAAATGCTTTGCTAGTTGACCTCTACCAACACACTGCAAAGAATCAAGGAACATTTGTAGAATGAGAAAATGATATGTGAATCTTAATGCAGGAAGAAATGTGTAAGGCCTAGAGTCAACTCACATCGTGTCTTCAAGCAAACCTATAAGGATTTTGTTCCTACTCCTTTGTCCTCGCTTTTCCTCACTTTGAGCTGTGTTTACATTCATTACCTTAATGTGATTTTCATTTAAGATAGTGTTCACAGTAGAGAGGGTTGGTTGCCTGCCCTCTTCCATTTCCTTCCTGGCTTTCCTGCAGGCAAAGCAAAGCCCAGAGCCCCCTCCAAGTCGAGGATGTAATTGGAGACCACCAATAAAAAGCTAAGACCCTAAACATTATCCCTCAGTGTAAGAGTGATCTAGAAATAAACCCACTCCTTCAAGGACTGCAAGGAAAATGACCTGTCTCAAACTTTTGTGGTGAGTAGAGGAGAAAAAAACATCACCCCTGAGAATTTGTAATCTCAAATCAGACTCATGCAAGTTCACAGGCTGAATTCAAACTACCTGGTTGATTTGAAAAACTCCAAGGTGAGAATTTAGCTCAAATAGTCCTGAGCTGGTAATTCCCCAGACACTTGACAGCAAGCAACACCTTCCCTATCTGAAGAAAGTCATCTTCAGCCCTCAAAGTATTTCCGCAGATAAAGTTCCAAGTAACATAAGCTCACCATCAACAGCAAGAGATCATAAACTAGGGCCAGCTGAAAAAACAGATAGCAGAATGAGACCAGAAAACATGGTCGATACTGGGATTATCAGACACAGAATATAAAATAAGTTTAATATGTTTTTTAAAAGTAAAGGAGAGTTGAGTAAAGGAGCAAGTGTATCTATAAGTGACTAAGTAGACTTGAAAAAAAATGAATAGAGGGGCCAGCCCAGTGGCACAGGGTTAAGTTCGCACACTCCACTTCGGCGGCCCAGGGTTCACAAGTTCGGATCCCAGGTGCAGACCTACACACTGTTTATCAAACCATGCTGTGGCAGGCATCCCACATGTGAAGTAGAGGAAGATGGGCATGGATGTTAGCCCAGGGCCAATCTTCCTCAGCAAAAAGAGGAGGATTGGCAATAGATGTTAGCTCAGGGCTAATCTTCCTCACCAAAAAAGAAAAAAAAAAAAGACTAGAACTTCTAGAAATGAAAAACATAATCAATGAAATTGAAAATATACTGCAGAAACACTACATACCCACTACAATGGCTAAACTTAAAAAGACTGACAATATCAAGTTCTGGCAAGGATGTGGAGCAGTTGGAATGTTCATACGTTGCTAGCAGGAATGCAAAACGTAAACTTTGGAAAAAATTCTAGCAGTGTTCTATAAAGTTAAACATACATTTACTATATGATCCAGAAAGCCTACTCCTAGGTATTTACTCATAATAAATAAAATGTATGTCCACACAAAGACCTGTAAGCAAATGTTCATAGCATTTTTATTTATAATATCCCCAAACTGGAAACAACCCAAATTCTATGAGCTGGTGAATGGATAAGTAACTTGTGGTTTATTCATACAACGGGATACTCTTCAGCAATAAAATGGAATGAACTACTGATATATGAACTACATGATACATGGCTGAATCTCAAAAGCATTATGCTAAGTGAAAGAAGCCAAATACAAAAGTCTACACACTATATGATTCCATTTAGATGACATTCTGAAAAAAGCAAAACTTTAAAGATAGCAAATACATCAGTGGTTTCCGGGACCTGGGAGAGGATGGAGGAAATTGATTATGAAGGATCACGAGGAAAATTTTTGAGGGGTTGGAAATGCTCTCTATATTGATTGTGGTGATGGTTACATTTATTGTATAATTTTTTCAAAACTGATCAAACTGAATAATTAAAAATGGTGAATTTTATTGGCTATAAATTATATCTCAATAAATCTACCTTTAAAAAGAAAGATAACAAGGGGAATTTTTTTCCTCTAAAAATATACTGGAGAGGTGGAGTACTTTAGACACAGCTGAAGAGAGAATTAATTAACTGGAAGTTACAGGTGAATAAATTATCCAAAAATCAGCACATGGAAAAACAGATGGTAAGTATGAAAGAAAGAGTAACAAACATAGAGACTAGAGTGGTCTCACATACATCTAATCAGAGCCCAGAAGAGAGCTTTAACCTACAAGACTCGTCAGCTTGTCTCTATGTGACCCTTCTTAACCATAAAGAAAATATAATAGAATATAAGATATAATTCTCCAAACCAACACAACTACAAAGTATCTAAGAAAATCTTCACCGAGGATATGCAAGACATCTATGGAGAAACTTTAAAACTCAATAAAGAATACTTTAAAGTATCTAAATAAATGCAGAGAGATTTTGTTTCATTTTCTTGACTGGTATCACTTAATATTATAAACATATACATTCTGCCCAAATTAATGTATAAATCCTATGTGATTAAAATTCTGTTTGGATTTTTTGAGGAACTCAATAAATTTACTTTAAAACATACATACAAGAATAAAAATTCACGAATAGGTAAGTCACCTTTTAATAGTAGAATGAAAAAAGATTCTTTCCTTAACATACAGTAAGACAGTCTACAAAGCCATATCAACATGTAAATAAAAATGTTTTGGCAGTAGAGAAAGAGTAGATAAGTGGACCAATGAAAGAGAATGGAGAGCTCAGGGTCAAACCTAAAGGTTTAAGCTAAACCAGTGTATACACACACATGCACATACACACACATAAATGCATTCACAAACACAAACAATTGTGTGTGTATAGCAATTAAATATGTGACAAAGGTGACACCAAGAATCAATTGGAAAAGAATGGATCATTAAACCTGAATTTAAATCTGCTACTACATACAAAGGTGGACTTTTGATAGACCAAAGACCTAAATATGAAAGGTAATATGAATATAAAATTAATCAAAGAAAATGCATCAGGGGGTCAGCCTGATGGTGTAGTGGTTAGGTTCACATGCTCTGCTTCAGTGGCCTGGGGTTTGCAGGTTAAGATCCTGAGTGTGGACCTACACACCACTCATCGAGCCATGCTGTGGTGGCATCCCATATACAAAATAGAGGAAGATGGGCACAGCTGTTAGCTCAGGGCTAATCTTCCTCAGCAAAAAGAGGAAGATTGGCAACAGATGTTAGCTCAGGGCCGATTTTCCTCATCAAAAAAAAAAAAAATGCAGGAGAACATTTTTGTGATCCAGGGGCAAGGAAGGACTTTGTAAACAAATTTTCAAAAACATAAATCATGAGGCAAAAAAATAGATAAAAAGTTATTATGTCAAAATGAAAGATTTCTGTTCTATGTACATAGAATATATCATGGACAAACTTAATAGAAAGTGGACAGACTAGGAAACGATATTTGCAATGACTAAAATCAACAAGGGAATAATATCTGGAATATAAAAGAAATATCTGCAAATCAACAAGAAAAAAACAGAAACCCAATAGAAAAATGAGGAAAAAAATAAACAAAGCATTTTACAAAAGAGAAACCAAAACACTAACAAGTATATGAAGAGATGCTCAAACTCATTAGGAATCAAAGAAATTAAAATTAAAATTAAAATAAAACATCCATTTACACTTATATTAGATTGGCAAAAAGTAGGAAGATGGCTAACGCCAAGTGTTGGAGGCGAATGTAGACACACAGAAACACCAGGTACTGTTGGCAAGAGCTGTTATGAAGTACCATGGGGACTCTTTCATCAAATTAAGAATATGCATTCCGTATGAGCCCACAATTCCACTCCCAATGATAGATTCCAAATATATTCTTATGCAGGTCTATAAGGGGATATAAAAGGAGATGTTTCTTATAGCTCTATTTGTGTGGCAAAGAGATTTTCTCAGTATCTATTACTGAGAGACTGAAGAGGCAAAATATGATAGATTTACTATGAAGCAGTTAAAAACTATAGATGAAGTATTCATATATTGTTGACTATAAGAAGAAAGAAAATGATCTATATAACACAACATATTTGTGTACGTAAAAGTATATTCCTACAGAACAATAATATCTATCTTCCAAGAATACATACAAAGGAAAATATACACATTAAACATATTGGAGTGGTTGCCTGTGGGGTAGGGGGAGGGCAGTGGGTGAGGAGAGTGTTAGAAATGGGAATAAATAAATGATGAGAGAGAGGTACCTTGCATGAATCAATTATGATAATGCACCGTGAACTGAGAAGCATAATTAACTTGACCCTCTGCTCTTGAGGCCTAAAGAAGAAAAAATCACAATAATAAAAAGAACAAAATTTTCCATCAAGAAAATTTTCTTCAAGGAAGAAAATAAATAAGGATTGGAAAGGAAGAAACAAAGCTATCGTTGTTTATGTGGATTATATGATTAAGTACATAGAAAACCCAAAAGCATCTACAGATAATTAGAAGTGATACGAGAGTTGAAGAAGGTTGCCAGATTTGAAATCAAAATATAAAAATATTTTTCATTTCCATATTCTAGCAAAAAGCTGTTCAAAATGTAATTTTAAAAGATGCAACTTAGAACAGTACACAATTTATAACTGCATGTATCACCATATAGACAGTATCTAAGAGTAAATTTAATTAAAATTGTGCAAGACCTATATCGAAATTTATTAAAGAATACCTAAATAGGGGGCCAGCCCAGTGGCATAGCAGTTAAGTTCACATATTCCACTTCAGCAGCCCAGGGTTCAGCAGTTCGGATCCTGGGTGCAGACCTACTCACCGCTCATCAAGCCATGCTGTGGAGGCGTACCACATAGAAGAACTAGAAGGACCTACAACTAAGGGTATACAACCACGTACTGGGGCTTTGGGGAGAAAAAAAAAAAAAGAGGAAGATTGGCAACAGGTGTTAGCTCAGGGCCAATCTTCCTCAAAAAAAAAAAAAAGAATACCTAAATAGATGGAAAGGCATACCTTATGAATGGATCAAGAGACATAATATCATATAATGGTCAACTGTCCACAAATTAACCTTTAGATTTAATAAAATTCTAATCAAAATTCCAAGAGTTTTTATTTTAATAGAACTTGCTAAGTTGATTCCAGTATGTACATATATGGAAGAACAAAGGGCCAAGAATACCCAAGACACTAGAATGAGTTGGAGTAATTTGTCTCAGCAGACACCAAAAAGAGCAATGAAGGCAGCATAGTATTGGCACAATGTGAGCAAACAGACCGGTGAAATGTTATAGAGGGTAAGAAATAAACCCTCTCTTATATGGAAAACTGATTTATAGTAGAGCTGGCATCTCAGTAGCAAAGGAGGACTAGTCAATACCTGGTACTGAGAGAATTGGTTATTTATGTAGAAAAAAATGAAATTGGGACCTTCCCTCACATCATATACAAAATAAATTCCAAGTAGATTAAATACTTCAATGTGAAAATCAAAATTTTAAACTAAGAACACAATATGACAGGAAAAGATCTCTAAGACTTTAAGAGTAAAGATTTACTTCTTATACAAGACCTAGAAAACACAAACCACAAAGAAAAAGATTAATAAATACTACTATATCAAAATTCTTCAAAAGACATCAAAATTAAAGTAGAAAGTCAAGACAGAAAATAATATCATATATACATAATCAATAAAAAAAGTAATAGATTTTATTCTATCGATTTCAACAGAAAAAAATGAGCAAAACAGAAAAATAGGCACTTTATAAAAGAGGAACACTGAATGGCCAATAACTATATGAAAAGATGTTCAATCACTTTGGGGGAAAAGGGAAATCCAAATTAAAACCTCAGAAAGAAAGCTATGGCACCCACCAAACGCATAAATTAGAAAGCCCACCATGTGTCCAGCGTGAGGATTAACCAACGTACCGTGTAACTAGAACACTTATATAGTACTGATGGTCGTGTGAATTGGTCAAACACTTTGGAAAACAACTTAGCAGCAATTCCACTCATAGGTGTATACTCCTGTGCTGTTTCACCCCCAAACAGGGTGTACTGCAACACAATTCCGACACTAACCACCCAGAGTTAGTGTTGACCCCACAGACCAAGGGCAAGGTCTGGGAGGGTCCCAGACTCAGAGCTTCTGTGCCACTCCCCATGGAGTTAGGGCATGTGACCCTCATCGATTCAATGTGTTCCACAACCGGGAAGCTCCACTGAGCTTCCGTGTCCAGAGTTTTTACTGGAGTTTCAATATGTAGGCATGATCGATTAAATCATGGCCACGTGATGAATTCCATCTCCAGAGGTCAGGGTCTGAAAGTCCCATCTCTCTAATGCTGCTCCTTCCGGTGCAAGTTTACAGGTTTTCTCAGCCCCCACCATGAAGCTATCTGGGAACCACCATGAGTCGCCTTATTAACATAACAAAGATACTCCTATCACTCAGGAATTTCCAAGGATTTTTGAAGCTGTGTGCCAGGAACTAGGGACAAAGACCAGACAAATTCTTTATTATACAGCAACCCTAGAGAAACTCTTGCATCTGTGCCCGGGGAGACATGTACAAGAATGTTCAAGAAGCATTGTTTGTATTAGGAAAAAAAAAAGGGAACAACTTACATGTCCTTGAATATATTGTGATAAATTCACACAGTGCAATATTGTATATATGGTGAGAATGGAGGAGGGTGAGGGACAGGGAGTCACTGATTGGAAAAAGAAGGGTAAGAACCATGTGCCCCTCTCCCTGCCGGAGAGATGGATCAGAAGACTCTCCCTTGAGATTAGGGGTGACTGAATATAGGGGATTGTGCCTTCCCCTTGATTTCAGATTTCTGAAGGCAAAACGCTGATCTAAGTGGCCCCCTCACCAATAAGAATGAGAGGGTAGATTACTCCATCTCTAGCATCATCAATAACCATCAATCCCCTGAGGGGCAAGGGCCATGGACAGGGACCCAGCATCTCTCGGTCACCCCCAACGGGTCAATGGTTAGCTAGGGGATGGAAGCCAGCTACTAGTGCCACATACAGCACTGTTACAGGCCAAATGGAGCCAAGGCTGCAGCTCTGAGAGGCACCTACAACAGGAAACCAGCATGAAGCCAATGTGGCCCAAGGAAACCTTTGTGCTCTGCCCAGAGAGACCACTGCACAGGGACAGACACCATCACCAGGCCCATCTGGACCAAGAGGGTGGGCACCTCCCCTCCCAGCCCCACAGCAGGAGGCCCAGGACAGAGCTAGCAGAGAAACTCCTTGACCAGACATGCAGCCTGCCCTGTCCCACCAGGAAGTTCCACAGGCCACCTCACGCAAAGAGTGTCGAGGTGACAACTCTCAATTAACTGACATTTCCCCCAAAAGATCAAAGTTCAGGACAGAAATGAATAAGTGCCCTGTGGTGGCAAGTTTACAGGTTTTCCACCCTCATAGAAATGCGGGGTCCTGTTGTAAATTGAGTTTGGATATAGAGATGAAAGAAAAATCATTTTTGTAAACTGAAAAACTGAGTTTCACGAACTGCCTTACCTCCAAAACATTATACCCAATACGTTTACATATGTATGAATACATACATGCATGCGTATGTGTGTATCTTTGTTGGCATTTTAAACAAAATATGAGACTACACTAACCATACTGTTCATCAACGTGCTTCTTTCAATGCACAGTGCGTCTCTTTCTCCAGTTATTTACATAGTATTTAACTGTATGAATTATATATAACATTGATTTGAAGACAATTACCTTCGTCCCCTGAGCCTTCTCTTCAGAGCAAACATCTCCAGCTCCTTCTACGGTGCATGTCCAGATCCCTGTTTGCCTTACTCCTGAAATCTCCGGCTTGTCATTGTCTCTCTTAGAGTGTCGTGACCAGGGATCTACCCATCAGACCCGGGGAGTGAGCAGAGGCAGCTAAGGAGGTGATTTTCCTGGCATAGCCCTCAGCAAGAGAGCCCTGGCAAGGATTTGGCCCTCGTCACGACCCTTTCTGAACCCCAACTTAAAAGTCTCTTTGCAAGGAGCTGACAAGTCACAGGCACTGTCTTGTGACCTCACGTTCTGACCAACTCCACTCATCCACTCGCCCAGAACTGGCCTCCCAACCAAGATTTAACTCTTTCTCAACCAAAACCAAACTCCCGGGCCTTAGCTGCTCAGGTCTGGTCTGACCTCCAGAATTCCTTGGGTGTAGCTTGTATTAAAGAGCTCCACCTCAAGTGTTAGCATCCCCTTCTTGATAAAAAGAAGAGTTAAGAGAGGCCGGCCCGGTGGCGCAAGCGGTTAAGTGCGCGCGCTCCGCTGCAGTGGCCTGGGGTTCGCCAGGTCGGATCCCTGGCGCACACCGTCGCACAGCTTGTCAAGCCATGCTGTGGCAGCGTCCCATATAAAGTGGAGGAAGATGGGCATGGATGTTAGCTCAGGGCCAGTCTTCCTCAGCAAAAAGAGGAGGATTGGCATTGGATGTTAGCTCAGGGCTGGTCCTCCTCACAAGAAAAAAAAAAAAAAAGAGTTAAGAAGGTACATTTTATGGTATGTGTTTTTCACCATAATAAAAAAAAAAAAGAATAAGAAAAGGAAGCACAGTGGCAGCTGCAGGCCATGTGCAGTATTTGTAGCGCCCAGGAGAGGGGTGCTCCCAGTCCCAGCTTACACTTTTTCTGTTCCCATCCTAGCTTCATGGGCCACACAAAGGCCTCCCATGCACACTGGTGTCCAACTCAGTCCATAAGTGTAAGTTCACATGACACTCCTCTCCTTAAAAGTGGCCTCCCCTTGGCCGTCCCTCTGACCCCTGGGAGCAGGCTGGGGCCCTCTGGGCAGAATATTCCCAGGTCCCGATATACCGAGGGTCTAGATGAGGGGCACAGGCACTGGGTGGGCAGGGCCCAGCTGGAGGAGGGACCTCTACAGCGCTGAACCCAGGGCAGGGGCCCGGCTGCCCTGCTGTAAGGGGCCCTGGACAGAATGCGCCAGGGCAGCTGGCTTCCCAGAGGAGTGACTCCTCAGCTGAATCTCCGAGGATGGGCAAAAACTTGCTCATTTTAAGTGGGAGAGAAGATCATGGGCAAAGAAGTGATGGTAGAAGAGAGTCTGGGGAATTCTAGGTGCTGCCAACCATTCTGTGCAGAGCACTAGGGGTGAGCATAATTGGCGGGTGGGAGAGAAGCAGAGAACGCAACGGCGGGAGAGTGAAGGCCAGATCAGGCTTTGCTTGGATTCTGTCCAGAAAGCAATGGAGAACCATGAGGAATTTTGTGCTAAGAGGGAATGTGATGGGATTTGTATTGTAAAGAGGCGGCATTCTGCCACCGAGGAAAATGATGGAATAGAAAATGAATAAGAACAAAAGAGAATGGCTAGGAAAATATAGCCTGATGTAGGCAGATGTGGTAGGGGCAGGAGGAGAAAACAGGGGTGGGGGTGGGGTGGGAGGCAGCCTGTGGGAGGACACTCCGCAGACCCGACTTCAGACCTGAGCCGAATGCGAGTTCTTGTCTTGGAGGAGACTAGCAACGTTATTGACCTCCCCGAGCCTCAGTTTCCCTCATCTTCGAAATAGCCCAGCGATTTACTGAGAGAATCAAAATGAGTGTTAACAGAAGATAAATTGCCCCGGCAGGCCTGATTCCTTGGAGGAGCTCAGCAATAGGAACCTCGCCACGGAAGACGTTTGGAGAGTTTGCACAGAGAGCAATAGGTTATGGCAAGAAAGGCTGGGAAGAAGAGCATCTGTGATTTCACAATTTTGCCAAGATCCTTGAGCAGAAAGGAGCCAAAGGAGGAAACAGAAAGACAGACAGACAGGTTGGCGTTTTATAAAAATGTAGAGGCCCGGGCAAGCCCTGGGGAGGTGCTGTGTGCTTCTTTGACAAGTAGTCTGGAACTTGCTGGTTGCAAAATGGGAACAGCCATAATTCATTAGGAGCATAATTTTGTGTGGCTTGGGAGAACCACCAACCTCAGGGGCCAGCAGCGACCCCACTCCAGCCGCCCCAGTCGCAAAGCACAATGCCAGGGCACTGAAGGGGGCCACATTCTTGGAGTTTCCCCAAACTAGCTTCTCAAGGAGCTGTTCCTACAGGGATAACCAGAGCCAGAGCCTCAGCTTACTGGTGAGTATAGGAGCCAGTAACCCAATGACCAGGACACGTAATATGGGACAGTTTCAGGGAAGGTGCTGCTAGGAACTAGGAGCAATGACACAGGCAGGAGAGGAGAGGATATAGAAATCTGACAGCTGGGCTAAGCTATTTATCAGTTTTTCTTTTAAACCTCTACATACAGAATGACTTCATCAAGAAATAACATTTGTAGAGATAGATAATAGTAAAATCCCATTAAATCAAAATCAGTTAATCATCAGTCTGCAGCCCTCTAATTTGGGCTGAGTTATAAAGCTGACCCTCAACCTATGGCTGCCTCACCTCACTGTAATCAGGATGGTGAGAGACATGGAAAACCATCTCACATGGGTGCTCCCTCCTTGCCATTTATATCACACCTACCAAACACACAGTCTCTTTTTTACCTCATGGGGTGACATCCAAGGCAAAATTAACTTAAAAGTAGCACCCTCCACCACCACCCAATCTAGCAATAAAGTCCTTTTCTATACTGGATTCAATGTCTTGTTATTCACCATGACAGGAATGACAAACTCATAGCACACATACTACCTCTCATCCTGCCCAAGGCCTCTGCAGACATGACTAGCCGATCAGAGCTTAAGGATCCTTCTCAACCCAGTGCTCCAAAAGATGCAAGGCATTCTAAATGTTCCTTCTTTCCAAATAACAAACTTGTCATCCTTCTTCCAAAGAGAAAATATCTGTTCTGTGCCCAAGATCCTAAGAGCTGAGGGTACTTACCCAGTGGAATTACCCTTTCCATTTCAGGAAGAAATGGCAAAGCAGGAGATAGAATAGGGTTTTCTAGGGGGAAAGAGGAAGGATTCCCAGATGCCACTTCAACTGAGAGTCAGCCTAGCATAGGGATTAAGCTCACGGCTCCCAGATCAAATCTTACCTCTGTTATATTGACCGTGTGCTGTTGGATATGTTACTTAACCTCTCTGTACCTTGGTTTCCTCACCTATAAAATGGAAATAATAACAATACCTGCCTCATAGCATTGTTGTAGAATTAAATGAGATGGTCTATGAAAAGTTCCCAGCGCGTACTACCAGGTATAACAAATGTTATTGGGCAGTGTGCTGTTGGTGTAGGTAGCACAAGATTCAGATAAAGGCACTGCTTGCCTTGCAGGAGTCCAGAGGTAGGATGTTCCAGGCACCGCTGGTTACTTCACAGCTGCTTTCCGTCATTCTGTTCTGAATCCCCAGGAGTCAACAATTGTTTCCCCACTATTACAAGGCAACCCTGCATCTCCAGATGTCACGTGGCCTCCAGCAAAAAAAGGGAGGGGACATTTTTGGGTACCCAGGCTGACAGGGGCTGTTCCTTCTTAAGATGCTGATCTGATCTCTGCACAAGGCTGCTGGGTTTCCCTCTGCAGGGAATGGAGGCCTGACTATCAGCGTTTAAATGCTTATGCCCGTCAAGTTGCTTCTGCTCCATTACAACGACTTGAAGCCCTGACGTGGGAAATGTCAATGCTCAGTGAACCAGAATTAGGAGGGAAGTACATATTGGGGAATGTTAGAAACATCTACTGCAGATATGGAGTCAGTGATCTCTTTGCCTCTGCATTTTAATAACTACAGAGAACCCCAGTATGAATCGACGGTGGGGAGAACTACCGCAGGCCTGGGTGTTGTCCATCTATTTATTACCATCCAAATGTTGGCCCTGACCCTCCAGACTCCACGATGAGGCAGCTATGGATAATAAGCACTGCACATGGCTGTCATTTTATTTTTCTTCCTCTAGACAACCACTCACCCTCACCAACAAGATTCATAGGAACTCAGTCCCCAAGAGCCTATTAACCTTAGATGCTCCACAGGGTCCAGTGTAAAGAGCCTGGAAGGATGAGATCAAGCAAACGTTTTCTCAGAAGTCTATAACAAAAAGAAGATGACTGGCAGCCAGCAGGAGACACCAAGACTCGCATTTGTGGGCGTCTGGCAGGGGCCTGGGGAAGCTGTCATTTTTCTAACGGGCCTCAGAGTGGAAATGGATATTTTACCTGCTAAAGGAGCCAGCAGTTAGCAAACAATGCTGTTCCAGGAAAACAAACACACAGGTGGGATGCTCATTTTCCTTCCATTATTAAATATTGTTGGCTCACTTAAAAAAGATTTCAAATACAGCAGCTCTTTAAAATTCCCTGCCTCCCTCCCTTTCCTCCTCTCTTTCCTCCTCCTCCCCGCCCTTTGCTGGAGTTTCAGCACCTGCGTGCTTCAGTAACAATATTTCATCTTAAATTTCTATAGCAGGAAATGTAGGTCACTGCTCTTAGAAGTGGCCTAGTTTCCCAACTCTAAATAGTAAATCTTTCCCCAGGTTGACATTTTTTTTCTAGGTTTGTGTCTAATAAAAGTGTCACCTGCTTAGCCAGGCCAAAGAGACTGAGCTCTGGCCTCCTCCTCTCCACCCAGCTGCGGACATGGGAGGTTGGAAGGACGGCCCAGTCTGTAGGGCTTCCAGCCTTAGGCAAGTCCAAGGCCACAGCTCTCTGTGCAAGCAACTCGAGGGCCAGAACGTGCCTCTGTGGGCACAGATGACAGGGCCTACCAAGGAGATCATGGCATCCTCAACCATGTAGATAATACAAGGCTAGAACGGCTAGAATTGGCCAGATGCCCCCTTGTGCTGGACGCTTCCATTCTTCCTCACACCTCATCCCCATCAGGTGGGCTCGGGGTTCTTCTCTTGCTTGTTTGCTTTCTGTTCCTTCCTTCCTTCCTACTCCTTTTCTCCCTCCCCACCCCTCAACCTCTCTCTTTCTCTTCCTTCATTCCTTCCTATCTTTCTTTTTTTATTTTTAATCCAAGTTCATTGTAGATAATTGGAAAACACAGGTAAGCTAAAAGAGAAACAAAAATTATCCATAATACTACTAGAGAAAAACCCTGCTATCATTTCTTTGCGTATCTTTCCAGTTATTTTTCTATGCATATATACTGATATAGACATTTTTTAAAAAACTAGGATCATAATATTCTGTGGCCTGGTTTTCTCCCTTAACCTACGTTGTAAATGTAAATGCTTTTGCTGGTCAATTCACATACGTGTATGTGTGTCTGTGTGTATGTTTACATACATGATGTTGGGTTATTTTTTTTCTAAAATTACTCACAGAATTTTATAGAAATAAATTCTAACCTGAAAGAGATAGCTTATCCTTTTTAAAAAAATTATCTTATTTAGGGTGTAAAAAGAAAAGAGTAAAAATCGTCCCTAATTCCATCATTTAAGTCTGCTTCCCCTCCCAACACACTGCCACTCCAATCCTGATATCCACAGGTAACCACTGTTAGTAATTTAATGGACTAATGGACTCTGGACAGATATTGTTTTCCTGCATTCATACAGAACTAAAGATATATATATGTGTGTACATTTTTTTAATGGGAACATGTCATCTTTTTTGTTTGGCAACTCACCTTTTTCACTGAACGATATAGTGTGGACATCTCCATGTCAGCACATGTGCAAGATCTAGAGCATTGTTTCTAATGGATGCATGGCACTCCACAGGGGATATACAATAATGTGCTTCATCACTCCCTCCTGAAGGGAATTTAGGACTTTTTGTGTTTCTATTTTAAATTATGCTTGTAGATACTCACAAACATATCCTTGTAGGAGGGGTTCCTGTTAGAAGTGCTGGGTCATGGAGAAGAGACATGTCACATTCTGACCAACTCTGCCGAATAACCTGCCCAAAGCTACCATTTTACTCTCACACCAACACGCACTAAAATTTCCATTTCCTCACATCTCATCAACCTACAAAATTTTTTAATTTTGTCGATAAGATCAAAAAGTATACATCATTTATAATAGCTATGTTGTACTTCACTTTATGACGGTACCATAATTTATCTTATCAACTCTCTCTTTTGGGCCACTGAGCTTGTTTGCGATTTTTATTTTGTACAATATTGGAATAAACATCTTTGCACATCTATCATTTCACTTCCCTGATTTTCTTTATATATTACGTATCCAAACATAAATTTCTCAATTAAGGAGTATTCTTAAGGCCTGAGATATACTGCCAACATTTTTTTAGGTTTTCACTAAGTGATGTGTACAGCAGCGCGTCACAAGCCCCATGTGTACAATGTGTACAGAGTGGAATTTAATTTACCCCAGATGCATCTGATGCATTCCCCCTCCAAGTCTTGCTGCCTCCCCACGGGGAGGGAAGGCACAGGGGTAGGGCCTCCCAAGCAGTCTATACTCCCTTCATCTCTCCTCTTCCTCCCAGACCAAGTAAACATGCTCTAGACGAAGCAGGAGAAGCCCTGCTCTCCCTTCCTCACGTTCCTCCCAGACATTTTGTCTACCATTTCCCTAGAGGCTTAAGCTTTGGAGGCTAAAGTCCAGGAAATTCCTCTTTGTTTGGCTTTAAACCCTGCCTGTGCCTTCCCTGAAAGGCCTGGTCACCCCAATGGGGGAGAGAGTAAAGAAGAGATATAAGGAGGGAAAAGAATCCCCAGACTGAGAGTACTGAAATATGACTGCACCACACAATTTTCCGAAACTAACCACACAGCAGAAGGGTAGGCTGTATCTCCTGACATGGTGGCAGGACAGTGCAAGGGCTCTTGTCTCCAGTGCCAGCAGTGACATCCAAGTGCCAGCTGCTGGACCTCGTGGTCAGTCCAAAGTCTCATTCGGAATGATGTTAAGCGTCTTGGTCAGTCCATATGAACTCAGTAGCCTGAGACAGCCTCCTGACCTCTGCAATCGAAAGGACACTTCACATAGTGAATGATTTTTTTTTCCTGAGCCTCAGACATGAGCAAGACTCCACGCTCACGGAGGGACTGAGGAAGAGTTTGAGAATCCAAGCAAAAACCCCAGGGCAATGTATCAGGAACTGAGACATGGAGCCAAAGAAGAGACTGAAAAACCTGCTGCTTGAATGTCCTGTCAACTTTGCTCAAGTCACATCCCCCGTCCACAGCTGTCCCCACCACCACCAGAAAGGAAGAAAAAAACTGACTTTAGCCGACACCGTGCTCAATGGATGCATTAGCGCTTAGACGCAGGCTGCCCTAAAATTGTTCCCTGATCAGTGAAAGTCAAATGTTGGGGGTAATGGAGGTTTCAGAGATAGCTCCAAATGCAAAGCTGCCCAGTGGAGGCTGCTTTGGGCAAATCAAAGGCAAAATTGCTACCCTAAAGCCCAGGAGACCTCAAATCTCCAAGACTAAGACTCCAGGTTAAACAGAGCTAGTGTTCCATGAAGACCCTGCCCACGAGGCCTGCTGCTCCCCAAGGAAGTGCCAGCACACCTCTCTGCTCTCTCCCCATCAGACCTTGGTCTGCTCCAGAGAAAATGCACAGTAACCCAGACCAGGAAGGAGAGGGAAATGCTCATGCCTACTATTCGGAGAGAACTGAAGGTAAATCCAAATGGCCCCCCGCAAACTACCGTAGACGGATGACAGAAACAGTAGCTCTCTGCAGTGGTCCAGCCTGGGCAGTGTGAAGCAGTGAATTCTAACCCACATCCTCTACTCCCACTAGCAGGCAAGCCTTAGGGGACCAGAGGGAGCAGGGAAGGGGCGCTCTCGACTCCCCTGCCCCCGCTGACCTCTGAAGACAGGACTCGGGCTGATGGATTCTCCTATTTCAAGATCAGTCTGCAGAAACCAAAGGACTCCTATCCTGCCTATCCTGCTGAAAACCAGCAGAGGAAAGAAGCTTCGAAATGGTTAAACCCAAATGCCTTCCCTCGCCTTGCACTGAGCCTAGTGGTTTACACCGGAATTATAGGCCCCATTAGCTCCCTTGGGAGGAGGGAGTCATTTCAACAGTCTTTTCTTTTTAGGAAATTCAGACCAGACATTCTTGTCAATAGATTTAACATCTAAGCATTGCCCCTTAGTAAATGAGGCAATTTCTTACTCTATTAAAGTTCTGAGCAATTGATTTTCCCCCTAAAGAGAGCATGACGACACTGTGGCAGCGACCCCTTTTCTACTTGCTTTGGCCCCCGTTTTGCCCCCAACGTAGAGCTCTGACTCTCCACGCTCGGTGGTTAGCCTGCCTGCAGCTCTTCGGAAGGCCCTCACTTCACCAAGTGCGCCCCTGCTCCTTCTCCCGGCTCCAAACCAGGGTGAGTCGTGGAGCTGCTGCAGAAGCATCTCACGCTCTCAGCTTGGCCTCCAGAGGCCTCGGTGACCCAGCATGTTCCACACTTCATGCAGTCCTCGTGTTCATCTTTAGTGGGAAAATGGAAGGTGTGGGGCTGTGGGGGAGTCGCTAGTGTTTCTCAAGCTTGAATATTGTGTGTACCTCCATTAACACAATTTTTTTCTTTTGGACTCCCAATGTTGACCTAAATTATTGTCATTATTGTATTAGTTGCAACAGAAAACCCAATTAAAACTGGCTTGAACAAGAAAGGGGACTAATCTGGTTCAAACAAAAGGGGGCCCCGGGGTATAATGACTACTAGGATTGTGCAGTAAGTCTCTGGCTCTGCTTTTGTGCATGTGTGTGTGTGTGTGTGTGTGTGTGACTCAGCACTGTGCCTCTCCCTTCAAGCTTGTCCTGACCCTGACACAGATGGCTGCTAGGAGCACCTGGGGGTTATGGGCTTTCTTTGTTCCTATCCAGGAGACAGAGCCTGTTGCCTAGCCCCAAACCAGTCACTGGCCCTGAGGAATGTCTTGAGCTGCTCATCAGAGGCCATCTCTTATGTAACCAATCACTATAGTAAAGAGAGAGCTGTTAGCCTGCTTGGTTTAGACATGGAAAGTAATCAGAGCCCACCCTGGAGCTGGAGGTGTGCCAAACCCACCCAGTCAACCTAGCAGCCACTCAAGGTGGAAAGGAAGAATGTGGTTGGAGGGAAGCAAGCACATGTCTGTTTCATTACAATGTGTTGGTCTTTGCTGAGTTTGCCCTTAGATAATTTCTTCACCCTTCCCCTGCTCTGCTCTGTATTGCAGGTGCCGTGTGTGCGCATGCCACAGTGGAAAGGTGCTGATCCCTGCAGGATGCGTTTCCCAGTCTCCCAAGTCAGCAGGCTTCTGCTGGATTCAGCCAATGGGAAGCATTAGTGAAGAAGTGGAGAGGAGAGAAAGGGAGGAGCCAGAGTATTTCTTCCCATCTCTGTCAGCCTCCGCCTAGGGCAGCTTCTCCAGAAACAGCTGCCTCTCCTTCCAGGCGTCAGCTCCCCAGACAGGCCCTTTGCCGTCTCAGCTTGCACCTGGTGGCCCCCGCCCCCGGAGTCCGAAACCCTCCAGCCTAGGGGTGGGGTCTTCCTGCAGTGGCCAGTTTCCAGAGCACATCATAATCCCATTTGGGTCTCAGCAGCTCCACCCCTGAGTAACCGCCTCCCTGCGGTAAGTCCTCTTTGTTTCAAATGCTTAGAGTGGTTTCTATTTTCCTGGTGGAACTCAGCTACACTCTTAAATAGGTGCAAACAGAAAACCAGGTATAAACTCGATAAGCATAGGGCTCTTATATAACTATAAAAACAAAATTCAAAATAACATGAACTCGACATGACACACCACATAGACTATATTATTTGGCTGAACTAAATTCCCTCTTGGAATGTGAATCTAAGCCTATCCACTACGGCACAGGTTCTTTCTGAGTTCAGCAGGCCTTGTGTCACCACATTACACAACATGACTCGATTGTCCCACTGCTTTTCTCTATTTGAATTTCTGTGAAACTTCCATTCATAGAATGTCAACATCAATTGCTGGCTTTCGCATCTCAAAACCATTGTAAAGAAAAACTCTGAAATCTCATAGCCAAACTCAGTTATAAGACCATCATCCAGATTTTCCAAAAATTATATGTATAATGTTTCTATTATTAAAATAAAAGCATGACATTTTGAAATGTACAGTGAAGGAAAGACTAGCATGGTTTTCACATAGGTACTAGTAGATGAGGAAGAGCCCTGGGCCAAATTTCACGGCCCCTGGAATAGCATCATTGTGCTCAGGTTCCGGGCTAGGACACCCTAGTTAATCCTAAGGACAATCCTTCCCGGCAGGAATTATAATTTCCATCTTACAGATGAGGAAACAAACTAAAGAAAAACACTTGCCTCAAGTCTCACGTCTAGAATGAGGCAGACTCGCTCATTCTACAACCCACACCTCTCCACCTACCTCATTCGTCCAGTGGGCACTTGAATTGGAAAGCGCACTCACTGATTCCATAAGTATTTGTTGAACAGCTGCTCTGTGCCAGGCCTGGTTCTAAGCACCGGGGTACAGTAGTGAACAAAACAGAGCAAAACCTGCCCAACGAGCTTACGTTCTAGTGGAGGAATCAGAAAATAAACAGCACTAATAAGTATGTTGGTACATGGGTAGTGACAAGTGTCAGGAAAGCAGGGAAGGGAATATGAAATGTTCTCAGGGGAAGGGTAGGCAGGGAAGACTTTTGAGCAAAGACCTGGAGGAAGTGAAGGAGCAAGACCTGCAGCGAGCCGGGAGAAGAGTATTTGAGGCAGAGGGAACAGCCATTGCAGCCATTGCAGGCCTGCGTACCTGGAGGCCAGTGTGCTGGAGCAGAGAAACCAGGGGAGAGTAGCAAGAGATGTGTTTGAGGGACGATGAAGAGTCAGACATGAGGCCTTGGAGGTCATTGTGAGGCCGCTGGCTTTTACTCTGAGTGAGACACAAAGCCCCTGGAAGGTTCCGAGCAGGATCACTCTAGCTGTTACGTGGAGAAGAGATCATGGGAGTCCAGGAGGGACACAGGAGAGGACTTGGAAGGCCGGTACAGTAATCCAGACGAGAGTTGACAGTAATGAGACCCGGTTGTAGGTGGTAAGAGTAATTGACTTCTGGATATATTCAGGAGTTGAAATATGACTAGGCATGCCTTAACCCCTCAGCCTTGCTGGCCAATCAGTTTATGAAAACCAAATTTTATCAATCCAGGGAGCCGCAAAAGGACCCCAGCACCAACACAGTCCAGAGCAGCACTGTCCAGTAGAATTTCCTGCGATGATGGAAATGTTCTGCACTCCCCAACATGGCGGCCACTGGACACCTGTGGCTGCTGAGTAATTGAGATGTGGCTGGTGTGACCGAGGAACTGGTTTTTTAATTTTGTTTAACTTTAATTAATTTAAATTTTACAAAGCCATATTAGACAGCGCAGCTTTCAAGAACTAGTCTGATAAATTGTGTCCCAGCAGCTCCCTCCCCTCGTTGGGATTTCCTGAGAAGATAGTCACCTGTGCTTTCATCATGCACACTCAAATCTCAATTCCTCAGACATGAGTCAGAGTGTCTTTGAGAAACGGCTGTGATGTGAATAAAGTGCTAATTTTATCTCCGAAATGGCCCATTAATAAATAACAAAGCATTTATAAATATGCAAGACACACAATTTAGCCAATTCCACCAAGACTCTGTGATGGGAACATTACAGCATGTCCTAGAGTGAAGGGTGGGGGAATCAAAATAAATTTAATTTCTCTTTAAACCCTACAAGCAATGAATACTGAATAATTCACTTCTGAGTGTTGTAACACAAAAGCAAGTCATTTATCGGTTCCTCTGAGCATGAGCAGCACATTCTAACTTAATTCCTATATGTGGAAACCCATTATAAGAAGTAAATGAGTTACCAATGAGAGCAATGGCAGACAGCAGCTGTTTTTGCGCTACTTCATAGACCCTGAATTACTCTAATCATCATTTTATTTAAGCCCAGAAGGCCATAAGAAATAAGTCACTGACTCCACTGAAATATGTCTCCCTTAAACATATGAACTAGAAACTGAAATAGGTACATTATTCAATTTCTCGCAGTGACAGGCACCAGCCTGCAGGCCAAAGGCAGCCAAGAAACCCTGCAGTACTTCCTAGGATTTGGTGAGGCCCCCTTCTGAAGATGATTTAGAAGGAGCCCTCTTTAGCAAATAAGATGCTCTCTAGTCCAGCAGAGTGACTGCTATTGTCGAATCCTTGTTAGCATATCTGCTGCATTCCCTGTCCCAGGAAAATGACACTGTGTTGGCCCCCGTTGCCCAAACCAGAAATCTGGGCATTATGTTTTTCAGGTTTTTTTCCAGCTTTATTGAGATGTAATTGACATATAACACTGTATAAGTTTAAGGTGTACAGTGTGTTGATTTGATACATTTATATGTTGCAAAATGATTACCACCATAGCATTAGCTACCACCTCCATCTGGTCACATAATTACCGTTTCTTTTTGACCTAAGAAGACCTACTCTCTTAGCAACTTTCAAGTAAAAAATGCAATGTTATTAACTATAATTACCATGCTGTATGTTAGATTCCCAGAACTTGTTAATCTTATAACTGGAATTTTGTACCGTTTGACCAACATCGCCCCCTTTCCTCCACCCCCTTAGGCCCTGCTAACCACCACTCTACTCTGTTTCTCTGAGTTGAGCTTTTTTAGATTCCGCATATAAGTGAGATCGTATAGTATTTGTCTTTCTCAGTCTGACTTATCTCATTTAGCATAATGCTAGGCATTACATTTTACCTGTCTCCCTCCCCAATTCCACTCCATCCTTTCACTGGCCTAAAAGAGCATTGTAACAGGTCTCCCTACCTCCTGCCCTGGCTTCTTGCTCCAATCCATTCTTCACACAGCAGTGTGAAATGTACCTGTGCCACAAAAGGTCTCTGGCTCGTTGCAGATCTTCAACAATACTTGTGGGGTAAATAAATGAGGTCTGAGAGGTAGGGAGAGTCAAATGATGGAGATGTTGGATAAGAGTTTGATTTTGACTTTGAGCGTCACGGAAAGTGAGTAGGAAAGTGTCTTAACCTGATTTGTGTATTGTCAGTGTCCTCCAGCCCAAGACCACGGGAACACACCTGTGGTTAAACAAGATGGGTTTACTGCCACCTTGCATAGGGGGCATCTCAGCTAAAGGGTGTTGGGCTTGTGTTAGGGGATTCTGGAGAAGATGAAAGGAGTGGCATTTGCTCTGAATTAGATATATTCAGGAAGCAGGGGGAGATCTGTGACTGAATTTCTTAATAAATCTTATCTTGAAGGTGGGAGGAACAGAATGAAGCTAAAACTGTGGTTGGTAAAGAAGCAGCAGTAACGTGTTTCAGCCAGGATGGAAGGCTCGTCGGTCATTTTTGTGGTTTGGTCATTGTTTATGTTTTCGTCTCTGTTCAGATGTGATTACAGAGTGGTCTTGTTTTTGTCTTCATCTATCAGGGTCACAGAGTGGCCTTGCCTGACGTTAGGGTTCAATGACATGTTTATGTTGGACAGAGGAACACCAAGGCCCAGCTGTGAGCACAAAGCCAGCTCTCGCCCGCCAGTGGCTGCTTTTCTCTTCCTCAGTATTAACAAGACACTGACTAGAAGCAGGGAGTCCAGTTAGAGTGGCAGTGGTCCAAGTGAGAGATGGGGGTGGCTTGCACTGGGGTGACGGCAGTGGAGCTGATGAGAAGTAAGTGGATTCAGGATACATGTGAGGCCACGGCCCACACTCAAACCACATTGAGCTTTCCAGCTCCTCGGAAGAACACCGACCCCTCGCTCCTCCAGGCCCTTCCTGGAACACTCTTTCTCAGCCCTCTTCTCTGCCTCCACCACCACTCAAGCCCTGTTCCCTGACGTATTCCTGTTTATCTTGCTCAAATGCTACCCTCACCAGGAAGCCTTCCCCAAACCTCCCATCCCAAGTCTGGGTTAGCGGTCCCTCCTTTGTGCTTCCGTAATATCTCATTGCATTATTGTTATTTACTTATCTGTACCTCAACTAGACTGTAAGGTGCATCCGGGAAGGAGTGATGTCTTGTTCACTGTGCGTACCCAGGTCTCATCCCTAATGGATGCTTAACAAATACATGTTAAATGAATCAATGCTTGACTGATACTTATAGTTTTCTCTAGACTGGTTTCCAGCAAGTCATTACCCACCCCCGACTACCAAGCCATAAAGCCATTTCAAAACTAAGCTCCCTTTTCTTTTGAGTATACTCAGCAAATAATATGGTATTCCTGGCACTACTGTGTATATTCAGATTTCCTGAAAATAACATCTGTAATCCACGGAAATTGCAGAAGCGACTAGGGGATGCTATCATTAAGTGGTAGTAAGTGCCTTGGTTGTGAATGGTTTCAATTTAATTTGTTAGTAGACTTGAGAGAGACATACAAGCTTTCTACCTTTTACGATTTTAAAGGTCAAAAATAGAGCCTTTTTGTTGTATCATTTATTCATTCAACAACTGATTTTCGAGAGCCAGTACCAGGCGTTACTCTAGAAGCTGGAGCTATAAGAGGGAGAAAAAATGGAGAAAAATCTCTGACCCAGTGGGACTTATAATGGATGAGAGAGACCATAAAGAAATAGAATATACAGAAAGTTAAATAGCAACATATGCTAATACGAAAAAAGAAAGCAGGGAGGGAGATATAAAATCTAATAGGAGTTGGGGATCCTAAGTAGTGTCTCCATGAAAGGTTTCACTGAGAAGGTAGTTTGGAGGAAAGGCCTGAAGGAAGTGAGGGTGCCCGGCTCAGCAGACATCTGGGGGGAAGCACTGCAGGCCATGGGCACAGCCAGTGCTGAGGCCCTGGGGCAGGAGAGTACCTGGGCTTGATGCAGATCAAGGAGGCCAGGAAGACTGGAGCAAGGGAGAGACGAGGAGCAGAGAAGATGTCAGAGGGACCTGGGAGCGAGATCAGGGTGGGCCATCAAGGCTGTATCAAAGATCATGGCTTTCTCTCTGGGTGCGGGGGTTAGATTTTGGAAAGTTTAGGTGACAATTGAATATTTAAAATATTATCAAACACTAAAACACTATCTGTTCTTTTCCAAGTTTAAAAATAGATAAAATTTTGTATCATTTGATTTTTTGATCATTTCCCTATAATATAGTTTTAAAATTCATTGCAGTATTATTCACAGTAGCCAAGACTTGGAAACAACCTAAGTGCCCATCAACGGATGAATGGATAAAGAAGATGTGGTGTATATATATATACAACGGAATACTACTCAGCCATAAAAAAAGATGAAATTGTACCATTTGCAACAACATAGATGGACCTTGAGCGTATTATGCTAAGCGAAATAAGTCAGAAAAAGACAATTACCATATGATTCACTAATATGTGGAAGACAAAAAACGACAACAAACAGACACATAGATACAGAGAACAGAAGAGGGAAAGTGGGGTAGTGGGAGGGCAAAAGGGGTAAAAGGGCACATTTGTGTGGTGACAGATGGAAACTAGACTTTTGGTGGTAAACACAATGTAGTCTACACAGAAGTCGAAGTATAATGATGTACACCTGAAAAAAAGTGATGTATAAAATACAAACATGATAAATAAAATTAAAAACCACTCCTCTTCTACTACCCAGTGATAACAATTATTTTTAGTGCATTTCCTATCTTTTTTCTTTGTATGTATGTATTGTTTAAAATTTTTACATAGAATATATATATATACACACAAGTATATAAATATACACACATATGTTATTTGAGCCTTTTTCCTCTTTTTAATCATAACCATATTTTCAGTGTCATTAAAAGTTCTTTCGGGGCCAGCCCTGTGGCCTAGTGGTTAAGTTCGGCGCACTCCACCTCAGCAGCCCAGGTTCAGTTCCTGGGCGCGGACCTACACCACTCGTCAGTGGCCACCCTGTGGCAGTGACCCACATACAAAACAGAGGAAGATTGGCAGGGATATTAACTCAGGGCGAATCTTCCTCAAGCAAAAAGAGGAAGATTGACAACAGACGTTAGCTCAAGGAAAATCTTCCTCAACAACAAAAAAGAAAAAATTCTTTCAAACACCATTTTCAATGGCTTAAAAGTATTTCATCACATGAATGAATCATAATTTCCTTGTTGTGCATTTCACTCCTTTCCTCTCCCACTCAGCAGCAGCTCTACTTGCAAAACAGGTAAGGTTCTAAAAAAATGTTCCCAGCTACCTTTGTTTCCTACTCCAAGACCACACACAAGTGACAGCTTGCGTCATCTGAGGGGTCCGACTGGAACAGCTTGTGGTGGTACGTGGTTTCTTCTGTGGGAATAGCCTGAGGTTGAACAGTCCTGGGCTGAGGACATTCTGTGGTTGGATACACCCAGAAGTGATTACCGTTGCTTTGAAAATATAAATCGGGCATCGTTTCAATGAAAACAGTGGTCCTGGAGCCCCATGCTTCTCCTGCTCCCTGGTCCCCTGAGCCACGTCAGATTGAATCAATCAGGAAGGCCGACAGAAGTGTGGCACTCCTGCCTGACTCAGGAAACCCTGATGTGATGCCACTGGCCTGCCCCCGCCTGTCCCCGAGGCCTGCTGGTGCCCACTCCCTGCTCTGACATCCTGACAGGCTTCTCGCGCCGCAGGACTCAGCCAGCCTCACCTCTCCTGTCGCCCTCCCAGCACTGCCAGACTCTTTCCCAGCCACACGTTGCAGAAGGTGGCGAGAAGTCTCAAGGCAGTGACTAAAGATCAATCAGGTTGTCATTATAGTGTAGTAATTAATACTGATCTCCCTAAAAAGTTCCCAAATGCCAGCCCTTCCCAATCCAGGTACCCAGTGAGGCTCGTGACTGTCTCCCAGCCCAGAAAGGCCGATCAGAGAACATTAGGGTCTCAGGGTCCACGTCTTCTGGTCCCTGAGGCAGAAATAGACCCCAGCCTCCATCTCACTCCACCCCATAATGAGATTCATCCTCACTCTTGTCATTTCAGGGTGAGCTGAACGCAGCTGTGATCGCTTAAGACAGTGGTTCTCAACCCTATCAACTCAGAGCTTGTTAGAAATGTAGAATCTTGGGCCCCACTAATGAATCAGCTAATAAGTCAGTTAATGAATCAGAACCTGCATTTTAACGAGATCCGCAAGTGATTCTGATGTAGAGTAAAACTGGAGAAGCATTGCTCTAGGTCAGTGGTTCTCAAACTTGTGTGCTTGCCTCAGAATCACCTAGAGTGCTTGTTAAAACACAGGCTGCTTATTATTCAGCCATAAAAAGAAAGGGAATTTTGATATGTGCTACAATACAACATGGATGGACCTTGAGAACATTATGCTTGATAATGAGCCCAATGCAGAAGAACAGATATTACATGCTTCTACTTATATGAGGTGCCTAGAATAGGCAAATTTGTAGAGACAGGAAGTAGAGTAGAGGTTACCAGTGGCTCAGGGGAGAGAGTAGGAAAAAAGGGGGAGTTGTTGTTAAATGAGTACAAGAGTTTTTGTTGGGGATGATGAAAAGTTTTGGGTATACATAATGGTGATGGCTATATCACATTGTGAATGTATTTAATGCCGCTGAATTGTATGCTTAGGAATGGTTAAAATGATAAATATTATGTATATATCACCACGATAAAAAAAGTAAAATTTAATAAAACCCACAGGTTGCTGGACCTCACTCCCAGAGTTTCTGATTTCTGATTCAGCATGTCTAGACTGAAGTCTGAGAATCTGCACTTCTAACAAGTACCTAAGTGATGTTGATGCTGCTGGTCCAATGACCATATTTTGAGAGGCGAGAATCTGAGCACTGTTTCTTAACTAAAATTAGAGGAGAACTGATGTCCAGCCCCACCCCAGAGATTCTACTTTGATTGGTCTGGACTGGGGCCTAGGCCTGGGGCCCTTTTAGCCTTGTCCATGTTATTCTACTGTGCAGTCAAGGTGGAGAGCCACAGATGGGTGGGGTTCTCTGGGAACCTCCTCACCTGCCTGTGCTTCATGTTGGCGAGGAGTTACTGGTGTTTCTTTGTGGAAGCTTTAAGAAGGACTGAGGAAGCAGGCATCTGGGTGGTGGAGGGGTTTTTTATGCTGGGAAAAATCATCCCACCCTTTGTTCTCCCAGAAAATGCTTTTTAACCATGAGACAGACCCTCAAGAGAGAGGGGACATTCACTCAATTACCAAATGACCAGGGTTGATAGACAGATTTCAGTTTTGTTACATTCCCCATTTCAGTGAGTGCAAAGTTACTAATTCCTTCAATAGACCTTCTCTGTTTTAACAAAATTTAGGACTCCCTGACTCACGCTTCATTTCCTAATGTCTGGTAAATCTGTCACAGGTGAACTCACTAGAAACGAACAGGAGAGAGAGGGAAGGCTAAGGGTGCTTTTCTGAGCTTTCCTCCTCAACCCAAAGCAATCCCATGAATAGATAGTTTGGTAATTTTCCACCAATTCTAAAGAGTTCCCTAAGATCATAGACTTGACCATGGATGCCTCACAGATGGTAACAAGACAATGAAACTCTTGCACATTTGAGTCTTTTGTTAAAATCTCCTCAGCCTTTTTGCACTTTCTGCAATAAGCTATTCATATCCCTTCCGCAGCTTGACCCACTGGTCTAGCACCTCGGTGGACACCCCTTCCAGGGTGGCCGGAACCCCTTCCCTGCTGCTTCCCCCGCTCCACCCAGCACCCACCTACCACTACCCCTACCTGAGAGTCAGCTCACTCCCTTTTCCTGCCACCACCAGAAGGAGCAGGGGAGGGGCAGCCTCAAGACCACATGTTCTACCCAACTCAACTATGGGGAACTTATGATACGTTAAAAATAATACATTTAAGAGGAGCTCAAGCAAAGAAGACAGACATTCAATGTTAGCCAAGGCTTCAAAATAAAACACTGATTTCAAGATAGCCTTTCTGGAAGACTCTGGCAGAAGCCAATGAAAAGAATTCATTTTCACTTAGACCTTCTGAAACCTACCTTCCATGTACCTTTTTCTCCCTACTCCAATTATCTTCACACACAGACGCCCAATTGTACCTCTACCTCCTTTTGCTCCTTCCCCTGACCTCCTAAGTGAACTACCCTTTCCCAGCATTTTTCTCAGGAAAGGGTCACATTTCACAATATCCCCTCAAAATTGCTAGGCTAAAAAGTTGGTCTAGAAGTCAAATTTAAGTTAAGGGCCATAATTAATGATTCCAAAACCTCAGGAAGACAGACAACAGTAATCTGCAGAATTACAAATTTTGTTAGTTACTTCCCATCCTGGACTACCAGATCCATACCCACTAGTTCACTCAACTGTAAGCCCCTCAGGTGGGAGAAATGGCTAACAGAATGGGAGAAGCCAAGGGAGGATTTAAATAACCCAACTGCGCACCATTCAGATATTGGCCTTGAAAGGACGAGAAAAATAGGAAATGAAATATATATGACCATGATTGAAGTCTTCCCCTTAAGAGAAGATTGGGCAAAAAGTCAAAGTTGTGAATAAAATAAAGATGACTCAATAGGAAACTAGACTTCAGGAAACTTTTAAACAATATTCTAAGATATACCTAGCAGCTAAAGTAAAAGGAGCTTTGCCCTTTCCTTTTGTAAATAGTCTTACATCTGAGATAGGAAACTTAGAAAAATAAATTGGAGTGGGAAATTGCCAATTTAGAAGATCTCAACACGCAGCCTAACAGTTTCAAAAAGCCCTAGAAAATAAACAAGCTAGAAATGAAAACAAACTCCTGGATGTCCCAATTAAACAACTGGTCCCTGAAATAAAAACAAAAGCAAAAGGTTCTCTATTGTCTGCCTATCGAGGGCCTATGAATAAGAACACTTGTCGATACCGCAGGCAGAAGGGTCTTTGGAAAAACTGTCCCATATTGGTCAAGAAACTAAAACAACTGTCCAAAATCTGTCCAATGGTGCCGCAGCTGAGAGAAAGATTAAAACCCAACAATTGCCTGTCCATCTAAACTCCCAAGGCGAATGGTTTATAAATATGTACGGACAACAATTCTGCTTCCTTCTTGGCACAGGTGTCAGCGGGACATTAGTCCCGCTATCACAGAACGTCAGATCCCTCAGAGTACCAAAACCACTCACGTGCTATGAATTCCTAACAATTGTAAGCCCTTTCCCACGTCCCTACCTCTAACTGCCACGTTGGGACCATGAGCAGAAAAACATCCCTTTCTTCTCCGTGCACGGCTCCTGCAGATTTAATAGGGAGGAAACAAGATTGCAAGTGGAACTGCCAACATTTTAATGTACTACAGAAGGATTATTTTTAGAAGTCCCAGAAATTATAGCTGATATGCATAATAAAATACCTACACTGTGTGTGATTCAAGAAACAACTGAAGAATTAGCCAGGGTCTCAGAATCCCTAAAGGCTGAAGACTCTATATAAACACAAGCAAACTAATTGGAGCAGAGCCATAGAGTTCGGATTGATTCTTCTAAACCTTTACCTACACGTCCTCAACACTCTACTAAAACTAAACACAAAGAAGCCCTTAGGCCAATTACAACCAGCTTAATAGAAAAAAGGATTAATTATCCCTTGTGCTAGTCCCTGAAATACCTGTTTCACCTGTTTAAAAGCTTAACCGTTGAGGATGTAGATTTGTCTAGGGTCTATGAGCAGTTAAAATAGGCTTGCTCCCAACAGTGCCAAACCCAAACACCACACTCTCCTCGGTCCCACCTGAAGCCAAATTCTGCATTGTAATAGATTTATGCTCAGCTTTCTTTGGTATCCCAGTTGATAAAGGTAACCAATATTTATTTGCCTTTACCTCAGAAAATCAACAATTCTCCTGGATAGTATGCCCGAGGGATTCACCAAAGCTCCTTTTCTTGTCTTTTTTTTGTGTGTGTGTGAGGAAGATCAGCCCTGAACTAACATCCATGCCAATCTTCCTCTTTTTGCTGAGGAAGATTGGCCCTGAGCTAACATCTATTGTCAATCCTCCTCCTTTTTTTTTTCCCTCTTTCTCCCCAAAGCCCCAGTAGATAGTTGTATGTCATAGTTGCACATCCTTCTAGTTGCTGTATGTGGGACGCCACCTCAGCATGGCCGGACAAGCAGTGCGTCGGTGTGCGCCCGGGATCCGAACCCGGGCTGCCAGTAGCGGAGAGCACACACTTAACTGCTAAGCCACGGGGCCGGCCCTTTTCTCAAGTCTTAAAAGATCTTAAAGGATACATTATATCCTTTTGGGTCCTTTCAGATCCAATATGTAGATGACCACTTCTTATGTTCCATTAATCTTGAAAATTCTAAAACTGACTCTATAAATCTACTACTCACAGAGCTAGCTAAAACAGGACACAAAGCTGCTAGGGAGAAATTCCAATTCTGAAAAACAACAGTTCATTGTCTAGACCATGACCTATTAGCTGCAGGAAAGGCATTACCTAAGGAGAAATTATAAATAATCCAGAATTACCCAACACCAACCACTAAAAGTTGAGATTTCTGGCATTAGCGGAGTAATGCAGAGAATGTGCACAAAATTTTTCTGCAATATCAAGACTCTATATTATTTGACAGAGTCAAACATCTCAGAACCCTCGATGGAACAAAAAAAAACTGAAAAGGCCTTCAGTGACTTCAAATATCCCTTTAACAGCCACCTAAGCTGGCTCTCCCCCGTTATCATAAGCCTTACTTTTTGTTTGTGCTTGAAAGGTTAGTCTGTGCTCTAAGGGTATTAACTCAAAGACAGTCCACACTTCAAAGACATGTTGCCCATTATAGCCTATCCCTTGGTCCAGTAGCCAAAGATTATCCTTCTTGCCTCAGAGCAACTGGTACCCTCAGCTAAATTAAACAAAGCACTTCAGATCTTGTGCTTGGATAGCCTTTAAACCTGATGGTGCCACATGCAGAACAATCCCTATGGCTAGTTGAAAATACCAATATTTTTCTTCTAGTCGATTAATAAAATATTGTTACCTTCTCCCGTCTCATATTACCATACACCATTCTGACACTTTCGATCCAGCAACTTTATTACCCTTATCCTGTGAAGGAGAATGTTATTGTTGTGTTTCTGTTGTCTAAGAATTGTCTATGCGCAGAACACATATTGTAGGCATCCCTATACCAAATCCTGACTCATATTGTTTGTTGATTGGACTTATCTTAAAAATGAAAAAAGTGTATACCCATGTTCATAGCAGTAGTATTTGCAAGAGATAAAAGGTGAAAGCAAGCCAAGTGTCCATCAGTAGGTGAGTGGATAAACAAAGTGTGGTGTGTACATACATAAAAAGGAAGGAAATTTTGACACATGCTACAACATGGATGAACCTTGAAAACATGATGCTATGTGAAATAAGCCAGTCATAAAATGACAAATGTTTTATGATTCCACTGATATGACATTCCTAGAATAGTCACATTCGTAGAGACAGGAAGTAGAATGGTAGCTGCTGTGGACTGAGGGGAGGTGGAATCGGGAGCTGTTGTTTAATGGGTACAGAGTTTCAGTTTTGTAAGATGAAAAGAGTTCTGGAGATGAATGGTGATGATGGTTGCACAATGTAAATGTACTTAATGCCACAGAACTGTACACTTAAAAATGGCTGAAATGACATATTTTATGTTATGTATTTTTTACCACAGTAAAAAAAAAAAATGAAAAGGGACAATTCCAGGCTGGTTATACAATAGCTATCATAGATTCCGTTGAAAAATCCAATCCTTTACTAAAAGTCAAATCAGTATAGGTGATCAAAAATATAGCTTTTTAAAGGGCATAGCTAAATTCACTTTTATTGCTAAAAATAAAAGGGTAAATATATTCACTGGTAGTTGACATGCTTTTGGAGTAGTTAATGATTTTGAAACAATATGGAAGCCAAGAGATTTCTTAACCTCCTCAAAGACTCCTATAAAAGCAATCAACAACAAATACATAAATTACTTGATGTCTTAATGCTACCCAAGGAAATTGTTCTTGTAAAAGTAAATGAGGTACCATAGAAATGAGAAGAAATGCTTTAGTGGATCATCGTGCTAAACAAGCTGCTCTGATAATCATCCTTATGCAATAATCTCTAATAGAAAAAGGTAAATAAACATCCAGGGAGAAGTTCAAGAATTCCATAATAGATGTACAAAATTTGGCTACCAACTCTGAAAATAAACACTGTGAATAATTGGATAGTAAGATCCATGAGGATAAGATCTGATGAAGCCAAGATGGCTGAATGGTAACACCAGATAACCTCAAATGTATACTTGCTAACATATACCATGAAACAACTCGTCACAGTATGAACAAATTGACCACAATATTAAACAACCACTGATAAAGAAACTTTTCTGGAATATCACAAGACAGGTCCAATTCATTCCTTTTTTTTTTTTTTTTTTTGTGAGGAAGATCAGCGCTGAGCTAACATCCATGCCAATCCTCCTCTTTTTGCTGAGGAAGACCAGCCCTGAGCTAACATCTATTGCCAATCCTCCTCGGTTTTTTTTTCCCCCTTTTTCTCCCCAAAGCCCCAGTAGATAGTTGTATGTCATAGTTGCACATCCTTCTAGTTGCTCTATGTGGGACGCCACCTCAGCATGGCCAGACAAGTGGTGTGTAGGTGCGCGCTCGGGATCCGAACCCAGGCTACCAGTAGTGGAGCGTGCGCACTTAACCGCTAACCACGGGGCCAGCCCCCTCAAATTCATTCCTTATCTGTAACCAACATAATTGGGGGGAAACTGTAAAGGTAGGGTATGGATTGGAACCATGTCCTAATGGATACTTGGACAATCTCCAAATGGATTTTATACAGTTGCCTTCCTCTACAGGTTATGTACATGCAATAGTAATAGTATATTTATTTTGTGGGTGGTTGAAGCATTTCTTTGATACAAACCTAGCATTCACTGTAGCCTGAATACTATTAGCTGTGTGGGGCCTTCTTGCATTCTTCCAATTTATCCATCCAGGGATGGAGGAATACATTTTGCTGGGAGAGTTATTTGTAAATTATGAAAAGCTTTGCTCTTTTCTCAAAAACTCTGTTGTCCTTATCACCTCCAATCCTCTAAGAAAGTAGAAAGAACAAACGAAATATTAAAATTGAAACTAGCTAACCACCTTTAGGTCTTATAGTCCTGAGTTGTTGTTCTTTAGGAACTCATAGATTATCTCCCTGTAAATTGATGACTGGCAAATCCATGTGCCCAGGAATATCTCCACTCATACTAGATTTCAATCTTTTACAAGCTGATCTAGCTAAATATTATAGAGGGCTAACCCAATATACCCTGTCCTGTCATTATATAGGCTGCTGTGCCCCCACCAATCACATAATCAGCTCCTCTGTGACCTACAACAAGATCATCTAGTGTATTTGAAAAGACATCAGAGAAAGATTGCCCTTGAATCTCACTGGAAAAGACCTTGTAAAGTACTCCTAATTACTGTGTATCTGTTAAATAACAAGGAATTAATTCTTGGATATGTGTTACTCAATCAAAATGGTATCATCCATCTAATGAGAATTAGAAAGTTACACCCATTAAAGATCTTAAACAGATTCCCCAAAAGATCTTCCAGAAATAATCAGTTCACAGAGGTTGACTTCTAACTCTAGGTACTCAGAACAAGCTGATGACCACATGAAGAAGGTGGTTTCCACCCAAGACAATCACAACAAGTTTTTTCTATACGCTACACTCTCCTTTACGTACTCTTCTTTATCACTCTTTTGGCCAATCGTTTCCTCATTAATGATTTTATGTTATATACTTCCAACTTAGATTATCATGTTGCCCTTACTAATAATAGTTTCCTATGTCTAGGTCTTACTAAAGGTAATCACCCTATCTCTATAATATAGCTCGTCCAAACTATTACTAGTGTGGCCAACTCCTAACAACCCCCAAATAATAGCCATACATGCAATTAATCCTACTAAAGAGAATTTTTCTCAAGAATATGCTAATTCAGTAATGTACAGCATGGTGACTATAGTTAATAATACTATATTGTACATTTGAAAGTTGCTCAGAGAGCAGATCTTAAAAGTTCTCATTACGGGGCCGGCCCGGTGGCGCAAGCGGTTAAGTGCGCGCGCTCCGCTGCGGCGGCCCGGGGTTCGCTGGTTCGGATCCCGGGCGTGCACCGACGCACTGCTTGGTAAGCCATGCTGTGGCGGCGTCCCATATAAAGTGGAGGAAGATAGGCACCGATGTTAGCCTAGGGCCGTCTTCCTCAGCAAAAAAGGAGGAGGATTGGCGGATGTTAGCTCAGGGCTGATCTCCTCACAAAAAAAAAAAAAAAAAAAAAAAGTTCTCATTACAAGGAAAAAATGTATAAGTATGTGTGGTGATGGATGTTAACTAGACTTATCATGGTGATCATTTTGCAATATATAGATCTATTGAATCATTGTGTTGTACACCTGAAACTAATATAATGTTATATGTCAATTATATCTCAATTAAAAATTAAAAAAGAATATGCTAATCAACAAATAGCCTTAAGAGAGTTAGGCTAATATTCATTAATTAACATCAGGACAGGGTTGCTAACTATACTTAGGTAATGACCATGACTCATCTTGATCATATAAATTGGTCCAGCCCCCATCTTTACCCCCCCTTTCATAGCTGTTTATACTGTTTATATATATAGTTTATAGTGTTTCCTTAGTATTAATACTTCAGATCAAATCTCCCAAAAGACAAAAATATTTAAAACCAGTATTCCTATAAATAGGCCAACAATTACACCAGATTTACCAATAATAGTAATCCTTGTAGACAATACATCAATGAAGAAAAACTTTATGTGTGCTTGGAAAGGGAGATATAAAATCTCTTGAGATGTAAAAGTGACTGTTTGTCATGAGAATACCCAGAGACAATGTACCTAAGCTCCACTAAGATTTGTTACCTCTACTGTGCAGTTCCTGAGTTATTTTTCCCTGTGGAAATCAGGCTTATATATGCCAACCCAGGATCATAACTAATTAGTCTGTGGAGTTATTGGTTAGATCTTTCTGAGTATATGATTCCTCAATATCTTCAGTTCATTATGTCTCCTTACAAAGATTTCTAAAGAATAATATCCTGCCTGGGGGTATCAGTAGAATGCCTCCCTAAGGATATCAATACTATCAGTAGAATTTGGAGATTCAAAAATCTTTTCTATAATTTAGCTGACACAGTAAACAATGAAGCCAAGCCCTGGGAGTACAACAAACAAGTTCAAGTTCTTTAGTTCATGTAGTTCTGGATAATAGAACGTTTTTTTTCATTTGGCCAATTGGAGGAGGGGATAAGTCTGCATAATTGCCAACATTGATGTTGTTTTTGGATACTAATACTATAAGTATGTGAAACAATCTATACTTAAGCTAAAATAAAAGCCAATCTGGATATCTAGAATAGACTCGGAGTGTTGCTGAGTCTTGTTTTCTTGGTCAGTTCTGGAAAATCATGAGTCATGTTTCCATAATGCCTTCTTGTTCCTTCTTAAAATATATTTAGGTATATGTATTAATCTCACAGTTGTTCAGGGTATTACATGTTTCTGCACAGTCACTGTTGAAACATGATGGAACTGAAGCCTCCTGCCAATAGCCACATGAATAAGCTTGGAAGGGGATCCTCCAGCCCCTTCAGATGACTATAACCCCAGCCAACCACTTGATTGACACCTCACAAGAGATCCAGAGCCAAACCCACCCATGTAAGCTACTCTAGATTCCTGAGTGTCAGAAACTTTGTAATTTTTTTTTAATTTTTGTTATTTTGGTGATATTTGTTATTTTAAGCTCCTCAGTTCTGGAATAATTTGTTTTGCAGTAATAGATAACGAAAACACAAAATATATCAATAATTACAATAAATGTACATAGAATAAACTCACAGATTAAAAGACAGAGATGATCTGGTCAGATTATTTTTAATTTAGACATATGCTGTTTATAAAAGAGACATGAAAAGCATAAGGGATCTGCAAAAGTTGAAAGTAAAAGGTTTAAAAAGACAAAGAAATACTAATACAAAGGGGATAGTTATGTTGTGTTATTGTCAGACAAAATAGACTTTAAGACCAAAAGAATAATTAGGGGCAGAAAGAATCACTACCTAATGATAAAAGTTTCAATTCACCAAGAAACTCTAGCCATTCTAAATGTGTTAACATCTAATAAAAGAATCTGAAAATATATGAAGCAAAACCTAATAGAACTACAAGAAGAAATGGAAAAATCCACCACCATTTTATTATATATCCCTAGATTATTGATTGGTCAGGCAGACAAGGAAAAAATCAACAAAGATTTAGAAGATCTCAACAACACAATGAATGAACTTCATGTTGTAGACATGTATAAAATCCTGTGACAACAATGAGAATACACACACTTATCATGCACACACAGAATATGTATACAAATAAAGCATGTGCCAGGCCATAAAGAAGCCTCAGTAAATTTCAGAGAATAGTTTCTCAGACCATGTTCTTGGAACACAGGACAATTATATTAGAAGTTCACAACAGAAATACAAATCAAAAATTCTATCTATTTGATTAGTTTTAAAAACACTGTTATTTAAATCATGAATTAAAGGATAAATCATATTGGAAGTTTTAAAATACTTAAAACTGAGTAATAATTAAAATACTACATATCAAAATTTATGGGCTGCAACAAAAGTAGTGGTTCAAGGGAAATATATTTCTTTGAATATTTAAATATGAAAAGAAAAAACAGCCAAAAGTCTAAGTTTGAAGTTAGAAAGAGAACAATTCTCTGAAAGTAGAAGGAAAGAGATAATAAAAAGAAAAAACATAGAAATCAATGGAATACAAAAGAAATAAAATGGTGTATATCAATATAGATAAAACTTGGTTCTTAGAAAAATAAATAATAAAATAAACAACATTCTTAAAAGACTAATCAAGAAAAAGGAAGACCCAGGTAAATAATATGAATTTTAAAAGAGCTGTAACTAAAGATAAAACAGAATTTTAAAAGATAATAGAAGATGTCATCAATAGTTATAGACCAACAATTTAAAAGCTTAGATTAAATTGGACAAATTCCTAGAAAAATATGACTTATCAAATCTGACTTAAGCAATAAAAAAACTGATTAGATACAACTATTAAAGAAATCAAGAGTAGTATAAAATCTTCCCCAAATGAAACAATCTATCTACATGATATTCCAAGCCAACTTACGAGGACCAAATCATCCCAATCTTAAAAAAACTCTCCCAGAAAATAGTAAAAGAGGAAATACCCTCTTATCTTATTCTAAAAGTCTCTCAGTATCCTAATATCGGAAAACAAAGGCACAAAAAGAAAGAAAAATTGCAAGTTCATTTTATTCATGAATATCCCCCCAAAATCAAGAGCAAATAAAGTAATGCACCATGAACAAGTTGGATTTATATCAGACAAATCAGTTACCTATTGCTATGATGATGCTCAGTGGCTCACAACACTAAGCATTTATCATTGTTTATGGATCTATGGTCAGCTAGGCAGTTATGCTGATCTGGGCCAGCCTTGACTGATCTCAGACAGAATCACTCATGCGTCTGCTAGCAATCGGGGTGTTTCTTGAGGGCTAGCAGATCTAGGATATCCTCACTCACATATCTTGTGATTGGCTGGCTGTCAGCTGGAATGATAGGATGACTGGGCCATATCCCTTTCATCATACAGAAATGTAGTCCAAGCTTCTTCATACAGTAAGAGCAGGGTTCCAAGAGAGGAAGTAGAAGTGGAAGCTGCAAGGCCTCTTGAGGCTTAGGCTTGGAACTGGCACACGGTCACTCCCATTGCTTCCTATTGTCCCACACCAGCCCATATTCAAGGATGGGAGAATAAACTCCACTTGTTCATGGAAGGAGCTATAAAGTCATATTGCAAAGGGTGTGGATATATGGAGAAATGAAGGATTATGGCATCTCCACAATCTACCCTACCAGGTATGAAAGGATGGTTTCACATAAGAAAATGCTTGTAATTCACCACATTAATAGATCAAGAGAGAAAAACTGTCTGATCATTTCAGTAGATGTCAAAAGAGCATTTAATAAATTACAATGTAATTTCATGAAAAAAATCCTTTGTAAATTAATAATAAAGGAGAACTCTTTTTTTTAACTGTAGAAATTTACATCACCCTAGGTGGATAAATCTTAGAAGCACTCCCTTTAAAATAAAAAAAGGACACACGTATCCACTATTATTTCTATTGAATATTTTATTAGATGTCTTAGTCAGTGAAATAAGGCGTGAAAAATAAATAGGGGCATAGAACTAGAAAGAAGAAAATAAAACTGAAACCATTTGCATTTGATATGGCTATTTTCATAGATAACCAATAGAATTCACAGATAAATTATTAGAAATAAAAGGTGATTTTAGCAAGGTGACTGGCTATAAGATTAATATAAAAAAGATAATTGCATTGTATATATGAGCAACGAATAATTAGAAACCATTTTTCATAAAAAGACCACATTTACAAGAGCATCAGAGAAGATTGGATACCCAGAATTAAATCTAACAGAAGACATGCAAGAATTCCATTAGGAATTTTAAGCAACTTTATTAAGAAACATTTAAAAAGACCTGAATTGATGGAGAAATACATTGTGTTCATGAATAGTAGGAGTTAATATTGTAAAGATGTCAATGCTCCCTAAATTTATTTATAGATTCATTTCAATTCTAATCAAGATTCCAATTGATTTTTGTTTTCTTGAAGGTACACTTTTTATTGATCACTTAATTCTGAAGGGCAAATGAAGAAAGAATTGAGAAAGCATTTCTGTAGAAAAGCAGAGAGGAAGGACTTATTTAAAAGTTATGGTAATAACTATTATATGGAACTTGTTCAGAGATAGATAAAATTACCAGCAGAATAAATAGCCCGGAATCTGAGCAGTCTTATGTGTAACTTTGGTGCCTGACAGAGAGGGCACAGCAGACCAGTGATGACAGAGACCATTCGGTTAAAAGAACTGGATAGAAAACTAGACTTCATATAGCAAAATGTGGATTGGAATTCTATCCCACAACATATGTAAAAGTCGATTCAAGATGGATCAAGGACTTAAAGATCAAAAATTAAATTTTAGGACTATTAGGAGAAAATTTAGGAAAATATTTGTTGATAGGGAAGGATTTTTTTTAAAGAAGGCAGAAAACACTCTATAAAATAAAAGGTTAATTTGCCCCTGTTAACATTAAGAACTTTTCAGCTTACATAGGAGACAGAGCACCCCCTTAAAACAGGCAGGAGTAGAGTAAAGGTGGGTTTGTAGGTTTGACACACGAAGTTAAGGGATTTACCATCTCATGACTTTGTCCTCTGTGACATAGAAAGTGAGTTCACACTTGCAGTGGGAGTAAGCGTAAATGTGTTGCAGGCAAGGAGCGGGATATGAAGGGGAGACTGAGTCAGAAATCTGAGGGGTGTGGAGATGGCGTGCATCAGTGACCGAGTAGGGTAGGAGAGAGGGTGGATCAGAGAAACATACCTGGCGGTCAGGCCTTGCTGAGGCCCCAGCCAGATCAATGCTCCTGAACAGTGGCTCCACCTGCCCAAGGGTGTGACTGCCTCTGGCAGCACTCACCTGCAGGAGATAGGGGACTGGAGATCTTCAGCCAGTCCCACCAGCCTTATAACTAGCAACAAGCTCTCCCTAATTCAGTCATCACAGTCCCAGCCTCCTCCATTGCAGTGAGTTTTCATCTCTTTCCACAGTTTCCTGATATTTTAGTACGGAAAGGCTACTCTGGGGACAGTTAGCCAGGTGCTGTCTAAAACCCTCTCTCCTAATTGGTCATGGTTTAATCAGAGTCTTCCATCCAAAACTGATTGGTAAGCATCCCTCTGACAGTGTGCATGGCTCTAGGGAATCGCCCTTTGTCTACGTGTTGGTCTGCCTAGCTCAGGTGCCGGCTTCTCTCTGCGGTCTGAAACACAAGCATTGCCTGGCTCATGCTGTCAGTGAGAGACTTGAACTTTCCTTCCGGGCTGCAAATTACAACGCTCTGGTTCTCTGCTTCCTTTGTCTTGAGTGTCCAAATAGAAAGAAAAATGATTACAGCCACATGGATATCTTTATACCAAAAATGACAGACTCCAAGGGCTTTTTCCGAATTTCTTCGTAAATGTTTGTGAACTTCACCATTATTTTCATGTCCAAAGAAGTCCTCCAGCTGCCCAATACTGGTAGTGCAACTAGCTCCCTCAGGGAACAATGTGCAAACTGGCCCCTGATATAATCTGTTACCTGAGGCCTGATATCTATCACAGGACATTTTTCAATAATTTAAACAGAAAACATAACAAGACTTCCCAATAAGGGTGTTCAATTGTCTGTATCTCTCCTGTGGAGGTTGGGTAACAGAATTCTAGGCCTGATTCTGTCACTCCAAGTCATTTCCTTCTCTGTGGCTCTTCCTTTTCCAATATATAAAAAAAAAGAATGGTCGTGCCAAGCTGCCTCCTTCCTCACAGAGGTGTTGCATGGATTAAATACGATAATGAATGTCAAAGTGCTTTGCAAACTGCAAATCTAAGATGTTATTATTCCCTTGGGGAAAGTAAACACAGGCCGTACATCTTCCCTGCAGGAGTATAAAGGTTTGGAGTTTTCATTAAAGGTAAATTCACATTATTTATTGAACTCCTTTTGTTTGCATGTATTTGCTAGGTACATGTATGTAAATCATCTCATTTTATCTTCATAGTGAGCCTGTGGAGAAGTGAATATTAAAATCTACTTCACAGAAAAAGAAACTAATTTTCAAAAAAGATTAAGCAATTCTCCCAACATTGCAAAACCAGCAAGTCCTGACATCAGTTCTGGATGGGGACAGCACCCCTTCTCCACAAAACCCTCGAGGATGCAGGCTCCTGCCAGCTCACAACGTTGCCGTCCTAGGCGGTGGCCCTGTCCCCTTCGTCCAAGGTGGATGGCAGCATCACATCCCTTGCGGAAGAATGGAAGAAGGGGTAGAGAAGAGCGGCTAACTGTTAAGGAAATGTCATGGGAGCTTCGCCAACATCTCCTTGGCTGGAATATAGTTGCATGATGGCTGGTTGGTTTGCTGGCGAGATACTGCTGGAACACTTAAACCAAGCATCTGGAGAGTTTAGTAAAGGGGTCACATTCAGAGGTGTGGGTACATTTCAGGGAAACAAGGGATGGTGGTACATATCAGGGCTAGTAATAGTAGGGGGCTGTTATAACTCTAGGCCCGAAGGGGCATGTAAGGGCTGGTTACTGGAGGCCAGAGAAAGCTGGAGTTGTAGCCGCAGAAGAGGGCCTCCAACTGATCTGGGGCCTTTGGTGAGGAAAGCCATCCTGTGGCCCATCTCCCTTTGCCCTACATATATGCCAGCCTCACAAGCAATAAAAGCCCCAACAAAAGCCTACTCTCTCTAGCCCAAGAACCAGAAGGGGGCATCCTAGCAAGACAGAAAACTTTTAGACCAAAACCCATCCAGACAGCCAAGTGCCACGGAGAAAACTGTGGCCCCCCTCCCTCGCCAGGCCTGCAAAGGCTGCATGAGGAGCCTATATGGCCACCCTTCAAAGGCTACAGTGAGATGCTTCAGCCACCATCCCCTCTAAACCATGGTGGTGTCAAAAAAGGTTGTGTGGGGACCCAAGAAATCCATCCTCTCTGGGAGGGGTGAAAAGCCCCTTGGTCTCCCTGCAGCGTCAATGGAGAACACTTGGGGAGGCAGGAATTTCTCCTTCCCTTTGGGGTGGTTGTTATGCACTGAATTGTGTCCCCCAAAGTTCATATGTTGAAGTCCTGACCCCAGCATCTCAGAATGTCACTGTATTTGGAGATAGCGCCTTTAAAGAGGTAATTAAGGTAAAGTTAGATCATTGGGTAGGCTTAATACAATATGACAGGTATCTTTTTAAGAAGAGGAGATTAGGACAAAGACACACACAGAGGGAAGACCATGTGAAGATGCAGGGAGGAGAAGACGGCCACCTATAAGCCAAGGAGACAGGCCTCAGAAGAAACCAACCCTTCTGACATCTTGATCATAGACTTCTATCCTCAGGACTGTGAGAAAATAAATTTCTGATGTTTAAACCACCCAGTCTGTGGTACTTTGTTGTAGCAGCCCAGCAAACCAACAGAGGTGTTATGGCAGGAGGCCTAGTGGAGAGCCAGGACTTCTCACAGCTTGGTGATGACAAGGCCACCTCCCTAGGGTGTCAGTGAGACTACATGGGCAGCAGTAAGGAGGCACCTCCCTGCCAGGGAGGTATCAGCAGAGGCCAGGCAGAGAGTCTGAACTCCACCCGGGCCAGCAATAGAAGGTAGAGCAGGGAACCTGGGCTTCCACTCCACCTGGCAGTGAAAAAGTGGCACCCCGCTTTACCCACCAGAGCAGCGTCAGAGGAGGCTGCTAAAACACAGGCTTAAATATGACCTAGAGTCTTACTCTAGTGCCCAAAGTGTCCAGATCTCAGTCCAAAATCACTCATCATACCAAGAACCAGGAAGATCTCAAACATCCTTATAGTGGTGTTATGAGTGCTTCAGCTGCAATAAACAGAAACCCAACACAGGCTGGCTCACATTCAAGAGAATTTATCGGCTCACATAACAAAAAGGTCCAAACGTGGTGCACACTTCAGCAGGGGTTAACCCTGTGGTTCAGAGACGTCCTGAGAACCCAGTTTCTGTAACATTGACTGGCCTCTGGCTTGCAGAATGGCTGCCAATAGCAAACAGGGCTATAGGCTTCCTCACTCACATCCACAGGGAGATCATCTTTCCCTAGCCATTAAAGACAATTCTCTGGCATCCTTAGATCACATGCTCACCATGAACCAATCACTCCGGCCGCAGGAATGCCCGACAAGGTTTGCCTGAGGTCAATCAAACTCTGGAGAGGAGAGTATGTGTAATCCCACCCAAAGCACATGAGTAATCATGGCAGAGGGAAGTTTCCCCAGAGGAAAATATTAGTGCTGCTGGGGAGAGATTCCCACTCTGTGAATGTTTCAGATAAGAAAACTAGGTGGGCTCAGAGATTTTAAGAAAGTTGCTCAGAGTTAAATAGATACTTAAATGGAGGAGCTGAGGTTCAGACTCATGTTTTCTGTCTCTGAAACATCTTGGTAATGGATCACAAATGCCTGGCACTAGTTCAGAGCCTGATGCAATGCCCTAGCTAGCACATCACAGGAGCTTAATACTCATTGAATGAAAGAATAAAATACCACTTTCTTGGCAAACATCATCACAGCAGAGACGCCTTCTATTCATCCAATTCCTACATGCTACCCCAGATGCTTTGGCCTCCCAGTTAGGCATGATCAGGTGACCAGCAACAGCCAAAGAGCTGTGACTAGGGTTGATGTGAGTCACCACCAGAATGAAGTGTAGAAGAATCAGTGTGAAGTCCTCTTGTGCTTCCTGCCCCTTCTGTGGTGACTAGAGAAGTCACAGATTCTAGATGGCTCAGCTATAAGATGGTCAGCCTGTGTCCCCAGTGACTATCTGGAGCAGTGTCATCTCTTCAACCCCTACCCCCACTCCCATGGACCCATGGAGCATGAGCAGGGAGTAGACTTTAATTATGTTAACCCACTGCTACTTAGGAATTAACTTGTTATTAACCTCGCCTAACTAGACAAGTACAATCCCTGACAAATTACAACACCTTCTCCTGCTGAGCCTAGATTTGGCTCAAAATCCTGAAACACTTTTTTTAGCCCAATGATTCCAAAATAATTAAAACACTTCCTGCTTTTATTTGTTTATTCAGACAATAAATATTTGCTGCCCACCAATTGTATGCAGGTATATTAGTTTCCTGTGGAGGTATAAAAAGTTAACTGGAAGGCATAGAACAAGAAAAATTTATTCTCTCATGGTTATGGAGGCCAGAGGTCCAAAATCAAGGGTCATCAGGGCCACATTCCCTCTGGAGACTCTAGGAGAGAATTCATTTTTTACCTTTTCCAGCTCCTGGTGTCTGCTGGCATTCCTTGGCCTGTGGTCACATCACTCAAATCTCTCTCTGTAGTCGCACTGCCTCCTCTTCTGTCTTGTCCTTCTGTGTCTCTTATAAGGAGACTAGTCATTGGATTTAGGGCCCATCCAGATAATACAGGATGATCTCCACACCACAAGATCTTAACTTAATTACATCCACAAAGACGCTTTTTCCAAATAAGGTCACATTCACAGGTTCTAGGGATTGAGACACGGACATGTCTTTTGGGGGACCACCATTCAACCCATTTTGGCAGGCATGGTGCTAGACACCGGAAATTGAAGTGGTAAACAAAGTATCTGTGGAGCTTACAGCCTAGTTAAGGAGATAGCCATTAATCAAATAATTGTGCAAATGAGTGTTTAATTCAAGCTCTATAAAAGAAAAATATAAGGTGCTAGGAACCTAGTCTGAGCAGATCAAGGAAGATTTCCACTAGAAAGTGATGCTTGAGACAAGACCTAAAAGGTGATAGGCATTATCAAGATGAAGTGATGGATAAAGCATTTCATGCAGAAGGAAGATTCCACTCAGAGCCCATAGGAGAAGATAGTGTGGCTAAAGCTCAGAGAGTAAAACAAAAGATGAAAGCGTAGGACTTTTTTCTGAAAACGATGGTTACATTAAGCAAAGGAGTGATCGAGCAGATTAGTGTTTTAAAATGTTGTTCTAGCTTGTAGAAAACCCAGGGTGGGAGTCAGAGGACCAGCTGGGAAGCCATTGCAATGAGGTGAGAAATGATGATGGTCTGGCCCAGAGTGATGGCAGTAGAGAGGGATAAAAAGAAGCCGTATTTTAAAATCCAAATCAACAGCTGTCACTGAAAATGAAAAAGTAAGAAACGCCAAAAAACAATTATAAAGCTGGCAAAAACTATCAGAATCAACTTTTTCAGAACTTTATAATTGAATCAAAAATTTACAACAACCAGGGGAATATTAAATGAAGAAAGAAGCAACTCAATTTTTGTCAAAGAGCACTGTGGCGTTTTAGCTTACCTACCTACTATCCTCCATTCTTCAGCTCATCGGCAGCAGTGGGGATGGTGGCCCACATTCCTGGTGTGGTTTGCTGGTGTCAGCGGGGGCAATGCTGATCTTGTTCTCCAGGAATTGTGGTTTTGTGATTTGACCTGCCTGGTGGATCCCTGAGGGATTAATCTTGGAACTTTCTCAGGGCTAGGGCAGCCTCCTGAGTGGTGTTTTTCAAAAGCATTTAAAGGTAAATGTTCTAACCATAGCTGCTGGAGCAAAGGATGGCAGATGGGGCAAGCAATGGATGGACCGAGGAGCTTGGAAAGAGAAAGCTTGAGAGGGAAATGTCTGGAGGAATGAAGGCTTTGAAGGACTTCTTCTGCATATGCCAGGGGATCAGGAGGGGCATGTGTGTGTCTCATACCTAGAAAAGACATAGACTCTAAGTTTTCACCTCTGGCTGACCTTTAGGCTCCATACAAGCAGGAAGTGATGGTTAAGGGAGGGTTGTAAATGACCTGGCTAAGCACTGAAGAAGTGCCAACACAGAGCCAATCAGCAAAGACCAGGAGAATTTTCTTTTCTTTTTTTTTTTTTGGCTTCAGGCCTTTTAGGAAATCTCTGTCAAATTATTAGCTGATGACTAAGCAAACAAAAAGAGACTTCAGTGGTCCACACATGACAAAGAATATGGTCTTTACAAAAATAGTTTAGAAAAGTCACTGAAAAAACAAACAACAACTTCCCATACTAAGTAGCAACAACAAATCCTGGAGATGGGGGAGAATCTAATTTCCAGAGTTACCACATTATAATATTCAAAATGTCCAGTTTTCAACAACAAAAACATGAAACATGAAAAGAAACAAGAGAATATGGCCCATTCACAAAAAAAAAAAAAAAAAAAAAAAAATTGAGAGAAACCATCCCTGAGGAAGGGCAAACATTGGATTTATCAGACAAAGACTTTAAGTAAACCATCTTAAATATGCTCAGAGAGATAAAGGAAACCTTGTACAAAGAAATAAAGAAAAATAAGAGAATAATATCTAAACAAATAGAATATCAATAAAGAGATAGAAAAGGAGCCAAATAGAAATTATGGTGTTGAAAATTATAATAATTTAAGTGAAAAATTTACTAGCTGGATTCAACAACAGATTTGAGCAGGGAGGAGAAAAAATCAGTGAATTAGAAGATATGTCAATTCAAGTGATCCCATCTGAGGAGCAGAAAGGAAGCACAGTGAAGAAAGATGAACAGAGCTTAAGAGATGTGTAGGACACCGTAAAACATACTAACATATGACTAATGGGAGTCCCAGAGAGAGAGGAAAGACAGAAAGGAACAGAAAGAATATTTGAATAATGGCCAAGAAGGGCTCATATTTCATGAAAGACATGAATCTATACATCCAAGAAGCTTGAAAACTCCAAATAAGAAAAACTCAGAGATCCACACCAAGATACATTATAATCAAACTGTTGAAAGACAAAGAAGGAATCTTGAAGCAGCAGAGAGAAGAAGCTCATTCTGTACAAGAGATCCTCAGTGAGATTAACAGTCTATTACTCATCAAAAATCACATAAGCCAGAAGCCGTAGGATGACATATTTAAAACGCTGAGAGAAAAAACTGTCAACCAAGAATTCTGTATCCAAGAAAACTATGCTTAATAATTAAGAAGAAATTAAAACATTCCCAGATAAACAAAATCTGAGGGAGTTCCTCACTAGTAGACCTATAAGAAATGCTAAAGCCAGTCCTTCAGCTGAAATGAAAGGACACAAATAGTAACTCAAAGCCAAATAAAGAAATAAAGGACATTGGGAAAGGTAACTACATAGGTAAATATAAAAACTGATATTATTGAATTTTGAGATTATAACTCCTCTTTTTATTTCTATATGATTTATAAGACAAATTCAAAAAATAATTACATATATATGTTAATGGGCACACAATGTAAAAAAAGATGTAGTTTGTAACAATAACAACTATAAAAGGGAGAGGAGCAATATAAGAGCAGAGTTTGATATACAGGCATACCGCAGAAATACTGCAGGTTTGGTTCCAGGCAACCACTATAAAGCAAATATTGCAATAAAATGAATCACAGGAGTTTTTGGTTTCCCAGTACGTATAAAAGTTATGTTTACACTATACTCTTTGAAGTGTGCAATAACATTATGTCTAAAAAAAAAAGTACATTCCTTAATTAAAAAATAGTTTATTGTTAAAAAATGCTAACCATCATCTGAGCCTTCAGCAAGTCATAATCTTTTTGCTACTGAAGGGTCTTGCCTTGATGTTGATGGTTGCTGACTGATCAGGGTAGTGGTTGCTGAAGGGTGAGGTGGCTGTGGAAATTTCTTAAAATAAGAAAACAATGAAGTTTTCTACATTGACGGACTCTTCCTTTTCTGAACAGTTTCTCTGTAGCATGTGATGTTGTTTGATAGCATTTAACCCACAGTAGAACTTCTTCCAAAATTGGAGTCAATCCTCTCAAACCCTGCCACTGCTTTACCAACTAAGTTTGTGTAATATTCTTTGTTGTCATTTCAACAATCCTCACAGCATCTTCACCAGGAGTAGGTTCCATCTCAAGAAACCACCTTCTTTGCTCATCCACATGAAGCAACTCCTTATCCATTAAAGCTTTGTCATGAGATTGCAGCAATTCAGTCACATTTTCAGGCTCCACTTCTAATTCTAGTTCTCTTGCTATTTCCACCACATCTGCAGTTACTTCCTCTACTGAAGTCTTGAACCCCTCAAAGCCATCCATGAGGGTTGGAATCAACTTCTTCCTAATTCCTGTTAATGTTGATATTTTCACCTCTTCTCACAAATCATGAATGTTCTTAATGGCATCTAGAATGGTGAATCCTTTCCAGGAGGTTTTCGATTTACTTTGCCAGATCCATCAGACGAATCACTATCTATGGCAGCTATAGCCTTACAAAATGTATGTCTTAAATAATAAGACTTGAAAATCAAAATTACTCTTTGATCCATGGGCTGCAGGATGGATATTGTGTTAGCAGGCATGAAAACATTAATCTCGTTGTACATCTCCATCAGAGCTCTTAGGTGACCAGGTGCGTTATCAATGAGCAGTGATATTTTGAAAGGAATCTTTTTTCTGAGCAGTAGGTCTCAACAATGGGCTTAAATACTCAGTAAACCATGTTGTAAATAGACGTGCTGCCATCCAGGCTTTCTTGTCCCATTTATAGAGCACAGGCAGAGTAGATTTAGCATAATTCCTAAAGGTCCTAGGTTTTTCAGACCAGTAAATGAGCACTGGCTTCGACTTAAAGTCATCAGCTGCATTAGCCCCTAACAAGAGAGTCAGCCTGTCATTGGAAGTTTTGAAGCCAGGTACTGACTTATCCTCTCTAGCTATGAAAGTCTTAGATGGCATCTTCTTCCAATATAAGGTTGTTCTGTTTACATTGAAAATCTGTTGTTTAGTGTAGTCACCTTCATTGATTATCTTAGCTAAATCTTCTGTATAACTTGCTGTAGCTTCTACATCAGCACTTGCTGCTTCACCTTGCACTTTTATGTTATGGAGATGGCTTCTTTCCTTAAACCTCATGAACCAAGCTCTGCTAGCTTCAAACTTTTCGTCTGCAGCTTCCTCACCTCTCTCAGCCTTCATAGAATTGAAGAGAGTTAGGGCCTTGCTCTGGATTAGGCTTTGGCTCAAGGGAATGTTGTGGCTGGTTTAATCTTCTATCCAGACCACTAAAATTTTCTCCATAGCAGCAATAAGGCTGTTTCACTTTCTTATCATTCTTGTGTTCACAGGTGTAGCACTTTTAATTTCTTTCAAGATCTTTTCCTTTTCATTCACAATTTGGCTAAATGTTTGGTGCAAGAGCCCTAGGTTTTGGTCTATCTCAGCTTTCAACATGCCTTCCTCACTAAGCTTAACCATTTCTAGCTTTTGATGTAAAGTGAGAGACGTGTGACTCTTCCTTTCACTTGAACACTTAGAGGCCACTGTAGAGTTACTAATTGGCCTAATTTCAATATTCAATATTCAGGGAATAAGGAAGCCTCAAGAGAGGGAGAGAGACAGGAATGGCTGGTTGCGTGGAGCAGTCAGAACATACACAACATTTATTGATTAAGTTTGCCATCTTACATGGGCATGGTTTATGGTGCCCCAAAACAACAAACAATAGTAACATCAAGGATCACTGACTACAGATCACCATAACAAATATAATAATAATGAAATAGTTTGAAATACTGTGAGAATTGCCAAAATGTGACACAGAGACACAAAACGAGCAAATGCTGTTGGAAAAATGGTGCTGACAGACTTGCTCAACGCAGGGTTGTCACAAATCTTCATTTTGTAAAAAACTCAATATCTGCAAAGCACAATAAAGCAAAGTGCAGGTACGCCTGTATTACAGAAGCTAAGTTAGTGTTAATTCCAACTAGATGGTTATAAATGTAAGATGTGAATTATAATCCCCAAGGTAACCACTAAGAAAATAACTAAAAATACATACAGAAAAGGAATTAGAAGGAATTAAAACAGTATACAAGAAAAAAATCAATTCAACACAAAAGAAGATAGTAATGGAGAAATTGAGGAACAACAAAAAACTAAGATGTATAAAACACAAATAATAAAATGGCAAAAGTAACTCCTTCCTTACCAGTAATTACTTTAAATGTAAATGAATTAAATTCTGTGTGATGGTTAATTTTGTGTCATTTTGGCTGGGACAAGATTCTCCAGCAGTCTGTATATGCTCCGAATCAGCAACCAGTATATGATACTATTTCTCCCATAGGCGGGATTCACAGGTCCAGGAATCAAAGAGTAGAAATAGGAGTGGCACTACACACTATTACTCATAGTGACCCACTAGCAAAATTTTTGCTTCCTGTCCCTGTGACCTTATGCTCTGCTGGCCTGGAAGTCTTAGTTCCAAAAGGAGGAATGCTTCCACCAGGAGACACAATGGTGATTCCATTAAACTAGAATTTGAGACTGTCACCCAACCACTTTGGGCTCCTCATGCTTCTAAATCAATAGGAAAAGAAGGGAGTCATTGTGCTGTCTGGGGTTATTGATCATGACTACCAAGGAGAAATTGCCCTACTACTCCACAATGGAGGTAAGGAAGAGTATTCTGGAATACAGAATCTTCCTTAGGGTGTTTCTTAGTATTATTACCATGGTCTTTGATTAAAGTCAACAGAAAACTACAGCAACCAAATCCAGGAAGGACGACTAATGGCCCAGACCCTTCAGGAATAAAGCTTTGGGTCACCCCACCAGGTAAAGAACCATGATCAGCTCAGGTGCTTGCTAAGGGCAAAGAGAATAAAAAATGGATAGTGGAAGAAGATAGTTATAAATGACCATGTGACTAATTACAGAGATGAGGACTGTCATTGTCATTAGGATTTCTTCCTTGTTGTGTTTTCAATATGTTTATGTGTGTGCATATTTGTGTGTGTGCATGCATGCGTGTGTGTGTGTATAATAAGTAAATATCTTCATTTTCTTCCCTCTTTTGTCCTTTTATCATGTAATATAAGATGTATTGACTTTATATCTGAGATTTAAGTTACAGGATATCAAGATGAGTAAACATCATCCAAGGACTTTTCCATTCTCTTCTGGAGAAAGGGTTAGTATGTTTTGGGTTGTACACAGTATAGTTGTATCAAGTTAGGCAGAAGTGTGACCTTGTTATTGACTTTATTTGGAGATTAAGTATGGTTTAAGAAGCTATGTATGAGTGTCAAGTTGACAAGGAGTGGACTTGTGATGGTTTATTTTATGTGTCTACTTGGCTGGGCCAGAGTACCCACATAGTTGGTCAAATATTATTCTGGATGTTTCTGTGAACATATTTTTTTGGATGAGATGAACATTTAAATCTGGGGCCTTGGAATAAAGCAGATTACCTTCCATAATATAAATGGGCCTCATCCAATCAGTTAAAGGCCTTAATAGAAAAAAGATTGACCTCACCTGAGCAAGAAGGAATTCTGCCAACAGACTGACTTTGGACTCAAACTGCAACTCTTCCCTGAGTCTCCAGCCTGCCAGCCTATTTCATCAGATTTCAGACTTTCCAACCCTCCGCTATGTATATACTCTTGGTTCTGTTTCTCTGGAGTAACTGGACTAACACACATTTCAATTAAAAGGCATAGATTGGCAGAATGGATTTTTTAAATGATCCAACTATATGTTGTCTACAAGAGATTCCTTTTAGATCCAAAGACATACAGAAGTTGAAAGTGAAAGAATGGAAAAAGTTAACCCATGCAAATAGTAACCAAAAGACAGCTGCAGTGGCTGTACTAATATAAGACAAAATAGAGTTTAAGGCAAAAATTTTTACTTCAGACAAGGAAGGACATTTTATAATGATGAAGATACAATCCATCAAAAAGATATAACAATTATACACATATACATATCTACAACAGAGCCCCAAAACATTTGAAGAAAAAACTGACAAAATTGGACAGAGAAATATACAGCTCTAAAATAATAGTTGAAGACTTCAATACCCCCACTTTCACAATGAATAGAACAACAAGACAGAAGATCAATAAGGAATAGAGCACTTGAAAAACATCATAAGCCAACATGACTTAACTGACATATACAAAACATTCTACCCAACAATAGCATAACATATATTCTTTTCAAGTGTTCCTGGAACATTTGCAAGGATAGACCATATGTTAGGTCACAAAACAAGTTTCAATAAATTTTAAAAGATTGAAATTACACACAAAATATCTTCTCAGACAATAATGGAATGAAACTAGAAATCAATAACAGAAGGAAAGCTGGAAAATTCACAAAAATGCAGAAATTAACACACTCAAGCAATCAATGAGTCAAAGAAGAAATCACAAGGAGATTTAGAAAATACTGTGAGACAAATGGATATGAAAACACAAGATAGCTTATCTTGTGGGATGCAGCAAAAGCAGTTCTCAGAGGGAAATTTGTAACTCTAAATGCCTACTTTAAAAAATAAGATCTCAAATCAATAACCTAACTTTATATCTTTAGGAACTAAAAAATGAAGAGCAACTAAACCCAAAACTAGCAGAATGAGGAAATAGTAAAAATTAGAGTGAAGATAAACGAAATAGAGAATAGAAAAACAATAGAGAGAATCAACAAAACCAAAAGTTGATTCTTTGAAAATATCAACAAAATTAAACTTATAGCTAGATCTATCAGGGAAAAAAAAGAGGGAAGACTCAAGTTACTAAAATCTGAAATGAAAGTGGGGACATGACTCCCGACTTTACAGAAATATAAAGGATTATAAGAGAATACTATAAAAAATAATACATCAACAATTAGATAACCTAGATGAAATGGACAAATTCCTAGAAACACACAAACTACCAAAACTGACTCAAGAAGATATAGAAAATCTGAACAGATTTATAACCAGTAAAGAGATTGAATCAATAATTAAAAACTTCCCAATAACAACAAAAGCCCAGGACCAGATGGCCTCACTGGTGAAATCAACCAAACCAACTTTAAAGAAGAATTAACACCAATCTTTCTCAAAATCTTCCCAAAAATTTACGAGGAGAGAATACTTCCTAACGTTCTATGAGACCAACATTACCATGGTACCAAAGCCAAAGACATCAAAAGAAAACTACAGACCAATAGCCCTTATGAATACAGATGCAAAAATCCTTAACAAAATACTAGCAAACTGAATGCAGCAGCACATTAAAATGATTATCCACCATGACCAAGTGGGATTTATTCCAGGAATACCAGGGTAGTTCAACATATAAAAATCAATTAATATAATGCACCACATTAATATAATGAAGGAAAATACCATACAATCATCTCAATTGACACAGAAAAAATTTTTGACAAAATTCAACACCTGCTTATGATAAAAACACTCAACAAGCCAGGAATAAAGGCAATTTCCTCAACAAGATAAAAGACATTTATGAAAAACCCACAGCTAACAAACCCAATGTTGAAAGACTGAAAGCTTTCCTCTAAATTAGGAACAAGATAAGGATGCTCACCTTTCCCACTTCTATTTAACACTGTGCTGTAAGTTCTAGACAGGCCAATAAGGCAAGAAAAAGAAATACACCTACCGGCCCCTCTTTGTTGGTTTTTATTTGGGGGCTGGCTGAGTTGAAGAGTCAAAAATTCTGCCTTTTGCCTTGACCACTTGGCATTCTGATTTGTATTTACGTATGTTTTGAGTTTTTCTATGCTGGTTGTATTTCTGTTAAACTCCTGGTTGGTGTAAAAAAAAAAAAAGGTGAGGGATCACACCCTGGGCTGGGAGGGGGAATGTAAACTCCCAGGCACACCAAAGCTGCAGGAGGGATGAGAATTATGTACTGAAACAGTCAAAGGGATTCTAGGGCATAAGGGCAGTGTGTTGAGAGTGTCTACTACACCCAGTTTGGGATTGGAGGAAGGAAGAATTTAGTGACATATACCCGTCAAGTATGTTCAGTGCCCTGGACTTTTGGAGAAGTCTGTGAAATCTCACACTAGCCTGAATTTTCCAGATATGTGGCCAAACGCTGGTACCCAACCAGTGGGGCGCTGCTCTTGCCATATAACCCCACTCTCCTTTCCCAATCTTGGAGGAAAATGAAAACTGTGTGTAGGTTGTGCCACCTCCATCAAGCCTTCTTCAAGCCCTTCTTGCCATCCCAGACCCCTCAGGGACCAACCATAATCCTCTCAGGGGCCTTAGAGACACAAGGGCCTGCAGATTGACCTGTCCACTTGCTGCAAGTGGACTTCTTCCACCTGCCACTGAGGGACTCAGGTTCATTCAATCCCTTTGGTCTTCCTTACGATACAAGGTTCATTTGATTATGATGCAAATAATCACTAATAAAGGGAAATCTTAGGAAAAGGAAATAAACCTTAATATAGTAAATTAAAGAAACCCAATGCTACCAGACTCTCTTTCCTGGGATGAGGATGGGAAAAGATGTCCATTTCTCTTATTCTGTTTTTCTTAATAATCCATCCTGTTATCTAAACTCCTTGCCTGCATTTTTGAGTAGTACATACTATTGTAGGAGCTAAACTCTTAGGCTAAAATAATAAAAATATCACATTTTTCTCAAATTGTGTGCCAGAGAGAAAATTCTCCAAAATTCTCCAAAATATCAGAACATAAAAAGTTTCCTAACGAAAAGAATGAGTTCTAAAAAGATATCTAGACATTGGATAAGGCACTCAAAACACATTTCTAAAGAAATAATGCAGGTGCCGGCCCCGTGGCATAGTGGTTAAGTGCGCATGCTCCAATGCTGGTGGCCCAGGTTCAGATCCCAGGCACACACCGTTGCACCACTTGTCAGGCCATGCTGTGGCGGCATCCCGTATAAAGTGGCACAGATGTTAGCCCAGGGCCAGTCTTCCTCAGCAAAAAAAAAAAAAAGAAAGAAAAAGAAAAAAAAGAAATAATGCAATCGGTTGTGGTAAGGTTCCAAGTTTAGCCCACAGAAACCTATTAAGGTAATAATATAACAATGTATTTGAAGAGTAGGAAATAATTCCACAGAAGTTAGTAAGAAAGTCACAAGACGACAGAACTGGGTAAGAAATCATTTATTAACTTGAGTGCCGCTGCTTCAGGAAAGGTGGGTCTAATCAGAGGGTACAGACTGAGGACTTCCGGGACTTCTGGATCCTTTGAGGCACGTTAAGAAAATTCCTAGAGGGCCAGCCCGGTGGCCCAAGCAGTTAAGTGCGCACGCTCCTCTGCAGTGGCCCAGGATTCGCCAGTTAGGATCCCGGGCGTGCATTGACGCACTGCTTGGCAAGCCATGCTGTGGCGGCGTCCCATATAAAGTGGAGGAAGATGGGCACGGATGTTAGCCCAGGGCCAGTCTTCCACAGCAAAAAAAAAAAAAAGAAGAAGAAGAAGAGGATTGGCGGATGTTAGCACAGGGCTGATCTCACAAAAAAAAAAAAGAAAAGAGAATTCCTAGAGAAGTCTAGGAGAATTGCTTTTTTTAAAATGTAATCATTAAATTTACTTTTTTTAATTGAAGTATAGTTGATATATTATACTAGTTTTAGGTGTACAACATAGTGATTCGACATTATACATGCTGTGAGGCGATGACCACAGTAAGTCTAGTTACCACCTGTCACCATACAAAGTTATCACAATGTTATTGATTATATTCCTTGTGCTGTACATTACATCCCCGTGACTTATTTATTTTATAACTGGAAGTTTGTACCTCTTAATCCCCTTCACCTATTTCGCCTGTCCCTCGACCCCCTTCCCTCTGACAACTACCAGTTTGTTCTTTGTATCTATGAATTTGTTTGCTTTGTCTTGTGGATTTGTTCTGTTTTTCACATTCCACATATAAGTGGAATCAAATTGTATTTGTCTCTGTCTGACTTATTTCACTTAGCATGATACCCTCTAGGTCTATCCAAGTTGTTGTAAAATGGCAGTAATATTCCATTGTGCATATATACCACGTCTTCTTTATCCATTCATCTGTCGATGGACACTTAGGTTGCTTTCATATCTTGGCTATTGTAAATAATGCTCTGAAGAACGAGGAAGGGCTCAAGGCACTGCAATATTGCCTCTAAAAGAGAACTTTCTGACGAGTGCATTCATTTTAGAGATCAGGGCTTGGTGGGGTGGACAGACCAGGAGCTGGAGTGAAAAGGTCCTAGCTCTGAGCCCCACCTCTGCCATTTACCACCTTGTGATAGGGGACAATAAACCTCCCTCTGTATGTGCCTCAGCTTTGCTGGTCGCAGAACGGGAATGCAGCAAATACTTCACAATAGTTGAGCAGTGAGAACGTGCAAGCGTTTCACAAGACGACTATAAAACACACGTGCCTGTGCATCCTAACTGCTACTGCTCTTCCCCCAGGCAGCACCCACTCCCCGCCCTCAGGGCCAAGTTGTTAGAGACGAGATGCAAAGAGAAACCACCAGTGTCTTTGGAGAGGATTGGAAGGCCAAGTCCCGGCCTTCAAGTAGGTTTGGAGGAAGACTTGCTGGAAGTATCCCTATTCCCGCTCCCACCACATCTACACCTTGGAGAGGGAGGTGTTGCCAGGGCAAGGCCAGCGTCCAGGCTGGGAAGAAAGCAAGTCAGCAGGACTTTGCAGAGCGCCCCGAGACCCACTCTGGCTCAGAGGAGCTCAGGCAAGCAGCAAGGCCCAAGACCTTGCTCACGGGCCTGTAAAGGAAGGCAGCCCAACACAGAGCTGTCACAGGGCTGAAGCGGGCCCTGAGGACCTGCAGCCTCATGGGGATTTAGGAGAAGGAAGCTGACATGCCACAGACAGAAGTGGCTGGGAGATGGCCCACAGGCCCAAAAAATTGTCAGGGTTAGGATCCAAGGGAACTAGCTCTCAAGACCACCACTCCTCCACCAATCACCTCCTCCCCCAATGTCTGTTAAGGTCCCCAGATCTTAGATGCAAATCCCTGGGGAAAGGAGGACGGGCTATGGAAGAATAAAGTTGCCAAGTCTCAAGTGTGCCAAGAAAACCCAGATTGGCTGAATTACCTTGAATTGATTAAGTTTCTACTATTGGATGAAATGTGAACCCTGGATAGAAATTGAGTTATAGAAAGTATTCTGTCTACAGCGGGGTTTGTGACTTGAGAAATCCATATCCAATTGGAATACCTAGCCAGTGCCAGGTAGATAATAAGCACTCAAAAACAATAGTCGTTATTACCCCCAGAGCCCTAGTGGGTTAACTATCATTTGGAAGGGCTACCTTTTCTGTTCCTACTCTAGTTTCCTTTAAAACAAACAAGCCTTTCCTTTCCACAGCTTTTTTTATTCTCCCTCACAATTTCCCCTTCTCACTGAAAAAGCAAAGTACAAAGCATAAACTCCTGTGTATTTCTATCTCCTTCCTTTGGCCTCTGTCCAAGGCAACCCTAGGGGTTGAAGGGTAGAGCTGCTTCAACCACTGTCACTTCCACACTCTCACCTGACACCCCATTTGGGACACTAGAGAAGCAGATCCTACATTTCCTACAATGGAGTGGATCAATTGCGTCAACTACCACCGGGGAGCCCCCATGCCATTAACTCAGGGAGAGAGATCCCATGCCAGGCTGGGCTCTTGGCCGGTTTTTGAATGGGACCCTAAAGTCATCCTACCCTTCAGCCATCAAAGGCTCAGGAGCTGTACTTCCTGTACGTCTGACACTCTCTCCCTTCAAAGGAGCACCTGGCAGCCCAGGGTTGAAGGGTGTCGGGGGAGGGGTTGGAACTGAAGGACCGGCTGCTCCACCACGTGCACCCTAGCTCATTCATGGGGTGAGATACTATGAGTTGCAAGATACAAATATATTAAAAGCTCTAAATACATTAAAAGCTCTATATAAATGAAAGCCTCCTTGTTAATTATGATAACAACCCCCCTTGGATCTCAGTAAAACATTTCAGATGTGTAAATGCAACACAGTATTTGCCTCGAGAAATAAAACACTAGGGATTGCTTTGTTCATTGAGATTTTAACTTTTAGAACAAGTGGCATCAAGTTCTGTTTATCACGGAGGCCAATTTGCCGCTTTTCATATTTTTAAAACATTTTTACAGGCACTATCCCATCAACTGGAAGAAATAGCCAGTGAGATGGCTATGACATTTTTTATTATTCTCCTTTCAATAGATAGCAAGTGTCTCGACTGAAATCTCACAGCCGGCTAGGAAGGGGCAGACCTCAGGCTGGAATGGATGCCTCTATATTCTTCAGTGTTGCTAGGAAAGCAGGCTAGCCTCTACCAGAGAGGATGTGAAGAGAGTGTAGAAAGAAACAGAAAACAATCCATTGCAGCTTTAAAATCTTGATTTTTTTTTTATGCCAGCTTCCCAGCTCCAGAGAATATCAGAACACTAGAGGGAGGGACACTGCGGGATCTTCATGCTGGCTACTTTCTAATGACATTTTCCTGGACTCTGGACCTAGAAACAACCAAAAATAATCTGATGAACGTACTGAAATGATTTATCAACCATTTACAAAGCCTACACTGTTGTGAAGGGCACATGGCTGGACACTGGGTATAGACTAATGTTACTAGAAGATTCCATTCCCATGTACTATTCCTAACATCTTTCCAGGATCATCTGTCCCAAAACAAAACATCTCATTTCCTGGGCGTACTGTCAAGGTAGGCAAAGGACGTACAGGATTTTCCTCCAAAAAAAATTGCAAAATCCACAGGAAGGAAATACATTATTTTAGGAACTGATATAAAGTAAGAGATAATAATAATAGTTAACATGTGAGTCCCTAGGACATGCCCAGCACTGTTCTATATACTTTACATCTATTAACTCATTCAATCTTCACATAACCCTATGAGTAAGATATTATCTTTATCCCCATTTTACAGACAAGGAAACTGAGGAACAGAAAGATTAGGAGTTTGCCCAAGGTCACACTCAGAGGCAAAGTAGAGACCCACCCATTGAAAGTAGGCTTCAGAGTTTGTGTTCTTAACCACTACGCTCCACTACCTTTCTCTGCAGGCTGCTCTTAAGTGAAAACACTAGATCCAACAACAATGACTTTACTTCCCAAGTGACTCCATAGGTTTAATGCTGTTACAGGTAAGCTTACCTTATAGAGCTTGACAAATCATATTCAAACTCATCTAGAGCAATAGCTAATTAGATAAATTATAGAACTTGAAAATAATGATGGTCTTGTCATACAAGATTTTCAAACACATTCCCTGATGGCCATTATCAAATTCCTGTGCTAACTGGGTTAAAAATAGAAACCTAACTGGTGGTTTTAGGACAGAAATTCTAGAAATGAACTCAATTTCTCCTAAGTTCTTGGTTTCCAGTAAACCAGAAGTAACTTGATAATGCCATGCCGACACTGGGATTTCTCAGCCCGGCCCACTCCATCTCCCAGAAATGGCTGACTCTACCCACGTGTCTTTGGGGGCTCTCCTTGCTCCAGGGCCTACAGGATTTTCTCTGCTCATAGGCAAATAGCACAATAGAGGCCAGGGTCCCTCTGAGAAATACAAACTTAGCCAAATGTAGATGAAATCAGTCCCACAGTGGCTGCCCCTTCCCCAGAAACCGTGATCTTTCTTGGATGGACTCCGCATGATGCTTCAGCTCTCACCCATCAGGAAGAGGTCTTAGAAGCTGCTCCAACAGCCTTGTTGCAGGCCCAAAGATCTTATCTCTTGCTTCTCCCTCCATTTCTGCTAGGTTCTCTTATTCCAGTCCATACCTCTCAGAAGCTGTCAGGAGCCCCAAGAGAAGAAGAAAGGGCCATCATGGGTCACTTTACATTTTCCAGCTGAACACTGAGTTTGTAAAAGAAAATCTTAATTCTCAGCCTTCCCAACCCAGGAACTCCTGTCAAGAGAGCCCAGGCCCCAACAAGGCACCGGATAACTGCTACCCAGTCTCTGAGAGAGAGATTCAGAGGGCACTGGAGCCCCAAGTGGCTACAGGTGACATCCAGTCCAGCTGCTCGCCAACTGGCAGTCTGCTCTTCTTTTAGAACCACTTTCCACCACAGACTAGAAGGGCTCACCTCTCGGAAGGCCCTGGCAGGAAGGAGCCGGGGGCCTCCCCATGGGCGGGGGCTGCTATGGACTCTTCCTTGGGAGAGGCAGGCACCCTGCCTTCTTGTCTGCAGCTGTGGATGTAAAGAAAGCACATGAGGCCTCTCTCCTCCCCGGACTGGCCAGCTTTTAGCTCTACTGTGGAGACACAGTGCCATCCTCACTGCCCAGTGAGCATCTTCTGTCATCACCTACATCTAGGGCTCATTTCCACAAAGAAATGTCCCTCAGGCTGACGACTACCACCCTCCCTCGTTCTTCCGTGCTATTGGTCTCCTCAGAAGCACCACCTGCTCACCCGTTCTCCATCTTCCCCCAGCACAACAACCAACCACCGAACAACCGACCTCAGCCTCAGCCGAATCCCTGGGTCATTTTCGTATGTTTCCCCCAATTTTGTGCATACACCTTCTCCTGCAAAGGTCCCTTTGCTCTTTCAGATCTTAAGCTCTGTCTCTCTCAGAGAACAGTGGGTATTAGGAATATGCTTAAGACTTTCTCTTAATAGAAAAAGAGCTTGCCCGTGGTGATCCCAATTCCCCCAGACCCTCAGCAGTATGGCTAGCACCTGGGTGGTAAACACCTTGCTTCGCTTTTCACCATCCACCCCTGGGGGTCAGGGTTCTTTTCTCCGCCAGTCAGTTGCTGGGGAAGAAGGGGAACTCTGCAGTACTATACTGTGGTGACTTTCCCAGGTAGGACCCAGCCATGCTGTCAAGAGCCTGAAGAGAAAAAGAAAGGGCCATCATTGGTCATTTTACAGGTAGGCCCCACGTGCCTCACAGAGCCACATCAGCCTCCTCCAGAGGCCAGGACTGCCTTCCTCAGTGATCCCAACTGTCTCCCCTCAGCGCCTCATCATCTTCCCACGACTGGCTGCATCTCAGACTTCTGAGGAATTCACTTTCCAAGCAAGGTCCTATGCCCTCGTGTCCATGGCCAGAGGCCAGGTTCTCGCTGGTTTCTAGCTCTAGGCACAGTGGTGAGGGTAAAGGGCTCGGCAGCTACCCAGAGGGAGTGATGTGGAAAGGGAGGACTTTAGGAATGAGACCTGACCCCTCCCCTGGGCATCTGCTCCCCCAGATCATGGTTTGCTCTTTCCAAGTAGAAGTCTCATGCAGTAAGTCTTCCTGTGTCTTCTTCTCTGGCCCTGACCTTGACAGGAGACCTGCTATTGTACCTACCAGACCACCTGCTGTCTTAAACTTGGGCTCTGGGACCAGAATCACCCACATCTCCTCAAAGAACACCCAGCAGCTGAAATCGTCTTTTCCCGGGAGCCAGCCCTAGTCCAACAGGATCTCCAGAGTGAGTAACCCACAGCAGCTGCCCAGGCAGCAAATGTCACTGTCGGTTGTGAACCAACAGGCTGGTGCTCACTCTGTAGCTCCCCTTCATGGACCTCCTTGGGGAGAAATTCCAGGATTTCAGACTCTTGGGTCCCCTCGTCATTGAGCTCAGTGACCCTAACTGGGCACCTGGAGGCTGCACTTCTAAGAGTTTGTGCTTCTGTCAAAACAATAAGGTTCTTATGGATGGATCCAATCCATTCTCTGACCCCATGCAATGGCCACTTTCCATTCAGTCTGAATGTGGGGGAGTGTGCCCTGCCCCAACACACCCTTCAGCAACCCTCCCTGAGTGGGGCAGGAAAGCCGTGAGGCACAGGTGTAGAAGGAAGAACTAGAGAAAGAGGAAGCCAGCAGCCTCCTCCTGAGTCTTGCTTAGGGTTCTGGGTACAGATGGTCCAGGCTCAAAAGGAATTTACCCCCTGTGGAGGAAACAGTTGGAATTCACAGAAACTCTCTGAGCCTGAGTTTCCTCAAGTGTAGAATGAGGACACTGGACTCCATAATGTCCAAGTGCCCTTCTGTGGTAGATAGAATAATCTGCCACACCTAAAGATGTCGACGTCCTACTCCCCAGAACCTGTAAATATGTTATGTTATCTGGCAAGGGGGAGTTAAGGTTGCAGATGGAATTTAGGCTGCCAATCAGGTAACCTTGAGATGGGGAGGTTATCCTGGATTATCCAGGTGAGCCCAGTGTAATCTCAAGGTTCCTTATAAGTGAAAGAGGGAGGCAGGAGGGCCAGTGTCACAGTCAGAGATTTGAAGATGCTGGTTTTGAAGATGGAGGAAGGGACCATGAGCCAAAGGATGCAGGTGGCCTCTAGAAATGGCAAAAGGCAAGAAAACTGTTCTCCCCCAGAGCCTCCTGAAGGAACACAGCCTTGCCAGTGCCTTGATTTTGGCCCAGTGGGACCCATTTTGAACTTCTGACCTCCAGAACAGTAAGATAATTTGTGTTGTTTTAACCCACTCATCTTGCAATTTGTTATAGCAGCAATAGGAAACTAATTCACCCTCCATCCTTAACATCCACACCACAGTTTCCCATTGGCTCCACCCTCTCCACCAGAGCTCCATCTCTTCTAAGTCATGGATCCCGCTGTGATCTGACTGCTATGAGTCAGAATCTCAATCCTGCTGCAACCTCATATCAAATATTTATATGCTTCAAAGGAAAACAGGAGCAGAATGTCCTACATTTACACAGGACCTTGCTGTTTTTAAACCACTGTCATTCAAAAAAAAAAGTATCGGAGTGTTCTTGTGTGCCAATTACTGAGCTTCTTCCTGCAGATGCAAAGCCAAAAGGACATCATCCTTTCCCTCAAGGAATTCACTGTCTAGTTGGAAAAAGAAACACAGAAGCAACTACCTAGAGTCCTTGATGTTTCAGAAGTTAGACTAGAGTTGGACTAACCCAGCCTCCCTCAATGGAGATAGCAAATGGCAAGAAGGGTGATATTAATCAGCCACATCTTCTCCAACCTCCTAACATCAGACAATGGCGCCAGACTCAGCTGTGGAGCTACCTGATCATGTGTATTTTTGTTTAATCTAATGAATAATACTGAATCACAGCCAGGACACTGAACCATTGAAAGATCTTTTCATGTTTTACTTTGTGTCAAATGTTCTTTGTACTCTTTTGTCAGAGGTGGATGGAAAATTCTGGTAACATGGAGTGGTAGAGAAAAATCACTGTTTAAGAGCAGGATCGTGAACAAGGCATCCTTTTCCTCATGTCTCCTCTCCCCCCTTCCTGATTCTCAAAGCATCTCACACTCATGTATGTTCTTTATGTGGATGGATAGGATTAACTCAAACTTGAGTCATTCCTTTTTGCATGGTTGGTTTTTGGTTTTTGTTTTGTTTGAACCTAAGCAGAATTGCCATCAGGACCTCGAAACAAATATGTTGCACAGAAGACCTACTGACAAAGGAAATTTGACTAAATCCCTCCTTTTGTGTTGAATATTGACTGCTGAAATACCCAAATTGGCAATTTACCAAAAGGAAAACTGGCAAATCTTTTAGACAGAATGTCTAAGAAACTATAATTTTTTAATGGAGTCAAGGGTTGCCTGTTTTTACAATATTTCTGAATCCAGGCAGGTGACACCACGCAGGTAGAGTTATGAGTCAACTCAGCAAGGATCAGAGCTACAATTACAAACTGTCTATAAACAGTTCCAAAAGCAGGCATTCTTGCTCAAGTGTTTCTTTAGCTTGAGTTTCTAAATCTATGATATGAAGGAGATTGCCAAGACCCAGCAAGAAAGGGACCTAGTGGCTTCAAAGATGTTGACGTTGGAAACTTGTCCTGGTATATCTGAAATGCAGAATGTCACGTGTCAGTGGGCTCAGCCTGGAGACCACACCTTGAGCATCTGCCCAGAATTCTCACCCTGATTCTTCGTACCTCTACTCTTCCTTCTTGGGTGGACCACTTCTTGATCCCCAAGGGCAAAGCCTAAGTGGCTTTGATGCAGCTGAAGCATAACCAGAAGGGAAAGACAGAGTACACAAGGCAAGAAAGTTTAGAAGAAACCTGCTTTCAGATGAACGAAGTTCCCTGCAGTGCTTTGAAAAGGAGTCTGAAGAGTCAGTTGCCAATGGTCAATCACTGCCACTTAGGAGGGTCCAGCAAGAGACACTAATAACAATCTTCAGAATAAAAACTTCCTTGTTACTTTCAAGTTGTCAGAGCATCTATTAAAGCTGATAGTGAAAGGTGTTGACATCTATTCCACTCATTGCACTATATGTCTCCTCTTTTATCTCCCTCCCAGGCCCTACCCCTGCCAGCCATGTTGCTCACACCAGTTGTCCATCCGGGGGGGGGGGGGGCAGGGCTTCCCCCCGGACATTGTTATAATTTTTCCCACTGAGCCCAGTGCCCCTTGGCATCCAGCCTGGAGGATTCGCTTCTCCTGCAGCAATTCTGCCAGTTCACTCTTCCTTTGAAAGATCACAGCCCTTGACTCTCAAAGCAGCAACATTCTTTCCTTTCACTCATTTCATCTCAGCACAGGGCTCTTCATTGGCTGTAGACATCATAGGGCTGTAGTGATTCAGTTAATGCAATGAAAAGTGACAGTCCTCATCACTTCAGGTGATCACTTCAGCCCCCTCATGTGCTCACACCACCAGCAGCATCCACAATCATGAAGCCACATGATTCAATACACCATTTTCAAATCCAAGGACCCAAATAGGTATAAGACACAGGCTCATCCTTGAGTAAAAATTTGACTCCAGCAGAGGATAGTACCCCTCCAGACTGAGGAGTGGTGAAGAGTGTGGAGTCAAGTTGGTCTGTGAGCAAAGAGCAGCCTTTGACCACGGCTGGCTGGAAATGTTCTCATGAGAGAGGAAAGGTATGATATGACATGAGTATTTGAGAAGGAGGGCATCTAGTCAAGAAACAGAGATGGGGCAGGAGATGAGAGCACTTACAACATGTTCAACAGTGTAGAAGATCTTTCAAATGTGATTAGAGGGTGTGTGTAGGAGAGTTGAGAAATGGAATGTGAAAAGATCATTGGGACCAGACTATGGTGAGTCTTCTAAAGCTGAGCTGAAGAGATAGGACTTTATTCTGTTGGCAGTGGGAAGTCATTGAAGGGTTTTAGAGCAAGGGCGAGGTGCTCCTGCTAAACGTTGTTTGAGAAAAATGGCTCCGACAGGGTATATAGGATTGGATTGGTAGATTAAAATGTCTGAAGGCAGAGACACTGTAGTGGGTTTAATGGTGACCCTCAAAAATTCATGTCCACACAGAACCTCAGAATGCGACCTTTTTGGGAAATAGAGTCTTTGCAGATGTAATTAGTTAAGATGCGGTCATACCGGATTAGGGCAGGCCCTCAATCTAACGACTGGTGTCCTTAAAATAAGAAGAGAGGACACACAAAGACACATACAGAGAGGAGAACACCACGTGAAGGCAGAGGTGGAGACTGGAGTGATGTCTCTACATGTCAAGGAATGCCAAGGATCGCCAGCAACCACAAAAGCGAGGAGAGAGGCCTGGAGCAGATTCTCCCTCAGAGCTTCCAGAAGGAATCAACCCTCCCGACACCTTGATTTCTGACTTCTGACCTCCAGAACTGTGAGACAAATTTCTGTTGTTTTAAGCCACTCAGTTTGTGGTAATTTGTTACAGCAGCCCCAGGAAACTAATACAGAGACCAACAAAGAATCTAGCTGGAGTGCGGCTCTAGAAATGATACCTGAGAAAAAAACAAGGCCTCGGAAAAAAACAGTATTTGAAGAGAATAATAGTAAGAAGACATAACTGGGGAAGAAGTGAGCTGTAGCAGGGAGATCTGACTCCAAACTCATGGGGAGTGGGGACTCCCATTTCACTCTTGGGCCAGCTCTCTAGGATGTGAATTTCAAGGAAGTTTATAGTCCTGAAAGGTGCTCCTGGGTCTAGGGGTTAAGTGTGGACCCGCAATCTTGGAGTCAGACTGGAAGTAATGCAGGGTGACCTCGGGCAATCCCAACCCAAAGACGAGTAAATACACACTGTAAATCAAACTATCTTGTTTGTTTCTCTTTTTTGTTTGTTTCTCTTTTTTGTTTGTCTTAGGAAAAATCTCTAAAGAGTCTAGAGAATAGTCTAGTGTCTACAGTGTACAAAAAAGCCAAAAGAAGCAGTTCCCCTTGAGGGCGGCATGGTGGAAGCAGGAACTTTTGAGAGCATCCCAAAGGGAGGGTGAATGCGAAGGGAATATCACGCCTGTCCCGACATCCAGGTTTACCCTCCAACTTTGCAAGGCCTGGGATTTATGACTGAGGGAGCAGCAGATTTCTGCGGTGTTCCTGTCTCCCCTCTCAGCTGGCGCATGTTGCAAGCAGAGCTAAGCCTCCCTTCCCCAATCAGGGGTCATGCAGCGCTAAATCCGAGGGCACGAAGACACTTGCTCTCACCCTAAGGCCTCTGACTGGGGCGAAGTCTAGGGAGAGGTGGCTTTTGCTCACCCAAGAGCATCACCCCCTCCCTGTTCCCGGAACCGCTCCCAGCGTATCCGGAAGCTGTCAGTAAAGAAACCACAGGATTGCCTCTTAAAAGAGGGAAAACAAACAAAAATCCAGCCTGCGTACCAATTATCCCCGGACCTCTCCTACAGGCTCTGGTTCTTTGGAGGCCCTCATGCTTCTCATGTTGGGGGGTGTTCTGAAAACTAAAAAGGGCCTTACCCCGGGCTTGATGCTCACTGACAATGCAGCCACCTCACCCCACAGTTGAATCTTCTCTGCTCTTCAGCCAAGTCAGCCCCTCCCAGGCTCAGAGCCGCCCTCTCCACACCCAATCCCTTATTGTCCCCCAAAGTGCCATTTGTTTCTCTTAAAATGCAACTCACAGCAAGGGTTAGCAGCGCTCACCCACATCTTTCACGCACTAAGTTGGCACAGTTGGAGGCAATGAGTTTTAATAACACGGGTGGAGGGCCAGGTGGGGCTGGAAACACTCTCATGCTTTGCTCTGGGAGTGTCAGTTGACAGCAACTTCCTTGGAGGTAAAATCTGGGATGGAAATTTTTTTCTTTGAATTTGTTTTACCTTCTGACCCAGAACCTCCACTTTTAGAAATTTATTCTAAGAAAATAAGGTATGTGTATGAACATTTTGCCAGAAGGATATTCATCATAGCCTCGTGTATAATAGTAAAATAAAACTACATAGCATCTAAATATCCAAGACAGAGAAGTTGTTTAAATAAATTTTGGAACATTCATGCATGGGAATATTATCTAACCATCAGATTGGGTGTTGTGAGGTATTACCAGCTGGCTCCAAGGAGGAGAACTGTGTAGGTGAGAGGCAGGCAACTTTTCCCTGAATGCTCTCTTGTACCTGTTGCATTTTGAACTATCTGAATCTTAGATATTAGATAGATAGGTAGATAAAACTTTAAAGGATGTTTTGGAAGAATAGTAGCTCCGACAGAAAAAGATATTCAAGAAATAGCAAGTGAAAAAGATACCTTGCAAAGTAAGAATGTACTGCGTGATTTCTACTAAAAAACAGAAACAAAAAAAAGTCTGGAAGGAAATTACTCCGTTTAACAGTATATATTTCTAATGGATGGAATTACAGGTTATTTTTATTTTCTTCTTCCTTATACATATTTCCTAGCTTTTCTATACGGCAAATAAGATGTGTTTTCTTTTTTTTGGGGGGGGGCAATAAAAGTTATTTTTAATTTTTTTAAAATACTCCAACCACGAGTCTGGCACTTTCTCTCCTTCCTGTCTTGGTCAAACTTCTAGACAGAATAAAGGGACTTCCTGTCTTCTCTTTCCTCACCCCACTACCCTACCCAACTGCACCCAGAAAACAGCCTCCTCCATGCCTCGCTCTGCTGAATCTGGCTTCCTCTCCCACCTCTCTCTGGAACGCGTCTGGCAAATGCCCCACCCCCACTGCCAAATCCACTGGATGTTTTCAGCCCTGTTCTTACTGGCCTCTGTGCTGTATTTGTGCTCAATGATTTAATAAACATTAATTTAGTACCTACTGTATGTCAGACACGTTAGGCACCGTAGGGAGATGTCAGCGCCCCTTGAGGAGTTCCTTCACAGGCTGGTGGGGAGACAGCCCTCCCACCTCGCTCTCTGGATTCTCCGCCAAGCTCTCCTATCCTCCTCCCCTGCCCCCTCTGCCCCCGTCTTGTTTCTCTGCCTGTCCCTTACACATCTGTCTCCAGAGATCCCTCCTTGGCCATTGCTCCTCTCACCCTCCCTGGGCTGCATTCCCCATCAGCTCTTATCACAGAAGCCTCATGAATGCTGATGCCCATCAGCCTGGCCCGGCCAGGAGCCACAGACACCTTCCCTTCCATTTCCCCTAAGGCCACAGAGACCTTGCCATTGTCACCCCTACCTCGCAGCTCTGTTCCTGTCTTAGTTGGTGGCATGTATCTGGGGCCACCCCTACACATGCACTCACTCATTCCCTCCACTCTAGCCCACCTCCCGTCCCCTCACTCAGGGTTCTATCTCCTGCCCTGTCCATTGCAGCGGCCTGCACTCTTGCCCTACTCTTGACCTCACTTAGATCTGTCGCCTGCAGACTGCAGCCAAAGAGTTCCAGCCAAAGGCCCATCTGATCCCCCTGCTGCCCTACTGCTCACCTGTCTCTGCCCCCCTCATCCCTCTCCACACCCGCCTCCCACTTGTTTCGTCGATACTCAGTTCCCCAACTTTTCCCCCCTCACTCTGCCACACTTCTGTGCCTTTGCCCACGCTGGTGCCCCATCCCCTGGATTCCCTCACCACCCACTCCTGGCCTGGCTAAGTCCTTTCTTCATCGGGATTCAGCTCAGGGTCCCTCTGCTCCAGAAGCTGTCAGGAACTCCGGCCCTGGTGGGCAGCCCTCCTCTGGGATTCTGTCACCACCAGAGCAGAATGCTCACTTGGTTACATGGATATGACGAACACTCTTGTGCTTTTCTCCCATGTCGATGGTCAGCCCCTCTAGGACAGCCACTGTGAATAACTACCACCATTTTCTCAGCTCTTAGCACACGCCTGGCCAGTGCAGGCACGTCAGGGAAGGAACCAACAGCTGCTACTGTCACAGAAAGAAACCAGCAGCAAGTTGGCCCCGAAGGTGGAGCTGTTGTTTAGGTCTGAAAGCGCCATAGGCCTGAGTGGAAGCGATCCCTAGGAGTTGCTGGTATGTAACTGAGGGCCCAGAGACCCCAGTGATGGGCCCCAACTGGGAGGAGGGGCGCCATGTCCCAGGCACTGCCCGGAGTATGTCACTTGGCCTGCTGCTCATCCCAACCAGCAGAGACCCTGCCAACCACAGGCCAAGCCAGGCCAGCCTGAGGACTCCACTCCTCTGCCAGGGGCACATAGTTGGTCTGCGGGCCTTGGTCCACCAGGAGAGCGGGGCCCTGGGCCCACTGGCAGGACACCCCCAAAGGTGCCTGGACGAAACGTGGCGGGTGAAGGAGAACAGAGCACCAGGACGGCCACGTGCCCTGAACCTCATTCACAAAGGGCCTCAAACCACAAGCCTTCTCTCCAAAAGAGGGTCTACCCAGCCATTATATGTTTAGGTGTTAAAAAGTATTCCTTTATTCAACAACTAAATAGATCATACCACCTACAATTTTTTGTACCGATTTTCGGCAATTTTCTTTTTTTTTTTAATATTCAAGACACTCAAAAAATGGAAAAGATCGGGGTCTTTTTCCATCTCCAAAATGCCCTCCGGGTGCTAACGCAAAGTGGATGGCAGCACTGTGTAGTCCAGGTGTCACAGGCAGGGGCATCTCTTCTCCAGTCCCCTCCCCGTGCACCCCTCCCCAGCCCCCGCACACACCCGGTGAGTCATAGGGGCCACAGAGCACCGGAGCACCGCAGCCTGGGGAGGCAGGGCCCCCGGGGCAGGGCAGGGGAGCGGACACCTCCACCTCGGAGACATCGGGTCTCCTCTCCCTGTCCCCAAGAGAAGGAAAAAAGGTTATTAAATCCAGCATATAAATCCCCATGTAGCCCTGCCCATCTCTTTGGGTTGTGTGCACGTGGCCACCTGCCTGGAGAGACACCACAACCTCAGCAATGAATGGGCACAGCCCAGGGGCCAGGAGAGAGGCCATATGAGGGGGCCAAAGTACTCCAGCCACAAACCTCCTCTGCTGGACCTGCCAAGGCACCCACTTCAAGTTTTTCTTCAGCTAAGGCAGGGAGGGCCCCTGGAAAATGATCAGGCAGTGACAAGAGTGGCTCACAGGAAGCTGTGACAGGGCTAGAACCTGTGCTGGGAATTAAGTTGCTAAATTGATTCATCACATGTTTACTGAGCATCCCCAGTGTGCCAGCTGCTGTGTCCCCACACAAAGGTCTGGACTGCATCCTTGAGGCCTGATAGCCCACCCGGCTACAGAACCAGGGCACCAACCTCCGAGAATTTTAGTGAGAGAAAATTCCGATGGCAGTTGAAGGCAACGGCTGAGTGAAGCCCCGGGGACGACAGAAACCACAGTCCCGGGAGGAGCACAGAGGGGGACAGGCCACTACAGGACCTGCAGGGGAAGGCAATGAGAGGCAGGAAGGGGGCACACAGAGATCCAGCTGGCGCCTGCAGGGAAGAATGTGACAAGGTCCAGAAGGAGGAGGTGTGGGCACCGTTATCAGACGGCCTAAAGCAACCTCTGAGCATGGTTTGGGGGCCACCCCAAGGATGAAAACTCACAGCCTTTGCCACATCTACTGACTCACTGGATTTTTCTTAGCCCCAAAGGCAGGAGTCCTGGCTGCCTCTGGCGCCAAACTATAGGTGGGTGCTGTGAATCAAGATCAAGCTCATGCCAAACACGCAACTGGTTTACAGAAACAAATCGGCAATGGCAAGTTCAAAGGAGCTGGCCCATAACAAGGCTGAGGACAGGCCACGCAGAGGGGGTGTCTGTGAGCAGGCATGCTTCCGCCCGTCCATCAGATTGTGTACATGCTGACGCCACACTAAACCCATAAAAGGTTGCCGAACATTCTCGGTTCAAAGCGCCCTTACAGTCCCAGTACTGCTTTGCAGTGGCCCTAGGCTAAAAGAAATACCTGATAGTTCCGCTAATAGGCAGTTAGGTCCAAACAACTTAATGGCGTGGTACCTGGCAGGTGTCACTGTGTGCACTTTGAAAATTTTAAAATGTTCCGTGGTGCTCTTATGAGTTTGCTGCAGTGCCCTGCGGCACCTCGGCAAACAATTTGGGAACCACAGACACAAACAATTCTTAATGAATTCTGGTCTTGCCCTTCAGTACTTACCACCTACTGTCAGAGGGAGAGATGGCAAGCATGATTGTCTCAGTGTTTTTTTAATTTATTTTAAATAGAGCCACTGTTGCCAAGGCGGTTTCTGGCGAGTTGTTTTATTTCTCCCGCCATATGATACTAGTCTTCTGGGGAATCTTTGCCCATAAGGAATAGTTTCGTTGACTCAAGTCCACACTGAGAGAGTTAAAGCATCTGGAAGGATGCTCCTAAGGGTCTCAAAAAGTTTTCCCCATCAACACGGAAAGAAATTTAATCTGCAAAATGCACCCCATTTTAAAGCGACGATAGCAGTGAAATTCGGTTTCAGACAGGGGCATTCTCGACCTCACTCTAACTGTCATTGTCCTCTATTCCATGTTTCTCTGTTTCCATGCTTTCCCTGATGAGACGAGAGCATTCTCAAAGGCAGAGGCTGTGGCTTCAATCCTGCTCTGATCACCCCCACCCCAGGCAGTGCTAGCCAGCATGGGGGTGGCAGGCTGGCTCACAGTGCTGGCGGGAATCGGAATCGTTGAGAGAAATGGCCGCTACTCAACAGTCACTGCTTCTTCAGGGCGTCCTCAGGGGGGATGGAAATGACAGTAATGAGATAAATACCTCACAGATGGCCGTTGCTATCTCACAAGAGCTCAGCAATGAATCCAAGTCAGGTTAGATCCTTTCTTGGTATTCCCAACCGGGAGTAGATGGGCCAGGCCTGGAAAGCAGCCTAGACTAGACCCGACACCCGAAGCCACCCTTCGCTTGGTCAAGTTAATTTTTCTACCCTCCTCATGGTGTATTGAAGGCCAGGGAAATGGGTAGCCCTGGAAACATGGGAACAAGCGGGGAGGGAGGGAAATGAGGGAAAGTTCTCTGTGAGTGGAGAAATGAAGGAGATTTGGAAAGAGGCAAAGAACAGCACATATTTTATCTAAGCTTCGAAAGCTGGAGCTTCCATTTAACACTAGAATCCCAATTTCAGTTATTTCTGCCTGCTGTCCATACCTGGGGAACCGACCCCTTTGAATCACCCTCTTCCTGGTTTCCACAGCGATTAACAAGCACAAATAATTCTGAAATCTTTGTGAAATCACTGTAATGAAGCATGTAGTATACATTCAAGGCAGTGTGCTAGACACATATAGTTTTCTCCTTAGGAAAATGTGCCGTCTCTCTGTGCAGCTTTCCTGCCACCCCGATGCAGGGATGCCCCACATAGTGCATCCTCCCAGCCAAACACTGTCACCACTAGAAACCACGCATGAGCATCACGCACGCACACACACACACATTCATATTCTTTCTCCTCTCTCTCAGCCTTCTGGACACGGCTCTCTAATCCTCAGTAATGTGAGAAGCATTCCTGCAGCGAATGATCGAGTCTCGCCCTCTTTCCTCTGTCTCTCACGCAGCTGGCGGCTAGCAGAAGCGATTGCTTTGACGGAGGAATCCGGCAGAGCCGCCCTCTCTCCAGAACTTGTGCTTTCTCTAATGGTCTCCCAGTGGGCCCTGTGAGTCTGACTCGCCGGGAAGAAGGTCCCCATCAGCGGCACCTCCTATTCTTCCAGCTGATCTTGGATTTCCTGCTTTTAGCAAAGACGAGCACTTGTCCCTGCCCAGCCCCTCAGCTCAAACGGTGACATGTCTGAGAATGCTGCTGACTTTCTGACAAATCCCTGTCTTCGCATTCCACCTCGCCATCACCCAGTTCTTCCCAGTTCTCCCGGGCTGTCTTTTTTTCCAGTCTGTACATCTCAGATGCTAACATGAACAGCTGCACGCATGATGAAGAGCTACTGCATTTAGACAGCTAGAGATAGACTCAGAGTCCCCTAAGGTGGTTTCCTGTCACAGTCCTTCCCATCCAGGGGTCCCCGCAGGTCATCCTGCCAAGGAGAGATGGGGCCCAATGAGGTAGTCACCTATCCCAGGGTGTCGGCTCCATGAGGCCAAAATAGGCCCTGAGCCACGGGCTTGGTCTCTCTGCGCTACTCCAGGGCCAGCTGGGCCCAGCGCTGATGTTCTAGTCTAGGCCAATGTTTTTCAATTTTTTTGGACCCCAAAGCCACAGTAAGAAATAAATTTAATAAATTTTTCATCACCACCCAGTACAGATATTTAGATATAGGCTTAGGTATAGGTATGGATAGAATTACATACAGTTGGGAAAATACACTTTCTGTAAGCAATACACTGAGGCTTTTGTTTTAAAGTGCTGGGTGTAAACCACTAAATTGATATCACAACCCGCTAATGGTTTGTGACGCCCAGTACGAAAACCTCTGCCATGTGAGGTAGGTGATGCTTCTCCTCCTGCCTTGCACCCCAGCAGGCAGCCTTTTATTCTCAAGGGATACCACGGAACGTTCCAAATCTGAGCTGATCTGAGAGGCCCCTCTCCACCCATATCCCCTGGGGGGCCCATAAGAAGTCTGGCGGCTCTGCTGCGTAGGGAGTTTCTGCTCCCGGCAAAGTCTCACGGAGGCCAGGCTGGGTGCGGGGCAGGGCTCAGCCTGCGTCCCTCTCCATGGCTGTCTTCCCTGAACCTCTCCACCCTCCTCTTCTCTCTTCCCATTGTTGACAAGATTGTGGGGTGAACGGCAGCTGAACCTGGGGCACCCGGCAGCTCTGATGGGAGGGGAATGGGCAGGGAGAAGGGGGCATGAGGTGGAAGAAAGGAAGGGCAGATCTCGCTCTTGGGGGTGGGGGCAGGTGCCGTCCCCATCCCCAGGACAATAGCTGGTTGGCACTGCAGCCCTCGCAGGCCTAGACACCAGCCTTTGCCCACCTTCCCCCTCCTGGGCAGAGGACCCCATCTTTCAGATCCCAGCTCTTTTCTCTACCCAGAAAACCCTTTCCATAACAGAGACGGTCCTTGACCCTGAGAATCCAATGGAGGGCGGGTTGTCACCCACACTCTGAATGGCTGGTGTCTGAGAACATGAGCTGGCATTGAGTTCTAGCTTAAAGAGGGTGAGACCCTGGGAATCACTTGACAGGATCTTTTAGTTTTGTCAGAAGAAATCTGCAGTCTTCTGGCCCTCCCCACATCGCCACTGCCACCGCCCCCTAGGTGGGCAGAGTGGGAGCAGAGAAGGGGCCTTTGCCACCTCAGCCAAAAGCTGCTCACCCATATGTGCACTCCCATTCTTTTCTTCATTCCTTTCTGGGTGGTGAAGGTCGCTCTGTGTCCATTTGAGGCGTTCACTCTTCTTAAACAGATGGTATTTTTTCATTCATGACAATATTTCCAGCCCACCAGCTTCTCTGCTGACCTGCAGCTAGGTTGTCTGACCCTCGTCCTGCCCTGGAAGCCCGGGTGGGCGCTCTGACCGCTCTGCACAGTAACAGTGATTTCTGCTCAGACCGCTCTGGGGCTGGGGCAGTGTTGGTATTCCCTGTTGATGGGCATAGAGAGTTTCCCCTTTTCCCTCAAGAATGCAAGGAGCCACTTCCAGACTCTTCTTTCCTCCCTTCGTTTCTCCCTGCTCATTTCATCTCAGCCCAGGCTTCTTCCAGTCCAAACTTGACATTAGTGTTGTCGACGGATGCATCTCTCCAATGGAATGTTGCAATTCCCCTAGACCTGCTCCTGGGGAGCACAGGAGAATCTTAAACCCACAAGCCAGCAGGGCAAGCAAGCACAGTCTTCAGGCCCCTTGTTGATAACAAAGGCTGAGGCTTCAGAGAACCAAAAAACACAATCCATGCCCTGGAGGAATTTACAGTGTCTTTGGAGAGAAAGATGGAGAAATATAGGCAGCCATACAAGGCAGCAGGAGGGAACTAATCAGTTCATAAAGACTGCCAGGTAACCACAGAGGAGGAGTTACGCTGGAATCTGATGCTCGAGGCTCTCAATAGGTGGGGGTGTGCACCAAGTGCTCAGCACAGGGATAGAAGATGTCCAGAGACGAAGAGTGAAGAAAGGAAGCAAGAGAGGGAGAGAGCGAGGCGGTGGGCCACGGAGGGTCTGGTCTCTCACACCGAGTTAGAGAGTTTGGACTTTAATCTGTTGGCAATGGGAAGCTGTTGAAGGTTTTGTGAGTGGGACAGAAATGGGTGCTTAGCTGTGTCGGGGCTTCCTTATCAGTGGTGCATGGAAAGGACTGGAAGGGTTGAGCCTGGAGACTGGGAACCTGTGCGGAAGTTTCAGTGACCAGTAGCCAGGATGTAGACTCTTTGGAGACTGTGGATATGTACGCGTGGGTGAATGTCGCTGTGAAGGGCCTGGGGAGTGGGAATTGACCTGATTTGTTGACTGATTGTGTTGGGGTCAAAGGTGACAACCAGGTTTCTGGTTTGGGGGAACTGGGCTCGGTTACACAATGGGGGATCAGCCATTATTTGAGAGCACAGTCAAAAGAGTTCATTTGCAGGAGTACTGGGCAGTGGGGTTATATGGAATTGCTACATCCTTGATGCAAGATCATAGAAATTCCACTAGAGGGATGAGTCAAATTATGTACTTCTTTTCTCCCTCTCAACTCTCCCTCCACCCCTCCATCTCTTCAGGCATTGGAGAATGTTTTTCCTTGGACCTGGTGTCATGCTGCCCTGAGTAATGCTGGTGTTTCTCAGTTGATAGATTTATAACCAACTGCCCCACCTACCAGGAGGCCCAGGGAAAGGTAGGGCCATGACTTGTGCATGGCAGGATCTGGTAGTTCACAGAGGACAGCTGATGTGCTGCCTGGAGCCCCCTCGGGCCCCTGAACTGACTTGTCCTTGGGGAACGATAGTGCCACTTCTCTTTCTGTTGGCTCAGTGGAGTGGGCAAGAGCCCCACTGGTTGTACTTCTTGTGGTTCAGGCCTTCCTTCTTGACCAGTATGTCGCTGAGAGTGGTGGGGATCTCTACAGAAAAGTGTGTTAACCCCAGGTACAGGGCCAATCTATATCTCTGTGGTCTGATCGTCTATCTACTCTGGTTCCTCACAATGCACAAAGCCAAGTCTACCTTCGCCCAGACATCAGGGCCACTTCTCTTGGTGCCCATGTCTGGCTAGTTCCCCTGAGGTGCTGTTTCTATTCACACTCAATTGGTACAGGCGGCCCCTGTTCTCCTCTCCTCTCTTTGATATTGCCAGAGCCTCCCAAGCGCTCAGCCTCTGCCTCTGGAATAGCACCTGTGGTCAGCAGTTAGGATGCCTCTCCCAGAATTCTGGTCCCTGGTACCCCTCAGTGGGGGAGCAGACTTTGTGGCCATCAGCAGGGATGGGAGCAGGTAAGGGCTGCTCCAGAAGATGTTCAGAGGGGAGAAGTCCAGCCCAACCTCATGCGGCTTTTCCCCCAGTCCACGGCTTATTCTTTGGAGGGTAAAGTGTTCTGGAGTGAGCCCTCCTATGTCTTTCCCTCTGTACTTTGACCTTGATGGTAGTTCTCATGCCACCAAAGACGAGCTGCACCTGCTGATGCTGGGTCTTAAGTCCCTTATGCCTGGGCCCTCACAGCTGAAACCCTCTTTGGCCCCAGCAAGGGGCGGGCATGCAAGGCAGCCACCTGAGCCACGGAAGCCATTGTAGGCTGTGACCCGGTCACAAGGATGGCCCTCCAGGCTGTGTCAGTGCGGATGCACACTGGACCCAGCCTCAGGAAGGTGGGCACAAAGCAAAGGAAATGCACAGGGCCCTCTAGGCCACAGTGGCCTCAGCTGTAAAATGAGGTCTTTGGACTCGGGGCACTGGAAGTGACCCTCCAGCACTAGCAGTCCATCATTTTCTGAAACCCTGTCAGCTTTTTCTTCTTTACCCTAGCTCAATTTTTCCCACCTCCTCCGTGTGGAGGACGCGGGTAGGAGTCCACACAATGTGGTCCAGCTCCACGTCCTGGTGATTCTATCATGATCATATTAACGTTTGCCTGACTAGAAACCAGGTGACAGCACTAGAAGGACTCCCACTTGGGAAGCACTTTTGCTCCCTAAGCGTTGATTAAATGCTTCTGGTGGGGACAGGGTACCAGCCCAGGCAATGCAGAATGAACAGAGGGCAGACCCAGCCCCTGGACACTCACGGCTCAGCAAGAGAGACAGAAAAATAAGCAACAATCTAAACTATGTGGTCTTGACTGGTGGATCCGAGCCAGGCCCAAGGCCCTACCTTCCCCCAAATGAGCATGGCGTGAGGGACATTTGAGTCCGGCAGTGGGAGGAGCTCACAACATCCCTCCCCGTTCAACTTGAGAGCACTGACACTCTTTCTGCTTTTACTTCATGCTTTGGCATTTTCTTTGTTTTTTTTGGTTTACAGGTGATTGGGCTCTTTGGATATTAAGAAACTTTTATAAATTTGGCTGCTGTACACTGATTCTTCCTTCCTGGAAGTGCATTCAGGGGATTAGCAGCCTGGGCCCATTTCCTGATGGGCACTGGCACCTGGGAGCCTAGCTCCAGATGAGGGGGGCAGCCTTGTCTGAGAAGCTTTTCCCCAGGGCTCTCAGAACTGGGAAAACTGAGGGGATACCTGAGAGACGGTGGCAGAAAGTGTCCACCCATTGGTGTCAGCCTTCACCCCAGGACCTCTGAAGGGAATGGCAGTTTCTCCTTTTTTCTTTGCCCTTCTCCTCTCCAGCTAGCTTTCCTCCCAACAAGATGCCAAACCCAACTGCTCCCCCACACACTTGCCCTAACTCTCCTGGGGCCTGGGAGACCAACCCCCTTCCCTCCTTTCCATCCACCTGCCCCAGTCACTCTCAACAAGGAAGGCATAGAAGTATTACAGTCTAAAACTAGCATAGATGCGTGTCAGTGAGGGTGGGGGGTCTTTTCCACAGACAGCTTTGAAGCTGCTGTTGAGCACCTGCAGCTCCCAACCCAAAACAAAGTAGCCGCCAACAGCCTGCACCTGGAGACTGACAGGGTGTAGCATCCCCAAAATCTTATGTAGACACTTCGACCTCCTGTGCCTTCGTTAGGCTAAAGTGATGACCACAGACAGGATGTCTGCCCTCAAGCAACCAATGGTCTAGAGGGATGAGACAGACATTAATCAAATAATCACCCAGGTTCACATTTACAATTCTAAGGGCTGGAACATGCCCAGGGGATATGAGAACAGTGCAGGTTAAAGTGGAGAAAGGGGCTCTAGAAAATTCTAGTTCCCTCTTTTCCCAGCTGAATATGACTTCTCAACAACTTAGTCATTGGTTGATAATGGTTTCTTCCCAACTTCCTTCCAAAACTTGAGATAAAAGGGCTTCTCTTGCAGGTAACTTTCATGTTCACTGCAGACAGAAGCAGGCTTGAGGGTTCGAATGGTTACTGGGGCTCCCGGTGTTAGAAGACTAATATTAGTCTGAAGGCTGCTCTCACTTCTTGCTCAACACCCTTTCCCCGCTGAGAGTCCTTAAGAAGCACCTCGTTTGACGGGAAAGGAGAAGGCCAGAAAGTTTGGCTTCCAGGTATTGATTCAACAAGTGCTACCTTGGTGTGTCCTTCTCTGGCCGATTAGCATCCTACCTGAGGTCTCTGTTGGCTCTCTCAAATGTAACTGGGAAAGAGAACTGGAGTCAGACAGGTTCTCTCTCGCTGTTGGGCCTCACTGCCACATGGTGTTGCTGTTGAACACTGACCCTGCGCTGTTGCCCAGACTGGGGCTAGTCAAGCAGTGAGCAGTGGCGATGCCCTTACTGGGCCCTGGGCAGGCTGCAGGCTTCTTCAAGGGAAGATGGCTCCACTTCTTTGGCATTAAATTCAACCTAGGGTGCTCCACCTTCAAGTGCACGTGCACGTGCACACATACACATAGTCACTATTTCCAAAGCACATTCAGTGTGCCCAAGTGGCTGGGTCAAGTGTTGCTTCCACGCCCACCACACACTGTGCTAGACTTCCAGCCTTTCCTCCAACTCACACCCTCCCTGCAGCTGGTTTGTATTGAGTCTGGGTCAGCAGTCTTTTCTGAAGGTAATATTTTATGCTTGAGTTTGCCCCACTCTTTCCATCCCAAAGACTTCAGGACTTTGGCTATCAGGAATTAGAGGGTGAAGTCTTTCCCAGAAGACCCCAGATGCTGTGCAAATAGACCCACTTCCACCCATAATTAGCTTTGCATTCAGGAGATTCAGAGCAAGTCACAGAAGGCTCTGTAACACTCTAAATCTACAAAAGATGAGTGCTTGCTCTCACTGTTTCTGCATAACTAAGAGGGACGCTCAAGTGGGTTTTTAAAGGCAAGAGATTAGCTTCTCTCAATTTTAAAAAAAATTGAAGCCAGCTACGTTTACATTCCTTCTATACGTGTGGCCCATTCTGTCTGCCGGGGGGGGGGGGGGGGGGGGGGGACATGGTCACCCTTTGGCAATCTTTTCTTTATTCTGCATATTCCACTAAGGAGTTAACTATCTAAACCTAAATTCTAAGATTTTTTTAGCATAGGCAACGGGCCCTCCCTATTTAGAGTTGGAAAAGAGAATACTTTCTCGTGGGCTGTTCTTCTAGAAACAGACTATTAGACTAAACAGAAAATCCCTCGACCCACTTATTCATAAATAGTACTGATAGTGTTCAATGGGGTACATAGTGTAAATCTGAAAGACAAACTGCATGTCTACTCTGAGGTCAGCATCATAGATTATATCACATTTGGCTCCATTTATCATTCTTCTTTAAACTTTTGAGATATTTAGTTGGGATAATTAGAAACCTAAATGTGCCAAGCTGTATTGCCACATGTTGCTGTGTAGCAGACCCTCAGCTCTCTCCACTCAACATTTAAGGGAGGAATTTCTTACCTTGCTGCCTATCTCTGTTGAGTACCAGCCCCCAGCCAAAAAAAAAAATTTCCTTGTCAAAGACCACATCTAATCTTATCGAATTATTATTATAAATTTCTCTTTGCCATAAAAAAATCTGAGATAAAATAAATCCTTGATGGAGGACCAGAATTTGTCCATCAGATCCAGGGAGGGGAGTGTACTGAGGAGAGGGAAGGATGGGGAGAAGCTAAATTAGAGCGTCCACTTTCTATTATGTATTGTTTCAGATTATCTGACATTTTTATAATAAGCAGTTACTTGCATGCTTTACCTTTATAATTCTTTATTTTTTGTTTGAATAAATGTCATTTCTTTCTTGATTAAATCCAGGGATAGCCGTCCTTGGCTAATGTTGTACACAGAAACAAGGATTTAAGCATAATGGTCTGGAGACACATTGGCTTACTGTTTATCATCCCAAGGAGAAATCTTTTAGGAATAATATAAGGCTTTAGCTTGTATTGAGTTTCAGCTCCATTGATAGGAAATGCCTTGTAATATGTTAAATGAGACCAATTCAGATCCCTGTACTGATATGCATGTAGGAAGTCTGTACTTTAGCATCAAAACAAGGCATATCAAAACTGTCATCTATCAGATAAGAATTTCCAGTACAAGTACCTAGGGATGTAGTCTGATAGCCACTCATATGTGTTAGGGACTTGGAACCACTTTTAGGTGAAGCAGATACAAGTCCCCCACTGTGCAGGGGGAGAGGTGGGTGAACTCTCCTCTATGCCAATAATGTGATTTCATTGCCATGATTAGAAATACGTTGAAAGACAACTGGCCCTACTTCCAGTCAACTATTACAAATTCTGCCGCCATAACTTAACTAATATCCCCATAGCTCGTGTCAACAATTTTATTTACTGGGGTGACATTTTGAAAACATGTATTTCTTGGATACAAGAAACGACTTTGCTCAAAGTTAATTGAGCATTTTACAGTGATTTCAGAAATGTGTTTCTAGGCTAAGGGGGCATCTGGTTACACCTGTTCTCAGAATGAGTCAGGCTAGAAGAAAATGCACAGTCAAGAAATATGCTTAAACACGTATTGTGTTTGGTTTGGAGGAATCACAAATTTAAATATAGATTGAAACTTAACTACATGTCACAGCCTCAAAAATAGATCAAAGCTGCAGAAAGGTAAGATTTTTTAAATTGTATGAATTTGTGCACTAAAAATACTGGCATATTTTCATCGTTCTTATGTTTTGTTTCTAAATGATAAGAAAATGATCACGCATATTCCACATTTCCACACATGACACACTGCAGCAAAGGAAGGCTTTTATTCCTGCCTCCCCAAAACGCATGTTCATTGTCCTTTTGAACACTGGTTTTTGAGGTATCAGAGACCTCTTGATGTAAGACTACTTCAAAATGTTCTCCAAACTGAGGATTTTGATGAGACGAATGCAACTTGGCGATCAGGCAAGGGTTATCTTACAGCACCTCTGTAGAATTGTTTTCATGTTTTTGCTCTGCATTAACTTGTAATTCAACATCAGGATTCCTTTTGCTTCCTATAAAAATAGGACTAAAAGTCCATTGTGGGTCTAAAGCAAATAACGGAAGACTATGGAAAAGAGTTAAAATTGTTTGGTGGTCAGAAAGCATCAGGGCATCTGGCAGTGATCAACTGAGAGCTAAGCCACTCAAGGACCTGAGTCCTGAAGATGCTCAGAGAGTCTCCCCAAATTACCCCACAGATGCAATCAATATGTGCACAGAGCACCCACATTTTGCTTTAAAGAGGAATTGTTTAAAAATACTTAACTTATAGATTTTTAAATTAGATATTTACTTCCTTTAATTCTTCCACATGCCTCTTAGAGTTCATGAACCAACAGTTGGGAAATGTCTCCTAGAACATCTGATGGAAAGGCACAGTGAACAAGGACTCTGAAAAGTTTCAAAGGGCTTGTTTGGGGGTGCTTTTTGTTGGTTGGCTTGCTTGGGGGGAGACGTTCTTCCTTCTGACCTGAGCGTGCTTTCTCAGCGCATGCTTTTCCAACCCATGGCCTTGTCAGGATTCTCAGCTTTCCTAGAAGATTTCAGTCCTACTCCGGCTCTGCTACTTGTTAAAGCACCTAACCAGCATGATGGAGTAACCTTACTCCTGGGGTTCATCAGGGACGATCTACTCATTCAGTTGAGAAAAGTATGGGGACGATCCTGAATGCAGGCCGCCCTGTTCTTTGGCACTCCAAAACTACATTGTTCAAGCTTCTTAAATCCAGTCCTCATTTTGATAAACCCAAAAACTATACACTGTCTTTTAAAGTTATCTGACATTTCAAAACAAATTCAACCCCATAACTTGAAACCTCAACTCAAGGCAACAGAACAACATCCCAATTTGTTTTCAAACTCTTCTACAGCTATAAACCTGTTAGAAAGGAGGAAATGAAATATTTGATATCTATAGACTATAACATGATTATGCACCAAGATAACAGAAGAGCATCAACTGGAACATTCTTAGTATTAATAAGACATTAAGGAAGTAGTAAGATACAAGATAAATATACCAAAAATCTTTCAAATCAATACCTTTCCTATATTGCAACAACAAGCAGAAAATATACAGGGAAAATTACATTCAAAAGAGTATTGAAAAAATTTAGAAACAACACTAATGAGAAATGTCCAAGATCTATATTAAAAACACAAACTTTTTTACAGAGATTGATGAAAGAGAAAAGTTAATGGAAAGACATAACCTTGGATTGAAATATTAGATATGGTAACGCTGTTAATCCTTGCCAAAGTAATTTTAGGTGAAATGCAATCCTAATTAAATCCCAGTGGGATTTTATTTTTGAACTTGATGAAAGATTTTAAAGCTTATTTGGAAGGAAAAAAAGGATGAGAATAGCTAAGAGTTGCTTAAAGAATATCAAGGAAGTGCTTTGCCTGAGAGATCTCTAACTATATTATTATTGATACAGTAATTAAAAGAGTGTGGTGCTGGTGCAAGACTCTGCAGACCAATCAATGAAGTATAACCAGACAGTCCTGAAATCTATTATATATATTTAAAAAACTTAAATCTGAGAAAGGAATCACCAGTAAGCAATGGTTAGTGATTGAATTATCTAAAAGTGAAATAGGAAAATGTGGCTGTTTGGGGGGAGGAGGGTGAATCAAATTTGATCCCTCCCTCATACCATACACCAGAATAAAATCCCAGTGTATTAAATGTAAAAAAATGAATCAAAAAATGTCTAGAAGAAAACATTGGTGTATATTTAACTAAAGGCTGGATGAGCAAAAGTTTTCTGAACATGAAGTAATTGAAAGTGATGATCATAACAGAGAATGAGTTCTTTAAAAACATATCAGAAACATCCTACATAAAACATAAAGAAACGATAGATTGATTAAAAATACTTGAAGAAACTGAACAAAGAGCTAACAGGCTTAATACAGCAAATACTTTATACATCGGTAAGGAAAACCATCAATGGGAAAAAAACCCAGGCATACAACTTTTAGAAGAAATACAAAAGTGTAACCAAATTCATGACAAATGTCTGATCTCAAGGTTAATCACAAAAAGGCAAATCAGCAAAATGAGACTATTTTTTCAGTTAATTATTATGTGTTTTAATTATTTTCACAGTTGATCAAGTGAAGTGGGGTGGCCTTGGGTGGGGGAGGGGTGTGCTGGGGTCTCCTTCAAGAGAACCTGCCCCTTGCCCCCAGGAAGCAGAGTTGACTAACAGCTTCAGCTGCCTGCCCCCATCCATTCGTGACCACAGAGGCCCCCCAACCAAAGCTTGGGAGTTAGGAGGGTCCTCATACCAGCCCACTCCTGCCTATCATGGAATGTCTCCTGTGAGAAGCTTTGGTTTGGGGATTCCCCATCCCCTGCCCAAAACTTTCCCAGAATCGTGCGTCAGTCACTGGCAGCAGAGACCCTTCTACCCAACCCTTTCCTCTCTTGCCTTCACAGATGTCGGTCTGAAGGCTCTCCGGCCTGCCCTGCTCCCTCCCCCCTTTCCTCTTCACTGGCACGCCCCCTCCCAAATCCATCCGGTGTCTGTTTCTCAGACACCAAACTGATACATGAAGTGACACAGGCACTGTCAAAAGCTGCTAATGGGAGTGTAAATGAGCACAACCTTTTTGGAAACTATCAATAATTGAATTATGGTACTCCCTCACTCAATAGAATATTGTATGGTCAGTAAATATCAGGTTTGAGAAGAGCCCTGACTGGGGAAAATACTTGTTATAATCTTAACTGGGTAAAGTGAGAAACTACATTGACAGCATGATATCAATTTTATAAACTATCACAAATAATAGATACGTACATAGAAAAAAGACAGGCGGCAAATCCACCAAGATGTACAGGATGGCTATCTCCGCGGATGGAATTCTGAATGATATTTTTTCTCTTTGTACTTTTCTGTATTTTTCATATTTTCTGCAAAAGGTAGAAATTATTTCATAATCAGAAGATGTTGCTTTAAAAAACAGGATTCAAACGTAAGCCAAAAGAAGAAGTAGCGATGGAAACAGAGCCCAGCGTAATGTACAGACACCACTGTAATGGAAAAACAAGCTGGTCTCTGCCTGGGCTGGATGGAAAGGGTGACATTCAGAAGACTGGAGAGGCTGTGGCCACAGAGAGAAAATAGATATGCACAGGGCATGATCTGAACTGCCAATGGGACCAAGGGCTTGTGAGAAAAGTAATAGGAAATACTCAGAAAGAGGTTCAAGTTAGAACAGCAAAGAACCTTCAAGCGCTAACCTAACTAACCAACTGAAACCATTTAAGGTTTTTGGCTTTGCCAGTTGGCTACCGCTGCTTTCTCCCTAGCTTTCCTCTGAATCTCCAGATTAAACTGTTCAACCAAAGAAAGCACTCATACCCCTTAGCAGAAGTAGTTTTATGTGTACTTCTGCCTGACTAGATGGCACCCATCTAGAAGAGCGTCCAGGCAGCCATGGGCCCCTGGTGAAATGGAAACAGGGTTGCCCACCGTCCCCAACTTCCAATCCAGGGAGGACAGGCTTCCCTTGAAGAAGCTGTTTCTCAGGATTTGTTTTTCTTCTTTTTTGCTTAATCTGCATTTCAGTTTTGAGAGGAGCTGTTGGGGAAAGATTCCATTAGGGTAGATTATGTGGTTGCCACACAGTCCAAGAACATGACTCTGAATGGTCCACACATTTAGGGATGCAGGTGTGTCATTACACCCTGGGATGTGCAGTAACCCTAAGAAATATTTTGAAGGTTGGTGAGGGGGTCATGATAAACAGAGCCCATATAAATGCAATCCTGGGTGCTGATCTTTCCGAGAGTTCTTTCTGGTCCAAGCACACCTCACTCCCCCTCACATGGACAAGTGGGGGCAGGGACCCATCCCTCCCAATCAAGTCTCCTCACTGAGACCTAGGAGGAAATCTGAGAGGAAGGTGGCTGTGGACATTTCCACTCTCCCCATCTTCTCATAAACACTGGGCCTGGAGAGACCTCTTCTAGCTCAAAAACAAGCAAACCGAAAGGAAAAAAAAAAAATTCCCAGCCCCAACCTTGAAGACTTGGAGGAAGAACATACTTCTGGAAATTATCTCACGCAATGTTTCTTAGCCATGTTTTAGCCTTAGCTTGGGCAAATTATGACAAGTGATCTTCTACAGATGCTTCAGTTTGGAAAAATAACAAAGCCCTGGCTCCTGTTGGAATGCCTACACTAAGAAATCCTCCCTCGCCAGTTAGGCCTCTCTCATTGCTCCTCTTTGATTCTTAGGGATGCCACAGAGCCATCCTCCCTTGATGACCCACCTCTATCTGCTCTTCTTTGCTTTTTACTCCTGTATCTTGTAACAAGCACACCTGTCACTCTTAGACATAAATCATGAGCTCCCGTCCTGGAGGACCCAGTGCTGTTCTCTGCCTCCATAGGGTCTTCCTGGGCCACTGTGGGTCTGACCCACTAGGAAGAGCGTACCAGATACCCCCAAAGGCTACCTGTTCCAATCTCCCTCTCCCTGTAGGAGGTGGGGTGCTCCAGAAGGGAGGGTGGGGTGAGAACAGAGAGGCGGGGGGGGGGGGTAGGCCAACTTCGTCAGTCTCCTTTCTTCCAAGCTGCACCCCTCCACCGGTCTGTGCATCTCAGAAATTCACAGGGATTCTAGGGATCAAGAAAAGCCCTGGACATGTCATTTACATTTTCACAGCTAACTGCTGAATTCCTTTTAATTAAATTCCCAAAGGGCAGCCCCTCCTACCCAGATACTCTTGGCAGGTTCTACTCCAAGAAGTGATGGGGGCACAAGGCTCATGGTGGTCCCCTAGGTCCGGAAAGGCTGGGTCCAAGGACTTAGACCCTCAAAGGTGGAGGAGGTGATCTACATCTAGTCCAGCAAGTAGATAAAAAGGCTCACCCCTTTCTTTGGGAGCTTTTTTTCTCCCATTCTGTACTTCACTCTCACTCTGCATTATTCCAAGATTAGTCGGGATCAGCTGAGACACTCTAGGAGAGTCATTCAGATATTTTTTAAACAAGACCACAATAAGAAATATATCTTATGTTGGCACCCATTACACCCGTTGGTGTACTTACAGAGGAAACACAAGTTTCACAAAACCATACTTACCCCTACTAAGTGCAGGGCACTCTGATGTTTTCCATTATTATTCTAACATTGTTCAAGGCTCACTAAATTATTTCACAACTCACAATTGGGTGGCAGCTGGCAATTTAAAAAGAGCTGCCCTAAGAGATAGATGGAATCCCTTGCACTCCAGGGAACACTGGCAGCCTCCTCTTAGGTGATAGAGAGAAATGATCAAAGAATTAGAACAGATTGGTGATGGGTATGTCATAGTAAACACCTGGGACCCTGGCAGAGCTGCCAGGGAAGGAGGCTCAGACAGTGAAAATTTTGCTACTGGAATTTGGACCACAGAAAAGGCACCAGATGAATCGTCTCGGCAGAGTCCATTCTATGGATGTCATTCCAGAATCTCATGTTTTTCCAACACTCATGCCTGCATACTTCCTGTCACTTTTTCGGTTGAGGAGGCAAAATTTCATGACTCGTGGGTGGGGATGGAGGTCCAGTGCCTCTGGGAAAGACGCTGGGAGAAGAGGGAATTTCCCTGCTTCCAGGTATGTCCCATTTCTAGGTCACAAGTCAATTTGCACAGCAGAACCACAGGCACCTGATTTTCTAAGCCTTTCCCATTTCCAGATGCCATGTGCCCTTCTTCCTCCCTGGTAAAGAAACACTATGTACCTGTGGGACGATCGCTCAGGGAATCCTGGGCTCCAGGACCCTGAGTCTCAAATAGAGCCGAGCTTGTCACTCACTTCCTAAATAACTGGAATTTAGGGGCAGTTATTTATGGGACTCCTTTAAATTCCTGATTGAAGAAAGTGAGACTGAGCTCATCTGACACTCTTTCACGTGGGACACAAGAAATAAATGATTCCTCTTCCCCATCCCACTCTCTACTCTCGCATGGCAAGAAGCATCATCTGAATGGTCCCTGGAAGAATGAAGCCGGAAAGGTGGGCAACGTGGCCCAAGGCCTGCCCACAAGCCCTGCTTTCCTGGCTGCGGTCCATTCTGATCATCTTTTCTTTGCCTTGCCTCCCCATCTCTTGGTGAAGCTTTTGTCCTATCTATTGAGCTGAGTGTTTTCAGTAATATCACAGTCAGCCTCCAGTGACATCCCTCAGGTTGCCAGCACCCTAACATTGCCCAGACAGGGCACTACACATGAGGATCTGACCCTGCTGGAGCCAGGTTCACTGTTGCTGAGTGAGACTGAGAGCCTTTCCTTTTGTTGTTCTCTCCTAGCCACGAGGGACTGGCCTAGTAGAGGAATTCTATCAATCCCTGCCTTCCAAGGTGTCTGGCTCAAGTCATTGCAGAGTCTCCCAAGTTCTTACACGACCATCATCAGCCACAAGCATTTACGGAATGCTCCCTACACCACGCTCAAGCCCAAGGAAGCACAAAACACAAGACAAATTCCAAACACTCACGGAGCTTACACTGTCACTTGGAAGACACGATTAACCATGAAAAAATATATGCAACAATCCAAGCAATGTGTAAGTGCCCACAAGTGGCCAAGATAGGAGTCTAGAGAGTGAAAATTGGGCAGGACGACTGGGGTGGTCTGCACAGGGAGGTGGAATGTGAGATCAAGGGCAGTGATAGGAATGTGCAATTCCAAGAACAATTAAAGACACCACTAGGCCAAAACTGGAAGATTGTGTAAGAAAGTTAATGGGATAGTGGAAGGGGTAGGGGGAGAAGGAATGGGAGGAAGTGAGGTCAGCCAAGCTAAAAGACTATTCATGAGGTAGGCACTTAGGACACAGGGAAGCGTTCTAAAGCCACCTTTGGGTCCATGCTGCCTTTTCTCCATAATCACAAAAAATAGATATCCTTCTAGAAACACAACCACATTCAGCTGGAAGCAGCAGTTGCAATTCAAGTCAGTGAGGTTTCCAGGGAACCCGTGATGTCATCAGTGATGTAGCACCATTCTATAAGCCCTAGGATAACTAAAGCATGGGGATGGCACAATCCTGGTTTCCTAGGACCACAGAGAAGGGGCCCCCCAATGCAAGCAGCTTCTGTGGATTTATTTTCTCCCTCCTCTATGTCATCATTTTTGTCAAATGACAAAGAATGTGTTTGAAAGAAAAGACCTGTTTTCTTCCCATAGACTGACACTTGATACTCCTTAGTGCCCTAGATCACCGTCAGCTTAGATACGTAATGGGAGCATGGAGCACTTTGAGCAGGAAGATTAGTGCTTCTACCGGGTTGGCCATTAGACAAGGAGGAAAAAATTCCTTCCAAATCCAAAATCTGTAAGTCTCTTTACTCCTACCCAAATTCATCCTCCATTTCCAAGATTGCTAGGTGTCTGGTTGACCAGCTACTACCCCATTTCCCAGTCATGCTGTTAGGTGTGGTCACGTGACTGCATTCTTTCCAATGTGAGCAGAAGGGGTGCATGCCACTTCCAAGTAGCCCATACAACCTCCCAGGTGTTCTCCCCCACGTCTTCCCACACCCCATGACCTGGAATGACGATGACAATGATAGCAGCCTTGGCAGCCACTGTTGAATATGGCAGAGCCACTATCGGCCTGGGTCCCTGAGGGAATCCACAGAGCAGAACTTCCTTCCTTGATTCCAACAATCTGGAGCATCTGCCCTGGACTATAATGTGAGAAAGAAATAAGCATCTATTGTTTGAGCCAGTATGTTTTGGGTCTATTTGTTATAGCAGTCTGGCCTAACCCAGCATAATTTCAAAGACCTGAGTTTTCCTTTGTCAGTCACCTAAGTGACTAGCTTCTCGATTACTTACAATTCTGGATATTGACAACCTAGGGAAAGAGAAAATTAAGTGGCTATCATAACGACAAGGGACATATCTACAAAACTGCTCTAAAATCTTTTAGAGGTGTCAACCTTAGCTTTGTGTACCTCCATTTGCATTTGAAGGCAGACTGGAAATTCATTCTAAGGAGGTTTCTAATTGAGGATTGGTTTTCAATTCAACAAACGTCTCCTGAGAGTCCCCCAGGTAGACCAGCTCCTGGAAAGGGAACTGGACACGAGATGGAAGCAGCAGCCAGTCCTCGCCACAGTGACCGTGCCATTTAACAGATAAGTATCAACAGTCCATTGTAGGACTCTGCCCTTTCCTCCTGCTTGGCTCAGCTGCTTCTCAGCTCTGGGTGCACCTTGTTTGATTCTGACTGAGGCCATTAACAGAAGTCTGCTGAGATTGGGGGTGCAGGGGCCAGAGCAGGGCTTCTGGATGCCCAGCCTCACACTGGTCTTGAAGTTGTGAGAAGTTGAGAGCCATATGTATGTTTCAAATGACCTCCTAAAAACAAAGGTAGCCTTTATTGGGCTCCAAAAACGTTATTAAGTACAGTGACCCAGCTGGTTCTTGTCTGCCAAGCGCCTTCTCCAGGCCCTGGAGGATACTGACAGAGTGCGAATGTGGTGTATAAAAGAAAAAGACAAGGAGTTCTGGAAGGACGGACGGTGATTTTCCTCCACTCTGAGAATTCTCCTTTGGAGGAGAATTGTGTCTTAGGAAGAAAACTACTGTGGTCAGCACAGTGCCATCCATGACCAGTAGGAAAGCAAGGGGGCACCTGGGCTGGGGAGGGACGCTTCCCCTCCATCAGCTGCTAAGATGTCCTCGCAACCCCGCTAGGATGCGTCCAGAGCTCACATTTTAAAACACATAAAGTGCGTTTGGCATGTTGCACATCAAAGAACCTGAATTATACCCTCACCCCAATCCTGGTTAAAATATCCCCAAATATGCCTGCACCTGGGGGGACTCTCACTAACTGCTTTATTCATGGTGGCAGATGGAGAAGCGTGTCCCTCAAGATGCACCAACTGCCCTCTTATGTAAAAGAGGATATCTCGCCTCAAGGAAGGCACGAAACCAGTCTTGCCTCACCTGTCCGCCCCTAACTCTGGGACATAGGAGCTTCACCAGCCCTGATGAGGCTTCTTCCTACTCCCCAGAAACTGTATTCTGAGGGGGAAAGGATGGTGCCCCAGTGCTGCCCTCCTCAGAGCCATCTCTCCCTATCAGTCAGAAAGAACAACTGCTGATGGGCTCACAGCCAGATTTAGCAGGTGATAGGCACAGGTGTATTGCTTCCTGGGAAAGGTGTTCTAGACATGAGCACCCCGGCCACTTTCTCCCTCCCCACCCCCAAAGTTCTAATCATCATCTCCTTTTCATCTTGGGGGGGGGACTGCCTTGGAGAATGGAAAGCCCTTTACTTTGCTGAGCGCCGTTAGGGGTTCAGAAACGCAAGCTCAGACCCACAGAGAAGGAAGTTACCCTTCTAACGGGATGGGAGTGGGGGAAGAAGTAGTGATGGGGCCTGGCGGAGGGGTGCTGGTGACATTTCTGAAGACTGTATGTGGCTCAGTGTGAACAGCCCCTTGAAGCAGCCAAGTCTACAGAAGAGACCAAGAAATCTCTCAAGGGAATGGCTTGTCCGGGGAAAATGGTGACGGGGCTGTGTTTCACATTTGTTAACACAGGTGGCACGAATTCAAGCAGAAGTCTGAGGCCAGGGGACAGTGAGAAGCCCCTTTCCAGAAACTGGCAGGGAAACACCCGTGTGCCTTGGCTTCTATAGAACTGTGGCCTGGAGCACTGCTGAGGTGATAATGTGATTCCACGAGCTGCAGACGACGAGGCGGCCCCTCTCCCAGTATGGGCAGGAGGGGCGCATCCAGCGGACTACCCCTGTCCTGCATGGCAGCTTCGCTGGCGACAGGCATGTCTTAACAGAGCTCAGTCACTTACATGTTTTGAGAAGTGCTAAATTGCAATCATGCAAATATGTTATACATCCTATTTCTTAATCCATGTAATGGAAAGAAAATGGAAATGAATGTATCCAGAAGATACCGTGACTGATCAAGTCTTTTTCCAATTGCTACAGTCTTCTGAAGATAGACCTCTAGACCACAGCAATGTCATTACCTCAGGTCCCGACATTCCGGCTACATTAACTTGTGCCGTAGTTTGCTCAGCTGACATCTGGGCCGCCAGGGCAACAAGCTGCAGGCTGCACCTGGCCCCACATTCCCCGCCTGATGAAAGCCTGCTGGTGCCAACACTGAGCTCTGGTTTGTCCTGCAACTTGCCCTACCCAGCAGGTATAAACTTAACAGAGGGATCTGCCCAGCCCTGAAAGGCTAGTGATAGAAGGTAAAGAAACTCCATGCCCCCTGGGCTGCTGGCAAATATGAATCCTGGAGGGAACCACCGTTGTTCAGGGACAAGTAAACCTGGGGGTGGGGAGGAATTCTGTAGCACAAAGAGAGAGAAACCCTACTATGATGACTTAGAAGAGTGAAAGACTCCTAAATGTATCCTCATGCAGGAAAATATTTCTGAGAACGGGCAATCTACATGGGCAGGGCTTTTTTTTGGTCTGTTTTGTAGGCTGGTATGTCCCTGGTGCCCAAAATAGGACATGGCACACAGTAGGTGCTCAGTAAATATTTGTGAAATGAATGAATGAATGAATGGATCAAGGTTAGTTCCTTAGAAACCTGTGGAATTATGAAGTTGAAGAGGGTCCAGGCCAGCCAAGCTGCCCAAGGAGGTTAATGCCAAGGCCAGCTGGCCCACTAAGCAAGGGCATGCTTCTCCCTAGAGGCGATGGGAGGACCAGAGGAGGCACGAGGACCTCCACTCAGCCTTTGCCAGCTCAGAAGCCTGGTTTTTCTTACTATACAAAACTGATAAACTCCAAGGCCAAGGTAATCCCTAGAAAAAAGAGAAAGACTTCTGTCCCAGGGGCCACTAGCATGGCCCGCTGGCATACTTTCCTGGATCTGCCCTCTCCTCTCTGATCTTCTGAGGTCTGCAGGCCCCTCTGACATTCCTGATTCCTCTCTCCTCCTAGGCTGTCTCTAGGACACACGTGGAGTTTACATTAGGGCTGGTAAGTGTGGAATCAGGACAAGGCACACTAACAGGGGCACTTGGGCAAGACTTACATTATCATATATGGCTTCTTGGAGTGCAAGCTGGTGCAGACTCTCTAGAAAAGACAAAAGCAACAATTATATATACCAACAACCTTTGCCCCCATGATCCCATTTTCAGTAATCTATCCTTAGAAATGATAAGAGAAGGCAATCACAAGACACCTGTTTGAAAAAAGGATGTTTTTCAAAGCATTAATTATAACAATGAAAACTGGGAAGCCACATAAACATCCCAGGATAGGAGAATGATTAGATAAATAAAAGTACATCCCTCAGGAAACCCATCCATGTCCTCAGCAACACTACGGGACCAAGAGATGGCAGGAACCTCAGATTCAACGAAATCAAGCCTATAAGGGATTTTGTAAATTTGCAGGAAGTGTAGGGGTTTGTAGAGATGACTTACATTGAAAAGTGCACAGCATCTTATTCAAAGAATAAGAAAATTCCTGTACTGGTGAATTTTCCAAAGAAAAATTCCTGTACTCAGCTTTTGTCCCTGTGTCTCTCTGGGCTCATCTCCAGGCTCCCGAGCACCCAGCTGTCAGTCATCTAAACCCTCTGCATTCAGCATCCCCCATGGCCTCTCTCCTCTTCCCTATTACATATTTATAAAAAGAGAGACCTAAATCCCATGCATCCCATGCCAAATAAGGAGTCATTGGCACAGGTACCTGTGAGACATGGCAGAAGCAGGCCATAGATCAGAAGGCACAGCTGACCAAAGCTGACCACGATAACATATGTATATATATGTAAATATATGAAAAAAGAATTGGAGCGAATTTGCAGAAATATAAATGTAATTTGATTTCCACTTGGGCCTCTTTTTCTGTAACATCGTCTAAGTTCAGAAAAAAACAGAATAGCCCACCTAAAGGCTTCGGTGGAGGTCCCCTAGAAATATGTCTGTGCTTTATATCTGCAGGGAATCTAATCCCTCTTCTCTGGTCCTCTGAGGTCTGCAAGCCCCTCCAGCACTCCTGACTCCTCCTCTCTCCTTCTGAGCTATCCCTGTCTCCAAAGCCCCTTAGAGAAATATGGACTTGGCAGCCGGTGAATACGGATGGAGTTCTGGAGGCTGCCTTGGGTGGCCCAGATGCTGGACCCTCCAAACCCTCCTGGGAAGGTGGGCGTGTCTCTGAATTGAGGCTGCACCTCTGAGCTCTTCCAGCCTCCTCTCCCGCCCCAGGGCCCAGCCAGCCTGCCTCTGCCCATTCCCCTGTGCTCTGCTGGACTCCATTTCCCACAGCGGGCGTCTCTGAAGCTAGCGAGAAGCCCCAGGCAATGAGGCACCAAGAGAAGTAACCAAGACTTCTGCTTCTGGAAATAGCCTACCAGGCCAAACAGTTAATTTTTTTTTAAGAGTGAGATATTATGAAACAAACAACCTTCTTAAAGGCATCGAAAAGATAACAAGATAGTAAGGAATTACTGAGCAAAGTCATAGAAAACCCAGAACAGTAAACCCCGCTCTCAAAGCTGCTTTTGCCTTGAGGGCACTGGGGGTTCCAGATGAATCTGCTTAGAAACTGAGCCGTGCTCCCAGTGGGCTCGTAGACAAAAGTCACAGCCCAGCACCCACCAAAGCTGGGGGCCCTAATGAGGCCTCCCCCACCTCCTCTACATTAACCCTGAAGGATTACGCTCTCAGAGTACAGGTGAGCCAGCATTAGGCCAATGCTCCGTGGACTTGCAGTTCAGCTTCACGGCATCTGGTTGACTCAGGAGACCTCAAGCTGTGAACTTGGGTTATGGTGGTCCCAGTCTGGTTCTGTCAGCAGGCATTTGTCAGAAGCACAGAAAATTCTTCTTCGGAAGACAATAACATCATCCTAGGCCTCAAATCATTCCTACAAAGAAGGAGCCATCCTATAAGTCCTCCCTCACCAGGAACTCCTGGCAGGTCACCTCCCTAAAAGGAATCGCGGAAATCACCTTGCAAGAATGCTGACATGGCTGACCCCTGGGCAGAAACAAACCTGATCCCTCCCCACACTGCAATGAGCCCTCAGTGTGCCCTTTTCTGGGATGAACCTGGACCCAGGTGCAGATTCTCTACGAAATCAGCTGTGTCCATCCGGGAGGCCTCTTCTTGCTGAGAGAAATCAAAAACCCAAATCAGAACCATTAAAACCCATCACCCTCTTCTCCCACACTTTTCTTTGCAAGGAGCCATGAGGACTTCTAGGCATCAGGTAGCCATGCCCCGCAGATGGTGTCTGATCCCGGGAAATCAGCGCCAGGCTCCTTGACAGGAAATTATCTCCCACAACAGATGCAGGACACATCCCATCCCTTGGCCATTTCCCCTGAGCCTCACTCCTGGTCCTCGCTTGTCCCACCCACATACCTTCCTGTCCCTTCAAGTTAGATTCGGGGCTGACCACCGCCTGACTTGTGGTTGACACTGGACAGGAGGCCACCACTCCATCATCCCTTAGATGAGCTCTCAGCACAATGCCAGGATTTTTACTTGCTTGCTGTGTGTCCTGTGGTTAGTATACATTCCACAGAAACTGAAGCCAAGTCCGTTTTGTCCACGAGGGTGGACAGTGCCTCGCACAGAGTAGGGCTCAGCCACTTTGTGTCCTGAGTGAACGAATGAAATCACAGCATTTCCAGTGAGGCCCAGAGACTCGGGACAGCCAGCTTCAAGGCTTCTCCTCTGCTTTTGCTGCAGAGATGAATTTCCTCTTCCTTCTGGGAGCCCCTCTCCCTACCTCACTTCATTTTCCTCTTCTTTTGTCTCCTCCATTCGTAGAAGATTTTTAAGGTGCCTGGATCATCGGGTGTTTTTAGAGGACCTTTTATAGGAAAGGGCTGGTCGACTCTCTTCTCCGTTCTAAAAACACTCCCAAAGTTACTTACCGGCAGGTCCTCAAACTACCGTCATTGTCACTATCAAAAGTGATCAGTGCCCCACTGCCCAAGCACAAGACCCCAGACTCAGCACAAAAAGAATTAACAGTCCATGCCTGCCTGGAAGCTGGACCAGTGAGCACTCTGATGATGTTACGGATACGTAAACAAATTTGAACAGCTGCACCTTCTGAGGGAAAGAATGCTATTTGCCTGGGGTGGGTAGGAGAGAGTTTGTTCTGTGCCTATGGCAGCAGGTGAGGTCCCGAGAGCCTGAGGTGGACCATTCCAAGGCTTGGAGAAGAGGGTGAAGTAACTGCACACAACAAGCAGGGGGATTTGGATTTTTTCATTGGGGGAAAGGGATGAGGGGGGTGAGCAGAGTGAGGCACGAGAGGGTGGGCAAAACAAATAGAGTCAGCAAGAGTATGAGGCTGGCCGCTAATCTGGGGCCCAGGGAACATTCCAGTGGCAAACGGCCAGAGAGAATGTGTCAAAGCAGGGATGTCTCGGGCATCCTGGAGAAAGTGGGTGGACATGTTAGCCATCCCCAGAACATTCCCAGTTCCTCCAGAAAGTCAAAATACCACCCCCGAATATTTTATGTGATTGAGTTTTGATTTCGTCTTATGCCCAGGGTGATCTGGTAAACAGAGAGAGCAGATGTACAGAAGGCAGAAATCAGGAGGCCAAGATAACCCCGCGGTCACAAGCCCCCCGGCCTCCAAAGAAAACAGGCAAAGTGGGGGTGCCTCGGAGCTCCCTAGACCTGAGATCTCAGCGGGGCTGGCAACCTCAGAAAATAAATGCCTCTGGGGACCATCACCACAGCGCTGGGGGTGACGTCACCACGCAAAAGTGGAGCTTGAATTGCGTCTTGACTGGAAAGGGAGGGTGTGTGGCGTGTCCAGGAGCAACTGAGGAGCTTGGCTGAGCACAAACAAGGGGATTGTGCAGACAACTAGTGGAGGAAGGTGCAGGAGGAGCAGGGGCGGGCTGCGGAGTCTCTGAAGCGAAGTTAAAGAGTTTGGACTTTTAATCTGTTGGCAATAGGGAGCCACTGCACGTTTATTGAGCAAAGGAGCACCCAGGTCAAAGAGCGCTCGAGACAACCCCCCCCCCGAGGATGGTGTTTGAGAGGCCCTCGGGAGCACATAGAGGCCGAGGGACCAGTTAGGAAACTGCAGGAGTTCAGGCTCGCGGGAGGAGGACCTGGACAGGAGCAGGGACTGTGGGTGCGAAGGAAGGACTGAAACTTACAATGGCTGGAGAACTGACAAGAACCAGTGAGCAGCTGGCTGGGGGCGGGGACGGGAGAGGAGAAGGACAGACATGGAATCAGACAGGACATGGATGACGTTGGTGCCAGGGAAAAGGGGGGGGAGCACCAAGGGACCCCAGAGAGAGGCCGGTGGGGCTCAGAGCGCCCCAGCTGGGAAACGCGCCGGATGAGCTCATTTTGGAGGGATAGAGTGTGAGGCAGGAGAACTTCTTGACTTTCAACCGCTTTTGTCAAATACAAACTTCCGCACAGTCTCTTCCTCTGTCTTCTCAAGCGTATGGAGGCTTCGCGTCTGCCGTGTGCTAAGAGAGGGATCTGTGTCTCATGGGACAGACACATGCCACCCCAAAATGCCCACTTGGCAGCCACTCACACCCCCCAGTTTACAGCACCTAGACATGGGCCTGAGCAAGGCAGCTCTGACCTGCCGCGGGTCCTCTCGCTCGCCTCCCCTGGGAGTCAGGCCAGGGCACCACCATCCTGCCGTCCTCTTGACCCTGCTCAGAATCTACTCAGCTGCCCAACCACCCGTTTACTCTTTCTCTTATACTATCTAGAACCCCACGTACAAAAGAAGCCCCTAACACATTTGAAGTATCCCATAGCCAAATGTGTGAAATTCTTTGAGACACTTAGAATACCCCACCTACCTGTTTACCATCCTCTTCACTAGTTTCATGATTCTTTACCTTTACTTGCAAAGTTTGAACTTGTAACTTTTTACGTATTGTAATTGAAGGTTTTGGGGTACTTTTTCTCTACATCTATTCCTTCCTCACGCCAGTTTGCGCCACTGCTTGGCTAGTTTCCAAATACTTTGCTGCATTCATCCTCTCCAAGGCCATCGTTCCCCTGGATAGAGTGATTATTTGGCCTAAAACCCTATACACCATATCCCGTCTTTCTCTAACCCCAAAGTGAACTCTGCACCACGAATGCTAGAGTCTTGCAACATCTTTTTTTTATTTTAACTCTCCTCTCCTCCCCCTGAGCTCTGATCTGGCCACGCTGCGATGATTACTGGCAATCTCGTTTTCCCTGGGACCTGCCCCTGTCACACTTGGAGGATTCGAGCTGGGACACCAGGGCATGATTTCCTCTTCTCCAATCCAGACTGCAGTAGCAGGTGAGCCCTGCAGGGGATGCCTGGTTTTCCTCCAGGGCTAGACTCTGTCTTCCTGAATCGGAGTTTTTTCTACCTGTAGCTTGCTGAGAAGGAAAGGAAACTCTGTAGTACTTTTGGAAGTCTTCTCTGCTCACCAGAAAGAGCCAGATATCCACGCGGGTTGCCAATCAACCCTCCTATGGGGCTAGTTGACCCTCGAACATCAGGACCATCTTCTGCCATCCTGGAAACCCCGTTCCTCCCAACAGGGTGGCTCTCTTGAGCATGGGAACAAACTGTCACCCCACCCAAGTCCCCACTCCCTGCTCTCCTCCAGGGCGTGAGTGACACCCTCATCCTAGCCTCCTGGCGTCCTGCATCTCGGACAGTCTGTGGAGCAGGCACGTGTGACCCTTTGGTCAGGACATCCATATTTGATTGCTGTGATTTTAACACAGGGGGCATCATGGCAGCTGAGGGCTGTCACAGAAGAGGGGGCAGGTCAGGGCGATCGCGGGGCTGTGGCCTAAACCTCCAGGGCTAGAATTCAGAAAGCCAAGGAGTGGAGATGAAGCAAGGTATAGGAAAAAGCAACCTAAAATCTTGCTCTCCACAATGCAGCTCCCAGGACTGGTAGCCCCGGTCTCTCCCGAGATCTTGTTGGAAATGCAGAGGCTTACATCACAGGCCTACTGAATCTTACCTGTGCTCCTGCGATGAGTTCTCGTGCATCTTCTGCACACTGTGTGCTCTTGGCTTCAGTGGACCTCACGGTGGCCCCCAACTGGGCCTCCTGTGGGGCCAGCTTGACTGGCTGCTATCATTCCAGGGCCTGGCTCCTCCCTCCGGGACCCCAGCGCCCCTCACAGAACACCCAACTGTAGCACCTCCTATCTGCAGCTTGGGCGTGCTCTGGCGGGGCCTCCAGACTGAGAAACATGCGGCCGCAACCCAAGCAGCAGAAGCCGCAGTGACGAGTTGGGGTCACCACTCTCCACTGTGCTTCCCGGTCCCCCTTGGTGAAGTTCGAGACTTTCAGACTCCCGGGTCCCTCGATCACTGAGCCTACTACTTTTGGGAAACACCTTACAGTGCTCTCCTTTGGTAGCACCACGTTATGAATCTGAGGTTTTTTTATGGATGGGTCCAAATCCCTTCTCCACCCCACATGCAGTGGCCACACCCTTCCCAGTCTGGACGCGAGTGAGAGGTGCCCATCTGGACGCACCCCTCCATATCCTCCCCTGAGCGGGGCGGGAAAGCAATGAGGCACAGGTGTAGAAGGAAGAACTGGAGGAAGAGGAAGCCAGCAGCCTCCAGCTGAGTCTTGCTTAGAGTTCAGGGTAGAGATGGTCCAGCCTCAGAGAGCACTACCCTCCTGTGGAGAAAACAGTTGGAATTCCCACAAACTCTGTGAGCCCGAGTTTCCTCAAGTGTAGAATAAGGATGCTGGACTCCATGATCCCCAAATGCCCCTCCAGCCTGAATACCTACACTACAAATCCCCAGTGTCATCTTGCTCAGCAGCACTCAATCCGGGTACAGACTTGGGTTGGATCTTTCCAGGCCTTAGGACCTAGTCTCAAGGATAAGTAGAGATAAGATGCAAAAGCTTTAAACATAAAACTCTGATCTAGAACTTAGTATATGACAGAGGTGGCATCTCAAATCAGTGGTGCTGGGACAACTGGATAGACATCTGAGAACAAACAAAATTGAATCCCAACCTCACACAACAGCTGCTTCAGGGACAGGGCTCAGGGAGACCTGTGGTCCTGAGCCCTCTCTACACATCAGGACCACCGGGGGCTCTCAGTGCCACGATGCCTGAAGGGGTTGGGTGCAAGTTGGTGGGGCTTTGATGGGTCTGTCACAGGTGAGGAGCTTCAGCTCACTCTGCCCACTGAGCCCTCACTGCACAGGCTCCACAGGGGCAGCAGCTGCCCACTGTGGGCTCCACTCAGTGACATGTGGACAATCACTGAGCTGCTCTGCCCAGGGAGGGACAGCCGAGGGTCAGAACGGCACACAGCCCGGTCATGAGGGTTGCACGTGGCAGCGAGCAGAAGCTCCCTGGTCACACAGAGATAATAATGGACCATGGTGAGCTGAGTTCTGCACTCATGCAGGCTTCATCCTTCTCCACATTTCAGGCTGGAACATTGAAAGGGGTGTGAAGGGGAGGGAGGAGGAGGAGGAAAGGAAACTAATGGTTATCAGATCTCTTCTTGGGGGCCAGTTCAGACCCCAGCAGCCCCACGCCTGCACTTCACCATGGGGCCTTTTGTGTCCATAGCTTTTGCCAATATAGGTTAGAGACGGGGTCGCTCGGTGGCGCAGTCCCACAAAATACAATTCTAAGGTTTGCTCTTTAAAAATTGTTTTAAATATTTATAGATACTGAGAAATATTTATAATATTAAATGAAAAAATCAGGTTATATGACCAAATTTTGTAGAGAAAAACATGGAAAGTCACCCACACAGAAGTCCAGAGCTCACTCACCATCCAAGCAGAGCTGGCCCCTCCCTTGTCAGGGCTTCTGGGGCCCTCGCCTCCACCTTACAGCCCTTCTTTATTCTCTGCCATCCCTGGACATCATGTGTCTGGTCCTCCCCCAGACTCAGCTTCCACAGCCTTCCAATTAACACAGCATTGGCACAAGTGGGCATTCAATAAATGTTTGCAAATGATGAGTGGATAAATGATGGAAGGAAGGAAGGGAGGCAAGGAAAGGAAGGAAGGAAACAAGGAAGGGGTGAGTTCAGAGGGAAATACACCAAAATGTTGTTAAGGGTTATTATTATTCAGATAACTTATTTTATCTTCTTTATAATTATCTGTCTTCCAAAATGTCACCAATGAAAAAATCGCTTTTGTAATAAATCGACTTTTTATCAAAATTCTGCTGCTTAAATCCATCTGAAATGTTTTCTCATAACTTAAAGTCCTGTTTTTAACTAGTGAATCCAAAAGACACTGAACTAGATCGTGTCCACTACAGCGGTCACATCTTCTACAGCCAATATTGGGACACAATCTAACAGGTTCCCAAATGCTCATAAAAGAAACGGAACCGAATATTTGGAATTGGGGTGCTCCACAAATCTGAGCAACAACCCCACATCTAAGGGACAGGCACCCCACAGCTAAGGAAAAGAAGGCAGCATCACTGGGGTTGTGGGATCCTTTCAGACAATGGGCCCATTTCACCTCAAAGCTGGCCCCTCTGAAGTGCCCTAATAAGGATGGAAAGAGGGAGATGTCAAAGGAGAAACACACCCTACCCAGGTCCGATATTCCTTCCAGCCCAACTTTGCTTCCCCGAGGCTGAACTCATTCTGCTTCTAAGAAATGGACCTTGTCTTCCCAGAAGAGGAGCTGGATTATCCAGGTAAAGGAAGGCCCCTCGGCAGTGTCCTCTCCCCGCCCCATCCTCCCTTCTCCCCTCTGCCCAGGGGCAACATCCGTGGACCCCACTCTCCTTAAGCACCAGTCACCACTAACACCTTGCCCCAGGGAAAGAAAATTGCCTCAGGGGATCCCTACCCACCCCCAGCACTCTCCGCCTCTAGAATCCCACAGAACTGTATCTCTGGCAGAGCCTCGAGGCAGAGGGGCCTGGTTAGGATCTGGTCCCCCAAGCTTGGACCCAGCCCCAGCACTGGGTGGAGATGCAGCACTGTGCATAGCACCCAGGGCTTCAGACGTGGGCAAGTCTATTACCAAAGCCTTGGTCTCCTCGCTTGTAAAGCAGAAATGATAAGAGAAGCTACTTTGGAGTGTTGCCATGCACATTAACACGTTAGTGCCGTGCCCTGGTGGTGGCATAAGAGCTAGAGATATTGACGCATCCAGTCCACAATGCCGGATGTGGGGGGTGCTGTTATTATCCCCCTTTTACCGGTGAGCAGAGGGGTTCGCAGAGGTGAAGAGCTGTGCCCGAGGTCCCACAGTGGTAAATGTAGAACCAGGATTTGAGTCTGGCTTCAGAGCCTGAGCTCCTAACACAGTACCTGGAACCTGGAAGTATTAAAAGCACAACAAATAGTAGCGGATGCTCTACTGTCACAGAAGCCTTAGTAAACCAGAGGATGGCCATGATGGGGCTCCCTGTGCAAACCTCTTCTCCCTCCTACTCTAACAGGTTTAAAAGATGGAAGCGTACCTGTCACCTCTGTCACTCAACAGGCCCTGGCATCGTGCCTGTGGCTCCCTGAACACCTGCTGGATGTGCCAGACAATGACATCCCATTTATCGAGCACCCACTGTGTGTACGTTATCTCCTCGGATTCTCCCACACACACCCCGCCTGTGGGCAGCTGAGAATTTGTGTCTGAGCCAAACGGACCCAGCCAGGAAGTGGCCTAGGTGGGCGTCTCCACGCCAGCCTGCCTCACCTCGCCGCCTCCCCACTAGCGAGGGGTGAACGGTGGACAAAGGGAGACTGATTCTCGAGGCTGGGTAACGTGCCCCTGGGGCAGCTTTCAAACGAAAAGGAGATTATTCCATTTCATTAGTTACTTTATGTGGTGCTGATACAACTCTTTTCTTCCCTTTCTATTCCAGAACGTTTCCAGTAATTATCCATGGATAGTGATTCCAAGTAAAGAGAGAAAAGTACACCAACGCTCACTGAGAGCTTGAGGGAACTGGGCGGGTGAGCGGGAGCATCAGAAAACGGCGGTTGATGCCCAGGCCAGTTGAATCAACAATGGTCTCAAAATCTTACAACGTGAGAAACAGAATCATTACAGAGAAAAACAACGCGATCTCAGAACAGTGGCAATCTCAAAGCACGTGCCTACTTCGTCTTTTATAAGAAAAAAGCGGAGACGTGGAAAATTCCCCCAGATTGGCAAACGGTCCGTCCTCACCTCACAGGCACCCAGAGCGGGCTCTTCATCGCGTGTGTTTGTTTACCCGCCCACCCTTGGTTCTAATGTTGTACAATGCTGCTGATGAGATCAGATCTAAAATTGAGACCAAATGCACTATTTTCCTCAAATAAAAAAAAAATAAAAATAAAGCCAGAGTAGGGTCCCAGTTGAGCTGACCTGCTCCCGATGTTTGCTGGGCCTGGGTCGGGATTTTAGTGGAGGCCCCGCTCTTGCCATCCTCATCTTGTCCACATTACGAGAGGCCTCAAACACGCCTGTGGACACCACAGCCTGCACACCCCCATCCTAGTCACACCTGGCCACTCTTCAGCCGAGGTGCAGACACATGAGTGGCCCTAGGGAGGACGCTCTAGAAGCCAGCTCCGGGACATGTGGGCAGAGAATTCTAGGGTGAGACCCGGAAAGGGAAGGGCACGGGCCCCAGGGGGCATGTCCCTTTTGCCCCACCAATTCCTTTCCCCATCTGGAGGCCACAGCTGGAGCGGGGCCCTCTAGAGCGCAGGGCGCCAGTTGGGACATGTGACCTTCAGTGTCTTTGACCTAGAGCTCAGACCTCTTTTGCCATCCCATGAGCTGCTATGGTCTCAGAAGGAAAGCCTCCCACCTCCTCCCTTCAAGGGAAAGTTCTGCAACTGGCAGGAGACTCGTGGGCCAAGACCTGCCCCTTATAACTAGGTGACGCGCACAGCGACAGAACCTTCCTGGTCCCATTCCTCCAAGTACAAAATGAAGACAATCCCCAGCCTCACCACATTGTTGGCTGGATTCAGAGGGTGTTAAAGTGCTAGGCCAATGTGAGATTTGTTTTCTTACGGGGAGCCAGGGAGGGAGATGGGGTTCCCAGTGGAAACAGCCCTGGGCCTGTAGAAATGACAGCAGAACTCCGAGTCAGTTCCAGGAATGACGCCTACCTACGGACTCCCCAAAGACTGAATAAGAAAGCGGATGCAAAAGCACCTGCCACACAGGAGGGGCTCAAACATTACTAGCAGTGGAGGTGGTGGCAGTGACCATTTCCTGAGTGACCCTGTGCCTGGCACACGCAGCATGCACTTTGCTGGATTATTCCTTTTAATGTTCACAATAACCACAGAAGTAAGCTTACCCCATATTACAGATGAGAAAAGTGAGACCAAGCTCACTTAGCTGGTGAGCAGCGGGCCAGGAGTCGCACGCAGGTCTGGACACAAGAGCTCACTGTGTTCCCATCCACATCAACTTGGCTCATCAAAAACCCATCCCTGGAAAGATGGACCTTGCTGATAAACCAACCAACCAACCCTGGAGGAGACCTGACATGAATTACCAGCACATTTTGAGGCGCTTTACAAGGAGCGTCACATCCAGGTACTTCATGGACCAGAGACTCAGGTAGCAATGCATGGTGTGGCTCAAAACAACCATCCAGAACGCTCGTGTCTATTTGGTTCCCAACAAAAATGCAAAATGAATCGTGTTTCCACAAGCTGTGTGCCACCTACACTGAGTCCATATCAAGCATTCTTGAATCCACTGGTAAATAAAACCAAAAGAATGTTTCAAGATGCTGGCACTGCCAGGCCCAAGGTGAGCAACCCTGGGCAGATCCTTTTTCTGTATTGCTGGGCTGCAGTAGACACCTCCAGGCCCCCACAGCTCACTAGTCCCTCACCCTCAAAGTACAAAAACATTTAATTGCATCAGACAAGACCTAACCCCAACATCCTCAGAAGACCCAGGAAGCTGTCAGTGGTGAGAACTGTAAGCAATACCGGGACCTGCAGATTCATGACGCTGCCCCGGGAAGAGGCGTGCAGGGAGGGCGGGCCGCTGAGGAAGGCTCAGTGAAGGGAGGCAGCGGGGAATCTGCGCAGAGCCCTCTACTACCCTTCTCTCCTACGCCCAGTCATCTTCCTCTTTACTGATGCTCCCTTCCCCCTCCCTCTCCTCCTCCTTCCCCCCTTTCCTTCCCCTTTCCTCCCCTCTCCCCTTCCCCTCCTTCTCCAGGAAATGACAACACCAATGTCTCAATCTCTTGAAATGGCTTTGGTTGCTGAAGTTCCAAGAGCAAGTTTGGGGCGCTGCTGCAGCCTGTCCCCCAGATCCTGCTCTTCTGGGTCATCTCACCCTTATTGCCTCGAAATGGTATCCAAACACATGAATCCCACTGAAGGGGGCAGAGAAGGGACACAAATTAAACACAAGACCTCGTCAGGGGCCTTTGGGGATAACGTGCCAATGTCCTTATAAAACATCATTTTGCGACAACACCCCAACCTCTCCCCTATCCCCACACAGTGTGAGAATAGCCACATAATTAATACTTTTATGATTGAAAACGCAGGCAGTAGAGGGAAAGGCTTCGATATTATGAACTGTCTTTAGTAGCAGGCTTTCTGTAGGTCCTACATGGCACACTGGGGAGACAGGTTTTCTTTGTGTAGAAGGGGCATGGTGGGAACTGACCCCCAACTGAATCCTCAAAAATAAAAGGTAAGCTGCATATCAGCCAACCCTTGGGGGACCCCCGCTGACTCTAGAATATGCTTCAGCAGCAGCTATGGTTGTGGAGAAGGCCAAGAACAGGAGCAGCTACTCAGAGAGTGAGGTGGACCACACCGGCCAGCCTCTCGATAACGTCCGAGGACCCCATGTTAGAATGGAAGCAAAGAGCTTTCCTTTCTGCCGTTTACTCACTCACACCTTTTAACCCAGCCTGGACTGACCCCGTTCCCCTTCCAGAAAGCTTAAGCCAAGCCATGCAAAAGGCAGTAATAAGCCAGCAGTTTCTGACTCAACTGGTTCTCTATTCTTTGGAGACACTCCAAGATTCCCCCAAAACAGTGATGGCTCAATATTTCCCAACCAAACAGGCAGCTTCCAGGAAATGATCAGATGCGCCTACAAATGTACATGGAAAAATACCATGTTCCCCTCTCCCCAGCACCATTTCATCTCTAAGTTTTTTCTAAACCACCAGGCCGGGCACCTCTCCCTGGCCCACCTCCACCCTCCTTCGAGTCTCATGCACGCACCCCCAAGTAATGAAAGGGCACCTTGCTGGCCTCCATCCCAGAAAACATCCCAACTGATGCACACATGATTCACACCGAAAGTGTTTTTTATTTAAGAGCCTGTAGTGCTGAAGCTCCGGAATTTGGAAGGTCGTTGTCGGCAGCCGCTTCTTCCAGGCCCAGCGGTGAGCCCCTGGCAGCCGGAGCCCTGGAGCCTCGTGTTTATGCATAAGGCAGAAAATTCCAGCATTTCCGTCGATGATCCAGCTGCGGTCATCAGAAAGGCAAGCGCCAGCGGCAGTTCCAGTTCAAAGGTTCAGAGGGTGCACAGCTGCTGGGTGGCCGGTCCGTTCAGCCACCGCTCTGGCCCTCGAGTATGCTGTGGAGGGGAGAGATAAGGCAGGCCACCCCTCCGACAACCAGGGCGGAGAAACCGAGAAGGAAAGTCAATAAAGTAAGTGAAATCAAGGGAGCGAGGGGCGACATGTGCGCTCCACACTGTGCTCTTCTCAGAGTGGTCTGGCCAAGCATCCTCTCCTTCCTGCAGAGGCCAGCGTGCCTTCCTAACAGGCCAGGGCCGCAGAGCACTCGTGCCAGCGGGGCCTCGGGAACCAGGGGACCCTGCAGCACGGGCAGCCCCTTCTCAGGAAACTGAAGAATCTGAAACCAGGGCTGAGTGGGGAAAGGCTAGGGTTTTCATTCAAAGCAATGGAGCAGACAGTAAACAGGCAAACACACAAACCCTGCAGAATGCTAGAAAAGAAAAGAGGGAATAAAAAAAAACAAAACACCTTTCCAGAGAGAGCAGGCCCAGGACCCCAAGGGCACTGCTAGTAGACTTTAGCAGAAGCATTTTAGTTGCAGCAAATAACCGCAAACCCCAGGGAAACAGAAAAATGAGGCCTCGATCAACCTGAGAAGTCAGCCCAAGGCCCTGCTCCCGGGAGCCACCAGATGTCCTGCACACAAGCTCTGAGATCAGCCACCGCCCACCCCCTCTCCTACCCCTGTGGGAGGGGCCTCCTGCAGTAACCTCCTGCGTCCAGGTGGGCTTCTAGTCCAGCCCGGCCTAGACCAACATCAAATACAGTTCCTGACGGCGTGCTGTTACAGCCAACCAAATTGCCATCCATTTAAATTACCACAGTGATGGTTTCAAATTACATTTCTAAGACCAACAACGTAGAACTGTGACAGGGCAGAGAAACACACAAAGGACGTTACTAAGCAAAGCCTGCCTCGTGCTTTCTTTTCCCTTCAGAGGAGAAATTATTTCAGATGTACATACACACACACACATGCACACACTCGTCCACGCACACACACATGCACACACACACACAGGTATACGTTTTTCCCTGATATTCAAAATTCTTTGTGAACTAGCCACGCCTGATTCTGCTGAACCCTTAAAAAAAAAAGAGGCGGGGAGGGGGCCGGCCCAGTGGCACAGTAGTTAAGTTCACGTGCTCCGCTTCAGGGGCCCAGGGTTCAATGGTTCGGATCCGGGGCGAGGACCTATACACTGCTCTTTAAGCCATGCTATGGCCGTGACCCATACACAAAATAGAGGAAGACTGGCACAGATGTTAGCTCAGCGACAATCTTCCTCAAGCAAAAAGAGGAAGATTGGCAACAGATGTTAGCTCAGGGCCAATCTTCCTCAGCAAAAAAAAAAGAGAGAGCGAGAGAAGGAGCCACAAACATGTGTATACTTCTGCTAAGGGCTGAGCAGCTCTGAGCACTTTCACTTTGAACTTTCACACAACCATCACCAACCAAAGACCAGAACTTGACCAAGCCCAAAAGACCACCCAACAGTCAGACATCTAGAACGTCACAGATCCAAGAAAGCAGAATGTCAGAAATTCTCAATATACAGCTGAATATCTTTTGGGCTTTTTTTCAGTTCTTGATAACTTCTGATCTCTTTTACTTTTGTCAATAGTTGCTTTAAATTATTATTTTTAAAATCAACATGTTTCCACCCTTTGCCCCTTAGCAAGGCAAAGCCCTCTTGAGGAGGGAGAAAGGGTGACATGTTAAAGGGGCGTCCAGAGGGTGGTCGAGGTGACTCTCCTGTGGTGACACTCTGAGCGGACGTTCGACACACACAACTGTGCCAGAGTTTCACAAATAACATTTGTTTTGGTTTCAACACCTCGGACGAGATAGCTTCCAGATCCTTCACACCCCAGGCTTCAGCTGACAGACCTTCCACAGGATGCCAATACACTGGAAAACAGGTTTTACCTAAAAGGAAAGGAAGAACAAGTCAGTGTCCTCCAGCAGAGCCCCAAACCCACTGTGGCCCCTCACTAACAGTCTCCATTATTCAGGCCACGCTGTCACACAGCATGGCAGCTGAGCTCCCTCTCCGTGCCTCTCACGCAGTGCCTCCCGCTCTCAATGCTCATCTCTATTCCTGCCACACAAGCCATCTTTTCAGTCCTCGAAAACTCCACACTCCTCAACCACAGGACCTTTGGACGTGCTGTCTGGAAGACACATTCCACTCCCTCAGGTAACTTTTTCTCTTCCCTCAGCTCCCAGCTCAGGATCCTTTCCTAGCTCCCCACACAAACGTCTGGTACACAACCTCTTTTCTCCTTGTATCTCTCCTTCCTAGCACTTTTTTACTCCAGGGCTTGGCAAACTTTTCCTGTATAAGTCCAGAGAGTAAATAGTTTTGACTTTGCGGGTCCTATAATTTCTGTGGCAACTACTCAACGCTGCCACTGGACATGCTTGGTGTGCCTACATTCCAATAAAACTTCATTTGTGGACACTGAGATTTGAATTGCATCTAGTTTTTACATGTCATGAAATATTCTTCTTTTGATTCTTTTTCAGCCATCAAAAATGTAAAATGGGGCAAGAAAAGACTCCGAATAGCTAAAGCAATCCTGAGAAAAAAGAACAAAGCAGGAGGCATCACAATCTCTGACTTCAAAACATACTACAAAGCAATAGTAATCAAAACAGCATGGTACTGGTACAAAAACAGACACACAGATCAATGGAACACAACTGAAACCCCAGAAATAAAACCTCACATCTACGGGCAGCTAATCTTCGGGAAAAAAGCAAAGAACATACAATGGAGAAAGGAAAGTCTCTTCAATAAATGGTGCTGGGAAAACTGGACAGCCACAGGCAAAAGAATGAAAGTGGACCATCTGCTTTCATCATACACAAAAATTAACTCAAAATGGATCAAAGACCTGAAGGTGAGACCTGAAACTATAAAACTCCTGGAAATGTAGGCAGTACACTATTCGTCATTGGTCATAAACGGATCTTCTCAAATTCCATGTCTAACTTGGACAAGGGAAACTAAAGAAAAACAAGTGGGACTTCATCAGACTAAAGAGCTTCTGCAAGGCAAATGAAACCAGGATCAAAATGAAAAGACAATCCACCAGCTGGGAGAAAATATTTGCAAACCATATATCCGACAAGGGGTTAATCTCCATAATATATAAAGAACTCACACATCTGAACAACAAAACAACAAATAACCCGATCAAAAAACGGGCAGAGGAAATGAACAGACATTTTTCCAAGGAAGATATACAGATAGCCAATAGGCACATGAAAAGATGTCCAATATCACTAATCATCAGGGAAATGCAAATCAAAACTACACTAAGATATCACCTTACACCTGTGAGAATGGCTATAATCACTGAGACAAAAAGTAAATGCTGGAGAGGATGTGGAGAAAAGGGAACCCTCATTCACTGCTGGTGGGACCACAACCTGGTGCAGCCTCTATGGAAACAGTATGGAGAGTCCTCAAAAAATTAAAAATAGAAATACCTTATGATCCACGTATCCCACTTCTGGGTATTTATCCAAAGAACTTGAAATCAACAATCCAAAGAGGCTTACGCACCCCTATATTCATTGCAGCATTATTCATCACAGCCAAGACATGGAAGCATCCCATGTCCATCAACAGATGATTGGATGAAGAAGATGTGGTATATATATACAATGGAATACTACTCAGCCATAAAAAAAGACAAAATCGTCCCATTTGCAACAAGATGGATGGACCTGGAGGGTATTATGCTAAGCGAAATAAGCCAGACAGGGAAAGACAAACAGTGCATGACCTCTCTCACATGTGGAATATAAACTAACACACAAAGAGAGAGAACAGTTTGGTGGTTACCAGGGGGAAAGGGGTTGGGGGGTGGGCACAAGGGGTGAAGGGGCGCATTTATATGGTGACTGACGAATAATAATGTACAACCGGAATCTCACAATGTTATAAACTTTTATGACATCAATTAAAAAAAATGTAAAAATCATTTTTGGTCTGTGAGCCACACAAAAACAGGGAGTGGGCCAGACTTGGCCCCCCGGCCGTAGTTCACTGACCCTTGACTCACATAACCTGGTTTATGGTTATGACCCCAGGTTGACGTCATTATCTGACCCATGTCTGTCTCTTGCTTAGACTGGGAGCTCCCTGCAAGCAAGACCCTCGTCTGAGCTTGCTCCCCTTTAAACCCCAGCACCAAGCACGGTATCAGATGATGTAAGGGTGCAAGAAATATTTGTGCAATGAGTGAAAGAAAATTTAAAAACTAAATCTACTCAAGACATCATTCAAAGGGACTTAGAAAAAGAGGGAAAATCTGGGAGGTCACCATCATCTATTCATGTTTGATCGTGGGTATTATATAATCATACATGTAAAAACAGTGGGGATTTAACAGAATTTATAAAATAATGAACTTGTTTTCCTAATGTTCTAGGATCCCAAATATAAATATAAATTATCAGGTAACTATTTACTAAAAGACATGGACATTGTTTTTTTAGGAAATACACACTTAAGTATTTGCAGGAAAGTGACATGACATATGTAACTTATCCACAAATGGTTCAGAGAAAAAAAAAATCTGTATGCACACACCCAGAGCCATCATAAGGCAAATGAAGCAAAATGTTAAAATGGGAAATTCCGGGAAAGGGTACAGGGTGTTCCCCATACTATTTTTGCTTTTGCAACTTCTTTAAGTTTGAAATTATTTCCAAATAAAAACTTTTTTAAAGAAAACAACAGATATGGGTAACCTCATACTGGCCACTAGGGTCCCCTACTCAACAGCCTAGAGGAAGAAAAATATAAATCCCATAGCCATGTCCAAGCTGTGCGGCTGGCTTTTTTAGAGCCCTCTGCTCCGGGCTGGGGAGTGGGGGGCAAGCCTCCACTGACTGACATCCACAGAGCCCAGCCACTCAGCCCCACTCTACAAATGTAACCTGGGGACCTCAAACGTTCAGACTCGCACCGGGCCTGACTCCACGGTCAGGCCTTCCACGGCCTCCCGCGGCAGGTTCACTGCTGAGGATGAGGGGCGGAGCCTGGGGACAGAGTGGAGAAGGTTTCAAAGAGGAAACCAAGAATCAGACCACAGAGAAGGGACCCTATTCCCCATAACTACACCAGAGCAGACGTGCACATGAAAAAAAGCAGACTACAGCCAGCCTGCTGAGCCTGGAAAGAGCAGACCGTCAGAATTCACAGAGACGTAAACTTCATATACCACCAACGTGCTGAGAATTCACCTTCCCAGGCGTCCCAATATTGGCCGTTCTGGTGACACCGCATCTTACGGACTCCCCGAGAGCACACCCAGGGATCCTCTGCAGGTTCCCTGCTGCACCCCATCCCTCGTGCGCAGCTATTCACACCCGTGCGCTTATAGGAATAAACACCCACACATATACATACACAGAGGGCGGGGGGAAACGGAGCAGAAGGAGGGGTGTCACCCCCAACCATCAAGCACAATCATCAGGTCCCTTCCTCAGCAGAACTACGCCTCCAGGGCTGCTACGGGAAGAAAGAAAACAACAGATCTTTTGAGCACCTCCACGGGGGAGCGGTGGCTCTGGGCACCTGCGAACGCCCACGGAGGTCACCAGCTTGGCCTCTCCAGAAAGAGGTGAGCCCATCTCAAGTCTGAGTGGTGTAGCTGGTGGGCCCTTCAGACTTTCTGGTGCGCCTGTGACTCAGGATGCTCCAGGGACCATGGACATGGGGACCGGGGTGAGGAGGCTGGCTGTACAGTCCCAAAGTCCCAGCTCTCTTCACTTCATCTCCCTGTTTCCCTGAGGCCGTGCAGCTCTGAGGTTCTCCCCTGAGGAGGGCCTGGGGGGCCGGGGCTCACAGCCACGGCTCACCTTTTCATCCCTGCGCTTGCTGGAACTTGCACCTGTTGCACATGCTGGTACTTCTGGAATGCCCTCACTCCACCCTGCCCCTAATCCACTTTGGGCTCACTTCCTGGTCCTTCCAAACCCACCACAAGCTTCACCTCCTCCGGGGAGAGCTTCCTGCCCGAGAGGTGCCCCTCCTGGCTAACCACAGCACCTGTGCTTTCCTCCCTGGGATTACAGGTCGTCTCATAAGCGTCAGCATCCCGGCTGTCTCCTCGTCTCAGCGCCAGCTCCTGGAGAGCAGGGCCAGGCTGCTCATCCTGCACTCACAGACAGCAGAATTAGCAGGCTCATGAGCTAGACACATGTAGGGGTGACAGCAGAGATTTCAAGAGGCTCTCCTGGCCCTTTTCTCTCCCCCAGAACAGCCAAACTGCTAATGACATTCCGGTTTCATCATTCAGTGAAACCAGAAGAACATCAACGCTGACCCTGCCCCTCCCCCAGAGACACCGTGAGAAGTGAAGACAGTTGAGGTGCTGTCACCCAGGCTCACTCCTTTCAGATTTCCAGCTGTTCTGCTACAAGCATCCAGAGAAGGAGACAGCCAGGTCCCAACCGGTCCCTGTCCCGTGTTTTACAAGAACCTTGTCTGTCGGCACAAAAAGCCCTCAGCACGGGAGCGCCTGTCTCAGCACCTGTTGCCACACCTGTTCAGGCCCCCGGCAGCCGACCTCCCCACGCAGCAGGCAAGGACACCTCTGGAAGAGGGCACAGTGACCACGGGACAAATGACGGAGAAGCCGAGGGAGGAAGCCAGGCCACGTCGGTGAGTGCGCCTGAGACAGACAAACGTGAGGACCACACCACCACATGCCAGGGGCCTCAGCAGTCCTACGCTTTCATCCCAGGACACCAAACACGGAAAAGAACAACTGAAAAACGTGGCTCGTTTTTCCCATAGCATGGCCAGTTAGGACTATTTGTGCTGTTTTCCTTTTTTATTTTTTTCTTTTGCCTGATTCTGACACAGCACTATAAACTGCGTGTGTATGTAGTCAGGAAACTGAATAACTCAGATTCGTTTACTAGTAAATTTTCACTGCTACACAAATTCCTGATCCCATAGGCTCTTCCTCAGAGACATAAAACTCAAGTAGTTTGAAGGTGCACGATACCTTAGACGAGAACTGCCCCCAGAATGCCAATACTGCTTTTCAAAGAAACAAAAATGCCTCATGAGATGACGATTTTTAATACATAAGCTCAACATTCGGCAAGGAAGAGGGCCGGCAGAGCTTTATTCAAACTGGTATGGACATGATCTCTGTTTCAGGTCCAGGTAGGATACCCAGCATCCTCAGGGGAGCCTGCAGGTCACCAGGTCCCCTCTGATTCCTTCCAGGCCTCAGAAGCTCACAATATGCACTGCCTCCACAGCCGTCCATGTGCGGATGCTGCTGACAGCTTCGCTCCTCATCCTCAGGAGACGAGAAGCAGGGGATGGGCAGAAGGGCCTTCCGAGCCCAACCATTCAAGAAGTCACCACCCTGAGTGTGCTCAGCAACTGCCATATGCTATCCATGGAGACCCTGAGCCCCAGGCCTCAGTCTAGGATAAACAAGTCAAGTCTGTTTTCTCCTACTCCCAGCTTAGCCTCCAGGGGCCTCCCGCCACGCACAGCCACTGAATGCCCTCTGTTCCAAAGACAAGACGTCAGGCACAGCCCCCAGCATTGCAGCAGAAATCCCATTGGTTTCTAATTATATTCCCACAGGAAGCTCTACCCTCAAGAGGGTGGGAGGCAGGCATTTCTAGAACACATGTCTGCACCCCCACGGACCGCATCTTTTCCTCTGCTTCTTAAAGCAGAGGAACGGAGCCCTCCCTGCAACAGGGAGGCAGGACTGGTGGGACCAGCGTGTTCTCCCAGCAACGCACCTGTGGGCTGCGCTCGTCACAGCTGCTGGTGCGCCCACCAGACAAAGGAGGAAGAGTGGCGTCTGCCTCACCTTGGAGGATGCCCGGAAGGCCCAAAACATTAGCCACAACTGCACGCTAAGCTAACCAAGATCAGAACACACGCAACCGGGATTCGAACGCCTTCTGAAATACGGAACCATTTCCAAACCCCAGGGTTCTCTGCACTCCATTCAGCCACCATTTCTCTCTTCTAATTAGCCTTTTTAAGTACAGAGCTGGAAACTCATTTCCACAGACGTCTTCCCTCCTCACATCTGGCCCTAAACACTGCAGGTCTTACCTCATGGATGATAACACCGCCGCTGCATGGAAGCCTAGGAGGGCTGTCCACAGAGGCCTCACCCTGCCCGCCTTCCCTCCGTTTCCTGCCCGGCTGACACACACAGGCTCTAAGCCATGAGATGGTCGGAGAACTGCACGTGTAATAACAGGAGCCAAGTTACTGCCTCACTGCCCTGGCGCCAAAAACGCCGTTTTCCTCTTCGCACTCGCTCAGAAAACAACCAAGGTCACGATGCAGCTGCGTCCAATTTAAATGTAGTCTGTTTCCCAGAGGGAACCCAAAATTTCGTTGCGCTATGTCTGAACAGGAAAGGCAAGTACCTGTGAACGGATTATCACAGGCAGACACAGAAGTTCTCAAAAACACTGAACTCAACATAAAATTGGCCTCCAAATTCTTGTTCTTTCAAACACATTGACCTGAACAATTGTTTGTGATATGTTTTTCAGGTGGACAAACGTTCCAAAACACCATGTGTAACATGATCCTATTTCTGTGAAAAAGAAAACTCCACAAATGTGTACTCAGACACACTCTAGTGGTTAGCGGTAAGCAGTGAGCTTATAGGTAACTTTATTTTCCCTTTTTTGTATCTGTAATTTCTATACTATACATGACACCTGTTATAACGAAAGTTATTACTCGTTCTCTCTAAGTGGTCAGTCATCTTTGGGCCTGAGGACTAGAGTGGCCTTGTGTCCAGCAACTCACCTCCAAGTCCACTCACATCCTGGTATTACAGTCATGCATCGCTTAATGACAGGGATATGCTCTGAGAAATGCGTCGTTAGGCGATTCCGTCGTTGTGTGAACACCACAGAGTGTACTTACACAAACCTAGATGGTATGGTATACAGCCTACTGCACACCTAGGCTATATGGTACAGCCTATTGCTCCTAGGCTACAAACCTGTACAGCACGTTACTGTACTGAATACTGTGGGCAATTGTAACACAGTGGTAAGTATCTGTGTATCTAAACATAGAAAAGGTACAGTAAAAATATGGTATAAAAGATAAACAATGGTACACTTGTATAGGGCACTTACCATGAATGGAGCTTGCAGGACTGAAAGGTGCTCTGGGTGAGTCAGTGGGTGAGTGGCGAGTGAATGTGAAGGCCTAGGGCATTACTGGACACTACTGTAGACTTTATAAACACTCTACACTTAGGCTATGCTAAATTTTTAAAAAATATTTTCTTTTTTCAATAATAAATTAACCTTAGCTTACTATAACTTTTTTGCTTTGTAAACTTTTTAATTTTTTTAACTTTTTGGCTCTTTTGTAATAACACTTAGCTTATAACACAAACACATTGTACAGCTATTCAAAAATATTTTCTTTTGGACCAGCTCCGGTGGCCTAGTGGTTAAGTTCAGCATGCTACGCTTCGGCAGCCCAGTGTTCGGTTGCTAGGCGTGGACCCACACTGCTCTGTTAGCAGCCACGCTGTGCTGGTGGCCCACATACTAAAAAACAGAGGAAGATTGGCACAGATGTTAGCTCTGAGCAAATCTTCCTCTGCAAAAAAAATATACATTTTTTTCTTTCTTTCTTTATATCCTTATTCTATAAGCTTTTTTCTATTTTTTAGTTTGTTTTTTTTGTTAAAAACTAAGACACAAACACATATTAGCCTAGGCCTCCACAGGGTCAGGATCATCAATATCACTGTCTTCCTCCTCCACATCTTGCCCCACTAGAAGGTCTTCAGGGGCAATAACATGCATGGAGTTGTCGTCTCATATGACGATAATGCCTTCTTCTAGAATACCTCCTGAAGGACCTGCCTGAGGCTCTTCTTAAGGAAGTGTCACTCTTTTCAGAAATATGTCCATGGTGGTTTGCTTGGTTTGTTTGTTTTTTCAATCATAGATTTGCCTGTAAGCAGATAAGGCACCATGACCATTCCTCTCTATGAATGAAAACCTTTCGGTGTTGGGGGTCCATGTATTCAAACATTTTAAGGAACTTGTTGAGGTCTGCAAAAGCTTCTGCTAAACCCTTCACTATGAAAATTCTTGGGGGTTCTTCTTTTTCTTCTTCTGCAGTTTCCTTTTCTCTTGCCTCTTCAGCTATGCGTTCCTGTTTCAGATCCAACAACTCTTCATTAGTCAGTTTCTCAGGAACCACTTCTAGAGCTCCTCAATGTCATCCTCACCCACACCCAAGTTAAAGTTGTTTGCCATCTCAACCACAGCCTTGTTGATTTTTGCAACATCCTCGTCCTTGGCAAATCCTTGGAAGTCATTGATGAACCTCTTAAGTGTCTTCTTCCAGATGCCATTCATACACTCCTTGGTGACATCACCTCAAGCCCAAGCAAGGGTCTTGATGCAGTTGTAAATGTTGTAATCCTTCCAGAATTGAATCAGCATCTTCCAGTATCTTCCTCAGTTGCTGTAATAGCCTGTCTTCCTCAGGTAGTAGGCCTTAAAAGCTGCTATAACTCCTTGATCCATTGCTTGGATCAAAGAGGTGGTGTTTAGAGGGAGAAACACCACTTTGATATTGGGATGAAGATCACCAATAGAAGGAGAATGTCTGGGAGCATTATCAACAATAAGCAAAATCTTAAAAGGTATGTTATTCTCCAAACAGTACTTTTTCATTTCACTGGCATAGCAACTCAGGAGGGCATCCTGGAAGAGGAGCTGAGTCATCCCTGACTTCTTATTGCTCCTGTAGTGCACTGGCAGGTGTGCTTACTGACATGCTTAAAGGCCCTGGGGTTCTGTGTCAGATCACAAAGGGTTTCAATTTGTAGCCTGCAACACTGCCCCCAAGCAAGACTGTTACCCTGTCCTTAAAAGCCTTGAAACGTGGCATTGACTTAGCCTCCTTATGGATGATTCATTTCCAGAATAGGGAGGTTTCATCCATATTGAATATTTGCTCTGGCAAGTAATTTTCCGCCACAATCAGCTTATCTAGAGTTTTCAAAAATTCTTCAGCTGCCTTCACATCAGCCCTCACAGATTCACCACTCACTTTCACATTATGTAAGGCATAACGATTCTTGGAATTGTTTAAACCACGCAGGGATAGCAGTAAATTCAACATCATAGTCAGGTCCAGCCTTTTCTTTCAACACTGCAAACTTTTTGCTTTAGCCATGATTGTCAGAGTGGTAAGAGGGATTACGCTTCTGTGTCTGGTCTTTAATCCAGGTCATCAGAAGTTTCTCCATGTCTGATATAGGCCCTTCTCGAATTTTTGTTAGTCTCACTGACTTCAATGAAGCAGATCCTTTAACAGCTTCCATCACTTTAGTCTTGTTCTTCAAGATCATAGCTATGGTGGAATGGGACACGCTTGATTCGTGAGGAACAACCATCACTGATTTTCCACCTTCGTAGTCCTTAATCACTTTTAATTTCATTTCCAGGCCAATCACTCAATGTGGCCTCTTAGTGGCAACATTAGCAGTGGATTTTGTATGCTTAGGGGCCACGATGAACAAAACAACGTGAGGTTAAATCAAGCACAAGAGGAAATGATGCAATTAAGATACACAGTAAACACCAGATGTATAAGCTGTTGCTGCATAACATGGCATATTGTTTTACAGTAAACTTTTTTTTTTTGAGGAAGATTGGTTCTGAGCTAACATCTGTTGCCAATCTTCCTCTTTTTGTTGAGGAAGATTAGCCCTGAGCTAACATCTGTGCCCATCTTCCTCTACTTTGTATACGGGACGCTGCCACAGATGGCTTGATGAGCAGTGCATAGGTCCATGCCCAGGATTTGAACCTACGAACCCCGGGCCATCAAAGTGGAGCGTGCAAACTTAACTACTACGTCACCGGGCCAGCCCCCCAGTAAACTTTTTTTATAAGTAAAAAGAGCACACGCTAAAATAATGATAAAAAGTATAGTATAGTAATTACATAAACCAGTAACATAGTCACTTATTAGCATTATCAAGTATTATGTATTGTACATAATTGTATGTGCTATACTTTTATACAACGGTCTGCACAGCAGGTTTGTTTACACCAGCATCACCACAAACAGGTGAATAATGCATTGCACTACAACATTACGACAGCTACAATGTCACTAGGCAATAGAAATTTTTCAGCTCCATTATAATCTTATGGGACCACCGTCGTATATGCAGTCCATTGTTGACCGAAACGTGGTTATGCGGCACACGACTGTATTCCAACCACAAACAACACAGACTTCTAACGTGAAGTCCAATTCTTCACAACAAACCGCGAGGCCTGAGAGTGCCTGGCAGTGATCAGGAAAGCCTAGGGGAGGCAGCTGAAGTAGATAAAGCTACAGAATAAATGCTTACACCAGAAAAGAAGGCCAGAAGTGATTGAGCTAAATATTCAATGGAAGAAGTCAGAAAAAAGAACAGAACACACCCAAAGAAAGCTTAAGGAAGAGAAGCAGAAATCAACCGAAATCGAAAATGAGAGCCAGCCCTGATGGCCTAATGGTTAAAGTTTGGCGCCCTGGTTCGGCAGCCCAGGTTTATCTCCCAGTCGCAGAACCACGCCACCCGTCTGTCAGTAGCCATGCTGTGGTGGTGGCTGACACAGAAGAACTAGAAGGACTTACAACTAGGACACACAACCATGCACTGGGCTTTGGGGAGGGGAAAAAAAGAGGAAGATTGGCAACAGATGTTAGCTCAGGGTGAAACTTACCCTGCAAAAAGAAACAAAAAAGAAATTGAAATGATAATATAATAGAGAGGATCAAAGAAGCCAAAAATTGGTTCTTTATGTAGATGAATAAAATTAAACTTCCAGCAGGATTGATCAAGAAAAAGGAGAAAAGACAAACATAATCAATATTAAGAATGAAAAGGGGACCACGACTACACATTACAAAGATTAAAAAGATGATAATAAGAGAATGTTGTGAACAACTTTAGGAGAATACATTTAAAAACTTAGATGAAATGGACAAACCCCCGAAAAACATAACCCATCGAAATTGACCCAAGAAGAAATAAAGACTACATAGTGCCATAACTATTCAAAGAATTGAGCATCAACACTTTTTTAAAACCTTTGTATAAAGAAAGCATCAGGGCCAAGACAGTTTTAGCACATTCTAAACATTTAGGAAACAAATAATTCTAATCTGATACAAACTATTCCAGAGAAAAGGAAAATAAGGAACACCCCTCAGCTGGTTATGATGGTTTATGAGGCTAATAAAACTTTTACCAAAGCCTGATAAGGGTATTACAAAATAGGAAAATGACAAACCAGTCTCGGACATTAAGAGAAACAAGAAAGTCCTAAACAAAATATCAGCAAAGTAAATACAGCAATCAGCAATGTGCATAAAAAGATAACACACCAGATCATTTGATCTCAGAAATGCAATTTGGTTTAATATTAGAAATATCAATGAATATAATTTCACCACCATAACAGATTAAAGGAAAAAATATGATCCTCTCAATAGAGCTAGAAAAAAACATTTAATAAAATTCAACATCAGCAAACTAGGAAGAGAGAAACTTTCTGGAAAAAATAAAATCTATAAACCCCATAGCAAGCACTACTCTCAGTGGTCAGTACTGAAAGCATACCTTTTAATATTAAGAATGAGACAGGACGCCTACTATCATCACTTCCACTAACAATGACTTAGAGGCCAAGGGTACAAAAAGGCTAAAAAAAGAGAGAAAATGTTTAAGGACTGGGGGCCATGAGGGTGGGGAGACTCTTACTAGTCTCAGACGATACATCTATACAGAAAACCCAAAAGAATCCTCATTTATACTACTAGAATTAATAAGAGTTTAGTGAGGTTGCTGGATTTAAAAAATCAATATTTTAAAAAATCAAACTGGATTTCTAGACACCATGAACAAAAAGTTAGAAAAGGATATCTTTTTAAAAATATATCAGAGACGAGGTCACGCATCCTGTGACAGCAGTTTGCAGAGGAGCCTGTCTTTGAAGCAGTCCCCAAAGTGACAGCAGAGAGGGGCCAGCAGCCCTGGAAGCAGAAAGCCAGGCACGGAGACTGATCCTGCCAGACACGGGGGTTCATTACGGGGGATGATCTGGGTGAATTTGCCGGGTCCTGAGTTTCTGCCTAGAATAAGGGTAGAGGAGAAACACCAAGGCGCCTGAGGGACCTGAAGCGCTTCCTGTGTTAAAAATGACCACGTGTGGAAGGGGTCCAAGCTATTGTCGGGTCACACGGAGATGGAGCGCTGTTATTGCAGGGGCCAATGAAAATGCTCCAGACCGCGCTTCGAGACCCGGTTTCTCACCCGCTTTTGCCCTTGCAACAGACCAGGCAGTAAACTCAGACTTGCAAAAAACAAAAGTAGTATCTGTTCCTTTAACACCTACCAGGTGGTTCCATGTAGATGTTTGCCTTTGGCGATGAGTTTCATAGCCAGCAGCAAAGCCAACACGGCACTGATTGTCAGCCTGGAAAAGGAACTTGCTCCACTGTTTGAAGGATTGAGACAAGCTGTGGAAGTTTCTTAATCTGACAATGATTTCCATCTGCACTTTATCTTCATTATAGCAGACCCAATATCAATCCAGCAGTCTTTAGACCACAATAATACCTGTACCATGTACTCACGGAAGGGCCCCTTTTTCCACCTTACACTCAAGAAAGAGCCTATAAATAGAATTTCCAGACAGACTATAATATTTCTTTGTTTAGGGTCTTTACTTATTTGGTGAGATCTAAGGCGACCGCACAAATGGCTCAGTCTATCACAGCTCCATGGAGTCAGTTCAGTCACCAAATATGGACAAGATCCTATTCAGCGGCCCAGAATCAAAACAGTACGTGGATCCACTTCAGCCATCAAGTGCTCTCTACTACACAACACTCCCAGGCCTGCAGGACCCAGACGACACTTTTTATTGTGACTAATAATGAGGACAGAGTTTTCTTCACATTATGTTTTATTTCTGTGCATTGAATGTGAGACATAAAATGGCTTAGCAATAAAATCAATACAATCACTTTCTTATGTATATATTATTCTGCAGTATGGATGAATATTACTAATTGTTCTGCTTCTTCTCAAAGGTTGTTGCTCTTTATCTAAAATGCAAATTACAGCTAAAGGCTTGTTCCCCCACTCTATCTATAATCGATCTGTGTTCTAATGTTTGTATGTTCTTTATGAAATTTAGGTGTGATTTATTAACAAACTCTGTTTCCAATAGTGGTATGTATGCAAACAGAATAATACATTCATTTTTTTCAGACATGAGTATAAATAAAATAGCATTTTGTGTGTGTGTGTGTGAGGAAGATCAGCCCTGAGCTAACATCCATGCTAATCCTCCTCTTTTTGCTGGGGAAGACCGGCTCTGAGCTAACATCTATTGCCAATCCTCCTCCTTTTTTTTTATCCCCCAAAGCCCCAGTAGATAGTTGTATGTCATAGTTGCACATCCTTCTAGTTGCTGTATGTGGGACGCGGCCTCAGCATGGCCAGAGACGCAGTGCATCAGTGCACACCCAGGATCCGAACCCAGGCCGCCAGTAGCGGAGCATGCACACTTAACCACTAAGCCACAGGGCTGGCCCTAAAATAGCATTTTTTAAAATTAATATATATATCTCAAAATGTAAAACACTTGGGAATATATCTAACAAAAATTTATAATACATTTATGGAGAAATTTTTGAAAGTACTGAAAGATGTTTTTAAAAATACCTAAATAAATGGAAAGTCATTCCATGTTCATGGATTGGAAGAATCAACATAAAGGGGTTGATTCTCTCTAAATCGATCTACGGAGTCTATGCAGTTCTAATCAAAATCCCAAACACTGTTTTGTTGAGTCTAACACCTGATTTACACAGAAGGGTCAAGGGCTAAGAACAGCCAAGGCTGTGCTGAAAAAGAATAAGTCAGGAGAGGTATGGAAGACTTGCCTTCCCTAGTATAGAAAAGCTACATGTGATGGTTAACCTTATGTGTCAACTTGACCAGGTCACACAGAGCCCAGATATTTGGTCAAACATTATTCTGGGTGGTCTGGGAGGGTGTTTTGGATGATATTAACAATTGTCTGTAAACTGAGCAAGCAGATTGCTCTCCCCAGTGTGGGTGGGCCTCATCCAATCAGTTGAAGGCCTGAAAGGAACATAAAGACTGTCCCTCACACTAATAAGAGAGAGTTCCTCCTGCCTGACTGCCATTGAGCTCAGACATTGTTTTTTTTCCTTGCGTTCAGACTCAAACCGAAACCTTAGCTCTTCTTGGATCGTCATCCAATCCGTTGGAAGCTTGAACAGAGCAAAAGGTGGGATAAGGGAGAATTCACTCTCTCTCTCACAGACTCTTTTCGAGCTGGGACATTGGTCTTCTCCTGCCCTTAGACTGGAACTTACGCCATTGGCTCTCCTGATTCTCAGGCCTTCAGACTTGGACCTTTATAATAAATCTCTTACTGTATACAGGTCTATATCTATTGGTTCTGTTTCTCTGGAGAACCGTGGAGGAGAAAGCGCGGGATTGGATCCAGCCTGGATTTGTGTCTCCTCTTTGTTACTAATAACTGGGACCCTGGGCAAGCAACTTCCCCTCTGTGGGCTCTGAGCCCTCATCTCTAAACTACGCTCACCCCCAGCTCTTACATTGAGAATCTCACATATGCAAAGTACATCCCAAGAGGATCCCAAAACCCACACTACAATCCTGAAGTCACAAAGTTACTCTGACCTTCCTTTAGGAAACACACCTGTCTTTGGAGCTCACCGGTAAATTTCATCCAAGGAATAATCCCCTCTACCACCCCACGCTCTTGGCTATTGACTCCAGTGAGGCTGAAAGAGAAGTTTCCACTTGCGTGCAGGGTGTGTGGCACACGCGGTTGCTCGGACCAGACCCCCACAGCCAGTGCACGACAAGCTCATTGTCTTAAATCCAGCCCTCCTTTTCCTCCTGTAAAGCTCACTTCTCAGTATGAGCATGTGGGAAAAGCAGGGAATACTCGTTTCTCTGTAAGTATTTCTCTGCTGGCTTTCTGGGTGCTGAGTGCTCTAGGAAGGGATTAGAGCAGTTCCCTCATAAGCAGTACGCCCTAAGGTCAAACACTTAGCGAACGATCAAGAATACACGCCTGACCTCATGGTGTTTTCAAAGATGAACGGTCCCACCACCCCAAGCCCGAGAGCCCAGAAGGAAGCCACCGTCACCCCGCACCTGTATTTGATGTCAAACACTGTGGAGTCCTCATCCTCATCATCCTCCTCATTCAGCGGGGCCATCTCCACTCGCTCGGCTGGAGTGGTGATGATGTCATACTTGCGGGTCTTCTTCAACCTCTTTCCCGACCTGGAAGGGGAGAAGCACATTCCTGAGAACTCCACGATCCTCACGAGGGAAACCACGCTGCTGCCTCCAGCCAGGCTCCCAGGAGACCTGCGAATACCCCAGCTCCCCCACCTCCAGCCATGGGACCTCGGGCGGGTTGCTGACCTCCCTGACCCTCGTGGTCCTCACCCACAAAGAGAAGATGATTACCCCTGCTCTGAGCACTGAAAACCTCAGTAATCAAGATAAATAATACCCAAATGCAACATTATAAAAAGGCAAAATTAATGCAAAGAAAATCCACGAGGAGCAAAAGATCAAAATGTTCAAGAAGCACAGGACCTAGCCCTGCAGTTGCACAGGCACGACACACCTGCCCCCTCCTCCCCTTGCCCCTCACCCTCCACCCAGCCCTGCTGTGTCTGCGGGTCTCTGCTCCAAGCCTGGCCTTGAGGGCGCTGCGGTGTGGGCCGGCCAGGTGGGATTAGGATCAGGGCTCGGGCACACTCTACCTGTGTGATCATGGGCAAGTCAGTTAATCCCCCCAAGCCTCAGTCTCCTCATAAATGAAATGGGATAAGAATAGTATTTGTCCCTCACAGGTGAGGGAGGATTAAATGAGATGATGCATTTTACAAGCCTACACACGGGGCTCTCGGCAAAAATCACTGTTAGTAAAAATAATAAACAGAAGTACTACAGTCTCTCTCGTATGACAAGGAGTTGTAAAAATCAGTCAACATTGTATCCATCATGAGGATCTACGAGGATAGCGAATTACAACACTAAGCTTTTACCTCTGGGATGGTAGAGGATCACTGTGGGGTGGGCCCCAGGGAAAGTGCTGAGACAGGCCACTTCGGCCTCTGGCATCAGTCCCTCTGCATGAAGGATGCAATACTTGTCGGGCCTGGCTGAAAGTTTATGATGCCATCAGGAATACTACTATCATCATGACTACTGATGCTCTTTGCATTTATTTCTGCACTATCTTGAACTTTTCCCCAAATGTCTTGTATTCTCTAGTGTCCCTCCTTTTTAAGTATATCTGAGAACCAGTCAACCCTAAAAACTAGGGCACTGTTTTTCATAACTAGGGCACTGAAGAATCACATTCTCTAAACATTCTTCCTGCAGACTGCAAGCCGTTCCCGGATGGAGACCACATCGAGGACACAAGCGAGATCTCTTTGTCCTCTGCACACAGAAACTCTCCAATAAGTTTGCAGAATAATGAAAACAGAAGTTCACCTTCAGGTTTCCTAACGATTTCTTAGCAACAGCCACTTGCTCTCATCTTACCTAGTATGATTTACCAGAAACGTGATCTATGAAAGTGTCATTTACATAAAAAATATATATATTTATCTGCATCTTTGGCGTAAAGCAACCTCTACAACCTCTAGTACCTGCTCCTCGTGGTTCTTTGGGTGGAGACTTTGGAAGACAGGGAGAAACCACCTATAAAACCGATGATCTCCAAGCCTCGATGTGTCCCTCCTGCTTTCATCACAGGTACACACACACATACACACACACACACACACACACACACACACTAAGAGGCACGGGGCATGTGACTGCTTGGATTTCGAACACAGGAGGAAGCGCGGTGCAGACGCCAAGCCTGGTGGTCAGAGGTGGGAGGAGCACAGCCAGTCGCCTCCCGAGTGGCCCTGGGACAACGGTATTTTGGAAGCAGGCTTTGTGCAGGAGTGTAAATGCTCACCTTATAAACACTGTTGGTCCCACATGCTCACCATCAACAGCTTCTTCTTTTTCTCCACCTCCCCCGAAAGGAGTAAAATAAATCTTTGCATTCTGCCCTAGATGACACAGTCCCTGACCAATTCCATCTCCAATGCCGGACGGGGGAAATTTAAGGCCAGAAACAGCTCCATCTGCCACAAGCAACCCAAGACAAAGGCATAAGGAAACCACCCATCCTCAAGCTCTGGAGACTAGAAGCAAACTCCCCATCCATGCAGACTCACACCCCACACCTTTCTCAGGAAAACGGCCCCATAGCTCCACCCAGATGATTCGGAGGGAGCACCTGGCTTTGCAAAGGAGTGGGGTGTGCCCCTCTGTTGACCCTGCCACGTGCCCGGGCCGCCCATTCCCAACACACCTCTGAACAAGCATCTGCAGCGTCACAAAAGGAGCCGTCCCGTGAACCCAGGACTTGAGGAAGGCCCTGTGGACGACTGGAGAGACCAACGCCCGGACGGTTTCACACTGACGAGTCAAAGCCCTGTTTGTAACTCTTTTTCAGATATCATGAAGCCCAGAAAATGCAAAATCTGATTCGAAAACCTCGTCTTGCACTTGGAACTTGAAACCTCATTTAGTCATTGGCCCTGGGGCAGGACCGACTGCTGACCTTGGAAGAAGGTTCTGGAGGCTCTGACTTCAGCCCTGCTTCATGGGAGTGGATCCTGATGACCCATAAAATCACCTTTCTTCTTCCTGATTCAGAGTCTTCCTGCCTCAGAGTCTTGTGATGAGAAAATTAACATACTGAGCTCAAAATAAGACCCATGAAGAGTTACCCACGGGAGAAGCTGGAAAACAACCCCAGCATCTAGAACGTCATGGCCCACATGCTTTAATGCTGGCCATTCCAACCACGTCACCTCAGAAAATAATTGTCAGCCCTGAGATTACACCAAAGGTGTGATGTTTAATTTTATGTGTAAACTTGACTGGGCCAGGGGTGCCCAGATGTTTGGTCAAACATTATTTCTGGGTGTGTCTGTGAGGGTATTTCTGGAAGAGATTAACATTTGAATCAGTAGACTGAGTAAAACAGATAATCCTCCCCAATGTGGGTGAGCCTCATCTAATCAGTTGAAGGTCTGAATACAACGAATAAAGACTGATCCTCTCATGAATAAGAGAGTTCCTCCTGTCTGACTGCCTTTGAGCTGGGACATCCTTTTCCTTTGTTTTTTTCCTGTCTTCAGACTCAAACTGAAACATTAGCTCTTCCTGGATCTCAAGCCTTCCAGCCTGGGAACTGGAACTTACACCATTGGCTCTCTTAGGTCTCCAGCTTGCCCACTCACCCTGCAAATCTGGGGACTTGTCAGCCTCCACAATCACATGAGCCAATTATTTATAATAAATATATATATATATCTCTTCTTGGTTCCGTTTCTCTGGAGAACCCTGACTAATCCAAAAGGCCATTAGCAAGAGTCCTCATGCATGCTTCAAAAGCCAGTTTTGACATAATGAGCCAGAAAAATTACATTTCAAACAATCAACTCTCTGCGACACAACACCCTTCACAAAAGAAGAGTAATTTCTGCTGTTTCGCTGTTGGGCGTGTTAATAAGGGAAAACCAAGACACGTTGAGAAGTTTAAAGAGACTCAGACTGGTGCCTGGCAGAGGCCCACTGGCTGCGTTGACGAGCTTCTCCGTCGGCTGGCAGGTGGGCGGAGGGAAACCAGGCAATGCAGGATTGGCGTCGGGTGGGGTGGGATGGCAGGGGGGTCTTCACATAGTTCTCAAGTTAAAAGGCGAACCCTTCCTTTACCAGCTGTGCAAGTCAGAAGCAGGAAAACGTATGAACAGAGTCGATCAGCGTTTCCCACAGACCCTCAGGTGCCTGGGCCTAACAGTCCTGGGGTCAGAGAATGTGCCCTCCTGTCTCAGAGAAGGAGAACGTGAGATGGCGGAAAACCAGACACAGCCCAAAGCCTAGATAACCTTGCCACGTCCTGCTCTCTCTTCTCTGAGTGTGGACATTCGAACGCGTCTTTTCAAGTTAGTAACAGTCCACAATGAGCTCTTCCAGGGTGCTGGCTAGGCAATTTACACATATGATGGCATCTAAAACACACAAATCACCCTAGAAGGCACTGCTGTCACCTCTGTTTCACAGCTGAGGAAATAGGCTCAGAGAGGCGGACGTCCCCACAGCCATGTGGCTAGTAAGTGGCAGAGCCGGGGTCTGAAGGCGGGCAGCCCCATGACTAGATGGCTGGCCATCTGCACCTCCTCCCACATGGTTAAGTCAAAGTGCTACTTGACTACTCATGGTCTGAAATGCGCCATGAGGGGAGAGCGCATGGGGCTTAAGAGCTTAGATTGTGGAGTCAACTCAGAAAACTCGAAGGGCACAGTGAGTGCATATTGTTCCTGATTTGCTCAAAAGAGAGCCAAGGGCTGCCCCAGCGCCACCCTCCCTGGCAGGTCACCTTGAACCCCCTCGTGCTTGCCAAGAAGCAAGGTGCCTGCCCCACCTTGCTACTTCCCACTCGCACCCAACTGCAAACCCACTCCACGCCCCCACCAGACTTCACCTCCACTTGACTTTAGCACCAAGAAACTCTTGTTATACTTTCCAGAACTTGTCACTTAATACATGTTCCTATGTCAAGCTGATCTGGGCACACATCTAACAAACTCCTTCTAAATCGCGACTCCTTTGGGACATGTGTTGGTTTGGGGCAGGCCAGCATCCTTCTCCTCCCTCCTTTGGGCATCTGTAGCTCAGTGGCCTCGGTGAATCCCCCGCCCACACGGTCCCTGTGGTTGAGAAGGCCTGACCACTGACCGCAGCCCCAGCTCCAGGAGTGAACATGGAGCCAATCAGTGTGTTGCAACCACCAGGCCATGGCAATGGGGTGGAGTTTGGGAGGGCACGTGACCAATCAGGGCCAGTGACCCTTTGCCAGGAAGGCAGGAAAAGGGGCAGTACATGCCCTGCCCACGCACACTGGCCTTGAGACCCAGATGAAGAAAGGCATCTTACTACCTTCTAGAAATGGAAAATAAAGCCAACATGGCAGAGAACAGATCAGACAGAGAGAGACCAAGTTCCAAATCCACTATGGAGTCAGCCCTCCCCGATAACTACAAAGCTACTCTCTTTTTCACCAAAGCCAGTCTGAGCCGGGTTTTCCATCACACAACCTAAAGAATCCTAAGTCCACAGGGTCTCGAAGGAACAAAGGCAGGCCCAGGGTGAAGAGAAACCACCACTACAAGAATAAACACCATCTTGGGATTTTTCCACATTTTAATAGTAAACCTTCCATATATAATTTTCTCATTTCCTCAAACCCTTTAAAACCCTAGGACTCTTCCCTGCTCTAGAAACAAAGAATTATACACACAGAGTGTCTCAGCGGAAATATCATAAATATTTTTGCTTGGGGCTACCTGTGAACAGGTTTTCCAAGAAGACAACCATCGGCGTGACTCCCTTCACGGGGCGTTTAAGAGCACACTGGCTTGAGGCAAAGACCACATGGCCACGAAGAATCTGAAGTCACCTCAGTCTCTCCAAGGGACAGTGGGTCAGCCTCGGGGACAGAGCCCTCACCTCACAGACACACGCAGCTTGAGGAAGAAGCACCTGGTTCTAGAAAGAGCACAAGTTTAGAGTCAGGCTTGGGTTCAATCCCAGTGTATCTACAGAAACACAGAACAAGAACCTGTTTCCTCAGCCCTACAGGGGGCGGGTGCGGGACTGAGCAGGGGAACAGCTGTGAAAACTGTCGGGCATAGAGGAGATTCAGGAATCAAAGGAGGGAAAAGATATTGCTGGCCCATCCTCAACAGCATGGCACCCTTGCCGTAATTTTTCTTTTCTGGAACAAGTTCCCATTATACCAGGTGGCCTCAACGAAGAAATGGCAGATGGTGATTTTAAGTGAATGTCCATGTTGTGCCTCCCAGGAACAGGCAAGACCAGAGAAGTTCTAGAGGAGACAAAGGATCCTTCCCCTGGAGCCAAAACACACATTTCCAACAAGACAGAAGAGAAGTTCAAATTCTTCTACTCTGAAATATAATCTTCAAACCCGAGGGTTTGTTTACTCAAAGGCCCTTTCAACAGCTGGTCAGAAGCAGGTTTCCCAATGAGCGCTGGCAGGCGCTGTTTGTGCAAACACAAGGCTGGGGGAGCGGAGCACTGGAGCTCGGCCCACCGACTGGGAGAGAGGCCTTCCTTCCTGCCCTCCCCCACGAAGAGAAACAAAAGAAAACAAACGCTTGAGGGTTAGTTGTTGTCAGAAGTTCAACTCTGGGGTAGTGCAGTCAGATCCACGGTCCATGCACCCAGACATTGAGATCTAGATCTCAGCTCAGCGATTCCTTGGACTGTGTGCCTCAGGGCAGGTCGCTCACCCTGAACCTTAATCTCATATCCATTTCTACTGCTTGCCAGGTACGGTGAGGGTTCCAATGATAGATTCTCATGGTGCCTCCTTGCCCTATCCACTCCATGGGGCCACAGTTTTCCCATTTTCCCCACAAGGCCGTCCCAGGACACCCCAGGCAGGCCAGCTTCCCCCCTTCTTCAGGCTCCTGTCATCTCCATTCATAGGCACCACCTCCACTGCAGGGCACCATCTACGCGTGACTCAAACACGTGGGCCTTCCTGCACCATCACTCCACTGGGGTGACAGTAACAGCAGCCACCACCATGCGGCAACCCGGGTGCCAGGCACTGACACACTGTCTCATCGCAGCCTCAAGCCAGCGAGGCATCATGGAGTCAGGGAAACAGAAGCCCAGAGGCACTGCGTGACCTGCCCTGTAAGCAGGACTCAGATCCCCAGTCCACCACACTCCAGAACCCGAGCACTTCACTCCAATAAGAGGGCAGGAAACTCACCGGAGACGTCGGGTCCCCCCATACCCGGGGAGTGGGCGCTCAGTGGACACCTCTCAGGAAGCTACAAGTGCAGTCACAAGATCCTTTGGTTGCCGGCTACAACCAAAGCCACCCACAGATCATGTCAACAGAAGGAGGGCATGCCATGCTTCTGACTAGAAAGTTCCAACCTCATCAAGATGTCATACCTCCTGAATTAATCTACAAGTTTCACGAAATCCAATAAAATACTGACAGATTTTTTTGGGGAGAATCTAGACTAGCTGATTCCAAAGTTCAGAGAAGGAAAAAAAAAAATGGCAGCAAGAATAGCCAGGAAAATTCCAGGAAAGAGGAGTGTGAAGGAAAACTGATCCTAATTAGTGTTTACCTAAGGCTGGTGCTTGAGAGGGAGATGGGGGGTGACTGCTAACGGGTTCAGGGTTTCTTTCTGGTGTGATGAAAGTCTGAAATTGATTGGGGTGATGGTGCACAACTCTGTGAATATACTAAAAACCGTGAATTGGACACTTTAAATGAGTGAATTGTATGGTCTGTGAATTATATCTTATAAAGCTGAAAGATATACATACTCATACAGATATGTGTATCTATTACATTCATTTGTGTACTTATAAAATCTCTGTGGAAAGATTCACAGGAAATTGACAGCTTCAAAGAAGGAAGCTGGGCGGCCAAGGGATAGGAGTCAGAAGGAAATTGTTCACCATATACTCTGGCCCCTCATGAATTTCAAACCATGTGAATATATGACCTATTTTTAAAACAAATAAATAAATAAAATTCAAAGTAAGTAACTAAAATAAATTTTTAAAATGGACTAAGGTGTGTCAGACCTGCCTCTCCCTGGAGCCGGTGCCGGGGCCCCTCCGTCCGCCCAGAGGCCGCACGTCGCCTCCTTGGGGTGGTTTTGCTCATCTGGTGACTTCAGGAGCCAAACCCAGCAGCTCAAACTTTTCCTCCACCTTGGCTGTCTTCATTTTAAGCCCACTAAAGTCGTTCAGTAGCTCAAGGACCAGCTTTCTGCTGGAACCACACTACCTGTCACAAAGAGCACGTTACCTTTGATATTTAGAAAAATTAATAAAGAAAAGGAAATGAGGAGGAGGAGAAAGAATCAAGCAGCTGCCACGAGTTAGACGGGAGTGCCAAGCAGGCGTTCAGGCCTCAAGGCCCAGCGGAAGCTCCTGGTGCTCTGGGGACAGAGGCCTTCCCCATTTCTAACCTCTGACCTCTACCCTGCACCGTCTCCCTCAGCACGAAAGACATATCTGAGCCTTCCCTAACAAACCAAGTAAACCTGAAGAGAGAAAGAACACGACTCCAGAACCCACTTTCCAGCCCCAGCCTCCACCCTATTCTGTAGGGATCAAGTGCCCGAGAGGCCATGAAGACAGCGCTGTGTCCTCCAGAGAACAGGCGATGACCTCGGATTAGCCCTGGGCTCAGGTGGCAAAGCCACCAACACCAACCACCAAGGCAGGTGGCCAGTGATACGATTCCCGAGTACCAGCCTTCTTCCCCTTCCTGCCCTGGGCGCAGTCCCTGCGTCCAACCAACACCTTCCTTTTACAGCAGTTCAAACAAGCCACTGAGAAGGCAAACACCAGTGTGATACGAATCTCATCCCGCCCCGCTCCAGACGGGGGAGTAGAGGCACCCAGCTACACGAGACAAAAGCACTCTCCTCTCGTGCAGCACGAGCTTCAGGCTCTCAGTGGCCCAGCTCTAACACGGCTCCAGCCAAGCCCTCCTCAACACAGGCGTTCCAGAGCCTTCCAGATGCAGCCGGCAGCATCTCTACGCCTCACCCCTGTCCACGGGCTGCCCCTCCCCATCGCACCAGGGCCACTCTGTTCCAGGACAGCAGCCAGTCAAGCGCAATGACTCCCAGCACCACGTCAAGAACTCAAACACCCCAGAGCCCCGTGGGCACAGAAAAACAGTGAAGCGGGCCTGGTGTGACACAAACATTAGAACAAACACAATGACAAATAGTGATCAACGCTCTGCCTCTGAGTCAAGAAGACACATGGAGTGGCACTCACAAACCCAGCCGCGATGGAACAGCCGCTCCCCAGCTCCCGCCCATTACTGTCACGTGGAACAGAGGCCCTGTGTTTCCAGGTATTCCCATCTGCCAGGAAAAGCAGATCTAGACTTTATGTGAAGACTCCCGATTTTTAAGTGTTGTCAACCACCTCAGTTGTTAAAAACACTGTGCAGATCAAAACAAAACAAAAAAAACATGTCTCTGGGCCATCAGTTTGCAACCTCTGACTCAGTTTCTGGGCCCCGGGTGATTTGGTCACGGGTGCCGAGCATGAGTGATATTGAATAATTCAGCTAAAATCATGAGCCCAGAGGGAGGGAATGATGTCCACACTCAGCCGAGGTGTGGACTCCTTATATCTGTTCACCTACAGTTCACTCACGATTACGGGGTACCGGCTGCCATGTAGATAACCTAGCTGCTTCCCTCTCCTCTTGGGCACCATCCCCTCGGGATTAAACAAAGCGTACCTTTGTTGATTGACACCAATGCCTGCATCCAGCACACAAGACACAGTGTGCCCCGGGGGGCTTACACTTCATATAGGATCATGGGACGTGTGCCAGATAACCCCAAAGAGCTCAATTTCGTCTTAGGGTTTTCTTCTTAACACTATAGCATTTTGTCACTGTCTGCTCCCCACCCTTGATTCTCTTTCTCTCTCAATCCCGGAGGGATAGATCCAACTCTTATCCTTTCAAGACAAAATTAGTACACCCTGGGTTTGACCTTTTTGAGGAGCCACACGAAATATGGCAACAGCGAATGCCCCCAAGACCTGTTCCTCCAGCTCCCAAGTGTGTTTGCCAAGGGTTGGGTTCACTTCACTTTCATATGAGATGCCAGGTAAGGGAAGCGAGGCTTAAAGTGACGAAAGAAGCCTCTAGAGCAGCTCCATTGGTTCAAGGGCAGCAGCAAGATGACCAAGAGGGATTGTTCGGTGGACCCAGGGGACCTCACCACAGCCTGGAAGCTCTGGGGTCATTGTGCTTTGGGACACACGTCATAAGTGACCCTTTTAATATCTACTTGGCCCTGCCACGTGGTGGGGAGGCGTGGGAATGTCAGTCCTTGCCACCACCACCGCCACTTGAGGGACAGTCACTTCTCAGCAGAAGCTCCCAACCGCTCCACCTCAAGCCCAGATGTCCAGCTCGTGGCCGGCATCTCCGTGAGCAAGTTTCACCTGTACATCATCCTCTTTCTCACCAAGCCTTCTCCCCCGCCTGACCAGCCCCTTCACCACGCCCCCTTCTCCCCGCCCATCAGGGCATCTCAGCATTTTCCTCTGCTTTCGCCTCTTCATCCACTTGGGCCTTCAGCCCTCCCAACTGGTCCTTCCAGCACCTTCCACAGCTCTCCAAGCCATCCTGCACCCCCACTGCAGCCACGTCACTATTCACCCATTCACTCAGCAAATACTTATTAAGCACCTAAAATGGGTCAGCATTTCTAAAGCAGCCCTCTGATTATTTCACTCCTGTATTCCAATCCTCCATTTGCTCCTCTGACCCACTACAACTCCCCAAATCCTCCAGCTGGAATTCCTGTCTGCAACAGGGGAAGGGTGGGAAATGCTGGATTGGAAATCAGATTCCTGCCCTTCCCCAGCTGCGTGGCCTTGAGTGAGACTCTGATCACTCTGTGCCTTGATTTACTCATCTGTAAAATGGGGACTCCGACAGTGCATCCATCATAAGAACAAGGAAATACATAAAAAACACTTAGCACAGAGCCTGGTACACAGTAAGGGCTTAATAAATACTAATTGCTATTATTATTGTCATCATCATGATCACTTTCACAAACCTTACCCACAGAAAAACCTCCTTGGCCATCTGGTCCTGGAAGAACCTCTTCTTCCACCCAGAAGTCCTAATCCTCTGCCTCCTCCGCACGTGCCTTCCCAGGCCATTCTGTCTCGCCCAAAGCCCCTGGGGCCGTCCTTTTGCAGTTTATGCTTTTGTTTGCAAGTGTTGTGTTTGACACATCACTCCTCTATTGGATTGCTTCTTATCTGCCAGGCAGAACCATCTCCCAGATTGAAGCGGAAGCTCCCTAGCCTCTAGTGTGTTCCCCACAGCCCCCTCTATGTTCACAGCAGGTCTCATAAAATACACCGGGAAGATTGCTCTATCCATTCAGCCATGTTTTCTCCTGAGTCCCTGGCTGGGTTTTGGGGAGACTCAGCTAGACCAGGCCAAAATCCAGCCTACCACGTCCTGGAGGCCCAGAAAGGGCCAAGCTGAGCAACAGAACCCCTGGGCATAAGTCCTACTTTCCCTACAAACTCACTGGGTGACCTTACCAAACCCTTTCTGCTTCTGAGCCTCAGTTTCCTCATCTGTACAATGGGTGGAGGGAGAGAGGTCAGGGGAGCTCTCAATGCAAAGAAACCCGACATCCAAGAGGTCACAAGGCCCTGTGGCCTCTCCCAGGCCTAAGGAGCCCTGCCCATGCTCTGTGCCCAGGCCCCTCCTCTCCTCCATACCTGCCAGTGAGAGTGGATTTCCTCCTCAATGCACCCCAGGAAAACAAATATCAAGTCTAGATTCACGGCAAATCACCCTTAGATTAAGTACAGATTTTTAAAGTGAAACCATGACAACACGATTCTAAATTCATGATCCTAGAAATTCCCTTTGCAAATGGTCAGGACCAAACACCAGCTATAAAACTAAAATACTGGACACAACTCATGAAGCCTTCTCTGCTTAAATCTGGGAGAGCCTCCCTCCCGTGACACTCTCCCTACAGGACACTATGCAGACACTGACACTGGAGACCCCCACCCCTGGATGTGCCTGGTGTCTCAAGAAGGATCTGCGTTTGCAAAGCCCAAATGCAATGCGTACATGGGCATGAGAGTTTACAGGTAAAGCCAGATAAGCCAGAGAGCTCAGGGTTAAATTAAAGAGGGATTTCCCTCCCTTCCCAATTTGATGGAAGGAATCGGTGGCAGGTGCCAGGTGCTCATGAGGCACCTCCTTCACTTGGGGAAATCAGTAGTGGGGGGAGGTCCTACGTGGAGTCCTAGGTGTCCACAGAGGCTCACGCAGGCTAAGGAGTCACCAATTTCTTTTTTTTTTTTTTTTCGGAGGAAGATGGGCCCTGTGCTAACATCTGTTGCTGATCTTCCTCTTTTTTTTCTTTTTTCTCCCCAAAGCCACAGTACATAGTTGTGTATCATAGTTGTAGAGTTGTAGCTCTTCTATAGGGGACACCGCCTCAGTATGGCTTGATGAGTGGTGAGCAGGTCCGCGCCCAGGATCCGAACCTGTGAACCCTGGGCCGCCAAAGCGGAACACATGAACTTAACCACTACACCGCTGGGCCGGCCCCACCAATTTCATTTTTAAAAGGCTCAGAAGCAGAGGCACCTGCCTGATTGTTTTGGCCATATGGCTGTATCCTCATTTACAGGCAGCAGCAAGACCAAAAGGCTGGGTGTAAATTACATCTGTTTTCAGGGTGTTATTTTTAAATACAATAAGACACTTGGCTGCTTAAAGGTGAGCCAGGGATCTGGTGACTCAATCTCATCTAAACACCCCCATAGCCCTCAGAAGCAGATGCCCAGAAAGGCTCAGTGACCTGCTCACATCAGACAACCAGCAGGCCTCGAAGTCGGGGCTCGCAGAGTTCTCAATCTCGCACTACTCACAGCTTGGGCTGCACCATTCTTTTTGGGGGGTTGTCCTGTGCACTGCAGGATGTCCAGCAGCATCTCTGACCTCTAATCGCACGATGACAGTAGCATCCCCCTCCCCAATCAAAAGTGTCTCCAGACATTGCCACACGACCCCAAAGGGGGCAAAATCCTCCCCACGTGAGAACCACTTGAAGGACCTTATTCCTCCCATGTGCCATGACTTCTTGATTAACTTGGTGGAGAAGTGAATCAAGGGCATACTCTCTACCCTCTTTAAAAAAAAATCTGGATTTTTGCCGTATTAGATTTCTTTAACGCTCTTTCTTCACCGTGGGATATAAAATTAAACAAGAGGGGATTGGATGAAGGTGCTCAAAAGGTGCTAACTTCCCATTATAAGACAAATAAGTCCTGGGGATGTAACATAGAGCATGGCGACTATAGCTAACACTGCTGTGTGGTATATATGAAAGTTGCTAAGAGAGGAGATCCCATCACAAGGAAAAGATATTTTTTTCTTTTTCTTTTTCTTTGTATCTATATGAGATGATGGATGTTAACTAAACCTACTGCACTAATCATTTCACAATACATGTAAGCCAAGTCGTTATGCTGTACACCTTAAACTAAATACCGTGTTGTATGCCAATTACATCTCAATAAAACTAAAAAAAAGAAAAAAGAAAATCCAATTAAAAAATTAAAGTTAAATTAAATTAAGATGACTATGTTTCACTTCTATAGCTTTTCCCCCAATTCGAAACCTTGGTCAAACAATCAAACATGACCTCCTGGGTGCCAAAGAAGCTCTACGATCTCAAAGTCATAAAAAGGGACTGCACTTCTAACCATGGCTCTGTCCAAAGTGCCAATTTTTTAAAATAGTATTGATAAACTCATGAGTAATAGCTAAAAACATTTCAGAATGGTCACTTTCCTCAAATCCTGCAAGTATTAAGCTTTTGTATTTTTTCTTAATTTTGACTCTTATTACAAATGTCAATATACAGAAGATGGGAAATTTGGGAAATCCAGCTAAGCAGGAAAGCTCCGGTTCCTTTTCAAAGACCTGGCTTAGTAAATAAACTAAGCTTCTGTGGTTCCAGCATCTTGGGGACATGGCGGCGTGCACCTTTGCCAAGGATCCAAGTGTGACAGCTGGGCAATGTCAGATCACCTAGAATTCACCTTCCTCCCCATCCCCCAGGACGCACCAAAACAAACCTTCCTTTCAGATAAGAGGTTTTTACAGGGCTTTTGAAATAAGAATTGGCTGGGCATGCAGCCAACAGAGACCTGGGAGAAATGTGGCCTGGGCAGTAGAGCTGGGAGACCCGCCAAGATGGGGAAAGGATCCCCAAAGGAAAGGAAAGTCGTGGTTTCAGGTGGTAATCACCCTGCCTTGTCTCCACCCTATTCATAAGACACCAGAAAGTAAAGTCGGATCCCCTCAGATCTCAAAGGGTAAAGGTAGACCTAAGGGAGTGTGTGGGGCAAAAGTTACTGAGAACAGCAGCCGCTGGCTTATGCGGGTTCTGCCTGAATCCATGCAACACAGCGGACGCTTCCCAACATCAAAAAACTGGAGGAATCACAGCTTTCTACTTCCTCGACACAGCCTCTTTGTTGATTTCCTGCCAGCTCTCACAAACATGACAAGTAACAGACCCAGGGGCAACGGCCCCGAGACACACACACACACACACACACACACACACACACACACACGAAGGTATCCTCGCCAGAGGGCACTCTGCCTCCAAACTGCCTTTCCCTCCTTCCAATTTTGTCTCCAGTCTTAAAATCATTTTCCTTAATGATTAAAATACATGTAAAAGGTATAAATCATTCTGCAGACGGGGCACCCTGATTGATTAATGAGTATGGGAAGAGACAGCTGCTCAACCTCAGTAGAAAGTGGAGAAATGCAAAACAAAACAATGAGACACCAAATTACACCCACCTGATTGGAAAACATTTGCAAGTCGGATAATACTAAGGGTCGGATATGCTGGGAGGATCTGAGGACCCCCAGGCACTGCAAGTGGGAGGGTAAACTGGTATATACTCAAGGAAATCAAGTCTGAATCTGATTTCTGGGGCCCAGAAATCCCTCTCCTACGTGTACACCCCAGACGGTCTTGTCGAGGTCCTCAGGAAGACACGTCCAAGGATACAGCAAGGAGCTGAGTGTACAGACAGGGAGAGAAATAGTGAACATGTGTCCATTGTAAGGAAATTCATACAATGTAGAACTATATCATGAATAATAAATACACACATAATAAAAAAATAAAGAATCACCCATAGTCACACATGCACAAAAATACATACATAGATTTCTTTGTGCGTTCATATAAACATATATAATTTATTAATTTAAATGAGCTCGTACTACACATGCTGTTTGATAACCTGTTCCACTCAACAATACACAGCCAGTACTATATCAATGTGATCATTTTTATCAGCTGCACAGTATTCCCCTGTAAAGATTACCATAATTTATTTAACCAATGCCCAATTGTTGGATATTTAGGTTATTTAAACCTTTTCATTATCAAACAGAACTGCTCTGAACTTCCCTGCCCAAGCATCTTTGCTTCCTCTTTTAATTAATAAAATTAGAAGCAAAGATGATAAAATTAGAAGCAAAGAATATGTATCAGTGGGAAAAATGTGTGTACCTTAGGAATGGAATTGCTTGGTTAAAGTTATATATATTTTTCACTATGATACACATTCTTTGCTTCTAATTTTAACAGTTTCCTTGGATCCACATTTTTCCTGTTGTCTGCCAAAGTGACTGCTTCAGGGAAAACAGACAAATGGGCTAGGATTGCTGCTTCATAAGCAATAATACTAACTACACTCTTCCTCCCTTATCTGTATTGTTAAGAAAAGGGAGGGCCACCATCCGAATCAATTCCTCCCTCACAGGTTTCTGGCATGAGCCTTGCCTCAAATCACCGAGGACCTTCTGAGAAGCATCAGCGATGTAAAATACCAGGAGTTCAACATTCATTTGCTAAAAACATCTTTATTAGATGTCAGCTTGGAGTCTACTGTGCTTGGAGCCACAGTAGGTGTTAGAGAGACACAAAAGATGAAGGGCCAGCCCTGCTCTTCAGAGTCCAGCCCAGTCAGGCAGAGGGACACATTCAGAGTCACTCTTGACTCCTGAGTAGAAAATTCAAAACTCGAGTATGTTCTGGGAGCACTGGGGGGCCCTGGCTGGGAGGCTTCTCAGAGGAGGCGACACAGGCAGGCAAACATCAATGAGCTGGCCGTGTAGTGTTGGTGGTGGAGGGAACTCCGTGCAGAGGGTCAGAGAGAGACAAGAAACGCAGGCCCGAGGCCACACGACACCTCTGGAGAAGCCCTGGAAGTGCAGCAGGGCTGGAGCAGCAGGCAGAGCTGAGATGGGGGCTCTCGACGGAGGGGGGGCCAGGTCATGAAGAGCCAGCTTTGCCACATGCTAAGGAGCTGTGCATGGGGAGATGGGTGGGCAGAAAACGGAGGAGACCAGAAGGAGGATGGATGGGAGTGCTGGCAGCAGGAGCACCAGCCTGAAGGATACTGCTGTGATTCAGGAGACAAGGTAGAGAGGCGCTGGCAGGTGGGGAAGATTTCGTGGGGAAAGGGGTGTGGGCACAGGTGAGACAGCCTGGGGGGGTGGGGGTGATGGTCAGGATGTGGTGACTGCATGCTAAGGAGCTGGGAGGGGGAGCAGGTAAGGAAGACACCCAGTCAGCACAGCAGGCATTCAGGGGATCTGATAAACCGAGCTGCAGAGAACATGAAAAGGGTGAAAGGTCACAGCACAGTCCACCCAGCAGCGAGATGGGGCGCTGGTCCTGCCTCGGCCACAGACTTGCAGAGTGTTCCAGAATCTCACAGATGACTTACTTCACTCCCTAGGATGCAACTTTCTCATCTGCAAAGGAGCATGTGGAGACCGTGTACCATCAATGCCCTTCCCAGCTGTAAATGCTATAAGTTCCTGTCTACATCAGAAACCGGGGTGGCAGCTGTCTGCCTGCAAAGTCACCCCAACAAGGCAGCCTTCCCGGGCAGAGGAGGCAGGTCACGTCCATAACCCACTTCTCCCACAAATCAGACAGAACCTTCTTCCCACACTCTGCACACAAGGCAACAAGGACCCATCTTTCCCAGGCCTGCGAGCTGGCGCTCCCACTCAGACACGCGGCCCAGGGCCCGCACATCTGGCCATATGCTGCTTGCTTTTCTCCCCCATTCCTGGATAATACGGAGCAGACTGGCAAAATTGCTCAAATACCTTCTTAAAAAGAACACCGCCTTGTGGGCTCGGCGGCCTATTTTGAGCGAACGGTTTCAAACCTCCAGGCTCAGAGCTGCTCTAGGCATCAACCTTCACCCCAATTGAAGAGGTCAGTAAAGAACTACGGTGCATCCACTGAACGCCAGGCCAGCATCGGGGACGGAGACACTAGGATGGACTGGACATCACTGCCCTCCAGGGCTGTCTGCTGAGTGGTAAGCCGGGCACTAAGCCCAGTCACCCAGCACGGCAGGAAAAGGGTTGTATGGAGGATGCACAAGTAGGGCTGGGGGAGGCCAGAAAAGGAAGCAACAGCCTCACTTGGACATCCAGGAAAACTGCACATAGGAAGGAGCATGAGAGCTGGGCCTGGTGGCTGTGTGCAGTCATGGCAGGTTGGCAGCAGGACCTGGCCCAGGAGTGAAAAAGCACAAGCCAGCACCATGGAGTGTAAAGAAAGGAGCAAGTGACAGAGAGGAGGCTTGGAAGGGCTGGCTGATGGCCACAAGGTACACTGGGGCAGTCTGTCAGGGCCCTGAATGCCATACCACGTAGTGGCTACAGGGAGCCACTGAAGGTTGTAAGCAGAGGAGCGAGGGCAGTGGGAAGGATGGGAGGGGAGAGGGGAGCAATTCAATGCCCGGAGCAAATCAAGGGGACCAGCACAGCGAAGAATGACGTGGCCTGAGCCAGGCCAGGGGATGGTGGGGTGAATGTGGGACCACAGTTCCTCCTCCTCTATTTTCTCATGACCACTGACATTGAATCCCACAGGCCCACAAGGAAACACTTTGACTCAGAGTCACACAGCAACAACAGCAAACCTCAATAGAGGGCTCCCAACCCTGCCTTTCCAGGTCTGGTTTCTGCTGGTGTGCTGAAAACGCTCCCCGGGGAGAGCAAGCCCGTGGCCCCAAACCTCCAAGAGCTGATCAAACACCAAAGCACAGTGTGTACACTTGGAAGGGGAGGGAATGGGCAGTGAATAACTGACACACACACACCCAGATTTCCCGGCGGCAGGCCTGAGTAACAGGACACATTTAGTTCATTTCCTGCACAAACGGAATTTCCCAGGCATTAGGGGAAAACGTCCTCCTTGGGTCCCCTATAGCCCCCTCCATCCCATTACTCCAGGAAACTGGGTCATCCTTCCTAATTTCCCAGAAACTTTCTTCCCCGACTTGAGCAACATACAAAAGCCTCTCCACAATCCCTCAGGCCCCTAGGAACCTTCACTGGGGCAGCTCAGGCAGGCAGGGGCACAGGAGAGATGTCCGTGTACCCCGCTAACAAAAAGTCACTGAGGCCGCGGAGGGTCACCAAGCATCCTGAGGCCCAGCTCCAATCCTGGGCCCAAAGCGCACCTCAAACAGGCATTCTGGGGGCATTCCCGCATGCCAGCACAACCGAGGAAAGGAAAACAGGCAGGTGGAGTGTGAGGGAGCCTCAGACATAAGGGAGGGACGGGTAGCAAGGTGGGAAAGGTCAGACAGACCTGGATTTGAATTCTGACTCCACCACTGAGTTTACTCGGATAAGCCACCCTACCTCTCTGGAAATTTTTTCCTCATCTGTGAAACGGGTATAAAAATAAATTCCGTGTAAGGTTATCAGAATTCGGAGCGCTACTGTGACTGTTAAGCATTAGCAGAGTTCAGAGGAATCCAATATTTATTATATATCGTTAAAAGGGGAGAAAATTCCTAAAATGTTACCAGGGAAAACCGGACGAGTGCACCCCCGCGGGGCAGGGCAGGGAGCCGCCGCTTGGCTAGCTGGAGCGCGCCAAGGCGCCGAGGCCGGAGCTGAGCCGCGCGCCCAGAGCATCTGTGCGCGCAGGTGGGGCGGGCGCGCGGCGACTGCAGGTTGGCGGTGCAGGGTGGCCCGCGCGGGAAGAAAGGGGGCGGCTGGACCCACCTGAAGACGCGCAGCAGCAGGCAGGCGATGAGGAGGGCGGTGAAGGCGCACGACACGATCACGGCCGCCTTCAGGGTGGGCAGGTCGTGGAGCAGGCTGGAGATGCGGGTCACCAGGGCGTCGCCGCTGCTGTTGGAGCTGCCGCCGCCCGCCGTCCAGGTGGCGTTCCCGGGCTCCGGGCCGGGCGGCGGCCGCGGCTGGCGCTCGGGTTTGGGCTGCGGCGCCGCGGCGGACTCGGCTCTGCTGGCGCGGGCGGCGGGCGCGGCCAGGAGCGCGAGCAGCAGCAGCGGCAGGAGCGGCGCCGGCGGCGGCGCGGCGCGCATGGTGCGGTCGGGCGGCGCCGGGCCGGGAAGGGCGCGCGCAGCGGAGCCCCGCGTCCCGCACCAGCGCCGAGGCCTGCACGAGGGCTCCCGCGGCGGAGGCGGCTGCGCGTGCCTGGCAGGAAGCTGCGGCGCCCGGAAGAGCCCGCGCCGCCGCCGCCACCAACACGTTGCACCGAGTCATTCGACGGGCCGCGGCCCCACGTGGGCGGGGCAGGCCACCAGGCCCGGGTGCGGGCGGCCCCGATTTTCCTGAGACTTGGGACCGCTGGGAGAAGTAATAACAGCCAGGCTCCCTCTTCTGCAGGCACTGTGCTGCACATTTCACGTTTTATTTCATTTAATCCTAAAACCCCTTAGGAGACAGGTATTTGCTATCCTCCTTTAATAGTTGATTTAGGACCTAGAGAGCCAGTTCACAGCAACTCAGATTGTCAGACTAAGAATCAAAGACTGTGGGACCTGGAGATGGGGAAACTGAGGCCTCTAGAGTGAACTGGGTTGCCAGATGCCCTAGGCATTGCATATATTTCAATATTTCTCCAATTTCCCTCTTTCTCTCAAAAGGAGTTTCTTATCTCATGGCTTCAAGTTTTTCAGACAATTTGCACCTCTACTTATGAACTAGATTGAGATGTGCATTTCTGCACTCATACCTTTGCTGTGGAACAGCAGTGGGGGAATTAACAGTCTCCCTTCCAGGCTGAAGTTTCAGACCACAGGGAGTAATTGGCTTGCTGTCTCTGGTTTGTAAGCTAAATGATGCTTGTGGAGAAAGACAATTACAGAGGTTCTAGTGGGAGGCCCAAAGGTGGGAACTGATGGAGGGCACAGAGGGCTTTCCTGGAGCACTAAAAACTACACTGAGGGCCTCAGGTTCCACCTTTCACCCTGAGGATGGATCCTGACAGAAAACTCTCCAGTGGTGGTAATCAGGTAAACACATATGACAAGGAACCAATGACCTTAAACAGCTCACTCTTGGTCCTGGTACAGAAAGAGACAAATAAATAAAGATAGTACAGTGTATTAGTTAGCTATTGCTGCCTAAAAATTACCCCAAAACTCATTGGCTTAAAACAACACACATATATTATCTCACAGTTTCTGTAAGTCAAGAATCTGGGCATAGCTTAGCTGAGTCCTCTGCCTGAGGGTCTCTCACAAAGGTGCAATCAAGGTGTCAGCTGGGGCTGGGGTCTCATCTGAAGGCTTGACTGGGGAAGGATCTATTTCAGAGCTCAATCAGTAGTTGTTGGCCATATTCAGCTCTTCGTGGACTGTTGGACTGAGAGCCTCAGTTCCCCAGTGATGTTGGCCAGAAGCTGCCCTCAGTTCCTTACCATGTGAAACTTTCCAGCGTGGCAGCTTGTCTCATCAAAATGTGCAAGTCGAGAAGTCACTAATCTAGCAAGACAGAAGTCACTATCTTATGAAACCTAACCACAGAGGTGACATCCCAACACCTTTGCTATATTCTATTGGTTAGAAGCAAGTCACAGATCTCGTCCACACTCAAGGGGAGGGGATTACACAGGGGTGTGAATATCAGGAAGCAGGGATTGTTGGGGCCATCTAAGAAGCTGCCTGCCACTGTATGTGATACATTTTGATTTAGGAGGATGATCGATAATCAAGTTATCAGAAGTCATCACCCAGGAAGTATCATTTGAAATGCACATTGAATATTACAGCATGCCCCAGGGGTGACAGATTTGGACAGATTACATGATTTAGATCTCTTCCAACTCTAAAATACCACTTGATGGTATGTCAAAAATGTTGTATTGGTAGAGAGCCAGCATTATCAGATGATCATGATAGAATTCATAAGAGAAATTCCTTAAAGAACTGCCTCTGACGTCCGTGATTGTTCAGCGCTGCCCTCTAAGGCACAAACCTCAGACGTCACAGGCTCACATTTTCGTCCTTGACAGAAATTCCTGCCTGGTAGAGCAAAGAGGCCCTGGGTGTGGAGCCTCTCAGCCAGGATGAGAGGTCTGACCACTGAGTGGCCCTGGCCAAGGACTTAACCACCGAATCCAAGTTTTTTAAATGTCTAAAATGAGGACAATAATACTTAGCTCAATGAGGTCACTGGAAGCATTCATAAGAAGGGAGAAAATATTAGTATCCTTACCCTTCTTTTGCCACAATTCATGGACTGACGTAGATTTGTTTGATTGTTTAACATCGACTTAACACCAAGAATATAGAGAGCATAAGTATTAGATTTTTTTAGTAAAGTGAAACTATAGAATCTTTCCTTCTTCCTGATTATTTGCTGTGAAAATCATCACAACAAAGGACTTACTTATAAATTGCCCTAAATTAGAGTTCCTTAAAGATTTTGATTCAACCAAGCATAAGCAATGACATTTTTAGCATGGAACACTGGCAACACTGGCAACAGAGACAGGCAACAGAAACCAACTCTGGCTGATTTCAGAAAAAGGGAGTTTATCAGAAGCATGCTGGGTTGCTTCCAGACTCAAGTGTAAGCTATGGCAGAAGTTCTGAAAGTGTGGTCTGTGGACTCCTGGGGTCCCTGAGATCTTTTCAGGGAAACTCCAAAGACAAAACTAATTCCATAATAATACTAAGACGTCATTTGACTTTTTCACTGTGTTAACATTCGCACTGATGGTGCAATAGCAACAGTGATAAAAACTGATGGTGCCTTAGCATGAATTAAGACAAACTGTACTCATAGTCATTGTATTCTTCACAACCATGCACAATAGGGAAAAAAAGAGCCAGTTTTACTTTAGAATATCCTTGATATAGCCATGAAATTATTAAATCTTGACCCTTGAGAACAGATAGCTTTAATATTATATGTGATGAAATGGGAAGTATGAATAAATCACTTCAGCTGCACATTGAAGCATGGTGATTGTCTTAAGAAAAAGCAAATGTGCAATTCTTAGAGTTGCAAACTGAACTACCCACTTTTTTCATGGAACACCATTTTTATTCAAAAAAGTACCTGAAAGACTTCAGACCTGGTCTTGGCAGGCATTTTCTCAAAAAGGAGCAATGTGAGCCTGTCACTTCAAGGATAACAACTGACAGTATTGTAGCCAATAATAAAATTCAAACCTTCAAGGAAAAGTTTGAATTTTTAGAAAACTTGTCAGTTAGGATGCTTTCTGCTATAAGCTGGACTGCTTCCCAATACTTCAAGACTTTTCTGATGAGCTTGCTGGCAATACTAAAAAGTGTGGAGTTTCGATGTTGTATAATGAAATCTGTCAAAATTTGGAAGATCTGCATAAATCAGCAAACCAGTTTTTCCAAATGACCAATGCACAATGTTACAAAATCATGTATGGGTAAAAGATTTATTCAAAGAGCAAGATAGACCAATGGATTTTGATGAAACAGAGTGCAAAAGTTCATTAATATGGTTCCAGATTTCACATTACAACTAATCTTTAAGAAACTACTAGTTGCAAGAGCATATAACACTTGTAAATATCTATGCACCCAACATAGAAGCATCTAAATATATAAAGCAATTATTAACAGACATAAAAGGAGAAATAGTCAGTAACACAATAATAGTGGGGACTTTAACACTCCACTTACTTCAATGGGTAGATCATCCAAACAGAAGATCAATAAGGAAACACTGGCCTTAAATGGCACATTAGACTAGATGAACTTAGTAGATATATACAGAACATTCCATCCAAAAACTTCAGAATACACTCTTTTCAAACGTACATGGAACATAGATCACATATTAGGCCACAAAATAAGTCTCAATAAATTTAAGAAGATTGAAATAATACCAAACATCTTTTCTGACCACAATGGTATGAAACTAGAAATCAACTACAGGAAGAAAACTAGAAAAGCCAGAAATATGTGGAGATTAAACAAAGTTCTACTGAACAACTATTGGGTCAATGAAGAAATCAAAGGAAGAATCAAAAAATACCTGGAGACAAATGAAAATACGACATGCCAAAATTTACGGGATACAGCAAAAGTGGTACTAAGGGGGATGTTTATAGCAATACAGGCCTACCTCAACAAACAAGAAAAATCTCAAATAAAGAATCTAACAGTGCACCTAAAGGAACTAGAAAAAGAAGAACAAAGTCCATAATCAGTAGAAGAAGGAAATAATAAAAATCAGAGCAGAAATAAATGAAATAGAGACTTAAAAAAAAGAAAAAAAATCAATGAAACTAAGAGCTGGTTCTTTGAAAAGATAAACAAAATTGACAAAGCTTTAGCTAGACTCACCAAGAAAAAATAGACAAGGCTCAAATAAATAAAATCAGGAAAAAAAGAGGAGAAATTATAATGGACACCTCAGAAATACCAAAGACTGTAAGAGAATACTATGGAAAGCTATACGCCAACAAACTGGATAATCTAGAAGAAATGGATAAATTCTTAGAATTACATTTATGATAAAAACTCTCAATAAAATGGGTATAGAAGAAAAGTACCTCAACATAATAAAGGCCATATATGACAAACCCACAGCTAATATCATATTCAATGCAGAAAAACTGAAAGCTATCCCTTTAAGAACAGGAACCAGACAAGGATGCCCACTTTCACCACTCTTATTTCACATGGTATTGGAAGTCCTAGCCAGAGCAATCAAGCAACAAACAGAAATAAAAGGGATCCAAATTAGAAAGGAAGAAGTGAAACTGTCACTTTTTGCAGATGACATGATTTTATATATAGAAAACCCTAAAGAATCCACCAAAAAACTATTAGAAATAAATGACTACAATAAAGTTGCAGGATACAAAATCAACATATAAAGATCAGGTGCGTTTCTATACACTAACAACAAATTAGCAGAAAGAGAAATTAAGAATAAAATCCCATTTACAATTGCAACAAAAAGAATAAAATACCTAGGAATAAACTTAACCAAAGAGGTGAAAGATCTGTACACTGAAAACTACAAAACATTGTTGAAAGAAATTGAAGACGACACAAAGAAATGGAAAGATATTCCATATTCTTGGATTGGAAGAATTAACATAGTTAAAAATGTCCATACTTCCTAAAGCAATCTACAGATTCAATGCAATCTCTATCAAAGTTCCAATGACATTTTTCACAGAAATAGAACAAAGAATCCTAAAACTTATACGGAACAACAAAAGATCCTGAAGAGCCAAAGGAATCCTGAGAAAAAAGAACAAAGCTGGAGGTATCACACTCCCTGATTTCAAAATATACTACAAAGCTATAGTAACCAAAACAGCATGGTACCGGCACAAAAACAGACACACAGATCAATGGAATAGAATCGAGAGCCCAGAAATAAACCCACACATCTATGGACAGCTAATCTTTGACAAAGGAGCCACGAACATACAATGAAGAAAGGAAAGTCTCTTCAATAAAAGATGTTGGGGAAACTCGACAGCCACATGCAAAAGAATGAAAGTAGACCATTATCTTACACCATACACAAAAATTAACTCAAAATGGATTAAAGACTTGAATGAAAGACCTAAAACCACAAAACTTCTAGAAGAAAACACAGGCAGTACACTCTACAACATCTGTCTTAGCAGCATATTTTCAAATACCGCATCTGACCAGGCAAGGGAAACAAAAGAAAAAATAAGTAAATGGGACTACATTAAACTAAAAACCTTCTGCAAGGAAAAGGAAACCATGAACAAAATGAAAAGACAACCTAACAATTGGGAGAAGATGTTTGCAAACATATATCTGATAAGGGGTTAATATCCAAAATATATAAAGAACTCATACATCTCAACAACAAAAAACAAACAACCCAATTAAAAAATGGGCAAAAGATCTGAACAGCCATTTTTCCAAAGATATACAGATGGCTAACAGGTACATGAAAAGATGTTCAACATCACTAATTATTAGGGAAATGCAAATCAAAACTACAACGTGATATCACCTCATGCCTGTCAGAATGGCTATAAGTAATAAGACAAGAATTAACAAGGGTTGGAGAGGATGTGAAGAAACAGGAACTCTCGTACATTGCTGGTGGGAATGCAAACTGGTGCAGCCACTATGGGAAACAGTATGGAGATTCCTCAAAAAATTAAAAGTAGAACTACCATATGATCCAGCTATTCCACTGCTGGGTATTTATCCAAAGAACATGAAAACATGAATGCATAAAGGTACATGCACCCTTGTGTTCACTGCAGCGTTATTCACAATAGCCAAGATTTGGAAACAAAGTAAGTGCCCATCAAGGGACGAATGGATAAAGAAGATGTGGTATATATACACAATGGAATACTATTCAGCTATAAAAAATAGATGAAATCTTGCCATTTGCGACAACATGGATGGAGCTTGAGGGTATTATGCTAAGTGAAATGTCAGACGGAGAAAGTCAAATACCACATGATCTCAGTCATAAATAGAAGATAAAATCAACAACAAACAAGCACATAGATACAGAGATTAGATTGGTGGTTACCAGAGGGGAAGGGGGGAGGGAAGAGGGAAAAAGGGGTGACTGGGCGCATGTCTGTGGTGATGGTTGGTAACTAGTCTTTGGGTGGTGAACATGATGTAGTCTACACAGAAATCGAAATATAATGATGTACACCTGAAATTTATATAATGTGTTAAACCACTGTTACTTCAATAAAAAATTTTTTTTAATTTAAAAACTGTAAAAAAAAACAAAAACTACTAGTTGCAAGTTTTGGTGGTGGTAAAACTTCCAAAGGATAATATCCATACTATCTGAAAAAGCTATTAAAATTCTCCTCCTTTTTCCAACTACATATATGGGTGAGGCTGAATTTTCTTCATATTCAACCAAAATAACAAATTGCAACAGACTGAATGCAAAAATAGATACGAGAATCCAGCTATTTTCCATTAAGCCAAACATTAAAAAATATTTTCAAAAACAATCTTAAACAATTGTTAACAAATGTTAAACTCTTCTAATTTTTTGAGAAAATATAATTATTTTTCATAGCAATATGTTATTGATGTTAACTTTAATATATTTATTATTTTTGTTTTTAAATGAATTAATAAACATTTTAAAGGTTTCCCCACTTTAAATATCTATTGCAGTAAATATCAATAGATATAACCCACATAAACAGAAGCTCTTCGGGGCCAGCCCCGTGGCTTAGCGGTTGAGTGCACGCGCTCCACTACTGACGACCCGGGTTCGGATCCCGGGCACGCACCAACACACTGCTTGTCTGGCCATGCTGAGGCGGCGTCCCACATACAGCAACTAGAAGGATGTGCAACTATGACATACAACTATCTACTGGGGCTTTGGGCAGAAAAAAGGGGAAAAAAGGAGAAGGATTGGCAATAGATGTTAGCTCAGGGCCGGTCTTCCTCAGCAAAAAGAGGAGGACTGGCATGGATATTAGCGCAGGGCTGATCTTCCTCACAAAACAAAACAAAACAAAACAAAAACAAAAAACAGAAGCTCTTCGAGGCCTTCATCTTTCTTAAGACTGGAAATTAAAAAGAGAGCAAAAATTTCCTGACACCAAAAAGTTGTTTGAGAAATGCTGAGCTTAGAGAATCAAGCTTGGGGAAAAAAGAAGCAGATCAATGATGATGCTTTCTGCTATGAGAAACAGAAAACCCACCTTGAACTGATTTAAACAAAAAGGAAATCTTTTCTCTCACATAAAGGAAGTCCCAGGTGGGGAGGCTCCAGGGCTGGCTGATTCAGCAGCTACATGATGTCAAGGACCCCGGATCTTGCCATCTCTCTGCTCTGCTGCCCACAGCATTGGCTTCAACCTTAAGAGGGTGGCCTCCTGGTCACAAGATCACTGCAGTGGCAATCAATGTGGCATGCCTTCATGCTCACCTTCAGCAGGTGAGAGAGAAAAAATCTTCCAACCATGCAATATAAACTCTGCTCTCAGTCTGATTGGTCCATCTTGAGTTATAGCCGACCAAGAGAACATCCTACTGATTGGACTGGACCTGCCTTGGATCTAGGGTTAGGGCAGCCCCCTCAGGAAAATTAAAGGAGAGGAAAGGTTTTGTTAGAGAGGAGGATGGTAAGAAATGGATGCTGCATAGACTATAACTCCCATTCCAACAGACAGGAAATAGGGAACTGAGTCTGGCTAGATTTCTAGAACCAAAGCCAAAATCAGACACCAGGAAGGATATAGTTAGGAAGCTACTAACCAGCGGCGTTGTCCAGCAGATGTTCTGCAGGCTCCACCACCACCACTACCTCCTCTATCACTGGACCATAGATGCCACTGTCATCACGGCTGCTGGAAGAGTGACTTCTATACTGCCTTTGAATTGCACGACTTGCTTGAAATTCAAAGCCATGGGCTGGGGCATCTGATTGGCTGACATAGTCATTGTCCTAGCTGTTCCAGGAGAGAGAAAGGACTACCCCACTCCCTTCAGCTTCCATATGAGAGGTGGGGTCCTCCTCCAGCAAGGCTCACACCATGGAGGTAGTCCACCAAAATAAGAAGGACATCTGGATACAGTGTAGCCAAAAATGACAAATGGCCACTTCAAACGCAGATAAAAATTCTTCAGAAATAATTCAGATCAAACAAAGATAGATAGATGATAGACAGATAGATAGATAGAGGAGATACTTATATACACATATTATATATATATGCATATTTATTTATTTATACATAGCAAACACAAGAGCAGTAATTTAATCCCAAAACACCATTTACTAGCTGTGTGACCTTGCTTAAACCTCCTCTGCCCTCAGTTTCCTCACCTGTAAAATAGGGATAATAGAACTTGCCTCATGAGAGTATTTCAAGGACTAAATGACTTAATACCTGTAACCTGCTTAACACAATATCTAAGAAATGGTAATGCTCAGGAAATGTTAATTATTAAGAGCAATGAAGAAGGAACATTGAAATGGCAGAAAATATTTAACGGTAAATTGTTTTTCCAAACTTCAAGGCTCATCAATACCCAAAGGAGAGAGATTCCGACTTCCTGCTTGGGACACCTCTGGGGGCGGTAGCTGAGGAGCAAAACCGCTACCTTCGTTAATAGTGTCGAGACCACCTTTCAATTCAGAGCAGGAACAACCATTGGACATCTCTCCCCCATTTGCTGGTTTTACATAGGTCAGCCCAGAGGAAATGGTTCTCAGGCAAGTAACCTAACCCTTCGGAAGGCAGACGCCCTCAGTTCTCTGGGACTAACAGCTGACTTAAAACGGAAGGACACCAGAGAAAAAAGATTGGAAGGAAATACACCAACATGTTAATAGCAACTATCCTTAAGTGTGTGGACATGGGTATTTGCATTTTCTTCTTTTCCTTATCAGAATTTTCTAGTCTCTATAATAAATACTTACTTTTGTATTTTATTTTGTGTTAATAGTATTAATTTGGTAATTTTTTTACATGCAGTATATATTTTAATCTGAACTGTTTTGTTGCCTAAAACTGATAATGACATGAATCAACTTCTTTTTAATATAACTTTAGGAAAAAAGTTTATGAAGATGCCAGATATCAGACTTCAGAGCATGTGTAAGGAAAATGTGAAAGGCAGACTCAGGAACCTCAGGGCTGGCACTCGCCCTTCCTGCTGCACCTTACACCCCAACACTCTCTAGTGAAAATAATGTTTAAGGATAGACTTAATGGGGGTAAAGAAATTCCAGATAATAATGGCCACTCTTCATTGAGCTTTACATGTGTAATCACACTTAACTTTCCAACCCCAGGGGAACTAGGCGTCAGCATCCTTATTTTACAGATCAGGAAACTTAGGCTCATCTCAGTTTCTAGTTCAGGGACTTAAGAGGGACACATGTGTTGGGCAGTAGGAGAAAGGTCTGGCCTGGTGAGGGGTTCCCTACAGGCCTTGGGGAGTTATTTCTACTCCAGTTTGGAGAAGCAGCTGACCAACCATCATCCTGAAGGGCACCCACGGCAGAGAAGTGGAGGGGAGGCACAACGCAACTCAGCCAGAAGCCCAGGACAGCAACCCCACGGTGTCCCGGGCAATCTTTCATTTTTCCTTAGTGTGTCAGCAGAGCTCTGTCATCTGCAAGGCTTCTCACCACAGCAACAGAGATTTTTTGTGCTCCTGTTATGGGCTGGGCACTGTAGGGAGGGAAGAAGCGTGTGACACGTGGCCTCTGGCCTTAATGAAAGCCATTCTGATTTGCAGACAAGACCTATTGGCCACTAATCTAATCACCAGTAAATAACGTTTCCAGACCCAAGAGAAAAGGGTCAGGGAGAGCAGGTAATCAGGTTTGAGAGTACTACAGAATCACTGCTAGAGGAGTGCGGACAGGGAACTAACATTTATTGAGTACCCACTGTGCACCAGACTCACCTCGCATATGTCGTCCCCTTAGTCCTCACAGCAGCCCTTTGTGGTCTGTGTTCTCTCTGGGGGGTCCAACGATTGTCTGAGGTCATACCAGTACCAAGGGACAGAGCCAGATCCCAAGCCTCGTCTGACTCCTAAGGTGGAGACTCTCTCCAGACGGCCCACGGCTCTGTTAGGAATGCCCTATTCTCCACTGCTGAAGCCTCCACAATGCTGTGAGCATCAGAGCACATTCAGAAGAGCAGTGCTGGCTTAGAGGGAGAACCCTCCAGAAGCTCGTTCAAAACCCCTTTTACACAGACCCCAGTCACAAAACATAAGCCCGGAATACCAGTGAAATGTCATGTTCAAATCAAATCCTAAAATGGGCTCCTTTATAAACAATTTTTATCATCCACATAATAAAAGGAATTGTATTTCTCTCATTTTTAAGTCCTTGCACAATCTCCTCCCACTTCTCCTGGGTTGACTGGGAAGCTTGGAATAACCATACTGGGGGGATGGCGGGGGATGCCCCAGGTTCACAGTCATTGTGTTACAATTCTCTACAACCAAGTGGCCAGGGAGAGGCAGAGGGAGCCATGTAGAAATGGTTCAGGGCACGTAAGATGGCTCTCCTTTCCCTTTCCACGTGCAGGTAAGTTAGTGTCCTGTAATCGGGAGGGCACATCCACTGAGGACAGATAACTGCCTGTGTGCTGGAGCTCTGGCACTGTGAAACAGCCTATGAGGGAAACAGAGGAAGAATAAGAGGGCAGATTCAGCAGCCTAACTCAGGAGGGTGACCAGCCCCCCACATGCGTGGATCTGGGAGGGTTCCCGGGATGCAGGACTTAACCCATTTCAAAACCAGGCTAGTCCCGGACAAACCAGGAAGAGCTGGTCACTTACCCAACCTCTCCGTGCTCAGGTAATGAGGCCTCTGTCTCTTGTCCTTCCTCGGCCCACATGCACGCCCCACCCCGTGTGATCCCCAGCGGGTCGGTTGGCTTTAGTAACAGCTACCATTCATCGAGTGTTTACGCAGTGTCAGGCACTTGACACATTTGTCTCATTTAATCCTCAGCACAGACCTATGGAGAAAATCCAATTATCACCTCCTTTCACAGATGAAGAAACTGAGGCTTAGAGAGATTAAGTTACTTGTATACAAATATTTTCAAAAAACCAGCTTCTGCCCACCTTTGAGTTTAGAAAGGGTCTCCATACCCTGCTTTCTGAAGTTTATCAGAGAGAGAGACAGAGGGAAGGAGAGAGGAAATTAGAAAGTTAGGAAGTTGGAAAGGAAGGAAGGAAGGGAGGGAGGGAGGGAGGGAGGAAGTAAAGAATGCAAGGAAGAGAGGGAGGGAGAGAGAGTGGAGGGAGAGAGAAAGAAAGGAAGAGAGAGGGAGAGAGGGAAGGAGGATAAGAGAGAAGGACGAGGGAGAGAAGGGAGACTGGAACGTCCTCCCAGGAGAACGGGCTGCCTCTCAGCAACCAGCCCTTCAGAAGGATGCTCCCCATCCTCATCTTGCTCCCGCTCAGCTCTCCTGTGGAGCTGACAGCGCACCAGCTGCAGCTCATTTTACTCCCTGCTAGAAATGAGGGTATTATCATATGATATTCACGCCTATTTTTATCAATAATTCATCTTTTTTTGCATAAAAGTAAAATAGCCTGAAGCTGGAACATTTAAAAGGAACGTTGGTGCCTTATTCATAAAATAATAATGTGCTGGTTTGCCAGACGGTTTGTGAAAGTCCCGAAGCTAAAATACACCAAGTTCTAGGTCTATTTTTAGCCTGGAAAAGGCCTTCCGATGGCTTTCTCAGTTCACACTTGATGAGGGCAGGGTTATGCTTTCTCTGAAACTGGGCTTTCCCAAATCAGTTACATTCGCACAGGGAAATCTAAAAGATAACTTGGCAAATAAGCATATTTATGAAATCCAAGCTCCTAGTACACACATGCTTTTTTTAACTCCACAAATACAAATTATAAACAAAAGGATACTGGAGTTTATGGTCAACCACGGCTATGGGAAACGGGGCCACAGACTGTTGACGCTTATAGGAGTCTTTTTCCCAAGCCTGACAGGAGGATTTCTTTTGCAGAAGGATAGCAATTCCAGAGTTGGAAAGGCTTAGACAAAACTGTTAGACAACAAGATTTGAGCCTCCATCTTATTATGGGTTATTACCTCCTTCCCCCACCAATATCACACACTAGTTTTTTACAAGATCTTTATTTCGTCACCTGTGATGATTTTTAAAATACTATGACTGCTCTTGTCCAGTTATCTCCTAAAGGACACACAGCAAACTCACAATGTTGGTTGCATACGACGTAGGGTGACCAACCAGTTTGCTAGGGACTGAGGTCTTCCTGGGACATAGGACTTTTAGTGCTAAACCAGACAGTCCTGGGAAAACCAGGACCCGTTGGTTATCCTACCTGTGCCCAGGGACTCTGGATCTCCGGGATAGGGGCAGAGGGGAAAATGGTGACTAGCCTTTCACACACTTGGAATGTTGAACCATGTTAGTTTATTATCTTTTCAAAAAACAGGTTAAAGACATTCTATCAATATCAGGTGAGAGGACTATTTATTTAAATTAGTAGATCTCTAAGAATGGCAAGCAATAGTTTATTAGACCTATGCAAAATTAACATCATGACATTTAAGTTCTGCTTGTGCATTATTTCATTCATTCCTAAAAATATACTCCAAAGGACTTTACAATTATTCACCAAAAGAACTCAAAATTTTGCAAAGTTCTTTAACATTAATTCTCACGATACAGAAGATAATTGAGGCTCCTACAGTCGTTCCATTTGAAAGATTAGGAAATGGAGGCCTAATGAGGTTATCTTGTCCAGGGTTGGACGTGAGCACATGCTAGGGCCTTCTCTCCCCCGGGGCAGCCTCTCCTTTGCTGGCCTACTTTACATCTGGTTAGTATTGTCAAACCATGGAAACAGCCGGCTGTTGCCAAAAAGAAATATTTCTATCAAAGTTTCTCAAGTGTCCCCTAGGAGAGCCTGCCAAAAACCAGTGATGACATAATATTGGCTGAGAGAGCCCTCCCAGCCAATCACGGTGCACCACAAAGTGCCACCCACAGAGAAACTTTTTATGGGATTTCAATAGGACACAAAGTCCTGAGGTGCACAATGTGGGGAGGGCCCAACCTCTGACCCAAGGGCGACCATCTGGCCTCAGCTCCTTTTGCTGTTCGGCATTTGTCTCACACACATCAAAGTCACATTCATTCATTTTCTTCTCAAAATGAAGATTTTGAGAGGCAAAGACCAGCTGGGCAGAACTAAACAGGCTACAGACTTCTTTCTCCAGAAAAGCTGAGGGGGGGCGGGGAGCAGTTCACCCTCCCGATGGCTGTGTGTAAAATAAATAGTGATTGTGAGGCAGACTCCAGCCTGCTTGGTGAAAACACACCAGCTGTTGTCTCTGCATGTTTCAGGGTCTGCGGTTCCAAGCAAGAGTCACCCCCATGTCCAGAGACATCCCCTCCACGCCTGTCCTGCTGCGATTCCCACAACTGTCATCACCAGCCTCTCAGTGAAGGCCGGAATTAGGTATCACATTTGTGAGAATTCACGTTTCAATTCCCAGGCAGAGCTCTTTCAGGGACGGGACAGAAGACAGGTAAGTTTTGAGATGGCCCCAGGTGGCACCTTCTCCCATCCCCACAGTGTGAATTCCAAACTTTTACCCCTCTGTGGATGCCTGTTAGTCCCATCTGGACTAACTGGACTCTGGACCCGTCTATCTCACAAACAACCTTGTCACCTGCTTCCCAAGAAGCACTGCTCTGCATCCCTACCCATCTTTCCTTGCTCCCCTCTGATCTCAGGGATACGCCCCCCGACTCAAGACCATCCCTCCACCTTTTCCTGGATCCTGTCTTCTCCATTTCCTCTAAGACTTTGCTCCACAAATTGCCTCCACTGTCGCCTGTATCTTAATCCTCTACTAGATACTTCTCATTCTGGTCTCTCATCTGTTTCAAAAAAATCCCCTCAACTTTGTATGTTTCCCTCCCGGACCCCAATATCTCTAGCTGCTCCCTCCCGGAAGCTCCAGGTGGCATTTGATGATGCTGAACTCTCAGAACTCTCTGCTCCCTGGAAGGCCGGGACCTCTTTCTCTCCAGGCTTCTCATCTTCCCTCTGACCTTTGTCTCCCTCTTCAGAGCTGGCTTCTCTGCCGTTAGCTCAGTCCCCAGGGTTTCCACCTGAGTCCTCTTCTCACTCTGTCCCCCTCCTTGGGTCTTCAACTACGGCCCCAGCTTTAAATGACTTTCTCAATTTGCCCCTTGATCATCCTGAAGAGCTTCTGACTCCAGGAACCTCAAACTCAACATCTCCAAAACTGGATTCTCGTCTTCCCCCCAAACCTATTCTGCTTCCTGAGCTCCCAGTCTCTGTTGACAGAGCCAGAAACCTGGTGGTCCCCCATACCCCTCCCCCTCCTCACTCCCACTTTGCCAAGTCCTTTCTCTTCTCCCTCCAAATGGAGTCCAAATCCACCCACAAATAAGTTATACTGACTCATTCACTTGCTTATTCATCTTCCCAACACATACAGACACACATGAATGTAATATCCATCAAGTCAGGAATTTTGTCTGTTTTGTTCATCGCTGTATCCTCACCAGCCAGAAATGTGCCTGGCACGTAGTCAGTGCTCAATCAATGATGCTCCGCTGAGTGAACGAATAGGCGCTGCATTAGTTTACATCAGGTAATGTGGTGGCTGAGCACACACATTTAAAGTCAGAAGGCAAGAGTTTGAATCTTGACTCCGCCGTTTACTCTCTGTGTGAATTTTTAATTAAATTAACTTAACCTATGTCCTAACTTCCCCATCAGTAATATGGGCATAAAAATAGCAGCTGACTCAACAGTTCATTGTTAGGATTAAATGAGATGATACATGCAAAGAGCTCACCACAGTGCCTGGTACATTTCAAGAAATCAACAGGAATTAGATACTATCATCGTTATTGTCATCATTCTTCCCTGTCCTCAGGTCTCACCTCTGTTATAACATCCTCCCAACTGTTCTCTTAGACTCCACACTCCACCCCTCAGGGCAATCCCTGCCCTACTCTGAGCAGAGTGAGCTCTTTGCCTCTAGAGTCCAGATTCTTTAGTATGGCCCCAGCCTCCCCATCCCCAGTCTCATCTACCCCCACCACCAGGCACCACAACTCTTAACTTTACTAAAATACTTGCTATCCCTCCCCTCTGAGCCTTAGCCTAAGCTATTCCCGAGTTCTTCTCCTAGGAATGCTCTTCCCTATATCCCTCCCCTCCATTTTTTGCCTAAAGAGCCCCTAATCATTCTACAAATAAGACATACGCTCCTTGATGAAGTTTTCCCTATCTCTTCTTCACAACCCCCCACCTTCCCATGCAAACTTACCCCAGCCCACATACAGTCTTCTGTGACAGCTAGGATGGCCAACTGTCCCAGTTTACCCAGGACCGAAGAGTTGCCCAGAATGTGGGACTTTTAGTGCTAAAACCGGAGAGTCCAGGGCAAACAGGGGGCATTTGGTCCCCTAATAGCATTAATCGCATTGTTTTGGAGCTAGTTATCTTTCTGATAAGATTGCACAGCAGAAATTTTGCCTTGTTCAGCTTTGCATCCCCAACACGTAACCTAGTGTCAAGTACATATATGGTCCATATTCAATAAATATTTGCTGAATTCATTCATTGAAATAGCAATTAACTGGCTCAGTGGAAGAGCTAAAGGCCATAGGTCAAACCCTATCCCCCTTCCTGCATGACCTTGAGCAAGTTATTACTTTCATTTACAGATTTATTTGTTTGTACCTAAATGATTTAAGGCAGATTTCTTGGCCTCGCTTAGCCTCTGTTTCCTCCTTGTAAAATGGAGATAATATTTATTTCATAGAGATGTTGTGAAGGTTAAATGCATGTAAAGTGGTTAACATAACTCCTGGCACATCACATTTACTAACCCTAGAGTATTTGCCTAATGGGCAGGGAACTGCTGGAACTCTGGGGTCAGAGGTGCTGGCGAGCGCCATTTTTGGCCTTCCCCCTCCACCTTATGGCTGGAGCAGGAACATAGTCCAGACACTCTAGCCAGCCTGCCAAGGCCACCCCACCGCACCCTGGGCCCCTGACCCACACCAGCTCCACTCGTCCCACCAAGGCAGCCGCAACATAGTATGGCCCAGAATCCATGCGCCCCCCCACCCCGGCCTGCACCCGATCTAGCCATCTCACCAAAGCAGCCCCCATGTGGTGCACCCTGGGACAACCACCTCCCCCTGCCCCCCCAGCCCCGCCACCGACCATGCCTGTTTCAGCAGCTCCAGCCTGCGTGCCAAAGCTCCCCGGCAGACCCAGCCTACACAGGGGATGCTTCTTCAAGACTGGGAGAGGTAGCTGTTTTGCCTAATTAATAGAAACAAACAGAAAGTCAAACAAAATGAAGAGACAAAGGAATATGTACCAAACGAAACAAGATAAAATTCTAATGAAACAGTGATAAATAATTTACCTCATAAAGAGTTCAAACTATCTTCATTTTTTAAAATTCGTAAAAATTAAGAATTAAGGATTAAATGAGATGGTACATGCAAAGAGCACATCACAGTGCCTGGTACATATCAAGAAACTAACAGGCATTAGATACTGTCATTGTTGTTGTCATGATTCTTCCCTTCCTCAGGTCTCACCTGTGTTATAACATCCTCCCAACTGTTAGAACTAATAAATGAATCCAGTAAAGTTGCAAGATACCAAACTAATGTACAGAAATTGGTTGCATTTCTATACACTAATAATGAACTATCAGAAAGAGAAATTAAGAAAACAATCCTATTTACAATTGCATCAAAAAGAATAAAATACCTAAGGATAAACTTAACCAAGGCAGTGAAAGACCTGTACACTGAACACTATAAGACATTGATTAAAGAAATTGAAGACAACACAAATAAATGGAAAGATATACCATGCTCATGGATTGGAAGAATGAATATTGTTAAAATGTCCACTATCCAAAGCAATCTACAGATTCATGCAATCTCCATCAAAATACCAATGGCATTTTTCACAGAACTAGAACAAAGAATCCTAAAATTTGTATAAAACTACAAAAGACCCTGGATAGCCAAAGCAATGTTAAGGAAGAACAAAGCTGGATGTGTCACACTCCCTGATTTCAAACTATACTGCAAAGCTATAGCAACCAAAGCAGTATGGCGCTGGCACAAAAACAGGCACCTAGATCAATGGAATAGAATCGAGATCCCAGAAATGAACCCACGCACGTATGATCAATTAGTCTACTACAAAGGAGGCAAGAATATACAATGGGGAAAAGACAGTCTCTTCAATAAATGATGTTGGGAAAATCGAACAGCCACATGCAAAAGAATGAAACTGGACCACTATCTTACACCATATTAAAAAATAAATTCAAAATGGATTCAAGAATGTAAGACCCGAAACCATTAAACTCCTAAAAGAAAACATAGGCAGTCAGCTGTTTGACATCATTTTTTTGGACTGTCTCCTTAGGCAAGGGCAACAAAAGCAAAAATAAACAAACACATCAAACTAAAAAGCTTTTGCACAGCAAAGGGAACCATCAACAAAAGGAAAAGGCAACCTACCAAATGGGAGAAGATACTGGCAAATCATACACCTGATAATGGGTTAATATCCAAAATATATAAAGAAGTTACACAACTTAATATCAAAAAAAACAAAAAACCTAATTAAAAAATGGGCAGAGAACTTGAACAGACGTTTTTCCAAAGAAGACATACAAATGGCAAACAGGCACATGAAAAAATGTTCAACAACCATTAATCATCAGGGAAATGCAAATCAAAACCACAATGAGATATCACCTCACACTCGCCAGAATGGCTATTATCAAAAAGACAAAAAATAACAAATGTTGGCAAGATGTGGAGAAAAGGGAACCCTTGTGTACTGTTGGTGGAAATGTATATTGGTGCAACCACTATGGAAAACAGTATGGAGGTTCCTCAAAAAATTAAAAATAGAACTACCTACGATCCAGCAATACCACTTCTGGGTATTTCTCCAAAAAAAGTGCATACACTAATTTGAAGAGATATATGAACCCCTGTGTTCATTGCATTATTTACAACAGTCAAGATATGGAAGCAACCTAAGCATCCATCCACAGGTGAATGGATAAAGAAGATGTGGTATACATACACAATGGAATATTACTCAGCCATAAAAAAGAATGAAATCTTGCCATTTGTGACCATGGGGAGGCACCTAGAGGGTATTATACTAAGCAAAATAAGTCAGACAGAGAAAAACAAATACCCTTTGACTTCACTTATATGTGAAATCTAAAGAAACAAACAAACAAAACAAAATAGAAACAGACTCATAGATACAAGAAACAAACTGGTGGTTACCAGAGAGGGGAGGGGTTGAGAGGTGGGTGAAATAGGCGAAGGGAATTAAGAGCTACAAACTTCCACTTACAAAACAAATAAGTCATGGAGATGTAATGTACAGCATAGAGAATATAGTTATTAATATTGTAATAACATTGTATGTGACAGATGCTAACTAGACTTGTGGTGATCATTTCTTAATGTATATAAATATTGAATCACTATGATGTACACCTGAAACGAATAGGATATTGTTTGTCAGTTATATCTCAATTAAAGAAAAAGTGGTCAACCACCTTGGTGACACATTAGAATCCCCTAAGGAACTTTTACAAAGACTGATGCCCAACACCCAACCAATTAATTCAAATCTCCAGTGATGGATCCACGCATCAGCTCCTTTAAAGGGCTCCCCTGGCAATTCTAATAGGCAACCAGGTTGAGAACCTCTGCCACAGGGCACTGGGTTAGTTGCTCTTTAACTCTTAATTGCTGCCTTGGGTCCTTCCAAGCAGTGATCCCTAATCTAGCTGTTGTCAACAGCAAGTGCTTAACTTCCTTTGTATCCCCACCTTTGTCTTCAGGGCAAGACCTGGAGAATTCTCAGCTAAACTGAGGAGCAGGGTTCACCTCTCTTCTTAACCATTTCTGGCTGGTACTCCCGTTCCTAACAGCCCTTACACATTATACCTTCACACCTTGATATTCTCTCAGGAATCTGGAGAAATGAAAAAGAAGTCGCTTCATCTGTGTCTTCCCTAAGGGCACAGATGGTTTCATTTTCTAGCCAGTGTTTCTCAAACTGGGGTCCACAGACATCTTCTCAGGGATCCACTGGTTCTGCATGAGAACTTTCTTGTTTGCATTTTCAACTTGCTGATAATATAAAATCTGACTATTGTACATGATCTGGTCACCCCTTTATAAGAGACCTACTGCAAGATTTGCGTGGTCTTGTTTGTTTTATAAAGTAAAGGCAGTGCACATATACAGATTTTGAAGTAGTTCAAACAGAGGGACCAAGGGGGGAAACTGAGTCCTCCCATGGCAGAAAACAGACTCGAAGTGACCAGCAAGTAGCCGTTAGTGTCAAATTAGCTGCAGAAACAGATGCATTTTGAGCGTCCTGTCTATGCATAACAGTTTGCAGCAGTCTATTAGGAGTAGATAGTAAATAAAGATATTTTTTCCCATTCCAAAAACAATAAGAAGAGAAACCTCATTTAAAGTAGATTTTAATAATGCTAACCATATCTCTATGTGAACGTGAGGGATCTACAGATTTACTAAGTAACACCTCATTAAAGTCAGCAATTGGGAATTACTTACTGCCCAAAATGTGGTCATATAGTGTCTGATGGTTCAGCGTTAGCACTAGCCTCAGTGGTCTAGTGGTTAAGAGTCAGTGCTCTCACTGTCGGCCTGGGTTCATTTCCCAGTCAGCGAACCACACCACCTATCTGTGGGTTGTCATACTGTGGCAGCTGCATGTTGCTGTGATACTGAAAGCTATGCCACTGGTATTTCAAATACCAGCAGGGTCACTCCTAGTGGAAAGACCTGGCCACCCACTTCCAAAAAATTGGCCATGAAAACTTCTATGAATAGCAGTGGAGTATTGTCTGATATAGCACCAGAAGGTGAGAGGATGGCGCAAAAAGACTGGACAGGGTTCCCCAGTGCTGTACATAGGGTCTCTAGGAGTTAGAATCGACTCCAGGGCACTAACAACAAAGTCCAGCATTAACAAATACAGCCTTGATGTTATTAATACCATCAATATTTGTGGCTCGCTCTTATGAGAAGAGACAGACATCAGTATTATTAAAGTGAAAATACAGAAACAGATTATAGAACTAGACCTGAGGCTACATCTTTCCATTATTGAGCCAACAATAGTGATTTATTTTTAGTAGAGCTTCATCATAAATCCCATCAAAATAATGTTGTTTATTTAGATGTTGTGCCCATGTATTTTTTTTTTTTTTGCTTTGAATTTATAAATTTGTTTTTGGTTTTATAGGTGCATAAGAGCAATAAGCCTAAACAGTTTATACCGAGTTTTATTTTATACCTGATTAAGAGATAAAAATAATTCTAGTTATTGTTATCTGCCTCAATTATCTTTTCCCTCCTGGTGTGGAACACTTGTCCTGGCTATAGATCAGAATCAGCTGGGGCACAGTCAGAAAATCAGGCTCCCAGGTCCTGCCTGGGTCAACCAGAGGTTAGAGACAGGAGTTTGGAGTAGAGAACACTTCCCTGGGCTCCAGGTCTGCTTTGTCACGAGAGGTAGAGGCTACTTTGTCACTTAATGGCCATGTCCTTTCACCACCACCTCCCCTCTCCTCCTACCCACACCAGGCCTCAGTTTCCTCATCTCCCTGAGGACTATGGTCCCTTCCATCTCCGACTTTCAGTGGCTCTGTGATTCTCACTCCATGCGACAGCAACTCAAGGTAGAGGGGGACAAAGCACAGGCAGGGCTTGGGTGAGAATTCAGATCTGGACATTGTCCCACCCTGGACACAACCTGAGCTTCAGTTTCTTTGATGTAAACGGAGAGAATGCTGCTGTCATCGGGTGTCATCCAGATCGCAAATGATGAGAAATGTCTGGGAGGCACCGAACATGCCCCTCTTCCTGGTGGGTGCTCAGGGAATGTTCCATGGTGCCATTAGAGTTCCTACTAATCTCCACAAAGGGCTCTTGGGCCTGCCTGGGAAGGAGAATGCTTTTTTTTTGGTTTTTGGTTTTTAACCTCAACCCATAACCTCCTTTCATCCAAACGAGATCTTCCCAAAACTTCTCTAGATTTCTGAACATGTAGCCATAGGATACACAAAGGGAGACAGGGGAGCATCTCGTGGGGAGTGATGGGGCCAAGGGTTGGCCCCCTGTTCCTGCGCAGAGTGGGAGGCAGCAAGCCCCTCCAGGGACAGGGAAGAAAGGCGTGGACTTGTCCCATCACAGGGCCATTGACAATGAGGCCCAAGTTTCTGGTGTACTTTTCAGCTAGCTGTAATTAAGTGAACTAGATTTTCATTTTTATTTTAGTAAGGTGTGAATGACTGATTGCTTCAAACACACACACATCTGCCATGTTTGTTTACCCACATGAAACTGATTAGCGGAGTTCAAGGCTGACACAGGAAACATGGGTGGAGAAGGCAGTATTTACTTGACCCCTTCCCCACAAGATCAGCCTTGGGAGGGGGGAGAAGCCCCTTGCTCCTACTCTCTCAACGAAGAGAGGCACCTCCCACTCCAGAGAGAAGGAGGCCGCCCCAGTCCTAAGATCAGGGCCCCAGAATTCTGAGCCCAGGTTCCCAAGCCTGGTAGGTGGGTAGGAGGGGGCTTCCCATTCAGCCAGGGTTCACAGAACCCCCAGACTGTGAGCCCTTCTCCCTGGCAGAGAGTTTCTGCTGCCTGGACCCCCAAGGGTCCATGGGACCCAGAAGGCCTGGGATATTGGATCCCATTTTCTCATCTCCTCCTCACCTCCCCGCAGCTGCTCCCAGAAATGCTACATAAAAGATCAGTTCTGCTCAGTTCTGTAGGTTGCATTAGTTTGCTAGAATTGCCATAACCAAGTACTACAGACTGGGTGGCTTAAAAAATAGAAATTTATTGTCTCACAATCCGGAGGCTAAAAGTCCAAGATGAAGTTGTCAGCAGGTCGGTTCCTCCCGAGGCCTCTCTTCTTGGCTTGCAGATGGCCACCTTCTCACTGGGTGCTCTCATGGTCTTTCCTCTGTGCATGCACACATCCATATCCAAATTTCCTCTACTTATAAGGACACCAGTCATATTGGACTAGAGCCCACCCTAAAGACCTCATTTTACCTTAATTACCTCTTTAAAGACCTCATCTCCAAGTATGGTTACATTCTGAGGTGCTGGGGGTTAGGATGTCAACATATGAATTTGGGAGGGGACACAATTCGGCCTACAACAGATAATGTGATGGTTAATTTTATGCATCAACTTGGATAGGCTGTGGTGCTCAGTTGTTCAGTCAAACATAGTGTAGATGTTGCTGTGAAGGTATTAGCTGCAATTAACATTTAAATCAGTAGATTTTGAATAAAGCAGATTACCCTTTATAATGTGGGAGGGCTTCATCTAATCAGTTGAAGGCCTCAAGAGCAAAGACTGAGGTCCCCCAAGAATAAAGAATTCTTCAGACTGCAACATAAGAATTCTGCCTGAATTTCCAGCCTTGTACTCAAGACCGCGACATCAACTCTTGCCTCAATTTTCAGCCTGCCAGCTTGCCCTGCAAATTTCAGACTATCAGCCACCACAATCACATGAGCCAATTCATATACACACATATATACATGTATATAATATATATGAAAAATGTATATAATATATATATGTGTGTGTATATATATAAATATATATTCTATTGATTCTATTTCTCTGGAGAACCCTAACTAATACAGATATTTAATTCCAATACTCCTGTATTGCAGTAATTATGATTACATTAGTACAGGGTCAATTTTGTGGCAGGCTTTCTCTTATAAGAACACCAAGTCCTGTTTTCCTGTGTCCTTCATCCTTGGTACACAGAGCAGTGGTCAGCACCTTTCCAGTAGCAAGTGACACCAGTTCATTCAAACAGGCTTGAGCACAAAAGGATTTTCTCAACTCAAACAACTGGAAAGTTCGGGAGAAAAAAAGGCATCAGGTACATCTGGACCCAGGAGGTCAAACAGCGTCACCATTGCGATCTCACTCGATCTCCTAGTCTTGCTTTCCACCACACTAGACGCGTTCGCTCTCTGGCAGGCTCTCGCTGCCATCATGGTGGTGAGATGGCAGACAGAAGCCCCAGCCCCAAGCCGGGAGATCCTACCCTCTCAGCGACCTTTGTGAAAAGAGTAATTCTATCTCCCAACAGCTCTAACATAAGTCCCCAAATTGGACCTCATTAGATAAACTGAGGTCTCATATCCATTCCTGAACCAGTCATGGCCAACATTCTCCCTTTCCAGTGATTGGTTTTAACAAGGACATATGATCTAGTTCTGGAAAGGCAGCTGAGGATTTTGGGGGAAGATTTTTCTCCCTCCATGATAAGAGAGAGACTTGTAAGAAAAAAGCCTTTGATCCTTCCTCTTCCTTCCTGCTTTGGGGGCTGTCAGGTGAGAAGGAGACACTGGGAAGCTACAGTAGGAGGCTAGCCTATGACAAAAGCCCTTGCAACAGGGAGAGCAGAGGAAAGAGAGAGAAGGCCTCCGTCTGTGATGATGTTGTTGGGTCTCTGAACCATCTTGAGACCACCCACTTCAGGATTTCTTGCTAATGAAATGTAAAATGTCCCATAGGCCCAAGCCACTGGTACATGTAGCTGAAATCATTCCCAACTAAAAAAGACATTCCAAAGCTCAATTTTTTCATCTATAAAATAGGGACAAAAATTTGTGCTTTCTGCAGTTGGTGTGAGGATTAAATGAAATAATATCTGGGAGTATCTGACACATAGGAGACTATCAGGAACTTCAGTTTCATTTCCTATGGCCGGTCCCTCTGGCTCTTTTAAACTCTAAGTGCTCTTCAATGGATTAATTGATTGCTTTTGGAGGACCTTCCTTATCTCAGAAATTAAATGCTTAAGCTTCTCCTTTCCAGAGTAGTTGGTTCCCTAATCCTGAGTCAAGGCCTTTGTCACCTCCATCTGGCCCCAAAGCTATGAGCCTGTAACTAGAGAAATGGCAGCTGGTTTCTTGTGCTACTTTTTTTAAAAGTTGGACCTCAAGTGTAGGGGTTGAATGCATAATAATCCTCAATTATGATGTACTATCCTCGTGAGTTAGTGCAAAACCCTTTCTCGTCTTTTCCCTTTTTATCCCTTTCCCCACTTACACACTTACCACACACGCCTGCCACTCTTAACAACCATTCTAACTCCTATTATGTGTATTCTTTTACAAGTATTTTTCTTGTAAACTTAGGATTGCCAGATAAAATTCAGAGTGCCCAAGTTAAATTTCTTTCAGAAAAACAATAAATAACTTTTAGTATAAGTAATACTTTTTAGTATAATTATTCATTGGTTATCTGAAAGTCAGATTTAACTGGACATTCTCTTGGTTGTTTTGTTTTGTTTTTTGCTAAATCTGGAAACCCTACATAAAATGTATACTCTTACTTACATAAATATTATGCTACAGATTTCAGTTAATTTTTTATTTCGTCCAGATCTAAATTGATCCATCCATGTCGCTGTATGTACATCTAGTCCATTTCTTCTGGCTGCTACATAGAAATCTATGGTCTGTATGTACCACATTGTACCATACACGCCCCCAAGGGAAACCCCAGATAATCTGATGTTTATATCATGTGTAAACAGTTTTATTTCTCCCTTTCCCATCCTCGCTCTTTTTATTTATTTCTTCATCACATTGGCCACTAGCTCATTCTGTGTTAAACAGTAGCAGCAGAGGGCATCTTAAAGTCGTCTCTGGCTCCTTAGTGATGAAAACTTGGGCAAGTTTCTTCACCATCTTGAGTGTCAATTTCCCCAGCTGATACACCTTCCTCATGGAGTTGTGACAATCACAGTAATAAACCCAAAGTTCCTGGCACACAGCGGGTGCTCAAAGCATAGACTGTGGTTTTACTAATTCCCCTAATAAAGACACTAGCCATCCATTTCCTTGGTATCCCATTCCCACTGTAATAGGGAGTTGCACCATTTAAAATATGTAGGATACCTAAAGTAGAGAGATGGTAATTATTATTTAAACCAAAATGGATCACTTATAAGACTGGTGGAAAGGATTTCAGCCCCCCACCAATTCTAAAGCATTGTTCACTGAAAGTATTAGCCAAGGATAACTAGAGCAAATCAGGAAGAGCAGTGGCAAATGCATAGGTCACCCCAACTTTCACTCTAACTTCATAATGGATGTGTCAGCAAACTCATTATTGGCACATTTTAAAATAAGTTCTCATGATCAAGATGATGGTGGTAGAAAATCTGGAATAATTTAAATTTCATATGTTCTCAACTGATGGGCAATAATTGAAAAGGAAAAAAAAACAATGTAAATGTCAATTTTTCATTTAACCCAAATATTTTGGTGAGCAAAACACAATTACCTGTTATTTATCACATGTAAAGTTTTTATATATATTAGACCAGCACTTAAAGTATTATAAGGAATGTAAATGCACTAATAAATCTTAAGTTTTATTCAATCCTTAACAAAAATATATATGAACCATCAGACAATTTTATTAAATTAGATTTCTAAATTAAATTAAGAAGAGGTAGGAGTTCCACTAATTATTGATATACGCTCGTGCTGGTGGGCCAGTCTTTCCCCCTCAAGATGTGTATTGAAATGTTGATCAGTGGATCACCAACAGTCATTATAAATGTGCTGGGGATGTGAATTCACAGCTTTGATTTTCAAGAAATTGCATGTTTTGCTCTACTTGGGTGGAAGCAGGTTTGCGGTAACAATTTAGTAATAAAAACCACCTTGAAAACTATTTTAGTTCTTTGATGTGACTGCAGGGACTTTTCTTACTGCTGATGGCTAGGATTTTAAATAACATTTGCAGAACTTGGACAGATTTTCTATTCTGCTTGGAACTGGGTGATTTCGCAATCCCCCTTAGTGACATCACGCTGAACAGAACAGCGATAAATAGACCCACTCCCAGCGTGCTCGTTCTTCACTGCTGCTGACGGCCGGCTACAGCTGCGGAAACAGAGCTTGTTTCCCCCACACTCACTGTTCTGATTCTCTGGTCTCAGCACTTTATCCCCTGTGGTCCTAAGCTGGAAGATTGTTTTGCATACGAGCTACCACAGTGCGTTTAACGTGGAACTGTAGAATTATAGCTGTAGAAAGTACCTTTCCTATCAACTCTCTGTATCCCCACCACTGCCACCCCCTCCACAGAACATGTAACAGATAAGGTCACGAAGAATTGTTAGGTATTTTAAAGCTTCCATTAAGCACCTGCTATATGACTACCTCAGTGAAAGGGGATTTAGCATTATTGTATCGTTCATTCTCCTGTGAAATAATAGAAAATACACATATTGGTCTCTGCCCCTGGTTCCTGGCACAGAGCTCCTAAAACCGTTGTAATTTCCTGGTTGACAGGAGTGTCTTTTGCTCTAATGAGGCAACTCTGGATGGGCTCCTGGGTGAGGGCTGGTCACCGGAAAGACCAAGTCATGATTTCTAATTTCTAAGCTGGGGATTTTCAGCTCTGCCCCCCATTCTCTTGAGAAAGGAGAAGGGCTGGAAATGGAGTTAATGATCAATCGTGTCTACGTGACGCAATCGCCATAAAAATCCCAAAAGTATGGGGTTTGGAGAGCTTCCAGGTGGGTGAACACACCCACATCCTGGAAGGGTGAAGGACCCCAACTGCACGGGGACAGAAGCTCCTGCACTCGGGAGCCTCCCAGACCCCATCCTATATATCTCTTCATCTAGCTGTTCATCTGTCTCCTTCACCATATCCTTTAATCAACTGGTAAATGTAAGTAGGTGTTTCCCTGAGTTCTGTGAGCTGCTCTAGCAAATTAATCGAAACTGAGGAGGAGGTTGTGGGAACCTCAGATTTATAGCCTACTTAGAAGTTGAGGGTAACATGGGGACCTACTACTTGCAATTGGTGTCTGAAGCGGTGTGGGAGCAGTCTTGTGGGACTGACCCCTTAATCTGTGGGATCTGACACTATCTCCAGGTAGATAGTGTCAGAACTGAGTAAAATTGTAGGACACCCAGCTGGGGTCAGAGAATTGCTTGGTGGGGAAAACCCGCACATATCTGGTGTCAGAAGTGTTGTGAGTGTGGTAGTAGTGTGAGAGTAAAGGAGAAAAACACAGGGATTGAGTTTTCCCCAATACATCTCCCAGTGATCTTTTGGCTAACAGCAATAATAACAACAAAGTTGCCAGTAATAGCTACTATTATTGAAAATACATCACAGCAGTTAAACACATGGTTTTGAGTCAGAAACCCTGTCTTTAAATCCCAGCTCTGCCACTTAAATTCTGTCACCCTAGTTTCTTAACCTCTCTGTGCTTTGATCTCATCTGTAAAATAATAATAATAGCACTACCTCAAAGGCCATTGTGAGGATTAAACGAGATAATGCAGGTGAGATGCTATATCAGTTACAAATTATCTTCAGCTGCAAACAACACATAAGGTTTTGGTTTTCTCATATAAAGAAAGATCCGGAGGTGGGCGACAGCTGGCGCTGGGTCAGCAGCTCAAGGGTGCTGGGACTGAGGTCTCTAGGCCTTCTTCTTATGGTTCCAAGATGGCCACTGCTGTTGTGTAGTCATCATGTTCACATTCCTGGCAGGAAGTAGGAGGACAAGGCAAAAAGACATGCCTCATAATCGAGTCATCCACCCCTTACAGCGCCTTCCCATATATCCCCCAATGTCTCCATCTCCTCACTGCCCACTCTCCTCAACTTCCATCATGGCTCTGGCCCGTCACCTCGCTGAAACAGCGCTTTCTAAGCTTAGTCATGACTCCACATTGCTAAATTTAACAGACGTTTTTCATTTCTCATCTTTCCTTACCTTTCCCTCAGCAGAGCGAGATTCCCTTCCTGAAATACACTCTTGCCATGGCCTCCACGACACCATGCTCTCTGCTTCTCTTCCTGCCTCTCTGGCGGCTCCTTCAGTCCCCTTTGCATGTTCATTCTCCTCAACATAACCACTGACCGCTGCTGTCTTCATGGGCCCAGACCCTCCTATCTCTCCCCTGATACCTCTCCTTAGGCCATCTCAGCCACACCTGCACCTTAATTTCCACCTGCACGCTGATGGCACCCAACTTCCCCTCGTCAGCCCAGACCTCTCCTCCGAGCTCCAGATCTGTGTGTCCCCTCCGCACTCAAATCTTCACTGGCTTGTTTCAAAGCCTTCTCATACTCAAAATATCCAAGAGTGTTTGTGACCCCACCCACCCACCCCTAAATACTCCACTCCACTACCACCACCAAACTTCAAGCCCAGCCCTCTCCCAATGTTCCCCTGCCCAGGAAACGGCCCCATCTATTGTCTAGGTGGACAAGATAAAAACCTAGGTCATCCTTGACTGCTTCCTCTCTGTTTCCTTCCATTTCCAAACCAGCAACAGGTCCTGGAGATTTTACTTCTAAAGATCCCCCAAGTCTGTCAACTTGTCTCTGTCCTGCTCCGAGCCACCCTCATCTCTCACTGGATTATAACAACAGCCTCCTCACTGGCCACCTTGTGTCTGTCTTGTTCCAGTCTATTCTCTATATGGTAGCCATGGAGATCTCTTCAATACACCTATTTGATCATGTCACCATCACCAACTCAGGCCACCCTCTCTGCCTCATTTAAAACCTTTCAGTAACTTCTTATTTCTCTTAGAATAGAGGCCATAATCTCTAATATGACCTACAGAGCTCTCAGTGATGGGGCCCTGCCTAACTCTGGGGCCTGATCTTGCCCTGTAGGCTCCATATCCTGTGCTCTAGCCGTAACGGCTTTCTTTCCAGCCACCAACCCTTTGCCCTCGCTGTTCTCTGTCCATGGTATAGCAGTGGGGACAGGCCTCTGAAGTGCAATAGAGTGAGGAGTACTGACATAGAGGAGAACAAGTTGCTGAGAGGCTGTGGTACAGAATAGGTTGTCCACATGAATAATTAAGTTGACCAGGATGATGGCAAGAGGTTGAGTGGAGGAGACTCAGAGTCACCTGCCAACGCCCTCAGTGTATCTGCAGAGGAAACCCCAAAGTGTAAACAACAAACACAGCCTTAGAGCTGTGAGATATTCCAACGGCATGAGCCTTAAAGCACTGGGAGTTTTTGACTCATGAAGAAAGGTGAGGAAGTAGCCATGAGGAGCCAGGAGAATGCTGCTCCATCCCCTGCCCTGTTCTCCTTCCAGGCCTCATGACACCAGGACCACAGAAGAATGAGCAGTCTCCACTTAAGAGACACACAAGGGAAACATAGTCTCCAAGCTGTCCCACTCTGCCGTAGACCCCATCTCCCCTTTCTGCACCCTCCCTCTTTTTTCTTTCCTCACTTTCTTTCTCACTCTCAGTTGCTTGGTGGCCTCCCCAACAAAATAGGGATAATAACATTAACCTAAAAAAACGATTCTGACACAGGTCCGCAGGGAACATGTTCAAAGGTGCTCATTGTAGTGCTGCTTGTGGTAGCAGAAGCTGGCAGCCATCTTGATCTCCACCATTGGAGAAATGGATTTGTGCCATGAAGAGGATGCACTCTATGGAACACGGCACAGCACTTAGAAAAAGCAGACTGAATGTGCACACAGCAACATGAATAAAGTGTAAAAACATAGTGCTTCTAGCACCCAGGCTGTGGCCTCTAAATATAATCTCCCACCAATCAGAACCAAGGCTCCCTGAAGAAATGGCTGACTCCAGGTCTGGGGCAATAAATGTACAAGATGAGCCAGGAACATCTTACCATACCAAGCAGCAAGGAAGCTATCAAAAACTAATGAGGTAGTGTCAAAAACAACTTAAAAAAAACGACTTGTAGAGGCTCCCATCTGCCAAAGATGGGACAATGTGAGCATCCATATGGATAACTACAAACAATTGAAATAATCAAATATGTTTAAATCCATGAATTTATAATCTTATTTTTAAAACCTTATTGATTTATCTTTAGAGGAACTAACTCATTTTGAAAATTGATAAACAAAAGGAAAGAATCAAGCATTCATCTTGCCTTTCCTATACAAACTGTATCTCAAAGTAACTAAGTTTCTCATTATAGAAATTGTCTAGTGAACAAAAGAAGAAGGAATTATAGAATTAAATTATCTTTTTGTGTGTGTGTGTGTGTGTGTGTGTGAGGAAGATCAGCCCTGAGCTAACATCCATGCCAATCCTCCTCTTTTTGCTGAGGAAGACTGCCCTGGGCTAATATCTGTACCCATCTTCCTCCACTTTTTATATGGGACACCACCACAGCACGGACTGACAAGTGGTGCATAGGTGCGCGCCCAGGATCCGAACCCAGGCCGCCAGCAGCAGAGTGCACACACTTAACCGCTACACCACGGGGCTGGCCCCTAGATGATCATCATTTTGAAACCCATAAGGAATTCATGGACCTAGACATAGATCATCAACACTGATAACATCACAAAGAGAGACAACCAGATACTGGGTGCCTCTTGATAGAAGTCCATAACTTCACCTATGAAGTATTTCTTGCCACAAAAAAAAAAAAATGTAACCTGAATTTGATCAAGTTTCTAGATCTCACTACCAATTTACAGGAAATATAAAAGGCAGAGGAACAAATTAAACAACACCACAGGGATACAGTCAGCAGAATCCAGACTGTGGAAAGCTTCATGAAGTTATATGATCTAATCCTCAATAAATAAATTTTTAGGAATGGAGGGAAGATCCATAGATTAAAAGAGACTTAAGAGATATATCAATCACAATGTATAAATCTTATTTGAATCTTGATTCAAACAACTAAAAAAATTATGAGTCAATTGGGAAAATTTGAACACTGATTGAATAGTTACAGCTATTGAGTTATTATTTCTAATTTTTAGGTATAATATGATATAATGATTATGTATTTTAATGATTATATTTTAGAGGTACATCCTAAATACTTATTGATGAAATAGTGTGATGCTAGGACTTACTTCTAAGTAATCTGTGAAGAATGGGAATGGGTAGGGGTATAGACGAAATAAAATTGGCCTTGAGTTTACATTTGACTCTGACTGATGGGTACACTGGAGTTCTGATACTATTCTACTTTTTCAAAATGTTTGAAATTTTTGCATAATAAAAAGTTTTTTAAATAGTAACGAGTGAAAAAAGAATGAAACAGAACACCTACCACACAATTTATGTAGATTTAAAATATAAGCACACACAAAAAAATAAATAAAAGCACATGCATCAAAAATATTAGAATGTTGCCATTAGGAAGACTGGGGAATGGACATAGAGAATAAGATAAAAGGGTATAAAAATGAGTGAAATAAGAAGGGGACATTGCACTGACCAACAACGAGGTGTCATTAACTCAACCCTCTGCCTCCAAGGTCAAAAAAATTTTTTCACACAGGTGTGAGGATCAAATGAGATATATGGGTACTATTTCTGGCACTGTGCCTGGCACATCATAGGTCCTTAATAAATGTTCATTTCCCTCTGTTCCCTCCACTTTCCACCACCTCCCGCCCTGCTAAGGAATAAAAGTGATCTGATAAATTAATTCACTTCAAGGTACTAAGCACTGATAACTTTATCCTCCTGTCTCCTCAGCAGAGGCTTTCCAGAGAAAGCAATACTGAAGAATTAAATCTCTAATAAGTGAAATTCCTGCATTCCAGGAGAAATTTCCATTTCCTTAGCGCTGAGCCCTACAACAAGAGGGCCAACAGTGTCTGTTGCAAGGGTGATTTCAGGAGGGCTCAGATCTGCCCATAAGCCCACAACTCTTCAGGGTGGCATTCTGGGTTTGTTTCCATCTCCCTTCTAAATCAAACATACCAACACTAAAAAGCCTACCACCTGCTAGGTCATCCCAGGAATCAGAGAACTCCAGGTTGCAGCATGGTCTTAGATGAGCATCGAAGTGAAATGTTTATGTGCTGAGCTTTGCTCCTCTACCTAGCTGGAAAGATTTCCATCTCATGCCCCACCCCAACTGCCACCAGAAGCCACCTCCACCATTTCCTCTTCTCTGCCTCTATGCCCATGACTGTCACGTTCCTTCCAAAAAATATAAGAACTTTTAATTCAAAATCACATTCAGGGTGACTGGTTCACTGGGAATCACTCAGAGGTGGCCAAGAACTCACCCAATAAATTTGAGGCCCAGCAATCGGCACCTGACAGCTGCTCAGCAGCTGAAGGGGAAAAGAAGCAGAATTCTACATTGGTTTATAATAGATAGATGCTCCTGGTCCATCTCACGGGAACTGTCGGAGTGAAAAGCAATCAATTTGCAGTGTTCCTGGCGGCAGCTTGGCCCCAACAGGGCAATGTTAAGGTCAGCTGTGAGCAGAGGGAAGGACATTTCACCATCTGAATAAAGCTCAGCCAATTAATGTACACGTCTTTACCTAGCATATTCTACACGTCCATCACCATGCTGGAAGGCTCTGAGGAAGAGTCATTCTAAGACCTCTGCTCTCAAGATTTTAATAATTTTGTGAGGAATATAGAAAATTATACAGAACAATGTGAAACAGTACAACTAAGTAAGCAGATAACTAGCTGGCAACCATCTCTGTCTGGAATATCTTTTTTGGTAGACCTGAATTCTACACGTGCCCAAATGCCACTACCTACGCAGAATCCTTCTCTGGTGACTTATCTTGGCACTCACTTTTCTATCTGATCCCTCCGAGGTAGCAGCCTGCGATCCCCAGGACTCACGGGCATCTTGCCCTCTGGCACTCAGGTGCAGGAGCCAGCCCTAACCTCGTGTGTTAGAGAAGAAGATGAGAGAGGAGTCAAGGTGGCCTCTGAGGGCATCTCTACATTGGGGTGGGAGCTGGGGGAAGTCCTGCCTCCAGCTCCTTGCTTCTTGAATCCAGTTTTCTTTTGAGCAGATGCCCTGCGTGCATTATCAGGAGCACTGACAGGAGGAAGTCACTGACACAATCATCCAGGATCACGATCAAGAAGCTCTGCCTTTTACCACCAGACCCAGACTACATCCCGAGTCATTAGTCCCCCTCTGGAAGGTTAGGACTAGACTCGGCTGCATCTGGACCACTCAGCCACATTTGTATTGCTGGGAACAATGTCAGATTCGCACAGCTCAGAGGTCTAATATCTGTCACAAACCGTTCTTGGACTCATTCTTCTCTCCCCTCGTTCCAAGCCTTCTGAGCAAACAAACGAGGGCTTTCAGCCGTAAGTAATTGAATTACCTAACCAAACTGACCAGAAAAGGGGGGACGCAAACAAAGTCAAAGCTAAAATTTGAATTTAGCCAAAGAAATTGTACAGCAGGCAATAGCTTTTCAATCTGAGAAAGTCGAAGGTAGATGTTAAGAAAATTAACTTAGGCATTGTTCATGCATCAGGGGCTCCCTGTTAGCCAAAAGAGACTTAGAATCTAGAGTGAGGGACTGTCTTTACAGACGGTGAACGCTGAGAGAGTTCGGGACAACCTAGCATGGATGCATGACACAGACCATGAAGCTGGCTGTCTCCATGCTCAGCCGTCTTGTCTTTGAACACCATGATGAAGCACACTCCAGGGCAACGATTTAATTTTTTTTTTTTTTTTTTTTTTTTGTGAGGAGGACCAGCCCTGAGCTAACATCCAATGCCAATCCTCCTCTTTTTTTGCTGAGGAAGACTGGCCCTGGGCTAACATCCATGCCCATCTTCCTCCACTTTATATGGGACGCCGCCACAGCATGGCTTAACAAGCGGTGCGTCGGTGCACACCCGGGATCCGAACCGGCGAACCCCCGGGCCGCCACAGCGGAACGTGTGCACTTAACCGCTTGCGCCACCGGGCCGGCCCCAACGATTTAATTTTAAAACTCCATTACTTAGGATAGCCACTGTACCAGTTAGGGTACTTGTGCAAGCAACCAAAACCACCTCTCTTAAGCAAAATGGGAATCTGTTGGAAAGATCTGGGATGGCTTGCAGGACAGGATGAAGAGCTGCACTATCAGTCCTGCAAAGGTGGAAACCAGACCATCTCTAGGGGTCAGGAGAGCTGGGGCTGACTGACAGCTCATCAGGGCCCCACCGCTGACTTAAATATGGAACCCAAACATTTGCCCCCTCATGTTTTACTCCCACTCAGGATTCAGAGTTCCCAAAGAGACAGTCTGACAGCGCAGCCCAGGTCATGTGCCCACCCCTTGTCCAGGATTGGATGGGGCATTTTGAAGAAGCCTGCATACACTGGGGAAAAGGGAAGTGCTCCAAGGAAATCTGGACACCATTACCACAAGAAAGGGAAAGGAATTTAGGCAGGCAACACATGCCCTCTTTACAACCTCTTACCAAATTCCATGCAGTGGAGAATAATGAGGTCCCAGAGTGCACTTTCATATAATTTCACATATTAATATAAAAGGCTGTCCTCCCTAAATGGATGTGTTTCTGAAAGAAAGTCACTTAATCTCCCTGAGAAGCAGTTTCCTCAACTACAAATGAGAAAGTTGAGCCTTAAGAATTCTCAAATTAGAAGTACCTCAGGCAAGAATAAACTATTGATTAATACAACGGGTTCTGAGGGCGAGTGTCAGTGTCTGAGTGGCAGCTGAGGACACAAAGATGGTGACAAAAGTTGGGGGAAGATCATGCTCTGTCCATCAATATCGTTCTTGTGTGAAGAGAATGTGTCGAAAAACGCCATTGGCCAGATTATGGTGAAAATTCAGGAGGATGGACAGCACTGGTGATATGAGGGTGCATAACCCAAAGAATGTGGTAGGAAAGGGCAGAGCAGAGACAGAAAACTGTGAGGCAGAACGTTTTGTAAAGTGAAGCTATGCGGCAGCCATAATCCTCTCCTCAGAGTGACCCTGGGATTTGTCCACCCCTAATCTGTGTAATAGCGATCCCCCCAAAATTGAAGGTTGGCTGACTGCTGGCAACGACAAGGAGCAGCTGGGGAGTGGGGGGTACCCTAGTCATACATACCCCACGCCTCCATCAACTCTCTACCACCACCACCTTTCTTTGATATGGGCGACTGAGGCTTTTCTCAGTCTTAGCAACACCTATATGCATACAGCTTCAAAACAAATCCTTTCCAACCTGATTGCTGCCAAAGCTCCCCACCCCAGAGAGAAATTCTGCAGTCACCATTGGATGTCCCCCTAGGAAGGTCTGACAGCGAACTTGGACGCTTCTGGCCACACTACTATGCAATTTACATCCCAGAGGCTGATGCTACTGAAACCCAGACACACAGCATTGAAATGTGTCCAGTGGTTATTGTAGAGTTTAATTAACCAGATCCTTGATTCAATTATCATGTCTCCCAGTGGCTACTGGCCCCAGAGTGCCCCGGATCAGGAGCCAAGATCCTGGCTCCTCAGGCCCGCTGGCTTTATGGCATTGGTGAGACAGTCTCGTATGCTGCTTTATCTTTTAAGAATGTCCCTTCCCCTGAGCAGCTGACCAGACAGAGGTTGGAGATAGGTTTGACCCACCAGGTGTAACAATAGTTACCTTTTATCTCCCTCTCCTGTAGTTTATCAATAAAGGCATATTTCAACTTTGTGGCCATTGGGGCAACATGGAGGCAAAGGCGGGAAAATCTCCATGGAGATGTTTCTCTCCTTGGCAGATCCTCTGAGAGGCAAACACCAGCTGTGAACTGGAGCATTCCAGAGGCTCCTACCCCTCAGTGCCCATCTATGGTACCTCTAACATCTAAAGAAGAGTGAGAGGGTGTGGATGTGGGCTGCTAGTGCCTAATGCTCCTTTGAACTGGTGCAGCACGTGGGCTGGTCTCTCCGCTCCTGTCTGGAGCTTCTCATTACAAAGGACCCTTGGTTATTGTTTGCCATTGCTTTGACTCAACGCTCCCACTCCCACCATCCCCCAACCCTCTCCTCAGTCCAACCACGACCATGGCCTTCTCCTGGTCAGCTCCACTGTTATCATCTTGAGGGCTCAGTGGACCATAGGAAAGGAAGCCAGCCCGGGGGTCAACAGGGGAGGAAAATACAACCGAGAGCAGAAGAGGCTGGTGTCACAGGCCACGTGTGCATATGTGGACAGCAACACCATTACTGTCCTTTCCTAAGAGCCCTGCACTGGTTTGGAGTCTGTAGAGTATATGTGTATACATACGTATGTTTTATAGATTTATAAGTATTTACATATTTATTTATGTGTTTTTATGTATATAAAAATATTTACTGTTAAGTTTAATAAGTCAGATTGGATGCAGGAGAATCAAGTTTCCTGGGAGCCATGGGGTTTCCACAAGGGGAGTTCAGTGCTGGAGAGAGAAAAGTTACAAGGAGGATTGAAGGAGAAGGTTGAGGTCGCTAGGAAATCACGCCCTTTCTCTGGTCTGCACAAGCCTCTGTCTCTGTCTCTGTCTCTCTCTCATCTGCCTGTTCCTGTCTCCCCACCCCCAGCCCCTACTTCTTTATAGGCCCTAAGTCATTTTATGTCTCTTCTTCTACTATAACTTTTCCTTTGTATACACCATCATCACTTCGCCATTGTTACTGACTTCACTGTCACTGTTTTTTTAGGTTGCCAGTTGAAAATTTTTCATGTAAAAGAAATGTTTGTAAGTCATTTCAGTTTCCCATCGATTTCCATTGCCATTTCAGAGGTATGACCCAACAGACGAAAAAATTCTGGCATATATGGAGTAAAAACCACAGATGGAACCTACTATATCCTTAAAAGGATATTCTCCCTTTGACTGTATGATTTATGAGTAAATGATTCTCCCCCTGGACATCAGCAAGAAAAGTTAGTCAAACAATCAATCAATTAGAAAGACTGCTCCACCTTAAAAGCATATTTATTATTTATTAACTGCCTTTCTTGATTGATTGGCTTCCATTTTATTGGTTTTTCTCAATGACCCAATGTAAATTGACTACTTAATCATTCACACACTTGCAATCATTTGTCCAGATAGTCAATGGAGACCACCTGTAAGCCCACTGGGCAGTGCCTCTTAGGAACAGCTCTTCACCACACTCCCCTTCGTCGTGGTCGCTGTGTCCTGACTTGTCCTACACTCCTCCACCCCTTAACAACTCCCCTGGTCATGAGACAGCCCTCTCAGGACTACCCTTGTCCTCCTCCTCAGCTGTAAGTCACGTTTACTCCTTGAATTATATCTGCTTCTGCCGTCTTCCTGCCCCAAGTTTCTGCCCAGCACAGGCTTTTCCACCTGTTTATCCTGAGGTCCATGCATTTATTTGTCAAATGCTCAAAGCAGAGTATTAAAATGTTACTGTCTCTAAAATCATATGTTAAGACTGTGCTAGGAGCTAGGAGCTTGTGACCTTTTTGGGTCCAGCCTTTCTACGCAGGGATACTCAGTCTTCCTGGTTTTGTTTTTCAGTTGTAATTTTTTTTTCCTGTCCAACGTTGTAGGCACATTGAGGTTCTATCATCTGTGACGTGCATTCCTGCCCTGGATTATCAAATGTGCAAGAGCAACACATCCCAACAATCTGTCACTGAAATCTAACCTCCTGGAAACTCAGGGGCAAGCACCTGATGAGGCTTCACAGCATCCAAAACCCACATCTAAAGGGATGTGAATCTGTTCCCAGCCAAGCAACAGCTAGCGCCTGGGAAACCAAAACAGCAGCAGACTTACATCTCAAGTTTTACTAACAATATTTATCTTTATATGCGACATACTTTGATATCTGTTCTGTTCTATTTCATTTGTAAAAACTGGTTGCACCTGTTAAACTGATTTCACTATTGGGTTCCACTCTACAGTTTGTAAAAATACTACTTCCATCTGCCCTGGCTGAAAAATTAAAGCTGGATAATGTCCCCAGGTGACAGGCTGGGAATCGAGTGGGAAAACAGTGGAGACCTGGGCCCAAGTCCTTGCCGTTCTACCTGATCAGGACAGGACAAATCCCTCAGCCTCATGTAACTCACTCTCCATCTTAAATAGAGGTTCTGCCTGCTCCATCTTACTCATGGGTTTATCAGAGGATCTAATGAGATGAAAGATGGAGAGAGCACTTTGAAAGTATGAAAGTATCATTCACCTGTAAGGGGGTGGTGTCAGTCATTGAGAAGAAAGAAGCGATGGAATAATCTGCTAGTTTCCACTTGCTGTTTCTCTACAACCCAGCTCAGTTGCTTGTAGATCAGGTAGAAGTGGGAGACAGCGAGGACCTAGCGATTGAAACCAAGAAGAGAAAGAAAATGAGGGAGACTGACAAAGAGACGGGATGTAGCACATCCTGAAATAAGTATTACTTTATTGGCCAGCCATTTACACCCAGCCCAGCAACCAGGAACCAGTGGCTCGGTGTCTACACTCCATGGGGCGCCACAAAATTCATACAATACTGTATACATACTACATATATATATATATATATAGTACATACAAATATATATGTATATATATACACATCCACATATATAATACTATATATAATATATAGTGTATATATAATATACAGCATATACTATATATTATACAGTATATACTATACAATATATAGTATAAAATTATATATTTATATAATTTATTATGTTATATATAATATATTACATATATAATTTTATATAATTATAATATATTATATAGTACATAGTATAATATTACATATATGCTAGCATATAGTATATATAGTATATATATGTGTGTGTGTGTGTGTGTGTGTGTGTGTATATATATATATATATATGTATATATATATATATATTCTAATTCTCAGAAGCTTTGTTGCCAAATTTCCTCTCTCTCACAATTCTGGAGCTCTCAAGAAACTGCCATTGTGTTGGGGAGAGTCTTCCCAGCACACGCAGAAGGGATCTTGGCATGTGTTCCATATTATTTGCTCTGACTCCCACCATCGATCAAGGAACACTTCTAGCAGAGCCAGATGATTCGCAATCTATAAGTCATTATAGATTTATATACTCATATAGTTTATATTAGCTTCTAAGAAGCAACTCCTATCCAAACAAGACTTCTAGCTGCATTTCCCTTCATTCTGGAGCATTCAAACTCAAACGCCTACGAGGAGCCAGGCCTACCCCATAAATGAGCAGAGGGGCCATGTGTAGAGCATGTTCGTCACTGTGGAGCGCAGGGACTGCATCCGGCTGGCATGTGCACGCCTGCTCTGCCTAAGGGGGCAGCCAATGCCCAACTCCAGCCAATTGCTGGCCTACACTGCCAGATCTTCCAGTGTTCCTGAAGAAGTCAAAAATCTAGATTTTCACAGAGAATTGCCTATTTCTTAGGTGGTCCCTCAATTTTTTAAATAAAGATGTACAGATCAAGAAAACAGCACATTCAGCCTGTGAATATCCAATTAATGGCCTCTACTTTTTCCCCCAAAAATCAGAAATAAGTGATTTTTTTTCCTATTACAATATCTCATTAAAAGGTAAAAATTCAAATTAAAAGTCAAATTCATCTAGTGTTCTGCTTTAGACTTTCATACCATCTTAGCCCAGGTCCTCTAAAGAGCAGAGCCTGAGGCCAGGATTAAGATGTTTACACTTTATTTGGGGGATACTGTCCCTGGGCTCTAAGGGTGAGGAAAAAGGGAAAGGACTAGAGGAATGAGGAGAAGCAGTGCAGAGTGTTGCCTCTGCTTTACAACAAGCCACAAAGAGACACAACACGTCACCAGGCAGGTGGATTCACTGCACACGTGGATGTAGATGGGCTGCAAGGAGAAACTGGTCCTCAGAGAGCAGTCTGGGGAAGAAAGGAAGGAGGGGGGTTTACCTGCCAGTTCTAGGGTGGAGAAAGCGTGAGGTAAGTGAAGCACCTGGAGTATAGGTGTGACCCTGATTGGGCACCTCCTTACTGTGGGCCTTCAATGCCTCACTCACCTCACCCTAGTCCTTGCCCCGGCCAGCTCACTTCTGTCTCTTTTTCCCATTAGTCAACGTTCACCGCACAAGGTGAACCTCCTCTGAAGTTGCAGGTGCCAGATCCCATACCTATAGTGGTGATTCCATTTATTCACAACCAGAAATGGCAGAAAGAACCAGAACTCCCAGCATATGGCTGGTTGGCGGGTCTACATGGCAGAGGGAAGGGGGAGGGCCCAGCACTCTCAGAGCGGCTGACTGGTTGGCCCCAGTGGTGTCTGCAATATGGTACAGGAGGCGGTTGGTACCTTAAGAAAAGAGGAGGCAATCGAGAGAATCTAAGATGGTACAGATAGTCTGTGTGGATACATGGACATAGCCAAACAATAGGTATATTAAGAACCATTAAGTTAGATTGAACATTAAAAAAGAGAGAAGACACGAATTCCAATATCAGAAATGAGAGAGAGGATGTCACTACAGACCCTGCAAAGAGTAAAAAAATAATAAGGGAACTTTATGAGCAACTTTATGCCCATAAATACAACTTAGATGGAATAGACAAATTCCTTGAAAAAATTACTAAGTTGACATGGCTCAAGGCTGTAGAGCAAATCTGAAATGTCAATTACAGACTGAGAGAAAATGCCCTAGTTTACACATCTACGCACTTACACTTTCCCACTTTCTCAAAACCATTCAAATCAGAACATTCATAAATTTGCAAAGCCTCATAATTTAAAATCAACTAGCAAAGTTCTTTAAGCCAGAGTCTTAGCAGATAGACTCAAATGGAAACCTACCTGCCAGGCTTAACATGACTACAAAAAGACGGTTAATAAAACCAGTCAAGGGAATTGAGGGGGGTGAGACAAATCTGGAGAAGGAAAATATAAGAATACTAGAACTGTACCCCACTGCTCCAGAAAGCTTAATCCAGAAAAATACTGTGACAACAGCTGGTTGCCAGGTCTTTACACCAGAGATGGCAAACTCAGATGCCTACAGAGGTCAGAGACCAGCTAAAACAAGAGAGCAAAATGGTAAGAAGCTGACGAGCCACTTGCAACTTCACGGCTCCATCTGGTTTTACAACTACAAGTGTCGTCAGGTACTCCGGCTTTCCTGGAATATTATTTGAAATCCCCCAATGTGTAAATCTCATCTCACATTTTTAAAAAAATAGTTTGATGTAGTCCCATTTGTTTATTTTTGCTTTTGTTGCCCTTGCCTGAGGAGACATATCCAAAAAGATATTGCTAAGACTGATGTCAGAGTTTACTACCTATGTTTTCTTTAAGGAGTTTTATGGTTTCAGGTCTTAATTTAAGTCTTTAATCCATTTTGATTTTGCTTTTGTATATGGTATAAGAAAATGGTCCAGTTTCATTCTTTTGCATGTAGCTGTCCAGTTCTCCCAACATTATTTTATTGAAGAGACTGTCTTTTCTTTATTGTATATTCTTGCCTCCTTTGTAGTAGATTAATTGACCATATAGGCATGAGTTTATTTCTGGGCTCTCTATTCTATTCCATTGATCTATGTTTCTAGTTATGTGTCAGTACCATGCTATTTTGATTACTATAGCTTTGTAGTATAGTTTGAATCAGGGAGCACGATATCTCCAGCTTTGTTCTTTCTCAAGATTGCTTTGGCTACTCAAGGTCTTTTGTGCTTCCATACTAATTTTAGGATTCTTTGCGCTAGTTTTGTGAAAAATGTCTTTGGTATTTTGATGAGGATTGCATTGAATATGTAGACTGCTTTGGGTAGTACGAACATTTTAACTACATTAATTCTTCCAATCCATAAGTATGGTATATCTTTCCATTTATTTGTGTCATCTTCAATTTCTTTCCTCAGTGTCTTATAGTTTTCAGTGTATAGGTCTTTCTTTCATCTCCTTCGTTAAGTTTATCCCTAGGTATTTTATTCTTTTTGATGCAATTGTAAATGGGATTGTTTTCTTACTTTCTGATAGTTTCTTGTTAGTGTATAGAAATGCAACTGATTTCTGTATATTTATTTTATATCCTGCAACATTATTGAATTCATTTATTAGTTCTAATAGTTTTTTGGTGGAGTCTTTAGGGTTTTCTATACATAGTATTATGTTGGCTGCAAATAATGACAATTTCACTTCTTCCTTTCCAATTTGGATGCCTTTCTTTTCTTTTTCTTGTCTGATTGCTGTAGCTAGGACTTCAACCACTATGCTGAATAAGAGTGGAAAAGTGGACATCCTTGTCTTATACCTGATCTTAGAGGAAAAGCTTTCAGCAGACCAAAATCTTTTGCACAGCAGAGGAAACTATCAACAAAACAAAAAGGCAATGGGAGAAAATATTTGCAAATGATATATCTGATAAGGGGTTAATATCCAAAACATATAAAGAACCATACAGTCACTATCAAAAAAACAAACAATCCAGGACCAGCCTGGTGGTGTAGTGGTAAAGTTCGTGCACTCTGCTTCGGCAGCCTGGGGTTTGCAGGTTCGAATCCCAAGTGTGGACTGACAAACCGCTCATCAAGACATGCTGTGGTGGCGTCCCATGTACAAAATAGAGGAATATGGGCACAGAAGTTAGCTCAGGGCCAATCTTCTTTATCAAAAAAAAAAAATCTGATTAAAAAATGAGCAGAGGACCTGAATAGACAGTTTTCTGAAGGAAACATACAGATGGCCAACAGGTACAGGAAAAGGTGCTCAATGTCACTAACCATCAAAATGCAAATCAAAACCACAATGAGATATCACCTCACACTTGTCAGAATGGCTATTATCAAAAAGACAACAAATAACAAGTGTTGGCAAGGATGTGGAGAAAAGGGAACCCTCATGCACTGTTGGTGGGAATGTAAATTGGTGGACACTATGGAAAACAGTAGGGAGGTTTCTCAAAACATTAAAAACAGAACTACCATATGATCCAGCAATCCCACTTCTGGGTATTTATCTGAAGAAAATGAAACACTAATTTGAAAAGATATATGCACCCCTATGTTCACTGCAGCATTATTTACAACCACCAAGATATGGAAGCAACCTAAGTGTCCATCAATGGATAAATGGATAAAGAAGATGTGGTGTATATATATAATGGAATATTACTCAGCCATAAAAAAGAATGAAATCCTCCCATTTGCAACAACATGGATGGACCCAGAGAGTATTATGCTAAGTGAAATAAGCCAGACAGAGAAAAAGGAATACCGTATGATTTCACTTACATGTGCAATCTGGAAAAACACAGCAAATGAATAAACAAAACAAAACAAAAACAGACTCATAGATACAGAGAACAAACTGGTGGTCACCCGAGGGGGTAGGAAGGCAAAAGAGGTGAAGGGGATTAAGAGGTATGAACTTCCGGTCATAAAATAAATGTCATAAGTATGTATTGTACAGCATAGGGAATATAGTCAACAACGTTGTAATAACTTTATATGGTGACAGATGGTAACTGGTCTTATCAAGGTGATCGTTGTGTAACGTACATAAATGTTGAATCGCTATGTTATTCACCTGAAACTAATATAATATTGTATGTCAACTACACTTCAATAAAAAAAAAATACTGTGTGAGCCAAACAACACACATCAGCCAGCCAGACACAGCCTACAATCTACCAATTTGTGGCCTTTACTTCATGGTTTGCTTGGTGTGGTAGGTAGGAGGTAGGTGTGGAGAAGGGGGACTGGGAGGGGTGTTTGTTTGTTTGTTTGGGCTTTTTCCTATTGAAAGATCAAGCTCTGGAAATTTTTTTTCTTTCTTTTTCATGAACCCCGGGTACAGGGACTACAAAGCAAAGGGGAACAGCCAAGTCAGACATTCCGGCTCTTTCTCCATCCTGCCCCCAGGATCCAGCAGATAAGGAGCTAAATCCGAAGGTTTGAAGAGGTTGGGTTTCTTCTCTCCCCTTCAGGCGCTGCCAACTCACTGTCCTGTCTTCAGCTTTTGTCTTCAGTGGTGATTTTGTTTACTGCTGTTCCCATATGGCTGAGCAACATGGGGCGGGGAGTGGGGTGGGGCGGACACTGAGGTTTCATTTCACGGTGATAAGACGTTAGCCTGTGTCAGGAAACAAGATGAAAAGCAAATGTGCTTAGAGATCCCTGAAAAGAAAGCAGATTAACTTCAGCGCCGAGCCCTGGCACTGGTGTGCAGAGCTCCTGTCGTCTTCTGAGTTTGGCTGTCACCGCCACCTGTCCAAGTTCCAATGAGCCAACCCAAGGTGGCCTGCGCCTTCTCAAGGAAACACTTCAAAGGGGCACAGACAACTCCATGGAGAATGCCTGGCACTAATGAGCCGTCTCCCAGCAGCACCCGGCCTCCCAGCGGCAAGAGAACTTTCCAGCATCACCCTGAAGTGTGACGGCTGCAATGCAAGCCATGAGATGAAAGGGGCACAGGAAGGTGAGGGCAGCAGGAAGTCCACCGACCTGTCAGAGGGCGGTGAACACTGGGAACTCAAGGGGCTAAGAGCACTGGGGGGAGCCCATCAGAATGCAGACGACCCTGTGAAAACATCCTGGAAGCCTCTCTCCCAGTGCACTTTGATCGGCTCTGCCAGGCTCCCCGTGGATCCAGCCCCACTCCCTGCAGAGCTGCCCTGAGCAGTCAGGCCCTGATTGTCCACGTCCTTTGTGCGTCTCCATTAAGGCCACTCAAGCCACAATCTGCAGCAATAATCATCAGTACGCTTGCAGCACAAGTGTCTCTTTTCATACCAGCTCAAACAGAAAGCAGAGGGTTTCTTTCCAAGGCGTCCTGCTGCTCTCCAGGCCTCCTGGGCCCACTTCATCCCCCCAGGCCCCCAGGGGAGAGGCTGATGGAGCTGGGGCTTTAAGAAACCCCAACCAGGCTGTCCTGGGGGAACTGGGAGGGCGTGGCTTCATGGGAAAGGCTCGCAGGGAGCCGAAGGGTTTGTTCAGGGGGTCTTCTGGACCGTGTGAAGACTGAGGTGTTGAGAAAGGGCCCCACCCCCACCACTGCCCACTCACCTGGAGGCTGACTGTCATCTAAATTAGGAGACTTGTTCCCAGAATGGTCTTCTCTGGGAAAATAGGAGAGACCATTCAGAGAATGAGGCAACTTAATGTTCCAGGAAAGGAAAAATTAAAAGTGGAAACAAGCAAAGAAGAATTCCCACTGGTCTAACGTCTTCCCAAATTCTGAAAGAAGTTTTGCCATAATTGTAGAGATGAGTATTTATAACGAGAAAGTATCAAAGTCATGGCCAATGATAATGTCTCACGTTTACAGAGTGCCAGGTGCTATTTTAAGTGTTCTAGTGTATGAGCTCTCTTATCCTCACAGCAAGCCTATGTGGTAGCTCCCAGTTTGCTGATGAGGAAACTGGAAGCACAGAGAGGTTAAGTGACTTGCCCACAGTCACACAGCTAATAAGTGGCAGAGCTGGGATTTGAACCTAGACAGTCTGAGCGTCTATATGCATGGCTGCCTCTTGCAGTTTGCTGCTATAAATAATAACAACAAAGACACAAAGAGCATGTTCTAATTAGCAAAGCATTTTCATTCATTTATTCATTCAAAAAAATATTTTTGTTTAGCACTTACCAACTGCAGGCCCCAGAGACAGAGTGGTGAACAAGTGAGACCCAGGCCTGCCCTCACCGGGCTTCTCCTCAAGCAGCAGATCAAGTCAACGCTCCTAAAATGAAATGTGTAAGGGCAGTGGTCAGTGATATAAAGGAATGGACATAGGAGTCATCACCCTCTGAAACAAATATTACCTGCCTCATTTTACAGATGAGGAAACTGGGATTTCAGAGTGAAATGCAATATAACTAAAAGAACACACCAAACTTAATTTTTTTTAACTTTATTTACTTCTGAGTAGTACTCAGTATATCCATACAATTTGACATTCAAAAGATACTAAAGGGTATATGGAAAAAGTCTCCTTCCCACCGGAGCCCAGCCTCCCTCTGCGCCCCCAGAGGCAATCAGTGTTGGGTCTCCTGTTTCTCGAGTCTCCTACCAGAGACGCACAAGCAATCAACACACACATTTTCTTCCCTTACACAAATTATAGCACAATGCACACACTGTTCTGCCCGGGGTTCTTTCTCTAACAAATAAGCACACAGTGCACTTCCTCATTTTCTTATGGCTCCATGGCGTTTCATTACATGGGTGTCTCACACCTGCCAGTCTCCTACTGAGGACACTTAAATGATTTCCAATCTTTTACTAGCACAAACAATGCCCCAGGGACCCGCTAGATACGTAAACCATTTCATACACATGCGAGAGGATCTGCATGATAACCTCCCAGAAGGGGAACTACTGGGTGTATGGCCATATGCATTTGTAATTTTGATAGATATTAACCATATTGTCCACCATGGAGATGTCCCCAATTTATACTCGTCCAGCAGCAGATGGGAGTGCCTGTTTCACCAAACCCCAACTCAGTGAAAACACACTGCTGGGAGAATCAAATGACCCGGGGGCCGGCTCCAGCCCCTGCCAACTGTGGCCCTTTGGACAGGCCTCTCAACCTCCGATCCCCAAGGATGTCATCAGAAAAGTGGGCTTCGTAGTGAGCCCTGCCCTGTGCCCCTGAGGTGTCCAACACGCAGCCCTTTGGGGCCCAGGTGGGAGGTACAAGAGCTCCCCAGATGAGCAGCTCACAAGAGATGTCCCCAAGGCCAAGCCCAAGAGGGCCAGCTGCACCGAGCCAGGGGCCAGACAGACCCCTCAAAGCAGACACCAGCAAAACGGCTCAGCCTCTGCAGCTGGACAAGCCACCACACAAGCAGTACGACCTTGGACAGCCTCTTACTCTCTTCTTTCCGCCTCTGTAAAAAGGGGCAGGCAGGCGAGCGCAGGTGAAGCACCTGGCACACAGCAGAGGCTCCAACTGCAGTGCTGGTCGCTCAGCCCCCACCATTCCTGAACACACCAGTGCCTCTCTCCTGTGACCACCTGTGGCTCTCTGCTGAGAGAGAGGAGCCCACTCTTGCAGGCAGGCAGCCCTCAACCAATGCAGGATGGGGGTTGCTAACAAAGAATCCAGCTTCTCTGCCCCTGGGGGGAGGGGCTCTGTAGTGTGTTCAGCACAATCCTCCAGAGGTCCTCAGGGGCATCGCAGCCCAGCTGTCCGCTGAGATAAGGGCTTATCAACCTGCCCTCTTGGCTCCCTTCCCTTCCCTGTCTACCCTCCAACTCCCCCACCAATGCTTCCTGGGACTGGCCCCCAGTAAACCACTGCACCCAAATCCTCTCTCTGGGTCCACTTCTGAGGGAGCCCAACCTAAGGCAGTCATTACCAATAAGCAGAGGCAAGACGGACAAATGAGGGGGAGCAGTGGTCAGACAGAGACATGTAGATGAGGCAGCCACCACCCAGGCCAGAGCTGGAGGCTCTCAGGTTCCAGAACAGCATCTTCGTACACATTAGTCATGGATGATCCGGTCGGGCCTAAGATGGAGCCTGCTCAGAGAAAGCCACTCTGAGACACCACTCTCCTCTGAGCTACCACTCTCCTCTGAGCTGCCCGCCCTGGGCAGGCAGGACCAGTATTTCTTGACTTTCCAAATAGAAGCTAGTGAAGACACGCTTGAGGTGGGCAGCCAGCCCCAGGGCGTTTTCCAGAAGGTTCTGTAACTGGCTTAGAACACTGAAAGTGCAGAGAACACCCCAGCTGTGTGTTCTGGCTTCTTCCAGGTAATTGAGGCAGTTGGAGGACTGTGGAGACTCTTGGGGTACAGTTTTTAAAATATCAAGGCAAACTGTTCCCAGCTTACATCTCGGTGGGCAGAGGGAATGTGCAAGATCCACAGCAACCCACTTTTGTATTCTAGCTCACTCCTGCAAGAAACTTAAAAAAAACCAAATGTCATAGCCAGGGTGTAGTGGTGCCCCAGGCAAATTAAGAGAAGATACAGACCTTGGAGCAGAATCTCAGTTGACAGCTGGTGACTGGAAATGGTTGACAAGTTTGTAGGACAAACTTTAACACCCAGGCAGAAAATAAGAGAAGAGGTAGGGAAAGAATATAACAATGATGTGATAGGTTCTGTCCATGCCCTGCCCATACCCCAGGGGCCAGTGCTCTGGCTGACTGCCAACTGCCAGTGTCTTCATCTCTTTGCTTGAGGGCTCTCTCAAAGCTGCAGAAGATCTGCAGGCATTTGAGGAATCAACACCCTACAGCTCTCAACCAACCACTGACAAGTTGGAGTATAAATACCCCAGCTCCCTCACCCCTCAGATGGGATAATCTTCTACTACATCCCACATTTCCTGAGGGGATCAAGCTCCAGTTGCCCACGGTGGGAGCTTGGCCTCATAACACCCCTTTATTGGCTGCCAGCCCTCCCTTGTCTCATTTCCCCCAACTCCTTAGAATGTGTCTCAGAATTTGCTTCCAGGGAACCCAAACTAAGCAACTGGGCACCTGCCGTGTGCCAGGCTCCGAGCTAGAGGCTTTATATATAATCATGCAGATCTAGCACAGCCTCTATCAAGAAAGGAAATCAAATGACACTGCCTGTGCCTAAAGGGGAAGGTCAGGCCTTTGTTTCAAAACCAATGTCCATGATGACACAAGGAAGAGCGATCCAACTCAGGCCAAGACAGGTGAACAGAAGGTGGCTGAGCAGATCTTTTTCAGATCATGCATTCTCCAACAGAAGAAAAACAAGACCAACGGAGAGAGAATCAGGGTTCCAAAGCATATCAAACGCACGCCCATGGTCTGGGGCATGTGCCCTTGTTGAGTACACCTCCTTGGAGAAATCATTTTGCCAAGGTGGTTGGGGTTAAGTTTGCCCAGCTTTTGCAAATCTGCCCCTTGCTCCTGGGTTGGCCTGAATTTACCACCACAGTTTAGGAGAGGGAAAAAAACAGAGGCCTTTTCACCTCGCCCAGGAAAGGCAGAAGTGAACTCTACTTAAGTTTGGGAGCTGGATCATTAGAGTCTCATTAATGACTCCAATCTCTCACAAGCACAGAGAAGGCACAGAAAATCACCATCTAGGCCACGAGCTGTAATTGCTGCTGTCCTTCTGAGCAGGGGGAAAACAGGCCATGCTTTGTGGATTCTTGCAAACAAAAGCCCAGCTCGTTAATGAGGTTTCTTAATTTAGGACAGGAGGAAACTTTTGGGTTATTTTTGGGCCACAAATGAAGGCATGTGTTTTATTTAACTGCCCCACTTAACAAAAGAAACTTTGCTTTTGTAAATTAAAGAATTATTTTTAAGTGTTAGAGGCCCTGGAATGCCTCAGCAATCAGGCTTTGGTGCCCAATTTGTAAACTTAACGAACTGGGGCAAATGATCCCCAAGGCTTTGTCCAGCCCTAACAATCTATGGTTCTGTTTATCTCACCGCCTTCCCCCCTAGAGGTCCCTTCAAAATCCACGTCTTAATCTTGTCTGTTCCTTCTAACTCTCAAGGTCTTTAGATACTCTTGGGGACCACAGCATCTCCTGCCTGCTTGGGATCCCCACCCAGGGGCCCCACAGAGGATCCCACTTATGGGCTAAGAAGCTCAAAGAAGACAGCAAGATCTTCCCTCTGCCATCCAAAAAAAAAGATAATCGCCTCTATTAGTTCCATATGTTGAGTCATCGTGTATCGTCCGAGGTCTTCTCCTGGCTGAGTTAACAACACAAATCATCACCTCAGGATGAAGTTCATGGGTCCTGGAGAGGGGCAGCCCTGCATTATGAAGGCTTTAAAACTCACACTCAGAAAACGTGATAGGAAAATCCATCTTTGAGGTTTACGGCCAACAAAATCTGCGATGTCTCTTTTATGGATGCTTCTAATGTTCTCAGCAGAGCGGTGAGCGGTAGACCCTGGGGGAAGTGTGGCGTTGAACGTCTTCCTGAATGGAAACAAGAGGTGGTAACTGTGTCTCCCCAGTCGGGGGGCCCTGCCCAGGCTGGTTAACCAAACCCCAGGCTCCAAGGGGTGGCTCATCCTGGAGTCTTCTCAAGATGCCTGGTTACACACAAAATGAAATTGATTCAGTTCCACCAGCCAGGTTTTTTGGGCTTTCCTTTGGGCATTTGTCCTGGAAAGGGCATGAGTGACCCCATAATGACTGGTTACCCTTATGGGTTCTCTGTTTATTTGAGATCACCATGGAAACAATGTAGGATGTCCCTTTAGAGACCTTATGTAGCATTTACTCTCCTTGCTACTAGCCCTTGACTCCAAAGATACCCACCATTCCCAACACTAACCCTAACTGCCTCGAGGAGCCTGCATCAGCCCCCAGGAGAGTCATGAGAGGCCACCATGTGCCCAGCTGGGACGCAGAAAGAGTCCCTGCTCTCCAGGCCTTTGCATCAACACCCACACCTTTGCTTCCCTCTGCTTTTCCAGTTTCTCCCAGGCAGGTCTCCCAAACCTGCTCCCCTTTCTGTGTTCTCGGACTCAGTGAATGGCACCAATATCCCCTAATCCACAGTTACCAAGTCAGAAGCCTGGGAGTCATCTTTGATTCTTCTCTAATCCTTCCCCCATATTCAGTCAACCACCATAATTTATCCTCTTGATCTTCTTCAATCTTCAGTCTGTTCACTCAGAGATGCCACATGGGGTTGTACAGGATGTGTACTGTGCAATTCTATGTGGCCCATGAGAAGGTGCCCCCTAGAGGTTAGCAGTGGAAAAGGGCACTTTTCACTCCTCTCCTGCCTACTTGCATCATCTTAGCTCTGACCTCCATTTCTACCCTGGAACAGAGTCAGCCTGGTCTGGAGGAGGGCAACATCAGTACCTGCATAAGATCTTGCCCCACCCATCCAGTCTCCACAGAGTCCTTTATCAAAAAGGCACGTCTTATTAAAAAATGCTAATATAAAAAAAAAGGCACGTCTTATGGTGTGACACACCACCGCCCCCCCGTACCCCCACTTCACACCCTCCAGTGGCTCCCCACTGTCTTTAAGATAAACTCAAACTCCCTAGCAGGCTTACCAGACATAAAACGCCCAGCACAACCTGGCCCCTGCTTCCTTCTTCAACTTCAACTGATGCCTACACAACTACCATAGGAAACCTTATACTCTAGTTGTGTGAGATTCTCAGAACTCCTATACACCCCTCAAGGCCCAGCTCACACATCACCTCCTCCAGGCTATACTCCCCGACCAGCCTCGCCTGAGTCCCCTCAACTTCAACTTGAGTCTAGGCTGACTGCTTCACTGCTGGGCCTTTAAGGACCAAGAGCAGGTCTGATTCATATGCTCAACAAATAGTGGTTGCATGCCAGGGGGGGTGTCCTAGGCCCCACTCCTCAGCCCCTCTGAAAGGTTAAGGAACCTTCTGCTGCAACTCTCTTCCCCCAGGAAGAATTTCCTGGCAGCATCAGCACCTCGGGCAGCTCCTGGTGCCATCTGAAATCTCACCGTCAGTCCTGGTCTTGGCCCTTCCTTCCGGGCCAGCCCTTTCCTTTGCCTCTCTCTCCTGCCCCAGCAGCCCGGCCCTCCCCTGTTTGAGTCTCCTCTGAGAGCCGGCCTGTTCCCGCTGCTCTCTAATTGCCCTGTGCAGATACTATCTCTTCCTGTAAGGATTGTTCCAGCACAATAAACAGAAACCTCCTGGAGAAGATTCAAAAGCCAATCATCCTACAAAGTTATCACTGGCTCCTTGGAAGAACAGGGGACCCGAGTCCTGCCCTGGCCTCTCTCCTCCCAGCTTCCTGCCTTCTCAGTGAACTTATTGCTCTCTCTTTCAAAATACCTCCTTCTCTGTTCAAACTGTAAAGGGCTGCCCGAGTCAGCAGGCTCTTGGGGCCCACTGGAGTCCTCAGTCCTCCAGAGGAAGCTGAGCTGGGCAGACGGCAGCGCCAAGTGTCCTAACCAGCCTGTTCCTAACTGAGTGCTCAGGGCAGGAACCCTGGCACAGGTGCCATCACCTGGAAGATGAGTGTGGACCAGGAGCCTCAAATGGCTCCAAGGGCCTAGGCTGACGCTGATGACACTAGTCTGTTCTGACTGAGACCTAAGAATCGGCTCAGTGACCTCCAATGACAGTTTGGACTCCAGTACTGAGAGGGACCCTGGAAACCACTTAGTGAAGGGCTCAGAGTGGGCTCCTCTTTGCTGACGATGCCCCACATAGGGACAGGATGCCAGCAGTCTGGGGGAAGGCAGGAGCTGAGGAAGGGGATTGGAAGGCCCTCCGTGGCCACAACAACCTCAGCACCTCCTTGGTTAACTGCTTTATGCACTGGGCTTTTGCACACATGGCTACCAATTCTGAGTACTTGCCGCGTGCCAAGAACCGTGTGGAGAGCCTCACAGGCCTTATCTTGTGTGTCCCTCCAACGAGCCTACGTGGAAGGAGTTATCATGAACCTATTCGACAGGTAAAGACACTGAGGCTCTGAACGGCTGGGACTCACCAACATCTCACAGCTAGTATGACAGGGTGCAGGGAACCTCCCTCAAGCTGTCACACAATGGACCCCATACTCTTAACCACAGGCCATGCTGCACAAGCTCTTGACTGGAGAAAGACTCTGTGACTTAAAAATAAATCCACAAAACCAATGTCTCCAGTAAATGCAAATCAAAACCACAATGAGAGACTACTTCATGCCCAATAAGATGGTTATTATCAAAAACAAAAGACAGGGGCCACCCCCGTGGCATAGTGGTTAAGTGCGTGCACTCCGCTGCCGGCGGCCCGGGTTCGGATCCCAGGCACGCACCAATGCACCACTTGTCAGGCCATGCTGTGGCGGCGTCCCATATAAAGTGGAGGAAGATCAGCACGGAGAGATTAGCTCAGGGCCAGTCTTCCTCAGCAAAAAGAGGAGGATTGGCATGGACGTTAGCTCAGGGCTGATCTTCCTCAAAAAAAAAAAAGACAAAAGCAGAAAATAACAAGTGTTGTGAGGATATGGAGAATTTGGAACCATGCATTGCTGGTGAGAATGTAAAATGGTGCAGCCACTGTGGGAAACTGGGTTTTGTGGATCTGGGCCTTGATGGATGTGTAGGAGTTCTGAGAATCTCACACAGCTGGAATATAAGGTTTCCTATGGTGGTTGTGTAGGTGTAAGTTGAAGTTGAAGAAGGAAGGAGGTCCCTCAAAAAATTAAACATAGCATTACCATTTGATCCAGCAATTCCACTTCTGGGCATATACCCAAAAGAATTGAAAGCAGAGACTCAAAGAGATATTTGCACACACGTGTTCACAGCAGCACTATTCTCCATAGCCAAAAGGTACAAGCAACCCAAGTGTCATCAACAGAGAAAGTGATAAACAAAATGCAGTATATACATACAATAGAATATTATTCAGCCTTAAAAAGAAAGTGACTTTTGACACAGGCTACAACATGGATGAACCTTGAGAACATTATGCTAAGTGAAATAAGCCAGATACAGAAGGATAAATATTGTATGATTCCACTCATATGAGGCAACTAGAGTAGTCAAATTCACAGAGACAGAAAGTAGAATGGTGGGATTGAGAGGAGGGGGAAATGGGGAGTTAGTGTTTAATGGGTACAGAGTTTCAGCTTTGCAAGATAAAGAATTCCAGAGACAGTGGTGATGGTTGCACAACAATGTGAATGTACTTAATACTACTGAGCTATACACCTTAAAATCATTAAAATGGTAAATTTCATGTTATATATTTTGCCATAATGAAAAAGTAAACAAAAAAAGGTTAAAACGATAAGTTTTATGTTATGTATATTTGACCACAATTTGTTAAAAACCAAGTTCTCCATTCTGTAATTAAAAACCTGGGGCCGAAAGAGGAGAAGCGACTAGCTGGTAAACGGCCTTCTCCTCTCCACCTTCCCACGGGGTGTTCCCGTTCCTTCTCCCTTTCTTTGTCTATGGCCACCCAGAAGCAAAGCCTTGTTCACCACCCTCTCCTGAGAGGCTCTGCTGGGCAAATGCTCCTCAGGAGCTGCCTGAGGAGGTGGCTCCAGTCCCTCCGCCTTCTCCTCCTTTCTCCACTTACTGCTCCAGGCCAGTCTGCCCTTTCCACAGATTTCGAGGCTCTGAGGATGGCCCCGGGGCTGAAAGGTCTGTGGAAAGCTTGTGAAACGGCTGCGTGAAGAGAGATGAGGCCGTGAGGGTGGGCAAAGGTGACTGCTGCCTCCCCCTGCCTCGCAGCACCCCCAGATGCCATCTCTCAGAGGTAGTCTCCACCCCCTAGGCCGCCCCCTGTCACTCAGGTCTGTCTAGTCCCAGGAAGTAACTCCATCTCCATTTTGGCTCTCTGGCGCCATCTTGTGTTACTTGCTAAAACAGCCACAAAGATTTTTTTAATGTGTAACAACTTATTTTTAAAGAACAAAATAGTTTTCAAAGTTTTATTGTAGAAGAATTTCTACAATATTCTATATAATACAATAATAATAATATTGATGATGATGACATTCTAGACGAAAATCAACTTTACCCATTGGTCTAGCACCAAGTGGTCAAGGCTTTTTTCCTGGACATATTCATATTTCAAAGATAACTTTAAATGTAGAAGTTGGTTTTATCCATCTTGCCTTTAGCATTGCCTTTGATAGAGAAACTACTTGTGAAATAAAAAGGAAGAAAGATATGTTTTTGTGTATAAAGTTTTATCAGAGCCAGAAGAGGAGCAGTGTAAGTAAAATATATTATAAACCCTGGTCTTTACCTGTGGTCTCACCTCTGTGCTTTGCAAGTGGGCACGACTTAAACAGTTGCTAGTAGAATTGTCTGGTTAATCTAAAAGCAAATGCAGTCCAGGACAGCCCCATGCTGCTAACGACTGAATCGATACCTAGAGATCTACTGGTCTGTGGGGTGGCTTATGCCGCTGAAACCAAAACTGACGTCTCAAAGGGGAGGAAGAGGCAGCTAATGACTCGTAAGTGTGAAGAGAAATCAATCATTGGTTAATCTAGTAAATCTAATATTGGGATTTTAAGCACCAGCACCTCAGAAGTTTCACCGGGTCTTTCTTATTCTTGTGGAATTGCGAACGAATCTTCCCTAGCTCCATAAAGAAATAAAGAAATGGAAGGTGCATCGGGTGAGTTACACAGGGGGTAAAAAAGCCACTTGGTGCTATAATCCCACCTCAGGTTATCAGTGTCATTGAGATGGCTTTAAAATATCCGCTCCAATTCCTCAAAAAATCAAGGATAGAACTACCATATGATCCAGCTATTCCACTGCTGGGTATTTATCCAAAGAACTTGAAAACACCAATGCATAAAGATACATGCACCCCTGTGTTCACTGCAGCGTTATTCACAATAGCCAAGACTTGGAAGCAACCTAAGGGCCCATCAAGGGACGAATGGACAAAGAAGCTGTGGTATATATACACAATGGAATACTACTCAGCCATAAGAAACGATGAAATCCAGCCATTTGTGACAACATGGATGGACATTGAGGGTATTATGCAAAGTGAAATAAGTCAGAGGGAGAAGGTCAAATACCGTATGATTTCCTTCATTAAGTAGTAGATAATAACAACAATAAACAAACACATAGAGACAGAGATTGGATTGGTGGTTACCAGAGGGGAAGGGGGGAGGGAGGAGGGCAAAAGGGATAATTCAGCACATGTGTGTGGTGATGGGTTGTGATTGGTATTTGGGTGGTGAACATGATGTAATCTATGCAGAAATAGAAGTATAATGATGTACACCTGAAATTTATACAATGCTATAAACCAATGTTACTGCAATAAACAAAAAATTTAAAAAAATAATAATAAAAACAAATAAAATATCCGCTCCACTCACAGGACGCCTTCAACTGAAGGGAGACGCCCGGACTCAGACGTGGCGTGGTTCTGGACAGCCAGCCCCTTTTCCACTGCCCGACTCCACACAGAGCCTGTGGAGTTCAAACAGCACAGAGAAGCAACAGGACCCGGGGAGGGGAAGGAAGCTGGGGCCTTCCACATTTGCAACCAAGCTATACGCCAGAAGATTCATTTATAAAAGCAAATCCTTACAACTTGAAGTAGAGGAAGTCTCAAAAGGAAAACACAGCACTTTCCCAGTGAGAAGCAAAGCGGATGGAGGCCTCATTTTTCTTTTCTTCAAACGTGTGTTACATTTCCCAAAAATGCACGTGGTATCATCTCTGCAGTAAAAGGAGTCAGGCTTTGAGGTGGGAGAGCCCTGAGGTTAAAGCATGCCTGTGTGGTCGTCTGTGATTTTGGACCGCTTCCCGGCAGCTCTGGGCCCAGGGTCCTCAACTGGACCACCTGCCTCAGGGTAAGGGAAATGAGCACAGGCACACCTTGGAGACACTGCGGGTTCGGTTCCAGGCCACCGCAATAAAGCGAGTCACACAAGCCTTCCGGTTTCCCAGTACATATAACAGTTATTTTCACACTATACTATTAAGTGTGCAATAGCATTATGTCTAAAAAAAAAGGTCCATATCTGATTTTAAAAATATCTTATTGCTAACAAATGCTAACCATCATGAGTTGTAATTTTTTTGCTGGTGGAGGGTCTTGTAAAAAACGCAATATCTGTGAAGCGCAATAAAGTGGAGCGCAATAAAACAAAGTATGCCTGTACATCCCCAGGACAGAGCCCGGCCCAAGCAGGGGCTCAGCAAATGGCGGGCACCATCTTGATGATGGTGATGATGATAATGACAATCCTACTGCTACAGTCCTCCTAGACCACCATCCTCCCAGACACAAACTTCCCCCTCTTCTAGCTGACAGTTACATTCACTTAATAACAATAGCTAACACCCATTGAGTGCTTACTATGTGCCAGGCACTGCACATTAAATTATTTCACTTGGGGGCCAGCCCTGTGGTGTAGTGGTTAAGTGCACACGCTCCGCTGCGGGCGGCCTGGGTGCGGATCCCGGGCGCGCACTGATGCACCGATTGTCAGGCCATGCTGTGGTGGCATCCCACATAAAGTGGAGGAAGATCAGCACAGATGTTAGCTCACGGCCAGTCTTCCTAAGCAAAAAGAGGAGGATTGGCGTGGATGTTAACTCAGGGCTGATCTTCCTCAATCAATCAATCAATCAATCAATCAATCAATCAGTTATTTCACTTGATTCACAGGGCAGCCATAGGCAGCTACAGCTAATACTCCCCTTGGTAGGTAAGGAAACAGGTTCAGAGAGCTTGGGTAACGTGTTAGGGTAGGCTAACTGCTATCACAAACAACCCCAAAACCTCAGTGGCTTAACACGGTGAAGGCCTACCTCCCCCCATGTCCTTGTTGGCAGAGGGCATGAGAGGAAGGACTCATCTAGCAGTCATCCAGGGACCCAGGCTCCTTCGGTATTGTGACTCCACCACCTCCTACATATGAGTCTGCCACTGGATCCTCTGCATCCAGCCAGCAAGTGTGGAGGAGACAGACAGCTCTTACCTCCTTCAACCCAAGGTGACATGTGGCACTTCTGCTCACAGTCCACTAGTGAAAACTAGTCTTTTGTCTCTGCATGCAAGGGGCTGGAAATAGCCTATTGGTTCCCAGGAGGAAGAGAACAGAAATAGATATTGATGAGCAACAATAGTTCTACCACAATGAATTTGCCTAACGTCATGCCGCCAGGAAGAATGGAAGTGAAATGTGAACACAGGCAGTCTGAGTCTAGACCCTCATCAACTAACCACTGAGCTACACAGTCATCTAGGGAACTGTAGAGGTTTTAAAATAGAGCCCCAAATTCCTGACTATTCCTCCAATCAAGAGGTTGGGTCAATGTTGAATCTGAGCTGTTAGTCCTTGACCAATAAAATACAGAAGAAATGACACTGACACTATGACCATGTCCAGGCTCTCAAGACACTGGCAGCTTCTACTTCATCTCTTGGGACACTCACTGTTGGAATCCAGCTGCCCTGCTGTGAGGAAGCCCAAGCTAGTGTATTCAGGCAGACCACATGGCACAGCCACCTATATTTGTTCCAGCTAAGAGTCAAGGAGAGGTCCCCATCGTCATCTAGGATCACCCACCAGACATGAGGGAAGACACTTCCAGAAGATTCCAGCCCCCAGCAGCCAAGTCATCCCCAGCTTTCAGTCTTCCTAGCTGAAGCCCAGACATCATGGAGCAGAGACACTCCATCATGGCTGCGCCTAGTCTCAATTCCTGACCCACAGAATCTGTAAGCATGAGAAAATGGTTGGTTCACGCCACTAAGTTTTGGGGTGGTTTGTTATGCAGCAGTAGTAACTGGAAAAGGAACTTATTCAAAAATTTCTTGTCCCTTGGCTCCTCTTACTTCTGGGGGGAGAAACTTCCAAGGTTTCTTTATACCATTCTTTTTCTTTTCTTTCTTGTGCTATCTTATATTTTCCAAATTTCCTGCAATAAAAATGTATAACTTTTACCATCAGGGAAAAAATAAATTTTTAAATGACTCACCCTCTGCTGGTCACTAAACCCCACTGACTTTTGTGTGACCTTTCCCTTCACGTTGCCAGGAAAATGAGACTACTCGGTCCACATGGTGAATTTGGGCAGCTCTGCAGATCCTAGAAGTCCTTGATGCTTGTTCCAGGAAGGAGCAAGCCTGTCACTCTGGCCGCCACCCCTAACTGCCCTCTTTGAAGCATAGCCAGCTTCTGAACTAGGAGAGGATGAGCAGGGACCTGGGCCTCTTACGAGGTTCCTGGCTGGCTCAGCCCCCATGCACACACAGAAACAACACTAAGAAGGGGGCTGGGATTATGGGAAAAATAGGCCCTGGAGAGGGTTTGTGAGAATGTTGCCAATGAGGCCAGGATGCTGCCTGTCTTTGGAAATTTGTGCTATTTCCCCTACTCAGTGCCCTTCCCAGGACTGAAGTCTAATTATGAAAGTTAACTATGAAAGTTGAACTTCAAATGAAGTACTATGGAAGAAAAACTATGAGCTTGAACCACACGAAATTGCCGATATTCAGTCATGTTTGACTCAAAAAAGTGGCAATTTCATATGGTTCAACCTAATACCAGGAAAAAGATTTGTTGCGCACTTACTAAGCATTAAGGACTAGGCCAGACATACATTTTCCTATTTAATCCCCCAGACCTCCTAAGAAGGATATTTTGATGCCCATTTCACAGAGGAGGAAGGACTCTGGAGGAGGTTAGGCACATTAGATGAAAACTTGGAGATCGGTCATCTGGTCATAAAGTCACAAACATGGAAATGACCAAAGAAATGAGATCAAGCCCCTGCTCTTAGAGATGAGACAACACGGCCTGCACAGCTCTGACCCTCATCGGTGATGGGAATGAGAGTGCATCGGGAAGTGTCATCACGGAGTTCTCAACTGACCCCCAGACATTCTGCCTGTCTCTCCCTTGTCTCACTCCACTAAATCTATGTCCCTTCTCCACTTGACCTCACGTGGTAACATCAAGTAAGGAGACGTAATAGTCATCTCTGCATAATAAAAATGCCCACCTAAATGCCCACCAAGGGGAGATTTATTACCCTAAATTATGGTGCATCTTTAAAAAAAACAAAAATAATGCTGTAGTGGTATACTTAGGAACATTGAAGAGATGTTCAAGTTATTATTAGGATAAATTTTAAAAGATGTTGGCAAAAGTGTTTCTATGGTATGATTCAATTTGTGTAAAAAAACAACATGAATAGCTTAGAAAAGGGATTGGAGGAATAATACCCAAATGTTCATTGATGATTCTGCTATGCATTGGGATTGTGAAAGATTTTCACTCATTTCTTTTTACTTTTGTACAGTGTATGTGTATTTTTTAAGAGTACAGAGAACAATTCAAAAAGGGTTTCCTAAAGAAACAGTATGATATTTGGTAAATAAAGTTTTCCCTCTTCCAGTTAACGGGCACTTCATCCACCCTGTGAGTGAGACCCCAAAGCTCCACTCACCTCCAAGGATCCTAGGTCCTGTGGATTCTACTCTTTCACATCTCTTGGACACTCTGATGGAGAAATCAGCTCCTCCATAAGAGAGTGCTTCCTGTGGTTAGAGAGGGAAAATTAAAATTTCAAGAAAATGGTAGATCCTTCATGGATAAACAGAACAGATTAGTGGTTACCAGAGGAGAAGGGGGTTCAGGGGTGGGCAAAAGGGGTAAAGGGGCACATATGTATGGTGACGGATAAAAATTAGACTACCAGTGGTGAACACGATGCAGTCTATATAGAAAGTGATAAATAATAATGTACACCTGAAATTACACAATGTTATAAACCACTATGACCTCAGTAAAATAAGTGAAAAAAAAAGAAAATGGTAGATCCTTAATGCTTTACTAGAAAAAAGAAAGAGACTACTTTCAAATGCTTGTTATCAGCACCATCTATACACTGCCCCTTTAAAGTATGCTAACTGCAACTCTTGGGGCCACCTTTCTTTCCCCTACTGTTTGTCATAAGGTCTTCTTTCCTCTGCTGACCACCAGGTCATTCTTAAGAGGGTGATAGGCTGTGCCCCTGTACACAGAAAACCTATCATTTTGATGTGCTCAGTTCTACTCCTTCGCACCCTCACCTATCCCATCTGCTAGGCTCTGAGTACTTGGTATTAAGGACCTGGAGAAGAAATAGAGGACAAATATCTCCTTACTTGACTAGAGTTGGTCAGAGTTCTCCTTGTGTTGGTTGACATGGCTTCTCTGACCAATCCGGAATAGGCTCTGCTGATCTCTGCATGACAGGTCTTCAAATGCTGATTCTGACTCTCTCATGGGATGATATGGGGTTCTTTGTTGGAGGGAGGGGTGCTGCACAGTTCTCTGACATGGGTACCCTGGTCCTGGCTCAACTCTTCCACACACCCCTCAACTCCCACCCCTGGCTCAAGAATCACAACAAAAGGTAGGTAAAAGAAATAACTCACTACAATCCTCTGCATAAAACAAGGGCCTCCGACACTCCTACTCCAAGGGGCAATGTATTAGCTATCCATTGCTGCATAACAAGTTACCTCAGAACTTATCAGCTTAAAACAATAAATGTTTACTCTCTCAGTTTCTATGGGTAAGGAATCTGGGCATGGCTTAATGGGGTCCTCTGGTTCAGTCTCTCACAAGGCTGTAATCAAGGTGTCAGCCAGGGCTGGGATCTCATATGAAGGTTCGAATGGGGAAGGATCCGCTTCCAAGCTCACGTGCTGGCTGTTGGCTAGAGGCACCCTCGGTTCCTCGCCACATGGCCCTCTCCATGGAGCAGCTCACAACATGGCAGCTGGCTTCATGAGAACAAGTAAGCAAGAAGAGCTAGAGACAGTGAGTGTGAGCAAAATGGAAGCCACAGTCTCTTCCATTCCGGAATCTAATTTCGGAAATAACATCTCACCACTTCTGCCATAACATTAGAGTCACTAAGTCCAGCCCACACTCAAGAGAATTTTAAACAAGAGCATGAATACTGGGAGGTAGAGAATCATTGGAAGTCATCTGGGAGACTGCCTACCATAGACACATTTCCCTGTCTTCCCAGCTCCTTGAAGACATCCGGTAGCAGAATACCATCAGATTCTTCAGGAATTTCTCCCTTTTACATTCTGGGGATGGGAGTATATTTCATCTTCTTGGGCCCTCCCAACCGTCCTAAAAACTCCTGCCAACCCAGTCCCAAGCAGCTGGGAAGCACCCCAGCACACATCTGGTCACTGTGACAAGACTGAGTGAATCGACCATTTTCCTAGATGGACCTACCCCCAGTAGGTCCAGGACACACTCCGCCATCCCCCACAGTGGGCCCCAGGAAATTCCCACACCCCTGCAGGATGCTCCACTGCCCCATCCCTTCTCTATTTTCCTGTTAAAATAGGCACAGGGGCAGGAAGCAAGATCCCAGGGTCAGTGGAGGTTATCAGGACTCCACAGAGCCAAAGGGAGAAGCAGCCAAGAACCCAGATCTGAACTATGAGAATGAAGCTGGAGTGCTCAGAAATTAAGAGACAAGTAGAGCCTTGGAGAAAACTACCAGGGTGTACAGATCCTTACCTGAGAAGGTTGGAAAAGGCTTGACCCCTAAACCCCATCTTCCCTTCCCCTCCAGGGGGACCTCTGACACACCGTCAGAAGATGAGAAGATGGCACAAAAAGAGTGGGCAGGGTTCCACTCTGCTGTACATAGGGTCGCTAGGAGTCAGAATCAATTCGATGGCACTAACAACCAGAGGGACCTCAGGCCCCTTCCAGCTCAGTCTCCCACTGCACAATAAATCCACTTCCCCTCTCCATATGCTTTGACTCCCACCCAGAAAACAAGAAAGAAACAGCATAAATACTGTTTTAATGAAGGATTGAGGGAGAACTTTCATTATCAGGCACAGCATAGAAACATCAGAACTGCTTTCCGGATGCCTCCACCAGGGCCTCCCTGCACTGGAATCAAGGACCCCTTGATTATCAGCAATAATACAGTATTGTAAATGAGTTCCCAAGCCTGGCTATTTGACTATGAGTACATGAAACCCAAGCATACAAACATTGTTTTCTGTTGCATACTTTTTTAATGAAAATATACAGATGTTCAATTCCACCATATATTAAATAGTTAATTGGAGCTAGCCCAAGTATTTACATGTTTTACATGAAGAAATACTGCCCAAATCCTAAAATCCAATGGCATGCATGAACATCTATACTACAATCACTTCGTGGGTTTCATATGCTTACACTCTAGTACTAAAGTTTTTAAACTTTTATTTTTGAAGCACCAAAATAACCATTTTATCAAGTAAGAGCTTAACAGTGTCCCAAAATGAAGAAAATACATAAAAGTGGAGCTTCTGTGGCTGAAAGGGATGAGACCAGAGTCCAGCCTGTTCAGCCTCCTCCTCCCTCCCTTCAGATTTCCTGGGATCCTCTGGGGACCCAAGACTCCACGGGACACAATGTCATGTTCAAAATTAATCTGCAACTTCAAGATCCAACACCAGAGGGCCCAAGGCTGAGCCTCACTGAGCTCTCCATTCACTATTTGTTGCGCCCAGGGTGATAAAGATTCCCATTGAAAACTACATTTTAAAGACTCTATTTTCAGATCACAAAGTTTAACTCTTTTGGAAATATAGGTCTCCATTAAATCAAAAGTTGTTGAAGAGTGCCTTGGAAAATTAAACAATTTAGTAACACTGTACTTCAGTGAGATCAGACTTCTGCAAATCTCAAACCAGAAAACAGCTAAAAAAATATTCAATGAGAAGGCAATACACTTGGGCCTTGATGGGAGACAAAATATAAATAAGCTTAGAAAATAACAAAAACCATAATAGAATAATTATATTACATCTTTAAACATAATGAAACCATCTCATTAAGCTTAAATTAATTTAAAGGTCAATGATGCATAATTTATGTAGGCTCATAAACTGCATTATGTAAATCATGATTAAACTAACATTCCCTTCTTTTTCTTATCACTTTCCTATTAACTCTATAATCACTAGAACACTGGCGTATTTTATGTATTAGTCACAAATTTAAAAGATACCATGTTTTCCTGAAGTTATTTCTGATAAAAATAATCCAAACCCCAGAGACATCTCATTCACTAAGATTTTATCAAATTCCACAGTGCTGTGTCTCAGGAGATCAGCACTGCAAAGGAAGAGCTATGGAAAGACTCTATAGGAGGGAAGAGAAATAGCCCAGGATAAAATATGCCAGTTTCATAATATGGCTGGGATCTGCCCGGGACATACATTCTCAGCAGGAAGGAGCTGAGCCAATAGGAGTCCCTATGAAGAAACAGACCCAATTCATTCAGCATTTATCTGTGCCGGGCCCAGGGAATACAGATGTGAACAAAACAAACAAAAATCTTGCCTTCATGGAACTTACATCCTTGTGAGGGAAGACAGGTGATGAACAAGCTGGTTGTGAGCTCTATGAAGACAAAGTCAGGGAAGATGGAAAGAGATCGTAAGAGTAGGTAAGGCTACGGAGATTTACAGTTTTAAATAAGATAGGGGAAGCCTATTCCAGGAAAAGAGAAAAGAAAGAGCAAAGGCCCTCAGCCAAGTGCAAGGCATAGGAAGAAGGTTAGTTTGACAAGAACTGACAAGAACAAGAGTGATTAAGATGGAAAAGAATAGGACACCAAGTTAGAGAGAAAAGACAGAGTGGGGTGGGGGATACACTGGAGGACAATGGAGCAGATTGCAAGGATTCGGGCTTTCTTTCTACCGGAGATGGGCAGCCAGCGAGGGCTTGTAAGGAAAGGAATAGCATCATCAGACTCAACGTTCTAACAGGATGACTCTGACTACCAGGGCGAGCATAGGCTGTGGGGGGCAAGAGTACAGGAAGGCATATTATAAACACACAGGCAAGAAATACTAGTGGCTTGGGAATAGCGTAGTAACTTATATCAGACTATTCCTCCTGATGATCACAGTTATAAACTCCAGACTTGGATAAAATACAGCTGTTTGAAGACACTGTAGAGTGACCAGAAGCAGAGAGAAAAAGAAGAGACACAAAGTAATATCTATTATATTTTTAGCAGAAGTGTTGTGATCAAATATTCTAAAATCTAGTCAAAAGGTCTTTCATGTGTAAAGGCAACAGAAAATTATTCTCAGATGTCCAAGGATTAGAAAACATATCCTGCACATTGCTTTTAGAAAAAAATTATTTGAAGACATAGTAAGGCCAACTGAAAGAAAAGTCAAAAGTACGAACTCAAAGACAGGGAATTTCTAGCATGAGAGGATCTGTGTAATGCTTCAACTTGGGCAAGGGACGGCATGCACACTAGAATTATTCTTTTTTTTTTTAATTTACAGTTGACCAACACTAAGCGAGAATATGGTATGCACCCCACCCACAGCCCACTCCTAGGACAGGAGGGGAGAGTGGGGGACTTAGAGGCTCCACAGAGACAGAGAGTTTGAAGAAACTGTCCCTGTTACTTAGGAACTGGACTAATGGGTCTTTCCTGCCTCTACGGGGCACCAAACTCACTGTGATCCCACTAGATCGTGTCCTAGCTGATGGAATCTGGTGCTTGGGGTAAGGCTCGGCCCCGCATGCTTTACTCAACTGTTCCCATTCTGCATCTGCCCCTTCCCCAGTGCTACATTCTTCAGCCTGCAATACGTACAAAATCCCCCATATTTGTGACTTAAAACAATAACTGTGCTGTCCAGCCCCAGCACTTTCTAACAATGGCTAAACTTTTTACAGGATTGGGACACTGTGCAAAGAATCACTGAATAATCCCCACAAAAACTGAGTTCTAATAAAGAATCACATAATGGCCAATTTCATTGCAAAATAACTTTAAAAATTATTTTCTTATTGAGTGAAGAAAAAATTCTGGTTGAATATATGCCAGACAATTAATAATAATTATCTCTAGGGGTAGGATTATGGCAAACTTGTACTTTCCACCTTACCAACTGTAGTTCTATCACTTTTCTAACTTTTTACAACAACCATGTTATATACTTCAGTTGTGAAAGCCTTTAAAGATAAGTAATTTTAAAATAAAATAAAATGCAAGCAATATAGGAGCTAGTTAAATAAGAGCACAAGGAAGCAAACTGCCAAACCCAAAATGTGCAACATTTTCTAGGACAATTGACCTAGTTTTTGCAACATGACAATGGGAATAAAAAGAGGCTGGGGGTTGGTCTAGATTTTAAAAGAATTAAGGCACAACAAGCAAATATAAGACATTCTTTAGATAATAAGGGAAATTTTATTGTGGACTAGATGATACCAAATTTTGTTAGGTATGATTATGATATAGTGGCTATACGAATAAGGCCCCTATTATTAGAGATGCATACTAAAGCATGCGGAACAAAGTGAACCGATTACTGGAATTTTCTTTTAAAAGAAAAAAGGAGTAGACGCTTATGTGGGAAAATTTGATAATTATTGAATCTAGGTAACAGGTACATGGGAGTTCATTGAAATATTCTCTTTATCTTTGTGTATGTTTGGACATTTTTATAACTAAAAAAATTTTTAATGAAATTAAAAACTTTATTTTTAAGGCTGACTTGCTAGTATTTGTAACCGTTGAAGAGAAGTTAACCACCAGTAGTAGAGATTACCTGTCATCCAGCCTCATTTTCTATTGTCTTCCATCTAAGACCTTCTTGCTCCTATGTTAACTTTGTTTAAAAATAAGTACATGCAATATGTTTTCACTATGTACAAATTGCAAAGAAAAAAAGACTCTAAGGATATAAACGTAATAGTTAATATTTATTGCATGTTTGTGTGCTAGATAGTACGCAAGCATTTTCTCAGAATTAGTTCATTTAATCTTCAAAAAGGTCTCATGAGGTAGATATTAGGATAACTTCAGGGGGAATTAGGTGGGAATTCTGGGCCATCTAACTCAGATCTGCAGGTCTGGAGTCTTAGCTGCTTCAGTGTAATGAAATTTTCAGCTCTGCACCAGTCTGCCTTAGGAATATTTTAGATTTCTCCCTCTTGTCATCTATTAAAGGAAGCTACCCAATGAAAAAGTCTTAAAAGGATTTTCACTTTGTCACTAAATGATATGTAGATTCTTTGTAACCCCGAATATTTGATCTTTGCTACTAGACGAGACATGGACATGAGTACCAAGATGTCTAGACAAGCCCAGCACCAATGTGTCATCAGACACCCAGGACTCGCAAGAAAGGTAGCTTGGAGAAGAAACATGTACGACTGGATGAAGTGGCTCTCTTCAGCCTCGGGGCAATTACGCAGGGCCACCCCAGCTCCAGATCTTCCAATGGAATCTGCTGAGCCTTCATCGAGACTGCACCGCAGTTCAATCTCTCCACCTGCCCAACCTCACAGGTGTTAATTCCAAGAGCACTCTGAGCACTCTCCAATAAACCTCTACATGCAAATCTCTGTCTCCGAGTCTGCTTCCCAGGGTACCTGACCTGAGATAGTGACCATCAGCCAGAGCATCCTCTGTTTTCTTATAAATTTCTCTCAAGATTCTAAAAGGTCATAATGACCAAAAGAGTGCTCATGGCCCTAAAATGTTATGAACAATTATCTCCATTTAACAAATGAGGATACAGTAACATCATGTTTAATGGTGAAAATTGAATGCTTTTTCCCTAAGATCAGAAATAAGATATTTGCTCTCACCACTTCTATCCAACATTGTACTAGAGTTGATAGCCAGTGCAAGAAGGCAAGAAAGGGAAACAAAAGGCATGCAGATTAGAAAGGAAGAAATAAAACTGTCTTTATTTGTAAACATAATCATCTATGTAGAAAATGCTAAAGAATCTACAAAAATGCTACTAGAACTATATGAGTGAGTTTAGCAAGGTGGCAAGATGTGGAATCAAGATACAAAAATCAATTACATTTTTATATACTAGCAATGAACAACTAGAAATTAAATTTTTTTAAAACATTCTAATAGCATCAACAAACATGAAATATATTGAGAAGTTTTAACAAAATATGTGCAAGACCAGTACACTGAAAACTACAAAACATTGCTGAGAGAAATTAAAGAAGATCTAGAAAAATGAAGAGATATATTGTGTTCATGGATCAGATAGCTCAATATTGATAAGATATATTTCTCCCCAAAATAATCTATAAATTCATTCAAAATCTCAGGAGGCTTTTTTGTAAAAACTGACAAACTGAGTGACAAAAAAAATGCAAATGGAAATGCAAAGGATTAGAATAGCCAAAACAATTTTGAAAAGAAAGGAAAAGTCAGAAGACTTACACTACCTACTTTCAAGATTTACTATAAAGCTACAGTAATGAAGACAGTGTGGTACCAGAAAAAGGATAGACATATAGATGAGTGGAACAGAACAGAGTCCAAATAGACCTAGACATATATGGTCAACTGATTCTCAACAAAGCTGCCAAGTTAATTCAACAGGGAAAGAATGATAGTTCAACCAATAGTCCTGGAACAAGTGGTTATCTGTTTGAGGAAAAAAAAAAAAACAAAAAACCTCAATGCTTACCTTGCACAACATACAGAAGTTAACTAGAAATTGATTATAAATCTAAACATAAGAGTTAAAACTATAAAACTTCTAGAAGAAAACATAGAGAATCTTTGCGACTTTAAGCTAGCCAAGGATTTCTTAAATGGGACCCAAAAAACATGAACCAAACAACCCAAATGTCCACCAACAGATGAATAGATAAACAAATTGTGGTGTGTACATACAATGGAATATTATTCAGCCATAAAAAGGAACTAATAATTGATACATGTTACAGCATGGATGAACCTTGAGGACATTATTGCTCAGTAAAAGATGTCAGACACAAAAGGTCAGATATTGTATGATTCCTTTTATGTGATACATCCAGAATAGGCAAATCTATAGAGACAATTCAGATTAGGGGTTATGAGGGAATGGGGGAAATGAGAGTGATTACTTATGGGTACAGGGTGTTTTGCTGGGGTGATGAAAATGTTTTGAAACTATAGAGATGGTTTGGCAATATTGCAAATACACTAAATGCCACTGATTTGTACACTTTAAAATGGCTAATTGTATGTTATCTGAATTTCACCTCATTTTAAAAGAAAAAACAAACTATAAAAACAAATTAGGAAACAGACTTACAGAGAGATTTGAGAAGTTTGTCCAATGTCCCTGAGGGCGGTCTGGCTTCAAAGATACCCTCCTAACCACCACACTTGGCTGTCCCCTCGGCCTCACTAATGCATAAGCAGAGCTATCTCTGGGTTGTAGGAACCTGGAAGATTTACATTCCCCCTGTTTACCAAGTTTTCTATAGTGAGCAAAGAGACATATTTCTAGAAACAGTTGTACATCGTGCCATATGATAATGACTATGTGAAAAAATGATCATATTATAAATACTGGACAACATGCATAGAAGTGTTGTCTCTGAGAAGTGGATTATAAGCATTGTCTTTTTTGTCTTCTACTTTTCTGTATTATCCTGATTTTTTTAATAATAAGTACATTTAAAATTTTATAATGGAAGAAAATAAGCTTTAAAACCATTTAAATTGGGCCGGCCCGGTGGCTTAGCGGTTAAGTGCACGTGCTCTGCTGCTGGCGGCCCGGGTTCGGATCCCGGGCGTGCACCGACGCACCGCTTCTCCGGCCATGCTGAGGCCGCGTCCCACATACAGCAACTAGAAGGATGTGCAGCTATGACATACAACTATCTGCTGGGGCTTTGGGGGAAAAAATAAATAAATAAAATCTTTAAAAAAAATTAAAAAAATAAAAATAAAACCATTTAAATTGAACAGGCTGCCTCAGATGGTATTGAATGTTCCCATCATCACAGGTGTTCAAGAAGAGACCAATGGACCTCTTGATGGAGACACTGCAGACAGATTGAAGCACCAGCTAGGAGACTGAACTAGATGACTTCGAAGGTCCTTTCCAGGCCCAGTAAGTCCTTGGTCTTGAATAACAATTCAAAACTGCTAACATCTGTAGAGCAACTGCCTTGTGCCAAGTGCTATAAAAAGCACTTTACATCACAAACGTGTATGATGAGTACTCTTATTGTCCCTGTTTTCACATGAAGACAGGAAAATGGAGAAATCCTCCTCATCTTGACCAAGGACTCATAGCTGGAGATCAAGCCAGCTCTGCTTTACCCCAGAGCCCATGCTTCTAACACCCACTACACCCTCAGCTTCTGTGATGGATGCCATATAGCACACGGATGCACGTGGGAAAGGGTTCCAGTCATAACTGCACAGTGTACTAGAAGGAGCACAGATTGGGAATCAGGGTGTTCCCCCTAGGTCTGTTACTAACTCACTGTGCGGCCTTGAACCCTTCTCTCTGAGCTGCAGTTTCCTCTTCTGCAAAATTCAGGGATTTAGCTCATGGAATCACTCTCCTCCAGCCTTTACTATGAACGCTCTCTGGATTACCACAGCTGTCACATTTGGATTCCTGACAAACCACGATACTTCTCCAGGGTAAAACTGACAAGGTTTCTTACCAGAACCAAAACCCTATGACCCCTTTAGTACCACTTATTATCTTAAGAGAATAAATTTCTCCAGTGAAACTGTGGTTCTCAAAGACTGTTAATTTCTCTCTCATTACAGAAACCCAACTAAAATGATAATAGAGAAATATAAAAGATATAAGCACAAAACAGAAAAGGGAATAAATTGGAGATCAGCAGCAGATGAGTGATTTCATCAAGTTTCTGGAAGACATAACGTAGATGAAAAGGTGTCAAAAGATAAAACGGAAGAAGCTATCATCTTTAGTATTTCTAGAGGTCACATCAAAGAACAGAAAGAAGAGCTGGACAGCAAAACCAGAGAGGCCAACGTCGCAGACATCAGATATTCCCACCTCATTATTTTCATAAGAAAAAGTTTCAAAATTGGGTGGGGCAATTGGATTAAACTTTTTTTTAAGAAGAATGCTTGCCTTCCACGCATAGTGATTATAGACAACAATACTGTATTATATACTTCAAAGTTGCTAAGAGACTATATCTTAATTGTTCCCACCACAGAAAAGAAATGATAATTATGTGACATGATAGAGATGTTAGCTAATGCTATGGTGGTAATCATATTGCAATATATAAATGTATCAAATCAACACATTGTACATCTTAAACTTATACAATGTTTTATGTCAATTATATCTCAATAAAAACAGATTTAAAAAAAAGAAGAATGCTTGTCTTCCAAAAATGAGTGTTCATTCACCAACAACGTGTTTGTTCTCCTTTACACCTTGCAAGGACCTGCATTTTCAACATGCTTTGAATCCGTTTAGGGCTAGGTCTCAGATTATAAACAGGGATAAAACCATGGCCAAATTTTGATTGTTCTCGCATGTTTCTGCTTTATTGGTTGTTCAGGCTGATTAAGAAATTCCCTCTCAAAAAAAGAAAAGCAAAGTATGAGAGAAAAAAAAAGAAATTCCCTCCCACTATAATCTTCACTATTTCCTGCGCACTTGCTAACATTTACTGGGCAGTTCCTTAGCGCCAGGCACAAGGGCTTTACGTGATGAACTCAGTTAATCCTCACATCAACCCTTCTAGTTATCTCCAGACTACAGATGGGGAGACTGAGACACAGTTAAAAGCCACGTGGCCCATTCTCTTGGTTGGGAAGTAGACCTGGGCTCAAACCCAGGCCCCCAACCCCAGAATGTGCACACACAACTTCCATTCTTATCTCCCTGTCAATGGTTATTATTTGCATCACAAAAAGAAAATGTTGTTTTAGAAAAGTCTTATCGGGGGCAGCCCTGTAGGGTGGTTAAGTGCGTGCGCTCCACTGTGGTGGCCCGGGGTTCCCCAGTGTTCCCTGGTTTGGATCCCAGGTGCACACCGACGCACAGCTTGTGGAGCCATGCTGTGGCAGCGTCCCATATAAAGTGGAGGAAGATGGGCGTGGATGTTAGCCCAGGGCTAGTCTTCCTCAGCAAAAAGAGGAGGATTGGCAGATGTTAGCTCAGGGCCCATCTTCCTCACCAAAAACAAAAAAAATTTAGAAAATCAAAAAAAAAAAAAGTCTTATCATATACTCTGTAAATTTCCTAGAGTTGAAATTCAGAAACTGGTGTTGATATTTTAGCATTTGAATTTGGCTCTTGGGGTGAAATGCCTCAGCCTAACGGCTTTCACATTCCTTTGTAGGCAAACCTGGGTGCCAAGTCCAAGATGCTGTGTGGAGGTTGCTGGTTCCATGTTGGAACGTTATAAATAGATACATCAAGCGCCAGATACTCAATCCATGGCAGCTCTTATTAATATGAAAATCCTATTTGCAAAGGGCTTTTTCTACCCAATTGAATTGGCCCAGTGAAGTAATCCTGTTCAAAACAAAAACCTGTCTCCAGAGGTCCAGGCAGAGTTGCACATTATTTGCATAGATTTGCACATCAATTCATAGCTGGTGAAATTCCTCATTAAAGGGTTGATTTCTCCAGGCTACTGAAATACAAGGAGGCAAATATTTTGAACTAATCAATTTAATAGATTAGGACTAGACTCTCTCTTCCTGCTACTCACCTCTCCTCTCCAAAAACAATAATAGTAAGTAAGGCTTCATCGAAAACCCAGGTTTTACCTGGAAATTCTAATGGGGGGTAAGAGGATAGGTTAACCTGCATGTCCATTGGTTGGGGAGTCTGAATGAAGACACACTTCAAGCCAGAAGCCAGCCCAGATCCAAAGTCAGCATCCCTCTCTGAGAACCAGATCCCGCAAAGGAAGCCCAGTCTGAGAGCAGGGGCCACTGTAGCTTCCTCCCATTTCCGCATTTCCTTTAGTTCCATCCTTCTTTTCCCTCACACTCTTTCCCTCATCTTCAGTGTCCCCCTCTGTAAAATGGAGATAATAATAGCATCTACCTCAGGGATTAAGGAGGGGAGGCCTAGCACTGTACCTTGTTTATTTTTCTCAAGTATTATTGAAAGATAGCATATATGACTAATTTAGGACACAAATTTGGATTCTTTTTGGCTCACATCTTATTTTTATATATATTAAGTCCAATTTAATTTAACATATATATTCAGAGAAATTTTTGATTCAGCAATTACTTATGAATAAAAAAAGAAGTTAAATATATACTAGACAACACTTTCAGGAAAATAGCTAATGCTGTCATGAATATTAAAATCTAAGTGGCTGGGATTACATTGAATCTGTAATCACGGATAATTGACATCTTAACATTGCCTAGGACTACACTTGACATGCACTGAGTAATCAAGAAATGTTGGCTGTTTGTCTGGGTTGTCTGTTACTGCATAACTACCCCATGACTTAGCGGCTTACAATGACCATTTTGCTTGCTCAAGGTTCTGTGAGTCAGGAATTTAGAGATGGCTCAGCTGGGTGGCTTTTCTGCTCCACATGGCATCAGCTGGCGGCTGAGCTGGAGTGGAATTTTCAAGGCTTTGCTTCCTTTCGTGGTGCCTCTATGCTTTTCCACGTGGCCTCTGTCTTTTCACATGGCTAGGCTGGGCTTCCTCACAGCATGGTGGTCTCAAGGTAATCAGACTTCTTAACAGCAGCTGGCTTCAACAGGAAGCATTCCAAAGAGGAAAGCAGAAGCTGTCAAGCTCTTGAGGCCTAGTCTCCAAAGTAACACAGTGTCCATTGCATTCAATTGGTCACAAGTCCCAAGGCTAGCACTGACTCAAAAGGAGGGGAAACAGGCTCCACCTCTTGATGGGAGAGTAGCAAAGAATTAGCAGAATTAATCCATCGCACTGGTGTTTGGCAACATCCTCTACTTCTGTGCTCTGACTACATGGGTACCTTCTAAACCTTTATCTATGTCCCTGAGAGTTATAGAGCCTAAGATTATAGATCTTCCCAAAACACTGACCTGAACATGCCATTATCTCTCTATTCAAGCCTTCAAGCCTCTCGCTGCTTATGGAAGAGAATTCAGATTCCCTAGCTTGGCATTCAAGACCTTTCATAAATTGCTGGGGTCTACAGTCTAACCTCTGGCCACTATGTACACACACATGCACACACACTTCCTCCCACAAACACTCACACAAGCGAGCACATGCATTACACACACTCAAACACATACACATTGTTGTCTGCAGACTTCCCAGAAAGACCACGGGAATAGCCTGTACATCAAACAAAGCCATGTTTTTTAGCTAACTGCAGTCAGAGATAGCAGCTGCACCTTGACCAAACCTAGGAAGGTCTCAGAAGAGGGAGACCAGGGGCAGACACTCATTGAGTTTTGGTGTCTGAGCTCAGGTGGTTTAAAATGGGTCTTTTAATATGGCCATTTGATTAGGACTGGGCCAAATTCATGATGTTGTAGTTTAGGATCGGTGGCCACAGCCAGGCGAGAGCCTTAGAGCAAGTCTTTTAGTAAACAGTTGTTTGGCAAGCGGACTTTTTGCCCAGGTGAGCAGCCAATTGTTCTGAGAACAGGGCTATGTGCCCAAATGTGCAATCCTTTGTTTGAATAAATTGTTTTTTTATGAATTTCCAAAGCAAACAGTGAAACATTTAATGGTTTACAGTTTTATCTTCCTGGGCAAGAACTTTCTGGAATAAACAGTGGTTGTGTTGACACAGATGGTTTCAGTCTTCAGTCCTGATAGGTAAGCCACGTGTGTCAGTCCTCCACACAGAGTCACGCTCCCCACCTCAGCCAGATCCAGCGGCCTTGATCTTCCTCAGACTCTGCATTTTCACATCCTCTCCCTCTTTCCTAATAAAGTTTATTTTCTCCCATTATAAATGGAATACATGTTCATTGCTGGAAAGTTTGAAAATAAAAAAGGTTAAAAGAAGTCATAATGCATACATGGGGATAGATGGAGAGAGATGGGGGTTCTATTATTTTCCTAGGGATGCCATAACAAATTACCACAAACTGACTGGCTTAAAACAAAAGAAATTTATTGTCTCACAGTTCTGGAGGCTAGACGTCTGAAATCAAGGTGTTGGCAGTGTTGGTTCCCTCTGGGGGCTGTGAGAGAAAATTTGTTCCAAGTTTCTCTTCCAGCTTCCAGTGGATCCTAGGAACCTTCGGCATTCCTTGGTTTGGGGCTCCGTAACTCCAGTCGCTGCCTCCACGTCCGCCTGGCCTTCTTCTCTCTGTACATGTCTCTGTGTGTCCTCTCCTCCACTTACAAGGACAGCAGTCACTGGATTTATGGCCCCCCTAAGTCCAGGAGGATCTCATCTTCAGATCCTTAATTACGTTCAGAAAGACCCTATTTCCAAATAAGATCACATTCTGAGGTTCCAAGTGGACGTGAATTTTAACAGGCCACTATTCACCTACTATAGGGGTGTAAGAACCTAAATCCTCATCTACCTTATCAGGAACCAACAGATAATGTCTAAAACCGATAAATCAAGAAATGGAAACCTAAGCATGTTATTTTGACCTGGGGGCAAAAATTAAAGGCTTAAACAGGGTTCCCCAGGAAAGTAAGGAGGAGCTGGACGGGGGACAGCTCTTTTGGTGTCTAGTACCTCTTGACTTTCTAGTACCTCTTGACTCTAAATTACCAAATTGCATTTTTTTGATAACCCAAAATTAAGAAAATCACCAATATGCTTTTTCTTCCTTATGCTTTTCTGCACTTATCTAGAAAAAATGTTTTTCATTTCAAACAAATGAAAATACCTATTACCCAGTGATAGTTAGCACATTGGTGCATGTCTTCTTTCCAAATTTTTTAAGTCGATTGTATATGCAATAGTGAAACCATTTTAGTTCCACCTAACTTCATAGTATAAACACATCTCCATGTTATCTTTAAATCATAATGAACATTATTTTTATTGGCTACATAAAATCCATCTAGTAAAAGGTCCATCATTTACTTTAAATTGGTTCCTATTTCTCACATTATAAATAACAGTTAAATAAATACCTTTGAGCTACTTTTTGTTGTATTCAGATTACTTCCTTGAAATACATACCAATTTCTAGAAGGTTATATTACAGGCGTACGAATGTTTTGAAGACTTTGGATGTATTTGCCAAATTACGTTCTGGAAGAGAGAGAGGTAACAATCTGTCCTACCACCAGTATGAGATGCAGGCCCTGTTGGTCTTTCTTCTCACCCTTCTCTTCTCAATGAAACCTGGATAATAAGATGTTGATTGGGCTTTTCCTGCTGCCCCAAAATTCTGCCCACAGTCCCAAAGCAGAGGACTCTGAGGTTACCCATAGAAAAAAGTTAAAAAGCAGACAAACTGTCCTTCAATGCTTACTTTCAGCCAGCCAAGAGAAGCAGAAAACTGAAGTTTATTACGGAGAGATCTATAAAGGGAGGTGAGTTATCAGCCTGGTGGGAAGTACTGTGAGGGTTTCCTCTTCTTCGAGCCAAGAGAATCATCATAGAGACAGGAGGTGCCTTCAAGGGAGACTGTCTTCCTTCTTCCAGGTACAACTGAGCTGAGAAAGTCACAGGCCACCTGGTGCACAGGAGCAGAAAGCTCAATGACCACCAGATGCCTAACCAGTATACATTTCTTCCTTGCTAACAGATGTTTCACTTTACTCAGTGAACAATGCACCTGGAAAAGATTACATTTCCCAGCTTCCTTTGCAACTAGATATGCCCAGGCCAATGTGGTGGAACTGGAAATGTTGTCTGGGGTTTCTGGGAAAGCTCTTTAAAGGGAAATGAGTCAAGTAAAAGGATTCCTCTCCTTCTTTGTCCTTTCTCCTTCCTCCTTCCCGCTACCTGGAAGGTAGCCAGGAAGTTTGGAGTTCTGGGAGCCATCTTGGACCATAATGTGAAGCACTTAAAGATGGCAGAGTAGAAATATATAAGAAGTACAGATCCCTGATGATCACGGGGCCACCACACAAGTCCTGGACCACTTACCTCTGAACTTCATTTACATGAAAGAAAAGAAAATCTTATGTGTTTAAACCATCTTACGATTTTTGCTTATCTATTTTACTGTTTTACTTTTTTATTTTGGAATCATTTCAGATTTACAAGAAAGCTGCAAAGATAGTATAATAAGTTCCCATATACTCCCATCCAGTTTCTCCTAATGTTAACACTTTACATTACTGTGGTCATTTCTCAAGATTAAGAAACCAGCATTGGCACATTACTGTTAACCTGGATTTCTCCAGCTTTTCCACTAATGTTCTTTCTTCATTCCAGGATCCCATCCAGGATGCCACACTGCTTTGAGCCACCATGTCTCCTTAGTGTCCTCCAACCGTTCAGTTTCTCAGTCTCTCCTCTGACCTTTTATAACCTTGACCTTTTGAAGAATATTGGTCAACTATTTTGTAGAATGTCCCTGCATTGAACTTTGTCTGATGTTTTCTCATGATAGACTGGGTTTAAGGGTTTGCGGGAAGAATATCACAGAAGTGAAGTGTCGTTCTCATTGCATCATATCGGGGTATGTGATGTCACCATGATTTACCTCTGGTCATGTTAACCTTGATCACCTGATTAAGGTGGTCTCAGCCAGGTTTCCTCACTGGTAAAGTTGTTATTTTTCCACACTCACTTGTTCGAAAGTGAGTCACCATGTCCAGCCCACACTCAAGGAGAGAAAAATGAAGCTCCATCTCCTAGCAGGAGAGATATCTACAGATATATTTGGAATTATGCTGTATGGAAGATTTATCTCTCTCTCCTATTTATTTATTTATGCAATCATTTGCTTATATCTGTATAGGCCGATGGATAGTTATTCTCTTCTTTGGGTTATAATCTAATACTATTCTTACTTATTTTGTTGCTCAAATTGTTCCAGATTTGGCCATTGGGAGCTCTTTCAGATTGGCTCCTATGTCCTTTTGACAAACCCCCATCCATTTTTGTTTTTAGTTTTGTTCTGTTTTGGTTTTTGATCACTTCTTTACTTTTTTACTACAAGATGCTCCAGGCTCATCTTGTATTTTCCCTGCCCCAATCCTAGAATCAGCCATTTCTTCACGGAGCCCTAGTTCCTTTTATTGGTGAATGGTATTTCGAAACTAAGATGTGGGCTTAGAGTATGCTCACTGCTACTGGGGTGTCACTCTTTCAGGCCATCTCAGCAGACAAAGTTAGGAAATACATGTATGCATACCACCCTATGTTATTAAACCAGCTTATGGATTTTTTATTTTGTACTGCTAAACCTTGAGCATTCTTGGAACAGTGTAATACATTTACCCTAGAGTCTAAGGTCTGTCTGCAAACACAGACGCTGTGTGCCTCCTAACTAGAGAACACTGACATGGGGGGGTGGTTAGGGAGGCAGGGAATGGGAGGGTTGGTTGGAGTTTCCCCTGATGGCAGAGGAGAGAACGCAGCTGCAAGGGAGCCTTCTCTCTCAATGTTTGGAGTAACAAAGATGTATAAGTTTTCCCATGGGCAAATGGGAGCTGAGGAGGAAAGCAGCAGGGCTTGAGCCATCCTGAATTTTCTCTGTTCAAGAAGGCAACTGGCTCGGCAAAAGGGAGCCCAGCAGTGAGATTTTGGTGGCATGTGCTACTGGGGTAGGTTTGCTAGATAAAATACAGGTCTCCCAGTCAAACTGGAATTTCAGACAAACAACAAATAAATTTTTATTATAAGTATGTCCCATGCAAATATTACCTGAAATTCTAATTTGACTAGAGTCCTTTTATTTTTATTTGCTAAATCTGGCAACCCCACACTGGGAGTAGGAATTGAAATAGGGGTTGCAAGAGCTTGGCTAGAGGAAGCCTCATCACATTAAAGAAGCACCAAACCTTGAGCTCCTGAATAATCTCTGCACCTGCTCCCAACAAGGCCTGTCATATAAAGGGCATCGTCAGCCAAGAGGAATCTACAAACAGCAGCAAGGTCAATAAACCCGGTACACCTAGTTCTCCTTCAGAAGGCAGCTCAAATGTCACGTCCCATTTGAAGTTTCTTTAACTCTGCCCCAAGCCAAACAAACAGCTCCTTAGCAGTGTTCTCCAAAGTCCTGTGTCCACGCTCCTGTGCAGGCCCCAGCAAGCTCAAGAAGAGTCAGACATTGTTGATGGATCATTGAGATGGTTGCTCTGCAGTTCTCCGAGCTCTCTGTGCACAGAGCTCTCGCTCTGTCCATCTCTGTAGCCTCAGTGTCCACCGTAGGCCCAGAAAGGATCTACAGAGGCTCTGCAAACATTTGTTCAATGAACAAGTGAATAAATGAATGATCACTCCCATTTTAGAGATGGAGGAACCAAGGCCCAGAGAAATTCAATTCAATTCAATTCAATTCCACACACTTTTTTTTCTTTTTTAATGGTTCTACCATGAACAAGGAAAAGGAATGATGCTTCAGAAGCTGGAATGGAAGACCATGATGTGCAGTGATTGGTAGAGATGTCTGCTACGAACGACGCTGAACACTGCCCTTCCTAGCCTGGGGCCAACATGGCTTTGAGGATGGCAGGTTTCTCTCCTCCACCCAGCTGCTGTGTTTTGCGGGATGGAAAGAGCCTTGGATGGAAGTCAAAAGCTCCAGGTTGCATTCTGACTCTGACCCTGGGCAAATCACTCTGCCTCTGTTTTCTTCTCTGTAAGCTGCCAGGGATGATCTAAACTAAGCAATCTCTAAAGTGCTTTGAGCTTGTTTCTCTGTTCGTTCATCAACCAGCATTTCTTGAGCCCCTTCTATATGGATCTCTGTGGATACAAGACAAGAGTCCCTGCCCTTAGAGAACTCACAGCCTGCAGGAAAGACAGAGAAGTGACATTAAATGGGCTGAGGTGTGGCTGGCACCATGACAATAAAAGCAATAGCCACCATTCATTTTGCATGCACACTCACCATGTGCCAGCAGTAGTCCCAATTCCCACTGCCATCTTGTGAATGGGCATCATTTGAATCCTCATTTAGGGAGGTGAAATGACTTGATCAAGGTCACTTAGCTAGTAAGCGCTAGAGCTGCCACTGAAACTCAAGTTTGTCTGACTCAAAAATTAGTGCTCATAACCACTCAGCTACACTGTTTCCCTGAGAGAAGTATGTGAAAAGAATCATGGACGGTGCAAAGGAGGACAGTGGGAAAGTTTAAGACCTTCCTAAGTATGATACAAAATCCAGGGACCATAAAAATAATTTAAATAATAATAAATATCAAATATAGAATTTACTATGTCCTATATAGAACATGGTTATGAACCCTTCAAGTATATTTATTTCGTCCTCAAAAACCTTATGAGGTTGGTACTATTATCCCCATTTTACCGATGAGGAAAATGAAGCACAAAGAAGCAAATTTCCGAAGTCACACAGCCTATTGGCAGAGCCGGAATCTGAACCTAGAGAGTGGCTCCTGTGCTCTGATCAGTTACACTATACTGTCAAAGTCAGACATAAACGACAAATTGGAAGAAAAAAAAATTTGAAACTCATATCACAAAGGGCTAATCTCCCTAATATATTAAGAGCTCCCCCTAAGAAAAAAACCAACAACCAACAGAAAAATAGGCAAAGCATATGAATAGTTGGATAAAATTAAATAAATAACCAAAAAATGCAGGTTTTAACCCTACTGAGATACCATTTCTCACCTACAGGTTGGCAAAAACCCAAAAGTTTGACAAAACACTGTTTGTGAGGCTTGGGGGAAACAGCCTGACGTAGATTACTGGGGGGAATGAAAATCAGTCCAAGATTTACGGAGGACAATTTAAAATGACAAATCCATAATTCTACAGATAACTCACACATGCAAAATGTAAGACTAGTCATTGCAAACTTCTTTGTGACAGCAAAATCCTGGAAACAACCTAAATGCCCATTAATAGGGACCAGTTGAAGACATCTGGCACACACATACAATGGAATACTTGCACTGAAAAAGACTGAGGAGGCACTTTATGGATTGATCTGGCAAAATTTCAAGATATATTAAGAAAAAAAGGAAGGTGCAGAGCAGTGTATATGATATATTATTCTTTTGCGTATACTATATATTCTTTTGTGCAAAAAGAAAAAGAAAAGAATATATTTTGCATTTTGTATGTAGGCACAAAAAATACCCCCGGGGCAAGATCAGAAGTGGGTAGATGAAGGGCAAAGACAGGAAGGAGAACTTCCCGGTATACCATTCATATTTTTTTGAGGCTTGAACCACATGTTTGTATTACTTATTTTAAAAATTTAACAAAGAATTTAAAAAAAGAAACGCCTTTTAGAGGAGGGGTCATTTTAGGACTCTCAGGCTCCAAGATGACAACCTAATGGTCCTGTAATGAGATAAACTCTTCATGAACCCATTAGGGCTAGGAAAACAAAGGGATGGATATCAGAGATGCCCATGGGTGCAAGGCAATTCTTTCATTCAGGCTCACTCTACAGTTCCCATGGCCTTTCCCCATTATGCTCCTGGCTCATTCAAAGCTACGACTCAAGCGCCAGTGACATCTGGTAACATGGGTAACCGTGGGCAACCGGGCTTCTCGCATGGTTGTCATAGCAACAGTGATGTTCCTACAGTTGGGTTTTCATTGTGAAGTAATTACCAGGCCTTGCGTGGGCTCCTCCACATCTGCAGTTACCTACATCAATGACGATTATGAATGAGCCTAAATTAGATGCAATTTCAATTGAACTGTTAAGAGAGGCTGTGAATTGAGTCAGATTTATATATCCTTCCTTCAAGACTGGCAAACTTTTTGAATTATATGCCTTGTGCAATTCAGGGATGGCGTGTCACTTGCACTGCAGCCATCAAAAGCTGCTGGAAGGCCAAAGACCTGCCATGTTCCAACCCAAGACGGGCAATCCCTTCTCTATCCTCTTTTCCTCACTCTCCCACCACAAGTAGTAGGAGCAGACCCAGCAGGCTCTTGGTTTCAACCTAGTATACAGAACAAAAATTTCTCATTTATCATAACTTTGTAAAACCCCTAGTCCTATATAATTAGCCCCACTTTTCACTGGAGAAACCTCAAGTTTCAGCTACCCCAAGTATCTCCACTGGAAAGTGATAGAGCCACAATTCATAACCACATCTCAGAGCTTCTTCCACTTCTGCTACTTCACTCAGGGGCCAGGGATGAAAGTTTTCTTTGTGTTTGGAAAGTGACACCGAGTTTCATGAAGTCCATATTCCTTAGTGAAAAGAACAAATCCTTCTGCATCTATCAGCCAAAGTTCAGTAGGAAGTGGCTTGCTCCTGGCAGCCAAAGACCCAGCCAAAGACACAAGCTCCCAGTGACTCACACAGACTTTTAACCCCTGATTTGAGTGGTTACATTATGCCCACCCATATTCAAACACATTATTATTTCTCCCTGCACTATATTATTCCATTATTATGCTAGGTACCCTCTTAGAAGTGAATCCATCTTGATGGTCTGTCATTGAAATACAGTTATAGGAAAGAAGCAGAGGAAAGGAACTATCCAGTATTTGGAAGAAGCACTGACTGTTCCCCAGCCTGTCCACATTGCCGCCCCCAAGTAGGTGACTTACGACTTCTTTTGAGCCTTAGGCATGTGGGGCAGCTCCAACAGCAGGAGATGGGGATGGGTGAGGAGGACAATGAGGACAAGGATGTAGCCATCTGCTGCTGTTAGGTTTGACTGGTTCTGCATGTGTGAGTTCTAGCAACCAGTTTTTCTGGCTTCAGAAGGAAGCAGGATGATGTCAAAAAGCCATAGGAAAGCTCCACATACATTCCAACTCTTATAGCTTTGTTTGGGTCAACCAACTCTTCTTGGCAGGTAAAAATGTGCCCTGAAGAAGTTAGACTCAGGCAGCCTTCATCCTCAGGGCAAAGGTTCTTAACCTGGGATTGACCCATATATCCCTGAGTAGGCTTCCGATCATCAAGGAACCCAATGAAAGTGTACACAAAATGCTCCACATGTAGCAGGTATGAATCTGCAACCATAAACTCAGGTGTGTAAGAAAGTCAGCAATTCTTTACTTCTGTTCAATCAATTTAAATCTGTCTCTAAATGCTATCCATTCGGATTGGCCAGAAATTCAGACATTACTGCGCCTCCTACCATACTATCCCCTGACCCTTTATCCCGCCCTCCACCTCCATTTTGTGATGGTCTTGGTTCACGTGCAGCAACCAAGTATCAGAAAGTCCCCTTGGTCATCAGTCCACACTGTTTATCCCTGAGATGCCTCTTGTTCTGGCTCACACAGTTCATTCAGATTCTGGAGCCCAGATGTGTTTGTGCCACATGTGGGCACTGGCTCTCCAGCAGGTTGGCAGAAACTAGGCACAAATTCAGCCTCTCTGGGAGTTTTTACACTGCCATCCCCTCTGAAGACTTAGATCCCAGGCACTGGTAGGAGCCTTCAGATCCTTGACCTCAACACTAGGATGCAGAACTGAAATTACGGACAGCAATAGGATATAGAATGGGAGATGAGTGACATAAAGCAGGGGTCTTCAAACATTTTTGAATGGAAAGTATCCTCCCTAAAAGAATTTTGTAAATTTGTGTGTCTCTTCACAAATTTTAAAGTTGGTATGCAAATTTTTCCATTCCCCAATTAAATAGTTGAAAATTATATAATTTCCAATATATTAAGATCATGCCATTTTTAAATAAAATTGTTCTATCACTCTTTTAAACATATCCAGTAGAATCTAAATATAATGAGTTGATACCCATCACTAGCCTTTTAAGAAATACATGAGCAAGCTCTTCTTCAAAAAACAAAAACTTATGTCAATGTCCTCCAGCCAAAGATGACCAGGAACAAAGCTGAGTTTATTGACTCATTGTAATAAGGGAGAACACTTACCATGGGGAACTGTAGGGCATCTCAATGCCAGGATATTAATAAGGACTCACAGGATTTGGGCTTGTGTTGGGTACTCTTAGGGAGAATTCAAGGAAGCAGGGCTTTGCTCTGGATTGGACGCGTCAGGAAGAAGGGGGAATTCTATACTGGGTTAAGTAAATCTTAGCTAGAAGGAGGGAAGAATAGAGAAGGCTAAAGCTTTAATTGGCAGAGAAGCAATCACTCCTAGTAGCTGAGAGAGCAGAATTATATTAGTTTTCTGTTGCTTCAAATTACCACAAATTTAGCAACTTAAATCAACACCATTTATTATCTTACAGTGTCTGCACATCAGATTGGGGTGTGGCCTAACAGGGTCCTCTGCTCAGAATCTCTCAGGACTGGAATGCTGGTGCTAGCTGGGTTGTATTCTGCTGGACTCTCTGCCATCAGAGAAAGCCTTCTTTAAAGGGCCCCCCTGATTAGGTCAAGCCCACCCAGGAAAGTCTCCCTTTTGATGAATTCAAACTCAACTGATTAGGCTCCAACCTCAGCCAGGACTTCCACTTCCTAATAACCATTCCATCTACTCCTGTTTATCTTCCTCTCCTGCTCTTGCATCTATTGTTTCCTTTATGTTCCCAAGGTATATGCATTGCTTATTCTGCTGTTCAAATGGAACCTTGTTCTTTCAGCCTTTTTTAAATCCAGATTCCTGCTATAACTCCTTGGGTGAGCAAAGGATTTTAATGCTAAGACCATCCCCTCTGCTTATCCCACTTATTTGTCAGACTACTCTTTCCTCTGAAGGATTCGTGCAACCCCATGCCACAAAAAGATGTTGACTTGTTTCCTTTGATTTGTCCCTCAACTATATTAAAATGAAAACAACTATTCCTAAAAAAAAAAAAAAATTAACTGATTAGGGACCTCAATTACATCTGCATTACACGGCAAATTCAGCGTGGCCATATAATATAAACTAATCATGGGAGTAATATCCCCATCACCTTCATCAGATTCGATTTGTTAGAGGCAAGTCACAGGTCCCTCCCACTCAAGGGGAGAGGATTACACAAAGGTATGGGGGCTAGGAATCACGAGTGCCTCCCTAGGGGGTATCGCCATAGCGATGTTTAGTATGATTTTGGTGTGCATGGTCACCTTGTTTTTGTCTATGCTTAGACAAGTTTATATAAAGTGGTCCTGCTTCTTTTATTGGCTCATGTCACCATGGTCACAGAGTGACCTTGTCTGATGTTGGTGAGATCATCATATTGCCCAGGAGAACACCGCAGCCTGGCTGAGAGTGCCAGGCCAGCTTCTAACAACATTGAGGCTGGGGGCTGGTCCAGTGGCATAGCAGTTGGGTTCGCGCATTGCCCTTTGGCGGCCCGGGATTCACGGGTTCGGATCCTGGGCCCAGATCTGCTCACCGCTCATCAAGCCATGCTGGCGTGGTGTCCCACATAGAGGAACTAGCAGGACCTACAACTAGGATATACACCTATGTACTGGGGCTTTGGGGAGAAAAAGAAAAAAGAGGAAGATTGGCAACAGATGTTAGCTCAGGGCCAACGTTCCTCACAAAAACACCACAAATACAAAAAAAAACACTGAGGCCAAGCTCTTGGTGTCAGGCTAGCCCCCAGCTGTCAGAGGCTGCCTCTTTCTTATTTTACATCTTTCCTTTATCTCTTGAATGATTATTTCTCTTCCACTTCCCCCACAGAATTGGATTCTAATGTCACCATTTATATTCTTGAAAGTCTTTTATAGATCGCTCTATCAACTGTTCAGCAGCAAAAATATGAACATAAATGGAACATTTTTATTTTCTGTATAAGGCTAAGTGTTAAAAAAAATCCCGCCAGCGTGAGTCAGCATTACAATTATGATTAGTGCACAACTGATTAAAGCAACATAAAGATATACATTTTGACATATAATTTTTAAATACATAAAGTAAAATTTTATTAAAATGCATCTACTAATGAAATGGATGGGACCGGTTTTATTTCCAATTAATTCATGCATTCATGGATGAATATTAATAACTACCAGCATGAGAAAGGTTCAGCACCAATTCCATTTCTAATTTTTGTTTGTATAGATGCAAGCACTAAGAAACCTTGCTCATATAAATAAGTAGCTGGAAATGGAAGGATATCTGTTAACGTCATTCAATTCTTTGAACTTCTGAATTATATGCCTGTGGTGACTTTGTTAAATTAACATTTATTAAGCAGAGCCCCCAGGTTGTTGGATGGTGAGCTTCTGTTCAACAAAACACCACAGGGTAATTGAAATAGAGAAGTTTATTACTCACAGACCCTGGAGGAGGCACACGGAGAGGCCACAGGGGGAGGTCAGGGTGCAGGCAGAGAGCACACGGGTGTCCAGGGAGGGGCGAGTGTTATCTAGGGGGGGGCAGCCCCTGCAGGCTGCTTGGCCACATAAAATGGACGCTGAGGCAGTACTATAATGGAGTAGTTTAGCTAAACTCTCAACAATGTGACCTAGCTCCAAATCATTCAAATAAATGAAAACCAATTAACTTGCAAACATTTTTGTTACCCAACCATTAGGGTCATTCACTATTTCAAACCTAACTCTGATACTTTTGAGTCAACCCTTTGTTGGTAGCTTAAACGTGTGTACACCCAGGGCAATGTGCCAGAGTCACACTCAGGATGGGCAAGAGGTCGGAAAATGGGAATTATGAAAGAAGAAATAGGAAAGGAAACCCTGTGCTTTCATCTCAAAGCAGTTCCCAGGAAGATCAATTTTAGAAAAGAGTGCATATGAAAATAGAGGATCTGGAAATTAAAGGATTCCCTTAAAACAATCCCCGTACGCTTTGTAGTATGTATATTCATGAGCGCTCCAATTTGAAGATGTTGATCTAAGGCATTCTAAGATCTTTGTGTCTGAAGGAAAATAAGAAATTGATTAACCTTAAATTTTGTTTAGTATGTACATCAAACTATCCAGGGGAACCACTCAAAGAATATATATTCTTATATAGACATAAAATGTCCAAAATATTGGGGGCGTGGGGGAGGACTAGAATAAGGGGAAAAACAAAACGATCTATCATCCAAAAGAAGGCAAGAAAGGTAGGTGGTAGTGAGGGCGGAGCAAGCAGGAGAAATACAGCAGAAGATAATAAGGTGGTAGAAACAAATCTGAATAAATGGGTAATTATAATAAACTTCAAGAGTAAAACTTTCCTCTTAAAAGACAATGATTTTTCAGACTGGATTTCGTAAAAAGAAAAAAGATTTAGTTTTACCTGCTATTTTAAAGAGAAGCCATCCCCCCTCAAAAGAGACAGACGGAAGGAAGGAAGGACACAGAAAGGTCAAAAGTCTAAAGATAGAAAATAATACAGCAGGCCAATACTAACTAAAAGAAAGTTGATTTTGCTGTATTATCGGACAAGGCAGGCTGTAAATAAAGAGATGACAACCTAACTACATAATGATAAAAGGTTCTATTCATCAGAAAGAGATGAGTGTAACTTTGTATGCACTTAACATATAAAGCAAAATTCACACAGCTGCAAGGAGAACTCGATAAATCCACCATCAAAGTGGGAGATTCCACCTCTCCTCTCTCAGTAATGGATAGATGGAGCTGACAAAGAAATAGTAAGAATCATACGAACAAAGACGGCACCAATAGCAAGTCTGGCCCAGTGGACATGGCACACAGCGCCCAGCAAATGGGGAACGCACACTGTTTTCAAGCACATGTGGGACATTTACAAAAAGCAACCCCATGCTAAGCCTGTAAGGTTAGTTCCACGAAATGTCAAGGGACTGACACCATACAGACCACATGCTCTGACCACAATGCAGGTAACAATTACACAAAGATAACAAGAAAAACCCCATGATTGGAAATTTAGGATACACTTCTAAATAACTCATGGATGAAAGAAGAAATCATAATAGAAATCTCAAAATATTTAGAAGTGAACTGCAACAAAATGACTATATTCTGAGACATGTGGGATATAACAAAAATATCATTTAGATGGAAGTTTACAGCCTTCAAAGGCTTACATTAGAAAACAAGAATGTCATAAAATTAATGTGTTAAGCCCCAACCTGTGAAGCCAAGAAGGACAACCCCTCTTGCCTCCTCGCTTCTCCCTGAATCTCCCCACACATCACCCACACTCCTCCCTCCTCTATTCCGTGCGCTTACTGAACTCTTCCTGTGCGCCAGGTACTGCCTCTTCCCCATCACTTTTATCATCAATTTTCTGAAAGTGTTCCAATTTCCCTCCAGCATATTATAGGAAACATCTGGGGTACACAGTACCCACTATAACCCTCTTTGACTGCACTCATTCATTCAACACTAACAGATACCTCCTGACTATCAACCACCAAGATAGCCCAGATGCTGGGGAAACAGATGAAGAAAGAAAGCCCAGTCCTTGCCCCAGAGCAGGGGTCCTCATGGTGTAGCCCCCAGACCAGCCCCATCAGCATCAACTGGAAGCTTCCTGAGAAATGACGCTCTCAGGCTCCACTCCTCATCTACCGAATCAGAAACTCTTGGGTAGGGCCCAGCACTCTGTGCCTTAACAAGCCCTCCAGGTGAGGCTGATGCACCAGAGGAGTTTGAGACCCACTACCCAGAGGAGTTCCAAGCCCAGCAAATGTCAACAAGCAATTATAATGCAGTGGTTAGGTGCAGCCACCAAAATGGCCATGAAAGTAGCCATGAAAGCCCTTAGAGGGACACTTGCCCTCACCTAGAATGTCAAAGAAAACCCCCCAGGGTTTTCTGGAGAAAGGCCTCTGGAGAAAGAGCTGCTCAGGCAAAGCAGAGCAAGGAAGAACATTCTAGCATTTGAGACAGAACAGCACAAAGGCCATAAATAAGAACTTAACAGTGTGCTCAGAAAACTTGGCATCATTTAGGAAGCTAGTAACAAGAGAAGTTACTATGAAAGGTGTAGCGGTGTAAAGAAAATAGAGAGAGAGGATAGGGATAACATCCTGAAACCCTTCAGTGCCTGATAAGGAGTGTGTTTTGAGAACAGTGAGGAGTAACTGAGGGGTAGGAAAGAGCTACAGAAATGTTAGCCATCATTAGTGATATCCAGAGTCATCACAGCTCCATTGCTTACACAGTAGAATTTCCAAGCAGATTTTTTTTTTGGTGAGGAAGACTATCCCTGAGCTAACATCTGCTGCCAATCCTCCTTTTTTTGCTGAGGAAGATTGGCCCTGGGCTAACACCTGTGCCCATCTTCCTCTACTTTACATGTAGGACGCATGCCACAGCATGGCTTGATAAGCGGTACATAGGTCTGCGCCTGGGATCCGAAACTGCGAACCCCAGGCCACTGAAGTGGAGCGTACAAATTTAATCACTATGCCACTGGGCCAGCCCCTCCAAGCAGATTTTTTCAGAAACCAGGAACATTATGATTACTTTTTTATTAAATTGGAATATTTGAAACAGAAAACTTATTTGTCACTGATAACAAATGTCCAGGGCACATCTGTCATGGTGTTAATGTGCCAGCATGATTTCACACTCATATGAGAGAGAGGACTGGATAATCTCACAGCTTTTAATGGGGTGAAATCCAACTGAAAGACAGGCAGATAGTCTTACATTGCTCTTGGCTCTGATGAGACTATAATACAAATGATGGAGATTAGCTCAAACAGATGCTTCAGTAATCAACAAACACTCATCCTGTGGGAAGGCCTGTCCATCACCACTGATCTGGAGACGCCCGCCCCTTTGGACCACACGTAAGCATTCATTCCAACAAGGCTATCAAATCCATCTTAAAGCAGTTTTCCACGCTGCTTTAGACTGCTCTGAAGGAGTCATTCAGAAGCTGCACTCTAACAGCTGCTGAGAGGAGCAGTGTATCAAGTCGAGGCTCTGTCCTCAAATTCATTTGGTTGGAGCTTTTCCAGGTCAATCTCTGGGCACTGCACAGATCTGATCACTATCCTGTTGATAAGATTCGCTTATTAGAAAATCCCTGCAGTGGTCAAAAATAAGATCTGTGGTTAATCTTTACTGAGAGTCAAGAGAGTTAACCCACCAAGTTTAATTTAATTTAGGGCTTTCTTGCCGACTTAATTTAATAATTATTTGTAAGCACAAAGCATCCCTCCCTGCGTAAGATCTGCAGGAAATTAATCACTTCTCCCTCTGGACAGGGTATTTGCATTCCTTCCAACATTTTTTTAAAATAGGAAATACATACCGCCTGGTACAAAATGCGAAAGATATAAAAGAACACACAGAGAAAAGTACCTCCTGTGGTTCCCTCCCCCAGAGGCAGCCTCTGGGAACTACCGAAAGCATGCATATCTGTACATAGGTCCTGGTCAGTTGGGTTTTTTCTTTGTCATACACCAAAAGTAACACAAGTCTACACAGTTGTCAATACCTTACTATTCTGTTTTGGTGAGTGTTTACATCAGTGCAGACGGAGATGCCCCACTCCTGATCACTGCTACACAGGATCCCACTGTAAGGATGTGCCTGTTTTATATCACTGGTCCCTACATGTGGACATTTAGATGGCTTCCAAACCTTTGCTGCAAATTAAACTCCAGGACAAAAACCCATTCTCTGTATGAAAGGATAAACAAAATGTGGTATAATGGAATATTATTCAACCTTAAAAAGGAAGGACATTCTGACACATGCAACAACGTGGATGAAGCTTGAGGACATGATGCCAAGTGAAACAAGCCGCTCACCAAAGTTCAAATACTGTGTGATTCCACTCATATGAAGCATCTAGAAGAGTCAAACCCACAGAGAAGAAAGTAGAAAGGTGGTTGCCAGGGTCTGGGGGTAGAGGGAAACAGGGATTAGTGTTTAATGGGCACAGAGTTTGTTTTGCAAGATGAAAAATGTTCTGGAGACGGTGATGGTGGTTGTACAACAATGTCAATGTACTTAATGCCACTTGATTGTACACCAAAAAATGGTTAAGATGGTAAATTTTGTTATGTGTATTTTACCACAATTTTTAAAAATCCATTTTCTATATTCTTATTCATTTATTCATTCATGCATTTGTTCAATCATTCCATAAACTTACATATGCCAGAATCACAGGGAGAGTTAGGTAAGGACTTATCCTTAGGCTAAGAAAGACAAAAAGGAATTAAATAGGCAAAGAAATAACACAAGCACGTTCTAGGCAGAAAGTTCAGGATGTGAAAAATCAAAATGCTATACAGGAGAGAAGAGGATGGAGAGGTGAGCAGGGCCAGACAGAAAGATCTCAGGTACCTTGCTAAAGAGGGGATTTTATTCTGTAAGAACAAATAAATATTCTGAAAGGTTTATGCAGCACATCAACCACGTACTGTGTGTGTTAGGGGGACTCTGGCTTCCGTGTGGAGGCTGGAGCAGAGGCAGCCAGGCAGGAGGCCAGACCAGGAGATGGGTGCCACAACCCTGGCAAGAAATGATGACAGCCTTCACCAAGGGTCTCAAATGCACACGTCTACACAGCCAGACACAGATGTTTCCAAAACTGCCTCGTGGGCCAATGTTGTAAGACCACAGAGACCCACAGCAGCCACCAGCCTGAGACCTCTCGCCTGGCCATGCCAGAGAGTTTTTAGTGAAGTCTTCCAGAGCGTGAGGAGGAGCCAGACCCAGGTTCACTGACCGCTGCCAAGTCGGCTGGACAAGAGCTGAGCCATAGGGACTAACACTGAAAAGGAATCCTTCTGTCTCGCCTTCCTCCAAAGTGGGAGGAGTAACAGTGTGGCTCAGTGAATCTTGACCTGTCCAGAAAAAGACAGGAAGCAGGAAACAGACTGCCGTAAATCAGCATATAATTCACTGCTCTCGAATTTTCAAGTGTGGTCTCTGGACCAGTCACATCAGCTTTACCTGGGAGCTGGTTAGAAATGCAAATTCTCTGGCCCTCTCCCAGCCCTACTGAACCAGAAACTCTGGGGGTGGAGCCCCAGCCATCTACCTTTAACAAGCTCTGTGATTCTGATGCAAGTTCAAATTTACAACCACTTCCCCAGGGGCCGGCCTGGTGGCCTAGCGGTGAAGTGCACACGCTCCGCTATGGTGGCCCCAGGGTTCAGATCCCAGGCACACACCAAGGTACCACTTCTGTGGCGGCGTCCCACATAAAGTAGAGGAAGATGGGCACGGATATTAGTCCAGGGCCAGTCTTCCTCAGCAAAAAGAAGAGCATTGGTGACAGATGTTAGCTGAGGGCTAATCTTCCTCACCAAAAAAAAATAATAATAAAAATAAAACCATTTCTCCAGAACAGAATTCTTTAAGTAGCGTGTTTCTTACTCCTCCACCCCACTTGCAGATTAAAGTTAACACTCTGGCTCCTTTTAATTTACTCAATGCAGAAAATGGTATCAAATTTACCTCCCTCCAAAATATTTTTCACATAAACTTGTCATGAACACAAAGCAAAGTACAACTGTTTCATACGTTTTATGTAAGTTCTACCTTGTTTCAAAAAACATTGGAGGTGGCCAGTGTACTTGTAACTAATGTTTACCATAGACCTCAAATGCACTTTATAAAGATGTTAAAAAATTTACTCCATAAGAGACCTGAAACTTTGTAGAGACTTGAAGGCCAAAGCTTTCCAGGACACAAAGTCAAAAAACCTATGGAGCATATGCCAAGAAAGATCATCTGTGAACCATCCAGAAATGCCGTGTATACATTTCTGGGGCCATCAAAACAAGGGCTCTCACAAGTCCTCAGCTGTAGCATAACCGGTGAGCATTCCTCCAGGAATTCAGACATTTTACTGAAATTCAAGGAGCCCCACAGTACCCTCTCTAGTTACAAAATATGTTTTCTGCCATTAAAGAGAGTAGTGGGGCACAGTAAAAAACACAGGCTCCATATCCTGGGATTGAATTAAGGGCCTCCTCCTTAGCACGTGACCTTGGGGAGGTAGTCTACACTCCCTTTGCTCAGGTATCAAGTAGGCAGTGTTGTGAATTGCCTACCAAAATACTTGAAACAAGGCACACACTCAACAACTATCTATTATTCACGCATTGATTCCCTTCTGTGCCAGGAGTACAGCAACAGATCTTGCCAATTGTGAAGGGCAATCACTGAGAATGGGCCCATCGGTCTAATAACATCAGTCACCACTAGATGGCAATAACGGTGCTAATCGGTTATTAACATGGCTCCTTCTCAGAACTGAGCACTACTTCTGTTACTCAGTCTTTACTCATTCATTCATTCAACAAATATTTATTCAGCCCCTGCTACGTGCCTGGCACCAGAGTTAGGATACAAGGATCAGCGAAGGAAGACACAGTCCCTGTCCATGGACCTTATGGTCTAGGTGAGGAACTGGACAAAGAATCACACCAAAACAGCACACCTGAGTAAGTGCTATGAGCGTGCACAAGCGGACAACCGGCCTGCTGGGCAAGGCAATAACGTCCCTGAGAAAGAGATGAGAAAAGACGAAGGAACCGAGAGTTAAGGAGGAACAGGAGTTGGTAGGTGAGGGGGGGGAAGGAGTGCTCAAGCAGAGGGAAGAGCCTGTCAAAGGTCCCAGGTGAGGGGCTGGCCCGGTGGCACAGCAGTTAAGTGCGCACACTCCGCTGTGGCGGCCAGGGGTTCACAGGTTCGGATCCGGGCACGCACCGACGCACCGCTTGTCAGGCCATGCTGTGGCAGCATCCCATACAAAGTGGAGGAAGATGCGCATGGATGTTAGCCCAGGGCCAGTCTTCCTCAGCAAAAAAAGGAGGATTGGCATTGGATGTTAGCTCAGGGCTGGTCTTCCTCACAAAAAAAAAAAAAAGGGTCCCAGGCGAGCGGAGGACTGCAAGGTCACATGTCTGGAGCCCAGACAGTAGGGGAGCAGGACGGGAGCTGCCCATCCTGGAGGGACGAGCAGGGCATCATGAGCCTTGTTCCTCTTCGGGATTCGGGTCTAGAGCCAAAGCACAATAGGAGGTTACTGGAGGGCTTGAAGCCCTAGGCCAGGAGAGCTGGGTGACTAGATTGGATTTGCATTTGACAAGGTCAGATCTGCACTTAGACAGGGTGACTGGGGTCTGCTCTGGGGATACGATGGAAGGGAGAGCCTGGTGGATGCAAGGAGACCAGTCTAACAACTATCACTGGTGTCCGGGGAGGAAGGGTTTGTCTGGGATCAGGGGACGGGCAATGGAGATGGAGAAAGGATTGAGAAGGGAAAGTACGAGAACTCAGTGGTTTGGGGTGGCTCAGGAAAGGGGAGTGCCAGAGATGGCCCAAGTGTCTAGCTCAGACAGGACAGCGGATGAAAGGGAACTGAAGGGGGAAGTAATCTTAAATGGCAATTGGGTAGCAGAGAAAGAAAGTCATGAGTTCACTGTCAGACACGCTGACTTTGAGGGGGTCCTGAGATATCCAGGTGGAAATGTCCAGAAGGCAAAGGAACATTTGAGTCTAGAGTTCAAAGATAGAACCATGTGAGTCAGCTGGGCAGGATGAAGACAAGGGAAAGCAGCAAAGCCAGCGGGATGAAGACCAACAGCTGGGGCACCGGAATCCAGCGCCAGATCACGCAAGAGAGATATGCCCCAACGGCGTTAAAAATCTAAACAGAGACAGAAGTCAGGGTGGAGATAAGGGAGGGTTTCAAGAGAAGCAAAACCGAAAAAGAAAAGTGGCAGATATTAGGATTATATGAAGCATGTGACTCAGTTCCCTTCCCAGCAAATTGCTCTCACTTCCCCCAAACTCACTCTCAGAGATGGGGGAGGGTTCCTTTCAATCGTCCCTAGTCTCTACAGGGGCTGTTTAAATAGCCTGGTCCAGAAACCTGAGTGCTAGCATTCCTGACCCCTGATCACACAAACAGCCTTCAGCTTAGAGGTTGTGGGAGGAGAGGTGCTGGGTCTGGGGAAGGTCAGCTACTCTGAAGGAGGGCTCTTAACATCTGAGAGATGTTTCTCTCGTCCATTCCTGTTTCAAACAGTCAAAGCACAGTCAACTTGACTTTTTTTTTCAGAAGAGGTAATAGACATACACGCAACTGGGTTCAAATCCCAGCTCCCTCCTTTATAAACAAACGGTAAGAGACTTGGGCAATTATTTACCCCTCTAAACTCTAGTTTCCCTAACTTCAAAATAGGGTTGCTCTGCAACTCACTCTCTTAAAAAAGAGAGAGAGAAGAAAGAAAGCAAATGTGGTAAAATGTTAAGAATTGGTGAATCTAAGCTGATACTATGGTGGTAATCACTTTGCAACATATAAGCATAGCAAATGAATACACTGTACACCTTAAACTCACACAATGTTATATGTTAATTGTATCTCAATAAAGCTGGAAAAATAATTTGTGAATCTGGGTGATATAGACGTTTGTGATACTATTCTTGTAATTTTTCACTAGGCTTGAAATTTTCTAAATAAAAAGTGTTGGGGGCATATAAAAATAAAAATAGTTGGTGGGGAGAGTGGGAGTGTGTACAGATTAAACAAGATTTGCCATTAGTGAGAAGTGTTAAAGTTGGTGATGGGAGCACAGGGGTTCATTACATTATTTTCTACTTCTGTATATTTAATATTTTTTTCATAACAAGAAGTTTTTTTAAAAACACGGTTGCTGTGTGGAGTAAAAGATACACAAAGTGCCAGCACATAGTTCTGTAGTTTGTTTACTGGAATCTTGTCCTTAATCCCTTCCCACTTATTTTCATTTGCCCTTCTGCCCTGGGGGGCAAAGGTTGTCCTATAATTTATTTTCTTCTCAGATTTGCCATAAGATACAAGTTTGTTTTTTTTTTAATTTCATCCTAAAAGAGCTGAAAACTGCTGATGACTAACTGGAAGCTTTGCACAATTCCTCGTGTAACAGCTAGATCTTAAGTTAGCATGAGGGAAGCCATCTTAGGGAAAGGAAGCAATATTGTAACTGTGGCCCTGACTCACTAGTCTTTGTGAATACATTCTAGCCTGCATGTAGCCTAGATGATTAAGCACCTCTCACTTTTGCAAAAGACATGATCTGCTAGATCTATGACTCTTGCTTACATGTATCTCCCAGCTGTAATAAGGATAACCTTGTTCTCTGAGTCCCCCAGGAACATGATGACCTCCAGAAAGAAAAACTCTGCATTGGTACCCATCACAAATGACAGAACAAAGAGATAATGTGGCTCCTTGAAGTTCGTCACACGGGATGATCAACATCCCTAAACCCCCTCCTTCCCTGCCTATTTCTCCTATATAACTGCCTCAAAATTCTGTATGGTTTGAGGATGGTTCTTATTAGGACACTAGTCTGCCATCTTCCGATTGTACTAGCTAATCATATAAACTTTCCTTTCTCAACCACCGACTTGTTTGCAATTGATTGGCACTGAATTGCGGTGAGCAGAACGAGCCCCCTTTCACCAGGTTACACTTCGATTTAAGAGCCTGACAGCTGAGAGGACCTCCCTCCCGGCATACCAACCCTAAGGCGTGGAAAGCCATAGGAATGCTGGGCAGATGAATGTAGGAAGACAGAAGTACCACTTAAATGCACATTCACCCAAATGTTACCGCTCTGGCCAAACTCAGAGGTTCCCTGGCTCCTTTCTTCCAGGCTGCTGAGGGAGACCCTGGAGCACCTCAGCTGAGAAGGTTTTTTTTCTTTCCTGCCTCATCTCTTGCCTCACCCCTCCATCACCCCATGTTCCGTCCACACTAAACAACAGGCAGTTCCCAGATGGGCTCGCTCTCTCCCACAGACATGCTTCTGCCCTTGCTCATGCAGTAGCTCATGCCTAGAACGTCCCTCCCAGCCTTTGTCCCTCCCAGAATCCTGCTTTTCTACTTACCAGCTGGGTGAAGTCCAACAAGTTGCTTAACCTTCTAAAACTACCTTCTCTAAGGTGGGGATATTAATAACTTCCTCACAGAATTGTTTTTCAGATCAGGAGGGATGACATAGAGAGATGCCACTTAGCATGAAGAAACAGCTCAACAACTATTATTATTTAACACTTTCCAGACTCTACTGAAATGATCTTATTCCTGCATCTTTTCCTTGATAGACTGTAGGCTCCTCGAGGACAGGGAATGTATCTATTATTTATTTTCTTTGCATCTCTAATACCTATCATAACACCTGGTAAATAGCAGATGAATGGACTTGCAAATGGCCATGTATCAGAATCACAGAGGGTTTGTTTTCTTTTGTTTCAAAATGTAGATTCCTGGGCCCCAGACCTGTTGGGGAACAGGTTCCAGCTTGTGGACAGCAGTGAACGAGTCTGTGATCTCTATCAGTACCGACCCTTCATCTCCAACATGGACAATTGATGTTTGCTAAATCATATGTAAAGTGCTACCAAGACACTTCAAAACAAGTCTTGTCCTACTCTGTATTAGTTACCTAGGGCTGCAGGGACCAATTATCCCAAACTGTGTGCCTTAAAACAACAGAAATTTTTTCTCTCATAGTTCTGGAGGCTAGAAGTCTGAAACCAAGGTGTTGGCAGGGCCGTGATCGTTCTGAAGGCTCTAAAAGAAAATCTGTTCCATGCCTTTCTCTTTGCTTCTGGTGTTGCCAGCATTCCTTGGCATTCCTCGGCTTGTAGACACATCACTCCAATCTCTGTCTCTACAGTCACATACTCCTCTTCTGTATGTGGTCAGACCTTAATCTGTCTCCCTCTAATGAGGACAGATGTGATGGCACTTAGGGTTCACTCTGATAATCCAAAATCATCTCCCCATCTCAAGATCCTTAATTTAATCACATCTGCAAAGTCCCCTCCTCCTTTTTTTTTTTTTTTTTTTTTTTTTGCCAGATGAAGTAACATTCACAGGTTCCAGGGATTAGGATGTCTTCTGGGGGGCTATTATTCAGCCTACCACACACCTGAACTCCATCAGATTAAACTGAGATAGATTTTTAAGCTTCCCATGTGATTCTAATGTAACTATGAACATCACTGAGATGGGCACTTACTCCAGGTTTGATGAATGAATGTGTGAGTGAACAAATGGCTTCCTCTACTGTGGAAAACCCCCCTCTCCTCCCATCTCCTTCACTGACTGACTTTAGGTACAGCCCTCCAGGCAGAGAGTCCTTCCCATAATATTCCACAGCCGAAAAGGTCTTAAAAAAAACAGATTGTGGAGTTCCTGACTCCTGAAATACAGTGGGCCACAGACACCTCCCATGGGAGAAGAGTGTGCCCCTCCCCCATTTAGTTTCCTTTTCTTTACCATGCTAGAGTCCTCAGCGGCGGGCAGATGGCTCCCTAGGCTGCGCAGTTCCCCCTTCCCCCAGAAATGCTGGCGCACTATTGGACTGACTGACCCAGGACCAACTCGTGACTCACCCCTTGTTTACAGTTTGACTGGATTAAGAGACAAGGCTGTTGAAACATCTTGGCCTAAGGCCACTGAGGGACTCCTGAGTCCAGGGACATGTAACACTGGGCAACCTGAGGAGCTAGCTGCCTTCTCCGGGGTCTCCCAGTAGGGTTTCTGCCGTGGGATTACAGGCAGTGGTGTGCTGATAAACGTTCAACAACCAGTTCTCCAGGGGCAAAAGCCTTGGATGTGTGGTGTTTACCTATTCCTGGGGTGTAAATATTCTCACCATGGCAGTTTCAAGCTACCAACATGATGTCACTGAAAAAGCAAGAAGGAAGAGATGTGCACAACCATTCTCACCAGCCAAACCCAGCACATCCCTGCAGCTCCCAGCCGCTGACCTGCGGAAAAACTGCAGCCTTCACCCAGTGAGAATTCACAGGCCCAGGGGCTGGACGGTGTAGCTTTCAGAGGATCACTACAGAGAGTCAATTTCCTAACTTCAGGGACCAAATACTACTGCTTGGAACAAGTGTTTAAAACATTCACACATCCTACAGTCCCATCCCACAATAAACTTCTAGGCATAAAACAAACAGACATCTTTCTCCTCTGAACTATCATCAAACTTTATTTTTATATCACTTCTTTTTTTTAAGATTTATCTAACATTGACTCTGCCAAGCACTGTTGCTAGTGTAATACATACTTTGACTCAATTTATCCTCACACCAAGCCAATGAGGCAAGTACTTTAATGATCTGGTTCACAGATGAGCACACTGAAGCACTGAGAGGTTAAGTAACATGCCCCAAGTCACACAGCCCTGAACTGCCTTTGTAATTTCCCATAAAGAGTGGCAGAATAAATCACCAGCCTTCCAACCCAGGAAGCTCTTCATATATTTTAGATATAGATTCATGTAAAATCGAAAAGCATTATTTATACATATTTAATTGTAAATTGAACCTAACCAATACATAAATATAGCAATAAAATTCTTCACAATGATCAGTCTTGGAAATAACAGCACTTTGCCCTTTCCATGTTCATCTCCATTGAGAGTTCAAATCTCTTTGTAATTATCAATTAATGACACATCAACATTCCTCAGAGGCTAGGCATTACATTTATGACCAGTTTCATGGTTATTTTATAGCTATTAATACTAATGAAAATAAGAACAATTTCATGCACCACACGATGTGTCATGTGGAGACCAGAATTAGACACGGTCATTGTTCAAAGGTTTAAAACAGAAACCAAATTTCTAAGAAATAATTTAATATTTCTTTATTAATAACAATACCTCAAATTTATAGAGCATTTTATGTTTAAATGTTTTTCATGTGTGGTCAATAGAGCATATGGAATATGCAGCCAGTCAGATTTGAATTCAAATTCTGGTTTCAGTTCTAATACCGCTCTGAGTGTAATTTGTAACTGTTTAATGTTATTTGGCATTAGTCATCGATTCATGATTGAAATTCAAAGGTTACAAAGACTTACACAGGTTACAAAGAAAAAAAAAATCTTCCCAACTCAGTCCCCTTAGCAACCTACTTCCTTTCCTTGGAGGAAAAACAATGTTAACACCTTCTTGATATCCTTCCAGGGATATTTTATGCATATACGGTACAAGCAAATGGCACGTATAATCTTGTACTATTTTAGACAAATGTTAGCATTCCACACTTACAGAAAGTTGGAGCTACACTCTCCTCTCCTGTAAAAGGGCGGTGAGGAGAATTGCATCAGAGATTTATGAAAACGCCTAACCCTAGCGCCTGCCATGGAGTTGGCACTCAATAAAGACAGCTTCCCTTTTCTTACCCGTAAAAAGGCTGTGCGGTAAGGGGTCTCTAGCGTGCCTAAAACCTCATTCAGTGCTTGTTAACCAGATTGCCTCCCTGCACCCGCCTCCAGAGTTTCCAATTTAGAAGGTCTGGTACAGGCCCCAGTATTTGCATTTCCAAGGAGCTTCCTGAAGCTACAAATACTGCTGGTCAGAGAGCCCTTTGAGAATCTCAGTGCATAGTGGGAACTGAGATGCCCTCGATCCCAATGCAGGTTGGGCCACTGGAGCACAGTACTCCCTGAGCTTCAGCTTTCTTTTATATATAAAATGAGACAACTCGCATCTCAAAGGTAAAACACGTGCACGGGCCTTGCTCACGGCAAACACTCAAGGGACGCAATGTGAAGGGGGCGTGGAGCAGCTAGGGAGGCGGGGGAGGGCCTGGGAAACAGGAATCCGCAGGCCGGGCAGGGCAGCCCGCCGAGCCCCTCCCCACCCCGGCGACCGCAGGGGCCGCGAACAGGCTCTGGGCCAGGGACTGGGGGGCGGGGGTTCGGTGGGCAGGCCGAGTGCACAAGCCGCATCTGAAAACCGAGGTTGGAAACTCCCGTTTGAAAGTCCTGAAACACCGAGCAGCGCGTACCAAAAGCCCCTAGATGCAGCTGTATGGCGCTTACTGTTAAAATTGCGCGTAAAGATGCGGCTGACCCTCCTTGAACCCGACTGAACACGTGGGCGCACAGGAGAAGGCGGCCCCGCCCTCGCAGCGCGCGGACGTGCGGCGGGCAGCGCAGGCAATGGCGGAGGGAGCGGGCGGGGCAGGGCGCGGCCGGCGCCCGCGGCCCGCCACCAGGGGGCAGCAGTGCGTCTGCGGGCCGCGGCCGGCTGGAACCGGTCTGGCCGGAAGTTGGGGCGGTGCCTCGGCTTCCGCAGCGACGCGCCACGTGGCCGGCCGGGCAAAAACAACAAGATGGCGGCGGCGGGGGTGGGGTTCGGCGCGCGCCCGTGAGACCGCGTGTCCCTTAAAGGGCGACGATGGTGGGGCAGAGCGGGACGAGCGGAGTGGTGCGAGGGGAACGTGGTGCGCTGTCCTTTTGTCCAGCCTGGGAGGCCGCCTGGCCGGGCCTGGGCTGGGCTGCGGGCACCGCGCGAGGCAGCCGGGCGCTCCGCCTTCGGAGCCCGCGGGCCGGGGCCCTGGGCACCCCCCGAGGGTCACCGCGGCCGGAAGCCGGCGACCTGCTGCTCAGTCTGGCCTGGTCCCCTTATCTCTGCGTTTGCCGCTCCCTGGAAACCAGGACGGCACAAACGCCTTCCTCCGGGCGTTTTCTTCCTGAGGGAGACATTAGGTGCTGCTGATGGAGCCGGGCGCGTCCTGGTTGGACCGAAATACATCCTCGCCTCTTTCCAGCAGTTTTGATGCCTGTTTCCTGCCTTTGTTCAAGGGGTTAGACCTGACTCCCTCTGAATAGGGGGAAAAACCCGCAGTGATAGCCTTGAGAACAGCTCCCCCCCCCCCCCCAGTGGCGGTGGAGTTCTGTCTGACTGTACACAGGAGCTGCGCTGGGACCGCGAAGGTGTGGCCGAGTCCCAAGTTGTGTTATTTTTGTCAGGGCACCTGGGACGTCTTTTCAGAAGGAAAAATATGGATGTCGGGTGTTGAGTACTGTAAAATGCAGGACGTAGGAAAGCAAGCAAAAGCGCCGGATGTTCCTGGCGTTTTCCCGAAGGCCTTCCGCTTCCCCTTCACGTCCCTGGGTCTGGAGCTGGTTGACCGAACCCTTCAGTCGGCCTGGACGGTTGTCCCGGCTCTCTTGTCCTTTGCCACCGTTTCATTTCACATGAGTTTGAAACGCAAAAGACCCAGTGGGTGAAAATAGTTAACACAAGCCATTCTGCCTGTGATGGTATATTTAGCATGAAGACGACGTCCTTGGTTTTCATAAATTTGTCATCTCAGAGTTGGGATTCGAATTCTCCTGTTGCTAATTTGTGAGACCGTTGACAAGTGTCTGAAATGATGTGACTGTTTTTTGGTGTTTCGGGTTTTTTTAATAAAATTTGCCTCCCAAAGGTTTTGGAAGTCTAATTAATAAAAATTTCTGAATGTAATAAGGGCCTCTAATGAAGGCACTTGACAGTGACAAAGCTCGGGAAAGACATTATTTTCTTTAGGGAGGAGCCCTTCTGGTTTCAGTCTGGTAGGGATTTTAACACTTGTGCCGTCATCAAAACTGCGTCGCTATTAAGTGACAGACTAGAAACGGTATAATGTGATCAGAAGGGGGAAAGGACTCACGGCTTAAGACTTAAATGTGGATTTTTGACCCAAGCAGAGGTTTGAGAGAATATCCCTCCCCCATTTCTTTTTGTATCCATGCCTCCAGAGGTTTCACTTCAGACTTGTCCATCATTTTGCAAAGAAAGGCTCGGCTGAGTTTCCAAAGGATCCTTTAACCTGGGTGATTAAGGACCCTCCCTCCCCTCAGCCTGGGAAAGGAATGCTGTTTCCTTCATAGCATTTCCTCAAAAGGAGCCTGCCACATTGGGTCCTTATATTTTGCAGTAAATACACCCTTTTTTGTCTCCTTTTGTACACGTAATTCAAATACAACTTTTTCTGCAAATGCCACTGAGCACAAGAATTAGACAGGGTCATCTGGCCTTAAATTGTTTGCCTCCGAAATTTCATTAGGACTGCCTTCTTGTTAAAATGAGAAAATGTATTTTAAAATTAAAAGAAAATAGGATATTTGATTTTTTTAAAAAACCGGAAAAGTCATGAGAAGAAAATTAAAAGAAACTGTACTCCAATAATTCAGAGATACCTGCCCTTGGCATAGATTTGTTTGTTTGGGGGGGATTATGTTGTATGTACAATTTGGTACCTTGTTTACCCAACTTTTAAAAATATATAGCTTTAATTCATATTACTCAAGCAAATTATGCTCAAAAGAAAACATGAAACTTACAGAAAAATACAAAGAAAAAGTCACCAAGGAATAACCACTGTTAAATTGTATGTCTGTGTTTGTCTTAAAATAATACTGTACCTAGTTTTGTAACCCACATTGTGTATTTAGCCATGTATAATGGACATTTTCTTATGTCAAATAAGAATCTTCATGATTTTTAGAGTCTGCATAATATTCTGTCAGATGAATTAACCATAACCATTCTGTTACTATTGGATACCAAATTTGTTTGCCAATTTTTCTCTTATAAATAAAGTTGACATGACTACTTCTATACAAAAAGCTTTTAACATATTTCTGTAAAATAAGGTTTACAATGAGTCTGAACTTTTTAAGTTCATCGATACGTATTTGACTCCCCAAATTGTTGAGTTAATGGCGTCCCATCTTGAGCCTTCTAATTACTGTGCATCAGCGTTCCACCTGAGGCCAAATCAGGCCTCTACTTTGGCTTCACTTTTCAAAAGAAATTTTTTTTGAAAATTATAAATCATATATTCTTAGTGTATTGTTTTTCACATGGATATGTGTCTAGTAAGTACCAGACATGGATGTTTAATTTCAAGTTAAATATTTAAGAGGAGTCCTTGCACTGTCAATCTATAACAATACAGAAACCTCTTTTCCTTTTAACTACTTCATTGCTATGTATACATGTGATACAAAAGAAACTAACTGCTGAAGTTTCTTTCCAATGTGCAGCAAGTATACAAATTTTGTAGCTCTCCAAAATTAATATAAATGAACTTTTGTGGGGGATATTGTTTTTTTAAGGCTAAAGGCCTCTAAACTTCATATATCATCATTTTGTTAGTTATTTTCCATTGTTTTATTGTGGATATGCTGCTAGACCCTTATCCCCAAGGACAGGAAAGACAGCTCTGTTCAAAGCAAGTTCAACCAAGTGGTTGTAAGTTTCTCCTCGAGATTAGTGTAATAATACTTGGATACTCCCTACCAGGAAACCATTCCACAGTCTTTTCTTCCAAAATTAAACTCTGTTTGCCACAGTCATTCCTTTGCTCTCTAAAAATGATTTAGAAAATACCAAGAAGTAAGGAGAAATAAAACAAGTGCATGAATAATGGGAAAATATCAATCAGCAGAGCTATTACTTGACCATCTTAAAATCACCTCAGAGAATGGAATGCTCTTTCCTGGGGTAATATCACTTCTGATCACCCCTTATATTTTAAACAGCCTAGTTTCTGGGGCCGGCCCTGTGGCGTAGCGGTTAAGTGCGCGCGCTCCGCTGCTGGTGGCTGGGGGTTCGGATCCCCGGTGCGCACGGAGACACCGCTTGTCAGGCCATGCTGTGGCAGCGTCCCATATAAAGTAGAGGAAGATGGGCACAGATGTTAGCCCAGGGCCAGTCTTCCTCAGCAAAAAAGAGGAGGATTGGCTTGGATGTTAGCTCAGGGCTGATCTTCCTCACCAAAAAGTAAATAAAAATAAACACCCTAGTTTCTGTTGAATTGAAGTCCTTCTCATTACTAAACTTGGAATAAGATACATTCCACTAGGATAGAGAACACAGTTTGTTAAGATTTATTCAAAAGTATTTGGGGCTTTAAGAGCTATCATATGTGGCAATCATTACTGTAGTCTTCCTTTTGGTGACCGCACCAGTGCAGAGGCTTATCTCTGGGACTTTGGTATTTGAGGCCAACTACTAAACAGTCTGATTCCACAGATGCACAGCAATAAATGTGAAGATATTTTTGGTATACCAGCACTGTGCATCTGAGGTTAAAATCTGTGGTCAAAGATTCATTCACTCGGATGCTTTCAAAACAGCTCTAGATTTGTTTGTTTGTTTTATCATTTAGATTTCATAGCTAATACCCAAGACAGCAAATGGATGAATATTTTACATTTTAGTTTTCTTAAGAAACAATTGACTTTGAACAGTTTGTGGAAGCTATCTAGCTCTTAGAAACCTGTCTCCTAGGAGCTGAAGTTTAAAATCTGTTCTGATATAAATGAAGAAGGCGGGTGGGGGTAGGAGGAGGAAGAAGAAGAAGAAATATATATTTTTTAATATTTCAAAATTATTTAATCTTGAAAACATCCAGATTCCACTCTCAGGTACAGTTAGTACCAAGCAATGAAAGGCAGAGTTCTTGTAGATTTGCCTCTTGACTCAGCCCTGCCCGAAATAAAAGAAGGAATCTAGATTGTCTCATGTCCTGGACTCTAGGCCCCAGAGTCTTGGTTGCTATGTTGGCAAGTTGTGGGCATTCTCCAGCAGGGTCAGGATCTCTAGGCTGATGTATCACTATCTTCTAATCTCCCCCCAATCTCCCTCTCCTGGCTATATCAAGTAGCCCTAAAACCCTGCTCCTCATTCTTCCAAGACCTGTTAGAACAGAGGTTAGGAACTGGGGCTGGGAGTCAGAAGAAGCCAGAGCTGGATTCTAGTTGCATCATATACGGACTGTGGAACTTTGGGCAGGTTAACATCTTGGAGCCTCAGTTTCCTTCCCTGTGAATCGGGGATATTTCTTTCTCTGTTGTGAGGATTACATGATGGACAGTACGTAGTGCTTAGCACAATGCCTGTCACAAATTAGCTCTCAATAGATGGCAGTGATTATTAATCCTTCTACTTCCTTGATCCATCTTCTACCTGCATTCAGTTCCCATTCTCCTTGGGCCTCTTGCCTCCTAACTGGTCTCCAGCCCTCCAGCCTGGTACTCTGAGCTGCTTGCTGTTCCTTGTACCAGTCTTCCCTTTTTTTTTTTTTTTTAAAGATTTTATTTATTTATTTTTCCCCCCCAAGCCCCAGTAGATAGTTGTATGTCATAGCTGCACAGCCTTCTAGTTGCTGTATGTGGGACGCGGCCTCAGCATGGCCGGAGAAGCGGTGCGTCGGTGCGCGCCCGGGATCCGAACCCGGGCCGCCAGCAGCAGAGCGTGCGCACTTAACCGCTAAGCCACGGGGCCGGCCCCAGTCTTCCCTTTAAATATGCTCTTTGCTCTCTTATCTGCCTGGTAAACTCCTACTCACTCATCAAAACTCAAACCTTACTATCTTGATGATGAAAGTGTAGATTGATACAACTTCTTTGAAGGGGAATTTTTACAAAAACTATCAAAATTTAAATGCACCAACCTATGGATCCAGGAATTCTGCTTCTAGGAATGTATCCTATAGATATCCTCCCACATGGGCAAAAAGGGAATATATACAAAGATACTGTTTGTAATAGCAAAAGACTGTAAAATCCTACATGTCCAGTAGAGCACTGTATAAAAATGTTTGATTTAGCCCTACAATGAAATATTATGGGGTTATTAAAAAGAAGTGAGTAGCTCTAAATGTACTGATTTCTAAAATACATTGTTAAGTGAAAAAAATACAAGTATCAAAAGCTGAGTAGAAGATGACGCCAGGGGCCAGCCCGGCGGCATAGCAGTTAAGTTCTCGCGCTCCGCTTCAGTGGTCTGGGGTTCGCCAGTTCAAATGGTTTGGATCCTGGGCGCAGATCTATGCACCGCTCTTCAAGCCATGCTGAGGCAGCATCCCACACAGAAGAGCTATGAAAGGCCTACAAGTAGGATACACAACTATGCACTGGGGCTCTGGGGAGGAAAAAAAAAGAGATGACTCCATTTGACTAAAAAGGAGAGAGAGAGGAGTGATCCATTTCTATTTATATTAATGGGATGGTGGTGGTTGCCTCTGAGGGCAGTCAAGGGTCTGGGTGAGGAAAGATTTCCTTGTCGCTGTATGCTTTTTTGTTCTTTTGGGAAAATGTCTAACCATTTGCATAAAATATTAAATTTCTTTAAATTAAAAAAACAAAACAAAACACCCTTATCCCAGCATCTCTTCATTTGGGAAGCCTTCGCTGTCCCTCTCCCTTGCTTCCCAGGAAATTCCCCTCCTTCATACTCCCTGAGTTGCCCCAGTGTTTTGACTGTAATTTACCCCATTGTATTGAATGTAACTGTCTACATGACTGGTTTCCCTGGAAAACCCAGAGCATCTGGAAGGTACGACTGGTGTTATATTCATTTTTATGTTCCAAGAATCCAGCCCAAAATGATACACTTACACACACACTTTTTTTTTTCCCCACAAAGAATGAATTGCCAGTCTCTCCCACCACAGCCCTGATCCTATCCTGATTGCCCACAGGAGAGTCTGAACTCTGTAGACTCACCTGTATAATCTGGCTCCACCCAATTTTATCAGACATTCCCAGCAAACCCTCTTGTAGCTCCTGCTACACCTGACTTTTCACTGTTTTTGTAGTTATTGATGGGTTGTCCTGTTTTATTTGATTTTTTAAAAATCCACAAGGTCTTCACACTCCTTGCCTTTGCACACGCAGTTCCCTTTACTAATGTCCTTTCCTACTTCTCCGCCAGCATAGTCTCCTTCATTCAAAGTCACTTCCTCTTTGAAGCCTTCCTGTTTTTCCCCTACCTTAGTCAGATAAACTTAACTTGATGTTCCCACGGCTCTGATCAAACTTGTGATCACTGGTCATTTATTGCAATTATCATTTTACATGTTGGTCCACCCCACAAAAATAAGGACTCTTCAAAGACAGAGATTTTTATCTTGTTTATCTTACTCTTCCGGAATTTATGCCTGGCACATAGCAGGCACTCAGTAAATAATTGTTGCATGAATGGATGAATGAACAAGGTAATAGTGAGTGCTCGTGATATTTTGATGGGCTGTGCATGATGGCCATCTGTCAGTTGGAACAACATACTTATGTGCTGTGTGTGTCACATTCACATCTCAGTGTGGCACCTTGAACTGGAAGCTTTTGTCGGTGTTTACCACTCTAATGCAGGTGTAGAAACCTAATTACATGTGCCCTCTTTTAAGGCCCTTAAAGTAGGATTGCCAGATTTAACAAAAATACAAGTTGCCTAGTTAAATTTGAATTTCCAATAAACAACAAACAATATTTTTAGGGTAATTATGTCCCCAATATTACTTACACTAAAAACATTATAGATTGTTTATCAGAAATTCAAATTTGACTGAATGTCCTGTATTTTATCTGACAGCCCCATCTCAAAGGCCAAATTCCCAAACCCTGTCTTCCTGTGTTCAGACCAGTAATTCTTCTTAGAGAATTTTATGAACTATTCAATCTTACCATCTTTACAAAATAAATAAGCAACCAAAATCTCCCAACTCGGCTTACAAAAATTTTTTTACACACATTTAAACACTTTGCTTTCTTTCAAAACTCTTTTATTATATTTTAGCCATCAGAGTTAGATTCTAATTTATAGTAATTTAGCCTCTTAGCCACTTGACAGCAGAATTGGATCTGAGAGGGAAAATCCAGGTGGTTCTTTCCATCTGAATTCTCTGTATATTTTCTTTCTGTCTCAATTCCGCAGTATGTCTTAAGTAACAAGAGAGTTATCTCCCAGCAGGTGGTAGGGCCCTCTGGGCAGTTAGAAACCCCGAAGAGCTGTTTGGGCTGTAAAATGTCACTTCCCGTCGGAGGAAAGGTGGTAGCCACGCTACCCAGCGCTGGCACCTGCACTGGCCAGTTGAGCACCCGTTAAAGTATTATTATAGACTAGGCTTTCCACAACAAGACTATTTTAAAAGTTAGAAACATCATCTTATCTGAAAGGGGGCATTTTCAGATTTCAATTTCTTAGCACTGGTAAATATCTCATAGGCCAAAAATGCAGGCACCAATTTCAGCTGCACATATTTTTGTTTCCAAGGCACAGTTCCCATTACATTAAATCACATTCCCTTGCAGCTTCAAAGTGGATGACACCTCTACACGACACACCTTTTTGTTACATGTAATTAGTTTCCCCTGTGGTTCTAGAAAGTAAGATAATGTCACAAGTGTCATCCCTTTTCTGACATCCAAACCTGAAAATTACTGGCTAAACACTGTCCTAGGTGTTTAAACTCATATAAAATATTTGCTTAGTATTCATATCACTGGCTCTGTTTTCTGAAAAACACAAAAGGGGCCATCAAAAATTTCTAAGAAGTGGCGATTGGAATGTGAGAGAATTTACAGTAGGGAAGAAAAAGGACATATTAAAGGCAGTTGGAGTGGAAATGTAACGTGGCTTAATATAGCCGAGAGGCTCGGGGCAAAAGGTGCAGTCCGGAGTGGAAAATCAATTTGCCAGGGCCACGATAAGACTGGAACATCACCTCCATATTGCCTGAGAATCCATTCTGATACCCACAGTAGAGTCTGCAGTCGGAGCCTGATTCAATGGTTTACAACAGAAAAGACAACTACCACCGAGCAAACCATCAGAAGAGGAACAAAGCAAAGGATGATCTTTCATCTTTTGAAATGGACTGAAGAGACATTTAATGTGTCAAGAGCGTCACTTCGGGAAGACCAATATTTCTATTTCATCCACTTGTTTCCAGGATGGCTTCTAGTAAATATTGCTTGGTAAGGGGAATAATTTCAGAGCCACGGAGTGTAGTACAATATAACCTAGATGTTTACGTTGCAAAACCAGCAGAATTATTTTATCTGTTCGTTTGAAAAGTAAGACAGCAATAAACTACCGCTTAACTTGTAAATCATAAAAGCTTCTAACATGAAGAAAAAATTCTTTGACGACTAAGAAGCAGGAAAAGTCTCATAGATTATTTATTCTACTGTAAAAACTGATCTATAAAGGGAGGATAAATTTTATGATGCATGCTAAACCCATCCTTCTGCTTCTTAAACACGTTTATCCTGTTGTTTGGTAATTTTTGGTATGTTATAATTTGTCAATCCATCTGTCAAAAATGAGATTTCTTTGCTTCAGAGCCCAATCATTTTTAAACCTGTTGCATAGTCAATATAACTTTATTCATGAAGTTGTTCCTTTTGTCCCGTTCCTGTGTGTTCAGTAGCTCTTTCTACACCAGAATCGATATTTCAGATTTTTATTTTTCTTTTCTTAACTTGGTTATGAGGAAGCCTATTCCGATATTATTTGCTTAATTACAGACTAGTCCAGACCTAGGAACTGACTTCCAATGGAATTTTATTTCCCCTAGGAAGCATAAATGGAGACCCCGCTTCACATTTTAGTTTACAAAGGCGACCGGCGCCGGGACTTCAGGCAGGAAATGTGCGGTGCCTTTAAGAGGAACCGTGGTAATTTTCCACAGCCCCCGCCAGCTCCGCCCACGCGGCTGGCGGCTGGGTGCGGGGGAATGCGGCTGCGCGGCGCGGCGCGTGCCTCCCGTTGCCTGGATACCGCCTCCTCCACCCCCGGTGCCCGAGCCCTTTTGTTTTCAAGATGGCCTCCGAGTCGTGTCGTAATACGCCAGGAACAAAGCCAGTTGAACACCCTTGAGTTTAGGGGAAAGCAAAAGTTGTATGGCTGGCTTTAAGTGTTCAGTGTCAATATTTATTTACTTTTATAATTTTACAAAAATCGTTTTAGTTAGGTTGTTTGGATGGGAGAAAAATCAAGGAATGCCCCAGGGTGTGTAAGTCATGGTCTCTTACCCTTTCCGTGGCGGGGCTTTTGGCTTCAAAGTTGGTGATACATTTCATTTCTTTTGATAAGAATTCTGGCTTTTCCTGTTAAACTAGCTCAGGGAGAAGTCTTTTGAAATTTAAACTGGTCTGTGATGCTTAACTCTAGAGACCTTAAAATTACGTGGAGCTCAATTAGGATATTAGCCCCTGGCCATGTCCGCTCCCTTTTAAAAATACTTGTTAATTTTTCTATTTTTCTTATTCTTCACAGGTTGTTTATATCCAGATTAATCTTATGGCTCCATTGTAATTATTATAAGATTGTAAATTCCTCTGGGGATAGGAACTATGTTTTATTCATCTTTGTATCCCAGAAGTGTTTCTGCCTATAACAAACTTTCTAATAATGTTACTAAATAACGTAATGCTAATTAACCATTGAGGCTTTTTACTCTGCCAAGCAGTGTGCTATGAGGTAGGCAGCCCCATTTTATCTCTCGTTTTACAGAAAGAGAAACTAAGGCACCAGGAGGTTAAGTAATTGAAGCGCCACAGCTAGTAAGTGGTGGAACCGAGATTCAAACCCCCTCTGAGGGAAGCCTGTGCGAGGCTGCCGTCGTGCTATACTGCGTCTGTAAATCCTGTGGAGAGGACGTGATGCCTTCCAATCGCAGCGCCTTCAGGGAGGAGTGTGAAAGTCTCTTTCCCCTAAAATGTGTTCCTCTTTGTTGTGAATAGACTTCACATTTGTATCAGGGCTTTTAGATACTTACCATACTCTGAGCTGAAGGGCCCAAACCTAGCCAACCTTGGTGGCAGGCGTTGGGGGTATATAATTAAAAACAAAATCTCCTGCCAATCCCAAAAATCTCTCCGCAAAAGTAGAAGAGAAAGAAAACGGCTTTATTACTGAATAAGCATTTAACCAAAATATGGTGTGCATCACAGGCAATCCACTGAGAGATTGCAAACACAGAAAGAAATTTACCCTTTTACATAGCTAAGCAGATACACCCTATTGCATACCTGTTCTGAAGATAAACAATAACTAGTCCTCAAGTAAGAGGACTTGACAGCACTATTTGAAACACACAGTTCATCCTAAATTGGTAATTGGTAATCTGTGTTAGCTAATTAGCTTTATCCAAAGGAAAATTAAACATTTTTATGGCAGGAGGTAGGTTTGCAACTTGGAACCAGGCACCTAGGGAAGTTAGACCCCTACCCTCCCACTGGCAAGAAACTGGCAAGTAGGATGCTATCTCCTTTGTGATTACATTTCAAAGAGCTGGCTCCCAGGTCACAGAGAAAGACATTCCTGGGTTGTAAAGCTGGCAGGAGGCTTATTTAGCTTTTAAAAAGGTTTACATTCTTCTCAAAGGGGCAGAGAAAGAATTTACAATCACAATTTTCCTAAAGTAAATGCTGAAAGAAAGGGAGGGGCGTCTCCTTTTCTGTACTAAGGAAATTTATTTATTTATTTAGATTTGTATTTACTCTGACACAGGATACCGAGGCAACTTAGGTCAGCTCTTCCAATCAGAGTCTGCTTGCGTTCAAGTTGTCACCTCACTAGCCCACCCTTTCCACAGACATAATAATGAGTCAAATAGTAGGAAGCCAGGAGAAGTGTCTTATCTAATGCTGAGAGTTAAATTTTCTATTTTGATTCAAATTCTTACTTCCTGGTTTCTTTTGAAATGACATCTAATTTCTAGCAGATGCTGAGTGAATTTGCGTGCTGAACCAGACCGTGAGAATGTGTCTAAGAACTGCCCAACGGACAACTGGCTTTGATGTTCTTTTGAGTTCAGTCTTCACTCTTCTGTCCTCAGCCTTGGAGATGCCTGGCTGGAAGGGCCTCTTCCCGCCACTGACCTCCTAAGCCTCAAACACCTACCTTCGCTTCTTTAACAAAAGGCTTGGGTTGCTTGTGGTCTCTGTGCCTTAGCATGTGCTGATACCTCAGCCTGGACCACCTTCCTCCACCATGTCTGCTTGTTTGACTCAACTAGCAAGATGGCTCAGCTTTACCTTCCTTCTGGAATCCTTCCCTGACCTACCTCCGTGCTCACTCATCTGCATCTGATTTGGTCTGCCCTGGGCTTCCAGACCACTCGGTAATTTCTCCTATTACAGCACACATATAGGTAGCTGTGTGTAGTCATGTTTAGTGTACTAGTCCATAAACTTCCTGAGAGCAAAGGTCTTTTTTTTTTTTTTTCTAATATTTGTATTCCCAGCACCTCACAGCAGGGTGCCTAAATGAGTAGATCTGAGATCTCAAACTGGTGATCTACAAACCTAATCCAGCCCTCCAAACTATTTTGTTTGGCTCTTTTTAAAATTTGTTTTCAGAAATTTCAGGTCACATTTTAAAATCTGGATTTACATACAAATCAGAGTCTTTGACTTCTCTTGAAGAATGAGATATGGCCACCCTGGGCCTGTTTCCACATGGCACCAGGTACCTGGTGCAGAGATGGGCCGCTTCAGATGGGACACAAGCTTTCCACTTTACTGCAGCCTCAGCCACCCCCTCGTGCTTCCCCATGGAGGCTAAGTATGAGGTGTCATTTATATTGAGTGTGCACTGATATTTTTCTTGGAGTAAAATTTTCTCAGTACCACAAGAAAGAAAACACTAAAATATCTTTCAAGAATCATGGGAGAGAATCATTTCTTGGTGGGAATGAAGAGTTGCCTGTGTGTTTATTAGGCATATAAAATGTGTCTATCTCCATTTATCTTAAATCTACCTGCTATGCTTATTTGTGTTATTTTCCCGGCCCCTATAGATATTTGAGTTTTTGACTCTTAGGGTAGATACTCAAAAGCTGTTTGAGGAAGGAAGGAAAGAAGGAAGGAAAGAAAAACAAATTCAGCAAATGGTTAAGATGCTAAACTTTTTAATCCGGCTACTTAAACAGACTGCAAGTTATCACCTTTAACCAATCCTGTCATTTCACCCTGAACATCTCTTCTAACATTCGCTGCATCTTTCTTGGGGGTGCACATGATACTCAGATGCCTACAGCAACTACCTTATCAAAAACCAGTGACAGAAGTTTATAAATATGCCCTTTGTCCTTAATGACTCCACAGGCGTAGAATGCACACAACAAACAAAGTTCACTTCGTGCAGGTAATTGGTTTTCCAGAGGATTATCCACAGCACCTTATATATGCTAGACAATGTTCGATGGGTAAAACCAAGAACTATTTTGTAAAACTTACAGACGAGGAAATTGTTAGTCCCGTTGCTATCAATGCTTACATATGAAAATGAATGTCTAAATAAATACTGTCTTTCCTCTTTAAATACCAGTGTGATAAGAAGTACTGATGCACGTACAGAGTAGAAGGATATTGATGTTCTGTAGCACATAAAATCAACCAAGATAATAAACCATGTTTAAGAAGTTACAAACCTTGTTCTTAATTCCAGTGGTTTGTTTAATAGAGCTTTTGTTTTCAATGAGGATTTTAAATTATTAGTTCCTTCTCAATTCTTGTAGCTTAGAGTTACATTGTTTGAACACGAATCCTATCTGATTTAATGGAATAGAGACTCTTTCTGAACACCTTGACTCCTTTGATGGCATTACTGAGTATGGAATGAGATTATGGAGTCAAGGCAAAGTGTTCCTTTCTGCTCCAAATGTGCTGTGACATCATGAAATATAACTCAAGTCATCTGTTCCTTTCTCCTTGCCTGAGATTTTAAAGTCATTAAATTATTGTTTTGCCTGGCTGTATTTGTCCTTTCCAAATGTGTAGAACTATTAGGGCAGTGGTTGGGGTGGGATCAGTTAGGAAAAGCCTCACAGTTGATAACTGACATACCCTGCCCTTAAGAACCCCCAGTTTTCTTTTTAGGCCCACTTACAAACAAGTGAAGGGTATGCAACAAGCGTTCTCAAGGGGAAGAGTGCATCAGAGAATTTTACATTTATTAAACTTGCGGTGAAAGAATTCTATGCACTGGAAGAAAAAACAATCAGCTATACAAATTGCATTTATTTTGGGCTTGAGAAAAGCAGAATGAACCCACCACCCACTAGAAAGGACCTAAAGCAAAGTTGGAGTCCTGAGACCTGTGTTTTGATGAAAAGACTCGGGTGAGACAAGGGGAAGGTACTGATGAGAACATGGAAATGCCACCTCTCTCAGAGGCTAGAAGCTGCCCAGAAATTTTAATTCCAGTTTCTGTTGGAAGACCCAAACCATATTGCACGTAGTAGGGTTGTGTTTATTCTGCTCAAGTCACAGTCCTCCAAATATTTCAACAGCTATGCTTGATTATGGTGTTGGTACAAGGACTACAAAATCATTAGTAGCTAAAGAAGCTCGTTGGCAAATAGATTAATCGTATATGATGTAAAACAGGCTCATTCAGAGAACTACATGTTTACTTGTGGTTAGATGTGTGAAACTGAAGCTTTGATTATTGCCATCTCTCTAAGCATGCTGCAATAATTGTGTCCTGTGTACAAAAAACAGAAATACTTGATCTTTGCAGGATTTCATTAGCTTCAAAAGGAGCACTGAAAATATTTTGATACCTGACTTGAAGGATACTGGCAATCAAAGAAAGATACTCAATTTGCTAAATTATAGCATAGGTTTGAAAGAGAGGGAAATATTTTTTGTTATTTTGATTCTTTCTAATTCAGAATCTACATGAGTTTCCATCCATGGGATAGAGTAGCCCCATATATCGCAGTAAACCAGCCAAAGCCCAAGCAGTCTCCTATGACTGCAGCAATATACAGGATACATGACTGAAGGATATCAATTAAAATAAAGGCATCGACTGCCGTTTTGTTAAGCACCCTATTTAATTTCCTTATCCCGTGCATATTCCCTCCTGTTCAAGATCAACTGTCCTCATCCTTATTTCAAGTCAGTGACTTGGAATCTACTCAGGGCTATTACTTGATTTGATGAGGAAAACGCTCTGCTGCGTGCTAACCTTCCAGATTCAAATTAGAATCTAGATCCTGCATCTACCTAGGACTTTTTTCCTTTCCTTTCTATATTTATTTCTTTTTTCCCTATCTTCCTTTTTTAATATTCTCCTTTAAATACCTAAAAATGTAGGTAAGTAGATGGAAGAGGCCGTAGAAACAAGAGTTGAGAATGTTGTCTGTGACCCACTTGCAGAAAAGTGGTGAAATGTCTGAATCGTCTGGCTCTCAAGCTTTTGGGCTGAGATATGCTTCTGAAAGGCAAAAGATCCCACAGTCCAGGAAAATCCACAGTCCAGTTTCACAAGGAGCGTAGAACTTGCTTTTTGAAAACAAGGAAGGGTGCTATACTGGAAATTTTGATATGGGGCGTGATTACTAATACCCTGCTTTAGAAATAGGGATGTGGAAGACTCATATATGGACTTCAATGCATCCATGTCTTAAATTTAACTATGGGAAATGCTCAGTCAAAATTTCAGTTTATACAAATCGTGAGTAATATAAAATCGGGTATTGCATCCAATCAGCCCACAGGTTTAGGCAGACTGGAGGTTTAAGCTAAGTTTGCTTCATTTTATAGGACTGTCACATAAGCTATAAATAAAAGGACCCCTGGCTTTAGGCCTCTTTCTGTTTGTAGACAGTAAATTTAAATCCTTTGTCCCCACAGACCAACTCAAAGCAGTAACCTTGGCTACGGTTGCTGCAGAAGAAACACACTCTCCAGATTTCCAGTTCTATATTCAGTTTTAGAAAATTGGTTATGTTGAAAGGGAAAAAACCATTTTACTTTGCCTTGGTTATTGACACCAAGAAGCACTCCTCAGACTGTTCAGAGGGGAAACAATGAGTCATTCATGCTGTCAGCCCAGGTGGTGCATGAATTCCAGACAGAGGCTGCTGAGTTAACCCCTGCAGGCCTCCTCTCGGAGCAGAGCCTGAAGCTTGCCTGCCTGGGGCTCCCTGCGGCCCCTGGGGGAACAGGGTGGCCGCAGAGCAGACCAGTGCCGGGAAGGAAGGTGAAATCGTGTAACCAAGGCAGTACCTCTGCAGTGCCAGTCCCTAGGGGCCTCTGAGCTGTTTGTCACCATGTGATTGGCTCCTGGAGAGGGGTGGAGAAATGCAAACACACTGCCCAGGATATATTTAGTTGAAGTGCAGCTGGGGAAGCACTTAAACAAGGGAGCTTTTGTCCTCATGCTCAAGTGTTTTTCTTAACTCCACAAGGGTGAAGAACTTAAGCCACGTACTGATATTTTTCCCCCACTCTAATTTCTCTTCTTTGGGGAATGTTCTTATTCTAAAAGTTTAGAATTATCTGGGGTTTGTTATATAAGAGGAAACTGAGCAACTTTGATTCAGAGTTGACACAAAAATTTAAAGTACACACTCTTGCTGGAAGACATAGTTAAGAAATTCAGATAATTTCTTAACACACATTTGCATTCTTGCAATTAATTTTCTGTCAGTTCAAACTGGAAATTAGGTATTTTCAAATATCTTTACTTGGACGAATTTATGGAGTTAAAAACATAATTAAGTTTTGTAAGCTGACAGAACCCTGTTTCACTTGAGTTGATTCACATTTTCCGGTAATGAAAGATTGACTTCTGCGCTGATGAGCACAGCTTCTTTGTAACAGCTTACTGATGAGCCATGTAATGGCTCCTGTTCACGTCCTCCTAGGGAAACCACTGAGAACTGCCACCTCGCTACGAGGCTTTACAGCCACCATGTAAATGCTGTGTATTGGGGCACAGTGTCTACTATTAAGAAGTAGCACAGGAAATATTTTACATGAAAATCCCATTTGCAGTTATGAAGCAAGAGCAAAAACCTCTGGACAAGAAGTCCCTGGTTTTGGTAACACTAGAAAACCAGGCTATATTAGTCAGGGTTCTCTAGAGAAACAGAACCAATAGGGTGTGTGTGTGTGTGTGTGTGTGTGTGTGTGTGTGTGTAGAGAGAGATTTATTTTAAGGAATTGGCTCATGTGATTATGGAGGCTGTCAAGTCCAAAACCTGCAAAGTGGACTGACAGGCCGGAGAACCAGGAAGAGCCAGTGTTGCAGTTCCAGTCTGAAGGCCGTGTGTGGCAGGATGCCCTCTTGCTCAGGGGAGGTCAGTCTTTGTTCTGTTCAGTCCTTCAGCTGATTGGATGAGACCCACCCACAGCATGGAGGGCAGTGTGCTTTACTCAAAGTCCACTGATTTAAATGTTAACCTCATCCAAAAACACCCTCATAGAAACATCCAGAATAATGTTAGACCACATATCTGAGCACTGTGGCCCAGCCAAGTTGACTCATAAAGTTAACCATCACACAGGCTAACACAGCCATTTTGAAAAATTCACTTGTTAGATTACAAGGTTGCTTACCAGGTTGTTGTTGCAAGGGTATAAAAGTGGGTAAGATATGATCCCCGCTTTCAGGGATCTCCCTCCATTTCTAGATCTCTTTCTCCCTTGGGAGGCATGCCCCAGCACTCCAGGCACAGTGTTGTGAAGGAGGCCAGGCCACATGGAGAAGCCAGGTGTGGGTGTTCGGACAGTAGTCCCCAGCCAACACCAACATCATCTCCTAGACATGTCAGTAAACCAGCCCTTAGTGATCTCGTCTCCAGCCTCCCATCTTCCAGCTGTGGCCAGACACGGTGGAGCAAACAGCGCTGTCTCAATTTCTGACCCACAGAAACCGTGAGAGACAAAAGAAAAAAAAATATTAATGCTATTTTAAGCCACTAAATTTGGGGGTAATTTGTTACACAGCAATAGGTAACTAACATAGTAAGATTATGGTTAACTTTATAAGAAACGACCAAACTGTTCTCCGAAGTGATTTGACCATTCTGCACTGCTGCCAGCAGTGTACGAGTGGCGGTTCCAGAGGCCGCATCCTTACTAACACTTGATGTCTATCGGCAAGTCTTTCAAATAGTAGCCCTTCTAGTGGGTGTGGAGTTCTTTCTCACTGCGGTGTTAATTTGCATTTTCCTGATGACACCACACCTACTTTTAATCAGAAATATTATTACCCAACTTAGAAACCAACCTCATTTACCATGATATTTCGTAGTCACATGTCATAAAACCAACTCATCCCTGCCTCTGAAATTAGCTTATGCTTACATTTCCAATTTGTTTTAAAAATAATTCCTACCAAAATTAGTCTGTATAGTTAATAATTATCCACATTGGGATTTATCAAGTTAGTTTACAAGCCCCTGGAAGAGTGAGGAATAAAAGCCGTTGAACCACAGATGTGGGACTCCTGAAGCTCATTATACCATCACTTGTTGTTAATCGGTGTTTAATATCATTACCGTTTATTGAGAAATGCTATGTGCCAGGCATTTTACCTGTAGGAGCTCACTTACCACAACACCACTACAAAGTACAGAGTCTTATCCTCATCTTATTCCCAAGGAAGAGGAGGTTTAGAGAGCTCAAGAAACTTGGCATGTCCACACAACTGAATTTGAACCCAAAGTCATTTTATTTGATCCAAAATAGGTTTTTCCTCACTTCTTTCTAATTTTATATTAGAATATATGAAAACCTTTTAGCCTAAAGTAAACAGTGGAAAATATTCTCCACTGGGAGTTGGGAGACTGGGTTTCACTCCTGGCTCTGTTGCTAATCAATAGTCCCCTTTTGGGCAAGTCCTTCTCTGGACCACAGTTCCTCATTGTTAAATATAAAAGGTTAGGTTCATACCTTATCCAGCTCAAAAATCGCTATGTGCTAGGCACTATTCTAAGCATTTTACAAGTGTTAACTTATTTATATCTCATAAAAGCACTATGATATAGGTACTAATATTATTATGCCCATTTTATAGATGAATAAACTGAGGCACAGAGATTAAATAACTTTCCAAAGTTACAAAACTAGTAAATGGTATAGCTGCGATTTACACCCAGGCAGTCCGGCTCCGGAGTCCAGGATCTTCTATGCTAGGCAACATTTATTGAAAGCTTAATTTTAACAACGACTTTATGATAGCATTAATAGCCTTATTCTCTCCACATCCCCACCCTCCCTCCTACTTTTGGAATTAAAAAAACCTGAGGCTTAGAAAATTTATCCTGTCCCAAGTCCCGTAGCCAGTCAATGGTGGAGCCAGGATGGGGAAGCCCAGGCAGCTTGTCATCAAAGTCTAGGGTCACATGTCCTCAGGAGTCTGAGCCGTAGGGAGTGGGAGAACCACAGGTCATAGCCCCCAGGGATTCTTGCAAAGGCCCTCCTGGGAACATCCACAGTGACCGAACACAGTCACACCTACTACTTCAAACTCCAACCTGGCTGCATTTTCCCCTTTCTTTTCCTCCCCTCTTACCAAACCAGTTGCCTGGAAATCAGAAATTAGAACTGCAAATGCCCAAGGGAACCTGCTCTGGAGCACTAGTGGTGGTGGTTGGGGGCTTCCCAGAATAGTTCCTGCTGCAGGCTGGTGGGGTCTCCCCGGCACATGCTCACTGTGATGTGAACTGCTCTGCACCCCTCCAGGCCCATTGTTGAATTAATAACCTGGGACTCACGTCCGTCAGAAAAGGAAGCTTGGGCAGCCTGAACACTACAGTTTTGAAGCTATTGCATTGAGAGTCTGGTTTTATTTCCTTTTTCTAGGTAAGTAAAATTTTTTAATAGAAAATATACACTTGATAAAAAGTCAAGCAACACAAAATAGCAAATTATATCTAGTGAATATGATTCATCTTACCCCTGCCCCTGTTCCCATCCCCTGAGACAGCCTCTTTCTTGTACACCCAGCCAAAGATATCTTGCATATATAACCATAGAGGTAGATATTTTTAACCACACGAATGGGCACATACTATACACACTGTTCTGTGCGGTATCTTCCTTTTTATTTCTTCTTCTTTTTTTTTTTTTTGTGGGGAAGATCAGGCCTGAGCTAACATCCATGCCAATCCTCCTCTTTTTGCTGAGGAAGACTGGCCCTGGGCTAACATCTGTGCCCATCTTCCTCCACTTTATATGGGACGCCACCACAGCATGGCCTGACAAGCGGTGCCTCGGTGTGCGCCCGGGATCCGAACCCGGGCCGCCAGCAGCGGAGCGAGCGCACTTAACTGCTACGCCACGGGGCCGGCCCCTTCCTTTTTATTTCTAATTAAAAACGTACTTTGGAAATTATTCCTTGTCAATATGTAAAGCACTCTCTTGCTTTTTACAAGGGGCTATAGATTTCTGTTGTAGGGCTGTGTCGTAGTTTATCTAACCAGCCCTCTATGTTTCTAATCAAAAGCTCTGACAAGCCAGGGTAGTGAATCTGCTCGTTTTTGTTGCAGTGCCCTGTAGGCCCCTCTGAGATCTCTTATGTCGCACGTGTAGGGGAGGGAGGGAGGGAGGAAGTAGAGTTTATGGCATGCCCTCCCCCAGCCAGCACGGCATATATTACTGCTGGATTTTCCTCTATAGAGCTGTAGTCAGAAGAGAATTCATGTGGCTACCTGGAGGTGCAGCTCAGAAAAAGCATGCAGACGGCAGCTCAACTGATCAGTGGTCTGGCAGCAGCACCAATGAAAACACACCGTGAGCTTTTCCAAATATGCGTGGCCAAATATGCCACTGTCATCTTTTCCAGCACGGCCTTCAGTCCCAGGGACTGGCCTGGTTCTGTGACTCAAGCAGCTGAAGGCACTGCTTAGAAATCCAGGGCAATATGGACCAACAGCTAGCAAACGAACGGGATGAGAAGGTTCTCTGAAGGTTACCTATCTATGGCTGTTTGTCTTGTGAAAAGACCTGGGCAGCTTAATTCAGCTCAGTTTTCATATTCTCTTCCCTTAGATCAAAGCTTTTGGTGAAGCTAGTGGTTCCTCCTAGAAAAGCCGGCAGCTGAATGTCTGCCTCTGCCCGGCTTTGTCTGAAGAAGCCTTGCTTGACTGCCAGCCCAGGCGGAGACCCTCAGTGATTTCCCGTCCGAAGGAGACGCTGGCACTGAGGGCCCCACTCCCACCCTACCCCAAAATGCATTCTGCCAGGGGGGAGGAGAAAGCTTTTTATATTGAGGCTACTGTCCCAGCCCTCCTCACAGCAAAAATTAGTTGAAAGTGACAAATATAAAGCCATCGGTTTCCCCTACACACAACATTTTATTGTAAACTTTCCCAAATATACAGAAAAGTTGAAACAATTATGCAGTGAACACCCGTACTACCACTTCAATTCTGCAATTAATGTTTTACTAGATTTGTTTTCCTCGTAGTATAGTCTTCCATCTCTCCAAGCCACTGATGTTTGAGGCTTTTTAAAAGTCAGGCTTAAATATTCAATTCATTTGCTTTTAAAACTAATGAACACAGAATAATTCAGTTCCATTCCAAATTAAGCTGGTGGCAAGGGAAGAGAGAAGGAAAGTTCAAGGGAAATGAAGAGGGAGAACATGGCAGCGGGAAGACAAAGAGAGGGTGAGGGATGAGAGGAGGGAGACGAGGAGGGAGGAGTGTGAAGACACGGGCAAAGAGTCTCCGGGTTTGCAAATGAGAGTGGGTCAGGTTATTGGCACCGGCATTCATTGAGAGCTGGGGTGTAGAGGTTTTGTATACCAGCAGCAGCTGCCGTGTGGTTAAGGACGCTGCTGAGGCCCAGACCAGCTCCCAGCCCTGAGCACGGCCTGTTGACCTCCCCCAGCTGCGGTCAGGACAGCCACCAGCAGCCATCCCAGGACAGTGGAGCATACTGTCATCATTCCTCGCAGACTTCCTGGCTAGGGGGGTCCAGCTCCACAGTCAGCTGTCAAATGGAAATCTGGAGTTGGAATCAGATTCCAGCTTTGAACCCCAGCCCTGTTATTTACCACTGGCACACAAGACCTTGGATGGTTATTTAACCCTCTCTGAGCTACTGTATTCTCATCTGTAAAATGGGCATATATATTCCTCATGGGATTGTTGGGCAGGTAAACTGAGATGGATGCATACATGCAATAATGGGTGAGATGTATTGAATGCCAGCTGTCTGCCAGGCATTGGGCTAAATGCTTACACACCTTATCTCGTTCCATCCTCAGAACAGCGCAAGGAGGTGGACATTATTATTGGCCTCATTTTAGAAACGTGGAAACTGAAACTCAGGGTGGCAAAATCACTTCTGCAGGTAGCCCAGCTGGCGAGGGTGGAGCCAGACCAGGCTCCCCTGCCTGCAGGGCCCACGTGCTGTGCTGCCCTCAGCACTGTGCCTGGTAATAACCCTATAAAATGCGACTGAACAGGCCTGCTGCAGAGGGTCCTTGCAAGGTCAAAGTGGGACAACCCATGTGAAATTGCTAATACCTAATAGGTCCTTAAAAATATTTGTTGAATGACTGAATGAATGTTGATGAACTCATCAAATACTTGTCATATTCAGCTGCTTTCTCTAGTCATTAACTCTCTAGAAGTTACCCTCTGATAGCGATAACTATGGTGAAAAATCTCCCTAATCCTGCACTATACAAGTGTTAGGTTTAACAAACAAATTACAAGAGAGTTGATCTTCTTTGTGTTCTGACCTCATTTGTATTATAGCAACATTGAACTTATTATATTTTTTGCCTGTGATCAAACAACAGGACAGCAGATTATAAATGCCAGGGCGTAGGGAAAGCCCTTCTTTCTCCTGCCTGCCCCAGTCTGGCACTGGACTTCTCCAGTGTGCCAAGAAAACCCAATACCATGGGTCAAGGGCTGCCCCAGAGAACAGAGCTGGGAGCCTCTTCACCCTCCTCACCTTTGTTAAGGCCGCTCCATGGACTGGTTGCAGTGGCATGCTTTGCTTGGTTGTTTTCCACCTTTTGTGATTGACTTTCCTTTCAAACTCGTAAAATAATAACCCTATGGATTTATTCCTAAGTGCAGTGAAGAACATATGTAGAATAAAGCAAGATTATACATGGAAAAGTACTTTGAAACTTTCTTTAAAATTTCTGAACAAATGCACGATTTTAAAAATCAGTTTAATAGCCAAAAGATGGAAGCAACCCAAGTATCCATCAGCAGGTGAATGGATAAACAAAATGTGGTATATACATAGAATGGAATATTATTTAGCCTTAAAAAGGAAGGAAATTCAGACACAGGCTGCAGCGTGGATGAACCTTGAGGACATTATGCTAACTGAAACAAGCCAGTCTCAAAAGAACAAATACTGTATGATTCCACTTATATGAGATACCTAGAGTTGTCAAATTCTTGGAGTCAGAACGTAGAATGGTGGTTGCCAGGGGCTCAAGGGAGGGGGAATGGGGAGTTATTGTTTAATGGGTACAGAGTTTCAGCACTGCAAGATGTTCTGGAGATGGATGGTGGTGATGGCTGCACTTAACTGTACATTTAAAACTGGTTAAGATGAGGCTGGCCTGGTGGCCCAGCGGTTAAGTGCTCGCACTCTGCTCTGGCGGCCCAGGGTTCGAAGGTTCAGGTCCTGGGCGTGCACCACTTGTCAAGCCATGCTGTGGCGGCGTCCCATATAAAGTAGAGGAAGATGGGCACAGATGTTAGCCCAGGGCCAATCTTCCTCAGCAAAAAAAAAAAAAAAGAAAAAGAAGGATTGGCATTGGATGTTAGCTCAGGGCTGATCTTCCTCACACACACAAAAAAATAAAACTGGTTAAGATGATAAGTTTTATGTTATGTGTATATCACTACAATTAAAAGTAATTAATAAAAGAATCGCTTCATTTGCTTTATGATGGTGGTTTTGTCTCATTTCACTTTAGCCAGTTAGGAGGACACTATATTTTTCACTTTTAATAAGACCCAGGGACAGGAGCTAGGAAAGAGGCATGCCCAGACAAGGAGGAAGTATGGGGCTTGAAGCAGGAAGTTAGGGCGTGTAGACGCAGCTGCGGTCCAAGGGTGATTTCAACGGAGTCCCTGACCGCCCTTCCCTGGAGTGACAGGACACAGTAGTTTTGGGGACTGAGTGAAAGATGCTTGATCGAGGAGTCTGAGGACTGAAGAGGGTTTGGAATGACAGCAGGCACCTGGGAGAGTTTGGAACCGTAGTACCATCCTCTGTGAACCGAGGGCTTTGACACCGAGTAGGAGCCTATGTCTTGGCTCCTTCTAGCTCAAAGGTATTGTCAGCACCAACAAGAAATAACTCAACCCATAAACCTCTGTGTTTAGACAAGACCACAGTAAGCCAATTCATCAATTCCAAGGGATACATGAAGTTTTGAGAGAGTTGGCACAGAAAATTCCAAGTTAAGTGTTTACAATACACATCTGCCGTTGCAAACACTCATGCTGTGTTGCCATTCCTTTTTTTTTTCCTTTGTGAGGAAGATTGGCCCTGAGCTAACATCTGTGCCAATCTTCCTTTACTTTGTATGTGGGATGCTGCCACAGCATCACTTGATGATCCATACGTAGGTCCGCACCCAGGATCTGAACCTTCGAACTCCGGGCCGCTGAAGTGCAGTGCACGAACTTAACCACTAGGCCACTGGGCCAGCCCCTCTTTTTTTTTCTTTCTTTTTTTGGCAAGGATGATTTAAAATTTCAGCAAGTCCCTACGCTCTAATTTTTGTATCACGGAACACTATATCTCTTTTTAGCTTTTTATTTCCAAGATAAATTAATTTTTTTTTTAAACAAAGGCCAAGTCCTTTAGCATGTCATTATGACTGGCTGTGATTTCCACTCCTGTGTGTTCAGGATTGATGTAAAGGAGGTAAAAGCTTTTCCTAGCCCTTCATTACCTCTTTCCCAAAGGTGAAATTTAACTTCATGTTACAGCAACAATTCTGCAGGTAATGTCCCACATGCTGATTTCCCCTTTACACATTCACACCAACTGGCCAGACCATCACTAGCAGATGTCCTCTGGGCTGACTGTAGAAAGTGTTTATATGCAGCATGGAAGGGAGGAGAATCGTCGTCTGCAGGTTCTATTCCGACTCTGTCCTTTGTAGCTGTGTGGCCTTGTGCCTCCTTCGTCTGTGAAGTGGGGATGAAATACCGCTCTGGGATGGTAGAGAGGAGGACATGAGGTGGCATCCATAAATGTGGGCTCCCGCCTCTTCCTCTTCCCCTCTCTCATTCTTTTTTATTCTCTGTGAAATGACAATTTCTTCATTTTTTGTCTTTTTCCTTTTTTCTTTCCTCTTCCTCCTTTTTTATTCCTCCTCCTCCTTTTTTTTCTTTCTTCTTCCTCTTACCAAGGGAAACACTGCCAAGGCCAAAATAAATACAGCACCCTGTCCTCTCTCCCTCAGTGACAAGGTGTACCCTCCAGATCATCCTGGGCCTCCTTTCCTGATTTCTGGCCTCAGGCTGGCACTTGGCAGTTGGTAATTCGTCACTCGGTACGCTGGGATGGGCTACTGTTACCAGCATCTCCATCTTATTTTCTAGTTTAATAAAACCTTCCAGTTTCCCACCATCCAGCCCAACTGCATCCAGCGCGTCTGTGGGTTCTCTTTCATTAAGGAATTTTGCAGCAAAGTCCCCTTCAACTGGCTGGGAGAACTGTGCTCACTTGTTTTCTCACTGAGCTTGGTCCTTCTGGCTCTCTCATAAGTAGACCTTATTCACAACCTCTGCCTGCATTCCATGTTGCACACTGGACCAGCCTTCTCCGCCTGCTTTTTCACCAATAATACTTCATTCAACATCAAACTAATTTCTTCTGTGAATTTCAGAGACAAAAACAGATCCTTTCTTCAAAAGTTCCTTCATTTTCTTCCTCAAGCTTCTCCCCTCCCCACCCCCTTGTACTTTGTATCCAATCGTGGCTGTACCTTCTGGAACAGTCCTGAACTGTCTTATGCTATGCAGGGCAGAGAATACGCTTTCTCATAATCTGAAGTTGCTGGCAGAGCAAAAAGAAACAAAAAACAAAAGCTGCGTTTCAGGAACTTCATTTAGTGAAATACACTTCCTTTTGGCAGTTTGCCAGCTAATTTCTTCAGCCAGCAATGATATTTTGAAAGTAAATGGCTACGGCAGGAGGCAAGGAGGGAAGAGTTGGTGAAGAGAATCAATATGCTAAATCAGGTGCCAGTTTCAACTGATGTTGTCATCCATTCATGAAACTGCAGAAAAGAGATAAATTCACTGCTGAACACAGCTTATTACCATAACAACTTTGTTCCCTGTTTCTCCTATAGAGGAGAACAAAGAAAAAAAACCTGTGTTTGATGATAAAGGCATTGCTGTAGATTAAGAATGTCTCATAAAGTGTATTAAAACAAACCTAATCTCTTACAAATGCACAAAATATATCCGATATTAAAATTTTTTTGATAATAATTAAAATCTTAAGATTATCTACGTGTTTCCTTAGTCAATATTGAGGGGTCTTTTAATCAATTTAACTATTAAGATTACAGGTGGATACATAGGAATTAGAAGAGCATTTTGCATTTATATAGAGTTTCATCAAAGAATTTCAATCAATTAACTTGTTTTTCCCCATTGGCAGATTAGCAAAACTAGATGGTATAAAAGTCAAGTGATATGCTTTAAAACACACAAGTTAGCATTAAGCAATACCTAGAGTCATTGATTTTCACTTCTACTCCCAGAATATTGGAGCACCAAATTACATTATTTTCTATTCAACAGGTATTTTTTTGTGTGTGTGTGAGGAAGATCGGCCCTGAGCTAACATCTGCCAATCCTCCTCTTTTTGCTGAGGAAGACTGGCCCTGGGCTAACATCCATGCCCATCTTCCTCCACTTTATATGGGACGCCGCCACGTCCCATATAACGGGACGGTGCGTTGGTGCGTACCCGGGATCCGAACCGGTGAACCCCGGGCCGGGGCAGTGGAGTGTGCGAACTTAACCGCTTGCGCAACTGGGCCGGCCCCTCAACAGGTATTTTTGAGCACCCATGATGTGCCCAAATTGTGCTAAGCACTACGAGAGAATCCAAAGAAATATAAAACAGTCCCTTCCCTCGAAGAACTTTCCACATCCAGGAAGATAAGACACCCATGAAATCACTTGAGAACAACTTACGACATCTCTATGAAAAATAAGATTAGATACACACCATGCACTTTCAAAACATTAACAAAATCCATGTATATGTTTAAAAAATTCAACATGGTATGAAAGAGTACAGTGAAAAATAATTCTCCCTCCTACCCCCCACCCAGCTCCTTTCCCAAAGGCAATCTCTCTTATGACTTCCTTGTGTAGCCTTCCAGTGATGGTATAAGCATACACAAGCGTGCATAAGCTTGTGTATAATCATATACATCTATTTATCTTCACAAATTCTACCCACATTTTAAAAGAAGTTTCATCTGAAACAAGTAGTCATTGTTTAACCATCTCAGGAAATGATTACATAGTAGGTATTCAATATATATTTCAATGACTAAATGAATGAACGTTCCTCTTTGGTAGGACATTTTGATTTCTTGCTATTTTAAGTAATGCTGTGTGAAACATTTTTGTGATTCAACCCTTCTTTAGGTAGATTTCCAGAAGAGGAGTTACTAGATCAAGCCTTTTAGGTATTGCCAAATTGCTTTCCAATAGGCTGTTTACTCCCATCAGCACCATCATGAATAGTTTCATGTTTTTCCATCTTTACTAATTTGGTAGGTGGAAAACGCAATCTCATTGTTGCATTTGTTTGCATTTCTTTGAATTTGTGAGGTTGGACATTTCTTTCAAATGTTTGCCAGCCCTTTATATAACCTGTTTTTGAGAATTGTCTGGTAAAATCCTTTGCACATTTATATATTGGGGTTTTTCTTACTGAATGTTACGACCTCTTTAACTATTAAGACTATTAATTCTGTACCTCATTATTAATAAATAGTTCCCCTCATCTAGTGTTTGCCTTTTGAGTTTTGATTTAATTAGCTTATTTTTGGCCTAGAAGATGTACATTTTTATCTGTTCAGTTCTCTCCATCGAGTCATCCATAATTCATTTCATCGCCTTTGAGGCTAAAATAACCTACTTATTGCATCTTTTCAAGAACCAAATCGATATGGAAGGAAAGTCCACCTTATGCTTATAGCCTGTCAACAGGGGAATTTTCTAAGGATTTATTTGTAGAGGTAGGTTGAGAATTCATTCCATCTTTGGATCTGAGGTATGTGGATTTAAGAAAACATCTTAGACATCCTTTTTGGATGTCTTACTGGTACAACTTCCAAGTGAGAAGCAAATCATTTGGAGTTGTCAGATGCCATTATCTTTCTCCTTCTCTCTTTCCCTACTACCCAGAGTGGAAAATTATTAAAGATTCCATTTCTAGACTCTCAATTAGTTTATTTTGAATCCCTTTCTCAAACAACTTATCCTGTTCTCTTGGCCACCATTAAAAATGAATCTGATCATATCAGTCAGGGTTCTTCAGAGAAATAGAACCAACAGGCTATATACACATACGTACACATGTATAATCTCTATCTGGAGAGAGATTTATTTTAAGGAATTGGTTCACATGATTGTCGTAGCTGGCAAGGCTAAAATCCATAGAGCAGGTCTGCAGGCTGGAAGCTCAGGCAGGTTTTCCATGTTACAGTCTGAGGCAGAATTCCTTCTTTTCCAGGAAACCTCAGTTTTTGCTCTTAAGGGCTTCAACTGATTTGATGAGGCATTATTGAGGATAATCTTCTTTACTTAAAGTCAACTGATTATAAATGTTAATCACATCTACAAAATACCTTCACAGCAACATCTAGACTGGTGTTTGACCAAACAACTGGGCACCATAACCCAGGCAAGTTGACACACGAAATGAGCCTTCACACTGATCTTCCCATTGGATTGACTTTCTTTCCTTATATCACACATCCAGGAAGTCACTTAGTCTTCTTTTCTTTTAAAGGTCCCTCTCAGACCATGCTTCCATGACCCTGAAATCTTGTCTATGAGTATGCAGTCTACTAGGTTTTATTACATATATTGTAAGATTTTTATAGCATTCGTGAGAACAATCATTGCCAGACTGTTTCTATGGCTAGTTCACTGGCTATACAAATATACTGCTCCAAAAGTTGGATTGCAGCAAATTACAATCTAGGAATCAGGAATACCTTATGTATAGCCTTGACAATATGGTTATTGGAGAGTTTCAGATCTAATAGGACATATGATAAGAGGAAGAGTTGAATGTGCAGTTAAGTACCCATTGTCTGGGGGTGGTGAAGAGGCGTGGGCTAAAACATCAGCTCTGCCCCTTATTAGTCTTGGGAGAACAAGGCAGGGCCTGGGAAAGAGAGGCTGGAGGTAACAGTTGGCCAGGGTGCCACTAAATCAGAGGAAGAATGTGAAGCCAGGTGCGAGAACCTGCAATGGCAACTGCTCAGGGTCTGGGAAGATGAGAGATGGGAGCTACGCCATCCTAACAATGGAGCTAGAACCACGTGGGTAGGTGCTGCTGAGCTGGTAATGAAGCAGAGCTTATCTAGAAGGATTGCAGCTGATTGAGACAAAGGACTTTCCACCCCCAGCACTGATGGTAGGATGAGGGGACAGTCCCTCTTCCAGGTGCTTGTCTGGGCAGAAGTAAAGTTGGACCTGCTTCCCTCTCAGTCTATTCAATAGAGCAAGCCAGTCCTTAGTCTCCTGGAGATCCACAGTCTTGAGAATAAGAGCAGTAACAATCACCTTTCCTAAGAAATGAAGAATCTGAGATCCAGAGGGTAGATCTCTCACAATGCCATGTAGTTATCTGTTAAGATAAATGTATTCACATGTGTTATGGGTTGAAATGTGTTCCTCCCAAATTCATGTTGAAATCTTAACCCCCACTACCTCAGAATGTGACCTTATTTGGAAATAGGGTCATTGTAGATGTAATTGGTTAAGATGAGGTCATACTAGGACAGGGTGGGCCGATAATCCAATATGACTGATGTCTTTATAAAAAGGGAAAACTTGCACACAGACACACACAGTGAGAACACCATGTAAAGATGATGGCAGAGAGTAAAGTGATGCTTCTATACACCAAGAAACATCAAAAATTGCCAGCAACCACCAGAAGCTAAGGGAGAGTCATGGAACAGATTCTTCCTCACAGTTCTCAGAAGGAACCAATCCTGCTGACGTCTTGATCTAGAATTTCTCACCTCCAGAATTGTAAGAGAATAAATTTCTGTTGTTAAACCACCCAGTTCATGGTACTTTGTTACAGTAGCTCTAGGAAACTAATATAACATGGAAGCATATATTACATTTTTGTTGTTTTTAATGAAGAAAAAGGTCTTGGAAATTGATTTGATTTCTCGCTTTAGGTGAGGACATTTTTTGCATAGCAAATACATACATACAAGTTCTTATAATTCAACAGAAATGACGGCATGAAAACTCAGACACTGAATATATACTTATCCTGTAAAGAAACCAACAGATTTCTCAATGACATCCTTTGAAGGTGTACACGGTTTTCCATTTGTCCATTCACCAAGTGAAGGTGTTTAGAATGCCCACAGAAACTTTGAGAATCGCTGATTTAGAATCACAGTCTAGGATTCTTCAGAAGTTTCAGAGACCTTCTCTGTAAGGGAAGCAGTAATTTAGCATTCAAGTTTCTCCATAATCCATCCTCAGACTAAACTACATTTGTTTGGTCTTTATTTTCATGAACATTTTCTCAATAACAGCTATTTTAAAAGGTATACTGCAAGTTCATTTGAATTAGCTGGAGAGGTTCACTTTAATGAAGTTTTTAAAAACATGCTGGAATTTCTTTTAATGGATTAAAAGAATAATTGTCTTTGCATATGTTCAGTAGCAGCAGTTCCCCAAGAGGACGTTTTTTCCTAGGATAGAGAGACATTTTCCTTCGGATAGAGAGACATTAAAAAATTTTTGTCACTCCACAGAATAATACAAAAGACAGCTAACTAAAAAGAAGAGTTTCTTGGTGAAATATAATGATGGAAATGTTAAAGTATCAAAGTAAAGATTCAAGTCCTGTTTTGGAGCATTTTTTTGCTTTTGAAACAGCAAATGGCCAATCACAAGTATAAAAATGCTTAAACCAAGGTAATTTGAACCATACAAGGCTACTTTGGAAATTTTAATCTATTCTGTTGTCCTCTAAAATCCAAGGAAGAAAGGAATTTTATTGACTGGTTTGAACCTGTTTAGGTACCAGAAACAGGAAGTCTCTTCAACTTGGTTATTTAATTTTTCATCTTAAAGTGGAGTAAAATGACTGATGATCTTACAGAAAGAGAACAAGGAGAAATATTTGTAGAGCATTTCAAAGCTAAAGAATACCTTTTAAAATTATTATCTAATTAGATTAAATGACATGCTGCTTTTAATGCATTTTTCATAAAAATAATTTCCATTATGAATATTTTCTTCATATAATAATTGCATTTCAAGTTTAAGATAATCTTAGTTGTTGTCACTAAAGATGATTGCTGACATTAAAATATTTTGATGATAAGAAACACTCCTCACTAAATTTATTTACGTTACATGCCTGGAAAGGAATGGCCATTGCATAACATGTTTTGACCTTCAAAGCATCCAAAGATCTAAAATATGTACTTTGGAGAAGATGGAAGCAAAGAGGAATAAGGAAAGATTTCCGTCTTTAAGGTATTTACAGTCTAGTGGGGAAGAAAGACATGCAAGCTACTAATTATCAGTAAGGCATATGGGAACAAATGGTGTAACATAGGCACAAAAATTCCAGAAGAAGGATCCATTAATTCCATCTAGGAAAGGAAGTGGTCTGTGAGCTCAGGAATGAAGGACTAATAGCTTCTTCACAGGCAGCAAAGTGGAAAAATAGATTTCCAGGAATCTGGAAAATTTCCAGGATAAGGGGCCAAAGAGGAGAAAACTAGTGTGTACTGAGTCACCACTAAGTGTTTGTAACTATACAAGGCACTTTTATGTATGTTGTCTCATTTAATCCCCCTTCCTCATTGCTGTAGGTTCCTAGGATAAGGTGTTGTTTTCTTCATTTTATAGTTGAGGAACAGAGACTCAAATATGATAAGTGACTTCCCAATGTCAAAGCGTTAATACATGGCCAAATGGCAGTCCAACTAGATTGGATTAACTCCAAAGTCCATGCTCCTTCCAGTACACGTGCTGTACCTCACTCCAGCTGGAGCAGAGAGATGAGGAGGGACGGGATGTAGCTGGAGTTGATGCTACGATAGTGAGTGCGATCAAATCATCCAAGTGGGCATCAAACACTAGGCTATTTTCACAGGAAATGCAGGTAACTGATAGTTCCTGAAAAGAGGAGTGATTTTGTTCAGCTTGTGTACTAGGAACATAATTCTGGTGTAAGAATTATGGAGAGATTTCTAGGCATGATATTAGAGACACAGAGACTATGGTTGGCCTTTGCAACTTGTATCCATTACAAAGGACTAGTAGGACTCTTTTCTAAGGATAAGTGTTTGCCACACAACACTACTTGCAAAGGTTGTCAATAAGTGTTAGGCAATGTATATATTTTAGAAGTTTTAGAAGTCAAGTGATGGAAAATATTTAATAAACTTTGAGTTAAACAAAATTTAACATGTTTATTTACTACAGAATTTCTCAGAGCCTTTGCTCTATTGATATACATGGTGAACACCACTAGTATGCAGGATTTCCTAATCACAGTTGACCAGGGAGAACTTTTTCCTGGACTATCTGTTGAGACTGGTACCTTGCTATCTAGATTCATGGAAGTTGTTTCTTCAAGGGATTTCTAAGATCCAATCTGGTGGTTAAGAACTGACTTTGATGTCAAGATGACTACAACAAAGTGTAATAAATAGACCGCTGGGCATATACTGCTAATGGTACCTTGTTTTCAGAAGTTACCTAGGAGGCTTAGCCAAGCATCCATGTTGATTTGGCAGGGATATTTCAGTGGAAGGACTTCTTAACTAATGGTTAGTTGGTCTCATACTATTCCTCTTTCCATCTCAGACTCTGTTACAACAGTCTCAACTCCATACCATTTACTGATACCACAGAGACAACTAGATGCAGCTATTTCTGATTATGAGCCTGCAGTTACAGTTCACATTTTAAAAAGTGTGAATGGCAGTCTATCATAGTGGTGATCATTACACTTCATCTCCAGAAAATTATGAGGCTGAAAAAATATAGGGAAATCATGTAGAAGATCGTAGCAGGCAACGTAGTCAGAGGTCTTGACCAGTTTCTCACCACTCATCCTAGTACTGTGCCCAAACAGGAGTCAGCCTACAAAGTTACTGAAACACTGATGTCTTAAGATTTCCCTGTTTGGGAGTCCCCAAGATCATCCCCAGCTTTAATAATTTGTTAGGACTCATAGAACTCAGCATATAGTTATACTCATGGCTATGATTTATTACAGCAAAAGGATGCAAAACGAAATCAGCAAAGGGGAAAAGGCGCGTGAGGTAGAGTCTGCAGAAATCAGGCACAAGCTTCCAGGAGCCCTCTCCAAGTGGAGTCACACAGAACGTGTTTACTTCCACCAACAATGACTTGTGACAACATGTGCAAAATGTTGTCTGCCATGAAAGCTCATTACAGACTCAATACCCAGGATTTTTACTGGGGGCTGGTCACATAGGCCCCCTATGCCTAGTTAGTACCAAAATTCCAGACTCCCAAAGAAAGCAGGCCTTCAGCATGAACTATATCGTTTTTGCAAATAGTTTAGACATAGTAAGCCACTCTTATCAGTTCTGGGAATGGTGAGAATCCTCCTGAAATCCAAGTTCCCAGATGCCAGCCAAGGGCCAACTTGCAAACAGGGCTTTCTAAGGATAAGAGTCTCAGGTCTGCTATGTAGACTGTTTTCTGCATGTTCCCTCAAGCATTTATATACAGAATTTGAAGAAAATTTACAAGACCTACAAGAATGTGTTCTGTTTTTCTGTACTCAATTTTTTTGCTAAGAATTCTGAGTTAGATCAGTGTAAGTCCCTGTGACTATAGTTACGATTGCTAGATCTGTTTGGTATGTACTTCAGATGCAGAGACCAGTGCTCAGTCTTGCCAAATTCCCCTCCAAAGGGGTTGTGCTGTTTTGCATTCCCACTAGCAATGCGTGACGATGCATGTCTATACGTAGCCTTGCCAACATTGTATATTGTCAACCTTTGGGGTTTGAGACAATCTGTTATGAGAAAGATCTCATTAGAGTTTTATTTTTTCTCTCATTCATTATGAGTTACTTTGAGCATCTTTTCATAGACGTCAAGGCCATTTATATCCTCCTCTCTCCGTGAATTAAATGTATGTCCTTTAAGGGACTGGCTGGGTGCATTGGGCTGGGAACAGAAGCATGGCACGGGGTGTTCCGGTGAAGAACCTGAAGCACAGCCTGGTTAGCACGAAGTTAATCAAATGTTAGTCCTGGCTTTCCCAAAGTTACCAGAACACCCTTTTCCTCACCCTCCGCGCCTACCCAGGAGCTCCTACACCTCTCCTATCTGGTCTTTGTGCATCTCTAGCTTCAGGTCCACAGGAAAAATCTCTCTGCGCACCCTGTCATAGCAGTACCAGCAGGACACCTACACCTGGCTCTCACCTTGGCTCGGGCCCAGCATCATGAACAGCTCCTCTATCACAGGCAGAAATCACTGCTACCCTGGTTTTGTTTGTTTTGTTTGACTCCACCTTCTTATATTGATTTAGCTTCCTCTCTCTCAAGGCTAAACCACAGAAACATCACTTCTGTTCCACCACCCACTTCTCTGCTTCTCTCCCTTCCCTCCCGTAATCATTATAGCTAACTCTCACAGCACATAAGACATACCAGGCACTGTTCTAAGGATTTTATATATTTACTCAGGTAATCCTCATAGCAACCCAATAAGGTAGGTATTATTACCTCCATTTTAAACAAGAGAAAATGCAGGCACAGGAGGTTAAAGAGCTTCTCGAGGTCTTACAGCTAGTAAGTGGCACAACCTCAATTTGAAGCCTGCAGTGCGGTGCCAGCCCCACGCTCTCAACTCCTCTATGATACTGCCTCTCAGACCAACATTCCCTGAGCTGCACGTAGTCATGCTCCCATGGCCAACACTGGGCCAATAACAGACCCTACCAGACCCAGTGAAAAATAGGAGCACTAGAGAATCAAAGCCAGTCCTCTGCTAACTAGAACTCTCCACTTACAGACGTTTCTGAATCTCCTGAATGGCCATAACTAATGTTCTCAATAATGACCCAATGAACCACAAAATCCTGAGGTGCTCCACGAGCTCTTAAAAAGCAGATATGAATCGTGCCATTTGCGACAAGATGAATGGGCCTTGAGGGTATTATGCTAAGTGAAATAAGTCAGACACAGAAAGACAAATACTGTATGATTTCACTCATATGTGGAAGATAAACAAACAAACAAACATATAGATACAGAGAACAGATTAGTGGTTACTAGAGGGGAAGGAGGTGGAGGGAAGGTGAAAGGGGTAAAGGGGCTCATATGTATGGTGATGGATGGAAACTAGACTTTTGGTGGTGAACGTGATGCAATCTATAGGAAGCCAAAATATAATGATGTACACTTGAAATTTACACAATGTTATAAACCAAGGTGACCTCAATAAAATGAAAAATTTAAAAAAAAGCAGATACATGATAGCATAACAATGTGGATGTACTTAATGTCATTGAACTGTACATTTAAAAATGATTAAAGTGGTAAATTTTATGTTATGTGTATTTTACCACAAATTTTTAAAAAGCAGATACAATTTCATACAAAGCAGTTCTGGCATTTATATATTTTAGTGTGTCACAGATGCACCATCCTCATGCATCAATGAAAACTTTGGGGGGAATTGTTCTTCTCCGATTTGCTTGACCTTCTATGCTGATCCTGGGAAAATGATCTACCTAGAGTCGGATTGACACTTGAAGCATGATCACGAAGGTCAGTTCACCATTTGTGCAATTCTGGCTTATAGACAGCCTCCATCCTCACAAAAATAGCACCATGAATGTTCCATTGCCCAGTTACACGTGGGAGCCAAGTTGTCCCCAATCCAAGCCTTTGGAGTGACCCTAGTTTCTTCCCAGGCATGAAGGTGTTTCTCCATCCTGAGCCAGAGGGATCCACTTCCGTCCTCAGCTGTGTACTGTTTTGACTCTATCAGTTTGAGATGTCCATTCTTTGACTCTTCATGATAGGCTGCTTCTTCTAAACGAAGATTTTTTCTTAGACCAGAGGCTGTGGATTCTCAGCACCACAGCTTCAGTCCTACAGGGAAGCCACTCAGCCCCTCACCAGCACTTCTTCTAGCCTACTTCCTCTTCAGGTATTTAAAACCGTACCTCTGCTCTCAGAAACCAAGACCAACAGGCCTTTCTTGTCTCCTGGGCTCTCTTCTGCTTCCTCCTTGGAAACCAAGGTATTGTTATTTATTTATTTATTTATTTATTTTTTAAATTTTATTTATTTATTTATTTCCCCCAAAGCCCCAGTAGATAGTTGTATGTCATAGCTGCACATCCTTCTAGTTGCTGTATGTGGGACGTGGCCTCAGCATGGCCGGAGAAGCAGTGTGTCGGTGCGCACCCGGGATCCGAACCCGGGCCACCAGCAGCCGAGCGCACGCACTTAACCGCTAGGCCACGGGGCCGGCCCCAAGGTATTGTTATTTAGCTGTAGATCAAGTTCATGAGTATGCGCTCATGGTCTGTGTCTGTAATATTTACAACTAAATATTTGAATGCACAGAACACAAGAGTTCCTCAGTTGTTCTGTAACAAGATTGAGGAGAAAAGAGGGTTAAAAGGCTCCTTGAAGTAGCTTTCTTTCCTAAGCTTTATTTTATATAACATTTGGATATAAAGTTAACTGTGCTAAAGCAAATCTCTTTCTCCATTAGCATTTATTTAAATAAAGAGACTGAACCGGGGACTTCTGGTGCAGAAGGGGTTAAGATAGCAGCCCTGTGGCATTTCAGTTGAGCAGTAAAACCTCGCCTGCTGAGAGCCCTAATTCCTACCCAGCCTTGCAGTTTTCCTTCTAGACTTCAGGCTTTCCTTTCCACTCCTGTGTCTCCTCACTGAGCAACAACCTCCCCTGCGGCCCTGCCCATGTTTCCTGGACTTGACGTATTTTCCCAATTCTGAGTACGCTGGAAAAATATTAGCTCCTAGAATACTGTCCTTCTCTTCTTTTTCAGTTTTAAACCATGTCTAACAGTGCTGGCTAATGCTATCAACCACCCCCTGCCCCCTTAAATGTGGTCATGTCACGCATCACGCTCTCTGACCTCCAAGACTGAGGCTGCAGGTGATGTAAACTGATTTCCCTACTTCATCAGTTGTGCTAATTTTTAAATGCTATATATTGCACTCAGGATGAAGTGTAGCTTATGTTATAAAGCTTTTGAGCAAAGCTAGTTACCTATTGTATAATTTGCTAGTTTTAAAAAAATTTAGGAGTTTATTGGCTAATTTCAGGATTATACAGAAGTAGTTTTTTCCTTCTTTGTGCTTTGGGCATTTTTGTTTTCTTGGTGAGTGATAAAGAAAAAGGAAACAAATCATCATTGAGTAAGATTGCAGATGAAGCAGTTGGTGGGAGAGGTGGAATAAGGAGTTTATTGAAGATTCTGGTGGGAGATTAGGACCATGATAGGGAAGAGCAAGCCACAAGTGTTGGATTTGGTGGGGGAGGGGCAGGAAATTTGGGGACCTGGGACTAGAAAGCAATGTTGGGTGAGAGGTGTACTTTCTGCCTGTCCAGGGGTGTGGCCAGGTTCTGAGGGAGGGAGCCAGGATGAGGCCTGTGCCCACGATCCCTGGGGGAGCAACCATTTCTTTACCTGTCTCAGGGTAGCTTTACATTGATGATGCTTCTTTTTAATTGAGTTTGAATAGTTGCTGTGTCAGCGTATTAACTTTAAAATCTATGACTTTTCAAAAGCATGATGTAGGGGGAGTGAGGGCAGCCCTGTTACTCCTTACAGAGCATCTACCTCTGCTTAGCCAGGTCCTCACAGCTCAGGGTAAGTTCCCTTCTCTAAGAAGCTCCCTGGGCAATTTCCACCCACTCTGACCTTTCCATTTCTGGACCATAAAGAGTCCTTATTATTTAGCCCTCAATTTGCTTAATCACATTCTGCTTTGTGTTAGCCACAATCATTTCATAAATGCCAATCTTGCCACCTTACTTACCTGGCAGATTCTCAAGGGCTAGGTTCTTAGCACCTATTTGTGTCGTATTCTCAGTGCTCCTGCACAATGGGGGCTGCCTTGGTGGCCTGGAAAGGAAGGCAGCAAGGGCTGAGGGTCCATGGGACACTAAGGTGAAAGATAGAACACCTGCCCTCAAAGTGCTCAAAGTCTAATCGGGAGGGTAAGCATGATAGAATAATCTTTAGTTGTAAGCTACATAAACTTGCCCTGGTTAGAAGTCAGAAAAGGGATTTATTGCAAGAATATGAGGGTACACACATGATAAAAGGGAAGTCTCAAGGGCCAGATTCCAAAAAGACAAGAACTAGGAGGCTCTGGGAGTGTGTGCAACCATCTCCTGAGAACATTATTTCTGGAATGAATCAGTTACAGCTCTTCTCAGTCTTTTTGATTCTATGCTCAAGATTCAACTGAGAGGGAGTTCCACTTCCACTATGGAAGAGTAAGTGCATGACAGACTGACCCTGCCACAGATAACAACTGTAAACGAAATGCAATTGGCAACTACCCAATGTCTCCGGAGGGTGAACAAAAGCAGCAGATTTTGAACGGGAGTCAAAATTTGGAGAAAAGAATTGACTCAAGGTGAGTTTTGTTTTTTTGTGCTTTTGGCCTGAGAAAAGGCTGTGATCATTGTGTGTCATAGGATGACTTCAACTCCCATAGAAAGCCTGTCATCTTTTTTGCCTATGCAACAAGGGGATGCGTCCTAGGGCAACTATGGCCATCAGAAAATGAAGGAGGAATCTTAGAGCACAGAGAGCCCGAGAAGGAGAGTCTCAAAGTCTGTGTATGAACTTTCCCCAAGTCTTAGGCTGACTCTTGAACCAATAGACAAGTGGAACAGACTCAAAGCAACTTGCATCTAAGGCTAAAAGAACCGAAATGAGATTTGAATTGCTGCCCACTTTGGGCAAGTCAGAATTTACAGTTGAGTCTAACCAAGGTAACTGCCAGCTAAAACAGAAACAAGAACAATCTTCAGAGGAATATAACAGAATCCAGATTCTCCACAAAACAACATCATAAATTACAGGACACAATCCAAAATCAATATTTGAAGAATCAGGAAAATGTGATCCATTCTCACAGGAACAGTAATCAACAGAGACCAACTTCAAGGAGACCTAGATGTTAAAATTTTCAGCCAAGGACTTTAAAGCAGCCATTATAACTATGTTCCATTAAGTAAAGGGAATTATACTTGTAATGAGTGAAAACACAGAAAATCTCATGAGAGAAATATTAAAAAGAGCCAGAGGAAATTTTAGAATCATAAAACATAATATCTAAAATAAAAAATTCACTGCATGGGGTTAATAGTAGGATGGAGGTGACAGAAGAAAGTCAGTTAACTTGAAAATATAACAATAGAAATTATCCAATCTGAAGAATAGAGAGGAAAAAAGAAAAATGAAGTTGTAGGACAATGTCAGTAGGTCTAACACACAAGTAATTAGAGTTCCAGAAGGGAAGGAAATGAAAAATAGGGCAGAAAAAATATTTAAAGAAATAATGGCTTAAAACTTCTCAAATTTGCTAAAAGATATAGACTTATAGAATTGATGCTCAGTAAGCCCAAACAGAGTAAATATGAAGAAAATCAAGCCTAGGTCTGTCATAGCCAAACTGGTGAAAACCAAAGATAAAGAGAAAATCTTGAAAGCAGTCAGAGAAAAACAACACATCATATACAGCAGAACAATCATTTGAAAGATCACAAACTTCTGATCAGAAACTCATCAGAGGCTAGAAAACAGTGGAACAACATCTTTAAAACTCTGGGGGGAGAAAATTGAAGAAACAAACACAACAAAACCTGTTAAACCAGAATTGTATATCTACCAGAAATATCCTACAAGAATAAAGGTGAAAGAAAGACATTTTGATATAAAGAATAGCTATGACAATTCTTCACTCTACTAGACATGTTAAATAAAATTCTTCAGGCTGAAGTGAAATGATACCAGAGGGAAACTCAGATCTTTAGGAAGAAATGGAGAGCACTGGAAACAGTGAGTATCCGGAGAAATATAAAACCATTTTCCTCTTCTTCAAAATGCTTATTACTGTTTGAAGCAAAAATTGTAACATTATCTTGTGGTATTTGTAATGTATGGAGAAAATATACATATGACAAATAGGGGGAGTTGTTAAATGGAGCTATATGGTCACAAGGGAGTTCTACCTTTTATATAAAGTGGTAGAATATTAACTCCAAGTAGGCTATGAAAACTTGAGGATGTATATTATAATTTTTAGCACAGGCACTAAAAAAAATGCAAAGTATGCCTAGAAAATCAAATTAAACCGATAATTTAAATTCTAAAAAATGTTTCAATAATCCAAAAGAAATAGTAAAAGGGAGCAGAGGAACAGAAAAATAGAGGATAAACAGAAAACAAATAATAAAATAGCAGACCTAAATTCAAACATATCAATAATTACAGCAAGTTTTAATGGACTAACTACTCTAATTATAAGGCAGATGTTGAAAATAAATGGATGGCAAAAGATATACCAGGCATAAGAAGGCAGGAATAGCTATATTGTGTCAGATAAAATAGATGTAATGTGCATTTGGTTTTTCTTAATAAAACTTCATTTTGGAACCATTTCAGATTTACAGAAAAGTTGCAAAGATAGTACAGTGTTCCCATATATGCTTTATCCAGCTTACTTTTATATTATCATCTTAAATAACCATGGTACATTTGTGAAAACAAAGTAACTAATACTGACACATTACTATTAACTAAATTGCAGACTTTATTCAGATTTCTCTAGTGTTTCAACTAATGTCCATTTTCTATTCCAGGACCCAATGGGAGATACCTCATAGCATTTTTTGCATTTGCTTTTGATAATATTTAATTCTATTATAGTACATGAATAATTTTTTAAAGCATGTGAAACATTTTAAGATATAGACATATAGATAGATATAAGTATAGATAAGTAGTAAGTACAGCATGTATGTGTTAAACATAGATAGAGGGCTGGCCCCGTGGCTTAGCGGTTAATTGTGCGTGGTCTGCTACTGGTGGCCCGGGTTCGGATCCTGGGCGCGCACTGACACACCACTTCTCTGGCCATGCTGAGGCCGTATCCCACATACAGAAACTAGAAGGGTGTGCAACTATGACATACAACTATCTACTGGGGCTTTGGGAAGAAAAAAGGAGGAGGATTGGCAATAGATGTTAGCTCAGAGCCTGTCTTCCTCAGCAAAAAGAGGAAGATTAGCATGGATGTTAGCTCAGGGCTGATCTTCCTCACAAAATAAATAAATAAATAAATAAAAATAAACATAGATAGAAAAGAATAGAAAGGCCAAAAGATACCTAATATTCATTACACACTAAATATGCATGAGACCCAGGAGATGCTAAATATATAAAATGCACTAAATGTTTAGAATACACTAAATACACATGATCACTTAATATACATAAGGCCCAATTCTGCCACCAATTGGTGGTACCCCTTCTGGCCTCATATGTCCTCTCTAGAAGAAACACAACATCCATGCGTTCAGCAGTCTAATTGGTAAGCTACAGCTACTGGCTAGGCATACTTGTCCCTGAGTCTCTCATCGAGCGTGTTATGTGTGATTGCTCAGGGCACCTTCTATCTGTGGGCCTCCTTGCTCTAACCTCAACTCTGGTCTTCATAATCCTGCTTTCTGTGGGGAAGAACACGTGCATGTCGTGTACCCAGATCTATCTAGCGTGGAACTTCCTCTCCCCTTGCACCTTACCCTAAGTGTATTAATTGCCCTATCTTTTTCCCCTTGCTTCTCACTGTGTGTCTTAAATTGATTTTAACAAACTGTGTGATTCAAGCATTTTAATTTATTCCATGAGCCTTTCTGTTCCGTGACCTCTGAGATTGTTTATATGGTAGTGTACTTAGAGTCTACCATTGCACCAACTTAATTTCCAGCAAGGCAATAAATTCCAAGAAAAGGATGAACACTTCATAATGATAAGGAAGTCAATTCATCAGGAAGATATAACATTCATAAATGTGTATGTTCCTAACAACACGTCCTCAAAACAATGAAACAGAAATTGACAGAGAAAAATAGTTCCACAATTATAGTTGGAGATTTTTTTGAACTCCCTCTCTCAGCAATTGATCAGCAAAGACACAGATAATCTGAATAACATTATGAACCTCCCTGACCTAATTGATATTTATGGAACACTATACCTAACAGCTACACAATACACATTCTTTTCAAGTCCATATGGAACATTCATCAAGTTAGAAATATGTTAGGTGACAAAACAGTCCCAATGACTTTATTTATTTATTTATTTATTTATTTTACCAGGAAAAGTTTATTTTATTTTGATTTTGAAATAGTTTTAAACTTACTGAAAAATTACAAGAATAATACAAGCTTTTTTTCCTGAAGCATTTGAGAGTAAGTTACCAACAAGAGGCCCCCTTAACCACAAATAATTTAGTGTTTATTTCACAAATAGGGATATTCTCTTACATAACAAGGCACCCATCCAAAAGCAGGAAATTAACCCAATGACTTTTTTTTTTATTGCGGTAACATTGGTTTATAACATTGTATAAATTTCAGGTGTACATCATTATACTTCTCTTTCTACATGGATTACATCATGTTCTCATGTTCACCACCCAAATACTAATTACAATCCATCACCACACACATGTGCCTAATTATCCCTTTTGCCATCCTCCTTCCCCTCCAATGACTTTTAAATTATTGAAATAATGTAGAATACATTCTGTGATCACATGGAATTAAATTAGATATCAGTAGCAATAACGTATCTAGGAAAACTGCAAATGTTTGGAAATTAAACAACACACTTCTAAATAATCCGTAGGTCAAAGAAGACATCACAAGTGAAGTTAAAAATATTTCAAACTGAATCAAACTGAATGATAATGACTACAGCATATCCAAAATTATAGGATGTTTTTAAAGCAATGCTTAGAGGGAAATTTATAACTTTAAGTGATTGTGATGGTTAATTCTCTGTGTCAAATTGACTGGGCCAAAGGGCACCCAGATTCAACATTATTTCTGGGTGTGTCTGTGAAGGTGTTTTTGGATGACAATAGCATTCGAATTGGTGGACTCAGTAAAATAGACTGCCCTCCCCAGTGTGGGTGGGCATCATCCAATCCATTGAAGACCTGAATAAAACAAAAGGAGGAAGAAGGTGGAATTTCAACCCTTTTGCTTCCTGCTTGCCTCCATGAGCTGGGACATTGGTCTTCTCCTGCCCTTGGCCTGAGACTTCCATCATCAGCTCCACTGGTTCTCAGGCCTTCAGACTTGGACTGGAATTACACCACCAGCTTTCCTGGGTCTCCAGCTTGCAGACAGCAGATTGTGGGACTTATCAGCCTCCACAATCACATGAGCCAATTCCTCATAATAAATCTCTTTGTATATAATATATATCCTATTGGTTCTGTTTTTCTGAGAAACCCTAATACAGTGATTATATTAAAAAAGAAGAAAGGACTAAAATTAATGACTGAAGTTTCCATCTTAAAAACAATGAAAACCTAAGGTAAATAGAAGGAAGAAAATAATAAGGATGAGAGTAGTAATCAATGAAATAGAAAACAAACAATAGAGAAAATTAACAAAGTCAAACTTTGATCCTTGAAAAGATCAATGAAGTTGATAAATCCCTAGCTGGGCTGATCCATAAAAAACGTGAGAGAGGGGCTGGCCTGGTGGCACAGTGGTTAAGTGCACGCGCTCTGCTTCGGTGGCCCAGGGTTCGCAGGTTCAGATCCCGGGTGCGCACCGACGCACTGCTTGTCAAGCCATGCTGTGGCGGCGTCTCATGTAAAGTAGAGGAAGATGGGCATGGATGTTAGCCCAGGGCCACTCTTCCTCAGCAAAAAAAAAGAGGATTGGCATCGGATGTTAGCTCAGGGCTGATCTTCCTCACACACACAAAAAAGTGAGAGAATATAAATTAAACAGGTGTAATCAGTACAGATCCTACAGACAGTAAAAGCATAATAAGATTCAACTTTGAGAAGGGGGGAGGGAGGGAGGGATGAGTGAGTGGCTGAGTTTGATCACATGCTGGTAGATGATGGGGAACTACAAGGATTTCTCCAGACAGTCTCCAGTGAGTCAAGATAGTTTCCCCAAAGCAAAATCGGGGAAAAGATGCTTAAGTGGCCAAAACAAATACCCACTACAGACATATAAGCCAATAATGACAGTACACTGAGATAAAGTGAGAATAGAGGTATGTACAAAGTGCATCTCTCTGACAACTATGCTTTTTTTCTTCTTGAGCTGGAGGGTGGGGAACAAAGCTGGTCTCGTGCTGGAGCTGGCAGTCTCTGCTTTAAAGGTGAATGTGAGGAGGGACTGACACAGGTACTTTGGGTCATAATCACAAAGCATGTTGCTTCACTGATCCTTTTGTTTCCCGGTGTATAGCACACCTGCTTAAAATGACAGCAATGACAAAAAACAAAATTCTAGGGTGAAAAAATATCAACATGGGAGAGTTACAAAGAATTTCATTAAGTTATATAGATATATGGGCCGGCCCCGTGGCTTAGCGGTTAAGTGCGCATGCTCCGCTGCTGGCGGCCTGGGTTCGGATCCTGGGCGCCCACCGACGCACCGCTTCTCTGGCCATGCTGAGGCCGCGTACCACATACAGCAACTAGAAGGATGTGCAGCTATGACATACAACTATCTACTGGGGCTTTGGGGGAAGAAAAATAAATAAAATTATAAAAATAGTTATATAGATATATACAGTTTGACAACTTTCTCCAAATATTAGGGGATGTTTTGGGACTCTGGTTCACAAACTTTGAAAAGCTCTTGGTCATTTTAAGTAAGGCAGACAAGCAAATACCAGACCGCTTCCAAAAGTAAACTCTTAACCACTGATCTTAATTGCTTCTGCAAAAGAAATAAGTAGCAAGATGAATTGCTTTTAAATTCTGAGAAGCTTGGGGCTAACAGGAACCTCAAAGGTTACCAAATTCGTCCATTTAGCAGATAGGTGTAAAATTGTAATAATTAGGGAGATCTGCACCTTCTCCACTTGACTAAGTGGTCAATGAAAAATTAGTACTATTAGATATCTAATTAACTAGACGGGTCAGAGGAAGACCTCGTTCATAAAAGTCAAAAGCTCTTCTGCTGGTTTTAGACAACTTCTAATGTCCCTTCCTATATAGGGCTGGATATGGAAAGGGAAACAATCCTATTATATAATTTCCCAGTAAAAGAAGTTGTGTTTTCCTTAAGTGGGAAAAGGGTCTACCAAAGAGATAAACAAGACAAGATGGAATTCCCCTGGATATAAAAGCTTACATAACAAAAGAGCAAATATGGTATGATTTCACTTATATGAGGTACCTAAAAATAGGCAAATTCATAGAGTAGAAGAGTGGTTACCATGGACTGGCTGAGGGAAGAATGGGAAATTATCATTTAATAGGTACAGAGTTTCAGTTTGGGATGAAGGAAAATTTCTGGAGATGGATAATGGTGATGGTTGCACAACATTGTGAATGTTGTACACTTAAAAATGGTTAAAATGGTACATTTTATGTCATGTATATTTTACCACAATAAAAAAAAAAGTAGCAAAAATAACAGTTTTTGATGAGACACTGGTGAGATGTCACAAATAAATTACCTAATTGCAAAGGAAACAATTTAACGGTACAAGAGAACTTTAGGAAGACCCTTAATTACTATTCCACAATCCATACTTCAAGAACTTAATATATGTAGTAAGTATAATTATTATACAAAAGATAATGACATTGTTGGGGCCAGCCCAGTGGCATGGTGGTTGAGTTTGTGCACTCCACTTCAGCGGCTCGGGGTTCATGGGTTCAGATCCCCGGCATGGACCTACATACTGCTCATCAGGCCATGCTGTGGCGGCGTCCCATATACAAAATAGAGGAAGGTTGGCACAGATGTTAGCTCAGGGCCAATCTTCCTCAACAACAACAAAAAAATAAAAATAATAATGACATTGTAAAAAACAAACGGGGAAGGTGTTAGCCCAATCAAAGTTATGATTATTTACTGTTCACAGCCTACAATCTGGAAATAGACCAGGCCTGCACTACATCAGCTGCGCTCACTAGTCACAGAACCTTTCTAAAGGATATGGATTGAGAATGGGGATTACATCCTATTTCTGGGTCCTCAGAAGATGTAAGCAGTGGTCAGGGTCACTCTGCTGGCATAGACCTGCTCTAATGCCAGTATCTAGGAGCTGGATAGATCTGGATGTATGTTAGCTACTGTGGGGTTTCTGAAGGTCACCACCCCATGTGATCTAGGAGCTCACAGATCAAGCTGGATTTGCTAATCCCTGCTCAAAGAGCAAGTCTCAAGATAAGCTATTGCTAATTATGATTCCTTTTTGTGTATGTAGCACAATGCTGTTTTAAAAGTGTCCTTTTCCTACATTATCTCATCTGACCATCATAGTTAACTGCCCTGCAAAGAAAATGGGGCAGATAAATCATCTATATTTTATGACTGAGGCAGTTGTGAGGATGAGGCCCAGGAAGCCCAAGTCTTGAAGCTTGTTAAGTGGAAGAATTGAGGTCAGAACCAAAGTTACTGGAGGCCCTTTTCTCAAATTCTACAATCCCAGCAGGGCTGGGATCAGGGCGAGGCAAGTGAGGGACCTGCCTGAGGCACAAAATTTAAGAGGCACCAAATCAAGACAAATAATATTTTAATATAATATTTTAAAAAGTTAAAATTAATCTCATAATATCCTTGATGAACAAAATATCAAAATTTTTAATAAAGACTGGTTGTTTGTTGTTTTATGACCCTGCATTATTGTGCAACAGGAATGGTCCTTTCTGATCAGCCTCAGGTTCCCAGCCTACTAGGCCATCTCATCCTCTGCCAGGTGGGTTTGTGAAAGTTGACAATGGTGTGCAAACAGACAGGGCAATGCAGGGCTTTCTATATAGAGAGTCATGATTTTTTTTTTTTTCCATGAGGAAGATCAGCCCTGAGCCGACGTCCATGCCAATCCTCCTCTTTTTTTTTTTTTTTGCTGAGGAAGACCAGCCCTGAGCTAACATCTATTGCCAATCCTCTTCCTTTTTTTCCCCAAAGCCCCAGTAGATAGTTGTATGTCATAGTTGCACATCCTTCTAGTTGCTGTCTGTGGAACGCCGCCTCAGCATGGCCCAACAGGCGGTGCGTCAGTGCACGCCCGGGATCCAAACCTGAGCCGCCAGTAGTGGAGCGCACGCACTTAACCGCTAAGCCACGGGGCTGGACCTAGAGTCATGATTTTTGATTGTAGAGGAGTACTGAAACCTGGCTGGGGTCAGATAGCCAGGGAATAGCCAAGTCCAGGTTGGATCCCAAAGCTGATGATGCCAAGGTCCCTGTGCTTTGCTTGCTGCTGTACTGCCTCTATCCACTCTCTCTTTTCCTAGTGTCTACAGCTTGTAAGGAGAAAACACATGTAAAGGAATCACTCTACTGTACACTGAAATGATAAGAGCCTAAGTAAAGTCCCAAGGAGGTCTCAGGATGGAGATACTTCTGGTTGGCTATTCAGGGGCTATTGCATAATGCCAGCATTCCAGAGATGCTATCAGAGTGCCAGGGGCAAGATCTATTTTTGACCACCGACAGACATACGGGGTGTGTCCTACTTTTAAGGAGCTCTAATAGATGGAAACTTATATTTACATTAAAAGTATATTAAATTGTGACGATTTACTTTGGCTAAATCATGTTGGAGCCCATTCAATATCAAGTTCTCCTAATCTATTTAATGAATTTGATTTCCAGTTGGTGGGTATTTTGATGACCTGTTGGGAAATTTTAATATAACAAATCTTCAATCAGCTGTTATTTGAGCATCTACAACTATGCAGGGGTAAACTAAATGAAGTCTAAGTCAAGCGCTCTACCTCCAGTAAAACCACCTGGAGTCTACTTAGGGAGATACTATCCTTATGCACAAATAAACAAACAATAACTTATGATAAGAGCCAATTGAATACTGAATAGCATAGCCATTAACTCATAGAAATTCCAAGAAGGGAAAGCAATCACTTTGGAAGAGAGAAAACAGAACAGTTGGCAGGAACTCGTTCTGTAGGATGGGCACCTAGCTGGAGATGTGTGCAGCACACATTTGGGGGAGGGCTGTGGGGAGGGCTATGCAAAGGTAGGAGGCAGTCAGGTGTCAGACAGGATCACAGGAGAGTGACATCATCAGTCTGGCTGAATAGCAGCTATATTAAACTGGCGAAGCTCCAATCTTAGACCTGAAAGTGGTCTTACTGCAGAGAGTTGTAAACGGATGAGACTTCCCAGGGAGCCCACCAAGACCAGTGCCTGGGGGCTGTCTTCATGTAGAGAGCCAGAGAACAGGAAGGCAACCAGGAAGGTGACTGAGAAAGAAATGGTTGAAGTGGTCAGAAGAAAGCAAGGAGAGTGCAATGTCAGGAAGGGCCAGGTACTAAGAGCTGTAAGAGGTGAGTGGTCAGTGTGAGGTGCAGGAAAAAGGACAAAGAGAGAAACACTTAAGATTGATGGTCATATTTTTAGGGGAGGGGGTGCTGCCTGTTGGCATGACTTTACAAGGACTGTATCAGTCTATTTATCTGATGCTGAACATGACCTTGACCCAGCAATCTGAGCCAACAGATAAAATACTATCACACTCTAATTCATCTTAGTAGTGTGTTCCTTATAATAAAATCTGGAATATCTTTGGAAGGATATTAGGAAACTAGTTAGGTTAACTGCTTTCAGAAAGGGGTGCTGGGTGGATAGGAACAGAAGTGGGAGACTTTTCACTGTATACCCTTTTGTGCCCTTTGAATTTTGAACCAGGTGTTAACTATTAAAAAAATTAAAAATAAAAAAAAATCAAAGAAACCACATGTGCTGAAGACAAGGAATGAAATAGGAACAGATGTTTTAAGAGTACAATTTTCACAGGATGCTCCATGGAAAAATAAGCAAACAAGCAAACTCTCCTGCCATTTTTGAAGAAACAGCCTTATTGAGGTATAATTGACACATGATATTTGTTTGCATTTTTTTATAATTTTATATAAATGGATTCAAATCATATGTACTCTTTTTTCTGGCTTCTTTCACTCAAGCAAAATTATTTTTCAGATTCATCCACGTTGCTTGTATCAATAGCTTATTCATTAAAAATTGTTGAGTCGTATTCCATTTTATAGATATGCCACTTCGGTAAATACCTAGGAGCAGGGTCATATGCTAAGTACATTTAACCGTACAAAAAACTATCGAACTTTTCCAAAGTGGCTGTATGATTTTGCATTTTCACCAACAAAATATGAATGAGAGTTCCAGTTGCTCCACATTCTCACCACCTGGCAGGGTCTTTTTAATTCTCAACTTTCTACTATGTGCATAGTGGCATATCACTGTGGTTTTAATTTGGATTTCCCTAATAACTAATGATATTGAGGATCTTTTCATGTACTTATTCACCATCTGTATATCTTCCTTGATGAACTGCCTCTTCAAATATTTTGCCAATTAAAACAATTACATTATTATTATTGAATATTGAGAGTTCTTTATATATTCTGGATACAAGTGCTACATCAGATATATGATTTGGAAATATTCTGTCCCATTCTGTCACACGTCTTTTTATTTTCTTAACAGTTTCAAAGAAGAGATGTTTTTGACTTTTATGAAGTCAAGTTAGTGTGGTAGCCAGCCTTCAAGATGGCCCCAATGATGCTCCCTCACTCTGGTGTTCATGCTCCTCTATGGGCCCCTCTCACACTGAATAGAGTTGACCTGTATAACCAATAGGATACTCAGGAAATGATGATGTGTGGCTTCTGAGGCTAGATCATAAAAGACATTGCAGCTTCTGGCTTCCACTTTTGCTCTCTCTTGAATAACTCACTCTGAAGGAAGCTAGCTGCCATGTTGTGAAGACACTCAACAGCCCTGTGGGAGGTTCATGTGGCAAGGAACAGAGGGCTCCTGCCAACAGCCTTGTGAGTGAGCCATCTTGGAAGCAGATCCTCCAGCCCCAGTCAAGCCTTCGGACGACTGCTGCCTTAGCTGACATCTTGACTACAACCTCATGAGAAACCCTGAGCCAGAGACACATAGCTAAGCTGCTCCTGAATCACTGACTCACAGAAATTGTGTGAGATAATAAATGTAAATTATTGTTTAAGCCACTAAATTTTGTGGTGATTTTTTACACAAAATAGATAACAGGGGAGTTTCTACCCTTTGTAATGGAAAAACTAATGATTAATATCCATCTTATGTTTTTTAATGGGGAGGCTCTGGGGATAGAATGAAGTCTTGGGATCCTTCCCTTCATGGTGACTACCACTGCAACTTCCTACAAGCTTGAGTCCTTTATTTCTCATGATGCTCTCTGCCTCTTGGTTCCCTGACCCATTCCTATGAGTTCTCATCTTAACATTCTACAGCCAACTGCTTCGGGCTAACATGATGATGACAGAAGAACACTGGACGGAAAGTCACCTTGGGCAAAATCAGGGGTTTTGACATTTGCAATAATTCCTAGCTCACTTATCTCACAAGGCTGGCCTTCCTCAAACACTATTTCAGAATAAAACAAGCTTGTTCTTGCTTTAGGTCCTTTTTGTAGCTTTTCCCTCCTCTTTGGATTATTATTTTAAAAATTATCATCAATTAAATTATCATATAAAATGCTCTTACATATTGAAGAGTGAATAAAATGTATACACACAGGTAAAGAATAATAACCAAAGGCACACCCTGTACCCACAACTCAGCTTAAGAAATAAACTATTAACAGTACATTTGAAGCCCCCTGGGTACTCCTTCAGGATTGTGCCCACCCTCCCCCCACCCCGCTCCACCAGAGGTTACCCATTCTCCTGAGTTTTGAGTTAATTCGAGTTAATCATTCCCTTGCTTTTCTTTATGGTTTCAAAAAATCACCTACATAGGTCTCCCTGAACAGTTATCATTTAATTTTGAAACACTGAGTAGCAAGCACACACCTAGCTGTAATATAATATTGCCAGATGAAGTCCCCCAGGAGAAGACAAAGAGAATGGTCCCTAGGTTATAATCTGACTTTGGCTTCCCTGGGAAGAACCTCTCCTGAGCAGTGTCATGAGTGGATCCTAGGGACAACAGGGTGCAGCGTAGTCAGGACATTGCTAGGACAATAGCAGGAGGCAAGTGCTGGACGCGAAAGTTATGCGGTCAGGGGAGTGTGCTGCTCTGTTTTTATCTGCTTCTAAGCTCACCGCAGCCGAGGAGTAGATCAAAGCAGACCATTTCTGTGGGGCAAGAAATGAGTCCTCAGCTGATCTAGATGGCAAGGCTTATGGGGGAGAGAGGAACTTTTATCAATATATGGTCCAAGATAGGTCATGTACAGATTAGAATCAAGGTCAGGTTCACCTGCGTATTTAGTTCTCAGGTAAAAAGGAAGAAACAATGGGAGGCAGCACCTGGGTGAAGCCATCTTCAACATGTCTGTCTCTTGGGTTACACTGCTCCAGTTCTGACTGGTGGCCGTCTGGAGCGCAGTCGACATCCTGGAATCTCCCTGCACCATCCACCCAGGGGTTCTGTTTGCCTGCCTTCTGCAACTGATCTCTTCTGTCCTCTATGCCTGCCTCTTTCTTGTTTACTCCATTGTGGAATCCATTCTCCAGTAGCTCCTTGAGAAAGCATGCATGGGAGGTAAAATTTTTTGAGACTTTGCATGAATATTGTCATCTCTCTGTTCTCACATCTACCAGATGATTTGGCTACATATAGAATTTTAAGTTGAAAATCATTTTCTCAGCATTTTGAAGATGTTGCTTCACTGTCTTCTTGATTCCAGAGATGCCATTGAGAAGCCTGAAGTTGTTGATTCCTGGTCCTTTGTATGTGACTTTTTTTTTCCTCTTGAAGCTTTTAGACTCTTTTCTTTGTCCCCTGTGTTCTAGAATTTCACAATGATGGGCCTTGGTGTGTGTCTATATTCATCTGTTGGTCTTGTTTCTTGATCAGCCTTTTCCATCTGGAAATTGTGTCCTTCAATTCTGTGAAATTTTCTTGAATTATTTAATTGATGATTCTTTTCAATTCATTATCTTTGTTTTCTTTTTCTGGACCTTCTATTATTCAGATGCTGAACTTACATGACTTGTCCTCTAACTTTCTCTCCTATTGTCAAATCTCTGTCCTTTTTGTTTTGCTTTCTATGAGTTTTCTCCAACTTTATCATTCTTTCTACCGAATTTTCCATTTCTGCCATATGTTTTTGATTTCCAAGAGTTCTTTTTGGTTCTTTGAATTATTTCTTTATATCGCAACATTTCCTTGTTTCATGGATGCAACATCATTTCTTTTCCTTTTGAAAATACTGATGACATTTTAAGATATTTATGACAATAATTTTAATTTGATGTCTTTTCCCTGCATGGTCTGTTTTTCCTTCAAGTAAGTTACTTTTTTTTCTGCTGGTTTTGGTCCTTATCTTTCCTGTGAAAAGCTTTCTTTAGCTGTTTGGCATTAGCTGTTTGTTCATAATTAAGAATACAGTCTAAAAGGCTGTTTGGAAGCTCCGAATGTGGGATTGTGCCTCGTCGTGCGTCTTACCCATGGTTTCCCCAGAAGCAGAGCCCACGACTTACACGGGGTAGTTCATTTGGGAAGTGATCCAAAGAAGCAGGAATGAGGGATAGTTAGAGGGAAAAAAGACAGAGAGCAAGCCAATATAAGATGTGTTAGATGTGTTACCCAACTGGCCATTGCTGCAGTGACTGGTGCTCCATTCCGTGGGATATCCTGAGTCTTATGGAATGTGTCTCAGAACTGCCCACTCAAGAGATGAGAGAGGGAAGCATTCATCTTCAAGGTAGCCCCACAGTCATTACCTTCCCTGAATTTCTGGGTTGCACATGCCCGAATGGTGATGCTGAGTGGTTCTGCAGACCCATCTGGAAGAAAGAAGCTTAGGGACAGAAAGCAAGATTAAGGGCTGAGGCAAGATTTTGCTTGCTGCATTAGTTAGAGTTCCCCCCCAAAACAGAAACAATAGATTAGATATAGATATAGATATAGATATAGATATAGATATAGATATAGATATAGTATAAGGAATTGGCTCATGCAATTATGCTGAGAAGTCCCATGATTTGCCATCTGCAAACTGGAGACCCAGGAGAGCCAACAGTGTTCCAATTTGAGTCCAAAGGCCTGAGAACCAGGAGAACCAATGGCATAAGTTCCAATTCGAGTGCTGGAGAAGACCAAAGTCTCAGCTGAAAAACAGTAAGGCACAGTGAGTGAATTCTCCCTTCCTCTACCTTTTTGTTCTATTCAGGCCCTCAACAGATTGATGAGGCCCACCCACACTGGGGAGGGCAATCTGCTTTACTCAGTCTACCAATTCAAATGCTAATCTCATCCAGAAACACTCTCACAGACACATCTAGAAATAATCATTACTATCTGAGCATCCTGTGGCCCAGTGAAGTTGACATATAAAATTAACCATCACACTTGCTCTGGGAAGCTGTATGGAACTTGATGGAACAGTAGCTGCAACTGTGGGTGGAGTAAGAGGTGAGACCAAGAGGATTAGAAGTGCTGCACAAAAGGTGTCTGTAGATTGATCCTGAGCTTCACTGAAGCGTGACCTGGTTGGACCACTGTTGGGAGATCCCCCAGTGTCAGACTCTAGGGGTCTTTCCTCATAGGCTGATTAGATTCCTCAAGAACAGTCTTCCAATCTCCTACCTAGAAGGTGAAGGTCACATTGCCAGCATTCTGAGAGCCAAATGGGGCAAGACGGTTGAAGTCTCCACATTCGCTGTGCATTTGGCCTCTGGATTACCCCATTTCCAGTGTGGTACCTGTGCCCTCAATGTGCCTGGCATCCTCTGGACCAGAGACTCTCCTTGTAGGATAAACCTCCAGTCTTCTGCTGGGATCAGGGATAGGATGTGGACTGTAACTGCTTCTCAAATTGCTTTCACTCAGTTTCCCTTAATTTAGGCTTCTCCTCCACCCTCAATCCCAAAGGACCCTGGTTCTGGCAGTTTCTGAGCCTTTTGAGGTATTTCCAGTATAAGTTGGCTTGGATCTCACCTTTCTCAGATCTGCTAAATTAGTTACCAATCATCCATCTATTTTCCAGTTTCTGAAATTGTGTTGCTCTTTTCTCCTTTCCTTATTAGTTTATGACTTAAGGGGGAAAAAAAAAAAGAAAGAAAGAAGGAAAGAAATCTGCTTAGTGCAGTTTGGGGATAGAGCAAAATTAGTTGCATGCACACCACCTGCCATCTTACCTTGGAATTTTGCATGCAGATAAACACATAGCTGCCTCCACTGTGTCCTTCTTGCTTCAACCAAAATGTCACCACATCAGAGAGGCCTTTTCTGACCACTCAACTGAAATTAGGCCCCCATGACTATAGCTCTTATCACTACCTGGTATCTTCTTATTCATGGACTTCTGCCCCATCAGAATGTAAGTTCTGTGAGAACAGGTACCCAAGCCCATGCAGCATCCCCAGCTTTTCAAACAGTGCCTGGCACATGGAAGAAGCTCAGTAACTGTGTTTGGAAATAATATTTCGAGCATCAAATGAGCTTCAACCCTGTGTGTGATGCACCCTGGGAAAAGGAAAGAAAGACTGCCATGCATGAAAAAGGAGCAGGGTCTGTACAGAAATAAGACAGAATCTGTGTGTAAGGCACGCAGAGTATGAGCAGCAAGAGAAACTGCAAAGACCAGGAGCAGAGCTGCAGGAATCTGGAAAGACCTGTATTTGAAAACCGTGTCTCTGACTTGAGTCAAGGTCATCCGCTGAGCTTCCGTGATGAGTTGGGCTGACCATCTAAGGGAGCCACCTCAGGCAAATGTGGACATGGAGGGTGGGAAAAAGGGAGAAAAGCAGACTCCACGGCCTCTCTGCCTCTTTGCTCCAGGAGGACAGGAGGGCAGAAACGGGGAAACAGACCTGGGAATCATCAGGGAAGCAGGGAGCATGGCAGGACGCCCTGTTCTGCATGGGAGACCATGTTAATTGGGAATGGAAGCTGCTGCCCCCATTTTACTTACCAGGAATCCTTATCATGAACCAGGGACATTTCAGGTGCTGTTCACATCCCTGGAGGTACTGAGTGTTGTGTGACCTTTATTTTGTTAAAAAAAAAAAAAGTTACAGGTATTTATTGTAACAAATGCAGATTACATGGACAATTAAAACGTATAAAAAAAAGTTACCTTCCTCTCCAATAGTGTCAGCTTTTAGCTCAGCAGATTGAGTTTAGTTTTCTTTCTTTTCCGTCTTTCATTTAAAAAGGTAATACATTCACATGGTTCAAAAGTAAAAAGTTTGAGGTATATAGAGTGAAACGTGCTCTTCCCACTCCATTCTCCACCCCACTCTGAGGCCTCCTTGGAGGCAACCAGTGTAAACAGATCCTTGTATCTTTCCAGAAATGTTCTCTGCCCATCCAGGTTTTCTTTTGGACACAATTAAATAGGGACAGAACTACTGAGAGCACACACAGAGGCCTTTCCTCTAAGTGAGCCATGGCTAAGAGCTTGGCTCTTTGTTTTTGCCTGTAAAGAAACAGCAGTAACAGGAGCCAGTGTGACTGGGGGAGGGAGGGATCTCCTCTCTGTTCATTGGCAGATTGCTTAGCACGAAAAGGAACTGTGGAAGGGATAGGATGTGGTCTGGCAGGTGTCAGGTGCTTTTAATTTAGGACAGAGCTAGTCTGGCTGTAAGGAGGGAAGGCTAAAGGCATGATATAGATATGGCAAAAGAAATCGTGGCTGTCATGTGTGATAGGGAATAAAGTTTAAATGTGGCAGATAAGGGCCTTCTCTGAGGAGGACGTTGTGTGGGATGTAAGCTTGGGAGAAGGAAGCTATTTTATGTAAGCCACCTAAGGTGTATCTTCATAAAAGGGAGTCTCTCCACAGTTAAAGAAGGAACAAAACAAGAGAGCTAGATGGTTCCCAGGTGGCATGCCAGGAGACTGACAGCAATGGGTGGGGCCCAGTCTGGGAATTAAGGTAGAATGGATCTGACATTTCCCACTTGGAGGGAAGCCCAATTCTGAAGGTGGAACACTTCAGTGAGGTAGGGGAGGGAGCCACTGGCAAATCAGACAGCTCCACACAACAGAAGATCCACCTGAACCTATCTGGCAAGAGGGCAGTCTTCAACAAAAACTGGGAGAGGCAGAAGGGAACGGATCTGGGGCCAGATTACTTGGGCTCTATCCCGGTTCCAATACTTCTCGGCAGTGTGAACTTGGGCAAGTTAAATTCCTTGTATGATTTCCTAACTGAGATAATACACAAGGATGATAATAGTCTCTCATGGGGTGTTGTGTGATCAACTGAATTAACCTACACCGAGGGCTTAGAACAATGGCCAACACATAGCTAACTCAATACTTTTCAGCCATTACTATTTTTAATAAAGGCCTGCTCAGACCTGCTATACTGGCACAGAAGTACTTGGTGATGAATCTGGAAAAGCAGAATCATAGATGGATTTCTAGTAGTGGTAGGAGGGGAAAAAGGGAGTGAACAATAGCACGGCAAGAACACACCTGGAAGAACGAGGAAAAAGGGTTAAGGGTGGGGCTATTTCAGAGAAAACAGCCTTGCTGAAGGTCTGCGATGTTCAAAACATCTTTTGTATTTTGGGAATTCAAGACTTCTAACTTGAAAATTAAAATTTCTTTTGGAAATTAAATGGAGAAAGTTTAATTCTTTTTGTGTGCTCGCTTAGAGCTCAAATTATATTGCTAAGGAGGGTGGCCAGTTGCATAGAAGGAACCCAAGATCTATAAGTCAGAAGACTTGGGTTCTAGTCCTAGCTCTGCCCTCAGTAGCTGATGCCATATTCAGCCAAGTCAATTCACAGTGTCATTTTTAAAAGAAAGGGCCACTAGTTCCTAGGCCCCATGAGTATTTAACACTATCTGATTCTAACCCAGAGGCATGGTCTCAAGAGAATTTAAATGCTTCTCACCTTTCCCCAAGACCTCTCCCCTCAAATAAATCCACTAAAACGAAGAGAAGATCGTGTGGTGTTCCTTTCCTTTTCCCCAGGTCCCTTGCCAAAAGGAGCAAGATTTCTAAAATCCTAGCAATGTGTGAGAGCCACTTTTTCTTTTCCCATCCATGTCAGGGAGGGTTAGGTTTTCAGTTATTCTTGTGGTCTGCCTAGAGTTGCTTCCAGATTGAAGGAGGAAGTAATGAAAAAAAGTGAGATTTGCTTAAAGGAAATGAAGATTGTTTTGCCTGATTCTCTGGGAGAAGGCCGGACAGGTAGACTGTGATTGTTCGGGTTCCAACTACCCCTCTAACAAATACCGCCGGGAGGGTGGGATCTGGCCCAACTAGGATTATGAGACTCTGATTCATTAAAGCCTAAAGACACTGGACATACTAAGAGGCTGTCTCACATAAACGGGTAACAGGAAGCTTACAAACCCTCAAATAAATGGCATCTCAATTCAGATTTTGGGCTAGGGGGATGTACTGGTTGTAAAACCACCGGCTCTGACTCGGTGACCCTTAGGGAAGGACTGACTGTTTAGAAGAAAAATCTTGAAGAGTTCTATAGCGAGGAGATATGGCTGCTTGCCCAAGGGCTATGAACCTGCATCTTGTTTGCTTGTCACCCTGTCAGTCATTCTCCTTTTTTTTTAAAAAGGCAAAAATCTGAACTCAGAATTACAGATTCCCGAGGTTCTTCCAGAGGCGAAGCCCTTATCGCTAGGGCACTGGACTAACAATCCTGGCCTGGTCTACCCCGCGCCAGCAAACCCCCGGCCTGCCCGGAGGGGTCCGCACTGCGGGGCGCAAAACCACAGCTCTGCTCCAAACCTCAAGGTTCCATCACCACCCAATCGCGTGCCAGGGCCCTTCAAGAAAACCAGAAACGCCTACGAGAGGTGAATGACACTAAGGCCAGTCTATCCTCGCGAAGGTAGCTGAAGGGGTGGGGTCAGAATTAGCCAATAGTATCGAAGTAGTTGTTGTTAGGCGGGAGGAAGACGCCAGCGAGCGTGCGTGAGGCCGCTCCGGGAAGGGGTGGCAGGAAGCTCGCAGAGCCAATGGCCGCGGCGGGCGGGCGGCGGCGCGCGTGCGCGTTGGGAACTTGGGGGGGGGGGGGCTGCGGGCTGGAGGTGGGGAGGGGGGAGGGGGGAGGGGAGCAGGCAGGAGCGCGGCGGAGCTGCCGCTGCCGCCGCAGCCGCCGCCGCAGCGAAGAGGCCATGTTGTGTGGTGTGTGGGGCGGGGGGGAGGAGGAGGAGGGAGTAAAGCCGAGAGAGGAGACGGGAGAGAGACACCACACACACACGGCACAAGATGGCCGGAGAGGCAGCAGCACCCCGAGCTGTCAGGCGTTCCGCGGCGGCAGCGGGGCCCGGCGGCCGGCAGGGAGCTGCGCCCGGGCGGCCCGCCGGCCCGCGAGAGCGAAGCGGCGGCGGCTGAGGCGAGGCAGGGCGCGCGGTGGGGTCAGAGCCCGCGGCGGAGGCGCCCGGAGCGGCCGGGCCCACGACGCCGAAAGCGCCGCTGCGGCAGCGGCCGCGGAGGCTCCCAGGGGCCCCGGCAGCTCGACCTGGCGCGGGCGGGAGGCTCGGGCGGGCGGCCCGGCGCGGGACTCGCGCGCGGGCGACCAGGAGGTGCCGGCAGCCGCGCTCGGACCCGGTGAGTGGCTCCCCGGCTCCTTTTATTGTCCTTTGTCCTTGGGAGGAAAAGCAAAATGTCCTTGAGCGCGCGAGCAGGAGGGGGCGGCAGGCCGGGCCTCGCCGGCCGACTCTCCCCGGGCGGCCCCGCCGGCGTCGCTCGCTGGCTCTCCGGGCGGGAAGCGCCTGGGCGCCGCGGGGCCCGGGCTTGGGGGGCGCGCGGGCCCCGCTGCAGACCCGCGGGGGGCGGGGGGCGGCTCGTGGCCGGGACCGGCCCCGCCGGGAGAGGGGCGGCGGCGGGGGACCGCAGGCGGGAGCCCGAGGGGGACGGCGCGGGGAGAGCCCCTTTCTGTCCGGGTGAGTTATTTTGGTATTTAGGGTGGAAAAAATCCTTTTCAGCTTCTCCAACGGGGGAGCTTTTTAACCCCTTTCCGGTGAGGTGGGAACTCATCTTCATGATCGAATCTAAAAGAACAATGGAACTCTGACTACGTCTAAACAAAAATAAAACTTGTTTTTTTTCTTTTGGGTGTTGGCTTTTAACTCTTTCAAAGCCGCTTTTGCAAACGGCTGCAGCGTTAGGGATGGAAGGTACTTGCAGCCGTTTAGAACCGCGATGACGTTAAGGTTGTCGTTTAAAAATGCAAGTTGGAGGAGTGCTTTTGGTATTTCAGAAATTGCGAAGCCAAGTTTACTATATCGTCAGGGCTGTTTAATGGAAATAGGTTTTAATGACGGTGCTAGACGATGACGTTTGATTAAGATAGTTTATTTTTCCGAGTAATTACGCCAAGATTATTTGACATTCTGATGTTTGAATAACGATTAAATATAGTGTTTCGTACTTCTTAGAAGGTCATAAGGAGCCGTTTTCTGTAACTTATCACACCTGAATGTTAGGACGTACTTGGGTCAGTTCCTAGACTTTTAAAAGTTTAAGTTCATCATTTTATTATTTTTAAAAATAACGTATATTATCACAAGCCATGGTCGGCAAAACTTTTACAAAGGAGTATTCTGACACTAAATCTCTGAAGTTACTTTCTCGTAGTGTAAATATTAAAGTAAGACTGCTCTCGGTAATGGGCGATGAAGAGGAGCCATATTTGTTGCATTTGTTGCATGCATAAAAATCTAGATATGCTTAAAACGGAACAGTATTTTACTAACGTGAAGTGGCTTCAAAAAAATTTGCAGAGTCCTCTGTATAGTCTATGAATTTAAAAAACTGTTTGAGAGGGAATTGAAGTTTAATGGTTTGAAGAACAAACCACAATGCACAAACCTTTGTGTATTTTAGAATATATTTGTCTTCATTCTGCGGTAGCTCTCGTGTTGTAAAGGTGCAGATCTATGTAAAAAGAGTGTTGGGCAGATTTACGTGGTACTTATAAAATCAGGGGTACTGGTGTAATCGACCATATTTCTGAGGATATTTTTGTCAGTGAAATTGTTTTATTTTTCGAATAGCATTCACCTAGTGCTACATGTTACATCAGTTGCGCATATCTTGATTTTATAGAATCTGTTGTTTAAGTACCAATTTTGGTTTTTCAAATCAACATTTTTCAAATTTTTGAACACTGAAAGTGGTTTTAAATGAATATTCTGAATTTAGATTTTCAGAATCTTTTTTGAATAGTGAAATGCAAAATAATTGCTATCAGTTTAACCTCATAAGATCTTTTTACATGAGAAATGGGGGAAGGGAGAGATTGAAAATGTTCAAGACCCTGGTTTGAAATTGAATAAAGGTCATAGATACTACCTTTTGCTTAAAAGACAAAGCTAATATCCCACTTGGTGAGATCAAATAACTTGTGGTATAAAAATTTAAAGTAACCAGTGGTCATTTTAACTTCACTAATTTCTCCTGGAGGAGTTAATTTTTAATTGTTTGTAATTTGTAAAAGGTATTTCTAGATGGTAAAGGAAATTTTGAGATGATTTCAGTCTTTAAAAATGGTAAACTTTTCCTTTGTTTTTGTGTGTTGCCTGGTATCAAAGGAAGAAAAAAAACAAGGTCATAATCTTAAATCTGTCCAAAGATGTGAATTTTCTGCATTTCTTTTTAATCTCAATTCCTTAATCTCTTGTGTTTATTCATGCAACCAAAAGATGAGAAAAACAAAGACTGACAGTGAGATAAGAAATAATTGCAACTTTAAATGTACAGGTAGTGTGTCGATCAGCCGTCTCTTAAATTTGTCTATAGATCCTGTCTTTGGAATATTTTCTCATTGTTTCATCACACTGAAACTTTGGCCAAGCAATGTTTAAAAATCAAAACATTGATATAATCTTCCTTTTTTTTTTTTTAAGGTAATTTACAAGATTAAAATTAAATTTGGTTGATGATGGTCTGGACAAATACAGCTCTTTTATTTGAGGTAAGACTGGGTAAATTTTTATAACTTTGACATAAAAATAAGCTTATTCTTTATTTTGTCTAAAATTTATATTTCCAGTAAGTAGCGAGTATGAGTAAACTAAATATCTGAAATAATTTTACTAAACCTTTAAGGCTTTTCATTGAATGAAAAGTATATGTGCATAGCCATTGTAACTTAATATGCCTTTTGAATAGTTTAAAATACTGAAGGTCCTATAAGCCTTTGTTTAATTTTGGGAAAAAGAAAAGACTGATTATATTTTGAGGAAAACCAAAATACCAAAGATACACTTTTTCTTTTTAGTTCGCTAATATACTGGGCAAACAATCTTCTAAATATTTAAAGAAATAAATCTATTAGAAAATTTGAGCTAGTTACTGTTCATGCTAATAGATTTTAGGGAAAAAGATTTTAAAAATCAGCTTTTGTGAACATAGATTTTAGTTTTCGTTTCTTTTAAATAATAAAAAGTTTTAAAACATTTATTCCTGCTTGCTGTTGGTTGTTCCATCAATAAATTGTTTAGAAATATTGGTTTTTTTCCCCAAAAGGTATGCCATTTTGAAGACAGCCCATGGAGCTTTATCCTTGAGGACAAAGGAAATCTTTGCAAAAGTCTGTTGTTTTATATAGCAAGTAAGTAAATGTTTTTATCCAACATCTGAAATTTAATAGCTACCAACATTTGAGTAGGAAAATATCACTAAAGTTTGTCAGTGAAACATAAACTGTAGACTGTTTATCTTGAAAAAGGGATGAGAACAAGCCCATCAAATTCCTTTACCTTACATCAGAGCACTTTTGTATTAATATTAAAACAATTGATATATTTAATTTATATCAGAGCAGTGAGACATGCAGTGCTTTCCAATAAAATGGTACTTCAGGATTATGGTTAAATTAGTAGTTGAGTCATCAGAATTATACGTCTTTATAATCTGAAATGTACATTCTTTAGCCATTTTTTTGATGATACATACCACGTTTTAGAAATGGCCTAGAATTTTGCATTTGCTGATCTTAACGATTCTTAAAAAGAACTAAATTTCAAAAACTAAATAGACACTTGCTTATTCTAGTTATTATTATTTAATGGATTCCCAATATTCATTTTACCTGTTTTTGTGATTTTGTTTTCAAACAGGTACAAAAATGAGTTATCTTACAGGAAACAAGAATAATGCCTCTAAACAGACCTCTAATCCATAGCTTAGTAGTTGTTTTTAAAGCATAAAAGGAAGAAATAATTTTCAACATGTATACAGTACTTTGACATCTTAAAACTTAGATACGTGAATGAAAAAAATATGTCCACTGATAATTTTCAGGAAATATTCTTTATTCGTAAGTTAACACTGAACGTGGAAATTAATGTCAGGCTGATATTAGTGAGGGATTTACCAGAGGAAGTAGGTAATAACAATAAGAGATATCTTGGGAAATTTTAAGAATAGCCAGATAACCAATTAATTAATATAAGGGCAAGTTTACCTTTGTCCTTGAAATTTACGTGGAAAATCTTTTACCTGTTGGTGTTGGCTTATGCTGTTGATTCAAATAGGTGATAAAGGTAATATTTTTATTGTCTTTGCTTCAGCTTAATTTTTCCTTTTCAGTCCTTTTGCTGTTTGATCAGATTTTGTGTTTATTATATGTGCAAAAGAAAACTAAATGTTAGACCTTTAACTATAGTGTTTTAAAGATATAACATATACAAAAAAGTCAAAACGTCTTTCATCTCAAGCTTTAACTTGAATGTGGAGGTTAGGATTTCCTCTATGCAATTGATAGGATATTAGATTGACATTCATATGTGGTTGGACACTGTTATAAAAATTGAGAATTGGGCCTGTTAAGACACAAACATGTATGAAGCGTAGCGTAAATTTAAGTATATATCATCAATACATTTATAATGGCCTACCAAGGGTATAATTTGACCCATAAAATAAAAAATGAACGGTTGAAGAAGGTTAGAAATGTTAAATGAAGATTTTTAACGTTTTCACTCCAGTATCACTAATGATAAAAAAATCTAAATGATATAACTTCTCAATTAATTCCCAGTCTAATGGAATACAGCTTTTCTTTTATCACCAACAAGATAAAGGATTATAAGTCAAATTTTAAAAAGGTCTTACATATACTTTGACCTTTATGATGGTGCTTGTTATATTCAGTGTTTTCATATTTGCTGCTTGAGCCAAATTATAAAATGGTCCGTAGTTTTGATGGACAAAAGTAATGACATATGAGGGCAAATATAAACATAGATAATATTATTTTAAATTATTATATTCCATAAGAAAAGTAAATTATTATTTAGTTTACTACTATTTTCTGCTTAAGAACTAAAGGGATAAATACTAAAATATTTGTTTTTATTTTAGCATTTTGAACTAATTCTTGAATCATGAAAATCACCTGATCTAGTTGGTGATTGGGTTGCACTGTATTTGTTATTATGATAATAACTGTTTAAAACATTAACCTGAAGTTCCATAGAAATAAGCCATGCCCATAGTTAATCACAAGGTTTTCATGAACCATGACATGACAGTTAGAGGCTAGATTATGTGAAATAGTTAATGTTGAATATAAATTTTCTTTCAAGTTTAGTTTACTGTTATTCACAGTTTCTTGCCTATTTAAAAATTTGGACTGTGGACAGCCAATTAATTTACTTTTTCTCCTTTGAGATTTTATTCTTTGTTGAGAGGCATAGGGGAAAAAGATAATTTCAGGACATCTCCATCTTCTGCATTAATGAGAAGTGTGTGATAGAGTAGAAAATATAATTGATTCAGCAATCAGGAGACCCAGCCTCTGATGTAAATTAACCCTATAATCTTGACATTTTATTCGCTGTAGACCATAGTCTCCTAATTTGTATAAAGTATTTGGAGTTACTAATCTCTTAAGATACTTTTTAGGTCTTAAATTGTGCAATAAAAATAGTAGTAAGGAGTGTCTAATTCTCTTATACAAACTGGATAATAATTTTTGTAATCTTTGCATTGCAAATTATGTTAATTTTGTGGTGACATGAGACCTGGGCAATAGTGTACCTGACTTTCTTAATTTTAGGCATTCTAAATATTACTAAGTAATATAAACGAAGACATATTGGTAAGTTGATCTTAAAAAAGTTAAGGTGTGAAATTGTCTTTGAACAAGATTTAGAATGCTACAATAAAAGCGTTGTTTGGATACTTTTCTAAAAATTCTTTTATTAAATATATTTCAAGTTTAGTGTATTTCATGTAACATTTGCAATTGACCATGGGGATATCAACGAGGACTTATAGTTTACCTGCCTGACATAATCTAATTTCCTTTAAGAAATTTCTATATTGAAAGATAAATATCCTCATTTTACCAGCTACCTTCCCCTTCCGGATTGAGTGGCTCAATACAGATTTTCAAATTGGCTGTTATTTCTGAATGTAATTAACCTTTGCAATTTAAATTCAAGGATATTCTGAACTTTATAAATAGAAACTGTCGCTTGATTGTTTACATAACATTCAAGTAGCATGTTTCCTATAACAATTTGATAAACTTTTTATTTATACATTGTGTAAAGCTAGATAGTTTTGTTTTGGAAAACAATCATTTGCTTTTTGAAACTAAACCATTTATTTGAAATTCAGTATTTCCCCAACAAGCAATTATATCCTTAATGTGTACTACGTTAAGAAAGCACAATCATTAATTTGGATTGTCAAGCTATTTTGCTTTAATGGTTTGCAAGTTGTCTTGTGGCAAAGTTTTCTTATGAATGTTAATGACTTTATCACTACCTTATTTTTGTGGAAGATTTCTTATATTTATTTCATAGTGCTCTCAGATTTTATTCTTAATTTAAATGTAAAAATTATTTAAAGGATTTTAAAAGGTGACAAAATCAAATATTCTAAGAAAGCACCAAGTGACTAATAATGATAATATTAGTATATGTATGTGACTTGACTAAAGCTGTCTTTGCCTTTTTTAATAAAAGGACCAGCAATCAAAATGGTTATTTACATTATACTTTCATATTAAATGAGAATCCATAATACTGCAAAATATTAAAGATAGGTAGGAATATGAACAAAAATCATCAGCTTTTTGTTGATCTTCCTCTTTTTTCTCCGCAAAGCCCCAGTACCTAGTTGTGTATCAGTTGTAGAGTTGTAGCTCTTCTGTGTGGGACACTGCCTCAGCATGGCTTGATGAGCGGTGAATAGGGCCGAGCCCAGGATCCAAACTCTCGAACCCTGGGCCACTGAAGGGGAGTGTGTGAACTTAACTGCTATGACCCCGGGCCAGACCACAAATCATCAACTTTTGTAGTCTGCCTAAGCCGAACTTGGTTTTCCCCCCTTCAAAGGAAAGCAAAGTACTGCTTTGTGAATTTTTGGGAAGGAGATGGTATGGTAGATGATGTTAGATTACATTGGCGTCAGTAACTTGTACTGCTAGGGAGCTTTTTTATAAGCACATGATCAGACCAATATGATGGATTTCCCTCAGACATTTCTTTCACAAATATTCGTTAAGTTAGTTCCACCCTTCTCTTAGGGGTTAAATCAGTTTATTTTACTTGGTTGATTTAAGGTTTGTCTTTGTTCACAAATTCTCTTCCTTACAAGGTCAGATTAAATTTGGAAGCTTAAACATAATGCCGTGTTTCTTGTAAAATTCTTCATTTGTTAACTTGTTGGGAGGATATTTTAGCACCTTACTCTTAAAGGTAATTTTGAAGCAGATCTTTACTATATTTCTTGATTAGTCAAAATGACTAAGGGGATTTAGATTTGGTAAGATAATCAGAAACTTACTTTATAATTTGAAAATTTGAAACCTTAGTCGTGGAAAAGCCTTTGGGTAGCTTAGTTTTAACTTAAGTCCTAAACTATTCTTTTGCTTTCTAAAAATCCTTAAATTGCTACACTTTAATAGTGAACTTGTAAACAGAGCTTTTTGGTAGCTCTGCATGTTATTGTGATTATTATCATCATGCTTCAGAGCAAGAGTGACTGAAAAAAGGATATACAGAAGGTATTTGAAGGTAATTCACAAGGTATTTGAGATATGGGAAACGTTATCATCCATGTTTAGTTTATGAGTTATTTCAATCTAGTGGAAAGTATGGATATGATGTTTTTGTTATCAAGTATGTATTTTAGAAAGGGTTAGTGTTGAGTTGAGTAAGTCAGTACAATTAGTAGTAAAAATAGTTTGAAATTGTGCCTAAGGTTTCCTTTTTAACACTTTATCTTAGAATAGGGTTGATTAAAATACATGATAATGTCGAATAATATGGTAAATTGAGTGAGAAACATGGCCTTGCAGGTGGGTAATGGAAGTTTTCCTTGAGAAGTCTTGGGGGTTGATGAGAGGAAAGACCAGAAGATAAAATAATTCCATACTGCTAAAGAGTAATGTCGTTTCTGTTAAACAACTGGTTCTCAACACTGCCAATTAGATCCACCTAGGAAGCCCAGATTTTTACCTCTTCTGTTGGAGTTCTTGGGGACTGAGACTTATGCACGTGAAAGTAACTTATTCTACAGATGAGCCCCCTACATCTGTACAGCCAAATTTAAGATCCTCTGGGTTAGAACTGTTTATTTTCTGCTTGGACTGTATTGTTCATAAATACACGTATGTCTTGGTCTTCTGGTGAGTGATCCTTATAAGATGTTGAAGTTCCCAAATAAATCATGGCATTTTAATAATCTATTTTTGTTTTTTTCTGTGCATAAAATTATATTCTTTTTGTTTTCTGCAGAAATGTGAATCCTGAGAATGAATTCTCTAAAGGGCCTGTACAACGTAATAGATGTTGGTGGAAGCATGTAGTAAGTTTTATTCAATTTACATGTTTAATCTGTGTTTTAATTTTAAATGACTGGAAATTTTGAATAATTGAGTCAGAGTTGTAAAAATATAAAGGGATTTAGTGAAGCTCAAAGCAGTACAAAAATAAAAAATCAAGGTGGTTAGATGTGTGTGTGTATTATTAAAATTTGCTTATTAATTTACTCCAACCTATTATTATTCTCTACTGTCTCTACTTAAACTCAGGCAAAGTTAAAATGCAAAGAAACTCACATTTGAACATGCTTCTAACACTCTGCCCTAGATCTGGGTGTTGGTAAATTCCCCCGTTTTGTAAATAAAGTTTTATTGGAACACAGGTATGCTCTTTGATTTACACGTTGTCTGTGTTTGCTTTCCCACTTCAGCTGCAGAGTTGAGAGTAGTTGTACCTAATGGCCACAAACCCTGAAATATTTACTGTCTTGTCCTATAAGGAAAGCTTGTCTATTCTTGTCCTAGATCCATCCTTTTTGTCAACTTTACCCTACCTTTGTAGAACTCAGAAGCCCTTGAGTTCTCATCTGGTAATAGAATGTACTTTTCAATGGATTTCAGTGTAGTAATTCTAATAAGTAATTCTGAACTTTCCTTGAACTTGAAAGCTCAACAAAAAGTTCTTTTCACACTAAAGTTATGCTTGAGTATTAGAAGACTTGGTTACTACTACTATGGAATAGTTTTTCTAACTCTCAACCTTAGAAATAGTGGGAAGAGTTAGTGGTAAGGCTGTATAAATGAATTTGGATGAATTCTCAAAAGGATTTATTTATGATTGACAGGAGTTTTTAGGTATGATAATTACATACTAGCAGTCGCATAAGAATAATTATTTTTGAATCACATTTGGGAATCTAGATTCTGGATGATAATTTTTGCTTCTAATTACTACCTCAACTTCTGTTGTATAAGTGGCTACTAAGGCCTGCAAAATAGTGAAGTTCGTTTTTGGTTTGATGGAGGATGATGAGGATGGTGAGGCAGAGATGAAAACTTTCCTAATGTATTACAGTTTTGACCTTGTGTCTTATATTTTAAAGAGATTAATTGCCTGGCACATAGTGGATGCTCAATAAATACTTGTTGATCTATTGTATGTAGTTTCTATTAAACATTACTTATCAACTGATGTTTTGGGTCTAATTGAAAAACAAAGTAATTCATTATTAAAACAAGTTTTAATGCTTTAAATATTAACTTTTAGGTGTGCCTGAAAGCTAAAACTTTGACTCAGTAAAAAATTAAAAGTGACAAGAAACTACAACTCTCAAATGTCTTTAACGTGCATATGTAGTCAAGTTTTAAACTAATAAGGACAATGGGGAAGATTTGATTTGATTGTAAAACCTTAAATAAGATGACTTTTTCTTAGTTATCATAATTGATCTTATTCTCTTAGTGATCAACAGCTGGCTGGTCTTTTTCAAATCACTTTGTAGTTAGTTTTTATGCTTACCTTATTTAGGACCCATACTTGTTAATATATTATAATCTTATTGAAGATTAAAGTTATTTTTGGTAATAAGGCAAAATATATGAATTCACTATTAAGTGTTTTCAAATTTAAAGACCAGTATAAAGAAGATTGAAATCAAGTCATAAGCACCAAGAATCTTAATTACACGATGGGAAAGATCAATTTCCGCTCCTCATTGTAATTTGTACCCATTTGTCCCTTTGGTTTTGCAATAAGTATTTGAGTTTTAAGATACTGTGAATTACATTAATTTAATAAATTATAGCATTATTAGAGCCACCTATTTTTAAAATTAAAAAATCATTAATCATTTTTCTTATACTCCTCCTTGTCCCTCACATTTCTTCTTGCTATTAAAAGTAGGAGTTTGCTAGGAAGTAGAGGTAAGGAGATTGCTTATTTTAGGGGAACCCCTCTTAAACCCAATCCAGTAATGAATTACTTGCTTGCATTCAACTAACAACTTATTTTATTTTACAATGTCCCAGTGTTTTGGGAGCTAAAATTTAAAGAGAAGACCCCTTACTCAATTTTATATTCTTTATTTCTGGATGTACAATATTTGGGGATTTTAAGAGAGAGTGGTTTCTTATTACCTTCTTACCATAGAAGCCTTTACCTTTGCTTTTGGGAATTACTTAGAACAAGCAATTTTCCTTAAAAAGGAGGTATAAATGAGTGAATATCATAGAGGAAAAATTCTCCTAACTTTTCATAGTATGAATACGCTGGAAGCTTATGTGAAATACACAAAAGATCTAGATCTATGCAATGATGGAATTCTAGATCAAACCATCATCATCTCTTCAGTATGTCTGCAGTAATTCACAAGTTACTGGAAAGATGTGGAGTAGTAGGGCTTTGATATCCAAACTCTGCTCAGTTTTTTTGTACTGATCTTATTTTAATGCAAGATTAAATTCTCTTTTTAAAGCAGAAAGTGTTTTGTCTTTAATTGACCCCATGATCCTATGGATTCTTCAGAGATATCATTACTATTGGAATATAAATTATTTTGTTTCAGTAAGGTTAGTTTGTAGGTCCCCAAGTATTTTGGTTATTGTGGTATATCAGAATAATAGCTAACATTTATTGAGGTCTTTCTATATGCCAGGTAATGTAAAAGCTGTAAATGTACTAACTCATTTAATCCTCACTACTGCCACATGAGGTAGGTACCGCTACTATTTCTGTTTTACAGATGAACTGTGGATTTTGTTACCAAAAACATTTCCAGGCTCACAGAACTCATGCCTACTTTTTTATTTTTTAACATAACTTTGCTTATTTGTAAATTTAATTTTTGTAAGAATTTGTAATTCCATGAAAATCAGTGGCTTACTCCTAAATCCCTCATTGTTCTTTTAGGAGCTTTGATGCTTGACTGAGCACTTTTGCTTGTTAACAAAATTCTCACTATAGGCTTTGATTGCCTTTGCAGGAATGTAGATTGATCATGGCTTTTTAATGTCATTAAGAGTTGTCTGCTTTCTCTTGTAGCATTCTTTTTCTTCACTCCTTTTTTTAACTATCTTAAATATATGACAGTATATGCGATAGCATGACCAATATGCTTGTATTTTCTAATCTCTGTTTTTGTCACACAAACTAGTGCATTTTATTGAGTAATTTTGGAATGATTTTAGTGTCATTAGGTTTTCTTTTGAAAAAATTTTTTTAAATAATGGTTTTAAAAGGAACTTTTATATAATCTCAATAAATTTTACCTCTTGTCCTGTGGCAGAAGAATATAAAGCATTGAGTTTATCATTTAATGTACTAACTTGAATAAATTGCACCCATAGCCATTGAGATGATTGTAACTTGATATCAATGCATTAGTGTCATTGTTCATCATAATAGTATTTACATCCCCAACTTCATTTAGAGCTTGATCTTAACGTGATAGCAGTAGAGATTGGGGAGAAGTTGGCTTACAATTAACTCTACAGGAGAAATGATGGTATTTTTATTTTTATACTTTTATATAGAAGTATGTGTCCATTTTAAGGAATGAACAGTTCAAATGGAAGATATTTTACTGGTATGGTGAATGAATGAGTGAGTTATTTAGTTCTCCTTTTAGGATGGAGAGAAATCAGCAAAATACCTTAAGGAGAAATATGTTGCGTTTGATGTTTACTACTGATGTGGTGACACTCATTTTCAGTCTTTTTTTTAATATGAGTGGCAGTGTCTCTTGGTTAACCAGTTTAAGTAGATTTTTGTGTTGTATATGGTAGACAACAAATCCTGATTATAGTTTTAGGAGACACAGGTATTAGCTATGTAATCAGCAAAAATGCCCTTATGTTTAATAATCTCCTAGTCAGTCACCCAGACTTTATCTCTACAAATTTAGTTTGAGAGCTGCAAAATTTATAGAGAAGATCAGGGTTAAAACTTATTTTTGCAATTATGTTTGGTCATGACGAATCAGGATCATTTACTTAATGGTAAAATCTCCTGGCTTGCCACTTATCCCTTTAGTTCAAATTACTTAAGTAATGGATTTGTTTTTCTTTGAGGAACATTTGATATTTTGGGAATGGGAGTATTTTATTTGTATTTAATTTGAAATCTGATATTTTATCAGATTTGGCAAATACCAAATAAGCCAGGCAGATATTTTGCATTTTTGATCATTTTTTTCCTAGTGGCTACATATTACCTGCATTTTCAGATATGTAGCCAAGGATGGTGGCATCTGTATTGGTCATTTGCATTATCTAAACAAAATTAACATCTGTTGGACTGGAAGTCTATGCTATGATCCACTGCTTTGGGTTTCTTTTTTTTTTATCTGTAAGATTCTTTTCCATAATTAGTTTTATTTGAAGGAGCTTGGAAAGTTTTCTGCATCGAGATTTAGAATCCATAGTGTTGCTGTAATTTAGCTTTCCAGGATTTTTGAATTTGAATTTTTGTTTTTAATTCTCATATAGACAGTATAATAACATTACATTTAACTATTAAAAATTTGAGTCTTCACTGCCACTTTTTTATGGTTACATATGTATCTGTGACAGTAGAAGAACTTTGTTGCTTGAGTGCAGTCTTTCTATGATTCTCTCATTGAGAAGTTGTGTGTGCAGTACATACAACTTTAATACAGTTACATAGTTTAGAGCTGTTACAAAATTAAAGCTTTGTGTATGGTAAGAGTATCTTCAAGGTGGGTGGATGTTCTCTGTTTGAAGGAATAAGATTATTGGTATTCCAACAGCATTTTTTTCTTTTAATGTTTTCATCAAGCACCCAGTCAGCTTGAAGAGTCTCAAATGGACCCTACCACTGAGAAATCAAGATGGCAGTCCACTATGGGGAATTGAGGAAAATGGATTAATACAAGAGTGCTGTGATAATATACAACCAAGACAGGGTTCTTTTAACATGGATTTCATGAAATCAATGAAGATATAGGTTTCTTACCCAACACAAGTGGACAGTGGATTTGACTTGCCAAAGACTTTTTGTATCATTAAAACAAGTACATTTTTGACATTTGGAGAAGAAAGATGGCACATTAACACAGATGATAGTTTGTATGCCTGGAATTTTTTGCAGTTTGATTTGTATGAGTATGACCTTATGGAATGTTACCTTTAATAAAATTTCCAACACTTTAAAATTTCTCAGTTTGGGCTTTTTTTTTTTAAAACTGAAGTTTCATTAAATGTTCAGTTATTGCCTTAAATAACACTTTGACCTTTACAGTTGCCCAGCAGTAAAGTGTACTGAATAAAGCTGGTAAAATGGAAATGGTGTGCTGGAAAATGTTTTACTTGGTTGGTCTAGATTTGTCTTTTTTCACAAAGTTGTAGAAATTTATTTGTGCTTTTAAGAGATGGTCGTTCAGTTGAAATGCTATTTTGTGCTTTCTTGAAACATCTTCAGAATAACCATTGGGTAATAATAGAATCTTTAATTTGCCATGAGATTTTAATGAACTTTTAAAACAAAATGCCTTTGCCTCAAAATTCAGGATGAGTGATACAGTATTTTTCTGAGTTATTTTGTGTTGATGGAAAAGGTTTCTTTTACCCTTTAGTTTTAATATTATAAATAAAACGTCTTGCAATAGAATATTCGTCTGAACATTTAAACTGATGCCTCCTATTGCCTTAATAGTTAATATTGGGGGAGAGGTGTTGCATTTATAGGAAAGTGTCCTTAGAGTATTCATAAAAGACTTAAAATTTTGGTGGCAATAATGTCTATAATACATTTTATGTAAGTATGAAATAGGATTATTATCTTTTATTATGTACATTTAGGAATTTAGAATAAATGAATCACTGTGTCATAGATTACTTATGTTTGAATTCTAGATGAATACTGCAGTTTAATTTATTGACAATGAACTTAACACCAGTTTCAGTAACTATTTTAAAGTGTGATGGGCTTTATTTTGAAAGACCAAATGGGTTGTTGATATTTTCCCATTATACAGAGAACAAGGAATAGTTTAGCTTGAGTTGTTGTTGGTGAGAATAGTTAACCTTACTGCATTTGTGATTAATGTCAGATACCATAGCACATATAACCATGATCAATACATGTGCAGCATTTGTTCTCATTGATTGAGGTGGTTGGTCTGTATAAATCAAAAGGGGAATTTTGGATTTTGATTTTGGTACAGAATTATCTTGTAGAAAGTTCAGAATTGAAACTGAGTTTGATTATGGGTTTTACATTTACCTAGATGCAACATTGTTGCTTTTGTTGGATATAAATCAAAAATGGGATTTCCTTAGTGAGGGAAGGACACTGTTCTGGCAGATTATAATGTTGAGTAAGGAAAGTTGATATTTTTTTTTTGGATATGTGACTTTTCTTGGGGTGCCTGTTGAGAGAAAAAGTGTTGAATAATTTGTTTTTGGCATTAGTAATAATTTTGTTTGCATAGATCTCATGGCTTTGATATTTAGAAGAATTTGCCCTGTGACATTACTTTGATAACTTGCCATCAGATATGACCATTTGTTATTAATTTACCATTGTTGAAATGGGTATATACTAAGAATTTGATTGGAAATACAAGGGAAGGGTTGGGATATATGTGTTGGGTTGTTTTTGGAGGTGGAGTTTTTTGGGTTTGTTATTTAAAGGTGACCGTGGTAATTCCATACTCTTGAATTTAAGAACTTTGTTTTGCCTGAATCAGTGTGTCAAGTAAATATATTGTGGTTAGGAGAATTTTTTGGGTAAAGTTTGCAAGGTTATATAATGGGTTAAAGAATTTTTTAAAGTAAAAAGGAAATTGAGATTCTTGAATTAAAAACTAGTTGCATTAATTTTTGCTCTAATGCAACTGAACACTAGGGAGGCGCTCTTGAGTTATACCCCTTTCTTCCAGTTGGGATGGAAAATTCCCCCTTAAACTTTGTCTTTAGATAATTTTTTGGCTTCATAAAGAAGGCAAGATTTGAATTTAATTTATAAAATTGAGGTTTTGCTTTTATTTAGAAACCCTTTTACCCATGGGGGGGTTAATTTTTTAAAAGGTTAGTACTTAAGCTGAGCTTTATATTCTCTAAGAATTATCCCTCTTTCAAAATGGCTTGATAAAACACCACTTCCTGTCCAGAGAGGAAGTTATTTTAGCTCAAGGACTGAAATATTTAGCAGATCTTTAGACAAAAGGAACAAATTACATTTCTCTCTGGCTTAAAAAGGGTGCTTGAGCCAGAGGGGGTTAAGAAACCCTCCCCCCTCCCCCTGATGGGGTGGTCTGGAGGGGCTGGGAGGTGTGGGGGTGGGGGTCCTCAGGCTCCCTGGGATGGAGGATCTTTTTTTTTTTTTTTTGGTGGAGATGAAGGGGTGGGTCTATGGTACATCACCTGAGTTGTGGGGTAAATGTAGAGAGTGTCAATCAAAGGCAGAGCTCTCAGAGCTGGGAAGGAGGCTCTAGATGGCGGCTGTGCCTTAGAGAGAGCGCGCTCTGCTCCCTGCCTTCGCCTCACTTTACGCAACTTTCCCTAACTTTCGGGCAGCCTCAGGGGGCCCCCGCAGCCCCCTGCCTCTCCTAGTGACTGACTGGGGTCGATTCGAACCTTTTTTAGGGAGAAAAGCAGCTTTTAGGAGCTTTCTTTTCGTGCCTTGTTGGAAAGAAGCAGCCGTACTGAGAGCCCAGGTCGTTGTTTTTTCCAGCTTAGAAGCCATGGCGCACCTCCATTTTTGTGCGCTCTCCTAATGAGGTTTTTTTTCTTCCGGACCCGTTTTAGTATTAATTGTTGCTTTATTTTTTTGACCAGTTAACATATTTGAGGATTATTTTATTTATTTTTCGTCTTTTAACGGAGAATTTTGTTTTTATTTTTAATTATTTGGGATCTGATATTTTTCTACTAGTAGATAGGACTCTTGCTTTGGACCTACTACATGGATCAGGTAAGTTCATGATCATTAGTGTTGATTTTAAAGATTTATATGTTTAAGTTTGCTTTATTTTCTGTAAATATGAGAAATTCCTGGATGACGCAATAAGATACAGAGATTGTTATTTGTATCCAGTGTGTTACTTTGAGAAACTTTCCTTATTGATAGTGATGATTCCCCGTTTGGTTTATCCTGTTTTTTTTTTTTAAAGGAAAAACTAGAAATATTTTGTGTTTTGATGTTTACCGCTGTTGTGTTATAACAATATCGTTACATCGTCAGGACTTTGTTCCTGATAATAAAAACCATCGATAGAAGCTGGGACCTTACCTTTCTTTCAACTTTTGACAGTAAATACCTGGGCACAGGACTTCAAAGCAAACACAGATTCCCCCTCCCCCTTAATATTTAAGAATTAAAAGATGATGAGAAATAAGGACAAAAGCCAAGAGGAGGACAGTTCGCTACACAGCAATGCATCGAGGTATGAGCTATCAACTTTCTTCCTTTTTTCTTTTTTTGGGGGAAACCTCAGCTTACATTGTTTACCTTGACAGACAAGGATAGCTGTCTGTTTTGTTTTAAGTATTTTACTAATTTGGGTTCGTTTTTTAAAGCGTGACCTTGAGATTGCTAATATGCCACACCCTAATTTTTTGGTAGCAATTTATGAAAGTTGAGTTGTGAGTTAAGGCCTCTTACAGCAGTCAAAAGGTAAGGTACCTTTATTGAAGGGGGCCTTTCCTGTAAACTAGAGTTTTTCTGTCAGTAATTTCAGTTTTTAGGTTTTTGTGCTGTAGAAAAATGACCTTGTCGGTTTAGCCATTGCTGCATTGCACCATTTTACATACAAGGCAAATTTTTCTTTGAAGAATCTAGGATACCCAAACTTGTAACTGAAGGCCATAGAGGAGCCTTGTGGTAGTAAATTATAGTAAATAGACATTTGAGAAAGTTATATGAATGAAAAAATGTACATTTTAAAATGAAATTGCAAAAAAGACCCTTTGACTGATGCCTCTCAGTTTATATTTTTATTTGACTCTATATTTCTTTTGATACTCTTGACATTTTAGGAAATTTTGATATGATTTCTCAAAACCTTTACTCGGTTGTTACAGTTCCTGCATTTATGAAATCAAACCTGTGATCACAGAAATCCTGGAATACTCTTAATTTACTTCTGTTTTGTGTTTGTTACTGTGATTATAACTGTATTTTATGTTTAAAATATTTTAAGGTTTGCATTTTTATGCTTATATTCAGACAATGCTTTCTGGTTGATAGATACAGTATTTTATCCTCACATATTAGTTGTAGCTGCTTTAAATTTATTGATTTATTTTGACAGAGTCGCCTGGAATGCTTTATCTTCTGAAGCTTACAAATGTACTGTTTGTTCAAATCATGATTTGTTTCACATTTGTTGGAGTACCTTATTAGTGACTTAAGTAATAAAGCCTTTAAGATGTTTTGTTGTACGTTTTGTATATTAATTTTTAAAAGTATATATGAATGCATTTCTTGATGTGTATTCTTATGAATTGTCATGTCATGAATTTTAAATCATACATTTAACAAGGATGTGATTGTTTAAGAGTTTTCTCCCCAATTTTGCTTTTTATAATTTTATATAAATAGGTCAGTGAATTTGAAAGTTTTGATTGAACATGGTTTGTTATTACAAATGTTGAATTTTATTTGTTTTATTAACTTAAAATATTTTGACCCTTGCTTTTAAAAATACCTTTCCAAATTCTTTTGCAGATTGAGTTGTCACATAGTTTGGACTGCTGTCTTTTGAATTGAATTGCCCATGTAATTACCTAGGTTAGATTTAGGACAGAAAACTTCTCTACTAATCCTAAACTGATTTTTCTGAGAAGTACTGGTGATTTGAAGAAATAGGAATCCCCAGGTATATTTGACAAATTATTAAAGATTCAATACCTAAAATTGTTACTCCCTTGAGTGTATGATTTGCATAGTCTCACATGGGTTTTGGCTTTCTTATGCAAGGTTTGTGGTTAACATCATTGATCAGACTCTGCTTTCTAATTTAAAAAATCAAGCAGTGTCGCTATTCATTCTTTTAATAATTTGCTCTCACCTGGAAAACTACTTAGAAGTTGTCATGCGTTTGCCTAACGCAGTGGGGGTTACAGTTTAACAAGAAGCAGGTACTGTACTTTTAAATGCATTTTGTCAAGTATATTTTGTCATATACCTGATGAATGTCCAAAAATATTTGAGAGATTCCTGGAAGAGAAGATGGGAGTTTAAATTAGTTACCCTAAATTGCGTACCTTAATACAGGTACATAATTATGACATCACTTCCTTTTAAAATTATAAAGCTAAAGGATGTTGGTGGTGGTTTATTGTAGTAGATTGTTGGTATTTTTAGTGAACTAAAATTAAAGTGATTGTTCCGGTAACTAGTACTTGGTTCCTTAATTCATCAGAATTTCTTCATAAGGATCTGGTTTCTATGGCACACAGTCTAGTGTAGGGAATACTACAAAAAAGCACTTTTGCAGCCTGAGCCACAGGAGAGGAAGGGAGGAGTTGGCAGGTCAAGTAAACTTTTTGGTCTGAGAATTACTTAGGATTTGAAAGGATTGAGTGCAAGTTTTGGTAGACCTGATATTTTCCTGTTTTTGGAAATAATGCAATACTTAATAGTGATTATGTAAGTTTGTTATTTCTGTATTCTTTTGAAGTTACTGCTTCAGTGTAATATTATACTTTGTATATCATGATTTTTGAAGATTAAACAGTTCACTTTCAAAAATAAGATTTTAAAAATATTTGATACCTGTAAAGTTCCTAAATATTTAAAACAGTTTGAGTGATATGTATAGAAATGTATACCACACATTTATCTAAATAATTTGCAGTTTGGGGTAACTTCAGTAATATTAAAGAATGGAAACAGGAGAGAAGGGAATGTGAATGGAACTGTGTGCACACAAAGAGTTGTGTGTGTTCTGGGGCGCTGTGTTTGCAATTTATCTTAAGAACTGAAACAGTTTATTAAATTTATCTCCAAGTCGTCTGCTTTTGAACCAGATTTATTTTGATAACCTGAGGGCCGGGCAAAATCTTGTCTTTAAATCAGCCTTTTAGCAGTTACTCTAAAAGCCTGGGGATGATTACAAATGGCATAATGCAGTTGCTTGTGGACTGGAACAGGCAGTTTTTTAAGTGGCAGCCATTTTATGACGCTGATAATTCTTAAGAATCGGGATTTCTGAGAAGAGTGAAAATAAAGTGAATTGAAACCTGAAATACCAAAACCTCCCCCCCCTCCCCTTTTTTGGTTCTCTGGTGCTGAAATAAAGGGCAACTCGGTAGTTAGCACAGGCAGCAGCTCTCTGAGCCCCTGGCATCTTGGTGCAGGTCCAGCTCAGTCACAAAATGGCTGTTCCTTTGTGCCGCAGCGCTGACAGACATACTGCATTGCACTGTGTACTCGCCAAACAGCAGGAAGTTGCCGTGCTGAGTTCAAAGGCCGGCCGGCGCCGGCGCCGAGTGCTGATTGGCTGCGCGCGAGCCTGGTAACAGCAGGTCAACAGCGACGGCCTTCGGGCAGGCCCCGCCTCGTGACGTCAGGCGCCTCGCGGCCGGGAGGAGCCAACGAAGTGACGTTGGGCTGCGTGCGCAGTCTGGGTGCTTCCTCTGCGCAGCGCGCCGCCTCCTTGCGTCGAGGGGGAGGGGCAGGGAGCTCTGACGGGGACTTTCCGGTGGGCGGCCTCCACAGACCGATTCGCTCCGGGTAGTCCTCTCCGCCCTTCCCTGTAGCCGTCTACACCCTACGGCGTGTATTTCTTTGCCCATCCCTGGGAGTGGTTTTTCCTCTTTTAGAAGCGGCTGCTGCTTTTGGAGAAAGTGAAAGGCACTAATCGGAAACCTTCAAGTGGAAAACCTGCCAGTTTTTATATTTTTCGGTTTCCTTTGAGATACCCTAGCGGGTCTTCTTTTTTTTTTTCTTTTCTGTATGAGGAGATTATTGAGTCACATTTTGTTACCGTTGACAAAAACCGTTTCACTGTCAGAAGAGGTATTTTTATTTAAATTGAAACGTGTTAACAGATGTTTAGTACATGGCTCATAAACAAAGGGAAGATTATTTGAATTTGTCCCCGTGCGCTTTTACTTGGTACCATACATTTTCTCAATTGGCATTTGATGGAGAAAAACTCAGGTCAGTATGTGCAAAGTGATTTATTTTTAAGATTAACAACGGGATAGTTAAGTAGAAAATAGCTTAGGAATTTTCACTTGTTTAGTAACTATAAATATTAAGTTTAAAACATAACGCAGAGTACAGCATCCATTACTATGCAAACACGTGTTAGAAAACATGTCGTTTAAAGTGTTAATAGCACTTGCTGAAGAACTGTGACTCCCAAAACTCGACTGATAGTGGAATCACTTGGCAAAATCTTGGGAAACATCTCAGATCCCCCATTCTGGAAAGTTTAATTCAGTCCTGGTAAACTTGTTAAAACACTGGGGTCATGTGCATGGTCTGCCATGTGCATGGACACCCTTGCAAGAATTTCTGGTTAAATTTTTTTTTTTTTAATACCAACAACAGGTTTATTATTCAGTCACAAGTAAGGAATTTAAGCATGAAGGAGAGGCTATATTGGTGTTTTCTTATGTATCCTGACAACGTTTTTTCTATGTTACAGGAGTATTTTCAGCAGTAACAGGACTGAGCTGTCATGTAGTTGGCCATAGTTCAGAAAGTTTTTGAGTAAAAGATACTGTTTCAAAAGAGGTGTAGACCTCCTGAGTGTAGGTAGAGATGTTTACCTGGGCATATCCTAGGTTTCTGAATAAAGTTTATAAAAGGTAAAATTCACTACACTAGTTGGTTTTGTAGGTGTGCATAGTCTTGGTTCTTTTAGGCAGAATTCTTTAGATAGTTTGTAGAAACTTCAGGTGAAACCAGGTTTGTTTTACAGACTTGTTCACCAAAGGTTATGTAAGTGATTTTTAAATTATATGCTCAAATATAAATTGTATATAAAATATTTTATAGCCTAAGAGACAAATACTTGTAGAAGATGATGATCATTAACTGGAGTTTCCGTCTTCTTAAAGTGCATCTAAAGCAACAAGCACAAAGGTTTGTTTTTTCTGTGTATGGGGAGATTGAATTCTGTTTAGTTGTATTAAAATTTTAGTATTGCTACATGCCCTTAAATTCCTGCAAGTGGGATAGAATTGAGTAACATTGCAGTCAGGTTCCAGGATATAAACTACTCTGTTGAAGATGTTTTAGCCCAAAATAGTTATCGTTACTATCTGAGTTAAAATGCATATTATGAGGGAGCAGTTTATCTATGAACTGTTCAAGTGCTACTTGAAGCCAATTAACTTTTTAAAGAACCAGAGTATTAGCTCTGTTCATTGAGCCTTCTATGGGTTTTCCTCCTGTGCGCAGAATTGCATGAAATGGTAAGAAAAGTGTTGATTAAACTCTCTCTTGGATTCTTACTTTCAAAACCTGCAGTTTCTAATTGATATTTGGCTTTTTGGAGATGAACATCTTTTGTAAAGATTAAGTCATCACAGGAAGGTGGGCACAGGATATTTGATAAGGAATTTTAGTTGTAAAAGTTTTAGCAAGTTATTGCTTGAGGTTAATCTCGAAGTTCAGTTGAATTTTACCTAACAGTATCTGAAACTCACAAATTTTATAATTAGTTAATATCCCCCCCATAAGCAAACCCCTTGACAATTGTGAGAGGGACTTCCTGAGGCCACCTGAGATTTCCAAACTCCTATCATTTCTTCCATAAAATGTGGTAAACTTGTTCTTGACATAAAAGTTGAGTGACTGTAACATTTAGTAAATTTTTTCTGGCTATGAGCCATCTTTTTTTAAGGTCTTGTAACATTTTTCTGAAAACCTTAGAACTCTCTTGGCTTTCTTGAAGGGGGGTGTCACTTTAGCAAACAAAGTTTTTTTAATCACCTAAGAGTTATTTTGTATAAAATAAAAATGACTATGTTGGCTTACTTATGCTGGGTCCTTGTTGTTATAGCTGAGTAATTCCCTCCTGCATTCCAGCCTGACTGGGCAGTGAATTCAGATTTATACCTCAGCAAAATTGCCTGTTACTACTTGCTTTGGAACTTGGGTGTTATTAAGGTAAAGCCAGAACAGCAAAAGTTGACTCAATTATCAGATGCCCAGCGTCTATCATGTGCTTATTTTGTAATCAGTAATATAGCACAGTGTTGGAACACATTGTTTTCATGTCTGTTATGACTTTCCCCTGATCAGTCCAAACTTTAATTGATATGCCAAGTCTGGGGGCAGAGACCTTTCTAAAAAGCTTGACTGCAGTTTATGAGGTGGAGGACAAGGCTTTGCCTTACGAAATAAATCGTGGAGAACCTGGTCCCTGTATGGCAGCCATTCATGCTACATTTTGAAGCAGTTCCCATATAGCATTTTCTTGTTAACATGTTTGATTAAGGATCACCTTTTTTGGTATTTCAGTGACATCTCTGGACCATATTTCACACTGAGAAGTATTTCAATTCCCTTTACTGGAGAGTCCCCCTAGTTTGGGGGAAGTGTGATCACTCTGATTTTTCGGGGGAGAATGCTGCAAAAGAGCCCTGGCTAAGGCATCATTCTAAGGATAGTCTTGATTTTATATACTGTGGTTCAATTCCAGTGAGTTATTTTGTCATTTGTGATGTGTTTGCTGTTACCTCAGTGCCTTGGCAAGAGCTGTGTACATAATATGCACCAGTGCAGCATTTAGTTTAGTACTGAAAACTTTTTTCCCCAGCGTAGGCAGGTGAAGTACTCATTGTTGGACTTGGAATTTTCTCATTTGTAAAATGTGGTTAATGACAGTCATCTTAGCTTGTCAAGATTAAATTATATCATGCCTATAAAGTACTTAGCAAAGAGCCTATGTTGAAAGTGCTCAATAAATGTAAGCTATTAGTAATACTATTTCATTCCAAATGCTTCATCTTACTTTCTTACCCCTCCTCTACACTTTCTGAGGCCCTCTTTAAGAGCCAGCTTGTCCCTGAAGGCCGAGATTGTGTCCTCGTCTCCCCACAAGAGTCTGTTTAGGCCAGTTAGGAGAGAGATTTGTTAAGATGATTTGAGGAGGCAAGTCACCGTTTAGTTAGTTGAAACTTTGGGTGTGTTGTGCAGTTAATCCTCTCAAGTTTTTTTCTGAGAAAGCCACTATTTTGAAGGGAGCATATGATTCTTTCTGGACTGGAAGAGCTTTCTGTGTGAGTCATAGCCCTACTCTTGGCAGTCACTGAGTAGATACCTTTCCTCCCTCTTCTGGAGCTAGTAATTACTGCCCTCGTTTAACCTCTCCCTCATTTCCCCTCTCAAGCTGTACAAAAGTGAATAATGAATACCAGGGTGCAGTACTATTTGGATATAAATGTAACTGCAATAATATTTACAAGCAATGTTTAATTGGCTGTAGCTTGCTTTTAGTAATCAGTCTTCATTTAGCACCATATATTTGATTTCACGTAAGGCCTAAAGTACAATTTATTCTGTTAGAACTATGGTCCCAAGATTTGTGTGTTTTTTGGTTTCCTCTACTTCCTTCATTTCCTTTCGGTTTATGTGTTACTTGAGTTCTGTTTTTTTGTTCCTGTATCAGACCTTGGAGAGCTTCTAAAAATACCGATGTCTACACCAACCTCCAGGTTTTCAGTTAATTTTTCAAAGCTCCCCATGTGTTTTAAATTTGCATGTGTTCCATATGTTTGCAAGTGTCTCCACGTGTTTTGAATCTTTTGATGGAGCGCAGAGGACTTGTCGTTATATTCTTTTCTAACCCATGGTCTTTCCATTGCCTGTCTCATTTTCTCCATCCCTTTTAAGGGCAATTTTAACAACAGCCTGGAGCCACAGTTTGGAGGTCTGGAAGCAACTGCACGTAGGGTGCTGATAAGGGGAGTTGTATGCTTGATGGAAGAGAAACAGTTTTGGTATTAAATCTCGTGCTAGATCCAGCTGTATCAATACCTTTATAATGTGCGTGCTGATGAAATTTTTTCACCCCAAGATTTCTGAATTCTTGTCGTAGTTGCTTCAAATTGTAGTGCTCTCTCTCCCTTACTGTAAGTCTCTATTTATAAACTCTTTTATGATACCTCCAAAAGTTTGAATTCCAGAAGTCTCTATTTATAAACTCTTTTATGATACCTCCAAAAGTTTGAATTCCAGAATTAATTTTGAATGCAGTTATATTCCATTCAGAACTTCCTTTCCCTCTAGCTGATACAGGTAACTGTCCAGAACCAAAGGCTATAGCTGTGGACATGGGCAGTACTGTGGGGCAGTTATTTAGAGTGATGTTTGCCACCCCTTGGTAGGTTGTGAATTGTAACCAGCGTTAAAAAAAAAGAGAATAGAATACGATGATAAACTTCAGGGTATTGTATTTTTATGGGTTATTTTTGAGTCTGGCAGTGCCTGTGATCTCTCATGTTGGATTTTATCGTGAGGGAAAACAGCATGTGGTTAACATTTTATAGAAAAATGCCAGAGTAGATTTACATTTTATTGAGTGCTTACTCTGTGTCAGATATTGTTTTAAGTTTTTTTTTTTTAATGTATATTTTATTTAATGTGAGGGTTAGTGTAGTGGAAATGCTTGCGACCTCCTTATGGTTAACCAACTCCCGAAATTATCACAGAGCTATCTTCCTTTGAAGGTCTGTGGGTGGTCCTCTAGCCTACTGAGCTCTTTATACCCATGCCATTCTGTTCTTTCAGTTGAGCTGTATACTTAACAAGGATTTGTAGATAGTTCTGAAATTTGTTTATGCTGGTTGTTTTTGTAATTTTGCATTTCAATTAAATATCAAACCAGTAGAGGAAATGATTGTGAGAGATGTTTCAGAGAAAACTCAGTTGATTGCTTTGGAAAGACTCAGTAATGGGTATCCTTCATAGTGCCTATTATGAGCCTGGAACTTGTTTTGAGTCCTTTGTATGTGTTAATTCGAGTAATCTTCTCAACAAGACTACGAGGTAGGTATGATTATCATCCTTTTTTGTTGATAGGAAACTGAGGCACAAGGGGGAATAAATGTTGGAACTGGATTCAACACCGGCACTTTGGCTCCAGGATCACTTAAGCATCTTGTCAAAAGTTGCTGTCAAATTAGATGGGTAAGAGGAAACTATATAGCAGATTGGGGGAAACAGTAACAATCTAGAATAATTCCATACTCTGCTTCTCTTAGAAAACATTGCTTTTTCAAGAAACCAAAAACTCAAAATCACATTGCATTGTAGGTGTTATTGATGCCAGAAACACAATGCTGTTCAAAAGCCCGTCATTTTACATAAAAAATTTCAAGTTAAACTGTAGCTGCTGAAGTGATTCCCATGGGGGTGGTTGGAGGAAGCACCGGGAAAGGTGAGTGAGTGGGAGGGAGGTACTGGAGACCCCAGGAGATCTTCGTCCTCATGCAGTTTGACTCCCGTTGTCACACATGCACTTTGTATTTGCAATAGTTTATGAAGATTGGGCTTCTAATTTGTTGTTTTGTTCTAAACTTAGTTTCCAAACTTCTTCTCAAATAGGCTTGCATCAGAATCACTTGAGAATTGAAAAAAAACCAGGCCCAGAGCCGGCACGGTGGCTTAGCGGTTAAGTGCGCGCGCTCCGCTACTTGCAGCCCGGGTTAGGATCCCGGGTACACACCGACGCACCGCTTCTCCGGCCATGCTGAGGCCGCGTCCCACATACAGCAACTAGAAGGATGTGCAACTATGACATACAACTATCTACTGGGGCTTTGGGGGAAAAAAAAAAGAGGAGGATTGGCAATAGATGTTAGCTTAGAGCCGGTCTTCCTCAGCAAAAAGAGGAGGATTAGCATGGATGTTAGCTCAGGGCTGATCTTCCTGACAAAAAAAAAGAAAAAAAAAAAAAACAGGCCCATACCTGATTGGATTTTAGGGCTTATGTAATAGTAGGGGAGGGGAGAGGAGATAATCGAATAGTCAGAAGTGCTCCAGGTGGGTCTGTTGCATAGCTGGGGATGGGAACAGTTGTTCTACAGACATGCCCTGTAGGGAAATAGCTCTTGAGTGTGTTGGGTGTCAAAAATCTTAATTAGAGTGTGTCCAGTTCCAGTAGAGGTTATTGGACATCCAAATAGAGGCAGTACATGGCTGGTAAGTTGTAATTTGGGGGGAAGGGGACGATGGGTCAAATTCTTGCAGTGCTCCATTTCCCTTGCTTAAGAAAAAAGTTTGTACCTCTGAATTTAGCTTTATATAGGCATATAAATTCCCAAATTTACTTGCTAAGAATCACCTGGGGTGCTCATTAAACATTCACAGGCTTGTTGCGTGGAAGTTAGAATTCACTTGTTCTGGGGTGGTGCCCAGGAATCTGTATGTTGAACAATAACCTCTGTTGATTCTTGTACTGAGGCAGGTTTGGGAAATAAGGGATAATAGGATAGGAGTTTGTGTCTGTCTGCTTTGTTTTAGCTGTAGGATCTTGGGCAGGAACCTCTGAGCTTATTCATTTTTTAAGCTGGGAGTAAGGGTTTAGTGTGTGTTTCTTAGGGAAGTTAGAATCAAATAACATAATGTTTCTGAAGAAGTGGTTTTCAACTAGGAGACCCCCCCCAAGACTTTTAGCAGCATCTGGAGATATTTTTGGTTGGAGCTGGGGTGCAACTGGCATCTAGTGGGTAGATGCTAGGGATGCTGCTAAACATCCTACAACACACACGACAGCCCCCCACAACAAAGAATTATCTGGCCCAAAATGTCAGTAATGCTGTGCTTGAGAAACTGGTCTAAAACATTTAGCAAAGTGCTTGCCACAGTGATTGTTGGTGGTGGTTAAGAAAGTTGTGAGCTCTTACCTTTCCTGTTTTTTTTCTGTGGCCTGATCCACGGACCCCGCTTACTCCCTATGACACCGTGGGCATGAGTACCGTTTACTGTTGAAGTTAGTATCCAGGCATTTTTAAGTCTCCTTTGAAGTTTGAGTTGCTGTCTTAAAAGTCTAAAGATTATAGCCTAAAAGTTAGTAAGTAAAAACAAAACTCAAAGGGCTGAAAGGAACTCTGTCAACTCTTCCACCTGTCTTCAGGGTTCTAAAGGGATTTAAATATGTCACTCAACCTGGTGGGTTATAGGGAGAGCTTTTCCCCTTGTACCTGCGTTTTACTGCTTAGTGGGTTAGAAAGTCTTTCATGTTCTTACCTGCATGGAAAGCTTACCCTGTCCTTTGTGTAGCCCTTAGTATATTGCCAAATCTTGACTGGGTAAGTATTTGTGAAATGGGTATCCAGTTTGTATCTTTATCCAGGCTTGTTGCTGTAATTCATTTTTCCCTATTGATAGGTATGCCTGGGTGCCGTTTGTTTGATGCTTCCTAAGCTGTTTAGGACTACTCAAATATTTATTGGTTATTAGGGAGCAGAAGGAGCATGAAAAAGGTAAGGTGACTTCTGCCTGGCACTGGCTGGGAATTTTAGAAACATGCTTATTAAAGGTAGATTTTTTTTTCCCTCTTTACTACTGGATTTCTTAATCTGGGAGGTACTGATGGAACTTGGCCTTTTACCCCCCGAAATTGCAAGCAGCATTTTTGTGTGCTTTTTTTCTTATACATGTGCCTTTTTCTGGAAAGAGGATCCATAGTGTTACCAGTGTTAGAGTAATTTACAGAAGAACTGTCAAATACCAGAACTGTCAAATACCAGGAAGGTCTACTCCTGAATACACTGATCAATTCTGCAATGTTAGAAGTACAGCCATTTTTTGAAAAATTCAGAAAAATTCAAAGAATACAATTAAAGTTTTAAATAAGATATGGTTAAAATCCTGTTTACGCCTTCTCCTTGTCACTTTCATGAAATTGGCATATAAAAACATTGGCATTTTGAAAACGTGTATGGTTCACGTAATGTGTTTTGTTTTAAAAATATAGTTTTGAAATTGTCATGTTGATATTTATAGATCTAATTCGTCCCTATTCTAACTATTGTAGTTAATTGCATAGTATGACTATTCACATTTTATTTTTAGATTTTCATACATGCACATTTAGATTATTTCCTTTTTTTGATCTTATGAGCAGGGCTCTAAACATTTTTATACTTCCCACCTCCTCACGAATTTGATAATTTGTTTAGGTTATACACCCACAGATTGGATTGCATGATTCGTATGCATATTTTGAGGTTTACTGGATAATGCCAAGTTGCTTTCCAAAGCCTCTACTGATTACTTTTTCAGTAATGGTATATGAGTACTATTTTCCCCACTTTCTCGCCATCATTTAGTATTATCAGACTTTTTAATTTCTGCAGAGCAGATGAGTGTAAAATAATCTGTTGTTTAATATACACTTCCCAAATTACCGTAGAGGTTTAATTACCTTTTCATAAGTTTATTGGCCATTTCAGTTTCTTTTCTGTAGTTGCATGTCCATTTCTTTGGCCCGGTTTTCTATTTGATTTTTCTTTGATACGTAATTCTTCATGTGTTGTATGTATAATTCTTTTGTTGTGTGTACATTGAAATTTCTTTTCTCAGTCTGTTACTTGTCTTTTACCCTTGTTTATAGTGAAGCTTATTCTTTAGAATCATAGGACTTGAACCAGAGGTGGAGAGGGTCTTAAAGATGCAGTTACATTTATTTAAGGAACTAGATCCAGTATTCTGTATCAATAGGAAACTCATGACTTAATGATCTTTGCCTTTCTGTCCTCTTAAGACACACATAAGGGATTGAAAAGGAATTGTTCTGCATCAGCCCTGGGTGGTTTGATAATCTGTTTAACTGAAGAATGTATGTATGATGGGGACAGCAATACCACTCAGGTTAATAGTGTGGATCCCATAATTCAGACTGTGGGGGTGGGGGATGACATCATATACACACTCTTGGGTTAAGCCCCTTCTGTAAAATGAGGATAATTTGTCTTATAGGGTTGTCGTAGGAGAGGAGAATTTCTGCATATACCTGCTATATAAGTACTCCATAAATATTAGCTCATTGATAGAGCTTAGTCTGGAAATAAGTTTTATGGAATTCCAGTGTAGATTGCTTTGCATTTTTACCAGATTTTGCTTTCACCACCACCACCACCAACAAAAAAACATGCTCTGCCAAGCAGTGCTGCCATTTTGTAAGTTTAGGAAGATCACCACCACCCAAGTGCTGAAATGGCAGCTATTGGGCAGAGAACCCACAGGCTTGCTCTTTTAAGAGAAGTGTTGCTGTGCCGCCCTCTTGTGGCCACTTGGAAAACGGCAATTAAAAATTAAAAAGGGAGAAGTAGTTGTTAATCCTGCTTGCTTTGAAAGTCCACTTGTAAAGAATTCTTAATCACTTCATTTTTGCCTACTTCAAAAAGGATTTTGAAGATATACCAAATCCTTATCCACAACTGAAAAGAAGTGTTAAACTTTTTTTATAAGCATTTATTTTCTTTTGGAATATAAAAATCTCAGTTTTGACTTGAGTCCTTTTTATTTTTGCATTGTATTTCCCTTGTAGTGATTGCAACTTAGATTTTGAGTAATTTTCAGATAAATTTCTTTTTCATGAGGATTCTACATGGTAGATAATGATTGCTGAATATTCCATTTTTAATTGCCTTATAATTATTATGCCATTGGAAATCAGGTAATTTTATTACTTTTTGGTTATGCGAAAGCTTAGTTAAAAGACTCCTCATTTGCTAACTCTATTTGACGGTTTTTGTTAGAGTCTTGTGGATTTTCCACATTGTCTTCTCTAGGTCACCATTGCAAACTACAATTTAGTTTAAATAGTATTTAGTATTATAATTAGGCATTAATAGCAAATTTGCATAATATTTCAGGAAATATTCTATCCTTTGAGAGAATAATTAGACTATCAGTGCCTTAAATATGGAGGTATTTATCGTTTTTTTTTTTTTAATATTCCTTTTCCATTTCAATATTTAGGAACTTGTCCTCCTAGGAGAAGTATGCAAATTAATTGTTATGCCTTTATTAAGAATCTTTTTAAAAAACCGTTTTCCTCTGAATATTATTTTAAGTCTATTAAATTTAACTTACTGGTTCGAAAAATAAACACCTATGAAATAACACCTATAAAAAAGAAACACCTATAAAAAAATAATTAAAACCTAGTCCTACTCTCATTCAAATCTTTAGCTCGTTTTGTGGAGGATTGGGTGTACTTACATCCCTTGCCTTGGATTTGACTCTTTTGGTTGGATTTATTAGCTATTTTAAACATTAAAAAGATTAATACTTACATAATGAACACCGATGAACTCACCACTCAGCTTCAGTCATAAAATATCACCAATATCATTCTCTGATCACATCTGCCTCCCTCATTGCTGAAAATTCCCCCAGAGGTAAATACAGTTGTGAATGTGGTGTTTGTTTTTTCCTGGGTTCGATTTTCATAGTAAGTTGTGTTTTTTTTTTGGAATTACACAAGTAGTTCATGAGATCCACTAGTATACTTCAAATAACCCATCCAAGAGAATAAACCCCTGTTAGCAATTTAGTGATTAAAATGTGTTTATGCACATAGATATGTGCTGATAGAAATATGGCTGTTTTTTACCTAAAATGTACTGTATGTGTTGTTACATGTCTAGAGGTCGCTCTCCTACACCAACTGGGAAATACAGAGCTGCACAAGAAGACATGTAAAAGGTTATTTATAATTTTATTGGTTTACGGTGAACAATTTGGAAATCTAAATATTCTACTCAGAAATAGAGAAATATGGAAGTGTATCAAGGATATTTGTAGCTTATTGGTTAAGTGAATAACTTGAAAATAACCTAAAAGTCTCATTAATAGGGGACAGACTAAATAAAATGTAGCATATCATACTATGAGGCAGTTCGAAGGGAGTGAAATGTTTAGACATTTACATGTACTCTGACATGGGTATTGGCATTGGACATTTCCATTATATCGGCAATGATTACTGCTTTTCAGCACAAAACACTATAAGGATTTCTAGCTAACCAAACTGTTGTAGTTAACTTGAGCAGACCAACTCTGCTTTTTTTGTGGCTTTCTGGTTCTTTAAGTTTGTAGTTGAAGATTTTCTATCTTGTTGGAATGTTTTATGTTTCGTGGCAACCATACTGTGGTCCTGTGACAATTTTAGTTGGTGGTGATTGCAAAAATGTGATTCTAAACTTCATCTCTTGTCTGGAGTTAAGCATTATAGTAGTTAAAAAACTAAACCATTCATTTCAAAAGGATTTCGAAAAGATTGCATATTCTAGCAAAGTCACTTAAGTCCCCCTGTCCATTCTTTTCTTTAGTATACCAGGCATGGGGAACATCAAAGACTACGACTTAGCTCTCAAGTCTTTTGGGGAGGTGAACAAATTACTTGTATAAAATGGAACAAATGGGAGGCAAAGTAGTGTAGATGTTAACAGCTGGGGCTCTGGCGTCGGTCTTCTAGGCCAGGATGTGTGTCATTGCTAAAAGTGAGGAGAGTCAGCGGAGTATGGTGGTTGCAGCTCAGACTCTGAAATGAGGCTGCCTATTTTCAATTTCCAGTGGTAGTAACTGCTATGACAGAGATGCTATAATGGAGTATTATGGAAGTACCTCATAGGCACAAAGTTTAGGATTGGAAAGTGCAAAGGATGTTTTCCTAGAGAAGGTAATACCTGAGGCCTCAAGAATTAGAGAGGTATTTAGCTTTAGGTGGAAGCAGAGGTTGGAGATGAGCAATACTAGGGCTTACTTTCTGCTCTACAAGTAGTTCAGAATGGCTGGAGCAGTGAGAGTAAGGAGAAGGAATGGTTAAGAGATGAGTCTTGAGAAATTGGCAGAGGCCAGGTTTCACGGGGCATGCTGAGATTGGATGTTACCAGTGCCCATGCCCAGGGTGGCTGGAGGATGTGGGCAGCACTAGCTCCCTAATCTTTCAGGCTTCTCCAAGTACTTAGCTGCTTCCGCTATATAAATGTAGCTTCCGGGTATATCCCTAACACCTTTCAAGTAGACTGCCCTTTCTAAATTCCTTACTTATAAGGAAATTCTGGTGCTGCCTCTACGTTTCTGTCAGTGAGCAAATGGTGGAGGCAAAACAAACAAATTGCAACTAGCGCCATGGATTGTGTGGTACTGTCTCACCAATGCGTGCCAGCTGGGAAGGACTTTATGTTAGAAGGGGAATCTGAGCTTGAATGTGAAATTCTGAAATTTCTAATGTTTGGGTAAGGCTTTGGCATTTGTAGAGTGCTGCTTTCATTTATCGTTTGATGCTCTCATGACCCTACAGGTACAGTCACAGAGGATGGCACAGGTTAAGAGATGGCACAGGCCTGAGATGATCTAGGACTGAGATCCAAGCCGTGGATACCAGAGCCTGCACTTTTTAACTGTACTATCCAGCCTTCCTCTTTCTTATCTCTTGCCTGGTGACCACCTTCTGATTGGTCATAGGTGGAGAATAAATGACTTAAGATGCCTTAGTCACCTGGACTAGTCCACTTTAACTGTGCAAAGGGCCAAGGAGTGAGGAAGTATAAGGAGGGCCTGAAAGTGTTGAGCCACAGTTAAGGATGTCTGACTGGTTTTGGACATTGTCTATCAGGAGTAACATTTATTTTTTGAATCTCTTAAGATTTTGAACCCCTGTGGTAAAATAGAAAGAGTACGGGCTTTAGAGCCAGGCTTGGGGTGGAATCCCTGCCCTAACCCCCAAACCCCCTTTCTAGTTTTGTCATTGACTAAGTTACTTAAAACAGCTGTTTTTTCATTCTGCTCATGGTGATGATAATGCCTAATGGTGTTGTCATGGGGAATAGGCAAAATAATACATATAAAGTACTTAATGCAGTGCTGGGTACCTATTCGATGATCAGGCAATTAATAAATGGTTTTTCTCTTCTCTGCCCCCTCCCCCCCCATCATTCTCACTGCTTCCTCATCTTAACTGAAAGGCCCCTGAACTGTAATGTGCTTACTTACTATGGATCACATGGGACTTTTGGGTCGATGCCAGTTTCCAGTGTACTGCCAGGTTGGTTCTGTGGGCGTGTTTGTCAAGTGATATGACCTCATTCCTAGCTTGGAAGATAACAGTGGTGGTAAATATGAAGCCTCCCTTCTTGACCCTTTCTGGCTTCATGCCATGTCTCTTTCGTTTCCTGGTTGCTAAACTCAAGGACTTTTCTGTTAAGTTAATGTTCCTCTGGGTTGCAGGTTGCCACTTGCCTCCCTTTCTCTGCTCTGCCGCTCCTAAATGAAAAGGTAGTTTTTAAGCGAAAGAGTTGAGTGAGCTGTCCACGTCTTTTCCTGTAGCATCCATCAATTTGAAGTCTTTTCTCTTTCAAGTATCTTCACTCCTACCAGCATGCCCCTGAATTGCTTTTTCACTACTGAGAACAGGGGGGGTGTATTCCCTTCTCAGCTCCCAAGGTTGATATTTTATCTTCCCACAGCTTTCAGTTGTTTCAGCTTTCATTGCCTACTTAGGTTGCTCTTTCCTGAGGGGTGTTCGGAATGAGAAAGGGCGGGGATGCAGTTTTTATTGGATTAGTCATTCACAGTCAAATCAGAGTGCTGTTTTTGTTTATTTTGTTCTCTTAAGTCTACTAGTTGTAGCACTCACTGCAGGAGATTCCAAGGCAGGACCTCTGGTTTGGGGTTAATGTGTATATGTTTTTATGTAGCTCTCCAGATGAGCCTAATTTGCACCTGTTGTTGAGAACCACTGATTGGATAATTGCAACCAGATTGCATTCTTACCCTTTGGGTAACTCTGCCCTGGTTTGGTTTTGTTCTGTGTTGGTTTTTTCTTTCCCCTTTTGATTTTGTTTTTGTCTTGAGGAGGGAGGGACTGATACTGAACAAGTAAGACTTAGTGGATGCAGACAGATCGGCTTGGTTTCAAATCCTACCTGTGTCATCTTTGGAGAGTTACTTAACTCCTTCCAAGCTTCAGTTTTTCCTCATCTGAATGAAGGAGAAAATAATATCCCCCTTCCTAGTTTTTGTAAAGGAGCTAATCTATATAAATTAGCTGGTAAATGGCATCATGTAAGCACTCAGGAAATGGTAGCTATTAGGGATGTTGAGAATGATAGTAATGACATTATTTGTAATATAAGAACATAAAAGTGAATTTGAAAATATTGATCCTGTATTACCCAAATTACTATCTACTGTCATTTTACTGCTAGGATTTTTTTTTTACAGATTCATGTGGCAGTTTTTAAATCTTTTTTTTTTTTTTTTTTTTTTTTAATTAAGTCATTCAGCATCTGAAGAAGCTTCGGGTTCAGACTCAGGCAGCCAGTCAGAGAGTGAGCAGGGCAGCGATCCAGGAAGTGGACATGGCAGCGAGTCGAACAGCAGTTCTGAATCTTCAGAGAGTCAGTCGGAATCTGAAAGTGAATCGGCAGGTTCTAAATCTCAGCCAGTCCTTCCAGAAGCCAAAGAGAAGCCAGCCTCTAAGAAGGAACGGATAGCTGATGTGAAGAAGGTATCTGCTTTGCTGTACAGTGCAAATGTACTGCCAGCGAGGACCAGCTAGCAGACCTTTATTTCCCATGGAAATCTCATTAGTATATCTTGATAATGAAAACTACAGCCACCTCTTCTGATAATGGACTGTGTATGGATGTAAATGCAGACTGCTCTCTGCTTTACCAATTGATATAGTGGATACAGGGCTATAAGGAAAACCATTACATGAACCATCAAATTATAGGACAGAAAAACAAATTTTTTATAGTTTTGGTTTTTAACTTTTAAAAAAGGCAGTCAAAATTATTTTTTTGTACAATACTGAATAATACCGGAGGGAATCATTGACAGATGATTGTTGAATGCAATTGTAAAGTTTAGCGATGGATAATTGTAATCCAAGAATAAGGGCAGTTTTTGTTACCTGAATAATGGAAGAGAAATACTTCCCACAGAAAAAATATGATCTGTACCTAGGCAGTGTAGGTATTCTTTGTTTAACAGAGAAGAGTCTTCCAGCAAAGAATGCAAAAAGGCAAAAATTGAGTTGCATAGCGTTTTCTCATTGATGCCCTTACTTAGGGATGCATTCCTTTTGGGGAGAAATTAATGACTTGGTCTAATTAATCATAAGAATGCAGCTCATCTTTTAAAATTCCATTTTGAAACCATTATGTTTGAATCACTGAAAATACAGAAGAATGTTTCTTTTAGAAATCTAAAAATAAAATGTCTTAATGAAATTAAGAGCTCTATGCTAAGTCAGTTTTTATTCTTTTTTTTTCATGAGGAAGGTCAGCCCTGAGCTAACATCCATGCTAATCCTCCTCGTTTTGCTGAGGAAGACTGGCCCTGAGCTAACATCCGTGCTCATCTTCCTCCGCTTTATATGGGACACCGCCACAGCATGGCCTGACAAGCAGTGCGTCAGTGCGCGTCCGGGATCCGAACCCGGGCTGCCAGCAGCGGAGCGCACGCACTTAACTGCTACGCCATGGGGCCGGCCCCCGGTTTTTATTCTTTTAAGATAACAAATCTACATCTGTGCACTCAGATTTTCATAGTAGTACAAGAGTACAAGTAGTACTCAGATTTCATAGTAGTATAAACAATTTTAAATTACTTGCATGTTCTACAGAATAGCTTCAAAAAACCTGAAATTAAAAAACAACTGCTTTTAACTCTTGAGACATAATTGGGTTAACTATGTTATTTCAGTTCTTCTGTTCCTAGTATAATCATTGCTTAATGGTAAATGACCCTCAGGGGCCCGTGGTAGGTTGGGGAATACTGATGGTAGTGTTAAGGATAGGAAAATGAAAGTTGTCCTTGCCAATTAACTCATCACCAGAGAAGTGAACTTCAGACACCCAAGTGTTGTTCCTTGTTGCCTGCTCAGTGTGTGGTGGACCTTTCACAAGAGACAATTCAAGTGGTGACTTAATTGCAGAAAGACCCTGCATATGTAGAAGTACCACTTAGACATCTTGCTGTGTCATTAAACTCCGAAATTTTTCACCCAGGCATGTAGCAGAAGGCCTTGCTCTGCAATCTTCAGAGCCTAATGTCTGAACCTGTACCTCTGTACATCTACACTGGGTGCTCTTTCCAGAAGACCTCAACACATTTTTGAATGAAGTATAATGGACGAAAATAAGTCTGGATATAACTTGCTTCTGTATGGTGGAGAGTTCTTTACTTGTAGAGATTAGAAACCATGGCTTGCATAGCATGTTTAAAACTTTCTGAAATCATGTTGACTGGGTTTCACAACTGTTAACCAGAAGACGTTATGTATTTGACTTCATTTAAAAAGATGAAAGGGAAACTAAGAAAGAAGGGAAAGCATTACTAAGACAGAATTTTGAGATACAAGTATAGCTTCAGGCAGAAACATTAAAATATACTTTAAAAGTTAAGCTGATCAGTTCCAAGAAGTTAAAGTTAACACATAGGTGGACATACTAGCCAGTCAGAATGATTAGATTGTGACTTGACTAATTATTATTCTAAACGAGAACTTCTAAAAAAGGTTTTTTTAAAGATGATTTTCTGTATACACGTGCCTTTCACATGGTAGCTTTTTCACTGAAGAGTTGAACTAGTTATCATTAGCCCTCAAAAGGACAAATATGAACACAAGATGATTTTAGGATGTAAGCATTATAGTATATACTGTAATAAAGTCCCAACAGGTAGCCTGAATGCTTGTCTAAAATTTTAAAATAAAACTGATGTAGTGATATTTAAATAATTTAGCCACCGCAGTTAATAAAAACTCCATAAATACCTGTGTTGAATAAAGTAATTTCATAGCTCTAGCAGAGATCCAAAAAGGAGTAGGGGTGGGAGTGGGAGTTGGCAGACGAGGCTAGAGTAAAGCTCTTTGTCTCCTTCCTTTCTCTACCAGATTTGTTCAGTGTTCTGCATTTGCTGCATCTTCGCCTGTATTTCCTACTACTTGGTTATTCCTAACTCCTTCTGGTTGAACCTTTTGTCCTCTGACTCTGGGATTATTCTAAGGCTATTACGGATTTTCCACCTTTAAACTAAGGACACTGGATTACATGATTATGTTGGATTCTAGTCCTAGAATGCCTGTTCCTGGAACATCTTGCTTGAAACATCTTTTCTTTTGAGGCCTTGTTTTTCTTCAGCTTACTCTGGCATTTTTTTTTTTTTTTTTTGAAGGCACTGTTGATAGTGTCCTCCCTTGGCTTAGTGACATTGTGTTTTTCTGGGTCGTCTTCCATCAGTTTTGTCTTTTGGGGTCTACTTTCCACACATTTTACCAATCGCAGCCAGTGGCTTCTCCTCTTGCCTCACTTTCTAAATATTTTCATGATGTTAGCTGTCACCTGTGTTTTGAGGACAAACCCACATTTTTAATCTTGGCTTTCAAGCATCTCTTCTACATGTTTAACTCCTGTTAAACATCTTCACTTCAGTGTTGCGCAATCTGTTCAAATTCATTTTGCCTATATGTGATTGATTTTATTACAAGAACAGTTAGTAGTAGTTGTGGGAAGGGGAATGAGGTTGGGGGTAAGACACTAGTCATTAGAGGTTGAGGAAGAAGGAGGCTTTTACACTTTTTCTGTGGATTTGTTGGTTTGAGTCTTTTTATAACATGGTGTTAATATATTGTGAAAAAGATTTTTCTCTTCAACTAATCCCTTCTTTAAACTTTACTTTTTTGATCACTGGTGAGAATGGTTACTAAAAACCAGGTAAAGGCAAAGGGCTAATTACTGCTAGAGAATAAAATCAGGTGTATTAGAGGAAGGGTGGCAGTGGTTTTCACTTGGAGAACTTGTAGCTAAATGTTAGAGACACCTCATCAGTGTGGATCTGGCGTGTTACACGTCCTGAGGAATTTAAAGAGATACCAATGCCCTGATTCTTATTTAATTTGACCTGGTGAGGCCCTGCTTGTTTTTTGAGTTTCTCAGGTGGGTCACTGTGCAGTCAAAGCTGCAGCTGAAAGCATTAGAGGACTTAATTCTTCAGTAAGTACTTTGTCTTTAGTGGAAGCAATTGTTCTCTTACCTTGCCAAATTATTCAGCTGTAAGTTTATATTTTAATGATGGGTGGGCAGTGTACCACATAGTTTAATAGCTATTTAGCAATGAAGAGGCATTGTTAAACTTTAATGTGTGCAAGGATAATATGCCATATTCTTTTTGAAGAATGTATTTTATTGTCTCATAAACCAAACTAACAGAGCAACCCTTTTGATATTTAGTTACTTGAATTTTCTTAAATTGTTCCAGTAATGAAAATAGTAAATGAGGGTCAAGAAAAAAAGATTCACGCGTGGTCTATTAATTTTACAGATGTGGGAAGAATATCCTGATGTTTATGGGGTTAGGAGGTCAAACCGAAGCAGACAAGAACCATCACGATTTAATATTAAGGAGGAGGTAAGAAAAAAAAAATTTTAAGGGGATACATTTAAACTCCTTATCTTACCTCATCCTTTCCGACTCTGGTATGTATTACCATTAACAAGACTGAACTTCAGGCATGATAATTAAGTGACTTTAATGTGAGCGTTCTCAACTTAGTATGGCAAGAAAAGCCACATGTGGCTTTTAAAAAAAGAATCTTAGCAGAAAGATCATGTCATAGTAAATGTTTCAGTAGAGTGTTAGAGTATTATACAGAGCTGGCCTCAAATTTTTTTCTCTTTTTTGCATTTCTCACGGTGAAACATTATAGCGAGAAGTTTACTTTTTTAAATCTCTAGTTTCTGAATGTCCTCTATTTTGTTAAATGAGTCACTAACTTGGTAAACAAATATAACGATGGAAGTAGTTTCAGATTTATTTCTGAAAAAGGAGAGTTTGCTTAAGTAAAGTATTTTATCTTATTTCCTTAAATTTGGTTTCCTAGCTCATTTTTAGTTGTGCAGTGTGAAATGTTGCACACATATTTACTCTCTGATCTAATTGTGAGAGATTGAATAGATTGGTGATTTCTAAAATTAGTATTATGTACTGGGTTCTGTTGTTTCTGTAGAATCAGACTTTTCTCACCTGTCTCAGTTTCTGTGATATTTTTTTGGGTTCTTACCTCTGTGTTAGGTTTATGTACCACATTCTGAAGAGATGTTCTTTTGTCTCTCAGTGAAATGTGCCCTCTCTGCATTCTTAGGAGGACTTGCTTTTCTTAACTATATAAAATCCTTCTCATAAAAGTTAAATATTAATAGCCAAAGGTTACTGGGTTGGGTTTTTAGTTAATGTATTTCAAAAATCTAATTGACCGTAACATCCGCATTGCATTTATGGTGTTTTATTTTGAGTGACCTCTGAACTGGTTTGCCTTAGCTTTCTTTTCCCATAGTGTCTAGGACTAGGTTACTGAGACGTTTGTTATAACCAATCACATAGTTGTGTAAATCTTTTCCTCTTTTGTACATAGATTAACACATTCTCTGTAGGACACAAGACTAACAGCAATAGGAGTAGTTTGCCATTTTGCTTAATTTTGGAGAAAAAGAGCTGTTCAGATGTCTCTATAAACTTTCCTTGGCCTAGCTCTGTCAGCAGAGCACGGTTGGCTCGTGACTGAACGTGCTCTTTAATGAGTCTAAAATGGAATAGATTGGTAGTCACTACCTTTAATGGTACATTAAATGTTGTGGCATTTTCATATATTCTAGATCTGCAGTACCCATTACCGTCACCACCAGACATGTGGCTTTTAAAATTTATATTAGTTAAAATTAAGTAAAATGAAAAATTCTATTCATTAGTCACACTAGCCACATTTCAGGGGCTGAGTAGTCACATGTGGCTGCTGGCTACTCTGTTGGACATTGCAGATACAGAACATTACCATCATCACAGAAAATTTTATAGGACTGCCCTCTTTTAGAAGTCAAGCTGAGAGATATTTCCTGGCGTTAGAGATAACTCAGTAATAACAGACAGACATTAATTTTCAAAGCAAAACAAGAAGGAGCACCACCAGACAAATGCGTAAGTTTCTTTGTGTCTAAAAGCTCATATTGAATAATGTTATATTGAGTAGATTGTTGAACCAGGGCATAATGTTGTCCCTAAGAACTGTGAATTAAAGTCTGTAATCATTTTTCCCCTCGCACACACTGAAGGCAAGTAGCGGCTCTGAGAGTGGGAGCCCAAAAAGAAGAGGCCAGAAGCAGCTGAAAAAACAGTAAGTCTTTCATGGGGGAAATTATTTAATCTAGTATTTCCAAACGTGTCAGCACTTTTGGGACTGCCTTCATTGTGTCTTTAGTCTACCCTGGTCCCAGAGTCGGCTTCTGTCTCTTATCGTCTTGGGTTATTGTCCATCTTGACCTGCAGCTGCAGCAGCAGCAGCATTTGAAGCCCCAGATTCTCAGTTTTATACATGTGAGTGTTCCACACGTGCCTTGGCTACTTCTTGGGGTAGACCCCCGCTTATTTCATCTGATAAGCCCAATTATTTTTTTCTTAAAAAATGTACACAAATACCAAATATATAGATATTTGGTATTCTATCCTAGTTAAGCAAGAAATAAATTTAGATTTGCCATTTTTCATTTTCATTTGTTCTTTGTGTTGCCATGGCAAAATTATATTGGTTGGACACACATTTTGGTATTAAATTTCATATTATTTCCAAATAATTTTAATATTGAAATTCAAAAGCCAGAAAATTTTAATTCTTGGGCTTAACGTGAAATTCCTTTATGACATAGATTATACATTTATTATTTTTAAATTTATTTTAAAAATTCTACTTATGGTGAAAGGATACTTGATTTTTTTGAGAAATAATGAAAAGACGTTTTTTGGAGTGCTGTGGATCCCTTTGACAATCTGAATTCTACAGCCTGTCTGCTCAGAATAATGTAGATATCAAAACTTGGCACACAAATTCAGGGGGTTCTTATGGTAAAAAGTTATCCATGGTCCCTGTTAAAAGCGCTAGGTGCATATTCTCTATTTCCAAAAATTAGTAATCTTTAGGCCAAAAATTTGGCCTAAGGCAAAATAATTTGAGTTTTTTAAACCCGTTTCCTCATCTCCAAAATAGAGTAATACTTATTCTGCCGACCTAACAGAGTTACTAGAAACCATGCTAAGAAATTGCCCTTCCCAGAGCACATACAGTTTTCCTTTGTGTTTTAAATATTTAGTTAGAGTTGGAGAAATAATAAGTGTAGGCAAGCCTGCACTTCTTAGCATCCTAGAAGGCTTTTCTCTTCTTCTTTTCTTTTTGGTGAGGAAGATTGACCCTGAGCTAACATCCGTTGCCAATCTTCCTCTTTTTGCTAAGGAAGATTAGCCTTGAGGTAACATCAGTGCCCATCTGCCTCTATTTTGTGTATATGGGATGCTGCCACAGCATGGCTTGATGAGCCATGTATAGGTCTGTGCCCGGGATCTGAACCCACGAACCCTGGGCCACCAAAATGGAGTGTGTGAACTTGACCACTACGCCACCTTGCAGGCCTCAGAAGGCTTTTGTCCCATGGGCCTGCTTGGGGGACTCTATTCTCAGCTTGCCTTTTGGGAATTCCATGCCTGTGCTCTTTCCTGCACCATCTAACTATTCTGCTGGTCTCTTGTCTGGGCTCTAAAGGGTGCTGTACTTGAAAACTGTGACTTTCCATGTTAATGATCTTATCTGGGTATGCAGAAGCCTGCATTTTTTCAGCCACTGTATAACACATCAGACTTACTTTTTGACTGGCTCCTATACTTATTTTCCCTCTCCTATCAACCCTAAGAGATCCCCAAAGTTGGCAACTCTCAGAGGCTCTCACGGATCTTGCTCGCTCCTGAGTAGAACCTCTTAGTTCCTTGTAGCGGAGTGTGTCTTCTGTAATGCTGCTTCCCTACCCCGCGGCTCTTCCTTAGGAACTTACCGGGAGCTGAGGTAGTTCCCCTCATGTTCGTTTGGCCACTGGGCTAGCCTCACTTCCTGCCATCCTTTGGGCAGCTGGTGAGTACTGGGGCTTATGAGAAGGTCTTCTCCTGAGTCAGTATAATTATGATTAGTAAGACTAATTAGAGGAGGCCTGCAGCTGCTAAGACTCAAGTTGCAAGGGACAGCACTTGAAGGGGCCCTCTGTGTCTGAGCAAGTGTAGCAGAACCTAGTGTGTGGGCATATGAATTTCAGAATTGAGAGAGACTCGCTCAAAGGGGGTGGAAATTTTGAAATATTATTACAGGGAAATGGTTTTCTGAAACCCTGCAGATTGTACCACAGATTTTAATAGTTTTTAAAAAGAGCTTTTTTTCTAACCTTTTTTTTTTTTGGAATTAATGTCAAACTTAAGAAAAGCTGTAAGAATGAGAGAAGTACAAAGAATGCCTGTGTACTTGACCCAGATTTACTGTTGGTTCCAGTTTTGCCCCATTTGCTTAATCACTGTGGGTGCTCTCTTTATGTATATATATGCGCACACAAAGTATTTTTTCTGAACCATTTAAGATTAAGATTCAGACATAATGGCCTTTTGCCCCTAAATATTTAAGTGTGTATTTCCTACGAATAAGGATAGTCTCTATCATAAGCACAGTATAGTTTTAACCTAAATAGATTTAACATTTTTGTCTAATTCATATTCCCATTTTGTCAATTGACCCAATAATGTCCTTTCTAACATTTTTTCACCTCCACTACACATCCAGTCTAGGGTTAGATATTGTGTTAGTTGTCAGGTTTCTTTAATCTAGAGCGCTTCACAGCCTTTCTTTGCTTTTATGACATTGATATTTTTGAAGCATACGGTCTTACAAGGGATTAACTCCCCAGAGTCATAATGTGAATTAGCATTTTAAAAGCTTAGAAGAAGTTATACAGCATAACGTTCCTCCACAATATTGAAAACCTTTTTCGAATTAGTTGGCAACGTTGAAAATTGAGAGATGGTGCGTAAGAATCTAGATTTCTACCTTCTTTTGGGAAAACCTGTCAGTGCTGGCCCACCTAACAGTGGTCTTTGTAACCTTTGAGTGGGCTGTGAGTTCTCTTTCTGAACCCATTTATAATCCTTACCTGGCCCCAATGGGTAAGGATTGTAACCCCTGACTTAAAAGACATACAAACAAAATTTTGAGTTTTATTTAACCCCCATGCTATTTTGATCATTGAACCCTTTTTCATGCATTACCTGTTAATGTCATCCAGATTTGTGAAATGTTGTATGGGATTTCTGCTGACTCATTGTGGTCCCAGTAGTACTTAAAGCCACTCTGTAATGGTTCAAGAACCCTTTCTTGCAACTGAAATTTAAAAAACTAGTTTAGCCATAATTTAGCCAAATAGAAGTTTTTCTCCTAGGATCATAGTTATTTCTTCCTTTCCAGTGTTTTGAATTGGGAGTCTATTCCAAACCTGTAACACAAAGGAATAGAATCCCTGTTAGCCCCGGATTTCCCTTCTTCATTGGAACTTGCTCCTGAAAGGCATCGTCTCCAGGAAAATCTAGTGAAGATCAATGAAGTTAAAGCAGCTTTTTCCCTTTTTTCCTGGTCTGCCTTCTAAAGTGGAGGAGAAAGGAATTCTCTTCTTTGGGCTCTTAGAGACAGTTAATAGGAAACCTCAGCGACTCTTGGCCAGAGTTTAGGCCCGTTTTATTTAAAAATGGCTTTTGTTCATTCCCTCCTTTACGTTGGTTTAGATTTGATTTGTGTGTCTCAGGATTTGTGTCCTGCCAACCGCTTTTTCCCAATAAAGGAAGAAAACTGTACCCAGTTAGCTTGCATTCTGACTTTTTCATGTCTATTTACATTACTTTGGGGCCTCAGTGGCCAAATCTTGGTATTTTTCTCCCCAGTTACCAAGATTTTGGCAAAAATTCCATTGATTCCCTGTTAGGTATATTCCATTGATGTCCTCTTAGAGCTGGATCTGGCAATTCGAGTCTCTTTTTTTTTTTTTTTTTGGTGAGGAAGATCAGCCCTGAGCTAACATCCACACCAATCCTTCTCTTTTTGCTGAGAAAGACTGTCCCTGTGCCCATCTTCCTCCACTTTATATGGGACGCCGCCACAGCATGGCCTGACAAGCGGTACATTGCTGCACACCTGGGACTCGAACCTGGGCTGCCAGCAGCGGAGCACGAGCACTTGACCGCTACGCCACGGGGCTGGCCCCCTCAAGTCTCCTTTAATTTAACATAGGAAAAATTTTTTGATCACTGTCTTCTATTTTAGACTCCTCTTCATTGTAGCCTGGCTTACGATATATGTCTTAGTCAGGGAGCCTTCCTCATAAAATTTGCATTATATCAGAAGCCAGTAATCTAGGAATGGACAGCAGTTTCACACGTCAGAGAGCCCTGTACATCTGCAGGGTCAGGAAGTAATCTTTTTGTAACTAATCTCTCTTTTCTCTTCATCCCTTACACAAAGTGACTTAGTATTGCTGATCCTAACTTACTTTTTTTTTTCCTGTTCTTGAAAATTAAAACAAATTTAAAATAATCCAACCAATTTCAAATACACATACACACAAACTCACTTAGGCCTTTTAAGCCTCTGAGTGTTCAGATCCTCCCACGATGTGTAAGCCTAGCTTTAGTTTTTCCTGATTCTTTGGTCTTCAGTGAGTTATGATTGAGAGTAGTAGAGCTGGGAATTTCACGGGTAGCCAAACGGCTTATTCTCGCTTGGGCATTAGTTTCCTTCTCTAGGAGGAGGGCTTTGGATCAGCTGATATGCTACGTTTTTTTACATTCTAATATTAGAAGATTCTAAGTCCTCCTGGTTGACCATAAGTCTATAAATCTGCAATTTAACTGGAAAACTCTAGCCTCAACCTCCATTCTCTCAGTGTTGACTGCCATTTTAGTCTCCTAAAGTTGTAGAAGTGGCCCTCATTAGCTGCCCTGATTTAGAGTCTCAATTCCTGGTGGAGTTACATAAGTTACAACTAATGCTTGACGTAGATCTTTGTCATCTGATCTACTCTCCCTTAAGTCTTAATTGTTCATGTTCTTTCAAGCTTGTTTCCTGTGAAACCACTTCTCCCCAGTTTGACTGTGTGAACCCCTTCTAAAGGGTAAACTGTTCTGGACTTGGTCCAAGGGAGATTGCAGCCTCATGTGCCAATCTCCCAGTTGCTGGAGACATCTTCCTTTCTTCCTTCTTGGCTATCACCTTCTATTCCTTGGATTCTTTAGCAGACATTTATTGTACTAAGCTCTAGGGGAGAAGAATAAGACAGGTGCCCAGATTCTAGTTAGATATAAGGAGGTCTTTGTTTTAAAGAGAGACTGAAGTATATTAGACAATACTAATAGGCTTTAGTGTCTTACCAGTCTGCTTCAAAAAGCACGTTACCTGTCTGACTGATAGACCAATATGGCTCATTCTTTAGCTAGTTATTTATTTAACAAAAGGAGTATCTCCATTTGCCTGCCTTTGTGCTAAGTTCTAGCATAAAGATGAACAGAAATGGCCCTCCCCACAAGGAGTCACCTCCTCTGAGGGGGTATGAAATAAACAGTGCCGGTAGAACTTGAGTAATGTGCATAAAAGTGCTCCACTGCTTTTTCATGGAAGGCTTGAAAATTTTTTTTCCTTGAGACTCCACTAATTCAGGTGTAGGGCGGCTTCTACTTTTAGGAAGGTACTCAGGCAACTGCACATCAGCCACCTTTTTGCACCAAGCTTCTGCTGTTACTTTGACCTATCTCCCATGAAGAATATTGACTTGACTTTGCAATTCTGCAGCAATTGTCTTTTGTGTAACCTCATTTCCTACGCACAGACCGAGAGTCACAGTGGTAATTGTTTTGTTTACAGAGAAACCCCAGGTACTTGCCTGTAAGGCTTTTTTTCCTAGCTATTTCATGCCCAGTAGCTGTTATATGTTCCTTCCTTCTTCCCTACAGGTGAGAAGTGAGCTAAGTCCCTGTGATATCTGGTTTGGTCTTTAAGTAAACTTTAAAAATTGTTTGGGGGATAGTAGGACACCTATAGGGTATAGCTCTTTCAAGCCTTCTAAGATCTCAAGGAGCAAAGGAACACCTACTGTATCTACTAATTACTAAGAACTACATCTTTAGCTGAACGGATTATTTGGTAGGTGGTAGGTTTATCCTTGAAAATAATTTTAGGGATTGTATCCTTAAATATATTAGTCTAAAGATGTTAAAATATCTAGTATAGTAGTTTTCAAAGAAGCCTCTAACCAGTATCAGCATCATCTTGCAATTGTTAAAATTCAAACTTTTAGGCCTCACATTAGACCTACTGAGTCAGAAACTGTGGCTGTGGCCCAGAAATCTGTTTTAATACGCCCTTCAGGTGGTTCTGATCCATGCTAAAATTTGAGAACCACTGATCCTAGTGTATATTATGGCTTCAATCTTGTCAATGATAGTAGTAAATCAAAATAAAATGTGAGAGATTTAACAGCATTTTTTTTTTCAGAACAAATAGTTTAAAAAATACATCCTTAGTTCCAATTTTCATTTATTTTTGTTATCAGGGATAAAATAGGAATAGATACATAGTCCAGGAAGGAACACAACCAAAATTTAAATGGAGCTATAATAGATCTCTTTTAGCATAATATCTAAAATATACATGATCTGCCTTTTGGGTAATCAGATCAAAATTAGTTTTGTCAGATTCTTCAAGCTAAACAATCTTGAATTTATTTTAGAAAAAAATTATTTTGCTTTGCTTTTGATCACAGAGAAAAATGGAAACGGGAGCCCTCAGAAGATGAACAGGAACAAGGCACCAGTGCAGAGAGTGAACCAGAGCAAAAAAAAGTGAAAGCCAGAAGACCTGTCCCCAGAAGGTGCAGTGTTTGCTCAAACATCTCTGCTTCTGGTTGAGCTTAATTTGTGTTAGATTGAGGAAGAGGATGCAGTGCTAGGAGGAGAGCCTTAATTGATAGGATACAAAATGTTGTGATTCTAGGCTTTGAATGTCTATGGTTCACTTCTTGCCAGCCTACATTGTTAGCAAGTGATTAGATGACTGGGCTACTTGTGTTGATCATGGGTGTTTGCATGGTGTGTAGTTCAGAGTGAACCTTACTCTTTCTTACTCCATGGCAGACTAGTTTAGAGGGCCCAATGTATATTCCACTTTTAAAAAAAGCTCCCTGTGTATTTGACTAGTGTACAGCTTATTTTTGGGAGAACTAATTCTTAAGTTTAAAACACTGTTTGGCGGCCGGCCCCATGGCTTAGCGGTTAAGTGCATGCGCTCTGCTACTGGCTGCCCGGGTTCAGATCCCGGGCGCGCACTGACGCACCGCTTCTGCGGCCATGCTGAGGCCGCGTCCCACATACAGCAACTAGAAGGATGTACAACTACGACATATAACTATCTACTGGTGCTTCAGGGGGAAAAAAAAGGAGGAGGATTGGCAATAGATGTTAGCTCAGAGCTGGTCTTCCTCAGCAAAAAGAGGAGGATTAGCATGGATGTTAGCTCAGGGCTGATCTTCCTCACACACAAAAAAAAACAACACTGTTTGGCTGGTTAAAAGCATATCACACTGTTTATTACCTTTTTCGTATAAGCTATATGACGTTAGCGGAGAATCTGATTGTGCGGAGAAGGAAGTAGGCTCAGATGGCAGGAAACTTTGGAATTTTTGATGAGACAGATGGCAACATAGGGTATGGTGATGGAGAAAGAAAGGCAGGAGGCGGAGAGGCCCCAGGAAAATTTACCTCCTTGCAGTATTGCTTACGATGGGGTTGGCAAGCTATTGTCTTTGGGCCAAATCCCAGTTACCACCTATTTTTATATGGCCTGTGAGCTAAGCATAGAGTTTATAAAGGGACATTTATAGTTTGATAATAGGGAAACACTGAATTTAAACCCCAACTAAGTGAAATATTATCCCTTCAAAAAGAATTCTGTTCTCATTAGTAGATATGTATCACAAAAAATGTACTTGATCATTATTTATTTTGAATTTTGTCAATAAAAAACGATCTCATCTCATTATATAAGTACCTATGTAGTGGCTTCACTTTTGCTTCTTGTCCAGCAAAGTGTAAAATATTTACACTCTGGCCATTTACAGAACACATTTGCCTACTGCTGGCTTAGGACATTGTGTCTGCCTCTCGACCCTGACCCCTCACCCCGTCAAGGAAATTCACCGACTAAGTTTTGTCTCCTTTTGTCTAAGTTTAAGCTCTCAGGACTGGAATGTCACTCTGGTTGTCTTGTTTTACCCATCATTTATTGAATCTGTAATCATCTATCTGTGTAGCTTTGGTTTCTGTAGATAGGAGAAAAACAGATAGATGTGATTGTGAGTTTCTGTCTCCCTCTTTCTCTCTTCACCTTTTTATCACTGATAAAAGAGTATTTGGGGATTTCTTTAGGAGTGTTCCTAAAGTGTGGCTCTCAGTCCTGACTGTGTAAGGAAGTCACTAAGGGGCCATCTGAGTCCTCAGTCTGGTCCGTAGTCTGTGGCAGGGCACAGTCTCAGAGGTAGTCTTCCAGGTATACTTAATGCACGTATAAGAAAAATATACGTGTAGTTATTGCTTGTCTTTTACTCCCTTTATACAGTTGGTAGCATTCCATGCATCTTATTTGTATTCTTCTTTCATTATCTTGGAAATCTTTGTACATCAGTACATGGAAAAACTCCCTTGTTCTTTTTTTATGGCTACATAGTATTCTGTTTTTTGAAGTAGTTCCCAGTTAATGACCATTTAGAGTTTTTCTAATCTTCTGCTATTGTAAATAATACTACAGCGAATCCCTTATCATCCCTGTATTGGTGTATATCTGTAAGATCAATTCCCAGAAGTAAAATTGTTGTATTTGTAAGTTTGATGAATATTTCTAAATTGTCTAGCAGAGAGGTACCATCAGTGACATACTGTATTGTGTATTTTTATGTCAGGTGACCTTGAGGAACAGTTGAGAACCATTACTTCAGAACCCACTTTATCTTCTATAAATGATTGAGTCTTATCAACATTAGAGTCACTTTCATGCTGAAAATGCATATTTCTAATAAATTAGAATCTGAGGGAATGGGAGTCAGGAATATACATTTGTAACATTCCCCTGGTGAATCCTGTTGAATGTAACCCTTGCTCTGGGAAATACTATTATATAGATTTGAAGTAGACACCAAATGATAAAGTAAAAACTTTGCCATTTTTCTCTTTTCATTTTAGAACAGTGCCCAAACCTCGTGTTAAAAAGCAACCTAAGAATCAGCGTGGAAAGAGAAAAAAGCAAGATTCTTCTGATGATGATGATGAAGACGATGAAGCTCCCAAAAGGCAGACTCGTCGCAGAGCAGCTAAAAATGTTAGGTAGGTTATGCCCCAGAAGTTTTTCATTAGCATTAGAATGATATTGTAGTTATTAGAACTTGGTTCTGATAAGTCCAGGATTATGCATTTCATAGGCAAGAATAATGACCTGTGGAAGCTCCAAACATGACTCTGGTCATTCCAGCTAGTTCCCAGACATTCAAGTCAACCTTTCTGGGCCCTAGACGTAATGGAGCAGAGATAAGCCATCCCGAGTATTCTGAATCTGAAATTCTGACCCACAGAATTATGAACAAATAAAATTATGAACAAATAAAATTGTTGTTGTTATTGTTGTTTTAAAATCGACGTCCTGAGGTTGTATTTGGAAATCTGGTCAGTGTTCTTGCAAAAAGAATGGTATTGGCCAATGGGAATATGGAAAGAGTAGCATAGCTTATTTCAAGCCTTCATTCCTGTAAAGAGAAGTGCTTCAAGTTCGCGTCCTATCGAGGTGGCTTAGTGACATTATCTTCATTTCACAATATCCTTTTACAGGAAAGGTGTTTGGATTGTATTCTCACTTGTGAATTGCTCTTTGAATCACACCAATTCTTCTGAAGTTCAGCATATGTATTGATATTTGGGTAGAGTAATTTTATCAAGCTTACTAATAAGATATGAAGCTTTAGTAGAAAATCAAATAAAGGAATATATAATGCCAACATTAATATTTTACTTTATGTGAATCAAAGGACATTAAATTTTCTTTCAGAGGCCATGCAGGCTTCTTTTGGTCTACTTAGAGATGGTGAAACTGAGTCCTGGAGATACTGATTACCTGTTCACTGTATCCAGTTAATCATTCCAAAGCTAAGGATTATGCTTTGAGTGTACTAATGTATAGCTTAGCACTTTTTCTTCCTACAACTGTACTAATTTCTCTTGTGTGACAGAGAAACATCAGAACATTTGTTGTTAATATAAGGTGGTAGGTTACATTTTAATATCTTATTACCAAGAAGTATGTTTATTGAAGTTTTCAACAGTTTGAGAATACTTAAATTTCATATTCTTATTATTAGGAGACAAAAATACAGGGTTGAAACATTTATTTAATCTTAGAAGTATTGCTTCTCTTTTGCTGGGGAAATAGTAGCAAATTTTTTGATTCATATTATGCGTTTTCTTACTTTGTAGTTTTCTTATTTACATAGTAGTGATGTCATTAAAAAATGAAAACTTAAGAGTGTCCTTGTAGTTTTCTATATCTTGCTTACACAAATTACTACAAATATAGTCTGCTTTTATTTTGAAATATGAGTTAGCCTTTCTGCAGTTATCTATGAACATACATCAGTACTTTTAGGGAAAAAAATGTACTTTGTGCCCACTGATTCTGTGGCTAATCTGTAAAATACCATGTTGGAGCCAAAAGGGTACGGTTCCTTATTCTGATGATGTTATGTATGGTGGTGTTTAATTCTGAAAAAACAGTTTCTTATTTATTCAGCATTATTCCTCATGCAGTTACAAAGAAGATGATGACTTTGAGACTGACTCAGATGACCTCATTGAAATGACTGGAGAAGGAGTTGATGAACAGCAGGATAATAGTGAAACTATTGAAAAGGTCTTAGATTCAAGGCTGGGAAAGAAAGGAGGTATGTGTTTTTGGGAATCAAATTACTTTTTATACCTGCTCAGTGAGGCCCACGTTTTATGTATGGTAACTCTGAAGTGATGAGTTTCCGTCCATGCCCATATTTGTTGGGAAATGTGGAAGTTTTTTTGATCCATTGTTTATGTTTCAGAGCTGATGATATAGGGATGTGTCCAATATGTCTTTGAGGTTTTTTTTTTTTTTTAATTTTTATTTGTTTGTTTATTTTTCCCCCAAAGCCCCAGTAGATAGTTGTAGGTCATAGCTGCACATCCTTCTAGTTGCTGTATGTGGGATGCGGCCTCAACATGGCCGGAGAAGCAGTGCGTTGGTGCGCACCCGGGATCTGAACCTGGTCTGCCAGTAGCGGAGCGCGTGCACTTAACCGCTAAGCCACGGGGCCGGCCCTGTCTTTGAGATTTTAAAATTAACAGAGTAAAGATAAGTGTTAATGTTTTAAAAAGTGGTAATGTAGCAGAGAAACTTGCTTATTAACATTAAGCAAATCTACTTTTAGTTAATTGTTTCTGAATTTCCTTGTGAAAAGTATCAAATTTGATTAAATATGTATTTGGACAACAGTGAAGACGTTTTTATATCCAAATTGAGATTATCTCATAATTCAGTTGCTTTAAAAAAAGTAACCTTTCTATAAATGAAATATCAAAATTAATGCCTAATTCCTTTTTCTTTGTCTTTTTTTTCCATCTAGCCTTATTTGAGGTTAAGGGAGTTAACAGAGAACTTTGAGTGGATGGGTATTTGGGGGGGAGATTTTTATTTTCTTACTTTGTTCTTAATATTCCTAGAAAGACAGATTTGTTTTCTGAGTTAGTAGGGATCAAAACAAAAGGATGTTACTGTTCATTTTTATTGTGTTTAGACACAAAGATTTCTTTGATTTCACCTGCAATTTTGGAATACATTTTAAAGTGTAAAGATTGGGTTTGCATTTTGAAAATATTTGAAATTATTGATTTTATTCATCCTGTATTGTTTGTGAGTTTCTGTTTATGTCAAGTCAAAGTATTTTGGTGCTTCATCCAAAAAGAGACTCTTTAGACAATTAACTTGGGAAGGTTTTCAATGTCTGGTTTAATATACTTTTTAAAGTTTAACTGAATCCTTTTGCAGCCACCGGAGCTTCTACTACCATATATGCAGTTGAAGCCAATGGAGACCCTAGTGGCGACTTTGACACTGAAAAGGATGAAGGGGAAGTCCAGTACCTCATCAAGTGGAAGGGTTGGTCCTATATCCATGGCACGTGGGAGAGTGAAGAATCCTTGCAGCAACAGAAAGTGAAAGGCCTAAAAAAACTAGAGAACTTCAAGAAGAAAGAGGATGAAATCAAGCAATGGTACATTTTCCATCGTGGATTAAAGAAATATATTTGTAGCCTGAGGAAAGGGAGGGGTTTTTTAAATAATGCATGGAGAACACAGCTATTTAGGATTTCAGATTTTGCCTTGATCATCTGAATGGGGAGCTATCCACAATTCCATTTTATAAAATTGTGACATCAAGACACTGTATATTTTCGTATATGGCCACAAGGTTTGTAGAGTTTAATAATAACTAGCTTATGGTGCATTTTTCACACATGATCGCCTTAATCCTAATAATAAGCCTATGATATTTATACCATTGTACAAAATTTATAAGTGGGAAGAGTGAGGTACGGAGCAACTCTGCAGGTGGACCCAGGATTGGAATTCCAGCAGCCCGAGTCCAAAGCTAATGTTCTTAAGCACCTTGTTATTTTCCTGTGGTTATCCTGGGGTAGCTTTGATGTCAGTAGTTAATATTCTAGAACTCTCTGGGTTATGATACACTTAAAACTAATTTTGGTTGTACACAATTTGTGGAAATGATGTGATGGAAACTATTAGATAAGTTCTGAAACTGATAGCCCACTGTGGTTTTAGTTTACTTATAGTCTTGAATGTGTGAGATTGCATATGAGAAATACGTGGGGCTACATACAGCACATACAAACCTAAACTGACTATTATTAGTCATACCTGAAGACGTACCTGTCTATAGTATAATGTGATCATGTTGTTTTGTGTTAGGAATAGGGACAGATGGGTTCTAATTCCCATTTTACCATTATGCAAAATGTGCTACTTAGTAAATCACTTCTTTTTCCTTTGAGTGAAAAATAAAAATTTGTATCCCTAAGATAGGGGTAGGTTGTAAAGCAATTAGAAATTTAAAATCCTCACAAGTAGAGTAATATCTGATTTTAGGTTCCTGGCGGTTGTCCTTTTTTAGAATTTTGGTGCTAAGAATAACTAGTTTTTCCAAAAAGCCACATTTAATCATTCCTAAAGCTCATATATGAAAAAAGGCATGTTTTCTTTTAAATCTGGAAGATGGTTTTATTGTCCTGGTCTGTTTAGATATATGAATTTATCACACAAAATAGTTATTTTTAGTTTTCTTTATAAATAGGCCACATCAGAGAGGAGAACGACTGGTGTGTCCTGAGTCTAAGGTTTTCAGGTTTTCAGTGTTTTCCAAGAGTGTATGTTGTTTTGTAAAATCTCTGGCCTAATTACTAGTAAAAGATTATCAAAGGGACAGGTGGAAGTAAAGACTGAGTTTCCTTTTCTACCTTTGACTTTGCTTTGATGGATGTGTATGGATCCCCCAAATCTAATTAGTGTGTACTTTTTCTATCTGTCTTCTGTCCAGGTTAGGGAAAGTTTCTCCTGAAGATGTGGAATATTTTAACTGCCAACAAGAGCTGGCCTCAGAGTTGAACAAACAGTATCAAATAGTAGAAAGAGTAATAGGTAAGTATGTGGCAACTTATTTTAGCAGTGTTTGGGCTCCAGGAATAATGGCTTTTGCTTTTGGGAGTAACGTAAATTAAAAAATGTATCTTGTAGGTTTACTTTTTGAGAATAGACAGATGCCTAGGTTTATTTTGAAGGAAAAGCTAACAAGATTTGTTGGTAAATTTGGATGTGGGGTAATGAGAGAAAGAGGTGTAGAGGATGATGCCAAGAGTTTTGACTTGAGCAAGTAGGAGAATAGAGGTACCATTTACTGAAATGGAACGATAAGGGAAGAGCTGATTTTTGGAGTGGAAATCAAGAGCTTAGCTTGATATTTGTAAGTTTGATGTACTTCTTAGTCATCTAAGTGAAGAGCATTGTGAAGGCTGTAGCGTATGTGAGCCTGGAGTTTAGAACCCTTAGTCTGGGTTAGAGATTTAAATTTGGGAATTTATCAGTACATAGATAGTATTTAAAGCCTATAGATACTATTTAAAGTATATAGATAATATTTAAAGATTTAATGACGTCATTAGAAATAGTATATGTGTTGAGAATAGGAAGTCTGAGAGCATTCCAGTTTTTGAAAGTCAGGAAGAAACCAGCAGAAGAGACTGAGAAAGGACAGCCAGTGAGATAGGAAGAGAGCCGAGAGAGTGGTGTCTGGAAGCTGAGTGATTCACATGGCTCGGGGAGGAGGAAATGCTGCTAGTCAAATACAGTGAAGGCTGAGACTTGATCCTTGAATTTGGCAATAGTTATGGCACTGGTGAAATGGATCCATGGAGTAGTGGGTTTGCAGGCCTGATTGGAGTGGCTTCAAGAGAGAATGAGGTGGACAGTGAGTAAAAACAGCTCTCCTAGGGAGTTTTATTGTAAAGGGAACAGACAAATGGGGTAGTCACTAGACAGGGCTGTGAGAACAAGACCATTTTTTCTTTTCTTTTTTTCAAGTTGTGGAATGGTAGAATATATTTGTATTCTTAGGAGCTAAAATGTCACTCTTTTATTGATTATAGTAATAACTTTCTATCTTATTTTCTATATTTTTAGCTGTGAAGACAAGCAAATCTACACTTGGTCAGACAGATTTTCCAGGTGAGCAAGGTTTATAAATGTTGTTTAGCATTTAAGAGCAGTTTGTGTTTTGCAGAGTGTTTATGGTTTTACCATATGGTGTTTCATTGCTTATATGTAGAACAGAATGTCACACCCCTCTTGTAATAGACAGTTGCTGACCTATAAGTTTTTATATGTGAAATAGCTCACAGTCGAAAGCCGGCACCTTCCAATGAACCTGAATATCTATGCAAATGGATGGGACTGCCCTATTCAGAATGCAGCTGGGAAGATGAAGCCTTGATTGGAAAGAAATTCCAGAGTTGCATCGATAGCTTTCATAGTCGGAACAACTCGAAAACCATCCCAACAAGAGAGTGCAAGGTGTGGTGATTGCTGGCTTTTGGTTTTCAGGGGAAGGATGTGTTGATACAAAGAGTTGGTCACATAGATATTGGGACGAGAAAAATATTACAAAGGTAAATGATAATTCTCCTTTTGAAGTGAAAAAAGATGACTTAACCTTGAAATCAAAGAAAAATAATTATAAAACAAAAGGAGAGAATGAATTGTGTAATGGCTTTGCTGACTTCTGTAATCTTGTAATTTACAGAATTAGGTATATCTAATTAGAAATATTGTGGAGAATACTTGAAAGAATTTGAGCACTTTAAGAGAAGTGACAGGAAAGAGGAGTGTCTCTGAATTCTAAGTTAGAAACTAAATATATAGGCCTTTTTATTTGCTAGATTAGTTGTACAAATCCTTTTCCTTTGTTGGAATTCATTCCATATGTAAAGTGGTATGCTTGGGTCCTCAGTAATAGAAGAACGTGTAAGACATGGGCTCTGTCTCTGAGAAGTTGACATTCAGTTCATGGCACTAAGCTTCGATCTGAAAAGCAGTTTGTAGTTGAGGGTCAGTGAGTGTGATAAAGAACATGTGGTCAGAGAGGTACAGAGGTAGAAGTCACTGAGCTCCAGTAATCATTGAAGGGTTTTTTTTTTTTTTTTTTTTTGTGAGGAAGGTCAGCCCTGAGCTAACATCTGTGCTAATCCTCCTCTTTTTTTTGCTGAGGAAGACCAGCTCTGAGCTAACATCTATTGCCAATCCTCCTCCTTTTTTTTTTTTTAACCCCAAAGGCCCAGTAGATAGTTGTATGTCATAGTTGCACATCCTTCTAGTTGCTGTATGTGGGACGCGGCCTCAGCATGGCCAGAGAAGCAGTGCATGCCTGGGATCCGAATCTGGGCTGCCAGTAACGGAGCATGCACACTTAACCACTAAGCGACGGGGCCGGCCCCATTGAAGGGGTTTTAAAGAGGAAGTTGTGGTACTTGAACTACCCTGGTCCTTGAAGAATGGATCAGTGCGTAGACAAACAAAAGGGGGCCTGGGTTATTGCTCTCCCATGAAAGATATTAAGAGAAAGATGTTCTTATAGTGCAGTAGGAGGAGTACCAGACCTCAGGGCTGGAAGAGAAGGGGAGGTGATGTTGATGAATGCATTTAGGTCGAAGTGTGTGTGTCTTGAATACCTTGAAGTATGTTTTGACTTTATCCTATGGGTATTGATATGCCTACCCTACTGAGTAGAGCAACAGGATGGAAACAGTATTTTATTTAGAAAGCTTCATCTAATGGCAGTGTATAGGAGACTCTCAAGTAAGCAGTTACTAAAGCTAGAAGGTCCAGTCAAGAAGATGTCATAGAAATCCATGAAGGAAGAATTAATGCGAGGACAAGGGAAGTAGCAGTGGGAGCAGATGGAAGAAGCATTGGGGAGACTTGGCAGAAGTAGACAGCCGGTTTTTGGTGGGTGAGAGTGAGGAGTCAGATTCCATTTACTGTTGGGGCACTCACAAAGAAGAGCTGAAACTGTCAGTAATTTCCTTATCAAAGACACTATTAGGATGATACTTACAATAGGGCACTAATTCCATAGAGTGCTAATCTTCAGAGAAATGCTCCCTGAAAAAAGACTTTTGTGGCCAGATAATTTTGGGAAGCATTCCTGAATGAATTTCTCCTGTGAATTCACAATATACACAAGCATGTTAGACTTTGAAAAGTCATGAGTAATGAAATTTATATAACTTTTTAATCCATTGTTTCCCAAACTGATTTGGCCACAGAATCCACATTTTGTGCAAACCATAGAGACATAGCTTTACTAGACTGCTATTCTTCATACCTTTGGAGGTGAAAACAGCTTCTTTTCTTCAGAAAACCAAACTCACATAGTTGGGCGTTCAAGGTAGATGGGCTGCATTTCAGAATTTACAAATGCTATTATGGGTAAAGTTCTGCTGCATTTAGCGTATACAAACTTTCCCAGAAGCATTGTTTTGTGCTATTTAGAATAAGACAACATAAAGATAAAGATAGGAGACTCACTGCCATACAGTGGAGACAATGTAAAATAAGTGCTATTTAATGATATTCACAAACTTCTTAGGAAAGGAGCAAGTTAACTAAAAAATATTTTGGGACACACTCTGGCTTTGGGAATATAGAACATGGTGAGAACACGGTGAAAGGATTTGTGGTGGGGTGGGTGGAGTTGGTGATTCAGATGTGCTATTTAAATTTTTACTTAAATTTAATCTGCTTTGGAACAGATCGTGTAAATCATGGCTAGCATCTTAACACAGGAACAGGAAGAAAGTTTTCTTCAGACCTGAGCTTTGTTAATTTTTGTTTTTCAGGCCCTGAAGCAGAGACCACGATTTGTGGCTTTAAAGAAACAGCCAGTATATTTAGGAGGGGAGAATCTGGAGCTCCGTGATTATCAGCTAGAAGGTCTCAACTGGCTTGCTCATTCCTGGTGCAAGTAGGTAGAAAAATATGTTTGAAATTTTCTTTACTGTATCTGGCTTCTTTATTGTTAGATGCAAAGAATTACTTCTTTCTAGTGTATATTATAGAAATAAGAAAATTATGTGATTGAGAGAAATCCCTTCTGGGAGTTTTTATGTATGTGTAAGACCATTTTAATCTGAAGTAAAGAGTACTTTGTTATTTAGTTATTTGGGGGTAATTTGTCATAGCCAGAGACCTATGTCGTAATATGTTATTCGTGAGTATAAATAATAAATAGCAAGATAATTTTGCCCAAATATTTGATGTGAAAGGAATTATTCTCAGAAGAAAGAAGAAAATGTCTTTTTTCCATTCATTTTCTTTTTAGGAAACCTTTAACTTAATTTCCTATAGCAGTGATGAAGAGTAGTGTGATCCCCCCCCCCCAACCTGAGATTGCTATACAGGCTACCCCATTTAGAGGAAGGTCGCTTGATGGTTGAGCCTGTGAAGTTATCCTTACTTTTTGTAACAAGACCACCTTAATCGTGGGAAAAAAAAGAGAGAAAGAAAGATGAGACAGTGATAGCACTTGAGGTTTAGAGGTACTTTGAGGCAGCACTCATAAATTTTATTCACCAAATTCAATTGCAAATTCAAGTAGTCCCTAAGTACCATGTATTAAGGACCCATCTAGGCCTTTGAGAATTTAGCGGTGAACCAAGACAGATGTGATTTCCCTCCTCACAGAGTGGACAGTGTGCGAGATACGTTTAATGTCTCTCTTACACATTCCTTCCTCCACATGCACACTCTTAATTTCTTCAGTGTTGTATAGTAAAGCACAAATTCTTATTTCAGAATTAAACTACAGCCTGGAAAGTAAAACATTCGAACTTCTTTTCTCAATGCTGAAAAGATGGTTTCTAGTTAAAAGAGATACATTTACAATGACTGTTTCTCAATTGAACCACCTGCTTTGTCTTTGTCCTATAAAATCTAATACATTATTTAACATTCACTTATGAAAATTAGAGTTCTTGAGCAGATGCAGTTTGTATGACTGAGAATGATGTAACTATTCTAAGTTGCTTGAAAACTGTTTTTGTTTGAGAAAACTATTTCTGTTTGAGGGAGACCTAATCTTCCCAAAAGATAGTTATAAAGCTAGGTGGAACCTTAAGGAGTTGTGTAATCTAACCCTCTCATTTAACAGTTGAGGGCTCTTTGGAACAAAGATGTCATGTACCTCCAAAGTCATACTGTGTTTCATGTAGAGTCCTTGGCCAGCATTTTTATTTTAAACTGACCAATTCAGAATGAACTGAAAAGGGCCCACGTGGCTGTGAGGCCCTGGTCACAGGAACCTTACATTGAGTAACGTGCTGTTTCAGAAAAACAGGCTCGTCAATTCAAATCTACTTTAGTGTGTGTATATGGACAGTGGCAATTTGCTGGGGAGAGGAAATGTTGGAGAAAATTAACCCTGTTTCCTCCCCAGTAGTGTGGAAGGTGAGAGAAATATGAGGGTAATTACTCAAAGGAATACGCTGTATCTGAACAGTAACTAAAATTAAGTGTACCTGAGATTTATAGAGGTGTGGCCTCCTCATTCTCCCTTCCCCCAGTATACTGTGCCTTGTTCTTTTCTGTACTTTTTCCCTAAAACTAGCCATTCTGTGGAACATAGAATGTATTTTTAAAAAATTTAATCTCTTCGTGAATTAAATGTCTTGCTTTTCTGATTTATTAAGTTGTCTTTAACTTGTATATTACTTTTAGTTGTCTCTGTTCACTGATTTTGTATTATATATGTGTAAACCTTCAGTGACCTGATTTTTCAAGAACCTTTTAATGTTTGAAACCTTATGTCATACGTGTATTCCTAATTTCCTGCCAAATGGGCTATTTTCTATTTCCTGAACACACTTTCCTAATTCTGGCCATTTCTTCAAATTTTTTCTTATGTCTGGATAATCCTTTCCTATTAGTATCCTGTTGAAATCCAGCTCATCTCCTAGAGCAGTGTTTCTCAAAGGAATATACCTGCATCAGAATATCCACGAGTGCTTGTTAAAAATACAAATTCCTGTATTTTGATTCCATTGGTCTAGGGTGGGATTCAGAAATCTGATCTGCAGCAGATTTCTGCTGCAGACTGTAGTGTATTTAAGACAAACTCCATGTACCTGCAGCATGTATGTCAAAGGAGTAGTATATGTGGCATTAAACAACCCAGTGGCATGCAGTGGAGTGGGCGGGTAATTTGAGCAAAGGCACATGACTGTCAGGCTGTAGGGTTCACTAGCAGTTATGATAGCCAGTCTGCCCCTGCTATCTGTATTGATGGAACCCAAGCTCATGGGCTTGTATACACCAATATGACAAAACCTGCTTTCTCTGTTACAAGGTATAGATGTACAAGACCAAAATGCAAAGTAACGAACGTAGTCTGAATAGGTTCTTGTAGTAATCCAAATCTTGATTAGCTCAGATTATTTTTTATTCTGCTATTTGTAGCTTCTACTTTCTTCTTACGTAGAGACCTAATTGCAGACGAGAGGAAATACAGTTGAGGCTCACAACCAGTGTCTTACTCGTGACATCATGAGGCGTTGGTGTCATTGCTATTTGTGCACATACTGTTTTTTTGTGAACTAATGATTTTTTTACTTTTTTCTTTCTGCAGAAGTAACAGTGTAATCCTTGCTGATGAAATGGGCCTAGGAAAGACCATCCAGACCATATCATTCCTCTCCTACCTGTTCCACCAACACCAGCTGTATGGCCCCTTTCTTATAGTCGTCCCTTTATCCACCCTCACCTCATGGCAGAGGGAGTTTGAAATCTGGGCACCAGAGATTAACGTAGTGGTTTACATAGGTGACCTGATGAGCAGAAATACGGTGTGTAAACAAAAAGAATTGGGATAGAATCTGTATTATAAATGTATTTTGGAAATTGAACTAAAGCCATTATAGTCTTTAGTAAAATTATGATTCTGACACTGTGCTATGCCCCCAATATTGGGAGATTTATGTATCATCAAAATGCAACTCAGATATTCTGTAAAACATATGCTTACTATTTAAAGAAAAGCAACAACAATACATGGATGGGAATATTAAGTTTTTCTTCTCTCTGTCCTGTATACTTTCAAGACCACTTTATTTATAAAGGATTATAAGATGGAGTTAATACTTTGTGGAATGTTAATATTATTTTTGCTATTTTTAAGCAGAGAGATATTACTGAAAATATTTGAGTTCTTAGAGTTTGTTTCCCAACCTTTTAAAATGATGAGTTTGCATAATTTGTAAGAAAGGAGTAATGGGAAAGGACAATGAACCATTCCAGGGCTGCGTAAATGAGAATTATTTGTCTGTTATCAAACTTAACTTGAGCATCAGGAACTTAGAACACAGAGGCTTAAGTTTATCTTTGTTTAGCAAATCTTTTCTTGATAATGACTAACTTTTTTTAAAAGCACCTCTTACGTGCCAGGCCCTGTGCTGAGTGCTTTATGTATACAGTTGGCCCTCTGCATCCATGGGTTTTGCATCTGCAGATTCAACCGATTGCAGATCAAAATTTTGCAGATGCGGAGGAATTGAATCTGTGGGTGCAAAACCTGTGGATATGGAGGGCCGACTGTATTCATTGTACTACACCATTTTATATAAGGGACTTAAGCATCTGTGTATTTTGGTATCTGTGGGAGGTCCTGGAACCAATCCCTCGTGGATCCTGAGGAACGACAGCATTACCCATAATCCTCACCATAGTCTTCAAAGTAGGTGGTATTCTTTCTAACTGGCTGATGAAGAAATTGACTCAGAGAGTTTAACACTTGTCCCCAGGCCTGCTAGAATGTGGCTGGGCTGGGGTTGGGACACAGATGTGTCTGGTCCTAGACCTTTGCTCTTTCACCACTGTATGTTAAACTGTTTTTGGGGGATTGCTTATAATAAATAAGAGCAAGCCATCAGGAATTCTCAAACCTTTGAGAGAGATGAGAAATATATGTTATCATGCTAGTTAAAATTTGTTTTTATTAAAATTGTGTAACCTAAACCCTGGCAGATTTTATTGCCCTAAGTTTGAGTTTCTAAGTGTATAGTAGTTCTTAGCTTCGTTAATCCATTTGTTAACCATTAAAAAAGAAAAAAAACTTCCTAGATTATGCAAAAAGGCTTCAAGCACTGCATTCAAAGGTGATGACAAAGAAAGTGAACTCTGAAAAATTGTGGAGTCAGGGAAGTTTTCTTTGCGATCTGCAACACTCGTTTCTTTATTCTTTCTTCCCGCTTGGTGGTGATCACCTGCATGCATTCCTCGTTCTGTTCTGTAGTTCCTACCTTGACAACCAAAGGGCAGGAGCTTTGTCATGGGCCATTATTTTGCTTGCTGGGGTGCAGTGACACTTCAGTATGAATGTGTTAGTTCTCGTGTTCCTTCACACGTTTTTTTCATTCGTATTAAATTATGTTTTCGTTCTGTAAGCCCCCCTTTCCTTTTTCTTGGGGGCCACATCTTTCTGCTCTATGATTAATGAAATTTCTGACCGAGCCAGAGGTTGGAATTTGTTTTACTTGTTAATAAAACTATTGCCCTACCCAAAGAATAATCAAATTATACTTAAGAAAATTCTCATTCTGGGAGATCCCTAGATAAGTTCAAGTCACCAGGGTTTAATTGCTGATGAAATGCTTTTTTTGGGTCAGATGTGTCAGGGTCAGAGGGGAAAATGTGAGAGGAGATGACAATTTATTTGAATTCTGGCAGTAAATTATTGGCAGCTCAGTGATAGATCTTTTAATTCTCTTACTGCTCTATATTTTGGTTGCTTATGTCAATTTAGAATGTAAAAGATATTCATTAAATTTTAATCAGATTTATTTTTTATTTGGCATATTTCTGTTGCATCTATCACAAGACTTGCTGGTGATGTAGAAAGGTAAAGGTAGAAATGATATCTTAATTACTGTTTTCTCTTATAGATACGGGAATATGAATGGATTCATTCTCAGACCAAAAGGCTGAAGTTCAATGCACTTATAACAACATATGAGATCCTCTTGAAAGATAAGGTATGTAATGGGTAGCTAAAAGTCTAAATATTGTAGTGTGACTTGTCTGAATGGTGGGGTCTGTGCCTCCCACTTGCCGTGTTGTTTTTCTTTCTTTGTTTAAAAAAGCAAACAAACGAACAAAAAAAAAATTCACAAAGAATATTAAGGTTATAAATAAAAGACACAACCTTACAGTTGAAGGGGACCTTAGGTTGTGTAGTCCAGTTGAATGAAACAGGCTTAAAGGGTATTAAGGACAGTAACTCACCTGAGATTCTAGTCAGTCATTGGAAACTGGGCTTGAGCGCCATCTCAGGCATTTCCCATCATATTATTGTTAAGGCATTTCTCCAGAACAGATGATATGAATGGTTTCTGTGAGGAGGACAGAAAAAATGAAGCTCTTGAAATTATCTCCTTTGTATAGTTACTAAGAAATGTATGTGGCAGGTGATCCCATCGGTGATAATAAGCATAAACAAGTTCAATTTGGTGGCTCTTGGTGTTTCTGTGCTTCAGGGTTGGGGTGGAGAATAGGTAGAGAAGAATCTTAATTCAGGAGAGACTGCAAAATCATATGTTTTTTGTTTTTGTGTTGTTTTTGCCCAGCATACCAATTTTTGTGTTCTTGCTTTGGGGCATGTGGCATTACCTGGCATGAGACCCCCCCCCCCCCCCACCCACCGCCCCATACCTTTTAGATGGTGATGTGCTCTTTTGAGTAGACACTGATCTGGCAACTAACAGAATAAACAGAAGAGTCCTAATATGCTTTAAGTCAGTCAAGAATAAATGTTTCTATGTATACCTTTGTGATGGTATTTGTGCAGAGATAATTAACTCTTGAAAGTACTTTTGGGTTCCCTTCTGACCTGGTGGCTCGTTCTGTTTTGTTTTTACTTTAGACTGTGCTGGGCAGTATTAACTGGGCCTTTCTGGGAGTGGATGAAGCCCATCGGTTGAAGAATGATGACTCTTTGTTGTATAAAACTCTGATTGATTTCAAGTCCAACCATAGGCTCCTGATTACGGGGACCCCTCTTCAGAATTCCCTCAAAGAGCTCTGGTCCTTGCTGCACTTTATTATGCCGGAGAAGTAAGCTCCTTCCTGTGTATTTCAAAAGATACTAGAATGTCTGAAATGCCAATGCTTTTTAACTTTTTTAATAGACTTAGGGAAAACAGGTGGCACGGTTTGGGGAAAGCAAAACGTTAAACTGAGGCAGGAACAAAACTAGTAAAGTATTCTATAATAAAAGATAGAAGGCACAGAAATCAGCCTGTTAAGGAGGAAAGCATATTGTCTACCAAACATTTGAATCAGTTAATGCTTTGGGGAAATAATTGGTAAATAGGAAACATCAGACCTTCTCACTGTTGTTTGAAGGTAATCAATATAATTGAAATGAAATATGCTAGGTACACAATCTGACAAGTATTAAAAAAATATCTTAAATTTAAACCTTTGATAACAGAAATATCAGCTTTAGGTTTGATCAAACCTTGAATTTATTAAAGAATTATGGAATTCCTTTATTGAAAAGATTTTTATGGGAGAGATGGTGTGCACATTTCATAAAATTTGAAATTATCCAGTGATGTTCGATGATACTTAAAATGAAATCTAAATTTGTTACCCTGATTTGGAAGACCTTACTTAGTCTGGCCCCTTGGCAATATGCTGATTTCATACCACTTTCTCTATCACTCATTATCCTTCAGCCATTCTGGCCATCTTTCTGTTCCTTTAACATGTGAAGCCATTGCTATTCTTTTTGTCTACAATGTTTTTTCTCTTCCTTATCTTCACATGGCCAGTCATTTTTTTAATATTTTTGCCTTAGCTTGTATGACCACCTCCTTTTAGAGGTCTTCTCAGACCACCTAACCTAAAGTAGCCTATTAGACATGCTTATCATTCCTACCCTGTTTTATTTTCTATATGGCACCTCTTTTTTTCATTTATTTCCTCATTCACCTCGTGCCATTAAATTATGCATTCAAAAGTAGCAGGCATCTTGTTTACTTTATTCATCGATGGTCCATGTTGCCTGGACCAGATACCTGCCTAGTACCTGGCTCACAGTAAACAATTCAGTTTAGTTGTCAAGTTGACAGGTAAATGCTCCACGATTGTTTTTTTTTTTAATTCAGAAAAGATTTAAGTGTCTACTATGGGCCATAGACTGAGCAAGGCATTTTGGATAGCCTAATGAACAACGTAGAAATGGTCACTTCCCTCATGTGTAACTATCCTTTTTTTGAACAGCCTATTGAGATATAATTTACATACCATAAAATGCACCATTGTAAGTATACAATTTAGTATCTTTTAGTAAATTATGGAGTTGTGCAACCATCACCATAATCTAGTTTGAGAATAATTTCCTCACCCAAAAAAGTTCCCTCTTGCCTATATGTAGTTAATCTCTGCTTTTATCTCTAGCCTTAGGGTAATCACTAATCAGCTTTCATCTCTAGAGATTTACCTTTTCTAGAAATTTCATATAAATGGAATCCTAATAATTAGTCTCTTGTTTTTGGCTTCTTTCACTTAGCATAGGTTTGAGATTCACCTGTGTCATAAGAGTTTATCAGGAGTTATTTATTCTCTTATTATGGAGTAATATTCTGTTGTATGCATATCCAGTCACCAGTTGATGGACAATTGGATTGCTTTAGTTTTGGGCTGTTGTGTCTTTGCGTGGACTTACATTTTTATTTATCTTGGTTAGATAGTTAGAAGTAGAGTTGCTGGATTGTTTGGAAAGCATGTATTTAACTTCCTAAAAAACTACCAAACTGTTTTCCAGAGAGACTGCACCATTTTACGCTCCCACCAGAAATGTTTGAATTTTCTGTTTCTCTATATCATCACCAGTACTTGGTGTATTGTCAGTCTTTTGGATCCTAGCCACTCTGGACGGTGTGTAGTGGTATCTCCTTGTGGTTTTGACTTGCGTTTCTATAATGACTAATAATGTTGAACCATCTTTTCATGTGTTCATTAGCCATTTGTGTATCTTTGAAATATCAGTACAAATCTTTTGCCCATTTTGAAATTGGATTGTCCTGAGTTGAAGAGGTTTTTAATTTTTCTTTTTTCTTTTTTTAGTATTCTAGATTCAAGTGCTTTGTTAGTATATGATTTGCAAATATTTTGTCCCAGTCTGTGGCTTATCTTTTCATTTTCTTAGTGTTGTCTTTTGAAGAGCAAAAGTTTTTAAATTTGATGGAGTATAATTTATCAATTTTTTTAATGGATTGTGCTTTAATGTCATATAAAATAAGACATATTTACCTAACCTAAGGTCACAAAGACTTTCTTCTTTATTTTCTTCTGGAAGTTTTAGTTCTTACATTTAGGTCTATGTTCCCTTTTGAGTTACTTTTTGTTTTTAGTGTGAAGTGTGAGAGCCTAAGTTCATTATTTTTGCAGAGGGATTTTGGAAATTGTCCCAGTGCCATTTGTTGAAAAGAATATCCTTTCTTTATTGATTTTCCTTGGTACCTTTGTTGAAAATCAGTTGAGACCATAAATGTAAGGATCTGTTTCTGGATTCTCAGTTCTGTTCCACTGGTACATATTCCTGTCCTCATGCCCATGCCACACTGTCTTTTTTTTTTTTTTTTATTAATTTATTTTTTTCCCCCAAAGCCCCAGTAGATAGTTGTATGTCATAGTTGCACAACCTTCTAGTTGCTGTGTGTGGGACATGGCCTCAGCATGGCTGGAGAAGCGGTGTGTCAGTGGGCGCCCGGTATCCGAACCCGGGCTGCCAGCAGTGGAGCACGCACGCTTAACTGCTAAGCCACAGGGCCGGCCCAAAGATTTTATTTATTTATTTTTTCCCCCCAAAGCCCCAGTAGATAGTTGTATGTCATAGCTGCACATCCTTCTAGTTGCTGTATGTGGGACGCGGTCTCAGCATGGCCGGAGAAGCGGTGTGTCGGTGCGCACCCGAGATCCGAACCCAGGCCGCCAGCAGCGGAGCGCGCGCACTTAACTGCTAAGCCGGCCCTACACTGTCTTGATTACTGTGTCTTTATACTACTTTTTAAAATGAGGAAGTATAAATTCCAATTTTGTTCTTCTCCTTAAAAATTATTTTGGCTTTTCTAGATCCTTTGTATTTCCATATACATTTTTGGATCATCTTATTAATTTCTGAAAAAAAAAATCTACTGGAATTTTGATAGGTATTGTGTTGAATATATGTATCAATTTAGGGAAAATTATGTTAACAATTTTGAGCCTTCTAAGCTGTGATCATGGAAAGTTTTCTCCATTTATTTAGATCTTCTATAACTTTTCTCAGCAGTGTTTAGTGGTTTTCACTGTATAAGTCTTAGACTTTTGTTAGATTTATTCCTACTTATTTTAATTTTGATTCTGAGTGGAATTATTTTTTTAATCTACTTTTCAGATTGTGTTAGACTAATTGAGTTTTGTATATTGATCATGTATCCTGTGAACTTGCAAAAATTATTTTTTGCACTGTTTTCTCTTGTTTGTTTATTCTTGGTATTTTCTAGATACAGGATCACATCTTCTTCATGTGAAGGTTGTTATACTTCTTTTCTCCGACCTGGATGGATGCCTTTTATTTCTTGCCTTATTGTACTGGGTAGAACTCCATGTTGAATAGAACTACGGGGAGTAGGATGTTAGCTATAGAATTTTTGTAGATAATCCTTTATCAGGTTGAGGAAGTCGTCTTCTATTCCTAGTTTTTGAGAGTTTTTATAATAAAGGCGTATTGGATTTTGTCAAGTTTTTTTCCGTGTCTGTTGAGATGACCATGTGGTTTTTGTTCTTTATTCTACCAATGTAGTATATCACATTAGTTGTGTTTCAGACTTTAAGCCAACCTTTCATTCCCGGGATAAATCTGACTGGGTCATAACGTTTAGTCCTTTTTATGTGCTGCTGGATTCTGTTTGCTAATATTTTGGTAAAGATTTTTGTATCTGTGTTTTGCAGGGATATTAGTCTCTAGTTTTTTTGGGGGGGTGCAGGGTGGATTATCTGCCTGACTTTGGTATCGGGACCATAGAATGAATTGGAAAGTGTTCCCTCTTCCTCTGTTTTCCGAAAGAATTTGTTAAGATTGGTGTTATTTCTTCTTTAAATATTTGATAGCATTCATCAGTGTAGCTGTGTAGGCCTTAGCTTTTCTTTGTGAGAAAATTTTTAATGACTAATTCAGTTTCTAATTATGGGTCTATTTAGGTTTTCTGTTTCTTTTTGACTTAGTTTTGTTAATTTGTGTCCTAAGAATTTGTCCATTTCATCTAAGTTGTCTAATTGGTTGATATGAGTATTTCCTCATAATCCTTTTAATTTTTGAAGGAGCAATAGTGATCTAAATAATTTTTTGATTATGATAATTTGTATCTTGTCTCTTTTTCTTGGTGTTTTAGGTAAAGGTTTAACAATTTGGGGGTGTTTTCAAAGAAACCAACTTTTAACTTCATTGGTTTTTTTCTCTATTTTGTTTTCTATTTCATTTATTTCTACTCTCATCTTTATTATTGCTTTCCTTTGCTTTTCATTTAATTTTCTTGTTTTTGTTTTCTTGTTTGTTTTTTTTAATTTTATTTATTTATTTATTTTTCCCCCTAAGCCCCAGTATGTTTTTGTTTTCTTAAGGTGGAAGCCTAGGTATTGATTTAAGACCTTTTTTGCTTTTCCAAATATAGCTGTTTAAAGGTATAGGTTTCCCTCTATCCCCTGCTTTAACTGCATCCCATAAATGTTGATATCTTATGTTTTGTTTTTATTCAATTTCACCTATTTTCTGATTTCTCTTGTGATTTCTTCTGTGATGCAGAGGTTTTTTTGGCAGTCTGTTGTTTAATTTCCAAATGTTTAGGTATTTCCCAAATGATTTGTAATTTAATTTTTGTCTTAGAGAACATGCTTTAAATGAATTTATTGTTCCTTGTTGTATGGTCTAGTATATTTTCTATCCTGGAAAATGTTCCATGCACACTTGAAAAGAATATTTTTTCTGCTTTTGTTGGAGATACTGTGTCGAGTTCTGTAAATGTCCATTAAGTCAACTTGGTTAACAGTTTTGTTCAAGTCTTCTATATCTTTGCTGACTTCATGTCTAGTTGTTCTGTCAGGTCTTGAGAGTGAAGTATTTTAATATTTAACTATAGTTGTTGAATGATTTACTTCCCCTTTTAGTTCTATCAGTTTTTCTCCATGTATTTCGGGGTTCTGTTGTCAGGTATATTCACATTTATAATTGTTATATGTTCCTGATGTATTGACCTTTTTATCATTATGAAATATCTCTCTTTATCTCTTGTAATATTTCTTATTCCTTAGGTCTGTTTTATATGGTATTAATATAGCTCCTCAGCTCTCTTCTCTTAACTGTTTGCATGGTATACTGTTTTCCCTCATTTTACTTCCAGCCTATTTCTTTCTTTGAGTCTAAACTGTGTCTATTATAGACAACGTATAGTTGGATCTTCCTTTTTTATCTAGTGTGACAATCTCTGCCTTTTCATTGGAGTCCTCTGTTTGTCCTTTACTGCCTTGTTTTGTTTCAACAAGTATTTTTCAGTGTGCCATTTTAATTCTTCTGTTAATTGCTTTTTAAAGTTATTTTCTTAGTGGTTGCTCTAGGGTTTTTAATATGCATCTTAACTCATCACAGTCTTCTTCAAATTAATACTGACTTAATTCTGGTAAAATATAGCAACTAGTCTGCAGTATAGCTCCTGGTAAAATATAGCAACTAGTCTGCAGTATAGCTCCATTTTCACCTCCCTCTTTGGGTTGTAAACCTAAGAATACAGTGATATAATTATTGCTTTATTCAGGCTTGTCTTTTATGGAAATTAAGAAAAGAGAAAAATATATTTATACAGTTTTTTATATTTACCCATTTATTTTATCATTTCCAGATCTTTATTTCTTCCTGTGGATTCAAGTTGCCATCGAGTGTCAGTTCCTTTTAGCCTGAAGGGCTTCCTTTAATGTTTTTTGTAAGGCAGGCCTACTAGCAACAAATCTCTGTCTTCATTTGTCTGTGACTATCCTCTTTTCCTTTATTTTTGAAGGATAGGTTAGGGCTCTTCAGAAGATGGGTAGAGAAACTTGACTATTCTGACTGGCCTCACTATAGCTATTAGTAGAACAGGTTTAAACTGTTTCCTTTTTTTTGCAGGCATCCTCACTACAGTGTACTTCTGGGAGAGGAGCCTTCTCTGCAGCCATCCTTCTTCTGCCTTCTCTTAGGGCAGGGTTTCTCTGCCTCAGCACTATTGATATTTTGGGCTGGTTAATTCTTTTTTGTGGAGGGCTGTCCTTTGCATTATAGAATGTTTAGCAGCATCCCTGGCCACTGTCCACTACATACCAGTAGCAGTCCCTTTCCTCAGCTATGACAACCAACAGTGTCTCCAGCTATTGCCAAATGTCCCCCGGGGAGGGCAGAATCACCACCAGTTGTGAAGCACTGTGTTAGAGGGTTACTGATGTCTCCCCACATTGCTCATTCTCCTGTCATATTCCTCCATACGCACCCCTTCTCATTGCTACTCTTTTGCCTGTCCTATTTGCTCTCACCTGGATTCTCTGTTCCTCTCATAGAGCTCTGTGAATCAATAGTGGTCACTCCTGCGGATGGAGGCAGTTGCCCCCTTCTCTTTTTAAATGTTCTGCTGTACATTTTGTAGTGAATACACTGTTCATCATGTATTAGTGGAAGCCTATGTTTTATAAAGTCTGCTTTTCAAAGATCTAAGTGCTGTAAAACAGATAATATATAAAAGTTTAGAAACCATGGAGTTATCAATTATTAGTTATTAATCTTTGTTTTCTGAAATGAGTAAGAGAACTTTCATGTACATTGCTTTTTAGTTTTCATATTATTTTCTCATATTTGATCTTTTTGATACACTACAAGTGTTTAGCCTCAGATAGCAAGTAAGAATATGCTGACTTAGATGATGAAAATGTGTCCCATATTACACAGTTAATAAGTGGAGGGACTGAGATCAGTTTGAGATCTTCCGTGAGCAAGGCCACTGTCCTTTTGAACTTCAGATTCTAAGAGAAAAAGTACATCCTTCATAGCACCATTGAGGCAAGGTAAAAGCATTCTACATAGTAGGAGTCTTAGGGTACCATGGGAACATCTATTCTTGTTATATAGAAAAAAATGTCGTGCATAGTTTCCACCAATGAATGGTTAGCTGGGATTTGCCCTTCTTTTCTTGGTTACTGAAGTGGGTGGTAGGGATTTTGGCTCCTAAATGGTCATAATTAATTTTTTGTCGCTGTTAAGTTCATCCAGCATGTGCTACATTTTGGAAAAACGTCTTATGTACCCTTGCGTAATTGGAGAGAGGAACTTGGAATTACCTTTTCTAGTAGAGATGATCGTTCAGCTAGTGTCTTCCAAAGTTTTTCTTATGGCTAGTTAGATTACTTACGGAATGATGGATGGATTGGAGTTAGAGAGACAGGTTTTTTTTGTTTTTTTTTTTTGTGGAGGAGAGCTTTTTCTCTTTGAAAACATTTTTAAAACATTTTCACTTTAAAACATTTTTTAAAAACACTGTTTTTCCCTAAGATGCATATATAAAAAAGAAATCCATTAGTTAAGGAATTGAGATTTACTCTTATTTCTGCCTGACCTTGCTGTGTGGATAAGTGAAATCCTGTGAGTATTTTTCCCGTGCTTAGCAGTAGTTCCTTAGATTCCTTATGGTCAGCAGAACCATTTGGTCCTATTGTACAGAAGGGAATTAGGTTTGGTCAGCTAACTTGAACTTTTTCCTCCTCAACTGTGACAGGCCGTTGTTTTCAAAATCCAAAAGTTAGTCCTCTTTTTAACCAAGTGAAATGCTATTTCCTTAGTGCAGACTATCCAGCACCTTTCCTGCACGGTGGCTCTGACCAGGAGCCTATCCTTATTATAAATCTGATCAGTACCTTTATTGTAAATATATATCAATCAACCACTTTGTTTTGTACATACTATTTTTCAAAGCGTGGGTCCTGGTCTTAAAGATAGAAGAAGATATGGCACAGTCGAAGAATTCAGCTTATTAAGATAATCACATGCACATGTGTACAAAATAACTGATAGAGCATATTTCAGAGATCTTACCTCTTAGTATTAGAATTTGTTTTTACTTTTGCTTCTGCTGTCTAGACCAATCTCTGAATTTTTTTGCATCTTTCCGTTCACATGTTTATCATGTGACTTCTAGCATATGATTTTCACTGCTTTGATTGAGTTTTCTTCTTTGTTATTCTTCAGTAGGGTGAACTTCTGTTTTTCTAAAATCCCAAGGACTGGAAAATAATCAAAATTGTTTCTACTTTCATAAGAGACATATGTTAAGTACAGAAGTTTATAACAGGGATATGTCTAAAGTAATGAATCTCTAGGCTGTGGTGTGGTGTCATTATAAATTTACCACTATGACCATATACCTTTTATATGTGTGGTATTGTAAACTGATAGTTGTCTGTTGCAGGGAATGGCAAACTTTGCCTGATAGTAAACATTTTCAGCTTTTTAGGTGTTATAGTCTCTGTTGCAGCTACTCATCCCTGCTGTTTAGAGGGAAAGCAGCCATAGACAATTTGTGAACACTTCAGTATGTATATAAAGAAATAGTATCTCATATTAACTCCTCTAACGTAGTAAGAATACACTAGGCAGATGAGAATATTTGTTGCCTAAAACAGGAGGGAAAGTATTGTAAATAAAGTTTATATTTAAGATTTTACATGAGTATAGTTTCAATTAATTATAATATGTGTTAAGTAAATTAAAACATTTTCTTGGGGGCTAGCCCAGTGGCATAGTGGTTAAGTTCGCATGCTCTGCTTCGGCAGCCCAGGGTTTGCAGGTTTGGATCCCGGGTGCAGACCTACACACCACTGATCAAGCCATGCTTTGGTGGCGTCCCACATACAGTAAAATAGAGGAAGATTGGCATAGGTGTTAGCTCAGGGCCAATCTTCCTCACCAAAAAAACCCACAAACACATTTTCTTGAAATTGTCTCTCACCTCTTCAGAAAATAGGCTGATGTGGTGGTAGTCCCTGATTTCCAATAGCTGCATACATTATGTATGTGAGGTGCCATCCCCAGCATTGAGATAGTTCAGTTTACGTTGTTTGTTTTAATGTTCTTATTAGTTTTAACTCCTGATTTATTTTATTTCATGTTCTTGGATTGTTAGCATAGCAGTGCGACAAAATACAGTTTACCTTAGGTTTATCAGGCTTTAAGCTTTAATGATGTTTTTAGATCTCTACTTCAAAAGATCAGTTTGTCTGCTTCCTTGAAGAAGGTTGTTTGGTGTTACCAAGGCATAAGAGGCATTACCAGGTGTTACTAAGGCTGATGTTGACCCATCCAGCAGTACCTGATGAAATGCTTGGCCATTTAGGAGTTCAGAAGTGGCAGCAGACTCTGTTGACACCATTGTGCCTGGTGGCATACTGGCATTTGTTGTCTCTGACTTTCCATCTTATCAGAGAGCATATGCTTTGAGTCTTAAATAGCTCTAGGTAATGTCAAGTCACTCGTTTGTTATTCTGGGACTTGACTGGCCTTGGCAGAGCAGGGCTACATGGTGGCAGAGAGCAGACCATAGGGCCGTGAAGCTTCCAGTTCTAGCCTCAGTTGATGGCAGGCTCACACCTACTGTGTTTCATTCTGCACACAACTAAGCTAGTTCTTCCAACTGCTTCATTGGCTTTAGTGGCAAAACAAAGCACATTTTCTAATCCTCATGAAATAAATTTCCTTCATTTTTTTATATTTGAAAGAAATTTGACCATAATGTCCAATTCTGGATTTCTGCCACAGATCCTTTAGTGAACCAAAGATCGTTGAATTAAGATTTAAACATGAGAAATTTTTATCTATAGAGTTCAGGCAGAATTATTATGGGTGACAAATTTTTAAATTCATTAATAAAATTTGTGTCCCTCAGTTCTATTAGTATTTGTATCATTTGTATTGCTCTTCTTTTCTGGAGGCTATAGTCTTTTTTTTTTTTTTTTTTGCTATCATTATAAGCCATTAACTTTTAAATCTACGAACAGTTAATAGTACTGGTGGAAATTATATAACTAACTTTTACCTTAGAGCAGTGACAGCTGTAATATTGCCACTAATTATTCTTTTACCTCTGAATTTTATTTTCCCAAGAAATTGCAGCTTATTAAAAGATAGGTTATGATTAATTTTTCTGCATGACATTTCGTCACAGTAACTTATTATGTTTACTTATATACTAATTGCATGATATACTGAAATATTTTGTGGACTCTAGATCTGGTCTCAGAATTAGAGACCTACTAGTACCCTGTGTAGACTGGTGGAATTGATTCAATTGGTTTTCCCTTTCCTTTTTGTTTTCCCCTCTCTTCTAGTCAAGAGGTAGTGACTGATAAAGTTTATCTTTCCTTATAGGGAAGATTCATTTTTTTACAGATTTTTTTTTCCCATTTAGTTCCTTTTAAAAGAAAGTTTAGTTGGAAAAGTGCTTTTTTCTTCTATGTATCTAACTAACACTGTATTGTTTCATCTCTAGGTTTGAATTCTGGGAAGATTTTGAAGAGGACCATGGGAAAGGGAGAGAGAATGGCTACCAGAGTCTTCATAAGGTGCTAGAGCCTTTCCTTCTCCGGAGAGTTAAAAAAGACGTGGAAAAATCCCTTCCTGCCAAAGTGGAACAGATTCTCAGGGTGGAGATGTCGGCCCTTCAGAAACAGTATTACAAGTAAGTTATTGGCTGGGTTAGGCCTGAATGAGATAAAGATCAGTACCATGAAGCTATGAGATAGATAATTTACAAAAGAACTGCTTTTTTCAGTGAAGCCTCAATGCAGATTTAAGTAGTGATTTATTTACGTTCAGAAAGAGGAAGTTATGTTATTCTTGCTTTTTTATTTGGGTGAGAATTTGCACAATACTTTTCATTATGTAAGTGGTCTGAACTTTATGTTAATTCTTAGTGCCAATCTCATTACCAATAAACAGGTGTATTTTACTCATTCATATATTTCTTCTCTGCCATTCATTTAGTCATTTATTAAGATTCTGCAGTGTGCTAGGCATTCTTTTAGATACTGGGAATATGAAGATGAATGGAACATGTTCCTTCCGGAAGCCTTGTTGTTTAGTCGGGAAGACAGACTAGAGACAAATAGTTAAAGCAGGGTGTTGGTTAATAACTGATTCATAGGCAGGGGCACGTTCAGAAGGGAAAGTGCTCACCTCTGTACTGAAGGATGAAGACTCTTTGCTTTCTAGCATTCCAGGTGGCACAGGCAGGTTATGGGCTTGCTTTAGGTTATAATATGTTGTAGGCAAAATGGTGGGCTTGGGACAGAGGGTGGAATATAATGTGCTTGTCATGGGCGTTAGTTTTGGTGATTTAAAGTTGGGTCTGGAATAATTGGAACGAATTATATTGCCATGAAAACTATAGTCTTTTAAAGTCAGAGGTTTGGTAATCTTTCTAATGATATTCCCTGTTTGTTGTTAATACAACTGAATAAAAACAAGATGGTAATTTTCAAAAATTACTTACTATCTGACCCTTTTGCCTAACACTATCTTGATTTTTAAAAATCTTTTTATTGTGGGAAATCTTAAATATGTACAAAAACAGAATAGTATGTAGTCATGTACCCATAATCCAGCTTCAACAATTATCGCCTCGTGGTCAGTCATAGTTCATCTATATCTTCTTTTGCATCCCCATTCCCACCTCCAATCATTTGAAACATATTTTTTCTTTTGAAAATGTCTTTTCTGTTTGACTTATCTCACTTAGCTTAATATGCTCAAGGTCCATCCATGTTGGATTTTTGACATTTTCAAAAGAAAAATATGTTATCTATCTTCCTTCAAAGGTTTTGACCAATGAGATTTATTTTGGTAGGATTATGAATTCATTGATAAACATAATTGTGTTTCATTATGTTGCAGTGATTATCTATACTCATGGTCTAATGGCCCCATTTTTAGCCTGTGGGAGCTTATTCAAGGTGATTCTGAGTCTTTTTGGCATAATCCTAGTAGTAGTTGATAGCTTCTTTGCTTTCTGGAATGATAAAATGTTCAGATTCACCTTGTACAGTTCCTGCCCCAGGACTAGAGTCAGTCATATATCCAACAAGCTCTGCATACTGTTTTATTGGAAAATGGTATTTGGAGACCACAAATCGGGCACTAGGGTGCTCTTTGCAGCTGCGGTGGACATTATTGATAGGTCTTTTCAGTGGACAGAATTAGGAAATTTGTTTTTAAAGATAAAAATACATCATGAATTTTTTCCAGTTAAACAGTACTACAGAGATTTTATTTGAGCTGTTGATCTTACACCCATACCAAAAAATTCCACTTCTCACCTGCACCAACTTAATTCATACTACTCACATGGTCTTAGAATAATAGTGCCAGGATGACTACCAGCAATATGAATAACAAAAACAGGGTAAGATTTTTTTTTAATAGTATTTTTTTGTTTGTTTTTAAAGGTATATTCTACTAGAAGGATGAGTCTTAAAGCACTTGAGATAGTTTTTCTTTTTTGTGGTTAGGCTACCAGCTGGATACAATGGTTTATTTATTTCCTTTTTTTAAAAGGATTGCTTTGTTTAATTCTGTTTCGTAATTATTTGTAATATTTATAGAATTCCAAAGGCAAAGCTACAAAGCCTGGTTTGTTCAAAGATATCTAGCTTCTATCCTTGTCCCCTCCATTCTAATCCCTCTTTCCTTTAGGTATTAATTATTATTGTCATTTTTAATCTTTATTTTTCCTTTCTTTTTTAATTTTAATTTTAATTTTTTTATATTTATTTATTTAGCGTGTGTGTGTGTGTGTGAGGAGTATGAGCCCTGAGCTAACATCTGCTAATCCTCCTCTTTTTGCTGAGGAAGACTGGCCCTGAGCTAATATCCGTGCCCATCTTCCTCCACTTTATATGGGACTCTGCCACAGCATGGCCTGACAAGGGGTGTGTCGGTGTGCACCCGGGCTCCGAACCCAGGCCGCCAGCAGCAGAGCACGCGCACTTAACTGTTATGCCACGGGGCCAGCCCGTTTTTTAATTTTTAAAATATAAGCAAGTGCACTTAAACTTTTTTATTGCCTCTCTCCTCTTATATAAATGGTAGCATACTGTATACATTTTTCTGTACCTTACTTTTCTTCACTTGATGTGTGCTGAATAACATTCCATACTAGTTTATAGAGATGTTCCTCCTTTCTTTTTACAACTGCATAGTACTCCATTGTAGATCTGTAGTATAGTTTATTCAATCAGCCTTCTAGGGGTGCACATTTGGATTGTTTCAAATACTTTCCTTTTACAAATAATGCTGCAGTGAAAATCCTTAAGCATTCCTCTTTGAGATAGATTCCTAAAAGCGTGATTGCTAAAAGCATAAAGAAATTTCACTACTCACAGGGCCGGCCCGGTGGTGTAGTGGTTAAGTGCACGTGCTCTGTTGCTGGTGGCCTGGGTTCAGATCCCAGGCACACACCAACGCACCGCTTGTCAGGCCATGCTGTGGTGGCATCCCACATAAAGTGGAGGGAGATGGGCACGCATGGTAGCTCAGGGCCAGTCTTCCTCAGCAAAAAAAAAGAGGATTGGCATGGATGTTAGCCCAGGGCTGATCTTCCTCACACACAAAAAAAAAAGAAAAAGGAACTACTCAGATAAAAGCACTTCTAATATTTTAGAGTTTATGGTTAAAGCTTATACAGTCATGCGTCACGTAACGATGGTTGAGTCATTGATGGACCACATATACAGGGGTGGTCCCATAAGATTAGTGCCATAGAGCCTGGATATGTAGTAGGCTATACCACTTAGGCTTGTGTACGTACACTCTGATGTTTGCACAACGATGAAAACGCCTAACGACTATGTTTCTTAGAACATAGTCCCGTTAAGCAACGTGTGACTACTGTACGTGGATATGCATGAATATATGTGTATTTCTCCTCTCCTCTTTCCAAGTTGGGGTATAAAACATGCTTATCATGAGCATTGTATCATGTAAAATACCCTTTTACAACAGTTTAAATGGGTACATAGTTTCTATCTTATGGTATATCTAATTTATTTAACTGATCTTCTATTTTTAGACAACTTATTTCCACTTTTATACTGCAATAAAGGGTGTTTCAGTGACCATCTTTGTTTTGCATTTATGTGTATATATGTATATGTATTTTTGTTGTTTTTTCCTTTTAATATTCCTGTGTTCAGTCAGGTTGAAATACTCAATAGAATGGGTAATGTTCTCAATCTGAGTGGAGATGTGAGGGGTCCTGGTTAGCTGACAGGAGATGCAAAATTAAGTATCCTTCCCTGCCTTTTTAACTTTTTTCCCAGTAATGCTACTTTCTCTTATAATCTTCTGGTACCCCCAACTCTCTATTTCTTTGAATCTAATAATATCATTATCATCTTAATTTGCAGATGGATTCTGACCAGGAATTACAAGGCTCTTGCCAAAGGAACAAGAGGCAGCACATCTGGTTTCCTTAATATTGTGATGGAACTCAAAAAATGCTGCAACCACTGTTACCTGATTAAACCCCCTGAAGAAAACGAAAGGGAAAATGGACAGGAGATTCTTCTGGTACGTGGGGACCTTGTTCGTATTTACTGTCTCGAAGACAGTTTAGTTGCCATAGATGCTTTTTATCAAAATGCTCTTTTTCCTCCTTTATGACTCTTCAAGGAGCATTAAAAGAAGCTTTAAAAAGCAGGTGAGAAAAGTTAAATAGCTAGGAAAAATCTGGAAACTATAGTGTCACAGATACCAGGTAAAGAGCATTCAGGAATTGCTTGTCAGCCAGATTGCAGATGGCTTCGAAAAGCTCAAAGATGATTTAAAAAGATGATTTAAAAATATGAACTCTTAGAGATTAAGGACAGATTGAAGTATTGTTTTGAACATGATGATTGGAATGTCTTTTCCATCTTCAGTCCCTGATCAGGAGCAGTGGGAAGCTGATTCTATTAGATAAACTGTTGACAAGACTTCGAGAAAGAGGGAACAGAGTACTTATCTTCTCACAGATGGTGAGGATGTTGGATATCCTGGCTGAGTACCTGACTATTAAGCATTATCCTTTCCAGGTAAGAATGCTGTTATTGGGGTCTCTCCCTTCCTCCCTCTCTCCCTCTGGGTTGTATGCTTTGCTTGCTGAATTATCCTAAAGTAGAAAACAAGAGTTTTCTTGCTTGAAACAAATTGAAATTAAGGTTCCAGGAGGGTCTTAATTTTTGCTTCCATGCCTTTAGGCTACCGTATAATGAAAATGGTCGTGTGAAGATCATCCTTCTTTTTTAGAGGGCAAGAGGGCAGGGATTAGAGAAAGGAAAATTGGGCAAGAGAAAAGTACTTTAGGTGGTGTTTTGCATTTCCAAATCTGTGGTACAAGTGGAGAGGAAGGAAGTGTGAACCTGATTATAGAGGCCCAAATCCTAGAAAGAAAGAAAAAGAGAGAGGTGACGGTGTTGTACATTCATCCCAAAGGAAGGTCCTCTGGCTGTGGGGCTGGGCACTGAGCAGCACAGTGTACTTGAAACCTTGCTGGTCCCTGAAGCAAGGGGTGATGGCTCCCCTCTGTGGAGTTGTCGCTGCAGATTTCGTCTTCCTTCAGTTATCTCCTTTAAGTTGAGGAGAAAAATAAGGGAACAAAGAGTTTCTTCAGCAGAATGATGTTTTTAGACTATGGGAAACTTATCTCTGATCTGTTTATAGACATGCATATAATTTAGTTTGACTTTTGGCATAATATTTTTATGGTGCTTTGATTTTTAAGATTTATTAAAAATTTTTTTTAGCTTTGTATGGGTGGACTGTTCTACCAACTCATCTAATTATGCCTGTATTTAAGAAACTTAGAGTCAATGATTCTCTCCTAAGAAGGCTAAGCTTTAAAACTCACTAACAGATTGTCTTTCAAGATACCCTGAAAGGCATTGTTATATCCATAATACCTTGTGTGGTCTTTCAGCAGCAGCTGTCTTAGAATGTAGTTTAATACTGTGGATATTATCCAAAATAACGCACACTACAAAAAGACAGTTATCTCTTAGTGTATCTGATCCCCGTGAGCTTTCAGGTCTAGTTAATCATTTGATATCAAGTAAAATAAGAAGGTGTTACTTTTCTCTCTAGGGGATAAGTAGACTGCAGTCCTCTCAGGTTTATCCTGCCTAATATCTGTTGTTAATGGGCGTATTAAAAGGAGAGCATTTGGGTTTTCTGACTTCAAATAATAGGCTATGAACCTGCCATTTAAACTTTTCTTTGAGTTAAGGCTCTGAGTGGAGTTGGGAGTCAGAAAGAAGAAAGGGGGTTCCCATATCTGATTTTGCTTGTGTTCAGGTGGCTCTGGGTCTGGTGGGCAGAGCTCTGAGCTGTGGAGATGTAGGTCCTTCCACAGACTCTGCTCCCAGCTAGTCATTGATCACTGGCCAGCTGACATCATCTCTCGGGTCAGTTCTGCCTTCTGTAAAATGAGGTATTTTGTTCAAGTGGTGATTGTGAGGGGAAAAATGTGAAAGTGATTTTTAAAAGAGTAAGAAATACTTTATATGTACAATATACAGGTAATAATTCTTCAATATTTATTTTATATGTTATATGGTTTCTCTAGGATGGTGTCGTTGTGGACCTAGAACTGACATATACTCTAATAAAAGGAATTGTACATACTAAGTAAATGCCAGAGGCTCTCTTGAAGATGCATTTTCACTGCTTGAATACTTTGCACTGACTTTAGAGTGTAATTTTGAAAGAGCGGGAATATGATCAACTTAATTTTAACATTTTCAATTATGGCAAAATGTTTTCTAAACAAAATTATGTAAATAACTTTTTGGTTTGTATAGCACTTAATAACTGGGCAACTTTTAGCCACATTAGCTAAGAAGCGACATTTTTCTGCAGGAACTAATTATTAGGTGACCAGTGGTAGTATTTCCTAATCTCTTCAGTCCTCACGGATGTAGAAGCAAGCAAAACCTCTAGCTTGGGTTGCCATCTTTCTCCTTATAGGTCCTGGCAGCCATTCTGATCCTTGGATAAACCTAGATAGTCCTTTGAATCAGAAGCTTCTGACCTTGAGTTTGTAACCGGAGAGCTTGTGGCAAGTAGAGTGTGCTGCTTAAGCACAGCCCATTGACAGCATTTTGCCAGTGCATTCCAGTTATTTTTACTCAGTGGGTGTTGGAGTGATAAAGGTTGCAAGTCTTGGTGTTCTATTCTGAGTGTAGCTGATCTTCCTACCTTATGATTCTCTTGTTTATTTTTACAGCGTCTGGATGGTTCCATCAAGGGAGAAATCCGAAAACAGGCACTGGACCACTTCAATGCAGATGGGTCTGAGGTACACCATGCATGACTTTGTTATTTGAGCAGCTTGGGCTCTAAATCAAGGGGAAAGCCTTTCTAGTTAAATATATTCTGTTTTAGAAACATTTCACAATGCAATTCTCCTGCCTTGAGAAGGGAAAGAGAAATCACTAATATAAAAGATACCTCTTAATTTTGTTATTTGTCGCTCCAGAAAAGCATATGCATGCTTGTTTCTCTCTCGGGTCAGTTTTGGATTAATCCATTAATCCCTGGTCTGGATTAATGACAGGGTAGTTCTGATATCAACTGAGTGTTGTTTGGTGACTTCCAGATACCAAATTTCTGGGCCTAGGAGAGCAGCAAGGCAAGGGTTGAGGAGCGCTGGCCAGTAGGATTCATTTTGACATGTATGTTACATCAGAAGGTTTTGACCTGTTCTGTTTTGGTGACTGAGGCTTGAAAAGTACGTTTGCCTTGTGTCAGATTTGTTGGGCTCCTGGTACGATGTGACTTAACGTTCTTACTTTGGCTTACAGCAGCATTTGTTAATCAGTAAGTGTCCAGCTTGGATTTGACGTTATAAAGTATTTTGTTTTTAAGCCACATACAGAAGAGCTAGTTAGGACAAGTTAGAAAACATGGTGACATTGTAGTTTGTGCATATCAAACTATAAAATACTATGGGATTTGAGAGAAGTGGGATGAGGAGAGGTTTAGTGTTGGTAACACTGTGGCAATGTGTAGAGGTAAAGGAAGCCATGGAGAGAGCCAGAAGTAGAACTACAAGTGTTTTGGAGAGAATGTTAGAACTTCTGAAGCCTGGGCCACTATTTTGTATACATAAAACAGACTTAACTTTCTGCTTTCTGAGGAACTTTGAACACTCTTACTGTCTGTGTCTGTTACTCCAGAATGATGTGACTTCTGCCTCTAGAATTGCACATAGTCCTATATAGAATATAGTGTTCTGGCTGCTTGTTTAGCCTGACATTTTAGTTCTTGAGGAACTTTGGGCACTACTCTCTTCAGAACCAAGGCTCTATAGGAGAAGAGGAATTGAATTACTAAAAACAGTGATCATGATCTAATTCCCATCCCTCCTTTCTCTCCTATTTCCTCAACTATAAAATCATGATAATTCTAATACTTCACAATATTGCTGTAAAGATTAAATGCAGTAATCAGTATATAGCACTGAGCGCACTGTCTGGCATATACAGTCATGCGCCGCATGACGATGTTTCCGTCAGTGACAGATTGCATATACTATAGGGGTCTCATGAGATTAGTACTGTGTAGCTAGGTGTGTAGAGGCTATACCATCTAGGTTTGTCAGTACACTCTGATGTTTGCACAATGACGAAATCACCTAACGGTGCATTTCTCAGAACATATCCCCATCGTTAAGTGACACATGGCTGTAGTCAGCACTCAACAAATGTTAGCTGTTTTTATTATTTAGTATTTTTTGAAATTGGTTTTATGTTCTCTACTCTTAGTTTAAAAAAATAGTTTGAGTTAATGTTTTGTGTTTTTATTTCTCAGGAAAAAGCTAAAGTTGCTTTTTTTATAATTCTCAATTGGCCCCCCTGCCCCATGGCTATATATAGAGTATAAGTTCTCTACCATTTTCTGCAAATCTGAGTCTTTTTTTAATTAATTAAAATTAAATACTATATCATTGGGGGAAGATGTATGCACATTTAGAAAATTGGAAGATGGTGAAAAGTACAAAGAAGAAAAATTCTACAAAATTCCCATCCCAGAGACAATTTGCCATTCACATCATTTGAGTGTATTTCCATTCATACTGGATGGAACCATTTATTTCTTTATATATTTACCTGATTGGGATCATACTGCATGTAATTTTGTTGTCACCTTTCATTCAAAATTATACTTTGAGCATTTTTCTCATGTCATTAAAGATTTTTAAAAACTTTAATTTCTAATATTTTCTCAAGCCTGTACTGTTATTTATTTAACCGTTTGATTGTTGTTGGATGTTTAGTTAAGAGGATATGAGCATTTTAAAAACATTTTGCTAGATTACTTTTCCCAGTTTATATTCGTATTGTTTATGTATGAATATTTCCATTTTACCTCACCCTTAGCAGCATAGAGTTTCATAATTTTTAACCTTTGTCAATTTGATAATAGACACAAATGACGTCTCATCATAATTCATATTATCTTTGATAAAGAGTGACATTGAGAATGGTTTATATGATCATTCAGACCCAGATTTTATTTAAGGTTTAGGTATCTCATTCTAATGAGTGTCCACTATTCACCTGCAGACTTCTCTTTAGAGTGTGGTGTTTCTTGGTATTTCTGCCAAGGGTCACAGAGTGTGTGCTGCCTCAACACACCTGTTGATCAGTTCTTTATTGGAATTATTTAAAGTTCTTGTGAGACAACTGTCTCCATTTTTATTTCTATGGCATAATGTTGGTAAATGTGACTATTGGTTAGAATATGGAGATCTTTTCATTGCATCTATGTATGTATATTAAAAGTTCCACTTACCAAAATATAACTCACGACTACCAGTTTTTGAGTGCCACTTCTGTGCCAGAAAGGTGTCAGCCTTTGAGATGTCTGATAAATTATCTGAAAACAGAAATCTGTTTGGCTTTCTTTTTCTCTGGCTTGTATAGTTTATTCTCTGCCTCCTGCCCATATTTTTCTGAGCACTGAGATGCAGGCAGGTGTACCATGCCTGCCCAGTCTCTTATCTTTGCTGGGGAAACTGGAATATGTCAGTGCCTGGGTCTTTCTCACACATGGCTCTTCAGCCACACCTCTGGTTTTCTTTGTGCATGTGCTTTGGGATTGAGGATCTTGTGCTTCTCAAAAGTTCTGTCTTGTGATCTTTAGTGCAGTGTTTCTGTATTCCTCAGCAGCCTAACAAATGGGTGGACATTTACGTAATCAAATTTCCTTATTTATACTGACTGCTGTACATGGCATAATCCACCTTTATCTGGAAAATAAATATCTAGGCAACTTGCTGGAATGATCCCCTTGATGATTAATTTTGTCTGGTTTTTGTTAACTGCTTGTATACTAGTTTTAGCCAGAGGAGAACACTAACTCTTTTGCTCCTGTTGTCTTGCCAGATTCTACTTTACTCCTTGGTTCACTGCACTGACTCTTACCTCTTAATCAAATGAAAATACACTCTGCCATCAAGTCCTTGGCATTCTTTTAGCCTCCATAAAGTTTGTCCATCATATCTCACTTTTCTTCACACCTGCAGGGGTTTCCAGGTTAAGGGCTTATTGGACTGTGAAACTGTTTCTGAGAAGGCCACTGCATAAAGTAGTATATTGCATTGTGTACAGGACTTCTGTTTCCTGCTCTCGACAAGGGCTGGTGGCCTGGGAATCAATTTGGCTTCAGCGGACACAGTCGTCATCTTTGACTCTGACTGGAACCCCCAGAACGACTTGCAGGCACAAGCCCGAGCCCATAGAATTGGTCAGAAGAAGCAGGTTAGTGGTGAGCGGCTTCTGGAGATGGCTTGGGGGAAAGGGAAAGAGGGAGTTATTGTGCTCTTTCAGGATGTTTGTAAAATGCTTTTTTTCCTATTTTGCTTTCATTTCCCCAAGGATAGATGTCTGTTAATTAGTACAGAGAAGATGTCTTTGGGGCTAAGATGAACTGTTCTCTTTTGCTGTTTGAAAAGTACATCACCAGTGACTTTCTGGTTTACCTCAAGAAAGAGATATGATGAAGAGACTTAGAACTGAAATTTTTCTCTATTTTAATATGGAGGAGTTGTTAAATATTCTAACATTGTTCAAGATGGTCTATTTTTATTATACATGACAATGTTAGCTCTGAGGTATGTTGAAAAGTACATGCTTGTTCCCTTCATATATGAATTTCAAAGTCTGCTCTAGTATTGGGTAACTCATAAATTTCATACACAGCCAGAGATTCAGTTTTGGTGAAACTTTCCGTCCGTGAAACTGATTCTTCTTTAGCAAGATGTTTATCGTTAGAACGAGGCTGTGATAACAGTTCTTTAGAGGCAGTTTTATTTAAGAATGTAATCTGCTGCAGATAGTAAAAATATTGCCTCTACTTAAGTTGCCTACTTGGATGGATGGCTTACAGTCATTTATGGTAATAGAGAACAAATCTTTTTTTATTTCTTCTCTTGGTTTTAGACAGACATACCTTTTTTTTTTTTTTTTTGGTGATCAGTCATAAGCATAAAATTTCCTTTTCCTATAGGTAAATATTTACCGCTTGGTTACAAAGGGGACGGTGGAGGAGGAGATTATAGAACGGGCCAAAAAGAAGATGGTATTGGACCATCTGGTGATTCAGCGCATGGATACGACTGGTCGGACGATCCTAGAAAACAACTCAGGAAGGTCCAAGTAAGTGCCAGAAAGATGGGGGAAGTAGGCCGACTCAAACTGATTTTACATCAGCATTTGATAGAATTCATCCTTCTAATAGGATTCTCTACAACTGATGTTAGTCCATTAATTACCTGGAAAAGGCCAAGCCAAGACCATAAAGAGATGGCGTGTTCATTTTATTTTGTTTCCTCTGTTTCTTTTTTTTGCCTATCAGCCCTCTGCTTATGTGCTCTCTCTCTTTCTTTCCTGCCCCTCTCTTGCCTTTTGCTTTTGGCTGTGCGTGTGACATATGACACAGCAGCAGCACTGGCAGCTGTGTGCACCCCGTTAGGCTTTGATTTCGGCACAATGTTGTCTTGGACTTTTCAGCAGTGAGAGTCCACCAGATTGAATTGGCAGCTGTTTTCTTACTATTGGTAAAAATGTTTGTGTGGACATTGTTATTTTTCTTATTGAAAACAGAAGAGTATAGAAGGAAAGTAGTCAAGTTTCAATTGGCTTTATTTGGAAGCACAATTTCTCACACAGAGTTTACATTTTGACCAAATCTTTGAGTGTCTTCTGTGGCAGTCCTTCAGCTTGTGTTAAAGGTGAAATCAAGTGAGCCCTTACTAAATACACTATTTTCAGATAATTATCCATTCAAGAGTAACCAAATGGAAAAAGCTTTTTTCTTTGTTTTGGACCAGAAGTGAAGAGGTTGAAAATTCTTGGTGAATAACTTTCTGAGTCAAAGGACAAAGAGAGAAATCACTTCTTTTATGTCGTTAATTATCTTTCTTGCTTAACCATGTAGTAGATGAGCCAGTAGGAAAACAGTTGATTTCCTAGTTTTCTGCTAAATTAGGTTTAACGCCACAGAGTCATCATGGATTAAAAAAAAAAGAAGAAATATTTGAGAGATCATTTTTCTTGGGGCAGAATTTATATTTTCACCAGTAATTGGATCCATTTATAAAGGATAGATATTCTGTAGCACTCCATAGAAGTTATTTGACATTCCTAAGAGATTACAACTACATTTTACTTCTACAGCTCAAATCCTTTTAATAAAGAAGAGCTGACAGCTATTTTGAAATTTGGAGCAGAGGATCTCTTCAAAGAACTTGAAGGGGAGGAGTCAGAGCCTCAGGTAATTAACAATGAAAAAATTTTTTTGACAAGTATCATCTGTGAGAGTGTAAATTTTTCTGGAAGCAGATTCTGGCTCTGTTAGATGCTTTTATAAAGAAATAGTAATTACTTGAAGGACATGGTTTCTTGTTTTTCTTCTGGAGCTCAAAGCTTTTACTAAATTGAATAGGCGAGAAGGAGAAAAGCATTTGAGGGTGCTTTGTTCTTTTTTATTCCAATTTTATTTCTTGTAATTTCTGAAGTTACATCTTGTCATTTGTATAAATAATAGTTTGAAACTTTAGGTGTAAAAGGTATAAACTTGAGTAATGTAAAAGTAAATGGAATATCAGAAAGGCTCTTTAGTTTATTTGCACCAAACATTTGCAGTCATTGCTGATCACAATTGCCATTTTACCATATTTGTGTCGCTCTTCCTTTAGGAAATGGATATAGATGAAATTTTGCGCTTGGCTGAAACGAGAGAGAATGAAGTGTCAACAAGTGCAACAGATGAGCTTCTATCACAATTTAAGGTATGAAAATCGTTGTGGGAGAGAGTCTTCAGCATTGATTCATTAACTATTAATAACTGAAGTCTGTACTTCCTGTGTGCGAGGCACTCTACTTTTCTCTTTATGTAAATTGACTCGTGTCTTCAGTATCATTCTCTTGAGTTCCTAGTATGTTGTGAGTGTAGATTCAGTCTTCTCCATGAAGGTAGCCACTGAAGTGGTACATCCTGCTCAGTCAGTGAGTAGAGGAAAAGAAGTTGGTGAGGAGGGCTGAGAATATGCTGTCAGTGGAAAGGTGAAAAACTAGATAGTGTGGAGCTCTAGGAGGTGTGGAGGGGTAGTGGGAGAGAGATTAATAGAATCAGATGACAAAGAGAGGTCAAAGGTGTGAAAACAGAAGGTGACAGTTGGGAAGTTCTTGATGACTTGGGATTGTTTTTTTAAGAGCAGTTACAGGGTGGTCACTGGTAATATATAACAATTCAGTGAGATCAGGACTAAATGCAGAAGTTGGGCACCAAATGTATAGGAGGTGGCAGCATTAAGTATAGACATTATTAAAAAGCTTAGTGAAGAGTACAGTGAAGGTAATTTGTGAGGATAGAGGGGTCAAGCAAAGCAAGGTTTTTGAAAGATATTACCATATTTCTAGGTTAAGGAAGGAACTTGAGAATAGGGAGATATGGAAGGTTCTAAGGAAAGATGGAAAATTTCATGACACATTGCCCCAGAGCAGACTGGAAGGGATGTAATCAAAAGCATAGATGGAGGAGTTGGCTTTTGAAACAAAAAGGAAAGTACATTATAAGGAATGGGAGGGGAGGGAAGATGTGGAAGTTCCAGTTGGTGACCTTAATTACCAGTAAAGTAAGTGAGGTATTTGCTGAGAACTGGAAAAGGTTTGGGACGACCATGGGTGGGGCCAGGAGTTGCTGGGAGGAGCTTGATAGGGAGTAAGCTGAATTTAGAAGATATGGTTTCACCTTGGAGCCACCCAGCAGGGTCATATGACTTTCTCCAGCAGTACTTGAGGTCAGAGAAATTGCATCAGTTTGTGATCCCAAGGTAGGGAATTGGCTTGGGAGGTATTGGAGAGTCAAGGTGGCAGAGGTTTCCCAGATTCAAGTGACAATGTGGTTGAAAGGATTGGCTGTGGGTTGGTTCCATGCAGGTTAGAGAAGCAGGGGAGACCTGGAGGTTACAGTGATGGTTAAGCGCTGTGGAAACATTAGGATTAAGGAAGAAGTGGGTGAAGTGTTTGGAAGGAAGCAGTATTGTGTGATGAGGTCCAAGGTTGGCCACAGGTGGAAGTTATCTCAGTGGAAGAACAAAGGAGCTGAGTGTATCAAAAGCTCTAGGATCAGAGTTATTAATGTGTCTGAGGATGCAGAAGATGGAGGTGAATTACTAGTGTTTCAACTGGATTCCACTTCTATGAGTACTGCTCCCTTCTTAAACAGAAGAAATCTTCATGATGGTGTCTTGGCCAGAATATTATATGATTGTTTAGGTATAAAAATTTCTGTATGTTACAGGTTAATCAAAAGTAGTCAGTACATTGCAGGTGACTCTTGCCTTTCTAAAGCCCTTTTGGCTGTTATGTTTCAGCACCTGGTCAAGTGATTTGATAAAAGTAGGAGTCTGCTTACCCTAGGGGCTCTCTATTTCTAGAGTGCTTCAACTGAGTTGACTTGTATTTTTCCTAATAACGTTTTTTTTTTTTCACCCTAATTTAACATGTTGGAAACACAGCAAACATTTTCTTGAGACAACTTAAGATTATCATTTTCTTAAGTAATAATAACCAACATTTGTATAACTCTTACTATACTTTAGGAACTGTTTTAAGTACTTTACATATATTAACTCCTTCAGTCCTGTGATGAAGTAGGTACTAGTATTATTTTCATTTCTTAATGAGGAAACTGAGGCACAGAGAGGCTAAGTAGATTCCCTGAGGTCACACATATGTGGAGTTGCGATTACATCCTAGGCTAGTGGTCTCGCCTGCAGAGTCAGACTCTTAACCACTATGCCACCCTTGGAAAAGTTAAATTCCCGACTGCATGAACCCCCAACATATTTATTTCAATTTATATCATTTTCATGTGGCTGTTTTGAAAGTCAGATCTAAAGTAATTACAAACAGTGCTTAATTTAAGAGATTGGTCAAATGATTCATTTTATGAAATAGAAAAATGTTGAATTTTCAATCTCAGAAATTACACCTTGTTTTTTCTTGGAATTTAAAAAAATTTGATTGTGAAGATCATGCTATCCATGTTGGAAGTTAGAGTTAGTTTTGACCAGAAGTAGTGAAGTTCTGATTTCCCTGAGAGCTCCGAGTGACTTTGAGGAATGGAGTCTTCAAAAGCTCTTTTGTAGTTCATTATAGTCACAAAGGCTAGGTAGGAAGGAATAAAAAGAATGTGGATCCCAGGCCTGGGGCCTGCCCACCACTGCTCAGAGGCTGGGCAGAGTGTGGATGTTTCTGTGTGGCCATTGTGTGTGTCGTTGAAATGCACGCACTTAGATGGTTTTCTTTCTAGGATACATACTCTTTCAGTACCAATAGGTATCATATATTAAATATGTGACACAAAGTAAATGGAATATTCTTCCAGGTTTGTTTGAATGTTTTGTATTTTATGTTCTCATTTTCATTCCTAAGGCTAAAGAGCACTTTTGAGCAGATGAAATCATTACACACCTTTAGCTTCTGTACTTTTGATAAAAATGAATAAGGTAACTAGTTGGCTAGATGATAGTTTGTGCTTTGAATTATGCATTGTTTCAAATGAGCTCTATTTAGTAGCAATTTATAATTTATAGAACTCTAAGTTCATAATGGATTAGTGTTAGGTATTCAGCATTTTATAATTTAAATAAATCTAAATGTTCTAATTTGTATCATTTATTAGAAAATATATATGATTTAACAACAATTAAAACTTGTAAGACATTTTGTATCTTTATATCTGTTTCCCTACTTTTCTGTAAAATTTCTGATGAACTCTTAAGGGTTTGCTAAGTTGATTTTGGGGGGAGAAGGGAGAGGTTAGTAGCAGATTGGTTATTTGGTTATGTAATATCGTAAGAGTTCTGTTATTATTCTTAGCATCTTACGTTTGAAACACTGGATGAGTTGGTCGTTTAGCAGATGGTGTTTGGGAAATAGGGAAATGTCAGTCAGACAATGGGTTGTGCATTTGTTTTAAGGTTGCCAACTTTGCAACAATGGAAGATGAAGAAGAGCTGGAAGAACGTCCTCACAAGGACTGGGATGAGATCATTCCAGAGGAGCAAAGGAAAAAAGTGGAGGAGGAGGAGCGGCAGAAGGAGCTGGAAGAAATTTATATGTTGCCTCGAATTCGGAGTTCCACTAAAAAGGTGATCAAGTGAGATGAAAGATCTGAAAGTACTTATTATGCTATAAAGGCTACGGAAGTGCTGATTATTCAAGGAAGAGGCTTGCATTGTTGCCCTGACATGCGGGGTTCCAGGGCAGTGATAGGAAACCTAGCAGAGGGAAACGGCAAAATGCACAGGGCTTATGAGCATACCTGTGAGGTATTTGATCTTTGCAAATTGGCTCTTGGTGAGATGGCTGAGCAGGATTTGAGTTTGACGGAAGTTTGCATTTTGCTGTTGAAGTTAGAACCTAACAATTTTGTTCTAATTGGCAGTGCTTTTGACTTTCAGAGTCAAACCTCTTTTTGCCTTTGTTTATAGCACTTGGTATAAATACTTAGCAAGAGATTATATAACTGTAAACAAAGAACATACACATACTTCGCAGCTAACAAAGCCCCATCACAAGCACTCTCTAATTTGATTTTTGCAACGGCATTGATGTAGGTAGAATAAGTTTTATTACCTAGTTTGTTGAAGATGATAGACTCAGGTTTGTCCAGATCGTGGTAAATCAATATTGGCTAGTAGTAGCTACCATTTTTTGAGCACCAACTGTGTGCCAGGCATAGTTCTAAGTGCTTTTACACTAATTGACACATTTAATCCTCATGAAAACCCCTTATTATAGGTACTATTATCCCCATTTTACAAATGGAAAACAAAGGCACAAAGAGGTAAAGTAACTTGCCCAGAGAATTAAACATGAACCTACAATCCAAATATTTTTATTCCAGTTCACTTATCATTACATTTCAATGTCTCTGGAAGTATGGATATCTCCAACAGGTCTTCCTTCATCACATGACATCTGCCTCCTTATTTCTTAAAGGAAAATTGAATTGTCCGATATGATGGGAAGTTCTGAGTACCAGAGAATTAAGATGGGCTGGTCTTAGTACTTAGACATCTTGGACCTGGCGCTTGCTATAATGTGACTTTGCCTTTTCAGGCTCAGACAAATGACAGTGACTCTGACACTGAGTCTAAGAGGCAGGCCCAGAGATCCTCTGCCTCTGAGAGCGAGACAGATGACTCTGATGATGACAAGAAGCCAAAGCGCAGAGGGCGCCCCCGAAGTGTGCGGAAGGACCTCGTAGAAGGATTTACTGATGCGGAGATCCGAAGGTTGGTAGAGGCTCTGCTCTCACTTGTTTGGGAGGGCATGATGAAGCCTTGGGCTAATTGCATCCCTGACGTTTATGACAGGGTGGGCAGAGGCTCATACCTACAAGAAAGGCAAGAGAGACTGAGTCCTGCCCCAGGTATCTGGGATGCTGCTTCTTTTTCCAAGGTTTTCCTCAGTTGAGCTCTCTCTTTTGTTTCCTTCCTGTTCTGTGCTTATTTTCACAAAGAAGATCCAGCCAAGAGAAGAGAGACAACTGGAGGTAAACTTCGGCTGAAACTTTCTTTTTTGTTTTTATTCAAGAATATGAATACACACATGCATACATATATATGTGTGTGTGTGTATCTGTATATGTAAAAGAAACAGTATAAATCTAAAAAATTAAAATGGTACAGATAAGGCTACCCAACCTCCCGGTCCACTTCCCATCAGTGTTAGTGCTGATATCAGTTTGCTGGTGATTTGGTTTGGTTTATTAGTGGTATACACCACGTATTGTTCTGCAGCTTGCTTTTTTTTCGCTTGTAATCAATTTTAGACATCTTTCTGTATCAGTACTTATTCCACGTTTGTTGCTGTCTGATTCACACCCCTCTGCCCTCTAAAGAAAAGGAGATCTAAAATTGTTGCTTCCAAATCATTTTTTTCCATTTCCATGTTATTTTTTTAAAAGGCTGAAGAAAATAGAAAGTCTAAAGATAGTTAACTTTGTGCTCTAATCCATATTATAATTCTATCAAACAGTCCTTTTAGGTCAATATATTTGAAACCATAAGGTCTTTATTTTCCCCTAAATGTTGTACATATTCTTTTCTTTTTTCTTTAATTTATTATGCAAAAATGTAAATATATACAAACATTGATAGAATAGAATATAAATCACCCTCACAAACTCATCATCTTAACCATTTTGAATTCGTAGTCAATCTTCTATGTATATTCTACTTTCTCTTACTCCTTGCTCCCAGTATTTTGAGAAGAATGTGTATTCTGCTGTAGTTGGGCAGAGTGTTCTTTTTTTTGTTTTTTTTTTTTTTGTGAGGAAGATCAGCCCTGAGCTAACATCTGTGCCCATCTTCCTCTATTTTGTGTGGGACGCTGCAACAGCATGGCCTGACAAGCAGTGCGTCATTGCACGCCTGGGATCCGAACCCCGGGCCGCCAGAGCAGAGTGCACGCGCTTAACCGCTGCACCACCGGGCTGGCCCCCCAGAGTGTTCTATAGATGTTTTTTAGGTCTGTTTGGTTTAGTGTTGTTGAAGTCTTCCGTTTCCTTGTTCTTGAATAGATGTGTGAGGGGGAGTGAAGTCAAGAACAATTTATGGTGACGTCACTCCCACATTTCCTTACAGATCTTCTGCTTGGTTGTTCTATCCGTTATTGAAAATGAGATGATGAAGTCTCTGTTATTGTTGTATTGTCCGTTTTTCCCTTTAATTCTGTCAGTTTTTGCTTCATGTGCTTTGGGAGCTCTGTTGTTGGGTGCGTATATTTTATCGGTGATACGTCTTGGTGGATTGGCCCTTTTATCATTATAAAATGTCCTTTTTTGTATCTTGTAACAATTTTTGTCTTAAATTCATTTTTTGGTCTGATAATAGTATAGCCACTCCAGCTCCCTTTTGGGTAGTGTATGCATGGTATCCTTTTTTATCTTTTTTTATTTCAATCTGTTTATGTCTGAATCTAACTTGTGTCTCTTGTAGGCAGTATATAGTTGGATCTTTTTTTTAAAAATCCACTCTGTCAATCTCTTCCTTTTGATTGGAATCTTTGATCTATTTATATTTAATGCAATTACTGATAAGGTAGAATTTACATCTGCATTTTACTCTTTGTTTTCTATATATCCTTATGTCTTTTTTTAGTCCTTTAGTCCTGTTATTGCCTTCTTTTGTATTACAGATATTTTTTTGTATACCATTTAAATTCCTTTGGTGTTTCTTTTACTATATTTTTAAAGTTATTTTATTAGTGGTTGCCCTGGACATTACAATTAAAATCTTAACTTAGAAGATAATTAATACCAACTTAATTTCAATGGTATGTTAAAATTTTACTCCAATATAACTCCATTCCTCCCTCCTCTTTTGTGCCATTATTGTCACACAAATTCTATCTTTATAAACCCATCAACACAGTTTTATAATTATTGCTTTATGCAGTTGTTTTTTAAAATCAGATAGGAAAAGAGTTACAAACAAAAATACGTTTATACTATCTATATGTTTGTTTACTCAGTATCCTTACTGAGCCTCTTATTTTTTCATGGGGATTTGAGTTAGTGTTTAGTGTCCTTTCATTTCTGCCCACAGGACTCTCTTTAGTATTTCTTTTAGGGCAGCTCTGCTAGCAACAAATTGTCTACTTTTGTTTATCCGGGACTGTCTTAATTTCTCCTTTGTTTTTGAAGGATAGTCTTCATTATTTTAGTTCAACTTCTGGACTACCTCAGAGAACATTTCCATTGGCTGCTTTTTTTCCTGTATATGGGCCAATCTTTCTTGTTTCTTTGTCCCATAATTTTTTGTTGAAAACTGGACATTTTATGTAATATAATGTGGCAAGTCTGGAAATCAGATTCCCCCTGCCAGCCAGAATTTGTTGTGTTTGCTGTTGTTGCTGTTTGCTTATTTAGTAACTTTCCTGGACTAGTTCTGTGAAGTCTGTATTCTTTGTCATGTCATTTGAAGGCTCTGCTCATTTAGCTTAATGGTCAGCTAATGATTGGACAGAGATTTCCTTAAATGCCTTCATCCAGTAAGTCTACCAGCCTTTGCTGAAGGGCTCCATGTGTGTGTTGGGGCAGGTTTTCAATGCTCTGCAGGCAGTGTACAACTCGGCCTTATCTTTCAGTTTCTGCTTGTGTAGAGCCTCAAGGCCAGTCAGAGGGGAGAGATTAACAGCTTCTCAGGTCTTTCCTGTGCATGTGCATAGCCCTACACGTGTCTGGCCTTCTAGATTCTCAGTAATATGTCAGATTTTTTTGAAAGCCCCCTGTGGGCATCTTTTCCTCCCAATTTTTCCTTTTCAAGTTTTGGTCAACCTGTTGATATCCCCAACTGGTAACGTTGCCTCAGACAGCTGTGGTGTTAAACCTTTGCCTCTAATTGTTTGTGGCCAATGAACTATGAACAGCGCTCTTCACACAGGTCAAATGAAGACAGGCCTGAGAATGGAGCTTCTCAGGGTGCTGACAGTTAGGTCAAATAGCACTGTTCTCTGGAGAAAGAGCTTTTAGGGAGCTCCAAACATGTTCTGCCACTTCCAGTGGCTGCTACGCTGCTACATTGCACTACTATTATAGTTGCAAAAGTGTTGGTCTTCCAAGGCTGTTACAGAGCTGGGGAGAGGAGCCTGGGAATAGAGCAAGTTAAAATGCCAGAGAGCACACGGTTCTTACTGAGATTCAGCCATTTTCTTGAATAAATGCCCCTTAGATGGCTGCAAGCCTTTGGTTAATTTCCAGAGTTCCAACAAAGTTGATTTTGACAGTTTTTGCCAGTGTTCTTCTTGCTTTTATGGAGGAACAGGTTTTCAGAGGTCCTCACTCCACTATTCCAGAAATCCTTCTCCATCTCAGGATTATTTTGAAGTAAATCCCAAATGTCATATTTCAGATGTAAAATATTTCAGTATATATCAAGAAGGAGAAACGTAGAGTTGAGGAATAATCCTCAGATTCACTTTCACATATAACTCTTTCCTAATCCTTGTGTCCATGCTGTTCCTTTAATATTCTTTCTTAGCTAGTGTCATATTCATTCCCATTTTCTTCAATCGCCATGCCTCTATTTCTGTTTTTTTTCCCCATATTATCTCTGCTTACACGGTTAACTAACCAGATTATTTTAGTAATTTGACATGTTACAGTGAAGCCCTTAATGTATAGTGACATCTTGCTTTCTAGTGAAAGTGCTAGTGGTTAGCTGTAGGGAGGGGAGCAGATGACACATGGAGTGGCATATAGCATGGTTTAGCGTAGAGACTGGTGAAAAGATAGGCTGGATTTTTGGTTGGAGACAACATTGGGCAGAAGGAGTCAGCATAGTTTCCTGAGTTTTGCCCAAGACTTAAGTTTTCAATCATATATTTATTTTACTTTGCCTCATTCCAAAAAGTATTTGAGACAATTCTAAAAATCTTATAGTTGTATGTTATTAACCAGAAAATAATGAAAAATATTGCAGTATGGAATTGAAAGTAACAGTAGTGGACTGAATAGACCAGTTAATTATGTTGGGACTTGATCACAAGAGTTGTGGTGATTGAATCATCTATTACTTATTGAACTCCATAAACTTGTACCTTCTAAAAAAGGTAATATTATTACAGTTAAGTCACTGTTCTCAATTATGTCCCTAAGCATTTTCATGATCAGTCACTGAGAATAAAATTAGTCTTTAGTTTGAATAGATTTCTGGCACTCATTATTTTAAGTTGGCCATTTTCAAAGGCATTCAACATTCATTCATTTAGTGGCACTTGCTAGGATTGGGGTCAGTCTGTTTTTGACAGTTTGCATGGCTCATACAGTCATGTGCTGCATAACAACATTTTGGTCAATGATGGACTGCATATACGACGGTGGTCCCATAAGATCAGCACCATGTAGCCTAGGTGTGTAGCATACTGCACCATCTAGGTTTGTGTAAGTACACTCTGTGATGTTCACACAATGATGAAATTGCCCGACAACGCATTTCTTAGAACGTATCTCTATCGTTAAGCAGCACATGACTGTACTTCGTCATAGGATTTGTTTGCATTAACATAGTTAAAAGTCTCTGGTTTTTAATGTGTTTTATTTATCATATTTTTAGGTTCATCAAGGCATATAAGAAGTTTGGTCTCCCTCTTGAACGGTGAGCTTAGTAATAGTTCTTTATCTGCCTCTTTTTCACTTTTATTATGTAGCAGTTTCTTTTTTGGTACTGTTTTCCATTTAAGGTCTGGCACCTTTTGACAGCCTGATTTTTAGACATTAATGTATTCACATGCTTCATATGATTTGGAGATGAATGAAACATGTTGTAGAAGTAACTGTACTTTGCTTTTAGGAACGAATGGAAGTAGGCTAGGAAAGGAAAGTGAACACAAAGAAGCAGACTAGTGCAAACAGTTTTTGGACACTTCACGTGCTACCATTATTAGCCTATTTAGTTATTAAAGAAAGCTGAACCCTTTTCCTTCTGTTTTTTGAAACTTACTTTGTTTTGTGGACTATTCCAAGGCATAATTCTTTATGATGGAAAATGAGTAAGTTAGCCCTCAGTCACTGTCAGAGGGTTTTTGTTGGAGCCTTGGAATGATCAGTTAAGGAATGTAGAGAAAAGTGTCTTTGCAGAAGCAAGCTTATATGAGACCAACTGGTATCTCCTGTGACATTAGAAAAGTGGGCACAGGGCCTTGAAGTATCCCTGTATTTGTCTTTCCTCAGGCTGGAATGCATAGCACGTGATGCTGAGCTAGTAGATAAGTCTGTGGCAGATCTGAAGCGCCTGGGTGAATTGATTCACAACAGCTGTGTGTCAGCAATGCAGGAATATGAAGAACAACTGAAAGAAAATGCCAGCGAGGGTAAGTCAAGTCTATTTCAGTGATTCTCCAAAACCTGGCGCTTATGGACTGGGATTTCTGCTGCTAAAGGGCCTTTTTTAGAAGAGCAGACTGGTATCTCATGCATCTCTAATCCTTTGAGGTGTGTATTCTGACCTGCCTTTATGTGAACTCAGTGCTGTAAGAGCCCAAAGATTTACTCACAAACAAAGTTGATTTGCAGAAGGTGCAGAGTAATGAACAAGATGAATGATTTCCTATTTTGCTATAGAAAGTTTAAATTGGTTTGAATGATGTAAAGACCCGAGTGGGCAAAGCTGAGCGGACACCTCTATATTTTGCCTATAAATGACGACATCATGGACCACAAGCATCAGTAATTATCTTGGATATACATATATGTTTTGTTTTGTTGGAAAAATTTAAAGGATTTAGAGAATTAATTGTAATAATAAAATGTTGGGTGAATATTGTAAACGTTTTCGTTACAGTGAAATTTTCATGGCACTAGAAGTTGTTGTCCAGTCTTGTGCTGCATAACAACTTTTTGGTCAATGATGGGCTGCATGTATGATGGTGGTCCCATAAGATTAGTAGCATATAGCCCAGATGTGTAGTAGGCTATACCATCTAGGATTGTGTAAGTCCTCTCTATGGTGTTGGCATGACGAAATCACTTAACAACACAGTTCTCAGAGTGTGTCCCTGTTATTAAGCAGTACATGATTGGATTTGACCTATAGTGTGTTTTCTCTTATACACCAGACAGTGTTTTTGCCTGTCCTCTAATAGTAGGACGTGTGGGGAGGCTTGCGAGAAGAGAGCTCTGAAGTTATTATCATTAAAGGACACCCTCATGGTTGAACCTCAGAGAGATAATGGTATTGTCATTCCGGTTCACTGGACTGTGGTCTTTTTGTGGCATTTCTCCCATTCTTTTGTCACCCTTCACTACTCTAGAGGTTACTTACAGGAGGCTCTGTCCACTGTGGTTAAGTGGTCAGGCCCTGGAGACAGCCAATTTACCTGGAATCTTGGTTCTGCCATTTCTTGGCTGCAAGACCTGAGACAAGCAATAGCCTCTCAACAGTCTCATTTGCAAAATGAGTAATAGTACTTACCTCAAGGCTTGGAGGATTACTTGAATAATTCCATACGTGTAAAGTGCTTAGCATAGTATCTGGAGTGCAGTATTAGCTGTTATCATTAAGTAAAAAAGTATTTTTGCTTTGGGATTTTCTTTTAAGGATATTATTGAAAGTAATAGAATTTAAAAATGTCTTAAATATAGTAAAAATTTTTTTTAAATGTATATTTTTTGTAAAAGAAACTTTTAAATAACTTGAGTTGTGTGGACAATAATCCGAATATGTGCTTTTATATCATCTAGAATATGTCCAAAAGTAAACCTTAAGTTTACATTGTTTTTCTTTTTTCATTGTAATTGTTTCGAATGAGTATTACAATCACATGGCTTAAAAATGAAAAACAGGTATCCCTATTTCTTGTCTTTTTCTGGAAATTTAAAAATACATATGTACAGAAAATGAATACTGTTTTTTTCCCCTTTTAGCACAGATGGTAGTGCAGCATGCACACTATCCTGTATTTTGCTTTGTCCATCTCACCGCATATTTTGGAGATATTTCCTTATAACAGTCCCCTTCCTCTCAAATGCCTCTTTTCTGTGCGTGTTCACATTCTGGATCTGGCCGATTGCCTCCTCCTGGCATTGCTTGTTTCCCTATACCTATATTTCCTGTAAACTGCTATTTAGCATATTCTGAGTCCAGGCTGACATTTCTAATTCAAATGTTAGATTATTGATGCCTCTTTTCTTAAGCTGAAAATTTTTGTTCCCTAAAAATGTTAACGTAATCACATATTTGTCTTACAATATAACATTTCCAAATATCAATACCAGTCTTATTGTTAACATAAGACTTTTCGGTGCAGAGTTTGATTTCTTTTTTTTTTTTTTTTTGGTGAGGAAGATCAGCCCTGAGCTAACATCTGCCAATCCTCCTCTTTTTGCTGAGGAAGACTGGCTGTGGGCTAACATCCATGCCCATCTTCCTCCACTTTATATGGGACGCCGGCCACAGCATGGCTTGCCAAGCGGTGCGTGGGTGCGCGCCTGGGATCCAAATTGGTGAACCCCGGACCGCCACAGCGGAGCGTGCGCACCCAACCGCTTGCGCCACCGGGCCGGCTCCTGCGTTTCTTTTTGTCCTTAGAATACATCCCACTATCAATGTGCAGTCAAAATACTGTGTTTTAAAATTATTCGAAGTTGTTCTTTTCTCTTTATAGTTATGCCACCAACTTAATATATGGTTTAGCCTCTTCTGTTTTTGTTTATTTTCAATTTTTAGGGATTACTTTTCTCATTTTGATTTAACTTTGTTTTTTTTAATTATGTAAAACACTTGCGTAGGCCAAAGTCAGAACTATAAAACAAGGAACATTTGGAGAATTTTGCTTTCATCGCGGTCCCCCAGTCCTGTTCTCTTTCTCCCCCATGAGTAACCATTTCTATTAGTTTTAGGTTTATTGTTCCATTGTTTCTTTTTAAAAATTTAAATCTGCATGAGTGTATTTCCCCTCTTATACAGAAGATAACATACTATATATTCTGTTGTGCACCTATTTATTTTCACATGTGGAGAGCTCTCCATATCATTACGTAGAGATCCTCATTCTTTATCCTTTCTACTATGTAGATAGATGTTAATTCATACTTTGTTTCCTAGTAATGAATATTTGGGTTGTTTTCAGTCTTTTGCCATTATAAATAAAGCCACAGGGCCGGCCCCGTGGCTTGGCGGTTAAGTGCTCGCGCTCCGCTGCTGGCGGCCCGAGTTCAGATCCTGGGCGCGCACCGACGCACCGCTTCTCTGGCCATGCTGAGGCCGCGTCCCACATGCAGCAGCTAGAAGGATGTGCAGCTATGACATACGGCTATCTACTGGGGCTTTGGGGGGAAAAATAAATAAATAAAATCTTTAAAATAAATAAATAAATAAATAAAGCCACAATGAATAACTACTCATTATTTCTTATCTCTGCCATCATATCTTTAGAACAGATTTCTAGAATTGGGATTGCTGGGTCCTGGGGAAAATGCATATGTAATTTGGTTAGATATTACCAAATTCTCCTCCAAAATCTGAGACCATTTACATTGCCACCAGCAATGTATATATTTACAAGCCTCACAGACAGAATATGTTGGCAAACATTTGGAATTTTGCCAAACAGATACGTGGGAGATGGTATCTCATTTTTCTTTTAATAAGCAAGGTTGTGCATCTTTTCTAAGGGCCATTTGTGAACTGTCTATCCATATACTGTGCCCATTTTCCGTTGAGCCATTGGTCTTAATTTTTAGAATCTGTTTTTCTGATAAAAGTTGCCAATTTTCTTCTCTGGTGTGTGATTTGTCTTCTTACTTTGCTTATGGTATTTTGTGCAGAAAACTTAAAAATGTTTTTATATAGTCAGGTTTATTAGTCTTTTTTACCCTATTGTGGTATTGAGTCAGTTAAAAACATTTTCTCTACTCCTCGGGTATAAAGGAATTCACTGTGATTTTTTTCCCCCCTTGTGCTTATGTGACTTCATTTACTTGTGTATCTCTGGATATAAACTTGGAGTCTTTCCTGGTGTATCCAGTTTTATTTGTTTTTTCTATATGGTGACTGTCTGTCTCAACACCGTTCATTAAAAATGGTTCATCATTTCCCCACTGCCTGATATTTTTTTTTTAAGAGCTGCATAATCTGTTGTGGTTATACAGTATTAGTGTCCTGTTAATGAATATTTAGCTTTCCATTGTTTTGCTTTACAATGTTGTGATAAGTAATCTTGCATGTATGCCATTTTGCCCCATACCCTCTCACCAGCATTGAATGAGAGTGTCTGTTTCCTCTTAGTCTCACCAACATAATATTTTCAAATTTTTGAATTTTCCTGACTTGATAGATTAGAAATGGTATGTGTATATATTTAATTTGCATTTCTCTTATCATGAGTGAGGTTGAATATTTTTCATATGTTTAGGAACTATTTGTATTTCCCTTTATGTGAGTTGTCTCTTTATCTTTTGCACATTTTTGTATTGCAGTCCTTTTATTTTTCAGATGAGGAAACTGAGACCCAGAGAGGTTAATAACTAGAAGTGAGAGGAGAAAGGGGAGAGGGGGTCATTTGTGCAGATTTGAGATCTCAGATTTCTCATTTCCAGAGTAGTATATTTCCCATTTTACCACATTCTATTTCAGCTCTCATCAGTATTGTTGGGAATAGCATTTGCAAGTGAAATTCTAATGGATTACATACGAATCCCTAAATAATTGTTTATAATTGTAGTGCCATTTCATCAACTTCAGTGTTTAAAAAAAATGAAATTTTTTCTCAGGCTCTGAGCCATCTTTCCTCTCACAGACAAGTGTCGTTATTTCGTGGATTTCAACTTGGACTCTGGTTAGAGTTGCCTGGGTTTCATTTTTACTTCTGGGATTATTTTAATTTGAAACTAGGGATAGGGTAACCTTTTCATGACATCTTTTGTTTTTCATTTCAAGTGTGTTAGGTATTAACTTGATCTCATACTTTTTTTGTTTGTTTGCTTGTTTTTTGTGAGGAAGGTCACCCCTGAGCTAACATCCGTTGCCAATCCTCCTCTTTTTGTTGAGGAAGATTGGCCCTGGGCTAACATCCATGCCCATCTTCCTCTACTTTATATGGGATGCCGACACAGCATGGCTTGACAAGCAGTGCGTTGGTCCGCGCCCGGGTTCCGAACCTGCAAACCCCAGAAACCCCAGGCCACCAAAGCAGAACATGCGAACTTAACTGCTACACCACCCAGCCGGCCACGATCTCATGTTTTTTTAGTAGAGAGAATTGTTTTTAAAACACTTTAAAAAAAACTCTCTTAATGGGATACTTAGAAAAAGAAAAAAACTTCAGCATTAATATTATTCCTTCAGAATCTTCTTTTGTTAATTTTATTAATTTTAGAACCAAAGTCTAAAACAGGAAGATTAAATACAGTTATAAACATTAGTGGATTAAAAAATTCTAAACTTAAAGAACTAATTAGTTTAGAGGTTATTTTACAAACATTAATTGAGAGAAATTTTTTGCTTTATGGATGATATCTTTGAATTAACAATAAGCCAGAGATATATATTGAGGGAGTAAGAGTTCAGAGTTTGCTGATCTATGTTTTCTGTGGAACTTCAGCAAATTCTCATTTAACTAATGTGAAATATTCTTTAGGGAAAGGACCAGGGAAAAAGAGAGGCCCAACAATCAAGATATCTGGGGTTCAGGTTAATGTGAAATCCATTATCCAACATGAAGAAGAGTTTGAGATGCTGCATAAATCTATTCCTGTGGACCCTGAAGAAAAAAAAAAGTGAGTGTATTATGTGCTCATGCATGAGTGATTGTGCCATAAGAAAATAGATTTGAAGTTACAGTTATGTGAGTTATGTAGTGTTTTCATTGTCTTTAACATATCAGAATACTTGGTCCATATTCATTTGTGTTCATTTTCAAATCACAAAGGCCCCTCCTCTAATGTCCTCCTTTTTTTTGAAATCCCTTTAGATACTGTTTAACCTGTCGTGTCAAAGCTGCACATTTTGATGTAGAGTGGGGAGTGGAGGATGATTCTCGCCTCTTGCTGGGAATTTATGAACATGGCTATGGAAACTGGGAGTTAATTAAAACGGATCCAGAGCTTAAGTTAACTGACAAAGTAAGTAACTGTGATGCTGGAGATGTCTAGATTTGTTGTTTAATATTTTTATATTGATTACTTAATTTTAACTATTTTCTGGGGGGTGGAAGATCAAATTGAAAATTAGTAAATTAGTACACTAGTAAATTCCTGGGATTTCTTTATCCTTGGAAATGTTACCATCTTCAGTGGACTGTGGCACTGTTTCATAGATGAGGATAATAGCCAGGTGAAATTTTTGGGAAATTATAGGAGAAATCTTAAAATTCTGATTTTTATTATAGGTCAAATTTCATTGCAACAAATACCAGGGTAAGATTATTAATAATAAAAGCATTTTTCAGCCTTAGTTGTTGGTCCTTTGTTTTAAACTGTATTTGAAACAACCGTGTTTCAGTTCTACACACAAAGAAAGCATGAGCCACACCTTGGTGTTTCCTGTAATGGAATTAAAATTGGCTGTACTTCTCCCACAAAATCGAGCCTCCCACCCTATCTGTTGCAAATCCGGCTACGAAGTAGTAAGGCCGTGCTCAGAGCTGTAAGCAGGGAAAGCTGACTGGCTCACATTTTAGTAGGATGCGCTCCATGTTGTGCTCCTGGCAGGGCTTTTCCTGGCACGTCAAACAATGCTCATCCCATGTGCAGTGTTCTAAGAGGGTGATAGCACCCTGCCATAAGCACTGAGACCAAATCCAGTCTGGCCTGAGAGGTCCAACCGTGGTAGCAGGGATGGATCCTGTCCTGGCGTAGCTCAGTGCTCTCCAGCAATGCTCTAAGAAGCATTTTCAATCTAAAACGAAGCTTTAACCTAGCTCCAGGGATTCCCTGCTCCTGGAAGGAGGAAATCCACGACGGCTGGGATGCTCTAGCAGATGAAGCCAACAAGCCCCTCCTACCTGAGTTGTTCTACCCTGTTAACAGCACAGGTAGGAGCCAGTGGGAGAGCTGGATTTCTCCATCCCATTTTGTAAAACGAGAACGGCTCATAAGGGATTTTCAGTGACTGGGAGCCATGGACATGAGATAGGATCTGAGGCTTTATCTATATTTTGGGTGGTTGGGGAGGGAAAGGACTGCTCAGTTCTGTGTTGTCTCTGTTTATCCTGATCCACTAACCGGGACGTGGGTGGTGGTGGGTGCTTCTCTTCCTTTCCTGTTGAAGATTCTGCCTGTGGAGACAGATAAAAAGCCTCAGGGGAAGCAGCTGCAGACCCGAGCGGACTACTTGCTGAAGCTGCTCAGGAAGAGTCTGGAGAAGAAGGGGGCCGTGACGAGTGGGGAAGAGGTAAGTGCGGCTGCCAGATGGGCGTCCTTCAGGGGACTGAGGCTCTAACCCTGCAGAGTTAGGTAGGAGAAAGGATGCCCTCTCTGGTGCTGCACAGAATGGTACCTTCTTCTAGTCAGGTGTTGCTTTCGAGGTTCCAGTAGTGATGGTTTGGTTGATTAATAATAGAAATGTTCATTTAATAATTGACCTAAACATCTTGGCAACTTTCTTACAAAGCCATTCTCTTCAAATATTGCCTCAAAATAGTCCTCATCTCTCCCAGTGCGATTGGTCCAGATGTACTGTTGCTGTTTCTTTATGCCGCTTCTTTAATTTTGGAACCTAGTTCTGGTTACTGTGTCAATACCGCTGGGTTTGCCTTTTGTTATAGCTAACTCTGGGCTCCTTGTAATAATGGGTCCCAGAAATAAAATGGATAATTGGAATCCACACTTAATTCAGAAACTGGTCTTCGGTTATGATTGCCTTACTTGCTCAGTGAAAATACCAGCTGAGTTGCTAATGAGCTTTATCTCCTTTTATTTCCCTAACTTTCATTTCAATTCACACCTAGAAGGATGGAAATCATAGTTAGGAGATAGTCTAAGTTACTTCCAGTACTAGCAGCCTTTGTGTGTGCATGTTCTTTAAGTGCTCTTAGAGCTATGCCATTTCTATTAATTTCCCTGTATTATAAACAAATTAAAAAAAAAATCATCCTAACTCCATACCTTGCCCTTTTTCATGTAATAGTGTCATAAGTAGTGTTATTCTCCAGATAATATGTTGAGTGTATACTGTAAATTAGGTTCTGAAGAGAGAGATTAGATCATGTTTTAGATAACTGTATCATATTTGATTGAGTAGATAAATATTTTAATCTTTTCCTTATTTTTAGGTATAGCATAAATCTAGGTTTTTTAATATTAAGGCTTTTGTATATTATCTTTATTTGTATCTTGCATATAAGATGTTTTTCCTTCTTTTGAATTATATTTTTAGGCTGAATTCCAAAAAATGGAATCAGTAGGTTCAAGGATATAGATGTTTTTATGTGGTATAGGATATGTATAGGGCTGCAGGTTCTTTTGCCTTTTTCCTTCCCAGGTAAAATTGGTTGCACTCCTTTAAATTTCCTCTGAATTTTTTTGTTTGATATATATGGCTGCTGCTGTGTTAAAGAGTCATAATGTTATTTGGTCATGCTTTTGAGGGGCTTGATTTGTAGTTTTATCATCATTTTCTCTCCCTTTCAGGCCAAATTGAAGAAGCGGAAGCCTCGAGTAAAGAAGGAAAACAAAGCACCCAGGCTGAAAGATGAGCATGGAATTGAGTTTTCATCTCCTAGACACTCAGATAATCCATCTGAAGAGGGAGAAGTAAAGGTATGAGGCTGGATTTCAGTTGAGGCGTTTTTTTTTAGCTATATTATTGTGCCAACTGGTATAAAACCATTTGAAATGAGTTTGATTTACATGTAGAGTAGATAAAATGAAAATGGAATATATATATATCTTTGCTTAACCTGTGAGAGAGGAATATAGTTGTTCATTTCAGTCAACAATTGCAAATTCATGGAGAATAGAAGTTAAATAAAGGGGGGAGCCATGCGAATTTTCGTGTTAAATGGCAATTGATACTCAGCCTCGTTGAGAACGGTGGGGCGTGGTGGGAGCTGTGGCTAACTAGGGAGCTTATGCCTGATGGAGAGGGGGCAGGTGCCGCGCAGTTCAGTTTATTGTTGGGCTAAACAAAACTCATCTGGGGGCCAACCCGGTGGCGCAAGCGGGTAAGTGTGCGCACTGCGGCGGCCCAGGGTTTGCCAGTTTGGATCCCGGGCGCACACTGACGCACCACTTGGAAAGCCATGCTGTGGCAGCGTCCCATATAAAGTGGAAGAAGATGGGCACAGGTGTTAGCCCACAGCCAGTCTTCCTCAGCAAAAAAAAAAAAAAGAGGAGGACTGGCAGATGTTAGCACAGGGCTGATCTTCCTCACAAAAAAACAAAAAAACTCATCTGTGGGTTAGGTTTGGCCCAGGACATGCTAGTTTGTAACCTCTGGTCTAAGCAAAATGAAAAGTAAATTGGTGTCATTCCATGTATTGTTTCAGTGAGTGACAACTCTGTGGGATTTTATTTCATTATTCTTTGAGTGTGACTGTAATTGGAGATTAGCTCCAAGAGGATCAGCAGTGGGTATAGGAACTAGCATGGATTGGAGTGATGCAGACGTGAATTCAGGTACTAGCAACCTCACCAATTACTCGCTGACTGTGGACAGGTATATAACCTGTTTGGTTCTCAGTGTTTTCCATCTGTGAAATGAGATTGATAATGCCTATGTTATATAGAAGATATAAGTGAAGAGCATCCACCTCTACAGGCCTAACTGGTTGTTACAGAGAGTTTAGAATTGTGTGAGCGGGCCAGCCCCGTGGCTTAGCGGTTAAGTGCGCGCGCTCCGCTGCTGGCGGCCTGGGTTCGGATCCCGGGCGTGCACCGACGCACCACTTCTCCGGCCATGCTGAGGCCGCGTCCCACGTACAGCAACTAGAAGGATGTGCATCTATGACATACAACTATCTACTGGGGCTTTGGGGGAAAAAATAAAAATAAAATTATAAAAAAAAAAAGAATTGTGTGAGTGAGTGCTTTAAAGGCTATATGCTTGAAAACAAGCTTCTAAGTGTAGACACTAATGACCCATTGAGGGCAGTGCTTTTATCTCCAGAAAGTAAACAAGTAAGTATAAAGTTTGTGGCAAAAGCTCATACCTCTGTTTGTTTTCTAGGATGATGGCTTAGAAAAAAGTCCAATGAAAAAGAAACAGAAGAAGAAAGAGAACAAGGAGAACAAGGAGAAACAAATGAGTTCTAGGAAAGACAAAGAAGGGGACAAGGAAAAGAAGAAGTCAAAAGAGAAGAAAGAGAAGGTATCGATGTCATTCTTCTTACTGAGATACCCACAGCTTTTGAAATTCCCTTCCAAGATTTAGAACTAGAATGGCGTTTGAGCGCTGTGAAATAATCGTCTTTTTTTGTGGTATATCCAGGAAGGAAGGATGGGACTGTCAGAGGGATGCCTACACCACTTCCTGCAGAGAGAGGGGACCATGCAAGTTTGGGGTGTTCTTTAATATAGAAGGCCTTTACTTGCTCTTTATTACATATTTCAGAGGGGGTGTTTGAATGAGATAGGACAGGTGAGAGAAATCTGCATTTACAGGTAACTACTTGAAATATGTTCTCAGATTCCTGGTAGAAGAGCACAATCCACAGATGACTTTGAATATTTGAAGGGTTTAGGATTCAAACCAAATACTATCAAGAGTTAAGCTTTTGGAGTAGAAATGGATGAAAAGCTCTGCTATTATATAATCTTCACTTGAGGGGTTTATGAAGTTCATTCTAAACCACAGAATCCTGGTACAGTGTTGCATGTATGCTTGCTGACTTCTGATGAAATTATTTTGCAATTAATCTTTAATCATTATTAAAACATACAGACAAATAAATACTATAATTCCACCTTCCAGTTATAACTCCAGTAAATTCCTCAATGAGTACCTTTGAAACTTTTGTATTATGCGTATAGGAACAAATATAAAATAGAAATCAGACCAGACTGTTTGGGTAGCCTTTTTCCCCACTTTGCAGTATATCACAAACAACTTTCCAAGTGAATAAATAATTGGTAAAATCATTTTTAAGAGATAAGGAAGATTCTATTTGGTTATAACATCTTGGAAGCAATTTGAGTCTCCCATAGTGAAATTGCTTTCAAATATCTGATGTTATAAACCATACTGTGACAGTATCTTTGCATTTGTGCTTTGAAAGAAAAATTTTCTTTTTTTAAAGTGAAATATTTCAAAAATCAAAGCACAAAGAATGATTTAACAAACATCCATTTATCCACTACCCAGATATTACAGCTGTTGTTGACATTTTTCCATGTTTACTTCAAGTGGCTTTTTGACTCTTGTGTTTTGTGTTTCGTGCACACACGACTGATGCTGTTGAAGCTCCCCTTGTTGCTTCTCCTGACTTCATGACTCTCCCTTCCTCTTTTCTCCTCTCTGTAATACCATTCTGAAGTTGGGTTTGAAACCTTCCTGTCCATGTTTTATCCTTTTACTACATATTATATAATCATAAACAAAGCATAGTATTTTTTCATGTTTTTAAATGTTCATACATCGTCATTTTTTTATATATCCATCTTTCCACAACTTTTCATGGATAAATGAGATTTATCCATGTGGATTCATGTAGATTTTAATCACTTATAATATTTTAGTTAATGCACATTCCTGGAGCAAGGTGTATATTCATTGATAAGCTGTTAATAAAAGTTGTTACGTGATATTCTACAAGAGCTCTGCCAATTTACAGTCTTAACCTTTCGATGTTGTTTTTGTGCATTTTATGGATGAGGGAATAGAAGCCAAAATAGCATTGATGAAGCTAAAGTTATAATTGGGTGTATCTAAGGAAAGATATGGGAATGATGTATGATTAAGCTGTGAATCAAATAGGTTTGGCTTCATGATGTCTCAGAGGACTTTATTTTACCTTTTTTTCTTGTTGTTGGCTGAAGAAGATTTGCCCTGAGCTCACATCTGCCACCAATCCTCCTCTTTTTTCGCTTGAGGAAGATTAGCCCTGAGCTAGCCTCTGTGCCAGTCTTCCTCTATTTTGTATGTGGGACACCGCCACAGCATGGCTGGTGAGTGGAGTAGGTCTGCGCCCAGGATCCAAACCCGTGAACCAGGGCCGCCGAAGCGGAGCATGCAGAACTTTAGCCACTTGGGCACAGGGCCAGACCCAATTTTACCTTTCTAATAACCTGAGGCCATCATGTTTACCTGTTGTAGTGATGTGACATAGGTAAAAAGTACAAATTGTAAGGCAGGATTGCACAAATGACAATGATTCCTTCTAACTCTTTTTTAAAAGCCTAAAGGTGGTGATGCCAAATCTTCGAGTAAATCAAAGCGATCTCAGGGTCCTGTCCATATTACAGCGGGAAGTGAACCTGTCCCCATTGGAGAGGATGAGGATGATGATCTGGACCAGGAGACATTCAGCATAGTAAGTCTTGAAATTGAGGGACGCTGGTGTCTGCAGCCACAATGCTTGCTGCGGCTCTGCCTTTCATAGGTCCAGCCACACAGCCTCAGTTGGTCTAAGCGTTAGAACATTACTTTGGAAACACATTGCTTCTAATATCTGAAGACCTTGTGCTCTGGAATAGGCTTGTAGGAAGAGATTTTCTTACTCTGTCTCTGGTGAAAAAGAATTTTAGGGAATGGATTTCATGTCTTGTGCTTCTAGTTGGAGAAGCTGCAGGGGCCTTTAGAGGCATTTGGAAAACAGAAATGTTCACTGAGAAATGTTCATTGAATACTTTGTTTGTGCCAGCCCCTGGAGTTACCATGTTGAATAGATAACTGTTTCTATGTTGTAGACTTTACGTTTGAGTAGGGAGATAGATACTATACAAACCATGTTTGTGCTACTGTGATGGGGCTATGGAGGAAAAAGACGAGATACTACGAAGATCCTATGAGAAGGGGGTTTGACCTAGTCAGGGATATGGGGGAGGCATGATTAAAAAGCGATGTTTGAATTCGGTTCTGAAGGAAGAGGAAAAAGTAACAGGAGAAGAGGAGAGGGAAGAACATGCCAAGGCGAGGCAACAGCACGCACAAAGGCTGTGTGGCAGGACCGAGTGTGGTGCGTTGAGGTAACAGAAGGCCACTGTGGCTAGAGTAGTGAGAACAGGGGGACAGCATGACAGGAGACCAGGCTGGGATGCTAGCTGAGTGAGTTAGAGCAATGGTGAACGTGGCGTATCTTACGTGCTTCCATGTTGTGGTGTGGGGAGCCTAGGATATGGTCTGTCTCCTCATATGAGGCAGGGAAGGTGGTGGGGAAGGAGTGCATGGACCAGGTCTTGCACGGGATTGGAAACAGGCCGGCGTACCCTCAGGACCCTTAGCCCCTTGCTGGAGCTGTATGTATGTATTTCATTGTGCTGCACTTGACAATTCGCTTCTCACCTCTCTTGTGATCTCTTCTCTCTCCAAACTTCCATAAATCACAATTCACTTGAACAGTTAATTCAGTCTCAAAGAGAAAGTGATCTTCTTCTAAATCTCAAAATATTCCTGCTCTGTGGCAGCGAAGGATAGAATTTTGACCTTGCCCTATAAGGTAGTCTTCTCTCTGTTTACCCCTTACTCTCTGTTCCCCAAAACCTATATGCATGTGTATATTTTTTTTCTTTGCACTTAGCTCATTTTTCTTAATTCTCTTTACTTTTCTGCCTGTGAGCTCCCTGAGGGCAAGTACAGTGTCTTACATAAAGTACATCTCGATGCTAGAGATATATCAATCCATGGGTAAATTGAGTAAATGAATAAATTCATTACACAACCAGCTATCTGGTCTGTTTCCTGGTTCTTCCTTAGCCCAGTATTTATAAGAGAAAGTCATAACTAATGTTTCTGTCATACCATACTATGTTAAAAAATGCTTTTACATATTGGCTCATTTACTCTTGTTTTTATATTATGAGATCTTTAAAAAATATAGAAAAATCTCAGGAATATAATAGACATTGGTATAGGTACCATGGAGCTCTGCCAAATGTGAAATTTTTTTTTGGAGGAAGATTAGCCCTGAGCTAACATCCATTGCCAATCCTCTTCTTTTTTGCTGATGAAGATTGGCCCTGGGCTAACATCTGTGCCCATCCTCCTCCACTTTATATGGGATGCTGCCACAGCATGGCTTGATAAGCGGTGTGTAGGTCCGCGCCCAGCATCCGAACCTGCGAACCCCAGGCCGCTGAAGTGGAGTGCGTGAGCTCAATCGCTACGCCACCGGGCCAGCCCCTGTCAAGTCTGGATTTTTTAAAGCTCAGAATGTAAAGTTGAAGCCCCTGGTGTTCCTCACTCTAAACCCACGCTTTTCCTTTGTTACCTCCCCAGAAGTGACCACGATTCTAAATTCAATTATCATTCTCATGTGTGATTTTAGAGTTTTACTAATTACGTGTCTAAAGACAGTAGTAGCTTGCATAAACTCTGGCATTGTGTGTGTGCTTTATGTGTATTTTCTTTGTAACAATCCTGTGAGGTAGGTAATTATCTCCATTTTTCCTATTGAAAAATAAGGTAAAGAAAGTTAAGTGGCTTGTCCTATGTCACACAGTTAAGATGTAGAGCAAAGACTTGACCCAGGCAATTTGGCATGCGAATCTGGATTCTTAACCATTATGCTGCGCAGCCTCCTGTGCAGGAAGCATTATAATATTGCTTTCCATGTTTAAAAGCATTCTATAAATGCCACACTTGGTGTATCCTGTAACTTGCTTTTCCTCCCTCAGGATTTACGTTTTTGAGATTTCCATGTTGATAATTGTGTCTCTGATTTAAATGTTTCATATAATTCTGTTCTATGACTTCTGCAGTTCATTCTTTCTCCTGTTGATGGACGTTGGGGTTTTCCCAACTATTTGCTACTACTAAGTGGCTGTGGTGAAATTGTAAATATTTTCTTGTACACGTATGTAAGGGCTTCTCTAGAGTATTGTATATAGCTTGAGCAGAAACGCTGGGTATATTGGGTATGTACATCTACCACTCCGTTAGATATTGCTGAATTATTCTTCAAAGTGATTGTAGAGATTTGTACTCCTTCTAGCAATGAGTGTGAGTTCCGATTGCTTCCCAGTCTTAGAAACACTTGATAATTTCTGACTTCTTAATTTTTGCCGCTCTGAGGGGTATGAAATATTGACCAGTGGTGTAGTTGGACATTCATGTTTCCAGTGAATTGCCTGTTCAATCCTTTGCCTATTTCGGGTAATTTATCTTTTCCTACCTTTTCTATAGGAATCCTTTGTACGTTCATGATATAATCTTTTATCTGTTACGGTCATTACAAGTATCTTCCAGTTTGTGGTGTATCTTATTATTCTGTCTTATTTTTAAATTAAAGTACAACACTGAAAAATAAACAGATTCTAAGTGTATAGCTATGGGAATTATCACCAAGTGACAGAAATTTGTAGGATTTTTATTGTCCTCAAGTTTCATGATCATGTGCCTTATTAGTTCATTGTACCAGATGCTTAGGGGTTGACAACCATGTTCTACAGATCTGAGAAATTTTTTCAAATTATTTTGTGATAATTTCCTCCTAACTTCTTAGGTTCATCTTTATAGAACTCCTTGTTTTTGGATATTGGACTCTGGGAGTGTTCCCTAATATTATTTTTTTTTCATTTTCTGTTTCTGCTTTTTTTTTTTTTTAAAGATTTTATTTATTTATTTTTTCCCCCCCAAAGCCCCAGTAGATAGTTGTATGTCATAGCTGCACATCCTTTTAGTTGCTGTATGTGGGATGCAGCCTCAGCATGGCCGGAGAAGCGGTGCGTTGGTGCGCGCCCGGGATCTGAACCTCGGGCCGCCAAGCAGCGGAGCGCGCGCGCTTAACCGCTAAGCCACGGGGCCGGCCCTGTTTCTGCTTTTTTAACTCTCTGGGAGATCCCTTCAACTTTATCTCCCATTATTTCTTTTGAGGTTTTCATTTCTCTTGTCATATTTTATTTCCAAGATCTTTTTCCCCTCTGTGGTTTTCTGAATGTTTTTATATTTCTCTTTATTTTCCATCATTCACGTTAGATATTTTTTCAAATGGTTTGGTAATCCTCAGTTGTCTTTTCTCTTTAATTTGTTTTTTGTCATTCAGGTTAGATACAGCCTCAAATGGCTTGGTAATCCTTGGCAGTCTGCTTGTATTTCAGAGGAGGGGCTAAACATCTGATTGGAAGCTGTGAGCATGTGGTGGGGCTTGATTGACTTTGAGAGTGTTGACTATAGGGTGATCTGGTTGGGCTTCTTCTTGGGAAACTTTCAGTGGATAGTCAGCGTCTTTTGGTTCTTCCTCTTGGGTGGTCAGATTTTTGTGGAGGAGAATCCCCCAATCTCCTGACTTGGGGGTGAAGGCCTGGCTTTCTTCATTCTAGAATCCGAGAGGCAAAACACTGAGCAGCTCATCTAGTATGTATATGTTCATATAATCCTGTTTTCAGTGCAGTAGCCTTGCCCCTCAGTTATGCCTGTGCAGCCCAGTTCAGAGACCTTTCTTTTATCCTCTCCAGAGAATAAATCTCTGTATCTTTTGCTGGGCGGAGTTGGAGATCTAGGTGTCTTGTGAATCTGAGTATCTGTTACTCTTAAGCGGTCTTTTAAAAACCTGTCCTTGGGGCTGGCCCCGTGGCTTAGCGGTGAAGTGCGTGTGCTCCGCTGCTGGCGGCCCGGGTTCAGATCCCGGGCGTGCGCTGACGCACCGCTTCTCTGGCCATGCTGAGGCCGCGTCCCACATACAGCAACTAGAAGGCTGTGCAGCTATGACATACAACTATCTACTGGGGCTTTGGGGGAAAAAAATAAAATAAAAAACAAAAAAACAACCTGTCCTTGTTTTTAGCTTTTGCCACTACTTCCAGCAGTCCTTAGCTATTGTTGGGGGAATTTTGCAGAATAAAGCAGATTGGTTCTCAGGTCTCTTCACTGCTGTCTTAGGATTTAGTTTCTCAGGTCTATGAAGTCATTTCCCTTGCTGCCAATATTTTGTTGCTGTTGTTTTTTCTTTCATTTTCCCTGTCGTTGTGAGCTTATCTCTTTTTAAAGCAATCCCTTTACTGTTGTTATTGTAGAGTTAGGGAGGGGGAGAAAAGGATTCTTGTGTTTAGTCCATCATCTTTATCTGGAAGCCTTTCTTTCCCTTAGTTTCTTATAAGCCTAGAGGACTTGTAAATATTTTACCCAGTGGTTTTAGATAGTTTGTGATGGGAAGTTTTCAGGTTAGGTCTGTAATTTTGCTTCTCATTTGATCTTTATAATGGTCTTATGAGATTATCATGCCCCTCTAGCAGATGAGGAAACAGCAGCATTTTGAGAGGCCAAGTAAGATGTAAAAAGTCGTCACTCTTAACAGTAGTGCTAGGACTTGCACCTCAGATTTTTCTGACTCTGACATTTATACTTGTTATGCTGGCTTTCCCTGCTTCTCCTCTAATGAATATATGGCATGAGAGTGGGTTGTGTCTTCTCTGGGAATTTAAGGCACAGTAAGCAAAGGAGAAGATGTCTTTGCTGCAGATATTTTATGTCTCTGCTCTATTGGCCTGTTCCAGTGTAAGGAGAGGATGAGGCCCGTGAAAAAAGCACTGAAACAGCTGGACAAACCCGACAAGGGGCTCAGTGTGCAAGAACAGCTAGAGCATACCCGGAACTGCCTGCTGAAAATCGGAGACCGCATAGCCGAGTGCCTTAAAGCTTACTCAGACCAGGAGCACATCAAACTGTGGAGGAGGTAATCGACCTTGGCCTCAAGTTGCCCAGTTTAATTTGACAGAGTGTATCTGTTGGTTCTGTTTTTGTTTTATAGAAGGTGACATAGGCACCTAATGAAAATTTTTTTCCCCAACGAAAGCCATCTATTGGCAACATACCTGTGCAGGCTTCAGTTTTATTTTCCTGAAATAGGCCGTTTCACTGAGACCAGTCCTTTTTTTTTTTTGGTGGGAAAGATCAGCCCTGAGCTAACATCCATGCCAATCCTCCTTTTTTTTTTTGCTGAGGAAGACTGGCCCTGGGCTAACATCCATGCCCATCTTCCTCCACTTTATGTGGGACGCTGCCACAGCATGGCCTGACAAACAGTGCATCGGTGCGCGCCTGGGATCCGAACCCTGGCTGCCAGCAGTGGAGCTCATGCACTTAACCGCTATGCCACGGGGCCGGCCCATGAGACCAGTCTTTTGAATGGGTAGGATGATGTCATTATAGTATAAGAGAAAGACAGTGATACTGGATATGCTGGTCTATTCTCGGAATAAAGACTCAATCTTTAAACCTGAAAGAGATAGAAACCATCTAGTTTCATTACTTCACCCATCTCAGATTGACGTTCACATATAATAACTATTTGGTTAGTTCTTTACTAACACATGAGGAGAAACAAAGGTTAAAATCATCAGAACTATGAGTTCTCTGTTCTCTTTAGTAATTGAAGAACTTTAGTAAATTGAAGTAATTTGGATTAGTGCAGTTAATCCAGGACTTTAGTTTGTGAGGCATCTTGACTTAACATATACTCATTTATATGTTCACTTTTGATATTTTAAGAAAACACGACTGGAATTTCTGAAAGACAATTGTAACATTAAGTCTCTTTCCATAATCCACAGTTACTTTGAACACATGTACTTTATGGTTAACGTAATTATCTTTGTATAATATGCCCAGTATCAGTGAATTGGTTTTTGAGTGAAAAATGGATTTAAGAAAACCTTCTGTCATGATGCTATCCATAGCAGGGCTCACACCCATTAAAAAAAAAAAGATTTAAGTTTTGAATTGTTACTTTTCTTCCCCTTTACACTGTTACCAACTTCTTCCTCTTGCTAGCCGTATGGCTCTCTTTGTACCCAACTGAATCCCTGTTGGAACATAACAAAAGTACAAAGATCTATGAAACTAGGCTTCCTCTCATGCACTGGGGCCTGTCTGTTTAAATGTGCTGGGCGCTGTGGTCCTGGCTAGCAGTAGGTTGTAAGAAGTTCCTTGCCCACTCCTGAGAAACTTGTCCATCATGAGGTGGTAATTGCAAGACTAAATATATTGGGAGTTCCAAGGAGAAGGAAGCACATGCAGAAGAGTAGTCAGGGAGGGAAGTCTTATGAGAGGCAGGTAGGTATGCTTGAGCTGGGCAGGGAAGGGCAGAGTGGACTTGCTTAGATGAAGAGAGTTCTCAGGCTTCAGCAAAGGCTTGAAAGTGGGCAGTGAGGCGATGGGGAGGTTTTTAGGGTTTAAAGGCATTGATTGAGACAACTGAAGCCCTATTATAGAAGGCCTTAGAAACGAAGGTAAATAGCTTTCCACATGATGCAGCAGGTTTACCAGTTAGGGAGCCAGTACACTGTTCTGTGAGTGGCATGGCATGGCATAGTGAAACTGCTCTCTAGAAAGTGTAAGAGGATGTGAGACTCCTTTTCCAACTCACTGAGAGTACCTGTGCCTCCTTGTTCTAGACACATGTTTTATCAGTCACTCCTCTATTGACAGTAATGCTATGCTAGGGTGAGTGCAATGGAATTGGAGGGGAGGAGTCCCTCGGAGTTTTAAGGAAAAAACGACAGGGCTTGGTGGTGATGACTGGGAGGAGAGAAGGGGCAGCAACGCAGAGATGCCCGACTGTATGTAGGTCCCAACCTGGGAGATGATGGTAATGATGGATTGCACCACAGATTCCAGGAAGTGCAGAAGGTGGAGGAAGACTTGAGGACTGGAGTCCTGGTGCTAGTGAAATAAATTAAAGGGGTTTTGGGCCGGCCCCGTGGCATAGCGGTTAAGTGCGTGTGCTCTGCTGCTGGCGGCCCGGGTTTGGGGCCCGGGTTTGGATCCCGGGCGCGCACCGATGCACTGTTTATCAGGCCATGCTGTGGCGGGATCCCATATAAAGTAGAGGAAGAGGGGCACGCACGTTAGCCCAGGGCCAGTCTTCTTCAGCAAAAAGAGGAAGATTGGCATGGGTGTTAGCTCAGAGCTGATCTTCCTCACAAAGAAAAAAAAAATTAAAGGGGTTTTAGCTGTGAGACAGAACGCTAGTCTCCAGTCCCCTTGGTCAAACTCTGTTGATAGTAGCATCTAAAGAAGTATTATTGATGCAAAGATCTGAAAGAATATTTCTGTAACTTAATTTCGATCCTTGGAGAGTATTGCACAGCAAAATTCAATGGCTTACCATCCATAAAGAGAATAAAAAGTTATTTTAAAAATTCTGTAATTTACCAGAACTGGGTTTTTTTGTTTTTTGTTTTTTTTAGGAACCTATGGATTTTTGTTTCTAAGTTTACAGAATTTGATGCTCGAAAATTACATAAGTTATACAAGATGGCCCATAAGAAAAGATCTCAAGAAGAGGAGGTAAAATACAAATTTAATCCTAATTTATACAAACAGATAATAATCAGTTCCACAGAAAAATTCTTTAATTATTGTTTTTCCCTGGGGAGATGATCATAGGTTGTTCGTGCTAGAAGGGTCACTGGTTCTCCGCCCTTACTTTACAAATGGAGGCATAGGTCCAAGAGGGGGTGAAGAAGCCCACTGCAGCCTGTCCTATCTTGTACAGTGTGCTCTGTCACTGTATTAGCCATGCAGTTTCTTAGCATTCTCCACTAGTGGTCAAACTAACATTCAAGACCCGATGGGTAAAATAACCAGTGTATTGGAACCACGCACTGTTGAAATTCTGACAGGGGTTGTTACCCTGTGTGCTTCTGTCCTGGAATCATTTATTCACCAGGCCTTTTTTTCTTCCATGTGTACATGTCTAAATGGTATCTTATAAATGTGGCTCCTGATGGGTAACAGGGTTGTGGGCAGAAAATCCTTCTTCTGTTCTTTTCTGGGCCCTGTACTTGATGTCCTTCCAGTTTTTGTACGTAGGGTCCCAGCTGCTCACGTAAAGGAGCAAACATGAGAAGGTGCCCAGAAGTTGCCTTCGCTTTTTTGGTGTAGGGGGATGGGCACAGAAGTGGCTTGGCTGATGCTGCAGGGGCAGTGTTCCTTGTGCAGGCATGTCCATTTGTAGATGGGCTGACTTGCCACATGGCCCATACCCAAATTAGCCAGTTAGGGCCAGTCTAGGAACATTTAATACCTTCTCTACTAACACGTCAGCTCTGCAAAGGCAAAGGTGTTATGTCTCTCATTCTCTGCCATATCTTCAGCGCCTGGAGTGGTGCTGGGCACGGGGCAGGTGCTCAGAACTATTTGCTGCGTGAGCATATCCTATGCCCAGCACTGTGTTGAGCTGTGGAGTAGTATCCTCAAGTAGATTATGATTTAATTTTATATGGAAGAATATGGTATAGCAGTAATATACAGGAATAGTATGCTAATATTGCTGAATGTTAGTGTAAATTTTAAGCATTATAAAAAGTTTTTGAAAGAATAGTCAGGAAAGGCCCCAGGAGGGAATGAAATAGTTGGGAAAGGCCCTTTAGGAAAGAGTGCAAGTTAAGATGAGTGTTTGATGTTGGACATATGATGTAGAGGGCTTCATTAGTCTCAGTATTAGAAGTTGGTGTAAGCTGAATAACAAAGGTAGTCATCCTACTAGTGGGGGTATACATTGTCACAACCTTCCTGGAGGACAATTCAGTAAGATTTATCCAAAGACTAATTCTCCTTCTAAGAATTTAGTTTAAGGAGATAATTAAGGATTTAAACATGTTTGTGGTAGAAATGACTTGACCCATCCAACAGTAAGAAATAGATTAAATAAATTATGATATATCCATATCAGGGAGTATTATTCAACCATAGAAATAATATTGTGGAAATAAGTATTCACATGAGAAGATTTCCACAATATATTAAGTGAAAAAAAGAATACCAAATAGTATTTTTGTTTAAAAAAAAATGTATATATGTATGTATAAGTGTGTGTGTGTGTGTGTGTGTATATATATATACACACACATATACATACACAAAATGGCTTAGAAATATATATACACAAAATGGCTTAGAAAGACATGGACCAAATTATTAACTAATTCCTTTGGTAGTGAGATTTTAGGTTACACACATATACATATACAAAATGGCTTAGAAATATATATACACAAAATGGCTTAGAAAGACATGGACCAAATTATTAACTAATTCCTTTGGTAGTGAGATTTTAGGTTACTTTACATTTCTTATTTTTTCCTCACTGTATTTTCTGATGTTTTTATATCAAATATTTTACTTGTGTGGTAAAGAAATGGTTTTACTTAAACATTTAGATGTTTAGCTTGATGACTTGGGCTTAGGAACTAGTTCCCACTGAACTAGTTGGGGGTTGTTTGTTCTAGTTAGCCTCAGAAAGTTAATGGCCCTGGTTTTACACGGTCTAAAGAATCTCCAAGCATGCTGACAGCATAGGCACCTGTTCCATGCCCCGTGCAGTGACATGTAGCAGTCCATGCACGTGTTCTTACAGGTACTTGTCAGTGGAGGTTGGTTTTCTTGTAGGGGCCTAGTAGGTCGGAGCAGCAGATGGGCTGTATGAGGCTGTTCGTGCTGTGGGAGCTCAGTGGAATTCATGAGCCTTTTTTGGTAAGAAGGTTATAAATGGCAGATCAAAAGCCAAGAGGGAAATATTTAGAGGTGATGATCTTTATTACTGTTCTTGAGAATTCAGCCTGGGATCTTGAGACTCTTTGGTTTCCTTTTATCTACAGGAGCAAAAAAAGAAAGATGACGTGACTGGTGGTAAGAAACCGTTTCGACCAGAGGCCTCCGGCTCAAGCCGGGATTCCTTGATGTCGCAGTCCCATACCCCGCACAACCTTCATCCTCAGAAGCCTCATTTGCCTGCCTCCCATGGCCCACAGATACATGGACACCCAAGAGATAACTACAGTCACCCCAACAAGAGACACTTTAGTAATGCAGGTATGTCATTAAGTGGAGTTTTTAGAAGAGGTGCCAAAAGAAGAATCATTTTATTTTCCAAACACAGCAGCTAGACCTTTGTGCTTTATTCTCTTCTGTCACTTTATTGTCCTCTTTTTTCTTAATGAGATAAAGCATGAAATAAACATCCAAAGGCTGTTATTTCAACTTCAAGAAGAACATAGCCACCATAAAAGACAAATGATAGACTGAGGGAAACAATTTACATTATATATGACAGTTAAATGGTTAAAACTGCTAATATTGAAAGAGCTCTTGTAAATTGATAACAAAAGAATAACCAAATAGAAAAATGGGCAAAAGTTAGGAAGAGGGAATTCGTATAGAAGAAGAAATTGAAATGACCAGTATGACAAGGTGACCAACATTGCTACTAGGGAAATGTAAATTAGAGAAACAAGTTAACCAATTTTTTCCCCTTTCAGATCAGCAAAAATTAAAATGTGAAATACATACAAATTGCTAAGTGTGAATTGCTACAATCTTTCCAGAAAATAATCTGAAATATCTAAATATATAGATAGGCCACTTTTTTGGGAGTCTATCCTGTAGAAATAAAAACACAGACATGTCTGAGGATGCCATTCTAGCCTTAAATGGCAAAAAACTGGAAATAACTTGAGTGTCCTTAATAAGAGAGTGGTTAAATGAATAATAGGACATTTGTAGTCTGTACTATTATTAGTTATTAACAAGAATGAGTTAGGGGCCGGCCCCATGGCATAGCAGTTAAGTGCATGCGCTCTGCTGCTGGTGGCCTGGGTTCGGATCCCAGGTACACACCAATGCACAGCTTGTCAGGCCATGCTGTGGCAGCATCCCATATAAAGTGGAGGAAGATGGGCACAGATGTTAGCCCAGGGAAGTCTTCCTCAGCAAAAAAAAAAAAAAAAATGGATTGGCATGGATGTTAGCTCAGGGCTGATCTTCCTCACCAAAAAAACAAAAAAAAATGAGTTGGCTTTATAGATAATAAAAAATTAGAGGGGGAAAAAAAGCAGCAGCAGCAACAGCAACAAAATCCGTATGCATGTTTGAATTTATTGAGGTGACATTCACGTCATAAACTTAACCGTTTTAAATGATTAATTTAGTGGCATTTAGAACATTCACAGTGTGGGCAGCCACCACTTCTGTCTTATTCCAAAACATTTCCATCACCCCAAATGGAAATCCCATGCCCATTAAGCAGTTTCTCCCTGTTACCCACTTCCCTCAGCCCCTGCAGCCACCAATCTGTACTGTCTCTGGATTTATGTATTCTGGACACTTCGTATAAATGGAATCATATATATAATATGTGTCTCACTTCTTTGACTTAGCATAATATTTTCAAGGGTCATCCACATTGTAATGTGTCAGTATTTCATTCCTTTTTGTGGCTGAATGATAGTTCATTGTATGGATTCACCACAATTTTTTATCCATTCACCAGTTGATGGACGTTTGGGTTGTTTCTACTTTTTGGCTGCTGTGAAGAATACTGCTGTGAAAATTTGTGTGCAAGTATTTAAGTACCTATATTCAATTCCTTTAGGTGTATATCTAGGAGTGGAATTGCTAGGTCATATGGTAATTCTATGTTTAACTTTTTAAGGAATCATCAAACTTTTTCATAGTATATGTTTGAATAATATATTTGTATAAGCATAGAGAAAGATGTGAAAATATACACACACAGCAATTACTTAAGGATGGTAGGAATGGAGGGAAGATTGGAGGAATTTCTCCATCACCTGTTGCATCACTGGTTACAAGGTGCGTGAATTACTTTTAAAGATAAAAGTAATAAGAATAAAGGAGAAAAATCATATAGAATAAAACCTAAAAAATTTGTGGTATATATAGAAGCATAGTATAAGATTTTACAGAGTGTCAGATATTCCATAAAACTCAGAATGAAGTATACATTCCTTTCTAAACTTCATTTTAGGATTTCCATTTGATTAAAAAAAAGTACATTCTGGTCTTCTGGTAAAATTCTCAAGCTTTTAGAAAAATCAATTTTCTCCATCTTTTCCTCTTTTTTTTGAACATATTAATTATAGTTATTAAAAATCTTGCCTGCTAACTCCAATATCTGAATTATTATGAGTTATTATTTTCTCTTGGTTTTTAGTCACATATTCCTGTCTTTTGATATGTCTAGTTATTTTTGATTAAATGAGGGACACTGTGTTTTAAAAGTTGTAGAAGCTCCAGGTGATGTTACCTTCTCCCAGAGAAGATTCAACATTTCCTCCCCTGGGCACAGCAAGTGAGAGGTGATCATCTTAATGTAGTCTGCCTCTGGTCCCCTGTTCCTGGGATTTAGCTCTTCAGAGTGCTTAAAAGGGCCTGTGGCATTCTCTGCCCCTCCCCTTGGCAGGTCTTAAACTCGAATCTTGGTTTCCTCAGTACCATGAGACTGCCCTGAACTGCTCTGCTTTTCAGGGGGTTTAAGCTTAGATTTTTAGCCTTCTGCTCCCTGAAGATTCAGCAAATGTCCTAAGGGAAGACTGGCCGTGTCTTTGAAGTCCCTCAATTCTACAAGGTCTCTCTAGCCTAAAAAGATCCCCAGAGGCTCTGCTGGTGTCTCTGTTCCTCCAGCAGTGGTCTTCTGCCTGGGAAAAGCTTGGATGTTCATCCTCTTGCCTGTGCTCAGAATCACACCTCTCCCCAGTGGCTGTGGAAGTCAACCCTTACCTCTTTGAGGTTTTCTGCTCTTCAGAATCTTATTTCCACTAGTTCCGATTGCTTTGGCTGTTCTTTGATGTCTTTAAACAGGTTATATTTTGTTTATCTGGCCTTTTTAATTGTTCTTGACAGAGTGTAATTCTGCTGGAAACAAGTTCTGTGTCTTCTAATCTTAAAAATCTAAATAGTTCAAAATTAATTGATCACCAAAAAGGTAATGACTGTACAAAATGGTTGGGAAATGTTTCCATGTTCTTAGATCTAGTTGTGTGAGTTGTACTGACTTTTTCCTGGATTAGACTGGTTTTGTGTTATTTGTGTGATGTCACTGATTTTATATTCTGATCCTTTGAAAGAACTCTTCTTAATAAGCTAACTGTAGTCTTTTATTTAAATCTTGGATTCCTCACCCATCTCCTTAATAGCTCAGTGCTTCCTAACCAGTGACCTACCTCCTGGAGGGTTCAGGAAGAAAGAAAAGCTCTGTTTGATTTCTCTGGAAATAAATGACTTGGCTTGAGTTTTAACTATCTCGACTATTCCACAGACATTGACACCCTGTTTGAAATCTTACTTTCCATTTGGTTTGAAGCCATCTTCAAGTGATCCTTTCATGTTGTGAAGGTGACTCTTTTTGTTGTTGTTTGTTAATTCTTAGGTTGAGTGGTCAAAAGTCTTTTACTTCTTGGTCCTCTGGCCTGATCCACCCTGCATCAGCAATGAGTTTAAGCTACTGGTTGACTGTACATTATTATTTTTTTTTTTTTTAAAGATTTTATTTATTTATTTATTTTTTCCCCCCAAAGCCCCAGTAGATAGTTGTATGTCATAGCTGCACATCCTTCTAGTTGCTGTATGTGGGACTCGGCCTCAGGATGGACGGAGAAGTGGTGCCTCGGTGCGCGCCTGGGATCCGAACCCGGGCCACCAGCATCGGAGTGCGCGCACTTAACCACCAAGCCACAGGGCCGGCCCATAACTGTACATTATTTTAATGGTACAGATTTCTAAGCTGCGCAGGTTCCTTGATGGTGTTGTTGTTCTGCTCTGTAGAAAAATTTTAGAAGACCAGCAAAAAAGTAGACAGATGTTCATTTGGTGGCATATGTTTGGTCTTAACATAGTTGTAGATAGAAGATTGGATTTCTCATGAAACTACATAGTTCTTTCTGGTTAAGCCTCTGTACTAGTTTCCTAAAGCTGTCTGTTAACAAAGTCTGGACTAGTTTCCTAAGGCTGCCTGTTAACAAAGTACCACAAACTGGGTTGCTTAAAACAACAGATGTTTATTCTTTCATGGTTCTAGAAGTCAGAAGTCTGAAATCAAGTTGTCAGCAGGGTTGGTTCCTTCTGGAGGATCTGAGGGAGAATCTGTTCCATGCCTCTCTCCTAACTTACAGTGGCTGCCAGCTATGCTTTGTGTTCCTTGACTTGTGGCTGCATCGCTCCAATTTCTGCCTCCATCTCTACATGGCCTTCCTCTGTGTGTCTTTGTCTCAAATCTTCCTCTGCCTTTCTCTTAAAAGGATATCTGTCATTGGATTTAGGGCTCAACCCAAATCCAAGATAATCTCACTTCGAAATCCTTAATTACATCTGCAAAGACCTTATTTCCAAGTAAAGTCACACTCACAGGTTCTGAGTGGACATATATTTTGGGAGCCACAATTCAACCCACTGTAGCCTCCATTCCTGAAGTTTCTGTGTTTTCACTACCTTTTCTCATTCAAATAAGTGTGATTCTTGTCCTCAGGGGAACATGGAGGCTATAGAAGCTAAAACAAATTTCAATTTGGCCTTTTCCATGAGAGTTGGAGTGCTGACACAAATCCAAAGTTAGAGGAGAAATCACTTTTTACAGGAGGAGGTCCATTTTTTTTTGGTGTGAGCTGGGGAAGAATAGTAGAATCAGTAAGGATAGTCTGGAAAGATTTTCAGAAACTAGGCACAGCTTATGGTACCAGCAGGTAAATAAAGTGCTGTTTTCTGAATTAGTTGTTTGGTTTTGTTTTTTTGAGTGAAATCTGATTTTAAACGTCTGCCCCAGACTGGAAGGTCAGCAGGTATGGAAAATGAAAAACAATAGTTTTCAAGATTTTAGGAAAAAGGCAGTGAATTTTCTTTTGCCTTAAAATTTGGGGGAAAGAATGTTAGGACTCATTACTGGTATGTTAACCAGCAACAGAAAGGCCAAGAAGGAGGAAATTTAATGTCCATTTATAATGTGTCAGCCTTTCAGTTTAAACTATAGTGGAAGTGAAATTCAGCCATTTCTTGCAGTCATGAGACCATTCTTTCCTTTCCTGCAGATCGAGGAGACTGGCAGAGGGAAAGAAAGTTCAACTATGGTGGTGGCAACAACAATCCTCCGTGGGGTAGTGACAGGCACCATCAGTATGAGCAACACTGGTACAAGGACCACCATTATGGGGACCGGCGCCACATGGATGCCCACCGTTCTGGGAGCTACCGACCCAACAACCTTTCCAGAAAGAGACCTTATGACCAGTACAGCAGTGACCGAGACCACCGGGGACACAGAGATTATTATGACAGGTATATGGAAGGCCCTGAGACACCAGGAGCTGACCTCTGCCAGGAGCTTTATTGTTTATAGGGGAGAGACAAGCAACGTAATACATTAACGTATTTATCTATCAAATGCTCACTGAACATCTCATCATGTGCCCAGGCATGGTCCCAGGTCTGATCCAATGTTTTTCATCAAGGCATTTTCATGGTATTGGGAAGGAATCATGATGTAGGCAGCTGACAGTGTGTGCTGATTGGATGGTTGAAAGTAGGGATTTTTGAGTTTTTCCTGAGGGCTGAGGAAGAGGGGAGGCTGGTGATTATTGTTTTGGGCCCTGAAGAGTCTGCTAAGCAGAGAGAAATGGAATAGGCATCACAGGCCCAGACCAAGGATAGGGAACCAGGAAGGGATGCCTAGAAGATTAACAGAGTGGATAGTGGGGGGTCTTGGATGCCAAATTATAGGTTTTAAGTTTTGTTCTCTGGGTCATAGGGAGCCATTTGTGGTTTCATCATTTCAATTGTGCAGGAAAAGTTTTCTGCCTTTCTGTGAGGAAATCTAGAGAAGCGGTAGCCGTAAAATATTAAAGTCAGCAGCCAAAGTTATTAAGTTCTGTGTTAGGCTCTCAGCCACACTAGGTAGCAGGGATCCTGAGATGGGTACCAGCCCACAATTTAGGGATCAAAGACGTTTGAAGTTGTACCCTCTCTACAACTGTATAATATCATTATATGATGAGCCAAGGTTTTCAGTTGTGAGAGTTAGCAAGTACGGGAAGGGCTGAAGAGGTTTTCCCTATTCTTTCTAATTTCAGGACATAGCTGTATTTTAACCTCATAGTAACTTTGGTTTTCCCTAACCATTTGGCTAACCATATGCTTTGTTGGGGTTGCACCTTGAATTTAAAATAGGAATGTTTCATATAAACATCTCAGTGTCCTGCCTTCTTTTTGGAAGATGTGGTAACACCAGGCTGCATTAGCACAGCAGCTGTAGCCAAGTAGCAGCTGCCTCCTTTAGAAGGGGTCTGCACCCCTCACCCTGACCCTTATGTATATTGTCTGGTCAGGTTTCAGTGGGCATTTGCCCTACATTCCTTTGTGGAGATCTGTATTTCCATTTAGTCTTGTTTTTCTTCTGCCTGAAGGACTTTTGTTTTAGTGTGGGTCTGCTGGTGGTAAATTCAGCATTTGTATGTCTGAGGAAGTATTTTGCCTTCACTTATGAAAGATGCTTTTGCTGGGTATAAATTTTTAGGTTGACACTTTCTTTCAGTACTTTAAAGATGTTCCTCTTCTGTGTGCTTGGATTGTTTCTGATGAAAAGTCTGTCAGTTTATCTTTGTTCCTCTTTACATGATGTGTCTTTTTTTCTTCGTCACTAGTGTTTAGCAATTTGATTATAAACAATTGTTAGCATTTCTCTCAAATTTGGAATTTTTTTACTATTCTTCAAATGTTTTTTCTGTCCCCCAACTCTTGTCTCCTTTGGAGATTCCAATTATATTAGGCTGCTTGAATTTGTTTGATAGCTCACTGGTATTCTGTTGTTTTTTTTTAAATTATGTTTTCTGTTTCATTTGGATAGTTTCTGTTGCTGTGTCTTCAAGTTCACTAATATTTTCTTTTTCGATGTCTAACCTGCCTTGAGGCTGAGGCCTGTCCAATATATTTTGCATTTTATACGTTATGGTTTTATCTCTAGAGGTTGCATTTGGGCCTTTTTTTTTTTAATTTAAATCTTCCATGTCTGTTTAACCTTTTGAAATCTGGAATACAGTTTAAAAATTATTTTTAAATCCTTGTCTACTAATTCTATCATTTGGGTCAGTTTCAACTGATTGATTTATCTCCTTATTATGGTCTTATTTTCCTGATTGTTTCCATGCCTGGTAATTTTTGATCAGATACCTTGTTGAGTGGTGGATATTTTTGTATTCCTATAAATATTCTGGAGCTTTGTTACGAGACACTTGGAAAGAGTTTGATCCTTTCAGATCTTGCTGTTAAGATTCGTTAGACAGAACTGGAGCATTGCTTGTTCCCCACCACTGAGACAAGGATCCTCATTGTACTCTACCAGTGTCCCTTGGATCTTGAGGTTTTTTTTGGGATGGCTGGTGAGAATAGGCCCTGTTTTGGCTCTCTGAGCCAGAGGGCACTTGTACCTCTAATCTTTTGGGTGTTTCTTTCCCTGGCCTTGGGTGGTGTCCGCACGTGTGTACCTGAATACTCAAGGGACAACTCTCTTCAGATCTTTGCGCTTCTTTCTATGTGTAGGACTCTCTTTTGCATTCCATCCTGTGAACTCCGGCTGCCTTGGGTCTACACACACACACGCGCACGCACTCATGCACGCGCACGCACGCACACAGACACACACACACACACACACACTGACTCTCAACCCAGGAAGTCTGCTGGGCTTCTCCTGGTCTCCCCTTCCCTGTGCTGAGGCCTGGAAACTGTCTTAAGGCAGTGAACGGGGTGATTATAAGCCTCATGTCATTAGTTTCCCATGCCTCAGGGATCACTGCTTTTTGTTGCCTGACATCTGGTGTCTTGAAATTGTTCCACACATTTTATCCTTTTCTGGTTGTTTCAGGTGGGAGGGTAAATCGAGTCCTTGTTACTCCATCTTAACTGGAACCTGAAGTCTCTTTTTTATTGAGGTGAAATTCACATAACATAAATGAACTATTTTAAAGTGAACAAATCAGTGACATTTAGTACATTCACAGTGTTGTGCAACCACCACCTATATCCATTTCCAAAACACTTTCATTACCCCAGAGAAAACTCTGTAACCATTAAGCAATCAGTCTCTATTCTGCGTTCTCCCCAGCTTCTGACAGCCACCAATCTGTATTCTGTTTCTGTGCATTTACTGATTCTAGATATTTTGTATAAATAAAATCATATAAGATGTGGCCTTTTGTGGTTGGCTTTTTGAACACTTAGCATGATGTTTTAGAGGCTCATCCATAGTGTAGCATGTATCAGTGCTTCGTTTCTTTCGTGGCTGAATAATATTCCATTTGTACGATGCATATGCCACATTTTGTTTATCCATTCATCCGTTGATGGGCATTTGAGTTGGTTCCACCTTTTGGCTGTTGTGAGTAGTGCTGCTATGAACCTAGGAGTGAAATTGTTAGTCATTTGGTAGTTCTATGTTTAATTTTCTAGGAACTACCTGTTTTCCACATGGTTGCACCATTTTCCATTCCTGCCAACCATGTATGAGAGATGTGACTGTCTCACATCTTTGCCAGTACTTTTCTGTTTTTGGTTTTTGTTAATATAACCATCCTAGTGGGTGTGAAATTGTGTCTCATTGTGTTTTTGATTTGCACTTCCCTGATGACTAATATTCATTAAAGATGTTGAGCATCTTTTCATGTACTTAGTGGCCATTTGTATATCTGCTTGGGAGAAATGTTTATTCAGGTCCTTGGCCCATTTTTGAATTGGGTTGTCTTTTTGTTGTTGACTGGTACCAGTTCTCTTTTAATAGGATAACAAGCAGTTTACCATAGTCCTAAGTAAAACTTTTAATATTCTTTGCATTGAGTCAATTTTTTAAATAATTTAGTTAACCCTTCACTTACTGTTGAATATTTAGGTTGCTTGTGCTTTTGCAGTTACTAATTACTTACAGAATAATTTCTGTGGCTCTTTTCTCCTGCGCTGGGTCAAGGAATATGAAAATGTTTGTAGACCTTGCCAGTTTTCCTAAAGGGAGTATGAGTTTACAAAGCCATCAGTGATTCAAGTGTGTATTTGTTTCATTGCAGACTCAATGAGTCTTATGTCATTTCATAGGATGTGTTTTGCCAATAAGTATAAAATAGCCCTTTGTTGTTACTCTTATTTTGTTTTTTCATTCTAGTAATGTAAGCATTTACTCCTGAGTCTGTTGAAAGTGTCCTTCAATATGAGTGCATGAGGAAGAGCCCATGGATGATGAAGAAGGGGGTGGGAATCTGGTTTTGGTCTTTCAGCTAATCCTTGCGTCTCTGTTTCAGGCACCATCATGACTCCAAGCGGAGGAGATCTGATGAATTTAGGCCTCAAAATTACCACCAGCAGGATTTCCGACGAATGTCTGATCACCGCCCCGCTATGGGCTACCACGGCCAGGGACCCTCAGACCATTACCGCTCTTTCCACACAGACAAATTGGGGGAATATAAACAGCCCCTGCCCCCGTTGCACCCTGCAGTCTCAGATCCTCGCTCGCCCCCCTCTCAGAAATCTCCTCATGATTCCAAGTCACCCCTGGATCATAGGTCTCCTTTGGAGAGATCACTAGAACAGAAAAACAACCCAGATTATAACTGGAATGTTCGGAAAACATAAAGGACAGCTCGGAAAGAAGAAGAGAGCAAGAGTCATTAAGCACCTGGATATTTTTGGTCTGATCCAACAGGAGCCAGTTATCTAGACCAGTAAGTGGAGTTTCTGGACACGCTGCTGCTGTCAGCTCGCCAGCTGAAGGAGCACTTCAGGGAGTGGGAGGCCTTTTGTTTGGTCCAGCTTTGATTTGGGTCACCACTCCTGCACTTTGGCACCCCATCCCATTCCAGCCTGGATTTGGCCTCCCACTTTGATGGGTGCTAGGAGGAAGAGGTGATTTTTTTATGTACCAGCTTTGTGGGCTGTTTTCCCAGTGAAGGAAGAAGGCATCTTAGAGTCATGAATGTTGTGTTGCCGGGGTCGGTGTACCCTGGACCTTGGTGCCGTGGTCGGGGAAGGAATGAGTGCATGAAGGCTGCTGGGACCTGCTGGACAGTGTGTGATGTGGTTCACTATGACGTGACAGATGCTGCTGATGGGGAGCGGGGCGTGGGGATGAGCGGGTGGGGTCTCACATCATAGGACTTGAAGGGGAGCAGGTACACCCCTCAAATATGTTCTTGGGAGAAAGGACACTTGGGCCTCATTATGTGACACCTATGGTGCGGGGGGCAGGGGGATAGAGAGAAGGAGACGATGGCCCCTTCCCTACGAACACTAATTTTCCCCAGACTTCCTGTACATTTCAAAGGTTTGGTCTCCTGCATGGGCCTCCTTTGCCTCCTGTGCCAGGGAAGGTAGGGTCTGTGCAGCTGACGTTTGAGTACTGTGAGTTAGGCAGCATTGAAGTTGGCATGGGTCTTACTTGGTTGGGAGTGGGCTGAAAGAGAGGGCAGGGTGGGGGGTAGGGAGGGGGTAGTGTGGCCAGGGCACTGGAATCCCTGGTGGATTTCTGATTCCTGTGATGAGAAGTAAAACCACAGGGCCTAGAGAGGAGGGGGAGCGGAGGCAGGCCTACTGACTAGCTTGTTGCGGCCGTGTGCCAGGAGGGATGCTAGTGCGGGTGGAGAACAGGTTTCCCAGCATGGGGTTTGGTGGTGCCAGCGCTGGGGGGGCTTCCAGTGTTGTCCTAGGTCTGTGTCTGCAGCTGCATTGCAGTTCCTCTTGCACAGCTTACAGGAGTAGGTGACACAGAATCACATGTCTCCTGACACTCATGTGGTGGGTTCCTGTGGTGAACAGCTTTCCACTGCTAGTTGAAGATCATTAGAATTGAATTCAGTTTCTTTTAGAATAAGATTAAGTGAAGTATAAACCTAAGTTAAATTTTTTCCACAATAGGAAGTATCCAAGGACAGGGTGACTGAGCTGCAGATAGTAAGAGTAATACTAGAGTTGAACTGAGTCAGGACTGGGGGGCAAGTTGGTTGTATCAATTAAAGCAGGCTCCTTTCATTCTTTTGATTCTCGGGCCTTCTGTTTTATTCATTTTAAATATAGCTTACCGGTATTGTTAGAGCATTCAAAGGCCTTTCTAGATGGAGACAGAATAACTGACTTGAACATACAGTGTGCCTATAAATGTCCAGGCTCAGAGCTGGTGAAAACCCTTCTATTGGGCGTTCACAGCGTTAAACTCTCTGAACTAACCTGTGGGGACTTCATAAAATCATTATCACTTACTTGCTGGTATCCTGGGCAGCACCAGTAATGCCTTTACCAAGAAATTGCCAAGTGAGGCAGGTGTGGCATTTATGGGCCACTGCTCCTTGCTACACAGAGCATCCTGGGGCTGGCCGGTGCTGAGTTCCAGACAAGAGTCTGGGTCCTCACAGCTTGTGCTGGGAGCTCAGTGTGCCCACCACCTTATTTATCCACTCATGGTGAGTGGGGCTGTTCACCCTGGGCTTGTACCACACATGCCCTGGAGCAAAGCCCAAGGGACTGCATAGAAGCCTGCTGGCTGCAGTCATGCACCGAGGTGCTGTGACTGCGCAGGGGGAGCAGGTAGGACATTGTCTCTGCTTTGGCCACCACAAGTTTAGCTTCTGGCGGATAGAATGACACTACTCCATATTTGTCTTGCCCAGGCCAAAGAGGAGGGTTAGGCAGGCCTGCCAGGTCCTTGAGCGATGGGGTGAGGGCAGGCAGGACTGAGCCCCAGCGCGTCTTCTCCTATGGGAAGTCGGGTCGAGTCCTGCGGGGGCGCGGCGTTTCCTTTCAGTCAGAGGAGGCCAGAGGAGTAATTGGAGGCCCTGCATTTGGAAACTCATCAAGGTTTTTTTCTCTGAAATTGTTGAAAGGAGATGTGAGTTATTCCCAAAGATGTCTCATCATGAGGAAAAAGGAACTTCCTTTTGTTCGCAGTCAGGACTTTTAGTGCCATATGATGTAGCAAAAGGGAATATCAGCCAGATCAGTGTTAAATTGATTATGACAGTACAGTATCCCCATAAAAGCATCTGTTTTAGGTATTGAAGTATGTTTGAAGAGTTGGGAGAAAGGAGGCATTTCCTCATTAATCTAAATCAGTATGAATACTGTATGCTTCTATCAAAACCAGAAATTTGCACAGGTAGAAATTCTCTCACTTGGAGATGGGAGAAGCTGCCCCAGGAATCTGTGAGGAAGGTATTCCATGAAGCCTGGCTTTGAAAGATTTAATTATTGGGTAGAAATAGCAAGGGTTGAGGAGGAGGGAGTGGAGTTAACATCATATGAAACCTGAACATAAACAAGGATTAATCTGGTGTACTACAGCCCTGGAAAAGGACTCACTGAAACCCAAGGCTAACCTCTGCCGACTTGCAGAGCTGGCTAGAGAGAAACGGCCAGGCTCTCCGCCAAGCCCCTTCTCATGGCCCCTGTGCTCCCTCTCCTTTTAGTCATTCCTTAACGCCCTTCGACGGGAAGCCAGAACACTTCTCACATCGTGCTGCAGACATTCTAGCCTGATGCCTGAAAGTTGCATCAGGACGCGCAGTGCAAGTGCAGTTCAGTTATGAGTTCACAGGTGACACTGAAACCCTACAGACCAAAACTCCCTTGGCAGCAGGGGCGCTGGCCCAGGGCCCAGCACCAGTGGTCTTCTGGCTTATCTGAGGGCTGCCGTGTCGGGCGAGGAGAGCCAGGCCAAGGGTCCAGGCTGCTTTAGTCCATCTGTGTCCTACTCGTTTGGGGACACATGGTTTTTCTTTATTGTAAAATTGTGGACTTTTAAAACCTGTTGACTAAACAGTAATTAATTTATATTTGTGAAAAATGCCACTGTCCTAGTGATTTCTGATGTAAATAATGTTGTTTATATAGTATGTATTAAATTTTCCTACATTGTAAAACTGCTGTACTTTTGATTCTTGTACATTAAAAGTGTTACTAAGGATTTTTAGAATTGGGCGAACCCGTTGCATTGCATTGGCGTGAACTGTGACTGGATGCACTTCCTCATCTCCCCTTCTATTGGTTGCTGGGTCATCAAGATTTTTGACAGCTTGTGAAATGGAGCCTTTTAAAGTTGCATTTTTTTTTCCAGCCCAGCACAGTTGTGTTGTGGGTCCAGGGCTCTACACCGCAGGTTTCTAAGATTTTTCCTAAGTACTGAGGTTAACAGTCCTCTGGCCCAGCAGCTCCAGCCCGTAGCCCACATCCCTGCACTCGATGAGGTGACTTGCAGGAGCTGCAGCCAGTGGCTGAGCAGGGCTGCCCTTAATTCCCCATGTTGGTCGTGCCAAGGAGGAAACTGGGAGACCTGGAAGGTGTGCTTAAAGACCTGTGCCCATCCAGATGGGTCCCGCAGCCCCCTCTACCAGAGGAAATAAAAACACCATGTCTGCCGGCCTGCAGCCTGGAGGGTAATTTAACAGTTGGGTTATATATTCCTGAAGGGGGGAAAGAACATTTTATAATGGAAACACTGACAGAAATGTTAACTGGAGCGATTTGGCATAGGGCAGACCCAGCTCCTGCGAGGCCCAGACAGAGGAAGGGTGGCACAGCCTGCGGGTGGAGAGCCGTCTGAATAGGAGTTGGAGAAGTTTGCCAGACCCCCAAGGTTTTACTAGTATTTAAGTGACTTGGAAACCAAACTCCAATCTTTGTGAAGCTCTTAATTCTTGATACCAAATAAACTCATGTGTCCACTCAGAGTTGAGGGATTAACACCCGTGACTGTCAGCCGGGAGAGTGGCTGCAGGCGTTCCTGCTCAGCCAGCCTGTGCGGGAAGGGGAGCCCGGGGTTTTTAGGGCACGTAGTTCTTAAGTCAAAGACTCAAAGAAGAGCTGAGGGTTCTTGCTGCTGATAAACTCAATTCACAATCGTGTTGCAGCTCACAACTCAGCGGGAACAACTTTGGGAAACTTTAAAAACAAGCGCTGCAATAATCAGCTTATTATGATTTACAATAGCAACAAGGCTTCTCAACTGCCTGCTGCCAACACGCCTGCCTTTTACTGGAAGAAGCCTGCGCAGGCCCCTCCCTCCTCCCTGGCCAGGCCTGCGTGTCTGGCATCAAGGCAAGTCCTCCTCAATTAGCGCCAGCAGAAAGGTCACTTACTGAAACACAAGGCCCTGCGGTTTGCCAGACCAGTCTGGGCCCCGGGTTCCAGCCTGTGGCTCTTAAAGAAGCAGGACTAGGTCCTGGGTCTAGACAGGTCCTTTCCATCACTTTGTGAGGTTGGAAACCCGCTGGACCTGTGTCGCTTCCCAACCTGCCTCTAGTGTTTGTTCTGTTTTGTGAATTGGGAAAGAGACAGCGCGTCTGAATAAAAGCTCTGTATCCTGTAGAAGCCTGGGCCGGGTGGTGCCCGCCCCGCTGCTGCTGCTGCTGCTGCTGCTGGGGGCACCCTGCCCTGGGTCTACGTTTGGGGATTTCCTGGTCAGTGCTGGGGTCATGTCATCTGCTTTGTGTGGGAACATGGACAAGTGAGTGACCTACAGCCTTCTCATCTTAAAGGTGGGCAGAGTGATAACCCACTTCTCGGGGCCAGAGCTGCCCCATGGAGGGTTCCCACGCGCTATCCTTTTGTTCTTAATTTCTTTCGCACCCTAAGGGGATTGTCGTTACTCAAGTGCAGTCCTGCTGACCACCTGCAGCGAGGTGGCCTTGGGGAGCCTGGATGGTCTAAAGGGGCCGGGCAGCAAAGTCAGTGTGTTGCCCCCAGTTGGTCCCTCCCTGTGATGGGGCAGACAGCCTTGTCATCTTCATTTGTAAATGAAGGAGGCAGCTTCTAGAGTTAATGTGGGTTTTAAGTGAGAGCTCACACTGTGGAAAAGGAAAAGGTTTATAAGCCCAAAGGGCTACCTGTGAAGGAGATAGTGTTCATCAGTCCTTGGCTGGGAGGTGGGCTGGGAGGTGGGCTGGGAGGTGGAGGAGGGAGAGGTTGGGGGTGCCTAGGACGGAACTTGCCGGGTCTGGAGCGCAGGCCTGCCTTAGTGTTATGCCCCAGGAACCCTCACCCCAGAGCCACTGAGGCAATCAGAGCTGCCCTCCTCCAGCCCAGCTCACCAGGAGAACCCAGGAAGGGGCTCTGCAAAGCCTGCTCTAGGGAAGATTAAGTCCCGGGAGGAAGGCTCAGCAGGGACTGGAACCATCTGAACACAGAGACAGGCTCCTTCAAGGAGCTCACAGTCCCCCCCGGCGAGATGCAGCCGGGACTGGACCGTCATGGGAGAGAAAGGTTTGCCTTGACCTTCCTGTGGGCGGGTCCCTCCTCCGGGAGCTGGGGACACATAAATGGTGAAGCAGAAGGATAAGGCCCCTGCCCTCTTTGAACTGACATTCTAGTTGAGGGGCCTGGGAAGGCAGACCCTAGACAAGCAAACAAGAGGACAAAATGTCACATAAGGGCCAGGAAGAAAAGAGCCAGGAGGTGGGTAGAGGGATGGGGTGCTGGTAGCCGAGCCCTTGGGAGGAGGTGAAGAAGAGTGCGAGGACCAGCGGGACGGCATGGGTCTGGGAGGTAGACAGACTCAGGTTCAAACCAGCTGGAATTCTTGGGCATGTTCTTTACCTTTCCCAGCCTCAACTACAAAATATGGATAATGAGAGGCCCTCACCAGGCTGTGGGGTGAGTGAGGTCACTGAGGTGACATATATGATGGGCTCGGCCTCAGTCAATATTATCAGAGGGCGATGTTAGGACATGCTGCGGCATTGGAGAACTGCCTGTCCGGGACTTGCCACCCAAGCTGGGACCTGTGTTGTGTTTGGAGGATCAGCAGCCTCCATTCTCTGAGGGCTCCAAGTGAATGTGGCTGTAGAACCATCCTGCAGAGGGCAGCAGGTTTCCACAAACAGCCTGTCTCACCGCCAACATCTGATCAGAAGCCAGGAGAAGGCTCAGCCGTCAGTCCCTTGTCCCAGAGGGCTGCTTCCCTTGGCAGCAGAGCCCATGATGAAGCCCTCAACACACCCCAGGAGACATGGAGCCACCTTTTCCCTGCAGGAAGTGTGACATGGGACGTGAGGAGGAGAGGGGTGCAGGCTGCACAGAGAGGCCTTCTTAGAGGCCTCAGCCAGCCAGGCGGGCTCTCTTCCCCCAGTGCTGGAGGGCAGCCCCTGTGTCACCATCACCTCCAGCTGTTATTCAGGGATGTACAGGCTCCTGCTCTGCCTTGGTCCAGCCTCTCCTCCCTTCCCCCTCCATGTGGCAGCCATCCTGAGCCACAAGGCCCAGCCATCAGTCTACGGCTCCCCATGACTCTCACCTTAATGCCAAGCTCCCTGGTTTGGCTTCAAGGCCCTCTATGACCTGCCTCTGCTGGCGATCCTGAACTCGCTCTCCTACCTGCAGCCAGCCCAAACTGGTCTTGCGGTCTCGGATATCTGAGGCAGCGCTTGCCTCGGGGCGCCGTCCCTGTTTCCTCCTGCTCCATCACTTCCAGCTACCTGCTGAATCTTGTTCATCTTCAGGATTCAATTCAAGCTTAGTTTCCTCTGAGCAGCCTTCTCTGACCCTGCTGTTCCCGTGCCCATTCCTGTCTATCCCTTCCCTGTGCCCACAGATGCCATCAGAGCCCCTGGCACACTCTGGTGCCCCCATGTTGTCATAGCTCTCTCCCCCAGCGGACGGGGGCTCCCGCTGGGGACCAGGTTTCCTTCATCTCCAGCTTGGAGTCCTGCCTTGGCACAGGCCGTGTGGGTGCTGGGCTTGGAGCCCTCTCTTTTGAGGGCCCCAGAGAGAGGCACTGGGAGAGGGAGGGGTGCTACCTTCCCTGGGGGCTGAGAGGGCTGGAGGCTCAGGCCAGAGTTCAGGTCCCTGTCAGCAGGCCTCCTTGTTCAGGGGAATGTTTAAAGCAGTTTTAAGCCAGTTTTGGGTGGTAGAACAACTTCCTAAAGGCTCTCTGGTGTGCTGGTGTTAACCTTTTATTTGCTGGATTGTGGGAAAGTCCAGGGACCTTCAGGAGTGGACGGGAAGGGTGATGGGCTTTAAAGGCTCAGGGCAAATAGTAAGTAGAGGTAATTTACTAACCTAGGTGGTATTTTTTCAGTATTATATTGTAGTGCCTGGGGTGGCTATGCTGGGGCACGGGGGTTCATGGCCCCCTGGCTGCCTTAGCTGGGGAGGGAGGCAGCCCAGGCCCTGGCCTGGGGCTCTCTGTACCAGGCAGGAGGGTGAGGAGGCAGAAAGGTCTGGGAGTGGCAGCAGGAGAGTGGAGAGCTCAGCAGGGTCTCACAAGAGAGACCTGAGGCCCAGCAAGGAGACCCAGGGCCTTCACAGCAGTCTGGCTGAGAGCATGGGCGCCAGAGAGACCGTCCACCTTCAGGTCAGGCTGTACCCCTGCCTGCTGTGTCCTAGGCCAGGTGTTAACCTCTTAGGGGGGAAAACAGTTTGATGGGGGAGTGGTGCCTGGCACAGGATAAGCCCAGTACAGGGTGAACCATCATTACCGTGGCCAACTCCTCAAGGCTGCTGGTCCTCAGGGTGGCCCAGCCTGGGGCTGGTGACCTGTGACCCACGACTTGCCCTCCCTGCCCTGGAGAGACTGGAGATGAAGCCTCTGTGGGCCTCCCTGGCTCCTTTTGGGGCACCTCTTCCCCACATTGCTCTGAGCTCCTGCTGCCCCCGACCCACCGCCGCAGGGCCTCTTCACCTGCTCCTCTGCACCCCATCCCACGTCACTGTCCCCACTGCCTCAGAGCGCTCATGCTTCCTTCACTTCTTCTCCGAGTCCTGCTCTGACACTGGGTGCAAATATTAATGGCATTAGCTAATTCCCACCTGACTGTGCACCAGTTCAGTGTTTCCCAAACTTGGGGCCTACAGATGTATGATGGGGAGGATAATTCTTAGAGATTTCTGGAAGGAATAAAAAATTGTTTGCGTTTTCCTTTTGATGAACATTTTTTAAATCAATTTAAGCAAATCCTGGGTCATCTGGAAGGGCAGGAGGGAGAGAGGAACCCAGGACTTTAGGGTTGTATTGGTGCCGAGGGGTCAGTGTCTGCACCAGGGTGGACAAGGGCACGTGCCAGTGGGTTTCACAGAGTCTGAAGAGTGAAAAGCACAGGGGCACAGAGTCGCTGCTCGGTCCCCATGACTGGCGGCTGAGCTCGAGGAGCCTGAGCCCGGACAGCCCCACCTTCATCACATGGAGAGGGCCCACTGAGTGTCCTCAAAACAGCATCACCCATCACTTGAAATGAATGCTGTCTGTTTGTATTCTGTTGGTTCTGTAGTTTTACTTGAGCTTAATTAGTAAATGTGTCTTGATTTTATAGTTGAAAGGAGCTATAATTACAAAGAGTTTGTACATGCCCTCATGAATTATAAACTTCACTCCAGCCCTGGAAGGCCTGGAGAAATATTGACCCCTAGGAGGCGTCTATGTGTCATGTATATTTGGGAACCCTGAGCCGGTCATGCCCTGGACTTGTGAGTAAATGAAGCAGCCTATGTGATGGGCTACAGAGGGTTCCTCTGTGTCAGGCTCTGGGCTGGCTGCTTTGTTGTATTTTCTCATTTAGTCCTCACAAAATTGTTATGAGGTGGGATTTATCCCCATTTTTCAGTTGAGGGTCCTGAGGCCCAGAGACTTTCAATAACTTGCCCAAGATCTCACAGCTGGGAAGTGGTGAAGGTCAGATTCCAAGCCAGCTCCTTCTGCCTCTAGAGTCCCAGCTTGCCACCGCCTCACTCAGTGACTTCTCCTACTGTCACCAAAGTGCCTTTGCACGGGTGCCATCTTATTCTCCCACGGCCTGTGATTCAGTCCTGGTCCTTCCGGGGTTGTAGATGAGGAGGCTCAGATGCAATGTGTGACTGGCTCAAGGTCAGAGAACTAGCAAGTGAGCAGCATGAGGACCGGCGCTGTGCTGTTTCCCTCGGCCATTCCACCTCCTGAGGGTCCCGGCTCTGCTTGCACCATGTGTAACTTATGTATTGTCCGCCTCCCACCCCAGAAGTCAGTCCCCAGAGTGGGGGCCACATTCATGTACTGTGATCACTGCGGTATCCACAACACCAAACACAGTGCCGGACATGTCGGTGGGCCTCATTAAATGTGGGCGGAGTAAATGAATGTGTCCCCAAATCTAGACCATGACTGGACACATAGGGGATGCTCCTACAAATGTGTGTGCAAGGAAGAAAGGGAAGGAGAGAGAAAGGAAGAGGGGAGTGAGTCTCATTGCTGTGTTAGATCAACACAATGGACACCCAGTGGGAGGAGGCCATGGACACTTGCCTTAAGAGATTCAAAGGAAAAGATGTGTCAGCTCAACAAGGCAGATGCTGGAGTTGTCCTGCAATGCCCAAGGGGGAGGGGCCTGGTCCTGCACACCTTGGCATTTCGTTGCTGGTGGTCCAGGCCCCCAGCCTTGACTTGAGGGCCACCCAGAGGCCCTGCTCGCCAAGCCCCTCTGACGGAGCCTGGGCTTCGAGTCACCTGAATTCAGGAAAGAGGTGGTTGGAAGGGGGCTCTGCCATGATGAATCAGTACTTGGATCAGATGCTTCACATGGTGCCTGGCACACGGCAGATGTCCAAAAAATGTAGTTGTCATGACATTGGCTAGGGTGACTCCAGTCTCCATGCCTATAGGAGTGAGGTCCATACCAGCTGGATCACGTTTGGGATCGCTGAGAAGGATCGTCCCCCACCTGGGAAAGTTGATGACCACCCTTGGACAGCAGTAACCCAGCTGAGAACCCATGGTCAGCCTTGGGCCATCTCTTCCTCAAACCCTGAGCCTCTCTGGGGACACTTTCTCCTATTCTCCTTCTCTTCAGGGTGCAGGTTTGAAGGCCCCCTACTCACCCAGCCTCCAGGTGGGAGTCTCGCCCCATTCCTGCTCACCTCAGACCCCAAGCCCTGGACTGACTCCACCCTTCCTTTGGTGCTCTGAGCCCCTTCTCTGCCCTCGAGGGAGGAGCAGGTGGGTGGCATGGTATTCATCTGGAAACTAGGGTAATGGTATCCGGCCTTCTAGGGTTATTGTGAAAATTGTCAAAGCAATTGCAAGACTCAGGGCAGGATCAGATGTAGGCATTTAATCTCCAGGAAGACAATGTGAGGGAGGTGCTATCATTATCCCCCCACGGTTGAGAAAACTGATTCCAAGAGTGATTACAACTTAGCCCCTGTCACACCATCTGTAGGTGGCAGAGCTGGGGTCCTGGGCCAGGTCTGGTCCTGGAACCTGGGCTCTTCCCTCTGCCCAAGGGTCCCCCTTCCCACACCACTGCCCATCCCTGGCCATCCAGGCCCACCAAACCCAAGGTCACTCCCCTCAGGTGAGTCTTTGGCCTTGGGCAGGGTAGCGCTGGTTCAATGGACCAAGCTTTTGCACTGTTTTGTCTAGGGCATGCTTTGGGGACTGCTACTCCCCCCATTTTCAACCTTCTTAATCCCTGTAGAGTCCTACTTTCAGCGTGTTCCTCTCGGCCCGAGCCAGCTTCCTAATGTCAGTAAACTGCCCCAGCCTCAGCCCCTGTGATGCTGCTCTTGGTGCACAGCCAGAGCCTAGAGCGAGCGTGAGACCCCTTCCCCAGACCGTTTCCAGCAGATAGGTTCTGAGTGTGTCTTGGCTCTTCTCCTGGCAAATCTTTGGCTAAAGGCAATAGCCTGGGGAGGGCTCTGATTCCTGCGGGAGGGAGGGACGAGGGGAGCGGGAGTGAGTTCAGATGTGGGAGAATCCATGAGCTTTCCCAGCATTGCTCTGGCAAGGATGGAGTGATGCCAGGTGACATGCCCGCCTTGGCCTCTAGGCTGTCGGGGGTTGTGTCCCGATTCCAGGAACACCCCCACCTCCACCCCCGTGCCTCGCACCCTGGCCGCCTGTTACAATCTCTTAATTAAGTCTGTTCTGCTGGGACTTTCTGAGAGTATTCACTTCTGTTACTCTCCTTCGGGGCTCTCATGCTAGTCCCACCTCACAGGCAGGAAAGGATTAAACGTTTGGTCAACAGTGCCAGAAAGCCCGGAAGGACGGGGAACGTAGCTAAGGGGAGGCTGTTGAAACAGGTGGTGGGGTCTTTGGCTCCACAGATTCAGGAGGTGATGATTTCCCAGGGACAATGGGCGCTTGCATGGAATTAGAGGTCCTTAGACTCCTGATTGGGGGTGGGCGTGCCCACTGACCCCTGGCCAGAACACAAGCTTCTTTAGCCCAAATGGGAGTTGGATAAAGAGCTCTTCCATTGTTTCAAGAGTCTGACAAGTAAGGCCAATCAGACCAAAGAGATGTGGTTTCTGGACCAGGCCTAAGAGATGAGTACATGGAACAGGACAGTGAACCAAGTAGGGTCCCCACCCTGAGTGTCGGGTGGGAGACACAGGTATGTGAGGCTAATTGTGGGCCTTTCCTTCAAGATGCCCTCTCTCTACATCTCATCAGTCAGCCTAGGAGCAAGCAGGGACTGGGGCCTGCCTGGCATGTAGGAGCTGCCCCCTGGAGGCTGGCCCGAGGAATGAATCCATGAGGGTGGTGTGACCTGGTGGGATGAGAAGGAGGCAGAGTCAACACTTGTTGGGTGCCCATGGTTTGCTTGGTGCTTTCTCCCTATATTCTCTCTTATCATGTTTTGCATCAGTCTTCCCAAGCACCCTGCAGTGGAACCACCACCTTCATTTTGCAGCTGAAGGACCTGAGTTTCCAGGTCACACAGCCAGCAAGTGGCAAGGCCAGGAGCTGAATGATTCCTTCTAGCCCACAGAGGCTCCAACGCATCGTCCAGTAGCTGTGGGGAGTTGAAAGTGCCCCTCCCAGGTTTCCCTGCTATTCTTTTAACTTCCTGTTTTTAAATTTTACCATCATCTTCCTCGTCAGGATCAGAACTTCGGTCCACGCATAACTCAGTATTTGCTGTAAAGCCTAATCTTAGTGAACCCAGGTGTCCCTTTCCGAGAGTATGGCCTAGGCCACAGCAAGCCTTGGGGCTTGCTCCCAAGGATTCTCCGCTGGACAATCTGCTTTCGGACGCCTTTAGCCCCAGGTGACAGCCAGGAGACATTTGCCAGTCTTCCTACCAACCACGGCTTTGCGATTGGCTTGTTCAACTACCAATAACACAGCTTCCTTTGTTTTGGAAGTTTATTCTATGAGCACCGCACTCCTTAAAAATTTGCTCTGAGAAGTTTACATCATTTAAATTTAAAAATTAAAAATAATCCAGCTATGCATGCTTTCTAACGTATCCCAAAGTAAAATTTTGATTTCAGTGTCCCACACTCAGTCCTCCCATGGTCTTCCCAGGCTCATAAGTGGCACCATGGTTTACCCAGGTGGTCAACTCCACACTTGGAGGCAACATCTTGGTCTCTCAAGTTCTCTCCCTCCCCAAACACTGTCAGCTCCACCTTTATATTAAACCCCATAGCTGATCATTTGGATCATCTCTGGCACTGCCTCTGCCATCCCACTTCTGACTGGCTTTATGTAGTAGCCCCTGACTTCCTCTTTCTCCCCAGATGGTCCCCACTCTGCTCTATTCAGCAGCTAGAATGATTCCTTTAAAACCCAAGTCAGACACATCACTCCCAGGCTCAGAGCCTGCTAATGGCTTCCTATGGCAACTGGCATAAAACAGCAAGTTCTCCCCGGGGGGTGAGGCCTGCCATGCTCCAGCAGCTCTGTGGCCTCACTTTTGACCCTGATCCGTCCACTCACTGCTGACCGGTCACATCACTTCCTGCTGCAGCTTAAACTCTCCAGGCTGCAGCTGTACCCTCCCTGTTCTCTCTGCCTAGAATGTTCTCCCAGATCTTTGCATGGCTTGTTCCCAAAACTCACACAGGTGAGCTAGCCAGAGGTCCCCCTGACTCCACCAGCGATGAAAGTTCCTCCTCACCCTCCCCCAATCCAGGGTGTAACCCACTCAGAGCCTCTAACCACTTAACCCCTTCCTTCCTGTTGCTCGTCACCACGGGACGTTCGATTACATAACTACTTGTTTATTGGCTTGTCTCCCCAACAAGAATGCAAGATGGTCTCTATGGATCTCTGCTGTATTCCCCAGCACACGTGACCCTGACAGAGTTATGAACAAATGAACACAGGCAATTGCAAAGGGAGGGGATCGCCATTTTTGGCAACCTCCCTGCACCGCGCCAGGGCCCGTGTTCGAGGCAATTTATGAGCGTTAAGCTCACTGGATTTCTAAAATGACCTTGGGAGGTAGGTACTCATAATTGCATTTTACAAATAAGGAATATAAGGCTCAAAAAATCCGAGGGAGACCACACAGCTAGCGACAGGCAAAGCCAGTTGGGACGCCAAGTCGGCCCGCCGCCCGAGACCCGGTGCCACCCCTGCTCCACGCGGCTTGCTGGCACTACCCTGAGGAGCCCCAGTCCTGCCTGGCTCGGACGCGTCCCTGCCCAAGTGTCTGGTAATTATTTTCATCCCAGAATTTGCCCCCTTTGTTATAAATTACCCTCATTCATTTGTTTTTAATAGGCCTTTCTCTCTTGTCTTCAATCCTTACAAATTCTGGTTCCCCAAACAACATCTCCAGGAGTTCTCACCGCCCGGCAGCAAGATGGGACGGGGCGAGGAGCGGAGCCGGCCCCTCCATCTGCCAACGCGTTTCCCTCCAGGCCGACTGGCCCCGGTTAAGCTGGCACAGAGGAGTCTCCGCTCCACACTGAGCCCACGGTGCGAGACGAAGCCACTTCTTGGGCAACATTCAGCTCAAGACTCTGTGTTCCATGTTCACGATGAAACGCAAATTTCCATGTTCATGAGGGCCACCAGTCACAGTGCACTTGGAAAAGAATTGCAGCTGGTTAAATTTAGGGTCCTGAACAAATTCCAAACCAAGAATATTTTCTGGCAAGTGCCATAGCGTTTTCATCGGATGGTGAGCAAGGGATTTTTTTTTCTCCCGTGTGCCCTGGCTGAGGGCCAACGGCTCTGCTCCTTGGTGGTGCCTCTCCCGTAAGTTGTTATTTCATCCCAGTTACTACTGAGCGTGGGAGGCCTACGGTACTGACAGTGGGCAACTGGGTAAGACACGTGGGTTTGTTCTAGCCTTCTTTATCCGTTCTAGTCTGGTTCCTTCTTCCCAAAGCCCAGACTCCCATGGTCTTTCTGGGAGCCTGTGTAGGGCTCTAGAAAGTCCTCTCTTTTTGGCCTTCCTCTTCAGCTTGGGACTGTGTAAATGCTCCCTCTCTAGATTCCTCCCCTTGCTAGCCTCCCTCCCAAGCTTCTAGTGTCTATGCGGCCCTCTCCCCTCTCTTCCCACCCAACGTCTCACTCAACCCCTCTTGCTTTGGGATAATGACACCAACACTGGGCCTTCACTATGTGCCAGGTCCTGTCCTAAGTACTTTGTAGGAATTAACTCACTGAATCTCCAAACCACCCTATGTGATAGGAACTCCCCATTTTACAGAGGAGGGAATGGAGGTTCAGAGAGGTTAAGTGACTTGCCCAACGTCACACAGCTAGGAAAGTGGAGAAGCTGGGATGTGGCCTGGCTTAACTGGGCTGCTATTCTGCCTCACGGTATTTAATGCTAAGAGCAGGAACTTCAGGGCAAAACAGACCTAGGTGTACATCTTGGCCTTGCTCTTGCTAAGAACCCTGGGCAAATCAGGTCATCTCTGAGGCTCCTTTTCTCCATCTGTAAAACGGGTATGAATTTCTTCCTCATTGGGTAGTTTCAAAGGATGAAATGTGATGGCAGCGAGCAGCAAACCAGCCCGAAGCAAGCCTTGGTCCTTCTCATGCTAATATGGACGGGGCTCCCTTGGTCATGCTGTCATTCTTCTCCAGGCGTGCGAGGAGGGGACCCTCGGGAGCGTGGCAGTGACAGTCTCAGGTCTGTGGGTCCTAGACTGATGGTGGCAGCTGAGATGGAGTGATCCTGGATCTCAGGCTGGCCCACCCACCCTCACCCACAGGGCATTTTATGTCCTTCTGCATGTGGCCATTGGTCTGCGAGACTGTGCTCTGGCTTCGCCAGAGCAGGGAGCCCGGACCCCTCAAGCCCCAAAGGCAGCCCACCGCAAGGAGAAAATGTAATTTTAGAGAAGCAGGGGGCTTTGGTTGTTAAATTGCTACGTCCTCCACACGCATTCATAACCCTCATACATACACTCGCACACACGCCAGCTGCCTCCCCAAATACACACTGTAAGGGGACACCCATCACTGAGGTCAACTCTCCACCCCACAAAGGAACGAAAGTCTGTTCAGAAAACAAACTCCAATACACAGTCCAAAAGAAAATAACAAAAGAAAAAAAACCCAAACTTTACTTGCATTTAGCCATTAATAAATAATTTACAGTATGTACACGCAGTGACACTCCACACAGGTCGCAGACACAAGGACGCAGTGAGGGGTCCCCACTTCCAAGCAGAACGCGGTCAAACACAACCAAAATAAAGTGCTTCACTTTTTACTTCCAACATAGGGACCATCGAAACCAGCAGGGGCCTTGCCCCGCCCGCCCGGGTTTGGCAGAGAGAGGGGACCTCTTGGAGGGGGAGGCGGGGACATGTCCACAGCCTCCTGGGCCAGTGTATGAGAGGTCCCTGGGGAACAGCAGAGGGGCTGCCGCGGGTGCCAACGGGTGGGTGGGGACACTGTGGGGCTGTGGGGCTTCTGGGACAGTCGCCCTCTGGGGCCCGGCCGTACCTTTGGAGCAGAGCCCAGCCCAGCGTTGGTCCCTGGGGTTCTCTGAACAGCAGCAGAGGCGGGACTGGTTCAGGGCTCCTTAGACATGTGGGCAGCCCGGGCTGACGTGAGGTGGGAGCCAGGGCTCCCGGCAGCAAGTCTCTCCTGGCTTTGGGGCCACAGGGCTTCAGGGAAGGGACTGGACGGAAGAGACTCTGCCAGGGATGCTCAGGGCTGGGAGGCCTTCTAGACCCTGATCCTCTCCCCAGAATGCAGACCTGGGTGGACGGGGCAGGGAGTGGAGCTTGGGGGGCAGGTGAGGAGAAAGCAGAGGATCAGGGCAGGCCAGCTGGCCCTATCCCCTGGGTCTCCTGCCCACGCCCTGTGGCCCAAGCTCCCCTGCCCAGGGGCTCTTGTCATCTGACGCAGAGAAAGAAACAGAAATCAAAGGGTAGTTCTCTGTTTAGACATTTAGAAACAAGCACTTGACTTCCTAAGCACAGTGGGGAATGGGGGGCCTGGGGGAGGGGCCAGAGAAGGGCATCCGAGCCCACGAGTGGCGTCTCTCAGAGCACGTGCCAACATGTATCATCCCCCAGCTGTGGGGCTCCAGAGGCAGGGGCCTGGTGACCGGGGCCAGAACCCATGCCCACAGCAGCCAGGGTATACACGGTCTCCCCACGGCTCACGGGGAGGCCACAGGCAGGAAGGCACCAGGAGGGCACAACCTTTTGGCCAAAGGGGTACATCAATTTGCTAAAGATGCTGAGCAGCACTCCAGGGGTGTCCTAAGGCCCAAAGGAAAAGGAGGCCCTGCCTGGGGGTCCAGCCTCGCGGATGCCTCGGCCCCACCGGCTTAGTATGTGCGAGTGTGCTCGTCTAAGAGTGTGTGCGTGCGGCGGGCACAGGTGGCCCCACGAAGGCGCGTGCAGCAGTCAGCCGGGCCTGTTCAGTGCATTGCAAGGGGGTGGGAGGAGCTCGACTCTTGGCCTTTCCCAGTGTCTCTGGTGGGGTGGGGGGCTTCAGCCTGAGGGGCTCTGTTTTGCACATTCACACTGTGGGGCAGGCGGAGGGGAGCAGCTCTCCCTCTCACACAGCTCTACTGTCACAAACATCACAGCACCAGTCACCACAACCGTGTCACGGGCCCTAGAGAGGGCGGGGGTCCACCCCACGCCCCCCGCCCTTGCCAGCGGACAGCCCAAGGCTGCTCTGAGGTAACTGTCCCACAGCCCGCCGGCCAGCGGCTGCCTCTGCTGTGACCCCTGCAGAGACCCCGGGGCCACGGGGCAGCCGCTAGCCCTTCTGTGGCCACTGGCCGGCTCGGGGACAGGCAGCGCCTTGCTCTGCGCCCTATGCGGCCATGGCCTCCAGGAGCCCAGGGAGCAGGGTGAGGAGCAGGAGGCTGCCCAGGAGGGGCCAGGGGGCGGGGGACAGCCCTGCGGCGGCCGCGCGGCCCGGCGGCTCCCGAGTCCTCTCGTAGAGATGCAGTCTGTCCTTGTTGGAGTGGAGCATCTTCACGTCCTCCAGGGCGTAGTAGGCGGCCAGCGTGAAGTTCACGTCCCCCGTGGTGAGCAGGTCGAAGACGCAGGCCTGGTAGTAGAGGTCCTCCACGGGCAGCTTCTCCTTACACTTGGCCGCGGCCGTCTCGTACGGGAAGGTGTCGGGGGCCGCGGGCGCGGGGCTGGCAGCCGCGGGCCTGCGGGTGCCGGGGCCTTCGGCGTTGGCGTGGAAGGCCTGGAAGTCAATCTGCTGGTTGAGGGGGCAGCCCCGCAGGCAGAGGTAGAGGCCCTGGCTGTCCCGGTCCTCCACAGCGTTGACCACCTCCTCGGGCATGCGGACCGCGAAAGTCAGGTAGCGGCCCACCTGGCGCACCACGATGGTGGTGCCAATGTACTTGGCCTGGATCTCCACGTGCTGGCCGGACACCTTCTCCGTGATCTTCAGGCTGTTGGCCCCGTGCTTGTCCCCCCCGTTCTTGGAGCCATCGGCGAAGGCGGCCGGGAGCTCGTCCATCTCGGCCTGGTACACCTTCTGGTCCACACACTCCTGGAAGTTCTTGAAGATGATGGTGAGCTGCGGGGAAGGCGGCAGAGAGAGGGGGTCAGGCCACGCCGACAACTGCAAGGGCCGGACGCCCAGCCCCATCTTACAACGCTCTGGACCGAGAGGAGGGACGGGAGGAGCCCCAGACCTCCTTCCCCATTTGATCCCAGTTCAGTTCCACCTGCACTATTATGCACTTCATATTTTTCTTTAAAGTAAATTGCTTTTTTCCGTAAAAAAAAAAAAAATCGACTTATGGGAACTTTAGACTGCTACCCTAAACAGAAAACCAGCTTATTTACTACGTGTAGAACCATATAAATAAACCATAAAAAAGCACAGCTAATTAAAAATAAAAGGTCTTTATCCACTGTAGTAGGCTGAATAACAGCTCCCAACATATCAGGCCCTAATCCCCGGAACCCGCGAATGTCACCTTATGTGGCAAAAAGGACTTTGCAGATGTGATTAGGTTAAGGATACTGAGATGGAGAAATTATCCTGGATTATCTGGCTGGGCCCTAATATAATCACAAGTGCCCTCGTAAGATGGAGACAGAGGGAGATTTGACCACAGAGGAGGAGAAGGCCATGTTTCCACAGAGGCAGAGACTGGAGTGATGTGGCCACAAGCTGAGGGACGCCGGCAAACCCCAGAAGGTGGAAGAGGCGACGAATGGATTCTCCCCTGGAGCATCCAGAAGGACTGGCCCTGCCAACACCTTGATGTTAAGCTCTGTAAGACTCCTTCAGACTTCTTGCCTCCAGGATTATAAGAGAATAAATTTCAGTTTGTTTGAACCACTTAGTTTGTGGCATTTGTTTCAGCAGCAGCAGGAAACTAATATGGTCCACAACGATCTAACATCTCTCATGCCAACAGTGGACCTGCAGCAGAATTCCTGAGAAAGGACGGCAAGCCAGGGGCTGAGCACACCAGCAGGGGGGATAGAAGAGACTGATGCTCAAAGAAAGACCAAGCAGGCAAGATGCACGCAGGCAGAGGCCACTGGGGCAGGGCTGCCCTGAGGGTCACCCAGCCTTGGAGATGAGCAGGAGGAAGAGGGAGAGGAAGGTGCCAATCAGGGAAAGGGAGATGGGGGCTCCAGGTTGAACTCGCAGCCCTAGCTGGGCCGGAGCAGGGAGGCCCATTTCTACTGGAGCCTGCAGCCAGGGGTGAGGGGCTGGGCTGAGCAGCTCCGTTAGTAACTGTCCTCCTGAGAACTACACACATAGGCACATTCGCTGCATCTGGTGTGCTGGGCACTGAGTTCATTACTTGCAGTCCTGGGTGGCACTGCAGGGGAGGGTGATGTTATCTCCCATTTACAGACGAGGACATTTGGGCTCAGAGAGGCAAAGTGACTTGCCCAAAGTCACACAGCCAGCAAGAGGCAAAAGCTGGGACGAGTCTCTTGGTTTCCAGCCCCTAGGCTTTGTCAGCCACAAGCCCACAGGGTGGGAGGCCTGGGAGAAGGACGAGACACAAACAGCCCGCAGAGTGAGCGGGCTTCTCCCTGTCATCCTGGGTGAGAAGTCTGGCTGCTCTCTCCTCCAGAAACCTAACTAGAAAGACTGTATGAGTTGAAGACGTGAGCGAGATTAGAAGAGTTAACAGCCCCTGGTCCTGTTCCCAGGTGCCAGCTGTTTTGCCACTGGTAGCTCTGGGTGCCTCTAAGGCCACTGCCCCTGCCACAGACCAAGGGGAGCTAGAACCTGGACTCCCAGCCCGAAGCCAGGGAGGGAGGCAGGGTGATGGCGGCAAGATGATGCCCAGGCCTTCTGGGACCCCCTGCGTTGCCCCCCACCCCTCATTCCCAGGTCTTGGTCTCTCACCCCCGCCAACAAGTTCCAACCTCCTCCCTCCCCTGGGGAGAAAGGGCCTGGCCTGCTGGCTAACAGGGCTCCCTGAGGGGTACCACACCTCCTCGGAGGGTCTGTGGGCCGAGGGGGCCCCAGCAAGGGGCAGGGGGCTGCTGACGACACGTATGGCCTGCTGTGGCTGAGCTCTCTGCCCGGGCACCCCAGGGGACGTGGCAGTTGGAGGGGCATGACGACAGCAGGGGACGGCACTCGGGGTGGAGGGCAGCGTTGGGAAGCGCTAAGGGAGTTTCCAGCCTAACAGCGGGGGTATGACAGGGACAAGGCCCCGAACCTGCTGGAAACCAAAAGCAGCTCTGACAGGGAAGGGGAGGACCTCCATTCAGACAAGAGGGTCAGAGAAAGGCCGGCCAGGAGAGGCGAGGGCGGGGCTGGGGTGGGGCCACAGGCCCAGGAGGCTGAGGGGAGCCGGCAGGGAGTGGCCTCAGCCTGGGGCCTCAGGAGCCAGTGCTGAGAGGAGAGGCCTGAGGACTAGAGTAGGGGTGGCCTAGGGGCCGCGGAAAGTTCTTGGCTGAGCAAGCCAACAGTGCAGTCAGACCCCAGCTGGAGTGTCCCCAGCTCTGTGTTGTCACCACTCTGCAGGTCCCCCACAGGGTGTAAAGCTTAGAGGTGACCAGGCAGGAGAGCACGAGGGGCCTGGGACCTTCAGAGAGAATGCAGAGAAGACTCTGGCCAGGCTTCAGAGGAAAATCCGAGAGGAACTCGGCGAATGGCGGGCCGCAGTAAGACTCTGGGGGACTCAAGGCACTTGGGCCTTCGCAGGCCCCTTCCTCCATCAAAAATATTAAAAATTACACTTTGTGACTGCACTGGTATAAAGACTAATATGGTCTAGATTGGATTATGTTGATTTTTCCCCTCTGACTTTAAAAGAAAGGAAAGTCTTTACATGGGCCACTGGAAGTCTCGGGGCCCTCGGCGCTGTCTGTGTGGGGCCTGAAGGGTGATTGGCCCAGGTGGGTGGGGGTCACATTCTGCTGTCTTCATGGGGCACCAGGAAGGGCTGGCACCTCGAAGCCAAAGGCCGGAGGCTCTGACGGATTCCATGGAGAGCTACATTGGGAGACCCTGATGTGCACAGCCAGTTGGGCACAGGACTCAGTTTCCCCATCTCCCTCCCCAAGGTCACAGCCTGGTCCCGGGAGGTGCTGGACTTCCGGCTTGCTCTGGGATGTCAAAGGTGGCCACAGCCTCTCCATCCTGCTTCCAGCCCTATGCATCCAACTACTCTACCCTCTCTGATCTACGAAAATGGCGACTTCACAGTCTACCTCCTGCTGCTTCCTTCTCTCCATCCAAGGCTCCCGCCCTGATGTGGAGGCCGCCTGTGTGGGGCCGGGAGGTGGGCCAGCCAGGGTGGTCTGGGCAGTGGGTGGTCCTGCCATTGGGGGAGGAGGCACGGGATGAGGGACTCTGGTGTCCCTGCCTGGTGTGCAGGGCCACACAGACTCGGGGCGGGGGGCGGGGTGCTGCTTTCCAAGTGCCATCAGTCTCCCTGGAACAGGAAAGGCTGGTTTCGCTCTAACCACCATCTCTCGTGGAGACAGTCTCCTGGAAGGCTGACAGGCGGCTCGACTCTTCTTGGCACCGGTGCCAGGACTCAACCACAAGTAACAGCATGAAGGGAGCCTGTCGAAAGCTGGCGGCTGGCTGCCAACACGGCCACGGGTGCGGCTGCCGCTCCTGTCTTTGCTGCCCCCCTTCCCAGAGGGGTCCGCGGCCCTCTCCACCGAGCAGGGCACGGGGCAGAGCCCGGGCTTCACCAACAACTATTTGTGGAGCCCCAGCTGTGTGCCAGACCTGGGACTAGGGGCTGTGTCCACACGGGGAACAGAACAGTCCAAGCTCACGCTCCGAGGGGGCCACAGACCAGTGGATGAATGCTGAAGTGCAACAGAATGGTAAGTGCTCCAGGAGCTAGGGAGGGGGAGGCCTGAGCTCTCCTCCCTGAGTCTCAGTGTCCTCACCTGTAAAATGGGCTGCTACCAGCACAGCTGGAAAGAGGGACACGGAGCAGGGAGCTGGGCAAAAAAGGCAGTCCCATGGGGGCGAACAGCTGGCTAAAATGTCAGCCTGAGCTGGAAAGCACTGGATCTTGATCATCCACAAGAACAGAAGGATGGGCTGGGCTGGATAACACGAATGTCATGGGAACTGAGCAAAGGCCCCTGGGTGAGGCACCACGGCTGAGGGGAGGGGGCGTGGAGTCAAGGGAGCAGAAGAGTACAGCAGAGGGCTCTTGTGAATGTGTGTGTGGGGTCATAAAAGCCCCAGACCCCCATCACCTCGGAGATAAAAGCCCCTTGGTCTCTCTTGCCTCTCTCAAGGCTCCAGGCCCCTCTCCCATGCTCTGACTGGCTCTGCTGCCGCCCACTGCTGTCCTTCAGGGGCAAGCTTGGTGAGAAGACTTGCAGGAAGCCTTCCCTAATGCTCTGGGCAGAGCCTGGCCCTCAAGGCCCTCAGCATCACGAGCACCCCTTTGTGGGTCTTTGTTCTCCATTATTAGCCTGGGAGCTGCGGAGAAGGAGGGAATACTGAGCACAGAGCCTGCACAAGAGGCATCTGGTAAAGGTTTGCTGAATCAATGAATGAACACACACACACCTGAGTAATGGAGGCCTGAGAGAATAGGCAGGGGAGGCCAAAGGCGCTGGGACCTAGCCACTGATGTTTCCACCAGGGTAGTACAAGGCTCCTGGGCTCCTGGGTCCTGAGACTGGCCTGGCCACAGACACTGACTCTGTCACTGTTGGGCCTCCAGCAGAGCGTCCAGAAGGCTGCTAAGTCCTCAGCCTGCTGGGAAGATCAAGGTGGCCCCAGGTTTCAGCAGAAAGGGGCTGGGCTGGTCAAGCTCTGTCGCAGAGCCCCACACCCTTCTGGAAACTCCATGCTGGGACAGAAGGGAGGTGCTCCCATCCCTGCTTGGGCAATTCTGCTGGCCACAGTGTCCAGCAGTGAGCCTGGAACAGAGCAGGCATTTGAAAAACGTGGGCCAATTGAATGAATGGAACACAAGAATGAAGGAATGAATGATGAATCCATTTGGATTTTGGACAGCACCGCTGGGCTCAGGGTCCCAGCGTGTGTCAGTGGAGAGCCGAGGGTGGCATCCAGGGGTTGTAAGCCCAGGCACACCGTCCCAGCCTGCAGGACCCACTAGTATGCGGCCTAACGGCTCTTACTCCACCCTGTCATCCCCCCAGTCAATGGGGGCAGCAGCCCAGCCTCGCTGGTCACAACCACAACTCCTCCCATGTCTGTGTTGGCTCTGTTATCACATTTGGTGCTTGCACCACCCTGGGTCAGGAGGGACAGGCCTCCTGAGGTCCACGGCCCTCTCACGCCCTCAGATCTCCCCTGTGCCCCTGCCAGGATGGGACAGCAAGTTTGATGCTGGATTTAGAAGCTGCAGTCTCAGGCTCCCAGTCTTCATTTATCTTGGCTCTAGGGAGGGAGGTGGGTAGGTGAAGGAGCCACAAGGAAGGCCGCTGGGTCCTTGACGCGGGCACCCCTCAGTCTGTGGAGGGCCGGGAGTGGGGACAGCCTGGCCACAAGTCTGCTGCCCACTAGGCTTCATGGCCTGCTGCCAAAGGCCTGTAAGGTTGAGTGCAGGGCCAAGACCTGCTTGTTTCCTACCTGGCAGCTGAGCCCTTGGGTCCAGAGAGAGACCCTCTGCAGGTATGCAAGGGCTACCAGAGCAGAGGGAAGTGGCAGGAATTTTCCTGGCTGTCAAGTCACCTCACTGTCCTCCTCTGGGGTGTGGAGGGACAGGAAGGAACAGAAACACCCTTGTGGGCCACCCCGGTGCTGCCCAGCACGCTCCCTTGCAACGTGCTCTTCCTGGGAAAACAGACCCACTGCCAAGCTGGAAACCCCAGGGGGCTCTGGAGGGCCGGCCTGGAGGAGGGCAGAGGTGTCCCCATCTTGTGGCTCTGAGAGCCCACCAGCTCACCAGGCCTTGAGGCCGCGCCCTCTGGCTGAGTCTGAACCTGAGATCACAGGAGACACTCGTGGAAGTGGATAGGAAGGGAGAATCTGGGGTGGATGGAAATGTCCGGGGCCACGGGCCACATTGTGGCTGCCTCTGACTCTGGCCCTGTGAGCAGATGCTGAGGCCTCCTTGGGTCAGAAGATGACCAGCTCTTGGTGGCCTCCGGGGCTCCAGATGGGAATTGCCTCTCCTGGCAGTGAGAACATTCTGGGCTCCAAAGTCACGGGCCCAGGTCGAACCCTGGCTCCATGCTGCCGGCTGACTGCACCATGGGTGGGAGGCCACTTTGCCTCTTGGAGCCTCAGGTTCCAGGTGTGTCAAACTGAGTTGCCCCAGCACGGCGGGGCCGGCCCAAGGGCGGAGGAAGAGGCTGCATGGGTGGCCCCTGCGGTGCTCAGTGAGCTGCTTCTCTGTCCTCCCTTGTTCCGTCTTCCCCCGTTCCAGACACTGCGGCCCCTTTTGCTTTGAGGCTGCAGCTTTTCCTTGTGGGTGTGGGGCAAAGACAAAGGGCAGGACTGTACCCAGAGCCTCGACCTCCGACCCAGCATCCCCAACACCCTCCATGCACCAGAATCACTGGGGGCTTTAAAAAAACACGTCTGACCCCACCCAACGATTTTGTGTCAGACCCAATTCTGCTCAGTTTGTAAACGTGCAGCCATACGAAAACCCCTGGGCAGGACTGTCACCCCAGGAGGCTGCTGGGTCCACTCGTCCAGGTGGGGTTTGCTCCCACTACACTGTAAGCCCCCTGAGGGCAGCAACGGGATCATCCCTGTAGAGAGGCTCCTCTTCATCGGGTTTCATCACTGGAGTTCTACCAAAATATAGTTTGGGGGCAAGAAAAGACTATTCTGAAAGTTTGAAACTGAATGCTCTGGGAAGTGTTTCTAAAATTTTTGGACTATAGCCCCAGTGAGAAATCCATTTTACATCTGAACCCACAGGTGCGTGCATACACACCCATGTGCACACATGCACACAACAGACACTGTTTCCTAAAACATTTCCCCTTACCACATACAATGCATTCGCAAACTGCCTTTTATGTACGCTAGGTTATGCTATCCTGTTCTACCCTGCACGGTTTAAAAAAAAAAAAAAGGTCTAGACGCTGGCCCGGTGGTGTAGGAGTTAAGTTCGCGCGTTCCACTTCACCAGCCTGGGGTTCTCGGGTTCGGATCCCAGGCGCAGACCTATTCACTGCGCATCAAGCCATGCTGAGGCTGTGTCCCACACAGAAGAACTAGAAGGACCTACAACTAGGATATACAGTTATGTACTGGGGCTTTGGGGAGAAAAAAGAAAAAGAGGAAGATTGGCAACAGATGTTAACTCAGGGCCAATCTTCCTCAAAAAAAAAAAAAAAGTCTACATGTGTATGCTGGTTTCTGACCCCAGAATGCTGCTTTCACAAACCTCTAGTGGTGATGTCCAGAAGTTTGAGAAACACCACACTATGCAGAAGTGGTTCCAGGGTGGTTTACGTCATGACAAAGAATCTCTAGAATATTCTTTTCTAAATAATCTGCCCATTTACTGAAAATAAGAACGTGGCGGGGGTGGGGGGTGTGAAAGAGGTGGAGGTGGGGGTGGGGGTGGGGGTGGGTTGGGGCTGGTGGTGGTGCCGGAGGCCCCTGCATCTGCCGGGTCAGGTCTGGGCCCTCCTGACAGCAGGGCCAGGGTGGTGTGACCCCGCAGGGCTGCCCTCGCCTCAGCCACAGCCTCAGCCTCATCCTTACCTTGCTGGTGGCGGTTGCGGCTGAGCCGGGCAGCACAGGGGTGTTGGTGACCTGCACGTTCAGGTAATTATTGTCGATGAGCGGCCAGGCGCCCTGCACCTTGCAGGTCTGGAAGCGGTCTGTGAAAGTCCTGAGGTGCGGGTCCCCAAAGAGGCCGCAGTGCGTGTAGTTGGGGGTGGCCGCGTGCTTGTGGAAGCTCCTCTCGTAGTGGCAGATCTCGGGGCTGTCGGAGCGCTCCTGGCTGTCCCCCGGCGGCGGGAGCGTGCGCAGGCGCGGCTGCGACGTGGGGCCATCCTTGGAGCAGTTGTGCTGGCTCATGAGGTCCTCGATGCCATGGACGGCCGAGTGGTAGGCCAGGTCGCCCCGGCAGGTGCGGGCCGTGCGCCGCGTGCACAGAGCGTAGGTGCGCAGGGCGGCGCAGAACTCGGGCGCGTCGTCGGCGGCCGGGGAGTGGCTGCCTGCCGTGGCGCTCCAGAACTCAGAGTTGCACTTGAGGATCTTGCACGGGGAGGTGGCTGTGGGGAAACGAGGGGACACGCGTGAGGGCAGGCGCAGCGAACCCAGGCCGCCTCCCCCGCCGAGGGCCAGGCTGCAGGCGCATACATAGCCCAGGACACCTCGTCTGAGACGGCACCACCCACACTGCACGTCCGAGGAGAGATGGCACAAAAGCTCCCGCAGGCGGTGCTAAACTGCGGAACCTGCCCTTCCCGGCCTTCCAAATTCTTCTGCACAGTCTTTAAGGACCCCAAGTGGCCACCCATGCAGACTGACATGCTCAAAAGGCGAGCGGGGGGGCCCTCCCAGAGTTCCCAGCCGGTGAAGAGGAATGGTCGGTGATTCTGGGCAGCAGGGCTGTGGGAGCTGACAGGCCACCCTTGGACCTTTGACATCTGTTGACACTTTCACAGCCATCCTCAAGAATTTTGGCAAACACACCAGAAATTTGGCAGGGAATTAAGCCCCACTAGTCAATATGTGTCTAGAGCTCTGCCACTGTGTGGCCTTGTGCAAATCACTCAACTTCTCTGTGCCTCATTATACTCATCTGGAAAATGGGATAATAATACTATCTGTCACATGAGGTTGCTGAAAGTGTGAAAGGACTTAGGACGGCACTGGCAGATAGCGGAAGCTGCACGAATGCCGGCTAGTATGATTATTACATTAGCACTGGTCACAGACGGCCTGGTTCCGATCACCTCGTCCGCAGAGTAAGGTAAGCATTCCTCTTGGTCGCTCTATCTCCATCCCTCTCTATCCTGCTCAGGAAAGCAAGCTGGGAAGCAACTGAGAGTGGTAACTGTGGATCCGCCCTAATTCGCATTTTCTTTCTTTTTTTTTTTTAAACTTGCAAGCTTTGAGACCTTGGTGGTAATTAGCTACAAATGACTACGCCTGAGAACCGCGGCTTTAACACCTCTGAATCTTGTACCTGGACACATGGAACCTGCCCTTTCCCAGCTTTCCGGATTCCTCTGCACAGCCCGTACTGAGCACATGTGGCCAGGCATGCAGACCGGCAGCAGGAGGGAAATTTCTACACAGACTGCAGGAGCAAAGGGGCCGGCCGACCAGCTGGGAGGCCTGGGCTCTGGGGTCACAGCCCAATGCTGGGTGGTCAGTAGAGGGCAAGGGACCTACTGCTCCAGCCACTGGGCCACTAACCTGGCTTATGACCTTGGAAAAGTCCATATGCTTCTCTGGTGCTGGCTTTTTACCTATAAAATCAAGTTGCGCATAAAACCAGGGACAGAAACACGTGAGGGCAGGCTAACTGGAGAACCGCCCCAGCGGCTGCCCCTCGTGGGCCCGCCTGTGCTGCGAGGCTCTGCGCCCGGAAGCCTGGATGCTCTGTCTCATGGGGCTCCCACCTCCGCAGGGTCGGGCGCCGGCCTCATGGAGCCGAAGTGACCTGCCTGAGTCACACGCTTAGGCATGGGGCAGCCACATGGGGGAGCCGGCTCGAGTCCTAAAATCCAGGCTTTCCCCCCAACTCGACCTGTGTATGTCACGTGCTGGCAAACAATGTCGTTTCAGGCGGCATCTGGGTGAACGTTTTCTTCTTTTAATTTGAGATGTATTGACTTAAATGTGTATTAGGAGAAACAAATATTTGATGGAAGACCTACAGATCTTCCATTTTAATAGCTTTATTTTAAGTTGAGGAAGTGTGCTGACTTAAAGCAGCAGATTTGGTGCGTAACAGGCGGTGACTGCCGTGAAGGGGCGCCCGTGGCCCAGGGTGGTGAGCACTGGGCGTGGTCTCCCCACCACAGAGGCGCGCTCCTGGGGGGAGGTCTCCCTCCAAAGGCAGCCAGAAGATTCTCTGGCCCTGCTGTCTTCATGTTCCCTAACCTACAACAGACGTCCAAGGGCGCCATCCACCTGTGGGCTGCAAGTGCTACCTTGGCCTGTGCGCGAGAAGGTCAGGGAGCCCTGGTGGTGGAAGGGGAGAGGGGTGTGTGGAGGGGACACTGGCAGAACGAGTGCTTTGGAGGAACACAGTGCAGAGGGACGGGCTGGAGTGGCCACCACACTCCATCTCGGGTCAGCGGCCTCCACACAGCGCCTGCACCTGCAGCCTCAGTAATCCAGAAGCAGGGCGTGCTGACCCGCCATTCTGCTTTCTCAGAATTATGGAGATATGGAGAAAACCGCCTGAAGGGACACAGGCCTCCCATGCACTCAGGGACACTCGGCTCTGCCCACCACCCACTGGCCCACCAGCCCAGGGCCCCCACCTGCGTCCAGGCTTGGGCCGCCCTCTGGCCTCACCATGCCCAGAGGAGAGAAGAGACACTGCCTGTCCCTGTCCCTTTACAAGCAGACTCTGCGACAGGAGCTGCACTGGCCTCCGCTCCCCGCCAGGGGCCAGGGACAGCAGAGACTGAAGTCACAGCCAACTCACCCTGTCCAGGCTCGGTGCCATGGGCACTGCAGGCCTCTCTCGGCCCCACGGGCAGGCACTATGGCCCTTCCCGCCTCGCAGAGAAGCAACGCCAGGCTCAGCGAGGCTGTGAGGAAGACGCCGAGGCAGGATGGGAATCCAGCCCATCAGACCCGAGGGCACGTGCTCTTGCAGCTCCAAGTCACGAGACAATCTTAGCGCGTTCACAGTTCCCTTCACTGGCCACTGTGTGGTGCAAGGGCCCACACCACCGCGGGGGACCTCAGCCTCTCCCTGAGGACCCCTCCTGTGAGGCTGAGAGCCCTGACCAGCCAGGAGGCCTGTGGTCCACACGCTCTCTGTGGCTTCGCCTCCAGTAAACTAGTTCCAAGGGGCCATTTCTCGGGGTACAGCCCGTGGAGTGGGCAGGGGCTCCAAGGCAAGGGGCAGGCATGGTACACAGGGCAGCACCAGCCTGCACACAATGGGGGATATGTGGAGTGGCCCACTCCTGACCCTGTTTGTGGCTCTATCCCCCCAAATGGGTGACTCCTCAGGTTCCTGAACTTTAGGGGAAGGTGGTGATGGGGGTCTGCTATCCTCACAGCCTTGAAAACTGGGCTCAGAGCAGTGTCCCAGCTAGAGGAACTCATGACGGAAATCCCACTGAGGTGCCCTGAAAGAGGGTCCCTCACATACTCTGGGTCATCAAGAGGGATCTGCCAGCACAGATATGGCTCTTAAAACCCTGTTCAGAGCAGCGTTCCTCAAGAGTCACTGTGCACTGACTGCCGGGCTCTGGCGCAGCGGCCTCGGCAGGCCTGAGGGTCTGCATTTCTGTCAGGCTCCCTGGGAAGGCCCCTGCTGCTGGTCCACGGGCCACACTCCTTTAGAGTTGGGTCATTTACTTTTCAACAGTCACAAAGGGGCCAAGTTAGAGCCCTCTGGAGCCTGGACAGTCTGGAGTGTGTGACTAAGGCATTTCCTCCGGGGCGGGAGGGGGCTGCAGGCAGATCGGGCTGTGAGAGGGAGACAGCTCTCCTGAGGAGCAAACCCAGCAGGGACACAGCTGCCAAGCCTGAACAGCCCAGCACTCAGCCCCCCCCGGAGACAAGGCCTGTCACCTCTCTGTTCAACACTCAATGCAGCTCCTTCAGTTCTACCCCCTTCCCACCCCCCAGCCCTGGTAGGAACAAGGCAATCCTCAGAGGGGGCATGGCAGCTCTGCCCACCACCCCCAGGTGGCGACAGAGGTCACTCTCCGCTGCCCTTGCACTCAGGAGCCAGAGTCTCCACTCCTAGGCAGCTCCATGCAGGGGTGAGCTCCTCTGGCCCCCACTCCCTTCAAGTCCTGCTGATCCCATTTCTCAGCCACCTGGAGAATGTTCTCGATGCTATCACCCAGGACTGGGCCCAAACTGGAGAGGTCTGAAGGAGACACTGGCTGTGTGGGGTGATGGGCAGAATGGGCACTGGAGGGATGGTGTGTGGCTCAAAGTCCCACTCTGTCACCTAGCAGTAGAGGGAACTTGACTCTGCCTCAGTTTCCTTATCTGTGAAGTAGAGGCAGCACCTGCCTTAGAGGGCTGCTGAGGATGAAATGAGGAGATGTGCATGGAATGCAGTGGACACTCAACAAACAGAGTCCCTGACAAAGGTCTCAGAGGGGGACAAATATAACCCCCGTGAGGTCAGAGGTTAGAAGTCACCGGCAGGGGATGGGAAGGGCATTGGATGGAAGCCAGCCCCTCCCTCTGCCTCCTCCCTAGTGAAACCCAGGGACTGCCCTCAGCCCCCCACCATCCTCCCCAGGTTAGGGCCCTGGCTGGGGCCCTGATCTGCCTTTCCGCCTTGATTCTGATCAGCAGACTCTGGGCAGCTCCCTTAATCCACTGTCCACCCACACCCACAGGCTCACCCCCACAGCCCATCTGGATGGGTCCAGGACCATGACTGTCTGGGGACCACACTTCCCAAGGGCACCCGGGATGACTTTGCCCCTCCACCTCACTCACCACCTACCTTCCATCAGGGAGGGTGCTATGGACTGAATGTGTCCCTCCGAAATTCACATGTTGAAGCCCCAACCCACAGTGTGATGGTATTAGGAGGTGTGGCCTTTGGGAGGTGATTAGTTTTAGATGAGGTCATGAGGTGGGGCCTCCATGATGGGATTAGCGTCCTTATAATGATGGTATTAGGAGGTGTGGCCTTTGGGAGGTGATTAGTTTTAGATGAGGTCATGAGGTGGGGCCTCCATGATGGGATTAGCGTCCTTATAAGAAGAGACACCAGAGCTCTCTCTCCCCCATGTGAGGACACAGCAAGAAGGCAGGCTGCAAGCCAGGAAGGGAGCTCTCACCAGACCCCCGCCATGCTGGCCCCCTGCTCTCAGACCTTCAGCCTCCAGAACCATAAGCCTCGCCCCTTTCTCTCTTCCCCTTCCTGGGCCCTCCTGAGTCCCCTCTGCAGAAGATGCCAGTATCAACGGAGGCCAAAGGACCAGATTTACTCAACTTTACCTACTCCCTTTTCCCACCTCCTCACAAGGACCTGTTTTCACTCAGGGGTGACTTAGGCTGGGAGGATTCTTTTGGCTCTTCAGAGGGAGACGGGATCGAGGAGGCCACAAACCGAGTTCCCACCCTTCTGCTTGGAGACCCTCGGCCCCACCAGCCTGTGTGGCCTCACCTTGGTCAGGGCTGCCCAACCTTGGCTGTACCTTAACCTCACACAGGACACTCCCTTTTCTCCTGTCACAATCTCTTCCTTCCTTCAGTTTGCAAGGCACCCCAAAATGGTTCTTTCACCCTGACATTTTCTGGGAGATGGTGGAATCAGAGACTCGTGGTCCTGAAGCACAATTCAACAAGTTTGCCTCTGCCCTTGTTAATGAGTAAATGAACAGAAAGAAAAATGAGGGCACTTGCAATTTCCCCATCCAGAGAGAGAACTGGGGTGAATTCAGTGTCAACAAGCTGCAGGTGACAGACTTTGTGTCACCGGGCAATGCCAAGTTGGAGCATCTCACCAAAGTGGTGGACCTTGCTTTGGGGGCAGTGGCAGGGAGGGTGTAAAGGTATGTGGTCTGGGAGCAGATGATTGGGGTCAAATTCCAGCTCTGCGGCTCAGTGGCTGTGTGGCCATGGGCAGATTCACTAACCTCTCTGAGCTCAGTGTTGCTCTCTGTGCCACGGAGATGCCTCGGTACCTTCCCATGGGGGTGTTGAGAGACTAGTGGAGCTGGTGTTCGGAGAACACTGGAAGGAAGCTCAATGCAAGTCAGTTTTGTGTTCACTTTGTACGGTTAAATAGTAATTTGTGGGGGAGGCTAATATTTAAATAACAGCTAATGTGTATTGAGCACTTACTCTGCTACACATCGTATATTACCTCCTTTAACCCTTATGAGAGCCCTGGGACTATTTGCCATCCCCATTTATCAGATAGGCAAACTGGGGCCTAGAGGCATTAAATAGCCCTCTCCTCCCAGGTGCTCTGATGAGGGGGATGCCAACCACAGCCTGCCCCCAAGCTGCTTCCTCCTCCTCCTCCAGACCTTTTGTACTTCCACACACACCAGGCAGTGCCCAGGGGCCGCAAAGACAAACAAAGATGCGAGTTCTGCCTCGAGGGGGCTGACTGGGGAAGGCTGTGCACCCACAAGGGCATCGGGAAGTGGGTGTGGGGGAGCAGCGGTGCAGAGGGGTGGGCACACGGGCTGGGCGTCACCCCCCTAAATAGAAATACTGACAGTGATAATACACCTGCACCCCCTCGGCCTGTGCAGATTACAAACTGCTTGAATGCTGGATCCTCCTCACACCTACTCTGAGTTGACGAGCAGGAATTTTTATCTTCGTTTTATAGATGCAAACACATCTGCGGCTGGAGCCAGCCTGGCTCACACAGCCAAGCTTTGGGGCTGTTTCTATGCTTTTCAAAGTGTGTTTGCCACACCTTCTTCCTTGGGACACAGGCTGAGAATGATCCAGCTCCCCAAATGCCCAAAAGCATGATGCGGTTCCCCACGCCCGGTTCCCCATGTGCAGCCATAGTGACCCCTCCGTTCTCAGGGCGGCGACCACACGCCACATGGATCCTGAGCCCTCCCTGCACAAGGCCCACGTGGAGCCCACCAGGAGCAAGTGCTGCTGCAAACTGACCCATCCCTGACTTCCCGGGCTTCCCCAGCGGCCCCAAACCCTCGGGCCCTGCACAGCTTCCTAAGAGTTTAAGAGGAAGCCCAAACACTCCCGTCAGAGATGCAGAAGCTATAGATCAGGGTGCGGGAATGGCATGCAGGAGGCCACTGAGCGTGATGAGAGCTGGGACTTGAATCGAGGCTCTCATGCCCCCTGCTGTCTCTCCAGGTGGTAACGCAGCTCCCCTGGGCCTGTCTGCCTAAAGTGGACGTGCATGGAGCCCTCCATTCCTGGGGGTCTCGGGGTAGGGCATCGGCAATGCCAGGGCTGGACAGTCCCCACGGGTGGTGGGCTGAGGGGCCCCTGACCCCCATGGAGTCATCCTGCCACCCCGTGTCCACTCCACTAAATCACAGGCTGAAGAACCCCCCAGGTCAGGGACTTGAATGTAACCTGGCCCAGCATCAAAAGGAAAAGCTCTCGGCTGTGGTGTCACCTGCCAAGGAGACCCCAGAGGGGCTGATTTTTATGTGCCGTATCCTTAAAAAAAGCACGAGATCTGAATTCCAGGCAGTAAACCTTGGACTTTTCAGATGGGAGTGTCCAAGGAAGAAAGCAAGGAGAGGAAAGTCTGAGCATCTGAGACAGATCTTATTGCAACTCATGCAGGCAGGAAGAGGAAACGAGCTTCGGCAGAGCAAGCCACTCTCGATGCTTTCAGTGTGATGGAAGGCCGCCGGCTGCCCCGGTCCTGCCTGGTTCCTGCAGATGGCAAGGTGGCCCTTTCTGGCCCATCGGCCACCTCGCCCATCGGCCACCTCACAATGGATCCAAGACAGCCAATATGTGCAGAGCCAGGCGGTTAAAGAACTTGATTGGAAGTTAAGAAGTTCTCCTGAGCTTCTCTTTCGACCTCAGGCACTGTGTCCTCAGGCAGGGGCAGCTCTCGGGGCCTCTGCTAACCCTTAGTCCCTGGAGCTCCATCTCGGACACCCAGGAAAATGCAACGGCCCCGGCTGCACAGAGCTTTATGCTCCTCAGAAGCACACTATACATGTTTTGTTTTGACCCAGGCCTCTCGAGACTTAGAACTTTTAGGAATAGCTACCGGGGGAAAAATAGAGGAGAATCCAGAGGCTGCAAATACGGTGGCCGGCCTGGACTCACCAACAGGAGGCCCCTCAACTCCCTCCAGTGCCCCTCCAGGTGGGAGACTTGGCTCAAAGGGTGGGGCGCAGGCAATGCCTACAGGACGGGGTGCATTCCCAGACTAATGGGGGAGGTGGGCCCTTGGTGCTCGAGTTGGGACCCTGGGCAATCATCGGACTCATTTACTTCTGATTTGTGCAATCAGGGCCAGAGCTCCCTGCTTCTCTGTGCAATCTACTTTATCAAGATCACTTTATCAACGACCACTTTGTGACCAAACTCCATGTTGGCTCCATAAGATGCGCCATGGAATTTTAGAATCCGGGGCCTGAGGGACGCCAGAGGTCACTGGTTTCCACCTCCAGCTGGCCTCCACGGCAGGAAGTCTCCCTGTAGCATCCTTGATGGGTGAGCATCCGGCCTCCACTCCACTGGACCTCTGCCAGGGCAGAGCTAGCCCCTCCTGCTCTGGACGGCTCCAGCTGTGAACCCACACCTGCCTCCCAGGGCAGGTGACTTGGGTGGCACCTTGGTCCTTCTCTAGAGCCACACAGAAAAGGCTCAAAATTTAACTACTTTGCAAATATTGAAGACAGCCCCTTGGCTTCCCTGTCACCTTCGGCCTCACCCTCCGGCCACTCCTCTCTGTGGGCCTCACTGAACTGTCTGTGTCATCCATCAACATCCCAGCTCGAGTGCCACCTCCTGCTCACGAGTCCCCTGAGAACATCTTTGTCCTGGAAGCATCTGGCTCCCACGCTCCCAACTCAAAGCATCTGTGCCCCGAGAACCCCACATAGGCGTGCACCCCACATATGCAACATTCCACTTGTGCGGGAGGAGACTGGCTTTCTGGTTGACTGAGATACGGCCGAGAGAGAGAGATCACAGCCACACAGCCTGACTTAATTCTTTTCCTTTAAATAGCAACCCAGAGCCTCTCAGAAACAGAAAGACAGGGGCAGGGAGCTTGGAGCACCAGCCGTACTGACCCAGGCAGGGTGAAAATATTTATGCACCAGTGCGGCATTAGCTACTTTCAGAGACCTCCTTTGAACTGTTAATCAAGCCCAATCTTTCAGAATAATAGCCTGATTATTACCGCCTTGTTTGCATAACAAAGAAGCCCAATAAAACTTACTTCACTGTGCGCCAAGCGGGTGTGAAGGCTCTGCCCTGAGAAAGGAGTCTTAGGAATGCGGTGAGCCGCTCCGCCGCCTGAACCCAGGAATAAAGACAATGCAATTTGCCATCAAGAAAAGCCCAATAGACCAATAAATTACCGGCGTGCAAAGGAATTAGATCAGGTTTCAGTGGCCGTGTAGGAGGGGTGGGGTGAGCCGGGACAGAGAGAAACCTGCCAGCTCTTAAAGGGGTAAGGCTCATTCTGAATACAAGCCCCATGGTCAAGTTGGCTGTGTCGAACTCTGTGGCTTGCATAGAAACTGCCTGAATTCATTAATGCTGAGAGTTCTGGACCCTACCATGTGCCAGGCACTGTGCTTCATGTTATTCCTGGAACATGCCTCAGTTAATTTCTGTGCTCAGGTAGAGCCAGCCATACAAACTTCTGGAATGCAGAGCAAACACGTTTCATCTGAATACTAACCCATAACAAAGACAGATTTAAGAATGGAGGCATGAGAGGGTATCAGGGAAGGAGCATGTCAATTAGGTCTTGAAGAGCAAGTGGGATTTGACAGGTGATGGGCGGCAAAGGTCTAGAAACACAAGGGGCCTCCAGAACAGCTGAGATTGGCCGGAGGTGAAATGCTGGTGGGTGAGAATGTAGCCAGGAGTTTGGGGTCAGACACGAAGCCTTGAGCGCCAACTGTGCCCGTTATGAAGCAAAGATCACTCAGCTTCTAGCTGCTTTCCTCTGCTCTGTGTGGGGCTGGGACTCTGCAAACCCTGTTTCTCTTGTCACCCAGCTCCCTGTTGGATTCCACCACAAGGGGGCACTAGACGGAGAGGGGAAGGCTGGAGGCCCAAACAGGTTTACAGCAGGAGCTGGTGCTGCCCTGAAATACCAAGACCAGCCAGGCACCGGCCCCTCAGGGACCCTGGGCCCCCAGGCTCCTCTTCCCTTTGTCCCCCCAGCCCCAGAGGGGCTGTGTGTACCTCAGTGGTCCCCCGTGGCCTTTCAGTGCTCCCACACGGATCTAACAATCCCCTCTATTAAGGTCCCTCTGTGGCAATACCCCGTGTGGTTTTTGTTTTCCTGATGGGACTCAGATACGCCCACCAGCCTAAGGATTTCAGATTAGATCCAGTTGAACGTGGGAGCCCCTGGATAATTTTCAGTAAGTTCATAGCATGATCAGAACAGTATTTTAGGGGGTGGGTTAACAAGAAGCGATGGCTTCAACTGGGACTGAAGCAGGCAGAGCAGAGGGAGAGCAGCTTCAAAGAGAAATCACTGCATAACCTCAGTGGAAAGGCCAGCCCTGCAGCCTGAGACCTCCATGTCCCTGTCCTCCCTGCCCTCGGCCCTTGGCAGCTCTGACCCTATGCTCCCTCTCAGCAATGCGTGGGGGTGCAGGTCCTGAAGGAGGTGGGAAGGGAGCACCAAGCTGGGAGGGCTAACTTGCTCGCACCCAGCGTGAGACCCAGGCTGCAGCATCCGCAGAAGAAGCAACCGACCACTCTCCCTCTCCTGTCCCTTAGTACTGAATCTGGGAGGGGACAGCGAATGGATCTAGCGCCAGTATTTGGCAAGCTCTGGCTTAGGCAGTATTCTGGAGTCTCTTTGCTTGAGAGATGCCTGAGGCTGCCTGTTTGTGTCACACCTGTAGGAATTTCAATCAACTGTCCTGGCGTAAACATCGAAGTGTTTGGCATCAGAGACCCGAAAGGCACACACCCAGGTGACAGACTGGAGTTTTCGTCAGGTGCAGCAACCCTAGCTCACTTAACCTACAAGCAGCCAGAACTGATCACCTTTCCTAAAAGGGATTCCTCCCCAGTCCAGCCTAGGACTGTCCCAGGGACCTGACCTAGCCCGTGACTCCAACATGTCTCCCACCCCTTGAGTGCACTGGTTTTCTGCTCCAGGAACTGGCCTACAGGAGAAAGAGCGAGGCAGGAGGAAGTTTCTCAGAGAATCCCAATCGACCTAGGAAGGGGAGGAGGCTAGGCTGAGGAGTTGGGGGTTAACTCACTGCCAAGTGTGGGTAGAGGTGGCTGAATGCCACTCACGGGGCTGAGGCAGGAGGCACTGCTGCTCGTCACACCCAGCCAGGGCGGCTCTGCCTCAGCCTCCACTCATGCCAAGTCGCTGCAAGAAACCACGCTGAGTGCCAAGGAAAAGGGCACATCTCAGCTTTCCAAACTGGATACCCTCCCCCAGCCCCCACTGGGGCCACGTGGAGCCAGATCAATAGCAAACATGCCGTTCGGAAGCACATATGCTCACCCTCAGGCCCAAGGCCACCAGCAGGCCTGTCAGTCAGGTGGCTGAGGGCTTCTCTGGGTAAGAGGGATCCATGGTGGGCAAGGGCCAGCACAGGATCCCAAGCCAATAGCATCCTGTCTTAGGGCAGAGAACTAAGCTGCCCTGGGTTCCACGAGAAGGGTAACTACGGGCAAGGACATCACTTTTCAGATATCAATGAAGCTGCAGGTGAGCATTTTGCTCTTCTGGCTTTGAGGCATAGTCTAGGGCTGGCTCTAGAAACGCTAATTTTCCACCCTGGCTCTGCCTCCAGCAGCCCTGGCTCATCTGCTTGGCCGCTCTAGACCAAAATGCGTTTGAAGTGGCTCTTCTCCCTCACTGCCATCCGCAGGCAGGCCCTTCTCCTCCACCTCCCTCATGCAGTGGGAGGGCAAACGCGTGCCAGCTGGGCACACGCCCGGCTGGCGCACACATGTGTGTGAGCCTGTGTTCACGGGACATTCCTCAGCAAGGGGAGCAATAATGGGCTCCTTTCTGCGGGGACCTGGGCGTAGAGGGATCATTTTAATAGGCGTCTCGGTATTCTGACTGCTCGGGTGAAATGGTGCATGAAACGAATAAATAAGCAAAACCCAGAAGACATAAATCTGACTTGGGAAAGTTTGCACAATGACAGCCCTGCCAACTTGCTTTTCTGACCTGTCGCTGGGTGGCATCTTCTTCTTTGGAATGCTAAGCCAGGGAGAAGAGAGGGCCTCTGGGAGAAGGCAAAAACCCTAGCTCCATGGAAAATATGGTCACTCTTCATTCTGCTATCTAAACATATCTCCAAAGTTTGTTTCTTATTTTTTCCCCACTTTAAAGCCTTATGTGCTACACAGCACAAAGTCTAATCTGCTACACAGCAAATTTAATGAATGTGTTTATCCAAATCTGGTACATGGAAAAGGACAGGGTTCTGGGTTCCACTCCTGGCTCTGCCACTAACTAGCTGTGTAATGTCAGGCAACCTCTCTGACCCTCTGACTCCTCATCAGTGCAGTGGGAATGATGATGCTCGTGGGGAACGAGTGATGATCTCCTGAGGTGACTTATTTAAAGCCTTTAGCCGAGCGCCTGGTATACCTTGGCCACTCAATAAATAGCAGAGCATTAAAAATTACTGTTTTCCTTCAAATGATCATACTTTTGGAGAGACCAATACAAAGGTATTCTATCTTGAAGGATGTTCATGAGTGTTAATTAGTGATGGTTGTCTGTGGCAAGCTGGAATTTGGGTTTTCATTTTCTTATTTATCCTTTTCAGCCTTTAGATTTAAAAATGAGTATTGTTGTTATAACCAGAAAAAATTATTTTGGAAAAAAAGATTGACGTATCTGGGAAAAAAATGCCCTGTAGTCTCCGTTTATTGAGCAACAAAACAAAACAAACAGAAATGCAAAAAACCCAAGGGCCCTGGGGTTCCTAGGGTCGTGCCGGTGTCGGGGGTGGGTAGCAAGGAGGAGGGTATAAAGAAATAGAAAATGGGGATACTACTCTTACAAACAGAGCTGTGATTTAGAAGAGGACAAAACCCCAAGACCCACGAAGCAACGAGCCAGGAGGAAGCGAAGGCGTCAGCGGCCAGAGCAACAGGCGTCCAGAGCACTGGAGAGACGGCACGGCTGCTGCCTGAGGGCCTGCACCGGACCCCAACAGACGGCAGTGAACTCGGGCCTTGATCAAGTGGATGGGCACCCCTTCCAAACTGGGCAGTGGCATGAACAAGGCCTGGGGGCTGCCTGTGGGTAAGGTGGGGGGACAGTTGAGTACGGGGAAGCCAGGTGTCACCTGGAGCCTGGGGATGTGCTGGAAGCCATGGAAACGAGGCCCAGGTGGAGTGTGGGGCCAGAAGTCAGAGGGCCCTCCCTTCTGGATGCTCAAAAGAGAGCCATGAGGAGCCCTAAGTTCCTGAGCAGGAGTTTTAGAGCAATTCATTTGGCAACTTAGTGTGTGTGGGGGGTGCTGGGCAGGAGGCAGGTCCTAGAGCTTGTCAGTTGCTTGTAGCAAGGTGACGATGGGAACAGGCAGAAAAGGGTGGAAGAAAGACCCCCAAGCCCCAGGAGCCCGGAATAAATGGCGAGGCCCACTTCATACCCAGGGCTTCAAGGCTCCAGGCAGTGGAGTCTCAAACAGACACAGGCCAGGCACTAGCCCAGGGGACTGGAGGGGAAGAATCTAGGGTGACCAACCATCCTGATGTGCCCAGGACTGAGAGGGCTTCTAGGGACATGGGCCTTTCAGTTTTAAAACTAGAAAAGTGCTGAGTGAACTAGGATGAGCTGGTCACCCTGGAAGAAACAGTGCCTTCAATTTTCAGCAGGTTGAATTTAGCCAAGCATTAAAACAGTGTGGCACCTAACCACCTAACCGAAACATGAAGTCGGGGTTCTCTGCCCAGTTCTGTTGAGGGCTTTGCACATTTCACCAGAGAGTATTTTTATCAGGAACCACATGCCCCCCAACATGTAAACTGGTCCCCGTCCCATCCTCTTACCTCCACAGGGTCCAGGGACCCCTCTTCCCCATCCCATGGAGCGTCCTTATCTGAGCCCATGGATCACCTCTCCCCAGTTCTCCTTTGAGCTCTGGGGTGACTGCTAGCAATTTCTCCAACCCTGCAGAGGGTCTCCCTTCTTAAACCAGAAGGGACACCAGAGATCTTCTCCTTACTCCCCAAGTCACCCTCAGGGCCTAAGAGGCCAACTGGCGACAGGATTTTGCAACCACCCTCCTTGGCAGCCAAGGCTCTCTCCTGCAGACCTCTTGGTGTGTCACACAGCAGCCTGCTGCCTGGCTCTGCTGCCATCTGGCTCTTGCAACTGGACATCATTTCACTCTCTCCCTTTGGGACACACAGTCCTACTGGGAGGGCAATAATGCGGTACGCAGGTTGACTTGCGTGCATGTTTCTGAATAGCAGCTCCGAGGGAAATACTCTCATCTCTATAATGACACAGATGCACAGAGGGCCTGGGTCTCCACAAGCCTTAGTTTCTCCACTAAGGACTAAAAGTAAAGGGAAAGAAATGAAAAAAGAAAGGCCGCAGGGCAATAATTCTTAGAAGAGCGACCCTCACACTTGCGCGTGCATGGGAAGCCCACGGAGGGCCTGCGCAAGTACAGACTGCAGGGTCCCATCCGCAGAGTATCTGCTTCAGTCGGTCTGGGGTGGGCCCAGAACTTGTATTTCTAACAAGTTCCCAGGGGAGGCTGATGCTGCTGATCCAGGGACCACACTTTGAGAACCACCGTGCTAGAGTACAGCATCCATATGTAGTTAACAGGAAGCATGCCAACATGTCTAAAACATATGTCTTGGATGGATTTCTTTTAGAAATCTGTTTTATTAAGTCACAATGGTTTCAAAGTTTAAAAAGTATCTCTTGATGGTGTTTTGAAGAGGATGCTATTTGTGGAAGACTCTTCTAAGAAGCCTTTTTTGGCCTCATGCCCCCAACCCCCATCAGCAAGACACAGTCATTCTGTCCATCCCCGGTAAGCACAGCATCATCCAAGCAGACACCCTGACAGCCCACGGGACACCGCAGAGCCCCCGTCCCTTTACTGGGCTGGGGTCTGCCTGAAGGCAGATGCGGCCTTGCTCAGACGAGGGCCACAAATGCTGTTGGAGCCAGGAACACAGTGGGTGCGCCATACACGTTGAGTGAGTACATGTAAACACGCTCCAAAGACACAAGCCCTCTCAGTCTAGCAGAGGTTAAGGCATCTTTCTCCACATAACTATGTCCAATTTAATTTGTACTCCTCTGGGTTTACTCCTGGCAGCCATTCAAGTTGACTAGCACTGAACAAACCGACGCTTTCCCGGGGCTGCTCCAGCCAGATTCAGATTCCACCTGTCTTCCGTGGGAGAGGCCGCCGCCCGGGGGCCCTGAGGCTCTCTGTTTCTCGAAACTGCCATGTTGTATTTTTCTCTCTAACGCCCACCCTGTTCTCCAGCAGACCTGCAGGTTCTCTGACTCTATCCCTCTGCCCACGCCTCAAAGAAGATGCCCGTCCATCTCTTCGTGGTGGAAATCACCCATTTCATCTCTTACTTAAGAAACTGTTTTTGACTCAGGTTCCTTGAGGACCCAAGTTCTTGGAGCCCCCAGTGTATTTAGTTTGGGGATACTGGAAGCTCAGTTTTCAGTAAGGTGGGCAATTTTTACTAAATGCAGCTGTCAAGGCCTCAAATTAGAAGCAACATGAGCCAGTCGGCATGACAGTGCAGTAGCTATCTGTTCTATCTGCAGGTTTTAGTTACCAGCCTTGAAGCCAAAAAGAAATGGGCTTCTTGGAAACAGAAGTGATGGAATTTGGGTTGTGAATAATATAACACACCAGCTTTCCTCAGACTATGGGGAATACTTTAAAATAAAGTTCTTAAGATGGACAAATGACATGAAAAACACCACCACCAGCCCTTGAAGCTCCTCCTATCTCTGAGTCCATCACCAGCCCTTCCTTTCCTCTGTCTCCAGCCCAAGAAGTTAGCAAGTGCTGCGGCTTTAAGAGCGGGAAGGTGTTGTTTTAAGGGCCTCTAAGCCCCCCTTCTCAATTTCAGCTCCAAGCTGAGATCACATCCCCCACAGCAGCCAAGGGACAAAAGCCATTTATCAACCCATCTGATAAAACTTCCAGTGGGCTGGATCTTTATCTAGACCAAACCGAGATGCACACCAATTGCAAACTCCTGTTTCTCCAAAAGGGGGGTTTCTTTTTAAAGAAAGGAGGTCACTCTTTATTTTATTTTTTTAGTTTTTGGGAGAGAACTAAATCAGCCTTTCCACCAGACCCTTCTGTAGTTGGGGAAACTGCCTTTTAAAAGAGGAGGAGGACACCCTGCTGCTTGACCCAGTACGGAGGGTTTAAAAATCCGGGCCGAGGGTGCATGGGGGCCAAGGGCTCCGTGGGGCACTGACGGCCCCCCACCCCGTCTTGCCCTTGGCCGGGGCCTCCCCATGGAATCCAGGGCTGGGAGCAGGTTGCCGCTCTCCTAGGCGCCCCCAGGGCGCGCAGCTGCTGAGTGGGCCGGGAGCGCCAGGGGCCCCAGGGCAGGGCTGGGGCGAGAAGGTAAACTGAGGCCTCGCCCCTTATTGCTGCCTGCATACCGCCGCCGGGAGTCCCAACTTGCAGCCTGGCCGAGCCTGGACTGCCCAGTTCTGCCAGTTCCTGAAACCCAGTTGGCTGAGCAGCAAAACAAAACAACCCAATCCCAGTCTAACTCAAGTCCTTTCTTGCAAAGCTGGGTTGTGCGCGGAGGCTACGGATCCGAGTCTGGCTGCGACTCTGGCTGCGGAGTGAAACAAGCTCGCATCTTTGCAAGAAGACACCTTAGACCCCCGCAACACAATGGAAACGGCCGGGAGATCCCGCCTTGCGACGGGGACCATTTGGTCTGTGACACTGGGTTTATTTGTATTTTTAGCAGGAGAAAAATGGGTATAAAGGGTTTAACTGGCGTTTCCAGGCTGTGAGTAGCATATGGCAAAAATGAAATAAAGTTTTATGAAACATTATAAAGAAAACAGACCGGGGATTTAAGTTTCGTGCCTTCCCCCTCCCCCTGAAAGGAAAAAAAAAAAAAAAAAAGTAAAGAAACTGGAGCGTTTGGGAAGGAACAAATGCTTCTCTGTGGAGTTGGTCTCCCTTCCCCCAACAAAAACAAGAGGTCCGGGCTCGGAGGAATTTGAAAGCAGCGATCTGCCAAAAACATTGTGAAAAACTATGGGGGATTCATTGGAAACAGATGGGCTTTTTCAGCTTTAATTCTGAAATTCTCTCCCTTTCTGACACAATAAAAACAAACAGGGGGCGACGCGGAATGTTATCAAACAGGAATACGGGCTCGCTGGGCCGAGACCGTGGGCATCCCCGCGTGGGGGCGCGTGTGGGGGCGGGACGGGGTCCCGGAGGAGGGGCGGGCGGGGACTTGGCTGGGACCTCAGGGGCTCCACCCCTGGGTACTCGGCAGGTTTGCAAACTGGTGGGCGAGAAGCCGGAAAAAGCGGCCCCCGCACCGAGGCCGTGCCTCCCCTTCTCTCTCTCCTCCCGGGCCCCTAAGGGGCGGGTTGCCGGTACCCCCTTTCGCGGAAGCAGGGAGGCGCCGCCGGCCCCTGTGACCTCCTCGCGCGCTCCTTTTCGTTGCTGCCCGGGCGGGCTGCCCCCGGGCATCCATCGCGCCTTCGCTGGGGCGCGGGAGAAACAAAGACCCGTGGATAAGGGAGGCGGGGGCCCGAAGGGAGCCGGCGAACTTCAGCCCCGACTCGCTCGCAGACATGTGGCCCAGTGCTGCGACGAGGCGCGGGGAGCGGGCGCGGCGGGCCCGGCCAGCTGTCCCCGGGCCAGGGGCAGTGCCTTACCTGCGGGGAAGCTGCAGAGAAGGAAGGCGAGGGTCGGCCAGAATCCCAGGGCTGAACGTCCTGCCCCTCTCCCCATACCCATCCATCCAGCTCGGCCTGTTACCACTAGCCTCTCCCTGGAAGAAGAGTTCAGAAGAAAAGAAGAAAATAAATCACGCTGCGGAGAAAGGGCAGCCTCGCTCCGCCGGCGGGAGCAGCGAGCCGGGAGGCTCGGTCCACCTCGGCCGCGGGCGCCCGGCGCGCCCCCCCTCCCCGCGCGCCCCTCCCTCGCCATCCATCACTCGGCTCCCCTCCAATGTCGGCGCGGCCCCGCCGCCCCAGCCGCCGCGCGGTCCGCCCCCTCGCGCTCGGGTTTCAGCGCGGCCCGCGGGGGGTGGAGGGGAGAGAAGCTGGGCGGGGACCGCGGCGGCGGGGCTGCGGCGCTTTGCTGCGGGGACCTGGGGAACCAGGGGCCGGGGGCCGGAGGGCGCGCCCGGGTCCCCGACCCCCGCGGCTGTCCCCGCAGAAAAGGCCCAGTCCCCCGGACGGCCAAGCCCTGCAGAGCGCAAGGGCGGTAGCGCGCCCCTCTTAATCTTCCCCATAAATATCCAACCCAAGTGGAAACTGTGCTTGGTTGGAGATAAACTCCAGGTCCTCTTTCCAACTAGACTGCCGTCCCGAAGCCGCCACCGACACCCCCTGGCTCATGTCTCTCACTCAGATGTGTCCCCGGTGCAGGAGGCTGAAAAATCCGCTTCCGAATTGGCCGGGGATGGCCCGCTGGATCTCAGCCACTAACGCACCTCCAGGCTCCAGCCCGCCGTAGTCCCGGGGCCACCCACCCTGCCTGGGCTCGGCCGCCTCCAGCATCCCCTCCAAGCACCTCGCTGCTTCCTGAGGACTTGCCCTGGCTGCGCCTCTGAGTTGGGGGCCTGCGAGCCTGACGGAGGCGGCAGGACCACCGCTGCCACCTCGGAGGAGGTGTGGATACAGCGGTCCCCGCGGTGCGCAAAGCCTGGCAGCCCCAAGGCCACCAAGGCCGCTCTTGGGAGGGCATTCGGTTGGTGACTTCCCCTTAACTTGGTCGCTTATTTTTCCAGGAGAAAAATGTCTCCTCCCCAAGGTTCCCTCGGTCCTGCAGCTCTTCTGCTGCTGTTGGGATATTTAAGCGACTGGCAACTTCTACGAAACATCTTTTGGATGGAACACAGGCCAGAGCAAGTGTTTTTAGTCAGACCAATTCCTCCCTTGGCCCCCCCTTCACCTCACTTCCAAGCCTACTCATCTGGTTCTTTGGAAAATAATTCTGAGTTTTTATCCCATTTAGATGTTTCTCTTAAGCACTATCGCAGTCCTCACTTGCTGATGGCCACACAGGCGGCAGGGCCGCGTCTGCGTTAGGACTCCGCCGGCCGGGAGGGGACCACAGCTCTGGAGGGGCAGGGGAAGAAAGCCTGGTGTCTGTGAAGACACGGCCCAAAGCAGTGATGCTTCTGAATCCGGCTTCTACAAGTCAGTAAGGGGGACCAGTGCCCCAGCCAGCAGTGCCCTGGGCAAAAGGAAGCTGTTGTTTCCTTAGGGCAAAAGGCCTCGATGGCACTGTTCGCCTTCACATTTGGGGTGCCACTGTATTTCCCTCAAATATTTAGGTCTTGGTCTAACAGGCTCTGTCTAATTCCCCTCAACCCGGGTTCATTTTAAACTCCCATTTGCAAAGTGTGACAAGTTTGTCCAGTGACAGCCCACCACCTCAAATCCGGGTCTCAAATGGCATTCCTCTCAAGCTTGGCCTGTCCTTGGGCCAGAGCCAACACTTTATTTTACAGAATCACAGGATGGCCCTGGCACACTGAGGCAGGCACAGAGCCCGATGGCACAGAGGCACCTTTGAGGTCCACCAATTAACACCATTTGCTGGATTCTGCCTTTCGCAACTTCGTTCTAAAGCTTCTCGCTAATGAGAGAGAAGGGATCCATTAGCATTCCCAGCAGCCCCGACAGTAAACTCTCCAACAGAACTGCTGCAGCATCTCCAGGTCAGAGAACACGGCCTGGGAGCCAGCAGAGACTGTGCAGGCTTCAGAAGACCCGAAAGCAGCCCCTCCAGCACTGCCTTTGCCCAAGAGTGGACCTCTGGCAGCAGGACGGTAAGCCTCTACACCTCAGCTTCTTCATCTGTAAGGGGCAGGCTGAGGACATCGTCACCCCGAGACTGCAACTGAAACAATCTGGGAGGGGCACCAGGCCGTGGGAGCTCCGCAGCCCCCCTGCTAGGAGCCTGACCGCCATTTGGGGAGGAGATCCAATTCTTACGGCGTAAGCAAATAATCTGGGAAAGGGATGCAAAGGGCTTTTTTCTCACGAGGAGGAATGTGTGAGGCTGAATTCGGACATCACAGAAGTGCAGATTTGGCCCTTACATATTTAGACTATCAAGAGAAATCCAGTCCCAAATATGGCAGTATGGGGTTGTGTTGTCTATACTGGCCAAAACAACCAGCTTATTGACAACTCCCTAACTCTTCCCAAGAATAAGAAATTCTTGAAATGTTGGGTTTTGGAACTCAGCACTCCATTCGCCATAGAAACTCAAAGCATAGCTGACTTGAGACAAACAGCTCCCATGATACAGTCTGACCACTTACGGGGTCTCCACCAGTAGCCTGGGCCTCAGGGTAGAGACCTTCTCTCACGTGGCTCTTGCTGCCTCCCCCAGCCCTGGCTGTGGAGGCCCCGCCACTGAATCCTCGCCCCCATCTCTCCCTCTTCACCTTCGGGGGCTGGGGTTGTGTGCTGGCGGGAAGGAGGGCTTCTGAAAGGCCAGGCTCTGCATAAGGCGGAAGCCCTCCCTGGGGCAGGAGTGGGCAGGGACTCCGGCTTTCCCTGCTCAGGATATGAACAGGGTGTTCCCAAATCCAGGGCCTGAGTCATCAGTCAATAAATTTATATTGACTGCTGCCTGCTAGCCCCTGGAGGATAGAGAAATAAAGAAGACAGACCCTATCTTTGAACTGCTGGTAGAAGGAGATATGAGAGGAAGGTGAGGGGTCAAGGAGCGGTGACAGTGGATGACTAAGTGCCTGGAGAAGGCTTTACCAAAAAGGTGGTTGTCTTGAAGGATTCATTTTTAGTGAGAATGACAGTAATAACGGCTAATGTTTCAACGTGCTCTTACATTACGCAGGGGCTGGCTAAGTACTTTACATTTGTAGACACTTGAAGCTAAGGTCGGTTCTATTATCATCCCCGTTTTGCAGATGAGATAACTGAGGCTGAGTGAGCTTAAGTACTCACCCAATTACCGGCTAATAAATTGCAGAGCCGAGCACACCGAATCCCACGCCTGACCTGCTGAATGTGCCATTCACTCCAATGATGCAAGTCTGCACTGGGCTTAACGTCAGGGTGAGACAGATAACTTAACAATCACTTTCAATAAAGCATAACTGACTCTGACGGGGAGACACAGAACACAGGTGCCAGGGCCTCCAGACCCGCTTGGGGTGCAGGGGGGGAACAGAAGTTTTCCCAGTGTGGGAGCGTGCCAGGGGAAGATGGTGGGCAAGGGAGGGGGAGCAGGGCAAGGATTCCAGGTAGAAGGAACAATAAGTACTACATGTACTGGGGTGTGGCTTGCCTGAGGAGCTGGAAAAGCTTGAGGATGGCTACAGGACACAGAGGTGAGGCTGCAGAAAGAGAGCAGGAGCTCCTGACAGCTCGTGAAGGGCCAGTGCCTGGGAGCCCCACCCAAGGCCTCAAGAAGGGGAGGGATTTATTCTGTTGGGAGACCACTGTGGGGAGGTTAACAATAATATAGATGCCCAGGCCCCACTCTGAGCAGCTGAATCTGAATCCCTGGAGGTAGAGCCTGGGCATCAGCAATTTTTAATGAGCTCTCCCAGGTGACTAATGTGTAGGGACTCGCTAGGTTTGTAAGTTCAGTCACCCTCCATCAACTCTGGGTGCACATAAGACCCAGGTTGAGTCAATCAGTTTATCCTCTCAGACTTAAGGCAAGACAGATAACTTAATCATCACCTTCAATAAAGCAGTGATTGGCACATGACCCAAGCTGACCAATCAGAATCTCTCCTGCGACTGTTGCTATGGGGGATCCTCCAGTTCTGGTCTCTGATTCCTACATAGGATGAGGCTGGGGGTAGCCATCTGATGGGAAGGCGAGTGTTTAGGAGTGTTGTGGGTGGAAGCTGTGTTTGCAGAGTTGTTATACTGTTTTTACTCAAGATGCACTTTATCTGGTGAGCTTTTGGGGCACTGATGGAGATTTTCAGGGCTAACTCTCCCCATGCCACTTTTCAGCATGTGATCCTCCCTGTAGCTCCTCCTTAGCTGCTCTGAGCTCTCCTAGTACCTGCTCCAGCTACAGGACCCAGCAAAGACCCTTATTTTGCTGAAACTGTTTTGACTTCGGTTTTTCTCCCTTGTACGCACAGACTCCTAACTAATAAGGAGGAAGCAAATGGTCCAACACTGGTCCCAAGAAGCATTTTTGCCAGCCTCAGAAGTGCAGGGACATGTTGTCAATGGCTCTTAATCCATCATTCATTTACTTGCAAAATTTCTTGAGCCTAATTCCATCCCCTCCCCTCAACCTTTGGAAAAAATTTGCCTGTACCATGTCTTGAGGAACTCAGTTGCTCCAATTTACAACTCAGAGTGGGACCCAATCCTTTTTAATTTATCCCTCAAATTCCTCTTTCAAACTTCAAGGGCTACCTGGGTCTGGTCGTCTTAGATTTGATGAACCAGACCTTGTTCAGTGTCTCTATAACCTTCAAGGTTTTATAGACTTTGACCACATCACCTTTCTGGCGTCACCTTTCTACACTCAAGTCTTTCAAGAACAAAGCAGCTCAACTTCTCGGGAAAGCCTTCCATCTGGGTGATTACTTGACTCACCTTTCTACAGTTCTGAGATATTTTTTCTCAAGGAGAAGGTCATAAACCTGCCAGGTTTGGGGACAGCCTGGCAGAGGGAGAATACTATTTTTGGCTTGGTTTCCAATACCATTTCGGAGAGCATTTTCTGAGTACTTGGTCCTGCATAGCCTTTAGCGAACAAACATCTTGCAAAGACCCCCAAGATCCCTTTTTGTGGCTATAAACTGAGTGGACAGAGTCCATTTTCCTGTAATTTGGATTATGTTCTCCTAAATGCATTAACTGAGGCTTGCCACTGCAAAAGCTTAATATGCATGTTCTTGCTAACTCATAAGCTTGTCCTGCAGTTAATCACCATTTGTTTGCCATGTCTCTGCAGAGCCTTCATTTCATCCGCAGGCCTAGAACCATCTGAGCATCTCTCCTTCGGATGATCTATGGACATTTAAACGAAGTCTAGGAGGACCAGTGATCCTTGGGGATCCCCACTGTTTATAATTTTTCATCCAGAAAAGTACCTGTTTATCCTATTTTTGGTTTCCTGTCTCTAAGGACAATTCCGATCCCTGGTGATTTCCTCCCCCATTCTGGAGCAACTTACGACTGTAAGTGACCCTTGGGGTGCAACTTTGTCAGAAGGAATTTTGAGAGTCTAAACATAATCCATCCCTGGGTTTCTCCCTTGTCTCCAGGCCTGTTTCTACCTCCTCAAAGAATGCTAATAGATTGGTCTGGTTTCACATTCTCGTTTCAGAAAGTATGTTGCACTTTGTCCAGTTAGTCAGGGCTTTAAAAAGTGCTTGGTGATATTACTTTTTAGTGTATATTCCACCAAAGTGGCTATTAAAAGTGACACTTCCTGGGGGCCAGCCCAGTGGCGTAGTGGTTAAGTCCAGTGTGCTCTGCTTCGGCAGCCTGGGTCCCTGGGTTCGGATCCTGGGCACAGACCTACAGCCATGCTGTGGCGGTGACCCACACACAAAATAGAGGAAGACTGGCACAGATATTAGCTCAGGGCGAATCTTCCTCAAGCAAAAATCAAGAAAGATTGGCAACAGATGTTAGCTCAGGGTGAATCTTCCTCAGCAAAAAAAAAAAAAATTGACCCTTCCTGGATGGGTGGGCTCCCTCTGTGGGCAGGGGGCCCAGTGTATATGCCCTTGGGTGCAGGCTTGGTATGGAAGGCTAGTCACACGATTTGGGCACCAGGGTATCACTGCCATCTTTAACTACCACTGCTCCCTTCCCTCCAGATTGTCCTGGGACAGAAGGCCATAGAATGTCCTTGACCTGTTTGTTTCCATGACAGTTTAGGAGAGGGCTTCTTCCTGCTTCTCTTCTTCCAAAGCATTTGTGAGTCTCGCTGCCATGACTCTGGCATCAAAACCTCTTCATTGTTGATTTCAGCAAGTCCCACAGCGTGCTCCTCCTATGGCCTCTCTAGTTTTCTTAGCTTTTGCCGCAGGCTTTCTTTCTCTCTGCGTGTGCACATTATTTCATTTGCTTATATCCTCCCTCCCTCACCATGAGGGACGCTTATGCTTAATTAAAACATATAGATTTTATTCCAATATTTTAATGGTTTTTTGAAACACACTTTTCCCTGACAGTTCCACAGCTCTCTTTAGAAACTGAAGAAGTGTCTTACTTTCTCTTTGAATTCTTTTGAATGGATTTAAAACACATTAGCAGATTTTATTTGCTCTTGCACATCTTTAGATGTGTGTGATCAGATTAGTAACAATTTTTCCCCCACACAAGGCAGATTCTTTTATTTACTGTTTTTCTCTTTTACTTATTCAACAAGTACTCAGCTCTAAGCAGGGTTTTGAGGGTTCTTAGATGAGCAGCAGACGGTCCTGGTCCCCTCCAGGCAGCCCAGGGGGAGGTCAGATGTGGAGACAAATAATTTTAGCCGAGTGTGCTGAGTACTTAGAGAGGGGTGTTTATGTGGTGTCTCGGGAGCCCCACATTTATGCCCCATCCCCATTACTGCAAATCAACTCAGGACTTTACAAAGTTGCCAAGTCTTTAGGAAGTGGGGGGCTCTGCTGGTAATTCCTTTAACAAATAGGACCACTGACTGCAAAGCATGATGTCACCAGTACCAGATTTGGTGACATCTACACTACCATCAGCCTTACACTGTCTAGAACACCCTCCATCAAAATTTCACCTCTTGGACAATCCGCCTCAGACTGCCCCATGGCTTAGCATTCATGCTCATGGGTCCACTTTCAGAAACAGACTCTGAGAACTTTCCAGGCCTGGTGGACCAGCTGAGTGTGGGACATCTGCATGGATTGCCCCCCTCAGACCCTCCCAAAAGCACAGCCCTCCTGGTAGGCATGGACATATTCACTGTGCTGGGAAGATATAAATTTTCTGGGCTTTCTGTTTTCTTCAATCTAGCATCACATTTAATTTAAAGAATCGAAACAGTAATATATGCAAGGGTTAAAAAAATCAATTTCCTGTTAAATGAAATTAGGTCACTCTCCCTGGAGGCAATAACTGTTAACAGTTTCATGTGCATCTTTCTAGGTATTTCCATGTGCATATAAACACATATAAAAGCAATCAATCTAGCTATCTTTTTACCAAAAACTGTTAGCAACCTCCTGACTGCTCCCTCCACAGTGGGTATTTCCTATTTTATTTTCTTTCTCAGTTAAACAGTCCTATGAACCCCTCCATCATGGCAGGAGCTAAGCAGTCAGAGAAGAACTGAGTTCACCAGCCAAAGGGGATTTAGAGATGTATGTACAGATAGGCTTAAATATAAAGTAGTCCATGTGAGGGATGCCACATGCCTTTCGACAGCTACTTCTTCTTCTTTTCCTGGACTTCAAGTTCCATGTAAAGACACTTATTCTGTCGCTTCTCAATTGGAAGTCAGACAACTCACATTTACCCCAACTTACCCTGCAGAGGGTAAGGAACCCGCCTGAGGTCACCCAGCTGGCTTGGTGGCAGAGTGGGGTTTGGGCAGGTCTAGCGGACTCCTGGCTCTCAAGCCACCTCTGTTGAGCTCACCAACGCCTCCCCTCTGCCTCTACTAACCCTACTCTTCATCATGTGCTCATTCTCTTGCTGGAACAGAAGCGAGGATCCCTTTGTCTTCCCCCAGCCTCAGCCCAGGCTGGGTTGGAGCCCTCCTGATGACCTGCTAGTTTCTGGGGTCACATTTCCATGGTATGTGGAAGCCCCCCTTCCATCTTTTCTCACTTCTTCTTGACCTCCACGTTTCTCAGTAAGCTCTTGGAACAGCCACATTTTTTCTTTGACACTCCTCCCATTTCTCCCTACCGGAGAAATAAACTAGTGTATAACTGGAGTTTCATATACGCAAGTCTCCCTGCCCTCATTTTCCTCTCGCGCCTCTTGTCTGGGACTCTACTATCTGGTCTACAGCTTGCAAATTTTCTTCTGCCTACAAAGCCCAGTACAAAAGTGATAGCATCTGTGAACTGCTTAATTGACAGTGCTGAGACTGAGACTTTTTAGACCTTGCAGTGGATATGGGGAAAGAGAGAGACCTGGGATTTGGGGTGGCTCTACCTCCAGCTATGTGGCCCCTGCATGTGCTATCCTATCCTTGGACCCTCAGCTTTGCAATCTGCAGAATCCTGGCCTGGATGCCCCAGCAGGGGCAGGGGGTGGGGGTGGTCCTCCCAGCTCCATACTCTGGTGTCTCTAGGGATCCAGCTCCATACTCTGGTGTCTCTAGGGATCCAGTGACCTGGTGTCTCTAGGGATCTGTAACTAACTGGCCTTGCCCACACCTGACTCCGAGGAGCCATTCTGGGGCCTCATTTGTAACACTTCTGGGTTCTCCAAGCAAAAATGTTGCCGAGAAAGTGGGAAATGTTATTTGATGAATGACATTTTCATATTATGGTGTCAGCATGAAATTCTTCCACAATAATCCTCAGCAATATTACTGTATACCTGAAACACACCTTAAAAACATTTAGTAACCTCTTGTTTTAAAGCAACTTTCAGATACCCATACCAAGATGCACCGGGTTCCTGTAATGGAGAACAGACCACCCAGCATTTACCTCTCCCCATTCCAGTAAGTTCTTGGGAGAAGAACCAGCTTGGAACCATTTATCCACCAAATGGCAATTGTTTGAACTGACAGTGAGTCTGTGTCTCTCTCTCTCAACCAGCAGAAGGCTGGAGTATTTGGATTAATGAACAATTTGGTGCCAAGCGCAAATACCATAGACATTTAGCAATAGGAACAGATAACCAAGTTATTCATCAAATTCAAAATTGTTTAGAATGGCTAATGCAAAGCTGAAATAAAGAAGATCCCCAGCTGATGGGAGGTGGGGAAGAGTGCCAATCCAGAAAGAAGAACAAATGCATCGCTTTTTGTGACATTCTCTTCTGCCGCTATGGTTTTCTTTTTTAAATTTGTTGGAGGCTGAGGGAATTTCTTCACTTTTACATTAGAGAGGCAATACGGCATGCTGGCTAAGAACATGCAGTCTGAACCCAGACTCTTAGACCTCAGTTATCCCATCTGTAAAATGGGGATATACTTTAGCTCCCTCAAGGGTGATTGTGAGGATTAAATGAATGAACACAATAACAGACCACTTAGAACAGATGCTTGGCAGAGAGTAAGTGTTGATAAGTACTTGCCAATATGATAAGAACCATTGTTTGGATTATTACAGAGTGTCTACTACCCGTCTGATTCTGTTAGAGCCTTTGTATGTATAGGAACTGGGGGGAAATCTGCAGAATTCCCCAAGGACTACTAGATACCCTTGACTTCTGGGTGTGTTCTAAGCACATTATCAATTATACTCAAGCTCTGTTGAGCAACCACCATAAGACAGAGTCTCCCATGTACCTGTAGAGTCATCTCAACTATGTGATGGGTACAGCCGTCTCCATTTCATAGATGAGGAGACTGAGACTCTGGGAGATTAAGTGACTTGTCCAAGGTCACCAAGAATATAAATGGCAGGGAGAGGCTCAAACCCAGGCCCCGTGATGCCATGTTCAATGTTTTCCCCACCAAACCATAGCTGCTTCTCATAGTCACCTGGGGTTTACTATTTTCTGTTAGCTCCATATATATAATGACAGGTCATGCATTAGAAATGGGAATATGTATATAGTATATAGAATATAGAGATATACTGTTTTCCAGAAACAAACAAAAATATAAAAATGTTTTAAGAAAAGAAAAATTTCCTTGAATGATTTTCCCTAGCCCCCTAAAAACTTAGGAAGTTGAAATAGTTATATTCTTTTTTTTTTTTTTTTTTGTGAGGAAGATCAGCCCTGAGCTAACATCCGTGCTAATCCTCCTCTTTTTGCTGAGGAAGACTGGCTCTGAGCTAATTTTGCTGAGGAAGACTGGCTCTGAGCTAACATCTATTGCCAATCCTCTTCCTTTTTTTCTTCCCCAAAGCCCCAGTAGATAGTTGTATGTCAAAGTTGCACATCCTTCTAGTTGCTGCATGTGGGACCCGGCCTCAGCATGGCCAGAGAAGCAGTGCGTGGGTGGGCACCCGGGATCCGAACCTGGGCTGCCAGTAGCGGAGCGCGCGCACTTAACCGCTAAGCCACCGGGCCAGCACCGAAATAGTTATATTCTTTTTCTTTCTTTTGGATGCTAAATGGTATTTTTCAGGTCAAGTTTTTATAGAGTGCTTACCTGGATTTAAGAGCTTCTGAATGACAGGTAAATATTACACAACAAGAAGATGTCTGGGTAAACGTATCTATAGTTTCCATTATTGCAGCCCCTTTAGACCACAAGCCATTCAGAGCATGTCTCAAATTCAAAGCCAGATGTACTTCTGCCCCTAGAAACTGGTCATTGACCCAGAAAGGGAGGGCTTGGGCATCATCTTGGCTTGGGTTTGCTTGGCCCTCATTGACCCTTGGCCCAGGCTCAGAGCAGGCAATATGTTCCCTACCAAGCCTGAAGTCAGTAGACTCTGCCAATAACATCCATTTACTCATGAAGAAATCAGACAGCTCGGAGTTTAAGGATCTTTTTTCTCAAAATGCTCTCAGCAGAGAATAATACAAGCAATGTAAAACCCTCACAGCATGAAGAGGGTGGCATCTGGCTTTTCCTTACCATGTGATCTTGAGATACCCAAAGATACAAAATCAAGTGTGCTTCAGGATAGTCAGGGAAGCATTCTGAATTCAGTATTCTGAAATCTGAATATCAAACTACTTTAGCTGCACTGAGTGATGTAAAACAGCATAAATTCAACTCCCATGAATCCCTTGTTCTGGGGCAAATGAGCTGCCAAACTGAGCAGTGAGGGGTTATCAGCAAGTCTGGACCTGTCGGGGGGTGCTGCTAGGAGCCTCATCACGTCTCCAGGTGAGCCTGGCCTCTGAGCTCTATATTTCTTTTTGCTTTGTCTCTCTTGCATAAATGGAAGCCCATCTGAGAAAATACAATTGCATTAAAAAAATCTATTTATTATTTATATGCTATCTCTTTCCATAAAGGACATTAAATTAAATGTAAATGAGAGTATATTATACACCAAAACTTCCAAACAAACATTAATTCTTATTGTTTTCAAGGTATCAATTGTTTTGAGGAAATTCTGTAGTTTTTATGATTCTGTGAATGGAACATGCATTTCTGTGTGCTCTTCTATTGTGAATCTGTCAAATTAACACTTGTTAAGTGAAGCATAGGGTGCCAGATGGTGAGCCATGGTTCAGCAACAGACCACGGGAGAAACTGAAATGGAGAAGTTTGTTACTCACAGGTCCCAGAGGAAGTACACAGCACTCCTCGAGGGGCCACGGGGGGAGGTCAAGGTAGAGTGCAAAGAGAGAGAGAGGCAGGACCTGGGCATATGCTTTTATTAGGGTCCAAGGGCAGAGTGCTTTGGGGTTCCAGGGCTAGGGCTGGACTGGCCAATTCAAACCAGAGAGTGGGGTTTTGGTGAGCCCCACGGGGTCTTGGGCAGGCCCTGAGAGGCAGAGGACGCTGCTGGTCACAAAGGCTGTTGGGGAGTCATACGAGGACTTACATTTGCTTGTGACTCTGCGGGCTGTTGTCCAGGGTGCGCTTGCTAGAGGGACTAGTGTCAGTTGAAGGCCCCTGAGGACTGCTTGGCCAAACAAAACGGATGTGGAGGCAGCAGTGCAATGGAGAAGCTTAGCTAAACTCTCGCAGTCCAATGGACATGTTCTTGTGAGAGCAGTCTATTCTTCAGGACGCCAGTGCCAGGAGCTGAAAATGCACACTGGAAGAAAATTGCTAAGACACTGAGCTGGCCCAGCGTTTGCCCAGCAGGTGTTCTGAGCAAGCCTCTCTGAGAGCCAGCCTTTGAACAGGCGAAAGGGCATCGCTGCAAGGGATAACAGCAAGGTCTGAGAGCCTCACAAGTGGATCAGACTTTGACAGAGAGGATACAACTTGTGAAACCTTGAACACTAGATATCACAGTTTTTAAATAGATAATCTGGAGGGATGAGACACACGATGGTACAGATCAACTGGGAGATGTAGAAAAGACTAACAGGAGAGTGAATTCTAGAGTAGAGTGTCTGCATTGTGCCCACAGTGCTTACACCATGACGAACGTTTAGAAGGTCGTCATGGGTGAGTCTCTGCATGTTTGTGTTTCCACCTAATCTTTACTTAAAGAGGTCATCAAAGAGCAATTTCCTCAAAACTCCTAAAAAGGATGAAAAAAAGCTTGCATCCGTATTCAAGAAGAAAAGTGTGCTAAGAATAAAGTAACGGTACTGAAACTCTTACTGAGGACTTAATGCACAATACGTCTGTTCACAAGGGCAGGAGAAGAGAAAAGTATTATCAGTTAACAGGACAAATAGTGGCTGTCAGCCAGGGCAAGCCAGGCAAAGACGCGGAGATCTGAGAGGCCCCGAAGATGAAACAATGAAACATAAGGAGAAGCTACAAAGGATGGTAACCAAGAAACAATGCCCTAATGAGACAGAAATCAACAAGTTCTAGGGCATTTTTACTCATATCTGCCAACCTCTGCTTTGCCCGACGTCGAGGACAAAGAATCTATAGGAATTTGCCTTGTTTTACCAGATAGTTGACAGAATCTTTTGTTTTCAAGTTTTTTGCCAGATGTTCAGACTCTGGCAAACCCAGTATCTTGATTCCTGAAAGTTCTCCATCTTGTAGTGTTGCTTTAAACAAACAATTGAAAAACGAGAAGTAAACTCAACCAGCAACTTTGTAATTACTCTCCGAATAAGCAGCGTTTGCTGCATTTTAATTCTTTACTGTAGTAATTTAGATAGAATAATTTTATAAGTTGAGTAGGTTACATAGTGCATTTTTATATCCATCAAGTAGCAGGGCTTTAAAATTTTTAAACAGGGCTATAAAAGATGTTTGCATTTATTTTTTAAATTTCTGCCCAAATTTCAAAATTTCTTCTTCTTACTACCCTTAGAATTGTAAAGTTTCACACCTTAGTAGGCATTCTCGCCTTCTGACCCCTAATGCTAGTATGATACAGCATGTTCTACTCATAGGTCAGACCTGGCTAAGAAACTGGGCATCCTTTTAAAAGATGTTCATTTGTCCCCAAGGAAACTGACTTCTGCCTGACTCCGTCGGCACACTTGGGGGAGGCAGTTCTTAATTTTTTCCACTGCCCTGTTCATTGCTCCTTCATAGCTCTGTTGCTAAGGGAAGGGAGGCTGAAACTGAGCTGTTGTTCAGTCAAAATAAGAAAAAGAGGAGCCTGTCATTTGACTACTGCTGGATACCAGACAGGTGGGGGAGCCTGGAGCCTCCCTTCTTCGGGTTAAATTTATGTTTCGTTAAGTTTGTTGAATGAATAAACCATGAATGCTGTTTGAAAAGCAAAGCCAGTCTCCTAAAGAGCCACAGGAACACTGCAGACACTTAAAAGTTATTTGAACTTAACTTTGGGATATTATAAGTCGAGTTCTAGAACAATGATCTTTAAGGAGTAGTGTCTTTTCATTTCACAGAACTAACAGATTCCAATAAGTCTGGCACTGGTTTCCAATAATCTCTGTTTGTTACGCTCCGTTTCTCGTGGGTATATCCTGTCTCTTTCCTTGGATGGCAGACTTCTCAAGAGACTGGTGATCATACCTCCCAAGGTGTGAACAAATTTTGGGACCATACTTGGCAAAAGCAAGAGCTTGAGTTTAATTCATTTGGTAGCAAGGTTGTAGGGAAAAAAGCACTTTAAACCCTGCCTATGCCCCTTCACCTCTCTGGGCATCAGTTTCTTCTGAAACATGGGAATGAAAGCACCTGTTCCTGACTGCTTCCTGGAACCAGCGAGCATCACTGTGAGAGTGGCTTGAAAAACTCCCTGTCCCATTGTTAGGGATGCTCAGTACCTATTCATTTTATTTTGCATCTCCTCATCTAAGAATTCCTGTATTTAGCCCCACACGGGGCAGCTGAAGAGCTGAGTCAAGGGGCATATTAAACAGGAGCTTCTCATGCCTCCATTCTGTATTATTATACACACTGGGGAGACAGCGAGTCATGCCTTGGAAAGGCTTTGTGAGGAGAGAAAGCAGATAGAGGTTTCTTAGCAAAAGTCAGAGAAGCCCTCCTCAAATAAGATGCCAGGTTACTGCAAGATCCTTTTTGTCACAAATCTGGTTATTAAATAAACACTTGCAAATGAAGAGTGACTTTGAGACAGCATAGGAGGTGGGCAGACAGGCCACCCACCATTCCACATGTCTGCTTGCAGTATAAGCACCTGTCTGTCACCTGGGAAGGAAATGACGAGAACAAGGCTATTGAAAAAAGGAGGTTGGGACATCCGTGACCACCACCACAGCTCAGAGGATCTCAAGGGACAAGAGTCTTCACCACCAGCAGAACAGCACACTGCTCTGCAAGGAACTCATGTACCCTTCAGAACAGGGAGAACTCAGCTCATTGCTAATACCATCTGGCCTGGAAGGTGGCAGCAAAAACCAGCCACAGAGAATGTGGAGCCCGCCCGGATGTGTGGGTGCCCCACCCAGAGCCTTTGTCCGCTTTGCTTGCCATCCAGCAAAGTCAGCCCCTGGTGTTAATTGGAGATCATGTCCCTTATAAAGGGGGATTGCTTGTCACCTGCTGTGGCACTGGAATAGCAGGAAACCTCTTCTTTTTTTTGTGAGAAAGATCAGCCCTGAGCTAACAGCTATGCCAATCCTCCTCTTTTTTTTTGCTGAGGAAGACTGGCCCTGGGCTAACATCAGTGCCCATCTTCCTCCACTTTATATGGGCCACCGCCACAGCATGGCCTGACAATCGGTGCACGCCCTGGATCGAACCCAGGTCCCCAGCAGCGGAGCACGCGCACTTAACCAGTATGCCACAGGGCTGGACCCAGGAAACCTCTTCTTTGTTTGTGCAAAAATGCCATTTTTGGTACACTACACGGTTCCTGTACAGATTGGCACAGACCCGTTCCCAATTCTCCTTCAGCTGCCCTTCAGAGCACAGCCAATCTCTTTTTTAGGGGTCATGGCCCAAGATTCGCCTGAAAAATCACTTGTCTGTGCTGCACAGGAGAAGAGGAACGTCCGTGCAAACGTTTTTCAAATTTCTGCTATAGATGCCCGAGGAAGGGGCATCCTCTTACCAGGAGGCAACATTTTATGTTATGTTTTTCCTGGAGGATCCCAAAGCCTGGTGGAGAAGCTGGCAGATCTCCTTGCGGTGACAGCCCGCCACCCAGTACCACCTGCAGTTCTGTCCCTTGAGTTCGGCGTGCTGAGCTCGGGTCGTCGGGCGCTCCCGCTCCCGGGGACTGTAGATACACCGAGAACTACTACTTCCCAAGGACACGAGGGCTAGTTCCCGCCTCCCAAACTCGCGCAGGAGTCTCCTACTTGAACACCCAACTTCGTTGCCTAAAAGGAACGCGCAGCTCACCATTTCCGCTAGATGGCGCGATTTCCCCTAATCCGTCCGCAAGACACCCGATTTATAAAATAAATACAATCCAACGCCTTCTGAAACCACACCTCATAATAGCAGCTCGCAGGCTCCCATTAAAATCTCAACTTGGGGGAACTGATTCTACCTCAGAGCAAATCCAATGCAATTACGTACATTAACAGGATGCAATCAAGAATTGCATCCTTGCGTCCCCCACATCGGCCCTCCCCCTAAATACACCTGTCCCCCTGCCCCGGCTTGTACCCTGAGATGAGCCACGGCGCGAGCTGGGCGCGGATTCGTCCACTTAGGAATGCCGGGGCCACTCGGGAATCCTATCCCTTTGCACTCTACCCAAGCCCCACACCTTCCTGCGCACCGGCACTCCCAGGCAAAGGACTGCCCGGACCCGAGCCCAGATAGTGCACAGCGCCGACGCCCCCGGGGCAGGCGCTCGTCCGCTGCTCTGCTGCTGGCCTAGGCAGCCAGGCGCGGAGCAGGAGGAGGGGTCCCGGGCGAGTCGGGCCAATGGGGGTTCACGGCGGGACAGCCCGGTGGCCGGCTCCGTCCCAGGCTCTGTCCCAGGCTGCGTCCCAGGCTCCGCGGGCCGGGCAGAGCGGCCGCTGCAGGAGGTGGCCGCGCCGGAGAAAGGGAGCTCCCAGCCCGCACACAGCGGAAGAGCAGTTCGCCGGATCTGCCCAACCACGCGCGCTGCCGGCTGCCGGGGGAGAGCATTTTAGGAAAAAAGAGCAAATACCAAACCACAAAAACTTTACTGATGCCAAGAGCTAAAGCGATCGAGGCGCAGCAAAGCTCCAAATCTGGGCAAGATGAGAGCAAGATGAGACGCGGGGTCCCGGCAAGTGTCGGCGGCGCCTCGGGGATGTCAGAGCCGGGTCCGCCCCGCTGCCGGCCCGCGCTTACCTTGGCGGCTGCATGAGACCCTGCGGCCCGCGGGGGGTGGCGCTGGCGGGGCTGCGGGCGAAGAGGGGGTGCCGGGGCGCCTCTGGTCGGCCCCGGGGCAAGGTGGGAGGGGCTCGGCAAACGCTCGTCCCGCCACCCCGGCCGGCTCAGCAGCGGCCCGGGGCACGCCGCCTGCTCCCAGGCTGCATGCCTGCGAGCGCCTGGAGGAGCCGGCCCGGGAGCGAACGGCTAGTGCTTCTCCAGCCCAGCGTCTCGGGCGGCGCAGCCCGCGCTCGGGAGACAACTGCAGAGTCGGGCGGCTCGGGCCAGCCCCCTCCCTCGCCCGGCCCCCGCCCGCTGCTGCCGAGCGCGGCGTCGCGAGGTTCCTTTGAGCGCCGAGGGGAGGGGGCGGGCCAAGCGCCCGGGGTGCGGGCGGGGGGCGAGCGCGGGCGGGGCTGGCGGGGAGGCGGCGGGAGAGGAGGAGGGGGTGCAGGCTCGGATTGCCCCGCCCCGCCGCGGCCGCACCCTCCCGCATCAGCACCAGTTGGGTGAGTGGGGGTGCGCACGCTGGAAAGCCAAGACTTCCCTCAACGCATGGGTTAGAGGGGCGCGGGCGGCAAGTGAGGCGACCCTCGAGGCGCCTCCAACTTTCCTCATCTCCCGCTGAGATGCCGTGGACAGCACGCTTTCCACCTTCAGTTCCATGATGGTCAAGGGGCAGTTACTCTGAGGCTTCTGGAATAGACTTTCACATCCAGGAGAAACGCTGCTGCTTTCTGCGGAGTGGCACCTTTGTTCTACTGACACGTTATTTTTGTTTGATTCTTCTTTTTAAAAAGTGATACATATGTGTTCAGTGTGTAATACACGAATACGTTCTTGCGTACAGTTTTACGCACTCAGGCGTTTCTAGAGTAAAAAGGAGACCGTATCACATCCCCTCCCCATGGCAGCCGTTCCCCAGGGGTAACCTCGGGTCCGCTGCGCTGCTGTCCAGTCCTCGCTCTGCGCTTTTACATGCACAAGCACGGATTGCAAGTGGATTCTCACGGGCTTTTCAAAAGAATGTTTCACCATGCAGCGCATGTACACACTGGCGAGAACACGGCCACTTCGGCAGCGTAAATCCCCCGAGGCTCGCGGAGTCCAGGGAAAGACCGTTGCAGTGAAACAGCGAAGAGCCACCCAATCGCCATGTGCAAATCTGAAACTCCAGCTGGGGCATGAAGTCAGCCTGAACACACAGCTCACGCCCCAATTAGCATTGCACGGTTAGAGAGATTTGCCAGTGCATCTTAGACAGGGTTACGACCTTCCCGTTCTTACGGAAAACAAACTGTCTTGGATTTTGATATGATGAGAACTCTTCGGATTTGCAAAATGAAAAGGTATCATTTATATTAAAACACGATCGTTATTTATGCTAGTGGTCTTGAGGGATGTGGTTTTAACTCAATATTCTGCGTTTTATTGGCCAAGTGTATTGAGATAATCTATAGCTGGGATATAAATAAAATCCATGTGATTTAGCAGGAAGGGATTGGGTAATGGGATCGCTGGTTTCTATAGTTAGCTCTGACCTTGGGCAAGATATTTAGCTCTGCTGGGCCTCAGTTTCCTCATCTATAAATAGAGGATTTGTACTAGATGGTGTGTGTGTGTGTGTGTTCCAGCCGTAATATTCAATGAATAACTGATTTCTTCCCTTATTCGTCTTTCAGCTCAGCTCCAGGATCTCCTCCGTAGGGAATGGCTTGCCCAGCACCCCAGCTTTTCCTGACACTGATCTCACTTTGCAATTGTGCACTGATTAGGGTGACCCTTCCATAAGTGTGGGACTCTCCCATCAGCCTGAAGCACACAAGGGCAGGAACTAAAGGGCCTGGGGTCATCATGGCATCCCCAGCGCTTAGCACAGTGCCTGGCTAAAAAATAGCCAGGCGTGCTACAAAAATCTCTGAATGACTATCACCCCGATAATACATTTCTTCCTGGTCTTCCAGATTGTTTGGCATTTTCAAAAGATCTATAAGTGGAAACATCTCATTTTAAAATGAAGTCTTTGGAAAGTACCCAGCAGGGTTTTCCCATCTTGGGGGACAAACCGTCCACTGTCTAGATGAGGACAGACAATACTTAGCTCAGCCTCGGGCTGCGGAGGCAGCCAGCCGCTGTTCACCTTGATGAGCGTGGGCTCCCGTGGAGAAGACAAGGAATATTAATGCTACTCATTAAGTACTTGATTAAGTTGGAACCATGCACAGGCAGTTGCAGTACACACATGAGCACTCAGAGTTAAATGAGGCCGTGGGGTGTGTTTAGGGTGCAAATGAACAAATGTACATGCTTTCAACCAACAATCTAGAAACATTCCTAATGTAAAGCTCTGGGGAATGCTTGTCTCTTTTTACTGCAGAGGGCCTGAATTCCTTAAAAATGTGAATAGGAAATAGGCTAACCTGGCTTCAAGAGTTGAAAAACAAACCAAAAAACCCCTGAAGGCCATTAGGTAACAAAGGGTGGGGGAGCAAATGTCTAAAGCAGTACAAGACTAGAATCTGTATTAGTTTCTCTCTCATTCAGTGCAAAGTTGCTGAGGGAGAGGTTAAAATCTGGCCTCAGATTTATAGAGGAAAACAGGAGAGCTGGAGTTTCTACCCCTTCTTGGCCACTCTTTTCCTTTTCTCTTTGTTGTGAGGGATACGTGCAGTTGCCAGGTCCCCCTCCGCGCCCCTCGCAGAGGCCCTTAGGTTATGGGGAGAGGGCGCTGTGTCGGGGGGGGGGTTGATGGGGCTCCAGCCGTGGAAGGAGGCACCCCACCCAGCGCAGGGAAAGCCCGGGCTACCGGACTGTGGAGCAATCTGCTGTCTCTGTTTCAAATGAGGGGTGGCGCCGGTTGGGCCAGAGTGCACCCTCAGAAAGTGGATTCCCCGTGAGATTGATTGAGGATTTCTTCCCAGCTGACAAAACCATGTGAGGTGAATTGGCATGACTCTTCCAGGGCCGGCACCAGGACCTGTCGCTTTGGATTGGGTGCCACACTATTACGTTTTTCTGGGTATATTCTGGTTCAAAAGTAAAAGGGCAGCTTAAAAGTAAAAGCAGGTCAGGCGCTCTCCTAGGAGCCTGTTAAGGAAGGAGGGGATGGCTGTGCCCCCCTTGGTGTCAGTGAGACACGGGAGGGCTGGGTGCTGGGGAGTTACCTGTTTTGCACAGACCAGAAGAAGCTGTGCAGGCCAGATGCCTCTCAGAAGCATTGCCTGCTCTAGTAAACCCGGCGCATTTCGTGTCAAGCAGTTACTCCACAGCTGGCATCGTGGGACCCTGCAGTAGTGTTGTTGACTCGAGGGACACAGGCTCTACCCTTAAGACACTCGCAGACCAGTGGGAGAAAGAAAAGAAGAGCAAATAGGCCTCAGTGGCTGGGGTGGGGGGAGGGGGTGCCTCAGCAGCTCCATTTTCCATCGCATCAGCCCCTCTCCTCATATAATTATAGTGAAACACGGTGCTTGTGCAAATGCAGCTTTAAGGCCAGTCTCCGGCCTTCCCTTCCAACCAGACTGCTGCTCAGAAGCCCCTACAGATACTTCAGAGTTGACACTGCAAGGTAGAGGGGAACAGGACACAAGGAAGTGCCAATACAATGTCATGGGATTTATTGACAGCTGGAAGAATTGGGGAAGTCTTTATGGACGAGGTGTCACTCCAGGTCTCTGATGGACAGATTTGATTTCAGCGTGTGGATGATAGGGAAGGAGGGAGAATATTCCAGGCAGAGGAATCACATGAATAAAGGCCTGGAAATGGCAAAAGGTGGGTAAGTTCAATAAGGGGTGATAGTCTAGTTGGAAGGCGTGTCCTGAAGGAGAGATGTGAAGGGGAAGGGAGGTTAGGGCCGTATTGTGGAGAATCTTGGTTGCAGAATGAGCAGTAGGGAGCCATTGAAGCTTATTGAGTAGAGGAATAATGTGAGTGCAGCTGCACTTTAGGTAGGTCAATGGAAGATGGTTTGGAGAGATAGGAGGTGGAAGGCCAGCTAGAGGATTCTATTAATCTTGGCACAATGTTATTGAGAGCATGACCCGAATGCTAAGAGTGCACTGGGAAGTATGGGGCTCATGGAAGACCCAAATGCTTTGCAAAAGTGGGAGATGGAAGAGTGTCAAAATGTGGGGAGTGGTGAGTGCTCATTACAGAGATTGGGAAGTCATGAGGAGAAGCTTGGAAGGGGAGGGAGTGGATGGCTATCGGACCAACGCTCATGGTCTCTGCATGGGAGGGAGCCCCAAAACCATACTGAGAAAAATCACCCGATTTTCCATATTTGATAGTATGTACATGTGTTTAAGCTAAAAACCCAGTGCCTGTGCCCATCAGAAAAAAGGGAGACCTAGTTAATTCATTGTTTCTCTTTAGCCTTCTTTCCCAGGCCAGTCATTTGCTAAGGACCATAATCGAGGCAAAATGAAGTGTTTTCTTGGCAAAAAAAATTGGACTATCAGCCTCAGGAATAGAAAGCAAGTAACGCAGGCCTTCATTTTTGTTTCACGATCTTGGACGACAGGACAAGGTGACTGGAAAGCAGCCTTTTCCGTGAGGCTTCGACTCTGCTTTGCTGGCTGGTTTAGCCTTGAGAAGAGTTGGAGGGTTTGAGCAGCCACAGTTGCAGGAGAACAGCTGGGATGTGGTCAGCGAGCACCTCCACACGCCCCACAGCAGCACCCACAGAAGCCTGTCCTCGACAATGCAGAAACCTGGGGGCCAGCCAGCAGGCTCTGTTCCCTCGCGGGGACTTGGCGAGGAGGGCAGGCTTGCTGACGTCTTTAGCTCAAGGCAGGATCAGTTTGGGTTTTGTTTTGCTATCATTTGCCAGAACATTCTATATGATGCTTCCTCAGTCCTCATAACACTATGAGGTGAGGATAAGTATTTCTATTTTATAGGGAATTGAGGTTCAAAGAGGTTATATGAGTTGATGAGCACGTGGTAGAGTCACTATTGGAATCTATATCCATCTGAGTCCCAATGCAGGGCATTTCCCCCTAAATGTGTGGTCCCTTTTTCCTTACCGTCCTTTCCCCCACCTCTCCTGCTAGGGGCTTAAGCCAGAAACACCTACACCTGCCACTCCGGGGAGCAAGCCCATGTCTCACTTTCTGCAGTGCTGCCAAAGCTTGTGGAGTATGAATGCAGTGCTGTCACCTCCAGCCAAATGCACGCAATGTCCCCAGAGCACGCTCTGCTGGTAGGTTGTTTTCCTGGTGGGCTTTGGAAGGCTTTGTCAGTCGTGTGAACCATGGGGAAGCTCAGGGAGACACCGGGTTCCCTTAAGTATTCAGTTGATTTCCAGGAAGTGACTGAGTCACACCTATTTCTGGGGATCTTACGTTGGTCTCCAGATTTGGACCCTTTGGAAGAAGCTCATTGGCTGATATAAATAAATTTTCATTGATCAACTAGGGTTTCCCCTTGCTCCCTAAGTCACCAACATCTTTGGAAAGTAAAATCATTCATTAACATATGAAAACCAGATCCCATGACCCCCAAAAGCTGGCCTCTCTGGAATAAACCCAATTCAATAAAAAAAAATCTGGGGCCAGCCCGGTGGCGTAGCGGTTAAGTTTGTGCCCTCCACTTCGGCAGCCCGGGGTTCTCAGGTTCAGATCCCGGGCATGCACCGATGCACCGCTCATCAAGCCATGCTGTGGCAGCGTCCCATGTATAAAGTGGAGGAAGATGGGCAAGGATGTTAGCCCACGGCCAATCTTCCTCAGCAAAAAGAGGAAGATTGGCAACAGATGTTAGCTCAGGGCTAGTCTTCCTCACACACACACAAAAAATATATTCCTTTTCTAGCAGAATTAATATCCGATTGCATGATTTTTTTTATTTTGCTTTATCAATTGTTAAGCATTTATTAAGAACAAGGAATACAGTACTTAATTCAAATATTTTTATAAATGCATAATAGTATGTAAAAAAAAATTCCCATACCTCATGCATGGAGGTCTTGTTGATTTTGGTTTCCAGCACAAATTGAGTTTTAAAGGTACTCCTAGGAGAGCACCAAGCATTGAATCTAGTCGACAGATTAGCAAATTCAGCCACGGACAGGAGTGGGGAGACTCAAGGATCTACCCCTTGCCTCGAGGTACTGTTTGAGGGGTTCAATTATTTTTTAACAAAAGAGGCCACTGGCATTTAAGAATATATAGATCGGGCCGGCCCTGTGGCTTAGCGGTTAAGTGTGTGCACTCCGCTGCTGGCGGCCCAGGTTCGGATCCCGGGCGCACACCGACACACCGCTTCTCCGGCCATGCTGAGGCCGCGTCCCCCATACAGCAACTAGAAGGATGTGCAGCTATGACATACAACTATCTACTGGGGCTTTGGGGGAAAAATAAATAAATAAAATTAAAAAAATAAAAAAATAAATAAATAAAAATATATAGATCATGTTGAGGTGGTGTATCAGTTAGGGTACAGCTGGACTGCTGTAACAAAGAGATCCAACAATAATATGACATAAAGAATAAAGTTTATATTTTTTCTCTCTCACGTAACAGTCCAGGTGGGCTTTCTAGGCTGGTGGGAGACTCAGCTCCACGTGGTCATTCAGGGATTCGGGTTCCTTGCAATTCGTTGTTCCACCACCCCTCAAGGTCTTATTGTGATCTGCATAATTGAAGCTGGTTTGCTGCCAAGCCTGGCTTGCCACCTGCAGGAAGGCGAAGGAGTGTGGAGGAGCCATGGCTTCTGCTTGCATCATCATTTCTTCTAATATTCTACTGGAGAAAGTCATGTGTCAGACCTAGCTGCAAGGGAGGCTGGGAAATTAATGTAGTTAGGCAGCCATTGTGCTATTTCTGTGGGTCAAAGGAGCTTAGATTTTGGTGGACTAGCAGTATTTGGTAGACAGCTAGCAGCTGGGAGCATCTTGTCAATCTCTAGCATGTTCTAGAGGAGGAGGAGCTGGCTCTGGATCCTGAAGACCTGGGTTTGAATCCTTGCCCTGCCACTCTGAACTGGGCAGGCTGCCTCACCTCTCTGAGCTTTGCTTGTTCAACTGCTGTGCCCTCTTGAAATGGCTATTGGGATGGTTGTAGCACAGCAGATGCCTGATGGCCTCAGTTAGGGTTGCAAGAAATGAAACCCAGCTTGAGTGAGTTTGAGGAAAGGGAGATTTCGTTTACAGTGCAAGTCATCCCACAGAACCCACAGGCGGGAAGTATAGATGAACCTGGGTAGGAAAGGAGTGGAGTTGGGGCTGGAAGCATCTGAAGGGAACAGGAGGAAAGAGGGAGAATCCTAGGAGTCATCCATCCATTAGCAAATACTATTGGTACTAACTCCCACATAAATCCTGACTGTGCCCATTTCTCTCCATCTCCACCTCCTACCCTAGTCCAAGCCACCCTCAAGCCTTGCCTGGACCACTGCAGCAGCCCCGGTGACTGGTATTTCCGCCTCCATTCTTGTGCTCTCAAATCCAGTCTTTCACACAGCAGCCAGAGTAAAGTTTAGAAGCGTTAATGAGATCATGTCTCCTGTGGAGACCTGCAATGTCTTCCCATAGGACATAGAATAAAATCGCAGCTCCTTACCCTGGTTTACCAAACCCCACACCATCCAGTCCCTGCCCCTCTCTGACCTCATCCACCACTCTGCCCCTCTTTCACTTTGCTTTAACTACATGGCCCAGCTGTATCTAAACAGTGTCATCTAAAGCTTGCTCCTGCCTCAGGGCCTTTGCATTAGCTGTTTCCTATGCCTGGAATGCTCTCATTACTTTCTCCTTCTGGTTATTCAGGTTTCAGTTTAAATTGTCAGAAGGATCTCTCTCTATCATGTCACCTACTTTAATTCTCTGTATAGCAGTTATCACAATATGATAGTTTTCTACTAATTTATTTATTTATTGTTATCCAATCCCCAGACCCCATCACCTTATGAAGTGCAGTCCTTATAAGAGCAAGGAACTGTCTATCTTGATCTTTGATGTATTCCTATTGCTTGGCAATATTTGTTGAATGAAACGAGTAAACCACAAAAAAATGTATGCTTACTGTTTGTAACCCTCTTAAAACTAGCAATATAGTTTGAATGCCTTTCCATTTCAACAATTACACAACTATCATATTATGTAAGCTTCCCTTGTTCCACTACTTAGATACACCATAAATGACTTAAACAATTTCCTACTGTTGGAAATTTAGTGAACATCCTTATATAGAGACATCTTTGCACATTCTCCATTATTTCCTAGAATACATTCGCACATGTGAAATGATGGAGTCAAAGGATGTGCATGTTTTTGCGGTTGGATATGTAAAGCAAAACTGACTTCCAGAAAAATTGCAATTGTTTCCACTCCCTCCTAAGGGGGGTCAGTTTCCCCAGGCCCTAGGAAACAAGGACTGTTAGAACTTCTTGATTCTGCCATTAGTTGCACTAAAAATGGTATCTCATTGGATTGATTCACATTTTAAAAAAGTTACCTGTGATGTTGAACATTTTAATTCTATTTGTTGGTCATTTGTATTTACTTCTTTTGTCTTTTTCTAATGGCCTGTTCATCTCGTTGGCCCTTTACAAAATGAGGCTTCATCTCCAAGTGTTATTTCTGGTTGTCAGTTTCCGCCTTCATCCTCAGAGGCACACATTCAGGTGCAAGAACATTTGCTGGATGGAGGGAAATTGATTCTTGCCTGGCACTCCAAGCTCCCAAGAGGCCCCTCCTTCCTCACCATTAGAATATAAATTGGACTGTGCAATGCTTGGGAATGTGCATTTGTGAAGAAAAGGAAACGTCAACTGTGACTAAGAGGCTGGGATTATGGTCACAGGTGCTTCCCCCTTTCAGAGGCTTCCAATCCCTTACAAATTGCTTTGGAGTGACAATGAGGATCTTACCTGGCACAAAGCAAGGGCATCAGCATCTCTGTCAGAACGAAGGTCTCCATTTCTCCATCCTGCGGGCCTGTTCAGAGCCAATCCATCCGCAATTAGATGGACATCCTTTGAGCACCAAAGTACCGCAGACCAGGTGGGGTCTAGAGATGCCTTCCTGGGTCTTGGTGGGGCATTTGGAGTGATTTAGGCCTTGTGGTGAGTTGACCTAGAGCTGACACTGGAGCAGGCCATACCACAGCGCTGGCCCATCTTTGGGCCAGGCCTCTGTCACCACTGAGATGGAATCAGAAGTTTCAGACTTAAACTGACCTTGGAAACTCACATTTAGGAGGTGGTGAACAATGGTTAGATAACGGAAACATTTTTGTCATTAGTCTTTTATTTATCTGCTCTTTCTCCGGGAGGGGATGGCTTTCTGAGGAGTTGATTCATTCTCATGTACATTTCCTGGAGAAGTTCACGGTAGAAAATCAGGGCTCTCAAACCCACTGGTCTTTGCTGAGAGCTGATGTAGATGTAGCCTATGTCCCCATGCACAGCCAAGGGAGGGGACTGATACCCCAAACCCGGCTTCTCAAACAGTGGTCGGCTTTCCAGAAAGCTCGACATTGTCAACTAACGGGCTGCTCCTTAGTCTAAGGATTTATCTTTCTGTGTGTGTGTGCATCCACATATGTGCATGAGTTAAGCAGTTTTTCTTAAAAGAAGCGATGGTGTTGGTAGAAAATAGTTGTTTAAAAAATATCCCTTTTTGGCAAAATAAAAAGCTAGCAAATGCATATTTGTTTCTTGCTTTTTTCTTATTTGTGAACTCCTGTAAGCATTGGATCTACTACTTCCAATGACACGCTCTCCATGTAATTGTGGCTGTGATATTGTTTTAATAGAAAGCTTGGCGCACTTTTTGCAGTGAGCCCCAGAAGAATGACAGCACCTCACTTTCAGGGCTGGGAAGGCCTTTCCTTCTGCACAGTGGGGACCAGGGCTCCTCTGACATCTCCCCAGGTGAGGCAGTGCTGCCAAATTCAGGTGGGCCTCCCCTAGGCCCAGGGGCTGCCCAGACTGTGGAGGGGTGGGCCCGGATCAGCCCACGGGAGAAGCTGCCTTGGCACAGTGGAGGGTCCTCTGATCACGGGCCTGAGAGAATTCTGGAAGGAAAACCTAGGAGGCAAAGCGAGGCAGCACCTCCTCAATTACTAGTTCTCCCTCTTCCTCCCTGCCTCCCGGCTTCCTCCAACTGGATTCATTTTAGGAATCTCAGGGCCTCCGGGGAAATGATTGAAGCGGCCAGTTTATGCAGCGGAAGTTAACTTGCTTGTTTTTAAATAACCAGGGTCTGGGCATTGGATTTTTAATTTTAGAAAACTCCAAAAATAAGGCAAAAAGATAAATATAAGTAAAAAGAAGCGTCACTATTTTCCCCGTTGGAAAAATGCATGGTGGCGCTTTTGGCGTCCAGCGCTGAACGACATAATCAATGAAACGGACGCAGAGCCGTGGCGGCAGCGGTTCCCCGGACCGCTCGCTGGGCCATCATCCTCGCTAATTCTCAGGGCAGGAGACGGCGGAGGTATGACTAGGAGATAAGAGGCGGGTCTCACATTCCTGGGAGAACAATCCTCGCGACGTGCAGTAAGATCTTGGGTTCGCCCTATGACTCCTGTGTCACAACGGATCAGTGATTGCCATTAGGGGAACAGAACAGGCCAAGCTCTCTTCTTCCTTCCCTCTCTCCTTCCCAAGGGCAACCGCGATTTCTTTGGAATTATATTTAAGCAGCAACCTTATGAAATACCAGAGGCAAAGCTGGAATCCACATCCACTGTTTCGGGGCCGACTCCCCAGCGCGCCGTCTTACATATTAACCGGCGCAGCTGCGCGCTCTGCCGCGCGGAGTCCGCACGGAGACGCCGGGTTTGCATTTCTGCCCATTTCGTGGCTGCGCTTGTTTTCTTAGCGCATACCTGGGGGTGGGGCCGCGGGTCAGGGTGCGGGTGCTGTGCACTTGGAGATCAGAAGGGCTTGGGAAATGTAATTTAAAAATCTTCTCAAAGGTTGCAAAGGAGACCCCACAGCTGCGCTGGAAGTGCTGGGATGAGACGCGGCTGGCACTGTTTCCCCCGAGGGCCGGGACCCAGCAGTGAGCTCCCCGCGGAGGGGGTCCAGACACGACTCGGAGGGGATCGGCCCTCGGGGCCTGTGCGTTTCTGCGAGGCGGTAGGCTGGGGAGAGGGATGGTCGAGTTCAAAAGGCTCGCCGAGGAAGGGGTGGGAGGCCCGGGGGCGGGGCGGGGAGGGCAGGGAGTCTCCCGGAACGAGAGCAGGTGGGAGATCGCCTTTAGCAACCGAATACCCAGGGGACCCCGAAAGCCGGCACCTCAGAGCCGCGCGGACTCCTCGGCCTTGGGACGACCACCTAGCCGAAGCCACGGGCGCTTCTAAATGATTAGACATTTTGCATGCGTTCACACCAGTTTTAGCACTTTAATTATCTGGCTGAAAAATAATCATGAAAGAAAAAATCTATAATTAAAATTTTTAAAATGGATTTGTGAAATGATATGCGAATCTACATACAACTGAAAATAGCCCTTAAGCGGGTCATGCGCTGTGGAAAACGCTTGGTCTGCGTGTGGACTGGTGGGTCCTCTGCAGCAGCCCCCAAACGCCTGGGGTCCATGGCCTGCAAGGGGAACCAAGAGACTAGAGGTCTAAAAAATCAGGCCCCTCCCCCTACTGATTTTAGCGATGGAAATCCCTGAGATTCCCAGTCCCAATCTTCAGTCCGGCTTCCGCCCTGATTTTGAACTCTCAGATCCAAATGCTCTGGGCTACATGGATGTCTTGTAGACAAAACTCAACATTTCTAGACTGAATTCTTCTCCATCTGAATTAGAATCCTAGAAGTTATTCGGGATTCCTCCTCCTTCCTCAGCGGTGCCTCTCCCTGTCTCACTGGTCACCACTTTTGGCCAACTTTATTTCCTAAAGCATTTCTGTAACCCTCCATCCCCACCCTCTCTGTCCCTTCACTCTCATGACCTGGGTCAGGCCCCGGGTGGCCGTTATCAGGGACTATTGAAACCACTTGCACATAGTGACCTTTCTGAAGTGCCCATTTGTCATACCTCTCCTGTGCTTAACACCCCCCGCTATGAAAAGATGCTCAACATCAGTAGTCATTAGGGAAATGCAAATCAAAATCACAATGAGATACCACTAGTACCTATTAGAATGGCTAAAATAAAAATAGTGACAACACCAAACTCGGGTGAAGATGTTGGAAAAGCTGAATCACTCACACCATGCTGATGGGAATGTAAAGTGGTCCAGGTGCTCTGGAAAATACTTTGACAGTTTCTTAAAAAACCCAACATGCAACTACCATAGAACCCAGGAATTGCACTCCTGAGCATTTACCCTAGAGAAATAAAAACTTACGTTCACACAGAAACCTATACACACATGTTCATGGCAGCTTTATTCGTAATAGCCAAAAACTGTCCTTCAACGATCCAGATGCCCTTTGATAGGTGAATGGTTAATCAAACTGTGATACATCTATACCGTGGAATGCCACGCAGCCATAAGGAGCCAACCTTTGAAACTTGTAAACAAATTGGATGAATCTCCAGGAAATTACGCTGAGTGTAAAAAGCCAATCCAAGAAGGTATGTATGAATGATATTCCATTTATATAACATTCTTGAAATAATGACACTTTGTAAATAGAGGACAGATTAGTGGTTGTCGGAGGTTTGGGATGGGGAGCAGGGTGGGAGGGAGGTGGGTGTGGTTATAAAAGCAGCATGAGGGATCCTTGTGGTGTTGGGACTGTTGAGTAGTTTGTGGTGGTGAATACAGGAACCTACAGAGGTGATAAAATTGTAACTCAGACACACATACACACACACACACAGAAGTAAAACTGAGAAATCTGAATAAGATGGGGGTGGATCATACTAGTGTTAATATCCTGGTTGTGGTGTTGTACTAGAGTTTTGCAAAGTGGGGGAACTGTGTAAAGTGTACAAGAGATTTCTCTGTATTATGTCTTACAACTGCTTGTGAATCTACAATTATCTCAATTTTTTAAAAGTTTGTTAATTTATTTCTATTTAAACATTTTTTTATTGTGGCAAAATATACATAACATAAATCTATCATCTTAACTCTTTTTAAGTGTACAGTTCTCTTACGTTAAGTACATTCCCATTGTTGTGCAACCATCAAGTCACCACTGTCCATCTCCAGAACTTTGTCATCTTCCTCAACTCAAACTCTGTATTCATTCAATACTAACTTCCCATTCTCCTTTCTCCCTATGAAATTTTTTTTAACCTGAAAAAAACCAAACCCTCCTGAGCATCTCATGGCCCCTAGGGCAAGGTCTCTCAGTGTCTTCAGCTGTCCTTGCTCTGGCAAGGACACTCCTGAGACCCTGCCTTGCCTTATCGAATACTTGGGGCCCTTGTTGACATTATCACCTTGTTGTGATACTCAAGTTCTCTCCACATTACAGATTCAGTTTCAGCACCCCTTCCAAGGCCCTGGAAGGGTCCTAGCAATGTGCTCATATGGTGATAAGTTTTTGTCAATTAATGATAATAAAATATTTTAACAGCAATCAGGAGTCACCTCGGACATTTTCCTCCTTGTCCTCCTGCTGCCTCCGCCTTGCCCAAAGTTGTCAACTACTTCGACAGTTTGCATCTGTTGAGTTTTCTTTTCAGATTTGCCCAGCTTGGAATTTTCTTTCAAGAGTTTACGAGTCATGAGGATGTCTGCTCATTATGAAGCTGTTCAAGCTTTGCAACATGGGACGTGTCAAGGGCTTTAAAATATATATATATTTTTTCTTTCTTTTTTTTTTTTGTGAGGAGGATTAGCCCTGAGCTAACATCCAATGCCAATCCTCCTCTTTTTTGCTGAGGAAGATTGGCCCTGGGCTAACATCTGTGCCCATCTTCCTCCACTTTATATGGGACACTGCCACAGCATAGCTTGATAAATGGTGCATGAGTTTGCGCCTGGGATCCGAACCTGCGAACCCCGGGCCACTGAAGCAGAGCTCCAGAACTTAACTGCTATGCCGCAGGGCTGACCCCCAAAATATATTTTTGAAGACTTGGAAGAGGAGTCTGGACATACATGAGAGGCATAAAGTGTATTCAAAAAGTTAAGAAACCTTGAACATGCATTTTTCTTGGAATTTGGAAAGATGTTTTGGAGCATTTCAATAAAAGAAGTGAGGAATTACAGACTCCTAATTTCGATGTAGATAAAAGTGAACCTATTTTGTCATCTTTAAATTTGTTCATTAAAGAATCGAGAGCAAGGAGCCAGCGGGTGGCGTAGCAGTTGAGTTCTCATGCTCTGCCTCGGCTGCCCAGAGTTTGCCGGTTCAGATCCCGGTGTGGACCTACGCATCGCTCATCAAGCCATGCTGAGGTGGTGTCCTACGTAGAGAAACTGGAAGGATGTACAACTATGACATACAACTATCTGCTGGGGCTTTGGGGAGAAAAAAGGAAAAAAGGAGGAAGATTGGCAATAGATATTAGCTCAGGGCCAATCTTCCTCAAAAAAAAAAAAGACTGTTTAAAAAAAAAGAATAGAGAGCAAATTCTGTTAAACTTGGACTATGAACACAATGTGATAAAAATTAATGGTGAAATCAATAGAAATCATTTTGACATTAAAAACTTGTAAAAATATTTTTTTTAGATATGGCAAAGGCAGAAATTCATCAAGAAAAATTTCTTTTTTTTTTGTGAGGAAGATCAGCCCTGAGCTAACATTCATGCCAATCCTCCTCTCTTTGCTGAGGAAGACTGGTCCTGGGCTAATATCCGTGCTCATCTTCCTCCACTTTATATGGGATGCCACCACAACATGGCGCCACAAACATGGCCTGACAAGCAGTGCATTGGTGCGTGCCCGGGATCCGAACCCGGGCCGCCAGTAGCAGAGTGCTCACACTTAACCGCTAAGCCACAGGGTCGGCCCCTATTCTATTTCTGATAGAAATGATGACTAAGCCCTTGGATTTTTTTAATAATCCAGTTAATTAAGAGGAGTGAATCATATGAACACATTGGGAAAAGATTTGAGTTTCTTGCTAATTTGCCTCAAAATACTGACATCAACAACATAATTTAAACTTATAAAACCTACTGTAGTGAGGAAATCAACAACGAAATAGTTAATGAGTTGCATCAATTCAAAGAATTTGAAAACTATAGGATTGGTCACTACATAAGAAAACTTGAAATACCTGAAATCTCACCTCTCATATATAAACCTTGAGAGGTTTTCTCAGTTTTGACAACAATCTTAAAAATTTACATGACCAAACCAGAAATTAGTTGGGAAGTGGACAGAATTCTTTCTAAACTGTTAAGAATAAAAATAAAATTTCTACCAACCACGTCAGAGGAAGGATTGCATTATCTATTTTCTCTGTAGGAGATATTCCGTGTCATAGGCAGAGGCAAAGAGAGAGCGCATGGGACAAATATGTGGGGATAAAAGCGCTGTAGAGGTGGATTGGGCAGTTAATTCAGGAAAAGATTATGTTATTTTTCCAGATAGTGTAATGTTTGTGGTAGTTGATCAGCTTTTTAAAATTTGCAATTTGTTGAGTTTTTTCTTAGTGGAAGTCAATATTCACTTTTTGCACCTAATTTTGTATTCATAACTTTGTAATCTAAAGGAGGGCCCCCAAATTACATTCATGTCAGGGCCTATAAGATCTAGAGCTCCCCGTGCCCCGCTTCTGCACTCACCTCTCTTAGCTGCTTAATTCCCAGGCATGTTCTAAGACTCCTGTCTAATATCGCCCCTCCCAATAGATTAAAAAACAAAAGCCCTTTGTTTATATTTTTATCTTCCCTACCAGAAACAACATCAGATAATCGACAAGCAGGTGTCCCTGGGAGCCTGGCTGCCTAGGTTCAAATTTTAGCAACCTGGCCTGGTATCCTTGTGACCTCAGGCAAGATACTCACGCTCTCTACGCCTCAGTGATTTCTTCTGCAAAACGGAGAGAAGAATAGTACATACTTCCAAGTATCCTTGTGAAGATTAAATGACTTTATGTGCATTAAGTGCTTAAAAGGTGCCTGGCATGTGTCTCCAGCACCTAGCAAGGTGTCTGGAAGAAAGCCTAGCATACAGTAGGTACTCAATAAAGGTTGGGTTAATTTGAGTGTGTGGCCTAGTTGCAAAGAGTAGGGCACGTGCTTAATGGGATATCGTCTTCAGAGGTAAGTGAATTTATCTCTGGTCCTGTTTTTTTTTTTACATAAAATAGTGGACTTCAAACTGAGATCCTTCATAGTTCTAAAATCTTATGACTTAGTAGATATAAAATAATATGTAATTTTATTACTTACTAGAGTGACCATAGAAGCTCAATAATTTTAGTTCTCTAGACAATTCCTGGATTTTTGCTCTTGACTCTGATTCTTCAAATATTTTCTGTAAGCAAGCAGGATATAAATAGTAACAACATCCCAACTCTAGTCTTTGTGATTACAAGTTCATAGTAATCTTATTATTAACATTAGTCAGTCTTTAATATCCTTATTTTCCTCCCCTTTAGAACTATCCACAGTAACTTGTATTTTTATACATCTCTAGATTTGGGAGGTATGCACATGTGATGGTTAATTTTGTGTGTCAACTTGGCTAGGTTACCGTGCCCAGTTTTGTCAAACTCTAGATATTGCTGTGAAGGTATTTTTTAGGTCTGATTAACACTTACAATCAGATGACTTTAAGTAAAGTAGATTATCTTCCTTAATGTGGGTGGGCCTCATCCAATCAGTTGAAGGTCTTAAGAGCAAAGACCGAGGTGTCTCGAAGAAGCAGGAACTCTGCCTCAAGACTGAAACTTAGAAACTGCCTGAGTTTCCAGCCTGCTGCCCTGCCCAACACATTTTGGACTTGCCAACCCCCACAATCATGTGAGCCAATTTCTTAAAATAAATCTCTCTCTCTATATTCTGTTTCTCTGGAGAACCCTGACTAATACAGCACTCAGACAGGTCAACTAAAGACATATGAGAAATATGCATTCCTTCTTTCTCCTAGTCAGGAATAACTTACTGAGATAAGCATGTATATGGCACCGCGAAGGGCATTAGACACGGTTTGTAAAATATCACAGGAAGAGTGATGGACTCATGGTGTGGTTCCCTGAAAATGCCCAGTAGCAGCTTACTAAGCAACAACGTAGTGAGTATTATAGGAGCTCAGAGACACACCGCAGGTTTGGTTAGACAAAGGCCCCTTTTCTGAGAACGCCAGAGTCTAAGCTCTAATGGCTAGAAGATGAAAAGTTTAGCAGAATGCAGAATATTTCAAAAGTGAGAACTTTCTTTTACTCCTGGATACTTTATGGCGCCAATCATAAAGTCCAATGGTTTTAAACCTCTTTAGTCTGAAATGCTTTGATGGGGTAAGAAGACCTTGGGACTGCTTGGAGATGGAGGGTGGGGCTGGAGGCATGGGAGCCTGAAGAGTCAGGAGGAGAGAACATGTACGCAGGTCAGAAAGATCTGGTTTTCAGTGTTGGCTCTGGCATTCGCTAAGTGACCATGGGCAAGTCATACAATTTCCCTGAACTCTCATCTTCGTGTTAGTCAAGTGGAGAGAATCTTTCCTTGAAGGGTCGGCGTGAGGACTCAATAAGGTGACGCATAGAGAACACCATGAACAGGGCCTGAGTCACATGGTGGGAGGGCTGCAAATGTCAGTGAGCATTTCTACGTCTTTCATCCTCATGCATCTGTCCTTAACTTAAAGACAGCACGAAGCTGACCTACCATTGGTAAAACAAAACACAAGACACACTCACTGTTTCCAAGCTGCTGATGACACCTTTCCAGGAACAAACAAACAGCCACCTCTCACAGACACTGCACCGCACACTTTGAGAGCCCACTCCTACAGTGGCCCCGGTGTGGGGCAGCCTTTTTCTCTCCCTTTACCTCAGATCCCTTGGTGTTGGATGTTGCGCCGTCACCCAGGAGAGCTGCCACAGGCTTATCGGAGTCAGAGCGTTACAGTTCATGAGCTAGAGAGCAAGGTCTTGGGAATCAGAGAGATTAACTTGTATCCTGGTGTTTGAGCTGTGTCTCAGTCTCAGTCTCCCTACTGTAAATCAGACATAGCTTGTTGAAACTGTTGGAGTTGATATTTACAAAATGGAAGCTGTTTTTACTCTCATCATCAGGCCGGAATTACAAAGGAACCACAAAGAGGACTCGCTGCTGGGATCAGCATAATTTGTTCAGGAATCTAGTTTCTTCTTTCCCAAACCCCGTCTGGCATCAGAATCAGGTGGAGGAGGTCTTGTTAAAAATACAGATTCCCAGGACTCCCTCCAGAGCTACTGAAACAGAATCTCACATGTATGTGGGTATGTGTTTTTAAAAAAGCTACACAGCTCAAACGGATATTCATACACCTGCATTCATAGTACCATTATGCACAATAGGCAAAAGGTGGAAACAATCAGTGTCCATGGATGGATGCATGGGTAAACATATACATACAATAGAATATTCTTCAGCCTTAAAAAGGAAGGAGAGTCTGACACAGGCTACAACATGGATGAACCTTGAGGACACTATGCTAAATGAAATAAGCCCATCACCAAAGGACAGATACTGTATGACTCCACTTATGTGAGGTCCTAGAGCAGTCAAACTCACAGAGACAGAAAGCAGAAGGGTGGTTGGCAGGGGCTGGGGGAGGGGAGAATGGGGAGTTAGTGTTTAATGGGTGCAGAGTTTCAGTTTGGGATGATGAAAAAGTTCTGGAGATGGATGGTGGCGACGGTTGCACAAAAATGTGACTGCACTTAATGCCACTGAACTGTACACTTACAAATGGTTAAAATGGATATAGACAATAATATTGTATTATATCATCAAACTTGCTAAGAGACTAGAATTTAGTTAACCAAAAGAAAGGTTAAGGGCTGGCCCTGTGGCAGAGTGGTTAAATTTGGTGTGCTCCACTTTAGCAGACCGGGTTCACGGGTTTGGATCCCAGGTGAGGACCCACACCACTCATCAGCCATGCTGTGGTGGCGACCCACATACAAAATCGATTGGCACGGATGTTAGTTCAGGGCTAATCTTCCTCAAGCAAAAAAAAAAAAAAAAAGAAAGAAAGAAAGATTAACGAAGCAACATGACAGAGGTGCTAATTATTGATATAAAGGCAATCATATTACTATATATAAATATATCAAATTAACATGTTGTACACCTTATTTTTATATGGTATTATATGTCAAATATATTTCAATAAAAAATAAATAAAAATAAAAAATGGTTAAAATGATACATGTTATGTTTGTGTATTTTACCGCAATTAAAGAAAAGCTGCACGGGCTTTTCTAGCACGATGAGTCTGGGAACTCAGCATTGAGATTACTCCTCCATTGCAAATGCTTGTTTTCTCTTCTTTTACCCCTAGCTTATCCTGCACCTTCCCTCCCTGCACTCACATCTCAAGGCATCCATTTAGACAGGGATGTGGCAAGAACTGGGAAGGACCCAGCGTTCCCTGAAGGACCATACGGTAGCAGTGCTGGGATTTCATCCCAATTGTAACACCCTCCCTCTCCTGTCAGTGTCACCTTGGGGTTTAAGGACAGCCGTGCTTGCGTGCATGAATGCCAGACCTGCTTAGGTTTCTGAGACCACACTCCTCTGTCAGTCACAATGTGGCTCAGCCTTCCCTCGTCACTGGGCTGCCACCTCTGACATCAAGCAGCCAGGACAACCAGCCCCAGGGCACTCATTCTCACCTCCCTGGAGGGCTGGGGAAATGAGCCTGCAGCCTTCATCCTGGGACACAAAGTAAGGCGGCCGTGGGAGTTGGAAGGTCAAGAAGGAAGAGAAGGGCCGATTCCCAGGGCCCTGCTGCTCTCCCAGCAGCCATCTGCTGCTCCTGGGGTCAGAGCCACACTTTCCTGCCGGCTTCCTACTTCTCCCAACTAGTAATGTTGCCCTTGAATCAGATAGTGGTTAAATACCTGTAAATAATTAATCATTCTCTTGAATTGGTGTTCTCTGCCTGCTTATACCTTTTTCGTTGCTTTTGCTTGTCTTTTTCTCTTTTAATTCAAAAGTGGTATTAATAATTTATGAGCTGGTACGTGGTCACATATACCCGTGCTCACATGTGTAGGGGGGTGGCCCCGCCTTCCCTCTGCAAGTCAAAATCGATACCGGGGAAGTTAGAGTCTCCGACACCAGGCTGTCGCTTTCCTGCTCTTTTTGGAACAGAAATGAGGGTCGAGTCTATGTATAGAGGTTTGGCCTGGATCAAGCTCAAGAGCTTTTTATTCTGTTCAACAACTTTGACAGGCTCTGGGTCCCAACAGACTTTAAATAGAGCAATACTACATTCTGTGACAAAGAGCACCAAGGGAGAGAAATTAAGAAATGGAAAATGGAATGCTACTTTTTATTCAGCCAGGACTTCAAAAGAGGGGGAGCAGGGGAATCAAATGAGTTGGTTCCAGGAGGCAGACTTGCTGGAGGAGAAGGCCCTGGAACATTTGGAGACCTCATTACAGAAGTAGGTGGCCCTCAGGAAGCAAAGCAGGACTGGACCAGACATGGGGATGTCCGGTGAATATTTTAGGCAGGCTGCTAAAGGATATCCTAAGCAAAATAGGAGAGGAACTGCGCGTATAGAATGCCCCCGTTTACAAAATGTCTGCGGGGGACAGGTGAAAAAATGATGACTGGGACTTCTATGAGAAGGGAGATGGGGATGGGGACTGGGTAGGTGGGACATTCACTTTTACCGCATATGTTTCAGAATCTTAAAAATTTGTGCCATTTGCATGTATTACTTTTCTAGGAAAATCAGGAAACAGACAAAACCATGAATGCACAGATTGGGGGCAGATTAAAAGAGGCTTATTTGTGGTGAACAAAAAGAAACCAGAAATGCATAGATTGAGAGAAGATTTTTTTCCTGGTTTGTAAATATTTTTATAAGTCTTATAAAGATGTAAGACGGTTAAATTAGGCTGCACCATATAAAATGACTATATTTGTAGGTCAAAAATGGTAGGCTATTGGCAATTTCACATGGTTTCTCAACCTTGGCACTATTGACCTTTTGATAATTCTTTGTTGTGTTGTGGGTGGCTGTCCTGTGTGTTGTAGGGTGTTTAGGAGCATCTCTGGCCTGCACTCACTAGATGCCAGCAGCTCCTCCCCAGTGGTGACAGTCTTGTATGTTTTCTATGTCTCCAGCAGGACTGGCAACATAATTTGTGGGACTCAGTGCAAAATAAAAATGTGTGGCCATTTGCACAAAAATTATTAAGAAATTCAAGACAGTGACAGCAGAGCATTAAATCAAGTGTGGGGCTGGGGCCCTTCTAAGCAGTACCCCAATTGACTGTGCAACTTACACGCCCACGAAGCTGACCCTGGTCTCCAGACATTGTTAAATGTGAGAACCACTGGTTTGATCTAATACATTTACGTCTGCGTATACACATGCTTGGAGTCATAGAGAGAGCCCATCTTTTTTTTTGAAAGAATAAAATTTCATGAAGTCTTGAGAAATGCTGTAGTGGAACAGCAAGTACCAGAAGGTTTGGGTGGCAGCCAAATCTGGCCCATCACCTGTTTCTGTAAATAAAGCTTTATTGGAACACAGCCACGCTCATTTGTTTACATATCCTCTGTGGCTGCTTTCCTGCTACAACAGCAGAGTTGAGAAATTGCAACAGAGACCATATGGCACAGAAAGCCTAAAAGATTTGTTGTTTGGCCCTTTACAGGAAAAGTTTGTTGACCCTGTTCTAGATGATTTCAACCTGTGGTGGTGGTGGTGGTGGAACAGGTGGAATTAGCTAGAAGCCGTTTGGGTGTGTGATTCGTTAGCCCCTATCGTCCACACAAGCTAGAACGGTTAGGTACTTGTTGGGGAGGCAGTAGAAAACTGCTCTGGCTTATTTAAGCAAAGGAGAATTGACAGGAAGGATATTGGGGGTACTCACAGAATCACCCAGTGGCTTAAATAATGCATTAGGTAGTGTGTGGAGTACACAAGAAGTAATGCATTTGTTTCTTCTGGTGTTCAGCTTCCTAGCTCAGTTGGTAATCAGAGTGCACGTGAAAGAAAATTCTGGAAGGAATTTTTGGTGGGAGCTATTTGAGTGGTAAAGAGAGGTATAGACTGAGCAAAGGTAGGGTCTAGGTTAGTTTTTTTTTGTGTGTGTGTGAGGAAGATTGGCCCTGAGCTAACATCTGTTGCCAATCCTCCTCTTTTTGCTGAAGAAGACTGGCCCTGGGCTAACATCCATGCCCATCCTCCTCCACTTTATATGGGACGCCACCACAGCATGGCTTGATGAGTGGTGTGTAGGTCCGCATCTGGGATCTAAAGCCGAGAACCCTGGGCCATGGCAGCAGGGCAGGCAAACTTAACCACTACACCACCAGGCTGGCCCCTAGGTTAGTTGTTATTTTATCCAAACAGGTTCATTTCATTCCTGATATTCTTTTTCATTTCAGTTACTTTCTTTTTTTCATTAAAAAAATATATTACATTTCTTGGGAGAGGTGTTTGGCGAAAGCAGTTGAAAGAAAGGAGGTCTGATGGAAACTCAAGTAGTTTTGCATGAGTAATAATAATTATTATGATGAGAGGTTTCCTGCCTGAGCCTTCTTGGTGGGTTGTATTTGCAAATTAAACACACTGTAAAATATTCAGCCCCTTGCCACATCTCGGTGGATTTGCATAATCCCCCCGCACAGGCTCTGGGGTGAGCTGTTCCCTAATTAATTATTAAATTCCCATCTGTACAGTGCGCACAGGATAATGAAATTCCAGCAGGCCCCAAGAAAAGCCGCGCACCGCCTTCTGGAGAAGGCTCCTGGCTTTCCCGGGCTTGGGTCCTTCTTCCAGCCAAGGGTCCCTTCCCGCGTCTATCCTCCAAGGATTAATTGTAGATTTGGCCGGTGACTGAAGCAGTTCCGACCTTCCTATAACCCAGGATTCCACGGTTCTGGTCTCAGTCCCATACCACCCACAGCTTGGCCACCGAGGAATTGCCATATGGCTTTATAAGGACATTCTCAAACCCATCCTAGGCTTGCTGATGGACAGCCCCTAAGGTTCATTGCTATTCCCTTATTACTTCATTTTTGGGTGCATTTTTGTGGCAAAAGGTCAGTTTTATTCTCTAGTCATTCAGGAGGGGTTTGAAAGCAGTGACACCCTCCCTGCAGCTCTGTGAACAACCAGCCCAGAGAACATGCAGAAGGGCAGATGGGTGGGCATCTTATTGAAGAGACAGAGTTGCCATGGCAGACAACACTGATGGCTGGGTCTAGCCGGGCCCCCCAAAGTGGGCTCACTCACCTCAAACTGAGGTTCTGAGACATTTCATTGTGGCCCCCGAAGGCTGCTCTTGTTTGGAAGCTATGTCTCTGAGTAGTTTTTGCGTTTACAAACCAGCCGTCCCTAGTCAGTGTTGTCCTCAGACATGGAGAAGAGAATTTTTCATAAAATGACTGATATTTGAGATTTCTTGGTGTCATGTGGTCCAGTGCTTCTCGAACTTTCCTGTGCACACGAATCACCTGGCGATTTTGTTAACACGCCCATTCTGATTCAGTGAGTCTAGGGTGGGGCCTGACTGAGATCCAACATTCCTGGGAAACTCCCAGAGGATGCTGATGCTGCTGGTCCATGGACCACACATTGAGGCTGGGAGACAAGAGCATACTTGTAGATAGAGAAGACATCAGACTTACAAATGAAGGGGAAGATCCAACATGCTAAGCTCATGTGTACTTTTTTTTAGCTTTTTAATTAAAGGCATGATTAGCAGGGATTGGAGCGAAGCCAGCATTAAACTTTGTTCTTCTTATGATCATTTTTTCATTTCAACTAAGCCTGTGTTAAAATTTAGAAGTGGATCCAGCACTGCTCTTTGGGTCTGAGCCTATTGTTGACCTGATGTAATCCTGAACTCTGCTTTTTTACCAGCGGGTTGTGACTTTTAGGAAGGTTTGTAATCTCTCTGACCTCTTTCTCCATCTGTAAAACGGGGATAACGATAGCACCCACAAAGCTTAGACAGCTGGTTTCACTGGGTGTGGACTCTGTAATAGCTTTGACTTGGGTTCAAATCCCAGCTTTGCTACTTGAGTGTGTTTCTCCATCTCTGGGCCTTGTTCTCCTCGTCTATAGCATAGGACCAAGCTAGGACCTATCTTAGAGGGTTGTTCCAAGGATTCGATGAGGAATAGGGCCAGCTGCATGGCAGGTGCTCAGTAATGGTCAGAGTAGCAGAGGTTTATCAGCCGGTGGAAACCCAGCCTTTTAGCTGGTCTAAGATGGAGACGCCTGCAAAGGGGCAGGGAGGAGAGACAGAGTTGAAGGTTTGGGAGGTCATTTGTTCTTCCATTTCATGTTTGTGAAATGTTCACTCTTGTGCAAATGCTGTGTGAGGTTCCGTGTGGCACCTGGAGAACAATCTGAAAGAGATCCTGTAAAAAAGTAGTAGAAAGCCTGATGGAAGCAAAGTAAATGCCAAATCAGACAGAAATTAAAAAATGGTCTCCTTCTGGGAGGCTGACTGATCTGAATGGCTCATTGATTGATCAAAATCATGAGGTTATCCTATTGTGAGTTGTGAGGATAAAGGAGCCGTGGGAGAGCAAGAAGTTGAGTTGGAGCAGGCAGCCTTGTTGCTGAAGGCCACCATTTCTGTTTGTCTCCTCAGAAATTCCAGTCCTCCAAGAGAGGAGGCCATCAAAGTGATGCAGGCAGTAAGCTAGGAAATGCGATGTTTCACCCCATTCTCTACATGGCAAGATGGCGCCATGTGGAGTGGGCAGGGGGTCTTAGAGCTGAATTGGATTAGTTTGGCTTGGTTGATCCAATGTCCAGGAAGTGGCCCTGCATCAGAGGTTGCAAACTGGTGGCCTGTAGGTCACGGTCAGCTTGCAGATGTATTTGATTGGCCCTCAGTGTTTTTTTTAAATGTTTGGATCAGCTGCCAACATTAAAAATCTTGGAGATTTTATATTAAAGTCCAGATTTCCAACTGCAGAAATAAAATTAGTAATTCTGGGCCTGTGTTCCTGTGTGTGGTAGCAATCTGTTGACTCTGAATATAGGCTGGGCCCTCAGGTAGACACATCTTCTCAGATGGGTCCCAGTCTCCACCAGGCCCGCTTCAGCCATTCTCAGTCCCTGCCTGGCCTCTGTAGGCATTTGAATTTGTGATTGTGTTGTATTTTTTTGCCCATAGTTTATCATTCAATCATCTGTTCGAAGGCAGGAAAGCTATGTTCTGGATTTTTGCCCTCTCAATATCTTCATTTCCTTAAAGCCTTGTTACCTTTAGCCACCGAACAACACAAGGGACACCAGACTCGGAATCAGAAGATCTGAGTACTTCTAGGTGTTCCCATTTACCAGCACTGAACTTTGGGCAAACACTTAATCTTTCCAAGCCAGCTTCTTTATTTGTAAAATGGTGGCTCATAATTGTACCAATGAAGTAGGCAGTAAACGAAAGGCCTTTGTGAACTCTAAAGGGTGGTAGACATACAGAGAACCACTGGAGGGGAGGGTGGCAATGTGAGGTCTCCAGACTGGTGAGGGAGATAGAACTGATGGAGACAATTATGTACAATCATGAGTGCTATTGTACGGAGATGTTTGGGGAGGCAGAGGCTTGGTTCAGCCTCCAGGTGGAAGGCAGTCAGACAGGGCTTCATAGAGGAGATGTTCAGCTAAATCTTGAAGGAATACTTGGCTTTGCCAAATATTTTGCCAGTGTATTGCTTCTCCTCACTGCACTGGATTTGCCAAGAAGATCAGATAATAAAAGATTCTAATAATTGAAATGCATAGGCTTCTAAGAGGGTCTGTTAGAAAGTGATTCTAGAGCCATAGATTGCCTACTGGCTGTGAGGGAAAGAGGGCTCTGACCAGATCTCTGGACACCCTCAAATGTCCTCGTGGAAGGTGACCAGCTGACGCTGGCCTGGGAAGTTGAAACTGACTGATGTTTTCCCCACCAACCCTCCTTCGTTGTTGGTGAGAGAGGAAAATGAGGATTTGGGAAAGAGGATTTTTATGAGAATCCTTGGGTAGTCGGTTAGTGGGGGAGTCAAGACAGAGTTAAAACAGGATTCTGGCCCTTTCCATCTGGAACCATCACTGTGCATTGATGACTGGAGAAAATAATGTAATCTGATTGTTCCATTGGGTCATTTCTGGGAATATGAAGATATTTTTCCAAAACTGGAAGTCTGTGTGCATTGGGAGAGTATCTCAATGCTTGGTCCTGCATCCTCCCTTCCTTGGCCTCCCCGTCCCTGGCCCCCTGTTCTGTCCACAGCAGATGCTAGTTTCCCCTGAAACTCGACTTAATTAGATGTGACCCAGTTTTTTCCACATTGAACTCTGTTAGGGTTGAAGATGCATTTGGCTGCACAAGAAAACCTCAGCCTGCTTCTTCTCACTGCATTGCATTTGGCAAATGTCTTCTGCAGAAGGAATGCTGAGAATTTCCCTTTTCATCATGTCAGATCATCTGGCTTGGGCTGGCCCTTCCCCAAGAGCCCACAGCTGGAGCAGGGCGGGGCCCAGGCGGATTGCTGAGCTGGGAGCTGTGGCCTTTCCTTGGCTTGAAGGCCACAGTGGAGCAGGGCTGACCAAGGCCAGAGCATCCCACGGGGTGGGGGAAGGCGCCCAGCCTGACGCACAAGTGGAAGGAGAGAGGGGCCAGGGAGATCTTGGCCTGTGCCTCTGAGCTAAGCTTTAATCCTGAGGTTATGACCTGTGAACTCCCCCACAGCGCCTCACTGCGTACTTGACTAGGAGATCTCCAAGATAAAGAAGTCATTTCTGCTGAGGTGGATCCAGGTTTTGGGTGGCCTGAAGTTCATACGGTTTTTGAGAAAACAAAACTACAAACACAGAATTAAGTACAGGGCTTTGTAAGGGTCTGTTGCAAGGGAGGGGCCTTGACACCTAAGCTGTGTCAATGTCATGGTGAATCTGTTCCTTCAATTTCCATTCTAAGAGGCAGGAAATGCAGACCTGAAGGCTGGGAAGACATTTTGGATTGACTTTGGTTGTTAATTCATGAACCTGCCGTGGCTGGGCTGCCCGATGGTCAGCGGAGCCCTGACAGGAGGGAGGGAGTGGGCATGAGGACCAGAGGGCCTGGTGCATGTAGGGACATCTGTGGGAAGTAGTACACACTGGGGAAAGTTAGGGGGACCAGTCCAAAGTCAGCAGACAAGGTTAACAAAAATATCAAGTGCAGAGTAGCAGGATGTAATTCAGAGAGGCCAAAGTTTTGTTTGCTAGATTTTGCACAATAGTTTAGAGGTTGAGAGTTATTGTTTCAGAGCCTCACAGATCTGGGTTTAAACATAGGCCGAATTGCCTCTATTTGCCCCAGTGGCTAGATCATTTCCTCAGCTGCAGATACTGACTTCTAGAAGACCAATTGCCTTTGGAAGCAGACAGCTTCCAACCCTGAGTCTGTCGCTTCCCAGCTTTGAGCCTCACATTTCTTCATCTGTAAGACTCATAACATACACGTTTTTGAAAAGTTGTGACAATCAAAATAATTGATACACGTAAAGTCCTATTACTATAATTTTAACTCAATTCTTTAGAAACCAGACTAAGTAGATACAAATTAGTAAGTATATACCACTTGCATGGCTTGATCAAATAGACGTAGACAGAACCCCATAAACAGGGGCAGTGCAAACTTCTCAGGCCCACATGGAACACTTCCATAAACTGACCACATTCTAGGTCTCGAAGTCTCAAGTCCTGAGGGCATATATTGTACAGACTCCATTCCTTGCAACTGCCCTTGTATTCACGGGATAAACCCAAGCAACGTTGCTAAACTCATTTATTGATCTAGACAGTCAATACCCACAGTTCTTGAAAACTTAATGTCAAGTGAAAACATTAAGCTGCAGAATATAAATACAATGTGATACCAATGATGTAAAATTTAAAACACACAATATTTGTTTTTTTATGGATAAATATCTTAGATTAGTAAAAGCATAGAGGCGTGGAAATAAGGATTTACCCAACTGTCAGTGAGTGTTTCAGAAGTTACTTAAACTATATCAGAAATGTTGTGTTTAAAAAATAAAAAGCTCTGAAATAAATGTGGCAAATCTCTATATGCTAAATCTAGCCTGTGTTTACCCAGAGGACTGTCATATCCCTTACTTCATATTCATTTATGCTCGAGATTACCAGAATTAAAAAGAAGAGGGCTTAGTGTCAGGCACCTAATTGATGTCAGCAAATGTTAACTTTTGTCTGGACCAGGTTTTAAGAGAGCATTCAATGACTAATGTGGGTGAAAGTTCCTAGGGCAGGTGCCCAGGATGAGTTTGCACCCTCCTTCCCTGTCTTTGTGTTCTGCTCCAGTCTCTCACCTGAGGGGTGTATACCACGGGGCCAGGCTGACTTCCTGGGTTGGGACAGCACAGCACAATGTGCTCCGGATGGTTTGCTCCCCCACAATCTGGAAGGCTCCATGGATACTGGAAACATCAGAGAGGAGCAACAACCTCAGAGGCTGGGGAAACTGGGCATGGGTCCACGGCTGATCCTCAGGTCCCCGCCTCCAACAGCACAGCAAGACACTCCGCTGCCCAACCCTGCGTGTTACCCCTGCCTGGCGGGTCAGGGAGAAACGGACACTTCTAGCTGCCTCCTTCCTCCATTCTCTTGCTGTATTACTCATTAATACCCACCCTGATCTCCCCTTAGGAAGGGGACTTTCTTACCTTTTTAGGATAATTAGCAAACCTATTATAAAATAAAAGCATGGCTTGGTTTCCATGGTGATTTGCATGTTCTGTCTCATGATGCTTTCTAAGGAGCCTATCTTAATCTTCATCAGCCCTACCACGGTTAGTCTCTGCCATATCTCATTATGGGGAAAGTTTCCTTAAGAAAATATTGTATTTCTTAATGCTCTTTTCACCAGGGCAAAAATTCCAATGCCTAGCATGGTGACTATAGTTAACGATATTGTATTGTACACTTGCAATTTGCTGAGAGAGCAGACCTTAAATGTTCTCACCACACATGCACATACACACAATGGTACTTACGTGAGATGATGGATGTATTAACTGATTTTATTGGGGTAATCATTTCACAATACGTACATACACCAAATCATCACATTGTACACTTTAAGTTTATAACATTTTATTTGTCAATTGTATCTCCATAAAGCTGGGAAAAAATAAAATTTGCATTTTGGAAACAAAGACTTCTTGGGTTCAAACTCATTAATTTGCCTCTAATGCAGCCTGTAATCGAGAGTAACTTGTTTCTAATCCTCAGTTCATTATCATCAAGAGATATTAAACACTTAGCATACGTGCTGCTAAGCAGATTAAAGACACTTAGGATGTGCGTCTGTGTGGCTACTCCATGGATCTGTGCAGCCAAACCTCCAAGACTATGTTCAGAGACCTGTATGAAATGCATGAGGGATTTCAGTCTCCTCAAATGGAGAATTTGCAGATGGGGAAGCACCGAGAAATATCAGGTTGGTGGGAACAAATCATTTTGAGTCAGACCCAGTGGGGAGACATGCAGTGTGGGCAACCTCTTAATGAATATATACTTGCACCATCCTGTACATTATTTACCCAGCTGCACCTATTACTATTTCAATAATTTAAGGCAATTTGTTACAGGGGTAACTTGGCTGATTGCAATCAATAAGCAAGAAGCCTAGAATCCAATCTAAACTGCATGAGGGCCTGACAGGTCTTCCCAGGGCAGAACAATGCCTCTTCCTTAACTCTTTCTGCCCCCAGGACATCTCAAGAGTAATCTTAAGAAATGTCTGTTGAAGAGTCCTTGTTGTGGTCTCATCCAGCACTGAAATGCATTTGGCAGGTTCCCTTCGCTGTTGCTACTCAAAGTGTGGTCCATGGGTTGGATGCTTCAGTTTCAGCATCAGCATCAGCATCATCTGGACCTTGTTAGAAATGTAAATTCTCAGGCTCCACCCCAGACCTACTGAATCAGAATCTCTGGGCTGGGGTCCAGTAAGCTGTGTTCTAACACGCCTTCCAGATGATTCTGATGCATATTCAAGTTTGAGAATCACTGGAGTAGGGCAAGACCAAGTTTTAAGATAATAACAGAAAGTGTAAGTAAGGTCCAGTTTTAATATCCATCAAGTCTGCTTTATTGCGGGTCACAAGATTATGAGTTGCAAAGTATGCATGCTCTTGATCCCTGTACCCAGCAACCCCACCCGCTCCCCGTGTGTCCCTCCAGCATCATCTCCTCCATGGTATGCTGCATCCCTCTGGCTTAGCTCCACAGCTCCTCCAAACATAGCGCTCACTTTCACACCCTGTGGGGAGAGTTCTGTTTTTGCACATATTGCAACTGCTAGAATTTACAGAAGTGACATTTATTATAAAACATGTATTTAATTTTATTGTGTCTCCCAAACAACCAACTATGACATTCCTTCCAACCCTCAAACAAATCTAGGAATAGAATTAGTCCAGCAAGTAGTTTTTGAGAGCAACATTTCTTGATTAGTCTCTGCTCTCTTGTGACAGAGGAGTGGCTCTCACTTTAATAACTGAATTGAATTAATAGTCAGTGTTTCATCTATAGTTATTTAGTATTTATAGCCACACTTCCCATACAACAAGACAAGCCTCAGTGCACTTAAAAATTATATATATATATTTACCAATTTAATTTTTACCCATACAATTTACCCATTTAAAGTATACAATTCAGGGGCCGGCCCAGTGGCATAGTGGTTAAGTCTGGCATGCTCCGCTTCAGTGGCCCGGGGTTCACGGGTTTGGATCCTGGGCATGAACCTACACCACTTGTTAGCCATGCTATGGCAGCAATGCACATACAAAATAGAGGAAGACAGGCACAGATGTTAGCTCAGGGCTAGTCTTCCTCAAGCAAAAAAACCAGGAAGATTGGCAACAGATGTTAGCTCACCAAAAAAAAAAAGTATACAATTCAATGATTTTTAGTATATTCCCCAAATTGTGCAACCATCACCACAATCAATTTTAGAACATTTTCATCACCCCCAAAGCAAACCCTGGACCCTTTAGTCATCAGTCCCCAGTACTCCACTCCCCCTTCGGGTAACCATGAATTCAATTTCTGTCTGTGAATTTATCTATTCTAGACATTTCAATTATTTCATGTCAATGGACTTATACAATATATGGTCTTCTGTAACTGGCTTATTTTGCTTAGCATAGTGTTCATCCAGGTTGTAGCATGAATCAGTGCTTCATTCCGTTTTACAGCCGAATCTCAGCCCATTTTACCTCCCCACTCCCTCATCATCACCTTGTCACTTTTTAAGTTGAATTTTAGTTCCAGACGGTGTGTGTGCATATATTTATTTTTTTAAACAAGCATTATTTACAATTAGTTCAGCAGCATCATATTCTCTCCTTCTCCCCTCCTCCCCTTCTCCTTCTGCCCCCACCCCATCCCCAATGGTGGGACTAGACTCTTAAACTGAGTGGTTGTGGAGCAGTTTGAATGTTATTGCCAGGCTCTGAGTTAAGGAACCAGGACTTATCACGTAATTTTCTTAAACCCTCTCCCTTAGACGCCATGGTGGCCTTGCCTACAGCACAGATTGTACCACACAAGACAGTGATCAGTGACTTTCAGTTGCCACCATCACAAAGAGATGTTTTCCTTTCCTCCCCAAGAGAGAAGAGTTTGCATATCATCAGAACGATGTAGGTCTACAGCTCTCCTAGGCAGGGATTGAGAAGGGGATAGTACACTAGAAGATGTATCCTTGGAGGCATCTGCCATGCACTTTACTAGCTTTCCTCACTTGTGGCTGGCTTCTCTAACTTTACGGAAGAGTTTCCTGATGCAGGGGCCTGTTCAATACTCCTGCGCTCTGACCCAGACCTAGCACTGCGCCGGCCCAACGATGTAAGCACAAGAATGGTTTGGGATCTGAGGCGAGGTGCTGAAGAGACCACAGCTACGTCGTCGAGTTGAACGCTCTCATTTCACAGGTGGGGACTCTGAGGCTTAAAGATGTGCAGTGGCTTGTCTATGCCACAGGGAGTGTTGGCAGGGCTGGGGTCGGGGGCACATTCTATTGATGGATGGTTTTCCCACTCCCCACTGCATAGGAAATCTGGAACGTGTTGCAGAGAGCGATTCTTTCCTTTCAAAAGCCTTTCTTATTCTTATTCTGCAACAAGGGTGTTTCCCAAATGGAAACTCTGGGGGATATTTCATTGTTTGTGTTCCCTTCTGGAATATAAGATGTCATCATATTTCTGCTCTGCAGTCTCTAAGATTCTTTCTGGTTCCAGCTCAGACTCCCCCCACCCCCAAGCTTCAGATTCATGTCCAACTGCTTTCTTGACATTGTTACACAGATGTCTCAAATTTAAAATGTCCAACACAAGACTTTCTTTGTTCCCTTCTCGAAAACAGATCCTCACTGCACTCAGCCTTTTCCATCTTATAAATGGCATCACCCTTCCCCTTGCTGCTCAAGTGAAAAATCGCAGTCATCCCTGATGCCTTTCTTTCTCTCATCTTCCATTCATTGGTGGGCCCCAGAGGTACACCTGAAATCCATTCCCAGCCTGCCGTCTCCAGAGCCACCGCAGTCTCACACTGTTCCTCAGTTGCTGGATCTACAACGATATCTCTTAACTGAGCTTCCTGCTACTACTGTTGTCCCCCAACAATCCACTCTTTCTCTAACTGCCTGGCAGCTCGCTCCAAATATAAACCAGAGAATGTCACTTTCTAGCCTAAAAGCCCTTCATGACTTCTAGAATGAAGTCTAGAAGTCCTAGGTTGTCCCTAGAATGAGATGCAGCCTGCTCTCGGCTTTAAGGCACTTCCCAGTCTTTTCCACCATCCACCACCTCTCAGGAGAACAAGCGCTCTTTGGGCTGGGACTCTTCTGTCCTCTCCACCACTGAGCCCGTGTGCCCGGCACATCGTAGGAGCTTAGTAACTGTTGATTGACTAATTGATTGGTTCCACTCCTGCCTAGGCCTCCATGCCGCTCTGTCTGACCACTTGACCCCAGACCTGTTGCTGCCCTTGGGATTCCAGTGCTTTGAGCAAAAGCTGACAGCAGTGTGGTGATTCTTGTGATGAATGTGCTCATTTGAAAATATCAATTCAAGGTATGTGTGTTATGATACCTTATGAGAAAATAGCACACGGTAGTTTGGAATTTGTTGGGAAGGCTGGGTTCTTCCCCTACACCCCTTCCCTCATGTTCATCTAGAAGCTAAGCTGTCTTCTGAGCTGGGGCCTCTGGAGTTTGAGGACCACATCCTGCTGTTTTTTCTAGAGGTCAGCCTGAGAATCTCGAAGACTTCCTCCTGCAGATTACTTCCAGGTGAAACGACCCTCTGGGAATGAAGAACGGTCTTCACAGCAAGGAGCCGCTAACATTTCTGCGTTTGAGAAGAAGAGCAAGCATTAAACCATAAAATGTTCCTGGCTAAGGAAACAGAAGAAAAAGGCCTGCGCTAGCAGCATTCCCCGCGCTCATAAATACCAAGCCGTGTTCCTAGGTGACCAGAGAAAACACGTGGGGACAGGAGAAGATTTCTGGGGGCATACCGGGCTCGCTGGGGCGTCTGGAAGGGGCTTGCACCATTTTCTCTTCCCCCTAAAGGGCAGGCTCCCCTGCTGCAAGCTTTCGGGCACCTTGCTTTAATCTAGCAACCTGAACTGCCCCGCAGGTTCTTGTCCACGGGGGTCTGTGTGTGCGCGAGACTGGCTGGATTCTGAGGTCAGTTTGAGGGCCATGTTAGGAGTAAGGAAAACATTACCACTGAGGCAGAAACTCTCCTTCGGATCCTGAGTCAGAAGGGATGTTCTGAATGCTGCTTAGATCCTGGGGACTCAGCGGGAGTAAAACCCGGAGCTCACAATCCTAGTAAGCGAGACTGACCTGGAAGTGAAGGACTACAAGGCCTAAACGATGCTGTGTTAGAGGAAAGTTTGAGTTACAGGGGACACAGAAGATGGAATGAGCAACACTGAGGGGTGGGAAAGGAGGCAGGGCGGCCCAGAGAGGGGCCTGGAGGTGTGGATCGTCTTGGGGCACTGTAGGCAGATCTGTCTGGCTGGAGCATTGGGGTTGGAAGCAGAGTTTACCCGAGAAGGTCAGTGGAGACAGATCAGGTTGGGTCTGCATTTTAGAGAAGCCCACTCTGCCTACCGGCTGAAAGCAGAGTTGAGGGGAAATGGGGGATCAACTGGAAAGCTGTCGTTCTAGCCCAGCCAGGCTGCAGTGGGGACAGAGGGGAGCGGGTGCGGGGAGATAGCAAGCATTTAGCATCAGCTGGCTCTGGCGGTGGCAGTTGGTGGTGGGAGGAGGTGAGAAGTATTTTCCTGAATGCAGCTTGAGTGCAGGGGTGGGTCACTAGACTGAGGTAGGGGATGTGGTTGGATGATCATGTTTGGGGGAAGATACTGAGTTCCGTTTTGTACATATTGAGTTTGAGGCGTCTGCAGGGCATCTGAGAATGCCCTGAAGGTAGGGAGCTCCAGTTTGGGGCTCAAAGACATCGTCACATCAGGGACAGGTTCAGACCTGGGGAATGTCAGCTTCAGAGGGGAAGGGGGATCCACAGTGGATGAGATTGCCCAGGGAGACTGCAGATAAACGGACACCCAGCCTGATTAGTTCACGGCATTTGCATTTACAATTTCTCACATCCAGTGTCCTGGAGACGCTGAGAGAGGCAAGTAATTTGTAATGAGGTGTAATGAGGTGAAAAACTGTTTCACTGGAGGGTCAGCTGCTGGACCTGCTTGGACACCTTGCTGTGATGCTTTAGGCTGCCTGGGTAAGCAGGGCCATCGTATCTTGGTAGAAGGGCAGGGGTTTGAATTCCGTTTATGTAGGATCATAGCGGGTGTTTGTGAGGTGAATGAATACGTAAGCTAGGGCCGGCCCCGTGGCTTAGCGGTTAAGTGCGCACGCTCCGCTGCTGGCGGCCCAGTTCGGATCAGGGGCGCGCACCCACGCACCGCTTCTCCGGCCATGCTGAGGCCGGGTCCCACATACAGCAACTAGAAGGATGTGCAGCTATGACATACAACTATCTACTGGGGCTTTGGAGGGAAAAATAAATAAATAAAGTTAAAAAAAAACTATATAAGCTAGCAGGTCATGATGGCTAAGTCTTGGGCCTGGGGGATTCAGATCATTTGAAACAAAGAAAATCTGCTCCACGCGTCCCAAAGCTGAGCTCTGCTTTCTCTCCCAAGGTCGGGGTTGCTCTTGTTCAGTCTGGAGTGGAGAAGGAGGCACGTTGGTAAACACTGAGAAGGAGGCATCGACAAACTATTGATGTCCTAAACCTGAGGAGCCAGCAGCATGTCAACAATCAATAGCTTTTCTCACCAGTTTAAATGTCCCATCAGTTCCGCCTGCGATGCTTTTACTCTTTCATGAGCGATGTAGCCTGCAGACAGGGCTGTGCATCTAGCACTGGAAAGAAACACGTTGAAAGGATGTTGGTATTTGCTTTTCAGTGAACTGTTTCATTTTCCTTTCAGTCAGCAAAGTAACCAGAATAATTCTGAGGAAGGGGCTAGAAGAGGTGGCACTGTTGATTGCAAGAGGAACGTGGGCAGAGCCAGGCCTCAGCTACCTTCTGACAATGGCCTCAGAGGATGAAAGGGCAGAGGACGTCCCAATATGCAGTGGCCGAGGAGGCAGGGTGTTGGGGACACCAAGCTGCTGAAGCTGCCTGGGCAAGGATGGGCAGTTGTCCAGCATGTATTCTAAGGGGCAAAGCAAGGTCAGGGATAGTTCAGCTGCTAAGAGGATTATATTCAACTCCAACTCCAACTGGTTTATGTAAAGGAAACTATTGTTATTGGTTCATATTACTGAGAAGCCCAGGGCTAGGCCAGCATCAGGCATGGTCAGATACATATGCTCAAACGTACCAGGATTTGTCTCTCTCCATCTCGTTCCTCTTTTCTTTGTGTGATTCCATTGTTGGACAGGCTTTTCTCACACAGTGGCCACCAGCAGCTGTGGCTTCTTCGTATAGCTTTTTTTCAATATCAATTGAAAGAAAGTCATGGGAAAAGTCTCAGAACTGAATCTCGTTTGTTGGTTGGACCACTTATCCATCCCTGAACCAATCATTGTGGCTACAGGGACGGATGCTCCCATTGATCCGGCTTGGGTCTGGTGTCTACCTGTTGAGATGGGGAGAGATGGAGTCAGCCCCACCCACATGACATGGAATGGAAATAAGAATGGGAGGGTGTTCCCCCAAGGAATATCAGGGCTCTGGATGAGTCAAATCAGTAAAAGCAAAACAATGAGGGTCTGGCAATGAGATGGGGAAGGGCTTGGCAGCAGAAGTTGCATTGTAATTCTAGGTGATCTCACCGTTCACAGTAGGGCCCTAGTGTCATGAGGCGAGGAGCCTGCTGGGGGTGGGTGGGGCCTGTGGGGCCCAGCTAAGTTATTGGGGTCCAGTGTAGGACACTGGTTTTTAGAGAGGTCTGGGACAGCAGGGAAGATGCCTGAACATTCTCAGTGGGTGGGTAGAGTTCAAGGCCCAAGCCTAGACTCAGGATGAAGGCAGTAGATTTTAGAACATATGCCACAGAGCCATGTGGCCTGGTGGAGATGTCTTAGGGTGGAGGTGGCCGCTGAGCAGGAGGGATCTGGGCAACCCAACCAACTTCAACCAGAGTCACACCTGGTAACTATTTTGCATAATATGATATGATATAATATGATATGATATATTAGGCTCCCATTTGAAGAAAGAATTTAGTTGTCCAAAAAGCCTCAAAAAATCCACTGGACAAGAGCGGTGAGAACTCTGCATCTCAGAAGCCAGACCTGAGCCTACTCAGGTGGGCAGAATGATTCACCCCCAGAGTGGATTGTGGCACCTAGGACACCACCGCTATGTCCTATTGCTTTTGCCATGACAGGCTCAGGCCCTGGGGTAGCTCCTGCAGGGGTGACCATCTGAAGACGAGAAGGGCCAGAAGACAGGCAGGGACTGCCGGGGACAGTCCTAGAGGCAGGGAAGAGGAGTGGCAAGTGGGTTGTGTGCAGGGGCTGGTGTCCGCTGTGCTCCTAGGGACAGATATTGGAGAGCAGACTCCCATAGGTGACCTCTGCCTGTTGCAGGGGTTTGACAAGAATCATGATTTCATGCTGGAAAGGTGGAGGAGTTTGGGAATTGGGACACCCCCTCCCCACTTCACAGAGGACGCTTGTCCAATAGCCGGTTTATCATCTTTGTTGTTGAATTATCATCTTTTCTTTTTTTGTCTCTTCTACAAAGATTGGAGGTGATGATGAGAAATGATCCATCCGTTCATATATCTGTTCATTAATCCAGCTACCCTTCCAATTAAAGCATACTTACCACCAAGCAGTGGGTTGGGTCTTGGGCATGTAGAGGTGACACAGTCCGGGCCTCCAAGCCTGGATTCCCCACAGCCCAGAGGGGGAGATTGACGTGTTTAACAGACAGTTGCTGTATGGTGAGATAAAGACAATAGTAGAGGGATATAAAGATGTCCTGGGAGCCCACCAAGTCAATCTACCTTACAACTTGAAGATTTGCAAAGAGCATGACATTCAAGTTGGGGCTGATTAGAAGGAATGGGCATTGGGAAGGGCATCTTGGGTTTACAGAACAGCAGTGCAAAGTTATTGAGGTCCGAGGAGGCACACTCCAGTCTGACAGGGTGAGTTCTTGTGCCTGGGACATAAAGGACTGTGGAGGCAAGAGGCCAAGGCTAGCCCATGAAGTGGTTAGAAGTTTGGACTTCATCTCGCAGACAGTGGGGAGCCACTGAAGTTTCTGAAGCCAAGGAGTAGAATTGGCTGGTGGAAGATGGATGGGCTAGTGGCAGGAGGCAGGACTTGGGGTGGGGAATGAGACCTGGAAGCAGAGACAAGTCATGGGTTGAGAGGTAATGAAGCCTAAACTTTCAATAGGTGGGAAGGAATGGTTTCCTGGATCTCAGAGATGGTCAGGAGGGAGGTACAATATAAATAAATGTCATCAAAAGAAAAAGAGTAGAGGAGCAAAGAGAGAGGACATCATTACTAAAGTCACCCAAGGGTTGTGGATGAGGTGTGGTCAAAGGCGTGTTACAATTGACATTTCTACAGAGACTCCAGCTGCTGTGGATGCTCCGTAACAAGGGGAGGTGCTCAGTTGTGTCACCGATTGTCAAAGCAGGCATTTGGGAATGATTTCAGACTCCTGAGCCCCTCAGTGGCCATGCTGGGGATGTAGCAGGGTGGAGCGTCCTAGGGGAGTCTGTGAGATGGGTCTCCTTGGAGAGGACTATGGGGATGGACTTAGAAGGGCTTTGGGAGGATGGAGTTCCCCTACCTCAAGCCTCGCCCAGAGAGGGCAGACCTTAGAGAGGCCCTTGGAGAGTCCATTGTCTCCTAGGTTTGAGAACACAGAGGACTGAGGTCTGAGTCCTGTCCAGGGAGTTGTAGGGTGCAGGCATGCTGGCAATTGGACAACACCACCCAGAAAACAGGTCTAGGCCCTTCTCCACTAATAGGCCTTGCCTAGGAATGTGATTAACCTAGAGGAAGGACGGAAACACTGGACAAGAGAAAGAGAAAAGAAAGGTCATGTCCACCCTTTCTCCCTGGCAGCCAGGCCAGTGTGGGAAGGAGAGAAAGGTTGATATTAAAGCAAATTTGGAGTTATTGTCTGTATTGGGACTGGACATTCAAATTTCTGAAATGAAGCTATGATTGTAATTTTATGCATGAGAGCAAAGGAGCACATTTAAAGCTTCTGCTGGCGTTGTGTCTGCTGACGTGCTGTTGGCCGAAGCAGGTCACATAGCCTGGCTCAATCAGGTGGTGACAGCTTTCTGGAGGGAGGTTCTGCCAAGTCATACAGCAAAGGGAGAGATGCGGAAGGAAGGAGCAACAGTCCAATATGACAATGGCAGAGGAGGAGAGAGAGTTACTGTTCGAGAGCAAGAGAGACTCAAGGACTTGGTGTCAGCTTCCCCATCAGCATACTCCATCCTGGTAGAATTGGACAAAAGTTAACCTGGTCTGCTGCTAGCTTTAGTGTGTGTTACATATATAGTAATAGTTATTTACCTACTATGTACAACATCAAACTCTTACAATTTGGTTATTAAATTTTTACTAGTAAAAATGTAATTATAATTTAATTCTCATAGACTTGGAGATTTATTTTTGGATCCCAGAAGTTCATTCTACATGGTGATACTTGGATTTGACCTCTTTCTCAGCTAAATATTGTTTTCTTCACTCTTGGATGTCCAGCACGTCACTAAATGCATACTGGTGCGCCTTTCCATTTCTGTCTCTCTCTCTCTGAGACACGTTTGGATGATACCTATATATTACATATGTTTGCCCTGTAATTTGTCTTTTTCACTTAATGTGTCTTTGAGCTCTTTTTATACCAGTGCGTATAGACTTGCTTCACTGTTTTAAACTTCTACAAGTTGTTCCATTGACATACAAACACCTCCAAGTATAATTTGTCACCGTATCCCCAATGGACGCGCACCTACGGCCCCCGTTTTCCCCATCCCCGCGCTGCTCTTATGACCAGTCCCACTTTAACTTGCTGCAGTCTAACCCACCAGAGCCAACAGTCTCCTGAGAGTTGCGTGGAGTGTTCACTGTGCTCTGACCCTCTTCATGCCACGTGTCCTTTCAGGAGTGTGTGACACCATTGCCTCCCCTCCTTTGGCTTTTTGTGCTCCCTCTAGACTCTGGCCATTCTGCTCAATACCTTCTGGCAACTCCTTTCTCTCCTGCCCATACTTTTTCCGGGCGATCCCCTCCACTTCCTGTCACCTGCTGGCACACCCTAGTGCCCCCAGAATGGGCTTCCAGCCCAGACCTCTTCCCAGCCTCTGCCTGCGGACCTACCACCTGGAGCTGCCGCAGCTCCTCACTCAGCTCTCACTCCAGACTTGATCGTCCTATGTGCTTGTGACCTCAGTAATTAGTGCCACCATCTGCCAAGCGACCACAGTGGGCCCCCTCCCTCACCGCCTTGTCTAATTGACACATGCTGGTGTGTCAATTCTGCTTCCCTGTCCCCTCCCATATCTCCGCTCCTCCAATCTCCACAGGCATTGCTCTGCTCAGCTTTCACTAGTAGTTGCTCTGCCCACTCCATGCCCAAAGCACGTCCAAGCCGTCACATGGTGGCCGGGGCCATGGACACACCAGCACATCCAGTAGGGTCAGGCCTTGCTCTAGCCCTGCGATGCTGCCTCCTCCCTGGACAGCATGATCAAAGGACTGCCTGCACCCCTGGGCTCTTATTTAAAATGCACATTATGGGGCTCCACCACACACCCATGGAATCAGAACTCCTGTCTCGGGACCCAGGAATCTGCATTTTCAATGCTTCTCAGATGAGTCTTAGGTTCACTGTTTTGGGATCCAGTGCTGTGGAACAAAGTCAAGATTCTCTCCTGGCACATACAAGGCCCTGTCTGGAGCTTCAGTCTCTATCTGCAAATTAGAGCTCAGTGCTTGCTTACGAGTCTTGGGATTATGAAATGAGATAATATACGTGAAATGCTGCGCAGAGTCGGACATGTGGAAGGTACTAGATGTCATCTCCTCCGTCCTGATTATGGAGCCTGCAGTTTGCGCAGCTTCCGTGAACACCAGGTCACAGGGTCTGTGAACGAGATCCATTGGTATCGTCTGTGTTCTGGGCTTGCAGGTAAACCCAGCCTGCGTGTTCCTTCTCAGTGCTTGCGATTCACAAGCACTGTATTCTCGTTCACCAAGGCTCTCACACCTGGGTTTCCCCTCTCCCGGGGCTCTACCTGGCTCCTGTAGTGGAGGCAGTTCACCCTGACACAGCTCTGACTTTCCAAGGTCATGCTGGGTTCGGAGCACTCAACATCCAGTATGAACTCAGGATTCACTGTGTGTTGGTTAGCCTTCCTTTGCCCCCTGCCCAAGCCCCCATCTGTGCTCTGCCCTCCTCTGCTCTGCTCTGGGCTCCTGGAGGCTGACCCCTCAGGACCACACAGCCGCGTTGTTTCATCTGCTGGATTCCAGTTGGGTAGCTGTATTAAGGTGCTCAGGCTTGCAGTAATAGATAGCACAGACTGGGTGGATTCGACAACAGAAAGTTATACTCTGTCACAGTTCTGGAGGCTGGAAATCTGAGCTCAAGCTCTCTGCAGGGTTGGCGTCCCCTGAGGCCTCTCTCCTTGGCTAGCTGATGTGGCCTTCCCCTCCCTGTCTTCCCGTGGTCCATTCCCCTGCCCTGCCCATGTATCTGTGTCCAAATTTCCTCTTCTTAAAAGGACACCAGTCATATTGGATTAGGGTCCACCCGAATGACCGCGTTTTACCTTAATTACCTCTTTTGGCCCCATCTCCAGATACAATCACATTCTGAGGTGCTGGGGGTTAGGACTTCAACATATGAATTGGAGGGGCACAACTCAGCCCATAGCAGTAGCCAACGGGAGCCACGGCCCGGAGATCAGAGGGTGGAGGAGAGGAGGTCAGCATGCTCTCCATCCCCCGCCTGCTCTAGCACCTCGAATGGGCAAAGGCAGCCTCTCTTCCAGCCCTGCTCCCTTCCCCCCCACAGGGTGGTGACAGCTTCCCCTGGTATTGTCTCAGCCTCAGCATCCCTTGTTTGTTCCCTCAATCCTGCCCACACTTGAAGACTCTCCCTTAGCTAGAGTGCCTCCATTTGAACCCCTGAGGTGGAGTCTGTTTCCTGTCATGGCGCTGCCGGTTAGTTTGTTCATTCACAGTTTTTTTCAGCCTCTGTCTTCGGCCTGCTTGTCCCAGGCACCCAGGCACATCACTCCCACCTAACGGAGAGGGCTGGGAATCACTGATTACGGAGTGCTGTGACAAACACGACAGGAAAGGAGAGAGGGACTGTTTCCCCCTCTAATGGTAAGGAAGGCTTCCTGGAGGAGGAAACACTGCTGCTATAAGGGGAAGCCAGTTTGATGAGAGAAGAAGGGAGTGAGGTGGGACAGAGGTTACAACAAAAGCAGAGCCAGGAGCTCTCAAAGCAAGTGTGGCTCTCCCCCAGGCCGCGGGGCATGGTGTCACCATCCAGATGGTCACTGGGCTAGAAGACTTGGCTTCATCGTCAACCCTTCCCTTACACTCCCATCCCATGCCTGGCACATCACTGAGGCCAGTTGAGTCTCCTTCTGACATGGCCCTCCCTGGTCTATCTCCTTTTCTCCATCTCTTCTGCCACTTCTGCATGGTAGCCTGGGGTGGGGGTGGGGTCTTATCTGGCCATTGCATGGCCCGAAGAAACGCAAAGAGATAAGCCTCTTTTGGATATCTACTAAGTACCTCGCATTATGCTAGGTAGTTTAAATATGTTATCTTTAATTTTCGTAACCTTCCTGGGAGGTGAGGCAGTATTGTCCCCATACCTAGGTGAAGAAATTGGGCTCAAGGGGTTAATTAATCGTGTTGTTCCCTCTGCTTTGAAAGAGCCTTTGGATTTTGCCACAGGGAGAGAGGAGGACTGGGGCTCATCTGGGCTGCCCCCACACTCTGGGTTCCTGGGGTTGAGGGATTGCAGCGTGCCCCAGAGCTCAGCTGCTTAGAGACAGAGCCTGTGTGAGGAATTTAGTGAGCAAGTTCTCCAGAGCCAGCTGGAGACACAACCTTCCATGAGATCTGGAAGGTCCATGAAAGGAGGTTTATTTCCCTGGGCAACTCTAGGTGCATTTTCACCCAGTGGGCCCCAGATGGGAGACTAGAGCAAACTATTTTTTTTGTCCCTACTGCTTGTGAAATTGAGAATATTGTTAGTGGATCTGAAAGCTTTGGAGACAAATCGCATTACTCATTGGCCTGCTCATGGCAGCCACTCAATAAACCTTTGTTGAATGTTGCTGAATGTTACTCATTGGCACAAATGATCCTTCAGTGAATGCGCACATTAGGGCAGTGGATGAAGATGTCAGCCAGCCCGACTGTAAGAAGTCATCTTTATGATGCCATAAAAAGGAACGTGGACAATAGCTAGAATGTCATTCGTGAACACAATAAATATTTCCCTGACGTTCCTTTGCCCATCAGGAAACCACATCATATGCACTTTCAAAACCAGTGGCCTGTTTCAACTTTATGTAAAATGCCAGTTTTTTATGGGCACTGATTGGGTTTGCAATTAACTAAAGTGCACAATGATCATGTCCACCTTGATTGATTTATGGGGCAGAGAGTGTTCTTTAGAGGGTTACAAAAGGGATAGTGAGTGGTCAGGGTTTTAAGCACTGCCAAACGCAGTCACTTTGGCTTCAGAATGCTGTTCGCTGTGTGGATTAAAGAAAGGGGACACAGCCACGATGGTGTGGTGGCTCTATTCGATCAGTCAGCCAGCGCTGGCTGAGTGTCTGCTGCGTACGGGGGGTGTGCAGGGGGTGCAGGGTTGAGAAGACAAAGGTCCGACCTCAGGGGCTCACAGTGTATCAGCAGGTCGGCAATGACAAAAAAGTGTCATCAGGGCTGTGAGAGAGGCATGCCCAGGTTGCTAGCAGACGACAGGGAGGGAGCAGCAGAGTGTGACTTGGGTGGGCAAGAAAACGTGCAGGAAAGTTGAAGGGGTTATTGAGGGGTGATGCAGGGAACAGGGTGAGGGGCCCCGCAAAGGCACAGCCTTGTTGGAGGACTGGGAATGTGGGGGTTGGGGGAATGGTGGGAGGAGCTGAGGCTGGGCACGGAGCCAGGGGCTGGTGCAGGGCTTCCACGGCTGTCAAGGAGCCTGTACATTGCCCTAACCACTGCCTTATGGGGAAGTCGTGTTGTAACTCTCGAACTTGGAGACTCCGGTGGCTTGATTCTTCCTAACACAGCACAGGATGCTTTCATTACTTTAGGGAAGTCTATGGCACTGAAAATGCATAGAATCAGTGTCAGCTGGTGTGCTGCAGTGTTCCAGCAGAGTCAGGCTCTATTGTTGCTAACCAAACCCATCACTTTATGGCAAATGTGAAGCCCAGCTTCCTCTCATCTGCCTGGGCTTCCTGAATGATCTCACAGGTCTATTGTAAAGAACAGAGGGAGAGAAAATTGGGCCTCTCTTCCCTACATCCTCTGCTCTAATTAAGTATCACCTGGGCAAACGTGACCTCTGGTGAAGGACCTGCTTGGGGAAGTTGAAAAGCTGAGAGCCTGAGGAGACGCTTCCTGGGGGCGAGGTGGCATTCACGGCCACCGTGTTACTTACCTTGTCGTTGGAAGGTGGCCAGGCTTTGGCTGAGAGATGTTTGCTGAGGGCTTTGAAGTGTGGCTTGGTGCTCCTGTCTTCCTGGTGCTGATAAAGGAAGAATCCCTGGGCTTCTGCAGGCCAAGCATCCATCCAGGCCACAGGGCTACTCAGGGGGACAAAATGACCTTTTCTTCACTTCACAGAGGAGCGTTCCCAGTGCTACTGGGCTCTAGCTCGTCTCCCGTCATGGGCATGCTGGCTGGCTTCACTGTCCCTCTGTGCAGAGAAGGGAAAGTGTGCTCTTCAAAGCCTGGGTTCCCCTGCCTTCCACCCCCACACTCCACCCCAAGCGAGCTTTTTAGGATAGCATATCTGCAGTGAGCCATCCAAATACTCAGACTCATGTAACTTGAGTCTGAGCCAATCTCAGGTCCACACAATTTATTGATGATGCTAGCCACGGCTAGCCCTTTTTGGCTGGATTTAGCATTAAACAGCCAGCTCCAGGCCAGCGCCGGCAGGCAAGGACCCTGGAAAGCTGGAGTTGAGCGGGACCCTGAGGCCACTTTTTAGAAGCTGGTAATGCAGCTTAGTGCAGAACAGTTGTCCTCACGAGATCTGTCTCCCTGAGGCTGGAAATCAGGAACCCTTGTTCTGGCATGTGCAAGATCACAGAATAAGCCTACGCTTTCTTAAAGTATTGCTATTATTATTTATAGCTTATGTTTTTATGGAGCTGATGGTTACAAAGGAAGCCTTCAGATATACGATGATAAGTGCTCTCTAAGTCTTCTCCAGCTGAGATACCACAGCCTCCTTCAAATAGTCCTTAAATGGCAAACTTTCCTTTTCCATTCAAACCACAGTGTTACTTTCAATTGTAAATTTTTTCTATTTATAAAAGTAATATATGCTTGTTGTAGAAAACTAGGAAAATACAGGCAATTCAAAGAAGACAAACATAACCAGTCTGTTGGCTGCTTCTTTCAACCAGGCTCTCTCTGCATTGCCTCCCCTGCTGGACCTGCAATGGCACGCGGGTTCTGTGGCGCTCAGGTTCCTCGGAGTTACTGAGTCAGCCCAGTTTAACACTGCCATCACACTTTAAATTTAAATCCCTCCTCCTTGCCTTTCCCACACAGGCTCAGGCTGGGACCTCTGGCTCTTAGCCCCCTCACCTCTTCTCCCTGTCAAGTGCACTGGGAGGAGGAGCAGGGCGAGGAAAGAGGCTCTCCTTCACTCACCCAGTCCCCTGTCGCCTCCTCCGCTCGCTGACTGTTGGTGCTCCCTCTGTGGCAGGCACAGAATGTTGGTGATTGTGTGGGGCACATAGAGGAGGTATTTGGGGGAAAGTGTGGAGCTCCCCATGGCACTGCTCCCAGATGTAGGAGACAAGGTTCTTTTTATCCCCTGTCAACTCTCCTACAGACTCAGGTCTGTCATCTCCCCAGGGGCCGGGGGTTCCCCGCTCTGTGGGCTGCCCTCCTGGGTGAGGCACCAGCCCCCACTCAGGTGTCAGCTGGCCACAGGAAATGCAGGCATCCCTGCTGTGGCAAGTGGCAGGAGTGTGTGCAGTCGACGTTGTCTTTGGTTGTGCTGTTGAATTCAGTGTGCTAAGTTTTAATTAGGATTTAATAAGGATCTTTGTATCTTTGTCTATTATTGAAATTAATTTATTCATTTTTCTGCTGTCTCCTTTTTTAGGTTTTGTTATTAGTGCTATGCTAGATTTATAAAATAAATTGGATTGTATTCTATCTTTTTCTATACCTTGGAACAGTTTATATAACGTGAGAATTATCTGTTCCAGGAACATTTGAGAGAACATGCTGTGACAATAGTCTGACCCCAAAGCCTTTTTTGGGGAGATACTTCTTTGAACCTGGTTTGCTCTCTTCTATGCTTGTTGGTCAACATAAATTTTTTTAATTTCTCTTTGAGACAAATTTAGTAATTTGTGTTTTTGCAGAAAATGATCCATTTCATTGAGACTTTCAAATATATTAGCATAAAGTTGTACTACTGTATTCTCTTACAGGTGAAAAACCCTCCATATCTGTTCTTATGTCTCATTTTTCATTTCTACTTTTTGTGATCTCTCTTCCTCTTTTCTTTCTTTTTTCTGTATTAGGTTTTACAGAGGTTTCTGCTCATACGCATGTTTGTAGAACCTGGTCTTGGGATTGTTGATCATTTCTACTGGTTGTTGATTTCCTTGATTTCTGCTTTGTCTTTATTATACCCTCTCATCTACTATCCTTGGGCTTAAAAATTCTCTAGTTGAATGTTTAGCTTATTCTTTTCAAATAATGAAGATATTTAAATCTATGACTTTATTCTCAGACTGCAAACTTGTCCCTTTCTCTTCATCCCCTGGCTTTCAGCCATGGAGCTCACACAATCTTGTAGATCTTGCCCAGACTCAGAAAAGCCCATCCCCCTCTTCCCTGACTATCAGCAGCCCCTCCCTAGCAATTCCTGCTACAGCAAATCCACCTCACTTTCACCACCTGCTGGCTTTGGGGTAGCTACTACTGCCCTGGGTAGGCGGCCGTGGGCACACGTGAGCTGTGTTTGCTTCCTTTACACCTCCAGCCGGCCCCTCCTGCAAGGAGCAAGCAGCACGCCTTCACTATCCTGAATTCTCCAGTGATGCTTGGTGGGACTAAATTCCCATAAGGTGGCACAAACTCCAGAAAATTCCACTGTGAGATGGAAATGGCACCTCCAATTAAAGGCCAAATCTGGCCCTGAGGCTTCAGCCATCCTCGTGAAGCGGCGGCTGTCTACACGCTAGCCCGAAGCACAGCCTCATCTGTTGCCTGACCCAAACTGCTGCTCACTGGAGGGTCTGCCTGTAACACTTGCTGCTGATGAGAAAGCACTGTCATGATCAAACAGCCCACCCTGGGATGGGAAATCCACTGGAATGCTACAGCCACTCTACTGTAACGGTGGTCAATTGCTGATAACCCATGGCAGAGGAAATTCTGCCCATGACTTTGGATCAGGACCCTGCCCATAAAGTACACCGACCCAAAATTTACTGAAATAAACATTTACACAGATGCAAGGACCATTGCTAATGACCTAACTCTATGGTCAGGTCCCCTGACGCAGGACCACTAAGGTCATACCCACAGGAGGTACTTGCTATGGAAATGAATCCAAGGAGCTGATCATGAACTTGATCTTTGTGTTGCACATGTACATGCCCATAGCAAGCGACCATATCTAGCATCTGAGACTATCCTCTCTCCTCCAGCCCTCTGGGTCTGTGCTCGAATCCACTGCAGGAACGGAGCCCTCTCATGGACTGGAATGCTGAATGAGAGTGCCATTGTTCCCTGGGAAGGTGGCTACATGCCAACTGTGCCAGCGCCTCCAAAGACAACTTCCACAGGACCTGCTGGTCTGACTGGCTTCAGCTACTTACAAGTTGCACACAACCTTGCTCTGTCTGTCTGTCCGAGCACCTTGGTACCCAGGAGGCAGTGCTGGGGAACAATGAGAATGTGAGGAGCAACTGTATACTCTTCTCCTTTCTTTCGAGCAGGACACACTGAAAGAGGAACAGTACATTTCTCTCTTCTTTTTGTACCTGCTTTGATGTCAGCACATGGATGGAAATTTATATTGTGTTATGATGGTTCATATTGCTCAGATTGAGGACACCTGACTAGACATGAAGTTGGTCCCTGACTTTGCCTTGAGTTGTTCTACAGCCCCCTTCTCTGCCCCCACGATCACTTATGATGGCAAATGGTGGCACCTGGATCCCTGTAGAAGTCACCACTCAGGGGAAAAGGGAGACCATCTGGCTCATCCCCGAAGGGCAGGGGACAGAGACTTGGATTGAAAAGGTGTGAGCATGTCTGTTCTGGGGAAGTGAGTGAAGGGCCAAGGGAGTATATGAATCACTCTCCTTTATCCATGCGTGGATATGACCTCTCAAAATGGCTCTCCATGATTGCCCCAGGCAGGGACTCAATGCTAGCTGCTCATGCTGGCGGATACATCCACCCCCCATTTGAGATAACTGAGGGGGACCTTGTTGATGCCTCGCTCCCAGACAATGCTATGGAAACCACTAATCCTGGTGTCACCCAGAGCCTGTGGAGGACGGTGTAGTTAGGGAGCCTCCAAGAGCCTGGGAATGGACCGAGGAGAGGTGGATCTGCCTGGTTGGAGGCTCATTTCCTCCTCTTTTTCGGCAGGGTAGCAGCAAGCTGGATTAGCAGGTCTGAGTTAGATCAGTGGTAGAACTGCTGGCGCCAGCCTCTGAATTTTGGCTGCTGCCCTCTTTCTTCTTGAGTAGGAGCTTTTCTTGTGACATAGTTAGATATCTATAGCTGCCCGCCAGCCCCATAAATAAGCGGAGCTTAGTGGGGATGGGTTTCTCTCTCCCGGAGCTTTGGTCATGGCGCATGCAGTCCACCCACGCCTGGCCTAAGCTGGGGACAATGGTTTGTGGGATCCCATGTGCTCATGTTTTCCTTCCGGACCCCATTTTGTGTCTGCACCACATGGTGCAGTGTGTGTTCTTTGTGCGACAGTGCTAAAATCGTTGCTGCCACCCTCTCATACCCGTGTACTCTCATTCCTGCCCTTTCGTGACTGTGAGTTTCAGTCCTGAATGGGTATATAATCTATCATAGCAACAGCTAACAATTACTGAGTGTTACTATGGGCCGGGTACTGTGCTAAGAGCTTTATATGTATTAACTCACTTAGGTAGGTAGGTGCAATTAGCTTTTGTTTTCTATACATTCTTTTTTTCCAGAAAAGGAAACAGAGGCACAGGGCAGTTAATAATTTGTCCAAGGTCACACAGCTATAAGTGGTGAGGCCAGAACTCAAACCCAGGCAGTCTGCCTCTAGATCCTGGGCCATTAAACTCTCTGCTGATGATTTGCAGGTGGGCTGGAGGGAGGGTTCAGGGGTAAAAATAAAGTACGTTGGTCATCTTTAAAAACAGTATCTCATAGGCTAAAACTGTTGTGCTATTTTCTGACCCCCAAGAAGGATCTTCTTAGTGTCTATTGATCCACATACCTGCTTCTCGAGCACAACGCCCTCTGCCCACCATCTATTACACCCCCACGACACACCCTATGGGTCTTATATCTGATATCACTTGTTCCAAGCAGGTCCGCTATGAGGCCCAAACTTTCAGTGGTCCTATAGTTCCTGGGTTTTTTCGTTTGCTTGCTTTTCTGTGTTCCTAGATACACAGTGGGAAGTGGGACGGCTCCCGCGGAAAGAACTGCTGTGCTGCATCCGGAGGCTGCCAAGCTGCAGGCTCCGCGGTCCACAGTCCTCGCGGCTTGGCTCTGGCTCCCCGGGCAGCCGCGCCCGTGAGATTTGGAAGGAGAGTGTGACAGCATGAGGCGTGGGCTGTGTTTCCGCTGCGTCTTCCTGATTGTGGAGGTGTCGGGTTTTCCTGTGACAGCTGTGGCAGAGGGCCTGGGGTCGGGGGGGGGGCGTGGGAGCCACAGCAGGGCGTGAGGTGGCGCTGGCACCCGCAGCTGAGACTGTGGCCTCTCATTACCTGGCTTCTCCATCATGACCAGCAGCTGGTCCTCCGGAGTCATTCCTGGAAGCTCAGCTCCGGGCCGGCTCCCCCAGTTCTGCCATCAGTTTTTACGGACCTAATTCTCTCCTGTGTAGGCTAGGTAGAGTGTTTCACGTTATCTGCAACTTGCTGCTGATATTTCGTGACAGTTTTTTTTTCAAACATAACTGGTTCAGATTGAGCCCAGGATAAGCTAAAACCCTCAGATTTCTTTTCCCATTAATGTTCTTAGGACAGGCGTCCTCCGTTCTGGGTGTGTGTGATCAATGTAACTTACCTGCACGGGCCCAGTGACCCAGCAGGTGAGATCCTTTTGAGTTATTGTCTCTGGGAAGCCTGCCACTGAGAACCACACTGTTCCCACTGCCCGAAGCTTGTCCCATGGCTCCATGATGCTGTCTCCACCTGGGTTTCTGCCAAGGGCTTTCTTGGCTTGTTCTCTGCTCCTGGGAGGAGCAGCCTGATCCTTCTGGTGCTGTGCTCTCCTGGGGAGCCCCTTAGAGCTTTTACCTTCCTCTCTGTCCCTTAGGTGACCCCAGGGTTAGTGACTCTGGCCCCCTCCCCTGAGGGCAGGTGTCCGCATTTCTCCAGGAGCTGCCCCAGAGAGCCTTGCTCATGCTATGTGGGCAGGACCATTAGGTACACTCTGGGTGCACTTTCCCTCAAGAATTCCTTTTAGAAAGATGTCTTTTCTAATACCCAGATTGCCAGTGGTGTGTGTGGGGGGGAAGTTTCACTATTATTTTATAGTTTTTCAAACTGCCCTTTATGGCCCTTTAATAGGATATAAAATTGATTTAGAGGGTTGGACCAGCATTGAATATATAGAAGTTCTTTGTAAGTAGGAAGAGTAAGTATTGTCTTGAGCATCTTTTGTTTTAGTTGTAGGTGTGTGCATATGTGTCATCAGTCAAGGTTCCACCAGAGAAAGAGGACCAGTAGGAGATATATATATATATATATTATGTATTCATATATATCATATATATTGAATATATATATATTATGTATTCATATATATCATATATATTGAATATATATATATTATGTATTCATATATATCATATATATTGAATATATATATTCAGACCTGTGTATCTGTATGGATATATACACATATATTGTATACACATATCTATACATGTATGTATATATATACACATATATATTATATATATACACATATATACATCTCATATACATATATGTATGTATGAGACAGAGAAAGATTTATTGCAAGGAATTGGCCCATGTGATTGTGGGGCTGCCTAGGAAAGTCTGAAATCCATAGGACAGGCCGTCAGGAAGGGCAGGCTGGACCTCTCAGACACAGGTTGAAGTTGCTGTCCATAAGTGGGATTTCCTCTACTTCAGAGAAGCCTCAGCTCTGCTCTTAAGGCTTTCAACTGATTGAACCAGGCCCACCCAGATTATCTGGGATAATCTTCCTTATTTCAAGTAAACTGATTACAGACTTTAATCACATCTGCAGAAAACCTTCATAGCAACACCTAGCTTAGTGTTTGAATCACTGGGGACTGTAGCTTACCCGAGGTGACACATAAAACTGACCATCAGAATACAGTGTATACACTGAATGGCGATTAAAAATGAATTTCTTACTGTAAAATATAATTTGAAGAATGCAGGGGAAAATCATTACCATCTCCTGCCGTCTGTTTTGGGGACGGGTACATTCAGCCCGGCCCCTTTTCCTCTGTCACACTCTCCAGGCTTTCAGGCCATGGGAGGGAAGGAAGCAGGCCGATGTTTCTTTCAGTTATGTGGGATGTGCGGCTTCCTCCCAGGGCACGCGGTCAGCCGCTGGGAGCAAGGGCACCTGATACACTGGAACTGGCTCACTGGACTGTGGGCAAACTGGAAATCAGTGGACGCCCACAGCCAGGCTCTAAGAATGAGCCTGATTGTGGTTGGTGGACAAAAGGAAGAATCTGCCCTCTGTGTGTTCAGGGTGGATCGTAAAATTCCAGGATTCCAAGTCTTGTTAGAGGAAGCGGTAGGTAGTCAGAAAGTCTCTAAGGAAGCAGTCTGAGGAGGATCTGAGAAGCATTGCTCCCCTTTCAGTGGTTTCTCGTCTCTCCCACAGTTCAGCTTTCCTGAGTGGTCTCATAAAGGAACAGCTTACAAGGAATATACGACATCATGAATGAACACAGAAGTCCTAAATTGTTACTGCATATAATACGAAAGCGTCTGAAGTGGGAGCTTCTTCAAATTGTGTGTGTCTTCCTGAGAGAGCGATCTGTTTGTCCCACAGCTTCGGTGAGCCAGGCAGCATGTGAGGTGCTGGGGCTGTGGAGCTGACTAATGTGAGCTAAACCACCTATAAGAGGAGACAGACAGGGAAATGGAACCGCAGGACGGGGAAGTGAGAGCTCTGAGGAGCGATGTGCACACTATGGGTCAGAGGCTGGCCAGGTTGGCAGGGAAGGCAGGAAATGGTGAGGGCCCCCCAGGCACCAGGCACCGTAGCAGGCACTGGGAATTGAATAGCAGATAGGGCAGAGATGAGCCTAGGATCTAGGTGGGGAGACAGGTGTTAGTCTGTCACCCCAACAAATGGACACTGCCCCTGCTGCGGGCATGCCCTGCCATGCGCTCACGCTTCATGCTTAGCATGTGCCAAGGTTCAGGTTTCCTGTGGAACTCCTCTTCTGGAGGAGCCTACTAGTGTTCCCCAGCCACCAACGCGGACAGGGTCTTATTCGAGGAAGTGACATTCCCCAAGTAACGTCACCAGGTTAGAGGAATTCCTCAGGTTCTCTCGACAGTCCATTCCCTGCAACCCACAGTTTTAATGGATGAAGTTCGTGTGAGCCATTCTATTTGGTTTTAGAAGCACACACCAATATTTTTCCTCTTTGTCCCTCCAAAGCACTTTCTTGGCCCATTGCATCTGAATACTTAATAGATTTTGCTTCTCCATCCCCCACCCTCCCTAACTGTCCTATTTATAACTTTCAGCTGTTGGCAGGTCTGCAGGGCTGGGCCTTTGGGGAGACATACGGAGACCAAGATGCCTGTGAGTTGTCTGGGAACGCGGGCTGGGGTGATGGAGACACCCGGGCCAGGCTTTGCTCTCAGAATTTATGGTGCAAACTTGGATTTGGAGAGCCGGGGTTTGTGATGGACAACAGTCCTGTTTGTAATGAGGGGAGGTGAGGAAGGCACATTCCACTTAGGCTGGAACCGGCTAAAACCAGCTGTTTGACTCACAAATTAGTCAATAACTTTCTAGCAAAATTTAGAAATAGTGGTTTCAGTGACAAGTTGCTTTAGCTAAAGTAACTAAACAAACAAACAAACAAACACAAAGTGGGATATTTGGGACAAAATTTAAATAAGAGTTTTGGGCAGTGAGTGTTTTCCAGACAGAAGATGCAATTGAAGTGGGGTCATTAAGTGGGGCTGGTGAGACTGTGCCGGGCGGAGGTTAGTGGTGGTGGAGACTGATGGATGCTTCGGGCTGGCCTTGGGTTTAAATCATCCACGCTAGGCCCGCCCTGATAAGCGTACAGAATTTCCACCTGACCTCCAATTTGTTCCCAGGCGTTCAGAAAGCTACGTTTCCCAAGGGCTTTACCTGCTCACTGTCAAGGCCTGAAATAAACACCGTTTGAGAAATTACCTCCAAAAGTCTGATTTTCCTCACCCCAAAAGCTGCCGGTGAAGTCCTTCCTTTTAACTATTTCAGTCGCAATTCTCTCTACCAGTTCAGTTTGGATCATGATTCTTTTTTGGACCATGAATGAAAAGATCCTGTTGTAGCATCATCATCCTAACGTTTCCTGTTTTTTTTTTTTTCTTTTTGCTGTTCCTGGGATTTATACCGATTCATTTTTTTCACTTCATGGAGACTCAGATTAAAAAATGTGTCTCTGATGCTCTGTATCTTGGCCTGTGACGAGCCCACAGGGAGGCCTTCCTCCCCTAAATTTGTCTCAGGCTTTAGCACGTCAAAGCTAGTTGTAGTCAAAGTCAGCAGAGCTCCAAACCTCCAGTCTGGGGGAGTGGGGGTGGACTCGTTTGCCTGATAAGCCCTTTCACTGTGAGCAGCCCAATCCGTGGATACACCTGGGCAAAACGCCTGGCGATCAAAATATTGTATCCAAAAAGCCATGTAGACATGTGTCTGTGTTAACTGGAAGAGGAGAAGTGGTAAATTTGTCAGCATTCTTTTTTTTCTTTTTGTGAGGAAGGTCGGCCCTGAGCTAACATCTGCCAATCCTCCTCTTTTTCTGCTGAGGAAGACTGGCCCTGGGCTAGCATCCGTGCCCATCTTCCTCCACTTTATATGGGATGCCGCCACAGCATGGCTGGACAAGTGGTGCGTCCGTGCGCGCCTGGGATCTGAACCGGCGAACCCCGGGCTGCGGCAGTGGAGCACGCACACTTAACCACTTGCGCCACTGGGCTGGCCCATCAGCATTCTTGTAGAGTCCTTGATGTGAATGAGACAAACATTTTTTACTCCCTCTTCAGTGCTCTTTCTTCATACAAAGAAGAGCTGGTTAAGCCCTCAACCTGGAGAGTCACAATTAGTTGTGCATGTATTTCTCTCTTCTGCTGGCTTATATTGGCCCCCAGAAGGTAGGGTCTGTGTTTTAGGCCAATCCTCCCTCTGCAGGCTGTTAAATGAGGAATAGTTGGCATTGCTAGATGGCTGTTGAATGACTGAGTGAGTGTATGGTGGTTAATTTTATGTGTCAACTTGACTGGGCTAAGCTATCTTGATGCCCGGATAGCTGGTAAAACATTATTTCTGGATGTCTCTGTGGGGGTGTTTCCAGAAGAGATTAGCATTTTAATTGGTGGACTGAGTAAAGAAGCTTACCCTCATCCATGTGGATGGGCATCACCCAGTCCATTGAGGACCTGAATATAACAAAACGGCGGAGGAACAAGGAATTTGCTCTCTCTGCTGGGTCTGGGGCATCCATCCTCTCCTGCCCTTAGACGTCGACTTCCTTGGTTTTCAGGCCTTTGGACTCAGACTGAATTATACCACTGGCTCTCCTGGTTCTCCAGTTTACAGATGGCAGATTGTGGGATGTCTCAGCCTCCATAATCACGTGAGCCAATTCTTATAAAAAATCTATAATTCTGACACCCAGTTACGATGTGTCGATTTTTTCTCCGCACCACCAATTCTCCAACACTGGCTGGGAGTCCTACAATTTAAGTCAATTCTGATGCTATCTACTCGGAAATAGCATCAGATTCCACAGGTTAAAGGCTCAGTCCCAAAAGACTGCCCCCAACTTAAGACTCCAATTACAAGTCCAGGTTGTTACCTGTGCTTCTGACGAACTGGCTATAAATCAGAGCTTCCCACGACTCCCTCTGTGGGTTCCATTTACTTGCTAGAGTGGCTCAGAGAACTCAGGAAAATAGTGTACTCACTAGATTACTGGTTTATTACATAGGATATTAAAGGATACGGATCAATAGCCCTCACACGGGATGAGGTCCCAAACAAAGCAGCTTCTGTCCCTGTGGAGTTTTTAACTCCATGTAAACATCCATGTTACACGTGGATGCTTTCTGGTTCCTCAACCTGGAAGCTCTCTAAACCCTGTCCTTTTCGGTTTTTATGGGGCCTTCATTGCATAGGCATGGTTAATGAAATCATTGGCCATTGGTGATTGATTCAACCTCTAGCCCCTCTCCCCTCCCTGGAAATCAGGGGATGAGACTGAAAGTTCCACCCCTCTAATCAAAGGTTGGTTCCCCTGGCAACCAACTCCCACCCCCATCTTTAGAGGATTTCCAAAAGTTACCTTATTAACATAAACTCAGTTGTGGTGGAAAGGGGCTTGTTATGAATAACATGACACGCTTTTCACCCTTATGGCTCTGAAGGGATTTCAGGAACTGAGACCAAATATTATAACAAAAGATGCTCCTATTGATCTCATTGCTTCAGAAATTCCAAGGGTTTTGGGAGCTTGAGCCAGGAACTGTGGACAAAGGCCAAAATATATGTTTATTATAAATCACAACATCACAAAATCTATCTGATCTATCATCTGTCTGTCTGCCTGCCTGCCTGCCTGTCTATCTATCTCTCTGTCTGTCTATCTATCTATCTATCTATCTATCTATCTATCTATCTATCTATCTATCTATCTATATCTATCTATCATCTATGTATCTACCTATCTATCAATCTATAATCTATCTATCAATCATCTATCTGTCTATCTATCATCTGTCTATCTGTCTATCTATTATCTATCTGTCTATCATCTATCATCTATCTATCTATCTATCTATCTATCTATCTATCTATCTATCTATCTATCTATCATCTGCCTATCTATCTATCATCTATCATCTATCTATCTATCTATCTATCTATCTATCTATCTCTCTATCTATCATCTATCTATCTGTCTATCTATCATCTGTCTATCTATCATCTATCTATCCTATTGGTTCTATTTCTCTGGAGGACTCTGACTAACAGAGAGTGAATGACCTGTCCCTGGCCTGTGAGGGCAAGGTTGGTGTTAGGCTGTTTACCTCGCTTGGAGCCAAAACCAGGGAGGTTCTGAGTGGGCTGTCAGGGGCTGGACCAGGCTGCAAGGGGCAAGGAGAACAGAGATGCGGGCTGCCAGGTGTGCACTGGACTACACCTGCCACTTCAGCCTGACTTCTCAGGGCCTCTGTTCCCTCATTTGTAAAAGGAGCTCTTAGGAGGAGATGGTTTCACCAAATCCCAGTACAGTGAGTCCTTGAAAGAGCACACTGGCCATCTAATTTCTTTTTATAATGTTCCTGTAGAGCAGAAGAAGAGAGGGAGATTATCCATCTGTGCCCTGCAGTGGTGTATATGAGGCAGTGGCGGCTGGTAATCCGGGCCAGTGACAGCCAACCCTCCCAGACCAACCTCTTCTTTCTATGCAGTTACGTAGCAATGCCCTGTCTACTCTCCTGCTGTGAAATTCATAGTTTATATAACCTACCTACCCTGCTAATTTTTAAAAAATATCTTTCACTGTCATATAAAGGAGAAATAACAAGAAATATTTTATAAGAAAATATTTTGTATTTAATAAGAAAGTAGAAGAGTTTCAGTGAATGAATTTGGATTTATGAGATGTGAGATAACATTCAACTGAATAGTTTTGAAACTTGAACAATATTTGTCCTTTGGAAATAAGGGCTAAATATGTATGTCTGTACACATTCACAGTTACTGTGAATCTGATTACTCCAGACGTGGCCCTATTCAGGCGTGTTTACCCACAACCAAGATGCCGTGAGTGGCACTGCTGGAGTTGATAGGATTTTCAACAACTTTTGGCAAAGTTTCAAACAAAACAAAAAACCATTTTTCATAGTAGTTGAATTCCTGGAAAACTGTCTAAAGAATTACCTTGTTTTTATACCTAAATTGGAGTTAGGTTTTAAGCTCAGATGTTATAAGTAGGTTTTTTTACCCACCTGAATGTCCATAAGTACATATGAAAGTTGTGCAGGATACAGAACAATTCTTTGTTGTGCAAAACAGTCCCTGCATTGAGATGTCTGATATCCCCGTCTCCAGCCACTAAATGATGGCCCCTGCCATCATTATGACAATGGAAAACCCCACACATTTCTAGCATGTCCCCCGTTATGAGTTTCTGCCCTCGCTGAGAACATTTGCTCTGGATGGGCACACAAAGCATCTAGATGGTACTGATTATAGACTCAGGATCATCTAGAAAAGAAAACAATCAAATCTTTCAGTAAAGGAAAGCAGCTAGAAGAAAATAGGGAATGAGAGGGCAAATTATGAGTATTTTTATTGATACCACTTGTATCAATTTAGAATGCTTTGGGCTTCAAGTAAAGAAAATCATTTCGGGCCAGCTTAAACAATAAGGAAATGCAGTGGGATGCATAAGGGGAAATGATGAGGTGCAGAGTACTGCCAGCTGTGAGACGGTGCAGCGAGCACAGACTCTGGACCCAGACTAGCAGGATTTGCACTCCAGACCCAGCGTTTACCAGTTCATTGTATTATCTTGGGCAAGTTGTCTAACTTTTCTCTATCTCAGTTCTATCATCTGTAAGGTGGAGGTAGAATTGTGTCACCCTCAGAGGATTAAACGAGGTCATATGGATAAAAGTGCTTCAGAACAGTGCTTGGTACCTAGCGTTATTATATTTATTATTATCTATAGAATCACCTGATTTTAGCCTGGTGAGACCTTGAGCTGAGAATCCAGCCATATAGTAGCCAGATTATTAGAAACTGAGAGATAATACATCTGTTGTTTTAAGCTGTTAAGTTTGTTACACAGCAAAAGAAAACTAATACAGCTGGCTTCATCCTAAGGCTATTTCCTCTGGTGTTTAAAAGAGGGCTGCCTGGAGTAACTGGTGCCAAATGCCCCTCCAATGAGAGATAAAGGGACTGCCTTACCTTCTGATTTTCCTTAAGGACAAGAAAACTTTCCCAAAAGTTCCCCAAAACTTCCTCTCATGTCTCATTGATCGATAGGATTGGGTCAATGTGCTTGTTCCTGAATCAATTGCTGACGGTGGGACTGGTGTTACCACAGTTTGTTACACAACGCCAAGTTTTAAAACAAGACAATTAAAAATATACTTGAGGGGGGCCAGCCCGGTGGCATAGTGGTTAAGTTCATGTGGTCTGCTTCGGCGGCCTGGGGTTCGCAGGTTCGGATCCTGGGTACAGACATATGCACCGCTCATCAAGACATGCTATGGCGGCATCCCGTATACAAAATAGAGGAAGATTGGCACAGATGTTAGCTCAGGGCCAATCTTCCTTGGCAAGAAGAGAAAGATTGGCAATGGACATTAGCTCATGGCCAATCTTCCTCAGGAAAAAAAAAATATATATATATACTTGAAGTGAAAAATTATGTCAGTGAAGAGGTAAGATGAAAAATTGTCAGATATTTAAATCTCTTTGCACATTCCATATTCCCGTTAGTGGCTCACTTTCCAAGCATGTACAACGTACCCAAATCTCCATGAAATCTGGATCCTTGGATTTAATGGAGTTTAAGAGATTTAGGAAGGCCTAGTAACTGGTTGCCTTTGAGAAGTGAAGGAAAGGGAGGAGTCCAGGTTTCTGGCATCAGATTTGTGTATGTGGAGTTCTGAGGCACTGATGGGGTATCAAGGTAAAATGTTCAGTGGGCAATTTGGAAATATGGGTCATGAGCTCAGTGCTGAGTGTCAGTGATAGATTTGGGGGTCCATTCAGAACTCTCCTCTACCTGGTACTCTCCTTCCCCTGGGAGCATCCAGCAGGTAAGTGTACGGCTCAGAGGCTTGGAGGCTCTTGGGTAAGAGTATGTTCTCCATTTGTAAGGTTGTATAACAGCAGATTTAAAACATCTATCAGAGGCTATATACTTACCCAGGATAAAGCCATCCAAATAGTCCATAATAGCCAACACGTTCATCTATTTCATACCTGCCCTTAGGTCTGTGAACCAGTACTTTGTGTCTCACTGAGAGCAGGTTTTATTTCTAATAGGGCAGGATAAAGTAGGTGTGACTTCTGGAAGACTCATGAGATGGGTGTGAATGGTGTATCAATCAGGGCCCTGGCAGGGGTCAGATGGCATATACAAAAAAGGTAGTCGGAAAGCTTTAGTGGAAGGACTATTTAAATGTGAGCCTGTTAAGGAGAATCAACTGGGGATGGAGAGCACCCTGGACCTAGCAGCAGCAGGGAGCTGTCACCACCCAGAGGGTGTGGTTACTGGAAGTGGCATTCTAGTTGTAGGAGGTAACACAGCCATGGCCAGATTGCCGCCCAGCAGGGAGGGCGCTGGAGAGTAAATGCCCTGACCTCTCTTTTCTTTGACCTCTGATCTTCAGAGGGCATTCTTCAGAGTGATGTAGTTGGTGCAGACTAGCCCCCTGCATTAGCAGAGAATGTGGGGAGTGGATCTGGAGGGGCCAAGGGAGATTTTCCAGCATGGGTTGTGCAAAACACATTTGTACATGATCTCTTTCTTGATTTTGTTTTGTCACAGAAAGACATTTAATGTCTATCTGTCCTTCCTTCCTTTCTTCCTTCATTCCGTTATCTATCTATCTATCATCTATCTATCTATCTATCTAGCCATCCATCTTTCTATCTTTTTAAAAATAGCGGCTTTTTTGAGATATAATTCACATAAAATTACCATAAAACTGTCCTTTTCTACCATAACATTTTCCCTTTTAAAGTGTACCATCCAGCGATTTTTGGTATATTCACAGTCTGTCTTGATTTTTTAAGAACAGAATAGATAGGTTCCATTTGATTCTGGACACAGAAGGATTCAGTTTAAGGAAGATTTTTGTTATTGTGGTAAAACATACATAACATTTTAACCATTTTTAAATGTACATGAGGAAGATTTTTAAAGTCTTGATATTACCCCGCAGTGTGCAAGCAGGGTGGGGAAACAAATGAGGTGAGAGAGACAGCACGGAAGCAGGGGTTTTCAAAGTGTCTGAGTTGAAAGACCAGTTTTCACACTTCCAATGCTTGGCGGACAGACATGTGGTGCTAGTGCCCATGACTAGTTGCAGCCCAGGCGACATGCACCTCTGCACATGAGTTCAATGCTGCCCAAAGTGGTCTACACCCTGTTCGACCAGCCACGTCCATTGATCTCATGCTTGGATACCGCGGCGATTTCAAATTGCTACATAAGTTCCTAAATGCTCATTCTCAGTTTTGGACCAGTAGGAACAGGTCAGACCAGCACTGGTCCATGAATCACACTTTTGGTAAACTGCACTAGAGGAAACTTCTAGAGAATTAGTACCCTCATAGTTTCCTTTCTGGCTCTCTTAGTTACACAGATTCTTTTCTCTTAGAGGAGTCCTAAGTGCCTTAGTCACCTCCTGGGCTCAGCTGTGGCCTCTGAGCTTCCCAGCAAAGCCACACTGCCACTGGGAGGAAGACCCGACCTTGCTGACAGGCAGTTCAGGGCTGGAGCTGGCATGCAGTCACGAGCCTGCCCCTTGTCTCGAGAGCCAGGCCCCCCTGCACAGCCACAGGTGGTCTCGCTCCAGTTTCCTGATCTCTGGATACTCATGGATTCTCAGACACTTGCAGTCTGGCGACTGGGAAAGAAGCAGAGCAGGGAGCTCCCAGGCCCTCAGGCAATAGTTAAAGAGAGGGCAGTGGTTAGATGAGGACAGTTACTGAATGCAAAGTCGTAATAATAGCCAAGGACCGGAAAACCTTTATTGAGATGTAGCAGTCAAACCACATAGTTGTTAGACAACTTAAATAATCAGTTCAGCTGGTCTCTATTGAACATAATAGCTGCCTATTAAACCTAAAGTAAGTATAGAGTTAAATGTCTCTAGGACACAAAAACCCCAAAATGACTGCCAAACCCAGAATGAAACCTCTGGCTGGAATGAGCTACAAATGTGTCCGCCTGGTCTGGGTATGCTCTGTTCTCGATAAATCAGGAGCCCCATCCCACTGCCCAGCTGTCTGTGCTTGAAGAATAATATTTCCCAGAGTTGGGGTGGGGTGGACCACAGAGTTTGCAGTACATTTCAGTCCTAGTTATGTCTCACAAATATTTTACAGAGACGTTCTCAAATATGCCAGAAATATAGAAATGCCTCCAAGAAGCTCTGTATGACCTCAGATATGCCAGAATGATTGTAAGTTCTGCCCCTCCTCTCTACTCCCACTCTCCTGTCATAGACAGGCCCTTATCCCATGCTCAGACCACAGCAGGAGACTTCCAGCCTCCCAACTTCCTTCCAAACCATCCTCTACCCGGCCACTATTCACTCATTCATTCATTCCTTTATCCATCCATCCACTCATTTGTTCAAGAAATATTCTGCGCTACTAAACACTCAGGTAGCAGTACAGTAGCAGTAAAAATGAGCCACTGGGCTTGTATTTTGGTGCGAGAGGCAGCCGTTGTTCAGAATGCTCTTTGTAAGAGGCAATCTGACCTCTGACTCTTTGAATCTTTTCTCCCCCAATCTCTTAGCCTCCAGGAATAAAAGGCCCTGTTTTCCTCTCCATTCTCATTTCCTGCCTCTTCTTCCTTCCTCCCTAGAGGCCAGCCAAAGGTGTCCACTTAGTTGTGTTTCTCAGGGCTCCTTCTGTGGACCCCCTGCGTAGAAATTACCTGGGATGAGAGCTAAAAATGCATATTCCCAGGCCCCTCCCCAGATCTACAGAATTGGCATTTTTTTTTTGTTGGTTGGATTAGAGAAACAAACTTCAATTTTTAACCAAGTTCCCCAGGTGACTTTGCTGCATGCTAAGATTGGCAAGTCACCACTGGTTAGCATTTCCCCAGGGTTAGCTGCATCCAGGCCTTTGCCCCAAGCCTCCCCCTGCCTGGATGTCCCTCAGTCCTCTAGATCTGCTTGGGGTCGCCCATCTGTCAAAGCTCAACTTCATGTCATAACCTCTGTGGCTTTTCCTGACCCTCCCTCCCAGTGACCCATCCCCTCCCTCCAACGCACACATCCCTGGGGCCTTCATCAGCACAGAGGTCCGTTTATATAGCTGTGCCCTCCAGAACAGGAGTTCCTGCGGGTGGCTTCTCTCCACAGCCCAGCCCCTAGGTGGCACCCAGCCCACTGCCAGCCCCCCCAGTTCACAGCTGAAGGAAGCAAGTACTGCAGTGTAGAGTACAGCGATTAAGAAGTTCAAATCCCGGCGCCTCCGCTCTCCAGCTCTGTGGCGTTGGGCACATAACCTCTCTGAACCTGTTTCCCCAGGTATAAATGGGGATAATCTACCTGACTCATAGGGTTGTCTTGAGGAATAAGGAACAAATGCATGAAATGCATTCTCCAAGCCAATGCTTTTAGACTTGAAAGTGCCCACAGACCACCTGGCTGTCTCGTTAAAATGCGGGTTCTGATTCAGCAGGTCTGGGGTGGGGCCGGTGGTTCTGCATCTCTAGCCAGTTCCCAGGTCTGCCAATGCTGTTGCTCTGGGGACCCCACTTTGAGTAGCCGTGGCTCCAAAGGTTTGTTATTAGTAGTGTTATTGATGTTCAAGGCAGTGGGCACATGAAACAAGACAGTGAAGCTTTTCATTAAAGCACAACACAGTTCAGTTTGGAAAGGGACCCCCCGGGAGGTTTGCTACCAGTCAGCTGGGCTCAGCCTAGGGGCCAGAAAGTGGCTCCCACTTCCTGCCAGTAAGCCACCCCCAGACGTGCGACTGTCGTACCCTCCCCCTCCCCTGAGGGAAGTGGACGGAGAGAGGTGGGCACTGGGGCGGGCACTGCTCTTTCCCCAGGGCTGAGGTGCAGAGTGCAGGATGCAGAGCCTGGTCCTGCCCCCACCTGTGCCGGATGTGCACATGCGCAGAAACTTCGTCATGTAATGTGCAAGTGCTATAGGAGATATTTTGGGGGCACTTTGCAGCACTTACATCTTCGTTTTCTTACTGTCGCTCTTCATCCTACCGCAATCTTGCTCCTGCCTCCATCACTCCACGGAAACAGCTCTTGCTAAGAGCATTAATTACTTTCTGTCACAGCAAATACTGATATTTTGCTATCCTCTTTCATGACCTCTCAGCAGCACTGAACAGTGATGATCCTTCTTTTGTTTTCCCCAATTATTTTATCGAGGTCATAATGGTTTATACCACTGTGTAATTTCAGCTGTACGTTGTTATTTATCAGTTTTTGTATAGACTGCATCGTAGTCGCCACCAATAGTCTAATTTTTATCTGTCACCATACATATGTGCCCCTTTACCCCTTTCACCCACGACCCACCCCCTTCCCCTCTGGTAACCACTAATCTGTACTCTTTATCCATGTGTTTATCTTCCACGTATGAGTGACATCATGTGGTGTTTGTCTTTCTCTCTCTGGCTTATTTAACTTAACATTATCAGGGTCCATCCATGTTGTTGCAAATGAGACGATTTTGCTTTTTTATGGCTGAGTAGTATTCCATTGTATATATACACCACATTGAAGATCCTTCTTGAAACACTCTCTTCCTTTGACTATCCTGATGCAACAGTTTCTTGATTTTGCAAGATTGCAAGATTGTCCTTGTCTATTGGTGTTAAATGTTGCAGTTCCTCCAGAACTGGATCCTAGGCTCTCTCGCTCTCTCCTTCTGTCTTTGACCTTGGGAGGTCTCATTCACCCAGATGGCGTCTGGTACCGCTCACATGAGGATGGCCCAGTCATTTGTATCTCAACTCAGACCTCTCCAAGGAAGTCCTCAACAATTGCCAACCTTCCCTTGGATGTCTCAAAGACACCTCAAATTCAGAATGTCAAAAACTAAGCTTGTGATCTCCTCACCTCAATCTGTCGTTTTCCCAGGTTTCCCCAAAGTGACTGAGCCCAGTTCTATTGGTGGGCACCGAAATATCACCTTCAACACTCCTTTCTCTCTCACTGCCCACATCTTATGCATGCACAAAGCCTGTCGATTTTATTTCTTAGAGGTTCTCTCAAATCTGCCCACTTCTCTTAATCTCCATCACCCCCACCTCTGTAGGGCTGTGATTGTTATTTTGGTTTTGAGCATCACCTGATTTGTCCTCTCCTGGAGGAGACTGGCAAAGTTAAGTATCCCTTAAAGTCAAGGACAAGCAATGAATTTCTTCTCTTTTCTATAAGGATAGTTTTATTCAATATGGCAAGAAATCATTCTTGTGGGATGGCTTGGACCACTGATGCGGGATGGCTTGGACCAATTAGTCCAGGCTTGGTTTTCTTTTGTGTGGTAGGGTTGGAGATCATCTCTTGCTTACTTGCCAGAAAATTCTTCCTAAAGGTGTAGACATTGCTGTTTCATGTGGGTGACCAGACTGCTAAGGCTAGGAGTGAGAAATTACCAGTGTCAGTGATACAATCAATTTTGCTTTCCACATTCTCATAACGAATTCATTTGTTCTATATTATATAATAGACTGGACACATGTTTTCTTTGTTCATCCATTTACTCATTTGTCTGGGAAGATCTGTTTTGAGGAGTAATTTTTGCTTTATTGAGTAGACAATGTAATCCATAATGAGAAATTTTCCATCTTCACGCTTGTACTGAGGACTGTACGAGGGTAAGAATCGTGATGATGGAGAAGGGCAGAGCCCACCCTCGTCCTCGGCTCTGCCCTTGTCTTAGGGCTTGCCGGGAACAGGTGTCATAGTCTCTAGCTCAGCTGTGTGAGCCTAAACTCTGGATTTTTCTTAGCATTTTGTTATGAATGATGGATCCTAGGCACAATTTCAGTCCCTAGTTTTCTTTAATTTAGTTGGAGGTCAAAATGTAGTCTTTGTGGGCAGATTGCTTGGTTTCAAATTCTAGTCATGTCTCTTACTAGCTGTGCCTTCTTGGGCAAGTTACTTGCCCTTTCTCTGCTGTGGTTTCCCCAAGTGTAAATTGAGGATCGTAATAGGATCATCCTCATTAGTGTCATTGTGAGGATTAAACAGGATGGTGCATGTTATAGAGCTCTTAGCACAAGGACTTGTCCTTGGTGGCTCTTCTTCTTCTTTTTTGACAACACTCGCTTCGTTTTTCTCCTGCTTGTTGCATCTCATCATCTTTTCTTGGCATTCTGCCTCTTTTTGCTCCTCAAACATGGGCTTTCCTGAGAGTTGTATCCTTACTCTGTTTTTTTTTCTTACTCAACTCACATTTTTTGGGGTGATTTAATTTAGTCTTATAGTTTCAACTCTCCTTTCCTTGGTTTTGACCCCCAAATCTGGGTCCCCAGCCCAGCCCCCAGCTCAGACCACACTGCCCAAGGCCTACTGGGCATTTCCACACGGACTTTCTACCCCACCCCCTCTCCTCAACAACATCAACTTGGCCTTCTTCTCCTTCCTTGGTGTCTAGTTTCTAGCTCCTTAACATCCTGGATGTTGCCTTTGAACATGCATCAGTCAAGTAAGGTTTCTTTTAATAATAATGATAATATTAACATGGGACATTTAATAATTTTTAAAAAAGTAAATCAGATGATAAAACTCTTATTCTTAAAACATGGCAGAACCTTTTAAATGAAAAAAAAAAAAGCTACTATTTCCTTCTCCTCACAGAATATTCCTGACACCAGGTATGTGCGTTTTCCACACCAAGTAATTCTTCAACTCTCCAACACCAACTGGGTGTCCTACAATTCAATTCAGTTCTGACACTCTCTTATCTGAAGTTAGCACAGACCCCGTAGGTTAAGGGCTCAGTCCCACAAGACTGCCCCCCACTTCAGATCCCAATGGCAAGTAGTGGGTCCCCAGGTTACCCACAACTTTTGTCTGACTTGGCTACAAGTTGGAGGTTTGATAATTTGCTAGAATGGCTGACAGAACTCAGGAAAAACAGTTTATTTACTAGATTACTGGTTTATTATAAAAGGATATGTGGGAGATCAGAATTGGCCACCTCAAAATATGTCTCTTTACCTTGATTATTTTCTCTGAGAGAAGCTTTGACCTCCCCCCCCATTAACTGCTTAAAAGAATTTAACTCTGGATGTGGATAGACTGGGAGGGTCCTTGCTAAGCCCATTCCAAGTAAAAGTAGAAATTATCCTTTGTAAGAGACATTTACATTTCTAAGGGAAATCTCCATTTGTAAAGGTATCTCCCTCTCTGTACCAGGAAAAGAGGGGATGACCTTATCTCTCAAAACTCTTATCAGTGTGGAAGGTGAGGACTTAAACCTGCATACTCTTGTTCACTGTGCCTTTCTGGTAATCTCCCATATCTGACTTCCCCCCGCCCCCAACATCCTCTTTTGTCTTTAGCTGAAGGTTAGTATTTAAGGTGAGAACCTCTGCCATCTTGTTGAGAAACTCAGTTTCCCTGGTTTCTCCCATGTATACATGTTATAAAGCTTTGTTTGATTTTCTCCTGCTATTTAGTCTCATGTCAATTTAATTTGTAGCCCAGCCAGAAAGGACCCAGAGTGGGTAGAGGATAGTCTTCCTCCCCTTCAGATACAATTCAGAAACAGCTAGAAGGAACAGATGCATAGGACAAAGTATGGGGGAAGGGGCACAGAGCTTCCATACCCTCTCAGCACCTCCATTTGTCAGCAACTGGAAGCTCTCCGAACACTTTCAGTTAGGTTTTTTCTATGGAGGCTTCATTACATAGGCATGACTGATTAAATCACTGGTCATCAGTGATTAACTCAATGAATCCTACAGCCCCTCTCCTCTCCTCGGAGGTCAGGGGGTGGGGCTGAAATTTCCAACTCTCTAATCACAAAGTTGGTTCCCCTGGCAACCAGCCCCCATCCTACAGGAGTCACTTCATTAGCATAAACTCAGGTATGGTTGAAAGGGACTAATTATGAATAAGAAAAGACATTCCCCTTACCCCTATCACTCAGAAATTTCAAGGGTTTTTGGAGATCTGTCCAGGAACTGTGGATGAAAGCCAAATATATATTACTTATTTTATCACGATATCACACCTTTCTTTTGCATGTAAAATGAAATAAAAACTCTTCACTGTGGCCCCACATGGTTTCTATTCTATCTTTCTCCATTAGCTGAGCTTTGATAGACTCTATTGTTGAGGCATCCAAAGTGAAATAAGCACCAAGTGGAGAATTGACACTTTTCTCCAAAGAACAATGTCTTTCTATGAAAAGCAGAGCTTCAAAATAGTTCATAACTTAGTACATGACAAGAAATTACTAGCAATCAGAAATTGAGGTTAGTTTTGAAAATGGACAGAAGGGGAGACAAATCGAACCACGGATAATGTCAGCACATCTCATAACTTGATGTTTATACATCCAGGAAGTGAGGGAGATTCACAAAATTTCAGCTAATTGTTCCAATCCTTGATTTGAGAGTTGGAAGAATCAGAATTTCATCTTGGCTTTCCCTTGAACAAGTCACTTTTTATCTCTTCAACCTCAGTTTATGCACCTTTATAACAAGGGGAATTAGACTAGGTTACTGGTGCTCCTAGAGAAAATTTTGGAAATTTGTGGGGACATTTCTGATTGTCACAGCGATGGGGGACAGTTCTACTGGCATTTAGTGGGTGAAGACCAGGGAGTGATGGTATCCTGTGGTGCACAAGGCTTCCTGAGCCGTGTCCCACCAACTTTTCTCTTCCTCAAGTAGGTAAAAACTTGTTTGTAATCACCCCGACCTCGAACCCAACTCTGTTTTACATATTAACTCAAGCCATTGTTTCATGGTTTTAACATACCCTGATTTTCTAGAAAGGCAAGTGCCATGTAAATGAAAGAAAGCATTGTCTTGTTTGTAGCTTTACCAAGAGTTGCTCACCATTTTGAGAAATCACGTTACTGATAACGCCATTCGCAGTGTGTGAGGTGCCAGGACAGCCCTCTCTAACTCTGCACTGGTAGGCATTGAATTCTTGGTGATTCTATACCTATTGTTAATGTTCTTATTTAGCTCTTATTTTGAAATGTCAACTGGAAAGTATAAATGTGGACAATATATCAAAACTAGATATAAGCATCTGATTTATTCATTATGTTTTCTAAGTATATTTGTTTACAAGCATTTGCATGTTGAAATATATATTACTTTAGTATAAATTACTTTATTTATCATTTATATTATTTATATTACAGGGCATTATATTTATTTTTTAAATTATGTACTTAGGTAGGTTATATGTCTATAATTCCATTTAAGAATAGCAAAGGGGATGTTGTAAAATATTTGCTATGAAAGTGGGATGTTGGGTCTAACAGGATTAGGAAGCTTTGGACTGGTTAATTTTCATTTCTAATATTTTAGGAAAAGGAAATGACACGAAATAAAACAAAAAGGCCAGACAGAACTCCTAACAAAAGGAATGAGCAGTACACTGACCGGAGATTGCATACGCCCTTCACATTGGCAAGCCCCCCCGCCCCCTCGCCCCCTCGGCCCCCAACCCCATCCAAACAAATGCCAGTTATATAGCCCTCCATATCTTCATCTCCACTGGGAGTTGAGTCCACCCTCATAACCTTCCCTGGCAACTGTTGCTAGGAAGATGCTGCCTTTCGAGCTGACCTTCCAAAGACTTGAGATCATAGCCGGTTGTTTCTCAGCTGCTGATGAGGAGATCAAATTTGCCCAGTGAGAGTGATGAAGAAATGTGCAAACAGAGCACAAGTATCAACCACACACATAGGATGCCACGGACGATATATAAGACGTGGCGATCAGGAGAAGTTTCATTATCGTGTTCCATTCCTGGAGGCTTGGGCGAAAAAAGAACCTTTCCAATCTATCCGTTGCACTTTCTTGTTATAACAGTGATGGAGGCACTGCAAGGGAAGCTACTAATTTGGCCCCCTCCGTTAAGCCTATCAGCAGAGTCCATGGCTTACAGGCAGGCAGCGTCCACGCTTCTCTGCTTCAACTTTGGCTGCTCCCTTCTTTTGATACAGTTGAATAATGATGATGATTATGATAATGATAATGATAGCTACCATTCGTTGATACTTGCTTTGTTCCTGGCATTGTCCTAAGTGCTTTTCGTGAATTACCTCATTTAATCCCCACGGTAACCCTATGAGGGAGATGCCAAAAAACTCTCCTATTGCACTGCTGAAGGAATTGAGCACCGAGAGATTAAATCGCTTGTCTCGCCCCACTTAGGCAGTGAGCAGCAGCCCTGCACTAATACCTACTGTGTGCTCCATGCTTTATTCACTGATTTTGATCGTTTGCTTTGGGTCTGACATCTACAGGTGACAGTGCAGGCAGTAAGATTCATTGTTCATTCACTCATTCATTCTTCACCAGATGTGACTGAAGCCTGTGCTTGCTGCTGAGCTCACTGGGAAATTGGGTGAGGAAGGCCGCACCTTCCCCAGGCAGCTGAGGGGCTGGTTCCGTGCAGGACTGAGACTTCACTGCAGGCTCCTTTTCGGAAGCACACAGCCTCTTTGAACCTTTCAGGTCTCTGAGGGGTGGGATGGGAGGGAGTACCTCCACAGACTGTGGCAGGATGTCAGGCCACACAGGTGCTCGTGAAACACTGGTTGACTGTTTTACCTCCCGCCTTCAACCAGGGCTCACATCCCAGGATGCAGACCTTAGGATCAAGAGGCAGAAGAAAAGCCACACTGACAAGAGTCAGCAGGCAACTTTTGCCTGGCGCTACTTGGGGTCAGGCATTGCACTTCGTGTCGTTTAAGCTGCAGGATGATGTGGACTCGGCAGCGTAGGCTTTGAGCGTGTGGTTCAGGAAGGGAGCCGCATTGCTGCATGGAAGGGAAGGCCTGGAAGGAGCACCTTTGTAGTACTTGTTGGCACCTCTTTACCCTCTACTTGGGCTCAGCTAGATAGTCAACCTAGGTTGCTGATTCTGCCATGAGCTGTTGACTTCTTTTCCTGACTTCCATTTGCTTCTGTTCAAGAGGATTTGGGTCTAAAAGAAGAGAATTGGAGAACTCAGATAGATGTGGCAGAACCTCTGCCTGCAGACATAGGGAGCTGCTTGACCAGACTGTGCAAAGGGCAAGAGGCAGGTGCTGGAAGGTGTCTTTCTAGGTCTTTACTGAAGGCGTCCACTGGACAGCTCCAGTGACTTCAGGCTTCCTTTTGCCCACAGGTCTTGTGCTAGCAGGTAACGCCCCATCAACTTCTCCCCCGGGGCCTCTGCCTCCACTTACACCCGTGCTGGACCCAGAGAAGGGCCAGAAGCCAGGCTGGCTCTTTGGACTGAGCAGAGCTGAGCTGCCCACCCATGTGGTCCATGCAGTGGTGTTTGTGTTTCTTTGTTTCTTCAGGTACGGGCATTAAAACTTTTTTAAAAAATTTATTTTTTAATTTACATACAGTAAAATTCACTTTTTTGGTGTACAGTTTAACGAGTTTTGACAAACACCACGATTAAGATAAAAAGAATAGTTCTATCAACCCCCTCAAATATCCCTCATGCTGCCCCTTTGAAGTCAATCCACTCCATCCACCACCCAGCCCCTGAAAACCACCTCTTCTCTGTCCCTATAGGTTTGCCTTTTCCACAATGAAGTATAAATGGAATCATACAATACATAACATTTTGGGTCTGACTATATTCCCTTACAAAATACATTTGAGATTCATTCATGTTGTTGTATTTATCAATAGTTTCATTCCTTTTCATTGCTGAGCAGTATTCCATTGTATGGATATACCACAGTGTGCTTGTCCATTCTCTAGGTGAAGGGCATTTGGGTTGTTTCCAGTTTTTGGTGATTACAAATAAAGCTGTTATAAACATTCAAGTATGGGTTTTTGTGTGAATATAGGCTTTATTTCACTTGAGTAAATATCTAGGAGCAGGATTATTGGGTCTTTTGGCAAATATGTTTAACTTCATAAGAAACTGCCAAACTTTTCCAAAGTGGCTGTGCCATTTTGCATTCTCATCAATAATGTGTGAGAGTTCCAGTTGCTTCTTTTCCTCCCCAACACTTGGTATTGTCAAGTTTTAATTTTTAAAAAAATTTATTTAAGCCATTCTAATAGGTGCAAAATAATACCACATTGTGGTTTTACTTTGCATTTCTCTAATGGATAATGATGTTGGGTATCTTTTCATATGCTTATTTGCAATCCACATGTCTTCTTTGTGGAAGTGTCTGTTTAAATCTTTTGCCCATTTTTAAAAATTGAGTTATTGGTTTTCTTATTATTGAGTTTTGAGAGTGTTTAAATGTATTCTAGATAGAAGTCAGATATATGATCTGCAAATATTTTCTCCCAGCCTGTGGCCTTGGAGTGACATGCGCTGTTTCCACCTGAGACCCATTGGCCAGGACTAGTCATGTGGTCACATGCAATCACAGGGAGCTGGGAAATGCTGGGGTCAGCAAACTGCAGGAACATGCCAAATCTGGCTTGCTGTCTGTTTTCCTTCAGTCTGTGAGCTAAGGGTGCTTTTTACAGATGAACATTTGAAATCAATTTGATGATAAGGAACCGACTTTGAACCCCAATTAAGCAAATGTTACTAATTCAAAAAGAATGAGATTATTCTCACCAGGAGGCCTGTGTTATTAAAAAATTATATTTAATCATTCTTACATTTTGAATTTGTCAATAAAAATTTTGTGGAAATTTGTGTCTCTATTTATTATAAGTACTACATAATATCCTTGATTTTGTCCCTTGGCCCACAAAGCCTAAAATATTTACCCTCTGGCTCTTGATAGAAAATGTTTACCAAACCCTATTATATAGAATGGTTTTTCAGAGGTGCATGGAATTCCATAATATTCATATATATGTACACATCACAGCATTCTTATGCTCATATTGTTCAACTGCATTGTTTCTAGATTTCTTCTATTTAAACAACGCAGCAATATAGATCCTTCCACATACAACACAAAGATAAGCATTGATTATTTCCTTAAAGTATGTTCCTAGAAGTGGAAGTGCTGAGTCAAATGGGCACATTTTGCAGGGTTTGACTCAATATTTCTAAGTAATCTGCCAGAAAGGTATTATTTCATATTCCCACCTCCAGTGGATACATGTGCGTATTTACTTGTACATTTTCCAAAACTTGGTATAATTCAATAATATCAGTAATGATTTGATTGGGAATAAAATGGCCCCTTATTGTTATTTTAATTTGACTTTTAAAAATGATCGATGAAGCAATACATAATTTTATATACTTTTAAGCCATTTGCATCTCTTCTTTTGTAATTGGCTTCTTTAAGTCTTTTGTCTAGTTTTCCGTGGGGTAATTTTAAATTCTTTATTTAGCATCCAGCAGTGCCCTGGACAAACGGCTGAAAAGTTATTTGCAAAGCTGAATTAAACCCAGTCTACTTTTCAGGGGAGCCATCCAGCTACATTCCCCCCTACTGAAGGCAAATCAAGTCACTTTCCTTGGCTATGTTAATCTGCACTGTGATTTTAAAAGACTATCCCCGCCAGTCAGTGGATGGACGTCTGTTGCTTAGCAATAAGACACAGCTGCATTTGCCTCATCAGCCAAGCCTGGGGATTGAAAATATGGCAGTAAGAACAATGAAAGATATGCTGCACAAAAGTCTTCTGGTTTGAAATTCACAAGAATTTCTTGGCTCCCAACCAGATCCAACTTCTAACAGTGACAGTGGCAGACATGTTGTGGAATGTGGGAAAGATTCTGAGAACACCACCTGGCTATGGGAAGCTTAGGATGTTTCCCCACGGTTAGAAATGCAGTCAAATCAACATTTTCAAAAGTGGTGAGATACACGTGGGGGGTTAGGGGTGAGTATCCCCATTGCATTGTTGAGCACCCTGCAGTTCCCTCACATGTCAGTGATCATTAGGGAGTTGACAAAGGAAGCCAAGTGTCTTTGAGTCAGCCTCGCTCAACAGTAGCCATACCACTCTGTTTCTGGGGAAGCCAGAGTCACTGAAGAGAAGAGACTCTGACGTGTGCTCCAATCCCTAGGAGACCCATATACATTCCCTCTGATGCTCATTGTGTTTAAGGCCATGTGGGGGTAGAATAAGACCTTTTCTGACATGTATCCTTGTCACCACTGATTTCTGGAAATAAATTTTAAAAATTTCCAGGCAAAATGTCCACCTTTGTTTTGGGTTATCTCTCCATCAATACAATTGTCCCTATAATACAAGGACTCTGAAAGAATGAATTCTCAATGACCCTTGACACCAATTAGCAGGTTCATTCCAATTTCCGTGGGTTTGGAGATGTGGAGATAGAAGGAAAGAAAGCACAGTCTTTGCTTTTGAAGAGTTCATGTCAGGTGGAGGGAACACCACTAAAGCAATGATCCCAGTACAGGGGGAAAGGAGTCTAGAGATTTATGTCCGAGTTGTTCTGGGACCACTTAGAGGGAGTGGGAGTGGAGGATGGGGATAGGAGATGATAGGAGAAGGCTTCTCAGAAAAGGAAAACTTGAATTGAGTTTAAAAACAAAAAAACCCCAGTCAAGACAGAGAACAGGTGAGAAGTGTAGGTAGAGGAAAGAGAGTACAGGCTTCTAGTTACCCAGCAATCAGCTAACCCAAGTATTTCTTGAATTGCTTGACATACCAGGCATTGCACTTCATGCTGTGTTACAACAACGTTCTCTACATGAGACTCAGTTGAAATTTTTGGTGTCACTCAGCTTACTTCCTGTAGCTTACCCCATATAAATTTCCAGGCTGGTGGGAATGGAATTGTTAGAAAAGGGCATAGTAGATTAAAAAAATCACTCTGTTCTCTGTTTTCTTGGAAAGTTCCCCAGGAATAGACTGCCAAGCCCAGGAAGATATACATACATGCAAGTCACCCTGCAAAATGTTTGCTGGCCCCCAACCTCAATGCACTAGAGGCTTCTGTTAATAACACTCATCACAGACCACAATCCAGGGCAGCGTGTGGACTGCCCTGACCCGCTTTCAAGGGAGCTTGTCATTGACCTCATTACAATTTAGGTTTTTAGGAAAAAACAGAATGAGATAGACTCAGGGACATTCCACTGGGACAGCTGGGAGCTGCAGCCCTGCCCTGAAGGATGGAAGTTTGGTTGTTCTAGAAAGATGTTAAAATGATTCAGAAGAACAAAAAAGACTCATTTTTGCAGAGCTCTTCATTTAAAGGCCAATCCCTTCACCCTCACGGAGGCCGGTGTCACGCTTTTCTCCAATCTGCCGCTGTGGAAATTGAGGCTCGTGAGACTGAACCATTTGCTCCTAAAGGGCCAGGACCTGAACCCAGGCCTCTCGTTCCAGATCTGGTGTTTTCTCTCCTTATATAATACTTATTGAAATTTCTGTAGACAACATGTTTTCTGTAAAACTTGATGGGACAGCATCTCTCTGTTCAGCTCACTTAAGGGTGAATGAGCTTTTGGTCAGTATTGTCTTTTGAAATTTGTCACTCATTTCTTGATGATTCTGTTCTGAATCCAATTTGGCTTTGCAATTATGAGGCTCACCTTGGTGTTTAGAGCTTGTTCTCTGAATGTTGAGGAATTTCCTTGTGGTAACTTTGGGGCAAGGCGGGAGGAAGCTCTTGGTTTGTATTGAGGAGAAAATCTGTATTTTTGTTGTTCACTTTGGGTTTCCTCAGTGTGAGATCTGAAGTAGAAGAGGAACCAAGAAATCAGGTTTCAGAGCAGAAAGGGAGATGGAGAGAAGAGTGGGGTGAGTGGGTAAGGAAGCCATGCTGTGCTTGGAAAGCTAAGCCCTTAGAGGTCGGCAACGGAAAGGAAGGGAGGAGAGAAAGGGAGAGAATGCAAGTGTCTTTATTCCCGACGGCCCTCCCAGCGCCTAACCCAGAGCCTGGCTCAACATTTACCAAGGTGAGGGGACTCATGCTCAGCTACTGTGGGAATTAGGCTGAAGGGTGATTCTGGAATTCCCTTAGGAGAAGTGTGTCTGAAAGCCAGGAACACTTTGTCACTGATATGCCTGGTCTTCCTAAAGTGCAAGTTGGTTGTAGAAAGCAGAGGAATGAACATGCAGATCCCACTACTACTGCCTCTCTCAGCACCAACCTAACCACCTCTCCACTCTCCCCTTACTCCAGCGTCATTATCCCCATCACCATTACTGCCATCACACCCAACTCTGCCATCTCCACTACTACCGTTACCAGCAACTCTAGCACAGCCACCACCTCTGCTGCCATCACCAGCATCTCTACCATCACCATCATCACCACCTCCACCACCACAGCCATCACCACCACCACCACCATTTCCTGGGCCCTTGTTACACGCCAAACACCATGCTAAAGGCGTTACCTGGGTTTAATCTTCACAACACTCTTCCACAGTAGGAATCATTAGTCCCATTTTACAGTGGAGGGGACTGAGCTCAGAGAATTTAAGTAATTTGCTTAAGATCACACAGTAGAAAGCTGTAGAGCCAGGACTTGAACACAGGCCTGCGTGTTCTTCCGACAGGCAGGCACGGTGGTTCTGAAAGCTGCACCGTTGGACATAGCACACATGGGGGCCTTGTTTTAGGTACGACTGGGCAACACTATTTGGGTCTGAGATGCTCCTTGTGGGCGGTGACCAGGCCTGACACTCTGTTCTCCCTTCGTTTTTCTGACTTCCTTTCACACATTCTGGATCATATGGCTTTTCAGGTCAGAACAAATACAAATGTCTCACGTCCCCTCTTGTCTGAGCTTTGCATACTGCTGTTTGCACACAGTTCTGAAAGCAGATGGAGCCTGATAGAACCCCCAGATGATAATTCAGACATGAGAGCTCTGTGAGCACGCCCACGTAGCATGAGTATCTCTGAGCGTATGAGAGAAAGACAGAGGGAGAGAGAGACAGAGGGAGAGACAGAGAGAAATACAGAGACAGAGGCACAGAGAGAGACAGAGAGAGAGCCCCTGATGACACCATTCATGGTTTATACTTTTGGGTCTGAGCGTGCCAGGACCACCCCTGGGCCTTTCTGTCACCTGAGCCAATGAGTTTCCAGTAGCTTCTGTTGGAAGAACATGATGAAAAGCTGTAGAGCCCTGAGCTGAATGTGTGGCGCCTGGTCAGTGCTCGAGGCGTCGCTGTTCTTTTCAGGAACAAGGGCTTCTCTTTCCCAGCCATGACTCTGCCAGGTGGGCACCGTTCCTGGCGATTCCTCACCGGTTCCCGTTTGGGACTGAGGCGAGGAGGGGCTCCCGGGCGCTGACGGCCAGCGCCTGCGGCGAGCACTTCTGCGCCCGGCTGTCCCTCAGGGTGAACGGGACCCCTTGGCCTGTCTCCCCCTCACAGAGGCCACCGCCCAGGCCAGAGTCAGGAGTGACCAGAAGTCAAAATTTGTTGCCAAGCGCACACTGTGAACTTCAGCGACATCCTGGGGGTGGAAAGCCGGCATTGAAACTGTTATTTCAAAAGTCAATTCCCCCGCATTTAAAGGGGCGCTCAGAGCACAGAGCTGAAACCACCAATGGTTCCACAAAATTGGAGCTTGATTAGGGTTCTGATCCAAATAAACCACTTGGACAAAGGTTTTACGGTTGCAGATTTGGCCTGAGCGGGAGGAGCTCAGCTGCTCTATATTCTGGATCCTACAGCTCAGAATCTGTCAAGAACAGTGGTGTGGAGACCTTGCCGTTGACATCCTACTAGAGGAGGAATTGCGGGCAGGGATGAGTTTCCTGCGGTCCTCACTCTGATTCTCCCTTAGGACTTCTCTCTCTCGCCTCCTGTTTGCTCCCTCTTACTTTCGTCGCTTCTTTACCCCACCTCAGCTCTGTGGGGTAGCCCAGGCCGTCGGAGAAGGTTGGAGGGCGGTTAGAGGGGAAAGCCTGAGTCTGTTTTTTCCCCTGCCTCCGTCTACGTGACTTTAGCGGAATCGTTCATTTCTTGGAGCCTCGTCTGTAAAATGGGCTTAATAGTTGCCTTCCTGCTCATCTCACTAGGGGATTTGAAAGACAGGAAGAAATAACAGTCATGAAGGTACTTCTGAAAAAGTAAAGCACTGTTCGAAGGCCAAGGGTTAGTACTTCTACTGTTTTTATTTACGGTTATTTTCCAAAGGTGGAGGCGACCGTCAGCAGCTGGGGGAAATAATGCAAATGGCTCTTCTGTACGACCTTGACCTCGATGACCTTGGCCAAGTGATCTAGAGCCTGAACACCTTCATCAATAAAATTGGGAAATAGTAATACCTGTTCCTTGTGCTTATGACCATATAATGTCAGGCTCCAAAGTCAGGATGCAAAGCAGGGATGTCATCAGGAATGACAGGATGTCACCAACCGGGGCACAAGTCAGAGGTATAAGATGGGGGAAAGGCTTCAACCACCCACAGGGCTGCTCTCAGTGGGGGCAATCATGAGCTTTTAAAAATTTGTTTCACTTCATTTGTACTTTCTAGATTTTCCACAATGGCAACCTAAATTTCCTATAAAGTATTACCTTTAGAATTTGGGAGATTAAATGAAAATTCAAATTTATGTCTTTAGGGCCGGCCCATGGCTTAGCGGTTAAGTGCTCTTGCTCTGCTGCTGGTGGCCCGGGTTCAGATCCTGGGCGCACACTGACGCACCGCTTCTCCTGCCATGTTGAGGCCGCGTCCCACATACAGCAACTAGAAGGCTGTGCAACTATGACATACAACTATCTACTGGGGCTTTGGGGGGAAAAAAAAAATTTATGTCTTTAGCTTATTTCCCAGTGGCCTTCTGCTGCAGCCTTCCCTAGCTCTCCTGGAGCCAGCCTGGCCAGTTCTGCCGTGGGCTTACAGGAGGGCGGCCCAGCAGGGGTGGACAGGGACAGTCTATGGAGAGGACCCAGAGGTCCTCGCTGCCTGGGGCACTGCCTTCCTGGAGGGGCCTGGCTGGGAGCCTCTGTCAGTTTGGAATGGGGGCAAAGCACAGGGTGTGATCATGGATGCGACCCTCTGCCAAGCTCCCACCCTGTACCAGCATCTTTGTGAGCAGTATCTCATTCAATCTTCCCAACAGCCCCAAGAGGAGGATATTGCCATCAGCCCTATTGATTGTGCAGATGAGGATACTGAGGCTCAGGGAGGTTAAACAACTTCTCTAAGTCACACTGCCAGTAAGGAACTGAGCTGGGGTTTGAACATGAAGGACTTGAACTCCAAAAGCGGGGCTCGTTCCACCTGCAGGGCCTCTCAGAGGGGTATTGCAGGAGAGATGCCTAATGAATTGCACCGGCTGTGGGGTGTGGGGGAAGGAGGGGTGAGAGAGGGGGAAAAGAGGGAGAGTCTGAGGTGAGGGACACTTATGCATCCCCCACCTTGATCGTGGGTCAACAACAAAATGTGTCCCCTTCGTGACTACACAGAAGGAAGGTGGTCTAGTTTTCCTTGCAAGCAGGAGCAGATGGGGGCTTTGCAGATCCTGCTGACTCTAAGCCTTTCAAATCCCCACAGTAGAAAGTGCCCACAGTTTGGGTAAAAATTTCACTTTTATCTACAAATTAATATATCTATATTTCTCAAGAATAAGAAGATCTTATTGTTCATTACAAAGTGTAACACTGTGATTTTGTTAAGAAACAGAAATCCAGGGCATAAGAGGGGTGACATGGGGCCTCCTTTTCAGAACAGCCCCCCAGGATGTGGCTCGACATTGGCAGTGGCAGGTCATGTGTCAGCATGAGTGACAGAGGCCCCTGGTGTCTTTCCTTGTGGTGGTTCTGGCCCTGTGGGGTGGGGTGGGAAGGTGACTGTCATTAAGGAGTCCCCAATCCCTCATGTGGTGTCCCCAGTTTCCAGAGGAGGAAAGTTAGGGACAGCTAAGAAATGATGGTGCAACATTCGAACCCACGACTCTCTGGGTTCAGAACCACTTGATGGGCCCACAACACCTTGTCTCCCCAGGCTGGGCAGGAGAGGTATCTTTCCTAAGTACGAGTAGTGTAAGGTAAGGAGAGAGCTGCCGCCCCAGCACAGAGCCGTGAAGGGGCACAAAGTTTCCCTTGACCACAGGCCAGGCCGCGTTCCTCTCTCCCCAGCAGGATGGGGCACCACAGGCTCTGCCTTTGATTGCAGCAGGCCACGGCCCGGCAGAGACGGCACACATACCTGCGGTCCAGGCCTCTCTCTCAGCCCGAGAAACGCCTTTTACAGCTGGGGAAGATGGAGAACGTGTGAGAAGACAGGAAGGAGGAAAGTCAACAGACACACGGCAGGCGTCCTGGGAGGTAGGGTCGCAGCCGGGGAGAGAAATTCGGCCTCCGCCACGGGTCAGGGTGTGAACACAGCAGCGCCGAGGCCCGGTTTGCTGGAAGGAACCACGCTGGGCGGGGTCCGGGAGAAGAGGTTTGCCTTGTGTGCAGCGGCTTCAGAGGGAGCCCGGCCGCTGAGAGCTGGGGGGCGTCTGAGCCGAAGGACGAAGTTGGCACCTTTTGGAGGGGCCAGGCCCTTGGCCTGCATCTGCTCTCACACTCTCCCAGTCTCGATGCTTCTGGCTCAGGCTCCCCACTGGGCCAAACACAGACCTCAATGGGGGGCGGTGGTGGCTGTAACACTGTCAGGGAAGAATATGCTGGGAGGGGTGACCCAAGGAAGAGATTCACTGGGCCCCGGCAGGCACAGAGAAGCAAATGCCTCAGACCATCTCTCTCCTCTCTGCCTTTTCTAGTTAAAAACAACCATATTGACCTGCGGATGCTTTGGACTGCTTGCCTGGGTGTGGAGATGGCTTCCAGTGGCTTCTTCCACAGCCTTGGGACTGGCTGATTGACCACCAAGGAGTGCGTGCCTGCTCTGTTCAAGGGCAGTGCTGGGAGCTGTGGGGCGAGGACGAGAGCACCCACTGGGGCAGCCTCGGCCCCGGCACTTCACTGGGTCAGCACTTCGCCCTCAGGCGGCCCTCTCCTCAGGGGTGGTGAGCGGCACTTCACAGGTGAAGACATTGTGAAGAGACGTTTCCCGAAGCATCTGGGAAACAGCTCCATGGCCTCTGCTGGGTCGCAGAACATCACCGTGACTGTGGGGCTGCTGGGAGAGACCCCGCCTGGCCCCCACCGCCGTGACCTGGTGTTACAACCCAGAGATGAGGATGCTCTCAGGCCTGCCTTTACTAACCTGCAGAATCAAGCGGAGGCACCGACGACGCTGTTCTGTCGTCATGCCACGTGAAGAGGAGAGAACGTGGCTCAGACAGCCTGGGCTGCAGCCCGGGCTTCACCAGTTCCCAGGGTGAAGCTGTAACCTTTGCAGCAGGGAGTGGGGGCCAGAGTGGGGAAGATAATGATAATAATTAATATTAATAATAGTGATGCTTGCTCTCCTTACTGCCTGGGGTTTGCTATACAACCAGATGAGGCAACAGATGTGATTCTTTTCTCTGGACTACAAACCATGATACACTTGTATTAAGAGCTGAACTGTGTCCCCCCAAATTCATATGCTGAAGTCCTAACCCCCAGCACCTCACAATGTGACTATATTCGGAGATAAGGCCTTAAGAAGGTAATTAAGTAAAATGGGGTCATTAGGGTGAGCCCTAATCCAACAGGACTGGTGTCCTTGTAAGAAGAAGAGATTAGGACACAGACACATGAAGACATGGGGAGAAGACGGCTGTCTACAAGCCAAGGAGAGAGGCCTCAGAAGGAACCAACCCTGCTGACGCCCTGTTCTCAGATTTCCAGCCTCCAGAACTGTCAGGAAATAACTTCTGTTGTTGAAGCTACTCAGTCTGTGGGTTTTTTTTTAACATCTGTTGCCAATCATCTTCTTTTTTTTTTGTTTTTTGCTTGAGGAAGATTCACCCTGAGCTAACGTCTGTGCCAATCTTCCTCTATTTTGTGTGTGGGTCACTGGCACAGCGTGGCTGACGAGTGGTGTAGGTTTGCGCCCAGGATCCAAACCTGGGAACCCGGGCTGCCAAAGCAGAGTGCACCTCACTTAATCACTGTGCCACAGGGCCGGCCCCCAGTCTGTGCTATTTTTACGGTAGCCCTGAGACACTAATAGAAACATGTTAGTCATGACTGTCACTAGGACTCCGGACACAACCAGACACAGATGAAGAATGACACACCAGTGCTGGGGTCATGGCTATGACGGGCTCCAGAGAAGGTGGGAAGTGAAAGGAAGGCATAAAACTGTCAGCCAGGGGTGGTCAGGAAGGGCTTCATGGAGGAGGCCAACACAACTTTGGTTTTCTAATCTGTAAAGTGGGGATGAATATAGCTCATCTCTCAGAGCTGTCAGAAAGACAAAATGAGGGAATCCCTGTAAAGTGGCGTCCAGTACCTGGCACAGAGATGCATGTGGTGAATTTCACTATACTTTTCACTATTATTGTTAGTAAAGGATGGTGAGGTCCGGGGGTGGGGAATGAAGCAGCCTGGGGCGAGGCAGGAAGCAGGGCAGTGGACAGTGAGTAGCCCAGTTGGCCCCAGGAGGGCAGATCTCACATGGCCGGCCATGGAGAATGGAGGGAACGGATGGGATTATTATGCACATCAGGAGGGTGGTGATTATTGCCATATTTCTTGTCCTCTGGGCAGAATTTCTCCTAAAACCAGTTTTAAATTCTCCTATCAGATCCAATTCCCTAGCACTAAAGTCACCCATAAAAATTCTAAGATCTCCAAAAAGCCAGAAAGTGTAAAGCCAGACCCCTCAGTGAGCGTGGCTGTATAGGGCAGATCCTTAACATCTCCACAGACCTCTGTTGCAGGTGAAAACCCTCATTTGGAGTTCATCAGCCACTTTATATAAGGGTCAGGGGGCCAGGCTTATCACAGCCTCTGAGTTTTACTTGTGGCTCAACTGGCCCAATACCAATTCACTCACTCATTCATTCAATCATTCATCATTCATTCATTCATACCATAGATATTTATTAGTGCCTTTTATGCACCAGGCCTTTCAACTATGTGCTGGATATTGGGCAGACTGGTGCAGAAGTTGGACACAGCTCCTCATTTCATGTGGCATTTATCTGATTTCAGTCTGCAGAGGACTGTCTGCCTCCTCTCTAGGTCCTCTGGCTGGGCTAATTGCTGTGGAGGGGGCAGGGGAGCAGAAAGTCTGTCCCACAGCCTGTACACCCCAGACCCCAGTGCCAGGCTGCTGAATGTGCATGTGCTCAGTAGGGGAGTGAGGTTCGTTGTAGGACTCAGAGAGGAATCTCTAAGAGGAGGCTGTGGAAAACGTAGAGGCAGGTCTGGGATGGTTGCCATCAATAACACCCAGGCTTTTAATCCTTCTTTATCTTAATGATTGCTGTAACAAAAATTACAAAATGCGTGTTAATAATAGTCAGTGTCTAATGGAAGGGGTGTAGCTTATTACGGTAAGACCTCTTGCCAGAAGCTGCAGAAGACAGGTATCTTGTAGTCTGGGATGGCTGTGAAGCTCACCTTGGCCCTTGATCAGGGTGGGCAGATACACATCAAGCAAACCCTTCCTCCCATTCCTGTACCAGTGGCAGGCAGCACTAATCAACATGCTGATCTCATGATATCTCTCAGGAAAGCCACTACCTCCTCATAAACAACAGAAATTTATTTCTTATAGTTCTGGAGGCTGAGAAGTCCAAGCTCAAGGGGCCAGCATGGTTGTGTTCTGGTGAGGACTCTCTTCCTGATTCTCAGCTGGTGCCTTCTTGCTGTGTCCTCACATAATGGAAGGGGTTAGGGAACTCTCTGGGGTCTCTTTTGCAAGAACACTAATCCCATTCATGAGGGCTCCAACCTCAGGATTTAAGCACCTCCCAAAGGCCCCAGCCAGCCCTGGTGGTCTAGTGGTTAAGATCCCTTGTTCTGGGCCAGCCCCTTGGCTTAGTGGTTAAGTGTGCGCGCTCCGCTGCTGGCGGTCCAGGTTCGGATCCCGGGCGCGCACCACGCACTGCTTCTCCGGCTATGCTGAGGCTGCGTCCCATATACAGCAACTAGAAGGATGTGCAACTATGACATACAACTATCTACTGGGGCTTTGGGGGAAAAAAAGGAGAAGGATTGGCAATAGATGTTAGCTCAGAGCCGGTCTTCCTCAGCAAAAAGAGGAGGATTAGCACGGATTAGCTCAGGGTTGATCTGCCTCATACAGACACAAAAAAAGATCCCTTATTCTCACTGCCACGGCCCCAGTTCGTCTCCCGGTCAGGGAACCATACCACCCGTCTGTCAGTTGTCATACTATGGCGGCTGGGTGTTGCTGTGATGCTGAAAGCTATGCCACTAGTATCAGCAGGGACACTCATGGTGGACAGGTTTCAGCAGAGTTTCTAGACTAAGACAGACTATGAAGAAGGACCTGGCCACCCACTTCTGAAAAAATTGGCCGTGAAATCCCTATGAATAGCAGCAGAGCATTGTCCGATGTAGCGCCAGAAGGTGAGAGGATGGTGCAAAAAGACCAGGCAAGGTTCCTCTCTGCTGTACACAGGGTCACTGGGAGTTGGAATCAACTCTATGGCACTAACAATGAACAAAGGCCCCATCTCCTAATGCCATCATCTTTGGGGATTAGGATTTCCCCATGTGAATTTTGGGGGGCACAAACATTCAGACCATAGCAGGGCTTTTATGCTGACCTAGGTCCAAGGTCCCAGGCCCTCATTTCTCAACAGGTGGTCTCTGAGCCAAGTTAGTCAGAACCATTAGAATCCGGGCAGCTTGTTTAAGGAGTAGATTCCCGGACTCCACTCCAGAGCTACGGAATCAGAATCTTGGAGATTGGGGCTTCAGAATTCTCATTTCAAAGAGGCTGCTCCGGTGACTCTTCTGTAGACACTGCTGATCACTGTCCTAGGGACTCAGATTAGAAGTTTTCTTTTGGCCTTCCTGCTGGAGGGAGGGTGCTGAGTGTTCTCAGAGGAGAGTCTTCTTGAGCCTGTCTATGCAGGGTTAATTCTAGCAGAGAAAACTGTTTTCAGGTAAAAGGTCTCGTTTATGCTGCCCTGTCTAATAAATTGTTGGCTCTGTATGGATGTAAGGGGCACGATGAGGTAGAAGGAAGACCACAGGCTCTGGCTGCCTTCTGTTTAGGTTCAAATTTCTTCCCTGCCCATCACCAGCTGTGAAACCTTGGGCAATTTCCTTAGTTCCTTTGGCCTCAGTGTCCTCATCTGTAAAATGAGAATGCTTATAGTACCTGCCTCATAGGCCGTTGTGAGGATTAGATGGGTTAATATATATTAACACTTAGAACAGTGCCCAGCCTGACCCAATAACTCAATATGTGTTAGCTCTTTTTAAATTATCTCTAAGAAGGAAAGGCCTTTACAGGTTGTCTGGTCTGTTCTCCTACTTTCAGGAAGCCCCCAACCTTCATACCAACATGTGCCAAAGTTAATAGCTTACATGGTCCATACATTCTTACTTATTTCTGACCAAAATGGCCACTTAAAAAATCCTTGGGGGAAATGGAGAACAGTTGGGCACTAGATATGGTATGAACTTCCTCTATCTCAGTGGTGCTTGACCAGTGATTTCCCTCCTGGGGACATTTGGCAATGTCTAGAGACATTTTTGGTTGTCACAGCTGGTAAGGGTTGGGGATGTTACTGGTATCTAGTGGGTAGAGGCCAAGGATGCTGGTAAACATCCTATCATACACAAGACAGCCCCCACAACAGTTATCTGGTCCCAATGTCAACAGTGCTGCAGTTGAGAAACTCTGCCATCTCAACAGAAGACAGTCTTTAAAGTGGAAGATACTGTCTTTAGAGCCCATGAGACAGGGGTTTGCCTTTTGATCCTTCATGAGTCCGCTGTGTGACCTGGAATAAGTTTCTAAACCCCCATAGGCACTGCATTACCCATTTGAAAGCCTGGAGATTAATAAATCCTACTTTGAAGGGTTATTGTAAGTTATTTGAGATAATGTACATAAAATGCCAAACACAGTGCCCAGCACATGGTAAATACTCAGAAATATTAATTCCTCATTCCTGCCTTCAAAGGAAAATGATTTTTCATTCTCCCTTTAGCCTTCTACACCAGCAGGAAGATTCCTGGTGTGTTTAACCTACCATTGTTGGTCTCATTTTTCAATGCTTTAATCATCTTTGCGGTGTTCGGCTGAATTCTGTCCAATTTCCTCAAGTCCTTCTGTTGTGGAACTAGACTCAGATTCCCCAGGGCCAAGGAATGGGAGAATTATTGCAAAATTCCTACACCGTCACTCCCATTTATACACGCATGTGTGCCTTCCGAATGGCAACCTTATCCTGCTGACACATTGTAATCTGGCCAGCCCCGTGGGCATTTCATCTGCCTCTTCATATACATGCATTCCTTCTAGTTATACAAGTCCTTTGTCTTCAAGTTTTCATAATGAAGAATTATCAATGACAATTGATAAGGAGATGGAAATTAAAAAAAAAAAGAGTTCAGGGGATAAATGTAAACAGTCACAAGAAAGCTATAGTGAAAAAAAAAAAGACCTAGAGAGGCTTTTGGTAGGAAAGAGAAAAGAATTAAAGGAAGAGAGGATTATACAGTAAGTTGAAGGGCAACTTTGGGTGTTACAAACCAGCCTTCCTAGAGCACTGGAGAAGAGAAGTGATGGATGGGGAATCAAACTGGGTCATGTGGCTTGACAAGAATGCCAGTCCACCCCTTTGGACTCATGGCCAGCCTGCCCTTTGGAACCCACAGAGTGGAGCCCTGAGGGCTGGCTCCATGACAGGAAGCAGCAGGAGAGGGCAGTCCTCAGAGCCTGGGCTCTGGAATCAGATAGACCTTGATTTGATGATGGCTTCACCACTTACTGCATTGAACGAGTGCATTGAATAAGGGCAAATTATCTTTCTCTTTAAGACTCCAATTTTGCAAGGGCAAAACTGCAAAATTGGCAGTAATAATAACACCTCTTCCTAGGAGGGTGTTGTAAAGCAGTGCATATAAAACTTTGAACACAGGGGCCAGCCTGGTGGTGTAGTGGTTAAGTTCGCTTGCTCCGCTTTGACGGCCCGGGGTTCGCAGGTTCAGATCCCAGGCATGGACCTACCCACTGCACATCAAGCCATGCTGTGGCAGGCATCCTACGTATAAAGTAGAGGAAGATGGCACGGATGTTACCCCAGGGCCAACCTTCCTCAGCAAAAAGAGGAGGATTGGCAACAGATGTTAGCTCAGGGCTAATCTTCCTCACCAAAAAAAACAAAACAAAAACAAAACCAAAACATTGAACACACGCTGTAAATGCTCCATAAATGTTCCTGATGAAGACGAAGATGATGAGGATGACATGATTGCCTACTCATGAGTATCGGCTCTGGTTGTCTTGTCTGGTGATATCTATATGCATACAGGACTGCATGTACAGGAAAGGCCAAAATACATACATATATGTGTATATACACACATATCCATGTATATGTACACACATATGTATGTATGCACACATACATATGTGTTTTAGCTTTTCATGCACATGCAGTCACGTCCTGGAGCTGGCTCATGTGCATCTCTTCCCACCTCTGGGCTCAGTGACATCATATTGGTAGGCTGGCCATGGTGGGAATATTTTAAAGTGTGGAAATTGACAAAAATATACATCAAGAGTTTTTTTCCTCCTCAGAGAGCCAATTTACTGGCATACCACTGTGTGTACCTTGCATCTCCCAGTAGACTCTGATTTCCTTTAGGGCTCAGGACATGCTATATTCCCCCTCGGATCCCCACAGGGCCTTGCATGAGTCTTTTGTACAGTAGGCTTCAAAGGATGGTATAAGTCAATAGGACAAGGGTGAGTGGATGAAAGAAAAGAAGATACAGCAGAAACGGACTTAATATAAGGGAAAGAAAAAGTTGTTTCAGAAAAACTGGTAGGTGAGTAGGCAGGAAGGGAGTGAAGGGAGTATTTGGATGGGTAAAACGGTCTGGTGACAGGAAAGAAGGAATCTAGAAATAAAAAATCCAGAGAGAACATGAAATTCAGGATAAGAGTATATTCCATATGATTTCAGGCCACAGCTCATAGTGTATTTTTGGAGTTCCGTTCTTTTAGATGAGTGGCATTTGTTCAAAATTTTGAGACAATTAAGGAATTGTTTACAAGAGCAAAAAATTGAAATCAGTATAGTGTCCAAGAGTAGGGGATTGGTAAAGTAAATAGGTATATTCATTTTATAGACTACTTTGAGGTCATAAAAATTATGGAAAGTTCCAATAAAGTGCAGTCAGAACTATGATAAAAAGCATGACAGTAATGATGTTATTCATAACGTTAAGGGGAAAAAGCAGGTTAAAAACGGTACATATAATCACACTTTTGCACAAACATATATGTACAGAGATATGTCTGGAAGATAATTACATTAAAACACTAAAGGTATTTACTTCTGGCAGGGTGTTCTTTTCCTCCCCTTTTTCATTATTGGCATTTTCTATTTTTTTCTATTTATAATACTTCTTTAATTAAATAAATGAAAACATTTAAAACATGTTTTCCACTTCTCTCTCTCTCCCCACATATATATATATATTTGTCTTTACTGACTTTTAAGGTCATGGCTTCCTTAAGGTTGTTAGCAAAGTGGTTAAGAAAAAATCTGTGGGCTAACAGAGGATTTTCTCTTACTTGCAAATTTATCTACATAAAAAGTCTTTTATTGATTTAACAAATCACAGTTATAACTCTTGAACACTTAGCAAATTGCTTTGATTAAGAAAAAGTCAGCTTGATGAAATTGGGACTGCTCTGAGGAGTTATAGAGTCTGCACCAATATTAGGGGGCAGGCATCTTGCATTGTTGAATGGTGATCGCCCAGAGCAGCTGGAAAAGCTGGAGGCTTCCATCAGAATGACAAGACAATTCCAAACATACTAGCCTCCCAGAAATGCAGCACTGGCCATCTGAAGACTTTCAGATCCCAGGACAGCTCCACTGGATTCAGGGTCTAATGAAAGGCAGGTGTCAGGACATAGGCAAGAGTTTCCTGTGGCAAATCCTGATTCACAGAAGATGCATTCTGCCCACAGGGAAGTAGTTTAGCGGGAGGTAGACCAGTGAGCTGAGATTTTCAATAGAATGTGGTCAGAGCTGTGAATGAGCAGTCACAGGAGAGAGAGCCTAGTTGGTGACTCAGTCCGTCTTCTAGTAGAACAAGGAAGAATTGGGAATTTTCTCCATATTCCATTTTCCTGAGAGGCAGAATGGTGTAGCAGCAAAGAGTAGCAGAGAGCCTGGACTCTGGGGATAGAGTGAAGGGGTTTATGTTCTGGTTCTGTGTGCATCATGGTAGCTTACTTAACTGCTCTGTACCTCAGTTTACCAATCTGTGGAATGGACACAGTATGAGTCCCTGCCTCATAGAGTTGTTGTGCGGATTAAATGAGGTCATATCCATGAGGCAGAGCAGTGCTTGGCACTCAGGGGGTGCTATAGAAATGTCTGGTATATTATTGTTCCTTGGGCTTCTCCTTCCTTCTCACTTCTCCCCTTTCCCTCTTCATTCTCTCCTCTTTTTCCTTCCCCTCTTTCTACTCCTCTCTGCTTTTCTAATCTTCCTCACAATATAGAAAATCCATAATCAATGGATTAATCTCCACATTCTGAAACAAATTGAATCTTTCTCTGAGATCTTTTTCCTTCCAGAATAAGACCTTACCTTTTGACACTGGTACTGACGAAAACAGGTTGCTTCTTCACACAATTTACTAAGTAAGTGATTGACTTATTTACTAAGTGAATACCTAATTTCCTCAGCAGCTTCTATATGACAGGCATGAGGCTGAATCTTTTGCCTAAATTATTTCATTTCATTGCATTGTCATCCCAACCTCAGAGAGGTTAAGTGACCCATTCCAAGTCCAAGTATTAGTTCCTGCCATTTGCAGCCAGGACAAGAACTGGTGTCATACAGTTCTCTATGGTGAGATGACCTTGCCTTGCCTTGTGGATCAATCCCAAGGCCTTTCTCCTAGAGTCCCTCAATGATGTCATAGCTGTGAGCATCCTGTCTTCCAGAGCGAGCCAATGTTGATTTGCTACAGCTCTTAAAAATTCACCAGCAAATAAAGTAAAGACAGAATTCTTCTCCTGCACCAGAGAGAGATCTTTCATTACTTTTATACCAATCTATATATCATAGGAACTATCCTGCCAATGGAAACTCCACGTTGGCTATAAGACAAGACTATTAACTAAGAGAGGAAGAATATTATGTATGTTGGGTAGGTGGTGGGTGAGTCATGGGGCAGTGTGTGTCTGTGAGGTGGGCTTACACCCTGGGAATGTATGAGGACTGGTGTAGGACATAGGAATTAAATGAGGTGGATCCACAATTTCTGATGAATTTAGTTTTATTGCTAATGGTTTTTTGGGAGATGAGGGGGTGAAGAGTCTTGGAAAAGAAACACGTCATAAAGTTTGCAACCTCTCTTATTTCGCCCTTCCTTTCTTCCTCCCTCTTCTCTGTAACAATGCCTCCTGTAAGCAGAAGTCGTCTGCCCACTTGCAGGTGCTAGAAGCTCAGATCCTATCCTAAAAAGGTTTTTAGCAAAGAATTTTCACTTTTTCTCAAAGCAAGTGAGTCTCTCCCCACGAAGATTCTTCTACTGGCTGCTATGACAAGGAGACAAAAAAGGTCACATTGTTATTATTGTATTTTAATAAAGCTTAGGAATTTATAAAGCATTTTTACATTGATCATTTTAATCAACTATTAGAACAGATTTTTTAAAAAGATTTTCCGGGATGTGTTTTGCTCAAGGCCATGTTCTCACTGGGTGGAAGGACACACGCATTTTAAATTTTGATGCACTCAAAGGCCGCATCAATTTTCACTCCCATATCCAAGGCACAAGGGTCTTCCTTTTCTCACACATTGGCAACATAATCTTTAAGTTTTGCTAATTTGATGGATTCAAAATATGTCACCATTTTAAACAACATTTCCCAATTTACTAGTGAGGTTGGTCGTCTTTTCATATATTTATCATCCACTTATATTTATTTTTATTTTTTGAATATTTTTTGTTCATACTCTTTGGTCATTTTCCTATTGATTAGTGGTTGCTCTGGGTTTACCATTAACATCTTAATTTATAACAATCTAGTTCAGATTAATACCAGTTTAATTACAATAGTGTACACAAATTTTGCTCTGCGATATCTCTATCCCCCCCTCCTTTATATTATTACCTCAAATTACACATACTCTGTGACCATCAACATAGCACATTTATAATCATTTTTTAGATAAACTTTTTATAATTTATACAAACATAATTTATTTCATTCAGTTGTCTTTTAAATCAGGAGAAACAAAGGACTTACAAACAAAAAATAAATTTATATTGTCTTTTATATTTACATCTGCAGTTACCTTTATCAGTGCTCTGTATTTCTTCATGTGTATTTGAATTACTGTTTAGTGTTCTTTTATTTCTGCCTGAAGGAGTCTTCTTTATTATTTCTTTTAGGGAATATCTACTAGTAAAGAATTCACCCAGTTTTTGTTTATTTGGGAATGTCTTAAATTATCTTTTATTTTTGAAGGATACTTTTGCCAGATAGGGAATTCTTGGTTGAGAGGTTTTTTTTTTTAATTAATTAATTTTTTTCCCAGCACTTTGGATATGTCATTCCATTGCATTCTGGCTTCCTTGGTTTCCGATATAAAATCAGCTGTTAATCTTATTGAAAATCCCTTGTACGTGATGAGTCATTTTTCTTTTGTGGCTTTCAAGATTCCCTAGTCTTTTGACTGTTTTATTATGGTATGTCTGGGTGTGGATGTCTTTGAATTTATCCTACATGGAGTTTGTTGAGCTTCTTGGACATACAGATTAATGTTTTTCATCAAATTTGGGAAGATTTGGCCATTATTTCCTTAAATATACTTTCTACTCCTTACTCTCTCTTCTCTCCTTCTGGGACTCACATTATTCCTCTGTTGGTACACTTGATGGTGTCCCACAGGTCTCTGAGGCTCTGTTAATTTTTCCTCATTTTTTTTCTGTTTCTTACATTGGATAATCTCAATGACCTATCTTCGTGTTTGCTGATTCTTTCTTCTACCTGCTCAACCCTGCTTTTGAGCCCCTGTAGTGAATTTCTCATTTCAGTTATTGTACTTTTCCATTCTAGAATTTCTATTTGGTTCTTTTTTTATACTTTATATGTCTTTATTTATTTCTATCTCTATTTATTCTCTGCTTGGTGAGACAAAATTCACATACTTTCCTTCTAGCTCTTTAGACATGGTTTCTTTTAGCTCTTTGAACATATTTAAAATAGCTTATTTAAAATCTTTGTCTAGGCTGGGCTTACTCAGGGACAGTTTATGTAAATTTCTTTTTTTCCCTGTGAATAGGCCATACTTTCTTATTTGTTTGCATGTTTTGTATTTTTTTTTGTTAAAAACTGGACATTTAAAATCATAAATTGTGGCAACTTTGGAAATCAGATGCCCCCTCAAGGGTTTCTTGTTTTTACTACTTATTGTAATAGTTGTTGTTTATTGTGTTTAGGAACTTTTCTGATCTAAATCTGTAAAGTCTGTTTTCTTTGTTATGTGTAGTCACTGAAGTCTCTACTCAGCTTAATCGTCAACTCATGATTGGACAGAGATTTTCTTAAATGCCTGGAACCAATAAATCTCCCAGTATCTACCAAAGGGCTCTGTGTATGTGTTGGGAACATGCATCAATACTCAGGCAGGCAGTTTACAACTCTGCCTTAGCCTTCACCTCCTGTTTGTGCAGAGCCTCAGAGTCAGCCAGAGGTGAGAGCTTACAGCTTTCCCAGGTCTTTACTGGATACTTGCATAGCAACGGGCACATGCACAGCCCTATGCATGCATGTATCCTTCCAGATTCCCAGGAACATGTTGGACTTTTTCAAAGCCCCTATGTTCTTCTTACTCCCCAGCTTTTCCTTTTAATTTTCAAAAAATTTTTGGTCAGATTGTTGTTTGCCCCAACTATTATTACTGCCTGAGGCAGCTACAATGTTAAACAGCTATGGCTGATTGTTTTTTATAAAAGCTCAGGGAAATCCTATTTGTACCAGGCAAGCTCTGAGTCAGGTCAGATAAAGACAAACCCTGTGAGTAGAGTTTTCCAGAGAAGCACCAGGGAGGACAAATTATGACTATTCTCTGGAAATGAGACTTTGGAGGAGTTCCAATCTCATTCTATCTCTTCAAGTGGCTGCCAGGCTACTGTTTTTCACTGTGATTGCAAGGGTGTTGGTTCTCAAGGCTACTGCAGGACTGGGGAGAGGGGGTTGGGAATAGGGCAGGTTAAAATGCCACAAAGGCCACGGTTCTTACTGAGATTCAGCCATTTTTCTTGAATAAATATCCTATGGACTGCTGCAAGCCTTTGGTTAATCTCCAGAGTTCTGAAAAAGTTGATTTTGACAATTTTGCCGGGCTTTAATTTCTTTAATGAAGGAGAACAACTTCAGAGGTCCTTATTCTACTATTTCTGCTGATGTCACTCCTTATTAATTAATTTTTAATTATATGTATAGATTTAAATGAGTGTTATGCAAACACACACACACACACACACCTGACTCAGAGCTTGCCCAGAGCTATGCATTTTCCTCTGAGAACTGCATTAGCTATACCTCATGACGTGTTGTGTCGTCATTATTATTTATTTATAAATATTTTCTAACTTTCTTAAATTTTCTTCTTTAACTTTATCACTCTCCTCCCATGTTATAATTATCAAGGGGGTTTATTATTCCTCCTCCTCCTCCTTCTTCCATTATGCTTCAGTATTTATTTAGACTAAACTATAAGCTTTATTTATTTATTTGTTAATCATTATTTCTTAAATTCCACACCTTTCTGTTTCTTAATTAATTTTTCATTTTTCCCCAGGTATTCTTGAATAATTCTTCAATGAGTCTGGATGTAAACATTCTAAGTCTTTAATGACTAAAAATGTCTTTGTTATATGATTATTGATTTTGCTGGATATAGAGTTTTAGATTCAAAATAATTTTCTCTATGACTTCAGTGCTCTTGTCTTCCAAAACCCAGTGTTGTTGAAGAACGGTTTTATGTTAGTCTGTATCTCATTTCTTTATCTTTTTGAGATATTTTTCTTTCTGGACATTTTTTAGAAATTTCTTTGTATCTTAGGTGTACTAAAATTTCATCAAACATCTAGCTCTGTTAATTATTACTTGTATGGACTTGGGCAAGTGTTTTTAGTATCTCTCTAATCAGTTGCCTCATCTGTAACATGGGGAAAATGATGGTTCCAAACTCAGGTTTACCATGAGGATTAAAATACATGCTACATATAAATCACTTAGCCCAGTGCCTAGCTCTGAAAGAGATCAATATTTTTTTGTATTATATGACTTCCTCTTTTGTATTCAGTAAGCTATTTTAATCTGAACGCTCATGCCATTCCTTCGTTGAGCACTTTTTCTCTGTTAGTTTTCTGATTTTTCCCTTTTCATCATTGTCTCTTCCCTGTGAACAGAAGTTGGGCCACTTGGAGAGATTCTTCAAATATCTTAACTTTTCTCTCATATTGAAAAATCTGCTTTTTTTCTACATACCAGGAGATTTCATTTTGATCCTCATCCTTCACATGATTGCTTTTCCTTGAGTATCAAGGGATCTCATTTGCTTTTTATATTCTAGGAATTTTTTATGGATGGAATGCCTTCTCATTTTCCAGAACATTTATAAATTTATTCTGAAAACAACAAAACTATTCTTTATTATTGTAAGAGATATGGGCAAGAGTGTAAGTAGTTAATGTCTTAAATCATCATTTTGATCCCATTTGTTGCTTTTTTACCCTTCCCAAAGATAATTTTAAGATAATTTTTTTGTAGATTCCAAAATTCATTTTCTGTATAGAAATTTTGAAAGAGTAAAAGAAACAAAAGTAAGAAAATAAACATTGCCATTAATTCTACTACCATTCTAGAGATGATATTAACATTTCTTGTTTATATTTCCAGTGTTTTTATGCATATAATAAAGGAATCCTACCGTAATTCGTTCTTGTAACATGTTATGTTTATGCTACATATATAGTGAACATATTTGCATGTTATTAATCTTCTAAGCATTATTTCTCAGTAAATGTATAATATTACATGTATATACCAACATTTATTGACTCAGTCCCTTCATTGTTGAACATCTCTTTTTTTAGTGCAGCAATGCACATCCTCATAGATAAATATTTGTGCAGATATATAGTTATTTTTTTAGAATACTTGAGTGAAAGGTCTTGCAAAGACTTTCCCCTCATTATTTGAAAAGGGTGCCCAGAGAAAAACCACACAAAATCATGATCTTACTAGCAACAAGGGCTGTGATTTAATGTAAGAATTCCTTAACTTTGGTGGTGGATATGAATAAGGAACACAACTTCATTGAATACAAATGCTTTCCAAGGCTGGTCAGTTATCAAAATCATCTGTGGTGTTTATTTACATTACAGATCCTTGGACACATCCTTGGAAATTCTGATTCACTAGGTCTAGTCCTGGGCCCAGGAATCTATATTTTTAATAAGCTCCCAGGTGATTTTCATGATTAACTGAGTTTAGGAAAGAGGATCCTGCAACCGAAGAGCCTGGAGGATGGGAGTAGATGCTGGGTATCTCAGGTGTTTCCCCGCAGCAGAGATAGTGATGGTGAGAACAGAAAAATGGCATTTTGAAAGTAGGACTGACCACTTTGGAGACATTTTTAATGTGAAGAGCAAAGCTACAAGCTCTCAATGAGGACTTGAGGTTTGGAGCACATGGACCTGGGCAGCTCCCTTTGCATCTCTGGTCCTCAGTGTTTGTGTAAACTGAACTGTGGGATCTCAGAGCCACAATGGTGGAGGGGGTGGCTGAGTAGGTGGAAGTCCAGGCTTTGCTCTAATCCACCCTCTCCCACTGCCCCCAATTCTATCTCCTTTATATTGGGGTGCCATTTAAGATTTTGTTTAGAAAAATGTTTTCTGCTGCCAATAAGTTTGAAAATCTCCAGAATAGATGATCTTTCAGTTCTAAAAAGCCATATAAGTTTGTGAACTAAGGCCAGGGGGAGGAGGAACAGTCCAGAACATGGGGTTGAGTGGATCAGAAGGGTGATTCAAACGGACATATTAGACCTCATTTTAATTGGAGGGCTGACCCTTTGGATTGGGGCAGCAGCTCCCAATTTCCGTCTCAGAATCAGTGCATTGCCTGAGTCAACTCAGAATGACCTCCAGGGAAAATTCTGGCTGCCTTCCCATCAGATTCTTATATTAAATTTGCTGGGGGAAGTCCCTCACTTCACAGGACCCTGAAGCCCAGAGAAATCGTGGAGGTTCCTCCGCTAATGCTAATACTTTGGCCATGTCCTGCTGTTTTAACGTTTTTCCACAATAGCATATATTTGACCTTCCTTCAGCCTCCTTTCAAGCTGGAAATTTAAGGTGTTCTGCTGAATGCTGAGCAAACAAAGCTTCGGCTCACTTGCTTCTTTGATCTCTGAGAATTCATAGGAGCAAGAGAGGAGGAGATGAGCCAGGGGATCTGGAGGAGTTAACTGTGAAAACCTGGCCAGGCTTTGTTGGATGGGGAAGCTGGGGTGGGGTGTCGGGTGTCTGGGGAACAGATGTGAGCCTGACTTGATCTTCTGCAGCTGCAGACAGAGGTTTGCCAGAGGTGAACGCGGGTTCCCGCAGCGGCCAAAAGTCCTCTCGGTGTAGCCCACCAGTGGTCTCAACTACCACCAGAGCTGGTGTTAGTGCAAGGTTTATGCAATTCTATTCCAGCGACTATGTAACAGGTTGGATGGAGAAAGAGTTTCTTTTGGGCAGCCAGGGATTTGATGGTTTTATCTCTGTGTTATTATATCTATTTCTAAACATTCCAGAGAGGTGATGGAGGGACAAAACCAGCCTTCCTCCGTAAACTTTCCTGCTTTATGATCTCAATTAAAATGATGGGCAGGGCAAGGTGGGGCTGAGTCAGAAAGTGAGCGGCTTCCTCCAGAGCAGCATGTCCCTGAGTTTGTTCCCAGGAATACCAGTCCCAAGAGATGCTCCAAAAGGTTCTTGATCAAATAGGTTTGGAAACTTCTGCTTGTTGGGTTTTCCTTGGGAGAGTCACAATACACATTTGAATACTAAAGGCTCTGAGATGTCCTGTAGTCAAGAATACTCTGACTTTATTGAACCAAAAACTTCTCAAACTTAATTGATCAGGGAATCATAATCTTTTTTGGTGGGGAAGGGGCACCATTTAAAATCAAGTGGATCATGCTTTAGGAAGGCTGGTCTACAGGTTGGGGAATAGAGGGTTCCTTTTAGTGTTCACAGAATGGGGGTCCCTGAAGCTCTTCCTTTTGTTCTTGGTGACATCAACAACCTGGGAGTTCTTCCTTAGGAACCTCCTCATTTGCATTATTCTAGATAGAGTAGCTCTGCTTTGAATTTCATTTGGAGAAAGAAATCTATAAGCTGAAAGAAGGTTTAATCAAATTCCCACATAAAGGAAAAAATTTCAGGACTTAGAATGAGACTGTTCCTAATCCCCAGCTCTGTATTTTTTCCCTACAGATGGAGGTAGAAGTGGCCAGAATGTGGCATCCTCTTGGACACCGTAGATGTTTCAATCATGGGTAGTTGACCCATAAACAAATTGGGCTCAAATGGAGCTTTATCTCAGGACTTTTGTTATAAATGAGTATTGTCTTTTCTACTGCACTTGGAGCTGTGGGGATGTGTGCCTGTTGACACCCATCTTGCTATGAAGCAGAGCCTGAGAAAAGAATCAGCCAAGAGGTGGAGGGAGACTGGGTCCTCATAAGTCATTTGAGTACCTGGATCCAGCCAAACCTGAAGTCTGTACTATTCGGTTATGCCAATTTGAGTCGAGTTTTCTGTCATTTGAAACTCTAAGCGTCTACCGATACAGTTTTCATCAGAGACCTTCTCTTGGAACTAAACATCTGATATGATAAGTATTCATTTCGACACACCTCTCCACCTTACTCCACCCCTAAAATCAGAGCAAGCAATATTAAAGAAATTACATTATGATAATCATCATGGATTAATAATGATTAACTCCTTTTTTTCTAGAAGGTACTTGAAAGTTCATCTAATCCAAAGCCCCATCTGATCTTTCTCATTTGACATCTGCCTGCCTGTCATTTTGCTTTCTGGTCCCGGGCTGACTGCAGACTAAGTCCTCCTCCACAGGTCAGGCTTCCAAATTTTTGAAAATAGCTGAGCTGTCTTTTTCCCACACCAAAACACATCTCCAGCCTTCAGCTAGTAGATCCAGTTTAGGTTTTCCTCACTGCTCCTAGATGGCTTGGGAGTTTGTTTGTGTCAACTTGGATTGCTTTCATTTATGATGCCTAAAGTCACATATGTCCATTGTAGGATATTTAGAAAAACAAGAAGAAAACGAAAATTCACCAATGGTGGAGCTGCCAAGAGATGACCGTTGTTGACATTTTGGGTGACTGTTCCACTGTTCTTCCTTTTACACTTGTAGACAGCACACGCCTGACTGTACTGGACCTTTGCCACTCTTCTCCTCTCTTCTCTCTGCCCAGGAGGCTGGCCTGCAGTGGAGCACACCTGCAGCAGACCTTCTGTGCTTCAGTGGGTTTGGACGGCGGGGTGCTTGGGGCACAGATCTGGCAGAGGAGAGAGGTCAGGGTGTTAATGTCCCTGATTCCTCCTGGTGAGGTTGCCTGGGACTGCTGTGTCCCTCGGCAGGTCACTGCCCCTCCAGGGCAGCCTACTCAACACTCCTCTCTCTCCCTCCAGTGCCCAGAGTTGCTTCTGCCCTTGACCCTTCTCTACGAGCTCTGGGCTACTGTGCCATTCTTCATGGTCCCATGCTCCCACCTCTTAGTCCATTAACTGTCCTCCCGTTGTCCCATTTGAGTGTACCATCTGTTTCCAGCAGGGACTTTGACTGATACGACTGTATTTTACAAATATGAAACATACCGTGCAGACTGATTTATAATCTGCTATGTCATTTCTTGGAATATTGAAAACCTCTTTTCATAGCGTTAAACATTCCTCTACAACATCATTGTTAACGGCTGTATGGGTTTTATTTTTTTTAACAAATGTCCCATAGTTTATTTAAACCTTGTAAATTAGAAAATTAGTTTTTTCTCCAATTTTTTTTCCCTATTACTTTGGAAGTACTTTGATGATTATCCTTGTAGGTAAATCTTTAAACACATTCATCATTACTTCCTTAGGATAAATTTGTAGAAATAAAATTTCTGGATCCGTAGAAATGAACATTTGGAAAACTTTGCTGTATGTTGCCAGATAGCCCTCCAAAAAGTTTTATAACAATTTATACTGTTTCCAACTATGTGTAGGAAGATTTGTTTCTACACACTCTCCCCAACATTTAATATTGCAGTAAAATAATACTATGTTTGCTGTGTGATAGGTAGTCTATGTTCCTTTTAATATGTGGTGCCTAGGAGTGAACACGGACTACAGGATGGAGGGGAACAGACTTATCACTTTCTTCCTCCTGAGCTACTACCTTTATTGACATAGCGTAAGACGATAGTCACAGTGGTGGGCTGAATAATGGCCCCCTTGAGGTGTCCATGTCCTAATACCTGGAACCTGTGAATATGTTACCTTACATGGTAACAGGGACTTTGCAGATTGATTAAATTGAGGATCTTGCAATGGGGAGGTTATGGTGGATTATACAACTGGTCCCAATGTCATCATAAGAGTCCTTATCAGAGAGAAAAAGGCGACGTGACGATGGAAACAGAGAAAGTGAGAGATTGGAAAATGCTATGCTGCTGGCTTTGAAGCTGGGGGAAGGGGTCACAGGCAAAGGAATCCAGGTGGCCTCTAGATGTTGTAAAAAGCAAGGGAATGGACTCTCCCCTTAAGCCTCCGAAGGATACACAGCTCAGTTTTGATTTCCGACTTCTGACCTCTAGCACTATGAGAGAATAAATTTGTGTTGTTTTAATCCACTAGATTTGTGGTAATTTGTTTCGGCAGCAATAGGAAACAAATTGTCACTTCTCTTTTTCTCCCGTGGCTCATGTCGAGAAGAACGTCTGCTAAATCCAATGATTTTTTGTTTGACAAGTTCTGCTGCAAAGCCGTATCCAACTTCTCTTCCATGGTGCCCTTGGTTCCAGGACCTCGGTGAGGAACTACTTTTGTCTCTGTGTTTGAGGTTAAGGGTGTCAGAATAATCACGTGAGCATGACTTTGGAACCAACAGCCACAGAGAGCCCGGCAGAGTGTGTTTAGGGAAATGGCCCCCAACTCTCTCTGCTGCTGGAAGGAGCCCTATTTCGTAGACTCCCTCAATTTTATTCCTAAATCATCCCTTTCAAACCCTATGATCTGAATTGCTTTCCTACACTTTCATTCCTTTTTTCCATAATTTACTGCTCTTTCTACTTGGTCATCAGACTATAATAAAATAATACAACCCCTAACACTTGTAGAGGGATTTTCTCTTACCACGTGCTTTACATAAATGATCTCGTTCAATCTTCCCAGCACAGTGCTTGGCAAGCAGTAGGTGTTCAATTAATGACAATGCCTCTTTCCCACAAAGAAACATATTTTTACTCCCAGGGTGTTCTTGTATAAAACTATAAGGCTGTTGGGATCAGGAAGAGCATCCACATGCACACTCACAGCCAGGAATATAGGTGCACAGCTATGTGTCTTCTCACTTGCACACGCACATTGGGTGTCACTCCTCTGGGCTCAGGTAAGATTTTAGAAGAGATATCTTTATCTGTGCTACAAAGAGAACCATTGCCATTTTGTAAATCCTAGTAGTGAAGGAGATCCAGGAAGTCCCTAGCCTGTTGGTGACCCAAAAAGGAAAGCACAAAATCTGTCACCAGGACATGCACAGATCATGCACCCTCAGCCAGGGTTCAGTCTTAGCTTGGGGGGGTCCAGCACAAGGCTGGAGGAAGCAGGAGAGGGTGTGGTGGAACAGTCCAGAACCTACTCCCTCTGCCAGCTGCCCCACAGCCTGATGCTGAGCATTTTCTAAGCCTCCTCTCTGCTCCTGGGGCTTCTGACTTGAACTCAGAACCCAGAGTTGGCGCCTAAAGCATTCCAGGAGCCTCTAGGACCTGAATTCCCATCGTCTGTACCAAAAGCAATGCCTGAGAGCAGCACATTACCTATCTCAGCTTGCCTTGGAAATTTCTGAGAAGGCACTTGGAGTTTGGAAAACTGGACGTTTCATTAATGATGGCTCCAGAGGGCTTAATCCAGACCTCTGTTCCCCATGGGTGCTCAGTAAGGACCTGCTGATGGATGTGTTATGACACCCCATCACATTCAATTTTCCATTTTGAAACAGCTTTGTTGGAGATGTCCAGAACCCTGTTCTCTGGCTTTATTTTTATTGGAGTCCGGGAATCAGATAACGATGTGCTCTGGTCCCCAGTAGCCTAGAAAGGCAGCTCCCTAAGCATTCCTTACAGGCTACCCTTTAAGTCAGCCCTAGGCAAAAGTACAGTGAAGAGGTCCACTCCCGCGTTATGTAGGCTTCCCCAGGGCCCAGTCACCACGCAGGCTCTCGGCCAAGGTGTGCGCTTCCAGAGGTGTAGAGGAGAGCTGTTTGCTGAGTTTCCTGACGCTCTTAACTGCTGAACTGGGCAGAGTTGTGGTCTGTTCAGAGAAGAGCCTTGTAGTCAAGTAAGAGCCATGTTCAATGAATTTCTAACTAATAGGACTTATTTTGGAGAAGCTGTGTGGTGAAGTGGAAAGAGTACAAAATTTGGGTTTGGAAGACCTGGGTCCAAGAGCAGTTGTCTCCTCATACTGGTTGTGTGATCCTGGGCAGCTTGCTTTGTGCCTCGGTGTCCTCACCTGTAAAATAGGTATAATAATCATCTTAACTGACAATGAAAGAATGAATGTGAAAGCAGGTTGTATCTGAGTTTTGGTTTCTATTAAGGTTTGGTTTTTGCATGTGGGCATATCCCTCTTTGATCAAGTCTGATATGGAGCATCTAGTTTCCCGCGAGCATGTGATCATTTGGTAAGCACGTACTGACTCAAGAAAATTCCAGACTAATGCAAAACTGAAATTAGGAGTTGATTATTGCGTTTAAAATATTTTACTTTTGTGCTCTTTTTGGTATCTAAATCCTTTAGAGAGCACTGACTGACCAATAGAAATATAATGCAGACCACGTATTTTTTTAGGTAGGAAATTCAATATTATTTGGAAATCACAACATAGTATAAACTTAACAAAGCTGACAAATACCATGTATATCATGATAACTTAATATTGGTATTAAGCAACTGTCTGATACATCTCTATAATAATTTCTCCTACATTTTTAGCAGTATAGTCTTTGATCACCTGTTCATATGACAAATATTTTGCGATATTCTTTTCTATAACGAGAATAGCAAATATAATCCTGTCTTTCTTGCAGCATAGTTGCATCATTGATGGTTTAGAAAAATTTCTTTTACTTCACTATTCATTATTGGAAATGTCTTCTTTTCTAATATACACATTAAATGCTATAAATTTCCCTCTAAGCACTGCTTTTGCTGCATCCCACAAATTTTGATAGGCTGTATTTTCATTTTCATTTTATGGCTGCTTTTAATAGGTTCTCTTTTTCTTTGGTTTTTTTGGGCATTCCATTATGTTTTGTGAAGGTTATTCTGCTTGACATTTGCTGCAATTCCTGGGTCTGAAGCTCAATGTCTTTAAACAATTCTGGAAAATTCTGACCCATTATTTTCTCGTGAAATATTGCCTTTACCCCATTTTCTCTAACTTTTCTTTTTGGAATTTTTATTTAAATATTTGTTAAACTTCTTACTCTATCTGCCATGTCTCTTAATGTTAGGTTCATATTTTCCAAACATGTTTTTCAGCGTTGCATTTGGGATAATTTATTTGTATCTATCTTTCCACTCACCAATTTTCCATTTGGCTATGTCTCACATTTTCTGTTGCGGTTTTAATTTCAATTGCCATGGTTTTCATTTCTAAAAGTTCTCTTTGGCTCTTTATAAATTATGCTTGGTCATTTTTTAAGTCTTTTATTTCTTGTTCATATTTCACATTTCTCTTTTATTTCTTTAAATATAAAACTTATATTGTGTGTCTGATAATTCCAACGTCTAAAGTATTTGTGAGTCTGACTCAGCTATTATTGTGTCTGCTGATATTCACATGATGCTTTGTTTCTATGTGTCTTTGTTGTGTTTGGCTGCAAGTTGCTCATTTTCCTTGGAACACACATATGTAATTTAAAATTTTCTGGTAGCTATGTTAAAAAACTAAAAAGAAATAAGTGAAATTAATTTTTATAATATATTTTATTTAATCCAATATAAAAATATTATTTTACATGTAGTCAATATAAAAATTATGAACAAAATATTTACATTTTTTTGGTGTCAAGTCTGGGAAATCCAATGTGTATTTTATACTTCCAGCACATCTCAATTCAGACATTAACTTTACCAGAAACACTTGATCTGTATTTAGAGTTCACAATATTTACAGTTGAAAACGTAGATTCACGTACCCAAGCTGCTTCAAATACACTCAAAAAGTTTTCCAATAATTAAATAACACCAGTCTTTAAATTTAAATTTAGTAAAAAAAAAAAAAAAAAAAAAAAATTCAGTTCCTCAATAGCACTGGCCGTATTTCAAACGCTAAATGCTACATATGGCTAGGGGCTGCTGTTTTGGACTGTAGCTTTAGAGCAATTAAAATTTGCTTTTGACATTCCAGTCTAGACATTCTTTCTAGAGCCTTGTTTTGGCAAATATTGAGATATAGTTGTACAGAGGTATGGTGGTTCTCAGATCTGGGGATCTATTAAAAATATCTATGTCTGGGTCCTCTTGGATTAATGGAAATGAATTTCTGGAGATAGGATCTGGGCGTTTGGATTTTTTTAAACCTTCCAGATAATTCTAATGCTCTAATGAGCATCCCCAACTGGATGCTCTCGAAGATGAATTTGGAGCTAACCCACTACCATATGATGCTCCCTGAGCAACCTCTGGAAACATGGACAGGAATACATTGGGATAGAGGCTCCTAGTGCTTTCTTTTAAAACTCCTCTCTCAGAACTACAAACTTTTTAAATTTAGATTTTGTTTGTATTCTTACCAAATGTGAGAACTATATCAATAAATTTTCAGTTGCTTTATTACTTTAGAAATAAAAAATATTTAGCCTTTTAGTCAGCATTAAGTTGATGTATTCTTGTGGCTTTTCCCAAGAATGCATGGTTGCCATTTTATCTGAAAATGTTTAGAGGAACTTTCAGTACTGTGTTAATGCATCTACCTATACTTATTCACGAGCTGTAAGATCCTGGGGAGATCTTGCGTGCCAAAGTTACAGCCTAGCTGCTTCCTGCCCACCTATGTTGACATAATAGCTATCACCCTATCATGACTCACCACAGCTGATCAGCCTAATTGGATTTAGCAACACTTCTGGCTTAACTTCGTTTACGTCATTGTGGCTGAGCTAGTTTGGGTAATTAACGTGAAGATCTTTTTGTTCTGAGTCTGAATTTGACAATTGGTTGTTTATACACCTGTCCTAGTTTTTGTAGCTGGGCGTTTGTACTATTTTATTAATTTTCTAGTCTTATTTCCAGAAACCTAATGATATTTTTTTCATTTAATTTATTCCATCAACAAAACTTTACGGTGCGGATACCCGGCTCCAGGCACTATGTTAAGTCTGATTGGCAATTAGGCTTCACCTTGCACACCAACCCTAATCGTTGATTGTACGGTGTTGAAAAGCATTCTGAATTCCTGCCTAGGTTCAGTGGGAAAGAAAGTCACGATCAATTAGTCACGTCTGTCATAGACTTATAGGAGGAGAAAGTGAGGCCCTATGTGAAAAATATTCACCACCCTGTGCTAGAGACTGGAGATATAAGATAATTAGCTGTTATTTCAGCAGAGGAGATGGCCAAAAAATCAGGAAAACATGTGATAAGTTGTATGAGATTGGTTTATAGAAAGTTCTGTTGAAACACTGAGGAGGAAGCAATTGATATAGCCTGGAGGGTGGTGGCAATGGTGGTGGGGGATCAGGGGAATATGAAGAAATTGTCACAAAGATAATATTTCAAGAGGATCAGGTAGGAATTGTAGGACTTCAGCAGAAAATGAGAAAGAGCATTCTTTGTGTGTGTGTGTGTGTTCACACTTTGGTACGTTATTATTGAAGTAAACGGAATTGATTAATGCTATCAGTAAAGTTGAGATACATTAAGAAGCATTGTACCTAATATAAACAATAAAATCTGATATCTATTTATGAGAAATTCAAAGCACTTTGCAAATTCTGGCCCACTTCCATTTTCTTTTTTGTTTTGTTTCATTATATTGCTCTTCTTTTGCTAAAGCGATGAGGTTTGTATATGTAAACAGAACACTGAGAAGCTGAGAACACTGGCTGGCACATAGCAGGCAATACATATTAGCTGAATCAGTGGATGAACATATTCAGAGTCATATTCATATATTTAGCATAGTTATTGAGAGCCTGCCTTATATACGCTTCTACAGGCAACTTGTAATTTTATATCATATGTATTTTCTACATCATAAATATTCTTTAACGTAGTTTTTACTTACCATATCACTGTGGCTAGTGAATAAGCAATATTATTCACGACTTCCTTGTTCTTAAGTGGTTTCAATACTTTGCTGTTTGAAAGTCTGTTATGAACCTTTTGTTCATAAATTCTTTTTTTCTATATTTCCAGAAGTGGTCTTGTTGGATCAAAAGGCAGCAACAGTTGAGTTCTGGATCCACAGGTCAATCTGTGGAGTTTCATTTTGAAGTGGGATTGATTTTTCTTGTCATTTTGCCTGGTAAGGGGCATGCTCTTAGTTTTTGGGAGGCACAGACCACACAAGAACAGCTGAAGGGTCTATGGCCAGCCACTGGGTGTACTAGGGCCAGTGACTGGGGTGTGAGCCTCAGGGCCAAGAGATGAGCAACAGGCAAGTAGACGGGGTGGGGTAGAATGTGGCATTGGGCTGGACTGACTTAATGGTATGACCTGTGCTCATCCGGAAGTGGCTTTGAGATTGTGACAGGTTCCAAACATCTTGGAGTACTGGGAAGAGCATGGATGTGGATCAGATCACAATACCTGGGTTCCAATCCCACCCTTTCACTGACCAGCTCAGTGACTTCTCTGTAAAATGGGGGTTATAATGCATGTGTGGGTGAAGATTCCTTCACAACATTTTGCCCTGCCTATATGAATATAAGCCCGGTTACCTTCGTGTCTTAATCCATTCTGGCTGCTATAACAAAATACCATATACTTGATGGCTTGTAAACAATAGGAATTTATTTCTCAAGGTTCTGGAGGCTGGTGGTCCAAGATTGGGTTCCAGCATGGTGGGCTTCTGGTGAAGGCCTTCTTCTGGGTTTCAGACTGCGGACTTCTTGCTGTGTCTTCACATGGTGGAAGGAGGCTAGAGAGCTATGGGGTCTCTTTTTATAAGGGCACTAATCCTATTCATGAGGGCTCCATTCTCATGACCTAATCACTTCTCAAAGGCCCCACCTCCTAATACCATCATATTGGGCATTAGAGTTTCAACGTATGAATTTTGGGGGGACACAAACATTCAGACTATATTGCTTCCTAAAGAAGACCCACTTCCCAATTCTGTAGTTTGAAGATGACTTTTGAACCTGAATTCTCTATGTACTATAATCCCATTAGTTGCAGATTCAGGCATCTCAGAAGAGATGCCGAAGATTCTGGGTCCAGACACCCTCCGCCTCCATGAGAGAAGAGACATTTCTGCACCTCCTTCCGGTGTCCTGACAAGCCCTTGAGGTGCAGGGTGTGGGGAGGGCAGCAGGCCTGGCCAATGTCTGCGTGGGCTGCTCGGGGGCTGCAGGTGAACATGGCCAATTGACCTCCCATGAGTGCCAGCACGGTTATGAAGCCTGGAGATTTGTTGATTAAACTGGAAAACTGCTATTCTTAGTGGCAAGCTGTCATCCAGCCCTTTCGAAAAAGGAGAGAAACCACTCAGCCAGGATCTAAAAATACTTAGGGACTGACAACCAGCTCTGGCCAGAACCTGGGCCTGGAGCAGGGTTTGGGGGATGTACTGAGTATGGAAAGGCACAGTCTGTCAGCAGGATCTTGCAAGACCAGAGAGCCTATGACTTAAACAAACTAACACTTTTCTGTATCTATGGCCCTTTAATTATTATTTATTATAATTAAAATAAAATTTTAAAATATTTTACAGTAAGAGTAATAATAATAAAAGCTGCTTATAGAGTATTTCCAACATGGCGGAAGCTGTTCTAAGGCATTGCATGCATTATTTGTCTGAGTCCCACAATATCTCTGTGGGGTGGTGGGTAATGTTATTATTGCCATTTACAGATGAGGAAACTGGTCTTAGAGATGAGGAATTGGGGTCACTGTAGTTAGCCTGAAGATAGTCTAACATGTGGAATGGTCTGGAATTGGCCTTAGATTTCCACCTCTCCTCTTTGTGTCTGTGGGTTGCTTGATGTTATTTTCCTAGTTGTTCACAAGCTGCTCCCTTTCGACATCTCCAGGGAAAATCTTGGTTGCTGAACCTCTTAGGAAAAACTCTCGGTGGTGACTTGACTTTGGGTCTTTTTGTGGAATTTATGCCTCATGTTCAGTTGAGCACAATGGGCTGGTTTAATGAGGCCCGTTTCAGTTTGCTCCGAGATGACTCTCCCCTTCTACTGGCCAAGAAGAAAGAGGCAAATGTCAGCTGTGCTGCTTGCGGACTGGCTTAGTGCCAGAAGGCACCATTCCCTGTGGCTATGTTTATAGGCTTTATCATTATTTGGGCCAATTAGTTTTCCTCTCTTGCACGCTGGGACCTAGCATGGTGGAAGCCTCAAAGGCTTTGGGACTAGACCAGCATGGGCTCAATTCTAGCTCATTAGAGCCCCCATGTGACAGGGCTACTATGTAGGCATGTTCATTTCTGTCCTTCTGTATTTCTATTTCAGAGGTTCTTGGGAAGGACAGAAGATGATGGGTGGATGGATCTTAGAGTACCATCTTGAACTGGGAGCCTGGATCTCCCAATCCATTTTATATTTTCTTAGTTGTGATATTTTTTGCTTACAGTTTCTGTTTTATGGTTTTCTTGTAGCCACCTCAAATTCTATGTGGAAGGGGCTGGGCACAAATTAATAAACAGATATCACAAACAGACAAACAAACACAAAAATGGTGACAATGATTCCTTTGTCTGAACAAACTGCCTGCCACCTCAGTGCTCCTTTTCTAGCGGGGGAGGGGACGGAGGAAGGAAGAGAGGGAGAAATATTTCCCTAACGCTGATGACAGCAATAAGTCAAAGTTTCATCTCAGTGTCTCAGTGTGAATAGGAGCGGAGGAGATAAGACACAAAACAAGATGGAGCAACTGAGGTGGCAGCTGGCAACCCGTTTGGACCACCTCCTGCCCTGCCGTCTTTCTGCCTTGTTCTGGTGTATGGACAGAGCCCTTGGCGACAGTGGCTTTAGCTGGTTGACTCTGCAATCTTTTGGATTACATTTTATCTAGATGATACTGACTTAACAAGCCCAAAGTAATCAATGGTCATTCTCTGCAAATCAGCCGAGAAGAATTCTTCATCATCTCCTTCCCTCAGTGGGGACCCATCAGCAGACCCTGAACAACGGGGGCTCAGTTAGAGATAGCCCCCATCAGGGAGGAGCTGGAGCTGAGAGGAGTGGGCATAGTTTCCTCGGGTCCAGCTACAACACACACCACAGGCCTCTCTCCTTGGAATGTATGTTTCTCTCTGAATTTCGCTGTCTGTGGATGCCTCCTTGCACGAGCTCTCACCTGCTCTAACCTCTGCTTCTCAGAACTGTTTATAATGTAACTGCCTCAGAGGTGGGCCCTGGGCGATGGCTTATAGAAGAGGACAAAGGCTGAGCTAGCTTGCTCTTCTAGAAAGAAGAGAGGGGTACGGTGCAGAAGTCCAAAAGCAAGCTCTCTGAAATGTTGGCTAAAAGAAGGGAAGGGATACAGACATCTTTCATAACCCCTAGAAGCGTCAGCAGTCATAAAAAATGATTGTTTCCGGGTGACTTTTAGGGTTTCTTTCCCAAGAAGTAGGAGAAAATTTCGAAAATAAAAAATAATTTAATCTTAAATAGTTTGTGCCTCTACTGACCTCTTGCTTATAGCAACCTATGGGGCCAAAACATGAAAAGCACTGATTAATTCAGGACTTTCGGGCGCCTGACAGATATTAGAATAGTTGGAAATATCCACAAAGTGGTAGTCTGTTACTCAGCATATCTGTTCTCTTAGCGTCCTCAAGTGCCTTCTGTGGAGAAACATAGGATAAGGCCAACGGGGTGGAGATGTGGCCAGCCAGCAACGACTGGTACTTCTTATCACTTCGCTGGTTCCTGTACTCTCTCTTTTTTTTTAGTGTTTATTCAAATACCCAAACTATGTTCCTTCTTCATTATGCTTTCTGCTCCTTCCTTGTCCCTTCTTTTCGATTCTCTTACTTCCATCCGAGAAGACATTTAAAATCAGACTCAAACGTTGTGGAGAAAGTTTGTTTATACTTGGCAAGTTGCTGCTTCCTATGTCTAAGACAAAAGAAAAGGAGGCTTTAAAATGTCTTAAAATGTCCAGGAAGTTTTCCTCACACCAACCATGTTAATGAGTTAAGTGTAGAAGAATCAGAAATATACAGATTAAATTTCACTTAAAACCCACACATGTTGGGGAAATATGCCTGGGGCCAAACCTGATTTGGGTTCAAAAGAGAACTTGGACATGTTGAGTGAAGATGGAAAAGTCCACAGGCAAATGGGTATATTCTTCACCAAGACTCTTGGGGTTGCATGTCCCTTCTGGGAAGACCAAAGCCAGGCCCTGTTAAGAAGGGAATTGTCCAGAAACACAGACCAGGAGGACTTAGAGACACCATGCTGGCACTGTTCTCCCAAATACTGCAAAGGAGGGGGATCCTGTGCCCAGGAGCATTCTGGTCGCATGGGCAGGGCTAGCTCTAGGGCAGAAATATTATTCCAAGTGTCCAGCCTGGTGACATTAAATGGTTGAGGAACAGAGCCAGTCCCCATTGTTGTTATTCTAGGACTCAGAGAATTCTTTCTGGTGACCCCTACATCTGTGTGGAGCCCAAGCCAGGAGCCTGGGAGTTGTCCTCCGTGCCCCCCTCTCCCCTCCTCTCCCATCTCAGCAGCTGGTCCTGGGAATCATCCTAGTCCCTGCCGTCCTCATTGCCCCTCCTCTAGCTCGGGATACCATCATCTCTCACCAGATTGCAGGTCTCCCATCACCAACCCCGTTTGCCTCCAATACATTTTCCACAAGGCACTTGGGGTGAGCTTTCTAGAGCTCAAGTCAGCTCCTAGCATCACCAACTCAAACCCCGTCAGGGGTTGGTTAAATTTTTGCTTGCAAATTCCTGATTTGATGTGAGTGGGTCTTCGTGATCTGGTCTCTTCCTGCCTTTATATCTCTGGACAACCTGTGCCTCCTTCCGACCCCCAATGTGCTCCAGTCATTTTGAACTACTTTTAGCTACTCACTAGCTGGGGGATCTTGGGGAAGTCAGTTAACCTTCCTGTGCCTCAGTTTCCTCATTTGTAAAGTGGGAATAATAGCAGCACCTGCATAGGAATGTTGAGGATAAAATAAGTTAATACAGGCACTGTGCTCTATCAGAGCCAGGCACCGACTGTGCCACCTTCTCTTGCCTTATTGTGTGCAGAAACTTTGTACCTTGAACTTCCTTTCACTTTCTCTGGCTCGCTCGAGTTCAGCCTTGAGGTCTCAGCTAAACTGCCAGTTCCATGATAGCTAGTTATCACCTGGAAACCCCCATTCCCCAGCTGGGCTAGGGTCCCTGGCAGTGATCTTTTGTGGCATAGTGATCACCACTGGAGAACAGGCCACAGTCCATGCTGTGTCATCATCATCTGTGTCCCAGTCTGTCCCTACAGCAGACTGGCCAGCTCTTTGAGGGCAGGAACTGTTTCTCAGGTACCTGAGGCCCCTTGGTAAATAAATATTTGCTGATATAAAGAAAGAGCAAAATTGGCTCATGGGGAGAGACTATGCCCACCTCCAGGTGGATGCTTGTAGACTCTGGGAGGGTCATATTTCTTTTCATAAATGGTTATTCTCTTTCGATGAGCCAAAGGAAAAACAAGTGTACCAAGTTGGCATTTGGCAAAAACCATTGCACCATCTGAAGATGTTCCTGGTTCTGGAACTCAGAATGACCTTGCACTTTAAAATGTCACTGCGAGGTTGCTGGACTGCTTAGGTTTCCCTTTTGGCTCCTGCTCCTTACCCCCATCCCTGCCCATTTCCTGCCTCAGCTGGTGTTCCTCCAACACACTGCAACTTCGGCTAGAATGCCATGGCTCCCTGCTCTCCACTAAGTGCCAAGTTTCTCCTGGGCGCTGAGAGCAGGTGGGACACTGTGCTCTGCATTTAGATCTTGAGCAGTCGTGACTGGACACAGAGCGGTGTCTGGGCAGAGGGCAGCTTCTGCGCCCTGGGCCAGCTGCGGCAGCATTTGACAGGGCTGAGGGATTCCGTCACTCCAGCGGGCCATGGCTCATTAAAATGCGTGGGTTTGTTGCGGACTGATATGTCCACATCCGCGCTGCTCAGAGGGCTGTGGAAACGGATTATGGTGAGTCTTGCCAATGTGTCTGATTTGTCGTGGTCACGTGAGTGGGAAATGGGAGGAGGATGCGTGATGTGAAGAGGTTCTTCCCAAAAGTCTGCACCTGGAACCTCCTTCTGGGAACATCTAATTTCTCACCTCTCCTCATCCTGTAGGAATTAAAAGAAAAAACCCGTTTTGCCATTTTTGCGTGTTACAAAAAATTGAATTTAAGAATTTTTAAACATATTTTTCCCATCCAATAAACGATGCATGCTGTTTAATTTACTTTAAATTAATTACGTAAGAAAAGCATGATTTTTCAACAAATACATTCACAAATTACATAATTTATCATACTTGGTTGAGAAACAATTTTAAAATGCAATTGGAAATTTAGTTATGTATTAGCATTGAAAATAGACAAAATCTGCTTTTGTGACCTCATGTTTGGAATTCCTACATTTTGACTTAAAAAATCAACTGGTTGATTGCTGTGAATCTTAAGTTTTATTTCTTAGTGTTGAAATAAAAGAAGAGAATAGGCCATTTGCTATTATTTCTCCAAAGTATCCCATTGCAGGATGGATACCTTCATTCCCAGTAAAGGAAGAAGCAAACTGGATATAATTCTCATTGAAGTTTTCTCACTGTAACAAATGTTGGGAATATCTTGAAGGGCTACTCAGGCTTTAGACTAGATGAAATTTAGAGATTAGGATCAGAAAATCTAGGGGTGAATTGGCAGAATTATCATTTTTATTTGTTTATTTAATTAAACAATTATTTTACTGAGGTCATATTGGCTTATAACATTGTATAAATTTCAGGTGTACATTACCATCTTTCAGTTTCTGTATAGACTGCATTGTGATCACCACCAATAGTCTAGTTTTTATCTATGACCATACATATGTGCCCCTTTACCCCTTTCGCCCTCCCCTCACCCCCTTCTCCTCTGGACCACTAATCTGTTCTCCTGTGTTTGTTTGTTTATCTTTCACATAGGAGTGAAATCATACGGTATTTGTCTTTCTCTGTCTGACTTATTTCACTTGGCATAGTACCCTCAAGGTCCATCCATTCTGTGTGGAAGGCAGTTTCTAAGATGGTTCCTTCCCCTCGAGTGTGAGCTGGACCCAGCAACTTGCTCCTGATGAAGAAAGCAATGAGATATCACTTCCAAGATCAGGTTATAAAAGACTATGACTTCTGTTTTGCTCTCTCTTCCCTTCTCTCTCTTCTCTCTTGCTTACTCTGATGAAGCTAGCTGCCATGTTGTAAGGAAGCCTCTGCACTCACCCTCCAGGGCGGCCCCAGCCAACAGCTGGTGACAAACTGAGCCTATCAGTCCAATATCCTGTGAGAAGCTGAATCCTGTCAATAACCACAGGGTCAGCTTGGAAGTGGATCCCTCCCCAGTTGAACCTTCAGATGACTGCAGCCCTGGCCAACACCTTGATTACAGCCTGTGAGAGATCTTGAGCCAGAGGACTCAGCTAAGCTGTGCCCAGATTCCCGACTTGCAGAAATAATGTGAGGTAATAAGTGTTTTTGTTTTAATTCACTAAGGTTTAGGGTAATTTGTTATGCTGCAGTGATAATTAATATACCTTGTTACTTCTTTGTTGAATTTCAAAATCACTGTTTCTTATGTTTTTTTTGTCTTTAACCAGTGGGTATACATTAGGGGGTATCTGGGTATAAATGGCATAGCATCAGAAATACAACAACTTCATTCAGAGCCAGACTGGCAGGTTGCATGGACAGCTAAGCAGCAAATCGCCTGAGGTCTGAATCATGAACGTGCTCACTGGCTCTCTCAAACAGTCACACTAAAAACACAAAGAGGCTCTCACACAGCTTTGTTTGTTTTCAAGAGAAAACATGTTTATTTCCTCGGTTGATTTAAAGAGATGCCATTGCCACCTTTCCTGATGTGAACCTGGCTGAGGGGAAAAAAGAGCATCCAGCTGGCAGCCAGGAAAAGAGAGAGTGCAGAGGATCCTATGAGAGGTTTTGATAGGTCAGGCCTGGAGGTGGCAAATATCCCCTCTGCTCACATTTGATTGGCCATAATTCAGTCACATGGCCACAGCACGCTGCAAAAGAAGCTGGGAAATATAGATTAGCATTGTGCCCAGAAAGTGGAGGAGACAGATTTTGGCAACACATAGTAATCTGCCAAAGTGATTAACTCAATTCCATTACATGAAGTTTAATTGAGCACCTATGTCATGCAGACACCGTACAAAGCATTACAGATACAAACGAGGTGGAAATGTGTGGTCCTTGTCCTCAAAAACGTCACAGTCTAACTGGAGGAGTCTGTTAATGAAAGGTGGTTTGGAAGTAAAGTCTTAGGCCACCTTCCACCACCCCCTGTGAAAAACAGTAGCAGCTACAGAGTGTTCTGTTTATGGGCTGAACAGTACAAGTTAATCCTGGGGAAGTTTTATCCCCAAAACCAAGGGGCCACAAAACCACTCATCTCAAGACTTTCTCTGTTAGAAATTATGTACAGGACAAAATTCTCCTTCCCCTGGTGAAATGTTTGTGACTGTGAGCTTCCAGGTGGCATGTGTGGGAACCGATTTGGCCAGTGTTCCAAAACTCCAGCAACCTCTATTTGCAGGAGGAACATTCTCCAAGGTAGTTTTCAGTGTTTCTGCCAAGAATTGGGAAATCAGAATGTAAACTGGAACAAGCTCTTTGGAAAAATAATTTGAGACTATAAAGTGAAGTTGAAAATACGCATAGCCTGTGACCCAGCAGTGTTCTCCTGGCTGCACACCTTGGGGAATCTTTTCATCACATACACCAGCATAAGAATGTTCATTGCAGCACTCTCTGTAATAGTAAAAAACTGGCAATGGCACGAATGTCCATGAATGGTAGAATAAATTATGGTATAGCCACACAATGGAATATTATATAGCAATAAACATGAATAAATCACAGCCTCATGCATCAACATGAATGAATCTCAAAAATATAATCTTGAGTGCACAATGCAAGTCATATAGGAATATATAAGGATTATTTCATTTATATAAAGTTCAAAAACATACAAAACTAAACAATACATTGCTTAGGGATATGTGGGTAGTGCTGGTGATTCACGCTAGCACTGCCTTAGGCTCTGGGGGGCACAGGAGTGGCATGGAGAGACCAATTACTCCATTCCTCTATCTCTATTACTCTATCCATTACTCTATCTCTCTGCCTGTTTCTGATCTTTTACCTTCAAAAGAATGAAGTGCTTTGGCCTTACTGCCCCTCCTGGAAACTCCTGCATTATAGTACAGTCTGAGCTGAAGCCGGGAGGGAGGGAGAGAAAGAGAGAGAGAGAGTGAGAGCGAGCCTGAGCGAGAGAGAGATAAGTGTGTGGAGGTTGATAATGGTTTGATAATGGAAGAGAGATCCAGGTTTCCTGGCCCTACCCACCCACATGTTAAAAAAATGCATATGTGGGGGCTGGCCACATTGTCTAGTGGTTAAGTTTGGTGTGCTCTGCTTCAGTGGCCCGGGTTCAGTTCCTTGGGTGTGGACCTACACCACTCATTGGCGACCATGCTGTGGTGGCGACCCACTTACAAAATAGAGGAAGATTGGCACAGATGTTAGCTCAGGGAGAATCTTCCTCAGCAAAAAACAAACAAACAAACAAAAAAAAGCATATGTGGACTGGACATTAATTGAGCAATTACTATGTCCCTCTTACTGTGCAAAGCAATTCCTCATATTTCATCTCATTTCATCTTCCCAGCAGCCCTGCAAGTGCCATGTTGTTGTTCCCATTTTACAGATCAGAAATGTAAAGCTCAGGAAGGTTAAGAGATTTACCCAAGGTCATTGTGTTGGGGATGGGAACTTTGGTGTTCAGCCTCAAAATGTATGGGTGCAGAAGTCCAGGGAATATCCTTGCAAAAATCTAGTGGGAAATAACTTCATTGAAACCACTGCCCCTTTGAATACTGCTATTTCAGCATGGCATCCCCCTTCCCCATTTCAGTTTAATTTTTTGGTCCAGGGTGCATCAGTTGAAGGGCAAATAAAGCATAAGCAGCCTTCTCCCTGCACTGGCTCTGGAGGCCCCCCGCTCTGAGCAGGTGGCTTGGTGCTTGCAGATGTGGTTGAGCTAGCACATCTGGCAAGCATTAGCTGGTGGGCAGAACATGCTATTATACAGCCCTAATGAAATTTGGGTCTGCTGCATTTTAATAAACCATCCAGGGAAGCAAGATTCCTGGCATTTTGTTGGCAGTAAGGGCCTGGAAGAAACAGAAAAATTTCTATCATCATGATGGATTAGGTTATTTTCATCTTGTGCAAAGTTACTCACAGTTGAAAGGTTGGACAAGATAGCTCTTGATTAAATGAAATTGTGCCTGATTAGTACATAAATTACATAGTGGAGCAGCAGAAAAATCGGAGTGTGCCTTTATTAGCTCAGTCCTCATAATGGTTTAACTCAGACTGAGAAGGTTTTCTACCTTTGCAGATTCGTCAATAGCTATGCAGTTGAAACATTTCCCGGAAGGAATACTCTGGTTGGAGACTGAGTTTTGGTAATGGGTGTTAGCTGCTTTGGTTATTGCCATTTTCATCCTCACAGTTGCACTGCATTGTTTTGTGCTTATTAATCCATTAGTCCTGTCCCCCACCACACCGACACTGAAGGGTCTTCTTTCTATATCTTATGGTTTATTCGCTTAGCCTGCGAGCCTATAAATTGCCTTCCTCCTCCTCATCCATTCATCCGTCCATGCATCCATCCCATGTTCCCAGACATTTCTGGAGTGTACAGTTTTCTCTTTCCCCACCAGTCAGTAAGCTGGAGGACAGCACAGTCAGATGGAGCCAATTGCATTCTTCCTCCTGGGAATCTGAATTTAGGTGGGAATGGTAGGAAATAATGCAGTTCAATAAATATTCCTGGTTCTTCTTCTGAACACATAGTAGGACTGTACTTCTTGGCTCCCTTGTGGTTGGATAGAGCCTTTGAATAGTACTAAGCAAAGAATTGTGAGCAGAAGTGACATGGGTTATTTCAGGGACACACGAGACCCTCGAAATCTTTTTCCCTTTGGCATGGCAACCTGCTGGGACCCCACAGCAGCTATGATGAGTAGACCCTCCACCAACACATCATGAACTATAAAATAATTGAGAAATAAAACTTTCTTTTTTTAAAGCCACTGAGATGGGATTGTTTGTTACTGCAGCATAATCTAGTTTATACTGACTGGTACGCAGGGAGAGAGAAAAAAATATGGGTAAGAAAGAAAAGGATGAGTGATCGTTTATGTCTGTGTGCTGGAACTGTAATATATAAACTTGAGAGTTGTGGTTGCCCATTCATGCAGTATGCAACTTTTGAGTCTGGCTTCTTTCCCTGAGCATAATGCATTTGAGATTCAGATATGTTGCTGCATCTATCAGTAGTTTCTTTCTATTGCTAATTTAGAATAAGTAGCAGAGAAAGCTACCCCACAGGAAGCTCATAGTCATTGCATTGTCAAATTTTGCAATGCAAAACGCACCCTGAGATAACATGGACACCTTATTTTGCTGTTGGTAAAAAAGAGATGTAAAATTAAATTTTTTAAAAAAAGTTAAGAATCCAGAGGTTTCTAGGTAATCCATGGAGCATTGGAAAGGATCTGTCATTCCCAGAAAGATCATAAGAATGAGTTAACATTACAATGGTGTGTCTCAAACTGCAATACATATACTCGTGTGTGTCAGGGGTTATTTGACGCTCCCGGTGTATTTTCCTGAAGTACTTGACTCAAATATTTGGAATAAATGCTTAATAACGTTTTTATTAAAATTTTTTGATTGAAGTATAACACATATATAGGAAAGTACACAAATCACAAGTGTACACGTCACTGAATTTTCAAAAACTGAACATATCCTTGTAACGCAGAACTCAGATCAAGAAGTGGTCATGACTCCTCAGAGGTCACTATGACCCTGACTCCTCACCCCGAAGACGAGTTTTGCCTGTGTTTGTCCTTTATGTGAATGAGGTCGCACATCATGTACTCTTTTGTGTCTAGTTCTTTCACCCAACATTGATTGTGGGATGCATCCGTGTTTTGAGTGTTGTTTGTTCATCCTCACTGTTTTATAGTGTTCCATTGTGTGGAGGTCCCACAACTTATTTATCCACTCTACAGTCGATGCACATATGGGTTGTCTCTGGCTTGTGGCTATGACCTAGTTCTGCTATGAACACTACGAAGCATATCTTTTGGTGAATATGTGTATGCATTTCCACCGGGTGTCCATATCTAGGAGTGAAAATGCTGAGTGATAGGGTATACATATGTTCACCTCTAGTAACTATGACCAGTCTTTCAAAGAAGTTTACTTTTATTATTTTTTTAAAAATTTACATACAGCAAATTTTTATGGATGTACCAGTTTGCTTATCCATTTACACAATGAATGACATTTGGGTTGCTAATTTTTGGTGATTACAAATAATGCTGCTATAAATATTTGTATTTTTGTGTGAACATGAGTTTTCATTTCTTTAGGATAAATGCCCAGGAGTGGGATCAGTAATATAGTAAATGTCTATTTAACTTTATAAGAAATTTTTTTCCAAAGTGGCCGTACACATCTCATTCCCACCAGTGATAGATGAGTTCAAATGCTCTAAATTCTCATTGGTACTCTTAGTTTTTTATTTTAGCCACATTGTATTGTGAAGTGGTAATAAATTTGCATTTCCCTAATGACTACTGATGTTGAGCATCTTTTCATCTGCTTATTTTTCATTTGTGTATCTTCTTTGGTGAAGAATATTCAAGACTTTTGTCCTTTTTTTATATTTTATTGTTTCCTAATTGTTGAGTTTTGAGAGTTCTTTATATATTCCGGATATGTGTCTTTTTTCAGATATATGTAAAATGTTTTCTTCCACTATATAGCTTGCATTTTCATTCCCTTAAGGAGTCTTTGATGAAATCCAGTTTATCAACTTTTTCTTTTATTCATCATGCTTTTGGTGTCAAATTTAAGAACTCTTTGTTTCATTCAAGGTCACAAAATTTTTCTCCTATGCTTTCTTCCAAAGTTTTGTAATTTGACATTTAACATCAAGTCTATTATCCATTTTGAGTTAATTTTTATATGTAGAAGGCATAGGTCAAGATTTTCTTTCTTCTTTTGCATATGGTTGTCCATTTGTTCCATTTGTTGAAAAGACTATCCTTTCTCCACTTTGACTTTTCTAAAAAATCAATTAACCGTATTTGTATGCTTTTATATTTGGTAGAATTTTCTAGTGAAACCATCTGGGCTTGGAGTTTGCTTGTTTTACTAAGGATTCAATTTATTTACCAGCTCTAAGACGATTCAAGTTACCTATTTCTTCTTGAGTGAACTTTAGTCATTCGCATCTTTAAAGAATTAGTTCATTTCATCTAAGTTGTTGAATTTATGTGCATAGAGCTGTTCATAGTATTTCCTTACTTTCTTTTTATTATTTCTGGGGTGTCTTGTGAGAGCCTTTCTTTCATTCCTGATATTGTTAGTTGGTGTCTTCCCCTTTTTTTCTTTGTCTGGCAAAAAGTATATCAGTTTTATTGAATTTTTCGAAGAAATAGCATTTGGTTTCATTGATTTTCTGCTTTCAATATTGTTGATTTTTGTTCTTCCCTTTGTTATTTCCTTCTTTTGCTTACTTTCGGTTTATTTTGCTCTTTTTGTCTAATTCTATAAAGTGGAAGCTTAATTTGAGATCTTTCTTCTTTTCTAATATATATATTTAATGCTATAATTTTTCCTGTATGCACTGCTTTAACTGCATCCCCAAATTTTGATATGTTGTAATTTCATTTTTAATTCAGTTCAAACTATTTTCTAATTCTCCTTGAGATTTTCCCCTTTGAATCATGGGTTACTTAGAAGTGCGATGTTGAATTTCCAAGTGTTTGGAAGATTTTCCACATACCTTTCTGATATTGCTTTCTATTTTAATTTCCATTATGGTCAGAGAATATTCTTTGTATGATTTCAATTCTTTTAAATTTGGTAGTGTTTTTTTCTTCTTTTTTTTTCTTTTGTGAGGAAGATTAGCCCTGATCTAACATCCATTGCCAATCCTCCTCTTTTTGCTGAGGAAGATTGGCCCTGCGCTAACATCCGTGCCCATCCTCCTCTACTTTATATGGGACTCTGCCACAGCATGGCTTGATAAGCAGTGCGTTGGTGTGCACCCGGGATCCGAACCTGCCAACCCGGGGCAGCCAAAGTGGAGTGTGTGCACTTAACTGCTACGCCACAGGGCCAGCCTGTTAGTGTTTTTTTTATGACCCAGAGTAAGATTTATCTTGGTGAATATTCCATGGGCACTTGAAAATAATGTGTATTCTGCTCTTCTTGGATAGAATGTGTGATAAATATTGATTAAATTAGGATGGTTGATGGTGTTTAGGATCTGTATCTTTCTGATTTTATGCATATTGTTCTATTGATTACTGAGAGAAGAGTATTAAAATATCCATCACTGATCGTGGATTTATTTATTTCTCCTTTCAGTCTTATCAGTGTTGCTTCATATATTTTAAGGCTCTGTAGTTAGTTGCATACTCGTTTGGGATTGTTATGTCTTATCAAATTGATCCTTTCATTGTCATGTAATGTCTCTCCTTACCCCTGGTTATTCTCCTTGTTGTGAAGTCTACTTTGTCTCTTATTAAAGTAGTGACTTCCAAATTTCTTCTGATTGGTATTTGTATTGTATATCTTTTTCCAGCTGTTTACTGTTAACTCGTCTATATCATTAATTTTAAAGTGAGTTTCTTATAGACAGTATATAGTATATAGTTGGGTCTTTTATTATTTTTCCTAAATCCAATCTGACAATTTCTGACTTTTAATTGGTGTATTTAGACCACTTACATTAATTATTGATATGGTTGAATTTTGGCTGCCCTTTTATTATTTGTTTTCAGTATATCCTCTCTGTTTTTCATTTCTCTGTTTCTTCTTTCTTGCTTTCTTTTGGGTTGAGTATTTTTCAGTCTTGCCTTTTAATTTTTCTATTAACTTTTTAAGTTTCTTCCTTTGTGTAGTTTTTTTAGTGGTTGCTCTAGGGATGACGTATATGTATATTTAATTTTCACAGTCTAATTAGAATCAATATATTACCACTTCAAGTAAAATGTGAAACCCTGACAAACATATAAGTCCCTATATCCCCCCCCACTTTGATGTATTATATGTATTACATCTACATATGTTGAAAATCCTACTGGACAGTGGTGTAGTTTTGCTTTAACAGTCATAAATATTTTAAAAATCTTAACAGGAGAAAAATAGTTCAATATATTACTCAGATATTTACCATTTCTGTTGGTCTTCCTTCCTTACTGAAATTCCACATTTCCTCTGGTATCGTTTCTCTTCTGCAGAAAGAACTTCCTTCATCATTTCTTTTTGAGCAGGTCTGCTAACAATGATTATCTTACTTTTCCTTCATTTAAGAATATCTTTATTTTGCATTTGTTTCTGAAAGATATCTTTATTTAATATAGAATCGTGGATCGATATTTCTTTTCTTTCAGCATGCTATAAATATTGTTCCAATTCCTTCTAGTCCACATTGTTTCTGATGAACAATCTTCAGCAATTTGCACTGTTGTTCCTCTATACGTAATGTGTCATTTTTCTTTATCTTTGGCTTTCAGCAGGGTGATTATGTTATGCCTGGGCATAGCTTTCCTTGAGTTCACCTGGTTTGGTGCTCATTGAGATTCTTCCATCTATTACTTTATGCCTCTTACCATATTTGGGAAGTTTTTAGCTATGATTTTTCAAATATTTTCTTTCTGCACCAATTTATTTCTCTTTTCTTCTGGAACTCTAACGACACAGATGTTAAACTTTCTGATATTATCCTACAGGTCCCTGAGACTTTGTTCATTTTTTAAAACCTTTTTTGGTTGTTGTTTTTGTTCATTTGGATAACTTTTATGGATGCAACTTCAAGTTCACTGACTCTTCTGTCATTTTCATTCTTCTGTTTAACCCAAACAGTGAATTTTCCATTTCAGTTATTGTACTTTCTGGTTTTAAGTTTTTCTTTTGGTCTTTTTGTATACTTTCTACTTTTCTGCTCAGAATTTGTATCTTTCCATTTGTTTCAAGAGAGTTCTAACTGACTTCATAGAGCATGGTTATAATGGCTCTTTTAAAGTCTTCGTCTGATAATTCCAACATTGAGTAATGTCACAATTGGCATCTGTGATTACTTTATTCTGGTTTTTTGTATGTTGTGTGATTTTGGATTGTATCCTATATTTGAAATGGTAACATTTCAAATATTATGTTATGAGATTCTTGCTCCTGTTGAAATCCCCTGGAGAATATTTTGTTTTTTCCCCTTTGGCAGGCATCTACTTAGTTTCAGGCTTCAAGTCCTGAGCTGCCTTTTGTGGCGTATGGTTCAGTTTTTCTTTTTAATTGTCTGTCTTTTTTCTTTTTAATTAGACTTTATTTTTTAGAGAAGTTTTAGGTTCACAGCAAGCTTGAGTGGAAAGTACAGCGAGTTCCTAAATACCCCTTGCCTCACACATGTACAGCCTTCCCGACTACCAACATCCAGCACCAGAGCGGTACATTTGTTACAATCCACGAACCTACATCATTATCACCAAAAGCCCATAGTTTACATGAGGGTTCTGTCCTGGTGTTGTACATTCTATAGGTTTCGACAAATGTATAATGAAATGTTCCTACCACTGTAGTATCATATGGAGTAGTTTCACTGCCCTAAAAATCCTCTGTTTATTAGCTCAGTTTTCAAATGTTTGCTGTGCTATTTTGACCCTCTGCGTGTGTGTTCCTTCCAGGGACAGATGTGGGATCTGAGTGGTGATCTGTACCTTCGTTCATTTCTCAGAGCCTTTGGTATGCTGTTTGAGGTCAGTCCCAGGTATGCACGGTTCAGAGATGGGTGTAAAACTACATGCACATCTTTTTTGCCATCCATTTCTCAAAACTCCATCCTCTTCATGACTTCTCAACACTCCTCAGCTCTCTGGGTTCCTTTTTCCTGGTTCTTAGGAGAGAAGTGAGGTTTTAGCCTCCCAGCGCTGCTGTGCCTTTCCTGTCACTGGATCTGGCTCCGAGGTGAAGCAGTAAGAAGAAAGAGAAAGAAAAAAAGTCACCTGGATTCCCTCCTGCTGCTTCATTCTTCTGGTCCAAAAGGAGAAGGAGTTTCAGGTGCCTTCATGGCTGCCGTGGCTGCCCCACCAAAGGAAGGCAGCTTTCAGACATTTGTCTGGGGCAGGACGGAGGAGAAAGAAAAAATGGTGGATTTCTCTCAATCTCTCTGTTCCACAGGGCTTCCTTTCCTGGTCCTCTGACCGTAAAGAGATGGTTTCTCTTGGGCCTTTTCCCCACAATGCCTGCTGAGCAATTCTGGGATTTGGCCTTTCCTGAGTCTGAACTGGGAGGTATGGGAGGAAAGAAAAAACCAGCACACTCATTGTTGTGTCCATCTCTCTGTGAGTGCTGAACCTTCCCCCATCTGCCTGCTATTATTTCTTTTTTGACTCCTCTGATGATTGCTCTACGTATCCTGCCCAGGGTTTTTAGCTCTAATCACTGGGAGAGAGAAAGGGAGTGTGCTTTCTCCCTCTTAACCAGCTCTGGGAGTCTGCTTAATAGTTTAGCTGGTAAAGAATTTTAAACTTTATTTTTATATGAAAACATGCAGAGTAAGACTGCAAGATTGGCATGACCTTTTCAGATAAAGCTTAAGTCTTTGAGTGCATTCTGGCTTGTAGGGGGCTTAGTGTCCTCTGCTTAGAAAGATGAGACCGGGACGCGATGGCATTTGTGGCGCAGATCACAGAGTTAACCAAGCCCCTGATCACTGGGCGGCTGACCCACCCTGCAGGAGTCCGCAGTCCCTCTTTCCTCATCAAGACTTTTCTTCAGAGATTCTCTGCTTCGATCTTTTTCCCTGATGACTGGTACTGTCAGAAATTTTACCCAGACTTACTGAGCCTGGAAAACAACAGAAAATAGCCCTGGCTGCATGGAACACTGACATCCATTGGGATCGTTCCCCTCTTCCAACCCAGTCATCCTGAGAGACAGGCATCAGCGGGGACTCTGTCTCCCCGACATCCTTGCACCAGGCAGGAAGAGGGTCTCTTGCCATAATAATGCATTGAAGTTATGTTTTGAGATGCAGTTTCTTAGGAGAAACATCATTTTGTTTCACAGATGCTTCTTGTTGAAGAAGAGAAGAGGTGGAAGATGCTAAGGGCTGAGAGGTGCCCTCCCAGGGTGGCAGCAGGTTTGATGGTCTTCTCAGCTGTGGCCCCTTGGCAACAGTGAGATGATGCTGGAACCTTGTAAGGACAGAGGGAGAGGAAAGGGGAGAGCAAAGGAGACAGGGAAGATGGGCCTGCAGATGCCTAAGAGAGGCTGACTGTAGGGACCAGATGAAGAACAAAATATAGAAGCATTTTGCATTGTCCACTGGCTTCTGCGTATATTTGTGACTGGCCACCAGTAAGACTATACTACCAAGTGACCTTCACAACCAACCCAGTGTACTTTGAAGCAGAGTTGGTTTTTCAGGAGTATAGAATCTCCTAGTTTTCCTTCTAATCTTATTGAATTTTGCGGGGGAGGGTATGGAATGGGGTCAAGCTACTCTCAGCTTCTGAATATATAGGAAAATCTTGGTCTATTTTTTTTTTTTTTTACGCCCAGCAGTCTAGGTTCAAAAGATTCTGCTGTCTCTGCAGCCTGGGTGCTGTTCCTGTAACCACGTTGTGAAAGATGACAACAGCAGCGTGAACCTCAGTTGCAGTGGTCATTTTTGCGAGATGGCTATTTTCTCTCGTTGAGGCTGCAATTTGAAATTGGATAATCTTAGGTGTTGGACTCTTGATTGCCTTTAGTATTTTCAGTCATTTTGTGGAATCTCCTAACGTTAGAATGCAACATTTGTCCCAAGTTTCTGTCCCCTGGTGGCCCCACATCGGCTTATTGTTGTTTAAAAGCTACTGCTGTTGCTCTTATCTTTAGAAGCCAAATAATGCCTCCTCCGCTGCTCTGCATTTGCTGTGTCCTTCTGGTTTTCTCTGCCTCTTATATCATTAACATTACTTACACGTGTGTCGTGTAGAAAACTATGTGCAGACGAGGAGATGGTGCTGTGAAGACAAGAGAAAGAAAAGCCTACCTTCTTCCATTCAATGCTTCTTATTATGGAAACACTTGTACTGAAAGCTGCCAAGAAACAAAAATGGCAGGGAGAGGAAGGGATATGGGGAGGAGCCAAAACCCCCCCAAAAATAGGAAGACAGTCAGCTACAGGATAAGGAAAGAAATAAAACATTCCTGGGGTGGGTGGGGAGACTAACCTAGATGTGTTGCCTGGGGGGAAGCAGGAGAGGGATGGAGGGAATTTTCTACAGTTAACAATAGCCCCTCTTGTGAGGGATGAAGTAGGCATTAGCTGGTTTGGTGCCTAGGACTCTGGGCTTAGCAGTGGTCAGCAAGAAGAAGGAAAGACCAAGACAGAACTTAAGTAGGGGGGTTCTTAGGCTTGGCCGAACATTAGAATAACTTGGGGAAATTAAAAGAAAAAACATTCCTGGGCTCTACCCTAGACTAGTGCTTCTCGAACTCTACTGTGCGTTACAATTATCTGGGAACCCTGTTGAAATACAGATTATGATTAATTAGGTCTCAGGTGGCGTCTGAAATTCTCTATGTCCAACAAGCTCCCCGATGATGCTGTTGCTGCTGGTTTGAGGATTGTACTTCGAGTAGCAAGGGTCTAGAGCAATTAAATCATAATCTCTTGGGGGTGGATCCTAGTCACGCAGTTTTAAAAAACTCCCCAGAATTTTAGGGTTGAGACCCATTGCCTTAGAGCCTAATAAAGGGTGGGGGTACAGGAACTTGGAGGGGGGCACCATGATGAAGCTTTGCGCTCATGCGAGGATGTGAGAGGTGGTCTGAGAGGGATCACCCCCTGTGTGGAATTAGAGGGATCTCCAGTTGCTTGGAGGAGTCACAGAGAATTCATCACAGCAGGTAGCTCAGCCTCTCTCGAGAGAAGAGCCTCACTGTTTGGGTTCCGAGTACTCTCAGCTAAGTCTATGTCAAAGACTCTGCAGTCAAGTCTGTTGGTGGTGGGAGATTAAGTCACACAGCTCCGTCCACTCTGGGTCCTCTTGGTTACTCTGGTTCTCTTTTAGAGGTGACCCCAGGGGATTTTTTTTTGGACTTCAAAGACTTCTCTTTTACCCTCAGAGTGGCCCAGTCAGGTCTGGGTCAACTGTATGGAATAGTTTTTACCTGATGGAAGAAGAAATCAACTCTAGAACTGTCAATCTCGAACTCAAACTCAAACAAAGCAAAATTAAAAAAAAACACATTGGGAAGAGAAGGCAGTAAACACCGTACAGAAAACTAAATCGACATGGCCAGCTGGGGGTCAGTTTGCAGCCCATCCAATATCCTCCTAACTTCTTTGGTGCATCATTTATTTCTGGGCTAGTATTTGCCTTATAAACTTATTATTCTTTTTCAAGCAATTTAAACAACTGGCTTGAATATTATTCCTTTGATTTGCTACTTGGGCCTAATGCTGCTCCTCTGGAAGCCAGAATTTACCCACCCTTCAACCATATCTTTTGGGTCTATCATTCATTCTGATTTTGATTGCTCTGTCATTCTATGACTTTGGATAATAGGCCGTTATTCTAGAAATTACCATTATAGTTTATTAATAAGCGCCAGGAGAATTTATAGCAGTGAAATGCTGAAAGATTTGCAAGTGGAGCCCTCGTATCTCTTGTAAAACGTACCTCCATTGGCCAGCTCATGTGATGGGTGAAGACAGGGCACCTTCCCTTCCTCCCTTAGCAGCCAGGTGAGCACCATCCAGACCCTGGCTCTGGGGACCGCTGGCTGAGCCTGGCTCAGGGCCTCTCCGAAGGGACATGTGTGTGAAGGGAGCGTGACACAAAGGATTTACTGTGAGTGGGATGGCCACTCACACCTGCAGGTGGGGTCATGGTCAAAACTCCAAGCATAGGCCGACGCAGGAGCAGGCTCTGCGTGTCTTTGAAATATTTTTCGTGGTTTTCCCCCTGATGATCAAAGAAATATCTGCTGATCACCATAGACACATCTGGGAAGTACTGAAAAGTGAAGAGTGAAAGAAATATACCACTTAGAGGCAACCACAAAGCTTGCAGTTTGGCATATCTCCCTCTCACTTTATATTCTTGCAGAGCTTTTTCTTTACGTAGCTCAGCTCCTTCTATCTCCACAATTCTGCCTATTCTTTTGCTTCATATGGCATTGCACTTTGTCATTAAAGAAAATTCTTCCTAGCTGTCCTTTCAGACCCCTGCATGAATGTAGTATCGTATAGTTAAATCATGGTTTACTTACCCCGTGCCTATTCACTACCTGTTAGGAGGAACCCGCTCCCCACGGTGGACTCTCCTAGAGCACTGTGCTGGGGGAGATTCCTGGGTCATACTTCAGCTCCACCCTTTGCTGGATCTGTGGCCAAATTCCCCACGTCGTCATGGGGTAAAATGGGAGTCATAATAATTAGCAACGCAGAGTTGCTCTATGATTGAAATAAGATCATTGCAGCAAGTACTCTTTAAGTCAGCTACACCAGAATTTCGAGTGTCTTTGCTCTTGGTGTTCCCTCTATCTGGAATGCTCTTTCCCTAGAAATCTGTATAGTAATCCATTTTTTTCCTTTATGAGAAGAGCTTCTCAGAACACTTAATAAAAAGAGGTATTGTCCCTCATTCTCCTAACTCTCTTTGTCATCAGAACCCTGTCACTGCCTGGCATGTGATCTGTAGATTCACTTCGTTGTGGCCTGTCCCCCACTCTAGAATGGAAATTCCCTGCAAGCAGGGGTTGTGAGAGCTTTGCTTTCTGCCCTATCCCCAGCAGCTAGAACACTGCCAGGCACGTTAAGGTGCTCAATAAACAGATGTTTAACGCATGAATAAATTGCTTGGGCACTAGGGGTGCAAATGCAATGTTTGGGCCTTGCACTAGCCTAATCTCTGCCAATGTGACTCCGGAATCTGTTTTTGAGAATCTCCTCCGGAGCTTTGAATGCATTCTGAAATTCGAGACCCACTTCCTTCAACTGTAGCTGTTTCCCCGATTTCATTCATTACAACAATGCTCACACAATCTGACTTTCCTGTTCTCCTTTCAAAACCTACTTGACTCTAAGGAACAATAATTTAAATAACAACAATAATATGACTAACTACAACATGTTGAACACCTTGTTGTATTCCTTACTCAGCTGATTCGCTCAAAGATCACCCTGACAAGAAAGCCGTCTTTTTAGTGGTGAAGGGGACTCACGTAGGTTTGTTCAGGGCTGTTCTGCGCAGCCACGTTGCTTTGACTACACGAAGGAGAGAAGAAGGAGGTGATCGTTTTTTGTGTTTCATGCAAAGCTCTCTCTCCTCCACGCGGCTTTAGTCCCCTGACCCGCCCCTTCCTTCTTCCTCACATTTGATGACCACACTACTCCCGGTGTCCTTTATTTTCTAAGGATGTCACAGCTGCTGAGACCCAGCCCCAGGGGGTGTGGCCCGAGGCCCTGTCCTTTGGGCTGGATTCACGTGGGAGGCGTGGAGCCCCGCGGCTGAGGGGACTGGGGGAGCCGGACAGACCTGGGTTCTCTCTCCCCTCCCGCTCTTCACAGCCCTGTTGCCTTTGCCTGCGATTGTAAAATGGCTACGCTGAGAGAATGTTCCTTGTAAGGTTGTCCTGAGGCTTGAATTAGATAAAGCAACTAAAAAGCTTAACTCAGAGTTTGCCCACCAGAAACATGCAATAAAAGAGAACGAATTCTGTTTTCAAAAACTGGTAACACTAATTCCTCTCTGTTCATCTTGAGGAACAATCCATCATAGAGGTTGTTTTGTTTCCGTGACTCCTTTGTTCGTTCAGCAAACACGGATTGGGGCCTTCTTTGGGATAAGCGTTGTGCTAGGTGCCTGGGGTACGAAGATGATACCTCAGTCCTTGTCGTGGGACATCTTAGTGATTTTAATACAATGTATAATAATGTTCTATTTTTATGGTTATAGGTTTTGGATGCAGATTTAAATCATACCATTTTTGACTAACTGGGGAAGGGCCAATCTGAATGATAGTGTATTTCAGAATAGTCAGTCTCATTACTTAACACATTATAGGAAACTCGATAAATGTAGATTTGAATTAAATTGAACTTAATCTTCCCTAAATACAGACAGTAGTTGAAACTAGGTTAACAAGTGTTATCTAATAAAGAGATCCTTGGTGAGAACCAGTTAAGAATGACTGTAATTAGTGATTGTTTATCATTGTCAATTTAAATCCTTGGGTATTCCTAAAGTACTTAGAGGTGCTTAAAAAGTGTTTGCCCTCTTAAGAGGCTTTAAAAACATTTTCTCTACAATCTTGTTGACACGGTTAATTAACAGTTAGAACAATAGACACAGACGCTTTCTTTCCAAGTAGTGCTGGGGTAAACCTCAGTCACAGCACAATTATTTCCAAAGTGCCGGTGTGTGCAATGCGGATGAATGAGTGTTGCATGCGGTCTTAGCTCTGTGAAAAAACAGTTACTCCGGGCAACTCCTCCACCTTCCCACCCAGCTCTACCTATTGTTTTTTGTCCAAAATGTTTCAGATTGCTCATTTTTTTCCACGGAACTGCTTTGACTTGTAATCTCTCTGACATGGAAGTCTCAATCCTGAAACGAGCCATTAACTAGGGAGCTATGATTTTTTTTTTTTTTTTTTGCGGCCACTGTTCCTGACAAGGAAGTCAGTATGAGTGTCAGATCTGTGGATTGGGACTTCAAAATATAAACAAACCTCACAGACTGAAAATATTAATTATCCGGGTGGAACCAGCTGTAAATGATGCAGCGTCTGTACCTTTTGTTTTCACACACCCAAATGTGCATTAAAGATATGGGCAGGTTTGTTGATGACAGTTTGTTGAAATACACTGAAGGAAAGAAGACAGACCAGAGAAAGGAGGATTTTAAAAGGACTGTGGGTGTCTGAGAGTGTCTGGGGCTCTGAGAATCTTCTGGAAATCTCCAGGGCTGCAGGGAGGGCTGTGGCCTGCCCATTTCTCTCCAGGCAGAATATCATGCTTGTCTCTTTTCTGGACTTGAGTCAGGTCTGCTGGGATTGGAGTGGGCCTGCCAGACCCCTTTGCCACTTGGCTGCCAAAGTTTGGAGTCTTTGCCAGCCCCCTGGGGAGACTCTGAGCTTTGCCACAGCTGGGATCTCTCTGTCAGCAGGGCCATGGGGAGAAAGGAGGCCCCTCTTAGAGGCTGGGATGAACACCAGATTCTAACGATGTGAATATAACCCTTGTGTGAAAACTTCAGAAGAAAAAGGAAAGAAAAGAAAAAAGTAGTTGTTAGATTAAAGGTGGATTTGAATTGACCTTGACTTTTCCCTGTCACTAAATGCACCTAAGGGCTGGGAGGTGCTAGACGGAGAGCCTGGGCAGTTGTTCTCAGTGTGGTCCCCAGACCTGCAGCATCAGCATCTGGGACTTTGACAGAAATGCAAATTCTCAGGCCCCTCCCCAGACCTGCTGTGTCAGACACCCTGGGTCTGAGGCCCAGAAATCTGGGTGGACAAGCTTTCCGGGTGATGCTGATGTAGTGGAAGTTGCAAACCCCAGATTAGAAGAGTGCTAACATCTGGTGTGAGGGTGCATTTGTTACATCGAGCAGTGGGGTGCTAGAGTTTCAGAGTTCTTGTCCTCAAGTTGGAGATGATACTGACCATTCCTTCATTCAACAGATATGTGTTGCACACCTTCTAAGCTCAGACAGTGTGCTCGGCCTGGGGACACAATACGAGTGAAATCAGAAAGGACCTGAGATTAGAGAGCTTAGAGCTTGGTGGGGGAAACAGACATTGAGCAAATCATCAAAAAATAAAAGTACAATGACCGGTAAACATTATGGAGGAAAGACTCACATGCTCTGAGAGTTTGGAACAGGGACAGCCAACCTAGTTTGGGGGCTTGGGAAGGCTTCCCTGAGACAGTGACATTTGAACTGTCAGCTGAAGGATGAGGGGATGAGAAGGTATTGGGGAGGAGGGAGCATGGTGGGTGGGCTGAGTGGTCCAGGCAGGAGGAAGACCAGGTGCGATGGCGCCTGAATGTGGGGTGGGGAGAGCACCACCTGGTTAAGGAAACAGAGGTTCCCAAATGTGTCTGTACCTTGGAATCACCTGGGGCACCTCCAAAAACACTGATGCCTGAGCTGTGTCCCTACAGACTGCGATTTAGTTAAAATTTAAAAGCTCCTGGGTGATTCTAATGTGACAAGTTTGGGAAACACGGAGCTGGAAGGAGGTGAGAGTGCATGGAGCCCAAAAGGGGGAGCAGAGTGGAGAGGAGGTGCATGGCCGCCAGGCTGCAGGGTCAGGTGAAGGATCTAGATATTTCTACGAAGTGCAGAGGTTGCCCTTGCAGGGCTGTAAGCTGGGGCATGACCTGAGAAGATCTGTACTTGGAAAAGATCACTCTGATGTCTGGGTATAAAATGAATTGGGAGGGGTTGTGGTCAGTTGGAGGAGGAGGAGGAAATAAAGACGGATATGAGATAATTGATCCGTCTCTGCACAGAGGACGAGGGAGATGGGGGCTTCATGATGGCCCTTGATTGCTGACTTGCAGATATGCAAAGACCGGCAGAGGACCAGGTCTGGGGGAAATCATGAGTTTGGCTCTGAATGTGTTGAGCTCACTGCAAGTGGCAGAAAAGCACAATAAACAGTGACTTAAACAAGTAATGGGTTTGTGTGTCTTGTGTAACAAGAAGGCTGAGGTAGCAGGTCTAGGGCTGCAATAGTGGCTCCAAGACACTTTTAACAGTTTAAACTCTTTATGCATTTCTGCTCTGCCACCTTCGTGCTTATGTTTGTGGCTTTGTGGTCGTAGGTGGTCACTGCACCTCCAGCTTCCCAGCCCCACTGCAGGTGGGAAGAAGCGGGAAGGGACGGTGGGCGTGTGTAGGAAACAGGGGCCTGTCTCAGGAAGGTACGAGCTGTCCTCCAGACCCCAGCTTGTGTCTTGTTGGCCATAACTGTGTGCACTGCCACTCCTGCTGGAAAGGCAATCTGGGGCACACACTGCACCCCGGACAAAATCCAGGTTCCATTCATAAGGGATAAAGGGTAATGGCTAGTGGGTAACCAGCACAGTACGTGCACTTAAGATGATTTTCCCAGCCAAGAAGAGATGTTGGAAGGTAGCCGAGTGTATAGGTCTCTGTAGCTCAGAGGCAGGTGAGGGATGAAGCATTTTATGCTTGTGATTATAGGAAGAGCATTAAGATCCTTCTAGTGAAAAAAGGAAGTTCTATTTATTGGTGACTTCTGCTGTTACCCTAGTGAAGAATATTCAAAACAAACAAATCAGTAATTTTGATCTAGGTAATACTTCTCCTAAATAATCTTGAAAATCATGATTATGAATGTCTGATTACCTGACAGTATAAATGTCTGCATGTCTACTATGCTAAGCACTGCATTAAACTCCTGAGCACTGTAAGGTGTGTGTGTGTGTGCACACACGCTCACTTCTGAGTATATGTGGTAGACTGCAAAAACTGGCCCCCAATACCCCCCATCCTGGCACGTCACCTGTTTGCAATATGACTTTGCTGATCCTCCCATCAAGAAGAGGAGTCTCAGGGCTGGCCCGGTGGCGCAAGCGGTTAAGTGTGCGCGCTCCGCTACGGCGGCCTGGGGATCGTTGGTTTGGATCCCGGGCACGCACCGACGCACTGCTTGGCAAGCCGTGCTGTGGGAGCGTCCCATATAAAGTGGAGGAAGATGGGCACGGATGTTAGCCCAGGGCCAGTTTTCCTCAGCAAAAAAAGAAGAGGATAGGCAGATGTTAGCACAGGGCTGATCTTCCTCACAAGATAAAAAGAAGAGGAGTCTCTTTCTCCACCTTTTAATCTGGCCTTGTGACTTCAGAAAATGTGATGTAAGTACAGGCTTATAAAACTTCTGTGTATTGAGGCTTTCCCTCTTGTTGGGGAATCTCGGACCATGTGAATGAACACAGGTCAGCCTGCTGGGTTTTGAGTTTGCTCCTGTCATCCCAGCTGATGTCAAGCCAACACCTGACCTGTAAATTGAGGCCATCTTAGACCACCCAGCTCCAGTAGAGCCAGCCTAGCACAGAAAAACCACCCAGCTTACACACAGAATCATGAGAAACAATAAATATTGAGTTGGTTTTTTCTGGGTGGCTTGTTACACAGCAAAGCTGAGTGATACATGAATATCTCATGAGTTTTTTCTCGTATTGCATTATTATTATGGAGAGGCAGTATTGGGTAGAGCTTTAGAGGCTTGACTTCCTGGGTTGAAAATCTGTCATACACACTTCCTAGCTGTGTAACTTGTTAGCCATGTGCTCCATTTTCTTCATCTGTTAGATGGAAAAATGAGTGCAGAGCTCATTGGGTTGCTGTGAGGATTACGGGAGTCGATAGGTTGGCAACCCTCGGTGCTGTATCTGGTCTCTAGTAAATGCTCAGTGATGGTCTTTATCTTTATGGCTGTGGTGGTTGTTAATGGTAGCATTGGTTTTTATTGCTCACTAGGCAGTCATGATTGTATGACTTTTTTGTGAGTCAGAGTTGGTTCTAAGGCCGACTCCGCTGTGCTCCTTTTACACATGCACATTTTCTCTTGGGAAAATAGGGTTTACTCATGGAAATGAACATTGAAGGCAGCTTATGAGGGGAAAAAGTCACAAAAGAGAAAGGAAGTTCTGATCAGTAGGACCCATAGAATTTTTCTTTCCTCCAACTACCCAGGAGCCAAAGACAGACAGAATAATCTTAATCAACCCCCTCCATCACACTGAGGAGGAAAGAAGGCACAGAAGGTTAAGCGTTTTGCTGAGGGCTCTTGGAACACCAGGGCCGGCTCCCAGGCTCCCTTCTCCTGGTTTGGTGCATGCTGTCACGTTCCCACACTCTTGCTGGGTCATCATCTCTCTAGCAGGCTCAGGGACAGTGAATCGTAATTTGTTCCCCTTAAATCACTAAAACCCACAAACCCCATTAGACCGTGAGGAATTACGCCAGGACCTGCAAGTGGGGCTGTGCCTTGGGGTGGGGCTTGTCGATCAAAGGCTCTCAGTCTCCACATTTCCCTTCCAAGGGGACTCCCTGAAGGAGCTTCTGACAGGCCAAGGCCATTTTTGCCCATTCATTCTGCCTCATCTGGCCGAGTGTGTGGCTTGCTTGGTGCCCCTGCCTTGGTCCCCTCCTCCATTTTGAACATGGTCTTTGTCTCTGTGTGGAAGTGGCTATTCAAGCTAGACCCTCAAACTCTTGGAGTTCTGCCTCCCTGGGCAGCCTCCCCTGTACTTGGGATCTGTCTGTCTGCTTAGTAAGGAGTACAGCTCCCTGGCAGCACCTCCTTGCTGTGTCGCTCTGCTCCCAATTTCTTCGCTGGGGCCGCGGTTGGACTATCTAGAGGGCAACCCAATTGTACTACAAATGCCTCCCCAGGCCCACGCCCTGGGCGTCTACTGGCTGATGCCTCCTGTGGGTGAGGGCAGTGCAGCTTTGTGGCAAGTCTGACACTGTTGATGTGGGCCACCTGCGGTGCCAGCTACTGGTAGCCCCTTTTGCGTGGCCACTGGAGTCCCTTGGGTTTGCCACACCGCCTGATGGGGACTTTTCTGCAGGTTTTTAATCACCAGCCCATTCCCATCATTACGAAGGACATTAAATCAGGCTGGCTGATTACCAAGGAGATGTTGGCCCTTCCAGACCGGAGAGGACAGGGCCGCTCTCTCTTCAAGTTGTCAATCTTGCCTTTTTCTTAGAGCACAGAACCACTTTAAAAAACGAGAACAAAACGCAAACAGACAAAAACAACTGACACGTTGAGCTGACCAACACCACCCAGAAGGTGGGAGGGGGTGGTCCAGACTCATAAATAGCGCTTTTGTCCACCGGGGGCTTTTAGCACTTTAGATCTGAACAAATAAAGAGTTTGCTTTCCAAACACCAAACTCTATAATGGGCCTCGAAAATTATAGAGGAATGTCTCTGGCCATAATTATGCTGTCCCCAGATTCAGCAGGCTTAAGGCCCTGAAGAATCTATCAGACACATCTTGGGCTTGAGCCAGAGACAAGCAGGCTGGCAGGTCATCAGGACCGTGTCCCTCCTGAGCAGGTGGGCCCGGCACTGGGTCTGGCCCCGGGGGGCCTGTTCTGTGGAGCCTGAGGTCCGTGCATGTGCGCATATGTGCTCCCCTGGTAGCCTGGCCCCGCCCCATACATGGTACCCCACCTGCAGTTCTGGGCCTTTGCCCGGGCCCCTAATTTCTCCTTACTTGATAAGAGCACTGACAAGTAGGCTGGATCTTATTCATCCCTATTTGAGGGCTGGAGCCTATTCCCCCTCCTCCCATCTGACGGCTGAGCTGCTTCTTCAAGTTAGATGGGCTTCCCAGACTGAAGGCCCTGCTCCCTCCTGACTGAGGGCCCAAGGATGGACCACGCTGCGCCCCTCAGGTCAGTGTTCTCAGCCCTGGCTGCACAGGAGTCGCTTGGGGGAAATTTAAAAAGATACGAGGGCCTGATCCCTCCCAGACTATTTAAGCCCCCGTGGAGTGGGAGCTGGACTTCTGTATTTCTCGAAAGCTCCCCTGTTGCTATAATATGCTGCCATGTTGGAGAATTATTACCTTAGATCAATGGTAAACAGCGTATTTACTCGAGGGCCATTCAAATAAAGTAAAAATATTTAAGGGAAGGCTTTTTAAAAATGTCAAAATACCGGGCCAGCCCTGTGGCCTAGTGGTTAAGTTCGGCACACTCTGTTTCAGTGGCCTGGGTTCAGTTCCTGGGTGTGGACCTCCACCACTCATTGGTGGCTATGTTGTGGTGGCGACCCACCCACAAAACAGAGGAAGATTGGCACAGATGTTAGCTCGGGGCACATCTTCCTCAGCAAAAAAAAAAAAAAAAAAAAGTCAAAATAAAAATAGAGATAGTTTTGATTCCCATGAGATCACTTCTTCGGCAATCACTGCCTAGCATGTGCCCAGCCAAGCTCTAAAGATACAGAGGTGAACAGAATAGGTACAATTACGACTCTGGGGACTTCCAATCTGGTGGTGGAGACCAAGGTAAGAAAAATTGCCCAAATATATAATTAAAAGCTGTGGTAAGTGGCAAGGAATACAGATGTCAGGTGCTAAGAGAGCAGTTCCACTCCAAGGGGTGGAGCAGTTATGGAGTGGGGTCAGGAGTCACTGTCAGCGAATGATTCCTGGGGGCATGGACATTTGCATGGGAATCAGAGAGAAGAATGGGGGTCCCCAGGTGGAGAAAGGAGGACCAGGGTGTTCCAGGCACAAAGAACAATATCTGCAAACACCAGAGGGAAGAGGGATAAGGTCTGATAAAAGGGCCGGAGCCCGGAGTCAGGAAGGCAAAAGGGGAGAGTTGGGGGGAGGCCCAAGAGGAGGCCAGGGGCCAAGTTCCCCAGGCCCTTTGGTCACCGTCCTGAACTGCAGAAGGATTTTGGATGAGTGATGTGATCAGATGTGCTGCCCAGAAAGTTCACTCTGGACAGAGTAGGGAGGGGGGCCGTGCGGGGCAGGAGATACAAGGGGACCTGCTTGGAGGCAACTGGAATAGTCCAGGCAGGAGAGGATGGTGCTTAGATCAGGGCGGAGAAGGCACTGGAAAGCTCTGTAGGGGTCAGATGGACTCAAGTTTGGAATTGGACCAGCGAGTGGAAGTGGTGTCAGTAATGACTCCCTGGTGCCGAATCCTGGACTGGGTGGGTGCTGGTGCCACTCGCAGAGACAGGGAACCCTGGGGGCGGGCAGCAGGGTTGAGGTGGCAAAGTGGATGTGTGTGTATGCTCCATTATGAGCCCAGTTTGTGGTCACTTTAATAGAATAAAGTGAGAAAAATAGACTTTTTCCTTGATAAGCCATAAAATATTAATAACTGAGCATGTTAGGGAGAAATGCGGAACAGACAGTTTTCTAATCTTTTATATTTTGCTTTTGTGTAGTGTTTAGAGTTGACTGAGTGGTTTCCACGCCTTATCCCATTCTCTCTCTTATATCTCCTGGAGGTGAGTACTATTATTATCACAGTTTTCAGAGGGAAACTGAGACTCAGAGAGGTGACCATTCAGAGACCAGAGTGTGTGTTAGTGTCAGTGCCCGCCTCCTCCAGTGTCTGCTGAGTGCTGAGTGTGTGCTGGGCACATTTCCAGGTGCCAGAGGGCGCTGAGCTGACTCTGGTGCATGGGTAGGATGGGTGCCAGGCCCTCCCCCTCCGCACACCTGTAGGTTCTCTTCTCTCTCTGGGTGGGACAGAGCAGACCCAGCTGAGCTGCAACACTTGAAGCAAACCTAATACTGCCACCAGGTGTTTGTGTGGGTGTTCTGGGGGCTGCCGACTTTGCAGGTCTTGAGGGCTCATGTCCCCGGTGGCTGCAGCACTGGTCCGTGGGGGCTCAGAGCTGCCCATGCCCGTTCTAAGGAGACTTGCCTCCTCTCCTCTCTTGAGGGCACTGCCTGGAGGCATTTGCCTTACTCTCTCTGCTGTGTGTGAACAGAAAGTCAGGGTATAGATGCATCTGGAACCTGTGCAGCCCTTGGACATGCGCCCTTGAGCTCAAGGTCCCCTCACCTTCCTCAGCTGACCTGGGCAGCCGGCTCCCTGGGTTAATGGCCTTGGCCTTGGTCCTGTCCTTCTCTAGTCTAATTCATTCCTCTTTGCTGTTAGACCACAACCCTCAGCCAAGAAAGGCTGGGCAGAGGCCAAAAGTGAGTAGATTTCATCAATGCTTAGATTGATTGTCTAAACTGTTTGTCATGACGGGCTGGAAGACAACGTCACTGAGGCTTCCAGTGCTGAGGCCAAATAAGTCAGAAACTTGCTCCCTGGGGGCACCTCGGCCAGTCTATCTCTAGGGGACCAAAAGTCTTGGGATTATGGGGTTGCCTGCGGGCTATGGCAATGATGGCGTCAGGTCCCTGAGGTACCTCTGAACACCCCTTCCGTTCTTAACTTATGAAATGCTTCCTGGCAAGTGCTTTTCTCTGTCTTTTGTCAGAAGGTGTGAGGAATGCACTTCCTTCCTCTCCCTGCTCAACCCCAATCTCGGCAATACTCTAGGAGGTCTGCAGAGGGGTCTCAGTATCTCTTTCTAGGTTTCACATTTTAGTCTTTATTCCAGGCAATTTCTGTCCAATGTAGATATAAATACCACAAATTGGGATGATTATAAAATCTGACTTTGCAAGAAGGTCTCAGCCAGGCCCACGCAGAGGTGAGAAGTCTTAGAATGGAGGTGTGAGAGTTAGGAAATGACATATTCAACCTGCGACATTTTTCAGATGGGGAATGGAGGCACAGAAAGGGGAGGTGTGTGACCCCAGACCCCGCAGCCAGGATATGTTAGAGCCCATTCCAGACCCTGCAGCCCGTTCTCTCCCCGCACACCAGGGGCCTGCTATTTGTCATTACAGCTCCCCTCTTCGTGGGACCCATACACTCTAACCACTATTGTTATTTGTAATAACGACGAGACGTTGGTCACGGCCCAGCTCAGGAAGGCTAGTGGCCTGATCCTGGGTGGAATGGAAAGAGCTGATGCTGTTGAGCATGGACTGGGGCCAGGCTCTCTTCCGCGTGTGGTGAGGAAGGCATCTCTCATCCCCATTACCCAGATGAGGAGGTTCATGCACAGAGAACCAGGATTCGGACCCACACAGACTGGCTCTGATAAGCTGTTCTTCTTAACTTCTATGCGATGCTGCCTCTGAGTCAGGACAGCTGGTGTTCCAGAACCTGGTCTGTTGTGGAGGAGAATTTGGGGTCCCAGGACAGTGCAAGGGGCCTGGCTCATTGGAAAGGCTGACAGACGGACAGGAAAAACCACGAGACACGAGCTCGCTTTTTCGATGACGTTATACCATATGTAGGTGCGTTGTGCTCTGTACAAAGTAATTGTTTCTGTCAGACAGGGCCTCGTTAGCTGATAGAGGAAACCCCCGACCCTCCTCAATTTTCCCTGTAGTGGGCTTGGCCTTGTAATCCTGCCCTGCCCGGTAATTTAGAAGAACAGCAGTAACGATGACAACCAAAGCCAGTTAGATCCGCAGGGAGAGTCCTAGGAGGGAAACTATAACTATTTAAATGAGACTCTGAGGGGGACTTGAATTTTACAACGAGATGTTCTCTGCCCTGAGAAAGTAGCATTGCTAATGTCTCTTTTTGCTAAGGGTGTGGCCTGCAGCGAAGTGCCTCATGGCTGATTTCCAGGTGATTCCTAAAACTGCACTCTGCCAAAACTTACTCAGGGAGTTCATTGTGTGTCAGAATGGTGACGTTTGAGAGGGCTTCTTCTAGAAACTTCTGAGAGTTCCCGTGTTTGTGAAGGAAATGTTTAGGCTTCCTCCGAAATTAAAATTATATTCCCATTAAGAAGCAAATAGTTCTTGCATAGTCTTCCTCCTTAAATTAATCACTGCTTCAACTTTCCTATGATGTTTTTTTCTTTGTTTTTTAATTACTTGGAGGTAAATTTCTACAAAGTGATTTTTTTTCATGGTTTTTATGCCCCTTCACAAGAGTTCCTGCTACCTCAGGGCCAGAGGAGACCACGACACCGAGGGCAGCTGGGCGGCCTCACCAGCTGAGTGCCTCCCTTCTGCTCAGGAGCCTCCCACAGGGCTCAGTCCAAATGGCATTTCAGTGAAACTACAAATACCAGCCAAAAACAGAGGTTGAATTTGGGCTTTGTGGTCAGACAGGCTTGTCTTTACATCTAGGCTTTGCCTTGTTGCCTGTATAGCCATGTGTGAGTTACCTAACCACTGGAACGGTGAACTCCCACGAGGCACAAGGGACTTGTCTGAACACCGTGCTCAGAGTCTTCAGTCTGGCTTCCACCTGCACTAGGCCGTGTCCCTAAAGGAGACCTCAGCCCCTGTGCTGAGTTTTTGTTCAAGAGAAAGCAATGCTGTCCAATTGCAAAATGTGCATTGTCCCAACCCACTTTGCCAAACCATTTCCAGTAATCCTGCACTCATCTCCCTTCTATAATTTCCCATTTCCCTGTAGCCCCTCCCCCACACCATCTCCTTTTTTCTTACCCTCTTTTCACTTCCCCATAGCCCTTTTTTGTTCCTCTCTGTTCTCCCTTTAAAAACCTCAGGTACATTTGTCTTAGCTGGAGTTGAGCTCAGTTTACGCTGGAGTCTCTCTCCTCTGCAACAATAGTCTGAATAAAACCCGTCTTGCTGCCTTGAATGTGTATCCCGAGCTGTTTGTCTTTGACAAAGGCCCAGCTTCCCGACCTGTAAAATGGAGATACGACTGTTCCTTCTTCTGCTACGTACTACTCTATGATTATGGCTATACTGACAGTAACATGTCATGGGCTGTTAGGATTGTCTCTCAAAGTGGGAACCACATTTGTTAAATGTGCTACTATCAATGGTGTACTGAGTAGGAAAATAACCCCAATTACTCAAAAGCAAAAGCGACAGTTGAAAGAGTCTTCACATTTGTCTGCTAAGAAGAGGGATGAGGGTATCTGAAAAGCCTGAATAGTATATGCAAGGCAGACTTGTGGAAGGACAGAGGGGGCTGGGAGGGAAGTGGGGCTCACGTAGCGGAAAAGAGGCAGGAGAGGCTGGGATTAGGTCATAAAGGGGCTTGTGTACCAGAGTAAGGGGCTTTGATTTCAGCCTTGAGCCAGCGGGAGACTTGAAGCCCCAAGGTGAGTTTTGCTTGCTAGGAGGGGACACTCACACATGGGGAGCTGGTAGGAGTCTCACAGAAAGTGCAGACCATAAGGCAGAAAGGAGGTGAATTTGATTACATCACAATGAAGGATCTTTGGTCCAGTCACCAGATGACAGAACGGGAGCTGTATCCAGGCTATGTGAGAAAACCCTCAAATCAACAGGAAAAAGCAACTCCTAACAAAACGGGAAAAGGATGTGAACAGGTAATTTTTAGAAGAAGAATCCCTCCCTCCACCTCAAGCAATACATACACAAAGAGGTGCTTAATATCATTAGTAATCAGGTAGATGAAAATGAAACAACAATGGGATGTCCTGTGTGTCTATTGGACTATATCTTTATACGTATTAGAAAGCTGGATGATGCCAAGTGTGAGAGGTACGGGCGCCTGCGTGCACTGCTGTGAGGAGGCCAGACTGGCGAGCAAGCAAATTGAGTATGTGCATACCTCGGGAGCCACCTACCCCTGCACCTGGAGGTCTGAACGAAGATGTTCATTGCAGTGTAATTTGTACTGGTGGGGAGTCGTCCATCAAGCTGGAAGACCAGGCTGGCAAAGCAAGGTGGATGCCACAATGCCACAGTTAGAGGAAACAGATCAGATATACAACAGCAACATAGCTGGACCTTAAGTACATAGTGAGAATTCTAGGAAGCAAAACGAAACATTAAACATAATGTCATCAAGCATAATGTTATTTACGTAAATTAAAAATATGCATGCAAATATATACAGCTTTTAAGGAAAATGTACAAAAGGCTATATTATATTAAACAGAATAAAATGGTTGCCAGTAGGCAGGGAGGAGGCGAATGGGAGTGGGGAACGGAGCTAAGAGGGAATAAATAAATAATAAGAGTGGACGCTTACATGGCTGTGGGGATCACATTCCACGGGCTGAGGAGTGTGATGATTTCAGCACATCTGAGGCTAAAATAAACAAGCAAAAAAGAACATACACTGTTGGTATATGTGCTTTATTGGAACCTAGCAGGATGCCAACATATGTTTAAATAATTAACACTTTTATTAATAATGTCCTATAATGATTATTGTGTTTTCAAAGCTCTTGCCCATAGATCGACCCATTTGAGTGTTAGGACAACTATATAAATTAGTTGGAGAGTACAGATATTTTTAGAAAATGAGGATACTTAGGCTGATAGGGGTAAAGTGATTGGCCTGGAGTCACACAGCTGGGAAGTGGCTACACTGTGAATCAGACCTGGGACTCGACCCGTGTGCAGGGTCTCAGGTCCCCAGGGAGTATCGCTGCACCGAATGGGAAATCTTTGCTTCTTGGAGGAAATAAGAATGCAAAATGTCACTTGGCTGGGAGTTTTTTTCATGTGCACTTTTGTGTTTCAACAGATTTCATTTACATTTTGTTGTTTCTTATTCACTGGACATCCTAAGTCAGTGGCTGTTCGCTCACTAACGTGGTGTCGTGAGCTTAACAGAACCACCACGAGATGTTTGGATTTGGAAGTATCTTTCTTATTTTTTTTCTTATTTCAAAAATAATTTATGCTCCAGTAAAACCGTCCTGTATCCTACCATCCGGAGATCACCACTGATAAGAGTTTGACATAAATTCTCTAAGGTCTTTTTTTCCCCAAAGTTGAATTTCCTTCCACAGGGAGGAGAAGGAGTAAAATCGGTAACTGTGTTAGAGTCTTGGTGGTGGTAATTCTGAGAGGATGGGTCCGGTTTAGCCAAGTGGGGGGTATGCCTCCTGAGGCTGGAGGTTCAGAAATTGTTGACTTTGCCCTCACAAAGCAACTTGACATTTTTAGACGCAGCTGGGCTCTCTGGACCGGAATTTGAATTCCCTCGGGCGTAGGGCTCTCAATATCTCAGACGTATGTGAAGTCAGAACAGTTGGGGAGGTTGTGAGTTTGCCTGAAAAGAATTCCGGTCTTCAGACTTGTTACAAATTTAGCTCAGCTTCTAAGAAGCATTCCCATCAAAGAGAGATTCCTGGTTGCTGTAGAATTGGGTTCCTTGTGGGATTTTTCATGTGTAGTTAACTAGGCACAGTTGTTTCTAGGTAGTGGGACCACAGATTTGCTTAAGATCGCCTCTATTTTGACAATTTGATGATTGGTGGCTTATGTGGTATTACGGACATCTGTTGGTTTGGGATTTTGACTGCCAAGCACCCACACCCTATTTCTTCTGGTATCCATACCCTATTTTTCTTCTGCTTTACCACCTGTACTGGATTAAATAGTGTCCGCTTCAAAATCATGTCCACTTGGAAACTCAGAATGTGATTTTATTTGGAAATAAGGTCTTTGTGGACATAATCAGCTAAGATGAAGTCACACTGGATTAAGGTGGGCCCTAAATCCAATGACTGGTATTGTTATAAGAAGGCCATGTGAAGACACAGAGAAACAAATAGAAGAAAACAGAGGCAGGGTTCGGAGTGGTACAGTTACAAGCGAAAGAATGCCAAGGATTGCAGGTTACCAGCAGGAGCGAGGTGACAGGCATGGAGCAGATGCTCCCTCACCGCCTCCAGAAGGAACCAACCCTGCTGACACCTTGATTTTGGACTTCTGGCATCCAGGACTGCGAAAGAATAAATTTCTGTTGTCTAAGCCACCCAGTTTGTGGTACTTTGTGATGACAGCCTGAAGAAACTAGTACACCACTTTTTCATTCTGTCAAAGTGATTGGGTGGCTGGGCTCCATCCCTGCCTCCAGGACGGCATGTCACACAGGACTGAGCAGGTCATAGCAATTTACTCAGGGACAAGCAAGATGTAATCTTGGGCAGTCTGGGCCAGTAAGAACTTGCCCTGGGATTTTTTTCTAGATTGTTCAAGGAAAGAGGATCTCTTTTTCTGCCAGACCTGTCAACCTGGAGCTGCTGGAGGTCATTTTTATCACCACAAGCAGAGACAGAGAGAGATAATTTCCTGACAATATCACTTGAGTACCTAGATCCAGCTATGCCTGAACCCCACTGGATCTTTCAGTTAAGGGAGCCATAAAAGGGAAACCTTGAAAGGGAAACCTTTCAAGCCAGTTTGAGTTGGAGTTCTTGTCTCTTGTAACCAAAGGATCCTGACTAATAAGTGTGATATAGAGACAAGCATTCATGCTCGTGGTGATTGAATGATTTTCCCCAGAAGGCCCTAGTTGACCTTGTTGGTTTGTAGTTGCATTTTCTCCGGGAAGACAGGAAAAAAAGAAACTAACATAGGAAAAAGGAAACATTTATTGAGTGCATCCTACATGCTAAGCCCTGTGCTAAGCACTTTAAAGACTCCCCCACCCCCCCACCAAAAAACCCTCCCAAACCCTTTGTAGGGCTTGTTGTCCCTAAGTTACAAGGGCATTCCTGAGACTCAGAGAGCCATTCAGGTGTGTTTGATTCTAAAACCCATGCTGTCACATGGCCTCTTGGAAGTAATCATGTTGCTGGGTCCCAAACCCTCCTGGAACATCCTCACAGGGTCTTCCTCTTGTGTTCCAGAAGGCACAGTGTGGGTTCGGGCTCCAGCCCCTCCCTCTGTCACTCAGGAGTTCGGTGTCCACCCCACTACGGAGGAGGTGCTGATTATTACCCCATCTTGCAGATGAAGAAACAGGCTCAGAATTCAATACCTTTCTCAGTGTCACGTGACCAGGAAAGGTCAGGGGAAGTATTCAAACCCAAACGCGCTGAGTCCTCACTATTCAGTGCACTCTGTGGAGCAGCAGCCTATGCGATGACCTGCGAGCTTGTTATGCAGATTCTTGGCACCCCCCACCCCTACTCAGAAATACCGAACCCGACTCTGCATTAGAATGAGGACCACCCTCCACCGTGTGTAGCCATTATAATTCAGAGCACCAACTCTCTCCAGGGCAGCTGTACAGGTGGGGACACTCACATGCCATGTGCCCAGCTGGGCCAGGCTTTCCCCATACCAGCTGGACTGCATTACGAAAAAGAAAAATTCTCATCCTAGGGCCTGAGGTTAGGTGACTGCAGGGCCAGCACAGCCTGGGCAGAGGAGCGAGGAGCCCTTGGCCCTTCCCTGTGGGGCTGGGAGAGTGGAGGCTTCTCTCTGAGCTGGCCTCACTGAAGGCTTGCAGAGCACCCCTTTATCTGCCGCCACGGGGTTCAGCCCAGCCCACCTCGGGCCTGTGTCCTCGCCACCTGGGCCCAGCTGGAGGGCCAGCTGCTTTCCCCACCAGGGATTATGCCCAGAGAGCTTCCCACAGCAGCTCCGCGGATTCCTGGCTAAGCTGCCCTGGGAACAAAGGGCTTGCAGAAGGTCCACAGTACTTTTTGGAGGGAGGGATAAAAGTGAGAGCCACATCTGTCACAAGAAACGTGGGAACAGCTCTTTGCCAGGAGAGAGGGGGGAAATACTCCATCACTGACTGGCTTTGATACTCCACCGCTGCAGTGCTTGTCATGACCGTTGGGTCAGTAGCTACTGATGTTTACAGAAGTCCGCTGTGCTCGGGCTCTGTCCTTCCTATTGTCACAGGCAGCATGGCCACCTAAAGAGGCGTAGGTGCTGTGAATGTCCACCCTGCAACAGACAGGGAACCCAGCTTGAAACACTGAAGTGACTCGGGCAGCCTGGGGTTCACAGCCAGGCATCCGGTCCCAGACTCCCGCTTCTCTCAGAGATGTTTTCTGATGTCACAGAACAGTTGGGCAGCTAAGCGAAAGGAGGTAGTTCTCTGGATATTGACATTTTGTGGTTGATGGGGTGCGCCCAATAATTTTATTAAAGAAATCTGGGATTCATTTCTAACAAGCTTTCAGGGGAAGCTGCTGTTGGTCTGGGGACTACACTTTGAGAAGTGGGGGGCCAGGGCAGAGCACACATTTAACTGTGTGGCCCTGGAAAAGTCGCTTACCTCTCTGGGCCTTTGTTTCTTTGCTTGTCAAGTGGGGTTATAACAGTGTCCCCGGGAGGGGTCATGGCACGGCCATCCTACATCACCAGTGGTCTCTCTGGCCCTAAAGCTTTGGTTCTCACCCCGGGCTGCACACTGGGGTCGCCTGGGGGACTTTAGAACTCCTAAGGCCCAGGTTCCTCCTTCCGCAGACACGCTGATGTAACCGTTCAAGGTGGCCTGGGCATCGGGATGGCCGAGGCTCCACAGGGATTTCTATGTGCCATTGAGAACCACTGTCTGGAAGGCAGTGCTGGTGGAAGAAATGGCAAAATCCCCATCGTTTTTGAGTGTCAATACTCCTCTAAGCATAGTCATGGACCCACGCTGCCTGAGAACTATTTGTAATTGGTCGGCAAGAGAAGTACAGGCATTGTGAGGGTCCATGAACTTCTCCAGGACCTCCACACCGCCACAGTGCAAATTCTGAGGACTTAGCCCAAACTTTTGCAACCAGAATCATTTTAACCAGATTTCCAGTGACTTATATGCACATCAGTGTTCGAAAAGTGCTATTCTAAGTAATCTTCCTGAGGGATTTTAGTTCAAATATTGGGTCCATCATACACATATTTAAAGACTTCTGGAGACAAAAGAATTTACAGGCATCCTACCTTCGTTTAAGGTTGGCAGACTTCTATTTATCCTTCAAAACCTTGCTCAATCTCTCCCTCTTGGTCACACCTCATGATCCTCCCAGGTAATCACTCTTTTCTCCTCGCTAGTGCATCACATGCCAACCTCTAATATTGCATTTATCACGTTGCCTTCAAACTTCTGCTCACAGCTAGTTCCATTTTTTTTTTTTTTTTTTTTTTTGTGAGGAGATCAGCCCTGAGCTAACATCCGCCAATCCTCCTCTTTTTTTGCTGAGGAAGACGGCCCTGGGCTAACATCGGTGGCCATCTTCCTCCACTTTATATGGGACGCCGCCACAGCATGGCTTACCAAGCAGTACTTCGGTGCGCGCCCGGGATCCGAACCAGGGAACCCCGGGCCGCCGCAGCGGAGCGCGCGCACTTAACCGCCTGCGCCACCGGGCCGGCCCCGCTAGTTCCATTTTTTAGGCTGTGAATTTTCTAGGACTCACAGCCCTGGCCGGGAGGAGGGTGGTGACGGCAGTAGCAAAGGTGACAATGGTGACGTCAGCTCCCACTCACCGGGTCTGATAACAGGGCGTGAGAGCAGAGCTGTGCTGTGGCGGTCCCGGACCTCCAGCACCCAGTTCTCTGCCTGGCACAATTAGGTCCTCAGAAAATTTGCTGAGCTGAATTGATAGGTAGAAAAAACAAGTTTCCTCTAATTTGCTTCTATCATGGAGAAGCATAGGGAACATGTCGGCATGCTTTATTGCTTCTCAGAAGCTTGTGATCTTGGTCCCAGCTTAGCTGAATATTTGTTCATTTGCTGAGAGGGACATTCCTTTTCTGCCAGTGCTTGGCTTCAAAGTATTCCGAGGGGCAGCAGCCAGTTCTCCCCACCTGCTTCCGCAATCTGGGGGCTCCTCATCTCCCGGTTCTCATGTGGGATGCACGCCTGCTCTCCTCCCCAATTTGAGTTGCAGAGAACCAGTTGGTACTCTGCACTGCTTACCCAGCATGGAGGACATTTTGGGGTGAAACTCATTCTAATGCAGGTAAAAAACAGCTTCAAATTTTCATGGAAATTTTGAGGCAAGTATGAAAAATGTTAGGTGTTTGCTTCAAATACGTTTTTGTTTTGTTTTGTTTTTTTCTTTTTTCTCTCTTGCTTTTTTTGGTCCTCTGTGGGAGTCGTGCCATATAGCATGTCCAGCGTTGACTAGAATTCCTGCCACATCTGTGGGTTAGAGGCCACCTCTGCCCCTGAGGCTTTTGCTAAGAGTTGAGGTTGAGGAAGAGACTTCACTCTGGAATAGAAAATATTGTCATTTTAATGTCAAGTAATTCATTTTTCATTCATTCTCAGAAGTTTTCATTTATCAATTATTATGTAATTCTTTGACTATTTATTAAACAACTATTATGTACCTGCCTGAGGAGTCAATTAGAAGGGGCTCCACACAGGGAGGGATGATTCAGTGAAGGTTTTAAACATGACTACAGATTCACCGGGTGGAGGACTGGGACGAAAGGGTTCCTGGCAGAGAGAAGAGCTATGCAAAGGCTCAGAGGCATGAAACCATATGGCTACTGTATCAGATTTAGGTTTAGTTGCCCAAAAGAGAAAACCAAATAAGTGGCTTAAATCAAATGAAGGCTTAGTTCTCTGTCATAAAGAAGTCCAGAAGCATGCAATTCAGGGCTGGTATGGAGGCGACTTCTTGCTCTCTGCTTTGGCCATCCTTGAGAGTGACTTCTATCCTCAAAGTCACAAGATGGCAGCTGGAGCTCCAGCCAGGACGTTTGTGTCCCAAGGAGAGAGAAGGAAGAGGGAAAAGGGGCAAAAACTTTTTCCTTCCATCTGAATCAGCTCCCTAGAGAGAGACTTCTCAGTCTCTGCTTAGATTCAAGGGAGGCAATAAAATGTAGTCTTTTAGCTGAGCACATTGCAGCCCTGAATAAATCCCAATGTCTGTTATTAAGGAAGAAGGGGAGAAGGGATACTGGGTAGGCTGCCATGGTATGCTTGGAGGAACATCAAGTTCTTGGTTCTTGGTGTTGCCAGAGCCTAAGGTGCCAGAGGGCATGTGGTGGGAGGAACATGGTGCTGACTTGCCAGGCAGCAGCAGTCCAGGGCAAGGGAAGGCACTGGGAAATCCTCGTGCCTGAAGTGAAAGTTCAGGAAAGTGGCAGTACTTGGGCTAAGCCCTAAATGTGAAACTGGCTGGCAGAGTCCATGGCCCTAGCGTGTCCTGGTGTCCCCCCTCCGTCCATTCTCTTCTCTCGCTGCCTCCTTTCCTCCTTCCTTCCCTCTCTTCTCTCCCCCGTCTCCACTTGACTCTCCCTTCTTCTTTCTCATTCTGCCTCTCTCCTTGCAGGTGGGAAGAAGGAGAGGTGAACACCTTCTAGTGAGAGATAGGGAGGAGCCTGAGGGCATACCAGGGCGTGAGTGCTGGGGAGGGAGTTTCCATGGATAGAGAAAGCCTGGAGCTGGACTAGAGACACTCACGTAGATGTGGAAGGGAAGAGAGAGACATCATTGGTCTGGGCAGTGGAGTCACACGAGAATGCAGATTTAAGAAAAGTGAATCTGTTGAGAACGATGGCTTCTCTAAATTGCATTTTAATTTTATACTCTTGGCTCAGAGGGAAGAAACCGCCATATAAAATCTGCTGTTGCATCTTTAGTGGGTGATACTGCTGAGGACTTTGTCCTTAGTGTCTCTCATTGTCCCTACATGAAATCCCAGAGGAGTCCTTTCTTAATGTAGAAGCAGGAAAAAACGGCTTCCCTTGAGGAGTTGTAGTTCTCTTCTTCTTCATTAATGGAATGTATACAGCACATCTGACTTCCTTGATATCATGGAAACATTGGGGCAAATGGCTGGATTGCTTGTGTTTCTCTTCTCTTCGGTTCTCATTTTCTGTTTCTACTAGTATTTTAATTGTTTCATTGGATGCGTTTCTATACGTGAAACACGGCGGGAAACACAGTTATGTTAATAGGCAAGAAGAGATGCACATGTGGGTTAGCCGAGCTGATGGGTGCCGAGGAGTCTTGGCAGGGTGGGGACCCAGGTGGGCGGTGGTGTGATCGCGGTGAGAGGGAACTTTGGGTGAATCCAGGAGAAGTGGCAGAAAAGCCCACAGCATGACACCTGACTGTGTCAGTATCACTAGGGTGATGGCGGCAGGTGGCTGGGCCTGTCCAGATGTGTGTGTGTTAATTGGGCAGGAAATCTGCTAGATGGGTTTCATTCTGGGTTTTATTCCAGTCCTTGGTGGTGAACATCTAGGGCTTCCCTGAAGACACACTTTTGCAACATTTCCTGGCCCAGCTGTTAACTCAGGACCAGTTCAGAGACTTTAGGCAACCAAGCCAGGCTGTCTGAAGTGTTTTGAATCCCACAACTAGTCCTTTCTGCCTATAGTTATTCTCTTTTAAAGAGAAATCTCCTTTTATTAACTCAAAACTAATTTAAAAAACCTGTTTTAATGGGCAGTTATTGGTCACCGTGTCACCTTTCAGGGGACATATCAACCCGTAAGAGAGTTTGGTGGAGCCGATGCTTTGGCCTAAAGAGTGACATAAATAGTGGGGATTTTGATGTCATTTAAGTGTCTCTATCGTGGTAATGAACACAGGTAATAACAGCGTTTTGGTTGAGAGTCAGTTGCATGAGCCCAGGACTGAACGGCCTCGTGCCCGCTCACCGTGTGTCTGGCTGACTCCATGTGGCCAACCCAGCCCACCTCTCCTGCCTGACTCTGTCCCCTGCTGACCCACTCATTGACCAACTGACCAATCAGTTAAGCAGTTGCTTCAATGCACCTTTATTCAGTTTCGTTTACAGTTCAGGCCCAGTGTTCAGTGCTAAGAAATACAGAGAAAAATATAGTTTTATGTCCTCTAGGGCTCAGATATTTAGCTCCTTCTAGTTCTGGGCCATGCTTCCATTCTTGTTTTGGCCATTCATTCATTCTTTCACTCCTCCCTACAACCATTCATTTCTTATAAATTTATTCATTTATTCTTATATATTCATGTCTTATACACAACAATACATGATTGAGCATCTCCTATGTGCCAGACTCTAGCTGATGTTGGAGAGAAGAAAAAAGACATAATTTGCCTTCATGAAGCTCATATTCTAGTCTAGTGTTTCTCAATGGGCAGAGCTATCAGCATTTGCTTCTTTTTTTTGTGAGGAAGATCAGCCCTGAGCTAACATCTGATGCCAATCCTCCTCTTTTTTTTTCAGAGGAAGACTAGCCCTGAGCTAACATCCATGCCCATCTTCCTCTACTTTATATGGGATGTTGCCACAGCATGGCTCGACAAGCAGTGTGTCGGTGCGCACCCGGGATCTGAACCGGCGAACCCCGGGCCACTGCAGTGGAGCACATGCACTTAACTGCTTGCGCCACCGGGCTGGCCCCAACTATCAGCATTTTTGAGTAAAAATTATTTGTGACTCGGGATGGTCCATGCATTACAGGATATTTAGCGTCACTGGTCCCACCCACGAATGCCAGTAGCATCCCCTCTTCCCATGTGACAGCAAAAAATGCCTCCATACATTTCTGATCTCGGTCGAGAGCCTGTTGTTTCAGTAGTGTGGTGGATTCTGTGATTGGCTCTTCTAATTTTCCTCCCTGTATTATTGAGGCTGGAAACTACAAACTAAACACAAAAACTTTGTTTCCCAGTCTCCCTTGCATGCAGGTATATTAGTCTGGTAGGGCTGCTATAACAAAATACCACAGACTGGGTGGCTTAAACAACAGAAATTTATTCTCTCGCAGTTCTGGAGGCTAGAAATCCAAGATCAAGGTGTCAGCAGGATTGGTTTCTCCTGAGACCTCTCTCTGCTTGGCTTGCAAATGGCTACCTTCTCACCACATCCTCTGGCCTTTTCTCTGTGTGCACATATTTCTGGTGTCTCTTCTTATAAGGTCACCAATCATATTGGATTAGGGTCCTACCCTTATGATCTCATTTAACCTTCATTACCATTTTAAAGCCGGTATCTTCAAATGCAGTCACAGTGGGGATTAAGGCTTCCACGTATGAATTTTGGGGGAAGAGGATTTAGTGTCTAACACAGAGTGAAGCATGAGACCTGGCTTGGTCTAGCTGACGCATCTCTTGAGATCCGGATGCTGAGGTGAGCACGGCGAGGTGGTGAGCTTATGCAGCTATTCTGACAAGCACGGTGGTGGAGGTATCTGTTGTTCTTGGGCCACTGTGAGCTTTTAGCATTCAGCCTATTGCAGGTGTCCAGTGGTGGGTGGCAGCGGCACCGGAGTTTCCCTAGAAGAGCTCCATGGTGTGGTTGGGTGTTTCTCCTGGCTCTGTTACCCCTGCGTGTGTCACATCCAATCATTCTCTGTTCCTTCTGAAGATTCCATGCACTATCCAGCATCCTTTTATGAATCATCTTTGCTTAAACTAGCTGGAGTAGATTCTGTTGTCTGCAACTAAGAACTCTAACTGATACAGGGAGAAGATCCGTCAATAGATCAAACGGTAATGTGGTAAGTTCTAGGTAGAGTTGTGCCCAGGATTTTATGGAAACTCAGAAAAGAATAACCTGTCATCATTGGCATCCATCTCTTAACTCTTGGCACTGCCCCCACCACTTGAGGGTGGCTTCCTTTTCTGTTAAGATGTTTCTTTACTAGACATACCTAGTAATCCATTTATCTAAGAATGACTCTCCAATTTAATAACCTAGTGACTAGTAACTTTAGTAACTCATTAGCTAATCAACTAGTAACTCCATTTATTTGTACTTGAAAAGCTGTTCCCGTTACTGTGGACTGACCCTTGGGACATGGATGTGCAGTCTCGGCTCTGCCTCTCTGGCTGTCTCAGCTCCAGCTGGTCACTTCTGCTCTACAGGCCACACTTTCCTCAGTGGTAACATGAGTCACACAATCCCAGGGGCCCCTCTCAGCATTGCCATGCTATGTGACTTCGCAATTCTCCAGCGGAGGCCGAAGCACGTTCATCTGCCGGTAGGAATGAGGGGAAAATGCTGCAGGAAGCACCTGGAGGCTGCTCTGTCTTTGTGGCAAGGGAGAACAGTGCAAAGAGAAGCCAAAACCGCAAAGGCTTTGCCAAAGTGTGTTCTTTAGTGCACTTACCCCGTGGATTCTCTTTCAAAAAGGGTTCCACAGTGAGCCAGCTTTGGGAAAAGCTGAATATGTTATTGCCTACGTGGGCATTTAGAGTGAACACCAGCAGGTTGAGGGCCCCAAGGAGGCTTGCAGTGAGGAAACCCATTTATCAATCCTTTTCCCAAATACATGTGACCACTGGACCCCTTGTTTTCCACATAGCACCTACTAGCATCACAAGCAACACCACTTTCGGGTCAACACTGAACTAAGGTAGTCCCGGAGTCTTCCAGAATAAGCATAGACCTTGAGAGGCCCCATTTGGGATGGTGAGTCCTGTCTGTGGCTTCCCTTGCTTCTGACTAAACCAGGAGCGTCTCAGTGTTCTCAGCAGCAGGGGGCAAGGTTAGAGATCCCCGCATGTGAGGCCACAGGGAAGTGGTGCTGATATCAGTGTGAGTCATGAGGGCCCACATTTGGAACAGGGCTATTAGACATGAGTCATGGCCATATGGAAACCTTATTCACATCTACCTTCCTTTGGTCCCTAATCCTTTGTAATGCCCTGGTTTCATGATGTAACTTCAGGGGAATTAAGCTTGGACAGCAAAATGATGTAATTAATTTAACTCAGCTTCAATTAAAGTCTTCTGCTAGCATGACATCTGACCATGTCAGTTTCACAAGGGTGATGGTGGCAGGTGGCTGGGCCTGTCCAGATGTGTATATGCCAATTGGGGAGGAAATCTGCTGGATGGGTTTCATTCCAATCCTTGGTGGTGAACATCTAGGGCTTCCCTGAAGACACACTTTTCCAACATTTTCTGGTCCAGCTGTTAACTCAGGACCAGTTCAGAGACTTTAGGCAACCAGGCCAGGCTGTTTTCTGAAGACTTTTGAATCCCACAACTGGTGCTTTCTGCCTATAGTTACTCTCTTTAAAAAGAAGTCTCCTGGGGCCTGCCTGGTGGCACTGCTTATCAAGCCATGCTGTGGCAGGCGTCCCACATATAAAGTAGAGGAAGATGGGCACGGATGTTAGCCCAGGGCCAAGCTTCCTCAGCAAAAAAAAAAAAAAAAAAAGAATTCTCCTTTTATTAACTCTAAACTAATTTAAAAAACCTGTTTTAATGGGCAGTCATTGGTCACTGTGTTACCTTTCAGGGGACATATTGACCTATTAAGAGGGTTTGGTGGGGGCAGTGCTTTGACCTAAAAAGTTAGATAAATAGTGGGGATTTTGCCTCTGTCATTAGGAGATGACAACAGAGTAGCCTCAAATTTTTTTGTGAAAATAAACTATTTCTATGACTTCTGGGGCTGCCAGGTCCAGACATTTTCTTGTCTCTTTTCTTCTCATATCTACAATTAAAGCAGCTTCTGGAATAGGTGAGTGTCTCTTAAGCCTGGGACATACCTGAGTGAGCCATTGCTGCTCTGTCTGCCCAGCTGCTTCCCCTTTCTCACCCTCTTGCCACCGCCTTCTGGGTCTCCAGCCATCCTACCTCCTGTGGCTCTGACCCTGTCTCCAGTCAGAGAGCTTGACAGCTCCAGCATGGGCAGCGCAGGGCTGGAGCCACCAACATTGCTGAGGCTTGAGCTGAGAGGAGTATGCTGCAGGCTTTGCTTGGCCCTGCCGCCTTGGGGAGTAGGAAGGACTAAAGCAGCATCAACTCTTTTATTTTTTTGGTGAGGAAGATTGGCCCTGAGCTAACATCCGTGTCCATCCTCCTCTATTTTGTATGTGGGACACCGCCACAGTGTGGCTCGATGAGCAGTGCGTAGGTCCGTGCCCAGGATTTGAACCTGCGAACCCCAGGCCACTGAAGCAGAGCCTGCAAACTTAACCACTACTCCACTAGGCCGGCCCCTAAAGCAGTATCAAATTTTAACAGTGAGTTAAAGTAAAGGCAAGGAACAGCCTTGCCTTCTCTCTGGGCTGACTGAGAATGCTTTCTGGGTTGTGCTGGGATGCTCAGCTGGGCGTTCTGACTGATTCTTTCCTGAACATTGCTGCTTCACATCCCCACCCTCCAACGTTAGTCACTGGAACCTCGTTATTTGTTCTTTCATAACTCACAGGATCATTTCCGGGCTCCCCAGCGAGATATGGGAATAGCTAATGAGAATCATGAACCCATGTTGGGCCGGGCTGGGCCGAGCCTGGAAGCATCTGACACACATTGCCTCATTTTCTCCTCCCTTTCAACAATCTGAGGAGGAGCCCTTATCACCTCCATCCGCCTTAAACATGAGACAGTTGAGACTTCAAGGGGATAAACATCTTGTTCAAGGTCTCCCGGTTAATAAACAGTGGAACGGGGACTCATTCGCTCAGTGAGCCATGTATGGAACATCTGCTCCAGCCCAGGCACAGAACGAGCTTCAGGGACAGAGACCTAAATATGACCAGACATGGGGCTTCAGTGGGAGAACAAGACAAGTGAATTGAGGGTGACATAAAGCAAGATGAGCACTGTGGAGAGGAGCCCATGGGCGGGGCTCAGGGCCACAGCGCTGGGCATGGTGGGGTGGGTTGTCTTAGTCAAACTCTGGTTTAAGGAAAGCTTAGAGGAGTGACACCTGGCATACGTCTGGAGGATAAGCAGGAGCTAGGAAGACAAAGGAGAGGAGAGGGAACCACATGTGCAAAGAAAGAGAAAAGGCAGAAAGCGGGAGAGCACGTTCAGGAAAGCACAATGCCTGATGCAGAATAAACGCTGAGTAATCTTTGCGCACTGAATGAAGGGACGCCCAGCCAGGCCTCTGAGCCGTCTCCAGCTCCTTGAGGGCAGGATCCGTGAAGGGCATACGCTAAGGAAAGGCACGTGCAGATTTGGGGTTTGGGAAGGTCACTCTGGCAGGACAAGGAGGATGGGTGGGAATGACAGAAGGCAAACAACCCAGCTGAGTTCTGACTCCCCTTACTGGACAAAAAGACCGTGCTTTTCAAGAGTCCTCCTCATTAGAGTTTTAAAGTTGGAATTCAGGGACCTGCTATGAAAAAGCTAGAGAGAAAACTCTAGGACACCAAGAGTGGTTTTTCAATTTTGGAATAAAAATGTCAATAGACCAAAAAAAAAAAAAAGAAAAAAGAGGAAGAAGAAATAGAAATGCCATCAATATCTCACCCTTCAGTAAAGAGGGGCAATTAGTTTTGGGGTGTCCATTGGGCTGATAAAAAACCCTGAGACAATCTCTGTGTATTTGGAATTTCCCAAACAGCTAGAAGATTTCTGATATCTCATCACGTCATATGGGTTTGGATTCAGGAGATAATCAAATTGGAGGAGTTTGCAGACGATCTTGGAGAAAGTGGCAGGGATATAAAGAGCATAAGGGCCATTGAGAGTCCCCAGGTGACAGGCAGTGACCCTTGCACTGCCATGTTTCATTGAGTCCCTGCTCTGGCTATGGGAACCTGGGTTGGAATTAAGCACGGGCTTTGGAGTCAGACCAATCTGAGTCCCTGCACTCTAGCTTGCGGATCCTGAGGCATTGACAAGGCCCTCAACTTCTCTGAGGTTGTTTCTTGTTTATAAAATGAGGTAAAATTAGTGCCTGCCTCATAGATGGTGGTATGAGAAAGAAATTAAATAATGTGCGTAAAGCTTCTGGGCCGTTGTATTAGTCAGAATTCTCCAGAGAAACAGAACCAATCAGATATATAGATATATAGATATAGATCTAAGAGGAGATTTATTATAGAGATTGGCTCTCTCACTTACAGAGGCTAAGACCCACGATCTGCTGTCTGCAATCTGCAGAATCAAGAAAGCCAGTGGTATAATTCAGTTCCAGTCTGAAGGCCTGAGAACCCGAGCCCTCTGGTTTAAGTCCTGGAGTCTGAAGGTCTGAGAACCAGGAGCTCTCATATCACAGGACAGGAGAAGATAGACACCTCAGCTCAACAAGAGGGAGAAAGAGAGAGAATTCCCTCTTCCTCCACCTTTTTGCTCTACTTGGGCCCTCAAAGGATTGGATGGCTCTGCCCACATTGGTGAGGGTGGGTCTTCTTTACTCAGTCTACTAATTCAAACGCTAATCTTTTCCCCAAACACTTTCATACACACACCCAGAAATAATGTATTTATTAATAATGCCCAGCTATCTGGGCATCCCTTAGCCCAGTCAAGTTGACACATAAAATTAACCATCACAAGTCCATCCCTTGTAAACTTGACAGCTATGTGCATCTCCTTAAACCATACTTAATCTTCAACTACAGACAATAACAAGGTCATACTTCTACCCAACATGGTACAACTATCCTGTGTACAACTGAAAACGCACTAATCCCTTCCCCAGAAGAGGAGGGAAAGTCTTTGAGTGATGTTTACTCTTCTCCTGATATCCCAAAACTTGAAAACTATGATGTAAAATTAACAATACTTAAATTCTGATATGAAGTCAGCACATCTTTTTTTTTTTTTTATAATTTTATTTATTTATTTTTTCCCCCCAAAGCCCCAGTAGATAGTTGTATGTCATAGCTGCACATCCTTCTAGTTGCTATATGTGGGACATGGCCTCAGCATGGCCGGAGAAGCGGTGCGTCGGTGTGCGCCCGGGATCCGAACCCCGGCCGCCAGCAGCGGAGCGCGTGCACTTAACCGCTAAGCCACAGGGCCGGCCCAAAGTCAACACATCTTATGTTACATGATAAGGGAATAAAAGAGGAAAGAAAACAAAGATATTTGCTTAATATACATGCATATACACACAAATATATGTATGACGAAATAAGGAGGAAATAATCATGACAATTACAGTCCTACTTGCCATAACTGGTCACATGATTGTGGCTGGTATTTATAACTATCTTCTTCTACTATTCATTCTGTGTTCCTTTGCCCTAGGCAAACACCTCAACTGGTCGTGGTTCTTTACCTGGTAGGGTGACCCAAACCTTCATTCCTGAAGGGTCTGGGCCTGGATTGGGTTGTAATTTTCCATTGACCTTAATCACAGGGCACGGTAGTTCTAAGAAACGTCCTAAGGGATCACCTCTATTCCATGCTCTTCCTTACCTCCATTTTGGAGTAGTAGTCTATTTCCCCTTGGTAGTCAGGATCAACCAAGCCATGCAGCACCATAACTCCCCACTGTGCCTGTTGATTCAGAGGCATGAGGAGCCCAAAGTGGCCGGGTGGCAATCTTAACTTCCAGTTCAGTGGAATCACTGTTGTGTCTCTGGGTGGAAGCATTCCTCCCTCTGGAACCAAGACCCCTAGGTCTTGGCTGTGGGAGCATAAAGTTGTGGGAACAGGAAGTAAAAATTTTGCTAGTGGGTCACTAGGGGTAATTGTGAGTGTTGCCACTCCCATTTCTACCTCAGCTTCTCTGACATTGTTTCTCATCTATAAAATGGAGATAAAATTAGTACCCAGCTCATTGGTAGTGGTATGAGAAAGAAATTAAATAATGCTCATAAAGCCTCTGGCCCATAGTAAGTGCTTAATGCATGTAGGCGGAAAGTGGGGTTCAGAGAGCTTGAGGACTAGGCTCCAGTTTTGGGCTAAGTGATGGAGGAGACTGGAGGAGTCAAGAACAAGAGGAGGGAGCTTAGGACCTTGTGTTTGGCATCATTGTTTGATGGCAGTCATGGGCAGCCAGGCTTGGTGACCTAGCTTCCTCCCACCATCCTTGTATATCTCTTATTAATTTGATCATTCATTTATTATCAATAACTGACCTATTTATAAAAAAAAGTAAAGAATAGGAGGTGGCTAACAATTACAGGTAGAAAGATAATGAAATGATAAGGAAACAAAGCTATGAGGACAAGAACCAAATGGTAGTAAGGATAACTATCAAAATTCTTAACTAAGCAATTAGCAAAAACATTAAACTCTGAACTCTCAGGAGCCAGGAGAAAAAGGGTACACAACAGATTATCTCTGATTGGGAGTATTTGTGACATTTTTGGCCACCCCACATCTGAAGCCTTTTCCCAGTTTGAGGAATTCTCCACCCCATGGGACCTGGAGGGAGGCAGACTCTGCCTCCCACCATAGGAGCCAAAATGGCTCATACTCCTTTCTCGGCTTCCCTTGTATTTGGGGAGCACAAAACTATCAGACACACCTGCTCCAGAGGCTGACCTGGGATTGGAGATGGTCCATGAGAAACCTTCTCTGGGACGTGGCTGTGATAAAATCAGGATCTTGGCCCTGTAGTTATGGTGTGCTAGTGGCAGTGAAGGGTGACCAATGCTGGTGGGTTTGGTGGCAGAAGCCAGGCTGTACTGGCTGTGACTGTGTCCTTCCCCCACTCTTCTGCATCAGGACTGGGGATGTTGATCCATTCACTCAATAGAGTTTTTCCCCCAACTTTCAATTTTGAAAAATTTCAAATCTACAATGAAATTGAAAGAAGAGAATGAACATCCATATGTCTTTATTCAGATTCAACAATGTTTTAACATTTTTCACATTTGTGAATGCATACTCTGTCTACACACACACAAACACATCTGTTGAATCATTTCAAACCAAGTTACCCACATCATGACACTTATGTCTAAATACTTCAGCATGCATCTCCTAAGAAGGACATTCTCTATGTCCATAATTCCATTGTCACTCTTAAGAAAATTAACAATTCTATAATGTCATCTAATATTCAGTCCTTATTCAAATTTCCACAATTCCCAAAAATGTCTCATGTCTTTTCACTTCTTTAATATTAGAACAGCCACTTCCCTTTCCAGCCATTTTCTGTATTTGATGCATTTTTCAAATACTTTTAATTTCAGATACTTTAAGTTTCTTTTCTGCTCAAACCAACCCAAATCTCTTCCTGTTACTTGCAAATCTTGCCTGGTCCACACGGCTCTCCTCTCTGAAGGAGCACTTCCACGTGCACAGGAAGATGACTTTCCTGCACGTTCTGAAAAGAGCAGTGGTTCGGAGAATGGGCTCTGCAGTCAGATGGCCTGGGATGGAATTGAGACCCACCGCTAACTAGCTGGTTTAGGGCAAGTTACTTAACCACTACGAAGATCAGCTTCTCGACCTGTGAAAACTCATAATAATAATAGTATCTACTGAGTAGAGTTGTTGGGAAGATTAAGCAAGTTCATGCGTGTAAAGAGCTTAGAACTGTCACCCGGATACACTGTAAGTGCTATGTAAGAGCCCTCTTGAATGATACGACCTCTTCTTGGTAAGTTCTCCCAAGTCCTCCCTCCCTAGATCACTAGTTTCCTTGGAAAGTAGCCCCTAATGGCAGATATTACTCTATGACCTTTTTTCCACTGTAGGGTGATAGTACCCGCTGTCTTCTTCGTGAGTGGTGCTTCAGAATCTTTTTTAAGAAGGAGAAGCAGGCTCTGTAGAATGATACTCTTAGAAAGAACTTCCCCAACCTTTATCAGTAGCTATCGTGTACCCATGTCAGGCCAGACTCGGTGTGCATGTCATGTCATTACTCCTCACAGGCGCTATGGGAGGTGGGCATTATCATCACCATTCTACATATACAGAATCTGAGGCTCACGAGAAAAGTCAGTGGCTTAAGTTCACGCCGTTAGTAAGTAACAGTGTTGGCGTTAACACTTCAGTCTGGCTGCCAGACAAAGCTCTTTCCAGTAAACCGTGTTGAGTCTCCTCCAAGGGTGGGTGGTTCTAGTATATTTGGCTAATCGCTCCCCAGATCATCTATTAAAAAGCATGAATGTGGAAGAGTCTTTTCTCTGTAGACAGGAAAACTGGGCCCCAATCAGCCTTAATTGGGGTGACATCGGGTCTTCTTCTAGAAAGAGATGGGAGAGGTAATTCTCAGGAAAACACTTAGCTGGCTTCTTGGGCTGCATCATCTTAAATCCGGCACTTTGGAAAATCATGCTGACCAGTAATTGGGAGGAATTACTGTTGCCTGGTGACCCGGGGCATCTCAAACATACTCTTGGGTTTGCATGGAGACTTGTGAGGGAGGGGGAGAGGTGGAGTTTTACCTTTTGTGCATGCAGAAGTGTCTGCCATTCATGTCATCTGATTCAACAGGAAATGGGACGACACGAACTGAGGACTATTTAGAGAGCTGGCTCTTCATGTTCGCATTAGGTTCAGTGGCTCTTCCAGACTTGCAGGAGGTTTCATACCTGAAGATGATCTTCTCTTTGACTCTAAATTTTCTTCAGGGAAAGGGGAGAAACAAAAATGTTTTCCTACAGAATATTTTTTTTTCCCTCTTTTAAAATGGGATCTAATTGAGTAAGTGGTAACCTTGTAATAAGATTGTTAGAAGTTAGGAAATTGGAAGTGATAGAGGCATTCACAGTTAAACAAGGCGAGATGCCTTCTCTTTCAAAGTGTTCCAAGTTTCTTTTTTATAAGTAAAATTATTTTCCTCCAATCTATTTTATATGGATACTCAAAATAAAAACCAATGACAGTGGGGCTGCCCTGAGTGATATGAGATCAGAGGCTGGAGCCCTGCTCACTGCCTCTCTTCTCCCGAAGCCCTTACAATTACTCCCTGGAACCCTACAGCTTTGTGGAACACAATTTGAGAACCCCTGATATACTCCATCAGCTAGTTCCTAAAAATGCAGATGATAAACTCATAATTTCAATCTACATTTAAAAAATGATCTATTCCAAATATTCCATGCAGAAGAATTCCAAATAATGTATGTAGTCATTCTGCTCCTAATGAGGTGAACCATAACATCCCACTCCTTAAGTGTAGGCTGTGCATAGTGATTTCTTTCCAAAGAAAACAGAAAGAGAGGAAAAAAGAGTAACTTCACAGTAGAAAAAGCTGACAATATCCCCTCAGCCAGGCAATCAAGGTCAACAGTGATAAGTCATGTTGGTGGTTTTCCTCTCGAAAACACATAACCCTAGTCAAATCACGGGAAACACACAAGACTAATCCCAATTGAGGGACATTCCACAAAATACCTGATTGGTACCTCTCAAATCTGTGAAGGTCATCAAAAACAGGAAAATCTGAGAAACTGTCAGAGCCAAGAGGAGCCTGAGGAGACATGACATCTAACTGTAGTATGGTATCCCAGATGGGATCCTGGAACAGAAAAATGACATTAGGTAAAAACTAAGGAAATCTGAATAAAGTTATGGACTTTAGTTAAAAATAATGCCTTGATATTGGTTCATTAAATTGTAACAAATGTACCACACTAATGTAAGATGTTAATAATAGGCGAAGCTGGGTGCAAGGTACATGGGAACTCTCTGTACTATTGTTGGCAATTTAAAAAAAATCCAAAACCATTCTAAAATTAAGTTTATTAAAAAAAGGTCTATTCCATTACATAATATTTTTTACTGAAGGAAAAAGGTATTTTTATTTCAGTCTAGTCCTTTCTGGTCATACAGGGAGGCTAAGGGATTTAAATGCTGTGACAAGGGTCTAGACATTAGCTTATATAATCTGTATGTCTCACTTCACCAGCTTGGGGGCCAGAATACGGTCACATCTTTTTTAATAGCCATGTTAATGGGCTCCTACTCCCCTTTGGCTACCTGGAGAGTTGCTCTCCCATGACCTTGGCCAGGGCAGCCGGGTGCTGTCCTCACCAGGGAGGTACCCTGTGGCCTCCCTAGGCACTGCCCCTGAGGGTCTGGGAGAGCTGGGAAGAGGCCACCTCCCCACAGCACCTGTGCAGCTCTGCTTCAGGCCTGGGTCCCTGGTGGCCCGGGTGGCCTTCAGTTACCCAACTCTCCAGGCCATGAAAACACAGCCATTTCCCCCCAGGTGTCCTCGGGGGTCCTGGTGGCTAGGTCAGGAAACCACTCCAGCTTCAGCCACCTGAAGTCCGCGAAGACCACAGAATGAAAACCTTGCCCTTTCCTCTCAATTTCAAGCCTGCCCATTTCCTGCCCCAGCATAAGTGATATTCCTGCCCCTCTTTCCCCCAGGGGAATGCTTCTTTTGATTTCCATGCTATTTTTGTTCCGTTGTGGGTGGAGAAGTCACTGCTGCTGAGTGACTGTGTGACTTAGATGGAGAGCTGGGGCTCAGTCTCTTTTAACAGACCCGGGAGGCGACAGCGAGATGGGGGCGCTCCTTGCACTGGAGAAAAAGGACTTGTGTCCTGGGCCTGGTTCACCCAGGTCTGTGAGTTTAAGTATCATATTGCATCTTCCTGGACCTCAGTTTTCTCATCTGGGGGAAGGGAGAATCGGGTGAGACAAGCCTGATTGTTAAATATATTCTTTGTTCCACCCAATGGCGTTCCCAGACGCCAGAGCCGCAGCCCAGGCTCCCGGGCAGTATTCCTCCGCCTGATGGGGTGCTGCCGACTCAGCCTCGGCGATAGACGGGGAGAGGAAAGCCTGGCTCTGACCCCAGCTTAACCCCAACACCCGTTCCGAGGTACCGTTCCTATTGTGTTCTGAGGACAGCTTCAGGACAATACTGTTCCTTAAAGCTCCAAGACCCTTTCCAAGGCATGAGCGATTCCCTCCCCCACCAGAGAGCACATTCGCTAGGTAGGGTTTGAATTTACTTTTTTTGTTTCCAAAATCCAAGTCCTTTCACTTTTCCCCTCCAAAGCGATGAAAAGGAATCCGGCTGCCGGGGACAAATCACAAGGAAGATGAAAGCAGCTTTCCTGAGGCTCAATTCTTCCAGAAACAATCTTCCTCTTTCCTCCTCCCCTAACCCCTCCCCAACTTTCAGTGCACCCAAGTGTATATTGTTTTTAAATGTCAAAGAAAAAAGGAAAAAGAAAGAGCGAGAGTGAGAAAACCCTTTTGCTCCTGAATGTCACATTCTGGTGAGGGAGAAAAGGGAGAATGAACAAGTGGCAGAATTAAAGAGATGCAGATTTTTTTGTCTCCTTGTCCCTGTGCGGGTCTCCCGGGCTGGCCCTTTGCTCTGTCCGCTCCCTCCCACATGCCTCCCCCGGGTCGCATTGAAATGTCAAATGCAGCAGTTTGCAGCTGAAAGGGGGGTCCCCGGTGGGAACAGACTGCCCTTCTAACCTGCAGGTCCAAGCTGTTCCCTTCTCGTCCTTGTATCTGCTTGTCTCTTTCTTCCTCCCGGCTTTCACCAGCAGATGTTGTTGGGGATGGAGGAGCCGCGGGGGGAGTGAAATGCTTTCCACCTGGGCGTGTGAAGGAGGCACACTACGACACCCCTGGCCCTTTCTTTCCCTTCGAGTTCCTCTGACCTCCGGTTGGCACATTGTTCCCTCCGGCCTTTTCATTTTCTGCCCGGGAAGAGAAAGGCCGGGAGAAGCTCTCCGTGTGCCCAGGGCGCCTGGCTCTGTTTTTTCTTTCCTCCACCCCAAGGCTTCTGTCCAAGCATGTCGGAGGTCAAGACAAAGCAGAACTGTGATGGGCTTTATTGAACGTGTGTGAACTAAGGTTGAAACATTTTACAATACCCCGAGTTGGTGAGGGTGTGGGAAATGGGTGTTTTCCTGTATTGCTGGGGGAGGGCGAATCAGTGGAGCTTTTCCAGAGGGCTTTTTGGCAATGTGGCTCAACAACCTTAGCGAGAGAGCAGATTCTCCATTCAGCAGTTCCACTTTTAGGGATTTTTCCCAAGAAAATAATTAGGCAAGTGAGCAAAGAGTTATGTGCAAAGATGTTTGCTCCAGGAATGTTTATAATACAGCATGATTGGAAACATCTTAGTGTTTTCTCTTGGCAGAGGATTAAAAAAAAAGTTGGCACACCGTCTAGTGGAATAGTATAGAGTCATTAAAAATGATCATGTAGATTTATATTTGCTGTAAGATATTTGCAGATTTCTATTATATGAATAGTTCTGTCCCATTTTTTTACATTAACTGGTATATGTGAGTAGAAAAAAGTCTGGAAGGATGGGCACCCAGGTGTTTATGTCTGGGTGGTAGAATTATGGATGATATTTGTCATCTGTATAATTTCTAGTGGTTTCTGATTTTTTGACATTCACAAGTATTCCTATGATAATGAGAAAAAAAAATCAACAGTTATTTAAAAAAAAAAAAAGTGTAGATTAACTTTTGCCCCTCAGGTACTATAATCGTATTTTTTCTTTATGTTGTAGAAATAAAAATTTCCTGGTAATTAAAATGTTCACATTATAACAAATGCAGAAATTCATTATTTTTGGCATATCAGAGGTGAAGCATCTAATAACTAATAGGTTGCAAAACACACAGTGAAGTTTTATCACTTTTCCTCTAGTCACATACTGTTTAAACTTGATAGCTCTTTTAGTAAAGAATGATTGTCGCCTCTCCTGTGCTCCAAGCTGGATGACTCCCACTCCAACTTTTCCAGCTTGTAGTCAGCCCTTCTGCTGATTTGCTTTGCGCAACCACCTTCAAACCTCACATCAGGATACATTAATGAACCTACTTAAAAGGAGACTGTCCTGGACAACCAACACAGGCCACATGGACGTTGCTATAAAACATACCCATCTTGAATACTGAGAGATTCCTGTCAGCATCCTGGCTTCCCCTCCTCAACATCACTTCCCAAATACACTAAAGTTATTATTTGAATTTTATGTGATTGTACCCTTAGAGTCAAAACTAGGTCCTTTTCCTTGTATGTCCTATGGTAAGTAAGGTCTTGGTTTTGGATATACTATATCATGAAAGTCAGTGTCCTCACTCTTCTTTTCCAAATATGAACTGGTATTCCTAGGAAACATGCTGCAGGATTGACCTACATTTCCAATTTGTGCTCAAGTGGGAGTGGCTGGGGGAAATAAAGGGAAGAGACTCAGTATTTACGGTTCAGATATTGGCCACCATATTGGAAAGTTGGAGATATGGCTTGAATGAGTGGGGTTGACTCTTGGAGCTCATGTTCCTGCCAACCCTGTCAAAAAAAAAACAGAGCTAGACAGTAAAAACAGATTCTATTCAGAAACTATTGCAATAGGGGAAAAGAGACTTCAGTATAAAACTGGGCTCACTTCCGAATACAACATAGACAAGTGGGAATTTTATAGTCAATGAGCAGGGTGGGGGTCAGTGGATGGAAAATCACTAAGAGGAAACATCAGGGAATCAGGGTTAAGGGGGATCCTTGCTAAACTGACCTAACAGGATTCTTGCTGAAGGCAGGCCAGGGTGATCAGATATCACCTGGGGAATAGTGGGGAATACGGAATTTGATCAGATATCTAGAGTGATCAGATATCAAGAGTGGGGGATTCTGGCTAAACTGATTTAACAGGATTCTTGCTAAAACTGAGCAATGCCAAGGCAGACACAAAGTCCGAAATTCAAGGTCTAGTTGGGAAGCAGATTCAGAGGAGCCAGACTAGAGTTTGATCAAAGAGAGACTCTCTGTCATCCTTTCCCGTCTTGCAGTATAAAAACTGACCTCTCACATATGGTAATGGGGGAGAAGAAGAAAGTAGGGAAAAGGCAGCCTTTATTTGTGCTTATTTTTCAGCTGGGTGGATGTATCTGTGGGTTGTGATGCAGTTCAGATGGCTTCAGCTCTGTTGGCATGCAGCTCTGCCCAGGTGCTGGCCATTGCTTGCACAGAACAGTGTGTGTACATGTGGATATCTCTTGTCCATCTTCTGCTTGCTGGGGAGATGTTCCCCGAGGGCACAGGATGGCAAGTTTAACCAAGGAAACCCTCTTAATCTCTTGGAAGGATGCCTGTGGCTGTGACCCACTCAGCGTCAAACAGCCGCAGGAGTGTGTCCCTGGTACCAGCCTCGATGTCTGTCTGGTAATGCAGATATAGTTCAGCGTGGGAAGGACAGAGCTGGAGGGAAAGAGCGGGTGGCTGCTGCTTCCCTGGCCAAGGGCAGCTTTGGGGAATCAAAAGACAGCTGGGTAGGAAACAGTAAGGCGCTTCCATGGGCGCTTTCATTGGTTAACACAGGCCATGCTAAGCAACAACTAGAAGGAGCCTTGGGCATCTGGGTCTGGCCAGAGAACAATTCTTTGTTTTTCACCATGAATAAGGGATCTTTCTCCAGGACTGAGATGCATTCTCGAAATTTGCCTTTAGTTAGGGCTTTCAGTTGTCTTTTCTGATTCTCTATGGTTTTTAGGTCTTTACAATACCACATATTGAGGAAAAGAATGGGATTTTAAAAGCCTAGCTCTAGTGATTACAAAATATAGTCTTAGATCCTCGAACTTTGCTGGTCTTAAATATTTTTTGTTTTTAAAATGGGGACTGTAGTACTTTCCCCAGGAGGTCATGGGCTCCAATGGCTGGTTGTAGATGATGTGGTTCTGGGCTACCTTGCTAGCCCATGTCATTTTTCCCAACATTTCAAGACACATCGATGTCCTTGCTCTTCCCTACATCAGCAGGCTCGCTCACACCTTTTCGCCTTTCCACCTGCCCGCTGCTCTGCCTGAAATATCACTCTCCCATTTGTTTACCTCTCAAACTCAGTTCATCCTTCTAGAGTCATCACAGAGTGTAGTCTCCTCGGTGATAGCGTTTCTGCCTCTATTCACCCTGCTGGAGCTCATCATACTCTGTGTTTTGGAAAGCTTTCTTGAAAATTGTCCCTCTCCCCTCCAGACTCTGAGCTTCTTGAGGATGTGGGCTATTGGCTGCTGAATGAATGAACAGAGTGTTTAAGTGCTGTAGGAATGGTAGCTGCTGTTCTATTTTCCTGCTTTTCTCTAAGTAGTCCCCATTCTAAAGAGTCCTTAATCCCAGGTAATTAAAATGACTCGATCACATTCTTATAAAATAATTCTATCAGGAGTAGGTGCTCTGATTCCCTGTCTCCTAGTTCTCAGGAAGCCCGTAGATCAGTGCTCTTTAAAGTTGCTCAGGTGTGGAACATTTGGAAGTTTCCGTACTCTTTGGGGGACACTGAAATATTAATACAATTGTCTTCATCATATGAACTAGACATAACTTATTAATGGAAGTATAATGAATGTAAGCAATATAAGATTGCATCCAAGGACATGTATATGTGTCCATAAAAAACCATACAAACAAAAAATCCTCCCTAAATCCGGGCCCTCAAACTAATCATAATTGTATCCCTCCAAATTTTTGTTATTATTCGTTTACTGATTATTTATTTATTTGACCTGTGAGTGCCTACTAGTACAGAAGCAATCGTAGGTGATCAATACTTAAGAAAACAGTTGTTGGAGAACAACTTAAAATTGAGAACATTCTATCCATTAATCATTACTCAATTTTGACAGCTTCATAGTCTTGCTTAGTAATGTTAATTGAACACTTATGATGTGCCAGACACAGTGCTAAGATTTTGCATGGATTATCCCATTTATCCTCACTCCCACCCTATGAAGGGGACATTTTTATTATTTTCATCATACTGATGAAGACATGGAGGCTTAGTGTTAATGGATAAGTGTTTTCAAAAAGTAAAATCATGACTTTCATACAAATATAAAATGAACATGTGTCAAAGATTTCATTTAATTCATTAATTAATGGGAGAACGAGTAAGATGTGACAACCAGTTCCAAGGGGAATCCGAAGACCAGAGCATGCACACTGGCATCAGGATGCTGAAACAAATGGGAACTCTTTGCTATCCACAGGGGAATAATCAACTGCCTTTCCACAGGATGTATGTGCATTTCTACGGACAGCAAGAACTTGTCTTACTTTAAGTTTTCTACAACATACAAAATTGGAAAATGGCCTTAAGTCAATGCAAGGTGGAGGTAATCCAGAGGATATGCTAGCCAGACACTCAGTTGCCTTTTTTGCCCACTTCTAAGTCTTTCCCAGTTTTTCATGGGGTTAGAAAAGGTAAAGGATCAGCTTAAGGTCACATAGTCAGGATGCAAATCCTGGCAGTCCAGCGCCAGTGTCCCTAACAACCGCTCTGTTGCTAGAAAAGTTTAAGAACTACCAACCGACAGAGAGATCGGCCCCTTTCTGGAGTTGCTATTCTGCTATTGTTTGATTTCTCTAGGGACATATTTTTTGTCCATGTAAAAACACTGCACAGCATATGTTTAAGTTTTAGGAAATGAAAGGAACTCATGTTTATTGAGTTCTTAATAAATGCCTGCTATTGTGTCAAATGCTTGAAGCCTGAGATCTCATTTTATCTTGACAACCACTTAAGGGCAATAATAGTAATCTCCATTGTACAAATGAGCGCTTAGGTTTAGATAGATGCTCCAAGTTGCAAGGCTAGTGTAGTGGAGCTGTGATTCAAACCCCTGTCCCTCCTCTGCAAGGCCTGTGCTCTTCCCACTGATGAGACTGTCACTATTCTAACAGAAAGACTTTGCACTGTTCCCACCTTTTGGAGGCTGTACCATTTGCTGTGGGGGTGCTGAGTTGTACTGAGGACTGAGGATGGTTTCAAAGAAGACAGCATTGAAAGGAAACAATTTTCTTTTTTTGCCCTCTGTGCTCAGTGGACCCAAATTTGTCTGCATGTGGCAGCTCTGAAGTGACACATGTCCTGGGCCCAGTCCTTGGCTCATGCCAATCCTCAGATATTGAGTAGAACCTTGATTTTGGAATGGCAGTGTGCTTTTTCATCTGTGCACTGGCTGGTTTACCAGGACAGAGTAGTTCTCTCAAGTTAAGAATATTCTTAAAATATCGCAGGCTGCTGAATTTACTGCACCTCATCAGCTGTAGGCTTTCCCCCCAAAGAAATCAGGCAGTGTTTTGGGCACTCGCTGTGTCATGGTGACACCCCAGGCTGACATTTATGAACCTGCACATGGAGGCTTCCTTCAGGTTCTCTAAGCATGCCCCCTGGACTACTTTCATTGGAATGGCTTGGTTGCTTGAATAAAATGCAATTTTGTCAACAGCACTCAAGACTTAATGAATCAGAAACTCAAGGGGGTTAGGGCTGAAAATGTATATTTTCAAGATCTATCCTAGGGGATTTTGGCGACCCCACAAGTATAAAATGCTTGGGCTCTGGATTCAAACACGCCTGAGTGTGCATACTGGCCACACTGGTGATGTTGGGCAAGTTAATTCAGCTCTTCAAGAGCTGCTTTCTTCGTTTGAAAAATGGGGATAATTATAGTTGTGAGGATTGAATGAGATAATCCATGGGAAGCATTTGGCACGAGGCCTGGCACCAGCTATGTTCCCAGTAAGTGTCAGCTATTAATGTATTTCATTGATTCTAAGATGCTCTTGTTTTTTTTGCATAGTAACATCTCTGAAATCAGTCGCTTCTTAAAATTGATGGCATGTCATTTTTAATGGTGGCATTTTTTCCTCCTTAGTGGTGTCTAAGAAAATGGTGCATCTTAGACTTGGTGAAATACAGTGTATGTAAGGGTTCCTGGGGTGCAGTGTTGTGGATCATAAGACCTGGAGGAGCTGTGGAATTTTGGGAATCTCAGGTCTGTTTAAGCTGTGTCCATCTTCCCAGTGGCCCCTGCGTACACAGGAGTAAGTCAAATGAAAGCTGAATAAACAAGGTGGATGGGTTCGCCCCTCTCTGGAAGGGTCTCCCTTTTTTGGGCCCTGCTCATGTTTCCTGTTGGGAGGTTTCAAGCCAGGGCAGCTTGAACTGGGTGGGGCAGGTGGGGTGCAGGCATTGCTTACCTCATTCTTTTCCTCGTCTCCATACTTGCCTTGTTGGATTTCTCGGGTCAATGTCGCTTCAACAGCTTTCATTTGCCTTTTCTTTTGGGTCCTTTTTTTTTGAGGAAGCCCTGAGCTAACATCTATTGCCAATCCTCCTCCTTTTTTTCCCTTTTTCTCCCCAAAGCCCCAGTAGATAGTTGTATGTCATAGTTGCACATCCTTCTAGTTGCTGTATGTGGGACGCGGCCTCAACATGGCTGGAGAAGCGGTGCCTCCCTGTGCACCGGGACCCAACCCGGGCCGCCAGTAGTGGAGCACATGCACTTAACCGTTAAGCCACGGGGCCAGGCCCTTTTGGGTCTCTTTTTCAGGGAAGGATTTTGAGCCTGAACCCAGGGTGCAGAAGGAATCAACAATATCCCTAATACTCCTTGACCCAAGATAGCAAATCAGGAAGAAATCTGCCCCCCTCCTCCCTAGATCCCCACCTTGCTCACTGCTCTTGTCTTCTCAGCTGTGTGATCAAAATGGGATTTGGCAGCAAGATAGGGGCAGGGGAAGGTTTGCTTCACGTTGTTGTTTTCAAGGTGATCCTATATGAAGGAATCGGCTTAATGAGTGGTTTGCTTCCTTTGAAAAAGCACCATCTGGGTTTAGATTTCGTATTTACTATTTTAAACCCTTTCAATTAGACCCCTGGGGTTTCCCAGGCCTGCCTGAGGGAGTCTCTCTCCAAGCTTCCCTTCCTTTCTTTCCCAAACCCTGGGACAAATGTTTGTTTTTCTCACATATTCATCATGGCCCACGGCCTTCAGAGAGCACTGAGGCGCTCCGGCAGTGACATGGGAACCTGGTGTCTGCCTGGGGAGCGTTTCGCTGAGAACAGCGCTTGGCAGCCTTACTTCCTGCCCCACGCAGGCATTCACCATGGAAAGATGGGGGGCGGGGGGCGGAGTCTTGGCACATTTGCGGAGCCCACTGGAAGCCCTCAATTTTGAGAGGGAAGGGGACTTTCTCATGGGTTTCCCGCTCCAAGAGTATCAATCAGCCTCAGAGAAACAGTAGTGAGGCAAGAAGTGGTTTCCTAGCAGAAATAGTTATTACAAAGGCCACCAGCTCGCTTTGTATCTTTTGTTTCTGGTGGCGCCTCGGTCAGAATTTTGAGGCTGCCCAAGCGCAGCCTTTTCTTGCCTAGGTCTGCTGATCCTGGAAGTGGGAGGGAGAGAGGAAGGAAAAAGGTGCCCAGAGAAGCAGAGAAAGCCACCAGGCTCTGAAGTCTTTGCTGTGGTCCCTCTCCCTCTTTCTGTTGCATGATGGATGGCTTTCTGCAAATCTCTGAGCTTCCGGTGCTTGACATGTCAACAGGGAATGAATAGACCAATCTCACGGGGTTGGGAAATTTAAGTGGGGTGTCGCAATCTGCTGGGCACTCGGCTGGTGCTCCTTAAATATTAACTCCCTGCCTGCACATCCCCCTTCCCTCTTTCCTTGAAGGGTAAAATCCATATCTAAGTCATTTAAATATAACTTTTGAAATGGTAGCTGGAGCTGGGGAATGAGGGAAGAAAGCTAGGAGAAAGAAAGTAATTCCATCCTCCTCCATTTACCTCCCCCTCAAAACTGGTTTACACTTTGCATAGGTTATTGGGCAGAAGATGCACAGCTGTGACTGGTTACTGCATTTCCTTGCCTGAAGCCAGCCTCTCATGGAACCGCCCTGCTGGTCTGTTGTTTTGCTCGGCTGAGCTGTGGGTGTGGGGTTAAAGGACCCTTGCCAAAGTGAAGAGTTTTATCTGGCTGCCTGACAGCTGTGAGAAATCCTGATTGACAGGAGGGCAGATTCTAAGCAGGGAGCTGGGAGGACAGCACCATGTGAAAGAGCCCTAAAGCTGGAGACAGGTCCCCACGTGTCAGTTTTGAGAGGCCCTGTTGGTTTCAGACAGATTTCACTCCAGTATTGGAAAGAAGTGCTTCTTTAATATGGGATCGAAAAATATCTAAGGCTGTAGTGAAGGGCAGTTGCTCCAGGGCAGAGAATGGTCTGTATAAAAATGACGACCCAGTGGCCAGGTGGAATCACATGGCCTTTATGCTAACAAGAGTAATTGAATTTATAGCAATAGCTGTGCACTGTGAATGGCTCTTGGAAGCCAGAAGCTTCTGGGGAAGAGATATAAAGGGTTTCTAATGTGCAAATGAAGCTGGGTATGAAACCCCCAGTTATGATAAAAGAATCACATGAATCTCATTCATCACTTTATATTTTTTTTAAATTTTATTTATTTTTTTCCTCCAAAGCCCCAGTAGACAGTTGGATGTCATAGCTGCACATCCTTCTAGTTGCTGTATGTGGGACGCGGCCTCAGCATGGCTGGAGAAGCGGTGCGCGTTGGCGCGCGCCGGGGATCCGAACCCGGGCCGCCAGCAGCGGAGCGCGCACACTTAACCGCTAAGCCACGGGGCCGGCCGACTCATCACTTTATTAACAGGTGGGTTCCTAGACTGATTTTGAGATTTTATCAATGTGCAAATTAATTAAGCTGTTAAAAGGTGATGCAGAAGCGGGCAAGGGCGTCTTTGGCCTCCTTTGACAAGGAGCACGCTGCTCTGTGTCTAATTGTCAGAATAATTATTTTCTCCTCTGCAAATTAGTGGCAGCAAATTCAGTGCAGTGCATTGGTGTGCTTTTAATTATCCTTAGGATCTGAGGATGGGGGCTATGTGGGATATGTTTTTATGAGATATCTAGGTTTGCATATATGTAAAAATACCTATTAATCCTTCCCAGCTGGCTTCATTTATTTTAAGCAAATCATGGTGGCCGGATATAGGTTTGGGGTTTGGGGGCTTCAGTGAGGGATATTTACCTTCGTGCTACGTGGATTTTGTCTTTATTTTTCCGAGAGATATGAAAAAAATCCAGCCTTTCTTAAACTGCACTTGCTGCCTGCAAACCAGGTTTTTGTGGGCCTTGTTGAAATGATTGGCATTAGCAAGACATTTCAAGATATAGGCTAAGGGCCAAAATAGAGCAAAAGAAGAAAATTAATCTACTCTGTGAAAATGAAAACCATTTGGGCTAAATATGAAAGTGGTGTGTTATAGCGAAAACAATACAGGTAGCAAAATCAGAATGTCCTTAATTTATTCAGTGCTTCATTCGATCATTTGGTAAATTGTCGGTGGCACCTAACATGCCAAACTATGAGCTAGGTACTGGGGACATAGAGTAAACTGTTGTCGCAGAAAGAGCTAGATAAGTACAATTGTATGAATGGCTGGGAAGCTAATGTGTAGAGTGCAATGAAAGGAGGTCTAATATAGACCAGTGGAGGTGGTCAGAAAAGGGGTCTCTTGATGAGTAGGAATTAACTAGAGAAAGTGTGTGTGTGTGTGTGTGCATGATGGTGGTGCTGTTCTTGATGGAGTGGAAATAGTGTGCTGAGATCCTGAGGTCGAAAGGTGATTATTGTATATATTAGTTTGTTAAGGCTGCCGTAACCAAGTACCACACACTGGGTGGCTTAAACAACAAATATTTATTGTCCCAGAGTTCTGGAGGCTAAATGTCTGAGATCAAGATGTTGGCAGAGTGGGTGTCTTCTCAGGCCTCTCTTCTTGGCTGGCTGATGCCCACTTTCTTCATATGGTCTTTCCTCTGTGCATGTCTATGTCCAAATTTCCTCTCATAAGAACACCAGTTATATTGGATTAGGGCCTCATGACCTCATTTTAAGTTAATGACCTTGTAAAAGACCTTGTCTCCAAATATAGTTACATTCTGAGATATTTGGGGTTAGGACTACAGCATATGAATTCTGGGGAGGACAAAATTCAACTCATTACACTCTATGAGCAAATTGAATACAAATTTCCAAGATTCAAAATTGTTTGCTAATAACAAAAATAATTAGTGAGAGAGGTTATAGAGTTTAAAGAAATTTAATCCTACCCACTACTAATTATTATGAGTGGGTTGCAAACCCCAACTATACTAGAGAAACACTGGAGAGAGAAAGAGCCTCACGTAGTCCTCATCTTACTCAGCGAAATGCAAAGTTTGATAATTAGATTAACAAAGTGAAAATCCTCTTTATAAAACTTAAAGAAATAGAGACGGTTGTTGCACAACAAAGCAAATGCACTAAATGCCACTGAATTGTTCACTTTAAAATGGTTAAATTAAACCATTGTTAATTAACCATACCATATGTTGTATGAATGTCACCTCAATAAAAAAAACCAAAAATCAAAAAACCCACAAGTTAAAAGTAGCCGCTGATAGAATTTTTTAAATGATGAATATAAAATTCACCACTCTAGAGTAGATTAAAAAACAACAGACAGGTGAAAAGACGTTCATCATCACTAAATATTAGGGAAATGCAAATCAAAACTACAATGAGATATCACCTTACACTGGTCAGAATGGCTATAATTACCAAGACAAAAACCAACAAATGTTGGAGAGGATGTGGAGAAAAGGGGACCCTCATGCACTGCTGGTGGGAATGCAAACTGGTGCAGCCACTATGGAAAACAGTATGGAGATTTCTTAAAAAAGTAAAAATGGAAATACCATAAGATCCAGCTATCCCACTACTGGGTCTTTATCCAAAGAACTTGAAATCAATGATCCAAAGAGATTTATGCACCCCTATGTTCATTGCAGCGTTATTCACAATAGCCAAGATGTGGAAGCAACCCAAGTGCCCTTCTACGGATGAATGGATAAAGAAGATGTAGTATATATATATACAATGGGCTACTACTCAGCCATAAAAAAAGAATCATCCCATTTGCAACAACATGGGTGGACCTTGAGGGTATGATGTTAAGCAAAATAAGCCAGACAGAGAAAGAGGAATACTGCATCATTTTACTCATATGTGGAAGATAACAAATACATGGATAAAGAGAAGAGATTAGCAGTTACCAGAGGGGAAGGGGGTTGGGGGTTGGGTGAAAGGGATAAAGGGGCACATATATATGGTGACAGATAAAAATTAGACTATTGGTGGTGGGCACAATGCAGTCTATAAAGAAACTGATAAATAATGATGTACACCTAAAATTACACAATGTTATAAACCATTATGTCCTCAATAAAATTACTGGGAAAAAAAATAAAAAAAACAAAAACAAAAACAAAATATAGTCTATAAAAGCAAACACGAGGAAATAGATATAGCACGAAAATCTTACAGCCAAAATGCACAAAATGATATAATAGGCATGAGACAACTATCAGCCAAGATAATATAAATGATTTAAGCTCCTTTACAAAGGCTTTTAAATTGTATTTAAAACCTTTGAGTTATATTCTGTTAACAAGGAACACACCTAAAATTAAACGTGGTGAGATTGCAAATAAAATAACAAAGGTTGGATAGGCAATGCAGATTCAAAGAAAGCAGGGTTGGCCATGTTACTTTCAAAAAAGTGATCTGTAAGGCAAAAAGCATTAAATGGAAAACAAGGTGTTGTTTTATATTGATAAGTTGTATATTCTATCATATATGTACTTTTTGAGTCTGTATAATATCCCGGTTATGATGCTAGGCACTTTTCATTTCTGGAAAGTGCTTTGAGGTACGTGCTGTTATTATCATCTCCATTTTGGAGGAAGGATAACTGAGGATTAGAGAATCTCACAACTGATCAGGGACAGACTAAGAACTGAACCCAGAGCCTGAGGCTTCACCACCAACCCCCTTCATGCACTCAATAGCCGAACAAAACACGTGTCAGTCAAACGTTGTTTAAAATACAAGGAGAAAACAGTCAAGTCGTGTAATGTTTTTTAACAATCTTTATCAACCTTTTTCAGAAGTGATTAAAAAACATATTGCCACAAAGAAAATATCAAAAGATTCCAAATTTATTGTTGAAACTGTACAAGCCATATTCTCTCACTTCAATGCTATAAAAATTGAAACTAAAAATAAAAATTAAACAAAAATATCTATCCAATGACTTAAGAAATAAAACAGTAAAATCCCCAAATCTTTCTAACACTCAAACCTATTTCTTTCTTTCTTTCTTTTTTTTGAGGAAGATTGGCCCTGAGCTGACATCTGTTGCCAATCTTCCTCTTTTTCTTTTTTCTCCCCAAAGCCCCAGTACATAGTTGTATATCCTAGTTGTAGGTCCTTCTATTTCTTCTTTTATGTGGGGCACTGCCTCAGCATGGCTTGATGAGTGGTGAGTAGGTCTGCACCTGGGATCCAAACCCACGAACCCTGGGCCGCTGAAGTGGAACACGCGAACTTAACCACTGTGCCACTGGGCCGGCCCCTCAAAGCCATTTTCTTAATAATCTATTTAGAAAATAATAAAAAGAGAATACTCATATTAAAAACATGAAATGTAGCTAAAATTGTACTTAGAGGCCAAGTGATAACAACAAATGATTTCATTTTTTTTTTTTTTGAGGAAGATTGGCCCTAAGCTAACATCTGTTGCCAATCTTCCTCCTTTTTTCCTTTTTTCTCCCCAAAGCCCCAGTAGATAGTTGTATGTCATAGTTGTACATCCTTCTAGTTGCTCTATGTTGGACACCACCTCAGCATGGCTTGATGAGCAGTGTGCAGGTCTGCACCCAGCATCCGAACTGGCAAACCCTGGGCCACCAATGTGGAGTGTGCAAACTTAACTACTATACCACCAGGGACGGCCCCAGTGATTTCACATTTTTTAAAGAAAAAATAAAATAAATAGATGACATAGTCATCTCAAGAAGACAGGTAAAAGAACAAGAAGAGTGCAAGTCAAACAGTGGGAAAGAAATTATAATTGAATCAGAAATTCTGATTTAGAAAGGAGAGAACCCCTCTTGTGTAGTTGACTAATAAATCTAAAAGCTACTTTTCTCATTGAATTTCTGGAAAACTTAAGAAAAAAGAGAAAATAGAAATTTAGAAAAATAAGCAGGAGGGCGGAGTCAAGATGGCGGCGTAAGCAGACTCGGAACTCACCTCCTCCCGTGGACACAGCCAATTTACAACTACTCGTGGAAAAATTACCCCTGAGACAGAACTGAAAACTGGATGAGAGGAACTCCTGCAACAACGGACAATCCTAACTGGGGTAGAAGAGGCAGAGACTCCCTTCTGGAGAGGAAAAACGCCGCCTTCACAAGCCGCCAGCTTCACGGCTGCCGGGAGCAGCTCACAGGTCCGCAGCCTCCCTGGAGGCGCGGGGCCCTGAGCCGGGGAGCGCCCCCGCTGGGGGCATTTTGTGGACCCAGCACAATCGACACCAGCGGCATAATATCTGACTGTGCCTGCTACTAAAACGCTGGGGAGCACCCCCAGAAAACCCGGTTCACAAAGAAACTAAAACTGGCTCTTAAAGGGCCCGCACGCAAACTCACCCGTTTCAGGAAGCATCCTAAAATCACCAGAAAGAAAGGTGCACAGTGCTTTGGTGAAAAGAGACTCACCTAATAGGCCCTGAGTGCATCTCGGTGAGGGGTGAGACCTCTCCAGGGACTGGGACATTGGCGGCGGCCATTGTTGTGGCCTGGTGTGGGCGTGCTGACACAGACGCCATTGGAGTTCTCCCTGAGGCCTGCTAGCCCAGGGTCTGCTCCACCCGCTAGAGCACCGATTTAATCCAGCTCAGCCAGGGCAGGCAGCCCACCCTAGAGACTGGCCCCACCCAACAACAAGCCCTCAGGCAACTTGTGGGCCTGCATAGATTGGTGACTGGATTCTCTGCAGCCTGGCAACTGAGCCGACTTGAGCGGCGCAGGGTGTGCACAAGGAGCGGGTGGAGAGTGTGGGGCCGTGGCAGAGTGTGTGGGGCTCCTGCCGTGGAGAGACTGGGTCCGCTTGGGGAGGTCGGGGCGCTCACACGGGGCAGGACTGTGTTGACTGTGTGTATGGACCTGTGGGCGGCAGGGCTTCTCAGCCGCAGAAGACTTGTGCTTCTCAAAGACCCACATAGGAGGTTTGCTCCACCTTCCAAAACCTGAAACAATTGGGTGCTCCTGTGCCTGAGGCCAGCCCCACCCAGCTGCAATCCTCAGAGAGCTGACAAGAGACCTAATAGGCTAGAGGCTTACAGCAATTGTAAGGCCCTGAGCCTAACAACCTGCCACGGTGGGGGCCTACTCACTTAAAAGAAATACTGCAACACAAATGTGGTATTAGAACTTGCAGCCAACTGTGCTAGGGCTCCCCACACCTGATAAAGAGACTGAAGGGCCCACAACAACTACAAGCAGCTGAGCATTACAACAGCTGGCCAGGAGCATAACTCAGCCTCCCTGGGCGCCTACAGGGAAAGCAAACAGGCCACAGCAGAAGGATACACGTAGCCCACATAGGGGTCACCCCTGGAACATTGAGAACTGAGGGAAGCACACTGGAAGCCTCCTAAGCCATCACTTACATAAGGTCACCTATCCAAGAGCAGGAGACATAGCTGACCTACCTAATACGTAGACACAAGCACAGGGAAAGAGGCAAAATGAAGAGGCAAAAGAATACATTCCAAATAAGGGAACAGGACAAAACCCCAGAAAAGGAACTAAGTGAAACAGAAATGAGCAACCTACCCGACAGAGAGTTCGAACTAAGAATGTTAAGGATGCTCACTGATCTGGGGAGAAGAATAGATGAACTCAGTGAGAATGTCAACAAAGAAATGGAAGATATAAAAAAGAACCAATCAGAAATGAAGAATACAATACTGGAAATGAAAAATTCATTAGAGGGACTCAAAAGCAGAGTAGAGGATACAGAAGAACGGATCTGTGAGCTGGGCGAAAGACTAGAAGAAATTACCCGAGGTGAACAGGTAAAAGAGAAAAGAATTAAAAAGACTGAGGACAGTCTAAGGGACCTCTGGGACAACATCAAACGCACTAACATCCGTGTTATAGGTGTCCTGGAAGGAGAAGAGCGAGATAAGGGGTCAGAGAATCTATTTCAAGAAATAATAGATGAAAACTTCCCTAACCTAAGGAAGGAAACAGACATCCAGGTACAGGAAGCACAGAGAACCCCAAACAAGATAAACCCAAAGAGGCCCACACCAAGACACATCATAATCAAAATGTCCAGAATTAAAGACAAAGAGAGAATCCTAAAAGCCGCAAGAGAATGTCAAGTTACGTACAAAGGAAACCCCATAAGGCTATCAGCTGACTTCTCAGCAGAAACCTTACAGGCTAGAAGAGAATGGCATGATATATTTAAAGTGCTAAAAGGAAAAAACTTACAGCCAAGAATACTCTACCCAGCAAGGTTATCATTCAAAATGGAAGGAGAGATCAAAATTTTCCCAGACAAGCAAAAATTAAAGGAGTTTGTCACCAAGAAACCAGTGCTACAAGAAATGTTAAAGGGACTGATTTAAGGGGAAAAGAAAAGACCACAAATAGGAAAAATTATCTATTTCCATGATTAGAACGTAATGGATACAAATGCACAACAAAGAGGTTAGATATGATATCAAAAACATGAGGGAGGAGGGGAGTTAAAGAGTACAGCTTTCAGACAGAGGTCAAACTAAAGTGACCATCAATTCTGTATAGAAGAAGAAAGGAACAGAGAAGGACTACTAAAACACTGAGAAAAAAAAAAAGTTAAAAAATGGCAGTAAGTACATACTTATCAATAGCTACTTTAAACGTCAATGGACTAAATGCTCCAATTAAAAGGCATAGGGTGGCTGACAGGATAAAAAAACAAGACCCATATATATGCTGCATACAAGAGACACACTTCAGACCTAAAGACACTCACAAACTGAAAGTGAAGGGATGGAAAAAGATACTCCACGCAAATGGCAATGAAAAGAAAGCTGGGGTAGCAGTACTCATATCAGACAAAATAGACTTTAAAACAAAAACTGTAAAAAGAGACAAAGAAGGGCATTACATAATGATCAAGGGAACAATCCAACAAGAGGATATAACACTTGTAAATATCTACGCACCCAATGTAGGTGCACCTAAATATATAAAGCAATTATTAACAGACATAAAAACAGAAATAGACAGTAACACAATAATAGTAGGGGACTTTAACACTCCACTTACACCAACGGATAGATCATCCAAACAGAAGATCAATAAGGAAACATTGGCCTTAAACGACACACTACAACAGATGGACATAGTAGATATATACAGAGCATTCCATCCAAAAACCGAAAAATACACGTTCTTTTCAAAGGCACATGGAACATTCTCCAGGATTGATCACATATTAGGCCACAAAACAAGTCTCCATAAATTTAAGAAGATTGAAATAATACCAAGCATCTTTTCAGACCACAACGGTATGAAACTAGAAATCAACTATAGGAAGAAAATCAGAAAAGCCACAAATACATGGAGATTAAACAAAATGCTACTGAACAACGACTGGGTTAACGAAGAAATCAAAGAAGAAATCAAAAAATACCTGGAGACAAATGAAAATGAAAATACGACATGCCAGAATTTATGGGATACAGCAAAAGCGGTTCTAAGAGGGAAGTTTATAGTGATACAGGCCTATCTCAACAAACAAGAAAAATCTCAAATAAACGATCTAACAATGCACCTGAAGGAACTGGAAAAACAAGAACAAACAAAGCCCAAAATCAGTAGAAGAAGGGAAATAATAAAAATCAGAGCAGAAATAAATGAAATAGAGACCAAAAAAACAATAGAAAAAATTAATAAAACCAAGAGCTGGTTCTTTGAAAAGATCAACAAAATTGACAAACCTTTAGCTAGACTCACCAAGAAAAAAAGAGAGAAGGCACAAATAAGTAAAATCAGAAATGAAAGAGGAGAGGTTACAACAGACACCTCAGAAATACAAAAGATTATAAGAGAATACTATGAAAAGCTATATGCCAACCAATTTGACAATCTGGAAGAAATGGATAAATTCTTAGAATCATACAACCTTCCAAAACTGGATCAAGAAGAAGTAGAGAATTTGAATAGGTCAATCACCAGTAAGGAGATCGAAACAGTAATCACAAACCTCCCCAAAAATAAAAGTCCAGGACCAGACGGCTTCCCTGGTGAATTCTACCAAACATTCAAAGAAGACTTAATACCTATCCTTCTCAAACTCTTCCAAAAAATCGAGGAGGGGGGGAAGCTCCCTAACTCATTCTACGAAGCTGACATTACCCTGATACCAAAACCAGACAAGGACAACACACAAAAAAAAGAAAATTACAGGCCAATATCACTGATGAACATCGATGCAAAAATCCTCAAGAAAATACTAGCAAATCGCATACAACAATACGTTAAAAAGATTATACACCATGATCAAGTGGGATTTATTCCAGGGATGCAGGGATGGTTTAACATTCGCAAATCAATCAACGTAATACACCACATTAATAAAATGAAGAATAAAAATCACATGATCATCTCAATAGATGCAGAGAAAGCATTTGACAAGATACAGCATCCATTTATGATAAAAACTCTAAATAAAATGGGTATAGAAGGAAAGTACCTCAACATAATAAAGACCATATATGAGAAACCCTCAGCTAATATCATCCTCAATGGTGAAAAACTGAAAGCCATCCCTCTAAGAACAGGAACCAGACAAGGATGCCCACTGTCACCACTCCTATTTAACATAGTACTGGAAGTCCTAGCCAGAGCAATCAGGCAAGAGAAAGAAATAAAAGGGAGCCAAATTGGAAAGGAAGAAGTGAAACTGTCACTATTTGCAGATGACATGATTTTATATATAGAAAACCCTAAAGAATCCACCAGAAAACGTTTAGAAGTAATAAACGAATATGGTAAAGTTGCAGGATACAAAATCAACATACAAAAATCAGTTGCATTTCTGTACACTAACAACGAAGTAGCAGAAAGAGAAATTAAGAATACCATCCCATTTACAATTGCAACAAAAAGAATAAAATACCTAGGAATAAACAACCAAAGAGGTGAAAGATCTGTACACCGAAAACTATAAAACATTTCTGAAAGAAATTGAAGAAGACACAAAGAAATGGAAAGATATTCCGTGCTCTTGGATTGGAAGAATTAACATAGTTAAGATGTCCATACTTCCTAAAGCCATCTATAGATTCAATGCAATCTCTCTCAAAGTTCCAACAACATTTTTCACAGAAATAGAACAAAGAATCCTAAAATTTATATGGAACAACAAAAGACCCCGAATAGCTAAAGGAATCCTGAGAAAAAAGAACAAAGCTGGAGGTATCACACTCCCTGATTTCAAAATATACTACAAAGCTGTAGTAACCAAAACAGCATGGTACTGGCACAAAAACAGACACACAGATCAATGGAATAGAATCGAAAGCCCAGAAATAAACCCACACATCTATGGACAGCTAATCTTTGACAAAGGAGCCAAGAACATACAATGGGGAAAAGAAAGTCTCTTCAACAAATGGTGTTGGGAAAACTGGATAGCCATATGCAAAAAAATGAAAGTAGACCCTTACCTTACACCATACACAAAAATTAACTCCAAATGGATTAAAGACTTGAATGTAAGACCTGAAACTGTGAAACTTCTAGAAGAAAACATAGGCAGTACGCTCTTCGACATCAGTCTTAGCAACATCTTCTCAAACACCACGTCTGACCGGGCAAGAGAAACAATAGAAAAAATAAACAAATGGGACTACATCAAACTAAAAGGCTTCTGCACAGCAAAGGAAACCATCAACAAAACGAAAAGACAACCTAACAATTGGGAGAAGATATTTGCAAACCATACTTCTGATAAGGGCTTAATCTCCAAAATATATAAAGAACTCATGCATCTCAACAACAAAAAAAACTACCAACCCAATTAAAAAATGGGCAAAAGACCTGAACAGACATTTCTCCAAAGAAGATATACAGATGGCCAACAGACACATGAAAAGATGTTCAAAATCATTAACTATCAGGGAAATGCAAATCAAAACTACAATGAGATATCACCTGACGCCCGTCAGAATGGCTATAATTAACAAGACAGGAAACAACATGTGTTGGAGAGGATGTGGAGAGAAGGGAACTCTCATACACTGCTGGTGGGAGTGCAAACTGGTGCAGCCACTATGGAAAACAGTATGGAGATTCCTCAAAAAATCAAGGATAGAACTACCATATGATCCAGCTATGCCACTGCTGGGTATTTATCCAAAGAACTTGAAAACACCAATTTGTAAAGGTACATGCACCCATGTGTTCATTGCAGCGTTATTCACAATAGCCAAGACTTGGAAGCAACCTAAGTGCCCATCAAGGGACGAATGGATAAAGAAGCTGTGGTATATATACACAATGGAATACTACTCAGCCATAAGAAACGATGAAATCCAGCCATTTGTGACATCATGGATGGACATTGAGGGTATAATGCTAAGTGAAATAAGTCAGAGGGAGAAGGTCAAATACCGTATGATTTCCTTCATTAAGTAGTAGATAATAACAACAGTAAACAAACACATAGACACAGAGATTGGATTGGTGGTTACCAGAGGGGAAGGGGGGAGGGAGGAGGGTGAAAGGGATAATTTGGCACATGTGTGTGGTGATGGGTTGTAATTAGTATTTTGGTGGTGAACATGATGTAATCTATGCAGAAATAGAAGTACAATGATGTACACCTGAAATTTTTACAATGTTATAAACCAATGTTACTGCAATAAACAAAAAATTAAAAAAAAAAAATAAGCAGCTATGATCATAGATTTGGAGTAGATTTTAAAATTATAAGACACTAATAGTATGGAAAAAATGGAAAATTACAATGAAATAGATGTTTTGCTGGGAAAATTACAAAGTTTATTTAAGAATAAAAACCTCGAACAAATCAATGTACATGGAAGAAATGTAAAAATATTGAAGAATTTATTCTAAAATTTATCTTAGGGCCAGACAAATTTCTAAGTTATTTTAAACTTTTAAGGAAGAGCTCATTTTTATGCTGAAAAAAAATCATGGAAAAAATCTCCAATTTTATAAAGCTGGCTTAATCCTGACCTTAAAATTTCTTATTGATAGCACAAAAAGGAAAATTATAAATGCATATGCTATATGATATGGATGCACAATTTGAAATCACGAAGGTTAATTTCAAAACTGGGATTTATGTAAAGAATTCAACAGCAGTTTTGTGTGAGGAAATTTTTCTGATTGGTCATGGCATGAGAGCCCAAAACAATAATATCAACTGATGCTAAAATATAATTGATAAAACTCAACACACACACTTATGATTTTGAGAGACTATTCCCATAAAATATAACTTATATTCTATTTATATAAATAAAATACACTAAAGTTAATAGCTTTGCCATATATAAACAGCAAAAGGATAGCTGGAAGATAAAATGGGGAAAAAGATTATGGTAAACTAGCAACAAAAATCACGTCATGCCTTGGAGTAATGCTACCAAGAAATGTGTGGAAACTTTGTGATGAAAATCCCCAAATTTTATTAAGAGATATTAAAGAAGATTCAAATGATGGGGAGATACATCATTCTATGTGACTTAATGATGTAAAGATGTTAATTCGTCCCAAGTTAAACATACAGGCTTCGTAAATCTCAGTCAAAATTTCCAACATAATTTTTGGGGAGGAATTTGACAAAAGAAGTCTAAAGTACGTAGGCTGTGGGGGAGACAGAAATAAAAGAATGATGACCAGATATATAAAATATATAAAGCTACAGTAATCAAACCAGTAGACCTGTTAGTGACAGACTGAGTGGTTAGTCCTTAAACTCGAGTCTAACTAAGAGCTTAGTGTATAAACAAGGGCACATCATACAATGGAGAATGGATGGAATCTTTCATCAAATGGTATTGGTTCTTTGGGGGAAAATCAAGTCAGAGCCACTCCTTGCTTCAAACACATTAAAATAAATTCCAGACGGTGTCAAGATTTAAATGCAAAAATATTCTTCTGCGCTAGTAATCAAACAATGCAAATTAAAATAAAATGTCACTTTCTTTTTTCAGTGATGTTGGCAAGGATTAAAAAAAACAATAAAACACTTGATTTTTGAGAGAGTGTGGTGAATAAGGCCCTTCACAGACTTCTGGTCTGAATTTAAAAGAATTCAGCTCTTCTGTATAGTAATATTTATTAATGACCTCTAAAAAGTTCAAACTCTTTGCCCTAGAGATTCCATGTCTTGGCATCTATCCCAGAGAAAGATGAGATAGAGAGGGGCAGAGAGAGATGGAGACAAAGACTTACCTACAAGTGTTCTTATTTCAGTCATTTTATAATAAGGTAGGTCCCATAATTGGGAATTTGTTAAATATCATATAGTCCATATGATAAAATATTATACATTGAATAAATAAAAATTTTGAAAACTATTTAATGACATAGTAAGATACTTATGATACAATGTTAAACAAAAAGGATAATACAAACTCTATGTCCTTATATATGTGTATATATGTATATATATTTATAAAACAGACTCAATTTTATTAAAATATATAAAAGTATAAAAAATTGCAAATAAATACAGGAAAATGTTAGCAGTGCCCATTTTTTTGTGTGAGATTATAGAGATTCTTATGGTGTTTTTATTTTTCTTTATTTTTCAAATTTTCTAAACTGAAAATGCAGTAGTTTTGTGAATAGAAAAAGAATTACTAAAAAAAACCATAAAAAAACCCCATCAAATGAAAAAATTAAAAAAAGTTAAAGGTGAAAAAATGAAGTGAAAAAAAAAGTGAAAGAAGGAGAAATAAATGTTTAACTCCTCAGGCATGTGGAAAAACTTTGAAGGCATGAAAGAAGTAGAAAATCATAAATAAAATTGTTCAAGATGTAATGTTCATAAATTAAAAGCTAATTGTCTAAAAATCAAAGCCAAATTAAAAAGCTATCACCAAGCTGAAAAAAATACTTGCAATAAAATCGACCAGACCACAATAAATAAAAAAAAACCCAACTCACCTTTAAATATCAAAATGGTCAAATTATATTAACGGATAGTTTAGTAGTAGAAAAATATCAAAATGCTTAATAAACATGAGAAAAAATGTTCCCAGAAATCAGATAAATACATATTAAAACTACCTGGAGATAATATATCTTCAAAAAATATTTACAGACGTAACAAATGTTTACAACATAATATTAAATGAAAACAAAAAGGTGAACACACTGTGTGCTCAATTTTATGAAATTTTGTGAAATGCAAAAATAAATGAATTGCAAAATGGATGGAAGGAAATACACCAGATATGCTAATGATGGTTATTTGTAGGTAGGTAGATTGGAGGTTATTTTGAATTGCTTCTTCAGTAGTGTTCTGTGGACTTTGTACATAGTAAATGTTACTTGACTGAAGCAATTATGAACCAAGAATTTGAGTCTATACAAATGCATCCAGTGTCACTGCCTTTCATAGGAAGGACACCTCCTGAGTTATGGACAGGCCTTCCTAAGAGCAGATAGTCAGTGTCCTGATAGAAATCTGCTCCAACAGGGAACAAGGAAGGGTCACCCAGTGTTTACCACTGGTCTAAAGTTTTGGGCTTTCTAATGGGGCTTTCTGGAGCCCTAGCTGTTCAGTGGGGTTTACCTGGGAGAGCCAGGATGCAGAGGGAGTGATCCCCCTCCCCCGCCCCTCCCTCCTGCTGCTTCTCACTTCCTTATCTTACCCCTGCTCCCATGTCCCAACATCACCATCACCAGGCTTCAACTGCTTCATCTTTATAAGATAAATATCTTTTAAAATCTTTTTTTAGAAATTGGGTTCCTGAGCTTTTAAAGATAGGATCTGGAGCTACAACCCCCACTGGGTTTCTCCTTGGCAAAAATCCCAAATATCCCCAATATGTGGATGTCCACTCTGTTTGGCCACTTCTTCTGAAAATGGACTTACCTCTCCCCACTCCATTATTCTACAGCTCTATTGGTGGAAAGTTCTTTCTCACATGAGCTGACAACTCCCTACTATCTCTACACATCAGTCCTGGCCTATGGAAACCCACAGAACAAACCTAATCCCTTTCCTTTTTCATATTATGAACTTTATATTATAGAAAATGCAGATAAACAAAAGGAAGAAAATAAAAACCCCTTGTAATTCAGCCATATAAATATAACTCGTGTTAACATCTCTGGGTGTGCACTCTGTAATGCTATACTCTGTGCAGTTCCACACACACTTTTCAAAAAACGAAATAAAGTAATACTGAGCATATTTCTTTTTAAACTTTATTTCACTTGACAATATACAGACATCTCCCACTAAACTTCAGTTCTCTCTCGGTGAAAATTTGAAGTTCTACGTAAAAATGCTAATCAGGAATATCTCTCTCATTATTTTAAGTGGGAAATGTTGTAATGGGTTACAGATCGACTCCAAACTTCCAACTTACGTCATAGTGCTGCTGTGAAGATTGATACTAACTGTAAAGTTCTAAGCTCCGAGAATGGTACTGGAGAAAACTCAGGACATGTTGGCTAGTATGGTTTCTCCTTGTTGTTTAGACTTCTAACAGAGAATAAGGCAAAATGCTTGCGCTAACCATCTGTGGAGGGAGTCATCGCTTCCTGGACACTGAGTTAATTCGCTCTGTCACTCAGGGTCTGCCTATGCGGGAGGCCTTAGATGGTCCCTTCTCTGTTGACATGTCTTCCATGGCCTCAGCCCTGGACCCTGGGCTGCCTCTCAGACATCCATAAGTAAAAGTTTCCTCTCATCCTGCACAGATGGTTCGGAGCAAAGGTTTACAACTCCAGGGCCCAGGGCAGGTAAGTCTAGTAGAAATTGTAATGAATATTTACCCAGTGTCTTAGTATTAATCTCTGTTACTGCTACCTACTGAATAAGGAGTGCTGCTGATAAGGGATGAGTTAGAGGAGGTGAACACTGCTGCTTGGCTATTTCTGCAGTCTTGTGGGTTTAGAAAGTCTACTTGTAAAGCCCTGCTGTGACATTTAGTCACAAAGGCAAGAAGAGCAGGAGCCAGGCCTGGTTGGCTGGCAGGTAAGCCAGGTTCCCAGGGGTTTTTATAACACGGGCTGGTAAACAATGCTGGCAGGCACCTGGGCCTCCTGGTGAAACACGCTTATTGTGTGAGCCCGTGTGGGTGGTGGTGTGCTGTGAGAAGCAGCAGCTGCGGTGTGCATGCACCGTATGATTTCCTTGCCAGGTGTGAGTCATCGCCTGAAACCATGTGAAGCTGCTCAGGGGTACAAAAGGCACAGACTGTGGCACATGCCCATCTAAGTCATTGCCACCAACTGAGATCCCACGGATGTAAAGAAGGGAATCTGTGGGAGGACACAGCTGGTACCCCACCAGGAGGTCACTTGTGGGTTTAAGCATCAGAAGACGTGTCACTCTCCTAGGAACACATGGGGTCAATGCTTTGGGTGGAATCTAACTTGATTTTTAAGATGAAGATTGCAAGCTCAAGCTGAGACTTCAAAGCAAAGAATCATCTTTGTAGCTCTGGTTGGCCCCCCACATTCTATGTGTTGTGTCTACCTTGCTTCAGAGGCTTGGCATAAAGAGAGATGACTCCTCATCTGATGGCTGGATAAGGCCCTATGCTGCCGTCAAGTGAGTCGCTTGGTCTCTGGACAGCCCTGCTCTCAGTGTCCCAGCCGAATTTGCAGAGAGGCCTTGCTTGGCAGTGATTTCTAACATCTCAGGGCCTATCAGAACAATACTGAAGTTGAAGGCCACTGAGGGCTTGCTAGGTGCCAGTGATCATTTACATGACTTACAGATGGTTTGGTGGAGACACAATTCAGTGTCAGACTGCCTGGGTTCAAATCCTGGCTCTACCATTTACCATTGGGTGATGGTGGGCATGTCATGCCTCTATTTCCTTTTCTGTGCAGTGTGTGTGTGTGTGTATCAGGAGTAACTAACTCATAGAGTTGTCATGAGGTTTAACTGAGATAAACATGGAGAATGCTTAGAATAGTGACCACAGCGCCATAAACACTAAATGTTCTAGTACCTGATTCTTTTTTTTTGAGAGGAAGATCAGCCCTGAGCTAACAGCCATGCTAATCCTCCTCTTTTTGCTGAGGAAGACCGGCTCTGAGCTAACATCTATTGCCAATCCTTTTCCTTTTTCTCCCCAAAGCCCCAGTAGATAGTTGTATGTCATATTTGCACATCCTTCTAGTTGCTGTATGTGGGACGCGGCCTCAGCATGGCCAGAGAAGCGGTGTGTCAGTGCGCGCCCGGGATCTGAACCCAGGCCACCAGTAGTGGAGCGCGTGCACTTAACCGCTAAGCCACGGTTCGGCCCGCTAGTACCTCATTCTGGCAACAATAGGAGGGAGCGCTGGTGCTCTGACTCTCAGGTGGTGGGTGAAGCTGAGATGGGGGGTGCTTATCCTCTGATGTAAAGTCAGGTGTCTTCCAAGGGCCTGAATCAAAATTTAAATCTGGGCAGTCTGACGCTGCGCGAACTTTAAGCCCCAATGCTCTCTAGCTTAACAGAATTGAACTGATTTAAATTTTGTCACTCTTTCCATTATGATTGATGTTAAAACTCAGTGTTTCTTATTACAGTTTAAGACCTTTGCTGCTGATTTCGCCCTTTATGGATTTAAAAAAAGAAGTCTGTTTAGGATGGCTATTTTTCCATTTTGTATTTTATTCTCTTGGAGAGTTTCATAAAGTTTGACCTCAACATTTCCTATCTCTAGTACAGAGGATTTTAATTCTCTGCCTCCAGTCTTGGAAATGGTCACCTTTCTCCACTCATGGCTACCTCGCCTGCCTCCCCATTGTTCATCACTTTCAGGGGAGAAATATCTACCAGTAGCAAATCTACTTGCTTAGTACCTAGGGTACCCATTCCCATGAAAATGCAACAGGGAGGGATTCCCCTGGCAAGGCAGAATGGATTTGGCTTGCTGCCTGATTTTCGTCTGGTTCAATCTCATTTCCTCAGGCTTGGGGAAGGGGGCTAGTCCTTGTTTATTTTATCGTGGTTTTGGTTTTCCATCCAGGGTTTCCCCCTCCAGTCGCAAGGCTCTTGGTTGTGTTTCCATGCACCTGAGCTCTCTGTGTGAGACCCCAACTCATTACACTGCTGCGCTGATGGTGAGCACCTCGGTAGGCACCTCACGATGTGGCCACAAGGCCTCGGCCGTGCAAGCTTTCTCAGCTCCAGCAGCACGCTGCTCAGCGCCTTATATTCAGTGGGAGTAGGTTAGGATCTCCAGGGGTTGCTCCCAAGTTACTCCAGCTGGGAAAACAAAAAGATGGCTATTTTTCCATCTTGCAAATGTCCCCAGTTGAAACTTATTTATAGAGTCTTCCTTCTGCAGCTGGAAAATTGCTGTTTGTTTTTGGCTACATTCACCGAGATGATAGCTGCCCCAGAATTAATTAAATCTGCCAGTTCCTCATAGGCCAGTCTGGTCAGCAATCAGTGAGGAGAGGCCCTTGAGAAGTCCAAGGCAATGATGGGTGAGCAAGTAGGTGGAAAAGAGCAAAGAGTGCTGGCCTCAAAGTCCGGGACCTGGGTTCTAGGTCTGTGCCAGTCAACCTGTGAGACGTGTGTTCTTGGTCAGGTCCCCTCACTGTTTTGGGACTTGGCTGAACATGATCTCTAGAGAGGTCCTTTACAGCTGAAAAAGCCATGATTCTAGGATTTGGGAAGAGCCATACTTTCTAGTTTTTTCTGGAAGCATGGGCAATGGCTTTTTAGCCAGAACTGGGTTATAATCCAGCTTAGTCCCTCTCTCATTTTTCAGTTCTAGGCTCTTGGTCCTTCATCTTTCATGTGGGGATAATAATGATGCTTATTTTGCAGAACTGTTGGAGGATCAGTGGTAATGTACAAAGAGAATCTTGCACAGCTTCAGCACATGGCAGGCACCTAGTGCACCAAGGTCTCCTGCTCCAGCATGGTGTCCATCCCGCAACTCATTTGTACCCACAAATGCCCAGCAGCACGGAGGAAGAGGGGCCACTGGTAATAGAGACAAAGGCAACTTTAGAAAGAAAAAGAAAAGATTGTTCTCAGCGCCCTCCCATGGGGCTCCTTAATCAGAGTTGGCCACTTTCTCCCACGTGTGCTGTTGTTGGGTAATTAGTGCCCCAAGCAGAGCCAAGTTCAGGGCACAGTGAGTGCCTTTGTTTTAGTCTTGTAAATTTCAACATAGGTTGGAAGGAACAAAACCCCAATTCATTTGAGAGATGCTCCAAATCTGATTCTATGCACTGAGCCAAGGGAGAGACACTGCCTGACAGTCCCAGGAGTGGATGATGAACTGGGCAGCTCAGGCAGTTGAATGACCTTGAGGATGCTAAGAGATATGGAAGGGTAAACTTTTGACTATGATTGGCAGAAGCTAGCCAGTGTCAGTGCCCTGGTGATGTGGTCTGTCCAGGGAAATGCCCTAGAAAGCCTATTCTAGAGTAGACCCAACGGCAGTGCTTTTTTTTGTTCCCTTCCACTCTTCTTAGCCTGATATCTTCCAATTTGAATGCTTTGAGAGCCACTGAATTAAATTTTGCAAACACTGCAGGTCTATTTCTGATGTCAATCATGGGAGTTGTAGAGCCGAGACTTGATGGATGTGCAGGAATTTGCAAGGTGAAGGAGTTGGGCAGCAAAAGAGAGTTCTAGTAAAGAGAGCAGCATATGAGAAATTCAGAAGTTTGAGACATATCAGGTGGCACATATGAGGCACATATGGGGATAAGGTGGCATATATGAAGATGGCATTCTCCATCCCCATGGATGGAGTGATCCAGTCTGACTGGATCACAGATTGCAAGAGGAGAGAAGAGGAGAGGAGAAATCGCCCTCAGTTGATGTTGTTGGCTGGTTTTCAAGTTGGGAGCTTCTGCTGAAGATGAAGCTGAACCACTGGGGTCCACAGATTCCTGGGGTGCCTGACAAGCTGGTGAGTAGGTCCATTAGAAGTTTATTTGCAAGAGAGTTAAGGGGCCTCCTAGGAGAGAACTTACCATAAAGGAAGAGGGAGTTAGAAATGACAAATTGATTAGAGAAAAAAACTTGGTTATTGAATTCAGGAAGAGGTGATTCTGAGCACAGTGGAGAATTTGTCATTCAGATTATCTCCTGGGCTAGACCTGCAAGGAATGCTATCTGTGTTCTATGAACATGTAATACCTGGATTGGGCCAGGGGCAGAGGGATGCGACAAATAAAATATGAAACTTCTCTCTCTTAACAAATCCTAATGGCACACTGGGGGCCAAGCAGCACTGCTTTGCTGTCTTCCAGGAGGGCAGAGAACATTCTTCCCGTGTTGCAACTGGCCACTGAACATGGGCTCTGGAGGGAGGTGGACATGACTAGTAGGCACAGAACTGGTGGCAGTGGCTGGCAGACCCCTGGAACCCAGCAGGAGAAAGTTGCAGATGCCTCTGGTAACTCACTGGACTTGTGTATAAGCTTATGTGAGTTGCTTTCTGGAGATTCTCAGAATTATTTGGGGACAGATTTTTGGAGAAGTGATTCTGTATTTGCACATGGGGAAAAAAGACAGCAAAAGACAGATTACACTTGATTTAGATGATTATACTTTTCTGTAGTTCAGTAGTAGACATTGTTGACTGTTTCCTTAGCATCCATTTCCCACTTCCTCGCTTCTAACAAAATCCTAATTTTGTTGGGGTATCCTCTCTTCCTCCATGCATGGAAGCTAATCCCATTCATAGGGATTAAGGGTGGGTTTGGTTGGTTTAAGAGGTATTCCATTCCTCTACCCAGTGACTGGCTAGGATTGGCCATATAACCCAATTTGGTTTAATAATATGTAGAGAGAGGCTAGCTCTGGGCGTTTGAAAAATTTATCTGCATTCTTCCAGGACAATGTCTAGAAGCAACCCACTCTCTTTTTTCTCTGGAAATGGTCGTGCATCAATGGAGGAGGGCCAGACTGGCTGCAATTTTCTTGCTATCCAGCTAGGATGAAAGGAGGACAGGCCAGAGAATGACTGAGAAATCTATGCAGAGCCTCTGAATTAAGCCAACTCCAAAAACTGCCGTTCCTTTGGGACTTCCAGGTACATGAGTCAATAAATTTCTTTCTTGTTTGTGATAGTTTGACTTGAGTTTTCTGTTACGTGAATCTGAAAATGTTTCCTGATAACCGTGGGTTGGCATATGTCTTTAAGTTTCCAGAAGGAGAGGTATCCTGGGCCAGATGGACAGTTTCTTCTAGTCAAAGATATTTACATTGTAACTGAGAAGATAACTCCCTAATTGCTTTTGTGTGGAAGGCATTGCTTCTCCCATCAGAGCTTGGCATGGATAGGTCCAATGCTTGGGATAATAAGCTGTCTCTGGCCATATCCAGGCCTTCCATTGAGAGATGGCGTCTATGTTCCCTCTCTTTGAATCTGGGTTGACTTTGACGACTTGGTTTTAACCAACGGAATGCAGCAGAAGTGATGCTGTATGGCTTCTAAGGTTAGGTCAGAAAAGGCTATGCAGCTTCCACCTGCTTCTTGGCATGCTTGCTCTGGGGGAAGCAGCCAACATGTAAGAAGTGCAGTTAGCTGAGGTTGCCATGCTGGAGAAGCCGTGTATAGGTGCTTTGTTTGACAGCCCCAGCTGAGCTCCCAGGGGATAGCCTACATCAGTTGCTAATGATGGGAATGAGCCATCTTACCTGTCCAGCCCAGCGAAGCTGGACTGAAGTCAGATGACTGCAGCCCCAACACACATCTGGCTACAATAGCATAGGAGACACCAAATGAGAACTGCCTGGCTGAGTTTTTCCTGAATTCCACAAAATTGTGAACAAAATAAAATGGTTGCTTTAAGCCACTAAATTTTGGGTTAATTTGTTATAGCGAAAGTAACCATAACACCAAGTTCTTCATTGTTTGCTTTTGATTTGTACTATTAGCTTCACAATAATTATGTGGAAAGGATTTCTTCTTTTCTCTTTCTCAGAGGTAGAAATATAGAGCATTAGTCTCAGAATTCCATCTTATTCCAGGGTCTTTTGGTTACAAGTCATAGTAAAACATGCAAACTAGCTTAACTCAGAAAGGGGAATGTATTGGAATGACACAGAGTCTCAAGGGTCCCAAGGGCAGGTAGCCAGTCTGTCTCTCACATCCTTGTGTAGTCTTCCATGTTGTACCAGGGTTGGTCTGTGTGACCAATGGAATATGGCAGAATTGATGGCGTGTCGTTCCAAGATTAGGTTATAAAACATTGTAGCTTTTGTTTCAGGCTCTCTCTTTTTCTCTTGGATCACTCACTCTGAGAGAAGCCATGTCATCAGCAGCCCTCTAGAGAGGCCTGTGTGAGGAACTGAGGCCTCCGCCAATAGTCACATGAGTGTGCTGTCTTGGAAGCAAATCCTCCAGCCCCAGTCAAGCTTTCAGCTGACTGCAGCCTAGGCCAACCTTTTGACTGTAACCTCATGAGAGACCCTAAGAAAGAGAAATTTGTTACTTTTACCGCCTTGTCCTAGGTGGTGTTCCCCAACACAATCCTGTCACTGCTTCCCCCCATACACACTTCAGATGGAGAATTTCATTGTGGGCAAGTCTGTGTTCACAATCCACATGAGCAATATATATTGTTATACGTATTGTATTTTGTCTGTGTTTTTTTAGGGGGGAAGCCATGGGAAGGAAAGTATTTATTAGTTCTTTTTATGTGTCAAGCAGTATGATAGATACTTTATATACTTTAATAGAAAAAGCAAGTCAACCCCAAAACTACTGATGGTGCTTCTGTCTTCTAAGGGGGAGGTGGTGACAGAATTCATATCAGTGGGACACTGAATATACATTTAGAGATTGCTGGGGCAAGGAGATAGTATGTCTAAGCTCTGACAGTTGTTCTGGACTTCTAAGGGTGAGATATAGAGTGAGGGGCCTTTTGTTTAGCAAAAACGTGGAGTCTATGATCATGGAAATATAGGCGTCAAGGTGGTAAACTAGATTGTCCTGTATAATATGGAAGTGAAAAGGAAGGGGGGAGTTGAGTGAGATCAAAGTTTGAGAAGAGCTGGAATTTGGAGCCAAAGTGACCAAGAGAATGAAAGGCTCTGGGAATGTTGAAGAGGATATGGGGTTGAACTTGGACCAATGTTATTTAAATCTCAGAGGGCAGGGTGACTTCAGTTGACATCCAGTCGGGTTTCAATTATACTGTTTCAAATAAACATGATCTCCATTTTACAGATGAGGGAACCAAAGCATAGAGATGCTCATAAACTAGCCCAGGTTGCACAGCCCCTAAGAGGTGGCCTTGGGTTGGGTTCTCCAATTTTAATGTCAGCAAAGCAGAGGACCTTGTAGATCTACAAATCCACAGTGTCAAAGAGTTCCTCTCATACCACGGGTCGACAAACTTTCTGTGAAGGTCCAGACAGTAAATGTTTTAGGTTTTGCAGACCATATCATGTCTGTTGCACTTACTCAGCTCTGCGGCTGTATCATGAAAGCAGCCTTAGACAATACAGAAATGCGCACTGTGGATGTGTTCTAGGCAAACTTCATTTGTGGACACCCAAATTTGAATTTTATATAATTTTCATGTGTTATGAAATATTATTTAAAAAAAATATTTTTCCACTCTTAAAAAGTGTAAAAACCATTCTTAGCTTGTGAGCCATACAAAACCAGGCAGCGTGTTGGATTTGGCCCTCAGACTGAAGTGTGCGGACTCCTACCCTACCTCGTTCAGTTATTTATCAGATGTTTGTAAGTGAACAAACAGGTCAACGAGGACGCTTTACAGAGGACAGAGCAGTGATGAGTACTGACAAGATCAAGAGGGGTAATCATGGTCTTCTTTCCCTAGGAGATGTTTGCTGAAATTTACACAAGGCTCTTCCGAGACAGAGGAGTGGGTTGTAGTCCCCGCTCCTTTTACCCTATAGACCTAAATGAAGCAATGAAGCATCCGTTTCCTTGGACAAATCACACCCCCTCTCTGCCTCACTTGCCTTGTGTGTGTGTATATGTGTATGTATGCATATGTATACGTATGTGTATGTATGTGTATTTGTGTGTGTGTGTTTAATGAGAAGGTCTGACTAGTTATCTTCAAGGTCGCTTCTGGCTCTGAAACTCTTGGATTTCAAAAACTTGTCAGATTTTTGGGGCAAGGTTTTCCTTGCCAACCGTCTTTCCCTTCGCCCTCTTCTCTTCACTCTAGTCCTGTGAACATCCTTGCCCCTCTGACCCTGCTTCCTCTCTGATCCTCTATTTCAAGGCTGGTGAGATTATTGTACCCAAAAGCATCCTAGGAAAAAACAGTTGGAATATCCAGGATAATAAAACAAGCCGGCGAGAGGTGAAGGAGTGTGTCATTGCTATTCTTTGTGTGGACTTGTAAAGCCGCATGTTTTAACCATCTCAGGATGGCAGGGATTTTTCTGTTTGTTTGAGAGGCCGATGTAATACCCTCATGTTTTCCTTTTTTAGGAAAAAATAAGAGGAATTCATTTTCATTGGGATTAAGGAAATCTTTCTTCTTTTATGTTAGCAACACGTGGTCTTAGCAGATCTCTGATCTCGTGCTGAATAAAAAATATAGCATTACAATGGAGCACGGAGGCTGGGGGCTTGAACTCAATTTGGATTACTGTGCACAGCAGCGGGCGGGTATTCTGTGACTAATGGGAGGGTCTTTGGAGCTGGTGCTGAGGGATAGTTCCTGGGGACCAAGCCCCACACGCACTGCCTATTGTTCCACCCTAATCTGAGGCTAGTCACCGGGAGGCTGAGCCCACAATCAGATGCTTGGAGCTGTGGGCTTGCATCAACCTGACAGCCAGGTGGATGTGAGGCACTGCTGTGCAGAAGCAGGCCTGGTGCTGAGCCGGGAAACTTAAGAAAGCTGAGATGTTGGTTAAAGCACTGAACCTATCCAAGCCTCAGTTTCTCTACCGATAACTTGGGTCAGTTTTTTCTATCCCAAGGCCTCACCAGCCTAGAGGTACAGAAGGGATCACGGTGACTGCCATGGTAAATACTGTTGGATCGAAGGAGAAGTGTGGCTGGGGTCTGTGTTTTCCACTGAGACTCTGAGGGTCGGGGGTGTGAACAAGTAGAGAGAAAGAAAAGCGAGGCCCTGGTGGGGGATACAGTAACCATCATCTCTCTGAGAGCCAGTATTTCTCAGATACTAGCAACTCTCTGTGTCAGAATTATTTGGGGTAATAGTTTATTTGGGGTGCTAGTTTAAAAATATCCCCGTGACAGATAATAAGGCATCAAATAGATTTAACAATTCCTACCTTGTAGAGACATTGTGAAGATCAAAGGGCAGTGGGTCTGGTACTGTGAAGATGGTGATAGTGATGCTAGGTCTTTTCTTAGGGTCCTCTTACGGGGGTTCTATCCTCTTCATTTCCAGTTCCACTTTATTTCTTCAGAGCTGAAAGAAATCTTAGCATATTGCTTTGCTCACCTGCTCTGAGACCTTGATTACTCCCAACAGAACATCCAACTCCCATGACCGGCAACCAGGAGCCTCCTGACTTTGGCCCAAACTGTTCTCCCAGCTCTATTTCTTATTTCTCTGCCATATAATCACCCTATTGGGTGAAAGTAATTCTGACTGCTGCCCTCATAATAATACCTAATATTTTCTTTTTCCCTTCTCTGTGTCTCTGTTCCCTCATCTATGTATCATAGTTATAATGATGTTTAAATGGGAATCCATGGAAAGTGCTCAGGGCAGTGTCTGGCTCATGGTAAATGCTCCATATGTGTTTAAAGGAATTCTCAATATCTCTGCAACTTTTTTTTAAAGGAAGATATATCCCTGATTTTTGCCTTTATTTATCAATAGATATAAGTATATTTTCTCTAAATGGATGCGGGTCTATTTCATTCTGAAATCCTGGGGAAATAATTTGACAATTCAGTTCATTTCATTAATATTTATTTTGTGTTTTCTTCAATGCTCAGTGCACCGTGTGAAAGGCTGAAAGTTAAATATGAACGCTCAAGTGGTCTCCAGGATGAGAAAATGGCTTCTGTTCACCCTTCGAGACTGAACAAAAGTTTTACTTCTTCCCCAATAGCTCCATCTCCAACTGTCCTTCGTGCTTGTACAGCTCATAGTTAGAATGACCCAGTTGAGAATGGAAGGGTTGCCTACCTGTTTCTCCTTCCCAGCTACACTTCCAGCTCCCTGAAGGTCAAATATCTTCTGTATCCTGAACAGTCCTGGCATTCACCTTTTGCTTTCTCCAGGATGGCCCTTATACTCGATGGCAAGTATCTAGCAGCCTCCATTCAGCGCAGAGTGAGGCATACAGGTGAAATTCTTGCTAAGTTTATGGATGAACTTTCCATTACTGTGGAATTAATTCTTTGGACTCAAGGGTCTGGATAAGTTTCTGATGTTGTCATCTGAGATCTAGTAGTGGATTCAATGGATGCTTCCAGGTATACCCTCCTGTTCTTTTAAGAGAAATTAATCCTGTGTGTCATGCACACAAATAGAAGAATTTTAAGTTAAGTGTTTTGCTTATATGATTACTGTAAATCAGGCTCTAGATACCCGTGTTTATAATTTTAATTTTTATTTCTTGTAGAAATATTGGAACAATGTTAAAATGGAAATTAAGGTCAAAAACATCCAATCCCACTACTTTAAACAAATCTACAGCTTTCAATTTTCTGTGATTCATTCTAGTTCCTTTTAATATGCATATATATGATTTTTGCATAGTTAAAACTGTAATAGGGCTAAGAATAGTAATTCTAATAACAGGTAAAGCCATTATTTATGAGTACTTAATATTTGCCTGGCAAAAGTGGTTCACATGTATTTTTGAATCCTTACACCCATTCTATGAGATGGGTATATTATTATTCCCATTTTAAAGATGAGGAATCTAAGTATTAAGGGAGGTTGACTCACTCCAAGTCACACACTGACTGAGTGGTGGAGCCATATTTGACCCCTTCTTCTTTACTGTGTTAAACAGGGTGGGCCGGGCTGGGAAGCAGCATTGACATGATTGATGGCTCAAACCTGATACAGACAAGTTGTGCGGGACCCTCTACTCTAGCCCCAGCAGCTCCTGGACCCAGTTCCCAGCTGCTGAGGGTGAGGAGTGGAGCCTACTGTCCCCACGCTTGCAGGACAGGCAGAGGAAAAGCCTGACCGTCCTTGGAGGTCAGATCACCACCTGGAAGGGTTTATGGCATTTGTTCCAAACGTTTGTGAGATACTGGTGTCGATTTGACCTACCCATCTCTGCCAAAGAGCAGGAGAGCTCCAGCCCATAGGACACCCGTAATGAGCACAGTGCCATGAGCCCGTCCTTGCCCTGGTCCAAACACAAACAGTCCTTGTGCTGTGTACTGGGCTTCAGGCCGCATTGCCAAGTGTTGGGAAAGAAGGCACGTGAAGGCCGAGCGAGGGTCTCAGGGATGCCCTGAGTTTCAACAGCAGAGCAGCCTGGCAGACAAGAGCCGATGCCAGTGGCTTTGCCTTGTGGCCCTTCGTGACTTCAGTGTTTGGCACATATTAGACCCTCAATAAATGTGGTCAACGGATGGACAGATGGACAGATGGAGTTGCTTATACCGTGCAGCTGTACTCCCTCTTGCTTGATAAAGACTAAAATAACACATTGTGGCATCTTTCATTTTAGGTCAAAAATGGAAAGCTGAGTGTGTGAGAGCATGTGGGTGTATGAGAGCATGTGATTGTGTGAGAGTGTATAAGTACATATGTGAGAGAATGTGTGTGAGAGTGAATGCATATATGTGTGAAGGTGTGGTTGTGTGTGTGATAGTGCGCGTGTGTGTGTGTATTTGAGTGTGTGTGTGAGTATATGAGTGTGAGTGTGTGAGAGTGTGAATGTCGGTGAGTGTGAGGGTGTGTGTGAGAGCATAAAAGTATTTGAGTGCTTGAGAAGTGTATAAGTGTGTAAGTGTGAATGTATAAGTATGTGTGATTGTGTGAGTGTGACAGAGTGTGAATGTCTGATTGTGAGTGTGTGAAAGTGTGTGAGAGTGTGTGTAGACGAGGATGGAGTGGGTGAGGAGGAGGTGGGCAAGGGCACTAGCACGTTTGCAGTACCTGCGATATGCCCCAGGATGGCATACATTCTCTCACTTAATACCCTCAGCAATGCTTCGGGGTAGATATTATAACCTGTATTTTACCACATGTGGAAATAAGATTTAGAGAGATTAAGTACCGTGCCCAAGGTCATTCTGGTGCGTGGCCGAGCTGCGCCTTGACCTGCGGTCACTAAAGTTGGTGACCTTCTCACCATACCCTGCTGAACAGCTCAGCAGGACGTTGCCAGGCCTGACGTTGTTTTAGGGTAAAGGCTGGCAGACGACGTCCGAGGAGGGGGCTGAGCTGTGTTCCTCCTGCAAAGTCCTGGAGGAGGAAGCAGGGGAAGGAAGGGAATAGGGGTTACAGGGTGTTGGGGGCACAAAGCTGAAACCTTAGGCCACTGGCGTGTGTGGGCTCTCCTGGGAGAGTCAGAAGGTTGGGAGGAAGTGTTCCAGGGGAGAGAGAGCCTTCCTGCAGGGTAGGTGGGAAGAGTTCGGTGGATGGAAATTTCCATTAATGTCTAGGCCTTCCTGCCTGGCTTTAAATGGGAAAGGACTTTAGAGCTGCTGGCCAGAAAGTCACCTTTCCCGAAAGCATCCTGTGGTTACCCCCGTTCCCTAGCCTCCTTACAGCAAGACTCAGAATGGAAGGTCCCCAAACTGGAGCAAGGACACAGGCCAAGTGAGGGAAAAAAAGCACTGTTTGTAAAGAAAACCCTTCACCCCTTTACTTCTAAAATCCCAGTATCCATGACAACTAGGCTGAGTGAGGAAAATGGCTGTCCCCTCCCCTCTTCATTGTTTAACTCGCAGTTGCTGCAGCAACTGAGCATACTGGGCCCAGCCAGATTCTCCGGGTGCTTTCTTCTCTCTCAGTCCCCTTTATTGCGGGCCCTCCTCAGTGCCAACATTGCTTTGTCTGTCCCTGGAGAAGTCTGTGAGAACCAGGATGGGCAAAGTGTTAGGCCTTGGTGCTGTTGAAAATCCTTTGAGATGGAAGAAGTCGCTGGAACAAAGGGGCAGGAGAACAAAAAGCCCTGAACTGCTTTGCCCCTGCCTCTGAGGGCCTTTATCATCTTAAACCTTGGGATTTGAGAGTGTCTGACTTTGCTTTTCCCAGGGATAGCTTGGCAGGGATACAGAGAGAGTGGGTCTAGGAAACTGGTTGGACAGCAATCTCAGCAGAGAACTTCTCAGGGAGACAAAGCCTCCTTAACTTAGGTGGTGGTCTTTCTCGTTTTTCCTTCTTTCTCCCTTTTTATCCCTTTTTTCTTTCTCCTTCCTCCTTTCCTCCCTTCCTCCCCCTTCCTCCCTTTCTCCCTTCCTTCCTCCCTTCTTTCCTCTCTTCCTTCCTTCATTCCGTCCCCTCTCCCTCCCTCCCTCTCTTCCTTCTCTCTTTCTCTTTATCTCTCTCTCTCTCTCCCTCCTTCCTTCCCTCTCTCTCCTTCATATGCTTCTGGTTAACATCTTTCCACTTGAAGAAATTCTAAACAATTCGGTAGAGCTTCAAGTTCTTTGCGCAATCAGTTCCTCTCAATAATTTTTCCTAAGGAAATAATCAGATATTTGCACAAAGAATCCTCTGCAGTTCTTCGCAGAGTTGCTAAGTTTGTGAGAAAATGGAAAAAGTCTAAATGGCCAGACTTAAGATTGGTCAAATGCATTATGGCTTATTTACACTTTAACAAACTGATCGTTTTTCCTTCTTCTCTCTACAGTTGTGTATTGGCCCTGTGCTGACTGCTGGAGATCAATGGTGAGCAAAACAGACATGATCCCTGTCGTAATGAAGCTTAAAGATATAGTCAGATAAGGCTGAAATAAATACACATCACAGTCATGGTAAGTGGCATGATGGAAAATGATGGGATATGAGGAGAGGGTATATCAGTGGCACTTAACCTCATCCAGGGATGGGGGAAGGTTTCTCTAAAAACCAATGATCTTTGAACTGTGATCTGAAGGATGAGCCAGAGAAACACGGGGAATGAATGGAGTGAGGAAAATGTAGGCAGGCAGAGGCCTGGTTGTAGGAAGAGCATGGCTTGTCCAGGAAAACAATAGAGGCAGGGGGCAGTTAGAGTACAGAATGAGGGCTGTGGAGGGCTGAGGAGGACAGCAGGGCCAAGGCCTGAGGCCTGCTGGGTTATGTCTAGAGTCTGGTCTCTAGTCCAAGAGCAACAGGTAGGTTCAATGTGGCCAGGAGTGGGGGGCAAAGGGGATTGAGGGTTGTGTGACAAAGTCAGATTTGCAAAATGATCTCTGTGGCTGTAGCATGGAGAAAAGTTTGCAGTGGGCAGAGTGGGCGTGGAGAGAGCAGCTAGGACACCATTGCAATAGTTCAGGAGAGATAAGGGGCATTTGATCCCAGTGGTGGAGGTAAAGACTACAAGAAGTAGGTGAATTGGAGAGATATTTAGGAGGTAAAACTGGTGGGACATGGTGATGGATTGGATATTGTCAGGGTAGGGGACAGTATAAGAGGGACTGAAGGGTCACAGACATTTTCTAGGGCTGCTGTAACAAAATACCACAAACTGGATGGCTTAAAACCACAGAAATTTATTGTCTTACAAATCTGGAGGCTAAAAGTCCAAAATCAAAGTGTTGGCAGAGTTGGTTCCTTCTGAGAGTTCTGAGGAGAACCTGTTCCATGCCTCTCTCCTAGCTTCTGGTGATTTGCTGGCAATCTTTGACATTCCTTGGCTTGTAGAATCATCACCCTGACCCCTGCCTTCATGTTCACGTGGACTTCTCCCTGTGTGTGTCTCTCTGTGTCCAAATTTCCCCTTTTTATAATGGTATCAGTCATGTTGGATTAAGAGCCCACCTATTATGACCTATTCCAGTATGACCTCATCTTAACTAACTACATCTGCCATGACCTGTTTCTATATAAGGTCACATTCTGAGACATTGGGAGTTAGGACTTCAATATATCTTTTTGGAGTGGGAGACACAATTCAACCCCTAATAGACTACTTTCAGGCTTCTGACTATACTACTGGATGGATGGTGGTGCCATTCTCTGGGTGTGGAAATGCTGGATGAAAACCACATTTCAGGGAGAAGATGTTGAGTTCAGTCTTAGATCTGTTGAGTTCCTTTAATTTATTCATTTATCCTCAAATGTTCACTGAGTGACCCTATGTGGTAGACATTGAACTAAACGCTGGGGGTATAAACATGCACAAATCAGATGTGACTCCTGCCCTTGAGGAACTCAGAATCTAGTGAGGATGGACTTCAAATGCACAAACAAGCATAAAGTATAGGTGTAACATGTGCTATGAGTGAGAGCCAACAATAGTGGGATTTGACCTAGTAAAAGAGGTCAAGAAAGGTTTCCTTGAAGAAGAGGTGCTTAAAAAGAGGTAGCTAGAAAAAAGGAGAAAAAGAACATTATAGGCAGGGAGAACAGTGTATGCAAAGGTCCGGTGTTGAGCCAGAGCAGAAAGAGAATGAGGAATGGAAAGATGGCTAGGATGGGTGGCTGGGAGGCAGAGAGCTTGAAGCAGTGCAGGGTGAGATGAGCCTGGAGAGGTGAGCACCAGCCAGGCTTTGCAGAGTCATGGAAGCCAGTTTGAAAAACTTTATGCTAAGAGCCATGGGAAGCCTCTGAAGGGTTTTGAGCCAGGGAGTGGCATGAGTTAACATACGAAAAGCATCTCTCAGCCTCTCAGTAGTTTGGAGAATGGCTAGGAGGAGGGCATAGTGGATGAGGGTAGACCAGTCAGGAGGCCATTTAAGAGTCCAGGTGAGAGACGGGGAGGTGGTGGGTGATGGAGATGGACCTAAGTAGACAAATTTAAGAGATAGCTGTAAAATAAATTTGGATGGACCAATTGGATATTGAGTGAGGGAGAGGGAGGCATGAGGATGACTGGGTTTCTTGCGTCTACAACTGCATGGCAGAGAACACTGAAGGAGCATCAGGCTTGGCGAGAAGTCCTGGGTTTGTTTTGGAAATGTGGGCTTCAAGGTGCATTTGAACCATTCATAAGAAGATGCTGGAAGGCTGCTGGATCTTCTCACCTGGAGCTTAGGGGGGACCTTGGCCAGATGTGGGGAGGTGGGGCCTAAAGTAGGTTCAAGAAGGTGCAGTCGAACCAACAAAGAATTGCCTTCTCTGTCATAGCAAAGGGAAACGAGAGTGTTTGAACCGTTGAGAGGTTTGCAGGTTTAGCAAGGGGAAAATGAAGGAGTTACTGCTTTCTGCTGGTTTCTATTTTTTTCTGAGAAGGAAGATATGAGGCTGTTTGTTTCAAGTGAGATGGGAGGAAGGCAGGTGGGGATTGGCAGAGGTTTGAAAATGATGTAGGAGAATAGCAAAATCGGAAAACATTTGCAGTATGTCAAGTGAAAACTAGACACTTACAAAGTAGAATGTATGTATGACTTCAATTCTGGACAGAAAAAATAAAATGGTAACACACACACATGTATGTCTATATACACACACCTCCTGATTAGTTGGATGATAAGCAAGTTAAAATTCTTTACTTTGTACTTTTCTGTATTTTCTAGATTTATTAAAATAAACATATATTGCTTCTGCAATCAGAAAAATAGCTATTTTTGAAAAGATTATATAACCTTTTGCTTTCATTCATTTTCTTAAGAGGAGACTTGTATGTTATTAACTTGAAAAATTATTGTTAAACTTTCTTCCAGCTTAAAACGAGAAAACAATAAAGTATTTGTTGACAAGAAATGTCCTTAGCGTAAGGCAGAATAGTAGAAGCCGTGTTAATTTTGAGGTGACATCCTCATTACCTGAAGTTGCCCCCTCTCTGTCTATAGGTCCGTGACTATGAAATCTTGGCTTCCGGTGCAGATCTGGTCAGTGGCAGAGAAGGCAGAGCAGCCCGAGGGCAGCAGTCCTGTGCCTGCTCAGAGAGCTACGTTCCAAGTACATCAGTGGCCTCTTTGATAACTCTGAAGATTCTGATTAGTAAGATAATTCTTTCAAAATTGTACAGGCTTGAACATATTACATTATTTTATTATTTTCAATAATAGTAAGTTATTAAATGTTGTAAATACATGCTTTTAGTTTTGATACCTTTATGTCCTTCAAATGAGTAAATTCACAGTGGAGAAGAAAATCCTTTGCTGCAGCTGTATGAGGGTAATGTTAGCCGTAGTACAAAGGGCCCCTCAGATTTGAGTGGCTCAACACTTAAAGCAACACAGACAAGTCTAGTAACGTGCCCAAGGTCACCCAGCTAGGAAATTCAGGGGCCAGCATTTCCAAGCCAGGCAGTTTGACTCCAGAACATCTGTTCTTCATCTCTCTCCTACGGTATCATCCAACATGCTAAGTCACCTCCAAAACATGATTTCTTCCCCCTCTTGCTCATACCTAGGAGGGTAATCTGAATAGTGTATTCTTGCTGCAGTGTGCACCTAATTGGGGATGTGGAGGTGGTGGATACATCAGATGTCGGACATCAGATAACATGTTGTAGGAGATATCTATAAAATTATTCTTTTCCTAAGCAATATCCATGAAATCACAGGTTAGCGAGGACATGCAGAGCTAATATGCGTTACAATAAGTACATAACTGCCATAAAAATGTTTCCATTCAGCCTGAAAGGGACCTCTAACTCCGCCCTCCTAGGGCTGCCCCAGCCAGGGGCAAGCGGCAAGAAGCGAAGATGGCGCGGGAAATCCTGACAAGAGAGGCGCTACCCTTTAAAGCAAAATGCTTGTTCTGTCAGTACCGGCCCTGAGAGGCAAGTGTCCCCACTGAGGTGAAGCTTAGGACCTGACTTCATCCTTCCATTTGGCAACATAAAGGGCTACAGATACCCAGCCTAACTCTGGCGGAGCCTCTGGTGGCAGACAGACCTGGTCTGGTGCTTGCTTTGTCGCTTTGTAGCCATACGCCCTAGGCTACAAATTTCTGTAACCCCAATTTCCTCAGATGTCAAATGGGGCTAAAAACCACATATGCACGTGGTTCTGTTTCCAGAACTCCTGCCTTCAGAGCTAATATTTATTTGAAAGTAGTGAAGAGTGAGAATAAGTCAAATCATTCCACTGGCCTGCGGTTTTTATTCAACATGCTATTACCAAGTTAAAACAGTGCTTATGCTGGAAGGTCCCCTGATGTTGGAAAGCTTACCAATTGACCGTGCTGGCACTTGAGAGTGTTCCATTTATATGACCCTTAGCCAACTGCAAAGTTCTTTTCCTTAAATGATCTCATAAGCCCTAACAAGTTTGTCGTAGAAAGAATTTTTCTGTTACTTATAAGTCTTCTGCCAGCCACAAAATAACCAATGTCTTCCCACCCCCAGTGGCGTCTACTACACACAAACTCATACCCGAGGTCCCATAACACCAATGTCCGCCAGGCCCATCCTTCCTCCTTCTCCTGTTTCTCCAGCTGAGCTGCCTCAGGAGGCAGTGGAAGTGTTGAGAAGGGGAAGGAGGCCACTTTCAGGGAAGTGCTAGAAAATTCAAGGGTCGGGCAGGAGAATGGACTAGTGTCTCTGAAGCTCAAATTGCAGACCGAGGAGACAAATGTTTGCTGTCTGTCATCCCAGTGAGACTGATGTCATCTGATCCAACCCCCCTCATCTCACCCAGGGGTTAACATCTTCAGCAAATAGTGGAAAGTTCCTTTCTTACAGAATCACGTGGGCTGAGAAACCCTGTGACAATAAGGAGGTGCTAAGCTACTCTAATTTTTTCCTGCACATAATAGATGGAGAAAATACAATTACTTGCCGACATTAATTTTGTATCTCACAGAACTAGAGCATTTGTAATTAAAAACACTTTAAATGGATCCACTAAATTATGAAAACTTATGGCCAGTATAGAAGTATTGTGATCATTGGTAACTAGAACTATGTAATAAGGAGTAGGTCTCCTTTGGGAGAGGTGTGGGACTGAAAAAAATCTTATTTTATATGTGGCAGAATTCCCTTAGATTGTATGGCTAAGGAAACCGAGCAGAGAGAATACAAAACTGGAGGAATTGAGGTTCCCTGAGTCATAATACAGATGGAGCTTGCTGAGGGCTCCCTGTCTGCCAGCGCTGGCCTAAGCCCTTTATGTGGGTCTTGCTCACTTATCCCCAGGACAGCTTTATAAGGAAGGTGCTGTCGCCCATTTTACAGATGAGGAAACTGAGCCACATGGAGCCAAGATTGAAACCAGGCAGCCTGGCTCCGGCCACTAAAACACTGTACTCTTTGCCCTTCGATACCTGGAAGCTGGAAGGCAGGCAGGGAACAGAGGAGAAAGGTTGAGTCTGCATCATTATGTAAAACTCCCTCGAGTGAAATGGCCACAGGGCGCTGAGTGGCCCTGAGAAGAGAGGCACCCAAGCTGCTCGGCTGTGGACTGTGTTGCCTAGTACCTGCACACAGCAGATTCTCATTAATGTTGAACTGAAATCAAGCATAATTACATGAACTGTTAGCCCTGTCTCCCCAATTCACCAAAATTTTTCTTAATTCTTTGATTTTCCTCAACTGGGTAAACCACAGAAAATGTGTTTTTCTTAAAAAAAAGCTTATCGAGATGGTGGAAAACTACAACTAGACGTGTGAGAAGCAGTCTTGCTGGTGTTTAACTGAAAATCCTGAGATGCTTGCTCAGAGGCTAGATCTGGGCACCAGTGCTTGTCTTTAGAGCTCATTGAAGCGGCACCCTCCCCCGTCATTGCTCCTCCAATCCCGACCCCCTCTTGCTGTCCCCTGGTGAAGCATGAATATTTTCACAGTGAAGTGTGGGTCTAACTGTGACACTCTCCCTGCCCACAAAACACACAGGATTCCAGTGAGCAAACAGCCCGCCCAATGTCTCCCCAACCTCGGCCACAGGTATGCCGGCAGGAACTGCCGGGCTGGACTCGGGGGCATTCAGGATGGAGGCTGCTGCTAGCGAGGTTCAACTCCTCTATTCTCTCACTGTCAGCCCTCTCCACACTCCCCGCCGTGGTCCAGGTGCAGTCTGGGCGGCCAGACCTTGGGATGAGCCATCTCTCCCTTTGCTTTTTGCCGTGAGCTGAGATCCTGCTTACCTTCACCTTCCTGATCCCTTCCGTGGGCGCTTAGCCTGTGTGTGAAGGGACTATGACCAGCTCTGTCTTCCTGGGCCTCAAGGAAAGAGGTGGGCTCACAGCCTTCCCAACAGCGAGCCACCACTTCTTACTCCTGCACTGTAACTGCTGCCTGAGGTGTCATCCTGTTGTCGTTGCTATCAGAAATGCCTTCTTCAAAAAGCTGGCTTGTTTGAGAGTTAGGCTTAGATTCTGAGCCCAGCAGGCAGACCGTACACAGATGTGTTGGAGCTGGGCCTGGACGCCCAGGGGCCCTGAGTGGTCACAGTTCCACCAGGTCTCACACCTGCACGCTGATAGCCGGGCAGTCAGCAGGGTTGGCCAACAGGAGGTGGACAACTTTTCCACGTTGGCTGATGATCCCAGAGTCTAGCGTCTGCACACTCCTGCCCTAGCTTAACCCTTGTCAGTGGCTCCCCACAGCCTGTAGGACCAAGGTCATGCTCCCACCTCGGCATCTGAGCCCCTCTGTGCCCTGGCCCTGCTGAGCCCTCTTCTTTGGGACTCGCTTCTCTCCCTCTTGCATCCCTCGTTCCAGCTGTACTGAGTAGTGTGCTGTTCCTTGACAGTGATATAGGTGGCCCCTGGGTTCCACAAATGGGCTTCCCCTGCTTGGACGCTCTTCCTTGGTGTGTCTTCTGGTTCACACACCCTCACCATTGGCGCTGGGCTCTGCTCTTCCTCCATCTGAGAATCCATCTCTGACCTTGCAGGCTAGATCTGCCTACTTTACTTCTGGCTGTCCTGGGACTCACAGAGAATGGGAAGCTGTAGAAACTAGCATTAAGACATCAGACAGACGGGGGTTCACATCCCAGCTCTCTCATCACGAATCATGTCATCTTGAGCAAGATATTAACTTCTCCGGGCCTCAGTTTCACCATGTGTAAAATGAGGATATTAACAGAACTGGCCTTAGAGGATTGTTTTGAGGAGTAGATAGCTGATAAAGTGCTGTAGTGGGTTGAATTGTGATCCTCTGAAGATATGTCTACCTGGAACCTCAGAATGTGACCGTATTTAGAATAAGGGTCTTTGCAGATGTAATTAAGGATCTCAAGATGAGATTTAGGTTGGGCCTTAAATCCAATGGTCGTTTCCTTATAAGAGAAAGGCAGAGGGAGACATGAGGCACAGAGGGGAGGCCATTTGGGTTGGAGGCGGAGATTGGAGTGATGCAGCCACAAGTCAAGGAATGCCTGGAGCCACCAGAAAATGGAAGAGGCAAGAGGAAGGATCCTTCATAGAGACTTTGGAGGGAGCATGGCCCTGCTGACACCTGGATTTTGGACTTGAGGCCTCTGGAACTGTGAGAGAATGAATTTCTGTTGTGTTAAGCCACTAAGTTTGTGGTAGTTTGTCACAGCAGCCCCGGGAAACTGATATGTGTTTAGCGGGGTATGCAGCACATTGTGGGTACTCCATCAGCATGCCCTGCTATTACTGCGGTTGTGATGGCAACATGTTAAACTTGTCTCCTTATTCGTGCATCTGTCAGCCACCTTTTCTCTCTCACAATGTTGTGAATTTCTCAAAAACATGATATGTTTCTTAACTTGTATTCTTGGTGCTTACCACAATGTCTGGCACACAGTAGATGCTCAAGAAATGTTTACTAAATGAATGAGTGATTTAGAACAAGGACATGCTGGCGTGATACTGTCACCTGATGGGGGCCATGCTTTGATCATTCCAGGATTGCACATCCTAAGATTTCCCTACTTGGCCACTGCCCCTTCGATGATTTGAATGTTCTAGCTCAGTAATGGTGAAGACTGTGGTGCCTAGCGGCAGTGTAGTAACCAGCAGAAGTGGTGGGGTACCCACGGGTCTCTCAATGATGGGTGCCCAGGGGACACAGCAACAGTGCTAGGGTCATCCGTCACTGCCCAGTGGACAGGGCACTGCCCAGTGGAGAGGGGCTGGGACAACAGAAGAGGTGCCAAATGGTAGCTGACCAGACTGGTCAGTGTACAGGCTTGACAGGGGAGCATCCAGGAACAGGAGTCAGCGAGTGCCTTGCCCAGACCACATGGACCTTTCACGACTTGATGCTGCTGCAGTACAGCACAGGGTCAGCAGGCTCTGGAGACCCACAGCCCAGCCTGGCACACTCCTGTCTGTTTTCTCAAGCCTGTAAAGATGGTGATAAAACCACCAATTCTGAGAATAGGAATTTGAGGTTTAGTGATGTTGAGTGATCTGACAAACGTTACTCAGGAAGTGTCAGAATTTGAATCCAGTTCTTGATCATAATATCTGGGTTCAGCAGGGGTCAGGGATAAAGGAGAGGGAAGGGGAGGGAAGGGAGGAACTGTGTGCGTGTGTGAGGGAAGAATCTGGGTTTGAGCTTTCTCCTGCATGAAGCGAGATATAAGACACGTCTTTGGATCTACTTGAAAATGTATCTTGCTTTGTAAAAACTTGACTTACTTAAAAAGACCCCCAAAGCTCGCACTGGGAGGGACTAGTCTCCCAGCTGGTGACGTGTGAGTCTTCTGTCATACTCTGAGGCAGCTAGAGTCAGTGTTTCTGTGGCTGGAACTCTTGCTCATTGCCTCTGCTTCTACGGAGCCCACATCTCGGATAATGTAAGCCTAGATGAGAGGAGGCAGCTAGAGGGACTCAATAATTAGCAGGAGTCTCTCCATGAAGGTTTGGAAAACTGACCATGTGGCTGCAAGACCAGCAACATTAGCACGTGGAGCCTCCCTTAGACAGGTAAGGTCTCAGGCCCCACCCTAGACCTATTGATTAGGAATCTGCGTATTAACAAGATCTCCAGGTGATTCCTATGCCCATTCAATTTTGAGACATATTCATACAGGGTAGCGGTTCTTGACCTTGCCTGCACATTACTATCACTTGGGGGGCATTAAAAAAATTTTTAATCCCTGGCTGCACCCGGACCAATTAAATCAAATCTCCAGGGGCTGGCATCCAGACATTGGCGTTTATTAAAACTCTTCAGGTGATTTCAATGTGCAGCGAATTGCTGCTTTAAGACAGAGGTTCTTAAAACTGGCTGCACATTAGACCCACCTGGAGATCTTGTGCAACTTCCTAAAACCGAGCCACCCCCAGACCAATTAAAGCACAGGGTCTGCGGGCTCTTGGACGCAGGCCTCTAAGTTTGTGAAGCCTCCCAGGTGACTGCAGAGTGCAGCCAGGATTGAGAACCAGGCTTTCTGGAAGCCTGGTTTTGGAAGCCCCTCATAAGATGTCCCCTCCCCCACGGATGGATCAGGTGCCATGCTCAGACTTCTCATGATGCTCTGTGCATGCCTGCACCGTCTCTATCTAACGATCTATTATGTGTCTGTCTTCACCCACACCATTAGGCTGGGAGCTCCTAGAGAGTAAAAACTGCTTTATTTTACTTTGTATTCCTTGTGCTTCTCACAATGCCTGGCATGTAAAATGTACTTGAGAGGTTATTATTATTGTTTTTATTATTATTCTAATCGTTAGAGTCTGTGGTCAGAGCTGTGGTAAGGATAGCTCACCCTGGTGCAGTGGATGTTCGAGGAGGAGAAAGTTCAGAGGCAGGAGGGCAGCTAGGAGGCTGTTGCTCTGGTCCAGGTGAGAGGTGACTAACGACTGAATGAGGGTGGTGGCAAATGAGGAAGGGGCCCATTGGACAGAGCATCATGAGCTAGAATCAGTAGGTGTATTATTTGCTGGGCTACTGTGACTAAACAACAGAAACTTATTGTCTCGCAGTTCTGGAGGCTAAAAGTCCGAGATCAAGGTGTCCGCAGGGTTAGTTCCTTCTGAAGGCTATAAGGAAGAATTTGTTCCATGCCTTTCTCCCAGCTTCTGGTGGTTTACTGGCAATCTTTGGTGTTCCTTGGCTTGTAGCACATCACTCAATGGGTCTCTGTCTTCATTTTCATGTGGTATTCTCCCCGTATGTGTTCCTGTGTCCAAATTTCCCCTTTTTATAAAGACACTAGTCATATTGGATTGGGGGCTCTCCCGCTCCAGTAGGACCTCATCTTAGCTAATTACATCTGTAACAACCCTATTTTCAAATAAGATCACATTGTGAGATACTTGAGATTAGGACTTCAATATATGAATTTGTTGGGGGAGGGGCACAATTCAACCCCTAACAATAGGTATAAAAATTCTTCTGTGAACTGTGCCATGTGCAAAGACTTGAACTTCAGGAATTTTTGTTTCTTTTAGAGATAAACCAAATTTTTGCTGTGAAATCAACACGCTAGTTTCTGAGCTTTGGGCAAAAGCATAACTTACGCAAAGCAACTCGGGGGATGTTGACAAAACTGGAAAAACAGATGTCTCTAGCCTACTGGAGATCAATATGAGCCGAGAGGAAGCTTGAGAAATTCAGGTGAACAATCCATAAATAATTGGTCTTGGTTCTTTCACTCGCTATTTTCACTGCCTTAATTCACTGCTGATGCTTTTGGCAGACTTCATGCCCTGAGATTTCACAAGTGGACACGCACAAGATGACTGAGAAGCATAGAGATGATTTAAACTAAACCGTATACATGCTCGTGCCACATTGTACAGGACTTAGTCCCTCGCTCCCTTCCTTCCTCTACTTCCTTCCTCTTCTTTCTTTCTAGGCTCAGTTGTTAGTGCATGCCATTGCTTGTTAATTGTTCTTTCATGATTTTGTTTGTAGCAATTAAATGTAGTGGAGGTTTGGTAATTGGCTGCTGTAATTAGAAACACCTTCAGATTAGAAGAGTGTTTCTCTTTTCTCACTCTAGGAGCTGTTGCCTGCATTCCCTTAAAACTCCCGCACTTGGCTGGGTGGGGGCTGGAGGGGGTTCTCTGGCTGCACACAATTCGTGGTAGAGGAGGCCATCTGCTAACAATGGCACCTTGCATTCCTGCTTCAGAGTTCTTTCTCGCAGCTGCAAGCAGAACTGAAAAGCGTGGAGGGCTGCCCTTGCTGTTAATATCTCCCAGATCTCCTGCAGGCCCCTTGGTGCACATTTCCACGCTGGAATCTGGACAGTGTTATCCCAGACAATTCAATCCCTGCCAGAAAGGTATTGTCTCCCCAAAGGTCGTCTGTCTGCTTTTTTTCCTTTTTTGGGCCAAAGGGACTTTCAGGAAAAATATAGTTTATGTTCCAAATGGGAACACCTGTATCTCTTGTCAAAACAAAAGTTAAAAAAAAAAAACCCAAAGCCCAAAACCTGAATTGTCCTCTCTAAGATTTTCCATCTGCCCCCCACCCCCCTAAAAAGAAAATCCTTACAGACTTGAAATAAAAGCCAAGAGAGGATCTCCAACTGGAAATAGTTGCTGCCTGATCTTATCCACTGGATCAGCATGGAGGAAAAGGGAAGCTGTGTTTGCAATCCATTGTTCCCAGAAGTTGAGCTTCTGGGAAGAAATGAGAGTCTCAAGTTGTGATTTGCTATTCTGCTTTTTCAGTCTTGACTCCTCCTTTTTCTCCTTCATCTTTAATTGGAGGGCTTGAGATTTTGGACCAACTAGGGGGCCTGCCTTCAAGGGACCAAGAGGAGTTGGAGACGTTCTTGCTGGGTTGGATCTGTAACTAGGAGCTAGACTTCGACACCCTTGAAAACAGTAGAGTTATTTCCAGTGCCTGCTCACCCCAGGCCTTGTGGCCAGTCCAGTGAGGACTCAGAAGTCCACATTCCTGTGTGGAGGTCTTTAAGTCTCCCCAGAAGTACTCTGAACACCCGAAACAGGACAATGTCTAACCCTGTCCCACACCACCCCCAACCCCATATCTAAGGAGGGAACAGTCTTGGAAGTGGTTCAGCTAAGGTATGACATTTATTCAGAATCTTTTTCTTTTTAATTAAAAAAAAATCTTGTGAGTTTGGTATTCTACTCCATAAGATATCTATTTTGGTTTTAGGGGTAAAAATGACCTTTTTTCCACCAGATTTTTGATTAAAGTTGATGTTCCCATGCAGATGGTGCATGTCTCCTAAGACCTGGAAATAGGTGGGAGGGTAGAGCTGACAATGAGTAGCTGAAGGAATAGAACAAAAGAGTTTGAATTACCGTCAGATTTGAGCTGCCTCTTGGAAGGGGCTCAAGAACCCTCTGGCAGCCCTTGGGGTGACAGCTGCCTCCGATGCTCCTGTCCTAATGTCCAGTCTCCAGAGGAGAGTTTTTGGTGAGGCTCCTGCCCTGTCCCCACCCCTGGGTGCTGCAGACCCTCCTTCCTCACACATAGGACATGGTTCTGTGACCACTTGGCTTCACAGTGGGGACTCAGCCTACCTCACTGTGGGTTTGCTTTGTCCTTCTTCCTTCACTCTTGGAACCCTGGAACAGAGTTCTTGAAACTGAAGAACCCTCCAGGTCATATCACTGAACGTCTAAGGCCAGATGCAGCATGCTCCTGATGTTCGCTTGTGAAGGAGACCTAGGTGTCTGGTGATGATGTAAGTCCTCCAGGGGCAAACGGAGGACCATCATGGACTTGGGAAGAGGAAGTTGCCCATGTGTGCACTCCCTAAATCTCTTACAATCCAGAGAGCTGGAATGAAAATACAATCAGTAATGTGATGAGTAGGAGAGGGGCTCATCATGGACCTGGTTGAGTTACTGGGGTCACCATGAAACCAGAGGGAGAAAGGCGCCTTGCAGGAAATCTTGACCAAGCAGCTCAATGCAATCCCTTTTTTCCACAATTCAAACCTTCCTCATAGGAAGATGCTCCAGGTTTGCACAAGCTGCTTTCCAGACTCAGCTCCTTCCTCTCGCTTCCTCTATAATTCCTGCGTCTTCATGTGGACATATTTCTCTTGCTGACTGAGTTATGTTCTTTAAATTTTTCTCCCTTAGCCCACTTCATTTCTACCCAAAATATGACACACGAGATATTTCCAAATGTACATGTCTACCTCCAGTGCCTTTTAGAAGATCTCCTCTCACATTATATTTCACCTAAAATTTCCTGCTCATTTAAGTATAATGCAATTTCTCCCTTAATCAGTCCTGCTCACTGACTGGAGTAGTGCAGAACTCGGGGAAAAGTGCTGAAATACCAGGAGCATGTGTTTTGTCATTGCGCAGACCTGATTTCAGATCTGAGCTCTGCCACCACAGAGCTGTGGGACCAAAGCTCTCTGAGCCTCGGGTGCCACATCAGAAAATGGAGGATGACAGTCCTCCCTCACTGCAGGGTTGAAAGGATCAGGTGATGACGAATGCTGTATCTAGCATGATATCTGTTGTGTACCAAATCCTAAGCAATTTGAGTTCCTTCATTTTCTTTGAAGGAACAAGCTTGCTAAATACATAACACCCCCCAAATCCTGTTTAGGTTTGGGATAGAAACACACTGAAATCAATAGTGTAGGGACTTGGCACATTTTACATAAGGGTAAAATCCCAACTCATTGATTTATTTGCTAAAAACTCAGGTGAGATCATTGTTGTTGGGCCCGAGTCTTTATAAAATAAATGAAGGGGGGCCGGCTCCGTGGCGTAGCGGTTAAGTGGGCGCGCTCTGCCGCTGGCGGCCCAGGTTCGGATCCTGGGCACGCACTGATACGCTGCTTGTCAGGCCATGCTGTGGCAGCATCCCGCACAGATGTTAGCCCAGGGCCAGTCTTCCTCAGCAAAAAGAGGAGGATTGGCATGGATGTTAGCTCAGGGCTGATCTTCCTCACAAAAAAATAAATAAAATAAATAAATAAATAAATAAATAAATAAATAAATAAATAAATAAAGGACTTTATATTGAGTATTGAAGAAAACATGTAAACTACATTTTAAAGCAAAAGACCAGCCTTGAATTAAATATCAAGATTTGGTATATAACATTTGCATTGTTCCACTCAGGGGTCTGGTAGACCTTCATCTCACTTTAGTCAAGATTTTCATAGGTCTATAATATTCCTTCTCTCATCCAGTCTTGATTCTCTATCAAAGGTCTTAGTAATAATATACCTAAGTTAGAAAATTGTTGTGAAGATTAAATGCAGTAACGGCAAACACTTAGTGGCATGTAGAAGTCATCAGCAAGTGTAGCTCTAATTATTTCTGCGCCTTGTTAAAGAAGGTGAAGAAAGCAGAGGTGGAGTATATTAACTGTATCGTAGATTCTGATTTACCTTGATTTCCTTAGATGAGCAGTCCTCAACCGGGGATGAATTTTCCCCCCAAGGGATATTTGGCAATGTCTGGAGAATTTTATTGTCACGGCCTGGGGTGGAGGGGGTATGAGAGATGGGTGTGTATGTGTGTGCGCGCGCGCGCACTTCTGGCATCTAGTGTGTAGAGGCCAGGGATGCTGTTAAACCTTCTTCAATGCACAGGGCAGCCCTCACAACAGAGAATTCTCTGGTCCAAATGTCAATAGTGCTGAGTTGGAGAAACCTGTCGTAGATGGATCCTGATTCTGTTAGGCTCTGTGTATGAGGGGAAGATTTTGCTTTCTTCAGCAAATTAGACCAGTGATTATAAGTCTTAGGTTTTGCAAGTGTATCTACCCATGATCTCTCTCAAATATACAGAGCTTCATAAAAACTTCTTTGATCTCAGCATATTTTATTACAGTGTGACACAGTAAGCATGTTTTTATGCTTTAATAAAAAAACTTGTTGCTGAAAAGTTTAACATGTTTGCTGTGAACCTAAAACTGCTCTAAAAATAGTCTATTTAAGAACAAAAATCTAATGTGAATATAAAAGTGATCAGTGGAGACGTGATTTGTCTCTGACTCTTTTAAGTGAAAAGTTATGGTCAAATGAGTTCCAGGAATAAAACTTATTTCAATAAGATTATTCAAATTTCTCATATCTTTTTAAATCATTGGATTAAACAAACAAAAAAAATATCTCATTTTGATTTAATCAGGTATGGGAATAAAACCCACAGCTGTCATACTGTTCAGGGGATTGCAAATCTTTAATATCTAGCACAAATTAAGATTCTGTGTCTTAATCCTTTTGCTACATTTCCTCATGGTTCTGCACTTATTACTTTGCTGATCACTTAACCATGTTGGACCTTAGTTTACTCATCAGAAAAATTAGGGGCCAGACAAACAACCTCCCTGGTTCCTCATGACACTGAGATTCTACACTCTTGTGAAGAATTGTTAAGTGTGTATGTTTAGCTGGGTTGGGTCACTATGTAGGGTCTTGTTGAGACATGAACATGCTGGGTACCTGTGACCCCTAGGAGTTAGATCTCTGGAATTTGGAGGGACCCCAAAGCTGTCAAGTTCCCCTTTTGCTCTTCCCAAATATCTACCAAGTCCCCATGGATCTGTCTTCCCAAGCACTTTCTCTTTTCCTTTGTTCTCCTGGTGTCTGGGTTGTGAATGATTGGGTGACCTGGAACCCAGGTCCCTGCTTCCTGAGACTCTGCACAGGCAGGCTGTGGGGGAGCCCAGGTCCCATCTTCACCCAATGGATCCTCATCCTGGGAGCTGGGGTAGGTTTGGAGGCTTTGGCTGTCAGCAGAGATGAATTCTGCCCTAGACTCCTAGCTGAGCTTGGTTCTTCTGTGAAGAGAGAGGTGGAGGGGGAGATCCTCAACTGCATCAAACATCAGCTCTGGGAGAATTAGGAGAAGAGGGCAATGGTAGATTGTTACAATGATTCCCCTGTGAACCACACCTCTCGATATCCACGCCCTGTGTGGTTACCTCCCACATTGTTCTGGGATAGGCCAAATGACTTGCCTTGGTCAACTGGACATTAGTAGACATGATACAAGCAGAAATTTGATAAACTTTTGTATTTGGGACTTGTTCTCTGAGACCATGCAAAGAGAGAAACCCAGGAAACAGATCATGTCAACAGTCAGGCATGTGAGTCCAGTCATACTAGACCATTCTGCCCCAGCTGAGCTACCAGATGACTGTAGACATGAATGACCCCAGGAAAGATCACAAAAGAACAGCCCTGCTGAGCCCAGCCCAGATTGCCAACCCACAAAATTAGGAGCAATAATAAATGTTTTGGGTGGTTTGTTACAAAGAAATTGATAACTGATATTAGAGCTGATTGCTATTCAGCCATTTGCTTATGACATTTGGGGACTTGGAAAATCAGCTCAGGCCACTGCTACCCTCTCCCCTTCATTTGCTATGATTTACATGCTCCTCTTCTGTGCTCGCACAATGCTCTGTGCCCATTGCTAGTTATACTGCTTTTGTTTTCCTTGTCCATTTCTCTCTTTGGCCTGAGCACCTCAAGGGCAAGGACTGTCTCCTTTTCAGCTTAGTATTTCCAAGGCCCAGAACAGAACTTTGCAAAAAGTAGGTGCTTAATGGACAAATGGAGAAAGAGGTCATAAAGCACATCTGTTCACATTATAGAAAACTTGTAGTGGCAGACATAGCCTTGACCCTTGAAGTCTTCCCAATGTACCAACTTGCTATGCCACAGATGGCCCACCAAGTCAAGCTGTGGATGTTTTGGAGTTAGTTATGGCACTCAGTCGGGACTCTTTTAACTCTGATCCTCACCCAACTTCCATTCTGCCTTGGTTTCTGCCAGCTCTTGCCTTTGAGTTCTTTGAACTTTCAGCCTGAGTTTGGTGTTCCTGGCTCAGCTCATGGCCCTCACTAATGACCTGCCATCTGGCTCCTGCTCACATGAGACTTCCTGCAGCAGGACGCTGGCTCCATCCTCTGCCCATTATACCATCCCATTCTCGCTCTCTGTCTGTCCCCTGGCCTCTGTGATTTGGTGAGGAATTGTTTAGGGGCAAAGTCCACTGGTGGCCACGTTAAGTGGTTTAACCATGGGAAGAGTAGTGATGCCAAGACAAGGGTCAAGGTGAAGGCTACTGCGTGCTCTGGACTCAGTTCTGTTTTATTTTTCTTTATTATTTTCCTTCTCTATCATGACAAAAAAACTTAATCTTGTTAAATTGCTTTATTTGAATGGGAGCCTGAAATAATATCGATGTGGAAGCAGATCCCAAGGAAAGGTTAAAACTAATAAGTGGCCATAGAATTGTTCTAGCTTTTAGGTTGGAACTCCCCACTTTGGTATTTGTCTCTAAAGGAGGCAATGGTTTTGCATCCAACCAGGCTGAGAATGTCCAGGAGCTGATGGAATCCCTTTGGAACTTCAAGGGATGGGAATCTGGCCCCATTTATACTAACATCATCTATTATCATTTCTTTAGATTTTAAGTTTATAAAAATCTCATGAATTACTGATCTCCCTGGACCCATTACAAATATTCATGTACAATTCTGCATAAGAAGATGGTAATTTACACACACACACACACACACACACAAAGACATACATAAAAAATAATGTCAACAAAGTAAACCAAGCCAAACAAATGTGTTTTATTTCAGACCTTGAAGTTCTTTCAATTTGAGGTTTGTAGAATTAAAAGGAAGACAGGATGTTTAAAATGTGTGTTTTCAAAGAGGAGTCTTCTCTTTTAAACCACCAACCGATTCTAATTTAGGCCTGTTTGAATCTTAATTGTTCCATGGATCTTTAAAGAGACTGGATTTATTATTATTTATTTGAACCAGGGTTTAAAAGGGCTTTGCTGATTAAAATAACAATTTCCTCACATAAACTGGAACATTTACTAGCAACAGACAGCATTTATTGGCATTACTACATGCTAGACACTGGCTAAACACTTCAAATGCATGGTTTCATTTAATATTCCCAATAACTTGAATGGGTAGATATTAGTATCTTCTGTTTAGAGATAAGGGGTCTGCCTGAGAGGTTAAGCAACTTACCTAAAGTCACTTAGAAAGTAGTAGCAGAGCTGGCGTTTATAACCACCTTGTGGGAACTCAAAGTCCATTCTTTTAACTCCTATCACCTCCCCAAATTACAGTTAACAATCTTTGGAAAATGTATCCTGTTGCAAGGGATAAATATGCAGTTTAAGCAATAGGTACCAGGCTTTTAGAATAACTGTAAGTTTTAGACCTGTTCTTCTCTGTCCCTGTGTGAGGCCCATGAAATAATGCTGTTATGGCATCTGTGGCCGAGAAAGCCAACCATCCACCCCAGATTCCTGGGCTCTTCAACAGTACAGGGTGCTTCCTGGGAAGTGGCTACCTGGGCAGAGATGTTACTTCGTTTTGCCTATGAGTGGAAATGATGGTGGTGGTACCTGGGCTGAAGTGGTTGAGCAGTGTGTGTGTCTTCCACCTACCTGCAGGAAGGTGACCCCAGGGCAAGCTTGGAAAGGCCACGTAGGAGCTGGCTGAGCCTCCTCTGCCTACGTCCCTGAGCAGACCTCCCTCCTCCACCTCAACCAGGAGCAAATGCCTTGAAGCGTTAAGTGAGGACTATCTTTTTATCATAAAGCCATTACAATTTGGGGTTTTCTTTGTTACAGCAGTCAACATTACTCTAACAAAAATATCTTTCTTTGAGGTTCTTTTAGGAGGCAAGGGGTACAATGCTAACTGAAGTGAACTTGATAGAACAGCTGGCGAGAGGGGTGGTGTGCCTCTCCACTTCCCCAAAGGGAATTTTCCAGTTAGCTAGTTAGTAAGAGCTATGTGGGTGGCCAGACTTATTTTGAATATGAGCCTGGGGTGAAAGGAGATGGAGAAGGGGGCAGTTGGCATTGAGGTGAGGCCTGAGTGGGAGGGAGTTAGGTCTAGATTCTTCTCTTTTCTCTGTGGCCCATTCAGCACATTTTCAATTATGTGAGACTCTACGGAGATGGGGGAAGATATCTTCAGATAAAGGGAAAAGTGAACAAAAAGTGGATTTCTCTAAAATGAGGGAGCAGAGCTTCACTGAATGACTTTTTGAAGGGTTTTACCTGATGTCTGATCACTCTGACCAGATAAGTGGCATTTGCTTTTCTGTTTTCAAAATTTTGGGTCTTGTTCTGTGAAGAAAAAGATGAGAAGCCCATGTTCTTTTCCCTCTCTGTAACATCGACCTCATGTCACTTCCCTCATTTGTAAGGATGGGCTTTTCTGGGCACTAAGGTGATTGAATATTGATTTGGTTAAAAATGGAGAACGTCTGTCTCTGCTTAGACACTGCAGTTCATCCCTGCTCCGGTTCTCCACATACCTCTATTACATTTTCTGAAAATGAATTGAATTAAAAATGCCATGCATGGTTTATTGAATTTCATCTAAAGAATAAGTAATAACAAGATAAAGTGTTTGGTTGTATAACCAAGCAAACAGATATTTGGATGTTCAGTTTGGGGAGAAATAAAACTAATTATTTAAACATCACTTATATGAGGACGCTCTGTTTTGCCAATGCAGTGGTGGGAAAGAACACACCTTCATTCGTTAATGGAAAATACTGAGGATTACTTAGAGCAGTCTGTTGAAGTAAATGCATGAGATCTACATGTTTCTTGTGGGTAGCCATTACTGCCTGTAACAATTAAGTTCCAATACCAGGTCTATTTCAGGGAATAATGGATACATTACATAATCGAAGTCTATTTTCTATTACATAGTTAATCTGTTAACGAAAATATTACTTTCTCCGTTGATTACAAACATAAATCTCTGAAATTTTGACTCATCTGGGGGAGAGAAAGTTTTTCTTTGATCTTAAGAGAGAGCAAGAGGAAGTCAGTCTTTCTCTTCCTAGACAAGAACAAGGAAGATGGCTATAGGCAGCTGTCTTTTCACCATGGGGAACCGGCCTTAAAAGGAAGCCAGTAGTGTTAACAGCAGAGAGGTGAATCCTCTGCAGTGGGGTGTCTCAACTTTGGCACTGACTGTTGACATTTTAGGCTAGATAATTTTTTTGTTGTGCAGTCTGTCCTGTGCATTGCAGGATGTTCGGTAGCATCTCTGGCCTCTATCCACTAGATGCCAGTAGCATCCCCAACCCTAGCCCCAATCATGACATTCAAAAATGTCTTCAGGGGCCGGCCCAGTGGTGTAGTGGTTGAGTTCGCGTGCTCTGCTTTAGTGGCCCAGGGCTCATGGGTTCAGATCCCGGGTGCAGACCTACACACTGCTCATGAGGCCATGCTGTGGCAGGCATCCCACAAAGAAAGTAGAGGAAGATGGGCATGGATGTTAGCCCAGGGCCAGCCTTCCTCATCACAAGGAGGAGGATTGGTAGCAGATGTTAGCTGAAGACCAGTCTTCCTCACAAAAAAGAAAAAAAATGTCTCCAGACATTGCCAAGTATCTCCTGGATGGATGGGCAAAATTGCTCTAAAGCAGGGTTGTCCAGTAGAAATATAATGTGAATCACTGATGTAATTTTAAATTTTCTTGGAGTCACATGAAAAAAAATAAAAAGAAATCGGTAAAATTAATTTAAATATGTTTTATTTAATCTAATTTATCCAAAATATAATTTCAATATATAATAATAAAGTTATTAATGACATTTTATATATATTTTATATATTTTTTAATGTCTCTGAAATCCAGTGAGTATTATACACTTAAAACATATTTCAATTCTCACCAGCCACATTTTAAGTGCTCAATAGCCACATGTAGACAGCACAGTTCTAAAGCAACCAACACAAGAACTTGCTCTACCTTTGGACTTCCAGTTAATTAAGTCATTAAATGCTCTTTTTTTAAAAAGGTCTATTTGAGTGAGATTGTCTATTCCTTCTGGCTGAAAATATCCTAATCCAAGCCCATATGGCTCTTCCTGATAATTAAAACGTTAAAAAACTTAAGACACCTTTGCTAGTATTTCTTCCTTGTTACGTGGGCCCTGACCATTACTGGGGTTTAGGCTTGTGTGCTGTTAAGGAGTTGCTTCTGCTAAGGAAGCAGAGGCATCTGCTGCGTGCCCAGCACTTGAAGACTCGTGACGTCCATGAGCCATACTTACTTCTCTTTGCATTTTCTTGCGTCCTTTGGTCACGGACTTTATTGTCTGACTGCTGAGTCCTGGCGTGCCCCTTCTCCAGATGCAGTAGTTCCTTGCTTGTGAGCCCCTGCCGTGGGCTCAGCTCAGTGTATTTCTGGGTGATAGGAATAGTGGAGACAAATGACAGATGGGAATTCTCAAGTTTGAATGGGCAGAATCAAGCCACCTTTATTGACTACAGCTGGGAATTACAGTAAAACCAAAGAAGGGAATTCTTGCAGAGTTGTCAAAACCAGAAACCAATAGAAACTTCACAAGGAAGTTGTTTCAGGAGTTTTTTTTTTTTTTTGGATGCAGCAGGCTGGCATAATTGAAAACATTTTTGTCTTGAAAACCAGGGTTTTATTCTGAGAACAAGAAATGTTAGAAAAGTCACATAGTCTAGCCCCCCTGCGCATTTTACAGATGAGAAAACTAAAGTCTAGAGAGATTAGATAGCTTGCCCAAGTCTGTGCAGTGTTAGTAACAGATTCAGGACCATAACTTGTTCTCCTGGCTCGCCAAGTGTTTCCATCTCAAACTGCTGCCTCCTGCATTTACTGAGAGTTTATTTAAATAAATTCCATGCTTCCACCTCAGCAGGTGGTTTTTTTAAATTAAACTTTTTCTTTTGAAATAATTTTAGACATATATAGAAGTTTACAAGAAGAGTACAGTTTCCATGTCCTTCACCCTGCTTCCTGTTGATAACATCTAATGTAAGGATAGCATAATTATTGAAACCAGGAAATTGACGTGGTATAACCCTACTAACTACAGATCTTATTCAGATTTCACTAGTTCTTACATGCACTTCTCTTTTTAATTTAGTGTATGTTCTATGAAATTTTACTGCATTTGTATAACCATCACCACAATCAGGATAGAGAACTGTTTGATCAACCCCCAAAAAACTCCTTTGACATCTTTATAGTCAGAGCTTCCCCTTAATTTAACTCCTAACACTAATCTGTTCTTCATCACTATCATTTCATCCTTTTGAGAGTGTTATGTAAAAGGAAGGATACAGCAGGCAACCTTGTGAGGCTGGCTTCTTTCACTCAGCACAAGGCCCGGGAGAGTCATCTGAGCTGTTGCATGTATCCATAATCCACGCCCTTGTATTGCTGAGTAGGATTCCATGGTGAGCATGCACCAGACTTGGTTTAACCAATCACGCATAGAAAGGCGTTTGGCTTCTTTTCAGTTTTTGGCACTCTAAAAACAAGGTGCTACAGACATTCCAAGTTCACTTTTAATCATTTTGCAGTGCTATAGGCTGAGTTTTAAAAATTGTTTTCCTGCCATAACTCTAATAGTTAGTGACAGTCTTTATCTGGATGGCAGGGACAGAAAAAGAAAAAAACACAGGCTGTAAACTTTTGATTCCCCAATTCAGGACAGGTTACTGAAGTTTGATTGACTGCATGGGTCAGGCATCTCACCAGTGAAGAAATTTACAGAGGGCCCCTGGACCAGCAGTGCCAGCATCACCTGGGAACTCATTAGAAATGTAAAATTTCAGGTGCCTCCTCAAACCTACTGAATCAGAAACTCTTGGGGTTGGCCTGCAATCTGTGCTTTAACTTTCTGAGGATAGTTGGTTAAGGTAATAGCTGAGAAATTTCATATTTTCACCATACGGGAGGCCAGTATGCACAGCCTGATTCCAGGGAATTCCCTCTAGGTTGGGTGGGCAGTGGTCTGAATCCCTCCCCCCATTTTTTTCTGCAGAGAGTACCTGGTGGATCCAAATATTCTGGTATACTTTGGAACAACCTGTAATTTAAATGTTTCCTTTTCCCCATTTAGACAATGTGGGAAGATTAACGTAACTTCAGAGGCACAATGGCGATATGTCCATCAAAGGAAGAAGCTCACAGAGAGGCCCATTTAGATCAGTGGATATTTCTCATTTGAACAGATATGCGCCTAAAACAAAAAAGGCTCTTACATAGATGGGTTTTGGAGCATTAGACGTACCAGGTTTAGGAGATTTGACAGAATAAGAACCACACTGGCCTTGGGCACAATTGAGAAGCAGGAAAAGCTGCCTTTGTTGGCTCGTTTCTGCTTCTTTGGTTCTCTCCCTCCCCTGACCCCTGGTAGGATTCCTGTGAGCTTTCTGCTCCCCACTCCTGCCTTGCCTCACCTCTCCCAGAGCTTCATCAAAACTTGCTCTTTTCTGTGCAAGTCGTTTGGGCTCTTTACTCTGCCAGGTGACACTGGATTAATTAGACAAGTGAATCCCTCAATTTTCTTATAAATTTGACAGGTTATTCTGAAGACGTGCTGTCACTCTGTTACATCATCCCTACTTTTCTTTAGGAATGAAGACATTACAGCATGACAGTAAATGGCAGATGTTTCGGGCATGCTGCAGGAGGCAGATGGATGATATTTGTCCCATAGGAGGTATTTAAAATAGCTCCAAATTATCGAGGGTGCCAATTGGTCAGGTTTCTCCTGTAAGTAGTTCTTTGGATGTCTAGGATTTGAGAGTGTGCGTGTGTGTGTGTGTGGAATGAGGTGGTCCTGAATGGAGGGGAGGCATCTAGATGCTTCATGCACAATGTAAGGAGACTGTTCATCTTCCAGTGCAATGTTTGGAGGGAGTTGTCTGTTTCAAGTTAAAGGATAAAGGCTCAGGTCAAGTTAATCCCAATCATTTCATTTCATTTTTTCCCCAGCCATTCTGTTTGAGTTTAATCATCATTCCTTTTGAATTTATTCTGCTCTTTGAAAAGAAAATGCTCACAACTTGGCAGCACTCATAACTCTTTAGTCCTACTCGGGAAGGTTTTCCTCCAGGCCACATGCAGGGGCTGAGGGTGAGGAAAAGGTAAGGACCAGTGCCAACTTGGGCCAGAAGCTGAGGGTCAATCATCCTGCCTTTATCCTGACTCCTGAACAAACTTTTTAGAAAAAGCCTTTGTGTGTTTGTGTGAGTCCCGGCTCTGCCTTTGCCTCTTTCCCCAGAGCAGAGAGAACAGAGGGCAGCAAATGATGGAGCTGCTTCATAGGTCAGATTCTAATTTCCTTCTGTGAAGGCTGCCCTGAAATTCAAAGAAGCGTTATTATTTCATCCAATTTAAAACTTGGCCTGGTGTTGAATGGGGAAGCACCTAATTTCACCTTTGGAGGCAAATGGGAAGCTTTTTGTGCTGAAAGAAAGAAGAAGAGAAAAGAGGATTCTGGAGGATAATTGAATGGAAATCCCTTTAAGGTGCCAGAAAACTGCTTCCATCCAGAAGGGATGAAACGAGGTCAAAATATATTTGTTAAAAGTGTGGGGCATGAAAGCCTTAATTATTTCTTTGGAAAGTCGTGTCTTTTAAAGACAAACAAAAGCTTCAAGCAGGTAGAAGCTGGGAGAAATTGCCCATGGCTTTAGAAAAGGTGGAACCCAAAGGAAACCAATTACTGGTGAACAATAGTATATTAACAGCGATTATTCTTCCAGATTGGGGGCCCGTGCATTGTGTTTGGGATGAGATCTAGTAAAAGATGGCCTGGTGGTCCGCCTGGGAGTGGGAAGGAGAGGGGACAGGGTCAGCCTGACTGTGCAGGCTGGGAGGGGGCTGGGCTTGCTGACTAAGGAGAAGAAATAGTCCTTACTTCTCATAGTTTAAGGAAAACATTATTTCTCTTGGAGCAGAATGGTGAGCTGTTGCAGTGAATGCTCTCTGGATTTAGACGGATGCGTATTCCAATCTCCAATCCTTCAGTTACTAGCCTTGTGACCTTAGGCTGGTAACTTATCCTCATCTGCCTCATTTGTAAAGTGGGGATAATATTGCCTACAGATGGAGAAAATGAAATTAGGTAATGCTGGGTCCAGTACATAATAGATGCCCCGGAGGTGTCAGTCTACGGATGGCTTGTCTCTCCTCTGCTTGCTTTAACTTCTGGGCAGGCTCCCCACAGCGCTGTAGGCTCTTGCTCTTGAACTTGGAGTGAGTCACTGGTGAAGTGTGCCCCACGCACTTACCCTGCACTCCCCTTGATGGTCTGCTGGTGAGTGCCAGGGGGCAGTCATCCCCTTTCCATCTCTCCCTCCAGACCCTTGGCAACCTGTGCTCTGGCTTCTCTGTGGGAGTTTCCTGACTAGCGAAGGATCCAGAGTCACCCCCAAGATTAGCAGAGGCCTGGAAGGAGTTTGCATTCCTGCCGCCTCCATATTCACTGAGTTGCAGGACGGTATTTTTCTCCAGGGAAGGAGGTGTGCTGGCTAAGACTATCCATACATTGCCTTTGGCTTGTTTCATGTCATGCAGAGCTTTCCTGTGAATGTTGGAGTATTTCGGTTTGTATATTTACTCCATTCAGCAGTTCAGCCAGGAACTCTTCCTGGTTTCTCATCCATCACTTTTCATGGCAGGAACTAACAGTCCAACAGGAACCTCCCTGTGCCTCCCTCTCTTACCGATTGACATGACGTTCTCAGATCTGGGGCCCAGACAGTGTGTTGGGGTTCCCGGTTAACTCAGCTGTGGATTAACAGGGGGTGGCCGGATGGTGGGGATGGGTAGAGTGGGGTTGAGGAGCCCCTTCTTGAGGAGCCGGGAGACCTCTTTGAAAAGATTAGTAAGTCTTGTTAAAAACAGGCACACGTGGGGCCCGGCCAGGTGGCGCAAGCAGTTAGGTGCGCGCTCCGCTGCGGTGGCCCGGGGTTCACCGGTTCGCATCCTGGGCGCGCACCGACGCACTGCTTGGCAAGTCATGCTGTGGCGGCGTCCCATATAAAGTGGAGGAAGATGGGCACGGATGTTAGCCCAGGGCCAGTCTTCCTCAGCAAAAAAAGAGGAGGATTGACAGATGTTAGCACAGGGCTGATTTCCTCACAAAAACAATAACAACAAAAAAAACAGGCACACATGGGGCTGTCAAATTAGTGGATGGAAAGATTTCCCGAGGGTTTCAAAGAGTGGATGACCAGTACAGCTTTTTAGGAGACTTAGTTCAGAGACAAGAGCCTCTCTCGGGTTTGCTTGTTAAGGAAGAGCTTCTACAGCACATGCAGGCTGGCAGGCATTGGTCGTCCTTGTCTCCCCTTAGAAAGTCAAACAGAGTCTGTCTTCTGACAAGAATTGGCAAGAAGTAGCAACTATGTCCTGCTTTCCTAATTGATCCAGTAAGGGAGGATATCTGGGTGATTTGATTTTTTAGCTCATTTGGGGAGGCTACACATTCACATTATCAGAGATATAAACATGAAACTTGTCCTGGTGGAACCCTGGATTTCATCGTAATTAGGTGTTGGACGTCTTGACAGAGGGAATGAAGGATATTAGAGTAGCAGGAACAGCTTGATCTTCCAATTATGTCCCTCCTTTTGGGGTCCAGGGGGTATATATCTTCAATTCCTTGCCTTATCCTTTCTTTCTAAATTAGTAGAACTCACTTCCTGAGGCAAATGTGAGCACTGTGTAGGAAAAACAGAATTTCCTAATAACCAGAGCTATCTCAAAATAATGAGCTTCCTGCTCTTGGAAGAATTCAAGTTGAAGGGCACATATTAGTGAGAGCAGAGCTGGAATTTCTGTGTTCTCAGGAGGCTGGAGAGACCCAGGTAGGGGTTCCCAAATCCAGTTACTCATCCAATCACCTTGGGAGCTTGTTGGTGATCTCCTTCTCCTAGACCCCAAGACCCACACAGAATCAACATCTCTGAAGGAGGGGCCTGAAAATCTGTATTATTATAAACCTCCCCAGGTGTATCTCCCAAGAAGTGTTGTGCTCAATTCCCTCTTACTCTTAAGATCCTAATGATACCAAATTTTGAATGAGAGCACTCTCTGGTAGAGTTCTTCATGGATGCCCTCCGAGTTTAGAACTGCTGTCACTTACCTCTGGGACGTCCCTTGAGTGGGCAAGGTCCTTCACCTTGCTCACTGTCCTCTCTCCTTTTCATTGCTTCCTCTTCCCTTCTCTGAAACTTCTCCCACTTTCATCGTCTCTCCTCTTTTTGTCTCTCTTTCCAGAGTCCGTTTGGCTGTCCATCTTCCTGACTACCTGCCCACCACATTAGAACTATCAAACACTCCTGACCCCCTCCACATCTGTAGGTCAGAACCCTCCAGTGCATAACTTCCATGCAGCTCTCACAAGTCCGACCTCTATAAAGACAGCTGGCCAGGCCCTTGGATGAATACAGAAATGAGCACAATGGGAATGGCCTCTGAGGTGGGCTGGCATACATCTGAGTTGTCCTACAAAGCCAGGCAGAAAAGGGTTGCTTTCTTATTTTCAGAGTTTATCTTGAACCTTAGTTCACATGTGCGTTAGTATAAAACACTTTATAATCAGAAAGTCCCTGTGTGTTACTTTCTTTGAGAACTTTAAATACAGGATGGTTTGGCCACACATTTCAGTAATAAAATGACGGCTCCACAGAGGCTGACACAGATAAATTTAAGTGTGGGCCTGGTGCAGGAAATCAAGATACTTTGCTTTGTCATGAGAAACAAATATAATAATGTTATTTCCATTAACTAATTGATTACTTGCTTAACTCATTTTTTTCATCAAACACTTCTTGAGTGCCTACCTTATGCTAAGTACTGTGCTAAGAACTAGGGGGAGAGAGATTAATAAACTTGGTTCCTGCCCTTAAAGATGCAAGCCTACTAAAGAGAAAGAGAGATGAACAGACAATTCTAAGACATAGAAGATGTAAAAATTACATCACTGGTTTCAACAAGGAGAGACTCTAACCAGCATTGGATGTGGGGGTGGTAAGGACAATCTTCTATCTGTAAATCCATTCTCAGACTTGATAGTACGTGGCATCATATGACGCTCTTGCCTAAAAGAACCACACAGGACATAGTGAGGTCCTTACCCTAAACAAACAACAACAACAACTTAGCAATTTTATTAATACCTTGCCTCCAAAATGATATAGTTTTCTAAAACAACATTCAGTGTGGCTGCATGGTGTTGTGAAAGGAACAGAGAATTTGGAGGTAGATCTATTTCCCTCCTGTGCCAACTGGGGAGCCTCAGAAAATTCACTTTACTTCTCTATCTTCCATTTCCTTATCTGAGAAACAAGGAGGATGATTCCTCAGGGTTGCTGTGAGGACTAAGTGAGGTAAAGGAAGGGAAATTGCCTGGCGTATTGGTACATAGGAGACACTCAAGAAATGCTAGTTATATTAAAGGAAGGAGTAAAAACTAGATATCACCCCTCAAAGTACTCGACGGCATAAAGAGAACCAGCTTTGTCAACAATTGAAACATGAAATAAATTGGCACAGGCTGTAAATAATTCAACAAGTAGACTAAATTTAAATTTTGCCTTCCTGAGGAAAAGTGATCAATGAAACAAATAGTTTTGGTGAATTCTGGAGCAACAGTATCAATGCAGAGTCCCAGAGGCCTCTGGAGTGGAGGAATCACGGAGGGCAGCCATGACAATGGCACCATCACTCTTCTTACTGTCTCGTACAAGGTACTTGTTACTAGGAAGTATTTGTACCAATAAGATCTAGTAAACTCAGACTGTTATTGGTTACAATCAGCAGAATGGTCTGCAAGAAAAGCCTATTTTTCTATCAATTTAGTCTATCAATTTACAATAAGATTTTGAAAGCCTTTAAGTAGAGGCTTCTGAGAGATTCAGCCATTGTTGGGACCCTGCTAAAAATGGACCAGGCTGGTAAAAGATATGGCTATAAAATGTTGTTGCCATTTTTGTGGCTCTTTAAACTTGAAGTTGATCTGGGTTTTGGTTGTTTGTCCAGAATGACAATGAGTTTATGCTCGCTATTGTATGGTGTCTTAATCAGCTCTGGCTGCTATAACAAAATACTATAGACTAGGTGATTTAAATAGCAGACATTCATTTTCTTACAGTCCTGGAGGCTGGAAGTCTGAGATCAGAGTACCAGCATGGTCAGGTTCTAGGTGAGGGCTCTCTTCTTTGCTCGCAGATGGCTTTCTTCTTGCTGTGTCCTCACATGGTGGAGAGAGAGCGTGTTCTGGCCTTTTCCTCTTCTTATGAAGGCACTAATCCCATCCTGAGGGCCCCACTTTTATAGCCTCATCTAACTCTAATTACCTCCCAAAGGCCCCACCTCCTAATTCAATGTCATTAGGAATTAGGGCTTATTTTGGGGGGATACAAACTCTCAGCCCATACCATGGTTTCTACATGGTTCTCCTAGTGGCACTCTCTGGGATGTGGGACATAGGTGAGCAATCCCCTGGTTACCAAACTGAGCTCTAAAGTGGAATGGTAAACTCACCAGTTGTCTGCCATGGACCCAGGAGTGAGGGAGCAGAAGAGGGGGAGGAGAGAGAAGGGCAGAAATTGTCCGTCATCATAGAGTAATGGGGAGATAGGCATGAAGCCATTGGAATCACCTAGCTGGCCCGCATGAGGGACCTAACTTCTGAATTTACTCTTCTTCGTGCCATCTTTAACAATGGGCTTTCAAGGGTCAGTGCATTTTAGGGTGGAAGGGCAGAGATATTTATACAAATGATGTGAAACTGGCTAGGGATTGCCCTGGGGGTATTGAATACATACAGGGCTGTGTCACAGAAATAGCCCTTGCCTCCAAGAATTGAGGTCTGGGTTCTATGTCAGCTCTGACAACTTGTTGCCAACATGTTCTCATTCATGTAAATGGGACAAAAAAGGTGGGCTCCATTCCTAGAGTTACATAAAGAAAGAGGAGTCACACAGTGCAGTGACTCCCAAAAGATTGTCAGCACAAACATTTCTCCAGTGTGTGATATTTTCTCTAGTTTGTGACAAAATGAGCAGAATAGGTGGTTGGCCTGTTACCCAATGAAGTAAACTAACCCTAACCTCTCCCTACACTTCCATTTCTGATGACACACTTCCTCTGATGCATTTTTTCCTCACAAAATTCATATTTCCTGCATACACCAAGAATCAAATCGCCCAGGCCTGCCAAAACCCTTGCCGTGCCCCCTCACCCTTGCTTCCCTTATACCTTAGATTGTAGGAAGGAAGGGAACACACACACACACACACACACACACACACACACACACACACACTCCTTTCTTGGGAAGGGCAGTATCTTAGTTTACTTTTTTGGTCATCACGTATCCTTCCTCAAATGAAATGGGGATGATAGTAGATGGCAGTGTCTAAGCACACTTGAGGGTCCTCCTGGAGAATTTTTAATGAGGTACTAAGGAACATCCCAGAAAATAGCTCTTTCTAAGGGTTCAAGGGAACAGAGAAATGGGCTTGGCATCGTTACCAAGCTTCAGGCATTGGAAGAAAGCCAATACATTGTACATGGTCCAATGACTCTCATTTGGATTTGTCTATGGTCCGGCACTCCCAAGGACCCATGCCTGGGTCTTCTGGAGACAGAGGGCTGTGAGTAGAGACTGAAATAGCTGTTTTCACTAAAGAACTCAGTAATCTTTGGAGCACAGCTGTATTGCTTTGGTATGCCTCCAGCAGCATTTGCACAAAAAGAGGAAGGGATATTTTCTTTTAACTTGCTGACCATGTGAAGGGGTCCAGTAGAGATAGTTCTACCCAATGGGAGTGAAGGCAATGGCTATCAGTCTTAGTGGTCCCCAGTAGGGATGGTGTCCAAGGTGATGGTGCAGGAAGCAATAATACTGGGAAGGAGTGGCTCATCTGTGGTCAATGGGCACAAGGCAAGATACACTGATACAGGGCACAGCCTGGCAGGCAGTGGTAGCCTCACCCTTGGATATTCCTGAAGAGGTGAGAGCATGGTCAATCATGTGCTTTTTTTTTGTGGGAGCTCATGTGATTCACTTCTTGGGTCTCCCTAAAATAGTTGGAAGGGGCTGAGGGCCTTGGCCCATCAGATGTGAGTAGGAAATAGTAGCTGAATATGGCCTATTGTTATTGACAAGGATATATTTTATATGCAGGGCTCCATGTGATCTCTGGGAAGAGATAGGTACAAAAGAATTGCTTGCCATGATCATTACTAATCTGGGGTGTTTGGAGGAGACATGATTTCAGGAGATTTTGGAAGATGGTAAAGTTATGTGGGTTATCAGAAGAAATGCATTTCCAGACTCCAAGCACTGTTCTAGAGAGTGCTACCTTTTCAGCCACACCTCTGCAGTCTTAAGCTATATGCTGCTCCAGACCGTTTATTTCTCTGTGTTGTTCATTTTGGAGCCCATTAGAGATGATTGATCTAACAGGAGGAAATCCTCAGTGGCCATCCTTGGCCTATGGCAATTTGGGTCGAGAGGCAACAATGGTCACTCTTCCATGCCCCAGTGCTTGGGACAGTGAATCATGAAGATGTCCATACTGCATCATTTCCTGGGAAGCCAGGGAGGAGTTTCAGGCTGATAGCAGCTGTTGTCTGTCACTTTAGGGTCAGGATTTTTATAGTGGCCTTGACCAAGACAGCTCCCAAGGAATTTTTCTTTTGGAATGAGCTTGAATTCAGAGATTCCTGGTTATTTCTCTATTGAGGACCATTTCATTCAAGATTCTTTGCCTATTAGTCTTGTATTTAAAAAGAATTTTTTTCCACTGAACATGCTATTTGGGTAAGTCGTCATTATTTTCCTCACTTTTTATTTTAATAAGAGATACATTTGTCCTCTCCAGGGCTCTGATCTGTATTAGCTTGCCAGTTATCCCAGATTTTGTCAATACCGTGTTGACCCAAAGCAGAGAAATATGACAGTTTAGCCAGCCTGTGTAGTCCTCCTAGGGACCAAGGCATGGATTCTATCAGCATTTTTGAAATGCTGAATGTAGTTGTGGACATTTGTCTTCTCTTTCTCCGAGGTGCTCTGAGGCCTTGAAACTTCAGGCTGGGCACAGTCCTTTATTTTTTTGAAGTTGTTCTGCCATGTGTGGTCTGGGAGGGAAAAGGCAAAGAGTTAACAGGTATCTGTGTGCCCCTTCTGGGGCCTGCCATGATGGGATGTGTTCCTCACATACATGTGTCATCACCACAATATTGAGAGGGATGAGGGACTTGTTTGCTTGTCCTGGCCTTGGACCCATTTATTGTGTGTGAGGGTACAGTGGTTGCTCCTCATGTATGGACACTGGTGACCCTGTCCTTTCTCTTCCAGGGACATTCCCAACCAGGTGAGGGGTGAGGCAGATGCAGGAAAGAGAGAAGCAAAGGAGCAGGGCGGGAGAGGTGGTAAGATGGCATGTGAGAGGTGAAGCCACAGGGGTTGCCAGGGAGGAAGGGGAGAGACTATCATGCTGACATTGTTTTCCAGTCATTGCAGTTACCAAGAAAGAAGCCAGAACTGGGGTGACAGCAGACTTTTGAGTGACTGAGAGTCAGAAATGCGTGTAATAAGTGAAGAAAAGCAGTGTGAGTCTATGAGAGAGAGAGAGAAAGGAGAGAGAGAGAGAGAATATGTGGGTGGGGAGATGGTGGAGCTACTGAAGTGTCCATCTTCCCTCGTGTTAGACCAAAGTGCTTTTACCTTTTCTTTGCTTTTCTCTTCTACCTTCAGGAAAGAAAAAAAAAAAAAAAAAATATATATATATATAATGAAATATATATAAAATATATAAAAATATATTTAAAAATCACATAATTACAGAACAAAAAACCATGGTTTATGTCTCATAATTTACACAGATGATTTATCGCAGTTTTGACCATTTTATTACATGTCCAGCAGTTGTGAAATTCTTACTTTTTCCCTCAATGGGAAGTTGGAGGATAGGAGCCCTTGCCCTCCACACTCTCCTCCATGCTGTGCTCACAGTCCCTGGCAGAGAGGAACAGGATGGCTTGTCAGGGATACGCAGCTCCGCTTCCTAGTTTATGGGTTGTTCAACCAATGACTCTCCTATGGTAGATGCATCCTTCCCTGTTTCCCCTGGTGATCTGTTCTCTCTCAGAGCAAGGGCTGCTGTTGCTGACTGCATCTAGGGCGGGGAATGCTTTGTTGGTAAATAAGGAGGAGAGAGTGCAGAATGGAGCAAGGAGCCCTCCAGTGCTTCCCTCTGGGCGCTAGAGAGCTCTGAGGTCTGAAGAGGAGGGTAGAGGCCCATGTGTTGTACCATAAAATTCTAGGAACGCTCCATCTGCACTGCAGGCCTGAGAAACCCAGCGTGACAATGTATATAAAATCCCTGGCTTATGCTTCTTAATACCAGTCTATAAAAGTAACAGTCCAACTGGATGAGATCATGGGGAGATTGTGCGGGGCCATATGCCACGGCCAAGCTGGTGCTGACTGACATTTGGAGGCTTAGGTTCTGGGACTTATTGCTTTGGGAGGGAGAAGAAATCAGAAGGTGGGAGTGGGGCTGGGGAAGTAGGAGAAGGAGAATGAGGAAGAGGATGAATGAGCCTATCTTAGCAGAAGAGAAGCCCAGCAATTAAAGCATAATGGGAAAGAGGGGATAATATTACCAATTATTGGGGATCTGCCATGTGTCAGATAACGTTTATGTTTTGTCTCATTTAACCTTCTGTACAATGTGAGTTGGATAGTGTTAAGTCCCATTTTCCAATGGAGAAAACCATGTCTCAGATATAGTGAATATCTGAGACTTGACTGAAGGCTGTAAGGGATGGAGACAATATTCAGCCCCAAGACTTGATGACCCCAGAGCCATGATCATTGTCATTTTGCTGCAGGATTCTCACATTAGGAGGATGTAAGTTTCATTGTGAGTGAAAACCTCCAATTGGAGTTTAGAAGGCTATTGGAAACTGGTTTAGCTGACTTCCTTCTATTTTCTCAGGAGCCTGCGGCTAAAGCTCTCTTTTGTCCTCTCCAGGCTTGGGTGACATGAAATGGGCCACATGGACAAACCTGGTTGCTGTTGGGTCAGGTTGTTGGGGCTGAGTGACCAGTGACTGAGAGCAGCCGTCAGCCTCTTAGAAAATACCTCAGCCTCCCCAGCGGGTAGTTCAGACAGACGCAGCTCTGAGAGACAGACGGGTGCAGATAACTCCCCAGGTTCCTCATGGGAAGGAGAACCACCTAGCATTGTTGTAGGGTGACCCCTTCCCCTGAACAAAATCCAAAGTAATTTTAAAACTTGGTTCAGTTGTATCTCTATATTATATTCCAATAAAAATATAGCAGCTACTGAACATCTTGTATGTCTCAGATGCTTTACATGCATGATGCATTTTAATTTTCACAACAGCTCTATCAAGAGGTGGAATTGGGTCCATTTTATGGAAGGAAAAACAGAGGCTCAGAAAGAATAAGTAAGCTGCACAAAGCAATAGTATGATTCAGTTATTGATTTGACATTGGGACTCCATCTGTCTGATTGCAGAACATTTTTCCCACTAGTGTCTGTCTCATCTCAGGAGGGACCAGGTAGGATCCTGTCTTCTTAAGCACACTGGGCGTGTTTTGGTTAAAACAAGTTCCAAGATCATATTTGTCACTAACTTAGTAAATTCTGCTGAGAATTTATTAAAAAGCCCTATAATAGCTGTTGAACGGCACGCCTACCTAAATTGGAAACAAAGCTCTTTTTCTCTCTTCATCCACAGTGGCTCACATTTTTTTTTAAAAAATTACATGTTTTATAGAATCTTTATTGAGGTATAATTCACACACCATACAATTCTCCCATTAAAAGTGTACAATTCAATGGTTTTCAGTATCTTCGCAGATGTGTGCTGTCACCTCTGTGAACACACTAAACCACTTCCACAATTTATGAACATTTTCATTTTCCCAACAAAATTACGTTTAATCAGATAAAGGAAGTTAACATTAAACAAAATCAAGAAGAAGAGGATCTCTCATGATTCTACTGCCTCAATTGAACCTTTTTCATTATTGCCACACTTTCCAGTCCCTATACACTAAATGTATGGAAGAACCTGGTTACAATTGTCTCGTGCATATTGTTTTATGTCTGCTTGTTTTAAGGTGACATTGCTCATGTTGTTACTTTGCATTTTTAATGGCCTATGATATTCTCTCATGTTGGTGTGCAATAATTTACTAAGTCACCCCCTTTTGCTAAACCATTAGGCTTTTTTTTCTATCATAAATAATGTTGCAGTGAACAGCCTTGCACATAAAGCTGATTTTCCCTGTTGAATATATTTCTTGGGGTTGCATTCCCAAGAGTGGGATTACCAGGTCAAAGAGCATGAACATTTTATGTTCTCTTCTCCCTTCTCCTATGTTTATTCCCAAAGAGGTAACACTATTTTGCAAAATAAAAGTATGGTGAATATATATCTATATATATAACATTCTACATAAAAAGTCATTTAATGTTACCAACGTTTTGGGTTCATTATGTAAATCAGAGGGAGACAAAATCTGAGGTCAAACATTATCCATTTCTTGAGAGCCAAGAAAGGCTGTCCTTTATGTGTCCCACCTGGTGACTTAACTTTACCATTTCCCTTAGAAAATTATTCCCATGGAAAATGATTCTTTCAACCTCCCGACCTTTTATTGGTTGCTGTCAGCCTGGGGCAACACTTTGTTTCCAGCTGTTCTTAAAAGCCGCTTCTTTAGCATTTAACCCTTTGAAGACTCACAGAATGAATGGGGTGGGGGATGGGAAGGGGGTTTGGGAGGAGGGAGAGGGGAAGGGAAAGCACGCACCTTTGTACCACCATGTCTTCAGGCCAGAGTCAGCCAAACTTGAAACGTACAGTGGTGGTTGGAAAAACCAGAATATCCCCAGCTTGTTCTGTTGTAAACAGCAACAAACTGGGAAGCTCTGCTGCTGGGTGATCTTTAATGTCCACACAAGAGGAGCCATTAGTAGTGAGAGCAATGCTGAGTTACAGAGAGAGACTTTTTAGGGCTCAGGTATATTCACCCCTGATGCCTCATCTCCCCAGAAACATGTTTTAAGTTTCAGGATTTGTGGCATGCTTAGATGTCACCTAAGACCATCCAGAATCCCTACTGGATTCATGAAATTCTATATCAGTTAAGACGCTTTTTGCTATAAGCTACAGAAAATCCAAATCAAACTAGCTTAAAAGATAGTGGGGATTTTCATGTAATTGGAAAGTCCAGAGATAGGGTTGATGCCCAGCAAAGCTTGATCCACAAGCTTAGTGTGACACCAAGGACCTTCTCTCCCCGCTACTTTCCACGGCATTAGCTACATCTTAAGGCTGGCTCCTTGCACGGTCTCAAGATGGTGGCCAGGAGCAGATAGAGGGGGAAATGTGTGCTTTCTGTCTAATGTCCATGAGAAGAGAGGGATTCTTTCTTTCTTTTATTCATAGAATCTATATCCTAGACTTCACTGTGACTGGACAAACTTAGGTCACATGCCCATTTATGAACTAAGTATTGTGTTGGGGGTGAGGTTACACTGATCAGTAAATTAGGGTTTAGACCAACCAGGGCCTGCTCACAGACCTGGGGCTGAGATCAATCCCACCCACACTGAGGGCCTTTGGGGAAGGGGTGCTGGGGAGACAGTTAACAGCACTTCCTATAATTCCTTGTGTCAACAACCCAGATAAAGGGACATCCCACCTTTGCTTGAACTGCTTAAGTGGCAAACTTACTTGATAAATCATTCTCTTCTCCTAGAATATGTGCATGTTTAGAGCAGGTGCCCTTGATTCCTAGAAGACAAAAAGTAAGTAAAAGATAAATAAGGAAAAATGGGTTCTACAGATGAAAATTTTTATAATGAGACAGAATTGATTGATCAGCAAATGGGGCTGGGGGAAAAAGAAGAAGCAGACCAAGGTTTGGTCCAGGAGAGGGGTGAGCTGGCAGCGAGGGGCTGGCGGAGCTGGAGGGAGCAGGCAAAGTGGAGATGGGAGGGGATGAGTCTCCGGTCAATGAAGAGACAATGACCGGAGAACTATACATATATATATGAGGCTATGCTTGGAAATTTTCCTGAAACCCCCATGTATCTCTACTCATGGATCCTAGACTAGGACAAAAGGAAGGATATTTGTTGAAGAGATTTGTTAATGAGACATTCGGCTGAATTTCAGAGATGGGAGTCTATGACTAGATTTAGATTTAATTACTTATGAAAAGGAAGTTTCTATCTGAAACTGTGGGGCTGTGCCTGGATCCCTCTTGAAAAGCACCAACTTTCCCCAAAGATGGCAGTTACATGGCAGGCAGACAGCCTAGGGCAGAGACAGGTTAGGAATGGGTATGAGTTTCCTAGGCCTGCCATAACAAATTGCCACACACTGGGTGGCTTAAAACAAAAAAATTTATCCTTACCCAGTTCTGTAGACTAGAAATCCAAAATCAAGGTGTTGGCAGGGCCATGCTCCCTCAGAAGGGTCTAGGGAATTCTTATTTGCCTCTTCTGACTTCCGGCGGTGGCCAGCAATCCTTGGTGTTCCTTGGCTTGCAACAGCATAACTCCAATCTCTGCCTCTATCTTCACACGGCCATCATCTCTGTGTGTGTGTGTGTGTGTGTGTTCACACTGTCTTCCCTCTGTGCGGCTCTCTGTCCAGATTTCCCTCCTCTTATAAGGACACCAGTCATTGGATTAGGGTCCACCCTAAATCCAGTATGACCTCATCTTAACTTGGTGACATCTACAAAGACCCTATTTCTAAATAAAGTCACATTTTGAAGTTCCAGGTGGACATAAATTTGGGGAGACACTATTCAACTCAGTACAGAATGTAAGCAAGACTTCTGCGTTAGGGCAGAGTGAGCTGAAGCAAGCAACAAAGTTGTGCATTTGTAATTTCCCTGCCATTATATAGTTATTCCCAGATTTTCTCATACAGTAGGCAAGGAGTTTACTAAATGGCTGGTGGAGATTGAAAGTTTCATGGCTAGTGGGAAGGGGACACTGGGAACCATCTCAAATTGTGTATGAAACTTTGAGGATGTGCATATGTATTGTTCTGTTAAGGAACCAATGACTGCTATGGGTCCTCTTAAGTAAGTCTGTGACATGTTCCGTCCCCTCCCCAAATAAAGAACAATGGCCTTAGTGGTATGTTGAGCATTCCTAGGATGACAGGAATCTGACAAAATGCAGCAGCATTGCCCAAGTGGACACAGCTGGAGAGTCCCATCTGTTCAGGATGGCAGCCTGGGCAGGACATGAGGGCAGGCTCTGGTCCCAGCTCTGCTGTCACCAGCTTGTGTGATGTTAGACAAACCACTCATGGCTGCAGCTTCCACATCGGAAAGAGTGGTTTGGATTAGATGATCTCAAAGGTCTCTCCCAGCCCTGACAATGTTAGGATTCTCATTTTTTATATTGCATTAATTTTGTGAATGTTAGTGATACTTGCGCAGGTGGCCAGTGGGCTCACTTGAGCATCGATGCGTTTGGCGTGCACATTTGCAGTGTAGGGATTGTGAAGATTCAATGGGATAATACATGTAAGGGGCCAGGCCCGTGGCGGTAGTGAGTAAGCACTAGTTCATCTTAAGATTGGAGTACTTGGTCTATGCTCTGATAAACACATTAATATTTACTTTCCATGTGCTTCAATTTTCTTAAGTGACCATTTAAATTGAAAATACAAAACTGAAGTATCATTGCTAGTGAGGGAATTATTGGGATGATGAATGACTGAAGGGTTTTCAGTGACTTGTGACAACAGAAAGTCTGGTCTTCAGTGTGACTCCTTCTGTGTGTTTTTGGCTGGTTTAGGTAGCCCTCCCTGCCCTCCCCAAAGCTACTCTGAGGGACTTGGAGGAGCATGATGTAGGACCAGATGATTTGGGGTTAAAGAGGTCACACAAAGAGCTGTCCTGCAAATAGGGCCTGATTCAGGGTCTGCCCCAAGAACACTCATCACTCCCTTTCCTTGATTTCTAGATGTCTTTTCTTCTATTTTACCACCCACTTGGGCACATCCCATGTGCTACGTGAGGTGCATTTATCACAACAGCTATTGAATTAGTCTCACTGGACAAAAAGCCCCTCTGAAGTTGGGCCTAAGCAGAAGATCTTAGGTATGGCCTCCCCAACACAGGCAAAGGGGGACCTGAAAGGCAGCCTCTGAGGGGAGGTCAGATGGGGAGCCCAGTAGATGGTCGGGGAGAAGCAGGCTGAAGGGGAGGGCATAGTGGCAGTGGCCAGAGTGGAGGCCACGGCATGAACTCTGGAGAACCAGCAGTGAGCGGACTTGAGGCAGATTCTAGAACAATTCCCTAAGCTACAGAGCCATTATGTGGGGTGTCTGCGGCCCGGAGATCGGGCCTTTCTGGACAGGAGCCACCCTTGTGCTGCTGTGGAAGCCTTTGATTATGCCCAAAGGAACAGGAAGCCTTGGAGGCCTGTAGTCAGATCGGCTTCTCTGCTGATGACTCTCTGGCCAGTGGGCTGCATGATGGGGGAAGCACTTCCTTTTTCTAGGCCCAAGTTTCTTAATTTGGTTGGGGGCCCCATTTCCTGGGTGAGAGAGTTGGGGGTTGATCTCTGAGTTCTGCTCTCATGTCCTACAAGCTGTAAACTTCTCCAAAAGAGTTAATTGTTAACTCAAGTGTAAACTGTTGATGGCATTAGGTGTGACCTCCTCCTGGGTTATTTGCATTTTATAATGCACTCCTAGGAGACCAAAATTCCTTGAAGACACTCAAATGGAGCCTTAATGGTGACATAAAGGGTGTGTGTACGTGAAAGAGAGAGAGACAGAGAAAGAGGGTTTTGTTTAAAAATCCTCAAATCTTAAATCTGCTATATTGAAGGATGAGGATTTTGTGAATCCTCTGTGATACTCAGACCCTAAGGGTGCTCATGGTGGGATGCTCAGGAACTCTTAAATATTCTATTTAGCTATAAGAATTCTGTGTGAGCTAACTGAAATGTCAGGTATCACGTCAGTGTGACTGTCATTTGATGATGATTGGGATTCTGGGGGTGGGAAATCATCAGATAGATGGAGGCCAGTAGATTAGGTGATGCCCCAAGTCTCTTCAGTAATAAGAGGTCACACCTGGGAGCCAGGTTTGCATTTGTTCTCTCATTTCCCACCTTTATTCTCACCACAGGGCCCCACGTGAGTTCGCCACCAGAACAGAATCTTTTCCAGGCCGAGACTTGTCTTGCTGCTTCACTCCTGGCAGCCAGAGCCTGGAAGATAACAGGTGCACAATCAAGTGTGGTTGAAGCTTGCTGTTATTCTGTTTCTCAGATGAGACAACTGAGGCTCAGAGAAGTTCACCCAGCTGGTGCGTGGTCGGTGCAGGCAGCTCCTGGGTGTGTGGGGCTGAAAGTCCAGCATCTCGTCTCTGGCTTCCCAGGCGGGTGGTCACAGGATGGGCTGAGTTTGCCCTCTGCTGCTGAGTGAGGGGTCTGAAACAGGGCTTCACTCCCATTCCGGCTCTGACAGCTGCAGCCTGGCTCTCTCGGCCGCTGGACTTAGTAGATTTTCAGGATCGAGTCTGTGAGACTAAAAGCTAACCACCTACCTCCCATCCCAGCACCTCCCTCCTTGCTTTCTCAGCAATGGAGACAGTGAGCTTGTCACTTCAAAGAAAAGGACTGACAGTGTGTGTTGGCAATGGTAACATTCAAGCTTTCAGGCAAAAATTAGAATTTTGGAAAACTTATATCCACTATTGTGAGCTTGAAAGCTTCCCAATACTTAAAGACTTTTCTGAGGAGATTGGTAGTGATATTAACAAATGTGACTGTTTTGATACTGTATAATGAAATATGTCCACATTTGGAAGATTGGTAGAACTCTGTGAATATTTCCTAAATGACTAATAAATGATGCCGCAAAATCATGCATGGGTAAAGATCAATTGCAAGTGCAAGATAGACCAGTGGATTTTTACGGAATAGTGTACAAAAAGCTCACTGATATAATTTTGGATTCCACATTGCAAATAACCTATAAGAAACTACCACTTATTGAGTTTTAGTGTATTATCAAAGAAGAATATCTAAAATTATCTGCAGACTATTAAAATCTTCCTTCCTTTCCCAACTACATATCTTGATATACTTCAACCAAAATAGTACATTACAGCAGATAGAAGGCAGAAGCTAACGTGAGTATCCAACTGTCTTTTATTAGATCAGATATTAAGAAAATTTAGAAAAATAAATTATTTCTTCCCTCATTAAATTACTTGTTTTGGAAAATATAGTTATTGCTCATAAAAATGTTATTTATCTTTACATAAATACCTTTTCCAGCCACTTGTGGAAGTAAAGCTTTCTCCCAATGCTGAGCCACCAGGCAGGGAGTATCAGCCACAGCCTCTCACCCTTAGGCTTCCCCAGGTGGGAGCAGATCCCAATCCCTGTTACCCCCCAAATTCTCTGTGTTAACACTTTTGAAGTGCTTCCATTCAGCTTGAGGTGAAGGGACAGACCCCACAGACCCCTCTCCTGTGGAGGAGGGTGGGAACCTTTACAGTCTTGCTCACCTCCTCCAAAGAAATCCTCTCTCTCTCTCTCTCTCTCTCTCTCTCTCTCTCTCTCTCGCTGCTCTTTAAAAGGTGGAAGGGGGTGACCAGCCCATCCCAGCAGAAGTCTCTTTGTGCCCTTGCATGCGTAGCCTACCATGTGACCTTATAACAGGGGCACATGGCACCTACTGATGTTCTCAATCTTTGGGATCTCTGCCAAAACTGAAAAGCTGAGACAAAGAGACGCGTTGCGTTGAATATCCTGTTACAGTGATGCTAAAATAGTTTGGGTTGTGACAAACGGAACCAGATCAACTTCTGCTGACTCTGCTCATCTCTTTTCCTCTGTGTGTGTGTTGGCTCAGTCAGAACAGTGATTACTTATCAGCTGAGGTGACTAAATGTACTGAAGCATAGAATTATGGGTGTGCGCTGGGCTCCCTCTACGCAGGAGGGTGCTTTGTGGTGACATCAAGAGAGGAGTAGAAGGCACAGAAGCCCAGGCTTGGGATTCGACAGACAAGGATTTGAATTTTGGCTCTAAGTAGCCTAGCTGTAAAACCTGTGTTACTTAACTTCTCTGAGCCTCAGTTTCCCTATTTGTAAAATAAGATAGATGATGCCTCCATGCAGGGTTGTGTGTAACACCTGTGAAGTCCATAGCAGAGGGCTGAGATTTTTGCTCAATGCATCATCTTCCCTTCCCTTTTCTAAGCCTTGAATAGAGCAAAAGGGTGTGTGTACACATGTGCTTATGTCTGTGAGTCTGTGTGACTGTGTTTCTCTTCTATACCTTGTATGCTGCATATGAGTAGTATTAGATAGTCATCATAATAACAGAAGGGATATTGTTATCAGTTATAAGCGAATTGTTCTCATCATGACCACACCTGCCCACGCTCACATTCTGTGATATGGAATCCTTGACACCTCCACCTTCCCCTTTCCCATTTGTTGGCAGCAGTTTCTCTTGGCAACAGTCTAGAATCTGGGTCTCAGATGGTTGAAGTGATTGATTCCGCTTTCTGCACTGAGAGCAAGAGAAGTAGGTGGAGGGAGGGAGGGGAGAGCAATGGGAAGAAGTTATTGAAACATACACCCCCAGGGAATCATACTGCTTTCTCCTAACCCTGGGGTGTTCCCTTTCCTGAGCAGGAGGCATCTGGGATTGTTTGGACAGGCTTTTTTTTTTGTTGTTTTTTACGGCTATTTCATAGCTCTCCTTTGGTGGGTGTGATGTCATAATATCTTGGGGTATTTGAGCCTTAAATAGCACCTTCCCGATCATGCTTGTTCTACCCCCTTCCCAGAATCAGACATTTCTCTTGATGCAGTGGCCTCCATTTGGACCTAGGCTGGTGTCTCTGGATCCAGAGTTCTTATCTAGCTGCATGAGGGCCTGAAGCAACAATGGTGGTGAAACATCAAGGGACAACTGGGGTGATACCCACGTGTGAGAGACATAGTTTCCATGTGAAGGGCTGACATGTAGAAGGGGGGTCAGGCTCCCCAGGAGATACACTGAGATCCTTCATCCAACAAACTAACTCTACAGAGGAGGGAACCACAGGAAGATGGTCTAAGGAAGGGATTTGTAATGATCAGAGCTCCCTAAAGATGAAAGGACTGCCACCAATAGGTAAAAAGTTCCTTATTATTGGATATGAACAAAAAAGAGTACAGGGACAACTTGGCAGAGCTATGGTAGGAGGGTCCCAATCATCAGACGAGATGCTGGACCAGGTAGTTTCATGTTTCCCATCAACTCTGGGAGGCAGTGGCTCTAGGGCTCTCTCCCCATTCTGGACTGCCCATCCCTCTCTTCAGGCTTTGTGGGATGGTTTTGGCCGGATCCTATTTAAGGAACTACGATACACTTGGAGGAGACTGAGCATGACAGTCTGTGTTGGGGTGTGATGCTCTGAAGGTTGGAGCAAAATATTTGCTTGGCAGAGCTGGAGTTAGTGTCATCTAAGAGCTAAGCTCAAGTTATGGGAGCAAGAGAGGCCCTTCGTAGGAAAAGGGGACAAAAGGTCAGAAGCTATAAAGGAAGGACGAAGAAGAAAATGAGGTATCAGTTGGGTAAAAATGAAGGGTTTGGGCAAGTGGAGGGAGAGAGAAAGGAAGGCAGACAACACCTCTGAGCAGCAACAGGGGCATTAACAGGCTTGGGGGCAACCCTTAGCTGTGTGTCTAGGGCTGTGGTCACCGTACAGCAGGATTGCGCTTAGAAGTTGGAGTGGCCTGACCTAACCGATCAGGAGTGCAGGGCCAGGTTGGATGGTTTTGTGTCCTGCCCAGGGGAGTTACTGAAGAGCAATCAAGAGGATTTCTGGATACCTTAGAGGTGAACTCGCAAAGACAACACAAGGTCCAGGTAGTTTAGTTAGAACAGAGGAAGGCTGCTGGCTGGACCCATTTCCCAACAGGTTGTCAATAAGAGCAGACCTTATGGGGAGCGTACTCACCTCGCCAGGCTCTGTGCTGAGCAGCTCCTGAACATTAACTCATTAATGGCCACAACATTGTGAGACGGCAACTGTTTTTTGTTTTAATTTTACAGTTGATGAAACTGAGATGCAGGGAGGATGAAAATGATGGTCAGAGTCATTCAGCCACTAAGTGGCCGAGTTGGGAGTCCAGCCCAGGCCAGCCTGACCCTGAGGCTAGTGCCTCCATCACTCTTTGGACCTGGGGTCCTCAGGCCACAGGGTGTTCACGCTGGAAAAGACACTTGAGAGTCTCTCTCGTCAACCTGTTCTTTTTACGAAAGAGAACACGATGGCCAGCAGAGAGAAATACATGGCTTTTCTCACAGTCTTACATTTGAACAAGTGTCAGAGCTGGAATTTGAAAGCCCAGAATCCTGACCCAGGTCCACTGCTGTCTCTCTCTTGTTTGGTTGCTGAGGAGGCTGGTTTCTTGCCCTGGTTCCATCCTTGACAGCTGAGTGAACCTCAGGGTCTCCATTTCCCAGGGTGTAAACTGGACTCCTCCAGCTTGGCGTACTCCTGGGCTCAGGTGGTATTATTATCAGGATTGATTACATGGCTGGGGAGAGCACCAAGCTTTTTCTTAGGGTAAAAGGCATTAAAAGACGCTATTAATGTTATTATTATTTTTTAAACTACCCTGATCTATTTGTAACCAGGGCCTCTTAGAACGATATTAAAAAAAAAAAAGAGTAGAGAAATGATCCAAAATTTAAACTGCTATTCTTCTTGTCATTTCCTGGTCAGCATAAGGAATATTGAGTTTTCTATCTAAGTGCTCATATAAGATACAAAACACCTGGGTAACAGGAGCAATTTGCTACTTAAATTGGAAACTTGCAGATCAATGATCAGGAACTAGAGCACGCACTTTTTCCTAAGCCGAAAAATTTTTCTTCGGAATGACATTTGGCTGCTTAACACATGTCGTCTTCAAACCAGGAGTGAGCTCCTGCACGGTGGCTCCATATCTTGGTGAAAAAGGAAAAAAGTCTCATCTGAAAGCTGGAAATCTAAGATATGTGAGCCTACATTTTCAAGACTGAAACAATCTTAGGAATTTAAGGAGTTTGAGAAAGCGAAATTTAACTCCAATTCAGTCTTTTATTGAATCATGCACAAGAAAAATCCCAGGTTCTTCTGGGTGACACTTGACTGCAATCTCAGCATGTCTAGAGCCTGGGGAAGTGCCTCTGATGGCCGCAGGCAGTGAGGCTGGCCCCTTGGGGGCGGTCCCCAGGCCCCCCGTGCTGGCTGCTCTTCCTTGCTTCTTTGGGGGATATTTCATAATACAAGAGCAGAAAAGGAGCTTAGTGCTTCCTTGGCATGGTGATTCTCAATCCTAGCTGCACAGTGAAATTTCCTGGGATTTTTCAAAAAACCATGGATGCATGGGCCCTACCTCTAGAGATTCTATCTGATTCAATTGAAATAGGTTGGAGCTCAGCATGTGTAGTATTTAAAAGTCCCCCAGGTGATTCTAATGAGCAGCCATGGTTAGAACCCTGGCTAGAAGAGTAACGTGGAGATTAAACGAGATAAGAAAAAGCACACCCAGAACACGACCTGGAACCTAGGTGCTCAAACATGGAGGCTTCCCTCCCCTAGCCTCCTCTGGTGTTCCCTATCTCTCCCCCACCCCCATATGTTCAACCTCCTCCATCCCATCATTCCCATTCCATGCCCACGCAGGGTTCCTGATGAACTAATATAAGCAAAAACCTTTGCAAATGCTAAGCGCCTGTTCTCGTGTGCATGTGGAGGGTGGGTTCCTGGGGTCTTCCGAGGCAGGTGGTTGGGAGGGAAGCGTGGAGTCTATGATTTCTGGCAGGGTGTAGGGAGCTTGTCCTTTGCCCAAGAGGGTATCTTCTTAGAGAATTCACTGTCACTGTAACTTGGGTGTCCCGTCTGCAAGTGCGGACTGTCCTAGGATAGTCCTAACGGTGGCCTCAGTAGGCGGAGAGTTGCATGCTTCTGTGGCCTGGGGATTCACACTTGGGAGTGAAGAAGGGAGGGCAGTTCTAGGCCTCAGCATAGCATTTGGCCTGTTGTCCGAATGCCCTGCAGGGAGTGGTGGGCAGCCTCAAGAATCCTGTTGGGTGGAGGCCAGGCAGCAGAGGCTAGGAGTCAGCTGCATCAACCCCGCCCCACCCCCTGCTTCCTTGCTACCCTTCTCTTTCTACCCTGAGGCCCTTGGCCTTGCAGCCATTGCATGTTTGGGCACACGGGGTGAGAAGGCCCTCCCTGGTTTTCCAGCGGGTGTCTTGGGCTCCTTCCTCTCTGAGAGGGCTACAAGAGAAGCCCACCTGAGCCAGAGTTTGAGATGGTCTTGTTTTATCACAGCTGACCTTAGGATGCAGAGGTGTACCAAGCAAAGGCTGCCTCTTCTCGGATTATTTAAAATGCTGCGGCAAATTGAACGTGGGTTATTTTCAAGGTTGTAATGAGGCATCCGTGTCTCAGGTGGGTAGCTGCAGGGGCCCTGAGGGAGCTTAACCAGCTCCTCAAACAGCTGAAGAACTGTCCTAAGCAGCCTGCTGACCTTGGCCCAGCCCTTGAATGCCTTTCTCTTCAGGTACTAGGTGAGGGCCCCTTCTTGGAATTGCTAATTTCTCTCCTTTGTTGTAACTCTCATGTTAAACATATTTATTTGGTAATTTGCTTGCTTTTGTAGTTAAGAATTGGCTTTAGCTCTGCCCTTTATTTTCCTTTGAAACTGTGGAGGATTTGAGAACCAAGTAACCTTGGAAGACTATTTGAAACGAGCTTAACTTTTTATTTAAGATGAGCTTTAGTTGACCATAGAAATGAACAGTTCCTACCAAAGACGGATATTGGAAAGACATACATCAATGATTTTATTTCCTTATTGCTGTTTGTGTTGGAATTAAACTCTTCCAGATGAAAACTCTGGGTGTAGGAGAAAAATTATGAGGCACTTCTGAGATTAACACCCCCAATATGGTCCATCTAGACATAGCACGAGCTTTTCATCAATACTCTGCCAATACAAGTCTGCTGCCCTCCGGGGTGAAATTGCCTAGGCTGGGAGAGTAATTTGATCTTGGAATGACTTTAATCAATGTGCTTGTGTTAAGCAAATATTTCCAATTTTTCAGCAGGTTTGTTTGCTGTGTAAATTTCTTTTCTCTGCCAATATGCTGAGCTGGCACCATTAATTTCCACAGGTGGGACAGGGCTGTTGGCCTCCCTGGTTACTTCTCAGTGTGTTGGGAGCTGGAAGGATAGAATTTCATGAGCCATTCCAGCCAGCTGCTGAGCACCTGGGGCAACGTTTGCAAGGACTCAGGGTGACCACCCTCTAAGACCAAATGCCCCCCACGTTGCCGAGGAACGTTCAGTTGTTTGAGGTTGACTTTGGATGCATTTTTAATCATAGTGGTTGGCACAGGCAGGAAGGCTGAGCCAGGAGTGAAATATCTGAGAGCCACAGATGTTCCAGCTTGGGGGCACTTTCTGGAATGACCTCTCCCGGAGACTCTGCCCATGATGGAGGAGATTATCCACAGTCTAATGATTGTTTCTCAATCAGGAGCTTAGGGAGCCAAATATTAAGATTCTGTGGCCTGTGTTTCAATTTATAGAAAATAAAAATTGCGAGAGCTGAAGCATCATTTTAGAGCATCTTCAACCTCTTGCCTTTCAGCCCTCAGTGAGCAGAGAAAAATTCCTTTTGAATGTGTTCCTAAATTTATGTTGTAAGGAGACAAAAAGCAAAGTTGAAGTTCCGTAGAAGGAACAGGACACAGAAATGCTTGTGCCCACGCATCCCTATCCTGTCCCCAGATAGCACACCTACACAGAGTTGCTTGGTCCCACTGGGCTCGGGTCAGCTCTGTCTTCTCCTCTTAATTCTCCTGGTGGACAGGGAAGTGGCCCCCTTTCTTCAGTCTGCAGTGTTGTCCCCTCCAGCACTTCTTCAAATTTTGCCCATCGTCAAGGCTTGGCCCAAATGCTGGACTTAGTAAGCCTAAGGCTCTCGTTTTTGTGCTTCTCTTATGGCACTTGGCATTGGCTGCTTTGTCCCATTGCTTTTGCCAGCTGTTTTGAAGACATGGACTCTCTTTGAGTTGAGTCCCAAGCCCGTAGCTCAGTGTCATGCACGTGGAGGCAAAGCCCTCCCCCCAGGCTCTGAGTGGCCATCTCTAGCCTGTGCTTGCCTCCAGCAGGTTGGTCCAGCAGCTAGTCTGTGCACTTCTGTTGGTCAACACCCATGGCAAGTGATGCACCTCTTACAGGTTGGTGGCTCATTGGGCATCATCACTACGGAAGCCAGGTTTCTAGTCAACTTTTATAGGAAATACTGCAGAATGAAGAGCATAATAGCTATAATATATCTTGGTCTTTTGATGAAGACAGTGGCCTGAGGTGAGAATTTTTCACTTATGACGATGATAGCAACCTGTTTTGAGTGCGTCCTCTGTATCAAGTATAGTGGTCAGTGATTTCAAGAATGTTCTCTCACTTAATTTTCTCGACAAACCTGTGAGGTATGTGGTAAGAGGCACACTTCAGTGATGAGCAATCAGGTTATAGAGGTGAAATTAATTTCCAAAGCTAGACTCAGAACTGGTGAAATCAGGGCTGCCTGACTGGGTCCAGTTCTGGGTTCCAGTTCTAAAACTTGTCTAGAATTTGGGTTCCAAGTGATGTGGAAGTTTGAGATAAAGATCAAAGTTCCATTGATGATCTATTGATTTTCATGATGTGTGTGATTTGGGTTAGAGTTTTGTGCACAGATTGGAGCTCATTCCAGCCTGGTTTCCTGGTCACCTCTTTGACACTGGCCTACAAAGAATTAAACCTTCCACAACTAGTTGAGTCCAGTTGTGCCCCAGACTATCATTCTGTTGGACCTACTAATAAATATTGAAAGTTTGGTTTTTATGTTGGGCAAGGAGAACAAAATTTTCTATTTTTTCTAAGCTTATGTTTTTCCTATTAAAAGTTCTTTGATGATTTTGCTACTGTAGATAAATGAGTCGTTTCCCATCTGATGGTCACAATGGTAGACTAGAATGTTTTGTCCCCTAAATCCAGAAAAAACTTATGTGATTTCCAAACTGCCAAAGCAAGTGCTTATGCTTGGGTCTGTGAATAATTGGTTGGTACAAATTGATGGATAAATGTTCCTGACACATAAACAATGCCAGCTATATGGTAAAGCACACAATAGCAGCTTCAGGGGGTTTGCATATCGATGGGACTAGTTGACTGAAATGAAGCCAAGAAACATGAAACAACCAACACATGTACCCACACTGGCAGACACTGCAGTCAATACTTAGTACTTACTAGTACAGGTTTCTCCTGCTCTCTGAAAGTTCGCTTTATGCCACTTCACTTTTACGAAAGACCTATATTAGTAATACCAGTTTTTGCTAACTATAAGAAATCTGAAGAGGATTTTTGCTTTTACGAAAAAAGGTGCAAAGCCAAAATAATGTTTAGCGTTTGTTTTGCAACGAGCTGTTATAGATGCTAAGCAGTCAAGCATACTGTCGTATTTCAAGACTTCCACATCAGCTACATCAGCCACAGCAGACGAACCTTGAGCTTCGACATTGAGACAGGCAGACATACATGTAGATATTAGTGATCTGCCCGCTCTGATGACCCTCTTCCTCTCTCTCCTCCATGCCAGTCTCCTGTACCCACCATCACCCTAACCTCCAACGACTCAGCCTATGCCCAACGCACCATCATCACCACCACCACCTCTCAGCCTTCCGGTGTGTTCGTTGTCATCCCGATTCTGGTAAGTGAAACAACAATGTACCTACGTGATATCTACTTTATATAGGTTGTGTATTATATCATTCCTACTTTCACTATATGTTAGTGATATTTTATGTTTTTGTTTTATTTGGGATGATTTGGTGGGTTATTTTTTGGGTCTGGGAATGCTCAAAAATTTTTCCCATATAAATTAATGGTAATTGCTTTTTTTCTTTATGCCATTTTGGTTTACAAAAGGTTTCATAGGAACACCCTGCTTTCAGATATTGGGGAAACCTATAGTAATAAAGAGATCTTGATTAGCACAGTAGGACACCTTATCAGAAAGTGCACAGCTCTTGAATCCCTCCCACACTTCCAAGGTTATATGCGATAAGCAGGACTTTTGGGTAAGAGAGCAATCTGAGAACACATGTATAATTTCTCCCCTCCCTGATTTCCACTGGAGAATACAATAGAAGCTGCCTCAGTGCTGTAGTGTGGCATACACATTCTGGAAACTTTGAGGAATTTCTGCTGGATTGCTATTCCTGGACCGAGGAGTCATCTGTGATTCCCTTTGCTTAAAGAAACAGCTTGCTCGGGAGGGGAGAGGGAGGTGAGAGATCTCAACGAAACTCTATTAGTACAAGCCTGAGACCCCATATCTGCAATTCCAAAACGTGAGTGAATTTGAAAAAATGTAGTTATTTTCAAAATTGGTACCAAAATGGATTTGGCCACAAAATCTAATCTAACTTGAACTGTGATGGATAATAGTCATGATATTGTGAACATGGGAAAAAATTCCCATAGATGAAATGGTGAAAGTGATGGGTTAATTGTTGCCTTGGACAACATACACTTATCTGTGAGTGAGAGATAATGGCTGTTTACTCAATTAGAGACTGTATAGACAGAAACTCATGCTCAATGAGAGCAAGGGCACAGGAAGAAGTTTGAAAAGTCATCTTTCATGGTGCCGGTTCTTCACCTGAGCATTTGCTCCCAACTCATCGTTGATGTCCAACTCCAACCCGGTCATGACAAGAACCCCCAGATGACGTTCACGCTTCTCACGTGCAGAGCTAGAGGTGTTTAGCCTAGTTTGAGTCAGTGTGGGTTTGAAGTTCTGCTGAGTTATTCCGTAGGAAAAGTACTCAAGGGTGTATACTTCTCCCCAAACTCATGGCAATGTGTACCTTATATACAGCTTTTTACTTGTTAATAATACCTCAATAAAGTCTTTAAAAAAAGTACTAGAGTATTTATGGTCTATATCATATTATTTCTCCAACCAGTCTATAATAATACACATTAACTATGAAAAAACTCTGTTTATTTTGTGCTTTATCCAGCTTACTGGGACGCAGTTCACATGATTTGCTGCAAAACGTGTATTTAATTTCAAGATGCTGCCTGGAACGTGCCTGGGGTGTTTCATGATACATATGTGGTGGGCATGGTCAGTGCTCTGCTCAGAACCATGGGATCTGTTTTTACAATTTCGTTTTTGTATGCTTTCATTCCCCGGGGCCAGCACCTGAGGCCTTTTCTTGGAGGACTGCCCTCAGGCTCCTGGAGTCCACTTTGTGCCTGCATAGTTGGAAGTGCTGAAAGTACCTGAGAGTTTATGCCTTATATTCCCTCTCCCTCACCCTTAACCAGTGACTGACGGGATGCTCCAGCTTCCTCATCTCAGGTGGTACATTTTGGAGGTGTACCTTGCCCTCCACCGTTGCCCTGCAAGATACTCTCCTGTTATGACAACCTTTCTCCTCCTGCCTCTACCTTTCTAAATTCTGGATTCTGAAACACAGCTGGCCCCAAGGGAGGCAGAAAAGTGATTGAAGAACTGTGTCCCCTTCCTTGGAGGGGCTAGGGCTAGCAGACAGTGTAGGCCACAGAGCCGTTGAAGGATTCATCTCGATCTCACCCTTACCTCCTGGAAGTTTCCCAGGCTCTATAGGCCACATGGCCTGGGAGCCACAGGAGTATGTGTTTCCTGTCAGTACTGGGTGTGGATAGCCATGTAGTGAATGGCTGACAACTATTGAGGACAACTTTTCCAGACAATGAGTGGGTGCTCTGGCCTGAGTGATTCCTGGTTGCTGCCCAAAATACAGACAAGATTTTCTGGAGCACATTGATGAACCTCCTTGCTCTAACAGCTCTTGGCTCTGGAGCCCTGCTGCCGTCCCTTCGCTGGCTTTCAAAAGATCAAAGTAACACCCTACTTGATTAGAAATATCCCCTCTTCTCTTAATCTGGGCCAGAATGATATGACTAGAGACCTTTTTGCTCTTTGACAGAACTCATCTCAAGTGCCAATGCTGGATAAGCAAAGACTTTCCCCTATGAAGATGAGAAAAAGGAGGAAAACATTACTGAACATATAAATTAAATTGCGTTGCAAAGAAGATGGTTATACTAGGAATTACAATGAATGAATACCTATACTATTGTTATAAAAAGATGCAGAAAAGAACTTTGGGAAACATAGGCTTGGTATGCAGCAAGGTTAAAGATACAATTACTTCTATGGTAATTGGTTATGAAGAAGGAACAGATGAGATCAAGAAATGCTTCAAGGAGATGAAAACCTGGACTGTTGAATTAAGAATGGCAGAGAGGCAATAAACAGCAGATTGGAGACTCTAAAAATTGAATCAGTAAAAATATTGGCCTGAGAAACTCTCCCAGGAGTCAATCTAAAATAATGAAAGAATGAATGAGTCATAGAGTACTTACCTAGAAGATGCAATGTACATAAAATAAAAATTCCAGAGACAGAAAACAACAGAGTAAAAACAATAATCAAATAAATAGAAGACAACTTGCTTGAGTTGAAAAACCACATTTGAGTCTTTCCTGTATGTACTAGATGAAATTAATAATAATCATCTAGACCCATACTGGTAATATTTGGAATATAAAGAATAAAAAATACTTAGAATCAAAAGAACAGGTCAAATACAAATAAACCAAATCCATCATTTTCTGAATCAACAGCATTGAAAGACAACTGAATAGAGTCAGCAGAGTTTTGAGGGCAAAGATTGGGACTTAAGGTGACAGAGTCCTTCCTATGTGCAGGGTCACATTATGACTTTCATGGGCCCTAGGCACTTTTGCCTTTGTGGGTCCCTTCCTCCACAAAAAGATATTAAAATTGTATTTGTAAAAACTAATAGAATCCAGGCTGGATCATATTAATTTTTTCTCCCAATTTTTAAAGAAAATGTTTTCATGAGTCCCTAAAAATATCTTGGGTCCTTGGCACTGTGCCTACCAAGCATAACAGGGAAGTTGGCCTTGCCTGCAACAGAAAGTCTCACTCTGGCCTTGAGGACCCAGAAATTCTAAAGATTATCTGTAAACTCTTCCTGAAAAACTGGAATGCTTTCTAGCTGACCTAGACATATAATCATATCAAGAATGAAGGAATTGTGGTTTCATAGAATTGGCAGTGAACAATAATGCTTATAAGACACATAAATAAGTCCAAACAATTATTATATGATTATAAAACAGCCCCAAAACCGCAAATTGTTCCTTAAAGAATTGGTAATGTTAAATATATAAAATAATATGCATATATAATCCTAGATTATTAAAACCAAACCTGGAAAATTATGAAAGCAAGCAAGAAAAAAGAAAAGGCAGGCTAACTGTCATTGCTCCCAAGGTAGGACTTATAGATGGATGCCACTTAATTTTTGACATTGACAATTAGAGAAGAGGGAGTTCAAATATATATATATATATATATTTAAATTATTTTATTGAGATCACATTTGTTTATAACTTTGTATAAATTTCAGGTGTACATCATTATATTTCAGCTTCTGGAATAGCCAAAGCATTCTGAGAAAAAAGAACAAAGCCAGAGGTATCACATTCCCTGAATTCAAAATATACTACAAAGCTATAGTAATCAAAACAACATGGTACTGGCAGAAAAACAGACACACAGATCAATGAAACAGAATTGAGAGCCCAGAAATAAACTCATACATCTATAGACAGCTAATCTTTGACAAAGGAGCCAAGAACATACAGTGGAGAAAGGAAAATCTTTTCAATAAATGGTGTTGGGAAAACTGGATAGCCACATGCAAAAGAATGAAAGTGGACCATTATTTTACACCATACACAATAGTTCCCTCAAAATGAATTCAAGATTTGCATGTAAGACCTGAAACTATAAAACTTCCAGAAGAAAACATATGCAGTGTGCTCTTTGTATCTTTTTGAATATCATGTCTCCTCAGGCAAAAGAAACAAAAGAAAACATAAACAAATGGGACTATGTCAGACTAGAAAGCTTCTTTATGGCAAAGGAAACCATCAACAAAATGAAAAGACAACCCATCAACTGGGAGAAAATATTTGCAAATCTCATATCTCATGAGGAGTTAATTTCCAAAATATATAAAGAACTCATACAACTCAACAATACGAAAAGGACAACCCAATCAAAAAATGGGCAGAGGATGTGAACAGACATTTTTCCAAAGAAGATATACAATTTTTCTAAATTAAATCACTTGTAGAACAGAAACAGATAGAAGTTTTAAATCAGTGGATAGAAGAAAACATACCATTTAGCATAGGAAAAAAATGGAAAAGCAAAGAAGGATGAGGAAACGAAAAGCATGAGGCAAAATGACAGAAGTGCAGTCATATTTTATGATAATAAATTAGGCAGAAAACAAAATCCAATGAAGCTACATGCTACTTTAGAAACACACCTAAAAATTACATAGTAAAGTTAAAATTGAAACAAATGACAAAAATAGATGTGAAAAATAGAAAGGGAAAAAAAGAATAGATGGCATTTTTAATTTTAGACAAAATAGAATTTTTGACAAAAAATATTAAATGGAACAAAGAACTAAAGAGTACAAGCCATGATAAACATTTAGAAATCATTTACTTTGGTATGATGAATAACAATATAAAAATATAATAACTTAAAGATATAAGGAAAAGGCAAAAATTTAGTAGCAATAAGAGAACTAAATGCATCATTCATCTCTAATAAAAATTATATATAAAATATTTTAATAAATGAGTTAAGATTGATTTAATAGATATAAATTAAATTTTATGTCCTACAGGATACAAACATATTTTTGCAAACTACCATCAAAATTTTAAGAAAAATTGGCATTATTCCAGGCAATAAATGAAACTTCAGTATGTTAAAAATGGACTTTTCAGTGATTCCACTGAAAAAATTAGAAACTAAAAAAGTTTTAAAGGTGACATCCCTGAGAATGGTCCAGTAGGGAGCTCTAAGGATCGCTCCTTCCACTGAAGATGGAATAAGCTGCCAAAAATGGTCAGAATCAGCTTTTTCAGAACTCTGGAATCTAATAAAAACCTTACAACAATCAGGGGAGTGCTTAATGAAGAAAGAAGCTGCTAAATTTTGGTGAGAGTGTTATGGTGTTTTTACTTACCCACCTACAATCCCCCATTCCCCAGCTCAGCAGCTGCCATGGAGGCTACACCAGCATACATATCTGGTGTGGCTTGCTGGTGCCAGAGGGGACAATATGGGCTTTGTTCTTAAAGGATTGTGACTGTGTTTTGACCTGTCTGGTGGCACCTCAGGGATCAGCCCAGGGTCTTGCATTTGTTTCACCCTCTTGGAACTCTCTCAGAACTGGAGTGGCCTCCTGGATGGTGGTTGTCAAAAGCTTTTAATGGCATATACTACCTGAAGCCACCTTGGGCTAGGGACAACAGATGGTCAAGCAGCAGACAGACTGAAAAGCTGAGGAAGGAAGAAACTGAAGAAGGACATGCATGGGTGGATAAGTGCTTTGGAAAGTTCCTGGGTATACTGGGGGAACCAGAAGGCGCTGTGCATGCCCAGGGCTAGATGTGTGCTCAGAAAAGACATGAGGAGACCCCTAAGCTTGCATGTCTGGCTTATCTTTAGTCTCTATGTAGCAGGAAGTGAAGGCTAAGGCAGAATTGTAAGCAGTTTGGCTAAGCATTGAAGGAGTACAACAACTCTGAAGCAATCTGCTGGGAGATGGCTGGGAAAAGGCTGCGAGAATATTTATTTTTTTCTTTTTGGCTTCAGGTGTTTAAGAAAATCTCTGTCAAATCATTAGCTGACCGCTAAGTTAATGGAACAGAAACTTCAGTGACAACACCCACCAAAAATACAGTTTTTACAAAAATAGTTTTAAAAAAATCACTAAACAAACAACTACAGATATTATAAGCAATGACAATAAACCTTGGGGAGTGGACAGAATCTAATTTCCAGAATTACCACATTCTAATATACAAAATGTTCAGTTTCAACAAAAAATGATGAGGCATGCAAAGAAACAAGAAAGTATAGCCCATTCACAGGAAAAAATAATTAACAGACACGGTCCCTAAGGAAGCCCAGACATGGGACTTACTGGACAAAGATTTGAAACTTAACTTGACTGTCTTAAGTATGCTCAAAGAGTTAATGGAAACCAGGAGAATGATGTCTCTCCAAACAGAGAGTATCAATCAATAAATAGAATTATAAAAAAGAACTAAGTAGAAATTTGGCAGTTTTAAAGTACAATAACTGAAATGAAAATTCACCAGAAGCTTTCAACAACAGATTTGAGGAGGTGGGAGAAAGAATCGGCAAACTTGAAGATAAGTCAATTAAAATTATCAAGTCTGAGGAGCAAAATGAAAAAAGAATAAAGAAAAACGAACAGAGACTAAGAGATCTGTGGGACACCATCAGACATAATGACGTATGTACTATGGGAATCCCAGAGGAAGAGGAGACAGAAGCAGAAATGATGAAGAAATAATGGCAGAAACTTCTCAAATTTGATGAAAGATATGAATCTATGCATTCAAGAAGCTTAATGAACTTCAAGCAGGGTAAAGTCAGAGATCCATGGACACACCATGTATAAAATTGTAATTTGTGACAATAACAACATAATGGGGGGGAGACACAGAACTGTAGAGGAGCAGAGTTTTTCTATGTTATTGAAACTAAGTTAGTATCAATTCAAACCAGATTGTTATAAATTTAGGATGTTAATTGTAATCCCTATGATAACCAATAAGAAAATAACTAAAAAATGTACAGAAAAATAATGAATCAAAATCAATTAAAGTGAAAGAAGACAGTAATGAAGGAATTGAGGGACAAAAAAATATGACATATAGAAAACAAATAGTAAAGTGGCAAAAGTAAATCTTTCCTTATCAGCAATTATGTTAAATGTAAACGGATTAAACTGTCCAATTAAAATGCAGAAAGTGGAAGAATGGATTTAAGGGTGTTTACACGAGATTCACCTTAGATCCAAAGACATAAATAGGTTAAAAGTGAAAGGATGAAAGATATTCCATGCAAATGTAACCAAAAGAGAGCTGGGATGTTTATACGAATATCAGACAAAATAGACTTTAAGTAAAAAACTGTTACAGCAGACAAAGAAGGACATTATATATTGATTAAAAGGTCAATATATCAAGAAGATATGACAATTATAAACACATATACACCCCAAAACAGAGCCCTACAACATATGACAAAAATGGACAGAATTGATGAGACAAATAGTTCTACAATAATAGTTGCATATTTAAATACCTTATTTTAAATAATGGACAGGACATGTAGACAGAAGATTAATAAGGAAATAGAAGAATTGAACAACACTGTAGACCAACTGGACCTAACAGACATACAAAACACTCCACTCAACAACACCAGAATATATACTCTTTTCAAGTGCACGTGGAATATTCTCCAGGATAGACCATATGTTAGGCCACAAAACAAGACTCAATAAATTTCAAAAAATTTGAAATCATGCAAAGTATCTTCTCCAACCAGAATGGAATGAAACTTAGAAATCATTAACAGAAGAAAACTGGAAAATTAGAAAATTTGTGGAAATTAAACAACACACTCGTAAACAACCAATGGGTCAAAGAAGAAATTACAAATGTAATTAGAAAATACGTTGAGATGAGCAATGAAAACACAACATAAGAAATTTTAAATTAAAAAAAATCTCCCCTAAGACTCCAATATGTAGCCAGGACTGAAAACTATTGAACTAGAAAATCAACTGGCAAGTCTCAGGAGTAGGAGAGACAGCACAAATATACCAAAGTAGGAATAAGAAAGGAAATGCGGGTCAGATAGAAAAGAGGCTTTAAAATGATGATAAAAATCATCTATAATTATGATAATATTTTTGAAATCTTAATAAAATGTATGATTTTGAGAGAAATATACATATGACCCAAATGATCTCAAGAAATTCAATAAATACAAAATCTAAGGCAAAAAATTAAAAATTTTCAAGGTATTTAAATCTCCAAAACTAGATAGATTTATGAATTAATTCTCACAAGTTTCAAAAAACACATCATTCTTCTGTTAACTATTCTTGGCTTTAAAAAATCAGACAAAATAGGGGAAAAATAACACGAGAAAAATATTGCTTATAAACAAAGATTCAAAATCTTAAACAAAATACCAACATTTCAATATTTTGAAATGACTGAAGATGACTTTTACTCAGAAATGCATAATGATTTAATGTTCATATCAACAGGGCACACAATAACAAAAAAGTAATCATCTCCATAGATGCCAAAAATTATTTGATAAAATTAAGCATCCATATCTCAGAAATTTTAGAAAATTGGGAATGGATTCTTACATGATAGTTTTCCCATGAACTATCCTACATCCAAACTTAAGAGTTAAGCATTAGTGACATTCTCATTAAATTCAGTAGCATAAGAAAGTATTTTAGAAATAATGAATATGAAGCAGTCACCTCAGACTCCTTTTACTTTACCAGGAGAATGGAGGGGGATAGAGGGGAAGAAAAACAATAGTAACCCAAAAGAATTCCAACACAGGAGGAATGGAACTTGACTCCCTCTTTACTACTCTCACTAATGCTAGAGCCCCTGGTACTACAGCCTAACTGTATGTCCTTGAATTTCCCATTTGTACTTGACTTCAGACCTGTCCAAACATTTGAAGTGCCTAGGACATGAGTATAAAAGAAGGCCCACATATTATTTGACAAAATGTAAGGTATAAACCAAACTAACAAATTATTTATTAATTCTCTGTCCTACTTTAACATATATCTTCATGATGACCTGGAAGTCTGGGATCAAATTGAGAGTTCTCAGACTCTCTGTATTTGCATGTCAGAACATGGTGGCACAGGGAGAGATGACCACTGGTCTGACTGCCCCTTTTCTTCTCACCCCAATCTTCATCCTACGCTGTAAGGAGCCTGCATGCCCATGTGTAGATGACCCAGCTGATAAACTCAAGCTTTACCCATACCTTCCTCTCTTGACCTGTGGACACCCCTTTGGCCTAGGCGTGCTCACATTGGTGGTACGGTCTATTCTTAGGACAACAGAACTGGTAAAGATGTTCACATTGGCCATGGAAGTGGGCTTGGGGACACTTCATCCAGAGTGTGGTCTGGAAGTGGAATAGGGGCTCAGTCTTCAGGCTGCATATTGCCTTTCCCATAGACTCCTTGCTGTGTGCTTTCTCCATCCATGCCTTTCCACAGGATTATGGATTTGTATTTTGATCCTCCATTATGACTTGAGCAAGTCCTCTAGACTAAGATTCAGCTTATTTGTGGAAGATTAGTATCTGCCTTACCTTTCAGAGTTGCTGTGATGATCAATAGACTCGTTATATATGGCAACACTTGTTAAATGCTCCAGCTCTGTACAGTCTGATGGGATTGTTATCCTTTATTAGCACTTCCCTGGCTATTGCATCAAGGAATAGTCTGTCATAGGATTTGCTCATGTCCCGACGTTCTCTCCAGGAAAAGGTAAGACACTTTTCCTAGCCTTCTATGCTCCTCTATAGCTCTATTTCTGAAATATTTTTAAAAATCTACTAAAAACTGTACTTTTCAGTATCTTCCAAGCTGTTTGGGGGAATGAGTTCCATACATTGGTTATTCATTCATTGTAAGGTTTTTTTTTTTCCCCCTAGATAGCAGCTCTAGTTTTTTTTTTTTTATTGATGTTTTAATAGTTTTTAACATTGTGAAATTTCGGGTTGTACATTTTTGTTTGTCCATCACCATATATATGTCTCCCTTCACCCCTTGTGCCCACCCCTCACCCCCACCCCCATAGCCCCTGGTAACTACAATACAGTTTTCTCTGTCCATGTGTTGGTTTATATTCCACATATAAGTGAGATCATACAGTGTTTGTCTTTCTCCTTCTGGCTTACTTCACTTAACATAATACCCTCCAGGCCCATCCATGTTGTTGCAAATGGGACGATTTTGTCTTTTTTATGGCTGAGTAGTATTCCATTGTATATATATACCACATCATCTTGATCCAGTCGTCAGTCGAGGGCCACTTAGGTTGCTTCCACTTCTTGGCTATAGTGAATAAGGCTGCAATGAACATAGGGGTGCATAAGCCTCTTTGGATTGTTGATTTCAGGTTCGTGGGATAGATTCCCAGTAGTGGGATGGCTGGATCATAGGGCATCTCTATTTTTAATTCTTTGAGGAATCTCCATACTGTTTTCCATAGAGGCTGCACCAGTCTGCCTTCCCACCAGCTGTGTATGAGGGTTCCTGTTTCTCCACATCCTCTCCAACATTTGTTGTTTTTTGTCTTGGTGATTATAGCCATTCTAACGGGTGTGAGGTGATATCTTAGTGTTGTTTTGATTTGCATTTCCCTGATGATTAGTGATGTTGAGCATCTTTTCATGTACCTGTTGGCCATCTGTATATCTTCTTTGGAGAAGTGTCTGTTTATTTCCTCTGCCCATTTTTTGATTGGGTTGTTTGTTTTTTTGTTGTTCAGTTGTGTGAGTTCTTTATATATTATGGAGATCAACCCCTTGTCAGATATACGTTTTGCAAATATTCTCTCCCAGCTGGTGGGTTGTCTGTTCATCTTGATTCTGGTTTCGTTTGTCTTGTAGAAGCTCTTTAATCTGATAAAGTCCCACTTGTTTATTTTTTCTTTAGTTTCCCTAGTCTGGGTAGGCATGTCACCCGAAAAGATTCCTTTATGACCAATGTCAAATAGTGTGTTGCCTATATTTTCTTCTATGAGTTTTATAGTTTCAGGTCTCACCTTCAGGTCTTTGATCCATTTTGAGTTAATTTTTGTAAATGGCGATAGCAGATGGTCCACTTTCATTCTTTTGCATGTGGCTGTCCAGTTTTCCCAACACCATTTATTGAAGAGACTTTCCTTTCTCTATTGTATGTTCTTAGCTCCTTTGTCGAAAATTAGCTGTCCGTATATGTGTGGTTTTATTTCTGGGCTTTCAATTCTGTTCCATTGATCTGTGTGTCTGTTTTTGTACCAGTACCATGCTGTTTTGATTATTATTGCTTTGTAGTATGTTTTGAAGTGAGGGATTGTGATGCCTCCTGCTTTGTTCTTTTTTCTTAGGATTGCTTTAGCTATTCGGGGTCTTTTGTTGCCCCATATAAATTTTAGTATTCTTTTTTCCATTTCTGTGAAGAATGTCATTGGGATTCTGATTGGGATTGCATTGAATTTGTAGATTGCTTTAGGTAATATAGACATTTTAACTATGTTTATTCTTCCAATCCACATGCATGGGATATCTTTCCATTTCTTTATGTCATCATCGATTTCTTTCAGTAACGTCTTGTAGTTCTCATTGTATAGGTCATTCACCTCCTTGGTAAGATTTATTCCTAGGTATTTTATTCTTTTTGATGCAATTGTAAATTATATTATCTTTTTGAGCTCTCTTTCTGTTGGTTCATTATTAGCATACAGAAATGCAACTGATTTTTTAGATTGATTTTGTACCCTGCAACTTTGCTGTAGTTGTTGATTATTTCTAATAGTTTTCCAACAGCTTCTTTAGGGTTTTCTATATATAAAATCATGTCGTCTGCAAATAGTGAGAGTTTCACTTCTTCATTACCTATTTGAATTCCTTTTATTCCTTTTTCTTGCCTAATTGCTCTGGCCAAAACCTCCAGTACTATGTTGAACAGGAGTGGTGAGAGTGGGCCGTCCTGCCTCGTTCCTGTTCTCAGAGGAATGGCTTTCAGTCTTTCCCCATTGAGTATGACGTTGGCTGTGGGTTTGTCATAAATAGCCTTTATTATGTTGAGGTACTTTCCTTCTATTCCCATTTTGTTGCGAGTTTTTATCATAAAAGGATGTTGTATCTTGTCAAATGACTTCTCTGCGTCTATTGAGATGACCATGTGGTTTTTATTCTTTGTTTTGTTGATGTGATGTATCACGTTGATTGATTTGTGGATGTTGAACCATCCCTGTGTCCCTGGTATAAATCCCACTTGATCATGGTGTATGATCTTTTTAATGTATTGCTGTATTTGGTTTGCCAAAATTTTGTTGAGTCATTGTAAGGTTTTTTATCACCAGGTTGATGGAGTCTTCCTGGCTAAGATCTCTTCTTAACTCCAGAGAGAACTGTGGTTAACTCAGGATTCTGTAGCATCATCCAAAAGGACTAGTGGAAAATAAATGAACTCACACTCTAGATGAATTATATACATTTACTAATGGTTAACTGAAGCAAAATACATAAAATATAGGTACAGGTACAGCATGGGTGTAGTAAAACTGACAATTCTTCCTCAGGATGTTAATAATGAAACCAGATATGCCCAAGGGAACATCTGTTTCCTAGTCTGGTTCCTTTCTTTTCTTCATTTTGTTCAGTGCCTTTTTAAATTGAGATATAATTACAAATAGGAAAATACACAGTTTGATGGATTTTGTCAAAGGTGTTTGACACCCATGTAACCAATCAAGATATAGAACATGTCCATCACCCTAAACCAGGATTTTTCAACCTCTGCACTATTGACATGTGGGGCTGGATCATTCTTTGTCGTGCGGAGCTGTTCTGTGCATTGTAGGATAGTTAACAGCATCCATGGACTAGATTCCAGAAGCATGACAATCAAAATGTCTCTTGATGTTGCTAAATGTTCTCTGAGGGACAAAAACACCCCCCAGTTAGAACCTTTGAACCTTCCATTCATGAACTATTAAATGCCGTAGAATGTTCCTTTCTAGCCCTTTCCAATCAACCCCCCTCCCTCCCAGAGATAACTGCTTTCTGATCTCTTTCTGGATAGATTAGTTTTGCCTGTCCTTGAACTTTACATAAATGAAAGCACACAGTATGTACTCTTCTGTGTCTGGCATCTTTTGCTCAACATATCTGTGAGATTCATCTTTGTCATTGTGCCTATCAATTCCATCGTATCAATATACCACAAGTTGTTATCCATTCTCCTGTTGATGGACATTTGGGTTGTTTCCACTGTTTGGCTATTATGAACAAAGCAGCAGTGAACATTTTTGTACAAGTCTTTGTGTAAACATATGTTTTCATTTCTTTTGGGTAACTCATATGGTAGGTGAATGTTTAGCTGTATAGGCAACTGCCAAACTGTTTTCCAAAATGGCCATATCATTTTACACTCCCACCAGCAGTGCACTGAAGAGTTGAAGCTACTCCACATGCTCCCCAACACTTGATGTCATCTATCTTTTTAAAGTTAGCCATTCTAGTGCGTGTGTAAGTGTCCTCATTGTGGTTCTAATTTGCATTTCCCTAATGACTAATGATATTGAGTGTCTTTTAATGTGTTTATTTCAAATACATGCATCTGACAAAAGATTTGCCTATAGAATATATAAAGAACTCTTAGAAATCAATAATTAAAAGACAATCTAATGAAAATTGGCAAAAGACTTGAACAGACACAAGATATCATATCTTTGTTTTTGTATCTTTTTGTGATTCACACTTGTCACTTCTGCAGTGGACATTGCTCTTTGTTTAACAACAGTGCTTAAAATGTCCCAAGTATGTTTCTAAGCACTTGACAATGTTAACTCACTTATTCCTCAATATTAACCTATTTAATTCTCAAAGCAACCTTACAAGGTATTATTATCCCCATTTTACAGAGAAGGAAACAGCCATGGTGAGGCTAGGTTACTTGCTAAAAATCACAGCCAGTCAATGGAGAATCTAGATTCTAGCCCAGGCAGCCTGTCTCCAAGCTCTTAACCACTCTGTGTGCTTCTCTTTACAAGGTGAATGCTGCAAGGGATCTCATCTTTCTGCTGAAATTTTTCAAAACGAATTTTCAAAATTTTATAAGCATGGGGGCATTGGGGTTCAGATACCCAGAACACAGGATCTATTTTCATAGCTATTTCTATTGCTGATTGCTGTTTTGTACATTTTCATCCTGGTGGTACCTTGGGAGTTGGGACTTTGATGACCCCAGTGAGTGGGAAGGTGCTTTTCAAGTCCCTTCTAACTGTGGTGCTTCTTGTGGTGCTGAAAAAGTCTTTATAGTCATCTTGCAGGAAAAAAAGAAAAAGAAAACAAAAGAGGAGACCCTCTGGTCTGAGAGCTGCCTGGAAAAGACTTGTCCACTCAAACTCAAAACCTTTCCTCCATAGCATTTCCAATATCCCTATAAATCCCCTCCCCCCCCACCTCCTATTGTGTCAGCAGGAGTGGTTGAGGTTAAAAGCTACCTTTGTGCCACAAAACACTGGCTTACTCAGTCTTTCTGCCTTCTGTTCCATAGTCTTTGCATGGGTGATATAAGCACCATTTTATTTGAAACTACTGACACTTTCCTAATATTAACAGAAAAAGATTTTATGAATAAGACTCTTACCAATATTCTTACTCGTTTGAATTTCCCTCATTTTAATACAGCAATATTTAAATTTGCACTCAGGAAAGATTATGTATATATTTATTTTTATATATATATAAATAAACATATATGTTTGCATATAATGTTTGTAGTATTCATACAAGTGCAGGGAACTTTATTCATGCAATTTATTCAACAAATATTTATTGAGTATTTGCTAGGGTGCCAGGCATTGTGGGAAGAAACAAATGGATTATAATTTAGTTCTTGCCATCAAGATGGTGGAAACGTGGTCAGGTATGTTAAATGTCAATTACGATTGAGTTTCAAAAGTTCTTTACTGGTGGGGGAAGTAGCAGGGAGAGCTTCACAGTGGGCGTGGTGGGAGTAGCCCTTCATGGCATAGATCTCCAGCTGGATTACTCTGTGCCAACAGGGGAACTAGATTTCGAGGCACTAGTTGGATTTAGAATAATGACAAATGGGCAGGCGTGAGGCAGCAATACAAGGACTCAGAAGAGCACAGTTAAAGGTCTGGAGTGAGTTGTTCAGTTTGTTTTCATACAGGTTGAGAGCTAGTGAGATACAAGACTGGAGCCGACAGCATGGAGGGCCCTGAGTGCCATTGGACAAATGATTGTTCCATGATAGACACTCATAGACCATTCCTACTGTCTCTAGACAGTAGAAGATGAGGAGTAGAAATAGGTCTTGCATATCCTCCAGGATCACCTTTTTTCGAGGCCTCATGTGAATATTACAAAATCTTGAAAATTCAAAGGTAATTAAAATGGCATTTACAACACTTAAGATGGAGATCCTCTCCAAATAGGCGTATTCTCTAGTTATAAAGAAAAAATGGAGAAGTTCCTCAGGCTGCCTCTTCTGACGCAGACTCTTTTTTGACTTTTGGCTTATTTTTTGACTTTTCTTTGAATATTTTGGAGAAAGTGATGGCATCTGAGATTTTTCAAAAACAAATACTGCCACGCAAGTGGAATGGTCCAGAAGTTGGGTTTTGTCTTCAGGACAGCTTCCAAAAGTGCCTGTAGTTCCCAAAAGCCTATCTTAAAGGACAAGTTGATTTGGCATAAGATGTTGAAATTTAGTAAAAGGAAATGTACCTTGGAGTAACTGGTGACTCACAAATATGAACAACTGAAATAATTTCTTCTCCATCCTGAAGGGTGAGATTGTGCCATGCCAAATCGCCTGGGTGTTAGCTTCATACATGATATCATTTTTAGCTCACAGAACATTGCAGTCTAAAGGGACAGTGTGAGAATTCCCTCAAGTATCATGATACAAGAATGGCTGTGGGTGCAAAACTGTACTCTCCAACCTCCACTCTAAAGCTCGGTGGAGAAGTTGGTACCCTTTAAGATGAGGCTCTTCATTAAGTAGTCTGGGCTACTTTTTCCAAGGCCCATTAGAGTGAAAACACAATCTGGAAGGTGGTGCTTTGTCTCTACCCAAACAGAGGGTTCATTGTATAAAATGCCCTCTTCTCCTCATTCATTGATAAGGCAGCCCACACATTTCATTGACTCACAGCAGAAGCTCTCGCCACTGTGGTGGGCTCAGTGGGCTCCAAAACACATATGGTGTGACCTCTTAACATGGAGATCACATTTTGGAGTTGTAGGAGAGACATTCATCCATATCCACATATAAGATTTACCAAAGTGGTAGGAACTAGATGCTATGAGAGCAGAGGGCCTGAGATGATGGAAGTTGGCCAAGGGAGCTGGGAAATGCTTCCATGTTGAAATTTTGACACTTGGGCTTGGATTTAGAGGAAGACTTGGTTTTTGCTAGATGAAGAAGGAGCATTCCAGGTAGATGGCACACCCAGCCTGTGAGAGGATGCAAAGGTGTTCTGAGTTTGGGGGACATGAGTCAGGAGGCAGGGAGAACTGAAAGATGAAGTTGGTAAGGTTGCCTGGGGCCATATTGTCAGAGGTCTTGTCCTCTATGAAAAACGATTTAGACTCGATCTTGCACCTCTTGGGGAGACACTGAATATGCTATGCAGGGAAGTACGATGAGATCAGTGTTTTGGATAGACACTGGCAGCAGCGAGGAGGGGGCTCAGACTCATGATAGGGGCTGGGAATGAGAAATTACTCTGGGAAGATATTTAGGTGGTGATTAAATGTTAGTCAGTGTTGTATAGTGTGAAGACCGTTGGCTCTCACCCCTGACTTCTTGGGTGTGAATCCTGGCTCTGCCACTGACTATCTGCATATTCTTGTGCAAGTTATCTAGCCTCTATGTGCCTTGATTTCATTATTTACAAAATGGGGGAAATAGCAGTAACTAGAGCATCATGTCTCAAACTGAAATATGCTTGTTAAAATGCAGATGCGTGTTTAGTTGGCCTATGGTGGAGCTTGCGATTGTGCATCTCTAATGATGCAGCCTCTGGGTGATGGTGATGCTGCTGATTCACAGACCACACTTTGAGTAGCAAGGTTTTTAATAGTTGTTTTGTAGATTATGTGAATAAATACATTAAGAAACACCAAGAGCAGCACCTGGCATGGTAAGAAGTAGCCATTATTATGATTCACAAGGAAGACTAAAAATATGTCTCAATTATTGCTTTAAAAGTGCTTTATCCACCAGAAAGTTCTCTAAAGACAATTAGTACATAGGCTCCCTTTCTGGCCAGCTACCTGTAGCTGTCAGTGTGGCTCCGTTTTGTAGAGGGAATCAAGCCACTCACAACGATGGGTGATACAATTCAGCCACAGGGAAAGTAGCTCCACAGTTAACAAAAGTATCAGTCCAGCTCTTCCAGGTCCTACAAGAAGTGAGGAGACAGGACCTACCCTTTTCTCTCTGAGTAGGACATGGGATTTTCACAGGCAAAGAATTCCAGAGAGAGATGGGTCGATGCTTGAGGATCCTTCAAATTCCTGGGTTTGGGTTCAACAGATTGAGGACCTTGAGCAGCTTCTACCCTTTTGCTTTGCAAGAATTTTAGCTGCAACTTCCACTGCGGTTGGGATGGGCTACCTGCTAGCTTTCTCTTAGAGTAGGGAGGACCATGGGTGAAAAAGCATGTGCTTGAATTTTGCAGAGAAATTAGAAAAATGGGCATATGAGACTAGATCACAAAGAACAAAACAGTCGAATAAATGTCATAAGTACTTAAATTTTATTCTCAAAAGTGAGGTTCTGGCCAGCAAAAAGAAAAAAAAAAAGGCTCTAATGTAATCCTTCTCCCTCCTTCCCACGCCAAGTCATCGCCATCCCCAAACTCATCAGCTGTTCCCTCGCCGTGAAGAATAAGCTCCCCGTGGAGAGCGAAGAGCACTTCTGGAGTGGATGCTAAACAAAGGAACATCTCAAGCATTATGTTAAAAGGTATTATACATTAGAAGGAGAGAAGTTTTATTTTAAGCAGAAATTCTACAATGTGTAGGCACTTGATTCTTTATGAAAAGCCAGAGCAGCTGAAAAGGAAAAAATCCCACTAAGAAAAACTCTGATTGGCTCTAGAGATTCATGCCACAGATCATTTCTCTATGGTATTTGTGATACGTATAAGAAAAAGGGAAATAGGAATTGCCCAAGCTTGAAGCTTTGGCTTGTTTTATGATTCCTGATTGGAAAACTGTGGTTGCTTAGCTGTATTACTCGGACCAAGTACCCAAGCCTTAGTGTGAACACTTGCATAACGTGTGAGATTAAATGAAAGACTCCCTGTGAATGTTCCTAATGCACCTGGTGCATTCTAGGCACTCCAAAAATGTTTGTTGAATGAATGAATGAATAGATGGATGAATAGATGATTCATGTTGTTTAGGTAAAACCCTGTTTATGTTTTAAGGCTAATTTTAATTTCCACTTTCTCCAAGAAGCCCTTTCCATTTTCCCTGCCACCCTTGCTAGATTTGGTGTGAAGCCCATTGCCACATTGCATCTGTAGTGATGAGGGTGACTCTTCATTCAGTGTGTATGCCAGCCACCGTGCCATGTGCTCTTAGTATATTCCAGTCCTCACAAAAAGACATGAAAAATTCTTCCTGTTTTATAGGCAAAGAAACAGGCCCAGGGAGTTTATGTTTCTTACTCAAGGCTAGCAATTGGTAGGTCCAGTGTCCCCAAGTTCAGCTCTAGATGATTCCCAAAAATCAAGGTAACCTTGGAGCTTTTGCGTGGCCTTATAGGGACTGCATGCACACTAGACTGCAAACTCCTGGAGGTCAGGTACTGTGCAGCCATCTGCATGTCCTTGGGTGCTCCTTACCCAGTCCTCTGAGCAGACCCAATAGAGAGGAAGCAGGGCCCTTGGGACATGGGAGGTTATCTTTTGGTCTGTATATGTAGTTTAAGCTTGTGATTTGGGGAAGGCAACTTTCCCATTTTAGTCTCAAGTAGAACCCACACTTCCTGTGCTCCATGCAACAGACATAAAGCCCAGGGGGGCGTTTGGGTTCCAACTTGTCCTATTGAGGAGATTTTCCATGCTGGAATTTCTCACTTTTGCCATCCTCCCATAGGATAAATAGCATACTTGAAGGAGAGGGGGCTGGCCAATGAGGCGTTCAAAGGAATCTTGGAAATCCTTGACCCCTTGTCTCCTGGTTAAAACTTGATTAGAATGTGGAAAATCTTACTTTCACTCTGAAAAAGAAAAATAACAGAGGGCGTGCTAAGGCTCATGAACTTTGTTTTTTTTGTTTGTTTGTTTACAAGAAATCTTTGCTGCATCCATTTTCCTCATTGTATTGTTATCATTCCTCAATGCATTTCCTCACTCCAGTTCGTAAGGAGAACTTGACCACTAGTACTGCTTCCTTAATTGCTTCTGTTCTGCCTTTGCCCACTACGTCTCTCTCAAAACTACTCTGTTAAAGACCCTGACTCAATTTCCAACCTGTTCTTTCTTGAAACTCCGTCCTCTCTTTTCTTCGGTGATACTTCTGGTTCTCCCTCTGCTTCTCTGCTCTTCTAAGCCAAGCTGCTTGTCCTCTAAGAGATGGACTTCTCCAGAATCACTGCCTCAGTGCCCTGGCCACCCTTCTCTCCTAGGCTCATCTCATACATGCCCATGGTGCTTAGCTCTATTACATTGGTTCCCCCAAACGTATTCCCACCTGCTTGCTTGAGTTCTAGGCCTGTATCTCCAGGCTCTTTCACCTAGCTGGACCCTTTCAGTTGACACATGAAACTCAGTGCCCCAATTAACTCATAGTCTTCACTCATCAGATCTTCTTGTTTGTCTGTGTCCTTTAGTTCTGTGAGTGGAACAACTCTACTATTTCCGAAAGCTGATTACCGAGTTAGACCATGACTCAAATAGTTATCTATAGGTCAGCTGTCTGAAAATGTGCATCCTTGCTGGAGGGAGTCCCTGCCTTCAAGGAGCTCACAGTCTAGCGAAGGCAGCAGACGTGCCAGCCCATGTAGCCAGAACACCAGGCCCTGCATCGTGGACTAGAGCATGGCCGGGAAAGGGGAGGCAAGGAGGGCAAAGATTCGCTCTGCCCAGGCAAGGCCTCTTCAAGGAGGGGGCATAGCAATTAGTTGAGTTGAAATTTGTGAACCCAGTTTTCAGCCTCGGCCTAGGCTATATGGAATTTAAAGTGTACCTTCCCACGCAGAGGTTTGCATGGTGGGTGAGGCCAGGGCACTGTGATTTGGCTCACCAAGAAAGTAATGAGTGGAGAGTGGAGAGAAAGAAACAGCCAGTTTCACTTCTGAATTTTCCCCCTCTGGATCTAGAGTACCATATCCTGCTTCAGGAGAATAGCTTTTTTTTTTTTCTTTTTTTGAACTATAGAGCCACTCTGAGCTCTGAGGGAGCTACTTGGGGTCAAATTCACCACTTCTGGCAACCTCATGACACCTTAGAAACAGATATTTATGTGGGCATACCTTTCTACACTTCTCAGTTTATTAAATCCAGAAGAAAATGAGTCTTGTTTTTCCTTTAAAAAAAAAATTCAGCTTCTTTTCCAAGAGAGGCCTCTAGAGAACTCGAAGACCATATCTCCCATTTCACAGACAAGGACACTGAGGCCCATTGATGTGGCGTCCCTTGACTTGGAGCAGGCAGATGACTGGTGACTGGGCAAAGCTGGGGCTCAGAAGGTGGCTCCCTCAATTCCCCATCCAAATTACTTTCTATGGCTGGGCCAGTGTCTAAGTGTACTAAGCATCTGCTCTGTGCCTGACCCTGTGCCACTGGCTATGGGTGGCATGGCTGACAGGATGGGGCCCTTCTGCCCAGTCCAGCTAGATGGGGAGCTGGGAGAGCACCTAAATAACTGAAACCTGAGGCAGAGTTTGGTAAGGTCTGAGAAAAAAATCAGTGCGGGTGATGTGTCCCGAGAGGAGGGAATCGCTTCTCCTCACGTAGGGGAAGCTTCTGGACTATTAATAGGCCCCATTTATTGAGCCCTTATCGCGAACGCAGTGTAGGCCAAGCAAGGGACATATATGATCCTCATACTACCCCTGTGAAATATGGACCACGTTTGCTTTACAGAAGAGGAAACTGAGGCACAGAGTGGAGCCATATAGTTAGTTAGTTGCAGAACTGAGGTTCAAATCTAAAACCCATCCCTGCCCCCGCAGACACTTTGCCCTCTCGGACAGAGGGAATGCTGGGAGGTCCTGGCCTCCTACACCTCCCGTCTTCATTCCCATTCCCTCTTTCTTGAGAAAGTTCTCATTCATCCTCTCAAGTCACCCCTTCCTTCCTGTCTTCACATGGTCTCTGCCCAGGTGGCTGGCCTCTCTGTTCCTCTTTCCCTTTGCTGCTTCTGCCTGCGGCAATCGGGGACCACCAAGACTTTCTCTGGGCCAAGTCTTTAAGGCTTTTTCTTGGCCCTCAGGCTCCTTGATTTGTTGATGGTAGTTCATCCTGTTGGCTCCTCCTTTTTCGAGACCCTGCCTGCGACTTCTGCCACGCTGCTCTGCTCGGTCCTTATGTGGGCAGGGCACTCAGGAATTTACATATACTTCTGCCTCCATCATGCCAATTGTGAACTCTTGTCTCCAAACTCTCTTCCTGGTTTCACCATTTGGACTTCATTCCTACCAGGTGATCCTGTTTTCTCCTGTCCCCAACAGATTGGGCTGGGGTGGACATTTGATCCCAAGGCGGTAAGGACTCTGTCAGGTGGCACAGATGCTCAGAGCCTCTCACTAGAGAATTCGATTTGAGAAATACAGAGAGCATGGTTAGACGTTGCTGTGTTCTGCAGTCTGCGAGAGTAGAGATTGCACCAGGACCTCCCCAAGGCCGCCAATGTGGAAATAAGCAGCCATGAATCAACACAGATCCTCCGCGCAGAAGGGAGCTGAAGTTGCAGGCAAAGGGGGCCTCAGCGAAGACCTGCAAGCCCAGAGTGAGAAAGATGGAGATGCTGAGACTGCTCTTCTAGTTTCTGTTCTCTGTTCTGTGATAGACTCCTTTCTGCATAAAAGGAAGCCCTCTTTTGTGAGCTGGCTTTCTGTTTTCTTTTTCTATCGCTGCACTAAACCCTTTCCAAGGCGCTGTGTTCCACCTGCACTATCATTTATCCCAGCACACTGAATCCTCTCTATGCACCCTGTGGGGGGCATTATCCATCCTCGATCTTAAGGCATTTGTAGGTCCTCAGCAGGGCCTTTTGACTGGTGACTGCTGGGTCCTCCCTGTGATAGAGCGTCTTTGCCTACTGAGACCCGGTTTCATCAGAGAAGCATCATCAGCTAATGGTTACCATTACATGTTGCCAGGAGAAGGCAATAGTGTCTCAGATGGGACTGTCTTCTTATTTCCCCTTCATTCTAGAAAGAGGAGGCACATGTGCAAGACTCCCATAGGTGGGGGCTGTCATGAGTTCTTCCTCTTGAATGACCAGAGAGATGCTTTTCCAAAGTTTGTGTTGCTGAGCAGGGGGAGGCCTGGCCAGACAGAGAGGGCAGTCAGAATAGGGCCTAGTTGCAGAGCCAGGAGGTTGGGCAAAGAGGACCCTGTGGGGGATGTTTTGCATCATTTGGAAATAAAGATGGGGAGAGAGATGGCTTCCAGAAGAAGGCGTCTTGCATTTTTCATAAGACCGACTCTTGAGACTCTGCCCTATGCTCGGGGGTCACACTAGAGGCCTCCCAGGCAGCAGCCTTGTTGTGACTGATGGCTACATGCAGGAGAGGAAGGGAGAAAGGCTCCTGGAACTCAGGCTCTGGGAGGGGCAGAGATGAGAGGCCAGGCTGGTACCAGAGGCAGTGGCATACTGGCCTCTGGTTGTCAGGAAATTGGACTAAGGAAGAGGGTAGAGGAAGGAAGACCCTGGAGAAGATTAACCGGGCAGCCAGGACAGTGAGTTGGGAAAAGGTTCTGAGTGGAAAATGTCCCAGAGAAGGATTGGAAACAAACATCTCTGTCCTAGTGAGGAGGGAAGAACCCTAAAGCTTGTTGGAGGCTCTCGTGGAGCAGATCAGAGGCAAACTCTGAGGCAGAAGTGGAAAGGTGGAGACTGGGAGGCAATAGAAGGTGTGCAGCATTGGCGTGGGGGCAGGCAGGTCTTTGAACTTCCTGGTTCTATCTTCAGGATTCTGAAATAAAGTCTAACACCTTCGTTGGATGGATGTGAATAGAAATAATAAAAAAACAGCAAAAACATTTATAACTCTTAAGGTCTGTGATCCCTGTCCTGATAGGCATCCTTGAACGTGGGGCAGAAGCCATCACTCATGTATCAGAATCATTTATGACTGGCGTCTTAAGATTTTAATCCAAAAGAAGCAAGTAAAGCCTTTGCCTTCTTAAGATGCCAACTTTTCCCTCATTTCGTATGAATTTACCTCTAAACCCTGTTTTCAGAGCTAGGGATAAATTCCTTATAATGTTCTGCATAAGCATTCTTGCCCCCATTCAACATGGTTCATGAGTAACAGTGCTTAGTGAGCTGGTTCCAATACAACCCGCACTGCTCAAGCTTTCTTTTGTTCTCATCCTTGGTGCAAAAAGACAACTGCTGCTTGTGCACTGTTTTGTTCTCTAGGAAAAGCAAAAGGTAATTGAGTCAAGCTATTCAATTATATTTCACTATTAAATCTAAGTTCTCTTTCTCTTTACTGAAAACATTCTAATCAGCCAAAATCTTAAGACTTGAGTATACACCTTTATGTAGTTCACAGCAAATGGCAAAGGGGTTTATGAAAGGAATGGTTTTTCCCAAAACCTCCCTTCAGGATCCCAGCTGTTCTCAGTCACCTGCTAATTTGGAGAGGGGGATGCTGCTCTCTGGCTTGGGTTGGCCGCTATGAGATGGATAGATTTTCCTTAAATCCTCCTGTTCCTGCCTCTTCACTATTAGACTGTGGACTCCTTGGGGGCAGGGACTCTGGTCCGATCCACTTCCCATCCCTGTGCCTGGCCCATGATGAGTATTCAATAAATGCATTTTTAAATATAGAGTTTTAAAGTGAAGAGCAGCATTTGGCCCTGACCGTGGGGCACGATGCTGATGTGCCTGCTGCTGTGGCGGGTCTGATAATCCCCATGTGGAGGGAGGGAGGCCAGGCTGAGTCCCCACAGGGAAGCATTCTCATAGTCTGGGTGTTGGGGTGAGGGGGAACCCAGAGATCATCAAGACCCCAAACTCTCTAATTCACATTAGAGGAAAAGGGACCCAGAGTTTCTGATTTTCATTTTTTTCCCTCAGCTACTCTGGCAAAAATAAAACTTCCAACACAGCTTGAAGTATTTTGCACCCTAAACCCTACATAATGTGCTAAGGAAGATCCAGGCTGCTGAGTTCCTTCTTTCTGAGACTCTTCTGTGTATACCTATGGTGTCGTCACCTTCCTTGTTCAGAGGTTAATGATGAGGCACAGGATCTTTGAGCATGTGTCATCAGGCCTTTAGAGGTCGAGCTGATTCCTTCCTTTGGCCTATCTGGATGTAAAAACAATCCTGAGAGACGTGTATGGCAGAGTGCTTGGGGGAAAGCAGCATGAGTTCTTTTCTAGAAAGGCCGCTGCAGGTGCCTGACTCGAGAAGACCCAGAATCCGAAAGCTGGACATGGAGCTGAGCGCTGAGTGTCTTCTCATTACTAGCAGCAGCTTCTGCTGCTTGTTTTGCAGGCTTTTTACCATTTGCTTGGAAGCGCTTCTGTAGAACCTTCCCTCCAAGTGGGCAGGAGGAAGGCTCTAGTTATTGAGTGTTTTATGACCAGATGCTGGAGGTGAGACTTCCAGCATTAGACCACGGAGGCCCAGGCTTGAAAGGAGAACCAACACTCATCATCAAAGTCAAGTTCATAGGAAAAGACACATAAGGCCCCACCTCCATGATATTTTGCTTTGGAAAGAGCAAGTCATGAACAGAGGTGTATGGTTGAGGTGTATCAGCCTGGGGGAGTTGGAACTCATCCAAAAGAGTACCTTCTTCCAGGTCTCTTCATTCTGCCTCTACCTCCCTCTCTCCTATTCCTACCCCACCTTTAATTGCCAAAAGCAACTCCATCAATAACCTGGGTCCCAGAGTGCCCTGGACCTGGAGGCTGTCCCAGAGTTGAGTGGCCAGAGAGCCAGGACCAGCAGGGAAGAGGGAGGGCTGCCTTCCTGGGGAAAGTGGAGGCCTGCAGTGCCCTCCGCCCTCCTGGAAGGAGCCCTAATGTTGGCATTAGGACAAATCATGCCACTGGATCAGCTCTGGGAGATGTGGCTGGGCCTTTGTTCACGGGCCTGAAATATCAAAGGACTGAACAGTTCCTCTTTATTCCCATCATCCTTAAGGCGAAAAGAGAACACTAATAGACCATGAGAAGAAAACACTGAAATAAGTAGAGGAGAGCTCGCTCTACCCCCTCCCTCTGCCAGAACATTTCTGGATGGCAGGTGAAAACGTGTGTATTCAATCTTACAGTTATGACTCTTTGTCCTCACACATGCGTACACACACACTCACTCCCATGTTAAAGGACTCATTCTTTTCAAAATGTAAAATGGCACTTAGTCCATAGTGCATGCTTGGAATACAAGCACTTGATTTGCTAAACTAAGCCCAATTAAGGTTTTTAACTACTGATGACAGATTTAAAATGTGACTACAACCCCCACCCTCACTCCTTAGTAATTCCAGAGTTTCTCTACTGGTGTGATGAGCAATTTGACTTCTCAGAGAGGCCCTTCTGTGAATTCTCACAGGTGGGCATGGTGCTTAGTCAATGTTTGTGATGATAGTGTGAGGGATTACAGAGATTCTTCTGGAGTGCCTGTGGGATTTATTTCAACTTGACATATAGAAAAATGTAACATTTAGAAATGTGATTATATGAGAGACTCCATCTGATTACTAAAATTCTCGTTGTGCCCTGGGTTGCAGACACATAAACAGGTTTTGAAAGAAGATCGAGAATAGAGGAATGTCAACAGCAAGGGCCCGCAGCCTTCTAGAAGGAACGTTGGTCCAGGGCTCTAGCCATGGCAGGAAATGTCCTGATGCCCTTGGGAACAGTCCCTGGCCCAACGCTGAGTATTTCCTAGGGCATTGTGGCCTGGGTGGGGTGTGGATGTATGCCAAGGAAAATAAGAGTATATGAGTGAGGAGCAGGATCAATATCATCCTTTTTAGTGCACCGCATCTCATGAAAGAAGAAAGCAGAGGAAAGGAGAGGGGAGGATAAGGAAGGGGAGAGATTTTTCCAAAGGAGTGAGGAACGGGACATGCAGCTGCATAGGAAGATTTCTGAGCAGTCCTTGGTTGGGGGAGGAGAGCTCAAAGGAGCAGTGAGCATGTGGGGAGAGAGAAAATCCCACCCTTTGCTGGATTCTCAGGCTCAGGGATGGTCTCTTTTATGGGAAGGGTTTTTTTAGGTAGAGAAAAGGGATTGAGATTTGAAAGATGAGGTCCTCTGCCCAGGAGGGGGAAAGTGGGCAAAGGCTGGTGCCCAGGCCTGCGAGGGCTGCAGCGCCAACCAGCTGTTGTCCCGGGGATGGGGATGGCACCTGCCCCCACCCCCAGGAGCGGGATCTGCCCTTCCCTTCTTCCACCTCACGCCCCCTTCTCCCTGCCCATTCCCTTCCCACCAGAGCTGCTGGGTGGCAGCCACCATTTACCCCACAATCTTGTAAATGATGAGAAGAGAGAAGAGGAGGGTGGGGAGGTTCAGGGAAGACAGCCATGGAGAGGGACGCAGGCCGAGCCCTGCCCCGCACCCAGCCTGGCCTCCGTGAGACTTTGCCGGGTGCAGAAACTCCCTACGCAGCAGAGCCGCCAGACTTCTTATGGGCTCCCCAGGGGAACATGGTGGGTGGAGAGGGGCCTCTTGGATCAGCTCAGATTCTATATTCCTTAAAAGAAGCCTGGGGGATATGCATCATTTCCTTCAATGTAACAGCTGAGTCCAGCTCATTTTGGAGTAACACAGGGTGGGGCCAATCCCAGTTTGGGAGGGAGTCAGGACAAAGGAACAGAGCATCTCTGTCTCCTTGTGGATCAATTAAGCTGTTTTAGGCTCTCAGTTTCTCTTGTTCCCACTTTCTAGGACTGAGAGCCTGTCATGAACCCTTGTGGAGGGCCTGGGTTGGGAGGGGCTATGCCCTGGTTGCTGTAGGGGACCTCCGAGTTGAGCTGTGAATGGACAAGTGGTAGGTGGAGTCCCTGTGTAAGCCGGAGGAAGTGAGCTGGGTGCTTGGAGGAAGAGGAGAGAGGTGCAACTGGTTGGATTTGGGGGTAGATGAAGTCAGGCTGTCAGAATCTCAGAGTGATGTGCATAACCTTGGGCTACATGGGGCAAGCTCTGGCAGGTGACAGGGTGAGAAGGATTTTTGGGAAGTCAGAGCCAACTGATCAGTAGGAGCAAGCAGGAGGACCCAGGAGTCGAGGGCTCTATCTAGCACTTGTGTTCTCATTCACAAGCTGGCATGTTTGCATTTCTCAGATTCTCTTTTCCAAACCATTGGTAGTCCCCTCCCTCCCTCTTTAACCCATTTAAATATGGCTTTAATGGTGGTTGTCAGGTTGCAGTCTGGAGTGGCCAGGGCATCTGTTCTCTGATGGATGTGACAACTTTGTCTACCAGATGAAATTCACCATGAATTTTTCAAGTTCTATAACCAAGTATGAGTATTAATTAGTATCACATATCCAAACAGCATTTGGATGAGTTCACATCACCACCGTTTACTTTGTTGTCTCTCCAATTGTTCCTGCTTCTTTTGTTTTTTGTTTTTGTGGTTTTGAGACTTACTTTGTTTTAAGAAAATCTCTTTTAGTTTGGAGATAAGTAAATTATCTAGTATTTAATATCTTTAATTGTAAACTTAGAGTGGAACTCAGTCAATATATTATCCAACCATTTCATAAGCATATAGAAATGCAATTTTATTTGTAAATTTATCTGATTTTACTTTTTTCTCAAGTATCAGTTCCAAGGATTGTTGGGCCTACTTTATTTAAAGAAAGCATGTTGTGAGATGAGCTAGAAGATAGTTTCTAGTCTCCATTCTTATCTTTTTCTTCCTTTGTGACTTGTGGCAAGCCATTGAATTGTTCCGAGCCTTTGTTCTCTATTTGGGAAGTGGGACAGTAATCCATCTCTTCTACCTCACTATATAGATTTGGTTTGGAGAATTATGCACACATATGCACACATACACAACCACGCTCTATTATGGTCCCTGTGTCTTTGGTGAAACCATGATTTAGCCTTTGGTAAGAGCCTATGCCTGAGATGCCTGGGAAAGAATGGGGATTCCTTAATACTGATGGGTTATGGCACATGACCCCCTTGGGGCTTGGTGTTGCCTATGAATATACATTCGCCCATCTTTTCCTGTGATGTGCATATCAGACTTTCTCTATTTGGCTCCTTCTGTGGTCTTGCTATTGACTGCCTGTGCTTTTGCCTTCAGCATCAAGACCAGAACAATTGAACATAAACTCCAAAAATAAATGACCTCCAAGAGCATGCGTGGTTTAGCCCATGCCTGCCTCTCCAGCCTTGTTTCTCCCAGGCCTCCCTGAGCTCCTGACCCCTGGCCCATTGTTGGCATCTTAAATATGCCACGTTTCTTCTCTGCATTCAGGCATTGCTCCTGCACTACGTTCTACCTAGAACACCATTGTCCTCACTCTCTTCCTACCTATTTCAACTAGGTAATTCTTACTCATCTTTCAGATTTCAGCTCCATGGTTCTTAGAGAAGCTTTACACCTAGATCAGGGCTTTAAGCTCTTATAGTGCCATGTACTGATCCTCTAAAACCTCTATCACAGGGAAGTTTTGTAGAGTTACTTGTAATCTTCATCAGGCAGGAGCTGTCCTTCTGTTCATTTTTGTATTCCTAATGTCCAGCACACAAGAGATGCTCAATAAGTATTTGTTGAATGAATCAATAAATGAATGGGTTTAGTATTTGAAACTTGTTGCTAGTTTGTGCTTATAGACAGACAGCATCTGGACTTGATGTTGTCCTGATTCCCAGTGAAAACCCTTTGCAAAGCACCAGCTCAGCTCTGGAGACAGAGGCAGCTGTGACTCCTGCCCACTGAGCAAAGAGCCTGTTAGCTCAGTGGCTGGGGAAGAGACTGGGCTTCTTTTCTCCAGGGCAGACCCCCAACAGAGCCACAGAGTGGTCAATTTGCCTTCTGGGTCACTGGCCCCTTTGGGTCCTCACCCCCTCGGGTGTCTTGGACCCTCAGCTCGTCTTTCATATCCTCGCAGGCCCATGTGCCTGCATCCCTGCTCTCTTCTGTCTCTGGCAACCTTTTCCAGCCCTGGTTGCAGGGCCTGAAAGGGCTTCCCGTCTCTGAGCTCCTTTCTGGGGTATCTGTATCCTTCTGCGGACTGTGAATTCTGCCCTGCCCTGGGCGTTTGCTTCAACCGTTACTTTTAACTGCCATCAGAATGTTCTATCCTTAAAATTCTCGGGAGTTGGTGCCCTGGTTCTGCAGCCAGGTGGACTACAAGACCTTAAGCACAGGGTCCAGGCTTTCACCTTCTGGGTAGGCTCAGACTTCAGGATACAGTAACCATACAGCAATGCATGGTGATTGAATTTTTAAACTGAATTCTTGCTCCAATTTTCAAGGCAGTCCTGACCGTCTGCCTGACCTCTCAGCCACGGTTTCACAACCTCATTGGACTCTCCCTGCCTGAGAAGAACCCTCGTGTGGGCACATTGGCAGACCCAGCTAAGGGAAGTTGGGGGCCAAAGGACTTCTTGCCACCTCACTCGGCCCAGCCCCCAGGGCAACTCTGACTCTAGGCAGCAGCTGCCCCTGGTTGCAACTGCCCCAAAGCGTTCTCGCCTCAAGATTGCAACTACTTCTGCTCCTCCACCCTCAGGGCTGGGGCCAGGCCATGCTGGTGGCTCAAAGAGATAGTGCAAAGGTGTCACTTATAGTGGCTTCCCTGGCATCACATGCATTTAGCTCTAAGAAATATGAACTTGTGCCCTTCTTACCCGTGCAAATGCCTCAGGCTTCGCCAGCTCTCTTCTGGGCTTCTGTCTCAGCTGGGAAAGTTGGAGTTCCCTCTCTTACTTGATTGTGTCCTTAATAAAGCCCTGATGTTTTGTACCAGGGAGCTAGACACCCAGCCAATCAGAGCTGGCTTTGGGCCCCATGGCTTACTCTGGGCACTCTTGCTACTTCTGGAACAAGGCATAGTTCGTTCTTTCCTCGTTCATTCATTCTTCCATTCATTCATTTAATATCTGTTGAACACCTATGTTCAAGGCTTTAGATAGGTACTGGGGATACAAAAAATGTCAGGCAAACAGAAACAGACTTTCACATTCAGAGAGCTCCCGGTCTAATGGACCACCCATGTGAAGGGAGCAGGTGGTGAGGGGCGCTTGGCTGGAAGGAGGTGTGGGGGTTATGGGTGTAAGCTGAGGCCAGGAAAGGAAGCCAAGATGCTATGAGAACTTGCAGACCAAGTTTAGAATTTTAGTTTTTATCCTCGAAGGCTTGGGGGAGCCATTGAAGGATTTTAAGCAGAGGAGAGAAATGATCACATCTGGGATTTTTAAGAAAGAAGACACTAGCTGCTATGTGGAACACAAGTTTGAGGAAGACAGGAGTGGTGATGAGTCAACAGCCCACTGGGCAATGCTGCCAGTGAGGATTGGAGGGACTTGGGGAGAAATGGTTGGAAACGTAACCCAGGTGGAGGATATTGACAGGTCATGGGGGTGAATTGCGCATGGGCTGAGGAACAGGGATCACTCACTGTGAAAGAAAACACCGGAGGAGGGCTCATCGGAGGAAGACAATTGTAAGTTAGGTTCGGGGCATGTTGAATTGAGGTGCCTTTGAAAGGAGGAGGTATTCAGGGATTGAGCTCATTGGAGAGATCCGACCTGTAGATAGAAATTGGTGAATTATCTGCTGATATGTAATTGCTCCTTGGGCATGGGGGAGCTTGGCAAGGAGAAAGCTACAAAAGTGAGGGTGCCTTAGGGGAATGGAGGAGGATCTCTCAAAGGAGGCTGAAGAGGAATGGCCAGAGAAATAGCAGGAATGCCAGGAAATTGTGGTGTCACTACAGCCTTGAAAGAGTATCTTTGCTTCTCTCCCCAGCCATTCGCCTTGGGGGATGATTCCATCACAAACACTTCTCCTTCATCCTGAGATGTAGGGAGAAGGGTAGGAAACCACTGCTAATGTCATTTGGAAAGGGCATTAGGGCATTCTCAAAGTCTGGGCAGGAAGCCAATGAAGGCTCTGGCAAACTCCATTACATTTGGTGGCAGTGAGAGGCGCATCCTAGAGTCGGGGGCAGGCATGAAGAAACTTTTGGAAATTCAAGGCTGGGTGGCAGCATTTTCTCTATCTACAGGTCCATGAGTTATGAGTCAGAGATATTATAAAGAAAGGGAACAAGGAGACCAGGGGACAGGAGATGAGGAGGCTCTTTGGAGTGGTTGTGGGGATTAAGAAACCTGATTTAGGGAGGGTAGTTAGAGGGGAGAGCAAGGCCAGCTCTGACCACTGGCATCCGAGAAGTGCCAGCTTCCATGTCCTGTTGCGTCTTGAGATAGGCAGAAGCTACTTTTTCCTGGCATAGGCATGTTTCTTAGAGGAGCAAGAAGCAGAGGGAGTTTGTCACTATAAAAGGTAAGAGAATAGTCAGAGGGGAGGAGAGGATGGAATAAGGGAAGCCAGTGAGGATCTGGAGGTTCCTGAAGAGAACAGGTTAGGAATGCAGCACCTGTTGTTCCATATTTATGCAGGCTCTGAGAAAATCGCTGAAGCCCATCCAGCCACTCTGCCCACTCCAGCCTTTGTAGAGCTGCTCAGAGCATCCATGGGGTCCAGAGAAAAGGAGCAGTAGAGAGACAGGCTGAGAGAAGCTGGAAAGGGTCAGTGCAGGCCACAAGTAAAGATAACCTCAGCTGATGGAGACAGGCTGTCAGATCCCTTCCAACACTCCCTGGGCCAGCGTGCCACAGCTCGGGGCAGGCAGGCACTCCTCAAAGCACTGGATCCAACCGCCGTTTTGTGCCTGGCCATTCCAGGCAGTCCCCAACTGGAGTCCCTCATTGTGAAGCCCCATCACGTGAAGGCAGGGCAGTTCTGCCAAGGTGCAGTCTTGAGGCGATGGCCACAGAAGGATGTTGGAGCAGTAGGGGGTGGAGGGATGGGGCCAAAAGAGCACTTTCAGACTCCCTTTGGTCTGTGGCTTTGGGGTGTGGCTTGATCATGCCCTCCAAGGCAAGACATACATTGCGATAAAGAAATAGATTTTCAGGAGGAGACAGGAGGCTCAGCATGGGTACCAGAGGGGACTGCCATGAATTTGAAGGGACAATTCTGGAGTGATTCCCCCAAGGATGAGGGGCTAGTGCTGCATCTCTAGCCCTCAAGTTCCCCACTTGTAAAATGGGGATAATAGAGTTGTCCCTACTTCATAGGGTTATTGTGAGGGTTCCATGAATTAATTTTTATATAGAATACTTAGGACAGCCAGACACACCAGCAATGCTGGTTAATATTATCACAATTTCCCAAGGCATTGTCCATTTACATGAAATTCTTGGACCTTGTGGGTGTAAACCACATCTATTGATGTGACCCCCATGCTGTTCAAAAAGTAGGCGTTCCAAGTTAATGACTGAATAGTAATGACAATAAGAGTCGGTTTTAGGGTTACATATTAGGATCAGTTTGGAGAAATTTTTTTCCAAGAACGCTTATTAGAGTGGAAGGGATACAGAATTAGGAGTCAGACGACTGCAAATATTCAAGTATATTCCACATGCTGGGACCAGTGCTGGGGGATGGGTTTTCAATGGCCATCGAGAGAGAGATGGTACCTGTGTTAACAGGGCTGATGACTCTGTTGGAGTGACAGACAAAAAAAAATGAGTTAAAAAATAATTAAAAATTATGATTAATGTTATGAAGGAGAAAAAACCCAATGGGGACGATAGGATGGATGTTACCTAACTTTAGGTCATGGAAATCTTCTCTGATAAGGTGACCTGAAACCAACTATTGGCCACCCAAAAGCAGGGGTTGGGGTGTTTGGGAGGTGAGGAGAGCATTCTGGGTAAAAAAGGATTTCCTTTCTCAATTAGGTGATCTTAGGTACCTCTCTGAGCACCAGTTTCTACATTTGTGAAATGAGGATAATCCTACCTATCCAGCTGACCACACAGAGCTGGTGTGAGGGTGAAATGAAGTGATATGAAAGAATTCTGTTAACCACAGACAGATGTACAGACAAAAATCTGTGAGGAAAGAACTCACTGATAATTTTCTTTTACTTTTTCTATTCATTAAATTTGGTTCCCATGTGTAATGTGACTGTAACTTGGGGAGGTCTCTCTGGGAGGGACAGTGGCTAAAGGTCATGTTGAGAAGAAATGACCCTGGAGTCATGAATAGCAGTGCAAGGAGATGAAGTTGTCAGAGGGAGACAAAGGTGATTCTCTGGACAGGAGGTGGGTGAGCTGAGTCTTAGAAGATGAAGAGGAGATTCCAGGTCTTTGTAAAGCTGAAAAGCTGGAGAAAATTTTAGTGTGGAGCAGTTGGCACATATTTCAGTATTCAGTAGACACAAACCCTTCTAGGACCCGTCCCAGGGGAAGGGCATAGTTAATGTTACTTAATCTTTGCCAAGCCCCATTAAATTCTGGAAACAGAGAGGCAGATGGGATTTTCCCTAGGTGCTCAGAAATGTGACATCCATCCAGTAGATCATCAACAGGTGTTTGATGAATTGAAGGATGCTCCAAAGATGGGAGGCATCTGAGGAAAGCACTGCAAGGCTGCCTTGTAATCCTTCGGCTATAAAGGAATATGTGGGATCAAGATCAAAACTTTCTGCAGGTTTGCAAAAACATCTTATTTCACATGCACAGTGAAGCAAGATAAGTGCTAAGAATGAATGGATCCAGGAATGGCCCTCTGGGGAGAAGACCAGTCTCCCTGGGCTGGACAGTGGGGCATCGGCCACTGCTACATTTCCTTTGTTTGGTCTGAAACTCATGGACCCTGCCACACTGCCGATTATGTCACAGGGTCACTGAGAACCTTGGTGACCACCCAGCCATTGCCTACAGCTTCTGAATGGTGTTTTCTGTGTGAGTGTTATGTATTGGTGACGCTGAGAAAATTTAGGGAGAAAGAAACATGAGCCCGTCTGTGAAGTTGCCTACAGCAGGACGTCGCAATGTCACATCCTGATGAAGACGTTTTCTCAGCTGTACGTTCATCTCAAAAGACTGAAACACTGAAGCAAGTATTCTAGCAAAGAGGATCTCAGGTGGCCTTCAGGTGAGAGGGTGAGAGAGGGACCCACTCGAAGGGAAGGTGGGAAGAGGGAGGATCTGTTTCATCCAGGAGGGGAAGGTCAGAAGGAGAAGTGACTGACTTTTGTGATGTTGCTGTGGGGTTCAGGTTTTCTATGGCCCATTGGGGCTGTTTCCCTGCTGAGCCTGGGCCTCGTGTTCAAAGGCACTTCTGAAGCGGTCCATGGAAGATACCTTCTCAAGCAAAGTTAGCCTTTGACTTTTGAAATTGCATGTTAGTTTTTAAGAGTGACCTTGTGTAGGTGAAGAGGAAGGACAAAGGAGGAAGGCATTTGGGATAGAAAAGTGTAGAAAGGGGCAAGAGAAACAAATGGCTCTGACCGAGAGGAGAAGTTGGGTCAAGAGAGGTCAACAGTCTTGTGGAGCAAATTCCTAACCTCACGAGGAAGCCAGATTTATTCAGCGTTAGCCAAGATGACTTAGATTGGCAGTAGTAATCATGCACGGGGTCAGGGGTTAGCTTATCTCTGCCTCGTGCAGAGGTGAGGGGCAGCTAGGAGGCCAGCTGAGAGCTGCTTGGGCACGTAGGGGAGCAAGTGCAGGGACAGTGGACCCAGACAGAAAGGGGCTGGCTGTGTCCTGTTTTTCATGTCTCTCCTTTCCCACTAGCAGTCGCCTGTCGGCAGTTCGTGGGAAGGCTCCAGACTCAGCAGGAACTGCTGTCAATGGAGGGACCCACTGCATCTCATGGAAGGAAGACCTCACGTTGTTGCCAAGCGGTCAGTTCTCCCCAAAGAATCAATGCCTTTGACACAATTCCAATCAGAATTGCAATAGCGGTTTTTGAACTTGGATTGATATTTCTACTATTTATTTGGAAGAATTTACTTCGGTAGAACAAGTGAAACTTACCCAGAGAAAAAATAAAAATAAACAAAATTAGCAAGCAAAAGCTTGTGCCGTTACATTTTAAAGCATGTTTTAAATCTGACAGCATTTAAGCAGTCTGAAGCTTGTGGCCAAATAGATCGATGGCAAAGAATAGAAAGCCCAGATACGAGTTTATTTTTGCCCCGTCTGCTTTTAGAGGAGTGGGTGTTGCCATTTAGAACTTTGAGTAATGTGGATACATCACTGTGCGGAGCAAAGTGAGCTCAGTGCCCCATTCATTGTCACCGTCGTGCCAAGGCTGGGATGAGGGTGTCACCAATCCTGAGTGGCATTGCTCCTCATCTCCCACAAGTTCCCTGTTGTTTCATGTCCTGTCATATTGTGTTCAGCTGCCTAGCAATCTTCCTTTTAGTATTTGACACTTCTTCTAGCTGGAACCCTGAGATCTGTCAGAGCTCTGCGCATGCTTACTAGTTGCTGCTGTTGATTTCTTTAAAGGTGTGACGGAGAAGGCGAAGGAGGATTGGGTGAAGCCTCTGACATCCAGCAGTGCGGGGAGCGAATGCAGCGTCCAAATTCACTCTCAGCTGATGCGAAGGGCCTTGCTGTTTTCCGAAATTCATCAGCTCTCTCTCTCTCCCACCATGAAGATGATTACTCTGTACATTACAAATGTAAGCTTTTATCCTTGAGTATATCGAGTAAGTGATTTTACCGAATAAAAGTGGCATTCCAAGTCAGTGAGTAAAGTGTAAATCATGCAATAATTGATCCAGAAATCACCTAATTATTTTTTTCGGTGAATAATTATCCAGTGCCTGCTTGGGGGCAGGCCAGGTATTGTTCTGGGTACTAAAGACCAGCATGTGAACAAAACAAATGCAGTCTTTGCTGTCCCAGGGAGCAAGGAGTTCCTGGCAAAGAGGCGACACAATGAGCAATGAACCAGCCAATGTTTAACTTGACAGGTGACTGGTGACATGAAGAAAAGTAAATCTGGGCAGGAAGACAGAACTGATGGATGTGGCTGATAGTCATAGAAGACTTCTTGGATAAGGTGGCATTTGGGCAGAGGCCTAAACGAGTGCAGGTCCACGCCATGGGGCTATCTGGGAAGAAACTTCCAGGAAGCAGGTGCAGCAAATGCAGAGGTGCAGCCGCTGGGTTGGCTACCTGAAGTGGGTCAATTTTCACACCACCTCCTTTATACAGCAAAATTATTGTCAGTAATCGTGTGATAATTAGGAATCATTTTCTTGATTCACTCTTTAGTTTTAAAACAATTTAAAGAGTATACATTTCAATTTTAAAGATATTTGATTTCAGTAAAATATTGCATCATGAACTTGTATATATTTGCCCTTGAAAAAACACTACGCCTTACAGAATCACACTGTATTCACTGTTTAAATTTTAAACACAAATAATACTAAGTGGTCAGGAAGAATGACAGAATGAAGTAACTCAAGTTCTGATTCTTTGACTTCACAATCATCGTGCTCTCATTGTGTATTTTGGATCTGCTACTTAAAACTCAAACTCAGGGATCTGTAGTGCTATAAGGATTGGAGATGCAAACTGTACCCAGAGCAAGCTCAAATGAACTGAACCATGATGAACTAAACTCGCAAAACACACGTAGATGAGTCTGGGTTCACGTAGACCTAATGTTTGTGTTTGTGTGTACACACATGTGAGCCTGTGTGTGTGCCCTCCTCCCTGCTCCCCACTCCCCCAAAATGTGCTTAGTTCCAGCACTTGCCATTTCTTTTTCTGGCTCTGGTTCCTCCAATACAGTGTGTGTAGACGTTCTTCCATCAGTTCTACAGCTGAAGTTAGGTTGAGTCGGGTAGCTCCAGGTAGTCTAGTTTGTGGCAGGTTCTTGGATATTGCTGTAAGAGGACCTCTCAGATCTGTATTTCTATTGTTCTGATTAGATGAATGAAAAGCTAGTCTTCATCATAAGTAGCTACCTGCGTGTTTTGTGTTTCTGACTCTTACCTGGAATTGTACTGGTGGGGAATCTATTTCCATGTCACATCCTCCAGCCACTCTCCCACCCTGGGTTCTTGTTTACTGGGAATTGCAGCACTCTGTGGAGGTAGCAAGATGAACAGGGGTGACGGGGTTAGAGTGCCACTGTGGCCATTTCAAGGGCATCAATTATGCAGTAGAGAGACAGCCATCCAGTGTTCTGTTTGGATGGATCCCAGCTCTGATCGGGGAGCCCTGAAGCGGGTAGGGGATAAAGTGTGTCCCTACTTTCTTAAAAGAAGGAAAAGCAGCCTTGTTTCATATGGTTCAAAAATGCAGCAGCTTTGGTTGTTTTCCCTAAATTGACCTTATAAGTTGGCAGAAATTTCTAAATGCCACTCAATTTACCAAAAGATTGCTTCTCAGTTATCGTTTGTGTGTGTCTGCATGTTCAACTTTACCTATTTGGGACTTTAGTTGGAAAATGGAAGAGTATGCCTTCACCATTTTAAAGAGAAGGTCTGGGATTCCTAATCAAATCATTTTCTTGAACCATAATTTATGTTAGTGTTTCTGCCAGGGAGAAGCTAGAAAGAGGTGAGGGTAAGAGGGACTTGATTGTCTCTTTATAGCATTGCAGTTGACAGAGAAGATGGCACCCAGGAATGTTATCCCTCAGCTCACTCACAGGAGGCAGCACGACTCCAATCCAGTGAATCAACTCCTTTATGGAGTGTCTTTTCCGGGAATATGACTGATGTTGCTGACCCTAAGGAATGGCAATCTATACCTAGAGACTGCTCTGATTGCTCTATTTCTATAATGTCTAATTGTTGTTGGCTTTTAAATGAAGGGTTCATATATAAGAGGTCTGTTTGTTTAAAAATTGAACATCATATGATTTGGGATAAACCAACTGGGCTGACAGAACTTACTCTCTAGGTGGATCCTTGTGTTACCAGGTCTGTGTATATTGGGAAAATAACCTTAAGTCTCACGGGTCTCTGACCACAGGGTGTGAAGAAAATCCAGGCTATTTAAAAAATGTTATTGCCGTAGAAACACATGTTTACAAATGTGTCTTCTGAAAAGGAGACTTTAGAAGCCAATGGAGGCTGCTCTATTCTGGGGCCTTAGACAGAGCTGCAGTTTGAAGTAAGCCTTGACTGAAGAGCTTTGCTTCTGCCCAGCCAGGTCACCCTCAGCTCCTCTGTGAGTCTTAGGGAGAGCAGTCTTGTTTAGTGTCCTTTGTTTTTCCTTCACAGCCTCTCGTCCACTGGGTGATAGGAAAAACACCAACCTGGGTTTGCATTATTTACTTTTTCAGAGCCTTGTGGAACTCCATCTGGTGCTGTTTAGGGAAGTGAAGAGACCTCTGATAAGCACAGCTGGGGAAGAGATTTCCCTGGTCTGCTCTTCCGTTATTTTTCTCCCTTTCTCCCAGCACCAAGGACTCTCTACAAATGATCAGAGAAGCGAAAGGAGGTCTGAAGCCCAGATATCTCTTCAGAATTCCAAGTCAAGTCTTCAAAACAGATACACAGCTTCCAACCCCAAAAGATTCTGAAGCAGACTCTAGAACTCACAGCCTCTCCTTTAAGTTCCCACTTCTCTTTCAGCTCTATGCCAATGCTTATTGTGTCTCATCGCCCACCTAAAGAAACACAGGGGTATCTGAAAGTACTTGAGATCAGAATGCTGGATCTTAAATTGGGAAGGAACCAAAGAAATCATCCCACCCAATATCCCATTTTTCATAGTTGAATCTGAGGCCTAGTCATCCCCATGACACACCTATGTCTTATAAGTGATCAATATTAGCCTAAAGATAATGTTTGGGAAATGTGCCTTGTTGTAAAGGACAGTTGTTTCTTTTTTTCATACCAGGGATATGTGGGGCTAGGATCAGAACTCTCTGGGCCTTTAAAAACCATTCTATAAAAAAAAATATGGACTGGAGAAAAGTTAAAAATAAAAGGAAGTCCTTATTTTCTCTGTGGATGAATTCTACCTAGGCCTGGAGGAGGAGTCTGTGCATTGCCATGTTTCTTTGCATCTCAGGGTCCATGGCACAGTGTTCTATGATGGGTGAGGTCACAGGTCCCTGGGAGCCCAGGCAGCCATTCAGATAGCTTTGACATTTGAAGAGATGTGGTCGTGAATGTTCTCTGTGCGAGAGGCCACTTATCTGGTGACGTGGGAGGAAAGTACCATTGAAAGGAAGGTCGTTTGGTGATGAAGCTGAACATCGTCTTCCACTAGGAGAAGCTCATAAAAAGCTTATGGGCCTCTCATGAGGAAGGCAGGAATTCCAGAGGCAGGGTTACCCGACAGTCTTACAAATATGAGAGTAAGGGGAAAAGGCTCTGTAGACATGGGAGCTCATCGGGGGGCATAGGAAGGACATAATAGAGTAGACTGGGGGAGTGCGGAATGATGGCAGGCTCTGTGGTAAGGAAGCTTCTGAGGGGGATATTTGAGGCCATTGTATCGAGAGTCTGGGTTATCTCAGAACAGGCATAGTTACACTTTTAAGTGATTTGAGCCTCAGTCTGAGCATCAAACACATCACTCTCAAGAGGACTATGTATCTACCCCTCACCTCACTTCCTGTCCTGACCTAACACAATCTTCCAAGGGGACTCCTCTTACTTCTGGGTTGAGGTATGCAGACAATATGTACTACATGCCAAAGAGAGCGCCATGAAAAGGTTTTGAAGTGGCTGAGCTACAGCTGGTTAGATGACTCTTACACCTCTCATCCTCATCAAGTGTATAAATGAGTTAGCACAGAGACTTTGAAGGAAATTGTTTTGAGAAGGAGTTTTTTAAAAGAACTACATTGTGGACTCTTTACTTCCTCGTATAAAGCAAGGAATGTGTGTGCATGTGTGTGTGGGGGGGGTGTTGTGTGTTGGTTCTTCTTCCTTCAAGTCAACAAAACCATGTAGAAAACTTTATATATATAACTTTCAGTAAGGAGAGTAGTGTTCTGGTGCCTGATTCCTACTTGAGTGAAGGGAAAGAAATGAGCTAGGCAGGCATGGATGATGAGCTGATGGCAAGGTGGCTGCTTTGTATGACTAGTGCTTCCAGAGTGTGTTGGGGCAAAGAAAGTGTCTCTGTGGACCAGCGGTGGGCCCTGTGTGAAACCAAATGTGAGATGATCTAAGGACTTGTTCAAAAAGATTCACTGTGAAGGCAACTGAAACTCAGTGGAGAGAAGCTGAAGGTATTGCTGGATTCTGAGAATGAGTAAGTGGTCATCTGGGAAAGCCAAGTGGATCTGAACACAGAAAGTGAGAGACCCCTAGTGATGGTCCCGGGATGGATCCTAAAGGATCATGAAGCATCTCATCAGAGAAAGCATCAGGTAAAAACATCTGCCAAGCTTAGAACACAAGGCCAGCTTCTAACAGTGCCAGATAAGTAAGAACTTTCTTTATTTCTTCCTCTGTTTCATCCAGCCAACCGTGGGAGGGTCACCACTGAAGCTATTTGCAAGGGAGAGGCAGTAGGCAAAGAAGGAATTAGCAGAACACACACCATTCTCCTGTCTGCTGGCTTCTGCCTCACAGCAGGCCCTGGCTAGGGGCCTGGATAGGGGACAGGTGTTAACTATGAATGAAGATGGAAATGTAAATTATTATATGAAAGAACATTTTAATTTCTAAAATGAGACTGTTTTGTGACAAAGTGACCACAGGACTCTCTGTTATTTAAGAGTGACCACAAAAGTCATGGGACTGCTGACTTTTCTTGATGGGACAGTGAAAAATCTCCCCTCATAAAAGGACTAGTGTGAGAGCAAAATAAAGTTACTTTGTGATTGAGTCCAATATCAATTCTTGCCAAATTAATTTATACATTTTGATGACTTCTCAGTCTAAATCCTATTGTTTGTAAGCTTAGAAATACCATTCAAAGTTCATCTAAGAAGAACAAAAAATTGCAGAAAAGAATAAGTAGGTGTAACTTACCCTCCCAAAGGGTAAATAAACATCCTAAATATTTACAGTAACTAAAACAGTGGAGTGTAGGACTACTGCAAGAATCCAACAATGGATCAGTGAACCAAGATGGATAGAACAGGAACAGGTGGCAGTCTATATGAGAATTAAATATATGAAGATAATAACACAAACCAGAAACAGATGTATAGTGCCAAGACAAATGGTTAACTATTCTGAAAAACATAAATTTGGATCTTTATAAATTCCAAATAGTTAAAATGTAAATAATGAAGCTATAAAATACTAGAAGAAAAAAAACCCAAGTGAATCTTCTTTTTTCTGTTGTTTTCAGATCACTTAATGTGAAGCAATGATAGCAGATACAAAGGAAAAGGAAGTTAAAATTGACTTCAATAAAATATCTTTGTCAAACGTACAAATCAAAATTAAGAAGAATATGGTGATATTTTGGTTCCTGCCAGTATGATGAATGAGGAACCTAGACTGTCACTCTCACTGAAAACAGCTAGAAATATTTGGTCAATTATCTTTAAAAATTCCTAAATGCATGCATGATGAAACAAGATATTGAACATTAAGACAAAAATAAATGACTGTGGGATCTCTGAGATGTAATTAGAACTCATTATCTGGCTTTTGGCTTAGGTGTTTTCTTAGGCCATTGCTCGCATGGTTTCAAATGTCATGGGTAGGATTCAATGCCCAAGGTACACACAAGCTGGAGATGTGAATAGTAGATACATCCAGACAACTGGGACTCTAAAGAAACATATCATTTTAATGGCAAACTAGAAAAACTCCACTCCCGCATCTGCAGGGGACTGCAAAGATAATCGTGGGACTTAAAATTTGAAATGGAATTGAAGAGATGGGAATAACTCCTGAGAAATTGTAACAAACTAGCCCTTTTGCCTGTTTGCTGCCCCTATACCTGTCACCTGAGAGGGCTACAAAAATCTCAATTTGAGAATTTAGTTTAAGTGATTCTGGACTGGTAGTTTCTGCAGATGTCTGGCAGAAGCAAACATTGATTTCACCTGGAGGAATTTATTCTCATTATCAAAGAACTAAATTCCAGATAAAAATCAGCAGCTCACAATAATAAAAAATATTTAAAAACTCACAAAGAAAGAAGCTACCTTGAGTGAAAGCCAGCGGACACAGAGAAACACCAGATTTCAGATATTGAAATTATCAGATGTGGAAAAAAATCTGTTAAATAAATTTAACAATATAAACCTGAAACTGAATAAAGAACAAGAAGATTTATAGAAGAACCAGATATTCCAGAAATGAAAAATGATTGAAATTCAATGGATAGGTATTTCTGCTTCCAGTCAAAATTGAGTGACAGGGACCAGATTTTTATACTTTTCCCTTGAACAGCTCAAAAATCAGGCAAAGTACCTGAAATGACAGTTTTTAAACACTGGACAATAGGTAGACGAGGACTCCCAGGGCTCAACAAGGATTGGAATAATTTGGTTCCCGTAGACCAGAGTGGAAAATCCTTGTACTATATGAGACGTCACATAAAATCCTCAAAAGGATTCCACCTTAATAATGGGTCTAAAGTAACCCTAGACTAAAGGCTGCTCAGAACCTTCCCTTACAAAGCCTAAAACCAGCCGTGAAAGGATCCAACTGATTCTAGGTAACCTAACTATGAGTCATAATAAAATCCACAATACTTAAAGAAAGATATCCAGCAAACAACAATTTAAATTTTACAATGTCAGGCATCTTATCAAATTTACCAGGCATGTAAGAAGTGGGAAAATATGAACCAAAGCCAAGATAAAAATCATTGAGTATGAACACATCCCCAAATGACAGGGGTGATAGAAATAGCAAACAAGGACATTAAAAATAGCTATTATAAATATACTCCGTAGGTTCAAGAAGGTAGAGGAAAACATGAGCATGAGGAGAGAAATGGAAGATATAAGAAAGACTTATGTGGAACTCTAAGAAATAAAAAATATCTGCAAGGAAAAATAATACACTGAAGGAGATTAAGAGAAGATTAGACACTGTGGAAGAAAAGAACACATAGCATTAAAACCTGAATACATAGCATTAAAAACTATTCACAATGAAGCACACAGAGAAAAAAACAACAACCCCCCAAAATGTACAGAGAATAAATGATATGTGGGAAAATGCCAAGTGGTCTAAAATTAGTATAGCTGGTGTCCCAGAAAGAGAGGCCAGGCCAGGTAGGGGAGCATACTAAAATATTTTAAAAATAAAAGAGATTGTTTCTCATTTTTAATTGCTTGAAAAGATAATTGTTTAAAGAAAAAAATAGTAACATTATGTTTATTTCATCTGTGAAAGCTAAAGATGCGACAGCCGTAGTGTAAAGAGTAGAGGAGGCAAAAAATATCCTGTTGTAAGGTTCTTGCCTGATAAGTGATGTGTTATAATATTATGCAAAGATAATCAACGATAAGTTAAAGATGGATATGGTAAACCCTACAGGAATCAAAAAAAGGAAATCAAGGAGGCAAAGCTAAGAAGCTGAAAGTGGAGATAAAATAGAATAAAAAAATAATGTAAAAGAAGGCAGGAAAAGAGTTAAAAAAGAAACAAAACATAGATTGAATAAATAGAAAACAGCAAGATTATAGATTAAAGTCCACCTATATTAATAATTACATGAGATGTAAATGATATAAACACCCCAGTCAAAAGACAGAGATAGGGGCTGGCTCGGTGGCATAGTGGTTAAGTTTGCACACTCCACTTTGGTGGCCTGGAGTTCATGGCTTTGGATCCTGGGTGTGGACCTACACACCACTTATCAACCCATGCTGTGGCAGGCGTCCAACATATAAAATAGAGGAAGATGGGCACAGATGTTAGCTCAGGGCCAATTTTCCTCAGCAAAAAGAGGAGGATTGGCAACAGATGTTAGCTCAGGGCTAATCTTGCTCACAAAAAAAAAAAAAGAGTCATAGATTAAAAAAAGCAATACACAATTATATGCTAAGAGAAGCATACTCTAAATATAACAATACAGAGTTTAAAAGTAAAGGATGGAAAATATATCCTATGCAAACATTAATCAAACTGATTGGACTGGCTATATTAATATCAGACAAAGTAGAATTCAGAACAAGGAATAGTATCAGGGATAAAAGGGCCATTTCATATTGATTAAGTGGTCATCTCATCAGGATGATGTAATAGTCCCAAATGTGTATACTCCTAAGAACAGAGCTTCAAAACACACTAAGCAAAAACTATTAGAACTGAAAGGAGAAATAGACAAATCCACAATTATAGTTGGAAATTTCGATGCTAGTCTCAGTAATTGAATGAACAAGTAAACAGAAAATCAGTAAGGATATAGAAGACTTGAACAGCCTTATCAACCAACATGCTCTAATCAACATTGATAAATCACCAAAAACAGAAAGATACACATTCATTTCAAGTGTACAGGAACATTCACCAAGATATACAGGCGTATCTCAGAGATGTTGCAGGTTTGGTTCCAGACCACCACAATGAAGCGAATATCGCAATAAAGTGAGTCACACAAATTATTTGGTTTCCCAGTGCATACAAAAGTTATAGTTACAATATACTGTAGTATATTAAGTGTGTAATAGCATCATGTCTAAAAAACAATGTACATACCTTAGTTAAGAAAATACTCTATTGCTAAAAAATGCTAACCACCATCTGAGCCTTTAGTGAGTTGTAATCTTTTTGCTGGTGGAGGGTTTTGCTTTGATGTTCATGGCTATTGACTCATCAGGGTGGTGGTTGTGGAAGGTTGGGGTGGCTGTGGGCAAATTCTTAAAATAAGACAACATTGAAGTTTGCTGCATCAGTTGAGTCTTCCTTTCAAGAATGACTTCTCTGTAGCATGACGCTGTTCAATAGCATTTTACCCGCGGTAGAACTCCTTTTTTCAAAATTGGAGTCAGTCTTCTCAAACCCTGCCACTGCATTATCAACTAAGTTTATCTAATATTCTCAATCCTTGTTGTCATTTCAACAATCTTTACCAGGAGTAGATTCCATCTCAAGAAACCACTTTCTTTGTTCATCCGTAAAAGACGACTCCTCATCGTTAGTTTTATCATGAGATTGCAGCAATTCAGTTACACCTTAGGCTCCACTTCTAATTCTAGTTCTCTTGCTGTTTCCTCCACATCTGCAGTTACTTCCTCCACTGAAGTCTTGAACCCCTCAAAGTCATCCGTGAGGGTTGGAATCAACTTCTTCCAAAATCCTGTTAATGTTGATATTTAGACCTCTTCCCATAAATCACGGATGTGCTTAATAGCATCTAGAATGGTGAATCCTTTCCAGAAGGTTTTCAATTTACTTTGTCCAGATCCATCAGAGGAATCACCATCTACAACAGCTTTAGCCTTCTGAAATGTATTTCTTAAATATAAGACTTGAAATTAAAAATTACTCCTTGATCCATGAGCTGCAGAATGGTTGTTGTGTTAGGAGGCATAACAACAAAATTAATCTCATTCTATATCTCCACCACAGTTCTTGGGTGACTAGGTGCATTGTCAATGAGCAGTAATATTTTGGAAGGAATCTTTTATTCTGAGCAGTAGCCCTCAACAATGGGCTTAAAATATTCAGTAAACCATGTTGTAAACAGGTGTGCTGTCATCCAGACTTTGTTGTTCCGTTTACAGAGCACAGGAAGAGTAGATTTAGCATAATTCTTAAAGGCCCTAGGATTTTCAGAGTGAAAAATGAACATTGGCTTCAACTTAAATTCATCAGCTGCATTAGCTCCTAACGAGAGTCAGCCTTTCCTTTGAAGCCAGGCATTGACTTCTCTTGTCTAGCTATGAAAGTCCTAGATGGCATCTTCTTCCAATATAAGGCTATTTTGTCTACATTGAAAATCTGTTGTTTAATGTAGCCACCTTCATTAACTGTCTTAGCTACATCTTCTGGGTAACTTGCTGTAGCTTCTACATCAGCACTTGCTGCTTCATCTGGCACTTCTATGTTATGGAGATGGCTTCTTTCCTTAAACCTCATGAACCAACCTCTGCTAGCTTCAAATTTTTCTTCTGTAGCTTCCTCACATCTCTCAGCCTTCACAGAATTGAAGAGAGTTAGGGCCTTGCTCTGGATTAGGCTTTGGCTTAAGGGAATGTTGTGGGTGGTTTGATCTTCTATCCAGACCACTAAAACTTTCTCCATATCAACAATAAGGCTGTTTTGCTTTCTTATCATTTGTGTGTTCACTAGAGTAGCATTTTTAATTTCCTTCAAGAACTTTTCTTTCTTTTTTCTTTTTTTTTTTTGCTGAGGAAGATTTGCCCTGAGCGAACATCTGTTGCCAATCCTCCTCTTTTTATTTGAGGAAGATTCACCCTGAGCTAACATCTATGCCAGTCTTCTTCTATTTTGTATGTGGGTTGCCACCACAGCATGGCTGCTGACAAGTGGTGTAGGTCTGCTCCTGGGAACTGAACCTGGGCCGCCGAAGTGGAGCATACCAAAATCAACCACCAGGCCATGGGGCCAGCCCTCAAGAACTTTTCTTTGGCATTCACAACTTGGGTGACTGTTTGGCACAAGAGGCCTACCTTTGGGCCTACCTCAGCTTTTGACATGCCTTCCTCACTAAGCTTAATCATTTCTAGCTTTTGATTTAAAATAAGAGACATGTGACGCGTCCTTTCACTTGAATACTTAGGGGTCATTGTAGGGTTATTAATTGGCCTAATTTCAATATTGTTGTATCTCAGGAAATAGGGAAGCCTGAGGAAAGGGAGAGAGATGGGGGAACTGCCGGTCAGTGGAGGAGTCAGAACACACACAGCATTTATTGATTAAATTTGCCATCTTACATGGGTGTGGTTCATAGCACCCCAAAACAATTAGAATAGTAACATCAAAGATCACTGACCACAGATCACCAAAATGAATATAATAATAATGAAAAAGTTTGAAATATTGCAAGACTTACCAAAATGCGACACAGAGACACCAAGTGAGCAAATGCTGTTAGAAATATGGCACCAATAGACTTGCTTAATGCAGAGTTGCCATAAACCTTCAATTTGTAAAAAATGCAGTGTCTGCAAAGCACAATAAAGTGAAGTACAATAAAATGAGGTATGCCTGTATCATAATACTGAATAAAACAAGTATTAATAAATTTAAGTTATTGAAATCATTCAAAGTATATTCTCTGCCTACAAAACATGAAACTACAAATAAGAAACCGAAAGATCTCGGAAAAAAATCTCCAAATATTTGGAAAGTAAATACCCTTCTAACCACGAGTCAAGGAGCAAATCACAGGGAAATTTGAATTTTTTAAACCGAATGAAAAAACACAATGTATGAAAATTTGGGGTATGTAGCTAAAACAATGTTTAGAGAGAAATGTGTAGCGCTAAATACTGCTATGGGCAGAATTATGTTTCCCCTCCCGCCCCCACCAATTCAAATGTTGAAATCCTAATCCCCTTACCTCAGAATGTGACTATATTTGGAGATAGTATCCTTAATAAGGTAATTAAGTTAAAACGATGTAATTAGAGTAGGCTTTAGTCCAATATAATTTGTGTTCTTACAAGAATAAGAGGAGATTAGGACACAGACACAGGACACACAAAGAGAGAAGACCAGGGGAAGAAGATAGCCATCTGCAAGTCAAGGAGAGAGACCTCAGAAGAAACCAACTCTGCTGACACCTTGATCTGGACTTCTAGCTTCCAGAATTGTGAGAAAATATAATTTGGTTTATTAAGCTACACACTCTATGGTGCTTTGTTATGGCAGCCCTAGCAAACTAATATACTTACAGTAGAAAACAATGAAAGGTCTCAAATCAAAGACCTACATTTCTACCTTAAGACAATAAGAACAGAAGAATAAATGAAACCCAAAGCAAGTAGAAGAAGGGATATACTAATGATACAATCAGAAATCTATAAAATAGAAAACAGAAAAATAGAGAAAATGCAATAAAACCCAAATTTGATTGTTTTAAAAGGTAAACAGAACTGATAAATCTAAAAATCAATAAAGCCAAATCTGGTTCTTTGAAAAGAATAATAAAACCGATAAAACTCCAGCCAGGGTGATCAAGAAAAAGTAAAAGATACAAGTTAACATCAGGAATAACAGAAGGTTGATGGAGATCCTACAAATAGTAAAAGGAAAATAAGGTGATACCATGAACAAATTTATTCCAATATATTCAACCACTTAGATGAAATGGACATTCTTAGAAAGACACAACTACCAGAATTCACTCAAGAAGAAATAAATAACCTGAACAGCGCTATATCAAAGCATTCTAATTCATAGTTAAAAACCTTCCTACACAGAAATTCTAGGCCCAGATGGCTTCTCTGTTTATTTTCAGTAAACTCTTAAAAATATCAATTCTATACAAATTCTTCCACCAAATAGAAGAGGAAGATCATTTCCTAACTCATTTTATGAGGCTAGCGTTACCCTGATACCAAAGCAATACAAATCCATTACAAGAAAAGTACACTGCAGACTAATATACCTCATGGATATAGATGCAAATATCCTTAACAAATTTTATCAAATCAGATCCAACAATACATAAACAGAATAATATATCATGACCAAGTGGAGTTCATGCCAGGAATACATGATTGCTTTAACATTTAAAAATCATTGTAATTCACCTTGTTAACGGACCAAAAAAAAGTCATCTCAACAGATACTGAAAAACACGTTTGATAAAATTTAATATGTATTCATGATAAAAATTCTTAGGAAACTAGTAATAGAGGAGAACTTCCTCAGTATGATAAGAGACATCTATAGTAAAATCCGTACAGTTAACATTGTACTCAATGGTGAAAGAACGAATGCTTTCCATCTAAGATTGGTAACTAGATAAGGCTCTTCATTCTCATCACAACTTTTATTCAGTGTTAATCTGGAGGTCCTAGCCAGTGCAGTAAGGCAAAGCAAGGAAATAAAAGGCATACAGATTGAAAATAAAGAAATAAAACTGTCCATATTCACTGATGACATAATTGTTTATGTAGATAATCCTAGGGAATTTACAGAGATATTACTAGAATTGATAAATGAATTTAGCAAGGCCTCTGGCAACAAAGAAAGTACACAAAATATCTATTGTATTTCTACATACTAGCAATGCACAATCAGAAATGGAAATTTAAAAAATACTATTTAAAATAGTATTAAAATATAAACTACTTAGAGATAAATTTTAAAAAATATATATAATACTTGTACACTGAAAATGACAAAATATTACTGACAGAAATTAACGGAAAACGAAGCAAATGTAAAGACAGACAATGCTCATGGATTGGAAAACTCAATAATATTAAGATATCAATTTCCCCAAATTTGGTCTATACGTTCATTGAAAACCCAATCAAAATCCCTGTAAGCATTTTTTTAAAAATAAAAAATTCTAAAATTTATTTGGAAATGCAAAAGACCTAGAATAGAGAACAATTTTGAACAAGAACAAATTGGGAAGACCTTTATGATCTGATTTAAAGACTTCCTGTAAATCTATAGTAGTCAAGACCATGTGTTATTGGCATAGGATATGCATATAGATCAATAAAACAGAAGAAAGATTTTAGAAATAGACCCACTCATATTTGGTCAATTTTTTACAAAGATGCCAAGATAATTTAATGGAGAAAAGACCAATTTTTCAATAACTCTTACTTGAACCATTGGTTGGTTGTGTTAAAAAAAAAAGTGAACCTTGGCTCTTACCTTACATTATACACAAAATTAACTCAAAATGGAAAAAAAATCTAAATATGAGAACTAAAACTCTAGAAGAAGGGGACAGCCCCATGGCTTAGCAGTTAAGTGCACACGCTCCACTGCTGGCGGCCCGGGTTGGGATCCCGGGCGCTCACTGATGCACCGCTTGTCCTGCCATGCTGAGGTGGCATCCCACACACAGCAACTAAGAAGGATGTGCAACTATGACATACAACTATCTACTGGGGCTGTGGGGAGTAAAAGGGAAAAAAAGCAGGAGGATTGGCAATAGATGTTAGCTCAGGGCCAGTCTTCCTTAGCAAAAAGAGGAGGATTGGTATAGATGTTGGCTCAGGGCTGATCTTCCTCACACACAGACACACACACACACACACACACACACACATAAAAACAACTCTAGAAGAAAAACATAAAACCATAAAAGAAAAATGATAAACCACACTTTCTCAAAATTAATAACTTTTGTTCCTAAATGGACATTGTTAGAATATGAAAAGACAAGCAATACACTAGGAGAAAATATATGCAAAAGATGTCTAATAAAGTATTCATATCTAGAATACATTAAGAACATTTACAACTCAATAAGATGATGAAACAACCTGATTAAAAAATAGATAAAAGTTTTGAATACACTTTTCACCAAGGAAGATGTACAGTTGGAAAATAAGCACATGAATATATGTTCAATATCTTTAGCATTAGGGAAATCCAAAATCAAACCATAATGAAATTAAATACCATTGCACATCTAGCAGAATGTCTAAAATTAAAATGACTGACCATAGCAAGTGCTGGTGAGGATATGTAGCAACTGGAACTTTCATATATGACTGATGGGAATGAAAAATGGTACAGACACTTTGGAAAACAGTTTATTTACCAATGGAAATGAAAACATGTATTCACACAAAAGTTTGTACTCAAATGTTCATAGTAGCTGTTTTCATAACAGCTACCACCTATAAACAACCCAAATGTCCATCAACAGGTGAGTTATATATTGTAGTATAACAATAGCATGGAATACTTCTCATCAATAGAAAGGAAGGAGGAACTATCAATACACACAATAACATGGATGAATCTCAAAAGCATTAAGGTGAGTAAAAGAGTATAGACACAAAAGAATACATACTGTATGATTCCCTGTATATGACGTTCTAGCAAAGGCAAAATTATAGGGACAGAAAGCAGATCAGTGGTTTCTAAGCATCAAGTGGCAGAGTTGGGGATTAACTGCAAAGGATCACAATGGAACTTTTTGGTGGTAATGGATGTATTCTATAATTCTTATGATTCTGGTTGTGGTCACACACCTGTGTACATTTTTCACAACTTATTGATAGGTACACATAAAATTGGTGAATGTGTGTAAATTATGCCTCACTAATGCTCACTTAAAAAATTTATAGATATACACATATACACGATAGATAGATTTTCCAGCATGTCTCACTTATTTGTTTCAGAAGGAGAAAAGAAAAAATTAGGCGAGTAGCAATATTTGAATAGTAAATGGTCCATAATTTTCAAGAACTTTGAAGGACATCAGTCCACAGACTTCAGAAGCCAAATGAATCCTGAACGTAAGAAACCAAATCCACATCTACGAACATCTTAGAAAAATTGGGTATTACCAAAGACAAAGAGATCTTAAAGAAGCATGTGACAATGGATTGACAATCTTGCAAGGAATGACAATCAGACTTACAACTGCTACTTAATAGCAACAATAAAAGACATAAGTTTGTGGGCTGTGAGAAAACAATTGTCGGCCTAGAATTACATACTCAGCAAAAATATATTTCATAAATGGGGGCAAATTAAAGATGTTTTGTACAAACATAAACACAGTGTTTTTTTTTTCCTAATAGATCTTGCCTAAAGTAAAATATCAAGAATATAACTTAATATAGAAAGTGATCCAAGATGGAAGATTTGAGAACAAATTAAGGGTAATAAAATATGTGGGTTAATATAAGCAAACTTTGACTATATAAGAAAATAATAACACCCTGTGGACTAAAAAAATAGAAAACTAAAACTTTACAATAATGGGAAAGGAGCAGTTGAGTGAGAAATTCTTCATGTGTGCCCCAGGAGACATAAAAAAGAATGTTCATGGAAGAAGCGTTCATAACAACAAAAACTGAAAATAACTCTAATGTCCATCAACAGAATGGATTTTACAGCATGAATTATAGCTATATGCAACAATCTGGTTGAACTCCAAGAAAATAATAATGAGTTTAAAAAAAAAAAGCAAGTGATAGAAGAAAACATACTGTACCATTCACATTATTAAAAGTTAAAAACATGCAAAATAAAACAATATATTTATGCATATAAACAATGTGGTAAAACTATACAGAAAAGCAAAATTTAGCATAGTGGTTACCTTTGATGAGGAAGGAATAGACAGTGTCTCAGAAGGATCAAAAGGGATTTCAGAGACAATTTTATTGCTCGTTTTCTTAAACTAGGAAGTGGGTATGTAGGTGTTCATTATTTTAGGATTCTTTGTATCTTACATATATTTTTAGATATATTCTATTGTTTTAACCAATTTCTAATTAAGCCATTTTATTAAAAAAGCACCTGGGGACCTTGAACACTTAGATGCTGTTTCCAATGTCCCCAATTACCACATAGTATGTGTTCTGGTTTGAGGTTGATTGAAGAGACGATGTGAGTACAGGACATATCAGTGCATGAGAAACCACTGGGATGGGGTGGAAGGAAAGAGGGAGGGAGGGGAGATGGTGGGTAGAGACTTCTCAGTTTAAATACTATTCTGGCATACACCCCTTGTAAGAGTAAGTGACTAGTTTCTATTCTATAATGGAGCTAAAATCCTAAAATACAAGTGATACAGTGGACAATCCTGAAAGCCAAGTACAGTGAGCTCCACACATTCTTGGATCAGAAATAAGTACGTGGAGGCCCTGAAAAACCCTTATCAATCTTCAGAGTTGATGTTGCAAAAACACAAGTAAGGGTCAAATCATCCTAAAGAAGCTGGAATAGTATTCACAATCCAGCTGTTGATCCTTTCCCTCCAGTTCATCCCCTTTCCATAGCTTCCCAGTCACATATTTCCCAGGTATTTTATTATAATTTCTATTAAAATTTTTCAATAAAATTTAATACAATAAATGAACATACTAGGGGCCAGCCTGGTGGCGTAGTGGTTAAGTGTGCACGCTTCGCTTCTGTGGCCCAGGGTTCACGGGTTTGGATCCCAGGCGTGCACCGACACACCGCTTGTCAAGCCATGCTGTGGCGGTATCCCATATAAAGTAGATGAAGATGGGCACAGATGTTAGCCCAGGACCAGCCTTCCTCAGCAAAAAGAGGAGGATTGGCATTGAATGCTAACTCATGGCTAATCTTCCTCACAAAAAAAAAAAAAAATGAACATACTAAGACACCACTGACCACTAGGACCAGAATCATTCATTAGGGGGAGAAAATCCCCTCCACATACACGCTGTGATCTTACCCTCCAATAAGCCTTTTGAAATCCCTTATCCAATCAAATTATTTTTTCCTTCTTTATTGACTACCTCTTATAGACTTTTACAGGTACTGAGAGAGGCACTGAGCTGTGTATATCATTTCTTTAGAATAAAATTTACTTTCTCTTTGGCTAAGCACTCGCCATTAATATTAGGTCAATTGAGGGCTTTAGGTCATTTTCCCTAAATACTTTTTTTTTTGTCCAGAAGTTCATCATCCACTTGAGTTTTATTTTTATTTAATTTTACTCAACATAGGTTATATGGCATCTATTGAATTATATGATTATAATTATATAATTATAGAACCTATAAATCCTTTATTATATAATTATAGTAAAAAAGATTAATGTTTAGCATATGACACATCAGTAAATACTGAAGATTCACTTTCCATTTGTATCCCTTTGCCATATAACATATATTTCCTGTAACTGGAGTTTAGAGGTCATCTTTTAGAAATTCCATGTTCCATCTAGTTTGTGGGCTTAATCACAGCCCAGCCACAGAAATCAGTTTCCGTAGACAGAGGCTTCAAGATATCATTGTGGAGCGTCACCTACCTACTTCCCTGGGTATGAAATAGTGCTGGTCATTAATCTGTCCAATTCTGAACAATTGTATCTTGAGAATGGTAAGTGCTCCCTTTATCCGTAGCACTTTGGCTATGAGAAAACAGCAATAAGGACTACAGTTTAGGTTTGCCAAAGTGGTCCCGCAAAATCATCCGTTTAACCTGGGCCTTCGGTACACTCTGCCACATTTGACGAAATTAGTATGTCCATAAGTCCTCTCTGAGTGAGGAATCATGCCCTCTCCCAATGTTGTAGCCCATTAATTTGGTTGCCCAGTCTATTCACAAATTTCTTCATTGACTTTCCAGGCCAATTGCCAGCTGTGGCCAGTTTACCAGAAAAGAACTCCTTTTGTGATTCTAATTTGAGTAAGCAAATAATTTTCAATGCGAGAGCAAGCTCTAAGAAAGCCACTTCCACTTGACTAGGCATACACAGTCCATTTCCCAAGGCCTCTGAGTGTCTTTTGTCTGTTTTGTCTACTCCTTTCCATTATTTATAGCTCTTACTTTTTTTTCTTGTTTTATTGCAGTGGCTAGGGCCTCCAATATTATGTTAAACAGGAGCACTAAATGATAAAATGTATAATTGTCTTATCTCCAACTTCAATGAAAATGTTTCTAAGATTTTATCACTAAGTGTGTTGCCTGCCACAGATTTATGGTAATAATAGTATTTATTGAGTACTAACTAAATAAAGTATTCTTAGACAGTATTCCAAGTACTTTATATTGATTATCTATTTTTCATAATATCATTTCCCAGATAATGAAACTGAAGTACTGAGTGGTTAAGGAACTTGACCATGGCCTTACATCTATTAGAGATTTGAATCCAAGAATGCTTACTTCAGAGTTCGAGTGTTCAATTTGCAATACTGCCAATAGGTTGATGCTTGTATCAAGTTTAGAAGGGTTCTGTCTCTAGTTTGCAGAGCATCAGCTGCTTTAAAAAATACACATACACATCAGAAGTGGGAGTTATACCTTATCAAAAACTTTTCCACCAGTTTTAGGTGATCATATGATTTTTGTCCTTCATTATTTCAAAAAATTGAATTGTGTTAATATATAGAGTTACGCTGATAAATTTCCTAGAGTTGAACCTTTCTTGCATTTCTAGGATAAACCCTATTTATTTATTACTACTTTATTCTCTTAATATACTGATGGATTAAATAAGGCCTTGTGCTTTATTAAATACGTACAAGCAGTCTTTGTTTTGCCTGGCATTGAGAGAACTGAAACTTATGCTTATCAGAGACATGTCCTTGCTTTGCAGAGTTCCAATAAGCACAAGTTTCAGGTAACATGGTACTATGCAAAGGGTGCACTGCCTGTAGTTTGGACTTTGTGCCTTCTTGCCTAACTAACTGCTCAAATAATAATTGTTGGTTTGAATTTATCTTGGTGTTCTGCTGTAGATCAGGGAGTCATTGTCTTGGTGTTTATCTCTTCCCAATGTACTCAATGTTTTGAAGCTGGGTTTTTTTTTAGTTGGTTTAGTATCCTAATCTTTCATATTTTTCCATACTTTCTGTCTCTGAAGGAATTGCTTGCCATTTTTTGGTTGGTTTGTAGCCTTTCTATGATTGCAGAAAGAATGGATTTCAAAAACTAAGGTTCTGCTTGTTCCCTTTGCAAACAATGCCCAAGAAACTAATGTTTACAAAATGTTTCCCTCTCTTAATCTTTTCATTCATCAAACCCGGATTAGATCTGAGAAGGTCAGAAGCACCATTGTCCTGTTGGAGGAAAGGCTGTTTCTAAGGGTGACGCCTCTGCTCTGGCCTTAGGGCTCTGCAGCCAGGTCCACAGGTGTCCCCACACACCCATGTTACTAGCTGAAAATTGGGTCTGGCAGCTTTGGTTGCTGTGCCAGGCTGAGCAGAAAATGCAGACTCGCTGTGGAGGTGAGATCGCTTGGCTTGGCCTGGACCTCACCATTAACCAGTAACTGAAGAACACCTCCCTTTTCATTTTCTTTATGTCCAATAATAATGGTTGCCTAGATTCATCTTGTACACTAATACTTTTTTTTTTATTTGTGTTTTAACACAGCATTGCTGGAATATTCCACATAAGTGGATTTCTTAGTAAGCTAATTCTCTTCCTTAAAAGCAAAAGCTCTTTTTGATCTTAACTTTGTTAGTGGAAGTCTTTAGCAAATGGGTTTTATACATTCCTGCCTTCTTAAATAGAACATAACATAATTTAATATTTTCTTGATAATGCAAAGTCATTATGCTGAACATCAGTCAAGGTCTTGTGCTGAAACTTAGTGATTCTAGAGCTTTTCCCCTTCCACAAGTGTCCCCAGGTTGCTGTGCATTTTCAGTCTGCCGTGATATAGGTCCTTTTTTCTCTTCCCCTGATATGTTAGGCTGTTAGCTAATATATAACAGCTTTCCTCCCTCTCTATAGTACTGCATTTTGTGTGTTTTGATTGGAAAACAAGGTAACTTGTTAAGATTATGTATAAACTAAGAGTAAATAGCTTGTGAAGGAGGGCTTGCCTTTTCCATCCAAAAGTAAGGGGATTATATTAGATTTTCTCTCAGATCTTTTCCAGATAACATTTTCTAGACTTCTTCTGAATAAGCTATATTAACATCTAAGGTGCAATTTTGCATAGCAGTTAAGTTAAGGGACCTCTGGAGCTAGACATCCTGGGTTCAAATCCTGTGAATTTGGGCAAATTACTTATTTACTTTTTGCTTCACTTCTTCGCCTGTAAAGTGGGAATTATAATAATACCACTTCATAGGATTGTTATGAAGATTGGACAAGCTAGTATAAATCAAGCACTTAGAACATTTTGGGATCCAAAATTCTATAACTTAATCATTTGGAACTCAGAAACAAGGATGATTACCTTTCTAGAATAATCTATGAAAACTTTCCTAATCTATAATGTTACTGAACTGCAGCACCAGTTGCAGAATAAAATTTAATCACCAACCTATTATATTGTTTCTAGGGGAGTATGTGCTTGAGGTTGCAATTTGCCGCCTTGGGGACGTTTCTGCATCACGTGGACAGCAGAATCTCAAACCCTCTCCAGCAGCCAATGGAAAGTGGAGGTGCAGAATCCTGCTGGGCCTGCCATTGGACAGGATCGTGGAGGATTTGCAGCAGTCAGCCTGGCTGAGAGTCCAGGCCACGGGACTGTGCACATAGTTGTTCACTTCTTTGAATTGTAGTTTCCTCATACATTCCACCTGTGCTGGACATAAGGGACTTGACTCTGGATCATGAGACACAGGCCGGGCCTGCAAGCTGTGGACAGTCTATAGGGGGACAGACACTTAAAAAAAATTATAGTGTATGACTAAAAGGAGAAAAAGGAAATATGATCAAGGGGAGCCCAGAGGAGAGAGAGCTTGACTCTCTCTGGGCCACTTGGAGGAGGTGGTAATTATGCTGTGTTTTGAAATATCAGTAGAAGTTAGAGGGTTGAGCAAGAGTGGAACCAAATCAAGAAGTATTTGGAGGGCCGGCCCTGTGGCTTAGCGGTTAAGTGCGTGCGCTCCACTACCGGCGGCCCGGGGTTCGGATCCCGGGCGCGCACCGACGCACCACTTCTCTGGCCATGCTGAGGCCGCGTCCCACATACAGCAACTAGAAGGATGTGCAACTATCACACACAAGTATCTACTGGGGCTTTGGGGGAAAAAAGGAGGAGGATTGGCAATAGATGTTAGCTCAGAGCCGGTCTTCCTCAGCAAAAAGAGGAGGATTAGCATGGATGTTAGCTCAGGGCTGATCTTCCTCAAAAAAAAAAAGAAAGAAAGAAAGAAAGAAAGAAGTATTTGGAGGTAAAACTGAGAGTTATTGGTGACCCCTGACTGCGGTGGTGAGGAAGAGAGATTGCCAGGCGATTTCCAGGTTCCCTGTTTGAGATTTTGAGTAAATGAGAAGAGAGAAACTACCCCATGGGCAATGTGTGGATTCTGTGAGGTGACATATGGGAAGGGCCAGGCACACTGTAGAGTCTTAATAAATGTTAGTCCTCCCTTCCTCCTGGAGGTGTGAATAAGTTGTAAATTTATTATCGTTTGGAAATAAAATGAAGATGCGTGGGTTTATGAAATGGAAATAAAATGAAGACATGTGGGTTTATGAAATGGCCGAGTTTACTGTTGATCTTGGGTTGGGTTGGAGCTGAGCTGTCTTTGGCTAATAAAGCAGGGTCGTGCTGAAGCAGTTGGTAGCAGGGACACAGCTCTGCTAAGCCATCTTTTTCAAGTGACCACATTGGCTGACTGAGAAGTTGATTAGCATAAGAAGACTAGGGGGAAATGGTAAGAAGCAAACACAACATGGAAAGATGCAACTTTTTTTGAGTTTTGTGTGCAAGTTGCACGCAGAGGCCTTGGTTTTCTCTAGTGCAACCCTCTCTCTCCCTCAGGGTTCCTTTGCGTGTCGATTATCAGCATGATGGAGCTCCTTAGCCACACCTAAGACAACATTTAGGGTCTCAACTCCTCTGACAGCACTGGTCTCATTCCCCATCCTCATCATCATTCTTCAGGGGCAGGGAAACAGCTCTGTGTTTGCTCAGCCTCCTGCTTCATTCAGATTCCCAGCTCTGACGATCTCCTTTATAATGCCCGGATTTCTATGGGTGGAGGAGATGTCAGCGTTACCTCTTATCCCTCCTCCCTGGGCATTTCAACCCCAGAATCCCATGGACCAAGGAGAGGGAATTGTCCATAGGTCTCTCTGGCTCGCCTAGAGCTAATAGAGCTGTCTGCCCAACTGGGAAGGATTTTCTAATTTAGACAAGCAGACTGGTTCACACTGGCATGTGCTGCAGGCTAGGGGCTGAGCGCCTGGTCCTGCGGCACTGACACTGCCTCTAAGAGGGAGGGGGGCCCGGACCTGAGGAGAGAAACTCAATCACAGAGCAGGAGCAAGAGGAGGCTTTTAGTCAAAGTGCCAGTCATGGGGGCAGCTGATACCATCTCCTACCAGGTCTGGTTACATCTCCCTGCCTCCCTGGAGCGCTAATGAGAAGCCAACAGTGGATACCAGAGAAGGCAGTCCTGGAATGAGCGGGAAGGGGGCAGCTCAGAGGAGAGGGGAAGGGAGGGAGGGAGAGGTGAAGCGGCAGTATGACTCCAGCAAAAACGTTTTGTAGTTTCACCTCAAATCTCTCCCTTAAATAGAGATGGAGATTGCTTTCTTCTCAGGAAATTGGTAGAGCCTGAGAAAAGAGCAATCTCTTTTAAAAACTTAAAGTTCTGTTTCTTCCAGGACAGATCATGCCAATTTTTGTGGCACAGCGCCCTTCTCACCTGCACCAGTTGTTGCTACTATTTGGTTTGCAGTTGCTAGAAAATGTGTGGGACCTTCTCTTTCCTTCAAGCAGCAGTTGGTTTCTGAGGGCACCTCGTAGCCAAGCAGACTGCTGGCCACAGACAGCACACCAAACCCTGTTTCAAACCCTCCTCCCCTTGGTGCAGAGGAGATGGGGGCTGTAGAATTTTGGAAGAATCAGTAATTCTCTGTTAAGTAATGTGGAACTAAAGCAAAATGCCTGTTACTGGGCCACAGTGTCACCTTTCCCAAAAAAGGGTGCCACTTTTTTTTGATGAAGGGTTTTCTCCAGGCCTGGTGCTAATGAAATGCTTTGCTTGCATTACCTCACTGATCCTCACAATAATCCTACCAGAGAGCCATTGTTTTTCATCCTCCCATTCTACGGATAAGGAAACTAAGGTCTAGGGAGGTTAAGTCACACGCATAAGTAATAACAGAACTTAGGTGTGAGATAACCTCTTTCCGGCTCCCAAGCCTCTTGACAAAACATAAAGGTGTCATCTAGTTAGTATATAGTATCTGTCACTACTTGCGACAACTCACCACTGCCTTTTCTTCATTCTCGCATCTTACTGAAGAAGCTCTGCTGTCCACGAGTGCTGGGGACAAAAGTGTGTAAGAGAAGGGCTCTGTGCTCGAGGAAACTTCTGGAGAGAAGGCACATCATAGTCGAAGGCCCGTTGGGGGAATGGGGATCTGCATGGGGGGATCTAGGATAGGCTGCGTGGAGCCAAGTCAGGAAGGGCCCTACTTGTAAGAGCTCTTTTCTCCAAGGATAGAAGGAAATCCCTAGTAGCTCCAAGACCCATGTGGGGGGTGATGCTCTGTGGGGGAACAAGAGCCTGGATAACCATCAGGCTGACTCTAGACTGCAGGTTGGATGAAGCACGTGTGTCTGAGGAGTTCCTGATGAGATCACCCTCCCCACACCTGAACTATGTTTCATTTTCTTTGCAGGGAGCTTTTCTTTTTTGGTCACCATTTAAAAAATGCTTCCCGCACGTTTAGAAAATCTGGTCCAGGCACAGGAAGAACTGAGGGATGAAATCTCAACGCCATGCCTGGGGACTTGGCCACGTGGTTTCTGCTAGACAAACCATTATGATGATGCATGGAAATCATTTGTAGAGCCCTGGAAGTTCTCTCCTCCATGTGTCCCATTAAGTTTGGGAGGCACCTAAACCTTGATCAGACCTGAAAATTATAAAACATCACGTGCAATTTTAACAGATTTTGAATAATATGTATTGTGCTCTCACTTGCCTCTTTAACCCTCACAGTCACAGGGGCTCTGAGTCAGTCTAAGCCAGGGTTTCTCAGCCACAACACTATTGACACGTGGGGCTGGATAATTCTTTGTTGTGGGTTACTGTCCTGCGCGTTGTAGGATGTTTAACAGGATCCCTGCCCTCTACCCACTAGATACTAGTAGCAGCACCCAGCTGTGACAACTAAAAATTTCTCCAGGCACTGCCAAATTTCCCCAGGGGACAAAATCGTCCTAGGTTGAGAACTGGTAGTCTCCCCTATATTTGAATCCTAGCTTCTCTACTTCTGAGTTGCATGGTCTTTGGCAAGTTAGTGAAACTCTGAGAGCCCATTTTACTCACTTAAAAACTGGTGACTACAGTGTTTCCCTTTTAGGGTTGCTGTGAGATAATGCTTGTCAAATGCTGACCACTTCACTGAGCTCTCAGAAAACCCGAATCCACCTTCCCCACCGCCAACTCAACGTCCCGCGGTGTAGGAATCCTTTGCACCATTTGTATGGGTCTGGATTTCCTCTGAGGCCTATCCACAATGAGATTGCCCAGTTGAGCCACATAAACGTGCAAAGAGGTAGACTCTCTCCCTGACCTGCAAACAATTTGCTGGGTGCGTCTGCTCTTTGAGTTTCTGTAGCTGAACATTCCATTTGAGGTATGTAGCTTGTGAGCTGCCCACTGGACCCAGCAATGGAGCGGGGTCTGGTCTAAGTTAATTTGAACACTCCAAGTAGCTGCTCTCCTTCTTCTTTGTCTACTTTCCACAGATTCAGTACTAGAATTTTTTTTTTTTTTTGGAACCTTGCTCTCTATCTCTCTATGTCCTTCTTTCCCTCCATCTCTGGCTTGCACAGGGCACAAACAGTTAAGAACATTTGGCTTGGCTGCCTCCTCAGTCCCTGTAGACTACAGTGGAAGGATTGAATGAAATTGATAGTACTAACATTACATCGCTCAAATCCCCCAAGAAAGAGTAGCTGGGCGGATGGAAGGAATGACCCTGGAGAAAACAGCTGTCAAGGGCAGCTATTGGTTTATCTTTCATGGAAAGGGAGACGTAATGAATTCTAAATTAAGAGGAACTAGAGGCAGAGCAGTTTATCGGTCTGGCAAGGTTGTGAGAGCACAGGCTGGCACTCTAGCAGTGCTGACTCTGTCGCGCCTGCACTGAGTCCTGGGACCGTCTGTCCAGCCTGGCCACGTTGAAGAAAGGTGTTTGTGTATCCTGCAGAAGAACACCATTTAAAGGCTGAGGAGCCGGTGTGATGAGAGTGCTGATGCTGCCAGTTTAGGCATCTGTCAGATGGTGGGCCACACACAGACAGGGGCTGCATGCAGGCTGGGCCCATGCCTGGAGATCGTTTTCACAGGGCCTAGCCCCAGAGGACCACACAGGCCTCCTCTGGCTCCTTTGCCACTTTCTTCTCCCCTCTGCCCTGCGGGTGCTTATGTTTCTCCAGGATCAGGTTCTGGCAAGCGATTATAAGGGAGGTCATGAATTTCAGTAGAAAGAGGTTGGACTTTGGAGGCAAATTGATTCTACCTTGAAACTTGGCTCATTTACCTCTTAAATATGTGACCCTCGGCAAGTTACTTAATCTCTTGGAAACTCAGTTTCTTAATCTTTAAAATGGGGGCAAAATAACACATTTACCTGTGCGAGCTTCTATCAGGATTAGAGGTAATGCATGTGGAGTCTAGCCCAGTATGTGGCTCGTAGCATTGGCCAGTGATGGAAGCCGGTGTTATTATTTGCAAGTGAGAACTAAGGCTCATGCATTGAAGAGACTTGGATGTTGTCACAGAGCCAGGGAGTGGCAGAGCAGGGACATGAGCCCATGTGTGCTGGTTCCAAGTACTGCACTGGTTCCCTCGGATTGCAGCTGCCAAACTTTAGGACACAATGACACCAAGCAAATTGGACTATTATGATGAGAATGAGGAATCACGTCTTAGAGTGAGCCTCCTGCATCCCCACTCATTACGTGTATGTATCACCACTGGTAGCTTGCTTTCTTCCAGATGATGAGCACCTGGTCAGGTAGCACCTCGTATGGAGGCTGGTGAGTGTTTCTTCCATCAACCTCCAGGAAGCATACTTGAGTTGGGACTGCAGTGATGAGGGAGATAAGATCCCTCATCAAAGTGACTTGATTGACAGATAAATGGTGCATTTGATAGATGGTGAATGCTAAGAAAGAACTACATCTTCTGAAAACCACATCATTAATTGTATTAAATTATTGATCCGCCTTGCATAGTGAAAGGATTGAGGAAAGTGAGTTTCAAAGTGGATTGAAAACCATTGTTTTGTCTCCAACAACTCTTCAGTTGCATTAAGGCACTTGGATCTGAAAAGGCATTTGAGGGGGTGGGCAGTGATTGCCAGAGGCTGAATATAGGGAGGTGATGTGACCTAATAGTAGTCAGGGAGGCGAGTGGGATCCATAGGGTGTGGGTTCAAAGCCTGCAGCTGGGCAGAAGGACCATTGTGGAGCCCGGCAGAAGGAATGAGAGCTGCGTAGCTATAAACTTGCTTGGGTTACAGAACTTTGACCCTCCTACTTGGAGGGCTGTGTGGCTTTGGTCTATAACTTGACCTTTTTGAGCCTCAGTGCTCTCATCTGTGAAATGGGAAAGCAACACCTATCTCCTAGGACGGCTGAAAGACTCAAGTGAGGTCGCACGTGTTACGTGATTGGGAGAGCGCCTGGCTGGGAGTAGTGCTGTTAAAGTGAGAGGGTCACGAACGCTCAGGATGTGGTCAGATGCCTTCATATTGCCTGGCTCTTCACTTCCCTGTGGGGCTGTGCACAGCACTTCATGGTTGTTACTTATTTGGTCCTAGGAAAGGGGTAGGTAAAGGCTCCTCTGGGAGACGGTCTTTCAGGTTCAGGAAAACAGTTGTTTCTAATGTCCCGAGGGCCCAAGAATCCACTTTTTCTGGCCTCTGCCTGCATCCCTCAATGACCCTCTTCTCTCCCTCCCTGAGCCATGCTGGTCTTTATTCTTCCTGGGACATAGGTATTGAGTTTGTTCCTGCCCCAGGGTCTTGGCACTTATGATCCTCATCCTCTCTGCCTGGAGCACTCTGCTTTGGATCTGCTTATATATTTGACTCCGACAATTAGGCTTCAGCCTGCCACCTCTTGAGGGTGTCCTTCTGACAACAGGGTTTAAAGTAGCCCCTACTCTCACCCAGCCCCACAACTCCCCCCACACCCAGCTCTGCTTTATTTTCTGTATCACTCACCCCTTTGGGAAATGTCTTGTTTATTTATTCATTCGACTTCTCCCCCAACTAGATTTTAAGCTCCATATGAGCTGGGATCTTCTCTGTCCTGTCCATAACTTTGTCTCCAATGCCATTGTTGAAAAAATGAATGAAGGGAAGAATGAGTTTTGTAGCTGGTGGCTTGTTATGTTGAACGGCTGTTGAACGGCTCCCACCGTGGGAGCTGGTTTCCGTCTTCCACAGGAGAGAAGCAAGGAGGGTAGAGGAACAGTTCAGAGGGGGTGCGCTGGACACCGTGTCTGTGTGTGAAAATAAGTGAGGTAGGGGAAGGAGAGAAGTGTGTCTATTTCTCCCCTGCCTGGCTCCAAGAGGCTCAGTGTCCTGCTGCACCAGAGCTCAAGTCTGTTCTCTGATTTGAGGAATGAGACATGCAGAGGGGAAGATAGAGTGGAGGGCCCAAGTAGGATGCCTTCTCTGAGTAGAGTTGCTGATGTAGCAAATGAGAATGTAGGATGCCCAGTTAATCGAATTCCAGAAAAAAAACAAATAATTTTTGAGCATAAGTATGTCCCAATTACTTCATGGGATATACTTATACTAAAAACTATTCATTGTTTACCTGAAATTCAAATTTGACTGGGCGTCCTGTGTTTTATCTGGCAACCCTATTGAGGAGCCTTGCAAAATGATGCAGTGCCCCCTTGCTCAAGTGCACTGAAGGGGGCTGCTGCTTTGGGCCACCTCGAGGGCAGTAGCCACAGGGCCTCCTGTCGGGCACACAGCTCCTGGGCCAGACCCTGAGACGGAGCCACCAAAATGGCGAGCTGTGAGGGGGAGCACCTTCTAGGAGCCGTGCTGGTCTGCAGCTTTCTTCCTGGGATTGCCCAATCGGGGTGTTACTTCAACCCCCCCTCCCCTCTTCCCCGGGGCAGGTGACCATCTCATTCTTGCTCTTTCTTGCTCATTTCTCGCTGTGTTGACCTGTCCTTCCTCTTGAAGCCCCGGGTCTTTTGGAATCCAGTTTTCTCATAGTCATCAATCCATTCTTCTTTCCCTTCTCCTCAGAATTGACCTCAGAGATCTGACTCAAGATTTGTGTTTTATATTTAGACTTTTCCTAAGTGGAGGTGAGGAACAGAAATGAACCCTCTATGGCCACGGCCCACCCACATGGGACAAGCAAGGGCGTCTTGGGCAAGTAGCAAGTGTGAGGTGAGATTTTCCTAGAGTTCCTGGCTTGGTCACCTTCGTCCTGACTCTGAACCTGGCATCTGACATTCTCGTCCATGCTCTCCACAACTTTCACACTAAACCACCTTTGCACTCACAGTTTTTCTTGTGGTTAGCCCTCTAGGGCTTTATGGAGAGAGCCACTATGGCTAATACTTGGACTAACTGAAGTTAGTCTGGCCAACAAGAAAATCATCCTTGTCTGATTGTGGTGTGGTTATTTGCCTGGTTCCATCTGGTGTAGAAACGTTAGCAGGTTCTCCTCTAGCAGCCAGGGTCATTTTCTAAGGTGAGTGCCTGCTGCTGTGGCAGACCCAGTTCACTCCAGGAAACAGCGCGAGCCCTGGGTCTCGGTGGCTGGTCCTTCTTTGTCCCAGAAAGTCATGTTTCCTCCCAGCCTTGGGGTTGCAGGCTTTGGATTCAGTCAGCCTCGAGTCCACATCCCAGCCCTGCAACCTGTGAATGGGGATGATATCAGCTCCTCCACAGGCAACACAACTTACACCACGTGCTCTGAAAGTTAAAATCTTGTCTAATGGAAAATATCCTTAACATTTTATTCCTTTGAACAATTGCTATGAACGGAACTGGCTTTACGTAATTTGCGGGGCTCGGTGCAAATGAAAATGCAGGGCCCCATGCTTAAAAGATATTAAGAATTTCCAGACAGTGACAGCAGAGCATTAAGCCAAGTGTGGGGCCTTCTAAGTGCAGCACCTTGAGTGACTGAACATATCTCGTGCCTGTGGCGTCTGCTCTTGTCATGACCCGTTCATAGGATTTCCAGGGCATGTGCCTCTCTGTGATCCTGAACAAACACTGTCACTCTCTTCATTTTCAAATGCAATAGCCTCTCCAAGTTTGATTACTTAGGAGGCTCAGGTCCCTTCCTCATGGATGGTGCTTGGTTAATATTCATTCAAAAGCAAACAGGTAAGGCTGATGTGTTAAGAACCAAGGTGTGAGAGTCCCAGGCTTCTCTCTGCTGGTCTGTCCTTCACATTTCTTCCTTTGTGCAGACCTTTTGTATTAATGAGGAAAGCTGTGCTTCCACATTTCGTGTCTGTGTTCTTTGTTTTCACAGAAGTAGCTATTTCCTTCTGTTAAATGGCACCATTATTCTCTTGTCACTTTCCTGGCATGTTAAATCGGGATGTATTTAACATGTATTCCTTGCGTATTAAATAGGTTGTATCGATGATGGAAAGAAATAGCTCTTGTAATATTTGGATGCTCAGTAATTGTTCACATGTTGCCTTTCTGTCATCTGGTCCGAGGTCCCTAATCACAGTGGAACAGGACATTGGATCTTATAATTGGCCAGGAGCTGAGCATGAGAACAATGTTGAGGAATGGTGCGCTTTTGCCTGCCAGCTCTGCATGTGTGCATGTGTACACACATGGAAAGAATTCTTCACGACACCAATTTATTCTCAGGCAAACTTAACATTTTCAGGGTGATGCCAGACATGTGCCTGTGAGAAAGCCACCATCTCTGTAACTGATGAAGCTCATCCTGATATGAGGGCCCCAGGACCAACCTTAGAAGAAATGAAGGGAGGCATTGAGGACTTCTACAGGCAGCAAGGATAGATCCACAGGATGTTGGAAATGAATGCATCTAGAGCTCATCTTTTGGTTCTTAACGTGTATCAGAGTCATCTGGAGAGCATTTTCAAAAAACAGGTGCCAAGACCCCAGCCCCAGAATTGTTAGATCGTGGTATCCAGGATGACGTGTGGCTTGAGAATCTGACAACATTTTCAAGAGATTCTGATTCATATTCTTAGTTAAGTACCATTGGACTAGTCCAATCCTTTTGTTTTACGTAGAAGGGAGCTAAGAGCTGGAATCATACCCTCCTAGTTTCAGAGATTGTTTTTAGCTGGGGACAAAATAAATATCTCAAATTTGAGGATTTTTTTTTTTTTTTTTTTGGTGAAGAACAGTCATCCAGAGCTAACATCTGTTGCCAGTCTTCCTCTTTTTCCTTGAGAAAGATTTGCCCTGAGCAAACATCTGTGCCAATCCCCCTCCATTTTGTATGTGGGTTGCTGCCTCAGCATGGCTGACAAGTGGTGTAGGTCCACACCTGGGATCCGAATCCGAGCATCTGGACCACCAAAAAGGAGCACACCCAACTCAACCACTATGCCATGGTGGCATAAAATAATACAATTCTATCAAGGTGGAAGGAAACAGTCATAAGCTTTTGGCCCAGTGTAACCATAGTCACACATCTAGTAAGTGATAGAAACAGGAGTAGAAACCGAGTTACCTGACTCCTGAGGCAGTTTTCCTTTCCAGTGTGTTCTCTTGTCTTCTGTTTTGCTTAGAGCTAAGTCTAGTAAGTGAACTGAATTGATTAGCCCCGGTGGTGTCAATACTGTCTCTCTCAATGAGCAGCTCATTTGGTTATACCTCCAAAATTAATGTTTACTTTGTTTAGAAGTTTAGATTTATTGTCATTTTCCCTTACTGGGGAGGGTTCAAATTGAACCACCCCCCCACCCCACCCCGCCCTAATCTGAGACCACCAGTTTTCTGGGGGACAGAAGGCAGAGCTCTCCAAAGCAGTAGGTGAGATTCCATCACCACTTTCTTTGATTGTCTGATGTCCATCTCGGTTATGCCCTGGTGGAAACTGCAGCCCATCCTCCTGGAAATGCTGCCCTGTTCTAGCCACGTCCATATCCTCCTGGTAATTTCACTCCCTGCTTTAGCCAGCTTCACACACTTTCATCTTTTTTATGTCTTTAATTAAAAACTGAAAAGGTCCTTTGCCCTGAAAGATGAATTGGGCTAACTGCCCTGTTATTAGCGCACACCACCTTTGGAGTGAAATGATTCAAGCTGTGATTAAATGCAAATGGATACTTGAGAATAATTAGCCCAGGTGGCCTGAAAGCCCAGCGAGCACCCTCATCCAATTACTTCTTTACTGCGTATTGAGTGCCTGATCAATCACGCTTCTTGGCTTTGGAAGAGCTGAAATCACACACACCCTCCAGAGTTCGGAGATCAATTTTACATAGGATCAAAATACACATCCGTAATTTGAGGGAAAAATAAAATCCTATCAAGCAGATAGAAAGGGATACAAGCTTTGGGTCCATGTAATCATTTTCCAGCAGTGACAAATTAGCTCTAGGTGAAAGTCAGAATAATTTTTTCCGAAAAAGGCATCGTGATAAGGGTTGAGAAATCTGAAAACTAGGTGAACCTGGCTTGGCTGGGCTTATCATTACAGATCCTCTCTGATTCCTTAGTCTATGACTTACCCATCAAACTAACTGCTCAGATTACCTGTTGTTTACGGTCCTTTTAGTGTTCTTAATAATAATAGCTACTTCTGCAAAGTTCTTATGTGTCAGGCCCCAGATGAGATGCTTTGCATGTTGTATTTCATTTAATTCTCATGACCACTTGATGAGAAAGGTATGATTATCACCACCTTACAGATGAGGAAATGGAGGTACAGAGAGGTTAAGTACCCACTATTACAAAGCTGATAGATGGCCTTCTCACAAATCCATAGCATTTGTCAAAAAAGTGCTGGATAACAGAATATGGTTGCATCAGGATAAACTCCAAAATGACCAGGAAAATAGTTCGATGATTGCCTTGCTCTTGCTGAGTCAGGAACAGTATATAGCAGCACATGCGTCAATGCCTGTTTTGAGCAGCTACATCTTAAAGGGACAGCCAAATTCCCCTCCCCCACTCCATATGTATCTCTGAACAAGAATAAAGTTCACATCCTTTACATATTGAGGGTTTGGGAAAAAGTTAAATTACTGTTTGTGTAATAAAGGAACTAAAACATTTTCCAAGCAGGCTGTATTGAATACTTTTAATTGTAGATTATTTGAAAAGAGAGACAAAAGGAAGGAAAACGTTTCATCATCTAATATACCTCTGTTTGCATTTTGGTATATTTTCCTGTAATTTTTTTCTATTATGTGTATCAGTTATCTATTCTGTGTAAGAGATGATCCTAAAGTTAGTGGCTTAAAACAACAAACACTATAACTTCACAGAGTTTCTCTGGGTCAAGACTCCTGGAGCAGTTTAGCTTAGTAGTTTTGACAGGATCTCTCATGATGTCGCCATGAAGTTGTCTGCTGGTCTGTAGTCATCGCAAGTCTTGACTGGGGAAGGACCCACTTCCGAGCTCACTCTGTGGTTGCTGGCTAGCCTCGGTTTCTCACCACATGGCCTCTCCATAGGCTGCCCCAGTGTCCTCACATGGCAGGTGACTTCCTGCTTTGCAGGGCTGACTTTCCGCATGGTTTCCTCCAGACTGAGTGATGAGAGAGAGAAAGAGAGGGAGAGGGAGACGGCAAACCCCATGGAAACTGCAGTCAATCTTAGAATTAACATTCCATCACTCCTACCACATTCCATTCACTAGAAGCAAGTCACTAAATTTCACTCATACTCAAGGGGAGAATTTTTTTTTATCTTTTTATCTTTATGTTTAACTTTTTATCTTTTATAACATAAAAAATTTTTTCATAGCTGTGTAATATACCATAAAGTAGATTTTCGTAATTTTCCGAAATACTTATCTATACCTATGTACATACATACATACCTAGGTTATTTTCTTTTTTTTTTTTTTTAAAGATTTTATTTATTTATTTTTTTCCCCTTAAAGCCCCAGTAGGTAGTTGTATGTCATAGCTGCACATCCTTCTAGTTGCTGTATGTGGGACGCGGCCTCAGCATGGCCGGAGAAGCGGTGCATCGGTGCGCGCCCGGGATGCGAACCCGGGCCGCCAGCAGCGGAGCGCGCGCACTTAACCGCTAGGCCATGGGGCCGGCCCTCTAGGTTATTTTCTGAAGTCTATGACCAGAAGTGATGCTGTGTGAACATTTTTGGTCATAGTTATTTGCTTTATTTCATTGGGATAGATTTCTACAAGTGTGGCAGCAGGGTTAAGGATATGGATATCTTTTAGGATTTTTTATACCTATGCTATTTTCCTTTTTTAAAGAGTTGGGCCAATTTACTATCCCACCTGCTATATAATGGATCCACTGCAGCAGTTAGAAATCGTGTGTTAAGTGGAGCATTGATGTGCGTGGTGTGCAATGACTCCTTTCATTCAAATGAGCGCTGGCTGCTCCTCTGCGACCTAGGCCTCGTGGGCAGAGACTGACCTTGTTAAGACAAAGGGTCGCTTTGGGTTAGCCAGGCACAAAGGCTTGGCTAGATAAAATCACCACAATAATATAAACTATGCTGTTCTACAGCCATGTCCAGATAGAAATTGTATTCTTTATTTCAGTGAAACGTTTTTAAAAGATTATTGCTGAGGTAGTCAAACTGCTATTATTATCTTTTCAAATATTTTTTTCCCAAACTGTAGTAACATTATGAAAATGGTTGTTTACATTGTTTAACTCTTACAAATAGGCGTTATGATAATTAAACTATCATCATGACCATTCTTTTTGTTAATAGAACAGCTTTATTGAGATGTAATTCATATACCATACAATTCGTTCAAAGTATGCAAATTCACATTCACAGAACTGTGAACACACAGTTGTAGAACATTTCATCACCCTGAAAAAGAACCTTACACATTTGCAGTGTGACTTAATTCCTTTATTCTAAAAAGAAATCATCACAAATACCTCCTTTTTGTGGATGCCTGGGACAATTTTCCTACATCATTTTTTGTGATCTGGTTACAGATATGGAGAGAGAGAGTAACTTGCCCAACAGTATCAAAAAGTTGTCATCGGATGCAGGAATAAAAGGTAACTCTCTGAAGGCAATGTCAATGTTCATTGCCTAAAAATGAGCAATATCTATAGATGGGATATTAGACCTCATTTCAAGGACAAACTCTTTAATTCCATTTTCCTCAGACTGGAGAGTTGAGAGATTTAAAAAGAAAACTAAGGATATATATTTCAAACATGTGGAGCACATTCTGACAAATGTCTTGATAAAATCTTTAATAGGAGGTTAGGCCACCTGCTGAAAAAGAGTTGTGGGCAATCAGCAATATGCCAGGCATCTCTTTACTTACCATAATTTAGACATATTTTTGATAATCTTTTCCTCTTAAAAAGACAATTCTAGCGACTTCACTTTTAGGTCAATGAAATCACTGCCTACTGGTGTCAATAGCAAAATGATGAAAAAGGAACCATTTTGCCCACAGACAGAATGGAATGTCAGCTTGTGACCCAGGGCCTCTGGGGCGTAATTCACTTCCTCCATAAACGGAGGACACCAATTTCCTCCCCAGGAGGTCAGTAGCACGAGGGGAGGGTTACCATGGAGTCGAGATTCCAAGAGAAGTTTGAATGTAATTGCCCTGCTGGTTTTGTTTAGCTGCAAGCTTACTCTTAGACATAGGCAATAATGAGGAAATGATAGCTGGAATGGTCTTGGGTTGACCCCTGCAGAGAAAGAACTTTTTTTTTCTTTAATACAGGGAGGGTGGTCATTATGACTGTGTTTCTTCCAGATACATTTGACATTGGTGGTCAACTGAATGAAACAAGGATTCTTAGGTCAGTCCATTTTCCTGAATCATGAGACATAAATCAAAGCTGAGCATCAAAACTTCAGACTGTCCGTGACTCTGCTCCTCTGTAAATGGGGAAGAGGGCTTCCCCTCTGGCCCTTGGGGAGAAGGCTGCTTATTTGTATTTGGTGATTGGATTGGGCTCCTGGTGACATAAGCTTTGCTGACTTTGCAGCAGTAAATAATTCTAGTGAGAGGACTGCAATAGAGCCTGAAGCTATAGATATTTCCATAATGTAAGCCAAGCTGGTGAGACCTTTTAGGCCAGCTCAGGACACCCACACACATCTTGTCGAAGACTCAGCTGTTGCCTGCCCATAATTCTTTCTGGTACAGAGAAAGCAGAAACCTTCCTGCTCCCTAACAGATTCCTCACTTGAACTTGAACCCACATTAAAACAGTTGAAAATTTTGATAAAAACACCTTTCCCAGTCTCAAAATAGAAATGTGGATTTTTGAAAGCCAGGCAGTTTTTTCTGAATTCTTCTGGAAAAACAGCTCTTGTCAAAGTAAAATGTCTCTGTTCAAGGCATCTAGAAGTTTACACAGCACTGCAGAATTTTACAACCTCTCTAGAAGGTCAAAAGACTCTCTTTGTAAAATTAGACTTCTATTCATGGTTACTGGTCCAATTTAAGGTAAACATCTTGAATTTCTGGAAAGACCATCTGAAATTTCAAAGTACTCTTGTTATTGCCTGTATGTAAGAACACCTGCATTTAGGTGTGTGCTCATATTCCTTTGTTCAATCTCGCAATCTGATTTTAAAAATAAATTTAAAACAACTAGCATCTAACATTTCCTTAATAATGGAGGCATTTCAATTTTATGAAATCTGCACATTCTATTTTAGGATTTATTTTGATCAGGAAACAGCCCTTTTGGTGATTGAATATATTATGCAGCTTGATAATAATAACATTAGCCCTGCTCAATTCAAAATGCCCTTCTGAAGAGCAAAGGATGACATTTGTGAAAAGTGTCAGACTACAGTCGGTGTTTCCTCCTGTCTGCTATTAATCTTTACACTGTTAAAGAACGCACTGGTAAATGTGTTCTCCTGCTGCCCTGTGTTTAGGAAACTTTAGCATTTTGGAAGAATAGTCCTTTGTGATGTCTTCAAATGTCTTCTGAGCAGTCTTGGAGGGTTCAGCCAGGATATTTAGACTAGTGGGTTCAGTCTTGCTTTTTATCTTTTATTTGTTATTGTAATAGATGTGAAAGGCACCCCTTCCCCCAGTGTGTGCTGACATGTTGGTTGCTAGAGAGATTCGAGGACACTATTACTATTTCCATGGTACTTCCTCCATGGAGCTGTGGTATCACCAAATACGTGCAGTTTATTTGAGGCTGGCTGCTAAAGGGCCAAGTACTGATGAAGCAGAAGGACTTCCCCAGGAGAAGGTATCCAAAGCCACCAGTACTTGTGCACAGCACCCAGTTGATCCCAGGTCAGCCCTTCTTGTCCTTAAGCCCATTAGCTGAGTGGTAACGAGGGTGCTCAGCCAACGTCTAGAAGAAACCTGCACAGGGACCATCATAGTAGATACTGTTAGCCCAGGTTCAATAGGCTGCCCAGCTGGCAGAGCCCAGCCTTATATCCATTTGTTGTTTTCTTAGCTTGTGCTTCCCTAGTCACATGTTCAACTAACTTTCCTCCCTTCAGTCCTCTTGCAGGAGGGAATAGCACAGTCAGTCAGGAAATAGCCACATGTTGAGTCTGTTTGATGTATTGCAAGTTTCTCTGTCCTCTTGGATAGACCCCCAGTTTACACACTGAGATGTTGAGGGGAACTTTCAGGATTATAGCTCAAACTGGGACTCTCAGACACTGCTGATGGGCATGTCAGTGGGTACTACTGCTTTGTAAACCAGTTGGTGGAACCTACTAAAACTATATATACTTGTATCCTTTGACCGAGTAATTCTACTTTTGGGTGTAGACATAAGAGAAATGAGTACATATGTGACAAGCATAAGAAAGTTCAAATTGACATTATGCATGATATCTCCAATTGAAAACAACCCAAACATCCATCAACAGTAGAACTGACAAATGAATTGTGGTATTTGATATAATGGAATACATCACAAAAATAAAAGCAACAAGCTATTGTTGTATGAAGAAACATTAGGTGAATCTCACAGACTTGAAAATGAGCAAAAGAAGCCGGAACCAAAAGACTGTATTCTGGAGCCAGCTCTGATGGCTTAGTGTTTAAAGTTCGGTGCTCACTGCTTCGGCAGCCTGGGTTCACTTCCCTGTTGCAGAACCACACCACCTGTCTGTCAGTTGTCATGCTGTGGTTGCGGCTCACACAGAAGAACTAGAACGACTTACAACTAGGATATACAACCATGTACTGGGGCTTTGGAGAGGGAAAAAAAAAGACTATATTCTCTGAAATTCCATTTATATGAAATTCAAGAACAGGCAAAACTAATAAATGGTGATGGGACTAAGAATCGGGGTTATTTCTGGGGAGTGAGTAGCCACTGGGACAGGCATGAGGGAGCCTTGTGGGTGCTGGGAATGTCCTGTATTATGATCCAGGTAGTGCTTACTCAGCATATATTTATGAAAAAAATTCATTGAGCTTTACACTTAATATTTCTTTACTTTGTGTATGTGTATATATATTATAATTCAATTAAAAATAAGGAAGACTATGCCTCACTAACAGATGTTTGTGAGAGCCAATAGCTTGGCATTCCAGCCTGTTTGGGATGCACCAGGAAAGGAAGGAATAGGATGATTTCTTAAGGAAAGTGTTTGTCAAGTTTGGGTTTGCATCTGACAAAATTTTTGGGTTGGGACAGCTTGGTTCCTGAATGGCTTTTTCCGTTGTCCTAGGTCTTCCAGATGACCTCTCCTCATCCCCTAGGCACTTAATGCCCCACCCCACTGTTCCTGGACAGTCCAGGAATAGTGCACCTGGGCAGTCCAGAGCATTATAAGTCCTTGTCCCATCCTGGTGTTACTATTTACTTCCTGTGTGTCTGGATCACTAGACTGGGAACTCCTAAGGGCAGGATATTGTTTCATTATTTTTGTTTCTGTAGGGCCTGGCACACAGTACTGGCTCTGTGAAGAGTTATTGAATTTGTGAAACTCTTATTGTTCTGAGCCTCCTCTTTTTCACACGGTTTTGTGATTAACAATTGTAAAATGCAAATGGAAAAATATATATACTGGTCAGCATGAGCACACCTCACTATGAATATGGTTCATTCACTCCTAACTACTTGTCATGCCCCATATTTTCCTTATTCTCCCATTTGACCTACCTATAAAAATATTTTAAAAAGATCTTGTTGAGGGAGAATAATAGAAAACAAGGAATTTGTAAAGTCTTTGATTCCTGGGAAAATGTCTTTAGTTTTCCAAGTCTAAGAGGATGGCATCAGTTCCATTTTTCCAGGAGTTCAGAGAAGATTTTGTCTATCCTACCTTTGACAGAACTAGATGGTGCCTTTAAGAGGACCTCTGGTACCCACTGAAAGACACATCCCGCTGGCCTTTTAGAGTAGCCCAAGCTGGCAGAACTCTGTCTAGCAGGATGGAGTTGGATGTCCCCACAGCTCTCCTTCAAACTTCTCTCCCGGCAAAGGTTGAAACTTGACTCAGATCTCGGAATGCCGCCTATCATTGGTTGGTGTCTTTCTATGACCGTTGAACTTAGCTTACCCTCTCAGCGTGGTTCTTGCCTCTCAGCCCAGATGCGATGTGCTGGCTACTCTCTGTGTGAACTCTTGGAGGTGGTCCTGCTTTCTGGCTTCCTGGTCTGCATGCTGCAATTCATGCCCAATTTACTGACCTCCACCAGGAAAGCACTCCTCTTTGGTTGGATTTACCTAATAATAGTCAAGCCTGCTGGTTTACTTTCAGCTCACAGGCCTGACTTAGAGAAATTGGGTCCAGTAATGTAGAAGCAAGGAGAAAGAGTGACTGATCCATCAAGAGTGGGGAAGTTCAGCAGACAGGCTTCAGGTTGCTTCAGAGGGCAGTTAGGCATTTGGGATGTAGTCCTTATTTATTTATTTATTATTTTTTAGTTTGGGGGTTAGAGCTGAAGGAGTTGGTGACCTCTGTAACGAGTTAATTTTCAGCATAATGGGGATTTTTTTAAACAATTTCTTCATGTTGTCCGTCTAACTCTCAGTATGGGTGCTTCAATAGTACAGAAAGACTGTTATAGGTTGAATTATGTCCCCCCAAAAATATGTCAGAGTCCTCACACTTAGTACCTTGGAATGTGACCTTATTTGGAGATAAGGTCTTTACAGAGGTAATCACGTTAAGATAAGGTCTTTAGGGTGGTCCCTAATGCAATATGACTGGTGTCCTTATGAAAAGGGGAAATTTGGACACAGAGACAGACACTCAGAGAGAGAAGATGATGTGAAGAGACACAGAGAGAAGGCGGCGATCTACAAGCCAAGGGGAAAGTCTTCAGAAGGAACCAACCCTGCCAACACCTTGATTTCAGACTTCTAGCCTCCAAAACTGTGAGAAAATAAATTTCTGTTGTTTAAGCGATCCAATCTGTGGCACTTTGTTACAGCAGCCCAGGAAAACTAATATGAAGACCTATGAAGGATTTTACTTACAGGACCTAAAGTGGGCTTGTGAATATTGAAAACTTTGGTATAAATTAAGGCCTTTAAAAAGAAGGAGGTGGGGGCTGGCCCAGTGGCGCAAGCAGTTAAGCGTGCGCGCTCCACTGCGGTGGCCCAGGGTTTGCCAGTTGGGATCCCGGGCGCGCACCGAGACACCGCTCAGCAAGCCATGTTGTGGCGGTGTCCCATATGAAGTGGAGGAAGATGGGCACGGATGTTAGTCCAGGGCCAGTCTTCCTCAGCAAAAAAAAAAAAAAAAAAGGAGGATTGGCAGATGTTAGCTCAGGGCCGATCTTCCTCACAAAAAAAAAAAAAAGAAAGAAGGAGGTGGTGGGGCCGGCCCGGTGGCATAGTGGTTAAGTTCATGCATTCCGCTTTGGTGGCCCGGTGTTTGCAGGTTCACATCCCGGTCGTGGACCTACACACCACTTATCAAACCATGCTGTGGCAGGCGTCCCACATGTAAAGTAGAGGAAGATGAGCGTGGATGTTAGCCCAGGGACAATCTTTCTCAGCAAAAATGAGGAGGATTGGCAACAAATGTTAGTTCAGGGCTAATTTTCCTTACCAAAAAAAATAAATAAATAAGAAAAAAAAAAAGAGAAAGAGGAGAATAGGTAAAAGAAGCTTGAAAACACCGATTATTTTTTAAGTGAGAGGTATGATCTGTAGGGAAGATCAATGAGTCAAAACCAGCCCAAGCAAAACTACCACCTTGACTAAAGAGAATGACTAAGGTAATAGTAATCCCTCCTCCACCAGGCAGCCTGGGATGGGCACTTGTGAGTTGCTCCTTCTCCGCCAGTGGGTTCGCTGACCCTGGGGCCATGTAAGCAAGTTCTCTCTTTCTTTCTTATTGGTCATGGGAGTTTATTCTTTTTCATGGTCAATTGGAAAACAACAAAGTTGCAAAGGCATTTTGAAGAATACACATGGAGTGTTGGACTACCTTTTCTTGGCCTGAAAATCCAGCACAGAGATCAGGAGTCACAAAGAAAACCTTTATTCTTCAACAAACATTTCCTGAGTGCCTGCTCTGTTCCAGGTGCTGGCTGGGTGCTGGGGCCCATGCATGCTTGATTAAAAAACACACAGTCCCTGCCCACATGGCACTTGGACCCATTGTTTAAGAAGCAAGCTTAGACCTGAGCCACACGGGGGGAAAGCTCAGATTTGCAGAGAGAGGAAAAGACAATGTTTTAGTAATTTGGGTGGCAGGAGGCTGGGGAGGAAACAGTGAGGGCGAGGAATGGGGAAGGTTTGCGGGGCTGGCAAGACAAAGGCTCGCAACCCACATCTTTGAGTTGGCTGGTGCTCTTCTGAATCCACATGCAGCCATTGTTAGCTTCCCCCAGTCAGAAACTAGCCTGGTCTCCTGTCAAAGGTGATTTCTCAAAGAAAGAGATGGGCTTTGAATAGCAATGTCTGTATTTCCATTGCTGATTGTACCCTGAGTGTGAGAAGGAAATGAGTGAGCCCCAAGACTGGAGGAAAAGCATTTCTTTGGCATATTTCATTTGAAAAGGAACGTTCATTCATTTGTTTCTAGATTGTTGTTGCCTCCCACCTTGAAGAAAATTAATTTTTGAAAGTGTTTTTCCCCTCAGCAGCTATTTATCTTGAAGGAAATACCAGTCCTTAAAAACGTGTTGCAATATGTGCACTTTCAGGCATGCAAATGGAGTCTTGAAGAATCTTGTAGATACTTATGAGATTCATGAAATCCTGGCTCAGCGTTACCTCATGCTCTATGAGAGCCCAAAGGGGCCAATTCTCAATGGAGATCCCACTGTGTAGACAGAATATAAGCATGCACCTACCCTCAGATTTCTCTTGCTCTCAGATAGGGGGCTTTTACCCTTTGGGGGTTGCTGGGAAAATCTTCTGAAGCCACCAGGAGGCCCAGTAGCCCTCGGGCACTTTGAGAAGACATGATGCTGGGAGAGGTTGAATCCACACCCCACTACAGGCCTTGATTTCCCCTGGGCTGTGGTACCCAGTTCATTTTTTTCTCTCTCTTTCGCTGTCCTCTACCCGACCCTTTCCCCCTCCTTTCCTACCTATACATTTGCACTTTCCAGCAACACACCTTGGTTGTAAGCACCTGTTTGATTTAGCCCTTTAAGCTGAAGAAATTCAGACCTCTGTTAAATTAATTACACAAGGAGGCCTGTAGACTGAGGTGGCTCTAATGCTATGGCGGCCTATGTAAGCAAACCAAAACCTAAGCCTGTAAATGCCTCAAGGTTACAAAATCAAAACACTAAGGACAATCAAGTCACAAACAGCCAATTAGGATTTAAGCTATAGCCAATCAAAGAATTTCCTTTCTTTGCTTCTGTACTTTCTCTATATGAGTCTTTTCTCTGGCTCCTGTCCAGGGAGCACTCCTAACCACTTCTGGTTTGGCGCTGCCCAATTGGAATCGATTTTTGCTCAAATAAACTCTTAAAAATTTTAATATGCTCTGGTTTATCTTTTAACACCCCTAATCTTAACTTTCTACCTGGGAATTAGAGAATTCCAGACTGTTACACTGGATGGAACCTCTGACAGAAGAAGAGCTCATTTTGAGCATTAGAGCGGCTTTTCATTACCCATTTGATGTATTAAAATTATCTATAAAGATAAAGGAAACTAGGGAACTGTTAAGCCTGAGAAAGGAAACTGTCTTGACTTTTCATTCCTTAGATAGCTGCAGAGGGCCTGTACATGTACCCAGCCCTGGGCTAGGCGTGGACATAAATAAGACTCTATCCCTGTCCTGAGACCTTAACCATGTAGCAGGGAAGAGAAACATCCAAGTGATTGCAGTACTGTGCAGCACAGTGGCATAGGGGTTCTCCCAAGATGCAGGAAGGACCTCTGCAGGGGACAGGGAGCAATAACGGAGGGATTCCGAGAGGAGCTGGTGTTGGAGCTCAATGGAGTAAGCCAGTAATTGTTGGCCCGTTGAGAAAGGACTTTTAGGCAGGGAAGAGCAGAAAAAATATTTGAAGACATGGAAAGCATGGCATGTCCAGAAAAATGCAAGGTGGGGGAGAGTGTGGCCAACAGGTAGGGTATGATGGAGGTAGGGGCAGGAAGGAGGGCAGGAAAGGTGGATGGGGCACAGATCAAGAAGAGCCTTATGTGGAGTCTGGAGTTTATCATGCAGGCAATGAGCAGCATTAGGGGGAACCACACAGTCAGGCTTGTATTTTAGGAAGAGCCTGCTGGTAGCAGGTTGGAGGTGGATTAGAGCACAGTGAGCCTGGAGGTAGGAACAAGGCTGTAAAAGTCCAGACTGGTTCCAGCAACCTGGGCGTAAGTGATGTGGCCTCCGCTAGGTCTGTTACTATGGTGTCAGGAGTATTCTTCCTGTAATTTCACCCTGTTACACTGAGAACATCTAATGGGATGCATTCTATTTACTTCAAGATTGACCAGACCAACTGTTTCATAAACATACTAGTGGCTTTCATGTGTATCTTAACCGTGACACTAAATCTTTCTAGCTTTCCAGCTCAGAGAAGACAGAGTAGTTATTGCAACCATCTCCAGCGGTGGGGACAGAGCAAAGAATGAAATGGGCCAAAGTTGCTTCCCTGGAAGACCTTACATTCTAGTTGGGGGGAGAGAACATAAACAGGTAATCCACGTGATGCTAGGTAGCAATGAAGGTGCTGGTCAAAAATAAACATGGGAGGAGCATAGGGAGTGCCAGGGGGAAGGCGACTTGTACTTTTCAATAGGCACCAGTACAGCTTCAATGAGGTGGTATTTTAACAAATTTGATCCTTGAGGACCTTCACTTCAAGGGTTAAGCTGTTTAAAGGGAGGCCGCCTGTGATCCAGTTGTGTTTGCAGTGGTTCTTTGGACCCCAATGGTGCCAAGGGGCTCTGCTCAATGAATCCAGAATGGGGGCCAGGTTGACCATAGAAGACCTACCTCTGGTGACCATGCTGGAAAGAGATTCTAACAAACACTCTCTCTGTCTCAGCTTAGAGCTGCTCTTGAATATTCAAAACAACTCACCACTCCCTCCTCCCCTATGGCCTAATTTATTTACTAAAATAAAAAAAAAATGTTCAGCTCAGCTGTAGCATCTGTTTTCCAGTGAATCCTCTGCTACTTACTCAATTTTCCAGATGGTTTGACTTATCAGGACACAAGCAGGTCACCTTACTGGCCCAAGGCCACACAGTGAGCAAAGGGTTCAGCCAAATATAAACCCAACCTTATTATTATTATTAAGTTGCACAGTTTCTAGGAGCTCTGTAGTTGTTGCAGATGGGATGCTAATCACATTCACTGAAAACTTACACAAGGAGCCTCAGTGGAACTCTGCATCTGGCTCAAGGAATATGTATGAATTTGTTTCCCTAGTGGAGAAGACAAAGCAGGAAAATGCTCCCAATTAAAAGACCATTTTGCACATGACTTGAAGACTCCCTCAATCAGAGGTCATTGTTCCAGGGCAGTGGCATTTTGGGTTGGCATCTTGAGACCACACTGCAGGGTCTCAGCCTTCCCCAATTAAATTATCTTTTCTCTTCCTGCCCCCTTCTTCTCATTCCCTTCCCCACTCCCAGCAATTTCAAGTTCATAACCAAACTACTACGGTGCAACGGAATTTCTGGGTACAAATTGCATGCAGTTGCAGGTGAAATCTTAGTGATAATTGTGAGGTTGAAGTTGACACAAGTTTAGAAAATTTGAAAAGCACCTTTTGGGCATTCTCATTTGTAACTCTCCTTTATGTTTGCATTAATCTTTGGGTTAAGTTTTTCAAGCTAATACATTCAGTTTTAATTCTCTAAATCTTTGATTTCTGTATCTTTTGAAGCTACAGAACCCTGTCTCCAAATGAAGATTAAAGCAAAAACTTGGTGTTGCTTTCATAGAAGTTCCATTGGATCCCTGCCCAATAGACTTGTCCATTCTCCTCTCCACCCATCAGCACCCCTTTATGACTCAGGATGGGACCTTCGGCAATGGTCTTCAGCTCTCTGAGCCTCAGCGTTCTCATCTGTCATTTGAACAGAATTACATGTACCTCATAGGGTCCATGATGGCGAGGTTTAATGAAATGATGCATTACAATGTGTTTTTTTCCCACACTACCAGGCAATTCTCCAACATCAGCTAGGTATCCTACAATTCAATTCAATTCTGACATTATCTACCTGGAGATAGCATCAGATCCCACAGCTTAAGGGCTCAGTCCTACAAAACTGCTCTCTTCCCTTCAGATGCCAATCGCAAGTCCAGGTTGTCACCTGGGCGTCTGACTAGAGATATATCAGAGGTTCCCGTGACCTCCACCTTGGGTTTGATTAATTTGCTATAGCGGCTCAAGAACTTGGAGAAACATTTTACTTACTAGATTACCAGTTTATTGTAAAAGGATACAACTAAGGAACAACCAGATGGAAGAGATGCATAGGGCAAGGTGTGGGCCAAGGGTGAAGAGCTTCCGTACTCTCCCCACCCGGGCCATTCACTCAGCACCTCCACCGGTTCACCAACTCAGAAGCTCTCCGAAGCCCATCTTTTTTGTTTTTTTATGATGGCTTTGTTACAAAGACATGATTGATTAAATCATTGGCCATTGGTGATTGAACTCAATCTTTAGCCCCTCCTCCCCTGGTTGGGGGGTGGGGCTGGAAGTTCCAACGCTCTAATCCCATGATCGGTTCAGCTGGCAACCAGCCTCCATCCTTAGGTTACCTAGGGGCTTTCCAAAAGTCACCTCATTAATATAAATTCCAACGGTTTTAGGAGATCTGTGCCAAGAATGGGGATGAAGACCAAATATGTATTTATTATAAATATGTATTTATTATAAATCACAATATCACATGTATACACAGTGACTTGCTTGCTGGATGTTCAATTAGCCTTTCGTTCCCTGACTCATTCTTATTTGGGATCTAATTGCCCTGTCTTTACTTTTTGGTCAATATCACTGCTTAAGTGGATCCTTGGATTCACAGGGCTAAAAATCTACTTACACACTTTCCATTCCGCCACGCCACTCCAGACTAAGCCCCTTCATCCCAGGGTGTTCATTTCTTGTTTTTGTCCTTTCCCCTGTCTTTTTAGGTGCCCCCAACACTTTCATTCTGGATCTTTTCCTTCTGAGATCTCTTCTCCATCTCTCCTCTCCAAACCCCTTCAGCCACCAACATAATTTTTTTTCCTTTTTATTATGAAAAATTTCAAACATAAAAGTAGAATGGTATAAGAGAATATTAAAATGGATACCTATATACCCATCAACTACAATTATTAACTTTTTTGCCTTATTTTCTTCATCTTATATTTTTGCTAAAATATTTTAGAGCATACCCAAGAAATCATGAATTTTGTCCCTAAATAGTTCTCTTTGTACATATGCATCGCTAAAAAATAAGAATATTTTATTATATATTCACAGTAACATTACCACACCTTACAAAACAAAAACCAAATAACTGGTTAATGTAATCTAATACCCTGTCCATATTCAATGTCTTTTAATGTTTGGTTTGTTAGCATCAGAATCCAAATAAGGTTGACATGTTGCATTTGGTCCTCATCATCACTCGTACCCCCTTCCCCAATTTGCTCGGCCAAGACAAAACCTGATCACTAGGTTTATAATCTCCTCTTCTTATGATCATTTGGGAAGAGATCAGAAGGCAACATTAAAGATGAAAGACAACCCCCATCTTGCCAGGGTATTTTGATCACTCTCCATTGCATATATGTAAGCCTAAAGCTCTGTATTTATAATTTAACGTGTAAAGTTTTCATTCTTTTGGGAAAGAGACATCTTGTTAAAGACACTCTCTGAGGATTGTCATGATGAAAATTAAGATGGTGCATGTAAAATGCTTAACACTGCTCAGCACATAGAAAATCAAAAAGTTTATGGATTCTTAATGGGTAATGATGATAATTGTAATTATTGCATCTCAGAAAGCAAGTCTTAGGATCAGCAGTCCTAAAATGGAAATCTGGGTTTTCTGCTTGTGTTACTGAAGGAACATCTCTAAGTCTCCCTTTCATCAATTATGAATTGAGAATGATAGCATCTCCTAGCACTTTGAGGAAAAGACATACTGGGATAAGACACATATAATATTGCTGGACACAAAATAGGACTTCAGTAAATGGTACTGTACATACCTTATATGTAAAATATAAATATTGTATCATTCATTACCATCCATCTTGTTTCTGTTTCTCCGTCTCTCCCTCACTCCTTATCTATCTTTATTTTCCCTATCTTTCGATTCCTGCCACATGTGGATAGGAATCCATATGTTTCAATGTATAAGTAGTATAGTAGACAGAATATTTGTTTAGGATCCTAGGTCTGGACTCATCTTTTAGTAGCTATCCAGCCTTACGCAATTCTCTCTACCTGCTTGAACACAGTTGGTTCATTTGTAAACTAGGAATAATTGTATCTATTGTGAGAACCTTGCAATGTCAATGTATACTCACATAGGTTCACATGGGTGAGAGGGCTTTGAGAATGGTACAAGTGCCTACTGACAGGCTGATTCAAAGTACACCAAGTGGATTTTAAATAAATGAACACAAATTCCAATGGTATGATTACACTCAGGAAGTAATTCATAAGTATTGTCTTTTAAAAAAATCATGTAAATCTTCCTGGGTTTACTTGCTTTTCTCTGCCGTTGAATCATTCCACCAGGATTTCCTATGTTTTGAAGACCAAGAACCACAAACTGCTACAGGTAGGTTGAATCTTGGAGGTCATGTGTGAAACGGGAAGGCACCTTGATGCAATGGCGCCTCCAGGTACATCACCACGCAACCTCCTGCAGAGGTCAGGAACGTAAAGGCTCAAGCGCTGAATTTAGATGCTTGAATCACGTGGTTTTAGTAAACCGGTTTAAAACACTCAGTGAGAAGCAAGGGGAAAGAGGTTGAGGATTAACACACCTAGGGTGGGTACAAACAGGGTATGAGGAGAACCAGCGTTGATAACGAACAAGGGGGCCAATGTATGGACGGTGCCTGAGGCAAATCCATGCTTGTTTTTTCTGAGACGTGGAGACGAGTTTGCTTGGTCACAGCTGTAGCTTGCCAGTTGGCCTGCTGGCTTTCATCTGTGTGTCTTAGGCAGAGGACAGTAGAGCCAAAATGAGTTTTCCCAATGAGTGGCCAGTTTAAGGCTTGGTGAATTTTGAGTGCCTCAAGTAAACAGTGTAATTTTGAATATTCCATCTTCCCACCTACCACCAGCATGCATGTGCTCTATCTACTTCACCTATGTTTAACACATCTCACCAACTACTTGAGTCTTTATTTCCTCTATTCTCATTGGTCTGTTTCTCTTATTTTCTAGAGTCGAAATGAACATCCTTAAACAATACAGCAAACATACATCACATCATCATATCGTGTGCTACAATTCTTGTGTGAAACAAGCCTGGACTGAGGACCCAAGCACAGAGTGGGAGAGGCAGGACTGGACGTAGGCCTTCCTGGTCTTAGTCCAGCACATCCTCTGCTAGTCCTTAACCTCCCTCCTCTTCTCAGATTGAGATCAAGAGGCTTGAGGGAAAGAATGGAGACCAGGCTCAGCCCTTAGAAACAGACAAGCTGCCCAGGATCACGCTGGGTCTTTTGAATAAATTTGTAGGCAAAGGAATATCAATGCACGTCACCCTTTTGCAAGCCACAGGATGTAGTGGAAAAAAGTCAGATAGACCTGGGTTGAAAGCCCAGCATTTCCGTTTGGCTGAATAACATGACCCTGGGAGAACTCCTTAACCTCCCTAAGCCTTCTTTCTCTAGCTTATGAAATAAGGAGACTAGAGCTGTTAAGAGAATTAGACAAGAAAAGGCATGCAAAGTGCTAATCATCTAGACTGGCCTTGAGCTGAGTCTCAAATAAATGTGAGTTCTGTTGTTTTTCCACACACTTCCTCTCACGTCTTCATTTGAGGCTTCAAATTGTCCCCAAGCCAATGGTGTTCACGGTACTCATTGGACTCCTGCTGCAATTTTGACTCAGATGGTGACAGGCAGTGGTGCTGGGTTTGGGGTTCCCTCTGGTAGTGAGGGGGTTTGCCTTATGGCGGGAACTCTTCTGCCGTGGGTACCGTTAGCTGCTTTCAGCGAGATCTCTTTGGGGAATGCTTCATTCTAGACCAAGAGTGCTTCAAAGAAGGACACAATCAGTTGCACTTGGGGCCGACACCCACTGCTGCCAAGGGCAAAGTCGTGCACAGCAGGCCTTCTTGTTCCTTTAGAAGCACTTTGAGTCCCCGGGGTAAAGTTTCCTGTAAGTGTGGGTGTTAAAATGGTTTGTTTTGGTGTTGTTTTTGATATGTGCAACTTCTTCCAGAGGCTAAGAAATGAAAAGCCCTGCCAGAAAATCTTTACAGAGGAATAAATAATATCATAACTGCATCCTGAAGCCCAGCAGTGCTTCTCCACGCTCTCATCCCCCAACGCCCCTTCTCTGGTCTCCGGCTCCAAACTTGTAGAAGTTTCAGCAAAGAGGCGCTAGGCAGAAAAATGTTCCAAGGCTGTCTTGGCTCAGCAGGGCCCGCCCATGCTAGGATGGGGAGAATTCCAAGGTAAACAGGCTGCGTTATCACTCCAGACTTTCTTGGAACGAACAGCCTGTTTCTAGCCCCAAAACATATTTTGTGTGGATAATGGACAACCGGTCACAGAGTAAACACATGAGGAGTTTGCAGGTGCTGTGTTCCTTTGTGTTCGCCAGCCAGATGTTCTTCTCTGGGACTTGCTTTTAGGCCCCCTGGGCACCCAGAGCTGAACAGAAATGTCACTCTTCCTTGCCCTTTTCAATGAAATAGAGCAAGGTTCTCGTGGGAGATTTCCAAAAATGAGCTGTAGATTTCACTTGCAAACTATTAATCTATTTGTGTCAATTTCTGTTTTTTTTTTTTTTTCCCCAATCTTTTTAGGCCAAGAAACACCAGTCAAAATAAACATGTAAATCTTGACCTTTACAAAAGTAACTACTATAGCAGAGCTATAAAAGTTCCCCGGGGGAACTCAGGCTGCCCGATTCGTGCCCGGGTCCCTGTGCTCCAGTTTGGCGTGGGGTGCAGTGGGGGCCACTCATGCGGTGTTCGGAACCAAGGCCAGAGCGGGAAGATGCCAGTGCTATTTCTACCGCTCCTGGTCAAGACGCCCGGCCTTGAGGACACTCGGGGATATTTGGACGGCATGTTCTCTCTCTTTTTGGCCAAGTGTGCTGTGTACCAATGGGTCAGTCTGGAGAAGGCTGAATGCTTCTAGAATGTCTGACAGATTGAGGGAGGCAGTGAAGTGAATGAGCTTGGATTTAGGAACTGAGACTCCTTTAAAAGCCACTCTCAAGTTCAATCTCATGTGTCATTAGCCTAGAAAGCTTCCACCTGGTGCTTCTTGAACAAGTCTTGGTCTGAGTGCTGAACTGGCTTGACCATAGCAGGGGGAGGATTACATGAGGACACTTTTGTTACTAAACCTTAGAATTCCTGGGGCAGAAAAGAGTTCCCCATTCTTCCATCCCACCTTCCGCTGTACACGGGTAGCATCAGGCCATTGCTCCTTAGTTGCCGAGTTTTAGCATCATCCAATCTTCCTAGAATATGCCCAGTGCAAGGCAACTTGGGCTGCCTGGGCATCCCGCCGCTTAGGATCCTCCAGTCTTTCCCCAGCTGATGATAAAAGGAGGCAGCTTTAAACTGTCCTAGAGGTTAAAGGTTGATTGTGGAAAATGCACACTGCATGGCTGGCTGCATAAGAAATTCAATGTCACGTACTGTGTGCTCCTCAAAGCACTAGAGTTATAAAATCTTATTTGTGATCTTATTTGATCCTGATTAATAATACCTTATGCTACCGTAAGTAGTTATGGTTTATAAAACACTTGGACTTTATTCAGGACAAATTTATGAGGCAAGTGGAATTAGGCCTCCTTTACAGGTGAATTAACTCAGTCAGTGAGTTTATGTGATTTACCCAAAGTAATTTGCCAGTCAGTGGCAAAACCAAACTCACACTTTTACCTCTTAACTCTAAATCCAGTGCTTTTCACAGCAGGCTGGGAGTTCAGTGGGGTAGGTGCCACTGTTCACGTGTTGTAGATGAGAACATTTAGCAGGGATTAAACAGCTTTGCCCACAAAAGGTAATTTGTTACAGAGTCTAAGAAATAACTCACTTTTCCTGACTCCTCCTCCAATGTTCTTTCCAGGTCCCCATGAAGCTGTGAGAGGGAATATGTGATGATGGGAGATAGTTTGTTATCATAGGAAAAGAAATCCAATATATAAACCCATGCAGCTAGAGGCAATTACAAATTTGTGGTGTGTACATCATCACAAGGCATAAAGTAAAATAGTGGCCAAAAAAATCTCTACTACTCCTCTGTTCCATTTATGGAATCTGTTGTCCAACTATGCTTTTACGTTATTACAGTGTTTGTGCGTAGAATATGTCTATCCTGTGAAAGCAGTAATTTTGTATTCAAAACATGAAGGGTAATTATATATGGGAGTTGCGCTTGAATTTCTCATCTACTAACAGAAGTGATGGCGTCAGTCACAGCCTTTAGATGAAATGCATTTGTTTTCCTTTTCAATTAGAGTTTTATGGACAAGATTCAAGGCTCACTCTAGACTAACAGAGAAAATGGTGACTCTGGAGCTAGTTCGGTCACATGCAGAAGGGCTTGCATCCGTTGCTGTCAATGTGCATTCAGCGGAAGAGCACCATCTATGGGAGATGCAGCAACTCCATGTGAAGAGACCTGCTTGGTGGAATGTTGGCTATCAGGTTTGCTTGGACCTCATCCAAGTGTGCTTGCTGAAAGAAATACCAAGCCCAACTCATTTCTAAGGCATAGACCTCTCCTCCCTAGGCCAGGTCGAGTGTTCCTGCGCCGGAGCTTCTCTGACACCCTGCACTTTTTATATTGTCTGGCCTTCCATCTCTTCTATCAAAGCTTATATATCTATTTTCATCATTATTTATACTCCAAGGGTCTAACACAGTGCCTGGCATCCCACAAGGACTGATGTGAAGCTGTTGAATAAATGCATGGAAGAATGACAAATAAACCTTAAATGTGGCATTATAGTGATGCCCTATGTGTCCCCGTAGGCCAAACATTTCAATGTCCACTCAAAACTCAGCCCAACCTGGAGGACTGTCACGTTTAATTCTCTAAGCAAAATGAAATAGCTCTTTGCTTATTGATAGACTTGCTCTTGGGCCAAACTTAAATGTTCTGAACCTTGTTTGATAAAGTTTGGGTGTAGGTCTGGAAGCACCCCCATTGTGGACTGAAATAAGTCTAACCTCCTTGTGGAGCAGTCAAGGTCTTTCTGTTGGCTCCTAACTCTGTGGTGTGGAGTCAGGTCATCCGACCAAAGCACATTGTTCTCCAGCACCCCTGGCCGGATATCCATGTACTCCTGTCCCTCTGCGCCTTAGCATGTCTTGCTGTCCATCAGGAATGCCCTTCCTCTGCCTTTTTTGCCTGGGAAACTCCTACACATATTTGGTGACCCAGATCAAATGCCACCTCCTTTTTTCTCAAAACTTTTAAAATCTCTCCCCACCCTTCCCACTTCTTGCTGGTAATTTTGATAGCATTTTATTTATGTAATAATTTTGTATTGATCACAATTAACTGGAATTACTAGAAACCCTTGACTGGATCTCTTTAGGGACAGAGGCTGTATTCTATTAATTTTGGTATACCCCGAAGCCATAGGAAAATGCCTGGTACAGATTAAATGCTTAAATCTTTGTTGGATAAGCAATTGACTGACTGTCTGAATGAATGAGAGAGAAATAGAAGTAGACTGACTATTACATATCTTTAATTTATGAAAAGAGGTGAGATGGTTTATCTACAATTTTAGATCAATAGACATTCCTAGGATGATCTAGTGGGTGACAAGCTTCTGGAATACCAGCCACCCAGCTCAGTTCCTGGCAAATATTAGGGGTTCACTAAAGTTCTGTTGACTTAATGAAATAAATGCGTGAACAAATGGTCTGAGATTCTCCTGCAAACATGTAGGTTGACCTTTGGCTTCATTCATTTATTCACTTAGCTTACATTTAGCAGTCTTTTATTACATATCTTCCTCTATGCGTTTCTTTTCCCTGTCCCTGTCTAATCCCTGAGCAATGGGGATACTAATACCCTTAAGATATTGTGAAAGATGATATAGGGAAGTTTAGAAACTTTGTGAAACGTGGTATCAAGTAAAGGCTCACTGGTTATTTTTAAATCTTACTTTCCTTCCTTTGGTTTCCAGCATCCGAGATCATTAAAAATAGATAGCATTTTAGGCCATTTTAAACACCTATCTTACTTTATTTCCACCATTAATTTTGCTTTTTCTTCCTGTGGTTCTCTGAGGTTGAAGAGAGAAACCTCAAGGTCACTTTCAGTATCAGACAGTTTCACTGCTCAGGGCCACATTCCTATTTGTAGGTTACTTTATTCTCACATTATATACCTTTTCACGAAAAGATTGTTGACAAGACCATATCTTATACTCAAAACTTGGGGTTCTAAAATTTGAAACTCTGAGATTAACATAACCATTCAAATGTCAGTTGGATTTAAAATGTGGAGAAAATATTCATCTAGATGACCTGTCTGATGATGAGTTCAAATTCAAGCCTTTTATTGATATTAGCATTTACACATCAACTAGATAGCAGAACAACAATCTCTTCTCTGATCCTAATAATCTCTCCCTTTAATAATCCATCTGGGACTGGACTGAAAGTCCTTACTCACACCAGCATCAATGCAGCTCAGACCACATCCCTTGCTGATTGTTTTCTCACCCACTTTCATTTGCTTCCTCATAGCCTTTGCATCCATATCTGTTTTCCTTTCTAGATTGCAAGTATCTTTGAGGCAAAGACTTCCCTATTTATCTTCTTCACCCCACCCCACAGCCCACCATAATGTGTAATAATGTCTGTTGGATAAACACAGACTTTCTCAAAAGGGTAACAGACCCCAAAAAAGTACCAAACACAGAGGCATCCGAGCACGTTGACATTTTTATCCTGCTTGTATCTTGTTCACACCAATGACTGGGGGCCTTCCATTTTTCCCTCCTTTCAACCTTCCCTTTCTTCTGGTCTGAGAACCTGTTATGTACACCTATGTACACCTGTTAAAAGAATGAAAATGTTGACTGGCTGCGTCATTGATCAAATCTCAGGGAGTGAGGAAACAAGCCTCGGAGGGCCTGGCTCTGCTCTCAAAGGCACCAGGCACAAGGTTGCTGTGCAAAGCCCCTTGTGGAAGATGGGCCAAGAGTGCTTGACAAGCTGCAAAAGGGCACGCTTTCAGTTTTGCTCTGAAACAGTGTCTGAAATGAATACCCATCGCTCAGAACATGGTAGAGGATTGCAGGCTTGCAGTGCTGCCTCTGACATTTCAGAGCATTGTGGCTGTCTCCAAGGGTGGTCTGGCCTCATTCAAGCCCAGTGTGGTGCTAGGTGGGGGGAGCCTGAGCTGTTTTCTTCAGAAATCCTAGAACAGTATTTGATCCGTGCAAGCCAGTGGGAGAAAAGAAGATCTGACACCCTTGGCTTGTGTTTTGTTCTAGCAGGGCCTGTTTTAATTCATTGAATTGATTTGTAGGGCTGATGTCCTAAGAAGACTGATTCATTTTGCTGCTGGGCAAGAGAAATGGAGCAAAATGGGCCATTCTTGGCAGATCCCTAGGGCCAACCCATGCGAGAGGTGGATGTCTGGCCTCCCCGTGGGGCGTGGACGCCAGGAGGAAGGACACCAATGAGCTCCTCTCGTACATTCCTTGAGATAGCATGTGCACAGTGTCCAGCACAGTGCCTGGTGCAGCATCGATGCTCCCAAGTATTAGAGCCCTTCTCCAACATCGTCACATCTAAGTCTTTTATTGGAATTAATATAGGTGTGTCCCCATTTGAAGCAAGATATACATAAGGGCCATGTATACTTATGAGGTAGGGAGCTATTTTGGGCACTTCTCATTGGGCTAGTTAACATCCAGTTTGTGGGGTACTCCCTTTTTTCCTTGATCCCTTTTTTCCTACAACTCCCAGCACCCCCAATTGTTTATCTAATGCATCCTGAGGCTCATCTCTCTCCTGAATTGTGATAGCAGGGCATCCTAATTGGGCTTTCTGTCCCCAAATTCTTCTGCCTCCAATTAAGTCCCTCCTCTGCTTTCAGACTGCTCATTCTAACGCAGACAGGCTCATCTTCATTCCCAGTTATACTTTCCAATGCTTCTCGTTATTATTTATAGAGTATTTCCAAAAATATTTGAATTGAGTCATTGCATCTTTGCCTCAGCCCACATACCAAGCCCTGTCTCTGGCCTCTCCTTTTCATAGATTTCTTTTCTAGGAATGTGGGACTATTTGTGCCATCTCAGACATCACTGTACTTTTAAGTCACTTGTATGGCAAGCTCTGCTCCATCTGTCAAAGCTCTGCTCAAATGCCATTTCATTTTTGTAACTCTTCATGCTTCCCTGACATGAAGAATTAATCATTCTACCCCTTTCTGATCCCTTGTAATCTTTCACATACCTTTATAGTAATATTTATCATTCCGTGTTATTTTACTATTAATAGTTGTTTTCATAAAATATTCCAAATAAGCTGTGAAGACAAGGAAGTCTACTTTAATTTATATTTGAATTTCTTGTGCCCATCATGGTGCCTGATAGTTATCTAGTAGTTGCTTTGACAAAAGTCTGGATTGAATCTTCAAATTTGAGGCACATATGTCCCTTGGGTTTGACCATCCATGAATATGACATATTGACATATTGATATTTATTGGTTATTGCTGGTGCTTTGGCGGTTGGCTATAAATATTATGCCATCTTAAAATCAGATCCCATTGGGTCCTGGCATTAAAAGGTTCTTAATAGGCTTCTGATCAATGTACTTCTTTTGGTTTAGAATGGTGCTTCTTAAATTTTTTTGTTGCCAAAAATTCTGGGCCCTGATGTGTGCAAAATTCTGCATATATTAATAAAGTGTCCATGGACTTCCTGAAGTCTATCCAAGAGATAGACTTACTTAGAAATCTCCAGTGGAGAAGGATCTTTCAGAAAGAGGACTCCATCTTGATTTTTCTACTTGATGACCTATCCATGGGGAAGACAGGCTTATCTATAGAGAAACCATGATTTATATAGGTTTCATGATTTATATTTTCATTACCTGGGACCAGCCTGAGACTAATCTGTTGGGCACTGAAATCAGCATTATCCTCAGGTGGTCATATGTTTTCATAGGACTGATCTAAGCCATTGCTTCCATGTTAACTTGGTAGCTAGAGAAGCCTTCAGTCTTTTCATACCCATTATCCACAAGTGCTGAGGCATAATTCCTAATGGACAGGAGCACAAGCTCTGGAGTCAGAGTGTTTGGGTTCCAAGCCTGGCTCCACGAAGGGGTGTGACCTTGGGCAAGTTACTTGTTCTCTTTCGGCCTCAGCTTCCTCATCTGTAACATGGGAATCATACAAATTGCCATGGGGGATAAGATCACAATATGACACATCATAGAACATCAAAAGACCTATGTAGAAGGCTTGGCTTGGTGCCTGGTACAGCCTGAAAAAATAATCCATTTAGCATGATTACTTTTATTTTGTGCTCTCTGCATTAAGAGTTGGCTCTTCTAGACTTGGTTTTGATTTATTTTTCATACATTTGATAAGTGTTAATAATTGGTGGAAGGGAATGTTGTGATTTGGAATGCTTAAAATTGCCATTCTTTAAAATAACACACATCCTCTAAGTCAAATGATTTTAGGAGATGAAATATCAGGAGGAAAAAAGGCCAACCACCAACTTAGAGACCAATGCTTGTTAAATTTTAAGAAGTTAGGATTAGAAGGTTGTTTCATATGAAACGTTTATTCGATATCTTTTGTATTTTCTTGGAGCACAAAAGTAACTACATACATTAGTAAGTGATTAGTGTCCTAATTCTTTCAGTTTTCTTTACTTTTTTGATTGTTCACTAGGCAACAGGGGATGAAAATAAATTCTAGTCTTAGTTCTCATATGATATCAGAGAAACTGACTGAAAAAATATATTTGAATTGAGTATTTAAAAAGTTTTGAATATGTATCGTGTGCCACTACTGCCTTTGTATATAATGTCTGACTTAATTTTCATAAATCTTTGAGACAGGTCTAATTACTTGATTTTAGAGGTGAGGAAATTAAGGCCTGAAGAAGTTATAAAAAGATTATGTTTTAAAAAGATGCTTTTTCTATTGAATTAATGTTAATTTATCCTTTTATCTGGTTTTACTGATTTCAGGAGAACTGGATGGAGGGAGGGCTCAGTCACTGACATGGTAGATGAGTTCTCTCATTTGAACATCAGGGATTTTTACAGGCTACTTTGTCAGGAAAAAATTTCTTTGAATTTTACTTTTTGTTTAAAACAGAAATCATCACGCTAAATGCTTCTGATTTGGCTGCAGAGCAAGCAACAAAATGCCCTCCAGAAATATCAAAGGAGGAGAAGCCTACTGCATGGCAGATTGCCTCCACTTCTTATCCAAAATAGACCTTGACTGAGGTTATGTCAAAGTCTGTTCCACGTTCCTTTGGTGGGGTTTACAGATGATCCCTTTAGGATAATACAAACAACATCGTTTGCCTAAATATTAATTGGACACTATTCTACACTTTGTCATTATTAATACATTTGAAAAAGGAGCTTTCTATACTGGAGTTAGAGGCATTTTTATTTGTGTGTGGTGGGTTAGATTAGCGGCTTTTAACTAGTGGTCAGTTTAGCCCCTGAGGGACATTTGACAATGTCTGGAGACATTTTTGGTTGTCACAACTGGGGGTTGCTACAGGCATCTAGCGTGTAGAGGCCAGGGATTCTGCTAAACATCCTACAGTGCACAGGACAACGCCCCACCCATCCTCCCAACAGAAATCTATCCAGTCCAAAATGTCAATAGCGCCCAGAAACCCTGGGTTAAATTAAGTTGCCTTAAAATCTCTTCTACATTTCTAATCTGAGCCCATTTAAAAATATTTCTCCCTTCTAGCACAAGTTAATGTGGTATTGAAATCTGTGGCTTTGTCTCAACTCCCAAGTCTGAGGAGATGATCAATGCCTTGGATTCTTTCCCTGCTGTCAGTTATTGACTTTCCCTCAGTCTCTGGTATCCAAGCTCTCGTTCCTGAGGGATGCTCGCAGGATGGTGTGGGACATGAAGGAGAGCTTGAACCATCTCCCATCCCCTGAAATGTGCCTTTAATTAGATAGAGAAAAATTTTCTAATAAAATAAATTGAAAGCCAGGACAATAAAGAGATTAAGGAGGCAGGAATAGATGATCTTGCTGATAAGAATTAGAAATATGACTTGAATATTTTTGGGGAAATAATTTATTTATGTGTTGAATAGTTTCCACTCAAGTCATTTAAAATATGATCACTACATTCCTAAGACTAAGCATCCCCCATTTACCTGCCAAACATCCTGGGTGTTTCCCCTGGCATTCCATCTTCAGTCGTCAGTACACTAAGTGAAATGCAGATGCTTATGTGGTTATTTTGTGTCAAATTTCAATCTGACTTCCCAAACCTTGTCTGTATTCATGCATTAATTAGCAAATTAATTTTTAAAACCGTGTTTTTTATGCCTAATATATTTCAGCACTCTGTTAACTCTTGAGAAATGCCAATGTGAGCAGAATGATTCTTGCCCTTGAGAAACTGATGAAGTCTAGAAGAGAGAAAGATTTTTAAGCAAATATTTACAATTAATGGGATCAGGGCTATACAAAGAGATATGCAAAGCACCCTGGGAACACACACAGAACAAATTATGTTTAGGGAATTGAGAAAAATTTTATGCACCAGGTAATAAATGAGTTGGGTATGGAAGAATGAGTAGTAGTTTTCTAGGCAGAAGAGTGACGGAGGCAAGAAGACATTAAACAGCATGGATTGATATGCTGTGGCAGGCATATGATGTGAATAGGGATGGATGGCAGGAGATGAAGCTGGGTTTTATCCTCCAAAATATGATGAGCTCTTTGGGGGAAGGAATTCTGCCCTATTCTTCTTTATGTCCCTGGCGCCTGCGACAGTGCCAGGCACATAGCATCTCATCAGCATCAGCATCAACATCAACGCCAGCAAGAGACTGTAGATTGTACACGCTGAGTCTCTAAGTAGAGAAATAATACGATTAGAGTTGGAGGTACTAGGAGAGGGTAGACAGGAACAGAAGTTGGAAGTCTGGTCGTAAGGAAACGAGATCTGGGCAAGTTGTGATAAGGACCACAGCAGAAAGAAAGAAGAGAAGAAGAGGGATTCTGGAGATATTTGGTAGGTAAATATAATAGATCTTGGTAAACAAAAGAAATTGAAGAGTGATATAAATGGTAGTTGGAGGTGCCACCTTTCATAGTGTACGCAGAGTATTCCTAGAACAATCTCACTTTCAGAATGTCATATTTGAGGCAGCACCTTTAAATACCATGAATAAGCAGTGCTCTGGTTCAGAGATACTGGTCTGAAGATTCACTAGCTCACATGGTGATTGTCTTCTGTGCTTTGTCTCCAGGGACCTTGCCTACTGGCTTTTGACCCATCTTGTTTGGCTTCGGTATCTCTTGTGAACTCCCAGTATGGGTCTTGGCCTCACCATCTCTTTGCCTTTCTGGCCCACCACTCCCAACGTTAATTACAGACTCAAACAGTTGCCTGATCTAGATTCTGGTGACGACCTACCTACTTGTTCTTCTTGCCCTCACCAAACTCATTGCCCAGGCACATCACATGCAAGAAAAGATGAGTGAATCTTTTCATCATTTTGATGATAAAGTTGGCATTCTTTTTACATTCCAACTACCAAAGGAAAGTATGTTGTAACACAATAGCCCTAATGTATTCCCCTTCTTACCAAGATTTACATAAATTTATTAATATGTTTATTTCTACCAAATTAAGTTTTATTAACACACCGATTTAGGGCATTGTCGGGGTATGAAATTAACTTTAGCATGCACAACAAAAAGATAACCAAACAACAAACTCTACAAAGATGGGATTTGCTGTGAGATTTACATTTCTGAGTTTTTCAAGAAATAGAGCACAGCAGCTCTCACTGTCTTCACATTTTCATGTTTGATACTGCCGGTAGATTTTCTCAACATTTATTTTAAAGGGACATACTTAGTGAATTCCTTAAATGCAAGATGATTCTGATTTTATTTGCTGAACAGCTCCTACTTAGGCATGGCTCATCATAACAGAATGCATTTGAGGCTGGCTATACTGTTTAAAATCAGGAAGTTTCGTGTAGTATATTGCCAAATGAACAGAATTATCTGGGAAAGTGCATAGTCCAATGAGATCTGTGTTTGACTTCCCAATTCACCATTTTCTTGATGCAAGATGCTTAACTTCTCTGTGTCTCAGTTTATAAAATTAGCGTTCCAGGGTTGCTGTGAGTATAAAATGAGAGAGTGTGTTGAAAGTGTCAGCATGTAGTAGGTCCTTCAACAAAAGGTGGAGGTTCTGGCAAGGTCTGGCTCACGTTCAGGGAACACCAAACCACATAATTGCCCTCATCCCCTTTTAATGCATAAAGAATTTAAACTAGTCAGTCAATCTGGCACAATGCGGTCATAAAGATATATATTTTCCAATTTTAGTCTTTTTATACAGGGAAATTGGGTAGACGTGGAACCCAGGGACTCAGTTAATAACAAGTAGTTCAGTCCATGGTCTACAAGGCAGAGTTGGGGCCAGGTTGTGAGGAAGGGGCAATGGAAGTGTGACAGATATATTCCAACATATTCTATTCACTGTTAACCAATCTCTACACAGAACGGGATTCTTTTACATTTGCTCCTGATGACCACTCTGCAAGGAGATATTCCTGATTCAAGTTATGGATGAAGTAATACAAGGTCCGAGAAGTTGAGTGACTTTCCAAGATCACATGGCCAATAAAGATTGATAGTAGGGTTTTGTTTGATTGATTGATAATTGGGTTTTAAATATCATGTCTTTCTCAAGCTGCTTCCTGGGGACTAGAAATGAATCCACTTGTAGATATTGAAAAACATGTGGGAGCTTTGATATCCTAGCTCCCAGAAGGAAGGTTGTCTGCACTGACTGTGGCAATAGAAAGGAGGATGGGTTTAGCCATGGAGTGGTCAATCTAAGTCTTCTGGAAGGCTCTACCTGTCATCCCAGGAGTCCTGCTCAGTCTCCGACATCTTTGTCACCATTGTCCCCATCAGGGCCCCATGGACCCTGCCCTGCTCCCAGCTGAGGGAGGGTCAGGGCTTTATGGGGTGGGTCAATAGCACTCAGTCACCAAGGTAGGGATGTTACATGACTGTGTTGCTGGTTCCTAACTCTAACATTCACTTTGTAGTTATAAGAGTTTTCTATGAGCAGTCTAGGCTTGTCTGGTTAATGTTTAAATGCTGCTTCATTCTAAAAAAGGATTTAGGCAGTTTTTGGAATATAATAATAGCTATAACAGCTTATTGAATGGAGATGATGGGAAAATAAAATGAAGGCAGGAGTAAGTCAACACACGAAATGCATAACTCAAAGCCTCATCACTGAATACCCTGAATGTTGGCATAGAAGGGTCTCAGAGACCTGTTGCTGAGATTCCTAGATGAGGCTCTGACCTGGAGACTCTTTACCTGCTTATGATGCCCTTGGAACAGGTCACCGTTTTTCTGCTGATAAATGGTCTGGAGGTTGAGATTTGCAGAATTCTGCCAGACCATCATTTCCAAATGGCTTCATGTTGGAGGCTGTGTTGAAGGAGAGTAACAACTAAGAAAGCAGAGATGCAAGGTGTTCTGTGGCAGTCATAAATTGTATTTTTATATCAGGACTCTGCTTCAGAAGAAAACTGTCCTGCTGTCCCAAAGCATGGCACTTTTGGCATGAACCAGGGTCCTATTTAGAAGGAGACAGTCTATCCTAGTGGTTAGGAACATAGATTATAAATAAAGTAAGACAGGTTGAATCATGGCTGTTTTACTTACTAGCTGAGTCACCTTGGGTAAGATGTTTAATTTCATCATCTCAAAGATATAGAGGTTTTCCCTGTTATACCTAAATGTAAAGTTCCATAAAAACATACTTTAGAGGGAAAGCACTTATAATGGCTAGTTTTAACATAAGTTAATGCTAGAAAGTGTAGATGCATTTCCAGATACCCGTTATCCAAGAATTTGATTCATCAACACTGCCCAGAAATGATTAAATGTCATTTAATAAACATGACATAAGCAATAAAAACGTAATAAGAGGCTTTGTCGATCACTCTTAACATAAAAATGTTAACTCTTGGCCTGATGCAAGAATAATGGTGCTCAGGCAACCAAGATAAAGTATAACATGGAGAAAGGAGTGAATTAGGGATGGCAGTGGAGGGGAAGGCAGCATGATAGAGGACTCATATCCACCTCCTCCAATTTCTTGGCATCCAGGAAGGTAGATGCATATGGAAGGTAACAAATTGCATCTTATTCAATCAGAAGATTGTTTCCTTTTGAACCTTCTTTGAGACAGAAAATAATGAATGTAGCTTCAACCTCTTTGTGCTATGAGTGTTAGTGACCCTGGGATAATATTTTAAAAATATGTTATACCAATATGTATTATTCTCCATAAATTATGTTGTACAAAGGGCAACACATTTACCCAAAACATTAATTTCTTCAGGATACACTTAGACCAAAGAGATCAGTGCTCAATTTGAGTTTCAGAACAGATTTTCCTGAGTCTTCATTGAAAGCTAGAGTTTGTTGAAAGAGAAAATAGTTGTCTAAATTCCCTTCATATCCCTTAAAATACCAAGCGTTAAGACAAAGTATAGAGAGGAGCAATATAAAGTTTAAGAGCATGTCCTATTAGATAGAAAGTGGTAGAAAGCTCTTCTACCAGAGGAAGGAGGGGCTTAGCCAATGGAGGCAAGTATCAGAGGGTAAAAGCTAGGGTGACATGCTATGGGGTCACTCAGAGGAACCTGGTGGCTCTATCACCTGGAGGAAGGTGGGGCCGATAGACTGAGGAGAGATGTCAAAATTAAAAGACTGGGGGAAAAGAGGGCACCGGTATCCTACTAGCTGTGCCCTCTTCCTATTTGAATTCTAAGGGGATCACTTGGCAGAATGCCCCAGACCAAGTTGATGATGTGCCTGTGGATGAATAGAAATGGGTTTGTGAAGGTTAGGCAGAGAGAATCTGAGCTAGTTCCCATGACCCGTGTGTGGTATATCAGAGTTCTATATCTAAGACCCTCAGGGTCAGGAGCCCTGTAAGGTAATTGAGAATTAAGATTTTGTGTCCTATGTAAATATAAGCAGTGTAAGTTCCAAATAAGTGTTGGTGCCATAACTTAGATTCCCTGAACGGACTTCTTTCAGATTATTATAAAGATGACCTTAGACACTGTATGTGTATGTGTAAGGACCACTTTAGATACTGTATGCAATGAGTGCAGGACAGATCTAAAATAGAACAAGTAGTCAATAAATAGTATCTAATATTATTGTAACTAACACAGAATGGTCATTGGTTTGCAGGCAGTGGTTGATTTGGAAAGTACAAGTGTAGTGACTCTGGGGGCTTCATCAAAAAAATTCTGAAAACATCTCAGGTTAAGAGCAATTCTGGCTTTGTTGTTCATAGGTGCAATAGGAGACGGGAGTATGAGGGAGGGCCTGTAGTGATGTCTTCATGGGCACACCCATGAGGGTAAACGCAGCATCATATCCTGAGACAGGACAGGCCAATGTAAACTCACAGACATAGGACACCCTGGATTGGCCCAACTTGTCATGTTACGGCACGCTGGAAGTTGGTTGACTGCACCTTGGAAAAAAGACTGAGGTGGACGGACAGATGGAGCTGATTCTCCTGCACAGAGGGATTTGTGAACCAAAAAAGAAAGTTAGATAGAGTAAGGGGGAAATTGTCTTTCTATAGTCTGAGAGTAACTTGAGGGGAGAGACCACGTTTATTCAGTCTTGAAGCCCCCAAAACCTCATACGGTGCCTGGTACATATTAGGCCCTCAATTAATGATTGTTGAAAGAATGACTGTAGATAACAGTGAATGGACCCCAACTGATGTAGCAGGGCAGAGGGTGGTTTGGCAATCTTAGCTGTGGTGGTTGTTAAAACCATGTAGAATGGGAAGACCCAGAGGATTTCAACTTTATTTATTTGTTTATTTTTTGTGAGGAAGTTCAGCCCTGAGCTAACATCCATTCCAATCCTCCTTTTTTTTTGCTGAGGAAGACTGGCCCTGGGCTAACATCTGTGCTCATCTTCCTCTACTTTATATGGGCCACCGCCACAGCATGGCCTGAGAAGCGGTGTGTCAGTGTGCGCCCGGGATCCGAACCCGGGCTGCCAGCAGCCGAGTGCCCGCACTTAACTGATACGCCATGGGGCCGGCCCCAAGGATTTCAACTTTAAAACAAGAGTCAGAAGGCCAAATATAGCCTTCAGCCTTTTGTTACCATGTGATGAACCATGAATGTATTATGTGAATGAGGAGCTTGAGGAATGTTGTGGAATCTCCACCAAAATTCAAGGGTGATCTTTAATCTATTTCCTGGTAGAAGGCCCAGTTCAGCAGAATAAAATCCCAACATCTGACCCTCTACTACGGATAGATATAATTTTATAAAGAACTGAGAGATTTTAAAATTTCACTAAAGATAAAAAGAAAGTCTTTAAAATGAGAGATTCATTCACAGAACATGAGTTCCGTTATTGTTTGTTTGGTGCCTGGGAAGTGGTAGGTTCTCAATAAATATTAAGTGAATTTAAATCATTTAATCGATGATAGTTCTGTAGCAGCTGGTGTGTGTGGGGCCATGTGCCAGGTGCAGACGTAGTCCCTTCAACAGGGGGCTTAGAGTCTACTAGAGGAGTCATGGAAACAAACAGAAAATGGCTGTGTGACATGGTACGTGTCATGACAGAGCAATGAACAGGAAATTTTGATGAGGGCAGCAGTCTTCTTCCATATCAGAGATCGTCAGATGTAGGCTGCAGCTAAATGCTACCTGCACATGTCTTTTATTTGATCCTCCCAGTGTTGGCCAACTCAGCATTAAAAAAAATTTAAATTTGTTATCAGCATTTACAAATAAGCTTTGTTTTCCTGTGAAAATCTGAATTACTGGCTTTTCTTGAAAATTCGGAAGCTCTGGCAACCCTGGGTCCACATTTCCATGTGGCAGTGATTGAGAGGCTGAGTGATGGAGGCTCCATTCACTGTGGTCCCCAATCCATACCCTACTTGCCCCTCAACACTGAGGCTGATGTTGGCGACCGCTAACAACCATCTTTGTAGTGCTGTTTCCATGTCATAGAATTAAGAGGGAGTTGAAGTATTTCCTGTACCATCTCTATCAAAACTAGAATAATGAAAGAGACACTGAGAGGGCACTATGTTTCAAGCAAGAAAGGGGGAGAGCAAATTTCTTTGTAGATGTGAAACACATTCCTAGGTGTCTAAAGGCCAAACCAATTGTATCTGTGCAAAGTGACATAATTTAAGACATCCTTATGAAATAATAACATTAAGAACCATGGGCCAAACTGAAAATAAAATTACTGAAATTTTAACAGGTTTTACACTTCAATGAAAATAAATTATGAGGCTGTAAATTCAGTAAGAATGAAAACATTTTCTGGGCATTGAAGCTTTTAAGAGATAGCAGGTTGATAAAAGAGGATTTTCTAGGTGCAGCAGAAATCATGTGTCATGAACAGACATAAACTAGAAACATAAAACAACTAGAAATGTTGCTATTTAGTGTGTTGAATGTTTGAGAACCAGGACCAACTTCATAGGCACAACTTTGTGCTTAGGGTTTAATGCTGTACAGTTGCTGTTTGAAAATTTTTAATAATTTTATCTTTGAATTGTGTTTTGTAAGTGGAGCTGATGGGACGACAGAGCCTGCATGAGGTTTGGAGCCTCAACTCATGTGCAGTCCCATCTCCAGCACCTCACTGCCTCCATCCCTGGGAGGGATTCTCGGCCACCTACTTCCCCACCTCCTGGTGCCCCAGGCCTTGCGTGGCGCCCTCTCATCATCCCCACCTCATGACTACTGGGGGATGGTCATGGACTACTGAGGAGGGGCCTAGGCATGGATGTGGGAGGGTCAGGGTTGAACATGCATGTCCTATAGCATCTTGAGCCGGGCATAGCGGTGACTTTTGGGCGATTTTGAAGGGATAAGCCTCTCATCTACCCCCAGTCTGGGTACCTAGCATGTCCTGGCTCAGAGACGGCAATACCCCTGGGGGTTGCCCATCTGCCATGAATTGAGGGGGTAAGCTCACGGTAAGAGAAGATGCCTGGCTCGGCTTCCTCCTCTGTGGTTGAGGCATGGTGTGCTGGTCCAGCAGCTTGCAGGAGGGAGATCCTGGAAGTTGGTGGATCATGTGCCGGCATGTGGACATGCGTGCACTTAGAGTCCCAGGGAGAGGCCTATGAGAGTCTATTTTGATTTCCTCCTCTTTGTCCTGCTGGGGATGGAGAGAGTCTCACCCTGGGATTATGGGGATGGCTGAACACATGACACTCGACACTAGACAGATGAGATCAACAGTGGTTTATTAGTCGCATATACTCCCAGCTCCAGGGAGGAAGAAATCATGTGCCACACAGGGGTTGCATTTGGGAACAGAGTGCAAGGAGGCAGATTTTGTAGTAACAAGAGGGAGAGGTGATCCCAGGTTCTCATGGGAGGATGTGATTGGCTTGTTTGAATAATTCTGTGAGCTGGCAGGGAACTGGAACCTGCTACTGAGGAATTAGCAGGCACTGGGCCTGGCCCCTATGATGCAGAGGGTTGTTTGGCCAGGGGAGCTTATCTGCAGGAGGAGAGAGGGGAGGGGAACTTGTGGTTAGGCCATCTGAGGCCCTCCTGGCTTCAGGTGTCAAGGCAGCACAGAATACTGAGCCTTCATTTTAGTTCTCACACTCACCTCATAAGTATCCCTGTGCCTGAGGAAATGCAATACTAAATAACAAATAAAAAACATCTTGACAGGTAGAGGGAGTTGGGGGAGCAGAGAGATAGAGACAGAGGGAGACTGGGGAGAAAGGAAAAACCTGTATATTTCAGCACCTTTAATACCGTGGTATTTTCTTCCAGCTTTATGAACAACGAGCTTTGCATTTTCATTTTGCACTGGACTTCACAAATTACGTAGCCAGTCCTGCTGAGGATTTAGAGAACAGGTTGTGTGAACTCGCTACCTGGGGCCCATGCCACTTATTTTTGTTACCTATTTGACCCCACAGGTATTTGAGTTTAGGGCCATGGTGCATAGAATACACCTTGAAATGAACTATGAAGTGTGCAGTAATGGTCCCTGATGACCCATGTGCTGTCTGTGAAACCCCGGAGGCTCTGGAATTTCCTATTTCTCCTGTAGTACAGTGTCTCTATTCCCAACAATTATTCCAGTTCTCCATATGATCATTAACATGTAAATATGAGTCATAAAGCACTGAAATGAATCCTTGATTATTGCGTTTTCAGCTATTAATTAATGCTATGGACCGTCTGATCATAAACCCTCTCTGTTTTTGCAGTAATTGGTAACCTGGTCCAGCGAGTCTTAAACCTGGTTATTCCTGCCTGAATTTCAAGTCATTATTTTGACTTCACTGATTATTGACTTTTTATTAAGAGCTAAAAAAGAGCAACTAATTGAACATGCTGTGAAATATTTTTCCTCTTGCTAAGAAAATATGTTGGTTGCTGGCTAGGGACTCATACTCAAGGGAACCCTGGAGGAGCTGAGCGGGCTTTGCTTGGCTCTGTATACCGTGAGCTGTATTTGTGTTGTGAGGCTTCTTGGTTTAGCTGTGTTGCTTCCACTTACGAGCTGAGGGGGGTCTCAATATTAATTAAATGGGGAAAGAAGTTAGAGAAGCCTAAATTAAATCTTAGTGATTCATTGTTATGGAAGAGAATATCAATCTGATTTATAGAATCCCCCCCTTTTTAATGAAAATAGTTTTATTGCTTTCAATTACAAAGAACATTTCTCACCAACTGCTAAAAATAAAAAAAGTAAGTATTGCCAAAGAGAATTCCTATTGGGCCTAGTTAAGGAATAAAAAAGGTTCATTTATAATTAAAATTGTTCCTCAGAGGCAAATTAACACATATGTTCTTAACCTAATTTCTCTCTGCGTGTGCATGTGTCTGTGTGTGTGTGCGGGCACTCATGCAGGTTAAGCAACTACTGTATTCGCTTACAGTGTTGATTTGCAGAGGGAACACTCTTGCTCAATAAGCAAAGGCAAAAATCCACCCCAGCTTAGGAGCACATGTTCTAAAATAGTGATATCAGATCATAGAGGGCACCTAATAAATAGCACCCCTTTTCCCCACTTGGGTTTTTTTTTTTTTTTCGGGTGAGGAAGATTGGCCATAAGCTAAAATCCACAGCCAATCTTTCTCTTTTTGCTGAGGAAGATTGGCTCTGAGCTAATATCTGTGCCCATCTCCCCCTATTTTACGTGTGGGATGCTGACACAGCATGGCTTGATGAGCAGGGTGTACATCAGTGCCTGGGATCCAAACCTGCGAACCCTGGGCTGCTGAAGCAGAGTGCGTGAACCCAACCACTATGCCATGGGGCTGACCCCCTCCCTACTTGGGTTTTGAACCAACTGAGAAATAAGATAAAGGAATAAGTAGGAGGAAAACAATATATTACCCTTACTGGTGGCAAAAATAGTTACTATGAAATGTGGCTTAAGAATGAGAGCCAAATGGACTTCTCAGTAATAAACCACTGGAGTTACAGACCTCTCCATTCAACGCACAGGTAGTACTGGATGGGGCAGATATCCATATGTTGGGAACTACATGCTGAAGTTGTCAAGGAAAGTGAAAGTCCTGGAAAGCGGTAACACAGAGATATGTAGAGAGTAGAAAGGAAATAGATAAGGATGTAGTCGATAGAACACAGGATTTAAAGCCGGATGGACTAAGGTTAGAATTTTAGCTCTATCACTTATTGCTGAGTGAGTTTGGGTTTAATCTCTTTGGACATCTGTTTCCTCACTTTAAAAAGACATATCTACTGTGTATGATTATTGTGAGGATTGCCCTAGTATATACGCATGTCTAACAAGTGCCAGGACCAAAGAAGGCATTCGAGAAGTGGAAGTGATTGCTACAGAGTTGGAGGGTATGATAAAAATAGATATATTATTCAAAATTGAAACGACAAGGATCTAGTAGAGAAAAGTGACTTAAAGGACAAATTGGAAGAAGAAATGAAATCAGGTCTTTGTATCTCTGTGTTTGAACAACTTCACAGGTGTCATCATCAACAAGAGAGTCCATTCATCAGCTATTCAGAATGTCTCTAGGGGCTGGCCCCATGGCATAGTGGTTAAGTTCAGTGTGTTCTGCTTCCACGGCCCTGTGGCCTGGGGGCCTGGGTTTGCGGGTTCAGATCCCGGAGTGGACCTACACCACTAGTCAGCCATGCTGTGGCGGTGAGTCACATACAAAATAGAGGAAGATTGGCACAGATGTTAGCTCAGGGCTAATCTTCCTTGAGCAAAAAAAAAAAAAAGAAGAATGTCTCTGTGCAGAGCTAGGGAGGTAGGTGAAAGAATTTCAGATCTTTCTTTAGGGAGGCATTGTTATTAATATGAACTTTGTCAGTGTCAGACTGGCAAGGACCAATAAGACTGATATGACTGGGTAATGTGCATATGGTTCCTTTCCTTGGTTTATTAGTTCATTGTCCTGGTTTAATAAGTTATGTACTTTGATGAACCAGAACGGGTGAAAATGACACAGTACATGGTGATTTGAAGTAATGTGTTTTATATCTTCCATGTAGAAGCAGAAGATTTCTAAACCAAAACCTCTTGCTTACCTGATTCTAGGATAATGCTTTAGTGACATGATGTATTGGAACTGTTTCCGTCTGCTACTTATAACACAGATCTCTGTTTAAAATCCATATAAATTAGAATTTTCCTTGGGGTAGTTGAAGTTTTGTGGTATATTCCAGTTTTACATCTGGGTGTATTTGAGCAGGAAACTTTCAATGTAATTTCTGGGTCTCAGTAAAAGTATCGATTTATGACAATTGCATAGGATAGATTAAGAATAGCATGAGAAATATTTAAAGAATTTTTTAATGGAAGGGAGGCACACATATATTTATAAGTAAAACCTCAGAGGAGCTAACAGTTTAAAAAAATTCTTAAACTTTTGAAAATACAGTCCAGAACATGTAGAGACATTGATTTCTCTAGTTCCCTTCTCTCTCCCAAAATGGATTTAACTTTCTCCCATCCATCAGAAATGCCAATATTCTTCCCAGAACAGGGGACAAATCATTTATATTACCCCTGGAAGGATCCAGTTATTTTTTTATCATTCAGAAATAAAAGTAGAAATAGTGTTTTAAAGAAATTTCTCAGATTAACCTCAGATTGGGGCTTTGGCATTTTGCCATAATGGCTGATTGAGAGAGGATTAGTATTGAAAACACAGAAATTCAGAGTCTGAAAAATCTTGGTGAAGAGTAATGATACCCATTTACCTCGAAATTATGCTGCAAGACTCCTAGACAATCTTAACTCAGCAGGCCAAGACCTTGGTCATTGGCTTTGTGTCAGTTCCTCCTTTATCTGTTAACATATGGACTTAGTAAAACTGTCACTAAGATAGCATGATAGAACAAAGCTTGAGTCATTCTACTGAGTAAAATCTACCCCAATGATATCCTTATGGCTTGGAAAGAGAATAAAAGTATGAGATATTCTCTTTGTATCTGGTACTATGTAAGGAGAATACACATGTATGCTTATCTTCTTTTTAAATTGTTTATTATAGAAAATTTCAAATATATATAAAGGTAAAGAGAATAACTTGCTCTCCCCAATCTACCAGGTACCCGTCACCAAGCTTCATCAGTGATCAACTTGTGGACAATCCTGCTTCGTCTACACGGTACCTACCCACTCCCCCATCACCCTATCTGGATTATTTTAAAGCAAATATCAGACTTCATATAATTTTATCTGTAAATATCTCAGTATGTATGTCCAAAAGATATAGACTTTAAAATACATAACCACATACCATTATCATACTTACAAAACTAACAGCAATTCCTTAGTGTCGTCAGTTATGTGTCAGCATTCACATTTTCCCTTGTACCTTTTATGTATTACAATATGTTTTTTTTTACAAGAAGCATATAAATAATATTCGCACAGTCTAATTGTTAATATGTCTGTTAAGCATCTTTTTTTTTTTTTTTTTTTTTTTGTGAGGAGGACCAGCCCTGAGCTAACATCCAATGCCAATCCTCCTCTTTTTTGCTGAGGAAGACTGGCCCTGGGCTAACATCCGTGCCCATCTTCCTCTACTTTATATGGGACGCCGCCACAGCATGGCTTGACAAGCGGTGCGTTGGTGCGCGCCCAGGATCCGAACCGGCGAACCCCGGGCCGCCACAGCGGAACGCGCGCACTTAACCGCTTGCGCCACCGGGCTGGCCCCTGTTAAGCATCTTTTAATTTGTAGAGGACTCCATCCTTTATTTTTTACGTTTTTCAGGTTTATTGAGGTATCACTAATTGCAAATTGTATTGTAACATACAGTAACCTGCACATATATTTTGACATATGTATACAGCTATGAAACCATCACCACAATCGAGATAATGAGCATATCCATCCCTCCTTAAAGTTTCCTTGTGCCTCTTGGTAATCCCCCTCCCTCGCATACTCTCTATTCCTGTCCCAAGACAACCTTTGATCTGCTTTCTGTCCTTATAGATGAATTTGTATTCTCGATAATTTTATACAAATGAAATTATAGTTTTTTTCTTTTATAGAAGTAAAATTCACGTAGCATAAAATGAACCATTTTAAAGTGGACAATTCAGTGGCATTTAATACATCGGCAATGTTGTGTTATCATCACCTTTATCTAGTTCCAAAACATTTTGGTTGCCCCAAAAAGAGGCCTTATGCTCATTAAGCAGTCACTCCTCCTTTCCGTCCTTTCCCCAGCCCCTGGCAACCACTAATCTACTTTCTATCTCTATGGATTTAGAGAAATAGCTAAAATAATCCTATTCTGGATATTTCATATAAAAGGAATCATACACTGCGTGGCCTTTTGTGCCTGACTTCTTTCACTTAGCACAATGTTTTCCAGTAGCATGTACAAGTACTGCATCCCTTTTTATGTTTGAATAATATTCCACTGTATGGATATACCACATTTTGTTTATCCATTCATCTATTGATGTACATTTGGGTTGTTTCCACCTTTTGGCTTTTGTGAAAAGTTCTTCTATGAACATTTGTGCACAAGGTTTTGTTTGAATACCTGTTTTCAACATTTTTGGGCATATACTTAGGAGTAGAATTGCTGGGTCATGTTGTAATTCTATGTTTAACTGTTTTCCACAGTGGCTGCACCATTTTACATTACCACCAGCCACGTAAGAGGGTTCCCATTTCTCCACATCCTCGCCAATGCTTATTTTCCATTTAAAAAAAAAATTATAGCCATCCTAGTAGTGTGAATTGGTATTTCATTGTGGTTTTGATTTACATTTCCCGAATGACTAATGATGTTGAGCATCTTTTCATGTGCTGTTGCCATTTGTATATCTTCAGAGAAGTGTCTATTCAAGTCCTCTGCCATTCAAGTCCTTTGGGTCGTTTGTCATTTTGTTGTTTAATTTTAAGTGGTCTATATATATTCTGGATTCTAGACCCTTATCAGATATATGGCTTGCAAATATTTTCTCCCATTCTGTAGGTTGTCTTTTCACTTCCTTAATAGTGTCCTTCAACGCACAAAAGTTTTTAATTTGGATCAAGTACAACTTATCTATTTTTTCTTTTGTTGCTTGTGCTTTTGATATCATATCTAAGAATCTATTGCCTAACCCAATATCGTGAAAGTTAACCCCTATGTTTGCTTCTAAGAATGTTATAGTTTTATCTCTTATATTTAGGTCTTTGATCCATTTTGAATTTATTTTTGTGGAGTGAGGTAGGGGTTCAACTTCCTCCTTTTGCATGTGGCTATCCAGTTGTCCTAGCACTATTTGTTGAAAAGACTGTCCTTCTCCCACTGAATGCTCTTGGTACCCTTGCTGAAAATTAGTTGAACATAGATTCATGGGTTTATTTCTGAACTCTCAATTCTATTCCGTTAATCTACTCTTCTATCCTTATGCCAATACCACACTGTTTTGATTACTGTGTCTTTGTAATAAAATTTGAAGCCAGGAAGTGTGAATTCTCAAACTTTGTTTTTCTTTTTCAAGATTGTTTTGCCTATTTGGGGACCCCTTGCAATTCTAATGAATTTTAGTGTGAGTTTTTCCACTGCTGCAAAAAGTTTGCTGGAATTTTAATAGAGATTGCATTGAATCTGTGTACTCTTTTTGTCGTTTCTTTCACTCAGCATAATTATATTGTGGTTCATCTAAATTGTATGTTATAAACAGTTCTTTCTTATTGCTGGGTAGTATTCTGTTATGGAGATAGACCACAATTTGTTTATCCGTTCATCTGTTCATGGACTTTTGGTTTGTTTTTAGGTTTTGGCTATTAAAAATGAAGCTGCTATGAACGTTTATTTAAAAGTCATTTTGGGGCCGGCCCCGTGGCTTAGCGGTTAAGTGCGCACGCTCCGCTGCTGGCGGCCTGGGTTCGGATCCCGGGCGCGCACCGACGCACGGCTTCTCCGGCCATGCTGAGGCCGCATCCCACATACAGCAACTAGAGGGATGTGCAGCTATGACATACAACTATCTACTGGGGCTTTGGGGGAATGAATAAACAAAATTTAAAAAAAAAAAAAAGTCTTTGTTTAGACATACGCTTTCATTTTTCTTAGGTAAGTACCTACAAGTGGAATGGCTAGGTCTTATGGTAGGTTTATGTTTAAGCTGTTTCATAGTGGTTGTAACATTTTATATTCCCACCAGCAGTGTATAGACTAAAAGTTTCAGTTGCTTCATATCCTTGCCAACACTTTGTATGTTCAGTAATTTTAACTTGTCATGTTCTAAAATGATATTACATTGTGGTTTTAATTTGCTTTTCTTTAATAATTAGTGATGTGAAGCATCTTTTCATGTGCTTATGTCACCTGTATGTCATCTTTGGGGAAAGGCCTATTCAAATCTTCTGTACATTTTTAATTTTTTTCTTATAATTACATTTTTAGACTTCTTTTTATATTCTGGACATGTCTTTTATCAGATATATGATTTGCAAATATTTTCTCCCATTCTTTGGCTTATTTTTATTTCTTAATGGTGTCTTTTGAAGGGTAGAAGTTCTGAATTTTTATGGGGCCCAATTTTTTTTTTCAATCATACTTTTGATGTCGTATCTAAGAAATCTTTGCCTAGCCCAAGATTATGAATGTTTCCCCGATCTTCTAACAGTTTTATATTTTTAGGTTTTACATTGAGGTCTATATTTTGAGTTAATTTTTCTTTAGAGATGAAGAACAGATTGAAGTTCTTTTCTCTCTTTTTGTATATAGATATCTGCTTGTTAAAGCATCATTTGTTGAAAAGACTACTGTTTCTCCAGTGAATTGCCATTGTACCTTTGTTGAAAACCAATTAACCATTTAGGTGTGAATTTAGCCTTGCACTCTCTATTATGTTTCACTGATCTATTTATCTATCTTTATTTCCATATCAGACTTACTACATCTTTTTAGGAAGTCTTTAAACCAGATCGTGATAGTCCTTCAACTATGTTCTTCTTTTTCAAAATTGTTTTGGCTGTTCTGGGTCCTTTGTTTAATAAATTTCCTATGAGTTGTTCCTACACCATATACATTTTAGAGTCAGCTTGCCATCTGCTTAAAAAAGAACTCCCTGAGGTCTCTCTCCATTTACTTATACCTTTTCTAATTCCTCTCAGTAATGTTTTGAGGTTTTCAGTATAAAGTCTTTTGTATGTTTTGTTAAATTTATCTCTAAGTATCGCATATATTCTAAAGCTATAAAAATGGTAATTTAAAAATATTTTCAATTTCTGATTATTTGTTGCCAGTATAAAGAAATGCAACTGATTTTTGTATGTTGACTTGGTATCCTGGAAACTTACTAAACTCACCTACTAGTGTTAGAAGCTTTTTTGTAGATTCTACAGGATTTTATTCATAGAGAATCATGGCATCTCTGAATGAAGACAGTTTTATGTTTTCCTTTCCAGCATTGATGTCATTTATGTATTCATGTATGTATGAATTTGTTAATTTATTTATGTAGCCTTATTGCATAAGCTATATTGCATATAGCTATTGCATAAGCTATAATCTCTGCTATATTGTTGAATAGAAGTGGTGAGACTGGACATACTTGCCTTATTTCAGATGTTAGGCTAAAGCATTCAGTCTTGAGCGGACTGTCCCATGCATTGTAGGATGGCTAGCAGCATCTCTAGCCTCTACTCACTAGATGACAGTAGTCCCCCAACCCAGTTATGACAACCAAAAATGTATCCAGAACTGGCCAAAAGTCCCTTGCCAGGCAAAACTGCCCCTGGTTGAGAACCACTGATGTAGGGATATTCAGGTTATTTATTTCTTTTCGAAGTGAGCTTATATAGTTTGTTTATATGTTTTTATGCTTATGTCTTTCAAAGATTTTTTTCATTTTCATCTAAGTTGTTCGATTTATTGTCATATAGTTGTTCATAATATTTTCTTATAATCCTTTTAATATCTCTGTCATCTGTATTTATGTCAACCCTCTCATTCAGAAGATTGATAGTTTGTGTCTTCTCTCTTGCTCTTCTAAAAGATCACTGGCTAGAGCACTGCTTCTCAACTGGTGGCAGTGTTGCCACAGGTACCACGGTCTGCGTAGAGACGTGCTCTTTGCTGAGTTGGTTATTATTTCCAGGCTAGAGCTGGGAAATGTATTTTTAAAGATAAAATAAATGATCATTCATTCTAATACTTCAATTCAAATTTGGGAATAGAATTTTTTAACTTAATTTCATCAATTTTACCTCTGTATCTCTTTTCTCCATGTCAAAAATCCTGATTCTCAATGACACCAGAATAGTTATAGATTTCTTCCATAATATATGTAAAAGAATCTCAGAATGCCGATACCAGTACAAACCAAAAAATATGCTTGTGGAACACAGTTTAAGATTTTTGGAAAATAATTCTTCTTGTCCTTAGAGTATCACAGCAGGGTTGAACATTTAAATCGCTATGTTTTAATGTCAGTTGAAATGATTCTCCTCTGCATGATTATGTTCTCAACTCAATACACAGTTAGGTACATTTGTTTCATTTTACTTTCAATTTCCAGGAATTACTTTTTGAATTTAATTTGGTTTTACAATGATATAAAAGGTTATCATGGTTGCAAAATCCAATCAATAAATATTCTGAGAAATGTAGCTTCTATCTCTATTCCTTACTTCCTCCTTCTCCCATAGGTAATATTTAACAATTTTTATGTTATCTTTCCATCAGTGAATGGATATATATAAACATATATATGTACACACATATATATTTGAAAATATATATATTCCTCATTCTTAGATAAATACTAGACACACACTACCCACACTTTTTTCCACTTTGCATGTTTTACTTTTTACTATATTTACCATATTCTGGAATTAACTCATAGTAATATATGGAGATACACCTCATTCCCTTTGACAGCTTCATATTACTGCATTGTTTGGATTTATCATAATTTTTCACCCAGTTCCCTATTGATGCACATTTGGTTTATTGCCTGTCTTCTGTTATTAAATTTGTACTTCAATTGATTTGTGTATGCATCATTTTATATTTTTGCCAGCGTTATCTTTGGGATAGATTCCAGAAGTAGTACCTCAGGATCTGAGAGTAAATTTATATACAGTATCTCTCAATGTTAATCAAATTCCTCTCCATAAGTATCACAGTATTTTTTAATGCCCTTAATCATGTGTGATTGGGCCTGTTTTCCCACAGGTTTCATCCAAAATGAAAATATGTGATCAAACTTTTGGATATTCTATCTTAGTGAAATTTTAATATGCTTTTCTCTTATTTTGCGTAAGGCATCAGAGTTCAATCTAAAAATCAGAACCACTAGGAAATGTATATAATAAGCAATGATTATGTATTTGACCTTATGCAATTGTGAGAGCTGGTTAAATAATTTATACATGGCTGTTGCTTCTGTGTGTGATGCTGGAGCCTGAAGTCAGCAGGACAGGCAGTTTAGAAAATAAAGAGCAGGAAGTAGAGGAAGCAAAGACAAGCAGAAACGTGGGAAGATGAACCAGAACCCGTGAGTTTGGACCGGAAACTGAGTTAGTCTCTTGGTTCTAAGTCTCTGGCTTTAATGGTGGTAGTGAGGTGGCCTGCCAGCTGCAGGAGAAATTGTTTCCTTTTGACACAGAGCTAAAATGCACCTGGCCCAGGAGAGTGAGAAGCCAAAGATGGAGACTGGCAGGAGTGGGAGTTGCTGCAGCCTGGGTGTTGACCCACCATAAGGTATGCCAGCAGATAAGAGACGACATATGTGAGCAGCGACAGCGCCGGAGCCTTGCACTGACCTTCTGAATGTAAAAGGAATATGGCTCCTGCTTGTCTTCCATGCCCCAAATCCCGTGTACCATGTCCCTTTCAGTGCACACTAACCTGGAGCTATGTAGTGAAGGGAATTCTGGGAAACATAGTTGGGCCTTATCTAAATTAGTGTGAGACAAATCCACCACAAGCAAGGTTGAACATCTTTCAGTACAGTTCCGGACCTCTTGCATTTTTTACCCATGGACTGTCTCTCTTATCTCTAAACCATTTTTTAAAAATAAAGCTATTGCTTTTTCTTTTCCATTTTAGAAGATTTTAATATATTTGGGATAATAACACTTTATTTGTCTGTGATATAACCTGCAATGCCTATTTTTTCAAATGCCTCTCAGTAAAGAAACAGAGAAGCCAACTTCGTAGTGTCCCAAATAAAAAGAACAACCCAAGCGGAATTTGATTGCTGTCCATTATCTTGATTATTGGAGAAGAACCACGATCTCCTCGGTGGAGAGCAGCAATGACTAACGTGTGTCTAAAGAGTTGATCATGGCGGATAGCAGTTTGTCAGCTCCTAAGACCGTGTTGGGGTGGGCATAGAACGTGAATGCTGGTGAAAATAGTTCAAGAATGAAGACTGCGTGCCAACAGAACGCCAAGAAACTAGTGTGGACAAAGTATGAATGTCACCTACTGTTATCTCAACTAGAAAATAGTAGTAATATGCAATAGTAATTTGCTGAAAAAACCTTTCCCACTACTTCTATCTTGTTCAACATTGTCTTGTAGAAATCCTTCTGGGTGAATTGGTTTGGCTCTGATTCCTTCTTTGTAATGGCTGTGTAATACTCTATAACACAGAAATACTGTAATCAGTTTCATTGTTTTCTTATTGATAGACCTTGACTTCATTTTTATTTCTTTGCCACTATGTGTGTGTTTATGTGTATAAACATACTGATGTTTTGATTTCTCTAGAACAGACAACAAGGTGTGGGATTTCTAGGTCAAAAGATAAACATATTTTTAGTTTTCATATACTTTTCTTGTTTGCTTTTCCAAAAAGTCTACATAATTTATATTTTAGTCAACAAAGTATGAAAGCGTGGTTCCCTCCATATACTCACCAGCAATAAATGTTAACTTTGTAAAAATAAGTTTTAAATTTAATTGTAATGAATTAAAAATAATTTTTTTCCAATCTGATGAGTATAACTGTTATCCCACTATAACTTTAGTTAGCATTTTCTTGATCTTTAATGAGTTTATGCATCTTTTTAGATAATCACCATTTGGATTCACCCGTCTGTGGCTTGCTGTTCATATTCTTTGTCAGTTTTTCCATTCAGTTTTTTTGCTTGTCAATTTGTAAAAGCTTTTTGCGTTATATGGACATTACCTCTTTATCTGCCATTTGCGTTACAACTCTATCATTTGTATATTGATATATATTTATGAGAGACAAAAGTTTGCAACTTTTGATGTGGTCAAAAAGTCTATAATTTCTTTTACAGTTTCTGGGTTTCTTTCTTTGATTAACATGTTCCACCCATCCATAACTGTACAGGCAGGCTCTTGGATTATCTTCCAAGTTTTTTGTTACTGTAGTTGTAGTTGTTGTTCCTGTTTTTATATTTAATCTTTAATCCTTTGGAAATTCATATTTTGTATATGGCATGAGATGGGGAGGCCATTATGTTTTCCTTCTAATGAGTAAGTTGTTATTCCAATATTGTTTATTAAATAAACCTTTCTATTTCTACTCAATTGTTATAGCAACAATATGACATAGATGCTATTTTTTTTTCCATTTTATTAGTGGGGAAGCTGATAGATTAAATAATCCTCCCAAGGTCACCCAGCTAATAGGTGATGCGGCCAGGATTAGAGCTCGAGTCGGTCTCCAGATTTGGTGCTTTTAATAGCTCTGCTGTGAGCTCTTCCATACCACCACTCTACTGCCTCTCAGTTAAAGGACAAAGAATGAAAACAAGAAAAAAATCTGTCTGTGCACAAGTCAGTCTGGGAAATTCTGGTTGAAACCAAAGCCAACAGGTTTCTTCACTGTATGAATGTTCAGAGTCTTTAGGGCAGACCTATTATCACCCCCCAAATTGTGTCCTATGCATCACTTTTTTGTAGGTATTAATTGTTCTTGTGGGAAAAGGATCACAGATTCAGCATTTTGAAATATAGTTTTTGTGGCCTATGCAAATCAGCCAGAGGTTGAGTTAGTGCACACGCCAGTTTTTAGAAAATTGGTTTTACAATTTTCTTTTATACGTGAATACAAGCCTCTCCTCCCAACCCCTCAGTATCAATACCTACACCCCTTTGAGGAATTCCTTGTAATAGAGTACGGGGGCCTGGTACTCACAAGTAAAAATACATCAAAGGGCTATTTGAGAGGAAATACTGATGGCACACATTTGGAAAGAGGAAAACATACATAGATATTTGAAAAGCCATCACACAGACCTTTGAAAACAAAAGCCGTCATAGTATTTGTTTGGAAGGAAAAAGAGGCGACTGACATTGAAGATTGGTAAGGGCCGAGTAACTAAATAATTTATCATGCAAACTTTTGAGAATGGGAGGAATCACTGTTTATAATTATGCCAGAATGACAGGTGAAAGCTAGAATTACCCTATAAGGGTCATGGTGTTTGTTTAAGAGAGTTTAACTTTTAAAATACATGACATGAAGTTCTATTGATGGTGGAAGACCGGATTTCCTAGTTACCACGAATCCAAGCGAGTGTATCACACTCGTGAATTTAGGGATATGCTATATTTGCATTCCCTTTTAGAGATCCAACTTGCATAGTTCTAGCTTTGCCATGTAAATTAGTTCATTGAAAACTAAAAATAAAGCCTATCAGTTAGGTTCTATTGTTACCTTCATTTTACAGAGGCTTAGAAAGGTTAAATAACTTGCCCTAGTAACACAATTTCTAAGTGGTAGCAAGAGATTTTGAATCAGATAATCAGACTCTAGAATCATTGCTATTAATCACTATGTAATTCCCAAGAGACTTGCTCTCTCTCTTGTAATTATTATGTAACTAAAATTATATTTTCTATTTTTACTGCAAATAAAATATGTATGCATGTGCACATATTAATATATGTTAATATACACAAAATAATTTAACACTTTACGGTTAGGTAAAGGAATTTTCAAGATTAATTTTGTTATATACAATTTCTGTCTGATGTACTAATATTACAACCTAATATCTTGAAAGATCATATTTCTTGTATTGAATAATCACATAGAGCCTTAGAAATGACATTAAGGATTTGATTTTGATTTTAAGAACAGGGAGTAGCCACTGAAGTGATCTATGCAAGGAAGTGGCATGATCAAAGTCCTGTTTTAAAGAACCCCTTCATTTGTATTGTTTTGAATAGTGAGAGAGGGGTGGGCAGGAGTAAGAAGTAGGAGATAAGCTAGGTGCTATTGGAGTAATCTAAATGCGTGATGATGTTAGCTTGGGCTAGGGAGACAATGGTGGCAATGGAGCCCCTGGACAGATTTAACCTAAAAATGTCAGAAGTAGAATGGACAGGCCTTGGTCTTGTTTGGTTGGATATGAAGAATAGCAGAGCAACAGGTGATAAGGGTGATGCCCAGGTTTCATGTGCAGGCTGTGTGGATGATGAAGCAGTTGTTAGAGACTAGGAACCCTGGAGGAGGATCTCGTTTGTGGAGGAAAATTTTGGGTTTTAGATGTATTGATTCAGAAGTGCCTTTGAAATAGCTAAGTGGACATGTTTAGTTGGTAGTTGGTCTGGAGCTCAGGAGAGAGTTTGTAAATGGAGATATAAACTTAGGAGTCATTGAAATTTAGATGGTAATTGTTGGTAATCAAAGTCCTGGGCAAAAGTGGGATGGAAGACATAGAGGAAAAAACACAAAGAACTCCAACCTTTGATGCTATTTAGAGGCGTTTCACCTGCAGGGGAGAAAGCAAATGAGTGAGAGAGAGGTAGGAGCAAAACTACGCCGTAAGGATGCCAGAGGAAAAGAAAATTTAAGAAGGAAAGGATTGTCAAAATTGTTGAATGCTAGTGAGAGATCAAGTAAGAAGAGAATTAAATGATTAAATGGATTTAGCAACATGATGTTATTTATGATCACAGCAAGCATCATGTCAGTGCAGAAGTTGTGATGGAATGCAGATTGGAGGGATCAAGGAATGAGGAAGACATGAGGAAATTGAGATAACAAAGCTAGACAACACTGTGAATAAGTGTAGCTGAGGAAGAGATGCTTGAGAGCAGGAGGTAGGGTGAAGAGTGGCGTGAAGGGGGATTGTAGTGAGTGCAGCAGGATCCTAGTGAACTCCAGGACAGAAACTGCCAAAGAATGGACTGTGGCCTCTCTCAAAGTTGGCATGGTTTGGCTCTTTCTCTCTCAGAGCAACCCTTTGCCCCACCAATGTTTCTAAACATGAGCTGCCAATCAAAAGTCTCCAAGGACAATCTAAACAGTAGTCATGACTTGTGATCAAGCCTACTTGTTAAATCCTTCTAATCCTTTACATGTCATCTCTGATCTTTCTCCAGACCACATTTGCCTACTCATGATTTATCTTGTTCTCTTATAATAAAGACTTCATGACTGCCCAGACCCTGTCTTTTTCTGGAATCTTTCAAAGCTTTTAATTTTTGCTCTTAAAACTGCTCTGTCACTCAATTTACTATTTCACAGATCCTAGCTGAAGACTCATAGACCTGACCAATCTTTGCAAACCAGGTATCTCCATTCAGCCAGTCTTCAGGAGGTGCTTGCCCCTTGGTTCAAGGGTCATATGGTACAACACAAGTTTTCTATCAGTTATTTGGGAAGAAAGGGTGGTTACTCAGAAACTGTAAATCTTTGTCCGTTTTAAAAATGCCTCCATGAATTCTAAGGGGCTTTAGCATTGGGAATGACAATGGTGGAGTGGGGCCAAGGCAACCATTTATAAATAATAGGAACATTAAAAATCGGGTCTTTCCCTCCTGTGAGTCATTTTTATTATTATTATTAATATGAATGTGATTTCTCAAGACTGTTTCTACCTCTCTACTTCTTCACTATGTACAGTGTTAATGCCCTAAGAGTGGCTCTAAATCTTGAGATCAGGATTGAAAAATAATTCACTCTTCGAAGACAACTTTGAAAACCTCTAGACTAAATTTTGCTTTTATGTATTAATAAATCTTTCCATTCAAGATTTCTCAAAATGGTCTAGTTTTAAGCTTTATTTTGAGGATCAAGGGCAAACATGCATCGGTTTCATGTATAACTCATTGGTTTGCTTACTGATTAATTTACTTATTCTGTGTCTTCTTTAGATTTGCTCTGGAGAAGCACTAACTGTTGTTCAATAAGTAAATCATGGCTTATTCTGCAACACAGCACTTAAAGTTGCCCATTTGACAAGTAAACACCATCACAAATCATGCCTGCAGTTCGGTGTGTCCTTGTGACTTTGATTGGGAGCTCGTGTTTAAAACCAGTGGGAATTTTTGGGTTTTTTTTTGCTTTGTTTTATCTTTGCTTTGCCCTTAGTTACTTAATACATATGGTGAGTATGTCCACATGGGTCTGTCGTTGTAATTGAGTTTCAGCTCCTCTGGGGTATGTCTTAAAACTATATCCTCTCCCAAGACCCTTCAACGTGAATTTTTATGTATACACTAGAGTCTTTGCTTTACTTTATAGAGTCTCAATCCCACAAATTTTAGGAATATGTACCGCAGTTTTCATCTGACATGGTGATTAAAAAATAGATGAAAATTTAATTTTGCTTTTATATAAATTATTTATTCATTTATTTATTGATTTATTAATCATACCCTCTTGCTCCAATTTCAAGTAAGAATTGAGCAGAATGCAATATTAGAACATATAAGGCAAGACAAAAATAGATATACAAATACAATTTTAAAAAGCCAGTGAATATAGATGCTTCAGGGACCAGCATATAACAGAGCCGTTATAGAAAATGAAAATGTGTTGTATTATATAACTTTCAGTATCAAAGGAAGTATGCACATTTGCATGAAGGGGTAAAACTTCTTTTAGTATTGGCTTTCACATAGTGTTTATTATGTGGATTCTTATAGGCAAGACAGTTGGTAATGTAACAGACAGAATTTTAAAATTTAATTTTCTAAGTATTTAGAAACTTTTTCAAATGAATTTTTGTTATATGTGTCTATTTAAAAATCTAGATGGTGATGATGGTAGTAGGGATTGGGGAAACGGTAGTGGTGACATTAACTTTATTCAGAGAAAATATTGCTATAGAAATCTAAGGAAATATAGGACACTCATGGTACTGAAGCTAACTTGTGTTCTATGAGTTGCTAGTTCCACGAGAAGCCCATTAACAAGCATTTAATATGTTTGAGAAATTGTGTGTGCATATGCATTCTAGAATACACGTGAACCTTAAGTTAAATGAGAAGTCCTGGAACAAAGAAACTTGATTGATTTTGCTTAACCTGCTGTTTTCCAAACTCTCTTGCTGATGAAACATTCTTTAAAAGTATTATTTATTTTTATTAAGACATTCTGATTATATATTTATTTTTAAGAGCCTAGAAGGATGAATGATTAGCCTTTCCAACTTCAAGAATGCTTAAAAACTTGTCAGAAACAACCACTGATGGTTGCAAATACAAAATGCGAACATTCATGGTTGAATTTTCTGAGGAGTTCCTGAATGTCATGTAATTGATTAAAATTCAAAACTTTGATTTGTATTCTTTCCCAGAAGGAAGGCCACTCAATAACCCAATCATGGAAAGTCACAGGGGTACCTTCAGGAAAGACACAGCTCTTCTCAGAAGTAACATAAGGCTCTTCAAGCACTTGGGCATATTAATACAGCTCTGGTCTGGGTTGAAAAAATGGCTGCTCCTTTTGGCAACTGTGGAGATTTGAGTATGTTTTCTAACTTGTCTGACTCTTGATGCCCTGTAGGTAAAATGGGGGATAATACCACCTGTCTCTCACAGGATTGTCATGAGAATTCAATGAGGCAAAACTTACCTAAAAATACCTACCATGGAATGAGAAGGTAGTGGGAGTTCCATGACTGTTAGTCCATTTCTTTTTTATTAGGTTAAAAATCCTGAAATTTTCCCAATAAAATATGAAAGGGATGATAACCTGGAATATAACTATGGATTATTGATTTTTAAATTTCATCTTAATAGTATTTCTTCAAATGCTCATGGTTTACCAATTCAAGAAAATCCCTAGCATAGTCTCAGCCAGATTCTTTGCAGAAATTGACAAGCTGATCCTAACATTCATATGGAAATTCAAGGCACCCAAAATAGTCAAAATAATCTTGAAAAAGAAAACAAACTTGGAGGACTCATCCTTCTGTGTTTCACAACTTACTACAAAGCTACAGTAATCAAGACTGTGTGGTTCTGACATAGGGATAGACATATAGATCAACGAAATAGAATAGAGAGTTCAGAAATAAGCCCATATGTCTGTGACCAATTGATTTTTGACCAGGATGCCAAGACTATCTAATGGGAAAGAATAAATAGTCTTTTCAACAAATGGTGTTTGGACAACTGGGTATACACAGGCAAAAGAATGAAGTTGGACTCCTACTTCACACCATTTACAAAAATTAACTCAAAATAAATCAAAGACCTAAATGTAAGAGCTAGTGTTATTAAATTCTTAGGAAAAAACATAGGAGTAAATATTTGTGACCTTGGCTTAGGCCATAGTTTCTTAGATATGATCCCTAAGTACAAGCAACAACAACAACAACAAAAATAGATAAATTGTACTTGATCAAAATTTGAAACTTCTAGACATCAAAGAACACTGTAAAGAAAGTGGAAAGATAACCCACAGATTGAGAGAAAATATTTGCAAATTATATGTCTGATAAGGGTCTAGTAGCTGGAATATATAAAAAACTTTTACAACTCAAAAATAAAAAGACAAATAACCCAATTTAAAAAATGGGCAAAAGATGTGAATAGATATTTCTCCAAAGAAAACATAAAAATGGCCAACAAGCACATGAAATGTGCTCAGCATCATTAGCCATCAGGGAACTGAAAATCAAAACCACACTGAGATACCACTTCACAGTCACTAAGATGGTTATAATAAAAGAGACAGATAATAGCAAGTGTTGAAAAGGATACGTTGAAATTGGAACCCTCATACATTCTAGGTGGGAATGTAAAATGACGCACCCCCTTTAAAAAAAAGTCGAGCTCTTCCTCAAAAAGTTCAAGATAGAGTTACCATTTGATTCAGCAATTCCACTCCTCAGTATATACCCAAAAGAAATGAAAACTTATGTAAAAACTTGTATGTGATCTTCATAGAAGTATTATTCATAATAGCCAAAAAGAGAAACATCCCAAATGTTTATCAACTGATGAATGGAAAAACAAAATGTAGTATGTCCACACAACGGAATATTATTCAGCCATTAAAAGAATGAAGTACTGATACATGCTACAATGTAGATGAACCTTGAAAACACGTTAAGTGAAAGAAGCCAGTCACGAAAGTCACATCATATGATTTCATTGATATGAAATGTCCAGAATAGGCAAATCGATACAGAGGGAAAGTAGATTAGTGGTTACCTATGGCCAGTAGTTGGGGGGAGGGGAGTCTTTGGCGTGACTGTGAATAGCTGTGGGGTTTCCTTTTGTGGTGATAAAAATATTCTAAAATGTATTGTGTGGTAGTTGCACAATTCTGTGACTACAGTAGTCCCCCCCATTTGAGGGTGATATGTTTCAAGACCCCAGTGGATGCCTGAAACCATGGATAGTACCAAATCCTATGTGTACTATGTTTTTTCCTATACATATATGCCTATGATAAAGTTTATTTTATAGATTAGGCACCGTAAGAGATTAACAACAATAACTAATAATAAAATAGAACAATTATAACAATATACTGTAATAAAAGTTGCTGTAGGTCTTAGCAACCTCAGCATAGGATTTGTTTTCTTTTCTTATTAAGTCAGAATTTACACCTTTTCACTTAAAGGAAGCACTTTACTTCTAATAAATTGCTACTTAAAGGAAGCACTTTCTCTTTGGCCAGCATCACTACTCTTGCGCTTTGGGGCCGTTATAAAGTAAAATAAAGACTGCTTGAAGACAATGGCTGTAATACTGAGACAGTTGATCTGATAACCTAGATGGCTACCCAGTGACTAATGGGCAGGTAGTGTACACAGCACAGATACGCTGGACAAAGGGATGATTCACATCCCAGGAAAGATGGAGCAGGATGGCATGAGATTTCATCACGCTACTCTGAACAGCGCACAATTTAAAACTTATGAATTGTTTATTTCTGGAATTTTCCGTTTACTATTTTCAGACTGTCAACCACAGTCTGTGGTTTTCTGAAACTGCAGAAAGTGTAACTGTGAATAAGGGGGGACTACTGTATACTAAAAACCATTGAGTTGTACACTTTCAATATGTGCCCTTTCTGGCATGTGAATTCTATCTCAATAACATTACTTATTTATTATTTTGAAAAGCTCATGTTCGCCTTTGATACAGTGGGCCACATAGCATGGGTAGGGTAGTGGGGTGATCTATGTTGTTTCTAGACACAATTTTGCCATGGACTTAGTTTGTTACTAAGCAGATCACTTCTCTCTTCTATACCTCATTTGTTCAACAAATATGTAAAATTAGAAGGTTGGACAAGATAACTTCAAGATTTTTTCCCAAGAAACTTCACTGCTAATTTTGTAGCTTGCAGTATATTGGATGTGTTCCCATCTTCCGCCTTGATTTCCCGGTGGATCGCTGAAGTGAACTGGAGATAGAGACAGACATTGCCTCAGCAAAATGTATTTAGCTTGCCTTGCCATTTGCTTTGTCATCCCTGGCTCTCAAATGGTTTTATGTAACTATGTGCTGTCTTTTTCATTATAACAAAATAGTCCCTATATCATTGTGTTATGGTCTCCGCCCAAGCCTTACTGCAAGTTTGCGTCAAGTTCCTAAGATGCCCCAGTCTCTGGTCTAGTTGTCTTCTCCAACTTCTACATTTTGGAAATAGGAGAAGGGTCAAAAGTTTCCTCTCATTGGCCCTTGGAAGGCTGCCTCACTCTGGAAGTTCCAGTCCAAGGCATTTTATGATTCATCTCTGGTCTTTTATCCCACACAGAGAAGGGCTGCTTTGCTCTAGACTGTTGTTCCATTTGCTCATCCCTATTTCCTGCCAAAGTAACTATTTCTCCCAAAGAAAGTAAAAGATGTTCTGAGTCGTTTGTTAATTTCTGCATGTGGAATGAGTGAGAATTGATGTGAGGAACCCAGAAGTAATGAAGTGATGACCAAAATGAGATGGGATGACCCAAAAGCAATCCCTCACAATGAACAATTAATTATTAAAAATGGGAGCCCAAGTACATTATATTACTAAATCAATCAGCCTGAGCTTACAGTCTCGTTAAAATTAGTGAGCTTAAAGCCAGTGTATTAGAAATGGATTACTATTTTCCCTTTAAAGCATATACCAGTTTCCTGTGCTAGAGAGAATTAAGTTTTGGATAGTCATATCTTCTCTAGATTATAAATATATGACCATTAGTAGATTATTTATGGGAAATTTACCCATATGCATGACCATATCTTTCCTTTTCATTTCCAAAAGCACGAATAGATTGCCTGTATTCAATGCTGAGTTTATTAATAGCAGGGATATTCTTGCATATGGTGGTTGTTTTCCCCTAAGATAATCTTTCCTTTGTATCCCTTCTTCCTGCTGCCCTCTCTCAGTCAGAAAAGAACAAACATATTTGTAAGGAAAACATGTCTTTTTTGTTTTTTTTTAAATTTTTTGTTTATTGCAGTAACATTGGTTTATAACATTGTAAAAGTTTCAGGTGTACATCATTGTACTTCTATTTCTGCATAGATTACATCATGTTCACCATAAATTTAAGAAGATTGAAATAATACCAAGCATCTTTTCTGACCACAACGGTATGAAACTAGAAATCAACTATAGGAAGAAAATCAGAAAAGCCACAAGGAAAACATGTCTTTCTTCAAGGTTTGAAGATCCGATACCCTGAAATGAATAAATAATGACTAAATAGTTATTTCGCAGTTGGCTAATAACAGAACAATATTCTTTGAGGAAGAAAAGGAAGAAAAATGAGTATATAAGAGTTTGAGAACTATGTATGTGGTTCAGCAGAAGGCTTGGACCTGAAAGATATTTGGAGTTAGAATAGTTCTGATTTTTTTGCCGATAATTTACTCTCTTGGCCCTGCATCTTTCTCTGTTTTTTATTTCTCTTTGCCTAGTTTCTCTTTTGATTTAGTGCCCTTGTGAAAAGCTCCTTCCTCTTTTATATTCCTTTTAATCCACACAGAATACCAAAAGTAGTTGTCAGAACAGGATTGTCTGCTAGCAAAAAGCAGTGTTTCTATGCAAATAACTCTAATAAATTTGTCTCTTCTACATAAAAACAATAAAGGAGCCATTGTTCATGGTTTCTGGAAATTACCTCTATTCTTTAATGAATGGGACCTTTGCTCTTCTACAGGGAGCCAAGGTCAAAAGCTCTCCTATTCTAAAATCATAAGGCAGTAGTGTGGGAATCGTATACATACACACACAAGGCTTATTTTCAGGCTTACATTATACATGTTCACAAATACAATATTTAACATTGGACAGCATTTGGGATAATGTAGATGGGTTTGAGACCTCTTCCAAAGGATTTAAGCATGAATATGTCAGACAGTCCTCACTAAAAAATGTGAGCTCCATGAAGGCAGGATTTTTGTCTGTTTTGGTCACAGTGGTGTTTTCTGTGCCTAGTGTGGTGCCTGACACAGAGCAGACACTCAATAAATATTTTGTTAATGAAAAGGGCAGGGTAAGGCATGAATCCAGAGAAAAATTGTAAGATATTTATTTTAAAGTCTCTTGGCAATGGAGTTCTAACTGGTTCCTTTTAATGCAAAACCCTTGCTTTTAGGAAATGACTTTTTAAACAGGTAATAAAATTTCCACTAAAAATTAGGAAACGTTTCCCCCACATCTACTTCCTATTTCAAGTTTTAAAGTCCAGGTGTTTTATTTATTTTTAGAGTAGTATTAAGAAAAAAGGAAGACTTAATACTATAAAAATGTCAATTCTCCCTAAACTGATTATAGGTTTTACACGCTCCAACATTTTGTAGAAAATTACAAGTTGATTCTAAAATTTATATGAAAGTCAAAGGACCTATAATAGCCAAAACAATTTTGAAAAAGAACAATGTTGAAGGATTTACACTACTTCATTTCAAGACTTATTATAAAGCTATGGACATCAAGGCTGTAGTATTGGCATAAGGATAGATAGATCTATGGAACAGAATAGAAAGCCCAAAAATAGACTCAAACTTCTATGGTCAATTAATTTTTGACAAAGGTGCTATGCCAAAGCAATTTATTGGGGGAAGGGAATTATTTTCAACAAATGATGCAGGAATAACTGGATCTCCATATGGAAAAGAAAAGAGGTTTGGCCTCTACTTCACAACATATACAAAGATAAATTTGGATGGATCACAGGCCTATATATACAAGCTAAAACTATAAATTTTCTAGAAGAAAATAAAAAACCTTGAACCTTGACCTTGAGATGGACAAAGATTCCTATGCAAGACAGAAAGCAACAGCCGTAAAAGAAAAAAATGGAATTTGGATTTCATCCAAACTAAAAATTTTGCTCTGTGAAACAATGTTAAAAGAATGAAAAGATGATTCACAGAGTGGGAGAAAATATTAGCAGATCACATATCTGACAAAGGACTTGTATCCAGAATATATAAAGAATTTCTACTATGCAACAATAAAAAGATAGAAAATCCAATTAAAAATGGGCAAAAGGGGGCTGGCCCTGTGGTGTAGTGGTTGAGTTCAGTGCCTTCCACTTCAGCGCTCCAGGTTTGCAGGTTCGGATCCTGGGCGCAGACCTACACCACTCATCAGCCATGCTATGATGGCGACCCACATACAAGATAGAGGAAGATTCGCACAGATGTTAGTTCAGGGCAAATCTCCCTCAGCAACAACAAAAATAAATGAAAAAAAATAAAAATGAGCAAAAGACTCGAACAGACACTTCAGAAAATATGGCCATTAAACACAAGAAAAAGTGGTCAACACCAGTAGTCATCAGGGAAATGTAATTTAACACCCTGTGAGGCAGGGGTCGGGGTGGGTGAAATGCGTGAAGGGGGTCAAAAGGTACAAACTTTCAGATATAAAATAAATGTCATGAGATGTAACATACAGCATGATGACTATAGTTAGTAATACTGTATTATATGTTTGCAAGTTGCTAAGAGAGTACATCTTAAAAGTTCTCATCGCACACACATACAAATTTGTAACTATATATGGTGATGGATGTTAACTAGACTTATTGTGGTGATCATTTTGCAATATATACAAATATTGAATCATTTTGTCATACACCTGAAGCTAATATAATGTCAGTTCTATATGTCAGGTCTATCTCAATAGTAAAAAAATACCCTATGAAATAGAACTACCTACCCACTAGAAAGGTTAAAATTTAAACAACTGACAAGACCAAGTGTTGGTGAGGATGTAGAGCCACTAGACCTCTTGTGTACCACCAGTGGGACTTTAAAATGGTACAAAGTACACTTTGTAATACTGTTTGGCAATTTCTTTTCAAGTTTAGTATATGTCTACACTATAATCCAGGTTATTTTCCCAAGAGAAATAAAAACGATTTCCACAAAAGGACTTGTACAAAAATATTCAGAGCAGCATTATTCATAATAGTGCCAAACTGGAAACAACCAAAATGTCCAGCCACAAGAGAATGGATAAACAAAGTGTGGTATATTCATTTAATAAATGCTGCTCAGTAATAAAGAAGAATGGACTACTGACATGCAAACTAACACAGATGAATCTCAAAAACAATATACCAAGTGAAAGAAGTCACAAGCAGCACAGTACATACTGTTTGGTTCCAGAAAAACTACACTATGAAGAAAGAAATAAGAACAGTGTTTACCTACGGATGGTAAATATGAGGGCACTTTCTAGAGTGATGGAAACATCCCATATCTTATGTTGGTTACACAGGTATATGAATTTGTCAAAACATTTTTTTGTGTGTGTGGGAAAGATCAGCTCTGAGCTAACATCCATGCCAATCCTCCTCTTTTTGCCAAGGAAGACTGGCCCTGAGTTAACATCTGTACCCATCTTCCTCCACTTCATATGGGACGCCGCCACAGCACGGCCTGACAAGCTGTGCATCGGTGCACGCCTGGGGTTCCAAACGCAGGCTGCCAGCGGTCGCGTGCGCGCACTTAACCATTATGCCACGGGGCCGGCCCCTGTCGAAACGTATTAAACTGTATACTTTAGACCTGTACGTTTCAATGCAAATTATACCTTAAGTACAATAAAAAACGATCATTCTGATAAGTACCCACTATATGTTGTAGAATGTGGATTCTCTTTTTACATAAAAGTAGATGATGAGTACAGACATCATCAGATTTATTAAAAAGTAATTTGTAGGCTCCATAAATAATTATATAATTATTTTAAAAGATATTACAAGGAGACTTCAAAACACAGAAAGGTATAAAGGAAAATAACCTATCATCTGACCACCCTTAAAAACATGTTGACAGTTTTACAATCCCCTCCTCAATTGAGTATGGAAGTCAAGTCAGACTTCTAAAGATAAGATATCGAAGGAAAAAAATGAATGTTCCAGTAGCCAAGTAACCCAGTGTGGGAATGCACTTACATTCCTGGGTTTATACACTGCCTCCTAAAGCTCTGGAATTTTCTTTTGTAGAGCAAGAGATTACTAGTTAGGACTAAGAAAGACTAACACCAATAGTAGAATGTCTTCTCTACCAAAATCGTACTACAGAATTTGTTTTTCAGTAAGAACATGAGAAGGAAAGGTCTTTAGCAAAGCCCAATGCCTATTAGGTAAGATAGCAGTTAAAACAGTCCGAAATTTTCTCCCTTCACAATTAAATATGTTTTCTTGTGTGTTGAAATCACTCATACTCTTTTCTAAGTTTTGTTTACATTCAACACTGTGATATTGACTAATTTGGGGAGAAACATGAAATTCTGTATTTAGTAAGTGTGCTAAGTTAGAACTTGGATCTTATGGTAGATTCGCCAGAAGTGGAATCCAAGGTTGAGGCTTCCTACGGAGGTGTTTACTCAGGAACTACTCACCAGGGAAACCCCTAAGGCACTGGGGCAGGGGCAGGGAGGCAGGACAAGAAAGCCAGCAAGGATGCAATCTTAGGCAAAGTCTACTCCACGGGAGGGTAGATTCAGCCTGACCCTTCAGGGGAAATTTAGAGTGTGAGCTTCATCTCAGGGTTATCCAGGACTCAAGTTCTGGGAGCTGCTGACCTTGCAGATTCCTGCTTCTGTCCATCATTCCCAGGCGCTCGCGCTTTCCACCCACAGGAGCAGAGTGGGCTCCTCTGAGAAAGAGCCAAAGGTGCCAGCTGGTGGAAGCGAAAATACACTGGAGTCGAGGGGTGCCTAAAATGGCAGAGAGAGAACTGAAGCACCAACTTCGTTTTGGAACACCAACATTAATTATCTGCCACACCCTGTAAGCTCTAGAGCATTCTCACAATGTTTTGCTACTCTCTTGTCTACCCATATTCTGATTCACGATATATTTGGATTTGTTTCCATCTGGTTATCACTTGTGTTCTATTTACTACATTTTTCTTCCCCTATGTTTCTTTTTTCCCTCTCTTTCTGGTTTCTGTTGAATTGCATGAGTGTTTCTCATTTGTTTTTCCCCTTTCTACTGGTTTGAAAGTTATGCTTTCTGTTCTGTTTTTTCAGAGGTTGCCCTTTGATTTTTACCATGCATACCTGCCTGATGGGATAACAAGTTATGAATGTCTCTATCATGTCTCTAAACACACAAGAACTCTAGGCTGCCTCAGTTCTTATCATCCCCTCACAGCTTCTATGTCATTTTTGTCTAGTAACTTACGGTTTGATATTGGTTTTTTTAAACCCCTCTCATTAGTTGTTTTATTACTATTACTATTATTATTATTATTTTGCAGTCAATGCTTATTTAGATTTACCAATATGTATATTAATTTCTTTGCTCACTGCTGCTACTTGGAACTGACTCCATCTTTCTGTGTTCAGTTTTCCTCTTACTGAAGTACATCCCTTAGTAGCTGATGCCTTTCTTCTTTCAACAAATGTGAATTGTATGTCTCCTCTGTGCCGGGAGGATTCGAGGCAACAAGGATTACGGTGGGGAAGAGACAGAGAAGCCCCTGCTCTCACGTGACTTTCAATGAGAGAGTTTGTGGGGGGGTAAACTTGAGTATCTGTCTGAAATGTCTTCATTGTCTTCTCATTCTTGAATGATAGATGAGAAGATAGCATCTAGATTGACCACATTTTCCCTCAGCACGTTGAAGATGCTGTCGTCTCCTGAGTGGCTACTCAGAAAGGCAGAATCAGTTCTGCTCTTTCTTTATGGGTCTACTGTCTCTTCTCTCTGGTCACTTTTAAGACTGTCTTTGTTTTGTATTTTCTGCAATTTCACTGTTATATATCTAGGTGTAGAATTATTCTTATTTATTTTCCTCAGAATTTGAAATGCTTTTTCAATGTGAGGATTCATATCTTTCTCCAATTCTGGAAAACTCGCAGGAATTTTCTCTCTAAATATTGTCTTTCTCTCCATTCTCTCTGTTCTGACCCACTGGAACTCCTATTAGGCACATACTTGTTTTAGTTTGTATAAAGGCTAATAATCTTAGAGTGCAAGCTTGGCATAGATTTGATCTACACCTTCAAAGAAACAATAATGCCCAAACAAAAACATTATTTCGACTGTACAACAAATAACAGAGAGGAGCTGTGGGCTCTAGCTCGTCTCACCCCTAGGTCTTTGCCCCTCTCTCTCAGCTCCCCTTTTGTTCCTGTCCACCACTCCATGCCAGGGCTACCTGAGTTTTTGACAACGAAGCCCAACCTTCTATTTCTAGTTTTGGACAAGTTTGCATTTTGGACTTGACACATTTAAGTTGCTTGGTTTTCTCTCCCTCTAGCTAGTCCTAGTCCTGAATGACATAGAATAATAGCCCTGCTGACATGTTCCGGCTCCTGGGACTCAGTACTAACCCTGGGTCAGCCACTGGTGGGTGTCCGGGCAGCCTCTCTCACTCCCCTGTCATGCAGATGGGACCACCACCGCCAAGGTGCTGGCTACTCTTTTTAAAAAAGATTACACACACACACACACAGACAAAGACCAGACATATTTTTTTTTATTTGAAAGGGGGTTAGAAATACACAATTTTCCTTAGGTTTTAAGAATTATTCATACTTTGTTTTTGCTGTGGGTTTATATATATGTATATGTGTCCATATTAAAAAAAAAAAAAATATATATATATATATATATATATAAATGTTTTACCTCTGCGGTCAAATCCCAAGGAAAGGCTCTTTGGGTGATTAGGTGACTATGTGTTTCAAGTGCAAATAAGAAACTGGTAATTAATTCAGTGCCAACTACCATTCCAAAGCCAGAGAAAGAAAGAGGCAACGACATCAAAATGACAAAGGCATTTTTTCACAGTCAATCCTCCTGGAAGGTCATCAGATTGAAACAACAAAAAGCAAACCATGCAGAGAGCCCCCCTGTCTCCCTGCCTCATTGGGCACATGGTGTAGATTTGTAAGAGCCCCTAGAAACAGAGGCTTGGACAACAAGCTAAATACTAAAGACTTGTAACCGCTCTCTTCCAGAAGGGGGGAAAACCCTCATAATGAGCTGTTGACTGGATGTTTATGGCTGGGAATTACTGTAACCCTATAATTTGGCTCCTGAAGGCCACATTCTTCTTTGGAACTGAAGCCACAGGTCAATTATTGTGGTTGGTAAGCTTTCCTTTTGGGCGTGAGTCAGGGCCAATTTTGCATAAAAGAAGGGTTTCCCTTCTGGCACTGGCTCACTACAATTATGGAATCATATCATGGGGTTGCTGAAAATAGTATTCTCCACGGAGCTCTCAGGGGATCCCGTGGGGTTACCCATGGAACACTGTGCACTGGAAACCATTTCCCACAGCAGCATTCAGTGGCTCCTCTCCACGACTGTCTCTTTGAATTTTTCCTCCTCTTCCAAGATTTTGGATTCTAGAATCGTAAATCACCAACCCATGCTGTGGTTATTTACTCATCCTTGGAGTCAAGGACAAATCTGGCCTAAGTTACCTTTGCTTATATGTATATATTGTTTATATATCTCTTTCTACTTATAGGAATGAGTCCTCCCTTTCTCCCTCCCTCCCTCCTTTCTTTTTCCTACAATTATTGATAAACCTGTTACATGAAAGACATTCTCCAATAACATTACACTCACATTGTGCATTTAGAGCAGTTTTTACACTTTATCTCATGTAATTCTCATGACAACCTGGGGGAAGGAGGAAGAATAATACCTCTGGAACGGTAATGTTACTCTTGAAGAGGATATGAGGTTGAGAGACATATGGGAATTCAAACCCTTTTTCCACATGTACCACATATATGATATGGACAAATCGTTCCATCTTTTTGAGCCTCAATTTCCACATCCGTAAATTCACAATAATAACATTTCCTTCATAGCATTGTTTTGAAAATTAGAGGAGATACTTCAAAAACGTGCCTTCCACATTGCCTAACACATACAAGGTCTCAGCGCATTATTGTTATTATTCTTTTTATTATTAGTCTGAATTTGGACATAATGAAACCAAGCCTCAGAGAGGGGAAGTAACTTGCTAAAGAACACAAAGGTAACAAGTGGCAGAGCCAGCACTGTATCTGCGGCCTTTGGACCCCAGTCATTATTCGTCATCCCTCCTTGTATGAGATTTGCAGCTCTACCCTCTCCCACAAGGGTTGGGTGGGCAGTTGGCGCAGGCATCCCCATTGTCTCTTTTCTTCAAAATGCCTCCATGAAGAGAGGCTCTTCCTCGTGTGTTCTGAGTTGGAAGGGAAATCATTCCTTGGGTTTGTGTCTCCTTCTCTGGGCTTTTGTAACTTAAGGTGCATGAAACCTTTTTCAGTCTTCAGAGGAGACAGTGGGGAGCACGGTGGTTCTCTGGTGGTTCCCTGAGAGAACCACGGAAGGTGCTGTGGAAGACAGAAGACCCTGCAACTTCGGGGTTATCATCCTCAGGGATGTGGGCCCTAGCCCCAAGCCATCTGAACAAGCAGGGCATGAAAGACACTGGTTTATTTGTACTCTCTACTGCGTCCTCTTCCTTTCTTGCCTGAGGTTTTACCAGAGATTTCACCTTAAATACCAACAAAGTGGTATTCAAAGTAACTGACTGTACATCTTTTCTCTCCTGAACAGAAGTCAGATAAATAACAAAAGTGATTTATTGCAGGCTTTCTGCTTCAACGATAACAACAAATAGAAGGGAACTTCAAAGCAGAGCTGGAAACTTTCTATTGCGTGGTTTGGAGTCGCTCCTTTGAAATACTGAGTTCACAGGGGTGGCCGATAGTTTCTAACACTAATGACACCTCCTGCATGCTAGGGCCATTTCTACCTGTGGTGTATCTACTTTAGATATTGTTCTGGGAGGCAAGAAAATGTCCTGTGTATTTGAAAATGCTAGCATTACCCACTGCTTGAACTAAGTTGGATATCCCCAGGCGCATTACTCGAGCACAAAAAACACTGACAAACTGTTTTGGGAACTGCCTCTCTCATACTTTGCTGCAATTTGAAAGCTCACTGGATTCCAGTCCCTGAGTGAGGTCATTAGAGTTTATTTTACTCCACCTGTCTCTCTTTTCCCCTCCCCCACACACCCAACACACTTTTTGGCAACTTCCTTTGACTTCAAGAGGCAACAGTCCTGAAACCTTTGTTATGTAAACAGTGCTGAGAGCAGGAACTCCAAGCCCTTTCAAAAGTCTTATTTATTTATTTTTTTCAGAACGACTTAGAAATGTCTAGGAAAAAAAATTGCATGGGGGTACATTTGGGATTTTGAATGAATCACTTCTTTTGTTTTTGTACCCTGGGAGAAAGACTTGGGATTTCAGTTTAGTGAGAAGATAAAGAACTACAGGACATGCAAAGCATAATGCATCCTTATGCTCATATTGTCCTATTGGCTGTGAGTACTAAGTTGTACAAATGGGGCATTTTGAGTAAAATCAAAATGTCCTTGTGCCAAATAATACGACAAGGGTAATTGTAATTGAGGACTTTCCTTGGAATTCTTGGTCACTAACAAACTGCATTTATAGAAAGACATATTTACCTGTTCAATCATTTCTTACATTTTCTTGAATGATCTGAAGAATAGGGTCAGTTGAATAGCACTAAAAAAAATCAGAGTCAAGAAAATTTTGAAAAGTCATATATTAGTGTGAATATGGTCATTAACATATGCAGAATTCCCTCCAAGCTTCTTGGTAGCTCATTGGGGTAGTCGTCTCCATTTTGTAGATAAAGAAAATGATTCACAGAGAGGAATATAAAAATCCCAATATTTGTTACTCTGTAAGTGGCAGAGTGTTAAAGCAAGTCTACATCTGATTCCAGAGATAAAGCTTATGACCACTGCACTAAGTGCACCACTTCCTCAGGCAAAGTTTTTTTGACAATAAATAGTAAAGTAAAATTCTCACTTGTCCTAGGCAATAAAAAAAAAAAAAAAAGTCCTAGCTTCAACAGACAGGCAGGAGGCTTTCCCTCATACTCAGCTTTTTTATTTTATTCAGGTCTTCAACTGATTGGGTGAGGTCCACCCACATTAGGGAGGGCAATCTGCTTTACTCAGTCTACTAAGTCAAATGTCATTCTCATCCAGAAACACCCTCACAGACAACACTCAGAATATTGTTTTACAAATGTCTGGGCATCCCATGGCCCAGTCAGGTTGATATATAAAATTAACGATCAGAGTGAATGTTATGAAACTGAATGGTTTGTCTCCCCCAAATTCATATGTTGAAGTCCTAATTCCCAAAGTGATTGCATTGAAGATAGGGCCTTTGGGAGGTAATTAGGTTTGAATGAGGTCATGAGAGTGGGGCCTTCATGATGGGATTATTGTAATCATGAGAAGAGATACCAGGGCACTCTCTCTCTCTGTCTCTCTTCTCTCTCCACCACGAAAGTACACAGCAAGAAGGGAGCTGTCTGCAAGCCAGGGAGAGGGCCCTCACCGGAACTGCAATGTGCTGGCACTGTGATCTTGAACTTCCAGCCTACACAACTGTGAGAAAATAAATTTCTGTTGTTTAAGCCACCCAGTCTGTGGTATTTTGTTATGGCAGCCTGAGCCGACTAAGACGCTATCTGTAACTGTTAGGAATACACTGGAAAGGTATAGAAAATCTGATAATGAGTCATATTAACAAATGAGTTAATATTTTTCATGTTGCAAGAAACCTGGAGATAGGTGGCAGTCCAGGGATCAAGAATGACATAGCCCCCCGGCCCCCCAGAACTTCTCCTTACATTTTATTGGCGATACCTGAGTTACGTGATCATTGTAGCCTGCAAGGGAGGCTGGGGATTTGAATATTTTGCTTTATAACTTCTAGAAAAGGGGAATTTGGATATGTCTTAAGTGAGGCAATATAAAATATCTGCCACATTATCAGTGAAAGAATTGGAACAAGAAGAGCTAACCAAAATCTAAAATTATCTAGGTTAAGATAAAAAAGGGACATTGATTTTATTTTTATTCCCTCCTTGTTTGATACTTGAGTAGGAGAGTGTCAGATCACGAGGTAAGAATCGTTTGAACAGATATGCCCTCTTTAGCAGATACAAAATTAGTCAGTAAATATTTAATGAACACTTGGTATATTTCTGTACCAAATCCAGTGCTTTGCATGAAGCACTGGTAGCTGTTCTCTCTGGCCGTCTGTCTTAAATGAACAAAGCCCCTTTATTCCAGTATAGTATTTGTTAGAATATAAATTGTACTCAACTAGATTCGAAGGCCAACTATGTCCAGTTTAGGCTGGATCTTAAAAATGTCAGAGCCCCCTGTTTACCTTCTAAATCTAGCTCTCTCCAATCCCGGTCCTGTCTCTCTCTAGCAAATTATCTTAAATGGAAGATATACTTAATCGTGCCCACATTCTCTCCTCATCCTTTATCACAGCGTCCCTGTCACCTTGCCCAGCTCTTCCTAATTCAGGCTGGACCACACCCAGAATGGACAGTTTGCAGATGATGAGCCAGGCTTCTGTTTCCACTTCTCCAAAGGGCTCATGAATTCAGCCCTTCTCCTGAGCTGCTCTCCTAATCCATCCTCACAGGATCTCTGGTCTGTCCTCTTCCATCCAAGTCAATCCTGGGAATTTCCCTGCTCCCACCTGCACTGTAACTCCTAGGTTCCCACATGTTTCTTTTTCTCCCTTGTTTAACTGCTAGTCAGCCAATCCCGTGGCTCACTCCTTCCAAATTTGTGCCACAGGTCCATAAATTTGGGGCAGGGATGTGGTCCTGGTGATGATAAGGAAGCTTTTGGAGAAAGTCTGCAATGCAGCGTTTGCTTTTCAACGTAACAATGATGAGTCCTGAAGATGAGATACAAAAAGGTGAGATACAAGGGTAGACTATTCCATTTTGTAAAAATGACTATTTTATGCCTGTCAGTGATTATAGATTGGGGACCAAATGTCTGCCAATAAGCTATTTTGTACTCTGGCTCCATATAGTGTTGGGCCATGATTTCAGATGGTGGTACTTGGGACAACTTAAACAGAGTAGAAATTCTGCTGGTGGCTGGTATATTAGGGATCCTGTTTGGTAGCTATAAATCAGCTCTCAGTCACAGCACCAGCACTTGATCTAATTCCTTCCTTCAACAAAATGTCCCTGTCCTGAAACCAATTCCATCTTAGCTCTGCAAGGTGGCTTATTAGCTAACTCAGTTCAGAATCACTTATGTAAGTAAACTGATTCCAGATGATTAGACTGTCTATCGAGAAGCCCATTTGCTGATTTATGAAGCTGTTACTTAGCATCAGTAACAGTAGCTTATTAATCCTCTCTCCTCTCTACTTCAATGAGAACAAGATACCTGCACTTTCTAGATAAGGGTCCTTAAACTGGTCCATGACCTTACAGCTATGTGCACAACGAGATGCTGCCCAGTGTCTGGCACATTGTCGATGTTACCAATAGATATTTGTTAAAGGAATGAGTGTGTGAATCAATGAAAGCTCATTCTGTCAAGAGACAATGGGGCAGCATCATTTCAGGAAATACATTCACGCACTTTTATAGACCTGTCCAATGCCTGATGATGTGTTATTATTTTAATGTTTGTTACTCAGACTATCCCACACATTAGTAATTGAAATCTAAGAGGTAGATCCCACTTAAACCAGCAGAAAGTGCTTTTTCTTCATTCTCAGAAGCTGTGATTTATATAGATATATCTTGAATGATGAGAGGTAGAACTATGTCTTACTCCTTCTGTGTAGGCTCTTCCTTGTCCCATCCTGTGCTAGTTCCTGAATGACACATTTGGTTAGGCTGACCACTCTCTATTTCCCAAGACTCTTTGAAAGCGGGAACAAGGGAGCAGAGAAAACACTGCAGCTGGAGTCAGATGACAGGGCTTGAGTCCTGACCACACCAAAGACTAGACATATGGCTTTCAGGAAAGCACAGCTTGCAGCACCCTCAGTCTTATCAAGGATGAGTGATAGTAATGATACCTGGTAAGGTTAGGATGAATAATAAATAAGCCATTATATATGAAAACACGTTATAAATTGCAAAGTGTTATCTGATCTGAAGAACTAACATTATGAATTTTGCTATTGTCAACAGAAAACTTTCTGCTGGGTAGAACTGCTGTGGATGGCTGAGGAAGGGCTTCTGGCCAGCTATCAGAGAGAAGGAGGTGACTAGCTTGCCCCACAGGCTCCTTTTGGCCAGCAGTCTAAACTGAGGCTACACAATGGTGGTCCTGTACTCCAACAGCCACATATTTGAGGCCCGTGCTTGCCCTGTACAGTGGGCACCAGCAGCTCCTCGCAGAAGGCACGAGCCAGTGCAGAAGTTCATGTGGTCATAATTTTCCTGTGATACCCACTTCACCTTCTGCATCCCCTTTGCTATTTTTACATATTGTCATGCTACTCCATGGCCAATTTAGTTTAACAAATGTTTACTAAGGACTGAGAGAAAGTCAGAAATATTTATGACCTAAACACTACCACTGTTTCTTCCATTACTAGGAGGGGCTCAATTACAGTTTTATCTATAACAGTACAAGGTAGAAAAAGGCGAGTGAGATAAGAGCAAAGTAATAAACAACCTTAGGGGAGAGAATAATTATTTTTAGCTGGAGGGTTCAAGGAGACAGTGGAAGATTTTAGAAGTAGGCATTGAAAGATGAGTAGTCTTGGGGCAGGCCCCATGGCTTAGTAGTTAAGTGAACATGCTCCACTACTGGCGGCCCGGGTTCAGATCCTGGGTGCGCACCAACACACCGCTTCCCTGACCATGTTGAGGCAGCGTCCCACATACAGCAACTAGAAGGATGTGCAACTATGACATGCAACTATCTACTGGGGCTTTGGGGAAGAAAAGGAGGAGGATTGGCAATAGATGTTAGCTTAGAGCCGGTCTTCCTCAGCAAAAAGAGGAGGATTAGCATGGATGTTGGCTCAGGGCTGATCTTCCTCACAAAAAAAAAAAAAAAAAGAAAGAAAGAAAGATGAGCACTCTTGTGTCAGGCTTAGGTGAGAGGGAAGAGCATTAGGGGCTGAGGGAACATCATGAACAAAGGCATAAAATGGGGAAGACTTATCTGAGGCCTGTGAACGGTGGTTTGATAGTGTTGGGGGAAGCATTTGGAAAATATACTGAATAGAGTTTGAGACCAGATTATAACTGGTTTTCAATACGAGTTACTGAAATTCAGGTTTTATTTAGCTAGAGTAGTTTATAAAGTACAAACAAAATTTAAAAGGCACTGAGTCTCCCAGCATTGGTGCAATGACTTAGGGTTTTGGTATATTTCTTCCTAGACTTTTTTCCCTATATACTTACATTTTACACAACACAATTGTAATCAATTTTACAGATTCCTTTCCTTACCTAATGTTATCTAATAAGTGTTATTACATATGTGTTCCATCATCTTCATAGTCAGCATATTTGTATAAAATTCCATCTAGTATTAAATATATAGAGCAGGCTCAGTGTTCTCTAGATGAAGACTTGGCAAGGCTGGAGATGCAATGTATCTGAAGGGGTCGATTGCTCTGATTTTCCATGGTAGAACATACAGAGACAGATAGGTGCTCAGTGAGTTCAGGTTACATTTATTAGAAATCACATCACAGGTACATCTAGGAAACAAGGAGTGCCAACTCCCTGATAGGTGCTGCAACAGCACTTGTTTGGTCAGGTTTTATCTACCTCTCTGTGATCTCTGAAGATTCTGTCTTCTGCTACTTTCTGAGATGCTGCCCAAGGCTCCGTTGATGGGGAAACTAAACATTTACCTGCAAAAGGACACACAGGATGGCTGGAGAGATCATCTAGCTATGCCAGGAAATCAATCTTTCTGGAAAATTGCTTAACTACGCCAACTATATACAATCCATTTCAAAAGATTGTTGCATGGATTATGCAATGGTTTCTTGGATATGACACCAAAAGCACAAGCAACAAAGAAAATATAGGTAAATTGGGTATCATCAAAATTGAAAACTTTTGTGTTTCAAGGGACATCATCAAGAAAGTAAAAAGACAGCACACAGAATAAGAGAGAATATTTGCAAAGCACATATCTGATAAGGGACTTGTATCTAGAATATATAAAGAATTCTTACAACTCAATAATAAAAAGTCAAATAACCGAATTAAACAAGTGGCACAGATCTGAATAGATATTTCCAAGGAAGATATAACAATTACCAATAAGGGCATGAAGATATACTCAACATCATTAGCCATCAGGGAAATGCAAATCAAAACCACAATGAGATACAACTTCATACCCACTAGGATGAGTATAATCAAAAAGGCAGATAGTAATGTCCTGGTGAGGATGTGGAGAAATTAGGACCCTCATACACTGCTGGTGGGAATATAAAATAGTGCAACCAGCATGGAAAATAGTCTGACTATTTCTCAAAAGGTTAAACATGGAGTTACCACATGACCTAGCAATTCCACTCCTAGAGAAATGATACACAAGAGAAATGAAAACATATGTCCACAAAAAAACTTGTACATGAATTTTATAGCAACTTTAATCAGAATATAGGAAAACAAAATAGGAAACAACCCAAATGTCCATCAAATGATGAATTGATAAATAAAATGTGACATATTCCTATAATGGATTATTATTTGGCAATAAAAAGAAACAAAATCCTGATACATGCCATAACATGGGTGAACCTTGAAGACATTATGCTGAGAGAAAGAAGTCAGTCACAAAGGATCACATACTGTGTAATTCCATTTATATAAAATACCCATAATAGGCAAATATATAGAGACAGAAAGCAGATTAGTGGTTGCAGGGCTGGGAGTGTGGGATTGGGGGGTAGCAGCTAAACGAGTCAGGGTTTCTTTTTGGAGTGATAAAAATATTCTAAAGTTTATTGTGATGATGAATGTATAACTCTGCACATACTAAAAGTCATTGAATATCAATAAAGCTGTTAAAAATCAAGGCAGAATACGTATACTATAATTTAAGTCAAATAGTCACTTGGACAATTTCTCCTATTATAAATGATATAGAATGAGCTTTTCCACTATTTTTTTTTTTAAGATAATTTTTTTTTTTTTTGCAGGGAAAGATTTGCCCTGAGCTAACATCTGTTGCCAATCTTCCTGTTTTTTTTTTTCCTCCCCAAAGCCCCCGTACATGGTTGTATATTCTAGTTGTGAGTTGTTCTAGTTTTTCTACGTGAGCCGCCACCACAGCATGGTGACTGACAGACGGGTGGTGTGGTTCCGTGACGGGGAAGTGAACCGTGGCCGGCAAAGCAGTGAGAGCACTGAACTTTAACCACTAGGCCATCAGTGCTGGCTCTCTGCTATTTTGTACTGTTTCTTTGAGAGAGATTACCAGGAAGGAATGACTGTCAAAATTTCATAGGCATTTTCATGACTATAAAGTCATTGATAAATCTCTTGGTACAAAAGATCACCTCAAATTATGATTCTGCCCATAGGGAACCTCTTATTCACCAGCATTGCATATTATTATCTTTTAAAAGCTATTTCTTGGGGCCGGCTGGTGGCGTGGCGGTTAAGCGCGGGTGCTCTGCTGCTAGCGGGCCGGGGTTTGGATCCCAGGCGTGCACGGAGGCACTGCTTGTCAGGCCATGCTGTGGCGGCATCCCATATAAAGTGGAGGAAGATGGGCACAGATTTTAGCCCAGGGCCAGTCTTCCTCAGCAAAAAGAGAGAAGAATTGGCATGGATGTTAGCTCAGGGCTGATCTTCCTCAAGGAAAACAAAAAAAGTTATTTGTTAATTTAATAGATGTTTTAGCATTCATTTCTTTGATTACTAATGAGGATCAATTTCTAAATTTTTCATTTAGTTGTAGTTCTTTTTTTGTGAAAAATCTCATTGTTTCTTTTATAGCTTAGGTGCTTTTCTCATTACATTACATAAACTTTTCTATAAATTTAAGCATGAAAACACTGTTATACTTGCTGTAAATTCTATCCTCTTATATTTTGTGATATATACATTTGTAATTTTTGCATACGAAATCTGTCCATCTCTTCTTTGGTGATTTCTTCCTTTTCTTCCAAGATAGAAAATTCTCCCTCTCCAGAGGTCTGATAGATATCACATACAATTTTCTTAATTTTAAAAATGTAGTTTTAAATTTTATGTGTTAAAATTTAAATAACAAATTGAAAGAAATAAACAAATGAACTTAAATAATAAATTTAAATTTATCAAATTTCACATGTAATAAATATTGAGTGTTGACTACGTGCTTGGTACAGTGCTATACTTATTTTGGTTCAAGGTATGATATGAAAGTCTACTTCTCTAAATTATTATCGGTCTCCAAACCTCTTATTGACTAAATGTTTGTGTGTGAAATTGTTAACCGTTCCTCTATGTTACTAAGTGACTCTTCTGTTCAATTTCTCTTCTGTCTAGTTTGTGCCACATCCAAACAATTTTTGGTACTATTCTTCTATAATATGCATCACTATCTGATAAGATTGCTCCCACTTCATTATACATTTTCCAAATTATGTTTACTCTATAAATTTTTCTTCCTGGTGACATTTAGAGCAATTATTCAAGTAAAAAACTTGGAATTTAGATCAGATTTATATGAAACATAAATTGATTTGGGAACATTGATGCTTTTAAAATATATTGTCTCCCATCTCAGATCATGGTGCTCTTTTTCACTGATTCAAATCTTTATTTATTTATACCTTTCAGTAAAATATTGCTGAGTTATTCATATAGATCACAGATATTTCTCATTAAAATTATTTCTTATATTTGCATGTTTCTGTGGGTATTGTGAATGAGCTTTTTTTTCGTTATACCTCAGCCACTCTATGAGAATTGGTGTATGCATGTGTAGGGGGGTGCATTTATTTTCTACCAGGCTGCCTATCAAACTTTTATTAATTAAAATAGTTTCTTAGATTATTCTCTTGAGTTATCAACTATGAAATCATACTGCCAGAAATTTTTTATCACTTACTTTCCAATGTATCTAACCTTTATTGCTATTTCATTTTTGCTGTTAGTGAATAGAGTTTCTAGAATATTAATAATAGTAAAACTGGACAAATTTATTTTACCATGAATATGGCTTTTAGATCGAAATAGATGGCCTTTATTATGGTAAAGCAGTTTTTCTCTATTCCTATATTTTAGTATTTTATCAAAGGATGTAATCATTTTTGAATATTTTTGTCTTCTTTAATCCTCCTATGCTAGGTATTATGTATGTTTAGATCATATTTTTTCTTCTTTAATCTACTTATGTCAGATATTATAATAATAGATGTCCTTATCTATTTATAGCACTTTTACCTGAAAAGGAAAAACTTGGAGAGAGTGCATCTCAGTAAAAGATTTTCTCATACCAAGTCACTTTTGAAATACAAGTGTCATTAACACCAGGGTGTGTGTGCCTAGGTCCAGCTTCTAATTCGGGCTGCCCGGTTGAAAGTAAAGTCGTAGTTTTCATCTCCAGCCAGAGTAAGGAGCTCCTTTTGAGGAGCCTATGGACCAGCTTATGGACCTCAGAGGTCTGAGTTGTTCCAGGAACAACCCTCCATCCCCAAGCCTTGTGTTGTGATACTGGTTCCAATCTATTCAGTTTGGGCCACTGAGGGCAGCCAATATCACTGTTCTTTCTTCCTCTACTCCTGGAAATTACTTTGGAGAGGAGAGAGAATGTAAATGTTCTTCAGTTTTGCTATAAATAGTTACCCCAGTGATCCGCTCCAACTGCCGTAATTTCCAAACTGGGCTCCGTGACATCTTGTAGAGTGGTTTGCTGCAAATATTAACACATAATTAAAGGGTTTGGGTGTTTTTCTTTTCTCTCTCTCTGATGTGTAACTTTCCATATTCTCTTTTGTCTATTTCAGTCTTGTTGGACACTTGCCTGTCAAGACAGTGGGATTGGTGGCCACAAGATCACATAATACTCCAAATGCTGAAAGCTACAGAATTTCACAAATCCCCATCGTCTTGAAACATTCAGTAGTGCGTTTTCAACCATGGCTGAATTTCAGAATCACCTGGCGATCCTCTCAAACATGCCGACGCCTGGGCCACCACGCATCAATTAAATTAATGTCGCATCTGCCACTCCCTCCAGAGCTGGCTACATGTAGTGAGATTTCAGTCAGGGCCTTCAATGCTTGCTTGGTGGCCCCACAGGAGCTGTCTTTCCAAGGAGGCCAGTCACCTCAGATATAACTCTCTTCCCTTCTCAGGATCACTCTAACATCAGGCATTTCCTTTCCGTTGTGCAAGTGCTGTTTGTTAGTTGATTGGTTTGATTTGTTGGCTCAGGGGCAGAGGGTTGAGTTAGCCATTCTTCTAAGTTCATAGCACACTGTTATTGTGGTTAATGGCCATTCCTGCTTCTTCCTCACACTTTTCTGTCCAAGGACACCCCTTTCTCCCCTTTTCCTTAGTTTTTACCTAATGTCCCCTTTCTGTTCCAGAATCCCATCTAGGATACAATGTTATGTTTAGTCATCACGTCTTTTTAGGCTCCTCTTGGCTGTGATAGTTTATCAGACTTTCCTTGTTTGACTTTGACAGTTTTGAGGAGTCCTGGTCAGGGATTTTGCAGAATGTCCCTCAATTGGGATTTTTCTGATATTTTTCTCATGATTAGACCTGGGTTAAGGGTTTTAGGGAGGGAAACCATAAAGGTAAAGTCACTTTCATCCCATCATGTCAAGGGTACCTGCTCTCAACATGACTTGTCACTGTTGATGTTGACTTTGATCACTTGGCTGAGTTCGTATTTGTCAGATTTCTCACTGTACAGTTATTCTTTTCTCCCCCTTTCCACACTGTCCTCTTTGGAAGGACGTCACTGTGCAGAGCCCACTGTTAGGGAGTGGAAGGTGTACTCCGCCTCCTTGAGGGTGGAGCATTTACGTAAACTATTTGGAATTCTTTTCAGAGGAGATTGTCTCTTCTCCCCACCTTTATTTATTGATTCAATTATTTATTTATATCAGTATGAACTCATGAACATTTATTTTATACTTTGGGTTATAATTGTTGCTCAAATTAAATTGCTTTAGCTCTGGCCTCTGAAAATGCTTTCAGTTGGCTTCTGTGTCCTTTTGACATACCACATCTCTCTCTTTCTCTTTTTAACCACTTCCTTCCTTTCTGGCACTGCAGGATACTCCAAGTTCATCTTGAGTATTTCCTGTCCCAGTCCTAGAATCAGCCATTTCTCCAAGGATCCCTGGTTCTTTTATTGAGACTATCACTAAAAACTAAGATCTTGGCATGAGGTGCGCTTGTTGTTACTGGGGTGTTGTTCCTTCAGGCCCTCTTGGTAGACAGAGCAAGGAAATACATGTGTGTATATACGCATAGCTATATGTAACCATCTGCCTTTCTATTAAGCTAAATATGAGTTCATACTGATGTCTCCAACTATGATCTATCATCACATGGATCATTTGAGCGTCCTCCTCTTGCTTACCTACAACTTCTCATTCAACAGTAAGAAAGCTGGCTCGCATCTTCTACAATCCACTTACTTAAGTGTCCTATTCCGGCATACGTGTATAGCAGCATCAGAATTATTAACACACTCTCATGGAAAACAACTTTATCAACTACAGTACAATGCTTATGTATAATTTCTTTTGCCTTTAGTCTTACAGAGTTCATTCATTTCCAAAGCTACTTAGATCAGCACCTTTTTCTCCCACCTCCTTTAATGAGATTGTTTCATTCATTTGTAATACAGTTAGATTCATTTGTCACAGTCTGCATTCCATCTTGGGATCCCCTGACCTCCTAATTGATTTTTCAAATTTACGTACATTAAGGTTCACTGTTTGTGCTATAAAGTTCTATGGGTTTTGACAAATGCATAGTGTCGCATACACTATTGTTTTACAATAAAAATTTAATATATGTTCATCTTCACCTAAAAGTTTGTTATTCTGGCTTCATACATGATTTTCCCCACAAATAATATTATTTCTTTATTTAACAAGCACATACATAGCTCTTACCATATGCCAGGTACTATTTTAAGAGCTTTACAAGTATTTACTCATTTAATCCTCTTAACGTTCCTATGAGATAGGTGCTGTTATTATCCTTATATTACAGATAAGGAAACTGAGGCAAAGAAAGGTTAAATAACTTGCCAAGGTCACACAGGTAGTATGTGTTCATCATCCAAGGTGAACACAGCAAACCTGGCCTTTTGATTAGATGTTCATTTCACGTTGGTAACAGGCTGAAGCCACACAGATCACAGAGGCTTCTGCATGTATGGCCCACAGTGAAGCCGTGCTCTGTGGTAGAGGGCTGCAGGTACACAGTGAGCAGGAGCCAAGAGAAATGCTTTGAACAGTTTCCTTCAGCGGTTGTAAAATTGATGAAATAGAATAATTTATGTTTGCTTTACTCAATAATTTACCAACCATTCAGAAAAGCAGTAAGATGTGAAATGGGAAAAACAAGAGAGAAATGAATTTGGACCAGGGAAGGATCAATAAGACCTAGCAAGGCTGACCGCTGCCCGCCAGGGCCGGGCACACTGAGAAGGACAGGTCTCTGCTGGCCTCGCTTCTGACTTCAGGAGGCAAAATGTGACAGACTGCCTAGCTTGCTGCTTCTCACACTGAGGCTGCTGGACAGGCTGCGTCCACTTTCAGTGGACTCTGAATTTGTCTTTTTCTCACTTGTCTGTTCTTTCTGCGTGAACGTCGAACTTATCATTGTCTAGGATGTGAAGCAGATCTTGGTATTAGAATTCCTATCCTAGATTCCACTAGATCCTTGTTGCAAATTGCATGACTTCTAAAAATGACCACTTGAGGAACACTTTGCAGTTGATAAAGGATTTTACATGCTGTTTCATTTAATCTGTACAACTAACTTCTCTTAAGGTCAATGTCACTATCTGTACCTTACGGGTGAGGAGTAATGCACTGTTCTGCTCAGAGTCTCAACAATTCAGACTTCTGACTCCAAATCCCCCTTTCTTTCCACTCTTCTTCAGTTGCCTTAGTTTCATATGCCACAAGGAAAGAAAAATCAGATCCAAAGTCAAAGAGCTGGCTCTCCGTGATAACCACTTCATTCATTTTAGTCATTTCTGCATTCTTTACCTCATCTGTTATCCCACATAGACATCTGTGCAATATCACTTGGGAATCAAAGACATTTCCCTTGTAGTATAACTTCAAGATTAAACGGCCGTTTTGAATGCTCATTTTTCTAATTTTGTTTAGTGCCTGTACCACGAGCACTTTTGCCGCTCTCTATGCTTTTGCAGCAACTTATCATAATTAACTAAGGGGAAACCAGGGTGACCGGGCATAGAGAAATGGCGTCAGCTTTAGAATCAACTCAGACAAGTGAGTACATGGAACATACTTTTCTGGAATGGTCTTGCAAATCGTCTCATAGCCTTGTTTAGAGAATCTCTAGAGAATTGTATTAAGGAAATAGTCAAGCTTAGTTTTCCATTTCTCACAGTTGGGATTCCAGATGATTTTTGTACAATAACAGTAAAGACTACTAACTTTGTATAATAATTTACAACTCAAAAAGGGCTTGATTCAGGATTTGAATGTTGATTAGACATCTCCAACTTCCTTGCAATCCTTATGGCATGTGCTGAGAGCTAGACTTTCTAGCATCCTTGTCATTTTCCCTAAATAAATGGGCCGTGAGTAAGTGCATCAGATTTCTTTGCCCATTTTAGCAATTGAATGGAATTTACCTCCAGTTGATCTATGTGTTGTAGTCATATTTGAACATCACAAAACTCCCCATCAATATTTTATGGCTAGTTTACTTACACTGCAATGACCACGTAGCTGGATTTTAAACAATTTGGTTTGGGACCAATAGCTTTGAGATAATAATATTGATACGTTAAAGAATGATCTGATGGGAGACATTAGAAAGAGAGATTTTGTTCTAAGATAACTGGACCCACTGTGCAAACTATGGACCGTGATTTGTTCATAGTTTCACGATGAAGTTAGTGTTGAAAGGAAAACGTCTCTGATTTCTGTTACACATGTTCAGAATTCTGTTAATCAAAGTTTCAGCAATGGTCAGAGATCACGTCCATTGTGGGTCATTTTTCTCTTTTGGGATTTCCCTGGATAATTGGCCCTTATTATGAACCCACTGCCTTTAACTTTTGCTCCAAAGACGAGAACTTAGCAAAGAAAGGATTGTTCATAATTGTTCCTTTTGCTTCTTTGAAACACCATAGATGAAACAGCAGTTCTATATAGTTTAAATCCTTTCCCTTCACTGCTGGGCAGCTGATCTCTATCCATTAAAATGCCCGGAAATGAAAATGTTTGGGTAGAAACAAAATTATTGCTTATTTTATTTTAGAATAAGAGATTCTTAGGAAGTTATTCTCTTAATCTCTTAGATTGTCAATGTCCCTTATTTCTGTAAAACACTGTTTTATTGTAAACTAGATTGTGAGAAATTAAAATCAGAAGAATGAATTATTACAATAACACTCAAATAGCCTCCTCCCAATACCTTCCTTTTGTTGCCCTTAATTAACTTTCAGTAAGAATTTTTTTTTTTTAATTTTAGATGGAATGTCTGAATACATTTTTTCTGAAAGATGAAGTACTATAAAAGAATATGACATTTAAAAGGTAACTGGTGAAAGACTACTTTCTCTCTGTCTAGGCTAGCTAATGTCACAACAATAACCCAAGTCTAATGGTATATAAATCAAAGATATGTTTCTCACTCATGCTACATACTCATTGTGGGGTGGCTGGGGGCTCTGCTCCCTTCTTGCTCAGGCACCTGGAGTGTCAGAGCTGCTGATAACAGCTACTATATCGGAGGGAAAGAGAGCATGGTGCATGATGCTTTGGGTTTTAAAGCTTCTACATGGAAATTTCATAGGCTTTTTGACCTCATTTTTCATTGTCCAAAGCAAGTCATATGACCATATCTAACTTTAAGTGAAGTGGGCCAGTGCACTGACACCCTGTATGGTATTTGCTGGATAGCACTAATGACTATTGTATTGACCTTCATACTCCAAACTGCAACTCTCCTTTCTCCATTTATAGATTTGTCTGCTCTTAAACCTGTCCAGCACTGTTTCAATTACTAAGGATTTTCAGTATTCCTGACATCTAGTGACATGGGGCCCTTTTCATCATTTAAAAATGTTGGGAAGATATTTGCATACTGATAAAAATTAGAATAATTTTCTCAAGTAACATAAAAATAATTTTCTGAGAATCATGATTAAGAGTGCTTTAAATTTACAGATTAATTTATGGAGAATTGATATCTTTCTAAAATTGGGTCCTCAGGAACATGAGGTTGCTGCAGTTTTTCAGTTCTCGTTTAGGTACAGAAATGAATTTGTTAATAGCTGTAACTATAAATTTCCCTGTAATTTAGCTCTGTGAGCATTTGTATTAGCATTCTATTATAAATATTTCTTAATTACCTTTTAAACATAAGAGTTATTTTGTTACTATTACTAAGTTACTAAACATGTAGAATTTTTTTTTAGCTCTCAGTTTGTTACTTATTTTTAATTTTATTGAATAAGATCAGAGAACATAGTATGTGTGATGTCTGTTCTTTGGAATTTATTGAGGCTTCCTTTTCTGACTTATTATGTGTTCTATTTCTATTACTGCGCTATGTGTGCTCAAAAAGAAATGTACTCTCTGTTTTGTTGCTATTATTAATTTATTTTTCAGGTTTCTGAAATTTCTTATTTTTCTTCTACTTGTTTTGAAGATGGATAAGTTAAAATCTCCAACTATATTTGATAATTTAACTATGTCTGCCTATACTTCTGTGAGTTATTGATTTTATGTTTTGAGACTATTTTGTTAAGAACATATCTGAAAAAAGTAGATTTTAAGGAAAAGATATGATCTTCTGGCTCTATTATTTTTTTTCCTAATAATATTACATATTTCTTGATCACTTATGTTTATCTTAAAATCTAGTTTTTTTAGATATTAAGTATGGAAACCCAGCTCCTTATTGCTTTAGATTTGTCCAGTATACCTTCTGATAGTCTTTTTACTTTTGAACCTGTGTGTTTTTTGTTTGTAGTGTGTCTCTTGTAGACAACGTATTTTTTTGATCTTGCTTTTGTCATCCAGTTCAAGGGTCTCTGTCTTTAACTGGTGAGTTTAACCTATTTACATTTATTGCAAATACCATTATATTAGGGTTTATTTCTGCCATTTTATTTTATATACACCACCACCGCCCCCATCCTTTCTTTCTCTCTCTCTCTATACACATATATGTACACAGTCATGCACCACATAACAACATTTCAGATTTTGGTCAATGATGGACTGCACATGACGGTAGTTTCATAAGATTAGTACCATGTAGCCTATGTGTGTAGTAGGCTATACCATCTAAGTTTGTGTAAGTGCACTCTATGATGTTTGCTTAATGACAAAATTGCTTAATGACACATTTCTCAGAATGTGTCCCTGTTGTTAAGCAATGCATCTGTCTCTATATATATGTCTCTTTCTATTGAATAGATTTTATTTTATTCTATTGGTTTAAAAATTATACATTCTATTTTTGTTCTTATGATGGCTATCCTTAACTTAAAACCAATATCATGTATATTTACCCAAGTAATTTTCTCAAGTTAGGGATTTTCTGGGCTTATTGAATGAGTTAAGGGCCTTTTTTATCCTTTAGAAAGTACTCTGTGTCAGCTTATATAATATTGGAAGTATCTCTTCCTTGAAGATTTTGTAAATTTTTATTAAAACTCTGGTCTTAGTGTTATTTTTAAGAATTTCAAATACAGTTTAACTTTAAAAAATATGATTCTAAGTCTATTAAGGTTTTCTAACATCCTGTTTCAGTACTGTATAACATATGTTCCCTAGGAAACAGCTGATTTTATTTAGATTTTAAATTTATCGTTGGAATGTTGGACTTATCATTTTCCCATAATTTTTAAAATCTTCAAATTTTTTCTATCAATAGAATTTTTCTCATGTTTAGTACTTTTATTTGGATCTTCTCTCTTTTTTACTTAACATATGTGCCAAAGATTTATTCATGTTTTTGGAGGGAGGGAGGATATTTTCAAAGAATAAGCTCGGAGGTTTTATTAAACAAGTGTTTTGTTTCCTGTATCAAGTTAAATTTTTAATAGTTGATTTATTTCTTTTACTTTCCTCGAGTGTTGATTTTCTAGCTACTTGTATTTAATATGTAATTCTTATTTTACTCTTACTTGTTTTATAATAAATATGTTAAAGTTTACACACCAGTTACTTAAAATAACACTTTGGCCACATCTGATAGGTTTGTAAATGCAATGCTTTCACAGTCACTTCATTTTTAAATGTGTTATTTTAGTCTTGTCTTTCTCTTTTACCAAAGAGCATATTGAAAGTTTGTTTCATTGGTTTATTTCTAATTTCTAGATGACTGGATACATTTTTGGTTATCTCTTCTTATTATCAACTTTGGATCCAGTAAATGCAACCTTTTGGAACTTTTGAGATTCTTCTTTGTGGCTTAAAACTCACTCAGTATTTTGGAACATTCATATGTATTACAAAATAAGCATATTTTGTTTGTTAGGTACAAAGTTTTATAAATAGTTCTCTCTCTCTCTCAGGCAAGCACATGCACACACACACACACACACTTTTAGATTACGCTTCTTTATTGAGTTATTAAACTCTCCTATAATTCTCCTTTATATAATTTTATTTATTTATTTATTTTTTGGTGAGGAAGATTGGCCCTGAGATAACATCTGCTTCCAATCTTCCTCTTTTTGCTTGAGGAAGATTGTCCCTGAGCTAACATCCGTGCCCATCCTCCTCTACTTTATACGTGGGACACCGCCACAGCATGGCTTGATGAGCGGTGTGTAAGTCCTCACCTGGGATCCGAACCCACGAACCCCAGGCCGCCAAAGCAGAGCACGTGAACTTAACCACTATGCAAGGGGGCAGTCCTTACTTTATATAATTTTTAATCTATTTTTACTGAGGGAAGAATTTTCAAATCTGCATTTGTCAATTTCTCTTTTATTCCAAAATTTTTGTCTTAAATATTTTATTCCTATATTATTAGTTAAAAAAAGTTAATAAATATTATAACATCACTTTGATTTTACATTTTGTCATTAGAAAATATCTCTTTTTGCCTCAGTTTTTGCTTTTGATTTTGTATCATTTTTGTCCCATATGAAGTTTTGCTATGTCTATTTTCCTTTTTAAAAATTTTACTTGGTTCCTCCTTTCCCATCTTCATAAATTTTTAAACTTTGTGTATCATTCTATTTTAGATATGTCTCTCAATAACACAATACTGGATTTTTATTTATTCCTTTTAAAATCCTATTCTGATAGTCACATTTTAATAAGAAAGCTTAACCCATTTACATTTATTATTACTGTCTTCATATTTTATGCTTTTTCCATACAAAGTGTTTTTGTTTCCTTTCTCTCATTTATTGGCCTTTTATGGGGGGTGTGTATGTGTGTGCATGTGTGTATGTAATGGAACTGAATGAGTTTTCTTAGTTCTAACTTTCTCTTCTGGTGTGGAAATATGGTTTAATATCTATTTTTGGTACTTGGAAAGTTTAAGTGTAATGCACATTTTAAAACTCATATTTTTCTATTGTCATTTAAAGTTAGTCATTCTATTTTTCTCTGACCACTGAAAGAACTTTTGGGTGCCATCTCTTTTATTCTCACTACCATGTCATAATCTATCATAATAGTCACATATTTTCATTAATTTATAAAGATTATGCATCAACTATTATTTAGGAATAACCGTAATTTATTTTTGGGGGTATCTCATTATCTTCCTTATCATGTAATTGATTTTTCATTTTTCTGCAGTGCATCCTTGAGTGATTCACAGCAGGTTTGGTTTGATATGCTGTATGCATTCTTGCGTGGCCATAATATTTTTTCTCTTTTGATATATATTTTTTTTGCCCTTGCACTGATATGTTAGTTTGACTGTATATAGAATTCTAGGGCCCAACAATTTACCCTTGAAGCTTGAAACACATTGCTCCTGATCTGTAGTGATTACTAGTGATGTTGATGAAAAGCCAAACATAAATATTTTTAAGGGGCCTCAGTTCATTTCTTTGGAAATTTTATGCTTTAGTTGTTATCCACGGAATTCCAAAGTTTTACCAGGATGTGTCTTATATGAGTCATTTATACATTTGTTAATGTGTTATTCAGTATGCTTTTTAGTATGAAGAGCCATGACTTTCTTCACATCAAGGACATTTTTTTTTCTGGTATTAATTGATTAATTAATCTCTTCCTTTCATATCTCTATGCTTTAGAACTTTCACTAAATGGAAGTTGGGCTTTCTAGATTAATCCTCCAACATTTAGCATAGTGCCTTTAATGTATTAGGTGCATTATAAAATCACTTAAATTAAAAATGCTCTCAGCAAAGAACACAATGCCTAATTCTTTTTTTGATGGTTAGCATTTTTTAGCAATAAAATATTTTTTTATTGATGTCATCATAGTTTACAACATTGTGAGAGTCCAGTGGTACATTATTATTTGTCAGTCACCATATAAATGCGCCTCTTCACCCCTTGTGCCCACCCCACAACTCCCTTCCCCTGGTAACCACCAAACTGTTTTCTCTGTCCATGTGTTAGTTTATATTCCACATATCAGAGAGGTCATACAGTGTTTGTCTTTCTCTGTCTGGCTTATTTCACTTAACATAATACCCTCCAGGTTCATCCATGTTGTTGCAAATGGGATGATTTTGTCTTTTTTTATGGCTGTATAGTATTCCATTGAATATATATACCACATCTTCTTTATCCAATCGTCTGTTGATGGACACTTGGGTTGCTTCCACGTCTTCGATATAGTGAATAACACAATGCCTATTTCTTGATGCATTCATTCATAAGAGTTCATGCACTTTAAGCATACCTTGAAGACAGAGGCAGATTATGATCGTTGGAAAAAGGATTTAACGGGAAAGTAATGGCTTGAGCTAAGGTGTGGAGCTAGAGAGGCACAAAGGAGGTTCAGGGAGCAGCAATAGCCTTGCTACAATAAAGGGTGTGGGCTGAGAAACAGTAAAATAGGCAGCTGGGAAGATGAGTGTCAGAATCTAGAGTTTTGAACACTACATAAAGAAATTGATATACTTTATGAAGTGGACGGTGAGAAGTCACAGGAGGAACTCCACTCATATGATGCTACAGGAAGTCTGATCTGACTATGTCGTATGGGTGACTGGATTCGGAAAAGAAAGGCCAAAGGGAGATCGGTCAGGAGGTTCTGCAGTAGTCTTGATGGGAAATGGGAAGAGTCAGAACCAGGGTAATGGCATTAATCATGAAAAGGAGAGAATGAATGTGAGAGATGGAAGGAGAGAGAGAAAAAGAGTCGGTAATGCCATCTATGGCTACCAGGCAGGTTAACAAAAGGAAAAGTCAGAGCTTAAGAGAAACAGAGGCAGTCAAAAGGAAGACTTTATTTTTGTAGAACAATGATTTCAACTTTAGGTGTATTGAGGTTCTGGTTCTCGTAGACTGCTCACCTGCCCAAATACAATAGGCATATAGAAATGGGGTATTAGAAATCGAGCAAGCGAAGCAACCCTTGATTACAGTGTGAAAGATACACGTGCCTTAGAAGGTATAGTTTTTTTCTCAGTGGGATTAAAATCTATTTGTGAGGTCAAGATAACGCTTTATAGGCAAGGCAACAACAATAAAGAGAATGTAATTTAGGGCTAAATTGGGCACGGCACACTTCATTTGTTGTAGTAATTTAGGGAAAAAGGGAATTAAAGACTTCTTAGAGACACTGAGGACTTCAGTTCACCTTTGATGGATGGGAAGGTGTAGCTGGGTGCAAGAGCAGAGAAAGTTGACATAGATGTTATCTTTTAGATTAATAGGTACCCATATGATGTGGTCACCATGAGTAAAAGTCTTGATAACCAATTTGTCCTGCTGAAGGGCAGACGTGGGATCCCCATATATTTCTGGGTTTCTCTACTCTGTGCCCCAGTTTGATGTTGCACATACTGTTATCCACACTAAATCTAAAGTAGGTCTGTGTCTCCCTAGGACTGTAGCTGGCACAGTATAGCTAGTGTAATGACAGATGCAAAATGTGGACTTGGAGGGATTTATGCCCCTGTAAACAGGATGGTGCTTAATCCCTTGGAAAGCAATGCAATGCAAGATTTCACAGTCTTTAGGTGATTTTGTTTCCCAGGAAAACCTCACATGAATTATGCAGCTGTATATCCTCAGGACTGGCATCAACAGACCAAAAAAACTCCATTTTTTTTTTTTCAAAGAACAGACTGTAATCTCGTCTTACTTTTCCCACAGTGTTCTCTCTCTGCTTTCTAGGAAGAGGGAGCAAAACACATGATTGATGTGTGTGTGTGTGATGTGGCATCCACTCTATGGAGTGACATCGGGAAACCAAGTTTCTTCCCGGGTTCTCACTGATTCCTGTGTGAAACATTTGGCCTAACATTCCCAGCCCCTGCTCCCTCTGGGGATCCTGTAAAGGGATATTCTGGAACCACTTATTCTGCAGATGGAGAATTGTCCCCATCTGGCTGGACAGCTCCTGCTCATCTTTCGTGACTTAGCTCGAGTGTCATGACTTCAAGGGAGCTTAGACTCTCTGGCTCTCCTCGCCCTGGCCCAGGCTCTGCCCTGTGCCTCTCCACTCTGTTCATTTAGCTGCATTTAAAGCACTGACCTCTCTGTCTGCTAATTGTTGGTTGAATTGTCTGCAGACTCTGAGCTTCTTGAGTGTGCAGGGTCTGATATAGTCGTCTCTGGATTCCCAACGCTAAGACCCATGCTTGGCCATTGCTAGCTCTCAACACAGGCTTGCAGAGTGGATGGATGGATGAATGGATGGCATTAACACATGGGCTCTGATACATTTTGTGTCCACATTTTGTTTGTATCCTCATTCATGAATGAGCTGATTACTGTTACTCTGTTAAGTCTAAGTCAGTCTTTGAGACAATTCCACAAAGGGAAAAATAATGTTCCAGCTTGTCAACAAGTTCCTTGCATTTTAACCAAATGATCTTACCCTCTCAACTCGATCATAATGTTCTTAGCCCTGGTCCCATCGTGGGGATGAGTCAAGCTTTAGTGATTGTGTAGCATCTGTGCCCTCCCTGGACACAGCCCCAGGACAGTGCCAGGAGAGAGTTGTGGCATGATCTGCCATCTGGGTCTCTGTAATAGCTATGCAGCTTTCTGGCATTTAGAAAGACTTAGTCTGGGTGCCACATGGACTGCCAATGAACAATTTGCCTCAAGGCATCAGTGCTGCTCTCCCTCCTGTCCAGTGGAGGCTTGGATGGATGCAGAGGCAAATTCTGAGGACATTTCTCACTCCTGTTCCTCATGCAGAAGGATACAGAAGTCACGGGGCTGTAAAAGTAAGAAGTGAATTCTCCGTATTTGAATAACCTTCCAGCTTTTCACTCCATAACAGTCAGAGAAAATTTCACTGCACAGACAGAGGCAGTGTACAGCCCTGATTGACATTTTCCTTTCTCGCTTCCTTGGAGAAAATACCATGGGGACATGTAAGATGCCATTGGCTCCCCTGCTCTAAATAGACGGAACTCAGCCTTCAATATCAAAGGTTTGGCACACTTGCAACATCTTTGTCTGCAAATTACCTCATGGCTGCTGTTTTGTTGTCCTTGAGAAATTCCTGTTTTGCTTTCCTGGGAATGGATGTTTGTGAAATGGAAATGTGGAGGCCTGTGAAAAAGTCTTCTGCATCCCTGAGACAAACGCTGTAACAAACTCCTCTCTGTGGGGTTCCGTTAGAAAAATGGATGCACAGTGTGCTTATTATTATCATTAGCAGCTTTGCAATGTGTCTATTCACATTCTGAAAACAAGTCATATTTATCTACATAACCATCCAGAGAAATATTACAGATTATTAATTTTGTATTAGAGGGAGGTAGTAGAAGGGGTAAAGAAATTGAAGCTGTATTAAAAGAATTTTCATGTAAGTGTAGAAACAAACAAAATCTTTGAATGGATTGAGGCTTTGGACAAGAAACAGAGGTCATATGTTGATTTGAAGGTCTCTAGTTCTCCTAGGCCTAGGATTCCAGACAGTTTTTTCTTTTTCTTTTTTCCAGTTTTATTGAAAATAATTGACATACATCATTGTATAAGTTCAAGGTGTACAGCATCATGGTTTGATTTATATATATTGTGAAATGATGACCATAGGTTCGGATAACATCCATCCTCTCATAGAGATACAATAAAAAGAAAGAGAAACCCAAAAAAGGAAAAAAAATTTTCTCTTTGTGTTGAGAACTCTTGGGATTTACTCTCTTCAGACAGTTTTTTCTTGACTTACATGGATTTTTGAGCAAATTTTATTCTATAGAACTATGTATTTTATGCAACAAAACTAACCTTTCAAAAAAGACAATGTGTCATTAGCTTCTTTATTATGTAGCAATGCAATGAGAAGATGATACATGGTAAATGCCAACTGTTGTGGGTCACGTGGGGATGATGATGATGATGATGATGATGGTAATGACAACGATGATTTACCAGCAGAAATTCTGGCCCAGAGATATTCTTCCGCCCCGTACCAGGAGAAAAGAACACATTCAGGACACCAGTCCAGTGGGGGCAGTGAAGGTCTATAGTCACATAAATCATAGCAAATCAGTCCCCTGAGTCCCAGCAAAGGAGAAACAGTATGGAGTTCCAAGTGTCGCTCGGATTTGAAAGTAGTTTCCGGGGATTGAATATTGAGAGCATGGAGGGACATCTCTGCAAGAGGACTCTGCAGTCTGCAGTCTGCATCAGGGCCCAGGGCAGGGCAGCTGAGGCAAAAGAAAGGCTCGGTTTGCTTTTCAGAGGGTCCAACACATCACTTTGATTGAATAGATACATCACCCTGCTCTTATCCACCGTACCCACGTCCACCACATTCAATCTCTATTAACACCCCCCCACCTTAAACATGTCCCCCACATGCACACACATAGCTCATGCACACACCTCCCACCTGATGTATGCACACCCACACCTACCATCCTAACAGATATCACCCCCTGCATACTTCCATACACATTCTCTTTTTTTATCTTTGCCCATGCCCACTGCCCCACACCCCTTATTCATGTACCCACACACACATCCTTCATAGATGCATACCCTACACACCCATATACACTCCTGCAAACCCCACACCTAATGCACTCTTACACATTCTCCCTTCCCCCACGTACATAACACATACACACAGACTCGTACAGATACACTCTGTATATCTGTGTATATTCACAGTCACTCACACACACCTACAGTCACCAGTGTGTTTGGCGGTGCAGAGGGGGACAAGGTTAAGGGGACAAGTTAATCCGTGTGCATTTATTCTACTTAATCTGTCTCTCTTTTCCCTCTTTTTGCCCCTTTCTCCCTCTGTACCTCCTTCCCTGACTGTTTTTTGTGGAGCAGTTATTTTCAATTTTCATATACATCATTTGCTTTGCCTAAAATGCAGCTGAATTACCATTTATCTACCTTTTGATTAACTCAGATGAACAAAGAGCTTCTTAAAAAATGATTTGGGGATATTTTTGTATTTATCCAGCTGCTCTCATTACCAGATCATCCAACTATTCTAGAATCTTCAAATCCATTGAGATGAGATTAATTTCTGTGGATGTTCAAGTGGAAGAGGGAATGACTACAGCACGTAATGTCCTGTAACCTGCCCATCAGCTTTTTCCTTGGTACCATCCTCTCTTAGCTAGAAAGGCAAGGCCAGGCCCGAGCATGCTGGAACTAATGGGCCATGGTCAGGAAGGAGTCCACAGCTGCACATGGAGCCAAGCAATCGGCTTTTCATTTTCTCTTAGCTGAAAAAACAATTGGTTCAAAGACATTGACTATGTCTCTGTAAGCGTCATAAGGCCCATACATTTTGCAATTTCTCTTTAGTAGCTCAGCCAAATGAAATGACATTTAAAAACCTCATGGCATCCCTTCTGTCATCTAGAAGAGTTCTTTGATTTTTACACAGCCATGAAATATTTAGTTGCTTGCCTTCTTATGCACCAGATCTGACGCTCTTTGAGACTATAAAAGGGCCTCCTGCTTCTCATGGATTTTCCAATAGAGAGCTTCAGCCTGCACGATTACAGAGGATGCTCACAGAACCAGTCTGGATTTCATGCCATGACTGTGAACTCATGCCTCTAGAAGACAGAAAAGGCTTGGAAATAAAGCCATTCACTGAGGAAAGAAACCTCTGATTTATTTTCCTAGGGTATTTGCAAGGAGGAGCATTTTCCCAGAATCATGGCCTTAGTATTTCATACCAGGAACATGGACATTCTCCTGTTGACTGGCCCAGCCTTGCCAGACACACAAAGATGTTAGAGATGGAAGGAGAGGGAAAGGGTGATCAGGCTACAAATGGGGTTGGGAGAGGCAAATGGACAAACTTCAAGTGCCCAATCTCTTGCTTCCTGATTTTTTTTCCTTCCAATTTCATACCATTATTCCACTTTTCCCATTAAGCTGGAGAGGCTAATGGATACAGAGGCCACCCTCTGAGGAGTGTCACCCAGATGTCCTCAAGCCCTCCACCCTTTCTTATCCCAAAGTTGGCTGTGTGTCTCATTGCATAGGAGTCGAGGGCCCTTTTCAATATCTCCACAGATTTTTGTTTTGGTGATGGTGGTTTTTTCCCTAACTCAGTCACTTCCAGCTCTGATATCACCTATTGTTTTTCTCCAGCTATTTCTCTTTCTCTTTCTCTATTTGAACCTGGTTGATCACAATTACTCCCCATTTCCTGGGCTGTTGTCTTTTTCCATGCTGCTTCATCCCATAGTAGTCACCATCTACCTTCTTGTAATCCCCAGAATCCCACTAACAGAGTCCACTGTGAGTGGCAAACATTTACTGGGAGTTTAAGGAGTATGGAGGGGAAGGAATGTATGAAAAAGACAGCACAGGGCATGAAGCACCTTCAAATTTGACATTTGATTTGATTAGGAATTGTCATACGGGCTGTGTCTCTTTGTTAGCCCCCGCCCAGGGCTGTGGCTACCTTAGGAGTCTTTGCCTGTAGGAAAAGGTAGCCGTTCATTCAGGGTAGATAACTGGCTTGACTTGAACAGAATTCCAGGCCCTCTTGTCTACCCTCCCCCCACTTGCTGGCCTTCTTTCTACAGGACCCATGTGCTTAAGCTTTTCCAGCAGGCCTGCCCCTGCCTCCCACCCATCTTTGGGGTACTCTGTATTGACTCTCTCTCCATCCCTCTCTTCTGTTTATGGAACCCTTCCCCCTGATCTAGAGTTACCTGCAGAATCTCAGCATTCCTCCCACGTGGTTGGGCGTAGAAAGCTGGTTCTTCCAGTGTCTCAGGTCACTCAGGCTCTGCCCAAGTGGCATCGTCTTCATCAGCCCCAGCTGACTCATCAAGACCAAATGGAGGCATTTTTCTAAACACCTCAGAGAGTTATTCTGCCAGCCACACAAATTAGAAATGCCTGCAGTTAGGTTTTTGTATTAAAAGCAATGTCTTGTTGGTTAGTTTTTCTACAGTTATATATGAACAGCCCATTTTAGAAAACAAGAAAACAGAAACTCGATGTATCTAAATAACCTTCCCAGCTAATTATGATACTAATTACTACTAAAAGATAGAACTGGAATTGAAATTCAGGGCTGTGGGCTCCAAGGCCCATTATTTTCCCATTTGCTGCATGTTCTGTTGAAAGACACCAGCTTTGGGCCAGCTGATATCCTAGGATGGTGCTCATTAGATTCCATGAGCAAAGAGCGCTGCTGGGACAACCCTGCCTTTGGCAGATGGGCACTTTGAAGACACTGGGATGGGGTTCAACGGACTGAAGGGGCTAAGGGCCAGAAACAGGGCTGCCTGTTTTCTGCACAAGCAATGATGAGAGCAAGCCTTAACTCAGTTCAAAACATACCTACCTCTGACACAGCTCGTCCCCTGCCTCCCTTCCCCGAGTTTGCAGTACCTAACAGTAGGGCAGTGATACCCAGGGGAACTGCCAAGTCAACAATATATCTTAAATCTTAATGGCCTAGGGGCACTCATGGCTAAACCTTGTCGCAGGGAAACACTCATTTCAATAGCTAACTGCAAAGAAATGTGTCTAAGGAATGCTGAGCCTGAGACACATTTGCAAAAGGAACCTGAGAAAGGAACAAAATGAAAAGCAAACAATCTTTCCAATATTTTCAAGACTGATACTTGGCACTAGTAGTAAAAAGAAAAAAGAAAAAAAAATAAGATTGAAGTACTAGGACTCATAATGACAGCCTGTGAGCCAGCATGGAACTCCAGCTGCTTTTATGAAAAGATTTTGTAGAAATCCACGGGGACGCTGTTGAGACCATTTTAATTTTGATTCTCCTCAAATGGCCTCTCATCTCATCATTCACTGATTAGTAGATTTCTTGAGCTGTGCAAATGACTTCTCATTGATCTAATACGTGGAAGATGACTCTCAAAAGGACAGGACAAGGAACCTACATAGTTTCTTTTGTCAGTGACACAGAAAAGCATCCGCGAACTCCCACTTAATAAATGCTCTTTGATGAAGATGACTAGTAATATCGGGACACATACATGTTTAAGACCCTAACATAATGAGAAAGCTGTTTTTTGTTTTCTGTATTTACATATATAATTTTAACTGATTTTTATGCTCCTTCTAAAACTTTAATTCCCTTACCCATTTTGTAATATTTAAAAATTTCTATTAATGCTAAGAGTTTTCCTTTGGGTGATCCATGAAAAGTTGTAATCATCCACAAGGAAATGGAAAAGAGTGGGGTTGTGGAATAAGACAGCCTTGAGTTTGGACCATCATGTAGCTGATCTGTTTAGTTACTTCACTAACTTGAACCTTTGTTTTCTCAATTGTAAGATGAGGATAACAATATCTATCTATCGGATTGTTTTGAGGATTAAAAAAGAAAGTTTATATAAAGGGCTTGAATACTACCTGGCATGTAGTAAGCGTTGAAATGGTCAGTGTCTTCCCTCTTTGCTACTTAGAAGTGCTCATAATAACTATTGTTGCCAATTTATTCTTCAACACAACGTTTTGAGAACATCAGAGGTAACCAGATGAATTTTTGATGAAATTAATCACCTCATTTATAACTCAATAAATATTTATTAATGCCAGACATGGTGAATGAAGTGAGCCAAAGTAAAACGTATTTACTTTCTATAATGATTTCTTTAGTCCTGGGATGTAAGTGCCCTTGATTTTAAGTAAAAAAATGCCAGTGTTTTCTGAACATCCAGGACTATCTTTAAAGTCAACCGATTTAAATGTATGGAGAAAAAAAAGCTAACATAAGACTCAGTTGTCAATTGACTGATATATTTTATTTCTGCCTTTGGCGATCACTCATCTATGTACGATGCAAGGTGCTTATCCCAGGAAGAAAGGCTTGCTGGCTTACCTTGAAATTGCATTGATAAGAGTTAGAGTGAACATATGTCCTGGCGTTTCTCATTTAGATTTGATTTATATTTCTTGATGATGTAATTATTAATAAAACTTTCTTTTACTTTCAAAAGTGTTCCAGGAGATGATAAAAGTGTTTGGATGATAAATTACATGGTCGGGAACAGTGGTTTTGTGGCTCCTTTTGAAAGATTCTGGGAAGTACTTTCCTTGACCATTTCCTATTCAGGGTCTGGGATTCCATTGTGAAGGCTTCTGGAACAGCAGAGCTGGGCTGTCCACGGGGTTGCTATGATGAATGGAAACTTACAGGGCAGCTCAGGCCAGAAGGGTCAAATAATGAATGTCCACTTTTGCAGGATGCACCAGTGTTAACAGTTCCATTGCTAACTAGTTAAAGATCAGCCTTGTGAAAAATGACTTCCCATTTTCAAGCTATAATGAGAGTAAAATCATGCGAAGACGGATGACACAACGCTTTGAGTAATCCTTGATGAAATCCTAGTTTGAGAAACAAAATCATTTGTCTCTCCTATGCGGCTGGCTCTTGTTATATAAAATAGCTATGTAATCATCTTAAACCAGAACGGACTGAATGGGCTAAGGGACAGAAACTTCTGAGTCTTATGTTTCTGTCATCCACAGCTGCTCATCAATAAGAAAGAAGCCAATGTTCCAACATGCACTTTCTCATGACAATATTGGGCATTCAGGCATAGCCTGAAAAAAAATCCTTCCATGGATTTGTGAGCACTTGTGGGGTGAATTTGGCTCAGTGATTCGCTTGATCAAAAAAATCAGGAGGCAAGTCTGCCAGAAGCATGTCATTATGAATAAGTTGACCCTGGAGGCCAGCTCATTTCCCATCATTCGACTGTTTACCATTCAGATCCTTGGTGGTCTAACGCCTGGCGTCTCTCCTGCCGTCTGTTGAATTTGCCGTGTTGATAATTCAATAGGTTATTAACACAGTCTAAACAACAGAAGACTTTTTGGGGAGAAATTGTGGTCAATTGGAGAAAACCCTGGATAAGGAGTGTGGTGACGTTAGTTTCTAGTTCTCTTTGTAGCCTTGGGAAAGTTACCTTGCTGCCTTACGTCTCCTTTTTATCACCTGTAAACAGGACTCACCTGGCTCACAGAAGTGCTGTGATCCCAAACACCATGAACTCACCCACGCACCGACTATATTCCTGAACGCTCCTTCCTGCTGCTCTTTATACAAAAAGTAACATGTCGAGACGCAGCACAGACGTCTGCTTTGCAATGGGACAATTCCTACTCTCCCAGGTTTTTTGAAGGAAATGATGTCTGACTCCTCTGAGCTCATTAGCCTGTTATCTCTACTTTCATGGCAACATCCACCTTGTCACTTTTAAAGTTTTGCTATCATTGTCAAGAGCATGTTGGATGTCCTTGTGGGCTGGCTCTGCTGCAGCTTAATTTTCCTGGTGCCAGAGGCAGAGATGGCAAGTTTTCCTTGTTGCCTCATCCGTTTTCCTCAGCTCCCCTCCCCATTTGCTGCTCTCAGTGCGATCAGGATAGTGGTTCCTAACTCCTTAATTTTCTCTGGGCCCCTTCTGCAGCTCTCCAGCTCTCCTACTTCTGGCTGGTTTGTTCAGGACCTCCTAATCTGTCACGGCTAGCGCAGTTTTCTTCCAAGTTTCCCCGGGCATCCCGCTGTCAGTTGTCTACAGTGCATCTGCAGTGATCTTTCTTAAATCTGATCAGCTTGCCTCTGCTTCAAATCTGTCAAGGACACTTGATTGCCTTTAGTCAGGGCCGGCTTCACAGGCGTGTGACGGTGCAGTTGCACAGGCCCCTGTGCTTGGTTTAATGCTCTGTGGTCACCATCTTGAACTTCCCAATAACTTTTAAACAAGGGGCCCTGAAATTTTATTTTGCACAGGGCTCTGCAAATTGTGTAGCTGATACCGTCTTTGGTGTCAAATCCAAGTCTGGTAAACACCCTTCACAGCCCATGTGTCCACCTCTCCTCACAGTGAACACCCTGCTCACAGTTCTCTGGTCCTCAACCCTCGTATTTCTCTGGTTCTATGCATCCTCCCCCAACCATGCTGTTTGGTCCAGTTGGTATCATTTATGCAACAACAATTCATCCCTTGCCTAACATGTGCCAGAGATTGTAGTTGAGTACTGGGAATATGCAGATGAGGGCAGAGACCTGGTCTCAAGGAAAAGACCAACTAGTCACAGATGATGACAAAACCATGTGGGAAGTGCAATAAAAGAGAAATGAATATTGGATAAGCCAGTTACACAAACACACGTATAGGACTTCTGTTTCTTTGATTTTGCCAAAATATAATTGTATTTTACATATTATCCTGAACTGGTACCCATCTTTCAGAATTTTTCTCCATAATTATATAAGGGTTTTTTCATTGTTTGCTTTTCAAAAATTGCACATTATATTTTCTTCTCTGCTTCTTACTTTTCTCACTCAATAATTCCTTGTGTAAATCTCTCCTAAGTCAATGATTAAAACAAAGTTTGGATTATTTTAAGAATTTCTTTGTAATCATTTCTTTGTTTTTATCATTACAATAGCTAGCTTAGAGTTCATTTTCATTCCACTACTTGGAAAGGAACATTGAATAGTAGCTGTTTTCCAACTTGAGCTCTTTGCTTATTAAAATTAGACATTCAGTTCCACCCTTGTATTTATTCTTTTTATTAGGCAAACTAACATATTATTTGGAAATTTTGTTATAAACGCTGGCTTTCCCTGACAATTTCGTTCTTGAAACATCTGTTTCGAGAGGAAGCATGTAAGTCATAAAATAATTCCATAAATAATGTTCAGATGAAAACTCTGCCAGTGCAGCCTAATTTTAGAGCCACATTACAGATATTCTGTTTAATTAATTTCACTTGCATTTCCTCTCCTTTCTCCTGTCACTTTTCTCTTCCCAGGGAGAATTGGATTTTTCATTATGGCCCCTCTCCTCCCTCCGTGTAGCCATAGGTCACTGCTGACTCCATGGTTTTCTATATGTGTTCACCAAGATTCTCACGCACAAGTGCTGCCTGCCCTTGCCTTTCCTCCTCAGCCAGGGCGCAGTTAGCAAATTGAGCCTGACTTTTTCCACTAGATGTGCAAAGGACGGCAGTTTTAATTTAATTGAGATTTTGGGAATTAAAAGTTCTTATTTTTCCTAGTCTGAGTTATGTTGGGTAAAACCTAATTTTGATTGGGAGCCTGGGGATGTAGCAAGGAGTAGGATAAATCGGAGAGCAGAGCCCGTTTGAGCTTGAAAACATAAAGCAGAGGCAGGGAAACCCAAGACATTCTGGAATCCTATCCTCCTACCGCTCTTGTCCCTTCTCTCCCACTGTACATTTTACACCCTTGTCCCGGCTCCACCCTGCACCATGCCACAGATACACACCCTCTAGTGGGAAACTGTTTTTTCCACAGATTCTTTAGGCCTCCACTTAAACTTTGCTCACAGTGTACTCTCTCCAAGCACCCAGCACCTTCCCTTTGTGGCACTATCACAAACTGTTACTGCAAGTTTATTTGGGAGAATACTTGCTTACTGTCTGTCTCCCTACTGGGCTGTACACTCCTTGAAGGCAGGACCTACCATACAGAACAAAAGATATGAGGACTCATGTGAGGACTTTATATGAGTGCCATAGAACCTTCTGCAATAATGGACATGTTCTATATCTAAGCTGTCTGTTATGGTAGCCACATGTATCTATTGAGTATTTGAAATGTAACCAGTGTGACTGGGGAATAGAGTTTTAAATTCTATTTAATTCAAATCCATTTAAATTTAAGTTTGAATAGCCCCATGTGGCTTCCGTATTGGACTATGACTGTGAACTAGGCTGACTATGAACTAGGCTGTAGGTGTGTGGATGTAACAACACCAAAACCAAGGAAGTGAGTGGCTGGATGTGGGAGTAAAGGAGAGAAAAAGTCATCACAGGTAATATTTTTGCATTTTTCATACTCAACATACACACCCAGCCACACACAGATGCACACCTGCATGCTGCACTGGCTGGATTGGCCTGAATGCAGAAGGAAATTTGTAGCCTCCCAAATTGGCTCTGATGTCTTCTCTGGCACCGAGTGTAACCCTACTGCAACTGAACAGGGTATGGTCATTCCCAGCCCCGCTTCATTCTTGTGCATGGTCCTGTCTTCCTCTGGGCAGGAGGAGACCATCACCAGTCCAAGTATGTTGGTGTGGTCCCCTGAGTCACCAGGAAGTGGCAAATCCTCGCTGGATGTGTTCCCTGAACTGGGAGGATATCCTGAACATGCTATAACCTGAAAAGGCACATGTTTATCTTGTAACATAAAAGCCCTCTGTTGGCCATACAGCACTTGTTAATCCAGGACTCTCTTTAAGCCTTACTTGGTAGGTGGTAAGTAAAGAAACGAATTTACCCTCTCCGTTCCCGTAACACATGCTGACTGCACATGTCCTGACTGGAGGCTGGTTTTTGCTTGTCCAAGGGATATGTTCCCAACACTACACTGATCTGTGTCTGTCAAAGAATCCCTTACCTTAGATGGCATGGGAGGTTACAATCCAGTCATCTCAATTCTTTATCTAGAAGAGCCAAATCTGAGAGGACTTAGAAATTTCTCACTTTTAAGTTGTATTAGCTGGACGGCCTCAGCAAGTACCTGCAGACCCAGAAGGTAAAGATCGGACTGTCAAGTATGCCTCCTCAGCCAATGAAATGCTGGTCTCCAGGCCACCTGAGCTGGAAAAGCCTTTCTCACCTTACTAAACCCAATGCAAACATTTCAACAGCCTTTTTCAGATATCCACATACATGTTCCTCTGCTGCTGGTTCAGTCTGGGGGGCTTAAGTAGTTGGGATATTACAGCCGAATTGTCTCTAGGAAATCTGTCATTTCTATGGCTGGTCTAAGTGATTCAAAGGATGTTTAATTTATTTAGTCAGAGGAAACAGAAAATTCCAGGAGATGAAGCATATATTATTTTTGGTTTTAATAATGTTGTGGAGTAAAATAATTGCTATATGTTGTTTTATTCCATTGAATTTCTGTACTCTTTCAAATTGCTCCAGCTCCTTACAATGGGGCCCTGAAATAAATCCATATGTCTTTGGGAATTTGGTGTACAAGAAGAATAGCATTTTGCCTTAAAAGGAAAAATAATGGATTGATATAAATATTTTGGGGGCAATTGTTATCTATCTGAAAGAATTCCTCACACCACATGTAGAAATAATCTAGATTGATTTCAATACAATCTTAAAAAAAATAAGCAAGCAAACAACAACGGCAATTCTAGAAGGAAAAAAAGATTTTTCCTTTACATAATTTTGAGTAAAAAAGATTTTCCTAAGAAAAATATAAAAATTAAATTTCATAAAGAAAAAGATAAGAAGATTCTACCACACAAAAGCTCAAAACATTTATATGGTGAAAAACATCATAAATAAAAGATAAGAAAATGGCTGGGATGTTTTTATCAGCAACGAAAAGCACATACAAAGATTAATATTCAGAATAAAGAATTCCTATAGATTATTAAGAAAAAGACAAACAACCGAATGAAAAAACAAGCCAATACCATGAGCAGGCAAGTCACAGTTGGCAAAATACAAATGGCCAATAAATACATTAAAAAAAATGTTCAACTCTGCTAATTATGAAACAAATGCAACTTAAAACTGCTTATTTGTATTAGCAAAATGTTTTCAAACAATGTAGAGCACTGGTGGGGATGTGGACAATGGGCGCTCTCATGCTGCTTGTGGGAAATCTGTATTGGTGCAACCTATTTGGACAGAAAATCAACATTATTAAAATTCTAAACAAACTTGCCCTGTGATCCAGAAATTCACTTCTAATAATTTATCCTACAGAAATACTTGCACATGTATGAATATATATATATATACGTATATATAGTTATTTATTGATGTGAAAAATTCGAACCAAGAAAAATGCTATACATAGGATCATGGTGTAATAAATTCAGGTGCATATAGAAATGGCAGCAAGAGATCTTCTGCCCATTCAGTTTCCCTTTCATTTCTTTCTATCTTTTGCTTTCTCATCTTGATATTTTGGATACTCATGAAAAAATATGGCTTTATTCTAATACAGAGTCAATAGGCATTGTGGCATATGTCAATATTTGAAGTATAATCAAATTTATTTTTCATGTGTGGATGAAAAGGCTCTAAGTTGGGGACCAGGTTAAGGGAATAACCATTGCCAGTGAGAGCCAAGGCAGGGTTTAATTAGTAAGGCGAGATGAGTGAGCTCCCCAAGAAGAATAGAATATATTTTCTGGACCAAGAGACCAAATCAAGAGGAGGGGATGGACAGAATCTATAACAGACTAAGTTTTAAACTTGAATTTGATTTAGTAACTAGAAATAATTACAAACAATGAAATGAGGTTGTTTTAATTCAGAAAGGGGTTGAATTACCTTTAATTTTTGAGTAAGCAGGTTGATTTTGCTCTCAGCAAAACTGAGGGTCCAGGGCTAGTTGAGTTCCGTTTTGGAAAAATAAAGCTCCATGTCAGCGCGTTCCGCGCTTACCCTCATGGAATGACAGCAAGGCCAGGGAGAGTGTCCATGCAGCGGCCCCCCTCGGTCATTCCAGACAACTCCATCCGGCACCGTGAGATTGAACCTTCTCGCTTTCTCAGCCAGGGTCCCTCCAGGCATTGAGACCACTGGTTACAGCAGGCAGGAGCGTGCGGATGGGCGGACAGGTGATTCATTACACACCTGTAGCCGTGAAAGCAGAAGAGCCGTGTGTAACCTCAATTTAACAATTGTATGCAAAACACAGATTCTTCCCTCATAATCTCATCTTTTGTCTGGCATAATTTCCAGACTCTTCCGAGGGAGAACCAGCCATGTGACAAGTGGCTTTGCTATTCAGTGCTGTTTCTTCCATTTTCACATAGGAAACATTTCATGTTTCTTCCATTTTACCCCCTTTTATTATATTATTATCAGAAGTCGAGGATGATAATGTCTAGGCCACTGAGAAACCTTAAGGCTACTTGATCAACATCCCACTCCTCCCATGTGGAGGAGGCATCCCTCCTCCACTAGTAGTTGAAATTATGCAAATCATTCCACACTTCTGCAGTTTCGTGCATTTCTTTTGACCTGTACATTTGTCTACATTTTATTTCTATTAACAGAACTCGATACATGTCCCCCCTCCTTTTCAGCAGATGCTCTCTGCTGAACAATCCTGCCGACTCAACCCTATATGTTTGTGTTGACTGAAGTTTGTGGCTCTCCTACGTTCAGAACAAATGGGAAGACCTAATTAGTTGATTGAGGGTAGCAACACGGATCAAAGTTCTTGGAAGCAGTCGGCATCCCACCTCTGCCAGGTCTGTTTCTCTTCCCATGACCCTCTCCTTCCCTTCCTCTGGGCTTGTAGAAACGTCAAGTTTGGGGTGACCTAACGGCAGAACTGAGAAAAAGCAAATGGAGAAATAACATTTACAAGCAAGGTGATTTACGGGATTTCCGCATCATAGGAATCAATGCTGCAAAGGGCCTTACAGATACCTGGTCCCATTCCCACTTTTTCATTTGAATAAATTAAGAAACTTAAGTGACCTTTCCAATGTCACATACCTAGAGTTGAAACTCAAGTAAAATCAACCAAACTCACTTCCAGCAAGTTCTACTAAGATGTATGCAGCAATCTCCAGAATCAACAATAATGTCAGTCTCTGAACTGAAGTTTGAAATGAAGGCAGGGCATTGTGCTTCTTTGTATATTATTCCTTATGCAAAATAATAAAATTAATTTATGAAAAATAGGTATTATTTTAACTTTATAAGCTGATTTATAGTTATCTAAGCATTTGGTGTAATTCCTCATTTAATATTCATGACAACTTCATGAAGTCTGAATTATTATCCTGATTTTGCAGTTTAATTATTATAGGTGCACAGAGGTTAACTGGCTTTCACATTAACACAGACCTGTTAAGTGTTAAAACAAAGGCTCAAATACGAGTCACATCACTCCAACGGTGGCCCCGACCAGAGCCCAAACAGCAAAGACACTTCTAATTCGTACCAAAGATGCATCGCCTAAGGTTTCCAGAAGAATTGTCGATGATCCCTCTCCTGCTCTGGCGGACCTCTCTTCAGGGTCCTGCAGCCCTTATCGCTTGTGTGATCCCAGTTATTAAGGAGACCAGAGACGATCATGACACGGCATGTTCCTTTCAACAGCTATAGCTTCAAATGTCAAAAATGACAACAGAAGCCAAGAACGAGGTTATACTATATTAGTATTTTTATTTTAAATAAAAGAGTCCCTCTTCCTGGAATTTTTATTTACAGTAATTAAATTTGAATCAGGTTTGACTGTTAGTTCAGCCAAAATTGTAGAATTGATTACACATTTGAGAAAGGAAAATGTAAATAAAATAAAAATTATTTTCTGTCTCATTATAGGCAATTGACAAGGTTTCAGGGGATGTATTGAAGGCTCCTTACCCAGCATCCAAAAGCATCCAACTCCCCCTTTTTTCTCCTCTTGGGATACTCCTATAATCTATCTTACCATGCTAGAATGATTCAATTTCGCACATATTTTTCTCGTGATAGTGCCAGGATAATGCCAACCATTTATGTCAGAGACAGAAAGAAACACACTTCTTTTGCTGGAATTTTGTAGGTTGTTCCACACAAAAGTTAAATTCCTGCAAAATTGGAGACTTAAGGTTGATTTGTTGTGGTTTATAGTTTTAAGTGATCATAGGGGCTGTTCACTGGCACCGTTTTATGTTGAAGTGGATGGAAGGAAGACTCTGAGGCATTAACTGAGATAGCCTGGATTTTCCTGGCAATTTCCTTGAGAAATAATAACACTTAGTGGCAGAACTGAGTCTAAAATACATTTGTGCAGGTCCAAGTCATGTGCTTTTCCCCTATACCTCACTGCCTCTAGTTCCAAGTTTTAGTCTGTCCTCCACTCCTGCTATGCAGTGATATCCAGGACAAATTCATCTTTCCCTGCCTCTCTCTCCTTATCTATGATTTCTGATATATGATTTCTCTTTGTAAAAGTGTCACTGAAGAACTTTCTTCCAAGATCCTACTTTTGTACACTGATTTTTAAAATGACACTTCTCTACTTCAGCTCCTCTTGCAAATAGTTATTGTTTATGGGGACTTGGCAATCGTTCCTGAAATTGATTACTGACTGACACATTTTCTCCTCTTCCAGAGCACATGTCGCATGGTACTGCATTGTAGTTTCACATTTTCTGATCTCTGTCCTTGACTTTGCTTTGTCCACACAGACAAGAACCTCATGGAATATCTGCTGAATCTTCCCACCATTTCCTGAATCAGTGCAATGCAGAGGAAGGATTGCTTCCTGGTCGCATCATTCATTTCTAAATAATAGTAGCAGCAAACGTCAGGTGCTGATGGTGCTCGGCTGGCTCAAAATAAACATGTGACATTTACCATCTCATTTAAAGAAGCTCACAATCCTGTGAGGTAGGTATTATCATTAGTTCCATTAAATAGATGAGGAAACTGAGGCTGAAAGTGGTTAAACTCGTTTCCCAAGGTCCCAGGCTGAGTGGTGGAACCAGGATTTGAACAAGCCAATTTTACTCACTGATATTCTGCCTCTGACAAGAAGTCATGGAATCCCAATAAAAGTGAGATTCCTTAGAATCTAAATCTTATTCCATGTTTCAATTCCTTCACCAACATTCCCACCAGGTGGTCATTTTATCTCTGAACATCTCCTGGTTTAATTTATGCTGTTCCATCTTTACCTCTTAGAAGGGGCATTCTTACATTAAAGCCAGACCTGCCTCCTGGACCTTTGTAAAAACTGGCTTTGCTTTTTGCGGTCATGGAGAATAATCTAACTTTTCTCCCTGAGCACAGATTTCAAAACCCCTGAGACTTATTGTTTCCCTAATGGATCCCCAGTTAGTACATCTAGTCTCTGTATATCAGAATTTTTAAGCTCCTTCATGAACCTGCACACCTGCATCTGACACCCCCAGTTTGCCTGTGTGCCTCATGATGAAAGTATAGATACAACCTCCCCAACAGTTGGGTATGGATCCTTCCAAAAGCTAATCATGCTTCCTTCATCATAGCACACAGCTCACTTTAGTTCAAGGGCTGGCTGTGCTCTGGGAAGTCAGAGTCATTGGTTTTGCTGGGAAAGGAGGAGAATAAGGAGCTTCTTGTCTGAGGTGAGCGTTGTCTGCATTTCCAGGTTCTCTTTATCTCTCACCTGGCATACCTGCTGCCGCTCTCTAGACCTCTCCTGGCCCTCCAATATAATCCAGTTTCTCCTCTGGCTCTGTGTGGTCCTTACCTACTGACGCTTGTCTAGCTTTGCCCCTCTGCTCCCTGGGTTACCTAAAATTTCAACATTCTCCCATCCCAGTGTTTCTCTTCTTGAGTGTGGTAGTGGATGAGAGTTTTCCAGAAATACCCAGGGAGTACTTTTCTTCTACTCTCCCTCCCTTTCCTCTCTTCTTCTTTCCTATCTTTCTCCTTTCTCTCCCTTCTTCCCTCCTCTCCCTCTTACCCTTTCTTCCTTTATCCCTCCTCTCTCTCTCTTTTCTTTCTTTCCAAATATACATACTACCTTCTTCAACCACTTCAGATTATATTTTCTTTATAGAGGTGAAGATAAGGAGCAAGAATACGTAGTTAGAAAAAATCCCCAAGTACTTATGCTATATAATATTCCATGTCATTTCCTTATTTATACCTGTTGTCTTGCATTTGAAGGGGGAATATATTTAAGAACAGGAAATCTGGAAGTCTCTTATATTATATAGTGCAATTTTCCTATTTTTTTTAGATGGAAATAAAAAATGTTTAAGAGATTTGACACTATTTCAAACAATCAAAACTTTACTGAACTCTAAGCTAATGGACTTGGGGATGTCATATAAGAATTGCCAATATTCAGGAAAAGGAAATAAAAGATACCCAAATTGGAAATGAAGAAATAAAACTCTTGCTGTTTGAGGACAACATGATTCTATATATATAGAAAACCCTAAAGAATCCACCAGAAAACTATTAGAAATAATCAACAACTACAGCAAAGTTGCAGGGTACAAAATCAACTTACAAAAATCAATTGCATTTTTATACACTAATAAACTAGCAGAAAGAGAAGTCAAGAATACAATCTCAATTACAACAGCAACAAAAAGAATAAAATATCTAGGAGTAAATTTAACCAAGGAGGTGAAAGACCTATACGCTGGAAACTATAAGACGTTATTGAAAACAATCGAAGAAGACATAAAGAAATGGAAAGATACTCCGTGCTCATAGATTGGAAGAATAAACATAGTTAAAATGTCCATATTACCTAAAGCAATCTACAGATTCAGTGCAATTCCAATCAGAATCCCAATGACATTCTTCATGGAAACAGAACAAAGAATGCTAAAATTTATACAGAGCAACAAAAGACTCCGAATAGCCAAAGCAATCCTGAGGAAAAAGAACAAAGCTAGAAGCATCACAATCCCTGACTTCAAAATATACCACAAAGCTATAGTAATCAAAACAGCATGGTACTGGCACAAAAACAGACAGTCAGATCAACAGAACAAAACTGATAACTCAGAAATAAAACCACACTTGTATGGACAGCTAATCTTCGACAAAGGAGCCAAGAACATACAATGGAGAAAGGAAAGTCTCTTCAATAAATTGTATTGGGAAAACTGGACAGCCACATGCAAAAGAATGAAAGTAGATCATTATCTTACTCTATACCCCAAAATTAACTCAAAATGGATTAAAGACTTGAATGTAAGACCTGAAACCAGAAAACTCCTGGAAGAAAATATAGGCAATACACTCTTTGACATCGGTCTTAGAAGCATCTTTTTGAATATCATGTCTCCTCAGGCAAGAGAAACAAAAGAAAAAATAATCAAATGGGACTACATCAGACTAAAAAGCTTCTGCACAGCAGAGGAAACCATGAACAAAACAAAAAGACAACCCAACAACTGGGAGAAAATATTTGCAAATCATATATCTGACAAGGGGTTAATTTCCAAAATTTATAAAGAACTCATACAATTCAACAACAACAAAATAAACAACCTGATCAAAAAAGGTACGGAGGATATGAACAGACATTTTTCCCAAGAAGATATGCGAATGGCCAATAGGAACATGAAAAGATCTTTAACATCACGAATTATTAGGGAAATACAAAGCAAAACTACAATGAGATATCACCTCACACCTGTCAGAATGGCTATGATTAACAAGACAAGAAATAACAAGTGTTGGAGAGAATGTGGAGAAAAGGGAACCGTCGTAAACTGCTGGTGGGAATGCAAACGGGTGCAGCCACTATGGAAAACAGGGTGGAGATTTCTCAAAAAATTAAAAATAGAAAGACTATACGACCCAGCTATCCCACTACTGGGTATTTATCCAAAGAACGTGAAGTCAACAATACAAAGAGACTTATGCACCCTTATGTTCATCACAGCATTATTCGCAATAGCCAGATGCGGAAGCAACCCAAGTGCCCACCAACTGATGAATGGATAAAGAAGATGTGGTATATATATACAATGGAATACTACTCAGAGATAAAAAAAGACAAAATTGTGCCATTTGTGATAACATGGATGGACCTTGAGGGTATTATGTTAAGCGAAATAAGCCAGACAGAGAAAGACAAACACCATATGATCTCACTCATATGTGGAAGATAAACAAGCACATGAATAAGGAGAACAGATTAGTGGTTACCAGAGGGGAAGGGGGTGGGGGGGTGAAAGTGGTAAAGGGGCACATATGTATGGCGACAGATAAAAACTAGACTGTTGGTGGTGAGCACAAAGCAATCTGTACAGAAACTGATATGTAATAACATACACCTGAAATCACACAATATTATAAACCAATATGACCTCAATAAAATAATTTAAAAAAAAGAATTGCCGATATTTAAAAATCTTTGATGTGACCATTTCACTTTAAAAATTGTAAATTTCTGAGCCAGCCCTGATGTCCTAGTGATTAAAGTTCTGCGTGCTCCACTTCGGTGGCCTGGGTTTGGTTCCCGGGTGTGGAACCACACCACATGTCTGTCAGTGGCGGCTTACATAGAAGAATCAGAGGAACTTACAACTATACACAACTATTGTACTGGGGCTTTGGGGGGAAAAAGAAATAAAAAAAAAGGAGGAAGATTAGCAACAGGTATTAGCTTAGGGTAAACGTTCCCCTGCAAAAAAATGAATAAATAAAATAAAATAAAATAAAACAATTGTAAATTTCCTTTCAGATATTTTGCTTACAAGTATGGTCTGCTGCCAACATATGATTGAGGTTCTTTGATGATGTCATATTTTTATGTTAGACTTCACATCCAGTACTTATCAGATTTCCTCATTCAATTATAATGATTTCTTTTTCATTGTTCAAGTGGGACTCTTCTTTTTAAAAATAAACCATATTATTTAGTTAAATATCCGCACAACAACATTAAACAATACCACAGTTAAGTATGATATGTATTTAGAATAGTAATAATAATAATTAAAAAATTTCAGTTTACTATTGGGTCATCTCATTAATACCAAACTCTCAGTAATCAACTCTTTTATAAAGTTAGTTTAATTCCCAAATTTGAGAAGAATATTTTCTCTGACTTAATATAAATCTTTATCTTTAATAATGGTAGTGGCTGAGAATCAGGAAATTTCACAATTTCCTGGTAGGTTATTATTAAACTTCTTCAGATTTCTCCCTCTACCTCCTCCAACTTCTCCTGTAGAAGATTCAGAAGTTTATTTATCTTGCCTTGCTATATGAGCACATTAAATTGGAGAACCTGACTTTGCTCTGGTGCTCCACTCACCTCTTCTGTGTTTCTTTTCTTGCAATCAGGTGAAAGTGAAAGAGAGAATACACACAAGTTACCCAGGAATCCATGAAAGCCCCCAACCTCCGTCCCAGCCAAAGGAAAATGGAAGGAAGCAATTCTTTTCATCTCTCAGAAGCAAAGAGAAGTTTCCTGCCCTCAACTTGAATTTGAGTGAGTTTCTGTGACTTTAAATTTGTATACCACTATTGATTTGACAACTCTCGTGTAAGATTAACATATTTGCTTGAGGAAAGCTCTTTTATTCTAAGTTACAGTACCGTAGTTCTGCTTCTGTTTTCTGGAAGAGATTGTGGAGAATTGGTATTATTTCTTCCTTAAACATTTGGTAGAATTCACCAGTAAACAAGTCAGACCAGGTGCTTGTTTTAGGAATGTTTTAGCTTATTGATTCAATTTTGTTAATAGATGTAGGACTATTTAGATTATCTATTTCTCCTTTTGTGACTTGGTAGTTTGTATATTTCAAGAAATTGGTCCATTTCATCCAAGTTATCAAATGTGTGGGCATCTGGTTATTCGTAATATTCCCTTTTTATTGTCCATGAGATCAGTAGTGATGACCCATCTTTCATTTATGATACTGTGAATTTGTGACTTCTCTCTTTTTTCTTGGATAGCCTGAGTGGCTTTTCAATTTTATTGATCTTTTAAAAGAACCAATCTTTGATTTCTTCAGTTTTCTCTATCATTTTCCTATTTATAATTTCATTGATTTCTGATATAATTTTTATTATTTCATTTTTTTCTGCTTCCTTTAGGTTTAACATAGTCTTCTTTCTCTAGTGTTCTAGGGTAGAACCTTCGGTTATTATTGATTTTTGCTCTTTCTTCTTTCCTAAATGTTATTTCCTGAGTGCTATAAATTTCCCTCTGAGTACAGCTTTCACTGCATTCCTTAAATTTTGATGAGTTGTCTTTTATTTTCATTTAGTTCAAAATATTTTAAAATTTCTCTTGAGACTTCTTTGACTTACGTATTATGTAGACAATTATTATAATTATATGTACATAATTATTATGTAGATAATAATCTAAATAATTGAGGATTATCCAGTTATCTTTCTGTTATTGATTTCTATTGTGATCTGAGAACACTCTTCATATAATTTATATTTTTGAAAATTTGTTAAATTGTGTTTTATGGACCAGGATATGATTTACGTTGGTGAACGTTCTTGTGAGCCTGAGAAGAATGTGTATTCTGCTCTTATTGGTTGGAGTATTCTACAAATGTGTATTAGTTTCAGTTGATTGATAGTGCCTTTCAGGTAATCTATACAGTTACTGATTTTCTGCCTGTTTGATCTATACATTACTGGAAGTTTAGCGGATTTGTTTATTTCTCTTTGCAGTTTTAGCCTCATGTCTTCTGGCACTCTTTTGTTAGGTACTTATGCATTTAGGATTTTTATGTCTTATTAGAGAACTGATCCCTTTATCATTGGGCAATGTTCCTCTTTATTCCTGATAATCTTCCTTATTCTGAAGTTTGCTTTGTCTAAAACTAATAATGGACACCAGCTTTCTTTTGATTAGTGTTAGTGTGGTATATCTTTCTCCATCCCTTTACTTTTAACTCCCTTGAGTCTTTATGTCTAAAGTGAGTTTCTTGTAAACAACATATAGTTGGGGCTTAGTTTTTTATTTCCTCTGACAATCTCTGTATTTTAATTGGCATATGCAGTCCATTTGCATTTAAAGTGATTATTGCTATAGTTGGATTAACATCTAACATGTTTGTAACTGTTTTTTACCTATTTCATTTGTCCTTTGTTTCTTTTCCCCCCACTTTTCTATCTTCCCTGGTTTTATCATTTTATATGATTCCATTTTATCTCCTCTCTTAGCCTATCAATTATACTTCCTTTAAAAGAATGTTAGTAGTTGTCCTAGAGTTTACAATATCTGTTTTCAACTAGTCTAAGTCTACCGTCATATAACATTATACCATTCACATGTTGTACGTGTACCTTACAGCAAGGTGTTCTCAATTCCTCCGTCTCATCCCTTGAGACATTGCTGTCACATATTTCATTTAGGCATATGGTCTAATAACACAATACATCACTACTATTATTGCTTTAAACAGTTCTATTTTAGCTCTTTTAAGGATAGGAAAAATAAAAAATTTTATTTCGCCTTCATGTATTCCTGTAGTCCCTCTTCTTTTCTTTATGTTGATATAGTTTCTGACCTATATTGTTTTCCTTACGGCTGAAGAACTGTTTTTTTTTTTTTTCCTTCACATTTTCTGCATGGCAGTTCTGCGTTTGATGAATTTTCTCAGTTTTTGTTTGCCTGAGAAATTCTTTATTTCTCCTTCACTTTTGAAAGACAATTTCTCTGGATATTTGGTATGAATTCCAGGTTAATGTTTTTTTTCTTTCAACACTAAATATTTCACTTCACTCTCTTCTTGCTTGTATGATTTCTGATGGGAAGTCTGCCATAATTCTTATTCTCATTCCTCTATAAGCAACATGTTTTTCCACCATAGCATATTTCAAGATTTTCTCTTTGTCTTTAGTTTTCTGCAATTTGAATGGATATAATATGGTATGCCTAGGTATTTGTTTGTTTGCTTGTTTTTATAGTTATCTTGTATGTTCTTTGAGATTCCTGGACCTATGGTTTCATGTCAGTCATTAATTTTGGGATGTTCTCAGTCATTATTACATCAAATATTTTTTCTGCTTTCTTCTCACTTTCTTTTCCATCTGCATTCCAATTACACATCTGTTACAACTTTTGAAATTGTCCCACAGTTCTTGGATATTTTGTTCTGTTTTTTTGTTTTTGTTTTTGTTTTTTTTAATTTCTTTTTCATTCATTTTTCTTTTTGCATTTCAGTTTGGGAAGTTTCTATTGACCTATCTTCAAGTTCACTCATTCTTTCCTCAACTGGGTTGAATTTACTGATGAGTTCATCAAAATCATTATTAATTTCTATTACTATGTTTATGATTTCTAGCATTTCATTTTAATTCTTTCTTCCAGTTTCCATCCGTCTGCTGAGACTACTTTCTCCATTAGAGCACTTAACATATTAATCATAGTTATTTTAAATTATCTAATAATTCCAATATCTGTGTCATGTATGTGTTTTGTTCTGATGCTTGCTTTGTCTCTTCAGATTGTGTGTTTTCTTCTTCTGGTATATCTTGTGATTTTTTGTATCAGGTAATAGAAGAGAGGTAAATAGGCCTTTAGCATGAGGATTTATGTTAATCTAGTTAGGAATTGGGTTGTGTTTAATGTTGCTCATAAGTATAGGTACTAGACGCTTCGATTCCTCTAGTGCCTTTGTTTGTGTCTCACCTCTTGATTTTCATTTTTTCTATGTACTCTTGCTCAGAGAGAGTCTCTCTTGTGGTTCTTACAGATGTAATACAGTTATTACACTGGAGCCCTACAGACATGGTGGTTAGGTGTGAGGGAAGTGGAGCACTCTATAAGCCTCTGATTAAGTTTCAGTCTTTTAGGGCTCTGTATTTTGTGGCTGTGATCTTCACAAGTGTTTCTCCAGTGGTACAGCTTTTTTCCCACTAGTCCCTACTACCTTCCTGGCTACGGTGTTCCCAATCTATTTCTTTGAAGCTCCAGCCCCTGTTGGCTATGGTGTTTTCTACCCCCTTAGCTGAGACAGGACATCTGGAAGAGACTGGAATTGGGAGAACTTCCCATCTCCCAGCAGGGATGAGACTTCAGAGTTGAGCTCTGTCAAAGTGCTTTCTCCTAGAGAGTAGGCCTTTATTTTGCACAAGTCTCTAGGCATATTTTACACTGCTTATTCTTCCCCTCCACTTGCGAGAGCTATGAGGACATATTTCTTAGATCCTCACATGTGAACCTGGTGGAGTTCATGGAGTAAAGGACCACAAGAAAGCATGGGGGCCCCTTGAGGCTCCTAGGAGCTTTTCACTCTCATGCTAATCCACGCTCATACTCCAGCAATTCATCAAAATTACCATTTAAGTGCTTTTACCAGTTTATGGCTCCAGTAGCTTCTGTTCCAGGCAAGTAGATATCAGTTGCTGTGAATTTCTAGTTGTGCCTATCTCTCCAGTTTTTGGGTGGTGGTTTGCCCTATGACTTCAATTCTCTGGTGGGTCCAAGAAAAGTTTTTGATTTCTAGTTCATCCAGGTTTTCTTTGATATAAGAATGGAGGTGATGACTTCCAAGCTCTTTATATGTTGGAGCTGAACCAGAAGTCCCACATTAACTTCCAATAGAAGAAGATCCCACCAGGGTCGGGCGAATGCTGAGAAGAGGTTAGAGATCTGGTCAATCAGAGCCATGGGGAGTCAAAAGGAAGGGGAAGTTCTGGTAAGGTCCCTCCTCTAGGGAAGAAGAGCACCTTGCAGGTGGTGGTGTCTCTTCAGATTTCCTGGTAAAGGTAATGGAGGAAGTAGGTAAGTTAAAGAACTTATTGAACAAAATAGCCTTCAAGAAGAAGAAAAATAAAAGAGGGAAAAAACTCTGTTATTCACTGTAACAACAGACTATGGCAATTTTGACTTATGAACTATAAAACAACTTACCTTCTCGCTCCCCATTTCTTAAATCTCTCTCCACATGGAATTTCCTGCTACTGTGGATCTGGGGAAAATATAATATTAATAATTATAATAAGAAATAAGAAATAAGCACCTATGTGAAGTTATTATAAGAAGAAAACATAAATTAGTATCAAAACCTTTAGCAGATAAAATATTGGAAAAAAAAGTCACGAAAAAGAGGAACATTGCAGCAAAACACTTTATTATGAATTAAGAACAATTGCATATATGAAAGGGTACCATGCACCAGAATCGAAAAGATAAAAAACAAGAAGTTATGAAACAAGAATTGATAGAACTCAGAAAAGAAATTAAAGAAAAATACAACTGTCTTAGAATAAATGGTAAATTACAAGATATCCAAGGAAAAGCAGACACAATAGAAAGAACAATGGAGAGACAGAGATAAATATAAAACTGAAATGTGGAATAGGCTAAAAGAATTATAGAGACTCCCTGTTCTGACTCTGATAGAGAGATAGTCATAGGGCTTATCCTCCTGCCATAAACAATTATAGAACTGAACGAAATATATGAAACAAATGGTTTCAGATATTGAACAACAGGCCGTGTAGGGCTTTGATCCTTGAGAGAATGGAAACACTCAAGGAAAGCACCACATTCACTCTGGATTTCTGCCTGGGGCGTGTTCCAAACTACTGCACGGGGAATTGGAACCCAAACAGGGAGTAAGAGTCTTTCTGAGTGGAAGAAACAGATCAGCATTTAGGGCTGCTGTGAGGCTGGAATGTAGAGTGTGATACCAGAGAAGAGACATGTTCAGAGAAGGAATTTCATAAATCTGCATAGGGGCCCCTTAAATCTTTGGCTGAATACCGAGCTACATATGCACAACACGCTATTCCTAGAGTCCTGGCAGAGAAAAGCTGAACTAAGATTTTAGAGAGCACACAGTGTTGAGAGATGTTGAATTTCTGATCAGCCAGTTTGGGGTATCTCAGCCAGGTATTTAGCTGAGATACCAAAAAAAGCTGTACCTTGGAGGAGGGTTACACTTTCCCTAGGATAAATGTTGCTCTGGACCTATACTAAGAAGGCCTAAAAACAAGCCATGGCAGGATCAAGCTTATCTTCCAATAAATCATCTGCCTGCTGGAATAAAACTTAAGATTCTTTATTAAAGATGACAAATCCAGATTCTCGATGTCTTAATAAACCAGTGTCCAGAATACAAAGAAAAATCACTAGATATGAAGAGAAATAGGAAAATGCGAACCACAACGAAAAGGAAAAACAGGCGAGTAGAAACAGGCTCAGGGATAAAAGATATGTTGAAGTTAGCAAGCGAAGGCTTGAAAACAATTACAACATGCTTGAAATTTACAGGAAAAGGTAATGAATGAACAAATGGGGAATATTGGCAGAAAAATGGAATCTATGAAAGAGAACCAAACGGAAATTTTAGAACTGAAATATGCAATATCCATTTTTAGATGGGATTAATAGCAGATTGCATAATGTAGAATAAAAATCAGTGACTTTGAATAAAAGGAAGCAAAAACTATATATAGTACAGAGAGAAAAAAGTGCTGAAAAAAGATGAGAGGGTGTATTGGTGACCCATGGGACAATAACAAGCAGTCTAATAGAGATGTAATTGGTGTCTAGGAAGAGGAGGAGATAAATTGGGGCAGAAATAATATTTTAAGAGATAGTAGCCAAAATTTTTCCAAATTTGATGAAAAATATCAAGCTACACATCCAAGAAGCTCAACAAACACCAAGAAGGATAAACTCTAAGAAAACCATTTCTAGGCACAATATAGTCAAATTGCTCAAAACCATAGATAACGAGAAATTCATAAAAGGAGCGAGGGTGGGGAGTGAGGTGGTGTGGAAAATATGGGAAAATCAATAAGAAATACTAAAAACTTCTCCTAAAGAAATAATAGAGGCCCTAAAGCAATGGAATAACATTCTCAAGATGCTGGGGGGGAGTGGGGACTATCAACCTAGAATCCAATAAACATGAAAGAAAGACATTTTTAGATATATAAAAACTGAGAATTTATCACCAGCAGGCTTGCACTGTAAAGAAAACTGAAGAAAGTTCATCAGGCTTAATAGAAATAATGTTAAATATAAACTCAGATCTACATGAGGAAATGAAGAGTGTGAGAAGCAATTAACATTTAAAATTTTTTTTGTTAGTTTCTTAGTATCTTTAAAGGTATTTTACTATTTTAAATAAAATTAATCATTTATTATGGTGTTTATGACATACATAGAAGAAAAATTGTAGAACAAAAATAGTACAAAAGATAGAAGGCAATAAATGAAAGTACAAGATTCTCACATGATACATGAAGTGATATAACGTCAATCCAGGGTGGAACATGATAGGTTAATGATGTAACTGTAATCTCTAGAGCAACCCCCCAAAAAACAGACAAATAAACAAATAAAAACAAAGTGATATAGCTAAAAACCAATAGAAGAGGTGAAATGGAATTATATAAACATTCAATAACAGAGCTTCAAAATGCAAGAAGCAATAGGTGACAGAATTGGAGGGAGGAATAGACAAATCCATAATTTTGGATGGCTATTTTCACAATCTTTTGCCAGTAATGGATCCATGGCTTCAAGATGATCCAAATCAAAATATCAACAAACTTTTCTGTAGAAATTGACAAGCTGATTTAAAAATGTGTGTGGACATGCAAAGAAAGTAGAAGAGTCAAAATAATCTTGAAAAAGAAGAAAGATGAGGACTTACATTTTCAGTTTTTTTTTTTTTTTTTTTTTTTGGTGAGAAAGATTAGCCCTGAGCCAGCATCCGTGCCCATCTTCCTCCATTTTTATATGTGGGACTCCTGCCGCAGCATGGCTTGATAAGCAGTATGCAGGCCCACACCTGGGATCTGAACCCACGAACCCCAGGCCACAGAAGCGGAGTGCGTGAACCCAAACACTACACCACCGGGTTGGGCCCCATTTTTGGTTTTTAAGACTTACTTAAAGCTGTATTAATCAAGGCAGTGTAGTATTGGCATAAAGATAGACAAATAGATCAATGGAACAGATAATAAGCTCCAGAAATAGAACCACACTTACATGATCAAAAATTTTTTTGATAACAATGGCAATGTGGCCAATGAAAATCAGCAAAGAAAAACCTTTCAATGAATGATGTTGTAACAAGTAGATATTCACACAAAAAAATCAATCCCAAGTTATTTCTTATGGCATAGATAAATATTAACTTGAGATGGATCACAGACTGAAAGGTAAAAACTAGGATAACAAAGCCTTGGGAAGAAAACATAGGAGAGTATCTTTACTGCTTTGAAGTGAGCAAAATTTTCTTAGACCACAAAAAGCACTAACCATAATTTATTTTAATTGATATGTTGGACTTCATCAACATTAAAACCTTTTGTTTATCAAAAGACATCACTAAGAAAGTGAATTGGCCAGCCACAGTCTGGGAGAAAATATTCACAGCACATATATTTGAGAAAGGATTTGTATCTAGAATATGTAAATAACCCTTACAACTCAATAATAAAGACAAATAACCCAATTAAAAATGACCAAAAGGCTTGAAAAGAAGTCATAATGAAAGGCTGAAAAGCATGTGTAAAAGTGCTTAACATCTTTAGTAATCAGGGAGATGCAAATTAAACCACGATGAGATTCTCTTACACAATCACTAGAATAACTAAACACTTAGACACAAACTGTTGATGAGATTTCAGAGAACCATAACTTTCATATACAGCTGGTGAGAGTGAAAAATTGTACAACTATTTTGAAAAAAATTTTGATAGTTTCTCATAATGTTAAACATACCCTTACCTTATGACCTAATAATTCCACTAGTAGGTATTTACCTAAGAGAATTAAAATGTATATATTTCCAAAAGACTTATACTAGAATAATTATAGAAGCTTTATTCATAGTATCCCCAAATGGGAAATAACCCAAATGATCTTCAATAGTGTAATGGACAAATAAACTGTCATATATTCATATATTCACTGGAGTAGAATTTAGCAATTAAAACTAATGAATTACTGATACAACAGCAGATGAATCTGAAAACATGCTGAGTGAAAGAAGAAAGATACAAAAGAGCACATGCTATACGATTCAATTTATAAAGTCATGGGAATCCCAATACTATTCTGCTGTGATAGAAATCAGAGCAGAAATTGCTTCTGGGAAGCTGAGAAGGAGCACAAGGAAAGTTTCCAGGGTGAAAGAAATATCCTATATCTTAATATGCCTGTGGGTTACTCTGGTATATGCATTTATCAAACTGTACACTTCAGGTCTGTGCATTTCATAGTAAATAAATTCTACTGCAATTAAAATAGAAAAATGAAAATCAAAATGAAGGTAAGAAGGATTAACAGACATTTGTAAATTCACATTGATTGTTACAGCTGGAATTTGATTCCAGATTTGTTTGCCATAGACTCTTTTCATTAAAAAAGTAAGAAAGATCACAGCAAGACAGATGGAAAACTCTGACAAGAAGATCCAACCTGGTTATAATAAGTATATTTGTGGAAGAAAAAGAAAACAAAGAAATAGACCTACTATTTATAATTCAAGAAAATTTTCCTTAAAACAAAAAGCCATGGATCAACATACCAACAGGGTCTATCATATACTTGGGAAACTTGGCCCAGAACAGTCAACTCCAAGACATAGCCTATTGAAAAATGTTATAGTTTTGAGATAAAGTACGAAAATTTCTACGGCCTCCAAGAATAAAAGCTATTTCTTACAAAGGAAAGAAAATCATCTTGGTATCAGATAATACTCTGTAATCACAATGCAAATTGACTTGAGCAATTGGAAAGACATCATAAAGATGTCAATTCTCTCCACGCTAATATATACATTTCAAATAATCTCAATAAAAACGCCGTTTTTTTTTTTTTTTCCTGAAGATGATAATAAAGTTCATATGGAAAAATAATTAAGCAAGAATAGCCAGGAAAAAAGAAAAGCTAAAAAAGAAGAGTGTAATATTGGGGAGGGGCTGGTCTTATGAGATATTATCACTTACTAAAAAGCCTCTTTATGTTGCGTGGCTTTGGCACAGAAATGGATAGGCCATGGCAGAAAGTCCAGAAATAGACCACGCACGTAGGAAAAGTTGTCATGTGGTAAAGGCGGCACTTCAATATTTCTCTAATATTTCTCTGGAGGAATATTGACGTTTCAATAAATGGTGTTGGGACAACTTGGTAGCTAAGGAAAAAGAAAAAATTTGATCCCAAACTCCAAATGAATCTGAGAACTACACATAAAAACTAAAATCATTACAATTGAGATGTGAGCACAGCCTTCCCAAACAGATCTCAAAATCAAAAGCAATAAGATAATTATTGATAAATCTGGTTGCATAAGAAGTTTGGATGGCATCGAGATCCTAAGCAAAGTTGAAAGAACATATTTCACAGACAAAGTGTTCATTTCCCCGATATATAAAAAATTTTTTTAAATTAAGATGAATTCTGGGGTGCTGGTAATATTCTGTTTCTTGATCCAGGTAATGTTATGTATGTGCGTTCAGTTTGCGAAAATTCAAGCACTATATTTAAGATGCATATTTTTCTGATAGCAGTTGGGCAAAAGACATAAAAAATGAGTTCTTTTCTTCTGTTTGTTTTGTAATTATAAGAACTTATTAAGTTGGATGCTTAGCTCATTAATTTTCAACCTTTCTTCCATTCGTATTCAAGCATTAATGGCTATAGATTCCTTAATATATATATACTGCCTCTGTTACATATTATAAGCTTTGAAATGTAGTATTTCTGTTATTAATCATAAACATTTTCTCAATTTCATTTTTATTTCATCCTTAATCCATGAGTGACTTGAAAATGTGGTTGTTATATTTTACGCATGTATTTTTCTAGTTGTTATCTTGTTATTGGTTTTAACTTAACTGATTGATAGAGAATTTTGTTTGTATTGCATCTTAGGAAATTCTTTTGAGAGTTAAGGTATGGTTTGAAATATGATCAATTCTTATAAACCATCAATTTGTGCTTTAATATGATATTTATTCTCCAATTCTGTGTGGGGTATAATGTTCTATATATTTGCATTAGATAGAGCTTTTAATTGTGTTGCTTTCAACTTTACTGATTTGTTTTGGTCTGATTGATCACCCAATTACTGAGATACGTATGTCGTATCCTTCTTTTTTAAATTTTATTTTACTGTGATAAGACCTCTTAACATGAGATCTACCCAAATGTTTAAGCGTACAATACAGTATTATTGACTACAGGTACAATGTTGTACATCAGATCTCTAGAGCTTATTCAACTTGCTTAACTGAAACTCTATGCCCATTGACTAGCAACTTGCCATTCCCCCTTCTCCCAGCCCCTAACAAACACCATTCCACTTTTTGATTATATGAATTTGACTATTTTAGAAAACTCATATTAGTGGAATCATGTGGCATTTGCCTTCCTCTGTCTGGCTTATTTCACTTAACATAATATCCTCAAGTTCACCCATGTTGTTAGAATTTCCTTCTTTTTTAGGCTGAATAGTATTCCATTGTATATATATACCACATTTTCTTTATCCATTCATCTGTCCATGGACATTTAGGTTGTTTCCACATCTTGGCTATTGTGAATAGTGCTACAATGAATATGGGAGAGCTGATTTCAATTCTTTTGGATAGATATCCGGAAGTAGGAGTGTTGGATCATATGGTAGTTCTGTTTTCTTTTTTTTTGAGGAACCTCCATACTGTTTTCCACAGTGGCTGCACCATTTTGCATTTCTAACAACAATATACAAGTGTTCCCATTTCTCCACATCCTCACCAATACTTATTGTCTTTTTGTTTTTTTTGATAATAGCCATCCTGACAGGTGTGAGGTGATACCTCATTGTGGTTTTGATTATATTTTTCTACTATACTGATGGATTTATCAATTCTCTGTGTAGTTCCATTGATTTTTGTTTCTTATATTTGAGGCTAAGTTAACATTTTCTTTCTTAGAAGACCTATTTAATTTTTTTCTGAAATCATCTTGGTCATATTTTATAGTCTCATGTTTATTTTCACGTTTTTTTAGTATCTTCAATCCCTTTTTTCATTTCTTAAAACATGCTAAGGATACAGATTTTACATTTTGTGTCTCATAATTGTAATATCTTAGGTCATTCTTTATGCTGCTATTTTGTTCTTTGTGTGTTCTTATTTATTTTTCTGCTGGCACTCTCTTCTCCAGAGAGGAATCATACTTTCTTTTTTACAGATACATGAAACAATAACCACCAAGGACAGCTTTCACACAAATTCTTGGCCGGAGGTGTTCTGGACAGAGTATGACTCTGCCCTCAAATTCTCATAAAGTCTTAAGTCTACAGATCCTCAGGGGAATTGTTCCCCCTTTCTACCCAACATTGAGTTAGAATTTGTCAGATTTCTCGCTCTGCTTTTTGCTTTGTGACTTTATTCTCTCGTTCACCTGAACACTGAGGGAATAGGCCTTTGGGGTCCTAGCTTTATGCATGCATTTTTCAGTGGACTGTCAACCTCTAGAAAACCTAGGTTTATTTCCTTGTTCTCCATGCTGCATATAAGTGTGTAAGTAAAAACTATGGTTTATCAAAATTAATGAATCCAGGATGAGAACTAAATTCGGAGATTGCTTGCCATTTTGGATTCCTGCTTTCACTACATATTTGGTTTTGAAAAATCTTTTACCTTCTTGCCAATAAAAGGATTTGTTTAAATTATGAGTATATGTGTGTATGTGCGTGTTTGTGTGCATGTGTACGCATACAGTATGTCTCCACCTCTTCTGGTTATTTTTCCACAATGTTTTATTTTTTTCTTTTAGAATATCTAGGCTATTATGCTGTCAGAGAGCGTGGGCCTTCTTTAATTTCAGTTGTATGTCAAATTTTAATATATGAATGGATTTATTTTAATACTATCTATTTTTTTCCATATTCAATTAATCCATACCCCATATTTTAATCACTACACTTTGTAGTATAAATTAATATCAGGTTATCAGGTTCCTACACTTTGTATTTCTCCTGTAAAGTTACCTTAGTTATACTTGGCCTTTGTTGTTTCCTATCAATTTTAGGGTCAGTTTGTGAAGTTCCACCAAATTTTTGTTGCTATTTGATTAGTGGTGTTTAGGAAGCCTATTAAGTTTTGTATATTAATCTCATTCACTAGAATTGGTTCTACTATTTTGCCAGTAGATTGTCTTGTGTGTGTATAGATATAGATATATTCAATAACCTCTAAATATGGAGAGTAATCTCTATCTTTCAAATTCTTATAATTTATTACTTTCTCTTATTTTACTATATTGGCTGGTAACAATATCTATTTGTATTTGGAGTCATCATGGATTCTGAGGCTAGACTCTTAGATATTCTAACTTTCTGGACCATATCTCAAATGTGAGGAAAAAAAAATCCAAGAAACTGGAAGGCCATAATGGGCCCAAAAAAATGATTTGGAACAATTGAACTCTTGAAAAACAGGTGCCCTAGTCTTGTTCCTCACTTTATTAAAGATAATTCTGAAGTTTGATCCTTCAGTTTGATGACATCTGTAGATTTTTGATAGAAATGCTTAATCAGGCTGCTTTTAAGATTTTCTCTTTGTCTCTGGTTTGAGAGGTTTTACTACAAAGTTCCTAGGTATGGCTGTCTTCAAATTCATTTTGCTTTGCTTTTACAGAGTTTTCTGAACGTATGGCTTGATGTCTCATGTCTGTTTTGGAAATTTCTTAGCTGTAACCTATTCAAATGCTGCCTCATTATCCACATCTTTCTGGTCTTTAATTACATGCACATTAGAACTTTTCACTATGTCCCATATATTTTTTGATATTCTTTTCTGAATTTTCTACCTTTACTCTCAGCACTTCAATCTAATTTATCTACTGATTTATTTTCCAATTCGCTAGTTCTTTATTCTGCTGTTAAATCCATCTTCTGAGCTCTTAATTTCAGTAAATTATTTTCTCATTTCTGAAATTTCCTTTGATTCTTTCTAAAAATTCCAGTTCTCTGGCAAAATTTTGCACCTATATCTCTAATTTCTTAATCACATTTGTTATAGTTTTTTAAATGTCCTTGTCTGATATTACAATAGCTATGTCACTTGGGAGTCTATTTCCCTTGTCTGCTTTTGGTCGTTTGTTCCTGTTCCTGTCACGCTTAGCAATTTTTGATTGAATGCTAGGCATTGCTTATGAACTATCTTAGAGGACTTGGATGATGTTATCTTCCTACATGGAGGATTTAATATCTTTCTGTTGGGCAATTAGATACTGGACAATTATCATGATCCAATAGAAGCTGAGTTTCAGGCCTTGTTAGACCTGGTCTATTTTTACGTTTGACTTTAGTCCTGGGTGATGCATTGAGATTTCATTTTCATTTTGTTTTAGACTTGGTAGAAGTTGGTAAGCTAGTCTCAGAATGATAGTCTAATAATTCTCCCCAGAAATATAAAGGCTGGTTGTATTCTTGTAGATCATGATCTCTGAGCTAACATTCTTAATTATTTATAGTCCCATAACTTCATGGGCCATATACCAAAACAACAACAACAACAAACAAACGTAAAAGCCCCATAATGACCATAAAAAAGTGACTCTGAAACTCTGAACACTTGGAATTTATGGATGAACAATGTAATAATTTTTATGATGAGAAACCAAGCTGGCCACTATTTCTTATATCCAGATTCACTAATTCTTTTCCCCTTCAGCTGGTGGATCAAGGGGAAATGTAAATTAAGTATATTAATGTGACAATATAGTAAAATAAACGAGTTAATTGTATATGATAAAGCTTAGGGACAACACAGGTGTCCAATTTAGGTACTTTTCCTCTGACAAAATTTAGAATGCTCTCATTTGATACATATTTGTGCATTTCTGAAGTTACCAGTTCATGTTCTGGCTCTCAGAGAGAGCTTCTAGTGAAGATCCATTTCAGTGTTTCTCAGTAGCGTATAATCTGGATGTCAACCTCCACCAGCTGAACATCTACAGGGATATAAAGCACATTTGTGTTTGCCTTTTTTTGGTTTGTTTCTAATATGTTTTAAAGGTTTTGCCACAGGCGTGATCTAGGCAATCTTTTTCAGCCACAAAATTGCTGTTGTGTTTCCCCTGTAATATGAATAATTGGACTTCAGGCATGCATGCAGTCTGGTTATGGTTAATTTCAGAGTCTGACTATTGAAGAACCTCTGCTCTAGTGTGGTACACAGTCTCTTCTCATGAATTCTCAGACACTTGTTTCACAGGAGGTAAAACTTCCAAGAGTGAGGACAAACCGGCAGCCAGATGGCTGAAGAATAATGAGGAAGGTTAGATGATAGAGACCAGCATGCATTCCAGAGAAATGGCTAAGGCTGGGCTGGTGTGTTAAGGTGGTGAGATACTTAGAAAATGAAATATGTCAAATCCCTGATTTTAACCAGCTGCTCACCATCTCCAGATGGATGGAAAGAATTCAATTTCCCCCTTGTCTTCTGTGACAAACAATACATTATTATAAATTAACGTTTATTCTGAAATGTGCATAACAGCTGCAGGTTGGCTGTAATAGTGATAAGCATACGAAAAAAATGCCTGATGTGAAGCCTTCAAAAACAGAGGGAATTGTCAGTATCCACGAACTAGAGACAGTTCACTTTGTCTGTGTCTTGTGAGCTGCTTGGTTGTTTTCTCTCCTGTCCCTTTTCAAAATATGATACTAAATGTTTGTGTCTGTCCAGGGGTTTTTGCTGTTGCTGTTAGCTTAAAATCTTTCTCCTCAAGAGATTTTATTCACTTTGTTTTGGAGAGCATAGTTTGCAACAAGCTGTAAGGGAGAAACTCACAGAGCTGTTTTTCTTTTTTTCATGAGCTAGAATATCTTCTTTTGTTAATTTCCAAACTCCTTCACTATTGGTACTTGAAAAACTGGTCATATGGACAAATGAGTTAAAGCAAATTTTCTTGTTCTTGGGAAAACAAACTTAGCTATTACACTATGAATTAAATTTCTTTTTTTTTTTTTTTTTTTTCATTTTAAAAAGGAAACCTTCTGAGATGAGATCTTGTTGGGAAGAAACTGAAATTCTAATTCTTTTTTTCAAATTTGCATGAACCACATAGAGAAAGAGGTATCCTTTTGAAATCGTTTCCCTCTTGGATCTATCTGGGGTAAATGGACTTGATTTAGAGAGTCAGAAACACTTGATGACTTTCAGATGCACTGCATGACTTTCTCAAAGCAATTGAACTGGCTAGATAGAACCCATGGATTCTCTTTTCCATGGATCCTCAATCCAAGATCATTGTCTGCTTCCTTTTAACTCTTAATTCCACAGAAATTAAAATTGAGAAACCCAATCCATGTAATGGCTCTGAAAGAGGTCACCCTGTCTATTTTGTTTTTAAAGTAAATAGATGTCTTCTCTCCACCCTAATGTGAGTCTGAGCTATCCTAGGTTTAGGGAGATAATTTCTCTAGGACAAAGATTTTTAACCTTTTTTGTTGGTTCACCTACCCATTGAAAATCAGATGGGTTTATGCATTCTCTTCCCTCTACCCCTAAACATACACATATTCAAAATTTAGCGTACAATATGCAGGGGTTATGAATCCTCCTGAAGATATTTCATGTACACCAAGTGAAGAATCCCTGCTTCAGAGGCCTATAGAGTGGAGGTTCAAAGTCCAGGCTTTGGAGCTAGACAGACATGATTTTGAAACTCAGTTCTGCCACTTAATAACTGCGGGAATTTAGACAAAATACTTAAAAGTATAGTGCATCAGTTTCCTCATCTATAAAATGAATATTATAGTACATATCTAATGGATTAGTTATGGTGGATATAGAAGTGCTATATAAACCACAAGAAATGAAAACAGGAAAATCACAAATCGTAATCCTGTTATTATAATTTGCAAAACAGATGAAACATCTCGAATGATGATGTACAACAAAACCATCAAAACTCAAGTTGTTCAAATACCAGCTCCTTCAGACCAGTGTATGTTCTGAGATTGGACCATCAGAAAAAAAAAACCACTTTACCGGTAACTCTACACGGATCCATGTGCTCCAAATATAAGACCACTGACTGTTCCAGCAATTCACCCAATTTATAAATGCTGATCAGTCCCTGCCCATGTCTTGATTCAAACTTCTAAAACCAGTCTATCACTTCCTTTTCCTAATTCCCTATTTTGAGACGCCATTGATACTTTATGTGATTAGTGGGCTTCTCTAATGGTTTTTGTATGTGGGCTCCAATAACTACTAAGAGCCCCTTGAGTATAGAAATTGTCTTTTTTCCCTTCCCTTTTGCAGTATCATCCTTCTGAGCCTGGTTTTAGTTTGGAGAAAAGAACTGCCCTCCAAAGCGTGTTGAGTTTGTTTACTTTTCTCACTGTGAAGGCCACCTCCTGATGAGATGGAAAGAGCAGAGCAAGGCTGAGGGGGGAGGCTATTTATCAGAGGGTCATGAGCAGCCCTTTTCTGTGAGTTATTCATATATTTTGCCCATTTCCCTTGAGCTGTTGGTCTTTTTTATTTCTAGGAACTTCTTATACATCATGGAGATTAACCCGTTATCTATGATATGAGTTGCAAATATTTATTCCTCAGTTTGTCATTTGTCTTTTGATTCTGCTTAGTCTTTTTTTTTTTTTTTTTTTGGTGAGGAAGATTAGCCCTGAGCTAACATCTGTTGCCAATGCTCCTCTTTTTGCTGAGGAAGATTGGCCCTGAGCTAACATCCGTGCCCATCTTCCTCTGCTTTGTATGTGGGACGCCTGCCACAGGGCGGTTTGATAAGCAGTGCATATGTGCCTGCCTGGGATCCAAACCTGCGAACTCCAGGCCACCAAAGAGGAGCTGTGAATTTAACCAGTATGCCACTGGGCTGGTCCCCTGCTTAGTCATTTTTATTTGTTTCTTTTAGTTTGTCTTTCAAAAGAATTTACTATCGTGTAGAGAAATGTATCAATCTTTTAATAGTTTCTGCATTTTGAGTTGGCATTATGAAGGTCTTTCCTACCAAAGATAAACTTAAAGTTCATTGGGAAAAAACAGGCAAACAAAAATGGTGAGGAAATTGTTTAAAAAGAGCAAACAGTGACTAGCACTATCAGATACGAAAACAGTTTTAAAGTTGTAGTAATGGCACATGAAGTGAGAGATGGGATAGAAAAAATAGAATATAATAGTAAATAAAAAGCAAAAACTCATAGGAATTTACTACTCGATACAGGTAGCATCTCACATCAGTAGAAAAAATATGGGCTATTTATAAAATGGAATTGAAACCATTGGGTCACCATCTGGAAAAAAGGAAAGTTAGAACTTTATGCTGGATAAATTTTAAGTGGATCAAAGATTTTAACGTGAAAAATGAAGTCTATTACAATTCTAGGAGAAAAGAGAGGAGAATTCTTTTATAAGTTTGATTTTTCTTCACCTGGCATACTGGATATTTGTTAGTTGCTTTCCTTCCCAGCATGATTCCATTTGTACGAAATGTCCAAATCTCATATAAACATTTAGATAGAGGAAGTACATTAGTGGTTGCCTGGTACTGGTTATAGGAACAGCAAATGGGCATGAGGGATCTTTTGGGGGCGATGGAAATATTCTAAAACTACACTGTGGTGTTGTTAGAATGATTGAATTGTACATTTAAAATGAATGAATTCTGAGCTATGCAAATTAGACTTCAATTGAGCTGTTAAAATCAAGTGTGGCTTAGTGATAGCTATCCCTGGGCAGAATAAGCCCAGAGGTACCCTCACACCAAGGAGTATCTGTTCATCAAATGGCCAATTCTTCCCCAAGAGTAGGATTTGGTAGAATGGAGGTGACTGATGAATAAAGAAGACAGGAGTGGAAGAAAGGGAAGGTTTTCTCCTGAAAGTCTAATTTCCTTCCATTTGTTATCATGCTTCCAGCAGGTCCTGCCAACCTTTATCGAAAACAGGGTCCTCACTTGCTTCCACAGATGGTGACCAGCACAGCCTGTCTCATCACTGAACCATAGCCAACATCCTTTATTGACCTCAGCCCAGTTGTTCATTCTCTTGCTTAATTGGCTTTACATGGAAGTGCTTCAACTGAAAGCATGTCATTTTTTTACAGAATTGTGCCAGAAAACAATTAATTTCAAATACACAGCTTTTATATTTGATGCTGCAGTTCCTGTCTGAGGCAACATTTATTTATGTTCCTGTCTGAGGGAGATAACACACCAGCTGAAGGAACAAGCAAATGCAGACCCCTGGGAATAGCGTTGTTGTTGGTCTAACTCGCCTCTTGGCTTTTGCATCCTGCAGCTGTGGCTGCCTTTGCAGAGTGGTAGCAATCAACTGTACCCAGGGACTGTGGCTCTTCTTTGTTCCTTTTTTTAAGTTTAATTTATTAGCTAGTTCATAATCTGGATAGAACCCTAACAACTGTGGGAATGTTCCCATGAAATCCTACATGTAAAGGGATATTATTCGAATTCTGTGGGGATTTTCATGCCCATCTCAACCTCATCTCTGCAAGAAAAAAAAAAAAAAAAACGGAAAAAGAAAAAAAAAAAAGAAAAGAAACCATATTATTTATTCTGTTTATATCTCTCAGGACCCTACTCATGTTTCATTGTTTCATTTATCCCAATATATTTCTAAATCTATGTTTTTTAATGCTTACTAGGATTCCGTTGCTTTCATTTAAACTTGTGAGAACATCACAGAGGAGGATTGCCCCAGAAGGACACACACAGCGGGGTGGTTGCTGAGGCACTTGGTTATTCCAGATCCCGTCTGAGTGGTGGAGGTAGGCAGCTTCAAGGAGATTTACCCTGTCTGGCAGCATTGTCTGTAGCTGCCTCACTCTCCATGGCTTATTTGAGAGCTGGCAGCTTAAGAAGTGGAAGGAGGCATTAAAGGCTTATTCAATTCAGTGACTTGTCTCTCAAGCATGCAAAATAGAGAGCTTTGCAGTTACTGCTGCTTAGAAATGAACAACTCTCCTGTTCCTTCAGCCAAGGTCCCCTCTCCTTGTCATCTAGCTTTCAATTTTCTCTTTCATGCAGGTGAAGCCTGCTGTTGCTATTTGGCTAAAACAAGCCATGTAGCTTGTGTTAAAGAATCCTTTCTATTTCTTTAAGAAGGATTATGGTGCTAATAAAAGTTGTCAAATCTGTTTGTTTGACAAGTGACATCAAGCAGGGGAAAAGGATCCATTGATCATTCTTGATTCCTTGAGTGGTCTAATCCTATTTCAACTAATGTACGTCCTCCCCCGCTCCCCCTTCCTCCTCCTTCCTTCCTTCCTTCCTTCTCTTCCTCTTTCCCCCACATCCTTTCTTCCTTCCCTCCCTTACACAAAGAAAGAATAAATAAAAAACTGCAGCCAATGAAAAAGACAAATCAGAAGAGCAATATGTAAGCAAGAGCACAATACAGGCAACCCCACAGACTCTCATATTGTTGTTCAAGTCACATTGAAAATTTGGCTTTGAGCTTCCTAGTGGTCTAAGCAAAAGAGAATCATCTTTAGTTATATGGGTCCCTTTGACCACACTGAGAACACATACCAGTTTCTCTAGAAAAGCAAAATATTCTTGGCATTTGTTCTGAAAGCTACCATCTGTGGCTCTTTATAGTATAGAAGCCAGGCATCATGCAGTGTGTAAGGCAGTTGCTTAATCATAAAGTTGATACTGGCTTTAATAACCCCAACTCTGTAACATTTCTGGGAAACACTGAGGCATGATACAAGCACGCAACTTACCAAAAGGAGTGCTTGAGAGCCCGGGAAGTTTTCTACAAGCTAATGTTGCTTTCCAATTCTCTGGCCTAATCTATAGATGAAGTATGGAATATATTGAGAAATGGGATTATGTGATTGATTTTCAAACCATCCAGTATAGATATCAATTATATTGGCAAGGTTTTTGATAAGAGTTGGGCAGCAGATAGCTCAGAGTTATGTCCTCTCTCAAATATTACCATGGAGTAATTTCTCTCCTCTTCAACCTCCTACTGATTCACCAAGGAATCCAAGTGATAAGCCTGAAACCAGAGAATGTGCCACAGAATTCTTGAATGGTAAGAATTGAAACATCATTGAAGAGTTGGCTTCACCTTAGAAAAAATGGGGATGTGATGGAACCTCTAGGTATCTTCAGTGAATGCTGATTGCCTCTTTTTGACAAATGAAGGGATCCAGCTCTGCAATGCTGTCCATTCATCTTGTTGGAGGGCGATTGCCATTTGCCATTTCAGACTCTACGTGAACCATCTATATTCATTAAGCTTGCTAGGATGTTGGAGGGAATGGATAAATAATGGCTTCTCATTTCACAAAGATCTGGTATCACAATTTCAATTTATCTAGAAAACCCAGAGTAATATCTGCATTTCTGCTTGTCTTTTGTAACGAGTTTTCAATATGTGTTTTTGCTGAGATCCATCCAGCTTTTTTGCTGAGATCTGATCATTTAACTTTCCATCAACAACTAATGTTAGCATGTGATTGAAGAAGTTCACTTGCAGAATATCACCAAGAATCAGTTTTCAGGAAGCTAGGAAGTTTCCAAATGTGGTCATGAATTAAGACTTGTGTTCCTTTGTCTCAGTTTTTTGAACTTTACTTAACAAATGGAAGCTGCTCCCCAATTTCTTTGTGTGTAGTGGAGGTCCTTCTATCCCCAGCTCCTGGACATGGAGTCAATGGTGATTGAGACAGATTAATGAGGATCAAAACTGAAGAATCTTGTCCAATGTTTGTCAGCAGACCAAGGGAGTGACAATGCAGTGATGGGTGTTAGAGGCAAAGGGGTACATTTACGTAAAATATTTACTTCATACTTTTAAATAATTTCAGACTTACAGAAAAATTGCAAGAACAGTAATAAGAACTCACGATGATTATCCTTTATCTACATTCCCCAGTTAAAATTTTAACGTTTGTTCTTTCTTTTTGTGTGTGTGAAATATGTATTTGTGTGTTCTTTTCCTTCTTCTTCTCCTTCCCCTTTCCTTTCTCCTTCCCCTTCCCCTTCTCCTCCTCCTCCTCCTTCTTTTTCTTCTATGAAGACTTTATTTTTTTAGAGCAGTTTCAGTTCAACAGCAAAATTGAGGGAAAGGTACAGAGATTTCCCATATACTCCTTGCCCACCACCCTCCCTCCTCCCATGCATAGCCTCTTCCACTATCAACATTTTCCACAACAGCGGTACATTTGCTGCAATTGACGGACCTACATTAACGCATCATAATCACCCAAAGTACATGGTTCACATTACGGTTCACTGTTGGTGTTGTACATTCTATGGGTTTGGACAAATGCGTAATAATGTGTATTCAACATTATGGTATCAAACAGAGTATTTTCACTGCTGTAAAAGTTCTCTGTGCTCTGCCTATTCATTCCTCCCACCATCCTCCAGCACTTGGCAGTTACTGATCTTTTTACTGTCTCTATAGTTTTGCCTTTTCCAGAATGTCATATAGTTGGAATCATATACTATGTAGACTTTTCAGATTGGCTTCTTTCACTTCTTTTTTTAAAATATACATTTAAGATTCCTTTTTCTGGCTTGATGGCTCATTTCTTTCTAGCACTGAATAATATTCCATTGTATATATGTACCACAATTTATTTATCCATTCACCTATGGAAGGACATCTTGGTTGCTTTCAAGTTTTGGCAATTTTGATATAAGGTTGCTATGAACATCTGTGTGCAGGTTGTTGTGTAGACACACGTTTTCAACTTCTTTGGGTAAATACCAAAGAGTGTGATCACTGGATAGTGTGGTTAGACTATGTTTAGTTTAGTGAGAAACTGAAAAACTGTCTTCCAAAGTGGCCGTACCATTTTACATCACCACCAGTAATTAATGAGACTTCCTGTTGTTTTACATCTTCACCAGCATTTGGTGTTGCCAGTGTTCCAGATTTTGGCCATTCTAGGAGGTGTGTAGTGGTATCTCATTGTTGTTTTGATGTGCATTTCTGTGATGACATATGATGTAGAGCTTCTTTTCATATGCTTATTTGCCATCTGTAAATCTTCTTTGGTGAGGTGTCTGCTAAGGACTTTGGACCATTTTCTAATTAGGTTATTTGTTTTCTTATTATTGAGTTTTAAGAGTTCTTTGTATATTTTGGATGACAGTCCTTTATCAGATGTGTATTTTCAAATATTTTCTCTCGATCTATGATTTGTCTTCTCATTCTCTTGACATTATCTTTCATAGAGCAGAAGTTTTTAATTTACTTAAATCAATTATTTCTTTCATGGAGCCTGTCTTTGGTGTTGTAGCTAAAAAGGCATCACCATATCCACGGTCATCTAGGTTTTCTCCAATTTTATCTTCTAGGAGTTTTATAGTTTTGTGTTATACATATTATTTTTTATAAACTGTTTGAGAGTAAGTTGCAAATATGATGCCCCTTGTCTCTTAAGTACTTTACTGTGTAAGTACTCATCATAAGAATGAGGATATGTTCCTATAGAACAACAGTGAAACTATCAAAATGAAGAAATTAATATTGATACTATTGTATAACCTATGAACCTTATTCATTTTCGGTTTTCCCACTAATAATCTTTAGAGCAAAACAGAAGAGAGGAAGAGGCAGAGGGAGAAAGAGAGAGAGAGAGAGAAGAAAGATTTTGGTTTAAGAAGCATCCTAGGATCAGACATTGTGTTCAGTTGTCATGTCTTTTTAGTCTCCTTTAATCTAGAATGGTTCTTCAGGCTATCTTTGTGTTCCATAATCTTGATTTTTTTTAAGAATACAGGACAATTATTTTATATGATACCCTTCTATTTGGATTTGTTTCACATTTTCTCAAGATGAGATTGAGGTAATAGGTTTTGGCAGGACTACAAAGAAATGGTACATGCTTCTCATCAGGAGGTGCATGATGTCAGTCTGTCTCATTGCTAGTGAAGCTAACTTGGATCACTTAATTAAAGTGGTGGATGTGTTTCTTTATTATTCTCCTTGGGTCTTCTGCCTGTCCATGACAAGACTGTCTTATATGGGAGCCCTGGAAATTCTCTTTCCTTCTCATTCTCCCTTATATTTGTGAGAGTCAAGAACTCACAAAGCAAACAAAACTCTCTCTCATTGATATCATTTTCTCAAAACAAAATTTTGATGAGTTATTACATTCAAAGAAACCTATAGGGATTCTGGAAAGAGTCAGTGATGCCAATGTAGTTGTGAGGTCTCCCAAATCCCCACGTGAAAACAGACAGAACAACTTGATAGCAAGATGAAAACCTCATGGACAACACTGAAAACAATTAGAGGGAGGAGGTTTCCCAACAAACCCCAAAATGCAAGCTGGTAGAACAAACCACTGATGGCCACAAGAGCCGCATGCAGGTGTGGGAGAAAGCAGAGGGATACAGAGGCTGTCCGATGGATCTGAGTACAGTAGAACTGCAAAATAGCCAAAAGGTATTTTCTGGAATGAGAACAGACAAGCTTGGGAACATCTTAAATTGGAAAGTGTTTTATCCAGTTCGGTAGGGGGTAAGCATAACAGGACTTCAATAAGGCCTGCAAAGACTGGGGCTTTCTAGTTTCCATGAGACAATGGAGATAAAGGAGGGAGAACAGCCAAATAAAGGTGGAGGAGGGGAACAGAGCCACGACATCACAGAAAGCAAGAGGCCAAAATTTTTAGCACTACGTGAAAACAACAGAAAATGGAGCTCTGGGGCATTAGAGAATATATCTGAACAAAACCATCTAAAATCTCAGGAAAACTAATTTTACACATTAAAATCAAACAAACAACAAAAGCCCAGCAGCAATGAGAACACTCAGTACTCAGATCTTGGTTTCTAATACCATGTGTCAATGAAAAATCAGAGCTCCTTGGAAAGATGGCTGAGAGTAGGACTAGGACAGGAAACGTACACAAGATGAGCCTGGAGCATCATGTAGTGTCAGAAGAAGAGGAAATGCTCAAAAAACAGAGCAGTGGGAGTATATCAAAGGGACACAGGAAGCAACTGAAATAGTTCCCCTTGTCCAGAGCTGGAACAATTTGAGCAACAAAATAAATAAAGGAGTAATAGTTTATAATCCAAACTGTAAAATAAATATCACTGAGTTCATACCGATATCAATAAATGCATGAATAAATAAATAAATGGGAGAAAATGGGTAAATCTCCCACACAGAATAATTATAAGTAATTTATATAGGTACTTCACCCAAGGTGAAGCATAACTTCCCGCCTCTTAAGTGTGGACTATAATTAGTGACTTGCTTCCAAAGACTACAGTATGGAAAGGGGAAAAAGTAACATTACAGAGGAAAAATCTGACACGCACTCTTAGCCAGCTGATTGAGGTTAGCATCATCGATGATGAATCACGGTATAGCTTGTACCCTTGTTATGATGTGCTGAGAATAGCACTAAACTCTGTGGTCTTCCTCTCCCAAACCCATAACCCAGGGCTAACGTGAGAAAAACAGCAAACAAATTCAAATCGATGGACATTCTACAAAATATCTAATGAGGACTCCTCAAAACCATCAAGTTCATGAAAAACAAATAAAGTTTGAGAAATTGTCCTGACGAAGAGGAGCTTAAATGATGACTAAATTGAATATGGTATCTTGGATGGAATCCAGGAACAGGAAAAGAACATCAGGGAGAAATTAACCAAATCCTAATGAAGTGTGGATTTAGTTAATACTAATGTATCAGTGTTTATTCATTAGTTGTGACAAATGTATCAGAATAATGTTAGATGTTAACAATAGAGGAAACTAGGTACAAGGTAAAAAGGAAATAGCTGTAATATCTTCGCAACTTTTCTGTAAATCTAAAATTATTCTAAAATAATAGTTTATTTAAATATATAAAACTGAACTACAGAAAAGTATGAAGGTCAAATCCCACACAGTTACAATAAGAAAAAAGAGAATGAGAAGCAGAAAAATTTCCCTAGGCAATGAGAACATCAGAAAGACATAAAAGGAGCAAAACTCAAATGACTATTTGAAAATAAGTTAAAAGACATAGAGAACGATTCAAGACATAAAATAATGTCAGTCAGATATTAGGAAAAAAACCTCAGAAATGAGGGGACAGAACTCAAGAAGGAATTGGAAATAAACGAAAAAGTCATTTTGGAACTAAAGACTAAACTAGAAGAGATACAAGAATGAATAAACATAACACTACCTTAAGAGAAACAGGAGGTGAAAGAAGGAAAATTTTAAAAACAAAAAGAAATGAAGGAGGGGCCGGCCTGGTGGCGTAGTGGTTAAGTTCACGTGCTGTGCTTTGGCTGCCTGGGATTCGTAGGTTCGGATCCTGGGCACGGACTTACACACCACTTATCGAGCCATTCTGTGGTGGCATCCCACATATAAAGTAGAGGAAGATGGGCAGGGATGTTAGCCGAGGGCCAATCTTCCTCAGCAAAAAGAGGAGGATTGGCAACAGATGTTAGCTCAGGGCTAATCTTCCTCACCAAAAGGAAAAAGAAAAAAAAGAAATGAAGGAGATAGAAAGAATTAGAGAGGAAGTAACACATGTAGAGGATAGGCAAAGAAGTTCCAACTTATAGATAATAGAAATTCTTGAAGAAGAAAACCAAAGCAAGGTAACAGAACAAATACTAAAAATTACAATTCAAGAAAACTTTTGTGAAATTAAGAAAAAAATTAAACCACATATTTTAAGAGCAGGAGGGTGTTTATTTTGGGGGGGATGGAGGAGGTTGTTGTTGGGATTAACACACAGAGGAGATTCTGGGGGCAGTAGAAAAGTTCTATTTTTGACCTAGGTTGTGGTTACCAGGGTGTTTGCCTTGTAAGAATTCACTAAGCTATTAAAAAATAGATAGTTATTACCCTTGGGCGAGAATAATGATTGGAAGTGAGCATGGGGAGACTTTTAGGGTGCTGGTAACGTTCTATTTGTTAATTTAAATGCTGGTTACACAATAGAATATGTTTTGTGAAAAGTCATTGATCTGTACATGCATTTACACTTTCCTATATCTAAATTAGTGCAATAAATAAAAATTAAAAATCAAATAATAAAATTATTTTTAAAACATCCTCATAGGTGAGGATGGGGAGGTGAAAACAGAATTTCATCTTGCCACACTGGAGGAATCGAGCAGAAAGAATGCCAGTGGAGCGAAGAATGCTGTCCTGCCCCATACAGAGTGACTCACTGTCCCTGTTTGCCTGGGACTGAGGGGTTTCCCAGGATGCAAAACTTTCAGTTCCAAAATCCAGACAGCCCCGGGGTAAACCAGAAGGGTTGTCACCCTAGCTCCGATATACGTATATTTGGGGCAGTGCTGGACAGAGGAAGCTGTAAAAATGCTTGCTAGTGATTCTGCAATGAGGTTGCCTTGGCAGTTGAACCTAACTGCATTTCATTGACCACAGATGGTGTACCAGCTGAAAGCAACAACCCCTCTTCCTTGGGGTAAACTCTTCCCGATAAGGCTGCTTTGTACTATTTAGTGTACTACATAGACCCTGCCCAGTCAGAGCTGTTCTTCTTGGAAGTATAAAATCTGGATGAAACTTGAGACAGGTGCTAGTGCTCAGGGCCGGTCAAAATAGAGACGTGGGAGACACTGAGGCCAAAAAGCTGTAAATGAGACCACATCTCGCACTGTCCCATGTCCTGTATGTTTCCCTGCATCTTCCTCACTGGAGGGAGCACGCATACCCCCTCCTGCAATTCTAGGGAAGTTGCTTAATACAGAAGCCATGAAACAAACATTTATTTTTTAATAAATACAATATTAGTGAACAGAAACCCCCCTGTTTTTAACTTAAAAGTATTTTTCACAAGTGGTTCGCAGGAACATAAGCCTTCTATTTTGCATTAGCTGTAAGGCGCTTAACAAAATCTACGTCAAATGGGGTTTATTTCAGCCTCTTGCTACTTCACGTGTGGTATGTGGATTGGCAGCATCACAGGTGAGAAATGAAAACTCTGGGCCCTTCCCTCCCATCTACTGGATCAGAAGCTGTGCTTTCACAGGACCTCAGGGGCTCTGAGTGCACATTAGGGATTGAGAAGCGCTCCTCCAAACAACTGGACCCGTAGGCGGTGTGTGTGTGCATTTTTCATTTACTTCGTTACAAGTGTCCGCTTAGTTGTGATACAGAACAGACAGCCTCATTACTTCTCAGCTAAATATTACTGTTTAGCAAGATATCTCTAGTTATACACTTGACTCTAGTACAATCCTTTTCAAAGTGTGGTTCCTGGACCTGCAGCATCAACAGCTCCTGGGAATCTGTCAGAACAAATTCTCTGACCACACCCAGACCTAGTGAATCAGAAACTCTGAGGCTGGAGCCCAGAATCTGTGTTTTAACAAGCCTTCCAGATAGTTCTGATGCCTCTAAAGTTTGAGACCACTACCATAGCACCTAGCTGCTCCAACAAGCAGACAGTTTTGTCGTTAAGGACCAGCCAGAATTTGAAGGGGGAGAAATTGAATAAGGGAGAACAGGAGTAATAATCAATTCCATTCTTGTCTTAAAAACGATTGAAAAATTTATAGGTTCAATAATTTTTTCAATCCTTCTCCAAAACTCTTGGCCAATGCCTAGATTTTTACTTTTAATTGTAATATCCCCCTTGCTCAGGAAGACAGCTTTTGGTGGATGCCCAAGAGATGGCTGTAAAGATGGCTTTACGACAACTGGATGAGAAGAACGTGCACAGAGTCAAAAGCCCAAAGTTAATGTGATTTTCTAACCAGATGATTTAAATGATTCACAAAGGATGTTTGAGAAAAGTTGTCGTGGCCTCAGCTTGAGCGATGTGAATATCGTTCTCCAGTCAAACAAATGAAAGGGAGGGTTTTGCACAAGCAAATGCTGATTTGTGGCTGGGCAGGGGCTGTAGAGTTCACGAGTGAGGAGGCACACCTGCGCTGGCGTTTTAAAGCCTGAAAAGCTATTTAAGGAGCAACTGAGGAGCAATCAGCATTACCTGATGGGGCCCCCAAAAGTGCCAGGAGGGGCTACTTCCCATTTCAAACAAGTGGGATAATCAGGTGCGGGTTGGAACCAAATGCCAAAGCAGTGCTTTCTCCCCAGGGCCACGCTACCTCATGTCAGAGTTTCAAAACTCACTTCTTGGCTTATCTTGTTTTCAGTTGAAAATATTATCTTATGAGTTTGCTTCTATTAAAACCAAGAAAGTAAAGTTACACTAAATTCTGCTTTAGATATAAAGAAATACTTAAACATGAAATAATGTGAGTTTTAATACCCTGGCTTCTCAATTTTTCAATAATTTTCAACGACTTTAATGTTCTGGAAAAAAGAACCATTTAAAAAATACATGAAGACATATGTATATAACAGTGCACTTTTTAATTTTGCCTCAGCCTCCAGTATAGATTGACGAGGAACTGTTTTTTTTTTTAATTTTGATAGTTTGCCCATCATGAACATTTTTCCATAAATTTTGGTTTTTAAAAATACTACATAAAAATAATATTTATCTTGGTTACTAATTTTTGGCACCCTCAAATGTTGTGCCCAAGGTGAATGCCTCACCTCCTCTCAGCCTCCTGTGGAGAATTGAGTTCTGCTCATTGGGCTGGAAAAAAATTCAGTGTTCCTTCTTAGACATCATAATACGATGGGGAAATATAGGGCTTTGAAATGAAATACAAAGTCTTTTGAATCCTTGCTCTGTCACTTAGTAGTTTGTGATTTTGTAAGTCACATGGATATAAAATGTTATTTCATTGGTGTCTTAACCTCACTAATAATCAGAGATTTGTAAATTAACATCTCTTCTTTGTGAGCCATTATTGTTCCATTCTGCAAATTGCATATTCCTTGCACATTTTCCTACTGGGTTTCTTGCATTTTTCTTGCTGATTCTGAAGAAATTTTTGTGTATATTGTATATTACTGCCATATCAGTTTTACTTTTTTACAATTTTTTTTCTGTTTCATCTACTTACCTTGACTTTAGCGACTAAATAGAAATTTTTAACTTTGGCAGAGTCAAACCCATCAGTTATTCCTTGTACAGTATGTGCTTTTAGAGTTCTTCCTTATGGAATCATTGCTCTCTGAGGTCAAAAAGGTATCACTTTTTTCTGCTATTAGCTTTGTATTTTATGTTTCATAATTAGGACTTTAATCCGGATTAACTCTTTCCATCTGTTACATTACTTCCTTACACCTTCTTCCAAATATTCTCTCCCATATGGTGATCCAAATAGTCTAACACCATTTTAAAGTTAGTTCGTTCTTTCCTCACTGATTTCAATGCAGGCTCTATCCTCTCTTATGTTCCCAAATATACATGGATGCCCTAGCCTCTCTATCATGGTCTATTTCTTTGAATGTTCCTATAACCCAATCATACTGTTTTAATTACCACGATTCTTTAAGGGATTTAACAGCTGTGTTAAGGTCCTTAATCAGTTGGCTTTGAGTTCATCAAAAGGGAGATTATCCTGGGTGAGCCTGACCTAATCAGATGAGCCCTTTCAAAGAGCATCTCGAGGTCATGGACTAGAAAATTCTCTCTCTCCATCACCGGCTTTGATGAAGCAAGTGGCCATGAACTTTACAGCTGCAAGGAGATTAATTCTGCCAACAGCGTGAGGGAGCTTGAAGACAGATCATTTCTGAGTCAAGCCTCCAGGGGAGGATGCAGCTTGGTCGACCTCTTGATCTTAGCTTTGTGAGACCCTGGCCAGAGAACCCAGCGGAGTCCTGCTTAGGCTTCTGACCTACAGAACTGTGAATCAAAACTGGGTCCTGTTTTTGGCCACAAAGTTTGTGGTAATTTGTGTGCAGGATAGAAAACTAGTATACTATCTAAAGCTAATTAGTATTTAAAACTTTCTACCGACCAGCATGTGCAGTGGATCACGTTTTTTTCTCTTCCTCCTACTCTTTCTCCTCCTCATCTTTACTATATTTGTATCATCTAGAGTTTTAGTTCATGATTGATATGAAAATAATTTTAAAAATTGAGAATTTGGACACACGAATTATAGTAATTTTTTTCTTTTTTGCAATTAATACCTGTGGCAGACATTATTCATTGCTCAATAGCCAAATATCCCTCTCATCTCACCTTCAGGTACTGCCTCGCTAACAGAAATCTGATTTTATTCTGTTCAGTTGCAGAACCCGTGGAAGGTAGACGCCTCCACCAGCTTCACAGGTGAGATAAGATTGGTCTCAATCAGAGCCTCACATCCCCATGTCACATGGGGCAGTTCTGGCCAGTGAGCTATAAGGTGGCTCTGTTGGTGGCTTCTCAAAAGATATGTTTCCTTATTGATCCCAGTTGGCTCCCTTTTGCCCTTTCAATCTAAGTTCTTAAATCTTTTTAGGTCTAGGACTTTCTCAATCATAATTTCTTCAGGTATATCCTACCCTCATTTTACCTTTTCTTTCTACCTTGAAATTGCAATTAGTGGGATATTGAAATTTCTACTTTTATCATCTAGTTTCCTTTTCTTGTGCCCTCCCTTAATTTATTCTAATGTCTTTTGGGGAATTTCCTGAAAATCCCCTAGCTTTCTAGTTCTTTGGTTGAGTCCATTCTGTTATTCAAACCGTAGTCTTGTTCTTCATTTTAGCCATTATATTTTTAATAGCAAATATATTTGGTTGGTTCTTCATAATGCTTGTTCCTGCTTCATATTTCTAAGAATATTCCTTTAATACCTCAAGCATATCTATTGAGCTTATTTTGAATTACTACTTTTTCTATACCAATAGCCTCCTTCTGCTGTGTTAGGTTGCTCTTGTTTTTTCTTGTAGCTCTTGGCTTTTTAAATGTCTTATAATTTTTCCCTAGAAGTCTTTTTTTTTTTTTTTTTGCTGAGGAAGATTAGCCCTGGGCTAACATCTGTGCCCATCTTCCTCTACTTTATATGGGACGCTGCCACAGCATGGCTTGACAAGCGGTGCGTCGGTGCATGCCTGGGATCCAAACCTGTGAACCCCAGGCTGCTAAAGTGGAGTGCGTGCACTTAACCGCTACACCACCAGCCTGGCCCCCTAAGAGGTCATTTTTATTTTCTGGAGCTTCTGTAACTGTAATGCCCACCTTGGGGAAGGGGTGAAAGCCTGGATGCTGGTTTGGGAGTTTAGGGATTGGAGATTTGGAAGTTGTGAGTGAAGACCTTGAGTCTCTCTGCTATTTGGAATCCATAACCCTCTGTTTCTTCCATTCTGTCCCTTTTCAGTGGCATTTCTTGCCTCTCAGGGAAACTCCTCATATCTCTGTCTTAGGTAATGCTCTTAAAAGGCTGTGATTCCTTAGCTCTGTGGTTGAAAAATATGGAGGGACGTCTCAGGGGCTGGCCAGTCTGCCTTCACTTCTGGTTGGTTCCCAGTTCACCAGTTCATTCAGATTCCAGAGCTGCTCTGATGGCTCCCATGGCCTTAGGCTGGAGTGTCTGCTCTACTGATTTTCACATTCAGAGCAGGCAGGGCTTCCCCCAGGGCCACATGGGGAAGAGAGTGGGATGGCCCAGGGAGCACTCTCCTAGCCTACATCTTGGCTATAGGATACTTCTGCCTAGTCACTGGGTAAGATTCTGAAACAGAATACCATCTTGGTTGTGAGCACTGAGAGGAGGAAGTGATGACGACAAGGAGACAGACTGGGTACACTGAAAACAAATCATATAAGACTAGTCTCCTGTCTTTTTGAAATTTATTATGCTAAAGATTAGGAAAACAAGGTAGCCCCGGGAGATATCAGCAAAGCATGGTGTCTTCTTAAAGCCTTATGAACTAGATACAGAGATATATATAAAAGATTTATGAGTCATATTATTAGATGGCTGTTGACTGCATCCAGTTAAGTCAGTTAATGATTAATGTCTACCTCAAGAGAGGTTTCTAGCAGTGTACTTCAGGGGTTTTGCCTTAGACCTATCCTGATTGTTTAATGTTTGTGGTATTAATGACATGGAAAAAATATAAAAAGGCATATTCATATTTGCAGATGTTTAAAAGCTGGGAGGGAACTGTGCCTGTGATGTATACCAGAATCTGGCTCTAAATAAACATTGAAAGACTAGAGAGATGAATGTAATAGAAATTAATAGGAATAAGCATGAGGCCTGAAATTTTTCCAAAACCCAGGAGGATTAGCATCAGCAAATGTTGAACATTTTATCTAACAGAGAGCTTAATATGAATCAACAGTGTAATGTGGCTGACAAAACAGTGTTACCAAAATTCTCATCTATGGGAATATATTATGTAGAAAAAGGGAGGTAAGATCCTGCTCTTCTCTGTTCTGCTCAAACTATGTCCAAGACAACTCAGTTCAGTACTGAGAATATCAAGTTCAGAATATCAAGGTTTAGGGGATGCTTAGTAAAAAAGTAACTTTGTGGTATGATCAGAGTAATAAAAGAACTGACAACTACATCATATAAGGATTTATTTAATGAACTTGTGATTTTCATCCTGTAAAAGAAAAGGATGACTGGGCAGGAGATGAGTATTCTCCACTAAGGGCTGTTGGGTAGAAAAGGAACCAGCTGCATTTACACTCTTCCAAAAGGGCAGGGTTAAGACCCAAGGGTGGAAGCTGCAGGAAGGCAGGTTTCAGCTCAACCTATGGAAAAAATTTCCAACAGAGCTCAGCCATTGGCTAAAGGAGACAGTCCAGAATAAACTATATGACTAGTTAAAGGCACACAATGGATTCAAACTGGACAACAGGAGAGGTGATCATTAAAATGCTCCTATAATCCGAAGTGCTTTAGGTTATTTGAGGAATCTTCATGGAGGAGATACCACTTGAGTTGTGCTAGGAAGGGTGGATATGACTTGGATTGTGCATTCTCAGCAGGGGTAATATTGCCCCAAGGAAATGAAATTGGTTCTTGAGGGGTGGAAAAAATCTTGGATATTACAATAGTTTGTGGTTTTCCTCAGGGCCATAGTACATAAATGGATATATAGTATATTAGTGATTTTAATATTTCATGCTGGTTAGGAAAAATGTCTCAGAAGCTTCCTTAGGGAAACCACAGTGAAAAAAAAAGATTGATATATTAGTTTCCTATTGTTACTATAACAAAGTACCACAAACTTAGTGGCTTTAAACAACACACACTTATTATCTTACAGTCCTAGAGGTCAGGGGTCTAAAATGGGTCAGCAGAGCTGCAGTTCTTTTGGAAGCTGCAGGAGAGAATCTGTTTCCTTGCCTTTTCCAGTTTCTAGAGGCTGCCACCTTCCTTGGCTCATGGCCCCACCTCACTCTGATCCCTGCTTCTGTAATCACATTCCCTCCCTCCCTTTTCCTTTATAAGATCCCTGTGATTACATTGGTCCCACTTGGATAATCCAGGATAATCTCCACATCTCAAAATCTTTAATCACATTGGCAACATCCCTTGGCCATGCAAGGTAATTTATTCACAGGTCCCGGGAATTGGACATATTTTGGGGGAAGGGTACATTGCTCTGCCTATCAGTTGGGAAACACTGAGTTAGGTGAAAGAAAGGTACGTGTTATTAGTTACGTTTTAGGGGAGGAACAGGGAAAGACAACGTAGACAGTTGTATGCAATCATAACCACAGAATAATAACTCAGGACAGAGATGGCTAATCAATGGGGATCCAGGAAGATGTTATGCCCAAATATAGACACCATTATTATAATTTGAATTGTTGTTCACCACTGTCATCACTATGATAGTTTTGATTTTATGTTTTTATATGGCTACTTTTCAAATGTTCTTCCCATTTGCAAATATAAATCCAAAAGTCCCAATCAATCCCTGCACTAGTTTCTCAGAACTGCTGCAACAAATTATTGCAAATTGGGTGGCTTAAGACAGAAATTCATTCTCTTATAGTTCTGGAGGCCAGAAGTTCAAAATCAACGTATCGTCAGAGCCATGCTCCCTCTGAAGGCTCTAGGGGTGAAATCTTCTCAGCCTCTTCCAGCTTCTGGTGGCTCCAGACAGTCCTTGGCGAGAGGCTGCATCACTCCAGTCTCTGCCTCTGTCTTCACATGGCCTCTCCGCCTTCTTCCCACTTCACATGGGTCTTCTCTTCTGTCTTTTATACGGACTCTTGTCATTGGATCTAGGGTCTGTCCATATAATCCAGGATAATTACATCTACAAAGACCCTTTTTCCAAGGAAGGTCACACGTACAAGTTCCAGGGATTAGCATGTGGACATATCTTTTTGCGGGCTTCCATTTAACCCAGTACATTCCCCCAAATCAGAATTGCCTCAGGGGGAAGAAATTACAATTTTTTTTCTCAAAGGAGCCAGTATGCTGGCGTCACCATGAATCATTCTCCTTGCCAGTTGTTCTCAGACGTTAGTGGGCAACAGAATCATTTGGAGGGCATGTCTGGTAGGGCCCTGAGAATCTGTACTATTGACAGATTCCCTGGGAGTGGAGGGTGGGTGTAATATCCAGTTCTGTTTCAGAACTCTTATCCTATCGATCCTCATTCCTCCTCTCACTTCCCTCCTCCACACAGTGGCCGCTGTTGTGTTTCTAAAGCACAGTCCTGCTCAGAGCATTTCTTCTTCTAAACCATCATTGACCTTTAATTTCTTCAGACTAAGTCCAGATTCCCAGCTTGACATTCAAGCCCTTCAACGATCCTGTCCTGAACTCATCTCAGTCTCAATCCTGTGCTCCAGTGTGCTGCTCTCTGTACCCACCTGGTATTCCCCCGGAGTCTTGTCTCCACTTTGGGGGTTCCTCCCTCATTCCTTCTTCAGTGAGGCTTCCAACTGCTGGCATCCCTTCCTGTGGGTCCAAGCACTTTGCTTTTACATTTCTTGCTTCTCTTGCTTTAAAGTGCATAACAAATTCACTTGGGGAGCTTGTTAAAATAGATTCTGATTCCCTAGGTCTGGCGTGGGCTGGAGATTCTGCATGTCTCACAAGCCCCCGGGTGATGCTGCTGATGCTGGGTCTGGGCACCCCACTCGAGGAGCACAGTTCTACGGCACTCACCACCACCTGCCCTACCCGGTTAATTTCATGGTGCCCTACCCCCCATCAGACTGTGATCTTCCATGGGATTAAGAGCTGTGGCTTGTTCATCAGTAACATCCATGCCTAGCACCCTGGGCTCAGTGTATGTGCCAAGAAGCTGATGAAAGCACATGGCGTTAAATTAAATTTGAGTAAAAATGGAGGACCATTGCTACAATTTAGCTGTGTTGTCTCCTTTCTGCTGCTGCTGATGCACTGTTGGGTCTGGAGAGAGGAGCCCGGTGTCCTCAGCTGGTTAACAGGAGGCTATGGCCATTAGTCTTCAAGAATCAAAAGTTTTATCTGGAGCATTTCTATGCACCTAATCAAACTCTCCTTCAGGCAAAAGTAATTGTTTAAGCAGATGATGTCAGCCAGCAGATCCAGGCCATAGCAGCTATGAAGAGAGAACACATTTTGCATAATGTTTGTGGAATCATGAGAAAGCATGTTTTCTTCTAAAATGTGTCTCTATTGGGAACATGTGGAATGGATGGTAAAATTCTTGTTTGGGGGTGGACTGGCTTGTTTTGCTGCTCGCTTTTGGAAGTAACTGGAGAGAGGGAGTGTTAAAAGTTAAATAAATAAAAATAGTATTTTTATGGGTCCCAGCAGACTACCCTTCTAAGGGACAGAGGGCAGGAGGTGACTCTCTTTCTTCTGCAAGCTTAGTGGAAGGATTAGACAAGTGAAAGGGTGAAATGGACCTTTGAAAGGAGAGCAGATAAAGTGCAGGTCAGAAGAGAAACACTGCCACACCCTGAGAATCGAAGGCACGGGGATTTGACCACTGGAGCTAGGTGGGCGTATGTGGGGTGACCAAGTATCTTTGTTGCCTGCGACTTTCCTAATTTCAGCACTGAAAGTCCCAGGGTCCAGAAAACCCCTTAGGCCCAGGCAAATCGAGAAGTTGAGTCACCCTAGGGATAGAGAGGGTCACCATAGGGAAGTTTCAAAGCAGTTCATTTGGCTCCTTCTTGTCTAAATTCTTCAACTGGCTTCTTCCCTCCTGGTGATCTCCACCTGCCTTCTCGCCACCTGAAAAAGAGGTTACCTTCAGTGCCCTTCTTCCTAATCCATCCTAAGTGTGTAGTGCTGGAAACACTAAGGGTTCTGTCTTCTGGGAACATTTTAACTGAGAGGCCCTGAGGACTCTTCCAGTCCCGTTGGATTTGTACACAACTTGTTTTCATGTTTTTATTAATAACAATGCCACACATTTGCATGCAATTTTATTTTGCAAAATACTACCCTATATTAACACATTTGTTAATAATTACAAGTCCCCCCATTAGGAGATTCTGTTGGGAAAGGTGTTGGTATCTCTAAATTGCACTTGAAAAACAATAGACTCCAAAAGATGCACAGGTGGCCTAAAGTGACAGATAATCAGAGGGAGAGCTGGGACCTCAAACTCAGGAATCCATCACTACCTCATTTAAAATGTTCTCTCTTCATCTATATAATGATGGTGTTTCCATTCTCAAATTATCTATATGTGAAAGTTAACTTCCGAATTAGCCCATTAACAACAACTAATAAAAAATGCCGAGTCTTATCTATGGTGGAGTATAATGACTAGGTTTCATTATTTTTTATTTCCGTGTCCCATGGCCTCTGAGCTCTCAAGCCAATTGGGAGAATTTCCTGTGTGTGATAACTTGAGATTCAGGCAAGAGGCACCTGTCTGCTTGTACAGCCAGAGGCAGGTGGAGGGAGGAACAAGGTCTGGCCTGAGTCTCATTAACTATGCCAGTGTAGACTGGAAAAATGGATTCAGACACAGAGGTTTGCTCTGGCCTTCCAGGGAGGCTGGGAGAGCCACTGTCTAAACAGAGGGTTTGACTCAGTTGTCATTGTGGCAGCAACTAGCTCAAGGGTCTGTTTTGCCTGTGGAGGGGATGGAAATCACTTACTAGACACAAGAAGTTGGGATTTCTTCATCCGAAAGATCTGCACAAAGGCGGAGGGTCCCAGCCTGATTCTTATGGGGATATTTCATGACAATGTTTTTTTTTTTTTGCTGAGGAAGATTGGCCCTGAGCTAACATCTCCACCCATCTTCCTCTATTTTGTATATGGGACACTGCCACAGCATGGCTTGATGAGTGGTGCGTAGGTCCGTGCCTGAGATCCGGACCTGTGAACCCCAGGCCGTCAAAGCGGAGCATGCAAACTTAACTGCTACGCCATCAGGCTGGCCCCTCATGACAATATTTGATGACAGGTAAAGTATAGATAGATGTGTGTGCCTTGTTTGCTTAGTAATATAGGTTTTAGCATCGAGGCTGCTAAGGAGGAAGCAGATGAAAGTGGAAATGATTCATCTGATTTTTTCACCTACCAATTATTGTTGGCCTGAAGGATTTTTTTTTTATTTTTGTGGCTATTTTATTTAACCATAATGAAGGAATTATAAATGAGGAATGGAAAATGGAGAATTTGACAGTTAGCTTTGGAATTCTTTTTATTATTTTAAATTAGAACTGTTACATGTATTAGCCCATAAAATATTTTTAGAGTGTGCATTATTGAGGTGCCCAGCAGACACAGACAGTACATTCAAGTTAGGATAATCTGAGTAATGTTTAACAAAAGACCTCTTATGGTGGTGTGAGCAGGATATGGGAAAACTACAAAGGATAAAGCAGGACCCTGGGCTACTAACAAAGTTGGGGACACCTATGCATAAAGGAGAGAAGGGGTGCAGTTACTGAAACCCACAAGCAGAGGGTAGGTGGAGATGGTGACCTGGTAGGTACCACCTCCTTTCAAAGAGCGTGACTAGCCCCCAGTGGCCCTCCCAGGAGGGAGCCAAAGGAGGGAACTCCCACACCCACTCCCTTTCTTCCTTCTGTTCCCCTGCTCTGCTCCCCATTGCCAAACCCAACCTGAAGCCAGAGGGTATCGGGCCTGTGAAATCTATCCAGGTGGGTCTCCCAGGGATAAGGCTAGAGAATGAGGGAGGGGGGATCAGTATGGGCAGAGAGAAGCTACCCAGCACACAGTTTCCATAATTATTCCAACTTTTGAAACTTGTAATGATCCTATGAAAAGGCTGTATGGTTATTGTCTCCATTTATAGATGAGGAAACTGAGGCCAGAGACATGCCTTGGTTACTCATCAAACCCAAATCTTTTCTCTACAAACCCTGTGCTCTTTCTTCTGCTTCAAAACAGTGAGTTGATGGGCTGGTTCCTTACAACGCCGTGTCCAGTGGAGCATTTCCCCAGAGAGGACTGAGAGAGAAACTCATGTAACTCCTGATGTTTAAAAAGAAAAATCTCTAAATCATCTTTTTATTTTCTTTGATACCAGGGCTGAATCATGATAGTTTCTGCCTCTGGTGAGTTTCAACATCAATTTGACCTCTTGTGAACAACCCTGAGGTTGTTCAAGCTTGGCACCATATTTTATAACTCTTCTGGGGCTAGTTGAAAACATTTTGCAATGTGAGACTTGTTTTATTTTATGGTTTAATGTGCCCATTTAAAAAAAATTCCCCTGTCCTCAGACCTTTCTGAGTTGCCCATACTCCAAATTCCATAAATTGCAAGACAACTATTCCATTATCTATATTTCCCAAAGCAAAGGGGCAGTTCTTCCTGCCTGAACAGAACATTTTATAAATTGCCCAGAATGGGATGCTTCCATGGTCACAAAGAAGTCAGCTAGAATTTATGCAAAGGTGAGAAGGCACGTTTTTCCTTCCTCATCAGGTTTGTGCAATTTGCATATCCAAATATCTGCTTATTAACGAGAGTGTCTTGTAACAATGGCAGATTGTGAAATAAGCACACACGGGCAGTCAGACAACAAGCTCTCAGGGGTTCATCCTGCGATTACATCCCTGTAATGAAGAGGCAAAAGGTGAGGATGCGACAATGGCATATTCAGCAATGGAATGAAATCAGGACTTGATCTAATGCAACATGACTTGTTCACAGCACAGGTGGAATATCAAATGATCCATGTGAAATTCAATCGTTGGTATAATCTTGCTATTGTATCCATTGTTCTCCTATTCGTCTGAATGCCATACAGAACAGTATGTAAGTTAGATATTCATTAACATGTTGTTTTCTTTTATCTTCGTTCAGTTTAATTGTGACTTCTATTTTTTAGCTTAATTTACTCTGGGTGTGTGAATGTCCTGGTAAATATAGCAATATGATGGGAAGGAAAAGATAAAGATATTCACTGACATCTGGGGTATGCGTATTCAGTACCACCAAAGGGAGATGTATGAAAGCAATTTCTTTGAAAGCAGGTATAGTCAGAGTTAAAATAAAATGTCTAAAATGCATGTTTTTTTGAAGTTTGCTATGTATGAACTTTATCGTTAGGAACCTCCTAGAAATATAATCTTTTGGATTTTATCTTATGTTAAAATAGCAGAAGATATACAATGATATCTTTGCCAGGAAGAGAACTGACAGGTACATAGTTACCCCAGGCCAGGTACTCTGATAGATACTCCACAGTCAGTATCTGATTATGTTTCCACAACAACCTTTGAGGAAGCAATTACTATGACTCTGTTTCTGCTCCTTCAGAGCCCTTCTCAGCCAATTAGGATGCTCACAAGAGGGAATGAGGTGGTCGGTGGGAAGGGTTATTTAGCAAAGATCCTCTCTGCTTTGAGTTGCCAGAACAAAGGTGATCCTGAGGCTCTTGAAGTTAGGACCCATGACTGCGATTTGAAACATTTATGCCCAAGCATCAGAATCTCCAGCCCCGGGCTTCGGTTGCTCTGACTGAGCAGTACATGCTGCTCAATAAAAGGTTGCTTCTGTCCCTTCTTGGCTCCCGGGTTATCATGGCTGGCTCCGTCCTCAGCTAGGATGGCCTGGGTCCCCCTCCAGTTTTGCTGCCCTCCCACTCCCTGTGATGGGACGATGGGATGTAGACCCTGCCCCAGGACTTTCAGTCTACCTCATTAATTCCTCACTGCTTTCCCAGGAAGAGCCCATTATAAAGGTTGTGTTAATTCTGGGATCAGATCCCTACATCTGTAGTTTCCCTACTCAGGCATCTGGAAAATGGGTGAGCCTTCTCTTTTTTAAAATGCAGAAATATCAAGTGGACACAACACAGCTATAGGAGTTTAGCCAATCTATTTACTGGAGAAGATATCTAATGCCAGTAAAATTAAAACTAATTTCTATCTCTGCTTAGAAAGAAACTTAAGCACCGTTGGAAATGAGCCTTTGTAAGAGGAAAGCTAGGTTCTCAGCTCTCTTCACCATTGTAGTTGGCTGCATTGCCAGGTCCTGGTTTAAATTTGAAGGTCAAATAGTTAACTTATGATAAATGATACTATATTGAAGTTGAAGCCAAGGCAAAGAGTGTGGGAAAGCTTATAAGAAAACCATTAAGGCTCCAATTTTGCTGACCTGTGAGGACTCTGGACTGAAAAAGTATAGATTCTTATGATAAGTCGTTGTGAAGAAGCCAGAGAGAGTATTACTAGCTGAGCTGAGGTCAGACGAAAACAGGGCATCAGAACCTGACAATAACCCCATTTACTTTAGTATTTACAAACCTGCCTCTGAAATTTCAGATTTGCCTCTCTTTTTCTCTTTCCTTCTCTAACTGGACAGAAGAAATGCTATAGACTGCACACGGAATGAGAATTTGGAAAGCACTTTCTAAAATTGCTTTTTCTGTGTGATGTTTTCTCCATGTTTGACAGGGCTTTGCAGCCAGGCTGATTCTGATAGGGCCTAAAATTGGCTTCCAATTCATCCAGTCCTCAGTTTAATATTACTACCATAGTTTTGTTGTTTATCTCGCTTTAAAAATCTGTAGGTTCATTAATAAGTACCATCTATGCTAGAGATAACTATGGAAAATTTAAGATAAATTCCATTGAGTAATTCACTTCATTTCTCATGACCTCAGATTCCTTGCCTGTGTGACGAAGATATAACATCCCGCCTTTTTTTTTTTAAAGAATTAGAATTTAGTAAATGCTTGCTATGTGCTAGGAATGACCAAAATACTCTACACTCGTACACATACTATCTCATTCAATTTGAAAATCATCCTGTGAACTGGTTACTTTTACTATTTCCAGTTCCTTGGGGGAGGCACTAAGGCTCAGAGATGTTGTGTAACTTGGAAGGGTTGGAACATACAGTCGGGTCCTTAAGCACCAGACTAAACTAGGTAACTTCCAGCCTTAACATTCTTTGACTTCACTTTTTAAAATAAAGATTCTCATTGGGTTAACTATGCTACAATATTAACTGGAATGAACTCATCCTCTGGATGACAAGGGAATACTTGATTGCTTCTAAAAGTTAACGTGGCTTGTACCTTGATATATTTTCCCATCGAGTAAATTCTTCTGTCAGAGATGGAGTGAGGAGAGATGTTCCAAGCTGCCTGGTGTTCTCTTTCAAGGCAGATGCTCAGTGGTGACAATTCTACATCTTTGTCACATAAGCACAAATGAGCAGAGGTAGGAATAAAAAACAACATTGAAAAACATTTACAAGTGTATACAACATATTTTGAATTTTAAATCATCAAGGGTTGTTGTGGCTTCTTATGGCAGCACTACCACTGAAACAGCTTTTTTTACTATTGAGATTATTGCTTTGATTGTTATTTAGATTTTTATTTTGAAGTCTCAAATTTTTCATGCCTTTTAACTAAGGTGTCTAACGTGATATGTGGAGGGGAAGTGGGGGAATGGATAGATATTAGTCACTTTTTGCACAGCACGTCATGAGACAATGTCCCCTTTACTAGGAGAGGCAGATGGTGACTGGCTTGGAAATAGATATTGTAGCCTTTCTACCAACCATCCATCCATCCATCCATCTATCTGTCCATCCATTAATTCAGTCCTTTAATCAATATGCATTGAATATTTACTATGTACCAGGCACAGGGCAAGCTTTAGCAATACCAAAGTTAATGACAGTGGTCTGGTCTTTGGGATCTCTTAGTCTAGTGAAATAGACAGATAAGTGAAAAGGAAAAAAAAGAACCAAATGACTATAAAGTGTAAATAGAGTTATGAGAGAAGATAGTACCAAATGTGGGGGCACTTATTTAAATCCCTAAGAGAGCCAGGGCATGCTATCTAGCCTTAAAAGTTGGGTAGCTATTCTCCAAGTGATGAAGTGGAGGGAAAGTGTTCCAGATATGAGCCAATAGATGAGGAGTCAGGTAATCACACATTTTTTTTTAAATAGGGCCACCGCTTAGGATGTGCATGAGAGAATAGGGAGAGCTGAGATAGGTGACATAGCAAGATCCAAGTCAAGAAGGGCTTGGCATGCTGTGCTGAATAACTTGAACCCTTTCTTAAAAGTAGCAAAGAATACCAAGGTAAAGGGCATCATGATATCATTTTTTTTAGAGACAACAATGGTGGATAGCGTGGAGCAAGAAATTCTTAATTATCCAACTGAATTATTGGTCTCTGTCTGTATGTGGAACCCTTCTTGTTCATCAGCTAGGACTTTTGAGGGACTTCTAGAAACAACTGCCCTTCAATTGTGAGACCAGCCATACCCAATTTTGAGTAATGCAGAAGCCAGAAAATGGGCAATTGGCCAATAGTTTGGAGGCAATGTGGCACTTGTGCACCTGTTTGCATAATTTGAAAATGAAATATAAAAGGTGCGGGGCCATAATAGAAACAATCATGAGAAATTACTGGCTGATTTTGGCCAATAAAACATCAACGGAAACCTAAATTTGTTCTACTTTGCCAGTCTTCATCTTGTACTTAGACGAATTAATTACAGGTGCTTTTAAAAATGTCAGCATAATATGACAGGGCGCAGAAGGTAAATTGCTCATCATGGACCCATCGTTATGACATTTTCTCATCTAAGATTTGAGCTGAGGGGTTGATGAGGGTGAGGTGGGGTGGGTAGGGGGAAAGGCAGGCACCTGTCAGGTTGCTTTAGTTCAGAATGTAGTGTTAAAATGGAAGCAAATCTGCAAATACTTCATTATTCATGTAACCACAGCTATTTGTATAGTTATTGGTCCTAATTATATGTTTGTATACACCATTGGATTCAGTTTATATTGAATTATCCTAGAGAGAAGGAGCTGGATCTATTCAACTTTACTTTAGCTTAATAATGAATAGATGCAAAAAGGTAATGTTTAAATGAATGCTACTTGATATTGACATTTCCAAATTTAGTAAGGATTAATGATTGAATAATTTAAATAATGAACAAATAATTTAAATCATTCTGTGTAATAAATAATGCCTTAGAGTTGTATAGTGACTTATTATTTTAAAATATTTTTAACTTGTTGCTTTATGTAATTCTCTGAATCCTCTGCTACATTAGTAGTATAAGTATGTGCTCCATATTTAACATGGAGAAATGTGGGGTAAGGGCTTTGAGAAGCTCTTCTGGCTCAACTCTTCTTCCTAGTGCTTTGTGCATTTTATTTCTTCCATCACAACGAACTCATGCTGCACAATTGGTCTGAGAGCATGGATTCTGAAAGCATTAACTCTGCAGCCACAAAAAACTGCACTTGCAAATCTATCTTTTTGCTCTGACTTGTGAATTTCTATGCTCATGCATAAAATGTCATTTTGAATTTTCATGGATTCCAGGAGGAATCTGGCCAGTTGGAATCCCTCCATCAATTGCCTTCAACTTGGCTGAGTGGTGCTAGGCAATATTCTCCAATTGGTCTGCTGCATATGTGCTAATATTTCCCATCATGTGCTCTCCTGGTCCCAAGTTCCCCATTCCCACTTTAAAAAATCCTATTTTTGATTACAGTTGATTTATCCCAAAGGAGTACAGTGGTCATAATATAAAATGGAATATATATATATAGAGAGAGAGAGAGAAAAAAAATACAGCCAGTGCGAGCTAGTTTCTCAGTTTCTGCTTATGGTTCGGGAGATGCAAGAGAAAACTGCTTCAATCTGGAACCAATTATCTGGCATGATAGACGACAAGCAAGGAACTAAACAGATGGAAAGAGGGGTGAGGAACGAGGACAACCCACCTGATCCTAATTACGCACACCTACACTTGGAAATCTTTTTGCCAGACATCTTGAATAGCTCAGGACTATGTGGAAGAGAGTTCCTAAGAACTCAGTGTAAAAGATGCAAACCTCAATGGTGAACAAAAGAGTCCTGTGAAAAGAGATGGGGGAAATCATTGCTTGAGAAAGACACCTGGAATGCAACATTTAAGTTCTTACCTTTTATAATCACATATATTCTACAGATCTTTGTACCCTCTACGGGCTTAATGCGTTTTAGAGACTACTTTAGAAAGGGAAGGTTGGAATGCTTGAAGAACATAGTTTTCATTATTTAAAAAGGAAACTCAGAGGGCGTGATATATTTAAGAATTATTGGAGTGTTTAGCAAGATGCTATGGGGGCCGGCCCCGTGGCTTAGCGGTTAAGTGCTCGCGCTCTGCTACTGGCCGCCCGAGTTCAGATCCCTGGCGCCCACCGACGTACCACTTGTCCAGCAACTGTGTGCAACTATGACATACAACTATCTGCTGGGGCTTTGGGGAGAAAAAGGGGAAAAAAAAAGGAGGAGGATTGGCAATAGATGTTAGCTCAGGGCCGGTCTTCCTCAGCAAAAAAAAAAAAAGATTCTATGTATCCAGCAGGGTCATTTGTGGAGACCAGAGTTGACATGTGGCCAAAGATTGAATGTCAGTCTCTGAAAGCAGAAAAGCCAGAGGTGGAGAGCAAAGTGGGAGAGAAGGTGGGCAACCTTTGTTGAGTATCTGATGTGGACCCGGAGCTCTTGCTTATGATTTCTTATGTGACTTTTGTGATTTTTTTTGAGGTATGTTTCATTATTCTCTCCATTTACAGCTGAGGAAACTGAGTCTCACAAAGGTTAAGTAACTTATCTAAGATCACACAGTAGATGCTCTGACAAAGATCCAGCATCATTCCCACTACAGCAAAGTATTTTAATAAAAAGGAGGGGCAAGAAGCCTGGAGGTTGAGAGTTTCCCTACACCTGGCTCCTGAGGCCCTGCTGCTCTCCCTCTTTCCTCCTCCTATTATATGTTATTTGCACCCCTGCTCTAACACAGTCTTGGTCTTATTGGTTGTACTGGATTTATACTGTCAACATAGTTACACTGGAACCTATATTCCCCGGAATCTCCTTCCCTGTTTTGTTCCAAGTTCGAGTCGGCCAAAAGAGGGACTTGTGAGGTACTTGGGAGGTAGAAGGAAAGCAGGTGCTGTTATTCTCTGAATATCTTCACCTGGCTAAACACAGTGATCAGAACGATGCTGAGATCTGCAGGTTCCAGCTTATCCCTGCTCTCCACTGCTCTGCATCCAGCTCCTCTTCCTGACTGCCAACGCTGCTGACTAGCGGTGCTCCCAGGCTTACCACCAGACAGCGGTGGATCTACAGAGGTCATGGCTGCCCAGGGGGCTCTCAAAGACCTCTCCACAAGCTCTCCTTTCACTGGCCCACACGCCTCTTACCATTCTGACTTGTCCACCCGCATCAGGGCTTCAGGCAAACTGGTGAGTGACTTTTCTTCTGATTCTCCAACCCCCCATCCACACTTTCATTTCCCTCAGCAACTCCACAATTGTGAAGGTCTGAGTCCTCTGACAAATCCCTTGTCTGATTTCACTCATAGTGGCTCTATTTCCCCAACCGATTCCTGACTGATACTATTATAGTGATCTATGCATTTATTCATCTCTTCCAGTTCCTTGTGGAGAGAAGGAACTCTGTTGTTCCACACAATGTCCTGCCCAGTTCCTTACATGTAGTAGATGCTCAATAAAGGTGTATTAAAATTTCAAAATGTGCTCTTTTAAGAGCTAATGAAAGCCCCTCCATTGAATTTAGGATATTAAGAAAATTCCTCACCCAGACTGGAAGATTTTATTCTTCCCCTATGGCTTAGTCATACCTGTGAGGTTATTTATAACAATGTAAACTCTACATCCCTGGATTTCTCATGACCTGGAGCCTTGTGAGGAATGCTGAGAGTTACTGTGTTTCCTGGAACTCCTGGGGGCCTGCAGAGGAACTAGAAAGATAATGGCATTTGGGGTCAGGAGATCCCGGTTGGGATCTCAGCATGGCCACTTGCTGGCAGCATGACCTTGGGCAAGTCGATCTCAGCCTTGATTTCTTCAAATTTCATTTGTAGATTATAATACGTAGTTTATGGTTTTGACATGAGGCTCAAAAAGGAAAACACATGAAAAGTTTATATGTTACAAATGTTTATAAGCATTAGTTACTAATTTACCTATATAGATGTTAGGTAAGTATGTGAAGCTCTTCAGAGTTAGTGAGTTGTAAAACTAGTCAATTACTACTATATATTTTTATATCACCAAAATACACTTATTAATAATTACTAACTTGATATCTCTCTATGGGGTTTCACAGAATGGGCTAGGTCACCACACCTCACCTAATTCCCCAGCATTCTCTGTCCTCATTGAGTTGATGTGTAATTATTTCATTAGAAAGTTTTTGCCCAGGATCATCATGAAGCTAATCGGAATCCACTTTCCTCCTTTTGGAAATTGGAACAACTGCTCCTTATTTAAAGTAATTATCCTTTATTACTTCAGTCTGCCATTTTGTTATTTGTATTCTCTTTGTTCCTTCTGTTTTCTGCTCCTCTGTATCTTTTTCATGCCTTCCTGTGGGTTACTTAAAAAAGATTTAGAATTATATTTTGATTTACTTAAACTATTTTTGAACATATCACTTTGCACAGTTTTTTCAGTGATTACTCTAGGTATTACTATATATAAGTGTGTATATATATAATTTATTTATTACAGGCTACTGGTATTGATGTTTTTACCATTTCAAGTATAAAAAACTTACTTCCATTTAGATCTCTTTACTTCCCCACTTTTCAAGTAAAATCGTCTTAAGTATTTTCTCTACATACATTGAGCACACATCCCATGTTGTTGTAATATAAATATAAAATATGATGAAAGAACTTCATGAGGTGCAGAATAGTCTATCAGGTTTACTTTTATTTTTGCCCATTCTGTTGTACTTATATTTATGATGGTCCCAGCCTGCTTCTGTTGTCATTATCTTCCTATTGGAGAGCTTCTATTAGCCATTCTTTAAAGGTAGGAGTGCTAGGAACAAATTCTTAGTTTTCCTTTATGTGAGAATGTCTTTATTCCCCCTTCATTCCTGAAGGATGATATTGCTGGATATAGAATTCAGGGTTAACAGTTCTTTTCTTTCCACATCTGAAAGAATGTTGTGCCATGTGCTCTGGCCTCCATGGTTTCAGACGAGAAATCTGCTGTCATTTGTATGGTTCTACCTTGATATATAATGTGTCTTTTCTGTCTGGCTGTTTTTAAGATTTTTTTCTTTCTCATTAGTTTTAAGAGGTTTAATTATATTGTGTCTTCATGTGAATTTCTTTAGGTTTATCCCATTTGAAGTTCATCTAACTTCTTAAGTCTGTAAGTTTATGACTTTTTTTCTATTTTGAAACATTTTCAGCCATTATTTTTTTGAATATTTTTTCAATTCCACACTCTTTCTCCTTCTGGAACTCCAATGATACAAATATTAGGTCTTTTGCTGTTGTTCCACAGGTCTCTAAGGCTCTGTTCATTTTTTTTTCAGTCTATTTTCTCTCTGTTGTTCAGACTGAGTGCACTCTATTGATCTGTTTTCAAGCTTGCTGATTCTGTCCTCTGTTATCTGCATTCTACTACTGAGTCCATCCAGCCCGTTTTAAATTTTGTTTATCTTTTTAGTTCTATCATTACCATTGGTTTCTTTTTATAATTTCTATTTCTTTGCTGAGATGGACTATTTTTTTCTTTTTTTTGTCAGGAGAATTTGTAATTGATTGTTGAAACACTCTTATGATGGCTATTTTAAAATCCTTAGTAGATAATTCTAACATCTGATTCATCTTAATGTTGATATCAGTTGATTGTCTTTTCTAATTCAAATTGTGGTTTTTCTGGTTCCTTGCACAAGTGATGTCTTGTTTTCTCCTGGACACTTTGGTTATTATGTTAGGAGACCCTTGATCCTATTTAAATCTTCTATTTTAGCGAGCAGAAGCCTTGTTTAGGCTTATTGTGTAAGTTCTGGCTACTTTTGTGAGCTTTATTTCCCATGAGGTTTTAGTGTTCAAAGCCCTTGCAATGCAGTTTTGGTCTTGTTTTTTTCTTTCTGGCATTGGCGAAACTCCTAACTCAGTCCCTGCTAGTGACATCTGCAGGGTTGAAAGGCGCTTCCCTGGGTTACCTGCTGTCACTGGGCCATATGTATAACCGGGGGTTGGGGGCAGAAGCCACTAGATCTCAGTGTCCTTACATCACTGGATGGAGATCAGGGAGACACAAAGCTTCTCGGATGATGCTGCCGTCAGCAGACTGGGCTGCCCGCCAGTGCCCTGGTTGTGGAGTGGGAATTGGGTTGGCCTGGGAGTCAGTGCTCTGCTGCAGGTGGATCAGACCACTTGCTGATTGTGGAGAGAGAGGGAGGTGGCCTTCTCTTTCCTAGTCCTTTAGCCAAAGAGAACAGGCTTTTCTTGTTTGTTTGTTTTCTCTGTCTGTGGTGGTTTGGGTTTGCAGGTCTCTCCAGAGCCCAGTCTGGGGTATATGGAGATAAGACACTAACCCAGCAAACTCACCACATTGTTGTTCCTCAAGTCCTAATATTCGTAGCTAGCCATTCGTAACCTTCTTCTTTTCAGCTTTCAAAGTCCTTTCATCATTGTCTGTTGAATAATTTCCAGGGTATTCTGTTGAACTTAGAACAAGAAAAAGTGAGTCTATGTCATCTTTTTCCAGAAGTGGAAGTCTAGCCAATGTACTACTTTTCATAAGGAAAAGTATTCATTATGCATTAAGTGAACTTCTAAGGTTTGTATACAACGTATTTGAACAATATGTATAGTATGGACCCATTTTAAAATATGCAAGTTATACTTACAAATATGCGTGGAAAATAGTTCAAAGAAATATGCAACAAATATTAGCTTTTTTTCAGAGTAATGGAATTAATGGTGATTTTTATTATGTGTTCTTATTTGTCTGGATTTTAAAATTATTTTTACAGTGAACACATATTTTGATTTTACAATCCAAAAGTAAAGATTGAGTCTTATCATTTAACTGGCCTTCGAAAACAATTATAATGCCTGGAAAATTAAATGTAATAATAGGGGATAAGGTTCTAATTTTGGCAAGAAAAGGGTTGGGGTGGATAATATGCTTGTGGTTTTTAAATCCTTACAGAACTGTCAAAGTAAAGAGAGATTAAACTTGTAATATGCTCCTCCCAAGGCAAAATTTAGAATGAAGACAAAAATTACAGAGGGACATTTTGACTTAATTTAACAGAGAACTTTTGTGAAACAATTTTGAGAAGCAGTAGTGTGATCACTTCTCAGAGAGTTTTGTGTAATGAAAAGGTCCTCCGAGGTGACAATATGTCTTTTCTGTCAAGTGCATCCCTTGCATTCTAATTATCTAGTATAACAGGTGAGAAGGCCTTACTGCGGCTTGACTGTTGATTGGAAAATACATTTTTCTTGTTTGGAGAAAGTTAACAGTCTACGAGAGCAAACATTTAATATTACGCCTTTCCTGTTTATCTTTCCTTTGAAAGGCCCACACACTTCTTTGATTCTCTCCTGGTTCCAATGATGGGGATCTGATCTCCATTTTTGAGGTAAGGGACGGTGGAGAAACCTGCCTTTTTTTACCTTCTCCATCTTGTGAAAAAGGAAAAAAAAATTTCTCACTGCAACATCTGGCTCCTATCTTGTCCAAATCTTTATCCTCTTGGCAACTAGATGAGGAGTCTTTCCCTGAACATTCTCCTTTGTGTTGAACAATTTGAAGCAACTTGAGAGTGTACCCCAAATTTCAGAGGTATGGAGGAGAGGTAGGGCAGTGGCACTGGAAACAGCACTGCACAGGAGGACAAGGGCCCTGAGTCTAAATGTTTGTGCTGTAGCCCATTTACTGTCTGACACCGAGTTACCTACCCAAATCTCTCCTCGGCCACACTCCTGTAGATAACCCTGTACACGAGGCATTAACTAGGTGTTTGCTGAAGTAGGAAATAAGTGTGTGAATCTATAAATACTGTAGTCTATCTATGCCAGTGGTTGTGCTTGGGGTGAACCTAGGGGTACAGGAGAATGTTTCAGGACCCTTTGTAAAGGGAGCAAAGAAGTTGCAGTGAGAACTTCGGATGTAGTGCTTTGCGTAAACCAACACGCAGACCAAACCACGTGGCAGAGAACCAGCTTTGGAGAGGAACTGTGTGGAGTAGAGAATCAGCCTCTGGTTTATTTCAAATAGAGCTTTAGCAACTCAACCTGTAGAGTGTTTCCATTTTGCATCTGAGCAATTTAAAATACCCCCTTTAAGAGCTAGACAAAGCCAAGGCCACATTTCAGTATCAACAGAAAGAGCCACAGCCTCAGTCAGTACAGAACATGAAAGGAGCTTTGAAGGTACAGACTGCCTGCATCAAACAAAAATATTGAATGTTATTTTAAGAACACATGCATGCACCTTAAAATCCTTTAGATCTCATGACGAGCTTAAAGGCTGCTCTTTCTGTCTGCTGGGAGATCCAAGGGATAGCGCCAGCATGAGCGGCTGTGGATGAAAAGGCCTGCAGGAGACATGCAGAAGGTCCCCGGGCATCTTCTCAAAGCTGCTGGTCCTTTCTCTTTGCTTCAGTTTTCACTTTGCATCCCTTCTTTTATTTCACCAAGTTTTATCCTTTTCTTTGTCTTCCTGAAGATTTTTAAAACTTTTTTTGACACATAATAAACTTGATAAATTTTCGCAAAGTGAACTCACCCATGTCATCCACAGCGGGAGCAAAAGAGAGTGTTTACCAGGACCAGAGTTGCACTCCTCAGACCCCACCTCCCCTCCCAGCTGCTTCCCCCGCAACGTACTGGACTGATTTCTAGCACACAAGAATTAGTTTTGCTTTTTTGAACTTTATGTAGTTGGAATCACACAGTAGGAATTGTTTTGGGTCTGACTTCTTTTGTTTGTTATTGTGTTTATGAGATTCACCTATGTTGTGGTGTGTAGTTGTTGTGCTGTTGTGTGTAGTTCATTTTCATTGCAGTATGGAAGGCCATTGCATGAATCTATTACTGTTTATTAAACATTCTACTGTTGATGCATGCACGGGTTGTTTTCAGGTTTTGGCTAGCATGAATAAAGCTGCTATGAATACTCTTGTACATGTCTTTAAGTGAACATATCCGTACATTTTTGTTGGGTATATACCTAGGAGTGGAATTCCTAGGTCCTAGAATATTAGCTCAAATAGATCCTGCTAAAGAATTTCCAAAGTGAATTGATTTATAGTCCCATCAGCAGTGTATGCAAGCGCCTGCTGCCTCACATCGTTGTCAACTCTTGGTATCGTCTCTATTTCATTTTAGCCGTTTGGATGTGTATGAAGTAGCATCACCTTGTGGTTTTAATTGGTGTTTCCCTGATGATTAATAAATATGAGCTCTTTTTACATGTTTATTGGCCACTTGGATATCCTCTTTTGTGAAGTGCTTGTTAAGTTCCATTGCCTCCTTTTTTTTTCTATGAAGTTATCTTTTTTAAAAATGGTTTCATTGTAGTTCTTTTTATTTTCTGGATATAAGTTCTTTGTATATACATGTGCATTTCAAAATATGCAAATATATCCATTTCAATAATCCCACTGTCTCTGTGGTTTACCTTTTCACTCTCCTAATGATAGTTTGTTGTAAACATTTATTCTTAGTCCAATTTATTATTTTTTCCTATGATTAGAGATCTTTTTTGATATCCTATTCAGAAATGTTTGCCTACCATACAGTCATAAATATATCCTCCTATGTCTTCCTCTTAAAGTTCTATGTTTTTATTTCCACATTTAGGTCTACAGTCTATGTAGGTTTGACTTTTGTGTCTAGTACTAGGTGGAGTTCAAGATTCACTTTGTCCCATATGGCTGTTAATTCATCCAGTACCTTGTATAGAAAAGACTCCCTATTGCCACAGCAGTACAGTGTTTCCTTTATACTAAATCAAGTGGCCATGTAGAGTTGTACTGGTTTCTGGGATCTCTGTTATGTTCCATTATTCTATTTGCCTCCCTCCAGTTTTCTTTTAAGAAATGAAATATTATAGATACAGTTAAAATCTCATGTTCCCAGATGGAACCCATTCCTCACCCTCCTCTTCCCAAGGTATCTATGATCTTAAACTTCATTCAAATGGGTGTTGATATTTTTACCACTCATGTATGTATCCATAAAAGGACATGATGTTGTTTTATAAGCTTTTAAATTTTTATAAGTGGTATTATGCAGGTCATATCATTTTGCAATTTGTTAGTTCATCTCAACATGATTTTTTGAGATATAACTATGTCGATATATGATGCTCTCTTACATTCATTTAAATTTTAACTCCTATATATACTGTAATGAATAAATACAGTGTTTACTTATTGTTTATCTTTCTCCCCAATGAATAATGACTGGGTTTTAACTTTTTTTGTTATTACAAATGATGCTGTATTGAAAATTCTCTTATATGTCTCCTTATACTTATATAAGAGCTTTTTCTAGGGTAGATATCTAGAAATGGAAATGTTGTGTTGAAAGGTATCTGCATCTTCAACTTTTCTAGATATTTCCAAATGCTCTCCAAATGAGATGTATCAATTTATGCTCCCTCGGCCTAGTGTGGAGGCTTCATCAGCTTGCTATGCCTCCTTAGACAATGGGACTTCCCAATGCCACATTTTCACCAATACTTGTTTCTGTTAGCTGTTTTAATTTTTTCTGCTCTGATGTGTGTGCAACGAAGCCCTATTATTGTTTTAAATTGCATTTCCTGTTGAATAGTAAGATTAAGCAAGTTTTTATGTACTTACTGATGATTTGGATTTTCTCTTTGCATTATCAGTTCACATGTGTTTTTTACTCTCCTATTAGGTTATTTGTCTCATCAATTTGTAGATCTTGAAGAACAAAGGCTCATGTTGAATTACAGGTTTAGCAATTTTCAGAATCACTTTTTTTGAAAGCTGTAGAGTGGAGACAACAGAACAAGATCTTCTTTCAAACACGATTATGTCCATTAATTATCTTGTCTATGGAGTTTTGTTTTTTAGTTTAATTACTATATTTTTTATTTCAAAGATTTATAATTATTTGTATATAATCTTTTTTACCTGTCTTTCTTTAGTAATTTCTATTTTTAATGGATATTATTCCTTCATTTATCTCTTTGAGCATACTAAAAATACTTATTTTAAACTCTTTGGCAGAGGGTTTTAAAACATTGGTGACGCTTTGAATTTGTTCATGTTCTATTAGTTGTTTCTTTTAGATATTATTATCTTGTATATTTCGTGTATTTGTAATTTTGGTGTGTCAACTCATTCTCAGTAGTAGAGCTATTTTGTTTCATTTTGTTTGTTATCTTTCCCCCCCAAAGCCCCCCACATCAGCTCATCACTTCCCACAGAGAGGTAGGACTGGAAAGTTATTTCAATAAAAAGTACATTTCAGGGAAGAAGGTAGATACAAAGAACCGGTGGTGATTAGGGAAGAGACACTAATACTACACGACTTAGGGAAAAAAACAAACTTCTTAATCATTTGTATTATAGAAACCATGCTGGGGTAAATGTAAACATTTGTAGTACTGGGGGAATTTAGAATCTATTTTCTTTTTAGTGAACATCTAGTAGTTCTCAACAAAGGAAGAATATGAAAAAATGCAGGTATCATGTAAAAAATTTACAAATATACAGCACTGCTCTACTCAACTCCCCAACCACCTGCTTGTACTATCCTCTTCCTGGGAAGGAATAGAAACCTGTATTTTTTTTAAAGATCCTGACCCATGATGTTGAGGCCCCTGTGCAGTGGGATGGAAACAGGACTTGGAGTCACCACACTGTGTTTGACTCTGCCTGCCATTTGCTGACTTTTTGCCTTGGACTGTAACATCAAACCTACGGGTAGGATTGAAGAGAAGAAGAAATACCAGAGCATCACATGAAGTGTGTGTAAAGCATCTCAAGGGGTATTTGACACCCAGGTGCACAACAAATGTTACCTCCAGGGGCACCCCTTCCTTACCAAAGCCCTCCCCATGTTGGATGATTCTATTAACTTCTCTAGGTCTTCTCTTCTGTAAAAGTGGGAACAATATCTAAATTACATTCTGCTGTCAGGGTTAAATGAAATAACCAAGTCTGTGGAAGTACTTTATAAACTGAAAAATGATTTGAATATCAGAGAAACTTTGTCTGATCTAAAATAGTCTGACTGGGCCGGCCCAGTGGCTTAGCAGTTAAGTGTGTGCGCTCTGCTGCTGGCGGCCCGGGTTCGGATCCCGGGTGCGCACCGACACACCACTTCTCCGGCCATGCTGAGGCCACGCCCCACATACAGCAACTAGAAGGATGTGCAGCTATGACATACAACTATCTACTGGGGCTTTGGGGGGAAAATAAATAAATAAATAAAATAAACTAGTCTAACTGTCACTCTGTCCTCCTATCCTGCTTTATTTTTCTTCATGGTATTTGTCAGTACCGAAATTGATTTATGTACGTGTTTTTTATTGTCTTTCTCTAAGAGGGTAGGAACTTTATTTACTACTATATCCCTAGAGCCTTTTGGCACAAAGTAGATGTACAACAAAGGTTAGAGAATGAATGAATAGCATGTGGTTTTTGTTGTGGTGGTGTTGTTATTGTAAAACTGAATTATTTCCATTCTTTTACTTTTACAATGATTACCTGAACTCTTCCTTCTTCTCGGAGCCTCATGCTCTACTATCTCCTTCTGCTGTGTTGGATTTATTAATTTCTGTATTCATTCAATATACCTTGAGTGAATGTTTCAAGATTCTTCTAAGTTCTCCTTTACCCGTGTGAGGTTAGTTGTCTCTGGGATGTTTTGTTAGCATCAGGCAATCCTGCAAGTGTGGAAACCCAGGCTGCTTATCTCATCATGACTCACTCTCTGCCTGCAGATGAACGTGACCAGGGAATTAAATATGGCAACTTTAACAATTAACTGCACGAGAAAGGCACTGTTATCTCTCAATTTGAATGGATATATTTATTTTTTCATTTGTTCCCAGTAGTGGTTATCAGTTCTGAACCATTTCCAATTCTAAGCTTTTACTTATTTGCAGTGTCTTCTGCTGGCTCAGTAAGCTTCGTGATAATTACATCAAATGTTATCAAGCATTGCAACCAATGGCCTTTTTAATCACTGCTATAATTCTTATATTGAATTTTACTTAAAGCAAATTTTATCTTTTATTTGAAATAAAATGCAAATTCATAAATATTTAAATTCTTGGGAAAACTGTCTATGCTAAATAAGATAACATTGTATGTTAATAAACGTGCTGTGGAACCTGCATTCATTTACTCTTGGAGAGAAAAAAAAATTTTTAATTAAAGAAACATAAAAATTGCCCTTAAAGTCAGAACTACTCACTGTTCCCCAAGCGTATCATGACATTTCCTACCTCCATAGTATTGCCTTGGTTTATTATTTGTTCGAGCACTTCCCTTAGCCTCAAAATGCTCTTTTTCTTTATCTCACCATAGATTGTCTACTGGTCCTTCATAGATGAACTTAAATGTCACCTATGCCATAAAATTTTCATCAAGGCTTCTACTGAAATTATTCCCTCCTTCCCTTATGATTATATAGCTCTTCTAATAATAATACTAATAAGATTTTTCACTAAAGAATCTTTTCTGGGTGAGAACATAGAACATGGGAAATTCATCTTGGCTAAACACATCATACATTTATGCAATGGCATTATCTGTCTCCAAGGCACCCGTAATCGCAATACTCAGAATGCCACCACCCAAAATATTGATAATCATGGGGATTTGTTTTTGAAGCCCTTTGCTAATCATGAGGTGACCACATGTTCCTGTTTGTACCCTGTCATTCTCAGAAGTGTCCTGGATTAGAGCCACATCGTATGGTCACATCACTGATCTATGAGATATAGCTTTTATTTAACTGTGTATTGTTTAATTGGTTAGCTGCTTATCTTAGATTTAGAGGTTATGTCATTCCATGTTTTCTCTCAGTGTAAGATTTTCATGACTAATTGCTTTAACCATTCTGGGCTGTACAGCCAAGCCCCTTATTCAGCACGGTCAGTGAGAGGAGCCCACAGCTATTCAATGGATATGTCAGTGCCCTTGGGGGAAGCTCTGACTCTTCCTCTCTCTAGACTCCACACTCCTGTGTTGGATCAGTTTTCTCATCTGTGGAAAAAACTGTGAAGACCACTTCCCAAGGCTATTGGGAGTATTAAATGGGCTCTTAGAATGCAAATAAAAGCACACACTGTGAACGGTAAAATGCTATTCAGTGTGAGCTACCAGCAGTGGTCTAGAATGTTCTGGTGAGATCATGCCCTTCTCCCAACCTCAGTTAAACTTTCTGTTTAATTATGCCTTTTTAGAATGATCAAACCTTACCTTTGAAACCTATTTCTTTGAAAGAAAAATGAGTAGCTTCAGCATAGTCATCTAAGAAAAGACAGTTTTCTAGGGAAATGGGATGTGATTATGAGAGCTGCGAAGGTGCAGGAATGGAGAGCAAGTTCTGGGTTGTAGCTGCTCCATCTGGAGAGAAGGCACACCGAGGGTCTGTGTGATGACTCTCTAACTGCTGGCCCTCTAGGACCAGTTCAACTGAGCCCATCTTATCAACAGAGTAATTAACAGTGGTTTTTCAGGAACTGAGACTTCTTGTCCAGTTCAGGCCAGATGACACCACCAACCCGTCAACTGGGCCTATGCAAAGGCCCCATAAGTGACCATTTTGATGTCAAAGGGCTGAAACCCCACCTTCAGATCATGCTAACGCCACCATTTTGTGAACATTCGCCCCATGAAGAGCCATGAAGCTTGACTACACTTGCACAGATCATCAATTACCTCACTTCTCCTTACCTCCAATCATCTACCTCCATACTTCAGATTGCCGTGCCCTTAATCCCATAAATTTTGTCCCAAGCCCTGGACTGGGGAGACAGATCTGAGGGCACATCTCTCCTGTCTCCTTGCAGATCAATCTTGCAAATAAAGCTACTTCTCTTTTCCCAAAGGCTGATGCTGTAATAATTGGCTCTTTATGCACATTGGGTGGCAAGCCCTTGCTCAGTAACAATTCCTGCTTCCCTGGCAAGGTGGGGCTGATGACTGCCTCACACAATGATTCACACTGATTGGTGCTACAGGGTGGCTGAGACTTGGCTGCAGCTTGAGCCTTCCTAGTTAGCTTTTTAAGAAACGTTTCTTATCCTGACTTGGTACCAAGGACAAAAGATGCTGCCAAACCTTTAATTACCATGGGTTATTCTCTTTCTCCTCTGGGAAGAAACACAGAACTCCAAGTTTAATCATCTCTTTGGCAGGTAGTGCACAAGTTTCCCCCTTAATTATCTTTTTTTTTTTTTTTTTCTATGAGGAGGCTCTGCCCTGAGCTAACAACTGCCAATCTTCTTCTTTTTGCTGAGGAAGACTGGCCCTGGGCTAACATCCATGCCCATCTTCCTCCACTTTATGTGGGACGCCGCCACAGCATGGCTTGCCAAGCGGTGCATTGGTGCGCACCTGGGATCTGAACCCGAGAACCCCGGGCCACAGCAGCAGAGCGGGCACACTTAACCGCTTGTGCCACCGGGCCGGCCCATTAAGTAATCTTTAATGTCATTAATTGGCTATCTGTGTGATGACAAGGAAAAGAGTAAACACTCTTTGCAAATCAATTGAATTCTCATCTGAACCAGCATTAAGTTTTCAGGGTGAATAAAAACAATTACAAGGTTTTCACTGGCTGGATTTCCAGTTCCTGGCTGATAAGATTATTGAACCCCCAAAAATATTTGGGCGATGATTTCTGTTACAGATGTGCTAATTGAAGGTTTTCTTCACCACCAGTGCCCCCCTTTGAAATTGGCTCATTGGTTTGGTGTGGATCAGGGATGAGATTGGAAAGCCAATATCATAGGCCAGGGTTTTCTCCCACACTCATTTATTTCTCTTCATATTGATTTTGCCTCCATGGTCTATTTAAATCAAAATTTCCACCCCAAACAGATTCACTGATGAGCCGTTTGGTTGGGGTCACCTGCTGTGCCTGCACCCATGGTAGAGACTCAGTATGGCACAAATAGTGGTTCACAAAGTGGAGGCCCTGGGCCAGCAGGGTCAGCATCACCTGGGAGCTTGTTGGAAATGCTTTAGGCCCCACCCCAAATTACTAAATCAGAAACTCAGGGGAGGGGCCAGGAATTGTACTTTAAGTAGTTCTCCAGGGGATTCTAATGGGGGCTAATATTTAGGAACCACTGGAATAGAGCAAAGCTGTGTCCATTTCATACAAGCAGGAGGGCACTGTTCCCTTTCCTCACTAAGGGGACCGACTCGATCAGGGAAAGTGTAAGGGGTGACTTGTTTTAATGGAATGACTCCACTTAACTCCCTGATAAAATGTTGTGAGAAGTGAATTGCTTTTTCTTGGCCTCAAATGCCCCTATAACATTCGGCCTTGCGCAGCTTCTGACCTCTGGTAGGGGAAATGGCCACTTCAAATTCTTCAATTTCTAACGTCATTCCTCATTTACTGAGGTAAATAATTAGGGCCAGGGAGCTGGCCTCTAAGGAAAGAGGAAGCCGAGGGCAAGCTGCTCTGCATGAAGAAGAGAATTCTCCGAGATTGAAAAAGGAACACTGCTGAGGAAAGGGGAGGGTGTTAGTGTTGATCTTGGAAAATTGTAATACTTCTGGGCCCATGCAAGAGGTCACAAAGATGCTGGGAATGGCACTCTGTTGACTTGTGGTGCAGATGGGAAAGGAATGGAGCTTTTTCCCCCTGGCTGGCAGGGGTGAACACCTGTGTCTTCCTCTCTCTACAGTGGTCACAGAACTTTGGTGAATTCCTTTTGGAAGGGAGCAGACAGAAAGTCCAGGAGAACCATCTCTTATGTCAGATGAGGAAACCAGGACTCAGAGTTTACCTTAATGCTCTTCCTCAAATCCTTTTCTAGGCTTTACATCTTTGCAAACGTCCCAGGACCCAAAGCCAATGTCACATTTGCAATTGGAGAGTAGCAACCTTAATCAATAGGACTTACATTTCAGGCTTTCTACAGGCAGGGACAGGAGCCATGTAGTTCTCTTTATTACAGGTTGATGATGGAGAAGTTTGGGCATAGGAATTAATTTCAGTATTTATCTATTACTTTTATTAGGGAGCCAAGGACTGTTGGGGGTGGAGTGTTGGGTATTATATAACAGATTGTTGAGAGGGATAAATTAGTAGCAAATGAGAATAGGTCATCTTGAATAGCCTTCTTTTATGCTGCTAAATTTAGAATCTTGAAATGTTCCTTCTTATCCTTCCCCAGCTCTCCCTCTTTTCTTCCTCTTCTCCCTCCTCCTCCTCTTTCTTCTTCCTTTAATTGCAAAAGCTTTGCATGGATACAAATAGATAAGGATGAGGTCTCTATATAACCCCCTTCCAAGATTCTCGCTTTATATTGGCACAACTTATAAATATTTCTTCATAGAACATGGAAGCCTGCTTAAAGGGATGTATCCTGTGGAAGATTCTTTCATTAAATATGGGAAAAACAAATTTATTTTATGAAAGCTTGTATATGTTATAGGCAGTCCTCAATTGGCACAGTACCATATTAACTGAAATGTGTAAATATCAGAAAAATGTCCTTGCTTTGCAAGGTCCTGTGATTACTGATGGCAGCTCTGAAGCTGGAGTCATGCTTCAGAGATAGGTCTTTGTACCCCTACATTAACTAGTTGTTGGGTGAAGTCCATACTCAAGATGGGGCATAATCTTGGGTAAGCAAGTTCTCATTGGCTGAGAGCAATTCCTGGAGAATTCACACCTGAGCTGTCATCAGGAAATATACCTTGGTAGCTAGAGGGAGGAGTAATTCACTCTGAACCAGTTGCTGCACCCCAGCATCAACTGCACTCTACCTTTGCACTGCTTGGGTCCATTTGCTGTCTGTAAGTTCAGCCTACGTGGGAACAGTTCCTCTAGGATTATGGTTGGCCTCTTTGTGTGGGGAAATTTACATGGGTAAGGTTAATGGGACAAATTACAGCCCCCACTGCTACAGTTGTTCTTGGGGCCATGACTAATGCTCCTCATCTCTCTCCTGCATGGCCCACTGTGACTCCCCTCACTTTCTGCTAGCACCTCTTCTGTCATGGTTTGCCTGATGGGGTGACTCAGACTCTCATCCCTGAGGGGTCTGAGCTCACGGTCTCTATTGCCTTCTCAGGCGTGAATGCTTCTCTTGCCCATTTACAGTCACAATTAGGTAGGAGAGTATTAAAAAGCTCCAGTGGATCAACTAGGTTCCTAGCATACTTTCTCCTAGTCCATTGTGTAAAAATAGTCCAACATCCTCCTAAAGATCAGGGTCAATTACTCCTTCCAATATAATGGACTTTCCTTGCAATCTAGTTTCTTGGCACAAGGAACCTGAAGTGACTGGGCAGCAGCCAGGACTTATAGTTTAGTGGGAATCTTGCTTCATCCCCTGGTAGAAGCATCCTCCCTTTGGGAATTAGGACATCTAGACCCAAGAGCCTACATTTGTGTGGATGAGAGAGAAAAACTCCCCAAGGGGCTTACTGGGAGTGATAATAAGTGAAGTCATTCCTACTTCTACTCCTTAGTTCTCAGACCTATGTATTCTGCCAACTGGAACATAGAACCATACAACGGATTTAGGGTTTATACCAGGTCTTGGAAGGTGGTGTCCATCTTTGAGGGTATCGTGTCCAAGCAAGTGCTTGAGCTGTGCCTTCAAAAGGTTGTTCTATGGCTCTGTTACACCTGCAGTTTCTAGGTGGTATGGTATAAGATGGATAGATCCTATGATTTTGTGTCAACTGTCTCACCACCTTTGCTGTAAAGTAGGGTCTTTGGTCTGATGAAATGTTGAAGAGGATCCTGTATCAGTAGATCAAACACTTTATAAGCCGTTATGTATTGGTGCTACTAGTCCCTGCAGTCAGGAGGGCAAACATATACTCAGAAAAGGGGTCCAGTGTAGTCAATTTGCCAATAAGTGGCTAATTAGTCTTTTTTCATGATGGTACCATATTGGGAGCTCAGCATTGGTCTCTAGCCAGCAGATTAAACATTCTGCAGCAACAGTTGCTAGAACAGTATTGGCGAATTGGAAGCCATGCTGTTGGGTCTATGCATGGTCTCCATCTTTGCTACTTTGGCTGCTGTCTTCATGTAGCCATTGTACCAGCACTTGGGTGTCAATGACTGAGGCTAGCTGTCGTCAACTGGCCAAGTCATTTTGTCTATTTGGTTGTTTAGTGTCTCTTCCATGATTGCTAGTCTCTGTTGAGCATGAACATGCAATGCAAAGATCTTCTCACTCTGTGTTCAATCCAATAGGTCCATTCATGTATCTTTTCCACAGATCTCCTTGTCCCCATACACTCCCAACCAATCAGCTGAATCATTTGCCATTGCCATCTTCAAACAAAGTGTTCCTAGCCTTTAAAAGATAGGTCCAAACCCCAGATTCTCACTCTTTTCTAATCAGGGTCCTGAACTTAGCTTAACGAACTTTCCAGGGTTGGATTTCAACCTTCTCTGAAGCTCCATTGCAATTATAATTAATTCCTGGGCCTGATCCTCAGCTTTTTTTTCCTGCTGCCTGGCTACAGGAGATGAGCATCTCATTATATGCTGCCGAGGACGTCCTCTGTTTTCCATTCTTTGTCTTAAATTAGTAATTAATCACCGTCAGCCTTTCCTTGTCTTCTCCGATTCATCAAGAGCTCCAGCAACAGCTATCAAATTTCATGGTCCTTATAGTTGCTATTTCTTGTGAAATCCTCAAACATCTGCAATGTTGTACCCACCTTACAGTTACCATGTACACCAGTACATTTGCTTCCACCTGCACTCTATCCCAATTCACCACCAGTGAAAGTTTTAACAGTTAGCTTGCTACGGCATACAAGTTGGCTATCAACTACCAGTGATGTGATCTTCATTGCCAGCCAGCAGGCAAGTGATATAACTCCAAAATCCCATTTTAGTTTCTGCTTCCTAGGACCAATTGGCACCACCAATCCTGGGAAAGTCTTCTTTGAGACTCTGAAATGGGCATTTGTGTGGAGTTGGTTTCTTAGATAGTTTTCTAGGGAACATTACCTGTATGGAAGTGAGAGAAGTAAGACTGGGCAGGAAGAGAGGTTGAACTGTAATGCAAGTGCAATGTAGGTAATTCCTGAGAATGAAAACTGAGACAGTGTTACCAAAAGGAAGGGGGATTGTTGCGAGGCAGCCCACAGCAACAAATGTCCCATATACATAACTTCCCTAGGAAGTATTTTCTTTTCATCTTCTTGAGAAGCATATTTTATGCAGATTGTAAATTATGGATGTATATTTGCAGTCAGCCCTTGTGAACTCGTAGGATGTCGGCATTTAACAGCTATTGTTGTGTGTGTGTGAGTGTGTGTGTGCATGTGTGTTTGCTCTTATTTACATAAGCATCAAGCCACCTTTTGGATTTCAATAGAAGCAAACCACTTTGGATGGGAGTTTTTCTATTTACTTGTTTTTGCTTGTGGGGGAAGCCTCTCTAAGTTAATTATGCTTGCTTTCCCAAAAGAATAATATGCTCTCAGTCTGGGATAATTAGGAAGTCTAATTAACCTTAAAAAAAAAAGCAAAACATAGCTTTATAGTGGCTATATCCCCTTCATTAGGTTAGTTTGCCTCATCTTAACTGGCATAGTTAATATAGCTGATTTGCGTATCTTTTCCCATGGTATTTAGCACCATAACTTGTAATGAAAACACATTTTAGAGTACACTAGAGGTGGACTTAATGGAATTGCCTATATCACAAGCAGAGATTCTTCCAGTGGCTATGGCTCTATCTTCATATTTACTGCAAGGCACTTAAAGGTACAATTTAAAGTGGGAAAAGCTTTTTGAGTAATCATTTTTTAATAATTAGCTTAGGGATAATTTGGAAACTATCACTTGAAGCATTTTAATAATGTAAAGTAAGCTATTTCTGGAAATGTTAATGGAAAGCAAGTTCCTTGGAGATTGCAGAGAGTTAAGGGATCTGTAAGAACGCCTATTTATTATGGCCCAGAGCCCTCTTTCTGTTATTAGGCAACACGGTTATAAAGCAAGATAATGCAGCATTCAGAATTCCTGGTACTTCTCCCATTAGACACAGAGATCATCTCAGCCAACCTGGGATTCAGGCATTGGCAAAAGCATGTCATAAATGGGAGGACTTTTTCCTATACCCCTGCTGTACCTGCATGCAATTTCTTTTGACTTAATGAGGGGCTATGCAACAAATGCTTAGGATTAAATTAGCAAATACACCATATTCAGGCATGCCAGTATTAAAACAACCAAAACAACTGTATTTTTTCAGGATCTGCGTTTTCTTTCACTATATTAAAGAAAAACACTCGTTTCACAGTATTAGTACAGAAATGTATAGAACAGGATCTGTATGAACTCTTTGATGTGCACCTGCCCACTTGTGACAAGACTCAAGTGTTCTCCACCTCAACCCTTCGCTCCCCTGTGTCCCTGCTCCCTCTGGTCCCATCCAATCATTCTCTCCTTGAATAGGGTTCTGAGAACTGCACATGGGGTACATCTTAAATGTACCGTAGATCCTGTCTTTTCTTCCTAGGGCATCTCCTGCATAACCAAACTTGCGATAAGACATAAGACATTCCTGATGTTCCCAGAAGTCTGATGGATTCACCAACCATGGCTTTTTTTTTTTACCCCTTTTGTGTTGCCTAGAAGCAGGAGTATATTCTGTGTGTCACAAGGTGTTTCTGACCTTGGTTTCTCTGCATCTTGGCTTTGACGTATCCTCGGATTCACAGGTAGTATCTAACAGTGTTATTTTTATACAGTGCTTCCTGTCCTAAGTGGAGCTTGCTTGTTTCAGAGAAATGCACCAAGTAATCAGCTAGAGGTTAACATTGTGCAGGAAACATACATTCTGGTTTAGTAGATAATCTGTGACAAACATAGGATTTCCCTTTTAGCTGTGAAGGCAGGAAAAAGAAAGAGTCTGACAACAGCTTTCAATCTTTTCTCCTTATCTACACCTCTAACTATTTTAAAACAAAAGAACTGTAAATCCTTCTTCTGCACACACTCTATCTGATATTTGCCTTCTTAATGGGTAAGCTTTTTTAAACAAGAGGGCTGCTTTGGAATCAACTACTATTTGCTCTTCCTTTCTTCTACTGAGTTGCACCAAAGCCATAGTATAAACTAATTAGAGATTTGCTGTTTGAGAAAAGTTATAAGTTTGCTGACAAGGGCCTTGACTAATCTCATTGCAGACACGTCAGTGGCTGTACATGTGTGATTATTAAGTTGATTGGGCTGATTCCTGCCCACCTGCCTATTTTTATCTTTAGACAACATTCCCCATCATACAACACATTAATGGCTGCTATCAAAGGCTTACTGAAGTATACAAGACACTGGTAGTGTCCCTTTGATAGTTCTTCAAATGTTCTGTTAGCAGGGATCAAGAAGTCACATTTAATAGCCTACTAGATTTATCCCAAGCAAGTGAAATCTGACTGAAAAATAATTGTAATCTTGGCTATGGAGAATAGATGTGTTACTGATGGACTCAGATTTTGCTGGAAAAAGAGGCTTTGCAGTATGATACTGGGAGCTATTCCAGCATCTGCTGCAGAAGCACCTATCAATGTGCAGCCTGTATTAGAATGAAGAGTGATTCAGGATAGAAATGAAAGGTGAAAAAGTGAAAATGGCAGTCCATCAATCACCATCAAGAAATGGCTAATTTGAGAGCCCTCCCAAACAATCTTTTTCTGTTGTTTTAAAACAAATAGGTCTGGTGTTGTTTGAGTAAAGAAGAAAGCACTAGGGGGAGAAAAAATATACCTAAAAATCTCGGTTGTTGAGACTGTAGGTGTACACTTACACATTCATCCATTCAGTACACGTATATTTAGCACATGCTGTTTTCCAGGTGCTAAAGATCTCATAGTGAGTGAGACAGACAGGTCTCTACTTTCAAGGAGTTTAGAGTCTACTGAGGAAGAAAAATAATAAAGGACTGAACACAGAAATAAATATATAAGACAATTTAAAGTACCTCATAGATGCTAGTTAAATAGTTGTTAACTAAAGGAATAGAGATGATAAAAATGCTATTAAAAACACAAGACCTTGATGTGATAAAGAAAAACTGAAGTAGAAGTGGGAAATAGATATTATGAGCAGTAACACATTATCTACAGAGCAGGAACCTGCACCTAACACATGCTTTATTCATTTCATGTGGATTTATGGAGCACTAACCCTAAAATGATAAAATAAAAATAGAGAAAAAGTTTATATTGCTGAAGAGTCGTTGATTAGCTGTTATTTCGTTTCAAATATCAAGAACTTTCCTTTAACAAATGCTCGCATTCTTTCATCAGGTAGGATTGAAAATAGCAAGTAATATCATTAAAAACAGGCACACACAGTAGGTTTTGCATGTAGAAGAATAATACGGTCTGGTTGCTATATTCTAGGAGGGAAGCCAGCTATGTAAATGCATTGCTGCAAAATAATGAGTGAGAGCTGTACACGGGAGATTCAAAAGGAATTGAACACTCAAAAATTACGACTCTGGAACTGGGTTTTATGTGCACAAGTGTCACAACCAACTCGTAAGGAAGCAATCACAGCTATTTGTACAATATTATAAGTGCTCATTGCACCCTGCTTATAATTAAATTGTACACATTAACATGGAAGCCTAATTTGTCTTTCCTAGCCTATCAGAGATCTTTTACAGCAGACCACAGTAACAGCATCATGATGTGCTCATTCATTTCCTCAGGGCAGTGAAGAACGGATGGTCCAAACCTGAGGATCCTGATATTTCTCTCTAAGAAGCAGCTGGTGAGACATGATATCTGGGAATCAAGGTACAGGCTTGATTCCCATTTTGGGCATTTTGGGCAAGAGCATAAATGGAACCCCACAATCCGTATGTCTAATTATTGAAAAGGTATATATCACACTAACAAATTTGACAAATATGCCTTCTCTATGACAAAACATGTTAACAGCTATTTTTTTTTTTTCAGGAAGCTTTGCCCTGAGCTAACATCTGTTGCCAGTCTTCCTCTTTTTTGCTGAGGAAGATTGGCCCTGAGTTAACATCCATGCCCATCTTCCTCTACTTTATATGGGATGCTGCCACAGCATGGCTTGATAAGCAGTGCGTAGGTCCGTGCCCAGGATAGGAACCCATGAACCCCGGGCCGCTGAGGTTGCGAACTTAACCACTATGCCACCGTGCTGGCCCCCAGTTATGTTTTTACTTGACTCAAAGTCAACAAAATATCAAACACAACTAAACTTAATTGTTGCATATGTCTAGGTGTTGTTTTGAAGGGCCATTGATATTTGCATAAGAAATTGTTTTATTTTGCAAAATGTTCCTAGCCAACTCACATAACTGTTGTGAATACCACATTAATTTGTAAAAACCTCCAGAATATAGAGTTGAAACGAAAGAGAAGCAAGAAATTGGATGCTCAGTGTTATTGGGAAATGATAATTCGTTTTGTAAGAGCCCGTTGCATTTACATCTAAGACAGATGAGGCAAGTTAATTATTTTGCCTTTCCTCTTATCCAGGTGTTCTTGCCTGTCAAATCTTCTCTATACTCTAGAGCAGTCCATCTCTAACTTGAGAAGTCACATAACCCAAAAACTCTCACAGCATTTGAATGCAGCTCTTTTTTAGGGCATAGGACAAGAGATCTGGAAAAGCATTTTCCTGGGCCCAAACAGTGTGAGTCATGTGAGTAGCTGTCTAGGGTTATGAGTACCAGATCCAGGATGAGAGAAGTGCCTGAGTATCTTTTAATAAATGTATTTTTTGGTCTGTTTGTAATATGTGGATCCCTCTAAAGAACAGGCCACAGAATAGGGGCCCCCCTGCATGATCTAAGGGGGTACTGTCTGATTGGGCACAACTTCAGAGATAATCAGTGCTGTAATCATGAAGAAAACTGAGAAATATCAGAGTAATTACAATTTTATGTATACTGTAAATTCATATATCACCTAGTTATTGAGTAATATATTTTTAGAAGTGTCAATTCTTTTTGAATCATTCTGTATAAGGACTAGTCCTTAATAGTCCAGTCTGGAGAAGGCAATGATGTCTCTGGGAGGGTGGGGAGTTTTCTCGGTTGAGATGACCCTTGGGCTGTTTCCTAAAGGAGGAGTAGATGTTAGAGAGGTAGGAGAAGCACAGGAGGACATTCTGAGCCAAGAGAAAACAATACACCAAGCGTGGAGGTATGTCCAAGCTGGTGCAGGTATTTGGTATGGTTGAGTGTAGGAGGAGGGGCTGGAAGACAAAGATGAAGGCTAGTGTCATCATCCAAGTGAGAGATGATGAATTCTGATCTAAGGCAGAGGTAGGAGAAATGCAGCAGTGAGGGCAGAGTGACAGATATTAGATACAAGAGGCTCCTGGGTTCTGTCTGGAGAGGGTCAGTAGTGCCCTATGCTCTGGCCTCTGATTGAAGCCAGTACGGGTCTGGCAATACTGCAGCTAGCAGATGTTTGGGTGCATGCCAGTATGACCTCGCCTTAAGCCCTTGTCAGTAAGATTCAATGTGATTCAGTGTGTTATCGGGAGAATGTACAGTCCGTTCACAGCACAGACCCAAGGCATGAATGGAATTTTTCAAAGGCAGCAGAACTTCATACTAGGTAGCCTTCATGTGCTCATTCTGGAATGAAAAATTAATAATCTCCTGGAATCGTTCATTATGAGATTTGAGTAAAGAAAAGATAATTAAATCTCCAAGTGATAGTCTTGCTGATTCCTCTGATTGAGAATGATTAAGATCAGCTTGTCAAGGACATGAGAAGGGCTCCCCTCTCCCCAGAGGGGAAGTGCCATTCTGTATCTGCCTGCCCGCTTGCTCAGTTGAGGACGTCCTTAGAGACACTTGGAGGGAATGACCCCACCTGGCTGTTCACCCTGATATTTCTTCTATTTGGAGTGGAGAGTAGGGGTGTTTTTTGACCGCCACGTTGCTCCACACACTGCAGCCCGGGTTCCCAGCTGCCCAGGTGGCCTCAGGTTCCCTCTGGATCTTTGAATAGATCATTCTCTCTTTTCATTTCTCACTCACCACGTCTCATGTGAATGCTTTTCTATGCCTTTTTAAAAACTAAAGTATAACCAAAACAAGTTGAGAATTGTGTAACCAGCGTGGCTATGAATCTGAATACAAAAAAAAAAAAAAAAAAAAATGTAGCAAAGGAAATAGCAGAATGTCAAGGGTGAGACTATTGAAAATAATCACCCATTACATCTTGATTTCCTTCTTCTGGATTCTTCCCCATCTGTGCCAAGGATTTTTGTAAAGACTTGAACAACCTGACTCTCTTTTATTCCATAAATCCTGATGAGATGGTTCACTCTGAAGGGTGGGGTGGTCCTTTATGTGTTGTGTTGTGAAGGAGGAGGGGAAGGCATTCTTCACTGGGAGGCTGTTTTCTCTGCTGTCTTTGGGTGATTTGTAGGAACAGAAGAGAGAAATAGCACCCTCTTCCTCATTTCCCAGAAACCCTCTTTCCTATCTCCCCGCAAATGGGTTTGATGAAGTGCCTTCCCCCTAGCAGACTTGGCTCCCTAACGTTTCTAGTTAATCTCTTCAGTGCTGGATACATATTATGATGACACCCTTCCTCTCCCCAGAGAACTGTGGGGCTTAGAAGAAAAACAAAAACATACCTGAGTTAGTTTGCTAGGGCTGCCATAACAAAGTGCCAGAGACTGGGTGGCTTAAACAACAGAGATTTACTTTCTCACAATTCTGGAGGCCTGGAGTCAGAAATCAAAGTGTTGGCAGAGTTGGTTTCTTCTGAGACCTTTCTCCTTGGCTTATAGACGCTCTCTTCTTCCTGGGTCTCCACATGGCCTTCCCTCTGTGTTATCTGGGTCCAAATTTCCTCTTCTTATGAAGACACCAGTCATACTGGAGTAGGGCCCACCCCAATGACCTCATTTTACCTTAATTCATCCCTTTAAAGGCCCTATCTCCAAATACAGTCACATTTCTGAGGTCCTGGGGGTTACAACATCAACATGTGAATTTTGAAGAGACGCAATTTAGCCCATACCAATACCTATTGATCCTCTTACTTCCTCTCTCTCCCCCAAGCATCTATTGATAGAAGGAATTGGAGTTGGTCTTTTGGGAGAACTCCTCGGGCCACACTTTATCTTTGAGTCACAACCAATCACTGTGCTTCTCTTCAGACCAGGTCAGCAGTCCCCCTGGGACTGAACTTTCATCCTGTGGTCTTGTCTGGGATGGAAGTTTCTCCAAATGAGACCCCAAGCCTTTTGGAAGGTCTCTAGTGCCCAGTTAATGTTCACTGTTACCTTTTCTGAATTTGTCACTGAATTCCCAGCCTCCTTGGGCCCCTGCCTTTCACCTCCTGTGGTCAAGTCTTCCAAATTAGCAGCCACCATCCAATAGCTGCACGTTAGTGGTCTTGGTTTCCTAAGAATTTTGTTAAGCCCACTCATCTAACTGAACCCTCTTGCCAAATCATTTTGTAAGTGGCTGGGGTTCTAGAGCTACAGAAATCTTCAGAGGTCAATGTGTGCAGAAGGACAAATTCTCCCTAGCCCCAGCCTCTGCCCATGCCCCAGCGAGCAGATACTGACTGGTTATTTGGCTGTCAGGATCTCAGTTCTTAGGTGTAGGCTGAGAGCTCAGAAAGTTGGGTGGTGGTGGGGTGGATCAAAAGCTCTGTGCCTGTCAATGGGAACTCGTCTTCTGCCCTTCTGCTTCATTATATCCCCTCTGCTCTCCTTTGGTAAAGGAGCAAAGTGACTCTCACATGCATTTCCCCATTGGTGCAGAAGAATGCATGGATGGCTCGCTACCTGTGTAGGTTCAATGTCCTAGAGCTTTCTAGCAACTTGAAGAAGAGAAAATAACACAGTAAAGTTTATGTGGCTTAGGACAGTTCACTTCAGCTTGGTGATCTTCAGTGTCTTCGTCTGTAAATAGAATTCATAATGCTTGCCTTCCCCAAGTTGTTTACAGTCTTTGAATACTGTAAGTGAAAATCTCTGCAAACTATAAATGACTACTACAACTCTAAATTTTTAAAAACATATATTTATGATTAAAACAATCATCACAATATGGTATGGAGAAGGGGGAAGGGTTGAAAGGGAAATACTGAATTATTATCCCAAGAACTTTTTAGCTTTGCAAGAAATAAGCTTTAGAAATTACAAGGGCAGACAGATTTAATCAGGAGTCCCTACAAAAGCAATCACGATCAAATGAACTGTAATTATGGTAATCAGTTCGTGAACTGGAATGCCATGTTCCTAATTTCAAATATTATGAAGTCCTGTATAGTGAATCAATCTGTCATTGCAAAGATAATAAAATTTTCATGTCTGATGGGATATATTCTGTTGGAAAATTTGTCATTCTTTTCATCAGAAGCCTCATTAGCGTCACAATTTTTTAATTTTAATTAAAGTGAATGAGTCCTATGAATCTGTCTATTTATCTATCATCTCTATCTATTATCACCTATCATCTATCTATATTTATATGAATATAAAAAAGATATATCTATATCTTTATTCATATATACTTAAAATAATAGATTGAATATAACTGTTTATACTTATACAACTCCCCTTCAAGTTTCTCCCTAAAGGTTATTTCCCCTAAGAATCCCTCCCTACCCCTAAGTGAAATCAGGATCTCTAATTATAAAGCTCCGGGTTGAGCTGGAGTCTTCCTCTGCAGCATGTCCCAATCTGTAGTTTTATTTTTACTTTTGTGACTATTTGTTCAGTGTTTGTGCCTCACAGTCTAGACTGGAGGACTCAGAAAGGCAGAGGGTGTGGCTGTGAAATCCACATGGCCCAGTGCACAGCATTTAGAATTAGATCCACACCCCTTGCTGTGGCCTATGAGGTGCTATGTTTATTGGCCTCTGATTTCCATGCCACCCCTCTTTCTGTTCCTCAAAATCCTCAGCATGTTTCCACTTCTGGCCCATTTTACTTGACGTTTTCTCTGCCTGGAACTCTCTTCCTCCCGATTTTGCCTGGCTATCTTCCGTGCAAAATGTCATCCAAATGTCACTGCCTTAGCAAGCCTTTTTCTGATCTAACATATCAAAATTAGAATTCCCCTCCCCAGACACTCTTAATCTCATGTCCCTCTTTTATTTTCTTTAATACACTTGTCACTGTATGAATTGTCTTTCTTATGTACATATCTATGTTCTTATGTGTGTATTTATATATTTATTACCTGTGTTCCTTCTAAGATGTAAGATCTCTGAATACAGAGCTCTATCTTATTTGATTTGTTTACTTCTGTATCATCAGCAACTAAAATGATGCTTGATCTTAGTAGGTGTCCAATAAATACCTGTTATATGAATAAATAAATGATCAGTAGGTATTAAAAGGTACATTTTGAATGAATGGAACAATCAATAAATAAATTTTATTATAACAAGTTTATTCAGATAAAATTTTTTTTCATTTACAATTTATGCTTTGGCATTGCATAAAAATAGGATTCTGCTGCAAACCGGTTTTCCTCTGGATGTTAACTCGTAAAAGCAAACAAGTCTCAAGTAGATGTGATCTCTGTTCAGAAGTAGGTTAAAGGTTCTAATGCCACTGGGCCCAGGTTTTCCTCAACTCCCTTTGCTTCCTGACCGTGCATGAGGTTGATAAGACTCCTAATTTCCTAACTGAAATCTGTCTTCAGAGTTTGTTCTTGAGAAGAGTCTGCTCTAAGCCATTGTCCATAGGATTCTCCTCACATAGCTTATTTGTGAGGAGGACTAAAGATTAATATCTATGCCTTTGGGGCCATGTAATTGTTCCCAATGTATTCATTGTGAATGTAGATTTCATGTTGACCCTGATCCACGCCCTTCGCATTCCTCTTCTCTTCAAATACCTGGGACCACTTGGTCCTCAGCTGAAGATATGGTCCTGCCTAGACTCTGGGACAAGTTCTTTCTGTAAGGGGTAGAGATTTAAAGAGCTTTAGCTCATCACCCTGGACCCCAGAACTAAGTCATATTTTCCACTTAGATTTTCTTGACTTTGAGGTTTAGTCTGGTCATGGCATCTTCAAGGATTCTATTACTTTGCTGTGTTTACTGTTGACAATTCACCACTTCACCCCATGGAAATCTCCTGAATCCAGTGCTCTGCCAGGAGCCTCTCTTGATGTCCCTCCTGCAGTGCATTCATCTCTTTCTTGTTCCACAGTTGCCTGTATTTATTTCCATGACAGTATTTTTACAGTAATTTTTTTTTTTATTGCCAGTGGTTTAAAATTTCCTTTATTTGGGCATTTTTTCAATAGCAGTAATATACATATATTACTCTTCAGAAGAATCCTGCTAAAATTCTTTAACATGACTTAAAACTTTATATTCACTTTATATGCATGTAGGCCATATCTATCATGAATTGGAATTCAATTTTCTTTCTGTTTTTAATAATGGCTTTATTAAAAATACATTCTGTGCAGTAAGGAATTTGGCCTCACCTAAAGAGAGGTCTGAATTTTGTTCCAGGAGTCCTGTCTGGTAATTTCTAATCCCTTTTAATTTCCTAAGTGGTGAGTATCTTTGTTATTCATGGTGGGTCATTTGGATCACACCTGAGAGTTTATGCTAAGCAGATGCTAATTTATGCTATGGCGGTGACACTTGGTCAAGCCCAAAAGACCGACCAAGTGATTAGAGAGTTGGGGCTTTGAGCTACCAGATATCAGCCCCACCTTTGGGCAGGAAAGGGGGGCTGGAAATTGAGTTCAACCACGTGGGCAATGATTCAATCAATCATGCCTACATAATATGCCCTTATTAAAAGCTCTGGACACTAAAGCATGAGTGACCTTCCCTGGTTAGCAATACTCTATGTATATCGTATCACATCGATGCTGGAAAGGTAACACATCCCTGAGGATGCTGGAAACTTCACCTTTGGAAATCTCCCAGACTGACTCCACCCTATGTGTCTCTTCCTCTAGCTGGTTTTAATTTGTATCCTTTCATTATAATAAAACTGTAGTTATAAGTACAGTGCTTTCCTGAGTTCTGTGAGTCATTCTAGTGAATTATCAAACCCGAGGATGGTCATAGGAAATCCTCTAATTTGTAGCCAGCTGGTCTGAAGTGAGCGTGGCCCTGGAGACCTCCAAATTTGTGTCTGGTGTCTGAAGTGAAGGCAGTCTTGTGGGGACTATTTCTTTAGACTGTGTAGGTTGTCTAAATTCCTTTGCAAATTCACATACCATAAAGTTCACCCTTTTAAAGTGTATTATTCAGTGGTTTTTAGTATATGCACAAAATCATGCATGAATCGCTACTAATTCCAGAACATTTTAATTACTCCCAAAAGGAGCATTGTATGCATCAGCAGTCACTCCCACTCCCTCTTTCCTCTCACCTTCAGCCTTTGGCAATCACTAATATATTTTATGACTCTATGGAATTGCCTATGGACATTTCATATAAATGGGATCATACAGTATGTAGTTCTTTATGACTGACTTCTTTCACTTAGCATAATGTTTTAAAGATTTATCTGTGCTGTAGCATGTGTCAGAACTTCATTCTTTTTTGTGGCTGAATAATATTCCATTGTGTGGATATACAGCATTTTGTTAATCTGTTCATCAGCTGATGAACATGTAAGCTGTTTCCATTTTTTGTCTATTATGAATAGTGCTTCTATGAATATTCATGTATAAGTTTTTGAGTGGGCATTTATTTTCAATTCTCTTGGGTATATACCTATAGTGGGTCATAGATAATTCTGTTTCACTTTTCGAAGAGTTAGCAAGCTGTTTTTAAAATTGGCTACTTTGTTTGACATTTCCACCAGCAATATATGAGGGTTCCAATTTCTCCACAATTTCATCAACACTCGTTATTCTCTTTTTGATTATAGCCATCCTAATGGGTATGAAATGGTATCTCATTGTAGTTTGTATTTGCGTTTTCTTAATGACTAATGACATTAAGCATCTTTTCATATGTTTATTGGCCATGGGTATATCGTTTGGAGAAATGGCTATTCAGATCTTTTGCCGATTATTTGTAGGGTATTCGTCTTTTTCTTGTTGAGTTGTAGGAATTATTTATATATTCTAGATACAAATTCCTTATCAGATATATAATTTGAAAATATATTTTCATGTATAGTCTCCCCTTCTCTGGGTGATATTTTCACTTTCTTGATGGTGTCCATTGAAGTACAATAAAAAAAAATTGATGAAATCCAACTATATATAGCTATGTATATATGTATGTATGTATATAGATATATATGTATCTGTGTATATAGATATATGTGTGTTGTTGTTCTTGTTGCTTGGATTTTTGGTGTCCTTTCTAAGAATTCATTGCCTAAGCCAAAAACAGGAAGATTTACTCCAGTTTTCTTCTAAAAGTCTTATAGTTTCAGGTATGGCATTTATATCTATGATCCATTTTGAGTTAATTTTGTATATGGTGTGAATTAGGGGTTCAATGTCCTTCTTTTGCATGTAGATATCCAGCTGTCTCAGCACCATTTGTTCTTTGCTCCCTTATATTGTCTTGGCAAACTTGTCAAAAATAAATTGACCATAAATATGAGGTTTTATTTCTGGACTCTCAATTCTGTTCCTTTGATCTATATGTCTACCTTATGCCGGTACCATACTTGCTTGATTGCTGTGGCTTTGTAGTATGTTTTGAAATCAGGAAGCGTGAGTTCTCCAACTTCTTTTTTCTTTTTCCAGATTGTTTGGGCCATTTTGCATACCGTGAATTTCCAAATGAATTTTAGAATCAGCTTGTCAATTTCTGAAAAGAACCCATCTGTGATAGAGCTTATGTTGAATCTGTAGATAAATCTGAGTGTTGCCATCCTAACAATATTAAGTAATTTGACTTATGAATATGAGATATCTTTCCATTTATTTTGATCTCCTTTAATTTCTTCCAACAAAGTTTTGTAATTTCCAGAGTATGAGTCTTATACTTCTTTGAATAAATTTATTCCTAAGTGTTTTATTGTTTTTGATAATATTGTAAATAAAATTTTTTCTTAATTTTATTTTTAGATTATTTATTGCTAGTGTATAGAACTATAACTGAATTTTGTATTTTTCTCTCATATCCACAGTGAATTCTAGTGGTATATTCTGTTGTTTGGAAACCCCATATAGACCATACACCCTTTGAAGGCAGAGAAATTTCTTGTTTGTGAAATACATTCACAACTTTGTATAGCAACTAGGATATAGTTGGCACTTTAGTGGTAAATACTGAATGGACAAAACTTTCTTGAATCCCTTCCATCTTTACAGCATACTATGAGAGGCTGAGGGGAATCTAAAGAAGTATAAGAGCATAACTTCTTCCTTAAGGGTCTTAAAACTTGTTTGAAGTTATATTTTGCTTAGGACAAACACTGAATAAAAATTATGAAGCCTACTGAACTCCTTTTTATGATTCATCCCTCATAATGCCATGTTTTCCCTTCTGGATTGCATTTGCTATGCCTCTCTGAGGCATCTAATAACTTCATGCAACTTAGGTTTTCTAGTCCTAAATGTTCACTAATTGACATTAGAAAACTGTTGTCTCCATGTGCTACCAGTCTTGGTATTATTTGCATTTTTAAAGGGCAATACTTAACCCAAAAAGTTGAGAGTGGGATAGACCCCTAAGACACCTTCAACTCTAATCTTCCGTGAATATTAAAAGAGTGGAAGGTCAGGGATGGTTGCACTTCAGCCAAGGGCGTATTTCTTCTTTAGGGAGTCTATCTATCATTTTTGGAACCATGCAGTGTGATAAGCCACCTGTTTTACCTATAAACATGAATGCAATTGACTCTACTTGTCCTTGGTGTAACTGTCGTTCCAAACCCACCCAGAACCAATGCAATGGGGGATTATGCTGACTTGCTGTCAGCATCATATTGAAAACTTCTCACTAGTAACAGATTTGTCTCTATAAATATGTTTTTTTTCAATGCTTGTAGATGTATGTATGACAGATGTTTCTGATGAAAAATTTGATGAATTTGTTCTATGTAGATAAAATCTTCATACTTTTCAGTGAAAATAAATTAGCGTTTGAAGAAAAAACTTGAAAGGTAAAACCATCTTTATTAATTTTCTTTTGTAAAAGGCTGATCATTGACTTGATTAGATCTTTCATATGGTCTATAATTATTGGGACTATTTTTCAATTTTCCTTTTCTAGTCTGAGTATTGAAACTTTAAGTCAAATGCAACATAATTTGCCATAGAAAACAAAGTTGCTGCATTATTCCAAATATGACAGCATTTTCTTTGATGGGGAGCACAGAGAGGTGTTCCTGAAAACTAATAAATATAAGAGCCCTCTGAGAGTTACACTGGCAAAAATCTGCACATCATAAGTGAGAAGAGGTGCAACGCTATGAATGGATGTGTGCTGAAAGGATGTGGGAACATCTAAAACTGTAATTAATGCTTTCTGAAAGTCATCTCAGAGGGGTACTGTGGAATGGATGTAAATTTAATTCGGCCATCTGAAATATCATTACTTGTGCTTACTCTGTTTGAAGAAAGCCCATGGAAAATAGATGGTTCAGTCATGAAAGCATTAAATAAGAAGAGTGCCACGTCATGGGCAGCATTACATGTCTACACTAGTAGATAGCTGGTCTTGGCCAAGTAGACTTATGCATCATGTCCTCCATGGTCAAATTATTCCTATAAAATGTGGGGGTTCCTCAACTCACCTTATGTGAGAAATAATTGTTGAGATCAGCTGATGTTCCTTGTTCAAATTTCCTATTTACCAAGTAACAGTGATTTTCCATTTAATATTTTCTCTTTGTAATAAGGGAATGAGTTTGTGAGTCCTATCTGAGAATGGCAGTGTTTCCATCTTCAGTTGGAATTCTGTTTAGATATAACCTTGTTCCTAAGAGACAGAGCCACTCTCAATGTTCCAACCAAGTCTCTCTGATCATTAGATTTTGGACTGTGGTGAGTTCACTTTGAGTGTTCTATCTGAGCAGCTGTCTTGCCTTCTTTAGGTGACATTTGATCTCATTTTATACGCCTGAGATAGACATCAAAGCACAGGACACTGCTAGAAAAAATTGGGCAGCTAGGCAAGTTTGTTTTCTGTACTTCTAATGTATCAGTTCTGTGCCCAGTTCCTCAGTCTAAAGTTCTTTTCCTCACCTGACAGTGCATCTCTTAAGTGGTTCTTGTCAAGGTGTAAATGATAACACTGTCCCATGCTATCTTGCATCTTTACGTTGTTATACTCTAGATTAGAGTGAATGATATTGGAAAATTAGACATCACCAAGCTATGCACATTGTGATAGACACCTTGGACGTGCACCCATATCCACTCTGACTCGTTTTCTGGTGCATGGGAGGGTGACATTTCTCTGACCCATTTTGCAGTTGGAGTCTTGTGACAAGTTCTGACAATGGCCTGTGAGTTAGAGTGTTAGTGTGTGTCCCTTCTGATCCAAAACATTTGATGCTGGGGCAAGATCTCCCAGAACTTGCTGTCTGTTCCGAGGCAAAAGAAGAAATTTCATCTTCATCTCTCTGATCAAATGACATCCCTTTTGACAGCCCGGGTCTGAGAGACTGTGTAGAGTAGAGCCCCCCACTGGGTTTGTATATGTACCATTTTGTACTATTTTTGGATATGGACGATGAATAAGAAATTGACCAATCTGTATTATTTACTACTGAGAATTCAGAGTTTATCTGTCATCACAGCATAATTTGGACCAGTATGGCATAATAGAAATAAAATGTGAGCCAGATAGGTAATTATAAATTATTTAGTAGCCACATTAAAAAGTAAAAGTAAACAGGTGAAATTAATTTTAGTAGTATATTTTATATAACCTAGCATATCCAAAATATTATAATTTAAACATGTAAGTAATGTAAAAAAATCACTAGTGAGCTACCTTACGTTCTTTTTATCATACTGGGTCTTTGCAACCAGTGTGTATTTAGCTGTATGTAGCTCATCTCATTTTGAATTTTCGAGTGCTCACACTCCACAGGTGGCTATTTGAGTGGCACTGTATTGGACAATGTAGATCTATACCATTCTGACTAAATAGATAAATTATATAAGCATAAATTTATAAATCAATTATGACTCAGGGTCCTGGGATTGTTATTTTCACAAAATTAAAGGCTGCTTTCTCTCATTATCTTCAACTTCTGAACATTTCTCTTTGCTTTGTATTTCTTGCTAGCTATTTGGGAACTCTAAGGCCGCCTTTGCTGTGTTCATCACAAACCATGGCTCTTCTGAGGGCGTCCTGAGTTTTGCAGCACGCTGTGATGTGAGTGTACAGGGAACACTTCGCTGGGTGCATGAGACAGCCACAGGCTTATGTAGTTTTACTCACTGGCGTGTTGAGCTATTTACTCTGCAGGGAAGTCAGCCAAGTAATAACATCCGTTCGTGCAGGCACCTCCCAGGATATTGATCCTTCATCCATCTATTCCTTGGAGGTTACAAGAAGAGAAAAAATATAAAGAGACTCAAATACCCGAAACAATACTTTCAATTTAGTTTAATATCTATGTGTGTCTTAGTTCAGATTCCCGCAGGCGCAGACACTGGGACAGGATTGAAGTACAAATAGTTTATTCGGGCTGTGCAGAGAGTGAGGGGAGTGACACAGAGAAGGGAAGGCAGCAAATAGTGTGCCCTATGAAGGTAGCTGCCACCTTGGGGGATCAGCATTTGATCCTGAAAGCAAAGTCTGGGAAATGATGTAGAATACAAAGCATTGAATTAATCCAGCTGAGGGGCAGGTCAGGGAATTTATACAGCAACTCTTGAGCGTCATTGGTTTGTGGGTGCTCCCATGGGATGTCAGTTCCCTGACACTCCTGGGCAGCAGCACCTCCAGCCTCAAAGACACCACAACTCCCATCCAGAATGCACCCCGACAAAGGAAATGATAGGTTCGATGGATATGGGTGAGGCATTGGCAGGAGCTGCTCTGATAGGACTTTCATTTCAGTATTGGATGAAATCATAGAATTATAGAGTCAGATTTGACTAATCTAGCCAAGGAAGAGAGTTTCCAAGGAGAGATTTAATGTAGTGTCACAAATTTAGCTTACAAGGGGGACAATTCTGAGTATAACTGCTATTCAATGAGGAAATTGAGACCTTAGCGATGAACGTGGCCTGAGGTGATATACTTGAGAAAAAGAAAGCCATGAGACATCACTAAAAATAGGCAACAGTTTTTGAAGCCACAAAGATTTGAAGAGGGGCTGACCGCTGCTCCCAGGCATCTTGGTGGAGAGGCACCTTAATGGATGTCCTGCATGCTCTGCAGAGACTAATCAGAGGCAACTGGACCCCAGAGCCTGACTCACACTATGGGTAGAACATCTATCTGGAAAGATAGCCAGCTTGTTAACTTGCAAAGGACACTTCCTTCTTAATTATGTATACAGCTTCATTCCAATCAGTCATTATTCCCCCGAAAGAGCCCTGTGATTAGATTAGTGTAACATCTTGACTTCACAGATAGAAGGTTGAGAAACACTCTAGTTCTAGAATAACACACTCAGAAACTCTTTCTGGTGGAGGCCACTCTGATTATGGCAAAACTCATCCATTTTATGTTTCAGACTTAATATTAAATATTGAAAGCATGATGATTAATCTCCTTGTTCCCAAATTCTGAAGATATATCTTGTTGGGGAATTGTAGCTACTTATGTAAAGTCTATGAATATCTTTATATTGTCAACCCAGTGGAAAAGTAAGCCAATTTTTTTCTTAACTTGTGTCCAATCCAGAGAAATAAATATAATTTAATTATCAATTATTTATTTAGCACGCACTATTTCTCAGTTTTAGACAGAAGGAGGAGGGTGGAAGTAAAACAAAAATGGGTAAGATAAGATTCTTGTAACAAACTTCAGAAGACATTAAAGTCATTCATTCAAAAATATTTACTGGCATATCCTATGTGTCAGGTACTGGGCTAGGTGCTGAGGATACCATGTGAACAACATAGACATGAGCCTCGAGCTGATGGGGAACAGAGAAAGAAATTACAATACAGTGGGATACGTGTGGTTAGAGCAGCAACAATATGTCTTTGGAACTCAGAGTTTTTCTCTCTTTTCTGTTAACCATCCCATGGCTGGATTGGATGGGGATTTTACTGTTCTCACTCTGCAGAAAAAAAGAGAAATATCTTCCAGTATCAATAAGATGATGACTTAACATGTAACTATGAGCTGAGTTTTAAAAGCCCAAGATTGCTGATCAACTTTTTTTTGGCACTGGCTTCTATTTGCTCAGGTGGCCAGGAACATTCTGAGAGGCTAAGTCTCTAGAAGAAGAGTGTTCCAGTGATTGCAACTCTGTGCCATGTTTCAACGGAACAGGATTAAGAGAGAATAATGTGAACATATTTTTTTAAAGATAAATATGCTAGATGGATGTCGGGAGATTTTCCTAGCGTTTGTAATAAGATCTCTGGTTGGGTTTGCATTGTTTCTACACCTGAGAGTCAGGCTGGGCAGGTCTGATGGGCTTGTAGGGCAGGTCTATCAGGAATCTGTTCGCATGAGAGTCTCCTGTTTAAGAACTTGTTTCAAGGAGAGAAGGAGTCGGGCACAACCTACAACTGGAGAGGAGGAGCAGAGTGATGTAAGTACTGAGTGATGAATAACACTTGAGTGAGAACCCGGCTCAGTCACCAAGGAAGGACTCTTGTCTTCATCATAAAGAGAAAAAGGTTTAAAATAAAACCTGGCAATGCTAGCCCACCAAAAAAATTGTCAGGATAAGCCAATACTGTCATGTCAGAGTATAAAGAGGAAAAATAAAGCTTCTCCCCCGGACCACTCTGCAGCTTGGTCACCATAGATATCTGAGGTACTGGGGAGACTTTGGGTGGGAAGTGGTGGAAGTGGCAGCTACCTCCAATGGAATTCTGAAACATGTGGAAGAAGATGGCCGAAATTCCTTAGCACTAGTGGCCAAAGCTCATAGCAATGGCAGTGTGGCAAGTGTAGCAGACACAACTGTTGGTCGTGTTCAATGGATGACAGTAGCAGTGGTACCTAGCAGAGACAGAAGTTCCCCAGGGATTTGGCAGTGATGTTTCACAGATACTGATAGGCATGTCCATAAGCTCATGGGAGACATCCCCTAGGGACTCCTAAACCTCTTGGTGGCAGAGCGGAGGCTTTACAGAAAATAGAGTTCTTTGTATGATCATGAAGAATCGAAAGCCAGTAAAGTATGGATCGGAAAACAATTCCCATTTGTGCTCTCAGGTGGATATAGACTTACAGGAAACTCAAGGCAGTTTTCCTTCTTCTCCCTTACCACCTCTTTTAAAATTATTATTATATATTAATATTACTATTTTCATCATATAAGGAGCTTTTACTTGTTACGACAGTCCCATAGATGTAGGACAAAGTTTTTAATTTTTTTCATTTGTAATGTCAACATGGTGGTTTTGGAAACACTAAAAATGAATGACACCTATGGGGGCCAGCCTGGTGGTGTACTGGTTAAGTTCACATGCTCTGCTTCAGTAGCCTGGGGTTCATGGATTCAGATCCTGGGTGCAGACCTACACATCGCTCATCAAGCCATGCTGTGGTGGCATCCCACATACAACAATAGAGGAAGATTGGCACAGATCTTAGCTCAGGGACAATATTCCTCAACCAAAAAGAGGAAGATTGACAACAGATGTTAGCTTAGGGCCAATCTTCCTCACCAAAAAAAAAAAAAAAAGAAGAAGAATGATGCTCACTTTGAAAGAAAACTTTGTTACCTATATCCCTGTTTTTCCTGTTGTCTGTATTCACATTCCAGGGTAGTGTCACAGCTTTGACTTAGTAGAAAATGATGATAGTTGTCAAGCCGCTTCAGAGAGTCCTGGGTAAATTACTGACAAATGTTTGTTTCCCTGTAATTATGGTCTATCATAGTCTTGGACAGGCATCTCCTGACATTGTAGGAAGGATGCTGTGGGATCTCACATGGCTGTACTTTCCTCCCCATGGCTCCTTGATCCTGTAACATTCCATCTTCCTTTCTTCCTCTCCACCAGAGTTCAGTATTACATTTGCTATTTTTTGCCAGTCTCTTTCCCCAAAATTTATTGTTTGATTCCCTGTTCCCATCATCAAATTTCCAGACAGATATTGCTTCCTCATCTTTGACCTGGGAATTTCTCTTTCATCCTTTAATTGCACTGTATACAGTAGCTCCTTCTTTTGATTAGCTATACCTAAAACAATTGATAGAGAGTGACATAAATGGCTTTGCATTTTAGCCATCTCCCCAGAAAGTGAAAATAACCACATCTGGCTATTGAATTCCAGAGGGATGAATATGGGTCCCAGGAGGAGTGAGTGTAGGGGGGTGTTAAAATGGAAGGAAGCACCTCTGAATCCCCTTGGCTGGTGACTGCTCTGAATCCTTGTGTTGAAAGAGCTACAAAATATGAATTCTTATGAAAGCATGGGAAATTTAGAAATTTTCTAGAGGAAAAAATGAGTTCATTTAGCTTGATAATTATTAGCATTTATTTCAGTAGGTCTGATTATAATAGTAAGCGAGTGAAATTTTATGAAATAAACAGCTTTTTCAAAGCCCTGGGAGTGAGCATGTGAGTTTTTTTCTTTTTGCTGAGTGACTGATATTAGACATTCAAATCACTCTCCTCCACATTCATTATGTGAGGTTTGAATAGATTCATATAATCCTAACCTGCTGTGTTCTTCACTTGCTAATCTATTCCAACACTAGTGGAATATTAATGACTATGGAACCATAACACTTTCCATAACCTCTGCTATTTGCTCTGTGACAAAATTAAGTACAGTCTGCATTTAATTACTCAGCATTGGACTTCAGCAGGAAAGAATTCAATTTTGCACAATAACAAATTTTTGGGTAGTTGCATGCATAATCAATGCATATTTTGTCTGTTCAATGGCAATGTCACGGGCTGGTTATTATTTCTTTCCCTGCCTAAAGGAATGTTACACTTTTAAAGTCACTGTCCTCATAGCCTTAGTTAAAAGCAAAAAAAATAAAAATAAAAAGAATTAAACTTTAGACATTTCTTTTTTTGTTTAAGATCACCCTTTTGCATTTAGCATTAAGGTCACAGATTTTTAAGGCCAAAGCAGGTATTCCCCGGATATTTTTCTTGGACCACTTCTCTAGATGAAGTTTGCATTCTGGTAAAAGATGGCATATTTTCTTTTTGTCAGAAAAACAATGATGTAACTGTCTTATTGTCCAGGGCAGTGAACAAAATAAAGGCCCAGACGACAAAAGACAACTCCTCCTTGACACTAGAATACACTTCTACAATAATAAGCTGACCATTAGCCATCGGGACACCAGCTGGCTCCTTACAGATGTTTATTTGCCAAGGAGAATTTAGGTAGAGAAACTTTGCTTCAGGCTCTCAGATGTTGGTGTAACCTGATGTGGCCAGTTTTTCTTCCAAATTAATAAGTTAGTTTTAGCTGTAGCCCTCCAGGTCTAATAGGATAGCATTAAATCCAAGAATCTTTTCTTCTACTCGTTTTTTTGTGTGTGTGTGTGTGAAGAAGATCAGCCCTGAGCTAACATCTGCCAATGCTCCTCTTTTTGCTGAGGAAGACTGGCTCTGGGCTAACATCTGTGCCCATCTTCCTCCACTTTATATGGGACGCCACCACAGCATGGCCTGACAAACTGTGCGTTGGTGCGCACCCGGGATCCAAGCCTGCGAACCCTGGGCCGCCAGCAGAGGAGCACGCGCACTTAACTGCTGCGCCACAGGGCCCGCCCCGCTTCTACTCATTTTTTACCACTCTTCATTTCCTCCTTCTCTAACTGCTCTCAAAAAAAAAGGGGGGATTCCTCTGAAGTTAGGAGGTGGGCTCTGAAAATAATGCCTTTTTAGTAAGGCTCATTCTGGGTCTCCTTTGGAGACAAGACAAGACCACCCCCAGTATTTAAGCTGAGGCGTTTTATAAAACCTAAGGTTTATGAACAATGGGAGGAAGGACGAGGGGCAGTAAGAAGGACTGCCAAGAGGGAAACTGGAGGAAGAGCTCATTCTGCCTTTCTCCTGACTTCTCAGGCTTTAATTTTGGGGAGATGAGGTCAGGAAAAATACCTAGACCAATTCTACCAAGCTGGAAAAGTGAGAGGTTCAGCATCTCCTCCCCTGTGCCCTACCCCCCAGCCCCTTCAATCCTCTGTCTGTTCTGTTTATATGATTTGCAGGAATGTTTTGTTTGAAGAAAGTGCCCTGTATCTAAAAAAATTTGAAAACCACTGGAGAGGCCTAAAGTGCTTTGTTTTGTGGAAGTGAAATCTGCAGCTCAGAAATGGCAGATGACATATTCAGAGTCACAGAGCTAAGAAGAGAAGCCAGGAGTGGAACATAGCTCTCTTGAATCTTATATCTGTATAGCAGTTCCACACTTACTCATTGATAGGAGTCAGCCCACCTCAAAGTCATTACAGGAGGCAGCCCAAATTAGCCATATTCACATTCAAAAGATAGGCAGTTGGTTTTATGGTTTTTTACTTTTGCTTAAAGAGTACACAGCTTGTCAAAAATGAGCTGCAGAAAACGTACAACTTGGGTATCCTCAGCTGTTGGCCAGTTGTTTAGTTTCAAGGTTTATTGATTCAAATTCCTGTAAAATTAGATCCAGCCCCCACCTTTGTCCACCCCCAGCCTCCCCTAACTGCTAACCCTGTTCAAAAAGGAATCTATGTTTGCAGCCGGCTACAGTCTCCTCCTGCCCCCACCTTCCATAGTGTTAAGCAAGAAACACAAAACATATGGATGCTCATGAATAATTCAAGCCCCCAAGAGAAGGCTATTCGATACTGACCCAACGCAAACCTTTCCCATCAATCTGCATTTTTCAAACCAACCCTGGGAAAGTCAACCTCCCTCAGATGTGCGAATACAAGGCAGTAGTGATTTGCAAGCCTAAAAGGTCCTCAAGTAAGAAAATCAATTCAAACCCAAAGTGGCATTTCAGTTTTATTAAGTCAGCATTGTCTGGCCTGCATTATTTAATAGGGTGTATCTATATGACCTCTGAAGAGTTAAATCTCATGAACAGTGGGGCAGAATGCTATCTATTATAATTTCAACTTTAATGATTGGAAACACAGAATTCATTATTCTGCTGAAAGTAGGCTCTGAAATGGTTTTTATTTCAGCTCATCCATCAGAAGGGAGTGTGCCTCAGAAGATTTTATTGACCTCATTTCAGTCTTGTGACCCATTTGTTTAAACATTTAAAATTGATACTCAAAAGGAACAGCACTCAGGGGCATTCAGACCAGCCCTAGTTTCCAGGTAGAAAGTGGCATCCTTAGATATGCAAGGGGGAGCCCTACCCAAAGATGATAGGCTAGAAGCCTCAGTGAAAATATGAATTGTCTCCAAGACTTCCTTTGGAGATTGATATATTGAGGGTCCGACAAGAAATACAGGTTGCCTGCTCGAGAGCTCTGATGCCACATGCACCAGCTCCTTGGGATTAAATTTAAGGCCACTGGGGCCGGCCTGGTGGCGCAAGCAGTTAAGTGCGCGCGCTCAGCTGCCGCGGCCCGGGGTTCGCCGGTTGGGATCCCGAGCGCGCGCTGGCGCACTGCTTGGCAAGCCAGGCTGGGGCAGTATCCCATATAAAATGGAGAAAGATGGGCACGGATGTTAGCCCAGGGCCAGTGTTCCTCAGCAAAAAAAAAAAAGGAGAATTGGCAGATGTTAGCTCAGGGCCGATCTTCCTCACACACACGCAAAAATTTAAGGCCACTGTAGTCACTGGAAAAAATTAAAAAACAGTTTTGGAGTTCAATTTCTTTCTACAAATTTGATGGGTTACATTTTTCCCTAAAATTATATTAGTTGATTGATTGGGTTATCCACATATACAGCTTACTCTGATCTAAGAGAAACAGTGCCATTTCCCTCGCTTGTAAAGTGGATGTAATAGAAAATGAAACTTCTGCACAGATATTTATAAGACTTGAGTTGGGACATGTAAGATCAAGTTAGACCAGAGTTCGACAAACTGTGGCCCACAGGCCAAACCCACGGCACCTCCTGTTTTTATAAATAAAGTTTTATTAGAACACAACTGTCCCTTTCATTTTCGAATTTTCTGTCTCCGCTTTCATGCTGCAGTGGCAGAGTCCAGTGGTTTTGACAGAGGACCATCAGGCGTGAAAAGTCAAAAATATTTACTATTTAGCTCTTTACCCAAAATGTTCACCAATCCCTAAGTTAGACCATAGCACATATAATCCATGCCAGATGGTATCTACAGAGCCCTCAGAAAGAACGGGATATTTATCAGGTCAAAAAATCAGAGACAGCTGGCCTAATCTAATCAAAGCTAGATTGCCAAAGAAAACTATTTGACAATTAATGACACTGTTATAGCTGGAAAATAATGAAGTGACAAAAAGGAGTAAAGTTTACTCCTGGTGCACTGATGAAGGAAAGCACTGGACCCAGAATTTGTGGGCACCACTTATACAATCTTGTTCAAGTTCAGGAGACTGAAACCAGGAGATATGGAACAGGGATGTTTCATCAGGTCTTGCTATGGCTTAGATAAGGGGTAGGCAACATTTTTCTGTAAAAGGCGAGAAAGTAAATATTTTAGGCTTTGAAGGCCAAGAGGCAAAATCAAGTAACTGTTCTTAGAAGGCTAATGTATTTAGCTTGCTGGCCAGACAAAAACAGGTGGCACCACGGTTTTGGCTAATGGGCCATAGTTTGCTGACATCTGGATTAGAGGAAAGACTCCTTAATACTTTCACTTCTTTTTGTTTGGCTTCCATATTCATTAACCATCCTTCTAATTACTAAATGCTAATTTGATATATTCTACTGAGAGACGTAAACATGTCACTGACTAGGTGCCTTGAGAAACTCAAAGGTGGGTTTGGAAGCAATCAACTATTTTTCCAAGTTGTTTCTTTTCCTTTTGTATGTTAAGGAGATGTAACCACCAGCCATCCTGAAACTGACCAAGCCTCACCAAAGGGCTATGCCCATGACCTTGGCCTTATTTTTAATGCAAAGATCTCTCCAGGAGGAGCTTAGGCCTCATTATGTGCAAGCATGTTCTCCAACTGAGCCTGTGCAAGCAAATACCCACCTCTCCATTTGAATATTCATTCCCCAAAAGAAATAAAAGTTCCTGCTTCCCTTTGTTTGGGGACCCCATGACTTTGGAAATGATTCCTCATTTGCTGCAAATACATTTTACTTTGTGAGACAACTTACACTGGTGTAGAATCTTATTTAACACACCAGGAGGCAAGCCCACTTGGTTTGGTAACAAAGGGATTGGAAATATTGACTTCCAGCAAAGCAAAGATAAGAGCTATCCCCCAACATCCCACTAGAATGTAAATACACTTGGATCTCCAATGCCTGGCCAAGGCCAGGCATGTACTGGATGCTTAATAAATATTGCTGGAAGAATGATGATGTTGCCAAGGCAATTCTGCCCTTGAGGGCCCATCTGGACAAACAACTGGTTTCTCTAGATAACACTTCTGCTTATAGTTCTCTGACTCGAACCAACATTTGAAAATCTAATTTAGCAAATATGTGAAATGACATCAAATTTATTCTCTCCTATTATTGCTGCCATATGGGGTGACCTGGTGCAATCGACCTGGTTGCTGTTGGTATACAGGCAGCTTTTGTAGCTTTCCTTAATGTCAGTAGGTTGTTAAAGGAAATCTCTTTTCTATTAGCCCATTGTTGAAGAAAGTATTTTTGACCAGGTAGCATTTCCCTCAAGTAGTACCCACTTTGGGATGGCGGCTTGCCTAAATTTTAGATACTTTTTATTTTATTGAGAAAATATCTTTTCACTCCAGACCACTGCTTTTCCACCTTTGTATATAAATATAAGCTTTCACTCCCTAGTTTTTTGAGGCTTATGCTATTGAGTTGTACATACTGTTCCTAGCTTTACTATTTTTCAGCCTTTTTGTTATCCTTTCTCATTTATCAAAGACTTAGGCCTCTGACTCAAAATCTTTCTTTCTCCCCCAATCCCTGCCATGATCCTGGGTTATTTCAGTTTCCAAGTGGATAGTCCCACCCAATGGTCTTTCATTTCTTTGACCTCCTTAACTCCAGGGCTATCTCCTCCACTCCACCTAGACCTCTGTTGGGTTTCGGCCCTGGTCATCATCCATAACTGCCTCACCTTTGTAAGCACTAATTTAACGATCCCACTATTTGCCTGTAACTTCCTCCGGTTTGGAGCATCTTGTTCAATCTTTTCTGCTATAGCCATTCTTCAAACTCAGCAGGGCTCCCAGTCCTTGTATATCTTTACTTTCTCCCAGTTACTGATTTCTTCATTTATTCCTTATGTAGCTTATTTTATTTATTTCTTCAATTCTTTTAACGTAAGGCACTTTATTAAAATTTCTTTGGTCTTAAAGGCCCACTAAACTCCTATTTGTCAATAATGTTCATATTATAACTCTTTACAAATTGGTTTTAGAGCTTTGGCACATTTTACAATAGTAGGGCATGGCAAAAGAAATGATTTTTGAAAATTTCTTATTTTAGAAATGTCCCTTATAAATGCCTATTCATTCTCCTTGCCTTATCTAGAGAGACCAGTTAGGTTGTGCATTTTCAGATATATCTAGATAAAGCTAGTAATATTGAATTTTCTATAAATTTTCTCAGGTAAAATCTGGCTTATATAATTACTGTCTTTCCCAGAAATAATCATATAAATTGAATTGACCTTTTGGTGTTGAAAATGTGAATGAAATGACCCAAGCTATGAAGGAAAATACATAGAGTAGAATTCCTCTAACCCATTGAGTATGTTTATGCATATTATTGTACTATTCTGCTGTTAATATAATAGCAATGTGTCATTTGGCATAACTACAAGGAATAAAAATGAAAATTTTTAAGAAATAAAAATCAGACCAAACTACATTCCTCTTCAGATGGTAAACAAACAAAGCCAAAACAAAAACAAAAACAAAAACCATAGCTATTGAATCATTGGCACCTACACCCAAATATTTAAACTATAGCTCTAATTTAGAACAATCACTCATTAATTGATGTTTATTGTTTTCATTAACATAGTAATTTTATGTTTTTATGAATTAAGATAATGCCTATGTCACAAAATAGGAAAAATGATTTTCTTTTATGTAATGAGTTTTACTTTTAATAAATTGCAAATATTATAAAACTAATTTAAAAAGAATGTTTTGATGACAACAACCTTCTTCATTTTTTCCACCTTACTCCCATAGTAAACTTTTTAGACCTAGGGGAGAATTTAACTCTAACAGTAGTTTAATGGGAAGAATCTTTCTGCATTTACAATTGAATTATATTTTGTCAAATAAAGAAAAAATAATTTGAGATTAATTTTAATAAGGGAGAATTAAGTAATTCAAACCAACCATTCCACTGACGACAAGTAGAAAAGCTGCACCCTTGAAAAAAAAAAGTTTGGGGGCTGGCCCTGTGGCCTAGTGGTTAAGTTTGGCACGCTCCACCTCGGCAGCTCAGGTTCGTGGGTTTGGATCCCGGGTTTGTGGGTTTGGATCTCGGGCATGGACCTACACCGCTCGTCAGCCATGCTGTGGTGGCAACCCACATACAAAATAGAGGAAGATTGGCAACAGATGTTTGCTCAGGGTGAATCTTCCTCAGAAAAAACAAAAACAAAAGTTGATTTGAAGGAGTTGACAGGACAGTGAGGGCCAAGAGCCAGAGAAGCGCTGAAGCCCAGAGAGCTGAGCTCAGCATTTGGAACCTTCTCCAACACTGCAGGTACGAGGCTCCTTGGCCTTTCAACAACCTTGCTAGGATAAGTGGATGGGGTGATAGGATTTAATAAGATTAATGAGTTTAGCACATTTTCTAAATTAAAGATCAATATAGAAATTGCATTTATCTACATTACAGCAACAAACAGAAAATTTTAAAAAAATGTATAAGATATAATCTGTATGTATCAAAAGATTAAATACCTTGGAATAAATCCAACAAATGATGTTCAGAATCTTTACACAGAAAACTATGAGACACTTTTGAGAGAAATTAGAGAGTGATGAACTGGAAGTAGCCAGGTCTTCACTATAGCTCAGCTTCTAATAGTCTCTAAACTGCCTAGATCATTGAGCCTAGATTAATGCAATCTCACTCAAAATCTTACCAGGCTTTATTTTGTTTTGTTTTTCAGTGGAATTTGACAAGCAAAGGGCCAAGTAAAGCCACAGTACACTTAAAAAAGAAAATTAAGTGGGAGGACTTGCTGTATCACATATCAAGGATTATTGAAATATATGGTAATTAAGACATTAAAGTATAGGTACAAGGATAGATGGATATACAACTCAACCAATAGTATAAAAAGAGATCCCAGGAACAGACCTATATCTATATGGCAAATGATTCATGATAAAAGGAACTTCAGAACAGTGGAGAAAGCATGGTCTTTTCAATAAATGCATCAAAGTAATTAGACATCCATATGGAAAGAAATGAAATGTGATTCCTATCTTAGGCCATATACAAAAGTTAATTCCAGGTGGATTGTAGACTTCCAAATGGACAGTAAATGTGTGAAAAGCTTCTCAACCTCATTATTTATCAGGAAAATGTCCATTAAAAACACAGGATACTATTACACAGCCACCGGAATGGTAAATATGCAAAAGACAGATAACACCAAGTAATGGAAAGGATATGGAGCACGTAGAACTTGCATGTGTTGCTGGTCAGAGTTAAACTGGTATAACCATTTTGGGAAACATTTTAGCAGTATCTACGTATCCAAGTTAAGATAGGCAAATGATTTTTTGATTTAAAAATGAATCATAAAAATGATTCAGCAATTCTATTCCAAGATCTATATACTTAGAACATAAATACTTGCCCAGGTACACAAAAGACACACAACAATGTTTATTGCAACATTATTGTAAAAGCCCAGATTTGCAAATAATTCAATCCATATTCATCAACAGTAAAGTGGTAAATTATGGTATATTTATACATATACTGTATATACATACAATGTAATACTACAGAGTAATGAAAATGAACAAAATACAGCTTCATACAACATGGATAAATATCACAAATATAATTTTTATTAAAGAAGTTAGATATAAAAGAATATGTACTATATGAGCCCATTGAAATAAATTTCATAAAACAGTCAATGGTATGCTTTGGGTGGCAAACTGCAAAGAAGCACAAGTGTTACTTAAAAATATATATATATAGGTTACCTTTGGGGGGGCACAGAGGGAATATTTATTGGGATTCAGTATATGGGGGGCTTCTGTGGTGTTGGTAATGTTTTATTTCTTGGTCTGGGTGGTGGTTTTATAAATTACTGATCTGAACCTTTTTTGGGTGCACTTTTCTGGATGTGTTTTGTCTCACCATAGTAAAGTAATAAATAAATTTTGATGTTTTATTGTTGTTTTTTTCATGAAAGCAGATAAATTCCTTATTCAAGGATAGGTCCCTTCTTTTTTCTCCAAGTAATGATAACGTCGTTTGAATTAAATCATTGAACAAATAATTACTGAAAAATCCATTTTTTTATCTGTCCAAAAATGGAAGAACTGGTTTCTATATTAGCAAAGACTTTCATAATTTCATTAGATATTGAACTGAATTTTAATCTGCTATTGGGAACCCACTCGGAAAATGTACTTTTCATTAAGAGTATAGGCTAAGCTCTCCATTTGCTGATTCTCAATTTATTTATGGACACATTTTTCATTGAACAAATTGCTTCACAAGTTGCTTTCACTGGTGAAACCTAGAGCTTGGTGGACACCATTAACAATAGTGTGAGGTTCATTTTTGGGAGCAGGATTTACCTACAGTGTCCAAAGAAACAAACTATTTTTCTCCTTTCCTTCTAGATAAAAGTATAACAAAATTTGCTCTATGTTAGTTTTTCTTGTGTCTGTTTTAGAAGAGTTGGAAGTACACCCTACATATTAACCTGAATGCTCTGAAAACTGAGAACAAAAGATTAGCTGTGTCAGTGATTGACAATGAGATGATAAACTGGTCTAGGATCTCTGAGTTAGTAACTGAGCTATGGATAGAATTCAGTCTTGTGACCTGATACTAACTTCAGCTACTTCCAGACTTTCCCCTTAAGATTCACAGTCTGCAAAGAGTGTAGCTTATCAATTTGGGAAGTGTATGGATGGGTATTGGAGTCATATCCCCATCTTTTTTTGTCTGATCTTGAGTGAATCATTTGTTTTCTCTAAAGTCTGGTGATTGTATTTGCGCAAATAACATTGCATCCAACTTGCAGAGATTTCATGTGGTTGTCTGGCATGTAGTAAGGTAACTCAATAAATGTCAAGGTATCCACACTAATGTGTCCAAACCGTTAATTTTATTGTCAAGGGACCAACACCCATCGAGGAGAGAGAACTTGCTCAAGATCACATAACAGAATTGGAATAAAACCTACGTCTTCTGAAACCCAGCTGGTTGTTCTTTCCACCAACTTCTTTACTTCCCAAATCATAATTGGTTCTGGTCCGACAACTTACAATAGAAAAAGAAAAAAAGGAAAAAAAAAGAAAAGAGAGAAAAACAGCTACATTGCAGCCCACTTCTCTAAAATTTCCAGGCTAATTGTATAGATTTAATTGGATTGGAATGGACAAGATTTGTCTTAATAAGAGAACGCATTCATTAAGTTGTAAAGTATAACCCCAAGCAGGAGACAGCATGTGACAAATTACAGAAATAACAAGGTTCCAAATGGCCAAGCAACTGCACCTGCAGCCATCCCACCTGGGGCTGTGATTTCATTACCTTCATAAAGCAAGGCAAGGTCAGGCTTAGTCAGACCTCGATTAAGAGGCCCCCAAGGAGATCCCAGGTGCAAAGGAACTAGCATAGATGCAACGAGAGATATGTGAGAACTTCTCTTTCCCGTCCTGTAGCAGGCCTTGTTGGGACAGCTAAATGATGAGAGTTAGTGAACTAGGTGCAAGGAGCTGTCACATGAGGCAGTGGGCCAAAGGCCGGCAAACCCGGGTTAGATTTGTCTTCAGCCTTTGTTAGGAGTGGGAGGCAGGGAAGGTTTTCATAAACTGCATGAGAACATGACCTTGCAAGTTTGTTCAGGTGCAGCTGTTCCTCTTAGGGGGCAGAAAGAGTAAATCTATTCCTTGATTTGCTGGTAAGTGGCCTGTGTTCTATGAGCTGGTGCCAGTTGAATGAGAGTGAAGCCCAAGTCCTTGAGCTTTAGGAATGGCATATGAAGCCAGTTGACCTGGCCACATTTCAGGTCTCCCAATTAGATCTGCTTTTCTAAGTGGCTCCTGCAGTTTCAAATTTTCCTTCTCAGAGTTGACCATGAAAAACGATCCCTGCTTGTGGCATACCTCTTCCAACACCACTTGGCAACATGTCTTGGGTTAGATTTGAGGCAGAGATGGCGTGGAATAGTCAGGGCCAGGCTTTCAGAACTTGTTCTGTGTAAGGTACTCAGGGGTTTCTTGAAAGACAATGTGGTTAATGCAGCCATGGCTGATTTGGGGCAAAATGTTCTGTCACCTTTAGGTCATGCATATACTCTAGCAAAGCCTGAGTTTTCCGTGATGCCCAGAAATTACAATGGGCATTTACTGGGAATAAATGAAAGTACTTCTTGACTGAGAAACAGGATCCAAATACTAGATTTGAATATGCTGTGATCTTACTGTGCCCCATAAATCATTCACATAGCCCCTGGTACCTAAAGTCTACAATAGTTTAAGCAGATTTATTCATTCCATATCATGGATAAGTGAACTTAAAGGCTAGAATGTGGCTTGACAGTGGCTTGATCAGGGCACACTGATAGGGGAATTGATCCCCAGGGATTCCTGGATTGAAGGGAGCTAGATCAGATGGAATAGTGCCTGGAAATAACCACAGACTGGAAAGTCCAGAGCACGTGTAAAGGCTACATCTAAGGAGCCACCAAGGGCCAATACTGTGAATAACAAATTTTGTCTTCAAAAAAGGACCAAGTTTATGCCAGGCAACGAGAGGCAAAGTCCAGGGAGGTCTGAAATGATGTAGATACTACAATGAAGTGGGAAAGACAGGGGAGAGACATCAGAATCCTGAGGCATTGTCCTTTGTTGGAGCTGGAGTTCTTGTGCCTTTATTTCACTTTTTGTTTTGTTTGGCTCCAGGGTGCATGAATATGCCCACTTTAAGCTCTTTATTAACTTCCCTGCAATCTGTTTGGATTTTGTTGTTTTTCCTAGAATTACCCAGACAAATGATTCCAACGCATACCTTGAGGCTCAGCGATTGATTGATTTGGCAAAGTCCAAAGCCTATTTTTTTAAACCTCAATTATCCAGCCTATTTATGTCCACAAGTGCAACTGCAGATTTTCACCAGAATCTTGTGAAAGCAAAATAAAATGTGATTTAAAAAAAAAAAGATGACAGAGTGACTGTGCCAGACAGCTTTTGTGTCCATCGCTTCATAACGTTTAACTCTCATAAACCTTAATAATGACGATTATTTCTGTGCCAGTGTTGACTTCAGGGGGGAAGCAATTGGATCAGCTCCCTACAGATGAATGAATGTCCTCCACGCGTTGGGCAAGCAGGTGTCAGCTCCGCTTGTTAAGCACTTGCCCCCTCCCCCAATTAAAAGTCTAATGAAGAAACCTAGTGAACTAACTGTGGTCTCCTTCCCTCCTTTCTTCTCTCTCTCTCTCTCTCTGGGATAGCAAACTGGTACTAATTTGGCCAAGAGTCTGAGAGGAAGAGGACGTATTGATCTCAAGAGGGACGTAAAGAATCCACTTCTCTAAAAGCCTGCTACGTCTATCTGCTTTGTGGTGCTGTGACACCTAGAGGGACAGTATAATGGCAGTCGGAAATCTGCCACAGATCAGCTCCACCCCTAGGTTGTATTCCTGAGCCCATATCAAACATTCTCATATGATGGGTATCTAGGAGGGTTCCTGGAGAAAGATGTGAGATGTACAAGCAGTCACTTTGAGAAAGCCCTCAGTGGTTGGAGGAGAAGTTCCAGGCAGGTGGCCATAGTTAGGTAATCTGAGTGGGAAAAGTGGGGCCCAACCATTTGGATCTGGTCCATATGGGATGCTGGGGAGCCGGGAGGCGGGGGAATCTTGGTCCTCTGAGCACTCAGGTGGTAGGAGCAAAGTTAGAGCTTGTCAAGATCTTGAGGGGCATGGTACAAAATTGCAGGCAGAGTGTGGGAGTTGCTGGTTGCTAGTGGGAGGACCACGGATGTGTCAAGCTTGTTTGAGTCTTTGACATAAGAGAGGTCTCTATTGCCAGCTAAGTGATGTCAAGCAAGCCTTTTAATGTCTGCGTCTGCCTTTTCATTTATAAATGGAGGATACTAACACCAAGCCCATAGGAGTGTATGAGATTTAGATAAATTAATAAATATAAAATCATTGAGCTCAGCATCTGGCACTATCTGATAATCAGAGTAAGTGGTTATATAAGAAAAGGGACAGTTCCCATTCTTTCATTTACGTGTTTAAATCCTGGAATATGCTCCATGTTATTATATTCTTGCAGATGGATCCAGAAATAATTTTTCATTTCTTCAGCCCTCAAGATTTCATGAGTACATATTTTTTTTTCATTTAACAATGTGATATTAAGATTATGGTATGCAAAGTACTTTTTGTGCCTTCTTTCTCTCCTCACCTGTAAATATATTATGAACATTTTCTTGTATTAGCAAATAGTCTTCAAAAGCATCACTTTTAATGGTAACATGGTATTTCTTTGAATTAACCTCCTACAATTTATTCAAAAAAGTATGATTAAAGAAGACAGTAAAGGTTCTAGTGATTCTTATGGAATTATTTATTTTCAAGGATTACAACCTCTATAAGCACCTAGAAAAAAACAAAAATTCTATATCAAAAAACTATATATTCTATATGTGAAAGATTTATCATTCACAAAGATAAAAGCCAGAAGTAATGAATAACATTGTCTTAACGCAGGCACATTTGATTATAGGAGTACCTGTGTATGTATGTGTGTGCGTCTGTTTGCACATGTATGTGTGTACAGAACAGAAGAGGAAAAGGTATGATTTGAGTGTCCTATCACTGCCAAGAGGCCAGGCCTAGCAGTCCTAAATTCCAGATCTGCTTTGATATCTTAATTGGATGTCAGGGACCCTGTAAGGAAGCCAGGAAGACCAAGTCATTAAAAACAGCCTGGGATGGGATGTCACACTGCCTGGGTTCCTATCCAGGGGTCAGCACTCACAAGTTTTGGTTACTTTGTGCTTTTAGTGAGTTACTAACTCTTTAGTTAGTGCTTTAGTTTCCTCCTCTGTAAAATGGGGATAATAGTAATACTTACCCAAAGGATTATTATGAGGAATAAATGAGTTAATATATGTAAAGTTCTTAGAGTCTGGTACGTGGTAATTTTATAGTAAATGTAGGCAATTATTATTACTTAAGAATGTGACGAAAGCTATCCTCAGCCCACAAAAACACAAATAGTCATACATACTAAATTTTGCTTATAACATACCTAAACAGTTGATGTCAGAATGCTGGCAGTAGAAATGCCTCCTATCTGTCAGGAGACAGGATATAGTGGAGATTGTGCAAGAAAACATCAGTAAGCAGATACAACAGAGACAAGACAGGGGGGAGAAAGGCAGGGCTGAGCTGCAAGTTTTTGGTGGAGTTTATTGTGTTTGTGCTTTTTCTGAGGATCAGGGACTTTGACGAGAAAAAACGTCTTCTACTTTTTTCTGCCATATATAGCATCAAACATAACATGAATTTTATGTGAGAGACAGGTGCTAGAAAACTGTAAAAGAAGGTAATGGTGGAACTTCATGTTCATTTATCAGACAATGCAAAAGAACAGTTTCCTTAAGAAATATTCACCAGTTTAATTGTCATGACTGATTTGCTCACACTTAACTTTTTTTCCTCATTTTTCATCTTACCTAATTCTAATACTTCTCTCATTGCTAATAGTGTAACCAAATTCTGAAGAAGAAATATGTTGGCATAAAAATTATAAGAATAACTGTTGCCACTTAAGTGAACTGTGGTGTTTATTTGACTCCAACTTTTTCCTGGAGAAAGACTTACTTAATTATACTGAAATATAAATTATCAAAATGGCTCTTCTCCTATTGTTAAAGCATAGGGAAAACATCTCTTAGTTCTCAATTTAAGCAGAAAGAAAATGATTTGGATGCATTGAGACCTGCAGTTTCCTCTTCTGGCCCTGAGGAGGTGTAACTCTCGTTGCAACTGAATTGAACCCCACAGATACTACTGAACACTGTGTTTGGCCTGGGAACAAAAAGGACTTAATTGCTGCTTTCAGGCTGCTCACAATCTGGATGAAAGTCTTAGAGGAAGGCATTTACTTAAACCAAGTGTTAAAATTGCCACCTCAGAGGTATTTGTGGCAGAACAGGTGAGTGCTTCCTATGAATCGGCTGCCATTTTAAAACTTAGTCAGGAATAGTTACATTGAGAGAAACAAGAAAGATAAAATCCATGTTTCTGATCCAAGATGGTGGCATAGGAAGACCCTGAACTCACCTCCTCTCACGGACTGAATCTACACCTATATATAGAGCAATTCCTCCTGAAGAAGAACTGAGGGCTGAATGAACTAGTAGTCTATCAGCTGATTTTTCAGCAGAAACTTTGCAGGCCAGAATGGAGTGGCATGATATATTTAAAGTGCTGAAGGAAAAAAAAACTTACAACCAAGAATGCTCTACCCAGCAAGGTTATCATTCAGAATTTAAGGAGAGATAAAGAGTTTCTCAGACAAGCAAAAACTAAAGGAGTTCACCACCACTAAACTGGCCTTACGTGAAATGTTCAAGGGTCTTCTTTAAGTGGAAAAGAAAAAGCCATAACTAGATAGAAGAAAATATGTGATATTATGGTATGGAAACATATGGTAAAGGCAAATATATAGCAAAGGCAGTGGATCCTCCACTTAAAAAGCTAGTATGAAGGTTAAAAGACAAAAGTAGCAAAATCAACTATAACTACAATAAGTAGTTAAGGGATACACAAAATAAAAAGATGTAAAAATATGACATCAAAACATAAAATGTGAGGAGGGGATAGTAAAAATGTAGTGCTTCTAGAATGCATTTGAACTTAAGCAACTATCAGCTTAAAATAGACTGCTATATATATATGAATGTGTGTGTGTATATATATATATATATGCATATTTGGATCTCATAGTAATTACAAACTAAAAACCTACAATAGATACACAAAAAAATAAAGAGAAAGGAATTCAAACATAACACTAAAAAACCCATCAAACCATAAGGGAAGAGACCAAGAGAAGAAGAAAAAAACAGAGAAGAAGTACAAAAACAATCAGAAAACAATCAACAAAATGGCAATAAGCACATACCTATCAATAATTACTATAAAAGTCAATGGATTAAGCGCTCCAATCAAAAGACATAGAATGGCTGAACGGATAAAAAATAAGACCCATCTACATGCTGCCTACAAGAGACTCGCTTCAGATTAAAGACACACACAGACTGAAAGTGAAGAAACAGAAAAAGATACTCCATGCAAATGGAAACCAAAAAAAAGCTGGGCTAGCAATACTTATATAAGACAAGATAGACTTTAAAACAAAGACTGTAACAGAAGACATTATGTAAAGACATCATTACATAATGATAAAGGGATAAATCCAAGAAAAGGGTATAACATTTGTAAATATTTATGCACCCAACATAGGGGCACCTAAATATATAAGGCAAATATTAACAGACATAAAGAAAGAACCTGATAGGAATACGATAGTAGTAGGGGACCTTAAGACTGGAAAACTGGACAGCTACATGCAAAGGAATGAAACTGGACCACAATCTTACACCAAATGCAAAAATATATTCAAAATGGATTAAAGTCTTGAATGTAAGACCTGAAACCATAAAAATCCTAGAAGATAACATACATAGTCAGCTCTCTGACGTCAGTCTTAGGAATATTTTTTTGGACCAGTCAGGCAAGGGCAACAAAAACAAAAATAAACAAGTACATCAAACTAAAAGCTTTTGCACAGAGAATAAAAACATTAACAAAATGAAAAAGCAACCTACTGAATGGGAGAATATATTTGCAAATCATACATTCTATAAGGGGTTAATATTCAAAATATATAAAGAACTTACATAACTTAATGTCAAAAAAACACACAACCCAATTAAAAAATGGGCAGAGGACTTGAATAGACATTTTTCCAAAGAAGATATACAGATGGCGAATAGGCACATATAAGAAGATGCTCAACACCATTAGTCATCAGGAAAATGCAAATCAAAATCACAATGAGATATCACCTCACACTTGTCAGAATGGCTATTTTCAGAAAGACAAAAAAGAGCAAGGGTTGGTGAGGATGTGGAGAAAAGGAAACACTTGTACCATGTTGGTGGGAATGTAAATTGGTACAACCACTATGGAAAACAGTATGGAAGGTCTTCAAAAAATTAAAATAGAACTACCATATGATCCAGCAGTTACACTTCTGGGTATTTACCTGCAGAAAACAAGAACACTAATTTGAAGAGACATATGCATCCCTATGTTCACTGCAGCATTATTTACAATGGCCAAGACATGGAAGTAATTTAAGTGGCCATTCATAGAGGAATGGAGAAGAAGATATGTTTATGTATATATATACGAAGATGTGTTTTTTATACACACACGTGCACACAATGGAATATTACTTGGCCATAAAAAGAATGAAGTCTTGCCATTTGCAACAACATGGATGGACCTAGATGGTGTTATGCTCCGTGAAATTTAAGTCAAACAGAGAGAGACAAATACCCTGATGTCACTTATATGTGGAATCTAAAGAAAAAAAACAAATGAACAAACAAAACAAAACAGAATAGACTCATAGATACAGAAGACAAACTGGTGGTTACTAGAGTGGGGAGGGGTTGAGGAGTGGGCAGAATAAGTGAAGGGAATTAAGAGGTACAAACTTTGAGTTATAAAATTAATGTCATGGGGATGTAATGTACAGCATAGGGAATATAGTAAATAATATTGTAATAACTTTATATGGTGACAGGTGGTAACTAGGCTTATTGTGGTGATCATTTCTTAGTGTATATAAATATTGAATCACTGTGATGTACATTTGAAACTAATAGGATGTTGTATGCTAGTTACACTTCAATTTAAAAAAGCAAAACAAAACCTAAGTTTAGCCAAAGAAAGATATATTGGAAGGAATGAGGCTGTCAGTGGCAGAGTGTTCCTCCAGGTGTGTTGATTTCTGCCTCCCTCTGGGCTGTCTTTGCCTTTTCTAGGTCCACTTCTGTTTCTCTCTGGGGTCTCTTATCCATTATTCTTTTAACACAGTATCTTCATGTGCTTTTGGGTGCATATGGCAGAATGTGGCTACTCCAGGAGTCCCATCAGGTTCTCTCAGTTCTGGTAGTAGCAAAGACAGGCTAATATCAATCTCAGTTCAGATAGCTGGAGCAGATGATTTGGCTCAGCTCAGTCAGTAGTTCATGGTCAGCTTCTGTTCCAGTCCACTCTGACCAGTGAGAGGCAGGTACTCATTGCTCTAGGGTCCCTCCTGAGGGTGGGGATGGGTAGCTACCTGAAGAAGCACTGCAGAAATGGTGCGGTGGAGATTTGGTCCTACCTGGCTCCCTAGGGAAATGCCTACCAATTCCAAATATTGGAGCATTAGCCTTATCTTTCAAACTCATCTGGTTTAAACTTTCCTTGCGGTATTTTTCCAGGGAGACGTTCATCAGCTCCTGGTAAGCTTTTTAGCTCTCTTTCTTTCTTCCTCCCTTCCTTCTTCCTTTCTTTCCTTCTCTACCCCCTCCCCTCCTCCTTCACCCTTCCCTGTTCTCTCCTCCTTCTCCTCTTCCTCCTTCTCCTCCTCCTTTTCTTCTTCCCTTCCTCCTCTACCTCATCCTCTTCTTCTTCTTCCTCGTCGTCGTCGTCATCCTCCTCCTCGTCTTCTTGTCCTTCTCCTTCTTCTTCTCCTCCTTCTTCTTCTTCCTCTTCCTCTTCATCCTCCTCTTCTTCTTCTATGTGAATGAGAGAATGCTGTCAATCACAGTGTAAGCAGGTCAGATCATAGTACAAAAGAGACCATCCCTTGTATTAAAAGCAAATATCTGCGAAAGAGAAGGGAGATTGGGAAGTTATTGATTTAAGCACCAATTTTACTGCCATCCCTCCAAACTGGGAATGTGCACTTGTGGCTTCAGAGACGGTTATAGGTTAGATGCTCCCTTAAGGAGGCTGTGTGGAGGGCAGAGGTGGGAGGACCTTGAGTGCACACAGGGAACTTCAATACAGTGAGCTCCATGCCTGCAGTGAATGGCCCTATTCTCTCCAGGAGCTGAATTTTGGAGACAGTGTCTTAAAAGAATAGTATAAGCAGCAGTATTTATAATAAAAATTTTTTTACTTAACTATAAAGATAATTTAGCAAGTATTTGTATTGATGCTGAGTCTCTCTCTTACCTTAGAGATGTATCTTATTTAGAGATTCCTGTGTGCAACCAACTAACATGGACTTTCAATGCCTATACTAGTCATTGTGAAGAGTTTCTGCTCATAGGACTGCCTCTTGACTGTGTGGCCCTGCTTCATGCCTGGAGTCTTGTCTAACCCCTTACCCAGGGCTCTTCAGCTCTCTCTTGGGTCTGTTTCTCCATGTTCCCTTTGGCTTGAAGTGTAGCTTTCCTCAGCCTTGCTGGCCACCAGCGTAGCTTGTACGTTCTTTTTGAATCCTAAGTTTCTACACCTCAACCTTACTCTTTTTTTTTTTTTAATTTTATTTATTTATTTTTCCCCCAAAGCCCCAGGAGATAGTTGTATGTCATAGTTGCACATTCTTCTAGTTGCTGTATGTGGGACACGGCCTCAGCATGGCCGGAGAAGCAGTGCATCTGTGCGCGCCCGGGATCCGAACCCGGGCCGCCTGCATCGGAGTGCACGCACTTAACCGCTAAGCCACAGGGCCAGCCCTCAACCCTACTCTTAAAGAGAATAATTCCACAGCTTTGGGTCTCCAGGAACTTGGAACCAATAATAGCCTCTCTCTGTCACAGGAAATATCTTCCTCTCAGATATTAAACAGATTCATTTCTCTGGACCTCATTTCCCCCATTTTTAAAATGAGGGCATGAAATTAGATTTCATCTAAGAGTCAATTCAACCCTAAACGTCACAAATCATCCTTAACTTCTCTCTTCTAACTCCCTGTCACCCGTCTTTATCTCCACCAGTTTTATTCCGCTTTGATGGTCCTTGTTCCTTCTTCACCAGGACCTCTGGGTTCCACTTGCCTGAAGTCTTTTTGTTGACTCCTTTCTTTTGCCTCTAAACTAAGAACCTAAGATAGTGACATCCTCGCTATCCTGTAAATCTGTCTTTACCGTCTTAGTTCCAATTAAGAAGTACATAGTACATTAATATTTCTTAATCCTCTACAGGGGATAGAAAATGGACCCGTCACATATGCAGGTGACCCTCTCAGTAAGTTGGCCTTCCCACTGACTCATAGAAATTAAGATATATAACTGTCACGAAACTAAATGTCTATCCACTTACTAAGGAGTTTATGACCAAGAGGATTCTGTGACTATTTTCTCCATCCAGAGCCAAAATGTAGTGGCAAGAACATTGGATCTAGAGTTAAAAGATGTCTTTCAGTTCTAGTCCTTTCACTTCACCTTTCAGAAAGTGATTCACTCATTCGTTCATATATAGTCTGTATGTATGTCTGTATGTCTGTATTTATAGCTTCAGTTTCTTTGTCTATAAAAGAAAGAGAGTAATTCTTGGGCTGGAAGACTGTGTTGAGAATGAAATTGGATAATGTATGTGGACATTTTCTAAACTAAAGTACCATCAGGTACTGTGGGGATTAAAAAGCACTGAGGAGAACATGAGTTTTCACATCATGTAAACATGGGCTCAGGTCTTAACTCCACTCATCCTAAGTGAGTGCACTAAGTCAAGAGTGCTTAACATTTCTTGGTGCCCTCATCAGTAAAACGGGGAAAGTAATATTTAGCTCCTGTGCCTGAGTGTTGGATGAAGTAATGATACCTAGTAGGCACTCTATTTCGGAACATTTTGTTTCCTCACCCTCCTTCCAGCCCCTCTCTAAAGCTGCAGATTCCCTCCAGTCGTCACTATCTGGTGAGTGCTTGCTGGGTCGTGAGGAAGACTGTGTGGCCATCAGAGCCTTAACTATCAGACAACACAGCCTCTTTGACCTACCCACAGGGATAAGTCGGGTGGAGAAAGCAAGTGATTGCTCCAGAGAAGAATCTGTAATGCCAGCCTTGCCTGTGTTTCCCCCTCTTCCCATGACTTCTTCTATTCTGGAAATGGTCTTAAACAAGTATGGCTCAGATGATTAATAGAAATAATAACAGCTGATGTCAGCATGGCATTTTTACATTTTTTTTTAAAAAAGGACTCCCTACACATCAAATATCACAACAATGCCATCATATTTTTTACCACGTTCGTCAGGTGCTCTGCTATATGCTGGGGTATAGTGGAGAACCAAATATTTGAGGGAAAAATCATATAACACGTGAGTGTGTGTGTAAATATAACTACTATGATGATAGTGATAGGAGCTATGAATCTAACAAATAGGGTGTTTAAAAATTAACAGGGCTAATTTGAGAAGACATCCTTTACATCAAGGAGCCAGGGAGGACTCTCTAAGGAGATGACACTGAAACTGAGACCTGCAGCATGAGAAGGAACCAGCAATATGAAGAGCATGGAGAGGGCATTCCAGGCCCAGGAACCACTGTGCATAATGGCATCAGACAGGACAGAGTGCAGAGTGTTCAAAGAAATTAAGGGAGACCAGAATGCCTGAACCATAATGAGCAAGAGGAGAGAGTTTCAAGAGAAGACTAGAGCGGTGGATGGAGGCCAGTTCATGTAGGACCTTGAAGGTCATGGTTAGGATCTTACTTTGGCCAAGGTCATAGTTAGAGATTTCTATGTGCAATGTGAAACCTCTGGCATGTTTTGGGCAGTGGAATGGAATTAGATTTGTGTTTCTAACAGATTGCTATGGAGCAAACTGTGAAGATTATCTAACGGATGCCCTTGGAGCCTAGTTGGACCAGGGCTTTCCCCTTTTCCAGAACAAGGGCCTGCAAATTATTCCAGTTTCCAGGCTCCTGGCATTTCCTAGGGCTCCTTTAAATATCTGGCACACAAACCCAAACTGCTTGATGCATAAATCACAATGTTTATCCCCCTCTTGCAAGGCTTCTCCTGCACTTGCTCCATAAAAAGGGAAGCCAATGTGTCCATCATACCCAGTCCCATGTTGCTTCTCCTCAATATACTGGGAGAATGAGAGATGTGTGCACTTTGCTGACCCTTCTGGCAGTGAATGTGAGCCTGCACCAAGTGATGCTTATAAGTGTTCTCCTGAACTCTGTGCAATAAGAATCTCATGGCTGCTGTGCAGAAAATGGACAAGAGAGAGAGAAAGCAGATCCCATCCTAGAGAGAGTGAATAATGACGGTAAATGGGGGACTCTTATGGACTTACTTGTGCCCCCTAAGTCCATATGTTGAAGTCCTAACCCCCAGGGCCTCAGAATGTAGCCATATTTGGAGATAAGACCTTTAAAGGGGTGATGAAGTTAAAATGAGGTCTTTAGGGTGGTCCCTAATCCAATATGACTCGTGTTCTTATAAGAAGAGGAAATTTGGACATACAGAGAGAGAGAGACCAGACACGTGCAGATGCAGAGGGAAGACCATGTGAAGACACAGAGAAAAGGCGGCCATCTGCAAGCCAAAGAGAGAAGCCTCAAAGAAACCAAACCTTCCAGCATCCAGAACTGTGAGAAAATAAGTGTTGTTTACGCCACCCAGTCTGTGATATTTAGTTATGGCAACCCTAGCAAACTAATACAGGGGCCTAAGTAAAGCAGAGCAAAGGGAAAAAGAGCCAGGAGCCTGACAGATGCCAGAAGAGATAAGGACAAAGATTGTGAACTCCCTCAGTGTGGCAGTCATTAATGCTGTCCACTATGTTCTTCCAGCTCCTCTCTTGGGCACATGGTAGGACTGCATTTACTCAGCCCTTTGAAGATAGTGGTGGTCATGTGACTTTCTTTGGCCAATGGAATGTGAGTGAAGGTGACATGTGCCATATCCAGACAGAAACTTTCAGAGTCCAGGATTCAACACACTCTCTTTTCTCCTCCACTGTATTGATGGGCAATGTCTCCAGTGGTGGCTATCCTGTTAGCCTGGATTAAAGAGTGGGATGATGGGGAGCAGAGCTCCCAGTGAACCTGTGACAGATGTGTGGTATGGGAGAAAAACGAGCCTTTGCTGTTCAAACCACTGAGAAATTGTTACCGTGGTATAGCCTGATCCATCTTGACTGGTACGCTCATGCCACTGAGCTCCTCCACCCAGGTTTGGGAGGAAGCAGAAAATAGCCTGTGCTGAGGAACTGCAGAAATCACTCCAAAGCTATGACACAGATGTGAGCAATACACCACCCCGAGCTTTAGCGTGCCAATCCAAGGGTCTGGCTGAGATAAGTGAGCATTTGCCAGCTGAATTCACACAGGAATTGCCCTGTCTGTATGCTACTTGCAAACACAGTGTTTATCTATGTGCTAGATGATATTGTCCATTTATTGTCTTGTGATAAAACTATGATACACAGAGTTTGTCTGATATTTCAGTTATTTCCGGGAGCTCGGATGAGAGTGGAATAGAAAAAACTTGCGGTCTTCCTTGAGCCTCGTTACAGGTAAACATGCATGCACAAATGCACTCAGACGGGGAGTTTAATAAGATTAATATGAAAGGAATAAAAAATAGAAGTAATTATAGGAAAAAGTAAGATATACAATATACCAAACCTAAGGGTCAAACCAGTGGATGCAATTGAAGATAACACCTGGTCCTAAGCATCCTGGCCTTTGCAGCAAGGAGGAAATGCTTGTTTATGGTACTTAGAATGAGAAAGAAGTCTAGATTTGGATGCACACAGATCTGGATTCAAATATAAGCATCCACACTAACTAGTTCTATGATCCTGGACCAGTTACTTACCTCAGTGATCTCACTGCCTTTGTCAGAGAAATGAGGATGATAATATTGATGTTACAAGGCAACTATGAAGGTAATCATAGTTTGTGTAAAACGTCATCATGGTGCCTGGCTCAATTATAGTTGGTCTCCTCCCTTCTTTCCTGCCTTCTTTCCCTCCCTCCCTCCCTTCTTTCTGTCCTTCCCTACTGAAGAAAGGGACATACTGGGGATAAAATGGTTCTCAATGCCGTGAACAGTGGGTCCCTTTCGCATTGTGATTCAATTATTTTCAAGAGCCTCCATGTTCCTCTCATTCCCTCCACCGTCATCTTTCAGCCCTAGCATGAAGAAGACTCTCTCCTGGGGCCTCTTTCATATGTTGGTAATATATTATTTAAGAACATCTTGAGTGCTTCAACATTCTGGGGTATATTTCTATTCTCTATTTCTAAAGGAAATAATTTATGAAAAGCCCCAGGAATGTGCTGGCACACAGTGGCTACTCACTCTGTGGCAAGCATTATTGTTTTATTCGCACTGCATCCCCTCACCCTCACCTCAAGCACAATGACATTTTGCTGCCTTTTCAGGTACAGCGTGCTGCTCAAATACCTGTTCAAAGTTTCCCATCCGAGACAGCGATGGCCCTTGAACTCTGTGCTACATATTAGAGGGGGAAACCTTAACAGAGCAGTTACTTTAGCTCACACAAATGATTCCTATTTTTTTTTAAGCCTATTCTTGGAAGCATGGATTTACAATGATTCTATATACTCTCTCAAATTTAAAATGAATAGGTTGTAAGTGACATTAAATAAATTCACTACTCCTTGAAAATGCTAACGAAGGACCACATCAGAGACATGCACCTAGTACATTACTCACAGCAACCTAATGGCCACAGCAGCGGCAGCCCGGTGGATCAGAGCCCCATCCACTGCACGGTCCCCACACGGCTGGCTCTAGCTCTTCCATTTGCAAGGCTGCTTGGCCTGATGAACAAGATGGGGCTGCTGGGATGATTTCAGATGCACATGTCATTTTGATTTATTCTTTGAATTGTTAGCCCCTGGATCATCACTTTCTAATACGGCCATAGATTTTGGAGAGGGGGTAATAGAAAGAAAAACTCTTAGAAAATTGAAACATGCAACTGAAAAAAATCCTTTGTAAAAAAATAAAGAGCTATGGGAAATGTGTTGGAACATTATTCAATAAGGATTATTCCAAATGGTGGCTTGGATTTTATTTTGTATCCAATTAGTTTGTCTTAAACATCCCTAGGTCCTGAGAATTATAGTTGGTGCCTTGTCTTGATGAAATTTGATTTTTGATTCATTCAAATTGGGTTTTGAGATCCCCTGTGGCAAGAAACTATTAGAAATACCTTTCTTCTTTTCTCGTGATGGCATTGGAAGTGAAATTCTCCTCCGTGGATCAGCGGCCATGCTTTTGTACCTGATCCGTGGGGCATGTTAACTCAAATAACACAGGTTCTAAAATGAAAAATGTGGTGTGCCTTGCCTGGTTGTGCTTCTTTAATACATTCCCCTTCATGTTCTGAATACAATTCAGAATTCTTAATTCTGAATGTTTGTTATCCGTGTACTTATTTACATATTAATTTAACATTTTTTAATGAGTGCCAATCTCCCACATGCCAGGCACTGTTCTAGGCACTTGGGAGACAGTGAATCAAACAGACAGAGATCTCAGCTCCAATGGACTATCTCCAAGAGGAGACAGAAAATAAAAATAACTGCAAAATAGTAAATTATATGGAATGTTAAAAGGTGTGAATACTACAGTAAAGTGGAAAATCAGAACATAAAAAGAGATCAGGAGTGCCTGGTGAGAGAAGGCTCAATTTTAAAATGATGGTCAGGATAAGGCTCACTGTGAAGATGACATCTGAGCAGATACCTGGGAGATTTGAGGGTGTTAGCCGCATGATTATCAGGGAGAAGTGTGTTCCAGGCAGAAGGACTAGCCAGTGTAAAAGCTCCAATGTGAGTGTATTTGCCATGTTCCAGAAACAGCAAGAAGGCTAGTGTCCCTGGAGAAGAGTGAGCAGTGGGAAATAGCAGCAGATGAGTTAGGAAAGGTAACTGGCCCCAACGGACAGGGGGCAGAAGACCATACAGGTTGGTCCACAGAGAGTAGCATACATTACTCCATGTAAAATGGCAGGGAGCTGGGGTGCTTTGAGCAAGGGGATTTTACAAAAATCATGATTTCTTTGTTTCTGCTCTTGGATTGGCATCACTTTGCAATTCTTAGATATGTCAAGGATGTCAGATTTATCAGAGTTTATCCAAAACCATAAAAAAAATGTGCTAACAGCTGAAAGTAGTGTTGGAGGAAGACCGTCCTTTTCCTAAGCAGCAGGTTTTCCACGTCTTACTGAGTGCACATTCATTCATTCACCATGCAATGAACACCTAATACAGAGTTGTCACTTCTTTCATTTTGCACGTGTTACAGTTTGGTTTAGGAATTTTGTCTGAATCTTATTCAGGTTAGGTCTTAAAAAAAACTACATCAAATCCAGTATTTCCTTCATTCTCCCACCCAGCTTTGGTCTTTTTCAGTTGCCCAAAGTATTTTATCATGAAGCATTAATTCTATGAGACATGAGTTTATAGTAGGGAAAAATGGGTTTGTGGTCAAATAAATTTGGCAGACTTTGATTTCTTAGGCTATGAATTATCTTTTGATTTATAGCTTTGGCCGCATTCTGTAGGTTTCTCTATGTAGAATTTTTGCTATCTTGATTCGCAAACATTCTTTAATGGCAGATTTCATTTTCTCTTTAAGAAAATACTGATGTTCAACTACTTGGAGTTTTTGTTTTCAATTTGGTTATTATTTTCTAGGTTTATTTATTTTTTATTATTTATTTATTTATGTTTTTGCTAAGGAAGATTTTCCCTGAGCTAATATCTGTTGCCAATCTTCCTTTTTTCTTTGTATGTGAGCCACAGCCACAGAATGGCCACTGACAGACAAGTAGTGTGGTTCATGCCCAGTCACCAAACTGAAGCAGAGTGCACCAAATTTAACCACTAGGCCACCGGGGCTGGCCTGGTTTAATTTTAACATATTTAGAAAATGCAGCCTATATCACTTCAAATTTTTAGAATTTATTATTTTTAATGAAAAAACACATATCCGATTTTGGTGGATGTTCTATTTCTAATAACCTTTAAAGGGAGATATATTGGTATTTCTACATCATTGCCAGTGAATCAACTTGTTCTTTTGATAACTAGTAAATGAAAGAAGAGAATCAAGCATTTATCCTATTTTTTCCTATGTAAAATGTATGCATCTCAGGATTAGGGCTTCCAGATAATATATAGAATGCCTAGATAAGCAAGTAATAAATTTTTATTTAAGTATGTTCCAACTTATACTAAAATATTATTTGTTGTTTATTCGAAATTCAAATCTAATTAGGTATATTGTATTCTTTTTTTCAAAGTCTGGCTGCTCTATTCAGGGAAACCAAATAGGTTTGATGAAGGTAGTGTTTTCTTCATAGAAATATTACAGCTAAATAATGAGAAAGGAATGATAGCATAAGAATAACATTATTTTGCAAACTTTAATGAGTTATGGATATAGGTGAAGATCATCTATGACTGCTAACATGCCCAAGAAGAGACATCATACTTTATATGCCTTTTGATATCAGTAAACAGATAATGGCCTTGGCAAACATTGAGAGCTTCAAACTTTTATTTCTTTGAGTGGACGAAGTACGTGGCTGAGATGAATCTTAGGGCTCATTCAGTGTGGGGAATCTCATAAGTGACATTAACATCAAGTTGGGCCCCCAAAGGGCTACACTATTAGTGGAAGAATAAATAAGAAAAATAAATAGAAAAACCTGTCATGAAAAAGGAGACAGTCATGAAACTTGACTATCTTCCTCATTGACAGGTAAAGAGAAAAAGAAAATTCCCTGAAAAGTCAAAACCGAATTTTTGCCCTTACATGATATTGTGGCTTGGATTCATGTATGGTCAAACACACAGGGTCAAAAAACATGATGTTCAAAAGCAGACATAAATGCTCTCTGACAGAAAGCAAATTCAAACGTTTAAGGTTTCCTGCAGATAAAGTCCCAAGGAATATGAGGAGCTCACAACAAAAATCAGAAGACACACAATTAAATAAGCCACCATGAAGCAAAGCTAGCAGACACAATGGACTGCAGAACTAGTTATTAGAATAATCACACATGCACACACATACACATACAAATAATGGTGTTTAATGTTTAAATAAATGAAAACCTGAAAAAGGAGCAAGGGAATATAAAATAATAGCAAAGCAGATTTTAGAAATAATGAGATAGAACTTCCAGATATGACAATAAAGATAAAATTAAAAACAAAATTGATAAACAGCAGATTTGACATAGCTGAAGAGAAAATTAGTAAACTGGAAGATAACCCCAGTGAAATTACCCAGAATGTAGTCCACAGAGATGTAGAGGTTAAAAATATAAAAGAGGTGTTAAGACATATAGACGGTAGTGTAAGAAGATATACACTATTTCAAAGAGTTTCAGCAGGAGATAATAAAGAGAATGGGGAAAGGGTAATAATGGCTAAATATTTTTCAAAATCATTGAAAGAAAATAAATTTCAGATTTTGGTAGCCCAATGATATCCACGTAGAATAAATAGGGAGGCAATATGGACCTAAATATATCATAAAGAAACCATAAAACAAAAATTGTCAAAGAGATCCCACTATATGCTTGTTATAAGAAACACAATTTAAATATAAAGTCACGGAAAGGTTGAAATTAAAAGAATTCAAAAAATTAATCATGCAAATACTGACCGAAAGAAAAATAGTATGGTTATACAAATATGAGCTGAAATTGTTTATTTCATTTACTTTATTACATTTCTTACTTGAGGCAAGAAGTATTGCTGGAAACATCTCATAAAGCTAAAAGGATCAATTTAAGAGGAAGATAAGAAAATCTAGTAACTTGTGCTTAATATCATTGTTTCAAATTACATGAAGAAAAAGTTGACAGAGAATTGATGAGAGTGTCATGCAGGGTCATTACCTAAGGCTCCTCTGCAAATAAGCTGAGTAAGTAAAGTCAAGTCTCTTGACTTTAGAAAAAGCACCAAGACTGAAAAGAGATATAGCTGGTACTTGAGATAAGATGTCGTTGATGTGTACCAAAACTTTCCAGCACAGGTAGAGCTAACATCAGAGATGGGCTGAAGGGATGTGGAATAGGGCATAAAAAGTGTATGCTCAACTCACTAAAGGAAATACTCATGGCTGTTCTTCAGGCAGAAAGAAAATGATACCATACAGAAATTTGGAAGTGCAGAAAAGAGTAATGAGCAAAAAAATGAATAAATATACAATTAAATCTTAATGAAATATTGGCTTTATAAGTCAATAATGATGATGATGTTGTTTTGTGAAGGCTAAATTATATACAAATGAAAATACAGTAGAGTACATAAATTGGGGTGAGATAAATGAGGTTAAAGTGTTCTAAGGTTTTTGAATTGTTAAGATGAGATAAAAAACATTAATTTATACCAGACTATAATCAACAAAGAGTATTTGTTTAAATATTCAAGGCAACTGTTAAAGAATTAGCAAAATAATGTAATACTAGTGAGCTATTAGAGGAGGTAGGGGAATAATTAAAAACCACTTAATCCAGAAGAGACATAAAAGTGAGAGAAAATAGGAATATAAAACAGATGAAACAAATAACAGCAAGAATAAGATGGTAAATATAAAATCAAATATAAAAGTACTTTCCTTGAGTGAAAATAGACTAGGTATTTAGTTAAAAAGAAAACATTCAGACTAGATTAAAACACAATTGTATGCTGCTTGTAAGAGACATATTAAATTTGGGAATTCAGAAAGTAAAGAGACGAAAAAAATATTTCGTGCAAATCCTAATCAAAAGAAAGGTGTTGTGACAAGGCTAATATCAGACAATCTAGATTTTAGGGAACAAATTTTTTTGGTTTTGGTTAGGAAGATTTGTTCTGAGCTGAAATCTGTCGCCAATCTTCCTCTTTTTTTGTTTGTTTGTTTGTTTGTTTGGGGAAGATTAGCCCTGAGCTAACATCTGTGCCAGTCTTCCTCTATTTTGCATGTGGGTCGCTGCCACAACATGGCTTGATGAGTGGTGTAGGTCTGTGCCTGGGATCTGAACCCAGGCTGCCGCAGCAGAGTACACCAGACTTAACCACTGTGCCACAGGGCCAGCCCCAGGGAACAAATATTTTAAAGATCAAATGTGCCATTTCATAGTAATAAAAGCTTCAATTTTACCAGGAAGACCTCAATATTCTAGATTTGTATGCCCTAATGACATAGCTTCAAAATATATTGAGAATAAATACAACTAAAAATACAAACATATCAATTCATAATCATGTTGGGAGATTTTAACACAGTTCTCTCAGTAACTGACAGAACAAGCAGACAAAAAAATCCCATAAAGAGTATATGAACAACATGATTATCATACAGAATTCAATTTATATACCTAAAATACTGTAACCCAATAACTGCAAAATACAAAATCTTTTCAAGAGCAGAGAGTATATTTACCAATAAAGAAACAGTGTTAAACCATTAAAGCAAGTCTCAACATCCAAGAATTGAATACTTTCAGAGTATTTTACGTTAGCACAGTGAAAATAAGCAACAAATCAATAATAAAAGGGAAATATCAAATGTTTGTAAGTTAAGAAATATACTCAACCTATGGATCAAAGTCAAAATCACATTGGGGTTAGAACATTTTGAACTAAATGATACTAAAAATGGTGGGATGCAGTAAATCTTAATATAGAGGAAAATTTTAGCCTTAATTGCACATAAAAGCCTGAAAATCAGTTATACAAGCATCTAACTCAAGAATGTAGAAGACCCGCAAATTAAATCCAAAAAAAAAAGTAGAAGGAAGGAAATTATAAAGATAAAATAATAAAAAAGAAAACAATGATACAGTAAAGAGGGTCAACAAAACCAAAAATTGGTGCTTTGAAAAAACTAACATAATTGACAACTCCATGCCAAAATGATCCAGAAAAATAGAGACAAGGTACATATAATCAATATCAGGAATAAAAAAAGGGAATATCACTATTAAAGATGCTGCAGACATTAAAAAGTTCATTAGAGAAAAATATAAACTATATTAGAGGATATAGTGAATGACATTCTAATAATTTGAATATTTTGATTAAATGGATAAACTTCTAAAGTGAACATCTGCATAATCTGATATCTATTGAAGACATTGAAGCAATAATTTCAAATCCTCCTACAAAGAAAATTAGAAGACCAGATGGCTTCATTGGAATATTCTATCAGATATTTACCTGAGAAATGACACCAATATTATACACATTCTTCCAGAAAATAAGAAAAGAGGGGAGACTTCCTAAGCATTTTATAAGGCTGACTAAAGCATGATACCAAATCCTAACAAGAACACTAATAACAATTTAATAATAATAATTATTATTATTTTTATTTTATAGTTCAGTCTTTCTCACAAACCAGTACATAAAAATTCTTAAAAATATTAACAAAACAAACCCAGGAATATATAAAAAGAATAATTTATGACAACCTAGTTTAGCTAATTCTAGGAATGCAAAATTTGTTTAATATTTGAAATCAATGTAATTTATCACATTAAACAAAAAAGGAAAATCACATAATCATCTTACTTGATATAGAAGAAATCATTTGATAAAACTCAACATATAATTCATAATAAAAACCAATGAAGTAATAATAGAACTTCCATAATTTGTTAAAAATTATCTACAAAAACACAAAAATCACCATTATACCGAGTTTGAAATGTTGAAAGCTTTCCCCTTGAGACTAAGAAAGAGACAGGGTACGCCTTATTAACATCTCTATTGATCACTGTGCTAGAGGACCTAGTCACTTCAATAATAGTAGAAAATAAAACAAAAATTATAAAGTTTGAAAAGAAAAACTAAAACTGTCATTCGTGGATGATATGACTGGAATGTGTAGAAAATCCAAAATAATCTGAATATAAATGATTAGAATACTGAAAAAACCAATTCTGTTTTAAAGGCATCAACAATAAACTAGAAATAAAGTATAATTTTTCAATTTAGAGTACAATTTATAATGGCACCCAAAATATCAAATAAATATAAGTAAACTGATCAGAATATATGCATAAATCTATACAGAAAATATAAGACATTATTAAGATAAATTAAAGAAAATCTAATAAATGGAGGAATATGCTATACTCGTAAAGTTAAAGACTCAATATTATAAAGATGTTGTTTCTTCCTAACCTGATCTAAAGATTTAACATGATCTCTATCAAAATCCCAGCATGTTGCTTTTTCATGTGGAAATTGGGAAACTGATTCTAAAAGTTATATGCGAATGAAAAGTGCCAGGAATAGCAAAGAATAAGAACAGAATGTCAAGACTTACTCTACTGGCCATTAAGAATTATTAGAAGCTACAGTGGATAAGATGCTATATTACAACTGCAAGGACAGACAAATAGAACAATTAGCAGAATAGACTGGATTTTATATGATAAAAGGGAATTATTGTTAATTTTCTCAAGTGTTTTTGTAGTCATCAGTACTGTCCACCAAATATTGCTGACACTTTCCTTGGGCACACGGTGGGTAATGTTTTACGTTCCCGTCCTTTTGAATTTAGGTATGGCCATGTGACTTGCTCTGACCAATGAAATGAAAACATAAGTGATGTGTCATTTCCAGGGCTAAGTTTTAAGAATTAGGGCCTGTCTTCCTAATCCTGACTGAGAGAATAATTAGTACTTAGAAATGGGACACTGTCCTAACAGAAATCTAAAATTTGAGATATTGGCTTGGTGGCTGTTAGTAAAAACTTTATTGAGGCTTGAAAGATGGTGAGTGGTGTAATACAATGGTGGAATTTTTACTAAAACTGTTGCCTTGATGACTTGGGAACGAATTGCATAACTAATGAAGTTGTAGCTCTAATGGAAGAGGTTGGAAACTGTACTGTGTGATGGGTACTGTTGGCTGCATTTGGCAAGTTACTATAAGAAAGGGATGAGCTCAGAAAAGAAGCAGCCAGTTTACAAGTGAGAATAAAATGGAATAGAGGTATTTCAGAGATTTGTAGGGTAGAAAGAGGCAGATTTTTTTAACCTCACATGGTAAAAGATAAAATACAGAGTGGAAAATGGCTACTTAAAACTCATTCTTTTAACATGGGACAAATCCGTGGATTAAGGTGTCTAATAATAAAAATCCTATCAGGAGATGATATCCACTTAACCTTGTCTCTAGACAAAATGTCTCAGATTAATGATACTAAATGTGTGGCTCTCCCATTAAAGTCTTGTAAGTTCATGGTACCTGGAATTAAAAGAGAGCACGACCTGGTGGTAATAAAGAAATATAGTGCATATATATAAAAAAGGTATGTATAGAAAAGAACCATGGGTGTAGCTATTGGCACACTGAATTGACTGGAGTCAATAGATTAAAACTCTGCTATGTTTTAAGTGAGTTACACCTTTGTGACAGTGGACCAAAATGTTGGATTATTTGATACTCAAAACAACCCTTCAGTGCCCAAATTCTTTGACTGGGAAGCTGACTGAGAAAGATGACTGAGATGACTCAGCCCTGGGAGGGCTGTCTCAAATGCCTACTTCAGACGCAGTCAGGGAAGATAATTGAAAACAAAGAACTTTTCAGAATGAAGAGCCAAGGGCCAAGAAGAGCAAGAGACTAGAGGGCTCCTCCCCGAGAGAAGAATTAGGGCATATCCTAGGAGAATCCACACCCCTCCCCGCCCCCGACCCAGAAATAGAGTCATCATAACAGGTGCCCAATCTGATTGCAGAGTTGCCTCGCTATGTATCTTCCATTCTTCCCTCTCTGAATAGGATGTTTATTGTGGTCACCCTGACCTTATCCTCTTGAGCCATGGAAATGTATACTATATAGGACAAATTCTTAAGAATTTGCACATTTATATCAAATAAATGTGGATTAGAAACTGGGATCTTCCACTTATTATCTGTGGCATTTTGCATGAAGTAATTAAATTCTCTGATCTCTAGTTTTCTCATCTGTAAAATGCAAATTGAAAAAAAAAATCTTACTTCACAGAAGCAAACGGGTATTGTGCTTAAAACCTTAAGCCCAGAGTCTGAAATATAATTAGTGTAAAAAAGGGGGGGAGGGCAGCTATTATCTTTATTCTTAAACGATGTTATTCTAAGTTATATTTACATCTAGAAATGTATTATCTATCTTATTTTTAAATTCAGCAAAGTGATAGAGCTAGGCTTCTTGTTGATATTTTAGACCAACAACCATTTCCCTTTACCAGATTGGGTAGAACCATAACCTACAACATCCCAAGAGACACTAGCACTTAACACTCTGGAGAAAGAGTCCATCAGAATTAGCTTTTCTTTTTCCAAACTCTGGCTATTACTTCTCCCACACTGCCTCCCCTATGTTGCTCATCCTCGGTGGGAGAAGGGTTGGAAACATTTCCAAGGATGTCATACTTTGCTGTTTTTGTAAGTATAAATAAATGTGCATGAAGTTGCCTGTGGCTTTTGTTATTTCTTTAATCCCAATATTGGTGTCTTTTCCTTTTTTTTTATTCACGTGTCCCCAGGCTGCAAGCAGATAACCTAATTTAGCATAACATGCCAGCTAGATGGTATGAAGCACCAGGAGAACTAGCAAGTAGGCTTACTGTGTTCCTCATTTACTGGCTTGAGGAAAAGTCACCTACTTTTTTTTTTTGGTGAGGCAAGTGAGTAAGGGTTGAGGAAAGAACTAATGCTGGCAAAGAAAATGAAACAGCTAATGAGGAATCAATACCCTGTAAGTCATTGCCACCACTCTATGATTTTGAAGCAAGATGAGGAAAATGGAAATGTGCAAGTCAAAATCCAGTGTACCAGAAAGCTTAGGTTTTTGTATGTTCTGCAATACTTCTTTTTATTTTGCTCTAATGTAGAAGAAAAGGTGGGAAAATTAAGATGCTGATTACATATGTTAAAAAGTCAAGGACTGATGGGCCGGCCCAGTGGCTTAGTGGTTAAGTGCGCGCGCTCCGCTACTGGCAGCCCGGGTTCAGATCCCGGGCGCGCACCAACGCACCGCTTCTCCAGCCATGCTGAGGCTGAGTCCCACATACAGCAACTAGAAGGATGTGCAACTATGACATACAACTATCTACTGGGGCTTTGGGGGAAAATAATGGAGGAGGATTGGCAACAGATGTTAGCTCAGAGCCGGTCTTCCTCAGCAAAAAGAGGAGGATTAGCATGGATGTTAGCTCAGGGCTGATCTTCCTCACACACACACAAAATAAATAATAATAATAATAAAGAATGGCTAAAAAGTCAAGGACTGAGAAAAACAGCAGCAAACTTCTGTCCCAAACATTGTCAGTTTCTTTGGCCCCATAAATCGGATATGGTTGCAAAGAACTGTTTTGCCTTCAAGTTATCAACATTATACAGGTGAAAGGAGACTCACACAATTAGCATGCTCGCTGCTGCAGCATCTAACTCAGAAGGAAAAAAACGGTTTTAAAATTATGCCTTTGAGGCTCTGGCTTGGGTTTTCTATAATTGGATACAAATACGGAGCCCTGGAAGGGAATTACTGTGAGATTTAGCATGGGATTATTTAATCATGGATTTAAAAAGGCAGAATTCTGTGGGTGCCAGGAAACCACAGGATTTTAAAGCATAGCTGTGGTTACGGAAGAGTGAGCTACCACCTGTGTGTCTGCACCTGGTTACTGGGAGAGTAGAATTTGTTTATTTAATCATTGATCCATCCATTCCTTCATCATAGAGCACCTACTTCGTTTAGGCAGTGCTGTGGGTTGAATTGTGTCCCCTAAATAGACATGTTGGAGTCCTAACCCTTGGTATCTGTGAATGTGACCTTATTTGGAAACAGGGTTTTGTGGACGTAATTAAGATATAAATTAAAATGAGGTCATATTGTAATAGGGTGGGCACTTAATCCAACATGGCTGGTGCCCTTATAGGAAAAGGAGAAGAGACACAGAGATAGACACACACAGAGAGGAAAATGGCAAATGAAGACACAGACACACAGAGGGAAGAGGGCCTTGTAAAGATGGATGCAGAAACTGGAGTGATACCGCTGCAAGCCAAGGAATGCAAGGAGTGCCGTCAATATCGGAAGCCCTGAAGAGTCTTGGAAGGATTCTTTCCTGGAGACTTCAGACGAAGCATGGCTCTGCTGACACCATGACTTTGGACTTCTAGCTTCTAGAACTGTCAGACAATAAATTTTTGTTGTTTCAAGCCACCAAGTTTGTGGTCCTTTGTTACAGCAGCCCTAGAAAACTAATATAAGCAGTATGCTAGGTGCTGGGTATACGGAGATGGACACGTTTCCAACTCTGTTCTTGGGATCTCCCAGCCAAGTGGCTGGGATACGAACCAAGATTTCAATATCTGAAATAAGAGTTATATCGAGATATTAACTTTGTACTAGGGAGACACCAAGAGAGGGCATGGAAAAGCTTTTCAGGGAGATGCTTTTTGAAGTGAATCTCAAAAGATGGTTAGGGATTTGCCAGACAGATCATAGGATATAATGTGGCTGCTTCAGAGCTGAAAATTCTGTGCTGGGGAGAGGTGGTGGGAAGGAGCAAGTATTGGAAGAGGTGTCACTACTTTGCATGTGAAAGTCATGGGTAGCAATAAAAATGAATGTGTTTTCCCATCTTTGATAATGTTAATAAAGATGATGATGTTTTATCACCATTTGCCAAGTTTCTATCAGGCCAATTACTCTTATATCAGACATTGTCTTATTTAGTTCTCTCAGCAAATGTGCATAGAAACTATTACCATCTGCATTACACGAATGAGGAAACTAACTCACAAAGAGTTTAAATGACTCCCTTAAAGGCTCCACAACTAGTAAATAGGAGCAATTCATTATATGCCCTTCGTATTCTACGGTGAATGTCTTTTTAAAATCATAAGCTTGAATAAAAAGAAAATCGCAGTGCTCTAAGTATGGTTTATGTTCTTCTAGAGTTGATGGTAGGTTTCACTTTGCAGGTGAATCATCTCACCCTTTGAAATTAAGTTCTGCTGTGCGGGGGCCCTATCCGCAGTCACTGCTAGGACTTCGTTCATCCATTTATATTCAAGCAGCACGTGTGCTGGGCACTATGCTAGGTGCTGTGTGCCAGATGACACTGCGTATGCCGCTTCCTTTACCACATTAAGCATTTGTCTGATTTCTGTTTTCTCCTGTGGGGTGGACACTGTCTTTGAATTCTACTTGTTAAAAAGCACGGGATGTCAACCAGATGGGCTTTTCCCTCCCTAAAATTTATGAGACAGCTGATGAAATAAAGGACATTCATTCTTCTGTAAATATGCTGGCAAATTTCTTTTTTTATTTTCTACTTTGCTTAGCACTTGAATGAATATTGGTAGCTTATATACATCTTAGGGTCTTAGGGATTCAGATACCTTCCTGGGAAGATCTAGCTGTTCATAAATTTGTAAAGTGTTAGAACAGTGACAACATCCCTTTATCTCTTCCAGGCTTCAAAAGATTAAAATATAATTGACAAACTGTCACAGCCGAGCTGAGCCTAAACAGACATGATGACTAAGTGTAATGTGGACCCTGGATGAGATCCTGGAACAGAAAATGACATTAAGTAAAAACTAAGGAAATCTGAACAGACTATGGACTTTAGTTAATAATAATGTATCAATATTGGTTCGTTTATTAATGTACCAAACTACTGTGAGATGTTAATAACAGAGGGAACTGAGTGTAGGCTATGTGGGAAGTCTCTGTCCCCTCTTTGCATTTTTTTCTATAAATCTAAAACTATTCTCAAATTAAGAATTTAAACATGATTGACATAACAGCTATTTAAATTTCTATCTGGATGATTCCCATTCTGCCCCTTAATTTGAATTCTTCTTGACTTTTTCAGACATTTTTCTGTGACCTACAAGGAGCTGCACTAGACGGCTTGGGGCAGCTTAGGTTGGAAGCAGCTGAATTTTTGTCTGTGTGGCTTCTCTGTCAAATATGAGAAATTGGTAGACAGGAACAAATGAGGAAGAGCCCTGTCCAGGACTCTGGGGAAAGGTGAAAAGTATGCAAGATTCCTGCCAAGAAGCCTTGAGGAAAATTCCTTCCTGAACTGAAATTTATTGACTAAGGTAACTCAATCTATGTCAGAGATAATCTTAAAAGCCATATCTCATGGCATGTCTATCGCAAAATCCCCAATAAGTACATTCAGGGTGAGCTTGTCAGAGCAGAAACTTTTCTCCTACTGCTTTTCTTTCTTTCTTTTTTTTCTTTCTTTGGTGAGGAAGATTAGCCCTGAGCTAACACCTGTTGCCAACCCTCCTCTTTTTTGCTGAGGAAGATTGGCCCTGTGCTAACGTCTGTGCCCATCTTCCTCTACTTTATGTGGGACGTCTGCCACAGCGTGGCTTGATGAGCAGTGCAAAAGTCCACACCCAGGATCCTAACCTGCAAATCCCGGGCTGCCAATAGCGGAGTGAGCGAACTTAACCACTATGCCACGGGGCTGGCCCCCCTACCGCTTTTTAAACTGAAGTTTGTTTTTATTTTTCCATTGAAAAGTAATGCAGACTCATTTAAAAAATGTAACATTAAAGAAATTTGAAAAAAATCCATTTTTTTCCACCCAGGGAAAAAACTGCTGATGCTTTGGTGTATTCCTTCCAGTTTAAATAAGTCCTGCTTTATATAATTCTTGGTTAATTTGTTAGAATGCAAATGCCAAAAGCTTTTTCTAAAAATAACCTAAAAATAGGTTATCTTATTTTATCTCCAGAGAGTCTGTTTTTCTTCAAGTTTGTTTCTTACCCAAGTTGAAAAATTTGGGGCTTCTTTTTTTTTTTTGTAAGCGTGAAAACGTGTCTTTAGTTATAGCCCATTTGGGGTGTGTTAAATGCCAGCAAATTCTTTCTGTGCTGCCTCACCTCATCCTTGACTCCTCTCTGACTGTGCTCTGAAGACGCATCTCTGAGGAGCAAGGGCTTCTGGGATGAGCTCAGAGATGGTACCTGTGAAACGTGAAAGAGAGAATTTGGGGAAAAGTGCAATGTGCTCTGGATGCCTGCCAAATGTAACCTCACAGGTGAGATGGAGTTTGCATTTGGTAGTTCTTTGCTGTGACTCCACTCTCCCCATCTCTCCTCGCCTTAAGCTGGAGTAGAACTCAGATGACCAGATGAAGGAGGAGGAAGCATGAAACACTGGAAAAGAACAAGGGTTTTCCTATGGGATACACCTGCGTTTATTTTTTGTTTTTTGGTTTTTTTGTATGAGGAAGATCAGCCCTGAGCTAACATCCATGCCAATCCTCCTCTTTTTCCTGAGGAAGACCAGCCCTGAGCTAACATCTATTGCCAATCCTCCTCGTTTTTTTCCCCTTTTTTCTCCCCAAGACCCCAGTAGATAGTTGTACGTCATAGGTGCACATCCTTCTAGTTGCTGTATGTGGGACGCGGCCTCAGCATGGCCGGAGAAGCTGTGCGTCGGTGCGTGCCCAGGATCCAAACCCGGGCCGCCAGTAGTAGAGCACGCGCACTTAACCGCTAAGCCACGGGGCCGGCCCCTGGATACACCTGCATTTGAATCCTGACTCCATCACTTACTCCCTGTGGGTTGTTGTGTAAATTACATCACTTCCCTACCCCTCAATGTTTGATCTGTAATACAAAGATTAACACCATCTCACAGAGCTATTGTACAGGCAAAATGATGTTCATGGGGCACTGACACATATCACATAATCACTTAATCATATGTGATATCACACATATCACATATCACACATAGTCACTGACACATACTTGCTGAGTAATAAATGGCAGTTACCTTGTATTCCCTTCTCTTATTGTCATGCATGTCCCTTTGTTTTGGTTCACACTTCACTCACCTTCTCAGCCTTCCTGGTAGCTTCTTTTGTCCAAGTTATAAAAATAAGGAAGCAAATGTGACTTTAAATATCATTTAGGGGGACATTCTTTGGTGGTTGGTTTTTGGTCTTTGATTATTTCATTTTCATTCTGATCACTTTCCCTTGTAGAGATGTAAAATAATTATCCTTCCTAGGACTGTGACACTAAGAGGCTGAGCTGGACAGTCTAGTGGGGAAAAGTCAAACTGCTTTGCAATTTGACCTTGTGTAGATGCAGTAAATCGATTGATTTATTGAGTTTTTTCATTTATAAGCTGCTGATCTTGATGCAGTGTTATGTTTCTTTGTTTTCACCCTATTCCTAGAGCCATTCCCAGAAAAAAAACAGACAGACAGCCATTATGGAATGAAAAAGAGTATAATTGATGCTTTCTAAACACCATGCGCAGTATCTCTGAATTTAAAACAGCTCTCAGGTGCTGTTGCTCTGGCCGGCTATCATTCTTCCCCAAAGCCCCAGGGTCATGCTGGTCATACTATCAACCTTCAACCAAGCTTTGACAGTGAAAGATGTCCCATAACCTGTGCCCTTGGACCTTTACAGACTCTGCTTGGAGTGTGACCTACATCACATTAAAAACCAGTTTGTGCCCAGGATTACATCATCCCACTAAAGGTCTGCTGGCTAAGGGCGAGAAGCCATGAAACTTCCTTTCTTTTAAGCGATGAGCTTTGCCACCTCATAGTGTTTACATTTTTAATAGGTGATGAGAGAATTTGCAATAGTCTGTGGACATCTTGACCCAAACATGAAATGACTTGAGAAGATCCTGGCCTTAAATGAATAGTTACTGTTCATGCCCCTGTACCTATTCATCACTAGCAAAATCTGAGCTCATGTCTGCTTCTTAATACACAGAGTCTATAAATTCAATGATGGTCGAAGCATTCTTCTAGATCATTAAATTATATAGTGGGAATTTATCATATAAGTCTTAGCCTTTGAAATTCATCATTTTGAAGAAATATTACAGCTGTATGTAACTGTGAAATTATTCACAAATGTATATTGAAGAGAAAGACAATATTTGCTCTAACAGAAAACAGTGACAGACAAGAATTAATTTTCTATTGTTTGATATATAACAATGGTCTTATCTTTCAATATGAGAATAATTATAAAGGGTTTGTACTAATCAAAGTTCAGCAAGTATATTATAAAACTTGAGTCTGTGTTGCTGGATGCCTGATAAAATAGTCGAGGAACCACAAAAGATATTATTTTTGTCTGAGTCCAAGGTTCTGCAAAAGCCCTAGTTTGTAAAAGAGCCATAAATGTGGGCACGAATATGAAATAAAATCCTTTCATTGTTTTAGTTTTACCTCAGCAATCTACTTTTAGCTTGTCCATTGATATGTCGCAATGTCTCACTATCATAAAAATCCTGAGTTCCAGAGGGACTAAAGTGGTCATATGAGTTGGCTTCACAGCTCTAGATAAGACGAGCCTGAAACTGTCTCAAAGAATGAGAACTCCAGGGATGGATAATCTACTTCATCCCACGGTATAATCCACCACTAGCCAGAAGTTTTTAGTTAAAGAATGAATCTCAGGGGCCAGCACCGTGGCTTAGCGGCTAAGTGTGCGCGCTCTGCTACTGGCGACCCGGGTTTGGATCCCGGGCACGCACCAACCCACCGCTTCTCCGGCCATGCTGAGGCGGCGTCCCACATGCAACAACTAGCAGGATGTGCGACTATAACATACAACTATCCACTGGGGCTTTGGGGAAAAAAAGGAGGAGGATTGGCAATAGATGTTAGCTCAGGGCCGGTCTTCCTCAGCAACAAGAGGAGGATTGGCATGGGTGTTAGCTCAGGGCTGATCTTCCTCACACACACACACACACACACACACACACACACACACACACAAAGAATAGATCTCATCCCATAACACAAACCCATTTTATTTATTTTAATTGTTTATTATAGAGATTGAGCATGGCTTAAACTGGTTAATAAGAAATCTATGATATGCTGAGTGTTCTGCTAGTAACAGACGAAAAAAAATTCATTCCTGGTTGGTTAGAAATACTAGAAGTCCAAATCACTCTGCACAGTGTTTAATGTTATTCAGAATCTGGCCTCACTCTCCAATGCTTTAGCTATATTAGCTGATTCTCCATTCTCTGGAGATGTTAGGTACTTTCTCATCTCTGCATTGTTATTTTGTTATATGTCCTGCCTTTTATGCCCTCTCCTACCATTAGCCGGTGAATTCCTCTTTATCTGTCAAATTTCAAAGCACATGTCACCTTGTCTGAGCAGCCTTCTCCAATTTCTCCAAACACTACCCAGGCCTGGTAGAAAACGTGGCTCCCTTTACTTTTTAATGCAGATTATCCAGCATCTGCACCCTTCTCTCTGCTCCCAAAGTACTTTGTTTAGAAGGTTAACTCATTGAGTACAGGATCCTTGTCTATCTTGTTCACTGTTGCAATCTGAAGGTCAGACAAAACACCTAACATATAGTAAGCACTCAGTAAATATTAGCCACATGGCTTAACATGGATATGATTGCATTGCTGTACAATATCGAGCATATTTATTTTAATACTGTAAACAAGGAAGGCAATTATCATTTTCTGTTCATCTTTTTATTTTTGCAATGCCTGTCATCTCATCCTTGAATGAAAAAATGAATTGAACGAAAAATTCATTTGTAAGGCACTGTGTAAGCATAGTCTTTAAGAAATCTATTTTTCTTTCTGGCTGATGAGCAATTTAAATGAAGAAATAAAAGAAGTGGGAAATTCAGCCATATTTATAGAACATTCAATCCAAATTAATCTTTGGGTCCATTTTCTATATTTTATAGGTGAAAATTATTTTTTTTTCGACCTGAAATATCTTGGAAGCATGTTAAATAATCCAATTTTCTATTTGAAAGTGCTATCTTACAAAATTATGATGGGTGTATTAAGTTAAATTGCTGTGAGTTACAATATTTTTCTAATACTATTGCAGTTATCACCTTTATGTGTTATCCCACTCTTCTCTCCTTCCTCCTTCTCCTCTTTCTTCTTCTAAATACTTTAACCTGGAAAAATTCAGCTCTCACTTTAATAACAGGTATTTTCCAAGCAGGATGTAACTGTGTTCTCTGACAGTTCAAAAAAGAGTCTGCAGGAACGCGGTCATGTGAAAAGGAAGTGAACTTTCAAATCAAGCAACTGAAAGGTAAAAGTTGGGAAAAAAAATTCAGCCCAGCGTTGGGTGGTTTTTGAGTAATGGAGAGGTTCTCTGGTGGATAGAGCCTCTCCTCATGGTGATGCTTTGGTGGGACTAGCATCCACTGTGGCCTTTCCTGCGTGTTCCTCTCACCTCTATCCCAGCCTTTTCCTCTTTCCTCTCTCCTTTCCCTCTTCTTAGAAAGAAAATCGTTCTTCTGCCTTTCTGGGCCAGACTGACATTCTGACTTGCTTATAAAAACTGTGTTTCCAGTTGCCAAATGAATATTTCCGTTTATATTTTCTACCAGTATGTCAAACTCCACGCATTCAAAACCAAACTCATAATTATCTCCCCGAAGTGTCAGCATTTCATATCTCTGTAACTGGAGCCACCTTGACTCTTTGCTTTCTCACATACCCCATATCCAATCAATTGCAGAATCCTAGTGCATCTACCAAGTAAACCTCTCTTGCAAGTGTTCATTCCTCTCTAACCTCCCTGACATTTTCCTTGGTGTTGGTGCAAGTCACAATCATTTCTTGCCTGGATCAGAGCCATGGCCTCCTGAACTGGTCTTGATCCAGTCCAATTCTACTCATTCTTCATAGTGACACCACAATTATCCATTTAAAATGAAATCCAATATACCATTCCCTGACTTGAAAACCTTGAGTGACTTCTCATTGCTTTTAAGATAATCTCTATATTCCTTACCGTGGTTATAAGTCCTTCCATAGTATAGTCTTTGCCTGCCTCTCTGCCTCATCTCTATCACTCAATTCACTCCACACTCTGGCCAGCTGGATTATTTTCAGGGCTAGAACGTGGAATGCTCTCCAGGGCTTCTTGGCTCTTGCAAAGAGTGGAACACACTGCCCTGTACCTTCTCATATAACTGCCACTGATTTTAGATCTTTAGATCTCACTGTAAACACTCTCAGCACAGCCCTCCCTGACCTCCAATGCTAGATTTGGTCCCCCTGCTAATATGTTCTCAAAACACCGTGTTCTTCGCTATCATACCTCCCATCATACATTACTGTCAGTTTAATTTGTTTAATTTTCTATCTTATCTTCTCTCTTTAATTTTCTTTATTATAAGATCCATGAGAGAAGAGATTGTACTGTATTTTTTTATATTACTTGTATTAGTTTCCTATTGCTGCTGAAACTATTACTATAAACTTTGTGGCTTAAACAACAGAAATTTATTCTCACCTAGTTCTAGAAGGCTGAAGTCTGAAATCAGTATCACTGGGACTGAATCAAGGTATTGGCAGGGCTGCACTTCCTCCAGAAGCTTGAGGAGAGAATCCCTGTCTAGCCTCTTCCAGCTTTTGGTGGCTGCCAGCGTTCTTTGGTTTGCAGCTGCATCATTCCAATCCTCAAGGCCAGCATCTTCAAATCTCTTTTTGTTCCTTTTCACATTGCCACCTTCTCTGTGCCTGTCTGATCTCTCTTTCCCTCCCTTTTATAAGGACACATGTGATTACATTCAGGGCCAACTCAAATAGTCCAGTGTCATCTCCCCATCTCAATATCCTTCACTTAATCATATCTGCAGAGACCTTTTTTCCAAATAAAGTAACATTGACAGGTTCCAGAGATTAGGACCTAATATCTTTGGGGGCCATTATTCAGCCTACCACACTGCTGAATTCCTGGCTCCTGTCCTAGGGTCTGCATTAGATACGTATGTATGTTTGTATATGTATTCTGTGATTTTACGGGTCAATTCATTTTAAACTTTTAAATGTATATAAAAGTAAATATTTTGCTTTATTGGAATCAACACAACTTTTGTTGCGGATAAGTTTCCATGAGTACATGAGCTGAAAACTCAGATATCTTGCTTTTCCCTTGTCATAGGGAGCAGATCCAGAATGTTTTAACTCCCTGAGTTAGATGTTAGGTCCTGCTGACTGTACAACTCAGTGTAGTTTCTTAGAGATCAAGCCCTCTCAGAAATGGCAGAAGCAGATTGGAACTCAATAACAAGAATGTGCTAGTGCAAGAGAAAGTTTCATTGCATTGGCTGGAAGGCAAGAACAAGGCTCATTTTTCTGGATTATAGTAAAACAAATGGCAGTCTATTGATGAAAAAAGTTAGAGATACAGGGCAAGAGCTGTTACCAGTTGTGTGAAATAACAAAATTGGTGTAGATGACCTTTAGCTTTTACTCCAACAATAAAATAAAAAGATTCTATCAAACATATGTTTCTAATCAACAGTATTTTTATTGCAGGAAACACAGAGCTTTTATGAGTCCATGCCCGTCTCCTTTTATGCTATGAATGCTGCGTCATCGTTTCTTCTTGTCTTGGGGATGCTGATAACTGTATCACTTTCATCATGTGGATCACAGATCATCTGATGCCATTCTGGAATCCCTCTGACTGAGATTGGACCAACTGTCATTGAATTTTAGATATCGAGCTCTCATATTTAATCTCATTTTATTACCACAATAAACCTTTGAGGAAGATATTCTTATTCATTCCCATTTTAAAGAGTCAATTTCAGTGTCTATCTGATAGGCACAGAAGTAGTAGTTTAACCTAAGACTTTAGTATCTTGAAAGTTAGACATCCAGATTTATCTCAAATTCCTGAGGTTTAGTAGCTGGAAGAAGAAATAATATCTATTGAGTATTCACTCTATATCATATACCACGTTGTGGGCACATTAGTCTTCCTGACGGTCCCACAACCCAACCATCATTTGGAGCTGATAAAAAAACAGGCTTAGAAGAATTTCCCTGAGAATACAAAAGGAGTAAGTGGCAGAAATGGGATTTAAACCCGGGCTGTGTTTTTCAAAATATCAACTATCTCCTTCTACCTGTGTTGCCCTCAATTTAAAAATTGTGATGTTTGAAATAAGCCAGACACAGAAAGACAAATACTGTGTGATTCCATTTATGTGAGGTACTTGGAATAGTCAAATTTATAGAGACAGAAAATAGAATGGTGGCTGCCTGGGGCTGGGGAGATAGAGGAATGGGGAGTTATTATTTAACAGATACAGAGTTTCAGTTGGGGAAGATAAAAATGTTCCAGAGATGGATAGTGGTGATGGTTACACAACAATGGGGATGTACTTAATGCCACTGAACTGTACACTTAAAAATGGGGAAAATGGCAAGTTTTATGTTATGTATATTTTACCACGATAAAAAATGTGCTTTTTCTGTATAGGTTCACTAGTTAACCGAGAGATTGTTTATGAAGGTCAAAGACACAGGCCCCAGCATCTGAGAGTCTGAAGGAATTAAATAGCATTTTGCCTCAGAGAGAAGGCCAAATAAGCACATTTATCTTTCCCATCTCAGATCTCTGTTATTCTATTATTTTTATTGTAAAAGCTTTCCAGAGGCAATTTTTCCTTCTAAAAGGCCGATTAAGACTCCCCTTTCTATAAAAGAAATATTTATCCTCCAGTTACTGAAACTGAAGGTGTCATAAAGAGCAAAATGTGGATTGTTTGGAGAAAAATAAATGTGCAGAACACAGCCCCTAACTTCATTTCACAGAGCGGGCTTCATTTAAATGATCTGAGGCAGCCTTGGCAGGAGATGCCAGGGAGAAGACCTTCTCACAGTGCAGGTATTGCAAGAAAAGAAGAAATGGCGAACTGAAATGTAAAGTGGGTGAAGAGCCAGATAAAGCAGTGACTATAAATACAGACATGAATACAGTGAGGTGTTTATTACTTTCAGGCACCAAGGACCTAGGAGTGGTGATTAAGCAAATGAATATAAATCCTATAATTTTTGCTTTCTGACTTTCCCTTGGTTTTATCTCCATAGGGGGCCATTCAGCTCCAATTAAATTCTGTTGCCAGATCCATGATATAGCAGTCCTTTGCCTCAAGTAGGCACCAAGCCTGCTTTTGCTTGGTGTAGCTGAAAAAAAAGCAGGTTTGAAGGAGCAGATTGGCTGTCTACGCTGCAGGGTTGGACTGTCCTCCATTAGACATGTTAAGACAACTCCCTGAAATCAAGTCACTGAATGAAGCAGCTTTAAGGCATCCACATCTGGTATCTGTGAAGCCAACAGTAAGTAAGGAGGGTTAAGTAGCTATTGCTTTAAAACTAAATTGGATACAGGATTAGCTTTGCTTTATTTGAAATGTTCCAGCCTTCATTGCACGAGAAGAGAGAGACAATTCACTTGAATTACATTTTAAGAGCAAAGAAGGTGAAAATGAGTAACAGAGGAAGAATGCCCCTGTGTGAATGTGAATCAGTTTTTATCCTGTGGGTTTAAATCAAGTGTGTGTGTGTGTGTGTGTGTGTGTGCGCGCGCGCGCGCACGCGCATCTTGTGGTTGTAGTGGAATAGTGTTCAGGCATTTGTGAGTTAATGGCATTGTGAATCTGCGGGCACTATTTGCATGGATTTGTTTGCATGGTTGGAGGGAGGAGTCCCTGCGAGGAGCTTAATTCACACGTGCTTCAAAGCAAAGATGGGGGAGAGCAGCGGGGCAGTGCGGGGAAGTGGAGAGCCCTGGATGCTATCTGTTTGCAGGAATGTCTCATTGGGTTGAGGTTGAGTCCTTTGGAGGAAGGCAAGGCAGACAGGAGACTAAGGTGAAACGCTTTTCCCTGGTGATCCTGTGAGACGTCGAACACAAGCAGCCTTGCTCTGGTTCCAGGAAACAAAATGCGACATGAAGTTGGGAAGGAGGTTCTCCCTTCTTGGAAACATTTTGTCTCTGGTACGCCAAGAACCAAAAGGAAGGAACCACTATTTGGGTTGGTGACTTTGGGAGGTCCGAGGGGATGGAACATTTAGCATGAAGGTCAATTTTCTCAAGAAAGGTCTTAGGTTCTCAGACAGTGACATCAGCAAGAGGCCTGGGGCAGAAGAACACAGAAGAATGATTTGTGAGTACATGTGGAAGAATCCAAGGACCTCCTAGAAATGACCAGGAGGGACTGTGTGAGGAGCTGGAGGTTCTGCAGCCTGTAGGCAGGAGCCACCCTCCAGAGGAGGGTGAATGATTCCATTAAAACCGCCTACAAATGGGTAATGCCTGGGAAGTGCTGGCCACTTCTCTGCTTTTTCACCAGGACTGTGTGTGCCACACATTAATTCTGTATTTCCAATCATGGGCTTTTTCCATTTTTAGAGAAATACAGAAAACCCTATTCCTAAGTGTCTAGACTTACAAAAAAATAACTTGCTCCACCTAAACAAAACCCTGTGTTGCTCTCTCAAACATCATCGCCTCTAACCTTCACTGCAAGCCTCCAAGAAAAGTGTTGTAATATCTGACTTGCAGATGAGGGAAAGGGCAAGAATATTAACATGTATTAAGAACTGAATGCATTCTGGGCACCATATCAGGAATTTTACCCGCTTTTTCCCATTCAAGTTTCACGACCCTATTGAGAGGCAGGTATTATTTATCCTCATGACCAGAAGTAGAAACTGAGGCTCAAAAACATGTTTTGTGAGATAGACTGACCAGCAATGGCCCTGGAGCAAAACCAGGTCTCTTTCCTCTGCATTTTACTGAACACAGGGTTGGGGTGCTGGAGGTTATAGGGAAACTGAAAAGGGAAAGACAGTCTATTCTTGAGCTCCAGGGAGGCAAAAGGGAGGAGCAAAAAGGGAAAGGTGTGCTCAGAGAGTGTGAGATGAAGCCTGCGGTGTCTCTAACCAGTGCCGTGGGTGGTCTTTGCACCTGTCCCCCCATGAGGCATCACTACAAACACATTCTCATTTTCTACCACATGGTTTGGTTAACTCGCTCCCCAGTTCTTCCAGGGCACCTATTCACCTGATCTGCCATGAGCTTTAGGCTGAGGGGCTGCCTTTCTAGCATTAGCTTCCAGCTGCCATAATGACTAAGCTCTGAACTGTTTCTCAAGTCTGTTATTTTAAGTTTTGCGCCCTCCTCGAACCTCCTTCTTGCTGGTGTTAAAGGTTCTTGTCAAAAGCAACTATTTTCAGGCCATTAACAATAGAAAGGAGGATTAGGCTCTTTTCAGACCTGATGAATAATGCATGCTGCCAGTCAGTGGGTTTACCATCACACAGGGCTCTTCGAGGAAAAGTGTCATTGAGGAGTGTGCTGTTCAATTTCTGAGATCTGAATAATTTGAAGAAAAAATTGCATTTTAACGTGTGGAGGAAAAAAGTTATTGTTTGTGAACTCTATTCTTTTGGGCAAAAGCAGAGGAAAGGGAAGCTTGTCCAGTTCTGTTTCTTTCAGATATTTTCATTTTCCTTCCTCCCCCCGAGATTCCCCCTTTCCTCTCTCCTTTGTAGTAACACAGCACTCAGGTACATTAACCCAGAAGCTGTACACCTAATTTTTGCTATTTAATCCATGCCTAGAGGAATCATTACATTACCATTTAAATGCTAGCCACGTTTCCTCTCCAGTTTCCTTTAAAAAACAAGGCTTGTATAAAGTAAGTGTATTCACAGGACTAAGTACTATTTGCGCAACTTGGGTCCCATTGGTGGCTCACTACTGCGTATCCCCTCTAAATACTTACATTTTTGAGCTTTGTCTGAGGATCTCTTTGGTAAGATCTATCAGCTTGCAGAGACTTGTGGGGAAAAATTCACCAAGTGTGGAATAAGTTGAGATGCACAATTCCTAATCCAAAATAATAAGGTTGTTCACCGGGAAAGACCAGCTTTGAGACCAGCATTGTACAGATCATTTAGACTGTCCTTCAGTCCACTCTGGAAAGACTCCTACCTGTGTCCTAGAGAGAAGGGGTTATAACAAACAGTGGGGAAAAAGAGAGGGGACAATATCTTTCTCAAAAGCCAGTCAAATGTCAGATGCTGCTAGTTCCTTGGAGATGTCAAACCATCTGCTGTGTTTCATCGTTCTCACTTAAGGGTCTATGAACAAAGGGCAGCAGAAGGCCACACTGGCAGTGGGAGGGGCTGCATGCATCTGACTGCACTGGGTGAACAGGGAGAAGGACTCCACGGAGAACAGATGGTTCAGCATCTGTTCTTTTGAAGCCCTCCTCTCTTTGGGTTCCAGGACCCACTTCTTCTTGATCTCCGCCTACATCCCTGGCTCTTTCTACACAGTCTCCTTTATGGACTTGCTAACTATCTCCTTCTTTAATGCCCTACCTAAGAGTGAAGCACATCTGCACTGCCAGCACCGTTTATGAATATGGTTGTGACTGAGGTTTGCTCACAAACAGGACTTTAGCCTCCAGGCTAGGCTCTATGGGTGGATTCCATAGTATCCTTCCTTAGAGAGGCAACAAATACATATTTGCTTTATTTCTTCCCGTGTTTGATTTTGTGAAGTTGGAAAGGGATTGTCTCACCTAAAAATGTATCTGGTGTCCATGATGACCAGAGGGCCATGTTAGAAACTTCTAGAAGCCTTGATCCTTCATTCCCTTCTCTGACCATTATTATGATTGAATGAGTTCTGCCTAAAGAGCAGCTAACAGAGGACCAGCTCAACCTGGTGATCACTGCTGTTTCTCAGGGTAACTTCCCATTGCCTATTCTCATCCCAGGATCCTTAGTTTTTCTAATTATCTCCTTAGGCAACATCCCTTCCTCTGTGAGTCCCCTATGGCATCATGACATCAAGCACACAAACTATCTGTACAGACGTAGGAGGTCCATACCATTAAGAGATCATTGTTGGGGCCGGCCCGGTGGCACAAGCGGTTAGCTGCGCGCGCTCCACTGCAGCGGCCCGGGGTTCGCCGGGTCGGATCCCCGGCATGCACCGACGCACCACTTGGCAAGCCATGCTATGGTGGTGTCCCATGTAAAGTGGAGGAAGATGGGCATGGATGTTAGCTCAGGGCCAGTATTCCTCAGCAAAAAAAGAGGAGGATTGGCAGATGTTAGCACAGGTCTGATCTCCTCACACACACACACACACACACAAAGATCATTGTTAATTCTTCTGAGCTCAACCCTATCCTGCCATTCAGAGATTATGGACATTCAAAGTCATGGTCACATTTTGGTAGTAGTAAGTTGCATGTCTCCATCTGTAATTTTTGGACATCTCTTATGCTCAGCTTCACGTTCTCCCACCCAACTTATACTCCAACCAGTGCTTTAGAAACCAGATTTGCACAGCGGCTATATCCTTAACTCTACACTGTATGTCTTGCTTTCTGCTTTCTGTATATGGGATTCCTAAGGGAAGCCAGCCAAAATGCACAAATATAAAGGAGTTAATGTCCATAATCTCGACCAATGGGAGACTGGAGAAGATGGATGACTGCTGGTCTCTTCCATCTCTCAGGTGAGCAATTCCCAGGTGTATTCTATGCAGCTCCTCAGAGAGTGTAAGTGGGACTGAGCCTAGTGGCCCGCAGAGTAGACCCATCAGGACTACACCCTTTTTTCTCTACCTTCTTTCTTTTACTCTTCCCAGATTCCCATTCTACTTCTTTGGTCACTTCCTCAAATGAACAAAACGCATGCAAGTCCTGTTCTAGACTCTGCTTTGGGGAGCAGGGTGGAGTCCAAGATAAGACATCCTTTGTTTCAGATTTGGTTTTACCTCCCTTTTAAGCAGCGTGCAATATCTTTAAGAGTTATCTTTCCAATTCTCCCCTTGGGTCTAGATTTTCCATATTTATTCTCTCCATCTCTTTTCCTTCCATTCTTTCCCAATGCTCCATGTCCATGTCTCCTATTCTCCTACAAAGTAATAACGGTATTTATGGGCATTGGTTTGCTTGCTGATCTGTTCGTTTGGGGTATCCAACAACCAACATCTGTCCTATGCAGGAGATTCCTGACCCTGACAGAGAGTCTTGGTGGGAAGCAGAGCCCTGCCTTCCCTAAAGATGCCCAAACAAAGAACCAGTTTCTCTCTTTGGCTGTCCCTTGGAAGCTAGAACATAGTTCAGGTTTGGTCTATTGGATGTTTCCACCTTAAGCAACTGACACAAAAACATAGGGATTGTTGCCCAAATACTCGCAGTAGAAGTAGTGGGGTCAAGAGCGCAGCCCTGGCAGCGCTGAGTGACTGGGTCAGTGGTGCTGGTGATATTATTCTAGTCAGTCTGCTCCTTCCACATGCCCTTGACTCTGCTTCTGATGTCCAGCCTCCCTGCTCGTTTTCTGAGCCTGGTTTTACAACCTCCCTTCCTGCCAGATAGTCTTCCATTAATTACTTTTCAGCCTGAGTTAGCTAGAACCTGTCTCTGTTGCTTGTGATAGAGAACACAGGGTCCTTTTTCCCTCTCAAAGATTCCTTTTGGATTCAGGTTAAATTCGTACCTCACAGTTAGCCTGGTTCTCTCTAAGGATTTTACTAGTTAGCTTCTATTCTGGGCTTTCTCTAAAATGATCCTGTATTCTCTATGAGTACGTCCTGCATCTCTCTTCTCTCTGTACCCCTTTCAATGCTATATATCCAGTCAAGAGCTTCTCCTTCTATAAAACACTCCTCCAAGCACAGACAAAGGAGATGCTTGGCCCATTAGCAAGTTGCTCCCTGCCTTCCGCATTCACCTTTGGTCACATCTATTCCTCTGCTACATCATAGGGCTTCTTGAATCCCAGATGCTTTGGGCAAAGTCTGTTTTGTCACAATCACTGAAAAACTTTTGTGGCAAGCTAAGTGATTCTCTTTTTGCAGTAATAGTGAATTAACAAGAGAAATAGTTGTTTTGTATCTTCTACACAGTCAGCCCTAGCCGTTTAGTGGTTAAGATGCAGTGCTCTCACCACTGCCGAGGCCTGAGTTCATTTCTGGTTAGGGAACCACACCACCCGTCTGTCAGTTGTCATACTGTGATGGCTGCGTGTTGCTGTGATGCTGAAAGCTATGCCACTGATATTTCAAATACCAGCAGGGTCACCCCTGGTGGACAGGTTTCAGCAGAGCTTCCTGATGAAGACACACTAGGAAGAAGGACCTGGCCACCCACTTCGGAAAAATTGGCCGTGAAAACCCTATGAATGGCAACTGGAGCATTGTCTGAGTAGCACTGGAGGGTGAGAAGATGGTTCAAAAAGACCGGGCAGGCACACAGGGTCACTAGGAGTCTGAATTAACTCGACAGCACTAACAACATATCTTCAACATAGGAATCCTGAAAGCAGAATGAAAAAATGCCTTTGAAATGTGTAATCTTTGAATGAAATCAAAGGTATAAATAATAGTTTTACTGAATCATGCTGTGCCTCACCATTTCCATCTGATCAATGGAGAAAGTATTCTGTTTCTCAGAATACTTGCTCTGACAGCTTTTGCTTTTGGAATAGCTTTATGCATGAGGGTGTCAGGTCCCTTTCTGTCATCCACAGAATGTGAAATGAGACATCACTATGGTGGTGGTCTTTTATAATCCTTTCACTGTTCTCAGGCAATGCACACAGGGAGCAAGACTGCCTTTTCCCACAACTCTAGGGGATGCTATTCATATCCTAGTCTTTATGAAGGACCATCCTTGGAGTTTTGCCAATGCGCAACCAGGGCAGCCGTGGGTGCCTGCCCTCAGAGTGAGAGATATAAACAACACATATTATTAGAAATGAGGGAATGATTCCCTGGTCCCTTTGAATGAAACCCTCAGTGGGTATGCAATTAATTCCCAATGGAAGTACTGAAGTCTGGGCTGCTTTATAAGCAGTGAAGAAATGTCTCATTTATATTCCACTTTTAGAGATAAGGAACAGGTATTTAAAGGCTCTTTAGTCACTCTCTGGCACTTGAAACTTATGAATGGCTCTGTCAAAAGTGAAGATTTAAAAAGTGAATAATAAAACCACTTTAGAAGATAACTACCGGTATTTTTTTCTCTTACCTTTTTCTAAGGTGACTGTGAAATATGAATTGATATCATAGACACAGGAAAGACACTGAATGATTTGCTCAGTGGGGAAGAAAGCTGCCCCTCCCCATCTCCTGCAGAAAGAACTGCTGATTGCAGCCCAGTTTCACCCACTAGCTTCCTCCCCTCTGTTTGGAAGAGTCCCTCATTTCCACAGATGCTCAGAAGAACATTAGAGATTTTTTTTCTCTACGAGTGTTGCCAGTTAATGACAAATGCTGTCCACAGGGGCAGACGATCTTTATCCTACGATATAGCAGTCTCACTGGGGTCCTCAAATCATAACTCAGTGAAACCCTCCCAGATGAATTCCATTCCTGCAGCCCGAGTGCCCTGACAAGGCTGTCCTGGGCTGGGTATGGTTTAGATTTCAGAGATTAGAAGCTGCTAGAAGCATTGGAACAATTGAAGATTAATAATGAATTGCACAACTGTTACTGTGAACTAAGGAAACTAGTGGAAATAAACCTGGGGCTATTTCCTTATCAATTCACGAGACACTTCTCCCCAGGCAATCTAGCTGTGGGTATCAAAGCGTAAAAGATACAGAACCTTTGGCCAACTAATTCAACACCTGGGATTTTTAAAAATTAATTTTATTTTTAAACAGTGAATACATTCACATGATTCAAAATTTAAAATATAAAAAAGTACGTAATTAAAAATCTCTCACAATCCTGTCCTCTGAAGACCCACTTCCCCTCCGTAGAAGCAACTAGTGTTTAATTTCTTGTGTTTTCTTCTAGACATATAAATGGATTATGCAAACAAATACACAGATATGTTCCCCCTTCCATTTTTTAAAATAAAAATTATGACATCTCCATTTTTCCTTGGATTGTTTTAAACTAAATATTTTGGGGTCTTACTGCACCAGGTGCATTTTTGCCCGCCGCCCAGAAAGCCAGTCTCCAAGATGAGGAGATTGCAGAGAGAGAGGGTTTAGTCACAAGACAGCCAAGTGAGGAAAACGGGAGAATAAGTCTCAAATCTGCCTCCCCGAAAATAGGGACTCAGGGGTATTTATGGGGAAGGGGGCAAGGTGGTCTGAAATGATTGGAGGTGAGGAGAGATGAGGTAATTGATGATCTGCGCAAGCGCAAGCGTAGTCAGCCTTCCTGTCTCCTCGTAGGACACATATTCACAGAATGGCGGCATTAGCATGCCCTGAGGGTGGAGTTCCAACCTCTTGCTGTCAAAAGGACCCAGTTGATGGGTTGGTGGTCTCAGTCCGGCCTGAAGTGGACAAGGGGTTCAGTTCCTGAAAAAATAGCTCAAACATCCATTACCATGGTGACGCCGACGACCTAGTGGGAGTCAGATAGCATATTACCTAAACAGCACAGTTAACAATTGGTAAGTTTATCCAGCAGATTTAAGTCCTCATCTTCTGTTCTGATAAGTTTCTAGGTGAGGCCATCACCCCTTCTTCCTGGTACAGGGAAGAAGATACCTTTACAGATGAAGATTTTCTTTTCAAATGTAAATGTCTCTCATAAAGGGTAACCAGAACTAAGAATGGGCTTAGCACGGACCCACCCAGACACCGGAGAGGTCTATGGTGATGGCCTTTTCTGGGGGCAGGCCTCCCATCCCAAACTCCTTTGGTTAGTTAGTGGGGGTGGGGGCCAAAATGTCATTCAGGCAGAGAGATATTCTGAGCTGGCAAATTCCAATCCCCCATAGTTACTAGCTGCTTAATCATCAATGGCTGTTTGCCGGTTTCAGGGGAATAATTTTAGATTTACAGAAAAGTGACACAGGTAATACAGAGAGTTTCTGTATACCCTTTACCGACTTTCTCCTAAGAAATCAAAATCTGTACATTACTATTAATGAAACTATAAACTTTATCTGGGCTTTGTTAGTTTTTTCACCAATGTCTATTTTCTGTTCCAGGATCTAATCCAGGATACCACGTTGTATTTAAAACTGGATTCCTTACTTCCTTTCTTCCCTCTCTCCCTCCTTCCTTCCTTCTTTGCTTCCTTCCCTCCCCTCTACTTCTCTCTCCTTCTCTCACTTACTTTCTTTCTTTTAATTATACAGTAAAACTAACTTTTGTGTATGTGGGTTGGCGGATGTATGGTTGTATGGTTTTTAACACACATGTACATTTAGGAAACCACCACCATAATCAGCATACAAAATAGTTCCATCTCCCTGAAAAACTCCCTCCCTTCTCCCACCCTTTCCCCCTGGCAACCACTGTTCTGTTCTCCTCCACTGTAGTTCACTATAGTTTTGTCTTCTTGAGAATGTCATAAAAATGGAATCGTGCAGTTTACAACCTTTTGAGACTGGCTTCTTTTACTTAGCATAATGTCCTTGAGTTGTTGCATGTATCAATACCTATCAATTCCTTTTCCGTGCTGAGCAGTGTTTCCTATGGATGTACCACTGTTTGTTTATCCATTCACTTACTGAAGGACATTTGGTCTGGTTTTGTTTTACTTACTCTATCTTGAGACTCTTAAAAATTCATCCTAACCATAGACAAAGATTTCCACTGAAACATTATTATTGTCCTTATTTTTAAATTCAAAACTAATATGTGATTGCTAAAAAAAGAGAAAACCCAAATGATGTAAAAGCGAAGAAGCAAAACGTGGATGCTCTCTTCTGACCCCAAATACACACGAAGGCAATAAGAAGCTCTCAACGGTTTTTTTTGCCTCCTTCCAGACTTGTTTTATTTCCTACATTCCTTTTTAAAATCTCTTTTAAATATCAATCTTACACTTTAAGTGCATGTCATATATTTTTTAAACTACATATGACATATGTATATAGTTGGTAGAATAATGACAAAATGATCCGGTTGGTACCCACCACGCAGTTTAAGCAAGAGCAATCCAGGAACCTCTGTAGTCCTGTGGACCCTTCCCCAATCCATACCCTGCTTGCCCCATAGGCACAACCACCATATCATCTTTGTATTAATCGTTCCCTGCTTTCTTTATACTTTTGATACATACGTATGTATCCCTAAGCAACACATTGCTTAGTTTCACCTGTCTCTAATCTTTAACAAAAGGCATCATACTGTATGTGTCCTATTTGTTTTGTTTTTGACTGAATTTGAGTTTTTGAGATCCACTCGTGTTGATGTTTTGATATATTTTATTTCCACCTCTAAATGGTATTTAATTGCATGAATACATCTAAATTTATATATCAGTTCCATTGTTGAAAAACATTTGTGTTTTTCCAAAAAATTTTTTGTGATTACAAACAATGCTGCCAAGAGCATTCTTGTGTGTGGCTTAGGAGCGAAGCTGCTGTGTAAACAGGTCTGTGTATTTTCCCTCTTATTGGGCAATGCAAATTGTATCTAAAGTAGCTGGTCAAAGTGATATTCTGACCAACAGTGTCTAGAGTTTCTCTTGTTCCACATGTTTGCCAGAATTTGATACTATAGGTCTATTTTATTTTTGCCAATCTGGTGGGTATGGAATGGAATCTAATTTTGGTTTTACTTTGCATTTTCCCGGCTACTGATGAATTGAGGCATATTGAGTTTGAGTATTTTGAAAATTTTTGATTCTTCTTTTAGGAAATCCTTATGCAAGAAATGCCTATTACACCTTTGGTTCATTGAAACGAGATTTTTAAAATATTTTTATTAGGGTCTCAAAAAAGTTTTTTTTTTTAAATTCTGAATACTAATCCTTTGTTAGTTAAAAATGTTGTATATATCATCTCCCAGTTGCATGGCTCATATTTTTGTCCCTTTAAATTGTCTCTGATGAAATGAAGTTATTCGCTGATGAATTCATCATCTTTTTCTCTATGACGTGTGCTTTTCGCATCTTGTTTAGAAATTGTTTACTACGTCAGGATCATGAAGATAGTTTTTATTTTTTTTTCTAAAAGGCATAATGTTAGATTTTCTATTTAAGTCGTTAATCTGTCTGGAATTGATAAAACACAGTTTGGTGATTAAGAGCAAGGATTTTAAAATCAGGCCATCTGAGTTTTGAATCACAGTTCTTATCACTTACTTGGTAAATTTCAACCTGTGCAAATTTCCACCTGAGCAAATTTCATCTTGGTCAAGTTACTTGACCTCTCTGTGCCCTGGTTTATCATATGTAAAGGATAATAAAAAGAAAATTCCTATCAGATTGTAGTTCTGAGTTTAATATGAGTTAATATACATTAACTGCTGGAAATCTGAATAAAACCTTAATTGTGTATGGTATAAGGTAGAAGCCTAATTTTATAACTTCATATGGATAATTTAGTTGTCCCAGCATCATTTATTAAATAATTTATCTTTCCCTACTGATCTCCAATTCCACTGTGTCGTATATCAGATTCCATGTGTGTGTGCACGCGCGCATGTGTGTATGTGTTTTGAGGCTGTTTTCCACTGGCCTATTTGTATATTCCTGTGCAAATGATGCATTTTCTTTATGACCATAGTTTTATAAAAAGTCTTGATTACTGATAGGGAAATTTCTTTCACCTTATGCTTCTTCTTTGGTGATATCTTGTTAATCTTGTTTCTTTGCTCTTCAATGTAAATTTGAAAATTATTAAAATCCACGAAAAAGAGAAAGATTGGATTATCTATTGGAATTGCATTGAATTCAATTAGGGAGAACCAATATCTTTAGGTTATTGAAGCTCAGCCTCTTTGTTTGACTCTTTTAAATATTCTTTAGTAAAGTTTTATAATTTTCCTCAAAAAGGTCTTTCACATCCTACATTACATTTATTCTTATTTACCTTACTCTATGTTGCTCTGATAAATGCTGCTTTATTTAAAATTGAATTTTCTAATTATTTTTTTCCATTGAAGAAAATGCAGTTGACTTTTTATTTTTTTACATTAAGCAATCTGTCTAAACTCCTATAAACCTTAATAATTTGTACTTATTTTTTTAGTTCAGTTTTTCTTATATAAGTAATCATATATTTTTCTAATGATGATAGTTTTACTTCTTTTCAAACTGTATGTTTTATTTCTTTGTGTCTTATCGCATTACCTAGGACCTTCGGTATTCTGTGAAATAGAAGAGATAATAGCAGCCATTTATTTTATTTCTGATTTTAACATGAGTGCTTTTAATGTTTCATCATTGGCTCAGCTGTTTGCTGTAGATTTATGATGGATCCCCTTCCATCCCTAGTTTGTAAAGAGATTTGTCGTAAGTGGTTGTCAAATTTTATCAAATGCTTCTTCTGCACCTATTAAGAGGATAGAGTTTTTTATCTTTTAAGTATTTCTAAAAGATTTAATATCATATTCAAATTATTTGTCTCTTGAATATTTAACAGAACTCTTTCTAATGTTATCTGGCCTGAATTTGTGAGTGATAACTTGACTTATTTAAAGACTATAATATCATTCTGCTTTTAGATATTTCTTCTTGAGTGATTTCAAGAAACCATATTTTTCAAGGAATTTGCCCATTTACATAAGTTGTCAAATTTATTGGCCTGGAATTACAAAAAATGTTTTATCTTAGTAATTTCTACTACATCTATAAATTGTATTCTTTCTAATTCTTAATTCTTTATTTGTGACTCCCTATTGTTTTTCTTAATCACTCTTGGAGGGGTCTTGTATTTTATTATTCTTCTCAAAGAAATAACTTTTTGACATTGTTAATCTCCTATACTGTACTGGTATTTTTTTTTAATTGATTTCTTCTCTTAATTATTTTCTGTTGTCTACTTTTTTGGTTATTTTGTTTCTCTTTTCTCTGATTTCTCAATTTGTTTTGTCTAAATCATTATCAGGCTTTATTTTAATACAAACTGCTCAAGCTATAAATTTTCCCTTAAATATTGCATTAGCTCTGTCTCACAAGTTTTAATACATATTTGTCATGCAACTAACGGCCAAGCAGCATATACATCAGGCTGCAGGAACTGTATGCATTTGGAAAAAAATCATGGGGACAGGATAGGGTAACAAGTGAAGGTCCCTCATTACTCTATCCCGTTCTGGGGCTGCTCACAGTGTTGCTGCCCAAGGGGGTTGTCTGCCCAGCTGCAAGACATGCCAATAGTCAAGAGGCAAAGTGATAGCAGAGAAAGGGTTTTTTGTAACAGCTTGCTAGCAACGGGGAAGATGGCCGACTAATGTCCAAAAGAACCATCTTACAGAACAAAGACAACAGGCCAGTTATATAGGGGGCTGGTCTCCCATTAGGGGCATCCATCTGATCTCTGGGTGGGTCAGACATCTGGTCTTTGTTTCTGATAGTTTTTTGTTTTACTGGATATGCATCAGAGACTGCACCAATGCCCTATACCCTGATCTTTTAGTTGTCATTGATGATGGCTATCAGCATAGACTCTCTGCCCAGGGGTCATCACATTCCTAAGGAACTCAAAAGAACAAAGTTATCAACTTATAGCAGCTGGGCAGGGCCATAAAATCTACAGAGCATGTCTGGGTTAGTTAATCAGAGGTCATTCAAAGGTACAATATGGTTTCTTTTCTACAATATGGCTTCCCTTATGTCAACTTTGTCTTGAGCTGGTATCAATAGCATTCTGGAAGGCTCAGATGTCATCCTTTGGAGGGGAACCCCAACTCTTGAGTATACAAACTAGGAAAGCACTGGCTCATCCCCTGATGGTATCAGGAGCTGGGACACAATTGCAGTATGATGTGGGAGAACTCATTCTCCAGTCCTTTCTTGCCTGCTCCATGTTCACGGCTGGTTAAGCACCAGCTCCTCCATGGGCACAATCCAGGGCTGGGACCTAAGCTCTGGCTGACCTGAAGTGCTTGGCCTGGCCGGAGCAGGGTTCCTAGAGCTTTGCATGGGACTAACTAATCTCTATTTTGGGATGCCAGCCTGAAGGGGTCAGTATTTTTCTGGTTAACTCTTACTGCTCAGGATTGTTTTCAGTATCATTCAGTTCTAAATATTTTTCTAATTTCCTTTCAATTTATTCTTTGAGTTATTTGGAAGTGTGTTTTCTAAAATTCCAAATATATGTGATTTTCCCAACTTTTTATTACGAAAATTTCCAAATGTACAGACAATTTGGGAAAAAAGAAAGTGGAGTGAATTCGCACGCACAGACCCTACTCTTACATTCCACAATTGTAAACATTTTGCCATATTTGTTTTTTTCTCTCTCTATTCATATCTATTTATCACAAAGTTGTTAAACCCTGTACAAATATGTTGAAGGCATCATGGCACCTCACTCCTAAATACTTAAGCATGTACCTCCTAAATATAATGACATTCTTTATGTACTTTATAACAATATTGTTAATAGACTTAAAATTATTGCAATTACATAGTATAAGTTAGGAGTTAGTCTTTACTCAAATGTTCCAATAATTCCAAAATACATTTATAGTTGGGTTTTTTGAAGCAGTATCCCATCAAAGTTCACATATTGAATTTGCTTCTAATAGCTCTTTAACTTCTTTTATTCTGGAACATTCTCTCTACATTTTCTTTCATAATGTTGACTTTTCATGGAGTCCAAACCCACCATGTAAAACGACTCACAGTCTGGTTCTCATTATTTCTTCCTTGTGTCATTTTATTTAGTCTTCATCTTCTGCATTTTCCATAAGTCAAGCGAGGCCTGGAAGCTTGATTTGATTTGGATTGAACACTTTTTTGGCAAGAGCCTTCTTAGGTGATGCTGTGAATTTAATGCTCATCACATCAGGAGTTCCCGAGGTGAGATTGCCCACCGTTAGCAAGCATCAGTTTAGCTTATTTGTTAGAATGTGGTGACTGCAAAGGTTCTCCATTGTAAAGTCCTTTTCTTTTCCACTTTCCAATTAATAAGTAAATCTGTGGGGTGACTATATTGTTGTCCAACAACATTTCACTGAATGGTTTTATCATCCACTGGTGTTCCTTGCCCCATCAGTTATTACATTGGGGGTTACAGCAAACTAAGTTCTCAGTGTTAGCATTTATTCTCTCTTTATTACCTGGCTTTCCTCTCTTTTTATTTTCCCTTTTCCCTTTCTCTCTATCTCTCTGTTTTTCTCCCTCTATTTTTTATATTTTAGTAATATTTACTGCATGTCCTGTACTGTTTATAGTCTTGGTGGTGGGAATAGCTGTGGTACTTGGAATGTAAGTGTCTGTAAGCACTGTGTCAGAAGTGGCCATTGAATTTGTAGTTTTTGTGCTGAAAATATGTGTAGCAATGGTGGTAGCATATGCTGTAATGGCATTTCTAGTAGCTTTAGTAGTACACTCAATATCTGTAGTGTTTATACATGAGGAAGTAGTAAAGGCTTGAGTACCAGCAATTATTGTGTCTGGAGTAGTAGAAAAAGTATTCACAATAAGGATAGTTGTGATGGTAATAACATCAACAGTAGTCAGGCTGTCTCTAGTGGAAGTAGTTATAATGACAGTAACACCAGTTTTACATTGGTAATATTTGTATTGGTGGTTCTTGGTGTAGTGGTATTTCCAGAAATATTTCTACCTAACTTTCTTCTATTTTTGAGATTCATTATGGACTAATGTATTACAATGTGCACCCACCCAGAACTTGGCCTCAGCAATGGTAGCTGGGGGAAGAATAAGAAATGCTGATGACCTGCTCCTCCCTAGAAGACAGCTCTCTGACAGAGAGCTGGAGAGAGAGGGAGCTGTGTCCTTGGCTGCACGAGTCTGGAGTGGGGTTTCTATCTCACTGAGTTGGGAGGGACTTAGGAAGAGAGTGGCTCTCTGCTCAAATACCGGAAACTTTTGCTATTCTTACTAAATTTTAGTAGATTTTCTTTTCTTTTCTTTTCTTTTCTTTTCTTTTCTTTTCTTTTTTCTTTTCTTTTCTTTTCTTTTCTTTTCTTTTTTTTGCTGAGGAAGATTTGCCCTGAGCCAACATCTGTTGTCAATCTTCCTCTTTTTGTACGTGAGTCGCCACCACAGCATGGCCACAAACAGGCGGGTGGTGTAGGTGCATGCCCAGGCACCGAACCCAGGCCACCAAAGCAGAGTGCACTGAACTTAACCACCAGGCTGCCGGGGCTGGCCCAGTAGATTTTCTTGAATAAATTTTTTTTTATTTTGCTATATGCCTTAGGACCATTTTGAGAGATATGAATTTTTTAAAAAATAATTTTCACCAGTTTCACTGGGGAAGGGTTTGACAAAGCTCCTAAGACTGTCATACTGTACACTGAGGTCCTATCGTGTTTTTTCTAATCTTATTCCTTTATGGTTGGTAAACAAACTTTGTATGATTTCAATGTTTTTAAACTTACTGAGGCTTGTTTTATGTCCTAGCATACAGGCTATCCTGGAGAATGTTCCAAGTGCACTTGAGAAGAATGTATATTCTGCTGTTGTTGAATACAGTGTTTCTATAGTTGTCTGTTATGTCTAGTTGGTTTATAGTGTTTTTCAAGTCTTCCATTTCCTTGATGGTTTTCTGTCTGGTTGTTCTGCATGTTATTGAAAGGGGGCCATTTTAGTATCCCAGTATTGTTGTTGAATTTTCTATTTCTTTCAGTATTTGCTTCACGTATTTTGAGGCTTCTTTTTTATGTGCATATCCATATGTAATTGTTATATCTTCCTGATTGACCATTTTTTCATAAAATATTTCTCTTTATTTCCAATGATCTTTTAAAAAATGTTAAAGTCTATTTTGTCTGATATTTCTATTGCTATACTCCTTCTTCTTGTTTTTTTGCTAGTATTGTTATACATATTACATCTACCTATAAAACAAACTCATCAATGCATTGCTAAGTTTGTTATTTTATACAATTTTATGTGTTTTAAAGAAGCTGAGGGAAGAAAAAGTAGCAAGTATATATTTATAAAGTTTTTGTTATATTAACCTTATTATTTCTGGTTAACTCTTTCTATGAATTTGAGTTACCCTATGGTGTCATTTTATTATTCCAGAACAAATTTGTTCCCGTCTGCTCCTTTGCACTCTTATTGTCTAATATATACATTTATGTATGTTATAGACTCAACAATACAAATATACATATATAGTTAGAAGTAATTGTTTTTTAAATCAAATTTTAAAAAGAATAAATATGCAATTATAGTGTCTTTTACAATTATCTACAGTTATTTTAGCTGGTGCACTTCCTTTTTTCATGTGGATTCAAATTATTCTCTGGTGTCACTTGCTTTCAGCCCGAGAACTTCTTTTCGTATTTCCTGTAGGATTGGCCTTCTATCAATGCATTTTCTGTTTTCAATTTATCTCATAATATCCTTATTTGAATTTAACCTTTTAGAATATTACTTTGCTGGATATAATTCTTGACTGACAGTTTTTCATTTCGTTCAGCACTTTGAATATGTCATCCTACTGTCTTATGGCCTCAATTTTTCTTGAAGAAAAGTCAGTTGTTGATCTCATTGAGGTTCCCTTGTACGTAATGAATCCTTTCTCTCTTGCTCTTTTCAAGATTTTCTCTTTGTCTTTCACTTTCAACATTTTTACTATGATGTGTGTGGGTATGGATCTCTTTGCACTTATCCTACTTGGAGTTTACAAGCTTTTTTGGATATATAGATTAATATTTTTCATTAGCTTTGGACATTTTTCAGCCATTATTTCTTTAAAATTCTTTTCTGCTCTTTTTTTTTCTCTCTTGTCAGTCTGTGACTCTCTTTATGTGAATGTTTGTGTACCTAACGGTGTGTCCCACATTTCTATGAATCTTTGTTAATATTTTATTCTTTTTTCCTTCCATTTATCAGATGGTATAATCTCTATAAATCTATCTTCAATTTTGCTGATTTTTTTCTTCATCAGCTCAAATAATAGAACACTTTTTATATCCCTTTGCTACTTGAGGCTTTATTAATGTAGGCATCTTAATGTATCATTATACTGCCCCTCAGAATAACCTATAAATGGAAGCAGGATTGAATAAATAAATGTGTAGAAAATTACTGAAGGCATCTGTTGCTTCAGAGAATTTAGGAAGTAAATCAAGCATGTCTGGGAGAAATTGGTAATCCCGTCATTATGATCATAAAGCTATTACACAGAAAATCAAATTATCAGAACCTGGTTATGGTTCTGTGGAATTAAAATAGATTTTATATATATATATATATACACACACACATATTTATATTTTTTAAAAAGTCAAATGTTCTTGGGAGGAAAATCTAGTATATACAACATTGATGATATTTACTTTTACTGGTTTTTCCACACATTAAGTAAAATTTAGCAATTTTTCTTATGGAAGAATTAGATACCTAATTTTAAAATATAAATTCCAGCAGTATTTATATTTTAATGAGTACTAAGTGAGAAGTATGATATAGCTCTTACCTTCTAGAAATAAGACTCCCATTTCTAAGCCAATACAAGGGATATCTGCCCTCCCAAAGTCCCCACCAATAAGCCAACTTTTCAATCCTAATTAGGTATTATTTGCTTATTTCAAATTGGATGGTAGTTTAGCCTTAGAGCAATAGGGCAGGAGAAACTGAGATTTGACAATGAATAAAACATTAGCATGTCACTGATTCTGAAGGACAGAGATAGCTATTGGTATTCATATTGATAAAATATTAGTGGAGGAAAAAGTAGCAAATAATTTTGGGGCACCTAATCTGTGGTAGACTCTGTGATTGGTGCACTACTTACATTGTCCCAAGTAATCTTCTCAATAACATTGTGAAATACATTTTACTAGATCCATTTTACAAAATTAAAAATAAAGAATTCAAGTAGATTCAGTAAAGAATCCTAAGACTGCCTCTCTTTTCCTCATTCATCATGACCAATCCATCAATTTCCATTCTTCTGTCCTAGTTAATTAATCATCCCTAGCATGTGAAATTTTTTTTAATGTTGACTGGGTGGATGGATAGACAGATGGATGGACTGTGGATGGATGGATGGTTAAATGATAGAGCTCATAAGCAGAGAAGCTGGAAATCACACTCAAGCATGTCTGAATCCTACCCTTATTTTCTTTCCATTGTGTCAGATTTATCTGTATGGCTTTTTCAAAAGTCAGGTTTATTGAGTCATAATTTACATACAGCAAAATTTACCTTTTTCAAGCATACGGTTCAGTGAGTTTTGACAAACATATAGTCATGTACTCACAACCACAATAAAGATACAGAACAGTTCCCTCACTCTCAAAATTTCCCCTGTGACTCTTTGCTGTCAATTTACTCCTTCCACCCCAAGCCTTCTGATGGCTACTCTGACTCTGCTGTCCTTTACAGTAACCACACCCTTCTTGCCCTTGGCTGTCGAGTGCCACCAGTTAGCCCTTGCACCTCAGGATCCAATCATTCTCATTGCACTTACGTTTCCCAGTTCAGTAACTGCAGTTACCATTGTGAGGTTTGGCCTGCAGAGAAGAGCAATTACAGAACTCTTCAAGGATGCTAGGGCTTCTCTCACAAATTTATTTCTCACAGTTACGGTGAAAGGTATGTCTTCTGGACCCTTCCATTGTGTATAAGTAGGTCTTAAATGAAAAATCCACTCTAACATTCTAATTTCACTAGAATCTTTGTATCCCTTCCTCTACATTACAACAAGACAGTTCTGGATTTCCATCTCGCTCACTATGGGCCACTTTTGGTCATTGTTTCAGCCAAACAAAGTGTTAGAGCCCTTTCCAACTCCTCAAGCGGCAATGTAAAATTCAGAATCTCTGCTTGGTGAACCCACATCTATACATTGGGCCTGATCCAGTTTTATTTTCCTTTCACCATTATCCTACATCCTTAATATTCATTCCCACATATGTTCATCAAATTTATGTCTCTATAAATTAGAAAAATCAAGTCATTCCAGTAATTACAATTATCTTTATTATCTTAACCATTTATAGATGTCATGACCATATTAAAAAATGAAGGCAAAGTATTAGAAAATTATCATTTGTTCAGGGCTTTTTCAATCTTATTTTCTGGGCATATTTTCTGGGCATATCCTATAATTTCATTCAACTTGGAATTCGGTTGAAACAGTTTAGGATTTTGGATCACAGAATTTATGTTCTGGGCTAGAGAAGACCCAGGAATTACAGAAAAATCCAAGGTATTGAGATTATGAAAGCACATAGAGAGCATAATTGGCCCTGGAAATAAGAGCTAACAAAATTTAATACATAAGACAAAATGAACAATTCAGGGGAAGGGAAATGGAAAGAGTTCTTAATACTTCAGACCTCAGGAGTTTTCTTATTCTTACTTGATCTAAAAGTTAAGTGTTTGAGGTAAAAATACTAATGATGTGTTGGGTGATTATAGCATATTTATAAGTGAAGTGAATTATAGCAATGTCATCAGGGATAGGAGGGAGGAATTGAGAGCACTGTGTTATAAGGTGCTGGCACTTCAAATAACACAATAGAGTGTTATTTTAAGGTGGAATTAGATTAGTATAACATGTATATTGCAAATTCTAGGGTAACCACTAAAAATTTCTTTTTAAAAAAACTTGTACTAGCTATGCTAAAAGAGGAGATAAAATGGATCATATAAAATGCTCAATTAAAACCAGAGAAGGCAGAAAATTAAGGGAAAGAGAAACAAAGAAAAAAATGCAACAAATAGAGGACAGTTACAAACATGGTAGATATCAATCCATGAATAACCATTTAAAATGTGAATTGTCTAAATATGCCAGTTTAAAGATAGAGGTTTCCAGAGTGGATTTAAAAAAAAAAAAGATTCAAATATATGTTGTCTTTGAGAAACCCACTTTAACTATTAAGACACTGAAATGTTAAAAGTAAAAGGATAGAAGAAAATATACCATGCTAAAGATATACCATGCTCACACCAATCAAAAGAAAGCCAGAGTAGCTATGTAATTTCAGACAAAGCAAACTTCAGAATAAGGAAAATTATCAGGGATAAAGAGGAGCACTAAATGATGACGATGGGGCTAAGTATCCAAGAAGGCATAACAATCTTAAACATGTATGCACCTAACAACACAGCATCAAAATATGTGAGACAAAAAATGATAGACCTGTGAGGAGAAATACACTAATTCACTGTTAAGGCTGTAGACTTCAACATTCCTTTTTTAGTAATCAAGCAGGAAGAAAATCAGTAGGGATATAGTTGACCTTAATAACACTATCAATAAACTTCACCCAATTGACATTTAGAGAATACTCTATGTAACTACAGCAGAATACACATCCTTGTCAAGCTCACATGGACCATTCACCAAATAGACCACATTCTAAGCCATAAAACCCACATTAAATTTTTTTTTTTCTTTTTGGTGATGAAGATTGGACCTGATCTAACATCTGTTGCCAGTCTTCCTCTTTTTGCCTGAGGAAAATTGTCGGTGAACTAACATCTGTGCCAATCTCTCTCTATTTTTTTTGTATATGGGACACCACCACAGCATGGCCTGATGAGCGGTGTGTAGGCCCACATCTGGAATCCGAACCCATGAACCCTGGGCAGCCGTAGCAGAGTGCATGAACTTAACCACTAGGCCACTGGGCTGGCCCCAACATTAGAATTTTTTTAAGTAGAAATCATACGAAATATGTTCTCAGATGACAATGGAATTAAACTAGAAATTAATATCAGAAATCATCATTTATCATCAGGGAACTGCAAATTATAACAACAGTGAGCTACCACTACACACTTATTAAACTGGCTAAAATCCAAAAAAATGACAATACCCAATACTATAGAGGATACAAAGTAAGAGGAACTATCATTCATAGTTACTGGGAATGCAAAATGATACAGCCACTTTGGAGGAAAGTTTGGCAATTTCTTATAAAGCTAACCATCATTTTGTCATATGATTTAGTAATCCTGCTCCTTGGTATTTACCCAACTAAATTGAAAACTTATGCCCGTACAAAACCTGCATTCAAATACGTATAGAAGCCTGAAACTGGAAGCAACTAAAATGTCTTCACCTGAATGGATAAACAAACTGTGGAACATCCATACAATGGAATATTACTCAGCAATAAAAAGAAATGAGCTATCAAGCCACAAAAAGAGCCACATGGAGGAAACTTCAATGCATGTTGCTAAGTTAAAGAAGCCAGTGTGAAAAGGCTAAGTGCTTTATGATTCCAATTATACAGCAATCTGGAAAGGCAAATACCAGAGTGACAGTTAAAAGATCAGTGGCTTCTAGAGGTTCAGTAGGTGGGGAGGATGTAGGTGGGGATGCAAAGTGGGGTGTTAAACAGGTGAAACAGAAGAGATTTTTTAGGTTGGTGAAACCAAACTATACTTTTGTCAAAACCATAGTACTTTATAGCCCAAAGAATGAACCTTTATGTATGCAACTTAAAAATAAATCATTTAGGATGCCAGAGGATCCCAGGTGGAATACAAAAATTGACAAAAGAATCTAACTATATTACAAGTCTGTGAAACAATGTCACTGAGGGTGATGGGAGAAAAGGTGCTGATCTAAATAATTCTGGAAATGAGTGGAGTCTGTAAGACTAAGGGCAAAAGAAACTGTATATAAGCACAGTGCTCTAGTTGAGGAAGTTGTTTTCCATAGGGGTAGGTATCAACAATTCTAATACCACTATACATGTATCCTGGATTGAACAATTAAGTAAATGGGTGGTGGATGGCGGGAGCCGGGTTTCTCACTGTTCAAAAGGGATTTTACAGAAAAGCGAAGGAAGTTTGCTAGAATGAATCATGTCATAATGGACATGGACTGAAGTTAGAGACATCAGCATGAACTTATGCTGAGCTTAATATATATACAGGTGGTCACATATAGAAATATTTATAGATATGCATATATGCACAAGTTATGATATACCTACTACCCAGATCTTGGTTTCTAATATCATTCTCTAAGGAAGGAATCAAGGTTTCTTGTAGAAATGGCAGATTCTAATACTGGGGCAGGAAATATACAAGATGAGCCTAGAACATCCTGTAGTCCCAGAAAGTAAGAAAATTCTCAAAAAGAAAAAGAACACCACCACCACAATGTTGGGAGTATGTCAAAAAGACATGTAAGCCAACTGAAAGCGCTCACCATGAGCAAAAGTTGGAATGATTTGAGCAATAAAATAACTCAAGTAGTATTGGATTATAATTCAAAGTGTAAAGTAAATATCCATGACTTTATATTGCTATAAATAAATGATTGCATAAATAAATAAATGGGTAAGAATCCATAAATGTCATATGTAGAAGAATTCCAAGTAATTTGTATAGATATTCCATCCTCAAGGAAGTGGAGCATAAATTCCCACTCCTTAAGTGTAGGTTGCATATAGTTACTTTTTTCCAAAGAATACCATGTAGAAAGGGGGAGAAAAGAGTAACTTTACAGTGGAGAAACCTGATGAATACCACCTCAACCAGGTGATCAAGATCAATATCAACAGCAATACATCAAATTGACAGTAAATCCCCTTGATATGATGTGATGAAAAGGGCAATTCACAAAACCCCTAAGCCCATTAAGATCATGAGAAAAACATCAGACAAACCCCAATCAAGAGATGTTCTACAAACTGCCTTATCGTTACTTTTCAATATTGTCAAAGTCACCCAAAATAAGGAAGGTCTGAGAAATAAGTCACATCTAAAAAAAAAAAAGATGATGACTAAAAACTAGCAACAGCTATCTCATATTTTGGCCAGCTCTTGAGAAAATGTTGTCTATGTTCATCGATACTAAGAAGAGGAAAGAACATCGAATGTTTAAGAAAAATAATGTAGGGATGTGGAAACAAATCTTGAATAAATTTTATCATATTTGAAAACCCTTAAGTAAATTTCTTACCTTCCCTGAACATAATTTCATCGTCTACACAATAGGGGTAGCGCAATGTACATCTCAGCAAGTTGTCCTGAGGATTAGGTGAAATATGCACATAAAGTGCTTGGCATCCTGAAGGCCATTCTCTTTCTCCACTAATAGTTTGCTCACAGCAATATACTGTAATGAAGTGAGGCTAGAGGAACAATAGATACTTAAAAGTCGCTTGCATTTGCCTTGCACACAGCCTGAAATACAGACTCATGTTTATATGGAGTCTCATGCCATTTAAACACTCCCACAGTTCCATTCTAACTTAAGCACTATTGTGATGGTCCACGATATAAGATCACGGTGAAACATAAGTGGAAGGGTTTTGCTTGTTTGTTTTTTATTTTATATTTTAAAATATGCTTTATTTTTTATAACAGTTTTAGATTTATAGAAATATTAGAAAAAGTATAGAGAGTTTCCATATACCTTACACCCAGTCTCCCTATTATTAACATCTTACATTAGTATGACACATTTATCACAATTAATAAACAAATGTTGGTACATTATTATTAACTAAAGTCCATACTTTATTCAGATTTCCTCAGTTTTTACCTAATGTCACTTTTCATTTTATATTCACACTGAAATTAAGGGAAAAACACTTTGTCCCCCTGAAATATCCAAGAATATTTCAGCTTTTCTCGTAATTAATATTTATCTAATCATGAAACCCATGATTCATGGGCTTCATGGAAATGAATGAAAAATAGCAAACATCTTGCTAGAATTTAACACATGACTTAACTCCTATACATTTGTTTTTAATCTTCTTTTTTTCCCCTCCTGTTGTGTCAGTATTGCATTTATCAGGACTTTCCAGAGAATGCAACTGAAGGGCTAAATGTGTTTGATTACATTTGGATTTTTACATTGACTTGATGATTATTTGGAAAGACTGAATTTGCAGGGGAAAGAGCACTGTCTAGGAGTCTAGAGTTCAAATTCTCTTCCTGACCCTGCTTCTAAGCTAGCCATGGGACCTTGGTGCCTCATTGCATCTCTCCCAGTCTGTATTTCCTCATCTGTAGGGGTAAGAAGGACCAAATGATCTAAGCATCCTTCTCCTTGACAATTCTATGATGGTAGAATGTGCAATGCAGTTGAGTTTTCAAACTGGTAAGCGTTTGTGAATAAGACTGCAGTTTGGAATTTGGGCTTCCTAATCCAGGGAAGGGAGTCTCCCTTGGTTTGGGTGGGGTGAGAGACTTGGAATTTTCTGTAGAAAGAGAAGATGTTTTCCCTTCAGGCTTAAAATGTTGGGTGGTATATCGTGCCCACCAAGAAGGAGAAAATAGGATTGATGATAATTTGTTAGATGGAATGACTTCCCACAAAAAATGAAAAAGAAGGAAAAGGCAGAACAAATAACTAAACCTTTGCTTTGCCCTAGTGGAAAAGCTGATGAAATTTGGAAATATATTTATGTCTTTATTCACCCAGGCTCTCTACCTGAACCAACAACTATTCGTGAAACTTTCCACATTAAACTTTCAGTTCCAGTAAAGTTCATAGTAGCTTCTAAAACTGCACTTGGAGGTGACAGCATAACATTCCTTCGGGTCTGATGCATAAAGGCTTAGAGTGTGAGGGCTGAAAGCGTTTCAGAGGGGAAGGAATGTACAACTGTGTTTCTACCACATGTCCAAAACTTAACCTACGTTAACGATCCCAGCTGGATGCTTTATACATTTTATTTCTAATCCTTCTAAGAATCCTGCAAAACAGGTGGTTTACAGAAGAGGAAACTGAGGCTCAGTGCAGGGTAAATAACTTATCCAAGTTCACTCAACTCTAACATGCTGGTTTGAGTGTTTAACCCAAGTCTGTCTGACTCCCCCTCCTCAGTTGTGTTCACATCTGTTAACTCCAGACTGGCTTCAAACCCACCTCTGGGAAGCCTTCTTTAACCCTCCAGAGACTTTAAATTATTCCCTTTTCTAAAATTGTTTTATTGTGTGGATCACATAGTGTTTTATTTCTGTGTTCACGTAATTTTCTCTTCTACAAGTCTGTGAATGTCTGGAGCACAGGGACAGTGTTTTTTGGCCTCTGAATCCTCAGTGCCTGGCACATGGTAGGTGCCCAGAAAATATTTGTTCAGCCCAAGTCACACGATTAATTAGCCACAGAGCCAGAACTACGTGCAGACCTCCCGACTCCTGGTCCAGAACTATTTCACCACTACATTATTACTTTTATATTTTTAATCATATCCAATTTCCAAATTATTCTCCCCATAAAACCTCCTACTTCCCTCATCCTGAATCCTGCACATTATTTCTTTGACAAGAGGGAAGGTTTTCCCCACAACTACAAAGCCTTGCATTTATTGAAGACTTACTGTGTGCTGGCGCAGGCTCACTATGTGCTAAGCCTTTTCACAGAATCCAGCTCAAGGCGGGGAGTGCTGTTATTACCCCGGTTTTACCAACGAGGAAGCTGAGAAATAAAGATAGTCACTAGACCAAGTTCTCAGAGGTGGAAAGAAGGTCCACGAAGTATAGCTCTACACAGGCATGGTCTGAAACGATGGAGGTCCCTGCCTCGGGGTTGGAACAGAGAGGAAGGAGAGTCGGCCACACCAGCAGTCTAAGGTTTTATCTCTTGTGTGTGCTATAACAAATAGGATTTTTTCGTTTTTTTAGTGAAATAACTGCTGTATCTTGATCCTTAAGGAACATGGGTAACGCCAGGTTCCAAGGGCGACTGAATTGAAATCACTCCCTCCTTTTCATGCCGGCCCACTTCTACCCCGAGATTCTGAAACAGGTTGCTGAGCACTTCCCATGTTGAATCTGTGCATACTCTGGTTTCTTACAAGGTCATGTGGAGGATAAGATTCAGAACATTCCAGGGAGATTATGCTCAAACTGCAAAAACCTGAAAAGGCGTTGATAAAGGCTTAGCCGCGTTACTCTGAAGACTGGAGTGCTGTGGGATAATCGCGCACAGCGAACCTCGCAAGGTTCTGAGGCTTATATCATTTTATATGCCCCCTTTTTTTCCCGGGGATTCTGAAGCCTTCCTGGAGATTAAAATGTAATGATACAATGAATTGAAACAGAAACACATCAAAAATCATACTTTGAGGCATTATAGGATATAATGACATTATGAACAGACACGGAAGGAGATTTGAATCCAGCAAACAATTCCGGATGCATGCATACATTTATTTTTGTATAAATTTTTAAATAAGAGAATCAGAGGCTGCAACTCTGCAAACTCTAGTCAGAGGGAGTGGGAGAAATGGTCACTGGCTGGAACATGCGCTGCCCTTAAGTGGGTGAGCGTGAGCGAGAAGAGGGCGGGCAAGGAGGGTGGGGGTATCGACCGCAGCGAACGCGGGATTATCAGAAACGGTTCAAGTTGCTGCTGAAAGGCGCAATTTCATCACTGGGGACTTTCTGCAGTTCATTCTACAAATGCTGAGCATCACTCTTACCCCTGGGGTACACATCAACAAAACAGGCGAAGCCCCTGCCAGCTCCGAGCTAACGTCCTGAAGGTTAACAATTTAGTCATGTCCGCAATCTTAGCCTTTTTGTCCAGTCTAAAACAACAGCAGCAAATGTGGAGGTGTAAAATGATGAAAAGACACACACAGAAAACAATTTAGAGGATTTATTGGGGATGCAGGACATAAATCATGTCTACCTACAACGCGGAGCAGTAACAGCAGGGCAATTTTCCCTAAGCAGGAAGACGCTGCGGCCTGGGATTGGTTTAACGCTGGTACAGGAACCTTAAAACTGAAGCGTGTTCCTCCTAAACGGGCTTTCAGGAGAAGCGGGGAGGAGCAAGGTGCGGCCGGGCAGGGCAAGGAGGGATGCACCGAGCTCGGGGCGGGAGCAGCTGCCCACGAAGGAGCTCCGGGAGGAAGGGGACCCGGCCTGGGCTCTCCCTTCTCCTCTCGTAGCACAGGCAGGGAACCCACACGGGCAAGTCCCAGCCTTCTTAAAAGCTTGGGATGCCAGCTTTACGGGGGACAGACATCAGATGACATTCCCCATGTAGTCTTGTTTTTTGTTTCCATTTCTACCTCCATTAAGCAAGTTACATTAGGCAAAGAGCTGATCTCTATGGTTCAAGGCTGTATTCCCAGCTCTTAGAACAGTGCCTGGGAAGAAGGAAGAGGGGCAGGAGAGGAAAGGGGAAAGGATGCAGGTTGTTTCTAGTAAATACCATGATAAGTATCTATGTGTACATATATATGTACACACACATATACACACATGTACACACATATACGTGTATATTTACACAGGAAGCTGTGCATTTTGATGAGAAAGCATAAATTTAAAACATTTTTTTGAGCAGTTTACAAGGAATGTTTTAGAGTTTTAGTTTATGGCCTAACCTTATGTCTTTTGAATGGAGTTTGTAGCACATCATGCATTTTACATGACATTCAGCGTTAGAAGAATAAAACAACTCAGACAGGATACATAGAATACAATAAAATAAGGCACCTTAAACAGAAGAGGTTGAATAAGCAACAGCTGTCTGTTGGTCTGTTGTTGCTGTAGCTTTTCCTCCTACGCATGTGACCGCATTACTTTTCTTTGGGGAACCGCCCTTCTCCTGGCCTCAGGCTGTGATTTGCAGATGGCTGTCTCCACACCCATTCTCAGGGTAGGGACAGGATTTGGCCCATGGTTACTCAGGCTTGGTCAGGGGTACAAGTGACTCAGACTGGCCAGTGACCGTCAACCCCTAATCTCTTCCTCCCTCATGGCTGGACTGTAAACCAGAGGCTTCTGGTGCCCTTCTTTCCACCCACTTTGGAAGAAGTTGCCCTAGAATAAAGCCAACGCAGGGGAAACAGAACTGAAGGCTGGTGAGACACAGGCACCTGATACACAGAGAGAACACCCAGACCCGGTGGGCCTGAAGCCACAGCCCTGCACTTCCGTCAGATGTTTAAGTAGTTGCGGATGAGTTTCAGTCGCTTGCAGGCTAAAGAGTGCTAAGTGAAATCATGTTCACATACAAACATTTTGAAAAAAAAGCGAAGAAAATGTTTTCCATGCATAATAATTGCAATCGCTGTGCATTCTTGTCCTGTGCATTTCTGTCCTACTGTTCCCAGAAGTACACTTGTCTACCCTGTGTTCTGAATTTGAATTCATAAGACACAGTCACTTGACACGCGTTTGTACCCCAAACCTACCTCCCTACGTTTGTTCCTGCTCTGGAACAAAAACGTATTTGGGGATGAATGTGGTGAGAATCATGTTCAGGAATTCTGCTTTGCTTAGATGACAACTGAGCATTCTAGACCTGGACCTACCTGGACCATGACCTTGCACAGCTCTTTACCCCATTGCTGCTAAGTTTTTTCATTTATTTTTGGGTAACAGTAGTAGCTAAATTTGATTTGAAGTGATATTATTGAAGTGATATTATGACAGTCTTAGCTCAGGCTACCATAACAAAACAGCATAGACTGGCTGCTTAAACAACAGAGATTTATTTCTCACAGTTCTGGAGGCTGGAAGTTCAAGATCAAGGTGCTAGCCTATTTGGTTCCTGGTGAAACCCAGGATTCCACCTCCTGGATTGCAGATGGTTGACTTGTCTCTGTGTCCTCACTTGGCCTTTCTTGAGTGGGTGCACACAGAGACAGAGCTCTCTCTTCCTCTTCTCATAAGGCCCACAATCCCATCAGGAGGGCCCCACCCTTGTGACCTAATCTAATCCTAATTACCTCCCAAAGCCCATCTCCAAATATCATCACTTTGGAGATTAGAGCTTCAACATATCAATTGGGGTGGAGGGGGGAGGGTCGACACAAGCATTTAGTGCATAGCAATGACATATAAGGATAAAAGACTTCTTTGTGAAAGGAACCACAAGATAATTTGCAATTCCATTGAAAAGACAAGGCCTGGGACTAGCGGTCAGGTATAATATGTGCAAAATCTCTGACTGTTTGGATGATTTAGTAAGCCAGTGGTGAATAGGTAACCATTTACACTACCTACATTCAGGGGCAGTCCCCTCAATAATCAGGAGATTCTCATTTAGAGGCAATGCAGTTTTATATTTAACTCACAAAATTTCAAGTCAATATTCTATTGTGCTGTCTGCTTTGAAAAATGTAATCTTACAGTCTGATTGTTGAAAAATATTTCAGAGGACCTGTGAAGAGCTATGTGGGAAGAAGTTCTATAAGAGTGTGGGTTTCTCCTTCCTGCCCTACTTGGGCTTGCAATACTTCAAGGAAGATGAGAATTCCTAGTGTAGCCCATTGGGACAATGTGTTACTTCTAACATGTCCATTCAATGTCATTCAACCATCATGAGGCCTCCAGGCTGGGAGCGCACCAGCACAGAGTGAAAACACTTGCCTTTGTTGTAACCGTTGGGAATTGGTATTGATTGAACAGCATATTTGGGACAGAGAAAAACACGGATGACACACTGGTTTGTCATGCCTGATTTACTTGAGAAGTGAGAAAAATGCTGACCTAGGAGAGCGGTGACCCTCGGAACTAAATACATGTGTCAGATAAACTGTGAGCTGCCATTGCACTGGGGAATCGGCACATCTGGTGATGGGAACATCACTCGGCGGGGTGACCCAGCTGTGCAGAGGAGGTAAAAACATAATGGAGCTTGTTTATGAGCATTGCTTGCTAACTCAGCTCTTGGCAACACTGGGGATGACCTTTTTCCCCAAAGTCAGCCTTGTCTTCATATATCTTCTGTCTTGTTTTGGCAACTCCTGAAATTGAGGTACTAGTTCCGAGATTAAAAGGCTGTCAGTCAGCAATCCTTGATGTGATTCCTCTTCTCCGAGGACATACTGTTTTAGGAAACCTGTGGCTGCAGAGTTCACAGCCTAATCCTAATTTTTTCTCTGTAGAAGAAAATGACTTCGTACAGAACCAGGAAAACAAATAAGCACAGATTTGATGGTGGATTAAACATATTGTAGTTTTCTTTCTCCAAAATAAAAACACTTTGTATACTATCTCTTTGCTAAACCTGTGTTTACTTAAAACTTTCTGGAGCAGATTCCTTGGAATGTCATTGGGGAAAGCAAACCACCAATAGCTGTTTGAGGGGGTCTTTTGTCCATATAAAGGGAATTGCAATAATTCTGAGAGAGGCAGCCTGATGCAGTAGAAAGAACCAGGGGTCTGTATTTGAACATGTCTCAGCCTGAACCCTGATTCTGCCACTTCTTGGGTGACATTTGGCAAGTTCCATGACACTGCTAAACTTCAACTTTGTCAGCTGTAAAATGGTACAGTAATACTTATCTCAAACAGCTGTTGTGAGGATGAACTGAAGTGATATATGGAAAACGCCAAGCATACTTGCCGCCCAATAAATGCTGGTCATCATTCTCGCTTTTGAAAGCCAAGGGATTGACCACCACTGAGCAGTGTGCTGTAATCTCATTATTTACCTTAATTGCAGACAACAAATTAAAATAAATTGATAAAGAAGAAACAAGTTTCAGTGCATACTTTGTGATACAGAAATTGAGGGGAACACATGCTTCTTGTCTCTCTTAACTGAAAGCCAACAAATGTCACAGTGGCAGGCACAAAGCAGGTGGCTTAAATAGGTCAAAATAGGTCAGAATAGGAGGCTCTGACCAAGATGTCAACGGTAGTTTAATACAACATTATCAAAATAACACATTTTGCTCCATTATCAGTGATTTCAAAGATACTATTTCGTGACAACTAGGCTGGATTCCCAATGGCTATGATGGAAAAAGACCCACCAACTCACCATGACTCAATAGAAGTTTAAGTCCACTTTTTACCCAATGATTTCTCTTTTATGATTACAGTTGAATACCTGTATAAGAAGCCTTAATCTTGGTCCAAATCCCCCCACCTCCCTTCTTTAATATTGTCTCATTTGTTATACCATGATGATTTGGCCAAAGGCAACCTCATTTTTAAAAACTAAGTAAGAATAATTGCTCTAGTGACAAAAATGAGATGCATTTAGACTAGAGAACAATTTTCAGACATGCTGGAGAAAAGTTATATTAGAAGAACATCCCAGAATATTTTCCTATAATCTAAGCAGAGAAAATCCCACTATCAGGAAGGGACCCTGTATGTGTATGCTCTCTGCCTCAGTCTAGGTATCTTTGATTTTCCCACTTACATGTTGTATAAATATTGATGACTTTTACAAAGTTCTGTGCAGTAGGGAATTATATTTAATGTATTTTCCATTACATTTGTTGTTATTTTGCTACCATGGTGAAACAATTTTCTTGAAATTAAGTATCATAAAATATTTGCGACTGTGTTGCAGCTGAGCAATTGAGAAAGACAGATGTGATGAAATTAAAGCATGGCACGTGTGCACTGATTTAGAAAACACCAGTTTCTTCAATGAAAATAGGGACTCAATGAAAAGCTTTTATTTTCTGTTTAGCAATCTCTCTCACCTCTTCACTCTTTATTTCCACCAAACATGGGAGTCACTAATTTATTGCTCCCTGATACAACAGCCACAACCAGACAATTCAGTGATTGATTGTGTTACAAATAAGCTGTATCGGACACCAGTAAGCCATGATTTTTTTCCTTTTGTTACTTATTGATAGTAAATTATTGGAATGTTTACAAACTAAAGTAACAAGCTCCTTTGGCATTATATGAACACCATCTAATTCGCTGCTGGAGAAGGAAGAAATTAAGTACAATTTATTCAAAACCAATGTGCCAGGCATGGTGCAAAGCACTTTGAAACCATAGCTTTCCTTAATCCTCACCACAATCCTGGGAATCAGGTATTATTTCCCCTTTGTATAAAGGAGAAAACAGAGACATCAAGGAGCTTCCCCAAAGTCTCACGCCCATGATTTGAATGCTGGTTCATCTGATCCCAAACTTCATGGCCTTTGTCAAAATTGCTACTGAACTGTCAGTATAAGAGGATGTGGGATATAGATTTGGTTATCACAGACCTGCACATGTGGCAAGGTGTAGGGCAATTTGTAATTTGAATGAAACTACTTTTCATTTAGAAATAGTACCACAATTACATAGCTTCTTGGAGTTATACATATAGACCTTAATATAAAATTTAATTGTCCCCTATCTTAAGGTAGCAGTTCCTTGGGTGTCACCACAGGAATGCTGTCCCAGTGAAGATGCTGCCAGCGGCCTCCGGGAAGAAAAAGTGAATAGACGTGTGGGAACTAGAGATTGGCCCTTCAACTGGCAAACGGTGTATGCATCTGGGAATCTTTGATTTAAGAGCAAACCCATACTAATACAAGGCTCTGAAATACAAGGTCATTGTCTGAGGGAAATTATGTAGGTACCTAAAGAATTAAAAGCAGCCGCGATTGAAATTCCACCCTCTTTCATAATTCCTGTATTTCATTTTAGGACAGGTAAGAAGGGGAGAGGTTGCTCCCAGATCAGTGTTCAGGGCAGGGATTAGTTTGCAAAGTCAGTGGAACTTCCCATTCACTTTTCTCCCCTTGCAATGATCCCCATCTTGCTCAGCTAAAGATTTTTAGCATGATGAAAATTCATCCCACTGGATGAGCAGGTAATGCAACCTCTTTTGACAACAACAGCCTTCTTTCTTTGGGGCATTTCAGCCTGGCCATTCAGGTGCAGGAAGTATGCAGAAGCAGGTGGGTAGGGTTTCAAGCTTCAGCCACTGCTTGGCTGTAATCCCTCCAGGTAGATATTTAATTAAGCTGAGAAAGTCAGTGTACTATCCATCGGGCAGTATGTTCTAGCATAAACCATTTACTATCTGGGCCATAACGTATCAAAAGAATAAAATGAGTTTTAGGGTGAAGTGGAATGACATAAGTGGAAAGTGGGCCAAGTGCTGGCTCGGCAAGTCCTTCTGATTGTAAGAAGGCTGTTTTTCAAAGTTCGCTCAGAAAGAACAAGTGGTTCCCATTACAGGTATCAAACGCTGTCATTGGATCGCAGTCCCTAACTGAACCTGCCATTGAACTGTCACACTCCCAGCCCGTTTGCTAGTCAGAGCAGGTATGTGCCCTGCAGACATGGCTACCTCGGAAGAAGCCTTGCAAAGGCTTGGCTTGTGGGATCTGAGTTGACTTGCATTGTGCCTGTGTGTTGAATAATGATGGAATCTGACTCATGCAAAAAGGAAAGGGTGCATTTTGAAGAATTATCTTTTGTAAGTTTTAGAAGGCGATAATATAATGACAGCTTTATTCAGCATCCTAAACATGCAGAGCACATTGGAGGTACAAATATTACGTGGGCCAGTGTCCTGGTCCTCACAGTGTTTACAGTCTAGTAGAGAGAAAAGCCTGAGTCCCGTGGATGATGCCTCACAGGAAAAGGCAACTAGGGCAAGAGGTATGAGTGTTTTAGACCTTAGATGCCAAGCGAGTTCAGAAAAGGGAGGGATGATAAGGCTAGGGAAATCTAGAAAGCCTTGTGAATGAGCTGGGATTTTAATTTTGCTTTGTAAACTGAGTAGGATTTAATTAGGAAGGGAGGAAGAGAGGATACAGTGGAGGCAGGCAAGAAAGCACAGGTGTGGTAGGTGAGAGGAGGGGCTGAATTTACTGGAATAATGAGTTACTTTTGGAAAGTGGTAAGAGACAGGACTGGAAGGGTTAACCAGGGCCAGTTTGTGAGTGGCTTTAAATGGAAGGCTATGGAATTTAAGTCTTATTCTGTCCGTAATGGTGGCCACTGAAGTTTCCTAGCAGAGTGTTAGCAAGTTGAATTTGCAGTTGTGTGCAGGACAGGTTGCAGGCCATAGGATGGGCTGTTCATCCCACAAGCATCACTGAGAGCTTAGAGAGGGACAGATGCCTGAAATGCAAAGAGACACGACACTGGTCTGTCTAGAAGAGAGTCTAGAATAATCTCTCTACTATTGTAGAATAGTAAGAGAAATGCATATGAACACAGTTTCACCACCATTAGCATGGGCTTTAAGAAGGAACCAGAAGGAGGATCTACTACGGGCCCACTATAGTCCAGGTGGGATGGAATTCAGACTTGAAATAAACCGGGGAAATGGGAATGGGAAAGAAGGAGGGCTCACAGCAGTCACAAAGTCAGAACTGACATTACAAGAGGTCAGGAGTCAGAGGTCAAACCTGAAGAGAGGTGTGAGGTCACCAGGGTAGAGCTGAATGGAGATGATGTTTGAGGTTGCTGAGAACATCAATATGAAGGGCAGAGTGAGAAGGCTTGAGGAGACCCAGGGAGAGAGGCAGGAGGAGCAGAGAAGGAGACCATGGTGAGGGAAGCGACAACCACAGGGGCCACCACAGAGGGAGAGCTTGGGGGAAATGAGTGGTCCACACAGATGCCTATTATACCTCAGTCCTGGGGTGCTCCACCACCCCCTGTATCCCTTCCTGAGAGTGGGCTGGGTCTGGCGGAGGAGAGAAATGCTCTGTGTCACTAGTGTCTTTGCCACATTAGAAAGAACACACGGGCTAGGCACAGAGAGGGTCACTGCAGTCTGCCCAGAGCAGCTTCATGTCTTCCTTGTCCTCAGAGCCTATGTAGTGCTTTCGTTCATGTCCTGTTCCCCTTCAGTACTCAATGCCACTTCCTCTGAGAAACTTTTCTGCACATGCCCACCTCTCACCCATGTCCCCCCCTACATTCCATCCCATCCCACCCCTGTCTTTCTCACTCAGTGGCGGCAGGATGATCTGGATTTGGATTCTTATATCACTCTTATTGCAAAGATTTCTTTGAGTCTCAGTTTTCTCACTTCCCCTCCCCCCCCAAAATGAAGATAAGAATATTTACGAGTATAAAATGAGAAAAGTCTTATGCACTTGCCTAATATGTTGCCTGGACCATTATAGATGCTCATTAAATATTAGTGACCTTTCTTGCTTCTTTCCCTGTTAGACTCTCAATAGCTAGGGAGATAGCACACCAAAGACACTCGATGCTTATTGAGTTAATTCTCCTTCCCGTCTCTGCTAGAAATTAAACATTTCAAGGGCAGGGTCCTCGCTGAGTCTGGCATGTAGAGTCTTGTGCATGGTGTCTACTAATTAAATATTTGCTGAATAAATGAGAACTGTGGTTGGGAAAGCAAGGGCACTCCCAAGTGAGAGCTGATTGCCACTTGACACGGTTTGTGTCTGGAGAGGAATTGAGTGTGAACACCTCAGTCTCACCCAGAATGGGCTCGGGACCCAGATTCTCTCCACCATCTCCAAACAGGTCCCTGCTTTTATATGTTAATGAAATGTCCTGAGGCAACAGTCTCAGGAACGCAGGAGGAAGTCATTAATCAGAGACACGTATGCCATTCTTTTGGAACCTGTCAAACATGCCTGAAAAATTATCTGTATTTTTTCCACAGCGACAAAAGCAACACATTCTAATCTACAGCATATTAAATCCCACCAGCCAAACAAATGCCTTGTGACAGGTGATTGATAGATGTTTCTCCTGACAGCCCTTGGCACAGAAATCTCCCCTCAAATCAGTCTCTAAAGGGGACGAGAAGAACAGCTGAATTAGCCAACCAGCTCCCTGCCGTGCTGGGCGGCGTCTATTCCCGCCGCACCATGAAAGACATAACGTTCAATTGACCTTTTGCTTATCTATAAACGCAGAATGAGCTTCGTGGACCCTGATCCACAAAGGAGCCATTTCAGGAAAATTTATTTCCTTTTATATCCATAAAAATAAATTGCTCCTCACAAAGGGGAGACAAAAACCCACTCTCTTCCCCTAATACGATTATTATGAAAGGGATGTTTTCTCTTAGCAACCATAAGCAGGTGGCGTGCTGTCAATTTTTCATCACACTTTGTTACCACACTCAGAGCTCTGGGGCTCCAGAGAGAGGGCATGCCATGGGCTGGCCTTTCGTGTTGTTTTATTTTCGCTGACGTTGTGGTGGAGTCGAATGTTTCTGATGTAGGGGAACTTTTTCTTATCATTGGCCCCCAACTTCTCCCCCTGTATAGGGCAAAAGCTGGAAGTGTGGAAGCAGCTTTAGAAGAGGGAGAGTGGGATGCTTGGACATAAATGTGTGCACACACCCAGGCACGCATGCACATGTGCACGCTGTCACACACACACTCACACAGGGTGCTGCTCCACGGACTGCTGGTCCACAGAAGTGGGAAAGAAGTCCTGCCATTGTGATAAGAAAAAATGTATCTCCTCCAGCTCTGGTATTTTTCGGTAGTCTTTTATTGTCTCTGTGACACTTTGCTCAGCTGACAATTGGTCATAGTGGCTGTGCTAAGTGCTCTGCTGTGCCCCTTTAAAGCCAAGAATGAAATTAACTATGATATAGTCAGTATCTATTTTGTGACAGGAAAGATGCTAGCTGCTTTACAGAAAACCCCATCTTCACAATAGGTTGCTGTCTCTTTTAGAAAATGGGGAAACTGAGGTTTGAGCAGTGAGCAACTGGGCTAAGGTCCCACAGCTAAAGAAGAACAGAGGTGGGAGAGTCACCTTCTCCAGGCTTAGGGAGGATGAAAATCCCTGGTAAGGAGCAGCGTGATGGGGGGAGACCAGCAGGACAGTGTTCTAGGTAGGTACCTAAGACAGGTGGAGAACTGGAACCTTCTGGATGAAGTAGGACAATTCTGTCAGGCAGTACTTAAATGTGGTTGAGGCTCTGGGAGAAACAAATAATGTCTTTCTCAAGGATAGGCAGTTGCTAGAATTGCCGTAATATAAACTAAGAAAAGACAAGGAACAAAATTAAATCTAAAGACTAATCTTTAGTTAATTAATTTTTTAAAGACTAATCTAAAAGTTAGTCTTTAAAAAATTACTTGTATTAATTTGGTTTACTTATTTTGGACATTATATATATAATTTGTATTAGAAAAATGCCTCGAAGCAAAAAGAACCATATAAAAAACACCCATAATCTTGTCATGTGTAGGTTAATAATCCATATTTTAAGGTATATCCTTATAGTTTTGAATTAAATAGCTGGTTTTTGGCTGCACAAAATGTATTTTTTAATCTATTCAAGTTTTTTTTTCCCAATTAGAGTTAATTTTGGTAAAGTATAATTTACTAAAATATTATTGGCATAAAATTGTTAAGAATATTCTCTCATGATATTTAAAAAATATCTCTTATACCTGTAATTATATCCCTTTTGTCTTTGTAATATTGTGTGTGTGCATACCTCCTAGGTTCTGTTATTCTTAATCACTGTTTATCCAAGGAGCCCTGGTTTCTATCTAGAGACCACATTTGAAGAGCGAGGGTGCTCTTTCCTACTGGATTGATCATGGTTTTCCATTGTTTTTCAGTAAACTGAACCAGGAAGTGTTTTAAAGTAAAATACTTCATGAGTTCATACTGATATTGCCAATTTAAATTCAGAACCACCAACTCTTTTCTCAACCTCCTCAATATGCCGGTGTGCACCCATAGTGAAAATCCCAGTTATCAATGAAACCAACATAATTTCTCATCTGTTTTATCCAAAAAGGCCACAGTCTCAAAATTACAATTTAAACACTACCACTAAAATGTTTTCAGAAGACATGTTAAGACTTTTTTTAAAATCAGTTCTTAGGAAATATCCCACAAGAATGAATAGTCAAATAATCAGATTTCTCTCTGGGTGATTGTATCACCAAATTGATATACAATTTTGCTTTTTATTTTTATAATTATACAAAATATTAAATGATACCAAAGTCAAATCTACAAAACAAGGTATATTCAGAGAAGTCTAATTTCTCTCCTTGTTTGTTTCATTCATTTCTCTACCTTCCCAAAGGTAGTCATTTGTTAATCTTTTATCCTTTTATTTTATTTTTAATGTAAAAATATGTTTTTTGTTAATACAAGAAAATGTGTATATGTATTTTAGGTTTACCATAAGAAAATACTATTTATCAACTATGTTAATATAAGATAATATGTGTATGTGTATTTTTCCCCCTCTTTTGCAGACAAGTAATTTCATATCATAACATTTTTCTTCACCTTGTTCTTCCATTTAACAATATATTCCAAAGGTTATTTCCTACAAGGATAGAGCAAGTCTTCATTCCTTTTTATGATGGCATAGAACTGCGTCTGTGATTGTGCCATGGGTTTATTGTCCCCTACTGATGAACATTTGAGAAGTTTCCAGTCTTATTATTATGAATATGCTGCAATCTGTACCCAGGAACATATTTTTTTTTCATATTTTTGGCAGTGTAATTTTGGAATTTATTCCCAGAATGGGGATGGCTAGGTCAAAGTGTACATGCCTATACAATTTTGCTAACATAATTTTCCCAGACATACCAAATTCCTGCCCACAGGGGTTGTATTGCTTTACATTCCCGTCAGTAACATATGAGAGTTCCTGTTTCCACACAGATAAGCCACAAAATATGTTGCCAAACTTCTAAGTTTTTGATGATTTCACCTATTAGGTGGGAAATGGTATCTCAATAGCATCTCATAGTTTTAACTTATATTTCTTTTATTACAACTGACATTAAGCATCTTTCCACGTAATTAAGGGCCTGAACATAGATATATATATTTTTCTGTGAATTTTCTCGTCATTTCTCCTCCCCATTTTCCTTTATAGTCAAAATTTGTCATTGATACAAGCTGTTATCTGTAGGTAACGTGTTGACATACAGACAGAGATGGGTGGAAGAGAAAGACAGTGTTTCAGGCAGAAGAGGTGCCACAAGCATGAATGGGAAGATAGGCGGGGCAGCTTGAGAGACGACTGGAAAGAACTCCTCATTAGACTCTGATGGAGAGGTTTGAGCGTGCAAGTCCACCAAGATCTGGCCTCTGCTACCCCTCCAACCTTGTTTTTCTCTATAAACTTCATTGTCTTATGCTCTCGTGTCATTTATGGAGTGGCTGTTAAAAATACAGGCACCAGTGGGGACTCTCTGGGTGATAAATATATTCTCTATCTTGAGTGAGTGGTGGATACAGGTGTGTTCATATTTTTCAAAACTCATAGAATGGTACTCTGAGAATGTGTGCATTTTATTGCATATAAATTATATCTAATACATAGCCATGTCCAGGCCGTGTCTTAGACCTACTGTGTCAGAATTTCTAGGTGTGTGTACTGGGAACCTGCTTTTCTAGCAAGTTCCAGAGGAGATGCTTTTTCATAATAAAGTTTGAGAACACTGAACTACTCGTATTTACCTAAACTATCAAGATGTTTGTATTCCTATCCCTACTTATTCTGCGTTTTGCTGGAGTGTCCTTGAATACATGAAAAGTGCCTGTACATCTTCAAGGTATAGTTCAGGTATCAACATCCTCTGCTTTCTCCTTCTCCTGGATTAATATGGACCCTACCTTCCTTTGATCTCTACTGTGTATATAAAATTATTATATTGTATATATATGGGCAACGGACTGAATGTTTGTGTTTCCACAAAATTCATATATTGAAATCATACCCCCCAATATGGTGGTATTTGAAGGTGGGTCTTTGGGAGGTTAATTAGGTCGTGAGGGTGCAGCCCTCATGAATGGAATTAGTGCCCTTATAAAAGCACCCCAAAGAGCTCTCTCACTCTCTTTCTACCACATGAAGACACAACAAGAAGATGGACATCTGCAACTCAGAAGAGGGCCCTCAGCCATGCTAGTACCCTGATCTTAAACTTCCAGCCTCCAGAATCATGAGAAATAAATTTCTCTTGTTTATATGCCACCCAGTCTGTGGTACTTTGTTATAACAGCCTAACCTGACTGAGACTACATATATATATAGTCATATATATAGTGGTGCAGGAATAGCAGAAGAAGAGGCTGGAGATATTAGATTAAGAGTTTATTTTGGAAGGTGATAAATATCAAGCTGAAAAGTTGGTTTTTAACTTACTAGCTATCACTTAAAGAGTGCTCATTACACACTAAGAAATGTGCTAAACACAGTGTAACTTTTATTGCACTAAATTCCTATGTGGTGAGTAGTATTTTATTTTAAAGATGCAAATCTGAGACTTAGAGAGGTCAAGCCACTTGCCCAAAGCTGCTGAGCTTCAGGTCAAACCCTGGTCCGACTGACCTCAAAGCATGCATTCTTAAATACTGTGTTAGTGCCTTTCAAGTTGTTAGAGTATAAGGAGACTGAATACTTGAATCAGAGAAGCGAAGATGTTTTGGGATCTCTAAGGGGATACCTAATAAATCAAATCACAATTTTATGCTCAGTTCAGGTTCTACACAAATAGGAAAAATAAAACAGAGAAGGCATATTGGAGATAAAAGACAAAAGCAAAAACAAAAAAAAACTCCTTTCTTCTTAATTATGGCTGCATCGAAGAGTATAGCTTTGTATGAGAGACAAGTGGGTGGCTGGTAACTATTAGAATTAAGTGAACTTCCCTGGTCCCCATGGAGCTGGACCAGCACAGCCATCCACAGAGATGGAGCAAGGCTCAGAGGCTCCCTGAAAAGCAGCTCACTTCCCTAAGAAAGAAGATCTTGACTGAGCCACACAAACTTGGGGATTCTTGCTAAAGGTACCTATCATCAGAGTCACTCCACATGCCCATGGAGGTACAGTAAAGTGAGGGACAGCATCTGAGGTGCTCAGAGAATCCCATTCCTCCTGGAATCCAGAGAAGCAGAAGAAAGACGGAGAATCTCCTCTCCCAGGGGACACAAGCAGAGGTATTGCAGCACCCAGAGCCGAGGGGAGCTGACTGGTGTTGGAGACTTATAAAGGTACGTCGGCCTGACTTGGCAGGTGGGTGGGTGTTGGTAGAAAGAAGCACTCATGACTTGCAATTAGTGTCTTTGTGACAGCAAATGTGGACTGCTGTGTGCAGCTCCATTGCTAGGAAGAGAAACATATTCTGGGGAAAAAATGATGAGTTTTATTTTTGTAATTAGCCACAACCTTAGAAAGAAGCAATGTCTACTCTTTTATGACTTAGAGTGTTTATAAATGGATAAACCAAACTTTAGCAAGCTTGCATAATGTGTTCATCACCTCCAGATTGCATCAAGGGAAGTACAGACTTTGGACCAATACCAAGATTAAAATGTTGAATTTTAAAATTAATATTCATAGAGGGCATGTATCACTTAATATTTGCTTGGAGTCTATGTGTGGAATCTTGCAGAATACGAAAAGGAGTCTTCCTTTTCAAGATTTTCCTTTTGTCCCCGGATTTATAGTTACCTGTGTTAACATTGTCTCCTTCTGTTTTGAATAGCCTGAATCCTCTTTGCTTTGTGAATTAATATATGAAAAACTGTTTTCCTATACGTTCACAACACTTCTGACACCAAATGCGTGGGTTTTTTCTACACCAAGCAATTGTCCAATTCTGTATGACACCAGCTAAGTGAACTACAATACAATTCAATTCTGACACTGTCTACCTGGAGCTAGCGTCAGACCCCACAGGTTAAAGTCTCGGTCCCACAAGACTAACCTCACTTGACAGGCTGATCACAAGTCCCAGGTTGTTACCTGTGCTTCTGACAAACTAGCTATAAATCAGGGGTTCCCACAACCCCCTCCTCAGGTTTGATAATCTGCTATAATGGCTCATAAAACTCAGGGAAACAATTACTTATGTTTATTAGTTTATTACAAAGAATATTACAAAAGATACACATGAACAGCAAGAGATACATAGGATGAGATCTGGAACGGTCCTGAGCACAGGAGCTTCTGTCCCTGTAGAGTTGGGGTATTCCAACCTCCTGGCATGTGGATGTGTTCATCAATCCAGAAGCTCTCTGAACTCTGTACTTCAGGGATTTTTATGGAGGTTTCATCATGTGTTGGCATGATTGGTTACTAACTCAATCTCCAGCTCTTCTCCCCTCCCTGGAGGATGGGGAATGGGGCTGAAAGTTCCAAGCTTCTAACCATGGCTTGGTCTTTCTGGTGACCAGGCCCTATCCGGAAGCCCACTGAAAGTTGTCTCATTAGAACACAAGATGCTGCTGTCCTCCAGGAAATTCCAAGGAGTTTAAGAGCTCTGTGTCAGGAACTGGAGTCAAAGACCAAATATTAGAGCAAAAGATGCTCCTAGCACCTCAATTCCTCAAGAAATTACAAGGGTTTTCAGAGCTCTGTGCCAGGATCAGGGAGCAGAAACCAAATATATATTTTTTATGATGTTACAATTGACATAGCTAAAGTTCTTAAACTCTAATTGCATTTAGATGGTATGTTTTCCTGGTTTGAGTTATTTATTGCAAACATATGTGAGATTAAACCATTATGTAAATGAAGTTAATCAATTATAAATGTTAACTATCCAAAATTTTAGGCCTTGTTTCAATATCCTATTTAAATATTAAATGTGTGTTTAAACATCTTGATTCTTCTTTTTAAAGCTATATTGCTCCTTGAGTGTGCATTTAATAAGAGGGAGCAAGTCACAGTTTCCACTCACTAGAAGGAGGCAATATAGTTTGAAGGCTTCGGGATCATACAGGCCTACGTCCAAGTCCTGATTTTGTTAGTAACTTTTCGTATGATCTTAAACAAGAGCATTTAAAAAGTGACAGGATAGAACTGTACCACGCAGGTGAAATAATGCACGCAAAAATATTTATTATTGCTTTCAGCCCCTAATAATGTAAATGATAGTAATATTCTATTAAAGAAGGTGATTTGTAAGATGATTTCTTTCTTTAGTTTGTCCAAGGTATAAAGGTAACCTGAAGGACACCTGAAGTCAGGCAGGCACGTACATGAGGAATTTGTTGTCAAATATTTGCTCTGACTCAACTTGCTTTAAGCTCTATACTGTCACACTGAAGGATATATAGGCTGGATGAGCTACCTTGGAGATTTGGACTTCCCCAAGGTTGACTTTTTTTTTCAAGTGCCAGATTTTTTTTTTTTTGGTGAAGAAGTTCGGCCCTGAGCTAGCATCTGTTGCCAATCTTCCTCTTTTAGCTTGAGGATGATTGTCACTGAGCTAACATCTGTGCCCATCTTCCTCTATTTTGTACGTAGGATGCCACCACAGCATGGCTTGATGAGCAGTGTGTATGTCTGCGCCTGGGATCTGAACTCACAAACCCCAGGGCTGCTGAAGCAGAGCACATGAACTTAACTACCACGCCACTGGGCTGGCCCCTCGAGTGCCAGATTTTTGTCCTGTCACACTTTAAGGATTTAACTTAGTGTGACTTCTACATGGCAGATACCTTCCCTGACCTGTTTATGCTCCTCTTGTCTGTTTCCATTAATCCAACTCCATAGTGTTATAATGTCCTGGTTTTCTAACCAGTCTCTCACTCTCCCGAGAGCAGAACTGGATCTGAATCATTCACCGCTGGTTCCCCAGTGTCTGGGAGAGAGCCTGACACTTAACAGAGATGCAAAAAATATTTTTTGAAAGAATAAATGACATGTATCTCCAGTTTCTCTATTTGGAAAAAATAATATTTTCAGAATAATTCCTGGGAGAACAGTAATAACACCCAGTAATAAAGATAATCTAGAAAGTGTTTCACTGAATAATAATAAATAAAAATTTAATTATTAATCAATAATATAATTAATTATTCAGTCAATGTTTTATAATACATTTTAAAAGATGTATTCTCTCACATATTATCTCTAATACCCAAAACAATGGTTTGACATGATACTGGTTATTTTAATTTGTCATTTTACAGGTGAGCAAGATGTTATGCTAAGCCTTGGGAGAGTGAGTTTGCTCTTCTCTTGACCAACTTGTATACAACAAACATAAAGCAGCTATGAAGAGAATTTAAGGAAGTCAAACTCACCCTTTGGAGCCCAGCAGAGGGATAGTTTAGAAAGTTACAAAAAAACTTCAAAGATGCTTCTGGATCATCTTCTAAGTGACAGCATTGTGTCTGGTGCTGGAAATACAAAGATAAATAAGACATGGCGTGTTCCTGCAGAAAGCACTTTCCAGAGGGTAACATATATGTGCAAACAAAGGCATGCTGTGTTGGAGGTGAGATACTAAGTCGAGTTGGAAGCTCAGTCATCTCACCAAGAGAAGGCAGGAACGTCCTGGTGGTGAGCGTGGATAGACAACCAGGAGTTCCCCAGGCCGAAATGCAGGCATCTCGAACACAGTGGCCTACTCGGAGATGATCCAGAATTTCAGCAGGCCTGCAGGTGGCATGGCTGGGCAAGGAGCAGGAAGTGCACCTGTAATGGGAGGCAGGACCAGACCGTGATGTACCAGCATAAGGGACCAGAGAAGGACAAGCACATTCAGCTGTGGGGCGAAGGTCATGATTTTAGTTTGGGACTTGTCAAGGGTCAGATGCCTGGCACCATCAGATGTGCCCTTGGGGGTGTAATTCTGGGGTTCCTGAGAGGGGTGAGCTTCACAGCAGTGTTTTAGCAGAGAGAATGAGGGCTTTCCAGACTGCGCCAGGATGGGGAAGGGAGTATCTGAGGAACCACGGGTGTGGGCGATGGAGGTGCCTGATCCACCTGGTGATGAGGGTCAAGTCTGGAAAAGCCTGTGGGTATCAGGCTTAATAGCCCAACCTTGATGGTTATCTACCTAGCCTGATAACCTTGAATAACCCTCAGGGTATCCAGTAAATTTTAATAAATCTTACTCCGTTTATCTTACAGAAGGTGTAAAAGTGAACAACATCGCTAGTGCTTTCCCAGTCAATGTCAGGTAAAGATAAAGGATAAAGTATGTGTGTGTGCACGATGTCTGTGTGTGTTTGTGTTTGTGTGTGTGTGTGTGTGTATTGTTCTGGAGACTCCCTGACCCCCCCAGATAGGACACAGGGATGAACATTATCTTCAAAAGCAAGAAGCAATATTTATTGATCCCTTACAGAGAGCAGGGAATTCTGCCAAAACTAGAAGGAAAAAATTTATTCCTTACCAAGAACCTTCCATATAGTAAAAATAAAATGAAGACAAAATTAAACAAAAAAAAAGAATTAATAAAAGAATACAAGCGAAAATTTTTCAAAAATCCTATTAATTAGGAGCATAGTTCCCTAATTTTTTCAAAATAGGAATGCCCTCTGTGTCTAAAATTGTAGCATATTTGTTCCTCAATTATCAGGTTTTATTTGTTTTATTAATCTGTTAATTAATCAATGTGAGGCATCTATAAGCCATATGTAATACTTCAGTCTAGCCTCTGTGTGTGTCTCTGGGGTTCTTCTCACATTTTAATTTGAGACTTAATTTGCATTTTTAGGAAACCACTTAGGGGACTTTGAAAAAAATTGAAGTGCCAGTGGGTGAACGAGGACACCACGCGTTCTTCATCCTTCCGTGCTTCTCAGCGAGCTCTCTAACTGATGGTGTTCCAGGCATGGGCCACGTGAATTCCTAACATGGAATCTCAATGACCCGTGTACCACGTGGGTGACTTACTGACCACTGCTGTCACGCCGTCATGTGTTTTATTAAAGTCATATTTTATAAAACGTGTGGATGTGGTATTACAGAAAGATGATCAACCAGTTCCCTGGCATTTCATGGTGCTTTGCATAGTGCTGTGAGGAGATCGATTGCCCCTTCTTAAACTGTGAGACACCCGGTGAAGCGAGCCTCCAGAATGGGCAGGCTCTGCTGGAGGGCCCGAGCCACGCACGCCACATCTGGTTCCTTTTCAAGTGGCCTGTGCGTGTTAGTGTGGGAGGAGTGAACGGGGACCATGCCTTCCTGAAATATCAGCGCACCAAGGTGCCTCTGTGTGGACCGGTTATCAACAGGTCTTGAGTACAAGATGGGCAACCAGGAAATTGAGTTAATATTTATTACTCGATCCCATAACTCGTATGACCTTTAGCACAAATATGGACTCCAACTACAAAGCTAAATCTCTAGAGAATCAAAATTCAGGATTGAATTAGTATTACCATGACTATGATTTGTGTATTTATACATGGCATACATATGGCCTAATATACGTCAGAGCTAAAACTCAAGTGGCAATTGGCATACATGGTAGGAAAGAATAACTTGCAAATTCACCCATGTGGTTTTGATAAAACTTCTATTTCAAAAAATAATTGTTTCCTTAAATGATAGTCACGACTTAAAGTGCTTATTAGTAGCTATGACTTTTTTTAGGTAAATATGTTGAAATTTCTGTAAGTATGTTTGAAAACACGAAATCTTGAATGTTAGTCAATATTTTGGAGTGTTAACACTGCCAATCAATGCATGAGAATTTATTGATAGTAAATTTTGATAGTAGACATACAAGTAAAACCAAACATAAGCATGTTTTTTATTTTGTTCAACACAGTTAAATGCTAGCATTAAAAAGTTAGTCATAATTAATTTATTTAGATTCCGTATGACTGGAAAAAATAAACTAAATTTCTAATACCTATGATGAAAAGATGGGGAAACATAATGTTTCATAAATTATATAAATTGCTGCAGCCTTTATCTTTATGCAGGACAATTTGACAGTGTGTTTCAAATACTTTAACACTGTAAATAGTCTCAGCAATTCTATTTCTAGAAATGTAATTTAAGAAAATAATAAAAAGTGAGAGAAAAAGTTCAGATACAGGAGAATTAATAATAGCGTAATCTATTACACTAAAAACTTGAACACAACATATATGTCCACCAATATGAATTTGCTAAATGGAATATAAATATATTCTCTCTCTGTATTCCTTGTATATTCTAACATATATACCAGTATACACATACTGTATAAGTGTGTGTGTGTATATATATAATATATATACATCTGAATATATAAAATATATATGTATCAGTAATTTTTTTTTCTGGTTTTGGTTTATAAGTTTTTTTGGGTGAGGAAGATTGTCCCTGAGCTAACATCTGTGCCAATCTTCCACTACTTTGTATATGGGATGCCGCCACAGCATGGCTTGATGAGTGGTGTATAGGTCTGCACCCAGGATCTGAACCCATGAACTCTGGGCCACGGAAGCTTAGCATGCAGACTTAACCACTATGTCACTGGGCCAGCCCCAGTTTATAGTTTTTTTTTGAAAAAATAATTGTTTGTTCTCTGATTTTAAAATGAATATGCAACATTTTTTTAATTAGAAAAATAAAAATTTTCCATTATGAAAAATAGTCTAATCTAAAATTATTTTAGGTAACCTATTTTAGATAGTGGATAATTGGCAGGATTCCATTTAAAGTCATTCAAGAAATACTTGAGCTCATGCTAGTGTATTGTGAAAGGAAGAGTGTATTGTGAAAGGAAGACTCAGAGACAGAAACATTTATGAAGGAAATGAGTGTAAGAGAGTCAGAATTCAGAAAGAACCGCTCAGCAAATAATCAGAAATTAAAAGGACAAAAACAAAAAATACTGTGGTTTCCAAGTTATATTGATTTGTTTAAGGAAAAAACACAACGGTTTCTCACATGATTATCAAATTTACAAGTGTCAAGACATATCTTCAGGTATCAGCACAGCAGCATCAGGAATTAAGATGCTTTTATAAAGTTCAGATTTATGGGAAACAGTGAAGGTTTTATTATTTGGGGTCCAGACCAAGTCAGGGTGACCCTGCTATATTTGGTTTATCTCAGGCACAAAATGTTTTATTTCTTGTCTACCTGTGGTTTACGATTTTCTTAGTCATGTTGGAAGCGGTACAATCCTTTCTTGCAGTCAATTTCCTGCCATCAAGATGTGGATTTGACCGCGAAAGTCCCTCAGAAATTTTTTGATTTTGTATCATTAATTTGATATTGTGGTTTTTGAATAGTTTTTTTATATAGGCGTAACAAGAAATGTTGATTAATACATACTTTTGTATCGTTAACAAAACTAGGGACGTATGATATTGAACTTAAACGTTAATTTCTCTCTGAAAGTTCAAAAAGACCCTGGATTTGTAATTTAGTTTTATGTGTCACGAGTATTTTAGTGTCCTTATCAGCTTTATTGAGATTAGGCACCAGGAACCATCTCATTGACCTCTGTAGGTGGCACCTGTGTCCCTCTAAGGACAGGGATGTCCTCTTCCTCTGGGACCCCCGTGTGTATTAATTTCCCTGGCCTGTCAGGAAATGACATTATTTACTACCTGTGAGGAGCTTTCATAAGCATGGGGCTAGTATCAGTCAATTTTCCCTTGGAGTACTTTGTAGATATAATTTCTACATGAGAAGCATATTCCTTATTCCTTAATACTGAGCACGTCCAACATTTATTTATTTTTTCCCCCAAAGCCCCAGTAGATAGTTGTATGTCATAGTTGCACATCCTTCTAGTTGCTGTATGTGGGACGTGGCCTCAGCATGGCAGGAGAAGTGGTGCGTCGGTGCGCACCTGGGATCCGAACCCTGGGCCGCCAGCAGCGGAGCGCGAGCACTTAACCGCTAAGCCACGGGGCCGGTCCCAATGTCCAACTTATTTAAATGAGCTTTTGGGCTTGCTTATATTTACAAATCACACCTATCCAATTATATTCTGTTAGGAAAGAGGGTAAATTATTACTGGTTGGACTCAGGTAGACTTTATCTCAGTGGCATCTCTGGGAACCACTGTAAAAGGAAGACAGAGTCAGAAATATTAAGAAAGTTTATTTTCAGTGTGTGCAAGTGGGTAGGACTTTGGAAAGAGTGAAATATTCCATCACCAAATGAAAAAAACCCTACAAGTATTTAAAGAAAAAAAAAAGTTAAATTCTCCAGGTTGTTAAATTTATCTTAGTCTGTTCACGGTTGGAAAAGAATAACTGCTTTACATGGTGATTGAGTTTGGGTTAATGGGAAATATTCAAGGGTTTATTATTTGGGGAAATAGAACCAGTCAGGGTGACCTCTCTATTTTTGGTTTATCTCAGAGTTCTCAGAGGCAAAGTGTTTTTGTTTTTTCCCTGACTGTGGCAAGTGAAGGATTTAATGATATTGGAAAGAAGGCAGAGTATAATTTCTTTTTCTACAGTATAAAATGATTGCCCTGAGTCCCTTAGATCAAAAATATTATATGTATCTTAGATATGACCTGTCGGCTGTCAGCACACAATCACACACACTTTTCTCCATTTGCACTGCTGGGAAAATTTTCTCAGTGCTCACTGAACCTCCTGAAATGACCTCCACTGAGAAGCGGGAAAGGTGCCTTTCAAACCTCCTAGGATTTCCTCAGAGCTGATTTGTGAGCCCAGGTAAGTCAGGAGTTTGAGCAGTAGTTACAGTCCTAGCTCTTTTTTGAGAAAACGTACCTAAAGAGCAGTCCTTCCATTTTATTTTTATTTCCTAGGATGATGTGAGCCGATAAATAACACCGTGTTGCTGTGCAGAGATGTGTGAGTGGAGGACTGGGCTTCCACGTTGGGGGGAAACCCCTGGCACAGCCCTGCTCGTGGCCTGTCACTCGGTGCTCGGGGCTTGGCTTGTCCAGGTCGGTTCCCAGCAGGTGAGGAACCCTCTCGTACATGCTGAAGAATTTCCAGCACGGCTGTCTGTCAGCAAAGTTAAACAATTTAATCTACTGAGATATACAATATCCTTTTGAATTTTAGTTATTTTATAATTTGGAAGGAAACATAAACCTGTCACTGGGATGTTTGCTTTCTATATATCACATTTTTTCCTTAATAAAACAAGGTCTACTTTTGAAAGTGATTTCTAGGTATTACTTAGTTTGTTTTTTCAATTTCGCTTCTCCAGGGAAAATTATTGAATAGTTTTCTTGAAAGCTGAGTGATCGAATAAAGAGACCTAGAGAGGAAGCTTAAGTCCTCTCTGTCGTATTATCTGAACACCCTATTTAAGTGGATATTAAAGATTGTGGATACGGTGGATCAATCTCCTTTCTGACCACCTCTAGCTCCAGAATATGATGTGTCTTTACGAGCACATCCTATCATGACTAGATGACATTTGTTTAGAACCTCCCATTCTGGCCAGTTACATGCCTCTCCTTGAATTTGTTGGTCTCTCCACCTAGTGTGTTCTGTGCTACTTCTCAGGTGTCTGAATGCCAATAGCAAAGCTAACTTAAGCCTTTCTCCCCAAGAAACCATTTCTGATTGCTCTGCCTAAGCCTGGCCTCCTCCTTTACAACTCATTTAAGCTTCTACTACATACTGAGAATTGTGTACTGTGCAAGGCACAGGGGAATACATAGACAAGTTAAAGCCTCTGACTTCATGAAGCTAATGGGACAGGAACCAAAACAACCTGAAATTCTCATCAAATATTATAGATAGGAAGTGAGCGTCCCAATTTTCTCACTGAAGCTCAGATATTTAAAAAGAATTACCTTTAATTTCTGCATCTGAGCTCAGAGGCTGATCCTGATTTTGCGAAGCCCTCTTGAAGAAAAAGGATATAAAATGACAAGCACAAAAGGAGGCAGAAGGTGATGGTGGGGGCTGTGCAAGTGAGGCCCTGAGGGGTAGGCATCCTTGGCTTCCTGGTACATCCTTCTCTGCCTGACCTGGACCTTCTGCTTGAGCACTGGGCATATCCACCCTTGAACAAGTCAGCTTGATCTATCCCATTCTGGTTTATTCTGACTGATAGGCTGATTCTTCAGCAAATCACAATGTGATTAACCCATATGCTGTCCAGTTCTGCTTTCAGTCACTTTTAATAAATACTCAATTCCACAGTTTCTTCTGACCATTCTCCTGTCTTTTCCCTAGGAGTGACCCAAGTTGCTGGATATCGGAAAAGAGACATCTGGTCCTGCCAGCCTCCAGTTGAGGGTTTTATCCCCTCTTCATTTCTAGCCCTCAACCTCTGTCCTTGCTCTATCTGCTGATGTGCACCTGAGCGCCGTGCAGGTAACGCCTATCGCCGACAGCCACTCTTGCTACTGCCTCAGGTTGTGACATCCCTGTGCTCTGTGGTCTCCTGTGCCAACTCCTTCCAGTCCTTAAGGCTGCTTAGTCCTTCTGTGTTTTCCTCGGGGTCTCAGTAACTCTGGGTGACCTTTTCTGTCTTACAGAGAAACAAGCAGCCCCCTGTGTTGCTGCCTTAGGCCCACCAGCCCAAGAAACTCCATCAGCCATCATCCCGTGTCACTGGGAACCCTATTGGAGTTGGAACCAGGCCTTCGCTGGAGGTCTCTGTCTCCAGTGGCAGCACATGCCCAAAGAAACAAGGCCCTTACTTGCTGTGCTTGAATTCTGATGGGGAAGCCAGCACCCTCAGGTTGGAATCCTTGCCCTCCTCCTTCTCTCGCTGACTCTTGGGTTTTCCCTTGAGCATCAGGAAGGGTTTTTTCCAATATGGCAGGAATCTAACATTTCATTCCTCAAGTTTTATATATTTATTATTACATAGAGAACTTCTTTGCTCCAGTTTTCTGACTCGGCTCCTAATACAAAAAGGTCAGCCTTAGAAGTATTAAGAAAATCCATTTCTCCCTCAACAAAGCTAAGTATTTGCAAATGATAAGTGTCAATATCTGATTATTTTCTATGTCTGGGGCAAATTTATTATCTTGACAATAAAGAAGTGGAAAAGATCCCTGACTGATAAACAGGAGAGGAGAAATGCGTATTTGTAAACCACAAATAAAGGCCTTTGGAAGAAGCTCACTAAGGTAGATGTCAGTGTGCCTGGGCTTAAGGAGTGGCTGTGGACATGGGGAAGCAGCACTGTAGGGGCCTCAGTGGGCTGGGTGAACTTCACGCCTGGAACCAAGGGGACATATTAAGTACAACAGCCCTCAAGACACCAGAGACCTAGATCTGCCTCCAAATATAGTTTTTTCCAGAGCCTAGGAAGTAAGAAAGGATGTTTCATAAGCATCTCACTGCAATGATCACTAACTCTCATGTGCTAATTTTCTACAAATGGCAAAATCCACTAAATTCTAAATGACTTTGAATATGCTGGTCTTTAGCAGGGACTGTGGCTGCAACATGGTCTAAGGTCTCTTAATCTTTTGCACTTTATGAAGAACTAACATTGAGTGGGTTGGCAGTCAGGAAGCAGTTGGAAAATCAGATGAAGGAATCCTCTGAGCTCCTGTTCCAACTCCATACTGTGGGTCCATAGCATTGCTGCCCCACCCCCCCCCACATAGCCATTAGCTGAGGAATTTTCAAGTAGGAAAACAATTAATTTAGACCCCAAAGCTAATTGGAATCAATAGTTAATGTTTCTTCTCAACTCTCCAAATTAATTACAAAATGATGTATATACACGTTGATGCTGGACTATAGATGTCTATCTAAAATTTTCCTCCAGGGGCACCTTTTCAACAAGAAGTCAGCTATGTGTAGTTTGTCATGTCATCCTGTCTTCCACCCACCTTCTTAGTTTTCTCCCCTCGAAATTTTATGTTGAGGGCAATGTTAATATTGAGGCGATGAATTAGCTGTACTTGAGACAAAGTGAACATGCCTTGAGACACGATCAGGCAAGCAACGGGAGGTCATGATGAAGGTGAAGGCAAGGAGAACAGAGGAAGGAGACCCTTCTCTGCAAGGCACTGCCGTTCCAAGCTGGATCCTTCTCCAGTGACATTAGCTGGGGAACTTCCTCCAATCAGCACAAGGCAAAAGTGTCATAAAAGTTGGACTGTAGCCAGTAGCTCTGGTTCTGACCTCTTGGTAAGGAGTCTGGATTTCAAGAAGTACTAGACCTCTGCTTCTTATCTGGGTGCCTGAATAGGTGATGTTCAAGAACTTTCAGGTGAAGATTGCGAAACACCTCTTAGATGGTATGATTAGCAAGACAACTGGTACACAGATACTCAACATGCATACATGTTTGTGATATTGTGATGTATAATAAGAAATATATCTTTGGTTTTCGTCAGTTTCCGGCATAGAGCTCCTAAAACCCTTGGAATTTCCTACGTGATGGAGCAGAAAAGGTGTCTTTTGTCATACTAATGAGGTGACTTTTGGGACCCATCTACGGATTGGGGTTGGTTGCCAGGAGAACCAACCACGTGATTAGAGGGTTGAAACTTTCAGTCCTACACCTGACCTCCAGGGAAGAGAGAGGGGCTGGTGGTTGAATCAGCCCATAAAACCCCAAAAGGACAAGAGTAGGAAAGCTTTCGGGTTGGTGAACATGTGGACGTGCTGGGAGAGTGGCGTGCTCAGAAAGAGTATGGAAGCTCTATGCTATTTCCCATACCTTGCCCTGTGCATCTCTTCTATCTGGCTGTTCCTGAGTTACATCGTTTTGTAATAAACTAGTAATATAGTAAGAAAAATGTTTCTCTAAGTTCTGTGAGCGGCACTAGCAAATTAAAAAAACCCAAGGAGGGGGTCGTTGGAACCTCCAGCTTTTAGCTGCTCAGTCAGAAGCACAGGTGACAACCTGACTTGCGACTGGTAAATGAGAACAATATCCACCCTCAATGATTGGGGAAAATATTGTTTTAAGATTCCCTTAGTTGCATGTTAAAGCAACCAAAGTTGAACTAGATTATTCAAGGATTTAGGAGAAGAGGAGGGACTGTGAGGTGTTGGAAGTTTCCAGAAAGCAAGAAAAGGCAGGGGCAGCAGGGCTTAGGGACTCTCTCTCCCAGGCTTGTCTCTGCTTTGCCTCTCAGACCCTCTTTCTCCAGTTGCGGGAAAGTGGTAACAGCAACTTCAGTTCCTTCCCCTCCTGTCTGCCAGCTTTACCACCAGCAATAGTCTGTTCCACATCCCAAGTTCCAAATCCCACAGAAACACTCTGATTTGAGTAAGTGCCAATCCTTGGCCCAATCAACAAGAATACCCCATTCAAATCACAAGGTTAGAGTGAGGTAAGAGCATTTCCCGGAAGGGGTCTTCTGGACAGACAAATCAATAGTGATGACAAATAGTAATGGCTGATAGCAAGATGGTAGTCTAGGGTCCTGGCTCAGAAGACCAAACCGATCCCTCTGCAGACAGTGTCTTCAGGAGTCTAGGCAAGTCACAGGCACAAGAATTTTAAAATATTGAGTGACTACTTTATGCCAGACACTTTACATATTATTTAATTTAATTTGCATATTAATTCTTAGAGGTAAGTGGTATTACTCACATTTTATACATGAAGTAATTGGCAAACTCAGAGGAGTTCATTGACTTACAGCAATCACATAGTGGGTAGTTTCATCTGGCTCCAAATCTTAGGCTTCTTCTGCCTTTCTGCCTTCCCAGAGGCAAAGGCCCTCCTTGTGTGGTGCAGCGCAACCCCCTCATTTGATTTTGTCGAGGTAGTGTTCCCTGGGGAGCAGAGCACTATGTTAAGAGCTGAGTAAGGGGCTAGGGCTCTACCCCGCCCTATTTTCTGTGGTAGAAGTCAGTCTTTCTCACCCTCTGCAAAATAAAAGAAAACAGCGCCTCCCTTCCTCCATTCCCTACAGGTTTTGGAATTCTCACTTTGCTTATTCAAGAAATCAAACCCTGGGTCATATTCTAAAATGATGAGGCTCATGTTAAACCTACGACCTTAGTGAGTAATGCTCTCATGAAAAAGGAGAGTGGAATTGGAGCCAGACTGACTGGGGGGGCCCTCGCCACGTTGTAGTAGCTGTGGGTAATTGGCAGTGTATTGAATGTTTCCAAACCCCAGTTTTCTAATCAATAGAATGAGGATAAACTGAATATCATGAATTGTTGTGAATTTTCATTGAGACTCATTCCAACTAATTTTTTTTGCATAAAAAGTTAAGTATTTCTGATTGATTCTATTTATATAGCCTTAAATAGTCTGGGCAGTGATGAGTACCCTTATAAAGCTCGGGGTCATCAATTTAAAGTGAAACCAGTCTGAGGGGAGTGATGGTATGTGGCCTCCTGGGTTTCCAGCAGACATTCTACATGCAGAATGTTCTCATACACTGGTTGCCACAAAGTCAAAGAGTAAATCTGAAACAAATGGCATAGAATGGGAATGCAAAGCTCATTGTTGGTTGTTAGGGGAAGGGAAGTCAAAGATTAGAAATGGTCATCGAGAGAGTATGCCAAACTGATGTCTATTAATATTGCCAGGAAGGATGAACTGAACTATCACACTTGGCCAGTGTCCCTTTGAAATGGCACCTGTGATATCCAGTGGAGTAATGAACAGTGTGGCCAGGCAGACAGTTTAATTTTACCAGGATTGAACTTACTTTAGAAAGGCATGGAAATGTTTTATCCAAACAAACAAAATATGATTTAAATTGCCAAAACATTAGAAGAATAACTACACACCCATCCCAAGGAGACAGATGTTGCACTGGTGAAAATTATATTCTGAATACAGCTTGTTTCGTTGTTGCTTTCCTTGCCGACTTGGAAATAATACAGGGTTCCAAGATTAATACAGAGGAGGTAAAATCTGAGAGAAGGGTAGTGTAGGTTAGCATGAAGTCCACAGGATTCGGATTCAGACACAGTGCCTATGAATTTAGCTGGGTCCCTGGGCTCGTAGTTCATGGGGAAAATCCAAGATTCAATGTTTTTTTGTTGTTGTTTTGTTTTTTTTTTGTGAGGAAGATCGGCCCTGAGCTAACATCTACCAATCCTCCTCTTTTTGCGGAGGAAGACTGGCCCTGGGCTAACAGCCGTGCCCATCTTCCTCCACTTTATATGGGACGCCGCCACAGTATGGCCTGACAAGCGTGCGCCCGGGATCCTAACTGGCGAACCCCGGGCTGCCGCAGCGGAGCGCAAGCACTTAACCGCTTGCGTCACCTGGCCGGCCCCCAAGATTCAAGGTTTTTATAGGTGAAAATAAGGATGCAAATGGCAACTTCCAGTGACTAAATAGGATAAAATAGCAATAGAGGACAGTTATGAAATATTTACTATTTTCAGACGCTGCTTTGAGCACTTTACACGTCTTCTTTTGACCGTCATAACAACCTTTGCAATTCTCATGTAACAGGCAAGGAAAAAGAACAGATAGGTTAAGTTAGCTTCCTAAGGTCGCACAGCTAGTGAACACTGGGGCAGCAATGTAAACCCACACAGCCTCTAGCACTGTCTGTGATCCTTTCCGCAGCACATTCACCGCAGATATGGATAGAATGCTGAACAGCACTAAGCATTCGACATTTGTCTTCCCGGAAATATTACATGTAAATGACACATGTAAAATGCTTCATTGTGCCTGGCACAGAGTAGACACAAAAATGAGAGTTGCAGGAAGCCAGTTCTATAGCTCCTTTCCTTCACAATAAAAATAAATAATAATCTTGAAAACCTCAGAAGTTCCTTCTCAATCTTGGAAGAGGCTTTCCACAGGCAAGTAAGAGGAAACCATAAATCCTCCACACTGAACAAGAAATATTTACTTTACAAAGGTAAATTTAATTTCAGCTTTGAAGTATAAAAAGTGAAGCAGGAAAAGTCAATGTTAGCCAAAGAGCAGAGCATCTCAGACAGCAGCACACTGGGGAGCTTGGGTGGCTTGGCCCGGGGAAGGTGAGATGGCAGAGCTGGGCTGAGGTTGCCAGGGAGGCTGGTGTTCCGGAGTCAGATCCAGCTGCATGGACTATTGCATCTCCAAGAAACAAGGCCCCGCAGACATGGGAATCCGCTAGAGGCTGCACATCTGGAAAACGAAGCCCCAGGATGAATTATGCACGGATTATCTTGCACTTGCACAAGAATTTCTGTTTATTCACAGTAGAGGAGCATAAAGAAGAAAACCTGTTTCACACCTGGCATTTAATTTAGAAGGGATTGCTTCTCAAGCTGCAGGAAAAACCATCTGAACTGAGCTGTGTCCTGGCTGTGCTTTTGGGCTCCAAAAGCCAAGCAAAGCACGTTATGAGAAGCTGGCGTGTTATTTTGCAACCTGTTCTGTAAGTGTGGGTGTCTGTGGGGGGGTGTATGTGTGCACAAAGTCCCCTCTATGTGTGCAGGCACCAGACACAGCCCACGCAGGATGGACCCGAAGTACATCGGGCCCCATCGCTAAGCTGCTCTCTTCTCCCAGATAGCTCCATAAATGTCACCAGGAACTAAGACAGCGTTGAGTTACATCCCAGGGAACTCCCCAAGCACGCCTTTAATTTTGTTTGGAATTCATCTTACTCTTCGGGTTTGCTAAGTGTGAAAAGTCCGCAGAGAAACCAATCCATGCTATTAGCCTCAAAGCAATAGTCCATTGTGTATTGCTGTGGAAGTATCTCAGTGAGCACTGCTTTGGGGATTTTTAAATTTTCTTCCTGCTAAAGAACCGTCTTTTCTTCCAGTCAAGTTCCACCTCTTTGTAAGCAAAATGGAAATGTCCCTTAGCATTTGTAGCACTCGAATGTTCGAAATGTTCGAAGTTGTTTAAAGATGCTCCTTTAATCAAACCAGATGGCTGTTGGCTGCACCATCGCTTTCTGGGAGAGACAGGACACTTACGTCACTTGGAAAGGGATCTTCCAGAACAGGCAAGCATGGAAGTTATTTTATTGATCAGGGAACTGGTTTGACCTTGCAAAAGATTTATTAAAATATTGGTTTCAAATCAGTGTTTTCTCTTACCAGGTCTACAAGAAGTGTCCAGAACAAAACGAAATAAAACAAAAACATTTTTTGTTGTTAACGGGACAGGCACTGGCTAAGTTCATATTTGCCCTCCCTTATAAGACCCTCTCTAGGAGTCCAACAACAGGTAGTACATTTGACAAATATTTACTACTAAAGTCTTTGGTATTATTACGTACCTGTTCACTCTCTCGTTTGGTGCTCACTGCCTTGTAATTTTAGTGTAGTCAAGTAATGTAACAATGGCTAAGAATTTATTGCTTAGAAATATGATGGACTTAAAGGGTAAGGTATGTATCATTTTTATACGTGGGAAACTGTCCTTTTGAAACAATCACTCTTCCATGTACAGAGACTGGGGGAGGCATGAGAAAGGGAAGATTGCATTTTCAAAATCTTTGCTTGCCCTGTATTGCTAGTTTGATAGGATCACAACCGAGCATCTGAGTATGCAAAGTAGGCCATGAAGTATATAGCCTAGGGAGGTAAAATGCTCTATTTGATTGAGTGGGGGAGATTGAATTTCTTGGAGAAGCCAAAAGAAGGGAACCAGTGCAGTCCCGTGGGGAAAAACTTGAGAGAGATGGACAAGGTACCTGGAGGCCGCAGAGAAACCTGCCCAGCACTTCCATCATACGGGGTGGCCAACGGACTTGTAAAGAACAAGATCGAATATCGACTTCTAGGTTATTTGCTTTCCTGCAAGATGAACTTTAAATCTTCAGTAGAAATCTCTATACTTATAAGTGCCATGAATGTGTTGTTCTTGGGAAAATAAGGAAGAGCTGAGTTCCTTGTGTGCGTTGTGAGGAACAGGCGTGTAAATACTAAGACCCTGAGGCAGGGCGCAAACCAGGGTAGGTCACTGTGATACCGAACCAAGTGGGCTTGCCTCCTGGTGAGTTAAATAAGACTCTACACCAGTGGAAGTTGTCTCACAAAGTCAAGTGTATTTGCAGCAAATAGGAGGCCATGAAGAACCATTTCCAAGGTCATGGTGTCCCTGAACAAAGGAAAGCGGGAAATTTTATTAGGTTGGGGAATGAATATTCAAAAAGAGAGGTGGGTATTTGCTTGCACAGGCTCAGTTGGAGAACATACTTCCACATAATGAGGCCTAAGCTCCTCCTGGAGAGATCTTTGCATTCAAGTTAAGGCGAAGGTCACGGGGCATAGCTCCTGTGGCGAGGCTTGATCAGTTTCAGGACTGCTGGTGGTTACATTCTGGCTTGGTCAGTTTCAGGATGGCTGGGCTTACATCTCCCTTGAGTGCCTTACTTGGCCAGTTTCAGGATGGCTGGTGGTTACATCTCCTTAACACACAAACGGAAAAGAAACAACATGGAAAAGCAGTTAATTGCTTCCAAACCCACCTTTGACTTTCTCGAGGCCCCTAGTAGGTGACAACTGGACTTCAAGCAGATGTAGGATAGCAAGTTTGGAACAACTTTATTTTACCCTCTTTGGAGAGAGTGATTTTTTTTTTTCAATCATGTGCTGGAGCCCAACCTAAGAGGCAATTGTTAAATATTTAAGAATTTTGTAAGGTCATTATCAAAGCATAGGTAGCTTGAGATTGGCCATAGAGGGAGGATTTGCCCCTTGGACATCAGCAAACACTGCAAATCAGGGCTTTTAATTTCAGAGAACCAGTTTGCCAGCACATGGCGCGTTTACACTCTAGTGACAGCAAGATAATTGCAGTTACAAATCAAACCAGCCTCATTCCCCAAGGTCTGCCCCCTGTGCGCGGGATGCTCACTCTGCCTAGAATATTTTCTTTTATGTAGTGTTCCTGAAAAACACCTACTGCTAATACAAGATGCAAGACTCCCTTGGTGAGATATCAGCAGCCCTCCCAGTGTCTTTCAGACATATCTTGACCATGCAGAGTCCATTTCATTATAGTGTCTGTTTTCCTATCCATGGCCCTTCTAAATTGTCAGCAGTCAGGATCTGAGTCTCCTCTTAATCCAGGCATCCCCAATATCTAGTATGGCGCCTGGCATATAGCAGACTCTCAAAATATGTACGTTGAATGGAAGAATGAATGAATGAATAAAAGCTGCTGTCTCTGAGCTGGGCAGAAGAGAGAAGTGACTGACAGATACATTCTGTGCATGAGCTCACAGTCTAGTGATTCCAGTGGAGGAAAAGCAATAGCAAAATAAACAAAGCAAACATACAACCAGAGGACCAATCATTTTACAATAAAACCTCACCTACTAGGCATTCTCCTATCTGTTAATCTAATTTATTCTGAGCACCAAGAAATGAGAATAGACCTGTGAGCCTCCTCAACAGAGGTCTGAGGAAGCTCAAGTCTGTGCACTTTACCACGGGAGAAACACTGGGGCCTCTGCCTCTGAGATCTATTCCTCTCCACGCACTGCTAACAACCTCTGTTTTGCAGTTTTTCAAGCCCCAGTAGTTTAAAAAGAAGATCAGAGAGATGCGACTGTTATAGGTAGGCATATTGATAGGAAAGGGAAATGATAGTTTTCTGCTTGACAGAAAGGAAGAGATATATGAAAATATAAAAACAAACAAGAAACAGACCTGAGAACTCAGTTTTCTCACCCAAAGCAACTTCTTAAAATTATAAAAGGTTCCTGAACAAATGATCCCAAAATGTTGAGTTCCAGGGACACAGTACAGAAGAAAGCATTTGGGTCAGAATATCATAATTGTATCCATGTTCCTGCTCTGTGACTCATTTCCTGTGTGACCTTGGGCAAGCCACTTAACCTCTCTGAGTCCCAGTTTCTTTATCTAAAACAAATGGAGATTGCAAATCTCTCCTTACAGGGTTTTTGTGAGCATTAAGTAAGATGAAATCTGTAAACTTAAAGTACAATTTTTTTTACAACAAAGTAATTTAAAAAAATACATACATACTGAAGAAGAAAAGGATGTGAATATAACTCTTTTGGCTCCATGTACATGTCTTGTCCACCATCAAATGTGGCTCAGAGAATTAGAGCTGGAAGGGTGCTTGGCCGTCCACTTGATTATACTCCCCATTCTACACAGATGAGAAAATAGAGGTCAAGGGTTATTTTCACCATATATCCTTTCTCTGAGCTAGGTCAGAAAGAATGGATTTATAAAAGAAATTCATCAGCAGTGTCCAAACCAAAAAGAGAGGAACGATTGAAAGAAAACTTTTTATCTTGACAGAATCCTTCAAGACCAGCTGGCTATGAGTTGGTGTTGTGGGTCAGAGAGGAGCTCCAACCCAGAGCATTGTTTGACCTTGGAATCAGGGATCAGGGCCCGTCAGCTTTTATTGTCTGCCCATCCTCTACGGGCAGAAATTGGGTTTGGCTCTTTCATGTATTCCATCTAACATGATTCTCTCAGCATCCTTATGAAATAGGGATTATAATACTCCCCCCCTCTCTTTTTTTCAAATTAGGAAACTGAGGCTTAGAGGTTTTATTTTTACAAGACTTACCCAAAGACATTCAGTCAGTTAGCAATAAGAATGGGCCAGGACTGCTGGATCGGGACTAAAATCAAGTCTATGTCCAAGAAAATAAATTCCGACACCCTTTCTAGGTGCGAGGTCCTGGTCTATGCTACTCCAGTGCTTGTTCTGTTCCATATTGTTGTGTCGAACATCCCCGAGAGTGGCAAGCCTTGTGGAAAAGAACAGCCTGGAGATGAAATGACGATCACTGCTGGAGTCTTCCAGCTTCTAAGCTCCTGGGAAGGTGACGTGAAAAAGCCCTCTCTTGCTTTGCTGCAGAACAGACTTGCTCAACTCCAAATAGTGGTTCACCGTGTTCTTAGGCAAATAGAAGTCTCTCAGTATGAACTTTCATAGCATAAAGAAAAATATGACTTGGAACATTCCATATATTGTTAGGATGTAAAAAAATTCATCTTCATAATACATAGTTTGATTAAAGATTGGTTTGTGACAAGAGACATTTTCTTCACCAATTACCTCCAGCCTGTCTTACTAGAGTTGTTTCTCACTGTACTTTTTTTTTTGTGAGGAAGATCAGCCCTGAGCTAATATCCATGCTAATCCTCCTCTTTTTGCTGAGGAAGACCGGCGCTGAGCTAACATCTATTGCCAATCCTCCTCCTTTGTTTTTTCTCCCCAAAGCCGCAGTAGATAGTTGTATGTCATAGTTGCACATCCTTACAGTTGCTGTATGTGGGACGCGGCCTCAGCATGGCCGGAGAAGCGGTGCCTCGGTGCGCGCCCGGATGCGAACCCGGGCCGCCAGTAGTAGAGCGTGTGCACTTAACCGCTAAGCCACGGAGCCGGCCCCCTCACTGTACTTCTAAATGCCTTCAGCCACACGGTACTTCCTGCTGGTCTCTGCTTGCTTCCATACTTACTTGAATGTGCTTACGCTTGGCCAGCATGGGATTCCCTTCATCCCCAACTTCTCCACCTATGCAAATCCTTCTTTCTTTCAAGTTTCCACTAGAATGCCCCTTCCTCCATGAAGTTTTCCTCCATCTTCTGCCTTTGAGAAGGGGGAAGGGAGGGGCTACATTTACTGATCTCCAATTCTGTACCAGGAACTATGCTAGGAACATGGCATGTATTATCTCATTTAATTCTTCCCAAATACTAACTGGCGTGTATTTTAAGCATGGAGGGTAGAAGAAGGAATGTCTTAACATGTTTGGAACCAAAAATATTCCAATTACAAAGATTCATGTTCAGAAACAAAAATATTCTAATTACAAAGGTTCTGGCATCATAACACAAAGACATATTCTTTTTATGGGTGATGGAGCATCTATGTATAATAGATTTAAGCACATTTTCTGATTCTCGCTGATCCTTGTTGCACCGCTAATGGAGTATTCTCGCAAATGCTTGGACAGCTAGATACTCAGAAACAATTAAGACTCAAGCTCTGCTGTGTATATTTCAGAAATGAATTTATCTTCTATTTCAGAATATAGAAATTTCCTAATATTATGTCCTAATATTATGTTCACATCCCCTGCTCAAGGCCATTCATTCTTACAAAATCCAAAGAAATAATACCATTTTGGCAGGTGATATTCTACAGCTGAACAAAGAGTATGCTTTGAAAGCCTTAGAGAGCCGGTAAAAATTATTGCGTAATGGGATTTTGGGAGGTGGGTTAGGAAATGGTGGGTGCAGAAGGGACAATTCTGATTTCTCTCATAAAGTGAGTTTTGAAGGTTGGGAAGAGCAGAACAGATGGGTTGGTTGATATGCTAACCTTGGAAATTTGTGTTTCTTAATAGGGCTGTCTATGTTGGAGATTATCTAAAGGAGCCGAGTTCATAGTTTGGAAAAAGGGGAAATGTGTCCAGGCCAAGGACTTGGTCCACCCCACCCCCCTCACTGGTCTTTCCCTCTTAGACTTCATGGAGGGGAGTTCTCTCTTTACTATTTTAGAGCAAGAGGGACTCACAGCAACTGTCCAGATGGAGCCTTGGGCCCGCGCTCTCAGTCCCCGGTGTTCACACTAGACCGTCACACAATGTAACGCAGGGTAGTCACTCCTGAGCCAAAGGCAAAATGGAAAAAAGATGTCTTTTTCTCCAAACAGAGACGTTAAATATTTTTGAGATGGTGAGCCTCTGCCAGAAAGCCTGGTATTAATGCAGATGATGTAAAGGCCAAGATTTTTCACTTTAAAGGCCTCAATTTAAGAATACAACGTTTGCTGAGTTCCAAGCAATTCATGTGGCCACGATTCCTCCTGTGCACAGAATTGCTGCTGTGGAGGTCCTGAGATAGGGAGCGGTCTGGATCTACTTAGTCTAGACCAACGCTTCCCAGACTCATGTGCACACAAGCCCCAGATCTTGTTAAAATGCAGGGTCTAATTCGGTAGGTGTGGCTTAGAGCGCAGCACTGACTACCAGGAGTCAAGTGTTATTTTCAGGGAACAGGACAGGATGATCTAGCTGATATACATGTTTAGTATCAGGTAATAAATCAGAGTTTGTTCTCAGGGGTCTTAGTAAAAAGAGTAATTTTCAGGATGGGAGAAACTCAACAATTTGAAGGCCCACAAAGTCTCCAAGAATTAGCATTCCTGGTCTGGAAATCCTATAAAACCAATTATTTTCATTAACTATCTCTGTTTGAGGTTTGATTTAGTCTGAGGGGGTTGGGAATCAATTGGTTGTCACAGCATTTCTGAGTTTCGCTGAAATCTTTGCTGACGTTAATGTAGGGAAGATATTTTAAAAATATCCTTAAACTTTAAAATTATTTCTTAAACTTCTATAACCAATATCCAGGTTTGATTCAAATTGAAGTTTATTCTATTGCTTAACCAAATATTTTCCTTGTTATGCACACCATGGACTAGAAGGAGATGGACTACAAAAATCATTGCTTTTAAACACTTGGCTTCAATATAAGCTAACTATACAAATTGCTACTTTGTTCCACTCACCTAGATTGCATTCTGATTTAATTGACCTTGGGAGAATCTTTGCTACCTTTATGTTTTAGCAGTGATGTAGCTGATTTTAATGTGCAATAGTTGAGACCACTGGCCTAACGATATGGGTCCTTTTATTTGTATGCATTTGGCAAACATTTACGGTAACTGCTTCATGCCTGGCAGAGCTAGGCTTGGGAGAGACAAAGATTTTTGCCCTAAAGGATCCCATAGTCTATTGGCTGAGATTTCAACATTTCAGCTTTTGTTCCCATTGTTTCATCAGACATACTCCCTTTAAGTTAAGGAATCTCAGGCTGTGAGTTTGCATTCAGTTAATGGCCTGTGTGTGAAAGTTAAGTGTATCCACCTGTTTCTTTGAGTGGCTATGGGAAACGTTTTGTACATGTGCTCTGGCGGGGGGAGGGGAAGGAAAGACATTTATCATAGCTTTCTGCTTCCTATGATGACCTGAGGCTTTCATTTTAATAAAGAATTCCTCTCTTGGCAGAGAAGGAAAACAGATGGTATATCTTTAAGTACATAATGTATGCTTCCTTCACATTGTTTTGGAGAGCATAAAGTATGATTAAGGGAAGTGAACTCATGCTGTGGAAAACAGGCACTGTAGTTGGGGTGCCTGGGATAGCTTCCATATGCACCAAGGCGATGGGCTTTCCTGATCCCTGCTGCCATCGTCATCCTTGCAGGATTTGTAAGAACTGTTACTCAAAGGGAGACCATATGATTCCAGCCAGTGAATGACCAGTTTATATAACCTACAAGGGTTTTCCAAGAGCCGTAATTAAAGATTAGATATCACTAATATTGTTTTAGGTAATTCTGGCAAACTCATTAGCAAAGTTGTTATACAATGCAAGCTGCTTAGGAAATAATCCTCATGTTTTTTTTGTGCTTCCTCTGAATATAAGGTTATCGTTGTTAAATACATTGGTTTAAAAATACCTTTCTGCAGACCGTATGTATGACAATTATGATCAGCCTTTCCCAAAAGGTAATTGTGAATTTTCAGGAAAATGCCATGCATTTCAACAGATAAATGTTCAGCAGAATATCAGGTGGGGCTCTTTGGCCCCCAGTAGGCAAAAGCCCAACTCAGAACTGCATAAACAATAAGGGACCTTATTGGCTCACATGATTGGAGATCCAGAAGAGTGGACCCTAGGTTGGTCTTAGTCCTATATCTCGGCGCTTCTCTTGGCTGTGCCCTCCTCCGTGTTTTGACTTGGCCTCAAGCTGAGCACGAAGGCGGCAGCATTTCCAGTTCATCTTTATGCATTTGTATGTTCAGAGAAAGAGTTACTTCTGGAAAACTCCTCAGACAAGTGAGAAAAAACATCACCAACAGATGTCTCCTCACCTCCTGCCTGACCGCTCTTCTTTCTCCTTCAGACCGTGTGGAATTCCATGAACTTTACTTTTGTTTGGGAGACTGAAAACTAAAGTTCATACTCAACCCTTTGTCACTGGATTAAGAGGAGATTTATTACATTTCATGGGCCACTTTTCACAGGGGAAATAGTGTATCTGTCAAGCATGGCGAGTCTAGCCCGACTGTTCAGCAGGCACACAAGCCCCTGAAGAATTGTTTCCTGATCTTTCGGGTTGGAGTTCCCAGGTGTCACCTCCAGAGGCCATAGCAGAGAGGAGTCGGAAGCTTCTAATTCTGCTGATCAAGAAACGTCCAACCTTTATGGCTGTACTCAGTTTCATTATGTGTGGCAGACTTAAGAGTTTTTACAGAGCAAGTGAGTGTCCCAGTACCAGTGGTTTATCTGACCTTGTAAGACTTTGTCTCTTTATCAGGAAGCTTGCGTGTGGGGAAGCCAACTCTTACCAAGTTTTAAGAGTAACGAAAATCTTCTACCCTTTAAACCTTGGTTGGCATCATGAGCAGACGTGGACGCTAGAGAAGTGCCTGCAGTAAGTGACCAGGCTTCATCTCAGACAGCAGCCTTTCCCTTATCTGTGGTTCTGGAAGTGGCACCATTGGTCTTATTACACAGGTCCACTGCAGAAGGGCATGGGGTCAGAAATGCCAAGATGGGGTGTCAGACCAGAAAGGCTGCAGACTGTGTGTGCGTGTGTGTGTGTGTGTGTGTGTGTTTTGGTGCATCTGATAAGTACTTATAACAAGCCTTTCACAGCACTACATAAGGTATCATGGAGAATATGTTTCTTTAATTAATTTAGAGGATATTGTAAATCTAAGGAAAAGTTGTGGATTTTTAAATATCTTTTTTGAAATTGAGGTATAATTTACTTATAGTGATATACACAAATATTAAGCACGCAGTTTGATATATTTCCCTGTGTTTATTTAAACTGAGGCAAAATTGACCCAGAGTGACCTGTACGGATCTTAAGTACAATTTGATTCATTTTGATAAACATGTGTGTCAATGATACTCTAAATAAAATATAAAAAATTCTATCAACCCGTAAAGTTCCTCAGGCTCCTTCCAGTCCATCCACACATCACATAGGCAAACACTCCCCTGATTTCTAGCAACATAAAGCACTTTTGTCGGTTTCTGAATTTCATAAAAATGGGATTATACACTACGTACTCTTTTGTGTCTAACTTCTTTCACTTGGCATAATGGTTGTGAGATGCATCCATTTTGTCATATGCAACAGTACTTCCTTTTTTATTGCTGAATAATATTCTGTTGTATGATCATACTACAATTTACACATTCTGCTAATGGGCATTTGCGTTGTTTTTAGTTTTTGGCTAGTTTTTGACTATTGCTCCCAGTTATATAAACTGCCATGTGTCTCTCTTGCCTAAGAAAGGCTTGTCCTCTAGAATTATCAAGACTTCCTTTAATCCTCACTCTTTGATAGTCCTATAGAAAACTGATTATTTTTCTCCTTCTGTTTCTACCATGCTACCATGGAAGTAAAAGTCCTTTGCATTCTTTACATTCTAACTGTAAATTGAATTTCTCTCTAAGCGTTGTTGCTCATCTTAGGAAGGTGTATGTGTCTGCATTGTTGTGTATGTGTGCATAGTTGTCTGTGTATGTGTATGTGTAGTTGTGTGTGTGTTGTTTCCAGGAAGTAGCAAGAGGAACATATGTATGTGTGTACCTAGTGGTGTGTGTAGGTGTGTATTTTTTCCATAAATGAAAGGCAGGAAACAGAAAGAGTTCCTGAGAAGGCACGGAGGGGCTGTATATCCCTATTACAGTAGTGGAGAAAACATCATCCTAGAACGTGAACATTTTCTTGGAAGGTGCTGCCGAACTCGGAGTGTTAATGCATTTATCATGGCCAACCCTCTGCACATTTTATTAAAACAAGCTGAGTAATTTGCAATTGGGGAAATGTATTTTAGGGAATTTTAGTTTCCCAGATTTCTTGATTGGAAGAGTAAAATGGATCCTAGAAAAAAGCCTCTCTGGATGGGGGCTGGAACTTTTCTAAAGAGGGTAAGAAATCTTACAGTTAACATTTGAAGAGGGTGGTTCTCTGCTAGAGGGTGACTGAGGTAGCTTTCAACCCCCTTATATTTCAGGGGGTAGACATAGACAGGCTTCTAATAAAATGCTTAAGCGTCCTCCCCTCTCAATCTTTCTAGTTATTCCCAGTATTACTTCAAATGGTACATACAGTTTTGGTTTAGTGGCACTTTTGAGAAAGGATCCAAGGAACAAGGACCCAAGTGCTTTCCCGGGAAAGAAGAGTGACGGTTCGTGGGAAGATGAAGGTGAAGGTATAGCGCAGCCCACGATGTGGAACCAGTGCAGCCAAGCAGGAAGGAAGAAGAAACGAGACACTCCCCATCCCCAGATGCGTGACAGGGAAAGTGCCCTTGGGGAATGGAAACGCCGATACGTGGGTCACATAGTTTCGGACAGCTTATTTTCAAAACAAGTTAGCTGATTTTTTTTTCTGGATGAAAAAGTGGACTCACTAGAACCACTCATAGTCTTACTGATATTTATAGCCATCCTTTCATTTAACTCGCAACAACAACAATGAAGTGAGGTTTGCCATATCTCTTTTAAAGTGTAAAAAAAAATTTTTGAGGTAGAGAAAGGTTAAGAAAAGTAATATTTGACTATAGGCACGAGGTTTAGCAAGAAAACAAGATTGAGGGAAGCAGAGACAGTGGCTGCCCTAGCTGAAGACAGTCTTTCTTCACTGCATTCTTGGTTCCCAGGAGGGCACCTGGAACAGGATGTTTGTGAATAAATACATGAATGACTTGCCCAAAGTCACATAGAGAGTGAGAGATGGAGAAATCATTCTCTGCTACTTCTGTTAAAAGTGTACTTTGAATTTCTTATAACTGATCTAACCCTTCTCATACTCTACTGAATCCCCGTTGGGGTGGGCTTTAGGCGGGCAGCAGTAGTGGCAGTCAGAAGCACAAACTTGATAACGGGTGTATTTCAACCTCCTGGAGTTTAAACAGTGCCGTTCAGGTAACCCAGTCTCCCTTCAATTAATTAGTCAGCCTTTCAAACTCCCTCCCCTTCCACTGTTCTACCAAAGATGACCTCAGGGTGCATGGAGGGGTGGGTGCACCTGACCTCACGGGAGTGATGGGAAGGATGTCCAGGCTCTATGTGTACAGGCCCCAGTGCTGTCCTCTGGGCCTGCTGGTCTCCAATGTGTTATCCCTTATCTGCCTTGTTGGGTTATCCTTCTGTCATTGCTGCTGTGAACATCTCATATGGAACAGGGGCCAGGACTACATTTCATTATGTTATATTATGTTGGTCCTGCCCTGCGTACGCTAGATTTAATACACCCTAATGGCTATGGAGACTCATATAGAATATAGCTCTGATGACCTTGTAATCAGCAATGTGGCTTCTATTACAAGAAATAACCACTTATATAAGCCAAAAAGTACATAGGCCAAGACTTTTAATAGTCACTTGGAGCTATCCCACTCTCTATCATCCATAATCTACGGGGCTAATTAGACCCGTGAAAGTGGCCATGTGATTCTGCAAGGAAGTACTATGACTTTACTCAAACCCTGACTAGTTCCCAGCCCTTCAGGATTCCGGCCAGAGGGTGCATGAGGACACAGGACCTCTTGGTTTGCCTCATCTCTGTCTCTCTTCCTTTTCACACCGTCAGTGAGCAGCAGGGGCAGATTTTCTACCTGTTTCTTCCAGTCTATTCAGAAATGCTCTGAAATGCTGTGTTCCTTGGGGCAGGAAGCCTCACATCCTCTCCTTCATAGGCATTTGATTTGAGTACTCCAGACTAGTCATTCACATGAAACCAAGAGACAACCAGGAACTAGAGATGTCCCAGGATTAAATGCTACAGTTGAATGTTTTCAAAGTTATTATCCCCATTACAAAATAGTCACGTTTTTCCTCTTCATAGAAGGAGAGAAGCAGAACTGTGTTGTTTTTGCACTTAAGACCCATTGGTGAAAAACTATCCTTCAGAAAAATATTTTTAAATACTCTTTAATCAGACTCAAGATCACCTCAGATACATTTGCGGTTATAGGGGGCTGAGGTTGCTTCTTCTTTATTTGCTTCAGGCTGTCATTAGGTAATAAAAACAAAAATGCACATAAGTTTGACTTTATGGAGGCTCCTAGAAATATTCAGTGAGCCTATGTCCAGTGCCTACTTATTGCCTTCATAGACACTCTGAAAGCTAACATTCTTGTGTGAATCTGCACTTCAGCTGCAAACTAATTCCTTTTTTGTTTTTGTTTCTTTCATATGTTAGAGAGCAGCTCCATGCACGCTATCCATTCAGATGGATGGGTAATCCTTCCAAATGGTGACAGCATCCCCGGGGACAACTGGAGGCATGCCACAGGGAAAGTTATTGATGGGAATGATTTTGGATTACTCATGCCAACTGCAGAATGGTCTACCAGCTGCTAACAGCAGTGATCCATTAGTTTTAAGTGTTACTGGTTGATTTTAAATCTGAGATCCTATTCACATGATGAAACTCCTTTAAACTGAGCCTGCCCTGTTCCATTGGTTCTGACCTGCCAAAAAGGTATCTAGGCAGACAAAAACCAGAGGCATATGGATGCTGGACAGCAAGTGTTTCTACATCTAATTTTAGCTTAATTTTAACCCTCGATTTAATGGCTCTGATTTCCAAAATATTGACAGACCCAAGTACCCATGACCCTTATACGGGGGCATATGTGTTAAACCATCGAGGCTAAAAGAACTACAGTCCCTCCAAATTAGAGTCAACTCAAGGTGTAAGTAATACCTTACTCTAATAGTTAACCACTGCTATTGCTCTAAGCCAGTGATTTTCACCTTGGCTCTGTACTGGAATCATCTGGGATGCTTTACAAAAGCATGGATGCCTGGTTCTAATCCAAGAGATTCTGATTTAATTGTCCTAGGCTGTGCCCTATGCAGCAAGAGTTGTAAAGGTTTTCCGGGTGATTATAATATGCAGTCAAGGCTGGGACTTACCGCTCTAAGCAGCAACAGGTGCCTGAATAGTTGGGTGTAGAATGTGAGGGAAGAGATGCTTGGCTGCCAATTAGCTGTACCTGTTGAAGGTCAATAAGGCATAATCTCGGTCCTAAGAAGGGTCACCAACCATTTCGGTTTGCCTGAGACTGCTCTGGTATTAGCACTGAAAGTCCCATATCCTGGGCAAACCAGAACTAGGGTCATCTTGGTCATAAGGCCTGCTGAGAGTCCCTGTAGAGGAGGCCGGAGGGAGACACGTTGGTCCAGAGCAAAGGAGAGTGTGAGCTAGTGGGAACAGAAGGGAAAGCCCTTTGCCAGGAAGAGCTCAAAGCTAACCTGGTCTGGGCCAGCCAATATCAATGTCAAAGGGGTCAAAGCCAAGGGGAAAACCTTGGCAGCAGGACTTGTTGGCAATGTCAGTTCTTGCTGTTAACACATATCTTGGCCTTGGATCCAACAGCAGTCCCAGCTCTCCTGAGAGATGCCAGAGTAGAATCAGGCCCATCTGCCTCCCCAAGTTCATTGCTTGCTGCAGTCTCCTTGATCTTGGTTCTCTAATCAAATTAATCTGCGTGGAAAATTCCTAGCCCCAATAATGCCATTCTATCTCACTCCTTGAGGCCTGTGTTCATGCAGTTCCTTCTGCTTCCTACTCCTGCATTGTTAGGGGGAAGAGCTTTCTCTTTTAAAGATGGACCTAGTACAATGTTTTTCAACCATTTAAATTCCTTCTTGCTCTCCCAAGGAGACTTTTAAGACATTTTTATTTTCCTAACTGCCACCCCATAAAATTTTAATAGCGCAGATGTGATGTATATTTATGTGATGCAGCCCTTTGGAGGGCCACAAACCTTAGTAGTATCTAGGATTTTTCTGCTTCTCTCTCCCCAAGAGCCAATTTTTGCCCCCTTAGGGGGTGTCACCCCCACTGGGATTGCATGAACTAATGTCATTCTCCCACAGAGTTTCCTACTTTCCTTTATCTTGCTCCCACTCTACCCTGTAGAGACCTCTCTCGTAACATCTGTAATATTGAATAACTCATTGTTCCAATTACCGGCTCCGTTTATGAGGGCAGAGACCAGTTCTAATTATGTTCATGGGGGTACGTATTTGTCCTTTAGCCACTGGTAAATGCCTGCCGCATATATTCAATAAACATTTGGATGAAGGAATGAATATCTGGCCCAGATTTCTCCAGTCCTCATCATCTTATAATAAACACCCCCCGCCCCCATACACACACTGGTAATTCAGGTCTTCTGGACACTCTCTCTGTCCTTCCCAAGTGATCAGGGGAGTCCTCAGGGAATATCTGATGTTTTCTTAGAAACAAGTTTTCTGATATCTTCAACTAAGTTAGGTCCTCCTGTTCATTTTTCTCTGTTACTGTGTTCTCTGTGGCACATTTTCTAAACTGCAGGAGTGTCATTTAAAACTCCATAGAGGCAGAGACTTCATCTCTCCAGCAAACTTCGTTTGTTTCAGGAAAAATAGCAGAATGGGTTCTCTGGTTTTGTAAATATAAAGCAGGTACTCCCGCTTTGTGCTGGGGCCTGGGTGTGCAGGCCAGTGGATTCCTGTCACTCGAGTCTCCATATCCATCAGTATAGGGAAGTCAGAGGTTGCAGGGAAAGATGGGGCAAATTTAAATAGCAGCACTATAACCTTCTGATGGAATGAGTCTAAGGCCCAGTTCGCTTCCTTGAGGCTCAAAGCAACTGAAATGAGGCGTCTGAGGTGAAGTTCACCAAGACAGTGTGCAAGATCCTCCAGAAAAGATTAGGCTGTCAATAAGGTGGGCTGTTCAGGACACACAAAGAGACAATGCCAGGATCCAGCCACTAGGACCTGCTTGGGAAACATGGCTCTGAGCCTGACTGGAAAGAATGATCAATCAGAGCTGTTGTAATTGAGACCCAGGTCAAATGAGATGCCAAGCATCTATGGCAACTAAACACAGGTGGTGAGGGACTTCCACAAGGAACCTGAGAAACCAGAGTGGTAACTGGGAGATGGGTGTCAGCACAGGTTTTGAACGCACAGTGACAATGAATGATCCCCAATTTTGGACTGCCCAGTCTCTCCTGGTTTGAGGATTATATTAGTTTCTTAGGGCTGATGTAACAAATTGTCACGAATTTGGTGGCTTGAAACCACAGACATTTATTCTCTCACAGTTCTAGAGACTAGAAATGAAAACTCAAGGTCTCAGCAAGGCCACACTCCCTCCAGAGGTTCTATGGGAGAATCCATTCTTTACTTCTTCCGGTTCATGGTGGTTGTTGGCTGGCTGCATCGCTCTGATCTCTGACTCTATGGCCACATTCTTCCTCCTCTTCTCTGTGTCTTCTTCTCTGTCTGTCGCAAATATCCCTCTGCCTTTCTCTTATAAGGGCATTTGTCATTGGATTTAGGGCCCATGTGGATAATCCAGGATGATCTCATCTTCTCAAGATCCTTAACTAAGGCCACAAATGCCCTTTTACCAAATAAGGTCACATTCATGGGTTCCGAGGATAAGGACTTGGACAAATATTTTTCGAGCCCACCATTCAACCTACTACAGGGATCAAAGCCAAGCTCTGAGGAGCAGAAAATGCTGTATCAATGGGCAAAACTATAACTGCCTAGATAGTCCAGCTTCTGCAATTGGGTGAGTAACCACTGAGATGACAAGGACGCTGGGAATATGTGGCTCCCTCATAGACTGGCAATGAACGAGCCACAATTTTGGACTTCCCAGTCTCTTCTGGTTTGGGGATCAAAACCAAGTTTGGCAAGAACAGAACAAGTTGTATCATTGAGGCTTAACTTGAGATATTTGGATAGCCCAGCTATCAGGGCTGATTAACAAGGGATAGTGAGGCACCCTGAGCTAGCAAGAGAAGAAAGCTGGTACTAAACTAGGGCAGAAGGGCCAAGGGGATGGAGCTGTTCCCAGAAGTAGCAAGAACGTTAGCCAGCCCTGAGGATAAATGGCATAATTTGATGAATAGAGAAAGAGAGGACCAGGAAGGGCCTAGAGGGATTGACAGCCTCTACCCCTCTCTCCTCCTGTCCTCTTATAGTCTGTAAGCACCTCCTTCTGGTTGCTGTTAGCTAGAATCCACAGGGAAGGGAGCCCTCCTGGGGCACAGAGGAGGGCAGAGGAAGGCAGAGAACGGATCATGATAGGTACACAGACAACAATAAGCCCAGAGGGCAAGACTGATGCCAGGAAATCTCCTGGAGTGGATGGCTACAGATTGATTTATTTTGAATACAAAAGATTACATGGCATTTTTTGCAGTCGCAGTCTGTGAGATCTGGGGATAGAAGTTATATTTGTTTAAAGTATTCCCACTCAGACTATGGGATCCAGAAGGATATGGATCACACCTCTATTGCTCACTGCTACACTCCTTCCCTGGGCACCATTCCAGAACCTAGAAGGTACAGAAAAGAAAAAAAAAACATTGAATGAATCAAGCCCATCCTCATGTCTTTGTGCTTTGGGGAAAAACAAGGCTCTTTGTGCCTGGCTCCTTCTTCCATTTAGAAAACTTTGCTCACCCTCTTATGTAATTTTACCTTAGGCTACTCCTACTCAATCAGTTACTTGACATATAAAGATAAACCTGACCCCTAGGAGTAGATGCAACTCAGGCTCAAACTGAGATACCCATGAACAATGGATCATTTCATGGACTATATTCCCAGGAAGAGTTTAGGATTAGGGCCATTAGCTGACTAGGCTGAGGTTCAGGGCTTGGTTTCAGCCTTGATGTGGGAGCAGGGATCCAGGGACCTGTGTTCAAAAGGCTTTCCCCAGGTGGAGATGAGAAAGGAAATAGAAGCCTATGTTCACACAGACACCCTTATTCACTTAACACACCTTTATGGAGTACCAGCCTTGCACCAGAGACCATGACAGGTGTCTGGGACATAAAGCCAAGTAGTACATGTTCTCTTCCCTCAACTGCTTACAGCTCTCTTCAGGAGGCAGGGAAAGTATTAATAAACTTTTCAGTGAACTCTACAGTAGAGGTAAAATGTGCCCTAGAGAGGAGACAATGCAAATCACTGCCTTGTCAGGGTGCAAGAGGGCTAGGAAGTTTTAACAGATGAATGCGGTGATCCCTGAGGTCAGTCTTGGAAGATGAATGCAAACTTTCCAAGAAGACAGGAATGGGGAGGTCAGGTGGGCAGAGAGAATGGCACATGGCGAGGCACGCTGGTGAAGGAGAGGATGTTGCTCTCAGGAAACTATACATCTTAGTTACTCCAGGCTGCTATAACAGAACACCATAGACTGGGTGGCTTAAATAACAAGCAGTTATTTCTCACAGTTCTGGAGGCTGAGAAATTTGAGATAAGGGTGCCAGCATGGAGGGTTCTAGTGAGGGCCCTTCCCAGTTTGCAGATGACCACCTTCTTGCTGTGTCCTCACATGCTGGATAGCAGAGAGAAAGGAAGCAAGCTCTCCTGTCTCTTCTTAGAAGGCTACCAGTCCCATTATGAGGGCTCCACTCTCATGACCTAATCACCTCCCAAAGGCCCCACCTCCAAATAATATCACATTGGGAATTAGGGTTTCAGCATGTGAATTTGAATTCACACAAACATTCAGCCTATAGCACTAGAAGAAGTTTCCCATGGCCCAAAGGAGCAAATCAGGGTCCTTGAATGCCACGCACAGGAGTCTGAACTTTATCCTACACACAGAGATTCACTGAAGCAAGGAGGAATTGAGGTCATGCATGGTATTCCGTAGGCTTCAACACACACTAAGGTTGGGAGTGCCTGGAGATCATGGGTAAAATTGGCTTCATTGCCATATATGTCAGTAGTAGCCTAGAGTCCTTCTTATAGTGGGTGTGTAGCCCAAGGGTCCAGTTTCACGTAGGGACACTAGGTATGGGCACAGTTGATCCTTTTATGCCCCCTTTCCTCAGTGAGTGGGAAAGTGAAAATCACATATACGGTTGGTGGGGTTATAAGGGTCTCTCTCATTCTGCAGCTATTTAGATTGACCCCTTTAAGAGGCAGATTCTAGGAAAGTTATAGACTAATACAGAGGATGTTGAAGGGACTTGTGGTCAAACAGGCAGACTGAGCTGCCAGGGAAAATCCCCTTTCTCACTTTAAGCACATGGAAAAGCTAAAAGAAAAAATTAAAAATTGTTAAATGTATAGCTAAGGTTAATCTCCCCACAAAAGGCAATCCCCAAGAGCAAAAATTGGAGAGGCAACTTAAAGCTGATGGTGCCGGAAATGGAAGCCAATATTCTCACGGGGAACCAGGGAGAGGCACAGGCCTGCATGGCGGGGATGGGCTCTCACTGCTGCCCAAGGTGAGGACTTCTGTCCTTGACAAAGAAGTCTGCCTGCCTCCCAAGGCCCAGGGTGTAAAAACAGTTGGCCTGGCCAGGACCATGAGTAGGTGTGAATTCTGAATTCAGGCTACTAATATGTTATAGTGACCCCAAGCCAAAAAAAAATTAAAACTAAAGCTCTTGGTTTAATGAAACCTATAGGGCCCCTGGCTGGGACACATTCAAAACTGCCTGCTAGGATGCTGACACAACTTGGGTTCAATAGGCTACTGTAGCACGCAAGAGTTGAAGATCAAAGACTTCAACTCAGAACCACAAAACCTGCAACAGGATGAGGAAAACAACAATATTTTTAGACAATGAAATATAATCTCTGAAAGAAGAAAATTCAACATAGAAGTGTGGCATGCAAAAAAAAATAATGAACAAATAGTTAAATATAAATTAGCATTACTTGATTAGAAAAACTAATAATGACTTCTGAGACAAGGAAAACAAGATAGGGCTAAAATATTAGTGAGCCATAACATGGGAAATGAGTGAGTTCTGAGTCAAATCTTAATCTATAATCTTAATCTATAATCTATATATATCTAGATATAATCTATAATTAGTGACAAGAAAACATACTTAAAACAAAATAATATGACAGTTGAAAATATAGTGATAGGAAAATATATACTAAACAAACACTAAGCAAAAGAAAGCTGGTGTAGTAATAATATTAGAGAAAATTGATTGAAAGAAAAGACATTAAAAGGTATAAATAGGGATAAAGTTTTTGTCGTAGGATAAAAGTAACGATCATCCCGGAGATACAGGAAATACGAAATTGCTTGCATGTAAAAATAGTTGATGGAAAAAAGCCTACAGAATTATATGGTGAAATTGACAGATACACAATCCCAAAGGAACATTTCAATTCACACTTCTCAGAAAGAAACTGATAGACAAAGTAGAAAAGAAATTAGTAGAATAAAAAATTTGAAAAACACTTTTAACAATTGTTTGTGTTTGAGTATACAGATGTAAATATAAATTTATGATACATATACATGCACACACATGTGTGTATATATAATATGTTATACATATTTTATAGATAATATATAACATATATAAATATATTAATATATAACTACACATATTTAAACATACATGGTACATACTCATAATTTACATACATAAATATACATTTTAACCAAGTAGAAACCACATTCTATTCAAGTCCATATGTAACTTTTAAAATAAATATTGATCATATATTAGGCAATAAAGGAAATTTAGATAAACCAAAGTATCAATATCATACACATTATATGTTCTGACCACAATTCTGTTAAATTAGAAGTAAAAAATATAATCATAGTTAAAAGACTTTTAAAAAGACCTTTGGAATAAAGACACACACACACATACACAAACAAATCCCCAAAGATATACTCTAAAAATTTGTAAGAAAATATGAAAGTCTGTATGATTTTAAAATAGGAAAGGATTTCTTAGACAAGACAAAATGAAGCCAAGCCACAAATTAAAAGACAAATAAGTTTAATAAATCAAATGAAAGGTATCTCTACCAAAAAAGAGAGAAGAAAAGAGACAAAGAAGGAAGGAAGGAAAGAAGGAAGGAAGAAAGGAAAGACACTGTAATCAAACTTGAAAGACAGCCACCAGCTGGGAGAATATATGTATAACACATATAGCAGATTGAGAATTAGTATTCACATTAAAGAACTTTTCTGCATGCATAAAATAAAGAGAAACAAAGTGATACTATAATTTGTTCATAGAGGCATATATGTACATTAAAATATTTTTAAGAAATACTTCACTGTAGTTATTTTGGGGAAGTAAAATAGAGAAATTGGTCCAGGGAAGAGAAAATTTCAACTTTATATTTAATCCTCTATTTTTTTAAATGTAAAACACCTTAAATCAAAATTGGCAAAATGTTGGTATTTGTTAATCTCAGTACACAAGTAAATTTTACATTTTTCTCTGTGCTTTTCTGTATTTCATTAAATAATTCAAAATTTTAAAATTATCAAGGAAACAGTGAAAAAGTACTAACCAAATGTGTGTATGTGTCCTTATTGTTAGACTGCATGCCAGTACTTTTTTTTTTACAGAGCAAGATTGACACATGATCCTTCAAATGAATGAAAATTCCCATTCCCAATGGACTCAATGAGTCAAAATAAGTTTATACATATGTGGTTTACGTATAATTCTTCAGCTAAAGGCAATAAATTGATTGTATGGTTTTACAAATGTGCAAAGCAGAGACATAAGAAAATCAAGAAGTGGAACTTTATCTTGAAGAAAATAAATAAATAAATAATATTTTTAGAAAAATAAATAAAAAAACAAGGGACAAAATATCAAGATATAGGAAACAATACCCCAATTTTTACAAAAGGAAAAAAGTACTAGTGTGGTAGGATGGCAAAGCGAACCCACAGCTTAGGTAAAATTGTGGTGAACAGGAAGTTTGCTTTGGCATTCATGTAGTCATGGCACTCTGGGCAGGCAGTAACAGAAAGCCCACCTCAAATGGGCTTAAACAATGACAGGCATTATTTCATGAAACAGGAGGGCAGGTGGTTGATCAGGGCTTGCCTGATACCATCGAGCTCTTTATAGTTCTCTGCTCTGCCCACCTGGAAGATATCCTCCCCCTCAGGTTGGTAGAGTCTAGTCTCTTAGGTCAGAATTAGATTAGAGACCCATTCCAGAACTAGTTATAGGCAAGGGGGTGGAACTATCATGATTGGTTTAGATATATAGTTGAGTCAAACCCTGTTTGCTCTATGCCCTCTCTGGGGTTTCTTCCACTCTTCTCTGGTATTTAGGCTCTTCCATTTCCTTAAGGCCTTGTTTTTCTTCTTGCTCTCAAAATTGGAGAGCAAATTCCCCTTACTCTTTATTTATTTATTTTAATTTCAGTCTTCTCAACCAAAAGGTCTTCAGAAAATACACTAATAGATATCCAGCTTTAGCCACCAAGATAGAATTGGGGAGTACTGGCTAGTGAAGTTTGAAGTTACCTGATTCTCCTTCCATTACCTTCCTCGTCTTTCACCCTCATATAAGTAATATCATTGCAGAAAATTTGGAAAATACATACGTCAAAGCAAAGTGGAGTTGCCCATAATCTCAGAAATCCCAGAGAGAGGTGCTTTATATTTCAATACGTGTTCTTACAATGGAATTAAAATTTTGGAAACACTTTATAATATTTGGTTGGAGAAACATATTGGACTTACATTGATTTTCTATATATTCTTGTAGAAATAGGAAAAAGCTCTGAAGTTTTTCGTAAGTGCTTGACTCAATTTTTCACTTTCTTCCTCCACTTAAGGAACATGTTGGTACCTATCTGTTGAGTCAGCACTAAAGTCTACATGAACAACTATCCAAACTCTAAGTGAGGGATTAGGGTTCACTCCACAGTGTCTGGTTTCATTTCAACCCTGAGGACCCAAGTTGGGCGAACAACCAGAGCTCACGGGCACTGACTCGCCTTGGTGACTAATGCAGAACTTTCCCTCCTGAAACCCAGGGACAATGTGAGGTGTGGCTGGAAAAGAGTGCTTCCCCCAAAAGGAGCAATGATGGAAACTCTTATGTCAGTGAGCCTCATTCTCTGCGCTAATAACACCGCATTTGGCCAAAGCTTAACCTTCCTTCGAAGCAGAAGATCCAGGATCTGTGAGCTATAAAAGTGTTAGTCCTGTGATGCCAGGCAGAAAAATTACCCAATGTGAGCTGAACTTTTGGCTGGTCGCATAGATTTTATACTTTGCAAACTGCCCTCCCCTATCATCTTTGCCATCATTCACCAAGGAAGGAACGTTTGAAGCCAATGTCATTATACTTGGCCTTGCAAACATATCTATTCACAGCTATTGTTCTGAATATGTGGACTGAAGTTAAAGGCAGGCAGCTCTAACTGCTAGAAACTGCCTGAAAGATTGCCCCCTTCATTACTCATTCCTTCCACTGTCATCCATAGTATGATTAAAATTGCCTTTTTTACTTCTTTGCACTTTGTATTATTTTACCAGAAAGCTAATTTTTTGACATTGAATGATCCTTAAATGGTGTCTAGTGAGTGGAATGGATGAAATATATATCTTCATGGTTAGAGTTGGCAATGCTCAGAGAGATATAACTTGATTTCCCTGCCTTGTTTCAGTCAGAGGTCCATGGCGCTTAGGTCTGCAAGAGGATCCGAGTGGGTAGAAACAGTAGTTACATAAAGTAACATAGTCCCGACTCTGATTCTTTGTTCACTGGCTGTGTAGAGGGTGGACATATTTCTTAGCCTATTTTAGCCTTTATTTCCTTGTCCCTAAAACGGGAGTACGAATACCTACCAAATAGATTGTACAAAGTTTAAATAAAATAATAGATTTAAAGTATCCACAATTTCTAGAATTGGATGACTTATTTAGTAAATATTAGCTTCCCCTACCAGTTCTCTGTGATGCAATGACCATAGCCCTTATATAATCCACAAAGAGAGAATGAAATTTTATAATGTTAATATGGTTCACAAACTAGCAGGATAGGAAGCCAGAGATAAGCCAAATCTCCAATTTTTCCTTCCTCCAAAACCTAAAAACCAGTGCATTAGATAGATTTATAAAATATGGCAAAAATACACTAGTAGCACACAAGAAAGGAAAGGTTGATGGATACTGGCACTGTCATTGAAAGAGAAGCCAGGTATCTCAGAACACACAGTTCCATGAGGTGCCACACCAGGTAATTCCCAACTTTACAACCCACAAAAGCACTAAAAGTGGTCAGAAACATCAACAAAATTCTGAAAACAAAATCTCATTGTTTCTCCAGTTTGGAGATATGTAGAGGATGAGACCAAATATATCCATGAAAGTAAAAGCCTCACTCAACCTCCAAGATCCTTGGAGGTAGGGGCAATCTTTGGTGTTGGCCATTTCGGTTTCGTTGTGCTAAGAAGAGACCAGTGGCAGAAAAGTCACAAAAACTCAGAGCTAATTATATCTGACAGTAAATAAGGCAATCAGAATATAAAAGATAACATAAATAAGATCTAATCTTGGGAGGCAGCAGGAGGCAGGGAGAGTCTATTGAAACTTACCTTAGGTAAAGTACCTCTCTCGACTCTGTGGACTTCTACCAACAGGCCAAAATCCACTTCCTGGGAAGAAAGATGAGATGGGGTAAGAATAGCCTGGGCTGACTGTCTGATGGAAGCAATGGTTTAAAGTTTTAGAAATTGATGAAACTAAGTGAAACTTCAGGGTAACCCCACACAGAATTGAGTAAAATCCTAATAAAAGTGAGTTAATGCTGGTACAGGACATTTAATGACGAGAAGAGCACAAAAGGAGAAGAATAGAAATCCACATATTAAATCCTCCCTCCTGCCCTTGGACTGTTGCCAATAGAGAAAAACCAATGGGACTCATAGGAAATAAGAATAGAAGGTTCTGGGCAAATCATTAAGCATAAGCATGATTGATTTTTTCAAGAACCAGCTTTTGGTTTTGTTGATTTTCTCTATTGTTTTTCATTTTCAATTTCATTGATTTTTGCTCTAAATTTTATTATTTCTTTTCTTCTGATTCCTTTAGGTTTAAATTGTTCTTTTTTCTCTAGTTTCCTCAGATGGAAGATTAGATTATTGATTTAGGATCCTTCTTTTCTAATATGTGCATTTAATGGTATAAATTTCCCTCTTGGCCCTGCTTTTGCTGCATCCCTCAAATTTTTATAAATTGTATTTTCACTTTCATTTAGTCAAGATATTTTTAAATTTCTCTTGAGACTTCTTTTACTAATGTGTTATTTAAAAATATGTGATTTAATCTATAAATACTTGGATATTTCCCAGCTATGTTTATGATATTACTTTTTAGTTTAATCCCATTGTGATCTGAAAACATGCTTTGTATGATTTCTATTATTTTAAATTGTTAAGGTATATTTTATGACCCAAAATGTGGTCTATCTTGGTGAAGTTTCCATGTAAGCTTGAGAAGAATGTGTATTCTGCTTTCATTGGATGAATATGCTATAAATGTCAATTAGATCAAATTGATTGGTAGTGCTGTTCAGGTCAACTCTATCCTTACTGATGTTCTGCGTTCTTGATCTATCAGTTACTGAAGAGGGGTGTTGATTTCTCCAACTGTAATAATGGACTTCTCTATTTCTTCATGCAGTTCTATCAGTTTTGCCTCCCGTATTTTGATGCTTTGTTGTTAGGAGCACACACATTTAGGATTGTTCTATCTTCTTGGAAAATTTGTCTATCATTGATGGTATCATTATATAATATCCTTCATTATCTCTGATAATTTTCATTGCTCTGAACTCAGCTTTGTTTGAAATTAATATAGCTACCCTCACTTTCTTTTGATTACACATCAGCATGGTATATCTATTTACATCCCTTTCTTTTTAATCTATTTGTGTCTTTATATTTAAAGTGGGTTTCTCATGAAAAACATAGAGTTGGGTCTTGTATTTTTATACTTGGATTAATATCTACCATGTTTGAACTGTTTTCTATTTGTTGCATTTTTTCTTTGGTTTTTTTTTTTCTATTTTTCTGTCTTCTATGGTTTTAATTGAGCATTTAATATGACTCTATTCTATCTTGTTTCTTAGCAAATCAATTAGACTTCTTTAAAAAATTTGTTTAGTTATTGCCCTAGAGTTTGCAATGTATATTTTAAACTAATCTAAGCCTGTTATTAAATGCTATGCTGCTTCATGTGAAGTACAGCTACAGTAACAGAGTGTCCCTAATTCCTCCCTCCCACCCCTTATAACATTGCTGTCATTCGTTTCACTTACCCATATGCTATGATCGCTCAACACGTTGTTCCTGCTACCACTTTAATCAAAGAGTTACATTATAGATCAATTAAGAATTTTAAAAAATCTTATTTTACCTTCATTCATTCCTCCTCCAATGCTCTTCCTTTCTTTATATAGAGCCAAGTTTATTACCTATATCATTTTCCTTCTTCCCAAAGAACATCTTTTAACATTTCTTTCATGTCTACTGGCAATAAATTACCTCAGTTTTTGTTTTCCTGAGAAAGTATTTGTTTCTCCCTCACTTTTGAAAAATAATTTTACTGGATGTAGAATATTAAGTTGGGTTTTTTCATTGAACACTAAATATTTCGCTCTACTCTCTTCTTGTTTACAGGATTTCTGATGAGAATTCTACTGTTACTCTGATCTTTGATTCTCTATAAGTAAGGTATTTTTTTTCTGTCTTCTTTTAAGATATTCTCTTTGTCTTTGTCTTTCTGCAGCTTGAATATGATATGCATAGCTGCAGGTTGTTTGTTTATTTGGTTTTTGGTACTTAAACTGCTTCATGATTGAGCTTCTTGCATCTGTGGTTTGGCATCTGTCATTAATTTTGGAAAGTTCTCAGTCATTACTACTTCAATTATTACCTCTACTCTGTTCCCTCTTTCTTCTCCTCTGATACACCCATTATACATATGCTATACCCACAGTTATATTCTGTTCTGTCTATTTATTTATTATTCATTTTTCTCTCTGCATTTCTGTTTGGAAAGCTTCTGTTGACTTTATTCAAATTCACTAATTCTTTCCTCAGCTGTGCCTAGTCTACTGATAAGCCCATCAAAGGCATTATTCATTTCTGTTGTACATTTTTTAAAATTTCTAGCACTTCCTTCTGATTCTTTCTTAGAATTTTTATCTTTCTGCTTACAGTGCCCACTGTTTTTCATGTTGTCTACTTTTTCTGTCACAAGAGCTATCATATGAAACATGTTTTTAAAAAATTCCCAGTCTCGGGGCTGGCCCAATGGTGTAGTGGTTGAGTTCACACACTCTGCTTCAGTGGCCCGGGGTTCACAGTTTCGGATCCCAGGCACGGACCTACATGCTGCTTATCGAGCCATGCTGTGGCAGGTGTCCCACATATAAAGTAGAGGAAGATGGGCACGGATGTTAGCCCAGGGCCAATCTTCCTCAGTAAAAAGAGGAGGATTGGCAACAGATGTTAGCTCAGGGCTAATCTTCCACACCAAAAAAAAAAAAAAAATTCCCAGTCTGATAATTCCAACATTTGGCTCATATCTGAGTGTGATTTTGATAATTGCTTTGTCTCCTCAGATTGTGTCTTTTCTTGCCTTTTAATGTACCTTGTAAGTTTTTGTTAAAAGCTGAACATCACGTACTGTGTAGTGGAAAATGAGGTAAATAGACTTTTAGTGTATGGTTTTATGTTAGTTTGGCCATCGGGCTATGTTTAATGTTTGGTATAGCCATAGGTGCTAGAGGCTTTGAATTCTTCTAGTGTCCTTGTTTCAACTCCCTTGTTGACTTTGGACGTCCTTAAGAACTTCGACTCAGAGAGAGTCTGAGTCATGCATCTCCTTCATGTTTAATCCACTGTTATTATAATGGAGCTCTGTTGCTTTGGTACTAAAGTGTTGAGGAGGGGAAGCATTCTATAATTTTACTATTAAATCACAGTATTTTAGTGAAAAGAGCTATACATATTAATAAGGAGGAAAGCAAAATGAAATTAATTATGGAGTAAAGTAAAAAAAAACACAATGTGCAGAAGACTGTGTATGGTAGGCTAACTTTTTTTTAAGATATGGTAATTGACATATAACATTATATAAGTTTAAGGTGTACAATGTATTGATTTGGTACATTTATATATTGCAATATGATTACTACCATAGTGTTAGCTAATACCTCTATGACATCACATAATTATCATTTCTTTTTTGTGGAGAGAACATTTAAGATCTAGTCTGTTTGCAACTTTGAAGTATATAATACAGTATTGTTGACTATAATCACTAGGCTGTGCATTAGATCTCCAGAATTTATTCATCTTCTAGTTGCAAGTGTATATGCTTTGACCAGTATCTTCCCAATTCCCCCACCCTCCAGCCCCTGGTAACCACCATTCTACCATTCTACTCTCTGTTTCTCTGAGTTCAGCTTTTTCAGATTCCACATATAAGTGATATTATACAGTATTTGTCTTTCTCTGCCTGACATCTCACTTAGCATAATACCCTGAAGGTGCATCCATGTTGTCCCAAGTGACAGGATTTCCTTCTTTCTTGTGGTTTAACAGTATTACATTGTATATATACACCACATCTTCTTTAAGTGTGACAGATACTTAGGTTGTTTTCATATCCTGGCTATTGTGAATAATGCTGCAATAAACATGAGAGTGCAAAGATATTTTTGATATCCTGTTTTCATTTTGTTTAAGAAAAAAGAGTACATCTTTATAAACACATTTACTTATATTTTCAGAAAGAATTAATGAAAAGACAAACCTAAACCTAAGTAAAATAGTCTCCTCCCCAGGGAGGCAGAGAACAAGGTAGAAGGGGTAGAGTGGAAGTGAAGCTTTTGTAAAGATACCTTATTATACAGTTTGATATTAGCTACATATTTTATATACTTTTAAAAGTTTAAGCTAACAAAAAGAAGGGGAAAAAAATTTCTAAATTTGAAAGCAAACTTAAAAGAATGAATAAAACTCTGATAGCATAACTACACAGAGCAAGTAATTATTTCATATTACTTTAATCACAATATTTCAACTGTACATGTCTAGCAGGATATATGCTAAAGGAAAAGAACTACAAATAATTCTTAAACTTTATGCAGCATTATTATTATTAGTGGTAATATTTGCATTCTCATTTTGAAACCATTATAGTTATATTATAATTTGGCACAAATAACAAATTTTCACATTAGGAACAAAGAATTTTGTGTAAAAAAAAGGAATACAAGTTTAAAATCAATGTAGTTTAGTAATCTTAATTTTGAAATGGAATCATCAATATAAATTTATGACTGTGTTTCCTCATAAAAGATATTTCTTACTTCTGTTCACTGAAAAGACCTAGAAACAAAGACACATAAAACCAATGTGCAGTCAGATTGTGGTCCTAAGTCCATTTCCTACTGAAAAAAGAACCAGAGTCATTGGAGAAATGTATGATTTCACATTTGGGGCAGGAAATGTAGGCAAAGGGTCTGGAATTTTGTGGGCCAGAATGCAAGGAAGCTGTCAGAGGCTAATTACAAAATGGTATCAAAAGAACACAGTATTCCAGACCAAACAAGATAGTATAGACTAATTTCTTCCTGCTCCTCCCTGCTACATACAACTATAAACCCTGGAAATAACACAGCAGACAACCAAAGGAGAACTCTAAACAGTGGTTGCAGAACTGGTTTGAGACTCCAAGACTAGAGGAAAAATACGGTCGCAGGGCATCTTGCATTTCTCCACACGAAAGGAGGAGGCCACTGAGACCCAGTATTTCCCTATTCTCAGTATAGCATCAGATAGCAGCCCTGGTGGTCTCGTTCCTCCCCAGGATCCATTGGCAGCCCTTCTGACATGAGGTGAACCCAACACTGGAGACCTGCCAGTAAGCTGCCAGGGGAAGCACTCTCCTTCCTCATGGGTCTGAGACTCCCCTTTCCCACTAAGAGATACTGAGGTAGGTAGGTGAAATTGACAGGAGGAACTCATCTATAGCAAGCAGTCCTGTCTGGAAGCCTATTTGTCCACATGGACCCAAGAGTCTCTTCCTTCATCCAGAGACATAGGGGCAGGCTGTGGAATAGGCAGGAGAGATCAGTCACAATGATGGCATGGCCTGTGGAAACCTCTTTTACCTCCTCAAGAAGCACCAGCAGGGACCAGAGGGAGCCCTAGAAACACCAGATAAACAAAGTAGACCAAAATAACACAACGAAGTCTGAAAATTAAACTGTTACTGGAACCACAGCCCACAAATGTGGCCAAGACCCGTGTGCTAAACCTAAACAGGACGACTGCCAGCTAAAAAAATGACTTAAAGAGAACCCTGAGTCTCCTAATGTAGTAGACAAAATGCCCAGAATACAGTAGAAAATTACTCATTATGCAAGAACCAAGAAAATCACAACTGGAACATGAAAAGACAATCAACTGACACCACATTGCTATAAATCAGTTTTTGGAATTATTTGACAAGGATTTTAAAGCAGACATCCTAAAAATGCTTCAACAATCAATTATAAATTCTCTTAGAACAAATAAAAAAATAGACCATCAAAGAAATAGAAGTTATATAAAAGAATAAAATGGAAATTGTAGAACGAAAAAATATAGTAACATAAATAAAAACTTGCTGGATATCTCAATAGCTGAGTGGAGATAACGGAGGATAGAATCAGTAAACTTGAGAATTTTTCACTAGAGTTCACCAAATCTGAACATTAGAGAACATAGACTGGAAAAACACATGAATAGAGGCTCAAGGACCTGTGATATTATAATAAAAGATCTGCCATTCATGTGATCTGAGTCCCAGAAGGAGAGGAGAAAGAGTAGGGCTGAAAAAGTCCTCAAACAAATAACAGCTGAAAGTTTCCCAAATTTGCCAAAAGGTATAACCCTACAGATTCAAGAATCTGAGCAAATCTCAAACAAGATAAAACAAAAGAAATCCACACCAAGACACATCATAGTCAAACTTCTGAAACACCAAACACAAAGAAAAAAATCTTGAAAACAGTGAGAGAGCAATGGCATCTTGCCTACAGGGGAAAAACAATTCAAATGACATGGTAGCCAGAAGGCAGTGGCACATTTTCAAGTGCTTAAAGAAAAGAACTGTCAATTGTGAATTTTATAGCCAATGAAACTATCCTTCAGAAATAAAGGGACAGTACAAACATTCTCAGACAAAAGAAAACTAAAAGAATATTTTTGCTAATAGACTTACTCTTAAAGATTGGCTAGAGAAAGTTCTTCAGACAGAAAGAAATGATGAAAGAAAGAATATTGGAGCATTGTAATGAAAAAAAAGAATAACAGAAAGAGCAGAAGCATGAGGATTATTTTCCTACATGAAAGATGATTATTTTCCTCATGAGTTTTCTAAATCCTATTTTACTATTTAAACAAAAATTATACCACCTAATACTCAAGATTATATTTAAAAGTGGGGAAACTAAGGGACCTAAATGAAAGTGAAGTTTAGTGGTAAAATGTTGACACCAGCAGATTGTTACATGTGTTTGTTGTGATACCCAGAACAACCACTACAGAAACTAAAAAGAGAGACACTCAAAACACTATAAAGAAATCAACATGTTCAAGTAACCAAGAGAAAGAAAACAGGGAAATAGGAGGAAACAAACAGAAAATAAGTTATAAAATGGCAAACCTAAATACTAACATATCATTAATTACCTTAAATATAAATAGTCTAAATATACCAATCAAAAGGTAGAATTTAGAAAAATGGATTAAAAAAAATGACTGAACTATCTGAAAGAGGCATAATAACCAAATCCAATATGTAGACCTTGTTTTAATTCTGATCCAAACAAGTCAATTGTAAACAGATACCTTTGAGGTTATTCAGGAGAATTTTAAAAAGGACTATGAATTAGATATTAAGGAATTATTTTTATTTTTGGTAACTATGCTATAGTATATAGTTATGGTTTTTAAAAGTCCATGTATGCTTAGTGAATTATGGAAGGGTAAAATAATATATCTGGCATTAGAAAAAAAGCTCCAGAAAAAAAAAGCCAACAGGATAGATGAAACAAGATTGGTACAACATTGACAACTACTGAAGTTTTGTGATGCGTACATAGGCTTTATTGCCCTGTTCTCTGTACTTCTGTGCCAGCTTGAAAATTCCCATAATAAAACATTCTTGATTATACACCTTTGTAGGAAGGAAGAGAGAAAAAGTGTACATTAACACGTGGATAGATTGATGGAGAGAAGCTGATATATGAAAAAACTTTTTCCTTAAAGGAAACATGGAAAACTCATAACAGTGATTGCCCTTGAATTTCGTAATCACAAACAATCACTTTATTTTTTTAAAATGACAGTAGGCATTATTTGGGTTCTTGAATTATAGACTTTTAAAAATTTCATTTACACATATATTTTAACCCAAGAAAACTATTTAAAATTTAAGAGAAGTCCATTTAGACTCTCAAACTTACTTTCTTGGTCACAAAACCCCAGTTGTTTTTTTTTTTTTTTTTTGCTGAGAAGATTGGTCCTGAGCCAATCTTCCTCTATTTTGTGTGTGGGTCACCACCACAGCATGGCCACTGACAAGTGGTGTAGGTCTGCGCCCAGGAACTGAACCCAGGCCTCAGAAATGGAGCATGCTGAACTTAACCACGAGGCCATGGGGCCGGTTCCCACGGCTAGTTTTTTGATGAGTTGAATGAACCAACAACATTGACCAAACACAGCAGAGAATTTCTTAGTCTCCCTTTTCCTTCTTGCTAATTAAATGCTTTTTGTTTGCAGTGGATAAGGGAGGTGGGGGGATTTTACACTTCTAATTAAGCACAGATGCAGAATCGCACTAGCTCAAAGTGGCGAGCCATGGAATAATTTGCTTGATTGGTCCACTGGACAGCTCTGGCCGGTGGGTGAGGATGGGTGGGGTTCAAGTCCCTTCACTCAAGGGCCCTCTCTTAGTCCTTGCCATAAAGCAGACATTTGTGAAAACCCTCCACCCTTTCCGCTGTTGTCTTTACTGTTCGTGGCCTGTATTCCTCGGATGTATTTCTCATGGTCCTTGAGCTTCCTTGGCTATTTCGAGATCCAATAACTTTGTAGTATGTGTGGGTCAAAGCTAAAGAGTAGAGACAGAAAGACAAGCAAGAAAGCAACAGTATTTCTTTGCTAAAATACTAAATCCTTTTCCCTAAATCATTGTTGGGACCTTCAGAAAGACAAGGTCACCTGGTGGCTTCCAAGATTAGCATTCAGAGAGGGCTCATATTGTGTAATCCTCAGACACTGGGGCCACCCAGAGTTTATTATTTTCTCCTTGTGTTGGGGTGTGTGTGTGTGTCAGGGTATGAATGTTCAAAAACATGTGTTGGATGCTAAAACCCACAGATGGCCTTGGCCTTAAACATTCAGCTCTGTCTGCTCCACACCCTGATTTTAAAACAAATGTCTTTTGGATTAAGATCCTATTCCCTAGACTCCTAGTTGAACAAGATTTTAAGCGTTTGAATTCTGCATACTCTAAACATTGAAAAAGACTAAAAACAATCAAATGAACCAGGTATTCATGGTTCTCAGCATCGATAAAACCTAAAAAGTGAACATCGCAGAAGTCATGGTCGTGGAGGCCAGCCTGCGGATGCTACAGCCTGCAATTGCAAACTGACAATGTTGGCTTGGAGCTCTGTCAAGTGTACTTCATGGAGAGAGAGGCATGGGAGACAAGCCATCAGCAGCACGTCGATTTAAGTTAAACGGTGCTTTTAGCAGTTTAGCAATTTAAGTTATAAATATTTATATATATTTTCTCATTTTATCTTCACCATAATTCTCCATGTAGATAAATAAGACATAGAGGTGTTAGGCGGTTTGTCTAAGGGTGGCTAATTTTTCATTGATTCATTTATTTATTCACTTGTTAATGCATTCATCATTTCTACAATCTTATTTTGTGCTGTTCACTGTACTACATGCCTGGGATATATTTGTTAGAAAAGCAAGCACGGCTCTTTCTCTCATGAAATTCACACCCAAGTGGAGAAGATAGGTGTAAATCAAGTGTATAAATAATTGCACCAATAATTGAATAATAACAGACTGAGATCAATACCATGAAGGAGGAGGATGTGTTTTTGGAGAGCATATCACGTAAGAACACAACTTAGACTTATCAGGTCATTGAGAAAGTGATGATTAGCCTGAGACATGAAGGGTGACAAACCTAGGCCAGCAGGGTTGAGCGAGGGAAGAGCATTCCAGAAAGAAGGTCTGGCATATGAAAAGGCCCCACAGCTGGAGGGATTATGGCATTTCTAAAACACTGAAACAAGGCCCGTGTGGCTGAGGTCAGAGAGCAGCTTGAAGAGTGAGGCAAGAGGAGAATGGAGAAATGGGCAAGTTGCAGGTCATGCAGGGGCATCTTAAAAATATTGTCAAGTGACAATTTTTTTAGATGAGAAGTGGGAAATTCTATAAAGATCTCCTGGCTGCCAGATGGACAATGGCTTGGAGGCAATATCCGTTATTACTATCAGCTGTTCAAGCAAGAGTGGCTGATAGCTTTCACTGGGTTATTGGCGGTACAGATGGAGAGGCCTGGATGGATTTCAAGATTGTTTAGGGGACAAAATCAACAGCTCTTAGTGACAAATTGGGTATCAGAGTTGAAGAAAATGAAAATAACAAGGACAATTTCTGGTTTTCTGTCCTATGCAATTGAATAGATTCAAGCATCATTCATAGGAATAACACCAGCAGAGGGCTGGGTTGTGGTACAGAGAGAGTCAAAGCTCAGTTCAGTTCAGGGTTTTTGACATGATAAGATCCATGTGACATGGAGGCCTCCAAATGGAGAGTTTGAATGGCTAGTTGAATACATGGGTGTGAAGTTCAGAGAAGAGGCTATGGATGAAAGACAAACATCTGTGAGCCATCAGCATTTAGAAGGTACCTAAAGTTATGGATGTGGGTATGATTGTCTCAGAGAGTGGCCATGAGGAAAGAGGGAACCTCGGACACAGCCTGGAGGAACTCCGTCAGATGGGCTAGGTCCAGGAGGATGAACTTGCCAAGGCTACTGAGAAAGAGAAGCCAGAGGGTGAAAGGAAATATAGAGAATGTTGTGTCCTGGAAGCCAAGGAAAGTGTTTCCAGAAGGAGAATGTACAGTGTCAAATGCTTTGGTCACATAAGATGAGGACTGAAAAGGTCCCATTAGGCGTGGCGATGTGGTCCTCAGCCTTTCAACTGTTCTTCCAATTGACTTTTAAACATTAAGATTCTCCCTTTAAAAGAAAATGTCCACACATTCCACATTTCCCTCGAGACTGCTCTATTTCTCTCTCTCCCTGCACAACCAAACTTCTTGAAAAAATTTTCTGTGCTTGCTCTCTCTGTCTCTCCATTTCTCCTCTTCCCTCTGACCACTCCATCCTCTCAAACTCTCGTGCATGGGATTAGTGCCTTTATAAGAAGAGGCCAGAGAACTAGCTAGCTCTCTCTCCACCATGTGAGGATACAGCAAGAAGACAGCTGTCTGTAAACCAGAAAGATTTTCTTGCCCATCACTTCACCCATACACTTCTCCTGTTTCTAGCTATGCCCTTTGCATTCTATATTATAGTAGTGTTTTGCATAGAAATATTTTAATTTACATTTAAATTCATAAATCTTTTTATTTTTACATCTGCATTGGAAGTCCTACATAGACACGCCTTTCAAACCCAAACTTCATTAAAAAATTCACCAATATTTATTTTAATCATTTTATAATTTATATTTATATTTGACTCATCGGTAATTAAGTTCGATACAAATTATGAAGTAAGGATTTAACTTCATTAGCCTTTAAATTGCTAGATTGTTGTTTCAGAAACATATCCTGAACATGTTCTTCACCAACTTGAAATAGGATCTCTATTGCTTCTCCTTCATTGTTCTTGGAATGAACTATTCAAAGCTCTCCTTTTCACCCACAGGCTCATAAAGTGGCAAATCAACGAAAATTGGACAGGCAAAACTGTAGAATATTGAAAAACTCAACTGTCTTGAACACAATATTCAGAACACACAAAACATTACACTTCTGGTGTTTTATTGTCTTGACAAAAATGATAATAAAAGAAGGAAATGGCCTAAAAATGAATTATTTCCTATAGCAATGACAAGAACAAGGCACATGCACACACACACACATACACACACGCACAAACCAATACACTCATATCATTATTAACCCTTGGAGGCAACAATTGTTTTGCAGTAGTTTATCTTTTATCATTTGTTTTTTCACTTACCTGTAACCTGATTATACCATATGGGAGACCCAATTTCCCAAAGAGTTCATGAAATTTTACTTTCAGTTCACCTGAAATAATTTCCAAATCACTGGCTTTAGTGTTTCTAGAACAAAATACTCAATAGTATTAGTCATTTCTGTCTCCTTTTTATTATATTGAGAGCCACTTAAGGTCAATCACTTCCCCATCTCCTTGCAGTGTGAGTTCTATAGCACAGAGCTCAATGCTAGGAAAACTACTTCAATGACATTTCTTTTTATGGAATGCATAGTAATAGGTCAAACCCTATTCCAGGAGGGTGAAGAAGACACACTTTGTGCCATTACAGTTTTCAGTGCAAAAAAAAAAGATAAGTAAACATGTCATAAAATAACATAAAAGTGTGCAATGGATTGAGTGTTCCTGTCTCCTCAAAATTCATATATTGAAACCCTAATCCCAGTGTGATGGCATTTGGAGGTGGGCCCATTGGGAGGTAATTAGATCATGAGAATGGAACACTCATGGATGGGATTAGTGCCTTTATAAGAAAAGATCAGAGCTTCTGCACAGCAAATGAAACCATCAACAAAATGAAAAGACAACCAGACAATTGAGAGGAGATATTTGCAAAACACATATCTGACAAAGGATTACTATCCAAAATATGTAAAGAACTCATACATCTCAACAACAAAAAACTCAATTAGGAAATGGGTAAAAGATCTGAACAGACATTTTTCCAAAGAAGATATACAGATGGCCAACAGGCACATGAAAAGATGTTCATATTCACTAATTATTAGGGAAATGCAAATCAAAACTACAATGAGCTATCACCTCATGCTCGTCAGAATGGCTATAATTGACAAGACAAGAAATAACAAGTGTTGGAGAGGATGTGGAGAAAAAGAAACTTTCATACACTGCTGGTAGGAATGTAAATTGGTGCAGCCACTATGCAAAACAGTATGGAGATTCCTCAAAAATTAAGGATAGAACTACCATATGATCCAGCTATTCCACTGCTGGGTATTTATCCAAAGAACATGGAAACACAAATGCGTAAAGATACATGCACCCCTGTGTTCATTGCAGCGTTATTCACAATAGCCAAGACTTGGAAACAACCTAAGTGCCCATCAAGGGTGAATGGATAAAGAAGATGTGGTACATATACACAATGGATTACTACTCAGCTATAAAAAAAGATGAAATCTTGCCATTTGCAATACATAGATGGACCTTGAGGGTATTATGCTAAGTGAAATAAGTCAGAGGGAGAAAGTCAAATGCCATATGATCTCACTCATAAGTGGAAGAAAACAACAACAACAAAAAACAACAAGCACATAGATACAGAGATTAGATTGGTGGTTTCCAGAGGGGAAGGGGAGAGGGAGGAGGGCGAAAGGAGTGACAGGGCACATATGTATGGTGATGAGTGGTAACTAATCTTTGGGTGGTGAACATCATGTAGTCTACACAGAAATCAAAATATAATGATGTACACCGGAAATTTATGTAATGTTATAAACCATTCAGTTACCTCCATTAAATAAATAAATAAATAAATAAACAAACGATTAAAAAAAGAAGAGGGCAGAGAGCTAGCTAGCTCCCTTTCTACCACGTGAGGATACAGCAAGAAGACAGACAGCTGTCTGTAAACCAGGAAGAGGACACTCACCAAGAACCCAGCCATGCTGGCACCCTGTTCTTGGACTTCCAGCCTCCAGAACTGAGAAATAAATGTTTGTTGTTTAAGCCACCCAGTCTGTGCTATTTTGTTGTAGCAGCCGGATGTAAGACACAGTATTTACACATAAATTTAGAAATTGCTACAAAAATGTAAATTATTATGTGAACCAAAGGGAAGGAGTCCCTTACTAGGCTTGGATGACCAGAAGAAGAGCTGACAACATTTGAGCTGTACCTTGCAGAGAAGCAGAAATTTTCTAGGTGGAGAGGGGAGGAAATGTACAGAAGGTACAGACGTGACAGCATGAAGAGTGATGTGGGAGCCCCACAAGTCACCGACTACTTAGGAACGAGCCATGGTTTACTGGGATTGGAGAAGTCTGAGAGGAGAAGGGCAGCCTCACGTGGAGAAGCATAGTTGGCACCAGAGTGAAGCTCTATATACTGAGCTAAAGAGTTTAGTCTTCATCTTAGTGACCTCTAGGAATGCTAAAGCAAAAGTGAGGTAGGATCAGAAGTGTGGTTTTGCTAGATCATCCAGACAGCATGGAGAAGGATATGTGGGAGGAAACTAGAGAGAGAAACTGGTTGGGGTGCATTTTGCAACAGTACAAAGATGGAGGCTTAAATTTAGAAAGAATCCAAATGCTTCTTAGTAACTCCTCTGATCCAAGACAACCTGACTCTCACCTGCGTTATTGCACCAGCCTCCTAATTTGAATTCCTGCTTCTATCCTTGTGCCCCTACAAGCTATTCTTTTTTAAATTATTTTTGTTAATCATTTCTGATTGCATGTATATATATGTTGTTTGAATTCTCCCTTGAGCTGATTGTAGCATCTTACTGATTCTCTCATTATTTAATGATGGAGAAAATCTTTGCACATACTCATTTTAAATTAGTTAGAAGTCATATTTTAGCTTCTTAAAATATTTATTATTGAATACCTGAAATGCATGTTGTTGAACATACTTCCTTTCCTTCTCTGCACTCAGCAGAGGGTGTCAAGGTGGCTGAAAATGGGAGTAGATGAGTGTAGTGTATTAGCAGTCTTTTGTTGCCAAATTGCCCTCCCAAGTTAAAAAAAATAAAGTTTTAAATTAAGATCTAGAACCTTGCTTCTCAAAGCGTGGTCGGTAGAAGAACAGCATCCATATCTGCTGGGAACTTGTTAGAAATTCAGAATCTCAGGCCTCACCCCAGACTCACTGTATCTGAACCTTCATTTTAACAACATCCTCAGGTGATCTGTAGTCCCACTGAAGTTTAAAAAGTGTTGATCCAGAACAGGGACACCATGCAACTCTCAGCTTCGGCACCTCTCTGCTTCCTAGCACTTGCCTGAGACGGAGGTTCGGTGTCCATGCAGACAGTGGTAATAAGAAAGGGCACAAATCAGAAAGATTAATTTTTCTTTAGTTAAGTAAAAGAACTGACATAACTCTAAGCTCCCAAATTTTGGTAACAGTTGGTCTTAAATGAGCACAGAGACAAAAGATAATGAGATATATAAATAAATAAATACACACACACACACACACACACACACACATATATAATACGGTTAGCTGTCCCAAACTCTTTTGTTGCTGCAGACTGTCCTCATTCCACATTGGTTCCATCATGCTCTGAACCCTTGGTCTTGCCACCTGTCTACCCATCTTGGCCTTGCCACCTATCCACCCATCCTTGGACTTCCCTGCTCTTTTGAATTTGAGATATCAACTTGTTCCCCTTGATGCCCTCTAAGAACTTTGCTGCCACTACCTCTGCGTCTCTTTCTGTTGTTGGTAGACTGATTAGGCTATCCTTGCCCTGGCTTGGACCCATGTTTGAGCACTGGTCATTCTCAGCCTTCCAGGTGGAGGAGACCACCGTGATCTCTAGGGCTACAGTTCCCCTGGCAAGGGTACTGGTGGAAATCAGCCACGGTTCCCATAGCCAAGAGCATGCAGTAGATATTTCCTTCACATAAACCAGTGGTCTTTCCTAATAAAACTCTTTGACTTTTCATGTACAAGGGTACAAGCAATGTGTCATGATGCATGAGTTTAATCAGTTGGCCTTTAAAATTACCTTAGACCAGAGTTTCTCAACTTTGGCGCTATTACTATTGACATTCTGGGCAGAATATTTCTTTTTTTGTGGAGGGACTGTCCTGAGCATTGTATGATATTTGTCAGCATCTCTGGCCTCTACCCACTGCGTACCAGTAGCCTTCTCCCCATTATGACTATGAAAAATGGCATTAGATAGTGCCAAATGTCCCCTGGAGAGGTGGGCAAAATCACCCTTGGTTGAGAATCACTGTCTTAGACATTTCCCTTTGTATGTCAGGCTGCTGTTATCTGCAATCCTAACCTTGGAAACAAGTAAGAAATCCCACAATCTGATCTGAGGGCTCACAGAAAAAAAGCTCTTGCCAGTCCTCATTACACTTCTATTTGGGATTTCTGAGTGCATAGCAAAATAAAAACTCATCAGTTTTGTTTTATTTTACTGCTATGCTTTAGGGGAAAAGCAAAGTAATCTGGGTGTGCATGAGTGAGATAGAAAGATGGATTTTCATAACACAATTAGAATGGGGAGAATCACATGCAATTAGATGGAAAAATGCCTTGTTTAACATGCACTTGGCATAACATAGCCAGCAGGCTGCAAATTATAGAACATAGATTTTCATTATCAGGTCTGCATAATGTATTTCTTGCCCTTAAAGACCTGGATTTGAGGGATAGTGGGAAGTATGTAAATCATCTGGTGCTATAACTAAGGCTTAGCATTTTCTAGCTCAAATTTGTATTGCTGTTTCCTTAATTTAAGCACATCTGCTATATTTGCATTTTTTTCAATTGCTCTTTTTTCTAGCATGTTACTATTGTGGTGTCTGCCATGGACTATCAACAGAGTATAGAAAATAATTTCAGTCCTCAAAAGCCTGGAGAGAGTAGAGATGGGGAGTATGATGGTTTTAGCCTGGGCACACCTAATGGGATGACTGGGAAAACCGTGGAATCTGTTTTCTCATTGGCTGGAAGGGATGGGGAGTGCTCATTTTCTAGTTCCTACCTGACTCTCTTTGATTCTTTTTTAAAATAATTCATCAAATGACCATTTTAAAGCTTTTATTTTTAAATCCGGTTTAGCATTTTCATTGTTTTGTCCAGCATATTCCATTTGGTCTTGTTTTTGCCAGTCATCTGTCTGCCTTAGTTCAAATCCTAGCTCACCTAGAAAATTTAACTTCTAATCAGGGGTGATCATCAAAATGTATAAAATTGGTGAGGGATGACCAGACGGCAGCATAACCCAGGGGAAGATACTGGAGATTCCTGCTGTACCAAGCACTAACCTTTGAGTCACTGGATTATGAGAAAGCAGGAAGGGAAGGGGCCAAGGCAGAGGCAAAGGAGAGATGACCCAGAGCAGAGCCTGGAGCAACCAGAGTGCAGGAGAGCGTCGGGTAGCAGAGTCACCACTCGTATGCAAGCACTTCAATATCTTAACAGCCATAGACTGTGTGCACCAAGCCTGATTAAGCTTCACTCACCTAACACAAAATGGAAACCAAAATGGTGTTTATTTGATATGGTTATTGGGGCGCTTAACTGAGATTTGCCAGTAAAGCACGTAGCACAGGAGCTGACATCGCAGAAGCGCTCCATAAACATTAGCTTATTTCCTTCGTTATGCTCTTACTTGTTCCCTAGCTCTTTATACTTTCTTCTTGCCTTATTCTACCCACGTCTACTCTGTATTCCTGGTTCTATTTCTCTATTCTTTTATTGTTGTTGTTTAGAATTTTCTCATGTGCTTAATTTTGTTTCTGTCCTTTTACATTTCCCTACTACATTTCTCCTTTCCTGTTAGTATTTTGTCCTGCATTTCACCCACTCTTATGTAAGAATGAATGTACACAAACAAAATGGGGACATAAGGCACAAGGCAATTTTTAAAATAATGAGGCTCTGCGAGTGAAAATGAGTAGAGTGGGGTATTTCATTGGTGCCTTAACTAGGATTCAGTCTTTCCGCTGAGTTCTGGGTCTATGGAAAACCCATGTATCTGTATGAAGGAGCTCTATGTGTGGGAGAAGGGGCCCTGAAGGAGGATATTTAGGGTGTTATGTTGGGCCAGAGATTGAGCTATGGGCAAATAGCACACGTGTCCCCAGACTCCAGTCAGATCCCAAGATAGAGGCAGGGCTGAGCATGACAGCTGAGGAAGGTTATTTTCACAAGATACTCTGTGAGATCCAGGGGCAAGGAGTGAAAAACCTGAGCTCACGTGACCATGTGCAACTCCACGCTGGAGACAGGACCTTTCTCCCCACTTTGAGCAGATCCCAGCATGAATCTTGCAGTGTGGTGGTGGCAGAAGGGAGTGCAACACCACTAGAGCAACTGGAGGTTCTCACACCTATGAAACCACCAGGAGAAGGTACTTGGAGCAAAGCAGAGGTGTTCTCGTGGAGAGGCATTGTGGTCACATGCTGTCTGCACATGTTTTGTAGGAGTAGGCATGCACGTGGTGACCAGAATAGAAGACCCTGTGAGGGGTGGTTGTTAGCTCTTGAAGACACTCCGGATAACTGGGAATCCATAGTGAGTGAGGAGTCATGAAGGGTGGCGCAAAGAAGCAGAAGGGGCCCCTGAAAGCTGTGATCTAGCTGATTGCCTTTTTACCACTAAAGTTACCTTGTTTGTGTCTATAGGCAGGTTAACTGAAGTTAGGGAGGCAGATACAGAAGGGAAAAATAATGCTGATTCCTGTTTCTAACGTCTCCCGGCCACTCCCTAGAAATCATTATTCAGTGTGTCTGGAGAGAGGCCAGGGAATCTGCATTTTAAACAAACACCTTCCACCCTCCTACATCCTTGGAATACACACAACGGCTCCATGGACCACACATTACAAAACACTCGATTACAGGCATGTGGAATGCATCCAAGGGAGAAATCACTATTCTGAGGGAGCTTGGAAGTGAAAATATGAAACAATAGAAAAGGGATGAGGAGAAACTTAAAATTGATTAAACTCCAAATATGGGCCAACCAGTAGTTGTTGGAAGATTTAATCTTCCCCTAAAGTTTTCTGTTTACCTGTAAAAATGTAAACTTTCTTTGACCCTGACTGGGTTTGGAAATGTGATTTATTGATGTCTTTGAGTGTGTGATTTGTGGTTTTATGAAGCATTTTTATATTTTCTATACATTTTTGAAAAGTATATGCAGATTGCTAAAATTTCAATTTTATCCTCCTCCTTTCTACAAAAAGAGAAAATATCAATCATTTACATCTGTTTCTTCTGATACTAGATGGTAGATGAGTATTAGGAAGATGAGACAAGTTCATGGTCCAAGTCCACGGAGTAGTAGAGAAAACACTCCACTGGGCCAGATATGGTAAGACTCCATTTACGACTGAATCCAAGACTCAGCTCTGCCACTTGCTAAGCAGGATTTTGAATAAACCAGTTCTCTGCACTTAAGTCCCCTGCCAACAAAATAAGGGAAGTGTCCTAGATAATATTTCATGTCGCTTTGAGATCTAGCATCTCATACTCCTAAGTCATTCCTTCTTTGTCTTTAAGGGCTGTTGAAAAATAATCAGCTATCAAAATGCTTAGTCACAATCTTCAATTACAAGAAGAAAACTAATACTATCCTTCCAGAGGCCTGGCCCATTTTAAGGCAGGGTGCAGGAGGAGGCAGGGGGCAATGGGGGTGGTGTTGGGGAGGGAGGGAGGCTATCTATCCCAGCTGCTCTTATGATGAGGAAATAATTACTTAATGGCTGGGCAATTTGTAAAGCAGCTGCCCGTGGTGCAGGGACACAGCTGTTCTCAAAAGAAAAAGAATCGGGCTCTTTCTTTTCTATATCCCATAGTAGACAAATTAGCAATGTAGTTTTAAAATCAATAATTAACTCCTGGTGAGCAATGTTCTTTAGAGTCTCTTGATGAGTAAGGGTCTGAAAGGTTGATGAAGTTTCAAAGTTCACATTTTAGAAACAAATCGCAAAAGTATGAGAATTTGACAGAAATGGAAGCTCATAGGAAACGTATACGACCCCCTTACTTGATATTGCTATAACTGAATGTCATTATTTTTGCTCCCTGAGGTAAAATAAAATCAAAGAAATAACATGTCAGAGCAACCTTCCCTTTTTTCTGGGTCACTGAGTCTAGAATAAAGGAAGGTTCCATTCTTTGATGGCATCAGCCAGGGAGGCAGGGTGTCTGGTCAGTGCAGAAGGTGATGATGGGATGAAAATTAGGTGCTCCCTCATCAAATATTTGTGAGCAGGTAACTGGACTAGGGGCTTCGCACATATTTTCTCATGTGATTCTCAGAGTCATTTGAGAAGGTCTCATGGTCTCCACTGTGCAGATGACAAAGCCAAAGTCCAGTTGACTTACTTGCCTAAGCTTACCCAGCACTGATGTCTGGTTAAGGGAAACAGATTTCAAGTCAGCCTGTTTGAACTCAGAATGGCCACTGTGTGATCTGGGACAAGTGACTTAGCTGTTTGGAGCCTTAGTTTCTACTCAGCAGAGTGCCCAGCAGACTATGAGCTCAAATTCAATGGCAGTGACTATTATTAATTCTATCTGACTTCAAAGCCTTTGGTTTTTTACTATATTTTTTTATGCTGAAAGTAATACAGGTACAGGAAAAATTTAAATAAAACAAATAAATACATCTAGCTATAAGAAATCCACTTTATACTGAAAAATAGTACATGTTAGCTTCCTTAACATTACATTTCTGTTGTTAAGAAAGAAACACGAACCAAAAGGAATGTAATTCTGACTCTTTTCAGAGGATGGTCATCAAACAGCTTTTATTCATTTCTCTACTCTGAGTATTCACTTGTGAGTTGTCAATGTTCCAAGCAGGACCTGTGCAGTATCCTGCATTCTGAGAAGTTGCAGGAGTCCATCTTTCAATAAGTTCCCCTGGGAAGGAAGGAAGTAATAACTTAATCTCATCATTTCCAGGTTGAACAAGATCTGCTGTATTACAAATCTGCTTAGTGAACGAGCAGCTCTCACGGCCTGCCCTCCTCCAGCTGTCTAAATATTTCTTAGCTCCAAAATCTGTCTTGTTCCTACTTCCTCCAGGAATCCTGCCCCAAGGCCTTTAGGCCACACTGATCTCATTCTCCTTTCCAGATTTTCAAAGTCCTTCGCATCTATGCCACACATTTGGAAACGTGTTTTGATTATCTTGGTTATCTTTTGTTTCATTTTAAACCAACATTTATACCTTGGGATTGGGGACCATACTAGAAACCGTTTTTTGGTCCCTGCAGAGTTCAGCATTATAAAGGAACAGTGACAGAAAAGTGAATACACACTCAATTTTCAAACTCTGGAATTAATATTCCGTAGCTGGAATTGCTTCTCCCTCAAAAGCGTCATTTATTAATTTAATTGAAGCTACATGAAGTCATGATGTATCATTGACAGAGAACAGGCTTAGGTTTCATCTTGGCCCTGCCAATTACTCTATGCATGACTTCAATTTTTTTAGCTGTACAATGGGAACAATAATACCTACTCCAAAGGTAACGGAGAATAATGAATTACATAATTAATGAATTAAAACACCAATTTCTGATAAATAATAAACGTCATTTTCTTATCTTTTTCTTTCCTATACTGATCATTGATACGAGCCAGGCTCCTTTGTCTGTACCACAGAAAGCATTCTCAAGAAGAAATTATATCTTGGCTTATCAACGTGCTTGCAAAGCTGTGTTGATAATCTAGGGCTGCACATTTTAACAAGTTTTGAACAATATCTTGGTTGCCATGACATGTCAATAGAAATCTAAATATGACAGAAGTTAGCATCAGGGCTTTCGGGGAGTGACACAGATACTCAATATTTTCCTTCTTTTAAGAGGATCAAATGTCACAGCTTTCTACCTGTGAGATACCTTTATTTTGGATGGGAATAACAGTATGGTTTAGGAAACCAGGTAAGTGGTTGCCTAAGACAAATCAGCAATTCACAATTAAACAGATATTTAGAGAAGACTCCTAGTGCTCTGGGACCACGTAAAGCAGTATTTCTCAAACTTTAGCACGCGTCAGAATCACCTGAAGGTGTAGGGAAAATGCAGATTCTTTGGCCCTACTCCTAAAGATTACTTCAGTACATCTAAAGTGGGGCCCTAGTACTTGGATTTCTAACAAGTCCCTGGGTGATGTTGATGCTGCTGGTTCCCTGACTACTTGGGATGTGAAATCTCCCAAACCTTGGGATGTTGATCTCATAGGTCCAATCTTCAAAGCATTCAGCCTTTATCATTTTCTTCCTAAAATCAGTATTTTCTGGAAATGTCTAGAAAACAGTATAGACAGCATCTCTTAGGAAAGTATTTTATGAAGGTTAAGGAAAAAATTTGGAGAGACTAATTGCCCATAATAAATTGTCTCTAAAGTGGCAGAAGAGAGTTTTAAGTATTTGAAAATGAAAATCTTCTATTTTAGAATTTAGTGTGACTCTTCTCCCTGCAATGGACTGGTCAGCAAAACGTCGATTGCCATCTCACTTTTCTCTTTGAATAGACATGTTTCAACAGCTAGCTTAGATGCTCTTAAATATCAAAGCCATGCCTGATCAATTCCAAGTTGTCCCAGCCCACTTCAGACCATCTCAGTGCATTAGGCCTTCTCCTGCCTGTAATTGAATTAATGCTGTCTTCTCATCTTCAATAGCCCATGGCATTGAAACTCTTGTGTTCCTTGTCCAAATCATGACCCTGCTATCTACTTGGGTGATGTCCATATTTTTCTTTCCTGTGCTCATATCACAAATTCCATAAAAGACATCGAAGGGGAAAGTTGCAGGATGAGTAATGTTAAAAAGTAAGAAAAGGGAGGATAGTGAGAATTGAGGTAGGGGAATAGCACAGAGCTTGAGAGAAGAATAAATTTATTTTAGAATATGGAGCAATCCACGAAGAAAGACCTGAAATGGAAGTCAAGAAGTCTTTCAGAATTGTGTTTCCAAGTAGTCTTCCCAATTTACATATTAAAATTTACATCAAAGTCTGAGCAAAAAGAACATTATTAAAGAGAAAAATTTCATAGGAATATCCCACACAACAGAAATAGCCAACACTTACTGATCATCTAACGTAGGGTGAGTAGATATAAGCAATGTTTCACAACATTGGCTGCATGTCAGAGTCACCTGGGGAGACTTTAAAAATCCTAATACTGAGGCCTCATGCTGGACCTGAAGGTAGAATCCAGTATATTTAAAACCACATAAATTTTTACGATGTATAGCCATGGCTGAGAACCATTGTCAGCAGTGGCTGGAGCCAGCTCTTAGTGACTCACAAGAGTCACTTGTTATATTTTCAGGAATTTTGTGGGTTAGACCTATCAGTAACTTGAAATTGATCACACTGGTAGTATTTTCACCACGGAAACTGGCCCATGCTATAAATCAGTTTTTTACCTCTCTGGAGGTCAGTTGCTAAACATCTATAAACACACCACTGGTCCTAAAGAATGACCCTTATGTTGAAGGAGAGGATGAAAGGAGACACCATTAATAATCACACCAGGACAACTAGCTTGAACCAGGAATTATGATCACTTCAAGTATACAAGTAGTTAATCCTCACAATGCCAGTGAAAGACAGTTGTCATAACATCCATTTAATGATGAATCGACACATGCTCAGAGAGTTTTATGAAGTGCCTCAGTTTCATTCACATAGATTGTAGTTGAAAAGAATCAAAACTGAGGTCAATCTGGCTCCACTAAGCCTACCACTTAGCCTACCACTAAAAGTAGACTCTCATCCATGTCAGGTAATTTATGGAGTAGTAATAGCCTAAAATAGAAGGTTCAGATAGAACTTACTTGAACATATTTCTGATCACTGTACAATAAGTTAGAAACTTAGAGTGTAGAGATGTGATCCTAAGGTAGAAAAACAGAAAACAAATATTCTACTGAAAGGCCCTCTAGGTAGCTATGTCCTGTGTGTAATAAAAATCTATCAATACTTGATGTTTACGAGAGAACTCAAGCATCACCTGGGTTTTAGATATTTGTGCTCCAGGTTGACAGACTGAGAGAGGAGAGAGAGAGAGATAGAGAGAGACTGAGATGAGACAGAAAGATGGGTGATCTTGTCACATTTCTCTAATCAGTCGACTCTTATTCTAAGCACAATGCATATTTTGAATCATCTTCATTCTACATAATCTCAATCCACACTCTTTCCTCGATTAGCAGCAGTTGAATTTGCCTCCTACTTTAGAGTAAAAATAGAAGCTGTTAGATTGGAAGTCTTGATTCTTATCCTGCACACTCACACTTGCATATATATAAATTCTTCCTTTCTTCTCCCGTTATACTGATGGAGCTGTTCCTCTTCTGCCTAAAGTCATCTTTCCCCCCTGGGCCTTGAATTCTCACACATCCTCTGCATCCATTCACTGTCAAGATAGCTCTTGCACATTTCTCTCTTTCTTCCTCTTTGGATCCATTTCATTGGCTTTTACACATCCTTAAATCTCTCCCTTGCAAAATAAATCTCACTCTACTCCACAACCCTTTTTCTTCTTTCATTCACAGTGAAATACCTTGAAAGAGCTACCTATTCTTGGTAACTTCGTTTCATTATCTCTCATTCACTCCTCAACACATTCTAATCTGACTTCCATTCCTTTTTTGCCCTCATCATTCCACCAAAACAGCTCTTGGTAAGATCACCAAAAACCTTCATTTATACTATGTTTGTCCAACTAATACTTTTTATTCCTCAACTTAGATGAACTCTCGGTAGCATTTGACACCACTGATAACTTTTCCCCTTGGCTTCCAGGACTTAACATTCATTGTGTTACTCCTAAATCACTAGCTGCTCCTTCTCAATATCATTTGAAAGTTGACTCTCTTCTACATAACCACAAAATGATATTCAAAATTTACCTTAGCAAAATTTGGCCTAGGACCTCTTCTCTCTACCCCAGGGTTTCTCAACTTTGGCATTATTGATGTTTTAGGCTGGATAATTCCTTGTAGTGGGGATGGAGGGGAATATCCTGTGCATTTTAGGATGGTTAGCAATATATCTGACCTCCACTCATGAGATGCATCTCCCTGGTCATGACATCCAAAAATGTCTCCAGACAGGGTCAAATGTCCAGGAGATAGGGGAGAGAGGACGACACAAAATCATCCCCAGCTGCGAACCACTGCTCTCCTCTCTTCTTAGGTGAGCTCATTCATGCTCATGGCTTCACTTATCACCATCACACAAATATTTCATAAATAGCATCTCCATCTTTGATATGTCCCATAGGCACCAGATCCATTTTCTCTCTTGCTACATCAATCATAGAAGGCTCAAAGGCATAGACTTTTACTTTTTAGCCTTGAGATAAAAAATATTTCTTAAACATGAAAGTAAAAGTTTTAACTATAAAGGAAAACACTGATAAATTTAACTTTATGAAATATAAGAACTCCTTTATTAAACAACAGCATAAAACAAGTAAAAATAATATAATTTATATAAAATAAATAAATCACAAAAAAGACAAATGGCCAAATAGAAAAGTGGGCAAAAATCATAAGCTGGCATTTCTCAGAAGAACATCATGAATGGTGATAAAACATAAGAAAAAGTGTTCATCCTTATTAGTAATCAGAGAAATGTAAAATAAAATCACAAACATATAGTGACATTATTATTGTTGTCACATGCCAGCAATTTCCATTTAGATTTACCCCCAGTTTCTCTCTCTTTGTTCTTCATCTCTCCTATCATCCTTTTTTTTCTGTTTTTTTTGCTGAGGGAGATTCCCACTAAGCTAACATCTGTTGCCAATCTTCCTTTATTTTTGCTAGAGGAAGATTAGCCCTGAGCTAACATCTGTGCCAATCTTCCTCCATTCTGTATGTGAGTTGCCACCACAGCACACTGATGAGTAGTGTAGGTCTGCCCCTGGGATCTGAACCCACAAACCCAGGCCACTGAAGCCAAGTGCGCCAAACTTAACCACTACACCATAGGCCTGGCCCCTCCCATCATCCTATTTTTTAAAACAGAATTACTTTTTTTTGTCATCAATACTTCCCTTAACAAATTTTTAGTACAGTCTGCTGCACTCTTATATTTTCTTTTGTCTGAGATGTCTTTATTTCAATTTCATTTTTACAGCATATTTTCCTGGATATAGTATTCTAATTTAGTAGTCATTTTCTTTTGTATCCTTGAAGATATTCCACTGTTTTCTCACTTCTCTTGTTGTTTTTGAAATGTCAGCTGTAATTCTTTGTCCCAAAAAATGTAATCTATCTTTTAAAAAAAATATCTGCTGCTATTAAGATTTTCTCTTTGACTTATACTCAGCAGTTGCAGTGTGATGTATCTAGCTGAGTGTTTATTTTTCCTATTTGTGCGTCATTGAGTTTCTTGAATCTGTGGATCAATGCCTTTGTTTTGTTAAGGAAAACTCTCAACCATTGTCTCTTCAAATATTGCCTCATTATTTTCTTTTACTCAGGGACCTCTGTTTTCTTAAAAAGCAGACTAGATATCACTGCATCTACTCTATCTCTTCACACTCTTCCATGTTTTGAGTCTTTGGGCCCTTTTTGTGCACTATTCTCAGTGATTTCTTCTAATTTATCTTCTAGTTTACAAATTCCTTTATGGCTGTGTCTAATCTAGTGTAAAATCTGCCCTTTGGTGATTGATTTTCACTATTGTACTTTAGGATTAGAAGGTTAGTTTTGTTGTTTTTATATATGTTATATTACATTTCATTGTTTCTTGTTCCCTGATGACATTTTCAAGGTTTTCTTTGTTTCTCAAAACAAAATACGTATTTTAAAGGCTATTTGAAACTCAACATCTAAATATTTTGAGTGTGAGCTTCTCTTATCATTTGGTTCTTGTTCATGGTGTCTTTTGTCCCTTTGTTATCTAGTTATCTTTGACTCTGTACTGGCCATTTCATGTGAAAATTATTTGTAGGAATAGTTTGAATAAATACTTTACTGCAGGGAGGATTTGAATTTGCTTCTCCAAGGCTTCTAAGGGAAGGGCCAATTCAAGCACATCTTAACACAAATTCAAGGTTTGAGACTCACTGGGAGATCTATGTGTTTTGAACCCTGGCTACAATTCTTCCCAAGGATTGGTCCTCCTCCTATTCATTCTCATCTTGACTATGTTGTCTTAGACGTCCTGAAGTTATTGGGTCTTGTCAGATTCTTCATCCCATGTCAGTGCTGGGCTATGATTTCTGTCCTCCTTACCCTATGAAGTCATCTAAAGGAAAGTTGATGTTTTAACTTTGCTTTTAACAGTTTTATGGAACAATGGATAAGAAAATCATGCAAATTCAGCACCCATTTTCATATACGTTTCTTGGTGATTTTTCTTTTGTTTTGTTTTCTTTTCTCTTCTCTTCTTATCTTTCTTTCTTCTCCCCTCCCCCATGTATCCTGGTAATTCCTTAGTCTCTTGCAAGCTCTTTGATCCTGTAGGCACTATCTTCAGTTTGTGCTGAGTATTTGTTGTGGTTTGCAATAAGAGTTTTGATCAAGTAATGTTATTATTTCTCTCAAACACTAATATATCAAATTTATCATTTAAAAATACAGTTGTTTCCATGTATTTTATCTTCATCCCTCCGTTTTTATGGATTCTGTGACAGGATATGTCTTGTTCACCATACCTCCAGCACCTAACATTGTGCCTGACACGTAGTAGCGTCTAAATAAATGTCCTTTGAATAGGTTTAATTTCCTCATGTGTACGAGAGGCACAGTAATACCCATCTTGTTGATTTGTTGTAAGAATTAGAGTAATAGGAATTGGTATAAGAAAGCAATTGTAGATTGTTTTGGTTAAATATTAGCAGACATTATGATGTAACTGACTTGAATGTGATGTTATACAGTCTACTCAGTCTATTCTACTTCAAATTTCTTGGTTGTTTTAAATTTACTGAGAGGCTACACTTTTCATAGCTTTGAACCTTTACTCACACATTTGAAATCTTGAGCAACCAATATTGATTTATCTCTGTTGTGATGGAGATGGCCTTTCAAGGAAACATCAGAAATATTTGCTGTCAGTTTGAATCTCTTTTGTTTTCACTGGTTCTATTTTTAAAGTTTTGCTGTATTTATGGTTAGAAGCCAGTTTCCAGATGTGAATACTATGTCAAGCATTTGGGATTTTCTAATATTTAGTACTTGAAGTAGCCAGAATCTATTTTAAGAAAAAGCATCTCCCTATATCTTGTTTTTTCCACTTTGGTCTTTGGAGGGTAGGATGGGAGGTGCAAGAATGAGGATACTGTCTTTGTATTTTGTCCCAGCTTGGTAAGGACCACTATAGTGCTCTATACAAAGAAGTACATGACCGGGATATGTGATTTATGTATTCCAGCTTTCCCCGGACCTCACCGTCCACTGGTGATCCTGCCAGCTCTTTGCTCTCTCTGATCATTTGCAAGTGTTGGGATGATGACACTGCTTTTGGGTCCAGGATTTCTCACAATCATTTTGCTCAGCCCAGGAAATTATTAAACGTTATATAATAATGAATAAGATGATGGCAAGATGAAACCTTATTCTCTGAAATAGGACCAGCCTTTTGTGATAGAAGAGTCAATATCAGCCTCTCTTGCCGCTAGGGTTATTAATTTTCTGTTACATGAGATGAATAGTTGGTACTCAATGATATTTTTCCTTCCTGTTCTGACATTTTTCACTCTCTAACAGGATAAAATGGGCCCTTCCTGTCTCAGTTTTGGGTGAAGCTACAAAGATCAAGAATAAAACAATGGGGGCCTGCTGGTGGCTCAAGCGGTTAAGTGCGCACGCTCCACTTCGGTGGCCCGGGGTTCGCAGGTTCGGATCCTGGGTGCACACTGATGCACCACTTGTGACGCCGTGTTGTGGCGGCATCCCATATAAAGGAGAGGAAGATGGGCACAGATGTTAGCTCAAGGCCAATCTTCCTCAGCAAAAAAAAGAGGAGGATCAGCATTGGATGTTAGCTCAGGGTTGATCTTCCTCACACACGCACAGAAAAAGAATAAAACAATAGCTTCTAGTTACCCTAAAAGGAGGGGCTAAACTACTAAAGGTACTCGAAAAGCATGTCTTCATGTGGAGTGCTAAGAGCATTTCAGGAGGGAGAGTCTGTTGTAGAGCACTACCTGCATATTGCAGGAGTTTGAAATCCTACACCATCCTGCTAGCAAACTTGCAATAGAAATCCCTGGTTAACATGTCAACCCCAAAAGATACCTTATGTATTTCCAAGCACACACGAGAGGGCAAAATTGCTTCACATTGAGAACCACTTCTCAACTGAGCATCCACCTCTAGAGTGGAAACAGTTTGAAATTAAAAAGCAGAGAAAATCTCTTTGAAGAGTGTACCATCCACACTTCCAAAGGTCAAGGATACATGATGCCCCTTCACCTACATCAGTTGAGGGGCTGAAAGAGCCCTTGGGAGACCTGCCATCTATTCCGTAAGTACGAGAACTATGACAACTGGTATGAGATGCGTCTTGAGTCACCTGAGGCAGCATACGGAAAAAGCAGAAGGAGAGAGCTCAGGTGAAAACTACATTTGTCCAATCAGGAAGACATTCTACATAAGCATTTCTATTAAATCATTTAAAGAGATTTCTAGGGGAATAAAGTGTCCTGAAACTTCAAGGAATCACTTGTAGTAATTTCTTATTCTAAAAAAATATTCATTATTTTAAAAAACTTATATTCTTGCAGTAAATATACATAATGTATAATTTACCATTTTAGCATTTTTAACTGTACAATTCTGTGGCCTTAAGGACATTCACATTGTTCTGAAAGGATCAACGCCATCCATCTCTATATCTTCATCTTCCAAAGCTAAAACTCTGTATCTGTTAAACACTAATTCCCCATTCTCCCATCTCCATGGAAACCACCATTCTACTTTCTGTCTATGAATTTGACTACTCTATGTACCTCTTATAAGTGCAATCTTACAGTATCTGTCCTTTTATAACTGGCTTATTTCACTTAGCATAAGGTCTTCAAGGTTCATCCATGTTGTAGCATGTGTCAGAGTTCCCTCCATATTTTAAGGCTGAATAATATTCCATTGTATTTATAATCCACATTTTGTTTATCCATTCACCTGCTGATGGACACTTGTTTCCACTTTTTGTCTATTGTGTATAATGGTGTATGGCTGTACAAATATCTCTTCTAGACCCTGCTTTCATTTTTTTTGAGTATATACTCAGCAGTGGAATTGCTGGATCATATGGTATTTCTAGGTTCAATTTTTGAGGAATCACCATACTATTTTCCACAGCAGCAGCTACGCTATTTTATATCCCCACCAGCAATACACAAATGTTCTAATTCCTCCACATTCTTGCCAACATTTGCTATTTTTCATTTTTTTTAAATAATAGGCATCCTAATGGATAAAAAATGATATTGAATTGTGATTTTGATTTACATTTGCCTGATGATTAGTGATGTTGAGTATCATTTTATGTGCTTATTGGTCATTTGTATATCTTCTTTGGAGAAACATCTATTCAAGTCCTTTGCCCATTTTTTAATCAGGTTGTTGTTTGTTGTTGTTGAGCTGTAGGAGTTCTTTATATATGCTGGATATCAATCTCTTATCAGATATTTGATTTGAAAATATTTTCTCCCATTTCAGGTGTTGCATTTCACTTTACTCACAGTGCCCCTTGATTCACAAAATTTTTAAATTTTGATGAAGTCCAATTTATCTGTTTTTTCTTTTCTTGGCTGTGCTTTTAGTATCATATTTTTAAAAAATCATTGCCAAATCCAATGTCATGAAGCATTCCCTCATGTTTTCTTTTAAGAGTTTTATCATTTTAGCTCTTACACATTTAAATATTTGAAACATATTGAGTTAATTTTTGTATATGGCATAAGGTAAGGGTCAAAATTCATTCTTTTGTATGTGGAGATCTAGTTTTCCCAACATCATTTGCTGAATATATTATCCTTTCCACATTGAAGGTTCGAGGCACCCTTGTCTAGGGTCACTTGACCATATATGCAAAGGTTTATTTTTGGGCTCTTTATTTTATTCCATCCTTCTATAAGTCTGTCTTTATGCCAGTGCCACATTATTTTAACTACCATAGCTTTGTAGTAAACTTTGAAATCCAGAAATGTGATTCCTCCAATTTTGTTCTCCATTTTCAAGACTGTTTTAGCTATTCAGGGTGCCTTGAGATTCCATATGAATTTTAGGATGGATTTTTCTCTTTCAGCAAAAAATGATTCTTGGATTTTGATAGAGATTTCATTGACTATGTATAGATCACTTTGGATAGTCTTACATCTTAACAATATTGTCTTTCAATCCATGAACACAAGATGTCTTTTCGGTTATTTGTGTCTGTTTTAATTTCTTTTGGCAATATTTTGTAGTTTTCAGTGCAAAAATATTTCCTCTCCTACATTAAGTTTCTTCCTAAATATTTATTCTTTTTGATGCTATATAAATAGAATTGTTTTCTCAATTTACTTTCTGTATTGTTCATTGTAATATACAGAAATACAACAGATTTTTGCATGTTTATTTCATATCTACAACTTTGCTGACTTTGTTTATTGGTTCTAACATATTTTTTAGAATCTTTACAGTTTCCTACATATAAGACCATGCCATCTGCAAAGAGAGGTAATTTTACTTCTTTCTTGCTTTTATTTCTTTTTCTTGCCTAATTGCTCTGGCTAGGAGTTTTAGTACTATTTTGAAGACAAGTAGCAAATATAGGCAGACTTGTCTTGTTCTTCATCTTAGAGAAAAAACTTTCAGTCTTTCACCTTTGACTATGATGGTAGCTGTGGGTTTTTCACATATGATCTTTACTATATGGAGATAGTTTCTTTCTATTCCTAGTTTGTTGAATGTCTTTATCATGAAAGTGTGTTGAATTTTGTCAAATGTATTTTCTTAGTCAATTGAGATGATTACATGGGGTTTTTTTCTTCATTCTATTAATGTGATGTATCATATTGATTGGCTTTCATATGTTGAATCATCCTTGATTCTAGGAATAAATCCCTCTTGGTCATTGTGTATAATCTTTTTAATGTGCTGTTGAATTTGATTTGCTGGTATTTTGTTAAGGATTTTTGTATCAATGTTTATCAGAGATATTAGTCTGTATTTTTCTTTTCTTCTAGTATCTTTAACTGACTTTGGTGTCAGGGTAATGCTGGTATCATAATATGAGTTAGAAAGTGTTCTCTCCTCTTCAGTTTTTTGGAAGAATGCGAGAAGGATTAGTGTTAGTTCATCTTTAAATGTTTGGTAGAATTCACCAGTGAAGCCATCTTGTCTTGGGCTGTTTTATGTTGGAAGGATTTCGATTACTGATTTAATCTCCTTGTTAGTTATGGGTCTGTTCAGGTTTTGTATTTCTTTATGATTCAGTTTTGGTAGGTTGTGTGCTTATAGGAATTTGTTCTTTTCATCTAGGTTATCCAATTTGTTAGAGTACAATTGTTTATAGAACTCTCTTATACTTGTTTTTATTTAAGTAGTATTAGTAGTCATGTCCCACTTTCATGTCTAATTTTAGTTATTTGAATCTTCTTTTTTTTCTTAGTTAGTATAGGTAAGTTTTGTCAATTTTGTTTTGTTTGTCAATCTTTTTGAAGAATCAACTCTTGGTTTTGTTGATTTTTTCTATTGTTTTTCTATTATCTATTCATTTATATCTAGTCTAATCTTTATTATTCTCTTCATTCTGCTAGCTTTGGGTTTAGTTTAATGTTCTTTTTCTAGTTTCTTAAGGTGTAAAGTTAGGTTGTTGATTTGAGATCTTTTTTTTTAATGTAAGTGTTTACAGTTATAAATTTTCCTCTTAGCACTCTTTTCTCTGCATCCCATAAATTTTGGTATATTGTCTTTTCATTTTCATTTGTCTGAAGATATTTTCAAATTTCCCTTCTGATTTCTTCTTTCACCTATTCATTGTTTAAGAGTTTGTTGTTTAATTTCCCCATATTTGTGAATAATGCGGTTTTCCTTCTGATATTGATTTCTAGTTTCATTCCATTGTGGTTGGAAAAGATAGTTTGTATGATTTCAATCTTGTAAAATTTATTAAGACTTGTTTTGTGGACTAATATATGATTTATGTTCGAGAATATTCCAAGTGCACTTGAGAAAAACTTGTATTCTGTGTTGTTGGGTGGAGTGTTCTGTATATGTTTGCTAGGTTCTATTGGTCTATAGTGTTGTCCAAGTCATCTAAAGTGGGGCATTGAACTCTCCTACTATTATTATAAAGCTATTGATTTCTCCCTTCAATTCTGTCAACGTTTGCTTCATATATTTTGGAGCTCTGATGTTTGGAGCATATATGTTCATAATTACATATATGCTCCATCTTCTTGGTGAATTTACCCTTTTATCATTATATAATTTCTATCTATGTCTCTCGTAACAATTTTTACTTAGTCTTTTTTATCTGATATTATTATAGCTACCTCTGCTCTTTTTTGGTTTTTGGTTACTATTTGCATGGAATAACTTTTCCCATCCTTTCACTTTCAACCTATTTGTGCCCTTAGATCTAAAGTGAGTCTCTTGTCGACAGCTCACAGTTGGATCCTATTTTTTAATCCATTCTGCCAATATATGTCTTTTGATTGAAGAGTTAAATCCATTTAAAGTAATTATTGATAGGGAAGCGCTTACTTTTACCATTTTCTTATTTGCTGTCAGTATGTCTTGTAGCTTTTTTGTCCTTCATTTCCTTCCTTTTTTGCCTTCCTTTGTGTTTAGTTGATTTCCTTGTAGTGACACGTTTTGATTCTTTTCTCATTTCCTTTTGTCTATATTCTATCAATACTTTCTTTGTGGTTACAGTGAGGATTCCATATAACATCTTGAAGTTTTGACAATCTATTTTAAATTAATAACAATAACTGCAATCACATATAGAACTCTACTCCTTTACAGCTCTGACCCCATACTTTGTGTTATTGATGTCAAAAGTTACATCTTTATTAATTTGTACCCATTCATATAAATTTACAATTATTTTTATGCATTTGTATTTTAAATCTTATAGAAAATAAAAATTGAAGTTACAACCAAAATTACAATAATATGAGTTTTTATATTTGTCCATGTGCTTTATATTTGTATATGGCTTTGAGTTACTGGCTAGCATCCTTTCATTTCAACTTGAGGAACTCTCTTTAGCACTTCTGGTAGGGCTGGAAATGGGATACCTCAGTTTTTGTTTATCTGGAATTGTCTTAATTTTGCCTTCATTTTTGAAGAACAGTTTTGCTAGATATAGAATTCTTTGTTGACACTTTTTTTTTTTAGCACTCTAGTTATATTATTCCATTACTTTCTGGATTGTAGTGTTTCTGCTGAGAAATTCACTGATAATCTTATTTAGAATCCCTTGTAGATGATACATTGCTTTTCTCTTGCTGCCTTCAAGACTCTCTCTTTGCCTTTCAACAGTTTTATTACAATGCATCTGATCGAGTGTCTTTGTGTCCATCCTGCTTGGAGTCCATTTGAGCTTCTTCTTTTGTATATCCATGTATTTCCTCAAATTTGGGAATCTTTTTTCCACTATTTCTTCAAATAAGTTCTCTGCCCCTTTCTCTCTCTCTTCTCTTTCTGAGACTCCCATAATGCATATGTTGGACCATTTGATGGTATCCCACAGATTGCTTAGGCTCTGTTCATTTTTCTTCATTGTTTTTGCTCCTCATATTCAATAATTTCAAATAACATGTTTTCAAGTGTGCTATTTCTTCTGCCTCTTTGACTCTGCTATTGAACTCCTATAGTGAATTTTTCAATTGAGTTATTGTATTTCTCAGCTCCAAAATTCCTGTTTGATTTCTTAAAAATCTCTTTCTTGATATTCTCATTTTGTTCATTCATTGTTTTCCTGATTTCTTTTATTTCTTTATCTTTTTCTTTAGCTCTTTGAGCATATTTAAGACAGTTTTAAATTCTTTTTCTTTTAAGTCTAAAGCCAGTGTTTCATAAAGTCAGTTTCTGGAGATTTATTTTGATCCTTTGAATAGGCCATGTTTCCCTGTTTCTTTGTATGCCTTGTGCTCTTTTGTTGAAGATTGAGCATTGGGAAAACTTTATTTCTCTCAATCTTTGCAGATTGGCTATGTACAGGGAGAAACCTTCACTAATCATCCTGGCATGAAGGCCTAAGCTCTTCTCCAACATTTTCTGGGGATGCATCTTCCCTGGGCCTATGTGTGTGCTTTTTTTCCACTTCCTCACGTACACATTTACTTCTAATTGTCATAAGTTTCCTAAGTGTCTTACTGCACTTCTTCTCAGGGCCTTGGACATTCTATTTTATTTTCTTTCAGTAGTCTCTTGCCCCCAGGTTTCCTTGGGTCTGAAATCTTCCTGCAATTTTTATATGCCACAGTGCCCACCATTGCCTTCCACAGCTTCCAGCCTGAGATCCAAATAAACTTCTGACCTCCAAGCCAGGTGAGACAGAAACCAATCCCTCAGGCAGCCCAGAGACAGACCACAATGTTGCAAACAAGTTTCACTTTGTCCTCTCAACCCAAGGGAAGAGAGTGAAAATTGGGCCACTTACTCCCAATCATGCCATGCCATGCCGAGCAAGAGGCGAGGCAAGGATGAGTAAAAATGCCACAAGATTTCGTACCATTTTTAATGCAGCTTTTCTTGTTTGGGTGTCTGCTTGGTTGCTGTAGATTTCTGATGGTTTCCAGAGCTCCATAAAGCTATTAGTCATTTTCTAGCTGTTTATTTGATGTTTCCTTGGGAGAATAAAACCCTGGAGTGTACTAGTCCACCATCTTCTTGATGTCACAATAATTATTCACTTTAACGCTTAATTTTATATTTGAAAGTATATTCTTTTTTGTAAATGGGTTCTATCTCAAGATATATATGCTTTAGGCCCCCAAAACCTGGATTTGCTTTTACCTGGGGGAAGGAAAAGTTTTAACTGTAAAACAAATTTGAATTTTTATTATTTCGCTGGACATATTAATTGCAAAAATAAATCATTTTATGTACAAAAGTGACCAAGTGTTGTTCTTTTTCTTTTCCCCCCTGAGCTATGAAATTGATCCATCTATCCAGAGTCACAAAAAAATGTATTCTGGGTCATGGAAAGACAGAGAGGCCCGATGGGATTGAAAATAACGTATATGTGTATGTGCGTGTGTTTATGCACTGTCTGTCTATCTATCTATCTATCTGTCTGTCTGTCTGTCTGTCTGTCTGTCTATCTATCTATCTACCTACCTATCTACCTCATGGCTTATTATGTGATCCTATAACAGGTCTTGTAAAAAGGAGAATAATAATTTTTAACTTGAGAATCTATTTATCATTTAAGAAAGTATTTATGTACACTAATTTTGTAGTTAGGTTTAAATTTTTATCTTAGGTTTCTTTTTATTGACTTGGGAAAGTTGTTTATCCTCTAAAAGTATCAGTTTTATTTATCTATAAAGTATAGATTATAGAACATATTTTAGGCTTGTAATAAGAACAAAATGAGCTAATTCAATTAAAGGTCTTAGCATAATTCCTGCCATGTAGAAAATGGTAACGTGCAAAGAGGGGTTACTATTATCATCCTTACTATTGCTTGTTAAAATATTTGGAGAAGCAGGTAGTTTGGGTCACCTACCAAAGGAGTTGCTATCTAAACCTATAGCTTGTAAAATGTAGAAATTATCAACATCTTCCTTCACTTTTCCATCAGTTCGTTAAGGGCTGCAAATTATAAATGTTTCCAGACTCTGAGCTGAGTATGCAAGATCTTCTGGAAACATCAGGCAGGTGGGGTTGGATTTGGAACTTTTCTAAGAATTTAGTCCCTTTATTGCTCATATTGCTGGAAAATCAATGACCTGTGCCAAACAAGTTGTTTTCTTCTCTTGACAAAAAGCAGATCAGCAAGTTTTCATATTGCACTATTTTCAATGGCTGGAACATCAACATTTTATAACAAGAAAAAAGTTAAAGTTCTTCAATATTTGGAAAAGAAGTGCTTGTAAAAATTTTCTCATCTATTCACCATCTGGAAAAGCAAGGTTTTACAGTGAAGCCTGACAATATTTAGAGTCACTGAATACCTTGGAAAATGACCTCTTATTTAAGATATTTCCTCCACAGGACACCACAGTGTTCGCATTTCTACAACTTTACACTTGCTAAGGACATAACATGGAAAAGTAAGAGAAATATGCATGAATAACCAAGACCATAGCCTTTTAACTAGAGAATGTTTTGAGGCCAAAATGAATTGCAGGTTCATGAGTAAAATCCAACAAATCTTGGCTCTTTATTTCTCTACTAAATTTCACACTCAAAAGTACTTATGGACTGCTTCTAATGTGCCCAGCACTGGGATGGAGATGCATAATTCAGGTGAGAATCTTTGTATCTTCATTCTTTTAAAGTGGAAACTTTGCTTATGCCAAGTCCCCCCAGCTCTTCCCCCACTTTCTGAGAGCTTGGCCAAAAGCAACGTGCCTGCTCCCCGTAGTGCCTCCAGCCTGTGCGTATCCAGCAAAGGGGTCCTCAGATAGATGTTGACATAGTGATTGATTTCCCCCATATGTAAGCAGGATGAGGTTTACTGGATTTAGGCAGACTTGTGCTAAGGGAGTGAGAGAGAACACTCACGCACACTTAAAATGAGCCTAAACTACTATTTTTCAAAGCCCAATGACCCTGCAGGAAACTGTGCTAATTAATTTCTTTCTTTTCAATTTACGCATTGGAGTTTTGATCTCAATATGCAAATGCATGCAAAGGAATATAGCAAGTCTCTCCCTTATACTCCCCCCAATTATGTGAGCTTATTGCATGACTGAGGGAGGTTGCTCTTGTTCCTTTGGCCCTGGCTAGCTGGTCACCTGACTAATGGCACTTAGAGATTCATATAGTTCATTAGTGATTATTCTAAGGTTGAAGGCAGGTCTTTTTTTTTTTAGCAGATATTTAGGTGAACTGGAGATTTAAATTTCATTTTCCTCCATAATGAATACATGTTCTATTGTTCTAAGTTTTTCACATTCTAAACTCTGAAATCTTCTTTTGAGTTTATGGGACACAAGCCTTTGGATAAGACTGTCTCCTTTCCCAGGGTACATATGTCCAGGTCATAATAATGCAGAGCTGTCACCTGGCAAATGCTCAATGAAAGTTTGCTACTGAACTTCCCTATCCTCATCTAAAAGGCTGTCTCTCTTCCCCTGAGTCTGGAGACCATGACACTTCACACATCAGTTATGATTTAATGAACATCTACCCCTTAGCAAGAAAGAAAGTCAAAAAATCAAACAGGTTCCTACTAAGTCCTATCGAGAGTAAAGTCCACGTATTAAGTGAAGAGCTAAACCATATACAAAATTTAACCTTTGGTGTCACTAGCATTGACAAGGAAGGATAGCTTCTTTGAATGAGAGTAGTGGGAGAGAAGAAATGGGAAACTAATCTGTCTCCAGAGGTTCTCACAGTATGGTCTCTGAACCTGCAGCATCAGCATCCCCTGGAAAATGTGTTAGAGTTAAGTTCTCAGCCTCTACTCAGACTTATTAAATCAGAAACTATGGGGTAGGGTTTAGCAACCCTTGTTTTAACCTTCCAGGTGATTCTGATACATGCTCAAGCTTGAGACCCACTGTCTAGCCAGGCCATGCTTTTTTCACTTCATCATGGGACCCCCCAACACGATGCCATAGTAGAAGACGTTAGGTACTGTCAGGCTTCGGTCATTTTAGGCTAAGCCTTTAGGAAGGTAAAAAAAGCCATTCAACTATTGGTACCTATTGTACAGGGCCCTTATATTGTCCATTTTTGGCCTGGTAGTTCTTCGTTCAGTTCCTGGAACACAGTAAATGATTAATAAATAGTTATTGAATCAGCGTGGATTGATGAAGTGAACAAATTTATAAATATATATAAACACCCACAATAGGTACTTCTGTGAAAGGCTAGAAGGAGAGCCATGGCTCTGGGTATCTGGGGGTCTGAGGTGATTGCAGATCACAAGTGAGGGTGAGCCCTGCAAAGAAATGGATGGGAAAGCAAATTTCTCCTTGAATACTCATAAAGTCAAGTTTCTAATGCCAAATATTATTTCTTCAAACATTACCCCACTGGAACTTGGATTGCTACAATAGCATTCTGGATATTTTCCTCCCTTCAGCATTGGCCTATTCCGACATATTACGTAACTAACATTCAGAATAATATTCCTCCAGGGTCATTTTGCTTGCATAACTCCTTTTAGAAATTCTCTAGTTTGCAAGTTAGTAGTTCTCTCTGTGCTGTGCATCCATGGCATCTTGTGACTACCTCTATGCTAATGTAAATGTCTCTTTACATAACTGTATCTTTCTCTAAGCTAAGAAATTGTCATGGAGGTAAATAATGCATTAATTACTTTGTGTAATTCTTTTTTATACTCCTGGGATTTAGCACTGCTCCTGAAACTGGCTTATAAAAATGTGACATGTGTGTTTGTTTAATAAGCGAATAAAATTAGTCTCTGGTCATCAAGTTTATGCTCCTCCCATAACTTTATCCCAATCTTCTAGCCTTGCCCATTTCCTCTTCTGTCTCTCTCATCCTTGGCCCAACAAATCCCCCTGGAGTCCACTCCTTGCTCAGCTGGTTGCTCAAGCTACCACTGGGTCACACCTTCCATATCTTGGGGTAACATCATATTTGGGAGTTCACAATTGAATGCATCAAAGCTGGCAGTGTCACACTTAAGGGACTTTATACTTCTTTTTGGATCAATCTCTGATCTATAAATCTGAGAAATTTACTTCTTGAGCACTGTACACTTTTCTACTTACAAACTTGCTCCTTATTAAGCTTCTGATAAAAATTTATTTATTCTTTTTAATGAGATTGACAGCATGGTAGGATGTTAGACAATGACAATTGAATGACTTCTGTCACTTTCAGTTCTCAGAGGCGTCATCACCCAGTTGAAGCTATGAACCTCTCATAGAAAGTCTCTGTAGCCCTTGATGAAGCACTGGGTGCCCAGCCCCACATGCTCTGCTCATAAGCACTCTAGTGGAGAACATTGCAACGTCTGCCATAACCACATTGTTCCATGGGTTTTCAGCTTTTCTCAGCCATTCTGCATACTTATGATAGTTAACTAGATATCCTCTGTTGATGAAATCACTCATAATACAACTTTCAAAGGATGTCACCTTTTGAAGTGGTTCCACATGATTGTAATTTTATTACCTCTGGTTGAAATAGCCACAGCTCAAACCAAAAAGAGAGTAGAGGTGGGTTATGCCCATTTTCTGTCCCCATCAGAGTGACATAGCCTTCTCCCTTTGTGATGTTTCAGTCCTGACTTGATTGGTGAGGTCACTCCTCCAGATTTCATACTTGGGTTGGATAGGAAAATACAGCTTGGCCTCACTTCATCCCCAGCCTCCCAGCTTCCATTTAGGCAGCTATGAGGTGTCTTCAGGAACTGCTGGTTCTTGAGCTAATGTTCACGATTTTCTGAAGCAAAAACGGCAAGTTAAGCACACCAAAACTGCTGCCACCCACCAACCATAAGTTACATATGGTTATTTCACATGTAAATTTACCATTTACATATGTAAATTTCACTTGATTTTTTTGCATTTGTTTGTACTGTTCTCACTTTTATGAATTTCCTTTGAAGCATAAGACAACGTTGCACAGAACTTGAAGGTGTTGGTTTTGGAGTAAAGTAGACATTGATTTGAAAGTCAGCTCTATCATTTATTAAGGATCTTAGAGAAGTTTCTTCTCTAATCTTCAGTGTTCTCATGTATAAATTGAAAATAATAATTTCTACCTTAAAGGACTGATGTAAGCATTCACTAAAGGTTCATTCATTCTACAAATGTTTTTAAACATTTACAGGAATTGAACGAAGGGAAGAAGATATAGACGTGAACAAGACAAAAATGTTCTGCAATTCCTTGAGGCTCCTACCAAGGGGCTTTTATAAGCAATCACAATTGTGCTAAATATTATGAAAGAAAAAGTGAAGCATGTTTTAGGAATCCAAAGCATGACGTCTACATAGTTTGGGGTCATGGAGGGAAATTGTTACAATATACAAGTTCAGGGGAAATGCCCATCTGCCAAGGTAGGTAATCCTTGATTCCCCTGTTATTAGATATTTTAGTTGAGTGCTGAAAAATGAGGGGTAGATGGCTAGAGAGAGAAGGTTTTGGGGAGGCTGGAGATGGGAGAGCACACTGTGTGAAGGAAGGCCTGAAAAACTCAAAGAAGCCAAGGAAGGCTATAAGGAAAAAACATAGGTCAGGCTTGGCCTGAATGTGGATGGTCCTGTGGATCCTATAAGGAGTATATGACTAAATGTTGGATAGGTGCTATGTTCTCAGTAAATGGTAACTATATTTATCATTCAAAAAACACGTTAAATTGGTTTCTAGGCAGTAGGTAGTGGTCTGGTCTACTTTAGAAGAGATATTTTTTAATCTTTGTTTTGTCCTAAAAGACATCTAGCAAAGCCTTCCCACCGTGGGTATAATCCATAACTGTAGATTTGTAGCCTGAAATCAGATTATCCTCAGGCAAGCAGCGGCTGTCTCATTTTTAGTATCCTACATTTCAGTAAAGGCCAATGCCCACTACCCCCACGGGACGCTTAAGTCTAATCGTCAGTATAAGCAGTTTAAAGCAATTCTCTCCCCAGAAGGAGAGAAGAATGCCAGTCACCTCGGGCAAGAGCTTTTGGCAGCTTGGCAGCTTTTAAATGCTTTGTTTTGGATAGGCAGGGTACTCTTCTGGAGGGATTTAAAGCCATGTTATATAAGTTGCAATTAGTGGCTTCCCACAAATTACATATCGCTCCAGCCAGTGCAATCTCCCTAAAGTGCTTTGTTGACTCGCTCGCAGGATTGTACTTCCTTGTTCTTCAGTGGTCAAATGTATTTCTCTTCCCCTTTTATTCTCACTTACATTTATATCATTCCAGGTGTGTACCCGAGGGGGCTCCAGCTGGGTGTTTACAAGGTCCCCAACTAGCAAAACACAAAGCAATGTCTCATGTTGCCTTCAAAAGATTTTATTTTCGGGGTGGCCCGCTGACGCAAGAGGTTAAGTGCGCGTGCTCCGCTGTGGCGCCCGGGGTTCGCCGGTTGGGATTCCAGGCGTGCACGGATGCACCGCTTGTCAAGCCATGCTGTGGCGGCATCCCATATAAAGTGGAGGAAGATGGGCACGGATGTTAGCCCAGGGCCAGTCTTCCTCAGCAAGAAGAGGAGGATTGGTAGATGTTAGCTCAGGGCTGATCTTCCTCACACACACAAAAAAAAGATCTTATTTTCTTGGCAGGAATATTTTTCCATTTCATTTTCAGTCTATAGGTGACGCCTAACCTACACTGGTTTATCGCCTTTATTATAGTAAATAAAAGACACATGGTGATGAAGAAAACATATTTACAGCAGTTAAATATGAAACAGTTGCCAGGACTGAGCCAAGTTGATTTTTTCACAGACAATAAAAGCAAAGTTAGTAAAGAAATATGAGGCCGATTCTTGAGGCAGAAAACACTTTCAACTGCACCGATGCATAATCAGACAGAGTGAATCCATATCATTGAACCTGGGGATAATTTTGTCAAAGACTTTTTGCTTTTACTAAACAGGCTTTGGGCAGACTTCAAAAGAAAAAGCGTTTAGCACAGGCAAAGTATGTTTGATCATTTCAGGAAGATAGCTGGTTGACATAACATCAGCATTCAGGCGGAAGCTGAGAGTATTGTGATGGGCGACACCCAAGTAGGGCTGCCCTACTAGCGACTGTCAACTAGGAATCAATTCAGGCATAATGCAGGGTCGGCTATATGTAGAACAACGTTTTTGTTGTTAAAAAACGTTGAACGATGTCACAGATATTTAGAAGCCTTCGACTCTGCCTGGCTCTGCCACTTTCCAGCTCTTGGACACTAGACAAGTCACTTGAGTGTTCTAGGTCTCTATTTCCTTATCTGTGAAATGAAGGAATTAGACAGATAATCTATAAATTCCCTTCTAGTCATAATCCAGAATCCACATGATCTGGATTCAAATCCCACATCATTCTCTAATTCTATGTCTTGGGACGCCACTCTTTCACATCTGGACCTTAGTCTCCTGTATCCGAGAAGAATAACAATAATGCGTGTCATATAAAGTATTTTGAAGATTAATTGAGATAATATATGTGAAAATCCCTAGCAAAGGGTCAGACACATGGTAAACCTCTCAATACATGTGCAGGAGCCTTGCTAAAAAGGACTTGAAAAAAATGTTTTTTCTTGAAAATGGCTTTTGGGTACAAGCAGATGTTTATCTAAGCAAATGATTTCTCAGGGCTAACATGTGAATAGATTAGCAGAGGTGATGAGATCTGAATAAAGAAGAGAAGGCAAGGTTAAAAATGGCCTTTGCAGCTACCTGGTAGCCCATGGAAGCAGCAGAATGGTCATTGACATGGCAAGCTTTTAACGTAACTGCAATAGCATAGATAGGAATCCACCTCAAGATCCAGGCAGAGCAGAATCTGTGGACACTGTTTCATTGATTTGTAGAGTTTATGCTCCTTATCTCCTTACAGAGAGACCTTATAAAGAGCTTAGTGTGAGTGGAAGATCAGAAGATTGAAGTCAGGGGCAGGCCCGGTGGCGCAAGCGGTTAAGTGCGCGAGCTCTGCTGCAGTGGCCCGGGGTTTGCTGGTTCGGATCCCGGGCGCACACTGACACACCACTTGGCAAGTCATGCTGTGGTGGCATCCCATATAAAGTGGAGGAAGATGGGCATGCATGTCAGCCCAGGGCCAGTCTTCCTCAGCAAAAAGAGGAGGATTGGCAGATGTTAGCTCAGGGCTGATCTTCCTCACAAAAAAAAAAAAGAAGATTGAAGTCAAACATTGTCATAGAGATAACTAGCTTTCCATCAAAAATGCACACTCCTTCTTCAATGGTGTGGAGTGAGTACAAGAACAAGGCTGCCCACCCAAGGCCTGTGCTTCCCACTTTTGTCTACACGTACGGCCACATGACCCGCCCTCACCAGTGACATATGCGTAGAAGTGATGTGGCACCTCTGGGCTGGGTTTTTAAGGATTGGAGGTTACCTTCTGCCCTTTTCCCTTCTCTGCATCAGCTGCTTGATGCAGATGTACCAAGGCCTTAGGAAAAGGTGAAACTCCAGATGACAGGGGCCCAAGGTCACCAAGTTCCCCACGTCCAGGAAAGCTGTCTTTGAACCAAGATTACCCATGTTGTACTCTGACATGAGTGAGAAATATATTTCCATTATATTAAGTGACAGAAATTTCAGAGTTTATTAGTTCTTCTAGCAGGAAGGATGTTCTGATATGGTAACATGTGTAGACCTCAAAAACTTCATGCTGAGTGAAAAAAGCCTACGTAAGAGTTATAGACTACATTATTACATTCACAGGACATTCTAGAATAGGCAAAACTAATGGGAAGATATCAGAAAACATGTTGCCTCTCGAGGGGTGGGGTGGGGTTTGTCTGGAAAGAGGCATGAGAAAACTTTCTGGAGTGATCTAAGTATTCTATAACTTGATAATGTTCTACAAGCGTATACATTTTCAAAAGTCAGCAAACATACAATTAAGATTTATGTACTTCCTTGTACATAAATTTCACACCCACAGAAAAGCTGTAAACAAATATTGAACTGTAGTTAATGATATGTATGCTGAAAAACTTAGAGCAGAGATTTATTAATGTCTACACTTTACTTGGAAATGCATCAGAAGTATGATGAATCACATATAGTTTACAGATTAACTACTGAAATTGGGAGAGGTTAACAATAAATAGTCCAAATTTTTATTATAAGGATGAAATTGGGTGGGGTTTGCACCCAGTTCTGTCTCACTCTAAATCATTGCTCCTTCTACTCTCTCATGCCTGTACTGGAAATAATGGGTAGAAAATTCAAAAGACTTGATATGAATCACTATGAGAAGAAAGATTCAGAGGGAAAAAAGAACTATGAGAAGCTAAAATTCCAAAAATAAGCCAGGTAAAAATCATACAGAGTTTCAACAATGTACTGCTAATTAGCTCTAATGCTTAGATCTAATGTGGGGTTTACAGGGGGTTGTGACATTCAGAGATGACTAATTAACCTGTGCAGCAAATCCATTTCATTTGCTGCCTTGACACAGCCAATCAAGACTGGCCAACTGTTTGCTCATTTGGAAAATGATTAGCATTCCTATTTAGACTTAATTACAGTGCAAATGTTGACAATTATCTTCTCTATAGAAGCATCAGATGCTTCAATATCTCGGTGAACATGTGCATATAATTATATACATAATTTGTCTAGCGGAAAATGTAACCCAGTCATTACCTGGGTCTTATGCCTGTAATTAGAGATCATATAAATACCAAATGGGAAAAGTGGGTTGGTGGGACGTTAGGACCATTACAGTGTGAGAATCTCTATGTAGCTGTTAGTGGGAACTCAGTAGCAACCAACATCTCTGGGATTGCTGCCCTCTATTAAAAATAATTAGGAAGTGTGAGAAAAAGGTGAAAATTATGGCGGAGTGAAAGCACAGTACAATCGCTTTTGCAGGACTTAACTGCAATCATTAAAAGTCCCATGGGCATCTCAAATTCAACACAACTGAAACCAAACTCATTAACCATCCCTGCTCCTTCTCTTGTGTTTGCTGTCTTAGATAATGGCTAGACATTCTAGAGTCTTCGTAATCAGTGTTATCCAGTCCTTTTTTCAATAAAAGAGATATAATTCTAATCAACGTTCCTGACAGTGTCCACTCCTCTCCGTGATGTGACAATTCCAAACCTCCCCCATCATTGCTGTATGGCAATTTCAGGAGAAAATATAAATTGTTCTGCCTTCCTCTAGCCTCTCCCCTCTGTTGCTCATCTTCCACATTATTCCCAGTATGACCATCTCTAATCATAAATTGAATTATATCACTCTACCATTCAGAAGAGCTGAGAATGTCCACCTTTCCCTAAACAGCATTTATCAGGGCACACCAAGCATTTTAGACTTTAGAGTCTGTGCCAGCTTATGCTCTCCTGCTCCACTCTTCAGTTTAACAGCTACCTTCATCAAATGTAATACAATATGAATTGCAATATGTAATATTGAATATGAATATGTAATGAAAATGAATATGTAATGCAATATGTTCATTATTTCAGTTATCTCTTGCAGCATAGCTGACTGTCCCAAAATTCAGTGGCTCAAAGCAATGATTTTTCTTTTGCTCATGATTTTGTGGGTCAGGAATGCAGGAATGGCTTGACTGGATGGTCATTTCCAATCAACACTGCATCAGCTGGGGTGGACGAATCTTCTTCCAAAATGGCTTCTTCACACATGTTCTGTTGTCTCGATGCTCCTTGGCCTCTCTCATGTGGCTTCTCATTCTCCAGGGTTTCTACAGTTGACTTAGCTTCTTGTAGAATGGATATTTAAAGGACGTTTCACTTTTTACATAGGAGCTGGATTCCAAGAGGCAAGCACAGTAACTGCACAGCTAGTTAACGGCTATGATAGAAAGTGGCGTGGCAACACTTCTACCATAATCTATTGGTGAAAGCAGTTCCAAGCCTCTTCAGATTTAAGGAGGGGGAGAAATAGACTCTAGCTCTTAATGGGGAAAGTCAAGTTCACATTGCATGAGAGCACATAGGATGATACATATTTTTGTGCCCATTTTTGGAAAATAAAATTTTCTACACTTACGCTATTTCCTCCTTCTGAAATGCCAGTCTCTCTATTCTACTCAATTCCTGCTTGTCTTTTAAGGCTAACTTTAGTAGCAGTTGCTCAACTTTGTTGCACATTCTTTAAAGAAAACCAATCTTTTTCTCCACCTATGGTACTTGGTTTAATCCTCTTTATCCTAAAGAGGAATATCATTGTCTGTGTCTTGCATATTTATCTCTCCTGCCATAAGGTAAGTATGAGACCATGCCTTATTTATAATTCCTCGTGTATAACACGGAGCCCAGTACTTGGTATATGGTGAATAACTGAGATGAGGGAACTTGAAAATCTGTTACATTTGGCCCCCCCTCGACCTACGAAGATGCCCTCTCCACCGTGGGTGTCTAATCTGTTGCAGTTTCCTTCAAGCATTCTGTCACCCCTGGATGGTGAATTGCCACCTATTTGCTATGCCTTAGATATTTAAATTTCTTAAATCTATTGATAATGAAACTGATTCACTGAAGGAATAAATAAATGGTTCTATGAATATATGTATCCCTTATGCTTGGTGTACTGTCTAGAACAAATCTAGTACTTGTGGTGAACAGCCTCCAAGATGGCCCCCAATGATCTCCATCTTGTGGTATTCACACTCTTGTCTAGTCCCTTCCCACATTGCACTAGAGTTGGTCTATGTGACCATTAGAATATGGTGGAAGTGATGATATTACACTTCTGAGAATGGGTTATAAAAGATGCTCCAGTTTCCATCTTTGTGCCTGTCTCTCTCTCTTCACTCACAGAAGAAACCAGTTGCCATGTTGTGAGCAGTCCTATGGAGAGGCCCTCAAGGGAATGAACTGAGGTTTCTCGCCAAAAGCCACTTGCATAAGCTTGCAACCGGGTCCTGCAGACCCAGACAAGCCTTTAGGTGACTGTAGCCCCAGGCAACAACTTGACTGAAACTTCACAAGAGACCCAGAGATGCAGAGCCAGAACCATCCAGCTAAGCTGCTACCAGATTGCTGGCCCTCAGAAACCATATGAGATCACAAATATGTGGTGTTATAAGCTGCTATGTTTTGGGGTAATCTTTATGTAGCAATAGATAACTAATTTATTTACTAATAAATATTTGTGAATGTCATTAAAAGTAGCAAGAAGGAAGCAGTTCCCTTTCTCTTCTTGGGTTTTAGATCAAAGTATTTTGTTGTTATTAGGAGAGACACCTGGGTGGTAATTCCTATTTGAAGCCAAACACCTGGGCTATTTCTCCATCACAAAGAACCTCTCAGATACAACCAATAGAAAGTAATGACCTCACTTCTTGGAGTATTTGTGTTAATTAGCAGCATATCGAAGTATAGCATGTCAAGCAATAAACTATTTGTACTTAATCTCCAAACATATTTTCTTCTAGAAAAAGCATGATGCCAAAGAAATAAACATTAAACTGCTATATACAGTCCAACCTTGCAAAGTAGCCTTACTTTTCTATCTTTGTATTTCAATCTCTAATTGCTAATAAAAAAATAATTCTGGTTAATAAAATGTTTTGGTTATTTTGGTTGAAAATAATATCCTTCATTTTGTCTCAACACTATTGGAACATGAAAAAAAATATATGATACTATCTAGAAAAGATGTTATTTATATGTGCTTCTAAGAAATTCAGGAGAGGATTTTAAAAATGCAGGATCACTGAGGATTTCATAATTTTTTATATTAAAGTATACTTCTATGAAATGCTTATATTTAGAATAATTAGGAAAATTCTATAAATTATAGACATAACCAACACTGTGTACATTAATTTAGTAATTATTCAGTATATGATAACCTGTTCAACCACATTCAGCTACTCATCAAACATTTACAGAATGTCAACTCTTAACTGGTCAACGTTAAGAATCTTGGAATGCAAAAAGCTCAAGGTATGGTATGGACTTCCAGCATGAATAAGGCTATTTAATCAGAACTTTCCCCTCTCCTCCTGGAAATCATCTAGAAGACACCAACAAAAAACAAAAAAGAAAAAGAAACACAAGCAACCAACAAAAGCCTGGCACACTACGTTCAGTGAAACTAGGAGACAAATATCTAGACCTCAAAATACTTCTAAGAGTTGTGAAAATCAGCTGATGTTGAGCGGAAGCCATGTCAGAAGAGCAAAGAAGTAAACGGAGAGATCTCAACAGTAAGAGTCCTTGACATTGATTGACCTCAGAAAGTAGCAACACAAACATATTTCCCAAAGGAAAGGCAAAGCCCTAAGGTGCCAAACCTGAATCTCTTACGTGTAATATTATGGATAGGACCTGGAGGAGCTGGGCTGATGGAAAAACGTTCATGGACCCAGTTTGGTTCATAGAAGCCAAGCAAATAGGATGACTCAGAGAAGTAGGTCAGCCATATTTGCTGGAAGTTCATAATTCAAAGAAGAGAACCCTTGAATTATGAAAACTACCTCCATCAGAATGGTATGCTGGTTTCTTCCTACAAGAAACTCATACAATTAGCTTGCCCACAAGATACAATTTTTTCAATGATGAGTAATCAAAGGAGCTAACACAGCCTTGATGCAAAGATTTAAAAGGAAACAAAATGAAGGAAAAGAGACACAATAATGATGGACTGAAAACACACATGCATGTGTGCAGATACATACACACACATGTACACAAACCTGTCATGGAATAGATAAAAACTGGACCAAATAAGTTTGACACAAATTTTAAAATCCTAAGGAATAATAACCCCCATAAGGAAGACCACAAAGTCAAAATAAAAGAATTCAGAGACGAGATGACAAATTTAGCAGGAAGATATGAAATGTAAGCTGGCAAATTTCAGGAAAGAAAGAAATGGAAAAACAAAACCATTACAGAAATCAAAACAAAGTTGAAAGGCATACAAGATAGACTAAACACAGAGGAGGTCACAGTAAAGACAAGGAAGATAGAAACGAGAAATCAAACATAATAAAGGAAATAAAAAGTATAAAATGTTTAAAAAGAAAATAATAGATTATACAATACAGACAAAGGATATCTACCATGCATATCATTTAAGTCCTGGAAGACGAAAGTCAAACTATGAATGAAACAAATATTTAAATAGATAATTCAAAAATACTTCCTGACACATAAAAGCTATAAACCTACATATTGAAAGGGCACACAACGTACCAGGGAATAGTTAATACTAATAGAATAGTTAATAGCGTGATATACTCCAGGGACGTTATTGATCATCTCAATAAAAGGAATGATTTCTTCGGCAAACAAAGCAAAAAGATCAAGTCACTTACAAGAGGAAACAAAAATCAAGCTGACTTCAGATTTGTCCCAAATAACATTCATTGACAGAAAACAGTGGAGTGACACCTACATGATGCTTAAGGAAAGAAAGTATAAGGCAAGGATTTCATACCCAACTAAGACTTCATGTGTACAGTTCACAGACAATTTTCAACGTGGAAAATTTCAGAAAGCATTTACCCATGAGCCTTTCTTGACAAAAGTAATAGAAAACAAACTTCAATGAACCAAGAAATGACTGGGGAGGTGAGAGCAAAAAAACTGGAGGTGGCCAATATATTCAAGACATTTGAGGGGAAAAGGAAAACTAAAACAGAGGTGCATGTGGGAGTGAAAAAAACAGAATGCACGTGTCATATGTCCTGGTGATGTAGACATGATCCAACAGATGCAAACTGGAAAGAAAAGGGAGATGAGAGGTAGAGTATGTTCAACGATTACTTCATCAATAATAGTTGGGTTAGAAATAATTTTATTTAAATCTGTTAGAACATATAAGAGAAAATAAGTATATTAAAATTTATTACTGCTCATAGCAAGTAACTAATAGTTACTATCTAAAGAAACAGAAGACTATTAGTAAGGTAATTGAATACATCTGTTGTTCCATGGGAGTTAAAGTAGACAAAAATTAAGCAAAAATATAAAATATCTGAATAACCTAATTTAAAAAGTATACCTGATCAATATTTTCCAGACTTTGTACAATAAGAGAGAACATATTTTGCTGACAGATCATGCACGAAATTGGCCATATATTAAGGCACAAAGTAAACCACAGTAAATTCTAAATAATAAATATGCAGACAGCATTATGTCATTATAATTCAATACAACTATTAAATACAATCAGGAAACAAATACTCTGCCAACTTGGAAATTTATAATTTATATTTTAATAAATTCTTGGTACCAGGAAAATATATAGTGCACAATCTTAGCCTGCCCAGAAAATTATCAAAATCAAAACAGCATGTGGGAGACAACTAGAATTCAGAGAAAACTCACAAACTTCACTATTTTTATCACTAAACATGAAAGACTAAACATCTGAAGCGAGAAGTTAGAAAAAGATAAAAGTATGAACGTAAGGAAAGCAGAAGGGACCAATGAAAATAAATTAAGAAATTCAATGGTTAGAAATCAGTCTTAAAAAGAAGTAAAACTAGTAATCCACAAGCTGATTTTAATAGATTATCCATTAACCAATCAAGACAAAAAGAAAGAAAATGTAATTACACAAAATAAAAATGATACGGGTGCAAGTAGCAACAGCAGCAGGAGAAATGAAAAGAATCATAAAAATGATACTACTGAATATTATGCAAGTAGATTTGAAAATTATCATGAAACGGAAAATTTTTAATGAAATTTCTAAAGCCTACTCCAGAAGGGCTGTAAAACATAGAAGTCCAGTTTCCAAAATAGATGCAGATATAAGGTGTCAAAGAACTACCTTGGGGAAAAAAATCACCAGGCGAATTATACCAATCCTTAAAGAGTAGATATTTATAACTTTATTTAAACTATTCTATAGCCATAGATGAAGAAGAAAAATTAACAGATACTTCTTATGAAATGAGTATTTCATTTTTACCAAAGCCTCATAAAGGTTACACACACACAAAGAAAATGCCAGGCTCAATCTTTCTTATGACTATCATAAATATCATATTGTAAAATATAATTTCATCAACTATCATAAAATCCATGATATTAGCATATTTTGTTGTTAACATAAATATTAACAAATAGATTCCAGACACACACGTATACATATATATAATGGAATATTATTTAGCCTTAAAAAAGAAGGAAATGCTGCATTTTGTGACAACATGGATGAACCTGGAAGACATTATGCTAAGTGAAACAAGCCAGACATCGAATGACAGATACTACATGATCTCATATGTGGAATCTAAAACAGTTGAATTCATAGAAGCACAGAGTAGAATGGTGGTTGCGAGGGACTGGGGGTGTAGGAAATGGAAGAATGTTGGTTGAGAGATACAAAGTTTCAGTTATGGCAGATGAATCTGGGGATCTATTGTACAGTAATGTGACTATAGTTAGCACTGTGTTGTACACTTGAAATTTCTAAGAGGGTAGATCGTAAGCGTTCTCACCACACACAAAAAATGTAACTAAGTGGGGTGATGGATGTGCTACTTAGTTTGATTGTGGTAATCATTTCACAATGTATACATATATCAAAACATCAAATTGTATGCCCTAAATATAAACAATTTTTATTTGTCAGTTATACTTCAATAACGATGAAGGAAAAAAAGATTTATTCTGCTAAATAGATGGCAATTCCCCAATAAGTGTTTTATAAGTTCAGATATGCATGCATTTTACTTGCTGGATAAACCTGTGCAATTTGAAAAGGCCAGAGGCTCAGAATTATTAGGAACAACAACAAAAACCCAACCAATGAACAGAGATGGTGAGAGTGTGAAAGAGCAGCAATTGAACCCTGAACATCCTAGGCTTTCTCGAGGGAGGGCATTTTGTTCTGTGCTCATCACCCTCCCGGGACTCACACAGCCTAATTCCAAATCTCCTCATTTCTCTGCTGGTGAATGTTAGCATGAGGAGCGATGAAAAAGATTTCCCGATGAGAAGTGGTTAATCCTTTGTTTTCACACAACTACACAGGCTCTTAACGTTAATACCAGGCGGTGTCAACTGCACCCTGTCATTTGTATTCGCTTCAGCTTTATAATGTTACTTAGCACTAATAGGTTAGGATTTCAGGGCATTCCGCGTTGGCAGTACTCCTGGGAGGCAGAGAAAGATAGGCAAGCATCTTCAGAAGCAGGAAAAGAAGCTAATTCATGTTTCTGCCTCCTGCCTCCTGCCTCCTGCCTCCTGCCTCCTAGCAAAGAGTAGGCTCTGTCAAGTGTCTCTGATTACACGGCACCATATGATTCCTTAGTAAATAGCAATTAGTGGTGACGCAGGATGCTAATGCCATATCAAAATAAATTCAGAAGGCCAGTCCACGACATAGGAGGATCAAAACTCCCTGTTGGTATGAGACAGAATACTCAACAGCTTGAACAATTACACAGGTTCCAAAGTATTGCTTATCTGTGAAAATAAAGAGCAAAGTGCCACATATATGTTTTTAGTACTCTAAATAAAGGTATGAATGCAGGAGGCTATATATATGTGTATATATATATATATGGCTTCAAACCTTGGTTAACTAATAATAAAAGTGAAAAATCAAAAAAATCCAGGGGCCGGCCCGGTGACATAGCAGTCAAGTGTGCATGCTCCACTGCGGCAGCCCGGGGTTCGGATCCTGGGCGCGCACAGACACATTGTTTGTCTGGCCTTGCTGTGGCAGCGTCCCACATAAAATAGAGGAAGATAGGCATGGATGTTAGCCCAGGGCCAGTCTTCCCCAACAAAAAAAAAAAGAGAAAGATTGGCGACAGACGTTAGCTCAGGGCTAATCTTTCTCCCAAAAACAAACCCAAAAAAATCAAAGAAATTCTTTTAGTTTTTTTAACTGTATTAACTTAATCTACAAACCATTCTCCAAATTTAGAAACCATTCTCCTTCTTTAAACAACTGGAGAAGGCGGTATGGGAAAGTGGTTAATGGTGTAACATTAGGAGTTAGGCTGACATGGCTTTATCCCTTGTCTACAAGCAGTGAGCGCTTAGAGGGGTGATTTGACTTGACTAAGCCTCAGTTGCCTCACCTGTGAAATGGGGATAGTCATAGCACTTTTCCCACGGGTTGTTGAAAAATCAAATGAGATATTGCTTAGAGAGGAGGACATTCCCAAGCTTAATTGACAGGCTGATTTTTAGCAGTCCATGAGGAAATGAATGCAAAAATTGAGAGTGCTCAGAAACTTTTATGGCAGTTGACGAAGTAATTTTATGGTTATTGAATCAAATAATTTTTTTAAATGAGCACGTATTTTGGTTTTTTCTTTTGTTTTTTTTTCTCATTTCTTTTATTTTTTTTCAATTATTTTGTTTAGGTCATAATGGTTTACAACATTGTGTAATTTCAGGTGTACATTATTATATATGAGTTTCTGTATAGACTGCTTCATGCTCACCACCAATCGTCTAATTTTTATCCGTCACCATATATATGTGCCCCTTTACTCCTCGTGCCCGTCCCTCAACCCACTTCCCCTCTGGTAACCACTAATCTGTTCTCTATCTGCAGGTTTGTTTATCTTCATAACATAATACCCTCAAGGTCCATCTATGTTGTTGCAAATGGGATGATTTTCTCTTTTTTATGGCTGAGTAGTATTCCATTGTATATATACCACATCTTCTTTATCCATTCATCAGTTGATGGGCACTTGTGTTGCTTCCACATCTTGGCTATTGTGAATAATGCTGCAATAAACAATGAGCATGCATTTTGAATGTTTACTTTTTATTTCAGTTCATTTTTGGGAATTCATTTTTATTGTATTTTACAAAAGTATTGGGGGAAAAAAAACAATGGAATTGGTCCTTGACCATAGTTTGAGAAGCACTGATACATAAGACATAGCACAGTTCTTGGTTCATGGTAAACTTTCAATAAATGTTGGTTGTTGTTATTATTATTATTACTATTATTCATAGCAATAGTCAAATTGCATCCTCATACTAACACTAAGCTTACCAGGAACCACAGTGTCAGTCATGTCCTTCGCATCTATTGAACATTTCAGCCACCCTATGTGTCCCCTGTTGCAGCCATTGCTCGAGTGCCCAACCTCTCATGGGCCCCAACTTCCCACAGGCCAAGCTCACTTCACCTTGACTGTGTTTACCTCCTTCCTCTAGCCTCTCTGCCAGGGCTGAACTTTTGACACCAAGGCTTGTGATCTTGCAGGACCCCACTCAGTGCAGGTGCTTCTAGAACCCAGAATTGCAAGGGTGCAGTGCACCAATGGGTGAAGCTCTGCTCAGTGGGAGAAAGCAGGTAGTAAATGAATTTTTCCTCTTACTTCCCCCAGACACACTGTCTGAGACTCGGTTAAATGGCTTCTCAGAGGACAGTTTCACAGGATAGAGCACTTAGTGGCTACCACTTCCCCCCTTCATCCTCACTTTGGTTCCCTTCCTTGCTGCCTCACTCCTTTGCCCCTCACTCCTCCTCCCTAATAACATATTCACACACACCTCTGCTGTGGGCTCTGTGGGGAATGCAGGCCAACACATTCACATTCAGCTTTGTGTTATGTCTAGGAATCTCTTTGTTCTTTTTTAGAATTATATGCTCCTCTAGGTCATCAGATTCATTCAATCTAATCCCTTTATTTTATAGATGAACAAAGATCCATTAAATTGGATGTCCACATGGTGCCATATTTGTACACAGAAGCTGCTGGATCCATTAGAGACCAAGATTCCTGGGGCCAAGTCAAGGGTTCTAGTCCTATTTCCACTACACCAGTGAATCTCTCATGAACTAAAGAGTCACAGAGGATCTTTAAAGCCATTTTTCAAGTGTTTCTAAGTTCACATATATCGAAATGCCCACTGTTAGCAAACATTTGCATGCTAAGGTAAATCTGACATTACAATCAATGGTTGTATTAGTTTCCTAGGGCTGCCATAAAAAAACAACTACAGACTAGATGGCTTAAACGATAGACATTTATTCTCTAGTTATGGAGGCCAGAAGTCTAAAATCAAGGCGTCAGTAGGGCCGCGCTTCCTCTGAGAGTCTGGGTAGAATCTTTTCTTGCCTGTTCCTAGCTTCTGGTGCTGACAAGGTGTCCCTTGGCTCGTAGATGCATCACTTTGATCTCTGCCTCTGTCATCACATGGCGCATTAACCATGTCTTTTATTTTCTGTATTTGATGCTTTGATGTCTGGGACTTTGCTGACTCTGGAGGGACTGCCCCTCCCAGGAGTAGCCAATTCCTAGAGACAGTAAACTCTAGTGTAGAGTTCCCTTTTCAAATGCAAACCAACCAATCCAGAGCCCACACTCCAACCACCTCCTTTATGGGGCTCTCACACCCAGCCACTATCCTCGTGCCCTAATCGCCCCAAGGCCAGCTACCACACAGCTAGGGGCAGCCCCTGTGCTGCAAAGCCCACTAAAATTATTCCAACCAGCTAATCCTAAACCGGTTTACAAGGCCTCACCCATTCCTTCTCTGAGAAACCACAATAAAGGCTCTTACCCACATTTTTCCCTCACTCTCTCTATCTCCTGACCAACCCAAGTGCTTCCCTATGTGGCCATGTGTGGTGTCCTGTGCCTCCTAGTTCTGAGGAACTGTGAGTGTAAACATCTTCCTTCATGATGGTCATTTCCACGTCTGCGTCTTACCATAGCTGATTTAAACAATCCTGGGTACCCTTAAAATACTTGGCATTCTCCATGTGTGCCTGTGTCTGTGTCTCTTCTCAGCTTCTCATAAAGGACAGTAGTCATACTGGATTAGCACCCACCCTAATTCAGTATGACCTCATCTTAATTTGATTACATCTGCAAAGCCCGTATTTCCAAGTAAGGTCACATTCACAGGTTCCAAGGGTTAGAACTTGAACATGTTTTGGTGGGGAACATAATGCAACCCATAACAACATTGTATAGCCAATGTTGAGAATACTTACTTTTATGATGTCTAATCCTGGTATGGTCTAGAGCATGGTTTGGCAAACTTTTTCCGTAAAAGGGCCAAATCATGGATATTTTAGGCTTTGCCGGCTGCATATGGTCTCTGTCACATATTCTTCTCCTCTGCCTTCTTCTCTTTCTCCTCCTCCTTTTCCTTCTTCTCCTTTCAACTCTTGAAAAATGTAAAAAAAAATTCCTAGCTCATGAGCTGTACTAAAACAGACCACAGGCCAAATTTGGCCCGCGGGCTGTGGTCTGCTACCCCCGATCTATAGCAATAATCAAATGAGATCAAAGTGAGGCTGAACAATGCCTGGCAGATACTTAGTGCTCATCATGTTTGTTGTTTTTGTCAGCTATATGGTAACAGTCAACATCTAACCAAAAGTTTGCCAGATAATTCTCATCTGTGTGACTAATTGGCAAGCCATTTCCTGTTTAAAACGTTTTCAGTGTCAACCTCCGTAACCTGAGTAAGTTATGTTGACGAGAAAGAAGATCAAGAACAGCGCCTGACATCACTGTGGTATGTTCCCCATGTGCTACGCTTAGGATGGTTGGAGGAGGCAGTGGCGATGGTGGTGGTGACGGCTGTTCAGAAGACGTACAACGTGGGTTTGCTTTAGCCATAGGACCACGGAACATGTAGAACACTGCTGAAAGATAATTCAACCCGCAGATGTTTGAATTATTTATTTATATTTTTTGATCAGATGGTTCAGGCTCCCAGGTTAACAAGAAGGATGTTCCTCCCTTGGGAGGGAGAAAACAGACTAGAATCAGAGCTTAGTTCTACCACCTTTGGAAAAGATAGTAAATTCTTCTTTTAAAATAGGCCTATTGGTGAGGTGAGGAGGATCAAACAAAATGCAACACAACAAAGCATTGAGTCTCTGTTTTGGGAAAAGTGCCAGGGAAGATTCATACAGGATGCCATTGCATCTAAAGTATGGTGTGGCCCCAATAATCTTTCGTAGAGTCATGTAAGCAGGTGTGGCCTCTCTTTGCTGTCAGCCCTCCTGAATGGTGCCTCAGAAGCATCAACCCACCGCCTCCTTTTGTTCTGAGGCTTCATCACTCTCTCTTCACTAGGAGAAGAGATAATGCTTGTTTTCAGGTCTATTCAAGAAATTCTGGACTTGGCAGAGCAGCCATGCTGGAGATCCTGATAAGTAAGACAATTGCTTTCTTGCTATGGTGATGCTTATGTCTGCTTCGAATGCCAAGCACTGTAATTACCTTGTGAATTTCACCTGAGATCAACTTTCTAGGTATTTGCTCACTCCATGGGGATGAGAGGGCCACTGCGTATTCCTAACACACTTTAAATGCCTTAGATGAGTTGGAATGACAGTGGATTTTGGAGTCAGGTGACCTGTCCTTAGCTCACAGCTCTGTCACTCTCTGGCAGTGAGATTTGGGGCAAGATTCTCAAGCTCTCTGAGGTTCATTTCTCTTTTCTATAAATAGGAATGAGTGTGCTTATATCATAGTGTTCTTATAAGGATTAAATGAAATTATATTAACACAGTCCTTGGAAAACATAAGGTCACATCCTCTTTTGGAGTTTTCACCTGTGAAGTTAATCATAAACATTTAGTAGGTTTGCCAGATTTAGTTAAATATGAATTTCAGATCAACAACGAATTATTTTCTAGTATAAGTATGTCCCAATTTACGTTTCATCTGGCAGCTCTACATTTGAAGGATCTCAGAATCTTCTTTTCAGAATACCTTTTCATAGAGTAACTGGCTGAAAACTATCAAAACCATGTTAGAACTCGCAAGCCAAGCTTTTAAATTCTACTCAGAGTGCCCCAGCAGAATAAAAACTCTAAACTTTCCAGCTTCTGATATTCAAAATAGGAAAAAATATTCTATACAAACAGAGCCCTGAAAAGTAGGAGTTATAAGGATACTGTTGTATAGTTTAAACAGCAGAAGAAAAAAAATAAAACCATTTAGGAATTCCCCATATCTGAGAAAAGCTCCTGTGACTTGTTTGAACTCGTCAAAATCTCATCCTGAGCCTAGGAAAGAAAAGGCAGGCTCTTCTTACCTCAGCCAAAGCCCTCCTGGCCCCCAGAAGCCAAGGAGGAAACCAGGGAGATGCAGAGCTCGGGCATTTGTCCCGAGAGGGTTTTCTCCTGTCACCATATTGGGTCAGGGCTTCAAAGGCAGATAGCATCCTGGCTTACACTCAAACTCATTGCCTCCTGCTTCTCCCTACACCAATATGCAAATGCTTTTCTACAAGGTTAGGGGTGAGAGGGAAAGGAGAGGAGAGAATGTGCATGTAATAATAATTGCTTCCTGGAGCCGTGAGGATCAAAAAATATCACGTATGATATAGAAAACCTTTAGCACATAAATATCACTACTGGAGATCAGTGAAAGGCAGCTGAGAGCACGAAGGGCCTGGCAACAGGGTTCAGGGAACACTGGAGTCTTCCCAGCTACCTGTTATGAAGCAAGATCTGTGACAGAACACAGGGCCAGATTTTTCTTCACCTTATGGTTTCACAATCTAGTGGTGAGATGCAGGAAAGCACTAAGTACACGTGCATGCATAGATAGTGGGCATGATGGAGAGCTAGAAAAGGCAGAGGGCTTCATCACCCTACCACTGACCCTACTCCTTACTCCATCCTCAATACGTATGCAGTTTAAATAGACTCTAAATGACTGCAAATAGGGGCTAATGTAAATTATGATCTCTGCAGCCATTTGAAAGCAGGCTGTTGAAGAATAAGTATTGTTTTGAGAAAATGTCCACAACACTGCTGAGTAAACAGAAGGAGTCTACAAGAATTATTTTATTATGGATAAAACTAGAAGGACAAACATCAAAATGTATGTATAATGATTTCCTCTAGATAGATGAATTATGGGTTATTATATGAAAGGACTATTTCTTAGAACTTTGTGTGTTACAGATTATCTGCATTGAATATGCCTAATTTCCTAGTTAAAAAAGACAACAAATATGAAAAATACCATAAAAATCCACAGATAACACCCCTTGTACATTACCTCTCCCAAATAATTTAATATTTCCTTCAGAATTGAAGATACATGAAAATAATGGATCAAATCTAGATTTTTTCAGGGCAGTAAGTGATTGAAAGTCACTCTCCATGTCAAGTGCTCCACGCAGAGTGGTGTCAGGAAAGGCTGACACTATATGGAGACAGAATGTACCAGTACAGCTGTGCCTCTGGTTTACCTTCAGGTAGCGCCATTCTCATTGGTTGGTGCCCATGCTGTCCAAACGGCTATGTGTTTTGAACACCATCTCCGAATACAAGGCAGAGTGGTTTGCATTAGGAAATGGCTTCTTTTTCCCTTTTATAAAATACAAATTAGGCTCATATATATAAGTATTGACAAGCTAATGATAATAATTGAATTAAAATGCATTACAAATTAATATTTATAAAACATGCAAGGCACTGAGTTCTGTGCTAAGAATGGAAAGAAGTATATCAACAATCACAATTCTCAAAGGTTTTATAATCTGTTTGAGGGAAGAAAGGTATGTTCATTAAGCAAATATGTTCAACTATACGAGAACACACAGTATAGCGCCGAATGAGTGGAACTGATAAGAGAAAACACTGGGGTTAGGGGGAAGAAGACATGGGTTTAGGACTTGAGAGATATGGAAAGCCTCATAGATGAGGTGCCTACAACTGCAAGAAGAAGTACAAAGAAATGAGGAGATGATAATTTCAGAAGAGGAAAATGGTGGAAAGGCAAGGCAACCCTTAACATGTTTAGAGGTTGATCAATAGAACCTTATTTTTAAGGAGGAATTTAGATTAAAGTTGTAGAGATACACTGGCAGAAAACTGTTTAGTGATCTTGAATGCCATGGATTTGAGATTTAATTTTGAAGGAATCCATTAATTTTATAACCAAGGAGGGGATGGATAGCTACGTACTGCTAGTTTAGGAGGTAGTGCAAAGTACAGCATGGAGACAGAAAAAAGTAAAATGGGATAATTTACTACAATGCTATCATACTTGTTCAGGCATGAGGTGATAAAAGCCTAAAATAAACAGGTGACCATGGGAAAAGAAAGAGTGGCATGAATATTAACAACAGCATGAAGTGTCTCATCAGAAAAGGAAGAGACCAAGCCAAGCCTGAGACCTCAAATCTGAGTGCAATAGACTATGGATGTTACCTAGACACTGGAAGAGTTGGATGGTGAGAAAAACCATGAATTCAGTATTAAATATGTTGACATTGAGAGAATGGTCAGATCTCTCAGCGGAAATGACCAGTGCTCAGGCTTGGAGTTCAGAAGACATGCTCCACATGCAGACTGGGATTTGGAGAGTTATCTGCAGAGAAGTGATGCTTGAATCATGACAACAATACGCATTGCTGAGGAAGAGATTACTAGAGATTATTGATAAAGCCACGGAAAAGACAATTTACTCAGCTTCTATACATATCTGTTAAATGGGATGAAAACATATAACCTGCAGGTTTTCTTGTGATTATGGAACAGAATGATGCAGGTAGATGTTCCATATCCTTCAATATGCCAGAGGTATGAATGCAATTCCCCAACTAGACGCTGTATAGCTAATTTCAAAGTAAACCTCTATGATCATCTTCTATATTCAAAAGAAAATCTACTTACCATCCCACGGATACTTTAAAATAGTGGTCACCATCCTCCTCCAACCCCATCAATTTGAGTGTATTTACTAGTCACTTGGAGGAGGAGGAAGTTATTGCATGAGTGCAATGTGCAGGAACTTTTGTATGAGCTTTACATCTGGTCACTTTCCCAATGACCCTACAAAATAGATGGTTGTTGTCGTCATTATCATAGTAGTAGTAGTAGTAGTAGTACTAATAGTACTACTAGTAACAGTATTGGTAGCCATAATAGCAGTTGTGGTAATATTAGTTATAGTAATAGGAATAGTTGTAATAATAGTAATACTACTACAACTACTAGTAGTAGTAGAGTCACTTTATAGGTGAGATAAATAAAGCACAGAAAGTCTAAGTAACTTACCAAATGGCATGCAGTAGGAAATGGCAAATCCAGGTCCAAACCCCAGCAACCTAACTCCAGGGTCCATGCCCTTAAACCTGAGGCAATATCGTTGTCGAATCCATGAGATGGATGAAGACTTTTGTCATGATCTGTTCAGGTGCGGGAACTTGCAATTAGATATTTGGGAAAGCAGACTTTCAACTTTTAATCACAATCTGCTTTTGATGACCTTGAATGGCTACAAGTTCTTCTGAAAGATGTACTTACATTTATAGGAGTAATTGAAAGAACTTTAGATTATTAATGCCACAGTATTTTGCTTTTGATGCCAGTGAATTTTGGTTTTATTTTGTTTTGTTTGTTTATTTTTCACCATTTCCATGATCAAAAAATAAACCAGGAAGAAAAACAGTTGAAAAACTCATCTTGAGTTTCAGTGGCTTAATTAGCTACAGATTCTAAAATACTTAACGAGTTTGCCTCCCTTCTGCATTTGCTTTCACTTTTCAGTCATAGTCCTCGTGTCAGTCTGCTCGGGCTGCCATAATAGAATATCACAGACTGCATGGTTTAAACAACAGAAATTTATTTTCTCACAGTTCTGGAGGCAGGAAGTTTGAGATCAAGGTGCCAGCAGGTTTGGTTTCTGTGAGAACTCTCTTCCTGTCTTGCAGATGGCCGCTTTCTTGCTGTGTCCTCACGTAGCCTTTCTCTATATGCACATGCATGCCTCATGTTTCTTTCTCTTTTTCATAAGGACACGAATCCTATTGGATTAGGGCCCCACCCTTATGACCTCACTTAACCTTAATTATCTCTTTAAAGGCCCTATCTTCAAATATAGTCCCATTGGAGGTTAGGACTTCAACACGTAAATTTTAGAGGGAAAATCAATTCCGTAACAGTCCTATTTCATTATCTGAACACATCAGTGCTGATATCAGTTTGATAAGATCAATTTTCACATGACAGAGCAGAGTTTCTTTCAAGGAAAAAAAATTCAAATGAAACTCACATTGCTAATCAATCTTCATTCTCACCTGGTTCATTAATCGTTATGGTCTCTAGAAGGTGTACACCAGAACTGGTAAATCGGTTTGTGGTCTAAGGGGATGGATATCATAAAATAGACAGTAGCCATCTGTCTACAATTAGCCTATAACACTGACCCCTTTTTCCCCTACTGACACTCCTACTTGGTTCAGCTTATCTCTTATGCATGGAACTTGCAGTCTTCAAAGAGCCATAGTTTCTAAACATGATGACCTACTCAAGTCCCGGTTTAGGAAATCCTTAGCGAAAGAAAGACATATTTTATTCAATCCAAACAGAGTTTTTAACTTAAGTTTCTTAGCTTCCAGACTCCATAAGATCAGCTTCAAGAAACCAGTGACAATTCAAAAGAGAAAACATGGCTTCAGTCCCTGGTGTACTGCTTTCTGCCAGAAGTGTTTCTACACATTTTCTTTCCTTTATAAAACAAGATGACATCAACATGCTCAGAGGACTGTCCACAAGATTGGTTGGGAGACAGTGCACTCTCCTAAATCCTGGGATGTAAGTGTCTGTGGCCATCGCTGCTGCTTTAAGGCCCAGATTGACAACTTTAAGAAAAGGGAGGGTACATGATTACACTTTGACTCTAGATGAAATGTCAAAGAAAGAGACGCAGGTTGGCTTCACAAGCAGGGACTCTGAGCAGAGCTAGTCATAGATATATTAAATATTAATATTACAATTAAGATATTAACGGTACTTTCTATGTGCCAGATAGTTCACACACATTATCTCAAATCTTTATATGAAACTTTCAGTGCTGATATTTTCCCCATTTGTTAAATGAGGAAATTCAGAATCAGGGAGATTAAATAACTTTCTGCCAAGTAGAAAACAGAAAACTCAAACCATGTTTGTCTGGGTCTAAAGTCAATTGTCTGTGCAACAAGGGATTCTGCTACTCCTAGATGAAGACCCAAGGCCCAGGTCTGGCTTATTGATTTACTGGCTAAGAAATTCAATATTATCAGTTGTCTGTATGTATTAGGATCAAAACTTGTTGATATGAATCAAATCACAATGGTCACGAATAAATCATAAGAGTCTACATTAATGTACACTGGAGGATGTATCTGTTAAGATAACTGGCCTGGATCATTTGCTCAAGAAAACTCCTCTCCTGGTGGTTAGGTCAACCCAGGAGATGAAACAATAAATCAGAGCTTGCTTGTTGCATCAAGAACTAGATAAAAGGGGGAATGGATGTTCTTAAAAAATATCTCCATAGCTAAAGTCCCTGAATAAATATCTCATGATGTTTAGTTCTGAATAATTGAGAGTGGTCCTCACGTTCTCCCTTGGCCTGGATCACTAGAACACCATTCCATGTTAAAGAGTCTTTTCCCTTGGCAGCACTTTATTGTGAAACTACCATTACTTTGATTTTTAACTTGACATTCCCTCCCTCAGGGTTCCTGAAAGGCAATGCTACGCTCTCTCCTGAAAACGCAGTGACTTCGCAGTGAGAGTCATCAGGTTGGAAACGTGGTCCCTCTCACTCTCTATAAAAATGGAATTGCCACATGGAACAGAAGAGAAATATACTTTAAAGTCTCATATGACCTAACTCCTTAGAGGTCCTGGGCCAGATTGATTGATTGAACTAAGAAAGAGCTCCCTTCTCCCCCTCCACCTAATCCCACATTCCTTAAGGAGGTAGAGGGGGGCACACACACAACAAGCAAAAGAAATGTGTGGAAATGAGTTGATAGTTGATGGGTGAAAAAGGAATAATTACTTGCATTAAGAATATTTGCTTTCCTGGGGCCGGCCCAGTGGCACAAGTGGTTAAGTGCGCGCGCTCCGCTGCTGGCGGCCTGGGTTCACGGGTTTGGAATCCCTGGCGCGCACCGACGCACTGCTTGTCCAGCCATGCTGTGGCGGCGTCCCATATAAAGTGGAGAAAGATGGGCAAGGATGTGTCAGCTCAGGGCCAGTCTTCCACAGAAAAAAAACAAGAGGAGGATTGGCATCAGATGGTAGCTCAGGGCTGATCTTCCTCACACACACACAAAAAAGAATATTTGCCTTCTCAATGTGTTAAAAATCCCACTAATGCAACTCAGAGGATTCAAACCACTCTAGAGAGGCTTTCTGATTTAAGAGGGCAAAGGGGCCTCAATTTGTATGTATTCTAAATTCCAAACAAAATTTCCACTAGCAACCTGGATATCTGAATGGAATTTGGGAAACCTTTGGGGAACAAGATTATTAATACAAATCTTGCTGTGTTAGCACTGATAGGAGGCAGACCCACGACTCTGAAAATCTAGTAGGAAGGAGTCCATTCTGGGACCTCTGTAGGGTGGCAGGCAAAGGGGCACTACTGGCTCTGAGAAGGCAGAAAGGACCACTGTTCCCTAATCTTCCATTTCCTTCAGATGGTTTTAATTTGCAAAGCTGCCTTCAGACTCTTGTGATTTTGCATCATAGCCCAAGGAGCAAATTCTCCCTCCCTGACCCCCATCCTCTCTTCCCATTCCAATGTAATAAATAAAACCTGTATTTTAATAATTTCTCATTCAATATAAAAAAACTGGTTTTACTTCTGGTTCTATCATTATGAATTGCATCCTTGTAGCCTTGGACAAAAGCACCCTTCTTAGCCTCAATTGTATGGCACTTAAAATAAGAATAACATCTTCCATGCCTAACCCACTGTATTTATCATAAAGTTTCATAAATTATTGCAGGAGACATTTAATTTTATAAATTAAATTAAAGTCCATAGCACTTTATTTATAACACATGGAATGATCATTACTGATTTATACATATGTTTGCTCATTAGGAAGAGATCTACCTCTCCATGTCTATTCATCCTTTTATTAATTATTTCATGCACTTGTTAACTAACAACTATGTATGTGCCAAGCGTTTTTATAGACACTGGGGTCTTTTCCGACCTCTCCTCACTACCACTACACAAACTCCTCTGGGGGGTATACATTCACCCCCATTACATGTTAATTACTTACAAATTTGTATTTCTGACACAATTTCTCTTCTGAAGTATAATTCAACTGCTATCTAGGCATCTCTCCTTGACTACCCTTCAGGCAACTCAACCTTCTCATGCCTGAAGATGAACAAAGAGTGGCACAATTTTCAACCTATTTACAGACACTTAAAAACAAACAAATATAATCTGAGATTTACCCTTGACCTATTCTTGTTGCTTACCCAAGCTCCCAAAATAAATCAAATTAATCACCAAGTGCTGTCATTTCTACCTCTTAAATATTTCTTGAATCTATCTCCTTCAATTTGTTTTTATTATTACCACATTGATGCCAGCCATTGTAATTTGTCCCCAGTTATACCGCAACAGGTTCCTAATTGGTTTCCCTGCTCCAGCCTTTCCCCCTTCTGAACTGTCCTCTTCACAGTAGCCTAAGGGAATTTTCTACTTTGAGTCATGAGACATGAGAGTGGGAAGATGGGCTGCATGTGCATCATCCGGGGCTGTGAACAGAGCTGGTACCCCACAGAGTGCCTGGCTTTTGGAGGGTTCTCTATGTTTGTTGGTTGGTTTTTTACCCAAAAGATAGAAATGCATTTTGAAAAACCACAGGATTCTGCAAAATTAAGCTCAGTATAACACATTTTAGTAAAGGTAATGACATTTACTTCAGCGAAGTATTTCCCTTCCTTCCTTCCTGGATTAAGACTGCAAGCCGTTGCCTTGTTTATACATTCTCACCAAAGGAACATCTAAATGTCAGGGGTGAGTGAAAGCCCAAGATATGGATGGAAATGTCACCTCATAAATTAATTGAAATTTTTATTCCAATGGAAATTGGATGAATCTTATAAAATATAGAGAAGTGCTGTAGTGTTTGGGAAGCAGCAATCTGACCAAGAGAAAGCAGATTTAAAGTTCATCCTTGTAAGTTGCTATTGATACAGAAAAACTCCAGTAAAATTATGGCCATGGCATTATGACTGTGCGTTGACTTTTTTTGTGTGTGTGTGAGGAAGATCAGCCCTGAGCTAACATCCATGCCAATCCTCCTCTTTTTGCTGAGGAAGACCGGCCCTAAGGTAACATCTATTGCCAATCCTCCTCTTTTTTTTTTTTTTTCCCTTTTCCTCCCCAAAGCCCCAGTAGATAGTTGTGTGTCATAGTTGCACACCCTGCTATTTCCTGTATGTGGGACACCGCCTCAGCATGGCTGGACAAGCAGTGCCTCAGTGCGCGCCCAGGATCTGAACCCGGGCCGCCAGTAGCGGAGCCTGTGCACTTAACCGCTAAGCCACAGGGCCAGCCCCCATGTGTGTTGACTTTTGAACCCTGCAAAGGTATGGACACTGAAATACCTTATATAGTCCTCTGGAAATACTTTTCCCTGTGTTCTAAATGTGTTCCCTACTCTAGATAATTTGTTTACTTTGCTTATTGCAGGTTCATGGAAAGTCTTGAGTTGTCAGATGAGACAAATAAAAAATGAATTGAATCCAAATCTTGAGGAATTTATAAAAGCACAGCTTTGTGACATTTGTTTTCCTGCATCAAAAATGAAGACATTATCATATTTAAATAATTACGGTGACCAAGAATAAGTGTTTTCTATGGATTGACCTAGGGAGGCAGCAAGTTTGCCTTCCAGAACACAGACCTTAGTGGACTTGGCGGAAGGTGAATTCTCACTACGTATTGAAAGCCTGAATCTAAAAAATACTCGTTGCTCGGGACCCATTCCTATATCTCTTAAAAAGTGTTCCAAATGTGTACATGAAGGATCATGGACTAAACTGCAGGAGCAGCCATTTCTTAATCTCCCTCAAAAATCCTAAGAAGCTGAAAGAAAAGTATATTTGAATTTCATTTCATTTATTTATTCAGGTCACCTGGGCTAAGTTATTTATCTCTGGGCCTCAATTACTTCACCTATAAAAAGGATAATTATAATACCTACACCATATGAAGCATTTAACAAAATACTGGGCACATGATGAGTACTTGGTAAAATCAGCTTCTCCTATTTTTTTTGTTATTTTCCTTTCCTGTGTCACTTCTCAGGTTTTACACTAAAGCTCAGGAAAAGGAATATTAGTGTTTAGAAAAAGGAGAAGGGAAACAAATAATTAGAACTAATATATGATCAACTCTTTAGTAATCTAGTACGACTTTTCAATTTCCCTTCATTTTTAAAGTGTTTACGTTTAGTGTGTTTTCCTTTTTCTGCAAATTAACATTTGAGCACGTTTTTATTAAAAATCTATGAAATTCAAAAAAGTACAAGGAAAAATATAAAAGCAGTAGTAATCCTACCACCTAGTGATAACTGTTGCTAATATTACATGGAATGTATATTATATGTACTTAACACTATATCAAGAAAATTATGTCATTTTGTTAATGTTTACTTTTTAGAAGTTTTTTTGCTTTCCAGCTTTCATTTCTAAGAGCACTGATAATTCCTCCTGAGGAAGTACCTTTTTCCCTTGGTGTAGAGTCTGAGGAAACTGTCCATCAAGGGCCTTTCCCTTTTCTTGTCACGGTACAGGCCCAAGAACTAAACAAAGCACTGGATTCTCTTTCCATTGAGTTTTAGCAGACTGACAAAGTGGCACATGGTCGAGTGTACCAGTGATGATGTTCAGACCAGGTGTTCCTACTAAGGTATCATTCCTATCATTCTAATGGCTAGCCCTCAACAACTGCATGGTTCTTCAGCTTTCCCACTTAAGATACCAATATCTTTCCAACAAACTCTATTTTGTGTAATTTAGTCACAGTTTCTGTTACCTTCTGCCATAAACTTCACTTATAGAGAAATTAATACCAGAAAATGGATTACTAGTAATAGGTATGGAATGAAACTTCTCTTCGTATTCTGGAAAATATATTTAACAGCCTGAGAAACTTTATGACAAAACAGCTAATTAGGCTATTTGTGCAGTCACTATGAAGATTTTCTTTGGCCAGTCACTGGGAAATTGGTTGACCACTACTACGTAAAAAGATTAAATTTAGAAGGCATTGTGGGGTGTCATGGTAGAGTGGGTGCTGCTGATAACATTGGGTAACTGGAAGCCAAGAAGCTCACAACCTAAATTCTTATTTCAACATATAGACTGGATCTCATTATTTCGGAGACTATGCAACAAGACTCCTTTAACTCGTGTAGCCCCAGCATTGAGATCATTAAAAAGCATTCTGAGATTGAGCCTGTGGGTTCCAGAGTTACAATATTTATTGAATTAAAAACCATGTCTAGTCTCTTATGTGAAAGCTATTGATTGATAAAAAGTAGGGTGGGATCCTAACAATTGGGAAAATTGGGAGTATTCGGAGTTTTAGTGGCACCCTAAGTTTTCAAACACCTCTGAAACATCCCACACATACATACATTGAGTCTTCCTTGGTCAAAGGAGCGATTCCTCTGAATGGCCGTGACAATACTTCTTTCCTCACTTCTTCCTTCCCTCCCTCATTTGCAGAAAGTTCCATTTGGGGGAACCCGGGCTGATAAAGCATCCCTACAGATGCTACCATAAGCACAGAGGTAGTGAAAAGAGAACATGATAAACTACAGACTGACTCTTAAATCTGCTCAGAAGTAACAAGCTTCACTTCTGTTCATACTTCATTGGTCAAAATCAGTCACATGTCTGTGCCTGAGATCAACAGAGTGTGAATAAGGAATAACTCTTCCATAAGGGGGAGACTCAAACATCAAATATTTATTTAAAAAAACACACTCCACGAGCCTCTTTCACCTGGTATCCTCAAACATCAAATATTTATTAAAAAAATACACTCCACGAGCCCCTTTCACCTAGTATACACCTTTTGATCTAGCAAATGCTTCCCCCCACCCCACTTTCTTATCATCAGAAAGCACCAGAAGTTTATTTCATCTGACAGGAACAGCAGTATAGCTTACCTTCCCAACTCATGGATGAGTTGTCTCTAGATATCTGTGCCAAGATGCACTCACTATCTCATAGCACATCACACTTTTACACTAGATGGGTGAAATCATGCTGATAGCATATAGAAAACTATAGCAGGGACATTAGCACCCTGTTGAAACACACGTTTTTTTATTGGAAGTAAGATAGGAAAAAAAATGAGAAAACACTAACATCTACCACCTCTGTGAAAAGCATGAGAGTCCTGAGGTCTACGGCATATTGGAATTAATATCCCTTCTAAAGTGAAGACCCAGGAGGTTTGCTTCCCACTCCTGACCTCTAAGAAGGCACACCCTTTAGCTGCTCTCTTTGGATTTGGTTGGCAGCACATGGGAGTTTGGTGTGCTGCCTAACACAATTTGTTAAGGAGGGCTTAAAAGATCTGCTATCTTTGAGTGGAAACTAATAAAGACAGGTCGCTCTAGCTGTTTCAGGGCTTCTGTGCAAGGGATTACAGTAATCGGTCCTTTAGGGCTGAGTAAAAACAATGATAAATGGGATTTGGGTGGTGGTTTAAGACACTGTATGAAGCTTATAGTAAGCCCCATTAGGTGAATCACAGAAGAAATATCTAGGGTTTGGGAGTAAAGCCCTATCATCATTGGGTAAGTAATTATTGGTGTGACACATCTCTTGTCTTACTTCTGAGCTCTGTTGGATTCTAAACTATGGAGCATGATTCAAGTTGACAATAATAAGGGAACTTCATGTTATCTGATCCAACCATTTGGAGAGTGTCTTCTAACTACCATGGACAGTGGTAAAGTTATTGAAACCTCAATTCGATGTGGGAAGAATCAGCAAGGACTAAGTTCCCTTGTAAAGTAAGATTTGTATTACTTTACCTGGCAAAGAATTTGGCCAATTGAGATGCCAGCTGAATATCAGGTGAATATAGAGTGAGTAACAGAAGGGACCAGCTGCAGAAACAAGAAATGTAGTCTCCACACAAATTTTTTTTCTTGATTTTTTACTTGTGATATATATTTTAATTAATTAATCTCCCCTTTCCCTTATACGTCTACTCTTTTATATTGGTACTGTTTGTGGTGATTAAAGTTAGTGGTAATCCAGAGTTTCACAATATTTAAATGAAATACTGACAGAGCAAAAGGAAGAGGGAATAACAATGAAGGGAGTTCAGACTTTTTGCCAGATTTAAAAAATGGAGAAATATTAGGTTTTCTCTACTCTTAGAAGTAGATTTGTTTTCAAGGATAATCTATATACAGAAAAAATGTATGAGTATACAAATTGATGAAGTTTTACAAACTAAACAAAGTGTAAAACCAGCACCCAGATCAAGAAACATATTATGACCAGAAACCTAGAAGCTTCTTGTGACTTCTAGAAAGATTGAGTTTATTCATGGTTATAAAAGAGTAATCAGATTATGTTAGATTTAGGGGCATTTCTAGAACACTACGTAAGCCAGAAGAGTTGGATTCTCCCTCCTTCAAATTTGAATCTTGATTCAAATGACAATGACAATGAAAATGGTTAAGGTTCATTCATTTCATCTGGCAGCACCATAGCCAGACTATTCAGTTGTGTGCCCACCTCCCAGTTTCTGTGTCCCAGCCTTCCCACCCCACCTTGGTTACCCCACAATTTTTGATCTGCCGATATCCTTCCAATAAACTCCATTTTGCGTGTTATTGTAGTCAGAATTTGGTTTCTCTTGCTTGCAACAAAAACTTTAAATGATACATGTCATTAGCTGTTCTACAATCAGATTAGTATATTATTCGCTCCCTTCCTCTGTTTCTTTTTTCCTTCTTTCCTTCCTATCTTTGTTTATATACAATTCTGTCACAAATTTTGTAACACGTATCTTTTTGCATATTTATGATGTTTATTTAGTAGAAATTTTTAGAATTAGAAGTGCTGAGTAAATGAGTGTATATATTTTAAACATTTTTTTTTTTTTTTTTTTTTTTTTTGTGAGGAGATCAGCCCTGAGCTAACATCCGCCAATCCTCCTCTTTTTTTGCTGAGGAAGATGGCCCTGGGCTAACATCCGTGCCCATCCTCCTCCACTTTATATGGGACGCCGCCACAGCATGGCTTACCAAGCAGTGCGTCGGTGCGCGCCCGGGATCCGAACCAGCGAACCCCGGGCCGCCGCAGCGGAGCGCGCGCACTTAACCGCTTGCGCCACCGGGCCGGCCCTATATTTTAAACATTTTTAATGAACATTCTCAGATTTTCTTTGAGGAAGAGTTACCAATTTATGCTCCATTGACATTCTATGACTCTGGCCATTTTCCCTCATTTTTGTCCAAACTTGGTGTTAGCATATTTTAAGTATTTTTTAATATCATTATATCAATCTCCCTATATTTGGGTTACACTTTTCCATTAATAAGAATTTATAGTTTGATGAAAAGTGAGCACTGCTGTTAGATATATCTACATTTAATACTATAAAGACGCTATAATTGCCATTTAGTAATAAGTTACCTGCTATCTATTCAAGATTACTTGAAATGAATTATCTCCTAAATTAGCATGCTAAGTCACCTTGTCACACCTTCTTGCAGCAATATTTGACTTTATCCACTCAGCATTATTAGCAGTTAATTAATAAGAGACAATCCTGTTTTCAAGTAATGATAATTTTCTTTTTTGGGAGTTGGGGATTAAAATATTGTCTTTTACAAAGTTTCCCCCACTGATTGCATTTAAAATCTTCTTGCTCTTCACACATTGCATTAAATCTGATAGAAAGTTCTCTTAAGTGACCTGCGCTTACCCTGCTCCCAGCATGACACTCGCTGTTCTCTCATGGACGCCCACAGTACACTGAACTCTTAATTCTAATAGGGCACACTCTAATAGGCCCACACACTTCTTTTCACACCAAGAGATAGCTTTTGTTTTTCCCTTCGGAGTTTGTTTTGTAGGGTATATTTGTTATTTTAATTATTGACTCAGATAAGAAGTATTCCAAGTGATAAAATATGATTGCGAAAACAAATCTGTTTTCATCAAACTAAGTTAAATGCTTTGGAAAAAACTTGATAAGAGCAATTCACTTATGAATCTTATTAAATGAGAATGATTGAGGAAAAATTAAAAATCTAGACCCATTCTGCAATTAGATAGCTTTGCTCCTGTCTTTAAATTCCAGATGTCCTTTTTTTTTTTTTTTTTTTTTTTTTGTGAGGAGATCAGCCCTGAGCTAACATCCGCCAATCCTCCTCTTTTTTTGCTGAGGAAGACGGCCCTGGGCTAACATCTGTGCCCATCTTCCTCCACTTTATATGGGACGCCGCCACAGCATGGCTTGCCAAGCAGTGCGTCTGTGCGCGCCCGGGATCCGAACCAGCGAACCCCGGGCCGCCGCAGCGGAGCACGCGCACCTAACCGCCTGCGCCACCGGGCCGGACCCTCCAGATGTCCTTTTAAAAATCAAAATTGGACATCTTATACAATGACAAATGGATATAATTTATACAAGAATGATGACAGAGATATCCACTTACCAAATCCCATCTATAGTAAACACACACGCACACGCACACACACATACACACACACACGAATAGGCTCTATTCCTACATCAAATGTTGTGCAAATTAGTTTACATTAATACATATTAATTTAAAATACATTCTCTAAGACATGCACACGTCATTTTTTTTAATGATTTCTCACTTTAATCCAATTTTAAACTTAACCAACCCAACCAAGTATTGTCCCATTTTGCTTACAAAGAGATTTTCTCCAAAACAGAGAAAAACAACGAGTCTAGAACTCAGTAATAGCATATAACATCTCAGGATTTCTACTTACATCCATTATTCCACGGTTGTCCTGAAACAAATACCACCACAGAAAATTATCTGCTAATTTTATTATACTTTTTCTAACACAAATACAAGATTTCTCAAAGTAACATTTGGAGCATTATTTTTTTATTTCATAAAAATTCATAGAGTTCCTCCTTCTAAATATTTTCCACTTTCTTTGTCCTTCACTCTCTCCATTCCTTTGTATTGTTTTCACAGAGATGAAAAATAGTTGCTGAAGTCAAAATACACATTAATCTGCATGATGATTAACAACAGATGAGAATTCACATTGTTGAAAAGTCATAAAGTCCATTAAAAAATTAATCCCGGAGAGACAAATATGTAAGTAGAGAAAAGGCTGTCTGTTTGAGGTAGATATGGGTTTCCCCAGAGATCATCTAGCTCCCTAGAAGCTTCCTTCCTCTCAGCCCACTCTCAAGGAAGACTGTCTGTATCTAAACGCTTCTAAAGTGCTAGTATAGACGTAGAACTGTGCTTCACATCTCAACATTTCTCAAGATGGCCCATTTGAAAGCATACGTGATAAAAATATTTATTAAAAATGTACTAAGTGAATGGCCACAGGTAAGGGGATATTTTGGGATCTCTTCATTGAAACATTGTCTCAGCAGTCTTCTGATTCTTCTTCACCCTATGTTACCATTACTTTCAGTTTTTCATCAATAATATTCACTACTGGAAACAAATTTATGACTCCTGAGTCCTAAACATAACTTCATTTATAACCTCATTAGAATTTAGAATATAAAATAGATGAGCATTTGTTCCTTGTGGTATCTTGTATTTTTCACACTTTATACGATTAGGATCAGAGAGTGCTGCTTCAACAGCCCGTCTCCATGCCATTTGCTATTTGGTCACCACCAGGTCCCATATCTGACCTCCAGCGTACACCCAAAAAGGGAGTTCAAGGACCAGTCTTTAATGGACAGTTACATACTGATTTATAATGGCTGATTCTAACAACCCCAACAGTTTGTTTCTTCGGGTCAAATTTACTCTTGCTGTAGAACTGGAATTCTGTCAATCAAAGTGACCCCTAGCCACTAATTCACTGGACAGTCCAAGTAGGTAATAAATCGACATCTTCAGAAGCTTAGCAAGCAACACCGGACAGGCAACGATTATCAAGTCACCTAAAACCTCACAGCAGCAGAAGAAACACACAGAAGGTAAGGTGTTCGGATTTCTACATACTCTACAGGTTTTAGGGAAACAAAATATCTTTCACTTTTATATTTTGACTGAGACATTTTCACAGCATCTTTCTGGGCTGAGAACAAACGATATTTTCACAATGCCGAACACATTGGAAATATCCAGAATAGCACATCCAAGCCTTTCTGTGTGAAAGCATGTGCATTTGAAACAAATGGTCTCTTACCAGTAATTGTCACATAGCAGGTGTTCAAAGCTCTTTGTGTATTAGATTAAATGAGAGAAACTGGAGGCATGACAGGACCAAGTATTTTACCAAATGTTTCAAGAACATTGGAGTGGTAGAATTATGAACATAAAATCATTTCATAGTTTTGTTTAAAGATTTTGGTATATTTAGAAAGTTAAGAAGTATGAAAAGAAATGAAGTCTTGTCAAAATAAAGAAGATGTCTACAAAAATGGCTATACAATGTGGACAAACACAGAGAGGAATCTGGAGAGGGAGGAGAGGGGTTGAAAGGAAACCAGTAATACATATTTTCTTACTGTTAGGACATAAAGGAAAAGAAGTAGATGTGATATGAGAAATGGTACATTTTCATATCAATTAAAAGCAAAGAGACAAAGACTTCTCTTAATAAGAAATTCTAAAGTCTACAATAAGCCTGTATACATGGGATTTTTATATCAGGCTTCCTGTCTTAGTCTGTTTGGGTGGCTATAAAAGAATATCATAGACTGTGTGGCTTATAAACAACAGAAATTTATTCTTCACCGTTCTGGAGGCTGGGAAGTCCAAAATCAAGACCCCAGAGGATCTGATGTCTGACAAGAGCTGACTTCCTAGTTCATGGGTGACTGTCCACGTGTTCTCACATGGTGAAAGAGGCTAGAGAGTGCTCTGGGGTCTCTTTTATAAGGGCACTAATCCCATTCATGAGGGCTCCACCCTCACGACCTAATCACCTCTCAAAGGCATCACCTCCTGATACCATCACATTGAGAATTAGGTTTCAACACATGAGTTTTTGGGCTCACAAACATTCAGTCTATAGCACTTCTCTAAAGAACTAAAGTTCTGGAGTTTTAGTCCTGGCTTTACTAGAAGAGATTTGGGACTATAAGCAATTGATTAAGATTGTTTAAAAACCAGAAACCTATTAAAATTTAGAAAAATAATTTGGATTAGGTTATACAATGATTTTGAAGGCGTATAAATGATATATTTTCTATTAAAATATCTACTTTTTCTAATATTTTGATCTAAAGATTAGCAGACATTTGGTCCTGTCCAAAACCTCCATAAGACATTTGGTCTATAAGACATTTGGTCCACACCAAAAGGTCCTTGACATTTGATTCTGTTCAAAACATTCATGAGCATATTTGATCCAAGTGGTTTTGACAGAACAAGATATCAAGGATCTTTTGGTGTGAACCAAATATCTCCATGGACATTTTGGACAGGAACAAATATGACCAAATATCAAGAACCTTTGGGCATGGACCAGATGTCTTATGGATGTTCTGGGCAGGACCAAATGTCCTGCAAGGGATCTAAACGGTTGGCCAACCACTTAAATAGAATAATTGCTAATAAAATGTTATGTGCTTATTTATTTTATATGTCATATTTTTTGTAAGCAATGTAGAATTAGTAGAAACGTGGTTACAAATTTGGTATAATTGAGGAAAATGGCCTCAATTCTCCTTTTCCCTTTGATTAGCAAGGACGCAAAACTCTGGTTTGACATTTAATGATGTTTAAACTCTTAAATGAAATCTGTGTAAGGTTAAAAAAATATTTACATAACTGGTACAGCCACTATGGAAAACAGCATGGAGGATCCTCAAAAAGTTAAAAATAAAACTACCATATGATCTGGCAATTTCACTTCTGAGAGGATATTCAAAGGAAATGAAAACACTAATTCAAAAAGATATATGCACCCTCATATTCACTGCAGGATTATTTACAATAGCTGAGACATGGAAACAACTTAAGTGAATGAATAAAGATCTTGTGGTAAATAAATACAATGGAATATTATTCAGCCACAAAAACGAACAAATCCTGCCATTTGCAACAACATGGATGGACCTTGAGGACATTATACTAAGTGAAATAAATTAGAAGAAGACAAATACTGTGTGATCTCACTTACATGTGGAATGAAAACAAAACAAACAAACAAACTCCGGGCCGGACCTGTGGTGTAGTGGTTAAGTTTGCATGCTCCGTTTCGGCAGCCCAGGGTTCACAGGTTCAGATCCTGGGTGTGGACCTACGCATCACTTATGGAGCCATGCTGTGGCAGGCATCCCACATATAAAGTAGAAATAGATGGGCATAGATGTTAGCCCAGGGCCAATCTTCCTCAGTAAAAAGAGGAAGATTGGCAACAGATGTTAGCTCAGGGCTAATCTTCCTCACCAAAAAAAAAACCCCAAAAAACACTTATAGAAAAAGAGATCAGACTTATATTTACCAGAAGTAGGGGGAGGGAGAATTGGATGAAGGTACAGACTTCCAGTTATAAGATGAATAAGCACTAGGGATGTAATGTACAACATGATGACTATAGTTAACACTGCTGTATGGTATATATGAAAGAGTTCTCATCACAAGATCACATGGAAAATTTTTTTTTTCTTTTTCTTTTTCTTTTTATTGTATCTATATGAAATGATGGATGCTAACTAAACTTATTGTGGTAATCGTTTCACAATATATGTAAGTCAAACCATTATGCTGTACACAAACTTACTTAGTGATGTATGTCAATCATGTCTCAATAAAACTGGGGAAAAAGTTTACATGGATTTTGTTCATTTTGTTGCTTTTTATAATTACATAGAATATAGTATAAAATACCAAAAGTTGTTTGTGGCATAATTCAGCTACTCCAAATCTATAAAACCTATTTAAACTTAGCCATCATACTGTTCCGAGGTGCTTTTTAAACTTATCTTTTTAACTTAAGAAATTTTATTTTGGTAACTACTCTGTGTCTGGAGCTATGCTAGTTCTTGTGGGGCGCTAAAATATGTATGACAGTTCCTGTTCATGAAGGAGATTACACTCTATTTGGGGTGAAAGAATACAAAATGTTATATGACTCGTTCACACTTCAGAGATTAGCGTGGGCTGAAAGAGAAGAGAAGTTCCCATAGAAAAAGGGAGAGTAAATCGGGCCTTGTGGAACGTGTAAAGGAATTAGACTGGCTGGGGGTGGGGAGGAGGACAGAGAACACACTTGGAGAGGACATTGCAGAATGTTTGGATATCAGTTCAAGTCTGCTGTAAAGATGAGAAAGGGTTTTGGAGAATGAGAAAGGATAAAAGTTAGTGTGATCTTGAGATCCCAGGGAGGATTTACGAGAGGTTTGCAAATGAGTTACTTTTTTGGAGAAGCGTCTTCTAGGAGGGCTCTAGAAAAGCAAGGAGCCTCCTGGAAGTGGTAGGAATAGTAGCTGCATTTCCCAAGGATGCATGTTTACTCTCATGGTGATAGATGTAACTTTCTTGTCTCTGGGCAGAGTTCATTGTTTAAAACAGTCCTGTGAGTTGACAGAGTACAACATAATACACAGAAGTCGTGTCATAACCCTTGGGAGTTAGTAAACTCACACTCAGAGTTAGAAGAGTGAATAGAGGGTATTTAGACTCATTCAAAATAAATGATCAGAAGTATTTTTCTTTATATTTAAGGATTCTTTGGCAATTGTAGTAGTTATGTTGCAAAATGGGACTCAATTACTATTCAACATTTTACATTCATTTTTTTTCTTTTAAAGTAACAAAACAAGGAAGGAAAAGAATTGGGTTTGGAATACGATGGACAAAAACATGAATTTTGCCTCTGTTACTAACTAACAGAGTAAACCTGGTCAAGTCACTTAAACTCTTCACAGGGAATGATAACACTACTCACAGGTACTCTTAATCATAAATTATTATTATTAATAATAAAATTGGCTAACATTTATTAAATATTTAATATATACTAGATACTGGCCCATGCACTTCCCATATATTATCTCTTTCTTTTGTGAGAATTAAATGAAATAATCTTAGTAAAATAATTAGCGTGAAGTCATAGATAAATTCCTTTCCAGGCTTTAAATAAACCATCCCAGTTGAGAAAGAAACTGATTTATGATATTTTCTATCCACTTAATAAGACATTTCTAGCTGCCCCATTCTTTTGCAGGCCACTAACTTATTGGATTTGCAATCCAATTCTAATTACGATTATTAATTAAGTTTAAACTTAGCAATAGGGTTTAATTTATATAAAAATCTTCAGATAAGTCTGGGACTTGATTTTTTTAGTGCCTCATGGGGATCTAAAGGTTTATTGATGTTGTTACTTAACATGCATGTCTCTGATGACATTATCAAAAATGAAAGATGAATGAAAGAACAATAAGTCTGTCAGCAAAATAGGCTAAAACTTTTGCAAGAGAAAACTGTAAACAAAATAAAGATTGGAAATAAAGGGTTGGCAAATATATACCTGACCAAAGAAAAGCAGGAGTGTTAATAGTAATGTCAGATGCACATTAGATGCAGGAGAATTCTCAAGGGCCAAAGCAGGAAATATGAAAATGAGAGAGAGTTTGTGAAAAAAAAGTTTCAAATAAATACAAAATTAAAAAGTGTTTATGTACTAAACATAAAGAAAAATGTCCTAAAAGGTAAATAATTGTTTGTAATATGAATTAAATGCCAAGTATACAGATTATATAGCCAAAAATACATTTAGTCTTTGACTAATATTATGACATTGTATATACATGCAAAAAATATATACAATTGTATTTCCAGAGACATTTACAAAAATTATTCATGGAAGTGTCCACAAAGAAAATCTTAATAAACACACCAAAGTCAAGACTGACCAGGTCACAGTTTTTTCCTAAGACAGTAAAATGAAAATAAAGAGACCGAGGGTATATACATAGAAAATCTGAAACATTTCTGAAAAGTTAAGCCCCAGTTAAATAATGAAATCAAAACAAATATAAATTATTTAAAGTAACAAATAGAAAAGCACTCCATATTAAAATATTTGGGACACAGCTAAACTGTATTCAGAAAAAATGTCTTAACAGTTTTTATTTAAAAATTACTGAAGCCTTCTGACTACCAAAATGGTGGAGTAAGAATACTTAAAAGTCCACTTCTCCATAAAAGCAATGAGAATACTGTCAAAATCACCTTTTTCAGAATTATGGAAATTAATTAAAGGCTTACTACAATCCAAAGAATGGATTTTCAAGAATAATGGCTATATTTCTGTAAGAACAATTGATACTGAACCTTGTATTCTCAAGTATGTGTGCCTGATGCCCAGTAAGCCAAACACTGAGACATCAGTGCTTGGAGATGAAGAAAGGTTTATTCGAATTGGCCAAAATGAGAAGGTGGGAGCATGGGTTCTCTCAAATCTGCCTTAACAGGAGAAGAAAGCAGGATGGTTTTGTAGAGCTAAGGGGCTTGGCAGGAGGAGTTTCGGAGAAACAAAGGAGTAATCTTTCATTCCAGAGAAGCCCTTGGGCAATCTGACTTCTGGGAATCAAAGGTAGCTGGGCACTAGTCATCCAGTGATCACAACCTCCCCGAAGGCATTCTCTCTCTTCTGCAAAACAAGCTTACAAATCCTCCAGACCCCTGAGTCACCTCTCAGGTTAAACAAGAAAACTTATTGAATATCTACAGCAACCCTCAGGTACCCGACTTCACAATAAACTTTGTGGAATTATAACTTGACCTAATCCCATTTCTCTCTCTTCTTGGTTCCATGGTAGATTTGAAAACCAACAACCTAGAAGCCACTGAAGTGGACTGAATGGGTTTGGAGCTCTTGAAATTTCCCATACCCAGATAATGGTCATTAGTTGACTAGTTGGGCAGCTCGTTGAACAGCTTCGTTTTTAGGACTTGCCTTTAATTGACCTGACTTAGCTGCTGTATGTGAACAGCCCTACTTGCAGTTCATTAGTTGAAAATAACCAGTGGCAATTGCCCACTGCAGCTGCTTAAGGCACAGTGGAGCTAACAAAGACTGACTAGAAACTTAAAAGGAAATAATGAGGAATGAGATGTCCATATGGGACTTTGAAAAGCTATGATATATTTCTGGAAATTTAGAAGGTCACGGTATTAGTCACGGTTCTCAGAGAAACAGAACCAATAGGATATATATGTATATGTATTTCTATAAAATGAGATTTGTTATAAGAAATTGGTTTATGGGATTATGGAGGCTGAGAAGTCCCATGACCTGCTGTCTGCAAGCTGGAGACCCAGGAAAGCTGGTGGTGGTGTTGAGATTCAGGGAGCAACATGGTCTAGATTCTGGTTTAAGTCTGAAAGTCTGTGAACCAGGATTACCAGGGGAAGATCAAGTTTCCAGTAGAGGGAAATTTAAGTAATGTGTGTAAGTGTTGGGTGAGAAAGATTTCCTTGAGGAAGACAGGAAACCTAGACTCACAAAGGAAGTTGTAAATATACTTCATTACATAAACATTAAAACATATATAGCAAAATTAGCAGAATATAGATGAGCAAATCAAATGAGTCTTCTTTCTTCCTTCAGGCAGGCTCTCAGCCAGTGAAGAACAACAACACCCAAACACATGACACTCCTACTTTTTGGTACTCTTCAGAAATATGAGAAATTAATAGTGTTTGGATTGGTATGCAATAGTGTGGTAAATTTTTTTTTTTTAGTCTTGCTGTTGATTTTTGACATTGTATATTGTATCTTTTGCAATATATAAATTTTTAATTTGATAAGGATTACTTACCAAAAACAAAAAAATAGTGGCAAGTTACGTTCCTATCAACAATAAGTGAGAGTCTCCAGTGGACTTACATTCTCAACATCAAATATTCTTGGTTAGGAAGGTCTTGTTAATTTGATCTGTAAAATATTATCTATCCCAGTTTTGATTTCCATTTCTCTGAATGTGAGCAGAGCACCGTTTCATACCATCTTTGGCCATTTCAAGTCCTATTCATTCATCCAAAAATATTTACTGAGCACATGGTAGTGGATACAAGCACTGGCTCAGAAATCAGAATCCCTCTACGTGGATCCTGCCTACTCCATTCTGTGTGACTCTGGGCAAGTTATACCACCGCTCTGTCCCTAAATGTCCTCGTCTGTAAAATGAGGCTAATCAGAGGACCTATTTCATAGACCTGTTGTGAGGATTCAGTAAAGTAACACTTGCACGCAGCTTCAAACAATGCTTTGCCAGTAATAGATGAGCAATTGATGCTAGTTGTTTCTATGTGCCAGCTACAGTTTTGAGGACAAAAGGATACACTGGGTGCTGCTGCCCACCCCCCCACAACTCCCTGGCCCAGCAGGCTGTTTGGCTTCTCAGCAGGGTTTGGGAGAATCATTTTGCCTTCTGCTGAGGGTGGCTAACCAGCTCTGCTAGAAGCAGCCAGCATGCCTTAAGATCCGTGTTTTCTGAGGCCTACCCAAGACTTCTGGAATTCGGGGCAATCGAGAGGCCCTTGAATGGGGTTTATTTAGCCCAGAAGACAAGGAATAAAAAGAGTAGAGGAGATTGCTAATTTTTTATTTTCACATCTTTAGATTGTCTTATTACAATGAACATGAATTAATTTTTAATTTCATAGAAATTCTAATATAGAAAATTTTGAAAGAGAAAATAAGAATAAATAAGATAGTGTAAACATATTATTAACATGGAAAGATATTTAAGGTAACAAAAAAGTGTGTTTACATTTATACACATACACACAAATTATCTTGAATGGGGTATACCATCTCCTGGTGGTGATGATATTTTTATTACTTCTTTAGAGTCTAATATATTTTCAACTTTTCACAATGAGCCTTTCTTTCTTTTCTAAGCATTAAAAAGTCAATGAAGTTATTCTAGGTTTGGAAACAAAAAAGCTTCGTTGAGGAGACAGAAGAATAATGAGGCAGAAGTCCTAGGAACTGTGACCTCACGGCAATTTAAGGGATTTGGAATAAAAGCCATCCTCAGACACCAGGGGAGGGGCGAGACCATGACCTCAGCGGTCTGTAAATGTGAAAGCCCACACTTCAGAATTCTGCTTGTTGTGTTTTCCCTTAAAAATTATTGGGGTTAAAATGTCATTTTCACTTCTAATTTATTCGATTTAGTTAACCTGATTAAAGCTGACTATGATTTTGCATTTTTGTTGTTATTTTTTTTCAAAATCTTGACACTAATGTTATGTTGGTTATTGTGCAGAAGACGTTTCTTCAGTGGAATTTAGTGGGATGCTGCCTTCTGCAAGACAACTTCAGAGCAAGCCACAGAATTCACTTCACCGTGAACTGCTAGCTTCAAGGAGGCCTGTGAGGGACACAGGATTTTGTAAACGGTGGAACATAATCATTGTTGTGCTTAGCAGGAGGAAAAGAAGGAGCAAGTGGCGATGGTCAGGGAAAGAAGGAGAGACTGTAGGAGCTCTTGCGTGTGTGAGAGGGAGAGAGACTTAACAAGAATTTTGCTGTGTGTTGCATAATGTAATTGCTCATCTCTGCTTTCTTAGGAGAGACCTGCAGTAAAGACCTATAGTATATTTTCCAAAAGAATGAATTGACTTCATTTCTTTTGAATGCAAGTGTTATGAATCTGGCCATAAATTAAGACAGGATTATTGGGATAATATTTCAGAGGCTCTATCAGAAATTGAAGACGTTAAGGCACAGTCTCGGCCACTTTCTAGAATGGAGCAAAGAGTGCACATTCACCTTGATGGCCAGGTGCAATAAAAAACGGAGTCGTCTTGTCCTCTGAATTTCGACTCAAAGTCAGAGGGAAACTGGTGGCTACTGAGAAATTAAATTCACAGTCTTAAGGGCAAGACACCTTTGGGGCTAGATGTTTCAGATGGAGCTATGAGCAAAAGATTCTGTGAATGGTCATAACTGGCAAAGATAATCAATTTTTTTCCCTCAGAGGAAGAAAAACACTTTTTTGACAAGAATATCTTCTCTTGAAAAATACATAGTGAGAGAAGATTATGCTTCCTAAGGTGGCAAATGCCCCAGGTTAAGAGTGCAGTCACTTAAAATGATAATGGACATGAAAGGGGTGCAGGCAAGGGCAGATGTGAATGAGAAGCTGGGTGACTTTGGGGGCCTTCGTGAAGCACAAGGGAAGAGGAGACCAGAGCCACTATCATGTGGTGTGAATATGGGGAGGGAGAAATTTCTGGAGAGGGCGCTTAAGAAGTTTTGTCACATCTTGTATACAATGAGACCTCTTTTGTCGCTTCTTCGAGTCCAGGAAAAGACTAATATTGCTTTGTGTTTCTTTATGATGTTGACCATCAAAACCCTTTTTTTATGGGTTCCTAACAATCAAGACTTCTGATTTATAAAGTTTCTAATTGAGATTAATCAAAACAGTTAGAGAACAAGCTAATCACAGAGTTATCAAATGGAAGATACTGTAGACCAGCTTCTTACTGCGTTAAGACATTTTCTGACATGCAAGGTCATCATAATGTGATTCCCACCAACTTTCCAGCCATTTATCCTCCACAACACCTGCACCCTCAGCCCTCCTCCCTGCCACGTTTGATGGCATGGTATGTTCTTACCTTCATGGCCTTGCTCTTCCTCTTTGTCCCATGTGGATTACTTATGATTTGTCTGTATCCCTCTCTGGATTGTGACATGCTACATATTGCTCTTTTCCAGATAGCTGTGTGCTTTACTCCTACATGTCTCTCATGTCTCTGTTTAAAGGCCACTCATCCTCGAGGCCTTCCCCTCCCCCGTTGTTTCTCCATAATGCTAGTCACTGCTTGCCATTATTTATATCATTCTTTGCCTAACTTTTGTTTTCTGTCTGCCCACTGAGCATGTAAGCTTCACGAAACAGGGACCGCTTCCATTTTGTTCCTTGTTCTATCTCTAGCATCTGGAGCAATGCCCACATTTGGTGCTCAGTAAACAGTTCTTTAATAAAGAAATGAGTGAATCAGAGCTGCAATTCCTTTAACTTCATATTTCCCCAGTAACTAGCACAAGATCTAGCACAGTGTAGGAACTCAATGATTGTTTCTTGAGTGAATGGCAGTTCCTTGAATTATGAGAGCAGGAGGAGAGTTATTGAATGATAAAATGTATCTTTTTTCTTTTTTAAGGAACAATAGATTGTATGTAGATAACAGGTATATATAGTGGCTGAGCTGTTTAGTTTGATCACTTGGTTAAGTAATGGCTCCACTTCTTTCTAGCTGTGTGACTTTAGGTATGTCATCTCACCTCTCTGTGTCTCAGTTTCTCCATATGTAAGTTAACATTTGCTATGTTAAATTAGCGCACACACATAGAGCACTTATTGTGAGCACTCAATAAGTGTTAATTATTATTATATAGAGAAATAACTTGAGGGAAAATTAAAATAATCAGAACTTTAAAAGATAATTTTTATAAAAATTTTAATAACCTAATTTAAAGTGGAAAAGTTCTATAAAAAGATTATATAATATGAGGTCATTTATATTATATATAAATAATACATGTACACACACATATATATACATGTATACATAATAGGCAATAAGAGTATGTTTCCTCATCTGGATTAAAGTACATTAATTTTTTAATAGTAGTTATTGCTGGATGGTAAGACTCTGGATGGCTTTTTCCATTAATGCTTTATTGAATTTTCCACTTTTCTATTATAATCATGCAACACCTCTAAAATCAGCACAAATAATAGTGTCAAAATTGGCTATTTACTAGTTTAAAAAAATATGAAAGGAAAGGAAATGTATTTTAGATTTTACTCTGGCCCAAGCTGGCTGCTTTGGTGTTGTCATCCAGGTGAACCCACAGGAGAATTTGCGGAGTCCAGATGTAACTAACGCCTAGCCCATTCTTCAGACCCAGCCGGCCAGAGCCAGTAAATTTAGCCACTAGGGGCTTTGGCATTGGGAACTGACTTGCTGGTGGTGTTGGGCAATCATGTTGCCTTTACTGCACAAGAACCTCAATCTTTGCCCAAACTCAACTTCTTGATTAACTCTAATTAAATAGTAGACGTTTACTTTTGAAAGTTGGGTTTTTCTTCATTTTTTTTTTTCACAGCTGTCTTGGCAACATCTGATTCCAGCCTGGGCAGGAAGTATCTGAGTCAGAGATGGGGTGAAACAGCTTTTCTGGTGTTGTTCCCAGCCCTCCAACAAGGACTGTCTCTCCTGGAGTGTTCTGCCTGCTTCTACAAATAGTTTGCAGAGAGTAGGAGGTTTTAGGAAATGGGATTCAACCAAAGAAGTCCTCTAGCCCACCCTTGACTGTATTTGAAAAAATGTTAGTCATTGGCATAGGTCCTGTCCTCTTCAGCATCCTCCATAAATTAGCAATTCTCGGAAAACCACCCCTGTGGGAATGGAAGGAAAAAGAGATCAAGAAGCAGGAGACAGATTGTGCCGATACCAGATAATTTTATCAGATATGCTTAGATAAAAAGTAGGGCACATTCCCACCCACTCACCACTAAAAAAAATAAAGAAAAATTTTTAAAAAGCAAAACTTAAGTGCTAGATTCTGAAAGCACATTTTGATTCACTAATCTAAAGAAGCACCCTAATGTTTCTCCTTCTCCCTTTCCTTCTCCTTCCTCTCCTTCTCCTTCTCTTTCTTCTTTCTCTTTTCCCCTTCATTTATTGTTGCGTGGTGGCAGTTAGTGTAGTTTGTCTGAGATGGTCACGCAATTACTCAGCCCCTCTCTTCTACAGTAGAAAGAAAATGGAGTATTTCCTGTTTCTCAACAAAGAGGAGCTAAACGTGTGTTTGGTTTGAAGTGGACTTATCACAAGAAGATCCTAATATTTTTACGTCCAGACTCTATCTTTAAGGACTTTAGACTTGAGTTATCTGTTAAAGTCATGAAGCCACTCGACAGGTCTGAGGACTGTGATTGGGAAAAGGCATGACTTGGTGGAAGCAGTATTGGCTACTCAATTAGCTGGACTCACACCTCAATCGCAGTGCGGCCATTTATGGGCTATATGATATGGGGCAATTTCTTAACTCTCTGAGCCTCAATATCTTAAGTTGTAGGAAGAATAGGGTTGACGTGAGGGTTAGATGTAATGGATGAAAATGCCTTGCATGTAGTAAGACGCTATATTATTTACCTATGTCATTATGTTGAACATACCTAAGCCTCTCTTACTTATAGACACTAGAGTTGTTGTAAATAAAATCTTTAAATGAAAGTTAAATCTAAAACTGTCATAGAGGCAAGGTAATAATCATAGTTATGTATCTAATGCTCAATTTTGTTTTCAATAGCATGACAGTAAGGCATTACATTTAAGTGACTGTGTATTTCAAGTCTTATACCTAGAAGCTAGATCAGAGTCTCTCAAAGTGTGCATTTAAATCCATCTCAATAAGATAGAATAAGAATCACTTGGAAATCTTGCTAAAATGCATATTTCTAGGTCTATCTGAGACTTCCTTGGCTCTAGGGCCCTGTAATTTCATTTTCATGTGATTCCTATGCACATTAAAGTTTAAACACCACCAATTTGATGACACAGATTTTAAAAAAATGTTTTGAATCAATTAATTAGTGCAGTATTATCTCAAAGATAATTCACTTTTGTCTGATAGAATGTCATAATGTACTCTACTGACACTCTACTATTATTGATATACATTATATGGTTATAATGATACAATGATACAACATAAGTGATATAAACGACATAATAAATAACTGTAATTTATTTCTGATGTAACTCATTGTAAGGTAAGTCATGGACGAGGGTAGTTAAAACCCTGGTTTCTGCTTGGCACCAATGCCGGCTCTGCTGCTCCCCAGCTGTGAGACTTTGGGAAAGATCCTTAACCTCTCATTAAGTCCTAATTTGCCATTTACCTGATAGTTCTACTTTATCAGATGGTTGAAAGGATTGAAGGAGGTAACATATCTATAAGTCTTAGATGGTCAATATTCAGTGTTATCATCAAAAGAAGGCTTCATGAAGATTATATCACTCAGACAGACTCTTTGGGGTGCAGATTTGATTAGCATCTTTGAGAGATTTTTTGACTTGCAAGGCGAGGCAAATCTGAATGATCTTCACTTCCACCCTCTTTTAGTATCTTAGCAAAAAGCTAGCTCTGCTGACCTGAGTTAGTAGAAAGAAAGAAGACTATTAACAGCTCCCGGGCCCCAGATAGTCTCTCTTGCTAAAAAGGTTATTTTTCCGTTGTTACATCGTCACATAGATAACTTTTTCCTGCACACTGACCCTACAAATATATAGAGCACTTTAGGGGGTGGGAGTGGCCATCTCTACTGGGACATGCTATTCTATTCTAGCTATGCCTAGCCTAAGTATAGCTTCTATGGATAAGGAGAGCTTGGGGGATAGTATGTGCTTCATTGTTTCTCTACCCATAAGTTTTTCCATGATAAATCTTACTTTTTATATCTATACCAAGTGCATTAATAGTGTGTGCCTATGACTGTTTTCAAGACAACTTATTTTTTTGACAAAAAAGATTTTGGTTTAATCATTGTTAATACTTTTCATGATATTGCTCTTTCCACTGAATTTGAGGTGGTGGATGAAACCAGACCTTGCCGAAAGATGCCCCTCTGGGTGGATTAATTACCAAAGTAGCCCCTTTCTCTGCACAGACACACCCCTGTTCTAGTGCCTCCAGGGTGGATCTCAGCCCACTTCACCCCTAGACTAAGCATCTTCAGCAAGGAACAACTTCAAAGTCAAAGCAGTTGCCCTATTTGAGGCTAAATTCATTTCTTCAAACCTAGGTGAATAACGTGTAGTTCCACCAGTGCGTTAGAGCTGACAATTGCTTGAGAAGTAGATATCCCTCACTTTATAAGTAAGGCATGGAGTGAGGATGGGACCTGTTCAAGGTTACACTTCCTGGGATGAGAGAGCAAGAACTTGAACTTCAGATTTTTGATTCCTCACTTGTGTTCCTTCCAGCACTCCATGTCATGCTGGATTTTCTTGTTGTTGTTTGTTTATTTGCTTCTTGATATAGTGTCATAAGTAAAAGCATTAGGAGATCAATAATAAAAGTACTGGCTAAGGACTGTTTGGTTATTAATAATGTGATGTAGTGATTTAAAAACCCATGACTTAAATGTGTATAGTACTTTGGAATCTCCTGCATTTTATAAGCCTACCTGTCTCAGGCTGGGCTCCCTGGGGAGCAGAGATGGAGATGGTAGATTAGCATGCAGGAGGTATATTAGGAACTATTCCTGGGATCGCTATCTGGAGGAGGGAATGAAAGGGAGCAAGATGGGGAGAGGGAGAAGTGGAGTTGTAAGGTAATCTCAGGGGAGACCTCAGACGAATGGGAGGTTCTGGAGAGGGAATGGCCCTTCATAATTGTCCCAAGGCTGCTCACAGGGCCCAGGTCTTTGCAACCTCACAATGAGCAGTCGTTGGATGAGGATCTTCCTGGAAAAAGAGAGTCATCTTGATTGAGACGCTCCCTACAGGGGCAGATGACTAAAGGCTTTCTGCTGTCAGAATTCCCAGCACTTGGATAAATAGATCCTTCACTCCAAAAGGGGGATTTGACTGGGATATGACCATACCCACCATGCAATCACATCTAATCATCATATACTCCATGGGATAAGTACAATGGAGCTATTAATCCATTTTACAGATGAAGAGTCAGAAAAATTTCTTGATTTGCCCAAATTCTCATAGCTTTAAGTAACAGAGCTATGACTGAAACCTACATTTTCTGATTTTCAGTTATTTGTAGACCATTGTTTTAAAATTGCAGAGATAGATATAGTTATGACTGTGCATATTTCTAAATCTGAGTTTATTTCAATATGTAAGATGCTTTCACTTAATAAACATTTACTAAGTCCCTCTTATGCACAAAGCCCTGGGAGATGCTGAGGATATAGAGAAAGAAAGGTTCAGACCCCGCTGTTGAGTAACTCCTTGACTAGTGAAGGAAGGAGATAAGTACCCATAGTTATAACCTTTTCCGGTAAGAACTGTGATAGACTGTCTGAAGAGCCATCAAAGACAACAACTTCCTCTTGGCCTGAGTTTATCCAGAAAGTGGTGATACTCAATCTGGTTTGAAGAATGAAGAGAAGGTGGAAATAATATTCGCAGAGACTTGAATTAACAAAACTGAGAATAATTCAGTGCAAATAAAGAATATCGCAGATGTGGTTAAAGTGCTTGAAGGCAAGGCTAGAGATTTGATCAGGTACTGGATGGAGCTCTAAGGATGATGTGGTTTGGACGTTACCCTGAAGACAGCAATTGCCAATGAAGGAATATTAGCTGTGGAGGGGCAAGATGATATCTGAGTTTTTGAGAGATCACCATGGAGAATGAACTTGAATGGGATGAAGCTGAGGGTCGACAGACCAGGTAGGAAAATGAAGCAATAATCCAGGTGACCTGAATTTCAGTCTGTTAATTCATATTCACATTGATTTTTCCTTCTCATTAGAATGGATTAATTTTAATTTTGAGACAATGAAGCAGAGGAAAATTACTTTTGGAAAGAAGAAATGACTCCAAAATGTTTAGTTTCAATAACCTTCAGAAATCACAGCCATGGAAGGCTCCATGGAGCATCAGATCACTGAGATCTTACAGGGAGAAATGACGATAAATGCATAATTTAATCTCTGAATCATTACACGTACATGCCATACAGTGCAATATCCACGTTTGTGAGGAGTGGAATATGGAACACAGTAGAAATCTTCTGTCTCTTTCTGTGCAGCTCTCCATCAGCTACCAGAGGTGTATCCTGCTCAGAATCCAGGTGGCACCTGGGATATTTCACCTGAACCTTCATGGTGGGAGCATCCCTATGACATAAGACTAAAATGTGCAAGAATGTAGTAGCATTTACCAAGCATCTCACACATTCCAGTACTAGGCAATTTAATATATTTTATCTCAGTGAATCCTCTCAAAAGTGCACATGTCCAAACTGGTGCAGCCTCTATGGAAAATGGTATGGAGATTCCTCAAAGACTTAAAAATAGAGATGCCCTACGACCCAGCCATCTCATTACTGGGAATGTATCCAATGAACCTGAAATCAACAATCCAAAGAGGCTTATGCACCCCTGTGTTCATTGCAGCATTATTCACCATAGCCAAGAAGTGGAAGCAACCTAAGTGTCCCTCGACTGACGATTGGATTAAGAAAATGTGGTATATATATACAATGGAATACTACTCAGCCATAAAAAAAGACAAAATCGTCCCATTTGCAACAACATGGATGGGCCTGGAACGTATTATGTTAAGTGAAATAAGCCAGAAAGAGAAAGACCAACACTGTATAATCTCACTCATATGTGGAATATAAACCAACACATGGACAGAGAAAACTGGACTGTGGTTACCAGGGGCAGTGGGAGTGGCGGGTGAGGGGTGGGGGGTGGGCACAAGGGGTGAAGGGAGTCATATATATGGTGATGGACGAACAAAAATGCACAACCCAAAATTTCACAATGTTAAAAACCATTAAAACATCAATAAAAAAAAAAGGAATTGGAAAAAGCAAGTCAGCCCCAATGTGTCGGAAAAAGCAGGAGGGGAGAGGGTGGCATTTTGTCATTTTGGGAGAGAGAAGGGAAAACATTATTTGTGGCTAAATACATTAAAATGCTTATTTGACTTGCAAGCATTGATAAAATCAAATAAAAGCAAGCAGATTTTGAATAAACTATGCTCAGATTATCTGACAATTTTATTAAAGAGCTATAGGAAATTCAGTTGCTCAGAGAATGGCGGTCTGAGTGCATCTTATTTTGAATAAACCAATATCAGCTTAAAAAAAAAAAAAGTGCGCATGTCATCATGAAGAAACTGGGGCTCAGATATGTCATTGGCCCAAGGAAATACAACCAGTCCATGGCCAACCTGGCATTCCTCTCTTACTGATCCCAGCACACAGGTTCCACACTGATGTCTCAGGGCTCACGCCTGAGTTGATGTTGCCCATGGAGTTACCTAATTTCCTGTCAAGTAAGCATAGAATTTTCAATCATCTTGACTCAAGATGGATCAGCAACAAGCAATTCATTTTCTTTCTAGATTAGCATGGGGGTTAAGAGTGCAGGTTCTGGAGGTAAACAAACCTGGGTTCAAATCTAACTTTCCAGACTTGCTACCCACATGATCTTTGGCAAGTTATTTAATCTCTCTAAGCCTCAGTTTTCTCGTCTATAAACTGGGATAATCATAGCGACTATTTCATAGGATTATTTTGAGGAGTTAATAGGTGAGGGACCTAAAACCCTAAATCAAATATCCGGCACAGGGTAACCGCTCACAGACGGGAGCTACTATATGAGACTTTTTCAACCACTTTCCATTCTATTGATTCTATCATGAAAGAATCAGTTCATTTGTGATGTGACTTTACATCAAGCATTGATGGAATTTTCCACAGTTAGCTGAGATCTTTATTTCTGTGAGAAAAATCACTTGGAAGGAACAAAGTTTTACCTCCAATGTCATTTCTCTCCTTTTCTAGTGCTTCTGTTTCTGTAGTGAGGAACGGATGGGCTTTTTGCTGCTCAATTTATTTGGACTCCGTAATCTTTCTTTATTGCCTTGCTTTGCTCAATAAACCTGAGAGATTTTGTTCACATTTCCACTACAGGGTGCGTGGTGCTGTGACGACGGAAAATAAGACTTGAGTTATAATGCAATAGAGCCGTAACACAGGGACATCCTTTAATCTTCCTGAGCCTCCATTTCCTCTTAGGTTAAATGAGATCCAGCCTACATATCTCACCACTATTACGAGGACCAAAAGATACAGTGGTAGCAAAGTGCATCAGGAAGCTTCAAGTTCTCTAACAATATAAGCTCTTTCCATTATTTTACTGCTGTTATATGATTAGGAAGAAGTCATGGATAAAAATGATCATCCCCCTGTTCCCATTGCTAGCTCCTACCACAGGCAATTACTGGAAGAAAACGTTTAGTCTGAAAGGGACATTCCTTTAAAAAGAGCAAGAGAATGATTTATTTAAAATCTGTGTCTATGTTTTGTTAAACTTTATAGGAGAAAGAAAGAGGCAGCGGGCTGACAGTGATGGGCCTTGGGAAAATAAACAATGAAAGACCCGCATATACCTGATTTGGTGAGGCTTGTGCATATTTAGTTATAGAATCTAGGGAGGGAGAGTCAGTGTTGAAGTGAGGATGTGTTTTATGAGGCCAACCCTTCCCAATAGCTATCAGAAAGAAAAAAATGCAGGTGAAATCTCAAAAGAAAGGCATTAGAGAGTCAGTGAGAATGAGACCAGAAGCTGCTGGCCCTAGAAAGAGCTCACCTCCTCTGACAGGTGCTGTTCCTTACCCCCAAACCTAGTCCAGTGATGCTTGTTCAGTGTGCGATCTTGGATGAGATCATGAGCCTCTCTGAGCCTTGTTCAGTTGTGTGCTGGTAAATGATTAAAAAATATACATGTATATACATACATAAGTTTATTATAAACTTTACTGATATAAAAATGTCTAGCATGCATTTTGGAAATAATAATAAATATTCAATATTTTTTATTACAAATTCACTATAGCCAACTGTTTATCAGAGAATGCTTTCATTGATTTTTGCCAAACTCTTATACCCATAGCCAACACGTGTTTGCAGTTGACTAACGAGTGTAGTTCTGAAATGAATGTTGGTTGATATTTAGTTTACATTTACAAATAGGACTCAAGTGATACAACAAAGACATATGTGGTAACTTCACTTGTTCATCAGTGACCTCAATGACATTTTTGCAGAATAGGATAACGATAGTTTTTGAATACTGAAAGAATAGTTTCTTAATTTGTGTGTTATTTATAATCCAAAGGCTGTGAACACAATGTTCTTTTAAGTTTAATCTGAATCATTACTATTTTTCCCATAAATTGCTTAAGTTTAGACAAGCAACAAAATAATAAGTTACACAGTTGTTTAAAGCATTTGCCAATTTCTGTGGTGTAAATATTCCCATTGTGGTCTATTTCAAGCAACAAGATGACCCCGCTGAATGTGGAGGTGGGAGTAGATGCACATTATCACATCAATCTATAGTCTTTACAGCATACAAGTTATAATAGTTATAAATAATCTGAAGAGCATAAATATAAGTAATATGTAGAGGGATTTATGAGTTTTGAGTATTGCCTTTTTCATTTTAATTTATTTAATAGTGCACTTAAATTCTTTATTTTTTTTTTAAGTAGTGGCTGTGGTTAACAACTGACTTGAAAAATTCCAGAAAATTAAAAATCAGCTATCTTGAGCTAGTAAAAGTTGACTGCAACATACCGCAGCCCTTAGTAGTGGGCGATCGTATGTTATACGATTTTGAGAATGCATGCAAAGTGCTTGGTACACCGTATCTAGTTTTTAAATGTCATTTTTTTGTTAATCCAAGGCTCTTTGCGCTGCTCCGTGTTGCATCTTAACCAGGAAGCATTAACAGACCCCTTGTGAATTTCCCTTTATGCCATGTAACACCTTGTTGCATCCAAAAGCCACATGCTGAAGACTTTCCTGCTGTGATAAAATATAAAACATCACATTAGAGTTTGACGCTGATAGAAAATGATAGATTATTACACAATTAATAAATAAATCCACTTCTCTGGTCTCTGGAATGCACATTTCTGCAGCCATTAGAAGTCTCTCTCGTTAAAGATCAATCTCAAAAACATGCTTTTTATCCGCACTTGCCTCGTTTCACTTTTCCTATTAGCAGTAGTTTAAAAATTCTTCTAGACTGCAGTTCTCATTACGGTTTTTTCTTTTCTGCAGACTAGGTCTTATTCTCCTTATTCTAAAGCTTTAATATTTGAAATTAGTCTCATACATTTAAAAAGGACACCCACGTGGATGGTTATTTTAAAACTCAAACAAATAGGTTTATTTTATTTTTTACTCTTCTTTGAGGGCAGTGGGGGACAGTAATGGATAAATGTATAATAAACCCACATAAAATTTGACAAGCATTTGTCAATATTGCTTTTTTATATTTTATAATATTTTTATTTTATTTTATAATATTGCTTTGTGGGAATCCAAATAGCAGATGCTCTTTATCATGACAATCCAGTCCAACTCCCCGATCGGGGGAGAGGAGCCCGGCGTATCTGAGGACCAGCTGCAGGGACCTGACTCTGTCTCACTGCCAACAGCAAAGCTGAAATGCAGAATCCCAGCCTGAAACAGAGACAAGGGGCTTTGTGAGCTCACACAGTTGGAGATTTTAATGACAGAGGCTATTAGGACATTTTCTGTCTGTCTCCCATATGCTCAGTTGAAGATCTAGAGAATAAGGTATAAATTTGGAATGTGCCAAGTGGCTAAAATCACTGGGCCACCCTGTGTGCTTTGGTGGTCACTGCTCTAAGGCAGTTTCTGGCTAAAAGGGCTTAGAAAAGTCGAAGCTGTGTGCTGCTTGTTTGATGGGACCTTCGCCAACGGAGGTCAAAAAACTAGGACAGAGGGAACTGTAGTTAGATTTAGTACATTTCCAAATGGGAACAAACCAGGTTTAGTGCAGCTGAGCCCAGCCTCAGGGAGGAGAGCTTGGTTTGTAATCACCAGAGTCAGCCTGATGCTGACATTAACAAGTAGAGGAAAGACTTGGAGGATCTGTGCAGCGAAAGGCCTGGATCTGGAAGCAATATACAAAATCCGAAGGAAGAGTTAGAAGAGTCATGATGAGAATGCCACCTGTAATGTGGGATGGCATGAAACCAGTGGAGTGAGGAGACAGACAAGAACGGAACCCTATTGATTTCAGTAGAATTTATCCTACTTTAAAATGATGGGAATTTTTCAATTTGAACGTCGAAAACTAAAGCCACACTGGAGAGTAGGGATCCGAAAACAACAGTTGAATTTGGTGACCAGGACATTCCTATTTCCATTTCCCATTACAATTTGCAGTTCAGAGCTCACAGTTACTTCGTGTACCCAGCTGGCTTCTTGGATGGACCACAGCCCCGTGAAGAGGAAGACGGGGTAAACCCATGCCTATTTCAAAGGACAGTCTCCGGGTGCACAATGCAGGAGCTGTCCGCAGAGATCCATGAGGCAGAGCCCCAGGCTTTTCCAAGAAATGCCACAGTGGCAAAAGCATGTCTGAGAAAATCTTCCCCAGTCTCTGCTCTGTTTCCCAGGGAGAGCCTGTTCCCGTCATTTGTCGTCACGCCTGCTGCCTCTCACCTTGGGCCACACCTCATCTCTGATTTCCCATGCAGGCTCCTGGGCCCCCATGCATCTCTGGTCCTGCTTATTGCACCTTCACTAGAATTCGGTGAGGCACCCAAGCCCTCAAAGCACCGAAATTCCATTAACGTTCCTTTCCAGTCCGTCTTGTTTCCATGCCGGCTCTAGCAGCTTGAAAGCACTATGCAGCCCTCCACCTCAACCTCTTGGCTACGTGTGTTACAACAATCATTTTCAGATAAGGAAACTGATGCTAGGACAAGTGTTAGCCAGGCTGAGTGGCAGCCCTGGAGTCACACGAAAGTGGAAAGAGAACAGTTGAAGGGTCAGTTCTCGATGAGCAAGTTATCTAACCTCACGGGGCCTCAGTTTCCTCACCAAGAAAGTAAGTGTCAATGGTGCGATGGATTTCAATTTTTTTTCCTCCCGTCGGACACATTTATTAAGGTGGAATCTTACCCAGGATTCAATTCCTTTTTCCTATATCACAGTAGAGCAGATTGGCTTAAAGCCCTGGCCGCCCACCATGTCCTCCCCACCTACCAGGCCCTCAGAGGTACCTCTGCAGAACTCTGGGGCTCGTCAAAACTCAATGTGAAAAGCGTAGAGCTAGATGGTCTCTACGTGTTCTCACATCGTGAATATTCATGATTTCATAGAGCAGGAGGACTCCAAGCTGGGACTCCAGCTGAGTCTTTGAATTGCTGCCCCAGAACCTCATCTTTGTCCCAGACGGCCTCCGGCCATGTGCCCACCCTCCCTGTGCTCACAGCAGGAGGGGCAGTTAAAGCCAAGTTTACACTTTCAGGAGACACATGGCACAACCACACAGCCTCATCTTGGTCTGGGGGCTACAATCACAGCTTCGGGCTCCCAGTCCAGATTTACAAGTGAAAGCTCGGAGTTGGCCATTTAGGGGGACCTAATAAAGTAGCCTTGGCCTTGGCGTCATTCTACCTCCAGTCATCTGAAAAGCTTTGCCCACCTCCCTATTTTTTACCACACTCCCTCGTGTTCACTTTGTTCCATCCACTACAGCCTTTCTTCACTTCTTAAAGCTGAAATACCTTTGTATTACAGGGCCTTTGCATATGCTGTTCTGTCTGCATGGAATGCTCTTCCCTCAGCTGGCTTTTTGCCGAGTTAACTTCTAGTCCGTCATTCCGATGTCTGCTCAATTGTCCCTCTCCCAGGAAAGACTACGCTGCCCATTTTGTCCACCCCAAACCAGTCTATTGTTCGTGCTACGGTCAAATGAAGCTCTCGTCCACGGCCCTTAGCCAAATCGCAATTTTATGACTTACAAACTTACCATTGCGAATAAGCTGATCAGGGGTTGGAAAACTACAGCTCGAGGGCCAAATCCAGTTCACTGACTGTTTTTGTAAATAAAGGTTTCCTGGCACACAGCCATGCTAGTGTGAGCACCATCCATGGTCGCTTTTGCACTGTAACAGCAGAGCTAAGGAGCCGCGACAGAGAGGGCCTACAATACTTGGACCTTTACAAAAAAAGTTTGCCAACTCTTACTCAAGACCATAAGCTCCATTAAAAAAGGGAATGTGTCCATTTTGCTAATCATTTTGTCCTCTTGTAGCTGACAGCTCCTGGCATCTATCTCTGGCTTAATAAATATATGTTTAATGAAGGAATCAATGAGCGAACCCATAAACATCGTTAGTTACATGTGGTTAATGTAGTCAAAATCACGCAGTAAAAAATTTTATCAACGGCATAAGATAGAAAGTCCTGTTTTGGAAAGGCATTTTTATTTGCTAAATTCTTTATCATTATCAAAATAAACAAAACATGGAAAAGATATTACTGAATTATTGTGATATTCCATGATATTAGAGTTGGACTGATCAAATAAAAAACTAATCTGGTATAAGGTTAAAACATGAAAACCCTGATCAACCATCCAAAGTACCACGCAGGAGATAATGTCTTTTTAAATTGCCAGCCAACAATTTAGCCTTTTTAAATGAGGCGTGTGAGGCACAGATGTTAGTTTTTAATACTATTAGGAAACATGAGTTGTTCCTGGTTGGTTTTAACATATTTTATTTATTTGTTACACAAATGGCTTAAATTACATATAAAACAATCACACTGCAAAGGCTGCTCTTTCCATAGGCAGAGTGAGTATGTATCAGTTTTTCCTCCAGGGACAAATTACTATGTGATTGAAGACACAGTCTCCGGCTATCAATGATGAATTAATGCATTAAAGACACACACACTTGCATATATTTAGTGAGCAGCATGGCGCTTCATTTTAAAATTTTGTTTAAACTTATCTTTTACTGGTTTTATAGAGCGGTAATTAATGCACAGATTGGGGCTGGGATGGGGTGGGGGAGCCCTTTGACTGTATTGACAGGATCCTGCTTGGCCACATCCTCAGCATCTCGCAGCACGCCACAAGTAATTTGTGACAGCAATAAATAGCTGAGTATTTTCTGTACTCAAGGTAGCTGCCTGCATCCAGAAGAAACATAGCCCTGCTTTCAAATTTGATCCACGTAATAGATGTAGAAGCCAGCCTTTAGAAAGGTAGGCCATTAGATCAGGAAGCAGCTGTCTGGCTGTCCCTGATTCTATTCAGCCCCCGTTCCTGAGACGTGACTGTCACTGCTAAATACTTTCCCAAGGCCTCATTCATTTGGCACTTTAGGAAGAGCCAGTACCTGCTTGGTATGTCTCAAAAGGCAGGTCTGTACCGTAGTAGATTAGAGCACAGGCTTATCTTAATGCAAAACCTGCTGTTGCCACAGAGTACCTGCTTTGGGTAAGTGACTGGATCGCTCTGAGCCTCCATCTCTTCATCTGTGAAGATGGAGGAAATAATGACACCTGGAAATAAAATGGTTAGAACAATATCGAGCATACAGTAAGTACTCAATAAAGTTGAGCTATCATTATCAGCTTTTGAAAACAGAAGTTCTGAGATGATCTTCTTCCCTCACTGGGAAACCTTATGAAGACATGTATCATTTCCCACAAAGTTGGGCTTTCAATTTATATTTGTGCTTATTCATGTTCTCAGTCTTATGTTCAATCTAATTAAATGGTTCCCAAGCATTAGTTACTGAGAAACTCGATGCTGGACTACGCTCCAACAAAATCTTTGGTTCAAGAATTTTCTGTGGTTCAGCTTTTATGCTAAAATGCTTTTTCGCTCCTTTATAATAAAAAAAATAGAACTAGCATTTACTGACTCCCTAGCTACGTGCCAGACATTGGGTTAAGTGGTTGTGCTTTGCTGTTTTGATTCATTTAGTCCTTAAGATAACCCTGCAAAGCAGGCATTGTAATCTCTGCTTGACAGATGGATAAACTGAGGCTTATAAAGGTTAGATATTTTTCTAAGGACTGTGACAAGGGCAGAACTCAAACTCCAGTCTATCTTCCCTGGACTGTTCATGTGACATGGGGAGCAAGTGTTTTCTCGCGGATGCTGCCTGCTTTACAATGTAAACGTCTTACAAGCAGGGACGGGACAAGTTTAGTTTGTCTAGCAACTTAATTAGTGTCTTCCACTGCCTTGGCGAGTCTTGTGGCTTGTTCCGTTCTTAGGTAAGAGACAGACATACAGGTCACTTCAAGTAGCAAATGTGGTTTCTATTCAGAAATTGGACCAGCAAAACTTGACTTAACAAAATGGTACAACCACTTTAGAATAGAGTTTACTTTGGTTCACAAAATTAAACATATTCTTATCATATGACCCAGCAATTGTTCTCCGTGGTATTTATCCAAAGGAGTCCAAACTTACAGCCACAGAAAAACAGCACATGGATGTTTATAGCACCTTAATTCATGATTGTCAACACTTGGAAGCTACCAAGATGTCCTTCTGTAAGTGAATGGACACATAAACTGCAGTACATCCAGACAAGAGAATATCATTCAGCTCTAAAAAGACATGAGCTATCAAACCATGAAAGGACAGGGAGGAAAAAAACACATACTACTCAGTGAAAGAAGCCAATCTGAAAAGCCTACATACTGTATGATTCCAACTATATGACATTTTAGAAAAGGCAGAACTATGAAGACAGTAAAAAGACCAGCGGTTGCTGGAGTGTGGGGGTGACGGTGCGGATGAATAAGCAGTGCACAAATGAATTTTAGGGAAGTGAAAAAACTCTGTATGATACTATAATGATTGGATACATGTTATTTTATATTTGTCCAAACCCATAGACAGTACAACACCAAGAGTGAACCCTAACGTAAACTCTGGACCTTGGGTGGTTATGATCTGTCAAGGTCGGTCATCAATTGTAACAAATGTATCACTCTGGTGGCAGAAGTTGATAATGGGGGAATCCATGCATGTGTGCGAGTAGGGGATATATGGGAAATCTCTGTGCCGCCTTCTGAATTTTTATGCGAACCCGAAACTGCTCTAAAAAAGATAGTCTTAAAAAAAAAACTTGATTTAATGTGAAATCTTCTCTTCCTGCAGCTATGTCTCTTTCTTCCTCTCCTCCTCATTCACCCACAGTCAGAGCACAAATCACTCTCCACGCGGCCTATTGAATTTTCTACTACTAAGGTTTAGGTAAGGGGACAGTGTCCCCCAATCCATCTTTGATTTGGCCCAGGAGTGAGATGAGAAGAGGCACCAACAAGATTCCACAACTTTCTCCAAAAATCCACTCTCAAAATTCTCTCTCTTTAACTTCTTCAGTGCTTTTATAGCCTCAGAATGGACATGGCAACTCTTTGAGTGACCCAAAAGTTGTGAAACTCATTGTAGCTCACTTATTCGGAAAATTTGTGTATTATTCTGCAACCTCTAATGGATGTGCCCGTTTGGTGTCTACTCTATCTTGGTGCCTGGCTAAAACATCGATTTTAACCTTGAATACGTACAATACAAGGGGAAAATTTTGTCATTTGCTTGACACTTATACCTGGAGGCTGAGAATCTGCTCTAAGTCCTGTTCGTGCTGAAACTTTCAGGTTTTTCATGGTGTGTGGAGTAGCTACAGGGCAGCCCAGCAGGCATCTCCATGCTTGAGGGGTCATGCACGGAGCTGTACCAAAGACCATGCATTCAAATAATAGAGTGGCAACACTTTGGGCCTGAAGGAAAATGTGTGAGCCTTAGATTGCTTTCCAACCTGGGCCCCTAAATTTTAGTACATGGCTGGGTGGACAGGAAGGTTTGTGACAAAAGAATGTATGACAAATACGCAAAAAAGGAGCATCGCTGCCATCTGGGTGAAGGACTGAGTGTGCACACTCCTTTGCTTTGTGCATCTGTTGGATGACACACCAAGTTTGTTGCATTTCAGGAAATCTTCAACCATAAGGAGTCAGAATTCCTCATATATCTGAAGGGTGGAGCAGCAGCTAGAATAGATCGTGGCCCCTTAACCCATGAGCAGACAAGTCTGCATTTAGTCTACAACCTAGGGCCCCCCTAGGAAGCTGGTGACAAAATCAGGAGAAGGGAAATGATTGCCAGGAAGGTTGACTTCCAGAAAACTTGTGAGAGACCTATCAGAACTCCCTGAACAAGCTTGGAGGAATTGGAGGGGATGCAGTTTTCGCCCTGTTCTGCACAGATCTAGGATACTAACTGGGACACCACTACACTAGGGCTGGCAGGACCTGGATGCCCAGGTAAGTGTGGGGCAGACCTATACATTCTCCACCCTTCTCTCATCCCTCTTAAGCCTCGGTCCTCTGGAAAGGATCATCTTCATGGCAGATAGAATAGGGAACAGCAGCCCAGCAGGAATGCCCGGAGCTCTTGCTCCTTCAGCCCTGGCACCCCAAAGACCCTGGAAGACAGCTCCTTCTCCCTTCCCTGGTCACTCGCAGAAGAGCCTGGCTGAGGCTCAGGATGGCTTTTCTAACCTATAAGAACTTGAAGGAGGACTTCAGGGGTCATGCTCTGAGGCATGCTTTGAAGGAAAAAATGACAAATAATAGTTGTACTCTCTCAGGCTGGTTTGGTCCTGGGTGGGTTTGGGCCCACGGGAGCCCCCAAATGAGACTGATTCATCCAGATCTGAGATCATGACAATTCCTACAATTCAGCAAGGTCCTGAGTCACATTCTACTTTATTCTTCAGCCTTGGTGCTAGTTCTGGTTTGGCCTAAGCCTATAGGTTGAGTGAATGTTATTGTGAGGAGCTGAATGTAGTTAGAGGTTGGAATCTCCAGGCTGCCGTGGAGGATCTCCTGATAGTCCTGACCTTTCTGATGGCTTAGCACTTGAGTCATAGAGGCTTCTACAGGAAAGGTCTATTTTTACTCTAAGGTCACTTTGAGCTTGCCTAGTTCACACCTTCATCTGACATATGAGGGAAAAATCTAGAGGGATAAAGTGACTCATCCACTGTAACAGAGAAAGTTGGGGATGGAGCCGTGACTCCCACACCCAGGGAACACGGGCTCCTCCTCCTCACTCAGACTCTGGGGATGGTACCCTGTACAGAAAGTGAAGCCCTCAGCTGAGGTTCCAAAATGGGGTTCTACAAGAACCACAGGTTTCCTGAAGGAGTTTCTGGCGGTTCATTTAAAGTAAGAAAGAAAAACAACTTCAAAGCAAAAGGCACCCATTCCAAGCCTCCGAGCCCCAGTGCTGAGGCAGTGTTTGAGGTTTTAAAGAATCAAAGCAAAACAAAAATATCCCATAGCCTCCATGTGTGAGGGTCACTGTTCATGCAGCAGGTCCTGCTGCATCTCGTCTCCAGCGTCTAAACCTGTGGGGTTTTCAATTATTAAATGTGGGCGGCTCAGAGCATTCTCCTCGGCAGGCAATTCCACAACTTAATACAGGTCGGCTCAAGGGGACACTTCCATGTTTAGCTTACATTTTCCCTTCCCTAATTTGTTTTATTATTCCCAGACTCATTTCTTGATACCTGATACTCTGTCCACTTATGCGTTTCCTGTCATTAGCCAGAGCCCCGGGAACTTTCATCACTTTCTCCAGAGCAGAGGGGAGTTCACGTCCCTCCTTTCAATTATGGCTGCCAGCTGGGGATGGCATCTTTTGCCCTTTCCAGAAGCAGAACTTTCTGCAAAGGATGAGATATTTGTAACTGGATGCCTGGCCCAGAAAAATAGTCATGAGGGACCAGAGTGAAGAGGTGACATGGGGGTGGGGACTGAAGATAACCAGGATTGCGGTTGTTTCATTCTGCACCCTGTTCCATGATTAATGGATGTGCTCTCCATGGACCGATTAGGTGAAGCTTAAATGGCAGCCTGAAGTAATATATTTTTTGTCTCAGCTTAAAAGTAATTTTTATGTAACAGTCTAAAAATAACCTTTGGTTAATCTTTCTTTTCTGCCTGATTAAAACAAGAAATGTTGAATTTCACATCATCTTGTTTTCTCATGTATTTAAATTGTTTTCCTTTTCCCTCCTAACAATAGGCAGAGCTCAGCCTGTCTCTGTCCCCGAGGGGCCGTTGAAACAACTGGGAAATTGTAATTTAAGAATCATCCAATTCCAATTGCAGCCACTTTACTCGGCTTAAATAAGGATCTTTCCATCATTACATGTTATAATTATGTCACCACATGCTATATAATTCAAATTAGATGATGATTACATGCCATATATTAACATTAATTGTGTAAGTAGACATAACCATATGTTTATGTGTGGATTTAATTACCATCTTTAAAAATCCTAACGAAGAAGACGCATGTGACAAATTTTTAAAAAAGGGAAAGTAACAAGAAAAAACATGTTCAAATAAATATATCAAATTAAACATATGGAGGAAATGCAAATAGTTGGAATAGGCCTTTAAATCAGCATTTGTTTAATTACCCTGGTTTTGTGCTTTTGTTTGTAAATATCATATTATAATATTATGAAAGTTCAAAATAATCAAGGAGATCAGCCACAATCCCACTGCAAGACTCCTTTCCAGACCCAGCTCATATCCACATACATTTGTGAGCATCTGTGATCATAACATCTCATAAAATTTTGGTTCTACATTTTCATATAACTTGTCAAAAGTGTTTTTTCTCGTTTATTTCTCAGTGTTCACCATGCACATTATTAACAGCAGTATGCATATTAATTAAAAGCACTAACTGTGAAATAAGACTGCCTGAGTTTGAAACAACAGCTCTGCAACTCGCTAGCTTTGTGACCTTGATCAAGTTCCTTAACTTGTTCGTGTGTCAATAGCCCCATCTGAACAAAGGCAGTAATAGGTATCTACCTCATAATGTTACTGTGAAAACTAAATGAGTTATTACATGCAAAGTGCTTAGAAAAATGACACATACTAGTTCAATAAAGGTTAAGTAGTGTGCTGTTGTTGTTGATGTTGTCTCTAACCAGTTGAGAACCATAATTTACTTGACCCTCTTCCTATTTGGTGGCAACATGAATGTCTCCAAATTCTGATATTATTAGTAACACTTGGATAAAATTTTTGTGCATATAACTTTTCATTGTCTTTGAAATTTTCATGGCAAATTATCAGTTGAATATTTGATATACGTCCATGTAAACCTCTTTTATGACCCCATCTTAGTGACTGGTTAAAAAAAATATCAGCCCAACATAGAAAAATAACTGAAAGTGGTATAAATGTTTACTGAATTATTTTTAAGATATTCCTGATAAGCAGCATAACTTAACATCCTCTTTTCACAAGTGTCTCTCTCTCCCTCCTCATCCACACACACACACACACACCTACCACCACCCCAAAGTCGTCTTCTTCTCTCTACTCCAATCCTCCTTTCCATTTCCCAACCATTTCCTTCCAGAGAAGCTTATGTCATCATCTCCTAACTTTCCTGACAATGACTTTCTAATCTTTCTAAGTCCAGCTCTTACCTTGTCTGAATCTAATAGGAGCCCAGCAGCTGACCAGCCAAAGGCTCCCTGGAAAGAGTCAGAGTAGAGGAAGTTGAGTGGGCAAAAGAGTATCCTTCACAGTGCAGGGAAAACAGGATAGGAATATTCATGACGGATTTATCTATCACCTATCTATCCACATATACATATAACATACATTATATACATACACATACTTACATACATACAAATATATTTGGTTGCAGTCATATCTTTACTGCTAGTTTTCTCTATTTCCAAACTGATTTCCTAAAGTTTTATGTCAGGTGTCCAAATCACTGAAAACGTAAGCACAATCCATTTCAGCTAAAACCAGCATTATTTAGTGATCATTAGGCATGAAGGGCTATTTCTTAGAGAATCTCTCTAAGCATCCTATTGATTTTAATACTCTGCTCTCTCCTTTGGGCTTCTCAGAGCCGAGACATCTCATTTATTCCTGCAGAGATGAACAGAGTTTAGAAGGGAAGGCTCAGCTCATGTTCTCCCATAATGAGACCTATCTGTGGGTCCTCACTGTGCCATTGGAAAGCACAGACATAGACGTGCGGGAATTGCATAAGTCAGTCATCTGACTTGCTCAGGAGCAAGGCATGCTGAGACTTCAGCACAATCACCTGGCAGGAAACAGGAAGGAGAGGGGATAGCGTGAGTTGGACATGAGCAAGAGAAAGCACCACCTCCAGGGGATGACTTGCATGGGGAGCTAACCTATCCAATGAGCAAACCAAAGCTTGTAGTGGGCTCGAATATAGTTGGGGCAGCTGTTGGTAATAAAAAGAAAGAGAGGCCCACCCTGATGGAGATTTTGGCAACAAAGGAGCACTGCTATGCAAAAGACCTGTGGGCAAAGGAAGCATCTCACAGGAGTGAGATAGGGGGTCAGGCTCCGGTCAAACCAGCCTGGGTTTAGAGTAAACATCTGATAACATGAAAGAATTAAAATTTCAGGCATGGGAAATACATGATTCAGTCCCATATTGCACAGACTGAACCAACAGAGCAGAAATAGAGAAAGACCCCAACTCTTTCTCTCAAGAGGAAGCCTGCTCCCCACAAGATCCTACGTGATCAGGTCTACTACCTCACTAGCTCATCTCACATCATAATTTCCTTCATTTCTTCATTCATTGCTAAGCTCTAAACATATGGGGTCATGTTGTTTTCCTCAAGGAATATCGGGTCCTTCACTTAGCCTCTCTCTCCTCCTAGCATGTTCTTCCTCTCCCAGATCCTTTTCTAGGTAATTTGGAACTGGATGCATAGAAGCCTTTCCAGATTAGTTCATTAATTCATTTATTCAATAAATTCATTGAATGCTTACTATGCGCTAAGCAGCAAGGGGAAAGTGATAAAGAGAGCAAAGCCCTGTCTTCATCGGGTTTGCATTCTAGTGGAATAGACAGATATGAAACAAACAGATAAAAAAATAAGTAAACTGAAGAATTGTAATAAATTTTATAAAGAAAAGAAGGAAAGGAATTATAGCAAAGCAGCCCATCAGAACCTTCTCCAGTAATGAGCATGTTCTATATCTGTACTTTCCATCATGGTAGCCGATAGACACAAGTAGTTATTGAGCAATTAAAAAATGTGGCTAGTGTGACAGAATAATTTTTTATTTTATTTCATTTTAATTAATTTAAATTTAAATAGTCATAGTTGGCTAGTGACTACTATATTGGACAATGCAACTCTATAGTATCATAGACTTCTGTTTGTAGGACTTATACCAATTTATAGTTCCATATTTGTCTCTGATTCCTTGTTTAAGGCAGACATCATTTACATCTTGTCGAACCACTAATGCAAAATATCTTACCTTGCACATAATAGGTGCTTGATTAAAAAAAATTAAAGGAATGATGAAAAGTGAACAAATAGGAGATGTAAGTAACGTGCCAGTTTCTCAGTATATGGAAATGAGAATAGTTCCCCATCTCTCCAGAATAGTGGACTAAGTTTCGTATTGAAACCTCTACCCTTTTAAAAAGTGGCTCAAAGACAAAATAGGTCTGGGACTATAATGGACAGCTTTAATAACTTTGGAGGGGAGGCACAATGAAGTCAAGGCCTGATAGTTGTTAGATATTTGGAGCTAACCCTGACGTATTGATTTGAGATGGGCCTAAAGAATCCAGTTTCCTACATGTATCCTTGGAATGAAGGAGTGTCGGAGTCAAAGTGGTACCTGCTCTGAACTTCTAGACCTTCCTTATTCTCTGAATCTCTTTTTTATTTTCTAAAATGCAAAATGTGCCTACCTCATTAGGTTGTTCTAAGAACTGTAAGATATTATTCATATTGTTTACCATATAATAAATAAGCACTTGATAGCTTCTGACTGCTGTTATTTTTATTTACTTCTCCCAGTGTCTACCTGACATCCATATTTTCAAAGATTCTTAAGGAGTAGTTGGAGTTACTGTCACATAGAATCCTTTCTGAGCTGGAGGTATCTTTCCACAGAGTCATATTTACATAGAGAATCTGAAATGTTTCCTTATCACTACTGGACAGAATTACAATGTATGTAACAGGCTGGAAATATTCTTGCTGATACATCTATTTTTTGCTCAATTCTTCAATTTGTATCTTCAGAAGTGTTTTCAGTCTTTAAAGTAAATCCCTCAATGGTGGGAGTTTAAAAATATTAATCAGAGCAATTCCTTGAGAAGTTTAGATTGTATTCAATGAATGTTCCACTGTTATCTTAAAATAAGAGATATTACAGAGGACACAAAAACATCTCATGGTTATTAACTTCCATCGATAAAGGATGGAACTTTGTCTAAATAAGCCAATCTTTAATTTTAGCTTCTTCACATTTCCCATCCAGATCAATTCTGCAATTATACTGTCCACTCTATGTAATATGATGTTCATGGATATTTCAATGAAGAGAGAGAGATTATTCATTACTATTATCCCAGCACACAATGTAGATTTCATTCTTTATCAGGAGCTGTTTTGTTGTCTTAGGAAAGAAACTCATTGTCCAGATTTGACACTTTAGCACCACATTTCCTTCAGTATCTCCCTTTCTTGATTGCCTGGATCTGATACTGAGGGCGGATGATTGTTTACCTGCCTGTGTATAGAAGGTAATTGCTTTTGGCACTTCATTTGTACTGTTGTCAGATCTGATCACGTTACAGCTTGACTCCCTCTTTGGTTTGTACACTGGGAAAATGTGTGGCTGTTTCCAGCCTTACCACCTTGCTGCTTTAACATGGCTCGTTCTGAACTCCCAGACAAACGCGTTTGGTGATACAAGCTCTGCCCTCATTTCTATCCCAGAACTACATGTCTGGAGCCTACGATTCCGTGACCTTTCCTAACTGAAGCATGTATCAAGAATTGATGCTCAGGCTTGATAATGGTCTTTCAACATTCTAAAAACACACCCACAGTCCGACAGCCTTCTGAAAGGAGGCTTAATGGTTTCTTTTGACATAGACTGCTGGACAGCCTTTAGTGAGTGAAAGGTTATTGCTGCACATGCCTAATTCCACCTGTAAAAATTCTGAAGCCAGAAGGATGCCCTACAGGCCACTGGGAAAATGCACACAATGTGTAGTGTTGTATAGGGATTAAGACACCCACTTTGGAGCCAAAACTACATGGGATTGAATCCTGGCTGCACCACTTAGTATATGCAAAAGCTTTGGCAAGTTGTTAAGCCTGGTCTGACTCAGTTTTCCTATCTGTTAAATAGAAGTAAGAATGGTACTTAACTCATAGGGTTGTTAAGAAGATTCCATGACTTATTATATTGAAAGGGCTTGGACAAGTGCCTGGTCCAGAGTAAGCGCTCCATAAATATTTCTGTTAGAGACCCTCAGTCTCAGTTTTCTACTTTCATCACTCCAGCACTTAACAACAATGAGTGGTCATTTCTCATAAGTTTGTGGGTTGGCCTGGTGGTTCCTCTGCCGACCTTGCCAGGGCTGACTCATACAGCGGGGAGCTCGGCCCTGGGGGATTGTAGGACTGGCTGGGATGGCTGAGCCTCTCCCCACGTGGCCTTTCCTCCTGGACTCCTTCACAGCACAGATGTCTCAGAGTCCCACAAGTGAGAACAGAAGCCGCAAGAACTCTTAAGCCCGAGGCTCTGGAGTCAAACAATATCTCCTGAAATGTATTCTCTTGGTCAGAGCAAGTCCCAGATTGAACCCAGATTCATGGGAAGGGGAAACATCCCATTTTTTAATGGGAGGAGTGGCAAGATCACATCGCAAAAGAGGCATGCATACAGAGATGGTAGAATTATTTCAGCCACCTTTGTAAACAATCTACAAAAGATCAGATAGTCCCATGTCTCCATTTTTGATCTATTCTCATGACTAGATAGGTAGTTGAAAACTAAAGACCAACTCATAGAGGGCTGCAGCATCACCTTCTATAGTGCACACATTCCTGCCTCCCTCTCCCTCACTTGCTCATTATATCCTGGCCCTTGACATGGTCTCTGAAATTCTTCAAACATCACCAATAACTGAGCCATGGCATTGCCACTTCTCAGTGAGACTGGTAACCAGAGTCACAGAGAGGTGACTTGTCTCACCTAGGGTCAGGCCTCATCATTAGCAGAGCTTGTGCCCAGGTCTCCTGATTGCCTATATCAGCTTCTCATCAACATGATATAATTATCTCTTTTGTACGCTTTTATTTGCCCTCCGAGAGAGATTTTTGCAAGTTCAGAATTAATAATAGAGAGGAATAAAGGTAAATTGAATTGGAAAATGGTGCCAAGCCCGATACTTTACACACAGTAGGTAAGCATGGTGGAGAGTCAGTGAATGTTGCTTCAACTAAATGCATTCCTGGATTTGAGAAGCAGGAAACCATTCATGCTATCCTGCTTCGTGCATGTTCCTGCTGCAATGTCACCATTCAGGTTTGTGCTGCCTGGGCATTAAAGGGATTGTGAATCATATGTGGTTTCATAATGATGCTGTGATTTAGCCGTCTCCATTTCAGTCAGGAGCAAGAGAACCATTTGAGATAATAATATCAGCATATACATAGGACATTTGATCTTCAAACCTCTTTAAAGGCATTAGCAAATTAATTTTCCCAGAACTCTTAGAAAGCGGGTAATTATTTTTACAGTTGGAGAGAGTGAATCTGACTATGTAGTTGACCTACAAGTGCTACCCAAGGAAGCAATGCCAGCTAAAGCCCGAGTCCTCCTCCTTGTCACTTTTGGTTCACCAGTACATCCATCACAGGACTCTCAAGTGTCCCCAGATAATTATGATGAGATTTCATCTCACCAGCACTTATGAGAAATATTTATTTTAGACTCAGCACTCTTTAGAGTTCTAATTAGGTGGAGTGGGGAGTCGCTAAAGGATATATGATTTCTGATATTAAACACCATTAACCACCAAAAGCAACCAGGGCTATATGGAGAAATGACTGAGTCCAGAAGCAGTTCAGGAAAAGTATAGTTTGAGCCTGGAATGTCTGGCTACGCTGGAAAACAATGAAGTGTTCAAGGACTGATGCAGACACGTACAAAGGAAAAGGAACCGACTTGAAAGGACTCTAGTTGGCCAAATTTAGGACAATACAAGCATAACATAAAATGATGAGAATGAATTACAATATTTTGAATAGAAAAGGATAAAGATGTCCATAGTGATATGTAAAGAAAATGGAGTGGAGAGTTGAGCTCTTCTTTATGGAATGACGCCAGCTGATAAAGTTGAAGAAGAAATGATAAAACTCCATAGCAAGCATTTATTGGGGAACAGGATATTCACATAGTATCAAAATATCACTCCATAGATTACTTATTAATTATGCAAGGAAAAGGTATATTTACAGTTGAGAAATCTATCAGGCACCACCTGAACCAAATGATCAGATAAAAATAACAAGAAAAACTGAAATCACATGCCCTCCCAATTTGTTGCAATGGGAAAAATGCAACATCATCTGTTACATATTTTTTTACAGCTTATGGGAGTATAATTTACACACTATAAAACCTACCCAGTTTAAGTGTATAACTCAATGGTTTTTAGTAAATTTATAGAGTTCTACAACCATCATCGCAATTCAATTTTAGAATCTTTCTATGTTCCCAAAATATTCCCTGGAGCCTGTTTACAGTCAATCCATGCTTTCACCTGCAGCCACAGGCAACCACTGATCTGCTTCTGTCTCTACAAATTTGCATTTTCTGGATATTGCATCTAAATGGAATATACACATGTGGTCTTTTGTGCCTAACTTCTTTCAATAAAAATAGTAATTTTGAGGTAATACACGCTGTATCATGCATTAATATTTCATTCTTTTTTATTGACAAATACTATTCCATTGTACAGATGTACCGTCATTGTACAGATATCATGGAACCATTCATCAGTTGATGGACATTTGGATTGTTTCCAGTTTTTGGCTATTATGAATAATGGTGCTGTGAACATTTGTGTACAAGCCTATGTGTAAACATATTTTTATATGTTCTCATTTCTCTTGGATAGAACTTTAGAAGTGGAATTGCTGGGCCATGTAAGTTTATGTTTATCTTTTTAAGAAATTGTTTTCCAAATTGGCTGTATCATTTAATATTCCTACCAATTAGGATGACAGATCCAGTTTCTCCATATCCTCACCAACACTTGCTATTTTCTGTCTTTTTGATTAGAATTATCCTAGTGAAGGTGAAGTGGTATCTCATTGTGGTTTGGATTTGCATTTCTCTAATGACTGACGATGGTGAGCACGTTTCCATGTGCTTATTGGCCATTTGTATATATTCTTGGGAGAAATGTCTACTCAGATTCTTTGCCCATTTTTTATTTGCTATTCACCTTTTTGTTGTTAAGTTGTAAGTGTTTGTTATGTATCTGGATACCATTCCTTTATCTGATATATGATTTGCAAATCTTTTCTCCTAATCTGTGGCTTGTCTTTTCAATTTCTTAGTTGCAACTTTTGAAGTACAAAAGATTTTAATTTTAATGAAGTTTGATTTATCAATTTTTCCTTTATGGCTTTTACCTTTGATGCCATTCAAAGAACACTTTGCCCCAAATCATGAAGGTTTTCTCCTATATTTTTTTCCTAGAAGTTTAGAACTGTAGTATTAGCTCTTATATTTGGGATGATAATCCATTTTGGATTATTTTTTATGTAGTATCAGATAAGGGTCCACTTTTTTTTTAAAAGGATATTCAATTTTCCCAGCACCATTTGTTGAAAAACTATCCTTACCTCATTGAATTGTTTTGGCATCTTTGTGAAAAATAAATTGTCCATAAATATAAGAGTTTGTTTCTTGACTCTCAATTGTGTTTAGTTCATCTCTATGCCTATTATTATGCTAATATGGCACTGTCTTGATTGCTGTGCCATTACGGTAAGTTTTGAAATCAGAGAGTATAAGTCTTCCAACTTCATTTTAGTTTTTCAAAATCATTTTCCTTGTTCTAGGTCCTTTGCATTTTCATACAAACTCAGGATGAGCTTATCAATTTCTAATAAAGATACTTTCTGGGGTATTGATAGAGATTACATTAAATGTTTTAGATCAATTTGGGGAGAATTGCGGTCTAACAATATTGAATCTTCCAATCCATGAACAAGGAACGTTCTCTCCCTTTATTTAGATGTTTTTAAATTCCTCTGAGCAACGTTTTGTGTTTCTGGTGTACAAGTATTGTACTTCTGTTGTTAAACTTACCTAAGTACTTAATACTGTTAGTGCTATTGTAAACAGAATTGTTTTCTTAGTTTAATTTTTGGATTGTTCATTGTTATTATATAAAAACACAATTGCTTTTTGTGCATTGACCTATCCTGTAACTTCGCTGAACTCATTTATTCATTCTAGTAGTTTTTTGGTGGTTTCTTTAGGATTTTCTACATGTAGAATAATGTCATCTTTTAGCAAAGACAGCTTTCCTTCATCCTTTATGCCTGGATGCCTTTAATTTTTTTTTTGTTGTTGTTATTTTTACCTTATTGCACAACATTGAATAGAAATGGTGTGTGTGAACATCTTTGCCTTGTTCCTGTAACTAAAAGGAAAGCATCAAACTTTTCACCATTAAGTATGATATTAGCCGTAAGTTTTTTATATACCCTGCATTAGATTGAGAGCACTTCCTTATATTCCTAATTTGTTGAAGATTTTTGAGATGAATTGATATGAAATTCTTTCAAATGATTTTTCTGCCTCTCTTGAGATGATCTATGGGCTTTTTTGTCCTTTATTCTATTAAGGTGTACTATGTTAATTGGTTTTCAGATTTTAAGCGAACGTTGCATTCTTAGAATAAATCACACTACGTCATGGAATATAATCCTTTGTATATGTTGCTAAATTTGGTTTGCTAATATTTTGTTTATAATTTTTGCATCTATGCTTATGAGGGATATTGGTCTGTAGTGTTCTTGTTATATCTTTATTTGACTTGGGTATCAGAGTAATACGAGTTTCGTAGAATGAGTTGGTAAGTACTCCTTCCTCTTCAATTATCCACAAGAGTTCGTGAAAGGTTGGTATTATTTCTTCTTTAAATATTTGATAGAATTCACCAGTGAAGCCACGTGGGCCTGGGGCTTTGTGTTTGTGTGGGAAAAATTTAATTGCCAATTTAATTTCTTTACTTGTATTGATCTATTTAGACTTTTAAAAGTTATTCTTGAGTCAGTTTTGGTAATTCATGTCTTTGTAGGAACTTGTTCATTTCATCTAAGTTATCTAATTTGGTGTAATAAAGTCGTTCATAATATTCCCTTGTAAGATTTTAATTTCTGTAAAGCAGTGATGATGTCTTCTCTTTCATTTCTGATTTTGGTAATTTGTGTCTTTTCTTTTTCTTTCTTAATCAGTCTAGCTAAGCTTGTCAATTTTGTTGATCTTTTCAAAGAACTAACTTTTTTTTAATTGAGGTCATAATAGTTTATAACATTGTGAAATTTCAGTTGTACTTTATTATTTATCAGTCACCATAATATATATGTGCCCCTTACTCCTTATGCCCGGCCCCCAATCCCTTTCCTCTCTGGTAACCACTATATTTGTTCTCTCAAAGAACCGATTTTTGATTTCATTGATTTTCTCTATTGTTTTTCTGTTTTCTATTTCATTGATTTTTATTCTAATATTTACTAGTTTCTTTCTGCTACTTGATTTTGCATTTAGCTTGCTCTTTTTTTTTTTCTTGTGAGGAAGATCAGTCCCGAGCTAACATCCGTGCTAATCCTCCTCTTTTTGCTGAGGAAGACTGGCTCTGAGCTAACATCTCTTACCAATCTTCCTCCTTTTTTCCCCCAAATCCCCAGTAGATAGTTGTACGTCATAGTTGCACATCCTTCTAGTTGCTGTATGTGGGACACGGCCTCAGCATGGCCTGAGAAGCCGTGCTTCTATGCGCAACCAGGATCCGAACCCGGGCCGCCAGCAGAAGAGTGCTCACACTTAACCGCTAAGCCATGGGCCGGCCCTTCTTTTTCTATTAAGGTAGAAGTTTGCTTTATTGATTTAAAAACTTTCTTCTTTTCAGACGCTAGATGTTTAAAGGTATAAATTTCTCTTGAAGCACTGCTTACCTGAATTCCATACATTTTAATATGAAATTAAAAAGCATAATTTGTGTTTCAGTTTCACTTTATTCTTTTTTTTGTGTGTGTGAGGAAGATCAGCCCTGAGCCAACATCTGCCAATCCTCCTCTTTTTGCTGAGGAAAACTGGCCCTGGGCCAACATCCATGCCCATCTTCTCCACGTTCTATGGGACGCCGCCACAGCATGGCCTGACAAGCAGTGCGTCGGTGCGCGCCCAGGATCTGAACCGGCAAACTCGGTGCAGCTGCAGCGGAGCGCACGCAACTAAGCAACTAACCGCTTGCGCCACCTGGCCGGCTTCTTACTTTATTCTATAAAACATATTTTAAACTTTCCTTTGTGATTTTCTCTTTGACCTATGGATTATTTAGAAGTTTGTTGTTTGCTTTCCAAATATTTAGTGTTTTTCCAGATTTTGTTCTGTTATGGATCTTTAATTGTTATCAGAGATGATACAATTGTATTTATGTATGATTTTAGTCTTTTAAAGTATATTGAGACTTCTTTTGTGATATCTGCTCTATCCTGGAGAATATTCCAGGTGTACTTAAAAGCAATGTGAATTCTGTACTCACTTGGTGGAGTGTTCTGCACATCAGTGAGGTCGGGCTGGTTGATAGTGTTGAGTCTTCTATATACTTGCTAATTTTCTGTCTAGCTCTTCTGTTAATTACTGAGATTGAGGTATTTAAATTTCCAACTATTATTGCTAAATTTTCTAATTCTCCTTTAAATCATGTCTGGTTTTCTTCATGTATTTTACAACTCTGTGGTTAGGTTTATATACATTTGTAATTTTTTTTAATTATACATAATTTAATTAATTTTTAAATTATTCATTAATTGTACACAATAACATTTTTCATTGTTCTCATGTACTGAGCCTTTTATCATTGTGAAATATCCCCCTTTGCCTCAAGAAATATTTCTTTTTGTAAAGTTTTTTAATCCTGATATTAATGAGCCACTCCAGGGCTCTTATGGTTACTATTCACATGGTATATCTTTTCCCATCATTTTCCTTTCAATATATATGTTTTTAATTTATGTCTTTTTTAGACAGTACAGTTGGATTTTTTGATCCAGTCTGACACTCTCTACCATTGAAGTGCAGTGATTAGTATATTCATGTTTAATATAATTATTGACATGGTCGGATTTACATCTGCCATTTTGCTACTTGTTTTCTATTTATTACATGTCTTATTTTGTTGCTCTCTTTCTTGTTTACTGCCTTCCTTTGTGTTAAATAAACATTTTTAATGTACCAATTTATTTCCTGTCTTGATTTCTTTAGCTATATTTTTAATGGATACTCTAAGATTATAGTGTGCTTCTTAACTTATCACAATGTTCTTCAAAATAATACTAACTTATTTTTGGTAAAATAAAGAAACTTTTCCATATCTCTTGTTCCTCCACTTTCCTTTGTGTTATTATTATCATATGTATTATATCTATTTATACTATAAACTCAACACGACAGTGTTTTAATTGTGCTTTATGCAAGCTATGATTTTTAAAGGAATTAAGAGAAAAAACAAGAAAAACTATATTTGTCATCTTGTATATTTATCTACATATTTACTATTTTCAGTGCTTTTCATTCCATCCTTTAGATATGCATTTGTGTCTGGTGTCACTTTGACTTCCATTAGTATTTTTTTTTTTTTTTTGTAAGCCAGGGCTATAAATGATGAATTCTCTCAGTCTTAATCTAGGAATATCTTTATTTCACCTTCATTTTATAAAAAATATAGTTTTTCTGGATATAGAATACTTGATTGACAGAGTTATAATCATTTTGTTTGATAAATCCAATATCTGTGACACTCAGAGACAGTTTTTATTGACAATTTTGCCCCCTAAATATTGTCGCACTTTTTTGTTTCTTTGCACATCTTGTAACTTTCGTTTGAATTCTGGACATTTTAGATAATATATTGTTTCAGCTCTGGATGCTGACTTTTTTGCTGAAGGTTGCTGTTTCGTTTTGCAACATGCATGGACTAAGTCTGTGAATTCTCTCTCCCCTACATTGTGCAGCCACCAATGTCTATGCTCCATTTATTTTTCAAAAGTTATTTATTTATTTATTCATTCATTCATTCATTTATATGTTTATTTTTGATCCTGACTTCCTTGTGCTGTGTTAGTGTTCAGTTAATGATTAGTCAGAGGTTGTGCTTAAACACTTTGAGCCAATAAGACTCTCACTGTTTGTTGATGGGTATAGTATGAGAGGGTAGGAATTCAGAGGAGGAGAAAAGTATTAGGAAATATTGATAAGTATAGAGGAAAGATACTATAAGAGGAAGTCTTGATATTTGCCTTGAATGATGGTAGAATTTGGCTGGCACAAAAGAGAAGAACAAAGTGGGATAATGCTGAGAAAATGTGTCAAATCAGAAGTAAGCTTATATGTTTTCAGGATGGAGAGGAGACCTACATGTCTAAAGTATAAGGTAAATGTTGAAAAATGAGTAGGAAACAAAATTCATGGGGCAGAATGAGGAATTAAGTCAAAGAATCCCATACGTTTTCAAATGTGGGTGTCAAATCCAAAGACCTGATGAGAGGGGAGAGGGTTGTATGAAGAATCAGTTGCTTTAATTTATTTTGGTGGAAATTGTTCCTGATAGAAAATGAGATCAGCAGCATATTAGAGACGGTGGTATTGATAAGACCTAAGTGCTGACAAGGAGAAAGAGCATGAAGTTCAGTGGGCTAGAAATGGGACTGAGAAGTGAGGAGAGAGTCTATATTTCTCCTTCTCTTTCCTTACTTAGCAGAAGAGTATTGATCCCATGAGTCTATGAAGAATCTAGGTCTCTATTAAGAAAATGGAGAGAAAAATAGTCTTAGGGCAAAAAATTATTTGTACATAAAAATATAATTAAAAAAATAATAATAGAAAGTTAAAAGCTGAATATTTAATTTCTTGGCTATCATTAAAAGTTGAATTTTTCAAGATAAATTTATTTCTTACCCCGTCCCATTTGAATGAAATCAATTAACTCACTTTCCTGTATGACTTGTTACTTCCTCATTATGTCTAATACATGGGAATCTCACTCAGTCTTGGACTCATATTACTGTTGTCATTTTTATGAAAGCTTTCCCATGTCAAGTCAGAAAAACCTTCTCCAGGCCAAGCCAACAAAGACCACAAAAATCTCTGTTCTGCCAGAAGTTATTCTCTTAGTCCCCCACACACAGGTTTATGGATTGACTATAATGGGAAGCATAAATAGCCTTATATTAAATAACCATAACAATATTTTCAAGATAATTTTTACAAGAACTTGACTTGTATATGTTTTATACTGTATATGTATAGGTATGTGTACTGTATATGTATACTTGTATATGTTTTATACTTGTATATGTTTTATATTGAATTTTGCATATGCTGTGTGTTTCCTTCAAAGATTCTAGTATATACTCCCCATCTGCAATAAATAATAATAATAATTGGCACAATAAAAATAATGATTTTTCCACTGGCACTGATTAGTCGCTCCTACCATCTATAACTTTTCCTCATCTATTTAATAAATACAATTTAGCTATTGTTTAGGACTGTGTTGCCTACATAGGTGAATATATCACTGTCCCTACCTTTGGGGAGCTTGTGAAAGGTATGGTTTCTGAAGTAAAGATGGCAGGAGAGGTTATTAACAATATATATAATTTTATTTTTGTGTGTGTGTTCATTGTCAATTCTTAATATTTGCAATAGAGCTGAACATAATTAAGAGATTTGGTCGTAGCAGTTCCTAGTTAGAACATGAATACACTGTGTCCACCATCAAGAAGATTACATTTACAAGCTGATCTCAGTTCCATTTCTGGTTCATTAAACATGTGAGAGTCATGTATAACACCAGAAGCCAGCCACAGGCAATAGCACATCTCGTATTTCATCCAACCCAGCCTTCCTGTTTGAAATGTTGCTCCCTGTTTCTTCAGCTCCCTAAATATATGACCCTTGGCTCTGTATTTTAGGATTAAATACTGACACATTATCTGGCCCATCTCTGATTGAGTAGTCCATTCAGAGTCCCCTTGTGATTTACTGACCTTAGCTTTCTACTTGACTCTACTTTGTAAGGACCCTTGAAGAAGTGCCCATGGTTTTAGGTACAACTACCCTAGCCTTGACTTTATGGAACATCTGACAGACTAGCCACCAACCTTCCCTAACTCTGCCAGTCAAGGCAGGGGCGTTCAGAGAGCAATAGAGAATCAAGATGATTGAAATATTGTAGTTTGTCTGTGTGAAATGTGCCTAGAATAGATTTTTTAACATACTAAAGTACCAGTCCATGGCTCTTTAGATGATGGTCCTTTAAGACAAATTATGTTCTAAATTCCTTTTTACCCATGGTTGATGAAAATATCATTTATGATTCAAGTTATTAAGGTTTTCCATTGTAACTAGCCAGTTTCACTTAGACTTGTAAATTTAATAGGATCCATCTGTCATATCTAGTCAATCCTGCCATATTTGCCTTCCAGTAGAAACAATAACCAATTTGCCTGCCTTAGCTTTATGAATCTAAAACCAATTGGTCACAGTATCCAAAAATTAGTAACACAAAGCTGGTTAAATTGCAAAGATTAAATACAGTTGATTCTTGTTCTTGATGCACTCTAAAACTCTTCTCATGAAAACACTTTTACTTTTTGAAATGTAGACATCTTAATAAGGAAGTAGACTCTCTGCCCTTAATAATTCCTAAAATTGTCTTTCCTTTTACAGTTGGTGAACTGCGTCCTCAAGTCATGAAAAGTTATTTTAATTTTCATATAACCTGTTTATCTGAGTGGAATAGTGCACAGTGTAAGCCTCTGGGAGTAGAAGTAGGGGCTGGGCATGGGGGCCATTCTCTCAAATTGTGCCCAGAGCGAAAAGTTTTAATTCCTATCGTGAGTTGATAACACTGAGGTTTGATAATCACTGCCTTGAAGAGATCTAAGAAAGAAACCTTTAACTTTTTGAAAAACATTTTCATTTATAATTGTTTAAGACAAACAGGGTATGTTAAAAACTGATCGTTTGGCCAAGAACAAGACGAGGCAGGAGAAGAATAATATCTAATTCCTATGGAATCTATACTATGAGTCAGAAAATGTTTTAGATACTTGCACATGTACATGCACTCATGTAATCGTAGAGCCACCTCTGATGTAAGTATAGATATTATTGTCATTTTACAGCTCTGAAATGGATTCATGGAGATGTGAAAATAATAATAATAACAATATTTATTGAGCAATTACTACATAGCAGGCAACACGATAATTGCTGCTTATCAATTACCTCTAGGTCTCAGAGGGTACTTATTAGTTTAAGTACTACCATGGTGTCTATTTTATACACCCGGGAAACTGAGTGGGTCAGGAAGTGGCAGAGTCTGTGAGCTCTTATAACAGTGTAGTTGTCTTTCACTTAAACTTATTTTGCTGTACTGCTGGAAGAGAGAAAATTGAACCTAATATTTAATGAGAGTCCAAATGTAGGTCAAATTTATAAGTTTAAAAAAATAAGCTATAGATAGTATATTACTTATGGAACACAAAAACATAGTCTCTGGTTAAAAAATATATATTCATATATATTTACTTACATTCAAATATTTTTTTTCCTATTTACCTGCTATTAGAAATTTACTTCAATAGAGTCCTGACCCCTTTATCTATAGAAGACAAACTTATATTAAACCATGAGGTGTTAACATTTGGGATGAGGTATTTGCCAACTGAGAATGAAATGCTGGGATAACTAACCACAGGACCAGTGACTCTGGGAAATAGGCATGACAAGGGCTGGAAAAGAGGCACCGACAGGGAAGAATAGACGGACTCTGGGTCTTCAGTGGTACCAATAAAAGGAAGAGTTTCTAGTACAAGCACAAGCCTCCTTTCCTATCTTTAGTCCGGCTACTAGGCAATCAGTTCCCATCTAATTACTTAGCCTATCGCCTTCTCTCCAGGCCATGTGGATTCAATTTTCCTCATATGAGTTTGCTGAGAGAAAAAGCAGAAATCCCAAAGGACTATTTCTTAAACAAAAGGAGATTTATTGCTTTTAACTCAAAGGGTATTTGTTAGAGTCGGAATTGTGTGTGTGTCAGCTGAAAAGACGATGGTTCTGGCTGTGAACTGGAAGACTATGGAGTGGCTCCGAGTGACTCTTTCTCTTCTCACAGAGTTTCAGTTGTCGTAGATCTAGCATCTGACCTCCAGAGTCTAGGCTGGAAAGGAAAACCAGCGATCAGAGCACCAATGGTAAGGTAACAGGTACTCCTATAACTATAACGCAGGTAACCCCAACCAGTTTCTTCATTGTCCTACAGCTCTGGAAGGTTGAACCTGTTTCCAGTGCCAAGTCTCAGTATATGGACATTTTTGGAGTCAGTACATGACAGTTCTGGAGATAGGGCTTTTAGGAGGTATTTAAGATTAAACAAGGTCATAAGAATTGGGTCCTAATCTGATAAGATTGGTGGCCTTATAAGAAGAGGAAGAAGGAGCAAGGGAGAGATCTCTCTGCATGGACACACCAATAAAATGCCACAAGAGGACACAGCAAAGAGGTAGCCATCTGTAAGCCAGAAAGAGGATCCTCATGAGAAACTGAACTACACTGGCACCTTGATGGAATTTGAAGTTATGAAATGAATGAGTTCACTCAAGGAATTGTTATAGACAGAGGAGAGATGACATCCAAAGATCACATCCCAGGATGTTCTACAGATCACAGGTCACCAAGACAAGGAGAGAAAGGAAAAATGACCTAGGGGAAGCAGACAGTGAGAAGGAAGAAAAGCATAGAGAGTTGTGGGTGGAAGAAAGAGCTGCAAGGAGCAGAAAATGATGGACTTTGTTAAATGTGCTGTTAGGTCAGGTAAGATAAAGACTAGGAGTTAAGGCACCCATGTAGCCATGACCTTGACAAGAGCATTTTCTGTGGAGTTTTGGGGGCAAAAACCTGATTGGACTGGCTTCAAGAGAGAATAGGATGAAGGAATTAGAAATGGCAAGTAAAGACACATTTTTAAGTTTTATTATAGAGGGGAACAGAGGAATGGCACAGTCATTGAAGGGAGAAGCAGGGGTCAAGAGTTTTTTGTTTTGACTTTTTTAAGTAGGGGAAGAAAGAGGAAGTTTCTTTGCTAATGATAGAGAGAGAAATGTGAAAGCAATATCTTTATTCCTGTGATAATTCAGCTTTAGCTAGGAGCATAGAAATTTCCACCTATGGTAACAGGAAGGCAGGGTGCATCTGAGGGCTGAGGGCACAGATGGGCAGGTGTGGTGAAGAAACATGTGCAGAGGTTCCCCTCTGATTGTTTCTTTTTTCTCATGGAAATAGGAGGCAGAGTCGTTATTTGAAAGTGAAGAGAAGACAAGTGTTGGAGTTTGAGGAGAGAGGAGACAGTCTGACATATTTGGGGTTAAAAGCAGTGGGAGAGTAGATGGGTAGGGAAATGAATGAGTGTCAGGCACCATTAATTGGTCCGCTTGAGGATGATGGTGAAGAATTTGAAATGTCACCAGTAAAAGCACTTTTTATGAGCATTTATATTTAGCCAGTTTCAACTACAGAGTGCAGGCAGTATAAAAGGAGTCAAGAGCTAAAACAATTTTTACCAATAAATGATAGTATACTGTGCACACAAGAGTATAATGACATTCTTGATAAGACGGTATAACACAGTTGTCGCCACTTGGGAGTGTGCAAGATTGCATTGCGGTTCAAGGTAAAATATTGAATTTCTAGATATTTTCATTTTACCTAATCCTTTAAACATTTCTATTATGTATACTTTACAATATCCATACTATATGAGTACAATCACACATGCTTCTAATTTTTAAATAAATAAGGAAGCAGACTTGAACAATACTAGAGACCAAATAGACCTAACAGACATATAGCAACAGCAATAGGATATATGTTCTTCTTAAATGCATAGAGAGCATTATCCAGGCTAGATGACATGCTAGGTCAAAAGAAGTCTTAACAAATTTAAGAAGACTGAAGTCATCCCAAGTATCTTTTCCAACAACAATGGAATGAAACTAGAAATCAAAAACAGGAGAAAAGCTGGAAAATTCACAAATTTATGGAAATCAAGCAACATATTCCTGAACACACTCCTGTAGATAAGGACATTACAAGAAAAGAAAACTACAGGCCAATATGTTCTGATGAATATAGATACAAAAATTCTCAACAAAATGTCAGCAAACCAAATTCAACAGCACGTTAAAAGGATCATACACCATGACTAAGTAGGATTTATCACTTGCAACATATACAAATCAATCAATGTGATTGATACACCACATTAACAGAATGAAGGATAAAAATCACATGATCATCTCAAGAGATACAGAAAAAGCATTTGACAAAATTCCACACCCTTTCACGATAAAAACTCTCAACAAATTAGGTACAGAAGGAACTTACCTCAACACAATAAATATATGAAACACCCACAACTAATTTTATACTCAGTGGTGAAAAACGGAAAGATTTTCCTCTAAGCTCTAGAACAAGGCAAGTGTGCCCACTCTTGCCACTTCTATTCAACATTGTTCTGGAAGTCCTAGTCAGAGCAATTAAGCAAGAAAAACAAATAAAAGCCATCCAAATTGGAAAAAAAAGGTAAAATTTTCTCTGTTTGCAGACTACATGATCTTATATGTAGAAAACTTGAAAAATTCCACAAATCCTATTAGAACTAATAAACAAATTCAGTAATGTTACAGGATAGAAAATCTACATACAAAAATCACTGGCATTTCGGTACATTAACAACAAACTATCCAAAAACAAAATCAAGAAAGCAATCTTATTTACATTAGCAGGAAGAGAATAAAATACTTAGGAATATATCCAGCAAAGGAGGTGAAAGGCTTTTACATCGAAAACTATAAAACACTGATGAAAAAATTTTGAAAGACACAAATAAATGGAACGATATCTTATGTTCATGGGTTGGAAGAATTAATGTTGTTAAAATGTCCATACTACCCAAAGCAATCTACAGATTCAATGCAATCTTGATCAAAATCCTAAAGGCATTTTTTTGCAGAAATAGGAAAAAATATCCTAAAATTCACATGGAACCAAAAAAGACCTCAAATAGCCAAAGCAATTTTAAGCAAGAAGATCAATGCTGGAGGCATCACACTTCCCGATTTCAAAATAAACTACAAAGCTACAGTAATCATAACGGTATGGTACTGGCATAAAAACAGACATAAAGACAAATGGAACAGAAAATAGAGAGCCCAGACATAAACCCATGCAAATAGAGTTAACTGATCTTCAATGAAGGTGCCAAGAACACACAATAAGGAGAGTCTTTTCAATAAATGGTATGAACAAAACTAGATATCCACAGACAAAAGAATAAAATCAGACATTTTTGCCATACATAAAATCAACTCAAAAATAGATTAAAGCCTAAAACAGAAGACCTGAAACCATAAAACTCCTAGAAGAAAACATAGGGAAAAACTCCTTGACATTGGCCTTGGCAATGATTTCTTAGATATGATACCAAAAGCAAAGGCAACAAAAGGAAAAATAAACAAAGAGGATTACACAAAACTAAAAAGGTTTCGCATAGCAAAAGAAACAATCGACAAAACAAAAAAGGCAACCTACAGAATGGAGAAAATATTTGCAAGCCATATATTTGTTGAGGAGTTAATGTCCAAGATATGTAAATAACTCCTGCAACTCAATAGCAAAACCACCTATAATTCAATTAAAAATGGGCTAAGGACTTGAATAGACATTTCTCCAAAGAAAGCATACAAACGGCCAATAGGTATATGAAAAAATGCTCAACATCACTAGTTATCAGAGAAATGCAAATCAAAACCACAATGAGATATCACCTCACAACTCTTAGAATGGCTGTCATCAAAAAAACAAAAGATAAGTGTTGGCAAGTATGTGGAGAGAGGGGAACCCTTGTACACTATTGATGGGAATGTAAATTAGTGCAACTACTATGGAAAACAGTATGGAGTTTCCTCAAACAAATTAAAAATAGAACTACCATATGATCCAGCAATCCCACTTCTGAGAATATGTCCAAAGGAATTGAAATCAGGTGCTCGAAGAGAGATCTACACTCCCATGTTCATTAAAGCATTATTCACAATAGCCGAGACATAGAGGGATGAATGGATAAACAAAATGTGGTATGCACATAAAATGGAATATTATTCAGTCCAAAAGAGAAGGAAATTCTACAGTTTGCAACAACGTGGATGAAACTGAAGGACATTATGCTAAATGAAATAAGTCAGAACACCAAAGGACAAATACTACATGATACCACTTGTGTGAGGAATCTGAATTAGTCAAACTCCTAGAAGCAGAGAGTAGAATAGTGTTTGCTAGAGCTTGGTGGGGGACAGGGAGCAAATGCGGAGGTAGTAGCCAAAGGTACAAAGCTTTGGTTATACAAAATGAATAAGTTCTGGAGATCTACTATACAGAATAGTGTCTACAGTAAACGATACTGTATTATCTACTTAAAAATTTTCTAAAAGGGTAGATCTTATGTTAGGTGTTCTTATCACACATAAAATAATAATAATAACAATAATAAAGACAGTGGGAGGAAACTTTTGGAGAGGATGGGTATGTCTGTGACATAGACTGTGGTGATGGTTTCATATATGTACACTTATCTCCAAACTCAATAAGTTGTACATATTAAATATGTCCATAGAAATACTACATGTGTTTTCACTGGCCATTAGTGATCAACTATTTTTAAAGATAGTTTAACATCTTGAATTTAATGGAGTAAATACAAAATAAAACAGAAGAATAAGATATATAACTCCTATTACTAATATCATATCTTAGAATATAGCTGTCATTTCTCTGGTCTAACAAAAAAAAATTGAAAAGTAATGAAAATTTTTTTTAGCATACAATTTCTTCCCCTAAAAGTGTTTTACTCCATTTTTTTGTTCACTTTCCATATACCATAATCATTTTCCATTTAAAAATATGTGATTGTTTTAAAATTTCTATCTCCTTTAAGACTTAAGACGTAAATTTAATTCTATGAAGTTCTATGTTAATGTGTCAGTTACTATATTGAGGAATTAGTTCATCTATCAATCTTGGAAGAAAATGACATTTCTGGGAATATACTGGATTTTCCAGACAGATTTTTGTGTTCTCATCATGACCCTGTTTATCTTATTCTGACTGGTTGGAAAGACCATGAATGCCTCTTAATTTACAACTCTGAATTTCCTTTTGCTCTCCCTGGGGTCTCATTTCTTCCAAACAATTCCTTCAGCTGCATATCACTGAGCAAGAGACACTATGGATAATGGAAAGATCTACAGTAAGGCTGGCTGCCTGCCTTGTTTGTGAAAATCATATTGGACCATCCTGCTCTGCTAAACCAGATGTCCTCTACTAATCTATTTATAAAACTATGGTCCAGTGAGATCCTATAAGAAAATGATCTACAGTCTACACCAAAAGGAACAATCACTTGACTTACAAAGTAAACTCTCTCTACTTATGTTTTAAAGATACATAAAACTAAAACATTTTTAAATTCATAATTTTCCCTGAGACTTTAACTGTATAATCCCTTTCTTTCCTTGATCTCAGCGGTCTTCATTATCAACCAAAAGATCCAACTTGAGGTTTTCCCCAAGGTTTATATTTTTCACTCTTGTTATAAGTAGAGAAATGAAAATGGCAATCCATGATGTCTCTTTAGAGAGTCGAGAACCTTATAAAACAACAATGTGTTTTCTCTCCCTTTCCCCTCTTTTCCTCAGTCAATGCTACAAGAGTCAACTGTCTTTAAAACTATTAAAGCATAATTTTTAAGAGATGGTATAATCATGCCTCTTATACAGATATAAAATGAACACATGTCAAAGACAGGTAAAATGTAACAATTGGTTTAAAGGAGATTTCAAAGAGCAGAGGCAGACATAGGGAATTGGGAATTCTGAAATGAGTTTACAAACTGATGTGAAACAGGTCTATCCACAAGGCAATAACTGGTAGCATTCCATTAGATATGATTGATTTTCAAGAATTATTTGCAATATCATCAGTTTCCTACAACTTACAGAGTTGTAAAATAGTTCAAAAGCAGTGAATGGCTGAGATAACTTGGATGGGTGAGTGAGACAGGACACTTAGTTTTTCATTTTGGCTTATTTCAAAGTCTCACATTTTTTCCCTTAATAAACTACCCACCCCTAATATCTCATGAAAAAAAATATATAAAATTCCTATGGAAATTCCTTCCAAAAGGTTTTCTACAACTACACTACTCTTCCATAAAAAACCATAGATATTGTGGCAGAGTTTTAGTTACAGGGTGATGAGATTTACTGGCACATTGAGATTTGGGGAGTATATATATACCCATCCTAATTTCTGTGCTAAAGAGTGATAAGTTCCTAAGTAATGCAAGATCCTTCTGTTAAAAAAAATGTACATTTGCAATTATCTCAGTTATGAAAAATTAATCTTTTAGGTTGTACTTATTTGGAAGTACTTATTATTTGGAAGAGGGGAACGTTGATCTAAGACCCTCTGAACCCAGTTGTACAGGGAAAAGATTGGGTTAAGGGAAAAGATACAAAAGTGAAGTAATATTTACCAAGCACCAAGCTTCAGTGAAGTGCTTCATACATCACATAAATTTAAATCTCAAAAAACATTATAAAGAAAGCATTATTTTCTTCATTTCGTAGGCTGAGGAACATTAAGTAATTTAACTAAAGTAAAATTGGGCTTCAAATCCAATACTCTAAGGGTTCTGATTCTAAAATCCCATGTTTCTGTCTGTTCCAAAGAAGAAGTAGAGAGATGGTGGCTCAAAATCAGATAAAAGCTTCTCACAGGTAAGGGTAAAATAATTAAATCACAAAATATTAAAGCGAAATAAACTTCTGTTAATGGATGTCTTCCTGAAAAGCACACTGTGTAAAGACAATGAAGGCAGACTAGCTCTGGGGAAGTGGAGATGGAGACCAGCGCTCCGTCTATTCAGGTTCCTCATCTCCCTCTCAACTATTCCCTTGGAGCCTCTAAGGATCCTCAGAAAACTGTTTTGAATCCTGAGCTCATCCAATCTCATCAAAGACACACCTCTACATTAGAACCATATTTTCTGACTCCAAATCCAATGTCCTTCCAAATAATCCATGTTGCCCTTACTGAAAATAAGAGTTGCGCTTGAACCAGTATTTTAATTTCAAGTCCAGTGCTGTAACCAGACAGCCATCAGATCTGATTTAGGGAGACCTGCTCTCTCATGTTCTCTGAGCCCACCCATCTGGAATTAAGAAAGCATTTCCCAGCTTCTTTTGTGGAGAATCTCCATGTAGGAGAGCATCTTGAGAGCTCTAAGGGCTGAACAAAGGAAGAAAGTCAGCCTGAAGCCACAGTCCAAGACTAGGGACAAAGGTAAGAGGCAGAAGATAGGGTGAGTGAAAAGGGAGCTTAATCCACCAATAAAGATGTGATTGACAAGCTAGAACATCTCCCTTTGCCTCCTATATCATATCTGCTACTGAGGCCATGGAGTATGTGGCTAGTCATGTAATGCTTCAGGAATCTAAAAGAATCTTCCAAATGCCTCCAGATATATTAGCAGTTGTAAGAGCATGAGTCAGGATAGGCTAGATTATGCTGCAGAAACACAATCCCTAAAACCCGGTGGATCACACAACAAAATTGAATTCTGAATTATGCTAGATATCTAATGCAAATCATCAGAAAGGCTCTGCTCACCATGGTCCCTCAGGGACCCAAGCGGATGTGCACTCCATGGCAATATATACCTCCCCACAGCAGTGGGAGGGGGAATGTGGCTATTAAAGTTTTGTTCATATGTGATGCACATCCCTTTAGTCCTTTCATTAGCCAAGGCAAATCACATGGCTACATGTAGCTTCAGGAGGGACAGAGAAGTACTATCCTACCATGTACCCAGAAGGAGAACCAGACCATCCCAATGACCATCACACCAAGACCCAAAGCACAGTAGAACTTTGAATTTGCAGAGTATACAAGTGCATATTTTTCTAAGTGTATTATGCCTTGTGTCTCCGTAATTCTCTTTTATGTACATATTATCTTTTGTCCCGAATGTTCCTGTCTTTCTCAGGATCTCTCATTTTACTACAGACTTCTTCACCTATGGCCCTTGTCCCATCTAATTCCCCAGTGAGTCCTGAAGAAGACTGGCCACCTCTCACTGGAACTACCCTGTGCTCAGTCACTGACTGACTGAAAGACCATTGCCCAGGCTAAAAGCTTCCTACTGCTCTCCTCCCCCACAAATTTGGACCCATTTGACTATTGGCCCTGAATGTGTCTAGCTTGACTTTGCACAACCCTTGGTACACTGACATTTGGATTGGTCTTTCAGTCCAAAAGGGAGGTCACTTCAGATTCTTAAACGTCCTAATTTCCTCCCTTTCACCACTGGTCTAGCGTTTAGGACTCTGAATGCTCATAGCCACAAATTTAGTTATGATACCTCATAGCTTTCTCTTTCTAATTCTCAGGCCTGGTAAATTATGATGTAAATAGCAAAGACAGTTTACTTCCCTGTTGAGTTGGTGTTGAACTGTGAGTGTGGGGCAAGTGTCCATCTAACTGATGTCCGCAGCGTGTTCTCCTTTCTTCTCTGCACCCACTGCTTCATCCTGCTCTCCTCTACAGCATGTGAGTCACAGTGAATGGGATGGGAGAGCCATGGAGAGGAGACAGGTGTGTGCTCCCCAACACAGAATTACTCCATTTAAGTTGTTTGACTGTTTCCATTAAAGTTTTCAAAATCCCTTGAAAGAATGTTTGAAGAATTTGAAATTCTCATTCCCCCATTTCTCTGTTTGCTCAATGCTCTTCAGCCCATTTCATCAGTGTTTATTTTAGGAGAACTTTATTTGAAAAAGATGAGGCACAGGAATTGATTGATCTCTACATGAAAAATGTATTCTTTGTAATTCTTTTGATTTGTCCATTTAGAGCAGACACTTTTGTCCCAATAGCTTATGGCCTAGGGCCATATTGACACCCAAAATGGAAGAGCTGCAGAGGAGGAGGCATCCAAAAGTCTTTACCTCTGAGAGAACCTTGGAATAGTGTGAGTCAATTTGTTCCACCCCATACTACCCCAAGCCCCCACTCATCATTTGCCTCTACCTTTATACAGGCGATTTCTCTCTGCTGGAGTTTCCTGCATGATAAGGCATGGTATATATGAAGCACTCTGGGACCTAGTCCTAGTTTAATTGCTTATATTTTATGCAAAAACTAGCAATCATTGAAACTCCTTGAACCTCAGTTTCTACATCTGTCAAATGGGGATAATGTCCCTTGCCTTATTCACCTTAGCAAAGAGTTTACTTTGCTAACATTTAGGATAATAATAGCCAGCACTCGATGAGCACTGTGCTAAGGTTAGATTTCATTGAATCTTCATAATACTATGAAGTAATTATGATGGTTGGTCCCCTTATTTAGAGGAGGAAGCTGAAGTGGTTAAGTAATTTGAACAGTTACAGAGTTGGTAAGTGGTTGAGTTGGTAAGAGTCATACCTTATATTCATTCTGACTCTAAATCCTAAACTCTTAACCACTAAGGATTTCCATTCAAATGAGCCAATGGACTAGTAAAATCATAGGAAAGGCTCCACAAATGTGAGAGATTGCTGTTCTCTGTAATGTACTCCCCATCTCAGGAGAAGGCACGTTGACCATCATGTGGATGGGCCCAGGGGTTGGTTGAAACTGGAGAGGAATAATGATGTGTCATAAGCACCTAACTCAAACTGAGCCAATCAAAATCTCTTCTGGGAGATTCTAATGGCTAAGTTGTGATTTTTGTCATTCTGGACTGGCTGTTTGAACTGAGAATGGGTACACCATGGAGGTGTTGGGCAACCGTGTTGGGGGCTGCTGGTCTGGAAAGGGAGTGAGAATGGAGCAGATATGCAGAAAGAGGCAGCGATGAGACCAGGTAACAAAAGAAAGAGAATGCAGAAGGATGCCAATGGTTTTCTATATCCAAGTACAACCTGTTTTGAAGGTCAGAGTCACTTCTTGCTTTTCAGTACCATGAACTAGCCCCGATAACTCTTCATCTCTTGCTTGAGCTATTTTGGGTGATTTTGTGTTGCTTTATCTAAAACTTATCATCACTTTCTTAAAACAACCCTATTTTCATCCCTAAACTCATATTCTTAGCCTCTGCTGTTCAGGTGTTCTCTTTGGGTAGTCGTTAGTTGTTTTGGTTGATTATTGAAACAAGTCTAAATTTTATTACAAAATGGTTGAGATTATTAGCTTTGGATTCAGACAGACCTAGGTATGACTGACTCCATTTCTGACTACTGTGTCACCTTGAACAAATTGTCTGTTCGAGCCTCAACTTCCTCAATGTGTACAAAGGAAAAACACTAATGACTACTTTGTAGGGCTGTCAGGAAGAATAAAAGGGAAAATGCACTGCATGGATAGTACGGCATAGATGTCTTCTCTAGCTAGGGTGCACTGATAGTATAGCTCATTTTTCAGCTTGAAACGATCTTTCTGGATTTGGGATCCTCAAAAGTCACTTCCTGGGGCCGGCCCAGTGGCTTAGCGGTTAAGTGTGCGCACTTCACTACTGGCGGCCCAGGTTCTGATCCCGGGCGCGCACCGAGGCACTGCTTCTCCAGCCATGCTGAGGTCACGTCCCCCATACAGCAGCTAGAAGGATGTGCAACTATGACATACAACTATCCACTGGGGCTTTGGGGAAGGAAAAAAACGAGGAGGATTGGCAATAGATGTTAGCTCAGAGACGGTCTTCCTCAGCAAAAAGAGGAGGATTAGCACGGATGTTAGCTCAGAGCTGATCTCCCTCACAAAAAAAAAAAAAAAGTGACTTCCTGTGCCCATTCATAAGCACTAGGTAGATGGAGACCAATGAAATTGTATTTCTTGGCCAATTTCCTGCATTCAAAAACACTGATCAGAATTCATTCATTTTAGCATAAAAGCCCCTGATTGTCCTTTGTCCTTGACAGCACTGTCACCCTTGTTGGCTGATTTCTGCACCGGAAGGGCTGCTTTTTGCCTGTAAAAGGGAACGGCTGCAGGAACTCTTCAGATGCCATCTGCACTGCAGATAGCAATAAACATCTGCGGGGAATGTGTTAATTGGTTTTGATCCTTGTCATTTTCTGCCTCATTACTGAGCCAATGCCAGGTAGACAATATCAGCAAACAGACACCAGGGAAAGCTGTCCTGAGATAGGGTAATAGAGAGCTTTGGCCTTGGCTTGCGCATTCCTACTCAATCTCCTTGACAGATTAAAGATCCCTCGCACGTTTCGACTGCTAGGTTAATATATGTATGGGCATTACTTCACTGACTTTGTTTATCACCCATCTGCTTAAGAGATGGAAGATGATTTACTGCATTGAAGAGGTTTATTTAAAAACCACTTCCTGGAGCCAGAGAGAGCTGCTCTATGGTGCAACATCCCAGCCAGCTCTCTAAACATGAGCTTGTATGGCCGCTCTCCCTAGTTTACATAGCCCTCTCCTGCTGGGCCCAATGCGATAAATGAGGCCCACGGATATATGCATGGGCAAATTATCAGCTGCTAAGGACCTTTGGCACCCTTCCTATCACTAATTGAATGTGTGGCCTGGGACAATTTACCTAACTTTTCTGAGCTTCACTGTCTCATCTCTAAAACATGGGGATGGATAATAGCATTTGCTCTGGTGAGGACTGGTGAGGATTAAAGATTATGCATTGCCATAGATAGTCACTAGTGCGTGGTAAATGCTGATAAAAACATAACTGCTGCCATGATGAGGAAATGGCAGTCATACTGATAACATCAAGGCATTGGAGCCCTTATGCAAGGGATTGACGAGACATTTAGAGGACATCTGGCCTTTTTAGCCCATGGGCAGCAGTAACTCTCTTTTGACTCCTTCTATCTTCTTGCTCACAGCTGCCCCATAGACTGTGTACCCGCATCTTTGTTAAATCTCCTAACAGGAGCCCTCCCAACTGAAGCTGCACCCACGACGTAGGTCCTATGAACAGATTTGACACTTGAATCAGAGGCTTATTTGGTTCTGAATTTTCAAACACAGTGGGTCCTAGAACCTGACCTAAGATACCCTACATGAACCAGGGTCTTCCAAAGCCACTCATACAGGTCTCTGTCAGAGCTGGTGAGGGAGAAGCTGGCTTGGAAAAGCCCAAATAGAATTCCTGGTGGCTCTACGGGGAACACTGAGTTCTGTGCTCACCTAGCCCCTACAGGTAGCTCAGAGAGGCACCTTGACTATGTTCTTGTTCTGGAAAGCTACCACTGCGTGCGTCTGCTTCACGTGTGTGTGTTAGCTGGTCTAGGGCTGAGGACACAGTGAACGCTCCTCAGAGGGAAATTCAAGCTGAAATGGTGGCATTGCTCTTTCTGGACCCATTTGAATTACTACTCTAAGATAATAATCTTTATGTTTTAAGCTTTCAAGTCTCAAATTATAAATATATTACCTTTAATCATTTTGGGAATCTAGCCAAAACAATATTCACCAAATCAATTTCAGAAGGCCAACGATGAAGTCTAGACTACAGCAGCTACACCCACGATTTCTATTTTTCGAAGTCAAAAACTGATCTCCCTATTCGATTTCAGATGATTATGAGTAATTTTGTATATCCAGCAACATATTGCCAACCTCAGCCTTCCTTTCTTAAGCTCATTATTTTCTAATGATTTTCTTGGCCACAAAACTCATACAATTCCCCTGAGTTACTTTTTTTTTAAGCTCTCAGGACATTTGTTCCATTTGTTCAGCATCTGTGCCGGACAACATCTGGAACCTGAGGAAATTCCACTGCTCGGGGGATGATGCAAGATGAAATTACTTTTTCATGCACTTCAGAAGAGATTCAAGAGCATCTTTCTGACCAAACAAGCCCTTTTGTTCTCTTCCAGCAAGTGTTTCTCATTAAAAATGTCAACTCCCTAATAAATCGCCTTCTTGCCCCTGCAGCTGGGGCTATTGTTTTCACGGTTTTGTGCGCCTTCTGATTCTCACAGGGAACAGAAAGCAAGAGAAAAATGGGACTTTTCCCCATTCTGTCTGCATGAAATGCCTTGCTTTCACCCTTTACATTTGAGTGAGAACTTGTCTTTTATAGGAGGCCTCTACGCTCCCAATATTCACTGCATTTGGCAAATTGTCCTCAAACACATCCTGTCAGATTTCCTTTTCCTAGCTAGATAGTGCAGCTTGCTTCTAGTGACTCCAGCTCAAGCTGAAGGGTGGAATTTTTGGTTATGTCCTAGCGATTTACTTTTTGGTAAGAAAATGTCCAATATAGCCAGTCTTTAGTCTCTGGTATACACACCAATTTTAAGGAAGGCAAGGATCAAAGAAATTAACTGAGGACAAAAATAGAGGATGGGAGGTGTGTGTGTGTGTGTGTGTGTGTGTGTGTGTGTGTAATCATGGGTTCCTTTAGAAGCCACGCAAAAGTATTAGAACAACCTCAGAAACAATAGTCCAAGCTATGAGGTGTGAAAAAATATCTGGTTTTTGTATCTCTGGTTAGAACCAATCTTGAATGTGAAGGGTTCAATTTTTATCAATTTATTTTCCCCACAGCCCTAACTCCCCTCCTTTTTACTCAACTTCACAACTAACGTTTATCCACCAGGTCAGCTGGGGCTTTGTGTATCCAAACTCATTTTCCCCAGTTATTCAATCCGCTTTCTACATATGACATAAAAAGAAAAATAAGAAGAATGGCCTAACTCAAAGAGATAAAAGACATTTCTGGCACACAAATTGCTTTGCGTTGAGAATCCTTTTGGAATCTCCAGGCATCCTCTGACTGTCATTTTCAAAACCTGGAAGGGATGGATACAGGAGACTAGTGGACAGAATTGGCAGGCTATCATGAGCTGGGCGCCTGGGCTGATTTTGCATGCAAGTTCTCAGAATTTTCTTTCTCAAACACAAATGTCATCATTAACATCTGCTCTCTGTGATCCTTTTGCAGAAGATCAGCAGATCCCTGAGACCAAGGTCCACGAGGGATATAGACAGTTGATTCTACCTTGTGCCCCAGGGGCTCTGAGTTTCTGATTGAAGAGATTCTAAACTGGCATGCCCCCTACCATGTCAGTCATCAACAAAGCACTATAAGAACCTCTTGGGGCACCCAATTCAATCCAACAACTGTCTGCAAGATGCCTGTGCAAACCTCTGCCGGCCTTGTCAAAGTCCTATCTCTGTCCTGAGGGTCTTAGAGTCTACGTGTGGGACACGTATTTTAAATATTTGCACAGAATGTGATAACTATAAGTCCAAGTCACAAGGAGAGCAGAGGCAAAGAGTTTGACCTAAACTTGAAAATCAAGGGAAGCATTACAGTGGTGTCAGTGATTGAGATAGATTTCAATGCATGAATCAGAGTTCCCAGGGAAGACAAGGTGGGGAAAGGCTTTTGTATCAGAGAAACTAGACTATCTCTTACAGAGGTGTGAGACATTCCTCTATCTGTTCCTTCACTTATTCTTTGTTATTTTCTTCAACAACTAGTTAGTTAGCACATACTATTAGGCAGGCACCCTTCTAGGTGCCAGCCATACAGTGAGAAGCATGACAAAGGGTCTACCCAATGTTCTTTCTAGTAGGGGATACAGATTAGTCACAAATACACAAGCAAGTGTATAATATACAAGTGCTACAGAGAAAAATAAATCAGAGTTAAGGTAGTGAGAGTGATGGCTAGGAAAGGAGAGCTTAATATGGTGGTCTGGAATGATCACTCCAAGAAAGAGACATATCTAACAAGACGTGAATTTGAACAGACACAAGCTGATGTGTTTCAGGAACTATAAGTACTTGGTCTTCGTTGGAGCATAAAGTGGCAAGAAGAGTATAAGGTATGAAGCTCCTGGAGGTATGTAGGGCTATATAATGAGGGATATCTGTGGTGCACACTTAGTAACATTCACGTAAGTAGTATAGGTAAGACCAGCAATGCAGCAATTAAGAGTTTGTATGCTGGTGGTAGAGTGCAGGTGGAGAGGAGGCAAGTGTTCTAGAAATGCCACCCAGGTATCAATGTGAACATTGCTTTAGAATGAGGAAGCTCTCCATCCACAGATATTGTGTTATAAGACAGTGTCACCATTGTCATTAGCAGCAGCAGCAGTAGCATTTTTGAGCTCCTCCTACGTATAAGGGACTATTTTAAGCATATCCCTTATACATAGGAGGAGCTCAGTCTGGTGAGTTCAAAGCCAGAGCTGTAAACGCTACACTCTACTACCAGACACAATGAGAGACTATGAGGGCCGGGAAGGAAGGTAGTTTCAGAGGGACTGGAAGGGAGGAGAAGGCTTTAAGGTGCAATAATTGGCAAAAGTGCTTAATTGATTGAGGTGTGGTGGTGATGGAGAGGAAAAAGTAGAAAATGCCGCCAAGGGATCTAGCTTAGAAAGCCTTGTGGATCAGGATGCCACCAACACAGATATGCATGGTTAGCTGAGTTCCGGTTGGATGGCCCAATGGTTTACCAGGGAAACAGCTGGAACTTTCTCACAAACAGGTCAATTGATAGTCACTCAACAAGACCAACTTTTGCTTGATTAGGGAGCAGATTCCTACACGGTATGGAAGAACTCTGTGCAACTCAAATATTTTTGATAACTCTTTAGTGCTTTCCAAATAGTGTATAAGCTTCCCTTCCTGGGATTAAAGGGGAAAATACTCTCCACAGTATAGTTCAAAAGTTCAAATAACCCTCTTCATCCCACCTCTCTCTGTTTTCCTACTAAAAGCCCAGTGTCCAATCAACTGGGCCCAGCATAGTGCCTGGCCCCTGCTCAGCCATTTAGACCCTCTATGGTCTATTGGAAATGGCGTGGGCTCTAATGTTGGAAAGACTGGGCTACTGTACCTGGTAAACGTTGATGAGTCATTTGATTTCTCTTTCAGGTTCCTGGCCAGTCGTGGGATGACGTCTGACCCACCATCTTGTGGAGAAGACAAAATCATAATCATAACATTTACTGTGCCATTTCTAGTGCTTCGAATTCTTCTCAAGTCTCTGAATGCAGTTTCTTGCCTGATCTTCCAAAGACCTTCTACACAAAATATGGGTGGAGAAAACTGAGACACGGGTAGTTAAATAACTTGCCCAAGATCCCATTTGCCAAGCTAGCATTGAGCCTGGATTAAACCCCAGGTGGTCTGCCTCCATCCTATTAATCACAGCATTAAGTTGACGAAGTGAGAATGCGTATCATATATAAAGCATCTGGCACATAACAGACCCTCCACAAATGCCCTTCCTCTCTGCTCTCTCCTGCGGCTGTCTGCAGCTCCCAAATTGACTGCTCCTGGTCTTAGGCTGGTTTCACAACCAGATATGCTGGGCATACTGGACTGGGCCGCTGAACAATTTGCCATATTGGTCATACTGTGCAAAGCAAAATCTGTCAGTTGGTAAAACACCACTCCCATAATTGAAGAAACCCACCTGCACCAGAATACCTTCATTATTTCAGGACAACATCGTCATTGTTGCCAAACCATGTGGATCTCTAAGGAATGTGTTTCTGGATGCTAAATCTTAACCAGGTCCACTACCTACACATTTTTGGATTCTTTTCAAATCTTGTGTGTGTCATTACAGGAATGGTGATCAATTCTCACTGTCACCAATAATCGAGTGCACTAGTGGGAAGGAATCTGTATGCTGAATTTAGTGAGCAGTTCTAGGATCTACAGGATGCAATTGAGGGCTAACTTTTTCAGTGGAATGGAAAATAAAACATACTGTAAATGATCAGCTGGCTGCTTATAAAGTTGATAATTCTATTGGTAAATAATGCAAACCATGTGTTCCCATCTGACATTGATTTAAACTTGGAGAACTAGAAAAACCTTCCAAACCAAGCAAGTAAATGTTATTATTGAATGGGTTTTCTTTTACATGAATATAGATCAGTATTAAGGGTAATAGTCACCCAGCATCAACCTCAAAGCACAGCCCATGGAGGATTTTCCCTCCTCCTCTGAGCTTTCACTGAGTTGAATATTTCCAAAGAAGTATACTGGAAAGGTATGATGGCTTTGAGATATGTCAGCTTGACTAGGTTTCTCTTTCCAAGAATTCTTTTTTCTTTATATTTCTGGTTAGAGTAGGTCGCAAGAGAAATTGTTGTGCAAGATTTGGAAGGAAGAAGTGAAGCAACAGCCATTTTTTAGTTCAGGCAGGTTCAGTAACAACGTGTGTCAATGGCATGAGACAGTGGCTGGGCCTACAACCGCTCCACCACCCACTGAATCCTCCTTCAGCTTCTCTAACTCATGGGCCAGGTCTGTGTGTTCAGTTCCACGATGAAGGACCCGTACCAAGGTCAGAGGCAACAAGAACTGACACAGGTTTCAGTCCATCCTCAGGAGCTCCCCCTTGCCCCTGTGGGCTCCAATTTGCTCTTGCTCTCTCCAACTTTACATCCCTCTTCCCTCCCTAACTGCCTGTCTTGTGAATTTGATGTTCTAGCATTAAACCGAAAGACAACAGTCTTACTAAACTGTCTTACACCATTTAATAATATTTACTTGCTTGTTTTTTAACTGTCCAAGGTTAAATCAATGTCATATGTAAAACATTTGTACAACAGTCTTGCAAATATCTATCTATCTATCTATCTGTCTATCTACCTACCTACCTACCTACCTATATATCTATCTGTCTTGGTTCTTCTTCCCTGATTGAACCCTGATAGTACTGAAGAATACAGGCTTAAGAGACCTGGGGTCATGGTACATTGGTCAATGCACAACAACTGGCTTTCCAAAAACAAACAATAAACAAAAAGAAATTCTGATTTGTGGTGTTTGCCAATTTTTATAATGTAAATACCCCACCACGGGCCATTTTCAAGCTGCCAATGTGATATCACTGAATGCAGTAGCACACCATTATATAGTGTTTCCAACCTATGGATAAAATAGACATAAATAACCTCAAGAGAAGAGTCAGGCGTTGGTGTCTCCCAGATAGTAAATACTTTTGGCTTTGCAGGCCATATGATCTCTGTGGCAACTATTCAACTCTGTCATTTTAGTTGGAAAACAGATATAGACAAAACAAATGGGCATGGCTGTGTTCCAATAAAACTTTATTTATGGAAACAGGTGATAGGACAGACTTAGCCAGCAGGCTGTAGTTTGCTGACTCCTGGAATAGATGATAACAAAATGCAGAAAATAATTAGGAAGTCATACATTTTCAGTATTATTAACCTTTTTAAAAATATAATTTATTTAATTCTAAGTTTATTATAATTTAATTTTAATAATGACTCAAAAGACCAGCACACAGAATTTTTAAAAACTTAGCAATCAGCTCTCAGGCCCTTGCAAACCCACTTCCTGGGTTCCATTCTGGGTCAGCCCCTTCCCAGCTGTGTGGACTGGGACAAATGATCTCAGTCCTGTCACCTGGGACCCAGGGGTGGATCCTCTCCAACTGAAAGGATGGGACATAGTATAGAGAAAGACTGAGCAGCTGGGGTTAAGTACATGAAGACAGAGGAGCTGCATTAATAATTCATGTCTCTCTTCAGTTATGGCCTTCGGGCCAAATCATAAAGGATAAAAGCTGGAAGGAGGGGAGGAGAAACCACAGGAGATAGAACTGGCCTGCATTAAGTTCCTCCTCTATGTCCGACACTACGAAGTGCTTCCAATCTTTAATTCACTTAATCCTCACATCAAAGCTTTGAGTATATTGCCGTCTCTATTTCACGGATATGAACCACACGATTCAGAGAGGTGGAAAGAGTGCAAAGTCATTCAACTGGCAGGGCCAGAGCAGAGTTTAATCCAGGTTTGACTGATTCAAAAATCCCCTCCCAACTGTGTGGGCAGATCCCCTTAGGGAAGCCAGCGTTCAGAGATGAGTCGGTGATATCAGCTCAGTGGTAATCAACATTTTATTCCAGTGATACCTTTGAGTTGGAAATCAAGTTTGGAGATTCATTTTACTGAATAGCTGCATTGGCCGATGCTGCTCATATGGGGCCTTTACACCAACAATAAATGCGTGTCCAGCTATGTCAGTCAGCGTAGGTTAAATATGCAGGACACTGAGTTAGGTATTAGGACTCCTCAGATAAATGAGCTTCCCCTTCAAGGGGCTCACCGCCCAGCAGGGAGGCAGACTAATCAGATAATGGGTACAGCACAGCATTTGACAGTGTGACAGGGCCTGTGGGAGAGATTGGATGAAGTGCAATTGAAGGATGGAGGCTGTCAAGACATGTTCCTTGGAGGAGAACTTGCAATTCCTGGAACACTCTTGTTCTCTCGTCTCTCCCACCTTCCGGGCACCTGCACATGTTGGTAATGGTCCCTTCTCGCCCGCTCTCCCTGTTTCTCATCACTACTTTGCCCACTCCAGCTTCTTCATTCTTCAGGTCACATTCCTAGCAGAACTTCCCGTGGAAGCTCTTTCATAAGGCACGGAATCTGGGCTCAGAACCTCTCTTCTGTTCTTCCGTATGACTCTGGTGTGTGGATCATTATTGCAGACTTCTTATACTGTCCTGCTATGGTCTGTTTATGCATCTGTCCCTCCCATGAGATGAGGAGTGCCCTGAAGGCAGAGACTAGGCTATTTGACTTTGTATAGGTAGCACCAAACATGATGTCTGGTCTATACTTGTGCTTGACAAATTTCCAGAGAATGATTAAATGACCAAAATCTGAGCTAAATCCCCAGGGATACCAGGGACATAACAATGAAAAAGGTAGAAAAAGGTCAAGAAAGATGTATATGGTAACTAACGGTTCAGCAAAGTCACCAAAAAGTCTAAACAAGCTGTCCTTAACAAAAGTTTCTTTCTTTGTCTTTCCCTTACATCCCACCTTTCACTGGGAGTATTTTTGTGTGTGTCCCAGGACCTAATTTTTATATCTTTAGTCAGTTACAGACGTTTCCTGAATGTAAGCCTGAGAACCACCTACCTCCATTTGGGAAGAATCTAGAAGCCTCTGAGTGATTAAAACTTAGTTGTTTCCAGCCATATTCCCCCATCTCATCCTTCCTCACCAACTCAGCCATTTAAGGTGATCTCACGCATTGACTATATAATAAAAATATATTGCAATTCCATGCCAAAACTTTTTATTTATCCTCCATCTATTTCAAAATGTCAATTCTATTTGTTCTCTGGGACTCTTGGCTCCGACCCCAAGTTCCTGATAATTTATTTATACCTAATGGCTTGGGTTCTTCTGTGTAGGATGACTGTAATGAGGTCTGTTCTTACCCTTTGCACGATAGACAGCTTTTCTCTGATGACCCTTTAGGCAGCACTCCATCAACTTTGAAATGAGTGTTTCCGTGTTGATGTTCTTCTTTCTCCCTGCAAATAAACTCTGGGATCAGTGGCTTCCTGCCCATTAGAGCCATTTCCCATTTGTTTCTGACTCCTCAGCTGTGGCCCCTGGAGGACAGAAAGGATTGATAACAATTTGCAAGTGAGTGAGGAATTTAAAGAGGTCACAGAGGGGATGGTCTGATCCTACTCCACAGTGTTTGGGGCCCCTGCTGTAAGACCAAAGAACAGTGGGGGTCGTGGAGGGACTAGGGGCTGGAATCATCTGGAGACTCCCCTACTCACATGTCGAGAACCTGGGCTGGGATGATTTGGAGGCCAGCCTCCGCTGGGATTTTCAACTGGAGCACCTAGATGTGGCCTCTCCAAGTGTCTTGGGCTTCTCAGAGCGTGGCAGCAGAGTTCTGAGACAGCCTAAGAGACCACAGCAGAAGCTGACCTACCCTAGGAGGCCATATCGCTGCATTCTACTCTTATAAACGTGTCAGCCCAGAGTCAAGGGGAGGAGAATTAGACTCAGCTCTGGATGTCAGGGGTAGTAAGGTGGGGGCTTGGGGGTCAAATTGCAGAGGAGCATGTGGAATAGAAAATACTATTCTGGCCATCTTTGGAAAACACGCTTTACATATGCTCCACAGCATTCTTTCAGCCTCCCTCTGCCCCCAACTACTCATCTTGGAGTAGTTTGCCCTGGCATTTCCTCCTCTTCTCTCCTCCTGTATAAGCCCCCTTTCCCTCTTTTCACCCATCTAGATTGTACAAACAGCCTCCTAAATGGGAATTTCCAGCCTTGGCCTTCTTCCGTGTTGCTCTGCCCTGCAGTTAGAGAGAGCTTGCTAAAATGCAAACCTTACCACTTGACTCCCCAATTTGATCCTCATGGAGTTCTCTTGGGGTCTTCCTCCATTGCTCTGACAATTAAGTCCAAGCTCCTTAGCCTGCCATCCAAGACCTTTGTTGATCTAGCCCCTGCCTACTTCACTGCCTCTTTTTTCTCACAGCTCCACGAACCCAAAACAATTCTGTCAATACGAAGTGCTGCATCACATCATTAGGCCTCAGTTCCTGGCACAGAGAAAATGCTTGACAAATTGCAGCTTTTATCACATTATCCATATTCCTGCACATGGCCTCCCAGAGAACCAGAATTCCTTAATTTTCCCACATTCTCTTCTATGAATGAGTAATAGAAGCACTGCAAGATATTGTCCTTTGTTCTCAGAATTTAAAGAACATTGTATAAGGGAATAAAACAAAGTTGCAACTTGGTTGCTTTGGTTAAAGAAGTAATTGAGAATGTAATATTGTCAACGAAATTAGATTTTCATTTCCACTATGTACTAGGTACAAAAATCATAGAAAATGAATTTAATTTCATGCCTTTATTTCTACTTGAGACACGAGTATCATACAGAGAGAGGTTAAACAATTTTCTCCCAATTACACAACTGGTACTAAGTAGAGTGGAACTTTGTATTTTGAATCACAAGGATTGGTGTGGACAATATCAAACAAGTGAGGAACTTGAACTTCCTGGATACAAATACCTGTAATATACACACTGGTATTATAACTGTTCATTCACTTAACAATTTCCTTAACAAACATTTCCCAAGCACCTGTAATTAAGCAGGATCAATTTTAGACAATGGGGCAAGGCAGTGAATAAAAACTCCATGTCTTCGTCCACCTTGTACGTGAGCAGATTCAAGCTAGGTCCGCCTTTTTGTGAGGAAGTCATGCAATTTTTCCCATAAAGGTCAAGTTCACTATATAGTTTCAAGTACATCACCAAGATTTCATGATTAAAAAGACTGTAAGTTTTAATATGACAGTTAGAATGTATTTTTTTCCTAATTATCTGCACTCCAGAAGTGTGCAGGTTGAGGGCACTTAAACTTGTCCCTCAAAGGATATTCAGACATGTTTTAGGTGGAGCCACAGGAAATTGCTGATATCCATCCACTTTTGACCTACAAAAACAATTTCATGTGATTCACTGTATGTGTTGTCCGGAATTTTCTGAACAAAACTAATTAATAATAGTAATAATGAGAATCTTCCCAGATTTTAATGAGAATTCCTAGAATCTAGTGTTTCAGCATTAAGCCTGATGATAAGACTTGGTTTTAGGTAAATTCTATGTATTAAATTAACAAAGTATCTTACTGTCCTTATGATGCAACGGTAGGAGTCCATAGAGGCCTGGGGCTGTCTTCACTTCCTCTCCTAATTAATCGCCCAACTAGTGTGTTCTTGAGACCTCAGAACAGTCATGTTTCCCTCTTGTAATTTATTTTACACTATTAAAAGACACATGAAAAAATAATGAGATTATTTAAAGGAATAGCAAGGTTTACGTAATGACACATAACTCTTTGTGGTTTACAGAGCACTTCATATGAATTATTACCATTTCGTCTAAATATTACAACCATCCTGTTAAGTAGGCTTTATCGTTTTCATCATACAGACAAGGAAACCTGGGCTCAGAGAGGTGAAATGTTGCCCAAGTTTGCCTATCCAGAAAGAGGCAGTGGTAGGATTTGAACCCCGATTATCAGAGCCCATAACAAAGCATGTTCTATATCAGGGTGCCCAGGTACCCTAATTTTTCTCTTGAATGGACCCCATCTCCATTGGATATGAGCTTTCAATCATGAGTTGGTTCATCCATTGCAGTGGAAATAGGCTAACAGGAGAATGATCAGGAGTGTCCTATTGGTCTTTGGAACAGCATATCTTAGAGAACATTGGGTAGAGCACTAATTTTATCAGAGACTTAAAGGCTCTTTGGTCAAAAGAAAGTTTGAAGCTCAGTCAAACAGAATTAAACAGTTTTATTTATTTTAATATAGGAATTGTCAGAGATTTAAGCAAGCTAGCGTGCATTTGAATCTCTGAAACGGCACCACAGAATATAAAAATGCCCAAATTTATTTGACAGCAACATCCAATAAACAACCCTTTAGGGAAATAGATCCCAAGACTAGTGTTCCACAGAGCACATTTTGGAAACACTGGATTAGAAAAGTCATCTCTGATTCCAGGTAAATAAGTTCTTTCTTTCCTTCGTGGCACAGCTTGCTATAATGGGAGGAAATGAGCATGACAGTCAGATGTGGGATAAACCTCACTCCCATCATTCACCAGCCATATTTGCTTGGGCACATGATTTAATAGCACCAGGACTGAGCTACCTCAGCTACAAAAAGGGAATAGTGACTTCAAACTATCCAATTAGTGTTGAGGACTGAGCAAGATGCAAAGCACTTAGCATAGCGCTTGGCAGACAGTTGGCACTCAGTCAAGAATAATCACTTTTCTTTCTCCTACAACAGCTCAATTTGAGTCTTTGCTTCCCACCCCTGGACCACCGAAGGCAATTTCTAAAGATAACGCTTGTCAATGGCCCTCATCCAAGCAGATGTCTCACAAACATGATCTGCAGAGCACAGGATATAACAATTCTTGTATAACGTGGGAATGTCGAGGTTTATTATGCCCCTGTTCCCATTATGCCATGTCATAATTTTTATTTCTGTTTGCTTGTATGGGAAGTTTCTCACTCTGCAACATCTGACCTCTCCTTGATGCCTCTTGGACACTTTGAACTGCTTTCCTAGCCAATCTGGGCACATATTACAACCCTTTACTTCCGAACTTGAAATCTAATGAAGCAAGAGTGTGAAATAAGCCTTATTTCATCACTCTGCGTTTTGCTAGCCACTGGTTTCAACAGCGTGTAGTTATAGGACCATAACAATGCTTTTCCTGTGGGAATGTCTCATGGGCCTTCTATGCACCAACTTTCTCCTCCTCTTGACCTCTACCTTAGTATTGTTTGTCAAAGGACATTCAGTGCTTTGTTTCAAACTTTAGCCAAGACAGACTACTTCAAGACTTCAGCCTCATAAGCAAGGCGGCAATAGGAGAGGCCTATTTTCTCAAAATACTTTTTCCCCAGTTGGGTAGTGTGCTTATATTACTAAAACGTGAAGCTCACTTGACATTTTTTGCAATCAAATTCTTATTTTTTCTGTAATCAAATTCTTATTTTTTTTTCTTTTTTGTGGGAGAAGAGGTTGAGAGGTAGAAAAGGGAGGGAGGAAAAAAAGGTAAAAAGAGAACGTACACGCACACACAAATACTTTCTAATCCAGAGCCAAAAGAAAATGAGAACTACACTCAACCTGGATCTTCCTTCTTTAGCAACAAAGGGAACTGTGAGCATCTTCATAAGGAATGTCAAAGTCGACATATTTGACTCCCATCTGGCTCAAGAGCCAAACTGTAGATGAGCAAGCCTTTATTTTTTTAGTCCAGGTGGAACTGAAGCTCCTAATCTATTTATCTTGCTTCATCTAAGGTAATCAGAATCTGCCATTGTGGGAGAATAACGTGTCTGTGTGCAGATATTTTAATCAGTTGACAGCCTGGGGGCCTTCCCAAGGTAAGCTGAAAGAAACCAAAAAGGGAAACAAACATTTATTGAAAGCATATAACCATACTGTGGGTCTGGGCCCTCTTAACGTCATTTCAAAGATGAAGATCTGATTTAGTTTAATCCTCACGACAGGCCTGTGAAATAAATATCGTTAATTCACAGATGAAGAAAAAGAGGTTCAGAAAGGCTAACTAATTTTTCCAGGGTCACGCAGCAAGTGATTAGCAAAGATAGGCTGCAAATCTAGTTCTCTCTGCTTAGGCTTCAGGGCTCTGGATATTAAACAGCTCTGTTTCCCCCTCACTTTATATCTTTTGGTTATCACAGGCCATCTTCCCCCCTGGACACCTCTCATTCAGCCCTTCAAATTTCACTTTTTTTAAAAAAAAAGAGAAATCTTTTCTTTTTTTATTGCATTTCCAAGCACCGGGGTAATCCCCAAAGGCAGTTTTTACAAGACCATGCAGAAGTTGTAAGACCTGATCTCCTTGCTGCAGTAGATGGAATGCCTGCTGTGAACGGCAACATGGCAGCTGACTTCCAAGGCCTTTCTCGTTCTCTCTCTGTCACTCTCATACACACACACACGTATCTGTGCTCTGAATCTCGCACGCACATATGGCTTACTTGCCCTACAGTTCAATGAAAGATTTTTACACTATTTAGTTCATTTTGCAAAAGAGAAAGAGGGAGAGAGAGGAGCGGGGAGAGAGAGAGAGAGACGTATTCCCTACTGGTGATTAGCATGACTCCAAATGCATGTGAGGCAGAAAGAATAGTTAATTTTCCTGGCCTACAATTCAACTTAAATCATAATTCCTAAGATAGATCTCTTCTCTCAATGTTAATGGGAACCAGATGCCTCTTGTTAATAATAACTTATACTCAGTGGGGGAAGAAAAGAGAGCAAGAGAGAGAACTTTAAAGTTTTGTTTTGTTTTTCCAAAAATACTGGTGCTGTCTAGCTTGGGACAATGTATAATTCCAAAATATATTTATGTTGAAATCTACCATTATTCATATAAGGCCACCTGCATCATTTACCTCCCTGAAAGAAGGTGATGTAGAATGTGAAAGATATTTTATTTTTTATTTATGTATTTCATTCATTGTTTCTTGGTCTGATTCCTCCCTATAGGAAATGGGATCAATACTAATGTTAACCTTATTTACTCTGTTCCCATTTTAAATGACACTGCTTCAACCTTAATTCAATTTAAGTTTTGTGACACTAACAGATGAGAAGGTACATGAGTTGTCAATATGCAAATCATTTAACTGCAAATAAAAATCATGCATTTCAATCTTGTTATTATTTCAGTGTCAAAATATTATCCAGTATAATCAAGTTCATGTAATGACTAGCTCATTCATTAAAAAACTGGATATTTAAAAGGAGGAGACTATTTTAAAATAATAATAATTCATTTTTACATTAAGCCTATTTATGATATGTAATTGCAGAGCAATAACAAATAAGGCCTATTCTAAAATACTTATCTCTTTTGGAAATTTGACAATACGTTGGTCATTTGAACAATGTTTTCCCTGCGTTTTTTCCATTGCCATATGCAGTTGTTTAATTCTTTTCAAACTAAACTAAGTACTGCCTGCTATGCACATGTATTTGTCAGAAACGTACATTCTTGATTAAGATGTGTAATAAGATTTACAAAGAAAGCACAACAGCCAAATAGCCCAATTAGTCAAAAGTCCCAACATAACCATTCACATCCTCCAAACTACTTAATCTAAAATGAGGGTACAGTAGCCAAGACATGGAAACAACATGTAAGTATCCATCAATGAATGAATGGATAAAGAAAATGTATATACACACAATGAAATATTATTCAGCCATAAAAAAGAAGGAAATCCTGCCATTGACAACAACATGGAAGAAACTTGAGGGCATTATACTAAGTGAAACAAGTCAAACAGAGAAAGATAAATACTGTATGATCTTATTTATATGTGGAATCTAAAAAAAATGAACTCTTAGAAATACAGAGTTAGTGGTTACCAGGGTGGGGTGGGAGTAGGGGAAATGAGTGAAGGCTGTCAAAGCATACAAACTTCCTGTTATAAGATGAATCAGTGCTGGGGATGTAAGGTGCACCATGATGACTATAGCTAATACTGCTATACTGCGTATTTGAAAGTTGCTGAGAGAGTAGATCTTAAAAGTTCTCCACACACACACACACACACAAACTGTAACTATGTGAGGTGATGGATGTGTTAACTAACCTTATTGAGGTAATCATTTCACACTATATACATATACCAAATCATTACTTTGTACACTTAAAATTACACAGTGTTATATGTCAATTAAATCTCAATAAAACTGGAAAAAAAATAAAATAAAATGATGGAAAATCTCACCACGTGAACTTAGGCAAGCCCCTTGACGTCACTGTGCCTCAGTCTCCTCATCTATTAACTGGAGAACATTAATTACTGTCTCACACGGTTTTTGTGCAAGTTAGATGAGATAATTTGTATAATGTCTTTAACAGCTCTTGGCATACAATAAGAGATTGATACTCTTGGGCTATAATAATTAGGATTATTATTTCTTGCTGGTAGCTGAAATTGTTCTCTGAGTCACATCTGACAGCAGTGAAATTACAACAGATGAGATGAAACAAGAATGTGCAGCTACTGGTTGCATCTTGGACATCACTAGAGGGAGGCAGAGGCAACAGAGCAACCATCTTTCCCAAACTTCACTTCATCATGCTTTATCAATATTTGCTGAATACCAATAACATATCTACAGTAACTATGTTGTTATGTAAAGTTGTTCGTCGGCTCCAAAGATGTGTACAAGATAATTTCAGGTCTCAAGAAACTGATAATCTAATTGAAGAAACAAATAACATGCATTAAAAACTCATTAAATGGTAATGCATCACTATGATATACAACAAAGCAATAGCAAATTGAATGCCTCAGGGGTGGCTCAGAAAATTTGTGCTAAAGAATGTCTGAAAAGGGAATAATGTGTCCCTTTGAAGTGAAATAACCTGGAAATGGTTCATGCACTTAATACAGACCTTGAAGGCTGAGTAGGATTTAGAGTTCTGGAATCAGCATTCCAGAAAAGTGGAACAAAGGAATCCAAGAAGAGAAAGTGTTAATACACCCATCTTCCTCTAAAAGAGGGCTCATGTTTACTACTTTATGCCTAATTAATCTTCCCAAGCCATCACTCTGACTCATCTTCTCCCCACATCAAATGTTGTATGATTCCCACTGCTGACTGGATTAAACCAAATGTTATAGCCTGACATTGCATGCCTGGATTCTTTTATCTAGAAGTAAGGATGGAAAGATCTACTGGGGCTTCACTATAAAGTGTACTGGTTGGTCAGGCATGGGCTATATCTTAGGCACGGTGGGAACCGTTGAAGGTTTTTGAGCAGCTGAGTGGTTTCCCTTACTATCAATTTTAAAATTATATCACAGGCACAAAATCAAGTAATCCAAGACTGAGGATTCTTATTAAATTCACTGCCTTAAAAAAAAATGAATTAATCCGATTTTACTGGTTGGTAGGGACTGAAATGACCAGCAAAATACTAGTTTTAAGCTTCTCTAGAATTAAAGCAAAAATATGGAAACTAAAAAAATAGTCATACCTGTTTTAGCTGTCTTATCTCTCTTTTCCTCTGGTGAGCTGGGGACTAGAGGAGAAGGTTGATCAGTAGTGGAAGTTACTTTTCCTCCTAGACCTATCCAATTTGGGGCATGCCAGTTATAAAAGGCAAGGTATTATAGGTTTCCAAGAAGTGAGACTTGCAGAAAAAAATAAATGATATTTAAAGGGAAGTTGTTTTTTCTCTCTCTTTTGGAAAAATTAAAGGTTGGCTAAGGTAACTCATGCTAGCTACTTGGGGAGGTCAATTTTTGAACAGCTTTGTCAATCGCTGCAAAAAATAATTGAGTAAAGCCTTATTATGATACTGGCCTTTGAAAAACAGCCTTAGAATGAAACAGACTTAGAATGAAAAGTCTCCATCACTGAGATAACCTGTCCTGTGGGAAATCCTTTATCACTTCCTAGATGATGGGATTTCTAAGTTACAATATATCACGTAACTTGGAGTATCTAATGTGACTTTAGCTTCATCAATTGCAAAGGAACATCTTTTTAAAATATTTTTCTAATATTAAAGCATGTTTTAATACGTACTCGCTTTCTGAATTCTCCATCTAGCCTTTCTTATCTTCATGGTACCCAACAGCTGTGTTGGAGCAAATGCTCTACTTGAGGCATTGGGTAACTGCAGGAGATTCAAGAAGAACCAGCCATAGCCCCTGCTCACAAACAACTGAGCAGACTAACCACAGGGATAAGGTAAGAAAACAAATAACTCTTTAGGCCCGGAGGACTCAATAAAAGCATAGTGGAAATTCACCAGCAGAAGGCCCCTTGTCTCCTTTGAGCTGAAACACTAAAGAAATACTAAAGTTAGAGTAGATAGTGAAGACATGGGGTGAGTAGATGGGCAAGGGAAGTATCCAGGACAAGGAATAATATGAGCAAATCTTTAGAATAGAAAAAATGTAGACCACATTTAGAGCACAATAATAATCCAATTCGGCTAAACTGGAGAATGCTTGAAGAGAAGCGATAGGAGGGACTATGACAACATCACTGAACATCCGAATTGGATAAAAATATGCAGGCATGCAATGCCAGGTTATGATGTTTGGGTTTAATCCAGTAAGCAGTCAGGAGTCATTTATAGCATTTGATATGGGGAGTAGCTGAGCCAGAGTCACAACTTAGGAATATTAATTAGTCATAAGAGAGCAAGTGAATGAGAAATAGGAAAAACACAGGTAGCAAGGAGACCAGCAATTGCCTAGTGTTCAGTGAAGCATGTGAGGCTCAGAGTTTGTTTTGGAAATAGAAAAGCAGGGATAGTAAAGATAACTGACAGTGATTCTGATGCAGTAAAGACAGCTCAGATTCGTTAATCCCAGGAAACAGGAGATTTGATGGGGCTCATAACACAAATAGGCAAGTTGGGAAGAATTGGAAATTGGACTTTGGAGGTGCTAAATTGTATAACTATGTAGATTAAGGTAGATGTAGCCTGCCGCTAGGAGAGAAATGTAGGCCTGGAATCAAAGAGGAAATTTAGGCAAGGCTTACTTATTTGGAATTGATCTGAATGTATTAGATATAAATGCTGTATCTTTGATATAAAAATTATATGAAGTAAATGTTATTTTCAAGCTTTGCTGAAATGTTTTTTGCTCTACAAATATATTATAAATCCTCCATCTGATTTCTTTTAAGTCCGTGGCCATTTGGTACTAATTTATGTCATTTCATTTATTTGTATCATTTCGCTAAGGATTTCAAGGCATTGATGACATCAACAATTCTATTTTCTGATTACAGCAATAGTTAGAATAATGATACAGACTACTATTGATTGGTTTGAATAGTTATTGGTAATGAAAAAAAGCTTCATGATGCCTCCAAACATTTATCCTGGTGATAACGCTTAACTACAGTCAAAGCTTTAGCTGGCTCATCTGCTAACTGCTAAAAGCATACATTTGTACAACATTTCTGGGGTGAAATATGGATATGTATCAAAAGCTCTAAAAAGAATCCACATGCTTTTACATTGAAAATGTACTTATAAGAATGTATTCCAGACAATGAAGCACTAATATACTCATGTCAGCAAGGTTCATAATAAGAAAAAACTGGGGAATCATATAAAATGCTCGTTTATTGCAGATAAGTAAATTGTAGTATATTAATATAACTGACTACTCTATAATCATTAACAATGATAACGTACATGAATATTTGCTGAAGAAGAAAATTTGTGGCAAATGAAAAAGTAGTTTATAAAGCCATCTGCATAATAAAATAATCACTTATATATTATGTTGAAATATATATCCATATTAGAGGATTTTAGAACATATTTATCCATATATTTATCTATATGTATGTGTGTATATATACATACACACACACACACACGTATATATATGTATGATAGAGAAATATTCGCAAAGGAATCTGGACATACATCCATCCATCAAATATTAGTAGTAATTATCTTTGGAATGTGGGATTTAAGGTTTTTTTCCCTTATTGACATTTTCTACATTGAACATGCATCAAGTATGTAAAAAAATCCACAGTTTATAAATATTTAAGTTGATCTAAGTTATTATTACATGATAAAAGTTTGGCTTATGAAGAATATAGGTGAGAGGTGCAGGTCAGAATGCAAACTGAAGGGTGGCTTCCAATTAGAGCCGGGCTGGCCCCAATGTTGGTAGATTACGTAAGAGGGCAGGCCAAGTTGCAAATACCCAGGCTAAGAGAGTAAGCCAGCTTGGTGTGATGGGTTACAGCATGGGGCTGGGAAATGTGCCTAGAGGTAGAGAGACATGGTAGAAAGAGTTTGAAGAAAATGTGTCAAAGATCCCCACGTCTAAGGCAACGTCAAGAACAAGACTTTGTTGTAGTCGGCTCTTTTGAGAGGCCTCAACTTCAACTTCCCCAGTAATCAAGCCATCTGTCTCAACATGGCCACATTTTCAATCTCTTTGACAGCTGACAAAATGCTTTATCTGTGAAAATAATAATAAAACATGGAAATGGATCCTAAACAATTTAATAAGGTGTGGAAAATAGTGGGGAAATGTCCCAAGTAAAAACAAAAGCATTACTATGCTATTGTGATTGCAATTCAAAGTAAAGGCTTAGAGGGTTTTTTTTTTTAAGTGAATAATTCTCTATTCACTAAAGGAAATGTCCTCAGAAGAGAAATGCTCAGAACAGCAAGATTTTGATGATGGGGATTGACCCCAGGTCGTCCCAAGAATGCACTCTCTGGCTTTATGGAAAAAAATTCTGGTTAGTACTAGCATTTTTCTGTTCACTATCAACTTTCGGCGGCTTTCAAATCATCATCATTATTATTAAAAACACATGTCAGAAAAATAAAACTAATATACATCATCAACCAATGTTCTTTACAGGAAAGTGTTGGATTTGAACTGCTCAGATGTTTCCGTTAATTGTCAAAAAATACATCTGGCTAATCCTCCTCACCTACTGCCTCCTATTTTTTTCCCTCCTACTCCAAAGTGAAATTGAGTGATTATTTGGACAATATGTACGAGGACTGTGCAGTTTTGGGGCAAGAAGTAACAATGGGAGAGGCATGTTGGAAGTAGAGAACATTATTCCTGTCTGCTATGGTGAAGTGATTGAGAAACCAGAATAGTCCTGGGAGGAGGAATATTCACAGAGGATGAGACCAGGTAAACGTTTACTGTTCCTTACAGTTCTGAGTTACCAATGCACTCCCCCAAACCCCAGTGTCACATCTTGCTGAGTGTCGGTGAAGATGGCTCAGGTCTAAGAGAAAAAAATAGTTTACACTAGCTCAAATATTACAGAGAGTTGATTGATTTACGCAACTAAAAGTTTGGAGATTGGGTAACCTTCAGGCATTTTTTTTATCAGGGTTCTAGCGCCCTTTCTCTACGGGTCTCTCAACCTTTCCCACTTCTAAGTATCAGCTTCATCCATGCGTCACGTCATCTATAAAAAGAGAGAGACTACAGGTGTCCCACAATTCCTGGCAATGATCCTGAGCATTTAATGGACTGGACCACCTTGTAACTAGTCAAAGATTGTCCTAGGCTTTCTTTTCTGAACCAATCACTCTGTTGGGGAGGATGGCATTACCTTGATTGGCTTAGACAATTCTTGTAGTCCCCTCAGCCCACTCAGACCATCTGTCTGCTACACAATGGGGAAAAGGAGGAACAAGTGTTGGGAAACCAACCGATGTCCACTCTAGTGAGCTGAAGGCCTCATTTTCCCCTGGCTAGTGACATGTCTAAGTGGCTTAAAACAGCAAAAAATAAGTTGAGGAATTTCCTAGGTTTCTTTTCCCCAAGCCCAGGCCCATTCTTTTAAAGATGCATTTGGCTAAATTCAATGGTCTTATAGACAGGTTAGCTGAGTGCAAGGAAACGCATGTCAAGACAAAACAGATGAGAGCTAATTTAGCCTTTTCAGTGTGGAAAAGCATCTAAGCTTCATGTCAGATGCCCCAAGGTCTATTTTACAGGAGCCTTAGGTAAGGAGGAAAGAGAGAGAATGTCAGAAATTGGCCCCGGGATGGTCCAATTAATGTCCTGGCCATTGATCTATCCATTTCATCCTCTTTCTCCCCAGGTGTGGGATGGGAGAGGGAGTGAAGAAGCCCAGGATCTTCCATTAAAAGGCCACAGAAATATAGGCCACCATAAAGAAAAATCCATAATTAGATTAAAATTCCAAAAACGAGAGGAGACACAGATTACTGTGGAGATTCTACCTTTCCTAACTATAACATAATTCCTTCTCCCCCTGCTCCTGTGTTCCTCCTCTTGTAATGTATATCAATGTCACATCACTAGGGTGTGAGCTCCTTAAGAGCAGTTCTTTGATACCTCCAAAGTGCCTAGAATGGTGCTGGTTATATTGCACACACTCAATAAGTGTTTATTGTTGATTGATGGATGCATGACCTAGGCACTGCATATGCAAATGAAAGAAACTATGAAAACATAGACATACAGTACTCTACATTCTCCCTCTGCTGCTCCGTACCCTCCACTCTGCTCTGCATGCAGCCCCATCCATCCACATACAAGCTTCTTGTGGGCACCTTTAACTCTCAGGTAAATCAGGTCAGGCAAAGACGTGCCTGCCCAACCCCCTAGTATATATAATTTAATTACTTTAGCTCTATGGACAAAACCATAGATAGATAGATAGATAGATAGATAGATAGATAGATAGATAGATAGACAGATAGATGATAGATAGATAGGTAGGATTTTTATTCAAAAGCTATTCCTAAATAGTCTTTTGGTTGCCTTTGTAATGTCCCCCAGATCCCTTCAAACATTGTTGTAGATACCTATTAAGAACAAGGGTCCAGAATGGACATACAAGGCGCTCAGTGCCATCATAGGCCAGGAATCCAATAAGGCTTATTCCTGACTGGACATGCTGTATATTATGACTGCACCGTGAGTTATAGTACCAGATCTGGATCCCCTCACTTCAAGTTAGTTTAAACAATGAACTCCTGCATCCTCGGTTCTGTAGACTACTGTGTGAGAGATACTAACTGTGGATACCATTTGACCCAGTTTTTTGACTGAATCAGAGTCTTAAAAGATGATAAGAATGTCCCCATTTTTACCTCTTCCCAAATTTCTTTTTTTCACTGGAGACACAGGTTACAGAGAGTGGATGATACCTAGGCTGCCTGCTCCTCTCTGGACCAAAACAAGCAGAGCTTGGCATGAGGGCGAGGCTAGGGATTTGATAAATGACAGCCCCCAGGAAGGGAGGTCCTGTGTGCTAGAATCTTGAGTTTCCAGAGTGTGAGGTCACCTTGGAGAGGCATCTATGCCAAAGATAGCTAAATCCCCTGTAAGACTTGCCAGGACCAGCCTGGGGCATTCTGCCTTCATCTTCAGAGTCTAGACTCTAATCCTGACGAGTGCGTGCTGGTCAGGACCTCAGAGATATTCCCTGTATCATTTATATATAAGCAACAGTGCTTTGCACCTTCAGTTCACTCCCAAAAGGTAAGTGTGAGTGAACACGTGTGGTAGAGAGAGAGAAAGACATTCCCTCTTTTTATCTCTACCACATACAACTTTTGAAAGTTTATAAGCCACAAATACAGCTTACATTTCTTAGTCTGTTAGTCAAATCACAATTCAGTTCTTCTTGTATAAAGATGTGATGAGAAAAAAAAAAACAGACAATTCTTCTAACTTCTCATTGGCTATAGCATCCACCAGCTTTTATCACACTATCACCATCAAACACACGGAGAGTCTTGCATTCAGCTTCTTAGGAGCCTACCTGCCGCCCAGTCTGGAGACGAGATCAGTTACAGTTGTGGGTTCTATTACAGTCTTACCACTAAGTTCCTCAATTGCACCTGACCAGTTTTTCCCTGATAAAATATTGTGTGGCTTCTACTCAATGATGTGCTGGTAAATGTTTAATAACCAACTCTCTGGGAAAAAAATGTAGACATCTATGTACGCATATAAGTTTATTATAATTGATGCTCACAGAATGCATTTGTTGATTTTTGTCTGAACTCTTGTATACACAGCCAACCTATAACTGTGATTGATGAATGAATGTAGTTCCGACATAAATGTTGGTTAATGTTTTCTTTTACTTTAGCGAGAAAGATGAAAGTGAAATAACCAGATGTATGTCGAAATTCCACTTACTCATTCTTTTGTTGAATCAGATAATAGTTTTCCAATATTGGGAAAAAAGTTGCCATAATTATGCATGCAATTCACAATAACATTATATACTATTTTCATAATACAGATAAGACAGACGCAAATAACCTCAATAACATACCTAAGAGTAAAATAATTAGGAAATGATGAGTTTTATCTTTGTTTTAAGATAATTTATTTAATTGTAAGTTTATATACTTTCTTGTTTAATAATGGCTGTGTTTAACAACCGGCTCACAAAATTCCTGAAAATTTAGCCAATGGCCCTCATAGCCCCAGCACACCACTGAAGTCTACCTCCCTGTCTCTACCACATCCCTCTAAAGTGTTAGCCTTGAGGACTTTTTTTTAAAAGTTCCTCTGTCTCTTCTTTCCTCCTCAAGGGTCATTTCAGTCTATTATTTTTGTTGTTAGTGTTGCTCTGGGCTTATTTCTTAATTCTTTCTCTCCTTTAATTAAAATAGTTCTAATTGCAACCATCTTTTTACATGTCTTTTTTGTTTTGGGCATTCCTTTACCTTCCTCCAACAATTATGAAACATGATATGGGGCTGAGGTTTGCAAATTACTATTGGATATGGTTTAACCCAAATTAAGCCTATAAAGTTCATAATATTGATGAGGAAATAAAATATCAGAAGAATCAGAGTAACAGAGAAGTCCCAGGCAACATGTGTGGCCCCCGGCTTCCCCTCACCTTGCAAACCAATTAGATTCAAGCTTACTAAAGGCACATTCTAAGACTCATATCCACCTCTCCCTGCCAGCCCACTACCTGGCACAGTGCTTGGCTCATCTTGGGCATTTAACACACGTTGTTGGTTAACTTTTGTGCCAAGAGGGCCATTTTCAGCCTTTCCTATCTAAATCCCCCTGCTGGTTTTGACTGGCTCTGCTAGATCCTTCCTCACTTCCACAGATGTGTTTTGGGACCTATTTGAATTGCTTGTCAGACTCTCCCTGCCAGATTTCAGTTGCCTAAGCTTGAGGGGACTCTTCCAGGACTCCTGTTTATGATTCCCAACTCTGCTGACTTTGGCCTGTGAGGGTGGAATCTACGCTCAGCTGGAAAGTCAATTGGATGGAGCATGCTTCTCTCGTCCTGTCAACTTTGACCTCTAAGAGTGTGTCCTGGCACCACAAATTAAGTTCCATTTTAAAACTCAAATTCAAGACACATGGTAGTTTCTTCTGGAGAATTTAGGGAGTTTATATGTTAAGATCAGGCATTCCAGTCCTGTGCCTTGTAAATCTGGGAAATACAAAGTGACCAGGAGTGCGGCGTGTTTAACCACAATGAGAGCTGGCTCAGTTTTCTCTGATCCACGGCGAGGAGCGGTAAGCCTGCCAGAGGTGCTGTGGAAATGCCCCTGACAAGCTTCATAGGCAGGTCCTGTCACCTTCACTGATAACACCGGGACACAGCTCACAGACTTGAAGAGAATTAGTGCTGCTGCTTAAATGTCACCAGACTATCTTGAAATACACTCAAACTATAATAGGACAGAATAATGTTGAAGACCGTGGGTTCTCAGACCAGTGATGAGTCTTTTGCAAGACAGCAAAAGAGATGAGGAAAGAGTACCAGTGACCACGGTCATGTGGCATGTGTGGTGATTTGTAGAGGGCCTGGTTTAGTCCTCGTGTTGGATATCAAAATGTAAGTCCTACTTGAGGAAAAAAAGATATATATATACACATATATATACATATACACATATTATATAAATATATTATACTAAAATGTAATATAAATGTATTATATTAATATTAAAATATATACAGACACATAACATATACATCACATACACACATGCATACACACACACACACATACATATACACGTGCAAATTGTATACACAGATCAAACTATTTGGTATTTTCACCCAAATAATAAAACCTAATGCTGATGAAAATTTACACAATACCTATTGAATGGAAAAACTTTGTTTTGCTAGCAACCACTGCAATAATTATTTTATAAATATTAAAATATGAATGCTATTAGATATAACGCATAATCATTTAAAGTAGGCTACAGACATTATCATGCATGGATGTTATGGATGTTAGAGAGCAACCTAAACAAAATTTGGACTTCATTATTAGAGAGCCATGAAAAAACATTGGTTGAGGGGCCGGCCCAGTGGCTTAGCGGTTAAGTGGGTGCGCTCCACTACTGGCGGCCCGGGTTCAGATCCCGGGCGCGCACTGATGTACCACTTCTCCGGCCATGCTGAGGCCGCGTCCCACATACAGCAACTAGAAATATATGCAACTATGACATACAACTATCTACTGGGGCTTTGGGGGAAAAAAGAAAGGAGGAGGATTGGCAATGGATGTTAGCTCAGGGCTGATCTTCCTCACACACACACAAAAAAAATTGGTTGGAATAAATTCCTTAAGACCTGGACTACTGTAACTAATGCTAAAAATTTGTAGCCTTCTCTTTATGTGAAGAGATTATCCAATGTACAAAGAGGGATATTAACAATGAAACACCGTCCCTGTGCCTTTGAAGTTTCAGAGTCACAAAGATATTTTTCTGGATGCTCAATTCCCATCTGGCAACTTAAAACCAAGTACTTAAACAGCAGAGCCCTGAGAATCTCTCCAGGCCTGGCACTGCCTACTGTGCCAGGGACAACAGAGTGCCCCTCATTGCCGCGTTGGGGATGTAGGGGCTCAGCTGTTCCAAAGAGAATGGGAATTGGTGCAGATAAGCGAAGGGTCACCAGCTTCCTGAGCCATGAGACTTGGCAATGTTCTAAGCTTTGATTTGTTGGAGATGAAATGTTTCCTGTTCTCTATGAGCAAAGAGACAGAGGTCTTTGTGCTTCGGCACAGATGTCTGCCGGGGGGGCTCTCTGTCTCGCTGGCAGCTCTACTAACAAATGTGACAGATAAAGTGAGGCATGCTGATCTACCCCCTAAGATTCAGAAATTCTTCAAGACGTCAGTGCTTCTTTTGCAGCATTTAGATCATATGTTTTTTATTTAGTCTTGTAAATTAACTAAAATTCTTCCTGGAAGCAGAGTGTTATATGTTATATGAACATATTTTGAGTTATTCGGATTAGGACTACTACGAAGAGAAATATGCAAACATAACTACAGAAACAAGCCAGAAAAGAGAACCTGATCTGCAGTTTATTCAGATGGAACTTCTCTTAGAAAAATAGATTTGAAAATAAAATGGGTGGGAATAAGGAGGGAAGCTTGGTCCCAAAGAATATGTCAACGATCTAACAGATTTTAGACATCTTCTGTACTGTGATAACCATAAGAAAGCCAAGATTGGGCTCATTAGAGAACTTGAAAATACCTATCTTCCCAAGGAAAGTTCTGTATCTCAACTCTTTTTCCCAATTAACGCGGCCAATTGTTCCCAATGGTGTGGCTAAAATTGCTTTTATTTTGGGAAGGGGACATTTCCACCATCATCATCATCACTTGGTTCTCCCAAAAGCTTCAACATTTTAAAAAGCAATAATAACACATTTATTTTCTTCAATACTGGTTTCAGATAATAACTGTTTTTGTGGAATAAACCATAACCAACCAGAAATCACCACCAATAATCAAAATATTGAACTATGGAAGAAATGTAAGAAAATCCAGTAAAAAATGATGAAAGCTCTGCTTTTGAGATGATAAATATGATTTATGAACTAATTAGCAGATAAAACATTAAAAAATCATGACTGAAGCATTGTTGTAAGTTGATCTATCCCCAAGTCTTCATCTAGGTTGGTGAAAATGTATGTTTTCTATGTTTTGGTCACTGGCAAAAATTTGGGTGAAAAATTACACACTTTTTCAAGACTGTTGATATATATTCCTAAATTACTTCTTAAAAAATCATACCAATTTACACTACTACCAGCGGTGTTTGGCATATATTTATCATTGCAAAAATTAAGTATTTTTTAATCTCTGCTAAATTGTTAGTGAACGTGAAATATCACCAGTACTTTTTAATTTGCTTTCCTTTGATCATCACTGAGTTGGGCTTTTGTTTTTGTATTCACTTTTTTTATTTCCACTTTTGTGAATTAGTCATGAGTTTACTTATATTTGCACTTATTTGTATTATTGATTTGATTAGCGCTTTTCAAATTTTTTCCAATGTTTATTTGCCTTTTAATCTTAAAAAGTTAGTTGGTGCATAGAGAAGTTTTCCCTCATAGATCCTCCAGCCCATCAATCATTTTGTTTGAACTCTTCCTTGGGGTTTTGATCAGAAAAACACTTTCACCTAAAATCAGATACAACTTCACCTATATTTTCTTCCATTTCTTGTATAGTTTCACTTTTTTACATTTAACTATTCGATCTATCTGATGCACATTTAGTTTGGGCTGTGAGGGAGAACAATATTTTGGTTCTTTTCCAAGAGTAGATCAGTTGCCCCAACAGAGTTTATGAAAAATTCTTCCCTCTTTTCTCAATTATTTGTGAAAGCAGGTTTATTGTGTAGTCAAGTAATATTCCCAAATGTGTGCACTGAAAGAAACTGTTTCTATGCTATAAATTCAATTTCATTTTCATTTTTGTCTGTCTGTTTGTTCCCATATTAGTATCACTTTTTTTTTTAACTAGGGCAGCTTTGCGAGATATTTTTATATCTGATAACAAAGGCAAATAAAGATGAATCTATTTTCCTGGCCCTTTTCAGGATGTTTTTGGCAATTCTCCAGTATTTATTCTTCTAGGTGTACTTTAGAGACACATTATCCAACTTTTTCCCTCTCATCCTTACCTCACACGAATAACATTGTGACTTTTACGATATTCAACCTAAAATTAATTTTGGAAAATAAATATCTGTGTACCACTCCTATTCAGTAACATGTTGCATTATTTTTCCAGGTCTTCTATTTCTCTTGGTAAAGTTATATTGTGTCTTTATTGTTCTACCCAATTCTTGCTGAAGTTGTGCCTAAGTATCATTTTTCAAATTTTTTCTATTAGGAAAGAGGTGGTTTTCCCAGTATACATAATTTTTAGTTGACTCTCTTAGCCTTAACAGAGGGCAAGTAAATCATTTGTAATAATTGATAAATTATTATCATACTTTGCAATATTCATAACCTCATATCTGTTCATGACCTATTGCATTGGCTGGATCTTCCAGAACAAAGTTCATGCATAGCATAGTATTGAGAATGGACGTTCTTGCTATACGGGGAATGAGTCCCAAAGCATGTTAATGGGGAGAAGAAGAGGATTAATGGTTAAACTGTGTATTCAATAGCTCTTTGTAAATCACATGCATATTAGCATATAAAAGCTTCTGAGAAGAGCTGCAAATAAGAAATCTAGTTATTGTTGTTGTTTTTGACCTGTTATTTAGTATGCTTTAAGAGTATTTCCAATCCCATTTTTCATGGAAACCCTTACTTTTTTGGTGCTTATTAGCATTCCAAATACTGTGTTCCTTATCATGTTACTTATCAAAATATTCATCTATTTCTATTTTAAAATATGCTTTTAAAAAACAGAAATGGTTATGAATTTGTTCAATGTCTACTCTCATTTATTTGACATATTAATTTAATATATTATTTGCGATGTGTCTTTAAAAATATATGAATTCATGGACTAAATCATGGTTGCCTATAAGTTATTATTTAATACTTTGCTAAACTTGATATACTGGACTTTGATATTTTTGCATTTACATTTACAAGCAAAATTAGTCTTTCTATTTCATTATTGAGATTTTGTTAATTATTGGCAGCAAAGTTTTGCAACTTTTATAAATGAACTGAGAAACTTTCCATCTTTTTTATACCATGGAACAGATCATATAAATCAGAATTAACATGTATGTATAGGATTGCATGCAGGAGCACACACAGGGAGGAATCATCTGGATGTGGATCCTCCTACCGTTCATCCATTAAATGGGTTCAGAATGTGTTCCCTCATCTAGTGTGGCACTCTCCGTGCTTAAGCTAGAAGGCATTTTGAGAAACATTCTCTTTTAAATTTCAACTGACTAGCAGATATTAATCTGGTATTTTTTTTTACTGGTTTACAGAATAGAAATCACCAAATACTACTGCGTAGCCATCTAACTGTAACAAGGACATTTATTCCTGCACACTTTTTTAAAATGCAATCTGCTGTTATCTTTCTGCAAAAGAGATGTACAAAACATGGCTATGCCTAAAGAGACTTTACAAGACCTGTGCTGCCAGCCCCAATCTCTTTTTTACTTTACATCCAAGGATGTCATTCCTAACTTCTGCTCTAACTGCTTCACATGTCTGGGTACTTTGGTCTCTAAATGGATGTCAGAACAGAAGTACAAGGAGGCATGGAGAAGAAAACAAAACCTAGATTGGCTGCCACAGAAAACAGCTTCTCACTTGGGCTTATGTCCAGTCCCTCCTGAAAACCCAGTAGATGTCAACAGATAAGCTCTGGAAAACTAGAAACTGACCAAGCAGAGCAGACAAAGTCTAACCTCAGTGCACACAAGGAGGCACAGAATATAACAAGCCAGTTTATGTCACAGAACCTTGGAGAGGTCCTGGACTTGAGGTTCTGGGTGCCTCTGAAGGAAGATGTGGGGTTGGTCCGATGCAGGAGAACTAATGGTAGCATGTGGAACAAGCAGAGATTTTCCCTTCACAGCTCATGGAGTCAGGTGGTTACTCCTCCTCTGACCTGTATAATGTGCGATGTCTACTCTCTGGAGAGGTGTAACCAGGGAGGCTCTGGACCCAGGAGCATCAGCCACATGTGAGAGGGGTGGTGGGAGCAAGGGTAGAGTTGAGGAGAGGATTGTGGAGGGCTCCAGAATAGAAAAAAGAGAATTCATAAAACTTTTCCTGCTAAATCCAACTCTCTTCCTTCTGTTTTGCTCCCAGGATGACAACAGCCGAGAATATACTCCAATCAAGGTGATATGGGCATTATCCTTCCTGGAGAAACTTACTGGGTAAGGAACAAAAGACCTACTGATACTCACATGTGTGGTTTCCTAATGAAAATGATGAGGAGGAAAATATCAAATAACTCATATAGAACAAATTTTAGAACTGAAGAAGATGATTGTCCAGGTTGGAAGGGCCTACTGAGCATCCAGGGCAATGAATGAAAAATAGCCTTCAGGGGCATGTCTTCATAAAATCCAGAACAATGATGATTTCTTCTTAATCTTAGATATTTCCAGATATGAGGAGGGGAAAGTCACATATAAAGGAGGAGAGTCAGAATATTTACTAACTTCTCAAAACAACAGTTCAAGTTTGAAGACAACAGAATAATACCTTCAAAGCCCTGGGAGGAAATGTTTCCCCCAAAATTCTATCTTGTTAAAACATTAATCAAATATAAGGATAAAATAGGGACATATTCAGACACATAAGACCTCAAAAAATTATTATCCATGTGCCATTTCTTAGACACACACTGATGGATATGTTCCCCTAAAGTAAAAGAGTAAATCTAGAAAGAGAAAGATGTGGGACAGAGAATAGTGGCTCTATCACAGAAGGGACATTTAAAGAAATTCTCTGGATCAGCCCTGTGCAGTAGAACTTTCTGAGATAGTGGAAATGTTCTATACCTGCACTGTCCAATACAGTAGCCACTAGCCATAAGTGGGAACTTGAAATGTGACAAGTGTGACTGAAGTTTTTAATTTCATTTAATTTAAAGCAATTTAAATTTAAATAATCACATTGGCTAGTGGCTACCATTTTGCAGAGTGCTCTAGATGATGGTGAAGGAAACTATCAAGATGATGAGGGAGGGAAGTTTCGTGGATGAGAGATTACATAGCTATAGTACATCATGTTTCCAAATATGGCCACAGAATATCTCCCATCTCACAGGCTTATTTGCAATGTGGCCTTGCTGTGACTCTGGCAAGAGATGGGATCTATTTCTCCTCCTCTTGGATCTTGGCAGGTCTTGTGACTTCTTTGACCAATAGAATTGGGTGGAAATTACATTCTGGAACTTCTAGGTCCAAAAATTAAGAAGTTCTGCTACCTTTGTTTTTGATCACTGGAGAAAGCAAAAGACCAGGTAAAAAATCCAACTACCCTGAGGCTAGTTGGAGGCTAGCCATTCTATGAGAGACCCCCAGGTAATCACATGGAGAAACCTAAGAGAGTCCCAACTGTCTTGACGTCCTAGTCAGAACTACTCAGCTAAGCAACCCATAGAACCGTATGAGCTGATAAAAAGATTGTTGTTCTAAGCCATTGAGTTTAGTATTATTTGTTACACAGTGATAGGTAACCAAACAGCAGTGTGCCTAAGAGCCTAGACTGAACACAAGGAGAGAGAGTTCTGGGAGTAACATATACAAAGTGGGACTCATAGGTTACCTGGTGGTCTGACTTCCTGGGATGTGTTTTACACATCTGTCAGCGTTTGGAAGAAGAATTGCTAATATACACATAGCAAACTAAGCAAACAAAAACTAAAAAACTCCAGGAAAACCAAAATTTTGTGCAAGAAAGGAAATATAATCACAGCATACTGCAGGATTTAGTTTGTGAACATTAGCTAGTACATATAATCATAATAATGTAAAGACAAAATCCTTATATTGGAAGAATGAAAACAACAGAGGAAAGGAAAGAAATGTATCTGTGGAGATAGGGTTTACAAGAATGCTGAAATACTTATCTTATTTAGTGAAAGACAGTAGATGATCTCTAAAATGAAAACATCAAATGTATTGTTATATACTAGCAGAAAAATCGATAGAGTTATATGTGGCTGCTCTTGGGAAACACGAATTTGATGTCTAGATGGGTGAAATGAATATTATGTCTTTTTTCATATAGAATTATTTGACATTTTGAAAGATGAATATGTATTTTTAAATATTAATTTTTTAAAAATCAAACGAAATCAAGGCAATTTCCAGTAGTTGGAAGCTAGATAACAGCCTCCTTAGTTAGACCACCTGTCACATAAACTTGGCAGATTTTAGAGAAAATCTTCCCATTGAGTGAGAACCCACAGTCAGTATTCTCAGCTTCAGTTGCCACTTCTGCACTTCCTCTTTTGCAATCATGCAAATTTTAACAGGATAATAAGAGAGGGCAAGTCCAAGGCCATTAGCTGCTAACCATCACCACTTAGAACTCCCAAACTTTTCCTTTCATACAATCCCCTCTTACCCAGATCACCTTCAAATGTTGCATGTTGAATTAAGCTGTCCTAATTTACATAATTTCAACCAAAAGGCCTGCTAGGACCTCAATTCACGAGCCCCTTGGAAAGAGGTTGAAATGGAGAACGGGTGGAACAGGGCCTGAGGTCTCAGGGATTGCCCGGCAGATCTAAATTATAATTTCCAGAGATAAGATCATTTTGATGTTTACCAAAGAGCACTGATTTAGGGGATCCAGAAGAGTTTTTTGGGAGAGAAGGAGGACTAGAACAGACTTCCCCAGGCCGTTTGGGTTTAAACAGGAGTTGGTGCCATGGTAGCAGAGGAATTCTTCTTTAGAGCAGAATCACAAACAGGGGCTAGTAATTCAGGGCATTGGCACAGAGTGGGAGAAGGGAGCCAGAACACTGTGTGAGAGAGACATGGCTGAGGCAGGGCTATATAATAATGCCTCACCAAGAAAACCTTGGTTCAGGGCTGTTCTCTAGTGTGAGCAAGAAAACTAAAATTCTGACCTGAAATTGAAGAGGAATCCAGCTGTAATAAGTTCATGCACCACAGACAGGACAGGGGTGGAAAGACCCATTGGGCAGTGCTTCAAAGAACTAATGGAGGAAAACATGGCCCAGTGGGGACTGGAAATCAGAATAGATCATGGTTGATGGACCACTTTGTCTTCCTCATTGTTCCTTGAACACAAGTGAATGCCATTCTCTGGGCCTTTCTCCTGAAATCCACAGGGCTGGCTGACTCATCTCCAATACGCCTTCCATGATATCATTTTCTAGTTGCCGTTTCTTTCTCTTTCCTTTCATTGAATTAACTCTCATAATCCTCCAGATCCTTCCAGAAATTCATCTGATTTCTTCGACACCCCTAAGATTGAGTAAGATGTCCCTCCTATATATCCCGATAGTGGTCTGTGCTTGTCCCTCTGATAGCCCTTATCCATTCTTCCTAACTGGCTACTTGCTTGTCTAAATCTCCCACAAAATTTTAAGTGCTTAGAGAGAATAGTTCATTCTTTTATTCTCAGCACCCAGCACATAGAAATCTCTCAAAAATATTTGTTAAACAAAGGCAGTAAAATATGCATGCATGTTTATTCTTACACAATGTATGCTCTTTTATTTATGGATTCCCACATTCCCAAGTTATTGAATATGTCCATGTGGTTCCCAAATGTCATCATGCCATTCCTATCCGGGGATGTAGAATCCACAAATCTGATGCCACATGAGATATTCTTAGATCTCATCTAATTTTAAAATAGACAATAAAACAAAACAACAGTCCTCAGTCCTTAAGCTAAACCTTCTTACAACACTATTCTCTGCCCTTGTTTGTAACCTCCTAATAAATATCTTAAAGGAGTGACCCACACAGACTCCCTGCACTTTCCCACAGTATTTTCTCCCTGGGTTCCCTGCTCTCTGGAAACTTCCTTTCTTGAAGCTATTCTGTAGGCATATTACCAAATTAAATGGTCCTTTTTATTAGCCATTCCTCCACACTCAGCCTTGATTATTTCAGAGGAGGTAAAGAAGAATCCTGAGACCCTTCACCAAATCTAGGGAGCTGGTGGCTTCAGGAGCTGACCCCCAACTGCCGACTGCCCCTCCAGCGCTTCTGCAAAATCACACCCACAACGCGCTGTGTATTGTGCAGTTGGCATCGATGTTTTGAAACTAGGCAGACCTTCTGCAGTGTTTAGTTTTTGGCAGAATTTATGTTTTTGGCTGGCTGCCACTGTGAAATGTGTTTAGTTTTAACTGACAAGCCTGGTCAACACCACAGGTCGTAGGTAAGCCTGGCTAATCCCAACAAGGTGAAGCCAACTCAAAAGGTAGACCCACATTCCCAATTTTCTTTCTCTCTCCTTAATGCTTTGGTACAGGTTAATTCCAGCAAAACATTTCTGTCCTGCCTGATTCTCTTCGCTAAATGCTTCCTCCTGTGTGATGACTCTCTTCTTTGGAAACCAGATATCCAGGGATTAGGAGGAGCTATGCAGATAGAAGTAAAAGAAGGGATGAGGTCTCACACCGGGAAATAAGACTCATGGCATAGTAGGGAGAAGACGGTTACTGTAAGAAATCCTGAGAGATGTAGTAGGGCATTTTACTGCTTAAACCTGGACCTGGGCAGCGTTCAGAAGCGATTCAACAGGATGCTGAAGAGCCAGTGACAGCAGAACTGCCAACTAGACGTGAGACTTTGATGTTTGACCACCAGTGTCACTGGGACACAAGGAGTTTTTGTTTTACTTTTCCTCTAAGAGGGATTTGCAACATGCCATCTTGTGACTGTTTATTTTATTCAGTTCAGTAAAAATGACTGTGCTTTTTCCTACTATCTCAACCAGAACCTGTACAGACGCCAGGTTGGGGAAGGGTATACTCCCAGCATGAGAAGTGTGATCCAACCATTATAAGACCCATAGAGTCCTTGTGGGACAGGTCAATGAGTCGCAGGATGGCATAGGTGTGGGGTCAATGCCATTCCCCCTGTGCGGTGAGAATAACATTAAGGAAACTGTCAAGGTCGAAAGTAACCCACGGAGTTTGTAAATATGATCTTAAAGCTAAGAGAAGTCATGGTGATATGACAGTGAGCTAGCAATAATAGTTTGAGAATCTTAAGTGTTTGGGGTGAATTCATTTTCATTTTCTTCAAAGAAAATAAGTAAAAGGTAAATAATATCACAACAATATAAGTTCATGAATTGGGAGTTTTGTCTATGGACTTTTTATTGTTCACTGCTAAATAGTAGATTCAGCTTGATAGTAGACAATAAATATACTTTGAATAAATGAATAAATAAAATAATTAAAAGTATGTTTTTAGAGGGCACTTAAAATGGGAAAATTTAGCATCCATTGCATGCCTAATGAAACCTAAGTTGAACTCTACCAAACATAATCCCTGCTGACATGAGAAATTTGACCAGATGAATATTATTTTATTTCTGGGATTATAATTTAAACATTTGTATCGTGTTAAAGTGCAACAGGAAGGAACACACTGTATTTAAATGCATTAATTCAAACTCAAATTTTATATATAAAGATATGTATATATACACACACACACAAACATACATATGTATATATCCCACATATATATGTGACATGTATACACATTTTTTCCTCTTGATGCAAAGGGTTTGCCTCTGTACTTCAGGGGCAAATGAGGCTGCATATTGAAACGGAGCTGTACCTGTGTTAATTTTTTTCTCCATTCTGCTGTCCCTTGTTAGATTTTGGCCATGATCTCTGCTAACATGTGCTCAGCCAAGGATGTCACTGATCATGGAACACATCCCCCATGTTATGAGGAGTTTTCATCCCACGCTTTAATCGTCCTCTGGTTTCTGGAGAGGCAGAGGCAGAATATGGAACTCAGCAGTCCTTTCATAACAGGCTGTGGTTCAGCTGCTGGTGCTGGCAGGCACTGCAGGAGAATTTTCCAGCAGCAGTGTGGCTCCATTTGCATCCTTCAACAGGTCTGCAGTTGGCTATATTAGTTCATCGGCTTCAGACTTTGAATTGGCACATATGCATTGTACAGATGGGGCAGTCACATCGACCGGCCTGGAACTAATTAAAAACTGGAATATTTTAGATCAGAAGAAGGAAGTGTGGCCAGATTTGCAAGGATAGTGCAAGGGAGCTGAAAGAGCAAATTGACATAGCCCTTTGAGAAAAATTGCTGCTGCCTGACCTTAGGTAGCCCCAGCTGGGCTTGGGCATGTCCCAGTGCGAGATAGCCCCTGCTAACCTAACAGGGACTGAGCCATTTCAGGGGCTTAGAAAATATTCTTATTAAAAAAAACCTTCCTAGTGGCACAATGTTTTGTTAAGTAGAACAAATTTGCCAAGCTTGTTAGCTTCAGGGAAAAGACACATCCCAGTGAGTGAAGACCTGGGTAAAGCATTTATAATGAGGGAAAGTAACTGCCTAGTTGAGTGTCAGGGGCTATGTTCAGAAGCTTGGACTTTAGGTAGGCTGGAGGCACACCCAGCAACCTCTGGCCGCAGAGGGACACCATCCACGTGACTTCCTCCTGGCCTTCCTTCCCAGGCCTGTCCTAGCTCACCTTGCCTCCTCTCTTTGTCTCCTTCTGCTGGCTCTACTTTGGGTTCAGTTTTGGACTCTAAGAGACAAACATTCACCTTTGCTTAGATTGAGTGTCTTGTCTGGCTGAAGACATCACCAGGGCCTGCTTCTAACTTTTGTTTCACTTGAGGTTTGGGGGAACTACTTAGGCCTGTTTTCAGCCTTAACAATATTAGCCCAGAGGTAACAGTTGTGAATTCAAAGAAATTCCATTGCTTGTTGGTGGTGGTGTTTTGTTTTTATACATATTTTTTAATACCTACAATTTATTTAACTTGTACTTAGGTGGCCAGACTGGGCTGCATCATGAAAAATATTATCTCATTAAATCCACTCAACAACAAAACAATGTAAAGAAATTGATACTGTTTCTCTGTTTTTTTCTTATTTTAATTTTTTAAATTGCAGTAAAATATGTATAACGAAATTTACCATTTTAACCATTTTTCAGTGTAAGTTTCAGTGGCAGTAAATTCACATTGTCATGCAACTATTCACTCCATCCATCTCCAGAACTCTGTTCATCTTGCAGAACTGAAACTCTGTACCTATTAAACAACTTGCCATTCTTCCCTCCCCTCAGAACCTGGCAACCACCATTCTATTTTCTCTGTCTATGAATTTGAATACTCTAGGTACCTCACATAAGTAAAATCATACAATATTTGTCTTTTCGTGACTGGCTTATTTCACTTAGCATAATGTCTTCCAGGCTCATCATGTTGTAGCCTGTGCCAGATTCTCCTTCTTTTACGGGTGAATAATACTCCATTGTGTGCACAGACCACGTTTTGTTTATCCATTCATCTGTCAATGGATGCTTAGGTTGCTTCCACCTTTTAGCTATTGTAAATAATGCTGCTATGAGCATGGGTGTACAAATATCTCGAGACTGTTATTTGGTTTTACAGGTAAGGAATTCGTGCCTCAGCATGGAGAGGTTAAGCAACTTGCCTCAAGTCACATGATAGTCAAGTGATAGAACCAGGATTTAGTTCCAAGGATTCTCGCTCCAGAACGTGTCCTTTTCATCTCTGTCCTCTCCAGCCTGTCTGAAGGGCAAATGTCTGTCCCATGGCCATTGGGTTGTATATCATGGAGCCGAAGTTTGACCTGAGAGAACATCAAGAAGTTTGATAATTAAATCTTCATCATGCTAATAATGAATTTTCCAAACTGAATCTTTGATGCTAAATTACACTACATCATTCCAAAAAGTCAGGATGAGATAAGAACAATAATAATGGTGATAACAAAAGGAGCCAGTTATTTTGTGCTTCATATGTGTACATCACCATACTGGCCACATAAATATATTGATTCTGATCAAAGGTAATAAAAAGCTTCAGCCATTTCATTCCACTGTGGGCTAATCTCAATCACTATGATAATAGCCCCCAGGCACTAGCACTGTTAATAGGTCCTTTATATATTTTATGCTACAAATTACATATTAATGTTCTCACTTTACAGATGAGGAATCCAAAACACAAAATGAGATGTTAGAGTTCAATCTGCCATGTGTCTGGCCCCAATACCCAACTTCTTTCTGTTACCTGTTATGTTTTAGGCATTTCTTGCATTAAGTCACCCAGTTGGACTTCAGTGAATCAGATGTAAGCAAAATATTTGTACACAAGCTACTGTAAATTTTACATAGATGGTTTTTGGGAAGACGTGGAATGTTCCCTAAACGTGAACAATTTGTGAAGGTCTTTGAAGGGCAGAGCCTTATGTAAATGAATTAACAAGTGACCTGTTGAAAAGGACAATGCATATGTAATATCTTATAAAATTCCATAAATGCCACCGTGTCCTGCAAGTCGCTGCAGCTGTCTCTGACAACTCAGCCTTCATGGAAGGAACTGGTCTGCGGAGCTTGTTCAGCAATCCCCTGCTCGGGCCACCTGGCTTCTTTTCAAAATGTTTCCAATGTTTCAGCCTCCAACTCAACTCTTCATCCTGGAAAAGTCTGTGTCTCATTCCAGCTCTGTGCTGTGATTTATTTTTGGCGGGTAAAGGGAAGAATTAGTCATACCTACTCTTCTATTTGAGTTTAATGGGAGCATTGTGGCTGGTGGTAAAGATGGTAGTTTATCAGGCTGGTGACTTGTAGAGTTTACAGCATGGGCCTCCTTGCTTCTCTGAATATCCTTTCCCCTGTGAGTCACTTTACAATAATAATGAAGAGGTGAGGTCCAATGTTTGACAGTGGATCTCCTTGTACTGGGCTTTCAGCATTGCAACAATGTCCATATTGTGAGAGGAAAGATGATGTCATCTCCTTGGCAGTTGAAAACAAAGGGAGCAAATAAAAATGATGAGGGCCACCCAAACAACTGCCAATCAATACTATTGACAATGAAGAGGAAAGCATTCTTTCGCTCAATCATAAAGTATGACTGAGCTAAGCAGTATTGACCTTGGGGTAAGGCATTTCCTAGCATTTAATGAATGGCCAGAAAGCTGATAGACTTTCAGTCAAACTGATTATTAACTGCCTGAAAGTGCCTGACCCTGGAAGCCATAATTGCTGCTACAAATACAGAGCACATAAGAAAGCCCAAGTCTGGTTTAAACAACGTGCTGTTGTAAGCTGGACAATCAGACTGACCTTACAGAGCAGCTGGAGTGTCCCCTGCCACAGAACCATTCTTAATGGCCATTGTTCCATAAAGAGCCAATGCTAGGTATACATTCCAGAAATAGAAGTGGATGGCATTTGCCAGTCTTACACAATAGAATATTATACACTCCAGGTATAACAATGTACTTCAAAGCTGATGGGTTGAACTGAGATCACTATGACTACAAAGCCCAGCTCTGTCCATCAGAAATATAATGTGAACCATGCATGTAATTTATAGTTTTCTACTAGCCACATTAAAAAATAGGTGAAATGAATTTTAACAATATATTTTTCTTAACCCAATATATCCAAAATATTAACATTTCTACATGTACTCAAAAAATTATTAATAAGATATTTTATGTTCATTTTGTACATGAAGCTTTCACAATCTAGTGTGATGCACTTAGAGTACATATCAGTCTGGATTAGCCACATTTCAAGTGCTCAAGAGCCCCGTGTGATTAGTGGATGCCATTTTGGATTCTGCAGGCATAGGAAATTGATTTGGTTTAAGTAATACATTAGAATGTTTAAATGGGTAAAACGGCCAAAATAATAGGATGCATTTGTCCATAATGATCAGCAAAGAGCTAACTTAGGGAGAGATGCTTAATAAGTTTGAATTATATATTTAGGAAGACAGACAGGAATTCATTAAGGTATTTAAGTTTGAAAAACAGTTTTCACAGATAGTGACTCACTTTTGCCCTGTTCTCTCGTGCTGAGCTGATCACTTTGCTTAAGAATTGTTTCTAGGATTTAGGGGTAAAACGACTCTGGATTGAGTTGTAAGGGAAGCACTATAGCATAGTGGAGATATTCTTTGGAATCAGCGTGGGCTTTGGGAACAGACAGACCCACTCCTGCCACTTTTCTGCTCAGTAACGTAGGGCAAACTACTTTACTTTTGAGACTTGAGTTTTTTGATCTCTGAAGTGTGGATGATAATGCTCGCCTCTTTTTTGCTGTTGCGCAGATTGGATGAGACAACACACGACAAGCCTGGATGTTGACATCATCATCACCAACTGCAGCAGTATCAGAAAGTAGTAGGAAAGTCTTCCGCTAATGTGGCTCCCCAACCGGGTTCAAGGAACACCAGGCTTTCCCAGGCACATATTAGGGAGAAGTTGGGAAGATTGGTTTAAGTGGTATAATGGTTGAGTTGCCAGATGGCAAGCCAGATTAATCCAGGTGAGGTTGGAGCTTCTGGAGGAAAGTGGCTACAGATTGAAACTGATGAATTGGAGAAAAAAGGGGCCCAGTGGAGAAGTAGTGGGTGCAAGATCAAGTAGATTCCTCAACAAGAATAAGCAGGTTGTCCCCAAAGAGTAGAACAGAACATAAAGAACAGGATTACAGAGGAAAAGACAGATCCCTGAGAGCAAGTTGTGAAGGAAAACGGAGAGTCAAGGGCCCCTAAGGTGAAGGGTTAGTGCATGGTCATAGATCAAAATTTAAAAAGATAAATGGCATATTCCTGGGGAGGAAGATCAAGTTTTATTCTATTTTTTTTTCTTTAGCAGTACCTGGCACAAAGCAAACATTAGATAAATGTTTTGTGAATGAGTGACTGGCAGGCTGCTTCGCTGATAGAGGAAGTTGTGTTCAGACCCTGAGCAGCTCCAAGCTCTTCTTCAAATAGTCCAGGTAAGTAAGGTACAGAGCAACAGGAAGGCCCCTGGCTTCAACCCCTAAAATCCTCTAGTACTTTCTGTTCTCTGAAATTTCATCAAATTCATTCCATTATTTTACCCAGAGTCCTTGGTCTTCCAATGTAGCCCATTGGAATATATGCAAGGTACAAAATAATTTCTTTTTGCTTAAGAGTCCATAAGCTCCAATAATGTGCAGACACTCTTTAAAAGAAGGAGAAGCATTGATATGGATTCTCAGGATTAATGTAAACTATTTTTAGGATAATATCTATATACAAATATTTTGGAAACCAATAACAATAACTGAGTATGAAAGATGATGATTTACTAAAACTAATTTCCTGGTATTGAGTTTAATAGTAGAAAAATGTAATGACAAATTCAGTTCAATATTTTATTTATTCATTCACTGATTCACTACTTCAACAAATATTTATGACTGGTAATCTACTATGCACCAGTCACTGCTCTGGATACTGGGGTCATAGCTTTATACAAGATAAGCAAAGCCTTCACCTTCACAGAATTTACATTTTTGTGCAAAGAGACATGCAATACACAAGCAAAAATAGACAAATAATAAGGTCATTTCAGGTAGCAAAATTGCTACAAAGAAATTCACACTGGGCAATGAAAGAGGCCAGGTCACTGGATGGAAGTGTGGCTGGCTGTGGCAGACGCGACATGACTTTAGAGAGGCTGGTTAGGAAATGCTTCCTGGGTTGGTAGAAAGGATAAGATGGGTCCACCGTGAGTAGGTCTGGAGATGTGCATTCCAAACAGATGGAACAGCATGTATACCTATATTTTGAATTTAATAATGCAGAATGTCCGTGTTCAGATAAGATTGCCACACAAAATATGGATAACTTCAAGTCTTCATTTTCTACTACAAGATGATCAGGCCTCAAACTTAACCATAACTCTGCCAGCAAGCAATTCTTAAATGCCAATTTCAAAAAACTGTCTGCTGAGAACTCTGTGAATGCGATCGTGTACCCATGAAGATCAGGTTAGCGCTGCTCCTCAGAAGAAAACACCTTTATGGTGGCAGGACTCTTGCTTATCACTCATGACTTTCTCTCTCGGGCAGTCTCTTGATAAACTCTGTGAAATTCTGGCTCCCTGACTTCCCTTTCCCTTGTTTCAAGCTGACTATCCTTTTTTATTCTCATAACATCTCTCCAAACAGAGTCAAAGGCCATTGATTAGGTTCCTGCTCAACTCACTCCAATCATAGTCCAGTCCTGCCTTCTTGATATCACAACCAAGACACAGTAATGAGTGTTTGAGAAGTTCCCAAGCTCTTTGTCCCCAATTTTGTATAAAAGCCTTTGATTTACTCACATATATAGCTAATGCATACACTCCAATGTAGTCATAGTTTAGATCTCAGAATGCAACTTTATTTTCTTATTCTTTTGGCCTTCATGTTGCCCACATGAACCACCAACTCAAGTAAAATGTTATCACTGTACTGTGTGGTATCGACTGCACTTTGGGTGGGATTGAAGAGCACAAAATAGGACCAATAACCATTTCCTCATTGTGCATGTAGGCAGCTTGCATTCTTTTTACACTTTTGCAGATACGGCAACAAAACCTATTGCTATTTCTGACGTTGAGACATTCAGTAAAGAACTATTCACATTTGAAGTTCTCATCCAAGGCATGTCAGCTCTCTGTTACCGTTTCCCAACTGGATCAGAAGTCTAGAGGTTTTGCTTCGAGTCTTCTTTTAAGAACCGTTCCTGCTGTGCGGATTTGTTGTTAAACAATACTTTTTCAGTCTTGTTTCTGTTTGCATTTCTCCACTCATCTAGTTCATGATCACTATGAGTCAAAGAGCTTCAATTTAAAGCCAGTGAGTAAGACTGGTTTCAAGTTCTTTTTACCAGTGATCTTGTCCATACATTTATTTGTTAAACTCATAGATAACATTTAAGGATGCAGATGAAAAACACAAATTGTGGACAGTACTAAACAATGAGGATGATTACCATCTATCAAATGTTTATTAGGTGTCAGACACTATGTTAAACCCTTCTCCATCTATTAGCTCATTTAGGTTTCACATTAATCCTATGAGAGAGATATTATTAGCCCCATTTCAAAGAGGGAAAGTGAGATCCAAATAAGTTAAGGGACATTTCAAATCCATACAGTTGATAAGTGTTGGAGCCAGGATTCAAATCCAGGATTGACAAATGCCAGGATCTGTGTTCTTACCAATATACAAGACTCAGATTATACACCAGCATTGACAGCCTAAATAGTTTCTGGAAGAATGTAGGGTTAGATATAGGTAAATAAAAATGGATCTACACTAGCAGAAACAAAAGAAAAGGTAGAGAATATTCTTTCCTTCCTTTCCTGTTTCAAAAAAAAATATGGAAAGGGAGGAAGTGTGCTGAGGAGCAGTGAGAAACACAGGGGAAGAGCTGTGGTGGGAACTGATATGGAGGACTTTGAGACCATCCAGAGAAGAAAAAATGACTCATTGTGCTTATTCTAAGAAAGCGTGAGGGACATGTCTTGCACTTTTTCAAACGGTTCCAGTATGCCATAGCTTATGTTACCATCAGAATGATTTAAAAGCAACCTATGCTTAGAAGTCCTTTTGGTGGCAACTTCATAATCTGCTCAGTTTCCAACAAGACTCTCTCCAGTTACCAAATAAACAATTTCAAGGCATAGCTCAGAGGGAATTTATTTTAACCTGTTTTTATTTCATGGGTGCTTTCCAAGTTTTGCATGTTAACTACAAAGGGACAAATGTTTCCCATCAGGCCAGGAGGAGAAGAGATGAGGCATAAACATAATCCAGACTAAAAATACAAAAACCATCTCTGGAGATAAAATGTTTATAATCCATGTATTTGAAAAAACCCACACGCTTTTGCCTGGGGAATCACTTCTGGTAATTATTAAATATCTACAAAAGGAGGTATCAGACCCTACTTGGGCCATATGTCACATTTTGCCCACATTCCTGCAGGAGTCACTATTAAGCAACAGCTATGTGCAGGTGTAAACTCTCAGCAGCCTGCCCCAGGACTACTTGGCCACCATTACGTGGAGTGGGTGCAGAGACCTAGTCAGCCATTCTGACCTATGCGCATGCCTAGAACTGAGGAGTCAACATACCATTGGGCAACCCTTGATCAATTAAGGACAAAGGCTACGGTATAAATGCTGTCCTCTTCTGTCAACTGGAGGGCAATTCTGAAATGCATTTACTCTATTTGTCTCATCAAAGTGGTCCTACTGGGATCCAGCCCCTGCTGTCCTTTGTCACAATCAGCTTGATGGCACACTCTGGGATTGGCTTTTCCTCTTCCTAATTCCCTCCTCTTCTTCTTTGAGTTCACTTCTCAAAACAAACTACCTGCACCCAAGTGTTTGTCTTGAACTTTGCTTTTTAGGAGTACCTAAGCTAAGAAAAGTTTATTACCATATTTTATAATTGAAGCAAACTGTCTGTTTAGTTTCTCTAGAAAGTGTTGGACAATGCATATTTTAAGCAATGTCTAAAAACTTATTTTTACTGGAGATGTATTCAAAATACTTGATACCCCTTACATAAGTTGATTTTCCTTGGGGTATGATAAAATCAGATTTGGCAATCACTAGTCTAGCAAGAAAGGCATGAAATTTTAGTCTGCCCATAGTTTTATATTTCGTGTATCCACTATTGTGTGGATTGTGACCTTCCTTAAAAGTGTGTGAAATGTATTTACCTCTGCCTAAGACTTAATTTACTTTCAGAAGATCCATAAAATGTGACATTATAAAATTAACCAGATTCATCTAAATTTGTTGATTTGACAGATGGCATCGCTTGAAATAGAGTAAATGAAAAACTCTTCAATATACCTTGATACACACATTGTGCCACTTCTCTGAAAAACATTCCCAAGATTAAAGATCGTAGACCATTTGATTTCAAACTTTATTTTTTATAAGACTCTCATAGAGAGTTGGTTGGAATTTCAGATTCCCCAGCCACATCCCCCAGAGTTAGCAGGTTAAAATCCAGAAATATTTGTCTTCAATCAACTTTTCAGGGAATTCTGAAGCAGATGATCCTTGGCCTATACTTTAGGAAATGCTATTTATAGAACCTTCAGATTTTAAAGATGCAAGTTCATCTTGCAGCTAAGCCACTCATTTTGCATATTAGAAAGATGACTCTAACAGCATTCTTTCCTTTCTTTGTTGTTGTTGACTGGATCATCTAGAACATGACTAAGAAAACAACAACTGTATTCAAAGCAGAGGGGATTTAATGCAAAATATTAGTTTCAGAGGCAGTGAAGGAGCTCAGAAGCCCAACTAGGGAGTCATGAAGCAACTCGGGAATTAGCAATATCAGGAGGTCACCACCATCCGGAGGCAGGAGGGGTGATGGGAGGATGTGGTGTTCCAATATCCCTGGCACTGATGTCATTCTAAAGAAACTGGCACCACAGTAGTCTTGTACAGCAGGAAATGGAGCAATGGAGGAAACATCACTGCTACTGGAGATATCACCTAAGACAGTAAAGGAGGGAGAAAAACACCCTCGTGTCTCTCACTCTCCTCTTGTCAGTTCCTCCCATTGGCTGAGACCATTAGGAGGCCAGGTGACAGGGAGGTCTGGGAGACACAGCCTGCAGATTCACCTCCCTCCAAATGCCCATGGTTCAAGGTGGAGCAGGGGAAAGGCAAGGTATGTGTGAAGCAAGCAGTCCCAGGAGCATCACAGGTACCTATACATTAATCCATATCACCATGCAAACTTACGCTAGGATTGTGAGTATCAACCTCTTTTTTTCCACATGACACTGGGTGCCCTTGGAAACTGAATCTCTACAGACCCCACGTAGCCTTACCAGACAATGTCGCTCACTTGAGTTGACCCAAAGGGGCCGCATTTTCCTTGTTCTATTTGGATTGTTATGTTATTGTCTAAGACAGTTTCTTTGTTTTATTAACCATGGGTGCCATATAGACATTTTGCAGGAGGATAAACCAACTTCATGCTGTAACAATAGATTGAGTAGAAACTTCCCAAAGGGAAGTTCCCCCCAAAATCTTTCTAATTGTAATATACAAATTCTAAGAAAAACACTAATTCCAAGTATTAAAGGGTGTGGGGGTAAATGAAATTTCAGAACATTAGGTTAAAAAAATTAAACAGTTTTCTTTACTACCATGAATATGCTAACATGGATCACAAGTCACTAAAAGAGAGATCCAATATGCAATATTTTCAAACTTAGGAAACCATTCATTCATTCATTCAACAAATATTTGTTGATCAACTATTCTGTGCCTGAAACTCTTTGAGGGGCTGGGGATACAACAATAAACAAGTAGGCAAAATCTTCCACATCATAGAGAATAGATTCTAGTGGAAGAAGATAGTAAAAAATTAAAAACAACAACAAACAAGTAAATACATAGCATTTACTTGTTTTTCACAGTGCTTTTCCTCAAATTAACATTCGATGATTATACTTTGAATAACACTATAATGCTTTCAATTCTATTGTTAGGATCCTGCCAGATCTGTCAGATTCCAATCTCTTCTCAGTCTGCCCTAAATTATCTTTTTTCCTTTGTAATGTAGAAACAATGATAGTGGCTAAATGTGATGGTTCTAGGGTCAGGCCACCCCTTCTCAAATCCTGGTTCTGCCCTTCCCAGGGAGCATAATCTCTGTGATTCATTCATTCATCCATTCATTCATTCAACATTCATTCATCATGCCAGACCCAGTGCTAGAACTTCAGGATCCATTTGTAAATAGATAGAAATCTGTCTTCAAGGAACTTACAGCTCAGGGTCAGTTTCTTCACTGGAAAATGAGGATATTAATAGCATCTGCCTCATCAGATTGTCATGAGGATTAAATGACTTAATCCATGTGAAACACTTAGAACATTCCCTGGTACATCCTTACTAAATGTTAGCCTTTATTAATCACGTTATCCCTATGTTTAAAAGCCTTCAGTGAGTTATGCTGCTTTTAGGATAAATTCCAAACTGTTCAGCACATTCAGGATCTGGCTCCTGATTTTGCATCCTGCTTCATCCACTACGCACTTCTTCCTCTCTAGCCATATAGGATTATTCATGGATTCCAGTGTGTTGGGCTTTCCCACCTTATGCCTTGCTACACTCTGTCCTGTCTGTCTTGGGTCTTCTCCTTTGCAAGAGAGTGCATTCTTTCTTTTCAAGAGTTAGGGAAATTGCACCCTTATGAAGACTATTGTGCTGGCTCCTCTGTGCATATCCATAACACCAGCTGGTCACACTGACACCTTTTCCCACAGAGCATTCATACTTAACTCTATTGGCACTTCTCATATATGTTTCAGTTAACTCACTTATATCTCACACTGCGCCACAATGTATTATGGTGACTAACAAGGTCGCACTAAACACGGAAACATAGCCTTGTTAAACCAGTCTTGAACCTCAAGGACAGAAACAAAGTCTGATGGAGACAGAGCTGCAGCAGGAGAGGAATTTCCAATAGAATTGAGCTCATGTGTTTACTTCCCATCCTTCTCAAATTCCCACATAAATAATAGTAAAAGATGTTTTAAAATATATGATAAACATTTGTGCTAAAAATTTAAATGGGTGCCAATAGTGGATAAGAAATTTTGATTTATTTCTCAATGGTAGAAAGTAAGAGTTTGAATGGGAAGACAACCAAAGTAGAGAAATTCACAGCTCAAATAGCCACAGGCAAAGGCTGCTGAAGAGAGAAGAGCCATTCTTCCCAACAGAGGGTCTGAGGGACACCAAGCTGGGGCTAACAAGTACACAGAGCAGACGTGGGCTGGAGGCAATCATCCAGGTTCAAGGCTAAAGAACTATTTCAAGATCAACTGGCTAAGGCAGCTCCTTTCCATCATTGACATATATAGAGCAGCTGGCTGTAGCACTTGCTCACTAGATAGAACCCTATGAATCTTTTCTAAACAACTAGAAATATCATCTTAGAGAGGACTTTTAGTATAAGTGTTGAAGTCTGACAGAGAAACAGAGAAGCGCTTGAGATAACTGAAGACCTTAAAAGGGGATCCAGATGAAGTTAAAACAAAATCTGGATACCCAGGAGAGATATACATTAAACATTCCCACCTGAGAGTCAATCCTCAGTACTTGCGCAATTTGCTTGCTCCTGGGCTACCTGCCTCCTCCCTACCTGTGTACAAAACAGGGAAGCTTGTCTCTCCAACAGGTGCACTTGAACTTTACAAAGCTCACAGTTATTTCTCCCGTTCAGAGGAGAGTCTTATTTAGGAGGCAGATTCATACGATGCGGGGAGAAAACCCCACTCTATGTAACGTGCTAATCAAGCTAATTCTTAATATACTTAGATAGCCAAAAGTCACAAAGCATTTGAGGAAAACCAAGAGTTTGCAAAAGTAAGTTTTAGGTAAATAAAAAGAATAATACCCCAAGGAAAAAATATGGAAAAGAATTAAACATCAACAATAAAAATCTAATCAGTATCCAAAGAAAGGTTTAAGAGACTGTTTAATCCATAAAGCAAGAACAGAGTGTTATGAAAGGGTGAAAATAAAAATACAGAAAAGCTATTAAGATTACCAAAAAATTACAAGAAAATAACAAAATAGCAAAATAAGAGAAAAGAAATTGCTGGAAACCAAATTGTTGATCAAAAGCATAAAGTCCAAGAACTCTCTCAAAACAGATTAAAAGGAAAAATAAACATCAAGCATTAGCATGCGAAAAGTTAAATGATATGGAAGATGGTGATAAGAAGTATAATATCTGTCTAATAAAATTTCAGGAAGACCAGAAGTGTGGAAGAAAGGAAATAATCACATAAACAATAGAAGATAGTTTTCAAGAGAGGAAGAAAGGATTGAGTTCACAGATGAAAAAGATCTATTGAATGTTAAGCAGAACTCTTATACAGACAGGAATAATAAGTGGAATCGGGAATAATGAGGGCATTCTTTAGATAGGTGGTGATGGAGTGCCTTTATGAAGAGGTGACATTCAAGTTGACACACAAAAGACATAAAGTGTCAGAGTGAGAACATTTCAGGCATAGGGAGGCACTTCCGCAAAAGCGGAAGATAGTAAAGCATTGGTGCAACCAGGGGAATTGAGAGACCAGAGTGGGTCAAGAAAAGGCTGAAGATCAATCATTCACGACCTTGTAGGCCTTGGTAAAGAATTTGGATGTTATTCCACAAGGACAGAAATCCGTTAGAGTATTTAAGGAGTAGAGTAACATGATTCAATTCACTTCTATGAAGATGACTTCTGTTGTAGAGACTGTGTTAGAAATGGGCAGAGCGGAAGCAGAGAGTCCAGTTGTGGAATTCCAAGTGGGAGCTAATGAGCCCAAACCGCCCTGCTGGCACGAGAGACTAACAGGGTTAAACAGATGTACCATATATTCTGGAGGTAGAATCATAAGATGTGCCTGATAAGGGAGGAATAAGAGGGAGAGAAAAGGAGAGAGCAAGAGTAACTATGGCTTTCTGGTTTGGGTAACAGGGTAAATGGTAGAGTCATTTGCTAAGACAAGATATTAAAATATTTTTCCAACAGAGGGGAAATAAAGAGTTCTGTTATGTCTGGTTAAGTTTGAGATATTTGAGAGCCATTTCAAGATGGATATGTGCAAGGCAGTTAGATAAGTATCTAAAGTTCAGAGAGAATTCTGAATTGTGGATATACCTTAAATATTTTTTTAAAACACTAAACTCTTTACTTTAATCATGGGAATAGAGGAGAACACCTAGAGAAAAGTGTAACAATAGAAGAGACTGAGGAACAAGTCCCCATGAATCAGTATTTGAGGTCACGTAGAGATGCAGACCACCAACAAGGAGAACCAAGAAGGGAGTGAAAAGAGGAGAGTGCTGTCAGGAGGGCCAAGCATGGAGAAGAGAGAGAGTTTCAATAATAAGAGAACAGGTGACTGTTGTCTGCAAGTGGAGGTAAAGGAAGGTAAAAAGAGGAAAATGTCCATTGTTTGGGCATCAAAGAGAAAACTGGTAACTGTAACATAACTGATTTAAGTGATGATTTAAATGACATATTTCCATTTAGTGGTGGGACTAAAAGGCAGGTTGTAGTAGATGGAGGCATGACTGGGGTGAGGACATGGAGACTGTGCAAATACAACTCTTTCTAGAAGGCTGTGTCTGAAAAGGAGCAGAAAAACAGTTAAGTGGCCAGAGAGTGATAAGTGATTAAGGGAAGATACTTATTTTTTTCAAGATGGATGTGTGTACGCTGAAGGGTACAATGCAGTAGTGAAGAGGATGAAATTACAGCTAAGAGGGGGTAGTCCAAGGTGCAACACCAATCTGTCATTTAATTGACCTAATAACAGTTTTTCTAGAATTTTATCTTTATCACAACCCTCACTGTCAGCCAATGATAACAGACCAAGAACCAATATTAAGGGGTAGGAACCAGTGAATAACCACCAGGATGGAGTCCATACTCCTGGTTCTCTGTTGATCAGACTCAAATCAAGAATATGTTTTAGAAAATTATTAGAAATCATAGGCTATGTGCTTTTTAAACCATACTCTTAAATGAGCCTTTGAAGAATACCGAGTACTAGCGATCTTTGAATCATATGCCTGAGAGATGTGTGTGCCGCTACTGCAAATAGCCTTACAACCCAGCAAGAGATGTTTGGCTAACATCCCTCCGGGGAGGCTGAGCCACTTAAGAAGAACATCCCATCAAGGATGAGTTGTGGGGCCACTAGGATCAGATTTCTGCATAGAAAGATTTTGTTTAACAGGCATTAACAAATTCATTCAATATTGGACTCATATTGAAATTGTTTGTTGAATTGTTGTCTTCTTGATGGAACCATAAACTTTTTAAAGGCAAGGATGGTGAAATATCCTTTTCTGTGACTCCAGCATCTAACTCACGGGCTGGCAATTGATGGTTCTCATTAAATATTGATTGAATGATGGAATAAATAAATGGATTCAATAACTAAAATCATTAAAATTGGAGATGTTACAAACACACATTCATGGTTCATATAAGTTAATATTGTTCATATTACTATGAAAATCACACACCCCAGAAATTCCCAATTTCTGACATTCCCAAATTCCCAGACATTCCCAATTTCAAATCTTACCCATCATCACATCATGTGCCCCATTACATAGTGATAGATAGATAGATAGATAGATAGATAGATAGATAGATAGATAGATAGATAATGATGAAAAAGAAGATGAAGAGGAAGACAGATGAGAGAGAGAGAGAGAGATAATAGATAGAAATTGATAGAAAGAAAGAAAAAAAAATTAACCTATGACAGAAAACTCTTCCCATCTAGCACCTCCCTTAATGATTTACAAGGGCCTAACATTAAGAAGTCTTTTGTTTGTGTTACTCTCTGTCAAAAACAACAGTAATAGTAATAATAGTACTATTTATTGAATATTGCCCAGGTACTGTGTGAACACCATTCTATACATCACGTATTAGTGCACTTAACTTTCAAAATAGAATAATTATAATTACTATAATCTCCATTTTACAGGTGAGAAAATGAGGTTCACAGAAACATGGCCGTTGCCGCAAGATCACAGAGCTAGTAAGTGAGTGACTGGGGAGGTTGAAAGCCAGATAGTATATGAGATCTTAACCACAAGAATATAAATATTACTATATCCCTAAAAATTTACATCCCCAACATTGTAGTGAATGTGGTACTGGCCCAAGGCAGCCCAAGTTTGGCAAATTGGGGTGGGGATGAAGGGGAGCAGGACCAGGCCAGCAGTTAAGTACCAAAAAGCACAGAGGCTGGAACCCAGAGAGGAAAGTCATAGGCTCAACAGAAAACAGACTTTGCTGCAGAAACAAGCTTAACTTATTTCAAAATGGGTCTGTGGCCAGCCCTTTGTCTTTGACTTACAGTACATGACTGGTGCCCTTACTAGAAAGCTAATTTACGATGCTGGAGGGACATGAGCCCTTGTGCAGAGCTTGCAAGATGAGAACAATGACTTGTCCTTTACTGAGTAGTTCTGAGAGTGTTTCCAAAGCTCCAGCTAGCTTCAAGCAGCCTTAGGGTTTCTTTGCTCTGAATGCTGACTTCATTTCAGGTGAACTTCTGTTTTAGTAATTTACTATAGGAAATAAGGATTCTACCATTAGAGAAATGGTAGAATATTCAGCAGGAGAAAAAAACCCTGGAAATCTGCAAGATAAGCTAGTCTGGAAGTTTTCAAAAGGTATATTTCACTTGTTAGAAAATTTACTTATTTATTAATATAATCCCTTGACCTCCCTGCCAAGCATTTCTTCCCCCACCTCCCTCCAACTTAGAGAATTAGCATATGATTTATTTTCCCTCTTAGAGTTTCTCCCCAGTGAATCGCAATGATTGGCAACAGACATTGCTCTGAAAACCTGGTAGAAATATTTGAATAGGCATCAGGGACCGAATCTACTTAGCACTGTGCATGCCACTTCATCTATTTTTACCATGCCTCTGCTAGATTGGCAGGGAGGAAATGATGCTAAAGTTGCAACTGTGCAGCTCCTCAAAAAGCGTGCTTCGACCTGCCCCAATTGGTAGTTTACTTGCTTAATTGTCCCTTCTCTTCTAACTAGAAAACCTGCTGAAAATGGGGGGAGAGTTTATGCAATCAAATACAGTCCAGATTGAGAGACTTTTAGAAAAGCAGTGCTGCTGGTTTAGATACCAGTGACTTCTCTTGCAAGCTGTGGAAGCAATTGGTGTGCACATAATTGCCTCTTGCATCATCTGTCTGAGGAGCCTGGTTCTTATTTTGAGAGACAAAGGAGTCATGTGTCTTTCCATGACGCATAATGGGGATAGGATAAAATTGGAGGCTCCCTCGAGGCCTGGTGGGAAGTTGATCTGAAAATTGTGATCAAATTTTTTTCCCCATCATTTTTAAATGGGTTAATAGGGAAGGCCATGTGTGGAATATCTTTGGCTTCTTTTCTTTACTTGATGCTCCGTAGCACACACTTTAGATCTTCTCACGTATATTAATATCCATTACGTTTACGGAATTACAGCGTAAGAGTTTTGTCATTGTTGTTGCTTTGGAAATATTGATGAAAAATTCTTCAGATAGAGATTTTAAGAATTAATTTTTTTTTTCTTTGGTTAATAATTTTCAGCCCAGTGACATCCTGTACAGATAGATAAATTTATCTCTGAAATCCCACATTCCCCTTTCAAAGCAATGCTATTCTCTGGTCCTCTCCACCTTTCCTCTCATGCATTCAGTCAACAAATACTTGTAATCCACTTGGAAGTGCCAGATACTATGTTAGGATCCGGATAAAGCAATGGCAGATGCTGTTCCTGTCTTTGGGGACCTGCTAACCCTCTTAAGAAAATGTTTGAAAAACCAAAGCTTACAAAATCTAAATAAACCAGGGCATATTTTATCACTAGGGTTTTTTGTGTATTAGCAAAAGATAGATACAATGGATTATTTCACCTGAAAAAAATTCCATGTCCACACAATTGTGCATAAAATCTCAGGACTTACATGAACTCCCACTAAAGTCCAATTTTTGAGAGACATCAGATTAATAACACTGGCCTTTGAAAATAAAAAAGACTCAGTGCAAGTGGAATTTTATATCTTGAGTAGCCTGTGAAGAAGGTATTTTCTTGCAGGAACTTCCACGGGCTTTATAAGTTTAAATAATAGACATTTCCACTTTCTCCTGTGCTAAGGGTGCTCTGATGCGATCATTTTGACCCCAAAGTAGGAATCCTTCCTCCCTTCCACTTACAAAATCTGTGAGGTATGTCAGGTCTCCTTTGGGCTTAGGAGTGACCTGGAGTGAGGTGCCGCAATGCATGTAAAGGGCATTTCACACACACACGCACGCTTGTATGCACACACGCAGGGTAACTGAACTGCTGTAAATTCAAGGCTCTGGTTGTTCCATCCCTCTCCTGTCTCTTGTTCTTGACAACATAGAAATACTGGTTAAAATGTGAGAAAAAAATATATCAGAGTTTGAATGCAAGAAAGAGAATATCCGGATGCCACAGGAGGACCAAGCTCATACCCAAGCAGGGAGTGGGAACTGAAGCCCAGGGAGGCAAGGAGACAAAGCCTCTACATATACGCTTTAGGGGCTGGGCTTATATCACCCTTGTTCTCTTTCTAAGTGTTAAAGCCCCAGATCTCGTGCTGGAGGGAAGTAGAGGCGGCAGTGAGCTAAAAAAGGGCTCTCTACATAAAGCCTAGAATCAGGAAAAGTTGTCCCATGCACACAATCTCCATTCTCCAAACAGTCAGGTGTCCTGCAATGATGCTACTTACCCAGGCTCAGGTGGGTGTTGAGTCCCCCACAGGCAACTGGAAGTCTAACAGCACAGAGAAAGCTCTCAGCCAAGAAACTAATGTAAAAACAGTTTCGAAAGAAGGAGGAATTAAAAAGAGGCCAGCCTGAAACTAACACCCCAAAAAATCCGCTTATAAAAAGGCAGTCCACAGGGGCCGGCCTGGTGGCATAGCAGTTAGGTGCACACGCTCTGCTTCAGTGGCCTGGGGTTTGCAGGTTCGGATCCCAGGCGTGCACTGACACACCGCTTGTCAAGCCATGCTGTGGTGGCGTCCCATATAAAGTAGAGGAAGATGGGCATGGATGTTAGTCCAGGGCCAATCTTCCTCAGCAAAAAGGAGGATTGGCATTGGATGTTAGCTCAGGGCTAATCTTCCTCACACACACACACACAAAAAAAGCAGTTCACGTACTGGATTACCTCAGAAGTCAACAGAGGAAGCAGTAAGCGAAGCACAGGAGCAAACTGTGTTGTGAGAAAAAGTCGACTGGTCCAAACACAGGCCAGGTCACTTCATATGGCAGTATGAATGCCACTCAGAAATAAGTAAGACATACAGAGATATAGAAATGAATAGTAAACACCTGAGGACACATGAAGAGGTTTGGGAGAATAAAATAAAAAGCAGATTTAAAAATGCATCAAATAGGTCCGGCCCCGTGGCTTAGCGGTTAAGTGCGCACGCTCTGCTACTGGTGGCCCGGGTTCGGATCCCGGGCGTGCACCGATGCACTGCTTCTCTGGCCATGCTGAGGCCACGTCCCACATACAGCAACTAGAAGGATGTGCAGCTATGACATACAACTATCTCCTGTGGCTTTGCGGGAAAAAAAAAAGAGGAGGATTGGCAATAGAAGTTAGCTCAGAGCTGGTCTTCCTCAGCAAAAAGAGGAGGACTGGCATGGATGTTAGCTCAGGGCTGATCTTCCTTACAAAAAAAAAAAAATGCATCAAATAGACTTCTATTTAATTTGCTAAATATAGCCATGTGTCTATATTCTATGCAGAAAGCCAACTAAACTGATTTTTAAACAATATATTAACCCTCAAGGACCAAGAGAACAATGAGAAGATGACTACAAATAAGGAACCAAAGTGCTGAAAAACGACATCCAAAAAGAGTCAACTGATTTATGTCACAGAATGCTGAAAGCTCGGGAATTAGAAATACCTTGTAGTGCTATTGAAAACACCAAAAGGCAGGTCAAGTAAACAACTATATATGGAACAATAAGTTCCCTTTGTTCCTAGAGTGCCAGAGTGTAGACTCAAAACACCAAGGGAAGGTGCTTAAGGATTCCACTTTGCCTAAGTAGAATCATCAAAGAGAAAAGCCCTACAGATATTAACATTTAGGCATCTCAAAAAGAAACTTCTAGACTCCTGTTCAATTTCCTTCCAATAAAGTTTAACAGTTGACAAATCCTACCAGGTACCCAGCTTACACTCAACATTTCAGGGTCTCCTTATTTAGGAATGAAGAGTAGATCACTTGCTATTTGTGGAAATCTCTGCAATAAATTAAAAGGCCAAAGGAAAGAGAAAAAGAAAGAACTCAGAGGAAACAAAGAAATGCATAGTGTGGAAAAAAATTAAACACACACACACACACGGATTATTACATATTATATACATTTATGTGTATATATTATATTATATATATAATGATCCATATATATATGATAGGGAGATAGAAGGTATTGCTTCCATCAATCAAGAAAATAATTTTTAAAGAAATTTTCAGCAAACAAAAAAAAATATATGGAAATTAAAATGATAAGATGTAATAGAGTGTTTGAAGATAAAGTGGGGAAAACTCATAAGAAGTCTAAGAAAAAGGCAAAGATTTAACAATAGCAGAAGAGTGGGAGAAAAATTAAAGGATTATTTTAGAAGACCCAATATCTGACCTATAGTATTTCCAGAAAAAGAGAACATATGAAATGGAAAGGAGGAAATTATGAAAGAAATAATGAGAGAAAATTTCCCAGAACTTAAGTACTGAATTTCCAGTTTAAAAGAGCCCACTACTTAGACAGAACAATGACAAAGTGTGCACACACAACACACACATGCCAAGGCACTTCATCTTGACATTTTAGAACTTCAGGGAAAAACAAAATAATTCTAAAAGTTTCCAGAGAGAAAAATCAGATCTCATACAACAAGTGGAGAATCAGAATAATATGCAATTTCTCCAAAGCAGCTCTTAAAGCTAGAAAACGTGTAATCCATTACTAAAATATAACAATCTTGAATGTTACACTTCAAAACAACCTGTCAAGTTATAAAAGCAAAAAATGACTTATGTAACAAAATTGCCATATATAAAATCATAGTGAGAGATTTAATACCCCCTCTAAGGAAATGACAAATAAGGCAGGCAAAAACACAGCAAGAATGCAAAATATTAAGGTCAACATAATTAATAAGTTTTATCTAAAACAGATGTAAATATTTGTGAATTTAGGGGAGGAACTATTGCATGGTGGTTGAGAACAGAAGACTGGGAGTAAGACATCGTGTTAGATTCAAATTCTTGCTCACTGATTTACTAGCTGTCTTACCACAAGTGTGCATTTATTTCCTCAGCTTCGAAATAGGTATAATAATAGTGCCTACTCACAAATTTGTTGTAAGGATAAAATTAAATAATGCGTGCCAGGATGCTCAGAGAAACGTCCACCACAGAGTGCCAATAGGTGTGTGTGTATGCATATAATTCTGCACTAAAACGAACTCTAAATTTTTTTTTGAGAAAATGTGGAACATTTACTAAATTAATCATAACATAAATCTCAATATATATATAATAAAATTTTAGAAGCCTACTCATTTGAGTCAAGTATAAGGTCAGAATCACTCTACTATTCAAAATTGCAGTAGAGGCCCAAGCAAATGAAATAAGTGAAAAAAAGAAATGTGGTTATAAGGGCCAGAAAGAAAGAGACAAAATTGGCATTGTTCCCAGACAAATGATTGTCCAAGGAGAAGATATAAGAGTATAGTCAAACTAATAGAATTAGTTAGGAAATTCAGCTAGCATGCTGAATAAAAAGACAACTGCAGGAAAACACGGTTCCATTCCTATACTTCAAAAATAACAAGTTGCAGAAAGTATTAGGTGAAATAAGTATCTCATTCAAATAAGCAATCAAAACTATTATTAAGCATACACCTAAAAAGAAGATATAAAGCCTGTATGGAAAAAATGTAAAAACCTATATGAATAAATTAGAAGATATAACATGTTCATGAGTAGAAAAAATTAATAGTTTATGTTGCCGAATATTCCCACATAAACCTATAAAATTTAAAAAATTCTAATTAACATCCAAAGGATGTTTCAGGGGAATTTAGATAAGTTATTTATAAAATTTATATGGAAGTACACAATTCCAATAATGGTGAAAACAATCCTGAAAAAGTAACAAGGTAGGGGTAGGGTAGATTGGAGTGAGGTAGGATATATTGTCCTACCAGATATCACCTCTTTATAAATTTATAGTAATTAAAATGATGTAGTGTTAGTACAAAAAGAGAACGAAATCAATAGATCATGATAGAAAGCTCAAAACAAGTCCAAAGAGATACATATGATCTTATCACACGTGCTAAGTGTTGTTATTGGTTGGCAATAACATCGAGGCACTAGGATAATGATTAATTACTGTATAAAGACTATTGGTTCTATCATCATATAAAAAAGATAAGCTACATACATTAAGACCTAAATATAGAAAAATAAAACTTCAAAACAATTAGAGTAAAACATAAGAGAACATAGACTAGAGACAGTTTTGAAAACAAGACTCAAAAATCACAAACCAGAAAAAATTATTGAAAATTTAACTACATTTCAATATATAATCTCCAATGAAGAAAGAAATCTTAAAGTTTAAAAAAAGAAGAAGACTGGGAGAAGATAGTTACACCAAAGTGTAGCAGAAAAGCATCAGTATCTAAAAAACATAAAAATTACAAATAAGAAAAAGGAGAAAAAACACTATTGAAAAATGTTTAAAAGTTTTGAACAGGATATTTATGTGTGGAACTCTGTTTAGTTAATTCACAGGATGACATGTACAGATTCTTGTAATTAAAAGATCACGGGAAACCACTTTTCATCCACCAGTTTGGCAAAAAATACAAATAATAGCAATTGCTGGCAAGTAGGTGAGGAAAATGAGGAAACAGGAAATTTCTCATAGGAGGTGGGAGTGCAAATTTCTTCAAGCACTCTGCAAAATAACTTGGCAAAACACACTAAGATAAAAAAATACATCTACTTCTAGTTTCAGCTCTCACATGTAAAAAGCGTGGAAGTCATCATTCTTATAACGAGATAAAGCTGGACAAAGTAAAACACAATGGCTTTTCTTGGACCCTTCAGATAACTGAGGCCATCAGGCAAACCACCATCCTGAAATCCGGAGAGAGGGTGCCTTCAGAGAGATACAAGTGGTGAGATTGTCTTACCTGGAACAGAAGCTGCCAGATGCCATAAACCAGCAGGAAAACAACTATAATTTTAAAGACCAAATGTGGACTAGGGACCAGAGTCATATGTACTCTCACACTTTCGGGGGCTTTTCCTCCAGAAATCCCACCAGACTCACAGGAAAGATCTGAGAACACCACCTCCCCACCACCCCACTCCCACCTTGACAGAGAGAGGGGAAGAGTAGCCATGATAAAACCCTCCCAGAACTTTCTCCCTAACAAAGGTTTAATCTTCGGGGAGAAGGACTTTGACCAATGACAAATACTGACATCTCATCCTAGCTAAAGGAAGGGAACCATGCCCTATTCCAGCCCGCCAGCCTTCTTGTCTCATTTAAGAAAAAGGGAGTAGGGGGAAGCTGTAGATAACAAGAGAAAGGGCTCACAGCAAATAGACTGGGATTGCTGCAGGGAAAGGAGTGGGCAGCAGAGGGGAATAAATCTCTACCCCTGGAGGGGTTCAGAAACACTTATGAAGGCCACATTCCCAAGACACAGGCCCACAATGCACTTCAAAGACTGAGACTTAATCAGAACATTAGAGAATAGCACCCCTCCCCACATCCTACCATGACACCAACAAGCCTCCAGAATAACAGTGGGTAACAGCTGAAAGATACATCTACTCTCTCTGAAGAGCAACTCACAGGGAAGCATCAACACAAAAAGGGTAGACAAAAGCAAGATTACTAGAGGAATTTGAAGCTTCCGCTGCCTAAAGCTATAACGGACATTAAACACAGCCCAACTCCTAGCTAGATTACTATAAATCCTCACACTAAAGATTCTCAGTATCTATTAGCCTATACAATATGCCCAGCTTTTAACAAAAAATTACAATACATGGCAAAAGGCAAGAAAAATCAGTCTGAAAAGAGAAATCAATCATCAGAACCAGATTCAGATATGACACAGCTGTGGGTATTATCAGACAAGGAATTTAAAATAACTATAATTAATATTTTAAAGGATCTAGTGGCAAAAGAGGGCAACATGCAAGACCAGATGGGTAATATCAGAAGAGAAGAAGTAATTCTAAGAAAGAATAAAAAAGAATGCTGGAAATAAAATTTGAAAAAACAGTAGTAGAAATGAAGAAAGCCTTTGATGGATAAGATGTTGATAGTTGCAGTGCTGTTTTTACAGTTTTAAAATGCTAACCAGTAGAGGAATAGGTAACTTCATTTGTGGATTTCACCTATACAACTGTTACACATATGTTGCATATGTTATATATTTTTGAAACAAATATATATATGAAGCAAATATGACAAATTATCATTTTCTTTACTTGGTTTTTATTTTACTTATTCTGAGTGGTGGGTGTATGGATATTTGCTATAGTAAGCTCTGTACTCTTTTGCATTTTTCACGTATTTAAAATTAAAAACAATTAAAGAAGTTACATTGTTGGTTGGTGAGAGTCTCTGGTCTCATCCAGCCCTTGGGTACAATCAGCAGTGCTCCATGGAGTAATACTTCTCTCAGAGCTCTGTCATCTCAGGTAAGGCTTGTACCTACCTGGATCTGGTGTCCCCCTCCCTCTGGGTCCTCCTCTCCTCTCCTGCTAGGCTCTACTCAACATTTCTCCAAAAAGATTCTGCTCTCTCCCGAAAACAAAAAAGATTCTCTTCTTTTCTCCCCAAATATCCCCTGATGTCTCTTCTGTAAGAAAAAATTGCACTTTGACCACAACCTAAATCAATATCAGATAAAAACTCTGTGTGCCCCTAATTTGAAGATTAGAAAAACCAGGCCATAGGAACACAATGCCTATTTTCTTCTGCCTTGGGGTAACAGAGCTGTTTTTGTTTTTCCCTGGGAGGCTCGCCTTATCTTAAGACTAAGCTACGTAACTTCTAAAAAAACAAAGAAGAAAGAAAAGTTGTTTTCTATCAGAAACAGGTTGGCATTCATATCAGGCTGTATAAAATTCATAGCGGCCTAGGAACAATATACACTTTAGAACATCTAACAGGAGGAATGGGTGATTTTCTTCTCTGATGAAATCTGAAGAAAATCTATCTTCCAGGCAATCAGGAGACAATGCCAGGAACAAAAGGAGATAGCCCTAAGATGCATCTTTCCAATAACTCATGAAAACCCTTATTAACTCAAGGAGGTAAAGAAGGATGAGAATGGGACTTAGGATACCCAAAGGGTTGTCCTCAGCCCCTGATAAGACAGTAGTCCTCACATTCCATTGCAGTTAGCTTTTTGTCTATTTCCTCCACAAGGCTCTAAATTTCTGGAGGGCAAAGACCTTAATGAATCTTTGCATTCCCAGAACTTAGCATTAGTGCCTGTTGTATAATAGGTTCTTAGCATATCCTTTACCAATGACTGAATTAATGAATTTATCAATGAAAGATGTGAAAGAAGCAAAGGTTAAACGGGAATGAACTAGGGTCATGCAGTATTTATCATGTTATCTGAAAGTTATTCATTACTGAACTCTTTTTTTGGTAACTATTGATACACCAAATGGAATGGAAATGTCGACTGAAATAGAAATAGGCCTTCTATATTATTAACAAGAAGTAGACCAGTTAATTTAAGTTATTTGGATCAATACTTTTCTCTCTCTTTTGTTTAAAGATTATTGTTTTTAAATCTAGTGAACTAAAAATAATGAGTTTCAATTTATAATATTTAAAGTAACTCTTACACATACTGAAATATTTATAAAGGAAATGACACATTGTAGATTTGCTTCAAAATAATATGTGTATGAAGGGGAAAGTGAGAAAGGATAGAGGTGAAACCAGACTGGTCATGAGTTGATAGCTGTTGAAGATGAGTGATGATAATATGCAAATTTATTTACTACTATGTCTTTTCTATATAATGTTAAAAAATAAAGTAATTCTTTGCACGTAACTATTCCTTTACATGGACATCAGAAGTCGTTTGTTGCAGAAGATGAGAATCCATATGCTTTATGATTAACAAATATCATGATTCATAAATTCATTAGAAAACTGCTTATTCCTTCTCTTCAGAAAATCTCAGCAACAGCATGAGCATCTGCTTTCCCTTTTTTCCTGTGAAAGTCACATGATATAAACAGTCTTCTTAAGAACTTGAGCAAAATTGCATCACTCACGATTTGAGGAATATAAATGACACAATTTGACGACAGGCAATTGTGAAGAAATATGTGAAAAGGCACAGCCAAGCTTTTGCTTAGGGCTCTGAGTGTCAACATCTTGGTGACTTTAGCTTTAGGAATTTGGCCTCTCACATCAACCAGACTGAAGATAGCACCATCCTTTCTAGACTGTGTCTTGGAGAAATGAGCCTCCCAGGACCTCACACCGCCCGCCTCAGAACAGGAGAATCACAAGAGCCATTAGAATCTGACTTCATTGTATGCTACAGCTTCAGTGGGACCTTAGTTCCTGTGAAAATGCTATTAAAGCTTCGTTATTGGTTTTGTCTTGCTTTGGTTTATTTTGTTTTTTGTGTGAGGAACATTGGCCCTGAGCTAACACCTGCGCCCATCTTCCTCTATTTTGTATATGGGGTGCCTCCACAGCATGGCTTGATGAGCAGTGCGTAGGTCCGCGCCTGGGATCCAAACCTGGGAAACCCGGGCCGCCAAAGTGGAGTACGCAAACTTAACCACTACACCACCGGGCCAGCCCCTGTCTTGTTTTGTTTTGACTTATCATCTTAGTGGTTCGTTTGTTCACCAGTTGTGGTCATTTCTCAAGAGGTTGCAATGAAGTTTCTTGTGACTCTTTCAACATAACATGTCTGCTTCTCTTCTGAGTTTACTTATATAAAGTGGCTATCAATGTTATTATAATTTGCTAAGAGGGATTTGCACAGTCCTCAAGGAGCTTTGAAGAGCACAGGGCCCAGAAATACAGATAACTACAGTCATCTTTTGCCTTTGCTTTCCTGATACTCTTGAGGATGTTAAGATAAAGCCCCACATTCTGGACATTGGCTTCTATCTGAGTCAAAATCAGTAGTGCAAACACACCTTCCGCATTCATGTTCATTCATGGGGTTCCCAGAGGAGAGAGGGCCAATCTCTTTCAATGAGTATCATTGATAATTCTGGGTGATATTTATAGTATTTGCTTTGTTTGATGTAAACATGATCATCCCTCTTGATTTCCATTCAACAACTATTGAGCCCTTACTCATGTCAAATTCTGTGCCAGACATAGGGAATAAAACAGTAAGACAGATTTTGCCCTTGAGGAGCTCAGAATTTAAAGCAGGAGATAAACAAGTAAAAATACACTTAGCCTGTAATGGGCTTGGTGATACATGAAGGTGTGCATAGGCACTATGGAAGCAGTGAGGAGAGTGTCTCAGATGGAGAGACTGAGAAGCGTTCTGACTCCACTAACTCTTGAAGGATAAGCAAGTGCTTATCAGATAGAGAAAGAGTGAGAAGATATGGGATCAAGAATAGTGTGTGCAAATACAAAGAGGTGAAATAGTGCGTGGCACACTCAGGCAGCTCCATGTAGGTTGGATAGAAGGTACGATGAATATGGACAAGTGTTGAGAAATGAGGTTAGATATGTGGGCACAGGACATATAGAAGAAGATGTTAGAAAGAGTCCTACTACACAGGACTCTATGCAGGACTCAAAGTACACATTCCTCAAATCTCTGTGTATCAGTGACCTAAAATTTGCTAAACCTAATCAGCAAATCTAAACTGCCTAGATACATTTAGGCAATTTATACATGTCTAAGCATATCTGAAAGTCTGGTGAGTGGACCTGCCAGGAGAACATTCATGCAATAACTGGGATAGAGAAACATCAAGGGAAATATATTCAAAAGGAAGAAGGAACCAGGCGTGGAGGGATTGGCCCAGAAGCTGGGTGATGGTGCTGCCCCTGAGGACAGCAGTGATGGCATTAGCAAGAGTGCCAGAGTCCATCAGAGGAGGGGCAATAGAACGCCATGCCCTTGAAGCGTGGCTGCAGATTCGTTCCTAAGCCCAGGTGAACCACGTCCTGGGGTTACCCAGCACACCTCTGATCTCGGGGTTGCATTATACTCACCGGTGTATTCCTTGAGCTGATCCTAGTGCCAGGCACTTAGGAGGTGCTCAATAAACATTTATTAAATTGAGTTCAATTTACTTTCAAATCCAATGCAAAGAAATATGGACCAAATATAATCAGCAAAGCCTCAGAATTCTATACTTCAGATAGAATAGCAATTTGTAAGCTGCTGTCTTTTCAAATTGAAAAACGTCGTAGCCCAACAAACTGCCACATAATTTCTCCCTTCAAGGACATTCTTTGCTATGCTGGATCCATCTTCCTGGAACCTATTTGAATTCAGAACCTAGTGGTATTCTTTTTAAATTTTTCATCCTGGATATGTCACTGACACTTTGTGCTACTCTGAGACAAGAGGCAGACCTCTGTAGGAGAACAGTCGCCATACCCCCTTCCTCTCTCTGGATCTCAGATACATTCTACGAATTTCAGCACCAACTTTCCAGTAAGATGTCTAGCTCATTCCAAAATCTGACATGGAACAATGAACACTTTTGCAAACAAACAAGACCAGGTTTGACCTAACAAAGGTACAGCTCCCTTGATTCAAACCTGTAACAGAGTGGTGAGGGAGATGAGAGGAAGATGCAGACAGGCTCAGGAATGGTCTTAGGATAAGCTCTCCGGATGTGCTGTATTTTTTTTTTTTTTTTTTTGCCTTCCTCAGGCTGTCATAGACACTTCAACATTTAATGTTTGATTTCCTACTTGCTTCTTGCCTGCCATGAAATTGAACTAAAGTCCCCTCTTTGCAGAAAGTATCATACATACTTTTTTTTATTGTGCTCTGATCTGTGAGCATCTTGAGTTTCCTTCACAGGTTGCAAGTTAATTTCAGAGAGGAGAAGCTGACACGTGAGTGCTGTCACACATCAATCATTTCCTCTATTTCAGCTGTGAGGTGTGCGTTGGTTATTTTTACTTCCTTGCACCATGTCCTTCCTAAACTTCCTGGTAAAGAGAGAGAGCACTGCTCTAAATATGGAGAGTTGAAAGAGAGGAGCACTTTGCAAAGAGAATTACAAAATCCCACCACACTATCACTGATGATTTCATGCTCCCATTCTGAGACACTCGGGGGTCCCCTTCCACAAATGCTGCCCCTTTCTCCAACAACATCTTTATCCGCTTCACTGATCTCAAACCTGTTCAAGGATCTCGTTCTCAACGTTTCCATCTATCAGCAGCACTTCAGGGAGAATAATGAGGATATACTTTGCATATATTGAGAGTTGAATTATGCCAGAATGGAACTGACAAGGCAGACGTAATTGAGGGGGAAATACTGTGAAAGAGGAGTCTCTAATTTGGCTTTCATGTTTCCGAGTTCTGAAGTTCCAGGGGGTCATTGCATGGATGGGGAAGCCAAAAATGTTTCACAGGAAGACTGGCTTCTACTTCCTGTTTCTGGAATAACTGCTGCATCTTTTGCCTCTTGTTATCAGTGGATGGGTTTACGAACCTTGGTCCCAATATCTAGGGTCACATAGAGCTAGGGTTTTACACCAAGAAACCTGTCCCCTGGCACAAACCGTAGACCTCAGACAGCTGATCAATTCTAGGAAAGCATATCTTTGTAGACAGTAAACTATATAAGTTATTAGTTATAACTTAAAGTTACAATAGCAGCTACCATATATTAAGGCCCTTCTATAGGACACGTACGATGCTAGAACAATACACCCACCAGTGTTAACCCTTCCTGCAACCTGAGAATGCTTATCCTTTGCAGTTTAGAAATATGAAAACAGATGATCAAACAGGTTCAGTCACTTGGCCAAAGCCACATATTTGAGGGAGGATTCAACCTCAGGCACCTCTGGCTCCTTTCCATTTTGGAGCCTCTGGTACTTTTTCCTACCATCTGGATGGAGAGAGAGATAAAAAACATATCTTACTGTCAGTGAGTGAGTTACACTATTTTCCTGTAAAACAACACATAGAAGGCAAGGCGTTGATTAGGCCTAATGCTTTCCTAGACCTATAAAGATAAAGTGTTGACAGGATCTTGGTATGGAAAACCTTGGCTGTTCTACTCATGACCCGGGGCATTGCAATATACTGGAAAGAGTAATCAGAAATGTTTGGTTATCTATTGCTGAGGAACAAACCACCCCAAACTTAGAGATCTAAACATGTATTTGTTGACATTTCAGAGATTTGGCCAGGGCTTTCAGTCTCCGCCCCTCAAGGCATCAGATGGGACAGTTTGACTCTAGCCAGAAGATCTGTTTCCAAGATGGCTCATGTACATGGTTGGCAAGTTGGTGCTGGCTGTCCCCTGGGAGCTCAGCTTGGGCCTGGAATTTTCTCCATGTGCCCTCTCCACATTGCTAGTTGGGCTTCTCTCAGCATGACAGTTGGGTTCTAAGAAGTGTCCCAAGACTGACAACCCAAAAGGACAGGACTCAATGCACAAACACTTATCAAGACTTAGTTTCTTTACACTGGCATTACACCAAAATTAGTTTCATGGCCAAGCTGAGTCAATGTGGGAGGAAACTACACAAGAGAGTGAATACCAGAAGATGTGGTTCATTGGGGGCCACCCAAGTAGCAATTTTTCACCAGAAGCATACTGACTTTGATCTGAATAGGGGCTCCAATTAGTCCTTCCTTTGTAAACCTGAGAACGTTTCTTAACCACTCTTTTCCTTTCTTTACCCATCTGCCAAATCGGGCTAACAAAATCTACCTCATACTTTGATTAATTACTATAATTTCCACACTCATGTGGGATTAAAGTGTTCATCTCTTTCAGAATCCAGTAATTCTGGATTAATGCTAATAAAGTATCTCAGGTCTTAAGGACAGTGTAACATGCAGACCCAGGAGCTGGATAAGGGTGGCCAACCTCAAGCTTCTTCCAGAACCCTGAGGTAACTGACATTGCATTTTCTTATGGAGAAAAACTAAGCCAGTGATTTCAAAGCACTTCACAGGGTGTTGACATAAAAGAAGGCTGACTATGTGGGAGCAGCATAATTGACTGCAAATATTATAGTCTTGGGCATAAACAAAGGTGATATAAATCTCATTCCTGCTGCTGAGTGAATGACTCTCCCCAGCAACTCAGATGTTGTTAGCCTCAGTTTCTATATTTTAAAAGTGAGATGTTGGAAAAGCTAAATAAGATGTTAGCTATAAAGTACCTCTCACAGAGCCCTATACTACTGCATAAATACAATAAATAGTATTGTTTTTGCACTTGTTGTCACTATTAAATGACTAGTGACAAAAAAAAAAAATCAAAACCCTAAAAGACACCAAATTTCCTGTGTCTTCATTTTCTGGCCGTCTTTGTTCAGGATTTCAATATATCTGCTCCAGACTCTGCTTTGGAATCAGTCTCTAGTTCCATCCAGATTACATGGTATTCTAGGTACTTATCTCTCTGGATCTAGGTTTCCTCTCATAAGATGTGCAAGAAGATGCTTAAATGAGATCTGGGGTCATTTTGCACATTACTTGATGTTTTATAATTGAATGAGAATTTTTAATACTGTACTTATTACCCATAATAGCATAGGTATTCAACTATTGTATCAAAGATTGGAAAATAACAGTGCCTTAAATAATTATTTATTTTTCTATCACCGTACTAGTTTAAGTGTCAGCAGTCCTATCCTTACATGATGACTCCACAGTACTAGGGACCCCACACTTTCTCTCCAGTTGCTCTGCAAACTTCAATATAAAGCTTCCTCATCTCATGGTCTCATGGTCTAAGGTGGTGTCTCCAAATTCCACCATTGAATCTACATTCCTGTCAGTGGGAAGTGGAGAGAGAAAAGTGAAGGCAAGGTCCAGAAATTGCCCACATTCCCTCTGCACACATCTCATTGGCCAGGACATAAGGATATGTTCTAAGCTTCAAAAGAGGCTGAAAAAATACAGTTGCAGCAGGATGGCTACCTGTACAGCTAAAACTAAACAGTTCAATTACTAAAGGGAAAAAAAATGAAGTATGAATATTGGGGACAACCACAGACTGTTCCTCATGACCTATAATTAAATCTTTAGTTGACTCAGTATTTTTTTTTTTTATTTCTTTCAAAACATTTTTATGTGTCAGAATCCTTCTAGGAAAGGACACTTTGCATTAGATACAATGGTTAAAAAGGAATCATAATTGTAATACACTTGGATAGTAGGTAGCATGTATTTTTAAATTTTCTCAATGAGAAAGCTTCATATTTTAATGAATTGAGGTAGATTTGTGGGGGTGAAGTGATGGTTGGGGTCTGGAGGTTGCAGGGGGAATAATTTACCACAGGGGTTGACAAATTTTTTTTAAAAGGGCCAGATAGTAAATATTTTAGGTGTTTAGGGACATTCTGTCTCTGAAGCAACTACTCAATTCTCCCTCTATAGTGCAAAGCAGCCATAGACAATACAAAAATAAATAGGCATTATTGTGTTCCAATAAAGTTTTATTTACAAAAATAAATGGTGGGCCAGGCTTGGTTCATGAGCTGCAGTTTGCCAACTCCTGATGTACTGGCTGCAAAGCTTAATGTTTAACAGCAAAAAATGTTCTGTCTTCCATTTATTGAAATCCTCTGAGAGTTACCATGTCAACATACAGATTTATCTCTGACCCCATTGACTGACTAGTTTGAGCAGAGAGAAAACCTGACACATACTGACCCCTGTCACTTGGTCACTGACTCCAAATGAATTATAATATGGTAATTCTTGGTCTCCAAGAATAACTCATTGGATATTTGGAATAAATCACTTTACATAATCATAGAACATATAGGTGGAAGAGTAATGTTTCAAATAGTCCCAGTCTTGCAACCTCTGTTACTCAATTACTTACCCATTAAACTGGGGGATTGGACATATTCAGTTATCAATAAAGTCTCTTCCAGTTCTAGACTTCTAGAATTCATTGTAAAATTTAGTACTGGCAATTCCTAGAGAAGATGAGTTCATTCATTCACTCAACAAATATTTATTACACAATTATAATGGCTCGGCATTGTTCTTGTCTATGAACATAACAGTCACAGAATAAAACTAAATATATTTTTGATCTCATGAAGCTTACATTCCAGTAGAGAAGAGAAAGAAAGGAAGGAAGGAAGGGGGAAAGGAAGGAAGGAAGGAAGGAAGGAAGGAAGGAAGGAAGGAAGGAAGGAAGGAAGGAAGGAGGGAAGGAAGGAAGGAAGGGGGAAGGAAGGAAGGAAGGGGGAAGGAAGGAAGGAAGGGGGGAAGGAAGGAAGGAAGGGGGGAAGGAAGGAAAGGGAAAGAGAAGAAGAAAATTAGATAGCAATAAGTGCTATGCAGAAAATTAAAATAGGATGAGTAAAGCCTGAAAAAGCCTGTTTAAGGAGGTTACGTTTAAACCTCCATATATAAATAACAAAGAGGATTTATTTAAGGTTCAAGTGATGATAAGGAAGAAGGCCATTACAGGCAAGGGGATCAGCTAACACAGACAGGAGCTGGACATGTTCAAGAAACAGAAAATGGGACATCAGCAACATGGTGGAATGAGCTGTTCCATTTGTCTCTCCTGCTTTGAACTACAACTAAATGGACATTCATTGATCAGCAGAGGATACCCACACAGCACATCAAGATGCCTGAGAGACCCCTGCAGCTATACATCTGCAGGTGGATGGACTACCCCCTGAGGAGGTGGTGGAGATAGGTGAGCACCCTCTGGCCCCCAGGCAGCCCAGCACATGCCTGCAACTGCTTTCCTGGCTGGAGCACACATGGCACCACTGCAGCCCCGAGGGTGGGAGCTTGCCTCAGCACAACTGTGGAAACAGGTGACAGTAGCCCTGAGCCCCCGTGAGATTACTTCCTCATCTGGCGGGAGGGTCCTCAGGGCCATGCAGCCCACAGAGAGTGTCTCAGGCTTGGATCCAGAGGGGAAGCGCTGTCCATCAAGCACGAAGGCTGATGCAACCTAGGAGAGGAGGGCAGCTGAGCTGTGGCCCAGGGCGAACAAGCTCCTGGCTGCGGTGAACACTCATAGCACTCCTGCAGCCCCAAAGGCGGGATGTGCAACTTGGCGGGACTGTGGGAGCAGGCAGCAGCAGCCCTGAACACCCATGTGAGCACTCTCTCACCCGGTGGGAGAGTCCACAATCCCATCGCAGTCCCAGGGAGTGGCTCTGGCTTGGTCTCAGAGTGGAGGTTCCACCCACAAAGTACAACGGCTGGTGTGACCTAGGAGCAGATGGATTTGCAGCTCCAAATCCAGGCAAATGGAAAGAGCTCCCAGCTGCTGTGAACACCCATAAATACTGCTGTGGCCCCAAAGAGGGGAGCACAACTCAGCAGGACTGTGGGAGCTGGTGGCAGCAGCCATGAGTCCCCACATGACTGCTTTCCCATTCAGTGGGAGACCCCACAGAGCTGCTGCAATCCCAAGGAGTAGCCCAAGCTCGGGCAGGCACAGCTGACAGGTATCATGGTGGCAGGTTCAGATTACACAACTCATGCCCTCCCCCCCAGCGGCAGCAGGTGGAACCTGCAACCAGTTATTATCACTATGCGCCAGCACAAATCTACTCCATCAAATGGTATAAAGAAATATATTAATACTCCAGACCAGAAGGAAAAAGACAAACATGCAGAAATCAGTCCTGAAGGCACAGAAATATACAATCTAAATGACAGAGAATTCAAAACAGCTGTCATAAAAAAAACTCAATGAGTTACAAGAGAATTCTGAAAGACAGTTCAATGAAATCATGAACCAAATTACTGAACAGAGGGAATGCTTCACAAAAGAGATCAAAACTATAAAGAAAACCCAATAAGAATTGTTGGAGATGAAAAACACAATAGATGAGATAAAGAAAAATCTGGGGTCCTTAAATAACAGAGCTGACAATATGGAGGATAGAATCAGCGATCTAGAGGATAGGAACACAGAAATACTTCAGGGGGAGGAGGAGAGAGAATTTAGACTAAAAAGAACTGAAGAAATTCTCCAAGAAATATACAACTCAATTAGGAAATGCAACATAAGGATTATAGGTATTCCAGAGGGAGAAGAGAGGGAAAAGGGAGCAGAAAGCTTGTTCAGAGAAATAATAGCTGAGAACTTCCCAAGTCTGGAGAAGGAGCTGGAATTACATGTAAAAGAAGCCAACAGAACTCCTAATTACATCAATGCAAAAAGACCTTTTCCAAGGCATCTATTAAGAAAGCTGGCGAAAGTCAATGACAAAGAAAAAATATTGAGGGCAGCAAGGCAGAAGAAAATAACCTACAAAGGAACTCCTATCAGGCTTTTAGTGGATTTCTCAGCTGAAACCTTACAGGCTAGGAGAGAATGATATATTCAAAATTCTGAAAGACAAAAACTTTCAGTCAAGAATACTCTATCCAGCAAAAATATCCTTCAGGTATGGTGGAGAAATAAAAACTTTCTCAGATAAACAAGAGCTGAGGGAGTTCATTACCACAAGACCACCCTACAAGATTTGATCAAGAAGGTCCTCATACCTGAAAAAAAAAAAAGAAGAAGAAAGAGTTTACAAAGTCTTGGGCAAGGAGATAAATAGGCAGACAAAATCAGAAAATTGCAACTTTCTTTCAGAACAGATTAGCAAACACTTAATTATAACTCTAAAGATAAAGGGAAGGAAAACATCAAAATTAAATATAATCACTTCATTTTAACCACAAATTCACAACACATAATGGATTAAGTTGTGGCAACAACAACTTAGAAGGGGAAGAGGAAAGGAATGAAATCTGCTTAGGCTATCAGGGAATGGACTATCTCATCTATGAGACCTTTTATACAAATCACATGATAATCACTAGATAAAAAATTAGAACAAAGACACAAATGATAAATAAAGAGAAAACCATCATAGAGAGCCACCAAACTGAATTTGCAGTCCCAAAAACATGGGACGAGAAACAAGGGAAATACATAACAACTGAAAAACAAGTGATAAAACAGCAGCATTAAGCCCTCAAATATTAATAATCACTCTAAATGTAAATGGATTGAATTCCCCAATCAAAAGACACAGAGTGGCCGGATGCACTAAAAAACAAGAGCTAACAATTTGCTGCCTCCAGGAAACATATCTCAGCTCTAAAGACAAACACAGGTTTAGAATGAAGGGATGGAAGATGATACTCCAAGCTAATGGCAAACAAAAGAAAGTAGGTGTTGCCATACTTATATCAGACAAAGTAGACTTCAAGATTAAATAAACAATGATAGACAAAGACAGGCAGTATACAATGATAAAAGGGACACCCCACCAAGAGGATATACCCCTTATAAATATATATGCACCTAACACAAGAACACCAAAGTACATAAAGCAACTATTAATTGACCTAAAAGGAGATGTTAACAGCAACACAGTAATAGTAGGGGGTCTTAACACCCCAATGTCATCAATGGATAGATCAACCAGACAGAAAGTCAAGAAGGAAATAGCGGAACAGACACTTTTCCAAGGAAGATATATGGATGGCCAACAGGCACTTGAAAAGATGTTCAACATCACTAATTATCAGGGAAGTGCAAATCAAAACTACAATGAGATATCACCTTACCCCTATTAGAATGGCTATAATTACCAGGACAAAAAACAAGTGTTGGAGAGGATCTGGAGAAAAGGGAACCCTCATGCATTGCTGGTGGGAATGCAAATGGTACAGCCACTACGGAAACAGTATGGAGATTTCTCAATAAACTAAAAATTGAAGTACCATATGACCCCGCTATCCCACTACCAGGCATTTATCCAAAGAACTTGAAGTCAACAATTCAAAGAGACTTATGCATCCATATGCTCATTGCAGCATTATTCACAATAGCTAAGACTTGGAAGCAACACAAGTGCCCATCAACTGATGAATGGATAAAGAAGAGGTGGTATATATATACAAATGGAATACTACTCAGCCATATAAAAAGACAAAGTCATCCCATTCACAACAACATGCATAGAATTTCAGGGTATTATGTTGAGATAAGCCAGACAGAGAGAGACAAACACCATATGATTTCACTCATATGTGGAAGATAAACAAATACATGGACAAAGAAAATAGATTAGTGGTTACCAGAGGGGAAGGGGGTAGGGGGTGGACATAAGGGGTAAAGGGGCACATATATATGGTTACTGGCAAATAATGATGTACAACTGAAATTTCACAATGTTATAAACTATTATGACACAAATAAAAAAGAAAAGAAACAGAAAATGGTCCTAAGTAAATGTGAAATGTGGCGTAGGGGGTAGGACAAGAGTGGTGGCTGGAAATGTAGGTGAAAACCAGATGATACAGAGTCTTGTAATCCATGGTAGAGAGTTTAGACTCTATTTTAAATCCAACAAGAATTCACTGGAGAGTTTGAAGCAGGGAGAGTATTGGGTGGATAGAGGGACAAATTATTGAGATATGAAAAAAAATATTTTCAAAATGTTTTACATTTTTTAATGTGTTTGCTACAGTACAGATATTATTTTAGAAGGGAGTGTTGCCTTAAGAAAAAAAAAATAGTAAATGGCATTGGCCTAATGAGCAGGCATTGAGGAATCTGATAACAGAGAGATAATAGGTAGAGATTCATGCTATGCATTGTGAAACATTTGGTAAAAAGGCCTAATGACCCTTTAGCTCTCGGCAGTTGGTTGTAAAAAATTAGAATGTTAGTATGTATTGGTTACTATTGGTTGCATTTAGTAAAGTATTACAAGGAAGAGATGAGCTCAGGCAAGAATTGGCTATTTGCAAGCAGAGGCCAACATATTTAGAGAGAACTGAGAGATCATGGACCTTTCAGGGCTGGATGATCCATGTGACCTGAAATGTGGTTGACAGGTGCCCTCCAGACCTGATCAAGATGTTTGCACAACAGCTAGAGATCCTAGATTTTGAACTGTGCTTTGTGTGTGAGGACAAGAAGGAAATGGATATTTTCTGGCCAAGAAGATGGAATGTGCCAGAAACTAGGTAGTTTTCTCTTCATTCCTAGACTCTCTTGCAGTTTGGTGTGAAATTTCGTCATGAAATATCATGATAAGTGATGTGTGTCACCTCTAGAACTGTCCAAAGAAATCTTCCATACATGACCCCCCATGCTCTTTTTTCTTCTGCCTCCTTAATATGGATAGGCATGGTGATCTCAAAAACAATATGTTCAAGAGGGTAGTACGATAAGACTTGGGACTCGGGTCCCTGAAACACCACCTGGAGAAGAGCCACTGCTGATCAGGAACACCTGTTTTTAACTCTAAATAAATGAGAAATACATTTCTATTGTGTTTGAGCCATTATGGGGTTTTTACAGCATTACCTTAGCTAAAATTTCTTTAACTAACATATGGGATGAAGAGCAGGTTTGGGAAAGGGGAAGGCAAAATCGAGACGTCTTTTTGCCTTATCATGTTACATTCGAGATGCCTATGGACAGCAGGATGCCTTGTAAGCACTTGGAATGTATAAGTCTGGGATTCCAGGGAGAGGTCGGGGTGGAAATTTGGAAGTCATTGGAACCTAGATGATATTTAAAGCCGTGGGGCCCAGCTTATAGTTAAGAGAAGGAGGCCTAAGGCTGATCCAGAAGCAGTCAGCATTCAGGAGTCAGAAAAAAAGAAAGAAGCCAGAGGAAAATTCCAGGAAACACCAACCAGTGAGGGAAGAGGAGAGCTGGGAGTGAGTGATGTTGCCAAAGGTGAATCTCGCTTAAATACAAATTCATGTCCAGGATTCTAAAATACACATCACCCCAGGGGTCTTTTTGAGAGGCAAAACTTTGTAACCCCTGTGGTAGAATGTCAAAGTTTAAAATAAACTGCAAAGGAAACCACCAGCTCAGTAGACCGCACACCTGTGTTTTCTGAAGTCCTTCTCTCAAGGGAATAGTGAGTCAGAACATTTGAATCCAAAGCTTCATGTTGCAATCCCCTGAGTACCAGTGGGGCTACATAAACAACCATTTCCTGCAACCTCAGACCATGCATTCAGTTCTCACCTCATTCTTGTCACCCACACACGCTGACAGGTTTCCTCCCACTACATGGTTTAAAATGAGCCATACAAAAAAAAAGTAGGTGAGCAGGAGAAATTAGCAAAAGTCTTCACCATGCGAATTTCACAGGCAAAATACCCAATCACATATTTGCAAATATGTGATTTGCAACAGGAGTAAAATAATCATTCTTATATTCTCCTCACATTCAAAGGATGCTGCTGAAGAAAGGTTACTTCTGAAAATAAGGACCCCGAAGCTCAGACCAGAGCAAGGAAACACAGAGGAAATTCCTCGGTTATTCCAACTTGGGTTTTGGGTCATTCTCCCATGAAGTGTCTAGGCAAAGATTTATTCTTTGTTGGAGAAAAAAATGTTTCCTTGAAGGGAGATGAGTCTTTAACTTTTTATTTTACTTTTTGAAGGATTAGTCTAAGGAGCTGTAGCAAAGAGACTTCAAATTTCACGTACTAAATAAAACAGAAGGTCATTTTTTTCTCTCACTCTCACAAAAGGGTCTAGAGGGGAGTGATTTAGAGCTGATGAGGTGATTCTTTTATCCTCAACATGTGGCGTACATATCAAAATCCAAGATGACTCTCTCCATTTCTTCACCGAAGAGAAGGGAGAAAGAGAGGAAGTGGAGAACTAGCAGTATCCTTAAAGGAAATAACACGAAATTATACCCATCACTTCTGCTCATATTCCATTGGCAAGAACTTAGTCACATACCTAGCTGCAAGAGAGGCTGTGAAATGAGCCCAGAAAACCCAGTGCCCTGATTAGTGGTGCATAATTTGTAGCAGAAGGGTTCTATTCTAAAAGCAAGATCAGGAGAATGGATTCTGGAGGGAAATTAGCAGCATGTTCCATAATGTTCAAAACAAGAACTGATATTCACAGTCACAAATTGGACCACAAGATGGGACTGCCCTTTTGGACTTCCATTCACCCAACCTCAGGCTCTAGGCCACCATCTTCTGACTTCTGTTCCCCTTTCAGTCTGCCCATGGTATTCTTTTAAAATTGACTTCAATGGTATAAATAAATCTAGGAAACCTCATGATTGGTATTAACCTTGAACTTCCCTGCATCTTAGGGTTATAGTGGAAACAAAAATAGAATTTTCTATATGTGAGAAACTCTGTTCAAGGCGTGGGAATATTTGTGGGAGTTGATCTGAATAGCAGAACAAAGTCCAATTTTTAGAAAAGAAACTTATGCTTCAGTTTTCTTTCATTTCCCCCTTCCAAAGCTCTGGGAGAAACCATAACAATGTGTTTACATGGTTATATAATTGTTTGACTATACCAACATGAGAAAATTTAATTTTAGTTGTTTAAGACTATCATGTCTCTTCGGTTGGCAAGCTTCCAAGATGGTTCCCAACTATCTTAGTCAGCTCTGGCTGCTATAACAAAATACAATAGACTGGGTGGCTTAAACAACAGACATTTATTTCTCACAGTTCTGGAGGCTGGGAAGCCAGGGTCAGGATGCCAGCCAGATTTGGTTCCTGGTGAAGGCCCTCTTCCTGGCTTGTACATGGCTACTTTCTCACATGAGAGAGAGAAAGACAACTGGTCTCTCTTCCTCTTCCTATAAGGACACTTATAAGTTATCATGGGCCACACACAAGTTATCATGGGCCAGACACTCATGACTTCATCTAAACCTATTCACTTCTTAATGGCCCCACCTCCTAATACCATCCCAGTGGAGGTTAGAACTTCAACATAGGAATGCCCAAACATTTAGTCCATAATATCAAAGATCCTTATCTCTTGGTATTTATGTCCCATGTGTTCTTTTTCATAATAATGAGTCTACCTTTGTGTCCATAAGTGAATGTGTGTGACTTCTGAGAGTAAGTCATTCAAAACATTGCCACTTCTATCTTGTCCTCTTGGATTGCTCACTCAGGGGAAAACCAGCTGCCATGTTATAAGAACACTCAAGCAGCACTATTTAGAGACACATGTGTAGAGAAACCAACCAGTTGGCACCAAATTGCCCCCCATGTAAATGAGCCAACATGGAAGTCAATCCTCCAGCCCTAGTCAAACCATCAGATAATTCTAGCTCTTCAGCTCTTAAGTCTTCCAGCTGAGGCACTGACATCATGGAGCAGAGATAAGCCATCCCTGCTCTGCCTTGTCCGAATTTCTGACCCACAGAGACCAGGACATAATAAATGATTACTTTTGTTTCAAGCCACTAAGTTTTGGGGGTGATTCATTTTGCAGCAACAGATAACATCTTTCCAGTCGGTTTCTTCTCCATTACATTTCTATTTGTGTTGGGTGGCATTGGATTGGACATGGACATTTGGGAGATCTGGCTAAGGGATATTTAAGTTGAAAATACTTGTAATTTTGAATTATTGGGGAACATTTATGGGGTTTTCAGTCAATATTGTGTATAGATGTGTTATTTCTAGCTATCTCAGCCTAAGAATGGTTCCCAAGATTTCCCCATCACCCATTATAACAACTCTTATAGTATCAAGACATAAAGGTGAAGTGCCAGCAGCTACGTCACAATGGTAACATGTACTCTGGGACCTGATAGAATATGGGCCATGCAGGAGAAGCAAATGTGAAATACACAGAGCCAGAAGCTGCTTTGTGGAAAACTTTCTCACTCAAACAACACGCAAAATTCTAAGTGGAAGATTTTTTTCTCACTAATGCCCAATCAAAATTGGCAGATTTTCTACTGTCAGAAATACATGTAATAATGGAACATATATGATTATAGACACACATCATATTTCTCTTTTTAATTGGAGTTACACAAAATAGAATTTAACAAAATTCTTTTATTTAGACTGTACTATCCTGTAGTAGTACAAACAAAGAATATATCTACATGGGAAATCACGTTTTTTACAACCCATTCTAAGGAATAAAAAAAGAAATTACTCATGTAGAGGAAAAAATGAATTTTCTTTCAAATATATTTATTAAAGTAATATAGCAAAATCATTGACATACGAAGAAGTGATGAAAGAATATACAGCCAAAAAATAAAGGGAAAAGGCTTTAGAGAGGTTTGTTAGGTTTTGTTTTGTTTTGTTTTGTTTTTTGCTGAGGAAGATTCACCCTGAGCTAACATCTGTTGCCAATCTTCCTCCATTTTGTATGTGGGTCACTGCCACAGCATGGGCACCAACAAGTGGTGTAGGTCCACACCCAGGAACTGAACCTGGGCCGCCAAAGCAGAGCATGCTGAACTTAACCATTAGGCCACGGGGCCAGCCCTGTTTTTTTTTTTTAAGGGGTATATTTATTATGATGACACAGAAAAAAATCATATTCAAAGTACAATCCTCTAACACCCTGACATATATACATGTGCACATTGTACATAAATTTATATTATCAATATAAAATACATCATTAACATTTTTGAGGACGACAAATACAAACCAATAAATATTGCAATTACAAAATATCTACTTACTTTAAGTGCTGGTGAATAAGATGACAGTAAAATAAAGAGGCCAAAGCAGACCAGAAAACCAACCACATAGCTTCAGGTTACAGACTTGAGTTTGTTTGGGGGACGTATCCTTCAGACTAACTAAAATGGAAATACAACATACCAAAATTTATGGGATGCAGCAAAAGCAGTTCTAAGAGGGAAGTTCATAGTAATAAATACCTACCTCAAGAAATAAGAAAAATCTTAAACAATCTCACTTTACACCTCAAAGAAATAGAAAAATAAGAATAAATAAAACCTAGAGTAAAAGGAAGAAATAAAAGAGATCAGAGAAGAATTAAATGAAATAGGTACTAAAAAGACAATAGAAAAGATTATTGAAACTAAGAGCTGGTTCTTTGAAAAGATAAACATTATTGACAAACATATAGCTAGACTCACCAAGAAAAAAAGAGAGAGGACTCAAAAATAAATTCAGAAATGAAAAAGGAGGTGTTACAACTGATACCACAGAAATATGAAAGATAATAAGAGACTATCATGAAAAATTATACAACAAATTTGACAACCTAAGAAGTGGATAAAATCCTAGAAACATGTAACCTACCAAGACTGAATCTTGAAGAAATAGAAAATCTGATGGACCATTTACTAGTAAGGAAATGGATTCAGTAATCAAAATCCTCCCAACAAACAAAAGTTCAGGACTAGAAGCCTTCACTGGTGAATTCTATGAAACATTCAAAGAAGAATTAATACTAGGGGCTGGCCCAGTGGTGTAGTGGTTAAGTTCATGTGTTCTGCTTTTGTGGCCTGGGGTTTGCTGGTTCAGATCCTTGGTACATACCTACTCACCACTCATCAAGCCATGCTGAGGTGGTGTCCCACATAGAAGAACTAGAAGGACCTACAACTAGGATCTACAACTATGTACTGGGGCTTTGGGGAAACACACACAAAAAAAAGGAAGATTAGCAATAGATGTTAGCTCAGGGCCAAGCTTCCTCAAAAAAATAAATAAATAAAAATAAAAGAATCAAATTTCAATTAAAAAAAAACCCACAAGCATGTATTGTGAGAAATAATCAAATGTTAGGTTTGTAAGATATAATGGTGGGTCTATATTAAAAAAAAAAAAGAATTCATACCAATCCTTCTTAAACTCTTCCAAAAGATAGAAGAACGAATGCTTTCAAACTCATTTTACAAGGCCAGCATTACCCTGATACCAAAACCAGACAAAGATGCCACAAGAAAAGAAAATTACAGGCCAATATCCCTGATGAACATATGTGCAAAAATCCTCAACAAAATATTAGCAAACTGAATTCAACAATACATGAAAAGGATTATACACCATGATCAAGTGGGATTTTTTTCCAGGGATGCAAGGATGGTTCAACATATGCAAATCAATCAATGTGATACACTACTTTAACAAAATGAAGGATAAAAATCATATGATTATCTAATAAATGCAGATAAAGCATTTGAAAAAATTCAACATCCACTTATGATAAAAATTCTCAACAAAGTAGGTATACAGGGAATGTACCTCAATGTAATAAAGGCCATATATGACAAGCCCACAGCTAACTTATACTCAATGGTGAAAAGCTGAAAGCTTTTCCTTTAACAACAGAAACAAGTCAAGGATCCCTACTCTCACTACTTTTATTCAACATAGTATTGGAAGTCCTAGCCAGAGCAATTAATCAAGAAAATAAATAAAAGACATTCTAATTGGAAAGGAATAAGTTAAAACTGCCACTATTTGCAGATGACATGATAGTCTATATAGAAAACTCTAAAGACTCCATCAAAAAATCATTTGAGGGGCCGGCCCGGTGGCGCAAGTGGTTAAGTGCGTGCGCTCTGCTGCGGCGGCCCGGGGTTCGCTGGTTCGGATCCCGGGTGCGCACCAACGCACTGCTTGGCAAGCCATGCTGTGGCGGCGTCCCATACAAAGTGGAGGAAGATAGGCACAGATGTTAGCCCAGGGCCGTCTTCCTCAGCAAAAAAAGAGGAGGATTGGCGGATGTTAGCACAGGGCTGATCTCCTCACAAAAAAAAAAAATCATTTGAACTAATACACAAATTCAGTAAGGTTGCAGGATACAAAATCAGTATACAAAAATCCCTTGCATTTTTATGCACTAATAATGAGCTGTCAGAATGAGAAATTTTTAAAATGTCCCATTTACAATTGCATCAAAAAGAATAAAATATCTAGGAATAAATTTAACCAAGGAGATGAAAGACCTTACACTAAAAACTACAAGATTTTAATGAAAGAAATTGAAGAAGACAAATAAATGGAAATATACTCCATGCTCATGGATTGGAAGAATTAATACTGTTAAAATGCCCTTACTACCCAAGGCAATCTACAGATTCAATGCAGTCGCTATCAAAATTCCAATGGCATTTTCCACAGACATAGAACAAACAATTCTAAAATTTGTATAAAACCATGGAAGACCCCAAATAGCCAAACCAATATTGAAAAAGAGGAACAAAGCTGGAAGCATCGTGCTCCCTGATTTCAAACTATATGACAAAGCTATAGTAGATCAAAACAGAATGGTTTTTGCATAAAAACGGACACATAGACCAATGCAACAGATTAGAAAGCCCAGAAATAAACCCACAAATATATAGTCAATTAATTTATGACACAAGAGCCAAGAATATACAATTAGGAAAGGACAGTATCTTCAATAAATGGTGTTGAGAAAACTTGACAGCCACACGCAAAAGAATGAAACTTGACCACTATCTTATACCATACACAAAAATTAACTCGAAATGGATTAAAGACTTGAACATAAGAACTGAAACCATAACACTCCTAGAAGAAAACATAGTAAGCTTCTTGACATAGGTCTTGGCAATAATTTTTTGAATCTGACACCAAGAGCAAAGGCAACAAAAGCAAAAATAAGCAAGTGGGCTGACATCAAACTAAAAAGCTTCTGCACAGCAAAGGAAACCATCAACAAAATCAAAAAGCAACCTACGGAATGAGAAAAAATATTTGCAAATCATACATCTGATAAGGGGTTAATATCCAAAATCGATAAAGAACTCATACAACTCAATAGCAAAAAATAAAAAATCTGATTAAAAAATGGGTAGAAGATCTGAAGACATATTTTTCTACGGAAGACATGCAGACAGCCTACAGGTACATGAAAAGATGCTCAACATCATTAATCATCAAGAAAATGCAAATCAAAACCACAATGAGATATCACCTCACATATGTTAGACTGGCTATTATCAAAAAGACAAGAAATAACAAGTGTTGGTGAGGATATGGAGAAAAGGGAACACTTGTGCATTGTTGGTGGGAATTTAAACTGGTGTAGGGAGTATGGAAAACATTATGGAGGTTCTTTAAAAAATTAAAAATAGAACTACCATATGATCCAGCAATTCCACTTCTGAGTATTTATCCAAAGAAAACAAAAACACCAATTCAAAGAGACATACACACTCCTATGTTTATAGCAGCATTACTTACAATAGCCAAGATATGGAAACAACCTAAGTGTCCAAATGAACAAAGGAATTGTGGTATATATATACAATGGAATATTATTCAGCCATAAAAAAGAATGAAATCTTGCTATTTGTGACAACATGGATAGACCTCAGGGCATTATGCTAAGCGAAATAAGTCAGGCAGAGAAAGACAAATACCGTGTGATCTCGCTTATATGTGGAGTTAAAAAAAAACGAAAACAAAAAACAAGCTCATAGATACAGAGAACAGATTGGCGGTGCCAGAGGAGGAGTAGAGTGGAGGAAGAAATGAGTGAAGGGAGTCAAAAGGTTCAAACTTTCAGTTATAAAATAAATAAGTCATGAGGATGTAATATACAGCACGGCAACTATAGTTAATAATACTGTATTGCATATTTGAAAGCTGGCAAGAAAGTAAATCTTAAAAGTTCTCATCACAAGAAAAAAAATTTTATAATTATGTATGGTGACGGATGTTAACTAGACTTATCAAGGTGATCTTTGGCAATGTATGTATACAACTGGAACTAATATAATGTTATATGTCAATTATACCTCAATAAAAAAAGTAATATAATAAAATCATTGTCATTTGAAGAAGTGATGAAAGAATATGTAGCCAAAAATAAAGGGAAAAGGTTTTAGGTTTGTTAGTCAGCTAATTAACACTGTATTGTGTTATAGTCTCAGATTTTATGATGCTATGGTATTTGCCAATTCTTTGTAACATTTTCTCTTCCTAAATAAATATTTACTCACTGGCCTAATTTTGCATTCATGATTTTATACTCTTCTTAAGAAGTGTCCCCAAGATTGCATAAGTTTCAGACCCCGCAAAACCGGAATCCTTCCCTGCCTAATAATCTTTGCTCTTAGACTTCCACCAACATGAATGCCTGTCCATACATTTCATCATTCGTCGTTGAGCCCCATGCATACCATCATGGTGAGGAGCCTTCCAGACTTCATCACCAGGATGAAGCAGTCCTTGCTCCGGACCACAGCAGTCGGCATCTTCCACCCTTCATCTGTTGTTGACATGCTTGTCTCTCCCTCCCAGTGGCACGCTTCCAGAGGGCAGTCAGGGACTTTCTTATTTATTTTTAAATTACACACAGCTTCAACGGTCTGGTACCAAGTAGGTGCTTATTTATATATGTTCAATATCACGGCTCCCACACTAGAACCTGAGACTTCACAGAGCACTCGAAACACTTATTTTATTCTGTGTTTTAATCTACTTTAAACCCAAATCCTCAATCTTTGCTAAATTGCATTTATGGATTGACTTTTCTTCCCAACTGGTTGACTTAAAACCTCAAGTGCCTATGTATGGTAGGTAGAATATCGGCCCCTGAAAGTTGTCCATGTCCCAGTGCTTGCAGCCTGTGAATATGATCCCTTACATGACAAAGAGGATTTAATGTTACAAATGGAATTAAGATTGCTAATTAGCTGACCTTAATATAGAGAGATTATCCTGGATTATCCAAGTAGGCCCAAGGTAATCAAAGTGTCCTTTTAAGTGGAAGAGAGAATCAGCAGAAAGAACCAGGGAGATGGCAGCATGAAAAAGGATGTGGCCCAGCATTGCTGGCCTGGAAGATGGAGGAATGAGGCCATGAGTCAAGGAATGAAGGCAGTTTCTTAAAGCTGGAAAGGCAAGGAAACAGATTCTCCCCTGGAGCCTCCAGAGGCAACACAGCCCTGCTGACACCTTAAATTGAGCCTAGGGAGACCCATTTTGAACTTCTACATCCAGAACTATAAGGTAATAAATTCATATTTTCTTAAGCCACTAAAATTGTGGTAATTTGTTACATCAGCAATAGGAAATTTATACAATATGGAAAGCCCATGTAGGTGGTATAAGCCCTTATTCAACTATAAATCGTACCTAGACAGTACCTCAGAGTATGGCATTTATTGGAATCAATTTTGAAAGTATGTTTAGAAACTTGTATGAGGTAAATAACTCTAGTTTGCAGCCAATGTTCCCTTTGGGAGAAGCCTGGCCTTGCTAATATTAATCCAGGAGGCTTGGAATCCAGCCAGATCTCCTCAGGAGTTTAGCTGAGATCAATTAGAGGAAATAGCTCCAAGGGTTATAATATTTAGCTAAATAACCTAAATAACCCAGGGCTCATGTGTCACCTTGCATTTTGTAAGCTTTCAGTTGTTGATAGTGCCTTGGATTTGGTTATTGAATATTTACACTCCAAGGAAGGCAAAACACCAAGAAAAATAAATAAATTCTTCTAAGTTTGACATATTTGCTATTAATGAATGAAAATAGATGGTAGAAGGTATGCACACTGACAAATTCTCTTCCAAAAGTCAAAAATCTTATTTATTTAAGAATGAGTCATTATATCAATATGTTCTTGAACGATTTCTACTCTTGGGACATTTTTGTCTGTCCATGCCATTCAAAGAAATGGTAGATAAGTTAACATAGCTGTAAAAAAAAGGAATTTTTAGCTATTGACAGGATGAATTCAGGAAGATTTTCCTTACACTTGAGTGGGTTGCCCTTGTTCTTTCTTCAATCTCCTTTAAGGATTTTAACAAAAATAACAAGAAAAAGACCTAATATGACTTGCATTTAAGGGAGATCACTTGCAAATGAAAGATGTATCAGAAGAGATGAGACTAAAAGCAAGGAGAAAGTTCAAAGGTTATTGTAAAAACAGCTCCCATATCTTTCAAGTTGGGATATCCATGCATGGGCATACTTGGCCACTTGGGAGAAAGACAGAACTATTCCTAGTCACATTGACACCATGTGTATCATGGATATTGTTTTTCATTTTATTAGACTTCAAGCTTTTTAGGGATAATAAGCCACATTTGTCCACATTTCTATTTCATATGGCAAAATCATGCTAATGTGAGCAATAATAATAATAATCTTGGTTTTCTCTTAAAATGGTTAGTGTTTCCAGATTTGTGTCAACTTACATGTTAATGGGGACCGTCATTTCAACGCTTCGATTGCTGATCCGGAAATCCAAATTAAATTGGCATCTAGAAAGGGAAAGAATATGGGGGAAGAAAAGGAAAAGAAAAAAAGTTTTTTAAAGATTTTATTCAATTCTTCAGTCTTCCCAAACCCTTTGGTTTTCCCACCTCTCACTTGGACAGTTAATAATATTTGACATTTATAGAGCTGCTTTCCAAACAAAGACCCAGAAGGCTTAATGCACCATGGTAAGAGGCAGAAGGGAAATCAGCTCACACGCCAGGTGCATGACGCCACCTTTGATGTAGAATGTAGCAGCTGGGCCACAGCTGGTGGGTAATTAGCACCGGACAATGGCCCAGAACAGGAAGTGAAAAGGAATCCTGGGTCCAGTTGAAACTTCAAGGGCAGCAGGAGGCAGCAGCGTGAGATGACACACTGGAATGTTGCTGGGATATTAATCATACAAAACATTCAGACTTCTTTCTCAAGGGCAGAGGGAGATATTTTCTGGCTTGGCTTAAGTGATCCTCCGTGGTCAGGAACTGGGTCTTCAGAATCAGCCCTGACCAGTCAGAAGAGTGGCTTGAAGACATGGGAGCACCATGCCCAGGAACGGCACAAATAAGAAGCAGAGACGCCTCGGCCATGGGGGCTACTGTTGTGGGTGGCGGAGACAAAAAAGACGAACTTTCTTCCCACTGTACCTCAGGGGGCAGTTTTGTATCTAAGAACGAGGACAAGAACCGTTGCTTTTCACTTGAGGGATTAAAACAACGTGGTCGATTCCAAATATTTTAAAGATTACTTTCCTGGAGAGTTTGTTTCATGCCTGGAGGATTGAAACACTGATTCCAATCTGTTCGCTTTTGACATTTTTAGTGCATCTCCTCAAATTACATCCAGGCAGTAAAATAAATGGGGATGAAGTCTCCACGGCTCCCTGGGTTTTTCTTTGGCTGTTGCTGTTCTTAGAAAAAGGTTTGGAGAAGATAAAAGGGGAAAATACACCTCTGGTTCATTTGGACCTGCCGAGCCCTTTTGGCTGGTTTGAAGTTAATAGTAATGTGGTAAAATCGCTACAGATGTGACTGACACACGTGAAGCCAACAAAAATGCTGTGAGTCATCGACTCTGAAACGAACGATTGCCGGAAGCTCAAGCTCAGCTCGGGGATCTCTTCTTGCAGAGAGCAAAAGGGTTTCAGCGTGCCTGCAAACACCAATTAATCAATAATGTGTCATGAAGTGCCATGTTAAGAAGGATTCTGAGACCACAGTCAATAGACTCCGATGGAAAGAACAGTCTGGGGTGGGAGTGACACATACAGCATGCATTTGCAAGCTTGGTAGGAGTATAAGGGGGAGACAAGCACAGCTAAGGGTCATTTTCCTGAGAGATGTTATAGGCAGTTTTCTGATTTTAAAAGAAAAGACTTCCTATAATGTGACTCCAGTGTGTGCCAAGTTTTCCTGGGACCTCTGTAGTCAGTCCCTTAGATGAAGGCTCTACAGGGCCTCCTTGTGCCCAATCACATTCTGTGTAGCAGTCAGTACCTCAGGCATCAGGGATTCTATGAGGCAACACAACCTGGATTTGTCAGCAACGCAGGTTCCTTGAATAATTTTTTTTTTATAATTTTATTTATTTATTTTTCCCCCCAAAGCCCCAGTAGATAGTTGTATGTCATAGCTGAACATCCTTCTAGTTGCTGTATGTGGGACGCGGCCTCAGCACGGCCAGAGAAGCGGTGCATCGGTGCGCGCCCGGGATCCGAACCCAGGCTGCCAGCAGCGGAGCGCGCGCACTTAACCGCCAAGCCACGGGGCCGGCCCTAAATAATTTTTATTACACATTTTCTTTGTGCCAGGAAATGTTCTGGGAATTTTCTAAACATCAGCATTTGTACTCTCTCCACATCATGCCCCAGGAGGTAGACGATTTTACATTCATTTTATAGATGAGGAATCTGAGACTTCCTGAGGTTAACATCAAGCACGCGGCAGAGGGGGAATTCCAATCCAAGTCTCTCTGGTTTCAAATATAATTATAACAGCTAACATTTACATATGTTGTCATTTAATGCTTGTAACAGTCCTACCATTATCTTCATTTTACGGATGACAGAATCGAGATCCCCAAAAGACTAACTAACTTATCTAACTTGCTATGGCTACTGCATGGCAAAGCTAGGATTCTCACTTAGGCAGGCCTACTCCACAGCTCTGTTCTTAACAGCCATCGTATGCTTGGAAAGCCCGAGACCTTCCACTACCGCATACTGTCTCTCACTTAAGGGATGATGATCACTTGATGCATGGAAAGGTCTTTTTAATAAATTGACTGAAAACTCTTGAGATATATTGCAATACACACATAAAGAAGACCAGTGTAGCCATATTAGCAAACAAGGGGGCGGGTACTAGAAGAGGACATTGAGAGGGATACAGGGAGCAGATCATGTAGGATCATGTAGACCGTGGGAAGGACAAGTGTGAACAGAAACCTTCTCTCTGGGAAACAGATTTGAGGGTTGAAACTGGCTGGGAGAGAATTCCATTTACCAGAAGACAAAGAGAACTGGAGGTTTCTTTTGTGTGTTCACCGTGTCCTGTCTACTTGGCTACATCCAGTGGGTCGGACTAGATGTGCAGATTGGAGAAGGGATGTGGGAAGGAGGAGCAAGGAGATTCGATTTAGTATGGAGCTGAGAAGTTCATGAAAAAGGCTTAAATCCTAGGATTCTAGACTCTAGAATTAACAGACCTATAATTTGGTTATCTGCCCACAAAAAAATCATCATCCACAAGGACAGGAAAAATTGAGAAAGAAAAAAATGGGAACTTATGATATGTTAATAGAAATGGCCTGTTTGGCTAGATAAGCTGAGAGAAAGGGCATTGCCTTCTTTCTTTAAATTAGAGGAAGCAGACCAGTTTTCTCAGGCTACAGTCCTCAGATCCCTTGCATCAGAATCACCTGGGGTGGGGGAGGGCTTCTTAAAATGTAGAATCCTGGGCCTTTGCTTAGTCCCACTGAATCAAAATAACCCAGGCAGGGGCCCTCCCTGTCCCGCGGGATGCCTCTGTACTCTTGGGGCTGCTTATGTTGAAGGTAGGGCTTATGTTTTCAAGCTCTGAGATCAGGATGCATTGAGTTCCAGTGTGTGGTTTTACCACTTCCTAAGTGACCTTGGAAAATGACTTCTACTACTCTAGTCATCACTGGTAGTTATCTCCCTTGGAGTTTCTTGATTTTTGCTATGCTTCTACGCATTAGAATCACCGAGATTTTTTTTTAAATACAGATGCCTGGATTTCTGCACTTCATTCTGAGATGTGGGCTGTGGCCTGGAATATCTGTATTTTATAAAAAACTCCTTTACTGCCTCTGGTCTATGGCCATTAGCACATAAGAATCATTAGCAGTAGTGAGATGACAAATGTAAAACAATGAGCATGATGCTCAAATACGTTAACCAGTACTGGTATTGCTATTATTCCATTGTCGTTGTGATTTGGCCATTTCTTATAGGCAGAGCCCAGGGGCTTCCAGCCAATCAAGAAGCTCGAATGAGAACAATTTTAAACAAAGCTCCCATGGTAAACCTAAGATATGAATTGGAAAAAAACAAGTTTTTCTTCAAAAAAGTTTTTTCTTGTAGGGTGAAACCTGGTTTAGTATCGAGCATAGAGGGAACCAATGTGAAACACAATCTCTGAGGATGCAGGCTTGAAAGGGAACTTGCTACTTGGAGCAACAGAAGAAGAATGTTTATGCTTGTGATTATGCAATTACTACACAGAAGGTGACTTCAGTAGTGGGAACTGAGTGCTTGTGATTTATCTCAATTGTGTATTGGACCGGAGTGGAGACTAACGGCACTCTTAAATCCTCCGCCGTTGGCAGGGTGTGGGAAGTTACCAAGACAGAAGCAGGGAAAGTATAGAAAGAGCCTTCCCACGATCACAGACGTTGGAGGACAAATTTATCCTCTTTAGATCCCTGGGTTATGGCTCAGAAATGCTCCCCAGTAGAGGTTTGGGAATATAATTTGTGGAAACGTGTATCAGAGCTGATGCGGAAGGTTTGATACAGACATGAGCGGCAGACCCATTTGCTAGTATATCATTTACCTTGTTTATTTCCCTAAGAATGGCATAACTGTCCAAAGCCTTAACCCCAAAGAAGACTCTCAAAGTGGGAATGGCAACCTGTTCCCCTAATCCAATACAATGCTGATGGGAAGACAGTGGCTAATGTTCAGTGAGTACCAGATTGTCTGGCAGGAACTGTATTAATGGCTCTGCTTTCTATCATTTTTTAATCTATCTACAAATTCTGCAAGGTGTTGTATATTATAACCTTTTAGTGAATGAGAAATTTATGCTTAGAGTTAAGTAATTTGGTGAATATTACATAGAATAGTAAACAGAGCCAGAATTTGAACCAAAATTATTCAGACTCCAAAACTCATGCTCATTTAATAACAACACATTGGTTCCAGTCTAAAATTAAGACCGGCTAATGCAGCTACGGAAGGAATAGAAGAGGCAAATTGATTAAGACTGGGTGGCTTATTCTCTGCGTCAACTCTGGCAGCTGCATATGAAAAAATATTAAAAGTAGAAAAGCACACGATCACACATCTTCTTCGCAAGCCTGCACAAAAGAGTAATGTTAGGCCACCCTGAGTCACAGGAGGGATTAAATGTAATTCCCCTTTCCATGGATTTGAGAGAAGGAAAATGAGAGGGAAATGTTGTTTGAGTAAAAACAGGAAAACAAATTAAGTATTTGTATATAAACAAAGATAATTAAATTAATAGTTTATCATTTTGAATGTCTATAATATCTCAGGTATATACTCTAAATACGTTACCTCCTTTAATCATTACAACAACCTTATGAGGTTGTTAAAATCTGTTTTATAGGTAGGAAAATGTGGCTCAGAGAGTTTAAATGACCTGCTCAAGAGCAGCACTGGTAAATGACTGAGTCGGAATTTGATCCCAAGTCTAACTCCAAAATCAAAGATTTCTCCTATTGATTACACCAGATGCCTTCTCTGCCATTGTAAGTATTCAATAAATATTCAACGAACAGAAATAAATTCAGTAGTGCAGTTTTATCAATAAGACTTCAATTCAGGCAAATAAATGCCTAAGTGGATCCCATTTCATAATGGCCAATGCAATTTGAAAAGTATTTATTTAGACTCACTGTGTGCCCCCATAAATACTTTCACAGCACAAGGAACTCAAAGATGAGCAGGCATAGCCCTTGCGTTAATAAGTTTATTATGTTGTGTAGGGCGTGAAACCAGTATACAGATTACTATACGATGAAAGAGAGGTTCCACTGAGTGCTGCAGAGATTCAAAGCACGGAGTGAGCAAAGCCAGTAGAGTCAGGAAGGTTTTCATGAGGGTGGTGGGCTGGGTTTGAAGAGGAACTACCTGTGGTAGACTGCATTATTGCTCGAAAATACCATTCGCCCTCTCTGAGGGTGGATATACTTCCCGGCCCCAGTGACCTCAGGCTTGGTTGTGTGACTTGCTTAGCCAATGAGACGTGAGTGGAAGTCTTGAGTGTCACTTTGAAGTAATGGCTTTAAGGGCCAGCACATGGTTCGCCATCTTTCCTTTTCCATCTGTTGGCGATCTTCCAGATAGATGCTGTTGTGTTAGCCTGGGCCTGGGAGTGAAAGCAATATGGACTGGAGCTTCAGCTGATCTACAATGAGTGAGTAATACAACTTAGGATAAATTTCAGGGTCATTTGTTATTGCCGCACAACCTAGGCTGTCCTGCCTAATGCCCTTCAAGTAGAAGGATACACATTGACGTGAACAGAAAAGACATTGACGTGGGAGAAGCAAACCTCTCAAAGTGGTGATTATGAAATATCCAGTTTTCTCAACTCTGGCTACGCCTTAAAATCTCCTGGGGAACTAGAGAAAGACATTAATGCCGGAGCCCATCCACAGATCAATGAAGTCAATATTTAGTGTAAATCCTAGATAGGTATATTTTTTAAAACTCTCCAGGTTCTTCTATTGTGCATCCAAGATATAGTGAAATCCCTTTATATTTATAATGAGGAAACTAAATTTCAGAGAGAAAGGACATTAGTGACGGACAGTGGTGAGGTCATAGCCCCTGTCCTCTGGGGGTCAAACTTAGTGTTCTTGCCAGAATAAATGCTAATTAAAATTAGAATAATTCTATCTTGGCTTTAGAAAAACTGACATAGCCTAGATTCAAATACTGACTAGAAATTTACTGACTGTATATCTGGCAAATCGCTTAACTTTTCTGAGCCTTGCATTTTTTTACCCTTAAAATGGGGATGCTGGTAAGTGCCTCATTGCATTGTTGTGAGTATTTAACGAGATAATGTATATTTGGAGGGATGGTGGAGTAGAGGTCAGGCATGAGGGTTCTGAATCCAAGCCATCAGGTTTCAATGCCCACACTGAAACTTTCCCTATAACGGACCTATCTTTTAATATCAATGTGGCTTAGTTGCTACAACTATAAAATGGGTTTAATATAGCCACTTCTCTTTTAAGGTTGTTTTGAAGATTATACGTAGAGCTGATGTGTTGCAGAATCCAAAGGCACAACCATATTGTCATCTATGCATGTGGTGCTCCCTGAAGTTGTACATGCAGATGCCCTGTATATTAATTCTTTCATATAGGGAATTTAGAAGTGTACCTCGCACACAGTAGGTGCTCGTTAAGAGTACGTTATTATTATGGTGTCTAGCATACTGACTGGAACATGGCAAGTCCTCAATATGTACTTGTTGAATGAAAGAGCGAAGAAATAAATAGAGTGCATCATTAATGCAATTAGTAAACCAGTTTTGATAAAGGGAAATGTTCTTAGGAAATAAGCTAGAAATTAGACTAATGGATCTTGGATGCAAACTAAATATCTTGGATTTTATTTTCTAGGTAATGGGGAGGCGCTGAATATCTCTCCACAGGGGAGTAACATACTCGAGGTGATTTTAAGGTTGATTAAGGGGCAGTGATTTATAGAATGAGGTGAAAAAGGAAGACAGTCAGAACACTACATAAATAATCCAGCTAGACGGCATGTGAAGAGATGGCAAGGAAGGGATTAGCATGAAGACAGGACAAGACATGAGATGGCAGGCGTCTCCGAGGAAACTGGGATAAATCACCTTCTAAATGTACACCAAGAACTCTGGATCTTGGCCCCAGCTCTGCCCTTGACTCATTCTGTGCCCTCAGAATATGAGGGAAACAAGACCCCTCTCAGGTACTCTACTCTTTAACAGCAAAAATGACGTCATTGAGGTTGTTGCTCCCTAGGATCACTCCAGCTCAGAATTCCATCTGAGAAATTCAGTACAAGCGGAGGCGGTCAAGAACTCGTTGGGAACCTGGCTGTGGGCTATTCCACGTGCCATTCTAGTCATGAAGCCTGTGCGGGAAACTGAATGGGAAGATTATTCTATTATCTTATTTTCTAGGGAATTATGTCTGCCTTCCCATATTAATTTAAAGATAGGTGTGTGAGGGGGATGGGGAGGCATTTTCATTGAGCTCAATTGTTTTTGCTCCTTGCTCTCATTACTTGACGTCTTCAGGGCAAGGTCAAGCAAGCTAACCATTCTGGATTCATTCTCCTCCCCCCCGTGTCTCCTACTAATGCAACTGAGGAAACAGACTCCAGCAAACACACACGCACACACACACACTCACATACACACTCAAATACACTCACTCATACATACTCACACACATTCACACTCACTCACTCATGCAATTCACACTCACATACTCTTAGGCACACATACACAAACACACCTGCCCCACATACATGCTCACACATACACACAATCACATGCTCACTCATGCACACACAAGTTGATTCACTCCAATACACACACATTTCCTCATGGATGCACACTCAGTCACCCACCTTCACGCACTCACACACACACAATCACACATATATGTGCTCACTCACACACATTCTCACTCACATATGAAAACACACTCTCGAACATACCCACACACAGACTTCTATTCTTGAAGGTGGACCTGAGGAGTATGGAATTTTCCAGCAGAAGATTGTTGAACACGCCTGTTGCTCTGGCCCAGGGCGGGCACAGACCACATCATCAGCTGTGCTGCTGCTCCTCGGCTCCAGGAGCCTTGAAGCAACATCACACTGCTGGAAGTAAGATTCGGAGATCTGAAAGCAGCTAGGTAAGCCTCAAATTTTGGATTTAACGTGGTCACCAGTACCACTGGGAGGGCTGTCCAAAGCCAAAGCTCCCTTCCTGATTCCCTGCTTCAGTCTTCATAGGCACAAGGGCTGGCCTCCTGAGGGGATATGCTGCCAGGAAGGTGATTAAAACCAGCTTCTCTAATTGAAAAATAACTGCCCTACCTTTCTTTCCAAATATGTTTGTAAATTTCTTGTAATTAAATTTCCCCCTTAAAGAAAGGCTGCTGGCTTGCTCCTAAGAAAGAAAATCAGTGGCGTGAGGCCAGCCACTTCCAGACCGTTCAGCTCTGATAAGGCCTGAGCTCCCTGCTGTCCAGTCAGGTGAGGGCACAGTGTTGAGGCGATGGTGGCCCAAGTCCTCTGCCACTTCATCTCTTAGGAACCCAACACACCTAGTCTGGGGGAACCGTCTGGCAGAATCACACCAGAACTGCCGGAATGGGCAGTGTGGTGAAGCGGAAAACGTGCTGCTTCTGGAATCAGGGGCTCTGCCTTGGAGGCCAGGCTCTGCCACTTACATTTGTTTATTATTATTATTATATTCATGTATTTATTCACAGCTGAACTCCAGTCCCAAAGAATCTGAGGTCTCTATATATAAACAGGTTAAATAGAAGAAAAAAAAAAGACAACTCAAAGAAAGGAGAAAGCAAATATGCTAAGCATCAGGGCTAATAAAGTTGCAGTAACTGCCCACTAATTGTTGCACTGGTCTTCCTGGCAGCCTGAGGGAAAAGGGAAACATGATGAGCTGCATGACCACTTAATCAGAGACAGGGACTCTGAATCCCAAGGAAAGATGCTTTTTGTAGGTTTTTTTCCAAGCATAAATTCTTTTTTTTGTTTTTTTGGGTTTTTTTTGTGTGTGTGTGTGAGGAAGATTAGCCCTGAGCTAACATCTGTGCCCAACTTCCTCCACTTTTTATGGGACGCTGCCACAGCATGGCTTGACAAGCAGTGCATTGGTTCGTGCCCGGGATCTGAACAGAGCACACGCGCTTAACCGCTATGCCACTGGGCTGGCCCCGCGAGCATAAATTCTTAAAAGATCAGACCTGAAATGTTTTCTACAGGATATTGATAAACATATTGGACAAATCCCTCAATACTGATTTTTATGCCATCCATTACTGTGCTGCGCAAATGCTGGAATGCTTTTGTTTGCTCTCTTGTCAAAAGAGGCTGACAACACCACACCCAGGTCAGCTGTAAATATTAAATGAGATAGTACTTAAGATAGCACTTTATCTACAGTAAATACACAATTACAAGTATGAAGTGAGCATTAATTCATACTTGGTGAGTGACTTAAAGATGAGGAAGGATTCAGAGCTCTATTGAGCCTCAGACTTCCTTCCTCCCTCTCCCAGGTGGGGCAGCCTGCCTGTCCGGTCAGGACTGAGTCCGTTTGGGAGACATATGGCTTCCGGGCACGGAGCGGCGGATGCTTAAAAGGCAGAGCTGACTCTTCAATGGCTAAGCCCCTGTATAAATTTGACTTCGGGCCTTTACCCCAACCAAGAAGCTGTTGAGGCTATTTTGCAAGCCAGTCAGCCTGTGCATCTCATAGTTTTATTGGAATTAACAGTAATGTATTTTTAGAGGCTGAAAAAGGAGCTAGAGTGGCCCCGAGCACAGCATCTTGCAGCTGGAAGCCTTTCTGGTACATTCTCCGGCCCCTTCAGTTTTCACCTGCCTGCTCCTCAGCCCGGTAATTGCCTATAAGGTTTCACCCGCAGCAAATTGCCGGGCTCTCGCACCACACCCTACAGAGAGGGCTCTGGCTAGGATCTAAACCAAGTTCAGCTGGTAATTGCACTACAAATTGCTGCAAGTGTTGAGCCTCCTGGGGACTGACTTAATAGCGCCACCACCCCGCCCCTCTCGGGCTAGTCAGAATCCGCTTGATAGGCAGCTGGAAGGCACAGGGCTACGTGGTGGGTGTTAAAAAAGTAGTTCATACTTGTTATTTGGAAATCTGTGATTCATGCTCATAAACGGGTGTGTGTGTGAGGGAGAGACAGAGGCGGTGAATGGCTCTGCTTTTACTTGCAGGTCTGGAGGATGCAGGAAAGCATAGCTCCCCACCCCCAAAGAGATCCACCGTTGCAGCCATTGTGAGTGCAGTCCCTGACTCATTGGCCTTGCATGATTTACTAAGCCGCGTCCTAGGCATTGTCTAGAGCTTTGCCTGAGCAGCAAAAGTTAGCACTCGGACGTCATCTTGGCCTTGAATTTTAAGTAGCAAAACAGGGCCACGTAAATTCCAGCTCAGCAAAGTGGCCTTCTGGTTCTGAAAGACAGCCTCCCTATTCCGGACCTGCAATCTGGAACGCTCAGGGATTCCATCCCAGAGGGAAAGGAGTAATATCCTCGATTTAAGGATTAACGTACTATTAAAATAGCTACCTTGAAAAGCTGTGGTTACAACGTGACTTCAGTGTCAGACAGCCACGCGTCGGGTCCCTGGCTCCTCAGCTGTGCTAACTCACTGTGTGGCTTTTGGCCACTTAGCTAACCCCCCAAGCCTCATTTTCTTTCTCTGTAACGGGAATTATAATAACCTCCTCACAAGGTTATCATAAAAATTTAGTGGCGTCATTTTTTTTTTTTTTTAGTCTGGCTTGTATAGACACTCAATAAGTGGCAGCTACTTAATGAGCATCCATGAAGTTTATGTATCGTCCAAACAGCATCTCAAACACCCTCATTTATTTTTTCCAGCAATTGCCTTCAACTCTGCTCTTCTGCATCTCTGTTTTCAAAGCCTCAGTGCCTTATGGGTTCGACCATAGAACTTCCATTTACCTCGAGTTATTGGTACAGTGTCATCACAGTATGTAACGTTCCATCCTGTCCTGTTTAAAGCTGCAGTCTCCTACCCTCCTTGCCTATCTGGCTTGCCTCTCTTGCAGTGAGGAAGACATATGGTCTGCTATTTCCATCAGCTTCCCCTCCCTCTTCAGGGCCTAGCAGCTCTCAGAGGGGAGAGCTGTTCTCCTGAGAACTTCCTCACACAGTGCTGACATCACGGTGGCTCTGCAATTTTCCGCAGCTAAATAAGCACCCAGCCAGGGGATACCTAGTTCCCTATTCTTTCAGACACCTCCAGTCTTTAATCCTCACTTGACTTGGGATGGAGAGATCCCACTTCCCCCACGAAAACTATACTAGATTCCCGGGATCCCCAAAACTTTGGATTCCAGAGGTTTCCTGCCCATAGTCTGCTTATACAGACTGTTGTGGGAGAGGGTGGTAGTTGGGGGCAGCAGGCCCAATGGGCCCTCTGCCAGGAGTCTGTGGTCCACCTACAGCATGCGTTCTCAAATCATAGTGTTACCGAACCAAGTGGGCTTGCCTCCCAGTGAGTTAAATAAGACTCTACAGCAGTGGAAGTTGTCTCACAAAGTAAAGTGTATTTGCAGCAAATAGGACACCATGAGGAATCGTTTCCAAAGTCATGGCGTCGCTGAACAAAGGAAGGCAGGAACTTTTATTTCGGTTGAGGAGTGAATATTCAAAAGGGAGAGGCAGGTATTCGCTTGCACAGGCTCAGTTGGAGAATATGCTTCCACTAACGAGGCCTATGCTCCTCCTGGAGAGATCTTTTCATTAAAAATAAGGCAAAGGTCATGGGTGTAGCTTTTATGGTGAGGCTTGGTCAGTTTCACAATGGTTGGTGGTTACATCTTCCTTGAGTTTCTCACTTGGTCAGTTTCAGGATGGTTGGTGGTTACATCTCCTTAACATACAAAGGAAAAGAAATAACTTGGAAAAAACAGTTATTTGCTTCCAAACCCACCTTTGAGTTTCTCGAGTTGCCTAGTTGGTGACAATAGCATGTATCCTCTGGAGGGCTCATGAAAACACAGGTCACTGGGCCCCACCCCCAGAGTTTCTGATGCAGTTAATCTGGGGTAGAGTCTGAGAATTTGCGTTTCCAACAAGTTCTCAGGTGAGGCTGATGCTGATGGTACCAGGACTCACTTTGAGAACCACTGTTCCAGAGAACGTGAATTGCTTGTTGTGATGATGAAAATATTGAATTTTGAAGACGTTGAATTATTTGTCCAGAGTTAAACAACTAATAAGCAGGATGGCAAAGTCTATGTTCAGATTTGCTTGACTCAAAATCCCTGACCTTTCTACTCTAATGCGTGTTTTCATGGATGAAGGGAGATTCCAGCAGGAGGCAAAATGTAACTCATTTTTTCAGGCTGCAGAGACTTAAGCCGAATGAATAAGAATCCTTCCTCAGGCCGTGTGACCTTGCCACAATTGACTGATCAGGGGTGGCACCTGACCAAGTTGGGAAACTCCTGTTTCTTCTTTGGGAATTTTGTAGACTAGAATGGAGAGAGAGAGACCTCTTTTGTGCCTGGACTGAAACATGGAAAATTCAGGAACTCATGGCCACCCTTTTCTGTCCTGTGGATCTATGCGCAGAGGACTCGTGTGCAGCTAGAGAAGCATGACCTGGTAATGTGGGCATAAGGCACAAAACAATGCAAGGCCCCCTGAGCTCCAGTCCTGGCTCGAGTCCATGGGCCTGGCAGCCTCTCTGCTCTTTGTTTCTATGAAATGGCCTAATGACCTTCCAGTAACCTCTTTCTCCCACAAAGCCCTCATTGTGCCTTCACTCTTTCTCCTAACCTGCCTTGAAGTAGGTTTCCTGCTACTTGCAACCAATAGCTTCTATATGATATATACTGTGCACATATTCGACACCTCTTTGTAGATTGGCATTCTGTTTGAAGGATCCATAACCTCATAGCAAGATTATAATGACCATTTTTGGCAGGAAGGATCATGGTAGCCATGATGTTATATGCTAACACCTCCGTTTTTATTTATTTTTGGCCTCCCATCCTTGGAAGAAGTGATGAGCATATGTAAGTATGTATATGGGGGAGGCAGGGAGGACTCACCAGTATTGTGACACAGACACAGTCCACACTTAGGTCTGTGCTCTTGGCAGAGCCTGGCCCTGCTTGCTGCCAGGCCCCCTGAATCTCAGTCTGCCAGATGGTGCTTCCCCTCCATGTACCCTAGATGGCTGGGCACATAACACTCTGCCCTTGGGAATCCTCCCTGGGTTTGCAAGCATAGCAGCATGAGGAGAGTCTGTTTCCCTATACTCCCAAAGTGAGTTTCTCCCCAAGAAAGGCCAAAATAACACCATCAATCAACCAGGCTTGTTGTTCTTTTTTAAAAGCTCACGATGGCGGAGTTAGGATTAGCGCTGGGTTACTGCCCCATGCAGAGCCACCCACATAGTGTTCATTAGGCCCCCTGGCTGCTCAGGAAGCCATGACTCAGCTGGGGAAGCCAACTGAGTGGTGAGGTCTTTTAAGGGTAATTTAGCTCCATTTAGAAGCCCTGATTTATTCTTTTTCCTCCCCCAGATAATGGACACTGTACCTAAGTGTTCCTGGGCTGGTGACAGGCCTGTGGGCACCCTGAGATTCCTCCACCCCCCCTCTCAGGCTGTGTCCCGAAACATCTTTGCACATAGCTTCTGAACTCAGCTGTCAGAATGCCCGTTACCCTTCCTTGATTACCCTCCAGTCCTGCTCACACAGCCCATGAGGAGAACCAGGAATATTGGAGTCTAAACAGAAGCAGGTCAAGTTCAGCTTGGAGGAGGGGAATGGGCTGGAATAACTGCCTCGCACAGAGCAGTAGATATGATGCAATGCATCGTGAGTTTCTGAGTGTGTTGTGGGGGGAGTGAAGTTAATCAGATGGAGCTGAGCCCGGCCGCCATGTATGACTGTGCAGGCTCTGTCTTGCACAACTCCAGGGGGCACCCTTCACATAGACAGTGGTATGAATGACACCCTCCAGGTTATACAATGTGCCACTTCTGATCTATCTACTTCAACCAAATTTATTCCTATGTCCCTGCTGAAAAGAAAGTAAAAGTTTTAAAAGAAATGATTAATCACAAGAGTTTCCATTTTATAATAACCCAACAAGCCAATAAGGCACAGGTGGGCCAGCATTACTGAAAGAGTCAACAGTGCGCTGGAGCCCACTTAAACTGCTTGCAAGAGCCAGTTCTTAGTGTTTCTACCCACCTATGTGTTCAGTGATTTCACATTGGTAGGTTGAAATTAGCCATGGTGGATTATTTACAGAAACTGGCAGAGACTGTAAGTCACCTTACTGCCCCATTTGAGAGCCAGTTGTTTCGCATTTAACAGCACACCACTGGGCATTAGCCACCTCTCGCCCTAGGTTCTCAATTTCTATCAGGAAAATGTCATTATTTTCCTATTATCCCCCTTAAAAGGAATCTTTGCTTGGTACACCCCATAAAAGCTGCCCTGGTCATACCCTAGCCTCACCTGATACCCAGCCTATGGCATCTTTGATCCTTAGTTGACAAGTGGCTAAACCAGCCACTTAAATTCTCTGTCCACATTAAACACATTATCACCAAGTAACATTTGACAGATAGGCTATATTCTAGAAATGTTTTCAGGGGAGTGGTTATTGCATAATCGTTTAAGCTTTTATAATTGGCTGAAACTTTGTAAACCTGAAAAAGTTTATCCATAAAGATTTCAACTTAGCCTTTATAAAATTTGCTAATTCTATAAAAAGGAAAGTATGTCACTTGTGTTTTGGAAAAACTAGAGTCACTGATTCTGGTAATATTTGATCCACATTAGCTCTAAAAGTGTACTTTGAGTTTTTTCTTCTTAAAGTAAGATCTCTTTTTATTTGATATATAAGAATTCCCCCAGAGGCATCCATAGAAGGAGGCTCTTATTCCTGCTGCTGGATTTAGATGTTACGTTTGTCTCAGTTTAGTGTCAATGTGGTAAGCCATAATTACATTAGTAATAAGCATTTACAAAGCACTTTGCAAGTATTAATGAGTTAATTTAAATTCACTACTTGCCTTTAAGATGCTTTAAAAAAGAAGGAGGCAGTTTAAAATTTTTCTTCACATCAAGGATGGGGGAAAAAAGGCATTTCCAATGACCTGTACCAAGTTCACTCATCAGTTAGTCATAAATGTGTATAGTTCCCAGAATAAAGAGGAAAATTTCCAGGGCAATATATTTTGTCAAACTTTTATCCCCCACTTACAAACATTTTTAAGTTAGGTTATAAAATATTATTTAAAATGGTTAATATGATTCAGACAATATAGTCAACTGGATGTTTCCCCATGCCAAAATAATCATTTAATTTGTTGAACGTACCATTTGCCAGGCACTGTGCTACAGAATTCACATGCATTCCTTCATTTCGTTCCTATGGGGGTGTTGGAGGGCAGTAAGGGCTGAGTTCACAGATGAGGGTGTTGAGTCTCAGAGAGGTGAGTAACCACTCCACATCCCAAAGGTAGCAAGTGGCCATCTTCAGTACTTGTGCTATTTCCATAATACATGATTATGCCGTTTATATAAATCATATCATGACCCCATGCAACTAGAAAATTATATATGGTACTACGTCAATATAATCACTATGTCGAAGAGGAACAGAAAAATATTCTTCTTGATATCAAAAGCAAGATGAACTTTGGTCTTTGGGGAGTACCTAATATTTTGCTTGAGAAACTAGAAAATTCCGGTTCTTTCTTAGTTTGTAGACATCTATTGGCTGCCTTTTCTAGTAGTTGTCTTCAAGAATGAGCAACAAAAGAACAGTCGAGCACACAACATGGCTCCAATTCTATAGGAGCTCCCTGGGGAAGAACGGCTTTGGCCTAGGAGGGCTTACTGAAGAAAAAAGAAACACGTTCTTTGCGAAACAGTAATCATTGGAACTCTTCAAGTATCTGGAAATATAACAAACACTGCAATCAATGAAAATGTGTTTGGATTCAGCTGTCAAACTCGCTGAAGATGAAAAAAATTGTATGTCTTCAGCAATAACAATATCTGAATCATACAGTGCACATCTGTCAGACATTCTTTCCCAAATGACCCGGCTAATCCAAGTACATCTCTGCTTACAAGTACAAAGCAAAGCCAAGTAAAAAGGCCATTAGGAAAAGAGAATAATTTTGCTGTCAAAAAATTCATACTGATGCAAATCTCTTGGATTCAAGGCACAGAGTAATGAAAGTGAGATTCTACTTCTACTACCTTTAAAGGGCTTATGAAACGTGCAGGACCTCTCAGGATTTGATGCTGCGAAAGTTGCTTTCAAAGGTTAGTGAGTGTTAGACACTCCTAAGGGGTCTCGCCGGGATTGCAGGTGGCCCATGGTGGCAGGGATTTAGTATCAGATAGTCTCAGATTCCTTTTCTGGTTTACTTCAAATACCTCCGGTTTCTGTTTTATGTAAAATTTTTATCTGTTTGTAAATGTACAAAATTAAGAAATAACATGCATGGGGAAGAGTAGAGAATTATAAAATGTTAGAGCAAGAGAGACTTTTTCAGCCAATCTAGTTTTGTCCCCTCCATCCAAGCACAAGGAGATTGAGATTGAGGTTCAGGGATGGGCCCAGGTTACAGGTGGCAATAGAACTAGCTGTCCCCCATTGGGGGAATCAGCCTCTGTGCCTTGCCTCTAACAAATAAAACACTGTACATCAGAAATTGACCAAAATTATAAAAATGCATTAAAAAAGAACCTTTGATAGTGGTTGCTAAAGAATCATGCTGAATAGGCAAAGGTGGCAAAAGTAGAGTTTATTTTTTCTTCTTTTTAAACTTTCTTGTGATACTCATAAGGTGTGTGTTACCCATTTACCTAACACTGAGGAGAAAAGGTTAAAATTCAGAGTAATTTACTAACAGTTGAGCTACGATGTCCAGGGTGCATCTACAATTCAGTTTGATTCTCAGAATAGGACTGAAGCTCAAGTTGTAACAGACATGAAATCTAACAAAGAGTAAGTTCAACTGGAAAAATCTATACTATAATAAACAACATCTTTAAATGTAGTTATACTTCTAAATTTAATATACCGAATATAATAAGAAAAGCAAATTTCACAACCTCATGTTTCTAACTAGAAAACAACATTTTCTAACATTTTCGTCATGTTTTTCACACTTCCCGAGATTGAAAATACAGATTTTCTTGGTCCCGATGACTTGAACATTTCCGCATGTTTTAGGTCCTTAATGGAAAGCGTGGAGGTGAATCTTTATAGTGGAAAACACAGCAGCATGGGTGTGGCACATCTTTATAGATAATTTGCCCTGCTGCACGTTTAAACTGAGAGTTCTATAAAAATTGGTCACATAAGGGGCTCCTGGCTAAAAATAAAGTGCAAATATGTGTCTTACAGATATAGTGAAGCTGAGAGAGTTATGTAGCTAAAAGAGAACGTGTCCATCCTAAGACCTCAAAACAATGACTATGACAGTGCATTTTTCTCTCGTACACCTTTCACCAAATGCCCGTTGACATTGATGGTGAATGAGAGAGCCATAAATCTGTTCTGTTCTCGCTCTACAACTAATAATGTATCTGTTTATTTTTCAACAAACTTTCTCATAAAGATCCGATACAGAGAGATGAAATTACTGAGGGTGAATTCTGACAATTCTACATTCTTATCTTCTGTTGCATAAACTCAGATCATTGAAACATTTGAAGTAAGTGTGTTTTTTCCTTAAGGTAAGAATCTGGAGCTGGCAGCCCAGAGCAAAACCCTGAACTCCACGTACCTCAAAGACCTTGTGTTCCTTCCATATATTCTGAATTTTATTGCTGTCGCATTAACCCTTAGGTGTGAAGTTTGTAACGACAGACTGGGCATGAATCATTCAGCTTATGAGGACAAAAGGTCTGTGTCCACACGAGGGGCTAACCGTGGGGTTGTGCCCCACCCCCAGTCCCCTCCAGAATACGCCACATGCATGTCCCAGTTCTGGCGCGAGATGCTCATTACAGGGCCGTGAGCAATCTTACCAGCTGTTGGAGCACCCTCTAAAAGCTCTGAGGATTGGAAGTGGGCCTAACCTGTGCCTTGCACCTCTGGCAGCTTTTGCCCATGAGATTTGGGGAAGCAGATTCAAACTTTCTAGGACTGCTTTTTAATATTATATCAACTTTGCCAATAGAGGGAAGACTGCAAACAGTGCCCAACCCCCAAAAAACCTTGTTAGGAAGGTACCTTGATGCTCCAGGGTATAAAACAGTGCATTGCTGTGCCAATGAAAATTGCTTACATTTAGATAGTGCTTTGGGTTTGCAGAGCACTTTTTCATTAGTTGGGTGATTTGATGCTCCCTGTGAGGACCACACTGGGGAACCCCTCTGAGGCTTTCTTCCTCTGCATCCCCTACCCCTCATCCACAGCTCTAGGTGGTCCTTGGTGCTGAGCCACCCCACTTCAGTCTAGCTTGACCCTCCTCACCTGATCTGGTTCTCAGCAACACGCTGAATCCTGATGATTGTTTTGGATTCTCTTGAGTTTTTGCCCTTGGTTCCTGTCTCAGATGGGGCTCTCCAGGCCCAGACATGTAGACAGAGCCAGGTGTGAGAAGGGTTGACTGGAGAATGACAGCTGTGAAAGGAAAAAGGCAGAAGCAGGCCTGGGCAGTGGGCACTGTCATTGCACGTTGCAGATCTGCCAGCCCCCTCTTGGGGCATCTCCAAGCAAGGAGTACCCACTCTAGGGGGTCTGTGTGAGGTGAAAATGGCCAGCCCCGCACACTACTGCTTGCTCACTCATTGGCTTGGAGCCACCAAAGAAGGGTCTGCCCTTGGCTACACCCCTGCCTTGCTCTGTAACTGGCCGGGGGCCACCCTGAGAATAGCAAGATGTCAGCTGTCAGGTAACCACACTCCTCACAGCTGGGCAGCCTGAGTAGGATTTGGGCCTCACACCTGCATGTCTGCCTCAGCTCCCAGCCTCTTGATAAGTGCTCTCTTTCTACAAGGTCACGTTTCACCAAGATTTGACAGAATCGTGCAGTTAAACGCAAATACTGAGGTAGGCAGGTCAGGTTTTAGGTAACTGCATCTTTCCAAAAAAAAAATTAAAGATCAATAAGATGAAGTGACATGCCCCCAAACCATATAACTGGTAGGGGACAGAAGCAGGGTAAAACAAGATAGAGCAGCAGAATGAGGACACCCTTGCCTTTATAAAGCAGTATTTGCTAATTTTGATTAAAGCTGTTGACAATGTGCCTGCATGATATACAGCATGTCATTTACTCCTCACAGTCACAGCCAGACAATATTGTACTCTCCATTTTACTGATGAGAAAATTGAGTCATAGAGAGGTTAAGAGATTTGTCCTAAAGCACACAGGCCCTGGTGGCAGAAGTGGGATTCGAACCCAGGTGTGACTCCAACACTTGCATTCTCTACTGTCGTGCTCTCCTATCTCACCATGGCCATCTTGGCAGCAGAATCATGCATTTCAAATGGATGTGCTCAGTGGTTCTGATATTATTTCCAAAGTACATTCTTTTGGCTTCTGTCAAGTGTAATATTTTGAGGGATAACAATTCAGGAAACTGTTTACATACAATGAACACTAAATGAAGGAAAATGGCCATTTGCTGTCTTTAGAAAGATAGTTCAGTTAAACACACCTCGAGATTCCGGAGAAGGCACACTTTCACATTTTCCTAGAAATCAAAGGAAAATGATGAAAATAAGAAAAACGTCAGAGATTTTTTAAGCACAAAACACTGCTTGTCATGTGATTATGCCAGTTTCCTAGAACATATTATACTGAAACAATAACAAAATACTGTTAGCTCTAAATAAATTGGATTTTCCTCAACTTTTGCAACCAAGATTGATTTCTTAAACTGAAAGCTTGATATAACTGAGACTTTAATCAATACGTATTGATTGAACATTAACAATTCCTCAACAGTGTTATTTTTCACATCAACCAGAAAACACATCAACAACCATCAAATTTATTAATATCTTTTAAAAATAATCTACATAAGGTATTAAGGCAAAATGATTGAGTGATAGTACAAAGGTGCTGAGCCCATGTCAGCCACTTTCACAACAGGGTCTATATTTTCTTCAAGGTTTTCACAGAAAAACCAGCAACAAAAAAAAGGAGGCTTTGCCAAGCATTTCTAAGAAGTCAACTCAAACTGTGGAAAATAGTGTGGACGTATTAGGGATTCATTGTATTAGCCTGATCAGAAAATTAAAAACCAGAAAGGAGTAACTATTGTGGGGAAATGTAAATTATAGCATTATCAAAAAGGAATATCACTGTATATTTTTAATTAAGTCTAAAACACAGACTATATTACATCTCATAAGATTTTAAAGTATTAAGTTTGTGTTTTAGAGTACAAGAAATAATTTTGACTGTTTAAAATTAAAAGAATTCACTTTTTTTTGTTTTTTCTAACTTTATAATAAAAAGTATTTATTTCTAAAAGTAAGAATTCACAAATTCCCTTCAGGGATCATTTCTATCCACACATTTAATTCCCTTTAATTTGGTGGGGCTAGACGATAATGAAAACAGCCCTTCCTCCCAAAAAAGGCAAAAATTGGCAGGAAGACCACACAACAAAACTATAGTAATGCCCAACAATATCAAGATGCTAATAACGCAAAAAATTTAACCATGCCAAAGTTACTAGAAAATTGTCTCTCGGGTGGATACATAGGTACCCCATTGTCTCTAAGACGACCCCAGCATGTATTCCTTTTTATTTTAGGCACCATTCTAATAAACTGAGTCATCTGATTCCTACTTCATAACACACATCCTGCCCACTCCCCTGCTGTCAAAGCCTTTGGTCCCTCCCTGAGCACTTGACAATGTAGAGCTGGGTTTAACTATCACTCTGTGCTGTGCAGTGGTTTGTGGACCCATTAAGGCTTGGGTTTATGTCTGATTTATCTCTACATCACCCTCACATAACTCCATCTCTTGCATGCATGGATTAGCTGGTGTTCGATGAGTATTTGCTAAGTGAGTGAGCGATGAGAGAGTAAATGAAGCTCCTACCGACTGAGGGAAGGAGAACATGAGGTCATCAGTGTGGTGAAAAGGTAAGAGAGGGGGAAACCACTGAGAGCACACACAGAAACTCCCAACAGGGGCGTGAGGGAGACAGTGTGGGGTTGGCAGCTCCAGCACTCGCCATCCACATGTTCTGAGACAAGTCACAAACTTCATAACTCACTCATAGTCCCAACACATCAAGATAATTTAGCATTTTGGTCTTTCTCCTTCTAGTCCCTTGTTCCTTCTTTGTCTCTTATCTTTTTATAATCACCCAAACCAGGGTATGATGTACCCAAACGCTTTTTTTACCCAGCAGTGTATATTTTGAACATCTTTTTCCATTATTACATAATCTTCTATATCACTATTTTTGTGTGTGTGTGTGTGTGAGGAAGATCAGCCCTGAGCTAACATCTGATGCCAATCCTCCTCTTTTTTCCTGAGGAAGACTGGCCCAGAGCTAACATCCATGCCCATCTTCCTCTACTTTATATGGGACGCTGCCACAGCATGGCTTGACAAGCAGTGCATCAGGGTGCGCCTGGGGTCCGAACCAGCGAACCCCATGCAGCCACAGCAGAGCGCACACACTTAACCGCTTGCGCCACCAGGCCGGCCCCTATATCACTATTTTTTTAAGGACGCATTCCATCACATTGTTGTGATACAATTTAGTTAACTAAATAACTTCCTGTTTGGGGACACTGTTTTAGGCCATTTTTAATTTTCAACTATTATAAATAAAGCTGAGAGAACTACTTTTTAGGTGTTATTGTTATTTTCCACCATCATTGGTTGAGTCCATTTAGTGTAAGGTGGATAAACAAAGCCACTGAAGGCATCCCTGTTATATGGTTAGTATAAAGCTCCCTCACATAATAACAACCTGAAGCCAACAACAAAAAGTTATTACATTTATTTGAGTTACTCGTTCTTTCCTCCTTTGCTGGGCACTGGAGATCCAAAGATGAATTGTTTGGTTGATCCTCACATTGCACTCCATTGTCAATAGAAGGAAAGTATACACTTCAAAGACTTTTCTACTTAAAAATATTAAAATGAAGAAAATCACATGTTCTACAATCCTGGGAGGACAAAAGGAGACATCATGGCGTCCACGAGCATTCAACATGGACGGTAAGAGGCGGTACTGGAGTTAGCAGAAATAACCATGACCTAACGCTATGGAGAGTTAAAATACTGAGCAGTCTATCTTGAATGAATTGTACCTCTCACTGCAGTTTGGTTTGCCTTTTCGTTACATCTAGTTAAAAAAGATTATTCAGTCTTTTCACACTGGACTTCCCAGAATCAGATTATCTTAACTCCCTGCACGGTAAAACCTGAGTTTTATTCCCCCCACCCCATGACTGTTAACCCTCTTCACTTTCATCTTTTAGAAATAATTATAGATATTTATTTGCATATAAATAATGGTTGAAAGGAATCTTTCAGGCACTCTGCATGTTTTCTGTAAAAAGAGCCTTTTTTTAAAGTTCAACAGAACGAAGAGCCAATCTGTGTTCATCAGACATACATTGTTGTATTCAGGAATTCATCTCTAAATGAAATCAAGGTTTGTGGTACCTAATATAGACGGTGAGGATAAAAACAATAGCAGGTATCACATGACTCATTCACTTGGAGACATCTTTCTCCTTGCTTTTAATGCTGCAAGGGGCTAGGATTGCATTCTTTTCCAGATCCCATCTAGGAGTTATAGGAGAGGCCATATCCTTGAAAGGAGACTGTGAGAACTTGGAAATCTGCTTCATGTACATTTCTAGAATACTAATGTTTGATATGGACAATAGATGTTCCCTCAAATTCAGATAAAGGGCTATGCAAACAGAGCTTCAATACAAGTCTGGGACTATCTCCTACCATAACCCCATCAGATTACCATTTTGGAGGATCTTTTATGTAGACTTGCTGGACCTCTGAAAACCAAAGATACTAAGACAACCAAAAAATATGAAACTTTATTTAAAAATCTTAATGAAGTACTATGAATATTTAAAGTATCATGGGAAGCCTTGGAGGACATCAAACAGGCAGTGGTATGCTGGTAAATGTTTAAAAATTGGCTTTTAAGGAAAAAAAATATTTGTATCATTTGTCAATTTCCATGGTGTAAATGCTGCCACCATGGTGGATTTCAGACTACCAATGTGAAGTCACTGGAGGTGGAGTTACTAAGAGATATGCACATTAGCTCTCATGAGTCAGTGCCAGTAAGTGTAGCACACCATGGCAACAAGAAAGGAAAAGGCCTTAGGTATATTCTTAAAGGATCACTATCACCGCAGGATGGAGACTAGACTTTAAGGAAGCAAGCGTGGACACAGGGAGGCCAGGTAGACAGTGAGCTCTCATCATAGTACAGGAAATAAATAAATGTGGCTCACACTAGGGTGGTAACACTAGAGAGTAATAAATGAAACCCTTACATAGTGTTTCTAAGGACCTGGCCCTATTCTCAATCCTTTACATATTAACTCATTTAATCCTCACAGCATCCTTATAAATACTTTTATGCCCATTATATAAATGAGGACACTGAAACGCAGAGAAGTTCAGGAACTTGCTCAATGCTAGAAACAATAAAGGGGATTCAATTTCAAGTAATTTGGTTGACTATGCCATACCGCCTTTCAGGTGAGAAGTGGTCAGATTCAAGATGGATTCTAAAGATTTTTCTAACAGATTGGGTAAATATTTGGTACTTAAGTTTAGTTTTTATTGCAATTGTATATTTACATAGCCATGGTTTCCATTTTCAGAATAATGCACTAGACTATGGGTGGATGTACTTTAATAAGTGAATAAGTTTGGGATAGGGGTAATATGCATAGTATATTTCCTAATATATGAACAAAATAGTTATTCTTTCCTACTTAATATTCTAGAAACAAGTAGCTATGTTTTCAATTTTTCTTAATCCCACATAGGTAGCACTAAACCACCCAAATTCAGAATATCAAATAACAGTACATATTTGAATCCTTCTCATTTAGAATTTCTGAAAATGACCTCGATCACTTTTCTCAAACTTTATTGTGGTACAAATCATATGGAACTATTGTTAAAATGCAGTTTCTGACTCTGTAGGTTGGGGAGACAGGACTTCTGGAACGGCTGAGTGAGGACCTCAAAAAATTCTCTCTTCCAAAAAGCAATGATAAAACTGGACAAAGTTGTCAAACATTACATTAAAGACTCCAGAAATTGACCAAAGGGCATACAACAAATTGAGAAGCACTTATTTATGAAAATTTACTGTGTATTGGTAAGAATAGTGGAAATATGTGGCATTTTAGCTAAGGTTCGTCCCTTCCCTGTCCGCTACCCACCAGCTTTATGGAACAGAAATTCCGTCCAGGCAGGCAGGACAGATCGTTGATAGATCACAGTAGACCGGATGTTTACTCCCTGCCAAAAAGGACCGGCGTATTTGGAGCAGAGAATGAAAAACGCTATAGTTTAAAACAGTAAAGATACCAACAGTAAACAATCAGGGAAGGATAACATGAAGCTGAAGTCCGTACTAGTTAATCAATAAAACAGCACAACAGCCAGAATTGTAACAGAGAGATTCAGGGAGATGAGAAAGCCAAAGACAGCCTTGCTAAGATTCCGTTTATATCCGGTATCTGGAAGGAGAAACCAGAGAAGGCCCTAGTGAGCTATTCATCCCTTATCCTGAACATGAGGTCTTGCAACTGCAGAAAGTATAAACCAAGGCACACTTGTAAACTCCCTGAACTTTGAAAACATTCCGGAAGATGACCTCAATTAGCCCCACCTCCTATTACCCACACCCGGGAGCAGTCCCCTCCCTGGAGTGTGGGCAGGCTCTGTGAATTGCTTCTAAGAAATAGAATATGACAAAAGCAACAGAATGTCACTTCCTTGATTATGTTACATCACATTGTAATGTCTATCTTGCTACTAAACTCTTTCATGATGGCTTTGATGAGGCAAGCTGCTATGTTGTGCATTGCCCCATGTGACAAAGGACTCAGGGCAGCCTCCAGCTTACAGTCAGTGAGAAACTGACACCCACAGTACAATAATCCACAAATCACTGAATTTTGCCTATAACCACATCAAATTCAATGTGCATCTTTCCCCAGTAGAGCCTTGAGATGAGACCACAGCCCTAGCCAACATCTTGATGGCATCCTTATGAGTCTCGAAGCAGAAATGCCTAAACTCCTGACCCACAGAATCTGAGATAATAAATGTGTGTTGTTGGGGTTTTTTGGTGAGGAAGATTGTCCCTGAGCTGACACCTGTGCCAATCTGCCTCTATTTTGCATGTGGGACACCACCACAGCACGGTTTGATGAGCGGTGTATAGGTCCACGCCCAGGGTCTGAACCCACAAACCCCAGGCCCCTGAAGCGGAACACGTGAACTTAGCCACTACGTCACCAGGATGGCCCCTAAATGTGTGTTTTTTTAAGCTGCTTAAGTTTGTGGTGATGTTGTTACACAGCAATAGATAACTAATGTACCAAGCCACAAACAAATCCAACAGCAAAACGTGGAAGACTTAGTGGCTGCAGGCGTTAGGGCACAGCCTCTGTCCAATCACTGGCTGACCACTAAGCTATGCTGATGCAGGGGCCACTCCTAAACAGCCAGTCTTGAAAATAAAAGCTAGAATAAAAAATTGATTAGAGACATCAGAGGCCACATACTGCAGGCAAACAGACTCCACAGCGTTAGTGCAGGCAAGTCTTAAAAGAAAGAAACAAACAACAATGAGCCCCAGCAAGTTGGGAGGGGGGATCAAAATCCAGGGTTGCTGCAATTAATTATATTAAATGTCCAGTTTTCAACAACAAAAAATTTACATGATAGTCAGAGAAACAGGAAATTGTGACCCATCTGAGAACATCCAAATGTTCAACTTGTCAGACAAATATTTCAAAGCAGCTATTATGTTTAAAGAACTAAAAGGAAATCATCCTTAAAGAATTAAAGAAAAGTAAGATGACAATGACTCATCAAATAGAGAATATCAATAAAGAGATAGAACATCATTAAGAAAAAAAAAACAAATGAAAATTCTGGAGTCAAAAAGTAAAATAATTGAAAGAAAAATTCACCAAAGGGTCTCAACAGCAGTTTTGAGACCCCAGGAGAAATAACTGGCAAACTTGAAAATAGATCAATAGAAATTATCCAACCTGAAGAGCAGAAAGTAAAAAGAAGAGAAAGAAAAAAGAATGATTCAGTAATCTAGTGTGAGGCTCAAGAGTCAACATTTCTAACAAGCTCCCAGATGAGACCAATGCTACTGGCCCATGGACTACTCTTTGTGTAGGCAGGCTCTAAATTCAATTTACCCTTAAACTATCTCTTTAAAAAAAAAAAATGAGCAAATTAATAATGCAAAAATGTGAAAGGAAAGATATATAAATTCTTAAGGAGTTCAAACTATTTTCAAATATTTTAAGAGCATCCATGTATATTCTAACAATAGTATGGACGTTAAATTTTTCAACAGTTTCTTAAAACGTATTTAGTGGTTAAAGGGACAAACAGAGTCCATTCTCCCAAAAGAGTAAATTTCTCTTTCAATACATTTATAATTGACATCTTGACTAATTCAGCCTGACATCCCCATCTTTTCTGAACAACTGGTGTCTTATTGAGCTTCTAATTTGATTCATTTTGGCTTCTTCCTCTTGTAAGGTAAATTAATCAGTCTCATTGAGATAACAGTGATCAAAATTCAATGACACATGCAAATAAGCATGCAGCACCAGCCAGAGTCATAAATATAATGGATCATTACTCATAAACAAGAGCTCATTTAGTCACTTTGACCAATGCCATGTGCCGACTTGGACTTGTCTAACGCAGAGAGGCAGAAGGCAAGCGTGAAGGAGGTCACCTTCAAAAATTACTATCTGCAGTTTGCCTGCCAAGAAATAAACTCACTGAAAATTTACTAACTCCATCCTTCTGAATTATTACCTATTCTTCTACTAATGCCCAAAGCATCAGCCCCAAGACTCTCAGATCAATAGTTCAATTGTATAGATTATAAAGTATTTTGTGTATTCTTTTTATGGTCAACATTTTATTTCTAAGATTGAAGGTAGAGTAACTTCAACTTAGAAGAGATTTGGCCTTTGAATCAGAAACATTTGTTCAAAATTGTTGTGCATAAGATTTGACATATCGAATATCTCTTAGAATGGCTTGCCTTTTGCTGTAGGAGATTATGAAGAATATATTAACATGGTTTCTTCCTGCCTTCAAAAGGCCTTGGTGACGAATCTATGCACAACCAAGGAGGGCCTTGGCCTCTCCTCCTTTAATAACTCATTATGTTAAAAAATTTCCAGCTAAAATTGTATGGGACCAAAAGGAATATAGAATAACATGAAAATAGAGAGTGATTTCTGCCCCTTGTCATTAAGTCTGTTTGAAAGTTTGTGGAATGGAAAGGAATAAAATTTCATGTCTATGGCCGGCCCGGTGGCATAGCGGTTAAGTGCACGCACTCTGCTTCAGTCGCCCGGGGTTCACAGGTTCGGATCCGGGCACACACCAACACACCGCTTGTCAAGCCATGCTGTGGCAGTGTCCCATATAAAGTAGAGGAAGACGGGCACGGATGTTAGCCCAGGGCCAATCTTCCTCAGCAAAAAGAGGAGGATTGGCATCGGATGCTAGCTCAGGGCTGATCTTCCTCACAAAAAAAAAAAAATTTCATGTCTATAATTGTGAAAATAAAAGAAAACTAACATTCCCTAATACTCTAGGTAGGCATTTTAACATTATATTTCTTCTGTGTCATCAAGATAATGAACTATCCTACCTATTTCAGAACTTGATGAAGATCAAAGGCAATAATAGATAGAAAGGTGCTTTGTAAATTCTAACCGTGCACGTCAAGAATATTATTGTTAGGGCATGGTACAATATAAACAGGGAAATCCAAAGAGAAAAACTTAAGTCATTCTTGATAATTCAAGGTGAGTGTGTGCAAACCAATCTTAGAATGGAAAGCAGAGGATTTCTGCCCTCTCTTCAAAGTTGCTATTTTTTCAATATTCTAATTGATTAAAATAAATTACTTACATTTAGTTTGGTTTAAGGCATATTTTAAATATATATGCAACACACCAGCTAAAGATAAAAATTGGTTATATTTTAATGCAATGAATGTTATAAAGACGCTCAGAAAATAGATAGGCGTAGGTGAAGTGAGCCAAAATTTAGTTCTAAGAATTTTCACTAAATAACATAAAATTATAAGTAATCATTACTATGATTCACAGGATCTCTATGACAAAAATAAACTAGAGGTTCAAGAAAAATAACTATTCCTGAAATTGAGATAGAGAGGCATCTCTTATATGAGTCATCTACAGAAGATACTATGAGCAATGTCTTCAAAAATATCCTTACAGTAAATCCAACAAAAGTTTTTCATAGGGATATTTTCTACAATGTCCGTCAAATACAAAAACACAATACTTTAAAAGCAATTCTTTTTTTTTTAAGGGGAAGAGTGATGGGCAGGAAATGAGGAGGAAGGGGAGATGACCAAAACACTGTATCCATAAACAGATTTCTGTTCAGACAGATTTAATCCAGGTATGTATGTTAGAAGGTCAAAGTCAATGATTCTTAATTGAGATGTATATCAAAACTGCCCTAAGAGATCCAAACTCTATATGTTTAGGACCCAAAGCAGAGGTTCTGTTTGAATAAGTCTACAGTGGAGGTTTGACAAGGCACACCACAGGATTCCAATTCACATACACAGATAAGGACCACTGACCGGGAGGATTGAATGAACTGTCTATTCTTCAATCTCAAACAATGTTTAGATAAGTATTTAGCAGCAAAAAGTTCAAAATCACATAATAGAAGAATATTTACATGATGTTCTAGATAGCTCTGTTTTTATGCTTCTAGATAACCCCAGCCGGTGACATGACCTGGGAGGCTGACCTCTATGGACTGACTCAACTTTGATTTACCATTGAATTTGCCAATGGGGAGCACTAGCTGGTGACTGGAGGGGGCAAGGAGAATGAAGACTAGGCATTTATTCACTTTGCTTTCTGAATTGCATGGACTTGCTGCAACTCGTGACCATGCAGCTCTCCCTAGGCATTTATTCACTTTGCTTTCTGAACTGCATGGGCTTGCTGCAACTCGTGACCATGCAGCTCTCCCTTGGGCACACTTTCTCTCTCCCCACATCCCATGACTGCATGCCCCACTTGCACTTTACATCCAGAGGGGTAATGGCTTTCAGGTGGTACCTGCTCTAGGTTGCTGCTCTATCTTTTGATGTTTCCCTACACCTTGCTGGTATCTTCACAAGGAGTCTCTTTATTAAGCTCTCTGAAAATTATCCAATATGAATGTGCCATCTGTTTTCTGTGGGACCTGAGTAAAATCCCAGAGAAGTCTCATACCCTAACCTTTGTCAGATTAATGATATTTCTAGAGTTTAGATATATAAGCCACAAAAGATCAGGGTGAAAAAAAATGGAGTTTTTTAGGCATGTATAGTCTAGAATACGGTGTATAAAATATTATAAAATCTATATGAGATTTAAAGTATATGTATCTCAAAAATGTTTATTGAACATAAATAAATCATATAAATTAACCAAAGAACGTATTAAAGAGCTGTCACCATTTTCATTAATTGATATTTCTGAAAATATAAAGATAACATATTGCATAAATCTTAAATATTTAGCTATATAAACAATTTAATATAAAAATAGCAATTTTCAGTCAGAAGATCTGAATTTATAAAATGAACACATTGTCTTAATATGACCAATGGATCACTCTGCAATTAAAAAAAAAATCCTCATTGATGTACAGCTAATGTGGCCATTTCTTCTACAGAAACCCAGGAAATAAATGATCTCTTTTGAAAAGTTTTCCCAGAAACATCTGTTGTTTTTGCTATATTTTTGTTTTGTAACACAAAATTTATGAAATGTTCAGAACATAAAGTAGCCCTAAATCTCCCAGTTCATATCACAATGATTAAGAGATTTGGGCGTCACAGACTAGGCTGTTGGATTCCACCACCGTCATTCTTCCTCTGTATAAATGGTTGTAATATTTAGATTCCCAGCTAAGTAATCTTCTGTTCCTACAGGGTAGCTCTTTTGTTGTGAGTTAAATTTATGAGCTTGAAGAGTCAACCGAGTAATATTTATATTCCAGTCATTTCTATTAAACATTCAACAAAGACATTAGCCAGAACTAACCAGAACCAGTACTGGTACATAGCATCAAATGTCAAGTCTACCATTTCTCGTAAGTACAACTAAGAAGTTCATTGGGCTGAATCCAGTAAGGACTGCACCCAAAGACTCTCACTCTAGAATCTGTGGGAGACATTTTCAGCTCAGTTTAATGAGGCCTATTTAGAAGGGCCCGGTCTTGATCACTGGTCTCTTTTCCCTCCAGCGTCTTATTTATCGCTTACTTGTGGTACCCTAAAAAAGCAAAAATGAAGACTGAAAATTTTCATCCCAGAGCTGTTTCGTTACCACTGAATTAACTGAATAAAATTCTTGTTTCCCATTATTTTTATGCTGGGAAAGCATCTAGGCCCCTTTTGACGAGCCAGGCTTTCTTCCTTGAGTTTGTTTCTTCTGAATCTTCTGAGTTTGTTTTTATTGAGTCTTGTGGGCTTCATGATAGCATCCACTGAGTGTGTTTCACCATATGCATGGCTTTATGTAATCTATTCATATGGAATTTGAGGGCTCTCAACCTGATTGCTGACACTCAGAGTACAGAGAGCACACTCCCCATTTGGTGTAGAACAGCCAGCACCATAGGAACAGGAACGGCAATATATACTCCAGTAGCCATCCCCAGAAGGAGACAAGGTTTTTTCTCAATTACCCACAACACCTTAAAGAGCTCCTTTCCCAGTGTGATCAGAGAATCAGGCCATCATGCCCCTGAAAACATGACACTTTGACCAAGACAGAAACCAGCAATTACAGCTTTCCAAGAATGCACATCTACATATTGATCACACACACACTTCAAACAGGAAAAATATATATTATGTATACACACACATTCAACACTTTTGCTACTTGCAATATCAACTTGGAACTGTGTGATAGGATCCTTGCAAATGATATAAGTCAATTCGCGAAAGGAGTTTTGTCGGGGGCAAATCAAAGGGAGCAGAGGGATAGAAAATTGGGGAGCAGAGGGAACTTTCAACCTTGGCGGAATGAACATGGAGTGTCATTTTTACACCTTGGCTAAGGCCGTGAAGTGTACCTCTCTGGGAGCTGTTACCCCTAGAGGTGGAGGAAAGAAAAGAGTAGAGAGGCCACATAAGGGTATGAGAGGTGAGAACTGTGGAGGAGGGGGCTTCTCCAAGACAGAGTCCCCAGGTCCAGAAGCAGCCCCTATGGAGGATTCACCTCCCATGGGTGGGGAAGTAGAAGCATGTGCCATAGATGGAGGAGCTGCCTCCTAATTTGAACCTGGAATTCTAAGAGTTCCTCAAGTCCCGTCATGATTCAGGATCCCAGTGCGGGGTGAGCCACACTGCCTTTAGCTACAGCAGTGTTTAGCCAGGAAGAGTCACCATGACCATACTGGACCAGGGAAAGACTGCAGTTTGATATTCTACATGCCATGTGTGTGTCTGTCTGTCTGTGTGTCTGTGTGTGTTTGTGTATGTGGGGGTTTGTGTGTGTCTCTGTGTTTATTTGTGTGTTTGTGTGTGTTTGTGTGTATGTCTGTGTGTGGGGGGTATGTTTGTGTGTGTGTGTCTGTGTGTGTATCTCTGTGTGTTCGTGTGTGCCCGTGTGTGTCTGTGTGTGTGTTTGTGCATATACACACACACACAACACAGACTGTGAATGGAAAGGTTGTCGCAGAATAACTGTGGATATCGTTTGCTCCCTGATGCTAGTAGTCAAGGATAACGTCTCTCCCTTTTATTTTGAATTCACTTGTTCAGGGAATGTTTGAGTACCTAACACTGCAGCAGGCACATCGTGGTGTGGTTTCCTCTCCCTGGCGGGCCTGCACCAGAGCCCGCAGTTCAGAGCCGGGGTCAGAGGCGCAAGGGATGAGGGAGGCGCCTACGGTGCATACTTGAAGGAGGCGCTCACTTGCTCTCAGGGGTGCAAGTGCTGCTGCCTCACTTGCCTCCCCCTAGTCCCACCCTGATTAGTTAGCATTTCCCAAGTGAACAGTAGCCCTTCAAGGGGCTCCAAGAAAAAAACAGTGGGTTATCTCAGCAAATAAATTTAAGAAATCTTGCATAATTTATATACTGTTAAGAAACTTACTTGGTAAAGCTGCCTATTAAAAACTTTAAGAAGTCCAGCAATAAAATAAATCTGCTTAACTTTGTCTAAGCCAGCATTTTCCAAACTTTTTGCATACTTTTTTTTTTTTGCAAGGAATTTGTGTTGACATCCTGTAAGTACACTCTGGAAAGTGTTAGGTTTGGGTTAGGTTAATGTGGCCAAGGAACCTTCAAACAGATGCCTCCTAGAACCTAATTGTTCTGCTGTTAACCATGAATAATTTCCCACTTCAACCTCTTAAGAAATAATAGAAAGGAAAACTTTTCCTCACACAGTCTGAGGTCAGAAGCCACAACCTCCTAGATGCCTCCACACCACCATGATTAGCAGCTTTCTTCAACTCTCGTTGTAGGCATCTGCATGTAATTAACATTCACTCCCACCGGGTCCCAGCAATGCTGAACAACTCCAAGTCTAACCTAAACTCGGTCCTCAAACTTGTTATGATCAGCATTTTTATCCACTACAAAATAAAGAAGCTGACTTCATGTTTAGAAAACTTGAAAATGACATGGAGTGGGGAGAAATGAAAAAGCTAATTCATCTGATGGTTGGTTATACCATTAGATGCAAGAATAGCTGAATCTAATGGATGAAATGTAACCATAATAAACACAAAGTTGTGCAACTGGTTCCAAAACAAACAAACCAACTAACCTGCAAAACAAACAGGACAAGATTAGAAGCAGCGTGTTAAAGATTCAGGGAGACCTCAGTGTGGCTCAAAATAAGGGAGCGTGTCTAAAATTATACGGAAAAGACACAGTAAGGAGATTGAGAATCCCCCACCAGTAGAGTGACGTAAACAAAATATTGTGATCTGAGGCAAACAGCATAATGCAAGTGGTGCTAATTGAAGTAGATCTTAAAGGGTAAACTATAACAAGAAAGAAAGGTGGTTCAACATTACACATGGCCAAGGAATTGGGGGGCAGTGCCCGGCAGAAGATCAGCCTTGGCAGAGCTCCTGTGATCATCACTGTACACGAACAGATTTTGGAAAAGGGAGAATCAAGAAGAAAAACTAGCTAATCAAAAAAGTGCTATGATTGCAGAGAGTGTTCGAGGGGCAGTGCCCTTACTCAGCTTACCTGCATATCTGATTTCCCTTAGCAGGCATACATGCAAGGGGCTGGAAGCAAAGGGAGAACTCTTCATGGGATGCCCTGTGTGTAAACTGCAGAGGACTCATTGTGAATCATGTACCGAAAGAGCCTTTTTCTGGAACTGTCCTGGAACTTCCTGCTGAAATCCCATGTCCCATGGCTATGAATCAAACCTAAAGGCCCCAGCAGAGAGCATTGTTTTGTGGCGAATTCTCCTCCCTGACACTAGAAGCATTGTCAGTCCTGGGCGCATGCACCCAGATGCTGAATACCAGGTGCGGAGCTCAGCCAAGGTGGTAAAAAGAGGTGGAATTGCACAAAGAGAGAGAAAAGGTTGCACTGCACAAGCTCAATGACTTCTAAGAAGAAAAGGCAGGCTCTTGTTCTCTGTTGCCGGCAAGTCTAGAACAGGAGAAAATGGAGTTCAGTGACAGCAGAAGAGATTGAGTGAAGCCAAGGAAAGATTTCTTCACTTTAAAACGTGTTTGATGCTGTCCCAGTCTCCTTAGACAATAACCATGAGGTTATCTGGATGACATGGCAGACTCTGGCTAGGGATTAAATTTCTTGGAGGTCGCACATTCCTTCTGCATTGTTTTTGACACGCTAGTACTCTAGCTCCAGTGCTCTCGTAAAGTAGGTAACTCTAACATAATCCACTCTCTTTCAAGAGACTTCTAGAGATGACAGTGTGTTCCCTTAAATCATAGGAGACATGCTTAAACCATTCCTTGTCTGGAAGGAGAGGGATAAATTCAATCATAACTGTTTCTATTCCTTTCCAAATGATTCCATAAAATCACGCATAGGAGATTTTAACCAGGAGGTGCGAGGGAGAGAAGCCATAAATCAGAAGCCCAATGTATCCACAAGGGTCGTGAATAACCTCAGCTTCATCCTCAGAAATGCCTGGAATTCAACAGCACTCTGTGTATGTGTGTGTGTGTGAATGGTGGAGGGGAGTAAGAGAGATAGTGGGAGCTTTTACAACCACATCCCTCAAAATTCTAATCCACCCCCCTTGTAGAGGGGTAGGCATAGGGTGGAGAAGAAAGGACTGGACCTCCTTGGTAAGCATCGATGCACATATTGAGAGGTGATCCTGATAGAACAGTGTTATAACTGGAAGCAGAAAAGATGTACTTGTAGAACGGTGGCCCTGTGGAGCATTGTCAGCTGCCTAGGAGTTAAGGGCAGCTGAGGCAATTGAGACCTAGTGAGAATCTCAGAGGATCTAGTCTCAACAGGAGAGTCTGAAGTTCCAGGAGACCTATGTGGCTAATGTGTGCAACCCTTAAAGAATCCTATTGCCGTCCTTTTTCCAGGAACACTCCATCTCTCAGATACAAAAGAAGGTGGAGGTGCCATGGAGAAGCAAGCAAAATGTTCCTCAGTGGACTTTGTCAGGGCTAGTTTGGTGACCTAAACTGTACCCTGCGGTGTTTCCCAGGCTAACAACATCTATTGAGCTTCCGTTTTGCAGAAGGAGATTGCAGGGAGGTTTTACAAAACATACAACTGTAACGCTCTTCTTGCCAAAAAGAATGGACAATTCTTTGGGGGAGAAAATTCACATATACACTGAATAGAATTAGTACCATATATAAAAAGTAAATACCTTTTCTTTCTATGGAACATCCTGGCTTATGCAAAAGATGTAGTTTGAGGCATCTGTGGCCATGTCCTAATATTACCTGCAATCTTACATTTTCTTTCCGTTTTTTAATTGTTCATGGCTCCCAAGAGAGCCCCAGGGAGACAGAAAAAATGATAATGTGCTCTTGCTCAAAAATGGATTTGAAAGGTTAGAAGAGATTCCCAAACTAATGATCATCTGTATGATTTTGCTGTTGGGTTCAAGAGCCTGAATTATTGCCTGTTCTCGAAACTGTGGCTGAAGTGTTTATTAGTCTGGGCCGGTGCGGGTGCCCTGACTAAGATGTTTCTTGAATGCCAAGGAGCACAGTCGCCTGTGCACAATCCAATCTTCGCTCATTATTCCTAGAAGATCCTCGCAATCACCTCAAGAGCCTTTGTTTTTCTCAGCCTGGCAGCTCTGATTTCCTTGTGCTCTCAAGAGCCAGATCTCCTGAGATAAACCTCCTGCCCATGGGTGAAAAGATGGGGTCTGCGCAAGCCGTGAGTCATGTTGATAAAAGTGCATGTCCCAGTTTGAGCAGACCAGACGAAGGCAGTGAAATAGAAAGGCATCCAGGCTCCTCCTCTGAATACCAAACAGCCCATCAGAGAGGATAAAAGGCAAATGAAGTCCACAGGATTTATGGCGGAGGTGCTCAGGAGAATAGGCAAACAGAAGAGCCTTCTCATTCAGGGCAGCAATAGTGGCAGCGACATTGGGGTCCGCCACGAAAGGCTGAAGACCCAGAACACACACTGCTAAGATGGGAAAACATGGGAGAGACACGTCTTTATGAGCAAAAAGGGCTTTAAAAGAATTAAATCTGAAGACACGAGAATACGAGAATGAGGGTTTAGTGGAGTGGTGGGGAAAGGAGAGAGAAACCATAGACACATTCCGTAGAAATGAAGTTAAGGACATCAATGTGGGTATGAAGGGAGAGGAATAGACTCCTAATTTTCAATTCCAAACAGAAAATTCTGGAAATATTACCAGGCACTTGACATAGATCAATTTCTAGCATGGTTTGAAACCTAAGGCATTAGAAAAAGTTTGAAAATGTAATTTCTCCACAGAATCATGTCATCTGTGACCTATTTGAGGCTTGAACTTTGCTCTGTGTGTGTGTGTGTGTGTGTGTGTGTGACTCATTTAGAAAACATTCTTTAGGAAAAGCATCATTTTGCAAAGCATTTATCACACAGCTAACCCCACAACACCTGATTATGAATCAGAATTCCTGCTTTAGACCCTCACTCTCATCAACAATAGTGAAAGGTCTGGGATTTTATTCTACTTGCCAGTGAACGAGTTAGGCTGGCACAGTTTCGCGGATGCTGATGGAAAACACAAGACTCCTGAGTCGGAGAGAAAAGACTTGATTGCTCAGAGCGCAGCAAGCGCATGAGCATCGGCATGTTTGTGTCAGTTTCCCTTGGCCCCCCCGAGTCCCCCAGGGCAACGCAGATGAGGCTGAATGGCTGCATGCACACGAGGTGTGTTGTGTTACAGGAAAGGAGCCCTGAGCTGAGTAAGGATGTGTGTCCTCTTCTCCAGAGGGAGATACTATCTCTCTTCCAAGGCTATTTGCTGAACAAACATCCTTGAAATGACAGTACCAAATGAAGACAGTCAACGTTTCTTCTCACAAGATGTGCAGAACTTCAGGAGACCCGTGGAGACTCGTCTCCCAACACCTCTAATCCTCTGACTTTACAGAAGTCTCTTCCCCTCTCTGGATCTCATATTTTCATATTTTTAAATAAAAGGGTTAAACTAGATCAAGTCTAAGGTCACTTCATGACAATGAAATTAAGATGATTATTTCTTTCTTATATTTTTTTAGAACAGTTTTATAAAGATTCTGCTCTTCAAGGTCTTATAATCTCAGAAGGTCATGCCTACTTCCAAATGATCATGGCTAGTTGATATTTTAAACACACACAGACACACACAGAGTATCCACACCTCAGCAAGAATGATGTTTCATTTCTAATTTTTTTGAGAAAGCCTGGTGGAAAGGAAGCTTATATTAGAATGAAAAACTATCTGTGATGACAGCATGTATCTTGTTCCTTTTCCTACCATCTCAGATTAATTGGCAATGTATTTTCCTTCATCCAAAAATGTGTAACATAGTATGTGAGTTTATCTTGGCTGATTTCCTTTTTGTCTTTTCTCCTCACCCTCGTGAACTTGTTCTGGGAGTGAAATAATTTGTTAAAATAAGATCTTTGCAAAAAGAGTCCTGCTGACCTCCACAAAAGAAGCCAGGTCATTAGGCAAAGACCTATTGCATCTCTACAAGTTCCCTTGGTAACTTGCCAGTGTCAACCACAAAGTGCTCATGAGGGTAGCAGCTCTCTGATACTTCCAAGCTAGGGGACCACGCTATCCTGCTGACAGTGGGCTCACAAAGGTCACATTCTATGTCTGGATTCTCACCACAAAGTCAAAAGTGCCACTGTCCCAGCTTCCCGATACCATAGAACTCTTATCAGGGTTTGAAAGTTCCATAGAAATCATCAATATCTGCCAGAACTTTCCTCAAGTAGAGATTAGCAGAAGATTGTCTAGAGGCAGGCCCTGGAGCATCTCAATATTGGGGACCACCAGCACAACTTTGTCCACCCAATTCTTGAGCTGGGCTCAGATGCAGCAGCCAGTGAGGCCTGGATTTCATCATACTGCTCTAGCTTAATATTGGCACGGCTGGGTTGTGCCTTGGACATATTTATGCTCCCCACCCCCCACCCCAAACAATTTCCACCTCCCCTCTTTTCCACTGTGTTTATTCTACTTTTATAACAAGGTTGCCGCCTCCTCATCAACACAATGGTTATCATCATCTGTCTCTTAGTATGTCTCTGCCAGAGCTGACACATATGGTCATGCAGATTTTGAACTTTATAACTCAGCAGGGCACCATCAGATAAACCTCTGCCCAAAGTTGTGCAGTGTCCAATTTACACAACCATACATGGAGGCCTCACTGGCATTTGCTAATCACTTTACATGCTGTTGCTCATGTAACCTCACAACAGCCCTATAAACCAGGTGCTATTATCTAGATTCTCACAGGAGAACACTAAGCGCAGAGAGGTTCAATTGCCCAAGGATTCATAGCTACTAGATGACCAAATTAGGATGTATATTTTGACAACTAGATGTGAGGTTATCAAATTTTTTAAAAGCTAAATGAACCTTTGTTCGAGTGAAGCATGAGCAGAAACACAACTGAAACAGATCAAAGTCGAGCAGCTTCTCCTAGATCAGTCCCTTCTTCTCTCCCAGCCCCAGGCCATCCCATGGAAGCCCTTCAAAGATTCCCGAGGGTTCTTAAAGGATCTTTAGTGGCTGGCTTTTTCCTGGGCTAGACTGAGGAATCCACCGGAACCCCAGTAAGGTTACCTATTACAGTGGCCGCCTGCATGGCTCCTGATAGCCTCCTCTCTATGCAGTCTAGAACTTTCCTCCTTTTCCCTACAATCAGGCTTTCCCATCTCCCAGGTACTGGCTGCACTGTACTCAACAGGCTCTCACCACTTGTTGAGTTCACTGAAGCCAAGATAAATCCACTTCCCTGTCCTCCCCAGCATCAGATCAGCCTGAATGAGACTGAATTCCCCAAACCCCTTTGAACATGGACACCTGGATTGCAGCCTACTTTCCAGCCCTGGATAGGAGCTTGGGAGGATACAGGTCCCCCTAACCGCAGGCATTTTGGAACCTGTGCCATCTCCTCTTGCTGAGGCCTAAACATGTCTCTAGACCTAAAGCAGGGCCATCGTGTATGGTACCAAGCTCCTCACTAAGAGGAGGCCTCTTTACTAATTCATGGAAGTTAACGGTGAAGTTGGTGTCAGCCCCTCTGGAGAAGGAAATAAAGCATGGAAACTCTTTCCCCTTCACTTGGCCACCTCCTAACAACCCGTACTCCGAATAATCCTCTAGTATAGCGCTTCCCTGACCCTCCAGGGTGGGCCGCGTGCCCCGTCATGGACCCTTGCCTCCTCTCATCATAGCACTTAACTCTGTCTTGTGGTTCTCTGCTTATTTATGCCTCCCCAGCTAGACTCTCAGGTCCATAAGGAAAGGGACTTTATCTGACTGTTCAGTACTCTACCCAAACCCCTTGCACTGCACCTAACATCTAGTAAGTGTTGAATAAATGAATTACTGTGAATTTTTGATTTACAACATACTAGTTTATGGCTTATGTCTCCAGTGTCAGTATTAATAACTACATATTTAGGCGAGGTTTATTTTTAATTTTTAAACCTGTGTTAAATTTGGAAAGATCACTTTAATTCTTAAAGATGTGACTAATATTTGGTTCTTCACTATCAGGAATCATGATAAAAATGGGTGTGAGTTCATTTAACCCTTTAAAGCAAAGAATCGACCACCTGGTTGATAGAGACCACCTGGTCTCTATCTGGTTGTAATCTTGAATTTGTTAACCCCTTAAACAGACTGTCATAATCCTTTAATAAGTCTTTTTAATTTGCTTCAAAGATTGTGTTCTATTGGACTTTTTTTATCCTTTTTCTTTTTTTCCAGTTTTATTGAGAAATAATTGACATACGTCACTGTATGAGTTTAAGGCATACAGTATGGTGGTTTGCTTTGCATATATTGCGAAATCATCCATTTTTTTAAATTATTTAAAATTTGATGTAAACATAAAGTTTATGCTTCATTTAACCCAAACCATCAACAATCAACATTTCCTTTATTAAAAAACAAATCTGATAGCAAGGATTCGTTTTTATTATCATCTAAGAGGTTATTTTTACTTTAAAAATACTGAATTTGAAACTGCAAAATGGAAAATAGCTTTAAATTTGGCAACGTGTGCCCTTGGCTTAATAGCCCATAATTCTATTTATCCCAAATAAGTTTTGAAATTCCCTGAACCAAAGCCCTAGCTGTCTTCCCTCTGAATGAGACCAGGGTGTCGAGTTTGAGTCTCGGATTTCAGGCTTTGTTGTTGCAGAATAACCACAGGTGACGGAGGTCCAGCCTTTGATCTGTCCCAGTCTCAGACACCAAGAGAGGGAAACATTTGAGTAGAGCGTTCTGTCCACTTTGACTTCCCCCTGACAAACTCGTTCTCACATTATTTCCAGAGACAAATATTTTGAAAGTGAAGAACACAAGAGGTTGCTAAATATTAGCTTTCAAAGGCCTGGAGTCACGTGATATTTGCTTGGGTGACCTCTTCTTCAAGCCTATATAAAGAATCGTGTTTACTCTTGAACACTCTTCAGGGCCAAGGAGCTGCTGGGTAAAGAAATATGCAGAAAAGAATGTAAACATGGTTGAGACTTGCTGGGTTCTGTGGATGCAGGAATCTCTGCTTGGTTTAGGCAAAATAGAAAAACTGAGAAGGAGAAAATGAGAAACACATACGATTTTAAAGGCAAAAATGAAGTCTTACACGAAATTCAAGAGTGAAAAGAACGAATAGCTTTCTTGGCCCAGATTTTCTGCAAGGACTGAGATGATTGCTCACTACAGTGTAAGAGCATAACATTTTCTAGTGGTCTAAAACAACCAGGAATTATCAAATTTACCTTAGTCTACAAGCACGAAATGATAGGCCTAGTGAATCAGAGTTTTAGTCTCATTTAAGTCAACTCAAGCATAATTTGTAAACTGTCAGCATTTTAAGTTGACCATTCAGCCCCTTTCCCTGAAATATTTCTGGGTAAAGTTAAACTTCAAGAGCTTTCAGTAAGTGAATTTTCTCAGATTACTTCAATTAACACTACTAATGTTAAATGCTTATGAACTTTTACCTTAATCTTTCCAAGATGGTGTGTACATTTTGCTGCCTTCCTTATACATAGCATTTGGAACGTAAATTTAACTTTCTATGACAATTTAAGTCCAAATTGGCATTGTTCTCTCGAAGGCAATATATTAAGATATTAAACAGAGTCCAGGCTCAATGGCTTATCTGCTGTGACAGTCTACAAATTATTTAATTTCTCTGATCATCTACTTCCTTCTTAGTAAAATGAGAAATACGCTTACTTGCCTGACTCTGTAAAGGTTTGTGAGGACAGTGAGGTATAGATTGTGAAAGGAATTTACCAACAAGAAAGTACTGTACAAATATGAAAGTAAGGGTATGGGGAGGAGTGATCAGATTGAAAACCTTATTCAAGATAAAATTTTCACAAAATTTTCAACTATTTTTCAACTTTTATTACTCTGTTTAGGTTTTATTTTCTTGATCAAGTTATGTTAATTTTGTTTATATTTTCAGAAACAATCACGCACTTAAAATTTTTTTTAAATATTAGAGTTGACCAGTATGTTATCACAATGTTTAAAAACTAATCTGCATGCCATTACACTTTTTCTCGTTTGTCAGTACATATATTTGAGTTTTCTTGCTTTTATCATAATTTTTTCAAAGAACCACTAACCTAATAAGAATAATTCATTTAATCTGCAAAAGATTTCTGTGAGGTAGGAACTATTTTTATCCCCATATTATTATACAGAAGTACTTGTGATGAATACATAGTTCATTTAGTTTCATTCTATCAAAATAACAATGAAAACATTCAACAATGGGCTTTATCCTCTTAGTGTATCTCATTCCTGTTATTTTCTAAGTAACATTGATACAAATTTATTTCAAGTACATGTGTTGTTGACGTCCAGCATACCTACGAGGAAGTGCAGAAGGTGAACACCTCCGTGTTGGTTAGCCTCCAAGGAGGCCTCAACGTTCTTTGCCTCCTGATATTCACACCCTCCATATTGAATTATGCCTGACCTGGGTCACCAATACAATACTTCGGAAGGGGCATTGTGTGACTTGCAAGGCTGGATTGTAAAAGATTTGCATTTCTACCATGGCCTCTTGAATCTCTTGCTCTGGGGGATGTCAGCAGAAATCTATGAGGACACTCAAGCAGCCTTACGTAGAGGACAAAATGCACCAGCACCAACTCGCCAGCCCTGTGAGTGCCCCACCTTGGGAATGAATCCCTTCGCCATGACCAAGCCTTCAGGTGATTCTAGATGTCAATCTTTAAGCCTTCAAGCTAAGACCCCAGATATCATGGAGCTGAAACACATTACCCCTCTGTGCCCTCTCTGAATTCCTGATCCACAGAAACTATGAGTTAAAAAATTATTATTGTTGTCTTAAGCCACTAAGTTTTGTGGAGAATTATTATACACAATAACCAATACATATCCACGTAGTTGTAACCCAAACCAAGATATAGACCATTAATTTCCCCACCAAGCCTCTCTCGTGCTCCCCTTACTCCTACCCCACCCACTATCTTGATTTCTGACATTAATTAGTTTTGCCAGCTTTTGAACTTCATTTTAAAGAATTCTACAGTACATATGTTTTGGGCCTGGATTTTTTTATTGAACATTATGTTTGTGAGGTCATCCAAGTTTTTGCAGGTGGATGTAGTTAATTTGTTTTCACTAATGTGTAGTATGCATGGTATATACCAATATTTAATTATTCTACTGTTGATAGATATTTGAATTATTTCCAGTTTGGGGCTATTATGAATATTGATGTTGTAAATTTCTTAGACATGTCATTTGGTGCATATATGATGCATTTCTATAGGGAATATACATGGGAGTAGAAGTGCTGGGTCACAGGATATGCATATGTTCAATTTTAGAAGGTGCTGATTTCCACTCCCAACAGAAGGGAACAAGAGTTTTCATTGCTCCACATTTTTGCAAATATGTGGCACTAATGGTCTTTCAATTTTAACTCTTCTAGTGTATTCGTAGTGCTGTTTTCCCTGTGGTTTTATTTCATTTTGGGATTGAATTTTCTTATACATCTTTATTAGCCATACGGATATTCTCTTTTGAGAAGTGCCTATTCAAGTTTCTTGTACTTTTTTTCTGTTGGTTCCTCTGTCTTTTTCTTATTACTTAGTAATAATCCCTTAAACAATCTGGCCATGAATCCCACTTATTTCATGACCCCTGTTTCCTCCTCTCTTGCTTTCTTTTGGATTAATTATTATTTATTTTGTCACTCTCCCCTCTGTTGGCTTTTCTTCCTATTATTTTAGTGTTAAAACTAGTAGATACAATGTACATTCTTGACTTATTATTATAGTCTAATATAAAATGAGTACTTTCTCTACTCATTAGACAACTTAAGTGAACTATAATTATGGAACAAAAGAACAAAATTTTAAGTGTTGAGAATGTAAAATAATATACTTCATAGACACAGGGAGGTGGCATAGGTGAAAACAGATGGGAAAAAATAATCATGTGTTAATTTCTTCATATTTCATAACAGAATCAATAAGTTCAGTCTACAGGCAATAAAGTAAGAAACTGAGATTTAGATGTTATTTTTTAATTATAAAGGTAACCATTAAAAGAACAGCAATGCACCTTTGTCTTTCATTTTTTGCTTTCCAGATCTGAACTGCTTTGTACGTGTAAAGAATGCTCCACCTTATTCATCCTATTGGAGAGAAGAGACTTTCCAGCTGTAAAGGATGCAAGTCAATATTTACTTTTCCCCTTGCAATTTGGGTACAGGCCCATGGTTTAGGCTATGCCAACAGATGCTTCCTTGCTATACTTCAATACAAGAGCTAATGACCCAGGAGAAAGAAGTAGGGAAGCTCTCTCTTTCTCTCTTTCTGGGGACAGGATGGGGTGGGGTGAACAGCAATGCTGGCAATGATTTCCTCAGCAGAATTAATTCTTCAGGTGTAGTTTGGCGCATTTTTATTAGTTGTTTAACCTTGAACCTCATTTCCCAGCTTTATTAATGAATATATAGCTACTCAATATTCTTTGCAATTTAGATTAAAAATATTTGTTAAATTACTAAATAAAAGTGTACTGAACACTTTTTAAAATCCTTCAGATCTTATCTACAATTAAAACTAGAATATTTAAATTATACGAGACATAGGTGAATTGAAATGAATGAGAAATGTTAAAAACATAACAATAAGCAGACATTCTAGGTAAAGGCTTAAAAAAAATAAAAAGAAAAGAAAGGATCCCAATTTATTATCAGATGAAGAAAAGTAAACAATAAAAGTATACTTTACAATGATAAATTACATAATACATAATGCAAATATATTGAGCATAAATCTTTATGTACCGAGTTACAAAACATCACAACACCTAACGCAGAGTCTACAGGACAGAAATAAAAGGAGAAATAAACAGGAAAAGCAATGGCTATAGAGGATGTAAACAACAAAACAATTAAGTAGTACAGAACAAACAGAAAATATATCTTTTTTCTACATATCAATGAAAAATTTATAAAAATTGACTATATTAGGCAATAAAAATTCTAAAAAGGTAGAACCACAGAACAAAGTATCTAAGTAATAGATAACTGTAACAAAAGTTTTAAAAACCTAACATTATTTTGAACCAGTAACTTTAAAACTTAGGCTTTATCTTAGGTAATTAAAAAATAAGAATATTAAACCTCAAATTCCAAAATATTATGAAAATAAAAATGACAACACCTAAATATGGCTAAAGCTGTGTAGAGAGGCGAATTTATATTAAACATTTACAGTACTAAATAAGAAAATAAAAAAGTAAATGAACTCAAGAACTAAATATCCAACTCAATAAGAAAAAGATAAAAATTAATATAAGGAAAGCAGAAGGAAAAAGTTAATAAGGATAAAGAGTAAGTAATGAGTTAGAAATTAAAAAAAAAAACTGATGAATCAATCCCACAGCTGGTTCTATCTTTGGAACTAGATCAACCACTGACAAATCTAATTTGGAAAAGAATATCTACATACACATATATTCAGTGTTATGCAAAAAGAAAGAAGTAACCCAAATAAACATAGACATGTATACAGATATAACACACAAATATAAACATAGATACACAAGTTTTAAATATCTATATACATTTATTAAAATTGACTCAAGAAGAGGCAGAGATCCAAGCTGCATCTCTCGACCCTGGCCACATATTAGAATTATGCGAGTGGAAGGAGGGTTGGGTTTAAAACAAAACTAAATGAGAAATTTGTCAAAGAGCTTCATCCTAAAAAGCACCGGGCCCAATGACATACATTCCTTTCATGTTATCACATAAAAGACTATGTTGATACTATTTTAAATGTTCCACAGAAAAATGAAAAAACACTCAAAATCATTTTCTGTAAGAGCAGCATAATAATAAAACCAAATCTTAGAAAGTCTGCATAAAAAGTGAAGAAAACAAAACCACAGGCCAATGCCACATCTTACAAAAGAGAATTGCATAGAACATTATAAGAAAAATATGCTACAATGAAGTCAAGTTTGTACCAAGGTGCAAGGATAGATCCTTAAAAGGAAATCTATTAAAGTAATTAACCATATTGTAAGATCAAAAACAGTCAAAATATCTCAATAGACGTCAAGATTTTATTTTCCTAAGAGCTGATGTCCAGCCATGATTTAAAATAAAATCATTTTTTAAATAGAAATAGGTGAATATTTCGTCAACATGTTAAAAATATTACACATACTAACCAAAGCCAGCTGTTGGAGCAATTGTGAAAAACCAGAAAAATTTCCATTAAAGACAGAAACGAGATGAGGATATCATCTGTCATTACCCGAAAATGATAGGGCTACAATAGGAACACAGGTTTGCTCTAACATGGATGGCGACTTCCAAGAAGAAGAATCCAGTCAATATATCAATCAATTCATCAAATAATATTATTGTGTGAAAAAGTGGATTACAAACCAGTATTGTCCGTTTTTGGTAAAACACACTATGAATACTCAGATTTGCATATTTATCTCCTATTCATATGTTTTGATATGCATAGGAAAAGTCTGTAACAGCACACAACGCTGTTCCTATGATGCAGGGGGAGGGGAGCACCGTGAGGGGACATTAATTTGCTACTTTTTATGGCTTATAAAGCATTTACATAATGTTTAAGGCCCCCCCCCACTTCCTGCTCCCAAAGGGCATGTATTACTTTCATAATCAGGAACAATAACAAATCAATTTCCAATATGGACAATTAAATGCGTCACCTAGAAATATTATGGCAATTATCATTTATGAAAATATTTCTATGGCCCAAGTAGAAGCATGATTTCCCGGCCAATAAAGCCAAAGAAATAATCTAAGGGAGCCGTTTTAACATTATTTAAAAATTCAAATAGTGAATACTTCTTTGGGGGATGCTCTTGGAAGAAAATAACACTTTCATAGAAATCTGCATTCTCTTTCAGTGACAAGTGTCTATTAAATGTGCTTTTTCACGGGAGAAAGCCCAAGTGAAATGTTGTGGCGGCCGTGGCCCCCGTCCCTGTCTGACCCCTCCCGCCTGGCTTCTGCTCTTCGGGACTCTTCCAGGGGCGCGGGAGCTGCTGGCTGGCTGGTGAACATTGAATTTGCCTCATGATTGTGTTTGGTTTGTCCTGCTGTAAATTATTTGAATTAGTTGCCGATATTGGAAAATTGGGAAAATCCACATTAAAAAAATCCAGATCGTCTTGAAAACCTGGAGGCTCTGGTGGGGCTGAGCCCCCAGTCCTGCCTGGGAGCAGCCGGACCCGGCTGAGAGCTCCGGCCTGCTTTACCTCCAGTTCCTCGGTCCCCCGCATGTGGCTTCACCCTGGGGAATGGATTTTGCCGCACGCCGTGCCTTACAAATCCTTCAAAACCTTACAAAACCTTTCAAAGCCTGCTTCTAGCCTTCACCTTCATGCGCTAATGATTGATGAAGATGTATCCTACCCATGGAGATTTTCCATTTTATGAAAAAGCCAAGCTATAAAGAAATTCTGCCCACATTCCAGGTACTAATCCGTCAAGAGATGTACTGTTTTACCTGAAACAGCGCAAATCACAGAGTCGATGCAGCCTCTTAAACAATCATCTTTGGCATCCTGAGAAGGTAACGCTTGCTTTTAAATCGACTACAAGGCTTTCCAACTGTGAAAACAATCTAAGCCTGATTTCCAGCCTTTGGTTATCTCAGAACACCGTGCAATCGGAACACCGTGCAATGCTGCCACCTTGTGGCCGTGTCCGTGAAGCATCCCCAACATCATTTCGCGAGGTCATGTTGCCATCTGCTGGGCCACCCTGAGACTGCATGACGTGTATAAAAGCTCAGAGGCCCGGAATGGAAATAAACTGCTGAAATACCCATCAAATTGTGCATGTGTGACTGCTAACGGTGGCTAATAATCTGTGGAAAGTTCCAACATTGCCAGTTCAATGTCAGTGATGTCATTTGTTTCTTGGTGCTAGAAACAAATGCAGATTTTTACCCCAGGAATTTGAGAACTAGGTATCTTCAAGAATAAGAGAAAACATTCATGCATCTGAGATGGTTTGGATTAGTGATTTCCAAATGTTTTCTGCTGGCTGCTTTAGAATCGACTGCAGAGCTTGTTAGAAATCTGTGTCTTGGATTCTACCTCAGAAATACCTGGAGTCTGTATTTTTACGAGTTCCCCCAGTGATTTGGTGAGCACCCTGGGTGCCATGAAACTCTTGGTGACATGCCAGCCAGTGGCCCCAGATTGCATTAATTCACTCATTCAGAATTTATTGAGTGTGTAGGTGCAGTGTACTGAGCTAGGTTTAATTTCAAAATAAGGAGCCCTCCCTGCTTCAGGATGAGCACTGTTAAATGGGGAACTGCACACATGCAGTTAAAATCAGTAAGGCAATTTAGTTCCTGGAAGAAGGTCCAAATTATAGCAGAAAGGAAAACAAGGGATCCCCATAGGTTTTCTCCAGTTAGAACAAAGTGGCTTTCCAGGTTCTTGCCAGCAGACCTGTGGGAATGGAGGGCAGATACCATCCTAGGTAAAGAAAATGAATGCACAAGGTGCAGAGGCTTAACGAGCACATTATCTCTGAGAATCTATAAGGACTACATGATGCCTGAACTGTAGCATTTTCAGCAAGGGGGCAAGAACTGAAACTGCCTGAGGGAGCAAGACTCACGTCAACAGACCTGTAGACCCTGCAAACGAATGGACATTTCACAGGAGTAGACTCCAGGGAGCCACAGGACATTTGCACAGGGAGAGACAGGATCCAACTTGTGTTTGGAAAGAGTGCTTGGGAAGAGTGTGACGGTGGATTAGAGAAGGCTGCTGCGGAGGAAAGAGCATAGGCAAAAACACCACTATGAGAGCTCAGCCGACAGATGATGAGGACCTGACAGTGGGATTGGAGGAGGGGCGGAGATGAAGACATTCCGGAGCTGGACAAGCGGGAGCAGGAGTGACTAGATGTGGAAGGTTAGGCAGAGGGAAGAAACTAAGATAATTCTCTGGATTATTTATCCCTCCTCTGAGTAAATGGAGGTATAATTCCTCAAAGAAGAAAATAAAGGGAGGTGAGCTGAGTCTGGATAGGAATAGGGTTTTGAGATGCTCACATGGCAGTGTTGCAGCACCAGTGTAGGACTATCTAGTAGTTAGTCTGGAATTTAAAAAGAGGGCCAAGCTAGAAGTTACCCTGGTGTGGGCGGTAGATCCAGCCATGGGTATTACGTAGAGTGCAAAGAGAAGGGAGGTGAGGAAGGGGCGGGGAAGATGGGCATTGAATGAGTCGGCCAAAGGAGCAGGCAAAGGGGCTGGAGAATGACAAGCCAGAGCAGTAAAAAGTGAAACAGAAGTGACAGGGAGGGAAGAGGGCTTCAGAGAAGCGGAGTGGTCGACAGTGTGAAATGCTTCGAGTGGTCCACTGGGATGAGGAGGTGTTTGTCAGACTGCAGTGGGAATCGCACCAGCTTAGCAAGAGTGAGAGTGGCAGAATGAATAAGATGAAGGGAGATGGGCACCGAACTGAGACTTCCATGTGACTAAACTGACAGCTGATATTTAGAGTTCAGCCCTCACCCCTGCCTTTGGCTCTGTTGTCTACTCCAGCCTTCCTGGAGAAGAGGAGACAAGCTCAGAAGGGCAAGGGAGGCGAACAGAGAAGAGGTAAAGTGGGCAGCCAAAGCAGAATGGCTTACGGAAAGGGCAAAAAGTGCAAGAGTCCATGACTTGAACTACTTTTTTCTGTGAAATAGATGCCAGGAGCGCAACTGTCTACTCAGCGTGGATGGGGGTGAGAGGTGAAAGTTTGAAGGTAGTTGCTCAAGGGATCTGAAAAGGAACAAGCCAATGGTCATGAGTTTTTAGCCTATCAATCTGCACAGTTGTGATTTGCACAGTGGTGCTCAGGAACCTAAGAATTTTTCTAGGAGATGGGGACTCAACAAAATGGAAAGAGCCCTACTCGGCACTGTAATCTTGGTCCTCACCCAGCTACTAAGAATCTTCAAGACCTTGGCCTTCGTTTCATCACCTGCAAAGTGAAGGTCTGGAACCAAATGCTTTCTTGGCTTCCGGTCAGCTCTAGCAGAATCTATACCTGTAATTGCTCAAAGTCTCACGGGCAGTCAGTATCACCCCAGTTGTCTTCCTTCTCCCCAAGAAAATAGCAGTTCTATACAAGACATAGATCACCCTAATTAATGATCACAACTTTTGAGATAGTTACTAATGTGATCCCATTTTATAGATGAGGAAACCAAGGCTGAGAGAGGTTAAGAAAATCTCCCAAGTATACATGGCTAATAAATGGTAGAGCAAGGTTTTGAACACAGATAATCTGATTTCAGAGGACGGATTCTCAGCCTTTGGTCTACATTATTTCCCTCTAAAGATGAATGAAGAAGCTGAAGGAAACATCCAGAAGATCCTTTAAGAATTTCAGAATTTCAGCCAGTTTGAAAGTTATTCTTCCACTCAATCCTATACCTCAAGTCTTGGTCTCAAAGCAGGTCTGAGCTGAGGTCCCCACATCTCTTAAGAATTAAGCCAGAGGAATTCAGTGAATGATTTGGTTCTTTCACTAAATTAACACAAACTCCGCACATCTGTCATCATATTTGGATTCTTATAGTTGGAAATATAATAAGGGGCTCATATCTGCTCTGTCACTAATTATAATATTTCTTGTTATATTTACTTTCTGGGCTGTGACTATGGTTTCCTTAATAGACAAATTGAGCTGTATAATTCTTAGTTTCTTGGTATATTTTCCTTCTCTGCTTTGCCCCACTTGGAGGAGTGACCAAGGAAAGACATAGGCATTCAGAAAGACTTCTTGGCATCATTTATGATAAAACCTGCGGCTCTCAAGCAAAAGGCTTCCCAACTCCTCCAGATCATAGCGCATCATTGACCGAACAACCGTTTTACCTAACCAAGTAATATTTCTTTCTGCAAATGGAATTATCAGAGACCAACTGTTCCTTCTGTCTGAAACTTTGCCCACTCCATCTTTGCCTATAGAAAATTGTTGCATCCTTTTAGGTTCATCTCAAATGCCAACTTCTAGATTAAGTCTTTGCTGACACTCAGAACCAATTGAGTCTTCTCCTCTGTTGAGCACCTGTCTCACTTACTTGTAAACATCCATTATGATGTTTATCACTCTTTCTGTCTGTGTCTTCTTTCTATTTATGAACAGGGTTTCGTTTTCACAGAAGCATGAGGCCCAGTTGGGACATTATCAGTCTGCAGGCTGGCTGCCAAGCTGTCTTCCAAGTCCATCTCCCATTCCTGCACACTCAGCTAGATCAGTACATTCTAGAATCTGGTCCTCAGCCTCAGAGGCCTGGGAATTCAATTTTCTAAGTACTCCAGAGCATATAGACCTTAGGGAGGCTTTCTCATACTAATTAATTTCACCAGGTTTTAAAAAGTGCACAGAATGGCAAGTTATTAATTTATAATATGTAGTATACTGGCATGCTCAGATATCGGTATGGTGAGAAGTTTGTATGAATTGAGGAGAGGGATGAGAAGTGTTAGTTATATGAACAAAAATAATTACTAGCATCAGCCTCTGCTGCTCAAATGGATCCATCTCCACTATGGGGCTTTATCTGTCAGAGGCAGAGAAGACCTTTCTGTGGGCAGTGCCATTGAACTTCATATCTGTGCTGGTCATCTTTCTTCTGTCCGTGCATTCTTTTCCCAAACAAAAGATGATACAATTGATTAGGGATTCACTTTCTGTATTATTATCTGTCCCTTTACCACCATATAATACTGAGACAGTGTCAAATGTTCTCAAACTCTTCAGCCCCATGATAATTAACCATCTCTTGGTTTCCTCCCAAAGCTTGTGTGAATCCAGTCCACTGTGTGAGGATTTTACTAGCATGACTCTCAGAAGGAGCCAAAAGGTGTGGTCTGCAAATTATAAATTTCCCTGGAGGACACAGTGTCTTTTTCCTTTTTAGGTTCCTACCACAGTGCCTGGTTCAGAGTAAGCTCTCAGTAAATATTTGAATTGACTTGAATTTGTCCATTCAGCTGTTTATTTCACTCGTGAGGTAAACTTGGCAGAAACTGCAAGAATTTGAAGAATGTTGGTGCTGCTACTAATTGTCACTATGCTAAAAATAAGTTTAATTTGTCATTTAGTTTGCTATCTCCAAAAATAATGATAACTGTCAAAATTTTCAAATGAGGAAAGAAATTACAGTGATTTCATTAGGTAAGTTACACCATTATTGAATCAGTAATTTTAAGACAGTGGTTCTCAAAGTGTGGTCCCCAGAACAGAGCAGCAGTATCACCTGGGAACTTGTTAGAAATGTAAAGCCTTAGGCCCCTCCTCAGACCTATTGAATTAGAAATTCTGGGGGCAGAGCTCAGCAATCTGTATTTTACTAGCCCTCTGGGTGATTTAGATGCATTCACATTGGAGAACCACTGTCCCAGTGTATTCATAGCCTCATACATGATTTCAATGGCTCTCAACTGCGGATAAGCAGACACCTTATATCTCATGCAGACTGAGCCTGATAGCATACCAGATGATAAGCAACCTTCAATAAGGTAGCCCCTATGATATGCCAGCTAGTTGGCCTGTATTTAGCATAATGCTGGATGCAAGGGTCACATTAAATCAAAACAACATTTGGTTGATATTGTAAATAAAGAAAGCCCTGATAGTCACATACTAGAAGTATCTCCAGCCAAAACAACATTTGAGTGATTAAGTCATTAAGAGCAAACCTGTTTGCCAGTTATAAATAATAGTTATTACAACATTAGAAAAGAGGAGAAAAGGCAAAAAATTACCAAAGTGTCATAATGAGGTTAGTTATCCCAGGGATGGAGAATGGAATCCATTTGTGGTTGGGCCTGGGCAGGACAATTAAGAAAGCATACTCTGGGCATCAGACTTTGCGTAGCCTTGCCAGATTGCCACCGTGCAGTGCAGACAGGGGTAGAATTGAGTAGCCTAGCCACATCCCTGTAACGCTTTTCAGATGCCCTCTGCTGCCTCTTTGGGTGACATTTTATAGCCCTCTGTGGTTAGAAGTAGCAAAAAGAATATCTTCTGGGTCAAATGAAGCCCAGGGAACATTGCCTTAATCCTGGAGTGAACATACAATTACTGTTTGTGCAGGGTAGCCCTGTTTCGAATGTTGTCCTTGTGTAGTTATAAATGCTCCTTTTCCTTTCAAAATATTCCAGTTTTGACAATAAACTATGCAGTCACTGTAACAATTACTCAAGTGTTCTTCTTCTTCCTCCTCCTCCTCCTCCTTCTTTGCTCTCTCTCTCTCTCTCACTTTCTTCCTCCTTCTCTCTCTCCATATTTCCTGCCATCACTAAGGAGATTTACCAAACTTTCTTCTCGTGTCCTTGAAATCCAGCTACTAAGAAGCCTGGAGTATTGCACAATGATCGCAGCACTCCAGGGTGTCATTCATATAGACGTGGTGCGAATGGTGCCATTGGAATTGTGCAGTTCACAATCTGCACAGATATATGTGGTACCGTGCTAAGAAGAGTCCCTAGGATGAGATCTTAAACTCCAGGCTGGGTCATCTGTCCAATCCCTGAATCTCTAAATGATTTTCTTTCCCCAGGCTGATAAAGGCTGGGGCTATGTAAAGACTTAAAATTCTTGAAATTGGAATTTTATGTGTAAAATTAATCAGAACCTTGCCCCATATTCATTTCCCCACCTCATGCTTGCTTGTTCCATTCCTCAATCTAATTTTTTGACTTCTAGCCCTTTGATTGAAGATCAAGTTCACCTTTGGCATCTCCATCCTCTGCAAGATACAATCTGTTTTTCACCTTTTTGTTCCATTGCAGTCTGCGTGTTCACTGCCCTGTGCAAATCCAGGTGGTCTCCTAGAAAATGAATGGAGACTAGAACATGATGAACCTAGGAAATCCACTAATCCAGAGACCATTCTCTGCCCCCAGGAGATCAGATATGCCCACACTTCATGATCTTGGAAAAGATTAACTCAGCTCAATTTCTCTGGAATAATCTATTGTAGTTTAGGATTCTTTAGAAAGTCCCTGGAACTGACATGGCTACTGTCCAGAGAGCAGAACAGAGGAGCTCCAAGAACAGCTAAGCCTCTGCAAGACTTAGAACACAGGCCATCCAAATACCCCAAATAGCTCAGTGGGAAGAGCCCTGAAATAGGAGTTACGGGATCTGGGGAGATCTAAGGAAGCACCTCTGAAGAGTACAGCTCAATAGCCCCCAACCCAGTAGCCCTGTTTTACAGTCCCCCACTGGGGCCACACACAGACCCCTGGGAGTGGCTAGCATACACATTGCACTATAGGCACAGGACAAACTCTTCTGGATGACATTGCCGTGGAGAATGTCCCCATTGACTTGCCCAGGTCTCGCACTGGGCCTGTCTCCTCCTTAGCAAGAGGGCGTTTACCTGCTCCATTCTGTGTTCAGCCTTATTAGGAGTGCTGGCTTATGTCTCTCCCTATCCTCTATGGCCTCCCTGTAAAGCAAGAGTCTAGGATAGTCCCATGCGCTCCTAACAGGGCAGGCCCTTCTACCTCCACTCTCCTGAGCTTGAACCCAGTAGACATCCTACAGAACTGACTCATCCTTGCAGCTCTCACCAACCCCGCTGAAAACACTTCTGCCAAGATCACCTCCTGATTGGGGAGTCAAAGGATTCTTTTCCATTTATACCACACTTACTTTTGTTTTGTTCACTTTTATTTCCTCAATTTTAAAAATTACATACTATATTTACATACAAAGAATTGTAAGTATTTTTACACATGCATAGATGAGTATGTATCAGTCCATACCCACTACAGAGGGGTTACAAAACAATTCCAATACCCCAGAGAATTCCCTTGTTCTACCTCCTTGTATTCAATTCTCTGTTCTTATATTTCTTCCCTTTTCCAGATTGTCATATAAATGGAATCAAACCATGTGTTAGTTTCTGAAACTATCTTCTTTCACTCCGCACAGTGGTTCTCAATCAGGGACATTTAGCAATGTCTTGAGACATTTTTAGTTGTTATAACTGGGGAGGGGAGGCTGTTACCGCCATCTAGTGAGTAGAAGGCCGAGATGCGATTAAAGAGCCAATGCACAGGACAGCCCCCAAACAAATTATCCAGCCCCAAAGGTCAACAGCCCCACTGCTGAGAAGCCTGGACTCAGCACAATGCATTTGAGATTCATTCATATGTTGCGCGTATTAATGCTTCATTCTTTTTTATTGCTGAGTGGTATTTCATTATGTGGATATAACGCACATTGTTCATCCTCTTACCCCCTGAAAGACATTTGAGTTGTTTCCAGGTATGGGCAGTTATGAATAATGCTGCTACAAGCATTATGTTTTGAATGAATATAAGTTTCATTTCTCTGGGATACGTACCAAGAAGTGGGACATCTGGGTCACATGGTAAGAGTATGTTAACTTTTTAGAAGCTGCCAATGGTTTTCTAGAGTGGCTGTACCATTTTGCATTTCCATCAGCAATGTTTGTGAGTTCCTGTTGCTCTGCATTCTCAGCAGCACTTTTACTGTACTTCGTTTTATGCCAGCATTTGACAGTGCAGATTAAGAAATAGAACATTACCACACCCCGGGTCTCTCCTTGGGGCCCCTTTCTATTACCACCCACTACCCAAAGGTAAACACCATCCTAACATCTAATAGCAGAGATTCAATTTAAATATTTAAACTTTATATAATTCAAATCATAAAATACAAACTCTTCTGTGTCTGGCTTCTATCTCTCAATATTTTGTTGGTGAGACTCATCCATATTGTGCATAGTTGTAATCATTAATACTATTGTTACATAGTACCTTTTATGTGACTATACCATATATTAATTTTAAATTCTATTCTTAATGAACATTTGCTTTTCTTTTCATTGAGGCTTAATTTTTGTTCAACAAAATGCACTCACTCTAACTGCATAGTTCAGTGAGTTATGAGAAATATATATACTTGTGTGAACACCAACACTCTCAAAATGTAGGACGTTTCATCACACCAAAAGTATTCCCTTGTTCACCTTGCCTTTCTTCCTCTCAGACACTCCAAGGCCCAGATGCACAGTGATCTGATTTCCATCACAATGACTTAGCTTGGTCTTTTCTAGAATTTCATGTAAATGGAAACATACAGTGTGTGCCCTTTTTTGTCTGACTTTTCTAGTTCAGCATACTAGAAGTTCATCTATGTTGTTTAATGTATCAGTACTCTGTGCTATTTTATTATTGAATCACATTCCAGCATATGACTTTACCATAATTTTTTTATCTATTCACTTGTTGTTGGACATCTTTCATATTCCAGCTTTGGGTTATTTTGAATAAAGCTGCTATGAAAATTCACATATAAGTCTGTATGTGGACATGCACTTTCATTTCCTTGGGTAAATAAATAGGTATAATATGGCTGGGTCATATGTTATGTCTCTATTTAACTTTATGTGCCAAAGTGATTTCCAAATTGGTTGCACAATTGTGCATTCCTAGTAGTGATAAATAAGAGTTCTAGTTGCTTCAATGTCCTCACCAACAATTTCTGTCAAGGTTTTCTTTTGTTTTGTTTTTAATTTTAGCCATTCTAGTTGGTGCATAGTAGTATCTAATTGTGATTTTAGTTTGCTGGATGGAGTGTTTCATATGTGTCAAATTAGTCAAGTCTTCTTTATGGTCATTGAGTTCTGTCTGCTTGTTCTATTAATTACTGAGAAAGGATTGTTAAAATCTCCAACATGGTTGTAGACATGTCTGTTTCTCCTTTCTGTTATATAAGGTTTACTGCACATATTTTGAAGCTCTGGTATTAGGCACTTACACATTTAGGATTATTATGTTCTCTTGATATCTTGACTCCTTTATCATCACATAACGTCTCTCTTTATTCCTGGTCGTAATCTTTTTTCTGAAGTCTTCATCTGATATTAATATAGCCACTTCAACTTTCTTTTTACACCATTCTTGCTCATTTTATATTAATTCAGCATGCATGCAACAAATATTAGTTGAGTCCTTGACTCTGCATCAGAATCCTCTGCACCTCTTCTAGGCATGGGGATAATATTACTGAACAAAACAAAGACTTTTACCCTATAGAACTTACATCATACGAGGAAAGATAAGCAATAAACAATCCTCACAATAAGTAAGTAAATATTATGTTAGAAGGTGATTAGGACTATGGAAAATAAAGTCAAAGAGGGTAAACGGATTGAGAACACAGCTATGGGGAGTGGGGGAGGTAGTTGTTATGTTTCAACTTTTTAAAAAAGAAATGGCAGGGTAGTCCTTCCTAAGAAGATGATATTTGAGAAAAGATTCCAAGGAAATGAGAAGATTAGCCATGGGGATTTTGGTGATGAGCCTTCTAGGCAGAGGAAACTGCCAGTGCAAAGGCCCTCTGGCAGGAATGCTCAACTTTCTTCTGATTAGTGTTTGCATCATATACATATTATTGCATTCCTCCACTTTTAACTATGTCTGTATTTACATAAAAGTGCATTTATTTTAGAAAGCATATATTTAAGTCTTGCTTTTTAATTCAGTCTGGCAATCTGTATCTTTTATTTGGAATATTTAAACTATTTTCATTTAATGTAATTATTTAGTGGTTGGGTTGAAGCTGCCATCTTGCTACTTGCTTCATATTTGTTATACTTCTTCTTTGTATCTTTTCTATTCTTTTTTCTCATATATCCCTTTGAATTAATGTACCAGAGGAGAAATGATCTCATCAGGGCAAAACAGTAAGAATTCCACTAATTCAGAGCCACCACTGCTGCCTGGTCATATTGGGCTTCTCATGCTAGTAGACTAGGCAAAGGAAGGAGTTAGTATACTGGTGGGGTACTTGCTCTTGAGCATCATGTGGAATGTGGTTGCTTCTACATATTACAGGAAGGGAGGAATGCATTTAAAACTCAAGACATCAACTGGACCATCTGTTGGGACTTCTGTACCAGGTTTGACTATGAAAAAGCAATTACCACAACTGCAGCCTGGTAAGAGCATGGTACCAGGGCCTAAGACCTCTCAAGTATAAGGGTCTGGGTCATCCCACCAGACAAGCCACCTAGATCAGCAGAATTAGTAATAGTGAGTAGCATCTAGAACAGTTAGTAGAAGATGGAGTTCAGTGATGATTGTAAGTTATGGTCTCCTGATCAACTAGAGCAATGGGAGCTATAGCTAATCCCACAAACTCTCCTATTGTAAGGTGGTGTCTTTTTCCAAACATCTTTAAGAAGCCATAACAGGATGGAGTGTAATTAATGTGAGATGTAAGTGCCTCAGACTGGAGTAGGGAGTGGACTGCATGGACACTGTCCATACTCCATCTAGATCCTTGAGATTCCCTTTTATCATTATGTGCACCCTTCCCCTGACTTTGGAACTCTTTTGTTTCCAACAGTCCATTCTTGCAATTCTCTTGAGAAAACTACCTTCAGGCTACTGGAGTCCCTTTGCCCAATAATCAGAGAGCTAAAGCCAGGGAGTTTATATCCCCAAAGCAACTCTAAGATAATAACTGATTAGTGTGGGAGTTTGGGAGCCCAGTTCTTTCCTCAACTTGGAGTAAACACCATGGCATAATTTCCACACCTGAGTATCCCTGCATGATCAAGTTGAGGCTAGAGTTTTGTCTGAAAGATACACTTGCTTGATTTCTATCCCTTCCTGCTTTCTTTACTTTCCTGCTCCTAGGAGCACTAAATCAGTGGTGTCCTTAAGCCAGCTCATACCAGCAACTCAGATGAGCCAATTGTTAAATTTTCAGGAATTTTGTAAGCTGGTTGTAAAACACAAACATAATTAAAAATCTTGAAGACTATGCACATGTCCAGGGCTGGACACATGCTCAGAAAAGACCTGAGGAGACTCTAAGCTTTCAACTTTGGCTGACATTTAGGCTTCATTAAAGCAGAAAGTAAAGGGTAAGGTAGAGTTGTAAATGGCCTGGCTAAGCATTATTCAGTGTCCCAAAACAGAGCCAATCTGTGAAGACCAGGAAAGTATAATTTTTTGCTTGTTTTTTTTTCCTTTCCGGTGGTTGGGGGCGGGGGGGAGGCACTCCATGTTTTTAAGGAAATCTCTGTCAAATCACTACTAGCTCACCACTAAGAGACTTCAGTGACAACACATTACAAAGAATCCAGTCCACAAAAATAGTTTAGAAAAGTCATTAAACAAACAACTACAATCCACAACATGCAGCAACAATAAAACCTGGGGAAGGGGGAGAATCTGGTTTCCAGAATTACCATATTATGATATTTAAAATGTCTAGACTTCAACAAAAATGTACAAGGTGTGCAAAGAAATAACAAAGTATGACCCATTTACAAGGAAACAATATTAATAGAAACTATCCCCAAGGAAGGCCAGATATTGGACTTACTAGGTAGAGGCTTTAAATCAGCTGTCTTAAATATGCTCAAAGAGCTAAAGGAAATCATGAACAAAGAATTAAAGGAAACCAGGAGAAATATGTCTCACCAAGTATAGAGTATCAATAAAGAGATAGAAAGTACTAAAAGAAATCAAACAGAAATTGTGGCGCTGAAAAATACATTAACTAAAACAAAAAACTCACTAGAGGAGCTCACCAGTATATTTAAGAAGGCAAAAGAAAGAATCAGCAAGGGCCAGCCCCGTGGCTTAGCAGTTAAGTGCGCACACTCCGCTACCGGCGGCCAGGGTTCGGATCCCAGGCGCGCACCGACGCACTGCTTCTCTGACCATGCTGAGGCCACGTCCCACACACAGCAACTAGAAGGATGTGCAACTATGACATACAAGTATCTACTGGGGCTTTAGGGAAAAAAAAAAAAGGAGGAGGATTGGCAATAGATGTTAGCTCAGAGCCGGTCTTCCTCAGCAAAAAGAGGAGGATTAGCATGGATGTTAGCTCAGGGCTGATCTTCCTCACAAAAAAAAAAAAGAATCAGCAAACTTGAAGATAGAACAATTGAAATTATCAAGTCTGAGGAGCAGAAAAGAAAAAGAATGAAGAGAAGTGACCAGGCCTAAGAGACCTGTGGGACACCATCAAGTGTACCAACATATACACAAAGGGAGTCTATGTCTATACAAAGTAGAGTTTTTGTATACATTGAAATTAAGTTGGTATTAATTCAAACTAAATTGTTATAAATTTAAAATGTTAATTGTAACACTCAGGGAAAGCACTAGGAAAATAACTAAAATATATACAGAAAAGGAAATGAGAAAGGAATCAAAAAGGAACAATAGAAAAAATCAGTTAAACACAAAAGAAAAGAGTAATGGAGAAAATGAGGAACAAGAAAGATATAAGACATAAAGAAAGCAAATAACAAAATGGCAGAAGTAAGTTCTTTCTTATCACTAACTACTTTAAATGTAAGTAGATTAAATTTACCAATTAAAAGGCAGAGATTGGCAGAAAGGATTCAACAAAAACATAATCTAACTGTATGTTGTTTACAAGAGACTCCCTTCAGATCCAAAGACACAAATAGATTGAAAGTGAAAAAATTTAAAAAGATATTCTATGCAAAAATTAATCAAAAGAGAGCTGGAGTAGCTATATTAATATCAGAAAAATTAGACTTTGTCAACAGTAGTTACAAGAAACTACAAAGAACATTATGTATTGACAAAAGGGTTGATCCATCAAGAATATATAATAATTATAAACATACATACACTTTTCAACAGAGCCTCCAGATATATGAAACAATTTTGGATCTTCCAATCCATGAACATGGAATGTCTCTCATTTGTTTAGATCTTGATTTCTTTCATCAGAGTATTTTAGTTTTCCACATGTAGAGCCTGTATATATTTAGTTAGGTTCATATGTAAGAATTTCAATTTTTGGTGTTACTGTAAATGATATTTCTTAAAATTTCAAATTCTAATTGTTCTCTGCTGCCCTATAGGAAAACAACTGACTTGTATATTAACCTTGTATCTTATGACTTTACTATACTTACTTATTACTTCCAAAAGTTCTTTTTGTAGATACTTTGAGATTTTATACATAAACTGTCATGTCACCTATGAATAAAGAGTTTATTTGTTCCTTCTCAATTATATATATTTTTTTCTTGTCTTATCACACTAGATGGGACTTCTAGTACAATGCGTAATAAGAGTGGTGAGAGAGGGCCATCTTTGCATTGGTCCCAAATTTAGGGGGGAAGCATCCAGTTTCTCAACATTTAGTGTAATATTGGCTGCAGGGTTTTTATAGATGGTCTTCTTAAGGTTGAGGGTGTTCCCCTCTATTTCTAGTTTGCTTAGAATTTTTACCAAGAATAGGTATTGGATTTTTGTCAAATGCTTTTTCTACATCAATTGACATGACCATAGGATTTTTCTTCTTTAGGCTGTTAATATGATGGATTACATTCATTGGTTTTTGATTGTGGAACTAGTCTTTCATACTTGAAATAAATCCCACTTGGTTGTGTGATACAATTATTTTTATACATTGTTGGATTGGATTTGATTTTCTAATGATTAGTTTAGGGTTTTGCATCCATGCTCATGAGACTTATCAGTCTGTAGTTTTCATTTCTTGTAATGTTTATCCAGGTTTATTAGTAAGGTTCCTCCCCCCCATTTCTGTTCGGGAAATTTCTTTTGACCTATCTTCAAACTCATTGATTATTTCCTCACCTGCATCCAGTCTACTAGTGAGCCCTTCAAAGGCATTTGTCATTTCTGTAGCAATGTTTTTGATCTTTAGCATTTCCTTTTGATTCTTTTTTAGAGTTTTAATCTCTCTGTTCACATTACACATCTGTTCTTGCATGTTGTTTACTTTTTCCACTGGAGCCCTTAACATATTAATCATCATTATTTTAAACTCTGTATCTTTGAATTCCAACATCTATGGCAAATATGAGTGCAGTTCTGATGCTTGCTTTGTCTTTTTTTTTTTTTTTTGTGAGGAAGATCAGCCCAGAGCTAACATCCTTGCTAATCCTCCTCATTTTGCTGAGGAAGACTAGCTCTGAGCTAACATCTATTGCCAATCCTCCTCCTTTTTTTTTTCCCCAAAGCCCCAGTAGATAGTTGTACGTCATAGCTGCATATGCTTCTAGTTGCTGTATGTGGGACGCGGCCTCAGCATGGCCGGAGAAGCGATGCGTCGGTGCGCGCCCGGGATCCGAACCCCGGGCCATCAGTAGCGGAGCACGCGCACTTAACCACTACGCCACAGGGCAGGCCCTTGTTTTGTCTTTAAAGTCTATGTTTTTACTTGTCTCATAATTTTTTGTTGAAAGCAGGACATTTTGTATCAGGAATATAAACTGAGATAAATAGGCTTTTAGTGAGAGGATTTATTTTAATCTGGCTAGGAGTTGAGCTGTGTTTTATATTTGCTGTGAGTGTAGGTATCAGAGATTGTACATACCTCTATTACAATTGTTTTTTTCTCCTCTGTTGACTTTGGGCTCCCCTAAGGACCCCTGTTCAGAGAGAGTCTGCATCTTGTAGCTATTTCAGCTGTAAGCCACCGTTATTATACTGAAGTCCTGTTGATGTGCTGGCAAGGTGTGGGTGAGGAGAAGCATTTTATAACCTTATGATTATTTTTCAGTCTTTTAGTGGACCTGTTTCTTCAGGCTGTGGTGTTCACAAGTGTTTCTTCAGAGGTATAGTTTCCCCCCTTCCCCTTCCACACACCCTTGGCGAGACAGAAAGATAAGAGGGAGTTCCAATGGGAGAAATTCTTTTCTCTGTCCGAGGTAAGGCGAGGCTCTGATAAAGTTTTTCCCCTGGAAAATAGGGCCTTGTTACGGAGTACTCTCTGCACATATTTCACAATGATTACTCTTCCTCTTTTCCTGCCAGAGCCACATAGGGGACTTTCATGGCTTCTCACTGTGACAATCTGGTGGGGTTCCTGAAGGTAAACTTTAGGGTTTCCTCCAAGACTGTAGCCTCCAGGAGTTCTTCCCTCTCACACTAGTCCACACTCAGCCTCCAGAAGTTCATCAAAATTATCATTTAAGTGTTCCTACCAGTTTATGGCTTCAGCAGCTTCTGTTCCAGGTAAGGATATCTCAGCTATGACTCTCTGAATTTACCTTTCTCCCTGGTTTTTGGGGTGGCATTTTGTCCTTTGGCCTTCGTTTTCTGATGAGTCCAAGAAAGGTCATTGATTTTGGGTTTGTTTGGCTATTTCTGTGGTAGGAATAGGAGTGACATCTTCCAAGCTCTTTACGTTCAGAGCCGAAACCAGAATTAGTGATTTTACTTTCATTCAGTTCAAAACACTTTCTAGGAGTGACAACAGCAACATGGTGGAACGAGCTGTTCCCTTTGTCTCTCCCCCCTTCGAACTACAACTAAATAGACATTAACTGATCAGCAGAGGATAGCCACACAGCACATCAGGATGCCTGAGAGACCCACACAGCTATATATCTGAAGGTGGATGGACTACTCCTGGTGAGGTGGTGGAGACAGGTGAGCACTCTCTGGCCCCCAGGCAGCACAGTACATGCATACAACTGCTTTCCCAGCTGGAGAGCTCATAGCACTGCTGTGGGCCCAAGGGTGGGATCACACCTTGGCACAACTGTGGAAACTGGTAATGGCAGCCGTGAGCCCTTGACTGATAGCTTCTCCCTCTGGTGGGAGAGCCTGCAGGGCCTTGCAGTCCACAAGAAGTGGCTCAGGCTTGGACCCAGTGGGGAGGCCCTGTCCACCACGCAAAATGGCTGGTGTGACACAGGAGCAGATGGCAGTGGAGCTGCACACCAGGGGGAACAAGCTCCTGGCTGCCTTGATCACCCATCATACTGCTGTGGCCCAGAAGAAGGGATCGCATCTCAGTGGGACTGTGGGAGGAGGCAGCAGCAGCCCTGAACCCCTGCATGACGGCTCTCTGGACCAGTGGGAGAGCCCACAGTCCCACTGTGGTCCCAGGGAGTGGTTCTGCCTTGGACCCAGTAGGGAGGCCCTGCCCACCAAGCACAACAGCTGGTGAGACCTAGGAGCAGAGGGTGGCAGATCTGCACGCCCGGGCGAACACGCCACTGGCTGCCATGAACACTTGTAGTACTGCTGAAGCCCTGAAGGGGGGAGCACATATTGGTGGGACTGTGGGAGCATGTGGCAGCAGCCCTGAGACCCTGTCTGATTGCTTTCCCACTTAGTGAGAGAGCCCACAGGGCCACTGCAGTCCCAAGGAGTGGCCCAGGCTCAGACAGGCACAGCTGACAGGGATGATGGTGGGCTCAGATTACACAGTTCCTGCCCCCCTCAATGGTGGCATGTGGAACCTGCGACCAGATACTATCACTATGTGATGGCAGAAATCCACCCCATCAAATAGTATGAAGAGATATATTAATACTCCAGACCAGAAGGAAAAATACATCACCCAGAAATCAACCTGAAGTCATGGAAATCTACAATCTAAATGACAAAGAATTCAAAATAGCTATCATTTAAAAAATCAACGAATTATAAGAGAACTCAGAAAGACAGTTCAATGAAATTAGGAACAAAATTAATGAACAGAGGGAATTCTTCACAAAAGAGATTGAAATTATTAAGAAAAACCAACCAGAAATGCTGAGGATGAAAAACACGATGGATGAGATAAAGAAAAATCTGTAGTCCTTAAATTAGTCCAATGATATTATGGAGGATTGAACTAGTGATCTAGAGGATAGGAATACAGAAATGCTTCAGATGGAGGAAGAGAGAGAATTAAGACTAAAAAGAGGGGCCGGCCCAGTGGCGCAAGTGGTTAAGTGTGCGCGCTCCACTGCGGCGGCCTGGGGTTTGCCGGTTTGGATCCTGGGTGCGCTCCAATGCACCACTTGGCAAGCCATGCTGTGGCAGCATCCCATATAGAGTAAAGGAAGATGGGCACAGATGTTAGCCCAGGGCCAGTCTTCCTCAGCAAAAGAAAAAAGAAGAAGAGGGTTGGCAGATGTCAGCTCAGGGCTGATCTTCCTCACAAAAAAAAAAAAGACTAAAAAGAAATTCTCCAAGAAATATCTTACTCAATTAGGAAATGCAACATAAAGATTATAGGAATTCCAGAGGAAGAAGTCAGGGAGAAAGGAGCAGAGAGCTCGTTCAAAGAAATAATAGCTGAGAACTTCCCAAACTTGGAGAAGGAGATGTAAATGAAGCCAATAGAACTCCTGATTACATCAATGTAAAAAGACCTTCTCCAAGGCCTATATTAGTAAAGCTGGCAAACATCAATGATAAAGAAAAAATATTAAGGGCAGCAAGGCAGAAGAAAATAACCTACAAAGGAACCCCTATCAGGCTTTCAGCAGATTTCTCAGCAGAAACCTTACAGGCTAGGAGAGAGTGGAATGATACTTTCAAAAATATGAAAGACAAAAACCTTCAGCCAAGCACACTCTATCCAGTGAAAATATCCTTTAGATATGATGGATAAATAAAAACTTTCCCAGATAAACAAAAGCAGAGAGAGTTCATCACCACAAGACCCCCCCCCAAGATACGATCAAGAAAGCCCTCATTCCTGACAAAAAGAAGAAAAAAGAGTTTAAAAAGCCTTGAGCAAGGAGATAAATAGGCAGACAAAATCAGAAAATTGCAATTCTCCAACAGAACAGATTAGCAAACACTTAATTATAACTCTAAAGATAAAGGGAAGAAAAACATAAAAAATAAATATAATCACTTCATTTTAACCACAAGTTCACAACACAAAATGGAATAAATTGTGACAACAACAACTTAGAAGGGAAAGAGGAACGGGATGGAAACTGATTAGACTAAGAGAATACGGGGCTATAAGAAAATGGACTATCTCATCTACAAGATCTTTTATACAAACGTCACAGTAACCATTAAGCAAAAAATCAGAACAGAGACACAAATGATGAATAAAGAGAAAACTGAGAAAATCATCATAGAGAGCCACCAAACTGAACTGGCAGTCTGAAATACACGGGATGAGAAATAAGGGAAATACAGAACAACTGGAAAACAAGTGATAAAAAAGCAGAATTAAGCCCTCAGATATCAATAATCACTCTAAATGTAAATGGATTGAATTCTCCAATCAAAAGACCCAGAGTAGGGGCCAGCCTGGTTGCATAGCAGTTAAGTTCATGTGCTCCGCTTCGGTGGCCTGGGGTTGGCAGGTTCAGATCCTGGGTGAGGACCGAAGCACCACTTGTCAAGCCATGCTGTCATGGCATCCCATATAAAGTAGAGGAAGATGGGCATGGATGTTATCCCAGGTCCAATCTTCTTTAGCAAAAAGAGGAGGATTGGCAATGGATGTTAGCTCAGGGCTAATCTGCCTCACAGAAAGAAAAAAAAGGACATAGAATGGCTGGATAGATTGAAAAACAAGACCCAACAATATGCTGCCTTCAGGACACACATCTCAGCTCTAAAGACAAAAGCAGGCTTAGAGTGAAAGGATGGAAGATGATACTTCAAGCTAATGGCAAATAAAAGAAAGCAGATTTAGCCATACTTATAACAAGGCAGACTTCAAGATAAAAAAAGAAACAATGAGAGACAAAGAGGAGCAGTATATAATGATAAAAGGGACACTCCACCAAGAGGACATAACACATATAAATATATATGCACCTAACACAGGAGCACCAAAGTACATAAAGCAACTATTAATTGACCTAAAAGGAGACATTAACTGCAGCACAATAACAGTAGGGGACCTTAACACCCTACTTCCATCAATGGATAGATCAACCAGACAGAAAGTCAACAAGGAAATAGTGTAACTAAATGAAAAACTAGACCAGATGGACTTAATAGATATATGTAGAACACTCCATCCAAAGTCAGCAGAATACATATTCTTCTCAAGTGCACATGGAACAGTCTCAAGGATAGACCATATTTTGGGAAACAAGGAAAGCCTCAATAAATTTAAGAAGATTGAAATCATATCAAGCATCTTTTCTGACCATAAAGCTATGAAACTAGAAATCAACTACAAGAAAAAAGTTGGGAAAGTGACAAAGATGTGGAGACTAAACAACATGCTACCGAACATCAAATGGATCATTGAAAAAATTAAAGGAGAAATGAAAGAATATCTGGAGACAAGTGAAAATGAAAACACATCATACCAACTCATATGGGATGCAGCAAAAGTGGTACTAAGAGGGAAATTGATAGCAATACAGCCCCACCTTAACAAACAAGAAAAATCTCAAATAAGCAATCTTAAACTACACCTAACAGAACTAGAAAAAGAAGAAAAAACAAAGCCCAAAGTCAGCAGAAGGAGGGAAATAATAAAAATTAAAGCAGAAATAAATGAAATTGAAACAATAAAAAAAAAAACAGTAGAAAGGATCAATGAAACTAAGAGCTGGTTCTTTGAGAAGACCAACAAAATTGACAAACCCTCAGGCAGACTCACTAAGGAAAAAAGAGAGAAGGTCAAATTAATAAAATTAGAAATGAAAGAGGAAAATTACAACAAATACTACAGAAATGCAAAGGATTATAAGAGAATATTATGAAAAACTATATGCCAACAAATTGGACAATCTAGGAGAAATGGATAAATTCTTAGACTCAAACAACCTCCCAAAAAATGAAAGTCCAGGACCAGATGACTTCTCCGGAGAATTCTACCAAACATTCAAAGAAGATTTGGTACCTGTCCTCCTCAAACTATTCCAAAATATTGAAGAAGACAGAACACTTCCTAACACATTTTACGAGGCCAACATCACCCTGATCCCAAAGCGAGACAAGGACAATACAAAGAAGGAAAACTACAGGCCAATATCGCTGATGAACATAGATGTAAAAATTCTCAATAAAATATTGGTAAACTGAATATAGCAATACATCAAAAGGATCATACACCCTGATCAAGTAGGATTTTTACCAGGGACACAGGGATGGTTCAGCATCCACAAATCAATCAATGTGATACACCACATTAACAAAATATGGAATAAAAACCACATGGTCATCTCAATAGGTGCTGAGAAAGCATTTGACAAGATCCAACATCCATTTATGATAAAAACTCTCAACAAAATGGGTATAGAAGGAAAGTACCTCAACATAATAAGGCCATGTATGACAAACCCACAGCCAACATCATACTCAATGGGGAAAAACTGAAAGCCATCCCTCTGAGAACAGGAACAAGACAAAGGTGCCCACTCTTGGCATTCTTATTCAACATAGTACTGGGGGTTTTGGCCAGAGCAATTAAGCAAGAAAAAGAAATAAAAGGTATCCAAATTGGCAAGGAAAAAGTAAAACTCTCGTTGTTTGCAGACGACATGATTTTATACAGAGAAAACTCTAAAGAATCCATTGGAAAACTATTAGAAATAATCAACAACTACAGCTAAGGTGCAGGGTACAAAACCAACTTACAAAAATCAGTTGCATTTCTATACTCTGATAATGAACTAACAGAAAGAGAACTCAAGAATACAATCCCATTTACAATCGCAATGAAAAGAATAAAATATCTAGGAATAAATTTAACCAAGGAGGTGAAATACCTATACAATGAAAACTCTCAGACACTATTGAAAGAAATCAATGATGACATAAAGAAATGGAAAGATATCCCATGCACATGGATTGGAAGAATAAACATAGTTAAAATTTCCATACTGCCTAAAGCAATCTACAGTTTCAATGCAATCCCAATCAGACTCCCAATGACATTCTTCATAGAAATAGAACAAAGAATTCTAAAATTCATATAGGGCAGCAAAAGACCCTGAATAGCTAAAGCAATCCTGAGAAAAAAGAACAAAGCTGGAGACATCACAATCCCTGACTTCAAAATATACTACAAAGCTGTAGTAATCAAAACAGCATGGTACTAGTACGAAAACAGACACACAGATCAATGGAACAGAATTGAAAGCCCAGAAATAAAACCACGCATATACAGACAGCTCATGTCGGACAAACGAGCTAAGAACATACAATGGAGAAAGGAAACTCTCTTCAATAAATGATGTTGGGAAAACTGGACAGCCACATGCAAAAGAATGAAGGTAGACCATTATCTTTCACCATACACGAAAAGTAACTCAAAATGAATTAAAAACTTGAAGGTAAGATGTGAAACCATAAAACTCCTAGAAGAAAATATAGGCAGTACACTCTTTGACATTGGTTTTAGAAGGATCTTTTCAAATACCATGTCTCCTCAGACAAGGGATACGAAAGAAAAAATAAACAAATGGGACTTCATCAGACTAAAGAGCTTTTGCACAGCAAAGGACACCAGGAACAAAAAGAAAAGACAACACGCCAACTGGGAGAAAATATTTGCAAATCATATATCTGACAAGGGGTTAATCTCCAAAATATATATAGAACTCATACATCTCAAAAACAACAACAACAACAAAAAACCTGATCAAAAAATGGGCAGAGAATATGAACGTTTTTCCAAAGAAGATATGTGGATGGCCTGTATCCATATGAAAAGATGTTCAACATCATTAACTATGAGGGAAATGCACATCAAAACTACAATGAGATAACACTTCACTCCCATCAGAATGGCTATAATTAACAAGACAGGAAACAACATGTGTTGGAGAGGATGTGGAGAGAGGGGAACTCTCATACACTGCTGTTGGGAGTGCAAACTAGTGAAGCCACTATGGAAAAAAGTATGGACATTCCTAAAAAACTAAAAATCAAAATACCATACCAGCCAGCTATTCCACTACTGGGTATTTATCTAAAGCACTTGAAATCAACAATTCAGAGAGACTTATGCACCCCTATGTGCATTGCAGCATTATTCAGTATAGCCGAGAAGTGGAAGCAATCCAAGTGCCCATTGACTGATGAATGGATAAAGATGTGGTAAATATATACAAATGGAATACTACTCACCCATAAAAAAGACAAAATCGTCCCATTTGCAACTACATGGATGGAACTTGAGGGTATTAGGTTAAGAGAGATAAGCCAGATAGAGAACGACAAGCACTGTATGATTTCACTCATATGTGGAAGATAAACAAATACATGGACAAAAAAAAATAAAATAGTGTTTACCAGAGGGGGAAGGGGTTGGAGGTGGGCATAAAGGGTAAAGGGGCACATACATATGGTGACTGAAAAATAATAATGTACAACTGAAATTCCACAATGTTATAAACTATTATGACCTCAATAAAAAATATATATATATATCTTTTCACATATGTAAAATATTTCACAATAGAAAATAAGAAAGTAAAAAAAATACTTTCTAAATTCTCTTTAATTTTTCCTTTGTTCCATAGTTTATGTAAAAGTATGTCATTTAGTTTCTAAATACGTGAGGCTCTTTTAGACATTTTTCTGTAAGTAATTTCTGATTAAATTCCAGTCAAATAATGTACTTTGTACATCTTGACCCCTTTTAAATACATTGAGATTTTTTTTATTGCATAGAATGTGATATGTCTTGGTGAGCGGCTCACGCACACTTGGAAAGAATGTGAATTCTGCTGTTCTTTGGAATGTTTTATAAATCAGGCCACTTAGGTCAGGTTGGTTGACAGTATTAATCTTCTACAGCCTTACTGATTTTCTGTCTACTTGTCCTATCAAATAGAGAGAGAGAGAGAGACAAACAGTTAACTAATTGTGGAATTACCTATTTCTCCTTTCAGTTCTATCAGTTTTTACTTCATGCATTTCAAACCTCCATTATTAAGTGCGTGAATATTTAGTATTGTTATACCTTCTTGATGAATTGACCTGTTCATCAGTATGAAATGACTTTCTTTATCCCTGGTAATATCTTTGCTCTGAAATCTAGTTCGTGTTGTGTTAACACAGCCATTTCAGCAGTTCCTGATTAGGCTTAGCAGGGACTATTTTTTTCCATAATTTTAACCTATTTGTGTCTTTATAAAAGTGTGTTTCTTATAGGTAACATACTGTTATTGCTCTTTTTTGCAATCTGACAATTTCTGGCCTGTATTTGAGGTATTTAGGCATTTTGCATGGAATGTGATTATTGATATGGTAGGCAGAAATCTACCACCATGCTTTTTTTTTTCTTTTTGAGGAAGATTGGCCCTGAGCAAACATCTGTTGCCAATCCTCCTCCTTTTTTCCTTTTTTCTCTCCAAAGCCCCAGTACATAGTTGTATATCCTAGTTGTAGATCCTTCTAGTTCCTTTGTGTGGGCTGCCGCCTCAGCATGGTTTGATGAGTGCTGTGTAGGTCCGCGCCTAGGATCCGAACTGGCAAACCCCGGGCCGCCAAAGCGGAACGGAACGCGTGAACTTAACCGCTACACCACCGAGCTGGCCCCTCTACCATCTTGCTTTTTGTTTTCTAATTATTTGTTTTCTAATTATTTGTTTCCTTTTCCCTCTTTTTCTGCTTTCTTTTGAACTAGTTGAATATTTTTTATGATTCAATTTTATTTCCTTTTTTGTATTGTTACCTATAACTTTTTGCTTTGTTATTTTAGTGGTTGTTTTAGGATTTATAGTACACAATTTTATTTAGTCACGGTCTTACTTCAAGTGATATTACACCCCTTCATGTATAGTGTAAGAAACTTACAACAGTATATTTCCATTTTCCCCCTCTTAGCCCTTTTGTTATTATTCTTATACATTATACTTCTATATATGTTATAAACTTCCACACTATGTTGGTATTATTTTGTTTAAGCAGTCCGTTACCTTTTAAAAGATTGAAATATTTTTTAAGTCCTAAATATTTATGCTTATTATCTTATCTGATTCAAGCTAAAATATAACAAAGCATCATAGACAGGGTAGCTTATAAACAATAGAAATTTATTTCTCACAGTTCTGAAGGCTGTAAGTTTGAGATCAGGGTACCAGCATGGTTGGGTTCTGGTGAAGGCCCTCTTCTGGGTTGCAGATGGTTGACTTCTCTTGTACCCTCACATGGCAGAAAAAGAGCAAGCTAGCTCTGGGGCCTCTTCTTATAAGCGCATTAATACCATTCATAAGAGTTCCATCCTCATGACCTAATCATGTCCCAAAGGTCCCACCTCCAAATACCATCATATTGGGGATTAGATCTCAACTTGTGAATTTTGGGGAGAGAACACCAACATTAAGTCCATAATATTCAGGCCAAATTTCTGATGTTCTTTATTTATTTTTGTAGGTTGATATTTCTCTCTCATATATTTTTTCCTTCTGCCTGAAGAACGTCCTTTAACATTTCTCATAGTGCAGGTCTTCTGGTGATGAAATTTTTCAGTTTTGTTGATGCCCCATTATGTTTCTATTAGATAGTGCCTTGTCCCATGTCTTTTATGTTTTTTCTTTGCATTTCATCTTTTTTGCTTTCTGTATCTCAATCTTTATATTTTGCATTGACTTGTCTTCCAGTTCACTGATAATCTGTTCTGCTCTAACCTTCTGCTAAACCCATAAATCAATTTCTTACTGTCAGATATAGTATTTTTCAGTTCTAGAACTTCAATTTACAGATTCCTATTCTTGAGAAATTCCCTATCTTTATATCCATTTTTAAAAACATTTTATTCATGGTTATTTTAACTCAATTATCTGGATTTCCTGTGGGTCTGCTTCTCCAGTCTTTAAAAAAATATTTTTTTGGTCTGTTAGTCCTGTGTTTTAATTCTGCTAGTGATTTTTAACAGACGCCTGACATTGTGGATGACACGGTGCAGAGGCTATGGATGATGTCATCTTCCTCCAACTAGGGGTAGGTTTTCTTCCAAGGAACAGACAGAGATGGCAGATCCCTGTAATTTATTGATGTTTGATTTTAGAATTTGGGGTTGGTGTATTTCAGTTTTGAGATTAGTCCTAAACCATGGCTCTGTCTTCTAAGGTGTGGTCTTTATTCCTAGTTTGTGGCCTTTATTCCTAGTTCATGGCCCCTTTGGAATCTCAGCTGAAAGCCTGGGCTATAGCCTAAAGCCCCTCTCTTTTGTCAGGATTTGAACTCCAGCCACAGTCCCCACAGCAACACCGCTGCTGGAATCTCTGCTGTTCTATTTGGCCTCCCAGATGCTGTAGTCTGCTGGACTCTTGGACTCTTGGACTCTTGTCCTGTCATATTTAGGTTAGGTATCAACCAATGACTTGATGTGAATTAGAAAGAAATTCTGGGAGCTTCTCTGTACTTCCTTATTCTCCAGGATCTTGCCCCTGAAACCCCACCTAGTGCGTCAGCTAGGAATTCTGACTTCTATATCTTTATTCCAGTAAGACAACCACTTTCTACTTGGCCTCTGTTTTCCTCCACAGAAAACTGGAAAATGTCTTCATGGAAAAAGCCAAGGTAAATGTGAATTTTCTCGTGTGCTTCTCTCTTCTCAGGGATCACAGTCCTACAAGTCTCGCCTTTGTTAGTTTCTCTTCCATGAGTTCCAAGGGCTGTTTCATATGTCGTTGTCAGTGGGAGGTTTGGTCCTCTTCAGATTCATCCATCTGTCCAGAACCAGACATCTGCAATGCTCATTATGTTTTATCTGGCAATTTGAAGTATCCTGTATTGGAAACTGCTTCTTTGAAATTCTAGTTTGCCGTATTTCCCCCCAAAGACCTCAATTTGTAATAAACCATGGTACTTTAAGAGACCCATTTATAAAAAATGAACATAAAAATCATCCTTTCTTCTTAAATTTCAAAGCTATGTTTAATGTCCACTGCCCAGTACTTGATCTATTAGGTGACTTAGAGTCACACATGTTTTCATTTAATAACTTACACTTTTTAAGAAGTCAGAATAAAAACACAATAGTGTCATGTGGTATAGTGAAACATATGAGATGAGAGTCAAACAGGATCGAGCGGAGCTATAGTTTCCTCATTTGTAAAACTTTTAGTTAACTTCTTTAGCAATAGTTTCTTCATTTGTAAAATGGAAATAATAATTACTCTCTTTCTGAGTTGTTCTTATGGTACATGCACTAGGATGTCTATAGTAGCGTTGTCCAGAGGGACAAAAATTTTAAAACAGAGTAGATGTCTTTCAATAGGACAATGGCTGAATAAATCATGGAATAACCACACCATAAACTAGTACATAGCCATTAAGAAGAGTAGCTATGCCACTTAATGTTTTTGAGGTATTAAATGAGATAAGCAAGATGCAGATATGTGAATACAATTTTTACAATCTGTAAATGTGTGTCCACATATGTATATATTCCATTGAGGAAAATCGTGGAGGGGCATATATTATGTTAACAGGGTTCTCTGGACAAGGGAAGGTGGGAGGGGTAGGTGAAGGAAGGCTGACATGGAAGAAAGAGAAGAAGGGGGGGAAACAAGAAAAAAACAGGGCAAAAAAGGATTTATTTCAAGAAACGCACTATGCAATGAAAACTTTTATACATTTTTATCGTTTTATTTATATTGGCTTACAGAAGTAGATTAATTTTTTAAGTGCTGACTTTTCAATCTTAGATTTATAGTATAAATTTAGTGCAAATGTATATAAGTTCTTTAATGAAACACCTGAGTTGTGAAAGGCAGTTAGAGATGAATGGAGTAGATCCTTAACTTGAAGACTGATAACTTGTGAGGGCTAAGTATCACATTAAGTTACAAAACCAGTCTTGATGCATGCGCCAACATGTACTAGCAGGCCCAGTAGACTTACTGGCTTTTAGTTCTAATATTCTTAATATTCATTTTAGTTCTAATGTTGTCTATATAAATTTTGATAATAGAAAGGCTGATAATTAAGGCCAGCTATCTCTTTATAATGTATCCCTCTTTGTAATTTATTCCTTGGTTCCAAATAATACGGTTGGCAAGAGATTTTCAAAGAGTGCAGCTTAGTGTGTGGACAGAGGTATAAATTTAGCTTAATCTCTAAATTGTACTTCCCTGAAATCATACTAACACGCTCTTACTTGCCTAAATCTTTCCAGTTCTTCCACCCCCACAATTTTTTATAAGTCTCAAGTAGTTGTTTGGATAAATCATATTCACAAAAGAACATATCTACCATTGAACTTTTGGAATTTCTAAATTGCCAGTCAGTCAACAATTTTGTGTAAAAGATCAGCTGTGACTAGAAAGTGATGCTCACCCCTGGAGGCCAGGCCAGCAGCACTATCCTGCCAGTCTTGCAGGCCAATAGAACAGCACACACCTTACACACCTAATCCATACTACATCTATTTATACTACTTACAAATGTTGGTGGGGACCTAAGTCCATGCTGAGATTTCCTAAATGCATTTGGCGTTTGACTCTAAAGATTTTGTCTGATGTGCTAAAAAGGTAAAGATGTGTGGCATAAATGATATGTGAACTGTTAATGAAACTGATTAATCACAATTGCTAACAATTATTGAACACTTATTATGCATCAGTTGCTCTTGGTTAAAAGCCTTGTTCAAGCCCTGTTAAAAAACTTAACTCTCAAAAGCATCCAAGGAAGTAGGAACCATTATCATTCGTATTTTACAGATGGGGAAACTGAGGCATGGGCAAATTAGATAAGTTACTAAAATGGTCCCTATCTGTTTAATCTGTATGCAGAAAATATCATATGAAAAAACTGGACTAGAATCAGATGAAAGAGGAGTGAAAATTGGTGGAAGAAACATCAACAATCTAAGATATGCAGATGACACCATCTTGCTGGCAGAAAGCAGCAATAACTTGAAACTACTTCTGACGAAAATGAAACAAGGAAGTGCCAAAGCAGGACTGCATTTGAACATTGAAAAGACAAAAATCATAACTACAGAACTACACAACTTTAACGTAGACAAGGAAGACACTGAAATTGCTAAAGATTTTGTTTACCTTGGTTCGGTCATCAATTTAAATGGAGACTGCAGCCAAGAAATCAAGAGAAGACTGAAACTTGGACTGGCAGCAATGGAAGGATTAGGAAAGATCACCAAGTGTAAAGGAGTGTTATTAGAGACCAAGGCCAAGATTATGTACACCCTGTGTATTCCCAATTACTACGTACGAGTGTGAAAGCTGGGCAGTGATGAAGGCTGACAGGAAAAAAAATTGATTCATTTGAAATATGGTGTTGGAGGAGAGCTCCATGGATACCCTGGACTGCCAGAAAGACGGGCAAGTGGGTCCTAGAGCAACTTAAGCCTGAGTTATCGCTGGAGGCAAAAATGATAAAACAGAGGCTGTCCGACTTTAAACACATCATGAGAAGTCAGGATTCTTTGGAAAAGACAATAATGCTGGAAAAAATAGAAGACAGCAGGAAAAGAGGAAGACTAAATATGAGAAGGATTGACTCCATAAAGGAAGCCATAGGCATGAGTCTACAGGAGCTGAGTAGGGCTGTTGAGGACAGGACATGTGGACATCATTCACTCTTGGGTTGCCAGGAGTCGGAGTTGACTTGACAGCGTGTAACAATAAACCATTAGTAGATGGCAGAGCTAAGAGTCAAACTGAGTTACTTGACATCCACATGTCTTCCTCTCAACTATCTTATGTCTGCTTAAACATGGAGCAACATACAGTGTGCACTATTTTCGTCTTCTGCCCCAGAATTAGGCCCTCATTTTCTTATGCAGTGGCCAGCAAATGGAGAGTCTCAGCTTCTGTGGTAACAAGTCAACAATTTAGGGATGAGATAGAGATTTGAAGGTCCGTGTGTCATGGGAGTACTGGTTGTATAATTGCCTCGCTCCCATCACTCCCTTCTGTAAAGAGAGCTTTGGGCTAAAGGGTGGAAGGTTCAGTGAAGGCAGACAAAGGAGACAGAGGAAGAAAGACTCTCAGGAGAGTAGGGAGCTCTGCAGGTTGCTCTCACTCCCTGGCAGAGCAGGGACAGGACAGAAGTAAGGATGAGCACCTGGGAACTTAGCTGTGTTGACAATGAGAGAGATCAATGTGCTGTGTTCCAGACAAAGTATGAGAGCAGAAGTCTCTGAGACGCTAAGAGTGCCCCCAGGAATGTGGGAACACTTAAAGTGGCAGGTTGAGGCATAACATACAGGTGCTAGCATGGACCCTAGAAGGCTTACCCCAACACCCCGTAGATCTTGTTGAGATCTCTTGGCCCAGAGAGTTCCAAGAATATCTTTCCCTGGAACCTAAAGAGCTGGCAGCAAGGGGCTGGCCTGCTTATGAGAGATGCCCGTGACAAGAACTAAGTGATTCTCTTTTCCCTGCCCTGCTTCTGGGAGTCAGGAGGGGAAGAGAGGAAATGCCTGAGATGGAATTTTGAGCCAGACTGTGATGGATTTAATAACCCTGAATTAACCCAAATCACTACCTGTAATAGAGAAAATTTGGAATGTCACAAAGGAAGCAATCTGAATCACCACTGTAAGCCTAAGTGGAGAACATCCCTGCTATAGTGTTAATATCTCTCGTTTCTCCCCCACCTTTCCTATCGTAAGACTCCTTAATTATAGCACCTGTATTCTTCCAACCCTTTAATACCAATTGCTGAACTCAAATAATTTTAGGTATATTTACTACAAAATTAGGAAAGAATTCAGTAAGGTCCCTTCCCGGTACTACATTCTTGGAGCCTGGGAGATTTTTTAAAAATGCATGTATGTGTGTTTGTTTGTGTATGTGAGGGTGAAGGGAGAATCATATAATCTATTGCTTCTAGAAATTTCCTCTGACTATATGACCTGTATGAAATATTTTTCAATCTCAGATCCAGGAAAAACATATTATTTAAGAAACTGATACACTTCTTCTTAATAAGCAAGAGCTTAAATCATGTGAAATATTTGAAAAAGGGACCCTCAATCAAGAAAAATTGGGGGAACCAGCGTCCTAGACCCTGCTAGACACTAACACTCCTGGGGAATGTCTGTAATGTATATTATATTCTACAAGATGCTGATAGTGTTTTGATTTGAGTAGTTGAGTGCTCCGGAAGGAGTCGACCAAACAATGCCACAAGCTATAAACCATAGTTCCTATGGACATCAATGTACAAAAAGGTTCTAATGAACTACTCTGCTCAATGAGCCAACCTATTTCATGCCAATTCATTGATCTTTGTGACATGATACAATTTAGGCCAGTCTGATTTTGGCTGTAAGCTTAAGAGTAAATAAATGGTAACAGACTGAGTTGTTAAAAGTGAAAGACTTGCTTAGATAGACCTCAACTAACAACTATTTTTTAAGCAGGACTTCCAACTTCCAAAGAGCTTAGTTTGGACAGCAATGATGAAATATATAGCATCTTCCCCCTAAGGAAGGTATTGTGGTAAATCTGGAAACAATGTTAAGAACGAAATGGTAAGGAATGAAGATGAAACCATTGGAACTTGGCAGGGAAAAGATATAACCACTAACAATTTAAAGGCTGGTCCTTAAAGGATGCAAGAGACTCTGTTATAGATATTGTACAGGGAAGATTTGTAAAAATAAACAATAGATCAGAAAGACTTATGCAAATGAAAAGCACTAATATGTAAGAAACTACGGTAAAAAAAAAAATGTCTTTATGAGGATAACAAATTTCAAGTCTTTTCCACTATGGACATTGGGCTCAAGACGGTCAAGCAGATCATAGTTTTTATTTTATTCCTGTTTTATACCTAAATAGAGTCTTCTTCTGTTCCCCCTAAAGAAAAAAAAAGATAGAGCAGGCTCTCATATCATCTATAATGTCATATATCTGCTCTATTGGTGCTACTGATCCAACATAAACTGGCACATTTCAGGTGGATGGGAAATATTACCAATAATATATACATAACACCCAGGACGGCACAAAACCGTGAATGCATATGTCCCTTTGTACGAGTTTCCTCTTCTCTCGTAACTTCCTTGTTAGAAGTTCACTGAGAGGGAGTGTACGTCGTTAAACGTGCACTTGAGTGCATTTTGCCTGAGGTAGGCAGTCATTAAAATGTGCAAAGTAAAGAGATAAGCACTAGGCACCTCGAGTAACAGCAAGAGGGGGAGCATCCTGGGGACAATTAGGAAGGAGTTTGAAAAGAGAAGAATGTCACTGTGGCTGCCATCTTGTCCCAAATTATACCTCCTGATTCAGCCCAGTGTTTGACAGAATAGTGGACAATTTTTGAGATGCTGTATTGAAGCCTCCATCTTTAAAAAATGTGTGTGGTGTCAGTATCAATCGCCTTTCTTTAACTGGTGTAGGGACAAGGAGAAATAGCCTACTAGTCTAATTGCACAATTACATTTTAGTACAAGTCACCAAATTTGACAAAGATCAATGCTTTACAGTATTATAGGTTTTGTTAACAGATGAGAAAAATGCCTTTATCTGTAAATCTTAGGCAGGAAGCAGTGATATATTCTTATTTTGTAACTTTTATTTCCTCATAGAATTGGTTACCGACTGTACTCAGTTTGTGTATCAAATTCAGTCAGTAAAAATTCATTGATCGCCCCTTACTATTTGACAGACTCTAGTGTAAGGACTTCAGCTAAATCCTCACCAACCCCTGCCTGCTTGATACTTTTCTCCTATCCATCTTTTCAACTTCATCTGAAGTGACGCATTATAAGCAGACATATTTATCTTCCAGCTAATCCCAAATGGATGGCATAAAGACCTTGACACCAATTTTAAGCTTTTCTTTTTTTCCTCATCTAATCATTTATTGCAGAAGAAAAATAGCACTACAAAAATGGGTTTTTTACTGAATGCTCAATAAATCCTAGATGCATTTCTCTTATTCTCTGTCCCACTGCTAACATGCCTCTATCAAGATTAATATTAAATTCAACCCAAGGCTGAGCACCAGATCCGAGCAATGACAAATTCCTCTCCATTTCTCCACAGATATTTTACTTTTTCTGCCACGTTGTGAATTTCAAGCTTGCCCTCGAAATAGACACAGTGGGAAAACACTGCTACCACTGGCTATAAGTCAACCTATTTGAACTCGGATTGACACGCTGCTACAACTGGACTTTTTGGTGTGTTGTTTGATCTTTCATCCCGCTGAATTTTTTTTGACTTTTTGCAAAATTTAGGTCATTCATAGTTGAAGTCTTGTCTAGTGTCTTGAGAGAAGAACAAAGAATGATATGAATTGTTTTAGCAAGGTTGTCCCCAAATTTTGGATTTTATCGGTAAAATATATATATATATTTTTTTTTAAATAGAGGATTAAAATAAGATGCATATTCAAATTGTCTTAAGTACAGACATACACTTACATAAAAACTCTCTATCATCAGGGCCAGCCCGCTGGCGTAGCGGTTAAGTTCGCGAGCTCTGCTTAGGCAGCCTGGGGTTCGCAGGTTTGGATCCTGGCTGCGGACTGATGCACCACTTGTCAAGCCATGCTGTGGTAGCGTCCCAAATAAAGTAGAGGAAGATGGGCATGGATGTTAGCTCAGGGCCAATCTTCCTCAGCAAAAAGAGGAGGATTGGCATCAGATGTTAGCTCAGGGCTTATCTTCCTCACAAAACAAAACAAAACAAAGAAAACCCCCTCTACCATCTACTAATTTCAGGATAAAAGTCTCAGAAAAAAAGACAATTTTAAAAAATGAGTAGTTAGCTTTACGTAAACATTTCTTTCCTGTCATTTTGTTGTGGATTCATTCTGAACATACAACAGTCTGCAGCTCCACTCTTCAGAACAATGGCATCAGGCGAAGAAATAGAGCCCTCCTCTGTCCACACAGTTCTGAGGCAGGACTGGACTCTGGACTCCGATCCCAGCACCTTCTTTGTTAAATAAATGACAATTCTATGAACTTGACTTTTGGGCAAGAGGAATCATTTTCTCTTCAGAAACTCACCAGTTCATTTACATTGAAAGATCATCGTAGAGATGAAAGGAGATTGTGAGGGACCCCAACTGGGCAGACTTGGTGGGTCATTTACCTTAGTTATTATTAGTTATTTAGACCAACTTTGATATAGTTCCCACTTAACTGATATGTAGAAATTGGAGATGAAGACAGTGTTCAATTAAATTCTGATCCTTGCCATCTGAGCTGCATAGAATTATTGTGGACATTTTTTTTAAATAATTTTATTTATTTATGTTTCCCCCAAAGCCCCAGTAGATAGTTGTATGTCATAGTTGCACATCCTTCTAGTTGCTGTATGTGGGACGCGGCCTCAGCATGGCCAGAGAAGCGGTGCATCAGTGCGTCAGTGCGCGCCCGGGATCCGAACCCGGGCCGCCAGCAGCAGAGCACGCGCACTTAACCGCTAAGCCACGGGGCCGGCCCTATTGTGGACATTTTAATTTATATGTGTTTTAATAAATGAACCACGAAATTAAAACACTGAATCACAGAGAAGCCCATTACAAAAAGCAATCTGCCTATTCCTGGTACAAACATCCCATCCATCTATCTGTATTTGCACTTTGCTTTTGCAAAAATTATTTTCCTGCATTTTAACGTTTGTTCTTGGAATCCTCACCATGACCTTGGTTTAGAAGACAAAGTTCAGATGATGAAAGGAGGCTTCCTGTATGATTTTATACTTGGAATATTTGGCTAGGCAAAAGGCCGCCTCAAGAAAATCATTGTAACAAGGTGAAAACATTTTATTCAAACTGAATGAATTCTGTGAACACCTGCTGAATGTGAGGCACTGCGGGGACAACTTCCTTCTTTTTGGAGAAAAGAAGTTTGGAGAAAACAGTTCTGCTCTGTTTGGAGAAAACAGTTTCCCTCGTTCTTTGTCTTTTTATTTGAGATACTGTCTCAAATTCTCCCTCACTCAAGAGCTCTGAGTTTTGGATTTGGGTTGCTTTACCTTTTGTTTCAGTTCTTCTCCATTGGATTTCCCTGAGGTTCTCTGGGTGAGGCCTGAAGCCACATGTGGTCTCCTGAGCCGTCAGGTGATAGCCCTGAGAGACTTTCCCTGACTGTGTGGAGTCTAGAAAGACTACAACCGGCAGGTGTGCATTTGGGTATCTGGGAAGTAGGGATTTAATCACTGAGTTTTTGTAGATTCTTTAATTGATTAGAATATGCAGCCCACATTAGACCTTCTAAAAAATGGCCAGATGTTGCATATGTTAATTTATGTTGGAGATAGAGAGGGAAACTTCCAGTGACTTCAGATGCCTGAGAGGCCATGAAAATGCACTATGTGGTGGGGATGTCATGTAAGACAATAAAGGATGGGAGGTCTCGGTGTATGCCCATTCCATATCTAAATGGAGTCTTTTGACCCCTAGTTTTTGATCCTGGTTAACTCCAATCTCCCCTCCCATACACACACACACAAACACACACAGACTTATAAATTTTATTCCATTGCCCTTAACATCTTCTAATACACTATATAGTGTATTTAGTTTTGTTGTTTGTTTCTTGAGTCTCTCCCTATCCCTCACCCTCAAAATTAAACTACACAAGAAAGGAGATTTTAGCTTATTTTATTCACTTCTGAATTCTCAGTACCTTCATAAGTGCCTCCCACGTAGCATGCATTCAAATATTTATGAATGGATAGCTCTTAATTCTCTCACCTGTTACTATACGGACAATCAGTTTTTAAAATGAGATCTTGCATTGGTATTTTCAGCTATCAGGGCATTTAGTATCTCATAAGAAAATGCTCAAGTGACGTCAGCATCATGGCGGAGTGAGCTTTCCCGTGAATTCTTCCCCCACAAGATACAACAAAAGTAACAGCCACAGACCAACAACGGAATCCCAGACAGTGAAAAGCTAGAGCGGAGGGATCCACACTGCCGCACATCTGAGAGCGGAACGTGCTGGGCCCCCGGAGGAAGTGGGGAGAGGTAAGGAGAACTCCGCTCCCTCCCCATCAGATCAGCGATCCGGTCCGCGCGGCTCCCAGAGAGGGGGGAGGGGCGGCCCTCGGCGGGAAACTGTAGCTCTTCGGGCTCTCTCAGCCAGTGGGAAACTCCCGCACAGAGGGCTCAGAGGAGCCACAGGGCTACCATCAACATGTGAGCAACCCAGAGAGCGGATAAAGAGGGGCAAACGAGAAGCCTCCCACGTCAGGGACCCAGAGGGCAAAAGAGAGAGCTCCCCCCTCCCCGCAACCCGGAGTCTGCAGCTCGACCAGATCTAGCGGTCCGAGGCAGACCTGAATAAACTGGACTGGACCCGTGGATCGCAGTGGGGAAAACAAAACAAAACAAAACAAAACAAAACTGCAGATCGCAGCAGAAAAACTGGGGCAGAGCGCAGGGGGCTTAGACTACACAGCCCTTTACCACCAGACAGTGGCGGCAGGTGGAAATTGCAACCAGAGACTTCCAGGATGAGGAAAATCAAAACCAACACAGGAACCACAATGCAAAAATATATGAAATCACCAGACCAGAAACAAAATGACAAGCACCCAGAAATCAACCCCGAAGACACAGAAATCCATAAACTAAATGACAGAGATTTCAAAATAGCTATCATAAAAACACTCAACGAAATACGAGACAACACAGACAAACAATTAAATGAGATTAGGAGTTTCTTCACAAAAGAGATTGAAATCATAAAGAAAAACCTATCAGTGCTGATGGAGATGAAGAACACAATGGAGGAGATAAAGGAGAATCTGGAATCTTTAAAGAACAGAGCTGACAATATGGAGGAAAGAATTAGTACTTTAGAGGATAGGAATACAGATATACTCCAGATGGAAGAAGAGAGAGAACTAAGACTAAAAAGAAATGAAGAAAGACTCCGAGAAATATCGGACTCTATTAGAAAATGTAACATAAGAATTATAGGTATTCCTGAGGGAGAGGAGAGGGAAAGAGGAACAGAGAGCCTATTCAAGGAAATAATAGCTGAAAATTTCCCAAATCTGGGGAAGGAGCAGGAAATACCAGTAAGCGAAGCCAACAGGACGCCTATATATATTAACAGACAAAGGCCTTCACCACGACACCTAGTGGTAAGGCTAGCCAGGGTCAACGACAAAGAAACAATATTAAGGGCAGCTAGACAAAAACAAAAAATAACGTACAAAGGAACTCCCATCAGGCTCTCAGCGGATTTCTCAACAGAAACTTTTCAGGCTAGAAGAGACTGGAATGATATATTCAAAATACTAAAAGACAAAAACTTTCAGCCAAGAATACTCTATCCAGCAAAAATATCCTTCAAATATGATGGAGAAATAGTAACTCTCCCAGATAAACAAAAGCTAAGGGAGTTCATGGCCACGAGACCGCCACTACAAGAAATACTCAAGAAGGCCCTCAGGCCTGAAAACAAGAAGAGAAAGGGAACACAAAGCTTGGAGTAAGGAGAAAAGTAGGTAGACAAAATCAGAGAAATAGTAGATCTTTACCGGAATAGGTTAGCAACCACTTAAATACTAAACTCAAAGATCAAAGGAAGAAATTCACCAAAAATAAATTTAACCTCATCACTGTAAACACACAGCCACAACACAAGATAGAATAAGGTATAACAAGAGCAACTTAGAAGGGGAAGAGGAAAGTGACTGAATTGACTTAGTATAAGGAAATAGGAGGCTATCAGATAATGGACTATCTCATACAGAAGATTTTTCGCCCAAACCTCAAGGTAACCACTAACCAAATAATCAAATTAAAACCACATATGATAAACAAAGAGAAAACTAGAAGAATCATAAGACAGAACAACCAAACTGAATTGGCAGTCCAAAACAAATGGGACAAGAAACAAAGGAAATGCAAAAGAACCAGAAAATAAGTGACAAAACAGCAACATTCAACCCTCATATTTCAATAATTACCCTAAATGTAAATGGATTGAACTCTCCAATCAAAAGATACGGAGTGGCAGGATGGATTAAAAAGCAAGACCCAACAATATGCTGCCTTCAGGAAACACATCTTAGCACTAAAGACAAGCACAGGCTCAGAGTGAAAGGATGGAAGACAATACTCCAAGCTAATGGCAAACAAAAGAAAGCAGGTGTTGCCATACTCATATCAGACAAAGTAGACTTCAAGATAAAACAGGTTAAGAAAGACAAAGAAGGGAAATATATAATGATAAAAGGGACACTCCATCAAGAAGACATATCACTTATAAATATATATGCACCCAACATAGGAGCACCAATGTACATAAAACAACTATTAACAAACCTAAAAGGAGAAATCAACAACAGCACAATAATAGTAGGGGATCTTAACACCCCACTTACAGCAATGGATAGATCATCCAGACAAAAAGTTAATAAAGAAATATTAGACTTAAATGAAAAACTGGACGAGATGGACCTAGTAGACATATACAGAGCACTCCACCCAAAAACAGCTGACTACACATTCTTCTCAAGCGCGCATGGAACATTCTCTAGGATAGACCATATGTTGGGAAACAAAGCAAGCCTCAATAAATTTAAGAAGATTGAAATCATAACAAGCATCTTTTCAGACCATAAGGTTATGAAACTGGAAATGAACCAGGAAAAAAAAACTGGGAAAGTGACAAAAATGTGGAGATTAAACAACATGCTACTGAACAACCAATGGATCATTGATGAAATTAAAGGAGAAATCAAAAACTATCTGGAAACAAACGAAAATGATAACATGCCATATCAAACCATATGGGACGCAGCAAAAGCGGTCCTGAGAGGGAAACTCATAGCGATACAAGCCCACCTTAACAAACAAGAAAAAGCCCTAATAGGCAACCTTAAATTACACCTAACAGAACTAGAAAAAGAAGAACAAACAAAGCCCAAAGCCAGCAGAAGGAGAGAAATAATAAAAATCAGAGCAGAAATAAATGATATTGAGACCAAAAAAACAGTAGAAAGGATTAATGAAACAAAGAGTTGGTTCTTCGAGAAGATAAACAAAATAGACAAACCCTTAGCCAGGCTAACTAAGAAAAAAAGAGAAAAGGCTCAAGTAAATAAAATTAGAAATGAAAGAGGAGAAATTACAACGGATACCATGGAAATACAGAGGATTATAAGAGAATACTATGAGAAATTATATGCCAACAAATTGGACAATCTAGAAGAAATGGATAAATTCTTAGACTTATACAACCTCCCAAAATTGAACCAAGAAGAAATGGAGAATCTGAATAGACCAATCACAAGTAAAGAGATTGAAATAGTAATCAAAAACCTCCCAAAAAATAAAAGTCCAGGACCAGATGGCTTCTCCAGTGAATTTTACCAAACATTCAAAGAAGATTTAATACCCATCCTCCTCAAACTATTCCAAAAAATAGAGGAAGATGGAACACTTCCTGAATCATTCTATGAGGCCAACATCACCCTGATACCAAAACCAGACAAAGACAATACAAAGAAAGAAAATTACAGGCCAATATCGCTGATGAACATTGATGCAAAAATCCTCAACAAAATATTGGCAAACCAAATACAACAATATATTAAAAAGATCATACACCATGATCAAGTGGGATTTATACCAGAGACGCAGGGATGGTTCAACATCCGCAAATCAATCAACGTGATACATCACATCAACAAAACAAAGAATAAAAACCACATGATCGTCTCAATAGACTCAGAGAAGGCATTTGACAAGATACAACATCCATTTATGATAAAAACTCTCAATAAAATGGGAATAGAAGGAAAGTACCTCAACATAATAAAGGCCATATATGACAAACCCACAGCTAACATCATACTCAACGGGGAAAGACTGAAAGCCATTCCTCTGAGAACAGGAACGAGGCAGGGCTGCCCACTCTCACCACTCCTGTTCAACATAGTACTGGAGGTTTTGGCCAGAGCAATTAGGCAAGAAAAAGGAATAAAAGGAATCCAAATAGGTAACGAAGAAGTGAAACTCTCACTATTTGCAGATGACATGATTGTATATATAGAAAACCCTAAAGAATCTGTTGGAAAACTATTAGAAACAATCAACAACTACAGCAAAGTTGCAGGGTAAAAAATCAATCTACAAAAATCAGTTGCATTTCTATATGCTAATAATGAACTAACAGAAAGAGAGCTCAAAAAGATAATACCATTTACAATTGCATCAAAAAGAATAAAATACCTAGGAATAAATCTTACCAAGGAGGTGAAGGACCTATACAATGAGAACTACAAGACATTATTGAGGAAAATCTACGATGACATAAAGAAATGGAAAGATATCCCATGCACGTGGATTGGAAGAATAAACATAGTTAAAATGTCTATATTACCTAAAGCAATCTACAGATTCAATGCAATCCCAATCAGAATCCCAATGACATTCTTCACAGAAATAGAAAAAAGAATACTAAAATTTATATGGGGCAACAAAAGACCCCGAATAGCTAAAGAAATCCTAAAGAAAAAGAACAAAGCAGGAGGCATCACAATTCCTGACTTCAAAACATACTACAAAGCAATAGTAATCAAAACAGCATGGTACTGGTACAAAAACAGACACACAGATCAATGGAACAGAATTGAAAGCCCAGAAATAAAACCACACATATACGGACAGCTAATTTTCGACAAAGGTGCTAAGGACATGCAATGGAGAAAGGAAAGTCTCTTCAATAAATGGTGTTGGGAAAACTGGACAGCCACATGCAAAAGAATGAAAGTGGACCATGTGCTATCGCCATTCACAAAAATTAACTCAAAATGGATCAAAGACCTGAAGGTGAGACCTGAAACTATAAAACTCATAGAAGAAAATATAGGCAACACACTATTTGGCATTGGGTTTAAAGGAATCTTTTCGGATGACATGCCTACCCAGACTAGGGAAACTAAAGAAAAAATAAACAAGTGGGACTTTATCAGACTAAAGAGCTTTTATAAGACAAATGAAACCAGAATCAAGATGAACAAACAACCAACCAGCTGGGAGAGAATATTTGCAAAACATACATCTGACAAGGGGTTGATCTCCATAATATATAAAGAACTCACACAATTGAACAACAAAAAAACAAACAACCCGATCAAAAAATGGGCAGAGGAAATGAACAGACACTTCTCCAAGGAAGATATACAGATGGCCAATAGGCACATGAAAAGATGCTCAACATCACTAATCATCAGGGAAATGCAAATCAAAACAACACTAAGATACCACCTCACGCCCGTTAGAATGGCTATAATCACCAAGACAAAAAACAACAAATGTTGGAGAGGATGTGGAGAAACAGGAACCCTCATACACAGCTGGTGGGAATGCAAATTGGTGCAGCCTCTATGGAAAACGGTATGGAGATTCCTCAAAGAATTAAAAATAGAGATGCCCTATGATCCAGCCATCCCACTACTGGGAATCTATCCAACGCACCTGAAATCAACAATCCAAAGAGGCTTATGCACCCCTATGTTCATTGCAGCATTATTCACCATAGCCAAGAAGTGGAAGCAACCTAAGTGTCCCTCGACTGACGATTGGATTAAGAAAATGTGGTATATATATACAATGGAATACTACTCAGCCATAAAAAAAGACAAAATCGTCCCATTTGCAACAACATGGATGGGCCTGGAGCGTATTATGTTAAGTGAAATAAGCCAGAAAGAGAAAGACAAACACTGTATGATCTCACTCATATGTGGAATATAAACCAACACATGGACAGAGAAAACTGGACTGTGGTTACCCGGGAAGTGGGGGTGGGGGGTGGGCACAAGGGGTGAAGGGAGTCATATATGGGGTGATGGACAAACAAAAATGTACAACCCAAAATTTCACAATGTTAGAAACCATTAAAATATCAATAAAAAAAAAAAAAGAAAATGCTCAGGTGAGAAATCAAGACAAATATGGCACACATCTGGAGGAGAGCTCCCACCTAGCACCGCGGTGATGCAAACATCAGTAATTGTGTTCTTCCCACTGAGATCTGTTCTCATCTCTCCACACCAGGCAGCTCATATAAACGACCAGATTTGGCAACAGGAAGAAACATTTTTGCCATTCCTAAATTGAGGTACCTTTAGTATTGCATATAAGCTGAATACTCTATTGGTGTACAGTGTATTTTTAATTAAGATATTTTGTATTCTAGACATGGCTTGACACTACCGTATGGGCCAATTCCTTAAAATACTTGAGACCCACAAGTATCCAATCGACAAAAGACTGTGAAAACAGATGCAAAACAGACTTGCAGAAATAGTAACGTAATTCTCAGGAATAGCCTCAGTAAGCAGCCCATGAGAAAGGAGTGCTGCTCACCTGGTCTGCTCCCTTGGGTACCAGCATCTAGGTTATAATGATGAGTCACCTCTCTCTGACCCAGCTCCACCTGCAGCAGATATCCAACTGTGGGCCTTTGGATCCTCCCAGACAATAAATGTGTTAATTTGGCCAACAAAGCGTTGGCCTCATAACAGTCATGTTAACTTTTAAAAATCTACAGAATTCACACCAAAATCTGGGTTACTGACAGCTCTCGAAAAATTAGGAGATCTGGCAGATGTGGGCAGGCATTCCCACAATTTCTTCAGTGATAAATGTTGTCAAATTCATCCTGCCTGGGCCACTAACAAATCCTTTTTTTTTCTTTGACCATTTTGCTTCATTCATTGATATCACCTGCCTGGTCTATATTTTCGAGTATAATGGTGGATCTATTAGTAATTCCTGCTGAGGTTCCAATAATATACTTATTAAATTACTTATACATAAAGCAGTTTATTAATTACTTATAAAGACTAAGTCGTGATGTGCTGAGGACAGAATGGTTGAACAAACTATTAACTTGCAGCATGAATTATCTAGACACCAACCTCTACACAGCAGACAGTAGGGTCCAAGGGTAAGGATCTATGCATTTTCTTCATTGAGGAATTGCTGCCACATCCCTGTGGGGAGGTGGTATCTCAGCTCAGAATCTGTGACTCCTCTTTTACTTTTTTTTCAGATGATTCTCATCTGGGCCCCGCACTTGCCACAACCCATGCTGCCTGCTTTGAAACGCTCGTTTACTTTCATCAGGGCAATTGATACTAAATTGTGACAGCAGGATAGGAGTCTACAAACACAGCAAAAGGTTCATACCTCAGCACAGAGATCACTGCAGCTGCATCTCCATGGATCTCACTCTCTGTGTTGAATTGCACTTAATGTAGGAGGTCCTGCCTTCCGCAGTAAAATTTTCGAAGATGTGTGATGCAGGTCCTTGTCATTCTGGAAAAGGGTCTTTTTGCTTGCATTCTCTTGGCCTTGGATCTCATTCTGTGTCACTCTAGCTATACCAAGGCCATGGACAAAATCAGTTTCCAGGCTGAGAGTACCCCAAAACATACAGAAATAAAAGATTTTATGATAATTTATAACTCACAAGTAAATTTTTATACCCTTTTCCAGCTCCCATAAGATGTTGCTGTCCACCCATATCAGGCATACACCCGTATGTGTAGGCTGCACTTAGTTATCTGAAAGAACGTGCTGCAAAGAACTCACCTCCTACGCGTGTCCCAGCTGGATGCTAGAACACTGGTATCCCCAGTGTGGTGGTGCGGCCCACACATGCCTCGTCTCTCAGAGCCCTTCTGAATTCACGAGGCAGATGCTTCTGGGTGGGAAGGAGCCAGAGGGAGCAAGAGGAGAAGTAGGCAGTCTGCGATTTGATTCTTATGCCTAGGAAACCAGAATTTTGTAATCACCAGAAAGGGAGGACCATGCAGGCAGAAAACAGAACTCCAAATGAGTTTTAAAAGGGTGAAAGTCACCACTTAACCCAGGCAGATTTTTGACCCAGAGCCGTGCAAGGTAAATGGAATTCTATTTCCCAGGGACCTTTCAAGCCAGGACTGCTAAGAACGTTGACTTGCTTTTGCAATTTGAACATTAGAAGTTTACATCAAGATGACAATTTACTATTTGGTAACTTTCTCTAAATTTCTAAGACTGAGGGGATTCGTAGACAACTTGAGAATTTAACCACTGAGACTTTTCTTTCTCCTTCATCTTAATACTTGTGAACCCAAACAATTCAGATTTCAAAAATATAGATAAAAGACATTGTCTTTAAAATACATCCAGAGTATAGGCTGAGGCCTTGGGAAATACAAAAATGAGTAAGCTATAATTCTACATTTAAAAAACATATCGTCTTAATATCAAAAAAGTATTTGCGTGTAAAGATTTTATTGTTGGTTTGGGAGGAGTGGGAAGATATGGCAGAAATAAAACAGAATTGTCCGGTGAGTGTCAAAGTCACTAACAATTTCGGGGGGGTGGTAGGGAGCGGGGCAGTTCTTATAACTGATTTAATTTTTGCCCTGGCCATCAAAGCATAACGAACTCACTCTTTTTAAAAAGAACCACGGTTTTCCTTACCTCTGTGTCTTTGTACTGTGGTGGATTCTCATAAACAAACATCTATTTATGTTTCAGGCCTCGCTACACACCCACCCCCTGGGGCTCCTCCCGACTTCTGCCGCCCCGTTCACACACACATCTCCCCCAGAGCCTGACTCCTTCTCTGCTCGTCGCAGACCACACATGGGAGGACAGTGACCCATGTGGGAGGGCACATGTGGCAGAACAATGGCTAATTCCACTCTCCATTGGCCGACCAGGACAGTCCCTGACACACATGCTCAGTAGAGGTTGGACCCATGAATGCACAACACCACGGCCTTTAGTCAGATGGCACTTACAAGTACGTGACAGGGAAATTGTCCTCAACTTAGTAAGCCTCTGCTTCCTCTCATGCGAAAAGAAAATACAAGAGCACTGCACTCCACTGAGTCCTTGCTAAGCACCCAATCCGGTTCCTTGACATTTGTCAGGCATTCTTAAAAGTAGAAAGAAAATATAACAAACTAGCCAGCTTAGTTGAATTCAGATATTTTACAAGATCTGCTTTAAATCTGCAGTTCCCAAATGGTGTGCCACAAGGAATCACAGGGGCACCATGGGATACTGTAAATTTTCAAGGGACACACAGCGTCATCAGTCAGATACCTCATAACTAGTACTATTAAACTATCTGGATTCTAAATGCTTAATAAAGAGACCTTTAGACATTTCTTTCAGCCTCGGGTGCCTGACAAAATACCTGAGACAAGAAAACTGAGAAAATTGGGAACCTCTGCATTAGATTTTTTTAAATAAAACTTGACAATTACAGCTGTAGCCTCTGTGAATCTGTACCCCTCTCTTGCTGTTACAAGGAACTACAATTCTGAAATTCGATATTTGGCTTTTTCATTAATACTTTTATACTCCCATTAAATATTTTCTTCTATATGTATATATATTGTTTTTGTATGTTTTATGCTTTATATAAATAGTATCAGGTACATTATCTTTCCTGAATTTGTGTTTTGTCCACCATGCACTGATACACACTCTCTTAATTGCTATCACTTTATAATAAATATCAATATCGGTAGGGTGAGTCCCCCTACCTTGTACTAACTCAAAATTATGTTGGCTCTTTTTTGCCTTATGTTTTCCACGTAAATTTTATAAAGAGCATTTCAAGTTCTATCAAATACTCTGATAGGATTTTGGTTAGAATTGTGTGGAATTTACATATTACTCTGAAAATAATTGACATCTTTATAAAAGCATGTCTTCCAGCCAAGAACTTGCTTCATTCTTTCTCTGCATCATTCAATAAAACTTTTTTTTCCCTCCATAGAAGTCTAGTATGACATTTGTTAGAGTAATTTATGTTTTTTTGCTATTGTACTGAACTCAGCGAGAGTTTCTTTGTCTTATTCCTGACTTGAAAATGAATGGCTGTACATTTCACTATTAGGTATAAGGTTTTTCTGTAGGGTTGAATTAGATAATCTTTATAAGTTAAGGTTGGTGCCTTCTACACTTAGTGTGTGTGTGTGTGTGTGTGTGTGTGTGTAAATCTCGAAAGGATATTGGATTTTAACAAATGCTAGTTTTGTGTACCTTTGGGTATATATGGATAACGTCTTTTCCTTTAACTAATGTGTGGATTGCATTCACAGTTGTTTTTTCTCATGTTAAATTATCCATGAATTCTCATGATAAATCCACCTTGATTATAATGGCTTTAAAAGTAATAATGTGATAGCTTCTGTTTTTTAACGTTTATTTAGGATTTCTGAGTTTATATTAATGAGACAGACTGCATAATAAATTGTTTTGTGTTGTTCTTTTTTAGTTTGGTGTCCAAGTTATTACTAGCTTCAGAAAATGAGTTAAGAAGCCTTCCTTCTTTTCTTATACTAGCTGAAATATTATGTATAAGGTGAGAATAATTTATTTCTTGATTTTTTTGCAAGAATGAGCTGCTAAAACATCTGGCCCAGCTGTCAATTTGGAGGATAGGCTTTTATTTACTGACTTAAAAATTTTTTAATGGTTAAAGGTCAATTCTGAATCTATTTCTTCTTGCATCACATTTTTGCTAAGTTATGTATATAACCATAAAATTGGATAAATATAACCAGAAATAGATCTTTTCTAGAAAATGATGCATTTACCTCAATTTTTAATTAATTGGTATAAAAATCATTCATAGTTTTCTCTTACTTTTATCTGCAATGTGTCTCTAATTGTGTCCTCTCTTTAGTTCCTAATATTGTTTACTCATGCCTTTTCTTTCTTTTATTGCTTAATTGCATTAGAAGTTTCCATTTTATTAATTAATGCAAATAAGAAGCAGCTTTGATTTTTGAATGATTATCTTTGTGTTCTGTTTTATTAATTTGTGCTCATATTTGTTTTCTTCTTTCTGACTTCTTTGGGTACAGTATCCTGATTAACTATTTTTCTTGAGGTGGACACAGCTCATTCATTCTTTCTTTTCCACTGTGAACACTTAAGACTCTAGCTTTAGGTGCATTCTCACAACTTTTGATATGAGATATTTCCATTATTGTCCAATTCTAAATAATTGCTTAATTTCCATGATGAATTCTTTGATTCATGAGTTATTTAGATGTGTGTTTCATGTTTCCATGTGAATGGATTCTTTTGGTTATTCTGTTATCATTTTCTAATTTATTGTTATCAGACTTTGGGGTCTGTATGATATTAATGCTGTATTAACTGCTGAAATTTGCTTTCTGGCCCAATACATATGCTTAAAAGAAACATCCACTCTTCATATCCTCTGTCATGTTTTTTCTAATGGTTTGTGCATTCTCTTCTTATCAATTTTAAGATCTCTTTGTATAGTTTAAATATTAACACTCTCTCTGCTATCTGGGTTGCAGACATATTTTTCCAAATTTATTATTCTTTATCGACTTTATTGAAGTCATCTTTTACCATACAAATGTTTTTATTTAATATTTATGAAGTGAAATTTGCTTATCTTTTCTTTCAATGCTTATAGGATTCCATATTGCTTAAGAAGGACTCCACCACCAGAAATGTACACATAGACTCCTATACATTCTAATAGAAATATTATACATTTTCTCCAGAATAAGATCCAGATTTGAGGAAGAAATTTCACATACTTTCATATAATTTTATATATTTAAAGATTTCTTGACAAAAAATGCAAAATTAGATACAAAATTAGATACACAAAATTAGATACAAAAGTGAATATTTATTTAGAATGTGAAAAGAAATCACAACAGAATAAAAATTTTAGTATGTTGACAAATACCTCAAACAACCCCCAAATCCAGAAAGATGGCGTAATATTTTTTACTAAATGACTGCTTGACCCATTTCTATAGTGCTTTTATTTTCCTACATATTTTGGTTTTATATTCTTTGATCATGTCTCTATATAATTGCAATTTTATGTTTCCCATAGAGAGAATTTTTAAAAAGTTTGTCTTTCCTTTAGCAGAGTTGATCAAAAATTGTTTTATTATTGATAGTTGGGATATGTAAACCACATGAATTCAGACATAGAGACACTCACTGTATGAGCACTCTGTGATTGTGCCTTTCAAACAGGAAATCTAAAAAATCGCATTTCGCTCAATTCCTAGCAACAAGGGTGCATTTATAATCGTATACACTGTATTCTCAAGTCAATTCTTATGAGGGGAGAACTTCCCTCTTGACTAGATATCAATGAGAATTTCATCTTCTACCATCAATTATATATGTTTGATGATTCGAAGAAGTTTCCACACATTGACTTCTGGTGCCGTACATTCCAAACCTTGTTTCTCCTCCACGACCCTTGTACTTCTGGTACCAGGCCCAGAAGGACATGATCAGACTGTGATACAAGCCATGGTCCTGTACCTTGGGCAGAGAATGTTGAGTGGGTCAGCGTGGTGGGCAGTGCTAGCTTCCGGGTTTGACACTGGGATAGGTATCAATAACTTAACACGAAATGTTAAAAAAACCACAGACAAATACCCGACAAAACATAAACTAAATGTGTCTCTTATTCAAGCTCCCCAATGCTGGATCCCATAAGCATCTGTGTTTTTTCCACTGCCACCTGATAAGAGAGATATAGGACGAAAAGGAGAGTAGAAAGGAGGGTGACCAACTTGTCCCCGGTTGTCAGGGACTTTGCTGATTTCAACACTGAAATTCTCACGTCCTGGGAGCTCTCAGTCCTGGGAGAACGGAAAAGGCTGATTGCTCTAGGAGAGAAGAGATAGTGGTTTTAGCTGTTGGTGGTTGAACTAATTTTGCTCAGCAAATTTTTGAAAACTTATGACCCTATGGACACAACTGCTGGGGCCTTCCTAGGGCGTTAGAAGTGGCCCATGCAAATGAGGGGCTTACGTTTAAGCAAGAGGCTGAAGAGTTAAGTTCCAATAGCTTCCCAGTAAATCTGCTGGGTTTTTAATTTGAGCCTTCAAGTCTTTAATTTATCTGAAATTTATTTTCGACTTGCATTCTTTATGTTTCTCCTGGTCTTCCTCCCTCTGCTGTTGCCCTCCCCAGATGGTGTGTTATGACTTTATGTCAGCGTTCTGTGACTCAGGTGCCACCTTTGGAGTCCCCGCGTGGCAAGGGCTCTGCGAGTGATGGGAGATGGTGCGGTCTCTCCCCCTGGGGCTAGTAGAGTAGAAGCAGAAAAGTTGTCCCCCTCCCGCGGAGGCTCCTGGAGTAAGCCTCTCTGCTCCTGAGAAGTCCCAGCTCAGGGAACCACAGGGCCCACTGCTCCCTCAGCAGCTGCTTAGCGTCTGGGTGTCAGGGAGCACGGACTCCTTGTCTATGCTGCTCAGGGGTCCCCAGGTGGTCCTCAGCAGTCCACTTATTCCCAGAATCTGCTGCTTTCCTCATCTTTGCTGCAGAAATCTCTGAGGTTCATTTCCAGAAAGTCACACGGTCCTTGAAAAAGGAAGGCCTCGAGCAATTTTGTTTTGGTTTGTTTTTCTGCTACATGTCAAACAGATAACAAGGCTCACCTGCGCCTAACTGTTGCCTTTTGCCCTGGGCGCATATATGCGTGTATGTGTGTGTATGTATATATATATACACACACATATATTTGTGTGTATATAAAATACATATACATAAATACATATGTATGTGTATGTACATATGTATTTAATACATAAATATAAAATATTGTGATACCAGACAAACATATAAAATATATGTGTGAACAAAATTGGATCAATAAATGACATGATACTGGACAATAGAAATCATTACCTAAACATTACATTATTTACATATAATTACACTGCCTTCTTCAACAAAGGATTTGTGTAGCTTGCCTTAACATTAGCTCATATTTAAGAATATTTATCTAATCAAATACAAACAAAAGATGGATGTTTCTCAAACAAAAAAAACACCTGTCTCACCATTGTCTCTAGCACATTTCTGTTTGTTAAATGCCAGCGGGATAGCTGTGGATGCCTGAGGAGCCCTCATCAGTTCTGAGATCTGAAACGTACAGGGGAGAGGTCGGTGTGGGTCCCCTCGGACTTGCCTTCAGGTTTTGCTTCAAATATTGGATATTATAAACTTTACTAGAGATGTTGAGAGTGGCGGTGTCATTCACACTTGCCATACTCAGGAGAGGCTGAAACAAACTCAAATGCCAGTGTATTCACTTGAACTGGATGCTGTATCCGGCAATATGACCAGCATTGGTCACCTGCCGCGTGTTGATGGACAGGTCTGCTCAGGACACCTCATTACAACTTAGAATGTTCCAGGGGAGCAAAGATCATAGAATGATTGATGGGGCATTTCAAACAAGCATGGAGCAGGGGAGAGGGCACAGGCATTAAGGCAGCATGAAGCCAGTCACATCCAGGTTCCAATTTGGGCTCCAATACTTAGGAGTTGTGCCCTCCTACAGGGACCTCACTCACCTCTATTTCCTCTTCTGTACAGTGGGGATGATAAATGGGGTTGTTCTGAAGAATAAACGCTCTAGCTTGTCCCAAATATTATCTCACTTCACCTTCACAACCGTCCTGCAAGGTCAGGACCATTAGCCTGGTTTTACGGATGAGCGGGGAGAGGCGCAGAGGGTGATGTGCTCTTGTCATGATCCCAGTGAGAGGCTGCACTGGAATTCAGTGCCAGGTCTCTGACGGCCCAGCCTTCCTCTAGGTCTTCCCACGACACAGCGGACCTCTCCACTGAAGCACGTGGAGTAGGAGGCCATCTAGGGTAATTTCATTTTTACTGCACGTGCCTGCATTTCAGACAGTAAAAGAACATCATAATTTGCCCCTGTCATAAACACCTACGGAAAACGTGCTGTGACACCACATTTCCCCCTCCTGATATCATAGCAGATTTGGTCAGGGCAGTATATTAAATACATTTTCCCGCTATTTCTAGAATTTCATTATCATAGCAAGTGAAACAACAGAGCCACACAAGATCTGAGAGACCTGCTAGATACCCCTCAAAAGCTCATGAGGTGCTTAGTTAAAATTTGTGTAACTTTTTATACACGTGAAGAAAACATTCAGAGAGATATAAATAAATCACTAAATCTGAACCTAAATGAGGTGAAAAGGAACCCCAGAGTTCGTTAAATAATTATCACCATCTCTCCCCACTCACCAGTCCACCCTTGCGTATTATGGAACCTAAGGAAGCCTCAAAACGTTAGCCATTTTGGCCACCAAAATCTGATATTGCTAGAAAGTATATGTCTGTACATTCTTTTTAAGTATAAAAATTAGGATGTTGTGCCCTATTGGCAGCACATGGGACTTGTCATTTAAAACCTGGGCTAGGATATGACCTTCACTATGTACAGACTGTCTAACCTTGGACCAGTTACTTCTCTTCTTTGGGGTCTAGATTCTCATTTATAAATGGACCAAATGGTTCTGTCTAACCAGGCTGTTCTGGAGCATAAATAAATTAGCAAGTGTTAACATATTTAATACACAAGTAGTGTAAACATTTGTCCTCTGTACAAAAATACCTGTGGGGGAGGGTGGATATGGATGCAGGTGTGGTTTCTGCTTGGGGTGGGGAAAAGCAGTGAGGCAGGACTGTCTCATGGGAAAAAACACAGGCATTGATGTCACGTCAATCTGGATTCGAACCATGACTTTATCACATACTGGCAAGATTCTTAATCTATCTGGGACCAAGGTAAAAAATGAGCTTAATAGCTACATAAGAGAGTTGTGAATATAAAATTGAATAACGGCCAAGAAGAGGGGCAGATTGACAGAAAGAGGCAGGGCCTGGGCAGGGGGAGCAGTTGAAGATCCCCGTCTTCCCTGCCTCAGCTCCCCATCCCAACAGAATCCCCAGAAATGCAATGATGCTCCTGGGAAGAGCAAGCAAGCAGCAGCCACCATGAAAAGCTTTGATTTGTTCCCCTCCCAGTGGCTGCTTCTCTCTCCTTGCGACTTGTGCTAAGAACTTGAACTCTACAATTTCCCGTCATTTCAGAAAGAAGGGATATTAGGGAGTTCAAGGGGCAGCCACTTGGCAAACATGAAAGCCTGCTCCGAGACGTCTTTATAAGCTCTGTCCCCATCGGGGTGCTCCTCAGAGCTGCCCCCCTGCAGAGCTAACTGAGGCTTCAAAACCAGGCTGCTTATGTCCCGTGGCAGCAATTAGAGAAGCTGCCCTTCACCACAGGCCTTTATTTGATCCTGTGATTGCGAGGGAGAGCTACAAACAGCATCCAGCGGGTAGCGATCGCATTACCTGTTATCATTGTCATTTTCGATTTCATTTATGTTCAGCTGCCTTAAATACTGGAAAGCAGTTTTACTTAAAAGGCTGAGCTCTGCACTTCCGTGTTTATCAGAATAAAGTAGAAATCAGGCTGGGTAGTTTTAAGGGCACAAGGAAAAACACAGTTCGGTGACAGGAGGTTTGGAATTATAGTGGGCAAAGATAACTGGGTTCTCTTAAGACTTGAAACATCCAAATAGATGCGTTTAAAATAAATGCCCTCGTAGACTCCAGCTGAACTCTCGGGCCTTTTGTTATCAACATAAGGCAGGCCGCTCAGCGGTAGTTCTCATAAATTCCAAGGATTAAACTGCACAGATTGCATTTGGGTTTCAATAGCACATTCTGAGGATGAAGAGTGTTTTTGTCTGAATGCTTTTCACTTGGGTAGTAGCAGGAGCAGCTATCAGTTTTTGAGACTTCAATTTGAAAATGATAATCCTTATTTATTGAATACTTTAATGTGCTAGATAGGAATTGTTCAAGGATTTTATATGTAATTTCAGGTCACTCTCACAAAACCATATGATACATTATATTAAGGATGAAGAAATCAAGACTTACAGAGTTAATTAACGTGCCAAAAATCAAATAACTAGTAAATAACGGAGATCCAGAATTTAAGAAAAAAAGAATATTAGAGATTCGAGGTGACAACAGATCTTTCACACTCAAAAAACCATGTCTTTTCCATCGGGCCACCCCCCTGATATATGCAAAATAACTATTGCCGTATTTCTCCAAGTCTAAGGTGACATCAGTTATAAGATTCTCCCTCGTGTATCACAAAAGAAAAAGAAATCTGCCAATTAAAGTGACAGACCGTCAATTCCAAGACACATTCTGATTTCAGAGATGTAAAAATGTAGGGGGAAAAAGTACCTTTTAAGAGTCATGAAAAATAGCCATTTAAAAGCTAGTCTGAAGTGTAAAGAACAAAGAAGTGCTGTGATGGCCCAGCTCGAGAGCAAACTGATGATCTGCAAGGCACATTCTGGTTACTTCTTGCTTTCTCGAAAGCTGAGGATACAATTCAGGCGGAGACCATGCGACATGGTCGCTGTTTCAGGACGTCCACCTGCAGGTGGCAGTGCCAGCACTGCATATGGCCTCTGGCCTTCACGGGGACCTGGTTTCAGACCAGAGGCAGACGGAGAAAGCTGTTTTCACGGCTTTAGTTTTCATTCGCAGCTTCTGTGCTGGTTCAAACCTCAGTGTCGGTTTGTCTCATTTTCCTCCTCCCTTTTTCTCCTGTCTGGTGTCGTCTCTCTTCACATTAACTCTTTTTCTCCCCACATTCCCCAAGTCCAAAACAGATTGACTTGGAATGGAAACAAATGCGTTCATCTTTTCCCTAGAAAATCAAATCAGAAGCTCAGGAGTTAGTTAAAGATAAGGAAGCTGGTATTTTCATTATTCTGTTATTCTATGATGTTCTAGTGTCTTGATTATGTCTCTCTGGAGAATATTCTAGATGTAATCTCAAGATAAAGATGATTCTATCTAGAAAATATTTCTCAGGTAGGTCTTCCTACCGCTTGATGTAGCTGGTGATCAAATCTATTCATATCACTTTGCTCCTAGAACCTTCAAATACCTCCCCAGGGCCCATAGGATGAAGTCTGAGCAGGAGAACCTGATTCCAGAGTACTTCTCCCACCTCCTTACATACCACCTATGCCAGGCCCCAGCTACCTGAGAACACCTGTGAACACATACTGTGTCCATTCCCAGCTCCAGGCCTCTCCCTGACATGTTCTTCCCCCTATTCTCTGCCCATGAAACACGCTCATTCTGGAAAAATAAGTTCAGGTTCCATAATGAAGCCTTTTCTCATTTAAACCTCATTGCGCTCCACATACAGTCCTTAGCAGCTCTGTGCGCATGTGTCCGTTGATATGCTAGTCACGTCATTAGCTATCAATGTGGCAATCCTTCTCCTTCTGTCTTATTTATATCTATATCCCCAGCATTTAGCACAGGGCTGGGGTTATAGTAGATTCTCAGTTGATATTCATTGAATGAATAATTGAATGCCTCTTTTCTAAAATGGACTAGAACTGATATTCCCTAGAGAGGTTACTTTTAACTTTTGCACATTAAAATCACCTGGAAAGCTTTTAAAGCTTCTGATGTTGAGACTCCACCCCAGAACAGTGAAATCAGAATTCTGGGGTGGGGCCCAGCCATCAGTATCTTTAAAGCTCCCCGGGGGATCTCAAGGTGCAACCGAAGTTGAGACTCACCACCATGGCAGTGGTTCTCAAAGTGCAGTCCTACGACCAGCAGTATCAACATTGCCATCATTTTATTTGAAAGGAAAATTCCTGAGACCCACCTCAAGCTACAGAATCAGAAATGGGGGAGGAGGGTTACAACAATCTGTATTTTAACAAGCCCTTCTGGTGGTGCAAACTGAAGTTTGAGAAGCCCTCTCTTGGAGGTTTACTTTAAATAGATCTGTATAGCTGTGTGTGGACGAATCCCTCCCTCCCTTTTTTCTGATTTGATTTCTGGCCCCTATTTCTTCCATGTGGCCGTGCTTACAGACAAACAACAAACTCATTTTAGTTGAATATTTTTTTTCTAATCCAATTTGGTCTTATGATCAACATCACTTTATAGTAAAATAGCTTGAGAAGATATTTTATGTTTTTTCAATCCTTAAAACAACCAGTATTATTCTCCAGGCTATTTTTGAAATTATGGAATAAAAACGGACAAAAACTAGCACGCATGGATCTTTTCCCATGTACCAGACATTATGCTAAGTGCTTAATTATCTCACCACAACTCTAAGAGGTGAGTGCGCTGTGACATTCATTCTGCAGATGAGGAAAGGAAGCCTGGAGAAAGATACGATGAGTCTGAGGGGGAACAGCAGAGATTTGAGCCCAGATCTGTCCTAACATCAGATTGTTCTCTGGGTTTTCATGGTCCCCCATTTTGTATTTTGCTCATAATCATGCAGCTCTAGAATGAAGGAAATCTGATGTGCTCAAGAATTCCTGGCTAGTTCCCGAACATAGGTTGTCACTCTGAGCACATTAAGTACGAGTGCTGTTTCCTGCCCATTTGGAGTGGTGTACACTTAGTGGCTTTCCTTTCTTCTCGGACTTTGAAAGGGGGCACAGTTTCAATGCACACAGGGTTGGAGAGGCAGTTTTCTTCCAAAATGCTTATATCCTCTTAAACTCTCACCCTTTGTTCTAACCCTGTGCTCTGAACTCTTGGAGTCATTACTAACATGGCTCCCTTTTGAATCCATGAATATTAATAAAGTGGTACCAGACACTGCGCTAGGCTCTCAAGGGAACAGCAGTGAAAAAGACATACAAGTCCCCTGCTTGCAGACCTTTAAAAAGGACCACATATATAATAAACAAATCAATGAAGAAGGTAAGTTTAGGTGTTATGATTGTGTCGTCCAGGGCAACATGATAGCAGGTGCTGGGGAAGGCCTCTTTGAGCTAAACTGTATATTTCGTGTGTCTGTGCATTTCTCTTAAGGGAACTCTTGAACGGTAAGATCTTTGTACCTATGTTTTTCTATTAAGAGTTAGTTCTTGGGGCCGGCCTGGTGGCACAGTGGTTAAGTGCGCACGCTCCGCTTCGACAGCCCGGGTTCACAGGTTTGGACCCCGGGCGCGCACAGACGCACCACTTGTCAAGCCATGCTGTGGCAGCGTCCCATATAAACTAGAGGAAGATGGGCACGGATGTTAGCCCAGGGCCAGTCTTCCTTAGCAAAAAAGAGGAGGATTGGCATCAGATGTTAGCTCAGGGTTGATCTTCCTCACAAAAAAACAAACAAAAAAAGAGTTAGTTCTTAGCTGTATTGGGGAATTAGTGTGGATGCTATTGATTTGGAAATACACAAAACATTAGTAGGTTTGGAAGAGTTGGCCTATCATAAGAAAGGTTCTATTTCTTTTTTTTTAGTTTTATAATTTTTTTAAAATTATTTTATTGAGGTCGTATGGGCTTACAACATTGTATAAATTTCAGGTGAACATCGCTATATTTCAGTTTCTGTACCTCTGTTCCCCACCAGCAGTCAAGTTTTTATCTGTCACCATACATATGGGCCCCTTTACCTCTTTCACCCTCCCCCCACCCTCTTCTCCTCTGGTTACCACTAATCTGTTTTCCTTATCCATGTCTTTGTTTGTTTATCTTCCACAAATAAGTGAGATCATACAGTATTTGTCTTTCTCTGTCTGACTCACTTCACTCAGCATAATACTCTCAAGGTCCATCCATGTTGTCACAAATGGAACAATTTTGCCTTTTTTATGGCTGAGTAATATTCCATTGTGTGTGTGTGGGGGTGTGTGTATACTACATCTTTTTTTTTAATTTTTTGTTTATTGCAGTAACATTGGTTTATAACATTGTATAAATTTCAGGTGTACATTATTATACTTCTATTTCTGCATAGATTACATCATGTTCTCATGTTCACCACCCAAATACTAATTACAACCCATCACCACACACATGTATACCACATCTTCTTTATCCATTCATCCATCGATGAGCATTTGGGTTGCTTCCACATCTTGGCTATCATAAACAATGTTGCAATGAACATAGGGGTGCATATATCTTTTTGAATTATTGATTTCATGTTCTTCAGGTAAATACCCAGGAGTAGAATCATAGCTGGATCATATGGTATTTCTATTTTTAATTTTTTGGGGGGCAATTTCCATAGTGTTTTCTACAGTGGCTGCACCAGTTTGCATTCCAATAGCAGTGTATGAGGGTTCCCTTTTCTCCACATCCTTCTCCAACACTTGTTATTTCTCATCTTGTTAATTATAGCTGTTCTGATGGGTGTGAGGTGATATCTCATTGTAGTTTTGATTTGCATTTCCCTAATAATTAGTGATATTGAACATCTTTTCTTGTGCCTATTGGCCATCTGTAGATCTTCTTTGGAAAAATGTCTGTTCATATCCTCTGTCCATTTTTTGATCAGATTGGTTGTTTTTTTTATTGTTGAGTTATATGAGTTTTTCACATATTTTGGAAATTAACCCTTTGTCAGATATATGATTTGCAAATATTTTCCCCCAGTTGGTGGGTTGTCTTTTCATTTTGTTCCTGGTTTCCTTTGCCTTGCAGAAGCTTTTTAGTCTGATGTAATCCCCATTGTTAACTTTTTCTTTTGTTTCCCTTGCCTGAGTAGACATGGTATTCAAAAAGTACTGCTAAGACTGACATCAAAGAGTGTACTTCCTATATTTTCTTCTGGGAGTTTTATAGTTTCAGGTCTTACCTTCAAGTCTTTAATCCATTTTGAGTTAATTTTTACATATGGTATAAGATAATGGTCTACTTCCATTCTTTTGCATGTGGCTGTCCAGTTTTCCAAACACTATTTATCGAAGAGAATCTCCTTTCTCCATTGTATGTTCTTAGCTCCTTTGTCAAAAATTAGCTGTCTGTATATGTGTGGTTTTATTTCTGGGCTTTCAATTCTGTTCCATTGATCTGTGTGTCTGTTTTTGTGCCACTACCATGCTGTTTTGATTACTATAGCTTTGTAGTATATTTTGAAGTCAGGGATTTTGATGTCTCCAGCTTAATTCTTTTTTCTCAGGATTGCTTTAGCTATTTGGGGTCTTTTGTTGTTCCATATAGATTTTAGGATTCTTTGTTCTATTTCCATGGAGAATGTCATTGGGATTCTGATTGGGATTGCATTGCATCTGTAGATTGCTTTAGGTAATATGGACGTTTGAACTATATGTGTTCTTCCAATCCATGAACATGGACTATCTTTCCATTTCTTTATGTCTTCTTCAATTTCTTCAATAATGTCTTAATGGTTTTCAGTGTATAGGTCTTTCACCTCTTTGGTTAAATTTATTCCTAGGAATTTTATTCTTTTTGTTGCAGTTGTAAATGGGATTGTATTCTTGACTTCTCTTGCAGATGTGCAGGCCAGTATGAGCATCCATGCCCTGGATTGCTGCTGCTGGGGGAGGGGGAGGGGGCTGCTCCCCTGCTGCACTGCCTCCTGGGAGTCCAGTCTCCATCCACTTTCAGCTGTATAGATGCCTGGATCTCTTATGCAACCTGTTGTACAGTGTGGGGAATCCTCTTTTGGTCAATGGATGCCTGATTTGTTGTAACTTAGAGGGGAGAGCCAAAGGGAACAACTCACTCTGCCATGATGCAGACGTCCAGGTTCTATTTCTAAAACAATACACCTCAATCATAAAACCTCTTTCTTTGAGTAACAGCCAGCAAACATGTCTTCAGCAATTACATCAGTCAGAGGAGAAATTTCCATGAGGCTTCTGTGGGCCATAAAAAGTCTGGTACAGCCTGCTAAATGTAAGTCGTTTCCAGTGAAAGGCACGCGCGTGAAGAAGCAGCGGACTGAGAGACACAGGTGCACAGCAAACCATCAGGCACACTCTGGGCCCCAGCCTGCTCAGGGATGCTTTACATGTGAGGGCAATCTTAAACCTTAAATCCAAGCTGTGAAGTAAAGTAAGACACTGGAGAGAGACTTTCTGTTTCTGACTATGTGACCTAGGTTATTCAAACACACACTCTAGTTGCAAACAGATGAAAAAAAGCCAAAGAAAGTATTTTTTTAAGTCTTTAAAACATGAGAGAGCTTACCAAGACAGTGAGGAATTATTAAGCCAATAGGACCCAGAAACTACCTATGCAGATATATACATAAACTTGGAAGATATTTTTGCCCTAACGGTATTTTTTAACCCAGGAAACTTTGAGCTTTCCTTTTGATAGTCTAATAGGGTAAGGGGATAGACAGGAAAGGGCTGGAAAGGTCTCTTTTTAGGGTAATGGAATTGTTCTAAAACGAGATCATAGTGATGGTTGTGTAATTCTTTATATATGTTAAAATTCATTGAATTGTACACTTAAAGTGGATGAATTTTATGGTATGCAAACTATATCTCAATAAAGGTATTGGGGGAAAAAAAACAAAACCTCAGTAGCTAGGTCTAACACCAATAGGACACAAGTAAGTTTCAGAAAAATTTTAGCAAATAGAGGATTTAAAAGAACACAGAGAGATAAAAATAAGGAAATACAAAAGGATGGATAAAAGACATAGAACATAGTATAAAAAGATCAGTATATTCGTGATATGAGTCTCATATAGAACAGAAAGTGAAAAGGGGTAGAGACAATATGTGAAGAGAAAATGGCTGAGAATGTTCCAGAACCGATGACAGATTCCAATATACAGATGCAAGAAGACCCATGAATCCCAAACAGGATAAATAAAAAAGAAATCCACATTTAGACACATTATAATAATACTGGAGAAAACCAAAGATGAAGAGAAAATCTTAAAAGCAGCTAGAGAAAAAATAAAGATTACCTTCAAAAGAACAAGTAGACTGAGAACTCATTAACAGCAGCAGTAGAAACCAGAAGACAATAGAATAATATTTTCAGTACATTTTAAGAAAATGTCTAACAAAGTAAAATTATATACCCAGAAAAATATCTTTCATGAATACTTACTTGGGGAGATGTATTGGATCTTCTGCATGTTCAGTTTTTGCTTGGAAAATTCAAAGTATCAAAATCTGAGGCCAGGAAATAAATTGTTATTATTTAGAAAAAATCACGAGGAAAATAATCATGATATTTCATTATGCACTGATAGATCTGACATCCAATTTTTCCAAGAACAGTCCAGTCTAAAGAATTAAATAGCCAATAAGTTGTAATATTTTAATTGCAAAAACAAACACACATAGCAAACTATTCTGCTACGTATATCTTCCATTTCCCAGATGCAACACTTTGATGCAATCCCTGACACAGGAAATTTCGCCTTTATTCCCTGACATAAGAGATTTGGCATGTGGGAGCCTAACAAAGTTTTATCCATGTAAATGTTTAATAAGGGCACATTACATTCCAGGCAAAAGATTACTTGTAGTCTTTACAGATCATTGATTCAAGGTAGTTCATGTTTATCTCCGTTAGTGGTGCTGACTCTAAGTGAGTACATAGATTTGAAAAAGTAAGAGACAATGAAGAATAAATTAAAAAGGTAGTGTAAAAGAGGTAGAGACTAGGGTAGAAAGAAAACTACGTGGATTTAAAAGGCTGAAATAAAGGAGGTAATCAAGGGAGAACCATAGAAGAGAAGAGCTTGAGCTGAACCTTGAAGTTAGGTAGGACTTAGATCATTGGTAAGGACTATGAATCACATGCCAGAGAGGGGAATGTTGGAATAAAGGCATGGAGGTAGGGATGGATGCATGGTGATGGCTAAGGAATAATGAAATATCTCTTCTACCTGCCTGTCCAACAGATATATTTTTTAAGGATAATTAGTACAATGCTTCAGTAAATGAAAAACCATTTTAAAATAGAATTACAAATTAACACACAGAGAAGCTCAGAAGACAATGAGATGAGACTATAAAAAGATGGGGTTTTAAGTGTTGGTGGACAAAGACATTGAGTCACTCTAATGGTCACAGTTGAGAATATGCTTTCAAAAGTGTTCCCTATAGTACTAATTGTCCAAATGCATTTTTATAGTCCCCCTCGAAAGTTCTTCACAACTCTTATTCTGTTTCTTTCCTATTTTTCTGTCTTTTATGCTCCCATTCAGGAAGGTCAATTACAAAATATCCTAAGAAGGAGAGGCTCTTAGGGATGTACTTCTGGGAAGATCAATCTCTATAAACTTTCCTTCAAACAATCATTAACTCTAATTTTCAATTGTCAAATCATTCTTAGTCAAATCCAATTTCGTACCTCAAAAAGAGTAAACGAGATCAAAGAATAAATCGAAACCTGAGGAGGGAGAGCAGGAAGTTCATTGAAGAAGGTGAGGTTTGGTCCACAAAAAAATCTTTAGAACTAATAAACAAATTCAGCAAAGTTTCAGGATACGAAATCAGCACACAAAAATCAGTTGCATTTCTATGCATTTAGAACAATTTAAACATTGTCACATATAAGAATGTTATATGAACAATATAACATTTTGAACAATTCAAAAAGGAAATTAAGAAAACAGTCCCATTTATACTAGCACCAAAAAGAATAAAATATTTAGGAATACACTTAACCAAGCAGGCAAAAGCCTTATACACTGATGTGATATTGTGATTTATAATAAGAAATATATATTTGGTCTTTGTCCCATTTCTGGAACAGAGTTCCTAAAACCCTTAGAATTTCCTAAGTGATGAGAGCAAGGAAGGCGTCTTTCGTTATGTTAATGAGGTGACTTTTGGACCATGCCTAAGGATGGAGGCTGGTTGCCAGGAGAACCAACCATGTGATTAAAGAGTTGGAACTTTGAGTCCTATCACTGGCCTCCAGAGAGTGGAGAGGGACTGGAAATTGCATTCAATCACTAATGGTCAGTGGTTTAATCCATCATGCCTAAGTAATGAATCCTCCATAAAAACCGAAGAGGATGGGGTTGAGAGAGCTTCTAGGTTGATGAATACATGGAGGTGCTGGGAGAATGATGTGCCTGGAGGTGGCATGGAAGCTCTGTGCCCTTGCCCCATTCCTTGCCCTATGCATCTCTTCCATGTGGCTGTTCCTGAGTTATATTCTTTTATAATATACCAGTAATCTAGTAAGTAAAATGTTTCTCTGAGTTCTGTGAGTCACTCTAGCACATTAATTGAACCCAAGGAGTGAGTCATTGTAATCTCTGATCTATAGCTGGTAGGTCAGAAGCATGGGTGATAACCTCATCTTGTGACTGATATCTGCAGTGGTGGAGTTGGGGGAGAGCACCCTTGTGGGACGGATCCCTTAATCTGTGGAATCTGATGCTATCTCCAGGTAGCTAGTGTCAGAACTGAGTTGAATTGTAGGACACCCAGCTGGTATCCAGACAATTGCTTGTTGCTGTGGGGACTCCCCCCTCATTGGTACTAGAAATTGGTTCTAGAAAATGGAACTGAAAATTATAAAACATAGCTGAAAGAAGAAACTAAAGAAGACACAAATAAATGGTCTTCTTTATCTGAAGATATGTCTTCAGATATATCTTGCTCAGACATAGCAAGACATATCTTGCTATGTCTGAGCAAGACATCCCATGCTCATGGATTGGAAGACTTACTACCGTTAAGATGTCCATACTACTCAAAGTGATCTACAGTTCAATGCAATCCCTGTGACACTTTTTGCAGAAATAGAAAAACACCATTCATACGGAATTGGGGTCACGGGACCCCAAATAGCCAAAACAATCTTGAAAAAGAAGACCAAATTTGAAGGCCTCACACTTCCTGATTGAAATATATTACAAAGATATAGTAATCAAAATAGTGTGGTACTGGCATAAAGACAGACACGTAGACCAATGGAACAGAATAGAGAGCCTAGAAATAAACCTTTGCATATATGGTCTTTGCATATCAGATTTTCAACGAGGGTGCCAAGATCACACAATAGGGAAAGGACAGTTTCTTCAACAAATGGTTCTGGGAAAACTGGATATCCACATGCAAAAGAATGAGGTTGGACCCTTACTTTATACTATATACAAAAATTAACTCAAAATGGATCAAAGATCTAAACCTATAAAACTCCTAGAAGAAAATATAGGGGGAAAGCTTCATGAAATTAGATTTGGTAATGATTTAATGGATATGACACCCAAAGCACAGGCAAAAACAGCAAAAATAGACAAATGGGACTACAACAAACTTAAGAACTTTTATGCATCAAAGGAAATAATCAACAGAGTGAAAAGGCAACCTACAGAATGGAAGAAAATATTTGCGTATGATTGATAAGGACTTAATATCCAGACTATATAAAGAACTCCTACAACTTAACAACAGAAATAACCCAATTTAACAATGGGCAAAGGACTTGAATAAACATTTCTCCAAAGGAGATACACAAATGGCTAAAAAGCATATGAAAAGATGCCCAATATTACTAATCGTTAGAGAAGTGGAAATCAAAACCATAGTGAGATATCACCTTATACCCATTTGTATGGCCACTATCAAAAAAACAGAAAATAATAAGTGTTGACGAGGATGTGGAGAAATTGGGTCCCTTGTGCACTATTGGTAGGAATGTAAAATAATGCAGCTGCTGTGGAAAACAGTATGGAGATTCATCAAAAAAATTAAAAATAGAATTCCCATATGATTCAGGAATCCCACTTCTGAGTATATATCCAAAAGAATTGAAATCAGGATCTCAAAGGGGTATCTGCACTTCTATGTTCATAGCAGCGCTATTCACAAGATCCAGCAGGAGAAAGCAACCCAAATGTCTATCAATGGATGAATGGATAAATAAAATGTGGTGTATATATATAATTTAATATTATTCAGCCTGAAAAAAAGAAAAAATCCTGTCACATGCTACAGTATGGATGAACCTTGAGGACATTATGCTAAGCGAAATAAGCCAATCACAAAAAGAAAAATATTGTATGATTCCACTTATGTGAAATATCTAAAATAGTCAAACGCATAGAAACAAAAACTAGAATTGTGGTTGCCTGGGGCTGAGAGGTACGGGAAATGGGGAGTTGTCCAGTGGGTATAGATCTCAGATTTTCAATATTAAAATTCCTAGAGATCTATTGTTCAACTGTGTGAATTTAATTAACGACATTGAACTGTAAACTTAAAAATAGTAAAGATGTAAATTTTGTATTATTTTTTTTACCATAATTTAAAAAATAAAAATAAAGAAAAGAAATGTGAGGCTTGGGATTTGAGTGGTAGGGAGTTAAAACTTAGCTCTGTCTTTGACAAATGACTTCACCTTTCTGTGTTTCGGTTTTCTTACTTATTGAGGGAATTGATCTAAATAATCTTTACGGGTTCTTTCCAGTTCTAAAATCCAATTGCATTGTAGTCATAAAGAGAATATCCTAGCCATTCACTCTGAATAAGACAAAGTCCTTTATAATAAAAACTTTTGAACTCCTTATCTTCCAAAAAATCCCTCTACTATACCTATTCAATACTATCAGAGAGAAAATCAATTCACACTTGATGCTTAGTGATCAGCATTTCAATAAGTAACTCATGCAACTAACATGATGATAATTTTAAAAAGGACAGTGTTTACCTTAAGCTAGAGGAGTACCTAATTATTAAATATTCATTATGTGTTTGATTATTAATCCTTATTGTGTGTGTGCAAGAAAAATTAGAACAAAGTCATTAAAAGCAAAAGATAATTATTTTGGAAATGGTCCTAATGTCAGGTGAAGATGGTCTGAATGAAGGAAGTGATAGAGGGATGGAAAGGAAGGGATAGAGACGAGAAAGGCTGAAGATGAAACTTAATGGGCGTTCAAAATATAAAAGTATCAAAGGTGTTCCTGAAGCTTCAGTACAGAGGGGTTGCGGTAACAATGTTATAGTCAATATTTGTAGAGAAGATGGTGCCTACGTTGAAATCCACAGGACAGAGATCAGGTCCAGAAATAAAGAGACATCTCAATGAGACTGAATGGCTTCTTTCAAATAGAGTGTTTTAAGAGGGAGAAGAGCAAGCAGCCTTGGGCTGAGCCTTGGGGCATGGCTGTGGTTCGCCGAAGTCGTTAAAATTGGAACAGGCGCCTTAGATGTTATACAGTTTAATGAATGAGGAAGTTTATAAATAAGGAAGAGGCCCAGAGACAAGTGTAAACAGAAAGGAAGAGGAAGTGATGAAGACAGAAGAAAGAGGCCAAAGAGGAAGAGGGTTGGCCAAAAAAGTGCCCTGTACCAGAAGGCAGAGGAAAATGCTGGCCGGGAGGTATTGGTTAGTGGTGTCCTTGCTGTAGACATGTATGGGAAGGAGGACACTCAGTGTGGGAAAATTCCAGAAAAGGCAGGAAGGGAAAGATTTCTAGGCCCAGATGGGAGAATTAGCCTTGGAACTGTAGGAGGAAAAGACGAGAGAACGAGTATAGAAAGAAAGTTTATTAGTTGGAATTGATTGCTACAAGCAACGACAACAGAATTTAGCTAACTCAAGCAAAAAGGAATTTATTTGGCAGTCTTTGGGGCAACTATCAAAATTCACAGGAAGACCAGATAACCAGACTTAGAAAAAGGGCTGAACCAAGGGAGATGGGGCCCAAAAAAGACAGGCAAGTTCAAACCATGGGATGAACTTAGGTTAGGCCACAACTGGCACTGCTGCCAGTGGACACTCAAACTGAGAACACAGCTGTCATCTTGCTATAGCTATTGTCAGCTCAAAGCTGTGAAACCCCCAACTGTTCTCCCAAGACTTGAAAGCCTGGTGGCAATTGGCTAGACCCTATTTGTTAAACTTCTGTCACCTGCCCAATGCCCCACTGCCATGACTTCCAAGAGTACCCAACTCTTCCGCTTTGGCAGTCAGAGCCTAGGCATACTTGGTTTCCTACCAGGACCAGTGCAGAAATTCCCTCAAAGAGTAAGGCTCCCACAGTCATGAGTAGGCAAAATAAGAGACACATGTCCGCCACATCCCACCTTGCCATTTCCCAGAACTGCACTTCAAAAACAAAGCAAAACAAAACACACAATGCAAAAGGCTTCTACCTTACATAAAACCAACTCACTCTGTACAACTGAAAATATTCTACTCTGCAAACCAAGCAAGTAAAATCTTTCCGCTTCATTCAAGCTCCAGCCCCAAGACCTCTGACTGACATCTATTTTTTTCTTATTTCTGTAGCTATCTTATTCTGATATATTACAAACCACAAAATAATTACAAAGTAAGACTCCAATGCACACGCAGTTTCGGTGGAAAGAGACAAAAAATAAGGAAGTTGGTTAAAACATTTGCACAATATGATAAGGACGGAAATTCTGGGTAATAGCTCTACTCATCTTCTCTGCATCAGGTCTCATGGTTTTGGGTAATATTGATGGCTTATCTACACCACAGTCCACTCCACACCTACTTTGCCTTCTGCCCACACTTTGACAGTTGGTGGTGCTGAATCAGTGGGGTGACCCAAAATGTCATACATGAGTATTTCAGCCCTCAGTGGTCCTACATGTATAGGGTTATAATAGTCTTCCAACTGTTTTTCATTTTCTGTTTCTTTTTAAAAAATCCTACAGTTATATATTGGACAAGAACAGAGATGAGACTACCTGATAGTATATCAACCCTACAAACATTACAAAATGATGCCCTTCACCACATTGTAAGATTTTAATTCTCTTCAGCCAGCCTATTCCTGATTTCTTCATGGGGGCTTATGTAATATGAAATTATGAAAAAGATAGCTATATCCCTACAAGGTAATGCAAGTCCCTACTCAAATCCTCTACAAATGTTCCCAACTGTTTTATTATCAAAATAAATATTTTTAAACAAAAGATGGCTTAAGAACAAATCAAAATACCTCCATAACCTGAAACCAAATTCCAGCTTTAACTATGTAAATAATGAGTAATATTTTCTTCTCTTTGATTAAACCATTTTCCATTCAAAGTAGAACAAGAAATAAATCACACTTGAAATTCTTATTCCACATACAACTGTTACAGGCTGAATTCATATGTTGAAGTCCTAACTCTCAGTAACTCAGGATGTGACTATACGTGGAATAGGGCCTTTAAAGAGGTGATGAAGTTAAAATGAGGCAATTGGGATGGGCCTAATCCAACAGAACTGCTGTCCTTTTAAGAAGAGGAGATTACAACACAGCCACACACAGAGGGAAGACCACGTGGGGACTCAGGGAGAAGACAGCTATTTGCAAACCAAGGAGAGATGCCTGGGAATAAACCAAACCTGCAGCCACCTTGGTTTTGGACTTCCAGCCTCCAGAACTGTGAGAAAATAAAATTTTGTTGTTTAAGCCACCCAGTCTGTGGTGCTTTGTTATGGCAGCCCTACTAAACTAATACAGTAAACAATTCAAAGGAACCAACAAAGCTACTAGTAAAGAAAAAAATGTGTGATTTACCATCTGCTTCTCATATATGTTTTAAATATCTTTCATGTATCATAAGTGTATAAATTTTATAATTCCTGGTAGAAAAGCATACTTGACAATTCTTATGGCAAATCAATTGTAAAATGTTTCTGCTGTGTTGGGGCAGGCAGTAAAGATCATCTTGAACGTCCCCCAACTTACTTGTTGAGAAGACCCGATGTTTGCTGGTTGTATTATTGTGAGTTTCACTGAGTCATCTGGGTTGTTTTTCTTTCAGAAAAGGCTTTATTAGTTTAAAAGGCATTAGGCTAGACTTCCAAATTTAAATGACCATTTACTGATGAGATTCATAAGTGTCTTAGGTCAACTGCCCCCAAATCAGACTCTCAGACAAGGAGCATTGTACAGAGATTTATGATTAATGTAATCTCGGGGGAAAACGTGCGAGTGGGGAAAGCAGGAAAAGGAAGGGGAAGAAGCCAAACTGGAGCGTGATTTCAGACAAAGTTTTACAGAGAATTGCTTCAGGGGATCTCTGGAGTGTAATTTGCGCCTCAGCGCTGTCCTGACCCAAGGCAAGAGGCATAGAACTTTCAAACTCCCAAATCCATCAGTCACTGGCTTAGAGGAAAGGAAATTCCCAGATCCTGCCAAGGACGGTCCTTTGAAAAAAGAGTTGTAGGTGCTGGCTTTTAGGAGCAAAATCTCCTGAAGTTTAGAGGCACCCAAAATACAATAACAGGGACCCAAGGAGACCTGGTGGGAGTAGCAACATTATACCCGTTGGATTATTCTTTTACTCCTACTTATCTGTAAGCTTCTGGACCATAACCTGGAAGGTCACCATAACTCCTGCAGCCTGCATTGCTTCAGGAACTTCAGCATCACTAAGATTTTTATTGAGCCCAGATACTCCTATCATTTACCATGCATGCCCCCTCCTATTCCAGGAATTCCTTCAGGAAAATTACCACGCTTTCACTCTCCAGCAAAACCAACTGGAGGGAGCTCACTGAGCTATAGAAAGTCATTTTTATTCTTTCTCCCTGGGCCCTCTCACCTTCTCCTCAAGCCTTCTTCACTCTTTCCATCCTTCCTTTGATCTCTTTCTCTCATCACATTTTCCATTCGTACTCTTTGATGTTCTACAGTTTTCTGGGCTCTTGGTTGAATTTCTTTCAGCCTTGGGCTGGCACCCTTACTATAATCCAGCTTAACAAGAACAATAATCCTCACAATCCAAACAGGAACAATATCATGGACTGCTTTTTTCCAGTGTCTCAAGAGAATGTATGCTTTCTCCTGCTGCTGTCAGCTGGGCTGAATTAAGATTTATTTTCATGTCTCTGTCACAGTCTGGGATAGGAGTATCTAGCTTTTGCAACTTGAAGAAGTCCTTTGCTCTCTTGACCTGTACATTGACTAATCGAGAATTCGGCTTAATATGGTGTGGTGGAAGCAGGCATACAAGAAGTGTGAGTCATGTGCTGATACAACTTGTCTGTGCCTTCGGGGCCTGCTCAGGCCTGATCTTTATATATTACTTTCATGTGATAATATTTTGCTAAATGGAATAGACACACAGATCATATTGAGTAACTCAGGGCATTTGGTCACCTGGTTTCCCATAACCAGGAGTTCAGTTTTTATCAAGGCCCAATAGCAAATGAAAAGCTCTATAAGGAATAATTTCTTGCTGAAGAATAGCTTTACTAAACCCCAGTGGTGTGAGATTCTCCTACTGGGGTTTGTCACAGTCTTATACAGTATCTTGATCTCCCTCCAAAACCTTAAGTACCGTTCACTGGATCTGCTTAAACTTCAATCTGGACTGTCTAGGGAAACTTTTTTTGTTCTGGGCCCCGTTCACATTGGGAAGTTGTACTAGTTTCCTAGGGCTGTTGTAACAAGTTACCACAAACTTGGTGGCTTACAACAACAGGAATTTGTTCTCTCACAGTTCTGGAGGCCAAAAGTCATAAATGAAAGTGTCAGCAGGTTTGAGTCCTACTGGAGGCTCTGAGGAAGAATCCATGCCATGCCTCTCTCTTGGTTTCTGGTGGCTGTGACAGTCCTTGGCATTTCTTGGTGTGTAGATGTATTACTCCAAACTCTGCTTCTGTCTTCACATTGCCTTCCCCTCTGTGTCTGCTTAGATCCTTCCCTTTTCTCATAAGAACATTTGCCATTGGATTTAGGGCACATGTCCTTATAAGGATGGTCTAAATCCGGGATGATCTCATCTCAAGATCCTTGACTTAATTACATCTGCAAAGACCCTTTTTTCAAATAAGTCACATTGAAAGTCTCATCGGAGGGTGGGGGGAGGACACTTAGACTCACAGTCTTCTGAAGGGTCCATGTGTCTCCATTCCAGTCTGGCAGTCCCACATGGAAAAAAAGGAACAATTTTATTTCAGTTGAAATATTTAGCAATTTTCAGGAGTACTTTTGCTGGTTGTTTTTTTTTGTTGTATGATCCTTAAACTGCAGGAGATAAAATATTCTTTTAATATGGTTAAGTTCCTGGGTTGTAGTATATACTGTGCACCAAAACTTCAGAAATGTAAACTTATCATTCCTTCTCTTTCTTCAAGCTGTCCAGTAGTATTAGAGGAAGCAGCCTCAGTCTATCTTTCTTGAAAATTCCATACCCAACAAACTTTGTAATGGTAGAGACACCGTGACCCCAAAACTGGCCCTCAGTGGACACTTTTTTCCATGTGATCACATGCAATAATTTAATTCATTATTTCGTTAGTAGCTAAGTAATTGTTTAAATGTGGCTTCCAGAATCCTATTAATACAACAGGGAATTTCATTATCTTCAGCCCCAACTAAGCCAAATAGACAATCCCAAACCGCCAGTGCTATCCCATCCCCTACCATGTCCCTTGGTTTTTCTCTACTTCTCAGAATCCATTCCCATACATATTCCTCAAATTCAGTCTCTTACTCCAAGTGGTGATGAGGAGGCTGCTGCTGCTCTGAGACCCTCATCCTCTCAGCTTCAAGCCAAGTAGTAAGAGAAAGGTTATCTTTCATAAGAATCCAGCAAAATTCTCAATGTTTCTCGTTGTTTCCCTGGGGCACATGCCCAAACCCTAACCTGTCACCATGGCCAGTGCAATATTCTGCAATGATTGACCGGGCTGGACCCATTCCTAACTTTTGGGAGGGTCCAGGGCAAGATTATAAATAGAGGCCCATATAACATATGTTGAAATATTCTAAAATTAAAAATCAAATTATCTACTAAATAAAATATGTTCTACCCTCTCACCTTAATAATAATTCTTAATAATAACCTAGGAGGAAGCTTTGCATTTAGAATTCTCAGAATCCTTGGAGTCCTACTCTGGAGTATAGCATCATAGAGAGGGAGCTCAAAGCCTCACCAATTCTCTTTCCTTTCCTGGCTCTGGCTTGCAGCATGAGGGGCCATGCATGCATATGTATGTCCACTCTGGCCTGCACTTCCATGCTAAGTCTTCATTCCCACCAACAGCCACCTCTTACCCTCCCCTTGAGCCTCAGTATGAGCACACCAGCTGCGTGGTCTACCTTCAGAAGGGGGAAGAGATTTCCACGTGTCTTGGAAGCAGGTGGGGATGTTTAGGTGTGTAATTTGGGGATCCTGGATACCTAGATCTGGAACATGGACTAAAACGGGACGTGTGACGTCTAGTTGGGCACATCTGCTTAGCCTTGTGGATTCTCCACACTGTGGAGATAGTTATGATGCAGGAAGACCAAAGCAGGCCCCTGTAAGCACAGGGTCCAGGGTAGGGCCCTACTTGCCCAGATCTAGGGGTTGTGCTGAGCAAAGTGTAAGTGACTTGTTCCCCCCATAGCCAGGGATGGAATCAATACCATTGATAGACAGGGCCTGAGAGTGTATGAATGCAGGTCTAGGAGTGGTCTCCCAGAAAGAAATTAGAGACCGTCTTTTGATGTGGTGTAAATGGATCTTGGTGGCCAAGAAACAGCAAATGCCAACTGCACACTTAACATCCAAAATTCTTCGAAGGTAGACATTTTTTTCCATCTCCCACTTTGTTGCTTTTCTATGTCTATGGCAGGTTTGTTTGGCTCCCTTCCACCTTAGCTTTCTCTCTGCTTTCTTCATTAGCTTACGGCCTTTCCTCTGCCCTAGTGATTGCGGGCTCTGACCCAGGTAGAGATTCCATTGAGCTTTCTCATGGTGCATAATACCAGTCACACCATAGCCTCTTATGTGGATAATTGCAGCTGCCTCCTAACAGGTCTAGTTCCATGAATCCAGTTTTGTTCCCTTACCCCTACACCCTACACCCTGCCCTTCATCGTTGCTGCCATTCTGTAGTTGGACATTTTCCATTCTGTAGTCAGAGCAATACTTCAAAAAAAAAAAAAAGAAAACCTTTAAAACCCAAATGATGCACCTACTAGTAACACCCCCAGCCCTCAGGAAAACACTGCCCTCAATCTGGTTTATAAAGCCCGCATGGTGTGGGCCAGGGTGGCCTCTCCTCATTCACATCTCTCCACTCCACCCCCTGGTCCCTTCTTCTCCAGATGCAAGGGATTTCTTTTAGTGCTTTAAACACTTTGTCTCTCTCTCCTTCTTCTTTTCTTGTGTCTCTCTCATCTCCATATCTTCACGAAGGCTTTTCCCTCTCTCAAGCCCCTTACGCCTCTCTTTTCTCTCTCTTTACTTAAATTAATATTAATTATCCTTTAGCTTTTAACATAACAGTTACTATCTCTGTGATGCCTTCCCTGACTAACCAAGACAGGGTCAATTTCCCTGGTTGTAGAGTCCCACAAGAGGATGCAGCATCATCACGGGTCAAACCAATTGTATAATGATATATTTCCTAAATTAGGTAAATTCACAAAGAATGTCACCTTTGATCCTCACCACACCTCTGTGAGGTTCTTGGTTTTATCACTGTTTGGAAGATGAGGACACTGAGGCCCCAGGCTTGAGGGACTTGTCCAAGGCCACATGGGTAGGGATAGGAAGTGTCAGCAGACTCCTGGGGCTCACTCCAACATGGAGCAATAATAATTAGATCAAGAATGACAATTGTATTAGAACTTCACTTGCATCTCGTAAGATGTCCAGGTACCTCGCCAACACTCAGTTTGTAGCTTTGTCTAAAGATGGGACCAACTGTGGGAGGAAGTGGGCAATCCCTGTAAGGAAACAGATGTAGGAAAGGAAAATTGGATCTGGTTCCTGTCCCTTGTATGTGCAAAATATGGGGGGATTTACAGAATACGCTTATAAATTATAACTTTATGCTGAAAGATATAAGCTTAGCCAAAGCAATTTTAAGGGGAGAGTGGTGATTCTTATCAGATTTGGTGTGTTCTATGTCTCAGAACTTGATTGTAAACTACAAATTGAACCCACCCAATAGTCTACGGTAACCAGCCTTCCTGGTTTGTCTTGGAATGAGGGGTTTCATGGGACACAGGGTTTTCAGTGCTAAACCTGGGGCAGTCCTCAGCAAAATGGGATGAGTAGGTCACCCTACCTAATACAGACACCCATGTATATACCAAGGTTTAGCAAATGACCTGCTCCCTCTTTTTGTAAATAAAGTTTTATTGGAACACAGCCATGCCCATTCATTTATGTATTGTCTATGGCTAACTTCACACTACACTGGCAGAATTCACTAGTTGTGAGAGAGACTATAAGGCTTGCAAAGCTGCATATATTTACTATCTGGCCCTCTACAGAAAAGTTTGCTGATCTATATATCACCTGGAGGAGATTTTGAAGAAGAGTTGTGCAAAGATGGCTAAAAGATTCATCGAGGATGACCAAACTCATGTTCTGAATTAAAAACCATGCATCTTTCACTATATGATTGACAACCATCAAATGGCTTTATATGGTGAAGTTATGACACAAATATCCATTTACTGCTTAATAAGAAGGTAATGATAACCCTTAACCAGAAGAACCAAGAGAATATTTGCTGTTTTATTCTATCTAAAATTCTCTTTTTTGTCTAAGTTCTCTTTGCCCTGGGATTTAGCTTCCTCATATCAGGATAATTTGTAGAACTGTAAAAACTCTCAGTGCTCAAAACTGTAAGTATTGAGGGTTTAACCTACGTATTTCTAAGGATAACTGCATCTCATAGCTGTTTTTTTGTGATGCTGGCTCCCTGCTTTGTATATCAAAATGGCCTCTAGACTTGGACCTTGGTTCAAAACGTAGCTCTACCACTGACTGTCATGTGGTCTTGGGTAGGGTTCAAACCCTTTGGACTTCCATTTTTCTCATCTCTTCAATGCAGATACTAGTAGTACTTATCTGATATGTTACTATGATACATTAAAAGAATTAATGTTTTCAAAGTACTAATCACTGGGATGTACACGGTAAACATTCAGAACATTTAACCTGATGTTATTAACCTCAGCATTATTAATAACTCCTCACATTGTTACTTGGCTGATTATTCTGGACTTTCACTTCCTGCTTAGTGTCTGAATTAGTCATGGTTTCCAGAGAAGTAGAACTCATAGGATATATAGCCAGATAAATGGATTTGTCATTTGCAAGCTGGAGACCCAGGAAAGCCAGTGGTGTAGTTCAAAGGCCTAAGAGTCAGCGGTGCAGATTTCACTCTGGGTCTCAAGATCTGAGAACCAGGAGCTCTAAGGGCCTGAGAAGATAGATGTCCCAGCTCAGCAGTCAGGCAGACAGCAAATTCCAACTTCCTCCATCTTTTTGTTCTATTCAGGCCCTCAATGGATTGGATGGTGCTTACTCACATTGGGGAGGACCATCTGCTTTCCTCAGTTCACCAACTCAAATGCTAATCTCTTCTGGAAACACCTCATAGACACACTCAGAAATAATGTTTAATCAGATTCTGGGCATCCTGTGGCCAGTCAAGTGCACACATAAAATTAACCATCACAGTGTCCAAACTAAAACACATAACCTACTGGAGAGAAAAGTGATCATCCCTGGCCTTACTGGTCTTTCTAAGGAGCACTTGCTCAGAGATAATAGCATTTAACGTCTTGGGAGCCACTCTGTGGGCTGCACATACACAGGGGTCCCGTGCAGTATCCCGCCTCATTCATCTCAGCAACTCATTGAGAAAGGTGGAACGGGCCCTTCTTCTCTGATGTTACCCAACCACAGAGTTGCTCAGAGAGGTAAGTGCCCACCCTGTGTTACAAAGTTACTAAGCAGTGTTGCTAGCATCCAAGTCTTCCTCTTTTTCTCCAAGTCTAGTGTTTTTTAGCTCTACTGTATTGCTTCCTGTGTCTTTTGGGATAATCCCTAGTGCAGCCATTAAACAAAAAGAATTATGCAGTTTTAAATACTGAAATATTGCCCAAAACATCCTTACTAAGGACAAAATAATTCACTCTCGGAAAAAGAAAGATGAAATCAGATTTATTTAGAGAGAACTTGCTGGCTCCTAGAACACTGTCTCTGGCATTATTCTCTCAGACACTCTGAAATCTCATAGAGATTAGAGGACACTTTAAGATAAGCACAAGCCTCAGAGCATGGGGATAGGGAAACCCTAAGAACGCTGCCACAGATACTGACTTTGGTAATAGTCCTTTACGGAGAATATTTAACTGACAAAATAGCGCCCCCCCCCCCGCCTCCCTTTCTTCAGATGCCTTTTAGGAAACATATTTTGACCCACAAAGTTTGTTTGGGGTAATTTCAAACAACCCCATTTTGTTGTCAGTGGGAACTGAGGCTCCGTGAAGCTAAGTGACATGCCCAATGTCACACCACAAGGAAGTGAAGTTCATTGATGGGACCTAGATCTCTTGATTCTTAGTTCAGTGGTCCTCCTTCTGTGAGCCTTTCCCATATAGCCCTTGTTATCTTTTTCTACCAGCTACAAATGACCTTGCAAGTGTACTTCCTCAGAGAGCTATGAGCTTGGGACATTCAGTACATGCCACGTGGAAGTCAATCGAATCTGCAGCCCACCTCTCTGCAGCCTAGTCTTGGCCTTGTTTGAGACCTGAGTTGTACCTTCCATTCTGACTTCCTTATTTTCCTTCTCTCCTCTGTGACTTCGTTTCTTTTACTATAAGTGGGATTGATAAAGTTTGCCTTTGTGTGCACTCAGGAAATTATTTAGTACAATACAAGGTCACTTGTGTGAAAGGGAGTCAACATATGGTAGTGAGTACATGGTAAAGGAACAAAAGCCCAGGGAGGGAACACAAAAGCACATTTTCTGCTGCCAACTAGCAGCACTCACTGAGGGAAGCAAATAGTTTGTGTGTAATTCTGTCAATAAGCCTGAGGCACACACTGGTGAAAATCCTAGAAGTGAATATGCGAGCTATGGAGACAGAACTAAGGAAAGAAAATCGAGAAATGAGCTCTGTGCAGAGCAGTCACTTCCTGTGGTGTTGTGATTAGGGCTCAGGCATCCAGCCAGATGAACTTGGGGTGAGATCCAGTCTCCAACCCTTGTGAAATATTTGACCTTGGTCACATTGCATAACCTCTTTAAACCTCAGTTTATTTTCAACAAAATAAGGAATAATAAAAATATGCACTTTGCTGAGTTATTGTGGAGGTTGCACACAGCATCTAATGCTGGGCATGAGAACCTAAGAAATGTTAGTTGTTGTTATTATGATGATTATTATTACTAGCACCTTCATCTTCATCATCCTGGCTTAAGGTATCACCATTTATCCCCCTGGAAAGGATCAATAGTTAATGAAAACATCCCAACTAGTTATATACACAAACTATTTATATTTTATTATATGTATGTTTGTGGACACAGTTACAGAATCGTCTATCCAAAATCGCAGGTCACATGTGTTTTAGAATTCAGAACTTTTGAGACTTTAGACAAGTTATGCAGTGCATATAGCATATGCTCATAACCATCCCAGCAAGTTCTGGAGTAGCACCCTATAATCAATCACATTCACTTTTGTGTCGGAGGTTCCCAAGACCTCTTCCAGGTCTGGTGATTTGCTAGGAGGACTCACAGGACTCAGCATATAGTCGTGCTGATGGCTATGATTTATTACAACAAAAGGATACAAAGCAAAATCAGCAAAGATAAAAGGCTCAAGGGGCAGAGTCCAGAGGAAACAGGCATAAGCTTCCTAGCGTCCTCTCCCAATGGAGTCACACAGGATGCACGTAATTTCTTCAGCTACAAATTGTGACAACACACGTGAAATGTTGTCTGCCACAGAAGCTCATTAGAGACTCAGTGCCCAGGGTTTTTATTGGTGACTCGACACATAAATACCCACTGCCTAGCACATACCAAACTTCAAGACTCCCAGAAGGAAAAACAGGTTTCAGCATAAACCACATTGTTTCTATGAACAGTTTAGGCACAGTGAGCCGCTCCTAAGGGTTAGGGAACGGTAGCAATGCTCCCGAGATCCAAGTTCACAGATGTCAGCCTGGGGCCAACCGCACAAGCAGGCCTTTCCTAGGATAGCAGTCTCAGGCCTGCTATGTTAACCCTTCCCACACAGCTTTCCGCAGCAAAATATATGAATAATTACACTAAGAGGGATAAAGATGAGTAATTACACAAAAAGGGACAAAGAATGTAACTAGCCTCATGCCACTTCAGCTCAGGCTTTGCCACTAAATCAACTCAGATCAGGCTGGGTATTACTATAAAGTATGTCATGAAAATCTTCTGATTTTCAGAGCTTCTTGGGTTTTGGAATTACAGGTAAAGGGTTACAGCTCTATCACGTTCTCTCTCTCTCTCTCTCTCCTCTTTCTTTCTTCCTTCTTTCCTTAGCTTTGCTCAGTTTTATTATTAGGTAAAATTAATAACAATAGCACAAAAGTCAGGAGATAAGAAATGGAAGTGTGTTATTATAGGTTTTATACCACATATAAAGCAGTATGACATCACTTGATGGTAGTGTGATCAGTTCAAGACAAACCCTAAAGCAATGACTAAAATAACAACACAAGTAGTAAAGCTGATGAGCAAAAGGAGACAAAAGGATTCGCAAAAAATATATTTAATTAATTCCCAAGAAGTTAGAAAAAGAGAGAAAGGGAACAAAGAACAGATGAGACTGATAAAAACAAATAGCAAGATAATAGATCTAAACCTAATCCTATCAATAATCACATGAAATGTAAATAGCTCAAATATCCCAATTAAAAAGCAAAATGTCAGACTGGATAAAAAAGCAAGACCTACCTATATGCTGCCTAGGAGAAATAAACTTTATAAAGATGTAAATAGATTAACAATAAAAGGATGGAAAAGATATACTATGTTAGCACAAAAAAAAAGGAGTGGTTGTATTAATATTCCACAAAGTAAATTTCAAAGAATATTAGTGGTGATAAATAAGATAATTTCATGATGACAAAAATGTCACTCAAGAGGACAAAGCACTCCAAAATGTTTATGCACCTAACAGAGCTTTAAAATTCACCAATCAAAACCTGCTGAAACTGTAAGAAGAAAGATAGATTCAGGAATATATTCAGAGATTTTTATACCCCTCCCTCAATAATTGATAGAATAAGCAGACATCGAATCAACAAGAATATAGGAAAGTTGAACAAATTACCAACAAACTTCACTTATTTTACATGTATAGAACAATCCACTCCAAAACATCAGAAAACACATTCTTTTCAACCACACATGAAACATTGATAAAGATAGAATTTGGGTCATAAAACAAGTCTCAATAAATTTTAAAAGATTCAAATCATGCTAAGTATGTTCTATGATAAATTTTGTATTAAATTAGAATTCCAGATTTGGAAAGGAAGGGATGACATGAAATTTTTATTTTCCTCTCTTGACCAAGCACTGCAGAATGGGTGTTGACCTTTCTAATTCTTTTCTATCTTTGGTAGGATCTTCTGAAAGTGTAGGTAAAAAGCCTTTAATATTAAAAAGGCTTATAATTCAAAAGATTTCTTGTTGTCCAGGAACATGAATTCCTTGGGTAGGCATCCAGGATGTATCTGCAAAAGACATTGCATGGGAAGGCCTGAAGCTGGCAGAGCCTGATTATAGAGTCCAGCAAAGTGAGCCCTACTGCCTGTCCCAGCTGCTTCTGCTAAATTCATTTTCTGGCCGTCAGCGTTTATGTGAGTAACCTGTATACTCTTAGAGATTAGACTGGAATGCTCTCTGTAAATTTTGTAGGAAAAGGGAAATTAAAACAGGCAGATGGGACCAGATTTTAAGAAGGGAATTTTCTGTTGGATTTTTATTTTAAGTCTAAATTTTTGTTCTTTTATCTTGTTAGGGAGTCCCTAAATCTATCTCTTATATATTTTCTTTCCTTTTCTTCTTAAGTGTTGGACAATTGTACTTCCAATATCCTGATTTTTACAAAATCTGCAAATGTCCGAAGGCAAATAGGAAGGAGTCTGAGTGGACTTTGATTTTTATTCTAATTTCTGTCTTTTCATCTTTAAGAGAGTCTTAATGGCTAGCTGTTACACCAATAAGAGAGCTCTCTAAAAAAGTTTTTCCAATTTTGAAGTTTTTCCAATTCAAAGGACTCACCATCTGGCCGTTGATAAGTAGGATAGCGACTCAAACCAATAAGCCTTTTTATGGCTTAACCATGGACACAAGAGGTGTCCCCAAAGGAGAGTGTAAAGGAAACAGCTCTCCTAAAATCCAAAAAGTTCACTCTCAAAATAGTGTAAGAAAGCAAAGGCTTTCATTGCGCAGGCGGTAATAGTGGTGTAGTGAAAATGGTCTCTGGTCTCCCAGAATGTGGGACACCTCCAGTCACAAACCGGCTAATCTGTGACACCAGGCAAGCACTAGTGGAATGAGGTTTTTCCAACACTAACAAGCAACGAAGGTTGAGATAACAAAGGCCCCTTACGGACTGGGACCCTTATGACAAACTTCCCTGAGAGCTGGCACAGTCAGACAAAGAGTGTCTCAGAACACCAGTCTATTTGACAGGCCACCAGATGCACCCCGGTAAACACAACCTCTGGATTGGTGGAGGTGAGAGAGGATTTTCTCAGTGGACAAAATGCCAAGCTCTCAAAACAGATAACAAGATGGAAGCGAAAACCTCATACTGTGAGTTGGCTCAAACGGGGAAACCATTGTCAAATAAGAAAATATGAAGACTTTTTTATGTTGTTTCTGTGTAAGTATATGTTATAAGAGTTCCAGAAATTATGTGAAATTCCTGGAAGTCTAATATGTTCTGATATGAAATGTTGTCTGTCAACAAAATTGAGCCTCATGCTAAATATCAGGAAAGCGCTTTAGCTGACTTTCATGCAAAGGCAGCAACAACAGAATCTGTAAAAGTTATGACACATGCGGATGAAGTCCGTTCTGCTTCTGGAAAAAAAAAAAAATTTAATCCTCGTTGTCAGACTTTTGCCATCCTGATGTCCTTGTAACATGGCAACAGTCTGCTCCTGAATCAGAGAAATTGAGATGGGTAAACAATGGTTGCAAATTAAACAGTCGGGGCTATGGGAAACCCAAGATGGCCGCTTGGTTCTTCCAAGCTCCCTGGCAAAGCCCATTGTTCAGTTGTTACATTCCTTCACCTGCTATAGGGAAAACTATTTCTTTCTCAACAGGGCCCAGAACTCCCTCCTTTGGGTCCTTTGAACACCTGCAGCTGGACTTCATTCAACTGCCACTTAGTGTGGGTTATCAATATGTTCTTGTTATTGTGTGTATGTTTTCTGAAAGTTTGAAGCCCTCCCTTGCCACAAAGCTGATGCCCTCACAATGGCAAAAAAACTGTTCGAAAATGTGTTTCTCACTTGGGGTATACATTCTACAATCTCCAGTGATCAAGGCACCCACTTCACTGGACAAATCATATTAGCCTTAACGAAAACTTTGCAAACTTTTTGGAATTATCACTGTTCCTCTCACCCTCAATCATCAGACAAAGTTGAGAGACCTAATGGAAAAACTGTATTCAAGCAGAACGAGAATAAATTACATAGGACTGAATGAACTGATAAATATGATTAAAATTTTTATGAATTTTTGTCTGAAATATTACTTTTTTTTAATCATTTGTTTTCCAGATAAAAGGAAATTTTTCCCCCTAAGTCAACTATGACTACAGCAAATGGTAAGCAGAATTGAAACATTTATATTTTTCTGCCACCTGATCCCTCCAGAATTCAGAAATTTAGTGATCATTCTTATTTTCAGGGTAACATATTTATTTGCCTAAGTTCAATAAGAATCTGTTCTCCTTGTAGCAGGACACAATTGGAAACTGGTTATATTACCAAGGCTTTGACTGGAATGTCATATTTGAGAGAGAATGTGCATACACTCAGATATGATCAGCCAGCTTTAAGGAACCAAGATTGACTGTATGGTGCCAATTAAGCCCCTTGGAAATATTGGTCTGGTACCTTGCTTATGGGGTTCCCAGCAGCCTTACGAGGTGAGTAAGGAAGGTCCCTTCCTGTTAGGTACAGGAACCTCAGGATATCTTTGGAACCTCAAGAAGAGAGGAATTCATCCAACTCTATAGGTATTGGAGGCAAGTCTGATGGCAAGTCCTTGTTTTAGTTTCCTGGCCTCAAGATGCCTTTAAAATTTCAATCTGGAGATTCCTTATGAAAGTTTCCAGCAAAGGAGATTTAAGAGTCTTTATGATCAATTGCTATTCTTGCTGTACTTATGAAAATAACAGGCTAAGTTTCTGGAAACTATATTTATTTTACAAACAAATTAGTTTTGCTCTGATTATCTTTGATAGAAATGGAGATGATTTTAGAGACAAAAAAATGTGTTTCAATAGAAACTATAATACACCTTTGTTGATATTAGATTCTAGTGCTGTACATTGTCTGTAAACTGGACTAGATCCTGATTTCCTCTAGTTTCCTCCAACACCTGGCTACAACCTTCTAAACTAACATATCCAATTTTATGCCAATTTTTGATTTGGAATCATTGAGAACTAAAACTGCTCTTTTTCCTGAAGTCCTGCAAACTGAAGCTGAACAACTTGATATAAATTTCAGAGAAATCACCAAAACAGCTTATGTATGGACAATATTTATACCTGTATGGGCCACTCAGAAAGATCATCAGAGACATGCAAACTGCAGACTAGGAAAATCTGTCGGATCGCCACTGCCTGCCCTCACTCCATCTGAAAATACTTCCACTTGGACGTCTAGAAATCTCCTCAACTGACTGCTTTTGGAACTCAGAAACTGGAATAATACTCTACTCCAATCATTAACCATTGTTTTTCTTTTGCTTCCATAGAAATGCCTTTTATTGAATACCTGATTGCTTGCACCACAGGCCTAATGTTGGAAGCCTACCTGGATCACTGCCTCCTGAAATTGGACACAACTGTTTAATTGGACTGATCTATTCTCTAACTAGAGAGACTGGTTCAATGAGATGGAACAATCTACCAACCCAACTTCTGGAATGTGGAACTTCTCATGAAGTTTCAAATGCAGGACCAAAGCAGTTCAGAACAGGCCTGCCCAAATGTGTCACTTTGGCATGTGGAGTATTCTGAGCTAAAGGCACTCAAGACCCTGTGGGCTCAAGAAACTTCTACCTCTCCCTTGAAGAATTTAAATTGAGGGCCTTGCCCATGATAAGAATTATTGCCAGAAAAAAAAATTTTATGACCTATTGGTATGGCAGGGTAAACCTCTAATTAGTGAACATCTGCTCTTCTTATCATCCTATAAATTACCCTCCTCCCCTCTGAAGCCCCAGGTTCCTATCCCATTCCTTGGCTCAAGATGGCATAAATACCTCACTTTACCTTTCTGTCTCTGAACCTCTCATGTATGTGGAGTCTCTGATTCTTTCATGTATGTGGGATTCCCATACATATGAAATTAATTAAAGTTTATTTTCTCCTATTAATCTGCCTCATGTCAATTTAATCTTAGACCAGCCAGAGAAACCTAGAAAGTAGAGGAAAATTTCTTCCTCCCCTACATGGGTCACAGAGGAAGAAATAAGAGAGACTCAATGAAGCACAAATAGGACTTCATGCACTGTTGCTGGCTTGAATTTGGACGGGGGTATGCGGCAAGGAATGTGGGGAGATTCTAGGAGATGAGAGTGGCCCCTGTCAACTAGCAAGGGAACAGAGACCTCTGTCCTACAACTGCAAGGAACTGAATCCTATCAACAAGAATAAACTTGGAAGTAGAGTTTTCCCTGAGCCTCTAAATGAGATCCCAGTCCAGCCAGTACCTTGTTTTCAGCCTTGTGATATGCTGAGCAGAGTATCAAGCCATGTCACGATGGAATTCTGAGCTAATAAATTGGTGTTGTTTGAGCCACTAAGAATGCTGTTATTTGTTAGGTAGCAATAGAAAACTAATATACTTCCCAACTCATTCTATGAGGACAGCATTACCCTAATAGTAAAACCAGACAAAGGCATTACAAAAGAAGGTAACAGACTAATATCTCTCACAATCAGTGATGCAAAAATTCTAAACAAAACCTTAGCAAAGTGAATCTGACAATGCATAAAAAGGATAATATACCATGACCAAGAGGGTTTATTCAGCTACGCAGGATTGCTCTAACGTATGAAAACCAATGAACATACTTAGCCATGTTAAATTAAAAAGGAAAAAACAGAATAATTTCAATAGATGCAGAAAAAGCATTTGACAAAATTCAAAATCCATTCTTGACTTAAGAAACTTTCAGCAAACTAGAAATAGAAGGAAACTTTTTCAACCTGATTCTCTATAGCTAACATATGTAACAGTGAAAGACTAAACGCTGCTCCCTTGAGATTAGGAATAGTAAAGGTGTCTGCTCTAACAACCTATATTCAACATTGAACTGGAGGTTCTTTTCAGTGCAATAAGACCAGAAGAAAAATAAAATGTACCCAATTTGAAGAAAAATTGTCTTTATTCCTGGATGACATGATCGTCTATGTAAAAAATGTAATTGACTCTACCAAAAAAGCTACTAGAACTAATAAGTGAGATTAGCATGGGTGTGGAATGCAAGATAAAAGCACAAAAATCAAATATATTTATATATACTGGCAAAAAAAATCAGAAATTAAAATTTAAAAAACAATAACATCCACAATAGTATTCAAAAATGAAATATTTAGGGATAAATCCGACCAAAGACGTATAAGATCTGTATTATGAAAACTATAAAATATTGCTGAGAGAAATTAAAGAAGACCTAAAAATTGGAGATATACTTCCTTGTTCATGTATTGGAAGACTCAATACTTTTAAACTATTGCTCTCCCCAAATTGATAAATAGATTGAAGACAATCCCAATCAAAATTTCAGCATACTTCTTTGTAAGAAATGACAAGCTGATTCTAAAGTTCATATGCAAATGTAAAGAACCTAGAAGATCTAAAACAACTTTGGAAAAGAAGAACAAATTTGGAGCACTAATGCCACCTGATTTTAAGACTTATTGTAAGTTACAGAAATCAAGAGACTGTGGTATTAGTGTCAAGCAAACAAATAGATTAATGGAACAGAATAAAGAGTGCAGAAATAGATACATGGACACATACATGCACGATTAATTTTTGACAAAACTGTAAAAGCAATTCAGGGGAGAAAGGATAATCTGAAAAAACTGGATATACATATGCAAAATAAAAACAAAAAAGAACTCTGATCCTTAACACATACAAAAAATTAAGACAAAATTGATCATGGATCTAAATCTAAAACCTAAAACTATAAAGCTTTGAGAAGGAAACATACAAGAAAATCTTTGTGACCTTGGATTAGGCAAAGAGTTTTATTAGATACAATATCAAAGCATGATTAGGAGCAAATAAAATTTTTAAAAATTTGACTTAAAATTTAAAAATGTCTGCTCTTCAAACAACACTGTTGAGTGACTAAAAATACAAGCCATAGACCAGGAGAATATTTGCAAAACCTAGATCTGATGAAGGACTTGAATCCAGAATATGTAAAGAATTCCAAAAACTCAGCAATAAGAAACATCACAATTTAAAAAATGGGCAAAAAATTTGATCCAACACTTTAGTATAGTAGATATATGGATGCCAAATTAGTACATGCAAGCATCACAAGTCATTAAGGAAATGCAAATTAAAGCCACAAGGAGATACCACTACATACCTATTAGAAAGGCTAAAATTAGAAACCATAACAAGTGCTAGCAAGTAGGTGGGGATGTTGGAACTCTCATATACTGCTATTGGGAATGTAAAATGGTTCATCCACTTTGGAAAATAGTTAGCAGTTACTTTAAAAATTAAATATATATGTACCATATGATCCATCTATTCTACTCCTAGTTGTTTACTCAAGAGAAAAGAAAGCATATGTTCTTTCAAATACTTGTACACAAATGTTCACAGCAGCTTTATTTGTAACTCCCATAAGTTAGAAAGAACCCAAATGTCCATCACCAGGTGAATGGATAAACAAATTATGGTATATCCGTACAATGCAAACAATGACCTATTGATATACACTACCACATGGATAAATCTTGAAATAATTATCCTGAGAGCAAGAAGTCAGATAAAAATAGAGTGCATTCTGTATGACTCTGTTATATAAAGTCTAAAAAATGCAAATTAATCTATAGTCATAGATGCAAAGGGGCACATGAAACTTAAGGGGGAGATGTATATATTTACTGCCTTCATTGTGGTGATGGTTCCATGGTTGTATAAATAAGTCAAAACTTATTACTTATTAAACTTAATTGTACACCTTACTATGTATACTTTATTATAGGTAAACTATACCTCAATTTATTTATTTATTTATTTAGTTAGTTAGTTAGTTAGTTAGTTATTTTGGTGAGGAAGATTAGCCCTGAGCTAACATCTGTTGCCAATCTTCCTCTTTTTGCTGAGGAAGATTGGCCCTGGGTTAACATCTGTGCTCATCTTCCTCCACTTTATACGTGGGATGCCTGCCACAGCATGGCTTGATAAGCAGCGCATAGGTCCGTGCCCAGGATCCGAACGCATGAACCCTGGGCCACAGAAGTGGAGAGTGCAAATCCAACCACTATGCCACCAAGCCACTCCCTCAATATGTTTTTTCATATGTTTGTGAGGAAGATCAGCCCTGAGCTAACATCCGTGCCAATGCTCCTCTTTTTTTTTTTGCTGAGGAAGACCAGCGCTTGGCTAACATCCGCGCCTATCTTCCTCTACTTTATATGGGACGCCGCCACAGCATGGCCTGACAAGCAGTGCATCGGTGCGCACCCAGGATCCGAACCCAGGCCGCCAGCAGCGCAGCTCGCACACTTAACCACTACGCCATGGGGCCGGCCCCACCCTCAATATTTTTTTAAAGTAACAGTTACAACAAATTCTAGTGTAGGATCCATTTCTAACAATAACATATTTAATAAACTTAAACTCACTGAAATTGATTTTAAATGTTGCAACATTCTATGAAAGAGTGTTTTGTGAAAGAATGTTTTACAACACTCTGTGAAAAACTAATTCTTTCTGAATTAGTCTCTCTAATTGAAACAGAATTCAACCAGTCAATAGGCTTGCTAAAATTTTTTGATTTTTAAGATTTGGTTAAATGGTTCTATCTGTGCAAGTCTTCCTACTCTCCAATTAAGATGGCAAACACAAAAAATCAAAAGCCCTTCTGTAGATACCACTGGGAAATGTGTCCTTTAGTGAAACTGTCATTCCTGGCAGCAAATCCTTGTCATTAGTATATCCATGGGTCCCACATTCCCCCGAGCTTTCACCTGTGAGAAGCTGGAGTAGGAGACAGCAGCCTCATGTCAAACTTACTTTATTTATTCACGCATATTCCTTTAATATGGGCATTCAGTCTCTTTTAGTATTTCTCCTAAAAGGAGGTAGGCATAACCTATTTTAAACCACCCACAAAATAAGCAAATAAAAAAATATTTTCACTTTCCTTTGTTCCTTGTCTTCTCCCAAACTCACCTAAAAACAAGAATTCTGTTTGAAACTGTTTTAATTTTGAAACTTACATAGTCCCTTTATGTCATTGCAATGGAGCTGTGCATTTGCCCAGGAAATGCTCTCACACTTTACAAGGCTTGCTTTAGGAGGGGCAAGGCACGACTTAGCAGAGCCTCTTTGCAGATTACTGGAAGTCCAAGTGTTCCTCCCATTCTGGTTTGTGTGGTGATAAATGAGGCACCATTTAATTGGGCTGGTGGTTTTTCTTGTGCTTTCCTGTTTGGAGAAGGATATTGACAGCAGAGGATGCCAGGTCACTGACTCATGGACAGTGGAAACTGCCAGAGTGCAGAGCAGGGGACCACACCCACCTTCTAACCTTCATGCTCTTCATTTTTTTTCCAAAAAAACTAGACCCCGGTCTAGTCAATAAAACAACAGACCAACCCAGATTGGAGAGCATTCTGCAGTACTCCTGGCCAGGTCATGAATGACAAGAAAACTCACAGACCAGAGGAGACTGGGGAGACATGACAGCCAAATGTAATGTGGCACCCTGGACTGGATCCTGGGATAGAAAGAGCCCATTGATGGAAAAACTGATGAAATGTAGGGGCCAGTTCTGTGGCGTAGTGGTTAAGTTCAGCTTGCTCCGCTTCGGCTCCCCAAGTTCACAGGTTCAGATCCTGGGCGCAGACCTACACCACTTATCAAGCCATGCTGTGCTGGCGACCCACATACAAAATAAAGGAAGATTGGCACAGATGTTAGCTCAGGGCTAATCTTCCTCAAGCAAAAAAAAAAGAGGAAGATTGACAACAGATGTTAGCTCAAGGCAAAACTTCCTCAGCAAAAAAAAAAAAAAAAAAAAAGGATGAAATCTAAATAAAGTCTGGAGTTTAGTTGATAGTAAATACCAAAGTCAGTTTTTCAATTGTGACAAATGTACCATAGTGTTTAAGTCATTACCAATAGGGGAACCTGGATGAAGGGTGTACAGGAACTCCGTGTACCATCTTTACAACTTTTCTGTAAATCTAAAATTACTCTAAAACAGAAAGGTAATTAAAAAATAATTCTGAGAAAGATGTTTGTACCTTGTTGAAACTTAAGTGCCTACAAAGAAAATTTATAGCTGACAAGGATGATGAGTGAATAAATGAAATAAAGTTATCTAAGCAGATGATGTGTTTAAATCTTTGCCTCTTTGCTCTGAATTCCATTGTTTCCTTCAAAAAAAAAAAATTGGAAAGTCTGGTGAAACTAACAAGTAATTTAAGTTAAAAAAAAAAAGTCTTCAGAAAAATGTAAGCCCCCATATCTACGGGACAAAAAGGACTGCACAAGGGAAGAGGTAACATTGTATATATTTTTTTGTACTCCCCTTGTGCAAACACACATCCAATGTAACACACGGCATGCAATCGCTGTTTACACATCTGTCCCCTCCATTATACCCTGGTTTCCTTGTGAAGCATTATCCTATAGGTTGAAAAGTAGTTTTTAGAATCATTAGATATAAATATAAATAAATCCCACCTTTCCAATTTACTAGTAGAGACTCTGAACATTTCTCTAAGCCATGTTTTAGTTATAAAATTAGGTACTACTAATTAATCTTCCGAAGTGGCTAGAAGGATTTCATAGTGTTTAGCACTGCGCCAACACATAAGTACTCAATAAATGTTAATGTCTTTTTTCATTAAGGTGTAGAGAAAAATATGTGCTTCCATGAAAAACTATGCATTATCTATAGAAAATCCTTCCAGATTATCCAATTTTAGCCTTTCATTGCCCTTGAACTATTTTATAACTCAGTAAATTTTAGATAATTAATAGCAATGCAAAATAATTCTTGTGCATAGTTATGCAAATTAACTCTGTCCAGTAGAGGAACAACTACTCCCACCACTGGAAAAGGTGGTTTTACATCTATTTACAAGTTCATTTCAATATTCTTTTATTCCATTGTTGGAGGAGGTCATTGAGAGGATGTGACCCCTGGTTGACCCTCAAGCTGAACCCTGGGCAATCAGAGGCTCCTCACTCCCTCCCCTGCCCTTGGAATGTAAGCTCTGCCCACCATTCCCATAGCGGGAGCCAGTTTTCAAGGATGTAGCCTTGAGATAGCAGGTATTGTTGAGACCATCTGGGCTGAATATGTGACTGAGACCAGTTAAGGCCTCTATATAAACTTTTAAGATCACAGTGTACAGGTGCCGAGATCTACTTATCTTGCAGCCACCCAAGACAAGCCTCATATGTAAGTTCCCTCATTTATTAAATTCGCCACCTACGAATCTGGAGTGGTCTGCCTCTTTCTTGGGTCTCTCCTTGCCCTCCCTGTACGGGGTCCAGTTTGCGAACCAACATCCATACAAGTTTGTGTTTTTTGGGCTTCCCCTTTTGAACTGGTTGTAACATTTTAGCAGAGTGTCCTCATTAATAATGAGTTAAATAAAATCTCTGACACATTCATTTTACATCAGTATGGTAGCCACGATTTCTCCATTATTGGAAAGTTATCCTCTAATAAGGACATGCATATTATTTTATTCATCTTTGCATTCCCAGTGCCTACTCTGATATAAGATGTGCACTTAATGGTCATCAAATAGAATTGACACTGGATTTCAAATATATGGGCAGTTAGAAGGAAGATCTGAGATGAAATTCAACAAAGACATTGGGCTACCTATTGAAGATCTTTTTTTTTTTTTTTTTGTGAGGAAGATCAGCCCTGAGCTAACAATTGTGCTAACCCTCCTCTTTTTGCTGAGGAAGACCGGCTCTGAGCTAACATCTATTGCCAATCCTCCTCCTTTTTTTTCCCCAAAGCCCCAGTAGATAGTTGTAGGTCATAGTTGCACATCCTTCTAGTTGCTGTATGTGGGATGCGGCCTCAGCGTGGCTGGAGAAGCGGTGCGTAGGTGCGTGCCTGGGATCCGAACCCGGGTCGCCAGTAGCGGAGCGCGCTCACTTAACCGCTAAGCCACGGAGCGACCCTGAAGATCTTAATAGAGCTGCAGAGAAGGACAAAATTTCCAGTGTGAGGCAACTGTGGCCTTATCAATTAAGGCCCAGAACTGAGCCAGTCTTTGCTCAGGAGGAAATGCGGCTACTTCACGGCCACACAGCCAGAAGCAATCTTTACCATTTAAAGGATGCTGAGGGGGCTGTAGTGGAGGTGGATTATCACAAGCAGTAGTAATCCTTAATGCACACCTGCTAGCCCCCCCAAATAGTCAAAGAGCTCATGCTATCCCCAAAGGCTTATGTGAAATGCTTAAGACCACAGATTTTAGATTTGGACCAATCTAGGTTCAAATTCCAGCATGTACTGGCTACATGACTGTGGAACTGGGGAGGGTGACTCGCGTGGAAACTTGCATGGTCTAGCACACAATATCTATCAATGAAAGTAACCCTTACATTATAGTTACTGGAGAACTGAGGTAAAATTGTAACAGGTCAAAAAGCCCAAGGAAATTCAAAAGAGAAGACAAGATAGAGTATAGTTATTTCATTTGAATTAATATTGTAAAATTGTCTTTATTAATCACCATTACAGTTTAACGATCATTCAGCCCCCTGCCCTCCTTTTACTACTGGAAAGCTAAAGCCATTAGGGGTGGTTGAGGGGCTGTCCCGAAGTGGCATGGTGAGTGCATGTCAGAGGTGGTGTCAGAACTTAGTCTTCCAATCTCCAGATATAGAGCTCTTTCTGAAACTGCACCAGCTCCTTGTCCCAGATGCATGGCAGCGGAGCTGCTTTCTGCTTCAGACAGCCCATCAGAGCGCTTTAAAGAAAAGGATAAAAAATGTGATGCAACGCAGAGTGCAGGAGGCTCTGGGTGCCATTATCAGTGCACTTGAGAGCAGCGTTCTCGACAGGAGGTCCCTAAAATTTTGTACAAGGCCACCGACTTTAAGGGCTTTAGGTAGGTGACCTCTTGGCTCTTTGTCTATTAGGCCAACTAGTTTTATAAAATGTATTAACTAAGCAATGATACTAGATCATCATGTTCAACAAAATGGGTGAAAAATGCTCACCCAGTTCATTCTAGGATTAAGACTGCAATTTTTTCATAAAATTATGGGGAAAAAGAATCTGACATCTGAATACTTGTTAGCTCACAAAAGGCCTTCCCTGGAGAGGGAGCAGAATAACTATTCACTTTTCTTTTGTTCTTTTTGTGACCTTGCTCTTAAGTGTGTGTGTGTGTGTGTGTGTGTAAGTGTGTGTATCAAGCTTCTCTGTTCAACAGTATGGTAGGTATTTGGAGAATAAAATAGAAGGGAAAGACATCTAATTTCTATGACCTAAAAATCTAATAAATAAACAAATATGTCCAAAAAAAGTCTTGTTCAAAAATGTTGATAGCACCTTTATTTGTAATAGCCCCAAACTGGAAATAGCCAGGAGTCCATCAATAGGATGGATAAACAGACTGTGACATATTCTTATAACAGAAAATTACTCAGCAACAGAAGGACAAACCACTGATACACGTGGGAGAATGGATGAATCTCAAAAACTATGAGAAGAGAAAAAAACCTTTACGCAAGAGTACAGATATATTATCCCATTTATTTGAAGTTCTAGAATAGGCAAAATTAATCTGCAATGAAGACAATGTCAGAACTGAGTTACCGTGTATGTGTTTGTGTGAGTGTGTGTGCATGTGTGTGCATATGGATTTGTGTACATATGTGTGCATAGAGGGGTAGATATTGACTAAGGAGGGACATGGAAGTAATTTTGGAAGGTGAAGATAATGTCCTATATCTTGGTTACACAGATGTACCTATTAATCAAAACTCAGTGAATTGAAACTTAAGATTTATACTATTGAATTTATATAGGGTTTGTATCAAAGGAAAAAAATTCTAGTTAAAGTAAAGAGAACTCTAGTTAAGGGGGCCAGCCTGGTGGTGCAGCAGTTAAGTGCGTGCGCTCTGCCTGGGCAGCCCAGGGTTCACAGGTTCAGATCCTGAGTGCTCACTGATGCACCGCTTGTCAAGCCATGCTGTTGCAGCATCCCATATAAAGTAGAGGAAGACGGGCACACGTGTTAGCCCAGGGCCAATCTTCCTCAGCAAAAAGAGGAGGATGGGCAATAGATGTTAGCTCAGGGCTAGTCTTTCTCACACACACACACAAAAAAGAACTCTAGTTAAAAGTACAGATGGGGGGCCGGCCCGGTGGTGCAAGCGGTTAAGTGCGCGCGCTCCGCTGCGGTGGCCCAGGGTTCGCTGGTTCGGATCTCAGGCGCGCACCGACGCACTGCTTGGTAAGCCATGCTGTGGCGGCGTCCCATATAAAGTGGAGGAAGATGGGCACGGATGTTAGCCCAGGGCCATCTTCCTCAGCAAAAAAAAAAAAAAAAAAAAAAGAGGAGGATTGGCGGATGTTAGCTCAGGGCTGATCTCCTCACCAAAAAAAAAAAAAAAAAAGTACAGATGGGAGGATGTGTAAGAAAGTTTCCAGTTTATTTTGAAATGTGTCCAAAATTAAACAGATTGGTTGATGGGCAGAGGCATAGATGTATAGATATATAACAAAATGTGTAGTGGAATCTAGGTGGTGGATATACAGGTTTTCGTGGTAAGTCTCACAAGTTTGTTGTATGTTTGAAATTTTTCCTAATAAAATGTTGAAAAAGTACCCAATGAATTTGAGGAAAAAAGAATTACATGGAATGAGCTTTATCGTCATCATCATTATCGTCACTATTACATCCATCATTCATTGAGAATCTGCTTTCGTTCAGATATATTCAAAATATTCATTACCATTACACTAATCTTCTGATGTAGATAGTATTTTCAACTCACATATAAGGGAAATGAATTTGCTCAAAGTCACTAGCTGATAAGTGGCCAAGCTGAGCTTATATTCTACACCAGGTTTGTTCTACTTGTTTATTTGCTTTTATTCTCATTATGACCATCCTACTTCCCCAATGTGGGTCAAAAACAACTAAAATATAGTACAACGTTCTACAGACTCAAGTTTAAAATTTTGTTGTTCAGATTATAGGATACATTGGGTAAGCAGAAAAAGGAATGATCGACTTGAGCAATAATTCCATGGAACTGTATGGATAAATTAGGAAGGAGAGCTAATTTGAAATGGGAATTTGCATGACTGGCATTGTTTGTGCTGCAAATGGCTCTAGAAGTGGCAAAGTCTAATTGTATACCAGGAACTACTGGACTGGGTTTGGGATGGACGAACCACTGTCGGTCAAAGACAGCTTGCATGTACTGGAGTTACTCATCTGAGTACAGTAACAGAGAGGCTGCCACCTTTACAAGAACCTTTTAATGATGTATTTGTACCTTTGTTCAGCTTACAAACAACAGATGCATAAGGGTGCTTTAGATCATGAGTCATATCTTTGATTGTTTGCCAATTACCTTGGAAGGCAAAGTTGCTAAGTGACTTCATGCTTGGTGGCTTCATTTCCAAATTACTTTAGGTTATATTACTCTAGAATGCAATGAGATCTTGTCCAAGTGCCTTGAGGAAAAATCAGCTTATTCTCAGTATATTTCAAAGAGAATGAGAAGCAGTGTCCTGACCTAAAAACTATGCTTGGTATCATTGAGACCCGGAAATTTGTCTGGTTGGTGTTAAAAAGACTGCCAATATTCAGAGTGGTGAGTCCTGTGTGAATCTTAGATATCATTGTTACTTGTGCAAAGATACTATTTAATACTGAGGCAAAGACTGATAAAATATGAATGCTAAATCCACAAAGGCTTACACTTAAAGAAAGTAGACTATTTAGACTATTTCTCATAAGATGGCATAGGCTGTTTAAGATACTGCTTCCTTGCTTTTGGCTGGAATTGGATCAACTCAGTGAATCAACACTGATGATGTCATAGCCATCAGCTCTCTGACTGGGTATTGATGATATTATCAGAGGGCTGGACATGTTTATCAGAGCTACTGGTCAGATATTTATTGTAAACAAATTGAAAATAATAATATTAATATAGTGAACCTCTGCAGTGAAAATACTAAGAACCTTTGATCTGGGTCCAATCTCTTGAGGAAATTGCCTGAAAAATGACACTATAATTTGACGAAGAGTTAAGTTATGAACTCAGATATCCTAACTCCTAGTGTATTTCTCTATGATTTTTAAAATTTTAGTCAAGTCTCTTCTCTCATATAGAATAAATGTCATACAGGTCACTAAGAGGCTAAGATAGAGTCAAGTATCCATAGGATTAGACTTCAGCTTCTGGCCATGATAAAATAAAAGAGATTAGATTTACCCTCCCACAACTAAAAAAAAAAAAACACAACCAAAATATACAAAACAATGGTTATCAGGCATTAGACAGCAGATAGTACTTTGATCCCTGAGACAAAGGACATAAATGAGGCAAGCCCTATGAGTGACCCAGCTTACTGTCTGGAGAGTTTTCAGGCCTCAGACTAGGGATGGGGACACCAGGCAGAGCCCGATGGCTTCTCTAATTTGAGGAGCGATTAGGGAGGCCAAGGTGGCCATAATTTGTGGAGGGGAGTACACAGAGGAATGATCTAGAGAGAAAGAGAAAGAGAGGAGAGACATAGAAATCTACAAAGGATTCCCCTCAAGTGTTAGTTGAACACTGGTTAGCCCATGTATATTAGGAAACAAGGGAACTGCCAAAATTGGGGAAAAACCATCAGTAGGAGCAGGTGGAACAATCCCCGAGGTTCATACAGGGCCAGGAATAGTTCAAGTTCCCATAAGACTTTGGAAAGATCTCCTAATACATAGGGTAGAATCCTCAGAAGGTGGAACCCCAGACCAGAGACTGTTCTGGATCTACTCAACAAAGCTTAAAAACAAGCCTTGAGAGAATCAAACTATTTCCAAGTAACTTATCTGCCTTCCAGAAAAAAGCCCCCAGATACTTAAAGGAATAATAATTTAAAAGAATCAGCTGTCAACAACATATAATTCACATTGCATTACATTTAATCAAGATTTACTTAGGCATGCAGAGAAGCAGGAAAAAAGGCCCATAACAAGCAGAAAAAATTATCAACAGGAAAAAATCCAGAAATGAAACAAATGCTGAGAATTAGTAGACAAGGATGATAAAATAGTATTATCAATATACTCTCTACATTCACTGAAGTAGTGGAAAGCATGGGCATGATAAGAAAAATAAAAAATATACAAAAGACCAAAGTCAAAATTCTGAGAATGAAAAATAAAATGCCTGTGATGAAAAATATATTGGATAGGATTAATAGCAGATAAGACATTGCAGAAGGAAAAAAGTAATTAACCTGACCACATAGAAATAGAAACTAGGGGCTGGCCCAGTGGCATAGTGGTTAAGTTCGCACACTCTGCTTTGGTGGCCTGGGATTTGGCGGTCGGATCCTGGGCGTGGACCTAGGCACCGCTCATCAAGCCATGCTGTGGTGGCATCCCACATACAAAACAGAGGAAGATGGGCACAGATTTAGCTCAGGGACAGTTTTCCTCAGGCAAAAAGAGAAGGATTGGCAACAGATGTTGTTAGCTCAGGGTCAATCCTTCTCACGAAAAAAAGAAAAAAAACAAAGAATAGAAATTATCCAAAATGAAACACACAGAGAAAAGCAGCCCAAGGAGGGAACAAAATGAGCAGAGCATTTGTGAGCTGTGGAACTACATTAAGTGGCCTAACATGTATGTAACTGGCATCCAGAAAAGAAAAAAGGGAGGGTCATAAATAATATTTGAAGAAGTGATGGCTGCAAAATTTTTCATTAAATCCAAATTTGATGAAAACTATAAACTCACAAGTTCAAGAAGCTCAACAAACCCTAAGTAGATCCTGCATCAGACATTTATTGCATGCTTGGAGTGCTAATTAGGTGTGATAGGCAGCCTGTAAACTCTTAATCTGGGGCCTCTGGTTTTCCTGCCCTTGTGTAAACCCCTCCCCCTGCACATGTGATGCATTTACTGATTTGTGTCTAACAAATAGAATACAGCAGAAATGATGAGATATCATTTCCAAGATTAGGTTATAAAAAAACGGTGGCTTCTATCTTGGACTCTCTCTTTCTCCCTGTCTCTGATTACCAGTTGACATAACTTGGAGACACACAAGCAGCCCATGTGGTGAGGAATTATGGTTCGCCAGCAACCGTGTGAGTGAGTTTGAAGCAGATTCTCCAGCCCCAGTCGAGCCTTGAGATGACTATGGCCCTGGCAGATGGCTTGACTACAACCTCATGAGAGATTCTAAGCCAGAAGCTCCCATCTAAGCCACACCAGGATTCCTGTCCCACAGAAACACTGAGATAATAAATATTTGTTGCTTTAAGCCATGACTTTTTGGGTAATTTGTACACATCAATAGATAACTAATACGTTGGGTATATGTATGAATCTGAAACCAAAAAGCTTATATTCTACAGACTGTCCTTGCACAGAGTAGGTATTCCAGAAATATTTGGGAAACGAATGTTTGAAAGATACGACAGGTACCAAAAATAACTATTTTATAAAGATAAAAGCAATTGCTCTTGATTGAAGCATTTTAAGATTGGTAAGAGTATCGCTAGCCAGCCCTTGTGGTCTAGTGGTTAAGGTTCAGCACTCTCACGGCTGCAGCCTGGGTTCGTTTCCCACTCAGGGAACCACATCACCTGTCTGTCAGTTGTTACACTGTGGTGGCTACGTGTTGCTGTGATGCTGAAAGCTATGCCACCGGTATTTCAAACACCAGCAAGGTCACCCATGGTGGACAGGTTTAAGTGGAGCTTCCAGACTAAGAAAGACTAGGAAGAAGGACCTGGTCACCCACTTCTGAAAAAATTGGCCATGAAGACCCTGTGAATAACATTGATTAGCACCAGAAGATGAGAGGATGGCACAAAAAGACCAGGCAGGGTTCCACCCTGCTGTACACAGAGTTGCTAGGAGTCAGAATTGATTGGATGGCACTAACAGCAAAAGGGTATTGCTATGGGGGTTCTTGGAAGAGAAGGATTGCTTCTGGGTGAGAAATGAGGGAATTCTTTGGGGTGGAGGCAGTATTTTATGCAGGCTTTGAGGGGGACAGAATTTGGCTACATTTTGCTGACAATGAGTCTAGGCACTCCCAGTGAAAGAAGCAGTAGGGCGGTGGGAGAGATGGGAGATCAAGTTGTGTGTATAGGAAACCGTGAGCAACATGTAGTGTGAGAAAACATGAAAGAAGACATTGATGGAAGAAAAGATACTTTTCACGCACAGATAATTGCAACTTCTGTCTTCAGCTCATATTATATAGATACTGCATATTAACACAAAACATTAATTCTTGCAAATAACTCTTTTATTTAACATTATACTCTTCTTAGTAACAATGAGCATTTGCATCTACCAGAGTTGAATTTACAGGGATGAGCTAATGAGTTTTCTTATTCTCGGAGAATAATAGTCAGATAAAGCCCAATGGTAGCCTGCTAATCTCTTCACTAAGCAGAGCATTGCTGTATTTCAAAAAGCTGCGATGACAGCTACACCTTGAAAGAGCTGTGATCACAAAGAAGAAAAATCCATTTTCTTGTCTGACTTACATCACAGCTACACGCAGTATGAACTTTGATTATACTGGGCCCATTTGACTTACTATCTTATTTATCTTGGCACTGTCTGATCTTCTTGTGCTGATGGTTTATAGTTTTTCCTTGCCAATTTAAATTCCAGCTTGCTTACCCACACTGCTCATTGATCACTTGCTTTTTCATTTTTAATTTCCGCCCTTTAGATGTGCAGTCACACTTTTCATGGGGCTGCTAATTCTGTCCTTTATTCTCCTGCCACCTTTCATCATTAAGTGACCATGGAAGTTTCCAGCTTGTTGGGGACACAGCCTCCTCGAGCACACTTTGCTAAAATGTGCACTTTGGAACTAGACAAAACATGAGCAGGCCACAGGACAATGTCTTCACAAGCATTTTAAAAGCTGGCCCTCTGAGCCTACTCCTTCTGACTCTACTTCCAGCTCCCAGAGAAATATTCTTTCATTTAACAAAATTGGAATTCACGTAATATACTAAAATACAGTTTGTTCAGTGAAATAACATTATATTGGGACTTTGTTTTCAAGAGAAGTGATTAATTTTCATTGCTGGAGAAGAAAGATAGAGTCTGTCAGAAATGAGGCATTAGAGACACAAAACTTAACAAAGGTACAGAATGTTTTAATCTCTGCACGAGCATGTAACTTTTTATGGAATTCCTGAGCACATTTTACCAGTGAATGTGTATAGTGAAGCATACTCAGTTTGAAATATAAGGCTGGGATTTTCAAATGAGAGTTACCGAAGCAGAACCACATTTTGCAAATTCATGAAGTAGGGCTCTATTTCACCAAACACCATCAGAAGTAAGGAGACAGGTCATAACTCACACTCAGGGTGGGTGCAAAGGTCGTTGTAAAAAGTTCAAAACTACAACCAAATATGTCTGACATTGAGAGAAGAGACTAAGAAACTCTCTTCCCTTTAAATGGTCTAAAACATATTTTGTGTTTGAGTGAATAGGGTTTTATTCTTCCCATTCTTTTTTTTTTTTTTTTATTCTTCCCATTCTTCATTTTAAAATCGTCCTACTAGGAAGCTCAAACTAAGCAAAATTATTTTTCTAAAGAATAATCCCTTTAAAGGCTGTGTAATTTTTCAATATAGTTAGGTGTTTCCCAATAGGGAAAAAAGAAAAGATTTAGCACCAGTATACTGGAAATTAAGAAATTCATTTAGTTTTTGTTTTTTTTGTGTGTGAGGAAGATTAGTCCTGAGCTAACATCCCATGCCAATCCTCCTCTTTTTGCTGAGGAAGATTAGCCCTGGGCTAACATCTGTGCCCATCTTCCTCTACTTTAGAAAGGACGCTGCCACAGCATGGCTTGATAAGCGGTGCACCTGTCCGCACCTGGATCCGAACCTGCGAACCCCAGGCCACCGAAGCGGAGCACGAAAACTTAACCGTTACATCACTGGGCCAGCCCCTAAATTCATTTATTTTTTTTTTTTTAAGATTTTTTATTTATTTATTTTTTCCCCTCAAAGCCCCAGTAGATAGTTGTATGTCATAGCTGCACATCCTTCTAGTTGCTGTATGGAGGATGCCGCCTCAGCATGGCCGGAGAAGCGGTGCGTCTGTGCCCGCCCGGGTTCCTAACTGGGGCCGCCAGCAGTGGAGCGTGCGCACCTAACCGCTAAGCCACGAGGCCGGCCCTCATTTAGTTTTAAAGTCAAATTTCTTACTATTTTCTTCCCTGTTTTGGGTCCAGATTTTCTCAGGAAGTGGCAACAATAGTCATTATAAAGATGTACCTAAAAAATTAGTAAAGCAGGTAATTGTATACCAAGCCAGCTTGAAAATATTGTTATTATGTGCTTAATAAGACCCCATGTATTTCTTGACTACTTTTCAATCCATTAATTAGCGATTCTTTACTTTCTTTCTAGGTTATCATTACAGCCAGTAATTGGAGGCTGGATGAATTAAAACTTATTCAAATTATATGTCCCAGACAGTCACTAAGATAGACTGGAGACTTCAATTCCAAAATTTGTTAATATCCTCAGCCAAAAGTGTAGTTATTATTTCTCCCTATGTATCTGTATTTTAATTTTCTGATTAAATTAGTAAGCGATTAGGGGAGTGTTGCTAGATGGGTCTGGCTTCATTCCTCAAACTGATCTTCTGCTGGTTGAGTGTGTGCTCATCCTTGGGTGTGAGCCAGGTGTCAGCCATGAGCATCTCCTTGCTCAGCACCTGGGGCTGCATGGCGTCCCTTCTCCTGCTAATTCTCTTGTATATTTTCTACCGGGTCTCCTGTACATGACTCTCCACTTTTCTCACTGGGCCCTGCAGGTGCTGCTGTCAGAGACTCTTCCCTCTGACATTCTGTGGTGCTTATTTGTTTACATGTCTTTTTCCTCACCAAAATGGGAGTCCTTGCAGGGCAGAAGCTATCATATCTTATTTATCTTATGTCCACAGTGTTTACCATAGAGTTTGACACATTGTTGATCAGGGGACACAACTGACTACCTGGCTTCTGGCCACCTGCATTATGTGGCCAGCACAGAGTTAACAACAATTGAGTTTGAGTGCCTTTAGGTGGGAGTGCCCTCTCCAGTTTGCGACAGTCTCTATTTTCCTGTATGTGGCCATAGTCACACGTTTATTTCACCAGCCTGGCCCCTGTAGGCATCCTAGTTGATGGCCCTAGTTGTAGCTGCTCGGTGTGTGTTATATGGATGAATGTGTCAAAGAATGTACATCTTATTGCATGGAAAATTGATCATTATCCTAATATTCTGGTTTTAAAAATTCCTTTAGTTTCATCTCAGACTTAGGACAGTAAAGATAGAAAAAGATAACTCTACTGTATGATGTACAAAAAAGCCGTCTGAATATCTGACAGAGATAGGCCACTCTGAGCATTCTAGTAGTCAAATTAGAGAGGAAAACAAATTCAGTTGTGTCATTTATAGAACTCAGAGGATGCAAACAAACCAGTTGCTGTGGGAAAGCCTAGGTTTGCATTCCTGAGATGATTGACAACTTCTACCTTGGATCATCTAAAAACAGGCACTGGAATTTTAAAAACAATGACCTTGACCAACATTCCAAGTGCGAATTCAACAACCCATTTCTCAAGGCTGCTCCTAAGATGCCCTCAATACAGCCAGTGGCAACACACTGGAGCACAATCCAGCAAAAGCTATTCTACATGGGGCCACAGCAATGCTGTGCAGTATGACATGCTCTCCTTGTCTGGTTTAATCTGGGGGAAGGTTTAAGCAATAGCTAAATGGATGGAATACAGATCACAGACATAAAAATGTTAGTGCTGAGGGAATACCCTTGAGCAAGGTTAAGCTTCACCTGAAAAAGCAAATTTGGGTCTGCTGTACCCATCTGATGAATGAGTGGACTAAGGCTCTTAAGATTTACCCACCATGTGTCTATTTTAACTTTTTAAAAGCAGCTATTACTAGATGCTTAACTTGGCCGTAGAAATTCTCACCCATAAAGCTATAATATCCATAAAACTATAAGTTTGAGCAACTCACTATCTATAAACATTTCCAGCTAACTAGCTTATGTTAAATATATGTGTAGGTATTTGAAATAACTTGCTACATAGGATTATTCTTAATAAGACAAGTAAATTCTAGTGCTGGTTTCCAAAGAAATGTTTTATAACAAGTTTTCTTTCTGAGTAATTGGAAAGTAAGATTCCTTTTCTGTTAGAGAGCGCTCTTTTGTTCAAGAAACTGACACCCTACCGACCACCTGCAGAAAAACACATAGTAAGTTAAGTGGCCCAGCCAGCACTGGAGTGAGTCACTAAATTTGGTCTCTCCACACCTGCCACTATAAAAAGGGGATATGCTTTCCATAATCTGTCATGGCAATTACAGGATAGAAAACACCTAACTGAGCAAATATAATAACAAAGACTAATTGTGCTAACAATAAAAGGAACACCATTTTCTCAATGCCATGTAACAAAGGGCATACGCTTCCTTATAGCACACACTAAACATATGCCACCTGGACAGATGTCTAAATGTTGCCTTAACCACGACATTAGTTTCACCTCGTGGTAGGTCTAGATCTATGTGTTTAGTATCTCAATTGTTTTTCTACTTCAGCTTTTATTGGCCCAGAAATGACAAGAAGCACCAATGAAGGAAAATGTGAGGGATGCTAGGTGCCAAGCCCTTATATCACTGTTAGCAGATCTCAGAAACCTTTCTCTTGGGCATTCAAGGGACTTGTACTCCCAAGACTAGCCTTGAGTCCTCCAACTAGAGCCAGACTGGACTGACCGCATGGCCAGCTCTGGCGGGATGACATAAGGAGGCCTGTTGAGATTCCCTGGGAGCAGAGAAGAGCCGAACTTTCGCTCCTGTGCATTTATAAACAGTCTTCTCTCTTTTAAAGAAAACTCCTTTAACCTCATGGCCAGAGATTCTAGGTGACTACAGCCATTGTAACTCATCCTGTTTAAATCACTCTGGCTCATTCAAACAGGCAGAGTGCCATTGCTAAGATACTTCCACTGCAGTGCTTTTGACTGTTATGACATGCAGCATCAGCTGTGACAGCAAAGGAGCACATGGGACCCGCAGAAGACACATCTGCCACTGAATACTTAAAAGAACAGGTGAAATTATCAGATTGCCATGCAACCAAGCATATGTTGTCTAAGACGTAAAAGCAATTGACAGTATTCCAATAAAAGAGTGGAGAGTGAGAAATCTCCACCTCAATTATCATATTGACAATAGAGTTGTGTCTTCAGAGGCCAAATACCCTGTTGCTCATATGAATTAAGAAGGCAAGACAGAGAAGGTAGCCCATTATAACTGCAGATTTTATTTTTAAAAAAGTAACAATTATGATATCATTGACAGTGCCTAATGGCTTGGTTCAAAACCTCTTTAAATCAAGAAATTCAATGTAACCATAGTGTACTGAAAATTTATCAGCCACCTAGATGAGTCCAACTGCTGTCCTACGTACTGCGTTTGGTTATGCAGTGAAGCTGAACTGGTTAAAGCAAACACTCCTTCCCCGGGTGGAATATATTAGAAAGAGGCAGGTAACATGTTTGAACAATTAAAAAAAAAAACACGACTCAAGGAAACCGGACAGAGGAGCATGTTGTGGTGAAAGAGAGGAGGTATGACCTTAGATTTCTGTATCTTTAGATGTTTCACTTTCTATAGTTTAATGATTGAAAAATGCTGTTAGTCATTTGCAACTTGCGGTTGGACTGCCGGAACCACAGAACAGGAACTCCATTGTGGCAGGAGTTAGAAGCAAAAAGCTTTTCGTGTGGGTTCACTTACTATTTTAATTCACTTGTATTGTCAGTCGGCTTTAAAGGTAAGGCTGCTACTTCTCTTCCCTACTGCTCTTTCTCTTTTATACTTTTCCTGAATTCCCTCTGCTCTCAAGGGCATCGGATGTAGCCTGCAGGGAGAGCACAGTGCAAAGAGCCCAGACTTGCCATGGGCCTCAGGTTCTCTGACTCTGCTACTAACTTGACTCATACCTTCAGGCTGGTCCTTTCACAGTTCTGAAGCTAATCTTTCTCATCTTAAACTAGGGATATTATGAACTGTCTCACAGGTTTCTGAAAATTAAATGTGATCATGTGTTACATGCCTAGCGCAGAAACTGGTGACCAGTTACGTTCATCACTGGCAGCTATTATTATACTTTTCACGATGACGGTAGTACTGCTTTCTATCATGTCCTCAAGTTCTCACATGTTCTACATTTTCTTCTTCCGGGCCCGCTCCATTTCCTACTGTACTGTTATTATCATTAGCTGACCTTTACTAAGTGCTTCTCAAGGTCCAGGACACTGTGGGAAGTACTGTATGAAAATCATCTAATTATTTCTCAAAATCTATGCAATAGCTATGATTTTAATCTCAGTTTATTGAAGGGAAAGTTGAAATTCAGAGGCATTAGGCGAACGCGCCGGTTTACACAATTAGTCGCCGAGCCAAGATTTGATTCGAGGTCTTTCTGACTCCAGAGCTGACCTCTTAACCCCCAATTACCCCCATTAATCTCCTCTCCACCTCACAGACCGCCCACTCGCATAAAAACCTATACAATACCGGGCCTGTCCCACACCCAATTTAGCGTGTTTCTATAACTCTCTTGTATCTAATTTCAAAACTGCTGTTTCATGGGGGTGGTGGGGTGTGCGTGTGAGTCCCTGACCTCCTGGAAGGCAGGGATGGTGTCCTGTGTATCTCCTCCTGAGCCACCCGACGCTTGGCAGGGCACAGACTAGGCGCCCAGAGGACGCGGGCTCGGTAACAGACAGGAAAAGAAACTGACCAGGCAGAGATAAAGAGTCAATAAAGTGCAAGAGGATTATAGAGGGAGGAGGAAGCCAAAGAGCGCAAGGGAAAGGAACAAAAGGCAAATATTTACTGAACACTTAGCACCCGTCATCGCACCTAGGATGGATCTTGAAGGGTCTGTTGTACTGGGGCAGCTCGCTGGGCTCGTAGGTCGGCTAATCTATATAGATGAGGAACTAAGGCTCAGGAAACAGAGCTCTGTGCATCTGAGTGGCCGACTTCCAGCCACATTTGCGCACAGGTGGCCCGGGTTTGAGGGGTTGCCTGGCTCTGGTACCTCTTGCCAGGGTCAGGGTGGTAAAAACAGAGGCTGCGCTCTTCCCACTGATCCTTTAGGAACCTACGGGAGCAAGGGTGCACTCCTCGGAGTAGCAGCGACGACAAGTGACTAAGCAATTTTAAGTTTGCAAGCCACACTTGTCCTCTTTCCTTACTCTGAACTAAAATGCGAGTAGACTCAACTCTCCTAGTCACTGCCAAGCTTTTTAAACTCATCTTCTTTTTCCTGTGAGACAACCCAGACGAATGAGTTACAAGTAACCTCTTCCTCTTCCCCCAGCCGGTGCCCAGAACCGGGCGGCGGCGCTTTCTCGCAACAGCCGGCAAAGCCACCGGCGGCCGCGCCCGCGCTTCGGTCGGGGGCGGCTCAAAGGTGACGCGCGGCCGCCTCCTCCCCTTGAAGGCGGGGCTCGCGTGCCGGGCTGGGGAAGTCGGGCGGCCCTCGGCGAGGCCCCCTCCCCTGCCGCCTCCCGGCTGCTCCCTGCGCGTGCGAGCGGCGGCCACGGCGACAGCAGGTCCTGCGCAGGTGAGGGGCGCGCGCCGGCCCCCTCTGCAGCCCCCGGGACGCAGCCTCGGACAGGTGAGGGCGGTGCCAGGCTCACCTGGCAGCGCACGCGGGCGGGGCATCGGGGTCGCCGCGTGCTCTTTCCTGCGGGTGTGTCTGATCTCAACAGAAGTGGGGAGATGGGGAACCCGAGGCACCGGGATGGGAATTCAGGGGAGCTCCTACCCCGGAGCTGCTGGTTCAGGGGTCAGAAAGGTGTTCTGAGGCCAGGAGGCAGAAATACGAGGCGTTGACCGGTGGAGAGCGCCTTGGGGGAGGGCAGCCTGCCCCAGGATTTCTACGCATTTTAAAGGACAGGCATTCGTCTCCCCTGGGCGCCCTGGAGTTAGTCAGTCACCGCCACCGCCGGGACTCTTTCTGCAGGTCAGTCCCTGACTTCTGTGGGATTTGATGCGCTCCCTTCGTGGAGACCTGGAGATTCAACTTTGGTTCCTTGCGCAGACATTTGTTCAGCCGCACGAGAGCAGGAAGCCTTAGGATAATTGTGTACAGAGTGTCTTGTCACATGAAAAAAAAAAAAAATACGGTGATGGTGGTGGTGAACCTGAGAGGCGATTGCTTCCGCAATTAGTTCCTCAGCCCACTGTCCATTTGTTAAGCAAATTGTGCGCTGAGGGCTTGTAAATGTGGTTGGGTTTCTGTAAGCTAGATAAGGACGTGTTGAACGAAGTTCTTTGCGATGTCTGAGGGTTTCAGCCGCGTCCAGGTGCTTACGTGAGTGTGCTCTGGAAGTTACATCTTCAGAGGCCACTTATAGTTACCAGTTTCTCCGTGAACCTTGGGACTTGAGAAAACCTGTTTCACCGACACACTGAATCGCAAACAGGTCTATGAATTATGATTGCCCTTAGCATTCCTTTTTCACTTGGGTCAGCAGCATTTCAATTTCACAGATATTTGTAGTACGCCTGTTCGAGGGGAACCTCTGGAGGGCCAGGCTGGCGTGCTGTTGGGTAGCACAGGTGTTGATAGAAAGGGGAACTTCAGAGCACTCGTTGCTCACAGATGGATGTACAGAAAGAGACCAAGGGCACATTGTGCCTTTGTCTCCGCGGCTCCTCTTTGATCTCTGGTAATAAACATTTAAATACAGGGAGAATGTAAATCTTTGAAGAGTGTCTTGTCATTAGCCTGTGCTGACATCCAAAGTGACAAGGGTTATCAAAACCACCCTTAAAATAAAGTTATTAAGAATCGCCTCTGTGCCAAGCACCAGGCTGGGCAGTTAGTCGCATAAAATATGCAAAGTAGATAGTACTTTCCCCGTACTGATGAGAAACCGAGGCAGGAGGAATCCAGCAATTGGTTTAAGGGGACTGGTGGACCTGGGAATTGAATGTGGACATTTCTAAGTGCAGAAGCCATGCTTTTTCACTATTCCATGCTGCTGTGAGACAGATAGTGTAAATTGGCAGATTTAATGGAATAAGAATTCAAATTTATATTCATGAAACAATCCATGTCCTGGCAGTCAAAGTAACTGTCATGAATAAAATGAACGCTGTTTTCATTCTACTCGTGTGGTTAAACTATGACCAATCTAGGACAAGAGGATGAGCAGGTATTTTTAAAATGTAAAATTTGTGTCTTCCTTAGTGTATTTTTCAGGACCTAATATATCCAAGTCGGGCAAATTACTAAAACTTTATATGTATTCCTTGTATATTACACATTGAAGTAACAGCTGATTTTCATACTATTCATGTATTTTAACATATTTCAACTTCATTTCTTTGCATAGCTTCCAGGTGAATAGAGCCCGCTGTTGTCACCCAGAAAGGACTTTGTGTGTATAAATCTAAAATCATACAGGAATATATCTAATATTTATTTTAAAAGATATATCTATTTTTCCTTAAATCTATCTCTAGAAGTGTAGAATCCTACAATACACTTATTTGGGAAGGAATCCTAAAATTCCTAATTTAGCCTTTGCGTAAATGATCCATAACAACTCAACTGACAGTTTCCTTAAGTGCATGTAAACCACAAAAGTGATTTTCAAATTAAAATTATTATACCGTATAAGATGAGAATGAAAATAGTAGTTAGAATTTTAAATAATATTTCCTGACATGGAGAGCATTTGCTTTCTTAAAAGTTTCCTTATGATTGTTGGTAATTACACAGAAAAATGGAGAGGTTTCATATTTAAATTACCTTAAGGTGTTGAAGAAAGGCTTTTTGCCTGTGTTGGGAGGATCAGGTAGGATATTCTGCCTGGATAGTGCTTGGCATAATTTCTTTTTTCTCTGTCTTCACTTAACAGTGAAATTGACAGCCACCTTGAACTCCTCTCTAGGAGCATTTGAGATCCTACCTAGAACATGTTTATAAAAGTGTGCTTGGCTTGGTTAAGATGCTGTAATGCAGGGGCAGAGTGGGTGATGAATTAGAGAAATTCCCAGAAAAGCGTAAGGGCCGAGGAGAAGAGTATGCACCAGGTGTGAAATGGGCAGATCCAGATTTTGTGAGACCTGAAAGGTAAACTATTTGGGGATCCTCTTTAAGAAAAATAATACAAAATTAGTGATGAAAGTGAATGTTTATTTAGAATGGAAAAAGAAATTACAACCATATGTTGGAGATTTCTGTCTCTTTCTGCTGAGCTCTTTTTGGGCAGTTTACCAGAAATGCTTACATAAAAATGCTTCCTGATTACAACCCTCTCCCTGAGAACACTCAGCATCTCCCAGCGATGTGTAGCACTCGTAGGGGCCTATGCCAGCGAGAGGCCGGAAGCTGAAGCTCCATTGCCTTCACAGAGAGAGAGGGCGAGTTGTGGTTGGAGGCAAAGGACTCTTGGTCCACTGAGCGGAGAAGAGGCTGTTGGCTGGGGTGGGAGGAATCATGGGCTCATCGGGCACTCGGGGCACTTCATGTCCCATGAACATTCTGAGAAAAAGGTCCTTGGTCTCTAAGACCTTCTAGTTTGGTTGGTTCTCCAGGGATGCCTTTGGCCATGGGCCCTCCCAGTTTTCATTCTATCATCACCATTTATTGAGAGTTTTCTATGTCCCAGGCACTGAGTAAGGCAAGGTCCTGATTGCCAAGGAGCTCCTAGTCTCCTGGAGCTGATTTCATTGATGACAGTATGGTGTTGCAGATTCTGGCGTGGAGGCCTGGAGGGCTCCTGATGCTTGAGATGAGTTTGGAATTTTTGGTGGAGTTATGAAGATGAAGGAGTCCAGGAAGAGCATACTATGTGTGTAGAAGGCCATAGAAAGCCCTGGGTGTTTGGGTCCATACACTCTCCTCCACTGATGAAGTGAGGCCCCCTTAGTCAGTGTTTCTCAGCATGTCTTTCCAGAGCAGCAGAACCCACATATCTGAGATTAACTTGTTAGAAATGCACATTCTCAGGTTCTACTCCAGCCCCCTGAATCAGAAGCTCTGTGTGTGGAGCATAGCCATCTGTGTTTTAAGAAGCCTTCCCGATGATTCTGGTGCATGCTAAACTTGGAGAACCACTGCTGTTAGTATTTCAGAGGACTGGTAAGGGATAGAATCCTCTGTGGAGATGGAAGGAGGGGAATGAGATTAATACTAATGCTAATATATTAATATTGTAATATAATTATAGTTTATATTTCTGTCACCAACACAGAGCCCTCAGATTGTGCCAGGCATTCTGCTAAGAAATATTAACTCTTATAATCATTAATACAACCCCACGAGGCAGGGCTATTATCACCTCCATTTAAATGTGAGAAAACTGAGGCGCAGAGAGGTAAGTGTATTGTCCCAGGTCACACAACTGGAAAGCCATTCAGCCAGGATTCGAGCGCAGGCAGTCTGCTTCCAGCACCTTCCCTCTCATCCTGCCTGGGAGAGTTTTCATGGATGTGATTGTTGTGTGTTGGCATTGTGGGAGAGGTCTGGAAGGCAGGCCTGAGACTGCTTGGAATGGCCCTGTTTAACAACTATAGTCATTTGCTGACCACTTGGGGTTAACAAATTTTTCTTTAGGGACTAATTACTGGATTAGAGAGTAAGGATGTTCTTGTCATTTTCTGCTCGTGCAAATTGTTAAAGTTTCATAAGCGAATGGACATGATTGCATATACATGATTGCATAACACGGAAATGCCTCTTTCCTCAGCTTGATTATGGGCTCACATGGATTTCCCCAGTGGGTGACTGTGGAAGGTGGCCTTGTTTCAGAATGCTGGGATTTATCTGGATATTAGCACGGGGCTTCTCTTCTAAAGGCCAACGCCTTCTCCAGGCCATAGAGGACTTGAAGATGATGGTGTGTTTGTCCATTATGTCCTGGAAGGTATCTAGAAGAGCTGTGCTCTGCATTTTTACAGTTTTTTTTTTTTCCCAGGAAACAATTGTTCTCCACAGTTCTATACACTTTATCACAGAATAGCTCCGTCGGGTCAGGCAGCCTGAGTAAGAATAAAAAGCCATAGATATGAGTACATGTGTGAGTGTGTAGAATGGTGGTTTGCCTTTGGGTGTGAACCTTAGGTTACTGAGTCTTCATTTCTTCAGAGACAAATGTTTAGACAAACATTAATTTGAGCTTCTGGCAGGCAGCAGAATTTAATTCTGGGAGTATTAGCTGTCTCATCCATGCATTCATTCATTCATATGGCGATTTGTTGTCTGCCTAGTTGTGCTAAGTGTTAAAATACAGTGGTGATCAGACAGACATGATCCCCACAGACGACTAGGGAGAACTTGCTCTGCAATGTTATGGGTGAATGGAGTTAGATGCCCTAATTCTGTCAGTGAGTCAGTGGGCGAGGGGGTAAGAAGTTATGCTAGTTCAGGAGTGAGGTTATAGGGCTTGGCTTGAGGCAATAGGGAAGCAGGGGTGTGGGGGGATTTGACTGATATCTAGGTAATTACAGAGACGACCAGGTGAGTGTGGGTGAGGGGCGAGAGGGAGTGTTGGGGCTGATGTTTGTGCGTTGGGCTCCTGAGTTGGTGCCAGTAACAGAAGTGAGGACTAGAGAGAAGACTGTTTTCAGAGGATAATAATGAATTCCGTGGACATTGTGAGTTTGAAATGTCTGGATGGCTCCAAGGCAGAGGTTTTGGGTGGACAGTTGGATAGGATAAGGGTCTGCAGTCCGGGAAAGAGGTCTGCAATACAGAGGTTTGAAAGAACTGGTCTTTAGGTGGCCATTGAATAATCGTCTAATTGTCAACTGATTGAATAATGCAGCTGATATAACAACTGAATCATTCAATGGATTGCTTAATATCAATAATTTTGTCGTGCTGTCTCCTAAGGAGATTGGGTCAGTGAGAAGCATGTCAGGAAAGAAATGTGCACTTTTCTCCTGGCTAGGCAGGAGAGGATCGGATTCCAGTTCCTTTGATGTGAAAGGTGAAAAGGGTTTACTTCCGCTCATTCTTTTGAGGGTGGAGAGGAATTCTCCACTCCCTTGGCCTTTAACATGTTTGGTAGCCTGAGCTCTGGCCCCAGCAAGGAGGTGCTCAAGGCGGAGGAGCAAACAAGAGCAGGCTGGAGCAGGGGTGTGACAAGGGGAATATTGAAAGCTGGTTTTCAGAATTGGAGCCCATGTAATTGTCACAAGGTAAAATGCTTACTGTCTTACTGTCGATTCTCTTAATTTGTTATTTTCCGTTATTAAAAACACTCACATCGTTTATGTACTGTATCATGTTTATGGTAAATGAATCGTAAATATCATGCAGCAAGACCAGTGTTATTTTGTAGCTACTGCTATACAAATGTTACAAGATCATTTTTTTTCTAGAAAATGTAGGTTTTCTTAGGTGCTCAGAGTTAAGCTGAAAGCTTGCTTAAGATGTGTTGAAAAGTAGCTGAGGGGCCCGCCCTATGGTGTAGTGGTTAAGTTCAGTGCACTCTGCTTTGGTGGCCAGGGTTTATGGGTTCAGATGTGCAAACCCATACCACTCATCAGTCATGCTGTGGCAGCGACCCACATGCAAAATAGAGGAAGATGGGCACAGATGTTAGCTCAGGGCCAATCTTCCTCAAGCCAAAAAAGAGGAAGATTGGCAACAGATGTTAGCTCAGGGCCAATCTTCCTTAGCAAAAAATAAATTTTTTAAAAAGTAGCTGAAATAGATATGTGTTCTTTTATCCAAAAGCTGTTAATTGAGCATGTATTATGCGTGCTATGTGCTAGAGTTTCCCTTGTGAATAAAACAGGTAGCTCCCTGTCCCTTTAGAGCTTAAGCTTAGAGCAGAAGTCAGACAGCTTAACAAGCGAGCACAGTCAAGTGTGCTGTTTGCTAAGGCTGAGGCATTGGGGGCTGTGGGAGCAAGTGGTGAAGGGAAGCCTCCAGAGGCAGGGCTGCCTGTGCTTAGCAGGAAGGAGCAGAAGGAGTTAGCCAGTAGTGGGCAGAGCGTCCTGTGGGCAGGGGCATCAGCATGGAGCAAGGTTTGGAAAGAACAGAGAGATTTTTTTGAGAAATTGATGGATGCTTTTGAGGAACTGAAAGTTTAGGATAATCTGCTTCAACTTTGAAGTTAAAAGTCACCTAATAAACTAGAATATTCATGAGAGATCTGTGAACTGATCAGGAAAACTGAAAAAGAAAGTATTAAACGTATCTGTGTGACTGTGACCCATGTTCAGTTCTAAGAGGCAACCAAGGTGACAATGCAAAAAAACCAAAGCAAAACAAAAATAATGATTGTGTTATATTTTTTGGTGGTGGGGGGGGACTATTTTTAGCGTTATGAAAGATGTTGGGGTTTAGTCTGAGACCTTAGGTAGCATATCAGAAAAGAATATTGTATTACCTGAACCACAATAACCACTGTTATTGCTGTAATAGTCTTGCCTAATGTAAAAGATTTCATATATATATAATTAGCTTAGTTTTCTAGGTTTGTGGTCTGGAAATGACCTTTGGGGTCAGCTCTCCCACCTCCTGATGTCCCCTCATGAACAAGCCGGGGCCGGGAGGTGCTGCAGGCTTGCCTAGCCTTGTGTGGTCAGTCAATAAGAAAGTCTGTCGGGTAAAATGTCTGTCGCTCTTTGTCCTCAGTGACACGCTTCACTTGCACGTTTCTTGTCTGTTGCTGGAACAGGCCCTGTAATGAACTATCTCCATCTTCTCTTGAGTCTTTATCTCTACAGAGCTCCGTCCCCCTTCTTCCTTATTTCCTCCTTGGTGTGTGGCGTGCACTTTCTTCCTACAGAGTTTAGTGTTTTGAACTTTGTAGGAACCCTTGGCAGAAGTTACCTTCAGCATTTTAGGCCTGTCTAAAGAGGTAGAATTTCTCTGACTTTCCTGTCATTCTCTTAAATCTCACGTGAGCTGGCGCAGAGACACTTATCCTTAGCCAGGAATGAGAAGGAAGGTTCTCAGGAAGTTTCCTGTGTTAACATTGAACCAGAAGACACGGCAGAACTGAGAAGGTACATGATGAATTGTTTTTAAATAGCGTGAACCATTATGTGACCAAAACAAAGTTTGAACATGTAGGCGTGGCCCTGGTTGTTAATCACAGATGGATATTCAGTTCTTTATTAACTCCTTCTTGTCCAACTTTCAATCTTGTGTCAATTTCTAGCTTTATCACCATGAGCTCAAGATCCTAAATCACTAATTTATTGCTTAGTTTTGGGTTCAGTTGGCAATAGGTGCCTTTTTGTTTAGTGTTTGTTTCCTTTAGCGGAAGAAGTTTTTTGCCTTTCCTAGTTTATAGGACATACAGACTCAGCTGCTCTAGATTTCGGTTCGTGTGCCAGCTACCTGACACTGCTGAGCTTCTACTAGGTGGCAGCATCTTCTTATACTCACTCTGATCCTCTCAGGAGCCCTGCTAGGTAGGGGTCATCCCCATTTTGTAGAAGACAACGCTAAGACTCAGGGAAGCCATGTGAATTGTGCGGGGTTACCCCGTTGGATGGAATTTTACTTTTTTCCCCTACTATTCGATTCCAAGGCAGTGCTATTTCAGTCATTCCACTCTGCCTGGCTTCCCTGGAAAGGTGTTTAACCACAAGACTAGAGAATCTCCAAGACCCATTCCAATTAAGATTCCAGGAATTTCTCTGCATCCTGGGGTTGGAAGCAGCTGCTCACCGCATTCCCAGGGTGAAGGCAGAGTTGAAACCCTTCACCGCAGAGGCTGCTTTAAAAAGCTACAGCGATGAAGCCTGGAATCCTGCTAACCCTGTTCTTAAGATGGATTCAACATGGTCTTGATAAATATATCACTTTAGAGCAATTTCCTGCCAGAAGATTGTGAATACACGAACCTAGATGTTCTGGAAAGGTCTCTCTCCTTCATCTGACCCAAGTGATACCTTAAACACATGATTGTTATAACAGATTTGTGGAGCAAAGCAAGCAGTCTCTTATAGCGAAACATCATGCTTAATGCCTGGATTTTCACAGGAGAACTACCTCACAGGGTTTATATTTTTAAATTGATGTCAGCTTTTAAATACATGCAGATGTTGACATTTCAAAACCCAGATAAAATTCCTGTGGTGCTATTGATAGGATCTAGATACTTTTTTGTTATTTATTTATTTTTTCATTTATTTATAAGCATTAGGTCCATTTATCACATGAGGTCTTTTAAGGGTCCACAGTATACAACTGAGGTTAATATTCTAGTTGATGTGGTCTTGGAGAAGCTGGAGTTACTTCTGCTGAATGTTCTGCTTATCCCCATGGGGGCTTCTGAGACACCACCCAGGAGCCCTCTTTTAGTCTGGACATAGAGCCTGTGGCCTCTTAGGACATGATAGCAGATAGGGAAGTGGGAGGATGTAACTAAAGCTCCCTAGCACCCTGCAATCTGATGGCCCGTGCACAGCCTCCTGTGCCTTTGAGTAGAACGCTCATCAGTGTTGTCGGCATTCTTTCTAGTAGGAAGTCAGTCATTTTACTATATGCAGTGAATGATTAGTTGGGTTTTTTTGGTTAAACTATTTTTTACAGTAAATTTTGCTGATCAATTCTGACTGTCTTGTCAGTGTGGTTTTGATAGTTTCTCTGGTTTGTAGTGATATCCTGAATCTGGCTGGTTCAAACACCAGCACCTGCCAAGGAAATGTTTTTTCCTGCTAGTGGCTGTGGGTCAGAGCTAACTGACTTAGTACTTATAGAGAATTGATTTTATTGTTGCTTTTGACATTATGTGATAAATCATAGTATGAAATAGTATAGAGCAAACCCCTCTTACATACACACACATATTTACACTGTGTTGATACCTGAATATATTTTTTTTTCTGGAAATGAGCACTAGAAACTTACTAGTGGTTCCTTCCTGGAGTTGGGTTAGTCTGGGCTGAGTCACTTTTCATCACGTGCCTCTCTGCACAATTACAATTTCCTGAAGGCACACCTTGAAAAAATATTGCCAGGGTTAATTGGATGGTGAGATAGCAGGCCTTTTTTTGAAGTCTCTAAAATGTCATTTAAAAAAAGTCATCCTTGGATATGAGAATGTTAAAAATATTTTGAATTAGTTTAACATTTTAAAAAGTCTTTGGTATTTATTATCAGATTTTGTCAGCCAGGCATCATCTCTGTTTGAAATTAGAAGAACTAGCACTGCAGAGCATGATGGCTGAAATGATTAAGGAGAGGAAAGTTACAAGTTATTCTGTCCACCCAACAAGCCTTCTTGGAGGCCACCTCTGATGAGGTAGGCATAGGATGGGACCGCTTAAGAAACTTCCACCCAGTAAGCCAGCTGTGGAGGCCCACGCCATGACTCCCTTAACCCACCAGGACCCACTTACTGGGAAGAGCCAGGGTTTTGGATTCAGACAAACCTGGGCTCAAACATCCACTCTACCATTTGTAGGACTTCAATGTCTCCAAAGCTTGGGTTTCTCAGTTATAAAATGGAGGTGAAAATACTTACCTTGGGATGCTGTGAAGATGAGTAATAATCCCTGTAGAGTGCCTTGCTTATAATAGGTACTTCATAAATTCCTATTATTCAAGGAAAAGAGGGAGTCCCGCTACTTGGTAATAAGTAAGCCTGCAGAGGTTTGCATAAGTGAGTGCCCACAAGGTTATGGCAACTTTTCCCCCGAGATCAGATACCTCTGCACTGCTGATGTTTTGTTCTACATTTTCTCCTAACCAGAAAAAAAGTAAGAAAGGGTAGGAAAGAAAGCATGAGTAGGAGCTAGTACTAAATTACACTATTTCAAAAAGCAACTGGAGATACATTGTAGGGAGCAATAAAAATGATCTAATGCAGACTGTTTTCCCCAACTTGAGGCTATTCTTTTTAGAGATGAGACACTACCGTCCTTTTTTTTTAACTTTACATTTTTACTTTCACTTTTAAGGTGTTTTCCCCTTTTGCATGTTTAAGTCTTGAGGTCAGAAAGCAGATATTGGACATGCACACATCCTATTGATTGTGCTGGATTTAGCATTTTCTTGATGATTACAGTATAATTTTCTGAAAGCCCAGCCACTCCTGGGGGAAGCCTGACAATGTTTCCTAAATATATATGGATGAAAGAATACCGAGGAAGGCTGTCTTTGAAAGGTGACACCTAATCAGTGGTGGTGTTGGGTTCACATGCCTACATTTCTGATTGCCAAAAAGGAAAAAAAAAAGAAAAAAAGGATTGATTAGCTATGATTTCCTGTTTAAATCAGGCAGTATAGAAAATGGAAGTGGTTCCTAGTTTCAAAAGCTTGTCTCCTTGGAGAGTCAAGATCCATCTTCATGAAAAGATGATTAGTGGTACCCTCTTGGGAGCAGAGAGGCTGTTAAAGGCCGGTAAGATCTGTTTAGGCTGAGGGGGGAGGGAAAATGTGAATTGAGTCTGGAATGATGAGGAGGAAGTGACCCTCAAAGTCTTGTAGAGGTTGCCAAGGAGAGATTGGCACTGTTTGTCCCTGTTCCTCTCACTGTGTGTGGCCTCCTGGAACTTTGCTGAAGGCCTGTTTGCAATGCTGCACATTTTAGGACTGGATACTGTGAAGCAGGAAATTAGGTGACAGAGACTGAGGGGCAAGGTTGCATGAAGATCAAGAACATGGAGTTGGGGTGCTGGGCCTGAATCTTGGCTCTGCTAGATATTATCCGTGTGACACTGAGCAAGTTACTAAAGCTTTCTGTGCCTTACTTTACCCATCAGTGAAATAAGGCTTTAATGGTACCTACCTTATAGGTTTATGAGGATTAAATGACAATATACCTACAGCTCTTGGTACACCATGCCTGACGCATCTCACGCCACATGTAAGGAGTAGCTGCTGCTACTGTTGTTTTAACGTTGATGGTAGGGAGGCTCATTTTAGCGTTAATGAATTGTAATGCATCACGTTTGCCTATCTTGATAGAACCTAATGATTGCTTCCTATTTAAAAACTCATTTGCAGTATTTTAGCTCAGTGGGAAGATTTGTTCAGATATTTCTGATCACTCCAAGCCTTTTCCTAGCTGACGTTCTATAAAATGAATCGCAAAGTGCATGGGATGAGAGACTGTAGAAAATTGAGAAAGTTCATTTGTGAATTATCAAGTTAAGCTGTTATATGATAGTGTCCACTTCATCGGGCTGACACTGGCATTGATGGAATCAGAGTGTGGGGAAAAATCGATATAACCTTTTTAAAAGATGGATTGTTTTAATATTGATAATAGTGTTCTTTACCTTTTCATTTGACAGATGCTGCTGTAATGGAATGCCTGATTAATGCTAATATGTGCTGACTACATTCTGATAGTAACTCCTTTGGGTATTTTGAGACAAAAAGTTCTATGATCTGGGCAAATGTCACTTTAATGCATCACTAACAGGTTTAGAAGTACATTCTTCAAATAAACCATATTTCACATGAGTGTAGGAAATATTCGTTAATCTATATTTTAAAAATCTTTCTTAACTCACAGGCAAAGGAAGTCTTGGTGTGTATGTGTGATTCATTTTAATTCATTAACCGCAGTGTTCCTCATTTGATTCAGACATTTGGATCAGTTCAGAGGTAATCAAATGCACATAAATCAGTTCCTCATGAATGTGTCTTGGAGGCCTCACCTGTTGCCTTTTCTTGGTCCTGATGTGCTGGGGGACACCAGCTATCTCCAGGATCCTCAGGATTAAAAAGCATCTCAGTTTACTGAAATCCAAATGCTGATGGGAAGAGAGAAAAGGGGGCTGGGTTTGTAGACTTCTGCCGTCATGTCCTCTCCTAGGATCCTTCAGTTCTTGGTTGATAGTTTCAGAGATCAGTTATGTGAGCTTCATCCTGTGGTGAAGTTCAAGGGCTTCATTGTCAACTTGTTGACTGTGATTTTGTAAAGGTGATAAGAGGAGTAGCCTGTTCCATTATGAAATGATTGAGGAAAACCAGAGGAGAGGCACAGCGTGATAAAACATGCTTCATCCTTACCATGGTTACGCCCAGGCCTCTAGTGAGGCTGTGTCAGGACTGGTGGCCAGTACTGATTTAATGCTCTGTATCTGGTGCATGAAGCTGCTCACACGCCTTACCACAGAGCAATAAATATATTACCCAACATTATTTAACAATTAAACATTTATTGAAAAGCTTAATAATTGTGAGGCTTTTGAGGTTGATGGGATATGCAGGCTGGTCTCTAGGCAGGCTTGGAGCTCTGGTAATCAGCCATGGTAGTAGTAGAAGGAATTGCCCTCTGAATTCATTCATTCATGCGTGTATTCATTCATTCCATCAAAACTTATTTGCTATGTTCCAGCTCTTGTTTTAAGTGCTGAAGATGCAGATGGGGACTGGGCAAATACAGTCTCATCTCCTTAGAGGACTTAATTATTGTAGGGGCTGGGAGGTGGATTGGGGAGACCAAGTAAACAAGCTAATGAGATAATTTTGATTATGAAGGCATGATGAATGTCAGGTGTGACAAGAGATTGTGGTGCAGAAGTGCAACTTCATACTAGAGGGTCGGGGTCAGGTCAGGCTTGCTAAAGAGGTGATGCTGGGTCTGAGACCTGAAAAGAGCCTGGGGAGAATAGATTGTAACCAACTGCCTCAAACCAAAAAAACGAAATCCCTAAACTTCACCCCAGATGTTGGCTGCACCCACTTTCTCCTTGTTCTGGGGGTGCTGATTCTCCTTCATCCAGTCATTACTGTTAGACCTGGTAAGCCTGAACATCCTGGAAGTGATGGCCTCTCCCAGGCGAGGTCTTCATTGTGGGGCTGTGAGCCTTCCTCCTTGGGCACAACCCAAGTCGACTGAACCTTTGCACCTAACATGAGCTCCTTCTGTGTTTACTTTCCGGTTACACTGACTGGTTAGGTGAGCCTAGAGCCTGCTTTAATTTTCCTTTCATGCATAAAACACATGTAATTTCACCTGATGCTTTTAGCTTTCTGTAAATGACACACCGGCCTTTCATAGTCTCACACTATCAAGATGCTGCCCACTTGTGTCGAGACACCTGCTGGAAATTAGGGCTTCCTCTTCTTTCAGTCTGAATCTTTTCAACTATGGATTATTTTTACCCTCTTTCTATCACTTATGGAGTTTGAATTATTTTGTGTGTTAATGGAAAATGAATAAAAGCAGCCAGTGAGGCTTTGCGAAGGTGCAAGCATCTGAATCAAGTACCTTCATGCTCCATCAGTGGAAACGCGCCCTGCAGTGTAGACCCTGCCACGGTGGCTGGAGCAGGTTCTTTGTATTTCATGTTGATTCACTCGAAGTACAGAACAGTACAGTTTGGCTCCCTCAGAATAGAAACAAGTGATAATATAGAATTATAACTTTATAGGAAAACAGAAATTATCAAATAAAATATTAAACCCAAATGTAGATGCTTTTTAAGCCCTTGTGTAGCTAGATACTTATACAGGATGTTCTCCCTCTGGAAGCTTCTGTTCTGCACAGAGACAATTAACATGAAAATATTTTTTTGTAAATACATAGGAATTATAGTAACCTAACAATAAAACAGGTTAAATAGATGTCTTTTGTGATTCCCTGACACGTCTGTACCACGTGAATGAAGGGACTACATTTATTTTTAAGAATTTATTTTTAGAATATTAAATTCTAAAACTGTATACATGGACTTTTCTATCTTGGCTGTTGGACAAGAACTCATTAGCTATGTCATGTTTTGAGTTGCTAAGGTCCCTCGAGTTGATGGTTTTAAGGAACGCCATAGGATACACTTGGTCCCTTGGCAGGATCTATATTTCTGATGTTATTTGCCACAGAGGTGGCAAATAACTGGCATAGAGCCACTGCTCCCCTTCCAACCCAGGGCAGACATGCTGATGATATCATGTTTCCCGCTGAGCCTCAGAATCCTTTGCAATAATAGCTCTTCAGGCAGCTGCCATCAATTGAGCTGAGCTGGCCATCAGAAATCTAGTTGTCATCCAAGATTATTTTGAATTAAACTTTCCTTTCTGCTGGGGAAAGCACACACAAACGCACACATACACAAAATATCACTTCACACAGTACTTTTATTTTTACGTGTGTTTATTACACAAACAGCATTATGTCAATACCAGAGGAAATAAAAATAAAAAATTTGGAAAAAAAGCAAATATTTCTGCCTTGAGAAAACTAGCCATTAAACGTTTTTCCATGTTTCCTTCCAGTCTAGTCCATACTTAAACATCATTTTACAGAGCTGTAAACATAATTTAGTTATAATTTTGTAGTTTTTGTGTTTTCCATTTAAGATTATATCAGAAATCATTTTCCAGGTGGCTACATAGCATCAGAGAATTAAGTTTAAATGGCTGCATTAATGAAAATTAGTGGTTCATATTTCTGTTCATGATGTATATGTATTTCTACAAATTCATCACTGAAATAGTGTGTTTTATGCTAAATTTCCTAGGCTTGTAGTGTATTTATATTTTACATTAACCTCATTGTCACCTTGTGCAAACTGTGCAAGGCATTCTATTCCTCACCTGCAATCATGGAGTTATTTAAAATTTCAGGTGGTGTGTATGTATTGGGAGTTAGTATAGAAGCCTATGAACCATGTATTTTTGTGTGCATTTTCTTTAAAAAACCCTAAATCGAAAAACACATTAAGGCAGATCGCTGGGGTCTCCAGAGAACTAACACCATGGAATAACCTTGAAAACAAAATTATCTAAGTGAGCTTATACCTTACTGTGGGGACTGAGAGTTGTGTCAGGGTCTTTGTATGTCAATTTTATATAATGATGTGAGCTCTGCAGGGAGAAATCACTCAGAGAACCATAATAACATTAAGAAAAAAGTGGCCTGAAAAATATATTAATATTTTGATTTTTATGCTTATTTATAGAATTCAATATGAAGGGACTAAGAGAGCAAAATCGACAGCATAGCCCAACAATTTTAGTACAAAAATGATCTGTTCTGGGAAAAAAAACTATCTCTGTTATGTTATTAAATGTGAGTATTTATAGAGTGAGAGGCAGCAGAAAATGTGCTCATAGTCAAGTTTTAGCAAATATCTTATTCAAATGGGAAGCAATATGTTGATATTTATAAATTGACATAAGCAGCATGACTGTGGAAAATGATTTGAAAAGAGTGGCCTTTGGGTGGCTTTTGTTTGATAGACAGTATATAAAAATGTGCAAATTTTACATAAATGTTTGGGCTGGGAGCATCTCTTGAAAAATCAGGGCAGCCCTTGGCCACAGTGAGGAGGACCTTTGCTCCAGGGAGCCCTGTGCTCTCTCTGGCTTGCCTCAGCCTCCACTGCAACTCATCTGACTTCAGCCTGCACATGCTTTGCTTCTTCTCTGGTGCCCATGGTCACCTGAGGTTTTGACTCGACTATAGTAACATATGTCTTATTTTACCTAATACATCCTCTTAAAAGGTATCACTTTGTAGATCCATATACTCACTCCAACTTGGCTTAAAAGTCAATTTTACAACTTATTTTTTAAATTAAAAAAATGGAGTAAAATACACATCTCATAAAATTTACCATCTGAACCATTTCTAAGTGTCCAATTCAGTGGTATTTAAGTACAAGCACATTTTAGTGTACCACCATCCATCTCCAGAACTTTTTCATTTTGAAAACTGAAACTCTGTGCCCATTAGACACTAACTCGTCATCCCCCTCCCCCAGCCCCTGGCAACCACCATTCTACTTTCTGTCTCTATGAATTTGAAGACTCGAGGTACCTCACGTAAGTGGAATCATACAGTATTTGTCCTTTTGTGACTGCCTTATTTCACTTAATATAATGTCCTCAAAGTTTATCTATGTTGTAGTCTGTGTCAGACTGTCCTTCCTTATATGGTGGAATAATGTTCCATTATATGTATATACCACATTTTGCTTATCCGTTTATTTGTTAGTGGACACTTGGGTTGCTTTCGTCTGTTGGCTATTATGAAAAATGCTGCTATGCACCTCGGTGTACAAATACCTCTTCGAGCACCTGCTTTCCCTTCTTTTGGGTATATATCTAGAAGTAGAATTGCTGGAACAAATGGTAATTCTACGTTAAATTTTTTTTTTTTTTTTTTTTTTTTTTTTTGTGAGGAGATCAGCCCTGAGCTAACATCCGCCAATCCTCCTCTTTTTTTGCTGAAGAAGACGGCCCTGGGCTAACATCTGTGCCTATCTTCCTCCACTTTATATGGGACGCCGCCACAGCATGGCTTACCAAGCAGTGCGTCGGTGCGCGCCCGGGATCCGAACCAGCGAACCCCGGGCTGCCGCAGCAGAGTGCGCGCACTTAACCGCTTGCGCCACCGGGCCGGCCCCCCTACGTTAAATTTTTTGAGGAAGGAGTATCCTGTTTTCTATAGAGGCTGTACCATTTTAGATTCCCACCAGCAGTGTACAAGGATTCCAATTTCTGTAGATTCTCACCAACACTTATTATTTTCTGTTTTTTTTTGGTTTTTATTTTTTAATAATAATAGCCATCCTAAAGGGTGTGAAGAGGTATTTTATTGTGGTTTTGATTTGCATTTTCCTAATGATTAATGATGTTGAGTATAAGTTCTTTTTAAAAAGTTTACTGCAGGTATAAGACACAACCTTTAAATTGTCATTGAAAGAAAATTACCTGGAGAGTCAAAAGATCTGGATTCTAGCCATGTCTTTATACTAATTAGTCATTTGACCTTTAGTTCCATTTAACAAACATTAATTAGGCCTCTGCCAAGTGCTGATCACTGCACTGCAATGCCACAGAGAGGAGAAAAATAAACCACAGTGTTTCCATTCATGCCTCTGGTTTATAGTTTTCTTGTCTCTGAAAGGAAACAGCTTAAATCTTTTCTAATTCTAAAGTTTTTAACCTGTAATCTAAGGTTGTAAGTGTAAACCAGTGTCTCTTCAGATGAGGCAGGATTCTGTGCCATCAAAATAAGACATGAAAACTATAATGTAGAGGGGAAAAGGCAATTGTGAGATTTTTTGAGGGGTCTGTGATTAAAATCTGAATCTTATAATATTCACAACTTCCACTTAGTTTGATTTTATATGTTTTTATTCATGAGTTTGATTTTTTTAATTTAACCTATCTTAATCAAATGATACTATTTATTGTATCTTCACTGTCATAGGATTATGGAGTATCTCTTTTCTCTTTACAGCAAAGCTTCTTGAAAGGGTGTCTCTTGTCATATCTTACTTTCCTAGCTTGCTGCATTCTGGCTTCTGTGTCCCCGAAATCTCTATTTGCCCTCCCAATAGCCAAAAAAAATGGATGCACCTCAACCTTCATCAGCTGACTTCTCTGGAGTATTTGAAATGGTTGTTCACTCCCTCTTTGAAACTTCTTCCTCTTTCAAGCTTCCTTGATCCTACTCTCTTTTCTTCCCTGGCTGCCCTGTGTCTCCCTGGCCAGTCCTCTTTAGTTTTCATTATGAGTTCTCTTTTCTCTGTGCTGCCAGTAAACGTCCATGATCCCTATGGTTCTGTCCCCAATTCTATTGTCTTTTCACTTTGCACACTTGCGTGGGAAGGGGAGAGGTTCCTATCTTCCTGATTTCTTTCTTTTTTTTTTTTTTGAGGAAGATCAGCCCTGAGCTAACATCCATGCCAATCCTCCTCTTTTTGCTGAGGAAGACCGGCCCTAGGCTAACATCTATTGCCAATCCTCCTCCTTTTTTTCCCCTTTTTCTCCCCAAAGCCCCAGTAGATAGTTGTATGTCATAGTTGCACATCCTTCTGGTTGCTGTATGTGGGACACCGCCTCAGCATGGCCAGACAAGCAGTGCGTCAGTGCGTGCCAGGGATCCGAACCCGGGCCGCCAGTAGCGGAGTGCGTGCACTTAACCGATAAGCCACGGGCCGGCCCCTATCTTCCTCATTTCTATCCCAGACCTTGTTCCTAAACTCTAATCCTGAATATGCAATTGGGCTATAGTCTGTCTCAACTTTGACAATTTATCAGTCCTTCCAACTGAACACATTCAACATGGAATTCATCTTGCCTTCTATAAATAGCTCTTGCTCTTTTTCCTTGTGTTCATGGTAGTTCCACTGGATTCCCTGCTGCCGGTCTAGAACCCTTAGATATCTACCTTTGCCTCACCCTTACCCTACCAACACATATAATCAATAGATTACATAATTCAGCTTCTCAATCAATCGCCTCATCACCATTCTAATTACTATTTCCTTAGTCTAGGCCCTTGTCATGATGGGTTGATGCATCTCCTACGTGCTCTGTTAGCATCCCATTCCTAACACCTCATAGGTTACACTGCATTGTATTGGGATTGCTTTGTTATCATTCTCTCCGACTGAATTCTGAGCACCTCAGGAGAATGAATGGTGTATATTTCATTACCTTTATTACCATTGCATTCCAGTTTTTTTTTTTAACTCATATAAAACATGAGCAGTAGGATAGTTCCTTGTTTTACCATGTCACAGATCTAATTCCACTGCAGTATTCATACAATTGTAACCAGTAAAGTCCAAAGACGGAAAGATAAAGTTTTCTCATCAGCTTAAAAAGAAAACGAAAAACAGGTGTTGTTATATAGCTCACTGGTGGCTTGAAACCAACATCTGTTTTTAACATGGCTCTTTATGCTCTGGAGGACACTGTTTACTTTCACCTTCAATGACTCAAATTTCAAACTGTGTAAATCAAGGTTGCACATGCGTGGACAAAGAGCATGGGGCAGCAGTGGGTGACATGATAGAAAGCTTTGAATACCTTGATGGTGGAGTGGTGGAGTGGACAGCAAATATTTTCTTTGTAGCATTTAGATGTTCCTTTCTAATTGCCTCTGTTTATTATTGCTACTTATTCATAGGATATATAAATCCCATCACTTTTTAATTAGCCTTTATAATTTTCTGTACTGTTTCCCACTCTAATGCACTAATAGTTATAATGTTGTCTACAGTGTCTTTTTGGGTTTTTTAATTCTTATTTTAGAATGATGACTGATTTACCCTGAAGAGAGATTTGGCAATCTCCGGTTAGGGATGGTAAGGTAGCCTAAAGTATAAGAACAGATTTTGTGACAGATTTTTAGAGAGAAACTGGTTGAAATCCTGACACTGCCATATATTAACTGACAAGTTGCTTAATATTTCTAACCCTTGATTTCTTCTCGTGTTTAATTAGAGTAATTTTACCCATCTCTGTTATGGTTGTGAGGATTCAGAAAACTCTTAGACAAAACATGTTCAGTACACTGCTTGCCCATAGTCACCACACAATAAAAGGTCACTAATTATTATCCTTAAACTGATTACTTAGATTAAACTAGATTTGGAAATTTGGTAAATGGACCCAATGAATGTTTTCTTGAAGTAATTATTTCATATGTGGATGAAATTGAGATCAACATGATGCAGCTAAATGTTAAGAAAACATAGATTTTACATTCTGATAAATACTAAGTTATAGACATATTTGTTAGTGAATGAATTAAATTGTCATACTTGTCCTTAAGAGAGTAAACATTAATTTGTCATTGACCACAACCTTAGATGACCAATAACTCTTTATAGTCGTGTGTTGCTTAATGACGGGGTTATGTTCTGAGAAATGCGTTGTTAGGCGATTTTGTTGTGCCGACATCATAGAGTATACTTACGCAAACCTCAATGGTATAGCCTACTTCACACCTAGGCTATATGATTCTGATCTTATGGGACCACTGCCATATACGTGGCCCATTGTTGACCGAGATGTCCTTATGCGGTGCATGACTGTATTTAGAAACTAAAGACTTTACCAGAGAGAATTTTCAAACTCTGTTGCATTGCTTATAATTTAAACAATGTTACTGTATTATTTCTCTAAAGCTTGAAGTTTTCAGAGGAGTTTAATCTGGAATTTTTATAAAAGATGAGTTATACTTGGGAAAGGTCAATGAATGTGATGCTAGGTTTGGCAAAGCTGGGATTTATGGAAACACAGCTTTTTAGAAGTCTCCTTGGGAGATTAGACATGTTCTGCCTCCTTTTTCTAAAGACAGTGTTCAGTAGATAACATTGAATAATATTTAAAAAATAGTCCCTAACGTTTTGATCTTAAAGCTATACACTAATTTTCCTGGTGAGATGATCAGTCTAGTCAGGACTGTTACAGAAATGATTTCAAATATATCTTTAGGGAAGACTGCTAAGTTTCAGCTGTGGTCAGCCAGGTACTTTGGAGAACTAAGAGAGAAATAGGACTAGATCTTTTTAGATTTGTTACTGTTTCTAGTAGAGAGAAGATTTTCTTCTGTATAACTGAAATCTTCAGTATTAGCAACCATTTAGATATAGATGGCTAGAAAGTTAACTTAATTTTTTTTTAGCAGTTCTACTTTTGTCCATAGCACTTATCACCATCTGACATAATGAATATTTTCATAACTATTTCTTTTATTTGTACCTATTTTCCCTGAATAGTGATAAATCCCAGTTAGATAAAGACCTCTAAGAAGGAAGAGTGTACCCTATGGGGAATCCTGGGGTATTGGGAGGAGGGAGTAGAGGAGGGCTCTGGGCTTATGTTGGGTGGTGTTAAGGAAGAACCAGGGGAAGCCAGGACCACCTCTGTACTGAGGGCTATCCTGAAGCCAGGGTGGCTTAACGATTGAGTATCCCAATAATCTTTGCTCAGGAGTCAGGAGGAATAAAGCAGGGTTGGGAGAACCGGTATGAAATAAATAATCACTCAACAGTAGGGGGTTATTATTTCATTTAGCAGCTATGGCATGATCGTAATCTTACAGGAAATGTTTTCTATTGACCTTACCCTCTCTGTTAGTACATCACAGTGTGATTTTTAGCAAGGATGACTTTTATTTTCTCAAATGTCCCATGAAGACTTTTTCTTTACAGCCACATTCCAGTGTCCAGAACACTTCTTGATGTACAGTAGGAATAAAATACACATACCCATCCTGTTGGATGAATAACAACTTTTATTGATGATAACCTTGTCCTTCAACTGTACCCCTACACAATAGGGGGCTCTTTTTAGAAAGGAATGAAAGTCCTAATAAACACTTTCAAAATTTGCATGGCATTGTTTAGATTGAGAGGCTATGATAATGTCACTAGTGAATATCAGGAAGGCAGACTTTCTCAGGGATTAGTGTCTTTTCTGTGAGTGTGGTTCTCAGCAAAGTAAAGGATTTTTTTGAAGGGAAGTGTAACTTTCTTATGTTCTTATTTCCTGCATGGATGGACCAGCCAGTGCATAATGACAGATGTGGTGTAGGGCTTGGTATTTCCAGCAGTGCTGTAGATCCACTTTATTGAAATCTGAATAACCAGAAAGCTAAAAACAAAAAAGCAAATAGCAAATCAAAGAACCTTTGATCCTTTACTCTTAGCTAGTGTTACTCTTCTGACTCTTGCTTTGTGTAGGGTAGATTCTCCCAGCAGCCAGGGTGATCCTTCAAATGGACAATAGATCAGAGCCATCCTCTGACCAATCTTCACCTCCCCTAGCCCTCCCTACTGCCAGGACTTCCCTGCTCACTTAAAATAAAATCTAAAGTCTTTGTTGGCTCTAGCTCCTTCTCTGATGTCATCTCTTCCTACTGTCCACTAATCATCCAGGTCTGGCTATATTGACCTCTTTGCTATTCCTAGGATACAGGGTGCATGCTTCTGGCTTTGAGGCTTTGCATGGACTCTTCCCTCTGTCTGGAATCCTCTTCCCCAAATAGCCAGTGGGCACTTAAAGGTATCTGCTCATACGTTACCTCCTCCTCTGTGAAATGGCTCCATCTCCCCCCTCCATGCGTATATATCCCCCCTGGAACACAAGCTTCGAGAGAACAAGTCCCTTGTCTGATTTGGCCACTGAATTGATACATGTATAAGAGGTCAAGGCAGACTTGTAAAGCTGATCCTGGGAGTCCATTCAAAAGAGGAACTTTCACCATATATTATAGATCAGACAAATTCAACCTTATCTCCCATACATTTTGCGTCTGTCACAGTGGTACATATTCACTACAATGACCTGGGAGCATTACAAAGAAAAGTCATTTTGTTTTTGGAAACATCATCATTTAAAGAATATTTATAGTCATTTCTGCATATTGACCTTTCATTGTGCTCCAGTCTCATGAGGGTTTCTAATCCCTGTGTGTTATTAATGATATCCCAGCTAAATCAAGCCTTTACTTAACCAGATTTCTCTAACCCTGCTTTATGGTAAATAGATTTATTTTAATGTTTGAGTTTGAATTTCGCCTCTACTTATGAGTGACTCCTCTCTCAAAGGAGATGCAAATCTTTTTTTTCCTACCTGTGGCTCATCACATGGGTCCACAGAAAGGCATCTGTGTGTACTTTTGAAAATGCAAATTATATGAATGGGCCGGAGGAAGCAAAGGGAAGCAGTGCACAATGTAGTTTGTAAATGTTAGAGTCAACCTAAGACAAATGAGATCATTTGTGAAATTAATGCTTAATGAATTCCCCAAAACCCGCTTTAGCAGAGCTGACAGCAGTATTTACCAAAAACACTAAGTCACACTTGCAATTTTTAAAAACAAGCATCTTGCCTATTTAAGCATCTTGTCTGGTTTGTATTATGTTCATTACCTGATACTTCTTTCTGAAAGAACAGACACAGTTCTAAAAATAGTCATTGCCTAAAGGGGAAGAACAAATTCTTTTCTTAGTATTGCAGTTTTTTTTTTTCCCCAGCAGATTAGAGGGTTTAATTGTTCAGTTGCTCTAGAAACGTTCTCCCCATGAAACGTTCATCATGCATCCTATCAGCAGATACTTTTTGAGCGGGCACACCCAATGTAAGTTTATGTATTTACTTATAAATTATGTACATGTACTGTGATACTGATATTACATATATTATTAAACATACACAAAAAGATTAAAAGGACACATTAGATCAGTCTGAATGGAAGCTCCAGTCTTTTCTTTGCACACCCCATGGCTATCCTGGAGCCTCCCTAGGGCGTGCTCAGTCCACTCTGGGGACTCCCTCCTGCAGCCTAGAGCACGTCATGGATTTGCAGGATCTCAATAAAAATGCACCATGAAAAGGTGCCCAAACCCTGCACAGGGAGGCTGGCAGGAGAATAATTTGCTAAAGGTCCTGAAAGAAACTCACTGAAGTCTTAATTCTTCATCTTCAGCGATAACGTGTTAAGGTGCATAGCCCGGTGCCCGGTGCGGGCGCTGGTCAGGAAGCGGAAGTTGATGCTCCACGTCTATTTCTGGGGCTGTTCTTCTACTGCAGCTGTTACCGCTGCTTCATAAATCTCTTCTCTGAAATTTCGAATTTCAAAAACTTCTGAAAATGGAAAGTTGTTTTTTTTTTTAACTTCTTTGGTAGGAAACTCTGACCTGAACTCTTTTTTTTTTTTTTTTTTTGTGAGGAAGATCAGCCCTGAGCTAACATCCATGCTAATCCTCCTCTTTTTGCTGAGGAAGACTGGCTCTGAGCTAACATCCATGCCCATCCTCCTCCTTTTTTTTTTTTCCCCCAAAGTCCCAGTAGATAGTTGTATGTCATAGTTGCACATCCTTCTGGTTGCTGTATGTGGGACATGGCCTCAGCATGGCCGGAGAAGCAGTGCGTTGGTGGGCGCCTGGGATCCGAACCCGGGCCGCCAGTAGCAGAGCGCACACTTAACCGCTAAGCCACCGGGCGGCCCTGACCTGAACTCTTATGAAGCTGTTTGGTCTATTTATCCTATGTAGTGTGAATCTTTATTTTTTTATTTATTTTTTAAATTTTTTAACATTTTTTTAACTTTATTTATTTATTTTGCCCCTCAAAGCCCCAGTAGATAGTTGTATGTCATAGTTGCACATCCTTCTAGTTGCTGTATGTGGGACTCGGCCTCAGCATGGCCTGAGAAGCGGTGCGTGGGTGCATGCCCGGGATCCGAACCCCGGGCCGCCAGCAGCCGAGCGTGTGCACTTTACCGCTAAGCCACGGGGCCGGCTCTAGTGTGAATCTTGATGTGTTTGGTTATGGGGTGCTGACTCAAACACCAGTTAGGTTGTTATGTGATATATAACACTTCCTTTCTGAAATCTTAAATTCTGAATTCCAAAACAAACCTGGCCCAAGATTTTCATATAAGGAAAAGTAGAGCTCTGCTGTTACTACTTCTGCTCTGAAGCCTGAATTGCCCTGTTGTTTAAATTCTTGTGTCAGACTAATTTTGTAAAGGACACTGCCTTTTGGGGGTCATGATTACTTGTGAAGACTTTCTTGAATCTCTGCTGTAGAAAAGAGTGTTCCTGCCCTGATTTGGTCACTTGTACCACTGTTGTCATTTATACCTTGACTATGATAGGATGGAACAACAGATGACTCTAGTCTAACTCTTGTGCGCTTTGATGCCCTCCTCACTGCCAGATAATGGCCCTTTCCAGATTCCATACATTTGGTGAGAGGCCTTCTGACCTCTCTGTTGTTTATCTTTCTTTTTTTTTTTATTGTGGTAGCATTGGTTTATAATGTTGTATGAATTTCAGGTGTACATCATTATACTTCTATTTCTGCATAGATTCCATCATGTTCACCACCCGAATACTAATTACTGTTTATCTTTCTTAACCTCTCTCTTGCCCTTTCGCTAGTCACCAGCTAGGTCATTTGCTTTATCTCAGGAATATACGAAAAGACTCTACTCCCACCTCTAACACTGTTCTCCTTCTGTGAGTCCAGCTTCCGCCCTCATCATCTCTGTTTTCTTACTCACAGAACCTTGACGTCCTCTTCCTGCGGATTCTGGTCACTGGGCATCTCAGTGGAGATAGTAAGTCTGTGCAAGATTCCTTCGCAACTCAGAATCCAATGGGACTTCCTCTAGTGTGGTGTATTTAATTCCAGAATGCTCCACCATCTCTTCGTCATCTCTTCACCAGGCTGTCTACCCCCTGGGACCAGGCCCACTCAGCGTCCTTGCTGTTCAGGTGTTGGCGTCCTCTCTTGATCATAGGATGCATCCCTCGCTGACAGGCTGCCATGCTTCCCAGAGTGACAGTTTTAAGCCTTCTTTTGCTTCTGACCTCTCATCTGCCCTCATCTCCCACCACAGGTGAAATGGCTGGGCATACAGGGTGTGGCCAGATAGTAAATGGGGTTTCAAATTCCACGTTAAGGATTTTGAATTTTTTCCTGTAGGTAGTGCAGGGTCCTTCGAGGGGATTCCATCTCTACTTTGGCAAGACCATTGCTCTGGCGGTGTGGAAGAGAGATTATAAAGGAGAGAGGGTTGAGAAAAGAGTCAGAGGCTTAGAGTAAGCGCTCAGCTACCCTTAATACCCTTTATTTCATGCTCATTTCATTCTCCTTTCAAAATATTAATGTAATTGACTACTTTACCACTTGATTAGTGAAGCGGCCTGGCAGAGTGGAAAGCACATGGACTCTGAGCTGGGCAGCTGCGGGTTTTAATGACAACTGTGCCATCAAAAATCAGCTGGTGACCCAGGGCAAATTACTTAATTTTTTTTCTGTAAAGTAGAAATTTTTATGATTACTCATAATCCTTGCAGGATTTTTGTATTATATAAATTAAATTTGTAACATGTAACTGAGTACCAGGAACATAGTACGTGTTCCATAAAGGTTGCTGTTTATTCTCCCCACGCCCACAATGAGATATTTGCAGTGAGGTCTGACTTTGTGAAATCATACATATGAAGGTGATTCTTTTGATATTCCAAATAGTGTCTCTATTAATGGGTAGAGATAATAGTGGTTTGATCATGTTAATAAAAGAAATAGTTTTTTAACCATATACCAGGCTATCAAATAAAATCCCTTCTTGGCTGGTATTTATGTCTTTTTGGAATGAATTCATGCCACAGTTTAATGATAAACTTAAGTGTTTCCCATTATACATAACTTTGGAACATCCCTTTTAAACCAGTGTGGTCTCTGTGAGATTGCATTACTTTGTTGATTAGGAAATGATATTTATTTCAGGACTTTTGAAAAACATTATAATTTCTTATATATGTCAATTAATCTAATTAGACAAATATTTAATTACTTTTGGGAAACTAATAAGTCAATATTTTATTTCCTTCCCCTCTAACTATTGTCATTATACATTTTATTCCAGCAATATAATCTACTGTATTTTTTTATTCAGGATAATTTAGCTTATTTTAAAAGATAAAAAATAAATTATACTTAAAGGGTTTTTAGTTGAAGTCGCATAAAATATTACAGTGTTATGAAGTACCAGTAAATGAAACTTTATAATTTCTTGTTGTGTGATTATCATTAAATTCATTATTTCATGATGTCCTTTAATATGTGTAATATTTGCTAACTGAGCTTCATTTGAAAAGAATTGTTTGAAATTTGCACTTTCCATTTGTCCATCTCGTGTGTATATATATGTCTTTCCTAGGCTGTCTTTTAGCAAGTTATTACATGAACTGTTTCTTTTGAGAGATGACTAGAAATTGCTGGAAACATATTGGCCTAGCATCATTTATCAATATCAATGGTCTATAAACTTGCTGTTTTAACTTTAATTGTGAAAGAAAATTCAACAATGACTGCAAGATTTATAGAAGTCGTAGCTACAGTGTTTATATGTTCCATTTAGTATGCATTTAAAATATATATTGCTTCTCAAAGCATATTTTAAAAGGTTTGTACTGTATTACTTTAGTTGCAGAATGAATTGGGCATATAACTCCTCTATGGAAAAAAAATCTAGATTATTATTTCTTCTTTATAGTGAGAAATAGACTTATGTCTTTGTGACCATAAACCTGTTTATTATGCAGGATGGGATTCTGGATTTTTGGCTGAATACTGACTGGACAAAATGCCTATCAAAAGAGATATAGAGTTCATTTTCCTTATTCATGGTGGTTATGTTCTATAATGTCACCAACAACACTGAATTAGCGAATACTGCCCCATTGCGTCTATGGGAAATACAGAGTTAGGTTCCTGTGAGCGTCTGGTCGACTTTTTGTCAACCTATTAATTCATAACTTTTTTTTATGTGTGTTTCTGTGTAAAGACACCTTATCTTATATATATCATTGATTCATTAACATCGAACTCTCAACCAGCAGCTCTATAACTCACGCCTCAACGAAGCTTATCTAACACACGCATTTTCTCCATAAGGCACATCACAGCCTTCTTGTGCTTAGGAGCATTAGACAGCACTTCAGCACTACACTCGGGGGCCATTTAAATAGTAAAATCACCAAGAAGAAGCAAAACAATGTGAAAGAGTGGCACTACATAGACCTGAAAAATGATGCTTGTTTAGAGCATAAGAGCTGAAACAAGAAGGCAGAGCATCGACTTGTTCAACCTCAGCTTGGACTATGCACATCGGGCCGCTCAAATTTTTTGCTATTCTGTGACTGTCTGTGAGTGTACACGAATATGCTGCCAGGGTTGCAAATAAATTTTCGTGAGCAGGCAAATTCATAAATACAGGATTTGTGAATAATGAGGATCGACTATAGTTAGAATCAAGTAATTTTGAGGCCATGTACGCCTTGAGTTGCTAGTTGAGCAGTTAAACCATTCCTTCCCAAGAGCTGGATCTGATAGAAGTGAGAGTAGATCTAAGCTCTCCTCCTGGAAGGACTGGATCTCTACCTGGTGCTAATGCTTGAGACCTCCTAGATGTTTCTCACCTCTTCTGGGTCACAGTCCTTGCATCCACTTGCACAAGTGAATCACCTTTACCTCCTCTCTCTCATCCTGCGGTTAGCTTACCCATCCTGTCATAGTTCCTATATTGGGAGATATTATAGTGTAGTGATTAAGAAAGCAGGTTGTGGATTCAGGTGGCCTCGGTTCAAATCCTGGCTTTACTACTTACTATCTGCCTGCCCTTGGGCAGGCTATTCAGCTTCTTTGCACATTGTTTTCATTTATTTATTTTTTTTAAATTTTTTGTTTATTGCAGTAACATTGGTTTATAACGTAAACATTTCAGGTGTACATCATTGTACTTCTATTTCTGCATGGACTATATCATGTTCACCGCCAAAATACTAATTACAACCCATCACCACACACATGTACCAAATTATCCCTTTCACCCTCCTCCCTCCCCCCTTTCCCTCTGCTAACCACCAATCCAATCTCTGTCTCTATGTGTTTGTTTATTGTTGTTATTATCTACAACTTAATGAAGGAAACCATACGGTATTTGACCTTCTCCCTCTGACTTATTTCACTTTGCATTATACCCTCAATGTCCATCCACGTTGTCACAAATGCCTGGATTTCATCGTTTCTTATGGCTGAGTAGTATTCCATTGTGTGTATATACCACATCTTCTTTATCCATTCGTCCCTTGATGGGCACTTAGGTTGCTTTCAAGTCTTGGCTATCGTGAATAAGGCTGCAATGAACACAGGGGTGCATGTACCTTTGCAAATTGGTGTTTTCAAGTTTTTTGGATAAATACCCAACAGTGGAATAGCTGGATCATATGGTAGTTCTATCGTTGATTTTTTGAGGAATCTCCATACTGTTTTCCATAGTGGCTGCACCAGTTTGCACTCCCATCAGCAGTGTATGAGAGTTCCCTTCTCTCCACATCCTCTCCAACACATGTTGTTTCCTGTCTTGTTAACTATAGCCATTCTGACGGGCGTGAGGTGATATCTCATTGTAGTTTTGATTTGCATTTCCCTGATAGTTAGTGATTTTGAACATCTTTTCATGTGTCTGTTGGCCATCTGTATATCTTCTTTGGAGAAATGTCTGTTCAGGTCTTTTGCCCATTTTTGAATTGGGTTGGTAGTTTTTTTGTTGTTGAGATGCATGAGTTCTTTATATATTTTGGAGATTAAGCCCTTATCAGAAGTATGGTTTGCAAATATCTTCTCCCAATTGTTAGGTTGTCTTTTCGTTTGGTTGATGGTTTCCTTTGCTGTGCAGAAGCTTTTTAGTTTGATGTAGTCCCATTTGTTTATTTTTTCTATTGTTTCTCTTGCCCGGTCAGATGTGGTGTTTGAAAAGATGTTGCTAAGACCGATGTCGAAGAGCGTACTGCCTATGTTTTCTTCTAGAACTTTCACAGTTTCAGGTCTTACATTCAAGTCTTTAATCCATTTGGAGTTAATTTTTGTGTATGGTGTAAGGTAAGGATCTACATTCATTTTTTTGCATGTGGCTATCCAGTTTTCCCAACACCATTTGTTGAAGAGACTTTCTTTTCCCCATTGTATGTTCTTGGCTCCTTTGTCAAAGATTAGCTGTCCATAGATGTGTGGGTTTATTTCTGGGCTTTCGATTCTATTCCATTGATCTGTGTGTCTGTTTTTGTGCCAGTACCATGCTGTTTTGGTTACTATAGCTTTGTAGTATATTTTGAAATCAGGGAGTGTGATACCTCCAGCTTTGTTCTTTTTTATCAGGATTCCTTTAGCTATTCGGGGTCTTTTGTTGTTCCATATAAATTTTAGGATTCTTTGTTCTATTTCTGTGAAAAATGTTGTTGGAACTTTGATAGGGATTGCATTGAATCTATAGATGGCTTTAGGAAGTATGGACATCTTAACTATGTTAATTCTTCCAATCCAAGAGCACGGAATATCTTTCCATTTCTTTGTGTCTTCTTCAATTTCTTTCAGAAATGTTTTATAGTTTTCGGTGTACAGATCTTTCACCTCTTTGGTTAAGTTTATTCCTAGGTATTTTATTCTTTTTGTTGCAATTGTAAATGGGATGGTATTCTTAATTTCTCTTTCTGCTACTTCGTTGTTAGTGTACAGAAATGCAACTGATTTTTGTATGTTGATTTTGTATCCTGCAACTTTACCATATTCGTTTATTACTTCTAAAAGTTTTCTGGTGGATTCTTTAGGGTTTTCTATATATAAAATCATGTCATCTGCAAATAGTGACAGTTTCACTTCTTCCTTTCCAATTTGGATCCCTTTTATTTCTTTCTCTTGCCTGATTGCTCTGGCTAGGACTTCCAATACTATGTTAAATAGGAGTGGTGCCAGTGGGCATCCTTGTCTGGTTCCTGTTCTTAGAGGGATAGCTTTCAGTTTTTCACCATTGAGGATGATATTAGCTGTGGGTTTCTCATATATGGTCTTTATTATGTTGAGGTACTTTCCTTCTATACCCATTTTATTCAGAGTTTTTATCATAAATGGATGCTGGATCTTGTCAAATGCTTTCTCTGCATCTATTGAGATGATCATGTGATTTTTGTTCTTCATTTTATTAATGTGGTGTATTACGTTGATTGATTTGCGAATGTTAAACCATCCCTGCATCCCTGGAATAAATCCCACTTGATCATGGTGTATAATCTTTTTAACGTATTGTTGTATGCGATTTGCTAGTATTTTGTTGAGGATTTTCACATCGATGTTCATCAGTGATATTGGCCTGTAATTTTCTTTTTTTTGTGTTGTCCTTGTCTGGTTTTGGTATCAGGGTAATGTCAGCTTCGTAGAATGAGTTAGGCAGCTTCCCCCCCTCCTCAATTTTTTGGAAGAGTTTGAGAAGGATAGGTATTAAGTCTTCTTTGAATGTTTGGTAGAATTCACCAGGGAAGCCATCTGGTCCTGGACTTTTATTTTTGGGGAGGTTTTTGATTGCTGTTTCGATCTCCATACTGGTGATTGGTCTATTCAAATTCTCTACTTCTTCTTGATCCAGTTTTGGAAGGTTGTATGATTCTAAGAATTTATCCATTTCTTCCAGATTGTCGAATTGGTTGGCATATAGCTTTTCATAGTATTCTCTTATAATCTTTTGTATTTCTGAGGTGTCTGTTGTAACCTCTCCTCTTTCATTTCTGATTTTACTTATTTGTGCCTTCTCTCTTTTTTTCTTGGTGAGTCTAGCTAAAGGTTTGTCTATTTTGTTGATCTTTTCAAAGAACCAGCTCTTGGTTTTATTAATTTTTTCTATTGTTTTTTTGGTCTCTATTTCATTAATTTCTGCTCTGATTTTTATTATTTCCCTTCTTCTACTGATTTTGGGCTTTGTTTGTTCTTCTTTTTCCAGTTCCTTTAGGTGCATTGTTAGATTGTTTATTTGAGATTTTTCTTGTTTGTTGAGATAGGCCTGTATCGCTATAAACTTCCCTCTTAGAACCGCTTTTGCTGTATCCCATAAATTCTGGCATGTCGTATTTTCATTTTCATTTATCTCCAGGTATTTTTTGATTTCTTCTTTGATTTCTTCGTTAACCCAGTCGTTGTTCAGTAGCATTTTGTTTAATCTCCATGTATTTGTGGCTTTTCTGATTTTCTTCCTATAGTTGATTTCTAGTTTCATACCGTTGCGGTCAGAAAAGATGCTTGGTATTATTTCAATCTTCTTAAATTTATGGAGACTTGTTTTGTGGCCTAATATGTGATCAATCCTGGAGAATGTTCCACGTGCATTTGAAAAGAACGTGTATTCTTCGGTTTTTGGATGGAATGCTCTGTATATATCTACTAGGTCCATCTGTTCTAGTGTGTCGTTTAAGGCCAATGTTTCCTTATTGATCTTCTGTTTGGATGATCTATCCGTTGGTGTAAGTGGAGTGTTAAAGTCCCCCACTATTATTGTGTTACTGTCTATTTCTGTTTTTATGTCTGTTAATAATTGCTTTATATATTTAGGTGCACCTACATTGGGTGCATAGATATTTACAAGTGTTATATCCTCTTGTTGGATTGTTCCCTTGATCATTATGTAATGCCCTTCTTTGTCTCTTTTTACAGTTTTTGTTTTAAAGTCTATTTTGTCTGATATGAGTATTGCTACCCCCGCTTTCTTTTCATTGCCATTTGCGTGTAGTATCTTTTTCCATCCCTTCACTTTCAGTTTGTGAGTGTCTTTAGGTCTGAAGTGTGTCTCTTGTATGCAGCATATATATGGGTCTTGTTTTTTTATCCAGTCAGCCACCCTATGCCTTTTAATTGGAGCATTTAGTCCATTGACGTTTAAAGTAGCTATTGATAAGTATGTACTTACTGCCATTTTTTAACTTTTTTTTTTTCTCAGTGTTTTAGTAGTCCTCTGTTCCTTACTTCTTCTATACAGAATTGATGGTCACTTTAGTTTGACCTCTGTCTGAAAGCTGTACTCTTTAACTCCCCTCCTCCCTCCTTTTATGTTTTTGATATCATATCTAACCTCTTTCTTGAGCATTTGTATCCATTACGTTCTAATCGTGGAAATAGATAATTTTTCCTATTTGTGGTCTTCTCTTTTCCCCTTAAATCAGTCCCTTTAACATTTCTTGTAACACTGGTTTCTTGGTGACAAACTCCTTTAATTTTTGCTTATCTGGGAAAATTTTGATCTCTCCTTCCATTTTGAACGATAACCTTGCTGGGTAGAGTATTCTTGGCTGTAAGTTTTTTCCTTTTAGCACTTTAAATATATCGTGCCATTCTCTTCTAGCCTGTAAGGTTTCTGCTGAGAAGTCAGCTGATAGCCTTATGGGGTTTCCTTTATACGTAACTTGACATTCTCTTGCGGCTTTTAGGATTCTCTCTTTATCTTTAATTCTGGACATTTTGATTATGATGTGTCTTGGTGTGGGCCTCTTTGGGTTTATCTTGTTTGGGGCTCTCTGTGCCTCCTGTACCCGGATGTCTGTTTCCTTCCTTAGGTTAGGGAAGTTTTCATCTATTATTTCTTGAAATAGATTCTCTGCCCCCTTGTCTCGCTCTTCTCCTTCCGGGACACCTATAACACGGATGTTAGTGCGCTTGATGTTGTCCCAGAGGTCCCTTAGACTGTTTTTCACTCTTTTTAATTCTTTTCTCTTTTACCTGTTCACCTTGGGTAATTTCTTCTAGTCTTTCTTCCAGCTCACAGATCCGTTCTTCTGTATCCTCTACTCTGCTTTTGAGTCCCTCTAATGAATTTTTCATTTCCAGTATTGTATTCTTCATTTCTGATTGGTTCTTTTTTATATCTTCCATTTCTTTGTTGACATTCTCACTGAGTTCATCTATTCTTCTCCCCAGATCAGTGAGCATCCTTAACACTCTTAGTTTGAACTCTCTGTCGGGTAGGTTGCTCATTTCTGTTTCACTTAGTTCCTTTTCTGGGGTTTTGTCCTGTTCCCTTACTTGGAATGTATTCTTTTGTCTCCTCATTTTGCCTCTTTCCCTGTGCTTGTGTCTATGTATTAGGTAGGTCAGCTACATCTCCTGCTCTTGGATAGGTGACCTTATGTAAGTGATGCCTTAGGAGGCTTCCAGTGTGCTTCCCTCAGTTCTCAATGTTCCAGGGGTGGCCCCTATGTGGGCTACGTGTGTCCTTCTATTGTGGCCTGTTAGCTCTCCCTATAGGCGCCCAGGGAGGCTGAGTTATGCTCCTGGCCAGCTGTTGTAATGCTCAGCTGCTTGTAGTTGTTGTGGGCCCTTCAGTCTCTTTATCAGGTGTGGGGAGCCCCAGCACAGTTGGCTGTAAGTTCTAATACCACATTTGTGTTGCAGTATTTCTTTTAAGTGAGTAGGCCCCCAGTGTGGCAGGTTGTTAGGCTCAGGGCTTACAATTGCTGTAAACCTCTAGCCTATTAGGTCTCTTGTCAGCTCTCTGAGGATTGCAGCTGGGTGGGGCTGCCCTCAGGCACAGGAGCACCCAATTGTTTCAGGCTTTGGAAGGTGGGGCAAACCTCCTATGTGGGTCTTTGAGAAGCACAAGTCTTCTGCAGCTGACAAGCCCTGTTGCCCACAGGTCCACACACACAGTCAATACAGTCCTGCCCCGTGTGAGCGCCCCGACCTCCCCAAGCGGACCCAGTCTCTCCACGGTGGGAGCCCCACACACTCCACCACCACCCCACACTCTCCACCCGCTCCTTGTGCACACCCTGCCCCGCTCAAGTCAGCTCATTTGCCAGGCTGCAGAGAATCCAGTCGCCAATCTATGCAGGCCCACACGTTGCCTGAGGGCTTGTTGTTGGGTGGGGCCAGTCTCTAGGGTGGGCTGCCTGCCCTGGCTGAGCTGGATTAAATCGGTGCTCTAGCGGGTGGAGCAGACCCTGGGCTAGCAGGTCTCAGGGAGAACTCCAATGGCGTCTGTGTCAGCACGCCCACACCAGGCCACAACAATGGCCGCCGCCAATGTCCCAGTCCCTGGAGAGGTCTCACCCCCTCACCGAGATGCACTCAGGGCCTATTAGGTGAGTCTCTTGTCACCGAAGCACTGTGCACCTTTTTTTCTGGTGATTTTAGGATGCTTTCTGGAACGGGTGAGTTTGTGCGCGGGCCCTTTAAGAGCCAGTTTTAGTTTCTTTGTGGACCGGGTTTTCTGGGGGTGCTACCCAATGCTTTAGTAGCAGGCACAGTCAGATATTATGCCACTGGTGTCGATTGTGCTGGGTCCACAGTATGCCCACAGCGGGGGCGCTCCCCGGCTCAGGGCCCCGCGCCTCCAGGGAGGCTGCGTACCTGTGAGCTGCTCCCGGCGGCCGTGAAGCTGGCGGCTTGTGAAGGCGGCGTTTTTCCTCTCCAGAAGGGAGTCTCTGCCTCTTCTACCCCAGTTAGGATTGTCCGCTGTTGCAGGAGTTCCTCTTATCCAGTTTTCAGTTCTGTCTCAGGGGTAATTTTTCCACGAGTCGTTGTAAATTGGCTGTGTCCACGGGAGGAGGTGAGTTCAGAGTCTGCTTACGCCGCCATCTTGACTCCGCCTCCCTGCACATTGTTTTCTGATCTATACAATGGATGTAATAACATTGCCTACCTTGTCCTGTTAGCAATTGATGAGAGCATATGTATTTAAGATGTGTCAGGCATTTAAGACAGCTGTTGGCTCATTAGCCCTCAAATGTAAGCTATTAACCCACTCAGTTATCCACACCCAACTTTCCTTCTTATTTTTCTTAAGGATTTCATTATACACCACCTTCAAAAAAACCTTCAAAAAAAGTTAAGGAAAAGAATTAAGGTGAAAGGTACTCAAGTATAAAAAGGTAAAGCTGAGGTGATGTGAGGACAAACTATGAGGTTTGGGAGAGAGAAACTCTCAGTTTGGCCCTGAGTTCTGACCAGTTCCAAAAAAGAAAGGCCTGATTCTCATTATCTTTTAGATAAAAACAGTTGTTCCAAAAGTGCACAGCTATTTCTGGAACTGAATAATTTCTTTCTTGATTCTTCATAGGCACCTTGATATTCAGATACCTGTTAGGCTGATTTGTAGTATGTTTGTGTGCACGTGTGCCTCTCATTCACCTTGGAATCTTGGAGGTTGAGTGTTACCTCATTGAACTTCTGATCTCCAGGTCTAGCCTCCAGATAGTAACTCTGCGGAGAAACCCCTGCTTCTGATGATTGATTGCCAAGACACTTGTCTCTACAAAAGCCATGTGTTTGCTTTTCCTTCAGTTTTATCATACACATAACTCTAGTGCAGAAAAAAGGCATTGAGCGTTCCATAAATATGGTGAAGGCGTAAGAGGCACGTGAAGGAACTGAGTCCAGTGTGACGTGTATAAGAGGCCACATGGACTTGGGAGGCATTGTGGCTGGGCCCTAAAGGCGTGGTCTCCATGCTTTTGATTCACGCTCTTCTATTATTAAATATTTTAAAATACACACTCCTGTGTATGCATTTATTTACCTGTAGATTGCATATACATAGTTCAAAACTAATATAGTATGTACATTATGATTTGCATTAAAAAAGACGTTGAAAAGGAGGGATAACTGTTCTAAAAGTAGATTGTGGTGATGGTTGCAAAACCCCCCAAATTTACTAAATATTATTCAATTACATACTTAAAATGGGTAAATTTTATGTTATATAAATTATGCCTTAATAAAGAAATTTTAAAAAGAATGAGATGAAATTAGCAGTATATAAACATTTTAAAACCTAAGTTTAAAAAACCCTTTACTCTCATGCAATTTATTAATAATTAAATACTCATTTTTACTAAGAGCAATGTGATTAAATGTGTCATCAACATTTTTTTTTTTTTTTTTGTGAGGAGATCAGCCCTGTGCTAACATCCGCCAATCCTCCTCTTTTTTTTGCTGAGGAAGACGGCCCTGGGCTAACATCTGTGCCCATCTTCCTCCACTTTATATGGGACGCCGCCACAGCATGGCTTGCCAAGCAGTGCGTGGGTGCGCGCCCAGGATCCGAACCAGCGAACCGGGGCCGCCACAGCGGAGCGCGCCCACCTAACTGCCTGCACCACCGGGCCGGCCCCGTCATCAACATTTTTTATTACCTAATTGTTTGATTAAAAAAAGGCTCATTCTAAGAGTATGATTACCACTCTTTAATACTTTTGCCTGTGTTTCATTATTAGCATTATCTTTAGTCCATAGCTTCTTTGCAAGAATCTTTTTCAGTAAATTAGATACCCTGTTTAAATCTCTTTAGCCAGGCATGCAGGGGCATATGCCCACGTGCACACCCACACACCCACACTCGCTCAATATGCAGTGCCTGGAGGCTCCTGAGAGCATGTGGCCTGTGATGTCTGTACTGCGAAACTTCCGTTCTTCCCGCAAAGCAGCTCAAAATAGCTTGTGATTGGCTGATATGTGGATTAGGTGAGGGGACCACATGCTCTTCCCCTTCCTGGCTTTATCAGCACCTTTCGCTATGGGCATTATGTGTGTATATGTTTTGGTTTGTTTGTGTTTTCATTGTTATAATTTCTTCTCTGACTCCTCCTCCAGGAAGTACGCTCCCTGAGTCCAGGGACTATGTTTTGTTCATTGTGGCATTTCCGGCGCTTTGACCAATTCTTGGCACAGATTCTTGGCTCAATAAATATTGTCAAATGAGCAAGTCAATCTGTGTATTAAGTTTTAGCGACAATGAATTTTTCTCAATTTTAAAATAAAGAAAAATATACGTAGAAGTTTTCTTATTCCTGCCCACACTGAGGGACTCACACCCAACTTTGGAGACCACTGCCTGGAGATGGGTGGGTCATGAAAAGCAGAGAATGAGGTACTTTACTGCCATAAAGGTGTGGAGGCGAGCAGCAAAGGCACAGAGCCAGGAGAGAATGTGCTTCATTGAGAGACCAGACTCCCCCTTCTGGCATCTGACATTTGAGTCAGACCCACCTTACCAGTCTCTCCTTATAAAGGGAAGGAATGAAAAAGTTTAATCAGAAATTGAAATAGGTAAATGTAATACCTTATTCAGAACACTGTAAGGCAGTTTTGAAATATTGTGTAAAAGGGGCTGCTGGTGATGTTTGAAGGATTTGTAAGATGTGACGAGACGCGTTGCGACATAGGACTCCTCCACATTGGCAGGACTAGCAACGACCGGGAAGTACTCAGATGAATTGCATCATGTCAATTTGTTTTGAAGAACTGCTTTGTAACTTGACTGAAACCAGTCGGTTCAGTTTTCTTTTTCTTTTATTTTTTTAAGATCAGGTTTATTGAGGTATAATTTACATAAAATAAAATATACCCTTTTTAGGTATAGTTATCTGAGTTGTGAGACATAGACATTCATGTAACCACCACCACAATCATGATATCGGAGGTTTCTGTCACCCTTCCTGAAGTTGCCTTGTCCCCTTTTGTAGTTAATTCTCTCCCCTTCCCCTGGCGACCACTGATCTTGTTTATGTCCACATAGTTTTCACTTTTCCAGAATGCCATAAAAATGGTATTATACAGTATGTTGTCTTTTTGGTTTGGCTCCTTTCACATAGCATAGTGCTTTTATGTTCATCCATGTTGTTTTATGTATTAGAACTTCATTTCCTTTTATTGCTAACTAGTATTCCATTGCACAGATGTACCATATTTTTAAAGTCCAATCATTAGTTAGTGGAAAGTTGGGTTGTTTTTAAATTTTTGACAATTTGAATAAAGTTTCCGTAAACATTCATCTACAGGTTTTTGCGTGGACATCTGTTTTAATTTCTCTTGAATAAACACCTATAAGTGGGTCATATGGTAAGTGTATGTTTAATTGTGTTAGAAACTGTCAAACTGTTTTCCTAAGTGTCTGTACCAGTTTGCATTCTTACCAGCAATATGTGAGAGTTCCACTTGCTCTGCATTCTTGTCTGCACTTTGTGTTGTCAGTTTCTTGTTTTTGCTTGTTTGTTTTTAGCCATTCTAGAAGATAGTTGGTTTAGTTTTGAGTGAAATGGTATGGATATAGTCTTACTTTCATTTTCCTCTTTTTTTTTTTTGCTGGGAAAGATTCGCTCTAACGTCTGTTGCCAATCTTCCTCTCTTTTTCTTTTTCTCCCCAAAGCCCCAGTACATAGTTGTAGATTCTAGTTGTAAGTCCTTCTAGTTCTTCTATGTGAGCTGTGGCCACAGCATTGCTACTGATAGACGAGTAGCGTGGTTCGGTGCCCAGGAACCAAACCGGGCTGCCAAAGTGGAGCATGCCGAACTTTAACCGCTAGGCCATCAGGGCTGGCTCTTATTTTCCTCTTTTTAATTCTTTAACTTGGTGTTATCACTTCTCTTTTCCTTGAGGAAGTCTCCCCACCTTGATTTTCCACTTCACTGGCTCCTTTTGTATATACTATAGGATTAACACCTCATTAAAGACCGTCAACAGTTCTATTTCTGCGTATTTGTAGTATATGTTACACACTGCCTTGTTCTCCACTGAATTCTTAACATTAGATTATAAACTTCTGGTGGGCAGGTTTTGTGCCATTCTGATAAGAACCAGAAGGCACTCAGGTGATACTTCTATATTGATTGATTTTTAGGGGATGAGAAAGAGTAGAGTCAGCCCTGAGAAAATTATTTGTTTTTAAAGACTCTTTTTTTAAATTGTTTTGTATATGAAATGTTGTTGGCAGTTTTTTAGGACTTAAGAGAAACATTTTTGCCAGATTTCGAGTTCTGAATCGGGGATCAATTGGCAGAACACTGTTATTAATGTTATTGCTTAAGATATTAGTATGAGGACTTTTTAATTACTCCAACTACGTTACTGTGTCTTCTTCCCTTAGGATCAAATGCTGTTTCTAAAGTGCCCATTGAAATGTTTCCTGTTGAAGCAATTAGGCTTGCTTGGGCTTGGTTTCAATTTCTGCCAATTTTCAAGCTTTCTTCAAATTCAACTGTAAGCATAATTAATGTTTTGACAGATGATAATATAGATTTATCCCTACAACTTTGGTTATCTTGAGTCATATCTTTTTAATGATTACATTATAAAAATTTGGGCTTGGTTTCAAATTCTGCTAATTTTCAAGCTCTGATCAAATTCAATTGTAAGCATAATTAATATCTTTAGATAATAATATAGATTTATCACTCCAACTTTGAGTTTCTTGAGTCCTGTCTTCTCAGTGACTGCCTTATAAAGACTTATTGAAATCTGATGTCTCAGGATTAATTTTCAGTGTTTCCTATGTAAGCACTCCTCTGTGGATAGAGCAGCTTTTATAAGGATGAAATTTATCAGGCTCACATGTAGATGATTATGCATTGCTATAGGCTGTTTTATAGTATTTCATGTTAGTTTTTCCTCCAAGCATATATATATATTTTTTGCAGGGAAAGTTTTGCCCTGAGCTAACATCTGTTGCCAATCTTCCTCTTTTTTTTTTTCCCTCACCAAAGCCCCAGTACATAGTTGTATATTCTAGTTGTAAGTCCTTCTAGTTCTTCCGTGTGAGCTGCTGCCACAGCATGGCTACTGATAGACCAGTGGTGTGGTTCTGCACCCAGGAGCCAAACCTGGGACTGCCAAAGCAGAGCGCGCCAAACTTTAACCACTAGGCCATCAGGGCTGGCTCTCTTCCGTCACTTTTAATGGAGGAAAGTGTGATACTTTTATTTTTAGTATCTGTCTTAGAGACTGCCTTAAGGGTATAATTGTGTGATTGTCTTTGAGTATATATTTTCAAATTGGTTGCAAATCTCTAGAGGTCATCAATAAAATTATCCATAGCACGTTAGAATTATTGAGTTTTCTTGTCTGCTCAGAGGCGGTATAATTGCTAGACAATAGGTATTTGCTGCTTCTGTTGGTATAGGCATGGGCTGGGGTAATGCTTTGAAAGATTATGTTATAAGAGAAACTACTGGCTTAATGTTTTGGAAGTAGGGGAATGGTAAACTGTGTGAGATGCTTATTTAAAAGATGGGTATTTGCATGTAAAATTTCCTTCTTGCTTTTGACAGGTACAACCGTTTCTCTGAAAGATTTTGCTTTCTATTCTGAAAATTTGTATTGATTTGGTGGCTTCCAGATATACACAATTTGTTAAATATGCTGTTTCATGCCAGAGTAGGAAGCCATGTATAAGGTTTCCTTTGCTCTAAATTAATGTTTGTCTTTAAGCTAGAAATTAATATCTGCTCTTCATACTATCCTTCTGCCAGTAAAGTCCTAAAGATACTTCAGGTGTTCTGTTTCTGCAGGTAATTCCTAGAAAAAGAAACCTTTAAATGTGATCAAATGTTAGGCAGGACATTTGCGGTTTATCAGTTGTTTTCTAATGTAGGATCCGGTTAAGAGAACTGTGTGTGGTTTAATATGGGACCATTAAGCTCAATTATGAGAAGAAGTGAATTACCTTCTCTTACATTGGGTGTATATTGTTAAGAATATGAAATTGTTTATTGGACAATGCTTGATTTTCAAAACTTGTGTCTGTAGCCACATGGCAAATAATATTCTGATAAGGGAATCAGGAATGTGTGTGTGTGTGTGAGTGAGTGTGTTGGCAAGTGGTGGGAGCAGTTCAGTCAACAAGTAATTATTGATCACTGTAGCCAGAGAAGCATGTGCCTTTAGCATGAGTATTACATCTATTTACCTCTAACCATAATCAAGTGTTCTCAACTTGACCTACAGCCCCCTTCTCCTTCAGCCTAATTTTTTGAAAGTCATCTAATCTGTTGCCTCCATTTCTTCCTTTCCCACTCCCTTCTACATCTACTCTAGTCGGATTTTCTTCCCCCTCACACCACCAAAACAAGTCATGCCAAGATTACCAGTAATCTCTATTGGACCACATGGATGCTTTCAGGACAGATGTTAACTAATCTGCATGCAGCACTTGATGCCCTTGACCACTTCTTCTATAAAACACCTTCCTTTGTCTTCTCTGTTTTGGGTTCTGTTTATCGTAAGGTGACAACACACTTTTTCCCCATCTCTTGCTATATCTTTTTAGTCTCCTTTGCAAGTTTATCTTGCTCTAACAGACTGTTAAGTGCTGGAGTTCCTTAAGGCTCCTCTCATCTTTCCATTTTCTACTCTTCTTGGCAATCTCATGCATTGCTATGCCCCCAGTTATCATCTGAATGCCAGTCTCTCCAAAGTCTATCTCTAGACCTGACCTCTCTCTTGGCTCCACAGTCATGTGCTCAGATGCCAACTTGGCTTCTCCAGCTGAACTTCTTAAACACAAAGAAGCCACGATTGAGTTCAGAATATTCCTTCAAAATCTGGACTACTGAGTGAACGGCCCTGGTACTCTTTAATTGGGCTGGACTCAATCCCCTCTCTCTCATCCCCTTTACTGCGTCCCATCAACTCAACATCATTACTATTTCTCAATACCTGTGCTCTTTGCTTTATTGATAGAACAAGAAGACAAAAGAATCAGAAGAATGTATATCTAAACAACACAGTCAGCCAGCTCCAACTAATTGGCATGTATAGAACCCAAGAACTGCAGAATTGACCATAAGCTGGGCCATAAAGAAAGCCCCCAGTTGCAGAGGAAAGAAAACATATGGATTTTATTTCTGACTTAATCCTTAGGAATTAAGCTAGAAGTTTAACATAAAGATAACTAGACAATCCCTTTTTTTTTTAGCAATTAAGCACTATACCACTAAAAATACCTATGTGTCATAGAAGAACTTAGGGTGGAAATTAGGAAGTATTTTGAATTGAATGGTAATTAAAATATGACATATCAAAACTTGTGGATGCAACTAACTCAGTGCTTAGAGGGAAATTTATAGGATTAAATGAATATATAAGAAAAGAATAGTCTGAAAATCAATATCTAATTTTTCAAGTTAAGAATTTACAAAAAGAATAACAAATCATAGAGGGTATAGAAAGAAGGAAAGAGTGAAAATAAGGACAGAAATCAATAAAGTCAACAAAGGAAAAGTTAGCTTTAGAAAAGATTAGTAAATAATCTATATTTACTGTAAATATAGATTGTATATAATATAAATATAATATATAAATACAAATAATAAATAAATATTTATTTATTATCAGAAAAACAAGAGATAAAGTATATTGTCAATATACTGTTACATATTGAATGGGAAGTCATGGTCAGTGCAGAAAGGAAAAAGAAATAGTTATTTTAGAAAAGATGAAACAAAATTGTCATCATTTGGAAATAATTTAGTGGTCTACATTGAAAGCCAGAATTAATTATAATTTACAGATAAGTTATTAGAGTCAATAAATGACCTCAACAGTGTGGTTGGAATTAGAATCCATGTATAAAAGTCAATTGTTGTCGTATATACTAGCAACTCGCAATGAAAATATAATAAAAATATCAATAACTACAAAACTATGAGGTAGCTAGGAATTAATTTAGCAAAATAGGGGGAAGACGCCTGTTATGAACATTTTAAAAATGTAATTGATGGTTATTAAAGACTCTTTAAAGTTACCATATGATTCAGTGATCTTGCTCCTTGATATTTACCCAAATGAGTTAAAAACTAATGTCTGCACAAAAAACCTGCACATGGATGTTTACAGAAGCTTTATTCATAACTGTCAAAAATCAGAAGTAACCAAGATGTTCTTCAACAGGTGAATGGATAAACAAACCATGGTATATCCATACAATAGAATATTATTCAGCGATAAAAATAAATGAGCTATCTATCAAGCCACGAAAAGGCATGGAGGAAACTTAAATGCATATTACTAAGTGAAAGAAGCCAGTCTGAAAAAGCTCTGTAATGGGTTTCCAATTACATGACATTCTGGAAAAGGCAAAACTATAGAGACAGTTAAAGGGTCAGTAGTTGGTAGGAGTTCAGGGGGAGGGGAAGGAGGAATGAATAGGTGGAGCACAGGGGATTTTTAGGACAGTGAAACTAGTCTGTACGCTACTGTAATAATGGATGCATGATATCTACTTTTGTCCAAACTCGAGGATTATGTAACACAAAGAGTGAACCCTAAGATAAATTATGGTCTTTAGTTAATAATAATATATCAGTAACAGTTCATCAGTTATAACAAATATACCACATTAACGCGAGATGTTAATAATTGGGGAAATTGTGGGATATACGGGAACTTTTTGTATTTTTGCACAATTACTCTGTATATCTAAAACTGCTCTAAGAATAAAGCCTATTACAAAAAAAAAGGTATACAGAAAGTAACCATATTTGTGGCTAGGAAGATAACAGTATCATGAAGCTGTCCTCAGATTAATTTGGAAAGCAATTGCCAATCAAAATGTCCATGCTTTTTTTATTTATTTTTTTGTGAAGAAGATCAGCCCTGAGCTAACATCTGATGCCAATCCTCCTCTTTTTTTTTTTTTCCTGAGGAAGACTGGCCCTGGGCTGACATCCATGCCTATCTTCCTCTACTTTATATGGGACGCCGCCACAGCATGGCTCGACAAGCAGTGCATTGGTGTGCGCCCGGGATCTGATACGGCGAACCCCGGGCCACGGCAGCGGAGCGCGCGCACTTAACCCCTTGTACCACTGGGCTGGCCCCTCTATGCTTTTATTTGGGGGTGAGAGTATTAGACAAGTAAATGGATTCTAAAATTTACATGGAAGGGCAAAGAAAAAAAGAAACCAATCTGCAGGACCACAGTAAGGTGGGGGCCTTACCCAACTACATATCAAGACTTACTACAAACCTGTAGGAATTAACAGTTATGTGGTATTGGCACAGGTATAGATAACCAGGTACAGACCTTATATATGGAAATTATATACCTGATAGAGATGGCCTTGTAGGTCATTGGGAGGGTAGGGTGGGTCTTATCAATAATAGATGTTTTGACGTTTGATTATCCATGTGAATAAAAAATAACACTTCCTTTCCACCTCAACCCATGAGCAAACAATTCAGGATAGAATGAAGATTGTGAAACGCAAAACTTGAGAGCTTTTCCAAGAAAAACATATGAAAATATATTTGTGACCTCTAGGATTTTTAAACCATACCCACTGCATATATGACACACACAAAAATTACAGCATGTAAAAAACATATATTGATAAATTCAGCTCACCAAAATTTTTTGTAAATGTGAATCTTGGCATCATATAAAGTAAAAAAAAAAAAGATATTAGGTGAAGAGACTTGCAACAGAAATTAGTGAGAAAGCATTATTACTAGAATTTTTAAAGTGCTGTTTCAAATAAAAAAGAAAAAAACCCCAAAGCTATCATCCCAATAGAATAATGGGTGTCCTTTCACAATTTCAGATTTGCAAATATTAAAAAATCTTGCAATACATGTTGCACAATAGGAACTCGTTGGCTGATATTGGGTGTATTAATTAATATACCTACTTTGGATAACAATTTGGGAAATACCTAGCTAGTCAAGTTTAGGATACGTAAAACTTTGAGATATGGTGTTTCTCGATGGGACCTCACTTGTAATTTGGGCAGGATAAGTCTCTCTTCTGGGGTTTCATAGCCCTGATTCACACCCACTACACGTGAGTTATGGCCCCCCTACCATGTCATTAAAATTACCAAACCTTCTTCAAACATTTCGAATCACTTCTAGGGGGCCACTCCATGGCTGATTGAAAGACTCCGGGAGAAACTAACATATGTATCAGAAGACAAGTCTAAGAATCTTCTTTAAAGCTCTGTTTATCTCTGTTTGTAGTAGTAAAATAAGGTAAGCATCTTAAATATCTATCTGCAGGGAAATTAGTAAATTATAGCATCTTCTGACAGTGGAATATTATACAGCTGTTCAAATGACTTTAATAAAGCTACATTTATCAATTTGTGGATAAAGTTCTTGAAGGAAATGTTGATTGAAAAGCATGGGGTAATATAGCACTTATATAAAACTTATAGTAAATAAAGTTTGTAATTATGAAAAATAGTGCTATGTTTTTATATCCCTGCATAACATCTAATAAAATACCTGAATACAGTTTTAGAATATTGGTTACTTCTGGCAGGGCATGATGGGGAAGTCATCAGAAAGACGCACACAGGAAGTATAATTGTAGTTAGGTTTTTATTTCATAAGATATGTCACAGGCCGGCCCCATGGCTTAGCGGTTAAGTGTGCGCGCTCCGCTGCTGGCGGCCCAGGTTCAGATCCCGGGCGTGCACCGACGCACCACTTCTCCGGCCATGCTGAGTCCACGTCCCACATACAGCAACTGGAAGGATGTGCAGCTATGACATACAACTATCTACTGGGGCTTTGGGGGAAAAAATAAATAAATAAATAAAATTATTAAAAAAAAAAAATATGTAAAGGAAGAAAGGCAGCAAGTGGAAACATCAGCAGCTGAAGTAGAAGGAATGCCAAAAAAAAAAAAAAAAGATATGTCGCCAGTATCTCTGTTACATAATTTTCTATACATATTCGTATGGCTAAAAATTATTTTTTTAAGTAAGAAAATTAAGTGTGAAACAGCAACAAGAGTAGATGTAGGAATACATAACCAAGGCTGGTAATGTTTGAATGGAGCTAATAAGTTCAGAGATTGGAAAAGGATTATGAACTGACATATATGAAGAATGTTGGAGTGAAATAAAAAAATCAATCAGTAAAAAAAAAGATCAATAGAGTAAACAGTTTAGATCAAGAAAAATCAGAAAAGATTAGAGAAGACCTCAGGGTAGGAGAAATAATATTTAAACCTACTTATTTAGTATTTATTTAATACTTGCAAAGCCGTTTGATGGATGGATATGATCTCAATGGATCCTAACAAAGAATATGGCAATAAAACAAGAGACATAAAATGAGAAGCGAAGTCTATGGTACATGACATGGTGGTGAGCTACTTCTTATCTTTTTAAATTGACTTAATTTCTTTAGGTACAATTAAAGTAAAAAGCGGGATGCTGAAGAAGTTTGCATTTATGATCTCTGAGAGTCAGTGTTCATACTCTTGTACTGGCTATAGAGAATTAGAAAGCTGCCAGAAATTACGAGTACCTGGAAATCATTGTATCCACCTCCCTTTCCTGCCCCCAGTTTTCATGGGATAAATTCCAAAATTATAGAATGGTTATTTAGGCCATCCATCCCTGCCAGACCTCTAGACGGAGATAGTTCGATTAAAGAGAAATGGTAGACAGCATTGGGAAGGATAGAGGCCCGCATGGTTTGTATTCCCTGGTAAGACTGAGATGTCCTGCAGGGACAGGCTGGCTCAGCTTTTGCTGCAAGAGCCCCACCTTCCCCCAGAAAGTTGGGTTATTCCTTCTTAGCTGTTGGGTTTCTGGTTCCTCTGACATGTTTCTGGATGGGCAGATGCTGCTTACAGTTAAGCATGGCCCAAAGAAGATTTGATTGACTGTTTCTCATCTCATTTTCTTTGATTAACTGTTTCTCACCTCGTTTTCTTTCCACTGGCCTTGCAGACCCATCAATTAATCATTTCTTTAAGTTAATTTAATATAATTAATTTAATATATAATATAATATATATATATTATATATATAATATATATATAATATATATATATAATATATAATATAATATAATTAATTTAAATAAGTTAAGTTAAGAATTAATCAATTCTTTAAGTTGAGCTGCCTTTCTTTTCTTGCTTGTATGTTTAAAATTTTAGTGCTGTAGTGAGATTTCACTTTTCCTTTTCTTCTTTTTTTAAAAAAAATCTGGTTTGTTTTCTTTCAGTTGCTCTTGGTAAGGAATGAATCAGAATAATTTAGATTACTTTTTCCACATCTGTCCATTTTGACAACTTAGGCTAAAGCATTGAAGTGCCAATTAACATTTCCGTGTCGAGGTCCCTAAGACCACCCCAAGGTTCGGTGACTCTCTAGGAGGAATCACAGGGCTCAGTACTGTGTCATATTCACAGCTATGATTACTACAAGAAAGAATACAAAACAAATCAGCAAAGGGAAAAGTGCATAGGGGCAGTCTGGAGGAAACCAGGCGTGAGCTTCCAGAGTCCTCTCCTGGTAGAGCCGCACAGGACATGCTTGATTCCTCCAGCAACCAGATGTGACAACACTTGGAAAATGTCCACCAGGGAAGCTCATTAGAGAGATTTTTGTATTGGGTTTTGATTGTGAGCTGATCACGTAGGCACCCTCTGCCTAGCGTGTATTAAAATTCCAGACTCTTAGAAGGAAAGTGAGTATTGAACATAAACCAAATTGTTTGAATATACAGTGTAGGCCCAATAAGCTGCTCTTGTCAGTTAGGGTGGTGGGAAACCTTCCAAAATTCAAGTTCCCGGATACGAGCCAAGGAATAACCTTGCAAGCTGGCCTTTTAAAAGATAGCAAGGTCAAACCTACAGATTATGCTTTTCTGCACAATTTCTTTATTTTTTTGTAGAATGCAATGTTAACTCAGTCAGGGCTCATTTAAAAATCATGTATACCTTTTGTAAAACTGATTCTGGTCATTTTGGGGCAAGATAGTTACTGTGGATATCTTGTCAGAGATGGAATTAAAGAGAAAGTACAAGTATCTGAATGCTTTAGCAACCCTAGCCCTCTCTCTCCATTCTTCCAATCCTCTCCAAGCACAGAGTATGAATTAGGAGTGATGATAAAGAGGTAAGCAGTTCTTGGACGTCTTTCTGTGGATGGGATTCTTGAGAGACTAGTAGTGGGGCAGAGTATGGTATTAGCCAGAAGAGACAGGAACCACTTCTCTATTAATACATTTTGTTTCTTTCCAAGAACATATGTAGTGGGATTGAAAAATGTATTCAGTCCTTTTGGTTGATCTTAATTTTGGAGGGGTTTCTGTCCCCATGATATATTTTTTGATAGTAAGTCTAGCATATGGAATGATCTCTCCTCTCTCAATTGGATTGTAAATTTAGTAGCAAGTTGAATGATAGATTGAGAAGCTGTATTTTAGAAGAAAAAAGCCAAATTTAGTTTACAAGCGGAGACATTGTCTGTGCCTTACATGGAACTGATATGGGGAGACCTTTCCACTAAGGATAGTCTCCTTTCGATAGGAAGGAGGGTTGTTTCTGCTACAAGCACAATTAAATATACTCAGGTGTACAGATTCTTATCCCAGTTCTATCAGAATGCTGAATAATCCTTCTGTAGAATTTCATTTGCCTTCATCTTTTCCCATAAGCTGAGCATATACCATGAGATTTTCACTTTTATTGAATTTAGTTTTGATTTTTCTTTTTTTCCCTCCATTTTAACAGGATGTGAAATTTTCTTTCTACTGATGAGAAATAACGGTTAACTAAAAAGATATCTCAGTAATGACACATTCTGACTAGTTTTAACTACTTGCTGCTGTATCATTTGAATTCTGTTTAGAATGTGAAAACAAACACTTTTCATCACATTTACGCTAAAGGAGAATTTTGAGAAGCACAATTTGAGTCAGTGTGACTGAAGAACTCTAATATGCAGGGTAATAACTTATGCTGTTGTCATTCTCACCTCCTTCCTTCCTTGTGTTTCCTGTTCAGAGTTTGTGGTCCAGCTTCAATCAGAAACTTTTGGGCTGGCATTTAAAAGGTTTGTTGTTCTTTTTCCATTTGGCCAATTGCTAGTAGCCATCTGGGGAGGATGTCTGGGTTAAAACCATAATAAATGAAACTTCCATTAAGCTCCTTGGCTTGGGGCCATTTCCTGTAAAGACCTTGTCCTGCCTTTGGTGGTTTGAAGAAGCAGAATGCTTATTTTTGTTCAATAAATGAAAGCTCAAGTTTAGTAGGTAGAGTAGCATAGGTATGTTGTTTTGTGAAGAGATTCTGCTTCTAGTGCTGATGGTGTGTAGAGCATGGGCTACATTTTAACTTGTAGCCTTTTGGATGTTTATGATAATGACCTATGAACTTATGGTAGAAGATGGAACAAATATGTTTGTTTGTTTTTAAATATCCTTTGAGATAAGGAAAACTGAATATATTTTAATAGAGAGTTGGATTTAGCTCACCAGCCTTTTCTTCAAACCTAACTGATCCTTGGAATTATTCTTTCTTTAAGTTTCCTTTATTCTAGAGATTGCATTGTTGATTGGAAGGATGATATTTTCAAGCATCAAAGAGACCACAGTCCAACAGTGTATTAGCTTTACACACACCTTTAAGAACTCTTTTTTTTTTTATGAGCACATATTTTTATGTTTAGATGTTTGTAGTTCTGTATGCCTGGTTCTGTACTACTTGCACATTTGGGGAAATTATGGTCAGAATGCTTTTGCAAAGCTTGTTAAAAGAGCTCTGGTTCCAGGTAAAATGGAATAAAACCACTCTAACCTTTTTTTCTCACTAAACACAATATGAAACCTGGATAATATGCCTAGTGAAGCTAATCGAGGTCTCTGAAAAGTTAATATCAGTGTATAGTTTATAGAAGAACACCAGAATTGAAATACCGCTAAACCAGAGACAAGTTTCCCACTTTTTTCCCCTCTGCTAATCCTCCAGCCTGAATTCAATACAGTCCAAAATCCAGAAGTCAGTATTGGACACAGACAGAGATCCAAGAGACACCATCTTGTTCTGGCTCAAGGAATGGAAATGTGAAGCCCTAAAGCTCAGAGAAGGGAGAAATCCCCCATCATTTTGGCTCCTTTTTCTCTGTTTTGTTATGCCCCCAGCTCCCTGGCAATCTGGTGGCAAAGGCAGTAGCAGCAAACGCAGCTGGCAACGAGAAACAGCAGGAGCCAAAACAGTGAATTAGGGGAACCTTTTTTCTATTTGGTGAAGCTGCAGTTCTTAGTGGCAGGGTTAAACCATTTCTTTCTTTCTTTCTTTTTTTTGTAAACTCGCTCAATCCTCCCATTACTCTGGTATGCTCATAGCAGTGGATTGTTTCTGATTGGAGGATTGAAAAGGGGAGTTCTAGGGTACAAGAAAGTATCAGGGGAGACAGCTGAGAAGGAGGGGCTTGGGAAATGATTACATAAAGGCGTGAATTCCTGAACTCATCACAACCTGCACATGTGTGGATCTGATCCTTGTTAGCATACCAACAACTCTGGAATGGAGTTAATGAATAGAATTCCACCCAAGTCCCAGACTGACCTCTACATGGTGTGCACCCAGGGCAAATCTGAATGGCCCTTTATAGCTTTTGAAAACGGAACTGACATTGGAACCCCAGCCCACAGGCGGTGGGTTGGAATTTATGGCCGGAAGCTTACCAATTCAAGTGCCTGATAAAACAATAATATCAACATTCTCCCTAGATTTACATAAGGCACAAAATTTTATAAGAACAAGATGTTTAGGATACCATTTATATTGGCATATGAAGAACTACAAAAATCTCAAATCATGTGGAAAAAGACAATCAATGGGTGACAATGGAAATATGACTTCAAAGCAGCTATTATAAAAATGCTAAAATGAATTATCATGAATCCTGAAATAAAAGTTATGATAGGAAGTATCAGGAAAGAAATAGGAGATATGAAGTAGAACCAAATGGAAATTTTAGAAATGAAAAATACAATAGGCTTTCTACCTCGCCCCCCCAAAAAAAACAAAAAACCTCACTCTATTGATTTAATAATAGAGTGGAGATGACAGAGGAATCAGTAAACCTGAAAAGACATCAATAGAAATTATCCAATGTGAACAAAGGGGAGGAAAAAGATTGAAAAATATTGCACAGAGACCTTGGGACTGTTGGACAATAGCAAAAGGCATAATGTTTGTATCTCTGGAGTCCAAGAAGGAAAGGAGAGAAAGAGTGTGGCTAAAAAAGTATTCCAAGAAATAATGGCTGCAAACTTGCCAAGTTTGGCAAAAGACATAAACCTATAGATTCAAGAAGCTAAGCTAACTCTAAACAAGATAAACCCAAAGAAATATACACCCAGACATATCATAATGGCTGAAAACTAACGACAAAGACAAAATCTTGAAAGCAGTCAGAGAAAAGTGACACCTTGTCTATAGGAGAATAGTGATTCAAATGACTAAGATTTCTTATCAGAAACCATGGAGGCGGGAAGGAAATGGTATGCTATTTTTAAAGTGCTGTAAGAAAAGTGTAGAATTTATTATCCAGAACAAATATCCTTGAAGGTGAAATGAAGACATTTTGAGATGAGGGAAAACCAAGAGAATTTGGAGTTAACAGACCTACTATAAAATAACTAGTTAAGGAAATTCCATAGACAGATGAGAAATGATACCAGAAGGAAATTTGGAATATCAATAATGGAGGAAATGGTAAATATAATAGACTATTCTTCTTTTCTTGAATTATTTAAAATATGGTTCATGATTGAAATCAAAGTAAAACATTGTCCGATGGGAATTTTCAGTGTGTTTAGATGTAGTATATAAGACAACTTATAAAGGGAGAGAATGAGGGGACCTATATGATGTTATGGTAGGCAGAATAATCTCCTCCCTGTTTCCCACAGATATCTACATCCTAATCCTGAGACCCTGTGAATATGTTACATTAAATGGCAAAAAGGACTTTGCAGATGGGATTAAGACTGTAGACCTTGGGATAGAGAGAGATCCTTTATTGTCCTGGCAGGCCAAGTCAAATCACATGAGTCCTTAAAAGTGGAAGAGGGAGGCAGAAGAAAGGATCAGAGGGATGCAGTGTTGAGAAGGACTTTCCTGGCTGTTGTTGGCTTTCAAGATGAAGAAGAGGGCCAAGAAATGTGGGCAGCCTCTAGAAGTTGCAAAAGGTCCTCAGATGGCAGCTAGCAAAAAAATGGGAACCTCTTTGTCTGGAATGACCAAGAAACATATTGTCTTCTAGATCTTCCAGGAAAGGATGCAGCCTTGTCAATACCTTGATTTCATCCTGATGAGATGTGTCTTGGACTTCTGACCTCCAGAATTGGAAGATAATAAATTTATCATATTAAGCCACTAAGTTTGTGGTTTTTTGTTATGGCAGCAGTAGAAAACAAATGCATGTGGTATGGTTTCTCTATTCCAGTTGAAGTGCTAAATTATTGATTCTAAGTAGAGTGTGAAAGGTTAACTATGCCTGTTGTAACCCCTAGAGCAACCACTAAAAATATATACAAAGAGATATAGTCAAAATTACAATTGATAAATTAAAATGAAACACTAAAAAAAAAAGTTCACATAACCCTTAAGAATGCAGGAAAGGGGAAACAAATAAAATGGCAGACCTAGATACAAACATATCAATTATTACATTAAATGTCAACTAAAAGATAGAGATTGTCAGATTGGGTTTAAACAGTAAGAAGATGTAACAGTTGTAAACATGTATAGAAATGACAACAGACCTTCAAAATAAAGAAACAAAAACTGAAATAACTGAAAGGAGAACTAGGCAAATTCACAATTATAGTTAAAAAATCTAACACTACTCTCTAAGTAATACAAGCAGTAGACATCGAAAATCAGCAAGAATGTAGAAGAATTGAACCATCGACTAGCTAGATCTAATAGATATTTACGTAACACTCCATTAAGTGCTAATTGAAAATATTTCTAAATGAATATAAAAACAATCCTTTTTAGTGTATTTGCAAGTTAAGCTATGAGATGTGAATTAAATAATGTATTTGTGTCTTGCTAATGTGAAATACAAGTTCATATTTAGAATAACATTTTTAAAAGCAGCAAAAGTTGTAAAATATTTTAAAATTTAAAGCCAGAATGACCCAATATAAAATAATTGAAATAATAATAATTTAAAAGCTAGCTAACATTATATTAAAAATTTACTCTGTGCCAAACGCTATTCTAAGCACTTTATATGGACTAATTCATTCAGTCCTCACAGGATCCCTATGAGGTAGTTGTGGTTAAACTCATCTGTAAAATGGAAAGAATAATGAAATATAGAGCTCTTAAGTAAATTGACTAAGATATCCAAATTGGGGATTATGACAACAATATCAATAATAAAAAATAGCTTTTCTTGACTGAACACTTCCTCTGCGTTGGACACTGTGCCTTACACTTTTTCTCATTTTGTTTGTAAACTAGGTATTATAATCCCCATTGGATAGTTGAGAAAATTGAGGCTTAGTGTGATGACTTGCCCCTGTTGGTACATCTAAGTAGAGTGTAGCAAAGCAGAAATCCAACCCATGGAGACTGTCTGTAGAACCTAAGGTCTTCATCTCTGTACTGCCTACTGAAGATACTGAGTTCATCCTGGGAACTGAGAATGGTTCATCCTTGGATGCTTGTGGTCATCAGGCAAGGGGCATAGAGTCACATAGTCCTGACCTTCAAAAGGCATTGACTTCCCAATGACTATCCTGTCCTGGAGTGAGATAGGGCTGGGTAAAAATGCTTAGATCCTTGATTTTAGAAAATGTGTTTTGTTGTGGCTTGTGACCTCTTCTATCCTCAGCCAAATGTGACAACCTAAGTACAGGCCATGTTGCAGTGACCTGACCACACAGTTCTTTTTCGTATTGCAAGGGTTGATTATGAGGCACTTGACACTTAGAATGAGAGTTATTGCTCCAAATTTGATTTTGATTTGTTCCCTAATGAGTCCAACCTGTTGTATCTCAAATTACCTTTTTTCCTGCACTGCATTTACCATACTCTGTTATTACGTATTTATTTGTGAAGTATTCCTTTTAGTCACATCAGCTGTTTGTGGGTGATACATTCTTGCAATCTTACATTCTCAAGCTGAAGCTCTGAAGCTTGCTTTTCCTAATATTTCCATTTTAGAAGTTTTGTGAGTTCTTCTGACCTGGTACATTGCGATATGGACAGACTTCTCACTTTTATAAATGTTTTTCTCTCTAGGCACCTTTATTTTAATATAAATTTTAAGGATATTCGTTGGGATCCTAGTTGATATAAGCCTGTGTTTGTCCTTCAAAATGCACCCTTAACTCTGGAAAGGAAGATGCTAAGTTTAAAGCAAGGACTGGCAAACTGCAGTCTGCTGCCCGGTTTTGTAAATAAGGTTTTATTGGAACATGGTCAGACTCTTTTATTTGGGTGTTGTCTATGTCTCCTTTGGTGCCACAACAGCAGGATTGAGGAGTTGTGACACACCATCCAGCCCACAAAGTCTAAAATATTTAGTAATTGGCCTCATCTGGAAACTGCCTGCCCCTGGTTTAGAGACATAGAAAAGCACCCACTTGATGATACAGGTTAAACATGCTATTATTTTTCTAGTAAATGTCTCTAGCTCTGCTTTCCCTGGAGAAGAAATAAGAAAGTAGTTTTCTTTTTCTTTTTAAAATTTTTTCCACCACACTTTATTGAGGTATAGTCGAAAAATAAAAATTATATATATTTAAGGTATACAACATGATGATTTAATATATGTATACATTGTGAAATGATTAGCACAATCAAGTTAATTAACACATCTATTACCTCACATAGTTACTATATTTTTGTGTGTGCGGTGAGAACGTGTAAGAGCTGCTCTCTTAGCAAATTTCAAGTATGCATGGCTATTATAAAAAAGACAAGATATAACAAGTGTTAGTGAGGATGTGGAGAAAAGGGAACCCTTGTACACTGTTGGTGGGAATGTAAATTGGTACAGCCATTGTGGAAAACAGTATGGAGGTTCCTCAAAAAATTAAAACAAGAACCACCATGTGAGAACTAGCGATCTTGCTTCTGGGTATATCCAAAGGAAATGAAATCAGTATTTTGAAGGGATATCTTCACTCCCTTGTTCACTCCAGCATCATTCACAGTAGCCAAGATATGGAGACAACCTAAGTGACCGTTGAGGGATGAATGGATAAAGAAAATGTTATATATATATATATACATATATGTAATGGAATATTATTTAGCCATAAAAAGAAGGACATCCTGCCATTTGCAACAACATGGATGAACCCGTGGGACATTATGCTGAGTGAAATAAGCCAGACACAGAAAGCAGTCTTCTTCTGAAGCATTTTTTTGTGTGTGTCAACCTCATAGTTTCATTCATTGCTTTAACTTTTCTATAACTACTCTGATAAAAATCTTAAAAATTCAGTTCCTTAAAAATGCTTTTCCTGATATTTGTAGACATTACCAATCAAATGTTTCAATCTCATTCACTTTGAAGTCCCCTAACACCACTGAGAAGTTTCATGTTCTCTCTCCCTTTATTCTGTTTTCTAGGGGTCACTGAAGTTGTTTTAGTAGAGACACACTCTTTTGCGGAGTGACTTCTTGTGTCTTCATGCGGCCATGGATCTGGATAAACCATCTGTCTGGGGCTCCTTAAAACAGCGGACCAGGCCTTTGCTAATCAACTTGAGCAAGAAGAAGGTGAAAAAGAACGCAAACAAACCCCTAGACTTAAGGGCGAGGCATCACCTGGATCGCCGCCTCAGCCTCTCGGTCCCTGACCTCCTGGAGGCTGAGGCCTTGGCCCCCGAGGGTCGGCCTTACTCTGGGCCCCAGTCCTCCTATACCTCAGTGCCCAGCAGCCTGTCAACTGCAGGGATCTCTCCCAAGACCAGCGGTAGCTCCTTGAAACAGTCTGAAGAAGAATTGGATTGGAGCCAGGAAGAAGCTAGCCACCTCCACGTGGTGGAAACGGACTCCGAGGAGACCTACGCCTCTCTCACCAAGGACAGGAGGGCTTCCAGCAATGGCATCTTTGATCTGCTCCAGAACACTCCCCTCGGAGAGGATGCACCGGAAGAGCCGGAGGTGAGACCAGGGCTGGACACTTTCCTGAGTTTTTCTTTTCTTTTTTTCTTCTTTTTAAGTGCATTCAGTGCCCTTGGAAAATTTGGTTAGGAGTTATTTTTGTGGTTAGCTTGAATGGAGAGAATGTCATTTACAAGAATTTAAATTAAGGTAATATTGATTGCACCCAGTGTTCCCATTAGATTTAGAGTTGACCTCTATGTATTTTAAAACTATACAAAACTATACAAACTAGGACACTTAAAGGCATTAAAAGCCCTATTGGATGAGTTCTCCTTTTTCCATCTCTGGACAAAGAAATTAACAGCATAACTTTTCCTCTAACTTTTTGCTTAAATGTGTATCTATCTCTCTGTCTCTGTATCTTTCTCTCTACACCATTGCCCAGTCCTACCATAGAGAAAAATGCACATTAATATTCCTAAGAAATGTGTGAATGTATTTCTCCCTTTGACTGCCAGAGAGGTTGAGCTTCCTTATACATGTGCGTGAACACTTACTTGTGGGCAACTTCACTTGAATTCTCTAAAAAAAAACCAAAAAGCCAAAAAGTAAAGGAAACAAATGCCTGTCAATTCAGTGATTTACACAAAGCTTTCGTATTTCAGTAAGATCAAACAGCCAAACATAATTATGAGGCAAATCTTATATTTCTAGGAAGAGTTTAATTTAAATTCAATCACTAGATTATTAAATCATGATTTGGATGATCAATTTAATCAGATTTTTTTCAATTCCTCCATTAATGACACTGAAGTAGGTCACAATATTGAGGTAAGGGGTTAATTTTTCTATATTCCAGGTTAGTGTTATAATTGCATAGAAAACTGGTTATTCAATTGGGATTTTTGGTTTTAATTTTAGAATCAAAGCCTATTAATTATGCCGTACATTTGAGTTTCGTTGGGGAATGGGATTGTGCATGTTCGGAGGATGTTGTGGTCATATTCTTTAAATTACTTTACTATTTTTTTCATTCCCGTTAACATTCATGAAATCCTTTTCATAATAATTGTATGATTTTTACTGTTTATAAAGTTGAAATGTGTTTTCACTCATCAAAATATAAATTAAGTGAATTATTGAACTAGTTCAGTATGAAGGAGGTGACGTTGAATTATATACTGAGGTTGTCTTTATCTGCTTGTTACTTATTAACTGACTGGAAACAAATGGGTGGGCTTCTTTGGCTTTGATATGCCAATAATTTCAAATCAGAAGAATTTTTTTTTAAAGTTAGTGCTGTGAAACTATTTTAGCATTTCAGTAGACTTTGCTGAATATAAAAATTTGAATGCCTTCTCTAACTCAGGCACCATAAGGGTTACTCCTGGAATTAGAGATGGATAAGAAAGTGACCCTGCCCTGAGTTAGGATCTACGGGGAGGCAGCTTTGTGGAGCACTAATTGTAGCATAAGAGGCAAACAGATATCAGGACTGTCCGTGCAAACCTTCAGGCCGTGTCTCCTGGGAGCTCAGTGGATGGAGGAGATCAGTGTGTGGGGACCAGGGGCATGTCATGTGTGAGGCAATGTCCAAGCTAGCACAGAGGATAAGCAGGATTTGACAGGTGAGGAAATGTGGTGAACACGGGCCTGAAGTGTGGATGGGGGCAGTGAGGGGTGGTGAGTGCTTTGCTCTGCCTGGAGCAGAGGCTTGGGGGGCTTCCTGGTGTGAGGTATGTCTGGAAGGGTGGGCTGTGCTGAGAGGCTGGTCAGCGATAGCACATGGATGGTTGGCAGATGGAGGGTTGGTAGTGGTTATTTTCTCTTCTCTGGGCTAAATGCAGAAAAGCCTGGAATACACGGTCCTTTCAGAATAGGTTATTCTGGGTAATTTGGTTTTCTCTTTTAGCTCAACTATTTTTAAAAAAAACTTTCTTTCTCGAAAGACAATCTTTTGCTTCTCTTTTCCTGCCCTGGGAAGTACAAGATAGGACTGAGACTGATTCTTTCTTCCATGGCCACTTGAGTGCCATTTATCTGCTTGGTGGCCTGTTTGCAGGGGATGGAGGGACTGGGCTATAGCTAATCAGACCTGTAGATCACTTGTGGTCAAGTGCATTGTTCTGCCTACCCCCTCCTTCCTCTCCTCCTCCTCCTCCCTCTACTCCCCCTGTATTTGGTGGGCCCCTCCCATCCTTCCTCTACTCCCCCTGTATTGGGTGGGCCCCTCCCATCCTCCCTCTACTCTCCCTGTATTGGGTGGGCTCCTCCTACTCCCTGAGGATCTAATTTTTCACATGGTACAGAAGTTAGCACTCCCTTACTATCTTTTCCACTAGGCTGTGTTAATTTGGGGACTGGGTGTGGCTGGGGGAGTCATGTCTAATTTGTCTTTGTTTTCTCAGCGCCTAGCTTGGTGCGTGGTACAAAGCATATGCTCAGTCAATATTTATTTAGTACAGAAATCAATGATAGAAATGTGTGTATTCAGGTTAAAAGATTTTTGCTAGTGATTTTATTGTGAGTTCTCTTTAGTCTATCATTTAACTGAGGTCAGCATTTTTTTTTGAAAGAAACACATCATACTATAAATTAATTCTCTTTTTATATCGTATTAACTGAAAATAGAGATTTACGCAGGTGCAGACTTTTCAGCCCAAGTCTGATACTGATTTTAAATCTGAATGTGTTATCTCTGCCTTTTTTTCAATGAAGATGGAAGTCCTGGCTGAATTCATGTTATCTGTGAGTTTTGGAGTTGGTTAATGCAGATTTCCAGCATAGTTCATCTCCTTTCTTCCTAATGAATAGTGAGCAGCTTTCTATCACTTTCATGGAATAGGGGGAGAAACGAGGAGGAAGGAAGGAGTTGGCATGTGACAAGCCTGGTGTATAACAAGGACAATTAGATGATTGCCAGATATCCTTGGTGTGACTTATTTTGTTTGTAGCTTTCCAGAGAGGGTAAAGCAAGGAACATCCGTGGTCTGAGGCACCCGTTGGGGTTTGCCTCACCTGTTTTATGTCCAGTGCTGACTTGGCTCCCGGGTGAGCTGCAGCAGTGGGATAGGACCCCAAATCTTGTTATTGTCTAAATGTTCTACAGTCACTTTCCAGTCCTGCCAGTGTCAGCAAAGGAAGTGAAGTGTTGGCTTACAGTTATGAGGAAATGGAATGATGAAGCAAAGAAGAAAATTAAGGATGAGGGAAGAAGAAAAAGGAACGTGAGAATGTAGAGGCCAGGTAGAGCCTGGAATAGTCTCAATGCACGTGCTCAAATGAGCCGTAACACCAAAATGGGAGAAAGTGGGTTCAGAATAAAGGATACATTGGTGGAAGAGGATTCTCCAGACTCTTGAGCCCTGGATTCATATCACACTGGATCTCCCATAGGAACCCGATCTCAACTTGACTTGACAGAATTCACTGTCTCCCTGAACTGCCCTCACACATACAGACCATCATTTCTTGGCAACATTGCCATTATTCACCTAGTTGCTCAAGGAAAAACCTGTGAATAATGTTAGACTGTTTTACTTTCCTTGCTTTTCACAGCCTGTGCAATCTTCATTTATCCATCTCATATCTCTCTCCTCCTCCCTTATCTACTTCATTCTTCTCTTACTGAAATCCCCTCATCCTTCAAGGCCCGCCTGAAATCTTCCTTTTCCGTGGTGCTTTTCCTGACTCTACAATTAGTATACGCACCCTGGCTTCGTTTGCACAGTATGCCACTTTTACTATTATTGAGCACTAACCTCATTCTGCTTTCTGTAGAAATCTGTAGAGAGAAAGGGATTAGAACAGGTAGAGGAGGGAGAGAGGGGAGGGCAAATGGGTACTGGGCAAGGGTGTGACTGGGTAAGACCCTGAGAAGGTAACCAGACTCCAAGACCTATATACACTGTCCAGTGGCCATCTGCCCTGTGGGTTGCTCATGATAACCAAATGATAATGAGACTAGCAACAAATGGCAATCACAACTAATTTTCAATGAGAATAAAATACTGTGTAGACTCTAAGGTTCATTTTGATATAAACAGCTCATTCTTCCATTGTTGTTAAGTTACTTTGGAAGTCGACTCATAATCAACACCTGCTTCATTAACTTCTTAGGAGAAAGGACTATTTTGTAACTTATTACACTTGAAATACTTGCAGAATGTATGTTAGGTACATTTCCTCCCCGAAGTCAGCCTATGTGAGAAGTCACACAGAATCAAGAGATTGCTTGGTGAATATGAATCATGGTGAGAACAGATAGGTTCCACACTGAATGGCATCTGGCATGCCATCCATCTCAGAATAGGGATTGAGCTGCAAATGAGAACGGGCCATACTCATACTTTATTTGCTAGGGCCTCCTACATCCATCTCCACATGCCAGCCTGCCTAGCTCATGAAGCCAGGATTCTTAAAGTCCTGTGGCATAGGTTCTTTCTTCCATCTATAGCATTCAACTCCAAACTTTTACCTAGGCTTCCTTGTATGACCTCTTCCTTTTTGTGGTTGACACATTATTTTATTAGTTGTATTACCGCTTTCAATCAGGCTAATATATTATCATGGTTGCCCGGCCACCAGGTTATCTCCTTTAGGTGACTTTGGTTACCTGGCCTCTGATGGATGAAAGGAGGTCTTAAAGTTTCATTTTCATTGCTCTCATCACTAAGACTTGGGACTTAGGAGGTGGTAAGTGCACGTTACGTTACTGCCAAACACCACCGTCACCTTGTACGGTCATCTGTTGCTTAACGATGGGGATACTTTCTGAGAAATGCATTGTTAGATGATTTCGTCGTTGTGAGGACATCATTGAGTGTACTTACACAAACCTAGATGGTTTAGCCTACTACGCACGTAGGCTATATGGTACTAATCATATGGGACCACCATCACGTATGTGGTCTGTAGTTGACTGAAACATTGTTATGTGGCGCGTGACGGTATTTAGTTAGTTGTTTAGAAGTCAGCCTCTCTTGTTAGATTGGGAGCTCCTGAAGAGTAGAGATGGTGTCTTCTTTTTCTTCTGCCAGCCTTTCTGCAAACCTTGCTTATGTGAAATATATTGATTCATTTGTCTCTGTAGTTGACTTGCAAGCCACAGACCACTGCTAGGTGCTGTGGGGGCCCTAAGAAATTCAGTTGGGTTGGGAAAGGTGATGATACGTGGAGGCCCTGTGTGGGTAGGGTGAGCTCTAAAGGAGTTCCCAAGTGTCAAGTTAAATGTGCAGAAGGTAAGTTAAGGAAACTCAGAAGGAGAGTAGCTTATTTTTTTTTCTTTCCTTCTTACCTTGCCTTTTCTTCTTACTCTCTCCCCAGTCAGCATCCCTCCAGTAGTTATTTTACAAGGTACTCTCTCATACCTTGTAAAATCAGTTAAGTATTTAGTCAATACAGACAGCTGCCTCTGGTTCCTGTCCCCAGCATTGATGACGGAATTGAGATTAGACCCAGATACTGGAAAAAATGACCAATAATACTAGGCAGTGTCTAGTCAGTGCTAGACAACTGGTTGAGGTGAGAGGAGAGCGGTCGCTCTGAGTAGGTGGTCAGGAAAAGCTTGAGAGGGTGTATTTTGACGATAAGGCTCAGATAGGTGGAGAGTAAAGCTGAGCAGTTAGGTTTCATGTCCATGAGGGTAGAAAAACAGAAAAACAGAAAAACAGCTCAGTACCTGGCAGTCCCAAATACCTCACAAGGACTCACTGCCATGATTATGGTTGTATCTATTGGTGTTATTATAATTATTTTTATCATTACGTTTTTCAGAGTGAAATAGCGGACTGAGAAGGTTTAATGATTTACCTAATGTCATCCAGCTAGTAAGAGTCAGAGCCAAGATCTAAATCCAGGACTGGCTAAATCCAAAACCTGTGCACAAAACTGTGTGTACAATAAGAGTTTGGAAATGCAATCCTGCATCTTGAGAGAACTCAGAGCTGGTGGTTTAAAAAGTTGGTCATCAAAGGAAGACTTATTTTTCTGTGTCCACTGTGCCCTTTTTTTTTTTAATTTAATTAATTTATTTTTTTTCCCCAAAGCCCCAGTAGATAGTTGTATGTCATAGTTGCACATCCTTCAAGTTGCTGTATGTGGGACGCGGCCTCAGCATGGCTGGAGAAGTGGTGAGTTGGTGCGCGCCCGGGATCCAAACTTGGGCCACCAGCGGCGGAGTGCGTGCACTTAACCACTAAGCCACGGGGCCGGCACTGTGTCCTTTTAATTGCAGGGATAATTACAGTGATCGAATGGGCTTATTGTCATGGTCAGTAACTAATAATCCTGAATGGAAGGATTATTACTCCCCCATCACCCATGAAATCTCAGAATGGGGTACGTGCTTCCCTGACATTTCATTTGGCAGTTGGAGTTTTAAACAACTAGCTTTGGTGCTTGCTTGTGTGGATGAGTTAAGTAGTTTCGAGAAGTACCCTACTGGGATGTTTCCAGAAACTCTGCTTGGCAACCACAGAGCTTCAGTTTAGTGACCACAGAGAAGCCAAATGACAACCACAGAGGAGAGAAAACAACCTACAGTTTGCAAAATGAGACAAGTGCATCAGTTTCTTTTCACTTCAGTTATTTGTTCTTTACTATTTTTGTTTTATCTTAAAAATCATTACTCAATATCCCGGTGTTAGCAAGACAGGCATGTCAGCCATGTCCGAGAGCCCTTCATGGACTTAGCCTCTTTTTTATTCTTCCCTCCCTCCTTCCCCATCTGTTTCCCACCGACTGTGTGCTGGTCCTGTTCTAGGCGCTAGGAACCCAGCAGTCAGGAAAACAGACAACAATCTATTTCCTCAGGGAGATCCTATTCTGAACCGTGGCAGGCTACAGATGTCTTCAGAAAGCAATCAAGTTAATGGAGGAAAATAAAGCAGACAAGGCACTCGGGATTGCTGGGGTGGGGGCGTTACAGTTTTGAACAGAGTGGTCGGGAAAGACCTCTTCTGAGATGATGACATTTACGCAAAGACCTAGAGGAGGCAAGGAAGCAAGTCGTGTGCGTGTCTGGAGAAAAAGCACTTTTGAAGGAGAAAACAGTAAGCATAAAGGCTCTCGGGTGGCAGGAGTGTGCCTGGTGTGTTTCAAGAAGGGAAGAAGCAGTGTGGCCGGAGAGGAGGGGATGATGGTAGAAGATGTCAGAGTGACTTCTGAGGTGGCATCATGCGGGCTTTCCCATCCTGCCAGGCAACTCTGCTAGACAACAACTCCCCGGGCACTGAATGAGCAGGATACAAAGGAACCCTGTGGGCTCAATGCTGTGTCTCTGACAGGCGGGGCAGGATGGACAGTAGCTTACAGGTGGTGCTACTGTAGACACTGCACATAACAGTAAGTAGAAGCTTTGCCTTGGAAGAGAGCTGTGGAGGAAGTGTGCCCAGGCTGATGAGCTGTGTATGGAAGGGCAGGTGGCACTGTCCTGAGGCTTCATCAGCCAGACGTCTAACTGTGTCACGATAACAGTGTCACCAGGGAAAGGATGGTCGGGATGGAGGGAGGGACTTGGGTTACTGACCACTTTCATTGAATTTTTTTCTCCAGTCTTCCCAAACACATCTGCTATCTTAATAATAATAATAATAACAATACTAATAATAGAATAGCAACACCAATCTAATACCACTTACCGAGAGGTTATATGTAAGGAAGTCTGCTGAGTGCAATATACATGATATCTCATTGGACCGCATCTATTTGGTTCACTCTGTGTATAGATAGCCTAGGACAGTGTCTGGCCCAGAGAAGGTGCTCAGTAGATATCCTTTGAATGAATAAATTTTTCTTCTAACAACCCACAAGGTAAGTATCTTTTTTTGCCCCTTTTAGTGATGTTCCTGTGTCCTGAATTTTAAGTAAATTTTTCAAGGACCCAAAGTTAGGAAGTAGCAGAGGTGGGATTCAAATCCAGGTCTTTCTGACTGCAGAGCTTCATCTGTCACTGTGCAGAGCTGCCTCTCAGTATGTCAGGCGAGGTGTTCTGTTTTTCGATTCTTCTGGTTCTGGGTACAGTGAGAAGAGTGGAGTATTCAGGATACGCAGGTGAAGGCCTGACTCTCTTGCTTCCCTTTGGCAACCATTTAGCCTCTTAGCTCTGGCTTCTTTATGTGTAAATTGATGATATTAATGACTAATGACTTTGATGCAATGTAAGAAGTTAGTAGGAGTGTGTATTGTAAATTATATAGGCTAAGCCAGTTAAGTGCGCGCGTTCCGCTACTGGTGGCCCGGGTTTGGATCCCGGGCACGCACCGATGCACCGCTTGTCTGGCCGTGCTGAGGCGGCATCCCACATACTGCAACTAGCAGGATGTGCAACTACGACATACAACTATCTACTGGGGCTTTGGGGCAAAAAAGGAGGAGGATTGGGAATAGCTGTTAGCTCAGGGCCGGTCTTCCTCAGCAAAAAAAGAGGAGGATTGGCGTGGATGTTAGCTCAGGGCTGATCTTCCTCACAAAAACAAAACAAAACAAAAAAAATTATAAAGGCTAAGCAAACGTAAAGGGGACCATTATTCTTTTAAACTATCTACTGGTAATAAGCATGAAAAAACATTTATGGAAGATCAGTGGACAAATATCACTGAATATGGAAAGAAAGGTTTTAGAGAATTATATCAGGGGTTGACAAACTTTTTCTGTAAAGGACCAGGTAATAAATATGTTCAGCTTTGTGGACCATAAGGTCTCTGTTCCAACTACTCAACCCTGGTATTGTAGCATGAGATCAGCCATAGACAGTATATAAATGAGTAGGTGGGGCTGTATTTCAAAGTTTAAACTTTATAAAAATAAGTGGTGGGCTGTAATTTGCTGACCACTGCTTTACACCATCATGTGATTGAGTAGGGTATATGTACACATGCACATGAACATACATACACATGACTTATATTTTGTATATTAGATAGTATTCCAGGGTAATCACTTTTAGAGAACATTCTTAGGGGTGGGGGAAAACTAAATATGTATATCTTGATTGTATGATCAATAACCTTCCAAAAAGTTGTGTAAAGACTGAATATGAGTAGACTCAGCCATCTGGTCGACCTGAGTTTTTCTGAACAGACATTCCAATTTTGACCTCTAATTGCCATGTGGGTTTTGATTCTATCACTGCATCCAGGCATGGCTTCATGGTCTGTCTAGCCATGTGATCCCCTTTGCTCATTTTGCTACTTCCTTGCCCTGTAGGTATTTGTGTTTGTGACTACTGTTGTCCAAAGTCTTCATATTCTCAATAACCTAGATGTGGGCTAAGTAATGAAGCACATATGTATTATGTGTATCATTTGCTATATACATATATATATATATATATATTTTTTTTTTTTTGTGAGGAAGATTGTCGCTGAGCTAACATCCTTGCCACTTTTCCTCTGTTTTATACGTGGGATGCTGCCGCAGCATGGCTTGATGAGTGATACGTATGTCTGTGCCTGGCATCTGAACCCGCGAACCCTGGGCCGCCGAAGCAGAGCACCAAACTTAAGCTCTATGCCACTGGGCCGGCCCCTATACTCATATATTTTAATAGAGTATTTTTCAAAGACTATGTTAGTGATCTTCTCAGCCAACTTTTTACTCTTATTTAGCTCTCCTTGGTGTGGGTTTATGTATCCTTCCACTGAAGTTTAAACAGCCAGTGATTGCTTAGATTGTTTATAATTTGGCTTCCTGTGTGTACTTCATGGTGAGATCCTTCAGACAACCATGGAGGTGGTATTTGTATAAGATCACATTTAGTGTACACAAAAGGAAAATGTTGTTTATTCACGTCAGTATCTGGCTCTTAAGATCCTTGGTAACTAGAGATTTTCTTTTTTAAATAATCATCTCATCTATCCTAATATCTTCCCATATCCTATTGAAATTTAATAAATTTGCATTCTTGCAGATGGAGATTCTCATCTAAAGTGAATGCAAAGTATATATTACCTTCCTATAAACTTTGGTTTACCAAGGTAGTATGGAAATATCAGTGCAAATTTGCTGTCATTAAAAGACACACACACACACACACACAAACCACTTATCTGAAAGGTAGCAGTGAGAATTGTGTGAGAGATGACTAACCTCATACTAATTTTCATGCCCAGATGTTAATGCTGTATTTCTGAATGTTTGTATGTAATTAGATGGCTTTCTTATATTAAGACTTTTAATCATTGTTAATATTCAAATTATTTGCCCTTTCCTGAGTATGTTCTTGGAGATAATTGGTTTGAAATAGTTAAAACCAATGCTTAGTGGGTAAACAGACTGGACATCTACACAATGGAATACTATTCAGCGATAAAAAGGAATGAACTCTTGATACAGACAACAACTTGGATAAATTTCAAAGGCATTGGGCTGAGTGAAAGATGCCAGTGTCAAAAGATTTCATACCGTATGATTCCATTTATATGATATTCTGGAAAAGATGAAACTGTATGATGAAAACAGATCAGTGGTTGCCAAGGGTGGGGGATGATTTGACCACAGTGGGACAGCATAAAGGAGTTTTTGGGGTGAGGTGATAGAACTGTTCTGTGTCCTGATTGTGGTGGTGGTTACACAAATATATACATGTGTTAAAAATCATAGCACTGAAAGCACATGCAGAAAGTCAGTTTGACCGTGTGTTATTTTTTTTAAGTAAAATTAAAAAACTCAGAGCGCTTGATTATGCTTGTAGAGAACATCAAAAAAATTTTTCTAATGGTTGCGGGATACCAGCACTTCCTGATGATGAAAACATTAATTGTGCTCTTTTTAATGAAAAACTCATTGATGTAGTTACTAGGTTTACGAAGAAGGTGAAAATAACGCAAGTTTTATCAGTGACTAGTACCTTCAGCTCTATGCAGAGTGTAGGGAAATACTCAAAGTTATGTGTCCCCCAGCGGCTGTAACTCGGTCCTCCTGTGCCCGTGTAGCGTTTCTCCTCTTCTTTATGGTGATCACTTTCCTGCCTTGGTGTGTATATATGGTGTGTGACAGTTACGGTGGCTGTGGGAACCGTAACTTTAAGTTCTGTGACTTTGCTTTGAGTAAAACCAGCCATAATATTGAATAATGTCATCCTTCACATTTAATTTCCATGTTGTTGTAAGTGGAAGACATTGCATATTTGAATAAAAGCTCTGTGTTCATTTTTGATAGCGTGTAATTGATGGTGGTTATGTGGACTAATTTTGTCACTTAATTAACGTTATCCTTAAGTCCAGTGAGGCCAACTCGGGAGGATGTGTATGGTGTGCCAGTCTGAGGGGTGGTGCTTTCTAAGCACCCATCTGTCCACTCTTTTATTTGACAGAGGAAGATACTTGACCACCATGATCCTTGGCTAGTAACTGTGCACTTTACAGAGAAATTCTGATCCCAGCACAGGTAGTTTTGTGGAATTGCCTTCAAACAGAATTGGTTAAGTGGAGCATTGATTCATTTCATGAAACTGGAGGCACTACGGTGGGATGTTCAGGCTGCAGAGGATCAGACAGCAGATGTTACCTGCTGGCTCTGCATGTGAAGGCATGGTTGGACTTTTTTGGTTTTATAAATCAGGCAGAAGAGGAATTGGTAAGCTTCTAGGAAATAATAGTGTGCAGTGTAAAAGGCATGAAGAGAAATCTTTTGAAATTGGGAGAGTTGAATAAGGTTCTGATTGTTGTCATAAAGTACTCTTTAGACGGTCCCGTCCAACTCACCTGGATGTCTTTCTATTTTTAACAAAAGAGGAGGCACCAAGAACCAGAGTGGGCGTGTTTAGGAAAGGCCCTGCTGCTGCCTCTTGCCTTGTCTGCTAACAGGTAAAGCATGGAGAGGACTCTTGTCCTGGCTGGGCAGTGGTGGCACTTCCAGGGCCAATGGGCTCTAGTGACTGAGGTCCTGGGACTCTTACAGAAAGGTTCAAGTATCTGAAATCACCCTTGATCCTGTGTGAATCAATCTCAAGTGAAGGAATATTCACAGTCAGGGGACCTTAGACCTGGTGTGGTGGAGAAAGAGGCAGATGTGAGAACCACAGATGCGAAGAACAGGAGGGCCTCCATTCCTGCTGGTGAGGGCTTGTGTGGCTCCAAGCTGTCTTGTGATCAGGGCTCACTTCTGCCCAGTTGCAGCATTTCTTGATGTCACTGCAGGCAGAGGAGGTGGACCAGAGCGCCCCTGTTTGTTTGCCGCCGTCACCATCCATCTTGAGGTCTGAAGAATTGCCTTCCTGCTCTGGAACCTGGGTTCTGTTACTGCCTGAAGTTCCACTTGAGAGAAAGAGAGAGAGAGAGAGAAAGAGAGAGAGAGAGAGAGAGAGAGAGAGAGAGAGAGTGAGTGTCTTGGAAGGCAGGCCACCATCCAGGCAGGATCTCTGAAGTGTGCCAGGACTTCCCTGATGGTTGCTGTGGATGAGAAGGACCAATGACCACAGTGCCTCTGCTTCCCACCTCCACCCCCAATGGTTCATGGTCATCTAAGCAATCTCTGCAGGCTGTTGCCTACCTCTAAATTTGCCCATAACTTTGGAGTTAGCCAGCCTTCTTTGGAGGGAGAAATCCATTGTTTTTTACACAAGAAATCAGCCATGGCTAATATGTCAAGCAGATAGGAACATATCCAAAATGCTGGAGGCCGTTTGCTCATTTCCCTTCCATCTCTGCCTTTCCATGCAGGCAGCCATCCTCACATCTAGCCCAGAGACCTTCATAAAGTCCCAGAGCTCCTCCAGATTCCTCATTTTTGCAAATAAAACCTGCCACAATGGAGATGTCTACTGTCTCCCACACTGACTGCTGTATGATGCATACTCCATTGCCCTGTGGAATCACTTCCTGGGTATCTGAGGCATATGTAAATGAGGAAACATAGACGCTTCCCATTCTGAGGTCATTTGTTCAGAATTTGCATTTCCTGGTTTTTGGTTGGTACGTGTACAGTTGCTAGACTCGTGGAGGGCTGGCTTGAGGAACGTCTTTCAGCACACATTTTGACATGTTTCCTCCCTGCCTGACAAGCTCGCCTGCCTCTCTGGTTCCTGAGCTGCCGTTTGCCCTTGAAGGCTGGGGGCCAGGCAGACCCACCCTGGGAGGGACCTCACGGGAAGGCCCTGATGCTCCCACTTCCTTCACCAGGAACAAAGCTGCTCTCATGTTAAACCCTGGATGAACTAGGGATGCAGGAGCGGCCCAACAGGAGAGCCAAATGGGCCTTTTCCATGCTCTGATCAATGACTGAGAAGACAGAGGCCGCAGCCAGATAGAATCCTTGTATTGCCAAGACTTGCCACGCACACAGAAAGGCAGCCCGCACGTTTGAAACTAAGTATGCAGATGACAGATTCAAAGGGAAAGACCTGATAAAGGATATCCTTGCAAGTTGGTTTTCTTTTGATTTTTTAAAGCAGAGTTTTTTTCTTTTTATTTACAGAAGCTCTGTGGAAGTGTGGATCTAAATGCTTCTCTGACATCCCAACAGTTTGAAGAGCAATCTGTGAGTGACAGTTCTTAAAAACAAACACTAAAGTAAATATTGTAATATTTCTTATCAGATGTTTGGATCTGTGTTTCTTTGCCTCTTTCATTTCTAAAGAATGCTGAACCGTATCCACCAACAAAGACAGGCCTTGTGAATTATAGCTGGACAAGAGGAATTCAGTGTCTGTTGATTTGTCAGAGTGGGATAGATTCTTCTAAAAATACAGAGCAGCTATGAAATTGAGTGAGATAATACAGGAGACAAAGTCATTTTGAAGTGCTTTGAAACGTGGACAGGGAAACTTTCAAAAGAAGGCTGTGGAGGGTGACTTAGCTACGGGATCGATTAAGTGAATGTCAAATAAGTGAACGATAAATTATTTTATCTGTCCTTTCTCTTTGGAAAGACAAAAATTTGAACTGGTGCAAAACTGTAGTTCAAAACTTCACTTGGATTCATTTAATAAATATTCAAAAATAGACAAGTTTGGCGGCATGCCCATAGGAGTTGATGCATTCCTAGAGAGGGAAGTGAACTGCATTAGGGGGAGGTGAGACTGTGAGGGTGAGAGTAGGGGACACCAATAGGGGGAGCCAGAAAATGAAAGAAAAATATGCAGAAGGTGGGAGAACGCTGCATAGAGACAAAGTGAGGCACCTATGGACACAGGGGAGGGGCATGTGTGGGATGGACATGCAGGCTCAGTGGCTGAGCAGCTGAGTGGTTGTGAGCTGAAATTTTTTTCTTCCAGGCAGAGGAGGTGTACCCGAGTTGATAGAGGTTGGTGGGAAGGTGAGAAGAGATAAGGGAGACATTATATCTGAGTTTGGAAATGTAGACACGTGTCGTGGGAGCTAACCCCACAGCTGCACTTCTGCACGCTATTTCCTCTCTCGGTGCTCCACCGTGAGTTACAGCATAAAGAATCCTGCAGGAAATGAAAGAGTTATATTTATACCACTTATCTAATTCTTCTTGAAAAGTTAATATTGCGAAGATATCATCATGATGGCCACTGAATGCTGATAGAATCCCACTGGGGAGAACTAGAGAGAACATGTTAACAGAGCAGTGTAACCAAGTCATCAGAGGGAGTGGGAGTGGGAGATGACACTGAAGATTTGCCATTGTAGTGAGCATTTGTTTTTCCTTAAATTAAGAAGTGTTTCTGAAGCTCAGTTCCTTGGGCCCAAGACAACTGACTTACTTCTCCATCTGTGCAGACCCTCGGGGAAGCTGGCGATGGCTTGAGTAACCTGCCTAGCCCTTTTGCCTACCTCCTCACCATACACCTGAAGGAAGGCCGGAACCTGGTCATCCGAGATCGCTGTGGTAAGGCCTGGCTCTGATAAGCTGTTTGTAGTCTGCAAACCTTTCTCTCTCCCCTTGTATCCACGTTGTTAGTCTTTTCTATCTCAGCATGGTTTATGGAGCTCAAATCTAAGCCTCTCCAGGTATCAAGGCATTTGCGGCAGATTATTTAGACATGCTGAATCTTACTGTCTTTTTCTATTATTAAATTAATAATAATCATCAGCATCCTCATCACGTAATACACATAGATGGAAATGCCCTTTGAACCACGCTCCTTCCTGCCCTGAAATCCCACTGGGCTCCCCTCCCTCGGGATAACATCTGTTCCCTGTATGTGATTGATTTGTTCACCTTTTCCACCTGTTTCTGTGTATTTACACACACACACATACACACACACACACACGTATACACATACTTATATATATTTAAACTAAAATGATATTGTAATGTCCATATTATTCAGCAATAAGCTTTTTTAACTTCACAATATGTGTTCAAGATTGACCATGCTTTTCCATGTAAATATATCTTTCTTTTAAATACCATACAATATTCCATAGTATGAAGTGTTATTTATCTGTTTCTCTCCTGATGATAGCTGTTTTCCTCCTCCTTTCTCAGCAATATAAATGATGCCACAATGAACATCCTGTGTATGCCTTTGTATATAGATAAGGATGTATCTTAGAAAAAAATAGCGTGTCTTTAAGAGCAGACAGTGGAGCCAGACTGCCTGAGCTCAAATCGCGGCTTCTCCATTTATTGGTGTTTGATTTAAGAAATGCTCCTTGACCCTCTGTGCCTTAGATTCCTTATCTGTAAAACGAGGATAGTAATATTAACCTACCTTATAGGCTCTTGGAAGGATATATAGTAACTTATATAAAGGGCTTAAAAAGTACATCTGGTTTCTAGCACTTAATAAAAGTTAATTGTTTTTAGCAGCTGGGACAGAACTCAGAAATGCAAGTATAGGCTCCAGGAGATGCACGGTTTTAAATTTGAAAAATGCTGGCAAATTGCTCTCCAAAATGGACAAAGTCTGCTCTCTCCTACACTGTGTTTATGTGTTCCCCATCTTGTCACTGTTGAATATTTACTTCCATCACTCTTCTGAGTTTTCAACAGTCTCGTGGGTCAGGTGTCGACTGTGCTCCCTGGATTACGATCACGATGAACGTGGTCATTTGTATGTCCTCTTCTGTGAATTTCTCTCTGTATCCTTTGCCCAGTTTTCAATTGAGTTTTTTCTTCTAAATTTTTGTAATTCTTTATAATTTTCAGCATTAACATTTGTTCATTATATGTTGCAAATACTTTTCTCCTAGTCGGTTGCTTATCCCTCATTTTTATGGCCTCTTTTGTCCTTCAGAGGTTTTACTTTTCATTATAGGCAAACATATCTGTTTTTCCTTTGTGGTCTTTTTTCATTTATTTTGTTTAGTAGGCAGGACCATTTTATTCTAAAGAATTTTGTGTCTTTCTTCAGGTCTTGGCCAATTTCTCCTGCTGCTGCCTCTCTACTCTGTTTTGAAACACCTGTGAAACGAAGGGTGGGCCTCCTAGACGCTTTTGTCTGTGTTCTGTGTCTCTTAGCTTTTCTTTCTCATTCTTCCCATGACTTTTTCCTTTTGGGAAGAATTCTCAGCTTGGTCTTCCAGCTTAGTCATTTTCTTTCAGCTTACCATTGGGCCATTGCGTTCACCTATTGACTTGTCATTGCTTTCATTTTTATAACTGCCTATTATTGTTTCATGAATGAGATGATGCCGTCCTGTTTTTGAGAGTATTAGGTATACATTTAAAATCCGTTGCATGCTTGATCCTTTGGATATCAGTTTGTTGTGTTTGCTGCTCATCTTTTTATTTGTGTGACCCTGTTCCACCGTATCTGGATGCTATTTTTGCTTATTGCATCTTGCCTTCTCTGAGAGTGAGGAGGGTTGGGATGAGCAGCTGGACCGGGTGAGCCTGTAGTTCAGGCTGGCTCCTTCCCATTCCTCCTAGTCATCACCAGCTCCTGGTTATCACCTGCCACCTAAAGCCTTCCTCTCTGGATTACTGCTCATGCTCACTGTTCCTGCTTGCAGTCAAGTGCCCTTGCTGGTCATTGCTTGACACAAGGGGGAGAGGACAGTTCTGGCCCACCCAGCTGCTCTGCATATGCTGTGCCAACCAGCCACAGCCACAGCTCAGGCCATTTTCTGCTTCCCGTATCTGCTGCCTCCAAGCTTGTAGCATTCCTGATTCACCTGCCACACACCCTCCCATCCTCCCATCCCACCTCTGCCCCTGAAACCTTTTTTGCTGTGACTCTCTACTGTTCATGTTTTGGGCTATGGATCCTTCCATCAATCTGATCTCACCTGACTTCCATCTTTCAGGGCTATATAAAATATGCCCACTTTTTTAAAGAAAACAAAATTAGTATCTCTCTCTGTCTCTCTGTGTATCTTTTTGTATTTTCTCAGTTGTAGGATTTCAAAGTAGTGAAAAAAATCTCCTTTTCTACCTATTGGTAAATAGTGTTTTCTTTCAAAATCATAATTTCTTATCTATCAATTGTGAAACTTCTTTTGTTCTGTCTTTGTGTGCTATTGTTATAAATGTATGCATTTTAATAGATGTATTTCTTATGGCTTTTAATGATTCGGGGCAGATAGCATTTCACACCTGAAATAACATCTAAGGGACATGATCATAAACTAGTGTAAAGTTTCCTCCTACGAATATCCTGACTCTTTCTCTGAACCTGCCTGGTGTCCATGGGTGCTTCTGTCAAATAATGATCACCATCAAGCTTGTTTTTTGAAAACTTATCTAGAGATTAGAAGTCTGTTCTGTGGAGAAGGTATTTAACTTTACTAGGAAGAAAGTGTTCTAAACCTTTAAGAAACGTGCTCTGTTTTAAGTTTTTGGAAACCTCCAATAGTATGTAACTTTGGAGATGTGCACAGGCCCTGGACCTCTTCTACGGGCCAGCTGCCCCTTTTCCAGTTTTCCCATCTTTTCTGCTTCTTTCTCCTTATTGATGTGAGTTATCTGGTGACACCACCCTTGATATGTCATCCTGATACACTTACAGCAGATTCCTAGTAGATGGTCAGTAAACTTAGCAGATGATGAAGAAGCCATGTATATAGTAGAAAATGACTGAAACAATGGGGTTTATGTGTGTTTGCTGTGTGTCTCGCTGTTTTAGGGCCCAAGGAGAGACTGTAGTCTGTGCTCTAATCCCAGCCATTGTCACGTCTGTCTGCATAGTTTCATCACAATTAAAACATCACATGACAATTTGGCTTTATCTTGTGTAAACCTAATGTTATCGAAGTATAAATACCTAATAAGGAGTCTAGGTTATAAACTGTGCTGTTCCAGCACCTATGTCATTTATAACCAGTGGTAACTGTTCTTGTCTGTCTTCTTATATTTATTGGAAACATTAATCATTATTTATTAAGCAAATAGCCCCCTCCCAGCCAGTTCTTTTTCTATACTTGGGGGTGTGGCATGCCTCCCTATACTGTGACTATATTAATTTCTGCTTAATTTTCACAAATATTAAGTTAGTGACCAGAATATGTTCCGGAGCCCACTCCGGAAGCACTCAAATGTCCACTGTTGATGTAGGCAGGGATCATAACTCTTGGCTCATGTGCTCCCACACCTGCCTCCTTTGCCTGGACTGACCTTACTTATCAATATAGCTGTATGTTCTCTGGAACCCAACACAATCTCAGAATTTTATCCAACACAGTTTTTTGGACCAGTAGTTCTCAAACTTGAGTGAGCATCACAACAACCTGGAGGGCATATGAAAATACACATTGTCCCCATGCAGGGTTTCTGATTCAGCAGGTCTAGGGTGGGATCCAAAAATTTGCATTTCTAACAAATTCCCAGGTGATGCCAATGCTTTTGGTCTAGGAACCACACTGTGAGAACCGTTGTCCTAGGCAGCTACTGTCTACTAGTGGGCGCTGGCATTTGAAAAGAAACATATGCTTCTCCTGGTAGGTGAAGTTTACCTCTCTCTTAGCCACATTTTCTTTTCCCAGGGCTATACCTCATTATGTATTTGCTTTCCAGTATTGGTCTCAAACTTTACTTAATTTGTTTTCTCTGAACATAATTTTATTTGATACTAGCCCAATTAACATAATTTGGTACAAAGAACTATGTGATATGCTGAAGTAATAAATATGAAAGAATTTTTGAATTATCTATAAATTTACAGTATTTATTCTATATAACGTGTTCTCCAATTCTGTAGATATCAGATTGATAGCTGACTGTTGCAACACTAAATATCCTTCAATATCTATTCAAATGGTACTCCTCCTTTGTAGTCTTGTATGTTTTTCACAGACACAGGCTCCCTCTCATCTCAGTCCTGTAAAAAATTTACCTCTATAAAATATACACTTTTATCCTTAATTGGATAAGTGACTGATCCTTCCTGTTAAGGTATTAGCACTATATTAGCTGGGAGACTATTTTATTCATCTTTGTGCACCCTACTGTGCAATACTGGTGGTTTGCACATAGAATGCTTTTAATAAATTTTAGTTCTTCATTAAGGATATCCAACTTAATTGCAAGACTTAAAGAAAAGGAGTATTAAAGGCTGTAGTAAGAGGGAAAACATCTTCCCAGAAGGGAACAGAGTTCATTTACTCACTCCTTTCCTCAGCAAGCATGATTGAGTCCCTTCAAAGAGACGAGCACTGCACTGGTTCTCAACTGGGACCTGGTGATTCAAGTCAGGAAAAGGACTTACGAGATTTTAGAGATGCAGGATATCATGCAGATCACCTGCTTCAACCACTGACTTAACAGAATCTTCAATTCAGGAGATTGAAGTACAGACACTAAATGACTTGATCAAGGTCTCGTGGGGAGGCAGAGGTTGGGGCAGGACTCGGGGCCCACTAGGTGGCTCCATGGAACAGAGAGAGGATTTGGACAGTACAGTCTAGTTTTCTCAGCTTGGGTCTTCTTATGGAAGCTTACTCAACCTCTCTGAAATTTAATTTACCCATCCGTAAAATGGGCATGACGTAACTTGCCCTATACTGTGGTTATAAGAGTTGAAAAAAAGAAAGTATATATTGCATAGTGCCATACATATAGCAACTAGTCAATAACTGATAATGTGTTATTAGAGTTATTAATGAATAATAATAATGAAAATATCCCATGTCCCTGACTCCCAGTACAGAGCTTGTCTGTGTCAACATCCCCATCGTGACCTGAGCAGTCAGTCCTTGGCTTGGGTCAATTTGTCAGGACCCCTGTGCCCTCTCTCTATGCTCCATCTTCAGCATAGGAGTTTGTTTATGTTTTATTTTTCCTTATATATTGAATCATGTATTTAATGTTTCGTTCTAAAATATAATAGATCAGATTGATCAAATAGTGATTTTCAGTTATGACAGGGAGGCCTTCAAAGGGTTGTTGATGTGTGTTGTTGCATCCTTGACTATAGAGGAGCTGCTCCAAGATAGTTAAGTCAATTGCACGGTCTCATTTTTGAATTTTTAGGGAGAAATAACATTTTTGATGAGTCATTCTCTGCTAAGGAAAGAGTTCGATATTTTCTTTGGGTTGTTACGTAATCATTACTGCTTATGTAACTCTCCCTCTAGAACATGGGTTGGCAAACTTTTTCAGTTCAGGGCCAGAAAATAAGTATTTTAGGATTTATGGGCCATAAGGGCTTACTTACAACTACTCAACTCTGCTGGAGGAGGGCCAGACAGCCATAGATAGTGTGTAAACTAATGGACACCACCGGGTTCCAATACAACTTGATTTACAGTTGTCTTGGGCTGGATTTGACCAGGGGCCAGTTTGCCCACCTTGGTCTAGAATATTATGATCTGATTTTGGATTTTTGCTCTAAGAAACTGCTTTTTAGAGTTGGCAAAGTAAAAATTGTATTTAAAATAAAGGAGGTATAATCTAATCAGGAAGTGATCTCTTGATCACTTGACATGATCACATGAATTGACACTCATGCTTTCAAATTAAATCTAGGAAGCATTTCAGGAATATGATATAAAATAATGCAGAAAAATCTGGAAAGATTGGGTAGAGAACTCATGTTATTCTGTATTTTCACAGGCAGTAAAGGGAAGAGTCATGGTATCCCTCTCAGGAAAAGACATTTTTGACACACCTCAGGAAAGGTGTGAAGAGGGGCTTAGAGGGTTTATGATTTAGGATTGGAACTTCTGGTCACTTGGCCATCCAGGAACACATGGGGAGGCGCCTCTCGGAAACCAGGGCACCCCCTCTCTGTCACCACAACATCAGGACAAGGGACTTCCTTGGTGTAAAAAGGGCTGTGAACATTTTATCTAGATCTCTCACTTCTCTGCCTCAAACACAGGGCTGGTTTGTTAAACAGACTATCAAGATGGGATTTTGAGATTTTCTGGGGGTTTTGGTGAAGTTCGTTAAACCACAAAGCTGTTGATTGTTCTTTGGGCAGAACCAGGAGGGAGCTCTGGCTTCAGAACAATGCATAGGGTATGCAGTGGTGTCGGGAAAGTAGTGTGTAGTTGTCACCCAGGGCACCTCAGGGTGTTTAGTTGTCAACATCTCTATCCTTTGTATGGAATATGTGTGTGTGTGTGTATACACTGAATAGACCCAGCAAAACCTACAGATCATTAAAAAGAACAAAGTTAGTGAGGGACTAAGTAATAACTCACTGTCATGAACATGCCTATCCATCCATACGTCACTGTGGATAGAAGGATCATATTATGGGAGGCTGAGAAGTTTTAATTAGGTCGTTCTAGAAGCGTGGCCACATTTAGAAGGTTGCTTCTTACAGGTCATTTTCCAGTTCTTCAAGAATTTCCTTCCACTCTGTGGCGTGTCATCCTTCAGCCTTTACTGGACTCAATCCAGTATTGGGGAGCCCAGTACTAATGAAGCAGCCCCGTGTTTTTGCTGGGCAACTTGGGTTGCGATAGTGGTCTTTCTAAGGATGAGCCTCACTCGAATGCTGTGAAATGTCCAGGCATTGCCTTGAGCTCGCCTTCTTGAGTGATCTATAGGAGAAAAATCACAGCCCTCCTCCTCTCTCTGCTCTGTCCTGGTTACTGCCTGTTGCCCGTCTGCAGATCTCTCTTAGTCTCTGTCTAACCCTTCCCCCTTCCCTGTGTTGGAGGAGGTCATCGACAGGACACGACCGGCACTTGACCCTCCAGCTGGACCTGGGTCATCAGAGGCTCCTCACCCCCTCCCCTTGTCCTTGGAATGTACGCTCTGCCCACTGTTCCCACAGTGGGAGCCGTGTTCAAGGACGCAGCCTTGAGAGAGCAATGTGTTGTTGACACCATCTGGACACTTTACATGATGGAACCCAGTTAAGGCCTCTATATCAACTTTTAAGATTCTGGCGGGCAGCTGCAGAGATCTACTTGTCTTGTGGCAGCCCAAGACAAGCTTCCTATGTAAGTTCTCTTGCTTATGAAACCTGCCACCACCCAGTCTGGAGTGGCTGCCCCTTTCTTGGATCTCTCCTTGCCCTCTGTGTATGGGAGCCCATTTCAGATTTCACCCGGGAAGCTCCCAAGGTTTTGAACCAACACCCTGTCATCTTATTTTCCTTTGCTCTATCTTTCTATTCCCCTCTTCTTCCTCCAGATTCTTCCTTTTACTCCTTTGTAGTCCCCATTTCCTTCTCATTTTGTTTTCTGGAAGGTTCTACAAGGTGTAAAGTTTTTGGCCAAACAAGACACATGCCTGTTTTAAGTTCTTGATCTGAGCCATTGTCTAGTACCTCTTGAGGGTCTCAAAATTTGACATTGATAAAGCAGAGCAATATGATATGACCCATCAGTTTTAAGTCCAACGGCTTCATAATTGGGTTGACGCATAGAGAAAGTTGAACCTTGGCTCAATATCCCATGGAAGGGAATGTGATGTGGCCGAGAAGCTATTTCGATGTCTTAGAGCTGGTAGTGCTCATGCCGGCAGCCCTGTTTCCTAGGCCTGCCCTGAGCACCAACTTTGTGACATGAGCAGGTCTCTTGTCCTGGGAAAAATGCTCTGCTCCAACCCCCTTAAATCCTACAACATTAATTCCTGGAAAACAACAGCCCTCGCATTAAAACCCTGTTATAACGTGTGTCCTGCTGTGGACTGGAAGAATACTGTGTTGCTGCTGCCCTCTGGTGGCCAGTTTTCAGTATTGCAAAAGGGAAAGAAAAGCCCTCTGAAGCTCCCTGTAACAGTACTAAGGCCATAAAAATCACTGGCTGTAGGCCTGAAGGTTGAGGGTTGATGGTCTTTTTGATGTGAGTTTTAGCTGGTGAAAATTCATGACATCTTCATCCAGCAAACTGCTCTCTATTCCCCACACAGGTAGATGGCTGTTCTTTGTTTTCAGAGCAGGGACAGCTTCATTTGCACATTGCATTCATACGAATGCATTTCGTAAGTCATTTTCCTATTTGAAAGGAATAGTTTAGACAAAAGATTTAAAGATCTCCCACTAGTGTGAAAATTCGGCTATGTAATAGGTGTTTCGTAAATTATGGAACTGCTACCCAAATGTTCAAATGTCTGGACCTCTGATTTCAGTCCTATTTTCCTTTTACTGATTTTTAAAAAATCAGATCACTACAATATATTCAATACAAAAGTCCAGGCAGCAATGACCTAGTGTGATGCCTTCATCCACGCCGGGTTTTCCCATGTTGGTCACCATGAAATCTAAGGGGCATTTTCTGAGTCAAAGTTAATATGGGGAAAATAAAACCATCAATCCACCATAGAGTCCTTATTCAAATAATGCACCTTTAAAACCCAGTCTCTCTTTCATTTCTGCTGTCTCACAAACAGAAAGTAGGAACTGGTCTCGGAAAACACCCTTAACAACCACTCTTTGCTCCCATGGGGGGAAGGTGAGGGGACAAAATCTATCTCAAAAAGAGAGAAAAGCAAAAGATGTGCAAAAGGTGCAACAGATTCTGAAGAAACTGGGAAGAAAGGGCATTATAAAACCAGCGGAAATGCCATAAAGTCCTTCCCTTTCCCAGAGGGAAAACGCAAAAATAAAACCCAAACAAGGAATAACTAAAACCAGACACAGCAATAATAATAGGTCCTGTTTACGGTAAATTCCTAGGTTACCCCCCCCACACACATGTCCCCAAACGTGCCCACACGTCCCCACAGGCACAGGCATAGGTTAATCCTCACAGTCACTGCCGGGTGATGTCCCAACAGTGTTCTAACCCAGGTGGTTTGCAGCTGGAGTCCACAACTCTTACCACCGTCCAGGGCTCCCAGCACTTCACAGCATGCACAAAGGAAAAGGATGGTTTTGTTGGGCACAGCAGGATAAATGGGAGGGACCACTGAGAGGCTGGCCCCATCCCAGCAGAGCTGCCCCGAGGCTGAGAGGATGAACACTTCAGAGTGCCCCATTCAGAGCACACCTGTTGGGAAGCTCTACGCTGCTCCTCATACACAACACAGAGTTCTAGAAACACCCATGTGTCCCTCGGTTACAACAAGGAGAAGTGTTTCTCTCTTAGTCTAATACAAAAGTATCCTTTCTTTTTAAAGAAGAAATATCATAAAAATTGTACAATCATAAAAATTTTATTTTGAGAAGAAATTAAAAGCTGCAGAGGGCATCATTCATCATTCTCTGTTTCATCAATGTTCCAGATCAGGTGCATTCAGCATTTTTATTATTGGTAATAATGCCGCAGCAAACATTCTTGTGCCTAAATCTGTGTGTACAACTTTCATTTTCATGTCTTTGCAAGTCATTTATTGGAATGAGTTGGATGTTTTCTGTCACACGATCTGAGCATTTCAAGACTCTCATCGCAGAATTGCCAGCTCACTCTTGAGAAAGACTTCTCTGTTGCACTCACCCACCCATAGCGGATAAGTGGTCCACTTCCGTTTCTCACCTACTCTGGGTATAGATTATCTGGGTTAATTTGATAGAGAAAAAGTATTATCTTGTTTTTGTTTTAATCTGTACTAAGAAATTTGGACCCTTAGATATGTCTGGAGGTGAGATATTTGCTTCTCCTTTGTCCAGAGCCTATTCCGTCCTTCGCTGTTGCTCATTCTTCTTGTTCTTGGATATGTTCACATATATTTTTCTAATTTGTCATTTGCCTTTTAATTTTGTTTTTAAAGTTTTTGTTGCAAAAATCTTTTCAAGTGTTACAATCCTGTTCTGGATGGTTTCTTCCTTTGTTTTTGTACCTCGAAAGGCCTTTTCTCTCTTGAGAGAGGTACACATTGACCTATATTGCTTCCCTTTTCTGTCTGGTTTTACATTTTTCATTTCTCTCTTTGACTGTCTCACTTTTATTTTGATTACTGACCTGGAGTAGGAACTTAGTTTTACTTTTTGAAAAAAATGGCTATTTAATTAGCTAGGACTAAATACTATATTCCTTTTCCTAATGATTAGATTGCCACTTTTTAAATTCTGTATTGAAATGCAATACCTATTTGGGTCTGCTTCCTGGATTTCTGCTGTGTTCTTTTATTCAAGTGCCAGCACCACACTGTATGTTTTACTGTATGGAAAGGTCACAATCGGTACTTTTTATTTTGCAAAAATTGGGGTTTGCTTCACATTGGAGTACCTTCTCTGAACTCCAGATGGCATGAGATTATTGGTATGCTTGTGTGGGAACCACAGGAGCAGATTTGGCCAGTGTATCAGAAAGACTAGCACTCAAGAGCGAACTTGAAACTTTCAAAGATGCGAACACTCATCCTGAAACACGGGTAGCCATTGGTTTTCCTGCACTTGTTGGGTTTCACCGAGGTCCCACGGCAAGCAACTGGAGCTGAGTTTTGAAAGCTGTTTCTGTTGATTCTTTTCCCACTTTGATACAGTTATCTTCAGTCCCCCATGTTTGTCCTAATAGCCTTTAATGCCTTTAATGTATTTCCACAAGTGAGCTCTTTTCTCTGGAGATTTTTGTGGTAGGTTTTGTTTTGATACTCTATGCATCTTCATGGATTGATTAGAAGGTCTTGATGCTCTCCTGCTTTATAGAGTCAGTCACCTGTTCTTTCAGTGGGATTGTACCCAATCCTATGAAGTACCCTGGAGCAGAATTCGCATGTTTCCTATCTCTGCTGCAGGTAACAGATTGCCTTACACTCAACTGAAGATCATTGACTTGAATTTAATTAAGCATGTCTTCCATTTGGTTGAATGGGACATCTCTATAGCAGGTGGTTTTATCATGTGTTCATTTCTATACCAATATAATACGTGCAGCATTGTATGCTGTGTTTCCAGTAGTTCTTTGTGCTTACTTTGTTTCATTGCCTGTGATGTCAATGTGATGTGTTCTGCTTGAGGGTCTGTGCATGTTTTACCCAGAGAGTGAGATAAACAGAGGGTGTATCTGTGTATTTCTATATGTCCGTGATTTCCTCGTGGCTTTATTTTGATTTCAGCTGTAGCACTGGGCATTTGGTTCTATCATGCCATCACACCTCAAATATTCTTGTGCTGAATTTGAGGCAGGGAGCATGGCATGTAATGGTGAAGGGTATTAGTCTAGAGGCTATCACCATGTATCAAATTACATCCAATCTTAGTAACCCAAAACAACTATATGTTCTTAAATTCTGGGGGTGTGAATTTGGACAAGGCACAAGTGGCCTGTCTTGCAACACATTGTCTGAGGCCTCAGCTGGGAAGACTCAGAGGCTGGGCTATTGGGACTGATCATTTGAAGACTTGAAGGCCTGTTTACCTCCATGTTGGGTGCCTGGGATGGGATGACTGGAAGGCAAGGACTGTTCCCCAAAGGAAGCCATTCATGCAGCGTGGCTTCCTCACAGCATGGTGGCCTCAGAGTTGTCACACTTCTTATGTGGCAGCTCAGGGCTCCAGGAATGAAGGTCCAGAGCACAAGGCAGGAGCTGTGTCACCTTTTATGGCACAGCCTTGGAAAGAACACTGCATCACTCCCACCACACTGCATTGATGGGAGCGGTTGCCCCGATTCAAGGGGATGGGATGGGTACCCTGCTTATGGATGAAAGGAGTATCAAAAGTTGGGGGGTTATGTTTTAAAATTGCTCTAGTTCTGAAGGCTTTACAGTGAAATGGATCTGTATCTGAGGCTTGGCTCTGGGAATGCACTAACTTTCCTCATCCTTCAAACAGCAATATAAATAGTGCTTATCCCTTATAGTTTTTGGAGGATTAAATGAGATCACACCCATTGTTAGTGTTATTACTAAACTTCAGTCCTTTTCTCTCTTTTCCATAAAGGCTGGTGTCCGTTTCATTAGACTTAGATTTATGCTTAAACAATATCTTGGGCTTGGAACATTTTTCGTATTTTTTTAATGGAAGGGAGAATGTTAAAGTATTAATAATGCGTGTACTTTGCAACGTGGGTTTCTGGAACACCGAGAGCCGACATATGTATAGATCTGGTAGTTTTCACCATTTACAGAGACTCTGGCTAGTGTCTCTGTGCAGTAGCTCTCTGGCTTCCTCTTGCCTTATTTCTTTTCCTCCTATCTCCTTCTAGTCTCTTTGTACTGCTGCATCCCAGCCATTGCCTCTCCTCTCCTTCTTCTTGTCATGTTGTTATGTCTTCTTCTGACTTAACCTGGATCTTTCGTTTCTGTTGGTACAGGGACAGCCATACATGATGTCTCTAAGCAGAAGTTCACACCCCTGTGTGCTTCTAATCACCTGATCAAGAATAGGGGTGCACACCTCTTCTCTTAATGACCACTTCACCAAAAGCCAATGTGTTCAATAATCTATTCACCAAATGGCTTACTTATTGAATTTATCAATATATCGACAATGTTTTTCTTTCATCTGTTTATAAATTTATAGCTATTTATTTTTAGAAAGTTATTGGATGAGACCACTTAAAAACAACTTTGGAGGTCTCTGGGTCATATTAGTTAACTGGTTATGAAGACAAAACAAAAACAGAATTTTAAATAATATTTAATTTGTCTCAGGCCACAAAGAAGGTAGAAGGTATGGACATGTCATAGCCTAGGCTGCAAAGCCTGAAAAGGGGATGGGTAAGGACAGAAAAACAGAGGATATTAGGAGGAAGACGGGTGGGGAGAGGCCTGAGAGTAGGGGACGATAGGTTAGTCTGGGGGTGGGGTGGGTGGGGCTGAAGGAAGTTTAAGGAGGCCCCAGGAGGACCTCCCTCCTCACAGCTCCCTATGTCCCATTATTTATTCCATATGAAGTTTATAAATAGTTCAAATAGTTCAAATTAACAAGTTTGGGTAAAATTGCTAACTTTACATCATTGATCCCACTGTAGATTAAATTGGCCATTGGAAATTCTTTCAGAATTTGGATTTTGGTAAGTTGCTTGGAGCTGTTACATCTCAGAGTCTACTTGTGGGCAGGCCTTGCCCAAGGGGCCATTGGGGTGTTATATGCGGTTGGGCTCCCTTAGAGGAGGGAAGTCAATCATACTCAGGGGAAAAGTTCTGGAATAGTTCAACCAGGATGTGCTAAATGGCAAAACACAGACAGACAGCAAAGCTGGTAGAATGTTAAGGAGGAAACTGTTCTTTTATGGTTGGTAATAAAAGAACAGCTCCAAGAAGCATGCAGCTGCCATATGCAGTTGGATGGGCCAGGGTGAACCTGGGAATGTGCATGTTCCCTTCCTTTCATTTTAGTGGATAAAACCTGGCTTGGAATTCTGCTAGGCTTGAACCTACTGCTATCTTAAGTGATATAAATTTTGCTCAGCAAAGGAAAAGTAGTTTTTTCTTTCCCATGTGGCTGTGGAAAAATGCCCTCTGAATTTCCATAATGCCCATTGTGGTTTCTGAAGCAGTCAGTTAGGAATGCAGCACTGGGGCACAACTTGATCTGAAAATCTCAGTTTAACTGCTAGAGGGCAGCAGCAGCTGTGCAAAAATCTTCCGTAGCATTTTTTCTGAAAATCAGATCTGGCTCTTTTATTTTAGCCAGCCTCAAAGAAAGTCTGAACTGGTGGACCCCATAAAAAACAGCTCAGGTTTAGTTCTTTTTCGGGCAAAAAGAAGAGATTCCGAATATGTGTGTATATTGAGAAGATTCTAAATGTATGTATATAAAGAGAATGAATAGTCACTTACTAGTCTTAAGCCAGAAGATAAGAATAAAGTCAAATTTATACCTTTCATATGTTTCCAAATACTGTTTATGCAGGATGCATTCATCTATATGCAGATCAATTTCCCTACAGACGCGGTAAATAATTGTTGACTTGAATCTGAACTATTAAGATCTGCCGACAAAAATTATCAGATATTACAAAATGTAAACTTGTAAAATGGAGATAGTTTCCTTTCATGAGCAAACAACTACTCTGAGAAATGCATTTAATTAGGAAACTTTTCTAGCTTAAGATGACTTTTCTTTTGGAGAGACTGTATGGTTAAAGTTTTTAACTTAGCAAATGAGTTTTGCTGATAGTAAATAAGTGGGTTTTGCCTGCAAATACTGCTTTTGCTTTCAGTGCAGTGGATTTTTAGTTCAAATTAGGAGTGATGTTTTTTAAACTATATTATGTAGTAAGTTTTCATATATATGCACAAATATACACATTGATGACCATTAAACTGATTAGTAAAAGTATATTTATAGGTATGGAAGGAGCCCGGTGTGTTATTGACTGAAGACAGCAGGTAAAAAATACAATATGAAGGCTGATTCCTTCTTGTGAAAAGTGTGTGTGTTTGTGTGTAAGGTCTAAGTACATATCAACATATTAAGCTTTTCTAGATGGTGGTAATTTTCTTTCTTTTTCTTCTTTTTTTTTTAAGTGCATCTTGACTTTCTACTTTTTCTACTATGGCTATGAGTTGTTATATTAGAAAAAGCAAAGAGAAGTTGTTTGTAATTAAAGCTTCATTCCGGACTTCTTTTATTTGCGTATTAGAGTGGTTCTTGAGCCAGGCAACATGATATTGTCTATTCTATTGACTACTTCTGTTGCTACTGGCCATTTTTTCCATAATACTCTCAATGTGGTAGCAGCCCTTCAAGATGATAAATAAAATGCCAAGAAGAGAACAAAATCTTCAAATAATATGGTTCTTGATGACTCTCCTGATGATAGATTTAAGTTGTCGTATGTCCTCCTCACTGAGCTGCCTGTTATTTGCATCAGACTATATCTGTGAAGTGCTTTGAAATCCTCCGTGAATAACCCTAGGACTGTAGGTAGGGTGGTAGTCAGTACTCATGAATACTTAGTGGTTATACTAACTATACTTAGTTTTTATACGTCCCTTTCCTTCCAGGACAGCTCAGATTGTTTCATGAAAAATTTCTCAAACCACATGGATCCTGGTGGGAAGTGTATGAGATAAGGAGTTTTCGATTCAATTTATGAAGAGAGAAGGTGATATAAATTTCACACCTTTAGAGATGGCAATAGAAGGGACCTTACAGAGATAAATTATCAGTATGTGTTGTCTTGGACAGCTAAAATTAAGTAAGTGAATATTTAGTGCTACATATATTGTTATACACTCTCCCCCTTTTAACTTAATTAAGTAGTAATACTAAAAATAGTAGCACTAACTTTGGGACTCGCTCAGTAAATGGCTGGAGTCTGCTATCACTGAAGTATATTGGTTCATTCAGTTCTCAACATAATCCTATGAGGTTGGTATTTTTCGATCTTACAAGTAAAGACAGTAAGGCATAAGGAAATGAGTAAGTTACCCAAGGTGACAGAGTTACTAAAAGGAAGGCCTGGGATTTAAATCCAATATGCACATCTTACTTTAAAGTTTATTCATTCATTTATCACATATTTATAATACCTCTACCATACGTATTAGGCAATCCTGGGAATAAATATTACCTTCCAGAGCTTTGATTTGGAGGAGTTTAATATTATATTCATAGGTGGTCCAAATAAAATGTTTTCTATATTTAAATAATTTTATAAAATACAGAGTAGAAAAGTTTTAAACTGTTTTTATTGTTGTCATTGTTTGTCTTTGATGCAGTTCTTGGCAAAGTTTAATATTTTGTTCTATATTGTGAAGTTCCAAGTAAGGAAAGAGTAAACAGTTTTTCCCAATTGTTTGATGACATAACGCTTTTAGTCCTTGGAGCATCTCTCGAGATGAGTGTTCCACGGATGAGTGAGTGCTTTGTGAAAACCTGGATCGGTACCTCTTATGGTGTGGGTGCAGCTTTCTCCTCATTCCTCAATGCCCTGGTGCTGTATTATCTCAACTACCAGGTTTTATTTTTTTTGCTTTAGCCTGTTTCTTCTTCCTTCTAAATTATAAGCTGCTGCCAGATTTATATTTCTAAAGCTTGGCTCTGATCATTTTACTCTCCTGCTCATAAGTAAACCTGAATTTCCTTCCCTCCTCACACTAAAATAATTCCAGATGGACCAAAGGCTTAAGTGTAAAAAATGAAAAACTACAAAATCAGTGGAAGGAAACATAGCTGAACTAATTTAAAATCTTATAGTGAGAAAATTTCTTCTAAGCAAAATGTTAAACTACAAAGCCATAAATAAAACTTTGGTAAATTTGACTAAATAAAAATGAAAATAACTTATTGCAAGATATAATGTGTTTAAACAAATTAGGACAAGATTTATAGCCAATGGCTGATTTCCATAATTAAGGATTCATTCAAATCCATAAGCAGATGACAAACCATGAGCCCATAGAAAAATGGGCAAATGATATGAACAAGAATTTCCCTAACAAAGAAATACAAATGTAGGTCACTAAAATATGAAAGACCCTAAGCTTTACTCAAAACGTTAAAGATAGAGAAAACTGGAGATACCATTTTTTCACTAGCTATTGGTTTAGAATAAAGGTTTATAACATCTAATGTTGGTGAGCATGTAAAAAAATAAATACAAAACATATATTCTTCATGGGAGTGTAAATTTGACAAACTTTGGAACAATAATTTGACACTGTCAGAACCCGAAAAGGTACATATACATTTGCCCAGTAGTTCCAATGTTAAAAATTTCTTTTGAATCTGTAATCACTTATGAACTCCAAGATAGTCATACAAGGATGCTTATCCTAGTATTGTTTGTACTAGTAAAACAAAATTGGAAGCGACATAAATGTCCATTATTTGGTAACTAGTTACATAAATTAAGATGCGATAACACAATGAAAATTTAAGCAATTGAAAAAAAATTAAAACCTGCTGAATCTGTATTGCTTGTATGAACAGAACTCCAAGGTATGTGATTTGTGAAAACATAAAGTCCAGTGCAAATAATATGATTACCTTCGAGTTAAAAACAATTCTTGTATTTTTTCCTGTAAAACACCCAGGAAACTGGTATATTTGAGGAATGGGAATGAGGAACAGTTGAGGGTAGAGATTTTACTTTTCATTTCATACCTTTCAGAGTTGTGTGCATGTCTTACATTTGTTAAAACATAAAAATGAGAGAGAACAGGAAAAACAAAACCACCCTATATTTCTTACGGAACAAAACTAAAATCATTTTGTTATTTTAGGGGACTTCAGCCTCAGACTCAAAAACCTGCCTTTTAAACTTTATTTCTCATTATATTTTTTTCCCCTTAATTTCTGGATAAATTGAAATGCTTGCTTGGCACTACACAAATCGAGTCATTTTAGTCTCCTTCCCCTCTCACCGGCAGTGCCAATTCCTCCTAATGAATGACCTCAGTCCTTCTCTGCATATTAAGATCCACCCATATTTCAATTCCCATCTCCTTTATTTCAGCCTCCACCAGTGCTCCAGCTAGAGCTAATCTCTCCTGCCTGTGAATTAGCATAACCCCCAAGTTCAATTCTATTTTGACACTTACCTCTTGGACCTTGCCTTATGTTTACTGTGTGCCTGCTGCCCGCCAGGTGCTGAAGAAAAGGATCTGGGATCGATTTTCTTTGGTAACACCCCACGGTGCCTAACACTGAGCCATGCACCGAAGTGACCCGTAAGTGTTTGTGGCATGTGAGCGATCTTAGCAGGCCTGACAGGTACAGACCAAGGGAGACTTGACAGTCCATAGAGTCATTGAGTATGAGCAGAAATAAGAACTGGCACACATGTTGTCGGGAGTGTAAATTGGTGCAACATTTTTGGAGGACCAGTGAGTGGCTGTTCATCTCTCTCGGCATACACAGGACCACAGCGTATTTTGAATGGAGCAGGAAACTCCAGCCGTTGATGCTTAATGCCTTGATATTCTAAATTTGAGGTTGTGTGACTCCATGGGGTCTTGCATGGAACTGGTGGCAGCCCCAGGATGAAGGCAGCCCCAGGATGGAAGAACCGTCTCTGGCCTCCTAGCTTCATTCCCCTCCCGAAGTACCACCCTACCTCTTTATTCCAAAGAGCCTCATTGTTTATGAAACTCTCAGTGAAAAAGGTTAAAGTCCACCCATTCAGGTGTCATCTCGTCATTTGTATAATCTGAGAGTTGCATTCCTGAGCAGCCGACCCCTTTTCAGAACCTGCCTAGTTGAGATGTCACTTCCCTGACAGTGAGACACTTAGGCTCGGAGAGAAAAATCACAGTGTGCTCCCCGCTTTCTCAGGTTTTCCCTAACAATTAACGCTGCACTAACTTGACACCCTCTTTCCTTGTTTGGCTTTGTAAACCCTGGTCCCTTTTTCTATTAATTCCAGACATTAATATTTTCTTTCACACAACTGCCGCCGTTCACCCGTGAAACAGTTTGAACATTATGTAGCTGTCAAGATGCCTGGGGATTACCCAGTACGCTTTGCCTGTGAGAAAGTGACACCACCGAGGCCGAGTTTTGAGATGTTTATTTTGAGAGTACGCTGACAAGCATGAAGGCCTGATCCCAGAGTGGCGATTTCATTTAATTAAAGCCCTCTTTTTATTATAGTTTTTCGCCTACTTTTTTTATATATATATATCAGAATGATTGTTCAAGTCTGACTTGCAAGAGGTGTTCTCTTGTACTATAAAAGGGGGGGGGTGGATTGCTCACTCGCTAGTGAGTATTGCACTGAATGGCTGCGAATGCATTCATTTCTACTATCCTGCTCGGAACTGCAGCTCCACGTGGTTGTGTGCGCGCGCGTGTGTGTGTGTGTGTGTGTGTGTGTGTGTGCGTCCACGTTTAAAATCAAGACTGCTGGGCTTCTGCCCCTGTGTTGCCAAACTTAAAATGTGAGAGTTGAAGACATATGTATGCATATTTTTAGTTTAATTTCTTTATTTTAAAGTTAGTAGCCTCACAGTACTGGGAGGCTAACTTACCAAAATTATATACCTTGGTTCATCTATTAAGACTTTTAAATGATGTATGTTATCTTGCTCTATAGTGATGTTACTTTCAGCTAAAATAGTTGGGAAATGTATTGCATCCATTTTCAGTAATTTTTAATACTGCAACTAAATGGAAACAAAATCAGGAAAAAAAATTGAAGTAATTAATGATGAGTATTAACAATTTGGTAAATGTTTGTGACAGAGTAGCCTAGTTAATTTCTGATGTGATATTCTTAGACTATATGGGCTTGTCTTTAATATCAGGAATTCATGTCAATACATATGTGGGGGCCTATGCTGGGCACCGTCCAAGACACCTGGGATATATTAGTGAACAAAACAGACTGTTGGTCTTTGTGCACTTATTCATAGTTCTAAGTTCCACAATTAATTGTAATGTCATAGCTGCCTATATGAGATCTTTTTCTTTCCTTCTGGCATCATCAGCTGACCTTCATTTATCCCCTCATTGATCATTCATTCGTCTGTGCCTTCTTTATTCATCCTTCACTCCGTATTAATGCACAAGTATGTCCCAAGTGTGATCACACTTGCATGCGTGTAAAACACATGCACAACGCATAATTCGTATATTACGTTTATGAGCTTGTTTTTTCTCATTGATCTGAAAAGTCTGAAGGAGCGTCCGTCATCAGCCCTTCTTTCTGCTTTGGATATAGCGGCTGGAGGGACATTATTCATTCTTTTTGGCGTCTGTTTTGAAGCTCCCCAGGAGAATCTGGGCGGGTCAGGGGTGTCGCCCCAAGGCCAGCTGAGGGCCTGGCTGATGCCGAGTTCAGCTGGCCGGGGGAAACAATGTCCGATGCTTTGCTGCAGGTGCCGGAGGCAGCGAAGAATGGCAACTTTGTCGATTTAATCTCTATGCCCCCAGTTCCAGTCTTAGCTCTGTCACCCCATCTTTTGAGCTAGTGGTTCCAGAGATTGATTTATTTATTATGATAATATTCTAAAGTACAGGGTTCTGTTGAGTCAGCCATCTGGCCAAATGTTGGAACGCAGTTTCTTTCTCTTTTCACTGACTCACTGCCATTCTTAGGAGGGGCAGACTTCTCCCCAGGACTCCTGACACTGTTGGCTGGTGCCGGTGGATTTTATTTCTTGAATTTTTGTGGTATAGTGATGACGTACCCACAATGAAACAAAACAGAAACAGCTCAAGGAGCCCATTTATATTCTACCACTAAAAGCAAAGAAGAATCAGTCATTTACCCCAAATTGTTTCATTTCTCTCCTCTCCACCTCTGGGGCCTTCAGTCTCTGCATAGGGAGACGTTTGTTCTGAGTGTGCTCAGTGAAATGCTTTGAGCCTTAGGGAGTGTGGAAAGAATCTTTACTTAATGGAGACACTAGGCTTTTACATATATTTTTAAAACCTGTCTTGCTCTCTTTTTCTTTTAAAGGCACAAGCGATCCCTATGTGAAATTTAAGCTGAATGGGAAGACACTGTACAAAAGTAAAGTCATATATAAGAACTTGAATCCAGTTTGGGATGAAATAGTTGTATTACCAATACAAAGCCTTGACCAAAAGCTACGTGTGAAGGTAATCACAGGTGGCTTTCACATCTGCTCTTTTATTAAAAACATTTATTTCTCTGCAATCTTTGCCCTCTTAGAAGTCAGCTTCCCAAAAATTCTTTTATTATTCTTAAGCACTGGGTTAAAATATTAGTATGGAAGGAATTGTTTTTACCCTTTGTTGAAACTGTATGTTTTTTCCTCAGATCAATGATATATACTCTACAAAAAAATCAGACTTAAAATAATATCTCCATTGACTGTATTTAAACTTACTGAATGTGAAAGAATTATTACTGCTAGTGCCGTGGCGACGAGTACTACGGCCTTTCTCATTAGGAATAACTTTATACTTAATAGAGCTTTAAGCTACCGGTTGTAAGTATCAATTGCTCTAACATCTGGGTTAAAACTGCATGAGTTGAGTGCAGGATGGGATTGCTATAGAATATTTAGCAAATTTCTATTTAATTGGCAGATCTGCTCACCGTGAAAAATACTAAATTTTAATGAGAGACCGTTTAAACTACAGAGAGTGGTCCATTGTGCATAACATTTTAATGCATGTGAATACTGCCTTAAAAGTATTTTGTGGTGTTGTTTTGGCTGTGGTAGGCAAAATGGGCAAGTTTGAATAATTTTGTTCTCCCCATTGGCGTGGCTAAATTCTTCTTTTACTGTACTGTACAAATTATTTTTAGATCTAGAAGACTGAATTCAAAATTCTCAGCCTATTGCATTCATTAATAATTTGATAAACTCACCTGGTTTACCGTATTAATGTGTGTTACTTCCCTCCTCCCTCTTTGTAGGTATATGATCGAGATTTAACTACATCTGATTTTATGGGTTCTGCATTTGTCATTCTCAGTGATCTTGAGCTTAACAGGTATTGTGTTTTTACCTTCCAATTGTTCTTAGTGAATTTTAGAGGGAATTCAAGATAATGTTAAATGGTATTTGTGTATATCAAATAACAGAAAAACAAATCTGAGTAAAGGAAAGAGGGCATTAAAATGTAAGTTTTTCTATGATTTTTGCTTTTTAGCTCCCACATGTATTCGAGTTGACTAATATGGAAGATATTAAATCTTCCATGTGTTCTAAAAGGTGTATTGAATTTTATACTTTCAATTGTTAATATTCAGGTTCATTAACCTACCTAACTTAAAATTAAAACAAGTATTTACATTTTATTTGGGCCATAGGGGAGAAGAATCAGTTAACCAACTGTTGAATTAGGCAATACCCAACACTTTCTCTACCCTGAAGATGGTTGGTTTATTTTCACTGAATTTGGTGTTTTTTTAACTTGTGTCTGACGCTTATTCGGAGGTCGGAGACTTTTACCATAAACTCCTGATGCATTATAAGACTCTATAGTACTGCCAATAAGTGCTAACCTTTTTTGTTGCTTTTTGCTTGTAGAACGACTGAACACATTTTAAAATTGGAAGATCCAAACAGTTTAGAAGATGACATGGGAGTGATTGTGTTAAATTTGAACCTAGTAGTAAAACAGGGTGATTTCAAGAGACATGTAAGTGTGGGCTTTTTGTTCTTTTGTAAATCCTTCACTGCAATTGTGCTTTGGTTACTGGACTCCCAGATGACTGATAGTTTTGTAATTATTTTTTGGAGGAAACAAATAGTTTTATAGAAACTTAAAGTACCTATCTGTGGTTGTATAATCCTTTCTTTTGGAACTCTGGAAAGAAAATCCATTAAGGCATTATCTCTGTTTTGGCTAGGAATGTGGATAGTATTGCTTTTATTAAAATGTATATACTGCTTATGGTTTGCTTGTAACATTATCTGAAATATACTTTTACTAGGTGTTAAGTTTTCCATTTGCTATTTTCTTAGGTACTAGATGATTTAGGCATTATTCAATTATGAAAAGCAGTTCCCAGGATTTAATTATTGCATTGTATATTATTAAGGTGATCATGTATACATTTGCAGCATTTCGGTTTCTTCTTCTTTTTTTTTAAGCTACCAATCTATTGAAAGTACTTTTGGGAAGATATAGATTTTAATATTCTCTGATCTATTACATGGAAATTTCTAGTTAATGCACTACTTGTTGAAGATGTCTATAACATCAAAAAAGCATTGGATTTTGTGAGGATATGATAGGGACTGTGTTCTTATGAGCAAATACGTGAATATAAATCATAATCTTATTTTATATTTAGGGATTATGCCTTATAATTCCAAGAATTAAAATAAGAACAAAAGTATCTTTGATTATGTTATTTGAAAGGTATTCTTAAAGCCAACTAAAATACCTACTTAGAAAAGGACTAAGATGTTAGAATTTAAGCATGTTTAGAATCTGGTATGAAAATCTGAAGCCTGTTTATAATTAGGCTTCCAATAATACTTCTTGAATTGAGTCAGTGGGGTTGATGAGAATATTCTTGATGTTGACATCACCTTTTCTTTTAGTTGTAATTTATTTTCATGATGAAAATCATGACCAAGTTACTGGTAAACTCACAGAAAATAGCTTCAAGAAGTGGGAAAACTGCACAATGACTTTTCAGTTGCCAGAGGGTCAACTAAATTGTTGCTATTTTTAATTTGAATTCTTTACTTATGAGCATTTACTTGACAATAACTGGAAAAAAACTCCATTTATTAATTTTTTAAGAAGTGGGACTGTTAAAACTTGAGACCTCAATAAAGCGGGTATTTTGATGTTAAAATGTCTTGAATTGGTGTTGAAAATAAACTTTTTTTTCCTCTCCAACTTAGTGAAGGAGGGATTTTCCTTGGCTTCTCTTAGTCTCGACAGTATTGCAGTATCAATACGCACAGTAGGTAACCAGTTCCTTGAGCCGATGCCAGGTTAAAATAACATGCACTGTAAATAAGTATCATTTGCCACATGGTTGAGGGATTGCCAGCTGACATGTTCTGAAAATTTCTTACGTATTTAAGTGAGGTTTATAAAGTTGGATAATTTCCTCATGAAAACAGCTGCATATCTAAGCTGCATACTAGCTGCATATTTATTCCCCTTGTGAATTTTTCTGTAGTATATTGGATTGTGTTTGGCAGTAACATTGGCACTTAAAATATATTTAAATATTGCCAAAATTTGGAGTTTTCAAGTAATGCTGTTTTAGTTAAAATTTATTTCAAATTGCAGAGCAATTAATACTAGAAGCAGCTTAAGTTTGTTTTTATAAAACATGACAGAGAATATCTTTTCCGAGTCCTAAGAGTAGCTGTGTGTGCTGTCTCATTTTCTTTGTTCTTTGCTTGTCTGGCGGAGGTCTAGTGGACAATATATTTATTTTATATATGTTTTATGGAGTATTATAATATAGAAAAACCTGCCTGCTCTCATTTGTTCTGACTGGTAGTTGTATTTTTCTGTTTATATACTTGATCAAAGTGTACCTGAGCGAGGAATAATGTATCCTGGGTCATGTGTGGTTCTTCAACTTAGGGTGCATATCAGGGGCCCTGCGGATAGAGTAGATATCAGAAAGCGTTTGTTCTTTTCATTGAGTTTAAGTTAATATTTAAAGACATCCTTATGTTGGGTTTTTAAATAGGAATAATTAACACGCACCACTGGGAAGACAGTCGATAATTTGATTGGGAATAATGTGTTTATAAATTTCCATTTTAATTTAAAGTCTGGTGGAGAGATTTCAGTTTGAAGTCTCAGTTTTGTACGCAGATTTCTTCGCAAAATGTCCGTGAATTGACCGTCTCGTCCAGAGATGTGAGTGTATATGGGCATGGTACAGTTAGAAGGTCAGGGACTGGCTGGAGGGCTGACAAACCTGCCATCTGTTTCCTTTTCTTGGCAAAAATAGGATTGTGGTTAGAATTATGGGCTCTGTCATCAGACTGCCTGGGTTCGAATCCCAGCTGCACTACTTTCTAGTTTTGAGAAGTTACATTATCAGGTCAAATTCACAGAATTACTTAACCTCTCTCAGCTACAATTTCCTCATGTGTGAAATGGGGATAAAAAAGAGTATTTTACAGGATTGTGAAGATTGAAATTATCAACTATAGTGCTTGTCATGGGGTAGGCACTCGATATATGGTAGCTCTTAGTATTGTAGTAAGCAGACGGAAATATTCATTTTCCATTAATTTCCTTATCTATTTTGTTTACCTTTTATGATTGTTATAAAAATAAAATGAGTTACGTGTCAAAGGGCCCTAAAAAGCCATGTGTACCTATAAGATGGTAATTAATTTGAGTGGTTGTTTTGGGTGAAAATATTTATCAATATGTTGTTGAGAAAATACAAAAAGAACTGATATTAATACTCAGATTGTGATATCTGTAACTCTGTCCTGTGCTAAATGTTAAACTCACAATTTCACCAAGGGAAGTGTTTTTAGTGAAGAATATTTTCAAGTAATTTCTGTACCAATGTTTCCAGTTGCTGGTCACTGAATTGTAAGTGGATTTCCTGCAAAGACTGTTTATTTTCTGTTTTATAATTTGTTGGGAAGACATATTGGCAAAGTGGATAGGTCATTTGCCTAAAGGTATTTTTTCCTTAAGTATAATAGTAAATGTGGTCTGCTCGATTAGATTCATAATTGAATCATCATCTTCCAAATTTGTCCAAGTTTTAACGTCCAGTTAGCTGGTTAACCAGCCAAAGTACAGCTTCGCAGTACTGGACGGTGACAGGAGTAATGAGAGGATTTTGCTAGGAGAGAATTTTAATTGTAGACGAATTTCAGCAGCCTTAGCATGACAAATGAGAGATCAAAAGAGAACAGCAGTGAAGTTACTTGCTGTTCAGAAACTTTTTTCTTCCCTTGCTCAGTGCCGTATTAGCCTATTTTTCTTAATTGTGCAGGAATGACTCAGATTTTTTTTCCTATTATTTTGAATATTGAGATTTAATCAGTGGAGGTAAATGGAGTTATTTTTCTAGTATCTAAAACTATGGAAACCTAAACATGAACTAACATTGTCCTTAAATTTCTTAAACATTTTCTTAATCCTTTCTGAATATTTCAAGTAGGAGAAATCTGCCTTTTCACTTTGCTTTTAGAGGTAAAATTATAGTGTTTTAAGGCAATTAACAGCATAAATGTACTTCTAAGGACTGAGCAATATTTATATGTCCTTGTGTTTTCATTATTGAATACTGTGAGAAAACGATGTAACACAACCACAGAAATGTGATTTTTCTAACTATTTTCTTGCTCAAACATGATTTCTCTGTAACCTCAGAACTTGGGTGTTAGTTGTTTGAATGTAGTCTGTACCATCTAACTAATATAATAATTATATCATTAACGATTCTATTTTTCTTTCATTTTGCTCCTTTTCACCATTCAACGGACACAATCCTTAGCGTTGGTCAAATCGGAAGCGTTTAAGTGCCAGCAAGGTAAATATAGCTGTTTTCTTTTCTTTACATCGTTTACTAAAAAGTTCCCCTTTGTAGCAAACACAGATATGTACATGATTGATATTATCCAACCTTTGCATCTAACAACCTCCTTTTCCTCTTACTGCTGTTATGAATAGGAAGGAAACAACCTCCCTTTTAAAATTTCATTTAATAAGGGCACAGCCAGATGTTTGAACTTATACTTGGTTTGGTGGTGACATTTTATATGTACTGGCCACATTAGAATGTTACACTTCATTAAGCTTGGATTATTTGGAGTGTAGTGCAGTTAGATTTAGTCCTTTAGGAAGTTATTTACCATTAGATGGAAACTAGCTTTGGTGTTATAGGGGCAATAAAAAGAGTAATTGAGAGGAATATACGGTGTATTTTATAAATCTCTTTTATATTACTTTTATTTTACCATTTATTACTTTTTTGGTGAGTTAGTTAAAAGATTTCTTCATGAAATACTGTTGATTTTTTACATTGTTAGTATCTTTTTAAGCAATTGTGCACTGTTTTCCAGTTTGTAAAAAGTAGAGGAGTACCAAGGTAGGAATGCATTATTAATTTATCCGGTTATTAAATTAGCACATTGTAAACTAAGTAGCTAAATGTCAGAATTAGTGTAAAAATAAAGCAAACAAAACCAAAAGAATATTTTTAACTTAATTAAGCAGCTCTGCTACTTTTTAAAGAGAAATGACCAACGCGGAGGTGACCGTGATGTGTGTGTGGATGGAGGGGAGGATTCGTTGACAATCTCTGTATGTGCATTTATTTACACACACACATATGTGCACAAATATATGCCAGCTCTAATTTCTAACTTCATGATACTTCAGTTGTTTACTTCTCTGTAAAATAAGGAGATTGAAACCAAGATTTTGTCAGCGTATAAGAGCGTGTGTGTATGTTTGAAAGAGAGAGAGAACAAGATTCGTAACCTGACTAGCCCTAAGGCGTTTTGGAAGAAAGGCAGACTTTCCAAACCTTGCTTTTTAAAATACAAAGGAATCAAAGTTCTGACTCTTACTAAAATGTATATCCTTTGCATTTTGAACACTTTAAAAATGACCACGATAAGTTGTCTTATTATCCTACCAGTTCACTTGGTTTCCAAGACTCTGGTTCTTTTTAGAAATAAAATTGAGAGACAATAAATAAAATGTGAGGCTGTCTCAAAAATTCCTCCAACTTTTGTCTTATTCCTTTATAGTCACTAGAGGGTAGAAGAACATCATTTCTTGCCACAGAAGGGAGCCCAGCTCTCAGTCTCCCATATTAAGAGTTTCTGTAACCGTCTGAAGCAGTAAAGTTTCCCAGCATGCTTTGGTGAAACCTGACAAAGCAGTATTTTCTCGTTTATTGATTCTGCTGCTGCACTAAAACACTGGTACTGTACATCAATAACCATCTTTAGTTAGGGAGCTCCGGCCTGTGGAAGAGCGCTGGCAGTTTGTGGAAGAACATAAAGGCTAGAAAGAAAAATTGTGAGCTTGGGGAATATTGGAGTCCAGGGAGGACAGGCAAGGTTATAGAAGAATGGCCAAAGGCATGAAGAGGGAGAGAAAAAATGTTGACGGCCTGGATAAAGATATCAAAAATATGAAAGGAACAGAGGATCCTGGAGAGCAGTATTTATATCTATATTGTGGAGTTGTGTCTTACTGCTAAGCTGCTGTCTTCTTTTTTCCCTATCATGGTAGTTTCTAGAATTTTGACTTAAGTGCACTGGGCTCAGAGACTTAATAAATGCCCAAACCTAGTACCTATGTTTAATCAAACCTTACATGAATAGAGCTCATTGAAAGCTATTTGTGATCTTATATGAGAGATGCAGTTTATATATTGTTGAATAATTTCAATTGTTGGGTTGACTTTTTGCTAGGGTTCGCAGGTTTGGAGAGAAAAGTGAGAGAGTTTCTAATATGGCTTATGGAAATGAGTCACGTGGAAAATCTATAGACGCTGTGATTAACCCTCTGTAAAAGTAGTTAAAATACCCTGATCAACCTATCTTGGTATTTTTAAACCATAAGCTTCTTTTTTAGGATTTCCATATTATATTTAAAAGTTAGGTAACAGAAGTTTGACATAAAGAAGATTACTTAGCTATGAGTGTCTAAAATTTTACTGGTCCTAAGAAAAGTATTACCTATAAGATGTCATTGACTTTTTCACCTCAATCTCATTGTTATAGTAACTTAACTTTGTTTAGATAATTGCTTCTTAAACCCATACCTTTATAATTTTGCATCATTCAAAGGGGTCTAGAATGGCACAGTCTTTGTGGACCTTCTTCTAAAGTGCTTCCTTACTATACTGACCTGGATTTTAATACAGTAAATATGTAGAGATTGCCTTTAAAAATAGATTTTGGTTTCATCCAAAAGCTTTTGTTTACCTTCTGATGAGCATTTTAAAATGAGCATTGAGAATTTAATTGAGTAGGGCCTGAATCAGATAGTTCTTTTTGGATACTTATTATACATAATCTTTGCTGTAAACAGATCTATTTCCAAACCTTCCTTCTGCCTTTCTAATGTATGTAATAGTTATAGAGATAGAAAATTAACAGAATTACTTCTCTTATATCAAATAGTCTAATGGGAAAAAAACGCAGTGATAAAACCTGGAATTGATGAATCACTGATTGTATTCAGAAATTCTGTGTGCGCACACACACACCCCTACTTTCATTTGTGTCTGTACAGGTCCTCTGGTTGACCACAGTACCCCTTTAGTTATGGATTTCCCTTACTTTAGATGAATTTGCAGTGAGATAAGTGTATATTCTTACATCACCCTCATGTGACCCACTGTTTCATGCATTTATATGTCAGTGATCTAAGGTGAGACACATCGCATACTAGTGTGATATTTTTTTCTGTATGGAATTAGTTGACTAGTGGTGCCAATTTTTTGCCTATTTGGCCTCGTATTATTTTTTCTGTGTTCCTCTCTGTTATTACAGGGGCTGATCACTGCAGGATACATTTTCTAGGTCCCCCTCTCAGGTGGCCTCCAGCTGGCTTTATACCATGAGTGGACTTGGCAGGACACTACAGGGCAGGACAAGGGAGAAGCCAGGCTGTTTCTCCCCTCTCCTTCGCTCCCATGGTGTCTCAGACACGCACTGCATTTTGCATCTTCCATTAGTCCGCCCTGCTGTGGTTTCAGCTTCTGTCAGGTGATCCTGACCCCAGTATTTACTGTTTTTGTCTCTGTAGCCCAGGGGTTGTCGAACTTCACCTGAGGGCAAAATCCAGCTCTTTGTCTGTTTTTGCAAATAAAGCTTTATTGGAACATAGCCACACACATTCGTGTATAAATTGTCTCTGGCTGACAGTGGCAGAGTAGAGTAGTTGGAACAGAGACCTTATGGGCCACAGTCCTAAATACTGTCTGGACCTTTACATGAGAAGTTTGCTGTCCTCTACTCTAGCCTAAGAGTTTTAGCAGCTTCATACTCTTGCTTTCCTTAGGTTTTTCTCTGTATTCTCTGTTTGGTCTCTCAGCAATTCCCTCACCTGTGAAACCAGTTGTCTGCATTATAGATCCCTCTGTTTTCAATACCTGGAATGGTTTTCTTTTCCTGGTGGATTCTGAAACAAAATATAGAGGCTAAGCCCTTGCTTTTGGCTCTTTTTTTTTTGTGTGTGAGGAAGATCGGCCCTGAGCTAACATCTTCCTCCACTTTATATGGGACGCTGCCACAGCATGGCCGGAGAAGCAGTGCATTGGTGCGCGCCCGGGATCCGAACCCGGGCCGTCAGCAGCGGAGCGTGAGCACTTAACTGCTACGCCACGGGGCCGGCCCTGCTTTTGGCTCTTTTTGATAGTTTCTTTAGTGGCATTCTTTGTAAGAATCATGAATTACATGGTGAGGGCTGTGCATGTATTTAGGTCATGCCCTTCCTTGTCTTCTTTCTCCTTTTCCACTTTCTCTTTTTTCCTCCTGCTCTGTCTGTCCCTCTGTTTCTATCTCCCTGACATCTAGGACATACAGCAGGCAGTCAGCCTCTCAGAAAGGCGGAATCGGGAGCAATGTTTTCCTTAGGTTGGCCTTGAACCCCGAGAGCTGTCCTATTGTGTGGACCAGCCCCTCCTTGCTCTGCTTGTTTTTCCACTTTGGCTTTTTGAAGTCTGCAGACCCCAGACTCATGGCACAGCAGCCCGTGTGACAGGGTATTGGTTGGGTGTTGTGAATATTTGGTGGGGCGTGCTATCTTGCTGTGGCATGATGTGGCACCTCTTTCAGTTCTGAGCCCTCCGATATCCTCCCGTCCTGGGGTGACCGACTCTGGGTTAGCTGCCTGACCAGATGAGTGGAATCTGAGAAGTCTTGGCCAATGTTATTACAGTTCTCCTTTTGCCTTTGACTCGGTCCTACAGGTTGACGATATCAATTTTGCTTCTGAACACTGGTTCACTTAAGACCTCAGTGCAGGGTGAAGCACTTGGCAGACAGTCCTGTTTAGAGGCTTTATGATTTTGCTAAGGGCTCGGACTCTGGTGGCTCGCAAAGCATGGTTTTAGCATGCTTAGTTTCTGGCAGGTGTCTTGCCACAAGGCTAGTTTAATGTGGGGGAACTTAAATTGTAAGAGGACAGTCAGAGAAGTGGGAAGGAAGCTCTTGCTCTCTCTCTCTCTCTCTCTACCTGTCTGTCATGACCTGCTCTGTGACCAGAGCCCAGGGGAGAACCAGGAGGAAGTTTAGACGATTGTTTTGTCTAGCTGTATAGTTTTGGGTTGAGAAAGAGCTGTTCAAACTGGCACGGACGCCTCTCTTCCTACTTGATCGGTCGGTGCCCTGTGTCACTGCACCTCTTTCTCTATTAGAACTCACATCCCTCGCTTCTGTGTAGGCCCAGGAAGTAGTACAAGCAAAAGCCTTTTGCCAGAAGTGTGGTCCATTTTCAACCAAAGGGAGAGTATTGTGCCTGCCACACTCTCCCAATCAATAGAGTACTTTTTGTTTGTTTTGTTCTTTTTCATTTTCATACATTCTTAACTGAACTCATATGCCCACCCATAGTAACACTTTTTAGCTTTTTATTTTCTTGGTTAAACTCAAAGGATTGGAAAATTGCATACCCAAAACAGCTGTATATATCTATATATCTATATGCCTATCTATCTCTCTCTGTTTATGTATCTCATTTAATCTACCTAATTTATTTGTCTGTCTATATATCTGTCTGTATCTATCTATATATCTAATCTAATCTATCTCATTTATTTGTCTGTCTGTCTATATGTCTGTCTGTATCTGCCTGTCTATCTATTGATCTGTCTAGAAATGGCACTGCACGGGCCCACTGCTGAAAATCCTAACCCCAATGCTTCTGCTGCCTTGTTATGAAGTCTAGGTCAGCGTTACCCTGGGCAAAATGACCTCTGGAGGCTTCCCTCATTTCTTGGGGCCTCAGTCATGCTCAGGGAAGGCCATGAGTTTATTGGAACTCTCAAACCTGAGTTTTCATCAAATCGCTCCTATCAGTGATATTAGAACAGTTTTGGCCAAAAACCTCTCACTGAGCACCTACTATATTGGCAGGAATACTGTCCTGGGAATTTGAAGATGGATAAGACTTGGCCGTTAGAACTGATGAGTTAGTAGGAGAGATGAGAGTACAGAGGTGGGGATGTTCAGAAGGTACAGTTAGACCCTTGTCCTCGCCTTGCAGGTGGGTGAGGTGTTTGAGTGCTGGGGACAGAGAAAGCTTTCAGAGAAAGAAGACCGGAATGAATCCTACCAAATGAGAAGGAGGAGGAAGTGAATTAGTATAAGATAATGTGCATGGTCAGCACTCCAACCTATTTATTATTGGGATCCAAACAATTTGGTTTTCAAAATGGATCCCCTGGATGAGCAGCATGAGCATCACCTGGAAATTGTTAGAAATGCAAATTCTTGGCCCCCATTTCAGACCTCTTGAATCAGAAACTCTGGGGATGGGGCCCAGCAATCTTTTAGCAAGGCTTCCAGGTGATTCTGACACCCATTCATGTTTGAGTCCACTGGTGTGGACTCTAGGGTATGATGTGGGATGCTGGGAGGGGTGTGAGATGAAGCTAGAGAGGGAAGAAGGGCAGGCCTTGTAGGCCAGTAGCCAGTGCTGCTAAATCTCAGGTAAGGCTGGGATTGGGGTGAGGCAAGCGAGGTGCCCAGAGTGCAAAACATCAGAAGACACTCAGCCTCAGGGGCCAGCCCTGCCCTTGCAGAAGCCTGAGAGTGAGTGCCTCACTGGCCTGTGTAGTTGCAGTCCTGGACAGGGTGTCCTTCAAGTGTGGGTTTTTTTTTTTTTTTTGGTGAGGAAGACTGTCCCTGAGCTAGCCTCTGTGCCAGTCTTCCTCTATTTTGTATGTGGGACACCACCACAGCATGGCTTGATGAGTGGTGTAGGTCTGTGCCCAGGATCCAAACCTGTGAACCTGGGCCGTTGAAGCACAGGGCGCCGAACGTAACCACTACGCTGCCGGGCTGGCCCTGCTCTTGGAGTATTTGAAGTGAAAGAGAGACACAGAAATATGGGACACACAAGTGAAGGCCAGTAGGATGACACAATGAATCAAGAAATACTAGATGAAGAATATTATTGTATATGAGCACAACATTTAACTGTGAGCTTCCAGAAGTCAAGGTGTAAGAGCAAATCCTGTTGAATCACATGGCATCACATGGCATTCATTTTTTTTCTTTTATTTTTTAAAATAGTAGTAAGTAGTAAATGCATTAGAAGTATTTCTCTTCCCTGGGTCCTAAACCCTGAGAGTCATTGGGTATTTATAGACTTTATGAATTTTTAAAAAATTTTCTCTTAATCTAATTTTTATTTTTAATAAAGTCCAAAATTGAACGATGATATCTCCACATAATCAAAACATTCAAATTTAATATAAAATTTTTATAGCTAATGTCTTTGTACACACAGGTCATTCACATCCTTGGGGCTGTGATATAGTTTTTGTCTACAAATATAAATCTCATCTTCCATGTCCATGTCCATGTGGGAAATTTAAAAGGCTTTCTTTCTATCCTTATGCAAGGATTTCTGTGTAGTTCCAGGAGGATTTATGCCTCAGGATTCCCTTCAGATGATATAAGGAGCTGCTGAGAGGAGCTTTTCTGGGAGCATGTTGCATGAATGTATGGATCTTCTCATGTCATGCTATAAAAGCTGTTGACAATGAGCAGTAGTTTTACATGTTGAAAAAGCTTGAAAGGAATATTTCAGGGAAACCTTTTATAGACCGAATGTTCTCCCTTAGCTTTTCTTAGTGGTGCCAACATAGTTTGGAATCTTGCTTTACTATTTATTTTGCCTACAGAGTTAGTGTTTTTTTCATGCATTTGTTTCCATTGACTGCCTACTTTCTCACAATGACTTAGGAAAAATAATTAATGAGAGTCAAAATAAGATGCATTGGCAACATTGGAATACATATTTTTATACTTCTGTAACTGAGATGATATAAAAAGTATCTGAGGACCTAGTAGGTATGCCCTGCTAGAAAAATCTGGTGAAAAACTTTTTTCACTTCCCGTCTTTTTAATTTTCATCCTTTTTTATTTTTTGGTATTTTGTACACCCAGGGGAGTACTTTGAATAATTACCCCATGGCATTGGTCAGCATAGTCAGTTCTGGACTGTGGCACAGCTAAATATAACATTACTTTTGATGACCGCAGGCTGCGGCCCCAGCTCTTGGACTCCATGCCTTCTTTTCAGGATCTTTCTTTACTCCTGACCTTTCTGCCGCTCTTCCTGGCTTGGGACAGATAAGAGGCACTGAGCTGACATGTCCATCATCCCTGGGTTTTCCTTTGCAGCCACGCCAAGGAAACGGGATACTGGAGTCCACATCGCTGTCTTCCCAGCATGCCACTTGGCCAAAATCCTCAAATAATGCATGTTGCCAAGCTGTATTCCATTTTATGTGTCCCAGGAATGATAATCTCTTCACTGTTTTGAGAGTCTTTTACTAGATCAAAAACTCTTGAGAATTCTCCACCTGTTGGAAGTGAGCAGGAGTTCCACAGCTTATGCTTTGAATCTCTCTCCCTTTCTTCCCTTCCTTCCTTGTCTGTGGGATTTTCAAGACGCAGAAGTAAATTAGTGTTTTTGAAGCTGTTTCATTTTTATGAAAGTCAATATGTTTCTAAGTTAAATATCACACCTTGTTTTCTCTAGCAATAACTCACTTGTGGGTTTTAGGTGGAAGTCAGTCTTTCTGTTTAGAAGAATGGGTGTGGATTTGGTGGGCTGAGGGTAAGGAAGAGAGAGCCTATGAATGAATCAACAGAGAAATAGTAAAAGGTTCTGACCCTTTGGGAGGAAGGAGAAAAATAACAAAACCCTGATGTACTATATTTTATCCATTATGTCTGCTGAGAGATTAGGGTCAAGACCCAGAAACTTTGCTCTCTCTCCCAGTGTTTGTTTCAGCTCAGGTGGGGTGGCCTTCTCCTTTGATGGGTCATTTCCTTCTCTCCTTTCACATTCCAAGCTGCATTAAGATGACAAATTTCACTTATAGGCTCAGGCACAGACATGAAAACCTGAGCTATTGAGCTAACAGAGTGAGTGCAGAGGAGTCGATTTATTGTAGGGAGAAAGGGAGTGTTCAAAGAGGACAAAAGATTTTGAGAGCCCAGCTCTGCATCAGAAGACACGCAGGATGGCCCAGATGCTGCCCCAAACCACAGACTCTGCTCTTAAGCCTCATCACAAGTCTCAAGGCTGGAAGAGAAATGTTAAAGTAATTAGGAAACTTCTTTAAAGCACATACACATACCCCAGAATCTGTTGCTCGCAGGTGAAACTTTATTTGGACATAACCTTATAGTGGATTTTGCAGAAATATTTAGGATGAAATAAGTGGAATAAAGGTCTTCTGTTCTTTTCTATCTGTGAACTCTGCAATAAATACTTCTCTTTTCCTACCCTCCCTTTAGTAAGGAAAAAAGAAATCTTGAACAGCAAAGAGCGGGTCCATCACATCAAACATGACTGCGTTAAATACTAAAATGTTCAAAGTCCGACTGTGATAGATAAAGGCTTTGATGGAAAGTGGATATTTCCCAGGGACATTACAAGCAATAATCCAGATGTTGTGGTGTAATGCAACGAGTGTCCGTGGATAGATCAGGAGCTCCAGCCAAGCCTCGCCTGATGTAGGCCTTCGCTTCGCCCTCCCATGCTGTTCCGCCATATGGAACCTATCTCTAGGCCCCCTTAATAACCAGCTTTGGATTCCATTTTCACAGAGCTCATAGAGCTAAGTGGGGCTGTTTTATGGACAAGTTAGATAGAAGCCTTTCCAAGATAAACATCCAATTTGAAATTAGGACATACCAAGCCGCAAAATTATTTTAGGGCATATTTCATGGAAGCACTGCCATTTTTCTTAGGCAATTGCCAGACTGTAGGATGCCCTTTGATCCCTTGTGGACATTACTCCCTTCTTTATAAAGAGGATTTTGAAATAGTTGCAGTGTTTAGGGAGGAATATATCTGTCGGAACTTTGAAGCATGGCCATGGGACAGGTCATGCTTTAGCTTGTTGGTTGGCAAGTCAAACTTTAAGGAGAAAAAAATAAAAAAGGAAATTGCAGCAGGATGTATGAATCAAAATCTCATTTTCTTTTTAAAGAAAGAAGTTTTCAGCCCGTATACTTAATAAGCTATAAAATGTATTGTGTATCTACATCTTTATGCACACATATAAACACATAAACATATATATTTATGTGTCTGTTTATCTATAAATTGTGATGGTGTGTGTTGTTTTTAACAAATATAAAATTGCTTAACTTTATTTCGTAAACCTTCATTATTGAATGTATTCTATCCACAACCCAACTGTAAATAGAAGCTAAGAAAGAATTGTTCATGTTCTCCAGAGGAGAGGTGTTTTTTTTTTTTTTTAAATTAATTCTTTTCCCATCTGCTTTCCCTGTTCTGTCTCAGCATCTCCAAAATCCCTGTGTGTGAGTGTGTGTGTGTGTGTGTGTGTGTGTGTGTGTGTGCATTTCAAGAGAAAAGTAACACAAATATGAAGTTTGAGAGTATAGATTTCCTTAAGTGTATTTTGCTTAAGGTACAGTCAACCCTAAAATGATCAGCCGAATGCTTGGTGTGGCATTGTTGCGTCATTTATTAAGAGTGGTGGAGCGACGTGTGTTGGGTGAGGTAAGCTGGTATATAATTAATATGGTACTGACACACCATTTGTTGTGATAAATTGTGACTGGTGTCCGAGCAAATTGGTGTCTAAATGATCTCAAAGATATATTGAGCAGATGACAGGAATGAATATATAGTGTTAGAAATTCATTGCTTTGCTATGATACTCAACGCCATTTACATTCTTCAGTCCATTTATTTCTACTTTCAAATAAAGCAGTCCATGCTTGTGCCATTTCACTTACTGAATGGAGAACATAAATGAACTCCACCAACTAAATGCAGTGTGTGGATCATGTGGGGATCCTCACTCAGATAAACTAACCATAAAAAGACATTGTTGAAACCTTCAGGGAAACATGAATGTGTGCTGGGTATTTAACAGTATTAGGGAATTATGGTTACTTTTGTTGAGTGTGATCATGGCATGGTGCTTATGTAAAAACAAATATGTATTTTGCTTTCACATATTTCAGCCAGAAAAAAATAGTGAAGGGATAGATGAAATAAAATTGGCAAAATATTGAATCTGGTGAATAAGTACATGGAGAATTATTATACTATTCTATCATTGTGTATGTTTGAAAATTTACATAATGGAAATTAAAAATAAGATGTGCTTGTCCTCAGGCCCGCCCCGTGGCTTAGTGGTTAAGTGCGTGCGCTCCGCTACTGGCGGCCTGGGTTCGGATCCCGGGCGCGCGCTGAGGCCGCGTCCCACATACAGCAACTAGAAGGATGTGCAACTATGACATACAACTATCTACTGAGGCTTTGGGGGAAAAAAAAAAAAAAAGGAGGAGGATTGGCAATAGATGTTAGCTCAAAGCTGGTCTTCCTCAGCAAAAAGAGAAGGATTAGCACGGATGTTAGCTCAGGGCTGATGTCCCTCACAAAAAAAAAAAAAAAAAAAAAAAAGATGTGCCTGTCCTCTTTATAATTTAATAATAGGAGATGTTGGCCTTTGTCTATATTCTGTTTAAGATGTGTGTGAGTGTGCGTGAGTAATATGATTTAGAAAAGGAAAAAAAATAAGTTAACAGTTACTGAACCCCTACTGGGTTTCAGGCACTGTGCTATGTACTTTGTACATCCTTCCCCTCCCCCCAGATCTGCAAAGCTCATTTGACTGGCTAGCTGATTATAAGGCTGTATCTGGAGTTGTGAATCTCACTGTGGTGCTGGGCGTTTCAGTAGGAGCCCAAGGAATAAAGGGAAGTGGGGGCAGATTCAAGTGTGAAGGATAATGCAAACCAAAATTCAAAACCATTATTTTTAAATGCCCAGAGGTATTTTGTTTCCCTGCAAAGCAATGCCTTATTCTTATATCTCTGTTTCCCAGAATGCCTTTCTTCCTTTCCCACTATTAAAATAGCCAAGGCCCAGTTGAAGGATTCCTACCAAAGAGCGTGTCTGGGTGGGAGTACAGGCCAGTGCCAAATGCAAGTGTTGCTCATATCCATCCTTCGCTATATTGTTACACGTCCAATGCTTAGGAAGGAAATCGGGTAACTGTGATTGCAGGTTTGCAAAACCAATGAAGAATAATAATGCTTTCACCAGGCAGAGAGTGCTATTTATAACCAAATATTGAAAGCTGGAATTCCTGGGATCACCAAATTCACACTCAAGAATTATCAGCAAGTTGATATGTCATCTTTATTTTTTGTATTAGTCCTCTCTGATACGCAACCTACGGCTCTCAGAGTCCTTGAAAAAGAACCAACTCTGGAACGGGATTATAAGTATAACTTTGTTGGAAGGGAAGAATGTCTCAGGAGGAAGCATGACAGAGATGTTTGTCCAGTTAAAACTGGGAGATCAGAGGTATAAAAGTAAGGTAAGTTCTGTCAATTCCTTAAGGAGAAAAATATCTTTAAGAATGAAAAAAACTGAAACAATGTTTTCTCACTCTATGTTTCACAAAAATAAAAGTAATTTATTTTTAATCCTCCTGATTATATTAGGAGCATCCCAGAAAACAAAATAATTGTATAGATGTAGTCAATTAATATGGGCATTTGATTGCTTAGTATAATTTATTTTAGTATAGTAACTAGAGCTAGAGAAAACATTAAAATAGATTTGAATGCATAATTTATTTTCATTTTGAAAATAAGCAAACGATGTTTCACACAATGCGGGAAAAGGATAACTAAATGTTTTCAAAATCCTACAAAAATAAAGTAACATATTATATTTGGATTAAAATATTTGAGATAACTAAAATATTTTAAAAATTATTTACTCTTTGCTTTCTCTTGTTAGTATTAACACCAAAAATAGACATCTAGTGCTACTGGTTTTTTTGCTGTGATTTTTAAGAAATAAACTATCAAAAGTATTAAAAGTGGTTTGTTTTGAACAAAAGTAATGGAATTTTTAGCTGTCTTTAAAAATCAATCATCTTACTCTGCTGATCCAAATTCCATTTAATTTTTAGTCTTAGAAATTTGGTGTGGTTTTTATTTCAAAAACCATAGTCTCCAAACCATGGTAATTAATTAGTTTTACATAACTGTCAGACAAGAATATTTCCTATGTTTTAGGATTGAGGGAACTAGGGTACTTAAAAGTTAAGTCACTTGTCAAAAGCCACACAGAAAAAACAAACAATGGAAGATTTTGAAAATAGACCTGAGGATATTTGCAGCTCAGGCTTTTCAGAGTAGAGAATATAACAGATGCAGACAACTTGGAAAATGCTTTAGAGAGATAAGAAGTTGTCTCTGCGGCACAGTTTTCAGTGCAGAATCAAATATTAACATCATTTACTCCAGCACAATGAGTAGAGAATCGACGCTCACATCGAAGAATCGTTTATAAGAAATGTGAAAAACTGAGGGCGACTTACGGCAGAAATACGCAGATAATTATTTTAACCAGGTAGTTCAGGCTGTGCTTCACAGCGAGTGTATCCAAGGTAACCACATCTCTCCACTAAGATTCCTTTAGCCAGCCAGGGTCAGGCTAAGGATTTATAGAAAAATTATTCATCACTAAGCGCACTTAGCGTTTTGGACTAAGGTGAAGTATAGAATTAGGCCAATATCTCCTACATTCCCCTTTGGGGAGTATTGCATTTAATTTGTGGTCTAATAGGTTTTTTTTTTTCTTTGTGGTTTCTAAATTCTGTGATTTGTTAGAGTAAGCCCAATGTGACAAACAGCTTAAGTGATGTTACGTGAGGTGGGCCACAGCTGAGGTCTGAGTGGTCCCTTTTCCCGTGCAGGAGTGATTGGCGCCAGGATTTCATAGTTGAGGCTGTGCCCTTCGAGCCTGATACTCAGTGGCCAGCATTTTTGCTCACTTTTTATTCACAAATTGAATCTCTGCATAAATAAAACAAAAATGAAAGTCTTGCCAATGAATCAAACACATAAGCAGTTTGAAATCACTTTTGGAGAACACAGAAACACTTGTGGATGTTTCAAACCATGCTTATTAATTTTTAAGTTCGGCTGCAGTGAGATTTCCTAGTCTTTCTGTCACTCTAGTGCCTGGATTCAGTAAACTCAGATTTAAAAATAGGCAGCAATGTACAAGTTATGGGTTTCTCATGTAATGCATCTGACAGATGTTAATTAAGACCCCAAACTGTTAATTTATATAGTTCTTAAGCCAGCACTGAATGGGTGTGCCAATAAAAATGTTACTTGCATTTGATTAACTAATAGTAATAACTTCTGTAAGAGAGAACAACTGTAAAATGTCTATTGAGATATGTCATATATAAATATAATTTACGGTTTCTTGTGGGGTAATGGTATTCTTTCTAACTTGGTGGATAAATGATTGAATCTGGCCGTGAGCTAAAGGACTAGTGATGTTTTGCAATTCACGAAACCTCGAAGTCTCTTTCATTCCAAAAAGGAAAGTTGAACTTTGTAAGGGAGAGGCACATCGTGATCTCCTGCAGTGTAGAAATGAAATGAATGTGTAGCTGCTGTAGCAATGAATGGCATTTTAAGAAAATAAATATTATAACTGCATGTTTTCTAGACACTGTGTAAGAGTGCAAATCCGCAGTGGCGGGAACAGTTTGACTTTCACTACTTCTCTGACAGGATGGGCATTTTGGACATTGAAGTGTGGGGAAAGGACAGCAAAAAGCACGAGGAGTGTCTGGGCACGTGAGTCTGCTCTGCTTTCTAAACTGGGGGCTGCGGGGGGGTGGTACTATGCAGAGCTTGTCTCTGCCTGAGGCTGGGCTGAGAGACTGTCTTTACCTGTCTGGGCTTGGAGTAAAACCTCATGTCCCCACCCCAGGGAGCCATACAGAAGCTGAACCCTAATCTTTTTTTTTTTAATTGGTAAATGTCATTTAGTTTTGATCAAAACAGAGGAAAACAGTATGCATCAGGAATTCTCTGAGAAAGATAATGTACCACCTCAGACTCTTTGGGAAATGTTTATATAAATTTCCGATATACCCTATACTTTTGGTTTTGGTACTTAGTGAAATACCATCTAATTTAGTAAGAATATAAAGCTAGGTGTCCCAAAATGATGGAGAATTTTCAGTGTCCTTGATGAACTTTGTGGCAAACCGTAATGACATCTATTAAGGCCAGATCTGTTTTCTTTCGTTTCTTTACTTTGGACCTTCGCAGCTTAATTGAGGGACTCACCCATACATAACGAACAGTACTGTGAGTGTTATGGCTTCCTTATAGGGCTGTTGTAAGAATAGAGTTACATGAGATTATGCTGGCCCATAGTGAGCGTGAGGGAAATGCATATATCATCTCTGATCTTTCGAATAGCCCTGAAAGTTAGCAGCATGTTTCTCATTGTATAGATGAGGACATGGAGTGCAAGAGGTTTACAAACGACTTGGCCATGGACTTCAGAGCAGCGAGTGCTGGGTCAAAATTCTGTGTTTTCAAAGACCAAGTTCTTTCTGCCTTTTGTTCATCCCATACACATACAATTTTTATACAAACCTTAAATTTAGAACATAAGTGTTTAAATGACCCTCAACAGCTGTTTGTCGTCTTTTTCAAACCAAGTTCTCTGGAACCCTGGGGTCAGGGAGGTGCCTTGGGGTCACTCCTTGGAGAATGGGGGGGTCTCCTAAAACCTCTCCCCTGGGGCCAGAGCATCTCAGCTGTGCTCTCTCTTGGGGTTCCATTTGAGGGGAGAGTTTATTGCTGAAAACTAAAGATTGAAAACGCTCATCTGGTATAAAACCCCTTCATTTTACAGAGGAGGAAATGTAGAGGCCCAGGGAGGTGACGTGTTTTTCATCAGCAAGGAATTTAGAGGCAGAAATGGGATGAGACCCAGCTAACCCAATACCTCGTGCAGTGCTTTTTCTACGTAAAATACTTAGCACAGTGTCTGGCGCGGTGTTAGCTCTTCTTGCTGGCATCACCCTTCCCACGTCAGTGGCTCATCCTGAGATAGGTGGGTGGAGAGTTTGGTACTCATGGAACATTCCTCCAGTGTTTCTCAACAGAGGGACCCTGTTGCATGGGACTGTCTGGGATGTTGCAGGATGTTTAGCAAACGTGGCTCTCACCCCCCTGATGCCAGTAACTTTCCCCAATGTTTGCGTGGAAAATAAACACACATACACACACAGCACATCCACATTCCATCACGCATGTCCAGACACCCCTGAGTAGAGCAGCACTGCCACCAGTTAAAACCTCAGCACTCTATCCTCCATGTGTCATAGCTCTGGTTGTATTGCTTTGCATGGCCCCCTCATCCCCAACTCTATGGCTATCTAGCAAGTAGCAGTCATTGCTTCGTTGGCAATCTCCCAGGCTAGATTTGTGCTTTCCGAGAGCAAACTAGGTCATGCCACACTCTCCAGCTCAAGCAGGAGGCCTTCCTGTGGTCAAGCGTTTCACAGATATCGCCTGTCAGATACTAGTCTGGTCTTGTCTCTCCCTCCTCCACCTACACAGGGTGACTGAGACACCTCAGACACTTCTCATTGCCTCCGACACTTGTCACCACTGTGCCATACCAGTGCCCTGCCCACACCCATGGTGGGAGGATCAGACACTTTGTGCTAGCCCGTGGAGCAAGGATAAGTTATATTAATGTGCAAATGCAGAGAACTCTGTGTCCCAGAGCATTATCTGAATGGTGGGAACTAGAGCCTCCGGTGATGAATGGCCGACCTGTTCTTTTAGTAGGTGCAAAGCATAATGCCCTTTCATTCCACATGTCATGGTGCTGTCATGCGGCCTTCACATAATAGGAAACGCTTTTCCAAATGAGTAGTGTTTCTTTACAGACACAAAAAATAATTTAAGCTGTCCCTTTTATTCCATGTTTTGTCATTTTGGTATTCATTTATTATTTTAGCTATTTCCTGTTTGTGACTTAGACATATACCTGCCCCAGTGGCCATTCTGTCCTTCCTCTGCATGGATTTAAAGGATTTTTTTGGTATCCTTTTCCTTTTTCCTCTCCTGAGGTACAAAAGATAACAAAAGTATGTCTTGGGAGCTGGCTACACGGCATTACCCTGCAAAGAACTTCCAGGTTGGGGGAAACCTACGCTAAAAAATACGGTGCTTCTCAGAGTTAAAGGAGAGATTGTGTTGGCACATGTATGTCACAGCCCTGTTACTTACTGTTCCTTCTCATTTTAAAGTTTTCACTTATTTCTTTCTCATTTCATTTTCCTTGTTGTTGCAGTTCTAAGGCTCAGTTATTTATCTCCCAGCTGTAGGAAAATACCTTAATGCAGTAGGAGGCTCTTGACGCTGTGAGTGAGTCATAACTGTTTCCTAAGGCCTGTCTCCTATCTTGTTTTTGGATAACACCTTGATGCTGGTAATTTACAGCTCTACTTGGCTTCTCTGAGGAAATTCTCAGAGAATGAGAGAAGAAACACCAGCCTTTGAGTTGCACATTCCGGGGTCGCTGGTAACCACACCGTTTGCTCGCTGTGTGACCTTGGGCAGTAAATTTGCTGGTGAAATCTGGCTCTCTATCTGTGTTATGGGGTCACTGGCCAACTTGCAGGGTCATCATGACTGTCAGCAACAATGTCTATTTGATACTTAGGTCTTTTTTAGCACTCAAATAGTAGACATTATGACTATTAATTTTGAGATTTTTATGTATAGTAATTATATATCCCTACAACATTTGCAACTAAAATTATGCAATTTAAGTAATGAACCATGACTAGTCAAATTCAGCATAGTTTTGCTTGTTCAAAACAGTATAGACATTTTTTGTAGAAGTGAGCAGTGTATATCTTTGAGGATATAGTGGAAGGACGTTCATTGACTCGAAGGATTGAGTGGTGTAGATTAGCTTGAACGATGCTGGGTTTTGTAGCTGTAGACAAAAAGCTGGAGTAGTGATCGGTTATGTTAAGAGAAATCACGTTGTCATTGGTGGGTTGCTAGCTTGGTGATGGTTAAAATATGGCCCTGCCTGGCAGCCAGCCTCCTCCAGGCTCCCCTGAGTCAGGTGGAGCTTTCTGAAGTCCCCTTGTGTCGTGGTCCATCTGTGAGCTTCCACTGAGCCACAGGGAACTCCCGAGGAAGATGAGCTGGTGGGAGGAAGGTGCTCGAGCAGATCCAATGCCCCCTGAAGCCTGGTGCCCACCAACTTAAGTGTTTATTCATGGGCAAGGGAAAAAAAAAAACAGTTTCTGATCCTGGAGTCGATCAATGGTCCAGAGACAGTGAACTTTTAGAGGGAGTAAGAAATAAAGCTAAGTTTAACCTGCTCCAACTTTTAAACAAAATGGCAAGCATATAAATATAGGTTATCCCATTGTAAACCTGTGCCATTTCAAAATAATCATATCATTTTCTTAAAATATATTTTACATTTCAGAGTGATTCTAGAGATTAACTTATAGAATATTCTAGACTTAACTTAGTTTGAAGAAGTTAAGAACGAGAGTCCACAAGCCTGTTTTAACTGGGCTGCCTCAGAGTCAGTCCTCTATCCCGTGTGGTGGCTCTGACATTCAACCAGTTTATTAGTGCAGTGGAGAATCAGGGCTGGGAAATTCCTCTGGACAAATTGCACCCCATGTCGTTGATCTGCTTTTACAGCCGGGCTTGACACATTCGCCGTTTTCTTCCTGTTCACCCCCTTCCTTAGCCTCTGAGATTTACAGCTTTTAAGACTATAGCACTCTTTTCTGCCCCTTGCATTTAAGTTAAAAGCTGACCAGTCTGTAATATAAAACATAGAATTATGGTAATGAATAAGAGGTTAAAAGCTATCATGGCAAGTGAAACTTGAGCAGGTTTGGCTGACTGATATGGTAAAATTATGTGTTGAATTAAAACATTAAAATGCTGTGGGATTAATGGAGAAAGACAAGAACAGGAGGTCAGAAACAATGCTAAATCAGCACATTAACTGCCTGTGGGCTGGAGAGGAGAGCTTTAATATATGCCTGTTGCAGAGGGGAAAAAAAAATAGAGTCCTTGTTTTCTTCAGGTGAATAGAACCATGGACTTTTCAATCTGGGAGGCACCTAGTAAATATATTTATTTTCATTCCTTTCTTATACAGGAGAGAGAGTAGAGACTGCAAAGGATTTAGTGAATTAACATAAAAAAGAGCCTTTATAATTTGGATGTTTTGCCTTTGAGTTTCATTATGCCACTGGCATTCTTTTGTTTGTTTGATCATTTTGTTCAACAAATCAGAGCACATTGTGTATCAGACAGCCTGCAAAGTGCTGAGGATTCAGTGGAGAATGATACAGATGTGGATCCTTTCCTCAGGCACTCATAAATTTTGAGCTACTGCAAGTCAGCAGGCAGTGGCTTGGGAGTGGAAGGGGCTGCTTCCTGGAAGAATAGAGGTCTAAGCTCAGACCTGTAAGAGGGGTGGTAGTTAGCCTGACAAGGAGATTGCAGGAGAACTCTCCACGAAGATAGCGCAACATAGGCAAAGGGCTAGAGAGGAGGAAGACCACGGTCTCTCTGAGAAATTTGAAAGGAGTGAAAAGAGTGGGTGGTGACATGAGGTGAGACTAGAGAGGAGAGCAGGAGTGAGGTCACAAAGCCATAGGGTTCCATCTCCTGCAAATGAGCCATGGCAGCTCCTCTCCAGGCACAAAGGCATGAGTGACTCTGCTATTTTGTTTCCATGATATAAAGCCTGTTATCGCAGTGGAGCTCTTATTGACCGAATATTCTAAGATCCAACTTGGGAATGAGAATTTCCCAGTCACCTAAGGGCCAGTGTGTAGCACCTTCTGAATCATTGTCCACACATTGTCACTCTCCTGCATGTGAGGTCCCACACGATGCCATGGGAACAGCCCTAATACAGTAATGCCCGTTAATCACATTTCTTGCATAGATGCTCTGGGCGTGTGTTTTCACAGTTTCTATCAGATAGAAGAGCAATTCTATAAATTTTATTGCTTTCTCAGTTTTTATTAACTAACATTGTTGGAAATGTTGGCCAGAGTTTCTTGGGCTATGGTTGAGTTAAAAGTTATTTTTTAAAAATTATTCTTAGGTCATTATCTCTGATATCTTTATCAGTGTGTTTGTATTGTCAGCAACTAACCTTGAAAATTTTTTAAATACTTCCATTGGTGTAATTCACCACAGCTAAATTATTAGCATTTCTTTAGGTTAGGGGTCAGCAAACTAGGGCCCACGGGCCAAATCCTGATGGCTGCCTGTTTTTGAATAAAGTTTTATTGAAAAACAGCTGGGTTCATTTGTTTACATAGTCTATTACTGCTTTGATGCTACAAGGGGAAAATTGAGTAGTTGCAACAGAGACTATATGGCCCATAAACTAAAAATATTTACTTTTTTACCCTTTGTAGAAAAAATGGTCTAAGTGCCTATCATTTATTAATGTTGGTGTGATTTTTAATGATAATTGAAAAATTCATTATGGGAGCCTTTTAAACCACATATCTAAAACTTAGTTTATTTTTCAAGGAAAATTGGCATCCACACTAGTAAGCTAAGTTTACATAAATGCTCATAAAAGGTTTCCAGTTGTGTAGTTTGAGAAGAAATTAGGGGATACAAAATGGAGGGGAAAAGAATACCTAACACCACCTGTAACATTCTGGAGTCAGACAGTGAGTGAGCAGTGTTTATGGGAACGTGAAAGAAGGGAGGAGGAGCGGGTATTTTCTTTGCCCGGGAAGCTGGCTGGATCTCTTCTCCTCGGCCTTCTCAGGGGCTAGTCCTATACTCCACCCTTAGCAGGTAACTAAACAGGTAAAAGAAAACCTTGGAAAAGACAACAGATGCTGTAATGCTTCAGTAGCGACTAGAAAGAATTAAGAGACCAACCAAATTATTTAGTATTTTCTTTGGGTAGAATCTGGTACACTATAGGAAATGGAAAAAGAAGCCCAGATTCTCCTTTCAAGATTATGCCTTTGATGAATATATTTCAGAATGTTTTTGTCTTACAGAGTTTAGAATACTTAACTTTACTTGAACCTAAAAAAAGCCTTTTTGTTCACGTGATACTTACCTCTCTTCAGAAGGTTCTATGAGTATTGCAATAAAAGTATCTGAAATTCTGAAAAAGTCTTTTTTAAAAAAAAATTTCTGATGCCAGCCCAGTGACGTAGTGGTTAAGTTCTCGTGCTCCACTTCAGCGGCCCAGGGTTCGCGGGTTCAGATCCCAGGTGTGGACCTACATACTGCTCATCAAGCCATGGTGTGCTGGCATCCCACATACAAAACGGAGGAAGATTGGCACAGATGTTATCTCAGGGACAATCTTCCTCAAGCAAAAAGAGGAAAGACTGGCAACAGATGTTAGCTCAGGGATAATCTTCCTCACCAAAAAGAAAAAAATTTTCTTATACTTCTTTTGCTGATAATACAGTAATCCCCTTCCTAGTTTGAGGTTAACGCAAATAATTCTTCCAGCCTCTGGCTGACCTTTAGACATGAGGATGAGCTGGAGCAATGTGGACAGGTCTTGAAATAGAGGAAAATGGGAGGCCTAGAGGAGAAGGTTCTGTATGAAGTTCGTTTCTTCTTACTCCCATCTTTCCTCCTTTCCTCCGGAATGTGGGAATAAATAGAGAAGAGATGCAGAGACCAGGTCAGTTGTAGAGAGTTTATAGAAAGTCATCTTTAGAGGGGAGCTAGTTGTTAACACTGGGGAGAGAGTACCTTTAAATTAGTTCTTAAGACTTAAGACATCAATTCACATGATGGGCAGGGACCCTAAGAGGCTGGGTCATAACCCATGTGCAAAAGGATCAAGTTTTAATTTTGGTTGATATGATGCTGATATATTAATTTAATTTGTTTTTTCAAGTTACTAAGAAAATGAAAGTAAGTATTTGGCTGAATTCACTCATTAGTTAGCTGAGAATGTAGAATCCATTAGATTGTGCTGAAATCCCCAATCTGTGGTTTATGGGGCTCTTTTATCTAAAATATGCAGGGCCATTTTCATGCAGGTGTTCTTTCTTCATTATCCTAATAATATTTAAAAATAAGATACGTGCAAAAATTTCACAGTAGGTGGAAATGACTGAAAAGTTTGTGAAAATGTATAATTTCTGAGAAGAAACCCAATATTTACTTTGCATTTCATCTGGTATGTGATTCAACGTTTGTTTAAAATAATAAACTGCTGTGTTCAAGTAAGTTGTGCCTTTAGGAGAGTTTGCAAAGTTTTGTAAATAGGCTCATATTGCTCACAGTCTTTTTAGATGACTTCTTAGAATTAGTCAGGTCTATTTTGAACTATCCCAGAAAAATTTTATTATTGCCTAATTCTGCATCATTTTGATTCCCAAACATTATTTGTTCTCAGAGCTCTTTTCTTTAAATAACTTTTAGTTGTTCAAAAAATGAATAAAACCACCATCACAACAAAAAGGTAAACTTTTAAAGGACAAAAATAAATTGCCGGAGCCGGCCTGGTGGCACAAGCGGTTAAGTTCGCACGCTCTGCTGCAGCGGCCCGGGGTTCCCCGGTTTGGATCCTGGGTGCGCACTGACGTACCGCTTGTCGAGCCATGCTGTGGCGGCATCCCATGTAAAGTAGAGGAAGATGGGCATGGATGTTAGCCCAGGGCCAGTCTTCCTCAGCAAAAAAAGAGGAGGATTGGCAGATGTTAGCTCAGGGCTGATCTTCCTCACACACAAAAAAGTAAAGAAATAATAAATTGCCATTATTAATGTTAAAATAAATGTGCCATAAATAGATTATTGGTAATTTGGACTAATGAAAGTGACCACCGGAGAATATTCTGACACATTGGAATCATTCATCTTCTCATAAAAAAGAGCTCCATTAAATGAAAGTGTATACAACAGTGTAAAATAATGCTTAGTATTCTAAGCAAATGTACAACTGCCATGTTGGTTAAGAAGTCGTGGGTACTTAGTTTTGTAGAAATGAGGTAAAGCATTTGACTTCCCTTTTTTTCAAGCAAAAGTAATTCCCCATTTACATACTTGCTTATTAAATAAAAATATTTAGTAACCCTTCTTTTCACAGTAGTAAATTTTAACTTTAAAATTTTCTTCTTTGCTACAGAAAAAGAATTGTTTTGATTCAAATCATAGAGGATTATTGAAAAAGATATTTTTTTGTAATGTGTCTTCAGTAGAAATACTTGTAAAAGCTTTAATTGCCACTTTTTCTGGTAGCTGGGATCACTTTTGGTAATTAGAAAATAAATACCCACATAAATTCAATTTTATAGGTACATCAGTATTAAAATTTTTTTATTCTGTAATAAAAACTGGTATAGACTTTTAGTAATAGTGCTATTTTTCTTTTTAATTGGGAAGGGATTGCAAGCTTTCTTTAAAATTTATTAAAACTTTTTACATATCCATGTGTCTCAAAATTGTCATTGCTTTATATATTAGGGAAGTTCACCTATTTCTAATTCTCTGCAAACATACAAAGTCCATTGAAGATTTAGGGTAAGAATCTATCCTTGTCGCACATTATGAAAGTCAGTGCTTCCATCCTTTTATACAGTCTTGAATATTCATCTTATTCAATAACTATGGAGGGCAAATGAGAATAACACACAAACGCACACACACACACATATCACATCTGGGAACTACCACTGCCTTCCCTCCCTCTCTCTACTTGGACCCTGCCTCCTTTACTCACCTGTGCATAAATATAGCAGGTGTGGTCCAGGCAAACCCAGAGTTTTCAGTGTTAAAGCACATAAATGGCTTAGCACCTCAGCCCCCCTTTTTGGTGTTTGCTTCTGTATTTAAATGTGTTTGAGATTTTCAACATCACCAGAACATTGGCTGTTAAGAGGTGGAAAACATGCAATTTATAGCAGATGGGTACAGCCTTTCCTGGCAGTGCTGCTGAAATGGGATCAATCAACAGCACTTCATGCTCCATTTGTCCAAAAGAAATCCACCTGGGGAAACCCTGTGGAACTGGGCCTATTAGGAAAACACCTTAACATGTTTCTTAAATAAAAACTCGCCAGTTGGCATTAATCTGGAGGAAAATGGTTTCTCCATTAACCCTCTCCTTGCATTTCTCTTGTCTTTTCTCCTTTTTTCTGAACCATGACCCTTTCTTCTCTTTCCTGGTGAAAGACACAGCACAGAGAAGCCGTACAAAGCCCTCATCCGTAACGCCTAAACTTTGAAACTTTTTTCCTGCCTATTTCTTGATCTCGTCTTTCTGCAGACCTTATTCGGCGAAGATCCGACTCTTCTTTTTTCCTTTGGCATTCCCTCCCTGCCTCCTTCTCTTTGATTTTCTTTACCTCTTCCTATCCTTAATCTCAGAGTGCGTTAGGTTGGGAGTCAGTATTATGAGCCAAGGGGCACCTGCTACCTTCACTGCTCAGTAAACCCAGGCCCAGACAGAGTGCGGTTTCGGGGACGAGGAAATAAAAATCAGGTGCTTTGGGGGTTCCAAAGTGGCCGTGAGTTAATCACTTTTCTTTCTCATTTCCTGCAACTTTTCCAGGTGTAAAGTGGATATCGCGGCGCTCCCTCTGAAGCAAGCCAACTGCTTGGAGCTGCCGCTGGAGAGCTGCCTGGGGGCTCTGCTGATGTTGATCACACTCACTCCCTGTGCGGGGGTCTCCGTCTCCGATCTGTGTGTGTGCCCCTTGGCAGACCCCAGCGAAAGAAAGCAGATTGAGCAGCGATACGTGAGTGCTTTGCCTATTACGCTGCTCCCACCTCCCCTCGCCACCACTTTTAAGTTAAAACAAAGTCTATGATTGAAACACTGCATAAAAAGAGATCTTTGTTCAAAGTTTAATGGTATATCTCATAAAACAAGACATCAGACCTAGAGGTTAATGCATTAGTGAGAAGGTGAAGGTAGATTATAGTTTGCCTTGCTATATTAAAAGCCAAAGAAGGTATTTTGAATTTTTAGCTTTTAGGAACTCTGGGGAAAATTGAAATCCTCAAGGAGGCGAGCTACTGTTGAGATGTCTGCATATGTAAATAGGAATTTTAACATATGTTCACAAAAATAGCATTTTTTTTTTTTACCAACCATTAATATTTGCAATGTTATACTTTTCCAGAACCTCTTAGGATCAAGTGAGAAAATGCTTGTGTCTTACAAAGCAAAGCCTAACTCTAGGCAGACACAGAGACTGTTGTTCTGTCCACCCTGGATAATAACACCAGTTTGTGATTTTTGCCTAAGTAGTCACAGTGTGCTTAAAAGTCCACTCAGCATTTTTAAATCAGATGGCTTTGTCCTCTTCATTTATTTTTTTGTACTTTGGCTTTACAGGTGTCTTTATTTGAATTCTGTTTTTATCCCATCTTGTTTGTAAATCAATACATTTATTTTATTGCCACACACGAAAGGCATGTTTTAGGAAAGTGGCATGAAAATGAGGCAAAGATGAACCCCTATTTAATGAGAATGTTATTCTCAGCATAAACTTTAGTGCCTCCAAAATCCTTCACTGTGCAGGTGTATCGATTAATTGAATAATTCTGTATCTTTGGGAGTAGGAAACTTAGCCACACATTTATTGTCAACACAGATTTTGCATGCGAGGTTGGCACATTCTAAAGAAGTTTCAACAAATTCCACCATTCATATTCTCTGTGATGACTTTAGTTAGCAAATGAAAATGTGACGGTGAAAAATTAAGCTTTTTCCCAAACTTTCCCATGGATAAATTGCAAAATTTACCAAAGTCATGAGGAATGTCATGTATTTATAAGGTGACATTAGATAAGATCGTAATGATTACTTTGAATAATGCCTCAGGATTTGAGGAGTACTAATTGAAGAGAGGTTTGAAGAGGCTAACAAAATGGAAATATCAAGTGTTTTTTTCAGCTAGTGACCTGGCTAGCGTGTGAGAGGGAAGGAAGGCTGTGTTACAAGACACAAGTTCCAGCCCCCTTGATTTGTTTTTTAGGTTGTAATAATAGATAATCTTCAAAGGCATTCCCACCTCTACGTTGTAGAAGTGTTTTATTTCAAATGTTTTCATCTTAGCTTAAATACTAGTTTTTTTTTTTTTATGTTGAAAATACAGAGCTGAAACAATTTTCAAAAATTCTTAGCAATGGTGCATATTAGGTTAGGCAAACCTTAACTGTTATTAAGCTTTTGTTTTTCTCTCCTGAAATGCCTAAATAATAAGGATTTTACTATCCTTCCATAAATCTCTAGGGTCGGCTTATCATAGATTTTTAGTGATCTAATGATGGCGGAAATACCATATCCAAAGGTTTGAAAGCAACATCTTTTTCACCAGAAGCGTTCTGGAGGCATGCGAAGAGAGTTTATCTGCTTATCTCTTTCATGCACAATTTCTGAAGGATGCAGTGTGTATAGATATCTAAATATTGCTATACATGCATAAGAATTATCAGTGGATATATTCAAGCTTTGGCTGATGCAAACTAAAAATTAAAGTAAATATAAATACCAGGTGATACTAGATGCTCAATCTCTAATTTAATGAGCTGGCTAAAACATGGACCAGAAAATTCACTCTATTTCCATCCCTCCTCTCTTTCTAGTGGTAATAAGTATCTATGAAGGGTCCAAGTTTAGTCCTCTGGTATCCATAAAGTTTGCACTAACTAGGTCGGAATTATGTTGCCTTTTGGGTGGTTTAAAAGTCTCATTAAAGAGAAAGAAGGGGAAAGAGAATGAATGTAGTTCCATACACATTTTCCCAGTGGGATATCTGTGCTATCACCAGGGGGCGATGTTAAAAGTAGATTGCATGTGCTTTGTAATTTGTTTATTTTGAAGCTGTAGTTAATTAATTCTCAGTCACTTCTAATCTGGTTGCTGTAAATGCCTAACTGTCCTGTTGACTGATATAATGCCTTTTGGAACTTTTCTAAGCATTACATGAGAAAAGTGAGGATAAATCTAGAATGTATTTCCTGTAGGGCTTGATGGTATTAAATAGTATATTAGAACACTATTTTCATTTGTGATCTACTTTTCTTCCCCTCCAGTGCTTACAGAACTCCCTGAAAGATATGAAGGACATCGGCATTTTACAAGTGAAAGTTTTAAAGGCAGTCGATCTCTTAGCAGCCGATTTCTCAGGTATAAAACATTTTCATTTTTAAATCATTTTTGCTTTTATATATTTCCTGCTTTGAAATGATCTTTTGGCAAAGCAAAATGTTTTCATAAGTAGAAGCGTGTATGCAGCGATCGTGGTCTTTCCAATAGAGTAACAGAAGAAAAAAAGATGCAGACAAGCAGTTTTTTCATTTAATGAACATTTTTCACAAAATTGTTTTCAAATAATTTTACTATGATTAGATAATGTACTAGACGATTGGCTTTCAAAGATATTGGTGGTTAATTAGTGTCACAACTTCTTTACTTTTAAATTAATTTGTTGATAAAGCTTTTCTACAGTACCTCAAAGGACAGATTCGACTCCTTGCCTTCGCTCACTCTCAGTGCTCTGTGCTGACAGTGTTTCATTCTTCATAGTATAGACCACGTGATTCCTAAATCTGAGCGTGAGAGCCGACCTGGCTGGCACTTCTCTGTAACAGTAACCGAAGTCTTGGCCATGGACCACTTTGCAGTTGACGCTGTCTTATACAAAATTCTCTTGGTGCTTCACTAACTTGAACAAAGCATGTCTGCTTTGTCCTGAATTATGCTCGACTGTGACGAGAGGAATCCAGACATTCCAATGTCTGATCGGACGGCGAATCTCCACTTACTGCCAAATTACTCCCTTTTACTGACTAACAATATAGACACTTGCATGACGTGCTATTTACCAAGTAAATTGATGGATACAAAGAATATTATACAGCATAGTTCTGTCTGTTGACACAGTATGGCATGTCAGTTTTTTAATCTCATACTTTTAGAATGTGGTCTTCTCTTTCTTCCACATAGAAACAAGTACACTATATTTGTGTAACTTCTGAACTTCTAAACTTTGGAAAAGAGAATTTTGATTTTAAGCACTTTATATTACAAAAATGATAGAAAAATATAAACTTAGTTTAAAAAAGAGGAGTTCTCCTCACCCTCCCTCAAAAAATGAACAGATAGAGATCACTACACTGTAAGCCCCTGAAATAAGGTGATCTCTGTCTTAAGGAAAAGGCCAGTGAAAAGATCCAAAAATGTTTTTTTGGCCAATATGAATATATAAATTCATCTCAGGGTTGTGAGGAAGATCAGCCCTGAGCTAACATCCACACCAATCCTCCTCTTTTTGCTGAGGAAGACTGGCCCTGGGCTAACATCTGTGCCCACCTTCCTCCACTTTATGTGGGATGGACACAGCATGGCCTGACAAGTGGGGCGTCGAAGCGTGCCCGGGATCCGAACCCGGGCTGCCAGCAGCAGAGTGCACACACTTAACCACTATGCCACAGGGCCGGCCCCTCTTAATGATTACTTCTAATGATTACTTCTAATATTCATTAATTTAGTTGTAAATGTTTATAGTCTCATATTGATTTAGAAATTTTCCTTTTAAAACTTATAGTTTATGAAAATACTTAATTCAAACATTTAATGTATGCCTTTGACATGAGTAATTTTGTTGTCACTCAAGTGCATTTAGAGTTATCTACCAGTTTTCCAGAGCAAATATTTTTACTTCCATCTAAGTGTTTAGATTCAGCACTTTTTGAATCTATGATTGCTGATGTTTCAGGAGATGTTGTCTCAAGCCCCAAGAACCCATTTATGGCTTCGAGCAGTATTTTCGAAAATTCTTTCTGTAGTTGTATATTTTGTGATCTCCAGGCACTAATTGCAATGCATTAAAAGTTTCTTTAAAGGCTTATTTACGACTGCATCCATTTGTGGAAACACTTTTTTAAAACCTAGTTTTTTTACCCATTCTATCAGGTGACTTTCATAAAGCCCCCAAACTAGTTTTTATGGAGGTTGTTTCAGGCCAATGTATCTTCTCCAAAGAGTGATTTGACTGTTAAAGTAAAGTGAATAGGAGAGGAACCTGAAAAATGGGAGTCTTGGTAAAGACCACAATATAAGCAAAACCCTCTTTTCAGAAGAGTGATTTTGGGGGAAAATGTTGGTGTCATTTTCTTTATATTCAAGATATTCAGTAGATAGTTTTGGCATGGGTGAAGGTGAGTACCAAAGGATTCTGGTAACGAAAAGCAGTGGTTAGAAATCAAATAATGCTGTGTGCTTTGACTAAATGCCCTGGTGTTTTACTATCTCTGTATTATTTATGAGAAAATTATCACTCTTCTGAATTGAAGCAAAGATCCTTGTCATTAGCTAAACATGTCTTTAGACCGTATTGATATTTATTTTTAGAATCAAATTTCACAGTCTATGTTCTTTATAGGTTGGCAGGCTCCTATGTGAATCCTCCAGTCTGTTCCCAACAGGAATATTGCTTTAGGGCAACAAAGCGGACCTAATCCAGAGAATAGTAACTTTTCTAAGTGAAAAAAGAAATGGATTCAGATGGCGGTGAGGTAGCAGCAGGGGTGTAGTTAATACCTCCAAGAGGTTTGTGATCATATCCTATGGGGGAATCACACATTATTGTTGTTGTTACCAGTTCACTTGATACAGTAAACAGCGCCAACGTCACTTGATCGTGGATCGCAAGAGCTACCCGTAATTGCCAGTACCAGGACATTTAAGAAATAAGTAACTATTTATACCCCATGCCCAGCATTTTCCAGTCAGCCTTGCTGTATAAATGAGTGTTCCAGTGCAGTTGCTCAAGGAACAGAATATTCACTCCTGCAAATAAAAAAGAAATACATTTACTCTGAATAACCAGGGGCATTCTCAAAGAACGGTGGACTTTTTAGACAGAGTGCGAAAGGGAACTTTCCAACCTTCCTACTTTTCTTTCATTATAGATTTTTCGTTTTTGTTTTGTGGTAATTGATTGTTTCTTAAAAACAATACCAAATAACCATAATAACTGATGCTTCAAGTTTGTTTCACCTAGGATTCAGGGAACCTGGTAAGGCGAAGTCCATGAGGGCAGGTCTTGGCAGTGGTCCAAGTGGAGGTCACGGTTACAGTTTGCAGTATGCAGGGGCCTCATGTCCTAGAGGAGGAATGGATGCACTTGGTGAGCCCTGTTGTCAGTGGTTTGCCTATTTTAAAGTTATCTATATCTTTGCAAGTAACAATTAGAAAAAGAAAATCAGTCAACTGTGCTCCTGTGGTCAGCGTAGAAAGGATATTCCTCATTAGTGGTTCTTGAAATTATGATTATATAGTCATAAGATATTAAACTTTGGAAAAATTAAATCCTCATTACTTTCCTAGTATTTTAGGACATTGGAATAATATATGTATGTATTATATACATAATATATATATATACTATATATATACACATATACTATGGTGAATTTCTTTTCCATTAAAAATTTTAAAATATGTATTTTATATAAAGAAAAATTAATGTATCCTTTCAAATATGTTAAAAGATATTAATAACCTAAATCTACATATATTGCCAATAGGAAGATATTTGCAGAAGATAAAGGCTCCAATGCTCTAATGTAAAAAAAGATATTTATTGTTTTTTCAATTAATTCATTATTTTATAAATATGCTTTTTATTGTGTGAATGAATCTATTCAGTATTAATAAATTTATATATAGCTTGGCATTTTTTATGTCTGACATTTGTATATAAGTGAGAAGACTTTTTGTTTTAAAGAATCCGAAGTAATCTGTCTTCTCATGTAGCCCATCCCTCTAAAAGTGGTGAAAGATATTTTAATGTTCTCTACAGCCAATATTAGATGTAGATAGCCTTAAGCAGTTATTCTAATAGAAGAGCCTGTCAGATATTTTTATTAAAGAGTTCGTCTCATAAACACCTTATGCCCAACGTAAGCTAAAATTTTTAAGTAATAGGTTATCCAGTCTGATGTCGTTACTTCTGTGGTAAACCAGGCCATAGCCTTGATTCACGAAACAGATGATAAATCGTGCTTGGAGACTCAAGGTGAGCAAAGCTGTTTGTAATGTTGAATGAGACCAACATACTTCACTTAACTGCAGCTAGTCCTCAAACTCAGCTGTTTTGAGAACAAAGTGACCTGCGTTCTAATGATTAAGAGAGAGAGAGAAACGTTTTGTTCAGGACGAAGCTGAGAAATGGGCAGTGCAACAGGCTCTCTCTCCACAGTAGAAGCTCAGAGAGAAGGGTGCTGCATCTTCTGCTGTGCCCAGGGGCACGTCAGATTCATGAAGTGACAGTGCTGGAAAAGAAAAAACAAAAACAGCGGAGTTTTATTTCATAGACTATGAAAAGATAATAAAGTAGACAATAGATAAATAGAAAATTGTTCGAGAACTGAAATATTTTCTGGTCCAAATTGTATTTCAGCAGAAATGACAACACTTACCTTACCCGTTGAGAGATCAACCAGTGAAGACTAGGAAACTGTTTACTGCAGTTCAGCGCATGTACGGAGAATTGTTCTGGGTAGCCTTATTATAACTGATGGAATATTGTGAGGAGGCTGCTGGAATTGTAACATGTCGGAGTGACTTCGGCATATCATTGCTGAAACCATTATGGTCACCGTTTGCCTAACGCACCTGCCAGAATCCAACACCTGGGCAATGACTCTTCTCTTATATTCTTAGAATCAAAATGTGGGTTTCGTACATCTTCCTCCCTGTTCAGTAAGCTTTCTCTTTATTAATTTTGTTCTTTAAAATAATTCTTATATATTGACACCCTTTCCCCTGAGGAATCTTCCAGTGGCAAGACTGGTTATTCTGTAGTCTCCTTCTGCTTTATTCCTCCATCCTCTTACCACTACCAAGATGCTCCTACCCATTAAGAATTCTGGCATAAAATAGAGGAGATAGAAACTTAGGAGAGTTTTCTTTACTTCACCACGCCAACAGTAGCAAGAGCAAGCAAAACAGTGTTGCAAGCCGTCCTCTGTGTGGGATGATAGTAAGTAATATAACAACATAATGTAGTATACGTTTCAATATCCCTTCTTTTTGCAGCATGATCCTGTTTAATTTTTCATGTTCCTATCATTGTAGTAATCTGTATGTCATGATGAGAAGCTGGGGGATTATCAGGAGGCAATGAAGCAACAAAACTAGAAATACCATCTTTACTCACAACTTGGAGTTACTTTTTCTTGAGGGATTTTTCTTTCGTCCTTGTAACTTTTTGGCACTTTTTTGCCATACAAATCCCACTCATCAAATGCAAAAAGTTTCCCAATGTATCTAGATCTTGACTTCTTGGCAGTAAGGTTGTCACTGGGACCCTTTGTCTGTTTCCAATGTTAACAAGACAACTACCAAGTTAATATAATCTTAAAATATCTTTCAGAGGAATGGAAAAGACAATGTTTTCAAACAAGAAAAAAATGTGGGTTATTGTGAAGTAGGCTTGTTTGATAAATAAGCATGTTAGGAAGCAAAACAGTGCCTGATCCAGGAGAACAAAGATACGTTTAATTCTCTAACTCCCTGCTTCTCTCCAGGGAGCCCAGTATAGCTTCCCAACTGCTTTTTAAGTTTGTTTTGACTTAAAGTCAACTTGGTGGTAGATCTAGTGATCTTCCAGAAATAATCGCTGAGCACCTACTGTAGATCAGACACACCCCTAGGAAGCTTATGATCACTTCATTCTTCCTGCTCTGCTGCAGAATGCCAGTAGAGGGCGGTGTGTACCATTGAAGTGGATGAGGACCTTGTTCAAAATCAGTTGGCATTTGCAGTTTGCTGGTTCCTTGGCAGTGCCATTAGGAGGAGCTCTTGGTCTGTTCCACACACATAGTTGATTCCCATGACTGTAATGAAGGTCTCCATTCTTTCATTAAGCACAAGAACCCATTGCAAGTGACTGTAACTCATGCCTTAAGTAAATCAATGTTCAGTTCAAAGATTTATTCACTGAAGATGAAAATTAGACGTTATTTTTTTGCTCTTTGTTTTTATGCTAGTTGCCTCTCATTTTAATCCCTATATATTATGGTACAGAAGATGTATAGAAACAGAGACCCATGTGTAAATCTTGGTTCTACCACATACTGGCCTTGGGTCCACTCTATAAGCCTCCATTTCCTCATGGGTATTTTGAGGGTTAAATTAAAACCTAAATGAACACGCCTGACACATATTACATGTTCAATAAATGCTATTTCCATTCTTTATTAAATTTATTTTATTAGAGAATAGTTGATATGGGGAATTTCACAGGTTATTGTCTTGATATTTTGTTCTTAATTTCCCTGATTTTAGATAAAGTTGGAAATACCAGCATTGCTAATCACTTTTAGCTTTTCAACCACTTTTAGAAATCTATAATTACTATACTGTATGTTTTTTTCTTTTTGTTTCTGTTTCTATTGCCTGATAAAAGTGAAGAAAAAAATATGCTTTATGGTAGGAAAATTCTCACACTTAAACCAGTTTAGTGCTTGCATTCTCATTCTGATAATCTGGATAGTAGTTTTATCAATGTAAAATACTTTTGTGGGCTCATCAATTTTTTTGTTATACATAAAAGTACTATTCTGAGAAACTGTTGACCAAAATCTGACATTTTGATCTCATGTTACAGAGTAGAAATATTTCAGCCATATGCTGTAATACTGACTTTTGAGGAGCTGCTGTAAATTATAACACTGACCCTGAGTTTTTTGTTTTTGTTTGTTTGAAACATAAAACTACTTGTATCAGAAGAGAAATAGTCCTATAGTTATTGTTCCCTGGAAATTTTAAATCACGTGTCCATTTTCTGGTTTGTTTTCATTGTCTGTTTTTTCTGAAACTGTATCCATAGCAATACCTTTCCTCTTAAAGATGCCCTATTTTCAAAGGATGACTGTAATTGCCATTTCTAGAAAGCTGAGCAGTCATGATTGAATGCTTTTAATTTTCATGAGAACCTGATGGATAGCTGAGCCCAAATCAAGACCAACTTTTTAAAAACACATCAAAAACTATATAAATCTGTCTTTGGCAGGCCATCTGCTTTAACAGTCTGCCAAAGAACATGGTCTCTAGTCAATGTAAAATTTGGGAGTATATAGAAGATTTAGCAGTTTGTAACTTACTGGCACCTTGAGAGTGAATGAATTCAGTCCATTTGTGTTGTTCTATGAATTAACAAAGGAATCACTTCAATCTTACTGGTCGACTTCTTAGTAATAAGTTAATTTGTTCAGCATACGTACCTCCTCTGTGTGAGAGCCTGTGGTAGGCCCTGGTGACGTGGGGAATGGAATTGGTCCCTGCCCTCACATGAAGTGACTAAACCAGTAGCATCTTGCTAAGGTCAAGAACAGAGTGCCAAGGCTCATTAAAGGGACACCTGACTGGTTTTCCTGCAGAAAGTGGTGTTTTAGCTGAGATGTCAGGGATGACAGCAGACATGAAGGAAAAGCATTTTAAAATGAGGGAACAGCATGTTCCAAAGCTTGCAGGGCTTTTCCAAGGTCTGGAAGGGAGCAAGTGAGAATAGAGAACAGAGCAAGGGGGCCCTGAGGGGAGAGGAAGCCAGTGTCTTAGGTGGGACTGGATTATATAGGAACAGAGGGGCCAGGCGAAGAAATTAGGGGACTATTTAAGTAGGGGAGTGATATGACTGATATGAACTTATAAAAATTTATGCTGGTGGCTGTGAGGAGCAGGGGTGTTGAGGGGGCAAGAGTGAGAAAGGGGAGATGTGAGGCAAATTCAGTGGATGATGGTGTTTATGGAACTTGAGTGGTGACTGGGGAATGAAGTTTGAAGAAGGAAAAATTATTATGTCACTAGTTCTTGGTCTATGTGCTAGAATATTAGAACATCAGAAATTTAGTTACATAACAGATTAGCAAACTTAAGTCCTTCTCTTCCTTTGCTGGCCTCTCAGGCCTAATGTAGACCTGTCTGCTCATTGCTCTGGACGTCTGCCACAGCCAAATGAGCAGGGCCCCACCTGTGTGGCCATAGAGGCCATTGTTTGGATTAGAGAAGCTTGCAACCTGATCGGGAAGGCAGGACATACTTGAAAATTTAGGCCCAGGGTGAATAGAGATCAATGTCGCTTCTTCTTTTAAAATCTATCTCAGCTCCTAGCTCAGTGCTTTCCACATTGTAGGGAATCATAAAGTATTTGTTGAACAAAGGAACATCATACAGTGAGGCATTATAATACCCAAACTAATGACCACAGGAGTCAGGGGCAGGGGGTGGGGGCTCCCTGGAGCCTAAGGTTGTAGAGAAAGTTCCATGAAGATGATGCATCTTGAACTAGGCCTTGGAGGTTAGTTGGCCTTTGTATTTTTGGAAAGAAGGTGTTTGGGGGAGCAGGGAGAGCCATTCCACATGCAGAGTAGGAAGCATGACTGATCCCCATACCTCTGTGTGCTGGTTAGAGTTGGGGGATAGACATGCCAGCCTTGATAAAGGGTTTGAGAATAGAGGATAGATCAGGATGGATTGTGTGGGATAAGTTGTCAGAGAACACAGATTTTCAGAATGAGCATTAGAGTTGGCTCCAGTATATGATAGTAAGGTTTATAAGCAAATGGTTGGAAATAAGGCATGAAGGGAGAGTTTCTGGAAGTCTAGTCTGGCATGGCCCTGTTGGTCCCTCACCTTCCCAGCCTGTCTGAGCTGTCAGGCTCCACACTTACCTTCAGTAATTATCTTCTAGAAATCCTTCTTCTAATCCTGCCCCTTGTATTGACAGTCTCTGGTGGCTCCTAGCTGCTGGATGAGTAAAAAGAAATGAAATCAAATGATGAAAAGTACTGGTCATGGCCTTTAAGGCTTCAAGCCAGTCTCTGCATTTATCCACCCATATCTTATATTTCCTGGTTGCCACTATTTAGCTGTGTATATCTCTGTGTGTGTGTCTGTTTTTCTGTCTGTCTGTCTATCTTGTTAATAAATTTAAGGCTCTGATCTGTCCCTGTCTCCTCAAGGAGGACCTACCCATTTCTGCTAGCCAAATCGACCCCTTCTTAAACCTTGTTTAAGATTCACCTCCACTATGAAATCTTTCTGGACTTTAACCAACCAAATTAAATTTGTGTGAACTTTAGTTTCCTCATCTGCAAATGGCACAAGCATTCCTCACCTCAGAGAGTTGATGTGAGGATTAAATGAGAACCTGCATAAAGCATGGTTTCTTGCCCAGAGTCAGAAGACCATGGCTCCCTCCAGCCAACATCCATCACTGGGAGCTAGGAATTTCCCTGCTGCCCTGTCTCACTGGGCCATGGCACTCTTGACGGGGGGTGGTAGGGGGCATGCATACGTATGTGCCTGCATTGGGCCCCTTAAATTAAGTTTGTTGGTGCTGTTGAGTTGATTCTGATTCCTAGCGACCCTGGGTACAGCAGAACAGAACCCTACCCGGTATTTTTGCATCATCCTCTCAGCTTCCAGTGCTGTATCAAACAATGCTCCTCTGCTATTCATGGGGTTTTCATGGCTAGTTTTGTCAGAAGTGGGTGGCCAGGTCCTTCTTCCTAGTCTGTCTTAGTCTGGAAGCTCTGCTGAAACCTGTCCACCATGGGTGACCCTGCTGGTATTTGAAATATCAGTGGCATAGCTTTCAGCATCACAGCAACACACAGCCACCACAGTATGACAACTGACAGAAAGGTGGTGTGGTTCCCTGACTGAGAAACAAGCCCAGGCCGTGGCGGTGAGAGCGCCAAATCAGAATCTTAACCATTAGACCACCAGGGCTGGCTCTTAAATGAAATACAGGGCTAAATGTGGAACAGAATTGTACAAGTGTGGAATGTAAGAGAAGTAAGGAAAATATACAGCTGAAGATCAGAAATGAGAGCAATGCAGCTGCTGGCAGGGAGTGTGAGGAAAGTTTTCGTTGAAAAGGTGACATTTGCTGAAAAGTAGAGATTATTATGAGAGTTCCTTGAAGGTAATGACTTGGTGGTCTGTGTACATCAGGGTCTGGTTCAGTGCCAGGAGCAGGGTTGGTACTTAATAAATATTTGTCAGATGAATGTGATGTGACCTCTAAAATACATTTATTACTTGTCATTCAACTTCTGTAACTGATATGAAGGTAAAATTATTTAAATGAGAAACCTCTACTTGGCACTCAAGGTATATAAATGAATTTTAAAGTGGTGTTGAAAAATAGCAAAGACTATCGAGTGCAAGGTGCTGTAACACCACCATGAAACTAATCGCCAGTGGTGGAACTGTGTCAAGGTGACATGGCATCTGGATGTAGAAGAGGTCATCTAGATGTTTTACCTGTAAAAATAGGGGAGCAAAAAGAAACAGTGCTGACCCGAGCATATATATGTCAGTTGGCCTGGTGCTGTTTGCTCGGTACCATTGGGGAACATTTGGACATTTCATTTATTATGGGAGATCATTTTTATCACAAGTAAAAATATTCATTATTTAAATTTTATTGAAACTCCCCATATAATCTGCAACCTTTTAAGGGAAAGAAATCAATCCATAAAGCATACATAAATTACTCTGTAAATGTTTCAATATCTTTGTTTCTCCTTCCCCCCTCTGCCTGTTTATACTGTAAATATTAATAAATGCAGCATTTTAATGAGCTTTGACGGAATTATCTTCAGAGAGTTGGTGCAGTGTGTTCCTTGGAGACACACAACTGAAGTTCCCAGTTTCTGGAAGGAAGTCTGTTGCTCATTAGCCGGAACAGCTAAGAGTGTGCTGGTTCAAGAGAGAGGGGGCCACGGCTCGAGCCCACCTCTGTCTGCGCAGGCCCGCCGCATCTCTGCCCTGCTGTGGAGTAACCCCAGGGCTTTCATTAAGAGTGTCAGACGACTTCCCCGGAGCGAGTGCTGATGGGCTGTCATGTTGCTGTCTCTGGAGGAGCGGTGCTGGCACCTCCTAACAGTCTGACAACCGGTTAGGTAGCTGTTTCCGTGTGAGTCGAGGAATCGAGCGTCGTCTACCTGAGCATTAAGCCAAGAGCACATGTTCTCTCTCATGGTCACGGGTTTTGAAGAGGCAATGTGTTCCTCCCCACCCAGCCCCTACCCTGTCCCCGGCAAAATGCGTTCCCAGAGTAAACCTGTCTTTAATAAGCAAGACTTTTGGCGGATGCAGAGGGGGTTTTGTGTTGGTTTGATTTTGGCTGCCCAGCATCTGGAACCCTTTCTAGGTTGGGAGGTTTCACATTGTATGTTTTGGAGAAGGGGTCACAGCCCACTGTCATTCATGGAAGCTGAAAAGCCAGTACAGACAGTGGCGGACTTACAATGGTTTGACTTTTGACTTTTCAACTTTACAATGGAGTGAAAGTGATACACATTCAGTAGACACCGTACTTCGAATTTCGAATTTTGATCTTTTCCCGGGCTAGCGATATGTGGTATGATCCTTTCTCGTGATGCTGGGCGGTGGCAGCCAGCCGCAGCTCCCAGTCAGCCACGCAATCGTAAGGCTAAACAACCGATACACCTACAACCATTCTGTACCAGACAACCATTCTGTTTTTCACTATCAGTACAGTGTTCAAGAAATTACATGAGATGTTCAACGCATGTTATCAAATAGGCTTTGTGTTAGGTGGCTTTGCCCAGCTGTAGGCTCATGTAAGTGTTCTGAGCATGTTTACGGTAGGTGAGGCTAAGCTATGCTGTTCCGTAGGTTAAGTATGTTAAACGCGTTGTTGACTTAGATATTTTCAACTTATGATGGCTTTATCAGGCTATAGCCCCATTGTAAGTTGAGGAAGAGCTGTTCTTCCTTTCCGAGCCCTGGCATTAGGGCATGAGTGCTTGGCTAGGCAGGAGCAATCAGGTGCTTCTGCTGAGGCCTTTACATCGACATCAAGTGAAGCAACGAAGCAGGAGTGGAGAATTCACAGTAGAGGCAGCCACACTCAGGGCCCAGGGACGGGAGTGCCTGGGGGCCAGGTTTCCTGGGAAGCAGAGGGCACACCAGGCTTTCCTGGGGTGAGATATTAACTGAGATTCTTGTGCCTAACTATTCCTAACATGCTTTGGTTTCTAGTGATTTTCAAGCCTGATTTTCCAATCTTTGCAATGATTCTGAGAGCTGTTTGATATTATTTTTAAAAATTCCTTTTCTACTAAATTTAGGCAAGGACCATTTCCACTGTTTATAACTGACAACCCAACTCATTCATTTATGTCCATGGCTTGATCATTGTTTCTAGGCCACTGAGATAATAGCATTTACTTAAAAGCTTTGGCCAGGCACCCAAGTGTCCAGGCCACTAGTCAGTTGAATGGAATCTCCTGTTTAATACTGAAACATGCATCTGCTCTTCTTCTCTTCTTTCCTTGAAATATAATCCTCATGCAGGCTCCTGTATGTGTCAGCCTCTCTATTGATGTGCAGCACCTCAGAACTCCTGGTTATTAAGTGAATTAGATGTAAGTTCAGTGACCTGAATGGTAGGCCAGTAGGTCAAGAGGCCTGAGCACTCGTTGCATTAGGCCCTGGCCTGGGATTCCTTGGCCATTTGTTGGAGGAGCATCTGTCCTTATGCCCCCAATTAATTTAGTGTGTGCTGCTTTGTAAAGTGCCAGTGTGCTGCAGAGGCAGGCGATGTGTTCATGTCGTATGGACATTATAGAACCATTTATTCTTTCCCTGACAGTTCCAATTCTAGATCCCTCTGCCAAGCCCAACAATAGGGGAGAGAATTTTTGCATAGTGGTGTCTGTCCAGCTTTAGATTTTTGATTTTTTAACCTTGTTTTTTCCATTTTTCTTTTGGAAGATGTGTGAGGTAGGGTGGAAAAGGAAGAGGTGAGATGGGAGAAGTTAAGAGTTAAGCTTCATTTTTTCTTTCTTTTCAGATAAAAACTTTGAACTTACTTTATGGAATTATACTTTTGCATGTTTATGAGCACCAAAAATGTAGCATATATGTTCTCATAAAGTGCTATATATATAGGATCATATGCGTTAGTGGCCACTCACCCCAGAGCAGTGTTTTAACTCCGAAATAGCCGTATTGACAGTTTCTTGCTTCTCTCACAGCCGTGTAGAGCCTGTAAGTTACCATCGGCTTCCAGTTACAGGAGCGTGATTATCTATATTGACTCAAAGAGAGTTTAGGAAGGAAACAGAGATGAGCTTCTGTTTTAAAACAAAACCCAGAAGTGGACTCTCTCACATGCCAAATTGACACCTGCTCCTATGAAACCTGGTGGTCATTGGCTCTCAAAGCTGCATCTGGTATGGTCCCAATCTGTTAAGTGTGCTGAAATTTCAGCACTCGTAGGCCCTGTCCATCTCCCACATTCCCGCATAGCACTTCCACAGGGCTTGCTGGAAGGAGAGGTTCACCTTAGCCCTTTCAGCAAGCACAATTTTATTGTTATAGAAGTGCCTGGCTTTTGTTTACTTTGCCTCTGTCGCTTTAGAGATTCTTTTGTCTCTAACCAGGGAGATTCATTTGTCTCTGACCAATGTCTGTGTTCTCTTCCAGGAAAGAGTGATCCTTTTTGTTTGTTGGAGTTAGGCAATGACCGACTTCAGACACATACCATTTACAAAAACCTCAACCCCGAGTGGAACAAAGTTTTTACATTGTAAGTGCTTTAGCTTCTGAAATACCAAGGAGTGGCTTTAACTTAGAGACCAATTATCTCTGATATGTTTGGGGCAGGCTGTGGCCCTTGAGTGGAACTTTCTGTCCATTTTTATGTGCAAAGAGTGAATTTTATTGTTTTTTCCTTCTGAAAGCCTTTTATCCTTTCATTTTATAGAGTATGGTGTTAATAGCAGAAGAGACCATTCAGAACTGCAAGGGAGTGTTATAGGAGGCATCTGTAAAGTAAATCTTTTAGTGACTAAATTAATCTGTGAGTAGGTAGAAGCTTCCGTATATCCAGACTAGTTCATTCCTGGGTTAAAGAAAATTACAAATGGAGACCTGTCTTAAATTCAAGGAGCTTGTATGTTACAAGATTATTTTAATGTCTGAGGGCGTGTATTCTGCCAGAGTCTTTTGGAAAATACAGATTATCTGTGATTTCTCGAAGACTACCAAAGGCTTTTTGTATTTGAGCCTATCTGAATGACCTCCCCACAGCGATGCCCTGCCCCCTATTTCTAATTCAAGCATTTAGGAATCTGGATATATTTTCTAGTTTGTTTTAAATTCCGAAGCACCTGACCCTCAAGAGGAGGCATCTGTTGAATTTGGGTGAAATGGTGGCACATTGCCTTCACAATGCTGAAGAAATGCTCTGTCTGTGCTCATAACTGAAAGAATAAAGTTTGTTTTGAATGGAGTTGATGGTATAGTGGAAAGTTCTCAAGGATCTATGAGCAGTGGATTAACTCTGCTAAGCAAGTTTGCAAATTGCCATATGCAAGAGTCTCTTGATTGCCCAACACACTGCCAATGACCGTGGCTCCATTTTTCATTGTTGCTGATGTCTGGCTTCTGGTCAACATAAAAATATTTCTCACTATGCATGGGATTTTTATTATTTTGTGTTTCAACCGTAGGAAATTTTCTGTGAATCTCAGGAAACAGTGATTTTGACCACTTTTTTTTAAAAAAGGGGAATTCTTCATTAATTTAAAGTAAAGAAAATCTTATTTTTGCTCTTCTTATTTGGAAGCTACTTTAAATCACTGTCCTCTTACGCTCCTCATTCTGTCTCCCATTCTCTTTCTTCATCCTGTTTCTTGAAGAGTCCTACCCTTGAGTACACATATACATGGAAAATGTCATAGTAAAAATGTTGGCTTTTTTTCATGTGGATGTCTGAATCTTCTATGATGGAAGGTTTGGGAATACAGTCAGTTTGATTTAATTTTTGCAATTTAATTAAATGGTAGTTTTATGCTCTAAGGAGATACAGACTTAATTAGTGAAACCATGTTTTCAGATCTTTGTGGAACAGACTTCACTTGTGTGTTTTTGTATATAATGCGTGGTGTGTTTCTTGTTTCAGTCCTATTAAAGATATCCACGATGTTTTGGAAGTGACAGTGTTTGATGAAGATGGAGATAAACCCCCTGATTTTCTTGGAAAAGTTGCCATTCCCCTGCTGTCTGTAAGTTGCCTTTGTTAATAAACAATTTGTTAGTCATTTTACAGTTGACAAGTTTCTATAGTCTAGAGTTGCTTTATCTTTGTCAATCTGGGGGAAAAAATACTCCCAGCTATAGCAGGAGACAACTATTTTATTCCTATTCTTATCTAGTATTTTCAGATAAAAAGCAACTTGATTTTCTCTGTGTCAGTTGAATATTTATTTAACCAACCAAAAGATTTTGACTCGTCTTGCAATTCACTCTCAATCTTTCCATCTTAAGATGGGAGTTGCTCTTTGGTTTCAAGGAATACACTTCTATAACTGATGTGAAACACATACATGTATCAGTTCTACTAAAGACTGTTTTTGCAAAATTTCTATTTGTCTTTTTGTAGTCATGTTTGCTTTCAGTCTCAAAAAATGCTTTGTGGAAGAAAACAGAGAGCCTCTTTTGGAGAAAGAAGGCTGTTTCTGGTAGTTCAGTTAAAAGATAACATCCTAGAGTAAGCTAAGAGCTGAATGAAAAAATGCCCTATAAAATTCGGAGGAGAAAGCACCAAATAATACCTTTACATGGGTAAAGGAGGGAAGCTGGGCTCTGAATTCACCTATTAATCGGACATTAACGCTTGTACCAAATGTATTCTAGAAGAGAGAATTTCAGTCTTTTATCCTACCATCAATACAATTTGTTGTAGAGTCATTATGGCTTTATCAATCAATAAGGCTTTATTTATTTCTTCCCAAAGACTTATTTTTCCAAAGCTATTAGTGTGTTTTTGTGACTGGAGCAGACTGTAATTTAGCCATGAGATTAGACTTGCTCACATGATGTTTACAGAGGGGGAAACACTGCACCTCTCAGTATCTCCTCAGTGTTTGATCACTTGGTTAATTTCTCCCCAAGTTCTCATATCCCTGATGTTACTCGAAGAGAGTGCAGGAGCAACTGCTCCCTCATAGAGCCAGTTCCTGCCAAAGGCCCTGAGCCATCAGCAGCAGGCCACGCTGACTCTCCAAGAGGAGATAGTAATTTGGGATTTCCCTCCTTTTTTTTTATTACAACTTTGTCAGTTATTCCTGAAAGAATATATATTTCTGATATTTCTCTTCTTGTTTTTATAGGTAAATCCTTATTAGCATATCTTATTCCTTGCTGGGTGAACACTATTTGTGTCTTTTTTAACCTCCCTCTGTTTGGCATATAAAAGTTTTGGATATTTGATCTTTCTGTAATACACCAAGTTGACCGACCCACTTTCTTCCCTCTGTCCCTGCCTCCCTTGTAATGTACGTTATCTGTGTGCTGTTCAGTTCGATCTAAGAAATTATCTCCAGCTAAATCAGGTTTAGGGCTTGTCAACCTGAGCACTGTTGACATTTTGGGATGGATCATTCTCTGTTGTAGGGCCTGTCTTGTGCATTACAGGATGTTTAGCAGCATCCCACTGGATGCCACTGGCACCCATCCACCATCACTGTGTGACAATCCGAGACTTCTGCAGACGTTGCCAAATGTTCTGAGGGGCAAAACCACTCCAGTGGAGAACCACTGACCTAAATTAATACAGTTTTCAAACTATATCCTTCAAAATACAAAGTGGAATGATATGTGAAAGACTTCTTTTAAATGCAAGTAGCCCCAACCCCCTTAACTTTTCTCAGGTCACTGATAAGCTGCCCCACAATCTATGCATTCATTTCTTTGATAAATGTTTATTAAGTGTCCGGGTTGTGCCAGGCCTTGTTTTAGGTGATAATGCTCTGACAGTGACTGCAGTGAAGCTCCAACTTATATTTTGGTTGCAGGAGGTAATAAACAAACAGCAAAAAAGAAGCAATAGACAGTATCTCAGGTGGTGAAAGGTGCTGTGTAGAAAGTAAGGGGAAGGGGGCTTTAAGAATATGTGTGTGTGGAAGGGGTACAGTTTCCCATGAGCTGGCCAGGGAGGGCCTCACTGAAAAGGGGCATTTGAGTGAGAACTTAAGGAGATGAGGGAGAAAGCCATGTGGATATCTGGAGAAACTCTTCCAGGCAGGAAATCTTCGAGTTCCAAGGCTCTAAGGCAAGAGCTTGACTGTCAAATTCCAGAAAGAGCAGGGAAGACAGTGTGGATGGGACGGAGTGAGCCTGGTGGAGAAGAGCAGATGTGGAACAAGAAAGGACACAGGGGTGGAGTGGCTGGGAGAGGACTGATGAAACTTTTAAAGACTTTGGCTCTTTCTTAGTGGTGATGGGAAACCACAGGGAGGTTTCAAGCCAGGAAGTGCTTGGTTTGGTTTACGCTCTTTGTTTCTAATGTAAAAGGGCTGTGGCGGGCCGGCCCCGTGGCTTAGCGGTTAAGTGCGTGCGCTCCGCTGCTGGCGGCCGGGGTTCGGATCCCGGGCACGCACCGATGCACCACTGCTGAGACTGCGTCCCACATACAGCAACTAGATGGATGTGCAGTTATGACATACAACTATCTACTGGGGCTTTGGGGGGAAAAATAAATAAATAAAATCTTTAAAAAAAAAAAAAAAAGGGCTGTGGCACATCCAGACATAACCCCAGATCTGAAAGGTTTCTACTGTGTAAAGGCAGCATGGCCTGAGACACATTATTACACCATGCAAATGGTATAGGGACTGTAGGGGCCCAGGAATGTTTTGCTGAATAAGATGCTTCAGCAGCTGTTTTTTGGTGTGGCTGTTTCAATTCAGATCCATCTCCGCTTCTTTGACTAATAAAGTGGGAAGGTGATCAGGTCTTACAGGGGATCTGTGTGGCTCTTCCTCTCATTCGGTGGTCCACTTGCAACATGCGTTCTCCAAATGAATTGATTCCCTACCTAGAGTGTAAATATGATAGAAAAAAAAAAAAAAGCCATAACCCTCAGTATCTATAACAAGCAAATTTTAAGTTGTTCATTATTTCATTAATCATTTTATTTTCCAAATAATTCTAACTTGTGATTTAGAGGGTATGTTTTAAAATTTATTTATTTAGATCTAGGTTTTTTCCTTATTTAATATCTGTTGAGTAATGCTTAGCTAGCAAGCCCTGTGCTGTGCACTTATCATACGTTAAATCATTAATTCTCTGACAACCTAAAGAGGCATGCTTTCAGTATTGTGACCATTTACAAATGAGGAAACTGAGGCACAGAAAAGATGCTGTAGCTGGTAAGTAATAGAGGCTGGATTTGAATTAGGCATACTCATGTGAGAGCCTGAGCTCCTAAGAGGATGTTATACTGCCATAGTGAGTGCCTATTAAGTAAATATCATGCCCAAAGCAATAACCAAGATCTGTTTTGTGCAACCACTGGGCTCAGTGCAAAAGTGTGGGTGGGCAGGTGGGACTCAGAGTCGAAGACATGCATATCCTGGGTGATGCCTGTGGAATGAACACATAAGACCTGAAATATTGAGGAACAAGAAAATGTGAAGTGGGAGGGATCGAATTAACTTTAGGAAGACTTTGGGAAATGGAAAGTCCGAGCTGGCCAGGAAGGAGTAGGGTGTTGATAGTGGCTGGTGGGTGAGGGGAAGAATGAAGATCATTCCAAGCAGAAGGTAAAGCTTGAACACAGAAGCAGAAGTCATGCTCTGGAAACAGAGAGAGGCCTTGGTTCCTAGGGCTCAGGGTGAGCAGGGAGGCTGGAGAGGGAGACTGAGTGCAGCTTATGAAGGGCTGAGGGAGGTTGGGGTTGATTCTTTTAACAGGGAGTATGGACGGCCTGGGGATGGAGATCTCAGAGCAGTTGACTAGGAAGAAAGTTTTGACTCCAGTGTGAAGCAAATTAGAGAGGAAGAAGACTCTTACTGGAGGAATTGGTTGAAACTCCAGAAATAAGCATCAAAGAGAAAACTCTTAGGGCCGGCCCTGTGGCTTGGTGGTTGAGTGCGTGCGCTGCGATGCTGGTGGCCCGGGTTCGGATCCCGAGTGCGCATCGAGGCACCGCTTCTCCGTTCATCCTGAGGCCGAGTCCCACATACAGCAACTAGAAGGATGTGCAGCTACGACACACAACTATCCACTGGGGCCTTGGGGGGAAAAAATAAAATAAATAAAATCTTTAAAAAAAAAAAAAAAAAGAGAAAACTCTTAGATTTTGTGTTCTGTGCTTCTGAGAGGAAGGATCTATTTCTCTGCTTTTTTTTTTTTTTTTTTTTTTTTTTTTTTGTGAGGAGATCAGCCCTGAGCTAACATCCATGCCAATCCTCCTCTTTTTTTGCTGAGGAAGACGGCCCTGGGCTAACATCTGTGCCCATCTTCCTCCACTTTATATGGGACGCCGCCACAGCATGGCTTACCAAGCAGTGCGTCGGTGCGCGCCCGGGATCCGAACCAGCGAACCCCGGGCCGCCGCAGCGGAGCGCGCGCACTTAACCGCTTGCGCCACCGGGCCGGCCCCTATTTCTCTGCTTTTTTAAAAAGGAGAGAGAATCATAAAAATGGATTCGTTGGTACTTCGCTATTATCTCTATAGGATCTGGAACAGTAATCGATAATACCTTATATTATATTTAAAAACAAAAATTGTATTTCTTGGAGAAGCATGTGAATAATTTTTGTGAGAGTACATTTTCTTTAATCAAGTCATAAACTAAAACTTGATTTACACCTTCCGAGAAAATGCAAACTACATTTTAAAATGTCTAAGTATAAAGTATCGAACATACTTCAACTTCTAATCTCTCTCAAAATGGTAATGTACTAAGTGCATTTCACTCTGTTAAATAAAGAGCCTGTTCTGAATTCACTATATCTTTTAATCAGGATGAATGTGCTGGCTGACTATTGGCTCGTTTAAAATCCATATTCTAAAACCAGCATATCTATTAATGGTGGTGAATTGTTCAAAGCATATACGTATGCTTAGATATACATCAGAATTGAAGGAATCCAGGCCAACGAGTCATCCCTCTGTATATCTCATTTCTGGTCAACTTTTAAAAAAATAGTTATTTAAAAAAATGATTATATAGCTATACAAAGCTTTTTACTCATGAGTAAAAACAATAGAAAATTGTGATTCGAATGCATTATAATCTGAAGACTTCTAATATTTGCTCATTTCCACATTACTCCAAAAATCTTCTAATCAATAACATAGTAAATATGCATTGGAAAGCAATAAGCATATTTTAGAGTTTTAAAACATTCCAGCATAGACACTATCACCTAATAATTATCTGATTCAATAGATTTATTTAACATTTCTCTCCTCAATTAAGTGATCCTAATTTTCTCCTGAAAATCAGTCTGGTTTCTTCTCATCTGGGTCATTCCTTTTATTCAGACATATGTTCACACTCTCAGAATTATCTAATGGACCAATTTCGGAAGACTTTGAAAATCAGCTTTCTGTAAAGTAGGAAAAGCATATATTTATTGTTATATCTAAGAAGAAATCATTTACAGTTTGATGAGGTCCTACATTTTGAGACAAATTGGAGTCCTCTTGCGTGAGCCATGCCAACACGTGCAAGTGGGTCTGTAATCAGAGGCACAGGCCTTTACGTAGCCTCAGCATTCTCTGTGAATCCATGTGCACAATAACTAGCTGCACCAATAACAGCTTCACTTAATTAGTTTTATGGGACAAATTTTCTATAATTGCTTGTACCAAATAAATGTCCAGGCAAATCTTCATTTGCATTTCCAATTAACTATTTGCCCAAGTTTCACTTATGATGAGCTTTGCACGTTGTAATGGGCACACATACACAATCATATTTTTTTAGGTTAATGCTGAAATTTTGTCCATTAAATAATATTTATAGTTTACATTAATATCTATGGTTGTATAACCCCATAAAAATTTTAGCAGGACTAAAATGGTGATTTTTGAAAACATTCAGCTCTCCTCCCCACCCAATCCTGATCCAATATGTTCATTGAAATAAATAAAGGATGACAAAGTAAGGCATCTTTTTCTGTCGGCCCTGGAAACTAGGAAAGGGTGCCTTTATCATGCTGGAATTATCGTGAACCACATGTAGTGTGGAAGGTGGATGATTGGTTAGGACACACAGGCTAAGGGAGAAAGAAGCACTAGTGGGATTCCTGTAGTGACCTGTAACAAGAAGATGGCAAGCATAAATCCGAGCATATCATGCATGATCCTAAATGTTGAATGGGTTCAACTCTTCTGTTAAATGGAAAAACCTCTTACAAGGAGTCAGAGAGTAAAGTCTAACTGCTGCTTCTTTGAGACACCTCAATACGGAAATGGATGAGCAAAAGTATAATGCACAAATGTAAATAAATGGAAGTCAGAAATAGAGAAGGTTATTTTGTGGGTTAAAAAACAATTATCAGTCCAGTTATAATAGACTTGAACCTTTATGTGAATAATTTCCTGTAGCAATGTAAATATATATAATATTTGGAATATCAGAAAAAATTAGAATCACAAAATAATAATATAATCTATCCAGCTTTAAAAATATCAAAAACAAAAAATAAGGTTGTGAAGTGATGTTTCTTGAAGGCCCGAACGTTGCAAGTCCACGTCGCGGACAGTGGACGCTAACAGTGACAGTCCGTGCACACCATCCACAACTGCTACGTTTCTGGGGATGAGACCCTGGAATCTCCTTTTCTTAGCAAGGTCTCAGATGAATTTTAGGCATGCTAAAGTGGAGGTTCTCAAACTTCAGAGATTAAGCAATAAATTTGGTGTACTGTATGTGTGTGTATGCACCCACATAAACATATAAAATATTCTGTTCAAATACCCATTTAACATGTTTAAGTATTGATCACATTGTGGGTCCAAAATGTCTCAGTAGATTTCACAAAGGCAGAAACTGTATTGTGGTCACAATGCTATGCAAATAGAAATTAATAACAAAAATGAAAAAGTATCAAAACACTTGGTGGAAAAAAAATCTCTAGTAGCTAATGTAGATACCAAAAGTGCAATTTTAGGCTTCTTAGAAATTAACAATGAAACACTATGTAAAAACTATGGATACGGGCCAGAAGTATTATTCAGAGGAAATTCTTACCTTGAATGATTTTATAATTAAACAACAAAGGTTGAAAATCAATTAAGCTTCTCATCAAAATGAACTAAAATAAATAAAATAAAACTAAGGAAATTAGAAAAGAATTGATGAAGATAAAAAAAAGAGCGATAGTGTAGAAAATATATGAAGAATGTATTTGATAAATCCAAGTTTTAGTTTCCACAAAAACCAATGAAACAGGCAAGCCATTTACAAGGCTAATAAAAAAAAGAAAAACATATGCTATTAAGAGTGAGGATCAACAAGAAATATAGGGATCGCTATGAAGAGAACAACTAAATTTTACTGAGGAGTATGAGAGAAAACTTGAATAAATATAGGGATAGCCCTTGGGAGAACCTGAGTATTGTAAAGGTGTAAAATCTCCCTAAGTTAACTATAAATATAATACATCTCCCCATTTGGAGAAATTAATGTGTAAAAATAGCAAGGAAAATTATCTTAAAAAATATAGAGGAACTTGAATATCAGGTATTGAATACACTGTTTAGTGAAAATAATTAATTATGGGCTGGCCCCGTGGCTTAGTGGTTAAGTGTGCGCGCTCCGCTACTGGCGGCCCGGGTTCGGATCCCAGGCGCGCACCGACGCACCGCTTCTCCGGCCATGCTGAGGCCGCGTCCCACATACAGCAACTAGAAGGATGTGCAACTATGACATACAACTATCTACTGGGGCTTTGGGGAAAAAAAAAGGAGGAGGATTGGCAATAAATGTTAGCTCAGAGCCGGTCTTCCTCAGCAAAAAGAGGAGGATTAGCACGGATGTTAGCTCAGGGCTGATCTTCCTCAAAAAAAAAAAATAATAAAATAAAATAATTAATTATGAAAATATCAGAAAAAGTTATCAACTCATTCCACCCTTTTCTCCCTGCCTCCTGCCTACCTGCAAGTAAGAAAATAACAGATTCAAATCATGTAATGAACAAGTTTTTTGAAACCTAAAGGCACAGACAGTTCTTACATTATTGAAATTTATTAAGAACATACAGAAAGTGGAAAATTTATGAATTTATTTCCTGAGACTAGCATAATTCTAATATCAAAAACACAGATTTAATAAAAAGGAAATTATATACCTTTCATAGAATACCAGTAAGACTCAACATATTAAGAAGTCTAATTGTATAATTTATATCATTGAGATATTAAAGGAGACAAAAAACTTGACAATCTCAATAGATGTGGAAGGGGCACTTGGTAAAATTTAACATAGATTCTTGATGATGAAAAAATAGTCTAATAAGTCAGTAATTGATGAACACTGCCTTACCATGATGAACAATATCCGTGAGAAGTATCACCAGCATCAGACATTCCTGGAACACCAAAGATATTCTTTCTGTTTCCTCATCTTTAAAATAAAGATAACAATAGTTTCTACTGCTAGGATTGTTCCAAGAATTTATTAAGTTTATGTGCTTATGAATTAACTGTTAAAAATTAAGTCTTTAATGTCAGATCCAGTGAATGCAAAAATATAAGAAAAAATAAGTTATATTTTAATGAAGGGAACATATTATTTGCAGGTACTGTCTGATAACATCAGATGTTATCTATAAAGAAAATTAGTAGATGACATATTGGAATAAAAAAAGGTCAGTAAAGTACAAACGAGATCAAAATTAAGAAAAAAAAAAAAATCAATGGCCATACCCAAAAGGAAAACATTTAAACAACCTAAAAATAGCATCAAAGAGTATAACAGCAGGAAACAAAAACGATTATAATGCTTAAAACCTGCGTGAGGAAGTTTGAGAACTGCACTGAAGGACATGAACAAAGACTAAATACTTGGAGATCATTTAATATATAATACACTTGAAACATGAAGTCACTGAGGAAAGGGTGAACTAAGTGATCGCTATGTAAGTGATGCTGGGAAAATGGGCTGCTTTTCCATCAGGGGAAAATGTGTCAGTGTGTTACACCAAACACAACAGCTATTTCAAGTTGGATTAAAGGTCAAGCACTTGAAACAAACTCCATAATTAAAACTAGTAAAATAACAGGGAAATCCTATATAAGCAAACTGAAAAACGGGAACGATAAAGGAAAGAAACCTTAAGATGTCAATATGGCGAAAACAAAAATCGCCATCGTGAATTAAAAGACAAAGCATAGACTGGTGAAAAATACTTGCAGCATAAAAACGAATGGGTAATATCACTAACATAAAAGGTTGTTTCTTTTTAATCAGTAAGGAAAAGACAAGTCAACGTAGCAGGAAAGTTAATTCAAAGAGGTAGAAATTTGAGTAGCTAACAAGCATGTGACTGGCTCATGCTTTATTCAGCCATGATTGTGGCTGTTAAAAGAGTGCAGAAGAGGGAGCCAGACCACCTGGGTTGGCACCGGTCTTCTCCCCTAACAGGCTGTGTGATTTTTGACAAGTTCCTTAACCTCTCTGTCTCCATTTTCTCCTTGATGAAATGAAGATAATTCTCATAATACCTTCATTGGTGGTCTGTGGTGAGGACTGAGATGGTTTGGTAAATGTGAAGTGATTACAGTAGCACACAGTAAGCTCTTATAGTGTAAGCCACCATCTTCACCACCCTTGTTTTAGTAACTTAAGTGATCAAATTAGTTTAAGGAATCAGATTAACAAATATAGTAAAGATTTTTCATCGGCAGTGATAATTAGGTATAGAAAAAAGGGCTCTTAAATGCTGTTGGAGGAAGCATGACTTGCTATAAGCTTTGTAGAAGGCGCCTTGATAAAATGGATTAAAATTTAATATACACATATCTTTGAATATTTATATTCTGGGTGGCTCTTCTAGAGAGGAAACTGGGACTCGGAGATATGCAGTAATTACCCATGGTCACACAGATGCTAAATGCCAGAAATGGGAATTGAAACCAAGTCTGTCTGGCTTCACAGCCCTACCATGGCCCACTGTTGTTAAACATATGAAAGATAATGTTCATTCTCATCAGTTATCAAAAAGCACATACTACAACAACTTGAAGCCATTTTATTCCTATGAAATTTATGTTTATTAAATAAAAATGCCTACGGTTGGCAAAATTGCAAAGAAATGGACAGGCTTGTTCACTGAGGCTAGGAGTATAAACTAAGACAGCATTTAGGAGGGAAAATTGGCAATACTTGCCAAAACCATAAATCTAGGCATATCCTATGACTCAGCAATTCCACCTTGAGGAATTTATTTCTCAGAATGTATCATGGATGCACAAAGACATCTGTGTATAAAATCATCACAATTGTTAAAAATTGGAAACAATCTTAGTGAGTTACAATGGAGGACTGGTAAAGTTAATTATAGAATATTCGTAAACAACCGTTCGAAATTATGTAGAAGAATCTATTATTACATTAGGGAATGTTTCCCATACTTTTATTTTTTTAATTTAAAAAGACAAGTGATTAAAAAGTATATAAATTAGAATAAAACTAAAAATAGATGTTATTTAACAAGCAATTTCTATGTACTTGTCACTGTTCTTACTCCTTTTTGTTATTTCACAACAACCTCTGAGATATGTATCATTTTGTATTAGCATTTTACAGATTAGGAGACTGAAGAACAGAGAAGTTATGTAACATATCCGGAGTTATCCAGCACTTCTGGGGCAAAGCCAGATTTTAAAATCAGTTTATCTGCCTCTAGAGTCTCAAATTTTATCCAATACACTATGATCCTATTTTTATAAGATAAATAAATACAAATGTACATTAAAAACTAAAAATGTGTTTATTTGTTGAAGAATATAATGTTGTAAAAATTGTATTTTTTCTTTTTTTTAAACCATTTTTGTAAATTTTACACAATTCTTACAATTAATATATGTTACTTTTGAAGATAGCTTATATTTTAGAGAGAGGACTTGATAAGAAATGCTGGATACACCAAGGTTTTCTGCCATTTCTGAAGTTCAGAGGTGGGTTTTGGATTCGGACAGCGAATGGGATGGATTGCCTGGGAAGGGAGAAGAGGTGAGGTTTAAGTGGAGAGGGTCTGAGGTAATGAACTCAGTGCTGCCTCTACTGGCTGGTGGTTGACTGTATCAGGGCAAACAATGACTTTATGGGCATTTTAATCTCTCGTGCTGTTTGTAACTCATGCCATTGGAAACAGGCCTAATTCCAAGTGGTAACATGAATGTGAATCACTACCAAGTAAAGTATATTTATTTTCCTCTTGCCCAGCCAGGTGTCTGTGCTCATCATAATTTATTGGAGAGTCACTTTGTGTGTGCATCAGCTAATACCAACTGGTGTATTGTGGTGTTGTCACACTGTTTTCCCTTCTGTGTAGAATGAAAAGCATCTGATAGAGTAATACTTATTTACACCTAAATATTCTCCATTTTCTTATGTGAAGGTCAAACAATGAGGGAATCAATATGACTCTTTAGCTTGGATTTTGATCTTAAATGTGTATGTTTCCTCCCTAGACCAACTGATGGTTTTATTCCTTCCTGTTGATTCTGATTAACTTTGCTATTGAATCAGTTAGTAGCTTGTTACATCGAAGAATTTTATAGTGAAGTGTAATAATGATAATTCTTTAAAAAGAGTTCCAGATGAGAAAAATATTTTTTTCTCTGTTCTTGCATACCAACCTCTGTTATATGCTGATTATAAAATAGTTTAGTTTTCTGATATAATAAATATAATATTTCTTTGACTCATCAATTAATTTTATAGCCCAACTTTTAAGAAATTCTTTATAGGGCCAGCCCCAGTGGCCTAGGGGTTAAGTCCAGCACGTTCCACTTTGGCAGCCAGGTTCATTCCCCGGCGTGGACCTATGCCACTCATCTGTCAGTGGCCATGCTGTGGTGATGGCTCACATACAAAAAGAGGAAGATTGGCAGTGGAGGTTAGCTGCAGGTGGATATTCCTCGGCAAAAAAAAAGTTCTTCATATTTATTATGCTTAAAGCTTATTTAGGCTAATTTAAAATTCTATTATATAGAAAAAAATTAAATAGTTTAAACATGATTTAAGGTCAGATTAAAATTCAAATCAGACTATCTTCTCTGTAATTTGTCCTCTAGCTCCAAGATCCTGAATCGCTACTCAAAAACAGACTTCCTGTTCTTTTTCATTCTCTGGCTACTTTAACCAGGAATTAACTCTTAGCCTGCTCTTGGTAAAAGCTTTCTGATATATCCTATTGTTTCTGAAAATAATGTAAGGGGACACATTTCCCTGATTGTTTAAGTTGTATTCCTAATTAGGTTAAATGTGTATTACCGTCCTGCAGAGATGCCGTCCCCAAATTATTGGTTAATATCTGCACTCTTCACCTATGAAAAGGCCAGTATGTATGCAAAGATACGTGATAAGTCAATTTGAAGAGTTTTCTTGTAACACTAAATTTAAAGACATTATTATTATTATTTTTAAATTATTTTATTAAGGTTATATTGCCTTATAACTGTAAATTTAAGGTGTACATCACTATATGTCAGTTTCTCTGTAGACTACATCGTGTTCACCACCAATAGTCCAGTTTTGGTCCTTCACCATACATATATGCCCCTTTACCTCTTTCGCCCTCCCCCACCCTCTTCCCCTCTGGTAACCACCAACCTGTTCTCCTTATCTATGTATTTATCTTCCACATATGAGTGAAATCATATAGTATTTGTCTTTCTCGGTCTGATTTTGGTGTGTGTGTGTGTGAGGAAGATTAGCCCTGAGCTAACATCTGTTGCCAATCCTCCTCTTTTTGCGGAGGAAGATTGGCCCTGGGCTAATATCCGTGCCCATCTTCCTCTACTTTATATGGGATGCCGTCACAGCATGGCTCGATAAGCGGTGCATCTGTCTGTGCCCAGGATCTGAACCCATGAACCCTGGGCCGCCGAAGCAGAGCATGTAAAGTTAACTGCTATGCCACTGGGCCAGCCCATCTGATTTATTTTGCTTAGCGTAATACCCTCAAGGTCCATCCATGTTGTCACAAATGGCACAATTTTGTCCTTTTTTATGGCCGAGTAGTATTTCATTGTATATATATACCACATCTTTATCCATTCATCAGTTGATGGGCATTTGGGTTGCTTCCCTGAAAAACATTATCTATTATTTTATCCAATGACCCTATATTTGGGTGAAATGGAATCCTTGCAGATGTCAGCCTAAGAAGACTCTCCAAATGAACTTAGAGACCTCCTTTTGTCATAAATTGAAAAGTATATCATTCCTTTTTGCCCTGACTGACAGAGATCTCAAAATTAAACTTGGGTGTTAATTGGAGTGACTATCTCATACCTAGAGACGAAAGCATGTATAGATTCTCTGCTCTGAATTTTCTTTTGGCTCTGCTTTAATTGTCCTATTTAATAGAGGTTTTAAAATTATAAACTGCTAGAAATAATTTTCAGAGTTCTAAGTATAAATAATAAACATAGTTCTCGACAGCAAAAATATATGTTTAGTTGTCATTTCCTATTATATAAATGCTCTCATATAGGAGTTTAGCAAGTTGGGATGTTACAGAACTTTTTATCCTGTATTCTTGTGTTGGGAAGTTCAATTATATAAAGACCGTGATAAAGGAAAATATTTAAAAAATAGTCTCTTAGGTTACTATTTCAGTTTAATTATGACACTAAGTATTTTTAATCCAAACATGTCCCAAATATAAAGAAATGTAAAGTAGAATACTTCCTTTTTCCCTTACTCTTTACCTTTTCCCAAAAGATATTCCTTATAGCAGACAGACTGAAAAAGAGGAATTAACCAAATATTCATCAATAGGAGAATTAATAAATTGTGGTTTATTCATATTTTGAATATTATATAGCAGTTTAAAAAAATGAGGCAAATCTATATACTAATACAAATTATCAAATCATATTGATAGACACAAAATGAAGTTGCAAAATACATATACTTTGACACTTAGGCAAAAAATTTAAAATACGTTTTTCAAGGACATATTTATGAATATAAATGCTCAATAAAAATTTAGGAAGGATACATGCCAAATTTATATCTAGTTTCCATCTAGGGTAAGGAATTGTGATATTTATGGCAGTTCAAAGGGGCTTTAGTTTTCTTATGGAATTTTTCAAACTTTTTACAAATTTTTAAACTTGTAATTTATACATTTTAAGATAATATTATATTAAAGTGCCAAACATGAATAGGCTTAGTTATACCTCTACCTTTTAAAAACTACTACAGTGTCCGTAGGGTGATTCTGTCTTTTGCTGACACAACGCTAGGACATTGAGAAAGAGGAAACGATCATTTACCAAATCAAAAAAAAAAAAAAAATTCTTTTATTATAAAATATTTCTTTTTATACTGATACCTCTTGTTCTTCTGCTGACCTTCCCTAACCCTTAAGAAATCATGGAAATTTTAAGATAACAGCACAAAGACTGGGTTGAAGCAAATCTAAATTGGACCAAAGTCAGCTTGGCAAATTGTCATGCTGTTTTTGTATTTATTTCTTTCAACTTTAACACCCACAATTTATTAAGTGAGACTGTGGATAAAAGAGGAAGCTCAGAATCCTGTTTGGACACCGTTTAGGAAGGAAACCAGGTCTTTATGGGGCACCCCCTTCCTCTTAGCCACTGGCCAGGAAAACCATCTTTCTGTTTAGAACCTATTCAATCTGAGAGAGGTGGGGTGACTTTGGGAAGGAAGGTGACCTCTCCCTTGTAAAGTGGAATGGCTCTGTTTCCCCTCGTGACTTATTCAACTCATTTCCACCACTGTTTATAAGAACACTTGTGCTGAATGCTTGTAGTGACAGCAATAGTCATTTAAAATATGACTCAAATTTCATGGCCTCAAATTTCCTATGTTATTTCAAATCTTGGATCATTACAATCCCAAAAGGAGCTTTTGGTCAGCTCAAGTTTTGCTGATGCCCATTAGGAGTTAACAGCCATGCTTCTTATAAGCCAGAAGTTTAATCAATACATATACTGTGTATACTAAAGGCATTGCTGCTATCAAATCTGAAAAGAATATGCCTTAATGGGAGTCAGTTGTTTCCGAATGACACGGGAGATGTTTTTCTTAGATGCCTTACTTGCTGGGGTCCACCGGTAGATTAGTGTATGGAAGTGGCGGGAGATGCTGGCTGAGAGAGGGTGTCAGAGCAACGTGTGCATTTTGAAGGTTTGTCAGCCCTTTGTGCTTTTTGAATGTTTTTGCATTTTGACCTCAAGTTTAGCTACACTGATTTATTTAATTTGCATTGCTCTGTGGCTGTGAAACACTGGTCATTTTATTAAAATTGGTTCCTTTATTCATTTCTTGAAATATTTTAATAACGTGTTTATTTTAGAATAATTTTAGATTTATAGAAAAGTTGCAAAGCTAATACAGAGTTCCCATATAGCCTTCACCTAGTTTCCCGTAATGTTACAACTTAGATTGCCATGATACATTTATCAAAACTGACAAACTGGCATTGTACATTACTGTTAACTAAACTCTGGTCTTAATTTGGATTTCACCAGTTTTTCCATTAATGTCCTTTTTCTGTTCCAGGATCCAACGCAAGGTACAACATTGCATTTAGTCATCTTATCTCCTTAGTCTTCTGATTTATGACAGTTTCCAAGTCTTTCCTTTTTCTCATGACCTTGGCAGTCTTGAGGAGTACTGGCCAGGAATTTTGTAGGATATTCATCATTTTTTAATAAATAAAAATGTATAAACTCTGAGATTTTTGAGGGAAAGCCCCTATAGACTTAGTAATAATTTGTACCACTAATTTTCCATTAATACACCAGTTTCAGCCTGGTTGTTACTTTATCTTCTTATCAGTTACAACAGCACTCTAGAATTAAAAGTTGATTTATGATGGATTTAATATTTGCTTCATCTCTGTGTACATGCTCCGCTTTGCCAGTTCATCCAGTTTAAACCCCACAGAAAGTTTGTATTTTGTCTATTGTTTGTGACAGATTCGAGATGGACAACCAAATTGTTATGTATTGAAGAATAAAGATTTAGAACAAGCTTTTAAAGGAGTTATTTACTTGGAGATGGACCTCATATATAATCCGGTAAGTCTGTCTAGGCCATACCTCCCAGCTTCTCTACACCTAGAGGAAAAGGTGACCAGCCTGGAGAGGCTCAAATCAACGTAAAATGTTTCAGAATTCTTGCAGCTACAGAGAAAGAGAACTGTGTTTTAAAACAGCCATAAAATCAGTGCTGGACACTCCAGTTTTCAACTGCTATTAATCCTGTTGGGCCAGTAGAATTGATGGTGTGTAATTCTCAATAAATCTAAATGTCAAGGAGAAAAATAAAAGAGAAAATTAGTTTTTTAGCTTTATTCCCAATAATCTTCTTCCCAGGCAATAGTTGACTGTTGGACAGAGAGATTTTCAAGCCTCTGTCATATTATTTAATTATTATAGTTGGTGTCTTGCCATCCAACACTATCAAGACAAGTAGTTACTCAACTGGAAACTGCAGTTAAAGGAGGAATTTTTTTTAAGTGTATCTTAAATCTTTAGTTTAATGTAAAATATGTAAATATACATTTGTTTGCCCATCTTTAGGTATGGGCCTGAAATTTTTTTCTTAGCATGGATTTATTATTTTTAGTTCTACAACATGTTCCTTGCATAAATATACCTATGACATCTATGGTAATTTCTAGTTTCAGTTTCTTTGAAGTAGAGATGTACTTTAAAGATACTGGAAGAACAGTCAATATAGAATTCTTACAGATCGTTTTTCCATATAATCATTACCTCAATAACAGTATCTTTTTAGTGACCTACCTTTATCAAGGATTTCTAGAGCAACATAAATTTCAGCTCTTTTGGTCAGTGCTTATATTTCAATGATTTGTATAATAATTAATTAAAATATAGAATTACAATCATGCGTAAACTGTCATAGACAGATTTGGGAATTAGCACAATTGATTCTTGCTGGGCATACGATTTGACTCTTGTGAGCAGAGATTCCTAGGCATGCAGGAAAGTGGCCTATTTAGCTGTGAGCATTCATATGCCGTGGTGTCAGCAGTAGATTCTAGAAGGGGTAGGGAGAGCACAGTTTAATCCAGGGAGTGGTGTAAATGAATGTAGAGTAATGGAGCTTTGCAGTAATTATAAGAATGGCTGCAATTTTTTAGCCACCTACAATGTGCCAGGCTCTGACGTTATTTCGTTTATTGTGAATAAACCTGGTAAATAGGTATCATTAATGCCATTTTGTGATGAGCAAATGGAATTAAACAGGAGAGCTGATTTGCTAATAAATGAATGAGTCAGGAAAGAGATCCAGAGCTTTCTGACTCTGCAATTATTCCTATGCTACACTGCTTCTTGTTTAGTGTCTTTAAGAAACTATTCATAGGGCCGGCCCGTGGCTTAGCGGTTAAGTGCGCGCGGTCCACTGCTGGAGGCCCGGGTTCGGATCCCGGGCGCGCACCGACGCGCTGCTTCTCCGGCCATGCTGAGGCCGCGTCCCACATACACAGAAACTAGAAGGATGTGCAGCTATGACATACAACTTTCTACTGGGGCTTTGGGGGAAAAAAATAAATAAATAAAATTATTAAAAAAAAAAAAGAAACTATTCATAAAATCGATGGCAGCGGAATTTTCTGTTTTATTCCCAGTAATGCTAGAACTCTGGCACAGTCTCCAGTATGGAGAGCTGTTGTTATTCCTCTTCTTCCCTATTTCTTTCCCTTTCTCTTCAAGGAAATCATATGTGCATGTTGCACCACAGATCACCCTTTATCTCCTATTTTCTATTGGCAAGCACTTTTTACATAGACTCTGCACACAGGTAAAACCTGAGTTATCGGGGGGGAGTCTTAAATAGAAAATATGTTAGTTAAGTGATTTTGCAGTCTTCCACGATGTGGAGGAGAAGGACTTGAATTCTATTCTTTGAGGTTTTCCTTAGTGTGGTGATTTGGACAAACCTCTAAATCCCTCGGAGCCTCAGTTTATTCCCTATAAAATGGGGCTAACATGACTCATCTACTTATGTTTCTGGATCATTGAGAGGAAATGAAATTCTCTGTGGAAGATGTTTTTGTAAGCTGGAACTTGATTTTCACATGCAAGGTATTTTTGGTGAAAGTTGTCCAAAACCTTAATGTGAGACTCTGAATTGAGAACTTCATGAACCCAGTCTCTACAGTGGTTTAAAATACCTCCATTGATTTGCAAAGTGGACACAGCTCTCTGGCATCTCTGGATCCAGTGTGACCCCCCGAGTGACTCTCATGAAATGAGATCCCCAGAAACACATACAGGGCCCAGGGGTATCCACCATTTCCCTGCTCCCTGCCAAAGGCCTTAGGGTCAGAAGGTATTGGTTTCCATGTTCTTCCAGTCATCAAGAAGAAAAAGGGAAGAATGAAGTCCATATAAATGCTACTCTCTTTAACAATGATGTCTTTCTAGATCAAAGCAAGTATTAGGACCTTTACTCCTAGAGAAAAGCGCTTTGTTGAAGATAGCCGCAAGCTGTCCAAAAAGGTAGGTCTGTACAGTAAACTGGCTTGTTGGTACACTCAGCACCCAGCACCCCAAGTACTTATTTATCATTACTTGTTTGTATCTCTCCCTCTCTCTCTTCCCTCCCTATCTCTTCACTCCTTTCTGCTTGTCTCCCCTTCTTTCCCAAAACAAGGACTTCAGTCATCTCAATAAGAAGGGAAAGACTTAAAACATATCTATTGGATGAAGCAGAGGTGTCAGCGCTTTGTTAATCTCCTGAATCATTCTATAAACAAACATTCCTAGCGTCAAACCTGCGTAAACATTCTCCTGAATTTACGTGTCCTGACTACCTTGCTTTAATCACAGCCATTTTGGTCTCAGCCCTTCTAAGTTCCAAGGGCATATTCTGCCCATGGAGTCCATAAGGGAATTAACCCAGTGGATCTTCAGAGACTTTTAGCTTTGGATTCACCCACAGCTGCTCCTACCACTTTTGTATTGTCTAAATTGGGGATGTGTTGGCATTTTACCTCGTGTTGAATTCCCTCTCTCTCCCTCTACCTGTTGCCCTTAATTCCTCTCTCATCAGTTCAACAAAAAGTGAAGATCAGGGCTCAGTAGGGGAAGTTTCACATTTTTTTAACATGACTTTTACCATTCTTTTCAGAGTCCCTCCCTATCCTCTTCAGACACCGTCCAGGATCTCACTCTGTAGCTATTGTGCCTCTTCAGTTGTGTAACAAAGAACAAAGTGTCCCTTTTTAAAGTGGTTATTACTTCCACCACTTCCTGTGTGGGGAGCAGCTGTGCATTACATAAAGCGGTTAAATATAAAGGCAGCTCCTCATCCTTTAGTTTCCCATGAACTTCTGGGCGCACTTGGGAAAGACCTTAAACGTCTTCTGAAGGGAGCATCCCAAATGTTTAGTTTCTGTCTGCCATAACATTGAGTGTAATATTTATTTTGTGTAATCTGAGTAAATGTCTTATTTTTTTATTATTATTATTGACTTTTGCTCTGTTTACTTGAAAGTTAAAACCTGAGTTGAAGTAGGTGGGGTCGCTGCTTTTCAAACACAGTGAAATGAATCTGCCTACAACTGGGAGAAAAGACATTTCCTTTGCCAAACACACCTCCAGGAGGGTGGGGTGGGCTCCGATAGCACCAGGGCATTTGGGGCTGAGATCTGGGGGTATGTCAGGATCCTCCCCATGTGCCTCTCACCACTAAGTGTCCCCCATGTGCCTCTCACCACTAAGTGTCCCCAAATTTTCACAAAGTTGAGACTTGTACTTATGATGCAAATACTTAAAAGCACTTACTGTGTGGCAGGCACTTTTCTAAGCCCTTAATTCTCGCCACAATCTGCAAGGTAAGTACTAATATCAACCCCATTGTATAAGAGAGAGATTAAGAAACGAATCCAAGGTGGTGGGAGAACCGGATTCCTTTTCTAGGACTATACTTACAGACTTTTTCTCCAGGACTAGATGAGCTAAAACACTTGCATATTTCTACTATAAATCTATCCATCTCCTTCCACGCTAAACGACACAGACACTCATTCCCATTCTCTCTGTCTCTCTCTCAAACATACTCACACACACACACAAATTCACACACATGAAATGCTTGGGTACTGTAGCTTTAACCAGCTTAGTTTTGTGCTGAACGTTATTGAAACAGGCTATCCTCCATCAAAAGAGCTATAAAATGCATTGGATTTTCTTTTCCTCTATGGATGATCGTATTTTAAAAAGAATTTCAGAAGAAGTATTAGGATTTTTCTTTTCTATTATTATTTTAATTGGCAGCTATACAAAATATAATTTAAATGACCACGTTGCCTGATCTAGAGCATATTTGGAGCCCTTAAATCTAGTTCACTGTTTTCCATTTTTTTTCAATCAGATCTTATCAAGAGATGTAGACCGTGTGAAAAGAATCACCATGGCAATATGGAATACAATACAGTTCCTTAAAAGCTGCTTCCAGTGGGAATCCACACTGAGAAGTGCAATAGCATTTGTGGTAAGCTTCCTTTTTTACGTCCAAATTATTTGCTTCTGAGTCCCGAATCCAAATGCAGATGGGTTTATTTTACTGACGTAAAACAGAATGCTAACACATTCAACATAGCTGAAGTTTACACCTGTAAGGAAACTTTAAGACATAAATGTATACATTCATCTTTCTAAAATATACTACAGCATAGGTGATTATGTAGGAGATGTCTTTTTAAGACCATACCTAAGTCAGATTTACCCTTAAATTGCCTAAATCTTACTCATATACTATCTCTTGGTAAGTTTAAGAGAGCCAATAGTATATATGTGGTGGTTATTATAGCCTTGTTTGTATAATCCCTACGTTGTGTATATTTCTCTCTTTCTATACCAGTAAATACCAGGTTTTTTTGAAAAATCACAGGACTAAATTGCTCTAATTTATGTTTTAAGTAAATCATTCACAAACTTTGATATAAAAAAACATGTATTCATATCAAACCACTTGAGACATAACTGATCACTACACATTATACTCAACACCGCAGAGGAGACCCGCCAATGTATGTGAAATGCACTCTACTTCTCTCTGATAACATTGGCCCGTCCTTATGAGCGTAATAACATCACGGAATCTCAGAGCTGCAAGAGATCTTACCATCACCTAAGTCAACCACTGAGAGTCCAAGAATCTTGTAAGGAGATGAAAGTTGGCACAGCGCCCTCACTTTACATCTCTGTGCATTCTCCTTCATTGGTAAAGGGACTTGTCCTTGGTCAGACTGGTAGTGTCAGACATGAGAGGAGAAACCAAGTCTCTCAACTGCCAATCTTGTACATTTTGTGTTTTGCCATTAATTTCTGTACGTGAATGGTCTGAGTCATGATCCTCAGTAAGTCATGATCCTGGTTCTTCTGTCTCCTGTTTTCTGTTGTCAGTGCTCTCTCCTACCTCACAGCCTCATTAAAAAAAAAAAAAATTAGCTCAAGGTGTCAGTGGGTTCAAAGTCACTCCTACCTTTATTATGCAAGCAACTATATCAGCTCCATAAGAGGCTTTTTCTTTGCCAGGGGAGAACATTTTATTTGGTCTAGTTAATTTTAGTTTTTCATTGCTTCAGGATGTAGAGGACCTGTGAAGGCGACAGCCTTGATCTGTAATATATTTTTTCTTTGGTCTGAAGTTGCCAAAACAATTGGCCTTAACCAAGACATGAAGGAGGATTTCATTAATCCATATCTGTTTTTGTCTTGGCATTTATTCATCCACTCCCCTTTCTCATGTTCTCCTCAGCTTGAGGGCTTCATGTGTTGACTTCCTCTTCAGTCTCCCCACCTCCACTTCCCACCTGAATTCTCTTTAAAAACTTTCCATGAAATGTTCTATGATTCTGGGCAGAAGAAGAAAGCCAACACGATTGGTGGCTTCTTCCAGTCAGCACCCCAGCCAGCCCCTTCAAGGAGGAGAGGATTTCCTTTTTCTTGAGCTTAGTTTCTGGCACTGTGATTTTTAGAAAAACAGAGATCTGTTGCACTGGGTTATGTAGGGGAATGACAGAAATGATTAATGGGCAGCCGGCTTGATCTGAAGAAAGATTAGAACAAATGAATAGAAATAAGTTGTCAAATAGAGGGGACTTCTAAACGGGAAGGAAGCCTTGGCAGTGGGGTCACATCTGCACTGTCTGTGCCCTGAGTATGTCCTCTCTGTGAGGGCCACACCGCAGAGCCCTCTGTCAGACTGGCGGACGCAGGCTGCCATATCGTCCTTTCAAATCTCTAAGGCCCACAGAATGGAAGATAAATGTGATGCTCTTACTGCTGGTTCGCTGAAGTGTGATTTTGCAAGGATACGTGGGTTTATGAGACTGTGGAAGCCCCACTGTGTGTTTGTTGGGGGCCATTTTCCTTTGGACATCTTTGAAAAAAGGCAGAGTCAATTAGGAAGGATACATGCATAAACTCTCTCTCTGGGTTTTCCTGAAGGTTCTGGAATAAAGAGTGCTCACTTAAACACATTAAGTTTTCAGTTTTAATTTGAGACTCTACGTTTGAAATTTTATCTCACATTCACTTTGATCAGCCATGGTGGATCTCAGAGATACTGCAGATACAGAGAGGTGGGTGTCTCCCCTCCCTAAGCTGATGAAGTATAATTTTATTAGAGAATATTTTTGTTACTCTATCATGAAGTTCATTCCAAAGCTATTTCTGCTCTTAAAGCAAGAACATATAAAGAAAATGCACTTTTAGGATAAAATAAAAAATATATCTGTCTCCCTTATTTTGTTTAAATAAGATTATAGGCAGCCAAGCCTTCATTTTTTTTTAAAACATTTTGTTTTCATGGATGTTGCCTACAGACTTACGTTAGCTGCCTGTAGAGTACTGATAGGGGATCCACACTTGGAGGCTGCCCTTGGCTGTAGTGCTGTGCCCCTGACTCTCTGAGACTCCATTGAGAGTTGTCTTTCTGCAAAGTGTTGGATCCTCAGGTTCCCTGGGCCAGAGAGAGAGAGGAAGGGAGGCTGTGACGCTGAAGCCTGGCTCCTTCTCTTCCTTGCTCCACTATCGAGAGTGCTGTATTTCTCATTGGTGAGATGTTCTCCTGTGATCTGCTGAGGACAGAATGCTGCTCCTGGTCTTTATTCATCAATGTTATGATTTGTTCATGCTTCATCCACTTAACTTGCCATGACGGGGGCAGAACAGTTTCGTGGTGGCCTGAAGCAAGGTCTTAAGTCAAGGATTTATTAAACAATGGGACTACATTTGAAGGCCTTTCTATTTTAGAAATTAGTGTAAGTGATATTTGAGAGTTCACTGCCTGGGTGTGAAAAGAACCATTTTGGCTGAACCAGTCCCCAGTGGGGCTTTTCCTTCCCCTAGAGGTACAGAAAGTGACACTAGCACACAAGCTAAGGGCAGAACTATAGGAACTTTTTTCTCACTTCTGTTTTGTCAGATAATATAAAATAGCCTGTTAACATGATGTTAATATCTCTATTTTCAGATGATACAAAGCATGAACGTTATAGAATCATGTTTAGTGTATTCTGGCTGTTAATTTTAAGACTTTATGAAAGCAAACCATACATTTTCTAAGGATTCCTATGGATGTGTATATGAATACATCATGTCTTGTTGAAAGCAGGAGTTAAAGAAAAGCTGCCTATTAAGATCTAGGTCCATGTGGTGTCTGGTCAGAAGTGGGTACAGTTTTTCCTTTTTTCACTCAAAAAGTCATATTCTCAATTTTCCCACTTGAAAGACAAATTACTATGAGATGACAATTTATTGACAGAGGCCAAATGTAACTAAAATATCATGCCTAGAAGAAGCCTTATATTATATTATGTTTCCCTCTGAATGGATTTGTAAATATACGTGCTATTTTATAGACATGCACGTGGTCATTCCCAGATGCAGACCTTGAACTCCAGGAATAATGAATAGCTCACGTTGTTCTAGCGCTTACTGTGTCAGGCACAGTCCTAGGCATTTTACAAATATTAACTCATTTGGTTCTCACAGCAACCTGCTGATTTAGGTGCCAGTTATTACCTTCTTTTTACAAATGAGAAAAATGAGTCCATAGAGGTTAAATAAAGTGTCAGAACTCATATGGTTTTAAGAGACACAGCTGGGATTTAAACCCCAACTATCAGGCTTTAGAGTCCATGTGTTTAACCACCGGACATATGGCCCCTTATTGATGCCCAGGATGTAGGATTATGGTCCTTGTATTTAGATAGACGATAATGACTCTGGGGACAACCATATTGGTCATTTCAGATATATATTTAGATGTTACGAATTGGAGTTAAGCCTGTTTCAAGATGCTTTAGTGGAAAGAAACCCTCGTTATATGGGTGGGAATAATTCTCAGTCACAGTTATCATATTTGCAAGAGATGGAGCCAAAATTCAAGAAGCAAAAAAGGTAGAAATGTCTGTAATCTCTTTGGGGAACAGCCCGGACCCTGGGAATCACATGCATATGATATCTTTGGAATCCAGCTTGATGGTCTGGAAAACCTCAGTGCCTGGCTCCAGGCTGAGCCACAAATTGGAGTCTGAGTTATTTTTTCCCCACTTTTGGGAGAAGCTCTTAGATGATGTAGAAGGGGTTTCAAGGGGACTGTGAAGGCTGAAAACAACTAAATGGAGGGGCCATGGAAGGAATCTATACTTTTCATATTCTCTTCAAGAATTCCAGGTTGTCCAAAATAAGAGGAGTAGAGAAGAATAACTATCTACGTTAATACATTCCTTCAAAATGTCTTGAAACAGTTCCTATCAGAGAGAGAGGCCCATATTTCTAGTGTATGTGGGGGGCTGCTCTATCGTATATCCCCGTGTCTCAGTGCAAATGCATTATTTGGTGATAGTTAAGATGAATTGAATTTGTTCTCAAAAGATAATTTCACATTGTGACATTTGTATTGTAGAACCAATCATATGTATGGATTTTTTTGTTTGTTTTGTTTTTCGTTTGGGTACTTATATTTTACAAACCCCAGTATTGTCTTTAAAAAAAACCTAGGGTTATTTTATGGTATAAATGCATTAATTTTTTCATATGACACAAAAGCATTTACTTGACAGGTGGCATCATCAGAAGATTATTTTAAACAGCAAAGGTCTCCTCATGCTGTAAAAAAGGATTGCATTTATGTAGTTTCATTTTTCCACCAATCTTCCAGGCACACACCTATTGCATCAAGGGAGACAAGTCTGTGGGGCATTGATGGATTCCTTATTTTATTAAATTTTTGCTTGGACGTTTGATGCTAAAAAGTAATCTAAATCTACCATATATCACTGGGTATCTTCATAAAGCTATGATTTTAACATCTGTGACTTTTTTCCTGAATTTTTTGAGTATAGGAAAAGGAAGAATTTATTCTTCAAGGTTGACAGGGCCTGCAATATGATACATAATTTAAGGCATCAATCAACCCCGCCCCCAATAAGGTTAAAAATAACAATTCTCCACTGTTTTAATGATATCCCACATTGAACATATACAGCATTCTTAGCTTTTGGAGATCCTAAAATTTTGAGAAATATAAAATGATTTCACATTGAACTTAAAAACACAGCAGCAATAACAGAACCGACCCTTCCAACACACAGGCATGTGTGTGCGTACAGACGCACACACACACACAAAGAAGCAGAGGGCTTTTGAGAAACAGAAAGTTTTTTGTTGAACATTTTGTGAGAACAGTTTAATAAAAATTTCATATGAGACCTTGAGGATTGCATCTGTCCATGGTCCCCTCTGTGGCCCGAAGAACATTCAGCTTGAATTGACTTTGGTACAAATAACAACTACAATGGAAATTTTATTTTCAGATTGGACTATTAAAATTGTGCTGGCCAAATGTCTTTTTGATGCTTTAGCTGTTTATATGTCAACTGTGTCTAAAAGATTTACTTTTCCTTTAAATTCTATCACCAATTTATTCACAACTAAATGCACCTGCATTTGATTACACTTTTGGTGCCTATTTCCACATCCACCAGAAGTCACAACTGGATGTGCAGAATAGATACCACTGCCTATTCAGTAGGTGTTTCTGCAGTTGGAGCTCAAAGATTAACGATATTTCCATAAAGCTGAAAAAAAATCCACAGTTGCAATAACTATTTTGTCGGAAGGAGAAGATTTTTTTTAGATATCTTAAATGCATTCATATGTACTTATATGCAAAATGTATAAATATATTATATAAAATACTTAAACTATTTGACAGTTTATTTGTGTTATTTAACATTTATAAGATGATTTGCCAAATCTTCCTTTTCACAGAGGACTACATAATATACTTTCAGAAATATTTCAAAGTTTTTATCCAGCATTTTTTTCATAAGGACAATCCATCATTACACATTGTGATTGTAATTTTTTACAACATAATTGCACCTTCTATTGACAACTTCTCAGGCATTAACTAATTATGCCGCTTAATAAAATTACAGTAATTGCATTAAAAGATTATCTGTTGAAAATTTAAAAGGACACTCAACTATTTTAGCATATTTTCATGTTTATATTTTGAACTTTATAATTGAATTGTGCTTCCAGACAGAATCATAGCTACACTGACTGAAATCAGTTGGTATGTTGGAGCATCCCGATTTTGACTAGTAAGCATCAGATCTTTATTTTTTTCATCCTAGAACAGCACACATTGCCGGTCTTCACACGGCCCTGTTAGATAATAAGTGACTGGTTAACTCCTCCGTCTGTGTTGTGGGTCCAGCCCCAATATGAGAACGCTCTGTCACCGCCCACTACCTCCCTGAGCTCTCTGTTGGGGCGCCCTTGCAAGGACACCTGTTCTGCCTTCTGTGAGTTTTCTGGTTAGGAGCCATTGTCTTTTGCAGATTCCAGTGGATTCAGTCTAGTTCACGCTACTGTCCAAAGATACCCTACTGTTAATTTGAACTTGATCCTGATTTTAAGATCTTAAATCTCAGAGAAAGAAAAGACTCTAGACATGATGTCACTTCTTGACCCAGCCAATGCTTGAGTGCCTTCTTCAAGCTTGTCCCTGATTCTCTCTCTCCCCCTTTCTACAACCACTGTTCATCCAGTGTCTCATGCACTGTTAGATATTGAGATACGAAGAGGATATTTTCATGTTAAGTAGTCATGAGTCCATGTGTCTCCCTCTCCTCTTTTCCTGTCTCCCTTTCTCTTTCCTCTCTCCCTCTCTCTTTCCTCCTTCTCACCCGACCTAGCCCCTCCTCCCAGCCTCTCCCTGTACCTTGACACCCCCCTACTTTCTCTCCCACAACTTCCCTCCAGTGTCCTCCTCGCATATGTAAAACCAAAGTGGTAACCTTTTAGTTATTAAAGCACACCAGAAGAAAAATTAAATTTGCCCTTTGGAGATCAAATAAGGTAATATTTTTAAAATGTGAAATGAGCTACAAATGAGGGTAGGAATTCTTATCTGATTCAACTATTGGTAGGTGATGGTGTTGCTCTTCTAACTCAAAGAAAGGGCACGTGCACTCGCGCGCGCGCGCGCGCACACACACACACAGAGTTGCTGTTTCATTGCAAAGGGTGTTTTATATGAGAACCTGTTCACTGATAGGGTAGAAATTCAAACTATTGTATTATATGCCATGTAATTGCCGTTCAAGAGTCAACTCTTTCTAGGGCCCATAAATGCGCACGGAACCACCAAATGCCAAAGCATGCATCTTAAGGCTGTGCTAGTAGTCTTCATGTTTGACCTAGTAAATTAAATTCTTTACATCAAAAATAGGAGGGGGCCGGCCCCGTGGCTTAGCGGTTAAGTGCGTGCGCTCCGCTGCTGGCGGCCGGGGTTCGGATCCCAGGCGTGCACCAACGCACCGCTTCTCCGGCCATGCTGAGGCCACGTGCCACATACAGCAACTAGAAGGATGTGCAACTATGACATACAACTATCTCCTGGGGCTTTGGGGGGAAAAAAAATAAATAAATAAATTAAAAAAATAGGAGGGATTTTATTTTGGTGACCTAATACTTCAGGTTAATGTCATACACTAAAAAATTATTCAGTGTAACATAGCCATTTGATTGAAGGATTGTTTTAGGACATTGTGAGCTGCAGAATGGCAAAGGCTCAGACTTTTGTCTTTGTGTATATTCTTTTTTTTTTTTTGTGAGGAAGATAAGCCCTGAGCTAACATCCATGCTAATCCTCCTCTTTTTGCTGAGGAAGACCGGCTCTGAGCCAACATCTATTGCCCAAAGCCCCAGTAGACAGTTGTATGTCATAGTTGCACATCCTTCTAGTTGCTGTATGTGGGATGCGGCCTCAGCATGGCCGGAGAAGCGGTGCGTCGGTGTGCACCCGGGATCCGAACCTGGGCCGCCAGTAGTGGAGCACACGCACTCAACCGCTAAGCCACGGGGCCGGCTGCTTTGTGTATATTCTTACTGCTTACAGTAGTGTTGAGTAGACAGCAAGCATCTAATCAATGCTTCCTGAAGAGTGCTGGAACTAATGCAAACCATCTGTTCCCAGATAACGGCTTTCTTTTTCTTTTTTTTTTTTTAATTTTATTTCTTTCTTTCTTTTTCCCCAAAGCCTCAGTAAAATGTTGTATGTCATAGTTGCACATCCTTCTAGTTGCTGTATGTGGGATGTGGCCTCAGCATGGCCGGAGAAGCGGTGACGGCTTTCTTTTTATTTCAACTCCTCCTCTGACCATAACAGCTTATGGCCCTATCAGAGACAACGAAGTTGCTAGGTTCCAGAGACAACCTAGCAACTTCGTCATCATCTTGTCTGATGTGCAGTTTCATAGATTTCTCTTGACCCTGCCCCTCCAGGGGAGGTGGTGCTCATTTGCAGCAAAATGGCCAAATGGCAGCCAGCGGTAGAACGCAGGAGGAGGGAGGAGCTGGCAAATTTCTAACGTGTATCAACAGCCCCTGAATCTGGGGGGATTTTATTGTTGATTCTTATGGAGCTGAGTGATTTTTTTCCCCTCTCCATCTGTTTCTATATCTGACACCTAGATGTGCAGACATTTTGTATGATGCAAAAATGGAAAAGAATATTTAGAAATAAAAGAGAGGGAGGGAGGGAGGGAGGGAGGGAGATATCGAGTGCGGATGTGTGTGGAAACAGTTGTAACCAATTCCCTGCTTCTGTTTTGACCTGTTGAAGAACTGTGCTCAGCACTTATATTTCTGGCTAATTCGATATTGCCTTTTTTGTGGTCCGAGTATTGTCATTTGTTTCTAAGCTGTCATTTTTATTAGTCTCACTGCTGATCTTTAGTGCTCCCCATCAGGAGGCGTGTGTTCTCCTTGTCTGGCTGTGCTTGGCAAGCCGGTGGGACGGCCCTTTTACGGCTGTGCGATGCTGGCGCACTTGCTGGGGTAGCCTGTAATTAGACCCACCACAGGTGACAGTTACAAGAGAACCTGGTAATCATTCTAGCTGCCTGATCTGATGTTTATGGAGAGAAACCTTCTTTGTGGTCTGGTTAGGGTTTACTGGGCTGGGTTGTCCTCTTGCCATTTGATTTATGGTTTAGAAAGGTGTGTTTTGCTTCCTCTCCTCCTATCTTCGGATTGTGTAAATAACAGAGCTGATTTTGGGAGGAAGATTTTCATTGGCCTGATATTCTAGCTGTCACTTCTATAAAAAAAGATACCAATACAATTAAATCGAAATTCGATTCAGTATGTCATCATCTGAGTCATGTTCCTGCAGGGTGTTTATTGACTGTTTTAATCTCATTGAGATTTTCTTATAACTCAAATCCATATTCTTTTTGGCCCTTTAAAATGACTTTTCTGTTTCTGCCCAAGCTTTCAAAAGTTTTTGTTTCAACTCATTCTAGGGATGCTTCATTTTGTCAAGGAAACAAACAAAAAAAAGAGAAAGAAATGCACGTCTTAGCTCAATTGATGTTGAAACAAGACCCCCATGGCTCCTGTTTTAAGTCTGGAAAAGCATGGAGCCATAGAATGTTAAATCAGAGGGACTTGCATGTTCATCCATAGGGGAAGAAACTGCAGGCTTCTGTAAAGTGACGTTCCCAAGGCCTTGCAGCTAGTTAGAACAGAGGATTTTCAGCCCCTATACCATCTTTACAGTGTGTGACTTTTGTGGTCATGAACTTTGCAATTATGGTTTTAGTTCATGAGTATGAACTGCATCTACACAGTATCCATGGATTATGTTATTAAAAAATAAAAAAACACTTTTCCCCCTCAAGTCTTACATTTAGAAAATATTTTATAAGTCTGTAGAGTTGCTGCTCAGAGGGGTAATATGCTCTGGATAACCAAAAATCCGTATTGTTACTTAATGTGCGTTTGGCTAAGCCTTCGCTTACTGCAGATGAATCTTCTTCATCAAGGCTTTATGGTGATAGTGATGATGATGAGGAAGATGATAACATGACGATGATGATGATCTGTGTTTTTGTGTTCTGGAGGTGTTTTAAGTTTTTACTTTTGCTCTTAAAACTTGTTCTGACTTTATTGGTCTACAATAACACTTTTAGTGAGATACTGTTTTACATTTGTCTTCTGTTTAAAGAACAACAGAATCCTAAGTATGAATTTGTTGATAGCAACATTTCTTCTGCTCTGGTATAAGCCAGGTACATGCACTTATAAACTTTTTTTGTAAATTATTCCATGACAAAAGCTGCTTTCCCTAGAAAGCATTGACATCCTCACATTTTTTGTAAGGAAATTTCTATAGGCTAATTTCCCTTCAGAATTCTACTGTGCAAAATAGGAAAATATGATGTGTGCTTAGCTGTTAAAAAATTAGCTGCCTGTAGCCTCAGTCAACTACACCTTTTTCAATAAATTTAATTTTGCATGTCATTGGTGATTTTTAAGTTTTTAATAAGGTATATGTTTTCAAAAGAAAAATAATTGATTTCCTGGCAATTTAGTACACACATACACAAAAGGGGGGACCAGGAGGAGGAAGAAGGGAAGAAAGGAGAAGAGAAGAAAAAGAATAGCAAGTAGCCTGACCATTGCTCTAGTTAATTTAAAGATAGTCCTGCAGGTGGCGATAGAAACTCATAAATGACAGAAATCCCAAGGTACATTTCTGTGGACTGCTTCTTGGGGATTTTAATTTCAGCAACTTATTTTTAATTTGATACAATCATCTACAAGCAGAAATCATTATATTAGTAAAAGAAAAAAATCAAATTTTCATGTTGTGTAATCTCCTCTGTTTTTATAATAATTTTATCAGATATTCCATGGTGTGTTTATCTTTATGCACGAAGGATAAGATCCAGATTATTGCTGCGTTGGTGCAGATTTCATATGGCAAATTTTAAGTCTGTTTTTCTTTCTTTTACCTTTCTTAACCTACAGCTAAAATTTGATGGCTATGCCATTGATTAGATTTATAAAGTCCTTTGCTCTTGAGTATTAATTTGCTTAGGCATAATGCTGTGTGGGAATGTGTACGCAGACATACCTTGAAATCACAGAATCAAATCAGTTGCTTCCAGAGGGGGTTTCCTTCCTTAGCTAATTGTTGAAGGTTAGTTTTAATCTGAGCGAGGTCACAAATTTCTTGAAAGCTAATTTTACCCAGGGATAAAAATAAAAATACAACATAAACAATTTTTTAAAAAACATTAGAAAACGCATAATGGATATAATATTTTTAAAATTATTTTCATTATTTCATTTTGCATATTGGGCATTTTCAAACCAAACTTAAAGCATTCAGTGGATCTTCCTTTTCTGCTAGTTAAGGTTCAAAAGTTCTTAAATTGCTTTTTGTGAATATATATTTTCGTTTGCCATTTTTTCTTCAGTTTGGGTTTGAAAATGCTAACTATAAAGTGATTTGCTTAGACATAAAGCTAATTTTCAGCTCTCCTCTTGTAGTCTCATTTAAAAAAAACCTTTCAGTGCACATTTTTAAGGGGAAACTGCCTTGATTCTAAGAAAATGTAATTGTTTTGGTTTAAATGCTTTAGGCTCTAGATGTTGAGTGTCAACAGACAACTGTGATAGTCTTGAGAAAATTATGTGAATTTCAGTCTTTGTCTCTCTTCTAAACGTTTCTCTAAGTCTTGTGGTGAAGTTCAAAACCAATAAGGTCTTGTATACCATACCCTTGGATTCAGAATTTCTTGTAATAAAAGAGGGAGAGAAAGGAGAAAAGAAACCTTCTAGCCTTCTTATATTCTGTTTCAATTGCTATTCCAATTACTCATGAGGGAGAAGAGCGGAAAGCAAGTCAGACCCTTGGAAAACCTATTTTGCTGCCTTCATATAAAGAATATTCAGTTCTCTGCTCTGTTAGCAGCTGACCAAAATCTAATCCATTAAAAAATATATCGTGGTAAGCAGTTCTTGAAAATGTTTATAATAAATGGTAACAGCCAAGCTTCCACTGTGAGATTAGCAGTTGGAACAGGATGTGTTCATCAGGAAATAGGTTATTGCCTTGCCAGTGTGTCCTGGCTTGTAACCTGCAGAATAGACGAAGGCTTAAAAGCTTGCGGGCGCAAGGAGTTTATTTGATTTCCCCCTTTGCTTTCTTTTGCATATTACAGTGTTGTTGATCACACACGATGTTGTTTCTCAATGAATCTATTATGAAGTGCATTTTGTAGACAAAAAGCATGGAATGTTTTGGAGGTCGCCACCGCCCCGCCATGTCCCATGCTCATCAAATGACCTATGCCTATTAATGTAACTAATTCACTTTTACAGAATGGACTTTGTAGCTTTAAAAAATAATAAGAGAACTGTGAAAGACTATTTTCCAGAAGTGTGGACTCACCCTCACCCCCATCTTAAAGAAATACTGCTGAGGATTATGGTGATTTTCCTGCTTTTTGCTTGATTGCAGTCCAGTCTCAGAGCTAGTGGACAGCAGTGCTCATGAATAATGCCTTCTGTGTGGATGATACCTATAGTAACCCACGGAGTGACTAAGAGATCAAATACACTGGCTAAAAAGCCTTAGGGAAGCATTATGTGTCTGAGGTCTGATCTATTGTCTGGGAGGTCGGAGAGTGTTAATGCACTCTGCAAAGATTACACTCCCTCTCTAATTGCTCCGACACTTCCTTAAAGGATTTAAACAGTCAGGAAAGGTGATGCTCCTTGTCAATTTTTGTCTTCTGCCTACAGTTGAAGTTTATCTGTCTTTCCACTGAGACCACTAGATCAAGTAACCTAGCAAGTGTCAAAGGCGTAAACTCGGAATTAAGAGTGAAAGCAATGAGGGATGTTATTTACAGCTCCATTATTACTTGCTCTTTAAATGCTTTGCATTCCATTTCTGGTGTTTACGTTGTGAAAACGACGGCATATCTGTGTTCAAGAGGGGAGCAGAAAAGAGTCCCAGGCTTCACTTGGACTTTTGATCAGTTTTGTTTTCATAATCTTTTCTCAATGCCATAAGGCCCAGTGTGGCATTTTGCATTTAGGTTACTTAAGTTGAAGATGTGGAGAATGGTGAACTTTAGTATCTCCTCTGTACTACCTCCCCCACCAACACACATACACACGCACTCACACACACACACACACACACACACACACACCCTTCTGAAATGTTCATCCTGAATTACGCATATACAAGACCGCCCCACACATAGGACCTGATAACTTTGTTCAGACTATGATTGTAAATTTCAAATGTCGTGCAAACATACTTTTAAAAAGTTCTCCTCTCTACATTAGAGAATTCTTACTCAATCCTGTGTGTCCAGGAGCTGATATTAGTAATTTTATCAGACTCTGTATCTCTTATGTTGCTTTGATTATAACTCAGTATTTTCTAAATGACACTGAAAAGCTTAAAGGAAGGTTTTACCGCTGCTTCTAGGATGGTTTGTTGTTAGTGCCCTTGAATTGATTCCAACTCCTAGGGACACTGTTTATGACAGAGTGAAACCCCACCTGGTTTTTCTGCATCATCTTCTCACCTTTCGGTGCTATATCAGACTGCCATTCATAGGGTTTTTGTAGCCAATTTTTTTTTTTTTTTTTGGAAGTGAGAGGCCAGGTTCTTCTTCCTAGTCTATCTAGTCTGTAAGCTCCACTGAAACCTGTCCACCATGGGTGACCCTGCTGGTATTTGAAATACCGGTGGCTTAGCTTTCAGCATCACAGCAACACGCAGCTGCCACAGTGCGACAACCCATGGAGGGGTGGTTGTCTCGTGTGGTTCCCTGACCAGGAAACAAACCCGGACCTCGGAGGTAAGAGCACCGACTCTTAACCACTAGACCACCAGGGCTGGCTTCCACAATGGTAGTTGAGGAAATGTTGGAGATCTGTATGTCTGAGAGAGCACATTGAACTCCTCAAATTCATAGTCTATACTGCTGTAGGAGTGAGGAGAGCAAGCTTGCATTTTGCCTGAGTATTTTCTACCCACAGTTGCATCCTTGAGAGGTAAGAATTCCTCTTAGATCAGTTCAAATTGCTAATATATGTGGCCTAGAGACTGCAATATATTTCAGTAGCTTCCAAAAGAGACTTGGGAGGATTCCCTGTAATTCAAGATGATAGTCTGAATGATGGGTGGAGGGGATTTTTTTTAAGAGATCCTTGTTTGTCCCCTGGGATTTTCACACCTTTGGGCTGATGGCACTGTATTATACTCATACTGTATAAAGCTGTCAGTGTATTCATTATATGTGTCTCCCGAAGACTCTGAGCAGATGACGAGAACAATTGCTAGAGGGGAAGAAACACATTCGAATCAACATCTTCAGAAGAAAATTTCTCTAGTGTCTCCTGTTCCTGCTCCTACGTGGACTGTCCCTCGCACTTTTTCTCATTGCATGTTCTCTCACACTGTTGGTAGATTACACTGAATGTTTCATCTGTATATAAAAATTAAAAATTCAAACAAAAATCTGGCCCACATGAAGAACAGGCCCTTTGGGCATATGGTTCATTATGCATATTCGTTTAATTACTAAAACACTTGGGATGGCTTTCCTGCCCTTGGTTTCAACTTGCAAAGTTGGATCTTTTCTATTGCACAGAAAATGTAGCACAGAATTCTGTTCTGAAGGAGAAAAAAAGAAAAGGAAAAAAAAAGGAGCCTTTGAAGAAATTATTGGAATTCACCAAAAGGAGGTATGATTCTCAGTATGAAGCCGACAGAAGTAGGAATTTCTCTCCTTCTCTTTTCCCGTTTTTTTCTTCTCTTTCTCCCTCCCATTTCTACCACTCCCCCTGAAGGCTAGTTTCACTGTGGTTAGTTTATATGAATGTGAGCAGAGAGGAATGTGAGACTAAGGATTTAGGTTTCAGTACATTCCCTCTGAGCGACTCAAGTCTCACGATGAAGCTGTTTCAGTTTTATTGGTTAGAAGGGAGCGCTATGAAAGTGTGACTTTAATTGATTTTTCAGGGCAAACAGGTGGTGATGGTTTAGACATGGCCTTGCCTCAGTGCCACTCCTAATTTGAGGCCACACATATAATAGCTTTATTAAAATAAACAATGTCCTGGCTTTGCTTTTACCTGAACATCTGCCTCTTGGTTTGGAAAGAGCCTTTTAAAATATTTTCATTCTGTTCTTAAATGGATCAGATCCTAAAAAAAGCTGAGGAAGACTTTATTTTCTATTTATGTCATCAAACATATTATTTTTTGTTTAAAATGAAAGACATTAACATTCAAACAGCATCTTTAGATAGGATCATTGTTTCAGGAATTTTTGTTGTTCTTTTAGGCACGTTTATTTACATGATACAACAGATTTTGAACATAACAGGCCAAAAATGGAATGCTGGGTTTTGATTTGAACTTTTATTTTGGTGAGCAAAAGATTGTTATAGTGAGTGCGTGTATGGGTATGTGTGTGTGTGTGTTTCTGTGCATGCATGTACACGCTTAAAGAACATATTTTGGATTTCTTCCTGGTTTATAGTGATGTCTCAGCATTGTAGGAAAGCTTCTTGGATTCCTCCTGATCAAAATAAATTCAGGACTCGGAAGAGCATTTTTAAGCGAAAGGAAGATCCAGACTTTGGCATTGTTTTTGTTTTTAGTGGCAAGTATGTGTGGCTCTGATACAAGCACAATTTTTGTTTTTGATTAAGCAAATAGGTAGTCTATCTGAGTAACGGGAGACCATCCAAGACATTTCTTGATATGATTCCTAAAGGAATTGTACTTTACTATAAATAGCATCGCTCCCTAATCACTATTGGTGGGTTCCTGATTTAAGGCACCTTGGTCTGTTTTAAGCACACTGGATATGTGCAGAGCTGTTGCAGGCTTAATGTGAACGTATGGCGACCCTCCTTCTTTTAGTGCCAGAAATAAAGCTACAAGTGGAGTAACTTAATACAGTGAACTGCTTCCCTTGATCACTGCACTAATGCTAATTAGATACACTCGCTTTATTACTCAGAGCGTTTTTTCTGTATCCATTCTGATCTAATCTTTCTATGAACATGATGGAGTAAGTCGTAAGTGTTAAGTTTAAGCTTTTAGTCACAATTGCAGCCTAATGTTCATGTGACCAAAGTCAGAGAACACATCTAGAGAATGCTTTGCCCACTTAGAGTACAATTAGAGCCCCCTCGGACTTCTACCACGGAGGGTGCCCACCATTACGCCTCTGAAGTGAGTGAGACACTTATCGGTACATTTAGTGAAATTTTTTCTTGACCTCTTCAGGATACCCAGCTTTATGGGGAATAAATAAATGTGTGAGGATTTTCCTCCCTTCCTTTAATCAGAGCCAAGAATTTACTGATGGCTTTGAAAGATGTATTTACCAAAATCAGACTTTCAACTGCTCAATTACCAGCTTCTGCAAAAATACATAATGAGAAATTTGTTGTCTGATTGTAGGAATCTAGACCTGAAATTATAATCATTCTAGGGGGAAAAAGGCAATAGTCACAGCACATTAGATGCTTTCTTTCATTTAGTTTAGTGCTTTTCTACTTTTTAAACTAGTTCTGCCTTTATGAATGGTATGGGGACTTTTATTGGGCCATAGGTGATTGTTTGACTTTTTTCCCCTTATATAAAATCATCAAGAAATGTGAAGTATAGGGAGGCCAGTAGCATGATACATACATTAAAGCGATGGCATTTTAATAAATGCTTCATATTTAAAAGAGCGAAAAGATTATGTATTTAGTAAGAAACATATGTATAAATACAAGTTACAAGCATTTTTTTTCTGTTTTTAAAAAATCTCATAATACATTCAAAAGGGGAAAAGAAAAGTCAACAAAAACTCCATGTCTGGAAGAATACAGTCTAAAGGTTTCAATTTATATTTAATGTTAGGATTATATGGACTTTTTATGTATAGACTTCCTCTAAAATCAGAATGGAATTAGCTATGTTCTTCATAGAAATGCTCAGTCTAGTGTTATTGTGAAATTGGCAGTTTGAAAATTATATACATTGTTTATTCAGTCATAGAGGATGATAAAAGTGAGAAACACACCATCCAGGTGTCTTTCTGCAAAAGTCTTGGGAATAAATTACGAGTTGGGGTCATTCCCACACAAAACTAGAACTAGTCATTAGAGTTTTGCCTCTGAGGACAAGGCAAGACACCCAGTTTGTTTTTCCCCCATTGAACTGACCAGATCATTCTATGTCATGTAGGAATAGTCAAAGACAATGCCAAGTAAACACCAGAAATGGTGTATTTCAATGCTCAAGAAAATAGACAGTTAATGAATGTGGATTCGACAAACTTTCTATATCTATGATGGCAACCAGAGCGTGACTTAGAGGCACAGGTTGAAATATGAAGGTTTTATTAGAGGACAGGAGAGAAAGGTGAGGGTCAGGGCAGGAAGGGCATTTCAGTTCTGGGCCCATTTGGAGTAGAGGTTTGCCAAAGCCTTTCTTCCATGATTGGTGTCTACTTTCCCCTTACCTCTTTCTAGGTAGAGACTAGACCAGGAAGAACAAATCCCTTCCTAGACTCACTGGTTCCTTCCAAAGGTGTAGAATTGGTTTTCTGGTCAGTCTAGATAGCCTTTCATAATTTCCCTAGGTGTATTCACCCCTTTTACATTATAACACTTTATTAGTTTTCTATTGCTACTGTAACAAATGACGACACATGTAAGTGGCTTAAGATAACACAAATTTATTACCTTATAGTTCTGGAGGTGAGGAGTCTACCACAGGTCTCACTGGGCTAAAATCCAGGTGTCGCAAGGGCTGCGTTCCATGCTGGTGGCTCTAGGGGAGAATCTGTTTCCTTCCTTTTTCCAGCTTCTAGAGGCTGCCCACATTCCTTGGCTCATGGCCTCTTCCTCCATTTCAAATCCAGCAAGGGTATGTTGTTGAGTCCTCACATGGCATCGCTCTGACCTTGCTTCTGCCCTCACATCTTTTCCTGACTTTCTTCTTCTGCCTGTCTTCCACTTTTAAGGACCCGTGTGATTACAGTGGACTCAATCAGGTGATCTGTGTTAGAAAGTTGATTAACAACCTTGACTCCATCTGTACCTTTAATTCCCCTTTGCAGTGTAACATATTCAAAGGTTCTGAGGAATAGGGTGTGGACATCTTTAGGGTTCCATTATTCCTCTTACCACAACTAGGCCCCTCGTTACTGTCTTCCATTCATGTTGCTTTCTGGTGGATAAGGATTTCTGAAGCAAATGCTATTCCCTTGCGTAGGAAGTAATTTAGTGAGAGGCATAAATTTGGAAGGAAGAGGTTACATACTACGAACATTTTAATGGAGAGTAGCTGGGAGGAGTACAATTACAAATATACAGAAGTCAGATCTTATCAGCAACTTGAAAGGTTTTTGCTATTTGGTTTGCTCCATCTGCCTCCCCTATGGCTGCTACTATATGGCTGGAGGGCAGGAGGCCTAGGAGGAAGCTGTGTGCCTGTCCACACAGTAGATCTTGGGTATGAGATCCCCAGTGGGGAGGGGAATGGATGCGCTAGTTCCAGAGGCAAACCAGAAGGGGTAAGGAGACTAGGAGTGTCTTGAAAGATTGTCCAGAACTCAGAAGTAACTCCTGGTGATTGGATGAGTGTAACTGGGAATAAAATCCAGTGTTTCTCCACATGACTCCCCACAGTTAATCAAAATCCAAGCCATGTTTAAAGAGCCAACAAAAGCCCATAGTCTCTGTAACATGTCCCTTAACTTGCCAGACAAAAGCGACCTTGCCCTTTCTCCTGGGCTACTGTAGTTTCTTCTAAAAACTTTTTTCAGTTTCTCATTTCCTTACCCCATTCCCATACTTTGCTACCAGAATTATCTAGATAGATTTCTGATCCTATCATTTCTCTGTTTAAAAATTCGTGAATGACTTCCCATTTAGTTGAGGATTACATCTTCAACTTACTACCATGACATACAGGCCTTTCCATGTATGGCCCCCGCTTAGTTTCCCAACCTCCTCCTCAGCCCGTCCCTCCAGGATCCAGCCATTGGACATTCTGCCATCTCCAAGCATGCGAGGCTTTTAAAAATTTTTACCACTGCCATGTCTTTTGCTTGTACGTCGTTTCTCCTGCTAACTTGTTGGTCTAATCTAAGCCCTGCTACTGCCTGGCATTGAGCCTAATACAAAATATTAACTGAGTAAATGTCTTCTCATTGAACCGATGAATGGCCTGAGAGCTTTTCTACAGAAAAAGTGAAGTAGAGACCAACAAACCTTATCTTCCAAGTGGTTTTCTTCATGCGTCTATCACGTCCTTTGACTTGGACCCAGTCGTTCATCTGCTTCAAGGTGCATGGTGATGACTCTTCGTTTTCATCACTGCGTTCAGGCCTCTCAACAGTCCTGAGGCAGATGTTACTGTTCTCATTTTACAGATGAAAACATGTTACATAATGTTTCCAAGATCACACAGCTAGTGTAGGGAGAGCCATGATTTAGGTCCAATCAAAATAAATATATCCTGGGCTGGCCCCGTGGCTTAGTGGTTAAGTGCACACGCTCCGCTCCTGGCAGCCCGGGTTGGGATCCCGGGCGGGCACCGACGCACCGCTTCTCTGGGCATGCTGAGGCCGCGTCCCACATGCAGCAACTAGAAGGATGTGCAACTATGATGTACAGCTATCTGCTGGGGCTTTGGGGAAAAAAAGGAGGAGGATTGGCAATAGATGTTGGCTCAGAGCTGGTCTTCTTCAGCAAAAAGAGGAGAGTTAGCATGAATGTTAGCTCAGGGCTGATCTTCCTCACACACACACACACACAAAATAATAATAATAAAGTTAACAATATATCATTTAAAAAAAAAAAAAACAAAGATAAATATATCCTAAGCGCCATTGAATAAATGCTTAAGTTAGAAAATGTAATTGCTTCAGAACTATTAGAAATAACAGAACAGGAAAAAGTACAACATAATAGTTAAAGAGCACTCGGCTCCATATTCAGACTCACCAAAAATTAAATTATTAACAATTTCATTTCCTCATTTAAAAAATATTATTTTGATTACTTTGGAATCATATATAATGATGTACCCTGATTCTTTTTACTTACAACCGTATTTAAATAAGGCATGATGAGGAACTCAAATTCAGGAATGTGTGTGCGAGAGAGAGAGAATTTATACTGGTAGCTGCAGGCTGATGGAAACTGTCTTACTCCTTTTTTTTTAAATACCAGCAGCACAATGCCCCATGCATAGTAAACACTCCATGAGTGTTGGTTGAATGGGTGTTTGAATTGTTTCATCAGTTCAGCAGTTTTAGTTGATTTGAAACCTGTGATATATTTGACCACCTTGGCTTTCTGGGCATTGATGTAGAATATAGAATGGAAGTAAGCCATTCACCAGAACTTTCCGCTGCTCACTCTTTCTGAGACACACACAACTGTCCACACTGGGGATGCTGCACTGTGCTGGGCGGGGGGTGGGGTGGGTCGGTATTTGGAATTCATGCATCTGGAGTATCTCAAGCCCTGTCCTCTCACATTTGTATGATCGAAAGCCAGAGTTTGGATTCTGATTTAGGGCTTCCCGGTCTGCCCTCCAGAACATTATGAGCTGTCTTGTGTTGTGACATTACCCAACTGCAGTGCTGGGTAACAGGTTATTGAAATGTGTAGGGTTCAATTAGACTTTTATTTTAATGCTCATTTTCACTCCTGTTTCCATTCAACAAATGTTTGATTATCTGTTACATACAAGACGTTATCCTATGTTTTACAAGAAATACAGAGATAAATTACATATGCTTCACATTTCAAAGAGCAAAACAATTCTGGTAAGGGAAATAGACTTGAATGAAATGGCCATGATACCAGGCAAAATCTATGTGCCTGATATTTTATAGTACCGATTACAGGGCAGTATGAAACACCAGGTAAAATAATGACTTTTCCAACCAGGAGAACCAGTGAGGGAGGAAAAAAACACATTCCTGGAGACACTTGGATTAAGGTACTGAGAAGGAAAACAAAGGCAGTTTTTAAGAACAGCAAATTTATGTGCCTGGAATTGAGGAAACATAGTAGGAGACAAAGAGTCTGAAAGAATTGTAAATATAAATTTAGGCTGTATTTTGATTTGATGGGCCTTGAATAGCAAACTAAGAGTTTTAGACTTTGTCTGTAGAGAGTAGGCAAACATAAAAGCCTTTGAGCAAGAGAGCACCATGATGAGTACTAAGCTTTGAGTGATTACTTTGGCCCTGATGTGAATAGATAGAAAGTAGAGAAAAGTATTACAAGTACTATATGAGTTAGAAGTGTGGAAATGTAATCTGAGGTTGTAAACTGGCAAACAATGGGGACCATATTTAATCCACTCAGTGTGTGTATGTGTGTCTGGGAGGGGAGGAGACAAAAAAAACTATTCTAAAGTAATTGAATTATTCCCATATTTTAAAAAATGGAAGAGTTCACCTCATGAACATTTTTAAAAACCTTTTATTTTGAAATAGGTTAAGACTCACAGCAAATTAAAAAGTAGTGTGAAGAGTTCCCATGTACCTTTCAGCCAGCTTCTCCCAATGATAATATCTTACATAACTGTCAAAACCAGGAAACTGACGTTAGTACAATTCTATTAACTCAGGTGCAGATTTGATTCAGATTTCACCAGTTCTTACATGCACTCTTTGTTGTTTGTGTTGTTAGTGTTGTGTAGTTCACATATCAGGTAAACATCACCACAGTCGTGATATAGAACTGTTCCATCATCACCAAGAAACTCATTCGTATTACCTGTTAATGTTCACATACACCCCCAATCCTGACCCTGGCAACCACTTACCTATTCTCCATCACTGTAATTCTGCCACTTTGAGAATATAATATTAAAGGACTTGAATCCTGTATTATTTAACCCTTTGAGATGATGTACTTTTTTTCACTTAGCATAATGGCCTTCAGATCCATCCAAGTTGCATACATCAGTAGTTTATTCTCATCATGAACTTTTGAAAAATCAGACTATTGGGTAATGTCAGACCTAATTTCACATGACAGCAGTCAGCTGAAGTTGAGTAGGGAGTGGACCCTTTGAAGAAGGGATATAATCTGAGCTTAGCCTGGTCCCCACCACTCCCTATAGTCTTACACCTGGGCTTCCTCTACTTCTTTACATTTTACCTTGACCTCTGTGGGTATTTGGGTTTGTAACCCTTGGCAGTGGCTAACATTCCAAAACTGATGTAAAATGAGCAATGTTTCACAGGCTAATATATGTGATATGGGAAAAGAAATTGTATCCCATCCTCAGATAAGTTGGAGAAACAATGTATTAAGTAGTAGGACTTGACAAGAGTTTTTAAAACATTTCTGTGTGCCCTATCGTGTTTATACAGTGTCTGTAAATTTATTAGACCACAGATTTTTTTTTTTTTTTTTTTAACATTTGCGATGACAGAGGAATTCGTCCAGGTGTGGGGGAGAGGTCCAGGAGGTCAAGGAGGTTGGGGCTGTTAGGAAGAATGGCAGCTGCTCTTTTTGCCCAAGTCTGTCCACAGAGAAAGCAGGGGAACCACAGTGAGAACTGCTGCTCAGAACCTCAACATCTCCCGCAATTTTGTAACCATCATAGTTTGGTTGGTGTGTGTGTGTGTGTGGTTTTGGTTGGCGTCTTGTCTCCTTTTCTTCTTTATTCCCCATCCTGGCCTTCCTCACTTTCAAAACCGGCTCTTTGTCCTTCATAGCTGTACACCAAGAGAAGTGGGTGCGTGGGAGTCCTCGGTTTTGTGGCATTTGAAAGCATTCCTAGGTCACTGAAAAATCATACCCGTTGTTTCTAGTGGTACGTTACCTTCTGTAGAAAAAATTCTTTTATTATTAAATATATTGTGTATACAAGGGAGTTTGTAAAACTGTGTTTGCACATATACGAACAATTTAAAGAATAACAGTGAGAAACACTTGTATATACCTACCCCCAACTTAAAAATGGAAAATTCCTCTTGTTGAGAAGTCCCTGCTCTGCTTCTTTATGATTGAATCCTTCTTCTTCCCCCATCCCCAGAAGTAATGATGCCGCTGAATGTTGTGTCATTCACTCAGTACCCACTGTGGTTTTGCCACCTTTCTATCTCTCTCTAAACAATCTAATTCAATTCTGTCCGTTTTTTGAAGATTTTATAAAAGGAATCATGTAGTACTTTTCTTATTCCATGACTTGCAAATTAATTCCCTCAATATTATTTTTGACGTTCATCCGTGTGGTTCATCTTCATTCTGTACGATATTTAATTTTATGAGTAAATTAGTTTATTTATCCATTCTACTCTAGATAGACGTTTGGATTGATTCTGGGTTTGTTCTATTTGGCTATTTTGGAAAGCATGCTTGTAAACCTTGTTATAACCTCGTCTGGGGGACATGTGCAAGAGTTTAGAGCAATGGCTCCCAGTGTGTGGTGCCTGGACAATAGCAGCAGCAGCACCTAGGAACTTTGTAGAAATGTAATTTCTCAGATCCCACCCCAAATCTGCTGAACCAGAAACTCGGGGTGGGGCCCAGCAATCTTGTTTAAACCAGTCCTGCAGGTGTTTTTCATGCATGTTGGAGTGTGAGACCTGCTGTTCTCGGGTTTGTACTTGGGAATGGAATTGCTGGATTATCTGATAAACATGTTTTGCTTAATCAGTTAATGCCGACCATTTCCCAAGTGATTGAACCATCAGCATCAAATGGAAGGTATCACTGTTCTGCATCTTAAAAAACTCTTGGCGTTGTCTGACTTCTTAATATTGTCAATCTGATGTGTGAAGTAGTACCTTGGTGTAGTTTTAATTTGCATTTTTCTCCTTACTAATAAGATTCATATGTTTCGGGGTCTTTGCACTCCTCTGTCTTTGTCCTACCTTTGCCTAATTTTCTTTTATTTCATACCTTTTTGTTAATTTGTAGAAGTGTTTTATATAAACCAGACACAAATTCTTTGTAATGGAAATATCTTCTCCAAGTCTGTGGCTTATTTTTTCACTCTATTATCGTTTGATGAACAAAATTCTTATGTTTAATGTCACATTTATCAGTTATTCTCCCTATGGTTTGTGCATTTCATGTCATGTTTAAGGAATCCTTTCCTATCCCGAAGTCATAAAGATATTCTTGAAAATTTTTTTTTATGATTTTGCCTTTTACATTAAGTTTTTTAATCTACTTGTGATTTGATTTCATTTTTGTGTTCTGGGTATCCAATTGACCTAGTACCATTTCTTGAATATTCTACCTTTTTCCCAGTGATCTGCAATCCCCATGCAGCTATAAATGAGGTTTCCATATACAGGTAGGCTTATCCATTGGTGTCTTATCTATATCTGTACTAATATTATACAGACATCATTTGGGTTTAGCATTTTTCTTCTCACTTTATTTTTTACCTTCAAGAATGCATTGCCTAGGGCCGGCCCTGTGGTTTAGCGGTTAAGTGCTCGCGCTCTGCTGCTGGCGGCCCGGGTTCGGATCCCGGCGCACACCAATGCACCGCTTCTCCAGCCATGCTGAGGCTGCGTCCCACATACAGCAACTAGAAGGATGTGCAGCTATGACATACAACTATCTACTGGGGCTTTGGGGGAAAAAATAAATAAATAAAATTATAAAAAAAAAAAAAAGAATGCATTGCCTATTCTTGGCTTCTTGCTTCTCCACATAGCAGTTAGAATTGAGTTGTGTTCCACAAAAAAACAGAACAACGCAAAACCAAGATTGAAAATAATTCAGACTCAAAATTATTGAGTTAACTGTCAAAATCAAGACATTAGAAAAAGAACCAAAGAATTAAGCCAAATTAATTAGAAGTAAAAATAAGAGCAAAATCAATGAAGTAGAATACATGTGTAAAATAAAAAAGAATAACAAGGTTAAAAGTTGTCTCTTTGAAAAACTAATAAAACTGATTATTCTTTTCTGAGAATTTTCAATGTCCTAAGAGTAAAGACGCAAATAGACAACATCAGGCGTTAGAAAGGGAAATTAGATGAATCAGACATTAAACATAAGTGTATTATGAAATTTTATGCTGAAAATGTTGAAACGTGTGAAATAGATCAAGCTTGTAGAACAACGTATCAAAGGGACTGGAAAAAAATGAGAACCGGGATGGTCCTAAACGCATTAAATAATTGAATCAGTAGTTTAATGTCTTCCCAGAAAGCAAAACGTTAAGGCCTAGGCAACTTTAGAGGCAAGTTTTACCAAACATTCAATGAGCAGATGAATCCTATCTTATGTAAGTTCTTTTCTAATTGTCTTCTGGCTGTTATCTTTTCTGTTGAAAAATCAGTTGTCAGTTTGATTATTGTTCATTGGGAGGAAATGTGGTTTTTTGGCCCAGTGTCTGCCTTTGAACTTTGTTTTGGTCATCAGTTATATGCAGTTTTACTGTGAGGTGCCTGCATGCAGTTTTCTTTCTCTTTCTCCTATTTGAAGTTCTTTATATTTGTAACTTCACATCTTTTATAAATTTGGGGAAATTCTCATCCAATATCACTTATAGTTTTTTCCCTATTCTCTCTTTCCTCTCTCCTTCTGGACTCCAAATTTTTACGTATAAATTAAACCTTTCTCAGAGTGCCATATATCTGTTTTACTATTTCTTACCATATTTGTCTGTGCTTACTTACCATATTTATCTGTGCTTAAAATATAGACATTTTCTGCTAATACTTCAAATTGTGCATCCTCTCTTTTTCTGTTCTGCTATAACGATTTTAAAATTCATATCTGCTAACTCTAACATCTAAATCACCTGTTTGTTCCAGTTGTCTTATTTTTCTGTTGATTTTTGGTCATTGATTTGTATCCTGACCATGCCTGGTTATTTTTTATTAAATGCTGGATAAGATTTATTAAGACATTTTAGAGGGTATGGACTATGTTATCTTCCACCAGAGAGGATAGAGAGGGGGCAGTAGGGTCTAGCAAGTCAGTATGATCCAGTTGGGGGTTGAAATGACCCAAGATAGGATTTCAAGCATTTTGAGGATTGTTTCTAGTTTATCCCTATGCATAGTGCATAGCCCTTCAGGAGTCTCAACAAAAGCCTGCAGTGTTTACTAAAGCTCTTTTTTTTAAATAGTCCTTCATCTTCAATTTTTGTCTCTCGACTCAGGAAGATTGCCAAAAGCTTTTAGTTGCCAATTTCTGCTTGGTCTCAACCTTTCATCCTAAGCATGCATGTCTTGGAATGAGTAAATTTCTCAAGGAGATATGCGTGCGGTGTTGGGCTTGAATCTGTGCATTCCTTTCGCCCCTCAAGTCATGGCTGCCATAGTTTCCCTCTACTCCGATTTTTACCTCCATAGATTATGAAGATTGAAGCAAGCTCTCAGCTGCTACTTTGTGCTCAGTCACTATGCCCTACTCATTGAATTGGCGAAAAATCAAACAGACCCTGAAGGAGATAAAGCAGTAGCAAGCTGAGGCTCCCCTCACTGCATGTGTCTTCCCTCCTTGATCTTGTCCCCTTGGTCCTGGATGCCTCAGTTCGTTTGTTTGTGTTTATTATCCAGTTTTGCTTCTTGGGTTTTTGTTTGTTTGTTTTTTGTGGCTTGCTTGGTTTTTTTGCAGGAAGATTGAGATAAAAGCTTCTGCTTTATCCTAAAAAGCTGAAGTTTACATTTCTACTTAATATACGGACTTAACAACAAGGGTGTCTTACAATGATTTAAATCAAGCCACACCTCTCCCAATTTATGCGCTTTTGCTGTGCCCTATTTTAGTTCTAGATTGTCTCGTTACACGTAAATTAGACCTTTTTTTGTCAATCAATGTTTATTTATATTGGTATACACATTTACCCTGGCTTCTGAGCACGTGTGTTCTTACATTCAGGCTTTATACCAGGGACAGTTTTCCTTTTCCTTAAAATAAATCTTTTGTATATACTTTCATGAGGGTCTTTTGATGACAAGCACTATTGGCTCATGTTTTGTCTGAAAATGTCTTTACTCTTCTTTAAAGACAATTGCTAGATACAAGGTTCTGAATTGAAGAAATGAAAGCATATAAATGTTAAGTTCTTGTACCATTTTCTTGCTCCCTTGTTGCACTGAGATATAAAGTCACTCAAATTGCTTTTTCTTTGTAGTTGAACTATCTTTTCTCTCTAGCTGCTTTTAAATGTTTCTTTTTTCCCCAAGTGTTTTCAGTTCTCCTATGATATTTTTAGGCCTAAATTTTTCTTTATTTATCCTGATAAGGATTTTCAGGGGCTTCCTATGTTGGTATCAATTCTGGAAAATTCTCAGATTCATCTTCGTATATTGCTTCTTCCCCTTTCTCTCATTAGCATTTTGCCCCATCCTGAACATCTGTCAGACATATGTTAGACCTTCTCATTTCTGTCTTCCATGTCTCTTACCTTTCTTATATATCTATATCTGTCTCTCTTATCTACATTCTGAGTGATTTCTTTGGAATTATTTCTCAGTTCACTAATTTTCTCTTCAGCTACTTTTAGTCTGTGGATTAATACACCAATTGTGTTTAAATTTCATCCTCTCTGCTTTGTATTATTCCTCACCAATAATCCAGCTCAGATTCCATGGCCAACTTTAAAATAATTTCCTTACCTCTCTACCTTCGTCATTATACTCACCTAAATCTCAGGTAAGCATGGCTATAGAAAAACCCATTTAGTGCCTCTCCACAGTTCTATTACATTTCTATAATCCATTCTCCTTTCCTGTCTTCCAGACTATTTCATAACTTCTCTTCTTTGTTCAACCACTAATACCTTCTCCCCATCCTCACTCACTCACTTAATGACCATGGTTGACACAAGTGTCTTCTACTGATATTCAGCCCCCACCATGTCTATCCCCCTACCAACGTCTGTGCCTGTGTCCTCTGCTTTCCTTCCTGTGACTATGAATGAACTAAGTTATTGCTAAGACCAACCCTCCACTTTTGCATTGGATCCCACCCCTGCCCAATGATTCAAGAATATTGCTCCAACTCTTCTTTCTTCTGTCTTCTATATCAGTTTTTTTTTCTCTCTCTCCTGAGTCATTGCTACATCTCTTCCAGCTTCCACCCTGTTTCTTTGCTCTTCTTTATAGCAAACTGTTTCATAGAGTTTTTACTACTCACTGTCTACAGTTCTTCTCCTGTTCTCTCTTAAACTCCCTCTTATCTGATTTTTGTCTTATCACTCCACCAAACTGCTCATGTCAAGTCATCAGTGACCAGTTTTCAGTCATCTTACTTAGAAATGTGTTGTTGCCCTCTTCTTTAAAATTCTTTGTTTATCTGGTTCCCAGGACACCACAATCTCCTAGTGTGTACCTTTTTCTCTGGCTGCTCCTCAGTCTTCTTTTCTGATTTCTTCTAATCTTCTCAAACTCTAAATTTGTGCTTTTCTGAAGATCAGTTCTATGCCATTTCTCTCTACAGTTACTTCCTCACTAAAATTATCCATTCTGATACCTTTAAATACTATCTGGATGCTGATAATACACAAATTTATATCTCTAGCCCTAGCTTCTAACGTGAGCTCCAAACTATATATCCAATACCTACTATATGTCTCCACAGGGACATCTAAGAGATGCCTCAGACTCCTCTTCTCCCAACCTGCTCTTCCTACAGACTTTATCTCCATTAAAGGACAAATCTAGTCTTTCAACTTTTTAAGCCCCACACCTTAGTATTATCTTTATGATTCCATTTTTACCTTCTCATCCAAACTGTCTGCAAATCCTCTTGGTCCTACTTTCTAAATAGAGTTACATGACCACTTCTCACTAATTCCACTGCCATCACCATGGTTCTAAGCTGCAATTAACCATAACCTGGATCATCACACTAGCTTTGTAAATGAAACCTGTGCTTCTGTCCTTGTCTCTTTGTGATGTGTTCTTATGCACCAGAATGAACTCTCTCTAATAGGAGTCAGATCCTGTCACTCTTCTGCTCACAACCTTCTAACAGCTTCACAGCTCCCTTAGAATAAACATCAAAGACCTTACAGCCCTGATCCAGGCCCTTTATGTCTGGCTCCTGTTCCTTTTTCACTTCTTCTCTTTCTAGTCATCTTGCTCACTCTGCCTAAGCCACAGAGGGTTCTTGCTATTCCTTGAACACACCAGGCATACTCCCACTTCTGGACTTTTGGATTTGCTGTTCATTCTGACTGGAAACACTATCACCTAGATTTCCACGCTTCCTCCAAGGACTTTGCTTGTGTGTTGCCCTCTCAGCAGGGCCTTCCCTGATGACCCTACTTATAATTGCAGCCTCAGTCCCATTGCCTGGGATTCCCTTCCTTTCATCCCTGTTTGTTTTTATCCTTATGGAAGTTTTACCATCTGATATATAATGTATAGTTATTTATTTTCTCTGTCTCATCCCTAATCCCAAAATACAATGTAAGCTTCATGAAGGCTGTTTTTTTTGTTTGTTTTGTTTTGTTCCCTCTTGTGTCTGAGTCAATGTGGTTCATAGTAGATGTTTAACAAATAAGTGCTGAGGGAAACATGAACAGTGAATTTATGCGTGAAGTAAAGTAGTGACACAAAGATGGGCTTAGTGTGTAGTGCCCAGGGATAGGACTGGGGGGGACACGTCAGAGATGAGAAAATACTCAAGCAGTGGAGGCAGTAGCTTTCTACATGAGAGAAGAGTATGTTCAAAAGCACAGAATTCCAAACACCATTTTATGACTTAGGGTATGCAAATGGTACAGCATGATTAGGAATCTAGGATGTTGTCTTAGGAAATACAGTCAAGTCTGAGCCAGTTCAGAGGAGGTCTTAAATGTTAACCTACGAGGTCTAAATGTCATAATGTAGGCCAGGAAACAATGGAAAATTTTAGTCGGGTGAATGGCGTGATGAGAACTGGAGGTGTTTTTTTGGTTTTCTGTTATTTTGTTTTGGTATGGTGGTAGCTAAGACACTTTTTTTTTTTCTTTTAACAACAGTAAAAGCAGTTAACGTTTTCCTGAGAAGGGGCAACTTACTGATTTGTTATCTTAGAAATGAATGTGTACTTGGTCAAATTAAAAACAAATTGTTATATTGCTCTCTTTTTGTGTAACCCTGGAGTTTTTTGGAATAGAAGTAGTATAGCTTTGTCTCATCTTTACCCAATATCATTATAAAATGATCATATGTATGTTAATCTCTCCCCAAATTACACCCTGTACTTACAGGATGGTCATTCATAAAGATTGCATGATTATTTCAAGAGACATTCTTTTCAAATATGCAGATTTAATCTTTCCTGTAACAAATTAACTGATTTACACAATATTCTGAAGGAAGTGTACATGTGAGTGTATGTATTTTGCCCTTTCTCATTATTCGTTGTCACAAGGACCACTTCAGTGGTTTTTCACAGAAAGCTAGGCCCCTCTTCAGTTTTTTTCAGATCAAACTCCTTACAACCTCCTTGAGTATTTGTTCAAAGTCATCGAACTTTGAAGCAACAGTGCCTTAACCAAAATAAATCAGCTAGCCCTTCCTTTGTGTTTCTTCGGATGTTGCTTCTTGATACGATTTTAACCTGGGGGTCTAGTAAGGTTGGAGTTTGGGCTGGTGGCAAGGAAGGTGGATGTTGGGTGGATTTTCATGTTTTTCTTCCAAAATATCTCTTCCATTTTTGCTATTACTTTAAGCTTTAACTGTATTTATGAACTGAATTTTGACCTCTTTATTCTCTTTCTTAAAACCCAGTGTTTGGTTTGGGGTGTAGGAATGGGTGATTTATAGCAAAAAGTAGATTTTTCAGCTAATGATGGAAGTTAAGTAAAAGTTGATATATAAATTTCTCAATAATTTTCTACCACAAGTGAACATTTAATTTTTTTTTTGCGTGCTTAATATATTATGCCATCTTAAGTCATCTTATGTCGTTCTACTACAAAGTAGAATAGCGATTCAAGATCACCTAGTTAATCTGACCAATGGTGGGTCAAAATCATATTCTGTAAATAATGGTCATATTGACTGGATACCCAAATCTCTGTGGCATGCCTAGCTGTTTATGAAATACAAACAAAAAATAACCTATGATTTTTTATGAGCACCCCTACCAAAATATTTGTATTCAAATGAGGATCTTGGTTTTATTGTTCAATTTCTTTTAAATATTACTTTCTTGGACAATATGTAGGTCAAAATGGTGAACTCTAATCTTTATAATCATACTTCGTACGTTGTTTTGTTTGTTTTAACAAATGCAGTGTTTTGGCTATTTCCTTGTCTTGAATCCACTCTCAAATTACAGGAGGACAGAATCTTAAGGTAATTTTAAATGAGGAGATCCCAAAGTATTTGGGGAAATAATCATGTCATTGTACTTGGTGTCCCAAGTTAACTACTTTGAAGTAAGGGCATCTCTTTCGATGTGTAGAAGATATTTAATGGTTGATTGGTTGGTCAATTACTTAGTTAATTATTTATAGACCACTTTATAATGAAACCGGGCAGACTTAGTCTAATTTGTTCTTTAAAACTCTTTGTGACATAAGATAACATCCTTCTCATGTCATACCTAAAGAAAGAATACCTAGAGGATTTGTTCAAGTGTCTATGACAACTCTGGCTAAGTTCTTCAATCACAGCTAATTTGGAACCACTGACTCCCTAAGGTATTTCTATCTTTAGGATTTTCCCCAGAGAAGCACAAAATCTCTTTATGAATCACTTTTTCTCGGCAGAGATTTGGCATATTTCTTATATCTATTTTTATAAAAATTACGGTAAACAAATTTTGGGGCAGAAAGTGAAAAAATGTTTCTAGTTGAAGATTTGAGTTAAAGATTTCTTAAAGTTACATTTTTTAGGGAAGGGATCATATCAGGTCACCTTTGCATCTGCATCTTGGAACATAGGAGGGAAAGCCACATGACAGGTTCAGAAGCTTTCTTTGGTGTCAGAGAAATCAAGCTTCAAGCATTGGTTCTGACATTTTATAGGTGGTGTTCTGTTTTATTTCTGAATATGGTTCCAAGGTACGGATATATTATAGTCAATTGCTGGGTAGACATTTGGGCTGTTGCCAGTTTTGTTGTTATTTGGAATAAAGCTGCTGTGCTATGAACATTGGCTCACAGATCTTTTCATGGGACATATGTTAAATATTTAGGAGTAGAAAAGCTGTGAATTATGGTAGGCATGTGCTCAACTTTTTGAGAAAGTGCTGTGTGGTTTTCCAAATTGGTGGTATCTTTTTGTATTCCTACCAGGAGTGTATGAGCGCTCCAGTTGTTCTACTTCCTGTCAACACTTTATCTTGTCAGTTTTTAAAATTTTAGCCTTTCTAATACTTGTTAGTGCTATTTCATGGTAGTTTTTCTTTTCCTAGTGAACAATCATGTTGGATATCTTTCCATGTGCGTTTAGGTATTCATATAGATTTTTTTTTGCATGAAGGGTCTGGTCAAATCTTGTACCTATTTTTATTGAGTTGTCTTCTTGCTAAGTTGTAAGAATTCTTTATATATTCTGGATATAATTTCTCTTTCAGTATATGTATAGAAAGTATTTTCTCCCATTTTGTGACGTTTTTTCATTTCTTAATATTTTCTTCCAAAGAGCAAAAGAAGAATACTTTTGATAAAGTCTGTTTTTTCTATTCTTTACATTATTCTGTATACTTTTTGTGTCCTAAGAAATCTTTGACCATTCCAAGATGACAAAGGTTTTTTTTCTATGTTTTCTCTAGAGGTTTTAAATTTTTAGCCTTTACCTTTATGTATATGATCCATCTAGAGTTAATTTTTATATATGGGAAGCCATAAGGGTTAGTGATTATTTTTTTCCTTACATGTATCCAATTGTTCCAGTGCCATTTGTTGAAAAGACTCTAATTTCTCCCATTGAATTACCTTGGCAACTTTCTTAAAAATCAATTAACTGCCTATAGGTGGATCTATTTCTAGACTCTATCTTCTGTTCCATTGATCTATGTCTATCTTTTCACCAACACCACACTGTCTTCATTACTATAGCTTTATAATAAGTTGTGAAATCAGGTGATTTCACAAAGTGAAAGCTTTATTTGCTAAAATTGCTCTGACTGTCCTATGTCATTTGCATTTCCATGTAATATTTAGAATCAGCTTGTCAATTTCTACAAAATTGAGATTGCTTACATCTATAGATCAATTGTGGAGAATTGCCGTCTTAGCAATATTGAATCTTCCAATCCATGAACTAGTGGCATATCTGTCCACTTATTTAGATATTCTAGAATGTTCCTCAGCAATGTTTTATAATTTACAGTGAAGAGATGTTGCTCAGGTTTTGTGCATTTTATTCACATATATTTTATGGATTTTGCTGCTACTATAAATGGAAATTTTAATTTTTCATTTTCCAATTTTTTGCTGCTAGTAGATAAAAATAGAATTGATTTTTTTTTTTTTTTTTTTTTTTTTTTTGTGAGGAGATCAGCCCTGAGCTAACATCCGCCAATCCTCCTCTTTTTTGTTTTTTGCTGAGGAAGACGGCCCTGGGCCAACATCGGTGCCCATCCTCCTCCACCTTACATGGGACGCCGCCACAGCATGGCTCACCAAGCAGTGCGTCGGTGCGCGCCCGGGATCCGAACCAGCGAACCCTGGGCTGCCGCAGCAGAGCGCGCGCACTTAACCGCTTGCGCCACCGGGCCGGCCCCTAGAATTGATTTTTTAAACATAACTTTATATGCTGTTACTTTGCTGGATTTAGTTGTTATTTCTAGGATTATCTTTATAGATTCTTGAGGATTTTCTACATAGAAAATCATGTCATCTATAAAAAGAGACAGTTTTACTTTTCTCGTTTCTGATACTCATGCCTTTTATTTCTTTTACTTTGTTGAAATGGCTAGAACATTCAGTCCAATACTGAATAGAAGTAGTGAGAGCAGATATCCTTGCCTTATTCCTAATTTTAGAAGGAAATCATGCAGTTTTCTCTGTCATAGAATCATTTTGTCTGTTCTAGAACTTCACATAAATAGAATCATACAGTATGTGCTCTTTTGTATAAGGCTTCTTTCACTCAGTGTTTTTGAGATTTATTCATATGATTGCATGCCCAAGTGTCTTTCTTAGCACATACAGATGTTTTAAACTTCTTTTCTTTTTTTTTTGTGAGGAAGATTATCCCTGAGCTAACATCTGTGCCAGTCTTCCTCTATTTTGTATGTGGGATGCCACCAAGGCATGGCTTGATGAGCAATGTGTAGGTCCATGCCTGGGATCCAAACTCACGGACCCCTGGCCGCCAAAGCAGAGCGCATGAATTTAACCACTACACCACCTGGCCAGGCCTCTTTAATTAACCTTTTAGGGCATAATTTACATATAATAAACCACTGCCAATTATGATCAAATATGATAACTATAAGATTTTTGTAGGTGTCCTTTATCAGATTGAAGAAATTCCTTCTATTCATTATTTGTGTTGAATTTTTTCATCAAATTCTTTTTCCACATCTATTGAAATAATCATATGTTTTTTTCTCCTTTATTTTGTCAATATTGTGAATTGCATTGATTGATTTTTGAAAGTGAAACCAAATCTTGCATTCTTGGAACATACTCTACTTGATCATGCTATAGTATATATTTTTCATATATTTCTTGATTTGATTTGCTATTATTTTCTTAAGGGTTTTTGTATCCTTGTTCATATTGGATATTTGTCTGTAGTTTATTTCGTTGTAATGGGTTTGTCAGGTTTTGTTATCAAGGTAATGCTGGCTTCATAAATTATTTGTGAAGTGTCCCCTCCAATATAATATTCTTTCTTCTTTAAATTTTTGCTAGAATTCAACAGTGAAACCATTGAGGCCTGAATATTCTAGGTGGGGGCATTTTTGCTAATAAATTCAATTGATCTGTTACATTTTTTTAAGTTGTATTTTTAAATAACTTTTCTCTTTGTTTAAATTGTCATTGTTTTCCTCAAAGTTGTTCATTTTATTCTCATCTCTGCCTTTATGCTTATAGCATTTATTCTATTAACATTTAATGTAATTATTGATATTATTGTCTTTGGGTTGCCATTTTATTATTTTCCATTTGTCTACTATATTTCTTTTTCCTCTATTTCCCTTTTCTTACCTTTTAGAATTCCATTTTAATTTATCTCTTGATTTTTATCTATTCTTCCCTGCATTATTCTTTAAGTGGTTGCTCTAGAGATATGCATGTGTGCAAGTGTGTGCATATCTGTGTAATCATCCCTTCAATTTTCACAGTCAATTTAGGATTAATATTGTATCACTTCACCTAAAACACAGAAACATTGTAACTCTTCTAAGTCTGTTTGCCCACCTGTCCCTACCCTCCTTTATATTTTAATTTTCATATGTATTACATCTAAATACATTATAAATCCCACAAAGATAATATTACAAGAATTGCTTTAAACAGTTATATGGTTTCTAAAGAAAATAAAAGAAAAAAATAATCTTTTATATTGACCTATGTGTCTACCTTTCTGATGCTCTTCATTTCTTCCTGAAGTTTCAGTTTCCATCTGGTATCATTTCCTCTCATTTTCTAAAGAACTCCTGTAGCATTTATTGATGTACAGATATGCTGGTGAAAAATTCTTTTAATTTTCTTTTATCTAAATCTTTATTTCACCTTCGTTCTGGAAAGATGTTTTCTCTGGATATAGAATTCTGGATTGACAGTTTTTGGTTTGGTTTTTGTTATTTTTTACAATTAACTCTTTAAAATTGCTGTCACACACTCCTTGCTCCATGGTGTCTGATGAGAAATCCATGGCCATTCAAATTGCTGTACTCACATGCGTAGTGTGTCCTTTTCCTCTAGTTGCTTTCAAAGTTTTCTTGTTATCTTTGTTTTTCAGAAGCGTGATTACGATATACATGCCTAAGCCTGGTTTTCTTTAAATTTATTCCATTTGAGTTTCTCTGGGAATGTCCAGCCAGTGATTCTTGACGTGTTTTCTTATCTTCTTCTCTCTTTCTTTTTCTGAGATTCCAAATACCTATGTTAGAACTTTTGCAATTATCAAATGGGCCTCAGGCATTCTATTCATATTTTCCAATCTTTTTTCTCTCTTTCAGATAAAATGATTTCTTTTGCTATATCTTTTATGTTGATTGACTTTTTAAAAATTCTACTATTGAGCGTATCTACTGAATTTTTAAAATATTTCAGACATTGTGCTTTTTAGTTGGGCAATTTTCCATTTTATTCTTTTTTATATTTTCTGCTTATATTTACTAATTTATCTTTCATTATGAGTTTATTTTCCTTCACCTCATTGAGCATATTTTTAATAGATGGTTTAAAGTTCTTGTTGGTAATTCGACATATAGTTCATCTTGGCGTTGGCATCTGTTGATGGCCTCTTTGAAAATGGATTCCGTTTTCCTGACTCTGTATGTCCAGTGATTTTGAATTGTGTCTTAGACATTAGGAATGTTATATGGTGGAGACTCTAGATTCTGCTACATTCTTTCAAATAAGGTTGATTTTGTTTTTTTTGTTTTAAGAAGGCATTTAACTTGGTTAGACTCAAACTGCACATTCTGTCACAACTCCTGTGGGTAGCAGCTTTGATCACAGTTCAGACATTGAGTTAGCTCCACATGTATGCCACAGATTGTAGCAGAGTTCACATACCAAATTTGGGGTTTTCCTTTGCTTACTCTCTCCTTCCAGTGTACCTCTGTCCTCTCTGGTGGCCCTGGTTGTCCCCAACTCCTTTATCTGTTTCCTCCATTCAGACAGATGGCAAATTTCTCTATTGGTGTCACCAACTGTACCACCCCTGTACCTGCAGCTACTCTTAGGTCAAAGATGCAAAAATGTTAAAGTGACCCCATGCAGATCTGATTTCTTCTTCCAAGATTCCAGCTCCCTTGAAAAGTTTTAATAGCTTTGAGTGGTTCAGAGTCTCAGATAGTTGGTCTTTTTTTTAGTTTTGCCCAAGGTTTCTATTTGTTTTTCCTGGAAGATATGTTTGTTAGGAAATTAATCTTTTACTATAGAAGTGGGAATTATGCATTGATTTGAAAAATATTTCTAAAGGCACTACTGTCTCACTCTAAAAGAGTTTTGGGTCTTTTGAATGTGATATTTAAAGATGGCTCAATCTTTGTTGAAAACGCTTTCTGGGATTACTTAACTATACCTGATAGAGGCAAATGTTATGGCAAATGAAGGGTTTAACTAACAGCCATCCCTCTAATATTGATTGCTGTATAAGTAATTTTATCAAAGACATTTTATAAATAGCTTTGTGATGAAGAAAATAAGTTAAAAATATGCTCTTCTTAATTTTTCTCAATAGTATTATGTCAGCCTCTTTGTACTTGAAGTAATATTTAGCAATTTAAAAGAACAATAAAATCTCACTTATCCAGTACATAGACATTTAGAAACAACCACCATTTAGAATACAGTTAAAACCCCTAATCCTAAAAGAAGTTTAAGAACAGGAAAAGGGAACAATTAGGAAAATTTCTGGCTTTACATAGTAGAGAAATTACTGTACTATTTTCTCTACTTTTTTCTGTGTTCATAATAAAACAAAAAAGTAAAAGAGGGGCCAGCCCTGGTGGCCTAGTGGTTAATTTTGGTGCACTCTGCTTCAGTGGCCCAAGTTCGGTTCCTGGGTGCAGACCTACACCTCTGTGCTGGCGGCCCACACACTAAAAAAATAAAGGAAAATTGGCACGGATGTTAGCTCAGGGCAAATCTTCCTCAGCAAGTAAGAAAAAAAAGAGCAAAAGAGAAAGGAAGCTTTAAGAAGATAGAAAATTATAGGAAAAGATGTATTATGAACTAATAAATAAAAGAAAGTTGATAAAGCACAACTAGATTAACAGACTGGAAGAAGTCAACAACATAATCTGCATTGATTCAAAAAGTATTTCAAAAATTCTATACTTACTCATAAAACATTTGTGTGTAGGTTTAACACTAACAGAAAATATAAGTAGCATATAGATTGAAAGGCAAAAGGAAAAATTATCGTGATTTGCAGTTTATATGATTTTCCACATCAGATCTCCAAAAGGATATATTTGAAATCTCCTACAACTGAGAGACCTCAGAAATAATGTGAGCAACATATAAAAATCAGTATTCCTGTACCCAGCAGTAACCAATTAAAGTATGTAAATTTTGAAATGACCCCATTCATAATAGTATCAAAACTCTAAGTTACTTAGAAAAATATTAGTAAAACATATGCCAAATCAGTATGGTGAAAGTAATAAAATGTTTTGAGTTAATAAAAGAAATCCTGAATATATGGAGGAATAAATAATCCTTTTGATTTGAAAGGTCAATATCAGATTATCAAATCTCTCCAAATTAATATATACATTCAAGGCTATCCCAATCAAAATTTCACCAAGAATTTTATGGAACTTTGCAAATTGATTCTAAAATACATGTGGAAGGATAAAGGACAAGAACTATCCAACATAATTTTGAAAGTGAAGTAATAGAGACTTGCCCACTCGGATATCATCTGGTTACTAAACTACAGTTTTAAAATGTGGTCTGGGTAAAAGAATAGAAATATGTATATCAATGGAGGAATAAACAGCAGACACTCCTGAGGGAACTTGGTATGTGACAGAGATGTCAGTGTACATCAGTGAGAAAAGTAGGGATCGGTGCAGTAATCTAATTGTAAACATTGGCTCTCTGTAAGGAAAATGTTCAAATTGTATGCTTTTTTCAAATATAAACCCAAAAGCATTTAAGACAAAATAAGGAACACACATACATATATGCACACATACACGCAATTATCTTTTGGAAGAAAACACAAAGAAACAGCTTTATCATCTCAGGGTGGAATATGATTCCTTAAGTAGAACATCGAACATTAAAGGCACAAATCCTAAGGTTGAAGATTAATATAGCTGACTACATTAAAAAATAAAATCACTGTTTCAACCTAAGTTTTCAGTGACAAGGGAATATATGGGAAAAATTGCAGAGCATTTGTTTGAATGGGGTACCATATATCAGTTAAAATGAATATACTTGATTTATACATACACCATCGATAGATCTATAAAACATAATATTGAATAAAACATTTTTAGGACGATATGAACACTTTGATGCAGTTTATATTATTTCTAATATAAACCTTAGGTGTCCCCAGGTGTCAAGTATTCACACCGATTTTAGGACATGGTTACCTCTGGGAATAGGAAGAGTAGGACCAAGGACGTTTGACGCTGGGAACCAACTATCTGAAATGTTTAATTTTTTTTTTTTTTTTTTTTTTTTTTGTGAGGAGATCAGCCCTGTGCTAACATCCGCCAATCCTCCTCTTTTTTTGCTGAGGAAGACGGCCCTGGGCTAACATCTGTGCCCATCTTCCTCCACTTTATATGGGACGCCGCCACAGCATGGCTTACCAAGCAGTGCGTCGGTGCGCGCCCGGGATCCGAACCAGCGAACCCCGGGCCGCCGCAGCGGAGCGCGCGCACTTAACCGCTTGCGCCACCGGGCCGGCCCCCTGAAATGTTTAATTTTTAAAAAAGAAAGAATAATACATAAATCAGAAAGATAGATTATGGCATGTTAACAAGTCTTTATGCTCAGGGAGTGCATGGGCATTTGTTAAATTAGTCTATGTATTTTTTTCATTCTTGGGATATTTAGTAATGTAATATAAAAATATCACCAGAGGCATGGAGAAAGAAAGAATAGACTGTAAAATTTTATATGGTGCCAAAATAATCCTGATACCAAAACCTGAAAATAACACAAAAAGGAAGCGACAGATAAATGTAACTCATGGGTGTCTGTGCAAAACATCTTCAGGTGTCAGCAAATAGAATACAGCAGTGCATTAAAAGACTACTACACGTCACTGAAGAAGGAGTTTCTCCCAGAAATATGAGGTCACTTCAATATTAGGAAATTATAAATACCGTACACCATATTAATGTTCTAAAATGAGAAGGAAAAACCCTCCTTATTTCAGAAGATAGTGAAAGAGCAATTGATCAGCCACCATTATTCCTGATTTTAAAAATAATAATAGGTAAATCCTTGTTGAAACTGATGGAAGTATTCTTGTTTAAAAAATGTTTTCACTAAGTTTGGATCAGAAACAAAAGAGGATTTATAAAATATTTAAAAGATATAAAGAATAATTAATCAAAACACTTGTATGTGAACTTTCTAGTTTTAATATGGTTTATATAGCTCAAACTACAAGCCAATGGCAGGCTTAATGTTAGAAAAATGGACACTAGAAACATTTTCATGAAGTTCAGGAATTAGACAATGATATCCCTCTCAACAGTTTTATTTAACATTCTTTGTTAGTAATAATGAAATTAAATATGAAAAGAGTAAGTTATGGATATTAGAAAAGAGGAAACAGAAGCAATTCTTTATTTGTAGATTATGTGACTGTATTCTTAGAAACTCCAAAAGAATGAAATGAAAATCTATTTGAAACAATAAGAAAATTCAGTAAAGTTACTAATTTAAAAAAATACATGCAAATTATTAGCTTTTAGAGGCAATTACCTGTTTGAAAAATATAATGGAAGAAATAATTAAATTTACAATAACAACCGAAAAAATAAGCAAGAAACATATAATATCTACAAAAAGAAAACTTTAAAATGGTAGAAAAAGTTTTTAGTAACAGGTAAAACAATACTGCTTTTGGAAAGGAAGATTCAATATTTAAGATGCAGAATTTGCCTCTTCTAAGTTGATATGTTACAAGAGTGACTTTGTGGAGCACTTACTAGCTGACAGTTGATAACCACAAATTATCTTATTTCAGCTTCTGCACTACATGTGAGTTCAAAAAGAAAGTGAGGCTCAAGTTGCAAAGTAATTTGCCCAAAATGTCACTCCTGCCTCGTGTTATCATTAGCATATGTTCTTTTCTTATTTGTCCTATGAATTAGTGTGTTCCTTGGAGGTAGGGCCATGTCTTATTTGCATGTATGTCCCCAGTGACCATTATAGCATAGGCACTTGGATTCAAACCCAAGCTCTCTCTTGTCCTTCTGCAGTAGGAGTCTCAGATTCAGAGACATAGAAATCGGGCAGGTACGCGCATACCTTGTCTGGTGTAGGAAGTTCTAGCCCATCATTTTCTTGTGGCCATCTGGCCTCAAAATTGGAAGATTGTAAGATTTTTAAAGAGACTTTGGAAACCTAAATTTTTACCTAAAATATTTGGATTTTTCAACATTGGCAGCCAATTTAAAAAGTAATCATTCCCTCCAGTTCAGATAAACCTCACTGTTGGCAAAATTTGGCCTGTGGCCTCCGTCTTCATGACCTTGGATTTTTCCATACTACTTTACATAAATTCTGGTACACTAAATCCAGGAACAAAAAACTGAATAGGGTTGATAGGGTAATGGGGTTTCCAGATATGGGGCTACTATATCTGTCTATTCCAGAGTGTGACTGCCCAACTCATTTCTCTATCTTCCTCATTCTACTACCAATTCTAAAACTTCGTTAATCATCGTTTGTGTGTGTGTGTGTGTGTGTGTGTGTGTGTGTGCATGTGCGTGCGTGTGCTTTAACCTGTTTGGAATGATATAGAAAGAGTCCTGGGTTTAATCTCCTTACGTCAATGAGTAGGAATTTAAGATTGCTCCCATACTGTTTTTTCAAGCAGTCATTTGGTCTTATTTGTCTTCCGATCAGGTATTTCTGGTCACTGTCTGGAATTTTGAACTGTACATGATCCCTCTGGCATTATTGCTGCTGTTTGTCTACAACTTCATCAGACCCATGAAAGGGAAGGTTGGCACCATCCAGGACAGCCAGGTGAGCAAAGATGCCAATAATTCTGACATTTGACTAGAGAAAAATGTGTTAACAACAATAAACCACCACCACTGCCAAATCATGGCCCAGGTCCATTGCATTTGAGACTTGAGGAGCAACGCTGCACATGTATCCAAGTTACGGGGGAGATCTCTTCTCAGGTGTAATCTGGAGACTTCCTTCCATGGCATCTCATGTTCCCGAGTCTTGGCCTACATTCTTAGCATGAGGAGAGCCCTCTGGTTCTTGGTCCTCATTTCTGTGCCAGCAGCACATGGCTGTGTGCCCAGTGGTTCTCTGTCGGGTTCCTGTGAATAACATTCTTAACCACTAGAGAAAAGCCTTTGGTGGCTCTCTGATCCCCTTGGGGGCACACAGAGCATCTGGGAGGCTGCCTCAGCCCTCTCCATGGAGTCACCCCATACAATGTTCTCCCCTGACCTGAAGGCTCAGGGGATTCTTGGAGGTTTGCCAACTCCCAGGACAATCGGGGGGCAGGCGGGCATGGGCCCTTCTATTCTCAAGTGCCCAAGTTTTTCTTGTAATTCTCAAACTCCCCGTAGTATTGAAGGAAGCACAGGCAAGGCCTCTTCTCAGAGACATCCCCCAGTGTCTACCGACCTTACAACTTTTCCGACTTTCCTTCTCCTACTCCTCTTATCCCAGCCCTCAGGATCTTTTTCTGCTCCAGGTGAGAAGGAACTTGTATTTATAAGCTTGCTTTATCAATATTGGCATACCAGATTTAAGAACCAAGTTTTTAAAACAAAAATCCAAGGTCTCGAGACTTGCTAACATCCTTTCTAGAAAGATCACCTTCACGTTGAGTTTGTCAAGACTCAGAAGCTGACCATCTTCACCTGTTTTTCCTTATAATGTTCTCGTAAAAAAAAAAATCATCTCTGAAATAATGGATGTTTCTGGTCTCATTTGGGATAGAAGGGAAGTGGGGAAAAGAAGTGTTGTGGCAGGAAGTAAAACCTCAGACAAATTCACAATTCTGTTCTGTTTTGTTTTTGATTGTTGGGTGCAATAGACATGGGCGTATATCAATAGTGAGGGGCCTGAAGATGCTCGAACCAACTAATAAATAAATAACTTTAAAGTACAGATTCATTTAAGAACTAAGATTCACAGAGGTACAGAGGAGGGAAACTTTTACAGAGAAACATCGGTTATAAAAAATGCTGTCAACTAACATTTTTACAATTTTAATCAGATTTTATTTTTCCCGCTATATATACACGATGTTTATAGCATGCATATATGTGCATGTGTATATGTATATGTGTACGTATTTGTATGCAGGTGTATACAGATGTATGTGTCGGTACATAACTATACTTATGTGTATATGCATATAAATATGTATGTGTGTGCATAAAACCTTCTTAATTTACAGAACATTTTCAAATTCATTACCTAATTCAATCTTGATAACACAAGCCTGAAAGAAGCAAGAACTACTATTTTCATTTTATGCTTGATGAAACTAAGATTCGGAGTGGCAGAGTGGTTTACCCAAAGTCACACAGCAAAACAGTGCTGGAACAATGTCTCAAGCTAAAGACTCTGTCTTAAGCTGAAGACTTCTAACTCCTAATTACATTTTTTTCCTGCCATTGTATGTTTTCATTGTATTCATTTTTGTTCATTTGCTTTCATGAAACATGTGTGCTGCCAATGGTGCATAGGTTATTTCTCCAGGATCAGTGAGTCTCACACAGACTGCTAGTTGAAGCTCATGGGAATTCTGGGAGGTAATGCGGTACCAGCCCTGGAGAAATGACCTCATGACTGCTCCATGGTTTTATGGAGTATAGCAGAGTACTCTCTGGATACTTCAGAGTTACTCCCTTTTAAGAGCATGGTATTGACCATTCTTATTACTATTGGAACAATGGCATCTAAACAGCATGCCTGACCTTTGCAAGGTTAAGAAGAAAGGTAAGTGTTCAAGCTGAAAATAGTCCCTGGTTTTGTAATACCCAGCATTATTTCCAAGCTAGCGAACCCATTTGATTTGTGTACTAGCATGTGTTAGCTTTTCAACATTGCAGTGGTATGATTAAAATTTACCTGTTAAATAGCCAAGATTTCTAAATGCATTGGAACAAACCTATTTGCAGCACAGCTGGTGCTGGGGCCCCTGAACTAAAGCCAGGCGCCCTTTAGTCCAGATCAGAGCCTAGAGTTTCCTTCCCTCACCTGCCCCCCCTCCAAGCCCGAAGCCCAAGGAAAACAACAATACCATATAGAAACCTGTAACTTATTCTTGAGATTGATTACATTCAGACGAATGCATTTTCTACTGTCTAATGTTTCAGTAATGGCCCAAAGGGAAAGAGCAGGCATTATAACAATGAGCCTCGCACAAACAGAGTGTGGTGTTCTCAGCCTTAACAGAGCAGTTGCTTCATTTGTCAGCACAGGAACAAAACTGTTTACAGAAAGTACAACTTGGCAATGCATTTTTAAAGCTGGATGCCTTCAAAGGGCACTTGCCTAATAGCTTTATTTATAGTTCACAGTTTTATGTAGATTATGCATATTGTTTATAGTCTTGCCACAGTGTCCCTGAACTTTGAAAGTATTATTTTTTAAGAGGTCATAATACTAGTTTAAATTATGTAGGGAAACTTTAAAAGTGTATATAAGTTTAATTTGCATTGGGTAATTTTGGTTGATGTTTTATTAACAAATTTCGGGTTTTCCTTTCAGGAGAGCACAGACGTAGATGATGAGGAGGATGGCGACGACAAGGTGGGTGTGTTCATGGAAGAGAGTGTTGATGTTCTCAGCAGATAAGCGTTCTTCCAGGTTGAGTCAAACTCTATTATTTTTTAGTACTATAGAGTGACCAGTTTAGTAATTTTGTTGTAATTTATAAAGGATATCCCTTTTTAAGATTTTTTTAAAATAAGGATGAAAAGGGATAAAATATAAGGAATAATTGAAATGTTATGAAAAGCGTACCTATAGGAGTCCTGTCATTTGATGCAAGCGAACGTGAGCCTTCCCCTTGGTGTATGAAAGGTAGATGAAAGGCAGCCTAGGAAGTCACAAGTAAATCAAGTAGAATTGCTGTTCCTTGAGGTTCGTGTCTGCACTCTGTGGGGTGGTCACCCACTTCAGAGCCTGTCACTTTCCCAGCTGTTGCTGGCAACGTTTTCAGCTATATGTCTGTGTACATCTGTCCTTTTTCTTCTCCTGGGAGAATCTCTCAAATCTGCTGCTTTTGTTGTCATTATGCTTTCAGACAAACCTTCTGGAATAAAATGAAAAAAGTGAAATGTCAAATGAGATGCTACTAGCTTAATGGACTTCCAGTCTCCCAGAACCTGTGGGTTTCTGGGGCTTCTGATGGTAGTTGTAGAGAAGGCTCGCAGGAGAGGAGAAGGTCAAAAGGGGAAATCTTAAGAATAACTATCCAATATAAAATGCCCAGGAAATAAAGACAAATTCAAAAATACTGGCTCCATGACACAAGCAGCCTTAAAATGATTTGAGTAGGCCAGATGGTTTTGCCCATTTGAAACAAATTGGGTGGATTACAAAGTAAATCTTATTTGTTGTGTTAAGACGATCGTTAATAGCAAAATAACAAAATAAAGTATAATATTATTTTAAAGGGAATCAACTTTTTTCAGAATAAAGTTCACTCAGATGTGACCTTATTCTCGATAAATTGATGTGAGTGTCTTCTGAGTGATATAACTACTTGAATATTGAAAATAGTCATAGCCAAGCTAAAGTGCACGTTGGGATGTTTTATCAAAGGAAACTCAAGTATTAAGGAAATTATTTTAAACCTATACTAGGCAAAATTCTAAATTTAATAACCAAGTCTTGGAAGTGAAGAAGATTCTGTTTGGCTAAGCCTGTTTAAATGAGCCACCTGTGGAAGAGGGCATCATCGCCTTTTATGGATAATTGTGACCATGTGTCTTTGGCCCATCTGATAAAGGAAAGCATCCAACCAGAATGCAGTGAATGAAAAAGTGGTGTTCAGTAACTGGCAGGCAACAAATTTAGGCCGTGAAGTCTAGACCAGGGGTTGTCACGGTCTAACCTTGCACTGAGGTGCCTCAGGGGCTGTCTGGGGGCCTAGGGGTGTGGAGTCGAGCCATTTGGGCTGTGCACCAAGCCTTTCGGGGCAAGGATGACTGAGTTGGAACTATAGCATCCACATGGATGAGCCTCGGAGCTGTTAAAATCATCCAAGCATGGCCTTCCACACAACAGTTGTGTCAACCGGTCCCACGCTGAGGGCTTTGGCACTGGGACTCTCTGGTTTCCTCCAGGGCAATTTCATTCTTGAGATGTTTTGATTGTAGTATTTTCACAGTATTTAATAGCTGTAGCATGGCCATATTTGTTTTGCTTCCTCAATTTCATATTTCTATGAAATCTTCTAGAGGAATAAGTCTAAAATGAAATTTTGGTTTGTATTTATGCCTCTTCTGCCTAACACAGCCCTTCTACTGTTAGAGGAGACTGGCCAATTTTGCAGTCCTTGTCCGTATCTTTTCACTGTAACCTCTCTAAGAGATGTGTAAACTAGATGGATTTTCAACATGAAGACTTCCTGAGCGCACATCCACATGTATATTACAACTCATCATTTCTTCTCCATGGATAGCAGCCTCCACAACTGAGATGTGCTCGTCATCGACCTGCACACACAGTCCTTGGGCCACTCCCCTCCTTAGCGTGCTGTAGCAAAGGGCTTACCCACAGAGCCCTTCTGGCTTCTGTTGCGTGTTAGACATGACAGACTGTGCTTCTGGGAACTGTAACACACCCAGTGAGAGATGAGCTGTTTACAAATTATAAACACACAGCCGTTTCCTTCCAAACCAGAAGAGGAGAGGAACTCCTTTCTACCCAAACTATCCATCTTGAAAGTGACACTCCTTAATTGCCAGCGCACCTTCCCACCAAATACCATCACGGACAACTGTGGAAGATGAAAGCGTGCCGGGGCCCCTTGGCACAACTTCCTCAGGAGATGGACGCACTCCCATATTCTGCCTGTCTCCGATGCACAGACCAGGACACGGTCTGGGGTCTGTCATACTTTTATTGTCTGGAATAGAGATTGTTGTAAAATGACGTCACTGAAGTCTCATTGCTTCTCACTGTTAAAAGTCCATAGTAGTGACCTGTATTAGACACCAAATTAGACTCCACAATTTTGTCTTTTTGTGGACTTTCAGTTATAACATAGAACTTTCAGGTAACTAGTTTTTTAGCTTTTAGAAAACTAACTATACAAACTAAATTTTGAAGAGAGGAAATCTTTCTTTCTCATAGCTGATGGCCCAGGCAAGAAATTGCTTGTTCCCGGTATAGTTTGCTGGGGACTTCGGAACAAACAGATAATGACTAAGTTCAGCCAACAGCAATCAGCTGACATTTCCTATTTGTATTAGATTCCTTATGTGGAATTCTTCTCTTTGGACCATATTTGTACGGATGGATTACAATGAAAATTGCATTAATTTTCTGCACAGTAAAGGTCAGTAATTGAAGCATGAACCAAGAAACTATTGTGTAAAATGCTGTATCCCATACTTAGGAAAGGTCATGCAGAGCAATAATATCTTGTTTTCATTGTGGAAGGTATAAATACTTGCATTAGACTTTCTTTCTTCTTCCAGCCCAACAATCACTTACAGAGAATATTTCAGCATTTACTATTAACATCAGGAAGAAAGAATCATAAGGGCGAGTAATAAAAAAAAAAAAACCCTGCCTATTGCTATCATAAAGAAACTGCACTGTGACGCCTGCATTGTGGGTTGGTTTGTTTTTAACTTGGCTGTCAGAAATAAGACTGGAATGATCTGTTCTTTTAGGATTATCTGTGAGTTCACAATTGCCTAACAGTGTGTATGAGGAAACAAGTCACCCTTTTCTGTCCATTATGGCTCAAAAACAGATATGGATGTTTTCTTTTAAGACAAGAAGCATCTAATACATCTTTGTTGATCGATTGTGGAAACTTTTATAATGAAAGGATGCATGAATATTATATCTATACCTTTTCACAAATTAGGACGTCATCATTAAAATTTAAGTACATTTTAAACCATCAAATTCAGTGATTAAAATTATTTCCATCCTCCAAACCTGAGTCCACTCCTTACTTCCCAGGCAGAGCCTTCTTGGAGAAGCAGGTGGCATATGTATTCTTGCTACAAATGAACCTGCATAGTCCTTTGGACGAGGTGGTGGGTCCATCATGCCTCATTCTGTGTGTTTTCTTGTTTCAGAGAGAAACAATGATCTATAGTATCTCAACCAGGGAAGACTGTCGTTCTTGGAGGAAGTTTTGTTACAGTCTCATAGTGAGAGTAGTTTTGCTTATGGTTCCCTTGTGCTTTCTTAAGAATTCTGAAACACAGCCAATTAGTTTGATTAGTGAATTTTTAACTATTGACTAAGCAGTGGTGCTTTAAAATGATAAAGTGTGATATTGTTAAGAAAATACAAAGTCAGATAATATCTTTGAAAGGTTAACAATAGCAGAATACACACACACACGTTTTCAGGGCGTATACAATCTATATAGACGGCATATGGTAGAGGACCTGCTTATGGATAATTTTCAGGGAAGTAAAGTAAATGGTTGTTCTGATTTAACTCCTTTTAATTTGATTTAATATGATTTTTAGTGATGAAGTGATTTAATGGCTAACATTTGTATCATACCATCTTACTTCCAAGACTTTAATATTAAAATGGATTCCAGCCAATTCTTAATTATCAGTTTATGCGTGTTTTAAATGAGAAGGGATCGGCTTCCCTATTTTCTGTAGTCCTTTCTCTGACACATCGACTGGCTCAGTTTTTCCTTTTAAAAATCAAACCTCCATTCTTAAAAATGTTTGGGTTTGGGCCAGCCTGGTGGCATAGCGGTTAAGTGCGCATGATCCACTGTGGCGGCCCAACGTTTGCAGGTTCGGATCCCGGGCAGGCACCGATGCACCACTTGTCAAGCCATGCTGTGGCGGTGTCCTATATAAGTAGAGGAAGATGGGCACAGATGTTAGCCCAGGGCCAGTCTTTCTCAGCAAAAAAGAGGATGATTGGCAACAGATGTTAGCTCAGGGCTAATCGTCCTCATGAAAAAAAAAAAAAAGTTTGGGCTTCATTACCTTTAGAAGTAATCCAGAAATGTTACTAATCTGACCTTTTGAAGCATTATTCATCCTATTACTATCAAGCTCACTAATATTCCTTGTACTTGTGGATTTTCTTCCTGATTTCTACTGTAAGGATTATATTTAGTATGTTACTCCCAAATATTGTGAAATATGATATACCAGACCATAAATTAGATGGATTATCTATCCTTTTCTTAGCTAATGTCTGTGTCTAACACAACACAGTCAGAGGCTCTGATTTTATAGACTGTACAGCATCTGGATATTTAATTTCCAATTGCCTAAAATTTTTACATCATGCTAATGTAGAATTCATTGGACACTGCATTTCAATTATCCGCAAGTCATTGTTTTTGTGAAGAGAGTAGCTGTTCCTCTCGTCTTTCCTGATGAAATCTCCTCAGCTTCAGCGTGGTTTGCTCGAAGTCCCAATTATCCAGTGAGATTACAAGATAATTGATAGAAAGGTGGGGACACCACTTTTTTCCTCAAGAGAAAAGTAATAATTTCAAGTAAGTGATAAATAACACAAAAGTAATAATTTAAAACAAGACCATTTGAGTAAGAATTATTTAAATAATTAGACATAAATAATTAGACCATTTTGAGTAAGAATTATTTAAATAATTAGCCTTAATATTTGTAGAGTGTTTACAATTTTCAGGATGTTTTTATATGCTTTAGCTCATTTAATACTCAAAATAAACCATTAAATTTGATCTTATTTTCCCCATCTACAAATGAACAAACCCAGGTTAAGAGAAGTGAAATAACACATTTCCCAGCCAGGATAATAGCAAGGCTCAAATCCAGCTCTTTTGATCTAAATCCTGTTTATTTTTGACCATACCACATTGCTAAAAAGGAAACGTCGTTAATTTATTGGTCTATTTTTATGCGTTATTATTGACAACATTTATGGAGTGTTTTCTCTATATTAAAGCCTCATGGGTAAAAGATTGTAACTATAAACAAGGTGTTCAAAGTCATTAATCAGAGTGAGTTTGATTGCTGCTTTCATCAAAGTTTGACACTATGTTGGGCAGTAAAGATGAAGTGCCTGGGTGAGTCAGGGTGGCTAAAGGAGGTGATGTTTGAGCTGAGTCTTAAGGTAATAAGAATTACTTGCTACATTGTATGATCACATAAATTATTTTGTCTTCTACCCTCCTCCTCCTCCACTTTAAAGAAACCTCAAGGACACACACAGCTAAATCAGCAACTGCAGCTTATTGTGTGTTTACCTACAGTAGTTCCAGTTATAGAAAACCATTAGCCTTGTTTGCCTTGTGGTGGCATGGCATCTGTCAATGGGCTCTCAGAAACATAATGAAATCAATCTTCTCCAGGTCTAAATTCCAAATAATTTTTTTAACTGTTCCCAATTTTTCAATTTTGCTTTATCAACATCTTCCTCTTGACGTTGTTGTTCATTCTTTTTACTTTATTAGCCCTCTCCTTTGATACCAGGTGAGACTCCTGTTGCAAGCCAAAGAACCATGTTGATAAATACCAGTCAGTGTGGAATTGGTTTATGTAGTGAACAGATAGTTAGAGCAGTTTAAAACCACTTAGAAATGATGTTGATTCACAATCCAGTCTGTTTTATATTCATTTTCCGAAGCAAAAGTACTACTTGAGAAGGAAGTAATCTGCTGAAAGAGCACAGATTTTTTTCCCCTCATTTTAATAGCATGTGCCATGGAGTTGACTGTGTGTGTGTGTCTCCACGCACATACAACGCATCTCATGGGAAGAAGCCCTCAAGACAGTTCCCAGTGCGTTAAGCCTGGATTCCCAAAGAACAATGTTTAATCTCGTATATCAGAAATATTGCTGCTGCTTCTTTGTTATGACAGATGCTGAGAGTTTTTTTTTTTCATGCTAAATGCCACTCAATCTATTTCTGATGTTTATAATTCTTCAAGTTTTCAAATTGTAGGCTTTTAATATTCAGTGGGATGAAACAGACCAAACATACTCCCGTTTAAAGTTTAAAGTCATATTTTTGCATCTTTCCTCTAGTGGCCGAAATTACTGGGAATGTCTTGACATAGAAATTTTGCATTGATCCCTCTTGGGAATCCTGTGCATCTTGTGACAAATATTACTCAATTTTTAAGCATGTCAAAAGGGTATTTCCTGACATGGTCAATTTTCAGGACTATCTGGTTTTGCTTAGGTAATTAATAGAGAAATGAGAATTTTTTCCTAAATCAGAACATGTGGGAAAGATTTAAAGTAACATACTGATTATATAATTAATTCTTAGTTGTAAATTCATTTTGATGGTGTTAATTTTCTCCCAGAGGCTCAAAGCTCGTTTTATTGCACCTATGGTGCTATACTCATTGGAGACATGGGGAAGGCAACAGGCCTTGAAGAAGGAAAGATTCACTTCCTGATTTATTTTTTTTGTTTTTGTTTTTAAAGAAAAAACAACCATGTTATAACACAGGCACATTATTTGTTCTTAATTCAACTGCCTACAAAACTTAGCCAAAAGACTCCATTTTGTTGACATTTTTTAAACAAATAGGCAATGAAAAAATGGTAATCTTGCATTCATCTTTATATAATAATATGCATTTTTAAGTTATAGAGTTATAGTTTGTCATTATTTTTCTTACAATTATTAATACAATTAAAATTACATTATTTTTTTAATATTCTTTCTGTAAAATGTATAAAAAAAACAAAAGGAACCTTATGAAATTTGAATTCTGGATCTGGAAAGTTCCATGCTGTCATATCTTCTATTATGTGGTGATACATGCCTGCTCATAAAGTAGACCCTGATTCATGTAAATTTTACTTATGCCTCTGTGTTTTTTTAAGTTTGTAACGAGAGGTAAAATCCGTTCTTTTTCAAATGTAGGCATCTAAAAATATGTGTTTAGCCACAATTATCTGGTTCATTAGTTTAATCACACCAGTGGCTATCCCTATTTTTATCGCACATTTCCCTCTATAAATTGGAAGCCTCATACATTAAGGAAAAATATAAGCACATGTGATAGCAGTTCTTTCTTTCTGAATGAATCACTGTTGCTCTCCCTGGGCAATTTGGTAGCAGCAGCAGATGTATGTTGTGTTTGCTAAACTGTGTTCTCACCACGTTCCCTGGTTCCATCTGAAATGTGTAAATAAAGCCAGCATGATGCAGATAGCACTGCCAGATGATCTTTCGTACAATGCAGGGCAACATGAGTAGACTTGTCCTGGAAGATCATTGCTTTTGAAACTTAAATTAACCCCAGTATTCTTTAAACTAGACAAGAGGTTATTTGTTCTTTTGTCTCTTTGCATTCTTGAAGGGAGGGGACTTATGTTTAGTTTATGAAGCACCTGGAGTGTACCAAGTGCTTTACGTATGATATAATATTTAATTTTCTAAACACTCCCATCAGGGTAAGGATTATGAGCTCCCTTTTCCAGATGCAAAATTGGGACTCAGAAAGCGTAAAGTGCTTGCCATGATCACAAAGCCAGTAGATGCCAAAACCAGTGTTGAACTTACTTCTCTCTAACTCCATAGCCTGTTATTAACAAAATGTGTAGGCCTGTGAAATTGGTACATCTTAGGGTTTCTCTCCCCTAACTTTTCATCTGTTGATTTAAACCCTGGGTATTACAGCTCTTAAATAAGAATGAATATATTTTATTATATGTAAATTATTGTATGTATTTTATGCAAATTATAACTAAATAAAGTTTGTTAAAATGTTTAGCAAGAAAAGTAATAAATAAATCAGAATAGAAAGAACTGTTTTCCTTCAAATATTTTCAAAAGGCATGATTTAACATACATTCTCATGAATATTGGGCAAAATAATGCTGGAAAGGAACAGTAGATAGAATATGTAACTGAACAAAGTTTCTCAAAATTATACATTATATAGTAAGTAGAGAATGAGAACAGAGACCCATAGACACCAAAGAAGCAAATGGCAAAAAGAACAAATAAGAGCTGAATGCCTACCTTGTGAAATGTCCACTAGAAACGTAAGGGGCTTCTTGTAATGCTGAAGGCGCTTGCTCTGGAGTTAATAGTCCTGGACTGGAATTCTCTGCCACTTATGGTATGTGAACATAGACAAATGTGAACATGTCACTTAACCTCTTCAGACCTCGGTTTCTTATAAATAGAAATGCTAATACCAAAGGCTGTGGAACATGTCCATTGGTATATTGGTGGATATGATCAAGAGAAAAGACCCATGAAATCAGTGGTATATTCTTTTTAAAGAGATGAATTTTGCAGTGCAGAGAGTGAAAAGAACATTTGCTACTAGAATGATGAAAAGAATAGAGGTGTAATGCAAATTGAGAGAACAAAGACAAGAGACAGTATGGACTGGCGTTCTGAGGGAAAGGCTTAAGAAAGCCCAGGAGCTTGAGACAGACCTTTCGAAAGGTCATGCTGTTAGAGTTATGAGGCCTGGAATCTTCTCTCAAACTCGAAGCACTTTTTCCCAGGTTGATGTAAATAATCCTTTGACACCATTATAAGCCTGATACCCTGCTCTTTCCTTGCATCCATTCACTTCTCCATCAACACTCACTGTGTCAGCACTGAGGATGCACCCACCACAGTTGTTGGTGCTGAGAACACAGGGTCCGGTAAGGCAGTCTGGTCTTATCTGTTGATCCACTGGTTCAAGCAGAGCAGAGCAGAGTGGATCAGGAGGGTTATGGGAGATATTAATGAAACAGCTGAGCTATGAAAGTATAAATATTTTCTTGTAGCATAGAAGATACCATGCCTTGCTAAACGCACAGAGATATTGCCCAAAGGCTGTCGAAGCCATTCAGAGAACAGATACGACATTTACCACTAATCATGAAGGAACGTGCTCTCAGGTGAACATCATCAGTCTGATTTTAGGAATGTTGGAACCTTTGAAGAGCTCTCAGTCAACTTCAACACTTCCCAAAGCTATCACACTCTTGTGAAAAAAGAAATCTTTTAAATTTTGTTGCATTTTGGTCTTAATCGGTTGGAAATTTTTAATCAAAATCTTCAATGACTGAAGTGCTAAGTAACTTCATCTTTGGAAGCTTTTAGTGAATGGAAGTAAATTAAAAAAGAGCTGGCAAAAAAGACATTGCATTATTTTCCTTCACAAAAGCCAGGAATATTCAGCACAAAGTAAACTATGAGGTCAAATGCTGTGAGTGATTCAATGTTTAAATGTTGAAGTTACACTTTGGATTATCTCAATTTGTGGAAAAAAAATCTTTTGATTTTTAATAAGAGAAATATATATTCTACTCAGGAAGGGAGGGAAATTGAGAAGCTTTTTATTTTTCAGCATAAATTCTGTGAAACATTCAAAAGAATCATAGAGACAACTTTTCTGAAGTCTTGTCTTGAAAAAATGCTTGACAGAGAAAGTTCACATGAATGGATATAAAATATAGTGCCTTTGAAAATATTTGGACTGGAATATATACAGATTTCAATATGTAAAAAATAGAATTGAGAATATTCTCCATGTGCCACATTGTTGTTGTGAGTTTTCAAGGTACCTCAGTGTCTGTATTTGATATTATGTAAATTTTTAATACTTTGTATTTTAATGTTTTGTATTATATAAATATTTTATATTATGAGTGATCAATATTATGGTCTTTGGTAGAGTCAATTAAAGGTATTGCTTTAATGACCATTAAGTACAGCTCTGCGATGATTGAGGACAATTTTATGAAAAATTATAAATGAAAAGATGACATTAAAAAGTATATTCTTCTGATAAGTAACTCCGACATGGGATTATAAACAGAAATAACTAGGAAACCAATTAAATATATGAATATGTAGTATGAATAATCATTCTTAATGTATCATTTTAAAAATTCAGACAATATAAACAAATTTCTTTTGTTTTAATGCTTATAAAATATATTTTTTATTTTGAAGCACTTATGAAAATAAAAATAAAATGAAATAATTTTATAGATACACTAATATAATAAAACCCAGTTGTCAGCTGATAACTATTTCAAAAATTATATAATTTCAATTACTTTTACTCTTAAAAGTGTACAGATATGGTCAATAAATTATCTTGTTACTCTAGATACAGTGAGATTCTTTAGCCTAGTTTTTGAATATGGACTACATAAACTAAAACATCAAATTCATGAAAAAGTAAAAGGATGTTGTGAAAATCGTTTATTATTTTGGTGTACTAACTCATACTTTCTTCACAACTAGAACCTCAGCATTTGGGTGTTTCATAGGGAAAAAAAAAATCAGTCAACTGAAACAGGAAATTTTTATGAAGTTGAGCCACATGGAAATTTGAGTCATTTTCCAAGAAATTGTTTTGACCTAAACTCTACACTGCTGAAAAGAGGAAACCACTTTTGCCCTTTGGGTCAAATACCCCGGTGCTTTCAAATCCTCCTTTATAAACATGAATACTCATGTGGCAGACAGAGATGGGTTTTCACCATTGTGCCCGTTAATAGATGTTGGTGGATTACTGCACATGAATTGGGTCGCTCTGGCAGCGTATCGAATTTTTAATGCAAACTGCTTGAAGAATTAGTAAGAGAGTAAAGGAAATAAAGAATTTAAAATTAGGGTGAAAAAGTAAAAATGTCCTGCAAGTTTGACATTACAAGAGGAAACAATGGGTCTGACTTCTCCCTCTGTACAGAACAGTTGGATGAAGGAGTGCAGGTGGTAAGAAATTATTCAGATCATCCCTGTACCCTTTATAAAGGTGGAGTGGCAGTGGACCATTCTAACCTCGGCTCCTTTCTTTGGTCTGTTTCAGCCAAGTAGCTTCATAAACGAGGCAGATGCAAGAAAGGAAATTTGAGCTTTTTTTTGACATTTTTGCCATATGAGTGCTTTTACCGATAATCACTCTGGGGTGGTGCGTTCTCCTTTGCTCCATCCATGGGTTCAGTGTGATGGAGCAGAGAATACAAGATGAGGATGAAATATTTTTTTTATCTTTTGCTGCACAGAAGATTATTATAGAAATGGTCTATTAAATTTAGAAGCTTTTGCTCGATAATTTAGTACAGTTTGATCCCAAGTAAAGTTCTAGATAGAAAAAAAAGGTTTTGTTGGTTATTTGAGGTTTTAGGTTTTATATATTAGATGTAGTGACTACAGAGACCCAGCCAGGCAGGAGCTGAGATGACATTAGCTAAATCCTAGTTACAATAGAGTTCATAAGTGAGCCAGAATATGGTATCAGACTATAAGAAATTGTGTAAAAGTGCCACTCTGTAGGAAATCTTCTTTTCTCCAACAGTTGAGTCATTCCTGAATTACTTTTATAACCAGCAGCTATCTAACATGGTAAAATACATTTAAGGTTTCCTATAAGCGAAGTAAGGATAGTATTCTTAGAAACCTGAATTTCATTTCACATGAAGAACTGGAGACTGAGGAAGATGGACTTGATTTTGCTTCCAATTCCATGAATGAAAAAATCAATCAATTGTTGAGCATCTGCCCAGGGAGTACCCTGGGTAGGATGCAGTCCCCAGCAGTGTACTATCTGTTGACCTTGTGGCCTGTCTCCAGCTGCTTACTCTGTTTCTGAGGTGATTGCCAAAGGATGAATGAAATGTTCATCAGGCCTGCAGTGGGTTTAAAATGTGACTAGAAATGCAGCAGAGTTTGACTAAGAAGCCACAGTACTTGGAAACATATTGTCTGGATATCCAACATGCCATGTTGTTACCTGCTGGAAGCATTTCTGAAGGACTGTGATAGGAGAGGGGTAAGGTGAGCTGGCAGATAACCTTGTGAAGATGAAGAGGAAATCAGGGTCAGCAATGGAAGGGACTGCAGAGTTCTCTGACAAAAGCAGCAGCCTCCACAGAGAAATGAAGCTCTTGGTTGTGTGGGGCTTCCGTTCATCACCTCATGATATTGAAGTAGCACCTGAGACTCACACACTATATGAGTGGTTGCTTCTGAATGGGTGGGCAGGGATTTTTTGGAGTCAGTAAATATTTAAGTTGTAAAAAATGCAGTTCATCTCTTGGAGTCACTCTGTTCATAATAACTGTGTTATTATAACATGGTATAATAATTTCTGTAGTAGGACAATACAAATGAAGTAACTGAGTTAAATCTTGCTTTTGTGTTTCTTAGGAATCCGAGAAAAAGGGGTTAATTGAAAGAATCTATATGGTACAGGATATTGTTTCAACTGTTCAAAACATCTTGGAGGAAATAGCTTCTTTTGGAGAAAGAATTAAAAAGTAAGTTCTACTTATGTTATGGTGTTTGAAATAGAGCTGCCATCCACAAGAACAGTGAGAGTGCGGGAGTGGGGAGGGTGGGATGAGAAAATGCAAGAAAAAAAACAAAAGCAATAGTATTGGGCAAACCCTGTTAACTTTGATTGGTTTGTTCTTTGGGCTTGTCAGCTTCACGCTTGGGCAATGCCTCAGAACTGGGGTGACCATGTGGCCCAGTTTATACCAATTGTCCCAACATAATTATTAATAGTGTTCCCTTTCACTCTCAAAAATACCCTAGATTGGGTGAGAAACTAGATTAAAAAATTAAAGTGTCCTATTCAGAAATAAAAAGGGAAGCAAATATGCTCTAAAGGAACATTTTCCATCTGAACCACAGAACACAGTAAGTGCCTTGAGTGAATTTTTTTCTCAGTTCTCCAAAGAATGGTACATAACTAGTAGCAGCATAGATTCAAAGATGTGAAGTTAATTCATCACATACATGGATGCCTTAGGACAGAAGTCAACAAACTTTCCCTGTAAAGGGCCAGAGAGTAAATATTTTCAGCTTTCTGGGCTATGGGGTCTCTGTCACAACTACTCAACTCTGTTGTTTAAGTGTAAAAGCAGTCATAGTTGATATGTAAATGAATGGGTGTGATATGTGTTCCAATGAAACTTTATTTACCAAAACAGGTGGCAGGCTAGATTTCACTCAAATCCAACCCATAGCTTGCTACTCCCTACCGTAGAGCATAAAGGCCGAATTCTCTAATGGAGTCCCAGTTGAGAAAGACTCTTCTATGATTCATGTTTGTTTGTTTTGTTTTATACATCATGAACTCTGCATAGGTTGGTCTTCGTTTGATACCAATGAGCAGAGCAATTTTTAATTTTTTCCCTTTGAATTGTAAACTTATTTCTTTCCCACTTTAAATACAGAATTGTATCAGCTATGTTGTTCTTTCTAAAGATTATTAATATTTTTTTCTTATCTTACTGGTCAATCTAGTTTCTTTAAGTAAAGAAGATAATATTTAGAAATTGCATAGGTAAAGAAGAGATTAAAGTTAGTGCCAAACGCCAAGTGAAAGTTTTGTCTATTAAAGTGAAGGGAAATCAATAAATGATAATTAATATCAGGAAATATAAATAGTTAATATGGAACTTTCTTTGGATACTGATCTCCTTTCTCAGTTCTTTATCAAATGAAATCGCCCTTGAATACCCATTTATTATTGGAATAGTAAACATGTTTGTTCTGTTTAAAAAAATAGTTTAAAACCATCTTTAAACAAATTTGGTGAGTTTTTACTGATTTATACATTATTATTCCCATTATCAATGTCTTTTTTCTTTTAAAGGTTTCTTTCTTTCTTTCTTTCTTTTTTTTTTTTTTGAGGAAGATTGGCCCTGAGCTAACATCTGTTGCCAATCTTCCTCCTTTTTTCCTTTTTTCTCCCCAAAGCCCTGGTAGATAGTTGTATGTCATAGTTGTACATCCTTCTAGTTGCTCTATGTGGGACGCCACCTCAGCATGGCTTGATGAGCGGTGCATAGGTCCGCGCCCAGGATCTGAACTGTGAACCCCGGGCCGCCGTAGTGGAGCATGTGAACTTAACCGCTACGCCACCGGGCCGGCCCCCTCCCATTATCAATGTCTTAAGAAAAGTTAAAGAGCAGCGGGATTTTTGCATATACATGTATTGATGCCTATCTGCTCTATTCCTCTAGATTTCATATAAATTGACAAATGATTCCTGAATTTACCCTCAAAATTGTTTAACAAAAATGTAAATGACAATAGAAAATATTGAAGTGATGAAGAGGGCATTATAATTCAATGATCAGTTATTGAGTTTCAGGCACTGACTTGGTCTACGAATGAGAGATGCACCCATGACAATGATAATAGCAATATCAGCTGATGTCACCTCCCAGCCAGACACTGCTGTAAGCCTTTTACACATAGTAACTTCCTTAAGGAGTTACTTAAAGGAATTGGATTAAATGATTCCAGCAACCCCATGGAGTAAGGATTGTTAGTATCCCCATTTTACAGATGAGAAAACTGAAGCACAGAGTGATGATTAAATATGTAGCCCAAAGTTGCACAACTAGTAAGCCATGGAGCTTGGATTTGAACCTGCCCTCCTCACTACTACACTGTAATGTCATTTTCCTCCAGGGACCTATTTTCCAATGAGGGAGAAGAACAGTAATAAGACAGTTAGAATTCAGTAGCATTGATTCTAGATAGAGGTAAGACAGGATGCTGGGGGAGGTCTGACCAGTCCAGAAAGGGATGTAGGAGAGAGACAGACAGAGGAAAATTCTGAAAAAGCTATAACTTATCAACTTCTCTGAGAATGGGAAGAGATAGTGGGCATAGAATTGATAAATGGGGGCTTCAGTAGGTGGGAGCCCTTGTGCCAACGCTCAAAGCCCAAGACTGTGCTAGATACAGGGAGATGTAGGGGATTAGATTGTCTGTGCTATAGAGGATGGTAGCGGAAACACTTGGAGATGAGGCAGATCATGCAGGGCCTTGAGTGGTTGGAAAAAATCAGTGAAAAACGTTGAGTGAGGGATGTCCTGCAGCAAGGAGGATAAGAGGATGTGGTATGGGGGCAAGACTGAGGAAAGAAGGCCATGTTGTTTGGTAAAACTGTCTCCGTGTGTGATCGTCTCTAATAGATAAATGTGGCTGTTGTGCAGTTGATAATGGTAAAGGAAATGTGTCTTATGAGAGAAGAGGGCAGAGTGATTTAAACAGGCCCCCAACCCTGCAGTGCTTTTGAGGGGCGGCTGTGCTCAGCACAGCTGTGGTAGCCATGTCTGAGACGTATTTTCAGCCATGAACAGAGTACTGTTCTGCCCAGCTGCGACACAGGAAGGCTCATACGGCTCCACTCCTATTAATTCTTTGGCCATTCATTATTACAGTGACCTTACAGTTCCTGCTGGGCATTCAAGTGGGATGTCATGTGTAACTCTGCTGGAATTCCATTGTAATTCAGTGCTTAAGGACCAGGAAAACTTCTACCCAGCTTTTGGCAACTAGCAAATAAATAGGCTTACATAAAACTCTCAGAGGAAGGCTTCCCAGTTGCTGACCGGGAGGACCCCAACAGTATTGCATTTACAGAATAAACTGTATTTTCTTTTTTCTACTCTTTTCTAACTTTTCTGATGACCTTCTCTAATATTATAGAGATTTCAAATGTACATGTATATCAGGCTAAAACATTTACTCAACATGTAGCCTTTACATCATCTCAGGCAGCAGGCGGGATGGGTCAGAAGAGTGATGTATGTTACACATCCTGTCGTTATGGGGTGGTGGCTCCAGTACTTGTGTCCTTGAGTGGTTAGGGAAATCTCCACGGAGGACATAATGAGATAAAGGTAGACCTAGGACAGGGAAGTCATTCCTGCAAATGTTCCAGAGTAAGGCACAGAAGGCACATTTGTCAGAAGTAGAACTTTCTGGCTAGGCAGTGATGTTGAGAAACACTAAGCAATGAAGATGAGAAAGCACGTTACGTGCAGTTTGAATCACGGTCAGGACATGGGGAATGATAGATTGATGCATCTTGGGTTTAATCTGGGAGTGACATGTTGAAAGGGACAAAGAATGGAGGCAGAAAGACCAAGGAGAGGGCCAGAGGCCAGGTGTGAGGAGAGAGTTCACAAGCTAGTGTGAAAGCCGTGCACGTGTGAAAGAAAGCATCATGTGGGGTACATTACAAAAGAACAATCTACAGGGTTGTATGACCAGTCATACCTGTTTCCATGGGTAGAAGAGTCAGAGCACTTCATTTGTCCAAACCTAAGAAAGGAGGAAAAGAACGATTCCGTTGACACAAAGTCAACTTGTGGGGCAGTCCATTGGGGGAGGAACTAGAGGATGGAGCCGCACCCATCTTACTGGATGTGGTCACAATCATTTTTGTTTAGCGTTTTGAAAATTTGAAAATTATATTCTTAAGAGATGTTATTGAACCCAAATAGTTGAATGATTGAAGGGAATTCATTGAATTGTTTTCATTCATTGAAAGTCTTGGCTCATTTTTTCATTACTGCCCAAATTAGGGATTCACTTCTTAGGATTTAGGGAACTTCCAACTCAGGAAAACTGGGGAGGTCTATGAAAATATTTAACAAAGTATTTGATTTCAAGATCGAAAGCTTTGATTTACCAAGGTTCCTCAACCTTGGGTGTTCTGTGGAAGACCAGATATTACGAGATACTCCATGATAAATGGGAAGAGGGTCTAGTAAGTTTTTGAGTGTTAGAGGGATTACTATACAGTATCTTCGAATTAAATTCTCAGTCTTGTACACAGGAATAGCCAATGGATTAAATGAGTGAAATACACCTTCTTACATTTTCTAAAGTGCCTACTGTAAAGGCAGTGAGTGTGGGCTCTGGAGCCAACTTTCTCAATTCGGATCCCAGTTCTGCCCCTTATACTGGGAGTAAATGATTTGGGGCCAATTATTTAACTTTATGACTCAGAGTCCTCATCTGTAGAATGGGAATAATAGTAATTCTTACTTCATAAGAAGTAAGAATTTTTGAAAGAATTAAATGAATGAGTGCATATAAAAGAGTCTAGACCAGTGGGTGGCATGTAGTAATCACTTAAAAATATTAACTATTGTGAATATTATTTTTGGTAAATTGCCTTGACTTTCTTCCTCTGTCTTAAATTTTTTAAAAAGCAGTAAATACCCGCCTCTTCTTTTTTAAACATTTTACCACTAAAATTGTGAGTTGCTTAGAGAATAATTCATGAGTCAACTGACTTGGCAGTTGAGAGAGAAAATCTGACAGGCTGTTTGCAACAGCGTACACATCTCCATTTCTAGCATCTGACACATAAATACACATGACACATCACACACTTGTACACACACAAACAACTGTTGAGATCTATGTAAAGATTGCTTTAATTGGAAAAGAATTGACATCTTGATAAAATTTAAGTTTTCTAATATATGAGTGTAGTATATTCCTCCATTTAGTTTACCTCAATATTAGTTTAGAGTTTTATGTATAGAAATTGGACACGTTTTTGTGAAATGTAGTCCTAAGTACTTGATTTGTTTCATGCTATTTGAAATGTTATCTTTTATTCAGATTTTATTTTCTACCTGTTTGTTACTGGGATATAGAAGTAAAATTCATTTTCCTACATTAACTTTGTATTTATTAACCTTGGTAAAGTTAGTTATCTTACTTTTATCTGAAGATGATTATTGTGGGTTTTCTATTTCATAAACATATCATCTAGGAATAATTTTTTCTTCCTTATTTTTCAGTGTTTATACATTTTACTTTTGTTTTCTTGCCTTATATTACTGGCCAGTGGCTCCAGTACAATGTTGGACAGAACTGGTGTTGGTGAACGTTCTCTCCTCATACATGATCTCAGACAGAAAGCGTTCAGCATTTCACCCTTAAGAATGATGTTTGCTGTAGGTTTTTGTAAAGATGCTTTATTAGATTAAGAAAGTTCCCTTTTATTGCTAGTTTGCTAAGAGTTTTTATCATGAATGGGAGTTGAGTTTTGTCAAACTTTCTTTCTGAATACATTGAGATTATCATATATTTTTTTCTCCTTTATTTTTGTTAGTGTGATGTAGTATTGTGATTGATTTTCAAATGTTAAGCCAAATTTCCATTTCTGGAATAAACCCAACTTTGCTGTATTATACAATACCTTTATATATTGCTGGATTTTATTTACTGTTTTTTTTCCTTAAGATTTTTGCAGCTATGATCTTGAGATTTGATTTATAATTTTCTGTTCTTGAAAATTCCTTATGGAGAAAAGGTTATTCTAGACTCACACTCTCTCTTTATTGTTCTCTGAAACAGTTTGTGTAAGGCTGGTGTCATTACTTCCTTTAAGATTTGATAGAATTTGCTGGTGAAGCATCTGAACCTGGGTTTTCTTTGGGGGAACATTTTAATTAAATATTCAGTTTCTGTAATATATATAGATCTATTTAGCCATTCTATTTCTTCTTATATCTGTTTCTATAAGTTGTCATTTTCTAGGAGTTTGTCCATTTCATTTAAATTTTCTACTTTTTGATATAAAGTTGTTGATAAAATTCTCTTACTATCTTTAATGACAGTAAAATCTGTAGCGTTGTCCACTTTTTTATGCTTTATATTAATTGAGTTTTCCCTTCTCTTCTTTTTTTTTTTTTTTTTTTTGGTGTGTGTGTTAGGAAGATCAGCCCTGAGCTAACATCCATGCTAATCCTCCTCTTTTTGCTGAGGAAGACCGGCTCTGAGCTAACATCTATTGCCAATCCTCCTCCTTTTTTTTCCCCAAAGCCCCAGTAGATAGTTGTATGTCATAGTTGCACAGCCTTCTACTTGCTGTATGTGGGACGCGGCCTCAGCATGGCCGGAGAAGCGGTGCGTCGGTGTGTGCCCAGGATCTGAATCCAGGCCGCCAGTAGTGGAGCGCTCGCACTTAACCAGTAAGCCATGGGGCCGGCCTCCCTTCTCTCTTCTTGACAGGGATTTATCAATTATATTTGTCTTTAGAAAGACCCAGCATTTACTTTTGTTAATCTTCTCTGTTGCCTGCTTTCTTTTTCGTTATTTACTCCTCTTATCTTTATTACTTTCTTCCTTCTACTTTCTCTGAGATTAATTTACTATCCTTTGTCTAACTCTAAGATGGATGAGCAGATTGTTTATTTTCAATCTTTCTACTTTCCTACCATAAGCATTTAAAGCTTTACAATTTCCTATAAGCACAACTTTAGCTACATGCCAAACATTTTGGCATTGATATTTTCATTATCATTCAAATTTAGTAAAAACATTTTTCTAATTTCTATTTTGATTTCTTCCTTGGCCAAGTATATTGCTTAATTTCCAAGTATATGAAGATTTTCTAGTTATCTTTTTGTTCCTGATTTCTAACTTAATTGCTTTATGGTCAGAATATATTGACCTAGCCAATGGCCTACTTTTGTAAATTTTCTAAATGAGCTTGAGAAGAAGGTTATTGAATGTATTGTTCTATATATATTCATTGGTTTAATTTGTTGATTGTGTTCAAATCTTTTATATTCATACAGATTTTCATTTTTGGTTGGCTTTTTCTATCAGTTACTTAGAGATGTGTGTTAAAACCTTCCTATGACTGTGAATTTGTCTATTTCTCCTTGTAGTTTGGTCAGCTTTTGCTTTCTATATTCTGAAGCTAAGTTATTTGGTTTGTAGATGTTAAAATTATTATACTTTCTTGGTGAATTGGATCTATAATCAATAGAAATTGGCCTATTTATCTCTACATGATAAATAAATAATAAAATTTTGCCTTAATGTCTTGCTTGACTAATATTAGTATGGCTATACCATCTGCCTTTTGTTGGTTTCTTCATAATACATCCTTTTCTGTCGTTTTCTATCAACCTGTCTATGTTTTAGATATCTCTCTTGTTTCTGACAGTCATTATCTTTTAATTGTAGCAGTAGTCCATTAAAATTTAATGTGGTTGCTGATATATTTAGATTTAAATCTGTGGTTTTTATTAAGCATCTTCTTTGTTCTTGCTCTATTTTTTTTTCTTATGTTCTATATTTTCCTCTATATGTAAGGCCCCTTTTGCCATTCTTTTAGTTGTTACGCTAGAATTTACAGCATGACTCACCACTGTCTAATATTAATTACTACTTTTATTGTCTTCCCAGTCACTGCGAGGACCTTCTTAATCTATGTTTTGTTCCTCTTCTCTCTCTTTTTTTTTTTTTTGGTGAGGAAGATCAGCCCTGAGCTAACATCTGCCAAGCCTCCTCATTTTGCTGAGAAGACTGGCCCTGGGCTAACATCTGTGCCCATCTTCCTCTACTTTATATGGGATGCCGCCACAGCATGGCTTGACAAGCCATGCGTCGGTGCGCACCGGGATCTGAACCTGCGAACCCCGGGCCGCTGCAGCGGAGCGTGCGCACTTAGCCGCTATGCCACTGGCTCGGCCCATGTGTCTCTTCTCTTTGATATCTTCTCTCTTTCTTCTTTGTGATGCCTTCTAAGTACTTTTTTTGGACTAGCTTACACTGCCCTAATTTCTCTGCTATTTTAAATCCTGTTTAATACATGCATTGAGGTTTTAACTTCAGTCATTGTAGTTTTTATTTTTGAAACTTCTACTTGCTTTGTTTTCAAATCTTCTTGGTCATTTTCATGGTCTCTTGATCATATTTTCAAACCTCTATTTTGTGACTTTTAACATATTAAACATTATTGTTTCATATATTGTATTTGTTTTCAGTATCTGAAGTCTTTTGTTTCGGATTTTGGTGTTACTTCTGCTGGCTCTTACTCGTGATGCTGTGTGTCCTTCTGTGTTTTGCAGTTTTAATATGATCTCATGTTCCTTGGAGTCTTTGTGGAGAGTACAGATATCTGAGTTGAGAGTGCATGTCCCTAGAGAGGATTACTGCTTGAGTCACCTCAGGGTAGTACCAACCTGGGATCTCTTTTTATTAAATTTTATGCTGAGGCTTTTCAGACTACACAGGTAGCGTAAACTCAGATGATAAATTCCCCTACCAGGCACCAGGATCATGACAGGCAGAGTTCTTTGCATCTGCTTGTGTATAGTGCATTCAGCCTTATTTCTTTTTTTTCTTTCTCTTTCTCTGTCTTTCTCGCTCAATTCATCCTTACTCTGAGTATGTAAGTTTTATGCAGTGCTCTCCTATTAGAGTCTTCTCTTGGGGGGGCCTTAGGCTTTACCTTCTACCTCTCCTGCAGATAATGGACAGAAGTTCAAAATTTCAGTATTTGGCAGAAATTATTAGAGTGAAAATTGACTTTGGATCTTAGTAACTCCCACAGTTCTTGAAATATATTTTATTTTACACTCTGTTTCCTTACTTTCATGTCAGCCTAGTGGTGGCTTTCTCTCTCTCTCTTATTTTTTTTAAAAAAAAGAAGGTTTTTTGGGAGCCAGCCCGGTAGTGTAGTGGTTAAGTTTGCGCACTCAGCTTCGGCGGCCCGGGGTGCTCAGGTTTGGATCCCAGGCCAACGCACTGCTTGTCGAGCCATGCTGTGGTAGCGTCCCATATAACATGGAGGAAGATGGGCAGGGATGTTAGCCCAGGGCCAATCTTCCTCAGCAAAAAAGAGGAGGATTGGCAACAGGTGTTAGCTCAGGGCTGATCTTCCTCACAAAAAAGAAAAAAAAAGAAGGTTTTAAAAATTGTTTATCTAGTATTTAACTTTTTTTAAAGGCAGGTGGTATTGCTAGAAAAAGAATCATACTGTATTTTTTTTTGTAAAAAGTAATTCCAAGCATTTTTCCATAACTTTTATCTTCACAATGCTAATTGATATAATTAGCTTTCTTTTCATATTTATGTCACTTTTGTGCAATAACAACAAAATGAGGCTAGCTAACACTTACTGAATAATTACTATGTCCCAGATATTGTTTTTAAAGGTTTTATATGTATTAACTCATTTAATCCCCTCAGCATCTTTATAAAGTAGATACAATTATTATTCCCATTTTACAGATGGGAAACCTAAAGAACAGAGAAGTTGGGTAAATTACTGATGCTAATAAAAGAGGGAAGGAACAAGAACTATTTTTAAATTGTAAGCTATTAGATTAATAAATAATTATTCTTATGCTAGAGTGAAAAAAAACGTTGTTTTTCTTGCTACCTAGCTATGGATTTGTATTAAGAATCTGTCACTCACTATGTCTCTGCTTTAGAAAAAAAAAAAAAAAAAGGGCACAAAATGGGATATTTGTTTTTACTTATTTATTTTAGTTTTAATTTATTTATTTTATGTTCTTGTTTTTATTTTTATTATAAGTGTATTATAGATCCATTATAAAAGTAATCAAACAGAAAGCCTCCTTTTATTCTCTGTAGCTCCCCCTTTCCTTCCTGTCCCCACATCATATGGAACCACCGTTAACGGTTTGGAGTACGTCCTTCGGAGGTTTTTTCAATAGAAAAACCTATATGTGTGCTGTTTGTACCTGTGTAAGTTTAGTAATAATTATATATACATACACACACCTATTAATTCCTGCAGTTTAGTTTTTCACTGTGTCTAGCTTTGAGCCTCTGTGTTGAGGGCAGAGGTATTTGTGTGGGTGTCCTTGTAATATTCTCATTGTTTTCTGAAGCTGTATTATGTTGCAGAGCGTTTCCACTTAGATTTTCCCCTTTATTTAGATATTTATTTTATTTATTGTCCTATTAATGATACTGAGACTATTTCCTTTTTTACTTACTACAAACCATCCTGCAGCAGACATTCATGCCCCATCCCTGTGTCCTTGCGTAAGGATCTCTGTGGGTTAAATTTCTTGCCGTGGCATGCCTGGGGCAATTGTTGAGCCGGTATAACATTTCCAGAAATGTTGTGAAGTTGCCCACTAAACAGTTCTACCATGGAAGAGAGAAGTCAGGAATGGGCCTACCTATATGTAGAAATTGAGAATAACAAAGAAAACAGTATGATAAAAGAGTGGTGAAAATACTGGTTATTCAAATTTATGATGTCAAGTCATTGGGCTGGGGGAAGTCTTTTATAAGCACTACCAAATCTAGAAATTGACAAGGAAAAACATTGATAAATTGGGTCATGTAAAATATATAATTTTTCTATTTAAAAAAATTATAAACTAGATTAAAAAAAAGAAAGCAACAAACTGGAAAAATGTTTGTAACAAATATGACAAAGGACTGATTTCTTTAGTATCCAAGAAAATATTTTATTGGAGGGAAAAGTCAAGGAAAACAGCTCAAGGGAAAATAGACAAATAGTAACTTTGCATTTTTTTGAGTTTTTATAATGTGCCGGAAACAGAGCTAACCATTTTAAATGCAAATTCTTATTTAATTGTAGCAAAACTCTATGCTATAGGTATTATTATTATTCCCATTTTATAGAGAGGAAATTATTGCTCAGATTGATTAAATCACTGTCTTGTAGTTACTCAGCTTATTAGAGATAGAGCCTGAACTCAAACCCATGCCAGTTTGCTTATAAATCGGTTTTCTTGAGCACTTTTCTTATTTCCTTCCCCTGGCAAGGAAATAAGCTGGAAATCACCAAGAAACAAATAGAAATGACCAGCAAGCATATTAAAATGTGTTCAAATTTGCTTATAATTTAAAGAAGTGAGAAATTAAATATACACACATACACATATAATATTGTAAATAATAATATATACTATATATTATATATAATGTATATAATAATATATACTATATATTATATATAATGTATATAATACATAATATTGTATCTCTCCATAAGCAAAGATTAAAATTATTAATTACAGTCTTTAACAAGAGGGTGTGGTATAACTGGATTTCTCTTATACTGTTGATAGAATTGTGACTATTTACACAAATTAGACAATCTCTCTCAGCCTCAATTTGCTCATCTGTAAAATGGGGATAATCCTTACCTGGAAGAATTATTGTGAGCATTACAGTCTAGATATATGGAAAATATTAGCACAATGGCACATATTAAGTGCCCAATAACTACTATATAGCCAGCCCTGGTGGTCTAGTGGTTAAGATTCAGGGCTCTCACTGGAGGCTCAGGTTCGTTTCCTGGTGAGGGAACCATACCATCTTTCTGTTGGTTGTCATACTGTGGTGGCTGTGTGTTGCTGTGATGCTGAAAGCTATGCCACCAGTATTTCAAATACCAGCAGGGTCACCCATGGTGGACAGGTTTCAGTGGACCTTCCAGACTAAGACTAGGAAGAAGGACCTGGCCACCCACTTCCAAAAAAAATTGGCCATGAAAACCCTATGACTAGTGGAGGAGCATTGTCTGATATAGCGCTGGAAGGTGAGAGGATGGCACAGAAAGACCAGGCAGGGTTCTGCTCTGCTGTACCCAGGGTCGCTAGAAGTCAGAATTGACTCTAGGGCACTAAAACAAACTGCTATATGCTACTGTCCCAAGAGCCCCCAGCATCCTCTCCCCCAAAAAAGACAACCAAATCTTTTATCTTTTTGTATTCCTAGCACAAGGCAAAGGGTCAATAGACAAATATATAAGTGAAGATGAAAGTCAGGAAGTCAAAATTCTCTAGGTACTCATAGGCTCTCATCAGAGCATTGGATTTGCAAATCATTTTCTAGGACTGTGCAAGAATTTCGACAGTGTATTCAGTTCCACAGCCCATATTCTATATCTTCGTTTCCACACGAGTCAAAGCAGGCAATAGATACAATGAAAGGATCCAGGGACCTTGTGAAAATAATATGTAGTAACATCACGTACATTATCTATGGGTTGGTGGTGTCATGGTTTATAGTCAAATGCTCCCAGCCTATTTCAGGGCTCTGTTAGCCTCCTGGGGTAAATAAGTCTGGAAATTCTAAAGACAAGTTATTAGAAAACACAAAAGCCCTGAAGCACTGTAACAATATCCTCCCTTTCCTAAATGTTTACTGGCAACCATGTATCAATCGAGAGAGAAATACTGACTTTGAAATGACCTAACTAACCTTTAGTTTTGAAGATCTCCATGCACAGAGCCATCGTGACAATATTGCAGTTTTTAATCACTTTTGAGAGCCTAGTCTTCTCTTATGAACTATTGGTTCCAGAAAGGCGAAGTCACCAAGATTCTGACAAGTGGAATGGCATTCAGTCTTGTGACTTTCTCCTCAAGAATGTTTTTCCAGTGCCCGATCAGTTTGGCATGCTTTTATCTGCAGATTTTTAAAGAAACTTTTCCAACAGACCTTTTCCATTTGTCTAACTAAGAAATAAACATGGCAAAATGAATACATAGCTGTTCTCGAGCATCAGAGAAAATGACATTTGTGTGGTTTGTCTACAGCACATTTAACTGGACGGTCCCGTTCCTTTCCTTCCTGGCCTGTTTGATACTGGCAGCAGCTACGATCACTTTGTATTTCTTTCCACTTCGATACATCATTTTAATCTGGGGTAAGTTTGGCACTATCCTTTTGCTAACAGGCAATTCCAGGTAAGAACCAATTACTCATTTTTAAAGTGCGACTATAAACTTTAAATGTGCTCTTGTTGGCAATTAAACATGAGATGAAGGAAAGCATTTTGGGAACAAAAACTTCTAGGACCTCCCTGAAAAGACCAGTTGCATGAACAATCAACATAGATATTTATAGGCCTCTTGCATAGTTGCAATCAAATAAAAATGTGATTGTGCATGCAATTTCCCTTTGGGCTTTCATAGCCATAAATACTCTTGAATAATGTATTGCTGTGGCCCAGTAACTTTCAGGAAACATTGTTATTTAAACAGTGAGCAAACACCTGCATCTTGCCCTTTATATTATGTAAAAGTAGATCTGGCCGCTGCCAGGTTGCTCCTGACACTTCAGCTCTCCTGGAGGAGAAAAATAATCTAACCCAATACTTAAATCCAGCAGCATTGGAGGGGAAGGGGAGGGGCACTCGGTGACTACCTAACCAGTGTCTGAAAGGAGAGGAAGTTGCTATTTACTGGGGGAAATGGTGTGCCTATGTAAAGTTTAGCTGTTTTAAAAAAGTAGAAACAAAAATGACCAACTCGAAATAAATTCCATGACTTGATTTACTACTCAAGCTAGCAACTGGAAAAAATACAAGCAGCCTTGTGAATATTTGTGTCTGTTGCTGGGTGGGCTCTGGGTTGATATAAGGAAAGTTCATTGCAGTAAATTAATTGTTGGAGAAGCAGTCAACCCTTCTCCATAAGAGTCTGTCAGTCCTGGTTTCCATTACTTGGCTCCCGTGACTACTGCTGAGTTCTCAACCGTAGTCACTGGTAGGGATCTTCAGATGTTAAGATGTTCAGAGAAGTTGCAAATGTAAGGGACTGTGTTGAGATGCATACATCTTTAAGCAAGAGCTGAAAGCCTGCAAATGCCAGATAAAAGCTTCAACCTTTCTAAAAAAACTAAATGTAGACCTTTTCAAAGAGAATCCACAAAGGTAGAATCCTGCTGCCAAGAAAAGCCAAACCTAGACATTCATAAATGGGAAAAGGCATGGGGAGAATAGAATAACTCATAAAATTTCAGAGGTAGAATGATTTTGAGAGAACATAATCCATTCATTTTCTATTTTGTCCAGGATGCAAAAATCCTGTATACAGAGGTCTCTCTTCTTTGTAGCAAGCCCAAGAAAAGAAAAAGTTATTCTGACTCCCTCTTCAGGGATCTGTTTTAATCCTTGATGACCCTCACTCTTGGGGAAAGTCTTCTTATATTCATGCTCAGTTTTGTTTGTTTCTCTGCTTTGTTTTGCAACAATTCTAGCACAGAATTTTTTTCCATATTTGACCTTTAGGAGAGCATGGGGCTCTTCAGGGGCCCATTGATTAAGAAGAAATATTTTGTATAAGTATTTCCCTGAATACCTTATATACTGAATGTTATCTGTATAGACTGAATAATTTTATTCTCTCTTGTTTTTCCTAAGTATTAGTTTCCAAATCCATTTACTGATCACATTTAAAACACAGATCTTAAAACTGTTGTCTGACCCTAACCTGAACATGCTTCAAAATTGCAATCATTTGTGTGTTGTTCATTTTTAAGTTTATGTAAGTTGATGGCATGGTCAGCTTGTTAAATACTATTGCCCCATGATTTCTTCACCATTCTGGTGCATGCTTGATTTGCTTTTCTGCATCTTTCCCTCCATAAAGAAGACTAAACTGTATTTCCTCCTTTGATTGTCAATTTTGGGATTCAAAGTTTTTTTTCTATTTACCCCAAATACCTTTGACTTCTCATCTTAGCCTCCAAGATCTTGGCAGCTTTCCAACACCAACTTTTTGCATCTACTTAATGAGACATTGCTCTATTTGTTGTTCAGCTTATGGATGAAATTATTCAAGAGCATGGAGTTTATTACGCGCTCCTGGGCTGACAGTAAGCCTTTGAGCTTATCCTGTGAACCCTGCCATGCCATCATGAAATATATTCTGCAATTCTATTAAGACATTCTTTTCCAAGATAAGTTAGTTACTAGCCAGCACAGAACCAGGACACGCCTCAGCACATCTCTTTTATGATTGTATCCTTGGCAGAGACTTTCTCATGTAGAAGAAGATAACTTTACATGTCTTAAACTTCTAGTGTTCCTTTTAACTTGATTAAGGATCAGAAGACTATTTCTTATTCTAAGTTACTTATTCATTTTCATTGAGTCCTAAAAGTGGTGAATAAGCCCCTAAATTTTTTGGTTCAATGTTTTTAACCCTTTGGAACAAAATTATTTAACTATATCTCTTATATTTCCACATTCTATACACTCAATATTTTATATAAATGTTTATTAAATATCAGAATTATTTAACGTAAGTCTATGAAAACAGATTAATTTCATAATGGCCGTGGGGAATATTCCTTGACTCACCCACTTCATTGCAAGGTTTGAAGGATGTGACGCTTTCTTTCCTCTTAACCCTATAATTCCTGACACAGCTACATAGAGGTAATAGATCTTTAATGAGTACTTGACAAATGCTTTCTGAGTGGGTGAGTCTTCAAGCTTAATACCTGTGATCTACATAGATGGCATTTTTTTGAGCCCACCACCTCTCTTGTGTGGGAGTATTAATTTTTGAAAACTGAGTGAAAAGTGGTTTAAGAGGAGTATCTAGAATTTTCTTTAAGAAAGTGTGTCTACTGAATTTTGGTTTCTTAGTTGATGTACGTATTTCTAGACAGCAAGGCATATCTTAGGACTAGATCCCATGTGGGTTTTCTGTCCCTTTTGAGAGGTTTCCCATATTCCTTCCATTCTGTTCTTTGTCATGGCTGCTTAATTGTAGTTTTTCAGTTCTGATCTGAGCCACTTCTGTTTTTCTAAGGTAGATATGAACTCCCCATGCTAGATTTTGAGCTTCTTGAAAGAAGGCATTACAACTTATTTAACCTTGTGTCTCCATTTGGTAGCACAATATCTCTTCTTACATGGAAGATGCTCAGTGTTTGATAGATGAGCAAGCAAGGACCCTCTGCCCCACCTCACCCACCTCCACCAATGCATTGCAGGCAGGGCTACATGCCAGTCACTCAAATAAGTATCTGAAAAAGAGAGTTATAATTCTGTTTCAAGTGGTGTTTCTCCGGTGGCCATATATGGAAAGCAACCATGCAATTGTTCCTCTCTCTGACTTTCTCCAAGTGGTTTTTTAAACTTGAGAGCTCCTTTCAATCCACTGATCTATTCAATCTCTGATCTGAGACCATGAAATCAGTGTCTCTCCTAAATGTTATCTCTTGGTATTTGAATCCCATTTAATTTTTTTTTCTTTTGCTACAAAAATAAATAAAAATTCACAGCAGACATTCCCTCTATCTGTATTGCTTAAGTTAAAAAATCTAAAAGTATGTCTAGCATGCTACTGGATAAGCCACAACTTCCAAATTTGGGTGTGTGATCACATGCCTAATAGTATATAGACTCTTCCATCACTGCTGCCTTTGTTTTCCTGGCTTACTGACATCTGCAGTAATGATGGGAGCCCCCTTCATTGTTGAGGAATTTCAGATTGCAGAATCCTCTTGGCTGTGTTGTCCAGTGTGATTCTCCCATCAACCTCGGAAACTATATAGGACAAGTCTTTATTATTCAGATTTTCATATAAGAAATTTGAGGCTTAGGAAGGTTAAGTGATTTGTCTGAAACCACACAGCTAATACATGGTGAAGCCAGAACTGGGGCCATAAACCTTGTTCCTTACCCCTCGGCCCCTTAAAGATGACCAAGGATTACACGATCCCCTCTTGACACATGATTTCACACAGTAGATAATACAGTGGAATTACTGACATTTGAGCCTGTGACCCTTTAAAGAAGAATAAGGTGTGCCTCTGAAGTGTGGAATCTGAGTGCCTTATAATTTTTATTCTAACGAAGTTTTTCTAATATAGACAGTCTCTATTCATTGTGGACTACTTCTGCCCTTATTGGTGCATTTGAGCTACTGTGCAGGTTTATAATCTTCTCAGTGACTAAGAATGCAGTGTTTTGATCAGCTGTGATATTATCCCTGCCTTGCTGTTCATTGTAAAGACTCCAGATGCGCACACTATATATAATTAACAATAGAAGATATATCTTTTCTCAATATGTCTTTGTCTCCCTTCGTCATTTTGCCTCATCTGTTTTCTTTTGCCAAAAATCCCATGCTACAATTAAATGTCTTTAGAATAATACAGTGAGAGTATTTTAGTTTAAAGGAACGCTGGGGGAAATTTTAGCTGGAAACATGAAGCTTGCTGTGGGGGTAGAGGGAAAAAAGACATAGTGCAGCTTTGACTGGAGAGAAAGGGGATCACTTGCAAGAAGTCTTCCTCAGCCCAACCAGCACGCTGCCATTGACTTGTGAACAATGGCTGGCTCCCGTTTGCAAAGCAAATGTAAATCTGACCCTCTCTAAAGAAAAGACTGGAGGATGGTATTGTGTCAGGTATAATGCCATGCAGGATATCTCATCCTTAGATGAAAGCAAAATAATATTTAATGAAAGAAGAAAAACATCAAACCTTTTATGTGTTGGGGACCGTTGAACGGTTAAATGTTACCTTGACTTCGGAGTGGGAGCCAGTCAAGGTACACCTAAGGTGAGAATTCACTGGGCATCGTTGGGATTGACAAGGCGTTCAGATATGATCCTTGTTAAACAAGCATTCTGTGGCAAAACTTCAGAAGGCCACCTAGTCTTTCTGCTTCTAATACTCAGCATGATAAAGGGTTGACATTTGGTGAAAACACCACAGTTTATGAGCTCTGGATCCAGGCACCGCAGCTCCAAGGGGCAGAGGAGGAGACAAAAGGTGGTTGAGAGGAGCTCCCCTCTGAAGAGGAACCATGTGCAGAACTTGTCCTGGACACGCCCGTGAGCACAAGGCACAGCCACCAAAGAAGGATTCTCTACAGCATATTGACATGTTACATGTTGAACCCCCTTCTAATTATCACTGCCCCTGTCCTAAATTAGCACAGACTCCATTGCTTAGACAAACCCATGCACTAGTGTTGCGGTCCATAAATTAAGTTAGCAACCATAGTATGATAATTTTCCAATAATAACTTTTCACAGTTTCCTGCAGCATCAGAGTACAATCAACATGTCAAGTTCTGTTCTGCAGTGAGAGAAGAGAAACCTGTGAAAATGAGTTGGAAGGGGGGAGATAGATTTCTGCAGTTTCTTTTTAACAACAAAAAAACAACTCCCGCCCTCCACCTCCCACTGCTACATTTGGTCCAGGGGCCCCAAGCAGAGACTTGTTTGGGCTAACGAAGGCCTTTTCCCATCTGGGACATGTGTTTCCCAAGCAGAGGAGGCTGTTAATCAGCATAGTCCAAAAAAACCAATGAGCTCCACAGTTTTAGTGTGTGTTTCTGCCACCCTGCTGCTGGGATTGTAATGGGATTTTCACAGCTGAAGCAGGCAGAGCCTGTCTCCGACAATCCCCTCTTCCTTCCTTCAAGAAAAGGCATTTGTGAATGATTCCACATGACAGCAACATGTGCCTGACTTGAGGTCTAGCAATTGTTTTCACACTAATTTTTACTTGTGAATGCACCGCTCCACCTAGTCAGGTGAGTTTTTAAAGATAGATAGACAGACAGATAGACAGACAGACAAAGAGATCTCTCGGTGTTTCTATTTTTCAGGCATAAATAAATTTACTAAGAAGCTTCGAAATCCCTATGCCATCGACAATAATGAGCTACTAGACTTCCTCTCCAGGGTACCGTCTGATGTTCAAAAGGTATGTAATGAACAGTCACCACCAACAGGGGCCCCGACACAGAAGTCTGGCTAGCCCCAGAGCCAGAGGAGCACAAGGCTCTGCTTGTGTGAGTAATTGAGATAACGAATCAGAAAATCCTTAAAGAGGTCTGGCTTGCAGGGAGGTGGCAAGAAAACCTTTGTCCAAAGCATGAGATGATTGGGGAGAATTATCCTGAAAAAGAGCTGCTTAAGAATGATCTGGAACTCATAATGCGTGGCTATAGTCCTGTGTTTTTTGTCCTTTTTTGATTGCTTGCCACTCCAAAGAGGATAAGATGGGCTCAGTGAGTGGGAGAGTGGGAGGTCCAAAGCTGGGGGAGGCTTGCTTCTTTTCCTCCTCTTCCGGATGGCAGGCATTTTATGGGAAGGAGGGGACAAGAGGATTATTCCTTTTATTCTTGTTTGCTCCGATTATCTCCTAGGCCTCCCTTCTGCCCCTTTCCCTATAAAGACTTAGGGATACTGAGGGCAAAGCCCCACTTACTCTCATACACATAGAGGCAAAGACCGCATGAAATAATTTGAGATCAATCAGAAGTATTATTCACAGGTAATGGTCAATTAGTCCAGCAGCGTTCTGTTTCTGTGGATACATAGAGATTAACCAAGGCAACAATACCAGAAAGTCCTGTAGGTAGCCCAGTCTGGGACCCTGCGGATCAGGCTGCTGTACATCCAGAGAAAAGAGGGCAGGCAACGATTTCTCTAATGGAGAATAGAGATCATAGAATAGGTAGATGGAGAAACCATGGCATGAAATATCATCACAATGATCAAAGACACAATCCTTTATTATCTGAGAGAATCACAAATCAAATCTTGATTTTCATCTTTGGGCCACTGTAATACAGTTGGTTCCCCAGCAGCTCTGGGTGGATTGCAGAGACGTAGTGCTGAAAGGCCCTCGAGTTTCTTTCCCCTTCATTCCAAGTTCTAGACATTAAAGTAGACTACAAGATGCTATTTTCCTTTAACCTTCATTTTATGATATGATTATCTATTAGAATGCATTCTATAAATATGAAGTTATTCATTAACATTTGCATACATGATTATAAAATAGTAACCTGGCCCTGTTGGTTTTGCATTGAAGATTGACAAGTATGTCATCCCCTGCTCCCCTAGGGGACTTGCACAAAACACTCTAAGGAAAGCATACTTTTTTTCACATACCTGCTTTTGACCAAGTATAGCTCAACTTATGTGATGGGGCATGATGTCCTTGGGGAGTTGGGCACAAATGCTCACAATAGTGAGCACATGTGGTCTGTAATACAATACTTTAAATAAAGCCACTCCAACATCAGCCTATCAAAGTCCACACACCAAAGCAATACGATTGCAACGTACCATCACTTGCGTGGCAATGTGAGTTCATGCCTGCGTTCCTAAAGAATGGAAATTTCCATCAAGCCCCCCACGGATTATCTGTGCACAGTTCAGACACCAGCCCTCAGTGCCGTCGTCCAGTTGGAGTTGGCATGAATACAGAGGGCCACAACAAAAGAGCTTTCGAAGAAGATATACAGTATGCTAGTAAGATCCTCCATGAATCGCCAAGAGCACTTTCTAATAATACAACAGACAGTTTGCCACTGGGGACCCCCCGAGTGCTCATATTTATCACAGATGTTTTAGCCATTACACTGTAAATGAAATTCATTTTTAAGAGAAATCTATATAAGTCTGGGGCCAGTATCAATTTCAACATTTTTCCCTCTCTGGCAAAATAAATGTATATAATTTGCAGAGACTTTTTTCCCCAAGATTTTAGATATTTTTAAGTGACTAATTCTTAGTAAGTTGCTGTATCATATACTAAGATAAACATTCCCAAGAGGCAGTTATTAAGCTCACTTATGGTGGAAAACAGGCACGCACAAAACTAAAATCATCTAGCAGTGCCCAGAGCAGGTAGAAACCCATGCATCTCATTAGAAAAATCTGCTTTTAATATTTTGGTTTCAAGAAATGATGCATGACTTCTCAAATCCTTCCTGCAATTAATCCCTCCATGTTCCTGTGTTTAGAAAATGATTCATTACCTTTGAACCTTTCCTCCCTTGCCTTGGTTCGTCCTTGGGGAGCCATTAACACACACTGTGGGGAGCTAGGGTTACCTAACCGCCAGCGTCACGTCTGTTTGTTTTCACAGGTGCAGTACGCGGAATTGAAACTCTGCAGCAGCCAAAGCCCCCTTCGGAAGAAGCGCAGCGCGCTCTAGGACACACAACGACTTGCGACACCAGCACCGGATCCTGTGTTTGGTTGATTAGACCAATACTGTCGCTCTTTCACTGGTACCCGTGGTGTCATTCCGAAACGCGTCTGTGTGCAGCCCTCTCACATTTGCCTCCCTTCTTCACGCGCCAAGATGCACACACGCGCGTGCGCACATCCGCATGCATGGGCGCCCTAGTGGCGTACCGGTTCAGCCCAGCAGAAGGAAACAGCCCAGAGACTATGAAAGACTTCCATCCCTTCTCAAATAGGAGACAAAGCAGGGCTGCTGTGGGTCTGAACACCCTCCTTGAGAAGGGCCAGGAGACCACTTGGATTCGAGAGTGACTTTGAACTTGTTTTCACACCTCCAACAGATTCTCATTAAGATTCAGTGCTTTCCACACTCCTTTCAGATTTTTGTTCGTGCGAGTCAGTTTTTCCTCTGAGTTAACAAGCCTTTGATAGCCATCATCTACCCAAATAATGTATATTATAAATAGATTTTTTAAATAGCTACCAAGTTTAGCCCAGATTGAGAATCTTTCAGCTGTGATTACTGGAGACCTATATGTAAAATTTCAGTAAACGCCTCGCTGCTGGATCCAGTCTACATCACGGTCCGCTGCTGGTAATGGATGCCCCAGGAAGGTCCAAAGGGATCCCTCATCCGAAAAGTCAAGTTTTCATGAAAGTTTTTGGTTGCCTTAAAACGCCGTTTCTTCTGACTTCACTTTTTGCTTATTTCCAGAATAAAATGTCAATATTACAGCTTCAGGAAGGAGGAGAAGGGATGGATGAATGAACTTGGAGAGTATGTAGAAAGATAAAGAAGAGGAGCAAAGGATGAGTAAATGTGACTGCTTACCTGATTGTCGCAATCAGTTCATTTGCCTGCCTTTGTGAGCAGAAGGTAAAAGTATTTTAGCAGTCCAAATTGATCTTTTGTTCCTCTCCTGAGCAAAATAAGCTACACATAATAAAAATATATCTCAGAACCCTATTCCTAGGAAAGGACCACCTCAGAGTCTTCCTTTGAGAGTATCTGATTCCTGTGGACCGCACCATTTCACAGTAACCCCCCGAGAATAAAAATTCTAATTTGGTGCATATATAAAATGTATGCAAGCATCTTTCTGTCCAAAGGATATTTAAGTTGTAAAGACTGTATTTTGTTGACACATACTTTGTATGTGCAGTTTTATATATAATATATATATATGTATTGTAAAGAAAAGTTGAGGTAAAAAGACCTGATTTAATAGCGGGTTTTACTATGTTTTTTTTTTTCCTCTCTAGGTTGTAATTTAATAATCTTCAAACAAAATGTTTATGAAAAATGCCAAAGATTCTAAACCTTATCATCCCGTGTCTGTTTTTCTTCATATTATATCTTCCTGGGTTGCTTTCTGGCTGAGCCAGATTTCTGCATGATTTGATTTACTTCAAGTTAATGAAGCTGGCTGGAAAAGAGCCTTGCAGAAATTATAAAAGCTCCAGTAAATCTCTTAGTTGTACATACAATAGATACCCAAGAACCTCTTTTGTTAAACCAGTTACTCAATCTTCTGTGTAAACAATGCGTCATTGTCTCACTCCCAACTATCATCTAGTTTATCATAGTCTGTCATTTTGTAACGACCTAAGTCAGACATTTTTAAACAGACATGTGAGATCTGATCAGTCATTTGAATGAAAACTTTCAGCAGCAAAATAACCCCTTATGTATTTAAAAGTGGAACCAATACTTTCTTGTTGTTCTTTTGCTATAGAATTTCAAAATGAAATAATCTGCCCAACAAGAAGGCATCATTAGTTAGACTTATTCCCTCTGTAGCCTGACTGAAATTCTCAGTGTGAAGTTTAGGACACGAGCAGCAGCTGGGATGCAGGAGCAGGACCAGACCAACCTTTAATAAACTATATATGGAAAACAATTGTTAATTGATTAAGTAGACATCGGACGTTAAAAATGAATGTTGTAAGTGAAATGTGAAGATTTATACAAGTACTCAGAAACTTGTTTCAATATTCCAGAATGCTTCAGATAAAATATATGCATTATGGATTCACGTGTGATAATTAAAGATAATTTAGTAGGAATGTTGAAGTTTTGCCAAGCTCTCCTGGTTCTCTTCTGAAATCTCACATGCCCAATTCCAGCCCTGCCTGGATGTCTCACAGGCATCTATACTTCAACAGGTCAGATACTCAGCATTATCTCTCCCTCCGTGTGTTCAGGATTCCTAGCCCCATAGTCTCCTTCTAGCTTCCTTATTTCCCTTATTGGCACTGGTATCTTCCCTGGGCATCCCCTTTTTTGTTCCTCATGCTTTTTTCCCTGTCTCCCAACCCATAAAATCTGGTAGTTCCAGCATTGCCGTGTTGTCTTGTCCGTTTCTATCTTATCCATTTTGGATTGCCACCACCCAAGTTGAGGCCTCTGTAACCTATCACAAGTCATGGCAATGGTGCAAATTACATTATGCCAGGTTAGTACTCATTCGGACTATTCTTTTCACTTGGAACACTTTCTCCCCAGTTTCTGTCTAAATAAATTCTACGCTTTAAAAGTTTCAAAAGTCTCCTGCCCCACGTGGGCTTTCTTAGTTCCTTGGCAGGATGAAATCCCACCCTTCTCTTTTTCACCCCCACATCTAATGTATCTTTCTGGCATCTGCCATAGCTCATAGTTACCAGAGGCCTTGACTCCCAGTGTCCTCCACTGGATAGCACATCCTATCTGGCACCTAATAGACGCTCTGTAAATACACGTTTAACTGACTGAGTCATAGATGTCTTTTCTTTCTCTGCCCTTTCATGTGTGACTCTCGGAACAGAGGGCTGAGCTGGATAGATTAGTGTGGTCTACCCTAGGAAATAGTTTCTTGCATTAAATGCAAAGCTTATATTGTGTGGTATTATTTATAAGTTCTGGCCATGTTAATTATAAACTTTAAAATTAAATAATGTCTTATACTTGGAGAAGTTCTTACCTACACATCAAAGGAAAATATAATATTTGTGGGTGGTAAAACAATTTTTGATTCTTGTCGTTTATCATTTAATAAACATATATTGAACACTGATGATCTAGCTGAACAAAACAGACTACATTCTCTTGATAGAGCCAGACATTAAACAGATAGTTTTGAGCAGTGGCATGACATTCTCAGATTCAAGTTTTAAAAAGAGCATTCTGGCTGCTGTGGGTAGACTAGCAGCTATGAATGTTCAGAGAAGAGCCAATTGTAGTACTCCTGACAAATTGATGGTAGGCTGGACTTTCAAATAGTGGCACTGGAAAAAGAAAATAATAGAATGAAATTCACAGATATTTAGGGAATAAAGTGAGCAAGACTTAACAGTTGCTTAACTCGTAGGATGAGGGAGAGAGTAGAGTCAAGGATGCCTCTCGGTCTTCTCATCTCCAGGTCTAGGAAGATGGTGTTGCCTTTTGCTGAGGGAGAGAATTACAGGATCAACCATGGGAAGAACTGCATGAGCCAAGTTTTAGATGATATTGAATTGGAGGTGCCTGAGAAGCCTCTAAATGAGAATGTCAAAGAGTAACTGAATATATGGATATGGAGCGTAGAGAAGAAATACACCATACTTGTGAGAGAGACATTTAAGGGCCAACTGATTGCAGCTGCATGTTTCAAGAGATTGAACTCAAAGTCATATAGATAAGGATGAGTCAGCTAATATTGTAAATAGAGATAGAATTAGGAGAAAGTAGTAAACATGAACTCGCATAGAATTTGATGATAGAGTGTGTTTCAAGAAAGCAGGTGTGGTCAATAGTGCTAAATGCTGAGATCACATAAGTTAAGGACAAGGATAATGAACTTTAATGACATGGCAATTTTGGGGGACCTTGGCAGCGAGTCATTTCAGTGGAGTGGTAGGAATAGAAACCAGATTTGGCTTGAGAAATGAGTGAATGTAGGAAAATGGAGACTCTGCATGGACGTATCTCGTGAAAAGTTCCACTGGAAGGAGAAGGCAGAGAGAGAGCAGTGACTAGGAATGAAAGAAGGTGTACAGGATGAGTTTAGAAAGGAATAAAAATAGATGTGTCATGAACTCAGTGTACACCTATCAGCTACAAGAAATTCTTCATGAATATGAGATGAAGTTATCTATATTCGTTATATAAAACTATGCTCTGTCAAAACCCACCTCACTTTTATGTCGTATTAATCTAACTTATGGCAATGGAATGCTTGAAAAATTGAAATAGAATATTCTCTGAAAATATTATGAGTAGTCAATTGATAATTGAATGAAAATTGAAGGGTGACTTCTGAAGAATGGCTTAAAGCTTGTTACCTCTTTATATAGGTGTCTTTGTATAAAGCCTGCTGTTCTCTTCTGGCATTTTAATGTAATGATTTACGTGGGGAATATGGACAGTCAAGCACATAAGAATAGTTAACATTTTATATGACTTATCAAATGCCAGGTGCTTTCTAAGTGCTTTAGATATAATATCTCATTTAATAATTTTAAAAAACTATGAAATTCCTCTAGTTATGGGAAAAAAAACCCCACCAATCTTATACAAACTCTCCAAGAAAATAGCAAAATGATAACACTTTTCTACACATTTTATGAGGCCAGTATAATCCTCATTCCAAAACTCAATAAGGTGATACAAGATGGAAAATTACTTATGAAAATCTCTTATGAATATAGATGCAAAATTATAAAAGATATATATACCTCTACACTGAAAACAATAAGAAGAAGAAGATAAATTAAGGGATTCATGGATTAGAAGATTTAATATATTAAGATGTCAATAGATCGAATGTAAACATAGTAAAAATTATGTTTTTTTGTGAAATTAATCAACTGATTCTAAAATGTATATGGAAATGCCAGAGTCCAAGAATAGCCACAGCCATCTTGCAGATGATGAACACTAGCAGATATCGAGATGTATTGTAAAGCTATTGTAACTAAGACAATGTGGTAATTGGCACAAGGATAGATAGGTAGATAAAGAGGCAGAAAAGATCAGAAGCAGATGCACACTTATTTGGTAACCTGTGACCTAATTTATGTCAAAGGTGACATATTTGAAGTGCGTAGGGAAAAGACTTTTTTGAAAAATGATGCTGGGTCATTTTAGTATCCACGCGGATAAAATGAACGTTGACTCCTTCCTTATACTATTCACAAAAATCAATTCCATAAGAACTGCAGATCCAAAACTAAAAGGCAAAATAAAGATTTCAGAAAAAGACAGGAAAATGTCTTCATATCTATGTGATAAATGAAGATTTCTTAAGCTGGGAACAAGATGCTAATCATAAAGTGAAAATATTGATAAATTGGAGGTCATTAAAATTAATCTTTTCCTCAAAAAATATGGTTAAGAGAGTGAAAGGATAAGCCACGAAGTGGAGGAAGATATGTAATCTCTCTATATAATCAGACAAAGGATTCTTATCCAGAACACATAAAGATTTTCTACAGTGAAAAGGCAGAAAACCCAGTAGAAAAGCAGACAAGAGATGAACACTTTATAAATGAGCCTATCCAAATAAATGGCCAGCAAACATATAAAAAGGTTCTCAACATCATTAATTATCAGGTAAATGCACATTTAAACCACAAAACAATACTACACATAGCGAGAATAGCTAAAATGGAAAAGTCAATATCAAGTGTTGTCAAGGTTATGGGAAAAAAAATTCTCATACACTGTTGATGGATGGGAATGTAAATTGGTACAACCACTTTGGAAAACTGTTTGGCAGTATCTATTAATGCTGACTGTATGCATACCCTGTGACCCTTCCCCCAGTTTCACTCCTAACTATATCCAACAGATGTGTGCATATGTTCAATAAAAGACATGCCCAAGAATGTCATAGCAGCACTACTTACATAATTCCAAAAATGGAAACTATATATCCATCAATATCTGAGTTGATCCATAAGTTGTGACTCTGCAATGGAATACTATACAGAAAGGAAATGACAAACTAATGTTAAATGTGACAACGTGGATAAATTTCATAATATTGAACAAAAGAAACAAGACAAACACAGATAGAGATAATGTATGATTTCATTTATGTGAAAATCAAAGACAGGGAAAACACCATCTGTGGTGTTAGAAGTCAGGAGGCTGTGGATGGAGTGACTAGAAGGGGCTGTAAGTGGGCTTCTGGGATGATGTTAATGTTCTGTTTTGGTCTGGACGCTAGTCACATGAACCTGTTCACTTTGTGAAATTCATTGAGCTGTAAACTTATGACTTGTGTAATTTTCTGCATGTTTACTAAAAAAAAGAAAAGAAAAACTAGGAGGCATGACAATTTTTTCCCTAGTTGACAATTAAAGAAACTAAGGCCAATCACTGTTAGGTCTTTTAAACATGAAAAGAGAGAACCAATTCAAATAAACATTTAAAATTGTGTAAGAGTTGGGAGTCATTTTAAACAATAAATCCAAAGCAGACAGTTCCTACATAATCTTATTGCATTTGAATATTCAATTTCATCTTAAGATAAATTAGTCATCAGCTTTAAAATATCTTTATTATCAGGAGTACTAAAAATGATTTCCCCTAACTGATCCCTAATGAAGCGTTAAAAAGTTGCTCTACACAAGCAAACTGGCCCATAGAACCTCAGGATCTGAAGTGTTCCAGAAAGTTTTAACTTTTTACAGGTTACATTATGTTCATTGAGCCTGGCATTCTGAGACTACGTATCTCACATGAATAATCCATTTTTTTTCTTTTCACTCATGAAAGCTTGTAGAGCAAAAGGTGAAGAACTTTTTTGGTTTCTGAGGAAGGCTATGTGTCTTCTCCTGGGAAGAAATAGAGATAGATAGATGGATGGATAGATAGATAGATAGATAGATAGATAGATAGATAGATAGATAGATAGATAGATGATGGATGGATTAGATGATAGGGAGAAAGATAGATGATAGATAGATAATAGATAGATGGATTAGATAATGATGGGGGGGAAAATATGTATATACACACAGACATCTTATATATTGTTGAGGAGGAAAATTTTACCTTCTTAGGTTCAGTAGTTGGAGGACTGCAAATTAAACTTAACTGACAGATTAGCAAGAGAAAAAACAGATTTTAATCATGTATGTACATAAGGGAGTTCACAAAGAAATGTGACTCAAAGTGGGCAGTTAGAATTTGGGGCTTATACACATACAGGTGAAGAGAAGGAAGAGAAGGACTCTAAACAGGAAGACAAATGCCTTCTCAGAAGGGGGAGAAGGGAGAAATGGCACATGGGAAAACAAATGTCTTGCAGGAAAAATGGGCCCATAGGAGAATAGAAGGGAGATATGATGGTTTTGTGGCCGTGTCTCCTTAGGGGTGGTACAGTCTCATTGTCTCTGGTGGTAAGAGTTAACTTTCCCAGGTTGTTCTTGGGGAAGGGATTGAAAACTATTGGGTCCTTTTGGGCGGCTCTGCTTTTAGTTAGATAAAGGAGTTCAGGAAAAAAAAATTCCTTTATCTGTTGATTCACAAATGCCTTCAGCTCAAAATAATTTTTATGCCATGGTGGCATATTCTGGACTCCTTCAATGTGTGTATGTATACACATACATACACACATATATTCATAAGTTTTTGTGAAATTTCTTGTATCTTAAAAAGTTGATCTGTAGACTCCAATTAAGAACCCAAGAACCTGTGTTTTCAGGGGAAACATTGCAAGTTTGCCTCTTACTGCATTTGAAACCTCAGGGTGGAGAATATGTTTTCCTAGGGGCCCAGCGTCAGTGGCCTGCTCAATGCCAGAATTCAACTCATTCGTGATTTAATCCAGCTTTTCTCTGGGAAATATTTTATCAGGCTAGTCTTTACAGCTGGGAAATCCTGAGATTTCAGTTTGTTTTCCATTCCTTCAGTTTATTACGATAATACATACAAGCTTCTCTTCTCTATGTATTTTCATTATTAGATCAAAACAACTGGTTGGAAAAGTAAAAACACATGAAATCATTTGTTTAACTGCATAATAAATAGCTGACATAACTGATTTAGTATGCATCTACCAGAGAAATTATGATCTACACGGTGGTAAATGCTCGCCATGATTTTGTTATTGTTTTTGTATTTTTACCCCCAAAAGGCCTACGCAAGCTGGAAAAGGGTTCCAGCGAAGAAAAGTTCACAGAGACAAGTGGCACATTCCTTGCACAGTTGAAGGAGGCAGCAGATTGTTTTTTTCGAAGTGAGGCATGAATCACCTGCATTTGATGTGTCCTGCATGCGGGGCTGAGCCCTGGGAGAAACTGGAGGTTACTGGAGGGGAATCTAATATAACACGTGAGAGAGAGAGTCTCTGACTTTGAGAAAGGGTGGCACAGCAATGGCCAGGCCAGGTTCTCTGGTCATGAGGGAGCCATAATTCCGGGTAGAGCTGCGCTTACTAGGGGGCAGACACAGGCATGTGTTGTCTCAGACTCTGAAGGTTTTGTCCTTGACTATGTTTATTCTGACTCCCAGGGGCAGCAACTTTTCCTCCAGGGTATTTAAAAGTGCTACTTAGCGTATAACTCTGGTTAGAGAAAAACTCCTTTATCATATAAGAATAATATTTCTTCTCTTTCGTATTGTCTATACTATATATATATTCCATTTAAAAATTACCTGTAATGTTCAAACTATATATTCTTCTCTCTTCCAAATTATTAACAAAGATACTAAAATAGGTCAGCACGTGACCTTGATTTCTTCAGCTTACTAACCAGACACCTCTCGTTAACTAGATCCAGTAGCATTTGTCACTATCACCACCTTAAAAAATATAAGTGGTTTTCAACCTACCAATCTGTATTTTTTTCAGCAAATTAAACTTAAAACTGAAGCTTTGTGAGATTGCACTGAATCTTCAACTACTTATTTTAATAGCAAATATCTTATGATTATTTCTAGATAACCATCCCCCACTCACTATTCTCACATTTAAGTTTCATAATTTATAGCGGTATATTTGCTTATAAAACTCTGGGACCGATTACACTCATACCAGTAGCTACTATTTGTTGATAGTCATTTACATTCAAGGCACTTTGAAATCATAGTTTTAGTCAATTACTAAGATATTTTGCATAATTAACACGGTCTGTCTGGGCTTAAGGTTTTGATCTGTGCTCCAATTCTTGATTTTACATGAACCACTTCAAAAGAGTCATGGTTGGGGGGTGAGGAGGGTGATTACTCTGGGCTCTGGGCAATTTTAGAACTATTGACTTGTGAGTGATGAGGTTTCCCGACGGTTCTTTCCCTTGCTTCTTATAAATGTTTCCTTGGTCAAGCTGTCCATTTCTATTGAGCATTCATATTGGCTGTTCCTGTGAAAGATTTCCAAATGAACAGTGTCTCATTCATTTTGATAATTAATGCCCCCTTTTCTCCTAACTCTTAGTTTTTAGCCTAGATTTCAATTATTGATAGTCCTGTGGGAGTATGCATGAATGCAATTCACATGTGGTCCTAAAACTTCCCATTAGTTTTAAACTTGAGTCGTTTCAAACTTCTCTCCCAATGTCCTAATAATCTAAAAAATGGCTACCTTATTTGATCCATGTTTCACCCACGTTGTCTCTTTTACAGCTGTCCATTCTCTAATTCAGAGGCAACAAAAATTTTACGTCCTCAAATAGGCAATTTAGAAGGAGAGAAAACTCAGAGGACTGGTTGACCGCAAATGTGGACTATATTGAAATGAAAACCACTTCTCCTTTCTCCAAATGCATTGCTGGCTTGAGCTGGGAGAGCTCAATGACCTGGAGCTGGATAAATAGAAGTTCAAGTCCAAGATTTGGTACTATGGTACTGATTTACTGTGTGTCTTTGGGCAACACATTCTCCTGGAGCCCCAATTTCTTTATTTCTAGAATAGAAATAATTGAATCCAAATTATGGGGGGTTTGAATAAAGAGTATAAATGCTCAGCACTATGTCAGGCACATACTGTTTGCTTTTATTGAATTAGGGTATACATACAGAAAAGTGGATATATTATAAGTGTGCAGCCCGATGAATTTTCACTAATTGAATATTCTCATGAAACCAGCACCTAGATCAAGAAACTTAACATTACCAGCACCCCAGAAGCCTCTCCTGTGCCCCTTTCCACTGCTACTACCCCTCAAGAGGACATCCAGGGTCTCTCAAAACTTGGCACTATTTGCATTTTGGGCAAGATAATTCTTTATTGTGGAGCAACGGTACACATAACCCTATAGGGATGTTTAGCAGCATCCCTGGCCTCTACCAACGAGATCCCAGTAGTACCTCCTCCAAGCCTGACAAGATATGACAATCAAAAATGTCTGCAGATATTGGCAAATGTTCCTGGGTGGGGGTGGGAGGAGGCAGAGTCTCCCCCATTTGAGAACTGCGGGTAGATACTCTTCTTTATATTACCAAGACCTAAGGCTGGAGGGACACCTCCTATGTGAGCTGTCACCTGTTCTCTGTCTTCCCTCGTCTGTGGTAATACAATAGCAATAACTGCAGTTGAGAGAACTTCTGAGTACAAACTACTATCCAGTAGGTTCTCAGTGCTTTGGAGTTCTGAAATCCAGGTCATGCCCGGGCCTGGGCCTCCAAATGTCTTTCTTCTCTTCCCATTTCTCCCTGGCATCTGTCACCCCTGCTAGTGGAAATGGAAGTTGGTTCAACCACTTTGGAAAACTGTTAGCAGTATTTATTAAGTATTTATTAAGCTGAACATGCACATACCTGATAACTCTCTCAGTTTGTTTCAAGTATTTATTTAATAATTTATATCCAGCCTTTCACAAAAGAGATTTGAAGTAACTTGAAATCCATGACATTAATATATTAATGAAACTGTGCTTTCAGTGGAGAATTACAGCTGAAAATAAGATAAATTATTTCCTTGATTTGTACTACAAGCAAGCTGAGGAGTTCAGGATTAGTATTAGTTGTTTTGTAATAAACATCCTTATTTATAATTTGAATCAGATTCTGAATAAATCCACATATTTGATTGTTGATATGTCTCTGAAATCACTTTTTAGCTGTCATGCTTCCACTCAGTATTTTTTTCTTGCAATTTATTTGCTGAAGAAACTAGTTTTTGGTCCTGTAGAGCTTCTGACCATCTGAATTTAGATGACTGCATCCCCATGGTGTCATTTAACATGTTCATCTGTCCTCTCTGTTCCCTGTAAATGGTAGTTGGAAAGAGATGTTCTCAGATGCAGGTTTGTAGTTAAGTGACTGATGATTAGCTTCTTTGACTGTAGTGTAAGTGCCTGACATTAAGGTTTTGGTTGCTGAGGTATCCATTACAAAGACACCCATCTCAAATAAACACATTGCCAGCTACACAACTAGATAAAGAGCCAGGCTGCTCCACCAATGAAGCTCCGCTTTCAGAAAGTCCTGGGTGACCTAGATAACTGACTATATGAGTGACCCTGCTTTCCCTTTTCTGTGCTTTAATTCCACCCTTATGTTTTAAATTCACCAATAAAGAGTGAACCTGAGAAACCTTAAGCATCCCACCCTCAACCCCAGTAAAGGCAGAACTGCAGGTCCATACTCTCTCTCTCTGTGACCTCGCTGTGTGGCCCAGGATGTCGTGTACCCTCCAGGATCTGTGAGTAATAAACCTTGTTTTTTCAAAGTTCCCTGATGGTTGTTGCTGAGATGCATCTTGCAATCGTAATAAGAACCACAAGGGCCAGTCCAGCCATCACGTTGGCTCTGGTTGGGGAAATGTCTGTGGAGACTCACTGTAGGCCAAGGTGAGTGCCCCCAGGCATTCCTAGCTGACAGCATCACTAGTGATAGGTTGAGAGCAACAGAAAACACAGTCTGATACTTTTTGACACTATTTCATAGTGCTAGTATACTCTGCCATTAAGAGGAATATAATGTTAGCAATTATTGAAGTCTAGATCCATTATTCATTAGGACGGCAATGTAGGAACATTTTAAATCTAGTACTTCTCCTGTATTCATTAGCTTACTCTTCAAAAAAGAGAATGCCTCATTCTACTACTTGATTACCTAATAGTAAAATTTTTATAGGAAATTCAGGATTCTTTCTCTCTTTTTTTTTTTACCAATTTTTAAAATAACGATTTATACACTAACATCTAATGATAATCAATTAGATTTTTTTATCTCTTTGTGAACCAATGGATTTAAACATTTTTATGTGTTTCAAATTATTGCCATTGTTATCCTTGTATACAAATTGTCCCATCTTTGGTTAATGGAAGTCTCTTCAAGTTGACTTCTAATTCCTCTTGACATGATCTTAGTAGTTTTGATAGTTTCCTTGATATTTAACATAAGGAGATGTTCCAAAATCATCTTTCACTGATCTTACTGTGGACTTGGAATAAGTCATTTCTCCCAAGAACCCTGGTTCTTTTTTATGGGAAGTTATATTTTGAGACCACAATCTGGGTGTATTAGTCAGGATTCTCCAAGGAAAAAGAACCAATAGGATTTGTGTGTGTGTGTACACATACATAAAAAGATTTATTGTAAGGACTTGGCCCACATAATTATGGAGGTTGGTAGGTCTCAAATCTGCAAGGTGAGCCAGCAAGCTAGAGACCCAGGAGAACTGAGTATGTAGTTCCGGTCCAAAGCCTGACAGGGTCAAAACCCAGGAAGAGCTGATGTTTCACTTCCAGTTTGAAGGCAGGAACAAAGCCAATGTCCCAGTTTAAAGGCAATGAGGCAGGAAGGGTCCTCTCTTACTCAGGGAGGGTGAGACTTTTTCTTCTATTCAGATCTTCAACTGACTAAATGAGGCCCACCCACATTGGGGAGGCATCTGCTTTACGCAGTCTAAAAACTTAAATGTTAGTCTCATCCCAAAACATCCTCAGAGAAACACCCAGAATAATGTTTGATCAAATATCTGGACACTCTGTGGCCCAGTCAGTTGACACGTAACATTAACCATCACACTGGGTACTAGGAGGGCTCAGTACAACTGAGTTTCTCCTTGTCTCTAGCCCTTTTCAATTCACAGAACTGAGAAATATTTTTTAAATAAAATACACCATAAATTCATGTTGATACTGCCAACGACAGAGTTTTTACTTAAATTCTTTAATCGTACTTCTGTGTCTTATTTCTCCTATGTGGAGAATCCCAGTTTTCAATGATACTTCTAATGATATAATTATAATATTACATAATTAATCATGCTCTTTATTCCAAAACACAGTCACAGTGATCTCAGAATAACAATATCAGCACTACGACCAATAGCATTATTACAGAAAACTGTTCACTTCTTTATTTATGTAGATTTTTTGCAGTTCTTCAAATTATTATCTTTAAACTCTTAGAATACTTCCTCTCTGGTGATTATACCACCAATTACCTACATGTGTAGGTTCATTTGTTTTATTTTATTTATTTTTATTTTTAGGGATTACTTTTTAAATTTTGATTTGGGGCCAGCCCCGTGGCTTCGCAGTTAAGTGCTCGCGCTCTGCTACTGGCGGCCCGGGTTTGGATCCCGGGCGAGCACCGACGCACCGCTTCTCCGGCCATGCTGAGGCCGCATCGCACATACAGCAACTAGAAGGATGTGCAGCTATGACATACAACTATCTACTGGGGCTTTGGGGAAAAAAATATATAATAAAAAAAATACATGCAAAATGCTTTCGAAAAAAAAATTTTTTGATTTGGTTTTATAATAGGTAAAATAGTCAATCTCCTCCAAAGGCAAATCTACAACACAAAGTGTTATCAAAGAAGTCTGGCTTCGACTGCTGTCTCCCCTACCTTATTTTGTCCTCCCCCATAAGTAACCTTTTATTTTTTTTCAATTCTATAACTGCTCCTGCTGTCTTCCTGGCTTGATTTCTTAATTTTTTGACATAAGCACACACATATGTTTCTCCCCTTCCTTCTTAGAGGACTGGTAGTCTACTAAAACACTTTTATCCACTTGTCTCCTCAACAGCACATTCTGGAGAACACCTCATGGAAGTGTATAAAGATGGTCCCCATTCTGTTGTCCAGGTGTGGATTTCACAAGTGATAGATACTTGGTTCTTTCCATCTATTGCGTTTACAAATGACTGCAATCAATTGTTTTGCACAACCATCTTTTTTATAATTTTACCAATGGTTCCTTTGAATAGATTGCTAGATGTTGGTTTTCTTGGTCAAAAGGTAAACATATATGTAGTTTTGCTAGATATTGCTAAATTCTCCTGTACAGAGCTTGTACAATTTTGCATTCTTACCAGAGATATTTGAGAACGCCTGTTTCCCCCAGTCTCACCAACCCAGTAGGCTGACAAACTTTTGGATTTTTCCAGTCTGATAGGTGAGAAATTGTATTTTAGTGTGCTTTTGGTTTTCATTTCTCTTATTGTGAGAAATGCTTTTCATATGTTGAACATCCATTTGCATTTTTTTTTCTGTGAATTGTCTGATCATTTCTCTAACTCATTTTCTTATGGGGATTTTGGTATTTTTAAATACTTTTAGAAACTAATTCTATAGGAATATTAACCCTTCGTCTGTGATCTAAGTTGCAAATATTTTTCCAAGTTTGTTATTTTTTAAACTCTAATTATGGTGTCTTTTGCAAAAAAAAAAAAATTATTGTTTCTACTTTTTAGAAAATCATTTTATTAATATTTTTTCATATTACTCCTGGATTTTGATTCTTCGTTAAAGAAGTTTTCCTCATTCACAGATCATAGAAGTCACTCGTGGTTTTTGTTTTTTTGATTCTTTTGTTTTGTTTTTTAATTGTTGATTGATTTTGACTTATACATTTAAATCTCTTCTTGATTTTCTTCTGGCGTGAGTGTTGCTATCAAAAAGCCTGGTGTCCGTCTGACTTTCTGTTACTTCCAGGGACTGAGAAGTCTAGTAGTTTGACTAGAAAACAATGTCTCAGCATTGGGTTGATCTTTCTAGTCCAGTTGTCCCAAAGGGTATGTCCTTTCAAAATGTATTTTCAAGTCAACACAGATTCAGCTGAGTATACCCCAGGAGTAGAATTGCTGAGTCATAGGGTATGCATAAATTCAAGCTTCAGCAGATGCTCTCAGTTTTCCAAAGCGGTTGTACTTGTTTGCATTTCAAACAGCACCGTGTGAGATGTTCTGGTGGCCCCACATCCTCTCTGACACTTGATATTTCCATCCATTTTATTATAATTGTTCAGATGTGCGTGCAATAGAATCTCATTGTGGTTTTAATTTGTATTTCCCTGATGGCTAAAGAACTCAGGCACGTTTTCGTGTTTCCTGGCCGTTTAGATATTCTTTTTTGTTCAATGTCTATTCAACTCTTTTGCCATTTTTTACAGTGAACTGTCCTTTTTTTAAAATTATGTTTTTATGCAATTATTTAAACTAAAGCAGAAAAAACAGTTCACTCATTTCTCCCACCCTCTAGAATCCCCCATTCCTCACCTCTGGCAACCACCAGTTGGTTTCTCTGTATCTATGAGTTTGTTTTATAGAATTCCACCTGGAAGAGAAATCATATGGTATTTGTCTTTCTTTGTCTGACTTATTTCACTTAGCATAACGCCCTCTAGGTCCATCCATGTTGTCACAAATGGCAAGGTTTCATTCTTTTTTATGGCCAAATAATATTCCATTGTATGTATATACTGCAATTTCTTTATCCATTCATCTATCAATGGACAGTTATTTTGTTTCCATATCTTGGCTATTGTAAATAATGCTGCAATGAACATGCAGGTGCATATATCTTTTTGATTTAGTGTTTTTGTTTTCTTCAGATAAGTACTCAGCAGTAGGATTGCTGGATCATATGGTGGTTCTACTTTTATTTTGTTTTTTGGTGAGGAAGATCAGACCTGAGCTAACATCTGATGCCAATCCTCCTCTTTTTTTTTTATTTTTTTTTTGCTGAGGAAGATTGGCCCTGGGCTAACATCTGTGCCCATCTTCCTCTACTTTATATGGGATGCCGCCACAGCATGGCTCGACAAGCACTGAATCAGTGCATGCTCCGGATCCGAATCTGCAAACCCCAGGCCACTGAAGCGGAGCACGTGCACTTAACCTCTGCGCCACCGGGCCAGCCCCTGGTAGTTCTACTTTTAATGTTTTGAGGAACCTCCATACTGTTTTCCATAGTGGCTGCACCAATTTACATTCCTAAGAACAGTGCACAAGTGTTTCCTTTTCTCCATGTCCTCGCCAATACTTACTATTTCTTGTCTTTTTGATGATAGCCATTCTAATAGGTATGAAGTGATATCTCATTTCGGTTTTGATTTGCATTTCCCTGATGATTAATGATGTTGAGTATCTTTTCAGGGACCTGTTGGCTGTCTGTATGTCTTCTTTGGAAAAATGTCTATTGAGAGCTGCCCATTTTTAAATCCAATTGTTTGGTTTTTTGTTATTGAGTTGTATGAGTTCTTTATATATTTTGGATATTAGCCCATTATCAGATATGTGATTTGCAAATATTTTGTCCCATTTGGTAGCTTGCCTTTTCATTTTGTTGATGGTTTCCTTTACTGTGCAGAAGCTTTTTAGTTTGATGTGGTCCCACTTGTTTATTTTTGCTTTTGTTGCTTTTGCTTTTGGTGTCAGATTCAAAAAATCATCACCAAGATCTAGGTCAAGGAGCTAACTGCCTATGTTTTCTTTTAGGAATTTTATGGTTTCAGATTTTACATTCAAGAGTTTGATGCATTTTGAGTTAATTTGTGTGTATGATGTAAGACAATGGTTTAGTTCCATTCTTTTGCATTTGGCTGTCCAGTTTTCCCAACACGATTTTTTGAAGAGACTGTCCTTTCTCCATTGTATGTTCTTGGCTCCTTTGTGGTAAATTAATTGACCATAGATGTGTGAGTTTGTTTCTGGGCTTTCTATTCTGTTCCGCTGATCTGTGTGTCTATTTTTACGCCAATACCTGGGAGGAAGCTTTGATCTATTGGTTTTAACTTGTGTTGTATATGAGTTTTTAGTTATCCTATCATAGCTTCTCTGCTTGTTTTTATGAAATGATTTGGGAAGATTTTACATATATAATCCTGCCTTCATCATCTTCCCTGAATTTCTCTCGCTATAAGTACTATTATTTTCATCTTACAGAGGGGGAACCAAATGCTTAAAGAATCTTGGTCAAAGCCAGATAATGGTAATGGGTAGAACAGGACTCAAGCCTAACTCTATGAACTCTAACACTTTTAATACTGTTTTACTTCTACTATTCTATAGCCTATTTATATTTATTTTTATCTCACTTAAAAAAATTCTCCTCCTGGCATGTTTTATAACGTACATAGTACCTTACTAGTCTTGTATAAGTATATAATATAAATAAATAAAACTACAGTTATTGGGGAGTGGCTGTTCAAAATACTTTAACTGCTCAGTATTCATAGTTTTAAAAAAGTGTAAAAGATCTAGTAACTTAATCACTGTGCATTAAATTATGTAAAGTCAGGAAGTTGAGTACTTGTTATAATAAAAGAAAATAAGAATCCTAGAAGATAATGATTCATTTTCATCTTCTTTATAATAGCCAGTTGTTATAATATGAGGGAAGACAATGAAAATACAGGAGAAATTATGAACAACTGCTTTCATGTTGTGGATTCTGATGCTGTAGATATCCAAATTTCATATGCAAGAGAAAATACAAATTACTGAAGTTTCATATCACATTAGTTGAATTGGAAAAACAACAACTATTTAGAGAGAGAAAAATTTAATGGAAATTGGCTAAACACTGCACACCAGACTATTTTTCTCCCTTCCTTCGCCATTGGTTAAAAGTATAACAAAGAGAAGTACGGTGAGAATGTCTGGAAGTATAAGGTCTCCTAGAATCATTAAAACTAAAAGATTGATAAGCAGAAATATTCAGTTAAGTTTAATATTGATGCAGTGTCTCCTCTTTAGGTCAAAAACGATAGGATGCGTTACAGAGGGTCCTATTGTATTGGTTTCTATGGCTGCTGTAACAAATTACCACAAATTGAAGAGGTTACAACAGTACAAGTGTATCTTACAGTTCTGAGCTCAGAAGTCCAAAGTGATCTCACTTGGCTAAAATCAAGGGGTCAACATGGCTACATTCCTTCTGGAGGCTCTAGGGGAGAATTTTTTCCTTGACTTTTCTCGCTTCTAGACACCACTCCCATACCTTGGCTCCTGGCCCCCTTCCTTCATCTTCAAAGCCAGCAATGTTGAGCAGAATCCTTCTCATCTGCCATCTCTCTGGTTATCTTTTCCAATTCCTTCTTTCATTTTTAAGGATGCTTATGATTATATTGGCCCCACCTGGATAATCCAGGATAATCTTCCTATTTTCAGGTCAATGGTGAACAACATTAATTCCAACATTAAAATCTTCTTTGCCATGTAGCCTAACATATTCACAGGTTCTGGAGATTAGAATGTAGCCATCAGGGGGGGCCATTAATCTGTCTGCAACACACACGAGGATTTTCTCATCTAAATTGACCAGTTTTGGCAGGAGCACATTTCTATCTTTTTTCCTTAGGAGATTCTGTCATCCGTATTTATTTTCAAAGAATAATTTTTAATATTTGTATGAGTCATATCCATACATTCACATGTGCATGTGCAAGAACACATACAAACATAGACACATTCCTAATTTATTCACAACATGACTGAAAAACAATAGTATGTGAAAAAACACATCTTATTTGTAATTGGAAAATGTCCTTACTAAAGGCTCAAATGCAGCATGAGATGATATAAAGAATATCAAACTAGGAATCGGAAAATCCATGTTCTTGACCTAAATCTGCCCTTTTATAAATTTTAATGTAAGACATTATTAGTAACAATACTTAAAAGAGCTGTGTAGACAGTCATGGGCATTTATTTATCTCAAAAGTATTCTCCATCATTAAAATTCCATTAAGGAGCCTCACGACCAATTAATGGTCAGCTCCAGAGGTGAAGGATGGAAGGAGGATAATTCTAGAGTAAATTTAACAGAGAAGGAAAAGCTTTTATATAGTAAGTCTGGGATAGAAGGCTCAGCTCGGTTATTGGAATAAAAGCCAGGCTCCAAAACTTGGATTCTTGATGTCTTCATTGTACTAACTGTTGAAACATTGGGTATAAAATTTCGATACACCCTACCTCAGTTTCTCCACTAAAGTAATAAGATAAAATATTTAGGAACAGAACGCTCAACACTGGCATAGTACATAGAATGCTTGCATTTTTGAAGTACTTGGCATTAGATTAGTCTATTTTGTTCTATAGCAATACTGCCTCAATGTTCAATGAAAGTGGACATTGAAATTGATCGTTAGATACAGTTTAGGCTTATATTTCTCTAATTCTCAGTTTAAATTACCCGTGTTATACTTGTTTCCTATCATTTCAGAAAATCACAAGTTGGCAATCATAATTACATAATTCTTTTTGAACAAGCTGTCAAAAATAGAGACTGGAAACTAAAAATTTAAGTTCTTTAAATTGATTGGTTTGGAGAATTTTCTCCCTGGATTTGGGCCATGATTGGATTGAAGTAATTGATCACCATAATAGTATCCTTAAATTTTAACCATAAAGTTGCATTACTTTTAACTCACACCGGGAAATTATTATGTCAGATCTAGAAACCGTAAAGCTAGAAATTGTATAATAATAGAAATAACCAATTAAGCTGTGATTTGCAGAGGCAGGTTTGAATCTTTGCTCAAACCTAAAAACAACGACAACTAGTGGCGTTTCTTTTCTTTATGAATCTGTTTTCTATTAATATCACTCAGCTGTATAGAACTCGGTCTGCCAAAGAGATATTAGTTGAGCACATTTGAAAATGCACATATGCTTTTCAGCAAGTAAACAACAGGTCAGGCTAATGAGAAGCGTTCGCTGGAGGAATTCATCACATTTTAATAGGTTTGTCATGTTGACATGAAAGGCTGCGTTAGTCATCATTTGCCACAAAGGTGAGTCCCCGAAGTGGACGGCAGTTTTGCATTTTCATACTTGATGAATGAAAGCTCATCTACTCCTGCCACCTACTATCGTTTAGGACGTAAATTTATCTGGGCTCAGTTTTGTAGAGAATTTTTTATTGCTTGACCAAGAGAAAATTTAACTTCTTAGCTATGTAAACTTAAGTCAATCTCACTGTGCCTTGGTTTTCTGATTTGTCAAATGGGGATTTTGTATGGATAGAATCTAGCAATTTCATGCAGATAAAAGGAGAGATGAGAGAAGGAGAGAGAGAAAGAGAGAGAGTGAGTCCAGGTGTTTAAGCACTTTGGAAAAGTGCAAGATATTTTTATCATTAATGGAAATAATACATGTTTATGCTAATTTAGGATAATCTATGTTGTTTAATATATAGATTTCTAAATTGTGAAGTAATTCCAGGTTATATATGAATGTTCTTGTTCCTTAATCTTTTAAACCACGTGCCTTTATTTCTTGTTCTGTTAACTTGAGTCAGTCTTTCAGCTCCTCCATATTTGAGATCAGAGCACTGGCCCACGTGTTTTCCAGGCCTCATCTCCCTCCTCCCTCTCCCTCACACCAGGGGTATCCCTTCCTCACTCTTTTGGGTCACATCTACATGTTCCTAAGCCACATGTTCTCCTCTTTCTTGATTTTCTCTCTGATTATTCTGAAGTACATCTAGAAACACCTTTCTAAGAAAGAATATATAGAAAGTGAAGTATTTGAGCCATTACTGTCTGCAAATGGATTTATTTAGCACTCACACTTGTCTGTAGTTCACAGGTCAGAGCTCAGTGCTAATTTCACAATAATTTTCCCTTGAACTCTGAAGGTGTTGCATCTAGGGGCTGACAAGAGGTTGGCTGCCAATCTGATTCTGCTTTGTTAGTATCTTTTTTCCTTTCTCATTGCTTTTTAAAGAGTTTTCTCTTTATCTTTTCTTGAAATTTCACAAGGATTTATCTAGATCTATGTCATTTTTCAATTCGTTCCTGTTGGCACTCTAGCTGAAATGAATGAACTCTTTCAAGCTAAACCTAATTATCCAGTTCAGGCCTAGAAAATTGTTGGCTATTATTTATGGAGTAGTTTCCTTTCTTCATTTTCTCTTCTTTCCTGGGACAACTACAGACAGAAGATGCCTTTGAATAATCTTTTATCTCTTTTTCTTTTCTCTCATTTTTTCTTTTTTGTTCTACACTCTAGGAAACGTCTTTGCCTTTCTTTTTCAATCTTTCAATTACCAATCATATTTTTAATTTCTTAGTTATTTTTTCCATAGCAGTCTGTTCCTTTTTACTCTCTTCTCAAATCTGAAGACGGAGTGTTTCTTTCCCTTTTTTTTTCTTTTTGATCTGTCTTCCTGAATCATCTGTTTCTTCTGTGTCAGTTCTTCTTTCTTGTTGCTTGTTTTCTTCACGGGCTGGGGAGCCATTGCTGATTCTTCTGGTCTTGGAATGAAGACTGGATTGACTGTTCCAGGCAAGAGCTGCAGGTTTCCCCTGCTAATGAGTAAGGGGGTCCCTTTCCTGATAAGCCTGTCATTAGAAGGAGATCTGTCAGTCTGGGAAGAGTGTGCCCACTGGCCGCATGTGCTTTAGATCAAGTAGACAAAGAATCAGTTCCTGGTTTTGAGTCCTCCCAAATGCCAGGATAAGGAAGGCTTTGATCCGGGATTGCCAGCACCACACTATAAACGTAAATATTACTAATAGCTAAACAGTTCTAAGTATTTTAAACATAATAATTATTTAATCCTCAAAACAACTATGTGAAGTAGTACTCTTATTATTCCCCACTTTACAGATGAGGAAACCGAGGCACAGATGGTTAAGGAAATCTTTAAAGGTCACACAGTTAGTAAGAAACAGAGCTGGGCTTTGAATCCAGCCAGTCTGGCTCTGCAGTCTGTGCCCTTGACTGTTGCATATTCTGCCTTAACTATCTTCAGAAAGTTCATTCATATTCTTGAAAGAAGAGACCTGCAGTTTTATGGACTGAGGCCACCCTGGCTGTGTCCCTTTGTATAAACTTCCTGTGAATCTCCCTCTTCCCAGACCCTCTTCTCATTCTTGCCCTTTTTAGACCTTGCCAACTCCAAGTGAGCTTTTGGGAAGTCACCAGGGACAAAGTAACTGGTTCTCCACTCCACTGGTATGGATAACTCCACTGGTGTGGATGACTCCACTGGTGTGGATGACTCTGCTGGTGTCGTCTCCTATTTGGCACTGCCTCTCCCCTTGATGCCATCATGTTCTATTCATCTTCACACTTCTCCATGGCTCTTATCTGGAATGAATCTTCCTCCACTCTCTTAACTTGTGGATTTATTCTGTTTTGTGCTATGCTCTCATTTTATTGTCTTCTCATGACAGAAGGGCCATTCTACCATGTTCAGTTAACCAGATTTTATAGAACCCAAATTAAACACAATTTTTGACCCTTCCTTCCATATTTATCTGCTCAAATGTTTTAAAACAATCTGTGTCAACTAATACTATGACATTATCTTTCCAAACGAGTAATTAGCTTTGATTAATCCAACTTAGATTAGTAATGAAGACTAGAATATATTTTATTGTTTTCCATTTGCCTAGACTTAAGTATGTGCTTTGACATATATAAAAGCCTAGGATAATAACACATCTGAAGACACTTGAAATTTTATTCTGAAAGAGTCTTATTGTGAAAATGTGTTCAATTTCCACTAGTTCCTTCCCTAACTTTTGAAAACTGGCTATGGACTTGAGCGTTGAGTGAGTCTTGAGGATCTAAGACAAAAGAAATTCTCTGCCTTTTGAAACTTCATAATTTTGTGAAAAAACTTAATTCTAGGTCTATTTCTCAGGTTTTAGAAACAAGTTCTACTAATATAATAAATATGAGTATTTTAAAATTTAAACTTCCTTATTGTTACCAAAAATGAACCAATGGAGTCAGTTCTTAGACATTTTAGGTCACTGAATATTATTTTTTCCTGTGACAGAAGAGGATCAGTGGAATTTTAGCCAGAAACTTTACTGAAAATCAATGCCACTTCTTTGCATTTATCACTGCCAGTCTTGCTCTGCATATATTTTTAGTATTCGCCATGCATTGTTAACGGTGATTGTCATGTAATTAAATCACTGCTCATCACGAGAACCTGTTTTTATGCTGAGATAAGCATCAGAAGCCTGCTGCAGGACCCTCAGATCAATAAAGATGTTCCCAGTAGGATTACAAAGAGGCCGGGGTTGAGCAGGGCACCAGAATTAATTAGGAATGATTTCTCTTTTTCTTTCTACTTTCAATACATTTTTAATTGTTTTTCCATTTTCAATGGACTCTACCCCTCTCTCTCTGTCTCTTTTTTTTTAATTCTACACTGATTCTCAAACACTTCTGTCCAGAGATTTGTAGAAACTGAGCTCTTAATCTCTTCCACTTTTTCAGTCATAACCCCAAACTGCAACTTAGTTTAGTGATCCCAGGGTTCCATCATTTTTAAAGAAACTTTGGGACTAGAGGCAACCATCCAATTTCAGAAAGCTATTTGAATATTAAACCCAAGCTTTGAACTGCAGGTGGATTTCTTGTTTTGGTTGGCATGCTCTTGACAAAATGTGACATCCAGGTTTTAGAAGTATCAGTGCATTCTAAAATGAAATGAAATGAAATCCAAATCAAATGTGAATTTTAAAAAAAGAAAACCTCTTGGTCTTCAAGCAACTGTGTAACATCCTCCTGGCAGGTGATATGTGAAAGAACCAGGAACACAGGGCTCGGTTTCTAGACTGCAAAAGTTATACTCTAAGTAAGGGGTGTGTCCCTGTGTAGATGGGGATGCTGTAACAATAAGTGCTCCTATATTTCTAACTTCAAGGATTATTAAAATTCCTGGCTACAGAAATGGAGACCAGAAATTAGTGAGGCACAGCTGCAAGAGGTGATGTTGGTGGGGAAAGGGAGGTAATGGTATTCAACAAGTAAAAGGTGATGGGAATATTTCCAGGAATTGAGAAACAGATTTCACATAAGGGAAGAAAAGAAGGAAATAATCAAATATTCCAAAACACAAAAGAGAAACTCATCTATTAATGGTTACCCGAAATGACCTCATGGTAAGATTCTATTATCAGGGCCCGCCCCGTGGCTTAGCGGTTGAGTGCGCGCGCTCCGCTACTGGCGGCCCGGGTTGGGCTCCCAGGTGTGCACCTACGCACCGCTTCTCCGGCCATGCTGAGGCCACATCCCACATACAGCAACCAGAAGGATGTGCAACTATGACATACAACTATCTACTGGGGCTTTGGGGGGAAAAGAAAGGAGGAGGATTGGCAATAGATGTTAGCTCAGAGCCGGTCTTCCTCAGCAAAAAGAGGAGAATTAGCATGGATGTCAGCTCACAGCTGATCTTCCTCACACACACACAAAAAAGATTCTATTATCAGGTGTACATGGTCACAGCTGGGTCTTGATGGAGCAATATAGTGAGAGGATGACAACTTTGATGCTTTTTGCATCCACTCATCTTCAGTAATTAAATCATGCATTCATTCTTTCAATCAACACACACTTACTGAGTGCCTACTCTTAGAGTTTGATGGCATTTAAGGGGGCTATAATACCCTCCTTTTCCAGCTGAGTTCAGAAACAACTAAGAGATAGACGCAGGGGTCAACAAATGGAGATGAAAATACATCTTTATTACTGCCGTTGGACAATGAGGACAAGTGGGCTTCCTAATATGAACCCCAGAATCAAATAGATGTATCCAGCCAGACACAGAGAACGTTAGATACCAGAGGCCTCCCCGACAGGGTCATAGCCTGCTCCTGTGAGACTGGAGGCAGAAAGGAGCAGAGCAAAATGTCCACTCTCTGCAGACCTGTGGATTCCCAAGAGAAAGAGAGGGAATGGGTCTGAGTGGGCTTGCTACTTCCTCCTCCCTGGGGAGGTGTGTTGATGGAGGCACTGGAGGGAGGTCGGGAGTGTTAATCTAACATAGCTGTCTTCGTGGCAGTCTCTCTAGCAGTGGCCGAGGCAAAGGGCCCTTCCTATTAAGAGTGACTCTATGGACTAGGAGAAACACACATAGAGATTCCTGCCAGGCAAGAACTGGATGTAGTCCTTGCCTTTGAGGCGCTTACAGTCCAATATGGGAAAGACAGCAATAAACAAACGGTAAAAACACACCGTTTTTTCTTCTCCAGCAAGTGGAGCATGTTGGACTACTAAGGAAGTAGCTGGTCCCAACCTCCCTGTCTACTCCCTTATAACAATACTCTCCCAGAAATATGGTCGACTCCACTCCAATAGCACTACTCTGCAATTTGAAATATACACACCTGACTTGATGTGGAATCGCCTTTTCTCCTCTTTTTCTCCCTGTGGCAATCTTTCATTTTTCAGTGTTTTTCTCACATCGCATCTTTTTAAGAAACATTTTTTGATTTCCACAACTATGCATAACCTTTCCTACTTTTATACCATTTTGTATACCGCTTTGTTCCTTTCTGACGGCAGTCGTATCCCTCCATATTATATCATAAGAGTGCATTTGCTCATCTCTTCTCTTTTGCTTTTTTGTGAGGAAGATTAGTTCTGAGCTAACATCCATGCCCATCTTTCTCTACTTTATATGGGATGCCACCACACCATGGCTTGACAAGCAGTGTGTCGGTCTGTGCCTGGGATCGAACCTGTGAACCCCAGGCAACTGAAGCAGAGCACGTGAACTTAACCGTTATGCCACCAGGCCGGCCCCGCTCATTCCTTCTTGAATTGTGGCATCTTCATCTCTAAATGTCTCCTAATGTCTAACTCAGAGGCTTTGCAGGTGGACATGCAGTGTGAGTGTTAAGTTAAATGGAAGGTGGGCATTGCCTAGATTTATTTCATTCATGGATGTTCATTCATTCAGTTAGTCAGTCAACACTTATGAGAGTCTATGTGCCAGGTCTTGTTGCTAGGTGTTAGGAAAACAAAAAGCAAGTACAATGTAGTTCTGCCTTTTAAATAGGAAAATTGAAAATAATACCCAGTACTTCACAATCTTACCTCCTGCTGACATTTAGTATTAAATTTCTTGGTGTTAAGGGAATAATGACACCCTCCATGGCAACCCAAGTCCAGGGCAACCCACTGGAGAGAAGATACTCCCAGGGCTCCTCTCCTTTTATGACTGGGCAGGCTCTTACTGGCTTCTCACCTCTCTCTCTGTGTGCTCAGATCTCCCCGTATTCGGATAAGGAGGTATATAATGATATGGCCAGAGCAACTTTCCTAAAAACCCTATAGCAGCCTCATCTCTCCATGCAAAACTGCAAGTGCCGTTTACCATTTGAAGGAATTTAAATCTAGAAGGTGGCAGATCTGTTGTCAAAGGGAATTCAAGTTTCTGAAAAGTTCCAAGGGAATACGGAATTTCATTATTTGCTCTACAGTCTTCACACCATCCCTTTGTAGGCTCAATTTTCTCTACATTTTGTATTTTTCATAAAACAAAACATTTTCCCTTCATAGTAGAGGCTCCGAGTGACCTTCGAGCTGTTTATTGGCTCTCTGGGTGTATTAAACCTCCAAGCTGTGCAGCGGGATTTCTAAAGGACACAGGCCTCAAACCTGCCAACCTATCAATTTAGAGGGGAGAAAAAAATAAAAGTGTGCCTCTCACATGCTCGAGATTGTATTTGTAACTAACCTTCAGCACAGACTGCGTTGTTCACTAGGAGAAACCTGTTCCTGCAGAGTTTAGATCAACTGTCCCTCTCCCCTCCCCATCTTAGACCTTTCCAATGCGTGGTTTTGTCCCTCAAGATGGAATTGCTTCTTCTCTTTCCGCAAGCTCCTTTTCTCTCCCAGGACCATGATATAATGTCTGAAGCAAGCCACTCTAGCCCACAAGTCCCTGAGCGTGGTTTGGGAGGTGACTTTCAGTGTAATGAGGTCTCGCTGCCACTAGGGCCCAAAAACAAATTACGAGACTGAGTATATTTTTGGCAACTTCCCAACTCCACATCTGACGCTTTCCACAGTCAATCAGTTATTGGTTTTTGTTTGTTTGTTTATAATGATTTGTGGTTTTTAAATTCTAATGAAGTGAAAAATACCCTCCCAAGTTTTTTCTTCTGCCTGTGGAGTGTTTCTCTCTCTTCAGCATAGGCAAGTCACCCAACCAGGAGTGGAGTCTTTCCTAGGTTTCACACATAGGCATTGGAGAGAGCTATGAGATTTTTATCTCTGTTTGCTAGGGTGGAAGGAGCTATTGGCAACTATCTTGTCTGCCAAGTGGACAAAATCAGTCTGCAGAATAAAAATCCAATAGAGACAACTGTGAGATGTGAGCTCTTGGATCCACCTGGGATTGAAGCAAGAATCATCCCCAGAAATCCCAGTTAACTGATCCAATAATTTCCCTTTTTGAGTAATTTACATTGTGTTGGGATTCTGTCACTACCACATGAATCTTGACTAGTGCATTTGATAAAGAAGTGCTTTCTGCTACTAATTTGCAGATCTCTGATTACATATAAGACTGAGCATTAATTCATGTTTGCTGGATATTTCTATTCTCTTTTTAATTGTTTCTTCATGATCTTTCCCCGTCTTTGACAATTTCCTTTTTGTTTTGTAATAAGTTTTTATGTATTTAGAGTGTTAATGCCTTTTCTGTCATATATGTAGCAAATATTTTTTCCCGGATTGTCATTTGTTTTTTTGACTTTGCTAGGTTTTCTTGGCAAACAAACATTTTTCTTATGTGTTCTGCCTTTGGCATCATGCTTAAAAATAAAATTTAAAAATCAATAACATTCTCCTGTGTTGGGAATAACTATTCAGAAAAGGAGATAGAAAATAAGATATCTTTTAAAATAGCAACAAAAGCCATAAAGTGACTAGGGTTTAACCTAACAAAGAACGACAAGCATGTATGGAAAAAATCCTGAAAGAATTAAAGGATATAAAAAAAAATTTGATTAAATGAAGAAATGTACTGTATTTTTTGATGGGAAAACTTAATAATGAACTTATTAGTCAATATTCATTGAGCGATTACAAAAGGGTAGGTGCTTTCTAAAGGGCTTCCCACATATTAGCATTTAAACAGCTCATTAACCCTAAGTAGTAATATTGTCAAGAATATTAGAGTGGGTGCTTGGTGGGGTTGGAGAGTATAAAGTCAGAGAAGTAAAATGACGACTGAGGAGAAAATCAAAGAGAAAGACAAGAGTGCACGTTGTACAGACCAATGGATGATAGTGAGCCATGAACTGAGGAAGATGTTTATATTGTGTTTGCTCCTGAGGTCTAAAAGCAAAGATGGGGGCTGGCCCCGTGGCTTAGCGGTTAAGTGGGCGCTCTGCTGCTGGCGGCCCGGGTTCAGACCCCGGGCGCGCACTGGCGCACTGCTTCTCCGGCCATACTGAGGCCGTGTCACACATACAGCAACTAGAAGGATGTGCAACTATGACATACAACTATCTACTGGGGCTTTGGGGAGAAAAAAGGAGGAGGATTGGCAATAGATGTTAGCTCAGAGCTGGTCTTCCTCAGCAAAAAGAGGAGGATTAGCATGGATGTTAGCTCAGGGCTGATCTTCCTCACAAAAAAAAAAAAAAAGTAAAAGCAAAGATAGGACAAAGTGAAGTACAAGAAAATAAAAATAGAAACCTCTATTATCTTCTAGTACTTTGAATGTTTTGTTTCTATTTGGTGTAACTTGTGAGAGAGGTACTGACTGTATATATTTTATGGATAATCCCTTCTTTCCCACTATTTTAAAATGCCAAGTTTATTTTATAATAATATATATGGATCTGCTTCTGTTTTTCTTTGTGATTGTTCTGTTCCAATGATCAGTCTGTTTTTGCCTACACCAGTGAAAAACTTTAAATTATATCAGCTTTATCTAGGTCTTCTGACTTCCCATTCAATCAATCACCGATTCTCATTAATATTACCTTCTAAATATTTGTCAAATCCTCCCACTTTCCATTTTCAGTGCCTCATCCTGGTTAATTACCCTATCATCTTTCTCCTGAAATACTGCCTAGCCCACCATTTAGTCTCCCTATGTGCATCCTTATCCATTCCAAATCATTCTCCACACAATTGAAAAAAATAGACTACTTACACTGTTAATTTTGTCATCACTTCCCTGCTCAGAACATCTAGGGAGATTTTCACTGCACTCAAATAAAATCTATTCCATTTTACATGGTCTGTATGTGGCCCCCAATTACTTCTCTCTCCATTTCTGCACCATGTCTTTCTCTGGAGTTCTGTATTTTGTCCACACTGGACTCTTATTGCTTTCTGACTGTACAAAGATCTTCCCTTTGTAGGGCCTTCAAACCTGTTTTCCTTATACTGGGAACTCTTTTGCCCTTTCCATTCTTGACCCAGATGAAATGCTACTCCTCATATAGATCAGTGTTTCTGGCTGTAGGTGTGCTGCATACCAGGCCAGTGACACCATTTATCTGTCAAAGTGAGTGGTGTCCTCTAATCTGGGCAGAGAACAACTGTACTACCAGACGCTGCTTCTCCACAAACTGTAGCTTTCTTTAAAAACACTTATTACATATTTACAATATTTGTGTCATTATTTTTTTTACTGTCTCTTTCTTCCACTACACTGTAAGCTCCTTGAAGGCAGGAACAATGTCTATTTTATCCCCACCTTCCCCAAGCAAAATGCACACAGTAGGTCCTCAAGTATTTACTTAATGAAATGCTCAACATGTGGTTGGTCACATTGTCCCCTGTTACTCTTCATTTTAAAGAGTCCCAGGCTATCTACCCCATCTTATTCTTCTACATAAACTTTTGGAAGACTTTTTTCATGCTCTAAAATATCCTACTGGAATTTCATTACATTCATAAATTATATGGGGATGATTTGTGATCTTCACAATATTAATCTCTCAATATGTGAACAGGACATATAATAATATTGTATAATTTTATTCATAGAAGCGCTACACATTTCCTGTAAGGATTATTCCCACTTTATTGTGTATTTATGGTTGCAACTAGGTGTTGCCTTTTTTGGAGGGGAGTGATCTTTTTATTTTCTTATTCTATTTTCAAAGTAGACATATTTCTAATACAGGAAATGATTTGTATTTTATATATAGTTTTTAATTTTTTTTTTATGAGGAAGACTGGCTCTGAGCTAACATCCATTGCCTGTCTTCCTCTTTTTGCTGAGGAAGATTAGCCCTGAGCTAACATCTGTGCCCATCTTCCTCTATTTTGTATGTGGGACGCCAGCAGAGCATGGCTTGATGAGCAATGCATAGGTCCGCGACCGGGATCCAAACCTGAGAAGCCTGGGCATGTGAACTTAACCACTATACCACCAGGCCAGCCCCTATATATAGTTTTTAAACAGCAAGTGCCTTTAATTCAATTATTTGTTTTAATAATTTCAGTAGATCTTACGGAATTTTCCAGGTAGGTAGTCATATGATCTACAGACAACCTTGTCTTTATCCTTTTCATTATTAGAGCTATTATTCCATTTTTATTTTTAATTTCATCAGTTATTATTTACACAATAATTTTAAATAGTAATAGTTAAATGAGGTGGCTTCATCATGTTTCTAAACCTTCAGAGAATTTAGTTATTCATCATTAAGCATGATGCAGTTACTACTCTGGTATAGATTTATTTTTGTGTTAAAAAGGAATTTTTATCCTCTTTTACAAAAACTTTTTATATAAAAAACAATATTCAATTTTATCGAATGTATTTGAATCCCTAGTGTGATGCATCATAAGGAAACACAGTTGTGAGACCTCGAATTTGAACACCCTGATGGGCGGGCGCTTTTTCCACCTTTGATAATCTGTGGTCTCATGGACCACACAAAACTCCAGGAAGTAGGTATTGACTTCATTGGCTTTTCAAGGCCTACAAGCAAGTTTACTGGGTGCTTCGCCATACGCTGGTCTTTTCATTGTAATTTTTCTTTGATTCTGCTACAGTTCAGGAAGGGGCTCTTCCTTAGATGTTCATTTTCCAAATAAGATAGTTGAAGAGAAAATAGTGTTATAAGTCTCACATATAAGATTATTAACTCTGAGATGCAAATGTATCTTCCAATTTGCTTAGTCCTCTAAGCCATTGCAAAATTAAATATGAATGTTTCTGTGAAAAGTGATTTTGCTGATATGTTACCCTTTATTAATCAGCTTCTGTGGGTCAAAAACTTATTCAGCAAATTATTTAGAGAGTGATAGCTCCTTGATCGTTTTTGTTATGGGGAACTGAATCTCTTTTCTCTCTTATTATGAAAAGAGTTTTGATTGTGTGTGTGTGTTTGTGTGTATACACACATTTTGAAATAGAAAATGAAACATAAAAGCCACCCTGTAAGGCAGCAAGACTCCCTTGTCCTTAGGTGCTAAATTAAGTAGCAAGAAGTATAAGCAGACAACGCCTGCCATTTTCTATGGCTGTATTGACCCAACACTCTTTCCTTCTCCTCTCTGAGAAGCTGGCAATGTTCTCCTCCTCATCCTTGGGCATCTGTCATCCCAGCGGCCACCACGAAATCATTCCTCACTTTCACAGAACTGATTTCTGTTTATGGAGCAGCTGGCAGGAGCATTCCAAGGCCAGGCACTCCCTGAGAAGCAAGCCTGCTTCCCTCCGCTGTCAGGGGCTATTAGAAATAACACCATCCTCTGAGGAAGTCAGAATAGCAACAGGAAAATAAGTAAAACCTATTATAAAACAGTTGTCCAAGAACTTGGGCCTGGCACAGGGTAGAGATCGATACGCTGTGAAGGTTAAATCTATTTTCACACTGTGTTCTATTTCACAGTTTAATGGTGTTTTAATGTGTCTGTCACTGAGCTCCTTCGTGTTATGCAGGTAGAGACTTTACAAAGGAGAAAGAACCCGGCTTTTCAAGCTTCGCTGTAACATCTTATTACCAGCTGTGATCTGACAGCTTCTTTTCCCTTCCAGAACAATGGCAGGTCTGGCTTTTCCTCTCAACCCCTCTGGCCCACCTCTTCCATTCTCTTTCTTGTTCCTAATTTTGCAGGAGGCAAAGTTGGGACCCTCTGAGTGACTCTTCAATATCTCTCTGGAGAGCTCTCCAGGATAGATACCTGTATCAAAGCGGAAAGTTCCTAAGATATTCCTGACCTTCCACCCTGTATCCTGAATTGGCACCCTTCATTTTGCTGATGTCCCCAGCTGGTCCCGGGCCATCCCACTGTCCTCCCTCTTCTGCCGGGGCCCTTTGCTCAGTCTCCAACTTCGTCTCTATCTCCACACCGGAGCATATCTGAGTCAGGGGTCTTGCCATTACTTTCCCAAGATTTTGTGAGAAAACCTGATTATTTATTTATTTTTACCCCAAAAGAGATTTTTGCTTTTATCTTTATATATATTAAGCCGTATATTAATATAGCAATTGTATTAGTTTCTCAGGGATGCCACCATGAATTACCACAAACTTGGTGGCTTAAAACAACAGAAATGTATTCCCTCACAGTTCTGGAGGCCAGAAGTCTGAAATCAAGGCTGGCAGGGCCATGCTGTCTCTCTGAGGCTCCAGGGGAGAATCTGTTCCATACCTTTCCCTTAACGTCTGCTGTGCACTCCTTGGCTGTCCTTGGCTTGTAGACACCTCACTCCAATCTCTGCCTCTGTCATCACATAGCATTCTCTGAATGTGTCTCTGTCTCTGTGTCTCTTCTCTTCTTATGGGGACACCAATCATATTGTATTAATGGCCCACCCTACTCCACTATGACCTCATCTTGACTAACTGTGTTTGCAATGGCCCTATTTCCAAAACGTGGTCACATTCTGAGATTCTCGGAAGGAGACAAATTTGGAGGAACATTGTCTCTGATGGTTAATTTTATGTGTCAAATTGACTGGGCTGTGGTGTCCACATATGTGGCCAACTAGTATTCTGAATGTTTCTGTGAGAGTTCTTGGATGAGATTAACATTTATTTTTATTTATTATTATTATTATTATTATTAATTATTTTATGAGGTCATATTGGCTTATAACATTGTGTAAATTTCAGGTTTACATTATTATATATCAGTTTCTGTGTAGACTGCACTGAGTTCACCACCAATAGTCTACACTTAATTTAGTGGACTTTGAATAAAGCTGATTGCCCTCTGTAATGTGAGTGGGCCTCTTCCACAGTTGAACACCTAAATAGAACAAAAGACTGACCTACTCTGAGCAAGAGAGAATTCTGCCAGCTGCCTGCCTTCAGACTTAAACTGAAACATTGGCTCTTCCTAGGTGTCCAGACTGCCAGTCCACCCTGCAGATTTTGAACTTGACAGCATCTATAATTGCATGAGCCAATTCCTTAAATCTCTCTCTCTCTATATATATCCTATAAATATATCTCCTAATGGTTCTGTTTCTCTGGAGAACCCTGACTAATACGCTGTTTAACCCAGTACAACCATGTGGATGAAATATATAGGAAATATTCCATGGAAGAACACATATTATTTATTTATTATTGATAATGGAGAGATAACATTTAGGCACTCAGATTTCTGGAGATTAATGGATCCAGCACCCTCCTGCTTGTCATGATTTCTGAATGACTGGCTTTTCAGTGGAATTCAAATTATTGGGGGGGTGGGAGTCACTATAACTAGGTATGGCTTATAGTAGATGTTTTCAAATTATGGTCTTTGGACTCCTTGGGGGTTCGCAGAGTCAAAATTATTGTCATAATGATACTAAAATGTTTTTTGCCTATTTCACTGTGTTGACATTTACACTGATGGAACAAAAGTGACAATGGGCAAAACTAATGAGCCTTAGCATGAATCAATGCAATGCCACGAAACATTTTTTCTTTACCACCAGGCACTTGCAAAGAAATGCAAGCCAGTTTCGCTTAAGAATGTCATTGAGAAAGCAAAGAAATTATTAATTTTATTAATTCTGACATTATTGTTGTGGTAAAATGGGAAAATTCACATGAAGCACCTCTGTTTCATATCAAAGTGTGATGGTTATTTTGAGGAAAAGCACTTGCATGATTATTTGAGTAACTAGCTGAACTAGCCACTCTTTTCATGGAATACTATGTTTACTTGAGAGAATAATGGATAAAGCATGATTATTCAGGCTTGGGGTTTTGGCATACATTTTTTTGAGAGTGAACTAAGTGAGCCTGTCACTTAAAGGTAAATAACTGACAGTATTTGTTGAAAATGATAAAATGTAAACTTTCAAGAGAAAATTAGAATTTTAGAGAACTTGCCCATGTCATTGTCAGCTTAACAGCACTCTGATGAGATTTGTTGTGATACTGATGAACATTATTTTTTGTTATTTTATGTAAAACATGCCAAGATTTAGAATGTTTGTCTAACTCAGTGAATCATTTTCCAAATGGCCAAAGCAAGGTGTTACAAAATCATGCAGGGATAATAGATCCATTCAAACTAAAAGACAAACTAATGGATTTTGATGCTCATTCATATAGTTTAAGACTCCACATTGCAACACACCTTGCAAAAAAAACTATCACTTGTCAACTTTTGGTGTAATATGATAAAAGAATACCTACAATTATCAAACAGGCTATTAAAATACTTTTTCCTTTTTAAACTGCATATCTAGTTAAGACCAGATTTTCTTCATATACTTGAACCAAAACAATATATTGTAATAGACTAAATACAGATACAGATAAGAGACTCTGGCTGTCTTCTGTTAAGCCAGACTTGAAAGAGATCTCCAAAGATTGTAAAACAATACTACTCTTCTGACTAATTATTTATCTTCATCAAACATGCCATTTATTTTAACATGTGGTACATTTATTATTATCTTAAATAAATTAATAAATAACTACTTCATAAAATTCTCTGTTTTAATTTCCAATACAGTAAATATTGATAGATATAACTCACGTAAACAAAAGCTCTTTGGAGTTCTCAGTAATTTTTAAGAGTGTAAATTTTGGTCTTGAAACTGAAAATTTCATCTAGAACCACTGCTTTAGACAATGGTAAGGAGTTTGGATTTTACTCAAAGTGCAGTGAGAAGCCATTCAAGAATTTTAAATAGAAGACTGCCTTGGTTTGCACCAGATTGTTATTACTAGAGATGTTGAGAGATGATACAATTCAGTGCGTGTTTTGGAGATAGAACCAACAGGACTTGCAGATGGATTGTATGGGGAAGTAAAGGATGGAAAGAGAGGATTGAAATTGACTCCCATGTAGAGTTGTTAGGTTTAGTGTATTATTTAGGGTTCAACGAGAGAAGCAGAATCAGTAGAAGATTTATATTAAGCAATTTATTGCAAAGAATAGGCTTACACAATTGTGATGTTTGGCTAGGAAAGTCTAAAATCCATAGGATAGGCCATGAGGAAGAGCAGGTTGGCACTCTTGGCAAGAGCTGAAGCTCTGCTGAACAGGCAGAATTTCTTCTTCTCTCAGGGAAACCTCAGCTCTGCTTTCTAAGGCCTTTCAAATAATTTAATCAGGCCACAAAGACTATCTATGACATCTGGAAGATCGATTATCCAGGATAATCTCCCTTACTTCAAGTCAACTGATTATAGACTTTAATCACATCTACAAAATACTTTCACAGCAACACAAGGTTAGTGTGTGAATGAGTAACTGAGGACTGTTGCCTAATCAAATTGACACATTAAAAAGATGATCACAGTCCACCACTTGTCAACCTGGCACCCATACACATCTATTTAAACCATACTTAATCTCCAAAAAAGAGAATAACAAAGTTATACTTTCACCTAACATGATATAACTATCCTCCCTACAATGAAAAAAAAAAAAAAAAGCTAATTCTTTCCCCAGAAGAGAATGTAAAGTACTTGGGGTACGTATAATCACTATTTTCTTTCGATATCCTGTAACTTAAATATTGTAATATAAAATTAATTATCTTTAGTACATCTTATATTAGATGATAAAAAGATAAGGGAGGAGAGAAAACAAAAATATTTGACTAATATACATGCAAATATACTCATAACAAAATAAAGAAGAAATACTTATCACTATTAAGCACCTCACTTCTGCAACTGGTCACATGGTCACAGATGGTATTTATAACTACCTTCTTCCACTGCCCATTCTATATTCCCTCTGCCCTCAGCAAGCACCTCAACTGGTCGTGGTTCTTTGCCTAGTGAGCTAACCCAAACATTCATTCCTGAAAAATCTGGGCTATTAGCAATCCTGCCTGATTTGGTTGTTGTAGTTTTCCATTGACTTTCATCACAGAACGTGATAGTACTAAGAGATAACCCTAACGGATCTCTTGTATTCCAGACATACTCTTCTTCTACCTATTGCGTAGTAGCAGCTCAGTTTACACTTGTTAATCAGGATCAATCACTCTAGCCAGTACATGAACCTCCTTATTTGTCTGTTGATTCAGAGGCATGAATTGCCCAAAGTGGCTGGGTGGCAGGTTGATGTATTGGACTGCTTCCATCATGGATGGGATAACACTTTATTCTTACTGGAAATAGATGCTTACTCTGGATATGGATTTGCCTTCCCTGCATGCAGCACTCCTACCAAACTACCATCTGTGGATTTGCAGAATACACATTGCCCTACGTTTTACTTGGCAACCTTGCTCCTGGGATTATGACCCAAGTAATAGTCGCTTACTGAGATGGCAAAAACTAAGAGAGTAATACTTTGAGGTTGGTTGGATAAATGAGTTGCATACTACTTGGAGAGGTCAGTGCTGAAGTTTTCAGTGCTGAAAATTTGCAAATCATCAATACGTAGAGGGTATTTGAACCATGGATGGGATGATAGAAGAGAAAGAGAAGACAATAGGGAGACTCCCGCGGTTAGAGGGAGATGTAACTTAGAGGAAAGAACCAAACAAAGAGAGTAGGGAGGAGTGGCCATTGATGTGGGAGGGGAAAAAAAATGTATATGTTTGAAGAGTACATGAATTAAAATATTTTGAATTTCGTGGTGTTTTACAAAGACGACCATGCCTTCTGCTGGTTTGCCATGTAAACTAATGTGGGAATCATGGTGGAAAATTTCATGCTACCAACCAAATATTTATTGATTTCTACTTCAAAGAAAGAAGAGAACAATGAAAGCTTAGGATAACTCATTCATTCATTCAATAAGAGTTTATTCAGAAAAACATATGTAAGTGACTTTAAGCGTTGAGAATATAAAATTTAATAAAATTTGCTTCCTGACCTCAAGTAATTAAGGAAAGTTTGGATAAAAATGTAGGACCTGAATTCACTGTTTAATTTTAATGGGGATACAGGAGAAGACTGAGAAATGCTTGAGAATGACAGATTAAACATCTTATCACGGGGTTTAATGATGCTCACTAAATGTGAATTTGGAAGAATCAAGGGAAAAAATGACCAGTTAACTCTTGAGATATTCTGAAACATTATCATTGCTCCTAGAATTGAGGCATTTTTTATCACCATTTTGCACTTTCCCAATGAGGTTGTGAACCAGCTGCCTACTGAGCAAAAATATTACCATCCAATTAATATTTTGGAAGCAGTGACAGACTATTCTAACCTCTTGGCTCAGCAGTCTGTTCTGAGAGTCTGATCATACAGGAGGTGGGATAAACGTGAGGCCAGTCAGTTCATCGGGTCCCCACCACAAAGACCAGAGGCCACTTACTGAAGCCTGTGAACCACAGAAGGCTGCAGCAGGAGATTTTGCATTTGAATTATGAATATTTAAATAGGCCTATTAAATCTGTGTCCATGGGGAGCAAAAATGCATTTGCTTTTAAAACAATTAAAAATATAAGGGACATGTGGAATAGTCACTATACACATAAAATTTGGAATCAGAAGACGCAGAGCAACTCCCCTCCAGCGCTTCCCAGCTATGTGGCGTGGGGAAATGAAGTTGGCCTCAATAAGTTTTATCCAAACCCCTGCTTCCTCACTTATTCATTTAGTCAGGAAACTGTTAAGAGCATGGTCTCTGGGCCACACTGTCTAGATTTGAATCCTGGCTCTGTCACTTGCTAGCTGTTTGTTCCTGTTACTTAGCCTCTCTGTGCCTCAGTTTACCCATCCATGAGTGAGGATAATACCAGTAACTCTGTGTATGGCTAGTTGTGAGATTAAATGAGTTAATTTCTGTAATGTATTTAGAAGAGTGTCAGGGACATAATAGGCACAAAATGAATGTCAAGTTTGACATTATACACTATGTCATTAGTTTGTACTAGAAACTGCTTAGTGATCCAATGAACTCATGAGCAAGATGGACGCAGTCTTTGCCTGCATAGAGACAATTAAACACACTATAACCAAGGAAGTGTTATGAGAGTTTTTTATGGAAACTGCAATGTTAAAGACGCCCCTAAGTTAATGTTGAGGGTTCAGGGAAGGATTTCAAAGAGAAGTGAAGTTTAAGGTGAGACATAACAGGTGAGTAGGAATTAGCCAGGGACAAAGAAGGGAAGAATATTACTCATAGAGATAAAGAATATATGAATATGGGTGGAAAGGATGGAAAGGATGGAGGATGGAAAGAGAGAAAGAAAAAGAGAGAGAGAGAAAGAGAGAAAGTTCAGAATGTCTCCTATTAGCTGTAATAGAGGAAGGCTCAGAATGAGGCTTGAAAAGCCAGGTCACAATTGACCTTGGAAACCAGATTAAGGAGTTTGGACCTTATATTACAGGCACTGGAGAGCCCAGGAGGGGATGATGCTATTTCCATTTTAGAGCACCACTCTGGACTGATGAGGATTAATGGGAAATGTGACCTGGTGGGGACAAGCAAAAGGAGGGTCACCAGTAAGGTGGTTGTTGCAGCAAGCCAGTCAAGAGATGATAGTGTCTTGAGCAATGATGATTCAGAGAAGAAGATATATTTGAAACATTTTTAAGAAATAGAAGCAAGGATTTGGTGATTGACTGGCTGTGGGAAATAAAGAAGAGAAAGTTCAAGTCTGGCTCCAGATCAATGGCTTGTACAATAGGTGCATGGTGATGACTTTCACTAACATAGGGGACATCAGAGGTAGGCTAGGTTTGGGGTGGAGGGGATGAGAAAAGAAAATGAGTTTAATTTTTGATCTATTGAATGAGGGTTTTAAGGTCAACAACCAACTAGAGCTCTCCAATGGGCAAGATAATGTCTGGGCTGGAGACATAAGGGATCCATTCACATAGAGATGAGGTCCCTGATGAATAAAGCAGAGAACCAGATAAGAAGACGGCCTCCCTGGTGGGGAACCCTGGAGAACACCATCCCTTCAGGGATGGCCCTAGGAAGAAGATTTTGCAGAGAAATTGAGGTATCATAACAGAGAGGTAGGGAGAAAAGTGAGAGTGTTAAGTGTCACAAAAGTCAAGAGTTGAAAGTGTTTCTTAAAGTGGGGGGGAGGGGTAGTCAAGAATGAAGGAGTCTGCAAGAAATGTAGTAGGATAAGGGTTCTATGACAGGAGGTCATTGACAACTATGAGTAGGGCAGTAGTAGTGAAGTGATGAGAGTGGAAGCCAGGGAGCTGAGGAGTGAGTGAGAATGAGAATATAGAGTTAGCAAGTGTGGCCAACTTTTTCAAGGACGTTAAGAGGGCAAGTTGAGAGATAGAAGCACCCTGCAGGAGGAGTGAGAGCAAGGATGAATATTTTAAAAATATAGGATGAGTCTTAAGAGTGTTTTAGTACCATAGAGGGGGCCAGAAGAGAGGGCGAGGTAAATATTCCCAAGATAGGAGGAGGTGATAAAGTCCTGAGAACAGTTGCAGAGATGACTCTTCCACTGATCAGGAAGAAGGAGGAGAGGGTGGGGGGGGGTGCAGGTACCAAGTTGAAACAGACAAGCTGTCTCCTTTGGAGGATCTATCTTGTCCAGTGTATATTGATTTGCCTCAAAGTCAGCTTTTGGCTTATAGACCAATTATTTTAATGTGCATATGAATCAATTAAAAGTCTTGTTAAAATGTAGATTCTGACTCAAGAGGTCTGGTTTGGGGCCTGAGATTCTGCATTTCTGATGAGCTCACAGTGGATGACAAGGCTGCTGTATGCAGACATTCTGAATAGCCCTATAGTAGGTTCTAGAGTACTTCATTGTAGCATATGGCTGCAGAATTTTGCATCATGCTCCTGCTCCCAGCCTCTCACTCTTGAGTCCTGTCTCCGCTACAGAAGCAGATTTCTATCACGGTATGACTCTTCCTGCAGTGGGATTCCAAAATATATTCATGGTTTAGGGTATTTTCTTTCATTAGCTCAGCCACAATTTAGGAGTGCTCATCTTTGGTTGCATATTACCATCACTTGAACAGCTATGAAAATCCTGATGCCCAGGCTTCATTCTAGACCAGTTAAATCAGAATCTTAATAAATATGTATGTCCTGATAACTTAGTAGCCATAACAAACAGTAATATATATTTTGAAAGAAAAAATGAATATTTGTATTTGATTCTTAAATAATCCTAATCACTTACTAGTGGGATGTATGTGCCTGTTGGACACTGCACAGATTCTCAAATCTTGAAATCAGGTTGGACACCATCACCGTCATTAACTGGTTCACTCTGATTATACATAGTACTTGCTTTTTATCACAACTGCTGAAAATCCAACTTGGCAAAATTATGACATCATTGAAAGGGACATGGCTCAAATTAATTTTGAAACAGTGAACTATCTTGACCAGAAGGTTGCAAAGTGTCCAACTAGCTGTTGAGTATTGCTGTGTTTTCCTTGAAATTTTGAAATATCCCATGGTGCCCTGTGCATTTACTGACAACCCCCACTCTCCCACCCAGGGCACATCAGCACGTGATTTGGGAACTGTGAATTTAGGTTCAATAAATATAATATAATATTTTCTGTCAAATGTAAAGTTTCTGAATTCTTACTCATAATTTCTTTAGTTATTTTATCATAGACCAATAACAAACACTTCTTGAACCAGCACCAATCCAGGGACCACACTTTGAGTAGCACTGATCTGGGGTCTCCTCCGTGATCCCATTTCCTGACACTCTTCGTTATGCTTCAGACACAGAGTTCTTCCTCATGTTCTTAGAATACATCAAGCTCAGTGATGCTCTAGTCCTTTTCCACTTGTTTTATCTTCTGCCAAAGAAATGCTTGTCCTGAGAGATTCACATGGTTGGCTTCTTCCCATCATTCAGTTCTTAGTTCAAAGACCATCTCTGCATATAGGTTTTCCCCGATGACTCAATTTGAATTACCAACACCCCTAGTTATTCTCTGTAATATTACCCTCATTCATTTTTTCTCACATCAGTTACTACTATTTAACACAATCTTGCTCATTTATTAGTTTGCATATTTAATATTTTACATCACACCAGTAGCATAAATACCCATAAGAGCAGGGACCTTATCTGCTTTGTTCAGCGTTATAGCCCAGCATCTTACACTTGCCTCACATTAGCAAGCACTGTACAAATAATTGTTGGACGAATGAAAAAACTCTAAATCAGAATCCTTGCTATACTTAAGTCTACAATGGACAAGTGGTAGTAGGTGCCAAAGGTATTAGAAAAAATAAATAAGGGGGCTGGCCCCATAGCATGGTGGTTAAGTTCGGCATGCTCTGCTTCAGCGGCCTGGGTTTGTGGGTTTGGATCCCGGGTGAGGACCTATACCGCTTGTTGGCCATGCTGTGGCAGCGGCCCACATACAAAATAGTGGAAGGTTGACACAGATGTTAGCTCAGGGCTAATCTTTCTCAGCAAAAAAAAAAAAAAAAAAGAAATAAGGGAGCAAAACTTAAAAATAAGAAAATCCTATCCAATATCATAATCCTTTCTGTAAATTAGTAAAAAAAAAAATAAAAAAAAAGATTATATTTGATTTTAACAGCATTATTGACCATCTGGGGAAACAGGAGTGGCCTGTGGGAACAGAGCTAAGGGCCACTGAGATGGTAGATTCCTCACAGCACATTCTTTGTGTGATGTCCACTTGCTTTTTTCTTGCCTCAGTTTTCTGGCTCGCTAAAAACAGAGATCACGCATTACACTTCTTTTTATATATCTCATAAGGTTTGTCATTTTTCTTAGATCATTGGGCTGCTATAACAAAATATTCTAAACTGGGTGGCTTAATAACAACAAATATCTATTTCTTATAGTTCTGGAGGCTGGAAAGACCAAGATCAAGACACCAGCAGATTCGGCGTCTGGTGAGGGCCCACTTCCTCTCTCATAGACAGAGTCTTTTACTGTGTCCTCACATAGCAGAAGACAGAGGAATCTCTTTGGGGTCTCTTTTTTAAGGTCAATAATCCCACTCATGAGGGCTCCACCTTCATGACTGAATCACCTCCCAAAGGCCTCCCCTCCTAATACCATTACCTTGGAGGTTAGATTTCAACATATGAATTTGAGGATGGGGAAAGGGAGATGCAAAATATTCAATCTATAGCACCATTTCTTTTAACACAAAAGTTATATACCGATAATCCATTTATATTTTGGTAACCATAATTATTTCCCTATATTTCATAGTTCTTAATTAACCTCCATGGGAAAAAAACAAAACAAAACAATACAGGAGGGTAAGAGGGCAAATATGATTTTATGATTCTGGCATCACCATAGACCTCTTTGGAGTGTTATATCTATGACCTCAAAAGCTGGCTGGGAGAGCTAATGGTGGAAGAAACCAACTCAATCTGTTACAATTACCTCAGAGTTGCGTGGGGTGATGTCTCTTCAGGCAAATCGCTTAGTAAGGAATTCGGAGTATATGAAGGCTGAGAAGGCAGCGTGGTCATTATCCGGGACTAGCTTCACTGTCTTGGGCTCAGTCCTCTGGGAAGCACACCCTGAGACAAGGATCAAGTGGTTTCCCAAGAAGCAACAGTACAGTAATGGGGAAGTGAGACAGAGAACGGAGAGGAAGGAAACCAATGAGGTACTTTTATGAGCAAGTTACTGCTGCAAACACCTGAAACTCTATCTTGCTGGAGAAATTTGGCAGATGAGTAAGGAAACTGGGGTGTTTATACTCTAATTCCCATTCCTCCTTGACTGGAAACTACTTCCAGTGGGTGTTAAATTCCCAGAACTTAGCCTGCCTCAAGTGTAGGTCAAGAGAAAGCCCTTGGGAAAAGTCTTGGGTATAGATGCTTGGGGTAGGGCATCGTTGGCATATCCCATAATAGATTGGACTGAGGGGTGTGGAGGGAGCATAATGGTATCTGCTCCATCTCTGCTGTCAATATTGGATCCAGACTTAGACGGAGTGAGCAACATACACTCAGGTAAAGTCAGGCATAGCCGTCCGCTACACAACTGTGCAGTAGGATAATCTTTATGTTGTATCAGGAGTCAATATTTCTCTCATTGTAAATTTCCAGTTCTCTTGAAACTACTGCGACACATTTATTAGATTGCTTCCTCTCTCTATCTCTTTTCCCTGTCTTTGGAATTTTTTTTAACATTTTTTTCTCTTTTCCAGATAGAAAATATATCCAGTTTAAAAGAAGAACATTTTAGTGACAAACACACATGTCTTAGCTTACTGAGATACTGAGATGCTTATAGGGCTAGATGGGATTTGGAATTTGTGCAGTTAGAATTATAAAGAGAACTTTTTGTTGGTTATGGGAACAAATCTATTTTCTCATCTGAGAAGTATATAATCAAGTTGAATTTAGTATCGCTCCTCCTCCTTTTTTTTTTTTATAAATTTGATTTTGTTTTACATCTTCTGCCCTGTTTCCCTTTTAAGACTACTGGCAAGGGACGAGCAGAAGTAGCTGCTGTTTAATAGTAGGAGCTTAAATGGAAAATGGATTCCATCACATGGTTAATGTCCACAAAACTGCAATTTGCTTTGTGAGAAATACAATATGGGCTGAAAATTGAAGATGGTCAAAAATTATAATTATGAATGCTATTTTTAAAACTCTGGGACAATTAGATATGATGAAATGTGAATGTTCTCTGGTGTATTATAAGCCTCAAAATATTGGCATTGAGGCATTAGCAAAATATTAGCATAAGGCTTGAAAATGTTTTCTAGGGACAATATTTTATCCAGAAATACAAACTAATTGACCAGTTAATTATCACTGTCCAAATTCTCTTAGCCCTTCTGCAGCAAAGGCAGTGTTAGCACAAGAGTTAGAGAAAAATTTGAAAAAGAAAAGAATTTGATGTTGACATTAATAGTGTCCCTTTTGCTAAAAGCCTATCAAGCCAATATTGTTGAAATCAACTGGTGTGCTTATCAGGGACAGTTCAATTCAGTTCTCGCATGTGCCCTCGGTCAAGAGAGGGATTAGAGACCTGGGGAGGCAGATCCAGCTTTGCTTTGTTAACTTGCTCTGTTCTTTCGGAAATGAACTTGAAGGTCAGTGGTAAGTAAACAGTTATCTTTGCCTAAACACTAAACTTTGGCTAAGGAGTTGATAACTCAAGGCTTGAGGCAGGAAGAGCCTCTTCCCATTCATGGTTTTAGAGAAATTGTTTAGTATGATACTTCAACAATGTATTTGCATGTGGCCTGAGTAATAACCTGTCTTATAAACCTGTCTTTTTTGCACCTTTCCATGGAAGCAAGAAGCCATAGTGGCCTACAGACACTGGGAACATGGTTCCCTGTCTGTCTCTAATGTTAGATGCCTGTCCAACCTAAGGAACAATCATGTGATTAAGTCTAGGACTAGAGAAAACAGACTAACTTGTTAATACTTATAGGTACTAGGCAAATTTCTATATCTGTAGGAAGTAGTTATTATTAATGAGATTATTTGCTTTTAGCATAAGATGGCACAGGCTTTGCTCCCTGAGACTTGATTTCCCTATATCAAGTCGACCAGACACCTTGCTTTCTGTGGAATTCACCCACCCACCAAATATTACTGAGTTTTCCTTTTTGTCAGAGTCTGGTGTAGGCTCTAGAGCTCTATAGAGAATGGTTCCTTCCTTCATGGATTTTATGTCTAGCTTTAGAGGGAAACAAGGAAACATGAAAATGATATGGGTGTGATGAGCTAGAGGGAGAAAAGAAGGAAAGAAGACAGGAAGGAGGAAGGAAGGAAGGAAGGAAGGAAGGAAGGAAGGAAATGTAAATGCTTTAGACTCAGAGCACTTACTCTCTAAAGTATCACTTCACCTCTATTCAGGGTCACCTCCCGTGGGCTAGGGCAGATCAAGGATCTGAAGAGCCCTCTGACATGGAGCCAGCAGACCCTCATCCACGTCTTGGCTCCTTTCTCCTCAAACTAACAGGAAGTCAGGTCCAAACCCCCAGTGTTTCAACTCAACTTTCTTCTGTTGTGAAACCGCCTTAACCTTACTACTTGCTTTCCAATTCTCACTTCCCTCAGTAATAATTATTACCCAGTAATAACTAATCAATATATTAAGGGCTTGCAAACTTTTGTTGTTCAACATAAGAGCAAGACTATCAAAGTGCCTTGGTACCATCGAAGCAGAATCTAGTGGCGACCTTTCAAAGATACTTTTAGGAGTAGTCCTAAAATGGGGTGTCAACCACATATTTTTGTTCATCCAAGAAAATCCCTCAATAGAACATTCTCAAGCATTAAATTATAGGCATTTTCTTTTATCCCTGTAGGATTGGTATCAACCAATATAAATCATTAGTTATTAAACTATGGAGTGGCTCCAGGTGAAAAGAACATTTGTCACGAAAGATGCAGGGAATATAGCAGACAATAAGAGAGACCTGGTCCTTCTATCATGGAGCCCATGTTTTGATAAGGAAGATAGACATAGTAGAAAAACTTCATTAAAAACCAACTATAGTGCTACTAGGGAGAAACACCAAGATTTGTAGAAAATTCCAAATGACAATCTGAGACACCAGCAACGCAATATTTTGCATCCAGCTGACAAATATTGCCTTCTGTTGCTTTAACTTACTGCCTCTGGAATCATAGGGTACTTGTGATGTCTGTCTTCGAGGATCTTTGAATTCTTCTTGATAAAAAACCAATTATTATTCTTTTCCCTTCTGATATCAAAGATCGGGATAATCATTAATAGATTATGGAAGTAGGAGAAAGACATGAGAAATTTGTGCTCCTTAAAGTTCATTATCCCAGTAAAACCTTCAAGTGACCCTAGTATTTTGATGAGTCGAGGCTGTGATTTCTGTCCCCACAAAAGGGTCTGCTCTCAGTGGATTCTGGCCCAGGAGAATCCTCAATTCTAATTACAATGCTTTGCAAGCCCACTTATCTGATGGGAGCATACAGCAGATAGCAAGCAATGAGGCACCAGCACTCTGAAATGAACCCTTTGTCTTAAAGTCCAGTCTTTTACCTCCTCCCTGGTTAAACTCCGATTGCCTAGAGCACAAAAGAAGCCTGGACAATCCTATTCTCTAGCAGATGCTACAGTGGCACTTGCTCAAATCGCTTCTTCTCCCCAGTCTATTCTGCTAAACGCAGAAGGGAAACCACTCCAAAGAGTGACCCGCTGAGCCATTATGTTGACGGGGCCACATTTGCCCAGATTAACAGCATTTTTGTTTTTGCAGTCATCCAGTAGTTTATTGACACTTGTTCATTTGACAATAAACAGGCAAACAACACATTTTAAACATTGCAATTTGAAAATATTCTGATTATACTGCAAGATTTTTTTCCCCCAGAATAGTAGTTTCTTTGAGGACAGAGGGCTTATGGAATTTTTATATGGCTTTATTTTAAAGAAAATTATAGAAGTATAATGACGTGGAATTAGTGTGAATGGCTAAAAAGCAGAGGGTTTCAGTGCTGGAAAGAATCTTGTGGATTATGTGTTTTTACACCAATTTTTCTGAAGAGAATATTAAGGGACAGAAAGATCGAGTTGCTCAAGGTCATACAGACCATTAATGGGTTATTTGAGACAAGAACCTCAGACTTTCCATTTTATTCTGACAATGCAATACTCTGCATAAGCATTGAGTTTAAAAAGCAAAACAAACAAAAACACAGCATTGAATTGTTAAATAAACATTGGATACATGCTCAGTAATCACTCCATTTTGACAAGCAATGAGATGCAATAAACACTAAATGTAAAGGAGTTAAAAATATTTAGGGAAAAAATTAGGAAGTTTGAAGAATCTCACAAACATAGTAATAGTCAGTAAAGAATCCAAACCAAAAAGGGCACATGCTGTATAACCACTTTGGGGAAGGGGTGCCTGGAAAGGGATTAAGGGTGCTGGTCAAGTTCTGTTTCTTGATGTGAGTGCTGGGTACATGTCTGTGTTCACCATGTGAAAAAGCATCAAACTGTTCACATATGGTATAGGTCTTTTCCAATATCTCAGTTAAAAGTTTACATACTTATTTTTTTCCTTAGCAGATTAGCCTTCCCTGAATTTCAAAAGTAACGTGGCTGAGTCTTCATTAGTATTTTTCAAACTTTACTCCAAGGACATGGGAAGAAGTAGTATTAGAAAAACCTTGGAAAATCAGATTAATGGCCTTGATTCAGAGGTTTCTCCAGATCCTATCACATACCATTTGACTCTCTTGCTGGTTTTTATCTAAAAAGGAGATAAGAAGACATTTACCTCCTTGAAGACTAGGAGCAGCGTGAGAGGGCTGTTGAAGTCTTTCCATTAGAATGGATGATAGTGTAGTGGTAAATAAACATGACCATCTTAGAGCAAGCAGAACCCCTCACTCATCTCAGCCCTATGTGTCTGTAGAAGCACTAATACTAACTCATCTGTTCTATAATTTGCCCACAGTTCTCTAAACGCCTTCAAAAATCACTCTACTTTTGTCGGAAGCAAATGTAAACATCTTTAATCACCACATACCATGCAATCTTTCATTTAATTATTCAAAGATTAATCATTAGTTTGGACTTCTCTTTAGCATTTTTGTCAAAGCCATTATCTAAAGATGAGGAAGTGGGTTTTGGTTAGGAGCTGTGGCAGTTTTAAAACATGGCTGCAAAATTCCTGGACATTTCCTTCCCATTGAGAAGTTCTGTCTCTTGTTCCATCCCTTGAATGTGCCCTTAGACTGACAGTTCTGAGGCTGAGTCATAAAGGGCGATATGGCTTCTGCTTTGTTGGAAGGCTTGGACTTAGAGTCCTGAGCTGCCATGTAGGAAGACTAACTACCCTGAGACCCTGAGACCGCCATGCTGTGAGGAGGCCAAACCACATGGAGAGACCATGAGGAGGTACTTCAGTCTTTGAGTCATTCCAGCCCAAACACCAGACAATATAAGTGAGAGTGCCTTCAGATTCCAGCCCTAGCCAATATGTCACCCTCCTCTACCCCAGCCTTCAAGCCAGCCCAGCTAAGGCCCCAGACATTGAGGAACAAGGTATCCCCACTGTGCCCTCACTGAATTCCTGGCTGACAAAATCCCTGTGCATAATAAAATGGTCATTTTAAGCCAGTAAGTTTTGGGATAGTTTATTATGCAGCAAGAGCAAGCAGAACAGGAACTTGAAAAAATCTAAAAGTTTTATGAAGTTTAGCCAATGTCATTCCCTGGAGAGACTAGACTCTCTTTGGATGTGCAAGGCGGAGCCATGGCTACTTGAGGGGTGGAATGGAGAGGTCTCTGGGGTTGATATCAGAGAGATATGGGTCCTGATGCCACGCATGGCTGTTTTCTCTGAGTGTTAGTTGTGCCATTTGCCCGGTAGAGGAATTCCAGTGTCTTCCCTGACATAGTCACAGAGTTGTTTTAAGAATCATAACAATGCACATGAAAACATTATCTTCCTAACAAAACATATGAAACAAAGCATATGAAAACATTATCTTCCTAAATTCTAAACTGTTAGAGGAGTAGTAGCTATTCTTAAGAGTCATGTTTTCTCTTTGGTGAAAATGATTTCATGCTGATCCTATTGACAGTTGCTTGTCTTCCTGCCTAATTAATATTGTGAGAGGCCACAAGCATATCTAGAATGACTGGGCCGTTGAGAAGAGCCATCATATTGGCCATTGAAATATAACACATTGCTCATGATCCATTTTGAACCTAGTTCTTGTGACAATATAGGAGCTGGGAAATGAGCACTAGTTCTAGTTAGAGGAAGTAGCAGGCTGAGTGTCAGAAGAACAGAGTGATCTGCATTTGTGGCTGAGGCATATCTCCCCTACTACATTTTTTTCACTTTAAGGGGAATAATATATGAAAAATACTAAAAAGGAAATGGTTTTTCATCGTTATTAGATCCTATATCTTCTGTCACAAACATTTTAAAACCAGGAGATTTGAGCTATCCAAGCTAAAAGGGAGAAGTCTCCTTCACTGAAAATAAAGGCATCCCTAAGCTCTCCTGACCATGGAAGACTTCATCCTCAAATCTAGCCCCTAAGGAAGAAGTATTAACAATATCATTACCTCATTTGGTTCTGCTGTAAAATGGGTATAACATTCCTCATCAGGAACACTTTAATATAAATATTTGGAGTTCATGGTGCAGGGAAAGTATTAGGCAATTGCTCTAATGCTGTAGAAGCTTCAGCAGGGATGGGGGCTAATTTCAATGATGTATAAGGGAAATAATTCTGAATATCAGATAAAATTTGCTCTTGTACATTCCTGTTTTTTTTTTCTCCAAACAGTATTGTATTTCATATGTCGTGTTGAAATCTCCTCCCTACATGAATGCTGGATTACGTCCCCCACTCTGTATATCTTAACAAGCTCCTTGGTGCAGCTGGAATTAATGCTTCCTGTCATTTTAAATAATGTGACATTGAAATACAATTTTTTAATGTGCTGGCATTTAACATGCCACAATATTTCAGTTACTTTACATTCATTTGGGTGCTCTAGTGTTATTACAGCTGTTATGAAATTCTGACAAAGAGGTGCATTTCTTTCTTCTGTTCCACCATAATTGCTTTTTGCCGCATCTCTGAACCGTAACCATGGCGATCTGCAACATTCATCAGAGGACCTCTTGTTATTTCCCTCGAGTGCGTAAAAAACAAAGTGGTATAAATACTTGGAGAAGTTTTAAAAAGGCAGCTTTTGCTTTCTTCTCTTCCCTTCCCTTTCCCTTCCCTTCCCTTCCTTCCTTCCTTCCTTCCTTCCTTCCTTCCTTCCTTCCTTCCTTCCTTCCTTCCTTCCTTCCTCCCTCCCTCCTTCCCTCCCTCCCTTCTTTTCTCTCTCTCTCTCTTTCTTTACTTCTCTCTTTCTTTCCTTCTTCCTTTCTCTCTCTTCTCTTTTTCATGTTTTTCTTTTTTAAGTTTCCAGATATGGAGGGTCTATTGAAGAAAAATTTAGTGGCATGGCTTGAGGTTTTTAATTAATTAATTTATTTTTAACGAGACGTTCTTTATACAGGGCCCTTCTGTGGAAAGCACAGAGAGAAAATGAGAACTTAAGTCAATGCCTTCAGGAAGAAGGAACTGCTGTCATCGAGAATGAAAAAAGGAAATGAAAGGTTTAGTCTTTTCTAAATTTGACTTGTTACAAACAAGTCCTTGTCTGAGCTACTTAATGTGGAATATCATTACCATATTGGAACCATTTTGTTGATGTTTTGACTTGTTCTTCATTTTGGGGGCTGAGGGTGGAATTACCATGTCCTGGTTGCACTTTATTTGATTTTTTTTTTTTAAATAAGGTTATTACTCTTTTTTTTTTATTTTTTTTAAATTTTTTGTTTATTGCAGTAACATTGGTTTACAACATTGTAAAAATTTCAGGTGTACATCACTACACCTCCACTTCTGCACAGCTTACATCATGTTCACCACCAAAACACCAACTACAACCCATCACCACACACATGTACCGAACCATCCCCTTCACCCCCCTCCCCCCCACCCCGCCGGCAACCACCAATCCAATCTCTGTCCCTATGTGTTTGTTTATTGTTGTTATTATCTACTACTTAATGAAGGAAATCATACGGTATTTGACCTTCTCCCTCTGACTTATTTCACTTTGCATTATACCCTCAATGTCCATCCATGTTGTCACAAATGCCTGGATTTCATCGTTTCTTATGGCTGAGTAGTATTCCATTGTGTATATATACCACATCTTCTTTATCCATTCGTCCCTTGATGGGCACTTAGGTTGCTTCCAAGTCTTGGCTATTGTGAATAACGCTGCAATGAACACAGGGGTGCATGTACCTTTACAAATTGGTGTTTTCAAGTTCTTTGGATAAATACCCAACAGTGGAATAGCTGGATCATATGGTAGTTCTAACCTTGATTTTTTGAGGAATCTCCATACAGTTTTCCATAGTGGCGGTACCAGTTTGCACTCCCACCAGCAGTGTATGAGAGTTCCCTTCTCTCCACATCCTCTCCAACACATGTTATTTCCTGTTTTGTTAATTATAGCCATTCTGACGGATTTCTCCAAAGAAGATAAACAGATGGCCAACAGACACATGAAAAGACGTTCAAAATCACTAACTATCAGGGAAATGCAAATCAAAACTACAATGAGATATCACCTCACGCCCATCAGAATGGTTGCACTTTAAATTGCTGTCTTTCTGGCAATTTGGGAGGATGTTGGGAGGTCAACCCTGTCTCATTTATCTGTGCTCTTCCCATCTCTTCTTTAGTCCTTCCATTCAGGCTTATCAGGTATGACTTGAGGTTTCAGGGAAAGTTGGTACAGAATTTCCATTAGCTATCCTCTGTGAACAGGTAGTACAGATAAACTGGAGGGGTCCTGTTATAGTGCTATGCCAACACCAGCAATAAACCTGATAGTCAGCCCTACCTGAAGCATCAGTTAATTCCCAATGGTGCTGCTATTTCAGTGATTTGAAGGTAAGGAGATGTGGCCTCTTCTTAATTTTACTGGACTGTTAATCATAGATTTTCCTAGAACTGACTTCAAAAAATTTACCTCACATTTTTTTAAATCATGTTTTCTCCTTTTGGACACCTAAAACTATTAAATACCTAGCATTTTCTTTTTCTTTTCTTTTTTTTTCTTGCTGAGGAAGATTCACCCCGAGCTAAGATCCATGTCAATCTTCCTCTATTTTTTGGTATGTGGGCCACCAGCACAGCACGGCTGCTAAGAGAGCAGTGTAGGTCCATGCCTGGGAACTGAACCCAGGCTGCCAAAGCAGAGCACACTGAGCTTAACCACTAGACAACCAGGGCTGGCCCGGCATTTTCTATTAAGTAGAAAATTTACGAGAAGGAATCTAGTTCTCCGTGCTCCCTAAAGTCAATGGAATTTTTTCCACCAAGTCTTTTGTATTCTACTGTTTAACCATTGTGTATATTGTGATAGATCTCTTCTTGGGTTCTTATGGCAAGATATATCAATAACAGTAATATAATTTTTTTTTCATTTTGAACATTTTAATAATTTCTTTAAAATTTGAAATATCTTTTTGAGTAGAATACATTCTCTTTTGTAAAAATGAAAGCACTAGAGAAATACATAAGCTAAGAAGTGGTAAAAAACTCCTATTTCTCACCTACCTCCCAACTTTTATTCCTGTCGGTAGTAAAATTTGGTATGTAATCTCCTCCACTGTTCCCTGTGCTTTACTTGCATATTTCTCCACCTGTACAAATAGGTTGGATATATTTTTGGTGTGTTTCTTGGCTATGTTTCTGATTTTCCTGCTCTCTTACAGTTTAGTAGTTGTAAACATTGGTTTCTCGATATTCCTTACATATTGAGGGTACCACCTTTTGCCTGTTATACATCCACGGAAAACATTTTCCTACCACATTGTTCATTTAATCTGGATCAGTGCTTGTCTTCCCAGATGTCAGTAACACTTCAGGAGGGAAACGGGTCTATGTGACAGACTATTCAGGATCTCTGGGACCCCCAGTGCAGCAACCAGTAGGACAACCCAAAACAAGAAACAAAACCCATCCCGCGTGTTTCCAGATGCATCCTAGGGGAAGGACAGCTCCAGTTGAGGACCACTGATGTCCTGGTCAGAGTTATCCACTATGTTCTCCTATCACGTTAAAGCTGTTTCTGTAGTTTCTCGTACCTGATGGTACAATTTGGTGCCTTTGTCTGTTCCACTTGGTGTCTTTGTCTGTTCTTCTTGGTCAGACTGCCCAAGGTTTCTCACTGTTACAGGTCTTTCCAGACAGCCAGCCCTTGACTCCATTGCTCAGGTCTATGTTGTTGTTCCTGCCTGGTGAATTCTCACTTCATTCTGCTGTCATTGGTTTTACTGTGGTGTTGTTTTGGCTCTTGGAGAGAAGTGCTCAGCTTCTTCGTGTACAGTTGATATTCCCTGATACCTGCAGTGGAGGCTGTGTCCCTTCTTCTGTCCCCTTGTCCCCACGCCATGGATTTGCCTCATGCTGCTCTCATTGCTGTTCATTTCTAAAGAGTTTCTCCTGTCTGTCTGGATTCCCTCTTTAACCTGAGAGATTTAGAAGGCTGTGGACAGATTTTCAAGTGGATAGGTTGGGGGAGGGGAGCCAATATTTTGTGATTAATTTTTACTTTTATTGCTTTAAGTTCCAGTAATATGGTCACTTATAGATTTCTGCTTTTTGGACTCTTTAGAGATTTCATTGTGGCTTAGCACAGAGTCCATTGTGGTGACTGTTTCATTGTGGTTTGGGGAGAATGTTCGCTCTCCACTAGATGCTTACGTTGTTATCCCTGGGGCTGAGAGTAATATAATTTTAAGGCACAATCATTGCAAAAACAACTAACTATGAATAAGGAGTATCATGGAATGGTTTGGACCAAAACTTCATCCTCTGTGAAAGGAAATTATTTTTATGGAAATTCAACATCACTTTGGCATTGTCTACTAAAACGTTTTGGGTTTGAATTGTGGTCTTATTATGTTCACCTCTCCCCTGAAACTTTCCGCCATCCCAACGAACTAATTCTGTTGGCTCACAGTGATAAACCAAAAGCATCAATACTTACAGTAATTGTGATGGCCACGATCTGCTGTCCTTTCACGGAGTTTACGTAGCCAAGAGTACCATCTGCTGTGCTCTGAAACCCATTGCCCTGTTTGCACCCAGACCACATTTCCCAGGAGCTACTCCCAGCCAGTGATTGAGCATGCATAAAGTTAACATTCTACAAATAACTCGTCTTTATATACCACTGTATAATTTGCAAAGTATCTCATTTTCTTACCTGGGTATCTCATTATCTTCAACAATAAGTCAATAAGTTAGGCAAGAAAGTCCTTATTTTCCTTATTTTGCAGATTAGGTCTCTGGAGCTCTGAAGTTACATGACTTAACACTCCAGTATCTTATTCCAAGTCTCCTAGACCTAACTCTTCTTCCAGATGAGCAAAACTTTATTTATTCATCCATATATTTATCTAACAAATATTTGATGAATATCCACTCTGTTAAGTGATGGGAGTAAATCACTAAACAGAGATCTGATGCCGAGGTGATTCACTCAACCTAAGATGGTGGGGGTGTGTGGTGTATCCTGAGAGTAGAGGACGCAGAATATTATGTGAGACAGTATTTTGAGATGCCAAACGCAATTTGAGTGGTTGGATGGTCCATTCCTATCTCTTGCTTCTCTCCATTCTACTCTTAAGCAGAATCAGATAAAAGAGTCTCCATTCAGAGTTGAGTCATAAACAGACAGGCCTATTTACATGCTACAAAAATAGAAGGAAATTTATATGGAAAGCCAAAAGGGCTTAAAACTGCATTTCAGAAGGAGAATTACCTGAGGAAATAGGAAAAACAAAACTGATACACAATAAAAACATGAAAGCAAACTGGAACAACCCAGGAAAAACGTTAAACATAATAATAAAGCCAATACACATACATTAGAAGTAACAACAAGCGGAATAGATGCTTCTGAAAATGGAAGCCAAACTTGAACTAGAATAGGCAAAATCTGAAAAAAAGAAAGAAAAGTAAAAATAATTGTCTTGTGGGTTCAAGGAAGCTTTGAGTAGCAGGTAGACTCGGGAATATCTGTAACACCAGACTGCAGTGCCAGGAATCTTTCCCCGTCCTCCGCTCTGCTTCTCTGCGTGTTAGATTTATACTGCCCCACCACAGGCTTGCTTTCTTCCAGTGGCCTTTGAAAGCTCCATATTCTACATTGTAAAAATTTCCACGAACAAATAGGGAACGATTTAGTTTCTCAGTTTCAGTTAGAAAAATTCCAATGAAGGATTCTGAATGGCCCACTTCTTGATTGATTAACTATAGTCAGAGGAGGGCAGGGCCAGCGACTAGTAGAGGGTGCCAGACAGATCACCCTAAAGACACCCACTACAGAATAGCCATTGGGGAAAAATGTCAGGTCCTGACAGGGTGCCACCATCAAAATAAATTCTGGTTGAATAAAATAAAATGTAAAGAAAATCTGTAAAAATTAAACAAGAAAGAAGAGAGAGTTTTAAAAAATATCTATCTCCAGATGGAGAGAGATAATCTAAAAACAGAAATAAAAATAGAAAAATATCAATTGTGTTGACCACATATGTTTTCATGCTCTGTTTGAAAAATATAATTAAAAACACTAAAAGGTAAATATAAAACACAAGAAATATTTTGCAGCAGTTAATACATAGAGTTGATACCTATAATAATATGTAAATCAATTTTTTAAATTAATGCAGAAAACACTAAACTATTATGGAAAAAACGTGGGCCAGGGACATGAGAAGATAATATACAGAAAAAATATATGTATTCAAAAACCCCATTGTAAATTTATCAACTTCATTACTAATCTAAAAAATGCAAAGTAGAACAATTAAATGTCATTTTTGTTTATCAAAATGGTGGAGACTTAAAAGAAAACACTCAATGCTGGTGAAACTTTGGTGAGCTAGGCTCACTCAAAGAAAGTGTAAAGCAAAATTAATATAACTTTTATGAAGGCGACATGGTAGCACGTGTGCAATCTTTATAATATCTGTATCATTTGGTTATATAGTTTCATTTTGAGAAATCTACCTTAAGAAATTAAGCAGAAATGTGAGTAAGATTTTTATAGAAGAATGTTCATTGCAGTACAGGTAAGTGAACAAAACAAAAAACAACCTAATTGTTTGAAAATAAAGTATTAGTTCTGTCTTCAGTCCTCTTACCATTTCAATTAGATTTCAAGGTTCACTATTTCAATGGGTTTTACCATAATCTTGAACTCTCTGGCTCTCTGGATTTTCATCATTCCCGTGTCTGACAAATCTCTGACTCTAGATGATCCTGTCAACCACTTTCTAGTTAGTTCCATGTCACTGTTGTAATTTGAGTCATGTTGGATACCAGTCTGTTTTAAGAACCTCTGAAATTGGCTTCTAATTTACCCTCCTGCCTCCACTTATGTTCCTGCCCATTCTCTTCAGTACACTCAGAATGATCTTTCTGAAACGCGGACCTGCTCATCCTTATCTCCAACCCTTCTCACACGCTGCCTTCGGCAGCTTAAAACACTTCAAGAATAAAAAGAAATTATTAGCAAGGTCCACAATCCCCAGCTGGTGTGAACCCCACCTACCTCACCTTCTCTCTCATCATTTACTCTTAGCCCTTGGGTTTCAGTTACATTGTCCTTCTTACAGTTCCTTAGATATACCAAGATCTCTTTTGTCAATTGGCTTTGTACATGCTGTTTCCTCTGCCTGGAACAGTTTTCCCACTCTGCTCCATCTTTTTTTTTTTTTTTCACCCATTTCACTTTGCTCCTTCAGATCTCAGTTTAATAATCTTTTTCTCGTTCCCTGACTTCCCTGACCAAGTCAATTCTTCCATCATACACTTTCATATTCCAACGTAACTTTACTACATGATATCTCTTAGTTATAATGTATATTTGTATGCTTGAGTCGGTGATTAATGTACACCTCCTTCACTACTGTTTAGTGAGGATCTTTAGGTATAAGATCCATGTGTGCACCCATTTCCCCCACATCCCCATCCCCTGCCTCTGGCAAACACCAATCTATTCTGTTTCTATGAGTTTGTTGTTTTAAATTCCACATATAAGTGAGATCATACAGTACTTGTCTTTCTCTGTCTCACTTATTTCACTTAGCATAATGTCCTCAAGGTTCGTCGAAATGGCAGGATTTCTTTCTTTTGAGGATCTAATGTACAGCATGGTGACTACAGTTAACAATACTATATTGTGTACTTGAAAGTTGCTAAGAGGGGCTGGCCCGTGGCTTAGCGGTTAAGTGCACGCGCTCTGCTACCGGTGGCCCGGGTTCGGATCCCGGGCGCGCACCAACGCACCGCTTGTCTGGCCATGCTGAGGCGGCATCCCACATATAGCAACTAGAAGGATGTGCAACTATGACATACAACATCTACTGGGGCTTTGGGGAGAAAAAGGGAAAAAAAAAAAAAGGAAGAGGAGGATTGACAATAGATGTTAGCTCATGACCAGTCTTCCTCAACAAAAAGAGGAGGATTAGCATGGATGTTAGCTCAGGGCTGATCTTCCTCACAAAAAAAAAAAAAAAGAAAGAAAGTTGCTATGAGAGTAAATCTCAAAAGTTCTCATCACAAGAAAAAATTTGTAACCATGTGAGGTGATGGATGTTAACTAAACTTATTGTGGTAATCATTTTGCAGTATATACATATATCAAATCATTATGTTGTAGATCTTTAATATATACAATGTTATATATCAATTATATCTCAATAAAAGTGCAAAAAAATCCATGTATGCAGACAGTATGCAAATCTAGGTTTGCATACAGCTTTGCAAATTGTTGTATTCCCAGGATCTAGCTCACCTCCTGGCACATAGTAGTACTCAATACATACTCATTGAGAATGAGAGATGAAATGATGCTATATCCTTAAAAGGAAATATCATGCACCACTAACATTGAAGAATTTTTAAAAACATGGAAAAATTTTAATACAAATACACAAAGTATTTTAATACAAATAGACAAAACATTTTAATACAAAATCACAAAACTGCATATCGAGTATGATCACATTTTTATACAGTTATATAACTATGTATAAAAAATTGCTTCAAGTTGGTTATACCTGACATACCTCTGGATTTTCCACATGGTGTGCTTTTTACTTGTTTCTCATTATCTTGTACTTTGAAAAATTTCTACAATGAGTTTATAGGACTTTTATTTTCAGGAAAAAAAAAATTTTAAACCATGTGGCCTATAGCTACCTCAATTTAGAGGATTACTCATTGCAATAATTGGTCACCTCTTCAACATCCTCTGTCTTGATTGTGGAACTTGGTAAATGGATTTCTCCTCTTGGCCCACGTGAGACCCCCAGAGAATCATCTGGGCTTAGCTGCCTGATCTGCGGGCTGGGAATCCAGTGTGAGTCTTCATATGATGATTAGAGCAACTTGGCCCTGAAGTGTCTTGATTGGTTTGGTCCTCCCATCCTCATCGGGAGTATTGGTCCATGTTGCTCACAGCCTCAGGGTCTTTGGATCATGTAAGCAAGGTAGGCCGACTACGTCTTAAAACTTTGGGTGACCTTTCAGAATGGCTGTCTTGGAAAAGCAAATGGCAAATTCTAAGCAGTGAATTAAAAAACATATGTATATGTAGATGATAGAAATATAGATAGACAGACAGACAGACAGATAGATAAAGAGGTAGATTCTTGTCCTCTAGGATTTCAAATCTTGTTTTTATTGAAATGAGAAAAGAAGTAGACCTCGACAGTGTTCCTTGTGGTATCTCACTGCAATTATTGGAATCCTCAAGGGCGGAATGATGAAAAATAAGCATTAAAGAGATCATGAAAGTAAAGAGATATCTGAACTTATCAAAATAAAGTCTCTTTATTTATTTATCTCCCTCCCACTAGGGAGGGAGCCACCACCTTTAGAGTGAAGTGCAGCTCATACCTCTCCAGTTGGAACTGGGCATTGAGGAAGCTGGTGGACATCTCCACTGGGCACATCACTGCTGCCTCTTTCTTCTGCATTCTCTCCATGTTCGCTGGCCCTTACTGGTGTATTGGAGCCCCCAAGATGCCAGCTACACTGTTTATGCTGCAGAGTGTGGAAGAATGATTCTCAAACTCTTTCAACTTTGATTTATAGCTTCATTCCCCCTCCCCCTGCCGTGCTATGACTTATGAAGTCCAGTGGAAGTTGGGCTGGACCAGGAGACCAATCTTTGTGACCCGTATCATGCTGAATTTTGACTCAACCTCTCCATTAAGGGCTAAGGTTGTGTGGCTCATCATCTTGCGTATTAGTTTTATATTACTGCGTAACAAATTACTACAACCTTAGCAGTTTATAACAACCCACGTTTATTATTCCGCAGTTTCCATGGGTCAAGAGTCCAGGCATAGCTTAGCTGGGTCCACTGCTCAGGGTCTTAAAGAGCTGCCATTAAGCTGTAAACTGACCATTCTCTTCTTGAGGCCAGACTGGGGATGAATCTACTCCCAAGATTATTCATGTTATGGGCAGAACTCATTTTCTTGTGGCTGAGAGCTCCATCTTCTTACTGGCTATTGTCTGGAGGCTGTTTCAGATTCTACAGGCTGCGCACAGTTCCCTGCCACATGGCCCTCTCCACGGGCTGTTCATAACATGGCTGTTTGCTTCTTCAAGGCCAGCAGGAGGATCTCTCCCTCTAGTCTTCTCTGATGAAGTCTTATGTCATGTAACTAATCATGGGCATGACATTCATGACTTTTATCGTGTTCTGCTGGTTAGAAGCAAGACACATGTCTGCTCACACTCAGGGGAGGGGATCATTCAAGGTTGTGACTCACTAGGCGGGAGGCCATCACAGGGTATGTCCACTACATCCTGGTTCCCTCTCCCACCAGATGACTTCTTCCTGAGACTTCCTTGTTCCCTTGTGTTCTGAGTCTTCTAGAAGACTAGGCCTACAAGTTTGTTGGACATGTCTATATATGCCTTATTCCCTCACTCCCTCATCCATGCAATTTGCAAGAACTTTAAACTCTACCTTTAAAATGCGTCTATTCCTACTACTTGCCAACATCTCTACCTCAACCCTCTTACTCCAAGTGCGATCAGTTTTGTCTGCATCACTGCCACACTAACTGGTCTCCATACTCCCAGTCTCCTACAGCCATTTCCCACACTGCAAACAGAGTAATCCTTTAAAAGCCATCAATCAGATTACGTTGTTCCCCTGTCTTAAATTCTCTGGTGGCTTCCCATTGTACTGAAATCCAAACTCCACACCACACTCTGCAAGGCTTTACTTACTCAGGGCTCTGCTCTAACTCTGATCTCACTTTCTCCTCCCCCAGGAATGTGACGTCCACAAAGGCTGGGACTTTATCTTATTCTCTGTTGGATCTTTAGTGCCTAGAATAGCACCTGGAAGATTTAAGAAATCCTTAAATCTTGTGGATGCTTCTTAGGCTCGAGTTGAGAATCTCTTATATCAAAAATGGAAAAATGAATGTTCTAAGTTCAAAGAACAAAACAACATTGTAACAGTTGGCTTCAGGCTATAGTAAGAACTAACCTGAGCTGAGAGGGCCAGCTGACAACTGACAAAGGATGTCACTAGGCCCTGGAGCCACCAGCTAATGTGATGCTCCTGTAACTGTCCCTGAGTTGAGACATCTCTGAGACTTTAGTTCATGATATGGACCAGTGTAGAAACTTGCCTTCTTCTACCAACTCTAAATCCCAGTCCCTATGGGTCAAGGATGGAAAGTCAGTGGCTACAGGATGGGAACCTAATTTCCTTGGATTCAGCCCCTGTACAAGTATATGCATGGAGTTTTCTACATGAGGTTTCCAGCCTCTGATACTAGCCAAAAAGCCAGAGCCTAAGAGTTTCTGACTTTAGCTCTTAGTCTGAGATTTTAAATCTAAAACCTAATTTGGGTTTCCAACCTCTTTGTGTTGCACCAAATTTAGGAATAAGTCCTTCCAGAAGGAAACAATTCTCCTCCTCTATGCCCACGGTAGACACTGCTAATAAATCAAGGTACTTTTCTCCCCTAAATAATCTCCAGCGCCACTTCTCAAGCCATCTCAAAAATGTCTCAGGTAGCAGTGGGTTGGTATTCAGGATGAAAACCATTTAGCATCCTTACTTTAGGGAACAGGAAACCTCACCTCGAAAGGATTAACTCTGTTCTTATTTCATATCCTAAGGAAAGATGGTTAGATTTCTTCTTCACAATTTTAAATCCTCGGGGTCCAGCTTGCTTCCTCAGTAAAACTAACCCACTAGACAAAGGATGGCGAACGCATTCAATCTAAGTCGCAAATTCTAATCAGCTATTACTGGCTACTGGAGGGTAGTCGAAGAGTAATAAGGTCATGGCTGGGCTCAGGGAGAAAGTGTGTTTTGGTCAAGGATGAAAGCTGCTATGAATTTCTCATACTTCTCCCCGTTCTTTTTCTCAAACAACCTCCATTTAGATGAGGCTGACAACACCATGCTTGACAGTTCCCTGGGCTCATGGCCCAGGGTCTCTCTGAATTTACTGACTTCTTGTTTCTCAGACACGAGAGAGACAGCTTGTGAAACTTAATTCTGCCCTTTTACAGAACACAATCTCATTTCCTGGCCCAGACAACTTTGAAACCCATACAGGACACCTAGTGTTTTATTTTAATTTAATTTCCCCTTCTTTTGTTTTGGCAACACAAAGTAGAAGATCAGGGGCATAGAGTGAGACATAAACCATTGAAAGCTGCCCTCGCTCTTCCTTTCACAGTACACTGGGAGACACCATGTGGTGTGAGATATTCATTTGCAGGTATAGAGTCTGTAAAATTGTATTCTAAAATTAAAAAATTTTAATTAGAAGGCAGCATCTGTGAACCTTTTGCTGGAAGCCACTGTCTTTTTCTGATAAATTATCCCAGCTCTGTGGCCCCTTATCCCCCTTCCCACCATGTCAGAGATTGTAAAATCAGCCTTCCCTCTCGTTGTAATACTCCTGTAACAGTCAGATGGAGATTTCTCTGCTTAATATTTAACAAGCTACCAATGCCTCCTGGAAAACTTAGAAAAATATTTAATTTAGAGCCACTTCTTTCTTCATAGATTCTCTTGGCTGCCCTCTTTGCCTCTCAATCTTTTATTTCCAGAAACTGCGTGAGTCGAAGCTGGATATGGGCTTCTGATGAGTGCGTCAGCTTTTTGCTCCCTACCCGATGCCATCCTCTACTGTTTGAAACAACATAATCGACCCCAGCAGCCAATTTGTGGAGCCACAGGTAAAGAATTTCTCATTTCAAGTGGGAGCTATTTTATCATGTGCAAAAAAAAAAAAAAAAGAAATCCTGCCTAGCATTGATGGTCTTATGTTCCCTTTGTCTAAGCTGAGTTGGGCAGGAGTTGGACAGGGCAAGCTGTGAGGCAGCACCACAGCCAGTAGTGCCGGTGGGCCAGAGGTATCTGTGGAAGTTGAGGGTCTGAGAAATCAGGGTTCACGGCCAGGAGGTTAGTTGAGGATGGAGGGCTAATAAGTGCCGGTGGGCTGTCAGGGTCTAGGACCTAGTGGTGTGTTGAAGCAGAAAGAAGCAGATGGGGAGCTGGATATGAAGACCAGTTCAGTCTGAGCCCACGAAATGAATGCAGAGGAAAAAGAAGAGGTGGGCACTGAGCTTCTAGTTTTGAGGGCCAGGAGTTAGAGAGGATAAACGAGCAGAGATGAAAGACACAGAACTGGACTAGGAGAAACCTACAGAACAAGGAGTAGAAAGTATAGATTAGAAAGACTGGGCTGTAGAGCTTTGCAAACATTACTAAGTAGGTGTTGAATTGTGTCACCCTAAAAGATGTTGAGGTCCTAACGCTCAGTACTTGGGAATATGACCTTATTTGGAAACAGGGTCTTTGCAGATGATCCAGTTAAGATGAGGTCATTAGTGTGGGCCCTTAATCCAATAAGGGTCCTTATAAAAGGGGAAAATTTGGACATAGACACACGTACATAGGCAGAAGGCCACGTGAAGATGAAGGCAGAGATTGAGGTGATGCATCTACAAACCAAAGCATGCCAAAAATTGCCAGCAAACCATCAGAAGCTAGGAGAGAAGAATAGAATAGATTGTCCCCTAGAGCCCTAAGAAGGAACGAAGCATATTGACACCTTGATCTCGGGCTTCCATCCTCCAGGAGCGTGAGACAATGAATTTCTGTTGTTTGAGCCATCCAGTTTGTGGGACTATGCTACAGCAGCCCTAGCAAAATAATACAGTAGGTATCACACCCTCGAGGCAGATATGGCTAGTCTCCAAGTATCCAGTCTCCATTCTTCCTTAGTAAAAGAATCTTGACTTTTAACTGGTTACATTGCCACCTGAAATAATGCCTATATTTCCCAGGTTTTTTTTCAGTTGGCTGTGCCAATAAAGTATGCTGTGATGAGCTGTGGGGAGCTTTGAAAAGTTTCTTAAAGGCAAATGAGAAAACAAAAACACTAATTCAAAAAGATATCTGCACCAGCATGTTCATTGCAGCATTATTTACAATAGCCAAGTTATGGAGACAAACTAGATGTCCACTGATAGATGAATGGATAAGAAAAATGTGTATGTATGCACAATGGAATATTATTCAGCCATAAAAAGAATGAAATCTTGCCATTTGCAACAACACGGATGGACCTTGAGAGCATTATGCTAAGTGAAATAAGTCAGACAGAAAAAGATAAATACCCCGTGAACTCACGTATACGTGGAACCTAAAAACAAAACAAACAAAAAAACACGAGCTCATGGATATAGATAACAGACTGGTGGTTGCCTGAGGGGGGGTAGGCAAAACAGGTGAAGGGGGTCAAAAGGTGCAAATTTCCAGACTTACATGAATAAGTCATGAGGATGTAACATACAGCATGGTGATGATAGTAATACCGTATTGTACATTTAAAGTAGCTAGGAGAGTGGATCTTGAAGGTTCTCATCATGAGAAAAACATTTTTTGTAACTGTGTATGGTGACAGATGTTAACTGAATGCTGTGGTGATCATATTGCAATATATGCAAATATTGAACCATTACTTTGTACACTTGAAACTAATGTAATGTTATATGTCAATCATACCTCAGTTAAAAAAAAAGAAAGTGAGCAGTGAGAGTTTTCTTTTCTCTTGTTTTTAGTCTACTCTGCTTCCTAATTCTTCTGGCATTCAATTCACCCATGAAGGCTGTAGCCCCAGGAGCCGTGGAAGCCAGTGCTAGAATGGTGGGGCAGAAAGGTGGAAGGATCTGGGTTCTCTGCTGCTCATGGAGCTGCCATATCAACCCTATACTGCCTTCCTCCATTATTCTTTGATATGAGAGAGAAATAAAGCTCTATCTAATTTAAGAATGGCTCTTTGGAGCTTACTGTGATAAAACACGCAACCTAATCAATACATAGCAGTTGTACATATGAGAAGACGTGGATTCAGGGAGGTGACGTGACTCACCCATGACCTTATAGCCTTAGTGCTGGGCAGAAGCCTAAATCAAAGTTCATGTTTTCTTTCATACTTCGGTCTTTATCAAAGTGTGGTCCATGGACCCCTGTTCAGAATCACTGAGAGTGCTGGTTAAAAACACCAATTCGCATGTGTACTGAGTCCGTCTGAATTTCAATCTCTGGAATTGGAGCCTGGCAATCTACATTGTAATCAGCAACTAGGTTGACTCCTAAGCACACTGAAGATTAAGAACCTCTGCCAATTCGAGCCACTTCATACTCAGGTACTGAATCTGGAAAGCAGATTCAGAGATCTAGAGTCAACAGTATCATAATTCCCCAATCGTGGTTTTATAGTCTACTGGCCTGAGAACGCTTTTGGAGTGAACTCTTCAGTAGGGAGTGAACAGGAAGCAGAGCCATTGGTCACATTTGCCTCAGTAGTGGATGGCGGGTTGGAGGACTCCTGCATTTCCTCAGGAATGCAGGATGGAGCAGAGTAAAATAGTAGGTAAAGCAGTTACTGAGTATTCTTCCACACTCCGCAGACATCAGGGTCTGAGGTGGATGTGAGTCATCCTTGCTCCCTATGCTGCTTTTACCCACGTGATTGTTCTCCTTTCTTTCTTTCAAAACCTCAGATTCTTTGAGGCTCCATCTGCTTGTCTATAGTTCTCACTCTTCCTCTCCGTCTCAAACATTTACTATCTTCCTTGTCACTCCTCCTTAGTCACTGAATACTTCGGCAACTGGTCTACATCTGCATTTGCATCTCAACTCTTTCCCATTAACCAATGAAAATTCTGGCCTCTCATCCTTGACTTTATCTTTTCTAATGATGTCCTCATCCTCCCCACCTCAGCTACCCACTTCCATTCTCACACCCTGAACCTTATTAGCAGAAACTGCACCATTTCTGAAATCGCCAATCAAAACAGCTAATTCTCCCATGGTAACCATTTACTCTCCAAGCTCCTCTGCTCAAGTACCTCTGTTACAATACTTCATCAAACCTGGAGTTTCAGTCTTAATCCCTCCCCATTCTCTCTACTAATTAAACTCTCCTTTATTCAATTTGTGTGCTTCCAGCTTAAGTGCCTGCTCCATTGTGGTGAGTACTGTCTTGCGAATATACGTATCTCCCTTGCCTCTTTGTCCATTCAGCATGAGCAGAATCCCAATCCAGAGTGAACCCAATCACTTGCATTCTCCATCTCACATCCTTCGTAAAATTTAAGCCCTACTGGGAGAAAAAAATCACACAATTAGGCAGATTAGAATCATTATGAATTCATAATCTTTTAATCACCTGCCTCAGCTGGGCTCTCATTAAAGTCTAGCAAACATTCCCTTTCTCTCAACAGCTCGTACCTCCCTGCCTTATCAAAGGAAGACCCATCTGCTTGTGCACTGGCTCCCAGGGAGCACACTACCTTATTACTCCCTTTCTACCCAACATCTTAATCATCTTCCTCACTTCTGTATCCTCCCCGTCAGTATATGGGCTTGCTTGATACTCTCTCGTTTTTGAGAAACAAAAACAGGCATGAAAGCTAGAACCTTGCCTTGGACCCCACATCAGTCCAGCTATCACCATGTCACTTCATTTTCACCTTCACGGCCATGTTTCTGAAGAGCTTTTTATACATGCTACCTCCACATTAACACCTCCCAAGTGCTTTGTAATTTGCTGAAGTCTGCTTCTACCTCTGCTACTGCACCAAACCTGCTCTTACTAAAGTCAGTGGTGCTCTCCCCATTCTTGGATCCAATCATAAGAGAACACAACAGTCTTCATTCTAGGTTGGCTATTGGTTATTGTGGCTCTGTTTCATGTCTCACTCCAGGGTCCAGGGTGATAGGCTGCCCCTATCTGGATTGTGCCCTCGGACATAAAATTCTCATGGCAGAAGGAAAAATGTAAGAGCCAATTGAGCAAAGGCTCTTATATCTCCTATTGGGATATGGCATAAGTCTGCTCACTTTGCATTGTCCAAATTAAGTCACATGCATGGCCAGGCCCAACATCAATGGGGTGAGACTGTACCCCTCTCAAGGGTGGGGCAGGTAGTACAACGCTAGGCACATAGTAATAGGCAAGAATGTATAATTCTTCTACAGGGAAAGGGTGGGCAAATATGTGAGGACATTGCTGCAATCTGCCACAATGATTTGAAGCTCTTGACTCTTCCCTGTTCTCTTATTTCATCAAGTGTTACTCATCTCTGTATCTTCTTGAACCTCAAGTCAAGGCATTCAAACATAGTAATTTGCTAATTTCTACCCACTTGGTTGTTTGCTCTTTCCATCTTGCAGGTTAACTTCCTCTATGCTTTCCCTCCACCAGTCCTATTGTTTTTGGGCATTGAGGAATAAAGGGGAAGAGAAAAAATTTGTTGAGTGAGTCCACTGTGTGGCTAGAATTTTGTGGCGCCTCACAGCTATAGCTTCTCTTCCATCTCTCATTGACTTCATAGTGCATATGTTAGAGTGGCTATCAAAATAACCTCCAACCTTCTCTTTCTCTGTGTCTCTCCCACTGTGAAGGTCTTCATTTCAGTGGATAAACAGATCTTTGGCTATATGAAGATGTTTCAAGCGATATGATTTGAGTTCCATCAATTGTCTTTCTTGCTATCTTAAAATATTAATTCATATTCCTTCTCTTACTTTCCTTTGTCCTTCATAGATCAAGAAGTGTTCCTGTCTCTGGACACATCAAATTCTTCTCCTTTTGTGCTCACTTGTGACAATATTATAACCTTATTGTATTTCATTTAACGCTGTTTACTGAGAATGCCTTAATGACTGGTATATGGAAAATACAAATAAATAATGTGACTTTATTTTCCCAAAGACAACTGGGGTTACATATATGTCAAATAGAACATAATAGATAGGGATTTATTCCTCCATTAGCTTTTTAGGTTTACTTTTCTTTCAGAGTAATTTAAATTGAAATGGAAGACAAATCCTTATTTGATTGTTAGGCAATTCAGTGCTATTTATTTTGTGTAAGTTGGTGTGCGAGCTAAGTGCACTGTTGTTAAAAGGCTATTTAATGTCACATAGAGGGCCTATTAATTTTTTCGATAAATTGTCAGCATGTCCAGCCAATTGCATAAATTTAATAGGGAGAGTCCGTTCTTCTAAAAGTCTGTCTCCATACTTTGTGGTAATGGCGCTATAGTTTATGTGCTGTTAGACATATGAAGGCATTGCCTTTGTTATCAAAAGTCTGGAGATAAATTTCAAAGTAAGCATATGGTTCTGTTAGAAGAGGGTCAAAAGAATGGCACAAATTTTGTAGTGTAGCTTATAGTCAATAGGCAGAGCATGGTGCGGATTTAAAAAATTTTTTTCTTAATGATTTGCTTTGTATTAATAATGAAAAGTATAATCATGGACAGTGAATTTCAACATCTTATTAGTAAGGAAGCAGACTTATTTAGGCTTGAAACAGGACCTTATACATAGGCATTACTTTCTTACTTGATCTGAAAGACTAGAACTCACATAGTTTTCATTTTCTTGCCTACAATTGTCATATAATGCTAACTAATTAATGCTTATTCCTTGGATAGATGAATTGCCTTTTGAGAACAGAGAGAATGGGGAGGGCAGGGACAAGATTACCATAAATTTCAAATATAATCATATATTTACAAGTGAGTAGTTTTCTTTTTCATATAAATTATTGACGACTAATGTAAGGTAGAATATAAGGTCTATACAATCAGAAGTCTTATCTGTTTGGCTTGTTATTATTTCCCTAGAACCTAGAATAATGCCTAGCACATAGTACAGTCAATAAATATTTGTTAAATAAATGGATAAAGGTATGATAAAGAAATACAAATAGCACTTGTGGTTTTAAAATGGCTGAGTAAAGAGAATATCTTCCTTTTGTTTCTTTCTAAATGTCAAAACACTCACTCAGAAGAATGAGTGTTTCCTCTGCCACATAGCAGAGGAAAATTTTGACAAAATACGTTGTTAAGAAATAACGATAACAATAATAGTAATAATGAACTTGTGAATAATAAGTAATAATCAAATTGTGGTCTTTAATTTTTAAAAAAGCATATTAAAGGGCTGGTCTCGTGCCCCAGTGGTTAAGTTTGGCACTTTCTACTTCTGCAGCCCAGATTCAGTTCCCGGGCGTGGACGTACACCACTTGTTGGTGGCCATGCTGTGGTGGCAACCCACATAAAAAATAGAGGAAGATTGGCTCAGGGTGAATCTTCCTCAGAAAAATAAGTAAATAAATAAATAATAAAAAGCATATTAAGAAAGGATAAAAGTGTTCAGAGAAGTTATAGCAGGGCAACAGAAAGAGGTAAAACTTTGAGCTGACAAACCCTGGAGGTGGCATGAAGAAAGGAAAATAAAATCATTACAAAAATGAGGACCACATTGCCAAGAACAGAAAGGAAAAAGGGCTGTGTTGAAAATACAACAAGAAATATGGGGACAGATTGAAATAAACAAGCAAAATAGAAGAGAAATGAACAGAGTCAAAAGGACTAGAGAAAAAATAAGAATAAACAAAGAATGAAAGAAGAAGATCCAGCCCATGTATTACTGGTGTTTCCAAAAAAGAAAGCTGAATTAATGGAACTAATAAAAATTGTCTAAACAAATAATTTTTAAAAATCCGTAAGTAAAATACTTTAAATTATAGATTTAAGAAATACTCAGTGCCCAGGAAAAAAAATTACCACAGAAGAATCCAGCAATAAGACTTAGACTATAAAGTTACTGTATTTCAAGGATAAAGAAATATCCTTTGGAAACCCAGATAAAAATGTCCAATCTCTAAAAAGAAGAAAAAGTCAAAACTGGCCTAAGGGTTCTTGTTCTCTTTCTGTCTCTCTCTCTCTCCCCACAACCCTTATATTGCATATATACCAGAGATTGTATGTATATATATATAATCATCATATATGTGTGTGTGTGTGTACATATATTTTTATGTATATGTGTATATATATTTATGATACAAGAGCTTGGAGTGGTGGTTATGGTATCGTCAAGGAAAAAAAAAGATGATCCAAGAATTTTATACCCAGCCAAAATACTATCACCATATAAATGCAAGAGATAACACTTTTAAATATGCAAGAACTCAAGAAAAGAAGTTCTCATAAGCCAGTCTTTAAAAAAATTCTAGAGTTTAATGTAGAAAAAATAAAAAGAATTTCTATGACAAATTTTAAAAGAAAATAATGAAGGAGAATTAGCCATACTAGACACAACATTTATTATAAAAAAAATCATAACAATTAGGACAGTGTGGAGGATAGACAATCCTGCAATAGCTCAAATGCATATAGGAATTTATGTATAATGAAAGATATATTAGTGAGCAAAAAATGAATTACTGAATAATGGGTGGATGCTGATCTGGGTTAAAGGGAAAAAGTTGGATCTGTATGTCACACTTTATACAAAAATAAATTCTAGACTCATAAAAGTTTTAAAAGGAAATATTGAAACCCTAAAATACTATAAACACTATGGGAGAATTTGTTTAGTTATTTATTTTTTTTGAGGAAGATTGAGCTAACATCTGTTGCCAATCCTCCTCTTTTTTGATGAGGAAGATTGGCCATGGGCTAACATCTGTGCCCATCTTCCTCTACTTTATATGGGACACCGCCACAGCGTGGCTTGACAAGTGGTGCGTAGGTCAGTGCCTAGGATCTGAACCTGTGAACCCTGGGGAGGCCGAAGCAGAGTGAGAGAACTTAACTGCTATGCCACCGGGCCAGCCCTGAGAATTTATTTTTATGATAGTATAACAGGGAAGATTTTTCTAAAAATGATAAAATCCCAGAAGTCAGAAAAAGTAGATAAATTTAAAAAGATAAAAGTCAAAAATTGCAACAGAACAATAAATAAAAGGCCAGAAAGTAAAAATCAAATCACAAAATTGGAAAATATATATTTGCAACTCATGCTCTCCTTAGCATATTAAGTGCTCCTAGCAATTGATAGCGAAAGACTAAGAATCTACAGGTAAAAGGGCAGGAATTAGACAACTAACAGAAAAAGAAATGCATATGGCCATTATACCTCTGAAGAGCTGCTCAAACAATAACTCCTATCATAAGAGGAATCTAAGTTAAAACAATGGCAAAACTATTATTATGCATAAGATTGGCAAAGATCAAAAAGTTTGAGGTCAAGAAGAAGATCAAGTTAAATACATACTCTCATACTTTGCTAATGGAAATAAAAATTGGCATATCTCTAAGGGAACTCAGCAAAGTCTATTAAATTTTATATTTAGACATACTCCTTGACCAGGGAATTTTACTTCTAGGAATTTGTGCTACTAACAAAAGCCCACAGGAAATTATATATGTACAAAGATATTTATGGAAGCAATGGTTTAATAGTAAAGTTTGTAAAAATCCTAAATGTCCATAAAGAGAGGACTATAAATAAATGATGACACATTCATATAATTGAATACTAGTCAAGAAAAGGAAAAAGAAAAGAAAAAGACAATTCTTTATTAAGTGATATGGAAGAAGCTCCAAGAGATATCGTTAAATGAAAAAAGAGAGGAGTTGGAAAATGTATAAAGTATACTGTCATTTGGTTTATTTTTTTTCTTTTTAAGGAACATCTATATACGGATGTACGTTCAGAGAATGAGGGGACCGGGAAAGGGTGTGAGAATAACTTAGATTTCTTTGATTCGATCTTGTAGTTCTGAAATAGTTATTTAAGAAACATATCTGGATGCATTTAGATTCTCTTCTAATTCATCTACAAAGGTTTAGATCATAACTCTTCTTTTTGATTAGTGATTTCAAATGAAAGCATTTAATTCCAACTCTGGTGGCAAATCTATATTTAGACATGTTTACTATAATCTGTGGCTGCTTTCACGCTACAACGGCAGAGCAAATGGTGGCAACGAGGCCATATGGGCCTCAAAGCCTACAACACTTACTGGATGGCCTTTTGCAGATAGTTTGCTGACCTCTGCTCTAGATCATTCCAAGTCTATAATAATTGCATAGCTTCACTGTAGCTGGAGACACCTGTTTTTCTGAGTACCAGCCACATACTTAGCCTCTTTCTGAGGGCAACTCTCTCATAGCCTGGTTCTTTTCATCTTCTGCTGAAATAAATAACCCTTGGGAAGGAAGGCATTCCAGGGGACAAGAAGAGGAAGGCACAGAGTTTATGGGCTGGTCTCTGGAGGCTGACTGCTTGGGTGTCATCGTGATTCTACCACCTCTGAGCTGAATGACCTTGCACAAATTAGATAACCTTTCTGTGCTTCAATTTCCTCACCTGCAGAAGAGACGAATAAAGTATACACTTTAAAAACTTGTTATGAAATTCAAATGAGATCTTACACATAAAACACTTAGCTCACTGGCACATAGTAATGATCACTTAATGTTACTTATTATTGTTGTTCTTCCGTCACCAATAACCATGTTATTTACTATACGGCTACAACATCTTGTCTTTGGGCCAAAGAGAAGCCCTTAATCCAAGAGCAAGTAGGTCCAATCTATGGACTATAAGAAGTTGAAGTGGCCAGGAACAAAGTTGGCACAGTTTGTCTGTCCAGTGTGGCTGATACTTGGGGAGAATACATATATCCCAGTTTACCCAGGATAGTCCTGATGTACGCACGCTTTCGGTATAATTGTTAATAGCTCTCCTTTTCATTCTTAGAGAGTTCCAATTTGGACAATAAACTATATAGTCACTGTATTCCTACTGAGTGGTGACTATCTAAAGCAGATAGCTTCAGGAAGTGAGTAGATATTGAGAGTAGAAGTGAGAGAACCACAAAAATATCAATAAGCAAAGGCTCCTAGACAGCCAAAGACTCCACGGGTAAGCAGGCCTTGTGAGAAGCCCTGTGATGGAGAGAACAGTGAAGACAGGAGAGATTCTGCCATGATATCTGAATCTCACTTCTGAGATAAAACTTGTGTTACATATGTGGCTGTGGTTTGACACAGAGCAACAAAATGAGGCTTGTCAAATCCAAGGAGGGAGAATGGGAATTGCAAGGCTATGGGTTGCTCTGAGGTCGAAGTTTCCTGGAGTTAATGAGGACCTGAGGGGACCTAGACTGGGGGTGGGCTAATTAAAGTAACTCACAAGGATGGTGGCTGTTTGTATGAGGGTTGTTGGGACTCCTGGGGCGGGGCTCTCCCTACTTAGTGAACCTATATCTTTTGTCGAAGTGTAATTCTAAAACACCTTTGACTATAAATGAGCCAATTTGATAACAGCTTTTTTGGGGAGCCAAGGGGGTGTGGGCAGATGTGGAGAAACAAATGGTTAAAAACAAAAGCAAAAATCAGAGACAAAAACCGTGAAGTGTACTCATCCATTATAAGATTAGTCCTGATTTCAGAAATGTTGAACTACAAAAATGTGTGTGACTTGGATTTATAGAAATATGGTCTTAGGACAGAAGTAATATGGCTCAGAAACCTTAGGCAGGCTTTTTGGAGGAGGGCTCTGGTGTGAGACTCAAGGCTTTGCCCAGGCTGGGGTGATCTGAAAGGATGGGCCCAGTTGCAAGGACTGGTTCCCAGGACCCAGCTGGACAGGCCAGTGTCTACTAATGTACAGTAATCCCAATCATCAGGTAGATGCAGCATTAGTGGGTCCACCAGGGCAGGTCCAGCAAGGGTGACCCAGATAGTGGTCACTCACAACATCTGCCACATTCAGCATGACCCTTGGAACCAGGCTGAGGCTCAGGAGGTGAACCTTGTCCTTCAAGGATGAGCGTAAGAAAGGATGAGAACCTATCTATCTCATTTTCTTGTGACCTTTGGCAAAGAAAGGGCTAGAGTGACATTGAATTTTTAAAGTGAATTACAATATCAGATCACATTAAGCTATAGGAAGCCATGGAAAAATCTCAAACTTATGATGAGCTGGGAACAACCTCTGGCAAAAAATTTTGTACAGCGAACCTTCTAGATTGTTCCATATAGCTTAATGAAGAGCTTCCTTTGGGACCAGAAAGACACGTGCCCTGCCACTCAGGGGTTACTTTTCTACAAGGTCAAAGGAAGAAGAGAAAGAAGAAGAAGGAGGAGGAAGAGGAGAGGCGAGAGGGATGGAAGGAGGAGGAAAGAAGGAAGAAAGGAAAAAAAAGAAAATGACATTGAATTATATAAAAAATTCAATACCACAATACCACTTGCAATAAAGTTAAATTGATGCATATTGTATCACTCAGGGTTACATCAGAGAAATAGAAACAGTATAATGTATACATATATAAGGAGATTTATTGCAAAAAATTGGTTTATACTATTGTCAGGGCTGGCTAGGCTAGTCCAAAATCCAAAGGGCAGAGTCAGGGAGGGCAGGCCGGAAACTGCAGCAGGAGCTGACTGCAATCCACAGGCTGGTTTCTTCTTCCTCAGGAAGGAAGTTCTGTTCTGAAGGCCTTTCAACTGATTGGATCAGGCCACTCACATTATCCATGAGAAACTCCTTTACATAAAGTCAATTGATTGTAGATATTAACCACATCTACAAAATACCTTCACAGCAACATCTAGATAAGTGTTTGAATAGCTAAGAATATGGCCTAGGCATGTTGACACGTGAAACTGACCATTACATATCTAATGATCTCTATATTTACACCTGTTGTACTTAAAAATTAGAAATAAGTGCTTCTCAAGTATGACTTGATCTACTATTCTTGTACAGAGTCAAATCAAACTTTTACAATTTTAATACATTGTGTTGAAAGGAAAAGAACAGGGTTAGGCATTTTTCTAGACCATGGGTATTCCACAATCCCCAATAGTTACCCATTGTTTCCAAAAGAGTCCAACCTAGTCCCAACCTACCATTCCCAATCCTTCTTCCTTTACTCCACTCCTCCTCTTTTTAACTGCTCTGACCTTTTATCATTGTTTCTCGAGGGTGCTACATTCTCCCATGACATGTCTGGTGCATGCCATTGCGTCAGCCTAGAATGGAGGGGAAAATACCCAAATGAATGAGTGAGAGAGCAAGAGGGTGAGAGAGAAGGAGTAGATGAACAAAAGCACAGCCATGCAAGGCGTCATAGCCAGAGGCTCCATTACCTCTGAGAAGAGCACATGAACGCCATAGTCCTCAGGCTGGCGCAATCATGCTGACTCTCCTAGTCATTTATCCCAAGCCAGGACTCTAGCTCCTAGCGCTCTACACAGCGTGCTCTTCCCCAGACCTGCACAACGCCTGCTTGGGACCCAAGTCTTCTGCACAGTCCATGGGAAGGGTCAGTGTTAGGGCTCCTGGATGCAGAAAAGGTACAAGACCCCAAAGTTTGGTTGGTTAAGTAGAAAATGGGAAGCAGTGGCAGCCTTTATAGAAAGTTTTTCTCTAGAGAAAGTAGTGGAGAGTTGAGTTAGTCTTACTACGGGATCTGTGGTCTGAGTGTAGAAAGTGCTGGGGACATCCTCGGAGCTCTCTGTCCCCAAGCTGTAGGGAGGCCTGCCCCAAGCTTCCTCTTTGTGGGTTGGGGAGTTATTTATTTATGTTTTATTTATTTATTTTCTATTGAAGTAACACTGGTTTACATTATACAGATTTCAGGTGTACATCACTATATTTTGATTTCTGTATCTACTACATCGTGTTCACCACCAAAAGTCTAGTTTCTATCCTTCATTGTACAAATGGTCCCCGTGCCCCCTTTGGCCCTCCCCTCAACCAGGGGAGTTATTTATGGCAGGAGAAACAGTCCCTCCTTTCCTCTGTCAGAAGTCAAATAGAGCTGAATATTTTTACTCTTGGGGCTAGAGTTTGGACAAGATTAGTTAAGATGTTTGAAATAGAATTAACTAGGATTCAGAATTAAGCGATCTCAATTAGAGGTTAATTATTCAAGTGATTAAATGACATTAAATATCAGTTTTATTAGATGTCTGATTATAGGAGAAGGGTCATGAACGGGAGACAATAAGTCTTTTGGCCAGGGCCAAAGATAAACTGTTTCCAATGGAAATTAAGTGAGACCCACCTAACTGACCCTTATGTCTGTGGTCATTAGAAATTCCCCTGGGGCAGCTTTTCTGATAGGTTGAGGCCATCCTCAGCTTAAGGAACACCTTACAGATAAGGAAACCAGAACTTTACAGTTCTGGTCATTGGGCAGCTTTTCTGCAGAAACCCAGTGTGACTCAGCTGGGACAAGGTCAAATTTTGTTCCTTATCCATTAAGGAGATTACTGTGTGCTGCCAATGGATCATCCTCAAGCAGTAGAAAACATGGGTGCACTAGATAATGAACTCAAAGGTAAGAACTTTCTAGTTACCTCCTTATCCCTGGTGAACAAGACAGTACTTGACTATTTTAATTAAGAGGCCATTAAGCATAATGATTAAGAGCCAGCTGCAGGAGTTCATATCCCAGCCTGGCCACCTGCTAGCTGCATACCTGGGTCTCCATGCCTCGGCTTCCTCATCCCTAGAAAGGATCTGATAATGGTACCTCCTCTCTGGCATGTTGTATGGAATAAATGAGTAAGAATTGCCACATTTTATATTTCTAAAATAAACTCACTCTTAATCCAAGCCCACACACACATGGATGTGAGATATCCGAATGTATGCTAGCTTAGGGTATCTCCCCTTTTAGGATGGCACGAGAAAAATGTGGGGGAGGGCTGGTTAAACCATGGAAAGGATCTTGTGACTAGTGGCTGACCTTGTCACAACTGCTGAGATGCTCATTGTTCAAGTCCATTTTTAGGCCTATTGCTCTTCCTTCCAAGCCAATATTAGTGTGTTCCCCCTATCCATTTCAGGTCACCCCATCTGAAGTCATGACGCTGGTCCAGCCTCTGGAGCTCGATTTGAGCTCTCTCAGGTAGAAGACTAAGAGGAGTAACTGAAGGAACTGTTTTTAATGAAATATTTGGGAAGACTTTGGGCAAGGGCTATGGCTTGAAGCTAGTAGAATTGTTTGGGGGGAGATTTGGGGGCAGAAGTCAAGCTGCTTTGAGACAAAATAGTTGGTGCCCAGTGAGAAGTTATTCCCCATCTCTGCTCAGAGTGCAGTGATGTTTGGGAACCAAGGACTGGATGCTGCCAGAGCATCTGGCATCCCGTGTCGAGCTCCCATGATGAGCAGTAATAACCAGGCTGTTGCCTTGTGGACAGCAGGTGTGGACAGGTGGGAGAGGAGTGGGGAGCAGGCCTAGGGTGGTATGGAGACTGCAGGACGCAGAACGGTTTCCTTAAACCACTCCCGGAAATGACGTGAAGGCACGTGGACAGATATTAATTTTTAGCAGTCAGACCTGCAGGGGCTCCAATGCCATAATGAGGTCATTAAAAGTAAATGAGATAGAATTTTATATTGAACCAAATGCTTACTCAAAAGGGGCCGTGGAATAAAAATATTTTCAGATATTAAAAGGAGGATATAAAACTTCATTTTATGCACAGCCAGGTAAGATTTCGGTAGAATATCCGTCTTTACATTTACAAATGAGTCCATGTTTCAGGCTGACAAAATGGTACACCATCTCAAGATTTGATGCCAGTTACTCCCTAGTCCAAAGCTGGGTTCTAGATCACCTAAGCTGGATTTCTAAAGGAGGCGGTGAGCACTGACTTGAGGACTGTAACTGGCATCCACCCTTTGTTTATAAAAGAGGTTGGAGAGGCCCGGAGAGGAGAAGATTGAGCTGGCGAGCATGGAGCACGGTCTGGCTGTTCCGGGAGTCTCAGGCTGGGTAAAGGGTCAAGTGCTCCTAGAGAATTTGACACGCACGCCTGGAACCTGTGCCGCCTGATTCAACTGAAAGAAAAATCTCGAGGGCGAGTCTGGCCTTGGCAGCTAGGGCAGCAAAGTGGAGAACTTTGGGAGAACATCTTCAGTGTGGGCCACGTGTAAGTGAGTCAGTGGGGAGGTGGCCAGGGCAGGTGGGGGACAGGAATGTCATCAGTCAGGGGCTGGGAGTGAACCTCCAAATGTCTGGTGGAAGATAGGCAGTCAGTCTACAACCTGTGGGTGAGGGAACCCAGCTACTACCAGAGAGAGAGGTGTCTGAAAGTGCCAGGAAAAGAGATCACCACCAACTGCCTCAGTTGGATAGAAGAGACCAAAACTAAAATGGCGGCCATCAGGTAAAACCTTTCTTGTCTCTTGTTTCTTGTCCCTCCTTGCTCACTACTCTGATCCCGATAATAAAAAAAAACCAACTGTTGGAATCAGAAAACTTATCAAGCAAGGAAGAGAGAGCAGGAGCCAGCACATGTACAGAGAGAAGAAGCCAACCGACCACACACCAACTTCTTGGCTGCAAGCTGGTTGGTGGAGTGGGGAAAATAACGTTTTTTTAATTGCACCGTGGAAGTCCTTTACTTAGTGGTTAGTCACAGCCACCCACAGCCACATCCCTTATGCCCATTTGCTTCAGCCCCTACCTCACATTCCTTTTCTCTATCTTGCCCAGTTTCCCAAACTTACAATGGGGATGTCCTGGTTACTCTGCTTAACTCTCTCTGCCGCACATACATGCACTCCTGTAGTCCTCCTGACTCTGAGGCACAATCCTAAACCCCAGCTCACTTGGCTGGGGCCCTGAGATCCCACCTAGCAATTAGTAGCTCCCTTCCTAGGAAATTGGATGATTCTGTAACATAGCCCAGCTCCTGGCTAGGGTTCAACTAAGGTGAAGCTTCCCCCTTCCGCCTCCTCCTGCTCGTCTTGTTTCTCTTCCTCCTCCTTCCTAGCCCTATAGTACTGCTAACCTTTCATATGTCCTGTCTGAGCCTCTCCATCATGACAGTTGAAAATACAAATGGTTTTTGGTTATTCTTGTTTGGGAATTTCTTTTAAAGCCCATGCTATGGAATAATTTTCCTTTTTTTCTTTTTCTCTTTCTCTCTCTCTTTCTAGAAAAAAATCGTGCCCATTATATAGGCAATACCTGTTTAGAATGCATCACATATTTCTGGTTGCATAACTAAAGTCCCTTTGGTAGCTCCATCCATTCCATTACCATCAATTCCATTTCACTTAGAAGGAACAACCTAGAGTGAAGCAATAGTTTAGTTGACAGAATAGATGCTGCATTCAGTTGGATATGAAGTTAAGATGGGAGAGAAACAGACAAAAATACTCACTTAAAATTTGAATTTAAAAATACACGTTTTTATAATAATAAAAAGGGAAACTATAATTATTGTGCATTCCAGTTGAGTTGCAAAGGTGTGGGTGGTCAGAATCTTTTAATATCCTTGTCTCTTTGGTCACCCTGACAGTGAAATTATTAGGAAGTATGATGAGAACATGCTTTATAGTCAAGAAGATGAATTTCTCAAGAAGTAGACTAATGTTGAGGTTAAATTAATTTACTGAAATCTGGAATAAACACTTTCTTAATTTCCTTATGATTAGTCCTGGCCTCTGTGTGTGTTTTTTATATTGTTATTTCTATCCTCCCTAAGTCATCTGTTTGGTAGTAGAGATGTTTTTGTTCCTCATAATTATTTTTTTTTACTTAAAGAAATTTTGAGATTGTCTTTGGTTCTTTACTTGTTTTATCTCCTTATAAATATTCAAATTATGGACACTGGGTTAAAGGATTTTCTATTAGTTAATATATGAGATTGCCAATATATGATTCTTAACTTATAAAAAAGGCAATTCCATGCAGTTCAACATAATATATAGGTCTTGAGGTCAGTTACTGGCCAAAAGGCGAGATTAAACCATTGCTTTTGTGGACAACAACCACTTATTTCTTGATTCCCAGAGATTCCCTCTATGGTTTAATGCTTTAGTAACAGTTTGAATTCAATGTCATTAATAAAATATAAACACTCCAAGCAGTGGACATAACAGAGGATCGAGAACATGACTGATATAGTGGAAAAAATAACATTCAAAACAACCAGTTGAACATCTTAAGACTGAATTGGGCTGACTACATACTTGGTAAGACCACTCATGTTGAAACCATCAAGAGGATGAAAAGCCAACTCATTCAAAAGCAGTCTGTTCAGTGGTTAGCAATAAATCCACTTATTATGGCTGTGAAATTGGTTGAGATGAGCACTGATACTCCTCATTGTGGGAACTCTGACAGAAAAAGGACATATTTGCTGGGGTAGCTAGAGATTCTCATTACTCCCATATCATTATCACTAGGGGAAATTGGAAAAATATTAACTTGGAGTTTCCCATTATCCTACTTTTTGGGAACAATTGTGTGTACTAAAACCCTGACATTGTCGCTGTTGGTACTAACACATAGCCTTATTGCTGAGAAAGGTGGAATTCAAAGAACCAGGTAATCCGGAAGGATGTAGAACTTGGCTAACAATGGCCACCTTCCTCAGGTCCACGGACAAATCCTATCTGTTAGTGCTCTGAGAGCAGCGGGAAATGGATTCAGAGTTGTAATTGAGGGTTAGTTCACTGTGAACAGCAAACAAGGTGAATGGGTCTCAGATAATCAAGAATCTTTGGAATTGCAGAAGCCAACTTTCCAAACTGGAGTTAAAGCAAAGGCAATCAAAAGCAATTAATGAGAAAATAGAATGGGAAAGTATATATCAGTCAGGGTTCAATCAGAGGAGTAGACCACTCAGATAGAGAGATAAATAGATACAGACATATAGCTATAGACACATTACAGTGATTTGACCCTACACAGCTGTAGTCTCTGTAAGGCTGTAGTCTTCATGTCTGCTGCTGGAGCTTGAAGACCAGGAGCAGGAAGAGAAGGCAGGAAGAGAAGATGGACAGGTGTATGTAAGGCAGAGGAGAACAAAACCAAGCAGAACCCACAAGCACGAGCTGGAGTCCTCGAGGATGGACTAAAACCTGTGTTAGTTCTTGTTGCCTCTACCTTGTATGGGTGTTGATGTGGGCATCTGGAGGAAGCTGGGTCCTTCATCATAGAGCTAAACGCATACCCAGCCTAGGAGTCACAGAAGCTCTAGGAGGATCCAGGAGAAAGGTGAACTCGTTGTGGGACTGCCTCATGCCAGATGAGGAGAGTAAGCAGTCAGCAACAATGTGTGTGAGCTACAGAATGGCTGCTGCTTCACTTCTGCCCTCCAAACCTTGCACAAGAAACTCTCTTGTGGCCCACCCTAAAAGGAAACATCAAGTAATGAAATTTTGCGAAAAATGATTCAGCCCAGGCAAATTGACACATTACAAAGCCATCACAGAAAGAACTATAAAGAATTTTGGGGGAGCCTGATATCCATGTATTTCCCAAATTTTATCTGCTAGGATCCATGTCCTGCCTATAAAGTGCTGGCCACTGGACCCAGCTAGGAGGAGAAAGAGCGAAAGGTCAGGGCCTGGCTGGCCCGCTGCATTCCCAGAAACATGGTGTTTTACATTGCTCTGAGACACAAGCCACGAAGGAAGTCAGTAAACTCAAGGCTAGCGGAATGGGCAGAACATCAGATTTGTTGCTAAGAGACAAATGTGTAAGGGTGGGCTCCTTATTCAAGAAACAGGATTCAGCAAGATTTTGGCATTAGTCATTAGAACACAGAGACCCCGGAAATCAAGCTGAGGCAGGGTGCTTCTGGAGAGAGTCCAAGCCTGGCAGATTGGGACCTGTGATTGCCCCATTTCTGAAGCAATCTCCCAGTCTTGGTAACTTAGCTAAACAAAAGTGGCTGCTAAAGGGCGTTAGCCACCAAAAGGGGACTGATGCCTCTCACGGTTCTCAGGTGTGGCCATAGAGGGAGATGGGTGAGTGGGATCCTCCGGTGATCTAGGTGTAACCGATTGCCTGATAAAGGACCCCATCTGCAGGCCTGGGAGTAAGCCTTTGCAAACTCTCACCAATAGTACTGTCCTATGCACAAATGATTATGGGATGCTACTTCCTCTTCTCCAAACTGGGATTTTATTTGTAGTTATCCCTGATTACTAGACTGGAGGCCAGCACATGTGGACCCAAAAAGAATACATATCACCCAGAGAGCCTGGACTTTGAGCAAGATGAAGTACATAGACGTGCCTTTGTGAACTCTCCTTTTAGAAAGGAGGTGAGTAGGTTGCAGTTGTTCATATCAAGCAATACAATTATTTTAAATAAATATAAAGTAAAATGGCAGGTACATGGATGCTGCGTTGCCATGGGTGAAATGTATTGTTTTTGTCTGCTCAATATCCCTTCCTTTCTGGGAGAATTGACTCTTCCCCCATTCTATATGGCTTAATAGGACCTTCAATCACAACACCCCACCCACTTTTAGGTCAAAGCAATGGGCATAGGATCCAAGATATTATCTATCTATCCATTATCTAACATCTATCAATCTATCTATCTATCTATCTATCTATCTATCTATCTATCTATCTTTCTATCTATCTATCTGTCTATGGGTCGATGGATATAGATGAAAGTGCAGGTATGTGTGTGTGTTTACATATATATCAAAAGCAATGTTATCTTTCTGCTAAGTGGTTTACTAAGAGTGTATTTGAGACTCGTCTCTTTGCAATCTGCCTCTGGTCATAAGGAAGAAGCCATCTGTGGTAGGAAAGAATGAGACCAAATCACTATGAGAATCAAAGCTGAGAGATGAAGAAGCCCTGATGATAAAGCTTGAGACTGTGGGTGGAGCTGTGTCTAAATTTGAACTTCCAAGTTACTTGAGGCAACAAATTCCCTTGAACCAGCTCGACTTTGGTTTCTGATACTTGTATCTATGTGGCTCTTGACCAATACCAAGAATCTCTATGTCCTAGTTTTTGCTTACATCGTATGTAATCCCCCAAATAAAGCAGTGAGTATCATTCTTTTCCTTTCCTTTTGAGATAACAGACACATTGAGAGATTAAGTAAAATACCCAAGGTCACATAGCTTGTAAGTGGCTGAGCTAGTACTTGAGTATGACTCGGAAGCACAAGCACATTCCTTGTGTCCCAATAATTTTTTGGTGTTCCAATAAATAAGACACTGCTTAGACACTCAGGCCAAAGAAGCCAGTCACACAAATGAAAAGGAAGCCATGTGTAGGCATTATGCAGAAAAAAAAGAAGAGCATTTGGACATGCTACGAATTTTTTAAAATAGAAAAAAAGTAAATTTATCCAGAATTATGTTAATAAATAGAGGTATATATTAATAGCACCTTATATATGTGGCTTGTTATGTTTTACAGAGCACTAAGATATGCACTGTTTTCTCAATAAGTCATTTTATCAATTCTGGTAAGCTGGCATTATAATCATTGTGATTGCACAGAGGCCATTTCAAAGGCTCAGAGAGGCACGGTTCGTGACCTAATATTTCATAGCTAGAAAGTGATAAAAACAAGACTTGAACCCAAATCTTCTGACTCCAATCCACAGTTCTCCAATTAACAAAAAAATGGCATTCTAATGCAGAGACCATTCTGAGGTTATTTTTAGGTGATATTTTAAACTCTGCTAGGAAATTTAAGTAAAAACTAGTTTTTCTCACCTTTCATATTTCTACCCTTTACTTCCTCTTCTCTGAATCTCACTTGCCCCACAAAACCATTGACCCGATTATGAAGCCCAATAACAATAAATGGATTAATATGTGAATTCTATGTGCCTGACTTAAGTGTATATTAAATAAAACTGCCACCACATGTGGAACTATTGCTGCTCACATTCGTGTCCCTTCTCTCTGTTCTTTTCATAACGTCCTGATACAATTTTTATCGTGTGAGTCCGTTGTGTTAAAATTCACTCTGCTTTGTGTCATATCTCACCCCTCACCCAGTGTGGACCTGAAGCTGAGCTGGGGTGGGATTCTAGCCCAAGGACGGCTCAGGTGAGTGACAGAAGTGTTCTGGGATTTGTGTTTCTGAGAGGCAAGGCCGGGCCAGCTGCAGAGGGATACAGCGCAGGCCCTTGCCAGCAGGCCAAGGACAATGAGCCAACATGTAAACATCTCTGACAGTGAGGCTGGGAGTGGTGGGCAGAGAGAGGAAAAGGAAAAGAAAGCAGCCAAAAGAATGCATGCCACCCGTTCCTGGACAAGAAGCCTGTGGCTTTTGTAGCTTCCCAACTTGGTTTCCATATATCTAACTTGGTTTGTGAGATCATGATGAAAAGAAAAAGGGGAAATGCTCTTACTCAAATGAATAATACACTTCTAAAGCATGTGATTTTGCTTTAAAAATATCTATGAGAAAGAAAGCATTTAACAATGTGCTTTTTCTATAACCCCAAAATTAATATTAGAAAAAATGGTAATGTGCAAATAGTCTGAATTTTAGCATTAATAAAATTAAATGGGAATTTGATTATGCTGTGTTACAGCTACACACAATGTTCTCAAGCATAACTTTTGCAAATCTGTTAATTCCACTGGTGATTAGATATGTGCATTTCAACACATCTTGTTGCCCTTTGAAATCTAGTGCAATCAAGATGTTAGATTGTAAGTTATTTTCTGATTATTAAGATGCATTTCAATCCTCATCTTTAATCAACTGAAGATGCGCAAGATGGCTTTGATATGCACACCGGTATGTGTGCGTGTGTGTGTGTGTTTTGCACACCCCAAATTGATGTACTGTCACTCTCATCTCTTGGGTCTCAGGATGTGCCCTCCAGTATACGTTATTAATAAAGAATCTGTTTTGAGTTTCATTCATTTAAAAATTAGGGGGGGGTTAGAATGGCTCTTTGCATCTCTAAATCCTAGCGGGGAGCCCCACGGCCTGGCCCCTCCTGTCACAGTCTATACGAGAAGGCGGAACTCAGTGAGGCAGAGGGAACACAGCCAGCTGGTAGATAACGCCTGGCTGCCCTCTGACCCTCGGGTTAAACTGCTGTCTGGGCTGCTCAGTCTGGTAAGCCAAGTTCTGGGGAGGGAGAGCTGCCAGTTATCTGTCAGCGCACCAAGGCATGGACTTCATCACAGGGAGGCACAAAGACGAAATCTTCCTAATGGCCTTCTCTTTCAGGGCCCCCTCTGTCTGCAGCTCCGAGGCCACTCCAGTGTACACAGTTTAGGGAGTTTCCAAATTACTGCAGAACTGACGACTTCTCTGGACATTCTGGGGAAAGTAAATGAGGTCACATGTTTATAGAACATTGTATTTCAGGCCTTCATGTGGTTATCTAAGCTCAGAGAATGGTGAGGCATATTCCCCCAAGGTGCTGCTGTCACCATGAAGAACTCTGCAATCCCATGATTTAAGGAAGTGGTGTAGAAAGCCTTTCCCAGGAATCTTAGTCAGGGATGAGCAAAAGGATGGGAAGGAAAGACACAGTTGTTTCATGTGTTAGATGCCACTAGAATACAATACAGAGAAAATAATTTGGCAGAGAGTAACAGAGACAATGAAACAGGGAGAGACACACACACAAAGAGAAGAAGATAGAGAGATAGAGAGAAAGACAGGCAGACAGAGAGAAACAGAGACAGAGAGACTGACAGAGAGACAGAGAGAGACAAAGAGAGAGGAAGACAGAAAGGGAGAGACCCAAGGAGAAAGGGCAAGACAGAGAGAGATACAGAGAGAGAGACATACACACACACACACACACACACACAGCTAGACAGATACAGATACAGATACAAAGACAGACGCAGAGAGAGGTAGAGAGAGACATACACAATGACAGCAAGAGAGAGAAAAAGAGAGGATGACAGGGACACATAGAAAGAGATGCAGAGAAAGATGCGGAAAGATGAGAGAGGGAGCGAGAGAGAGAGAAAGAGAAAGAGAAAGATAGAAAGCGACCCAGAGAAACACATACACACTCAGAGGGAAAGAGACAGAGACACAGAGGGAGGCAGAGAAACAGACACACGGAGAGAGGAGAGCAGAGGAAGAGAGTCAGACTGCCAGACAGACCAGGAGCGACAGAAAGACACAGACGGGGGCTGTAGATCTTGTTCCGGGAAAGAGCTTTTGGGCTGTGAGGTAGAGGGAGGGCATGGCGGTCTGGAAGGCAAGGCCTTAGCCACAGTGTGGTTGGTTAAAAAGGAATGTAACAGGGACGCTACTCTGCTGGAGTCTCCTCCACGGATGGACGTTGAGCACAGACTCGGGGAAGGAGCCAAGGGGTGGCTGAGGCATTTGAGTGAAGCAGAGACGGTAGAGAGAAGAATTCTTCCCGTTGAGCTGAAGAGGCAGACACAAGTGCTGGCTTTTGCTCTCCCATCAGATCTTCCACCCTCCTCCTCAGAGGCCTGCCTTCTCTTTCCTCTCCTTTCCTCATTCCCTCCATCTCTCCGCTTCTGCTTTCCCTTGTCCTTACTTCTGTGAAGGCTACCCTTGCTAGTACTTTCATTATTTGATTGACTCATTCACTCACTCATGCTACAAATATTTATTGAGCACCCATCGTGTTCTAAGCCCCTTTCTAGAAATGGGGCATAAATCAGTGAAATGAACCTAGTTGAGGCTCTCCTTAATTAAGAGTTTTGCTGTCTGGGTCCCCGAGCATCACACATGAGCGTCACCGGGATCAAGTTTCATAGACTGTAGGGGCAGAGAGGTGGAGCCAGAGACTGAGGTATTGAAAGAAGGAGGCCAGGGTGGTGTGTGGAGAGGGGGCGAGTGGTATTTGCAGTGCTGGGCATCAGGTGAGGGAGAGAACCACCTCCCACTTCCAGGCCAGATGGCCGGTATGTTTCATTCAGTCATGTACCGGGCGTTTATTAAGCATGTACTATACACCGGGCCCTGGATCAGATGCTTCAGGTGATTCAGCCTTAGGAAGTCCAACATAGTGGACCTTTAGGTTCTTCCTAAATCTGTTCCCCTCTGCTAATGATGTGCAGGCAAATGTGCAGATGCTGAGGCGATGAGCTGGTAAACTAAGTCAACATCAAACGTTGTTTGCGCGTGACTCGCTGAGGAGTGAGAAGTCCAGGTTCTGATGACCTTGTCCTTTTATCCAAGGACATCTTGCTGTTGAATGTTCTGCTTAAACATCAGAGAAGACTCTGTGATCTCTGCCAGTGTTTGTACAAGTTACACTTCTTACTAAAGTCTGGCCGAATTGCGCAGAAAACCAGCCCCGGGAAACTCCAGTGTGGTCCCTCACTGACGGCTGAGATCAGAGCACTGGGCTGCCTGCCTCCCAGGGCCGCTGAAACACTCTGACAACGGCTCGTCAGAGGATGGGAGTCAAAGTAAGCAAAATAACCCTGTGCTTCCTGGAGACATTGTCTTGTTCACAATCACGTAGCTTTCACTTAAGCTCTGTTTAAACTTGGAGTTAAGTGCTGCCGTGTGGCCTTGACACAGCTCACATTTGGCCTCCTTCTGGAATGTGGAAAATCACAGTTCAGTAGGTGGTGCTGTCTGCCTTCGAGTCAACCTTAGACCAAACCCTGGCCTTGAACTAGTGCAGCCTGAGGGTTGGAGAGATCATCTTGTTATATTGAGAGAAACTCTAAATGCCACTGCAACATAAAAGAACGTGTGCTGTTTTATTAATAAGGTTTTTAGGTACAGACTCAGCCAAATATGACCATTTTCCACATTCTTCTAGAACTATTTCCTTATATCACACAGGCATTTATTTATGTATTCACTTATTCAGGCCGTAAATATATTGAGTTGCTCTTCTGCGCAAGGGAATATGTGGGATTCTTTCTGAGATTCTGTTAAAAGGAACAAAGAAAATATAATTCCTGATACCTAAAGCCTTCAAATGTATTAATAAACTACATTAGTTGAGTACCTACCATATGTTGGATACTAAGTGTTTGATATATATTATTTCCACTCTCTTAAGAATTTTCACTTTCCAGCTGCGCAAATGAGACTTTGAAATACGAAATGACTTGCCCAAGGTCGCACAGCTATTAAGTGGTTAAAATGGAGTTTGAGGCCAAGTCTATGACCTTAAATTCCATTTCCTTTCCCTTGCAATAACATTATAGGGCCAGGACTAGTGTGAGCAAAGGAGATGCCTGGTGCACTCACTCTCTCACCCTGATAAGATGTAAGAGAGATGAAGTAGCACATATCAGTTAAGAGCAGAGACACTGGAGGCTGCTTTGCTGGCTTTGAATCCCAGTGTCACCTTTAAATAGCTGTGCAACCTTGGACAAATGACTTGATCTCACGGTATCTCGGCTTCCTCATCTGTAAAATGGGGATAATAATAGTACAAGGCTCACAGAGTTATGGTGCGAAGTAAATGAAATGATATATATGAAGTAACGCACATATATGAGCATTAGATGTTTTTATTATTATTCTGAAATAATTTACATTAAAAGGCTATATGTGAGAAATCCACTCTGAAGAATGCAACATAAATTGTTTAGGAGTTCAGAGGGGAAAGAGATTATTTCCAACCGAAGTAATTTGGAAGGCTGCATTTGGGTCTTGACAGGATTGAAGGATTTTGACAACTGCAGGTAATAATATTTGTAGCAAAGACACTCTCCCTATTTAGTCCTTACTTTATGCCACGTGTTCTGCTAAATCCCTTGTCTTCATCTTCTCATTTAATCTTTGAAAGAATTCTATGAGGTAAATCCTCTTATTATCACATTGAACTGAGTCAATGCTGTCTCTGCTCAAGATCATCTCCCTGATAAGTAGCAGGACAGAAATTCAATTCATGCTCTTAACCCCTGGGCAGCACCATGGGGTAGAGAGGTATAGGGCACAGAGCGAAGGTGGCCCCACTATGGGCAGACACCATTGGCCTCTTGGGAGCGTAATGAGAAATCCACATTAGCTCCTGTGACCTGCCTGTTGGCAAGTGTAGGAGAAAAGACTTGAGAGCTAGATGGGCCATATCCTGAACTTGAAAAGTCTTCAAGGAAAGGCTAGAAAGTTTGGATATTGCTTGGTATTGAATGAGAGAACAATTGCAACTTGGAGATTTGGAGTAACGAGTATGTTTGCCAGATACATTTATATGATAATTGAGAGAGAGCTTGAATGACCTACAGTTTGGTCAGACTTACATTTTAGAAATGGGCAATTTAGGATTAAATCCTCCTATAATCTTGTATTGTTGAAATTATAGGGTTATTTGTATCTATCCTAGAAGAGGCTGTTTGGAATTTTAGATGAGTTAAGAAAAAAGGTGCTAGAGAAGTGAGGAGTTTTAAAGTGCCAATTGGTTATATTGAATTACCTGCCTGTGGCTCTTCATTTCTGCCTCTTTTCATTAATTCAAATGCATGTACCACCTAGGGAAGCATTTTGGAAATGCAGCCAGACATTCTTTAGTGAGAGAATGGACTAGGACATTTCTATAGAGCCCAAAGAAAATTGCGCTCCGAACATGAAATTTAACTCTAAATGGAGACCTCATTATTATCCAGAAACATCCAAGAACAATGCTTTTTCTTGACTATTTAAATACCTGTGCCTCTCTGTCTTCCAGTATGATACAACAGAGTGTAAGTGATTTCTGTTCTTCACTAATCTCGCCCTATTCCAGGAGCGCTGCTGGTAAATGGCAGGAGACAGGGACCCAGCCTCCTTGTCTGTCAGCAAAGCTGCTGGAGAAAAGAACTCCTAGTTACAGCATTGTGGTTTATTTATTGTTTTAATGAGTCTTTGCTGTGTAACCACAACACCATTATGACCGGGCCACACCACAAGAAAACGAAGTTCCTGTAATCCTCCTCCTCACTCGTCTTTTCATGTTGCTGGAAGTCAGCTCCTCTTGGCGGTGTGCTTCGTGGTCTTCCGGACTTGCCGGCCCTTTGTTCTTATCAGTGATGCCCTCCTGTCTCCCATCCCTCCCTCTCCCGCTTCCTTCTTCCTCCAGCCTGCGAGGCCTCAAGTATCAAGCAGAGAAGGCGAAGGGGAGCATAATGAATAATGTTTCTCGGACCTGAACCATTGTGGAGGGAAATGCTGGCCAGGAAAAGGTGGCAAGCTACTGGAACGACAGGGTCCCCCTTTCTCCTCCTGCCTTTGTCAGTCGTAAATAGAAACTGGTAAATTTCACACGATTTCCCCGAGAGACCACAGTTATTAACACAGTCCCCGATCGTGTACTTAAGAAGAACAGCACTGAGTAAGGAAGTGAATTGGTATGAAATTGGACAGTGGGATTTCATGCACTTTCGGGAAAATTTGATTTAGGAGGAGAAGGTAGAGTGTCCCAAAATAGACAGCAAGGATTCCAGAGTCCCAGGTTTCTGTCACCTTTGCCACATCACCAGGTGGCTTCTGATAACTCCTCCATGTGGTCTTCCTCAGGTAGTCCCACGTGCTCAGCGCTATGTGCGGCAGGTCTAGTCTGGCCACTTGGCTTGGGCAGCTCAGTGCAGTGGTGAAACACACAAACTTTGGAGCTGTATGAACTTGAATTTGAATCCCAATCTCACCATTCTCTGGTGGTGTGTTTTGGGTGCAAGGCTCCTAACTTCTCTGAGCCAATTGGTATAAGAACACCAATCACATTGGATTAGAGCCCACCCTAATGACCTCAGCCATACAACAGGGAGAATAATACCTACGACATAGGAATTTCGTGGTGATTATATCAGGCAACATATGTAAAATATCAGGTAGATATTAGGGTCTTAATTAATAGTCACTGCTCTCCTCCTATTTCTTCTTCTTCTTATTTTACTAATTATTATCATTCCTTTTTTTTTTTTTTTTTTTTTTTTTGTAATTCTGGGAACTCTGGAGCATAAAGGTCAGTTTCTGAGTCCCACTGTGAGGAGGTCTCAGCCAAATGTGATGTTGTTTGGCATGGTCATCTGCACAGAGGACTGGCTTTCCAATGAGAACTTCTCAAATGGATACTGAGATTCCCGCGTGCCGCTAATGGGAAGAGAAGCTGGACGCACAGGGCTGATCTGATTCTTGGACAGTCTCTCAACTCCTAGACTTCCACCAGGCTCCCAATCCTCTTCCCTACCCACACATCATGGCTGAGGGCTCAGAGGATAGGGAGCCAGGTATTTCTTTGAAGTACTATGATTGAGAATCCAGAAGTGAAGCAAATACCATGGATCACGATGGTGCCATTTTGTCTGCTTACTAACTGCTAGGAGTTTTCAAAAAGAAATGCTATGCTAAGAAGGGTAGCTTGAAATCAATTTGAGTCAGAAAAACAAACAAAACATTAAACCTTTATTCATTTTATTTCTTTTAGTAAATATTTATTGTGCACCATCTATGTATTAGGTACTGGTAAAATAGTGGAAAACCAGACAGCCATAACCTCTGCTTCAATATCTGTGGTGGCTTCATTACAGCCAAGAATTTCTTCTGAGATTCCTCTTGATTCCGGGCTGGCTCTGTGACTGACGGCTTTGGCCAATAGTGATGCGGTGTCAGTGTTTTAGTTTCCTGGGGCTGCTGTAACAAAGTACCACAAACTGGTTGGCTTAGATAACAGGCATTTATTCCCTCACAGTTCTGGAGGTTGGAAATCCAATATAAAGTGATGGCTGGTTTGGTTCCTTCTGAGGACTCTGGGAGAGAATCTATTCTACACCTCTCTCCTAGCTTCTGGAGGTTTACTGGCAATCTTTGGCTTATAGATATCCATCACTTCAACCTCTGCCTTTATCTTCACAAGATGTTTTCCCTGTGTGTCTTCACATCATCTTCTCTTTGTTCATGTCTGTGTCTGTGTCCAATTTCCCCTTTTTATAAGAACACCAATCACGTTGGACTAGAGCCCACACTAATGACCTCATCTTAACTTGACTATATTTGCAAAGAGCCTATTTCCAAATAAGGTCACGTTCTGAGGTCTTGGTGGTTAGGACTTCAATATCCCTTTTCTTATGGGACACAGTTCAACCCATAACAGACAGTATTTGGGCCAAGGTCTTAAGAGATTGGCAACTTTTACCTTCTCTCTCGGAACATTGCTTTTGGAAACCAGCTACTGTGTCACAAGGAAACCCAATGGCCTAGTGGAGAGGCCCCTCTGGAGAGGAACTGAGGCCCCCTAGCCAAGATCCCTGACTTGGTTCTCCAGCACCAACTTGCCAATTGTGTGTGAGCCATCGTGGAAGCGGAACTTCCAGACAGACACTCTAGACCCTGCAGTGGAGCTGACACAACTGACCCTGTGGGTAGCTGATATGTATTGTTGCTGATGAGCCTGACCCAAATTGTGTATTTGTGAGCAAAATAAATGACTGGTTTTGTTTTAAGCCTCTAAGTTGCATGGGGATAGCTAACTATAACAATATCCTTGAGAGCAGACATGAAACAAGTGGTTATGTGTGCTAACTGTTAGGAGAAGCAAAAGACCCCAGGGGAGCGTAAACAAGACAGCTAAGGTGGTCTTGTACTGGTCTGTTTTGTTACTAAGTAAATGCTCTTGTCTGTACGGATCAGTTGGAGGTGCTTTCCTAGTTCGACATTTCCGCAGAAGGCCTTTGTTCCTGCCAACCTGACTTTCTGAAATGCATTTAATTTGAAAACACCTTCACTCTCTTTGCATTTGTGTTTCCCTTTTGGGAAGTGGGGCTGGTGGGAAAGCACATCAATGGGAGATGGCAGCGCCCATCCAAAGTGAACGCCATTTACATTCGTCTCCTTCATAATGGCACGGAAAATGGAGCATAAAAACATCCCGTGGAAGGTTAAGTGCTCTGTACTAAATGTGGAGATATGGAGGAGGCAACGAAGCGAGGGGTGGAGTGAACAGGGAGGGGTGAGTTCAGACGCACGTTTTGGGTCTTTTTTTCTCCTTTGCTACTGTTCAAATGAAGCTACGTGATGTAACAATTAATCTGAAAGGGAGACTGCACAGCAGAAGAGCAAGGATGACCTCATTTGACAGGAGTCCCTATCAAATCAGATAATCCAGAGAGGTGGACTACAATCAGCAGACCAGAACCAGGCCATCTTGTCTACTGAGAAAACCCGAGGCAGGGCTGTTTATCTTCCAAGTCTGGGCTGAGGGATGAGTAGAACTGGATGGAGCCAGGTGCCGGCAACCATTTTGATCAACAGCACTGTGGGAGCGCTGTGCCGGGGCCTGGGGTGGATTCACTTCAAGGAACCCAGGTGACCCAGGTTTGGGGAGGACACTGGAACTTACACCTGGGTTCGTTGATTCATTCACTTTGTATATTAAATGCCTTATATGTGTTGTAGGCATTGAGGATGCGGTAGAGAACAAGGACATATTCACGTGACACATTCCTTCTATCAAACGAAGAGGCACAATATACAAGTGACAAACAAACAAATACGTGTGTGTGTGTGTATATATATATTTTTAGATAGTAATAAAGTAATGAAATGGAGTCCTGTCAGTCCTTTTATTCAAAGACCTCTCGTTCAAACCTTGATATTTCCTTATGACTTGCAGAATAAAGTCCCAATGATTTCTCACGGCATTTAAGATCCTGCATAATCTAGTTATTGCCACCTGTCCCAAATTATTTTTCTTTATCCTTCCCTCATTCACCAGGACACCCCCATACGCTTCAGTCTTGTGAGGGGGTTAAGAGTACAATTTCTGGAGTTGGGCTGCCTGGGTTCAAATCTCAGCACTGGCATTCACTAGCTGTGTGACCTTAAGCAAGTTAGTCAACCTTTCTGAGCCTTAGCTTTGACTTCTATAAAATTACTAGAATGGGACTGCTATCTCCCAGGGTGATTGGGAGAATCAGATGAGATCATGGCCTTGACAGAGCAGCAACTCATAGTAAAGCAAGATATGACTTGCTTACAGGTATCAAGGACTATATTATATATGGGTATGTGTGTATACATACATGCATATACACACACACACATATATATATACATAAATACATATAATTTAATCATGACCCCACTCTGAGTCAGGATATATCTATCTTGATGCCACATCGTAAGACTTGAATTGTGCCTGTTTTACTCTCCATGCACAGTCGATAGATGCTGAATAAAATACGCTCAAGTCACTGGTGTGTCTTGCAGTGGATGGTAGATATCCTTAACTAGGAGGAATGCGGTTTCACGGGGCTCAGAATGGATAATTAGGAGACTGTCAGCACGAAGCGCTGAAGAACTGCACACTTTAGCTTTAAGAACTGCAGTTGGGGGCCACATTGTGAGGATCCACGCATGCCCCTTGGCAACATTAGAATTTCCAGACAGAGTGATCTTTCAAGATTTTCTCCCCGTGCAGCCGGTGGTGAGGTGGCCGGGGCTGCTCTAGAAACAGTAGTGAGCCTTTTATCATTTATATATCATTCCAGCAGGGGCAGAAAAAAGGGACAAAATCCTGAAAATAAAAGTTAATTAAAAAATAAAATCAAGAGAAATGTGTCTCCGAGGCCACCTCTGTTACAGAGACCACCTGTCATTAAGCATTTTCCCGTCTATAAACCCGAGATTGGAAGGCGATCAACTCTTCCATTGTGTAATTTTTAATGCCTCCTGTCTGGTCTCTGAGGTAGCTGTTATAGCCAGAGGATGTCGCATAGACATGTACCTTGCGTAGAGAAAAAGTGAGCGTTCTCCCTGCCAGAACTGACATCCACTGGAAGAGGAGCTATCCCTCTGACCCCACCTGGAAAATTCACTCTTGCAATGGTGCTAGTCTGTCCCCTCACTGTGGGTGAATTATTAAGAGAAGAAGGGAAAGTCCTTGGGAGAAGGGAACTAAATGGTGGCTCCTCAGCCACAAAGCATCTTCTAATTCACCTCTCTCCATGTTTCCAGTTCCTCGGTCACTCATTCAGTACGAATTAACGGAGCATCTATTATGTGCCACGCACTGCGGCAGGTACCGAGGTTGAAGTGGTGAAGTCGTCAGAAAAATCTCTGTTCTCGCGACCCAGACATTCTACTGAGGAAAGAGAGAGAATAAATACTGTAACAAATAAGGATGCTGGGTCATTTCAGGCGATGGTAGTGCCGAGAAAAGAAAAGCTGGTGGTGTGGTGCCCAGGGAACGAAGGCTCCCTGAGGAGAGAACAGTTGAGCACTAAGTTGAATGGTGAGAAAGAGTCAACAATGCTACTAGCATCACAGGGAATGGTGTTCCAAGCAGAGGGAACAGCAAGTGTAAAGACTCTGAGTTGGAGGTGGGCTTAGCTTCTTTGAGAATCGGAAAGCTGTCACTATGCTAAGAGAAGGGAATACAGGCAAAGGATGAGCGATCAGGCAATTGAAGGAACCTGGGGACTTCAGGCAATCTGTGAAAAGAGGGAGGATTTGGTCTACGGATTAGGTTTCAAATCTGGGATCAGAACATCCAGGTAAGTCTCATTCTGGCCAACGTGAAAGAAATGTGTAGGAGGTCACGAGTTCATCTGCAGTGAGTGGATTCACTCAGCTGCACTTCCTAGAAAATGAGAAATGATGCTCTACACACCTGCTGCCTCAGTCTCTGCCCAGGTCCCCCGCTCCCCCCTCCCCGCCCCCCTGTTCCTGCCGGCGTGAATGCAACAGTCTCCCATCGAGAGCCTTTCCTTCACTCAGAGCCCCAATATTCCATCCTCCTACTGCTTTGCTGTCACCTTCCTAAAAATCACCCTGATGCCTCCCTCCTGCTCAACATGTCCTTCAGATTTCCACAAGAAGTTCCAACGCCTTAGTTCAGCCCTGAGACTCCCACAGTCTGCCCTCTGCAAGCCCCAAATTCCACACGGCCGTCTACCGCTATCCCACCAGCGCGCATGCTGACACGGGACCTGAACGCCTGGGGGGTCCCCAGCGCCTTCGCTTGGGCTCTTCTCCCCTCCTGGACCGCGCATCCTCTCCCTCAACACCTGGGAGACGCTTTCTCATGCCTCATGTGTCTCTCCAGGCTGCCGTCAGCTCCCCTTGGGAAACCTTCCACGTATCCCAGTCTGATATAAAGATCTTGCCTCTTATGGGAGGAAAACCAGACCAAGTGACGTGTTAGACTGGACAGAAGGTGGAGGGCACGTCAACCTCCCAGGGAAGATTATTCCAGCAGAGAAAATTGCAATGCAAAAGCCTGAATTGGAAATGAACTTGATTGGGTGATTTCCAGTTCGCCTTTCCACTTTCTGAGCGCTGGGCTCCTGGGGGCGGGTGGAGCTGCGGGGGCGGGAGTGCCTATAGCTTACGGAACCTGGGGTCTCCCCTAGTCCCTGTCACACACGTTGCTCAACCCTGTTTCTGAGCTGGTACTTTGAACATCATTGAAATAATTTAGAGGGAAAAAAAAACCCTCCTGTACATTTATTAACTGACAATATTAAAATGATTTCTACTGTAGCTTCTACCATGAGAGTCATAAATAGCATTTAATGTTTATAATCTCGTTTTTGGAAGACTTTAATTTTGTTGTTCCAAGAATGTTTATAAAGTGAGAAGGAACTCCTGGTTGCCTCAGTGAGGGAAGCTATTTCAGAGGGACCTGGAGAGATTTACAACACTCCTTGTTCCTGCCCTAATTAAGGCATTTGTTACTATGTTTTAATAGCTCCAAGATGTCTTGTACTGGCTGTAGCTGGGTTTATAAACAGCTTTTCCTTGAGAGGAGAGGGGAAACCTCCCTTTACAAGTTATAAATTGTAAATTTATATTTACAATGGCGTATCTTCCTCATTTACTGTCCTCAGAGTGCCCAGGGCCTGCCCCAGAACAGCTGAACCCAAAACTCTGGGCTGAGGGGTTCAGCAAGCTGCACGGTGACCCAGCCTGCAGGCCATTGTGATGCCCACTCAAGTGCAAGGACCACCAAGATGAGGGAACAATTTTCACTGAGTCTCCATGGGCCAGGCACTCTGCTGAGTCCTTGCTACTCAAAGTGTGGTCCTCAGACAGGAAGCACGCAGGTCACCAGAGAGCTTGTTAACTGACTCGCCGCACCTGCTGAGACCTGCTGAATCAGGCTATTTCAGATGCACCATCTCATTGAATTCTCAGAGCTAGCCTATGAGATAGGTATGATTATCACCATGGAAATTTTTGTAATATATGTTTTCTGAAATCACTCTTTGCTTTTAATTGTATTTTCTTCTTCAGTTTGGCTATTTCCAGGAGCTCAGAAGCAATTTCCCTGTTCACAGTAAAGCTTAAACTTAACCCCATGTGTTCCACTTGCTGAACAAACTTTTATTGACTTTACTTTTCTCTTTCCCCAAATCTCCTCTGTCATTCTCCCTTCCATCACATTTCCTTGACTATCCTATTTATTAAGTGTCCTATTCAATTACTCCATTCCCATAATTTGGGCATTTAGAGTTGTCTTTTTCCATGATCTCTGGAGTGGGTGGCTTCTAAAACTGCTCTCAGTAATCCCCCCCGTGTAATTGCCTCCCCTCGAGTTTGGCTGGACCTAGTGACTTGCTCTCCGTGAACAGATTATGGCAAAGCTGATGGGATGTCCTTGTGGGATTAGACTATAAATGACTGTGACTTCTGCCTTGCTGACCCTCTCTTCCAGGCTCTTTTTGGGTGGCTCACTCTGATGAGCTGAGCTGGCATGTTGCCAGCTGCCCTATGAAAATGCCCACATATCAAGGGAGTGAATGCAGCCTTCAGCCAACAGCCAGTAAGAAACTGAAGCCCTCAGTGCAAGAACTGGATCCTACCAACAGCCACTGAGTGAGCTTGGAAGCAGATTGACCCCACTGTGGAGCCCAGAGATGACTTTAGCCCTGGCAGATGCTATGATTGCAGCCTGGGAGAGACCCAGAGCCAGGGGACCCAGTTAAGTCACACTGGGATGCCTGACCCGCAGACACTGTGGAATAATAAATGTTGTATAAAGCCACTATGTTTTGGGGTAATGTGATATGCAGTAATTGATAACTAATATAATCTCCCTTCAGTTGAGTTGTCAAGGTCTAGCTTGTCAGACTGGTGGAGGGATTCTGTGCTTGTTCTAAAACTATACAGAAAAATCTGGTGCAGCAAAGTCTGCAAGTATTCACCAAATCTAGTGTGCCTCTTCTTCCTGGGTACAACGTAAACCACAGTTCCCAGTCCACCTTGAATCCAGATGGAGTATAGGTCTGATAAATTGTGCCTGGAAGTGATAAACACCTGGCAGATGCACCCATCCTGGTTCCTAAAACACCACGTTTTAGGAGCTCCCTTCATGCTCTTATCTTTTGCTTGTAAGGTGGTTGAAGGCAGATGACCCAGGAGAAGACGTTAATGAAGACTTAAAAATTAGTGAGCTGACAGAAGGAATCTGGTGTAAGTGACCACTTTGAGGAGAGTCGCCTAGGAAACTGCCACCCAGGAGCATTCTTAGTGGACTTTGTGGAGCAAGAATCAGCCTATGTTGCATTAAGCCCTTAGATGCTGGGGTTGTTTGTTATGCAGCTAACCTAGCCTATCCTGACCAAAACACCCTTCTTATATTTTTTTTGTCTATTTCATTTGCTTTGTACTTCTAAATTTTAATATCAATTATTTTTCAGTGCTTTAAACACACTTGATCTCTGTTATACTTGAGGTAACCTTCATTTACTTGCTTTGCAAGTGTTTATCAGATGCCAGGCACTACGCTTACATTGATAAAAGGGCACACATTTTCTCCTCAAAAAATTCATAATGACTTAGGAAAATAGACACACAAAGAGGCAATTGAATAGAAACATAATAGGGATGTACTCATGGACCTTGTTCAAACACCCTTTACACATCAAGCACTAACCTCTCATTAATCTTTTAACAGCATGAACACTTAAAACCCTCTTTATCACATTAAATATCGACTATGTATGGAGGTAAGAAAGTGTGGCTGTTTTGGATCGCAGTGAATTTGGCTCAAATAGAGGTATTTTGTATGTAGGAGACAAAAAATGAAGTCACAGAAGGAAAACATGCCCAGACATTTGAAATTTATTCAGTAGGCACTAGGGAGCCATTGAAGGCTGTAAGGGGAAGATACAGGGTAAACTTCTATTTTAGAAAGATTTATTAGGCAGAGATATGCATGGTAGCCTAGAAGAGGGAAGGCGCCGTGCATGCAGGAAGACTATGTGGGAGGAACACTGCATAGTAGATTAAGTATGAATCAGCAGAGTCCTGCCTGAGGGCAACAGGAGAGGAAATTAATGGATAGAAGTTAGCTTTGAGAGAAAAATCTATAAATCTGCCTGAGAGAAATTACCCCCACATGATCTGAGAACATTGCTTGGTGTTTAACTTTTTATTTCTTCCATTGGTATTTAGGCGTGCGTGCATGTGTGTGTGTGTTATCATTTTCACTATATAAGATGTGACACTATATCTAGGAAAGTAACTATTTCCAATAACACTATATTGAATTGTGTTTGTTTTTATGTTATACTTTATGTTTAAAACAAACACTCCAACCACATGTGAATTCTCCTTATTATTTAGGGAGAATTAAAAACATATTCTTTATAGTACTTTTTGGTGTGCCGTTACAGGAACAACTCTAGACTATGTAAGAAAAGGCTAAGAGTTGATTGAGAAGTTGAAGGGTTTCTTCAGAGTGAGAGCGGTGTCTGCTCCTGTGAGTCCCATGCCTCACTTCTATGGAGAAGAAGGCATCTTTCCCTTTTACTCAGCCTAATTGGTAGGTACCTTAGGAGAACCATCTGTGCCCACTGATCAGTGTGTATAGGTGTTGGAGGTGGAGACAGATGTTTGACTCAGATGATGCAAGAGGCAGTGGTTAGACTTGCCCTTGGATAGTGTTGGAACTGAGAGACAGGGTGCATTGGAAGGTACCTGTGCTCTGAGGTTGGCTGGGCCCATGAACCTCAGTGCAGTGGGGCTGGCTGCAGACTTTTGTAAGAAAGCAGGATTGTGTCCTTTTGAGAGAGATCCACGCAAGAGGACTACCAGAAGGGTCTTAGGAGTGGAACCATGGAAAACATGGACTGAGCGTGTCTTAAGTGGCCATCTGAAGGAAGCTTTGTTCATATCAAGGGAACTGTACCATAGAGACCCTGACCCGTAGGAGGTGTTCAAAGACCCCCACCCCAAGTGGTCCCGTGAGAAAAAGATTCAGCATCTGGATTGTGCCACACCCAGAAGTCATCAATGCCAGATTTCAACAGTCCCTTCATAGAAGCCTTCTCCTGTACCTCACCTCTTCTCCCTACCATGTGCCCCTCCTGGAAGGTCCTACAGAGCAGAGAATAAGTGATAGAGAAGGTGGCTCAAGAAAGAGGAGAATCTAACCCTGGCTTCTTTTCCTATGCCAGTTCCCCCTTCTAGGGATTGAATTCTGAGGACAGAGGTTTGCAATTGACTAAAAGCTTGGAAGTTAGATATGGCCCTGGGCTAGATATTCTGTTACCCAAAAATGACCAGACAGTTTTACTCACTGAAGTGCCATGACTAGAAAGACTTTGGATTCTGCTCAGGATTTCAGGCAGGTGGGGGAGATTTGGGGTCCCAGAGTGGCTGTGCCAGACTGTGGGGAGAAAGAATCAATTGCTTCTTGTTTGAAACCACTGAGAACTCCAAAAAACCTAAATAACTGCATTTTCTGCCTTCTCTCGGTATAATTTCAGCAATGTTCCTGGCTTGGTCTGACTCAGAAGGAGACTGGTTAGTAAAGATTTTATGAGCACCCCAAATTTAAATTTCCTCCCCGAATTTCATCTCCATCCAGTGCCATGCTGAGCCATTTTGGAGCCAGGGGCAAAATAAAAAATCAGTAGCACTGATCCTGTGTTTATTTAAAATTGTGATATTTTTGTCATCACAAAATTGCATTAATTTGATTCTTTTAAATATTGCATTAAAATTTTACTTATGTTGATCACTGAGTTTTTTGTTGTCTCTTAAATTTCGTGCCCCAGTCAAGTGTCTCATTCACCTCACCCTAGACCCAGCCCTGTCTCCACCCTGCACTCCCCCAATTCAACACCGTTACTACACACTTCCATTCTGCAGAGGAGGAGGACATAGGATAAACCCTCAGGATGAGGAACAGTTTCCCACAAAAACCTTCTGCCCTGTGATCAGAGGTCTCCCACCCCAAACAGGCAATTTCTGGACTCCTTGGTGCCACAGACGATACTGTGAAAATCTGAAGGTTATGTGTTTGCCTGTGGGGAGCATATATCGTTCCCATTTCCTGTCTGAATAGACCACTATTCACGGAGAACTGGAAATGCCCCAGGGTCCCAGTGTGCTCCTGAAATGGAAGTATTCATAACAACCATTATGCACAAATCCAGTCCTTCGAAGCCTTTCTGCCTTGAAGACGCTATCTCCTTATGTTTGGAAGAGGGAGAAACTTGGAAAGGTTTTTTTTTTCTGGTCCCTTCCTTACATAATTTAGTAATTAAGAGCGTGGACTTAGTTAGAAGCGAGGCTTTGATCTCTTGTTCTGCCAGATTCTCATTGTGCAATCTTACTTACTCCAAACCTCAATTTACCCGTCTGTAAAATGGCTCCTCATAGAACACACGTAAGCACGCAAGAGTCTGTGTAGCTCAGCATGGCTGGAAAATATAGTTCAAGGGGAATGAGGTGAGAGATGAATCTACAGAGGCGGGAGGAGCCAGACTGTAAAGTGCCTTTAACGTTATTGAGGGTCCAGTGGGATAATCCATGCACAGCCCTCAGCTGCACACAGAGGACACACACACCAAATGATGGCCACTGTCATTATTACTCTTTCACATGATCAACAATCTTGCTAACACTGAATCTGGGTGAGATTATGCATAGCAGAGACATCTCTTCCTTAGATGTGTCTGTCACTCTTTATTTAGTAATTGTCGCTAGTTGGACTAGATTGGGCAGGTTGGCCTAAAAGTCATGCTGGGTCCTCAGCAAAGCAGAAGGAGGGTAAAAAGGAGGACTTCAGGATTGGGTGGGCAAGGGGGCCACAGTGTGACCTGAGAAGACCAATGTGGGTCTATGGGATGAGGGAAAACACTTGTGATTTGAGTGGGCACTGGGGTTCAAGTCAGACACAGTCATAGCTGTCCAGGCAGTGAAGGATCCTTAGGGTCAGGTGGGCAGGTTGTGAGAGCAAAGCTGGGGTCCAAGAGTGAATGATGGGCTTTGCCAAGGCATGCCAACTCCAACTCACCTGGTTAGGCTGCCAGGCATAGTGTTTTGAGGAGGGTCCTGAAGTCATATCCAGCTCAGTGGGGAAAAGTGTCCTCATTGATTAGTGATGTCACCCCATGACTCCACCAGTTCCTCGAAGTTGAGGTTCTCTAATGTAATATTTCAGACTACTCTTAGAGAGGCCCCAGACAGTGGCTAGGAATAAACAAGGAGGTATCCAACTTCCCTGGAGAAGGGGGCCGCACAGATTTGCAGTAGGAGAATTAGGAGGAGCAGAAAACAGTCCCTTTCCTCTGTACCTTTCCTGCCTGCCACTTAGGAATGGTGTTACCAAGGCCTAAATATACAGAGCCCGACAGACAGGGCTTCAGCCCTGGTGGGCAAACAGGTAATGGAAATCTGCAGTGGTCTTGCAACCGCGTTAGTTTAAACATGACTAGCTGTGAGTCAGAGGGCTCCTCAGGTGCAGAGGTACCCCCCTCAGTCTGTGTTCACAACCGACCCCAACTGCGTCCTCTGGAAGAAAGGAGGCTGCATGGGAAAGAGAGCCGTGCGGGAGGAAGGCCTGAGTGGCCGGAGCAGGATGAGTCTAGGACGTCGAGGCCAAGACCAACTGGCGGTGAAGCAAGGACTCTTTTCACTGCAACGACCCAGTTATACTTAATGTCTGCTCTGTGGACACAAGAGAGGTGAGAACGTGGAGTCACAAATTAGGACGAGGTGCACACTTTCCAAATCTCCTGACCAGGCTGGGAAATGCTTAAAATTTAGGCATAAGTCACTAGTGAAGACATTTTTTTTTTTACTGTATGTTAAACTATTTCAAGCAAAGTCTCTTCTATTTGGGCAACCTGCTTCGATGTCTCAGGAAAAGGGAACTTTTCTGTCTGTCAATTCCAACTCTTGTTATGCAACTTTATCATTCATAGTCTTGCTTTGTTCTTCGCAGCGATAAAGAATAGGCCATTGTCCATATGCACAATGATTGGTGGACTTTGGGCAAGAACACTAACCTCCCTGTTCCTTTGTTCCTTCATCTGTTCTATGGGCTATGGTGATTGTTTGGATAGGGTGGCTGTAAAGATGAATTGAGTTAACACATGTGAAACCCTCCTAACAGTTCTTTCACAACTCGGTAAAAGTTAACCATGACTGTTATTGCTATTATTGATCCATCCTTGAACAAAAAGACAATTACAGAATAGTCTTACAGCTGAAAAGACAGGACCAAAATAAATGGTTGATTCAATCAATTTTGGAAAACAAAAGTCACTAGTGAAAAGTAAAAGCATATTAGCCAAATTGTTATTGGGTCTCATGGAAGGAAAAAACACAATTTAAGGCATTTTTTCTACTTATCTGGATTTCTTGGCCATACAAGCATGGACAAAGCAAACCTATAGATTTATTTTACACATGAAAGTATAAAAGAAAAGCTCAACAGATTTTGTTACCTATTTCCATCATTTATTTATTTATCTATTTAGTCAACAAATGTTTATTTGGATTCTTACTATGTGTCAGGCACTGGTTAGACACACAAGATGGATGGTCTCTTTCATCAAATAGTTTTCAAGTCAGCAGATGAGGCAGCAATAGATAAATCATTAGGTACAAAAAGAAGGTTATATGTATTTGATGAGAAAGATGCCCTTAGGACTCTTGGGGACCCCAGGAGGGAGGGAGAAGTGTTCAGAAAGGACCGCCCAGAAGATAGCAACATCCCGACACACAGACAGGGGAGGAGGTCAGTCATTCCTGGCAGACAGAGTAATGCAAATGCAGACATGGGGACGTGGAAGAATCTGGAGAGCTCAGCCAGCTAGGTCCTTGCTACTCAAAGTAGGGTTGGGACCAGCAACGCCAGTATCACCCGGGAGTTTGGTTAGAAATGCAGCATCACAGTCTCCACTGCACAAGGTAAGATGGACCACAGAGCTGGGAGGGCCCAGATCTTGGAGAACCTTCACATGCAACAGCATTGCTTGGAAAATTGCTGCCGTGAGCTCTGTGAGGGCAGTGACTAGCCTACTTCCTCGAAGTACCTCCTCGTGGCACATTGCACACGGGCACCCATTTGTCTGTCCAAAGAATGCATCCATTTGTCTTGTCCAATGAAGTAAGATCTTTGTCGACTGACCAACCCTGCTTGCTTCACCCCACCTCTCAATCAACTTTATAAAGGCAGAGTCATATTTTGTCTCTTAGAAAAAAGAGAACTGAGTGGTATTTTGTTTATCTTTTAAAATAGCTCAGCACCGTGATGGGAGATAGGCAGAGAAATAGATCCTCATAGTCCTCTGTTGTTCCAGACCACTTGCTGGTGAGTTCTGCCCCCTCCCTCCTCCCAGTCTCCTAGGCAGAGGACCTGGCCCTCCCATCTCAGTGGCAAGCATAGTAAGTACTGGTTATTGTTGGTAATATTGCTAAAGTGCTCAAAGATCATCTGGGGTTACGACAGGTGCAGCCTGACCGTAAGGTAGCGTGCTGCTATTTTAATTATGAAAGGCACAATGAATAAGGGAAGCTCCTGGAAAGAAGAGAAGAAAATTCCAGCCACAGCCCAACAGGTGAATAGGCTTTCTCTAGAGCATGGGGCTTGGGCTTGGGCTTCTCAGGGCCTGTGATCAAAGAGGAGGCCTGGCAGAGTGAGAAGCCATGTGGATCTCTTCTCCTTGACAGTGTGGTCTCACCAACCCATTTCCCTTTGCACCAAGCAGCGGCTGTCTGGAAGAAGACGGTGATTTTAGATAAGTTTGCGTGTCTACATATCTCCTGCTCTCAACAAAATGTTTATGGCTATGAAATTGTACTCAACTCTTGCTTAGAAGGAAGCAGTGATTGGCTCTACGAATCGGCACGTGTTACTCTCCCCGATGCTGTTTGAGGTGATCCGTTTTCCGGGTAACAGACAGGGTGGGTGTGTGTCTGCAAACTCACAGAAGCTCCAGTGATGTGATTCCTTGGAAGGAGATTGTGCTGTTCAGCTCTGTAATTTTTCGATTTTGTTGCACACATGACGTCTCAGAAGAGGAATGTGTCTTTCCTAACAACCATTCTTTTTATATAAAATGGAAGGGATTCGCATTATATCTTCATCTTCTATATCTCAACTAGTAACAATATCAGAACTACTCCCTCCTGACAACTATATTCATTTCTCATTAAAGATATTTCATGTTTTATTCAGGAATTTAAATGAAGCTATCAGAGCCCGGAATGGCATCCGTTCGGTATAATTGTATTTCACTGATGCCAGCCCCAAGAGTTCTAATTAATATATATTTAGCTCCCTGACTGTCTTTAGACCAAACGGTTGAGCGTAGAAGACAGGAAGAAAAAACACATTGAGATTTGAATAGGAAAGTCTTTTTTAAAAGAGAGAATTTTTGGTAATTGTGCATTTCAAGAGCTTTGCTCCTGTATCTATGTCAGAAATTACTTTCAGGCCACTGAGTGCTTTATGAAAAATGGACTGCACGATGATAATTATTTTTATTGATCACACATTCAAGTTATTAATTTTTTAATCCCTTTTCTTTCTCTTTATTTTGGTTGCAAAAATGTTCATGCCCAGGGAATCATGTGCCTTCACAATCCTCCTTAGGTTGCTCTCCCTTCTCCTCCTTCTGCCCTTTTTTCCTCCGACCTCACACTATTAAAAAGAGATATTGTTCCTCTTCGCCAACGTGAAAATGAACTGGAGCCATCTTGGGATTACTTGGCTTCCCTAAACCCATAATATGAAAAGAAGCTAATTGGGTACCAACCTCATTCCTTATGGGGTTTGCCATTCCCCCTAATTCCCTCCAACCACATCCCCATTCTCACTTGCAGGAAATGAGGTTAGGGACATTTCTTGTGCTGGTCTAACATTGCAATTCATAGCACTTGTGTTCACTTAGAAGCCTCAATTCACTCCCGGTCCTGGGATGCTCTGGGATTGTGGTTTATAAATCACTCCTGTGGTGCACTGTATGCAGAGATCAAGACCCCTGTGAGCGCCAGTCATATTGAATTGCACCGGGCAATGGAGTGTCCTTAAGAGTTTACAGTAAGGAAAAACAAAGGCCTTATAAATAGAACCATTCGACTGACACAACATTTACAAGGCACTATTGAAAAGAGAGACGGTGCTATTTTCTTTTGTTCTCAATCTTGGTCTCATTCACTGAAGAGGGTAACTCTTCAAGAGGACATAAATTGGGGTTTAGAAATAGCCTGTACCAAAACTTGAGTTGTTATTTAAACAACTGTTAGGGGTCATTTAGTGGTTTATTAGCCTGCCATAAACCTACCATGAATCTGGTTTACACTACAAAGATTTGTGCTCATCCCTAGTCCTTCATAGCAACGATGTCACTGCCACTTCTCATTGGTATGGGAGAAGCAGCAGGTTCTTCCATTTACTGGATGTGGGTGAGGCAAGCCACTTGGTCCCCATGACCCAATTTCCTCACCTGTGAACCAGGATATAAAAATATGTTAATTTCACTCTGGTATTATTCGACTCACTGTGATAACAACAAAAAGAACAACTTAGTGTATTCAATACTTATCATGTCTGGACATGGTACTCAGTGCTAAACATCCATTTTCACATTCAATAACAAACAAGAATATATTGTAAATTGTCAAAAGTTACATTGTTATACCAATGTGAAGAGTATTTAAAAATCTGTATTGAACCAGGTTAATATTTTTTTCCCTGAAAATCAGACTGGGTGTTCGGTGGGAATGAGCACTTTGAAAGGATTTCTGTGGGAAGGTGTACCCAGTCTATTTCCCTCTCCATCCAAGATAGCATCTTTCTAAGTGAAAGAAATCCTCCCGAAATGGGGGCTGGAGAGTGCAGGAAAGTGCTCAGGCACTCACGCCCAGTTGATTTCCAGATACATTAGCACACAGCCTTATTGACTACCACGTCCATTTGACCAGGCTCCGAGGGGTTTTTATTATCTGAAATGCCTCACTGCGTGGGCATGATGACAGGTGTGTCATGAGGAGAACAATAACCAGAAACAGATGCATGGAATATTCACTAATATGTCAGCAACTACGATGCATGTCAGCGGTGTGCATCCTCACCAGAAAAAAAAAAATAGGAAAAGAAAGAACATTTATTTCCATGGAGCCAATTTCCATGCCAAACTGAGCATCTGTCTGGCTTTTGTGTTTGGTATAAACAGAACTCACACACACTCAAAAATAATGTCAAAAGTTCAAAGGGTGGAGAGTTGAGAATTCTCACGTGGGCAAATAAATGAGGTCTGCGGATTGGCTGGCCTTCACTCGGCTTTACATGAAGTGTCTCCTTGGGGCCGGGGTGATGTGTGGCTTTGATTCTCTGCCCTTGTACTTCCATAACCTGGTTTGGAATGTAGCCCAGTCCTAAGAGATTGGGGGTCACTCTGGCTTGATAGCATAAGGTCAGAAAATAGAATGAAGCTCGGATATCTCAATTGAGATTTGAGTGTATAAAAGTATAAATCAAAAAAGCAAAATCCTTGAAGGGACACCTTGCAGCTGTCGCTACAAATGAAAGGTTTCAAAATAAGTAGATACAAGAATGCTGAGGCTAGTGCAACTAATAATTCCCCTCTAGTCCTACTTGAAGAATAAGAGAGTACAACTGAAGACTGAAAAGTAAAGAATACACATTATTTCAAGCAAGGATGCTGGCCTGAATCTCTTAATAAATTTTCTATCATTTCAGGGACAATATTTAGAGTACTTAAAAAAATAAATTTCCTCTTTCAGGTGTTTTTTGCAGGATGCAAATTAGAAACTCTATGGAGCAACATAAATAAACGTCAGAATTTATGGGATTATTTGTTCTTTGTTCTTGGAAAATCTGAATAATCTCAAAATTGAGTCATTCAGGAAGGAAGGAAAAAAAGTAAATGGATTTTGTCCGCCTTTACTCCTAAATGCCACTGTCTCATTTGGCTCTAGGATATTCACGATTTTATGTTTATTTAAACAGACATGTTTCTAGTTTATGGGCATATTCCAGAATAGAACTGCATGTTGCTCGGAGTGTGATTCTTATGGGCAAACACCTGATACCCTTTAATAAAAGATAAAAGGGAAATGATTCCCTTGCCATTCAAAGACCTTACCGTGCCTTGCTCATAGACACAACCTTGTTACTTGACCTTTCTAACCAGTACAAGTATCTCAGGTAATGAACTCCAGGTATAGTGATTATAAATGACTCTTCCAGCGGTCACTTCAAACCTACTGTAGCAGAACTTGTTTGAATCCAGGAGTGCTCTAAGATTGTGATTACCAAGCAAGAATTAGGAATCCCAGAGGTGTATGTGGTAGGCGTTGAGAATTGCCATTGAACTATGTCAGATTCTCTCTTCACTAAAATATTTTCAAGGCAAAGTTTTCTCAGAACCGTGCTTTAAAGCTGTGACTTACCCCCGTGGTCAAAAAAAGTATTTCGATCTTCAGAACACTCATCTTTAATGCACTTATTTTTCAAGTTGTTTCTTCTTGTTTGGAGGAAGACAGTCGATCATAGTTATATAATTGAATTTCTGTACGTATCAGCTATGTCAACACTTTCCAAAGTGGTTTCTGGACAACACAGATCCCAAAGAATGTTAGTAAATTTTAGGAGACTAAAGAGACTCTGAGTCAAAAAAATTTGAGAAATGCTAAATTAAACATAGTCAAAGAGTTGTATTAAATGTAGAACCTCCCAGAATCTTTACTATGCCAAGTAGCATGTGATTTCTTACTAGAGAAAGCGCAAGTATTTCTTACTTATGCTGTTTCTCCTATTTTTATTTTTAAACCATGAATCTCTTTTTCTGAGACTATCTTTACTGGTGTAATGCTCCAAGTAACTTACTTTATGAAATACGATACTAGGTGCAATGGCATGTATCTCAGGCTACTCGACGAAGAAAAATGCTACTTTTTAAGATGGCTAATGTCAGGAGCAAGTGACACTGAAGCTCGAATTAGCTTAACTGTCCTATGATTCTATCCAAATCAAACTGAAAGTGAAAAAAAAAACCCCACAAACTGTTATGTACTGGAAATGGAAAAGAATAAGAAAAAAGGGGCTTTAAAACATGTTAAGTAACCTCTTCAGCAAACACCCACATATAACTTCATAAATCATTTAAAATGTGACAAGGGAAAAAAAACCTGATAGAATGACTGTCCAAATAATTATAGTGTATTCTTCAACCTTTTCTCATTGAAATCACATTATAATTTTAGTAGTCATCTTCACACAACTAATTGTTGCTATCCAACGAAAGGAAAAAAGCCTTAAAATGTAGTTTCACCAATTCTTGCCATCATAAGTAATCATGGGAAAGAGAGAGTAGAGAATGGGAATTTAAATATTTCCCTCTCGACCCTTCCTTCTCTGGCTCTCCTACATGAGTTTCCCTGCACCCCTCACGTCTGTCTCCCCTCTTCCCTCTGACCTCTTCTGCCTCCCTCCATCTGTGTCTTTGACCCACAGTTTTAGCCTTCTGGCTCATCAAAGAGAAACTAAATGGTCGAAACCAACTGAGAAAGGCCCCTTGAGCTGTGGCAAAGGCTCACGGGTCATATGGGTCCTGCCTGGCCCTGCCATCTAGGGCTGGGACCATGACAGGTAGGTACTCCATCTTCCTTGGCTCCACTTCTTCCTCCATAAGATGCTGCTGTTGGACCCGATGGCGTCTGGAGTCCCCTGGAGTCCTAGGGGCACCTGGTTCTAAGTTTTTTGTTGTTGTTGTTCTCAGTCTCCTACAGGAAGCAAAGCAGAGAAATCTACAGTCTTGAGGCAACTTCAGAGTTATCAATAGTTGGCTAACTATGGTTAGCCTTGCCCTTAAAAGAAATGGCACTTAATCAAAGAGGGGAATATTCAAATCTACCTGTGAGAAATGGGATGACTTTCTGAAGGTGGGCGTTCCTGAATTCTGATCGTTGCCTGGAAGACAGTATGAACTTCTATCCTGGGGCTCCCTCATGGACAGCTCCAAATCAAGCCTCTTGTACTAACCTTTCTCACGACTGTAACTGAGGAATTAGCTGGAATTCCGCTTAGGTTCCTCTGCAGCGAGGGTGTTGAAAGAACTGGGCTTTGCACCATTTTCTCTCACAGGGAAAGGAAATTGCACACTGTGCATGCTCACATCCAGGAGAACAGGTATTAAATCCCTCCTGAAATGGAAGCACTTGAGTCTGATCATTGCTTTTCTCCATGGTTATTGCTTCAACATTACCTCTGTTTACACGTAAGCCCAAGTCAAGGAAAACGAAAACACCTCATTGGAAGTAAAATTGCCTAAGTATTTCAACACAGGCACAATTGGCTTTTGCCTGAATTCAGGCTTGCTTCCCTGTGCTGGCTGGTTACGAGATTCTTCCAGGGAACGTGCTTCAGAGGATGAGAATGAGGCCAGTGGCTGCTGATGTTAAAAGGACGTGGCATCTGCACAAGGCCTGAGAGGGGGCTGGTTGCACAAATTAAAGTCAAACACATCACAGCCCGATTAGCAGACATGGACTTGAGTGTGTTGTCTAGGATTTTTTTTTCCCTCCAAGTAGCAGTGAGGCAATTAAAAAAAAAAAAGGCAACTACATTTGTTTTCTATCATCACTTTTTCTCACTTTTCCTAGTCCTTGTTTCTCATTCTATTTCTCTGGGAACACAAATTACTAGTGAATACAAGAAAAAATTAAATGTAGGTAGCTATTTAATCTCTCTTGGACTTGTTCTGGTCAACGGGAATTTCCCACCAAATGTACCTTGGAAACATAAAGCCACTAAGGAAAAAAAAATGCATACATACTGTGTTGGAACAAAATTGGTTCTCTTACTGCCAAGAATCAGAAAAATAATATGTTGTGTTTTTTTTTAAACAGATTTAGAATTTGACGAAGCCACCTTTTCATACACTAGAGGATTCCTCTCAATGGGTGAATTCATCCATGAAGAGCTTTAATTACTTGATATTTTAAAAGAATTCTTTATCATATTGAGAGAGAGAGAGAAGGAAGCAAAAGTAAGAGAGAAACTTTCGTATGGGAGAAGTCTAAAGCGGTATGTGGGAGGCAGAGAGTTTAAAATGCAATGCCTTTAATGAACAAAATTTTCATTCCCCCAGTAGGGAGCTGTTTTGCAAATGTTTCATGGCCTGCTACCAGGTCAGCGGGGACAATTCCATGAGGCAATACGGTTGTGAGTTGAACTTACAAAACTAGTAATCACTGGTTTAAGCCAAGCCAAAGGACAAATCCACTAAAAATTTGTTGCTTTATTTTTTTCCCCCACATTAATTTGTCTCAGGGAACATGGAGTGAAGGGCTCGCAGATCTGGTACAAGGAGTTACAGCAGACACTCAGAGGAACTGGAGTGGCTTCCTGCACTCCTTCCGGCCTGAAACTTCCTTTGTTCCTGTAATCTCGAAACGGCTGTTTCCTCTGGAATTACAAACCCCAGCTGGCCGAGTCTCTACCTTCTGGATCCTGCTGCACATAATGTACATCAAATCTGAATGTTGATATGAAATGTTCTTCTTTGTCCCATCCTCCTCCCCCGCCATCCCCAACCCCAGCCCTGTATTCACTTTGACCTTCACACGGAGAGCAGTTAGAAAAAAGCGACACAAGCGTTTCAGATTTCAGACCTTCCAAATGGCCAAGTAAATCCTCGCAAATATTTAGAATCTCAGACGTGTAGTGTGGCAACATGGCGAGAAACCTCCTTTGTGGGACAGAAATTGATGGTTGGCATCAACTTCCCAGCTTGCATTTAGAAATCAGTACATTTAAAAAAAATTACTTTATTGAGGTCATATTGGCTTATAACATTGTGTAAATTTCAAGTGTACATTATGGTATATCGTACAATACAGTTTATATTGTATATACGATACAATATAATATCATACAGTTTCTGTATAGATTGCATCAGAAATCAGTACGTTTTAACAAACATTAGTGTATTAGCTACTGTTTGGCAGAAACTGGGATATAACAATGCAGGAGAAGAAATGAACGGTAAGTGGTAGAATTTCCTTAAGAAATTTACAATTTTGATATCTTCATTGAGATATCTTCATTGATATCTTCATTGAGACCTTTGGGGTAAAACATAAGGAAAAGGCTAGTTCCTACTTATGGGAGATTCACTAACAAGTTTGGAGGAAAAGACAAATAGAAAAAATGAAGTAGAGAAAAATGCAAAGCCATATTTGAATCATTGTAAAATAATGGAGCATTTGTCATATGCCTTTGTGTGTTGATGGAACGTGGAATAAGAAAGAGTTTGAAGTGTCTGTGTTTGGGAGAATGGGAGGTAGGAGGGTTGAGTCAAGGAAAGCCCATGGGTGGAGGTATTCTGTCTGAGTGAGTTGGGAAGGAAGTCAAGACACTGGGAGAGGCCGTGAATAAAGACCCAGAGCAGGAGACACAAGCTTTGGATTTGGGATGGACCTTAAAACTCATATGGACTGCTGTCTCATTAACCACAGGGTGCAGGGAATTCCAGAGAAGGATGCACCTTGCTCCAGGTCACAGAGGGCCCAGGAGCAAGCAAGGCTGCAGGCAGAACTAGAGCCCTCTCTCACAACACCATGCTGCCTCTGGCTTTTGCCTCTCTGACGTCTGTGTGGGTGATTCTCATGTGGTGTACTGGTGAAAGGCTTAAACCTCTGAGTCAGAAGAGAGGATGTTTTCAGATCTTAGCTCTGCCACTTAGCCGTATGATCTTAGGCAAGTCTTTCTAAACTCTAAAAGCCTCAGCTTTTCCTACCATAAACTGGAAATAAATTGCATCTTACTCCCTGGGCTATGGTGACGATTAATCCAGGACTTAATCTAATAGCTATAACATTCAATAAACGTTTGCTTTATTATAATAATAACACCAATTATTATTATTAAGGAGCAGGCTATATTTAAGTTGGTAGGAGACTGGCTTAGCTAGAGTCAATATGTTCTCTGAAAAAATGCAAAGCAATTTCATTAGGCAGATAAAGCCATCAAAGTGATTTTAAAGAGCAGTTGATAACAGACAATGCTTAAAGTGTACAAGAGAACTTTTTTGTTACCTTGTTTTATCTTATAAAATCGTCTTTCCAGGGGCTGGCCCAGTGGCGTAGTGGTTAAGTTCGCATGCTCTGCTTTGGCCCGGGGTTCACGGGTTTGGATCCCAGGCTCGGACCTACGCACCGCTCATTAAGCCATGCTGTGGCAGTGTCCCATGTACAAAATAGAGGGAGATGGGCACAGATGTTAGCTCAGGGCTAATCTTCCTCACAAAAATAAATAAATAAATGAATAAATAAATAAAATGTTCTCTCCAAGTGTGACTTTTCTTAATAGTTCTTAAACCAAAATTAATACCTAGTGAATAAATGATGCTTATATGCATTTATTATAATTTATTGAAATGACATATGATTATAGCATATAGTCATTAAGAACATGGACAGTTGAGCCAGACTGCCTGGCATTAGAACCCAGTTCTGCTGCTTAGGAGCTGTGAGACCTTGAGCAAGTTACTTAACCCTGGTGAGCCTCAGTTATCTTACCTGCAAAACGAAGATATGGTTGTGGAGAGGATTGAGTAAGTTTTTATATGCAAACATCTGTGAACAGTTCCTGAAACATGGATGTCAGATAGTATTATTAATAATAATCCTTTTATTACATAAATAATAGTAAATAATAAAAATAATAATAAACTAATACGATATAAAATAGAATAATAATAAAATAATAGTAAATAATAATTAATAATTACTAAACAAATGAACAGTAAATAACAGCAATATCACCAGTAAAATTTTTTTATAGAAAAAGCATAACTAATTTATGAAGTTTTAGACTACTCTTCCTATTATTTACACTGGGGAATACTCTAAATTATTTGTCTTCCAATATCTAGATTTTACTATACCAGGTGACGGCAATCATGGCAACAGGCTCCATGCTTGGGGTGAAATAATCAGCATTATAAAGGTAGAAGTTGAAATTCCAAGCCTGTAAGTACTTCACATTTTATATGGCCTGGAACTACTTTTGCATTTGATTTATGTCAATTATACTTATGGTATCCATTGTGGTTGGGAAGGGAATTTCATTTAAACTCTTGTAAGCTGCATGTAGTTGGGTTGCTCCTTTAGACTTTGCCAAAGCAGTGGGGAAACATCCACGTAAGCCAGTGGTTCTCCAAGTAGCATCCTTGGACCACCAGTGTCAGCATCAGCTGGGAGCTTATCAGAAATGCAAAGTTCTCAGCACCCCCAGACCTGTTGCATGGGGAACTCTGGAGTGGGTCCAGCCACCTCTGCTTTAACAAACTCTCCCGGGAATTCTGAAGCTTGCACATTCTGAGGACCACTGTGGTAAATCAATATAAATATCAGAGCTGGGATAAATCAAGCATTAAACATAATGATTACGATTGCTAATGGACATCGTTGGAGAAGTGCATACATTTTTTCCCCTCCACTCCATTTTCTATTTGTACCTCTCTCTGCTGACACGTTCTTCCTTTTAGATGTGTTAATATTACTAACCAGGCCATGATGAAGTGACTTTCCCCAGAGCCTCAAAGTCATTTCTGTCACCTCCTATTATGTGTTGATTTAATTAGTTAACCCTTGGAAGGCAACCTTATTTTCAACCTCTTAAATTGCACCCCCTGTCCCTAATTTACTCCCCAGACAACTGCCAGTGATTGTAATGCTCATTTTAAGAAGACCACACTCTTATGGGTGTTTGGCAATGATTAGTTTAGTCCCTGGAGTGGTTTAATAGGGAGGACATGTTTACCTAAAAGACATATGCTGGGATCTTGCTGTTTAAAGAGCGTTTGCTACTAGAGAAGCTCTGGATGTCCTGGAAGAGGGAGCGATAGGGAACTAGAGGAATAGGCACAGGAAGTGAACCTGGAAAAAGGTTTCAAAGTGGCACTGGAATTCTGGAACAGGAATGGAATTTAAGGGCCAATGGACATCTGGGGAAATGGCAGTGACAATCAATGCTGGGCAAATTTCATATGTTCTCTACTTTGGTCCATGTAAGTTGAAGGTAGGACCAGACAGATATATTTATCTATCCATCCATCCATCCATCCATCCATCCATCCGTCCATCCGTCCATCCATCCACCCACGCATCCAACAAATATCTATTCAGCATCTGCTCTATGCCAGACACTGGTATAACAGTGGGCAAAGGGAGAAAAAGATCTGCCCTAGTGAGGCTTTTCTTCTAGTGGTGGACATAGATTAAAAAAAAAAAGTGAAATATGTGAAATGTTTAGTGGTGATATTTTTAATGGAGGAAACTAAAGCCGGAAAGGGAAATCAGTGGAGCCTGAGCAGATGGGTCTCAATTTTAAATCAGATGGCCAGGGAAGTTCTCACTGAGAATATGACATTTGGGAAAAGACACTGGGGAAAAGCCTTCCACTGAAAGGGAACAGCAAGTGCAAGTGCCCAGAGGTCAGGGTGTGTCTGGTGTGTTCAAGGTTCAGCAAGAAGTCTAGCGCAGGGAGAGTGGAGTGGTCCAGCGCCAAATGAGGTCAGAGGACAAAAGATGTCCACAGCTTTGAAGACCACTGAGAGGAGCTTTTGTTTTATTCTAAAAGATCCAATGCACACAGTCTGGTGAGCCAACAACTTATCCCTCCCACAGAAGGGTCGATGTTATAAAAATGTTTCTGGGAGCCACTGGATTAACTGGGAAGGATTCTCTGCCAAATGATGAAAAAGCTTACAAAAAGAAGGAAGAGAAAATGGTCAGTGACAAAAAGAAGAAAATGGTGACTCTTGATGGGTGGTGAGAACAGAGCCTAGGGCATGTGTCAATCAGTGAAGAAAACAAGGGTTCCACCATCTTTGCTTCAGTGAAGACTGCTCTCAGACCAGGATGTGGACTCGTAAGGGAGAAACAACCTCAGCAGTTAACTGAACCTTTGAAATATTTCTCCAGTCCTTCCTCTCGTCGCCATTCTCGCTGTCACTGCCGTAGAGCAGATTCATCATCTCTTTTCTGGACCCTCTCACACACTTGGGGATTGTTCGTCCCTCCTTCAGTCTCACTTTCCACCCTGCTAGTCCTCTCCTGTACGGCGTGTTTTCTAAACCACAAATCCAACCGAGGCTCTCTGCTGTTTGAAAGATTTCCCAGCTCTTAGGCCCCAAATGAATGTCAGCATGACATTTATGATCCGTCTCTGCTTCTCATTGCTCCCTCTCCTCCCTGAACAGCACTCTGCTCCCATCACTCAGGACTGCTCCACCTTCCCAGAGAACGGATGAGTTTTGTATACTCCATCTCTTTTTAACCCTCTGGCGCGTTCCTACTTACCTCTCGTTTCACTGGGCGTGTGCTGTCTTTTCTGCGGAGTCTTCCTGACTTCTCCGAGAGGAGTTTCTACTCTCTCGTCTCTTCCTACCTGTTGGTGGGTCCTTCGTTACAGCATATATCCCTTCATGTGAGTTGTATAGATTCATCTGGGCTCTTCCATTCCTCTCCAGGCTTATGGGTCTTTATGGTCTCAATGTTCATACAATGTCGGCATAAAATAGGTGCTCAGTAAATTTTTGTTAAATAAGTAAGTGAATTTGAAAGCATTTGGGCTGCTAGATGAAACGGATACATCACTTACTTATGGGATTTCTCGCCGGTCTGCACATTTCTAGTAATTACTACATATTTACTATCTAATAGTTGAGAATAAATACACATTATATCTTTTCTCTAAACAACATAGCTAAATCAGGTCAGTTTAATGCAATCTATAAATGACAAATTTGCAAAATGCCTCTCTATATAAGCCTAATTTGAGACAACCACTGACATAAACTTAATGAAGTTTAAAAATATAAAGAACTTCACAGTGGCCTGGTTTCCCCATAGGAGAAGTTACTGAATTGCATGTAATAATCTCTATTTTCTTCTAAATGATGAATTTGAGCATCTTGACAATTGTGGAAAAAAAATTGAGACAGGCAGAGCTGGAGTGAGAAAGAATGGGTAATATTGAGTTTCCATGTTTCCGCCAGCCATGGCAAGGCTGGCCCACTGCTGGCTACAGAAGAGATGTTATCTTAATGAGACCTTGAGTAAGATCCTTAAACCACATGGTTGCAACCTAAAGAAAAAAATATAAAAGAAGAAATACAAGTATTCTTATTCATTTATAATTGCGCAAATATTAAAATTTGTTCCCTTTCTATTACTGCCAGTATGACAAAATAAAATACTGTATACTATTTTATTTAAAACATTCCATACCACCTAAAAAATTTAAGATGTAACAAGTATGTCAACTTCGTTTTTTTCTTTATCGTATAGACTATTAACAATTCCAGAGAGAAACTTATAGAAACAACATGAGAGTTTATTGCCGTTAACTCTTTAAGTGAGGTATACATTGTTCTATCTCTGTATAGCTACCAGGAAAGAAAAAACTCATTTTGAAAAAAAAAAATCACACAATTAGTCGCAGGATCTTTACTGAATTACTCTAACCACAGGTTTTTAGTTTAATCTTATCAGCGTCTTCAAACTTGAAATAAAAGTATTGGTATATTATCAGGAATTGTCCTTCTGTTGTTTGCCTTGAAACCCGCCTCTTCCAACACACATTTCTTCTCCAGCAATACCTGTGAGAATCATATTATCATGTTACAGACAAGGAAATGGCAGCCCTAAGAAAGTTTGCAAATTCCACACCACTAAACGGAGGAGCTCAGGTTCAAACCTAGGAAGGCTTGACTTCAAACCTGAGCTCCATCCTCGACTCCAGGTTTGACACATGCATGGCCCATAATCGCAGCCCATCCAACATTCAACAAACTCTGTACAGTTCCTAGTGCGGGCTGGGCATTGAGCCAGGAAGGACACAGCTGTGAGAGCCACAGAGGCCCTCTCCTCTATGGAGATTTTCCCTTGATCCATGGCAGACAGTGTTAATTAATAGTGAGCCTCTTCTCCTAGCCAGGATGCAGTTTCACCATCCTCAGCACAGTGTCACTACCAACCAGCCAGAGAGGGCACTATTGGCCATACCCAGATCATCACAAGGCAAGACGTCAAGGAGGAGCACACTGTCCTCTTCTATTCAGGATAGTACCTGTGGATAATTCACCCCTTGCTTAATTATTCCCTCTGAAATGATAGATTATCCCTCCCACTTCTTCCTTCTCCTTTTCTAGGTGCTGCCCTGAAGCTAGTGTTGAACCCGGTCCCCTTTCTCAGTTGGGCAGGGTCAAAGCAACACAGTGTAGAGTTCAGTCTGGGAAATCACAGTGCCAGCTATACCTGCAGTCACAGAACAGGACGATGACAAGGATGCACAGAGATTTCTGAGTTCCAAGTACCTTTTCAGACACCTACGGGTTAACTAGAGGCTGTGGGTTCACAATGATGCTGCTTTTCAGCTGCTTTGGCCTTGCTCTTACAGAGGCATTGTTAAAAATAGGGCTGACAGGAAATAACACAGATTTGGGAATCCTATAGACCTGGTTTGTGACACGTGTCAGCTCTATTATCTTAGGCAACTTACCTGACTTTCTGAGCCTCATTTTTTATTGGCAAGTGAGGATCATAACCTAATATGCTTTGTTGCTATAAGGGTTGAACGTCATGAAAAATACAATGTTCCTGACACGGTGTATATCCTTGTTCTTGTCTCATCTTCTATAGGGAGAGGAAACTCCCTGGCTGGACCCTTCAGCTAAAGGCACCAATGGGTGTTCTAAGGATCTCAATATAACCCAATTTTCTCATATTTCCATAGTTGCTTAACTTTTCCACAAGTACATACTTCTCTTGGATTACTGGCATTTTGAAAATAGGCTATTCCAAGATCCATTTCTCTTTCCTGTACTTGAAGTTGTCCTAATCCGCACGAAAGTGGTCCTCCATCCTTAGAAATGGCACCGTATCCCACCTTGCCTTTCCAAATATTTATTACCTTGCAGAAGGTTAAATAGTTGAAAAGGTCAGAATCCATTGTCATAGGTGCTGGCATAGTTACAGATATGAAAGGAAGACAGAGAGGGAGATTGCAGTCAATAAATATGAGGCAGAGTGTTTTTCCATAAATTTTGCATTTGACCCTCTCATCAACCCCGTGAAGTAGGTGAAGCCATTAGCATTAAGTATGACTACACATACTAAGCTCTTTCTCCCCCAAATATCTGTGGCTGAAGCAAGATAAAAGTTTATTTCTCACTCATGTAAAAGAATTCAGAAGGGCAGAAAACATGATCACTCCACAGACATCCTTCTATCTTGATATTCCACAATCCTTAGCATATCTCCTTCTAGTTCAATATGGCTGCTTAACCTCCAGTTATCACATCCATATTCTTCTTTTTTTTTTTTTAATTTTATTTATTTTTCCCCCAAAGCCCCAGTAGATAGTTGTATGTCATAGTTGCACATCCTTCTAGTTGCTGTATGTGGGACACGGCCCCAGCATGGCCGGAGAAGCGGTGCGTCAGTGCGCGCCCGAGATCCAAACCCGGGCCGCCAGCAGCGGAGCGCCCGCACTTAACCGCTAAGCCACGGGGCCGGCCCAACACATCCATATTCTAAGCAGAATGAGTAGGGAAAAAATAAAGGCTGTATCCTCTCTCTTTTAAGAGTATTTCCCAGCTGTGTGATCCCTGGCTTCCTTTTAAATCTTTTGCCAGAACTTAGTCTCGTAGTCTCCTCCAGCTACAAGGGAGTCTGAAAGAAATATAGTCTTTTTGCTGGGCAACATGTGCTCAGGAGATGGGGACAAAGGACATTATGAGCAGCTATAAGTGTCTGCTGCAGTAGGTGTCATTGTCCCCCACTTTTCAGAGGAGAGGAAACTGAGGCTTGTTGGGTTTAAATATATTCTGGTTATCTATTGGTTATCTATTGCCAAGTGTATTCTGCTTATCTATCTATTAGTGACTTAAAACAATAAACATTTTATTATGCTCAAGATTTTGTGGGTCAGGAATTTGGTGGGATTCTACACAAATGGTTCCTCAGTGCACCATAATGAGTGGCCTCATCTGAAGCGGCTTGAAGGGAGAGATACAGCTGGGATGACTTGACTGGAACCAAATGTCTGAGGCCTCATTTCTGGCGTTGGATTCCTCAGTTCTTTTCCATATTGGTCCAAGATGGCTTATTCACTCTCTTGCCTGGCATGGCACCTTAGCTGGGATAGCTGGCCAGGCATCTGTCTTTCTCCATGGGGCTTTTCCACAGGGCTCGCTTGGGCTTCCTCACAGCATGGCAGTCTCTGGGAGTCGGATTTCTTCCAATGATGGCTGGCTTTTTCCAGAAAGAGTGTTCCAAGAGACTAAGGCAGAAAGCTCCTTATAACTAGCCTTGGAAGTCACACTTCTGCCACAACTCACTAAGGACAATCCAGATTTAAGAGATGAGTAATTAAACTTCACATCTCATTGAGAGGAGTAGAAAAAGGTTTGCAGCCATATTTAATCTACCACAAAGTGATTGCTTAAGCAAACACAGCTAGGAAGCCAACTGGCCAGACCTTTTCTTTGTACTACATGGGTCCAAGCAGCAGGTCTTGGTACTTTTTAAAGAGTCAATTAAACAAGTTGATTTTTTTTTTGAAGCATGAAAGATTGTAGCTGGCTATAGACCAGCAGGAGGTAGTAAACATTTGTGCCAATGGTATCTTTGTTGAGTGCATAGATAGACTCTAGCCTTCAGTGGAGTGAGCCCTGGGGCTCGTCACTCAGCTCTTTAGACTGAGTCTCCTACTAAGTGTAGCTGATACTATTTTTTTTATCCCCTCCCCCACCCCATCCTCCAACCCCCTTCCAGCTAAATAACTGGGCTGCCGCTCTGCAGTGTCTTTCATATTTGTGAATACTCTCTCAAGTCTGGGAAATCAGATTGTCTCATTTAAATTTAATTTGAATTTCTGTTTGAATAATCAACCTGAGACATCAAAGAGAAGCCAAAAAATGCACTGCAAAATAAATGATCAAATGACTTCTGAAAACATTGCACTTTTATATCTGGAAATATTGGATCAAAACTCCAATTTCTTTTATTGTTAAAACTAAAGAGAGACTTAAAAGAAACTGCTATGTAAGTTTGACACCACATTTAACCAACAGACAAATTGATACAGCCTGGTAGGGTTATTACTTACCATCAATATATGCATCCTCTCTCTAACTCGTAATGAGTCAGATTCTCCCAGTCACTAAGCTTCAACTTGATTTACATTCGTTTTCTTGAAGTCATAAAAATATTATTTTGAGTACAGGTCACAGATGCCTAATTTACAATCTGGGAATAATTAAATGGCCAGTTTATCTGCTCCAAACAGACTGAATTTTGCGTTGAAATGTGGCCTTTGAGAAACTAACTTCTCAAACAAAAATTTTACCTTAAGTATTTGAGCATTTAATTTTTGAAGATCTGAAGCCTCTTCCCTCTATTTTAATATATTTAGAGGTGGACATTAGAAGGCCCAGGGCTATAGTGAATCAGCATTTACTGTGGGTTGTGGTAGGTGCTTGGGAATACACCTGAGAGAAAAATGGCATGTGGTCTGCCTTCAAGGGTGCAAACACACTCTGCCAAGAGGCAGTGAGCAGAACACCTGGCAAATGAAAGAGTGATCAGAGCTTGTCCCATCAAGAATCTGATGGGTGATCAAAAACTTGAATGAGTGATGTCTTGGCTTATCAAGAACTAAAAACCCAAACCAATGGTAGAGAAGTCATGGGTCTTAGAGACAAGAAGCTTCAGCCAAGGGTCATGGTCCAGAGCAAAGATAACCTTTTCCAGCTGGGCTGAGTGGGGATGATTGGCTTGTTTTCTATTGACCACATAGGACTGGGTTGGAAGAATCAATAATGAAGGATTAAAAAATATATTTTAAAGGCGAAGGAAAGGACTGTGGCATTTTAGGGGAAGATCAGCAATCCTCCTGGGTGCCTGGGGAGTTGGCTCTTTTATATTTAAGAAAACCAACTCATGGACCTTTTGCCAGCTCCCAGTCTCCTCTCTCCTGCTAAGGAGTTGAAGGAGAGGGTTCAAATAGAGAAATTGAATTTGTCTGTTTAATAGGATTATAGCGATGTGAAATCTGTCCCTTGACCATACGGTTTGGATTTCAGAACGACTGGAGAGTGGTAAGAGGAGTGACAAAGGGGGGAAATCCTGGTAGGGAGAGTAATCTCCTCAACAAAACAGCAAGGAGTGCTCCGATAGAAAGCGGAGCTAGAGAGACTTCCGGAGAAAGGCAGCTTTGAGAGATCTAATATTCAAGTTTACGTTGATTCCCATGGTGCTCTGTCTTGTGCCCTCACTCTCACCAGGTCACCCAGATAGCCTCGTATTGGTACTGTTTTGAGAGAGTGGGGGAAGGGGCCCTCTCTGTGCTTGGGGCAAGGAAGAGGGAGTCCTCGAGGACAGGACAGCAAGCACGGAAGGGGAGATGCTAGTTACTAACGAGGCTACAGCAGCTAAGCACATTGCCGTGTGGATCACGCAGAGAGACGTGAGCCAAACATCCATCCCACCCCCACTCCCAATACCAGACGTTGACCCTTCAAGCACATGTGTATGTTACTTTGCGAGTGAAAGAGCATTGGGGAGTGGAGCCAGACCCTGCATTTGCATGGATATGAGCTGTCAGGATTTCCACCCTCAGACTACGTGTTTATACATTTCAGAGCAGGCTGCAAAATCCAGGTGAATGCCAGAGCGGGTAACTCAGCTTTCCTCAGAAAGGAAGCGTCTCCAGCTTCTCTCCGGCGGCTCTCACTCTACATTGAAAAGCCCCCCGTTCACTCCCCCTTGGGTGACAGCCTGGTCCCTGCAGCATGCTGTAGGGATTTGTCTGGTCCTCTTTAATAAGTCCAGTAATAGGAGTTTCTACCATTCCTCTTGGGATATACATTTTTTTCTATTTCTATGTTATGAACTCACTGTATGTATTTTGAGAGTTGTTATTTTAATTGAGCAGTCAAGCAACAGAGTATTATCTGTCAACCCTGACTCAATAGAATCTGCGATTCTTCCAAAATTAGAAAAATTTCTGAGTGAAAGAGGCAATGGAGGAAGTGGCAGTGAGTGTGGGAGATCACAAATCCCTGCCTGGCCATGGTCTCATGTATCTCTGACGCTTATTCCCACTAGATTTCAAAAATATTGTGTAAGTATCTCTTCTTTCTAAAGACCAAGAATAATGGAGTATTTTTCTAACTGAAAGGCAGGAATTACAGTTTATCAAATCTATTGATTTTGATATATTCATTCAACATGGCTTTTAACTCTGGACCCTGCCTCTATCCCCTTGGCCTCTGCCTCAGAAAAAATCCTCATCACCCAGCTTCTCCAGCTTCCAATCGTCCACACTGCTGCCAAAGCTGTTTTTCTAAAACACAGATCATGCCACTTCCTTGCTCAAAATGCTGAATGGCCATCTACTGCCCTCCAGAATCTGGCTGCTCCTACCCACCCTCCCTCTCCCCCTTCCACCATTAAGCAGGTTAACCATGTAGAAACTTTCAAGAGTGGACAGCTCATCCTTCTCCAACAATGACTTACTCTTTCGTTCCTCCATGCCTTTTGTACCCCATTTCCCACCCAGCTGTACCTACCACTACTATTTAACTTTCAGTTCCCAGACAAAATCTCACGTCTTCTGTTCTTTTACCAAAAAATTTGCTAAACAAATTATTAATGAATATTTCCTATGAGCTATGCACTGGTATAAATTTTTTTAAGATACTGTCACCATATTAACGGTTATTAAAGGAACATAAAAAATATTCTGTCTTCAAAGACATGCCTTGTAAAAGAGAAAAATGAATAAACAAGTATTTTCCTAAATATTGTATCATTTTTATGATATTGATTTGAGGAAAACAAGCAAAGTCATAATGCCCAGCCTTTAGCATGCAAAAAAATGCAAAGATATGGGGGCTGGCCCAGTGGTGAAGTAATTAAGTTCGCACACTCTGCTTCGATGGCCCAGGGTTCACAGGTTCGGATCCCGGGCGCAGACCTACGCACCACTCATTAAGGCATGCTGTGGCAGGCATCTCACATGTAAAGTAGGGGAAGATGGGCACAGATGTTAGCCCAGGGTAAATCTCCCTCAGCAAAAAGAGGAGGATTGGCAACAGATGTTAGCTCAGGGCTATCTTTCTCACCAAAAAAAAAAAAAAAAAAAGAAAGAAAAGATAAACCCAAAAGGATAAACAAAGCAGAAATACTTAGTTTTCTGAGGTTATAGTTTCACAGTATTTCAATAAATTACATAACTATATTAAACTATAACCTTATTTTATTATTATTTGCTCTATATATTATTATATAATTATTTTAAATTAAGTTTATGCAAAAAATAACTATAGTGGATTGGACTGATGCATTGAAGTTCTATGGTCTTTACATGCCAAATAGCTAGCTAATGTGGAAACATATTATAAAATATTTTGTAAATTATCACAACATTGAATTTTACAGAAAAATATATTCTAAGTCATGGGATATTATTTCAACACAAAAGCTTGATAATGAAATTTTTGAGAAAGCAAGCATTATAATAATGAGCTAATATCAAGGATAAGGAGGTTAACCATGTAGAACATGTTAAGTCAGAAACAATATTGGAATGCAAGGGGCACAGTGAGTACCTGGGAGATCAGAGAGAAGGGGACAAGGCAGAGGGAGGAGGGGCAAAGAGAGGACGGAGATGAGTGTGTCTGTGCAGCAGTTACAGAAGAGAGAAGAGGCTGGGAAGGAAAAAAGAAGACTGCAAAGGCAAGACAGAAAGAGGGGAAAAAGAGAAACAGAATCATCGATTTTAACTTGCATAAAGATCAACTCCTCATTGAGTCTAAGTTGGAACTTTGTGAATATTCAATAAATCTTTTGGACCTTGCTAATAATGTATAATGAACCAGGAAACAATTCTTTTTTGGTTAGTTGGGTAAACCTGAATCCAGATTCTACTTATTAGCTTTCACCATATACATTTTTATAGACACAAGCAAAGTTATATTCCAGAGCAAAAATGAATCAACCCTGTCCACAACCAAAGATGATTCTAGAAATAATTCAAGGTCCTTTAAAGTCTCGGCCATTAACAGTGTATTTGTTACACCTGGCACAAATTTGCGATGTTTTAGAAACATATTAACTCTATCAAATCTGATCTGAACTAATGAAAATGAAAGCAAGAAAAACTAGAATTATAATTAGTAGAGATGATTAAAGAAATTGAAAATGATGAAAAACATGACAAATGCATTGCGCTTGGGATGGATTATTCGGTGGTAAGAATTATTTTTAAGGACAAAAAAGCCTGTCTTACAACATGTAAAAATTAGTAACCAACAAGGCAAATGGAAAAATAATTGATTTAATAGATTATCAGCAACAACAGAAACCACATCTCTAGAGTGTGCAACCAGAGGCTCCACTTCATGTTCGTGTCTATTAGCTTAATATTTACTCACGTGCAGGTTGAGAATTTGTTAAGCCCTCAGTGATTAAGCATGGGAAAAGTGCTGCTGCTAATGCTAGTGCGACAAAACAAAGATTCAAGACCCTTCCCATTGTGTGTTGTATCCAAAGGTGGGGAAGGAGTGAGTGTACAATTTTGAGAAAAACCAGCAAAGTCCCTTTCCCAGGGAATTTATAGAGTAGTAAAGGAGAAAAATAAATATCTAATAAACAAACCAATAAATAAGGAATTGCAAATTAAGAAGTGCCATGAAGGAAATAAACAGGTTGCTGAGATAGAACATAATGAGAGGACCTGTTTGCACCAGGTGGTGAGGAGGTGGTCTCAAGGAGACTGACTGGAGGAGTCAGGTGTGCAAAGACACAGGGGAAGAAGGCCTTTTGAAGAGAGAACAAGGTGTTCTGTTTTTCTAAATTGGAAAGAACTTGGCCTGAGTGAGGGACTAGAAGGTGGGCTAGAGCAGAGAGGTGTGCAGGCAGCATGAAGTATGTGGTCACAGAGGTAGAGAGGGCCAGATGTTGATACATATACCAATGTAAGGAGTGTGAATTTGATTTTGAATGCAATGGAAAGCATGAATTTAATCCTGCTGGGGACGTGATCTAGTTTAATTTTTAAAAGATCATTTTGGCTGCTATGGAAGAATACAATAAAGAAACATGAGTAATCAGTTAGGAGGCTATTGCTGTAGTCCTGTCAAGGAATGCTGGGAGCTGGTACTATGATGGTGGAAGGAGGAGTAGAAATGGATGGATTGAGGATATGGTTTGGAGCAGAATTGATATGATTTTCTAATACGTTAGGTATTATGGTACATTAAGTAGCATTGGAGGGATATATGCTAATAAGGAAGAGGCAGTCATCTAGAATGACCAACAAGTGTTTGCCTTGCTCACCTGAATAGGTGATAGAAAGAACTAAAATAAGGAAGACTAGGATAGAGATAAGGGACAGGTTTCAGGGGGGCTTGAGTAGTTCATTTTTGGCCATGTTGTAGTATAGGTGCTGTGAGACACTCAAATGCAAAGCTAAGTAGGCAACTGAATGTAGAAGGCAGAGGCAGCTGAACTGGATATGTGAATTTGGGTGTTAACGTGCATATGGCACTGAAGTCTTTGGAAATGGATGAGATCATCTACGAACCAAGTACAGAGAAGTAAATGAAGAGAGTTTACTCTAAAGGTCTAAGAAACCTCAGAGGTTTAACAGAAGAGGAGAAGCCCATGAAGGCAACAAAGAAGGGACAATCAGAGAAGTGGAGGAAAATCAGGATGTACTGACAGAGATGTTAAAGGATGACAGAAGGATGGAGAAGTCAATATTTTAAATGTCACTGAGTTTTAGTGAGAAGAGGACAGAAAAGAGTCCACTGATTTTAACAAGTTGGGGATCATTGGGGATGCTAATAAGAGAAAGTTCAGTGGCCTGATGAGTAGAAGACAGACAGAAATGGACTGAAGCATGAATGAAATGAGAGAAATGGGGACAGCTTCTGTAGACAGCTGCAAGAAGTTTCTTGTGACAGACAGAAGAGAAAGGGGACAGGAGCTGGAGGAATCTCTGGGGTCCAGGGAGCATTTTTTAAAGGATGGGAGATACTAGAATATGTTTGTGAGCTGATGGAAATGTTTCACTAAACAGGGAGAGATTGGGATGTGGGAGAGAGGGAGAGCATAACTGGAGAAGCAAGGTTCTCGATGAGACCCCGTGATCAGAGAGGGTCCAGAGCTCAAAAGGGAGAAAGGGAAGGTGGATGCAGACCCAAGTGGATTTGTGATGGCGAGATGAGAGGATAGCCAGTGATGACTTTCATTTATGTGATGGCATGATACAAGATTATCAATTGAGAATAAGGTCAGGTGGGTGGAAAAGCAGCGGGTCTAGCTGTGAGGTAGAGGTGTGATAGAATTATGACAAGTGGAAAAAGTTCACAGAGTAGAGAAACATGAAAGAGGTTCCGGTCAGCATGGGTCACTACTTTTTAAGGTCAGAGTTCATCAATTTATAATGACAACGATCTGCCTTACAGAGTAAGTTTCTGCAAAAACACTTGGCTTCAATGGTACAGGCACAAAGAAAGTGATGGATGTGTACAAAAAATATTGTAACTCTTTCTGGGTGAGCACAATGGAGAGAGAGAAGAGCAAGGGATTTGAGGGTCACTGGAATAGAGTGATCTAATAAGGAGCCATGGGCTCTAAGCTGGCTATGAAGACAAGTGAAAAAAGGAAGGTCTCTACACACCTTGTAGAATGGCCAACGAAACCAAGCATGTGACCATTCCAGGTCTTAGGGAAAATATGGAGAAACTGGAACTCCTGTACATTGTTTGTGGGAATGTAAAACGGAACAACAACATTGCAAAAAGTTTACCAGTTTCTTAAAAAGTTAAACATACATCCACGCCATTCCTCTTCTAGGACTTGTACATGAATGCTCATTGCAACTTTCTTTGTAATTTATCAAGTTATATACTTTAGCTATGTGCTGTTTATTGTATGTCAATTATACTTCATTAAAATAATATTACCATGGTAAAATAAAAAGAGAAAAAAGGAGGGTTCTGATATAGAGCGAGAAAGTGATGAAAGGAATGGTTTAGACATCTCATTGTGGCTTAAAAATTGGTTTCATGGGAATATTTGAGCAAATGAACTCGAAGGACAGAAGTTATGTTTGGAGAATGATGTGCATAAATTCTTTATATTTGAGGTGGAGTCATTTCTGATGATGACAAGGCATGGCATGGGGGTGGAAGTTTAAATTGGAGTGAGAGGAGAATGTCTTTAGGGATGAGGAGGTCTAAGAACTGGGAAGTCTTCATGTACAGCTTGTCTATGTGCACACTAAAGGCATCAGAAATGATGGCAGAGTTGGGGTAGAGAAAGTGCGAGCCAGGAGCTAACAGCTTCAGCGGAGTCACTGGGAGGTTGGTAAATGGTAACAACAAAGAGGATTCAGGAATGGTAAAGCCAGGTGGTACAGACTTCAGAGTAGGGTGTTATGAGCTGGGGTTTTGAGGCATGATGGTGTGAAAATGGCAGTGAGGCTCAAGACGCTCAGAGACCCCCAGATCCAGCATTTGACGGAATCACGCAAGGAGATGATGGAGTGGTTGCTGCTCCCAGAGAGAGGTGTCGCAGAGGGCTCAGAGGAGAGGAGAGGTTTGTGAAAGAGCTGAACAACGCTGGTGAAGCTGACTAATCATCAAAGGTTAGCGTTCTGGCAATTACTAGCCTAAACAAAGATGTGAGGCATGACTACTATTATTTTTTTTATTGCTTTATTTTAAATAGTTTTACCATCTGTGAATGCATTTCTAAACGTTATAATTTAGTTTTGCTTGTTTTTAAATTTTATACAAGTGGAATAATACTGTGTGCATTCTGCTGTTACTTCCTTATTTTACTTAGCTTTTTGTTTTAGAGACACATTCATGTCGATGTGGAGAACTGTAGGTCATTTATTTTTGCTCCTGTTTAGTTTCTGTTGTGTGAATGTGCCCTATTTTACTCATCCATGCCTACTGTTGATGGGCCTTTGTGTTGCTTCCTGATTTTGCTATGACAAACAAGGCTTCTATAAGTATTTCTGGTGCATGTTTCATAATGCAAATATGCAAAAATTTCTGTAGATTACATGCTTATTAATGCTGGAACATAGTGTATATACACGTTCACCTATTTAATTTGATGCCATATTGTTGTCAAAAGTGGTCAGTCCCATTTACGCACTGCTATCCCTTATCTTTATTACAATTGGACTGTCTAATTTTTAATTTTTGCTGTTTTGGTGGGTATAAAAGTGCATCTTGGGATTTTAAATTTCATTCCCCTAATTACCAATGAGGTTTTCATATGTTTATTGGCCAACCAGGTCCTACGTGTCTTCTTACTAGCTGTGAGAACTTGGATGAGTTGCTCAACTTCTTGGATCTTCTTTTATCAATAAAAGGAGGATAACATTATACACCTCCCAAGGTATTGTCTTTTAGAGAGAATTGACTTCCTGCCAATGTCAAAATGACATTTACCTCGTCTACTTTTAGATCTTACTTTGACTAGTAGTGCTCTTGGGGCAGGTTACTGGGGAGAATATGGAAGCACTCAGGGAGACAGCCTGGGAAAAAGTAGAGAGCTATATCAGTTGGTACAAAAAAAAAAAAAAAAAGACCCTCAAGTTCATTGTTCTAGTTAGCGTAACTCTTACAGCTTTAAAAAACAAACTTCAAATTTCAATGGCTTAACAGAATACCATTTATTTATTATTCTTGTGTTCCCAGTCAGGAGGCAGCTTTTCTCCACCTGCTGACGTAGGAAGCCAGGCTCCTTCATGTGGCTCTATTATGCCCTAAGGCCATGGAGTCCCCTGCTCCAGCTGGCAGCAGAGGAGACAGAGAGTCAAGAGGTCCTAATGCCCACTCACTTCATAAAAGTCTATGCCTTGTGGGGTCGGCCCGGCAGCATAATTGTTAAGCTCATACGCTCCACTTTGGTGGCCTGGGGCTCACAGGTTCGGATCCCCGGCGTGGACCCATGCACCACTTATTAAGCCATGCTGTGGCAGGCATCCCACATATAAAATAGAGGAAGATGGGCACAGATGTTAGCCCAGGGCCAATCTTTCTGAGCAAAAAGAGAAGGATTGGCCACAGATGTTAGCTCAGGTCTAATCTTCCTCATCAAAAAAATTAAAAAAAAAAAGTCTATGCCTTGAAATGAAACCTCTCTTCTGATCACATTTCTTCAGTGAAACCTAGTCGCATAGCCACATCTGTATGCAAGGGGACCTCAGAAATGTAGTCCTGGGTTGGGCTGCCACCTGGCCTCAACAACAGCACAATATGGAATGGAAACCACAGTCATACACAGTGTTAACCCATGATACCAACCTCTCCCACCATTGTTAAGACAAACTCAGGTGTCATTGTCATCTCATCCCATACCCACCTTGGCAACATGACGCCTTGTTAATGTTGGTTCTTCTCTTAATGCTCATTTTTATTTTTTCTAGCTTTACTTAAATATAATTGGCATATAATATTGTGTAAGTTTAAGGTATACAACAAGTTGATGTTTGATGAGGAATATTTGCTCCGAGCTAACATCTGTGCCAGTCTTCCTCTACTTTGTATGTGGGTTGCCACCTCAGCATGGCTGATGAGTGGTGTAGGTCCACCTCCAGGATCCGAACCCATGAACCCCAGGCTGCTAAAGTAGAGTGTGCCGAACTTAACCACCACACCACAGGGCCAGCCCCACATTCATATATTTTGAAATGATTACCACTTTTGTTAACATCTCCATCACCTCACATAATTTCCAACTCTTTTTTATGGTGAGAACATTTAAGGTCTACTCTCCTGGCAACTTTCAAGTATAAGATACAGTATTAACTATAATTGTCATCCTGCAGATGATGATCCCCAGAACTTGTTCATCTTATAACTGGAAGTTTGTACTCTTTAACCAACATCTCCCCATTTTCCCTACCCTCCAACCCCTGGTAACCACCATTCTACTCTCTGTTTCTATGAGCTTGGCTTTTTTTATGTTCCACACATTAGTGATATCATACATAGTACTTGTCTTTCTCTGTCTGGCTTATCTCACTTAGCCTAATGCCCTCAAGTTTCATCCACATTGTCACAAATGGCAGGATTTCCTTCTTTCTCGTGGCGGAATATATTCCATTGTATATACATACTATATCTTCTTTATCCATTCATTGATCGATGGGCACCTAGCTTGTTTCCATATTTTGGCTGTTATGAATTATGCTTCAATAAATACGGAAGTACAGATATCTTTTTTTTTGTGTGTGAGGAAGATTGGCTGCGAGCTAGCATCTGCCAGTCCTCCTCTTTTTGCTGAGGAAGACTGGCCCTGGGCTAACATCCATGCCCATCTTCCTCCACTTTATATGGGATGCTGCCACAGCATGGCTTGACAAGTGGTGCATCAGTGCGCGCCCAGGACCCAAGCTCCAGGCAGCCACAGTGGAGCGTGAGCACTTAACTGCCATGCCACTGGGCCAGTCCCCAGATATCTTTTTTTTTTTTTTTTTTTTTTTTTAAAGATTTTATTTATTCATTTTTTCCCCCCAAAGCCCCAGTAGATAGCTGCATGTCATAGGTTCACATCCTTCTAGTTGCTGTACGTGGGACTCGGCCCCGGGTTGGACGGAGAAGTGGTGCCTCGGGGCACGCCTGGGATCCGAACCCGGGCCGCCGGCATCAGAGCGCGTGCACTTAACCGCCAAGCCACGGAGCCGGCCCCCCAGATATCTTTTTGATATCCTGTTTTCATTTCTTTTGCATATATCCCAGAAGTAGGATTGCTGGAAAATATAGTAGTTCTATTTTTAATTTTTTCAGGAAGCTCCATACTGTTTTCCATAGTGGCTGAAACCGTTTACGTTCCTATTAACAATGTACAAGAGTTCCATTTTCTCCACATCCTCGCCTCACTTATGTCTTATTTTCTTAATGACAGCCAGTCTAACAGGTGTGAGGTGACAGCTCATTGTGGTTTTCATTTGCATTTCCAATTAGTGATTTGAACATTTTTTCATGTGTGTTGGCCATTTTGATGTCTTTTTTGGAAAAATATCTATTCAACTTCTCTGCCTATTTTTTAATTAGATTGGATTGTTTTTTCTATGGAATTGTATGAGATCTTTATATATTTTGGATATTAACCTCTTATCAGATATATGATTTGCAAATATTTTATCCCATTCCATAGATTGCCTTTTCACTTTTGTTGATTGTTTCTTTTGCTGTGCAGAAACTTTTTATTTCGACCTAGGCCCGCTTATTAATTTTTGCTTTTATTGTTTGTGGTTTTGTTGTCACATCCAAAAAAATTGTTGCCAAGACCATGCCAAGGAGATTTTTTCCTGTCCTTTCTCCATTGAATATTCTTGGCTCCCTTATCAAACATTAGTTGACCATATATGTGAGAGTTTATTTCTGGGCTCTTGATTCTGTTCCCTTGATCTGTGTGTCTATTTTTATGGCAGTACAACACTGTTTTGATTATTATAGCTTTCTAGTATAGTTTGAAATGAGGAAGTGTGATGCCTCCAAGTTTTGTTCTTTCTTCAGATTGCTTAGATTATTTGGGGTCTCTTATGGTTCCAAACAAATTTTAGAATTGCTTTTCCTATTTCTGTGAATAACGTCATTGGAATTTTGATAGGGTTTGCATTGAGTCTGTAGATGGCTTTGAGTAGTATGGACATTTTAACAATTTTAATTCTTTTAATCCATGAATATGAGATATCTTTTCATTTATGTGCATCTTCTTTAATTTCTTTCATCAAAGTCAAATAGTTTTCAGTGTACAGATCTTTCATCTCTTTGAGTATTTTATTATTTTTAATGCCATTGTGAATGAGATTTTTTTTTTAATTTATTTTTCAAGTGTCTTGTTGTTAGTGTATAGAAATGCAACTGATTTCTGTATGTTGATTTTGCATCCTGCAACTTGACTGAATTCGTTTATTGGTTTTAACAGTTCTTTGGTAGAGTCTTTAGGATTTTTCGATGTATAAGATCAAATCACCTGCAAACAAAAACAATTTTACTTTTTCCTTTCTGATTTGGACCTTTTATTTATTTTTCTTGCTTGATTATTCTGGATAGGACTTCCAGTGCTATGTTGGATAGAAGTGGTGAGTGGGAACCCTTGTCTTTTTCCTCAGACGAAAATTTTTCAACCTGTCACTGTTGAGTACGATTTAGTTTTGTTAGTTGTGGACTTGTCATATTTGGCCTTTATTGCGTTGAGGTATGCTCCTTCTGTATCCAACTTGTTGAACATTTATATTATGAAAGGATATTGTATTTTGTCAAATGCTTTTTCTGCATCTATTGAAATGACCATATGATTTTTGTCTTGTACTCTATTAATGTGGTTTATCACATTTATTGATTTATATATATTGGGCCATCCTTATATCATAGAAACAAATCCCACTTGGTTGTAGTGTATAATCTTTTAAATGTGTTTTTGAGTTCAGTTTGCTGTTTTGTTGAGAATTTCTACATCTTTATTCATCAGGGATATTGGTTTTTAATTTTCTTTTCTTGTAGTGTCCTTATCTGGCTTTGGTATCAGGGTAACGTTGGCCTTATAAAATGAGTTTGGGAGTATTCACTTCTCTTCAATTTTTTGACAGAGTTTGAGATGGATTGGGGTTAATTCTTCCTTAAATGTTTGGTAGAATTCATCCATGAAACCGTCTGGTCCTGGGCTTTTCTTTGTTGGGAGGTTTTCATTTACTGATTCAATCTCCTTACTAGTTATTGTTCTGTTCAGATTTTCTATTTCTTCATGATTCAGTCTTGGAAGTTTGTATCTTCCTGGGAATTTATCCATTTCTTTTAGATTATCCAATTTGTTGGCATATAATTGTTCAGTAGATCAGGTCAGTAGTATCTTATGATCCTTTGTATTTCTCTGGTATTAGTTGTAACATCTCCTCTTTCACTTCTGATTTTATTTAATTGTATATTCTCTCCTTTTTCTTAGTAGTTTAACTAAAGGTTTGTCAATTTTATCTTTTTGAAAAGGTAGCTTTTAGTTTCATTAATCTTTTTTATTCATTTTTTTTGGTTTTTATTTTATTTATTTTTGCTTTGATCTTTGTTATTTCTTTCCTTCTGCTAACTTTAGCCTCAGTTTGTTCTTCTTTTTCTAGTTCCTTAAGATGTAAAGTTAAGTTGTTTATTTGAATTTTTTTTTTTTCTTAACGTGGGTGTTTATCATTATAAACTTCTCTTTGAGAACTGCTTTTGCTGCATCCCATAGGTTTGGGTATGCTGTGTTTCTGTTTTCATTTGCTTCAAGATATTTTTTGATTTCCCTTTTGATTTCTTCTTTGATCCATTGGTTGTTCAAGAGTATGTTGTTTAATTCATCTATTTGTGAATTTTCCAGCTTTCCCCCTATTATTGATTTCTAGTTTCATACCATTGTGGTCAGAAAATATACTTGGTATGATTTCAATCTTCTTACATTTGCTAAGACTTGTTTTGTTACCTATCATATGATGTATCCTGGAGAATGTTCCATGTGTGCTTGAGAGGAATGTGTATTCTGCTGTTGTTGGATGGGATGTTCTATATATGTGTGTTAGATCCATTTGGTCTAAAGTATAGTTGGAGTTTAGTGTTTCTTTATTGACTTTCTGTCTGGATGATTTATCCATTGTTGAAAGTGGGGTATTGAAATTCTCTAATACTATTGTATTGGTGTCTATTTCTCCCTTCAGATCTGTTAACATTTGCTTAATATATGTAGGTGCTCCAATGTTGTGTGCATATATATTTATGATTGTTATATCTTCTTGATGAACTTATCCCTATATCATTATACAATGGTCTTCTTTGTCTCTTCTTATTGTCTTTGGCTTAAAGTCTATTTTGTCTGATATAAGTATAGATACTCCTGCTCTCTTTTGGTTTGCACGTGCTTGGAATATTTGTTTTTCTATTCTTTCACTTTGAACCTACATGTATCCTTAAAGCTGAAGTGAGCCTCTTCTAGGCAGCATACACTTGGGTCTTTTTTTTTTTTTTTTAAGCCATCCAGCTACTCTGGCATGATTATTATTGATCCCTATATTCTCTGGTGGTGGTTCACAAACTTCAACTTTATGATACGGCACTGAAGCCTTCTATAGTGGTCCAGCAGAGGAGAGCATTGTGGAAATCTTGCTCTGCTGCTTGTTTGGTGCAAAGGCCTCCTAATATGCCTCTGAAAGTCCTGAGGTTTGGTGTATGGCCACTCCAGCAAGCCTATGACAGAAAAATGACATAACCTGAAAGCAGGTAGGGTGATTATGAGAAGAGAGAGGGTACCACTGCCTGGGTAAAGACCATCTTATCTGGGGCAAGAGTCTGAGGTCTGGTCAGGGGACCACTATCATGTGCATGCTCTGAGTGGCCTTGATTAGTGGAGCCAGCTGCAACTGCAGTACAGAGGGCAGGCGGGAGAGGTATGGAGGTAAGGACCTGGGAGAGGTGCCCAGCACTGCAGTCTACAGGCTTTAGTGATGTGTGTCCCATCTTCCCCATAGTGTTGGCTGCTGTGTTCTCTGAGCTCTGACATTAGTCTCTACACACCTCTCTTATGGAGTTGCTGCTTTGCCTTGGAATTATTCTTGGGTCCCTCACCCCTATATTGCTCATTTTTCAATGACAAGGACTGTGTAATTTCATCTCTGAGTCTCACCTTTCTCTATATCATCCTTTATTTTATCCTCTATCCCAAACCGAGGTCTTGGCATATGGTGGACCTTAAATAGAAATTTGTAGAGTGGATGAATGAATGAATGAATTATTCACACCAATTTTGAATAAACAGAAGTGACTCTTCTGTGTTTTTTTGACCTGAGTCACCAATTTCTTTTCTGTGGGAACTCTTCCAGAATTCATATTGTTTGAGAATTTTTCCAGTTTAGGAAAGGCAAAATTCAGGACCCCAAAGTTTGTACTTTCTTAGGCTTTCAAGCATAGGAGGCTTATTTTTTTTTCTTTGAACAAGTTCCTTTTGGTATTAGACAGTGCTAGACTACATACTGGCTTTAAAAGGAGAGAGATCACCAAATCCTTTATCATTCAACCGTTAACATTTCTTGACTTATTTGAGAGAGAGTTATAAACATAGCATGAGCAGAATAAAAGGCATCTGTGGAGGTTGGAGCAAATTATCGAAAATGGAAATAGTTAGCAGAAATGCTGATGGAGAAAGATACTCTCGCTGCGTCTGTTAGTGAACGTGTAGGGCAGTGTGCTGCGGGGTGGGCAATTTGCACTAACAGGAGTGCTAATATGATGTATTAAATGTCAGACCGGCATCGCTGCATGTGCGTATCTCTCCTGTGGTACTGCCTGTTTATGCTTATTCAGCCCTTTGAATAATTTAACACATTTCATACTCTAAATTACTCTCAGCAATTTGATGGGGCTTCTGGCAGTTTACTTGAAACGTTCAGTGTTAGGTCAACATAGGGTCCCAGCTTCTGCTAAATAGAAGTACTCTGCCTACTTAGGAAAACATAATTAGTTTTCTCCGTGGATCTCCTGGAGGGTGGGGTGGAAGAGTGGGTGGGGAGGAGGCAGGAGGTAGACATTGCATGTATTCATTTGGTTGTCAATCCAGAAAATGCCAGGGAATCAAGGGTTAAAAATTTAATGGGGCAGGAAGCTGGCCTTCAGGAGAAGGAATAGTTGAAGGGCATGGAAAGCAGTTTGAGTGTGCTGTGCAAATGGGTGTGTATGATAAATAACCCTCATTTAGTCAACACTGACAGCGGCTGAGTCCTCCTTTCAATTTAATTCTTATGTAAAACTGGCATGCCCCAGTGAAGACTGGCCACAGTGGTGTGGTGTAAGCGTTGCGGTGCAGAGGAATTTGTGCAAGTGAAATAGTGAACCGCCACCCGGTTGGGAGCCTCTTCGTTACTTACCGCTACCCTCAGTTTACCTGTGTATAAGCTGCAATGATGATGCAAAGTCCTTGCAATTCTTGATTTTTTTTTCTTCCCTCTCTGAAACCACAATTTCCATGCCTATAAAAAATTAAACTTTGCTCAGAGCTGGAGGCACACAGGTTTCTATAATATTTTGAGTGTGGTTTTAAGACGTATCTATCCCTTTCACCCTTTTTCTCTCTCTTTTCTGTGACATCCAGGATGGAAATGGCACGGAGTTCCATGAGAAGTGAGCATTTTCAATTAAGACTTAAAATCTTACCTTTGATGATGCATCACTTCGAGTGAAACCCCAAGTATTCTAATGACCCCAGCCAGCCAATGGGGCAGCAAAGTGATGACGCAAGAGGACACGGGCTCCGCTCTCTGTTATGTGACAGCGGGACTCTGACCGACTGTACCCTCTGAGTTTGAACTCCTCCGCCACTCTGGATATGCTGAAAAATCTTCTTGGGGATTTGAAGAGTCTTACACACACTGAGACTCCAGAATGAAGTGTTTGCTTATCATCCACTTTTACCCCCTTTGAAATAGTCTGAGCCTGCATTATGACCTTAGGTCAAAACTATTTGGGGCGGTGGAAACTCACGATAAACACATGCTTTTGAAGGTTAGAAGGCCTTCAGTTTAAGAACATCAGATTAACCTTTTACTTAAAAATTTTAAAAAACTCTCTAAAGTGTTAGGCGGACCGAATGTGTGTGCACACGCGTCTAGATGTGTCCCTACTAGTGTGCATGCATTAATCACCCTCAAACACAAAAACAGAAATGTTTGCACACCAAAATATATAGACATCTATTTAAACTGTTTTGTTTAAGAAATTAATGGTATTTTGAATAATTAGCAGACTTAAAAAAAAAACTGTATTTATTATCATTTTACTACAAAAGAAAGCAATATTCCATCCTCTAGCTGAAAGCTTATGTTTTATTTCCAACCAAAAAGTGAAAAATTATATTTTCTTAGAAATAAAGTCACTAAAGAATACTATTTCCAAGGAATAAGGCTCTTAAATAGCCATCACTACATATATTTATTGAATATTGCCAAAATATAAGAACACTTTCTTTACTGGCATGATTACTGTCTTTAACAACTCTGTTTTATGCCCTTCAACAATATATATTTACAATTTCCCCTTTCTGATCAAACAGGTAATTGGATATATATTATTCATTTATTCCATTCTTTTTATTCAGAATGGTAGCCACATTTTTTCTCAATAAACACACCACACCCATTAAAAAGCTAATCTATGTTATAATAGTCATTTTGGGTGTTTTTCTTCCAAAGTGGAAGAAAGCTGCCTTGGTAGGGCTATCATCAAAAAGAACACTTTCAAACTACCCCCTTCTCTAGTTTTCCATAAAACCGTTGTTTAGTGGACACATGGCATGTTTACTAACTGCCTATGCTACAAGGGACCCCCACCCTCAACCCAGGACTGGAAAAATCTAGCAGTGATTGAGCTGAGCTTTTCCTCCTTGGCTGCCAGTAACAGTCTGGTGTAATCAGCAGGGAATTCACAAGTTTGTTGCTGCATATGATGCGCAGTGTTCCAGTGTCTCCAGTCTGTAAGGGTGGCGCATTTGCAAGGTTTATTTTGCAGGGAAACTGAGCATCTGGACCTCAAACACCCAGAGGGCAGAAACACGAAGTCCGAAGATGGTATTTCCCAGTAGCTGTAATCCCACTGAATGCACAGGTATGTTTCGTTTGTAGTATCTGGGTAGCAGGTATTAGTGTCCTCAGCTTTTAGCTCATTCTCTCAGATTATTTTTAACCAAGGGTCAGGTGTCCATTCACTCAGATGTGCAGCTTTTATACCCTTTGCCTGTAAACAATAGATTTTGCATGTGAAAAGAAAGGGCAAATACAATTTGCTATCGATTGTGACTCAGTGGAAAAATGAAGCACACAACCTCTTTTATTTTTCCTGCAGTTTGTTGGTGACTGTTGCTAGGTAATGCCTTTTCCACTAAGCGTCAGGGATCTAATGGGAGGATGTGGAGACTAGGTTTCATTATATAATTAGCCCTTGATGTGTTCTAGACTCTCACACATCTCTGTTCAGGTGAGAGAAAAATGTTTCAGGCCAACCCCTAGGAATAGTTACGGTAGGAACATGCGGTGATCACACAAAATTAAGAAGTAGCCCATTCCTAATAATTCAGCTCCTGGTATTTTACTGTTAATATCAGCTTGAGTTATTTTCTTGAGGATTTGCAGCCAGAATAAGATACAGATGTGTCAGAAATGCCTCAGGTGTGTGGCACCTCATTCAATAAATATCGTTCTTGGAAAGCAGAGATTTCATAGAATATAAACAGAAAATACATAAGCTCAATGCATATAAACATACACATGTGCATTATCCATAAACTAAAAGGTGGTGAAAGCAAGGAAGAATTGGGCAGGGCAACATAATAACGTGCCTGGTATACAAGGAGGACAAAACATGAGAAATAATCTTCTTTGGCTTTCTAGTTAGAAAGGTGTGGGATCAGGATGGGGGACCAGAGGTCTGGACACGGCCAGCTCAGTCACCTCTGCAGGCCCTCCCAGCCTCAGGCATCAGCTTTCTGGGTGTCGAGCAGAGGGCTTAGTCACTCTACAGCTTCCTCGTGCTGGGAAGTCTTGCGACGCCACTTTGGTTTAATTTATGCTCCTTTGCTGCATGATATAAAAAAGCGAATTCTGTCCTCTACAAATGATAGAATGACTGGGAAGTCTGGCCCCGCGGCTTAGCGGTTAAGTGCGCGCGCTCCACTACTGGCGGCCTGGGTTCGGATCCCGGGCGCACACAGACGCACTGCTTCTCCGGCCATGCTGAGGCTGCGTCCCACATACAGCAACTAGAAGGCTGTGCAGCTATGACATACAACTGTCTACTGGGGCTTTGGGGGAAAAAATAAATAAATAAATAAAATTATAAAAAAAAAAAAAAGAAGAATGACTGGGATTCTTGATAACCGTTCCTGCCCAACTATAATCATCATCTTCCATGAAATACAAAGTATGTGATGTGAGGCGGGGATTGCGGGAAGATGTGGCAGGCGAGTTTTGGTAGGAGGAGAGGGAGGAGACGACAGAGATTCTGCAAAAATTGCTTTCACCCTCAAACTTTCCCAACTCTCACTTGTCACTAATCCCAGAGGCTACGGAAAAGGAGAGGGTAAACTTAAGGCCACTTAAAGGAAGAAGAATGATCAGGCTAAGGGGTCATAAACGTATGTGTGGTGGGGCCAAGCAGGCAACGCCAATGGACAAAGTGTGGAGTGAGACAGCAGACAAAATGGGAGCGTAACGGGGAGAGACTCCTCTTCTCCTACAGCTGGAACATCTACCTTGACTGAAAGTGAAACTTCCTCTCACAGGTACCTTTAAAAACATCAAAAGAGCATTTTCCAAGTCCTCTTCCTCACAGAGACTAAAATTTGTTTACTGATCACTCACTCAACATAAGAACCTTCCAGAACCTGACCCAACTGTGGCCCTGTGACTTTTAGGGTCAGGATGGCAGCTCTCAACGCCTTTCAGAGCATCTGGAGTCAGAGACTCCCCCACACCCTGTAGGCCTTTGGGCAAACTGATGATCTGTCTGCAAGAGCTGTCTCCTCCCTGCCTTCCCAAGGACTCCGCCCCGCTCCATCAGCCTAGCTAACATCTGTGCAGTTGTCACATCTCAGCTCAGCTATCACTTTCTCTTCCCCAATCCTTGCTCACCCCAACTCGGGCAAGTGAAGTGCTTCTCTTTGGACTTCTGTGCACCCTGTGTATGCCCCCTCAACACTGGGCCACACTATGGGTTATTGCGTGTATTGTAGTCCGACTGCCACCACTGGACTGACTAAAAGCAAAGTGAGCCAGGGACCCTGTCGGACTTTTCTGTTAAACCTGGCAGCCCCTCTTAATCCCCACTGAGCTGCTTCTCTTCAGATCCTCAGGTCTTTGGCAGACTATTGGAATTGCCTTCTTTCTGGTCTCTCACCGCTTGTTTCTCCCATCTTCTGCACTGACCGGTGTGGTCATTTCATTGTGATTCCTGTTAAACACACACACACACACACACACACACACACACACACACCCATACACCTTGGCTCTGTATTTACTCACAAATCTCTTTACCAGTCAGTCTCATCTTCTGTCTCTATACACTCTATGTACACCCCCTAAGCTCCACCCACCCACACTTCTCTCCATTCAGTGAGTTCTCTGCTCATCTCCCCTCTCTGTTCTCAGACCTCAGTGCCTGGATTGGGCAAGTGAATTAATGAATTGCATACTAGTCCCATCACTCCATTCCGGTCCTTCCCTTTCTGAACTTGTCTCTGTTCACATTCTGGACCATGTGGCAGTTTTTTGGGATTATGGAGGCCATACACCCTGCGTTTCTTCAGTACTAGCTCTCAACTGCCCTGGCTGACCACAGGGTCACCTCACTAAGGAGTTGTCACCTTACTGCCACCGCATGTCACCTCCAGCTCACCTCAGATTCAGAGACTTCATGAGCTCTCCCCCCACCCCGTGGTGCTGATATCGTCAGAAAAAATGAGGGACATAGCACTAACATCTCTCTTGACAGATTTGATTTCTGTGGTGGAATTTTAGGCATGGTGGTGCAGCCTTCTCATCATTCCTGAAATGGGGTGTGTCTCTGGGGGCTGGCATCAAGGTCATTGGCGATCCCCACTCTGGGGGCCATCCATGACCTCAGAACTCCTGGAGGGAGTTTGTGGATGAACCAGGTGCTGTGTGCGCAAAGGAGAAGTGGAGGGGAGTGGTGGCACCCACCACCCTGTGTTTTCTTTAGGGCTGTGCTGAGGGAGTAAGAGGGGAGAAAAGAGGGTTTTCTGTATTTTTACCCCTCTGTAGACTCTCAACATTTCTTCTGACAGGTTTGTAGTACAGCTAATCTTCTAACCCATGGTTGGGAACTTGGTACATGGTGGTTCTTAGTAACAGGATGATTGATATGGTGTTATTTCCCATCTTTTATTTGGTCTAAAGATATTTGTGCTGGTTTGGTGCTCATCTTGTATGATATAAAAGGAAAACAAAATACACTCACATGATAAAGATATTTCAGTCATTAATCTCATTCGGCAAGGATGGGTGAGGTTGTCGAGGTTAACTGAATTTACCTAGACTCCCAAGATCTGAGTAGTGAAATAAGAGTTAGCTGCACAGAGTCGCCAGAATTACTGGCTATGAGCTGTTTCCCACAACAAGCAACAGATCACCAGGGTGAGCTGTTATTGGAGGCCCACTGGCTTCATCTATATTTTCGATGATTTCACCTGGTTCAGAAGTCCTGTGTAAATATTGTTTGTAAGGAGGAATTATTCCACAAGAAGTTATCAAAGCAGGACATTATTTTTGTTCAGCTAACAAGTATGTAAATTCACCTCCTTAAACCACTTAAGGAGAGCAGAGAACATTAGTCAATCTATTCTAGCTAAAGCATAAATTGAGGGAAGAACCAAGATAAAGCTTAGAGGAAATTTACTTGTGCTAAGGAGAACACATTTTTCAGGGTGGAGATAATGTGGGAGAGATGAACCTACAGGGCAAAAGCAGGGAGCCACGGTCTGGGTGGAGGGAATGAAAGCTGGGCCTGATGGGTCAAATTTCTATTTATCAGTGTCCCACCTCACAGCTATACTCAACGGAGTGAATACATATACAACCTCAGGAAAGTCCCAGCCAAGTGGAGCTGCCCCCAGGTAACTTCCACCGTAGAGTGCCCTGGGCAGTGACTTTCAGGCCTTCTCTCCCAGAGGCCCCCTGCTTGACGTTTTCCAGGCCCAGGCACCAGAGCACCAAATAGTTGCTTTTTGATCCCCACATATTTCTCTTTATGCTCTCTATTTTTTAGGGTCTTTGAGTAGAAGGCGTTCTTTTCATAGGCGGGAAAAGAAGTGCTTTAAGGCTTTTTGGAGATCACGTGCCCCTGCCTTTATCCATCCCCTGCTAAAAAGGCTGAACCCGTGCGCTGGCTCTGCCCACTCCCTCCCTCCTACCCCTCTTGGCTTCGCCTGCGGTCCCAGGATGACCGGGTGACACGGTCACAGCCAATGAGGTGGAAGTGGAAGTCCCAGAGGATGGGGTCCCTTCCCAAATATTAAAAGCAATGTCACTTAAGATAAAGCCATTTAATTCTCCATCTTTTCTTCCTCCTCCTTCGTGCCGGGGTAGAGGAGTGAAACCTGGGGATGTAGCAGCCTTCTCGCATTCTGAAGTGTCCAGCATGGTAACAGAGTACTAGTTGCCGAGGTTAGTGGAACAGAGTCATGGAAAGCATCTGTGAGTCTTATATGGTTAGTGAGTGACCCTGTCAGGCCTAGATTGTCCATCCTCAAACTTCTCTGCCGTGTGATAAATACTGCACACCTCTGCATTTCATTTTTCCTGCCATTTTTAGTAGATATTCTTACTCATTTAATCCAATGGTTTTCAAACTTGAGCATGCATCAGAATCACTTGGAGGGCTCGAAAAATTACAGATCTCTGGGCTCTACTCCTGGAGTTTCTGCTTCAGTAGGTCTGGAGCAGGAGTTCAGAATCTGCATTTCTGACAAGTTCGCAGGTGATGTTAAAGCTGCTGATCCAAGGACGACACTGTAAGAACTATTGGCTTCGGCTAATTATTTTGTTCCTTTCCTGAGCCACTGTTCATGGTGATGGCCTGTGTCAAAATCATAAATGGTCAGTGACAGAAGGAACCTTGCAAGGCATGCAGTACAGGGATTTCCAATCTGTGGAACCCTGAGGGCTAGGCCATGTTGAGGGTGGGCAGGAGACCCCGGGGGCTGGGCTTGGCACATCCATCCCCACTTCAGCCAGCTAAGAATCATTTTTATTTGTTTTGTACATTTCACCTGAACTTTGGAAAGTCATTGATTGAATCCAACCCCCTCAACTTACAGGTAAGGAAGGGCTGCCACTGTGCCTTCCTCCTCTGACTGCCGTCTCCTGATACCCAACTTGATTTCTTTCTGCTGCACAACACTGATGGCCCATGGAGGGAGGATTACTGTCTATCCACAGATTATCAGTCTTGGTGGTCAAATTTGTTATGAAAAGACTTAACAACAGTACAGTGATAATTCGATTACACAGAACAGACGTGGAATACTTGAACGTCGTGGATGCCCCAAACTTTACCTCCCATTTGATGGGTAGCTGAGTGTTTAGACAGATAAGTTCGTTAAGATTGAATCTCATTACCCCATTCAGAACAGATCAGGAGCTTTTCTGAGAGCATTGGAAAATGTGACTAGTCATTTTGATTTGGGGGGTACAAATGGGACAGTTTAAAAAATATTGTACTGATTCCTGAAATCATCAATGTGAACCTTAGAGTGGAGGCTCAATTGATTTATTTTTAATTCCAAAGTCATATTGGAAACTTTTCAAGATATAGTGTCATCATTGTGATATTCAAATTATTTAACAGAGGTATAGCATGAAAACTCCGATCAGTATAGATGCAGATCAGCATGACTGTACGGATTGTATAAGCAGAATGTTAACCCTTGTTATACTGGAGAGCAGTGTAATAGATGCAAGGAAACTTAGGTGCCAGTTCTAGAACTGTCACAAGTTTGCTGTGTAACTTTGGAAAATCCACTTTCCCTCTCTGGGCTGCAATTTCTTCACTTGAAAGGAAGGAATTGATTTAGACAACCTAAACTTTCTCAGCTCTAAAGTCTATAATTCTAGAATTTCCTCTAAAGATAATGGAAAATAGGACTGAGTTATGGGGATGAGACTGACATTGAAACCTGGAAAGGCACACTTTCCTGGGGAGTAGGGATCTGGTGTGAAATTCTGAGAATCCCTAGATATGATACCTTTCTGTTTGCACTACAGTATCTTCATCTATGATTCCTCCACCATTCATAAAACTTTCTCCAAGATCTCATTCCACTATTGAAAAAGATGCTAACAGCAAAAAAGGCATCCCATTAGTTAACATTCATAATTATTTCTACTGTTAATCAACAAATCTTAATATGTATTGAAAACCAGCATTTCATAACTATCAAATGTTCTGTTGCCTCTATTCAGCATGTGCTGGGTGAATAAAGAAATTTAAGTAATCTCTAAAACTCTTGCTATTTAAAAGCCAACAACAACAAATCAGAAAGCTATTTATTTATTAAAAATCCCACGTAAATTAAATCCCTCTTTCTTCATTCTCTGTCTGATAAATATTTCTAGGCACCCACCACTGGCACAAAGGCTGATGCAGTGTGTGCAAAAACCTCCAGCAAATATTGACAAATATTTCAAGAACTAAGTATATAAAATCCTAGTCATATCATGTATGCTTCATTAATTTAAATCCAAACCATTAGCTCTGTTAGATCCCTACTTACAGTGGTAGAGAAATATTACCACATATAAATGAACATTTTTCATAGCAAGGGGACATATATTATAGCTGTAATTCATTAAACAACTTCCCTATAATCTAATAACATGAACCCTACTCTCCATCATATATATCCCAACAATCCAAGAGCACTTGGCATTTTGCGAACACGGTGTTTATCATTGAGGTTAACCACAGGATGCAAACTCTAAGGAGGTTTAAGAGCCTGCGCAAGCCCACTGCATCTCTTGCAATACCACATGTGGACTAGACTTTTCTTTTTGGCATTTTTCACTTATAAGATGAAATGTCAACATAGTATTTGTCACACTCATGAATCACGATATTAAATAAGGGTACGGGAATGCTTTAAGATTCCATGGGATCTTAATGCATTTTTGTGTCAGAAAAATTCTAAAGTAAGCAAGAGAGAAGGAAAAGGAATAGTAGGCATTTCGAGATATGATTGAATTCATAACAGGCTGGTTAAAATTGTAGGCTCTTGAACCAGATGATTTGAAATCCAGTTATACCACGTGTTACCTACATAATAGTAGGCAGGTTGATTTTTCTGAGCCTCAATTTCCTCATGTAAAAAATGGGGAAAATAACAGCCCTTACTTAATGGTGACTATGAAGATTAAACGAGATAATACATACAACATATATAGAAGAGTTCCTGGTGTTTAGTAAGTGAACAATAAATGTTGCCTATTATTATTTATTGTTTCAACAAACACTAAAAACACCACTGTGATTAAATAGGTTTTGTGAAATTTTTGAAAGTAAAGAGGTCATTACAGGAATTGAGGACTAAGCTAAAAGCAGTGATAATTAGAAAAGAAAAAAGACAAAATTAAATAGGATAATTGATACACTCCAGAGCTGATGCTGGACACACAATAAGAGATATGCTTCTGCCAAATTGAGTCTAGAATAAAAGCCATAATGCATAATACTTAGATTTTAAAAGAGAGTGCAATTATAACTATGCAGATTAGGAAATTAAGAAAAATCTCATACTCAGTCTCATAAAATGAATAATCATTAGGAAAAATAAAAATGGCCAAAATTGACTCTAGAAAAATGTGTATAAACTTATCCAGGTAATATTTGTTTACCACCCAAGAATAAGGCACTTAGCCCAGATGGTTTATTAGGTGAATTCCAGAAAACCTTCAAAGAGCAGAGAATTCCTGTCCTGTTTAAAATATTTGCGTGAGAAAAATGGAGGATATGTCCTTAAATTCATTTTGTTATATTAGCATAACTTCACAGCTAAAAAAATAACTTTGCATACTTTTCTAGTTCACCATCAACATAGTGCAAATATTCTAAATTAAATACTAACAAGATTAAGTTGAAACCAAGGATGTTTCAGCATCAAGAAAGCTATTAAAAAAATTTATTACATGAATAGGTCAAAGGAGAAAAATATCATTATCACAATGGATTCAGCAATCCATTTGAAGTCCAACATCCTTACCTCATCAAAATTCTCAAAATTATTCTAGAAGAATCCTTTCTTAATATGTTAAAAAAAGTAAGAGACCAAACATTACCGATATTGATGATAACTTGGATGTATTCCCATTAAAGTTAGGGGAAAATATTTTATCATTATTTTGTAACATCTAGAAAAATTATAAAAAGTAAAAGTTATATAAGGATAAACATTTTATATACCAAGGAATAACATAACAACAATTATGCTGAAATTATTTTATGAATTACTTTATATATACTAAATTATTTTAGGACTTGCTTCATACTATGTCCCCCAAATAAATTATGTATGGATTAAAATTTAAGATTATTGGAAAATAGTCTGGTAGTTCCTCAAAAAGTTAAACATAGAGTTAGTATTTGAACCAAGAATTCCATGCGTAGGTGTAAATGCCAAGAGAAGTGAAAACATGTTGACATGAAATCTTGTACATGAATGTTTATTATTATTATTCTGAATAGCCAAAAGGTAGAAATAACCCAAATGCCCATCAAGTGATGAATGTGAAAACAAAATGTGGTATAATCCTACAATGGAATATTGCTCAACCATAAAAGGGATGAAGTACTGATATATGCTACAAAATGGATGAATTTTGACAACATTATGTTAAGTGAAAGAAGCCAGTCACAAAAGACTGCAAATTGTATGATTCCATTTGCATGAAATGTCCAGAATAGGTAAATTTGTAGAACCAGAAAGTACAGTAATGGTTGCCATATACTTCAAGGATGGGGTAGGAAGGGGGTGGTGGGGAGGTGATTGCCAAAGGATATGAGGTTTCTTTTGGGGATAATAAAAATATTGTGAAATTGTTTCTGGTGATGGTTTCACAATTCTGGTAATGCACTAAAAACCATTGAATTGTATATTTTAAATGGGTGAACTGTATGATGTGAATTATATCTCAATAAAATTGTTATAGGCCGGCCCGGTGGCACAAGCGGTTGGGTGCGCGCGCTCCGCTGCGGCGGCCCGGGGTTCGCTGGTTCGGATCCCGGGCGCCCCGGGCGCGCACCGACGCACTGCTTTGGCAGGCCATGCTGTGGCCGCGTCCCATATAAAGTGGAGGAGAATGGGCACGGATGTTAGCCCAGGGCCGTCTTCCTCGGGAAAAAAAGAGGAGGATTGGCGGATGTTAGCACAGGGCTGATCTCCTCACCAAAAAAAAAAAAAAAAAAAAAATTGTTAGAAAATAAAATATAAAACATTTAAGTTTTAAAAGACAAAACAACATCCATGTGGTAGAGAAGAACATTTCAGGCATGACTACAAAGCCAAAATCAACAGGAAAAAAATATATTCATAGCTTCAGATATGCAAAAATTGGTAAGAACTATACTGAAAAAAGAAATACCCTCAATTAACAAAGTTAAAAGACAAATGATAACCTACAAAAGTATTTACAATTTACATGAACAACATGAAGTTAATGTCATTACTGTGTTTGTGACAGTGTGAGGAGTCAATGTTTCATTCAATATTAGTGTATGCAGTTAAGTATGTCCCCTATTGTACTCTTTCTGGGGGATCATTTAGTACTGAGGTATAGTGTAAGACTAGGAGGAAAATCTGTGACATCATATAAACATGGCTTTGAATCCTGGTTCTGCCCTTTGCTGCCTGGGTTACTTTGGTGATTTACCTAATCTGGGCTTCTCTTTTCCTAATAGCAAAATTGGAACACCCTTTTCATGGGGTCATTGTGAGGCTTAAAGTAATGTAAATAAAAAAGCACATTACCTAACACATAGCAACAGATCAACAAAATAGCTGTTTTTATATATATTTTAAATCCATGCCTTTTTTGTGTGTGTGAGGAAGATTAGCCCTGAGCTAACGTCCATTGCCAAGCTTCCTCTTTTTGCTGAGGAAGATTGGCCCTGACTTAACATCTGTGCCCATCTTCCTCTGCTTTATATAGGACGCCGCCACAGCATGGCTGGACAAGCGGTGTGTCGGTCTGTGCCTGGGATCTGAACCTGGGAACCCTGGGCCAGCGGAGTGGAGCGCACGAACTTAACCGCTACACTACTGGGCTGGCCCCTAAATCCATGCCTTTTGACTTGAGAAAGCTTGCTCTGCTACGGGATCTGGGGGAAGAAATATCCTGTGTGAGCGTTCCTGAAGCCTGGGAAACACACAGGTTTGAAATCTAGATTTACCTTCTAACTGCTTTTATTACATATTACTCTGGGCGTTCCAGCCACTGTAATAAAATTAGAAAAGGAAATAAAAATTACAAGGCTTCACAAGAAAGATATTCATATATGATGATTATCAATTTAGAAAATACAAGAGAATCGATATATGAAATATTAGCGGTCAAAAGAGAATTCAGCAAGGTTTCTGGATATGCTGTCAACATAGAAAAGTCAATAGTGCTGATTTTGCATAAGCAACTATTAGAAAATAAAATTGTTTAAAAAGTAACATTTATGATAGCATTAAAAGCCATGAATACCAATATGTAAAAGTAACAAAATATAGACCTAAGACCTTTATGAGGAAAATTATATAATTTATTGAAAAGAAATAGACTACCTAAATAAATAAATGTACCATGTGTATAGATAGGAAGACTCTCTCTGGTAAGGGTGGCAATTCTCCATAAATCAATACAATGTGATTCTATTCAACATACCAGCAGAGTTTTATAAAATTGGACGAGCTGATTCTAAAATATATATGAAAGAATAAAAAGGCAAGAATAATATGAACATTTTGAAGAACTTGTCAAATATCAAGACTCTTTATAAAGCTAGTGAAGTATTATTACAAGGCAGACCATTAGATTGATAAATAGAATACAGAATATGGAACCAATATACTTTTGTATATTGACAATATATCTCACATGTATTAGAACTGGGTATATAGCAAACATGGGATAAATTGGTGAAGAAGGAATGGGGTCTTCCAAGTATGCTGATGGAAATACAAATATGCACAACCTCTATGGAGAGCCAATGGGCCAAGTCAAGTGAAGTTTAAGATGCACACCGCCTTTGACTCAACAGTTCTAATCCAAGGTATCTGTTATAGAGAAACTCTCATATATGTGGTCAGAAACATACACTGAGATATTTTTTAAAAAGCATGATTTCTAATAGCAACTTAACTGTCCATTAATAAAGAAAGGAATAAGCTTTATGAGTTATGATTTATTTATACAATGGAATATTTCAAGCAGAATGGATTTAATGATTTATTATTTTGGAACCTAGTTTATGACACTCTCAAATAAATGAAATATGGAAGACTCAAAGTTTAACAGCAATGATGTACAATTGGTAAAATATGGTTAATTAAATTTTGTTCTCTTTGTGTATGTGTATGCATATTTTCTGATTTTATAGATTGTACAATTATTTTCATAACTTAAAAACAATAAAGCATTTTTCAATACAGGTTTCTTTATATCTGTCATAATTGGTAACTACTGATCTAAGAGAACTATTTCTTCTTGGTGAGAGTAAACTGAGGGAGACAAGAACCTTGCCAAAACAGGGACAACTAGGTGGTAGGCTTTTGTGGAAACCACCTCTCAGCCCAGTTCTATTCCCAGGTCATAGGGTCAACACTGTGATTGAGAATATTCTTTTGTGGAGAATGGCGTTAAGGCTGGCTGGGGTAGGCTGAAAAAATGCACCACCTCCAACCAAGATATCCATGTCAAATTCTTGGTACCTGTAAATATTACCTTATTTGGAAAAAGAGTTTTATCTTTCAAGATTTAGTTAAGGTTCTTGAGAAGAGGTCATCCTGGATTATCTGGATGGGCCCTAAATCTAATGATGAGTGTCCTTATAAGAGATACACAGACTAGAATAGACATGCAGGGGAGAAGCCCATGTGAAGGTGAAGGCAGAGATTGGAGTCATGTGGCTATAAACCATAAGCCAAGGAATATCAGCTGCCCCCAGAACAGGGAAGAGGCAAGTAACAGAATCTACCCTAGAGCCTTTGGAGGGCACGTGGCCGTGCATATCATCTTGATTTCAGACTTATGGCCTCCAGAAGTGAGAGATTATTAATTTCTGTTATAAGCTACCCAGTTTGTGGTAAGTTATTGCGGTAGCCACAGAAACTAATACATTGGTCAACAGGCAGAAACTCAGTTTTAAATATGCACTCAGGGAGTGATGTCTGAGCTCTAAGTGGTGGAGATTAAACCAAAGAGGAAGTGGCTTAGGTCTTTGTCACGCTAGCATTGACTCTTTTGGAAGAAATAAACCAGTGTGGGAATGCCTCGCACAACTGGCTGAAATCACACGAAGAGGCAGGCAATCCCACGAAGCCAGAGCTGGCAGAGAGCAGGCCCCTCTACTGCCAAGCTGAGAGTGCTCCCAACTTCACAAGACCTATGTGCATGCATAGGAATTTCTAGAGAGAAATTACTCTTCCGTAGGAAAATGGTTGTTGATGGACTCTAAAGAATTGGGAAGATGGTGGCCCTTATATTCCTTTGATTTGTAAGACACAACTTTTGTTTACTTTTTTTTTTTTCTTTTTTCACATCTTTCTTCCTATACATTGTGGCCAGAGTGATCAGGAGGCTTCTTGGAGGGAAGTTTTGCCTATTATTCTGAGGGGTGTGTGTGTGTGTGTGTGTGTGTAAGGGGAGTGAGAATTAGTCAAGGGATTTCCAACAATGCAACAACCAGAAATTAGTGCAACAGGTACCAGTCTCAATCCCCAAACCAGGATTTGCCAAATAGAGTACATAGAGTAGATCTATTTATTTTGTGTAAATCAAACTTTATTTCAACCATAAGTTCCCATCCCTCTGGACTGTGAGATATTTAATGTCAGTCATTCTTAAGGGTCCTTCTCTTCTTTTCTCATCTGTGGTACTGGAATAGGGCCAAGTTTCCAGAATCTTCTGTAATGTCACATGTCGGATGTCCATTCATCAGCTATGTGCTCCCACTCTTCTGTTGTTGCCAAGAACTTCCCTGCTCCAGCCTGAACAATCTCTTCAGGTTTGCTGGCTCCGTCATGCTTTTCACATGTTGTTCAGAGTCCCAGGCTCCTGGGTGAGGGTGAGAAATGGACGATCATTCCCCTCTGAAGTATACCCAGCAGCAGGGTGCAGGTTTTCATTCTCCAGAGCCCACAGACCTCTTTTTACTTCCCCAGTCTCTGGAAGCCTCTTTTCAGTAATTAAAATCTTTTCCTCTCTTTGCCTGGAGCTACATCCCCCACCCCTTTATGTCTCAGATACTTAATATAATGTGCTCTGCGGTTTTAGATTTTGGAAAGAAAATGCAGGAATCCTTTCTGCCCCATGTCGCACTTCAGTTAAGACAAAGAAGCCCAGAGCCTGAATGAGGCAAACGAGAGGGGAAAGGTGGGGGAGAAAAGTAAAAACTAAAATATCTTAAAAATTTACCATGTCACATCGTCTCAGCTCCTGTGTGCCAAAATTGACAACAAACATTTGCTAAACAACGTGGACAAAGGGGCCACTGTGGACCTCAACCTCAAACTAATTTCTTTTTTTTTTTTTTTGGTGAGGAAGATCAGCCCTGAGCTAACTTCCATGCTAATCCTCCTCTTTTTGCTGAGGAAGACCAGCTCTGAGCTAACATCTATTGCCAATCCTCCTCCTTTTTTTTTTTTTCCCAAAGCCCCAGTAGATAGTTGTACGTCATAGTTGCACATCCTTCTAGTTGCTGTTCAAAGTAATTTCTGCAGTTACCTTGCAGTGGTCATTCAAACTCAGGGGGAAGATTGGAAGTGAAGATAAAGATTTTCAAAAGACTTAGGAATTTGGTATTAACACTGTAAATTTGAAATACAGATCCAAGTTAACTGCCTTACTTTCCCAGCCTTCTTGGTGTCCTTTCTTAGACACACCCACGTGTGTACCAGTTCATCACCACTAGCCTAGTGGAACTTCGTGTGAGCAGAAAGGCAGTGAAAATGCATTTGTGTGGTGCTGCTCGTCCCCTATTACCAGGACGTTTGTGAATGCCAGGGAGTCTCAATGTAGCTTGTCTTCCACTGATCTGGAGAGAGTTTTCCTCAGGTAAAGTTGCTAGGTCCGTTTAGCTTCCAAGGGGAAAGTATGCTCTGTGACAATGACATTTTTAAAGCTCTGTGCTTAGCAGAACTTGACGACTTCACTCAACACTTACCTCTCATTCAATTACAGTCATGTGCTGCATAATGATGTTTCGACGAACTGTGTATATGACAGTGGTCCCATAAGATTAGTACCATATAGGTACTAATCTTGTACCATCTAGGTTTGTGTAAGTACACTCTATGATGTTTGCATAACAACGAAATCCCCTAAAGACGCAGTTTTTAGAATGTATCTCTTTCGTTAAGCGATGCATGACTGTATATACTCAGTGGTAAAAACCTGAGGGACAATGAGATGTTGCAAATAGGCAAAGAAAATATTCCCTTCTCTGGTCTAGCACACCCGCTCTGCAAGTGCACCTGGATATAATGCTGTAAAAACCCGGAAAGGCATCATTTCAATTCCCTTTACGGGCTTAGGGTGTAGTCACCTAAAAGACCTGGCCAAATGTGACTTTTTGTTCGTCTTTTGCTGAGGATGATTCACCCTGAGCTAACATCTGTTGCCAATCTTCCTTCTTTTGCTTGAGGAAGATGAGCTAACATCTGTGCCAGTCTTCCTCTATTTTGTATGTGGGTCACCACCACAGCATGGCTTGATGAGTGGTGTAGGTCTGCACCTGGAGAACTGAACCCAGGCCATGGAAGCAGAACCTGCCAAACTTAATCACTAGGTCAGGGGGCTGGCCCCACCAAATGTGACATTTTTCATTAGCTAATATCTTCTTGGGGCAACTAGTCTCAGTTTCTTCAACTTTCTTTAACATTCAGGAAAATATTGGGTAGCCTTAATCAAAGATATAGCCTTAACTACTTAACTATTACTTTAGTTAACTACTTAACTAATGTTTTTTTGCTCATATCTTCCAAATTTATGTCTCCAGGTAAAACTTTTCTCATGCGGGTCAGCGGTTTACTTGAAATTTCCAACTGGAGTCAATAAGGCACCTCGGTGCAACATACCGCGAACTTCCCTCATTAGCTAATTTCTCCCCAAGTGGCCCACTCCCCTTGTTTTCTTCAGTTTGGTTAATGCAGCACCATCCACCTAACACTAAAAGCAGAAAATGGGCCACCAACTTCCACTCCAACCCCATTTTTTCTACTCCTTCTTACTAGGTTTGTGTTTAAACCAGAGTATTTTTCCAAAGCTTTTTGTTCAACAGCTTACAATGGGAGTTATATCACATTGCATACACACACACATTTGAAATAAAAATTTCACAAAACAATAATAACCGTTACTTTGTCAGGCATACACTAATGATTTACTATTCTGTTTTGTTCTATTCTACTTCACTTTTATTTTTTAAATGCCTGTTGTGTTCCACTAAATTGATTTCACAATGCACTAATGGGTTGCAACCTGCAGTTTGAAAAACATACCCAAATGGAATCACAGAAAATGAGCTACATAGGAAATACATGTAAAACCTTTGCTAAAATCTGTAGTGCATGGGAGATACTAGATTACTGCTAATTGAACTTTAAATAAAATTTCTTACACCTTGATTTTATTTACGTCATTCATACACTTCCTTGACTGGCCTTCCCCAGTTTTTGAATGTCCATATCCTATGCATATTTCCAGACCCAAATGCTGTCTCTTCCATAAGCCTCCCATTGTTTGCTGACTCGGAAATGGTTGGGAAGTGATTGCTTTCTCATATGAAATTCGTGTGATGTTGCCCTCACCTCTCTGTCCACAGAGTGCTTCCCATAGCCTGAAAGGTTCGTGGGCAGAACTCTGATGGGTTCCTCTGTGTCTCCTTAATAGCTTCTAGTAAAGTGCTTTACGAGAGTCAGTGCTGAAAAGAAAGTATTAATGGGGTTGGAAAACTAATCATATCTGGTTCCAATGGAGCAAAATAAGCCAATATGACTGTTTTGAGCTCGTTTTATCACAGACTCTTAACTCTAAGAGCACTGACTTTTCACATTTGAGTCACACATTATACTAAGTATGAGTAGGATCAGTACAAGTTTATTGCTATTATTGGCAAAATCTCTGGAAGAATTAGAAAGATTCCTCAAAACATTGCCTATAAATTCATTCTTCATGTAAGAGGCCATGCTCAAAGTGAAAAAAATGACAGGAAAAGAGGATATAGCAATAAAGTCAGATAGCTGAGATACATACACGCATATGTGTATGTATAATTATACGTGTGCGCGTGTGTGTGTGTGTGTGTATGTGTGTATAATTTGAGTTCCTCCTCCTTCTATTAGTAACATGTTTATCACACATTGAATACATAATTGAGAGCATGGGTCTTTAAAATTCTTTATTTGCATAGCCTCTAAAATAATTTGAAAAAGCAATGTGCTTTCTCACTCAATACAAATATTGGCATCTAAAACTTTTCATCACGAGTTTAAATAGTTTCAAAAGATAGAATTCTGGCAGATTTTCATAGATAAAATGGTTATGTCACACTTTTAAATACATCCAAGGAAATCTATTTATTTTTTTCTTTTTTGTGAGGAAGATCAGCCCTGACCTAACATCCATGCCAATCCTCTTCTTTTCGCTGAGGAAGACCGGCTCTGAGCTAACATCTATTGCCAATCCTCCTCCTTTTTTTCCCCAAAGCCCCAGTAGATAGTTGCATGTCATAGTTGCACATCCTTCTAGTTGCTGTATATGGGATGCGGCCTCAGCATGGCTGGAGAAGCGGTGGGTCCCTGCACGCCTGGGATCTGAACCCGGGCCGCCAGTAGCCGAGCACGTGCATTTAACCGCTAAGCCACGGGGCCAGCCCCCATCCAAGGAAATCTAAAAACCATAATAATTTGAAGCTCATTAACACACTTTAAAAAAATACGCAAACACACTTTTTTAAAAACATTCAATTTTACATCGTCTTTCTTTTTCCTTCTTGAACTTTCCTTCCTTCCTATTTTTATTCTTTCTCCACAGAGTGTTATCCTAATGTAATATACTTATATATTTGAAAATACTTTATTACTCTATCATATATATCTACAACAAAATATGCATATATGGTGTGTATGCACATGTAAAAGCATTTCAATATGTTTTGTTTTCCATGAACATAACTATTAAAAATATTTTTTCTGGATTAGGATATCATTATGTTATTGTTAGTACCCAATTGATTTATAAGCAACATAAACAGATTACAAATTCTGAAAATTATTAAAGATAAATGAAATTTTATTGGAATTGCATTTCTTGATAAGATAAATCATGCCCAAACTTTTTCTATGCATTAATTAAAGAGAAAGGGGTATGCTGGCAAGAACTAGTCTTTCTGGAAGCCAGCATATTATTTTTTTAAATATGAAGTAGAAATTATTAAACCTTTCATAGGATGAAATAGAATGACAGTTGACTATAATTAATATAAATATTTAATGATATATTTTTAAAAATTAGGTTTTAATAACTCCTTGAATAACACAGAGAATATGAAATATATCACATAAAATTTTTATCTGAGATTTTATCCAGTGTCTCTTGAAAAATTTGGTAGTCCCATAAAATACTCTAGTTACAGTCAAAAGTTTTAGTCACCTATTTACTCTGCTTATGCTGTTTGAAAACTTTCTTTCCAGCTCTTAACTTGCCCTAAGGATAAAAATTAAGCATAGCTGAAGGGAATTGCTTACATTTTGACATGTGAAAAATAAAATGTAATTTTTAGCATTCCATTTTTCTTACTGATTCTCTTTCTACTTTGTTTTCTTGGGTTACTTTGACAATTGCCAAGGAATGAAAGAATCCAAAGCCTTACAGCAGGTTTATGAGTTTATAATTATTAGAGGAGTTTTCCCTTTGCTTGACGCTTAAAGGTTTTCATTCCTCAGGACATTGGACCACACTAAGTTTGGGGATGGTTGAGGTGAATGCCTTTCTTTTATAAAGTAGAAGAGCTAACAGACATTCAAGTGAGTTCTCACGCAAATTAGTTTTCTAAAAGAGGCTACATGGAAGATGAATATCTAGGAAATTGATTTCCTTAAATCTATCCATAATCATATACCCGCTGTAAATCCTTTATGTTCCCCATGAGTTTTCAGGGAATGTGACTTCAAACCAAACAATTCTTCTTGGGGATGAAGAACTGGTTCAGAGTAATTCCTCCTCTACTATTTGAGGGAGTAGGGGACAATTCTGAAAATTTTTATTTATGCCCTAGTTAAATAGCTCTTAACCTAACGTGCTTTCCTAGAGCTCCAAGAAGATCTACGTATAATTATGTTTGTATGTGTGTATGTCTGCTTTTTTGGGGGTATGGGATCACAGCTTTTATCAGATTCCCAAGTAATGTGTGACCCCCAAAATTTAAAAGTCACTGCATTAGTGTTCCCTCCTTGATCCCTGTGGGATCTCTAAAAAGACATAAAAATAAACAAACAAACAAAAAAGAAAGTAAAATGAAAGAGAATAGTGGATCAATGTATCCATATTTATAAATTAAGTGTGTGCTTAGTAGGAGAAGCAAAATATTAAGAGTAAAGTTCCATGATAGAGTCTAAATTTGAAAGTCTTTCCTGAAGGAAGAGGATGCTGGGTTTCACATGGGGAATTTCAACAGGAAGATGCCTTAAAGGATGCATATACCCATAACATTTAAATATTTTTCTTCAAGGCAATAACCTGGCTCTTTCTCTGGAAAATCCCCAAAGGTAGAAGAATTAATAATGATAATGCCAATCGCTATGTTTAATGATCAACTACTATGTTTCATGCACTTCACATACAATACTCCCCTCCCAGACACCTGCTGCTTTTTAAGGAATGGAACAAATACAGTTCAGAGACTCTGAGTATCAAGTTGCCCAAGGTCATATGGCCAACAAGTAGCAGACCTGAGTGTGGAGCCCACATCTGTCTGATTCTCTGCTGTATCCCAGCTTATGTTGGTGGGATGACTAGATTGGACAAAACAGCTGCCATTTCCAGAGATGACAGCCATAAATATTGTTCCAATCTTTCGAATGTCACTTGAAAAAATTGGAAACCTGGACCAAAAGAACCAAGAAGTAACCATGAGTGTCCACCATGACCCACCTTTTCTGAGCAGTGCTGTGCTGTCTCTGTGTACTTATCGTTAAGTTGCACTGTCCTTCCATATTTCCTTGGCTTCTTGTACCTGTCAAGCATCCTCCAAATCAAAGGGGCTTTCTTGCATTGACTCCCTTATTTCAACATGACTGCTGAGTCTCTAAAGAAGATATATTCGACACGAATGAGATTTTTCCTCCTCAGGTCTCTCTCCCACATTGAGTTATGTCTCACATTCATTCCTCCCTCTGCTGCAGTATATTATATCTCCCCAATTTCTCATTTGTTTTTTTAGACATTTCTAACTGGAGTGTCCAGTCTTGTAAGCTTGCCATCTTGTTTGTATTTTACTTGTCTTAAAGCTCTGAGGGATTTTACCTCTTAAAACCTCAGTCCATTGGCTCATGGGAACCCAACAGCATACATGATCAAAGCAATCGGCATTCAAATGATTCTAAAAACTTCCTAACCTTTCCTCTTCTGAAGTTAAAATAATGAGTGAAAATCGGTTAGAAGCAGATGTTTTATTTGCATTTTCATTTGTAGCAGCTTAAACTAGTTTGTCTAGGTCATCCATTTAAATGGGAATTATTCTCAATGAAAGCAAATTTAACTTTGATAAGGTAAGCAATACCCAACACGCTATCTGGTGGGTATTCTCTGACTTTCCAGTTCATGATGTTTTCAGTTTAGAAATTTGGCCCCAAAGTAATTGCTACAACCTGTTTTAAATAGTCCAATTGGATTTTAGTCAAAAAAGCTTTACCTGAGGGACTCTGCCTTTTATTTATTTTTGTGCTGCATGTCACATACTTGGAGATTTAAAATGCTAATCAGGGCCGGCCCCATGGCTTAGCGGTTAAGTGTGTCGCGCTCCGCTACTGGTGGCCGGGGTTTGGATCCCGGGCGCACACCGACGCACCGCTTCTCCAGCCATGCTGAGGCCGCGTCCCACATATAGCAACTAGAAGGATGTGCAACTATGACATACAACTATCTACTGGGGCTTTGGGGAAAAAAAAAAAAAAAAGGAGGAGGATTGGCAATAGATGTTAGCTCAGAGCCAGTCTCCCTCAGCAAAAAAGAGGAGGATTAGCATGGATGTTAGCTCAGGGCTGATCTTCCTCACACACACACACACACACAAAAGTGCTAATCAGAAGCTTTACTATTTACACAGATCATACAGTTGCTGTTTGATACAAGTGTTGAAGGTGTCTTGTGAAACGGGGTACCTCTTATCTAAATGCTCCTTTCCTGGAGGACAGGAGCCGCACCTGATTCATGTTCATTTCCGTTGTACTTAGCCCAATGCCTGATATTTATTAGAGCAGATGTTTATGGGCTGAGTGAACGGATGCAGGTTCCCTTACAGAAACAATAATAATATTCTTGACATACTGTCCACAGGGTATGTCCTTTTCCTGTAACAGAGACTCACATGTACCTGGCTGCTCTCTCCCTCCATGGTATTTCATTGGCTGGCCCAGATTCTGGCTCGTTTTGTTACCGGGAAACAGACATCAGTTGGCTGACAGGTACAGGGACTCTAGTGGCAGATACCTCTCTACTTTTTAAAACTCAGCCTCCCCTCTGGGATAATTGAATCCTCAGAGCTCTGATCTGGACTGGGTAGCTGGAGAGTGTAGCTGGGCATCTGCTGGGCATAGATCAATGGAGGCTGAAGTCTCCATCTTGGTGAAGGGAGACTCAAGAAGCTGAGGAGACCCCTAGCAGCAAGTCCAGGAGAACCAGAGGAGAGGGCAAAAGAAAATTCTCAATGAAGGTTTACCTCAGAGGACCAAAAGGCTGAGCAAGTTGCTTCAGAGGCCAGGCTGGAGACGATCCCAGAAGTGGTAAGATACAGGGAGGCAGCCTTTTATGGTGAGAACTGGGACCTCCAGGGGAGCCAGCTGGGATGATGTTGAGCTGGTGAAGTCGCTCGGAGAGATGAGGGGTGACGCTGAATCTCAGCACTCTGAGTTTCAAAGACATAGTGGGCAAAAGATGAAGAAAACAAAACCAGCAGTAACCGCCACAATCTACCATATGTGCATAATAATTGGAACTCAAAAGTTGTGAGCAATTTCTATTTTTTTAGACTTGGATACAGGAGTTTACCACTGGGGAGATTTCTCTCCTAGAAAAACCACCTATGCGAGCTATTGAGTTTGACAAACACAAAGCCAAACTCTTTTCTTGAGATGAAGACATGAGAGGGAGGGCTTCAAAAAAAAAAAAAAAAAAAAACCTTCAGAGTGGAAAAGGGGAGATTTTCTGCGGCAGAGCCAGGGTCACCCAGAGGCCAAGCAGCTGCTTCTGGAGAAGAATGGGAAGGGCACGGAGGGGCGGGGCAGGCATTGTCTTCCACCTACTCCTCCACTGCATTTGGAGCCCTTTGGTTTAAGGGTGGCGAGAGAAGCCAGCAGCTGTTTGCCTCAGTGACATTTTAAGACTCTGTGTTCTAGAGGAGCTACTTCAGGCCCTGTAAGAAAATATGGTGCAGGGTTGGTGAGAGGATCAGTCACTCTGCCTGGATCCCAAACCTGCCCTGAATCTGCCATCTCAAGAACTCTTTATGAGTGTCCCACTCTTAGCACAAGCACTGGGCTTGGTACTCTTGGTGGCACCATTAGAAGCAGGGGTGATGCTCTTTCAAGCAGCAACTTAGGTAATGGATGGTGACACACAGCACCCATGCAGGAAAAAAAAGAGCATAGTGTGGACCTTGTGAGTGCAGCTGACAGGCACGTGTGAACTCGTGTGAGAGACCCCTTTGGGGAATCCCAGACCTTGTGAAAGGGGCTGAAATGGAAATAATAATAAGAATGCAAGACAATAATACTAACAATAGGATTAAATGGAGTATTGTGTGCAAAGAACTTAGCAGCGTGCTTAAGAAATGTTAGCTGTTATTAATAAACTTGTGCTTCTAAAATGATGTAAACAGAATTTAAGTACTACCGGCAAGTTAAAAGATTCCGCTGAGCGAGTTTGCTAAATAATGTCCTCTTGTCAACATAGCTACTGTCAAAAGTTTACCTGTATTGAAACAGATGCTGAGAAACAAGTTTGTAGTTTGCCAGTAAAAGTTATATGTAATTGTGAGATATAATATTTGAAATAAAAAGTTCAGGTCTTCGGGAATCTACCATAAGTGACCTGAGCAGTCCTCCTGTGCCATTTCTTCCTCCTGTTCTGAACAGCTCACTTACCTGACATCGCTGTCACTCATGGGACCCACCTGAATACTTTTTAGTTAGTGTCCCCAAGTCATCCTTATTCTGCCCTGATTTCAGGGTCAAAGAATGCCTCTGATTCCAATTTTATGAGTCCTTGGTTTCCAAAATAACATTTGTAATTTTGTAGTTAGTAAATTGTTAATCGTCTTACTTCTTCTGGACGTTTTGGTTTACTTCTTCTTTGCTATGATGCTATAGTGAAAACCCATTGTACCTGCATTCTTTTATGTATATTATTCTTGTTATTACTACCACTGCTGCTATGAATATTAAATTCTTTTTTAGAAGGTCAACTCTAGACAAAATGAGACCAAAGTGTGCCTTTGCCTGGGTTCCTTTCTGACTTCTTTCATGCATAACACGGCTTGTGCTGCTGAGACTTTGGACCCACACTTGGAGAGAAGTTCATATGTCTGTACGGCTTTTGAAAGGATGGCAGGAAAGATACCTTTAAGAGGAGAAAAAGAAGGCTAGTGTACAAAATGAAGGTCATACATGTGTACAGTTTTGTTCTGGTGTTTTCTCTTGAAAATCTGTCATGAATATTTCCAAATGTGAGTAGATATTCTTAGATGTCATGGTTTTAATGCTTACATAGTATTCCATGGTATGGATAGACCAGAGATTCTTTTATTATTCTTGATTTTGAAGTTTAATTCACTTGAATTACCATTAGGATTAATGTTTCCCTTTTTTCTGCATTTGGCTTTACTTTTACGACATGGTACGCAAAAATGCAATAATGTATTCAATTAATTGCACAAACACCACTTCACCTACTGGTGGCAATACAGTCATGGGCTGCATAACGACATTTTAGTCAACAATGGACCATGTATATGACAGCCATCCCATAAGAGTGGTACCATATAACCTAGGTGTGTAGTAGGCTATACCGTCTAGGTTTGTGTAAGTACACTCTATGATGTTCACACAATGACGAAATCGCCTAATCATGCATTTCTCAGAACATATCCCTGTTTTGAAGTGACGCAAGACTGTATTGCTGAGATTGAACTGTTAGTTGGGCAAGTATAAATGTATGTTTAAGAGGTTGTATCTGAAAGTCCAAATAGACATAGCAAATATGGCTTAGAGAGCCAATGATTTATGCATGTAAGTGCCCGTTTTTAGAAAGATGCATGCACAAAATTTGGAGAATGCCTGAATGCCGGTAAGAACCAATTAGAGTATGGGAAAAATATGTTAAAAAATCAGACCTGCTTTTCAACAATAAAATCAGTCCCTTGGAATTCTAAATATTACTTCAAATAAATGAACAAACTTAAAATTTTGGGTAAACATTACTTTTGAAAATTAATTTTTACTACCTGGATAAATGTCAAACTGTTTTAGAATTTAAAGCAATAGTGGATACATTCTAGAACATTCAATGCTATATATTACTTTATGTAATTTAAAATAATTTTTTCTTGTTACAAGCTCTCTTGGAATTGAACAACCTTAAGAACATGTAAATCTATTGTTCAACTTTCATACAGCTATTTTTTTAGGAACTAATTTTAAAAGAAAGTAGGGGGTAGATTTTGATGATTCTTTTGATCTGACCGTCATTTCAGCTTTGTAAGTGTACAATAATCTGAAAATAGCTTAAAATATTTTCTTATAGCATTGCTTAATGCTAAGAAGTTAATGCTGAGTAATAGTGGAGCTGGTAATCATCTTTGGTTTGATTCAAAATTGTGTGGAGATGTTGGCTTTTGGCTTGAGATAAATCTTCACTATTTCAGAAAATACTTTCTTCTCTGAGTCAGACTAAAAATTTTTATTAATCAAGGGAGCTATATTTTTTCAGGTATGTGCTTCCTAATAACAGGGTTGCATGGTTTCTGCTTAGTTCTGTTTGAACTTCACTTGGTTTTGATTTCCAGAGTTCTAACTGAACTACCAGGCAGTCAGGCTCAGGCCCTTCGATCTAAGCAGTGTGTAGACTCACTAACAGAAAAACACACTCAAGATATGGCTTTACTCAAGGAGTAAAACCTGGTTCCAAAGGGCTCACTGTGGTGTGCCAACACAGCCCATGCTCCTTGACAGGACCAGACTCTGGACACTACTGATTTCCTTTGTTACTTCAGGTCTTGTCATAAGTCCACTCTTTCCCTCATCCAACAAGAGCCTCTTGAGAGACCCGGTGTGTTCTGTGCAAGAAGGAGAAATGATTAGAGTCAGACAAAACAGTTAGAAGCTCTTTGAGGAGACACTAAAGATTCAAACAGTGTGTTCATTGTTCATTGCTATTCCTGAAATGTGTGGCAGGAATGAAACTGGAAGGAGCTCAGAGAAGTGATGCTCAGGCCAAGGAAAGCCAGTTAGAGGGGCCCTTGAATGAGAGAGAGGCTTTGATAACAGTTCTGGAGAATGGACTCTGTGGGGACATTGGTAGTTTTGGGGCTCCTCAGCACCCAATCGCTTTTCTCATTAGTGCCCTGATACTGCCTTGGTGGACTTTCTCCTTGAGCTTCCTCTTCTCTTGGAAAGCTAATTTCAGACACTTCTTCTCATTGTTGCAACCCACTGCTAGAGCCAAGGGATCTTCTCCCACCTCCCCTTGACCAGGTGCAGCCGGGGTGTCAGCTCATCACTTAAGTCTCACCAAATAGATGTGTGGTCTGTGGGCTCTCACTTAATGCCCAAAGACAGGGGCTGCTGGGCGGTCAGATAGGTTGCAGCCATGGTGGTGGCGTGCAGAACAGATGGTTCTTGTGGTGTGGCTCTGGGCCCTCTGGAGATCCCTGGGTCCCATCTCATTTTCCATGATTAGCTTCCTAGCCCCTCATCATTATGAGAGCCCCTAGCAACCTTTCTCTGGGAGCTCAAGAGAGCCAGAGTAGGATTTTGTTGCTTGCAACCAAACCCTGACTGACACAAACTGGATTTGGATGAGCACAGAGAAGGGAGAAGAGCATTCCAGGTAGAGGAAACAGCATCAGCAAAGGCTTAGAGACAGCGTGGCATCTACCTGGCTCGGTGGAGAGAGAGCAAGGGAAAGGGCCTGGCTGAGGAGGGAGCTAAATGCCGCAGAAAGAAAGGGAAGATGGAACTAAGGTTTATTGATTGACTACTGTGTGCCAGTCACATTTCCATAAATTGTCTTAGTTAATTCTCAAGGGCTTATGAGGCTCAGAAGGTGAAGAAAGATAAAGAGTTTAGGATTTATCTTTAATCCTCAAGAAACCATGGCAGGAATTTCAGGGGCTATAGTGAGACAGTGGGAGAGATTTTTTTAGCCACGGGGACCCTTTATTCCTGTTCCTCAAAGCAGTCTATAGAGCTACTTTCTTGACATGTATGTCTGTTTTACCCATGAAGTGACAGGTAAACCAAACAGCATATGATTTTAATGCCTGGCTGTATAAGCCTATTTATTTAGTATAAACAGACAAATAGCTTTAAGCGCTTTTACCCAGGTATTAAGCACATACATTTGACTGGAGTTTATTTTTACCCCAAGGCAGATAATTTATTACGTCCTGTCTATTGTCTTGAACTGGGTTTCTCAAAAAGAACGTTATGTTCTAAGTTATCTTTTTCACAGATCATCATAAATGATTATAGCACCATTCTCAGAATAATTTTAGGGCAGGATCATTTCCCTTTACAACTAGTAGGAACCCTCGTTCATTTTAGAAATGAGGACAAGGAGGCCACAGACGTGATTTGCCAGTGGTACAGGGATGTTTCCAGTCACAAAACTGGAAAAGGGAAATCAAGAGAGCTAACTTCCAATCCAGTTCTCTCCCCATTCGACCGCATCAAGTTCAATATAGATGTTATGAGTACAGTAAGATTTTATATCTAACCGGGGCTCCTTGGAATCACCTTCTTAGCCTAAATAATCGCAGACTCATATATATCTTCTTCTGAGAACGTAGTTCACAGTAGTCGCAAACATTGGAACAGTAATCATATTTTCATTTTACATAGATCAGGTAACATGAGCCTTGTGCATCATATTATGTCTATGATAATTTCCTATTAAGTATTATCACACTGAAAAAATAGAAAATCCATTTCTCAAATAGCTCACTGTTCCATGGAGGCAACAGGCCCTCCACGATAAGGCCACTGCATACGCAAAGCTCTCAGTTTGTTCTTAATCCTTCTGGAAAGCTGTCCCTAAACAAGTGTCTTCCCAAGACTCGATAGGGTACTCTCCCACTTACTGTCACACTGAACTGAAACCACCTGCAAATTTTTTTTGCCTCTTCCTCTTACCTGGAAACTCCATAGGGCAGGGAGCATGCCTTGTTCAGGACGGTTACTGTGGCATTTAGGACAGTGTATGGCATGTAACAGGATTCAATCAATGCTTCCCACGTGAAGGAACTGAACTTGACGAAACGCCAAAGAAAACTGAACAATCTATAAGAGAATTGAGCATTTGTTCAGTAATTAAAAATGATAGGCTGACTGTAGTAGATATTTTTTTTTTTTTTGAATCTTTCCCAATGTTACTCAAAAGGGAGCCAAGGGTTAAAGAGGATTCTGACTCTTAAGAAGAGAGCTTACTTGGCAGCTGGCAGAGGATTTAGTGCAGAGTCTGCAGTAAACCTAAGGAAAGTTAAGTCCTTCGGATTCCTCCACCTCTGTCCATGGCTCAATATGACAGTAAAGCTGCAACCTGCAAGCTCCGCCTCACCCTAGCTCCCAGGTGAATCCTCATCTGTGGCAGTGAATATTTAAGTGATTCCACTGTCATGCCCTCACCTCACACACAGGCACACAGCATGGTGTGCCGTGTATTTCTTGACGGCTGGACCTTACCTCTTGGGCTGTCACACAACTCTGTCCTCACAGTGCCCTATTTGACCACTGGCTTCCTTTCTCATCCCTGAGACTCAGCTTTCCTCTCTCAGACCTTTGATAGCCCACTTGGACAACGGACATTGCTTTTTTTGTTAGTGGCCTCACATAGTCTTCCCTTACCCCTCCACATTATGAGTCCTGCTGCCTATGATGGGAAAAGTCCTCTTCTAAGGCTGAATCTGCTGATGTACCTACTTCCAAATATCCTTCTTTAAACTTTTGTCACTCTTTGGTTTTCCTAGTCTTTCTCTCAGATTCTAGGACCCAGCTCCTGAACCCAGGCTCACTGGGTGAGGACCAATTATCCCACTGATAGACCTGCCTAAGATTATCCACCTACTTGTCTAATCTTCACTCTGGATTGCCTCCTCATGGCTCTATTGGCCTCCATGGTGGGACATCGCATTTCTACACCCCTCAGTTCCTGTCCTGTCCTCCTGAGTGGGTCTAGTTCTACGCCTTGGTCTTCCCTACCCCACCCCCAACTACATGCCATCCTGCCGTATGTAACTGAGCGTGGTCCACTCAGCCATTCACACAATAATCCTGATATGAGTGGAGTGGAATTCAAGAGAAAAGCTGATATGGGGTATCGTGAGCCATCTTTAAGAAGAATCCTTAAAGGGCCCTATTACAGAAATGTAAATATAATAGAAAATGACCTGGTTTGTCGTGAACTTTCAATGCTTTCTGGCTGGATATCCTCATTTGATCTGTCAGGGCATGGTAATGTTAACTTGCATGTAATACTTCCCCTAAAAGAGGTTAGGAAGCACTGGATTGGAAATGCCTTTTGACCAAATGGGACGTGATGTTGATACGGGTTGTATAACATGTTGTGATGAGAGAGCCCCTAGGAAAACATATGGAAACAAAGAGAAACTAGCTTGCGGCATTAGCACTAGGCTTTCTTTGTGGAAACCAGGAGATGGTATGTGGCAGGGTCTAGACCCTGCCTCCATGAGAGGGGCTCTGAAGGACAGGTTAGCTTAGCTGACCTTTCATGGCTTGTTGGGAAAATACAAGCAAAAAGTTCTACTTTGACTAACAAATTGTGATCATTCTCAAACAATCAGAGCTCTCCTTTAGGGATTAACACATTTCTTTCTGGAATTTCTAGGCCAGCAGGGATTATGTGTGGTTATCACTCCCTCCTCAACACTGGCTATGTGGCCTGGTACAGACTAGGGCCTCGATAGCTATTTGATGAAAGATGAAGGAGTAGATGCTAGCATACACATGTCCATGCACTGTCGCTTTCATAGGACGTTTTTGTGAAGATTTTCGTGTGTGGTTTCTAGTTCCTCAGGCTTTTGCTCAGAAAAATGTTCTGGGTTAGCACAAAGCTCGGTATTTTGCATACACTCCATTCCTATTCAACCAACAGAACCATTCTTCTTCTGAGATTTCACATTAAATTAAAAATGTTCAAATGATGCCATAAAGGAATCGTGTAAGTCAGTATAATTTTTCTTCTTATTGAAGTTTCTCTGGCTTCCCTCTTTGTTAATCCCATGAGCCCTTGATAACTATAATCTCCAATAGCAAAGATTTTTTATGTAATTTTTATGACAGCTCATTGTCAGTGCTCGTTTTTCCAAATTGCTGCAACAATATAGAAAGATTGACGTATTCCCAGTGTTTTGGCCGTGTGTAACAACTCCCTTTGCTTTAAAAATCTTCCCTGGTAAGTCGACCCTCTGTCTTTGACATTGCCAGACCCTTCTTGTTTTTTCCAACTCTCTTGCCTTAGTTACTTTCTCTCCACTGTTCTCAGTTCTCATTACCTTGCTACACATATAAAGATAGTTGGTCTTTTGTCTTCTCTTCTCCAGCAATTTTACAGACTAAACTTGATTACTTGTTCCACTTGCCCCTATTATCTTAATAATAATAATAATATTAGTAACGATAACAAAAGATAACATTTACGGACTGATTACTTCAGTCATTACCATCTCTGTTACCATCTCGGAGCCAAGAATCTCAGTGAAGAAAATGGAGAGGGAAAAAAAAGACCAGCAATGAAATCCCTACCGCACCCCACATTCACTCTCCTGAAGACTTGATTCTTAGCAACACTGTCTTCTTTCCTCTTTCTCCACCCCAACCGTCATCCTCAGTTGCCTTTACCAAGGACTCTACTCTCTCAATTCCTTCCCTCGCTCCCACAGCTTGCATCACCTTGTTGATCTCAAAGCTTCAGGGAAATGAAAAGTAGCCTGTCATCTTGAAAAGAGCTTCTGTCCCTGCTGTGTGGTTTAATTGGACACAGTGCACTTATTTCCTGCCCCTTATTATCTGGTCCCTTGTAGACGTCTAGGTCTGCTGTTTTCTCTCCATTTTTAAAAACTTGGAGTTATATTATTGTGTCTATTGGCACAGATAGCAGAGGGCTTCCTGGATGCCCTTGAATGCCTTTGTGATAGTTCTTGCCTCTTCAAAGTACCATTTCTTAGTGCCCTTGAGTTCAGAGCCCTCATTGGATAGCTTTGGGAACTGAGGCAACCAAAGAGCCATCTCACATCTTCCCGGCGCCCTTCTTCCAATCTACGTGCAGAACCATGTACCCAGAAAGTGTTAATCCACCAGAGTATCATCTACGGTAAATGACCACTTCTTCTTAACAAGATGTATACTTGCAGCCTCTCTGTTCATTTCTATGGTCCCTCTATAGGTGGCACTAAAGAATGTAGCTTTAGGGGTGCATCAGAACCCTCCACAACCATCACTACCTCCAAGCACACAAATAAAATGCCTTCTAAACAACAAGAGTATCCTTGCTGAGCAAATGAAACTTTCAACAAGTCTCGTAGCAGCCCCGAGCCCAGCTCCACACCCAAATACCAGATTGCAGAACCTGACTGCCTCCCTCCCTCTGTGTTGAAATTCTGAAGTCTCAATAGGTCTCTCTTTGCTCTTGAGTGCTAAATGGATCTATGTTTCCTTCCAGGGCACACAGTTGTATTCTGTGATCAGAGAAACAGTCCTCGTTTGGTCTCTCAATATTTACTTATTTTTTCTCATAAGTTCTCGTCATTTCAGATGATGTGCTAGCGGAGATACAGTTCCCATACCATAGTGTTAAATGGAAAAGAAAGAGAATCATCCTTGATGCTGTAGCAGCTCCATGCTGGCTACTCATTTCAGCTGTGTTCCCAAACAGTGCACAGTCAGTGATGGAGGACAGGCACGTGAGTGTGATTCCACAGAGCCAGGCGTGCTAGGGCAGGAACATGCCCAGATGCCAAGGGCGCACCAAGGAGGGGCACTCTGCCTGGATGAGGTAAGAAAAGATAGAGTGCCAGGGTAGGAGTCATCCAAAGGAGTGAGAGGAAAAAGGGGTTTCAAAGGATGGAAACTGAAGGCTGGGTTTGAAGTGGTCTTGAAGGGATTTCAAAGAATGAACAAAGGTTTTTCAGGAAGAGAACGGAGTGAGGGACAAAGAAAGGGATGAGTGGAACAGCGTGGTAGATTTATTAGAAGGGCACCAAGAGGATAGGTTTAGTGGATTAGGCCCTAATGGGGGATTAGGTCAAAGAAGGGAAGCGGGGAAGGGCGGCTGTGGCCTGGGCAGGGTTTTAGCCCATTGCACTTGAGGAGCCACAGGGAGGTTTTAAGGATAGGCCTGAGTTGATTAGATTTGCGTGTTGGACTTCTAAAACAGAGCTCCCAGAGAATCTGAACCTTGCAGTGAGGGTGCCCAGGCAGTGACCAGCCATGAGGGATGTTGAGTTCAAGTAGGGCCAGAGCTGGCTTGATAGGCTTAGGGAGATGAGGGTCTGAGGTTTCATAAGAGGGGAATGCGCTTTCCAACTTGCTTAAGTAAACAATGGGGATTTGTTGACTTTTGTAATTAAAAACTGAGGAAGTCCTCTGTAGATTTAACTGGCAACAGGGATTCAAGTTGCCTCATGGAGGGGTTCTGTTGCACTCTCTTCAATTCTGGGGTACTTCTTTTGGCCCCTTTGTTCCTGAGACAACAAAATCCATCTTAGGAAGTCCTCACAGTCCACGATTGCCACCACGACACCAGCACCTCCACCTCCACCACCTCCGCCTCCATCACCACCACCACCTCCTCCACCACTGCCTTCACCACCACCACAACCTCCACCACCTCACCTCCAACACCACCTCCACCTCCACCACCTCCGCCTCCATCATCACCACGACCACCACCACCACCTCCACCTCCAACACTACCTCCATCTCCACCACCTCCGCCTCCACCACCACCACCACCACCGCCTCCACCTCCACCACAACCTCCACCACCTCACCTCCAACACCACCTCCACCTCCACCACCTCCGCCTCCACCACCACCACCGCCTCCACCACAACCTCTACCACCTCCACCTTCAACACTACCTCCACCTCCACCACCTCTGCCTCCACCACCACCACCACCTCCACCTCCACTGCAACCTCCACCACCTCACCTCCAACACTACCTCCACCTCCACCACCTCCGCCTCCATCACCACCACCACCACCACCACCACTGCCTCCACCACAACCTCCACCACCTCCACCTTCAACAGTACCACCACCTCCACCTCCATCACCACCACCACCACCACCTCCACCACGACCTCCACCACCTCCACCTTCAACAGTACCACCACCTGCATTACCTCCACTTCCTTCTCCACCTCCACCACCATCATAACATCCACCACCAACTCCACCTTCACCTCTCCGTCTACCACAAATATGTTCTGCACTCCAACTGGGTGCCAAGCACTGTTCTAGCTGCTGTGGGTACAGCAATGAACAAAGTGGACAAAAATATCTGCCCTCATAGAACTTACATTCTACAGGATTAGAGCACATTTTCTTGTTATTCCATCAGGGAAGTCACAATGGATTTAAGTGGATCAGGGCAAGTAATTTAAATGGTGATCTGTGTGTCGATTTGGGATCAGAGCAGGCATGACCATTTGGTTCGCATTATCCTCTATCTTTATTGATTCCCCACTTTCTCTGCTTCCCTAGCTCTGGCCCCACTTCCTCACAGCTGTCATTGCTGTGGGAGTTTTCATTGGCAAAAGACAGCTAACAGCTGAGCCTGCAGACTCTACTGTCACAATTCTTTGACCAGCAGAACAGGAGGAAACTATACCTGACAGGACTCCTTCCAAAGGATTCAGCATCAATTCCACCCTAGCGTTCCCCTAGACCAGAAGACCAAATATCCCTGCTGCATCATTAATGTTATATCTAAAGATACTGTTGAGTCTCTCCATTTCTCCCCTGAAGCCCTGGGACCACAATGACTTGGCTTTTCTCCTGGTTCTGGGAGAGGTTTTTCTGTGGGAATAGAAACCAATGACCTTATTAACTTGAAAAAAAAAAGAGATAGAGAGTTTCAGTTCATGTCAGATTTATTACATAAGTGAGTAAGCCATAAAATCTAACGATTTGCAGTCATTTTGTTCAATCTAGTATCTGAGGGGAAAAATTGATATAAAAATTTTCATAACTCTTTAGATTTTTGTCACACAATTAATTAGTATCCTTTGCTCATGGAGATAGTTGGGTACCCAATTTAGTGATATAATTTAATGGAAATGATAAGTGAGTCAGTAAGAATATTTTGATTAGGACTGGGAAGGCATCTTAGGAAGCATCAAATCCAGGTTCCTCCTTTTACAGATGAGTAAACTGAGATAAAGAAGAAATGGTTCCATGACGGAAATGATGATCACAACGTGCAGACCTTGGGAAGAAGCTGACTCCCAGTCCAGTGCTCTTTCATTAATACAATGAAGTGCCTGAGTGGGATTAGCCAAAGGTGACCTTGGGAACCTATTCTGAGTTGCCTGGGCAACAAGCTGGATGAAAACAGCGGCTCTTATTCTCTTAGTTGGACCGGGCTCTTCCCCAGAGCAGGAGAATTGCAATGTCCTTCTGCTCAAGTTCTCCATATGTGCACAGCCTGCATTTCCAGCAAGTGTAAAGTATGGGCAACTTGTAGCCAGCCTGCCTGAGGATGAGCAGCCCATCTCACCCTCCTCAAGGCACTTCTTACCTTTGTCCTATCAAGAGACACACAAGAGGGAAGGGTCCCTCCACTGGAACACAGAACCGCCCGCAGGTCCAGCAGCCTCTCTAGAGGATAATTAGACAATCAGGCGATCTCACTTTCTCTTCTCTTGCTAACCTTGGCCTCTGTAAACTTTGCCCAGTTATGTGTATTCTTAGCTCACTTTCTGTGACATTTTGGAATATGTCCCCAACTCTGGTGCCCGACAGGTGGAGATCCAGCTGAGACCTACCTGGCAAGACACACTTAACCACTGACCTTTAATTTTCTAACTGCAGACTAGAATTATATCTGCTCCTAACTACTTAATCGGTCTCCAGAGAAAAATATGATGAAATCAGCATGTGCTTTACTTATGGGCGAGGTCTTTGAAATGAAAGCATTTTATAATTTTGAGTGTTCAGGTTTCGCTCCTTCATATAAGAAGCTCGCTTGGTGAGAAAGTATCACCTCATTCTCTTGCTAATTCTAGGCTTATCACACATTCAGTGCTCCATAAAGGTTGACTTGAAAGCTTTCATTTAAAACCCAATTCATATGAATTAGTGTACTACTCAAAATGTCAGGCTGCTAATAGGACATACATAGCAACTGGAAATTGAAATAAGTGCATTTTAATAGAGCTCAGAATTAGGATTTCCTCTATCTGTTTGACGTAGTATCACAATTATAATTGAGGGTAAATTTTTTTCTGTTGGCATTTAATGACTCTCTATCCAGAATTATCAATCATCCTGAATTTGTTATACCATTTTTCAGACGTAAAGTGGCAAAAAAAGAAAGAAACTCAAAGCTCGTTAATTATGAGAGTAATATGTAATATTGTATCACCTAATACAGATAAAGGGAAGAAATGGATGGATCTATGATAATTCAATTGATAATTCTTCTACCAAATACCAAGTAAGGTCCCACTTAATTATAGCATTACATGATAGTTATTTTCTTACGCTTTTATTTTATTTGAGAAAGGTTTTATCTCACTTTTTTATATTTAAAATGTGGTCTAATTATTGACAAGCTACTTTGAGAGGTTTCAGTAAACGTGAGTCCCTCCTCCAAACTGAATGCAAGGTTTATGAAAGCTTGGCTCACTTGAATATAAATTTTTCAAAAATTTGTGGAAATTTCAAAGTGATTCTTCTTCCTCACTTTAGCTTTATTTGAATGATTGGGTCTGACATGAAGGTCTCAAACTTAAAATAAAATAGTACACAAGTAGAAAAAGCTGTGTGAAAAATTAGGAAGCATCTCATTCTGGGTCATGGGGAAGTCACGTGTAATTACAATCATGCTCAATTTCTAATATGCAAGTGGAAATTTCTTTATCATTGCAGATTCCCTAGCTGTGATAGAATAATCAACGTCTTCTATAGGTCCCTAAATTCTTTTGGTCTATTACTATTTCTCTTTACATCCAGAAGAGGGCAGTCAGGCTACATGAAACTGAAGCAATTACCACTACCCCAGAAAGTAAGATTTTCAATAAATCTTAGCGATCGGAATGAAGTGTTCCTTTAATTGTATTAAAGGGCATTTAGAATTACCTGAAGATTTTTCTCCTTTTACTAAAAACCTTACAACCTTTGTCAGGTGGATACTTTTCACAAAAGGAATGAAAAGATAGTATGTATCTATGTGTACATTTCACTCATGGGCAAATTATCTCTTTTCCTATCAGCCCTCCTTCCATATTTGACTAGCGCATTGGGGAAGGAGCGAATCTTATCATGTAGACATGTAGACAGTCCTACTTTATAACTTTGAGACGTTTTATAAGCACAAAGAAATATGTTGTACAAGGCAAAGAACACTCATCAGCACTTCAGCTTAAAAACAAAAAAAGAGAGAAAATCAGAAAAAAGATTCACGGCAATTCAAAAACAAATATCTGACAGAGGAACTTAAAATCCAAAACACTTCTAGCAACACTTACTTGCTTTGAGAAAAAAAATTACACTTTTAAACTGGAACTTTGAGTAAAACAGTGTTAGAAGAATGTGACTCTGTTTTCCCCTGAAATATCTTCCAGAAGCTTCTAAGTGAAAATAAGCCCAGAGCTGAACACAAAATATCACAAATATTTTTGTCACCTTTTTCTCTTCTTCATTAGCAATAATGCCAGAGACTAGGAAGCCACTAATTTTACTGAAGATAGAAAACTAGATATATTTGTGAAGGAAGCTTGAATATTTAAGTGTATATGTTATGTATATTTTTGAAACAATTTATTTTAAAGGGCCAGTCTTAATTTAAACATATAAGAAAGAGTTGATTTTAGGGAACTAATTTCAATAGAAATAGAGCTATAAGAGTTAACTGTAATTCACGGTATTTATTTTTGTCTGTATTTTAAATGTTCCCTTTGTACTAATAGTGCTTCTAATGCTATTTTTAGGTGATTGTACATGGAAGGAATGCTATTATTTGATGCAGATAACCCATGTTTGTGTGCATATGTATCTATATAACATGTACATATATACTATACATGTATCACATTGCTATGTTAGTTTCTATCGGCTGCCTGCCACAAAATAGCTTTCTCAGTGGTTGTGAAATTCACCAGTCCTGCACATGCTCCTCTGCAGCCTGTGGATTAACCCGGAATCCATGTGATTTTATACCTGATCCGGCCCCACACTCCCTCTGCCGCCATTGCTGGAGATTCTGCCTTCCAAAGAGCTGCCTCTGAAAGTGACCTTGCTCAGCAAATGCTGATTGGCTTCTGCAGAAATGCCTTTCCCAGAAGAAGTGCTGCACCATGCCAAGTTGTGCTGCTACAAAGATGGGTATGGGATCAGGGTAGGAAGGAGGAGAGAGGGGAAGGGTGCAGCTTGCCAAGTCACTGGGGCTACTTATAAACAAACTTCAGCCTTGTTTCTCAAGCCCTTTATGGTAGAGAGGGGAGGCTGGACACACACTGTGTCCCAGACTCTATTTATGTACAGTGTAAACCTTGAGGAGAGCTGCTTTCAAGAGACTGATTTGGTTTAGAAGATGATTTCCATCAGCTACTTTTGAAAGATACGTACTATTGCAGCACAAAGCTGAAGCCCGTTAGAGCTGCACTAGGGATTAAGAAATGGCATGTATTTTAATGCCTTATGAATAGGAGTAGCTGATAAAAGAGGCTCTTGTTACCCCTGCTACATTTAAATGTGAAAAGCAGCTGCCTCTAGTAGGGAGGGGGTGGGGGAGTAGAGAAGAGATATATTATTTTCATAGGGATTTAATCTTCAGACTACACTGAAACCATAGAATACCATTGGCCATTCACTTATCGGCAGCTCTCTAATCGCACTGAGATCTGTAAGATTGTGGAGAGGGAAGAAGCAGAGGGACTGGGAGGCAGAGAAAGGATTGTGTGTAGCGATGGGGCTGGCCATTTTCATCTGCATGTATGTTTTGAACCTCAGATCAAAACGCACGCTCATGAGAGTATTTTCACTTTCCCTTATAAGTATTAACCCTTTAAACTTTTAAAATGCCAGCCAATTAAAGAGTTTGATGCAACTAAGATGTCTTCAGAGCATGGGCTTAGCAATGGCCCCTGAGAGTAAGATGACCATAGAGACCTCATTAGAAATATGGACCACGTATGTGTGTGTGTGGCTGGGGCTGTGTGTGTGTGTGTAGCATGAAAGAAACTTTCTTGCCACGTTTCAGGGGCAGCATAGTTCAGGTAGGATCCAAGAGATATCATGGATCCAGCAGAGAAAGGCTCTTTCTGCTAGTTTTATTGCCACAAGGAGCTGATGATATAAATAAAGCGTAGAGTTATTAAACTAGCAGGTCTTTGCCAAATGCTGTGTTTGGAGAAATATGACCAAAGGATGTATATCCTTTGAATGAATGAATGAATGCATCTGGGTACCATTTTTTCCCCCTCCAGGTTTCCATTTTATAACTTGGCTTTGTTTATTCTGATGTTGAACTTATTGAAATTGATCACTAATTAATTTTCACTGTAGGTTTGACACCTGAGGTTTCTAAGGTACTTCTTGACAAACCTAGGATTTTGCTCCAGGATATTGTGAGGAAATCTTTTTTATAATAATTAGTCCCATTCCCTATATCCATTCTTACTCTTGCCAATTTTTCTTAATATTACTACTTTCACGAAGTTAAAGGATTAAAAACAAATCTGGTGGTGATAAATCCGTAGTTCTTGCCTAGTTTATAATTAAGGGTAATTCACATGTAGAGGAAGTTTTGACAGCTCACATGCTTAGAAACTTGCATGAAAATGAAACCAATGAATCATTTGAAGCCAAAGTACAGCCGCGCCGCCTTTGCACATGCTCTGCAGGTGGAGGACTGCGGTGGACTCGTCCACCCACCGAGAGAGAGGGGAGAGGAGCCAGGGCAGCTCTCTAGCCGCCCTGCCACCCATCAGAAAGCCAGAAATGCAGCACGATGCTTCCCGCTCCCAAGCATAACCAGGCCCGCTGCCCAGTCCATGCTGCACACCACTCCCACCTGCCTACCCGGGGTGTTTAACCAGACAGGAGGCATCCCCTGCCTGGTCAGCCGTGCTCCCATGGCTCCAAGGGGCCACGTTCCTGGCAGCCTGGCAGAGCAGCCTGGGTTGCTGGAGAAAGCCACTTTGGCATATTAATCACAGCAAATGAATGTTCCCTGCCGGCTCTTGCATGGGGCACGTTGCTAATCCTGGGCTTGTACTCCTGCTTTCGGATTCAACCAATGTTTTGATTTCCTGATCCAACTTCCCTCCGCATGAAAAATAAAAGCCAACAGACCAGCCAGACCGGGTACCACCGCAAAGCGAGCAGAAGAGGCAGGCAGTGAGAAAGAGCTGGAGCCAGCACCACAGGGCCAGAGCAAGCCAGAGGAGGTGCACCGGCAGTCAGTTATGAGCTGGGACAAAGTTGCGGGCTTGGACAGGCCTGCCGCTGTCGCTGTCGCCACTGCTGCGATTCCTCTCTCGCTGCCGCAGAGGCCGCCGTTGCCGCCGAGCCAGCCCCGCATCTCCGCTTCTGAGACCTCTCGCTTGCTTTTTTCCCTTTCCCCCCCCCCCCTTTCTTTTTTTTTAAACTTGGCTATGGAACATTAGGTTTGACGAAGGGAAAGCGATTTAACATCTTTTAACTGAAGGAGGTTGATTTTCATTTGAGACCAAATGGCTCATTTTTACCTTTTTAGCTCCTGGAAGAGTAAAAAGTGAGAGGTCAGCCCTGCGTCACCATGGCAACCCACACAGCCCGGGCCTGGAGCCGGTGAAGGGAGGTGATGATGGCAGGGAAGTTTCTCCCCCTTCCTTACAAGGCATTTTCTCCCCATTCAGGGATGTGTCTGGCCGTGTGAAAACAATTATGTCTTTTTAAAAACATAAGTTTTAAAATATTGCTGCTAAATTGTCTGGCCTGGGGCTCCGACCTTATGCAGATCTCTGGGGGTTTTTGTCTGTTTGGGTCTGAGACCATCCTAACCCTCATCAGTGTCCACAGGGTCTTGAATTACACCAGCAAGATCATGTGGGCCCCACCCTGAGAGAATCTGTCCTTCAATCCAAGAGTCCACCCACCATGTTGTAACAGCCTGAAGCTTAATGAAGAGAGAATCTGGCCCTGATGTCAAAATCTAGTGTCAAGGGCCCCAAACCTCAGTGCCTGACACCTTATTGGAGCCTGTCTGCAAAGAACTTCTTGATCCTATTCCAGCCCATGGACATTAAAGGGGAAAGAGGAAAAGAGAAATCAACATGACAAATGTGCTAGAAAGGCCAGATGAAACCCGGCAGGGTTAGCCTGGGCCAGGGCAGGAAGGAATTTCCACGACCTTGGAGTGCACAGACTCAAATGTCCCACACATTTCTCCCACGGCTCTTTACCCCATGTGCTCACTGGGAAGTGAGGGAAGGCCCATGGATACCAGGCACTGGGGTAGGTACTGTACTATCTTATTGTCTCTGATCCTCACAGTGGTCTTGTGAGGTGGGTAATTTGATCTTTGTTTTATAGATTGAGATAATAAAGCTCAGAAAGGTTAAGTGATGTGCCCAGGGTCACAGATTCTGACGCCGGCTCTGTCCATGCCCCAGGTGGACTGTCCCTCCAGACTTGTTAATATCATCCAGCTGCAGGAACAATAACTTCATATCTGAAGACAGAGTTTGTGCTTTTGCTCGGCAGTTGATTCATTTAGCTGCAATGAAACTCTCAACTGCCTGCTATGTTTTGAGTGCAATTCTAGATGCTGGAGAAACATAGACAGGGAGATGCTGCTGCTGCTCTCCTGGATATCAGGGCAGAATGGCTTGAATCTCAGCCGTGTGAACTGGAACAAGACATTCAGCAGGACGGAGCTTCACCTTTCTCGCCTGTGAAATGAGGGTATTAATATTGATCCCAAGGGCTATGGTGAGCATTAAAAGAGAGGACTTCATCAGCTGCCTGACAGAGTGCCAAGGTTCGTACAAGTAGATGCTCAATAAATATCAACTTTTGTCCTCTTCACCTTCATTGCCGTCCATCTTGCCATTGCCATGGTGTTCCCCTCTGTGCCTGGGGTCAGGTTGGCAGCTTCCCTGCTCTCATGGCAACTGTGCTCCTTTCTAAGCCGCACCTGGCTTCCAGGCATTGCAGGTGACCATGTTAAAGCTCTGGTCCTCTCCGCAGGACGAGGAAGGATTGTAGAGCACCAGGGACAGGAGCAAAGAGAGGAGGACACTTTGCTATTTATAGTCTGCAGGGAGGCTGTCTGAGAGGAGGAGATGGCCCAGCTCCTTTTGCTCTCTCTACCTCCCCTCTCATCAGCCCTTGGTGTCAGCTACGATGCCAGGGTGGTCTCCTTGCTCAGCATCTGCGCAGGCTCAGAGGGCCTTGCACAGCTTGGAGCTTTTCCATGCTCTCCCACACAGGGCAAGGTTCGAAGCCAGCTCTGACTTAACTGGGCTTTATAAATCCAAATCAGAGCTGGCCCTGAAGGACTTGACAAGGTTGTACCAGTTAAAAGACAGCTGCTTTGTCTTCAAAAAGAAAAGGCACAATGATCACTAGGTGATCCTTTCACTTTAGTACAGTGCAAGCAAGTTACAGAAGCAAAGATGTATGCAAAAACCATCAGCTTGATCCAACTCTAAGGTTAAGCAAACGGTGATTGACATCAGTAAAATAATGCATTGCACTGGCAATAAAGTCCTTGCTGAGTTTCAGAGGAGACTAGTTAGCCAAATGCCACCGTAGTGTTCTACTGTTCAGAGTCAAATGCTCAGTCACAAGCACCTCACCTGAAAGACTATTTCCCCTCCTCCTCTGCCCTCCCCTCCCCTCCCCTCCACCCTTTGCCCTCCCACCCTCCTACTGCTCACCCCTGACCCCCACCTCCTTCTCTCTGCCTCCTCTCCCTCATATATGGAGATGCGTGCAGTGCATAATGCTGTGAATCATACAGGCAATCAGCCCTTTGGCGGCTTAAAAACTAAGAGAAAAGATAAAACTGGCACCTAAATATGATAAGAAGAGTATATGACACAAAGCACAGGAAAAGTAAAAATTACGTGTAGTGATAGTTTTCTTTCTGATCTCAACTTAATAGGCCCTTTTTCAATAATCCCTTCTTTGATCTCTCACTGTACCTTGGCTTCATATCCATTCATCACATTGTGTTGCTGTGTTTTTATTCCTGTTATTTGTTTACTGTCTGTCTGTCTCCCTAGGATATAAGTTCCTGGAGGGCAGGCACTATTTCTGTCTTGTTTCCCATAATATCACCCAAGATTTCCTCACGAAGAGGTGGAAGCCTGGGTCTAGGGCAAAGGGAAAATCAGTGTTCTAGGCAAAGGAAGCAGCCAGTGAAAATATCCAGGAGTGGGAAGAGTGGGGTGTCTGTCTGCCTGGCAGCAGAGGTAACATGAGGGAGACTCCTGGCCAGGGAAGGCATCATGGGCTCAAATCCTGAAGTTCTGTGTGTAGGGACTGCAGAGGTTAGGTGAGTGAGGACTGGGACCAGAGGAATAACGCTATAAGATATGTCAATGTTTTTGAAGCCAGAGGAAAGTATTGAGTAGATAAATGTTTTAAAACTGAAGGATAGCTAAAACAATATGTTGTGGAATATTATTCATCCATTTAACAAATGCTGGTTGAGAGCCAGCCATATGCTAGCCACCACTCAAGGCTGGAAAGATACTCCATGAGCAGACAGGCACAGGCTTGAGACGGAGCTTATAATCTAGTGGAGAGAAAAAGGCAACAAACACACAAATAAGCAAATGGGCAACAAATCAACAAACAGTATGAGCATTTCAGATAATGAATCAGGGAGAGTTGTAGGAGATGGGCAGAGTGACAGTCAGGCACAGAGAGTGGAGGAACTCATCAGCTGTGATGAGGAGTGTGGATTTTATTCCAAATGCAAAGGGAAGTGGTTGGAGGGTGTTAAACAGAGGAGGGTTGTGGTGCAGTATATCAAAAAGATCTTATGGCTTGCTCTCTGGAGAATGAGCTTTAGAGGGGTCAAGGGGAAAGATGAAGTAGGGGGACCAGCTGTGGGACACGGTGTAGTCCGGGGCAGAGATATTCCCCACATGGGCAGACATGTGGAATGCAGGATGAGTTCTAAAGCTAGAGATCACAGGATTTAACTTACCGCTTGAGATATAAGTAAAGAAAAGAATCATGGATGATTATTGAGCGGATTGTGCATTATTGAGTGGATTGTGGTACCAGTTTATTAGATTGGGAGACTTGGGGAGAAGTATGTTTTTAGAGGCAAGACTTGAGATTACTGTACAAATAGGTTAAGTCTGGTTATTAAAAAGGATACTTACAACGACTTCATAATATAATGCATGGGAAATATTTTTGTTATTATAGGATGTAAAAATGTAGAAAACAAAATTATATATAAAGAATCTCTTTAATAATTGTACATATAAATAGAAAAAATAAAGGAAATGTTGTTAGAGAATATTACTAATTCTTATTTTTGTGGATGAGGATTATGGTAAATACTTTCTTCATTATACTTTCTGTACTCTCCAAATTTTTTTACATTAAACAGTATTATTTTTATGAGCCAAAAAAAGTGTAAGTCATCATAGAAGATAATTTAGCTTTCTTATTCTGACTCTTATTTGGTTTAATTGGCTTTAGACCATTTTCTAGGAGTTTGTAGAAAAAACAACCCTAAAAGGTAAAGAAATAGAAAGTGAGTAGAGATGTTAAAGTATATAATAAATGAGCCACATATCAGAGAAATACTTTGAAAGATACTAAAGTTCCAGGCCTGGAGTCAGCATGATGCTCTAGAGAAGAATAGGATACCAGAGGCTAACAGGTGTATAAGTTCTTAGTTCTCATTATCATCTATGAATGTGCCACCTAATAGCGAAGTCTTGAATAAGACAGAATCAGGATCTCCTGAGATGGACCCACATTACCCCATGCCTGTTATAGCCATCATGAATTGACACAGCACTCTTAATGCTGAGCCCAGCAGCTTTCTTTGCATTACTCCAGGCAGCCATTATCAATGGACCCATAAGAGAGCTTATCTATCATTGCTGAAGTTGGGGAACCTCTGTTCTTGTTAACAAGCTTTGGTCTTGCTCCTTCTTAGGTGATGGAGTCACACTATTAAAATTTTCTTACCTTTCCTGTTTCCTTTGGGAGCTAATGTATCCTATTCTATAATGTCTGTTCTCAGGGATTTAATTCCTTCTAACACAAAACCCTTTTCTTCCAGATGGAAATGGAAAAACTAAAGAACAGTGCTCTGCAGATGACCTAGCATGATGGCTCAAAGAAAGCAAGGGAGGCCAATTTTGGCTAACTAAAAATAGAATTTGATTTAAGGAAGCTTTCGCAATTATTTTTATTAAAGTAAATCCAGCTGAAGAACTTTTCAAAACTCTATGGGAAAGAGCAGAGTGGACTTGAAGGAGCTGGGAGACTAGATTTAGAAACCTGGTTTCATTCTTCTACTTGTTGAAGAAATTGGAAGATGAGTTTTGCTGAACTTGAGCATATGTGAAATAAGCTTGGGACTGCCACTTCCTGGATTATCTATCTTGTAGTGTTATTATGAGAATCAAGTGAAATAGGTTGTAGGAAAGGACTTTGTAAACGCTATTAAATACACAAATAAAAATATGCCATGTGGTCAGAGCTTTCAACAACAGTGGTGTTATTAGAAATCTCTGTAATGGTAATAAAGAATGGTGGGCTGTAAAAAAATCAGTCTGTTGATGAGTTATTTCTGCTTTCCTTCCTCTCATCCTCCTCATTCTTTCTTATTTTAATTTCCAATTTAAATTGTGGGATAAATTGTTGTGGGATAGTACTAATTTTTACAGCTCATTAAAGCATTTTGTAAGCTGATGAGTAAGAAATGTTTAAATCTACATCAGAAAAACCAATGGTCTTCAAATGCTACTTTCTCCTTGAAGCTCCTCCTAATTTCCCTAAGAGATGTAATTTCTTCTGTTTTCAAATTTCCATAGCAATTTGTTTGTAGCTGTACTTACCATGTTCTTATTTTACCTTCTCTCAAGCTTCCTTCCCACTAGATTTTTGGTTCGTTGAAGAGAGATACCCATTCTAACTCCTTTTTCTATACTTTCACTGCCAAATGATGGAAGTTAAATATAAAATTATTCAATTGAATTCCTTTTTTCAAACAGTTGTCAGGAGCCTACTACCTGCTCAGCTCTGTGCAAGCAGAGTGGAAATAAGTGGCTCTGTTCGAGGCTACACACAAATATTTTCAGAAATAGAGCATTTATAAAAAGGAGTTTGAGAGTTTCCTAAATTCGTATGTAATTTAGGTTTAGATTTCTCAAAAATAAAAACTCAAAGTCTGTGGATCAATCACATATTTTAGGCAAACAGCAATATCCAGTGAAAACCTGCTCAAAGGGGAAGATGCTACTTTATATCTCCACCAAGCCCATATTAATGGTTCCAGGCTTGGAATGGCTTTTCAGGAGATTTTAGGGCTTGATCTGACTCTCCCTGCTCTTCTGTGCTGGGGCACTTTGGGGACATTGGTTTGGGGCCAGTCTTCCCTTCAGAGTTTGTTCTTTCTTGTTCTTTCTTAGACCCCTCAATATCCGGGTGTCCATGGTTTCAGTGGTTGCCTTGGGGCCAGGAGACAACAGTAGGAGAAATAGTAACTATTCTAGAATTGTTTGTCAAGATTGGTGAAGGAACTCCCAAACTAGTCATCTTTCCCACTTTTCCCCCCAAGTTTCCAGGTGGTGCTAAGGAGCTGGCCAATCTTTCACAGCGTAGTTCCATTATAAGCCCATCTCTGCATGCCTAGCCCTCCAACCCCGTTCCTTTTCCCAACTCCTGGAAGATTTAGGAGCTGTGCTTCTGCTCCCACAGCGCCCAGTGCTACCTCTATCATCACCCTTGCCCCTTGGAATGCCAATGGTCTGCTTAGCTCTGAGCTTTTGAAATCCAGGAAGAGGTCTCATTCCTCTTCTCTTCCCAGAGCCTAGCAGATGCCAAGCATACACTAGGTTCTCAGTACATACTTGTTGAATAAATAAATCCCTTCAACCAAAAGTGATCTCTTCCTTCTCTCCTACAGTCATGCTTCACTTTTATACCTTCTTCTTAAATCTTAGCACTTTTAAAACAGATATCAGACTTTTGTCTGCCTGATATCAGAGTCCTGTCATATATCCAGGTGGAGAGAAAGTTACCTGAGATTAGATTCCAGGTCTATTTACTTTTTAACATTTAAGAAACTTAATCTTTTCCTCAAAAAGTCGTTATTGAGCTTTTCCCACATGTCAGAAACATAGAAGCTTGAGACAGTGGAAGACGTGATAGACACAGCATCCCTGCCCTCAAGGACTATAAAGTCTATTAGGAGCGACTGGTTGCTAAAATACAGCATGAGGGTTCTGAGAGGGAGATGCAGTCAGTAACCTGTGGGAGCACCAAGCCTCGCATGCATTCATTCAACATTTCTACAGAGCCTAAATTTTGCCAATCATAGTGTCAGATGGCTTTGATACAAAAAGTTTGACATAGTCTCGGCTTTCATGGTGTATAAAATAAGGTAGCTTAGATAGGCAGTTATTTCACAGTTATTTTATGACATTTAAAGTATTTCAGTGCTAAACATATGCACCCATTGTGATGTAATACCAAAGAAGGAATGAGGGAAGATATTTGAGTTTGAGTTTTTAAAGAAAAGAATGGATTTGCCAGGGAGACCTGGTGGGCCAGGTCATGAATGCTGGTGGGCCTTACTACAGGATTGAAGACATTATCCTCTGAGCAAAGGGGAGGCACTGATGGTTTTTAAGAGGGGAGGTGACATGATCAGATTTGTGTTTTAGATAGATGGCTCTGGTAGCAGAGGAAGATGGATGGGGTGAGGGGTAACTCACAGAAGTGACAGCAGTTGAAATGTGGTTGCAACTGTCTAAGCTTCCAATAAACGTTTCTTGTTAGAGACAAGTATCGGAAGACCCCATTGTGCATAGGGGCCTCTGAGGAAGGAGTCATGCATGTTGGGGTGCCACGTGCTAGGCAGAAGAGAGACATCTTTGCCTTGGCTGCCCCTTTCTGCCTGGTGTCCCACAGAGGAAGTCCCTGAAGGCTAGCAAGCTTCATGCCCAGAAAGCACTTGACTGATGTTCTTTTCCAAAGATAAAATGTAGTCCAACATTCCAGGATGATTAGATAAATTTGTAAATATAATCAAAACATGTTTTTCTTTGGTTTCCAGGATAGAATCAGAAAAATAATGCTCAAGGGGGAAAAAGAAATACATCTGTTCTTTTTTCTGCCTCTTTTTTTTTCTGACTCCCGGCCAATCAACTTAGAATCAAAACTCTTGAAGCTAGATTATGCAACCAGGTTAGTTCTTGGAGGCCTTGGACCATGGCAAAAATCATGTGCATCAGACTAGACTGGCCCCATGGCTTATAACTAGGACACCCTTGGCTATTAGAAAAAGGGGTAATTTTCTTCCACTCTGCGATCTAGAAAAAATTCCAGAGGAGACTTGACAGTTCAGATGTCTTGAGAATTGTTTTACTTTTCAAGGTGTGGGCTGCTATAAGGCTGGTTCTGACTTGTCAGAACCATTCCAGGCCTACCTTCATGCAGATCAGAGCACTCAGGATGATATGATCTGGCCCCTTCAGGCTTCCGTAAATCATGGTTTCTTGACACCAGAAGTTAAAGAGGTCTTGGGTAAGATCTTGACACCTGGAGGTTGATACATTTACGTGGAAATATCTAATTCCTTATGAGAAGCTGGCAAGATGAATTGATGTGAATGACTAAAGCAAAACAGACAAAAAGCAAATGTTATGCTTATGACCGCAATTCTACTAAGTGCTTTTCATGGACAATTATATTGATTTTTCATGACAGTCTACAGAGATTGTTGCTCCTACTATCTCCTTTTTTACAGGGGAATATAAGAGGATTAGAAAGATACATGATCTTCCCAAAGTTAGCAACCAGCAGTTTATTGGAGGAGCCAGGATTAGAACACAGATGATCTGACTCCACAACAGCTAGGCTGTAAGAGCAAGTTACCAGCTAATGTATAGGGAACAGTTATATCACTTGGGTTGTAGTTCGTTGAATTGTGTCAGGAGATGAGACTTTTAGGGATAGAAGAAGGAGAACAAAGGATATGACTATTAGGGAGCTAGTTTTTGCTCTTCATTATGCATAATTATATTAACAAATGGATACATATCAAAGGACTCGATTTTAAAGATCGGTGCTGTTCACAGCCACAGAACCCAGAACATTTTCATAAGAGCCATAAAATACCATACTAATGATCAGAATTATTTCCAGGATCAGTGAAGTATCCTTTTGGAAAAAATTCTGAAAGTAAAAAAAAAACATTTACGAATCTTCAGAACCCAGTGAGATTCATGAAGCAGCTTTGGCCTCGGGGGTCTCTCCCTTGGGCTGAATGCTTTATACTCCATGGTGCAGAAGTTCCCTAGATTGTTACAGAAACAATGGACAACATGTGGGATCTCAGCCTTTATTTTTAAACTCTAAAAGTGGAGTCAGCAGACCTTTTCTGAAAATGGTCACAGTGAATATTTTGGGTTTTGCCAGCCACAGGGTCTCCATCACAGCCACTCAGCTCTGTCTGCCATTGTAGCACGAAAGCAGCCATAGATACTAAATAAGTGATTGGGCATGGCTCTATTCGGACAATACTTTACACTAACAGGTGGTCAGCTGGATTTGGCCAGCAGATGGGCTGTAATAGTTTGCCAAACCCTGCTCTAGAACCACATTAAGGTGGGATCAGAAAAGAACAAGTAGCCAGTAATTCATTCACAAATACTTAGTAAGTGTCCAGTGTCTAATAATGCCTGGGAGAAGTTCACAGTCTAATGTGGAGAACAGATACTTGAGGAACTAATCACATTGACATGGTATGAATAGAGAAGTTCGAGATGCTGCAGAAACACAAAGGAATGAGCTGATAAATCCTTCTGGGAGAGTTGGAGAAGGTTTCATGGAGGGAGTAACATTTTAGCCAGATCAACCCTTCTCTTTTCCCATCCTTGGAAGACATTGCTAATCTACTCCGGCGCTATTCTCGCCACCCCTAGACACAGCATCATATTCTACTGAGCACAGAGGCTCAGAAACCAACACAACCGAACAACATTGCATTGACCATGTGAAATGTAACCTATTTCCACTCTTCCTTTTAAATGATGACTAGGAGATGTCCAGCAAGGAAGCAAAGTATTAGATACAACAGAGATGCTGTGGGAAGAAACAGAATACAAGGACAGGCACAGTGCTCACAGGAACAGCAAAGCTTCATCGAAAAAGGAGCAAGGAATTCAGAGCAGAGAGGGGGCTGGAGGTAAAGATGGACATGGGGGCTGCAGTCAGGTCACGAGGAATCTCAAAATTCACACTGGGGTTCTGACTTATTTCATCAATGTAGTGTTGTGACCCTACCTGTATTTTAGAAAACTCTAGTAGCATGAATGCTGGATTAAAAGTCAAGGTGGTGTGGGAAGAGAATGAGGAGCAAGGAGAGACTTATTAGAGGCTGTTGAAAAAAATCTGTGAGAAATAACAGATATCTATCCTAAGACACTGGTGGTAGAGATGACAGATGAGGAGAAAATAGACTTCATACTTAAAGGCGCAAAATTTTCAGGTCTTGGTTATCAAATTGGACATAGAATTAAGAAGAGTAGAAGAGACCAGAATAACACGCCAACCTTAGATCACAGGTGGCTTCTGCCCTCCGATGACTAGATAGACATAAGAAAGAAATGTAATCAAGCCAATACGCCTGATGGCCTGATTTGAATAAAATCTTGAAAATCTGTGCAAAGTAGAGAAGTTTGGAAAGAGGGGAACATCAGCCTTTGATGTTGGGGAAAACCTCAGCTGATTTAAATTTTTAATTCCCACTTTATACTGCAGCCGTAGAAGCGAATACGACATTGCATCCCTCCCGTCAGCTCATTAGCAATGAAGGATCTGATCTTTACAAGAAAAATTGGGAAATTTCACCACAGATGGGAATGCCTTGATTGCTTGGTGAGGCTGTGACTGCACAGTCAGCAACAGGTGCTGTTGCTTTTGTAGAACCCTGTGCTTCAAAAGACAAGCTGAGACTCCGAAATGGTTGGTGAGTAACAATTTACACTGATTGCAAAATCCTGATCTTGTTTTTCTCATATTTCCCTCTTATATTGAGCAAGTGGAGGTACCATTTTCATTCCACCTATTTTAAACATGCACTTATGAATTTTTTTCTACTCTGAAAGTCCTATCTCCCCCCATACCTTTTCATTCTGTTCCCATCTCATGGGCCTCTGATAATGTGCAGATCTCCTAACAAGAATGAAGGACAAATATTCTTCCTGAGAAACATTGGCAACATGAGATGGTTATCTTTAATAAGCTGGAAGTGCCTAATCTTCCCCTTTGGTAAAAAAAAAAAAAAAAAAGAAAAAAGCTGATAGAAATAACCATTCTTTACTTGTGGGAAGTTAATGACAAATTCAGAGAGAGTGAACAGATGGAATGACAAGTGACAGCCCATCTTATATATATGAATGTGCGTATTGAGGGCATTTCAAGCCTTAAAAACGTGAATAGAGGTTGGAGTTACATGAACCGAGCACAGAGGATGCTAGATGGATTAAAGAGATACTGTAAGTCTTTCTCAGTTTATAGGGGCAGTTGCCAAATTGGGTAATACTGTTCCTCTTCTTTGAAGAATACACACAAAACACAATAGCCCCCATGAATGACCATCTCTCTTGGATTTGTGGGGAAAGCAGATTCATTTGTAATGCACTTTTAATAGTCTTATCCAAGATGTGCCTTTCTGATATATAAAACTTAGTTCATATGTTTATTTTTGGCATCGTATCCTTTAGAAGGGCTTGATGGCCATATTAACTTAAGCTCTGAAAGTTTATATGGTGCATAAAAACTTGGCCAAAAAAAATTTAAGCTATTTTAAAGTCAATCTTCAACTAAGATAATTGACAAGCAGCTCCAATATACTTTGTTAAATCTTCCAAAAATGTCTTTTCTTTAAACTTTGGTTCAGTGCTGATGAATAAAATAGTCTTGGAGAAGTTACTTAACCTCTCGTCAACTCAATTTTTCATCTATAAATTGGGGATGATTTTAGTATCTACCTCGTAAGATTTTCAGAAGTAGAGAAAAACATTTTTTAAATGGAACATAGTACCTGGTCGATAGTAAGCAAGCAATAAATAGCTATGATGTTGTTCATGGTGATTGTGATTTAAACAACAATGAAATAATAATATCTATAGACCTTCCCAGGGCTGGTGAGCTTCTGTAGTTTACCACTATCTTGTGGAAGCACATATGTTTTTGGAGGATACAGAGCTAAATGGTCAATGACCACTTTAAAAGAAAAAGTATAATGCTCTCGTTCTTTGCTGCTGACCTTCTCAATGACCTCTTTACCTCCCCATTTTCCACTTAGACCCATTAGCGGGATGTGCTGCAATATGCTGCTTGTCATCTGTTTCAAAGACACAGTGATAGGATACAGGTACACCAGATGGATAAACCTAGTGTGACTAATTATTGTGTATTTGCCTTTAATTATTATCATTTATTACCAGAGGAAAGACAATAGAGGTTCTCTGACTCAGAAGAAACTGTTGGCAGCAGGGAAGGTTTTCTTCTAACATTATTGAGCACAGCCAAAGTTTTCATTGTTGGTGAAAAATAAAGAAAAGCATACTTTCTCACAAAAAAAAAAAAAGAAAAGCATACTCATAGGAGAGAGAGACAGAGGATAGATGAAATTTTCTTTGTGTAACATTTAATCTAATTGGTTTTGATAAATATCTAACTTTAATTTTTAAAGACTTTTCCAGAGAATTTTGGATATTGATCTCACAGTACCTTTTCTAAGTTTTTCACAGAACAGTCCTTCAAATAATTAGGCCAACAAGTGTGTGGTGATGATTGAGATTTAGGAGAGGAATTTGAATCTAGAAAACCACCTCCAGATTGTAAAAAATAGGTACTTGCATAAAAGTCTTTCATCACTTCTATTTTGACTTTTCTTTCCTTATGAAATAATATTTTAAAAAACTTTTACTTGTTATTAGGCTTCAATCGTGAGACAGACAATTTTAAAAGCATGGATGGTTTTTACCCTAAAGTTAAGAACCAAGCCACTTTCTGGGAAACTTCTAGGGGGAAAGTTTGTACTCGAGTACATTTCTTATTTAGACAAGCATATGCATTATAATGGAGTTTAAAATCAGCATAAGTGGTTTGGCTTATTGGCCAAAACTCCAAAATAGCCACGACTCCTCTGCTATGGAATAATGATATAGAAGAAATCTAAATGAGAAGAAAATGCTCTGTAATACTGTGGAACTTGCATTTTGTGAATTCTTTTTCTTTTAATTTCATAAAGAGGTCTGTTTTAGAGAAACATCTGTGTAGTAGAATTTTATTTAGTGGAATAAAAACAGAAACAGTAACAGTGAAGTCTTGTCTAATAATAAATTATAGTTAAGGTTAATCCTTCAAAAGACCTTTGAGTCTGTATTTTCCCCCTTTTCTAGATTCTAGGATCATATGGCTATAAGTACAAAAATAGGAATTTGGAGGTTTGCGATTAGAAAGAGAAGCAAAATACGTAGTGAAACTAAAGTAGCTGCTTTTGAAAAGAAATTTTAGAAGTGGACCCAGAAGCTGAGAGGAAATACAGTCCAGTCACGAGGAGAAGCCCAGTTCTAAGAAGGGGGGCATGTGCCCCTGGATGTACCGGTACATTTTTTCCTAGGTGTGTGTGGTGATCATTTACTGTTTTTTGGGCTTCCCGATATCATTTTCCACTTCTTAAGAGCTCCTTTCTTTCCTCCTCTTCCTCCATGGAAAGTCTTTTCTTAGCCAAGGGGCATAATTAGAGTAACTGGAAGCTCTCCTCCTAGATCGTGAATTTTGAGTTGAGTGAATTTTCAATAGATAGAAAATAGATGCACTTCATTGCGTCCTGACCATAGTGTTCAAGCTTCTAAACTCTGACTGTGGTTCCTGCTTCCTGGCCTCTGAGACTGCCTTGTGTCATAACAGTGTAAACACCTTCTTAGAATAGCAGCCACATCTGAGATCTACTTGCCTCATCAACCTTCCTTTGAATCCTTGATAGCCTTTCAATAAACCCTCTTCCCTTATTCTAGTTAGAATCAGCTTCTCTGCCTTGCAACTAAAGCAACCTTACTGATAACACTGTGCAATAATGCATAGATTTTTTAATATAAATTGCCCATTATGTTTTTCCCCTCTCCAGCATCTGACTTATACTGTTCCTCTGGCACCCAACTGGTTGGAGGCAACAGACTTTCCAATTGATTTGGACATCAGGTGGGATATGTATATAACTCTATACTTGTAGTGGTACACCTTTGCTTAAATTTTTTTATATTCTAATACTATAATACGAAGCTTTAATATAATTGATCCTAAGTCAGTTTTAGAATATAAAATTAAAAGAAAAGACAAATAATCAATGACTGTGGCAGAAATGTCTACCATTCTTCTTTCTTCTCCTTCCAGGATTGTACTTCTCCATCTGCTAGTATTTAGATGTGTCCATTGACTTGCTTTGACCTATAGGGGAAGAGATGTGTGTCTTCTTTGTGTAAAACAAATGCTTAATTCTCCAACTCTTTCTTGCCCTTGTTATAACAATGGAAGACTCCCAGTGATGGAGCCTTCATCAGCCTGAGTCTCTGAGTTGGGATTTTGTAGAGAAGAGCCTCTCACTAAGCTAAAGATGGACATGTTATATAAGTGAGAAATAAATCATGGATTTAAGCACACTGAAATGTGCTGTTCTTATTGGAGCAAAACTTAGCCTACCCCGACTAATATAGTATGGCATGACTGAAGGAGTGCCACACTGGTAGTTAAGAGAACTGAGTTTATTTCCTGTTCTCTTGCTAATTAACTAAGAAGTGGCCTTGGGCAAGTCATTTAAGCCCACTTGAATCATTCATATACTCTCAAAATTTATTGGTGGGAGACTGAGGATCACATCACATGAGCAAAAGATTTACAGCTCTGGAGAGGAGCCCTGGATGGATAGACAGGCTGAGCACTACATGGAGAAGCCCAGAGGTTGGTTTCCATTACAACTCCACCTCATTTGTTTTATATGATGTGATCTTATGTACAATATTTACTATTTAATTTAAATAAATGTTTTCTTGCTTAAAGTATTTGAAAACCCCTGGACTTAATAATCTCTAAATTTCTATCTGCTTCTCTGATTTTCCTTCTACTTAATCTTTGTTAAAATGATCAGCCATGTCACCCTATTCATCTATCAGAATCTTTCAAAAAGACTTTTGTCTAAATGATTCCTTTCTTCCAAAGGGAAGGGTGGTAAAGTAAACCTGTGCCAGACATTCTTGGAGACATTTTCATTTTTGACCCACTCAACAACCTCACTGAAAGGTAACTTACTTCATCTTTCACTCTGCTGAGTAGATGAAAATGAATAAAACGAAGCTCAGCAGAGTGAAATTCCTTCCTCCTGGAAGACAGAGAAGTAGAAATTTAAATCAGCCCTTTATGTACCCCCCACCCCAGACCATCCTCCTTTAATTATACCTTCACCTTTATACTAAATCTTATGAATCCGAATACTTCTCCAAATAATGGAAAGTTTCTACAAAATTTAAATAAACCCCATGTCTGGAGTTAATTTTCCCTTTGTGTAAAAACACGGGCAATCCTTGGTATTCTACTTTATAAACAGAGATTTTCTTTAAACAATGATTCTATGGAATTACATGCTTTTCCCATTTCCTCTATGCTATGACTAAAAATGTAGAAATCTTGGTTCTGGATTCTATTTTTTCAAATAACAATTTCTTGGGCCTAATATAGAGCTGTACTAAAGGAATGAGTTATCGTATGGGCTCATTTGATAGGCTGAGACCACCAACTCAGCTACTATATTCTGTTGCTCATTTTCCTGTGATTAGATAAATATCTGCCCCCTGGGAAAGGGTGATTTTAAAAACACTATCTTAATAGTCTATTAATAACAATCATTAGAAGGAAGCAGATAAAGTCTGTGTCATTCTTCAATCTACATCTACTCATAGAAAATAAAATAAAGATGTGTAGGAGGATTCAATGAATGACAGTGGTATAGTAAAAGATACTGTGAACAGATGGCGCGGGGATTCAAGAACACGATCTTTCAGACTAGACTGGAAAAGTGGAAGACAATGTACCACTGAAAACCCTGTTCTGTCAGAGCAGTCATTCATTTAAACAGCAGACATTGATTGAGGACCTACTATGTGCCAGGCACTGTTTCAGGCCCTAGACCAAATAGATTTTTTCTCTTCTGTCTCCATGGAGTCTTCAGAAGATCTAACCCCAAAATGGCTTTGACTGATTATGATGTGTCAATATAGGTTCATCAGTTGTAACAAATGCATCATTCTGGTGGGTATGTTGATAATGGGGAGGCTAGGCATGTGTAGGGGTAGGGGATATATGGGAAATCTCTATCCCTTCCTCTTGATTTTGTTGTGAACCTAAAACTACTCTAAAAATGTAAAGTCTTAAAAACAAACAAAAAAAATGACATGAAATTCAAAAGCCATTAATATTCCTGAAAGCTTCTTCCACCAAATTAATCTGTAGGACTTTAACTCTTCAGACAGCTGGAAGAAATGCCCAGAGACCTCTTATTCCCAAGGGTAGCCTTCCAAGAGATCAGTGGTCACTGGGTACCATTAATGATGCTGATGTTGTTTACTTACTCTCTGATTTATTGATTAATTCAACAAACATTTATTGAGCATATGCTATGTGTTGGCATCTGAGGTCCAGAAGTATAATCCCAACTAGATATAGTCCCTGCATTCATTGGGCATATATATCAGCAGGAGAATCAATAATAAACAATTAAAATAAATAAAAAAGGATTTAAAATTTTTGATCAATGCTATACTGTTATAAATTTTAGAGGCCTCGTACTTAACTTTCTATGTGGCAGATGTTCAAATAAAGGAATGAGCCTGGACATAATTCCTCACCAGCTCAGACAGTTCATATACAGATTGATTAATAAATGCTCTCAGTTACTCACCAAAGAGTTATTGAATGTCTACTATGTGATGGACTGTGCTGCGAAGGTGAGTGTGACTCTGCCCATGACCATAAGGTCACTCACACTCTGGTGGAAGAGATGGACATACAAAAAATAATCATACATTCATATTAGAAGTGTTTTAGGAGTCCTGGCAACAAAGTGCTTGAGAAGCACAGAGGGAAAGAACCTAACTTTTCAGGGGAAACTGGGAAAGATTTACAGAGGCATTGACTTTGCGGTTGACCTTGATACATACTAAAACCCAAAGTTCTAATTCAGTTACTTTATTTTTGAGATGACCAAAAGGACTAGACAAGAAAGAAGAAGAAAAATGAACTAGTTTCTTCTCAGGCTTCCCAAGCCTGGATGACTAGGATTGAGGCTGCTCCCTGCAACGCCGGGAGTGAGCACCCAAGTCCTTCTTTTCTTCTCATCAGAAACTCATTGTTTACAGTTGAACACATGGGGGTCCCTCATGATCTTTGATAATGCTAAAAGGTCACAGACATGCTGACAAAACAACAGAGATGAAAGGCTGACCTCAGTCTCAGGTACTTTTTCATCCTAAAATAAACTGTAACCCGACGAGATTCTGGAACAGGGAGATCGGGTGCAGTAACGCAGAGGTAGAGCTGATCTGTGCAGCTACATGGCTACGTGGCTGGCAGATGGGAGACCAGAAAGATAATGCTAAACGCCCACCCTCGTGCTGCTCCGGTTGTTGTGATGGTGTGCAGTTTACCTTAGTTTCCCCAGCTAACTATGTCTTTCTTTGATGCTAGGCATTTGGGTTCTCCATCATTCTAGAAAGAAACTCAAGTTTCTTTCTTTTCAGAAGTCCTGAAAACTTCTTCCTAAACAAAGTTTGTCGTAGAGATGCAACTACCCTTTGGGCTCAAAGATAAGCATGATCCAACCCATCACGCCTGTCGCGCCTTCCCCTACATGGCCCAGGAGACTTCTTTATTGTATGCTCTCCAGAATCATTCTTTCTAGCTAGGGGAACACTCTTCAGAGAGAACCACAGAAGCTAGTTGAGGAGATGTACTTCTCAAAAAGGCTGGCCTTATTGCTCAGAGGAGATGATATAGCCCTGGGGAGATGCTGCATAAGTCTTGGCATCCATAAAACTGTGTCTTCTTTGGACAGTTGAAGCTGGTGGCTTAGAAGCACAGGATCCACACAGGACAAGCAAAGTCAAATTTCCTTGTAAACTGCATTCATATCCAGCACCAGATGGCAAGGATTTGTGCCCTTTAAAATTCTTAAAAGGCAGCACTTTTAATTCCCTCCTCTGTGATTCCTGTCAAAGAGAAAGCCTTTGCCTTTAAAGTTAAAGCCCAGAATTGCAATCAACTTATTTATGAGATACCTAAAATGAATGAAATCAAGAGTATCTTAACATGCAGCCTCCATCAACTTTTACATTTTGGTTGTGCTTTCTATAGCAAGGATAAAATCTCATCGTAAACCTCTAGACATCATAGAGCAGACGATGGGTGGTTCTAAGTATGTCTCTATGTAACGGAGAATCTTTTTCTCTGTAAAAGAAAAACTATTAACATAAATATACTGCTGTCTTCTGTTGGCACCAACCTTATGGTAGGCACAGGCGTTGCTGCTGACTTACTGTGCATGTTGATTAGTGCTTCAATTGTTTGAAATGCTTTAGGGGTATGGTATTTTTCTTTGCAAACTGGGCTGAGCTAATGATGAGTCCAGGCTCTGCAAACCAACAGACCTTATTTCAAAGACTGTATCTGCTATTTTCAAGCTATGTCACCCATAGCAAGCTGCTTTACCTAACTATCCCCTAAGTTCATCTGTAAAATGCAGATGATAATAATACCTATTTCTGGGGGGATGTCAAAATGAAGAGAGAAAGGAAACAAAAGCACATGGCACAGTCTTCAGCCTATAGTAAATGTTCATGTATGTTAACTAGTAACTTTATCTTCACACAACTCAATGCAAGGGTAGAGTGAGAGACTATCTCATCTTATAGAGGAAAAAAATGGGAGCTTGGAGAGACTAAAAGGATCACTTAAGATCAGATAGACTGTCAATGCCAAGGTGGCACTAAGATGCAGATATCTTGCTTTTAAGCTGGTGCAAGCCCATTTTCTATAACTGTCTTTATTTGTCTTCAAAAACCCCATTTCAAATAAACTATTATTTGTAATACAGTCCTGTAAGTAGAATGAATATATATATATATATATATATATATATATATATATTTTATAACTATGAAGTGCCCCTTTTAGGGCCTTGTATAGTATTTATCTACAGAAAATCTATATTCTGGAGTAGGTAAAAATTCTAATTTTTAAATATTTGAATTTCAAGATACATGTATATATATATATACATACTCGTGTGTAATCAACTTTTATTATAAGTTAATATCATGACTAAAAATAAGGTACTTTTTTAGCAGCAGTAGGAAAATGAAATAAGTTACTTCATGGCCTATCAGTTGCTTTAAATTCTTTGTATCCTCTTAAAAGTTTTTAAATGGAATTTGACAAAAGCATTCGTATTCTGTTGTGGCTTGGAGACGTAATTAGTATATACGAATGTGTCTATGTATGTGTGTACGTGTATTGTGTAAACGTATGTGTTTATGAGCATGTGTATATTACGCTCACACACACACTTTTTCTTCTTTCCTTATCCTCCATGTGGACCCTCACTCGAATTTCTCTTGAATTTTCAACAATGATTGTACACTCTAAATGAAAAAGAATTTCTTAATCGTTTCTTTAATCAAAATAATCTTATGCTTCTTTCTTGATCCAATTTAGATAGAATTTCTTTTGTCTAAGTGGGACTGTCATTTTGCAGCATCATATCCAGAATTTATAAAATCATCATATAGAATTGAGCAAATAAACAACACGAGCTTCATATTTCCAATAAGAAGGGAAAAAAACCCTGTGGTTAATTTTTTTAGAGAAAAAGATGTGTGCTGTTTGCTTGTTTACTTTTTTCAAAGCTTTTTTTCTGAAGGTGCTGGAATCTCTCTGAACATTTTCATCTCAGTGGCAAGTCAGTTTGGAATCTGAATAGATGCTTCCTGAAAATATTATTTTTGGAAAACTGACACTAATTGAAGTCAACACTAATAATGTAAGGCCATCATCAGCAGAGCAGGGTGACAGGAGTGAGCAGAGTTTATAAAGATGAGCCAAAGCATCTGGAACCCTTCTCTGTGTGCAGGCCCTGTCCTCTCAATCAGAGACCCAATACTGGATCCTGGGAAGAGAGGCTGGAATAATCAGTGTCCCAGCCAATTCTTTCAACCTTATTGTTCATCATTTTGCTGATAAATTACCTTCCTGATTATTAATTCAAGATGAGGCTGCCTTTCTCTATCTTGACATTATAGATTAAAAAGAACAATAATTCAACAAACCTTTAAGTGTTGTGCCAGGTACAGAAGCTATGATGTTGAATCAAGCATGATTTGGGTCAAGCAGTGCCATCTGTGTCCTATGAAAATACACATGAGCATAAGTAACTTTAATTTGATGAAGTGTGATCCAAATACAATAGCAGTACTGGAGGAAGTGGGAAGCAAAGGTGACTCCAGTTTCCGTCAGAATAAGGGTCACATCCTTCAGCTAACCACTGTAGCCAGTACGCAGCACTACGCCTGGATCATAGTAGATGCTCGATAAACAATGTGGGAGAGAGGGAATAAGGATGGGAGGCAGGCAGTTATAACTCAAAAAGGTCATGGCACCTTGAAGATTCTTTATGCAGAACTTGAATTTCTCCTGGTACGTAAGGAGCAGAAGGGAAGGGTCATTCCAGAGAGAATAGTGTGTGCTAAAAATAGAGACTAGATAGATCATAGCAACTATAAAGTAAAAAGTTCACTGTGACCAGAGGATAGAGTTAGTAATGGACACTAGTAGAAGATGAAATTGTAAAAACTAGAGAATGAAGGTCCTTATGAGCAATGCTAAAGATTCAGGACATTAACTTATAGGAAATAAGAATCACAATAAAGCGTTGAGCTTGAAGTCTAGAATACCCAGTGAGAAGGCCATTCTGAACAGCCATCTCATCTGCCAGAGCTGATACTTGCTGGACTGAGTTCCCATTAAACTAAGAGAGGAATGTTTTATGGGACTTAAGATTTAAGTGAGTAGAATTTGGATTGGCCTTAGGTTTAGGGAGCAATGTTGACAACGCAGAAGTCAGGACTGGAGCTAAGAAATAGATGAAAAAGGAAAAAAAATGCAGGATAAAAATAATGCTTTTTTTTTAATGGATGCTCTTCACTCAAGGTGGATGATATTCAAGTCATGACCATGTAAAAGCTGCTCTTGGTGAAGCCTTCTGGTGAAGTCTCCTTACCTCTCCTCTTTCAAACAACGCTCACACATGTCAGTAATACCAGGCTTTCTAGACTGTTGTAAGGTAGGGCTGCTTGTTGGGGTAATTTGAAATTGGAGTTTGATTGCAAATATGTAATTTAAAAGCACTCTAGTAGCAATTACTCTAGTCATTTACTGAATAAAGGATGCCCTCCCAAGGCACTTGCTTTCCTGAAAGGCTGGATTTGAGATTCCAGATGTAGGCAGCTGAGTTGCTCCCAGGGAGAGAATGGAACACACATGCCATATAAATAAGAATTATGACATAGACTCGGCTGTCTTTGTATCAACAATATTTAGGTAGCTTACCCTTATAATACTGGAAAAGAAATGACTTGTATATGAAATAAGGTAAAATAACATGATTAACCTGATGGAAGACAGGCTTATTTTTTTCCCCTAAAGATGCAAAAGTGACTCTCGGAATATTGTTGATTACACTTCACAGTCTTTCACAGGTAATGTTTGAACCTATGAACTTCCAAGGGAGAGAAGGTATTGTGAAAGTTAGCGGCAGTAGACACCTCTGGGCTCAGTTGCCAACTCAAAATGATCATGTTTTCTTTCAAAACAATTATGATAAATAGGGGAGGGCCCCCGTGGTCATGTGTATACCACGTAACCACTGGCCACAGCTATGTGATGCAGAGCTAGCTCTCACTGGAATTTTTCATTTTCTATTTCCAGGAGCTACCAAAGGAATACTCTTGCAGTAGATGTGTGGAAAGTGTTTGCTGACTGATTAAAAACTGTTTCTGCATATCTTGCGAACTAGTTTGCATCCTTTTCATGACTTTCACTGAAAATTTATTAACATTGCCTGGAAAAAAAAAATCTCCTCTGCCGTTACCTGGCACACATAACTCAAAGTGAGACGATGAATCCGTCTTTAATATATCAATAAAGAACTGTCAGTAAGCTTTATGTATCTGCAAGGGCTAGTACAAGGGAGGCAAGGAGGAGCCCCAATGAAATAAGTGTGAGACATCAACTAATCTGGCAGCAATTGAAGGCAGCCGTCTGCTTCTCCTAGGACAGCTTCAGCAGCTGCCTTCCTTTATTCTCTTCCTACCTGTGAAGCAGAATGCAGGTGTTTGTTGAAGGAAATTCCCAACCTTGTGGCCGCTGAAGAATTTTTTTCTGTGTAATTCAGGGAACATGACCTTTCCTCCCAACTCGAAGAATTATAACATTTTCCAAGATCATCAGACTTCTAGACTCCCCTTTGAATCGTTCCAGAAGTATTGATTAAATGAATGATTCAGTTTCCCTTGGCTTCTGGCATTTCCTATAGTGTTGTTTTAGGGAAGTAAAGGAGTTGCAAAGTTGAAACTGTTTCATTGCTTGATGAATTGGCACTGGATCCAGGGGAGTTGGGTTTTATGTTTAGTTGAGATTCTAATATAGAGGTTAACACCACTTCTGGTGCCATGTGGTAGAAAAAGGACCAGGACCCCAGACTACGGGGTTGTAACCATAGTCTTGACACTAACTTGAGACAACCTCACTGGACTTTATTCTCCACCAGATAAAACAAGGGGCCTGTCCGTCTTTGCTCTGGTGGTTAGCAGCCTGCCCTGGATGGCAGCTTTCAGATGCGAAGCTCTCAGTCAACGGCTACGGGCAGCGTGCCACAGCACAGAACTCTGGGAAGCTTGCCTTGTTTTCTGAATGTTTCCTCTTTATTTTCTTTTCAATTAGTTTTATGTGTCTAGTTATTTTCCTCAACAAGTTCATAATTTCATTTCTTTTTTCTGTTTATATTCCCTCTGTTTCCACCCAATCCCTGCCGTGTTCCACACTCTGCAAATCTGCTTGCTTTTTAAATCCATCTGCATTGAATTATTTATAGTTTTGATAAAGGCCTGTTTTGTCTGATGTTTATTTTCTTTAATAACAAGAAACCTGGGTGAACTTTTCCAAAAGACCAAAAAAGGATTCTAGTTTTCAAAGATGCTAGGCAACTCCTGGCCAAAATGCACAAAACAAGCCTTGGGTGCCCTTTCTTTTGTGATTTGGGTTTTTTCCCCTCTGCTAAACATTCTTTCATCTAAATGTGTTTCGGGGGGGGAAAAGTAAATAAATCCCTTCAGCATGGACTCTATCCAGAGCACAGATATGTGCCTCTTCACTAGCCAATCCCTCTGCCTCAATCATGTCTGGACCAATGATGATACTTTTAGTCCATGAGGAGAATCCTGGATTGTGATTGGCAGGTGTGGTCACATGATAAAGATGATCAGTCAATTGTCCTACATATTTTTTAACTCTTCATTCTACATGAAAACAACTTAATTCTTAATGTTTTGTTATCCCAATTTTAGTTTACTGCTGTGGATTTTCCATTGTTATCGCTCTAGCTAATTTTTCATGTCACTCATGTCACTGACGATTTTGAGCCTTTGTAGCTAAACAGTTTTCAGACTCATGCCCCCTTCCTCCAACATCCTTTCCCCTCCTTTGTCTTCTGCCATTCCAGCCAATGGTTCCTGCATTCAATTAATTAGCTTAGGTATTGGAGTTGTGTCAAGAGAGGAAGGGTGGCAGAGAGATTTTCAGCCTTCAGTGCTAGATAAACACACACCACACACAAACACACTCGCACACATCACGCATGCATATACACACAGAATGCAAAAACGGAATGGGATAGCCAATGCTGTCAGGATGACCAGAGATGACAAAAAAGAACAGAGCAAATACGCAAGCCCGAGAGTATAAGTTTGCTACACCAATCAAAGTAATTGGAATACTGAATGTGGAAAAACCAAACGGAAGTCTCACACCTTGGATAGTTTTCAGGGTATGCTTTTTTATTCAGTTAGATGAAAAACAGAAAGTTTTATTTCTTCATCTTGCCTATTATTTTATTCTCTCCTCCTTTTGTGAATTTCTTATTTTATATATATATACACACACCCCCACGCCACCCCCACCCCTCTTTCAATCCCTCCTTTAAGGTTTAATTTAACAATAACATTTGCGATCGGGGTCCTGTGCATCTCAAGGGCATTGCGCTTGAAATTGCACACACTCTGCACCATTTATCATAGGCTGACATGTGTCATGTTCCAGACTGCGGCTCCAAGAGGTTACAGCTCACGACTGCTCCTTTGTTGATCAGCTGCCGAGACAACTGAGGCACCTTTCTTCCCTTCTCCTTTCATTTTTTCCCTTATTATTAAAGCTGCCTCATCCCCTCTTTGAAGGCCTAACTCACCCCTTTGCAGAAGAAGAAACAAAAGAATTTGTATTGTGTTGGATGCAATGTCCCTCATTTCCTGAAATTTCTGATGGGGGCCACGCGTGTTTAATAAGATAGGAATGCACCACTATAAACTTTAATCTTTGTCGAGAGAGAAACGGAAAAGGCCGTTAAAGTCAGCACCAACCTGGCTTTGTTTCCCAGCAGACAGCGTCCTGTGCAGGATGGGAACTGAAACCCGAACTGGACCCTGGCCACACTGACAAAAGCCGCCCCCGTCCTCTCCTCAGAGCATGCTCTCTCATAGTCTAGTCCTTGTTTCTTGCTATCTTCTAAGCCAGCCAGGATTTGAACTTAACTCCAAAAGCACCTTTTTTGCAAATTGCAATATTGAAATAAAACACATAGGACTATCAGCTACCAGCATAAGGCCTCGGTGGGCCTCACCCACCATAAGCTCAATTTGTCTCCAACCTTTAATAGAGACTTGGGCTGAAACAATTGTTTGGAAAAGTTTTAAGAATAGGCTAACTACGATAAATGACCAGGGGTCTCCCACATGGCCAGTTTTGTCCTAAGGTATTTTAAAACCAGCATCCCTGACTGTATATTTCCTTCTGCTGAAAAACAGAGTTGTAATTATGATTTTAAAAGTAGATTTCTCACACATCCTGCCCATCTCCCACCTCCCTCCCAACATGTTTACATCTGACCTCTCCCAGCATCCCTCTCTTTCTCCCTGTGACAAAGTAGCACAGTCACCCTTTTCCCCAGTAAACCCCCTCCCATCTTTAGTCCTCCCTCAAACACTGCCTCAGGGCAGCTCAATCGATGCCCCCCTCACCTCTCACCTTGCATCCTTACCTTTCCTCTACAGGGCTCACCACAGTTGTATTGCAGTATTTATTTTTGTAATTTGTTACATATTACATCCCAAGACTGTCATCTTCTTTCCGTTTTGCTCATCATTGTTGTTTCAGCACACTGTAGGCCCGCAAATCATTTGTTGACTGAATGAATAAAAGACATTGTTAAAACTCTTGCTTAGGGATTCTGAAAAGGGGTTGCAGGTCTGTAGTTCCCGGAGAGCTTTCCTTAACTGTATTCAGCGGCCATGACACTGATGGCCTCCTTCCCCTCCCCACTTGTCCAGCTATTTTAGTGGATCCCTTACCTGTAAGAGGTGAGCCACTCCTTATGGAACTTGGGACTGGACCAGAACATACAGAGGAGTGTGTATAATATACAGAAACACAGATACACACAATTTGTCATCAGCTGCTGTAATTTACCCACAAAGTGTGCCACCTCGGGTAAGGGAAGCCTTTGGGTAGGTAGCGCTTACTACGACTGACTAGTTGTTAAGCACTGGGCTAATTTTGGGGACTACAAAAATGGTAAGACAAAACCCCTGACCACAAAGAGCTCACAGTCTGGGAGGTGCAATAGTGAACCCCCCAAAATACAGGGGTATGACCAGAGAGTGAGGGGTGAGCAGAGGCCACTCGCCGACACAGCGACATTTTTTGAGGAGGTTTCGCAGAAGCACTGAGGCTGAGTCTTTAGGAAGGAAGTGAAGCATTAGCCAGGTGGATAGGGTAAAGAGTCTTCCTGAAGGACTATACTGCCAGGATAAAGACCTGGGGGAGTGCGAGCGCAGAGTGACTGTTCTTTCCCCCACTTTCATTGGCATCTCCTGCAAGACTAAAGAAACCATTTCGTCTGCTTTGGGATTCTTCGGGACATAACTATAAGTGGACTGGTCTCGTCCAACCCATAACAGCAGATGGTCTCCCCTGGCATCAATCTCAGAATTCTCTAAGAGATCTTCACCACAATGGGCCCCTGAATCCTGAAACCAATTAATAATGCCTGCTTCCCCTAAGTAAGAGTTAAGTAGAAACTGAATGTGATGACTTCTGTCTATGTGTGTGTGAGTGTGTGTGTCTGGGAGAGAGAGAGGGAGAGAGAGAAACAGACTCAGTAACTAGTGAGCTTTACATTATCCTAGCTATAGGCAAATCCTTGTGTGTGCCCAGAAAAGGTGTGCTGTTCCTGGACTTCTAAGGTTTGTACATTCATTCAAAGAGAACTCTGGCTGTGTAAACTTCCTGAGGTAGACCTGAGAAATAATGGACAGCTGAAATCACAGCTCAAGGTCCACTAGAGGAAAAGATGATTTGAGGAGGGTCCTTGCGATGCCAAAACATCCCGTTGAAAAGTGAGCAATTCAATTGTCAACTGGTTGTTTTGTTTCTGTAACACCAAACACCAGGGTTGTTTCCAACCGTTTCCGTGTTTGGCATCACTTCAACAATACATTGAGATGATTCACTTTTCATCCAGATACCTTAACATCCTGAAAGATATATTCTAATCGTCACTTAATTTGAGGCCAAAATGTTAGCATAATGATGAATAAGAAAGTAGTGTATTGGCAATTCTTGGGAAAGGGTTTCAACCATAAAATCTGAAAGACTAAGGTACGCAAAAACAAGTAAAGACTCTTTTTCTTTCTGCCATGTATTTAGCTCTTTTCACATCTGCAAAGTGTAACTATTATTCTTACCATCCTAAAAGGGTGAAAAGTCACATGATTACGATTTATTTTCTCAAACAATGAGGTAATTTTAGAGACTGATTGAAGACCACTCAATCATGAAGTCAAATGTCACCATTGTCAAGTAGGTGCTTTTTGTTATTATTATTGTTTTCTCGATATTCATTAAAACCTTAAAAAACAAGCTATAACTAATTCACATTCTTCTCTTATTGAAAAAGGATCCTTGTTGTGATATGAGCTACCGGGTAATGAGAGGGAGGTGACGCAAAGGCTGAAGAGGTCATCTGATTCCCGAAAGGGGAAGGTGCCACCAAACCAAACAGGTAAAAACAAAAAACAGATAAGACATAATAATAAGCTGAAAAGTATTTAAAAGCAATCAAGTGAAGATGTTGAGAATATCATACAAAAGGATAATGATATTTGTACAGTAGGTAAAATATAGATTACAATTTATAACAGGATACAGGAAGGAGACAGGAATTGTTTATAGGACCTTGTGACAGAATTTCAACAAATCTCTTTTAAAAGCTTTCTCTTTGCCTTGGCATTGAGTCCTGGGCAACTCTGGCAGCTGCATCAGATGAAATAAAACGCCCAGCCTGGCAAGCATGACAGGGTCAGCGGAATAGAATTTGATCTGAACTCCAGATTCGGCTATGATCCTATCTTTTGTCCACTTCATCTGCTGGCAGAAGCCTCATTGTCTTTCTGTCTGAGGACGTTCATCGGGGAGAGGTTTGCTTGTGGAATGTTTTCTAGTATTTTCTTTAATATCAAGTGGTTCATATGAACTTTAAGTTGACCTCTTTGGTCTCCACTCCAACCTATTACTTCCTTCAAGGTACTGGTTTAAAGTTACATGTCTAAATGAGGAAAATAGTTGAAGAATATTCTCACAGAAGGCTTGCTCCTGTATGACTGGACTTTGACTGGAGTTTAATGAATGGCAGCCCTGCTGTTTCCTACCTACGTCATAAAGTTGCTGTGAGGATTAAATGGATTAATATAAGTAAAATGTTACGAAATAGTGTTTGGCACATAGTAAAGGGTACAAAATTATAACTGTTGTCGTTGTTATCATTATTATAATAGTAAGTCATCTGGATGGATAAATTAGGCTGCTATGTACATTTCCACTCTATTTGATGCAAATGCTGAAGTTGTCCTTGCTTTATCCTATCCTTACTCTCATTCTCTCCATTCCTTTCTAGGTTAATCTTGCTTTAAACCCTTGACTTCTTGTCCCATTTATGAATGGTAACCATTAACATTTATTATGCATTCACTGTGTCCTGGACACTGTGCTAAATATTTTTCATGCATCATCTCATTTAATCTTCCCCCAAAAACTTGTGTGGTAGGCACTATTATTCTTCTCATTTTTACAGATGAGGAAACTGGGCCCTAGAAAGATTAAGAGATTTGCACATATTTGTGCCACTAGTCTGAGCTGCCCTGGGATTTGACCAGACAGTCCAACATCAGAGCTGGAGTTCTCACCTCCAGTCAGGGCTGCTACCAGTGCTTTCCTCATTATCGCTGTTGGATCCAGTGATTGAGCTGTGCACCTGATGTTTGCCCTCTGCCTTCCTTGAGGACTCAGCTCTTGTTTATTCCCCATCCCAATAACCTCCAGCTCTGGCCCCTTGGCCCCTTGGCCCCTTGGACGAGAACCCAGAGCCACTTAGCCTGGTCAGTATCCCAGCCTAATTGTCCACAAGGCTCTCATTTTGTATTTTTCCATTGAATAGCATATCTCTACAGCTACCAGGAAAATTTTTCTATCAAAGGTATTAGAACAAGAGAGTTTTTCACATTGACATAGTAAACAATAGTAAAATCCACCTCATAAAATTCACATGTGATTAAGTGGATAAATATAATTTTACAACTCCCTACATCTCCTTACTAGAAATCATTTTGCACTCTTATATGTAGTAGAAAATGTCAATTAAACAGAATGTTTAGAAAATAGGGCTCTCCAGGTAAGTTGGGATTTTTTGTGGTTAACTGATGATCAAGAAAAACTCAAACCTTTTGTTTCCATTGCCATTATTATCAAAACTGTTTTCTTAAATGGATAAATCCACTTCCCTGCTTCAGCAACCATAGTAAACTGGACTTGCCTGATTCTTTATACAATGATTTAAATTCTTAAATTTCCCCAGGGTCCATTTTATGAATATGGATTTTTGATATTTATTACTGTGAACAGAATATGTAGGAGATTAGGAACAGAGAGGGATTTTTCTGATTTTTTTCTATGTGCGTAAGTCTATAGTACTTTTTTTCCATTGGAGGTGACTTATCTCCTTAGTGTGAATCAAAGAATAAAAGGAAAAGTTCATAGATGACTATTGGTTACACTTAATAATAATCATTTCATTATTTTGCTTCAACTAATCCTTTCTCTTCCGTCTAGTAGCATGATCCTGCTTGATTTATTCTCTCTCCCTTACTCTCATGCAGAATTACTTTCCCTACTCTGAGTCCCCATAAACCATATGTAGCATTTGTAACCTTACCTCATAGTTACTGGTCTACAACTTACTTCCCTGCCCTCCTCTTCCTTCTTCGCTTCCTCCTATGCCCTGGCATCTCTGATGCCTTTAATCCTCAAACATCTTCAGTACCACTGCACGTGATGCTGGTATGCTCTACTTTGATCTAAATTATATGGTCTGGTGTAGCAAGGGTGAGCACCGAGAATGAGGAGACCGGAGTCCTAAGGAGGACTCTGCCAATCTTTGGTTACATGACCTCAGGCAAGAGTAGCATGTTAAAGCTGAATGCAACTTGAGAGAACCCTAACTCACTCATTTTATACCAGAAACCAAAGACCAGGAAGGTCAAGCTTCTCTCCCACCAGCATACTACCACAGTCTGAACACAGGACTTCTAGTTTTAGGTCAATCATTCTTTCTATTTCATCTGTCACATGAGACCCTCCTTATTGAGACATACGTTGACTTTGGGCATAAAAATAAGACAACATTATAGTTGTGAAGATGCTTTGGAAAATGTTGAATGCTAAACACATAAGCACCGATACCTCATCTGTAAACACCACCAACAGGACTACCCAAGGATGCTACCCTGACTCCGATCTGTGCTGAGAGCCTCAGCAAAGGGTAATCTCCTATTAACACTTATGTGGATTCTGCCATAATAGTGAAGTTCTTGTCATATTTCCAAAATAGGATTTAGAAAACTTCTTTATTGGCCTTAAGCAACACAGAGGGGTGAATTTCGCTGATCCTAAAGACTGATCACTTCCTTGCTACTATTACAATATAAATGAAAGGAAAGAAAGATACCAAAGCTGGAGCAAAACAAGCATAAAAACTCCAATTGATAAAGAATGTTTTCATACAGTATATCTGTTAGTTAATCAATCTAAGGGAAACAGCAGCAATATTTCAAATAAATATGCAAAAAGGAAAAAGGAAAGAAATGATAAATAACAGTGGGCAGCCACCAGCAGTAGGTACTCCAGGGAGGCCAAGGGGATGTCCCAGCTGCAGGCAAATGCAGAGATTAGAATCCAGAGGCTGTGCTGACTTTAGCAGTCTAGAAGGCACAGAAGGATTTAAAGTGTGAGTACTAAGCAGTATCCGAGAAGTAAGTCTGTGCGTACAAACAGAACAAGCAAACTCCATCTTTATGTCCAGGAGATTACGGCCTTGGGGAGAGATGACTGGATTCAAAATGATAAGGGGATATACAAATTCCCAATGCTTATTTTGCTCAGTCCTCAGAAAATCATACGCTTCAGGAGTCTTCCATGATCTTTAAGTGAAGTATCTATGTTAACTGAACATGTTAGTTGCTTTTTATGCTTGTGTCCAATTGCTATACCAAGGGCAAAAAGACAGAAATCCATCCCCAGAATCTCTAGGAGAAAGATACTTATATACATATAAAAAAAAATCCAATGACATTATTGGACACAAATCAGGTTCTTGGTAGGAGTCTTTTTTCATTAGTGAAAAATTAGTTACCTATTAATATTGCCGTTTTCTTTCAATAAAATCTGCTCAGATGGACTATATAGGAAGATATCCTTAATTTGCTTCCCTGGTTGGTGGCCACCTGAAGAAGGGAAGTGGAACTGCTGGTCCCAGGAAATTAAAAGAGGCGGTGTCAGGGAGCTCAGTAGGAAGCTGATTTGAGACTGGAGTAATTGCCAAGATGATTAATTATTCCTGTGAGTCATACACAAGTGTTCCTTTCTCTCCTCTTTACCAGCAGACTGACTTCAGAAGAGGAGCTTGCCCACACTGGCAGGTCCAGCTGCCCAGGTGCAGCCAGTTGCCCAGCCCCGTTGTCCCCTGCAGAACAATGCCCAGTTCTCTGGAGAACTGCCGATGTGTCACCTTGTCTTAGCACACACCCTCTGTTTTCAAGAAAGTAACGTGCATTCCTCCATATTTCTCAGGCCTTTGTGAGAGTATTTTCATTCAGGGCCTTTCTTTAGCTATTGGGAAAGAGATGGCGTGGGGCATGAGCCTCAACTGGAGCGCTTGCTCTTAGCTAAGGGTTTTACCAATGTGATTGCATGTGATCCTAAAAAACGCCCCATCGGATTGGTAGAATTTTCTGTATTCTACAAATAAAAGGGGCTGAAGTCAGCATAGTAAGGAGCCAAGCTCGCACAGCTAGGAAGGGGCAAGACCAGAACCCAAGTCTTCTCAACCCCAGAGCACATTACCTTTGCACTCTGCAAGGCCCCCTCCCCAACTGAGCACCCAGTTGAGCACAGAAGTACCTTACAATGGACCCACACACATGGTCTTCCCCTAGAAAAGCCAATAGAAAATGGGAGACATAGAATGACCACAAAGGCATGTTTGGTAACTGTTTATCAGTTTCTTGACCAAAGTTATTGACAGTACTTGACAACTGTTTTGATTCCGTAAACTATAAAGTCTGACTTAAGGGAAGAGATGAATCAAGCATAAGTCGAGATGATATGGTGTGGTGGTGAAGAGCTCTGTCCTTGGAACCATCTTGCCTGGGTTCATATCCCAAGTGTACCAGTTGCTATATGGGTGACCCTGAGTAATAGACTTAAATAGCCTTTGCTTCAGTTTTGTCAGCTGGGAAATGGGTATATTAAATAGTACTTACCTCATAAAATCGTTACAAGGATTAAATTATACATGAGAAATGTTTAGAACTGTTCCTGGTGCATGGTAACCACTCAATAAATATCAGCTGTTATTATCATCACCGTAATGATGTATCCCCGACTAATCAGCTGCACAGTTGACATAAAAACAAACTTTTGGTTAAAATAAGTGGCAAAAAAGAAACAGGGAAAGCAGGGTAGGAAAAAAAACTAATTGATTCGGCCACAATTCAAGTAAAGAAGATCTGGAAGTTTGGGTTGGCCGTAAGCGAAATATGAGCCAAAAGTCTGATACAATTATTTTTAAAAGGTAAGTGAATGCAATAAGAAGCCACATGAATATAAGCGGAGTGTTCTGACAGTCCTCTGCCTTCTGCTCTTGTTGATCAGTTCTGAGCCAAGTGGTTTCATTTCTGGGCAAGGTCCTTTAAGTGGGAAATTAATAACCCCAAAGTAGAGTGTGTCCAGAGGAGAGAGAGCAAGAGCACGCGGGGTCTGGCAACCGCTCCATTTAAGGAGCACTTGATGAAAACAAGGAGCTTTAATTCAGAGACAGGACAAAGAGGAAAATCTTGACTCACTATTCAAGAGAAGGTTTCAACTATTACAACTGTCCAATCATGAAATGGACTGTTTTGTTAGCTCATGAGAGCCCGGTCTCTGAGAGTATACTTGAAGTAGTTGAAAAAGAACTTGCCATGGATTTTGCTAAGAAGTTTGTTGATGGAAATCTGAATTACATAAGCTGTTGGAAGACTTCTTACCACCTCTGATGTTTTCTGGTTCTATGACAGAAAGAGCTCAATCTCTCCATAGCCACCCACCTCTGGTAATCAGCCTGCACTTTTACGTCTCACGTTACTAACCGCTACTCTCCATTCCTTCTGATTTCGATGGTGGATGGACTCGTCCTCATCAGGGAGTATGTTGCTCACTGGGATATCCGCAGACTTCTGCTTCTTTCCATTGAGCTGGATGCTTTCCAAGGACCAGGTGTATTTGTCCCCATTTCTATTTAAACCAGTTGCATCTGTTACTGTAATTGCTGGGTTTCATTAAACATTATGTAAACTGGTGAAATATTAGTGTTGAAGAGAGTAAGATGTTGTGTCTATGAAAACGGAGTTGAATGCTTTGGAAAGATTTGATGAAGGCGATTTGCTAAGAAGTAATTGCTGTTAAATTAGGTGTGAGTTAGACAAATGTATAAGATTGGGAAAGATCATTAAAATTTAGATGGATTCTCTTCTGAGATTGCTCTGTGAGTCTTATGTTCTTGCTCCACTTTGTAGAAACTGAAAAATCGTGGATGCTGCTTAATGGGTGAGATTTATGCAAAATGAGGATGTGGAACTCTGATCAGCAGGCCCATATGCAGGGAGAGTGCATTGGCCCTATATCAAAAGGTTGACAAATTAAAGATACGTTTTTGTATGTTTTAAAGTAAAAAGTTTAATATATGATGTTTCTTTTTTATGATTCTCTGCTGACTAGGTTTTTAAATTCATCATTGACTATCTACCAGCCTTAACTGCACAGATAAAGGACTGCTATTGTTCAGCCAAGGGAACTAAAAAGGTGGATCTGCTGTAACTGTTAGAATGACGGACATGACAGAGTGTGACTCCAGAATCCCATGGTGGGCAAAGGCTAGGACAGGCGTTTCAGACATGGAGATACAAGGTGTGGTGAGCATTGCCAAGCAAGAGGGAAAGAGGCAGGCAGGTAGGCTGTGGGCCTGGGTCAGAGAAGTAGGTTTAGGCTTTACGCTACAAGACAAGGGGGAGTAGAGAAAAGCAAGCCAATGCCGAATATTCGGTGTTCCTGTCACAAGATGAACAGTGAAAGTGTCCGAGATGTAGGCAAGAAACAAAAGCCAACAATCAGGACCTGAGACAAATGGGAGAGAGAGAAGAGAGAGCAGAAAGCAAGCACTCAGTAGCTTAACCTAGTCAGATGGTGTGGTCTGGCCCACACTGCTCCAAATGGCATCATCTAGGTGTTGGTGCCTCAGAAGTCCCAGCAGGGATCTACCTGTCAGTAGGACTAGTTCTTTGTTTTGATGTAGAAAGAGCATTTGATAAAGAGGCAACAGAACTGAACTCTAAGGTCTGGCAATGCCATGATCTTAGGCAGGTTCCAAGACAAGACTCTTGGCCTCACTGCCTCTTGATGTTCTCATCTATCAAGTGTACATCCTTATTCTTAGGAAATTGAACTCCCAGGAAAGGATAAAATCATATATGTAAAAACTCTTTGAAAGCAGTAAACAGATGTAAACTTTTACTATGGTTTGCTAAGAATTTGGTGACAGAACCATCATTTTGCAATTTGCTTCCAATAGAATTGCCTTCCTGGTGTGGAAAACGTAAACTAAGGTGGAGGAGAAGTGGGTAGAACTATAACAATGAGGAGATTCCAAATAATTTATTTGTCAAATTATTGATATTGTAATGAACCGGTTGCTGCTATTTTAGAACTAGCTAAACGCATTTAACGCTTCTAAACCACAGGCTTAGGTTTCCTTTTTCCTGGAATGTTCTTTTGATCTAATTAAAATATTTCTATTCTGTCATGGCGTAAATATAGTGGGAGATGTACTACAAAGTGATGAAATAGATAGAAGTATAAGACAGATCTGGGATTCCAGTCTCAACTTCAGCATTATTAGCTGTGAGGTCTTGAGCAAGTAAGTTTCCTACCTACATGATCCTCTTGATTTCTTTGCCTTTAAAAGAGGTGATAACGAAGCTCAAAGAGTTTTATGAGGATTAAACAGGATCATGAAAATGCATGTAATTTTCCTAGTTTGATACTGGACACCAAATAAGCAGACATGAAAATTAGTTTATATTGATATTGTTCAATTGACAAATGAAGTTTTTATATACTCAGTGTTACAAAGCAGGATTATCCTTTGAAAGTTAAATTTTGAGAGAATTCGTCACCTTACAAAATGTATTTTTATTTTCTATAGGGCTTCTTTGTTGTTGGGCTCCTTTTAATATATAGCTGTTCTATAGTACTTCAAATATCATTCAACTTACAATTATCAGAGAAATAGCAATTATATATGATGATGTGATGTGACAGTTTGAAGAAGGTAGATATGAAAACCAATGTAGTCTGGTTAAGTTCATCCTTCTCTGGGCCCTGTAGGACTAGAAAACTGTTAGAAGGCAGATGTCACTGTTCAAAAGCTCATGATCCGAGGGAGAGGAATCAGGATGAACACTGAAGATAGAAACAGCTCACCCTGTAAGATAGCCTTGAAGTAACTGTCAAGTGGCAAGATGCAGATTCTAAATCATTCATTCAATCACTCACACATATTATTTAGGATCTACTATGTGCCAGGCACTGTTCTAGGCACTAGGATTGAAGCAAAGAATGGAACAATTTTAGTGTCTGCCCTCAGAGTGGTTACTTCTAGCTGTGGAAAGACATACAGCAAACATGTAAATACATGCATACGATGAGTGCAGATGGTGGTAAGTGCTATGAAGAAAATAAAACATGGCATTATGACTTAGAAAATAGAATAAAATAAAATAGGGCATTATGACTTAGGGCTTATGGAGTGGGAGGTTGGGGACAGCCTCATCCCGGGAGGTGACGTATGAGTTGAGGTCTGTGATAAGAAGGAACCAGCTAAGTAAGGATCTGGGGAAGGATGTCCCAAGCAGGAAGAAAAGCAGTTGCAAAGAGCCCACAGCAGGACAAAGCTAGGTGTGCACTAGGGTTGGAAGGAAGGCAAGTGTGGCTGGAGCAAAAGCGTGAAGGGGAAGTGATCGGAGTTGAGGTTGGAGAGGGAGGGCCACGTCCTTCTGTAATGAGAGTTCTAGACTTGAGCAGTCAATGAGGTCTGAATGGAAGAGGGGGAGTCTGAGCTGGTTTGGGGAGAAAACAGAGGATAAGGAAGAGTAATACAGTCAAATGCACAGAAATGGTGAACCTGTGGCCATTTCATGGCAAAGTGAGCCTGATCTGACTGGTCTGAAGGGCAGAAAGATCTGACAGACATGGATTAGAGTAGAAGCAACGGGAACCCTGAACCAACAACAATTTGGCCTTCATAAAGCAGGGAATGGAGACTGCCTCCAGGTTTCTGAGCAGAGAGGGATGATATTCATGAAGGAAGAGGTTGGCAGGGCAAAGCAAGGTGTATTAGAGAGCGGGAGAAAGACGGAAGTCACGACAGTCAGCTGAGATGAGCCGGAGTCAGTGTTCTCACAGCTGAGTGGCATCTAAACCACCAGAAGTGCTTGTTAAAACTCCGAGTGCTGGGCCCCATCCCCAGAGTTGCTGAGTTGGTAGATCTGGGGTGGGGCCTGAGAATCTACATTTCTAACAAGGTTGCCGTACAGCTGATGCAGTTGGTCTGGGCACCACGTTCTGAGGACCACTGCCCAAAGCAACCCTGATGGACACAGCATCCAGAGTTAGGGGACCAGGCTCCAGAGCTTGACATTGCTACAAGAGGCTGTGTGGACTTGGGCAAGTCACTTCACTGCCCTGAGCTTCCAAATTCTCATCGGAAAGTGGAGATAATAATAATTGCATCCAAAGATTTCAGTTTAACTGAAAGGATGTATTTAAGACACCCAGCAGAAAGTCTGAAGTATTAAATGCTTTTCAGTTGAATTGAATCTGAAATGATGAAGATTTGGATTATGTAAGAAATGAAAAGGAAGGAATATATTTAAGAGAAAAGAAAAGCTTTTTATTTATTTTGGTTTGTTTGTTTGTTTGTTTATTAAAGCACATGGCCTCTTTTAGCGTGGTATATGCCAGCTGAAGTGCATCGGAGTGTATTTTCAAGTTAATGCTGCATTTAAGTCCGAAGTGGAAATTGGGTCACAAAAACAGCTAATAATTTCATAAATAATGACAAAATTCTCTAGTTAATTATAAAGAATAGTACTCAAATATTATGAATTTATTGGTGAAAAGACCATGCATTATGTAATTAAAAGACATTTAAAAGCATTCTGGGGGTTTCATAATGATGAAATATCTGAATCAGAATGTATATCTCAGGATTCTGAGAAAAGTTACTTGTTCAGTTAACAATTCTACAGTGAGAAGTTTGGTTTTGTATCTTGTTTCTGTTTCTCTTAACCTTACCTGGAAAAAGATAGAAAGAGTTCACCGTAATTTTAAAAGTCTTTATTTAACAAGTAGGCTCCATGTGCCAGGCCCTTTTCTAAGCATGTCCAAGTATTAACCATTTTTGTCCTCTTGCCTTAGGGACCATTATCACCCCCATGTATCAGATGGGGAAACTGAGGCACAGGCATTAAACAATATGCTGAAGATTACAAAGAATGCAAGAATCAGAGCCAAGGCCTGCACCTTTGCTGTCCAGCTCCAAAATCTGCCCTCTGTACCATGTTTCCTTTCCCTCTACTACTAAGATCTTCAATGTAGAAACTCATATTGCACAGGTCTCTTTAGATCGGAATTAGAAAACTCAGAGGCTAGAAGTAGGAGTATAGAAAGATAGCATAAAGCAGTGAGGAAAACTCCAAGAAAGCAGGAAGAATAAAGGCTACAGTGAAACAGAGAAAAGTGACCCATGTACATGGGCAGCTGCTGCCCTTCTCTAGGTAAATGTCCACTAGAACTGAAGCTCCGTGAGGCTAGGGACTTTTTGTTTGCAATTGTTTCCCCCACTAGTTTATGCCTAGGACCTAAATAGACTACCTGGAAAGCAGCATGTGCTCAAGAAATATTTGTTGAATAAATAAATGCAGAGTTCAACAATGTGATCAAAGTATAAATAAGTTCTTCACTTTTTTTTTAAAGCTAAATATCCAAAATTTATATGTGATTGCCAGATTTATATATTAGTCCATTAAAAAAAATAAAGCTGGGACCAGCCCCAAGGCCTAGTGGTTAAGTTAGGTGTGCTCTACTTTGGCAGTCTGGGTTCGGTTCGTGGGCACAGACCTACACCACTCGTCTGCAGCCATGCTGTGGCAGTGACCAACACACAAAATAGGGGAAGACTGGGACAGATGTTAGCTCATGGCAAATCTTCCTTAAGCAAGAAGAGGAAGATTGGCAACAAATGTTAGCTCAGGGTGAACCATCCTTAGCAAAAAAAAAAAAAGAAATGCTGCATGGTCAAATCATAATATGCTTGCAGGCTGAGTTTGACCAACGGGTAGGATTTGGCCCTTGAGTAGCTAATTTCGATTCTAATCCTACAGTAAAACGCCATTAACTATGTGTCAATGGTATATTGATTCATGCATTGTTCTAAAATTAGATTTAGCATTTGAGAAAAACTCTAGATACAATTTTTAAAATCCATACAGAGTACATGATTGTGCAGAACAAAATTTCTAAGTTGTATTGCAGCATTTCCAAGTTGTAATTCCACTTATTGTACGGGTCTGCTTAACTTTAATTTGTTTGGCATAGAAAAATACTTCCGTGCCTTTGATTATATAAAGTAGTTTAGAAGATACATTTAAGAAGTGCTAATATGCCTTGAGCTGTATCATCCTATTTTTAATTCAAATGCCAGTGGCAAGGGAAGGAAGCCAGTTTCTGCTTGAAACACCAAATCCTAGAAGAAAAACAAGACTGTTTGGTGTAATTTATCACCCCAGTCCAACCAGCAGGATAGTGCATTGCCTTGACTATTTTTCTAGGTCAAGTATTTTAACAATGTCCACAATTTTGAACTCTAGCGTTGTAGAGGAACAAAAGAAAAAATATCCTACAAGCTGTGGTTCCACTTCTTATAAAAGTAATGTGAATTGACTAATAAACTAAATTTAGCATGAAAAGAACAAAAGGAGACCTGCTTTCAGATGAATGCTTAAGTGAGAAGAGAGACGATTTTTCTTAGTCATATTCATAACTTGAGTTGAAATATTTGCAAAATAAACAAGAGAGGCTAGGCATGGCAAAGACTCGGAGTGCTGTCAAGGAGAAGCTAGCTAGAGAAACTTTTCCAGGTGTCTGGAGGTGAATCCTTTTTAGCTGAGCAAAGTGCTTGTTTGACCTGACAATTTCACATCATTGCTGAGGGCTTGGTTCATAGATACCAAACTTCTCCTTGTGCTTTATTAGTTTTGGCTCCTGATGACCTCTTCTAGCAGAACAGCCTCTTTAACATCCTGGACGCCTCATCATCATCACTCACTTTGGGATGAGTTTTTTTTTTTTTTTTTACAAAGTGCAATGCAAAGAAAGGAGGCTGCTCCCAGCAACTCCTGCAATGCAGCCCATGGGAATGACTGGAGCAATCCAAGAAAATGCATAAAGAAAAATGAATGTCAGGAGCAAGAATTATAGAAACCATATTAACTTTCACGCTTGATGACTTGAAATCAGCATATTGGGGCTAGGAATCCGAATGCTTAAGTTCTACTCTAGGCTTTGATAACTATTCCCAGCTGGTTACTTACCTTCCATATGTATTGGTTACCTCAACTGTAAAATCAGAACAATAATTGTGTTTACATCTAGTGTTATTATGAGTATTAAGTGAGATAATGCAAGCCAAGTACCTGGCACGGAATGGTTACTCATTAAAGTTTATGTATCATTGTTATTATATTACCAGATGAGGAAATGGAGCAACAAATTCATGAAGATTTAAAAGAAGACAGCTTTGAGAATTCAAATCTGTTACACAGGGCTGCCATTTTGAACACTGCCCATGTTGAACAATATATAACTTCACGCTGCGTCATCCCCATAAACTAGGATTTCAATGGCGCCCCTCAGAGTTGTGCATCATGGTCAGCCACCACACATTCAGATTGAGAACAGGGAAGAGGATACCGATGCACTGAAACACCAAAGAGCACTGAAACCTAGTCTATGGTTGTAGTTGTGATTAAGGTATTTGCGGTGTTAAAGGTAATATGGCTCTTAATACTTTGCCTAGAATTGAAATTTGCTTTGAATTTTTAATATGGCCTCTGTCCTGAAGACAAATCACTGTTTTAGTTCCATTCATAGTGAACATTTGGTTATTTTGGGAAAAAATAGTACGGAAGGAAAGAGAATCCAAGTGGGCTCTACCTCAAAGGGCTGTTGTAAAGACTAGATCTTTGGCACAGAGCTATGCTCATGATGAGTGCTCTGTAAGTATTAGCTGGCAAAGTTATATTAGCACGATTTTTGGCCTATTTCAGATGGTGTTAAAGAGAAGAAGGTGGATATGATTCTGGTATCAAAATCAAATAGACATACAGTGTTTTTTGAGTTTAACAAAAGTAAGTTTCTTGGGGCCGGCCCCGTGGTGTAGCGGTTAAGTGCGTATGCTCCGCTGCTGGTGGCCCGGGTTCGGATCCCGGGTGCGCACTGATGCACCGCTTGTCAGGCCACGCTGTGGCGGCGTCCCACGTAAAGTAGAGGAAGATCGGCATGGATGTTAGCTCAGGGCCAGTCTTCCTCGGCAAAAAGAGGAGGATTGGCATGGATGTTAGCTCAGGGCTGATCTTCCTTACAAAAAAATAAAAAATAAATAAAATAAAAATAAGTTTCCCTATTCTCATCTAAATAAATATTGCATCTCCTCCTCCTCCTTCTTCTTGTGCCTTCTTGCTGACTTTGTCTTTCCACCTTTGCAATCTCTATCTCATACACAATACCAAGAATTACACATACAGATGAATAGATACCAGTGTGAAAAACAGGGAAAGGTAAATCTTATCACCTCTCAGTGACTAGAGGTGTGCACACACAATGTTGGGTTTTCTGCTGCTCATGGGTAGATCACGTGAATCAATTGAAATATTCATCAACTCAATTATTCATTCACTTGACAAATATTTTTAATGCCTACTGTGCGTCATACCAGGCTCTGAGGATGTGATGACAAATAAGACACAGTCTTTGTCCTTAAGGTTTCCCTATTAAATGAATCCGTTTACATAAAAACTCTACATTTTCTGAATGGAGATACATCAGTATCATTCTAAAAGGAAGATGCAGTATGTCCCCTTAATGGCATCCTTCCACCCATCCCTCCAGAATTTCTTGACACATACATCAAAATAAAAATAGATTAGTCAGTATTTTAGTTGTTTATTATATAAGCACACATTTTGCCTCTCTCTCATATCTTCTGATTAGAATGACAAAGCATAAAGCCCATGGGCTCCAGGTAACTCTCCTCTTCCCCCCAATTTCACTTCAGTCTGCTCTACCTGTTGTGTCGAGTTGGTCTTTCCTAGAAAGACCTAGAAAGTTTGGCCAAAACTCCTGTTTAGAGGACTGCTAAAAAGAAGAGTAGCATTTCAGGAACTTAAATGTAGTGATTCTTTAAGACTGGAGAGTTATATAAGAGTTTCCTTCTCCCTTGAAAGAGGAAAGGTATCTTTGGAGGTGGGGGATCAGTGAAAGGTGAACAGTTGAAGAACACAGCCAATTTAATTTAACGTGCATTTTTCGCATCCTATTCCATGCAAGGTGCCATATTGTTATGTGGGTATGAAAGTGACTAGGACCTGCCCTTACAGCTTGGGGGTTCCTTAACTCTTGGACATAAGGGGAAACACACTTAGAATTTCTAACAAAATCAGGTAGGTGCTAGTAAAGAAAGATAACCATAGTTTACTCATCTGGAGAACTGGGAAAAGAGAGGTTAAGTTTACCAAAAATTAAATTATATATTCTGATTTAGGTAAATATTAGGATGTGTCCCCTATTTCTACCTTCTTTGTGTGTCTTCTCTACAATGGGATTTACTCCTTAAACATTTAGTTAAGAACATGAGAAAGAAGTGATAAGAATTGGTAAATGTATACCGTTGAGTAACCACCATCACAAACATAATACAGAACAGTTCCCTCACCTCAAAATGTTCCCACGTACCTATCTGCATTGCAGTCAATACCCTCTCCCCACCCATTTGCTCCTGAAAATCACTTTTTATTTCTATAGTTTTGCCTTTTCTAGAATTTCAAGTAATGGAATTATAGGTAGTCTTTTGCTTCTAGCTTTTTTCACTTAGCATAACGCTCTTGCAATTCATTCCTCTTGTGAGTATCAGTAGTTTGAATTATTTTGTTGATGAGTAGTGTTCTGTTGTACGGATATACAATTTATTGACCCAATCACCAGATGATGGACATTTGGGTGCCTTCCTCTTTTAGACTACTGTGAGTAGGCTGCAATAAATATTCAGTTCACATATATATTTTTATCTAGTCATATATTTCCATTTCTCTTGGGTAAATGCCTAGGACTGAGACTGCTAGGTCGTATGGTAGATGCACGTTTAACTCTTTGAGAAATTGACAAACTGTTTTACAAAGTGGCTATATCAATTTGGATTCCTACCAGCAACGTATAAGAGTCCCTGCTGTTCTGCATTCTTGGCAACATTTCATATTGTTGGTCTTTTATTTTAGCCATTCTGTTGCATGTATAGTAGTATCTTACTGTGGTTTAATTTGCATCTTCCTAATATGAATAACGTCAAGTGTCTTTTCATGGGCTTATTTCCCACCTGTATATATTCTTTGGTGAAGTGTCTATTAAAACAAATATATACAATAGAAATTTGTGCTAGATACTTGCTATGGACTGATTGTGTCCCCCTCTAATTCATGTGGTGAAATCCTAAGCCCCAGTGTAACTGTATTTGGAGATAGGGCCTATAATGAGGTAATCAAGGTTAAATGAGATCATAAGAGTGAGGCCCCGAAATGATACGATTAGTGTCCTTATAAGAAGAAACACCAGAGAGATCACTGTCTCTCCCTCTCCATCACGTGAGGACACAGTGAGGAGGCAGCCACCTACAAACCAGGAACTGAGTCCTCACCAGAAACTGATTTGATGATAACTTGAGTTTAGATTTCCCAGCCTCTAGAACTATGAACAAATACATTTCTGTTTTTAAACCACTCCTTACAGTATTTTGTTATGGCAGCCTGAGCAGAATAATATAACACTGGAGAAATGTTGGAGTCTGACTGCTATGGAAACATTTAAGATGTTGGTATAAATAGTAGTATTAATCTGAAAAAGATCTAGACATGATTCTGATTCTTACAATTATAAAGCATGTGAATTTTGGCAAGTTACTTAATTTATCAGAGACTCAATTTGCTCATCTGTACAAGCGCAAATATTATGTTGCTTCCTAGATTTGCTGGAGAGAAATACACAAGAATTATGTTTTGTACACCTAGGGTAGCACCTGGCATGAGCTGGTGCTCAGTAGGCAGCACCAGGTTCCTTCCTTATCCTAATACAGCATGTACCTAAACTAAACTCTGCTCCACTGTTTCCAGAATGTTCTTGGGATGACTAAGTAGAGAAAGGTTGTGGGCACCTTCCTGTTTATTTTAGAGAATAGCCCCCAGAGGTAATACTGCCCTGGGTAGGAGTATCAGTTTAACCTTCAACTCCAAATTTAAAAATGGTCCACTTACTTAATTTTGAACTTAACATTTCCAGAAGCAATGATATCAACTTTTACACTCCCTCATAGGAGAAAAATAAAATAATTTCACTTATTTCATCTTCCAACAAAACTGTGAGAAAGTTTATATCTCCTCCAATGTACAAACAGGGAAAAGGAGACCGAGAGTGGATAAGGGAACTTATCAATGTCACAGGACTAGCAAATGTCCTAGAAGGGACTAAAGTCAGAGTCTGCTTGATGGTGAAGCCCCCATTCCTTCCCCAACACCACACTGTCTGTTGTCAAACTTGAAGGGTGCTTTTGGAAATCGCTGGAGAAGGAGGGCAATGTTTCATGAGTCAGACCCACAGTTGTGTCCAGCATGTTCCCTAAGGTGGATTTTCTGCTTGGTCCCTCCTCTCTTCAGCAGGAAGTTGTGAAACAGCCACAATTGAGCCCCAGGTGCTCTTGGCTGAGAAGGAGTTCTTGGAAAGCTGGCATGGATGTGTCTCTGTCCGACACTTACACTAATTACAAATAAGGGTTACTTCATGTGGTTGCTTGTAACCTATAATCTTGTTTTCAGTTGCCAAGATTAGTAAATCTGAGGTATGATCACTGGGTTGGATTGCAAGCCTAGAGTTATTTTTGCTGTAACTTTTCTGAGGTTCAAAGTAAATTTTAAAATATTCGTTGATGCCATACATCAGTTTGAGAATTTGCTAGCCTGATTTCAACTTTTCATCCTTCATCTCTCTTAGTGTACTTTTGGAAGCATTTGTGGTTAAGATGGTTAGGTCTCTTTTTCCTTTAGTCTTTTTTCTTATTCCTTTTATTCTTCGCTTTCTTCCTTCCTTCATGCCTTCATTCATTCCTTTCTTCCTTCCTTTTTTCTCTCTTTGTGGAATCAAGCTGAGTTGAATTATATAAAGACTTCAGATCCAACGCTTGCAAAAAAAAACCTGTATTATAATTTTCTTAAAAGTAAACAAAAAAGCTATTTACAGCAGTCACTGAAATATACATGTTCAGAGTGGAAAATATTAATATTATGGAGATGATCCATAAAACTAGAAGGCATCTGTAGGTAGTAAAACAGAACTGTATGAGCCACATTTGTAAAGAAAACCTTGAAATTGAAGATGTATGATATTCAACCCCTATTAAATGAGCTTCTAAGGTGAATCCTTGAGCTATCTTGTATTTCTCAAGCTCTAATGAACCTACCCCAGGTTTAGCCCTGTGCTATGGGGATGCCAGACAAGTAGCCAAGACCTCAAGGTCTGTGAGAGTAAGATGGTGGCTAGCTTATCTTTGTTTCTCCAAAGGGTCTGGCACAGAAAAGGTGCTTAACAAATACTTGTTGAATGAAGGCCAACCTCATTACAAGGATAAAAATTACATACATGAAACAAACCTTCTGGGTCTTGGTGGTGTATCAGTTAGAAATCTACTGGTTGCAAGCAGCAGAAAAACCAACAAAATAAGTTTTTTAAAAGTAAAGGGAATGCATTACTTCACAAAGGGCCCATCTCTATGGCCCTGCAGATAAAAGCTGGTAATTGGCTTAGCCCTGGTCACGTACTCCAACTCTTGAGCCCGGTGGTGGCATCAACTCCTCTAGAATAAGTTGGGGGCGGGGGTGGAAAGAAGAAGAAGAATGCATATGCTGGATGAGAAACACAAGAAGTGTTGGAGTGCAGGCTAGGTGTGTGTTGAGTACTGTAAGCCTTCAAAGATAGGGTGGATGCAATCAAGAAGACTTTACAGAGGGGCCATTTTTGTGTCTGGAAAGTAGATTGAATTTATTTAATTTTACGATAAAATAAGATATGTTATTTTGTAAGAACTTTGAAAGAAACTTGGAAAATAAAAAAAAGAAGCAAATAAAAATTTAACTACAACGTAGATGTAACCACTACTGTTATTTGGCATATTTACTTGTAATTAAAAATTCATGCTTATATACACAAATAAAATAACATATGTAATGCATGTATACATATGTGTAAACATATGCTTATATTGTATAATTAGCATCATGGCATAATTATATTTGTTTATATTACATAATTAGGATCAAGATATATATGTTTTTTGGTGCTACTTTTTCACTTAATATTATATCTAGGCATTTTCTATTTTTTAATTTTTGGTGAGGAAGATTCGCTCTGAGCTAACATCTGTTGCCAATCTTCCTCTTTTTGCTTGAGAAAGATTAGCCCTGAGCTAACATCTGTGCCAATCTTCCTTTGCTTTGTATGTGGGTCATTGCCACAACATGGCTTGACAGGTGGTGTAGGTCTGTGCTTGGGATCTGAACTCATGAACCCGGGCTGTATAATTCTTCTAAAATCATTTTGATTGTTGAATTACATAATTTATAGAAATTAAGAAGCAGAGAGGATAAGAGATGCAAAGAAAAATTAGGGCATTTTCATGGGATATTAAATAGACTTGAGGAGAAAGATATAATTTGGAGGGATAGAATGAACCCTAAAGTCAGGCAAAAAGATAGAGTGGTTCTTGAAAATCAAGTAGAGAAGTTTAGAGTGGATGCTGTAGGAAAAGGAAGATCTTCAAAGTTTTTTCTTCAGAGGTTCTTATGATTTGAGTTAAGCTAACAGAAGGTTAATCTGCCAAAACTACTCAGGATTGACATGAGGAAACACATAGATATTTTTGAGATTAGAAAGAGAAGGGAATTAAAGCATACCGTTTTCCCACTGCATGCCAGGCACCATGCTAGATGTCTTATGTGAGAAACACAAAATGTGAGGTTGGGAGGATTGAGCAACGCTGTGTTCTAATCCCATGTCTGTCACACCTAGTGTGATCTAGGGTGTAGGACTTAACCTCTCTGAGCATGAGTCTCCTCACTTGAAAAGAAGGATGATAAAGCTTATATCACAGAAGTGTTGTGAATTCCGAATGAGATGACGTATGTAAAATGCTTGGTACAGTATACACAAAAATAATGCCTATTGGTCTTTCCTTTCTCTCCACAAATGATGATGAGATATTACAGGAAAAATGGTTCTCAATGTTGGCCTCACAATGGAATTTGACTAGGAGCTTTAAAACCCGCTGATGTCTGGGCCCCACATAAGAGGTCTATGAGGGTATGGAAGATTTCAAAATCTTCCCAGGAGATTCTAATGTGCACCCGAGATTAGGAACCTCTGGACTAAAAGTTCAAGGAAAGAAGAAATCCCACACAGTTTATGTGGGGAGTTGGCAAGATATCAGAATTAAAAGTTACAGAATAAATTATTACTGAGGAATGGCTAAGGCATTCAGAGGTAAAACTGCACTTGGCTAAGTTTGCCTGTGCATCTCTGTAATGTTTCCTAGCAGTGCACCCTGACCAAGGAGAAAGATGACAGAAGCCAAAAATGATGGATGTGCTTGCTATCTGGGAATGCCACAGAAAGTCAGAGCCTTACCATTCTCTTTGTTGTGGTGTTATTATTTACCTACCTGTGCAGCAACTAGATGACAAGCATGTTATCTCGCAGAAGTTACCCAGGGAACAATACCTAATAAATTAACCAAGAACAGAATTGCGTTTAACTCAGATGGACAACACAACCACTATGCCCAATAAAAGTCTTGAACTTTCAGAGGGTCTCTCCCTGGAGCTCAGTGTGTCCCATGGCCTTGACTCACCAACGAGTCTCCTTCAGAGCCACTGTGACCTTCACCAAAGGCCTTATATAAGTGTCGAGGTAGGGAGGCCAATCATGCCCCCACCTTCCAGAAAAGTGGAGTCAGCCCTGGCAACCAAAGAGATGGCAGCATCCATTGCTAAATTGCCTCATTGGTCAAGAGGAGCAAGGCATCTAGAAGACCTAGACATTAGTCTCAATTTCTTCACTGTCTATACCACCATGCAAAAGTCACTTCACTTATTTGGCCCTTGATTTCCTTAACTATAACACAAGGAGGTGGAATACATGCCCCTGTGGGCTTCCACTGGCTTTTAAAAATGAAGAGCAGGTGAGTGTAGGCACGCAAACTAGGCTCCTCGCAGAGAAAGATCCCAGAACGTTAGCGATCCTTACTAAGTACTTATTAGTAGAGGAATCTCCACTGCCTTTATTCTTAGGTCAGTCTCCCCATCTCTCCTCTTACTTAGGTGCATCTGTAAGCCAGCCGGGTATTGTGGTGTCACAGCTTGGGTAGAACTTCCGGTTCTCTCATTGATGAGCTGTGGGACTTTCAGCAAGTTAGTTAATTTCCCTGAGTTTCTGTTTCCTCATCAGTGATATGGGCATCATTACATCCCACAGCATCTCAGAGGCACAATGAAGCAGAGCGAGTCAAGGTAGATAGAATGCCTCACCCAGAGATAGGCACGTAAGTCTTAACCCCTATATCGCTTATGCTCTCAAAAGCTATCTATTCTGTGTGTGTTTCTAACTTTACAGAATTGCATCATAACATACTAGTTATCTATAGTATAACACCTTTTGTCCTTCCTCAAAAATATTTCTTTCCTAATGCCTCGGAGAAACTAAACACACAGTGAAAGCACAGTGATACTGATCACAGCAATGATGTGGCTGGAAAGGCCAAGATTTCTGCATTGTGGAGAACAGGATCTAGACAAAGCTGTGTAGGAGCTCTGCTCTGGACCTAATGCAGGACTTTGAGGAGTCATTTAACTATCTCAGTATTCCAGAACACCAATGTTAAAATAGGAGTGACAAGCATTTTGAGGAGTAATGTCAATGAAGAACGGTGCTTCTCACATAGCTAGAAATGCAGAAGTATAAATTATTAATGCATTTTATAAAGATTTCTTAAGAGATCAAACTCCAAGTCTTTTCTTCCCACTAAGTCTTTAAAACCTTTTTCTGGACTCGGAGATTTTCCACTTACTGCTGGCAAGTCGTCAAAGTGAATTGAGAAAGGCATCTTGCAGACTGGAAGGCAGAGAAGACTGCCTTGCCCCCATCAGCCCTGTGAGCCATGACTCCATACACACACACACACACACACACACACACACACACACACACACAGACGTGCACACACACACACACACACACAATCCTTCATGAAAATAAATGACTGAACGTGGGGCTTACATGTGTCTTTGCAGGCGCCATCCTAGCGACCCCAGATCCTTCCCATGTCTAAGTCCTATGCAGAAAGGAGGAGGAGATGGGGCCGTCAAAGGCTTCCAGCAGATGTGGAGGAGGGTCTCCCACACTGCACATCCAGAGCCCCATTCCCCTTCCATTTATTTCCGTGGCACTGACTGTGTGTGTAGCGAGCCGTGCTGTGGCGGAGATACTCCAGAGAAAGAGGAAACCCGTTGAGCTATTTTTCACCATTATATACTTCACTTGCTAATAAATGAGATCCAGAGCATGCAAACAGCCAGCCTTGTAGATCATCATCTTAGGGAAAATCACAGACCTAACGCAGCACAAAGCAAAATATAAATGAACCCAGAGGAGAGCCATTCTGGTGAAATTTGATACCATATCTCTCTTCTCATAGCATTCCGTCCCTCCCTAGAAGTTTCTGTGCCTTGGAGATGTATCAGGGCTCTAATGGTGGTTGAAAAATAAAAAGGTGCTAGATCTTTCTCTGTCCTCATGCCAGTTTATTTTCACCAGCAGAAGGAGATTTATTTATATGTAAGAGTAGACAAGAACTCAGTTGAGACCAAGACCATATTTCACCTGATTCAAGCCCTGTGATCACCGACTGGTAAGTGACATGAATTATGAGGGTTTTATCAGCTACCTATGCCAAGCAGCACATCGGATCCTGTATTTCAGGACTGTAAAGCGCTCGAGCAAGTGGACACGTGACATGCCCATCCCTGCCCAGCAGAGCTCAGGGATTCTCTGGTGCCTTGGCTTCTGGTGGCCTCTTCCAGTCTCTGGGCTTTTCCTTGTTCCTTCAGCAGAAAAGCCCACATTTAGATGCAACTTTGAATGTTGAGGTCACTAGCGCTGCTCGCTGTGTCAACTCAGGGAATGAGTGGACAGTAATACAATCTCCTCATGTCCACCAGGGAATATAATATTTCACACAGAAAATAGCAAAATGCTCCCACGGCCCCGGGGCAATATCCTGAAGTTGTTTGAGGTGAAAGAAAATAACTGTCTTTTGGGCAAAAGAATTTAGACTCTTTAGCTGCAAACTTCTGTTGCCTTTTGTCTTACACCATCTGAATATTTATTCAGATCTATTTCGGGTGAGAAAAGGGAATGGCTCTTGTGCACAATCTTGTGCCCGTTTTTTGTTGGCCCTAAAGCCATCCGAGATGATAAATGAGGCCTTTCTGGCCAAAGACTTGCAATTTCCTAGTATATTTTAAAACGATACCTGGTGGATCTCTAAGCCTCTGGAGAATTCACAATGTTTTGTTCTTCTTATTTGGACAGTTCTACGGGGAAAGAGAGCAGATCAAGTTAGGTCTTAACTTACAAGTATTATCCATTTGTGGATTCTAGTATTCAGGGAAATGAGAAGCAGCTACTCTCCTGGCCAACGGAACTAGTAAAGGATGTCCCGCTGCCTAAAAAACCTGTGAGCTGGTTCCAGTTCTTCTCAGTGGATAAAACACTGTCCTCTCTTAAGAACTAAGCTTAGTCTACCCTTTTATAAAATACAAGTGCCAGAGGGATATGTAAGACTTTAGTTCCTTAAAAATGTCACATCCTTTTCCTCCCTGGCTGAAGTGACTCAGGTAGCTTGCGGGTGAGAGAGAGGAGTGAAAAGGAAGCCCAAACGAGAACACTGTGCCACCGCTTCTCTCTCAAGCTGTCTTGAGACTTGCTGGGGTGCTGAGGGATGTGGAAGGAAAATCAACCAACTATGATTCAAGATACTGGGATCGAGTCTTTCATGATTGTACAGAAGTCATCCTGTGGTTCCAAGTTCTACTCTTCTATTTAAAATAGTAAAATAATGTTGACTGTTTGTAGGTCTCGGGCTTATCAGTGGGAAGATTTGGGCAGAGACTGTTTTGCAGCTCCTGGACACAGAGTGTCCTCTTCCCTTTGGTTCAATAGGGCTAAGTGACTTCTAGCCAATGGAATATTAGTGGAAGGAGGTGGCCAATAAAAATCTCCCATGAGTGATCCTCCACACCGATTTCCCAAATGCCAGCTGATTGTAGAGGTCTCCAAGGCCCAAGAGGAGGACAGAATCACACAATAGGAGTCTGGGTCTTCAAGTTGCCATGAAGAAGGCTATGTTCCAACCAAGAATACCTGGGTTAGACTTTTACAAGAGTAAAAATAAATTTTTGCATATGTTAAGTCACTGAAGTTTCAGGGTTTGTTTATCACAGCAGCTAGTGTCACCCTAATTAATACAAGGATCAAGTGGGGGAAAAAATGGAGGTAAAAACATTATGCAAACTCTAAAATACTGTACAGATTTAAGGGTTTTTATTGGCTTTGGTTTCATAAAGTGTTGGGAGTAACTGCTAAAATTATATTGAAATAAAATACCATTGGCAGATATTTATTCAGTGCTTACTAGAGGATACAAACCTTACATAGCTTATCTAATTTGTTCCTCCCAGCCACCTTAAGTAGATTTTTTTTCTTTATTCTCATTTTTACAGTTGAAGAAACTGAGCTTTAGAGAAATTAGGTCACTTGCCTAAAATCATACAAAGCTGAGGACTTTGATTAAAATTTTATTTTTTTTCCAAATCTGCTTTTACACTCTATTATAGTATTCAAAAATGTTAAACTTCTTCTAGAAGAAAGCCAAACTGTTTACTCTACTTCTTCTATCTCAAAGGAATAGCAGATAGATGTTTACATAGAACATTCTGTTCATTCCAATAAGTCTGAAAATCCTAATGTTGGAAATGACATTCTTTGAAGTCATTCTCCAAGTATAGGCAGCTACTTCTCACTCAAAACTATGCGGTTCAAGTAATTGAGTTCTCAATTTTCTTGCATTAAAAGTAACCCAGGACAGCCAAAGGCTTGGGTAGATGAAGGGTTTTGTTTTATTTTCCCCTCTTCTGTTTTCCTCGAGCTTCAAAAATGTACTTGCCAAAATAATGTGATTTGAGCTGTTTTTTAAATATTTTTACCAGGTGAGGAATTGCTGGTACATTCCATTTTGTCAGTAATGATTTCACATTTGTCACTCTTAGCAGGTACTCTGTCCATGGGCTGTGTACCGTTTTCACATTCATTTTAGCTACTATTTGGGTATTATTTTCATTCAAGGGTGGGCATTGGAACCAAGCAGATTGTTTCATACACTTTGAAACTATCTGGGGATGTAACGAATGTTAGCCTTGATCTAGGGCATTTCCGATGCAAATCCTCTTCTATCAAAAAAAAAAATCTGCTCATTATATAACTAAAGAGTAAGAGGACTTGACTGTTTTCCTCTGGTTCAGAGACTGAATTCTCATCCCTTTGTCCACAGGTAGGTGTAGGTGGCTTCCTCAGACTTGAGAATTCTGGTTTGCTTAAACTTTCTGCTGTTCAGATAAAAAACAGCAGCAATTTTCTGCTTGAATTTCTCTGTGACTAAATCCATTGATCATCCTTTCTCTCTGTGAGTGAGAAGTATGTTTTCTCCTTAATAACTCCTATCCTTCTCCCTGGATTTTTTTTTCCCTTCGCTTGTTTGTGTTGTGTGGTCAGTGCTATGCGCTATTCCTCTGAGAGACAGAGAGAGCGCAAAATTGAAGTTATTTTATGCTTGGGCTCCCTCGGTCCCAATTTTCAAATCTTCATGTCAATTTTCACACATCAGTGTCATGTGGTGAATGTTATGGAAATTTCAGTGGGGTCCTTGGGAGGCAATTTATACATGAATCCTTCCCCCCACCCCCATCCCACTGCAATTCCTGTCTTTTCTAAGAATAAGTGGATCTATAATTAATGTGGATTTTAAAATATAACGGCATTCAGAATTCTCGTAGCAGGTTTTCGATGCCATGTCTTCTTTGCAGTGTAAACACAAAAGCATAAATGCTTGCTAGCTCTCTCTCCTAATAAATGGGCTTGTGTAAAAGGAATAAAAATTACAGTTTGTTGGCTGTAAAGAGCAACTAATTACTCAGGAAGAAGCATGTTTTTATTTTTCAAAACTGAGCTGAAAATGGTTTATCATGCAATAAATTTGCTAATCACCAGTTAGGAAACACAGTGCCATCACCACCTACCCACAGCAGCTTCCTTTGAAAGTTGGTATGTTACAGTTTGGATGGGAAATTATATCCTTTTGAAAATGAACATGACAGAAGACGTTCATTGAATAGCTTCAAACTCCTCAGCAGTCAGAATTCAAACTGCATAAACAAGAGTGTAGTTAATGGTGCCAAGAGACAGCAACGACTGACCTTGGCTTTGCTTGGTGAGCAGACCACCCATGACCCCTTCTCACGTGGATAAGTATTCATTTCCTTTTGCTCCTTCCCTTTGAACAGTGACAGTGGAAGACTCCCAATTGAAGAATGAAAGGTCGGCTCTAATTTTTTCATTCTCCTCCAAAACTCTCTTTCCTCAACCCCTTGCCATCCTATAAATGTCGATTTCTGATAGACTTGCGTTAAGTTTTTCCAGAAGAACCTGGAGAATCATCTTCTGACCCAGACTGTAGGAGTCCAGCTTGACGAAATTGAACCCACACAAACTCATAACAGGTCCAACTTACCCCTGCTCCTGGCCCACTCTCTTGTTTCGAAGGTACTAGATGATGTCTTTTGTATTGTTCTCCCCAGAAAGGGCATCCATGACCATCCTAATCAATGATCTTTGCTGTCCTCCCCTACCTCCATGTCATTCTTGCCATTACATTGTCATATTTTCTTCTTAGACTTAATACAAAAACAATCTCATTTATTGGTGGGTTTATTGATTTATTATCTAGTTCCCCACTAGAAGGTAAGTTCTATGAAAGAGGAAACCTTCTGTTTTGATTGTCTCGGTATCACCAGTTCCCGTATGAACATCAGGCACAGAGTAGTTTTCAATATGTACTGAAGGAATCAACAAATGAATAAATGAATGAATGAATGAATGAACATTTTGGTTTTCTATCCCTACCTCACAAAGTACAGCATTCATTAACCATGATGTAGCTGACCTGCCACTCCTCAAACATATGGGTGTCTAGAAGTAATGCAGCTTTGGGTGTAAAAGCCAGAAGGAGGCGTTTGTTTAAGCTTTCCTTTTGACTAGAAGGAAGGAGCAATAAATAGTGTGGTCAACTTTCCTTTCTTTAGAGAGAATGCACCGTGTGGGAAGCTAGTAATTAGACCTGATTTGCAGAAGGTCACCAGGTCACCAGCCCTGGTTTGCAGTGGCCTGGTGTCGAAGGAGAAAACACTTGCAGGCCAGAGACTCCAGGGTCAGCACTCTCAACCCTGGACCCACACAAAGGGGGTCTCGGATCAGCACCTTTCTTAGCTGTGCAACTTTGAGCAGCTCAATTTCTTTGGGTCTCAGTTGTCTCATCTGAAAATCACCATCATAACCCCTACCTCACCTAGAGTTATTAGAATTAAATAAAAACATGTGAGTAACACTATTTTGTAAACAATTGATAGCCATATAAATATTTTGACCAAGGTCAAAGGATGTACGAAAAATATAGATATACAAGAAAAGGTCAAGGATATATGAAAAATGAAAAGACTAAGCTTTTGTATGGCAATTTTTATCCCCTCTGTGCTATAGGAAAGATAGGTAAGAAAGTCACCATGTTATAGATCAATAAACTGGGGACTAGGGAAGCTGCGTCATGCTTAGCATCATAGATAGTGCTACCTATCTTTGCATCTGGAACAGGCCCCAGATCTCTAGATGAAGGGTGCGGTAATTTTGTTCCCAGATTGCTGCAGTAATTTCTGATTCTCCTACAAGAGGAGCAATCGCTAGGGGCGCTGGTTTGTGGGAGCAATGCTGTTGTTGAGTCTTGGGCCTGAGGTTTGATGAGGCAAGTTACCAGGTGTGGGCTGACATGGCCAAGTCTGAGGGCAAGCACACCTCTAGATCCAGAAGAAAAGCTTGAAGAGCAACCCTAAGTCAAGAACACACTTGGAGCAGGAATGGCAAATTGAGCCAAAAGACCCGAGTCTGGAAAAAGATATTTCTGGAAATAGAGGCAAAGAGTGCAGCCAGGACAAAGCAAGAGGGTCCAGAACTTTCTACATCAATAGCCCTGAGATGCCCAAACATTGAGGTTGGAGGTATGGTAGGCTATATATCGAATAAGTGGCCCAGGCTGATCCAAAGATACAAGGGCAGCAATACAAACCATGCTTCTCCATAGGTTCTTCTATAAAGACAGGAGACTTTTATGAGTTTGACGGGCTTCTTGTAGTAGAACATTATGGAAAGGGAAGTAGCAAATACACACCCCTCGACCTCAATGTTGCCCTTACCCAAATGAAGACTTTCCTAGAGTGGATGTGATGTCTATGGACAGAACCTGGAAAAGACAAATCGTTTTGGGAAACACTATTTTAAAGAAAGAAAGTTTCTTTACCGCAGTACTTCTCAGAGCTTTTAATAGTTGTTTAATACTAGTTTAATAACAGTTGTGGACATTAAACAGGCTCCTTGAGTTTTGAGGAGTAGTTCACAAACGGATTCCGTGAAGAGCTCGTGGTATTTTCTAAATGTACTTCAACAGCAGCATACATATCTTTTTAGAATGTTTCCATGAAGTAGCATTCCACAGAATGTATTTTGCTCACGTTGGTCTGGGTAACCTGTTACACCGATTTAGGTAACTGTTTTGTATACAGTGAATGAAGTCACACTGCATTTATTTATTTTTTTTCTTTTTAACTGATTTCTTCATTAGCATCACTAGGCCATAGTCCATTTAACCCTTTGTTTCATTGTTTCACTGTGAAATGTAGGCAGTTTCACAGTGACAGAAAAAGTAGGGCAGAGAGAGAATCATGTCTCAGGGTCAAAGTAAATGCATTGATCTACCTAGAGTTATTCTGGGATGTTTCTGTTTCCTGTTCACATTTACACTCAGAGAAGTCTTCACGGTCCAATGATTGAAACTTGGTTAAAATGTGATAGATTCTCTTGATTTTATAGGATCAAAGAGGCTTTCTACTCATTAAAGTTCTCACAGTAACATTCTTTCTTCAGTCTGTTTTCAAATTTAAGAGCTCAGGGGAATGGAGTTTGCTGAAAGTCTATCATTTAGAGAATATTTAAGCTGCATCACATTACTTCAAGTTCAGTCTTCTTGTTGCTTCCATTTTGATTCTCCTCCTATGTAATTACTGCTCTGAGACAAAGAACTGACCTTTTCCTTCTTTCCTGTTTCAGTGCAAGAAGATGGAGTTTATCCTTTTACGTGAAATTAGAACTGTAAATTCTAAGACCCTAATCTGAAATGTCCCTGTCTTGATTATGGTTTCTCACTGCAGTATTCTGTTTTGTAAAATGGAAGTAATGCCTCTTACCTGGAATACGGATAAAATGAAAATAAATGAACAAAATTTGTGCTTTCATTTATGTTTGCCTTTAAGTGTTCTGCAAAACCAATGGAAGTTTCAAATGAATACTTTACTCAGGTCAATTATCAGTTAAAATAATGGGACACAGTATAGTGTGATATTTACGTGGAAAAGACTAGAATCTTGTCACTCGGGTCCACACTGTGCCCCAGGAGATTTTGCACATGCCGTTAACCTCTCTGTGCCTCAGTTTCCTTTTCCATAAAATGAGGTTGTAGTCATAATTCCTATCTCATGAGGTTATTGTAAGATTTAAAGATAATCCATATAAAGCAATTAGGGACAGTTACACACTTAACAATATTAGCTATCATCACTGCCATTTCTTTTTTTTTTTTTGTGAGGAGATCAGCCCTGAGCTAACATCCGCCAATCCTCCTCTTTTTTTTGCTGAGGAAGACGGCCCTGGGCTAACATCGGTGCCCATCTTCCTCCACTTTATATGGGACGCCGCCACAGCATGGCTTACCAAGCAGTGCGTCGGTGCGCGCCCGGGATCCGAACCGGCGAACCCCGGGCCGCTGCAGCGGAACGCGCGCACCTAACCGCTTGCGCCACCGGGCCGGCCCTGATCATCACTGCCATTTTTACTGACAAGTTTCATTTACCAATTTTTTTTACTAGAAGTTTATGAAATCCAAACTTGGAAATATATAGGTAGCCCTCTTGAGCATTAAAACATTTGTGCTGTTGTTGTTATTGTTAGAGAACACAGATGTACCAATGTAACATTTCTTTCTCTAACCTGAGTATCTGTTGACTCAATAAATGAATTCATTAATTCAACCTCTAATTTCAAATCCTTTGCAAGCATGTAGAATATTATGTGACTATGCTCTATTAATTTTTTCTTTCTCCTTTCTTTTTTCCTATGATGAGCTACAAATCAGGACAAATGTAGTAAGTGTCAGAAGTAATTTACCTACATGCGTGTAATCAGTTTGGACAAACGTATGAGAAACATATCTCTTTTTTTCCACACGGAAGGACCACCTCTAGATCCTTTTTTTTTCCAGCTGGAAGGGCTCATGAACCACTAGCTTTGGGGGCTCAACTTGGCATCTCCACTTCCAGGCCAGCTAGTAGTCACTGGCGATAAACCTAACGAGAGGGAGAGGCGGACAGCAGAGGAAAGAGGCCAGTGTGGGCAGTGAGAAGGAGGAGATAGGACTGAGGGAAGCAAAGGAAATAACGAGCCTTAATATCTTTGACACTGAAGCACCTGCTGAAGGCACAGTGCAGTGCAGCTGACGACCCCTTTTCCAGAAGCAGGACGTCACTCCCCTTGCCCTGAATCTAAGCAACCTCCAGCTACCCAGTAACCCAGGGAGTCTGACCTACGCCTCCAGGGCCTTGCAGGATTCTGCATATCACAGAAGGCCACAAGGCAGGATTTCACTCCGAAGCAATGAACCGGGGAATTTAAACATCTCTGATTATGTAAAAGTGAGGTCTATGTGCTCACTGCCCGAGTCAGTGTGCTTCAAGCATGGCTGCACGTGCAAGAAGAGAGAAGGCTATAGGTCCAGATATAATTATAGATATAAAGGTATAACTATAGACCTAAATACTTCATCTATCTTCTATCTATCTATCTATCTATCTATCTATCTATCTATCTATCTATCCATCCATCCATCCTTCCATCCAACCACCCACCCATCCATCCATCCATCCATCCATCCATTAATCCATCATCTATCTTCCCCTTTCTTTGCACCACTTTTAGGCCGAGCTCTTTTTAGTCTCTGCAATAAAGGACTCAGGTACAGCTCAACACCACCGGCTAGTTTGGCTCACCCGTCCAAGCTAGACCCTTGCTTTAATCTTCTCTTAGCACTTTCCTTTCCATACAGCTTTGGATCTTTAAAAACGAGAGTGTTTTCCTGGGCTTTGCTTTTCTCCTGTTCAGTGAGTGCTGGTGAAAGGGCTGGCATGACAACCCCTTGAGGCTGAGTCCTGTTGATTAGGGGATGGATTTTGAGCAAGCGGCTGTACTTGCATGCCCCTCTCAGTGACCCTTGCCAGTATCCCTCACCCATGACCTGGAGGGATTGTCTCCTGGGGAAGCGAGGTCAGGCTCTGTGTCCATCAGGCTGCACTTCTACTAGCTGTGTGATGGAGCATTTTCTGATGTTGACACCCGTGCAGTGGGAGCCGGATGGAGGCTCGTTTCTCCTTTCACTCTGAGCTGTCATTTAAAAGGGCCTGCTGCTTATCCTGGGTTTCACGGTCTTTCCAGGCCGTGCTGACATTCTCAGCCTGCTGCTCTGGCTGCCACATCTGCTGCCATAACTTACGAACTTGGGGCACTTTTATTTGAGCTAGTCTGGACAGTAATATTTTCTGAACTAAGAATATAAGTACATGAGCACTTTTTTCCTAATGTGTAATTTTCCTGAAGAGTACTCCTATCATAACATGTATTTCTTTTCCTGCTCCTTGTACTCATTTTGATGTTAAAATAAAACATAATAATTAAAAGGACTGGAACACTTTAAATGATTTGATTGGCAGGCACAATGACTGTTTACAGAAGCAACTGGAAAAACTTGACTTTCTCTTTAATTTTATTTATTTATTTATTTCCCCCCCAAAGCCCCAGTAGATAGTTGTATGTCATAGGTGCACATCCTTCCAGTTGCTGTATGCGGGACACGGCCTCAGCATGGCCGGAGAAACAGTGCGTTGGTGCGCGCGAGGGATCCGAACCCGGGCGCCAGCAGCGGAGCGCACGCACTTAACTGCTAAGCCACGGGGCCGGCCCGACTTTCTCTTTATATTGTTCTCAGTCGGCTGAGCCTTGTGGTCCCAGTTCATGTGGGTTTCCATATTGGCAGATTTTCCAAGTAATTCCACCCCAGGGTGAATAGTTACCATAGGATGTGGACATGTCCATTGACACGTGAGCCTCAAATGCAAATGTTGGTGGTCTTTTGAGTAACTAGATATTTTTCAAACGTTAATTCTTTTGTGAGAATCTTTTGTAACACATATATACTTTTTAACACAATGCCTTCTGGAGTGATTAATCAGAATTGACACAAGCATGGGAATTCCCAAGTTATTTTGGTTCATGGGGCCAAAATAACACTGTATTTGAAATTAAGATTATTCTAAAAAATCCATGTACTATAGTTACTCTTAATGGCAAACTAATAATAAGAAAACACAGCTCAGTGTTTTGAGTGCAGAGTAACTACATGTGGGGATTTAGCAGATAATTAACTGAATTAGGCAGGAAAATTATATGCCTATAGACTAAGTACAGGGTCCAGTTTGGTCAGCTGAGAAATTAAATCTAACAGAATTTTCCTTAGCTCCATAAAGCTCTGCTCAGTCAACTGAGACTAACTGGACTCTTGTCTTTTGTGTCTCCTGGGCAGCTGTCAAGGATGTGAGCCTTTCTTGACCAGCTGGACCAATATCAGCCTTGTCCAAGTTCCCCTAAACTAGCCTGACCACCCTGAAGCATGTGGGCCTTGGACTGCTGACCTCTCGTGTTCTTTGTGAATGCCTGAGTTATAAGTCCTACACAATAATTGTGATTTTCTTCTTTTTCCTTCCTTTTCACTGCTCCTAATTAGCTCCAGAGCCAAATTACCTCTTTCAACTATTGTTCCTAGTTCCATAAGACAGTCTCTCTCTCTCTCATAATTACTTGCCAATTACCCATTAAAATATGAACTTACATCAGCATCTGAAGAAGACTTTACAAGAGGAGCCTGTTTATGGCAAGAGGGCTTATCGGAGGGATGAGGATGAGGGCATGTGTGTGGCTTGGCCTTCCCTTCACAATCCCCCCCAGCCTGTTACTCATCGTGGAGAGGAGCGTTCTACATGATGTAAATCAGTTACTTTGGCTTATTTATTAAAAGGTCTTTGACTTTAAATCTTATGTATCACACACTTTTCACGAGCACTTGAGATTTACAACTCCATGAAATGATGCAATTATGATTATTACGGTTTTGCATATAAAAAAACTGAAGCAGACAGAATGAGCAACTTTCCTAAGATTGTGTTGAAAATGAGTGCCTGAGTCTGAGCTTGAACCCAAGAACAAGGACCTATGCTTCTATTAAGAACTTTGAAAAATAATAATCTAAAATGCCAAAGCAGCATGGCAATATCTAAACATTAACTTCTGTAAATAGAAGGTATACAAAAAGCAAATAATTAAAAAACATTTTCTTCTTGGGTGTAGTGGGAAAATTGAACAACAATTGTATGTCCAATGCTGTACTCTAACTTCATTACCTTATTTAATGCCCTTATCATAAGTAAAAGAAATATTGTCTTTTAATTTATGAATGCAATAAGTCTCAGAGAGGTTAAGTAAGTTGCTGAAGATTGCACAGCTAGTAAGATGGTGGATGGAGCTGGAATTTGCAGTTAGAACAAAATCCTATCTTCTGTTTCCCTCTGCTGCTACAGTGCATGGATGAGCAAAGCTCTAAGTTTAGTTCAACAGCATATGTGATGAACTAACCTGCCCATTTTGTTCCGTTTCAGTATTGCTTATGGTACTTCTTTATCAATGATAGGCTGTCCCAAAGTGTGAAAAGGGACATTTGTCACAAGGGACACAGAATGAGAGTATGGATATTCAAGTTCATTCCTCCTTTCTGAATAACACATCCAAGATTAGGCTGTGTGTATCAGGGACCAGTGTGTATTAGCTCTTTATATTTCATTAGTTATATTTTTAAATTTTCTGCTCCTTGAAGAAGTAGTTGTGTGTTATTAAAGGCACAAAATTCAAACTGTGAAAACTCTCCTACCCCTTCTGTCCTCAAGCGACTCGGTTCCCCTTTTCAGAGGGAACCAATGCCGTCAGGTCATGGTGAATTATCTGAGAGATGTTCCATGCATATGTAGGCATACAGGAGTAAACATCTTGTTTCCTACCAGTGGCTTCCTACTTGGAGATCACCCTGCAACAATTTGTGAAGGAGCTGCCTCATTCATTTCAGCAGCTGATTTGTATTACACTGTTTCCCTCTACCGTGAATTATTGAACTAGATCCATTTTGATCCGCATTTAAGTGGTTTCGAATAATTTGCTATATTACAATATGCTGCAGGGAACATGCTCACACATACTTTTGCATACAGGTGTCAGTACACCTGCATGATGAATTTCCAAAAAAGGAATCGCTGGGTCACAGAGCCTGAATGTTTAAATTTTTAACAGATATTGCTAAAACAACTCCCCATCTCCAACATTGAGTGATGGTAAACTTTTTGGACTTTTATAATCTGAAAGGTAAAAAATGTTATCTCGTTATGGTTTTAATTTGTATATTTTAATATGAGTGAGAGCAAACTTTTTTTTTTAATTATTACATGTTTAAGATCCTTTTATTTCCCTTTCTGTGAACTCTCTGATTATATCTTTTGTCCGTTCTCTTACAGACTGCGTGGCCTTTTCTTATTGATTTGTAGGAATATTTTCTGTATTAATGAAATTACTGCTTTGTCAAATGTGTCTCAAATTCTTTTCCCCAGTGCGTAATTTGGCTTTGCTTTTGCTGTTTGTGTTATATGTCAGATCTTTAAATACATTATCATTAATCCTCAAGAACTCTGCAAGGTAGGTTTTTTCATTCTCCTGTATGATTGGGAAGACTGCAGATCAGAAAGGGTTAAAGGCTTTCTCAATATTACCCATGTGGTAAGTGGGGGCTGAGTACAGATGATCTCTGTGACTTGAAAGCCAACATTCTTCCTGCCATATCATGCTACATCTCTGGAGGACCTCATCATCCGTATTATATCATGAAGCTGAGCAAATCCACTAGGTTTATCTTACTTGGCTGGTGGGAACTGTGCGGTTTAGCAGCGCTCACTGATTCAATGAGTTGCAGATTTTAATTTTATTGCCTCGGCAGTGGTAACTGTAAGTGCACAGCCTCAAAGTGCATTCACCTGATCATTTCTCCAAAAATACTCTCACTTCCGGCCTTTGCACATGCTGTTCCCAATGCCTGGCTCACTTTCCCCAGTCCTCATCCTTGTCACCTTTCTGTCCATGTTCCCTTCCTCAGGAAGCCTTCCCTAACTGCACCGGAGGAAGCAACTCTAGGTTCTTCCACTATGGCACTAGCTGGACTATGTTCTATTGCCCAGGGTGGGACCTTTCTATCCCACCAGCCTCTAGGCTCCAGAGACAGGGAGCGTCACTGTGTCCCCATCACCTGAAGCAAGGTTTGGCAGATCATGGACAGTGTACCCTGTAAAATGAATGAATAGATGACTGTATCACATGACGGTTAAGAGAGTGGGTCCTGGAGTTGAAGACCCTGAGTTTGAATCCTATTCCCTCACTTACCAGAAGGGTGACCATGGCCAAGTCACTTCAATTCCCTCAACTTTGAATTCTTCTTTGGCAAAATAATTTTCAAAAAACATACTACCTGCTTCATAAACTGACTATGAGGAATACGTTAGATAATTCTTGCAAAAGAGCTGTGATTATGATGAGTAAAATGATTATTTCATTAGCCCGAAACTCCTCATCAGGAATGAGAGTCAGGAGATCAGACCTCTAATCACAGGTTTGCCCTAAACTGGCTTTTATGACTTCACTTCTCTGAGCCGCCTCTGCAATGTGGGGATGCTCAAGTTTCTGGTGACAATTCTCAAGTCCGTGAACTAACTGCAATGTGGTTTGACATATGCTGAGCCTGGTCCGCTCCACTTCACTTGTCAGTCTTTTCTAAATGGTCAGTACACATCATAGCCTGACTCGTAGTACAAGTTCGCTATACGGTAAAAGTAGTAAGTGATAAAAATATGTGTATATCTATATGATTTCTAACCTAAGAATATTATTAAAATAATTAATTAAATTAAATTAATAAATTAAATGGAAAATTAAATAGATTATTCTATCCTTTCAATATGGGTATTAATTAATACCCATAATCATAGCTAAAATGTAGTGAGAAACTGCTTGTCAGATGTGCAGATTTCTAGGCCCTATTTCAGGCCAAATGATTCTGCTTTTGTGGAGTGCAGGCTCAGAGTTCTTCATTTTAAGCCCGCCTATCTGCTGCTTTGCCTTAGTGAAGTTTGAGGACCATTGCTTTAGTTAGGACGCTTCTCCACGCTTTTGGTGCATGGATAATTGCCTCCTATATTTAAAAATTCTTTAGAAAACATAATGCTTTTGACTACCGAGGGGTTTCTGCCTCCTGGGGGAACAGCCAGCAGAAAATTGCAACATTTTGCATGATCTGTTACCCCTGCGGACCTGGGAAACGGCACACTCTATGGGACGGGGTGAGCGGATGGGGAAGAGTGTTCCTCTTCATCCCATCTGAACGGTTAGGTCATGTCAAACCAAGCTAATATAAACGTCAGCGTGCAGCTTTCACTTGCGAGATCTGAGTTTGTGGTAACGCAGTTCATTTTCCCTCTTCCAGCTCCACGGATGCTATCAGCTGATGTGTCTGACAAGCATTTCCTGTGCCAAAATAAAAGCAAATCTCAGCAGTTCTCCTGAGTGAGATTGTGCGTGCACGTGTGCTTGTGGAACTCAAGTCACATTCTCCTTACGGCCGCGATGGGCTAGTCTCCATGGGCCTTCCAAACCACCAAGCTGGAAGCCCTGGAGCTGTCTCCAGGAGCCATCACACCAGTCCATAATGAGCACTAGAGGATGGAGTTCTATAGGCATCCAGTGGAGGAATTAATTATGGGGAACGTGAAGTCCCTCTAGAAATAGACTGAAGATTTAACACCTCCCAGGTGAATACTCTGCCATTAGAGTGAGGAGGCAACTCTGTTGGCTCGATACTGCAGGAGCCTGTTCTACATAACAATGGCCCACAAGGTACAACTGATTAAACCAACTGGGCTCAGGGGATGCCCTTGTCAGCGATGGGTTAGCTTTCACTGGAGAGGAGCCAGATTGCAGGGCAGGCCAACCTTTGGCTGATTTCTCTTTTCATTTGTCACTTGTTTTATTATTTCTTTTTTTGTTTTTTTCTATTTTATGCCTTTAATCTTATCTTAGTGGTTTCCCAGAGAAAATAAGTGCCTGAGCCCGTTGCAGTGGTGAATTACGATTCCCCAGACACTCTTCACAGGAATCAGGGTATACACTTAACTTGGCTTGTCAGATCCCCATCTAAATATTTTCAATCAATGGCAACTAGGAGTGAGTTAGGAGAACATCCTCTGAATCTACCATATTGCTTTTATTTCTAATGCAGCTGCTCTCATCCAAACCGAAGGTTGATCCATTTTGTGGGAAGTTAGGGCAATTCTCCAGGCCTTTCATGCTTCTCAGGTCAACCTATTAATGTGCTTTATGATCCTATGTCATGAATGGTGTCATTTAAATGTGTATTATTATTCCGTATCTTCCCACTGACAGACCCAGATGGGAGCAAAATAAGCAGAGGAAATACAACTCAAAGGAAAAAGGGAAAAAGGAAGGCATGAAGGAAAAAAAGAAAGAAGGCAGCAAGGCAAAATAACAATGCAAATCCTACAATATGTAAATTGCAGCAGTGCTATTTCTGAGATTTGCGAAGGCTAAAAAATTACTTGAGTTGTCACCGCTCAGGAAAAATACTAAAAATAATGTCTCCCAAAGAAAAACCTCTGCAGTATCAAGATGGTTAAATTAAAAGGTGCTTGGGATCAAAATCTGGATAAGTTTAACAACAAACTTATCACTTACATACATTAGTTTTGTGATGGTAAAGGTGGCTCTGTACGTGGGAATTACCAAGGAATTAATCACATATGGGGGCGAACACACACACGCGCACACACAGACTTTTCTCTCCTTGCCTGCAGTATGTCTCCAGCATCCCTCCTGCCAACATGATCCTTCAGCACCTCCCCAAAATCAAAGCCTGCTGATTGAGACGTGATGACAGTCAAGTGGGGTGGGAGCGTGTATCTTATTGACGGTTTATGTCAAGCTGTAGAGCAGAGGGAGAGTAAAAAGGCCTAATCGCCGTGTTCACAGACGTCCCACACCCCAAAGGTGCTGGGAAAGCACAATTCTTTCATTGCTTAGTGGTATTTCTGAGGTTGTAATGCATTCCAACTGACAAGCACAGGCAGGTGAAGAATTCCTGTGACGCAGTCGCCAGTCGACGATGAGGGAAAAACACAAGACCTCTTTAGTTGTCATAAAAAGGATCAGGTTGAAGACGGTGGGAGGTGTTTGTGTACATGTGTGTGAAGTGTGTGGTTGTGTGTGCAGGTGACTTCAGTGCTGCGGCCCAGCAAGAATTCCTGGCTCTCTTTCACGTGATCACACTGAAGGTCTACCCTAAGTTTCGACTGCCCCTCCTGTTCTACCCACTGGCTTCTCTCTCCGCTCTAAATCTACCAATTATTTCCTTTAAGTGTCAGCAGTAGACCAGACACACCGAGATATAACCTTTCCTCAAGTTGATGCTGTTAAACCATTACTTGAAACTGAAGTCGCACTTGTCAACTGCAACTTCAGTCACTAATAACTACTTCAGAAGTGTGAGTGGTGTCTGGGCTCTTAATGCTGTGGCCCAGGGCTCCGGGAATGTCTTTACAGGTCATTTAGAACCATCCATCTGATCTGTAGCAAGATCAGTCAATCTTGCAGCCGAGTGCTTTCCTCTCTCTTCCCCTCACTACCAGGTCCTTTATTAGTTCTCTCAGGGCCATACTGGGGGATGATCTTAGGCAGCCATATCGACCAATTAGCTTGTAAAGACTTTGAGCTCAGGGCATCACTACATGCTTGGATCCTGAATTCTGTCACTTGCCTGTGAGAATGTTTTTTTCCTCTGTCTTTTCCTCCTCTGTGGTTTCATTGAGCTCTTGTTTAAAAAGCCTTTTAACCAGCCCTGCATGCATGACATAGCAAATCTAAAAAGTGGATCCAGCTGTGATCTGATAGGGACAGCATAACTAGCCTTGATCTGGAAAGGTTTATGGTCTTATCGAGAATGTGGTTTTAGAGAGCCCTCATCCCGTGCCTGTCGACTTTAGGGGTTTTTTGGAAGTTGAAATAGGCTTTGTAGTTAAGATTGATTTTGATTTTGGAGTGTAATTAATAATAATAATACCAGCTAACAGTTACGGACTGTCGCTTTGCAATTGTGATATCACTTAATGAGCACACACACACACACACACACACACACACACACACACACACGAGTAAATTCTATCATTGCCCATTTCACAGATGAAGTGACGGAGTGCTTAAGTAACTTGCCCAATATCAAGCAGTTTGGAACTGGAAAAACGAGAATGTGAACCCGGTACTTCTCACTCCCAATGAAAAGCAGTCATCAATGCTGTAGGAACTGAAATGTTGTCACAATTATATACGGAATGGTTACTGAAAAGTTGCTGCAACTTGGAGAAACACCTCAGCCCGTCTTTTGAGTGTCTATAACCGCCACCCTGCCAACTTATATTAGATTCATAGGATAAATTTTTAATGCGATACAGGTGCCTGCCAAAAAGTAAGTGGATTGGAGAAGCAGACAGTGAGGCCAAGAGTATTGATATAGAAAGGTGCCCTCATGTCTGTCTAATTTCCTCTTTCTGCCTTCTCACCTTCTGAAAAGTCTCCCCACCTCCACTGCCCTCAATAGAATTGTTGGTATCTAGGGGCAAAGCTCTGATTGTATTTAGGGAAAAATCCTCTTCCTCTTAATGTAAGAGTAATGCTGTTAGCACCAGGCACTCAGGCTTCATTCCAGTGCAGGTAATTACGCTCTGCCTTTTGCAATTCCCCCTGCAGTTTCTGTTGAATCTATTTTTTCTCTACTTCCTGTCCTAAACTGGTGTACCAGGTTGCTGGGCTGCTGTTCAACATCTGCTTCCCCAAAGAACTACACTTTAAGGGTGAGCAAAACTATTTCTCTTTCACGACAGCTTTGCTGAAAGGAACTGATGAAGGGCAGGTGCCTGAGTGCTCCTTTGATTCGGGTCAGGGGACAGCTTGCAGTTATTCTGGGGTCACTTGAATTCCTTGCCTGGAACAAAGTACACAAACGTTCTTTTAAAGAAAATGAGGCTTTATATTGGATGGGATGATTGACTGGCCACCCGCTGGTGTGGGTCAAGGCCGGTGCTGACCTCCTCAGCTGAAGGGCTTGTCCGAAATGCCTTTGAGAGGACATCCAGTGCCCCTCTTGTAGAGAGCCCTTCCGGAACCAACAGGGTCCTGGGCTCAACTGTAGTCTTAGACCTAGCGTGGGTCAGGCTTTAGACCTCCTGACTTGGTTTCTAAGGTCTTACTTGGGCAGAAGCACCCAAACAAGAGAGGATTGTTTACAATTCCCCTTCCGTAATCATTTCTTACTGTTCCCTTAAGACACAAGGCTTCCAGAATGACAGCATGCTCAGCACGCTTCCTAATCATCCTCATTGAATCTTCTCATTCCAAGGGATCCTAAACCAGACCAGCCTCCTCCCCACGTTTCCAATATGTTCTTCTTTCTATACCTCCTTCCCAGTTCCCAGCATTTCTAGGAGGTAGATTTGGATCTTGGTACATTTCCTTTTAACTAATCGAAATAAAAATTGGCAAATAACACTAGTCATAAGCTTTACTGTGATTAATAGGTCAAACGATCTCCGATAAAACGTTTTGGATTAAAAACCAGGTGATTTATGCAGGGAAAAATACTACCTGGCTCAGAAAAAAAGCCCAAGAGTGAAGAAAAAAAGAAAGAAAAATAACTTCTGAAATAGAAGATGCAAAAAACCATCGAAAATGCAATTTTTTGTTTTACATAGAGGAAAAAAGAGTCCAATTACAAGATTTTAAAATTTTATAATATACTCATCAAAATTTTTTTAGTATAAGAGCAGACATGACTGGGAAACAAATAATTCTATGAAAATGGCAATTTTTTTTGTATTCTTTAAAAATTTACCTTCCAGGTATATCTTAGATCTAAAACAAAGCAAAACAAAAAATAACAATAACAAAACCAAAACTAAGTCACAAGAGGTCCTCTAATACAATTTGGTCAATGGAATGATAATCTTTAGGACCAATAATTTGTCTAATAGATTTTCTGAAATTCCCGGTTGCTGGCTCAAAAGGGGAAAAAATGACCTTAAAACATATTAATAATTAGAGCTATCTCAGGTACAAGCTTTATATCTCTTTAGTGAACAAAAATGAGTGTATTGCCTTACCAGCTCCAATCTAGACAGAGTATAGAGAAATTGCCAAAAAAGGGAACACCCCAGCCATCTGTGTGGATGTGGGGTCAAGAAAAAAACGTATCATCTCTTTAATTGGAGTCACAGCAGTTTTGACATCATGCTTATTTAAAATTGATTGTTAAAAAGGTTGATGAGATAAATTTGTGCATTCTTTTCAAGCACGCATTGCGAGACTGAATGCTCATCTTCTCAAAAAAACTTCAGCCATTTAGTGTTTTAAAGTTGTTTTTCCATGAATTAGAGGGTTTGGTGGAGGTAATGGCAGTTACAAAACCACACTCTTGTCTCCATCTAATTTTGTCTTAGCAGCTCTTTTAGACTGCTAAATCTGGTTTTAAAGTATGATGATTTTGTTTTCTGATGGTGTTAAACAGCTGCTGCTGTTCTGATGAGAAGCCCATTTTCCCTTTTATATCTTCAAGATGTGGGCTACATCAGGCCCAGTGAGGTGGGCAGCTGAGGAGTCTCTTGCTGCAGAAAGCAGTAAAGGAAGGACAAGGGGCCTTTCTCGGAGGCAGCTGTTTCTTAAAATGGGGAATGAAGAGAGGTCCACCGTAAAACAAATCTCAGCTCCCGAGGCCAGGGCCATGCACTAGCCTGCACCATTGAGAGAAGAGCGGTAGCTCTGGGGAGAATGAATTATCCGTAAACGTCACAATACACATGGATCGTTGGTCCTTGAATAGAGAGGAAGAATAATCTACTAGGAAAAAATCCAACCTCAGCTCCCGCCGGAAAAGCATCAGCCTTTGTGCTCCTATGCAGTTTTTAATAGGCATGAAGTTGAAAACTCGCCCTTCTGGCATGGGCCTGCATAGTGCTAAAAACTAGACACTGAGTTTCTGACTTTTAGTAACCCGGTGATGCAACCCTGGACCTGCGTGTCTGTGAGGCTGGAGCTGAGGTGATTGTGAGGTGACGCTGGTGGCTCTGGGAGGAACTGCTTTCCAGCTCATCCTGATCTGATCTGCCTCATCTCTGCACAACTCTTGCCCGGCTCCTCCTGCAGGAGCCCGGCTTTGTCACTCAGAAGCAGAGAAATCAACTTTGGACAGGGTTCATCTGCGTGCATTGCATTACCCATCCCACCCTCTGAGGGCCCTTCACCTGAAGCTTTGAACTATGCCACCAATGGGACTTCTTTCCAGCAACCATCAAACTGGAAGGTTTGGAAGCATAGGGCTAAGAAAGAAGGAGAAATGCATGGAGGGCGCGCTCATAGCTCAGTGTGTAGGCAGCAGGACCGCCCTTCTGGTTGTTAAAAAATAGCACTCATTCCACTCCAGCTGGCAAACAGCTGCTGCTCAGAGCTCTGGGAATGGCTGCCCACCTCCACCCACACCAGCAGCCCTGGCCCTGCCCCTGGGGACTGGTTACTGTCTAGCACAGCAGGGGGCCTCCAGAACTCTGCTCCAATGTGGCAGCCAGCATCAGTTCAGATTTATTGGTGCCTGTACACTACTAGTTGTTAAATATTTTTAATGTCACTCCTGGGTAGAAGCCAATGAAACCACCTGTTACCTGGAGCACTGACACCGTCTGATTGCTTCCCCTCGCTTTTCCTCTCCCACCCCTGAGAGCCTCTTGCCACATACTCCCTCCTCATCATGTGCCTTAGTGGGACTTCTTCCTTTCCAGAAGTTACAGGCAGTTGAACAGCAGTGGGCTAAACTATTATGGAGATCTTAAGCTGCTGGATCATTACAAGCTCAAATTGATTACATCTGAGCTCGAATTTCATAATGAGAGAAGATGGCACTTGAACGTGGCTAGAAAACTTTGTGTTTGATAGATGTAGGGTTTGTGTTGGCTGTTTTGTGCTGTGATTCCTGTTTTGTCTCTTTGCTCTAGTATCCAAGGTAATGCAGACCCCACTTATTCCTTTTCTCCTCCTTCTTTTAGGCAACTAAGGAGATTTTTTTGGGGGGGAGCATTTTATAAAACTCTTCTAAGAGGAATTTGTTTCCCTTTCCACTAGCTAATTATAGTTGTATTTTCATGGCGACAAAACAGTGCTTTCAAAATGACCTGACAGAAATGAGCTAATTTGACTCAGAATGTGTGCACATTTTCTCAATATTGTTCTTTTAATCATCATGTGTGTGGTTCAGATCACACTTTCCTCCCAACAGTTGTCATTTTTATCACTGTCAAGTTGAAGATATGGGTGTGCACTAGCACAAACAAGTGTGCTGGATTTGGACTCAATAGACTCGATTATTTTTTGTCATTGATTAAACTGAGTGACCTAAGAAAAGTCACTTTATTTATGCCTAGAGTTGCTCATCTATGAATGAACAGGGTTGGACTAAATGATCATCTCAGCTCCTTGCCAGCTCTAAGCTTCTAGGATTCATTGACGTTATTTTCCTGATCTAATAGTAGCAATAATTAGCATGTGCAGAGTGTTTTACACACATCATCTCCCTTGAACCTTACAACCACTAGAACAGGTAGGCAAAATGAATAAAAGATCCCCACCAGCTTAGAGTTAAAAAGAAAAAACAATTAAGAAATGCATGAATTACTCTTCTGAATTACCCACTCCAATTTCAAAAATTAAATGTTGGTTTATGAAGTCATTCTTTCTGCCTCCATCACAGGTGTTAGCATCTGAATGTGTTGGCTGAGCTCGGCGTCCTGGTGTGAAAGGATAGTTACACAGCTAGTTGTTAAACATATGTGTTTGTGTGTAAACATAAATATGTATATAAACACAGCGGGAGGTAGCAGGGGTGTAGTCAAGCAGGAGGATGAATAGGAGAAAGAACAGAATTACCCATTAGGTTTGGGAAGGAAAGAAAGACATCTAACATTTATTAACTGTCCAACGTGTGCTGCTCGTGTTATCTTAATCAATCTTCACATCAATCCGATGTGAGGTACATATTAACTTACCCATTCTATGGATGAAGACACCTAAACTCAGGGAGGTTAATTGGAAGGGTCAAGTTCTCATGGGTTCAAGTCAAACACTTAGTATGTATCAGGCTGTGTGCTGGGCAGTGAATAAACTTCACATCGAAAATGTCTCTGCCTTCCAGGGTTTCAAATTCAACATCCTTGAAATCTTTGGCTTCTATGGAGGTAGGAGATGGGAGGGATTAGAGGTTAGGGAAGGGATGGGGTCAGAGGTATGCTGATAAATGTTTAACAAGAGGCTCTTGGAGGAAGGGAAAGAAGCCCTGATCTGTAGCACATGACAATTTCTGTGTATAGATACTCCCAAGATAGCTATTTCAGTGACCACCATGACATCGCTGAATGCAGGGAAGAGATAAGTCTCCTCAGCAGTCTCCTGAGTTGGATGAGCCACTTCTAGCACACTGCTGGGAGGGTAGATAGTAAAATGATAGAAAGGCCCTTCTGATAACTAAAATAAGGATACCTGACTTGCCACAGGCACAATAATATCTAACATTTTCAGAGGGCATTATAATCAACAAGATATTTTTCTCTGTTCATTTATCTTTTGTAATCCTCACAACCCCATGAAAAAGACATTTTGAAGATGGGGTAACTAAGTCACACTGAGGCTGAATACCTCATCGAATATCATACAGCTTGAAAGTGGCAGAATCAAGTTTCAAAAAACATGCCCTTCACTATACCACACTGGCTCAAAAAACCAAGATTGGTTACTGCTTTATAAGTGCTACTTTATAAGCCTATTTTAATTGACTTGGTTGGAGCATAATAATGAGACTAGCACTACATTCTTTTTCTAATTTCTGTTATTCACCAGCCACAGTCAATACATGCACCCAACGTATGCCCTTGGTTACGTGCGAGAGTACAAGATTGTGAGAGAGGGTGACCATTGCAGGACAAATCCAACAGGGATATCCACCAAAGACTTCAACGCATGAGTCAGTGCCGTCACTTCCATATTCCAAAGCCAGCACTCATCTTTACACAAATGGTGATCATCCTTAGGGAAAAATCAATACTCATAGTCATTAAAAAATGATGCCACTAAAGCAACTTTAGTGTAAGGCTGGAAGCCAATGAGCAATCAACTTCTCATGCACCCACAGTAAACTGATGACAGTTATACAGCCAGTAGTTAAAACAAGGCATTTTGTGAAATTAGCATTTCCATACAGGCTTTTAAATTGGTCTTGTTGGCTGTTTCATGTAAGAAGGACAAAGTTTGAGGGGACATAGAGCGCAAGTAGAGGTATTCCACATCACAGGTGAAGGAAAAGAGCACATTGTTCTCAGGCCACGGAACAGAAAAATGTGCAGCTGGACGCCGTCAATCAATTAAGGGTAGTCAACATTTCCTAGATATTCACTATGTGCTAAGCACTCTGCTAGAAACTAAGCAGGAGGCAAAGTGTATAAGTCTTGATTCTTCTCCCTCAACAAGAAGTCTGGAAAACTCAGAATGTACCAGGCTCTGTAGAGCCTGGGCGAAGAGCGCTGTTCTGATTGAGACTGAATCCTGGATCTGCTCTTGATCATCATTTGATCTTGGGGAAACTACCTCAAGTTCCCTGAGCTCCAGCTTCTCATCTGTTATATATACTTTGAAAATAGTTAACATGTGTCCGCCACATGGCAGCAATTTAATTGATGGTAATCTTCTTGTTATTATTTTCATTCAAGGAATGTTGTTGGAGCGGGGAGCACAGATGGAAATTCACCACATTGGAAACAAGGATAAAAAGCATAAGTTTGTCCAGGGACTTTCCTTATTGAAGTTCCATTCTTTTGTTTTGACTGGATCTGAAATCTTAGAGTCACTCTACCTATGTCAGTCAAGGTGCCATGCACCGAGAGTTGGGTTAGAGGATCCTGTGGCTAAGGTACCCTGACTTTGCATATTTAAAACTATACGAGAAGGATATAGTGTGTTGAGTTGCTTTGAATTAAAGAAAAATGAGATTGAATAATTTCTCTTTTGAAAAATAAAATGCATGCTATATTCTTCATAATCTCTTGTTTTCCTATAAAGCAAATTTTTAATTTTACAAGTAATTTTCTGTATATTAACCACTTGACCCTCACAGCATCTTTGTGAAGTCAGTATGGCAGATAGGTATTAATTTTCCCATTTCACAGATAATAAAAATGAGATTAGGTAAAGTATGGGTTTAATCACCACATCTTGAGGTTAAGTCTATAGCATCATTTATGTTTCATGATTATCTTTGCAATTTCATCCAGAAAACTAGCTGTACATATTATTTTTGTAGTCATTACTTTATGCAATGCTTAACATATCTTGGCAAACACGTTAGTAGCAGAAATATATTTTTTCATTCAAATAATTGCCATAATGCATTAAATATTTACTTCTCTGGTTTTTTCAAAGGACTCATACATCCAGCACTTCTTTTCTAAAACTCTTATGATTTCTAAAATTGAAACACTTCCACAGCAGCAAAGGAAAATAAGTCATAGTTCCCAATATGCATTTGACATTAAATAAACACATTCTTATTTAGTAGAAGAACAAAGATGTGGTAAAACCAAACAGCATCACTAAATAGATTTCAGAACACTTAATCTCTTGCCTCCTGCTATGTATTTGAGTTAATATGAGCATTTGTCAATTGCACCACAGTTTTAAATGAAATTGGTATCTTGTTTCCCACATGGGAGCAGAATTTCTAGGTCAATAGGCCCTTAAATGTCATGAATTGCAATATATATGGCAGATGACACTTGTCAAAGGCTTGGTGATCAATTCAGATACAAATCTGACTTGAGGACTGAAAGAATCCGAATCAAATCGATGTACGAGATAAAGTTCAGGTTTAGCGCGGTGACATGGTTAGCAGCGCCTTTCATGGGATAATGCTACAGGGCCTCTGTGGAGATGGACATTCCCAGGCCTCTCATTGCTCACAAAGCCTGTGGTTGGATCATTCTGTCTTTCTAGCACTATGTTCATTAGGCTTTCGATTAGGCAGCTGGGCAGAAATAAAAGAAGAGGAAACAGCCAACATCATGTGTATCCTTTAAATTTCTGTAACTTTTGCCCTATGATGCACTTTTTCATGTAAAGCGAGATCGGATGCCAGTGGAGACCAAGCAGTGAGTAACCTATGGAAGCAAATCTCGAGCACATCTACAAGCAAAATGGGTCCAAATGCAGATGCAGAGACACAATTCTTGCCACTGTAGGTGATATTTGAAGTCATAGAAAAGGAGTTGGGTAAAACGGTGTGAGCCTCTGGAACACAGGAGCTGTATTTTCAAAGTGATAAGGACTATCTTTAGGGAGCATTTACTAGGTATCACACACTTCAGAAGACTTTTATATTTACTATCTCAAAGAATGCTCGTATAGACTGTCTCCTTTAGGTAGTGTTATTATTTCCATTTTAAAGATGAAGAAAGCAAGGGTCAGGTCACATGACTGGGAAAACTGGGATGTGAAAGCAGGGCTGTCTGACCACGTGTTTATTCAGGGAACTCTGTCTTTTTATCCACCTTTATACACTCTATAATACTTTACACAGTAGGACTTAGAGGATTGGATTGAGTGGATGAAATTTAAAAAAGTTTCATCTGTCATCAGAATCTAACAAGATTACAAGGTCACTCTCAGCAGGAAGAATTTCCAAGGAAACATCTTTGATCCACATGTCTTGGAATGGGAGAATAACTTTCCTCTTTCATTCATTCATTTACTGATGATTTAAAAAATATGTGTTGGGTGCCCACACTGTGCCATATTTGCTCAGGGGTGTAGGGATAATAGCGGCAAATGAAACAGGCAAGTTCCTTGTTTGCACATAGCTTAATTCCAGTGAGGAGGACGGCCGTTGGTGTTAAGTGCTATAAAGGAATAAGCAGAGTTATGAAATAGAGATGCACTTGAGGAGGTGTTTTTAGATAGGATATTCAAGGAAGGCGTCTTTGACACCTGCGTTGAGATAGAAGCAAGAAAGAACTAGGCATAAGAAGAGCTGAGAAAAGCTTTCCAAACATATAGAGAAAACAGCAAGTGAAGAGGCCCTGAGGCAGAAACAATCTAGGTGTGATCAAAGACGAGAAAAGGTCAAGTGGCTGGCATGTCCCAAGTGAGGAAGAATGCAATACACAGAGAATCAGAGAGGAAGCAGGGACTGAATCAGACAGGACCTCATGGGTCAGGAGTTCAGAGTGTATTCTGAGTGCAATGAAAACCTTTGAGAGATTTTAAGTAAGAAAGTGACAGGATCAGGTTTGTAGGCTATTGACAGAGATGTGATTATCTAATGAGAGAACATAAATTTAAATAAACAAACAGCTAGCTACTCACCTACCTACCTAAATAAATAAATAAAAGCCAGGAAACAGCCACCAGGGAATCCACTAAAATATAGAGATTTGTAGAGGAAGTAATACAAATAAAAAAGAATGGGAAATATTGGCCAGTAAATAAAGAGGACACTCCAAATAGAGGCACCAAGTGACTTTCTAGGAGATGACACTGGAGAAGGTAGGCAATGATCAGCTTTGGAAATGAAGAAGCATAGTCAGTGAAGGAATTTTCTAGAACGTCTGGGCAACTTACGGTCCATTTTACAAAGAAGAAGGTAATCAGTAAATTCAAAGTCTGTGGAAATTCCCTAACAAAGGAAGTCATAAAATTGTCCTGAAAAAGAATTTTATCACTTTTCAGTGCCTTTTCTAGTTGGTCATCTGAATTGCATTTGGACTTATGGCTTATTCAGTTCCTGTATAAAACAAATTGTAGTTTATTGGATCACTCTGGTTGTTATGAATCATCTTTTTGCTCAGTGGGGAAGACACAACATACTATTAGTAATTAGATCCCTAGCATTCCTAGCTACGTCTTTCCCTTCATCTATATACTTGGTCTGCAGCCTTTTCTGCGTTTTCTTCGAATGGTCTCTGTGCATCGGCTGATATTTCACGTTGTCCAGAAGTTGTGCCATTCAATGTGCAGTTGCCCACGGGAAGATAAAGCATCATGTCTCTATAGTTTCACCAGGAAGGGCCTCTGCAGGAGGAATTTGGGTTTAGATTGCCTCCTGGAAGGCTCCACAACAATGTCAGGGAAAGTGGATGCAGAGATAATGGGATGAGGGTGGGAGCAGAGGAGGGGGTTCTTAGATGACAGGTTGCTGAATCCGGAACCCTGACACTTGTGAAGTACTCTGTCAGGAACATTAAGTATCCAAAAGTGATAAAGCTTCAATTTGCTAGTCCATTAGACTAATTACTGCAATAATTAAGTAACTACTTGATTAGAACTAATGGGTACCTAATTATCCAGGAGAAAAGTATCAGGTGGCAATTATCAGGTGGCAATTAATAGACTGGAGTTAATGTCTTAGCGCTGTCTTTGTATGAATTCATAAGCAAGGTAAAGAAAACAAACAATAACTTATTAATATTTATTGGTGCCACAGTGTTTTTCAGCTTGTTTCATTTATACAGAACCAATTAGTGGAAAGACCGTTAGAGATGCAGGATACAAAGGGACTGAAGCAGAGTTAGCTTTTTAAAGGTACAGGATCTCATTAGCAATAACGACTAACATTTAACCAGACTCAACCTGTGATTTCAGCTTTGTTGCTGTAAATCTATTGAAAGGGGATCACAGAGTTGAAAAATCAATAGTCATGATAAAATCTGTGGGAAATCGGCTAATATATCGAAGTCAAGGGCCTTATTAAAGATTTTTCTTGGTCCACTGAAACATGTCATCTATTTTTCTCACTGGTAGTCTTAAATGGCTAGGGGGAGAGATGGATGGGAAGAAATTTAACTTATTAGAAAGGAAACTTTTCTTGTGAACACATATCACACAGAAGCCTTGGAGTTCCCACAGTATGAAAGGTTATCTCTCTAAGCCAGTGGTTGTTAAGCATTGACCAAGACCCGCTGCTAAGATCAGAAAATATTTGTTATAAAAATAAGATGTTAGAACAAGACTTTCGTCCATAGCCGTGTTGTTCTATGGCTACGGCCCTGCCTTGTATGAAACCACTGTGCTAGAAAGCATTGGGCAGAGCTTGAAATGCATCACTCAAGCTTCGAGGAGAAAACAGGTCAGCTATTTATTTATTTATTCTTTAATTCAGGAAAACACATGCTACAAGGTTGTAAGGCTTCTGGGCAAACACAAGAACAAGAGCTGAACTGCAGGATCACGAGAGTGAAAAAATGTTCTCCTACCAAACACTCTGAATCGAATATTTCAGCTGCGTAATGAGAATAATAGCTGCATGCTTCTTCTTTTCTTAGTTCAATGAAGTCTTTTTTCAAGACAACCATTTTTAAAAATTCAGGAGAAGTTTGGACCTGTGTTAAATTTATTAACATTTTAAAAGTCATGTAATTAACCCTGCAGTACAGGAAAACCCCATCTACTTTTATTTTATTTCCTTGCCATATAAATAATTGAAATGGGTTTTAATCATATTTTAGGAAAAAAAAATCACCTTATATTAGAATGCATGTAATGACAAATGGAGATAAATCTAAAATTTATAGAAAGGGAGCATTTGCATAAACTGCAGAATCCAAACATATAGGGCATTAAGAGTAACAATTGTTGCAAAGGGCATGAAAAATTCAACTTTGGTTTCATGATAGGAGCCCAGATTCCTAACATGATTAAGCTAATACATCACGCGGCCCTCTCTTATTAAAGGCATAATTGTTGTTAGAACCAGAAATGACATTAATGCTAATCTAGTTTTATATATGTACAAATATGGAGGGAAGTGAACTTGGAGATGCTTGCTTTTGGTGATCCATAGGCATTTTATTAATGTTTGAATAATAACCGCCTAGAGGGCCTGTTATAAATTAAAGGGAAGGATTGAGATATAAATTTTTATGAGGACTAGTTATACATTTCCATTATGTGTTTAAAAATGAAGGAATTACTGTGAGCACTGCAGTCCTCACATTTATTTGAGGTGATTTGGATGGGAGGGACGGTGGAGGAGAGCTGCTGTGTGGCAGCAGTAAGAAAGATGTATCCGTCCCTTTGAACAGATACATCATACGTCACGCATGAACTCTGTTCTACCAGAGACATTCCTCCGCTGCCGAATCTGCATGATTATTTCTGTGACAATAGCCAGTGATGATATAGCGCGAGGTTCAGGCCACTTAAGGGGGTTTCTTATGGTTAAATCCTGGAAGACTTGGCTATTATCTATCTGCTAATGCAATAACAAAGTCAGTGATGGCTGGGAAGCAATTCTGATTCCTTTCTCTGCTTCTGAGGTACTGTCTAGGGTTTTACAAGAGGCCCGGATGCCTTTGGAGAAGAAAGTCCCATTAAATGACAATCATACTTCTTTCTTCATGTTTTCTGATTAATTCTCCCTACATTGTCCTCATTTTTATAGATATAATGGGTCTCCAAATGTCCATTATTAACAAACTATAATCCCAAAGGACTCAGGAAGACCTCGGGCAAACTTGCTCGTGTGCCTACCTGCTCACACACTCATGTGTACATATACACACATACATGCATCTGCATAGACTTACGGATGTAACACAAACCCTAAGAATATAAATGCATATTATAAAATACTGCTTTTCCTGTCACCTGGAGCGCCACACAAACCTTGAAGTCAGGCAGGCCCAAGGTTGCACCCCAACCAGAATGCTCTCGAGATGGTGATTTGAGCAAGTTATTTAACTGGTAACTCTCAGTTTCTTTGTGTGTAGAATGAAAAGCTTACCAAGTTATTGGGCAGATTAAATATCACTTAATTTAAGGTGCCTGGTACACAATAGAATCTTAATAAATGTGTATTAGTTTGTTAGGGATGCTATAATAAAGTACCACAGACTAGGCGACTTCAACAACAGAAATTTATTGTCTCACAGCTCTGGAGGCTGGAACTCCAAGATCAAGGTGTTGGTAGGGTTGGTTCCTCCTGAGGGCTCTGAGGGAAGAATCTGGTCTAGGCTTTTCTCCTTGGCTTGTAGATGGCTGTCTTCTCCCTACGTCTTTTCGTGTTGTCTTCCTTTTAGGTATATCGCCATGTCCAAGTATCCTTTTTGATAAAGACACCAGTCATTTTGGATTAGAACCCATCCTAATGACCTCATTTTGACTTTACCTCTGTAAAGATGCCATCTCTAAATAAGGTCACATTCTGAGGTACAGGGGGTTGGGATTTCAACATATGAATTTTGGGGGACACAATTCAATCCATAACAAAATGTTTGATGAATAAATCAATAAAAGATTATAATCAATGATCTTGCAGTGATAAAAAAGTGTGCTTTCAAACATAGAGTTTATTCTCAAGTCATCATGCCCCGTATCCCCAGCCTCATTTAGCAATCTAGATGAGGTGCTCAAACTTTCCATATTGCTGATGGTCACCCACTTATTCTGGCAATATGACAAGAATATTGTGAATTTTTTTTTTTACTGCAAATTGACATGAACCAAACCCAGGTGTGACGGGTGATTATGGGCCGATGCATCCAAGTGGTAGGCAATCCAGTACCTTCCACCAGCATTTGCTTCCAGTTCATCTGTGGGAGTCCCTAGTGAAAACGATCATTGCTTGAATGGTTATAATGATGACCAAATAAAAGAAGCATGCAGAAGAAAATCAGAGCTCTTGTTGTGCTGATTTTAAAATAGACCGTACTATTTAAATGCATCTTTCAAAACCCAGAAAATTCCCTAATGATAGGGCTATTTGAAGTTAAATTCCAGAGCACCAGCTCTTCTCTAATGTGCTGCTCTTGACTGATTTTAGCAATAATGTGAAACTGCTACCAAATGTCTTCCTTTCTCATCATTGCGCAGTGCCGTCAGGTGAAGGCTGGGGGAGCAGTGTCGTGTCCTCTGAGTGTGCATTCCCCATCTGTCCCTTCCCAGGTGGTTAATAAGGGATTCTTTTCTCTGACATCAGTTTCCTCATCTCTAAATGGTTCTTGTGAAGATACAGTATGTGAAGTCCTGTACACACAGTGCTACTTGAAGTTATTATTTTAGTATTATTTTCACATATAGAAGTGAAGAGGAGACCCAAAGTAACTGATGTCCCTGAACCTTCCTTTTTATTTCATCTCAAACTTCCATTTTTAACTCAGAGATGAGCTGAGTGGCAGCAACCGTGAATAGACTGTAACAATGAGTGATTGCTGGGCACCTCTGAACTGTGCCTTTGAAAGCATCAGTAATGGCGTTTCCTTGGGGATGGGTGGAGGGAGGGAAGTTTGAAAGTCAAACCTGCCATCCCAAAGCTCGGTGTAGTCCGTACCTGTAGTTCTGTGCAGTAGGTGCTGATCACAAAGAAAAAATTGGGGGCTCAGAGGTTTCACAGTGTGGCACAACAGCTAGGAAATGGGGAAGGAGCATCCTGGGCAGAGGCCATCACTTCTGAAGCGTCAGTGCTTAATCATGCCCCCTCCCTACACACCCACCCATACAGTGGTGCCAGGCAATGACAAAGGAGGGGAAAGTCCGTTGTCAGCATCTATGTGATGGGTGGACTAGTCAAAGGCTGTAGATCAGGAGCAGTGCCCATTCACCAGTCATCTGACACAGATTGCTTTAGGATGGTCTCATAAAGCAAGAGCTCTGGCACCAGAGATAGGAGACGAAGGCGCTGGAGTCTTTTAACTGCCAAAGTTTGTATGTAGAGATGATTGAAGCCCAAAAGATGGAAGGATGGGAGTTTGAACATGGGTGTAATTTAGTGTATTTAACCTCTTGGTTGCTGGAATTTGCATGAATATACCTATATCTATAATCTATCCATCTATCCTTTACATATACACATATCTATATCTATATCACATACACACGTATATTTGGGCTTTGGTGATATTTCTAGCAGTACTGGGCTTTTACTTTTTTTCTAGTCTGGAAATAACGCTAGAAGAGGTCTTGTCATTTCTTCATCTTCTCATATTGCTGGGATTTTCTAGATGTCAAAGGGAGCAAAAATGAAACATAACGTGATGAGAAAAGAAATGATACAATGTTCAGAATTTTTTTTTCCTAAAAGAGTTTGATTTCACTCAACTCAGGTGAAAGTTCAGTTTGGTTCTTATTTTATCCACACGGTTTGCCCGTCCCTCAAGAGAATCTCAGCTCCTGAGTCCCCCTGTCATTCTGTTTGTGTTCAGCTCTCTCTTCCTCATTCTTTTATAACGCAGTTGTGCTATGAAGTGGCCTGGACCTAGCCCAGCATTTGAAACGCGGCTTGTCTCACATCCTGTGCCTTATAAGAACAAATCGACTTGGTTCTTTCTTGTTCAATACTTCCAAATCCATTCTCCAAATTTTGAGCTTTGTTGTTTTATTCTTGCTGCATCAGAGACCAAAGCTGGTTTATTTTAAACTGGGTCTTTTTAAATCTCATTGACACTTTTCTCCCCTTTTCAGCTCAGTTACCCATTATTTTAATCATCAACCTAAGGAGATGAAGGGACTCTGCCATGAGGTTAGGGAGAGGTTAGAGGAAAAATGGATATGAAATAAAAGGTTAATTCCCCTATGGTTTTCTATATTTTGAATGAATAGTTGAAAATTCTATAGAAAATAAAAAGAATACTCTTACTACCCTAAAAATGAAACTTAAAAAACCTCAAATTCAAGAATCAGGCTTTCTTTTATCTATGAAAATAATACAAAGAAAGAAATTTATGTAACATATTTTTCCAGCCATAATGATACAGCTGTGTCCTGGAGCCCTGCTTTCCTTTGTGAATGAGGTCATGTGCTGATGTCTATCTGAAATCAGAAAGCACCTGAAACCATTTGACCTCATTGATCCTCTCCAATTAACTGACACACCCAGCCCAGAACCCCCTTGGGGAAAAGAGGTGAAGAATCATGTACCCATTGCAGTCATTCAGCTTTAAAAAGTCTTGTTGTTGATTCAAAGTTTAATCCATCACCACCACCTCCTACTCCCCATTTAAGCACTTAACTTACCATCAAGAAGTAAACAGGGCCCTGGGGAAAGAGTCAAGCTCACTATTTCTTCCTTGCCCTCCATGAAAGCTCAAAAGCATTTTTCCCTGAATAGATCATTTAATCTCCTTGTACCACAGCATCCTCTCTTGTGAGATGGAGGTCATAATACTAGCATATTTCAAAGGGTTATTGGGAAAAACTATCCTGTTGGCCATTATAAAGCATTTTACAAATATGAAGTGCTTCATACAGTGTAAATAATTCTTGAAAACAAAATTTTATCCAGTTATCAAGTATTATCATTATGGCCTTTCTATTTCTCCGAGCATTTATCTTTTCTTCCTTTTCTACCTCCTCCTTTCACATTGTTATGTAGAGAAATACAATTCCTCTCCTTTCCCCATGACTAAGGGTTTGAGAGAGTCTTCAGGGCAGGAGAGGAAAAGCTCTTAGAAATAGTACTTGTCCATACAAGTGCAAAAGTTTTTAACTAGAGAATTGGCACCAACATGTGAATCTGTATGGCTCCTAGAGAAATAGGATATTGAAATGAGAAGTTGGATTTTTAAAAGACCCAAAGGTATACTTCTTAGAAAATAAAAACATCTGACAAGGAGAGTCTGTTGTTATTGGCATGTAAGGCCAAAGTATAAAAATTTGCTCACCCATATCTACTGTTTGTTTAGGACCTATTATGTGCTAGGTGCAATGCATATTATTTTTATTCTTTGCAACAACACTGCGAAGAATAAATCTATCATTTCATAGATGAAAGATCTGCCCAAAGTTCCACAGTGAAGGGAAGAGAACTCCAATCTTTCTGAATCCAACACTTGTGCTCTATTTTCTATGCACTCTAAGGCATATCACTTTTCATTATCCACTCACTACTGAATAATACAGACAAACTAACATGACCCAAATTATCCACATAGTGACCATGTTCTTACTTTTTGCTGTGGGGACATGTGTCACCTCAGTGGCTTGTTAGGCCCCTGCTCAGATACATCCATTGCATAAGGATATGTAGCACTGAAAGTAGATATTCTTACTTGTAACTTTTCGAAGTATGATCTCTAGGCCTCCTCAACGTTAGTAAATGCTGGCTCTGTGAAATTTCTTTTAGATGACCAAAAAGAGAGGATTCTAAATGGAAGCACGTAATTGAGGAATTGACATAACTCTTTCTGTTGCGATAGTTACAGGAAGAACTAGAAAAGATTTTACTAGTAGGATCATAACATTTTATAATTGGGATAAATTTGGCTGAGGGCCCTAGTATGACTGATAAGCTAAAAGAGATATTTATTTAGGGATACTCTGATCTCTAAAAGCATTGTAAACCTCTCTACCTGTTACAGGTAATGTGAAATCATTGCATGGGGAAAAGATATGTTGAGCTACTAGGATAGAGAAAGCTATTTAAAATTTTAAGTTTTAAAACTACATAATCAGAGTATGTACATATGCATAAACATGTAACAGAGAGTTTAGAGAATAATCCCCACAATTAAAATATTTTGTTTATTCCAACATATTCAAATTTGCAGTAAATTTACAGTTATTTGAAAATTGAAAAAAATATATATCACCCTACTAAAGCCTCAGCTGTTTTCTTTGTGTTAAACAAGTTTAATATGCAGTATCTTGAATTACTTTCATGTCATTAGTAGAACTTATTTATTGGTAAAGATATTCTTTCATTTATTAAGGCATCAAATAACCTTTGAACATGGATCCTATCTCTTTAATCTTAAGTAAATATCACCAATGGTCCTATGAAGTGGTAGCTGGTCCTGGGTGCCTGCTATGGAAATCCAAGATTTTCAATTCCTTGTGGTCTCTAATAGCATTAATCGGGGCAGCACAACTTACTTAAAAGGAACAGATGATTAATTGTGACAATAGTAATGTAGATAGAATTCTAATTCATGAATTGGCGATTACCACGCCCCCCATCACTGGGGTATTAGCTCTTTGTTTGAGATTTACCTTGTGCTACGTACATATTACAAGAACAAAAGAGAGTTCTTTATCTTTAAAAATATCCATTCAGTTCAGCTTACAGAACAGAGGAAAAATTGCTATATTTATCAAGGTTGATTTTGTTTTCCAAGTCTCTAATTCGAAACTGAAGAATGCAAGACTACATACATCAGGTGTTTCTAGCAAAATAGCAGCAGCAGCAGCAAATCATAGACATTTGTCATTCCTTAGAGCTGTCTGACAGTTCTGACAATTCATTAGGCTGAGCTGAAAAGAGGTTTAGAAAGCAAAGAAGGGATCGCAGGTAGAAGAGTTGCTTTTGCATGATCCAGTAATGGCTGATTTGTATCATTTTGGGTGATGGATACACTGTTCAGATTAAACTCAGCAGGGTTTTCTCCCCTCTCTCTCTTTCCAGGATTTCTCCCTAGCCCCAGCTTCCTTCCTCTAGATGCCCCCCGGGACGTTGAGCGTAGGCTATACCCTCAGTAGCATTTCATCCTTAAAGTTATGTTTGCACATGTATCAAGGAAATGCTCCTCTCCAAAAGAAGCTGCCTTGGAGGTGGAGGGAGTCAGTGAGGTATGGGATGATGAAACCATGCTTTGCTTCGCTGTTTCTACCTGCACATCCTACTCAACCTGTGCTGATTGAAATATCTATGCAACCCAAGTCCTAGTCCCTGATGCATGAGCCTCCAATGTGTGAGCAGCCAATCCTACCTCCTAGCCCACCATAATGGCCACACACTTCTTTGTAAATGCGTATAAAGGGTCCTTGGCCACCAAATGTGTATTCATTCCCTGGAGTAGGATTGGAGTAGGCATCGTCTTTTTTGTAACCTTTTGCACACCCAAGTTAGGAATCGTCTCATTTTCAATTTTGACAAATAGCAACTGTAGTGAATATGAGTTTATATAGCTCACTTCTTCTTTTGGGATGTGTATCACAGTATATTAAAAACACTTCTGGACTTTTGTTGCTGGTTGCTGCAATGTAGATTACCCAGCTGATGAAAGTGAATTCAATTAATCAAAATTGGTACTTATTAATGTCAATTTTGTGTGCAATGATATGAGGGAGATAAAGAGAGTGGAGATACAGGCTGTACCATTAAGACCGATATTTATACTAAGATTTAAGCTAATCAAAATTGAAAAAAAAGTCCAAACTACATGTTAGACTACATTCCTTCATTTAGATGCTTACTTTCAAATGTTTTTCAATCACCTATTAAGCACCCAGGAATTTTCCGGTAATTGGAGATTATCCTAGTGAAAAAGGGAGTCAAGGTACATGTTCTCTGAGAGCTAATATATAGCATTGAGACTGTCCATCAGTAAGTAAAACTAATAATTAAATAAAAATTGTACATAGAGATTAGTGTGACTAAAGTAATCAACTATTTGAAACTAATGAAAGAAGGTGGTGTTACGGTTTGAATGTTTGTGTCCCTCCGAAATTCATACGTTGAAGCACTAGCCCCCAATGTGATGGTATTAGAAGTGAGGACTTTGGGAGAAAGTTAGGTTTAGATTATGTCATGAGAGCGGGATCCTCATGGTTATATTAGTTCCCTTAGAAGAGGAAGAGAGAGGAAAGGCCATGTGAGCACACAGGGAGACGATGGCAGTCTGCAAGGCGGGAAGAGAGCTCTTGCCAGAACTGAATCAGATAGTCTTAGCCTTGACCTTGGACTTTCCAGCCTCCAGAACTGCAAGAAATAAATGTCTGTTGTTTAAGTCACCCAGCCTATGTTATAGCAGCCCAAGTTGACTAACACAGGTGGGTTTGTTGGCTTAGACAAGGTCAGGAGGGAAGTCTTCTTTGAGGAGATAACATTTGAGATAGGAATGCGTCTACCATGACACCCACCAGGAAGAGTTATTTTCCAATTCTTCAAATTTTTGAGGAAAAAAAGAGGCATGTGTGGCTCAAATGAGGTGAGTAAAAAGACCAGAGAAGAAACTCTCTGACTGTAGGGACTTTTCTTTGTTCACAGCTACATTCTCCATACCAGAAAAGTGCATGGTACAAAGTACATCCTCAATGAAGATCTCTTATCAAGAGAATAAGTGGAGGTAAGAGTGATACAAGATGGAGGTTGAGAGGTAAATGGGAGCCAGATCACATGAGGCATTGTGGGTAGGAACTATGGTAGGAAGTTTCTGTTTTATTCTAAATAGGAAAGGCTTTAAGCAGAGAAGTGACACAGTTTAATTTATATTTTAAAAGACCACCTGGCTCACAGGATAGACTCTGTTTGGGTACCCTGCCACCTGCCCTGAGGGTTGGCTACCAAAGGTTCGTAGTTTCCCCCTTCCACAGAATTTCCCTCAGTTGACCGGAGTGGCCTCACTAGGGAAGTTATGCAACCCTTCCTGGGGTGTCCCATAGACAATGATTGAATGGTAGCAGGCACAAAAGCCCAGCCCTCTTGCCTAAAACTCCCTAGCGGAATTTATACTCCAGAGGACTCAGTGGGTTAAATCAAAGGAAGACATTATTTGAGACGATGTTCTTGCTTAGTTCTTTGCCTTTCCCCATCTTGCTTTATTCTCTACCTTGTAATTTTTCCTTTCGTCTAAAAAGCACTCTCTCAGTCAATTATGTGCATCTAAATCCCTATCTCAGGCTATGCATCTTGGAAGCCGGACCTAAGTTAACTCCTGTGGGGAAAACAAATCACAGCAGAAAGAACTGTCCCAAGGATGCCATCTACAGATGCAATATAAAGCCAAACCAAACTTCAAGAAGGTGATAATGGACTTCAAGGTAAGGAAACTGTTAGCATAGGGAAGGCTTAATCAGGGATGAGTTTTATGATTAGAAATTAAATAGGAAGGATTTTGAGTCGCAACAAACAATATTCAGCTATAAATTTTTCAAAAGAAATAGGTCATTCTTTCACCTGATCTCACCCCTTGGGAAAAGAGGAAGAGAAAGGGAGAGGAAGAGGAAGAGAGGGAAGAAGAGGAAGCACAAGTGGACCTGTGTGTGTGTGTGTGTGTGCGCGCCTGTTTGGAGGATGGAAGGTGTTAGGCAAATAATATGGTGCTCATGAGGTCCAGGTTGCAGGAAAATCCTCTTCAACAAAGGTGCTTACATTTTGAACCATTTCAAATGCACATTTGTTTTAACTTTGAAAATAAATAGGAGGAAATAAATTCTTACCAAGTAATCAAGAATGTGGCCCTTTAAAGTCAGTGTTACTATGAGAAAAAAATGGCAAGAGCGAATGGGATACCAACTGAAGAACATGTCATCTTGTTATCAACTTAATTGAAGTCATTCTGTCATGAATGACAATCCATCAGATTTCTGCCAGTCAGTATATCATGCCGTTATACGTAATGAGAGGTCCTCTAACACCCAAAGGGGAAATCTGCTCATTTGTTACGACTTTACTTTTTGTTTTTTGAATTATTTTAGTACTAGTGTAAAATGCATGCAGTTTTATTAAATATGTGATACAGTGGTCAACACAGGATTCAAAATACTGACATGTATTTGCCCATGACATTTTTTATTTTTTCAAATGTGCAAAATTCTATTCATATCATTGACCTTTTTATTTTTACTGATGTTATCAAATGTTCCACCAGATGTCTGTTCCTTGCAAAATTTAAGAAACAAAGACACCATAGTACATAAGTATTATTGGTGAGGAGAAAGTTGGTGAAAAATACAAACGATATAGTCCATATTTTAAAATTGAAAGCTTTGACAGTTTCTGCTCTCAGCTATGATGGTGTAGCTTGAGGCGGACCATCATTCCCATTAAGAACAACTAGTATATCTATATAAAATACAAAAAATATTGTGTTTGAAGGAATAAGAGAGCTTCTAAGCCAACTAGTACTTGGAGGGCTAAGATTTTGGAGAAATGAAAACTTCATTATAATGAGCCCAATGTTGTAAATGGTAATTTTTGATCAGAGCTTTTGTTGGCTTGTAAGCCATTCAAGAGAAGAAGCTGAAAAGTCAAGGAGTAGGCCACTGCTAAAATGCAACCAGCAGAGCTTGCAACAATCTCATGGGGCTGGAGGCAAAGAGCCAAGTTTGGGCTTGCCAAGGCAGCCAGGACTTAAGAGCCTATTATCTCAAAAGAAAGTGAGAAACAGTGAAGTGAGTTTAATATTTGGTGTCAGTTTTCTTTATGAAGAATTTGGAATTTCCAAAGTTGCAAAACACAAAATGCCAAGAAGCCAGGCAAAAAGTGGCTAAAAAGCTGAATAGAACTTTCCCAGTACTGGGGAGATAACTATTGGAGTCCAGGACCCACCAACTAGAAAAGGCCCTGAAAAATAACCTCAGGCTCTTAATGAAATCATCTGAGTACTATAACCTTGCAGTAGGGGTGAACCAGAGGTAGATCAAGTTGTAATAAGTCTTAAAATTTGGCTCAAAAGAGGTTATTGAAATAAGATGATCTGCTCCTCTAGTAGCTGCCTGCCAGAAAATAGAATGGATCTTCACCAGAGAAAGAAAACAACATCCATAGTTTCTAAAGTTTTTGTGTACACAAGCCCGGAATTTAATAAATATTTACCAAGCATACCAAGAAATAGGACCAAGAATAAAAACTAACAATAGTAATAGACACAGATGATAAAACTATCAGAACTATCTACTACAGACTATAAAATAACTGAAAATAATGTGCTCAGTAAAATAGATAACAAGTTGGAGGAATTTTCTAAAGAATCAAAATTTATTTAAAGAATAAATGAAAATTCTGGACCTGAAAAATGCAGTTTTTTCTGAACTTAAGAATTCAATAGATGGGTTTGTCAATAAATTAGAAGCATTTGCAAAGAGAATCAGTATTCACATTAGTAGAAAATGTCCACATTGAGGCATGGAGAGAAAAGAGAATGGAAAGTGATGGAAGGGAGAACTGTAAGAGACGTATTAGAGATAGTGAAAAGTTGTAACCTACTTGTAATTGAAGTTTCCATAAGGAAAAGAAAGAGAAAATAGGACAGAAGCAATATCTGCATAGATTATTGATATGAATTTCCCCAAACTGATGAAAGATATCAAGCCACAAATATAAAAAGTGCAGAGATTGCCAGTCTCTGGAGGATCGTGCTCTAGGAACAGAAATGAGCCAAAAGTAGACTAAATCTTAACAAAATTCCAACCCAGTCTCAATTCAACCCAGTCTCTGACTTGATTAAAGTGATCAATTCCCCATCCTCTTTTACTAGAAAAGAAAAATACTGAAGTCTCTCTAGTGAAAAGGTCATCATCCAGGGCCTCTGTTTGTGTGTGCATGTGTGTGTGTCTGTGTTTGTGTGTGTGTTTTCAAGAAATAACTAATGATCTAAGTATCCATCTTAAACATTTAGAAATCAAAGAGTAAATTGTGCCAAAATAAGAAAGAAATAAAGAATAAATAAATAAATAAATAAAATAAGAAAGATAATAAAATAAATTTATAAAAGAAAATAAAAGAACTTATAAAGTTCTGACTTATAAAAGAAAATGAGTCAAATGTTGGTTATTTGAAAAGATTTTAAAAAGTAATAAACTTCTAGGAAGATTGATTAAGAACAAAGAAGAGAAGGTACAAATTACCAATATCAGGAAAGACAAAGTGGAAAACACTACAGACAGTACAAACATAACCAAAATAATACAAGGATATTACATCTAACTTTATGTCAATTAATTTGGGAATCTAGGCAAAATACACAAATTACTAGAAAAACACAACCACCTTAAACTAACACAAAATGAAATAGAAAATCTCAAAAAATGGAGCATTTCTCAATATGTTTTATTAGGCCAGCATAATTTTGATAACCAAACATGACACAGGTGCTACAAGAAAGAAAAATTATCAGGGCTGGCCTGGTGGGTAGAGGTTAAGTTCGCACGCTCCACTTTGACGGCCCATGGTTTGTGGTTTCGGAGGTCCCAGGTGTGGACCTACACACCACTCATGAAGCCATGCTGTGGCAGCATCCCAAATACAAAATAGAGGAAGATTGGTACAGATGTTGGCTCAGAGACAATTTTCCTCAAACAAAAGGAGGAAGATTGACAATAAATGTTAGCTCACAGCCAATCTTCCTCACCAAAAAAAAAGAAAAAAGAAAAATTATCAATGAATTGCCCTCCTAAACAGAGATACAATATTATAAATGAAATATTATCAAATTGAACCCATCCATGTACAAAAAAGATGATATATCACACCATGTTGGTTTTATTTGAGAAATGCAGGTTGCTTTAATTAAGGAACCAATCAATTCAATTCTCTATATTAACATAAGTGAGAGGAAAGTATGAACATCTCATATTTGATAAAATTCAATACTCATTCATGATTAAAAACTCCAATTAGGCCTAAGATCTGGGATTAGAAGAGAACATGATAAAACTGAAAAAGAGTATCCATAAAAATCTATACGAGTTTTATACTTCATAGTGAAATATTACAAGCTATTCCCCTGAGATCTTGAGATTGCAACAGGGAGGTCTGTTATGAATATTTTTATTCAACACTGTTCTAGGGGTACTAGACAGTGCAGTAAGGCAAGGATAAAGGTATAAAGATTTACAATGAAAAATTAAAACTCTCATCATATACATAGAAAACTCACAATACCTATAGGAAATAAAACTAAGTCAATTTAGCAATGTCACTAGATATGGGGTCACTACGCAAAAATCAATTGTGTTTGTACATATAAGCAAAAATAATTTGAAAATAAAATTTAAGAACTAATATTACTTGCAACAATATCATCAAAAAATCAAATACCCAAGAATAAATGTAACAAAAGATGGAAATGGAAATATTTTTTAGACTTATATCGGTGTTTTCAGAACAATTTCTCACAGATGGGGAAACTGTCATGCTCTAGCTATGCAAGATTTTTTCTTTCCCTGTGAAATGTGAAAATTTTAAACAAGGACAAAAAATTTCAGTTTTGCCTAAGGCAAATATATGAAAATTCTTGGGACAGATTCACTGAAAGTGAAGTGTATATTTTCACCATATGAATCACAATGAAAAGGGGAGCTTTCTTTTTAAAGCTGGCAAAATTTTAATTTTGCTAACTCTGTGACACGACAACACTATGACATTACAGCTCACAGCAATGCAATATCAGAATGGTTTAAAGAAAAAAGAAGACTCGTCCCTATTATTCTATTTACTCTATCCCATTCCTGAAAACACACAGACACACACACACATATACACACGCACGTATATCTTTCAGGAAACTTCTTTTCCTTACTTATAAGATAAAAATTCATGCTTTCGTTGATTTATTTATAATTTTTGAATTTTTAAATGGATATACATATATATTTGGAGCTGTGAAGTTTTCATGAGTTATGCAACCTCAACTCAGCAAATGTTGATCAGCTTTTTTTGAAATACATAGCAGTTTGGAATTCTAATAAACTGAGGATAAACTAATCTATTTTCCCCTTCTTCATCCACATATGTGTAGATAGAAGCAAACATATGCATATTACACACATGCTTTGGTAAAACTGGGCAGTTTATCTTGAATAATTCATTGTTTGTGGAACTGGTAATTGGAATTAAATTTAAGCTCCATCTTAGCAGCACTGAACAGTATTTGAAAATAGAAAACTGAACACACGAATATCTGTTGTTTCGTCTCCAGGATGTCATCAGGCATGTCCGTTGGCAAGCCGCATAAGCAATAGTGTCACGGCATAGGACAACTGAAATGCTGACAGGTACTTGCAGGCACAGCCCTGACGAGGTCAAATACCCCTAAACCTGCCTTGTTTGCTGATCTTTTCATCAGATTCAACTCGTCTGTGGCCATAGCACAAGGCTTTCTGACAGTATGTGACAGCATATGACAGCAAAATATTTTGATTTTTCACCATTTGATGATATTTCAGATCTCTTGCAGCCCTTTGTAAACTAGCACAGTGTTTTATAGAAAATGGTACAGGCAGTTAATTGCCTTGGATGCTTGCATTGTCTCTTTTGGATTTCAACTGAATCCTAAGTTAGTGAATGAATATTATATTTTGAGAGTAATGGGTCGTGTAGACCATCAGTGACCCCAAGGTCTTTGCTTAAGAATAGAAAAAAACAAGCACGAACTCACAGCCCAACACTCAGAGTTGTCAGAGGCATCAAGAAAATATGAACATTTTCTTTTCATCTTTCTGAGGTTCTTTCCAACAATTGCAGAAGTGACTTCTTGGGTATGAAAAAAATATCTATATATGTATATATATATATGGTACAACTTACCAATCTTTTACTTAAAATACATTTTAAAATTCTTCCTATTCTAACCTCTTCATAAACTCTTAAGGGATAACAACTAATCATGATTTGGAAGAAAAAAAGACAAAAGTCCACTGGAAAACCATTTTTAATAAGCTCACCATAAGCCTCTAAACATTTCAACCAAGTCTTTTCCCATCAGCTGTTCACAAGATTTGAAACCTAAACAAAAACAAAATCAAAATTGCATTAAACTTTCGTTATTATGGAAATTATTTTCTAATTTAAATTCATATCCTTTTGATGTTGGTATTTTTAGTTGTTCTGAAATAAAACAGATGTATCCTCTGTGGCTTCCCATCAAGCTTAGAATAATGTCCAAAGATCCACCTAGGATGTCTTCTTGTACTTCTCTTCCTGCCCACTCTGGTCCATCTACGCTAGCTTCTTTGCCTTGAACACACCAAGCTCTTTTCTGCAGAAGGGCTGTGTCTTGAATGCCCCCTCTCTAGCTTGCATCCACTTGCCCTCCCCAATCACCCTGACCGCTATTCCTCACCTCTCCCCATGACCAGTCACTCTCATTATATCACTTCACTTTCTCAGGCTATTCTTCCTTATGTTACCTGCTCTCCCCAGTAGGATGTGAACTCCTTGGTACCAAGGACCTTACCCGTCTTCTTCACTCCTGTATTAGCAGTACCTAGAACACCATCTAGGCATGGTAAGTGTTCAGTAACTCCTGATGATTGGAGTTAACATTTAAAGATTTATATCAACATTTTCAGATCCACCAGATAAAGACCCTCAAATTTACTATATAATGGAGTGAGACAAAATGGGGTGATGTGATCTGTATTGACCCAGACTAACATGATCATCAGCTACAGATGCAGCTTTTAGGTAAACAGTTTTAGTGGCAGTTTAGTTGGATGCAACTATGTAGGTTGTTGATGAATTCATACTTAGTGGTCTTTTCAGCCAGACTTCTGAAGTATCAGATGACAGATGTCAGACCTCACTTCATTTGCATAACAAAATAAAGCCACTTTCAAGTATAGAATAGACAATAAGTGATAACTTTGGACTTTGTGTGATGAATTTACATCACTAAGAATTCAGGAGGAACTTGAAAAGACAGAATATAATTATCTAGTTTATAAACAGTCTATTTAAACCTATTGCCATAAACCCATGAAGGGGCCTTAATGGCCCTGGGTATCATGACCTCAGTTGTATTTTTCACATCCCGTGTGGTGTCCTAATCAGCCTTTGTCCTACCTCCCTGGATGCAAGAAGCTTTTTCAAAAGTACTCTTTCTAAAGCTCCATACAAATGTAAAATAGAATTATTGAAATAGAAGCAGTAGAACAGAAAACGACATCTATGGCCTAATATTTGGAACACAGAGGACACCTGGCTGAAGAAGATGAAAATGGTAAATAAGTGCACACCACCAAGTGTCTGGGCGAGATGGACGAGGACGAGTGTAAGAACTGCTGTTCAGGGATAGGGAAGTTCACTTCTTTTCTTCCTTTGTCCTCTGCTTTTCTCCCTAATGTGAGGAGAGAGCGCCAGCCTGGTGGAAGAAATGACATAAGGGTTGATTTAGCACGAAATGCTTCTTACTACTTAGAGGTGTCAAGAGATATGAGTATAATAAATTTAAAAAAACGTACAAAGCAGTCCAGTTGTTGTCTAAGGGCTTCCCTACAGAGGCTTCAGAGTTATTTTTCTTTTTGCCAATGGAGAAATACATTTTTTGAACTGCTGGCATTGTTGAAAGCCTTGGAGTCATCCTGCATGAGTTAGATCATGGTTCTACAACTTCTTGGTTCTAGGATCTTGGCCGGTAACCAAAACTGTCTGTACTTTGATTTCTTATTATATGAAACAGGAATCACAGTTCCCATCACATGAAGTAGAAATGATTGAAATATTTAATGCCACCACAAGTAAAGCTCCTGGAACAGGGCCTGATATGTAGTAAGCATTCAATAAATATTAGCTATTATCATACTTCTTGAGATAAGTCACAATCATAAGCAGTACTTGATCTTGTTCTCAATCTTCAACAACCTGAGCAAATACAGGGTTAATATAATTGGTGTCGATTTCTAATATGATTAATAACTCCCAGCATACTAGAAAGAACATCATTTTACAGTCAAGCTGATGCAAATTCAAATCTCGGCTCAAGTACGTAAGGTAGCTTTGTGAATTTGTGAAAGTTTTAGTCTTCTCTCTAAGACTCAATTTTCTCTGTCTGTAAAACACAGATAATAACGTTCACTTTGTGCTGTGTATATTCGAAATAATACATGTATAGTACCTAGCGTGATGTTAGGCACCTAGAAAAATACACTATTGATGTTAGTTATTATTCTCTAAATGGCAATTATATGAATAGAATTAGAGTTGGCTTTTAAGTGTTTACTTAAGTAGAATGAGGTAAATGATTCACACTTTAAAAGAATAGTGTCCTGATAGTTTGATAAATGATTCTTCATGACAGTGTAGATCTTATCATAGAGTCCATTGATTTTTTAACTTTTTTCTGAAGGTATTAATTCTCACTCATCATGTATTTCCTGAGCATCAGTACGTGTTGATACTCCAGTTAATTTGTGTTGGCACAGATAAACGTAACATGCTGTTCCGCCCTTCATCAGTATTTAATGAGCACTATGTATGTGCTAAGAGGAAAATAAATATATGGAAACATAAGGACTTACAATTTTATTGGAGAACTAAGGCATAGACAGCTAAGAAGTTGAATTACAAGTGAGTTGAAAAAATATTAGTTCAAAATTGGGAAGGGCTGGGAATCTTTGATTGAGAGATTTGAAGTTTTAGTCGACAACAGTGAAGTCATTCAAGGTTTTAGACAGGGTGGCATGGACTAAACAGGGCACTGCCAAGATGAGTCTGGCTTCAGCAGAAAGAAGGGACTGGAGCAGGAGCTGCTGGAATTCAGGAGGCATTTAAGATGTCATTTTAGTCGTTCAGAGACAAAATCACCAGACAAAGGGTACTTGAAAAAGGGTCATGGTTAAAGCCATCTTAAAGAAGAATAATCAGTAATTAGGATTTTATCAGATAAGCGAGTAGTTGGAGACAAAAAAAAAAAAAAAAAGGGCAAAGAAAAAACAAGGCTAGTGCCTGGGGGAGTTGGAGAACAATACCAACCTTATACTAGGAGTAGGGCTGTTGAAAGACTGGCTGGTTTAGAAGGAAAGATCATATGTTCCTTGGAGCACTTCTTCACTCTCCACATGCTAACCTCTGTGTTTACGTGTCCATTTTCCTTTCCTGATTCAAACTCTCGGAGAAACAGAATTTTACCTTGCTTTTGGTGAATTCACAAGCATTGCTTCTTGTGCAGAGTAGGCCCTTGATTTTTTTTTAACGAATTTGGAGAAAGAAAAGAGGAGAAAGTGTAGTTGCAACAAGGAAGGGCTGGTTTTCCGTGATGGTCACAAAAAAATCTAGAGTTAAGAACTGGGATTGCAGATGTTAATTAGGATGGAAGTAGTGACTTTCAGGAATCCTACGTCAACGGTGGAAGGTTTAGAAACATTGTAGGGAGTATGTAATGTAGTCAGAGAAAGGAACAGTGTACAGCAGATATAGGTAACTTATTTAAGAATTCCAGCAATGAAAACAAAAGAAAAATAAAATGGAGATTAGAAGAGCTCATAGGGAAAAATTGCAGCTTTCTTTTCTTTTTTTTTCCCCAGTAAGAAGGGAAAAATGAATGTGACTAATGGCAGAAACCTGAAAGATACTTAAGAAAGAAAGTGAGTGGACAATTTCATACTACAGACAGTTTTAGAAAAGAAGAGAATCACCAATTTCTTTATGACAGAAAAGAATGTATAAAGGATAGATCCAGAGAGATTGTGGTTAAAGAAAGAGGAGACTCATTAAACATAATCTCTAATACATTCAATAATGAATTATGTGATAATGATGGTTCTTCGATGCTCATTAAAGTGTTATGGATTAACCTAAGCAAAAGTTATGAATCAACTGGGGTCCATGTTCTGGTTATAAATTGGAAGCAGTCCCAACTCATGCCTCTGAAGCTTAGCCTAAAACACACAGTTTTAGTGCACCCAGAAAATCAGCCCCATGCATTTACCTCGATTGGCTACCACTCAATAAAACATTGTAAAATCAATAATGGACAGAACCCTAGACTATGATTTCAATAAAAAGTAATGGTAACTTTGGAGAATGAAGGCAATATAAGCTGGATTAGTAGTAGTAGTAATTAGGAAGACATCATTCAATGTGGTTTTGGTTAACTGGTAGTGCCAATTAATAACCAAGTCTTACAGTCTTTAGTAGTTTGGCAAAGGTCATTTATCTCATATTGATTCTAAATATATATTTTATGCAAACATCACTCTAGAACCTGGGTGGTAACAGGTCCTCATATCCAGGGAAGCAGGGCAAAGAGGGAGGTTGGTTGGTTCCGTGTAGTCAAGCTCCAAGAAGGCAGCAGTGAGAATGAGGATAAGGAAGGTGCAATAAGGCCAGAGCCAAACCTAAGAAACTCAGTCACGTCAGTGGACAATGGGAAGGTGCTCTTTGTTTACGTGGGCAACAAGACATCTTGGAATCAGGACCTCAGGTTGGGAACCTGAGATAAAGGCTCAGGGCTCTCTGCAAAAGATCTGTGGACTAGAAGTCAGACCCTTAAAGCACAAACCCACAGTCACAGGCCTCAGGAGCCCTGCAAGGAGCCTCTAAAACAGGCACAGTCCTGAACCACAACAGTGCCAACAAAAATAATACTTTACGTGCGTACAGTGCTTCATGCTTACAAATGCCTGTCATTTATAGTATATCATTTGATACTCTCATAGCAAAGCCAGAGGGCTAAGTGACTCACTGTCACAAAGAGAATTTGGGCAGATAAGATCAAGACCTGAGACTCCTACTTTAGGCATTTATTAACCCATTTATTCAATCTATTTAATTGTGTTCAACATTGTACCTAAGGGCTCGGTAAGCCTGCGGCTCCTGGATGAGTACTGGCTGAATTCTCAGGGAAGGAGCGAGTGGGGACACTTGGCTAGTGGGAGCAGGGGACATCAGGTTGCAAGGACTGAGGCCAACCCTGATACGTTTCTGACCCTACCTCATTTATTCAAGATTCTATCTTTTTTGCTTAAGAGTAATTTTTGGGACTTGGTAAATCCCATAGCTGAACAATAAACTTGAGTATATCAATATACAATCTAGGTATCTTTAACTTTATGAATATATTAGGTATCTTAGAAATTCAGAAGGAAAAAAACAACTACGGGGTGAATTTTCCCCCCTTTCTATAACACCACTTAAAATAGAAAGGACTATCCACTAATTTTCTGTACGTAACATAAAATTGTCTGTTGTTGTTATAATTCTATAGGCATCACGCTCCTCTAGGAAAATGATGTATGGAGCAATCGTCTGGTAGGGGCTGATGGGATGTAAATGAAACTAATTAAGGAAATGTCAAACATAATTAATAAAACAGGTTTAAGTTGCAAAAGCCCTGTCAGGGGAATGAATGGAGAAGAGCAGTGCTCGCCCATTGTCAGGGGCACTTTCTCCCCTCTCCTCTCTCCTCTCCAGGCTTTATTTAGCGCTGTTCAATTAGATCCTGGAAAGCTACTTGAAGCTCACTTTCTACCTCACCTTCTCTTAGCTTGATCCCATGGAGAGAGAGGAATATAAATTCGCCTGTCGGCCTGCAGCTTGGAAAAAATTAATTGCCAACCCCTCATCTTTTCCAAGTACTACAGGACATTAACATAACCAATTTGCTTGAACTCCTCACTGGCTGCCTAATAGAGCATCTGACCAGCTGATAAAACCAGGGTGTTGCCGGCGCTAACTTATTATTATTAGCATTTTCATAATATCCAAATATTACGGTGGCGTGATTCACAGGCTCCATTTATTATTGATAAGAACAAAAAAAGGGGGGAGGGTGTTTGGAAATAAAGCGGGTGAGTGACCTATAATTATGGCAAGCAAATTAGGGTATGCGGTAGAGTCAGTTACATTTGCCTAGGAGTAATGATGCCCGAGACCTTTTCCTTCCCCAGGGACGGGAAAAATAATGGATTCCCTTGCAGCTGCAGATGGGGTAGGAGGATGCTGTCATCAGGACAATGTTTACATAAGTTAGGCCAAGCGTGTGGCTGTGAGGCCTGCCTGTAGTGTTCCAGTCAGCTCCAATCATTTCAGCCACTGAAGCAGAAGTCACTCAAAAACCCACTCGTTTCTGGGAGGGGTAGATAACAGGAGTGAGAGCCAGGGAGAAGATTCTTGCTTGAAAGTCAACAACTGCATTTGTGAGGAGCATTTCAAGCCTCTTCAGTTCTCAGACAAGGGTGATAACCTTGAAAAACAGAGGCCAATCAGCTTTTAAGTGGGGAGATAAAGATGAAATGTGGTTTCTGTTAACTTACAGACCACAGCCTATCCTTCCAAGTGATTTCAATGCAGTTTATATGTTCTCATACACACACACACACACACACACACTCACACTCGCACACACACAGATGCCTGGTATTTAATGCCATTTGACAACCGTTAATTGAACATCTAAATTTGCCAGACTCAGTAAGAGGAAGAAGATAAAGTTTGAGTACTCAAGAAGCATAAATGGTTAATTTTGAATTCAAATTAGTTAAAACAAATACACACAGATTTTATTTGTAAGCAAATTTCTCTATAAAGAGTCATATGTGCTAAATACATTGAGACTTGATTTGTTTCCACCAAATCATAAGACAATTTCAAAAAATAAAGATAAATTAGTAAACACTGGTGATAACATCAAAGGTACGTGCTTACTTTCAATGAAAAGTTAGTAGTCAAAATTTGTTCCACTGGGCAGAGAAAGCATAGTGAGCCTAGGAGATCAAGTTGTGCAAGAAAGCATGGAAGTGCTCAAATCCCAATGGGATCAGGCCAAAAGAACACAGAAGCCAGCTTGGTGGGCTGCCACGGGCCCGATTTGAGACTATAATGGGTTATAACATACTAAGCTCAAACTTTAGTATGTTATAATCAAAATCCAAAGTGATAGGGGAGAGAGAGAATATCAACAAATGTTATTAACGAGAAGGTTAAACATGTTCGATGTATTATTCTTTCAACATTTCTTTATGTTTGAAATTTTCTAAAATAAAAAATCTGGGGGAAAAACTCCTATTCCTTCTGAATTATGCAAGGTAATTAATCATGTAATTTGGTAAGAATTACATCATGACTAGATAGTTATTGATTTAATCTGATTAATCTATGGGCCCAGACTTTGATGCTAAGAATTGGGACAATCCATTTTTATTAAATATTGAGAAGATTAAAAAATAGGTGCATGATGTAAGGAATAATGATAAGCACAACTCAGTGCAAGAAATAGAACATTAGAACATTGCCATTACCCTTGGAGTCCTCTACGTGTCTCTATTCAATTGCACCCTTTCTCACTCTTTTCAGAGGAAAATGCTGTCCTGAATTTTGAATTTTGCCATTCCCTTGCCATTTAGCCTTAGTGTGTGTGTGTGTGTGTGTGTGTGTGTGTGTATTTGTGACCTTAACAACATATTGTTCATTTTGGGTGTTTTTGAACTTCATATCAATAGAATCATTTATGCAATTTTTTATCGGGGTTTTTTGCTGAAAATTATAATCTTAGATCATTTCATATTGTTGCATATATGGAACATATTTGTAACATTTATTTTCACCGTTGTATAATATTCCATTGCATGACTATAACATAGATTATTTATCTATTCCTTTTTTGGTAGACATTTTGTGTTATTTTTAGTTTATTACACAGATATAAGACTGTCTGGGATATGCATATAAGGAAGCAATTGAAGATATGTTCTCAAATTTATCAAGATAAACTTGTTCATGATAATTTCATATATATATATATTTTGTGTGTGTGAGGAAGATTAGCCCTGAGCTAGCATCTGTTGCCAATCCCCCTCTTTTTGCTGAGGAAGACTGGCCCTGGGCTAACATATGTGCCTATCTTCCTCCACTTTATATGGGACGCTGCCACAGCATGGCTTGACAAGCGGTGCGTTGGTGCACGCCTGGGATCCGAACCATGGGCCACAGCAGTGGAGCATGCACGCTTAACTGCTACACCACTGGGCCAGCCCCAATAATTTCATGTATTTAAATGTTTGTAACAAAAAGAATGTGGCTTTTCTCATGACAATTCTTTGCAATTCATTGAGACTTGCTTTATGGTTCAATATATAGTCAATTTCCATAAATGTTCAGTGTGTCTGTAAAAAGACAGCTTATTCTACAACTATTGGATATAGTTATATATATATATATACACCCATTGGATGAAGATTCTTAATTGTGCTATTCAAATCATTTTTATACTTAGCAATTTTTTTTGTCTGTCCGACATCAAATTTCCCAATAAGAAGGTGAATTTGTCTATTGTTTACCGTGGTTCTGTCCATCTTAGTTACATAGAGCATATGTTATAGAATCATTACTTTTGGGAAATGTCCATATTTATCAATACGTAAATTATAAAATCCTTCTTTAACCCTTGTAAGGGTTTTTGCCTGATACTCTGAGTTTTTCTTTTCTGATATTAGTATAGCTATATCAGCTTTCTTTTCATTCTTTTACTTCTATCCTTATTGTGTTCTGATGTTTAAATGTTTCCTTTATTAACAGGAAAAAGTTTGGATTAAAAAAGCAGTTTGACAGTCTTTGTATTTTAACTGAAGCATTGAATCCATTTGCAATTATTCTGATTGCTGATGTATTTGGATTTATTTCTACTATCATATTTTGAGTCTTTTTCTTATCCTGCCCTTGTTATGTATCTTTTTCTCTCATTTCTTGTCTCCTTTTGTACTGATTCAATATTTTTTCTCATTCTCTCTACCAGATAAGATGTTATACACAAAATGTGTATTTGTTATTGGCTATGTTAGAAGTTTTACTATCCATAACAATTCAAAAATCTTAACAGTTTAACTTAGATCATTCTCAAGTCAAGCTCTATTTTTTCCAGTAATATTTTTAACCTTGTATTTAACTCCACAAATTATACATCATAATTTTTGTTTTATACATCTAATATTTATTCATATTATAATACAATATGCATATTATAAACATTTTATATGCTCATCATTTCTTTTTCATTTTAGAATTTCCTTCTGACATCATTTTTTTTAACCTGAAGAAATTCATCCTTTAGCATATTCTCTTGGACTTCTGACTTACATTTTGGCTGTAAAGTTAGCTGCCAGCCTTATTCTTGCCCTCATGAAAGTAATCTCTCTTTTCTTTGTGGATGCATTTAAGATTTTGACTTTGTCTTTGATGCTCTGTAGTTCCACTATGATGTGTCTAAACTTGGATTTTATTTTTTATTTATCTTACCTTAGGCTTCCTGAATCTGTGTATTGATATCTTTCACCAGTTCTAGAAAATTGTCAGACTGGTTTCTTCAGATATTACCTCTCCTTCATTCTTTCTCTCCTTTCCTTCTGTCATTCAAATTATATATTTGTTAGAACCTCTTACTCTTTCTTCCATGTTTTTAAATCTCCTTTTCATATATCTCCCCCGTTATTTCTCTATACTGCATTCTGGATGTTTTCCTCAGCTTTCTCTTCTTTTTGGTAATTCTCTCTTTAGCTGTGTCTTATCTGATGCTCAGCTGGTCCATTGAATTTTAATATCATTTATTCTATTTTTCATTTCTGTAAGTAATATTTGGTTATTTTTCAAATATGCATGGTTCTTTTATTATCTCTCTTCTCATATTTTCAATCTTCTATTTCTTTAAACATATTATACAAATTTATTTTATGCTGTCTAATTCTACTCTTTAGCTCGTATTGCTTTCGTTTCTTTATGTTCTTTGTGTTTTTTGACTGCCAATTCATATTTTTTGGAACTTTATCAGTGGGAATTCTTTGAGGCCTGGTTTGACAGTGAGGTAGTCTAGAGAGAGAATTGTTTTGTGTTGGTTTGGTTTGATTTTATTTATTATTTTATTTGGTTTGGTTTCTGCAAGTTGCCTAAAGGCATTACACAGCCAGAGGCACATTAAAATGAATTCTCATCTTGAGATTTTTCAGATTACTTGGGTATCATGAATTCAGGATTAAAATCTATAGGAAGGTCAGCTTATAGTTACAAATCCATGATGGAATTCTTTCTTCTTCAGTGCTAAGACTTGACAAGCAATTTTCCTTACTGAATGAGGGGTCCTAATGTACAATTTTATTTCTTATTTACCCTAACAGTGAAAGGTGGGCCACTGGAGTCCCAGCTTTATATGAGTGTCCTATTAGACTTCCCTTCTTGGTTGGGCTCTAGAATTTATCTCTTGTTCCCGGGACGCAAAGAATCCCTGTAATCTTGAATTCAAATTTACCTGGTTTTTTGTACAGACTCGCAAAGTTTGGGCCACGACAGAACTTTGCTTCTCTGGACTTCAGTTAGATTTTAGCTTCTGAATAGTTTTTCTTTTATTTTTAGTTCATAAAAGCAATTACAAGAATTGAATGAGTATGTGTTTCTGTGTGTGCAACATTTTATATAATATGTTCCACATATAATGTATGATATAGTAAAAAACAGTATATTTTAGGTATTACATAATATTAAAACATCCCATATAATATTATAATCTTAAAATCCAGTAATTTTAGCTGTCTGTAATATCTCTATCAATGAAATTTTATTGATTTTATTTCAATTCTCTGTAAATTTCTGGTTTCTAAAACTGAAAAGGAAAGAAAATCCTGAATAACTAATCTAACCAACTCTTAGCAAAACCAAATAATTCTAATAATAGTTGAAATTTTTTAGATACTAGAATACATAAATAAGTTAATATTTGTAATGGTCTAGTACAGGACCTGACAAAGCAGAAAATGATAGCTGTTATGATCATCATCATCATCTACATCACATTGCCTTCTCTCCTGATATCCCAGCTTATTTTATGAGTTCAAGAAATAAATTTTCTGGATGTAACAGTTTCAATATCCAATATGCATTTGAGAGGCATTCAGAAAGACGTATTCTATTCTTTTGCTAAACAACAGAGTGCACATGGTACACTGGCGGTAACTCTACTGAAGAAAAAAATGTCTCTAATGGAATTGAGGGACCTTGAATTAGCACTATGTATGTCCTATGTTTTGCTGTCAACATGCACTATTCTCCACTTGAGTTTTCTGGAATAGAACTGCCCTTTAATAAAAGGCTCATTTGCAGGTACATTTCCCACCCACTGAATAGCAGCTTTGGTTTTATAAGTCTGATTGGAGCCCTGTGGAGGTGCAGTGCTTTGTTAGCAACTCATCTTAAGGGAAATGAATTGCATCCATTGCAACCCTCTTACTACACATTATGCTGTTAGCGCAAGCTGGATCTCAGACTTATTTCTACCACTTGCAGACACTTGTTTAGTTCTTTGAGCTAATGTATAAATTGTATTATTTTGGGGCTTTACTTCTTTTTCTAACATATACATATTAGGGTAGTGCTGGAAGTAACCTCTACGTTCACCTTTCATTTTGTCCTTGACCTGAAATAAACCTTGAAAAAAATTTTGCGGTATATTTCATTCCTTTTCATCTTTTTCCCCTCTGACTCATCTCACAAGGATTATAAAATCTGAAATATTTATACAAGGAGAAATTAGTTTCCACTAAATGTTTACCTTGGCGGGAATCAAAATTGCTTTAAGAAAAAAAGCCAACCATGGGTCTTTGGGGGCTAGTTTAGCAGATTTAAAAGATTTTTAGCTGTTAGGTAGCATCTCAACTTTTGAAGCTATATCAATTACTAAGTTGTTATTAAGAATTGTCGATTTATGGCCATCTAAACTTTTGTTAATTTATTGCTTAAGATTAAGCAATATATACGTTACCGGCTATCGTATGTGGAGAAATTTTTAATTTCTCCTTATTTTCTCTTAAATGTAAGATTCCTTGAATATATCAACTGTGAAATGTCCCCCACTTGGAAAGAACATCTGATCCTTAAAATTGTACTCAGGTTTTTGTAACAATGTTCTGATCTTATCCTTTATTTCTTATAATTTGTTATTTATTTCTAGCATCAGGATATCATGTCCAATTGGAGGGCTGAATTAGAAAAGGCATCTGTTTTATAGAAGTGCTAGATACCGATCATTGAGTATTAGAATTGTTGCCAGAGAAGACATCTTTTGAAAATAGTGCATTTTAGAGGTTTTCAAGTGCTGTTCGCTTTCGTGAATGTACATCTCTATGCCCTTGTAATCTTAATGGGGGCAAAATACTCAAAGAATTATATGAAACCTGAAGAGCTTTGAACATGACCTGGTATTTCAAAGACCTCATTTGCTTTCCTTTCATGCACACTTTATGCTTTAACGTTGGTATTCCTCCAGATTGGTGAAGCAGATACTTGTATAGACAGGTGAGTGCACCAGACGACTAGATTTGCAGAGGGGAGCTGCGAGTGCCTGATCACCTACTGCCTATGTGCTTGTCCTTACGTCAGGCACTTAATAGGTCAACACGTTAGAGGGTCACGGGAATCCCACCTCTATCTCTCCTTCATTCATCTATCAATCATCTACCTTTCTATGTATCTACCTGAATTTATACCCATTTTGAGTCAGCTGAACCTCAGAGAGGTTGAAGTATACCATAGATCACACAGCCAGTGAGTCAAAGAACTAGGAATTTAATTAACTTTTTTTTCATATTCTAAAAATATACTCTTCCTACATGCAGCATATTGTCTCTCCCTCACAGCCATGATATAACATTTTTCTAAAGACATAAAACTGTTTTAGGAATAAAAATGAAGGGAAAAAAGCCATCTGTGAATTATGTAGCAAAATTGAATTTAGAGCAGTATCTGGAAACAGCTTTGAGCAAACCTGAAATTGAGGCCAAGCCTCCCTCCTGTGCGTTTTGCTTTTCCTTGGGCTCTTCTCCTACATCCTTCTCTGGTCTTCAGTGTTTTTCTTCTCTCTCTCCTCTTATTTCTTATCACTCTTTAGTCTGAATTTAACCCAGTATTTATGTTACTTCTATGTCAATTTAAGCTTTAGCTTTAATTGTGGAATAAAAGCTGTTCTTGGGGCCTGAAGCAACTTGTAGTGCCAAAAAGTAAGGACATTCTCCAACAAATAAAAATCCACAATGATATAGATATGTCAAAGGGACACAGGAGCCAACTGAAAGAGGTCCCAGTGATCAAAGCTGGAACAATTTGAGCAACAAAGTAAAATAGTGTCGGATTATAAATCAAAGTATAAAATGAATATCTATGATCCCATACAGATATAAGTAAATAATTGATTAAACAAATAAATGGAAGAGAAGAGACAACTCTCCACACAGAATTCTAAATAATTTATGTAAATGCTCCACATTCAAGGAAGTGGAACATAACCTCTCATTCCTTACGTATGGGCTGCACATAGTTACTTCCTTCCAAAGAGTACAGTATGGAAATGTGAGAAGTGGGAGGGAGTCACTTTATAGAGGAGAAACCTGTAAACGTTACCTCAGCCCAGCGATCAAGGTCAACACCACCAGTGATGAGTCATGTCAATAATATATGCCCTTAATACGATGTGATGAGACTGACACTTTACCTCCGAGGTCTTCCTCCCCAAACCCATAATCCCAGTCTAAGTGTGAGAAAAACATCAGGCAAATCCCAGTGAAAGGTACAAAAGAGATACCTGTAACCTGCAAACTGTCTTGGTCACCAAAAACAAGAAAAGTCTGAAAACTATCACAGCCAAGAGGAGCCTAAGGAGACATGACAACTAAATGCGGTGTGGCATCCTGGATGGGATTCTGGAACAGAAAAAGGACATTAGGTAAAAATTAAGAAAATCTGAATAAAATAGGACTTTAGTTAATAACAATGCGTCAATATTGAGTCATTAATTGTAACAAGTGTACCATAGTAATGTAAAATGTTAATAATTGCGAAAAGTAGGTGCGACATATATAGATACATGGGAACTCTGTATACTATCTTTTCAACGTTTTCTGTGAATCTAAAACTACTCTAAGAATAAAGTTTATTACGTAGGAAAATGGAAGAGATAACAAAGAAAAAGAAAGGTTGTTCTTGGATAAAGAAATTATTTAGGACACATGCCAGAGCCACTGGTGGAGGTGTTTTGGGAGGAGATTTGGAGACAGAGAATGTGGCAGCAGTAGAAAGTGGCAGTATGTCCCCCTAGTGTAAATGGTGCTCCACCAGCCTCAGGGTCGCCTGGATTTTATATCCACTTTATTTCTGTAACAGAAGATTTTGATGACTTTACAGGAAGGAAAAATTGAAAAGTATAGTCCTATAGATATAGATAGAGTCCCTTAAAGACAAAGGGTTAATGTCTCCACATTCAAAATAATAGAACCAAGACACAGATGAGCCAATAATTTGGAATATATTTATGGTGAGCCTGGCTTTCCTCAGAGCTAACTTCTCCACATTAGCCAGCCTCTTAAGATTGACTAGACCCCCACAAGTCTTGAGACCCTCAGTGGGCTTATATTCTAAGATCACTGATAGCAGACAATGACTGTAGAAGGATTTCCCCTAAAGGTTGCTTATATTATACCTTAATTTTCCTGAAGAAAAACAAGAAGGGAGAGGAGGAAAAGAAGATAAAGAGTTGGAAGAAGGAGAGGAAGATAAAGAAAAGGAAGAAATCAATTCACCATTGAGAGGTATGTTTTCCCATTTTTCTTGGAAAGAAAAAGAAAGAGGGGCCAGCCTCATGTCATAGCGGTTAAGTTTGGCACACTCCACTTTGGCGGCCCGGGGTTTGGTTCCTGGGTGCGGACCTACTCCACTCTTTGGTGGCCATGCTGTGGTGGTGACTCGCATACAAAATAGAGGAAGATTGGCACAGATGTTAGCTCAGGGTGAATCTTCCTCAGGAAAAAAAAAGAAAGAAAGCAAAAACTGCATTTATAAAAACCACATGAAAGTTGCATTTTGGACATTAAGAATGTTGGCTGTGGTAGTCAGTTTTTAAGGCTGAACTGTTCCATGGCCTCGTTCTGTTGTCAGGCTTGGATATGACCAGAGGACCAAAATCATAAAGGAGCTTAGAAAGGAAGAAACAAAAGACAGACTTGCCTGGTTTTAAGAGGATTTTGTACCTCCCGTGAGTAGGAGCGTGCTGCAGAGGGCCAGGCAGAGGAAGTGCAGCTCACTGGTAGAAAACAAGATGTTGCAGAGAATAAAGCAGATTGCAGTCTGGCCTCGTAAGTTTTACCATGTTTGGGAATATAAAAATTTCCTGTTTTGTTACCTACCTGTATACTACAGAGAAGGGAGAGCAGGTGATAATGTCACGCCAAATCTCTCAATTTCTCTCTGTCTTTCTGTCTGTCTCTCTCTCTCTCTCATCGGCCTTCATTCTAATTAATCTGCTCCCCCATCATTTCCCTCCCTTTCCTTTCTGTCATCTCCATTTCACAGCATCCCTTGCCCAGGGAAAAGATGCTCAGACACATTCTATTTAGAAAGCGAGTGTCTCACTAGGGGTGACAAGTCTTTTTTTGAGGTCATTTATCTAATTGCTCTTTGCAGATAAGAATTAATTAGCCCGATTATTTTTCTTAGTTTTTGGATGGGTTCCCCACCTGAAGAGAAGAAATTCCTTGGTGTCAGTGATTAATTGCTCAGCCAGAAGCTTACTGCCTCGCATTTGTAATAAATGCCGACTAGCTCTTTAGGTCACATTAAGAACCAGGCAGGTTGTGGTATAATGTACAGGATAATAAAGCACTTGTACAAATAGGGGCAACAGCGTTGGATTTTGATTAAATATTTTAATACATCAAAGGGTGAAGGAGTTTCAAGATGCTGAAGGTAAGATCCTCCGTTTAGGGCAGCCTTTTTCTCTCCTTCATGAGGCACAAAATATCTCCAGGATCAACGACAGCAGGTGGCATCTCGCTGTAGGGCTTGTCTAAAATGACCCCAGTGATTTGCGGGGTTTTGTTGTTTTGTTTTTGGCTCTCTCTTTTATTTTTCTGTCAGAGAACATCTAAAAGTACAAACACATTCAGAGCCCAGATTCCTTTTATTTCTAGAATAGAAAGAAGTGAGTTTCCTTATGGTTTACTTCCAAATGAGTTATTTTTAAATTGCTGTTGTTGTGTATGTGAGATCCCCAAACCTCAAAATAAAGCAATTAAATTAAAAGGTGAGCGAACCAAGATGTAATAAAGGCCTGCTAATGTGAAATAAATATGTCAAGAATAAATTTGTAAAGAAATAAATCCATGAGTGAATTCACAGGGTGTCTTAGTTCATTCGGCTGCTGTAACAAACTACCATAGACTGGGTGGCTTAAATAACAAACATTTATTTCTCACAGTTCTGAAGGCTGAGAAGTCCAAGATCAAGGTTCTGGAAGATTTGGTGTCTGGTGAGGGCCGCTTCGCGGTTCATAGACGATGCCTTCTCTCTGTGTTCTCACATAGTGGAAGGGGTGAGAGAGCTCTCTGGGGTCTCTTTTATAAGGGCAAGAATCCCATTCCTGAGGGCTCCACTCATGACCTAATCTTCTCCCAAAGGCCCCACCTCCTAACACCATTACGTTGGGTGTTAGGATTTCCATATAAATTTTGAGGGGACACAAATATTCAGTCCATCACAGAAGGCAAGTCTTATATTCTGTGGGTAGTTCAGTTAAAGACATAGGATTTTAGATAATCTAAGAGCATTGCTTCCTTTTCCACGTTTATAGTAGAATTCTGTAGATACAGATATTCTTGGTGATTACTTTAGGATAAAAGAAAACAAACTCAGGAGACACTAAGTGCTTTAGGAAAGGTCACGCTCACTGAGCAAGTCAGGCAGAGCCAGATCTAGAACAGACTGCTTCCAAGTCCCAGGCCAATGTCTATAATTTTGTTTTATACATATATATATATAAAATATATATAATTAAATGAAAAATTCCTGGGTAAAGTGGACACAATTTAGTATTTATTTGATGATAAGGTACAATCATTCTGGCAGTGACCTGCAGTGTTCGTTAGGATAGCAGTGTTGAATGAAAACTATTTTTGAATAAAAATATTGTCCAAATAGAGCAATATTTTCTCTAAAAGGAATATGTCTATGAACCTGGGTGATTTGGCTAGTAAAAACGATGTTTTGTTCCCCAAGAGGGTAAATAATAGAACATTTACTCTCGTTAAGTGATATTACTGAAAATAATCAAATCTAACATTTTCTTTCACTTTAGGGAGACCCAATATGTAATTAAGAAATTTGCATGATGACCTATTTAATAGTTTTTATCCTATATTCTATTTTTCTAAGGTTCAAATCTACTGAAAAGCAAGGACCTGCACATAGTAGATCCTCACTAAGTACATATTAAGTACACAAGTGAATAAGTTGAATAAATGAAACCATTAAATGTGACTGATCTGACAAAGGTAGGTAACTTTAGTATTTTGTCTTCTCTTATCTATCTCTTATTTCTAGCTCTTCTTGTCTTAAGTTACATAGAATAGAAACTATTGTCTCGGAAACCTTCCAGCTTACCGATTTTACTAAAAACTTTATTAGATGCAGTAATATGAATACTTGACATCTGTCTTGTATGATTCAGATAACACAATTGGAAGACCTCTTCTATGTCAAAGGAGGAAGTTTTCCTATGAGTCCTTTAACGTAACACAGTAACTCACCAACCAATTTCAGATTATTTAGATCACTTTAGGGAGATTTCCAACGCCATTTATTGGTTTTGCTTATCTTCAAGAGCCTGTTTTTATGCTGTTTTGTAAATCTCGCCATAATCTCTGAGCTCCTGGTTAATTGTAAATAAGGGAGTTTTCTTCTTCCACCACCTGTCAAGATTTCTAGGGCTATTCTACATGAGTGAATGTTTCTGTTTTCATCCATTCTTTTTTCACAAAAACGATGAAATTAACTATCAAGCTGTTGAGCATAGATATTTCATGCTGCATTCTCTTCCTCTCAGGCTGTTGTAAAAGGATTATGGACAAGGGTGACATCGTTTCCAGTTTACATCAACATGTTTCAAATTGCCTTATCTCATGGTAGAACTAATTGTGGTGTGATGATTCAAAATGGACATTTGTTCCATAATTTTTTTTGGTTTAAATCGATAATTTATTCAGAAGACAGTAGTCAGAATGCCTGAATTCAAAATACAGATCTGTTGTGGGTCTAAAAAAAACAAAAATTATATGATGCAAAGAAATTACAAAAGTCTTTAGTGGTCAAAAATGCAGAGCAGCTAATTTATCAAATCAAAGTTCTACCCAGAATTTGAAGAAAAGCCATATAAGCAAAGGGCCACATTTCTGTCTCACGACCCTCTTCCCAATCCATTGCCTTTCCTCATTAAATTTTAAATAAGCTTTCAAGAAAAAATATCTAGAAAATCATATGTGTTAAACATTGTGAAGCTTCAAATAGAGATAATAATAGCACCCACCTCATGAGGTTGTGATGAGGATTAGCTGAGTGTGTGTTTATAACGTGCTTAGAAAGGGCCTGGGACTTAGCAACAATTATATAAGCATGTGCTCAATAAAAGTCAAGAATTCCTACAAACCTCTTTTGTACTTGCAGCTCAAATCTATATGCTGAACTTAGAAACTAGATTTAATCTGTAAACTAGATTATTCCAAATTTATGTTTTACCATGGTAATTAATTATTCAAATTGCAATCAACTATCTTTGGTTGAAGATCTATTCAAGAAATATGAGCTATACAAAGAGGGATTCTCTTACTCTATCAAACAAAAAATGTGTCAGTTATACCTATGTCAGGAAGATACCACATTAAATTTTAGGGAGTCAGATTTTGGGTGACTTGAGGCCTCATGCAGAAATTTGGCAAATTACAATATATGGCATACTTCCTTTTTGCAGAATATAAGTTCTAAAAACCCCATGAACTTAAAATTTGCAAATACTTCCTCCTAATATAACATGCTTTTTAAAATCCAACTTGAAAAAAAAAACTGTTAATTAGTGTAGAGGAAGAAAAGTAATTTTTACTCTATCCTTCTGAGTTCTTGTCCAAAACACTCATAATAAAAGACAGATTAACAAGAGAAAATCAAATAGAAGTTTATTAACATGAATGCTTCATGTATACATGAAAGATAACCAATGAAAAATGAGTAACTCTCAGAGGTAGCTTAGAACTCCAGCTTAAATACCATCTTCAGCTAAAGACAAAAGAAAGAAAAATATAGGGACACCCGTTATGAGATTACCTGGAAAAGCAAGGTTTGTTATGCAGATTTAAGTCAGTGCCACCTCCATTGATAAGAGTCTAAAGTTGTCTCCAGCCATTAACCTTTGTCCTTCCTGGTAGAGAGGGGAGGAGGGTCACCTTTATAGATTTATGTTCTGCTTTTAGGCAAACAAGGGGAGGGCATGGAGGTTTCTTGTATCTGCTCCTTCTCAATTGCCTTCAGCTCAAAATAATCCTTATGCCAAATTGGCATATTTTGGGGTGGCATATTCTGCTACCCTTCATTGGAATCAACCTGTTTTTTTCTTTCTTTTTTTTTTTTGTCTTTGTGAGGAAGATCAGACCTGAGCTAACATCTGTGCCCACCTTCCTCTACTTTATACGGGACGCCACCACAGCATGGCTTGACAAGCGGTGCAACTGTGCACGCCCGGGATCCGAACCCGAGAACCCTGGGCCACCAAAGCAGAGCGCATGCACTTAACCCCTATGCCACGGGGCAGGCCCCATGAACCTATTTTTTTTTTTTTTTTTTTTTTTTGTGAGGAGATCAGCCCTGAGCTAACATCCGCCAATCCTCCTCTTTTTTTGCTGAGGAAGACGGCCCTGGGCTAACATCGGTGCCCATCTTCCTCCACTTTATATGGGACGCCGCCACAGCATGGCTTACCAAGCAGTACTTCGGTGCGCGCCCGGGATCCGAACCAGCGAACCCCGGGCCGCCGCAGGGGAGCGCGCGCACTTAACTGCTTGCGCCACCGGGTCCATGAACCTATTTTTTAACCTGTTTATTAATTGTCAGACAGCGACCTGTGTTCTGGCCAGGGCTCTTTCTTCTTCTCTGGAGCTGAGAGGCCCAGAGAGGAGGTTTCTCAGTAAACAGAATGTCGTTATTTCTCATTCAGAGATCTCACTAAGCAGAACTTCAGAGATCTCACTAAGCAGAACTCATGGGTTAGAATGAGTGCCTGCCCATAGGAGAAAGCTCCTGGATATATCAGAGATCTCCATCCTTTAGAGGTGCACAAGGTCTGGAAAAGTAAAATTCTTGAATATTTTCAGAAGACCTGTCCCATGAACAGAACCCAACAGCAAACTCTGAGTAAGAGAGATAAATGTCTTCAAAGATTTTCAACTCTTCTAATAGAAACAAGCTTTCTGAAATTCTCCTTGGCTTTCTTACTGCCACATTTCATTTTTGTCTTGTCTGCTTTGAAGCATCCTAACCTAACACTATCTGATAATTTTCTTCTACTGTGAAATTGCTTCCTCAAGTCTATCTGACACAATACCCTATTCCTCTTCTGTGGCCATGTTAATGCAAGGTTGACACATTTAGTACAGAGTAAGCAGAAACAGAACTAGAGGCCAGCGAGAAAGTTGACGAGGATTAGATGGCCATTAAGTGAAGGATGTTGAAAGCATAGCAAATGTTTAAAACCAAAACTCTTGAATCTCTGATTGCAAAGGGCTCTCTGTAGTCCCACCTCTCACGTCACAGGGCCCTGATGAGTGAGTGAATGGGGTCCTTCACCCAGGAGCATGTCTCAGCCTTCTCACTAGTAGAATCTACATTTTAATAAACTTGTGCCCAGTGAACTTTGGCCTGCTGAGTTTTGTCATTATCTCCTGCTCTTCATTCTTCTGCCTCACTGCTATCTGTGGATCCTGGTTCTCTAGTTCTGAGTCTTTCCAAAAACCCTTCTTGGCAAACTTCTCTATCCTTTCCTCCCCTAGATCTCTTAATCTGTTGAAGCCTTCAAGTGAAAGTCAGTGTGAGTATCGACAAGTCTCCAGAGGCCCTGAAGTGGCTCTAGTTCTCAGCCAGTCAGTGTGAGAAACTCCTTCAGCTAAGCAGATCTTTTAGCATCACTATTTTCTAGACTGAAAAAACTGAGCTGGATAGCTCACTGTTATCCGTAACAGGCCATCTCAGTGGATAGAGCTGGGAAATATTTTATATATATACACACGTATATACATACATGCACATACATATATGTAAATGCATGCACATATATATGGTATCTATGTATATATCATTATTTCTTTATCTATCTGTGTATACACTTACTGAAAAAAAATGAGTTTATACTGACAACTCCAATTTCAATTCAACATAACAGAGTTCTTCTAGCTTTCATCCTTTCCCATGGTTGTAAACATCTTCTCTGACAATGAGAAATTTGCCTTCTTTGTCTTCAATATATTTACTGATTTGCTTAATCATTATACTTACTTGTGTAATGGAACCAATCTCTCAACTATGCTGACCCACCACCCGTATGGCCCCTTCTTTTCCTGGCCTCTGCATACCTCTGTTGCTCCTCATCATTCCATGTATTCATCTGCCATGCTGGTTCCTGCATTTGGGAAAGGGAAGGGAAGAGAAGGAAAGAGATTGGAAGGTCAGGGAAGAGAAGTTGTGAAGGGGAGATATAAAGGCAAAGAAAATAAGGAAGAGAAAATGGGATGAAAGGGGGTTAATGCTTTTGTAAAATATCATAAAACCTGAATTACTAAGAAGACATGAAATAAAAAATACAAGCTGCAATTTTTGATTACTATATTCAATAGACATAAAATTGCTCTGCCAAATTGCTATAAATATTTCTAAATGCTTTCTCTCAACTTCAGTATTTATCTCATTGCAGATGGGTAACACAAACAGTTCAGGGACTTGCTCACTGAAAGTTATAAACTTCAAAATAATTTGAATGTTTATAACTCCAAATTAGACTTTTATCATGGTTACATTCCTTTTTGCACGTACATTAAATTAACTCATTCTTTGAGTGGGTGATGTTTACAAAAACTAGCAGCTATTGAGTAACTATAGCAAAGAAATCCTGTACAATATTAAGTATACAGATCAAGTGGTGTATCTGATTATTTTATTTTTTTACAGACTTATAAACTCACATTAAAAATATTATCTGCTAATATGATAAAAAATCTTATATGATTTTTAAAAGTTCGCATTTCTTTGCTAACAAGAGGATACTTTATAGTTGACTTACATGTCTTTCTCTGTGGAGTGCTGATTCATGCTCTTAATACACTTTTTTTGTTTAAAAGGATAAACCTTTAAAAATTGATTGATACAGATTCTTTATATATCATGCATATTAACTTCTTGTCTGGAATATACTTTGTAAGTCTTTTCCTAGTTTATTATTTGTCTTAAAACAGAAGTTAAACATTTTTATTTGGCCAAATATATCAGCTTTTTTCTTTCATTGTTTCTTACCTTTCTGTCTTGCTTTAACAAGTCTTTCCTGCATCTAAATTGTAAAAACATTCTCCAAGGGCCATTGTTGTTGGTTTTCTCCCCCAATCTAAACATCTAATCTAGTAGCTGTATTTTTGTGTCTGATGTTACTTAAGAGGTTGTGAGTTATTCCTAATTTTATTTCCAAATGCCAAACCAATTGTTGAACAATCCATCTTTCCCTCTCTGGATGGACATGTAACCTTTATGAAATATACAATCCACACAAATATGGATAATCTCAGGAACTTCTATTATTTTCTAATGATCTATCTGTTGATTCTCATATCTGCAACATGCTACTTTAATTCCTATAGTTTTACAGTAAATTTCCGTATCTGGCAGAGCAAGTCCCCTCTCTTTATTCTTAATCAGAATTTCTTGCCTGTCTTCATGTATTTATTCTTCCAGTTAAAACTTATTATCAAACTTTCAAGGTTTAAAAAAAATACATTAGGATTTTGATGTGAATGGCATCACGTTTATAAGACGATTTGGGGGAAATTGACATCTTTACAATTTTTAGTTATCCCGTCCAGGAAGGCAGTATCTTGTCAGCAATTCAGGTCCTATTTTATGTCCTTCAGGAAAATTTTATTTTTTATCTGCCTTACATATTCACTATTTAGTTTATTTCTAGTTATTTCATAGCTTTGGTTGCTATTCTAAATATGAACTTTTAAAATTACATCTTATAATTGGATATTAATTTTAAAAACGAAAGCTAACTTGTATTATATCTGGCTACTTTATAGTATTCTTTTGTTAGTAATTGCTTTAATAATTTTTCAATTAATATTATTGGAAATTTTAGGTATGTGAACACAAAATCTTTAACTACTAATCACTTTATTTTTTCTGTCCAATATTTAGCTTTTTTTTTCTTAACGTATTGCATTGTTCAAAAACTTCAAAATAATGTTGAATGGTACAAGAAGGAAGCTTAAATAAAATATGAAAATTAAATCTCATAAATATATATATATAATGCTCCACCAGTGCATTATGATAAAAAATAGTCTATGGTTTAATAAGATGAATGAATCTAGTTTATCTAACTGCATTCACGTAGTATATATACTGCTCAAATGGGGATTCCTTCCCTGCACTGAGGCTGGAAGTACTGAGGATTAGGTATCCAAGGATTAACGAGAAAATGAAAATGATTAGAATATTTTCTCCCAAAGTCTGAAGATTGGATTAGTTGGAGAGTGACGTGGTAATTAATAAATCAGCCTGAGTCCTTGTTTCCTTGAGCAATAATCTATTATATACAAACAACTTTTATGTCCCTTTTATATTAAATTTCCTATTATAAAATCCTCACCATCAGCCCTCTTCCTTGTTCCCACAACCTAATTCTATGCCAGCTTCTCAGAGTTGAATTCACTAATTTCTTCCATCAGCAAACTCACTCCTGCCCATCCTGCATCAGTTCTGTGTCCATTATCTTAAAAGCAGGAAATATATAGACAGTTACAATTAACACTCACTGGATTGTCAGAGTCACAATCTCTCTCTTGTATCTCTCCACATCTTCCTCACTAAGCACCAGATTCAAGACTTGATTCCTAAAGAGTAAAGTCTGAGTGCTCAGGTAGCCCAAGACGCCATGTTCCCCACAGCACTCCTCTCCTTCCATTCCCTTCAACAAGTGCTATGTTTATAGGAGTATTTTTGCTGAGATGCTCTTCTGCTTATATTTTAATCAGTTACCACATCTATTACTTTGGTAGCACTTCCCCATTGCTTTGATCACAAATTGCTATGTCAATTTCTGGTGGCATTACACACTCTTTGGATATGATGAATGGTTGACTTGATTCCTCCCGTTAAGTTAGACCCTTTAGACATTACTTTTCTCTCCTCGTCTTTAAAGGACATTTCTTTTCACGGCACCAGTCAGAGTTCCCTTCCCGTTGGCCTTGAGATACTGAGGATACACTATGTCTGCACCTTTATTAGCCAGAGCTAAAAGGACCACCATAATTATGCTTCTTCCAAATTTCTAGCACACACACACACACAAAAGGTGGCATATGTTATTGGAAAGCCACTGTTGCCATGTCAGAATTTTGAGTATAAGAAATTTAACTTGTGTATGAGTTATACTTTTCTATGTACCACAAAAATTTGTAGCTAAAACAATAATCATTTTCTTTACCTCATAATTCTGTGGGTCAGTTGGACGGTTCTTCTGGTCTGGGCCAGTGCTGTGCAACTCTTGTAGCTGGCTGGTTATCAGTTGTTGAGTTGGCCAGAGGATGTAGCACCTCAGTTCTCTTCCATGTTGCCTCTCATCCTCCAACAGGTTAGTTCAGACTCATTCACACAGAGCTCTCACAGTTCCAAGTACAGCAAGGGAGCAAGTCCCAATGTGCAAGTGCATTTTAAACTTGCATCATGTTTGCTAATGTCCATTGGCCAAAGTAAGTCACATGGCAAACCCAGAATCAAGGACGGGAAAATGGATTCCACCTTTTGATGAGAGGATCTGCAGCATCACATTTCAATGGTATGGATGATTGGAGGGCAAGCATTTGTGGCCATTTTTATTATCTACCTTGACTGGCAATTGACTTTTTAATTTTTTTTCTGAAAGATAGACCAAGCACAAGAACAGACGGGAACTCACTATTTGTAAACACCTGCAATGTGATAGGTACTCTGCTCAGCAATAAACGACGTGTTTTCATCTAATTCTCACAAAGTTGGCATTATTAATGTTACCATGAGAAGACTGAAGCTAGCCCATGTCTTGCCCTTCAGGACACAATAAATACTCAACTGAGCAAAGATTTACACTTAGGTCTTCCTGACTTCAAATTCCAGGCCTTTGCTACAATGAAAACAATGCTCTCCTGATATTGGGTAAAGGCAAAGATAATCCTTTTTGAGTATGTCCCCTAGGGTCCCAACTTCTAGTTGTACCAGTCTCACCATAAGCTAAGAACAACTCTCCAGTTATTTTCCCTTTATATAGTTCCAGGGTAAGCAGTGAAGATGAAAACTCAGAAATGTCCACGGTAACTCAAACTATATCAAGAGTTCATTGTAAATTAGAATGAGTAGACATATTTTGACCCAAATTATAGATATGTGTTCCCAAGACCACGAATTACAGGCAATTTGCTCACATTATAGTAATAAAGCTATATGCTTGGTGAACACACAAATCACTGATAATGATGTGTAAAGCATGGTGTTTACAAATAAAAGGGTGTTCTTGCGTGACAGATTTTGCTCTTAATATCCTTCGAATATCCAACGAACAAAATTCGTTGATTTGGCCATCCTCTTTGGGCAACAGGCTATGAGCAGGGAAAAAGTAGCAGAATATCAGAGGCAAACATGATCCCATAGTACGAGAATCCAATGTGTTCTAATAGAAAGCATCATTCCCAAGCCCAAATGTTGTAACAAGGGTAGGTGCTATGTCAGCCTCCCTAGGTATTTAGCATATCTTCATCCTATATATTATCATTACGAGGTGATCTTTTTAAAGTTGATATGACAGAAAATATTCCGGCACCTTCCATGTGCTTACACAAGCTGTTATAAGGTGTCATGGCATTTTCACCTTAAATCAGAGAACATAGATTTTACAATTATAATTTTAGCAGTCGAAAATAGCCTGTTTTCTCAATTATCTAAGTGAAAAAGGATAGATAAACTGGTACATGATAATATATTGAGAAAAAAAGAAGATACACAGTGATAAAAGGTATACATTGAACTTCTAAAATAAAATATATATTTATTGCACTATGTGGGACTTTTAAGAGGTTCTCCACATACACACACACACACACACTTGAAGATCCTGAGACATTCATTGGTGGGTGTGAGTCCCTGTTTATCTGATCAATGTTGATGATGAGACAGAGAACTACATAGAGGAGTACTGAACTAATCATTGCAAGGAAATAATAGGAAGGAACCTTTAACAGCTTCAGGGAATAACACATCTTCTAATAAACTATGCGACTCACAATTATTCTTTCCAAAAATATGTATGAGGATCTTAGTCCCATCATAATTGGAGAACTGGGCTACAGCTACCACCTGGGGTTACATTCTTAAGGGATTAAACAACAGAAGCAACTGATGTCCAATGAAAGAGGATCTTACAGCTAAAGGGATTAATATTTCTCTCTTCTAGGAATAACATTTTCAGATTTGGGCAGTCAGGAAGACTTTGATGTTTTGATGGGCTGGGGAAGATCATTTCTCCATACCATTTGCCCTGAGTGCAAAAGTCCTTCATAAACCATAATTATAAAACATAATCATAAAATACAAGTAGGCATCTTTTATTATTTTCAGTATTAAAGCAAGCAGGAATAGTCATTGCAAACCAGTTAACCATGGCACATTCATAAAATCATAAAATATTGCCATTGAGTGGGGTAAAACATCACTAAAGTTCTCAATATATGATTCCATCTTTGTTTGCTTGCTGAATTCTTTGGACCAGACTGGTGGAGTTTGTCCTTCCTAATCATTAACCAGTTTCTACTTAGTCTAGATATTTTTCAATGTCTCAATAATCCAAGTAAGTATAAAGAAATTGTTGCTTCTCTTGCCTTTACTCCCTTTCAGTCACTCAAAACCCAATGGACTGCATGGTGAGGATGAGTCAAGATTGTGTAAAAGTGTCCAGAAGATTCATAGGTTTGAAATTTAACATTTTTCCAATTATGTTTGTTATATTTATTACCTTAGCCCCTTCCAGGGTGCTAAGCCTGGGAGCATCTTGCAGAGACATGCTATCAATGAGAAGGAATAAATGTATCTTACAATTCTGGGTGTTGTATGCTTCCCACATCTGTGTTTTCCCACCTTTCTGGTTTCGTCTTTACTCCACCCAGCCCTACATCTCTGAGGTCTACCCAGTAGGCTCCAGTTACCCAGATCTCCTTGCATTTCCCTGAATGTGCCTTGATATGTCATGCCTAACGGTTTTGCTCAGGCTGTCCCTGCTGTCTATAATTCCCTTACCATCCCTCTCCTTCTGGAAAATGCCTGTTTGTGTTTCAACTATACATTTCCCCTGAAGCCTTATCTGAATCCCCATCAAGAAATGACTACTCTCCACATCACCTGGCGTATGTCTACCATGCTTGAAACATTTACTTATATTCATGTGTCTATGTGTCTGTCTTCTCAATTAGAATGCAAGCTCCTTGACGACAAGATCTATGTCTTATTTCTCTTTTATCACCAACGATTGGACAATTGGATAAGCTCAACTGCTTGCTGAATGAATGAATGAATAAATGTAAGAATGATTGATATAGGTCCTAAAAAGAAAATGCACTAGAGGAGTCAACTTTAGCTGTCATTTTTCAGAATAAATGTTTCTCCTCATGTAAAATAGTCACAGGACCTGACTCCACTAGTTTGTTATTTATTTGGCAAACAGTTATTAAGTACCCAATTTTCAAGAAACTAGAGATTCTGAAATCAAAAGTGACACTCCACTTGTGTGTCACTTCTCTTTTGCTGACTACCCTTCAGATTTTAAACTTCTCAACAATCTCTTGGCATTCTATACATCCTTTATGGCAAGTTTCAACATCACTGATATTCATGTGATTCCTACATTTACATCTCTTCTCAGATTTTGAAAACAGACCTGTATATTTACATCTTTATTTGGAGATCTTGGCACTTCAAACTCACCAGCTCCCAAACTGTACTCATCCTCTTGCCCCTACCCTCCAACCTGCTTCTCCTGCATTCCCATCCCAGTGAATGATAACCACAGCTGCCCAAGATGAGAGACTCCTTCTCCCTCACTCTCCACGTTCAATCTCTCAAGCAATCTTATTTTTAAAGTCAACTTTTTTTGAAATATACTTTACGTACAATAAAATGCACTCATTTTAAGAGTATGGTTCAGTAAGTTTCGATGAACATATACACCCAGGTAATTAGGACCCCAGTAAAGATAACAAAACATTTCCATCATTCCATAAAGTTCTTCTATGGCCCATTATAGTCGATTTACCCCACCTCCAGGATCAGGCAACCACAGATCTTCTTTCTATCATTATTGATTAGTTTTTCCCCATTAGTATATCTACCATACGAATAGAATCATACAGTATACTCTTTTATGTGTATATGACTTCCTTTGCTCAGAAGAATGTTTTTGAAATTCTTCCATGTTGTTGTGTATATCAGTAGTTCATTCCTTTTAAATGCTAAAGGGTATTCTAGTGTATGAATGTATCACAATTGTTTATACGTTCTTTGGCTAATTGACATTTGGATTGTTTCTAGTATGGATAATGTAAATAAAACTGTTATAAACATTTGCATCCAGATTTTTTTGTAGATATACATTTTCATTTCTCTTAAATATCTAGAAATGGAATTATTGTATCATATGTTAAGTATATATTTACCTGTATAAAAAATGTCAAAATGTTTTCCAAAATAGATGTGCTATATGTACTCCGACCAGCAAATGGGAATTCCAGTTGTTCCACATTCTCACCAATGCCTGACACTATCAGTCTCTTTGATTTTAGTCATTCTAGTGGGTGTCTAATGGTATCTCACTACAGATTTGAATTCCTTTGGTGACTAATGATGTTGAACATTTTTCGCGTGCTTATTGTCTATTCCTTTTTTCTTCCCCTCGAAGTGTCTGTTCAACTTTTTCCCCACATTATATTGGGTTGTTTGTCTGATTATTGAGTTTCAAGAGTTATTTAAGCACTATTTTCTCTCAGTCTATGGCTTGACTTTACATTTTCTTAACGGTGTCCTTTGAAGAGCAGAAGTTTTCTTCCTTCCCTCTCTCCCTCCTCATTCTTTTTCCCTCCATCCCTCCATCCCTCAGTCCCTGCCTTCCTTCCTTCCTTCCTCCCTCCCTCCTTTCCTTTCTTCCTTCCTTCCTTCCTACCTTTCTTACTTTTTAATTACTTGGGATTTAAAAGTATAGGATAATATCATCATCTAAAAATAAAGATAGTTTGATTCCAATATATATGCCTTTTATTTCTTTTTACTATCTTGTTATATTGGTTAGGACCTCCAATACAATGTTGGTTATGAGTGGTGAGAACAGACATCCTTGCTTTGTTCCCAACTTAAGGGGAAAATGTTCTTTCTTTAGCATAAAGTATGATGATAGCTGTAGATTTGTTATCAATGTCCTTTATCAGGTTGAGGAAGTTTCTTTCTATCACTAGTACGTAGAGAATCTTTACCAGGAAAGAGCATTGAATTTTGTCAAGTGCTTTTCTACATTTATTGAAATAATTTTTTTATTATATCAAAATGGAGAATTACAGTGATTTATTCCTGAAGCTAAACCAACCTTGCAGCCCTGGAATAAGCTCCAATTGGTACTGATGGTACTTTTTATATATTGCTGGATTTGATTTCAAATATTTTGTTAGAGATTTAAAAATCTATATTTATTGGGGATATTGATCTCTAATAGTTTTATCTGTAATGTCATTGTCTGTTTTTGAACCAAGATAGTGCTGGCTTCATATAAAGAGGTAATCATTTTTTATTCTACTTTTCCTTCTTGTAAGTGGAAATTAAGGAATCAAAAGTATGAACATTTTTAAGACTTTTGATATATATTACTAAATTGCCCTCCAGAAAAACATACCAATTACCTTCCCGTAGCAATATATAATATCTCTTTCCCTACATCTTTCATAACACCAGGAAATATCATTAAATTTTTTAAAAATGAAAGATGAAAATGATCTCATATTAATTTAAATTTCTTTGATCACTAGTGAAGAAGAATATTATTTTATATATTAATTGTGGTCATTCACATTCTTTTGGGAATTGAGTGTTCACATTCTTTACACTTTTTCTCATTCTTTATACCTTTTCTCAAGAAAAGGAGGCATTCCTCCTTTTCTTTCTGATTTAAAAGAGCTCAGATTAAGCATGTTAATCATATGTAGCAAATATTTTCCCAGCTTATTATTTTCTCAACTAAAACCTCTAACAACACAGATAGAAGTAATCTAAAAATACTTAATATGGTGATAAATGGTTTCTACGTGTAAGAACCCCTTAAAAGTTAGAATCCTAACTTAAACATTTGCATCCATGGATGCAGATGTTAACTTTTCTTTGTGAAAGTAGAGAGTAATAAGTATGTCTTGAGAAAAGAGATATAAAGTCCCCTAATAGGACTTGGCTGCAGACAATTTATTGAGGAGATAAGGTTTATTTTTGACGGCCCCACCCCTAGCCCACCCTTATCTTCTCAGTCCTTTTTTGTCTGTCTCTCATTCCAGTAAATATGACCATCCACTCCCAGCCCACTACCCTCCACACCTCATTTAGCCTCTGCCCTTTCTGGAATAGCATCTGCCAAGTCACTAGCTTCTTCACTCTCCTACTTTGTCACTTCCATGATTATTACGTGGCCCAAGGTCCATACACAGTAATTGACTCCAAGTGAACATGATAAACAGAAGTCTCCTTCCAGGTAGCATTCATATTTTGAAAGTTGCCCTGGCAAAATGCCCCAGAAGCAGCATGGTATCGTTGAAAGAGTGCTAGACTTAGCATCAGAAAGTCCCAGTTTCAGAATCATGGCTCCTCACTTACCCTTCTGATCTTGGATAAATAATTTAGTGTAAGTCTCGGTTTCCTCATTTGTAAAGTAAGAAACAATATCTGTCTTGCCCACTATAATATTGTAATTTGTAATAAGAAATACATATTTGCTCTTCAACCCCATTCCTGGCACATAACTCCTAAAACCCTAAGTTCTGAGAAGGGAAAATGTGTCTTTTGTCATGTCAATAAGGTGACTTTTGGAAAGTCCCTAGGTAACAGAGGGATGGGGGCTTATTGCCAGTGGAGCCAACTATGTGATTAGAAGGTTGGAACTTTCAGTCCCTCCCTTGCCTCACCCCATCTCCTGGAAGGGAAGAGAGGCTGGAGATTGAGTTCAATCGCCAATGGCCAATGATTTAATCAATGATGCCTACGTAATGAGGTCTCCACAAAAACCCAAAAGGACAAGGTTCAAAGAGCTTCTGGGTTGGTGAACACATGGAGATTTGGGGAGAGCAGTACGCTCAGAGAGAAAAGGGGAGAGGGAGCTCCTTTCCCTTTTCCCATAGCTTGCTCTATGCATCTCTTCCAGCTGGCTCTTCCTAAGTTATGTTCTTTTATAATAAACTGGTATTCCAGTAAGTAAAATGTTTCTCTGAGTTCTGTGAGCAGCTCTAGCAAATTAATCAAACCCAAGGAGGGGGCCACTGAAACCTCTGATCAGAGGCACAGGTAACAACCCGGATTTGCAATTGGCATCTGAAGATTGTGTGTGGAGGGGTGGAGTCTCGTGGGACTGAGCCCTTGACCTATGGGATCTGATGTGATTCCCAGATAGAGAGCATCGGAATTGAGTTGAACTGTAGAACACCCAGATGGTGTCAGAGAATTGCTTGTTAGTGTGGGGGCAAAACTCCTACACATCAGAATTGGTGGTCAGAAGTGGGGTTGGGGGTCAGAATTTTACCCACTTCACAGGTTTGTTGGGAATATAAGATAATATAATATGAATGCAGTTGATCAAAAAAATTGCAATGGAATTAGAACCCCACATAGATGGTTTCAATCTGTTGGTCTCCATTCTTTCAATCTGTCAGCATCCCTCCTTAATACTCAAGGGGTTGGAAAATACACACAGAGCCAAAACCAAGCAAAAGTATTTGGAATCACTTGGGGGTTTACACTGTCAACTTTGGTAGCCTTAAAATCTGGGTTGAATGACTGGGTTATTACTAACTTTCCGAGGGATGTTATTTCGCCATAGCAAGTTCTGATTTCTTGCTGACTGAGTCTAAAGCCACAGGCTCCACCTGCACATTTAGATGATACTCTCCTACCTAGACCAGATCTTGTCATAATACTTCTTTTGCTCCTCCCAGACAATAACTATGAGCAAAGGGCAAGAGAGGGAACCTCTGACATGGAATTTGAGAATACTGTAACCAGATGGAAGTACCTATGTACAAATAACCACGTGTTAGTTGGCTAGAGGTCACTCTCCAGTTATTTGAAGGAAGTCATTGATCTATAAGAAGAACTCGAATCTTTACATGTTCCTTGCCATATTATTTGAATTCTGTCCCTTGCCTGTTTTGCCTGACTGACTCACTCTCAGAGATGGAGCATTACAATAGCTGGTTTTTTAATATACTCTCACCACTCAGGGGTTGGTCCAGAATTGCCCAATCCAGCTCATTTTGAAAACTGCATTCTAAATTGCTCCTGACATCACCACTCATTGTCTCATTTATGGTCTCAACTCAGCTTTCATCCTTGATGAAGCACTTTTCCTTTTGCTGCCTCCTACAATAGAGTCCTTACCTCTAGCTGTGCTGTCTCAGGCAATTCTGGGTAAACACCTGTTCCTAGTGTCCCTGGCCCTAATGCCACCTACTTTGATGTAAATCCTTGTGGTCACTACCCCACTGGGTTCACACCAGCCTGTGACAGAGACCCGGGTATAAGCCGATGTGTAAAGGAGGGTACATTTTCTATTTCAGTTGTAGGATACACCATACAAATAGAAAATGCAAGTACAGATGTATAGGTTTCAAATAATTATTTTAAAAACACTCAAATAACTATTACCTGGTTGCAGAAATAAAACACTGCTAACATGCCAGAAACCTCCCTGTGTGACCCTCCCCTGTCACAGTCCCATTCCTCCCCAAGGTGGAACCACTACCCTGACTGGGGGGAGAGTTTACTTGCTTTACTTTAGAGTTTAGATCAGGGGGGATCAGGAAATGGTTTCTGAAAAGGGCCAGATAGTAAATATTTTAGGCTTTGAGGACTGCTTATGGCTTCTGTCTCATTTTCTTTTCCTTTTTATTCTTCGTTTCTTCATTTTTTTTAATAACCCATTAAAAATGTAAAAAACATTCTTAGCTCACAGGACACAGGCTAGACTTGGCCTGTCGGCTGTAGTTTGCTATTCTCTGGTTTAGATCCCAAAACAATATTGTTTTGCTTGACTGCTTATTTTTTATTGTATATAAGTGGACTAATAGAATCTTATTTTCAACATTATGCTTGTAAAATTTATCCATATTATTGTATGAAGCTGTACTTCATTCATTTTCATTGCTGTAGAGCATTCCATTGTCAGAATTTACCATTTTTTTAATCCACTCTACAATGCATATTTGGTTGTTTCAAAGTTTTTGCATTTATAAAAATGTCACTATAAACATTTTTATGTGTACCTTTTGGCACGTGCTGATTTTATGGGATATACACTTCGGAGAGAAATTTCTGAGTCTCCTGTCCACTTTACTAAAGACAGTTTTCCAACAGGGTAGTAAACAGTTTCACTCTTACAAGTAGTGTATTGGAGTTCCCATTAATCTATACCCTTAGCAGCACTTGGTATTGACAAACTTTTTAAATTTTTGTCAATCTGTTTCTAATTTGCATTTCCCAAATTGCCAATTGTGGTTTTTATTTTAATTTCCCTGAATGCTAATGACATTGAGCACATTTCTACTATACTCATTGGTCATTTGGATTTTCTGTTTTGGAATGTGCCTGTTGAAGTCTTTTGACATATTTTTCTTGGGTGGTCTGTCATATTTATATTGACTTGTAGAAAATTTTTTTATATATTCTAATATTAGACTCTCGAGTTTTATGCATTGGTAATAACTTCTGCCTGTTTGTGGCTTGCTTTTCTGCTGTTTATGGTATCTTTTGATAAACAGAAGTTCTAAATTATAATTTGATTGAATTTATAAAAATTTCCCTTTATGATTACTGCTTTCTGTATCTTTTTTCAAAAATTAGGGATAGGTGAGCTCTGAAAGCACATGTAGTTAAGAAGCTTGGTGACTCCTGTAAAAGCAGGAGGAAAACTACCTTTTCTGTGTTTTCATCTCTTGTATCTTTGTGGCCATGAAATTGCCTCTTGCTCACCGTATCACCACTCATGCAGTCCAAGGCTTGATGCCCCATGACAGAAGGACCACACTCCTTAGCTAAGGCCTTTCTAAGTGCTTTGTCCCTCCCTGTCTACCCTTCCTTCTTCAAGCTCTCTCAATACCTGCTGGTCATTCACACTAATCTTCACATCGTACGTGAAAGATCTTCACTTGGAGCCCTTGGGCTGGCTGATAGTTTTCGTCTTCTTCCTTTTTTACGTCCTAGTTCTCAATCCAATGAACCTATTTCTCTCTCTGAGGTTGACACTGTCAATCAGCGATACATCTTTCCTCTCTCGGCTTCTAGTATGCCTGATTTCTAGGATGCCTCCTATCTTTTTATTAGTTTTGTTTTTTCCTCTTTATCTGACAATTTTAAAATCAGTGGTTCTCTACCTTTTGGGGACTCCTGAACTTCGTTGGAAATCTACTGAGTCTCTTCCCTAGAAAAATACATATATGTAAATAAACACAATTTTCCATAACACTTCAGAGGATATGCTTTCATTATCTCGCTTGATCCTCACTGTCTTGTTAAACATTGATTATACCCATTTTATGGATGGAATCCATGCTCAGGGAGTTTAACTGACACAAGACAAAGACTGAGCTGGCAAATGGTATGGAACCAGGTAGACCATGATGAAGCAATAATCGAATCTTGCCGTTGCGTTGCTAACCACAAAAGTGCTGATGCAGCAAATTGGCTGATACAAGACTTTGCAGTGACAATGGGGCCCATCAATAAAATATTTCTAATTGCACTCAAGAAAAATGGATGTGATTCCTGGGACAACAGCACCACCGTACACACTACATTTTGGCATTGATCTTTTCATCATAGTATGTCTGGCCATAATGACATTATTTCTGTATATTTGTACATATTATCTTAAGCTTCTTTTATTTATAAATCCAACCTATTTCATTATTATTCATTTATTATGTCCTTAAGTTAATCAAAGAAGCATATTTTGTATGGAAGGATTTTTAGTCCAAGGCAGAATTATCTTTCATTCAGCCACTCATTCATTTACTGTTATAGCAACTTGCCAAGCTAGATTATTCATATGTGGTATACCTATTAATTAACTCATATTAAAAAGCTGTAAAAAAATCTCTTTCAAGATTAAATGCATGTAGAAAAAGTGAAAGAAAATTTAAACAAAGACCTTAATATAATAAATCTCCCTCAGATCATAAAATCTGGAGAACCAGTACATGGAATTTCCCTGGTAAATCAGTGTTACGGCTTATAAACTACTTTCTAATCTATTTTCTTTTACTTTCATTTGAGATTTTAAATTTTGTTACAGAGATGTTTCTCTTTGAGGATTGTGATACAGCAGTAAGAGGAGAGCTGAGAAGTTTCTGGCAGCGGGGCAGGGTTTAGATTATAAAAGTGAGGAAGGCTGGATGCTTTCTGTTGAAATAGACTGTTAAGAACTTTGTCAAAGAATGAACTCTTACTGTAACCCACACCTCATTTGTCACCCTGATGGGCTGAGGAAAAGTGACATTTACAAACTGAGAATGAAAGCACATCCATTTCACCAGTCTGACACCCTGATATAATAACTATTTACCTTGAGAAAGAGGCACCGAGATTTCCGATTCTTGTGAATCTTCTCACTTTGGCACTTATTTTCTCACTCTGTCAAACAGCCCCAGATTAATGGAACAATTTGTTCAACAAATCATATTAGTAGAATGCACAGAGGGTAAAGAGAGAGAGGTGGGGGAGCAGAGCATTTTTACTCATTCATAGCCATGGTATCTCTGCAAATAAAAATGTAGTTATGCCTGACATTTACAGAGGGACAGTATGAGAGGGAAAGAGTGTAATGACTCTGAGCAGTGGAGAGATCATTTTGTAAGAACAGTAGTGCTCAAAGGGGAATAAGATAAAGTTACACATAGCATCTAGATTGAGCTTCCTTCTAGAACATATTTGTCAAACACAGCAGGATCTGGCTGTGTCGGAAAAAATCCAAAGAGTTTTCCATGAAAATTAAGCACCTTATGCTTTCTATGCTACACAGATATGCTCCTTTCCAGCTCACACTTGGGCAGGCTCAAGGAGTTCCAGGGATATCGTATTACAAAAGAGATGATTACATACCTCAGGAGAGTTCCTAGGTGCGGGGTTGCATAATAGCTGCATGTGATTACGATAGAGATTGTTAATTTGATAGGTCTTCAAGTCACATTCCAAAAGCCAAAAATAAAAATAGAAGCGGTTATACAATTCATATGTTTTGTGTCTTTGTGCCAGAAGTCTGAGTAGATATTTAGAATGTAGAAGGCCAATAAACTACAAATAGCTACAACAAATACGATTATTTAAATATATGCTGCCTATTGCGTCTCTTCACACACACACAAAATACATAATGCCACATTTTTCCACTAACTTTCAAAGGACACTCAAACTTGGCTGTGATGTTCATTTATTTGTGTTAGCATTGTCACGCTGCTATTTGTCTTATAGCCACAACAGAAATTGACACTCACTTGTCCCCTGTTTCTGTATACTGTGGCCTTGGGTGTCAAGGGAAAATATTGCTTTGCATTTGTGCTCTTTTGATTTCTCTTTCCTTTCTCTTTTCCTTTTTTCTTCTTTTCTCTCTTTTTTTAAGGTTCTTGACATATTTTTGACCCACAGGAGAGATCTGAAACACTTCTCGACACAAAATTAGCTCCTGAAAACCCCTAATTGACTTGGAAAGAATGTTTTCTCTTTCCTGGGTTGGAAGTTTCAACTGGCAAATGCTCTTTTTTATCCAAAGATTATTCTAGAAATGTTTTAGTGTAAAAGTGACCTGTTCAAATCACTAACGAATAGTGATAGCTCAACAAAAGACCCATTTCCAGTCACGTTTCAGTGTTAAGAAGCAATATGAAACCTCCCAGAATATCACAATATGATTGCCTCCAAGGAAACCACGGAACTTAATCTTAGGTATTTATTCTATGGGAAAATATTCTGTTCCAGAAAGTTCAGGCCAGTCTCTTACTGCTTATTTTCCCCACTTGTCATATAGCAAATATTTCATCAAACAAGATTGAGATACTGCATATTACTTTTTGGAAATTTTAGGGTCTACCTGAATAGGAAAATACTTGTTACGCCAGATATGTCGTGATTGTTTGTGTTTGTATGTGCGTGTGCGTGCCCATATTCGTTACAAAGAAAACATATGTTCATGTTAGAAAACGTGAACTGCACATAAAAAATAAAAAACGTGAATCTCTTCTGAGTAAGTATACACATATGTGTCTGTGTATATTTGGATATGTACTTATCCATCCATCTATCTATCTATCTGTCTGTCTGCCTGTCTGTCTATGATATAAGGGTCAGAGATGATTGTCTCAAGTCACCTCAAATAAGTGGAGATGTATTTTAGGGATACGCATGGACTCAAACTTGCGGCAGTGAGCCCTCAGCGGCACAGATAACTTTATAAGAAGCTTGTCCTTTTTGTCTTTTTACCATAGTCACACTCAGTTCGTTTCTCTACTACTCTTCTTGAGTTTGTTCTAGGCTGTTCTTATTTCCGCATAAGTTAAGATGACTTAATACAATAGAATTTTGCTATTCACGCAAGAAACGGTGCCATGCAGGAATCCAGGTCATCAAGCAGCTTTCTTCCCATAGTGATTCAGGTATCCAAACTCCTTCCGTCTCGTGTCTCTTTTGTCCCTTAGGGCTTTGAGGTCTTCTGTGTCTAGCCTGTGTAAAAGGAGAAAGAGAGAAGAGTCTGTCTTTTATGCTATAGGTCCTAGCCCAGGGTTAACACACATAATTTCTGTGGATGCAAAGAGTTCTTGGAAATGTTGTCCCTGGCTGGACAGCTGCCTTCCAGGGACAACTACCCATCAAGCAAAACGAGGTGCACAGCCAGTAATCTCTGCCATGTACCCCTCCAGCTTATTCATTTTCTCTGCTCTGTTTATCTTTTCTTTACCACTACTTCCACTTACTCATTGTTCACGCTACCTCATAACGGGGGTTTGGTCTGACACGTTAGGTACCTGACTCTGCCTCATGGTGCCTCCCTACATTATTTTAGAGCTTTAGTTTCCACTTGTAACTGCTGGACTCTTCTCTGTTTCCCAATTTAAATTTCAGAAAAAGAATCTGACTGATCTATTGGCCATCTTTCCATCCGTGCCGTCACTGTGGAATCGGTGTCTATATGTCTGGAGTACCCCTTTAGTCTAATCAGCTGTGCCTTGTTTATTTTCTTGGAAGGAAGGGCTGTACTTGACCAGTAAGTGGCTGTGCTTGAGGAAGTTTTCTTGGAAAGGATTCTGGCCACCTTGACTTTACTTGTATATTACATATTGTTTCATAGCTTGCTTTTTCCCCCTCCTTATCAAATATCAGATACAGTGTAATACAATATTTTATCCTTGCCACAGACTAAAAACATTCCACTTCCAAGAAACCTTAAGAAAGCCCTAAATCACGTGGATTTCTCTATTCTCTATTCGGTTCCCAAAGCTTCTACTTCCTTAGGCACCAATGGTGGTCCTGGTTAGAGATGACAAATAAACATTCCTTTCTCTATGTAGAAACAGACTTTTTTAGTTTCAGGGTATAGTTCGCTTCTTTAGTCTGCAGCCACCTCAGGGAATAGAGTGTGTCCATGTTGGAAGGAGGAATCTTAATTCACCGTGGTTTCTCTAAAAAGAAGAAATCATAGTATTTGGCTTGTTTATGAAATCTTACTGTAAATCAGGAATTATGGTCATAATTAGAGAGAAGTTGAGTTTAATTATTTTGATATGCCTTATGGATAGGTACCATTTATTGAATGCATTCTTTCTCCCAGGCACTGTGCCAAACCAAACTTTACATTCATTGTTTCAGTTTCCACAACTTTCCCAGGTAGATGTTTGAATCTCTTTGTTCAGCTGAAGAAGTGGTGGTTCAGAGAGATTATTTTACTTGGTAAACACAGGACCTGAAAGTTAAATTTAGTTCTGCCTCTAAATCCTGTTTCCACTATGTGTTGATAGCCCCTCAATTGGAATATCTTGTACTCTCTTGCTATTTCCTGTATACTTACTTAAAATAACTAACAGAATGCATCAGAGTATAGAGTTAAATAACATTTCCTGATCATCAGGTACAGTAGTAGCACTGTCACAAAGACTATCTCATTTATTTCCTCAACAACCCTGGGAGGTAAATATTATTAGTCCCATTCTATAGATAAGGAAACTGAGGTTCAGAGGATTAAGTAACTTGTTTGGGCCACAGTCTTTACATGGCAGTATCCAGGATTTGAACATAGATCTTCTGGCTCTAATTCTGGGACTCTTCCTACCTCCCCTCAGCTTCTTCACTAGTTAATAAAAATAATTCAGAGGGACAATAATTGCTTCGCATTAGCCTCCCACCTGTAATAAGCTCTCAGTTAGCGCTCCATATATGTAATGAAGAAATTAATTAATTTACTTCCTGCATCTAATGGTGAACGAAAGCTGTCTAAATTTTTTTTCTGCTTTTCCTTTTGATTTGTATTACTCTTAATTGAGAGGCTTGATAAAAGATAATTTTCAAAAAAGTTAAAATCCTGATTCTCATACAGATATAAATACGAAAACATATGAAAGAACTTTTCTCCTGTGATGTGAAGGAATCAGGCAGATGTTATAACCAGTTCAAAAGAAAAGTCAAAAGAGCACAAATGTATATGGAACATACACAATATACACAAATGTAGAAAGGAATGTTGAAATGAATTGCAAATGGAAACAAAGCTGTCTCCTCCACAAGGGAGGTGCTGGTGTTCAATGAGATCTTTACTAGATGGGACAGAATTTACATTACTCTCAGCTACCTATAGTTTACAAAGAGTTCTCAAATAGCTCAGACAATGAACAGGGCTAGAATTAGGCAGCCAGGAAGGATGTGCCATACATGATGCATATTTTTCCATTGATATACATTTTTTTAACAGGTCCTTGATGTAGTCTTGGGAAGCTCATTTAGAACATTATATGTAGTCAAAGATAGATAGGCAGTTTGAAATAAACATAATGCCACAGTCTCATATGTAATAGATTTATGAATGAGTGAGATGTTCTTTTTTATGCTATTTCTCGATTCTGTGTGGTGGTCTCAGTAATTAATGTCCCTGTAGGTTTGCTAGAAGGCCACACAGAGAAGTCTCCCAAAAGCAGAGAAAATGGGCTTGAAATGCTTCCACCCTGGAGAAGGCAAGGATGTCAGACCCTCCTAGCTCTCTTAGACCCACTAGTTCAAGCTGCCTTGCCCATGGCCTGAGGTAGGGATTGGGGCAGGAGAGTTAGAACCCTTTGGCCCTGACCTGCCATCCCTAAAGGGTCTCAAATTCACACTTTTAAAATCCCAGGAGTCTCCAAATGAGGTTGAACAGCCACAGCTATCCACCAAATGGATTGAAGAAAGAAAAATTTGATCATACAACTTTCAACGTGTGTATCATTTCCAACCACAATTGCTTAGAATTAAAAAAACAAAATTGCTATTTTTTGAACTCCCGTAATTACATTGTAAATAGCAACATTGTAGGGATGTGTGCTCCTTGTGTGTGTATACATATTAAACGCGTTAAACGTGTAGAACATAACACTTGTTCTTTCGCGGTTGCATTTTTAATTTTTTTATTAACCAGCAGATCCATGAATGCAAGTGGCCTTGACTCTCCCACAACAGAGCACTGAGAGGTCCTACCGCTGTCCCAGGCTAAGGGCATTTTCCCTGGCAAATCGCGGGAAACGCCATCTGTGTGACAAAGCTCCTTCAAAAGTCCCTTGGAGTGCACAGGCCGATGACACCCAAGGGGCAGCACCTCCACCCTTCCGGTTTGGGACGGCAGGCGGCCGGGCGTGGGGGGTCACAATGGCCAGCGTCCCTCCGGAGGGCGGCGGCTTCCAGCGGCAGGCGGGGCTGCGCATCCCGCCGGGCCGGGGAACTTTCACTGGGCGGCCGCGGCGCGCAGACAATGGGCAGGGGAAGGGCCTTATCGCGGCGCGCAGGCCTTCCCCGAGCGCGGCGGGCGGCGGCGGCGCTTCCGCGGGCCCCGGGCCGCCCGCCCCCGGCCGCCCGCCGGCCCCCGGCCGCCCCCTGCCGCCGCCGCCGCCGCCGCCGCCCGCCGCTTCCTCCCCGCGACCCCGCGGCCTGCCGGCGAGGCGCGGTCGGCGGAAAAGCTTGGTGGGGTGGCCGCGGCAGCGACACGCGCGGCCGGGCCCGGGAAAACAAAGGGGGGATGTGTGCGGCCGAAAGTCCGGAAACGGGGCGCCGGTGGGGGCCGGGGGCCGGGCGCAGTTCTCCCTCTCGGAGCCTATTGTTTGCCGAGCGCACATCCACACGCGCTTAACAAGAAATTAACACATCCTGCCGCCGCTTATCACCCCATCGACGGCCAAACAAACAGCACGGTCGTTTTGCTCTGGGAGGGTTTTTAATGTGATGACCAGGCCTAAGAATTCTACCTCAAGCCCATCCTAGAAGTCCCGCTCTTTGTTTAGACCCTGCTCTTGATATCATTTATGACTCTCACGCTAGTGTGACTGAGCTTTGAGAAAATGTATGACTATTTTTGGGGGGGAGGGCTGGTCTTTCAATTTCTTAAGAGGCGAAATTCTGAGGATCCACTGGAGTAACATGATTATGATTATTATTATTATTTTGCTACTAATACTAACATCCATCCGGTCTTAAAAGGTGCCAGGTTCTTCACATGTATTGTATTAATCCTTTACTTTCCATAATAACTGTGAGTTTGGTGGTATTTTTATCTTCATTTTCTGGATGAGGAAAGGAGGACACAGAAGAAACCCACGCGGGCACAGAGCTAGTAGATGGGGTGGCCAGGAGGCAACCTAGGCTGCTGGTTTCAGAATTCGTATTCCCAACTTCTGGAATGATGTCTGGCAACCTATTTTTTAACCTATGCGTTGCCATGGTCTTGATTTTAATTTTATTTTGATCACTGGAATAAAGGACATTTCTCCAGCCTATGCCCTTGCTGAACTGGTTATCCAGGGAGTCTTGTAACAAAGTAAAATTTCACAAATGATCAGAGGAGCAAGGAACTTCATTAAGCAAATGTTTTGCTTTATTAATGACTTTCTACACTTTTTAGGACTTAGGCTCTCTGGGTTTTTGATGAGGAGTTGTAGAATTGAAATGGAATTTGTCCTTTCTGTGAAAAGTACATGTTGTCATTTCTATGGTAAGTGTTCAAGTGGAAAGTAAAGCAAAATGAATACCAATGTTGAAACCAATTAATTGATTAACCTGAATAATTAGGCTAGAGTTTCAATTTTCTGATTTATCCAAGTTGGGTGAATGTGGTTTAAATGCCCCTTCAGTGAGTGACTGAGTCTGTTTTGTGTAAATCTGGACCCTGTGTGTTGTTACAGAGAAATGTCAAACCCTTCCACAGTGTTCAAGCCAGCCTTTTGTAGCTGTGGAGGTCACCCCGATTAACTCATGCTAAGTTGTCACTAAGATCCAAGCGTTCTTTGGGGACAGAGGATCCGCAAATGAATAAGACACTCCTCATACCTAAAGCAATAACTCACTGGCTGGCCAAGAAAGATAATAACCAATAACTAAAATGTGATATGATAAGTGCCATATAATATGGAAGAAGAACACAGATGAAATATCAACACTTCCACCTTGGGGTCAGAATGCTACAGAGAAGTTCAAATTACGAACCTCTTATCTTTTGTAAATGACCAAAAAAACTCATTCATTCAACTAATATTTAATTAAATCTCATTTCTGTGGCAGACACTGTGTTAAACTAAAACAAAACAGAACACCAACAGATCCTAATTTCATGGAATTTGTAATCGAGCGGAGGAATATAGAAATGAGTTAAATAACAACGTGAATACACGAATATTACAATGCTTGGTTTGTATGGCAGAAGGTATGCGATGTTTTAAGGTATACAACAGAACGATTTGAACTGGTAATGGGGAGAAGAGCAACTGGGTGGCCTGACTAGAGAAGGTTTGGCATCACTGATAGTGAATGGTTACTGAGGAGTATTGAGGACTCATTATTCACAGCATATCAATCAACTCTGTTTTGTGGCTTTCAACAACAGCTCTTCATTGACTTGGGAGCTCATCAGTGCAGTGAAAGGCAGGAGGTCAGGAGAGTTTGGGCCTTGCCCATGTAATCTAAGGTGTTTAGGGGGAAGTAATAAAAGGAGAGGGCTGATGCAAAAGTAGAAGGAATGGAGGTCCAAAGAAGTCCAAGAACAGTTGAAGTAGCAGTAGTTAAGCCTGAAATGTGGAAAGAGAGTGGGTGATGGTGAGAGAGAACATGGCTCAGTTGGTAAATTGCAAGTGGTGGCTTGGTCCAGAGTATAGCCAATGGTCGAAGTGAATAAAGTAGGGTAGAAAAGAAGGTCACTGGAGATGAAGAGGTTAGGAAATTGAGAGCCCAGGCTGTTGGATAGTCTTCCAAACATAGACTGATTTAACCCAAGAGGACAGCAGGTCTTAAGGATGAAATGGAAGAGTGCCAGCCAAGTGCTATCATTTTGGATGATAGAGACAGTGGCCAGCAGGTCTGTCAATGGCATCAGCAAACAGAGATGAAGACAGCATAATGAAAAGGCACGACATTCAAAGGAGTTGGGTGTATGAGAGGATGGAGGATAAATTGGAAACATTTTCACTTTTCTACCCTCTCCTTCTTGCCTCCACCCAGTCCATCCCTGAGAAAAGCAATAACATGTAAACATTCTCACCTTTGAAGTTTTTCATGAAAAAAAATAGTTTCATGATATTTTATTCTCAAAAACAGACAGAAGTAATTTAATAAGTTAGTCCTCAAGAGAATTGTGTCAAATCAGTAAACTCAAGGGAGTGAAGAAAAGCACTGGATAGAAAGTATAACTTTTGGATTTTATGTTAAACTGAAATTTGTAAGTTGGCTATTTGTGCTTGGAATGTGACTCTCTTCTTATCCAAGTATACCAATTCTTGAAAGTTCCATTAAAATTTCTCTTCAACAGCTTTTCTGACCCTCAAAAATCTTGCCATTCTCTGAGTACATATGGGACATTCCCTACCCACCACTACAGCTTGTCTTTGTTCTTTTTTCTTATTTGTTGCTTAAGAAACTGAAGGTAGATCCACGCTATGAAGTAAAGAACCCCGTTTTTATGCCAAATGTTGCTATTCATGGAACATTTTCATATTCCTGGTGGATATTTTGGTTGCTTGATATCTGAATAGATTAAAATGTATATTTCAAAATAAGGAAAAGGAAGGAGTAAGAAGTGAAGACAGAGGGGACGCGAGCAACACCGACAGTGATGGATGCAGATAATTATAACTATCATTTATTGAGTTTACTACTTGGCAAGTGTGGTTCTAAGCAACCTGCATATTCGCAATAGTCCTTTGAAATTAGTACCATTTTTACCTTCATTCAGATGGGAAACTGAAGCCCAGAGAGGTAGGTAACTTTCCTGGGTCACACAGTTATTAAAAGTGGCAGATACAGAATCTGAACTGATGAAATCTGACTCTAGATGCAGTGCTCTCCCGCTGCCCAGTTGGGTAGACAGGCAGAAGAGGAACGGAGAAATAGAAGAATTACCCGTAGAAAATGTGGTGAAGAGAATCACAGAGGGAAAGATAGGGCAGGAGGGGCAGAGAACGAAATAGAGACCTAGCACATAGTAGTAGAACATGCTGGAAGGCTCGTAGATTCCGGGGTAAGAGAACTTGGATTGACATGAGGATTAAATGACATAGCTGAAGGAACTTAACGCGTTGCTTGGCATATTGTAAGAAAGTGCTCAATTAATTCCCCTTTTATTCCTTTCTTTCTGAATTGTTCAGTTAGGTGAATTATTCTCGTCATACGAAGCAGGTTTTATTTCTTAAGGAGATACCATCTACCCTCAACTGTGTTGCAGTGCTAAGAAATGTAGACCCAGATTGCAGATACAGAGGTGAAACAGTCCAAAAATTGCTTCTGTACAGTATATGCATTTGTGTACGCGTGCCTCTGTGTGTGTTTGTTGATGTGGGTTGGGGGTTGTACCTCCATCCCTCTGCTTAGGAAAATTCCTCTCTCAGGTGAGGATACGCTGGGTGGGTAGAAATATGCTCTTCTTTTTATTTCCATGTGTCATTGCTGTTCTGCCTCACCAACAAAACTCATGTATGGACAGACATGAGTTGAACAATATTGACCAATATTCTTTGAACTCTACATCTGCTTTTATGCTTTTTTGAGTAAATCGAAGGGAAGGTAAAGCAGGAAAAATCAGAATTCATAGTTTTCTACTTTCATAACCCAAATGTGTGCTCACTAGTTTTGAAGCATGTCATTTCTTATTGTTTCATAAGACCTGTGGAGTCTTAGAGTTAAAACGTAGTCACCAACTTTAAACTATCACCCAGTGAAGACTTTTCCCTCTATAACATTCCAGATAAATCTCATAAAATTTTGAGTTGATAGGACACCTAAAAGTCATCTGGGCCAACCTCCCCTTTGAGGTTTGATTCCTGAGTCTCTTCTTGAAAACTTCATGTGAAGAAGAGTTCACTATTTGCAAGACACTCGTATCATCAATAGAGTTTCAATTCAACTCCAAGAATGTGAAGAATTTGAGGAGATTTCAATAGTCATCAAGTATTACCTATCCTTTTCATAAGGTCTCTGATACTCATCATATATTCTATTTGAATCCCTTCAATAACAGGGCATTCACTATTGTGTAAGACAAGCCTGTTTTTTTTTTTTTTTTTAATAAGAGTCTCTCAAATCTCTGAATATTGTTCTTTTGACCTCCTCTCACATCTGAAAATCTCTTCTCTGTAGACCATTTGTAACCAATTTCATCAACCATCCCTCTTGCAATATGATTTCAAGATCTCTCACTACCTAAATTACTCTTCTCTGGATGATTCATGTAAAATATAGGAAAAAAAATTAGGCCCAATACTTCAGGTTGTAGTTGACAAGTACCAAGTAAGGACACTGGGAGGAGAGTCAGGGCTCATCTGCTTACCAACTGCACATCTTTAAAACCATCACTTAGTCCCTCTCAAGTACAGATCATTCATTTGGAGTTGGATGAAAAATTCATGGGGCCCAATTCAGTTAAAAAATTCTAGAATGTCACTATTTAATCTGTTAATCTGGATAGTCAAGTTTTTAAAACACAGCCGAAATGTGTGTGATTAATTTGTTTGACTATTAATGTTTTGTGCGTTTGTTTTCAATATGTACCCATTGAAACTGTAAACTCCCATATTTCTGGTTAACCAAGTCTTGGATCTTTTATTGTTAAATTCACTCTTTCTTGTGTAATTACAGAAAATTTCATTTCATTTCATGTACAGTTCCATGAGTTTTCACCAAAGGTTCCATGGAAAAACCAACACAATTAAAGTATGGAACAGTCTGTCACCACTAATATTATCCTGTGCCACTTGGTAGTGAATACCTCACTCCTCAACTCCACAGCTCCTGGCAACCACTGGTGTATTCTTTTCCCATAATTTTGCCTTTTCCTAAATGTCACAGGAATGGAACCATACAGTATGTAGCTTGTGCCCAGGTCTTGGCAGTTATGGATAAAGCTGCTATATACATCGTGTACATGTTTTGCATGAGTGTAAGTTGTCATTTCTCTACAGTAAATACCACAAAGCAGTGTGACGTTGCTGGATCATATGGTAAATATATGTGTAACTGAACAAGAAACTGCCAAACTGTTTCCCAAAGTGACAGTATCATTTTGCATTCTTGATAGTGGAGAGACATTCCATGTATTCTCTTATTATCCTTTTAATGTCTGGGAGATCAATAATTGTGACTCTTTTTTATTCTGATGTTGGTAATTTATGTCTTGTCTTCTCTCTTTTTGTTTGGTTAGCTTGACTAGAGGTTGATAAATTTTGTTGATATTTTCCAAAAACAGCTTTCAGTTTTGTTGATTTTTGTCTATGGTTTTCTTGTTTTCAATTTCATTGATTTCTTCTCAAATCTTTATTTCTTTTCTTCTGCTTGCTTTAAATTTAGTTGCATATTTTCCAAAAACAGCTTTCAGTTTTGTTGATTTTTGTCTATGGTTTTCTTGTTTTCAATTTCATTGATTTCTTCTCAAATCTTTATTTCTTTTCTTCTGCTTGCTTTAAATTTAGTTTGCTCTTCTTTCTCTAATTTTATAAGATGGAAGTTTACATTCTGGATTTTACATCTTTTGTTTAATTATATGCATTTAACGCTATACATTTCTCCATAAGTATTTCTTATCCCATCCGTTTTGATAACTTGTATTTTCATTTTCTTCAAAATATTTTAAAATTTCTCTTGAAAGTTCTTCTTTGATTCATGAGTTATATAGAAATCTGATCACTGTCCATACTAATGAGAATTTTACAGCTGTCTTTCTATTAATAGTTTCTTGTTTGAGTCTGTTGTGGTCTGAGAATGTACTTTGTCTGATTTCCATTATTTGAAATTTGTTAATATATGTTCTATGGCCAAAAATTTGGTCTATTTTGGTAAATGTTCCAAGTGCATTTGACAAGATTTTGTGTTTTACTGTCATTGGAATGTTCTAGAAATGTCAATTAGATCAAGTTGATTGATGGTGCTATTCAAGTCTTCTATATCCTTACTAATTTTCTGCCTGCTTGATCTTCCAATTGCTGAGAGAAGGGTGTTGAAGTCTACAAATATAAACATTAATTTCTCTATTTTTTCTATCAGTTATATCATTTTTTGCCTTATGCATTTCCATGCACTGTTAGGTGCATACATGTTTAGGATTGTTAGATCTTCGTGGAGAATTGATCACTTTATCATTATGTAATATTTCTCCTTTATCCCTGATCATCTTACTTATTCTGAAGTCCTCTTCACCTAAAATTAAAACAGCTGCCTCTACTTTCTTTTGATTAGTGTTAGCATGGTATTTCTCTTTCTGTCTCTTTACTTTGAACCTATCTGAGTCATTATATTTAAAGTTTCGTTCTTATAGATAGCACATAGTTTGGTTTTCTTTCTTCATCCAACTGGACAATCTTTATGTTTTTTTTTTTAGTTTGCCATTTTGCAAGCTTTTTTTTCTGTTTTTGAGGAAGATTGGCCCTGCACTAACATCTGTTGCCAATCTTTCTCTTTTTCTTTTTTCTCCCCAAAGCCCCAGTACATAGTTGTGTATCATAGTTGTGGAGTTGTAGCTCTTCTACGTGGGATGCTGCCTCAGCATGGCTTGATGAGTGGTGAGTAGGTCAGTGCCCAGGATCTGAACCAGAGAACCTCGGGCTGCCAAAGTGGAATGCACTAACTTAACCACTATGCCACCAGGCCAGCCCAACAATCTTTCTCTTTTAACTGGTATGCTTAGACAATTAAAAAGTAAAACTATTATTGATGCAGTTGGATTAAAATTTGCCATCTTGGATTAAAATTTGCCATCTTGATAACTGTTTTCTATCTGTTGCCTTTGTTCTTTGTTTCTTTTTTCTCCCCTACATCCTTTTTTTCTGCATACTGCAGTTTTATGTAAGAATTTTATATGATTCCAATTTGTCTCCTCTCTTGACATATCATTTGTACTTAATTTCTTTTAACTTTTGAGTGGTTAACCTATAGTTTGTAATATATATTTTTGACTAATCTAAGTCTACCTTCAAATAATACTATATTACATCGCATGTAGTGCAGGTACCTCATAAAAGACTGTTCCAAATTCCTCTCTCCCATTAATAACGTTAATGTTATTTATTTCCTTATCCATATTCTATAAACAACCAAACACAATGTTACTATTATTGCCTTAAACAGTAGTTACCTTTTAGATCAGTTAAGAAAAATAAATGCAAAAGAATAATATTTTTCTTCTGCCTGAAAAAGTTTTTTTTTACAATTTCTTATGGGGCAGGTCTACTGAAATCCCTCAGTTTGGTGTTACCCAAGAAAGACTTTGTATATCCTTCACTTTTGAAGGATAATTTTGTTGAGTATAGAATTCTAGGTTTACAGATTTTTTTTTCTTTCAATACTTTAAAGATTTCTCTGGATTTTCTACCTGCTTGCATGATTTCTCATGAGAAGTTGCACTAATATGTATCTTTATTATTCTGCAGGTAAGGTTTTATACCCCCTCTGGCTTCCTTGGAGATTCTACTTTGTCTTTGGTTTTCTGAATTTAATACCAATGTCCAGGTATAAATTTTTTGTTATTTATCCTTCTTTGTATTCTCTGACCTTCTTATATCTGTGGTTTGGTGTCTATCACTATTTTTTTTAAATTCTTGGCTATTATGTCTTTAAGTATTTTTTCTGTTCCGCTGTTTCATCTCTTTCTTATATTCCAGTTGTATGTATGTTACACATTCTCTGTATGTTACACACTTCCATAGTTCTTAGATGTTCTGTAATGTTTGTTTCATTCTTTATTTTTCTCTTCTTGTTTATTCAGGAATTTTCTATTTTCTTATCTTCAAGTTAACTGATACTGTCTGTGGCTGTATCAGTTGTACTGATGAGTCTATTTATGGCATTCTTCACTTCCATTACTGTGTGTTTTTTTAATTTTTGGCATTCCTTTTGATTCTTTCTTGGAGTTGTCATCTCACTTCTTACATTACCCATCTGGTCTTAATACTTTGCCTAATTTTTCCATTAAATCCTTTAACGTATTAATCATGATTATTTTAAAATTCCCCATCTGGTAATGCCAATATCTGTGTCATACTTGAATCTGGTTCTGATGATTGCTCTGTCTCTTTACTGTATTTTTTTCTTCTCTTTTGGCATGCCTTGTGATTTTTTTGTTGAAATTTCTAGGGTAATAGGAACTGAAGTAAATAGGCCTTTAACGTGAAGATTTATATTAATTTAGCTAGGAAGTAGATTGTTTTTAATGTTTGTTGTAGCTATGGACACCAGAGGCTTCTAATTCTTCCAACACCATTGTTTTTATCTCCTCTTGGCTTTGTGGCTTCCCTTTATACTGCTTCTCAGAAAGAGTCTGTATCTTGCAGCACTTTCTGTTATAATCCACTGTTGTTATTACTGGTGGCTTGTTAGTGTGGCAGTAGTGTGTAGGGGAGGGAGTTAGTTCTCTAATATTCCTATCAAGTCTCTGTTTTAGTAGGCTTGTTTCTCAGAAATGTGGACTTCAAAAATGTTTTTGCCTGTCCTCCAGGAGTAGAGATTTTTCTCCATGCATGCCTCTTGTCCATTAGCCAGCTACCTCAGTCCCAGTCTATTTCCTTGAAGCCTTGTCCTCTGTTAAGTATAGTTCTTAGTTATTTATTTTTCCTTAGGTGTGACAGGAAGGCTGGTCCAGGCTGGAGGGGGGCAGGGCTCTCTTCCTCCAGCTGTGGTAAGGCTTCCAAAATGCCCTCTGGAGAAGTCTTTCCCCATGGAGACCAGGCATTTCCAGGAAGAAGAGTGTGGGAGGGTTTCACCATGACTCCTCTTTCTCCTTTTTGCCAGAGCGCATGGGGAGCTTTCTCCCATCGTCACCATGAAAATCTGATGGAGTTCCTGGAGAGAAAGCCCACAAACGTTTGAAGTCCCATCTATCTATGACTGTAGCCTCCAGGAGCTTTTCTCTCTCACATTTGTCTACACTCAACCTCCAGCAATTTATCAACATTATCATTTAGATGTTTCTACAAGTTTATGTTCTGCTCCAGGTAAACAGACTTTGGGTCCTGTATCTCTCTGAATGTGCCTGGCACTTCAGATTTCATGGTGGTGGTTGGTCCTGCAACCTCAGTTCTCTGGTAGACCCAGGGAAAGTCATTAGTTTCAGTTTGGGTTTTTTTTCTTTTTCAGCTTTTACTTGCTATAAGGACAGGAGTCACAACTTCCAAACTCTTTACATGTCAAAACTGAAACGGGAAGTCCTCCCACTGATTGATTTTTTAACGTTAAACCAATCTTGCATTTCTAGGATAGCTACCACTTGGTCATGATGCATTATTCTCTTTATATATTCATGGATTTGATTCACTAACATTTTGCAATCAATTTTGGGTATATATTAATTGAGTATTTGTTTATAGTTTTCTTATAATCTTTTTTTCTGCTTTTGGTGTATAGGCTAACACTTGCCTCAAAAAATAAGCTGAGATTTCTGAAAGGATTTTTTTTTTTTTGTAGAATTGTGATCATTTCTTCCTTAAACATTTGATAGAATTTATAAGTGTGTATTCTATCCTTTTTGTCTGAAATGTTCTGTAAGTGTCAATTAGCTCCACTTTGTTTATAGTAGTATTCAAGTCTTCCATAATTTTGTTGATTATCTATTTGTTCTATCAATTACTGAGAGTGAAGAGTTGAAAGTTCAAACTGTAAGACTTGTTTATTTAACTTTTCACTTCTGTTAGCTTTTGCTTCATGCATTTTGAAATTGTGTTATTTGGTACACATTTAGGATTGTTTTGACTTTTTGATAAATTGACCCTTTATTGTTATTTATCCCTGGTAATACTACTTATTTTTTTGTCTGATATTCAACTTTCTTATGCTTAGTGTAACTTATGTATACTTTACACTTAAAGTATGCTTATTGTAGCCAGGATGTAGTTGGCTGTTGTTTTTTTTTATCCAAGCTGACTGAGACTCCAATCTCTGTCTTTTAATTAGAGTGCTTGGAACATTTACATTAAATAAGATCATTGATATGGATGGTTTTAAATCTATTATTTTGCTATTTTTTCTATTTTTCTCATCTTTTCTTTGTTCTCCTTTCCCTCTATTCCCTGCTTCTTTTTGATTAATTTAGTATCCCAGTTTATCTCCACTAATACCTTCTTGTATTACCTTTTAACTATAAGTTCTTGTGATATTTTTGCTGTTTTTCTACATTTAGTAGTATACGTCTTTAACTTATCGAAGTTTATCTTCAAATAGTATTATATCGTTTCATAAATTATATGATATTTAAGCAATATACTTCCATTTCCCCTGACCTTTTCTTTCTGCTATTGTTATCATATATTTTACTCTAGTTTGGTTTTAATCCCCATAGAATGTTATTTTAATAACTTTGGGACCTCTAATGCAGTTGATTGTTTTCCCTTGTTTAATTTTTATGTACCTCTTTTTTCATCCAGTCAGCTCAAATACACTTGAGATATTAACTGTTATCTATGTCAGTCCTATTGAGTTCAAAGACAGAGGTATTGGAGGAGATAAACTCTAGTGTAGACAGCTCTATGTACAGAAAACTATGTATAGTTAATCTCTCCTCACCACACTAAACAACTCAAGTACAGTCTTACTCTTAGCCCCTTCCCAAGAGTAGAAAGTACCTAGATTGTAGTCTACCTAGCCTATGGATTGGAAGGAGTAAGGGTGGGAAAAGGAGACTTCTCAAGGCCATTTAACCCATACCTTTGTCTCTGTTCCTCTCCTAAACACGGTTTCTGAACTATTAGATTTTACTCCTGAAGTCACCTTCACCAGAGGTCTGACACCTTTGGGGTTGGGACAGGCATTGATGGTTTCAAGCAATGATGGCGATGAGACAAGAACTGACCCTCAAAAGCTTTTTTCCTACATTATCTCCCACAGCCTCCTATGTGGTTCATGTATCACCCTCTACACACACCAGTTGATGCACAGTTTTCTGTTTCTCCTGTGTTTTTTTGTAGTTTCTCTCTATCTTGATCTGTTGTCTCCATAGTTCCTCTCTGGGATAGATTTTGCCGAAGGGAACCAACAACTTTAAGAACAATTTGATTAGATAACAGTTGTCATTTTCAAAGATATTTATTGAGAACCTCCTCTGTGCCAGGCACTCTAGTGGGCGCAGATACAGAGATGATGAAGATGTGACCCACCTCTTACCCCTAGGAAGTGTACCACCTATTGGAGGAGAGGCACAGATAAATACATAATTGCTATGGTTGTTATCAGCAAAGTTCTATGAAAACTGGAAGAAGAGATTGATATTGCCTGGAGAATCTGATTTCATCAAATCTCAATGACACCTGTTTGCTTGCTTTATTGCTTATAAGCTAAATTTCAATACATAAACCTCTGAAGTTGTTCTCATCCATAACTATAGTTCAGTGGTTCTCAACTTGGACTCCACATTGTAATCACCAGAGAAGCTTTTATAAAAATGCTATCCCACCCGCAAAGGGTCTGTCTAGACATTCAGATTCTTAAAAGCTTCCCAGATAGTTCATGTCTCATCTGTTATCTTTGCTAATATTAGATTATTCTATCCTCATTTAGTGACATTCTCTTACTCCCTTATATTTCAGTTTAAAGTATTCTTGTCCAAGTTCATGAATCAGCTGCCAAATGTTGTCATTCTTACCAGTTTTTCTGAGATACAGTCTATTTCCCTATTAGGAAGGAGTATTCAAGCTTCCAGAAAACTAATATTTATAACAAAACAACTACATTTCAGTAAAGAATTTTCAGAAGTATTTGTTTAACTATATCAAATTTACATCATCGAGTATTTCTAGTTCATTTTCTTAGCACATCAAAAATATTATTTGGGGGGCTGGCCCCGTGGCATAGTGGTTAAATGTGTGGGTTCTGCTGCTGGCAGCCCGGGTTTGGATCCCGGGCACACACTGACGCACAGCTCCTCAGGCCATGCTGTGGCGGCGTCCCATATAAAGTGGAGGAAGATGGGCGCAGATGTTAGCCCAGGGCCAGTCTTCCTCAGCAAAAAGAGGAGGATTGGCATGGATGTTAGCTCAGGGCTGATCTTCCTCACCAAAAAAAAAAAAAATTGTTTGGGAGCCCAGTTGACCTCTTAAATTCTGTAATTTACACAAAATCCCACACTGCATCGATTATATGAGTGAGAATAAATATTTAGTTTCTTGTAGTTCTTTAGAAACAAAGAAGGTCACACAGTTCTCTTCACAGACGTAGTAGATCAAGGACAACCAGAAAGTACGTGAACATGGATATTGAGCCAAGTGTTCAAAGTGGCAAGGGTAAAATTTACAACAGCAACACATTTTAGGCATTTGTGCCATTTTGCCAATGACATAAAAATAATCCCCAGTATATTTGAAGCTGGAAAAAAAATTGTTTCCCTATGACACGCTTACTGGCATTATTATGACTTCAGGTGCACCTTATCATGAATGCAGATTTATTGTGCAAATTATTGCTAGGAAAATATTGTAGAACAAATATGTACTGGAAAATAATCAAATCGGAATTAAAGAGTAATAATATGATTAGTGCTGTTGTGCCAATTCAGCTATTGTAGTGATAACTAGGTAGAAGAATAATTTTAAAAAATGTGCATCATGGTATTTGTTTCTGTGGGGAGAGATATACCAATGTTTCATCCTTGTATACTTTGAGCGAGGCAACTAGAAGAGCTCCTCTAGTAAAAAATACTACTCATATTAAATTTAACAACTTGTGTCATCTTCAACATAACGCTAAAAGCATTGTGTGAACATTTGTTTGTATTTACTTCTGGGTTTTCACTTGTTTTTGGCTAATAGTAATAGTAATGAGGGATATTTTATTTGATTTTATGACAACTCTCTCTACTTTTCTTCTTAGAAGGAAAAACTCCTAGGCTTAAGATGATCAAAAACAGTGATCATTCACATGATGAGGCCTTATTTGTGATACAGCAGGTCAAAAATAGCCGTATACTAAAAGGCAACGATGTATTGGAAGTTCACGTATTTTCTGATGAGGTGAAGCAAGGTTTCTTTGCAAGCTCTTTGGGCTCATTGACTTTCATTGCCTCTCTATCTGTTTGGGTGGGTTTGTCATCTTTAGCACAATGGAATGGCCGTCTGTCTAATTTAACCTGCAGTGCTCAGTTCATTTAACTAGGTCAATGGCTGGTTATGGCAGAGGCTTTTTGTTTGTTTGTTTTAATTTTCATGGAAACAGAATTAGTCAACAAGTAAGAAGAAAATGTCTCATAGAAAAATTGTTCTTTATAAATCCTCAGTTAGATTCAGTTGATTTAGTAAGTTTTTTGGTAGTGTCATTAGTCTAAAACTATGACGATATTTTCCTAAGACCTCAGATCTCCCCGGCAGTCACCTGTCACTAAATGAAACAAAGAGTCATGACTATTGTTAACAGCAGTTAATACTGAGGAGTGGAAATGGGGGAGGACTTTCTTTTACCATTTTATGCACTGCTATATTGTTTGAACATTTAAACAATGAGACTTATTACATTTGAATTATAAAATAACAACAGAAAAGACAGTTCAGGATGGATATGGCTTTCTGATGATTCTGTGTAATGAAACCTTGAGTCAGTGCATGCGATGAGGGAATTGAAGTGGACCACATATACACAGCTTCAGTCGCGTTCCTCCATTTTTGAACAGCTGTGAGCAACCCTGAACCATTCGTTTCCTTCCTTTTACTTATTTGCCTGTCTTTTCTTTGTTACTTCTTTTATTTACTGAGGGAAATTCACATAACATAAAATCAATAGTTTTAAAATGAACAATTCAGTGCTATTTAGTGCATTCACAATGTTGTGCAACCACCGCCTCTATCAAGTTTCAAAATATTATCCTGTACCAAATAAACAGTGACTCCGCATTCCTCCTTCTCCCCAACACTTAGAAACCACTATTCTGCTTCCTGTCTCTATGAATTTACCTATTGTATATGTTTCCTATAAATGGAATCACACAATATGTGGCCCTTTATGTCTGGCTTCTTTCACTTAGTGTGATGTGTCCAAGCTTCATGCATGTTGTAACATGTATCAGTACTTCATTCCTTTTATGATGGAATTATAGTTCACTGTATGGATATATCACAATTTGGTTGTTTCCACCTTTTGGGTATTGTGAATAGCTGCTATGAAAATTCAAGTACAAGTATTTGTTTGAATATCTATTTTCATTTATTTTGGGTATATACCCAGTAGTGGAATTGCTGGATCATAGGGTAATTCTATGTTTAACTTTTTGAGGAACCACCAAATTGTGTTCCATAGCGTGTTATTCATTTTTGACCCTTCATTTTTCTTGCTTCCACTTTTCTTCTCTTCTCCTTACCTGAGTTACTCTGCTCTTCCTAAGGGAGGTATTTGTAAAGAAAGCACTCGTGGGTCAGGTCTGCCTCTTACTAATTATGAACAATGTGGGCAAGTCGCTTAGTTCTCTAAGCCTTGATTTTCTCACCTTATAAGGTGGACACACTATAATGTAGGATAACATTTACTTCACAGTGTGTTGGAAAGATTAAATGCTATAATGTATGTTAAAGTGCTCAGACGTTGTAGGCATTCAATACTTACTGAAACATGAATTGAGCAGAGTCAAATAATTCTATAAGGTGTGGGAGAGCATTTTCCAGTCTGTTGAACACCTCCCTCCCTACCCTACTCTATGTTAGAAGTCCACATCCATTAAAACACAATCATGTGTTAAAACCATATTCAAATTTAGGTAAGAAAGATATCAATGAAGAAGAATGACTACATCAGCTCAGTAGTTATGCTTTACTCAGCTTTATTGCTTCTAAGAACTAAAACTTCAGTCTGTTAGGTGAGAAAGTTCACTTTGAGATTCTGCAAGTTCTGAACGATGAACATTTGCTTTCTAGGAATTCCATCCTGTATTCATTTAAAACTATCATCACTCTCTGCTCAGAGTCTTCAAAGGGTACCCCAACTAGTTGGGAGGAAAATCGAGTCATAACAATAGCCTTGGAGGCTTTCCATGATTTGGTGGACACCCTCTTTCTGTCTTCAGCTTCAGCCACTGTCCCCCAAGCTCATTCTGCTCTAGCAGCACTGCCCTTCCTGCTCTACCTCCAGCACATGTGTAATGCCAATGCAGCCTTTGCTTTTCTTCTTTCTGGAATACTCTGGCTGTAGACATCAACATAACTAATTCCAGAGTTCCTTCAAATTAATAGTCAATTGGAGGCTTCACTGAGTTTCTCTGAACATCTTATATAAAACAATTTCACTGCCTGCTACTCTCTACTGCTACTTTCTATCCCCTTGACTCTACTTTATTTTTGTCTTTGTCACAGCAGTTATCTTCTGCAGTCCTATATGTTCATTTATTTATTTGGTTGCGTGTCTTTCCCCTCTAGAATATACATTTATGAAGGCAAGGTCCCTTTTTTTTACTCACTGCTTTTCACCCAGCACCTAAAATAGTGCCTGATATGTAGTAAATGTCTCAATAAATATTTGTGCAAAAATGACCATTAATATAATTAATAATACTGCAAAAGATTAAATTACTTTCCCAGAAACATTACACTCATTATGCAAAAATAAATTGCTCATTGACGCAAAATTAAAATTTTTGTCAAATTCTCCCCTTATCTCCCAAAGAAATATGAAAGATTTAGATGTAGAATATGTGTTTATGTAGGTTATAAACTCCCACAAGGCTGAGATTCTGTCCTTTTACATTTGTTATAGGAAATAACCTATTATGAGTGTTGAATTAATATGGATCATGATTGATTTAAAATGCATGGTGTTTTGCACTGGTATTCAGCCAACATCTATATTCAATTAAATAATCATTACAGTTGCCTGCATTTGTGCATTACACTGATGGCAAGAGCTATACTTGCAAAGGCTGGATTTTTTTCTGGGATGATATAGGTGCTATCCCAAGTCTGGGTAAGATGCAGAAATTTTAAATTCTGTCCTCATAAATTAGTTTGTGCAGAGTGGAGGGTCAGCTCATATGAGCACCTAACTTTAAAATCTGCTTGTGCATGCAAAAGAAAACAAAGGAATCCTTCATTCCTACTGAGTTTGGGGGATAATTTGGAGAACAGGTTTGCATTAAATTTAACAGTAAAATGTGTCACTTTTCCTCACAGTCGAATCTGCAAGCAGCATATCGTTGTGTAGCTGATTCACCTGCTCTGCCAGGTGTCCTCCCTCACCATATGTATAAATATTTGTCTAAATTCTTCCTTTTTTTATCATTCTGTTTTTGTGTATATTAGAAGAACCAGAGCCAATTTGCTAGAGAAGAGCGACTTTTCCAGTTTTCTTTTGGCTGTTGATGACTTGGTCTCTCTGAATAGTCCCTCTTGTACTTGGCTGTTATGAGACAAATTTCTCTGAGCTAAAAGCAGGCTCAGTGCAGTAAAAAATAAAAGAAGAAGATAACCTATTATCTTTCTAAGAGTCTCAAGTTGCGTATATGTGTGAGCTTCTTCTCAACATGTCTGTTTTTCTGGGAATTGTTTCATGCTCACCTTTTTGATGTGGTGACAAGGTCATTGGCTTTGAAGTCAGATAGACTTGGATCTGAATTTCACCTTTTCCACTCCATAGTTTTGAGATCTTGAGCAAATTGCTTGATCTCTCTGGACCTCAACCTGCTCATCCATGAAGTGTGTGAAAGTGTAGAGTTGTCGTGCAGTTCTTCCTTTAGAGCCCTGCTCACAGGTCACCTTCTCAGAGAGACCTTCCTTGATCATCCCATGCAAAAGCACTCCTCTACCCCAGTACATAGGATCATGTAACGTGGCATCTGCTCCATAAAGGAGGCTGAGTTCATAAATTTGCCTTTATCTTGGCAAAGCTAACAAAAGGGGGTGCTGGGACTATAGAACCTGGTTGGTTAGTTGTGTGCTTGGCTGGATTAATGAAATCAGAGAACAATGGGCCCAATGTGGGCATACATATCTTGAAAATAAGATAGAGTTCTCCATTTGCAGAGGGCTTAGGAGAAAAGTAGACCCAAAAACCTAGTAAGCCAGCAAACCAATAAAAAACGAAGAGTGGGGGCCGTCCCCATGGCATAGCGGTTAAGTGCGCATGCTACACTGCTGACAGCCCGTGTTCAGATCCTGGGCACGCACCGATGCACCGCTTGTTAGGCCATGCTGTGGTGGCGTCCCATATAAAGTGGAGGAAGATGGGCACAGATGTTTGCCTAGTGCCAATCTTCTTCAGCCAAAAGAGGAAGATTGGCATGTATGTTAGCTCAGGGCTGATCTTCCTCATAAAAACAAACAGAGAGTGAACTCAATAGAAGTCAGAAAGTTAAATCTCATCAACCAATTTGTCATCAGTGCCTTTGAGTCTAGTCTGACTTCAGGTGACACTGTGCACAGCAGAGCAGAACCCTGCCCAGTCTTTTTGCACCATCCTCTCACCTTCTGGCGCTACATCACACAATGCTCTGCTGCTATTCATAGGGTTTTCATGGCCAGTTTTTTTGGAAGTGGGTGGCCAGGTCCTTCCTCCTAGTCCGTCTTAGTCTAGAAGCTCTGTTGAAATCTGTCCACCATGGGTAACACTGATAGTATCTGAAATACCGGTAGCGTAGCTTTCAGCATCATAGCAACATGCAGCCGCCACAGTATGACAACTGACAGATGGGTGGTGTGGTTTCCTGACCGGGAAATGAACCCAGACCGAAGTGATGAGAGTGCCGAATCTTGACCACTAGATAACCAGGGCTGGCTTGTCAACTAATATTCAAACCAAATCACTAAATATTTCCTGATTCTCTGTTTATTTTTGGCAAGGAAGGAAAGAATCTCACTTACCATATTATTGATTACTTTTTGTCATTGAATTTGGGTTTTCCTATGGGTTTTGTCTGGAAACAGTTTGGCATAGTGGGAAATGGTACTAAACTAGCAGTTAAAAATGAGGAGTTTAGTTCCTTCTTATGTCAATTAGCTGAACGAAATTAGGATGGTTTGTAAGTCATGTCCCTGAAAAATAATCTTGCCTCATTTAATTTTTTAATCATTATTACTATTTGAGAGAAACAGATTGATGTTTAGTCTATTTCATCTCTTAGGTCCCCAGCAATTCTTGACTTGTCTGCTGATTTGGGTCCAGAAAACTGGAAAAAAATTCCAAAGAGGATATGGTCAGTTCTCAGCCAGCTTGACCTATCCTATGTAGTCTGGATAGAATAGTGTTGGGGATTTTTTTTGAGGTCGTTATGGCAATTCTTCTAAAAATATAACTTATTAACATTGAATTACAGCTGTAAGTGAAATGTAAATATCTATAGAGGAGGATATGATTTTTTTTAAATCCTGGATTCATTATGTATCATTTGTATGGACGTGGAAGTCATTTAATATTTCTGAGTTTCACTTTTTTCATCTGTAAAATAGGCTTAAAAATGTCTAACATTCAGAGCTACAGGTAGGATTAAATTAATGAATATACACAATATATCTAGCCCAAGGTTCCTGGACTATTTTGTACCTTACTATGTTTAAAAGGAATGAAAGCTGACAAAACTTATATTACATTATATTGAAACTAAACCTAGTATTTAGGTTTCTTGTAGACTTTTGACTCTTGATTCCTTGTAAGATGCAATTTTATTATTTTATTTAACTTTTACAACAAAACACAAATCTATTTACATGTGTGCAAGTCATAGAAGCTTAAGAATAAAATATGAATAACATAACCTTGCAGGCAGGCCAGGCAGCACATTAGGACTCTTCCTGTATCACCTAATTGTCAAGAGGGGTTTGCTGGTTCTTTTATAAGGAGAATGATTTGAACATCCTAATATCTGTATATAGACTTTCCTTTTGTTCCTTTCTATGGTTTAACCAGTATTCTCAAGCTTAGTGTGCAGAATTCTTCTGTAGATTGTATATAGCAGATTTGGGGGATTCTCTACTGTGGTTTTATAATATATGGTTTTTACCCTCTATGCGGATTTTAGAGTTTAATACTCTCGTAAGATGTAACATTACATCCAAATAAATGCAGCAAATAATTCCAAGTAGAATAGCTCCAATGCCATGTAAATAGGTATTTAGTGTGTTTTCAAGAGTCTCATGGCACAGACTTCAGTTACCATCAGTTCCCCTTGAGGTTCAGCCCATTTGACTTTCCATTTGCCCAAGTTGACTCTTTCTGATATTAACTCATTCTTCAATCTTGTCCAGCCTTTCTTCCCAGTTCTAGTAAAGGCTTCCCCTTCTTTTCTCCCTGCCTCTAATTCCTTATCTTAATAATCTTCACAGTTTCCCAGACTGTTGTCTGAACTTTGCAGCTATGTACTGATCTAAGGACTACCTCTCTCTAGTTACTGCCCCTGCAGCCCAGCTCCTGCTCAGCTGGACTTAACTCCATCAACTGTCAGCCTTTCTGGAACTCTGTGTATTTCTGTCTCTAGATTTCCTGTTGATCCCATTAGCTCTACTGGAATGTCTCTGAGGTTATGCCAACCTCCTGCCTGGCCTACACACACACTCACCTCTATAGTCGACATTCGAGAGAAAAGGACAGATCCTAGAATATGTTTTAATTCTCTGGATAATCTCATCTTTTCAGTAATTCTACTTATAAGCAGAGTAAGGGAACCCTACTACAGAGCTTTGCAAAAGAGTGAACATCTGACAGTTTCAGTAATTCAGCTCTCTCTGTAACAGTAACATGAGTGACTTAAGCAGCCAAATTCTAAAAAGAAATATATTTGACTCTGATTCCCCTAAATCCATCTGTTCAAACTGGCTGTAATATAGCTAGCTGCATGTAGTTTTAAATTGGTGTACATTAGGGCATGCAGCTTTATGGCTAGAAATAGGGATGATACTAATGGAAAAAAATTATTCACGGTTTCCCATAGCCCCTTTGATATAGTAATCTGGGCTCCTGGGGTGGGAGAGTCATAGTCTAAAAGATCTGTGGGAAATCAAATTTCGGGTTAGAAATCAAACAACACCCAACCACTTCCATTTTTAAAAAGTCTCAAACAGGGTATATACATTGGCTGTTACCTTTATGATGACTAACGAAGATGCACTGGTTACAATTCTTTAGTTTCTCTCTGTTTTCAAATTTACATGTCTTCCTTTGCCAAGTCTAAAAAGGAGGAAAAACTAAATTAATCCCCTGGAGCTGAAACAGCAACATTTGGTCTCTGTAATCCTCAGTTCTTAACCTAATGTGGCAGCTCATAGGGAAACTGTCGAATCTGCAATCCTAATTACTCTAAGTTGCCTCCCACGTGTACACATGTAACAGTCAGGAGTGAATGTGCATTGACAACTCATCTTCTCTGTTCCATGGTTCTAAACATCCTTACTGTGTGTGGGGTTTGATCTCTCTGATCTTCGGTAGGCTGCATATGGGTGCCTAAGTGGTTGTTGCCAGAGCAGAAGCTAATCTATTCTGAGAATATTCCTAATGGATATTGAGACAAACATGAAACTATGGCATTGAAATGTTTTGTGAAACATGTAGTGGCATGAATTCAGTTGAACATTTGTTCTGCAAGGCCACATTCACTAAGACTGTGAAACACAAAAGCGAAGGACCGCACTATATATGTTGTGTTAAAAAACTCTAGTAACTTTATAAGAAAGAGAAAAACAATCAAGGAATGTTCCCATTAACAATTATTTAAATGCTAATGGAGTGTGAGTTTTTATTCTTATTTTGAAAAATTCATGTGGTGTTTGTGTGTATACACATATGAGTATACACACATATACGTGAGCGCATACACATACTCACACCACAGGGTACTGTTATTAGATCAATGTGGGCAGATGGCAAGTTGTCAATCAACGCTTGTTGAACTGAAAATAATACCACATATAACTGACCTGCTGTAGCAAATATTTTCCCATTTTACTCTAATTGTAATTGCTGCAGGGATTTTAATAAAATTCACATGGTCACTTATACTGAGAAGAAAATCTTCCCGATCTAGATTACTGACGTGGGTGAGAAATTTTATGTATTTTGCAGGAGGATTGGGACTTTGTGTTAATTATATAGTTGAAAAATTATGATTTAGGGGCCAGCCCGGTGGCATAGCGGTTAACTTGAGGGCACTCCTCTTCAGCAGCCCAGGTTCGCGTGTTCAGATCCCGGGCACGGACCTACACCGCTCATCAAGCCATGCTTTGGCGGCGTCACACATACAAAAGAGAGGAAGATGGGCACAGACGTTAGCTCAGGGCCACTCTTCCTCACACAAAAAAAGTGAAGATTGGCAACAGCTTAGCTCAGAGTCAATCTTCTGCACAAAAAAAAAAAAAAAATGTGATTTAGAGGGCAGGAACCTTTCAATTTCTAATCAAAGCCTGATTCTTTATTGACAATAATAAAGTTAGTGGGTCTCTTTTATAATGGTAAAGTACTAGTAAGCCCACCAGCTCAGGAAATATTAAGAGCATATAGCGAGGTCAGCCGCACCTCATTGTCCCTGCTGTTTTTGTCCCCCAGCTCCTCCCTGAGTCTCACAACGCAATCCCTGCAGAAAGCAAATGTTCCTCACCAAAACTTCTCAGTCTTTTCTACCAAACTTCTTGTAATGGCAGAGAACACTGAGCTTGTTCTCTGGGAGGCTGGAAGGCAGGGAGGGTGTGGGCATGTATTGCAGCTACCACAACAGTGAAGTTTATTTGAAACCTTACGTATGATTTTATTGCGTTCATGTGATTTTCACATTCAACTTGATTAGAGATGTGTATATTTTTATATTCAGTAATCTCCCTCTTTCCAACTGAAGGAAGTTGATTGTTTGCCATGGTTATTTGATGGTTTTTAAGACACTTTGGCATAGGAATCAACATATACCAAGTTTAAAACTTTGTACTTTGTTTATTCTAGCTTCTCATCTACTAGTGTCTCACCATAAATCAACTTTGTGGTAATCACTGGTCTATGGGTCCATCTCCAAATGGCCTTTGCTAGCCAACCCGACCTGGGGCTCAGTTTCCATTTTGCCTTACAGCTGAGCTCCAAGTTACGACAAAGGGAGAGTAGACTCCTTCCATTTCCTGTTCAGATTCAAAGGAAACTATACCCATCGAGCATACTCTCTTTGCATCAGCATCTAATGGTCCTATACCCTATCTCAGGAAAGATATTGCCTGACAGTTTTTCTTCCATTTGCTGAAAATTTCTTCTATGGATCACCTGGGACCTGGTGTAGCTGGTGTCCTTCCTGGTCCCATCAGAGGCAGTGCATGCAGCCTGAGTCAGGTAACAAACAGTAGGACTGACCAACGCAGAGTGAATCTTAGTATTGCACCTCTCAATATACTAATTGGCGTGTTCAGTTGAAATGTATTCACTGATTAATTCTCATTTAATAAATAACATTAATCGCTTCACAATAGGATTTATATGGTTTTCCATTTATTCAAAAATCTGGAGGACAGATGGATATAACCACTTTTGAAGATGACCTATTTTGTCTATGCTTGATTGCATATCTTTTGCAAAGTGGAGATAGAGTTATTTATAATGGAAAGTCCAAATCATCTCTATTTTGCTGTCCCATGGGTACAAGATACCCCAAATTAAGACCACTCTGGGTATCTTGCCCTGTTTCTTCATTTGTTCTCACTCACTTGCCTCATACCAAATCTAGCTGCAAACCTTAGCTCCTCAGGTTTTTCCACTAAAAAGCTACTTGGCCAAGCTATACTGAAGTTTTGACCTGGGCAGAGGGCCATCATGCATCTCACAACGTTTTCAGGCAATGGAGTAGAGAAGCTAAAAGTGAAGACTCTGGAATGGGCGTTCTTTCTCTCTCTGTCACCTTGGACAAATTACTTGGCCTCTCTGTGCCTCAATTTCCTCACCTTTAGAGTAGGAGTACAAATAATTTCCATCTCATAGGGTTGTTGTGAAAAATAAATGAATTATTACACATGCCGCATATAGAACATACCTGGTCCAAAATAAGTGTTCAGTGCAAGTAACTTTTCATTATCCCATGGTTCTCTCTTTCTCTTCCTTTCATTCTCCTCTCCCATCATCCTCTGGAATCAGGCATATTTTTCTCTTTGTTTTAGGATACAAGTTCAAACAAGATTTTTTCTTACTTGATCATGCCCTTAGAGTCTCACCAGCTACCCAAGAGATTTACCAAAATATTCAAATAACTGAAAAGATTATTCTGGAAAATAAGATTGGATTTTTCTACCCTACACCTGCAGGGCCTTCAAAGGAACATGATCGTGTTGTTTTAGGGCTTCTCGATCCCAGCATCCAACAGCCAGTCAGTTTCCTTTTTCTTCTCCTCTTCCTTCTTTTTTTTAAATAGTCATAGGACGACTATAATATTGGCCCTTCCTTTCAAACTGGCTATGTTCTCAATCTCTACCCTGAATATACCTTGCACATTCGGACCTCTCTATCCACACACATTCCATTATTCCTGCCTGAAATGCCATGTCCCAAGTTTCCTAATGGCCAAGTTATACAGATCCTTTATGACCGACTTCACGTGTTATCTCCTGGAGCATAAATAATCATTCTCAACTCTGCAACTCTGTGGCATTGTGTACATCTCAAGGCAGTGTTTATTACTTTGTATTTATAATTAGGTATTTACGTATTTATCTTCCTTTTTGAACTCGAAGCATCTTAAGGGCAAGGACTTTGGGCGTCATCTTAGTTTTACAATGTCGAATGCAGTGTACACACTCAAACAAATGTTTATTGACTGTATGAATATCAGGGTGTGAAAGGGAGAATTTCAGTCAATTTCTCACACTGGGAATTGGAAAGAAGGCAGTAATAAACAGAGATTAGAAATGCATGGTTTGTGGTCAGTCTAAATGCTTCTGTCAGATCCCAGGTGCTTGGACGGAGCAACTCTGTATGGCATACTAACTTTCCATCGTCTCTCCCTTCACTTCCAACAAATCCACACTTCAACTGAATCAAAATATTCCAGGGACCTGAAGTGCTAAATCATTTTGTGTCTCTGAGAAGTAATCTAGCATTCTCTAGCCTGCTAGAAGACAAGAACGTCGTCTTTCATCTCTGTATTCCCAGAATCAAACCCTATGTCTGCTCTTAGTGGGTGCCCCATAACCATTTGTGGTTGTGCAGATGAATAGATTCATGCTCCTAGCTGCTTTATAAATATATATTTGGCAACACTTTGGACCAAGAGGTAGAGGAAGAGAATCTGGGAGTGTGTAGCTAAATGATTCTGCAATTATAACTCAACTGACTAGTGTCATCCTACTGAGATGGGTAGGAGATGCTGATGAATCGTTTGGTATAATTTGTAGATATGTGACATGGGAGTAGTTACATGGGTAACATACCTTCTTTGTTCTCCTTGCTGGGAGGAGATAGAGCTGAGGAAAAATTAGTATTCATATTTATTACTGTCATTATTAAATTATTTGATATTAATTTATAGCTGAATTAACTAGACCTTATAAACATCAAAAAATAGACAAGTCTCACTAAGAACAAGATTGATATCCAAAAAGACTTCAAGGATCTGCTGTTATATATAGACTTTAGGTTTGTCTAAGATGTGTGCAGAGCGTGGAACATCATATATCTCCTCTGAAAATATCTTAAATGCTATGACATTAGCCACTTGCTTATAATTAAAGTATGTTGCCATTTCACCAAGCTTTCATTTACAGGAGAAAGTGCAAATTCCATTCCCCTTGAACTTTAGCTACTTCCAACTTTTTTCTTTGTTCTTTTCTTTAAAGCTTTGCAACAAATGCATCCCCATATGCTTATATTAGTTAATCTAGTATTAAACATATTGGCTGTGCAAAATGTTGGCACCCATTAATAAATGTTTTCATTTTTTCTTTCTCTCTCTTTTTTTAACTTTAGATTCTTCCTTTGACTACATAAGCAACAGCTGTCTAGCTGCCTGCACAAGACTGGATCTAATGCCTCTACAGAAATCTAGGTCAAAACACTTGGAATGCATGAATATCAAACAGAGTTTTCAAAACAGCAAATGAATACATCTTTAACTGGTGACATTTTCCTGTAGCATATGGCTGCAAGCTCAGGGGACTGGATGGTTTTTTGATGAATATGTTCCATCAAAAACTAAGGGATGGCAGTAGGCTTTTGCCACCTTCTGTTTTGCCTTATGAAATGATAATGCAAACGCATAGATAGATACAGTGATCACAAGGCTTTTACCTTCAGACCTATTCTGAAGACGCATTTTCCCTTTTGGATGAGTCGCTTTGTCTTTGGTTGGGTTTTGGTTTATACACAGCTGTCAAAGGTGACAGCCAGAGGGAGCAGTTGTCTTCTTGGGCAGAATGTGATTGGTGGAAATCTTCAAAAAGTTGAACCAAAAAGCAAATATTCACCAAAGAGAGGAATTGGGGAGTTTGGTCACATGAGTAACTTACAGCCACAGCAGCAAAATGTTGATCTGACTCCCTTGTCAAATGTCAATATTGAGAGGCTGGATAATCATTTACCAGTGAGGAACACAAAGAAAAGCCCGGAGAAATTGGAGGCTGGCTCCTTAATCCTGGATCTGCCACCGATAAATCAACTGTGACCTTGGACATGACCTTTCATCTCTGTGACTTCACTGTCCTTCTATTGTGTCAAATGAGAGGACACGACTGTTATCTGTACAGTCTCTCCTAGCCCTAAACTTCCCAGTTTGTAAGTTTATGAAGCTGTTTTATTGTTAATTACATCATATTAATGGAGATGGCGTGACAGAAAAGAATAGGCTTTGATTTCTTTTTTAATTGGTTGAAAATTCGTTTCCTAAAAAGAAAAGTTATCCAGAATCTACCCTCCTCTTTACCAATAAAATAAGACAACAGTGGAGCTGTTCTAGTTGAGCAGGGGGAGGGAGGAGGGATGCCTCCTTGGCTTCCTTGGTCTCCCACTTCTCAGGGCAGCATCTGAATCCTATATGTGGAAGGCCTGGGTCTCTACCAAACCCACTTTGAAAACTACTGGCTAAGAAAATGCGTGTGTATGGGTATTGTGTTAGTAATGGTGATGATGGTGGAGAGAAGTGCTGGAACCTGCACTTCTTTCTTTTTGCATTTTAACAAATATGTGTTAACCAAACAGTACATTTCAGTTGCAGGTTAAACTTTAAACAGATGTTCTAATTCTGGTTTGGCTTTTGTTTAAAAAATAACCAGGAGAACTTGTGATTGTCACAAGACTCTATAGATAGGCCATTTTATTCACAAGGTGCAGTTGTCTCTCATCTGGATTCGGTAGTACCCCCAACAATATTCTTGAAATCACATTAAAAAAATACTCATCATTTTCAAATAACTAGAGGTCATTTCTTCCTCCCACCACAGTCATTCTTTTCCCCAGTTGCATACCCCAAAGGCTATCATCTTACAAGGTGCCTGGGTCGCCTTTCAGAGTGGTCTATGCATATACACTTGTATGTGTACATGTGTCTGTGTGTTTATGTATGTGCGTGTGTTTTCTTCCTTAGTGAAGTGGTAGTGTATGGTGCATACAGAAAAGCACTTTGCTTTTTAAATTTAATAATATGTTTTAAATATCCAATTTTAACAGGAATGTCTAATCTGCATCTTTCTTTTTAAAGGCTTTGCAGTCCCTTATTGTGGATGCACAAAATTTTTTAAACCGATTCATCTTAAAGGGCATTTACTTGGTTTTACTTTTTTTTTCCCTATTTGTTTATAAGGTAGCAATGAATATCTATGTATGTGTGTATTTACGAATATCTGTGAGAGTATCTAAAGACTAATCTTTTAGAAATAATATGGTTGGGTCAAAGAATATGTGCACATTTAATTTAGGTGAAGAGTGCCAAACAGTATTTAACTATAGTTACTATTTGCAGTTTTTTTAAAAAAAATTATGACTGTGTTTGAACATTGTTTTATATGTTTAAAAATTACTTGTATGTAAAAACTCTGTTCACATCCTTTGTCCAAAAATGGAGTTAAGTCAATTTAATAGCCATCTGGAAACAAAATAAAATTGTATTTCTACTTTATTTCTGACACCAAAATAAACTCCAGATGGACCAAAGATTTTATGCTAAAAATAAATGCATTCAAGTATTATTAGAAAACATGAGATGTTTTTTGTAAGTGATCCAGAACTAAAGAAGGTCTTTCTAAGATAACACAAAACCTACAAGAAATGATTCTAAAGATGTATAAATTAATGTCAATATATACTGAAAAAAATTAAAAGATGATGACAAACTAAGATGAAAGACAATGACACATTTGACAAGAGTTGATTGCTTAAAACGGATTGTAGCTATAAATGATTGTATCATCTAGGCTCGGGTTGTAGAAAGTTGAAAGTGATTGTTGCTCTCACCTCAACAAGCAAAACAAGCTGGATAAACTACAAAGTCATCGTTTATTTAAAAACCATCAGAGGGCCAAGAACACAAAGAAACCTAAATGCAATTAATTCTAGAAAGTGGAGATCCCTTCAATAGATTACAATAGACCCACAGCTGCTCTCATCCTCTCATCCCCAGTGGAACTGCTGGAGGAAGAGAGCAGGAGTAAAGAGAAACCAGCCTAACTTTTAATGGTCTTTTAATGGTTCTATGTGGTCTGGCCTGACAGAGTAGAATTCCACAGTGCCTCAGCCTCATAGCAAGTCTGCGCCCATCCTTCAACTCTTCCCCTGGTCTTCCCTGTCTACCCACGGGTAGTTCACCAAAGGCTGGTAACATCTTCAAGAGAGCTGAGAGTGATCTCTGCTGATCAGAAGAAATGAGAGAAGCTGCCCAAGACATACAGCCCTTCACAGAGAGCAAGCCAGCCACCACACACAGACATACATATTTCCCAATGAATAACATCTTGTGGAGTTTTGCTCCTTTCGAACTTTATAAAAGAAGTATAGCATTACGTAGGTAATCTGGACTTTTCATTTAAATTATACGAAGAATCATTCATAATATTGAGCATGCATGTGTTTCATTTTGTTTTATTTCATTTCATTTATTCTCACTGCAATTCCTTGTGTAACTAGACCTCAATATTTTTATCCATTCATTTGTTGATGAAAGCTTGCATTGTTTCTGGATGATGAAAGTGATGCAGTAAGCATTCTTGTACATATCTTCTGGTGCATATGTGCGAAAGTTTCTGTTATGTGTGGTCCTAGGTATAGAAATCCTGGGTATGCAAATATTTAACTTTCTAAGGTAATGTCAAATTATTTCCCAAATTGGTTGTAGCAGTTGATGCTACCACAAGCAAAGTATGAGATTACGTTGAATCACATCCTCTCCAACTCTTGTATTATCAAGAATTTTAATTTTTACAATAAAGATATCTCATTTTGGTCTAGATTTACACTTTCCTGATTAGTGATGTTGGTGTTGATGTTATGATGCTGAGCATTTCATTACATGTATTGGATATATGTGTTTCCTCTTTTGTGAAATCTCTCTCATGTCTTTTGCCCATTTTTCTACTAGACTTTCCTTTTCTCAATGATTTTTAAGAGTTCTTTATATTTACTAACCTCTGTTAAAATATATGTATTGCAAACATCTTCTTCCAGTATTTATTATGTGTATTTTTTCCTTTTCTTGACTAACAGCTTCTTTTCTCAATGATCCAGTGTGCATTTTTGTTATACATCAAAGTTCCATATATGTATGGGCTGTTTCTGATTTTCTATTTATTCTACTGGTCAATTTATCTATCTTTAAAGCAATATCATATTGTCTTAATAACTATAGCTCTATCATATGTTTTATAGCTATAATATAGCTACATAATATTTTTTTTATAATGTGTTTTAATATCTGGTAGGGAAAAACTCATCTGCTTTTTCTTCTTCCTCAGAAGTATATTAGTGGTGGACAATCTTTTGTTTTCCATATAAACTTTTGAAGAAACTTTTCAAATTCCCTGAAGAAGTCTATCGGGAATTTGGGAACACATTAAATATATAGATCAATTTAAGGAGATTTTCTGTTAAGGATATTCTTTCTTTTCATGAATGTGTGCAACTTCTCCATTTATTTACAACTTCTTTAATGACCTACACTGAAGTTTTGAAATTTTCTGTGCATAAGTCTTTCCCATTTTTTAGTTAGATTTATGACAATATTTTATAATTTTCATCTCTATTGTAAAAGGTGTATTTTTAGTATAGGAATGCAATTGGTTCTGGATATCCAGCCATCTTGCTAAACTCGTATTATTTCTAATAATTTGTTGATATTTTAGCATTTTCTACATAGACCATATCAACTGCAAATAATCAGGTTTATTTCCTTTTTCCCAATCTTAATGCCTTTGATTTTATTTTTCTTTTCTTATTGTGCTGGCTAATATCTCAAAACAATGTTAAATAGATGTGGTGATATTGAGCATTATGTTCTTTTTCCTATTTTAGTAGATGTTCTCAATATTTCTCTATTTCTCATTTTTTAGGTTAAGGAAGTACCTTTTATTCAAGGTAGAGAATTATATGTATGTATTCTCATCTTTTTCAGTGATTTTACCTATATTTTGTATTGCTTATCATATTGTACTGGCAAAAATAACTGTTATTAATAGTGGTGACATTGGGAATTCCTTGGTGTTGGTAAAACTGTCATGATGCTTATTGGTTAGATTAGAGACATAAATTTTCTTCCTCTTGGAGAGGAAGGCTTTCCTAACATGCAAAGAGTTAGGAATTCTGAAAAATAAATTATCTCTTATATTATTAATGTTTGTGAAGTATATGATTTAGCTTTTCTTTTTGAAAGTTTCAAGGAATTCACTCAGAATACTATGTAGCCTGGCACCATTTTTCTGAAGTTATTTTTTAGTAAGTCAAAAAAAATCTTAAATGTTTAGCTTCCTTTTAGTCGATTTTGCATTCTATTTAGTTAGTAAATCATCTTGTTACACCGATAATTTTAAGTACTTTGACATAAATTTACACATATTTTCTAATACTGTTAACATCTTCTAGATGGCTTTCATATTCTTTATGTATTTGTTGCGGTTTTTTTGCTCTTTTTTTGAAGTTATATTTGTCAACTAGTACTATTTATTCCCCTCAAAGAATCAACTATAGGTTTTTATTGGGGGGGAATCAATATTTATTCTACTTTTATAATCAATTTATCCCTTTTTCATTATTATTTTCTTCTTTTTATCTTAGGCTTGTTTTAGTCTTTATTTTCTAATGTGTTTACCTTAATGTAAATATTTTATCTTCATTCTTACTTGTTTACAAATGAAAATATCTTTATAAACATTTATAAACTTTTAGTTGTATCTAAAATCAGTGGTTCTCAACTGGGAGTAATTTTGCCCCCCAAGAGACATTTGGCAATGTCTGAAGACGTTTTGAAATGTTTTGACTTATAGCAGAGGGGGAGAGGGTGCTACTGGCATCTAGTTGGTAAATGCCAGGGATGCTGTTAAATAGCCTACAACACACACAACTGTTCCCGACGACAAAGAATCGGCCAGCCCAAAATGTCAATCATGCCGAAGTTGAGAAACCCTCCTACAGACTCTTGAGATATATAGTTATTTTGATCAATATCATAAGCCATACTAAGTAAAATGTGCTCCCTCTTGCTTTTTCCCACTTTGATTATTTGCTGGAGGTCAAAACCCAGCAACGTTCGCATGTGCTTTATTTGGCTATCTCCATATTTTAAAAAATAATTGAATGCTATGGGATAGGATATGCATTCTACAGATTTCCACAGTTTCTGTCTGCCACTTAGTATTATATGCCTTCCGCTGGGAAAGTCACACTTTTATATTACCCATCTGACCATAGTAGAAACTTGATTTTGCACTCTTGAATCCTACACCTAATGGTCATCAGTCTCTTTCTCTTTTTTTAAATTTTCATTTCCCTAAGGGAGACAACACATTTCCATTGGCAATAGTAGCTCACTGAAGTATTGTAGCTATGTTTCTCCAAGACACGCCAGTCCCAGGGAGGGCAGGGAACATCAAAATCTTTTGACATGAGATGTGAGATTTTTATAAATTCTCACATCTGTAGGGTGGCATGATGTCTGTTCCCCCTCCTCTTCCAATCAAAAACCACTGATGGATAAAAATACTAAATTAAATAAGTAATGTTTTCTCCTTACTTAACATTCTAGTATGTAAACAAAAATCCAAGTGTTTTACTTGGAAGATGCTGTTAACAGATGTGCGTTTATTTCAAAACAGGATATGATATGCTCTCGTGTAGTATCAGGTTACTAATATTACTTTACTATGGTGATTAGGGAGCCTTTGCATTATGGATTTTTTTTTCGGACTTTGCTTATTACTCAATGGATTTAAATGTTTGATAATTGTTTATTCAAATTTGTAGCTGTGTATCAAAGAAGATTAAAGTTTCCTTTTATGGAAGCAGCATCAATACCAAGATCTATCATTCGTGAGATATTAACTTTTTTCATTAACAAAATCTTCCATGTAGGTAGGTTAATGAGCTTAATACGCAGATCACTCTAATTAACTATAAGTCAGGGAATAGAACTGATGATAAAAAATGACACAGAGCCAGAAATATTCTCAGACATTGAAAATCAATGTTGGGAGTTTTTGTTTTATTTTTTTTGAATTGGCAAACCATACTATCCAACATGTCAAATATACAACAGAATACAATTTATATTGTTTCACGTGAAGGAAAAGCAGTATCATCAGTTCCTATAAGGTCTGAGAACTTCCTCAGTTTTAACTTCAGGAAGTACCTTACTCTTTTGACATTTTCCTCTCTGTAAAATGGATATAATTATTTTCACCCAAATACCCTAGGAAGAACATCTGAGAATTCATGAGGTCATCGGGAATTTCCATTTACCCCTTATCTTCCTTCCTTTATTTTTATAGTAAGCATCCTTATATCATTGGCTCATAGAGAGAAAAAGAGATCTTTGCAAATGTATCAATTTCTTAAGAATAAAGGTATTGTTCACTTAAAAGCTAAAATAGTAAATACAACGTTTTTGAGATGGAAAATGAATCAGCTGCCTGAAATTAATTATAAGTAACAGCTTAAATATTAAACTCAAAAGCAAATGGATATGTTCAGTTTCTTTTTTTCTTTCTTCCTTCCTTCCTTTCTTTCTTTCTCTCTCTCTCTCTTTCTTTCTTTCTCCTTTTTAAATTTTTTTGGCCATTTGTTTAATGATTAAAACAATAAGTGTGGAACAGAAGGCTAATTATGATAACGTAATAGATCAGAATATGGAGTTAGGAATTTGTATTTTCTTCTGAGGGAAGATGCTGTCAATATGAACCTACCAATCAGTCAGTCCTTAACACTGGTCTCCTCTGGAAGGGGCCTCAGAAGTCATCTACTCTCATTTTACAGATGAAGTTGTAACTCTTTCGAGGCCATACAAATAGCTAGCAAAATTGCAACCGGAATCACAGTCCCTGACTCTCAGTTCAGTAGTCAAATAATTCTCTCCAGTATCAGAAGCCTAATTATTAGCTTGTTGATGTTCACTCTTATATAATGAATGGTGACACTCGCTTGTGATTTTATTAGATTTCCTTGGTATGTCTGAGAATATTAGTGTCATTCAAAGAGTCACCAGAATAAAGTCAATAAATATGTATAGGTTTTTTTTTTTGTTTTTTGGTGGGAAGTAGAAAGAGGGGTGTGTTAATTGTTATTTCACATCTTAAAATTTGTGAATTAATTTTGGCACATAGTAAACTAAGTCCTGAAATTCAATAAATTAAAAGCATAGCAAAGACTTCCTGTTTATGTAAGAAAACACAGAACAAGAAAACAAATGAACAAAAGGCTTGTGGCTTTAGCGAATTAATGGGTGGATAATAAGCCAACAATGCAGTATAGTTATCGGAAAGATAAAGGGATATAAATGGCACTCTCATTGGATATGTGACACCTAAACTAAAAATCCCAAATATTTGTCTGTATGTGCATTACATTAAACTAGGCATTTTGCATATATTCTTTTAAATCCTTAACTTGTAAGATAATCATCCTCATGTACAGATGAGAAAAGGTGAGTATATTACCCATGTTCGCTCAGCTCATTTTAGTGGCCAAGTTGGCATTTCTTCCTAGGTCTGTCTGGCCCCCAAATTCAAATCCTTTCCATTATGCATCTCTGGGTTTAACTGTTTATGTTGAGTCTCACGGGGAACATTTAGAGACTAGGGTGGGTTCAGAGGAGGGTTTCCAGGATGACAAAGCATCAAGAAACAGTACCATGTAAGGAACAATGGAACCAATGAGCAGTTTCTGCCAGGTGAATAGCAGCATTAGAGACCATGAAAGCAAAACTCTAGTGAGCACTCTGTCCTGTGGAGGAGAGTTTATCTTCATTCTGTGTAGCATATGAGCATGGATATTGGACCAATTACTGGGAGCCAGAGGGGAGATTGACTTATTAGAAGCAAGAGTATTCTTTTGTTTTTTGTAGGATGGGAGTGGGATAGAGAAGGGGAGAACGTTTTTAAGAATTAGAGAGGATTAAAATTGATTGGAAATACTCAAGCTGCAACTAGATGAATGGGATGTTTTCGACTCTATTTTTACCTTGGGCATTATATTGAAGAAGGGGAATTTAAAGTTTCTGTCAAACTAATAATCCACAATTTTACTTTTTACCACAGGTGTGTCAGCTTAGCAGAGACAAGAACCATATTTTATCACAGGTGCTTCTTGTCTCCCTATCCTTACATGCCTTGAACTCAATCAATGCACATTAATTTAATGGGTAGGTGAATGAATAGAAAAATCACAGATAAAATTATCTTCTAGTCTAAAAAAAAGGACACTAAAATATCCTTACAATCAAGAAAAATCTTATTAAAAGAACTTGAAGGCAATAAAATGGAGCAAGTTATTTGTAAAGTATTTCTTATTTATTTTAATTTTTTAATTAATTTATTTTTTTGATGAGGAAGATTGGCACTGAGCTAACATCTGTGCCAATCTTCCTCTGTTTTGTCTGTGGGCACTGCCACAGCATGGCTTGATGAGAGGTGTAAGTCCGCACCAGGGATCTGAACTCACGAACCTGGGCCACCAAAGTGGAGCTCACCAAACTTAACCATTACGCCACTAGGCCAGCACCTATTTTTATTTTTTTACACATTAATGATATTTTGACATGTAAATGTAATTTACAAGTCTGATTGTAAAGTAATATGCTTGATGATATCAAAAAGAAGAGAGATTTTGGGAGAAACACATTTTTTCCCCCTCTAGAGGAGCAAAATGAGAATTTTGTTATTGCATTAAGCAAGAGCAAAGTGGACCATATACTCATGGAGACGATAAAATCAGAAGACTAGTTTGGTGGCAAATATGCCAGAAGTCTCACCACATTTCTCTAAATCCAGTATTGCATCTTAATTTTGAAAGGTATGTAAATGCTGAAAGAAACTGAAAGTCATGTGGAGCCAAACAGTTAGTGGAGGGGATGGAGAAGGTGACAAAACACACGGTTAGGAAGAAATAGACACTGGGCATGTGAGTGTAGGATTAGCGCTGGGCCCCTGTGAAAAGAGAACATCTATGCTTGGAGCCGGATGCCAAGGAACAGAGATGAGTGAGGAGATGTGGCGGGCTGTCAAAACTGGGAGACAGGGAGGGTGAAAGAGACAGAGACGTGGCTAATTTTGATTCCTGCCTCTTGATTTGGGTCACTCTAAAGGTGGCAGATTTTGCCTACTACTGTTTGAAAGCTGCTTCTTGGGTTTGACAGATGCTGCTGGTTTGTTAAGAAGCAAGATGTGCTGCTAGAGTCCTTAGGATGGTTTTCTGGTGTGGCCTTTCAAGGAATACTGGAGAGAGACAGTGCTGCCAGAGGAGACTAATGTTCATTGGATTGATCCATTGTTGTATACTAAAGAATTTGCATGTTCTTTGTTCCTGGTTCCCGGGAGGGAGACTCTAAGCCCTTAGAATTTCCTGAGTGGTAGAGTGTGTTTGCTATTTGTGGTGGGCCCTTAGACCATACCTGAGTTTATGCTAATAAAATGACACATAGTTGGCCCCCAGATATATCAGGATAGGGGATAGTCATGCCACAAAGACCAACCATATGATTACAGGGTTGGGGCTTTGAGCCACATAATATTGGCCTGATCTCCCACAATCCAGAGAGAGGAGGGGGTCTGGAGTTTGAATTCAGTGATGTTGCCAATGATTCAATCAGTTATGTCTACATAATGAAACCCCAATATTTTATTTATTTATTTATTTTTTTGGTTTATAACATTGTAAAAATTTCAGGTGTACATCATTGTACTTCTATTTCTGCATGGACTACATCATGTTCACCACCAAAACACTAATTACAACCCATCACCACACACGTACCAAATTATCCCTTTCACCCTCCTCCCTCCCCCCTTCCCCTCTGGTAACCACCAATCCAATCTCTGTCCCTATGTGTTTGTTTATTGTTGTTATTATCTACTACTTAATGAAGGAAATCATACGGTATTTGACCTTCTCCTTCTGACTTATTTCACTTTGCATTATACCCTCAATGTCCATCCATGTTGTCACAAATGCCTGGATTTCATTGTTTCTTATGGCTGAGTAGTATTCCATTGTGTATATATACCACATCTTCTTTATTCATTCGTCCCTTGATGGGCACTTAGGTTGAAACCCCAATAAAGAATGTGGATTCCAGAACTCAGGTGCACTTCCCTGGTTGATAATCATACATGGATGTACTAGGAAAGTGACATGTCCTGAGGACACAGAAAATTAGCATTCGGGATCCTCTCAGACCTCACACTATGCATCTTCTCATTGGTTCGTCCTGATTTGTATCCATTATAATAAAACTGTTAGCATAAGTGTTGTGCTTTCCTGAGCTCTGTGAGTCACTCTAGAAAATTATCAAACTGAGGGTGTTATGGGAACCCCCAAATTCTTAGCCAGTTGGTCAGAAGTACAGTTGACCTGGGAACCAGTGAGTTTGTGGCTGGTGTCTGACGTGAGGGCAGTCTTATGGAGGACTGTGCCCTTACCTTGTGAAGTCTGACCTAACTCCTGGTAGTTACTGTCAGAATTACATTGCACCAAGCAGTGGAACACTTGCTCTGGTGGATAGCAGCATGAGTGAATCCACACTGTGGGAGGCAGTCTGGCATGGTGGTGAAGATGTGAGGCTCTGGCGTGAGGCTGCCCATGTTCCACTCCAGCTGTGCCACTTCCCAGCATGGACAAATAGCTGCCCTTCGTTTCATAGTTTTAGCATTTATTAATAGAAATAGTGAAAGTAACATTCTTCTAGGGTTGTTGTGAAACTTAAATAAATTGGTATGTCTAAAGCATTTTCAACACTGTCTGGCACACACAGAATCCTCTTATAACTATTTGAAAATAACATTTCATGGTTCTTTTTACCAAAATAATAGAACACTTTGAAAGTATAACCTAAAGAGTAACCTTTTAGTTTCTCAGTAAATTACCTTCCTCCAATGGTTAAGACAATTACAGTGGAAAGAATATATTAAATATAATGTGCCATATTTATATGAACATTATTTTTATATTTGAAGTAGAAAAAACATACTAATTATTTAATAGATTTTATTATGTTTCTAAAGTTTCAGTTACTACCTCCACAATGACGTGAACTTGTGTTGTGTGTAAGTGTGTAACATGCTCTGTTTGGTCCAGGCAGCACTGCAAAACGGAAGAACTCACTCCAGGGAAAGTAGGATAAACAGGAGATGGGCAATCACATCTAATCTGGAACAGCTGTACTGATTTATGTTCTGTGCTTATTTAATTTTATTTTTTAAATCAACATTGAGAAGGAAAAGTTGAAATATTAATTACCCGTTTACTGTCAATGTAGCGGAAAATGTAATTTACAGCCTACTTGCAAAAAAAATCTGTGTGCTTAATTTAGGAACTCAAATTATTCAAATAACATTTTTAAATTTGATTATTCGTTTAATTGAAATGTTGCTCTTTCAGCCAGAATTGCTTTTGAGATTCCAATTTCAGCAATAGTTAACTAAGAGCTCTCTGTGGAAAGGAGAGAGGGGGAATCCACAGATGAAAATGCATGGGGAAATAACTGTTTGGTGAATACATTTACCCGAAAGAAATGATCAAATTTATTAACAGTGTTTTTTTCTCAACCCGGTCATTGTTTTGATGTGGAAAGGAATCATGGAGATAATCTGGACCTATGGAATGTCTAAAAATGAGAGTACAAAGCAGAGCTCTAAAGCAAAGCCTGTCCAAGTGGTAAGAAGGATCTGTGGGCTACAGAGATGGAAGTCACCTTCAGACTCAAATTTAGGAGAACAGAAGTTCAGTAGCCCGGGGACAGGAGGCTCTGCATCGGAAAGAAAGTCCTTCTCTTCTTCCTGCTCTGTGAAGTCTCCTCGCTGGCTATCCAAGCTGGGGTCTCCACTCTGCCGACTTCCACACTGAAAAAAGTACAACAGATATACTCCGCTGGACACTAAGAGCTATAGTAATCTTTTAAAGAGTTGCCGGAATTTATTATTTTTTATCATTATTAAGGTACAATTTGCATACAACAAACTTTGCAATTTTTAAGGATACACTTGATGAATTTTGGTAATTGTGTGCCATCAAGTGATCACCACCACAATCAAGATATAGAACATTTCCATCCCCTTAGAGTTTCCTCATGTCCTTGGCCTTTGATCGCCTTGTGTGACCTGCGAGCGTAGGCAGTCCCTGATCTACTTTCTGTCATCATGGTTCTGCCTTTCCTAGAATTTCATATGATATAATCATACAATATTTTGTCATTTTGGTTTGATTTCTTTGACTTACCATAATATTTTGGAGATTGATCCATGAATAATACAGTTTTGAATATATACATGAAAGACATTCTGTGAAATTATCCTTTGGATCAATGCTTAAGAGTCAGATTCCTGGGTCGTACGATAAGTGTAAGTTTAACTTTATAAGAGACTTCATATTGTTTTCCAAAGTGACTGTACCATTTTGTAATCCCACTGGCAACATATGAGAGTTCCAATTTCTCCGTATTGACAGACTTTTGAATTTTGCCATTCTAGTGGGTGTGTAATGGTATTTCATTGTGGTTTTAATTTGTATTACCCTAATGCCTAGTGATGCTGAGTATCTTTTCATGTTTATTGCCATTCATATATCTTCTTTCGTGAACTGTTTGCACAGATCATTTGCCCACTTTTTAGTTGGGTTGTTTGTTTTATTACATAGTTCTAAGAGTTCTTTATAAATTCTTGATATCATAAACTCTTTGACAGATATATGCTTTGCAAATATTTTCACCCTATCTGCGGTTTCCCTGTTTGTTTTCCAAACTGCGTATTTCAAAAAGCAAATGTTTTTAATTGTGACGTCATTCTTATCCTTATTATTATTTTCACTTTTTTGGGTTTTGCTTTTGTGTCCTACTTGAGAAATACAGCCCTAACTCAATATCACAAAGTTTTTTTCCTACATTTTTGGTTATACATTTAATAGTTTTATCATGTATGATCCATTTTGTTTATGACTAGAGTCAAGAGTTGCAATTTGTTTTTTTTTCCATGCAAATATTCATTTGTTCCAGCACCATGTCTTGAAAAGACTATTTTTTCCCCATTGAAGTACCTTGGCACCTTTGTCAAAAATCAGTTGTTCCAATTCAGGTCTTCTAATCCATGAATCTGGTATATTTCTTCATTATTTTAGGTCTTTTTAAGTTTCCTTTTGCAGTGTTACGCAGTTTTCAGTGTACAGCTCTTGCATATCTTTTGTTAAGTTGTTTCTAAGTATTTTAATTTTTCAGTGCCATTGTAAGTGGAGATATTTTTAAAATTACATTTTCTAATTTTTCATTGGTAGTATGCAGACATACAATTTATTTATTTATTTATTTTTTAATATAGACCTTGTACCCTTCATACTTACTAAGTTTACTTTCATTCCTAGAAGTTTTTTTCTAGATTCCTTATGATTGCCTGGGCAGGCTATTACGTCATCTGCAAATCAAGGCAGTTTTATTTCTCCCTTTCCAAATTGTGTGGCTTTTTCTTTTTCTTACCTCATTGCTTTGACTAAGACTGCAGGACAATGTTGAAAATAAGTGGTGAGCATAGACATCATTGCCTGATCCTTGGTAGAAAGCATTAATCCATTAACTGTTGCGGCTGATTTGACTGGAGGTTTCTCATATATCTTTTAACTCAGGTTCAGGAAGTTTCCTTCTATTTTTTTGTTTGCTAAGTGTTCTTTTTTTGTTTTCATGAATGGGTGTCAAGTTATGTCAAATGATTTTTTTCTTCATCTATTTAAATGATCCCATGGCTTTCTCCTTTGTTCTGTTAATTTGGGTAGTTACACTGATTGGTGTTTCAAAAGTTGAAACAACATTGAATTCTCAGGATAAACTCCACTTGGTTATGATGTATTATCCTTTTTATGTCTTGATGGATTTGATTTGCTAATATTTTATTAAGGATTTTCGTGTCTATGTTGAAAACCGATGCCTTTATATCGTTTTAGTATCACAGTTCTACTGCCTGCATGAAATGACATAGTAGGCATTTCCTTCGCCTCCATTTTCTGAGAGAAGTTTTGTAGTATTAATATTATTTCTTCTGTAAGTGTTTGATAGGAATTGCTAAGGAGGATATCTGGATATGGAGTTTTCTTCATCGAGTGTGTACTAAAGAATTTGCCTTATCCAAAGGTCTGGTCTTTGATCTTAGCTCCTGGGAAGTGATCTCTAAACCTTGGAATGTCCTGCCTGATAAGAGTGCCATTGTTTACCTGGGAGCCTTGGGCCACACCAGATAGGCTAACAATGTAATTTATGGTAGGGCTTTGGGTCATGCTGTAACAGCTCCACCTCTGTAAGTGCCAGAGACCAAAGGTCAGCCACATGACCACTTGTGTGGTCAATCATATCTATGTGAGTGACTGAGCCCAATAAAACTCTGGATTATCAAGGCTCAGGTGAGCTTCCGTGGTTGGCAATACTCCATGTGTCACCGGCACATTGGGTTCTTGTCCCCCAGCATGGAAATCAAGAGAGACAGCAAATGGGAGTAGGAAAGTAAAAGTTTATTAGTTTGTGCATAGGAGAGGCACAGGGGAGCCACTGTGGAAAGGAAAGGGGCAGGTGACTGGCTCATTAGGGAGCAGGATTCTAGGGCTTTTATTAGGCAAAGGCTGGGGAGGACTGCCTTGTCATGGTGTGTAGAGGTAGGGTTGTGCTTGCCCCTGTGCTATCTTGTAGCATGCTACTGCATGGGACACATATGATTAGCATGCTGACTCTCCACCCCTGGGTGTGATTTTTACTATGCTAATGGGGCTAGGGTCACCTCAGTGGACTCCTGGGTGCTAGAGCATATGCATAAACCAGGGAAAGTCTGGAAGCTGTGGAATGTGGATCTTGGTGGCCTCTATCTGATTCTCTTAGCTTGCCAATTGGTTAGGCCCTTATCTTATTAGGCCAGGGGCTTTGCAGATGGCCCTGTCTCCTTAGGCTGGTTCCTGTCTCACATGTATATCGACACACATTGTTGCTGGGAAAAATTAGGGCCATCTATGACTGCACTGGCAGAGGACAATTTGAAGCTTTGCTTTTGGAAATGTCCTGTACTCTGCACTATGGCTCTCCCTCTTTGGTTGATTTTTAATCTGTATCCTTTTACTGCAGTAAGCCATAACCTTAAGTATAACAGATTCAGTGAATTCTGTGATTCCTTCTAGTAAATTATCAAATCTGAGGGTACAATTGGAGACTGCAGTTGGTTTCAAAGTGAGGGTGGTCTTGGGACCCTCCTCCCCCAACCAAACTCTGCAGTGGGAAGGATTCTTCATTTATAATTCAATTCTTAAAAAATTGATTAGAGCTGTTCAAGTTTTATATTTCTTCCTGTCTCAGTTGGTAGTCTTTGTTTTTAAAGAAACTTGTCCATTTCATCTAGATTGTCACATTTATTGGCATAACGTTATTCATAGTATTTCCTTATCCTTGTGACATCTGCATGATATGTATTGATGTCCCTTCTTTTGCTTCTAATTTTGATAATTTTATTTCTATAATTCCCCCTTTGATTAGTTTTTTAAAATATATTTTAAAAATATTTTGAAAGAACCAGCTTTCAGTATTGTAACTTCACTATTATTTCTTAAATTTCTGTTTCATTTATTTATACTCATAATTCTTTTTACATACCTTGGGTTTAATATTTGTTCTTCTTTTACTAATTTCTTAAGGTAGAAACTCAGGTAATTAAATTTAGATCTTTCTTCTCTTCTAATATAATCATTTAAAGTTATAAAATTTCCCTAAGTACTGTGTTAGCTGCATCTCTAAAATTTTGATACTCTGTATAGTCATTCAAAATATTTACTAATTTCTCTTGTACTTTCTTTAGATTATAGATAATCATGTAATTTTTTCTCTTTCATATGTTATTAGAATTGTGTTCTTTAATTTTCATATATCGGTGCTTTTTCTTTATTATTATTATTAATTTCTAGCTTAAACCCAGTTTGGTCAAAAATGTACTCTGAATTATTTCAATATTTTCTTATTTATTAAGACTTGTTTTATGGTGTAGCATATGGTCTTTTTTGGTAGACTGCTATGTACCCTTGAAAAGAATGTATATTCTGTAGGTTTTTGGTGTTTTATAAACATTATTCAAGTCAAATAATTGATAGCATTGTTCAGATCTTTTGTTGAGTATGTACAATTATTTCATCAATTGCTAAGGGAATGATATTCACATCTTCAACTATGATTGTGGAATTGTCTATTTTTCTTTTTTAATTCTGTTAGTTTTTGTTTAATTATTCTTAACTATGTTATTTGATACATATACATTTATAATTGTTATGTCTTCTTGATCAATTGATGTTTTCATCATTATGAAAGGTCCTTCTTATCTCTGATAATGCTATTTATCTTGAAATCTATTTTATCTGATATTAATATAGCTACTTTGTCCTTTTTTTTGTGTGTGTGAGGAAGATCAGCCCTGAGCTAACATCTGTGCTAATCCTCCTCGTTTTCTGAGGAAGACCGGCTCTGAGCTAACATCTATTGCCAATCCTCCTCCATTTTTTTTTTCCCCAAAGCCCCAGTAGATAGTTGTATGTCATAGTTGCACATCCTTCTAGTTGCTGTATGTGAGATGTGGCCTCAGCGTGGCCGGAGAAGTGGTGCATCTTTGCGTGCCCGGGATCCGAACCCGGGCCGCCAGTAGCGGAGCGTGCGCACATAACTGCTAAGCCGTGGGGCTGGCCCCACTTTGCCCTTCTTATACATACTGTTTGTATGGTCTATTTATCCATTTACTTTGAGTCTATCTATGTCTTTATACTTGAAATGTGTCTCTTGTGGGCAGTTTATATTTTGATCTTAGCACTTTTTTATCATTTTTTTCTCTGAAGCTATTTCTTATTTTCTATTTTTTCATTCAGAGTGAGCATGCATAGTTTTATTTAAGTGAGGAAAGTTACATATGCTGCTTTAAAATCCTTGCCTGCTGGTTCCAATATCTGGGTCGTCTCCAAGTCAAGGTTAGTTGATTTTCTTTTCTCTTGAAAACAAGTCCTATTTTCTTGGTTCTTCATATGTCAGATAATTTTTGATTATATTCTGGACATTACGAGTGTTAAGATGTGGAGATTCTAAGTTCTTTAGTTTTCTCCAGTAAATGTTGTTTCCTTTGTTTTCATGAGGAATTATCTTGGTCAGGCTTGAACTACAAATATCTTCTTGGCCGTTTGATCTGGTCTCTGCTCAAATCTTTTGACTTCATTGCTTTCAATCTGTTCCATGGATATACGGTTTCAAATCGGTTAGAGATGTGGGTAGACAGAATTTGGGGATCCCATTTCAGGTTCTTTCCATTCCAGGATTCCCGCAATCTCTCTAGTAGTCATGAATTCTTTGGCTTCAAATTTCTGGTTCACCAAGTAGCAACCTTCTTTGCTTCATGTCCCCAAAAGTTGAAAAAAATGGAAACTCATTTCATTCAATCCCCCTGCACCTACTGTGCACTCTCCACCAGAGTCTGTCTGCTGGCTTTTCATCTTATATGAAGATTTTATATTCATTTCCTGCATGTGAGTCCTTCTGGTGGGTACTTATTCTGCTATAACTGAAAATGGAATGCAACAGCAGTAATTTCCATTTAACAATTTCTTCACTTTCATCCAAAGTTTGGGACTATAGGGGAGCCACTGATGTAACTTTTTCTTTACACAAAGGATTTTCCAATCCCTACTCTCAGTGTTAGTGTTTCCCTGCTTGGTCTCCCTTAACACTTCATCCATGTGTCTATCATAGAACTTAGAGCATGATATTTTCTTGCACACCTGTCTCCTCCCTGAGACTGTAAATAATGATTGTCTATTTCTCACTTCTGTTTCCCCAGAACTTGACACAGTGGTAACATGAAGCAGGTGTCTGATAAATGCTTTTTGAATGAAGGAAGAATGAATCCCTATTCCAACTGTATGTATATTAATGTGACTAGTTCAGAAGTAGTCATTTTAAGGTTTTCTTACGTTTGTCTATGTTGTATGTATTGCAAAACGATCTCTGTATAATAAGCATAGTGATGACATTTCTCCGAAAAACGGAGATAAAAAAACTGGTTGAATATTATATTGCCTGGTTCTGCCTCTAGGTAAAATTGTGACATGGATACCATTTCATTTTGTCTCCCTTCTGCTTTGCTGCCCCCATCATATAACCCCACCTCTCTCCTCTTCCCGCTGCCTTTTGTAGAACCAGCCCATAGGGGCTTGGTTTATTCTGAGAAAGATATAGACTCTTAAAAAATCCACATTTAGTCTACTATAAAATGCTGTTTGGGAGTTCATATCTATGGGAGTGGTTCCTGCATGTACATTTTCTTGATTTTGGAGAATAATCATCTTCTGTGCACGAGAAAAAAGAGGCATGGTTACATTTTATTTCAAGAATATATTTCCCATGTAGAAGATGAGCTTTATTATTCAAAACAAAATCCTGTCTTAAATTTAAGGTGCTGTTCTAAACAGGGGAACAATATTTGTTCCCTTCCTCCAATAAAATGGCCAATTTACTTATAATTTTTTTCCCTGAAAGCTTAATCATAGTTTCCTACGGAACTGAATACAAGGGTCTGGTTGGAAATGAAACACACACATAACATAAATAACAAAAAATGTTCACAATTTATCTAATTCAACTTTTTAATTAAGCTAAATCACTTTCATTTTAGTATTTTCAGTGGAATTCTAGAAATCTTATCTTTTTATATTTTAATAAAATTATATTTCTTGAATCCTGCATATTTTGTACATGAGGCCCGTTAAGAAACACTACAAGCTTAAAATAAGCGAAGAGCATCCACAATTCTTATTCAAAACAAATGAATTCCATGAACATGGACTCAAAAGGAATTTACTCTTTCTAGTTACCTAAGCTAGAAAAACCTCTAGGGAAAATCTTTATACTTGGTTGCTGAAGACATCAAATGTGACTAACGCGTTTGACATGATATTTTTACATTTTCTTCTCTTTTAAGGATCCTAACTGATGTTTCCATATAGGGCTAACCCTATTACTCATTCTAAATTCCCTTCTATGCTGTAATTTCTTATCCTAATGCCCCTTTTTGCAGGGAAGGGTTAAAAAGGTCTGATTAAGCTGTAAATGGCTGACATTTAGCTATCAGATATGAATCTGCAGTTAAAACATTCGTGCAAATGAGTTTCAGTGTCTGCTTTTCAATATGGAGCACCCTTGGTCGCTCTCCGTTCCTCCCCTTTCTTCCATCTCAGCACCTCATTGTGTAAGGGGATAAATTGCGGCACTTTGTCTTTTCCCCTCTGTTCCGACCCCACTGAGAATTAGGCTTTCAGAAAGGTTCTCATTTTGATGCTAAAAGCTCCTGATATTTCGTCTGACAAATTAAAGGGAAGCGAGTGTCTTATCTGTGAAGTGTTTCTACCTCCTGTATGTGCAGCCAGTGTGCAGAAAAGCTGGAGAGGTAGAACCAGCCCAGCCCGAGGACTGCGTTAACAATTCTAATGCCTGAGTGGCAGCTGGAAACAAGGCACTGTCTGTTTGCCTGCTGCCCATTCTCGCATTATTAGGTAAAATAAAAGTCCTGTTCTCTGAGAAACTTTTTACAATGAAACAATTCTCAGTCATTCACAAGTCAAAGGCAAAGAAGAAAGAGCCTCAGTGTAAAATGCTGTAAACTAGCACATTGTCTCCAGTCATTTTCTCACTATTCACAGCTGAAAGGGGAAGAAGATGAGAAGGGAAAGGAAGGGGCAAGTTAAGGCATCTTTCCACGGAAACGTCTGATCATAGCCGTTGAGACCACCAATCATGTCCTGCACTTGAGCTGTACAATCTGTTCGCGAACTCTCCAGTCCTCCCTCCGGGCCTAATTCTATCCTCTGCCGCCTCAGCAAATTTTCAGTCCCTCAACTCCTTTCATTTTATCTGATGAGACAGTGCAAATGTCTAGTCCGTTCCCCTCTTTGAGGCTTTCTAACTAATTCACAGTTTGGTTTTACAGATATCAGACTATAATACATCTTGTGATTCAAGATACTATTTTTAAAAAGTCTAGCTTGATGTGCTCTTCTCATAATTTCCACATAGCATTATTTTGGTTTTGTAGGTGGTGACATTACGTCTAGTCTAGAAAAGTTAAGAATTTTGTGAAGAATCTAAAAGCAGTGGTAAACAGACCATAGATGTTGCCCTTCTGCTTATCACTTTGTCCAAATTTCTGTCTTGGTCATGACAAGAAGTATTTGCCCACAATGCTGTCCTCATGGCCAGGACCCCCCTGTTCCAGGAGGAACCAGGTCACAGAAGATGACTGCAAGGAAGAGGAGTCATAGGCTTTCCCTTAGGTCCCAGATCTGGGCTCCAAGTCTGACTTAGGCCCTGACCATGGACAGCTGGGGCCCTTCTCACCAACTCAGAGCTTCAGGGCTCATCTTTTGTGGTGGGCTGGAGCTAGCTTGTGACTGTGAGCTGGTTGTTAAACCCATGATAGCCTGGAATCAGCCAGGGTGGAAATAGTTACACCACAGAAATGGGCAAATGCTACAAATCAGTGCATTTATTTACTAATTTCTTTCTTTTTTTCCCAGAGAGCTGGCTTACTAGCACACCATGCTTAAAGTGCATCATACTTAGGAGAGGGCCATCAAGAAGATACTGAGAGTCTAGGGATGAAAAAATGGTTGTTTAAAGTGAGTACAGCAAATTTCTAGAAATTCTTCCAAATGTTATGCTCTGCTTAAGCCTTGAGGGAATATCTTTGATCAAATGGCTAATCCTGGATTAGCATATAGCCATCACATATTGTGAGTAGCCCATGTGATCCCCAGCTGGCTGCCATCTTACGATATCCCACAAGTTTTCCTACCTACCTGGTTACCTTCTCCCCTAATCAAAACTAAAAATCCATTAAGTGCCTCCATTGAGCAAAGGACATTACCCAGTTGCATTTTCCTATCATTGTTTCTAGGCTAAGCACGAGACACTTAAAATTGAACTATTCAATTCTTGAATTGAGTACAAAGAGGATTCAATTCAGCAAACAGTTATTGAGTACCTATTATATATAGCATTAAAAAATACATATAAAAATGGTTTAAAAATACTCAACAACTCTACTTGAGAATACTATAGATGTTTAGTGAATATTTATTAGGGATGTGGATGGAGTTTATACCACAACCTCACAGCAAAACATCTTTAAGTTCCTTTTTAGATCTTTTTCCAACTCCTTATTTTATGCCAAATGCCAAATCATTCTCACTTTCCCGCTTGTATTTCTTTCTCCATCTTTTTGCATGCCTCCTCTCTCCCTGTCCCTTTCAAGCAACCCCTGTCTTCCCTCTGCTCTTCTATTTTTCCATCTAGATGTCTTCTTCTCTCCCTCATACTTTCTCATTCAGCAACTTGACATCTGTGGGTTTCTCCAGTTGAGCAAATATTTCCACTGCACTGCTCAGCCCAAAGCCCAGAGCCCATCAATTTAGTGTAAGAGCCTTCCTTTCCAGTAGCAGGAAGACAGGTTATTGTAAATGCTTATAATTTTGTTTTCAGAAATATAATTTTTTTGTCTATGATTTTCTTACACATTCTGCCTTTTATTATAATGCTATGCGTTACTCCTTTATGACAGGATTACCAATTTATTGGGACGCAATGTAATTAATATCTCATCTTTGTGACCTGGTGGGCTACGTTTTATGTACTGCATGCTTAATATATATTTGTTGAGTGAAAGGATGCAAAGGTGTTCTAAAAGCCAGCGACCTGGGTTGGGTCTATTAAATAAACTTCATAATTTTACCATACTTAACTAAAACCAATTTCCCAGAGAGATAGATAACTATACAGAACCAAATGAAAATGGAGTAAGCTTTTTGACATTGAAAATAACATAATGATCTTATTGTCAAAGTAAGGGTGATTACGCACAAATATGTCTAATATAATTAATACAAGAAGGAGAGAAAATGTGGCCGTAAAATGGTTTACTTCAGGAGAAGCTCGTAACAAAATCCAGTGTTATTGTAGGTCTTATGGGTTGTGTGCAGAATGTTGTCCTAGTTAAGTGGCCATTGCTCAACCCTACTGTTTATCGGTTGAGTTGCTGTGAGATTTTAATTCACTAGAGGGAGCTTGTGGGTAGTAGTGATGCAGTTCCCACACAAGGAAGATTGATTGCATTCATTCAATCCCCACAGCCTGAAAAATACTTCTTATTTATTTTATTCAGGAGCTTGTTGTAACATATCCCAGAGTTGCCTAGTCATTTTTTTCCACTAGTGAAAAGTCTAATTTCCTTTTCCATTTTTTATTCTTCTATGCAATTCACTCAATCCCCAGAAAGGTCTAACATTCCACTGTATTTGACTCTTAGTTCTTATCTGGTTTCATCACCAATGTTCTTTTTATCCCAGAGAATGCCCAATAAAAGAGCTAACCCAGTTGAGGTGCCTACCTGTTCCATATTTGAGTGATAAAAGTTTTTCCTGATTGTTTAACCACTATTTGAACAGTAAAAAAACTGACTTACACTTTGGTTTGTAATAAATCTGACATACCTCAGTTACCATTTTAACAGTAAGTAGCAAGTATAGGGGACATATTTCCCAGCATTGTTTTGTACTTTATTTGTCTTTAGATAGTTTCTGAATGATGGGAATTAGTATAATTTAATAAGAATTATTTGCCATTTTACCAGTCAGCTTAAACTGAAGTAGTAGACAGTAATTCAGATATCAATCATTAAAAGCTTCATTTGGGTATATGCGTTTGTTTCACCAATTTACCAATTGGTAAAAAATGCATATTGAAAGAATATTTGTGTGAATATCCGTGTAGGTGTGTGTATATGTTGCATGCACAGGCATGCCCATTCGAAGTTAGATATCTCTATCTTTTAATTTGATGAATGGAATATCCACAAGCCAGAGCCAATGTTACCAAAGACTGCTTGCTCATCAATGCTGTCTGATAGTTTTTTGTTTTATTTCTTCCCCTAAGTTCACATCAGAGGGAACTCAATATTAGCATTATTATCATTCTTTTAAAAATTGTTGTGTAAATTCAGCTGGTTGCAAATGGTTTCAAAATTGCCCCCCAAAATTCTTTTCTGTGCAATATTAATAAGTAGGGGTGTTGGAGGTCCCAAAGACCACCCTCACCCTTGACAAATTTCTAGAAGAACTCAAAAGACTTAGAAAAGTTGTTATACTCACGGTTATAATTTATTGCAGCAAAAAGATGCAGATTGAAATCAACAATAGGAAAAGGCACTATCTTAGTTCATTTGGGCGGCTGTAACAAAATACCACAGACTAGGTGACTTGTAAACAGCAGAAATTTATTTCTCACAGTTCTCGAGGCTGGAAGTCCAAGATCAGGGTGCCAGCATGGTGGGAAGAGGATCGTCTTCTGGGTGCAGAGTTCTGATTGTATCCTCACGTGGAAGAACGGATGAGGGATGTCTCTAGGGCCTCTTTTGTAAGGGCTCTGCCCTCATGACCTGATCACTTCCCAAGGGCCCCATCTCCTAATACCATCACATTGGGCATTAGGATTTCAACATATGAATTGGGGGGGACACAAGCATTCAGCCTACAGCAGGCACATAGGGCCAAGTCCAGGAGAAACCAGATGCAAGGTTCCAGGTGTTACCTCCCAGTGGAGCCAAGACATGCTTCATTCTTCCAGAAATGATTTGTGACAACACATGTACAGAGTTGCCAACCAGGGAAGCTCACTCTAGCCTTGGTGTCCAGGGTTTTTATTAGGATCTACTCACATAGGTAAGCAGTGTCCGTGTGACTGACCTCACTACTCAGACTCCAGGCCCCTCAGGGCAATAGCCCTCCGTCATAAATCACATTGTTAGGATAAATGTATCTGATCAAACTGGTACAGTATAGATCAAGGCCTCAGTCATACAAAGCACTCTTACTGTGCAGAATACTCTAAGGGCTCAGAGCTTATCTCCCATAAACCGGCCAAGGGCCAGTCCTGAAGACAGATCTTTCTCGGGAATGTTCAGAATTAGAGCAATTCAAGCCTGTTGAGATAACCTTTTCCTGCCCAAGTGTTACTTAAAATTAAATTTCCTTGGCCAAATATTTGGGACACACTGATGAAGAAATATTAAACAGCTTTCTCCACTACTCTTAACATGCTAATAACCATGCTATATTCCAAGTGGGTGAGTGTATTTATCATCACTAGTGGATTTCAAAATCTTAGCCCTCCCTGGAGATCTTATTTTAGGAAAGTTGCTCTAAATGACTCTTCACACTTGAGCAAAGTGTCTCTGTCCACTCAAAGAAAATGTTAGTTAAAAGAGCAGGTGGAAAGACAAGTTGAAGCACAGGAGTTACAGATAAAGGTTCCATAGTTAGGTATTTGTTGTGAAGAATTGTGCTTTTATAAGTTATCTGATGACTCTACCATGTTTTAATTGATATCTTGCTTTCAAATATTTCAAAAATCTTTATCTTTGTAGTGTTTTGGTAATAAAATCAATGTATTTTCCTAACCTTTGTTACTTGCATCATGAAAATGGGTATTGGGGTTAACACTACATTTATCAAAATAACAGTCCATTGTTAATATGTAAAAAGTATTTAGCTATTAAAAACATAGGAAAATGTCCTAGAAAAATCAGGAGTTCATGTTGATTGACTAATAAATAAAAATAACCTCGTTTCTGAACAAAAAGATTCCCACATTTTTACTCACTTATTATATTTTATATCTATATATTATATTTATATATTTTATATTATATATTATATTTATATATTTGAAATTGCCCAAAAACATGCTATAATTGACTGAGGCTACTACTGGGCCATTAAAATTCTTCTTTTTATAGTTGTTGCTACTATCTTATTCTATGAAATCTGCAGTAGAGCCACAAATGAGAAAAATGAGCAATACGAAAGGCAGTTTGAAATTAGCAAGCAGTCATTTGAAAACATAGTTTAAAAAATCTTACAGTCCTGTTAATGCAACATGGTGTGAAAAGACTCTCCCAAGTATTTTGTCTCACATAAAATCATGCAGTGCACACATGGATTTTGCAGAGAGAAAAGGAGAAGTGAAATCAAGCCAACTTGTTCACAGGAAAATGTCTCAGGGTTCAAGGATTATGAATCATTTATTTAGTCCTGAAATCTAGTAAAACATCTTTATTAAAACGAAAGTGTGTTTCATCAGCAGGGATAGTTTTGATCTGATAGCAAACAAGTTTTCTATTTATTTAGCATATGCATTACATATGCTTTTGCCATAAATATCAATGCATAACAAGATAAATACTATCCAACCAGGCATATTTAATATGTCCTATGCTGTGCATTAGACGGCAACACTTTAAACACCTAAGCCTGTTATAGTATATTTAGTATGAAATACGTTTTCAGTTCTGTCTGTATTTTGTCCCATAGCTGGTATCAATGAAGGTAAGTACAAAGTCCATAAATACCTTTTTTTTAAAAATAAAAGATTCATAGAATCTTTGAACTTTCACACTTTTATTTTGGAGAGTAGATTTTGATAGTATCCCCTCATAATAGATGGTATGATATGTTTAATCAATAGATAAGCCTTGATATTCAGCAATCTCAGAGTTAAAGTTATGAATATGATCAGCAAGAACAAAAACCTACAGTGCAGAATGTTTCTTAATGTAAAACCATATGAAACAGAAGTTGAAACATACAAACAAACAAGGCATCATATGAAGAAAAACTGGAGGAGGTGTGTTTCTCATAGTAGACAAAATGTGAAAGTTCATCAGTGGTCCTCAGGTTGATGGAGGCTCTCTGGGACCTTCGGCAATTCATACAATCTCTCAAATATTTGAAGAAGTTCAAAGATTAGATCTCCTTTATCTTCCAACTCCAGCTTGCCATAGGATTTAACCTCAAATTAAGTCTACTGCAGACAAGAGGGACCCACGAGGTCTTCTGCAAATGGCAACCAATAAGGATCCTGGGATTTCATTAGACCATGGTATGTGTGAGTGCCCTGAGCCAAGGCTTGCAAAGAGGCAGCCCTTGGGTTAAAGCCAGTCTCCAAACTGCTTTATTTTGTCTTTGCCTGTATAATATCATTTTTAAAAGTTAGAATTTTTCACATAAAAATGATTTCAGGCTTTTCTTGAAGAAATCAGTACCTTTGGCAGCAATTGGCATGAGAACAACGTGTAGTGGACCTTCATAGGAGCTAGCCCCTCTGAAAAGACATGGCCGTTCATGCCTCCGTATTAGTATCTGTTACCTGCCCAACTCCTGTAAACATACGTGCTTATAATTCCTGAACTAAGTTCACCCAGTTACACTTGAGAAAGAAAAAAAAAAGAGAAAAAAATACACTAAGATCAGTGTTGTATGGGTATTTATGGAACAAATACAATTTGTGGTCTCCTGGGAGATTGAATATGGACTATAATCTATATTCCCTTAATAAGGGTAAACGTCTGATTTTTCCTTTAATGTGGCTTCATGTGCCCATCTGAGGACTGTCATTAATAATAGCTCTTTTAATGGTAAGGGGAAAATGTAATATGAGAAAAATAAATTAGGGAACTTAAGCTATTGAAATATACCTAGCCTGGTTTAAAGGGTGAGAGTTAAACTGCTCTTGTATTAAGGTTAGAGAAATTTGAAGTTTTTAGAGCAGCAACTTGAAGGAACAGCAAGAAGAATTTCTGTAGGGCCAAGGGTTCAGGGTGGTAGACAAAAATCTAAGGAGGAAATAACCCAACTGATACATGCCCAGAGCAGCAAATGCTTTGGAAAACTTGGAGAGATGTAATATGTAAATTGAGGTTGCTTCTGGGTCTGTATTATACCAAAATAGTCCTCTGCCATTTCTTGTCCTTCAGTCAAGCTGGTTCTACGTGAGAGCCTTTTGGTAGGGGTGTGTGGTGGGAATGAATGGAAAGAGGCTGTACCACTTTGAAGACACAGGGGGCCAGGAGGGAACAAGAGCCAAGAATGGAGCCCAGAGCACCTGCAGGGTGGTCCTCACTTGGACCAGAGCTTGATAGCGCTTGGAGCTGGGTTCTCCAGGAGGCAGAGGCTTAGGTGGCTCTTTCATTCATTGGGGGAATATTATGCTTACAGTGTTGTGGGGCTACTTTACAATCAAGGTTAAGAGAGTTGATATTCCCATTTTGAAGATGAGGAAAATGGTGCTAAAACATGCTAAGTGAGGTGCCCAAGGTCACCAGGCTAGCAAGTGGCAGAGGTTGGATTCATACCCAGATCTATCTAATCCGTTTCTAGATATCCTTCATGTTTTATTCCTATCATGTTTTATCCTATGCATGGTTTTTAATGATCACAAGTCATTTATATACAAGTAGAAATGGTTAAACTAGACAATCAGAGAGAGATTTGTGTATGGCAACTCACTGCTCAATTTTATCATTTTGTTGAGCATTTCCAAGTTATCTTTAGAGCAATATTTGGAAATTATTCTAATATGTATGGAGTGCAGAAAATATAGAAATATAAAGAAGTTATTCCTTAAGTTTTTTTGATAGATATGTACTCTTTTTAGTATTCATGGTGTGTGTGCACACATGCACCACATTTTGAAAAAATAATAATTTTTGTCCTTTCATCATTCATACGAATATTACATAATTTTTTTCAGCCCAAAGTTTATTGATTGCTGTGGACAAAGTTTGCACCATCCACAAAGTACATTTAACTTAAATCATAACCCATATGTTGTTTGATGTGTGGCTAATTCCTACTATGCTTGTATCTCTAAAAATCCTAGTTCCTGACTGATTATAGGGTCTTGGGGTATATAACCGGCCTCAATATTGACCCCTTCAGGATTTCCCAGTTCTCTTCAAGAAGATGCTATAAGCTTACTGAATGAGGAGGATATTTCTTGATAGATACTTCAGAGATTATTTTTCCCCTGGGAATTTTTGATAGTTTGAATAGCCTAGTTCACTTGTCCTAAACTCTGCAGTAATAGGTTGAAGGTTCCAAAAGTTTGAGAATTATTCATTCATAATTAACTAAATGGTTTAGTGGAACATTTAAAATATATTAGTGCCAAATTCTGAAATTCCTCTAAAATCTCTCAGAGAAGGAGGATTTTTAAGTATGATGTGGCTCATTGCATGATTCTGTCTGCACCATCTCAGTGCTCCATTTCTCGGGAAGTTTTTATGGCAATTCTCAGTATACCCTGTTCTGTTCACTTGGAGAAAACCGGTCAGAGTTTGCTTCCTGCCTAAAGAGCTGTAAGCTCTTGCCAGCTTCAAGTTGTACAAACATACAAAAAAGTTTATCTTCTTGTACCCTTAATTCCTTATATGCTTTTTTATTTGCAAAAGCTAAAGAGTTTTATAATTACCCCAACTCTAGCACTAGGCAGAGAAACTTCGTGACATGTTGAGTGAAATGCTACACTGTGTTAATAACGGTTTTGAAAGAAATCAGGAAAGTTAATCATGTGTGGACACAGGGTTAAGAAGCAATGTAACAGACTATTAAGCTTAATATAGATATGTGATATAAGCATATGCAGACAGCCATTAGCATAAATTCCTGTTACAGAAGAGCAGCCCAGCATGCCACTTGGTGGATTTATAATGTATGCGAGGGGCAGGAAGGAGATCGATAGGAGAAGGAAGCGGGTCGGAGAATCCATATACAGGTCTTGGATCAGGTTGATAAAACCACTGCAAATTATAACCACATTATTTTTCAATGGTGTTATTGCTTGAGACTTTATTATACAGACAAGAGAAGGGACATGTAGCAGAGAAATTTCCCATCGTTTTCAGTGGGTTCAGCGTGAGAAACATCTCCCTTTCTTAGCTAGAACTGGCTTCCCTTAATGCTCACAATCCTTATGCTGCTGATGAATAACTTTTATAGACAGGAACACAGAATATTTAGTTAACATTTTTGGGGAAATTTGTATATCTTAATAATTCTAGAGATAGTTATATCTCCACGTTCTTTCTTTTTCATGACACATTATGACCTAAACATTACATATGACCATCAAGCAAACTTATTCCAAATGCTTAGTACTTAGAAATAAATTCTTCTGGGGCTCTGACCTTCGACTAAAACAAGCAAATAAATTTTTCTTTCTCAGTTTCAATCAAAGCCCCCTTATAAGACTTTGAATTATTTCTAGGAATTCCTATTTTGTAGATGTTTTGCTTTTCTAGTTTACATAGCATAACAAATAATTTCATCCTTTAAGAGGTTTTAATAGACATGGAAAATGAAAATACCTTCAGGAACAGAAGAAAGCAGTTACCACCAATTATGATGGTAGAAAATTTTACTTGGATTGGGTCACAATCTATATAATTGATGCCATTTCTTTTCTGTTTCCCCTAATTTCTTAAAATTGGGACTCTTCCGAGAAATTCTCTTTTTAGCTGACATACTCTTAGACTCAGATAATCAGAATAATAATAAACTGTTTGCAAAGTTTTTAAAAACCATCACCTTGCCTATTTTTCTAGGAGAAAACAAAGCTTGCAGTAGGTTTAGTTATTAATCTTCCTCCTTCCCTCCCTCCCTCTCTCCCTTCGTTTCTTCCTTCCTCCCTCCTTTCCTTCCTCTTTCTCTCTTTCTTTCCCCAAAAGTCTCTAGTGCTTGTAACTAGTATCATAGTGTTCTGGAGATGACCGACAACATTTCTTTTCACAGGTGTTCCAAACATCCTAATCTGTCCCAACTCTTTCCTCCCTCCTGGCCGCTGCCACCTCATATTTCACTCCCTGAACTCTATTCCTTTGGCTTATAGTTAATATCTCTGTAAAAATATATATTGTCCTGAAAGGCCATCACCGAAAGATCTTATCATTGTCTTATATCTTAGGTTAAAATACTGGTGTGAGAGGAAGTGCTAATAGAAATGGAAGGCCAGTGAGGCCAAACCCAAGCATAGGAGAGAAAAGAGAAAGTCGAAGGGAACCTATGGACCAGGAGGGGAAAGAATCACATCCATTAAACACCATGAGTGTTTAAGAAAAAATATTTCAATATGAAAAAATAGTAACAATGATGCTAATGTTCATGATGATGACCATAGCTAGCTGGCACTTAATAAGAGGCAGCCAAGCACTATACTGTAGGCTATACATGTGCTATACCACTTAGTCATCATAAGAGTATTCATTATTTCAAATTTACTGATGATGAAAACAAGAAATAGAGTTTAAGAAACACTCTTCACTAATACCTAATGCCTTTTCCTCATTTCCACTTATTCCTAATAACAGATGAGGAAGTCTAAATCACAATTCTAGACCACATTTAAATTTTTACCTCTTGGCCGCAAGCAGAGAAGGATAACAGAGCAAGAAGGAAGATAAGATGTGAGTGAAGATGAAGAGAAGCTTCTAACGTAAAGATGTGACTGGACAGAGAGAAGTTGGGGTTGGCTTCAGGGTGAATGATAAAGTTCATCCATCTGTGGGGAGATTTTAAGAAGTTTAAATATTCAACATGAGTTTTTCATTGATTTTTGTCAAAAGGAGTTATAAATGTAACAGTCTTTGCCTGTTGCAGAATAAAAAATTTAAGTCACTCTCTGATTTGAACTAAACAGAAAATAAGTAATAGAGATTTAAGCTGTGTATAATATGTTTTTTTTAAAATTGGAATTGCAATGTGTGTGTGTGTGTGTGTGTGTGTGTGTGTGTGCGCGCGTGCGCCAGGTGGTTAATTAAAGGCAAGAGTGAGCTAAAATGAATTTAGTAGAACGGCTCATGCTTACCTTTATTAAAATTTCAAATAAAATTAATTTAGTAGTGTCTAGATTTTTTCAGAATCTTGGCTGTTTCTGCAATACTTTTTCCACTTCTGAGAAGATGGTTAAAAGAGGCAATGGCTGTTTCTTTCATTTCTAAGTTTCTATGAGAAATTTAAGTTGCTTAAGATTTGGACTACTATACACTAGTGGTAGCATTAAGAATGCTCATGGCTTCCTCTCTTTGTCAAGCACTTTTAATTTCTTCTAACTTCTCCTAACTCAATGATCGGCAGGGTTAGAAACTGTGTGGCTCAGAACCATTGGCTTCAGTTGCTGCACCAGGTTCGAGGTAAGTGATTAAGGAAAGGGATAATTGAAAGTAGGTTTTCAGTGATTTTGCTACTGGATAATGAGTAAGGAATTGACCTTGGCTACCTCCTTCCAGGTTATTGTTGAGATTCATTTTCTTTTACTTTCCTAGCTTTCGGCTGGGCATTCTGAATTTTCTTAACGCCTTTTACTGCTCCATGATTGTTTTCTTTTCCAAATAATAGTTATATTGCACATCTCTGGCAACCAGTAAGCGAGAGGACAAGGAGAAGCAATACACATTCCCTTTAGCTAGGAATTTGAATGTATCTCTTATCTTAAATGAGACCTCCCGAAAGGAAATGAAAAATGTTGTGTAAATCTTAGAAGTCATTGAGAATGGTACAGATGTCCCCACTAACCCTGAAAATGAGAAGTATTGGTGAAAGCCATCAGGCTGCACTGGACCGTGTGGGAGGCTAGTGGCATCCTCTAAGAAGAGCACAGAAACACTCTGATCTCAAATGCTCACATCCTTGTTCTAGGCCATTCACCATAGTACTACAGGTGCTTATGTGGACTATAAAAACACGGTCTAAGAGCTCTAGAAGACATTCTGTCCAGGCAGGATCACAGCACAATTTTCCATCAGGCCTCTGGATGCTATTAACTATCTCTTAAAAGGGAGATTCTTTAATTCCCTGTAAGGAGAAAGCCAAGGCAGGGGTCATTCATTCCCTGATGAGGTCACAGTGAAGGACCCTGTCTGAAATCCTGAGGAAGAGCTGAAAAATCAACATTAGCTTATTGACTATAAGCTGAACTATTTAGGAGCAGAGACAAGCTTTCCTGAAGTTCACAGCACCACAGTGCCCTAGCCAAGTAGCGTATTTCCCTACATGATTATATGTCACTCAGTTTGGGTAGGAGAAAGAGGAAGAGGAGAGGAGGGGGAGGAAGAGAAGGAGAGAGTGAGCGGGAGAAAGAGAGAATTTCTCCCATATTAAAAAATAGCAATCATCTATGCACCGAATTGGATTTTTGAAGCTCCTCTTGTGATGTCAAACGGCAATATATGTGACTTGCATTGCTTTTGCATACAAAATCAATAGCCAAGAGACTCTGGGTCCAGCATCATGTTACCAACCAGAATACAATATGCTGTAGACAGTCAGATCACAACCTGGGGATGGATGCTTCTTTGCCAGGAATATGTTGAAATTCTTGAGGAAGTCAGGGGAGTATGAGAGGAGTAAGGTGTTGCTCAAACAAAAATAACACATTCAGTGACCCTCCAATTATAGAATATAACAGCTCTTAATAACAGAGTAGCTATGGCCATAGCTGAAGGAAAACTGAACGAGTTATTTTATGGGACATATAGACACATGGTTATTCCCAAAGAATACTGAACCTAATCTACAACTGTCTTATTGTCATTTCTTTCCCATTACTGATGGAAATTGCAATTGTTTAAAACAAAAACAAAAACAAACAAAAAAACTAATGGTATCCTTTGGTCCTGCTGGAAATTATTTGCATGTTACAATTTAATCAAGTCCTGCACTCGTCCTTTGTGGCCCAGCAATCGATGGGTTAAGTTAGATCACTAACGTGTGTTGCCTGACCCTGGAATGCTTCATCAAATGTACTCATTACTGATTGAGCAAGAGAATGAATAGTTGTGAGTTTCAGCTTAAGCGCTGATGGGATTGTGTGTAAGCGCTAACGTGGTCGAGGTATTTAAATTTTGATTTTTGTAATGGGCTCTGACATGTTTCATTTCCTCCGAGGGAACACTCGAGACCTCTGAAAGTAAATGTTGCTAAAAAGTCATCAAGACAGAATATTAAAATGCCATCAAATGAAAATTTCACTAATGCAATCCGGCTCGAGCTCCAGGTTCTGGAGCGAGAAGGGGAATGTCAAAGGTCCCGGTTCCTTTAGCGAAACATGATTTGTTCCTCTTCACTGACTGTTTCTCCAAATAAATTATTTAAAGTCTTATTTCTTCTTTCTCCTGGGCCTCTTAAAGTTCAGCTCTACTGAGAGGTGCCAGGGGAAGCAGTAGAAGGAGAAAGAGATGGCACAGCTAGAAATTCAGGAAATGGTTGTACGGTGAGGATCTTCCCCTTTGCATCGTGTTTCCTTCATTCCACAAGAGCTGTCCAAGTGCGTGGTCAGATGAGAGGGCAAGAATCCTCAATCATCGCCTTAGGGCCGACACTGCCCTTATAAGACATACTCAAAATTTTAATAACATAGCAGGTTGTTAGGAGTGTGTGAGATCATCAGCAAGTGTTCATTTAGTGATGTGTGAAGAACACTAGAATTTGGAAGACACTATTATTTTCCTCATTGGTTTTATCCAAATATCTTTGTCATTTTTTGATAATTTTTGTGTTTTAAGTAGCTTTCATATTTATGGATTTGTGGAAAGGAAATCAAAATTAGGCTCTCTGGATCTCTTCTGCATAAATGGCTTTTGGTGAGAAAGGATTGGCCTTATGAGATCAGTAATTCTTCTCCATTGGATTAAAGTAGCCATGTTTTCTTAGTGAGCATTGTGTTAAACAATATATATATTTTTTTATTGTTATTTTCTGATATACATTTGCATTCTGAGATAACTACTTATATTGGATACTTCCTGGAAATAGAAAAACGTGAATTTCCCTAAATTTCATTTATGACAGAAGTTTCCCCAAGTGTAAGGGATTCTAATCATTTGTCTTTGGGCTAATGTCCCTATTGAACCTATAATTTCCTCAAAAATCCTGCTGGCTGGCAGGATTTGTGCCAACTAACACCTGGTCTTCTATTAACTCAGCTTGACACCTTTAGCTCTGTCTGTCTAATCCATAGGGACAAATAAGTTACTTTATTGAAACTGTTGTGTGAAATCAAATTTCTACTGTGTATTGGTGAAACAGCGTAATTTTAAGTGTCCAGAATCAGAACTATCAGCATCCTGAAGGCTAGAATCTTGAGTTAGTTTTCCAGTTCTGTTGGAAAACGGGACTTTAACAATGCATGTTTGGCACCAAAAGATGATGTATTTTCATGGTTAAGAGTGTGATCTCTGGCCTTAAATTGTCTGGCTTTATTTCTCAGCTCATCTATTTTTAACTCCGGGACCCTGACGAGCTGGTGAATCTCACGTCCTGTAGAACAGTAGTGATAGCACTTACCTCACTGGCTTGTTGTGAGAATTAAATGAGATACATGTAAAATGCTTAGCTGAGTAGTGGATATATAGTAAGCTTACTATGCATATAGTAAGATATATTATAAATGTTAACTGTTATTAGAGCTCATTTCATGATATCTGAGGACAAAATGCCACAAGTAAAACTATATTTCTAGAAAATTCTATTTAAAGTTAAGTAAATACCTCAACTAAATTTTTGCAATCCCAATGCAATGGTTTTCACAGGAGAGAAGGAAATGACTTCTGGGGAAATCCCCAGACATACGAAGTCCATTCTCCATGAGGTCAGATGCACCACGGGTGCATTGTGGTTAATATTTTTGAAATGGCACATTGCCAAAAGTGATGTTATGTTCGTAAGACAGAGATAACACATCTCCTGATAAACACCTCTCACTTTGTTTTCAGATAAGAGGCTTTATCTTGGAGATAATTGCTCAGACAACTGAAGTGTAAAATCAGCCAGACAACAGTCTCTTTTCACCTAACTTTTGAGAAAACTCTCTAAAAACTTCAATTTGAAGTAATTTACCAAATATGATATTATTTTAAGAATCTTTGAGAAATTCTAAGAATACTATCATGGTGCAGAATTCATTCATTTGCTACTTCAAAAATGGCCTTAGGGGCTGGCCTAAGCAGTTAACTTCGCCTGCTCCGCTTCCGTGGCCCAGGATTCACGGGTTCAGATCCCCAGCATACACCGATGCACCGCTTGTCAAGCCATGCTGTGGCAGTGTCTCATATAAAGTAGAGGAAGATGGGCACGGATGTTAGCCCAGGGCCAATCTTCCTCAGCAAAAAAGGAGGAGGATTGGCATCGATTGTTAGCTCAGGGCTGATCTTCCTCACCAAAAAAAAAAAAAAATCGCTTTAACATAAAGCTACCTACTTACCTATTATCTTTAAAGAAAACCAAACATTTATTTAATCATATGTGGCCAACTAATTGGGTTAATTAGAAATCATTTCAATGAGTACTTATTGAATACTGACCGTGTTCAAACAACATCGTGTTATCAAAGCTCAGGAAGATTTCTGCTTTGTGTTTTATCGTATGTGCCTGAGAGTAATTTGTGGACTTTCTTATAAAATGACCTCTCATGTCTACTCCTCAATAATTCTGACTGGTCATTGCCCCATAATGAGGATTTGTTACATGTATAGATCGGTTTAGCACATATTAGGTAAATTTATCGCTAACTTAAAGTCTTAATTATCAGAAAGCATGAAGATTTTAAAATATTTACTTGAATTTCATGGTAATCCACCTAGCTATTCCTTCCTATACGGCTTCAAGAGAGCATTTTCATTTCTCTAGTTAGATTCAAAATGGAAAAGAAATAAGAGAGAATTGAAGCGGGAATATGAATTTTCCAGAACCTTCTGGTATCTAGTCACAAAACATAAAATATTGAATGCTCCCTCATTAGTCAGCTACTGAAAGATCTTGGGGGCTCATTAATTGGGATGCTCTGTAATAACAGATAGTAAGGACCGGTACCTCTAACTTAGTCACTTTTGAAAGGTCAGAATGTTTCTCAGGTCAAGACTTGATGGAAACCTGACTGTTAGTATTAACATATCTAAAGAAAATCTGTCATCGAGGATGTTTGTAGCCCTGAAAACCAAGGAAAAAGGCAAGTTAGAGGAGCAATCTTTGGCTGTAGTCTCTAGGCAGTACAGAAGAGAGGACAGCCAGGCTTTCGAAAATAAGTATACTACAGAGGTGCCAGAGTATCAGATTGTGTGACACCAGCCATTATGATCAAAAGCTAACTCCTCTTGTTCTAATCGCCTGATCTCCAAGCAATAACCCTCTGATTAAAGCTTCCTGTGTAAATCTGTCCACTCAGAAGAATACTATAATTCTATTTAATAGTTATGAGTCTTTCCAGGAATTAACAAATTGGCTTTCTGGTTTTATCCATCAGACTTTTATGCATTTGTTTACCATAACTTAGTACCCTGGAGTCCAGTCACCTCTGAGCATGCTAAGAAAATTGAATTATCATGTCTATACAGCTGATAACTAGACTTTGACTGGGTAGCCATATCAAAATACTGTAACTGATTGCAACCCAACCACTGTCTCTCTGAACCAAGAAATGAAGTGGATTCTCTGATACTCTTCATTCGTAGTGTACAATATCAGCATTGCCAAACAGACAGCATCTAACAGCAATGTTCGCTAGTTATTAATTACAATTAGTATATAAAGATCTAAAGGATAAACTTTGGCCTTAATACTTATCTTATTATTATTATTTTTATGGTGCATGGGTAGTTGGGGGTAGTTAAGTTATATATAGAGAGAGATTTGTGGCAATGAATCAAATAACCTGAGAATTCATTTTGAGGTCCTGATATTCTGGCTCCTGCTAAGAACTGAAGGAAACTGTTTGCACAACAGTATTTTCCAAAGGAGTGTCTCAGAATGATATAGGACAAGTTCAATTTCTTCTCTATGAGGGTATGTTTTTCTTGTGGGGTTTAGCAGATTATTTTTCTTCCAATTTTGTGATAACTGACTTTTCTCCTCCAAGATAAAACTTTCAGGAAAAGTTGGAATGCACGAAACAAAACCTTTCGCTTGTAAGAAATCCTATATTCTGTGACATGGAAATTTTGCTGCACTGATTATTCACAGCTATTTAGGATCTCAGATTTCTTGGGGCAAAAGCAAGTATACTGAGTAAGATGCATTTGTTTGATTAAATAACAAAATGTATAGACATCTAATATACTTTTCTGGGTAGAAAGAAGTATAGTCCTGAGTCAGCAATGGTTGGGTAAATGAAATTGCTGAAGAGAGAAATCTTCCTGAATAGCTGGAAATAGAAACAGTGATGCAGGTGAACCTCAATAGATCACAGGTTTGGTTTAGGTAATCCCTCCCAAGTTCAAATTCTTATCTGAATTGCTTCAATTAGAGGTCTGGTGTGGGGGATTTTGCACGATTTGATGTATTTCTTGATTCTGAGGAAAAAAATACTAGAGCAGCGTTTCTTGTTATATTCTAATATTTCCAATCTCTGTGAACCCAGACATACAGAATTCAGTGTGTCAACTACATTTTAGGGAACAGTTGTTTCAGATTCCTGTTCACATTGAGTTTAATTGGGGACTTAGATTATGTCAGACTAATTCCTCATTCTTCCAAACAGACCAATTTACTGATAAATGCACATCTTCCCATTTTTCCCCTAATAGACAATCTTAAATCTCTTATCCAATATGTTAATGGAGTTTGTTAATTTCTACAGCATGCTTATCTACTCTTTCAAAATATATTACTGATATTTTTATGAAGATTTGCATCTCCCGTTAAACTTTTGCATATTTTGTGTGTTGTATTTCCATCATTGGTAGAATTACATTGTGAACTCAAAGCAACAAATCTATGCAAAAATCATATCAGTAGTTAATTTCATAAATGTCAAATGTACTTTAATTATAGACAATATAAACTTTAATGCTTAGCGATATTGACATTTTTCAACATCACAGGAGTTTAGCAATCTACTACTGCTTTCTGTTTCTACCGTCCTATTATTGTTATTCTTTCTTCTTTTAATTTCACAGAGGTTCTCTCCCAAATGCACACATATAGTCCAAAAGTGCAATTTACTTGTTAGGCTCCTAATTTACCTTCTGGGATAATCTAACCATATTTAAGTATTGCCAACATTGGTAACTGTTTTGTTAGGTTTCATTTTCTGATTCTTTTAAAATTTTTCTGAAGACGGGTTTCATGAAGTATAATCTACACACAGCAAAATTTACCCTTTTCAGGTATACAGCTCTATGAACTTTGAAAAATGTATACAGTCATGTAACGACTAAAATGATCAAGATATATACACTATCCATCATCCCAAAATGTTCCCTCGCATATCTTTGTCAGAAATCCCTTCCTTCCACCCCTAGCTCCTGCAACCACTAACGTGGTTTCTGTTCCTAGAGATTTTCCTTTAATAGAATGCCATATAGATGGAAGATCACAGTTATGTAGACTTACTACAATGCTTTTGAAAGATCCATGCGTTTGCATTCCTTTTTATTGTTGAGTCCTTCATATAGATGTGCCTCAATTTATTAATCCATTCCCAAGTTTATGGATATTTAGGATGTTTCCACTTTGGGGGTATTATGGATAACCTGTTATGAACATTCATGTACAAATCTTTGTGTGGACATATATTTTCATAGTTTTGGTAAATACCTAAAAGTGGGATTGTTAGGACCTCTGATAGGTGCATATTTAACTTTATACAGAACTGCCAAACTTTTTTTCAAAGTGAATATACCACTTTGCATCCTATTTAGTAATATATGAGAGTTCCAGGTGTTCTACATCCTTGTCAGCACTTGTTATTGTCAGGGTTCTTTTCTTAAGCCATTCTAATAAGTATGTAGAGGTATCACAAGTGATTTTCATTTATATTTTCCTAGTAACTAATGATATTGAGAATCTGTTCATATCCTTATTTACCACCATTTGGTAAGTCTGATCTAATCTTTTCTCCATTTAAATTTATTTTTATTATTGAGTTGTGAAGCTTTTATATGTATATCTCCTTTATCAGCTTTGTGTTTGCAAATATTTTCTCCTAGACTGTAGGTGTTCTTTCATCTTCTTAACACTATCTTTCAAAGAACAAGTTTTCAATTTTAGTGAAGTATATTTTTATTAATTTTTACTATAATGGTTCATGTTTTTTGTGCCCTAAGAAATTTTTGAGAACCAAACATCACAACATTTTTTTTTTACATGTTCTGAAAGTTTTAAGATTTTACATTTATATTTGGGAAGAATTATCTTAAAAATGTCAGAGATTATTGTCCAGGAACAGGATTTATATCTCCATTTATCTAGTATTCTACGATTTCTTTCATCAATGATTTATAGTTATTATCAAAATCAACCTTGCACATCTTTTATGTTTATCCATGAATATTTCAAGATTTTTGGTACCATTTTAAATTGTACTTTTTAAAAAAATCAAATTTCCAATTGTTCTTTGTTAGCATATAGAAATTCAATTTTTTTTTTTTTTGGAGGAAGATTGGCCCTGCGCTAACATCTGTTGCCAATCTTTCTCTTTTTCTTTTTTCTCCCCAAAGCCCCAGTACATAGTTCTGTATCCTAGTTGTAGAGTTGTAACTCTTCTATGTGGGATGCCCCCTCAGCATGGCTTGATGAGCTATGAGTAGCAGGTCCATGCCCAACATCTGACCTGGCAAACCCTTGGCCACCAAAGCAGGACACTTGAACTTAACCGCTATGCCACCAGGCCAGCCCCGATTTTTTTTTTTTTTTGTATACTTACTGTGTATCCCATGGTTTTCTTAATCCTCACCTATTAGTTCTAGTAGATTTTTTGTAGGTCCTTTAAGATTTCTACATAAGCAACAATGTCTGCAAATAAAACTCATTTTGCTTCTTCCTTTCTAATCTGAATGGCTGTCTTTTGCTTGTTTGTTGCACTGATTAGAACATCCCAGGTGATGTTGAATAGAAGTGGTAATATTGAACCTCCTTTTCTTAGGAAAAACACATTCAGTCTTTCATCATTTAGTATAAAAATAGACTTAGGGTTTCCATAGATGTTATTAAATTGAAAAAATTTCCGGGGCCAGCCCGGTGGTGTAAGCTGTTAAGTGCGCACGTTCCGCTGAGGTGGCCCAGGGTTTGCCGGTTCGGATCCCGGGCGCGCGTGGATGCACTGCATGGCAAGCCATGCTGCGGCAGTGTCCCATATAAAGTGGAGGAAGATGGGCATGGATATTCGCCCAGGGCCAGTCTTCCTCAGCAAAAAAAGAGGAGGATTGGCAGATGTTAGCACAGGGCTGATCTTCCTCACAAAAAAGAAAAAAAGAAAAAATTTCCTCTGTCAGTTTGCTGACAGTTTTTATAATGAATGGATGTTGAGTTTTGTCGAATGCTTTCTCTACATCTAATGAAATGGTAGAATAGTTTTTCTTTTTTAATCTAATTATCTAGTGATTTATAATGATTGATTTTCAAATGTTGAATTACTTCATATTTCTATAATAAATTTCATTTAGTCTTGAGACATTACCAGTTTTACATATTAAAGGATTTGATTTGAAAACATTTTCTTTACAATTTTCCATATACGTTAATAAGGGATATTGGTTTGTAGTTTTCTAGTAATGTTAGTGTGATTTTGGTGTCAGAGTAACTCTGGTCTTATGCAATGAGTCTGGAAGTGTTTCCTCCTCCTAAATTTTCTGGGATAATTTGTGCAGAATTAGCGCTACTTCTTCCTTAAATGTTTACCAGAGAAGTCATTTTTTTGTTGGAAGATTTTTAAATATGTATTCAACTTCTTATAAAATATAGTACTGGTTAGGTTATCTCTTTCTTCTTGAATGATCTTTGATAGTTTGTTTCTTTCAAGTATTATGCACATTTTATATGATAGCAAATTTACTGGCATAAATTTATTTATAGTAATCCCTTATTATCATTTAAATTTCTGTAGAGTCTCTGATGGTGACTTTTGTTTCGTTTCAGATATTGCCATTTTGTGTCTTTTGCTTTTATTGACCAGTCTGGCTAGAAGTTTATTATTTTTTAGACCTTTTCAACCAACTATTGGTTTCGTTGACTTTCTCTATTGTTTCTCTATTTTTTACTTCATTGATTTCTTTTCTTGTTTTCATTATTTTCTTCTCAGTTTTTTGGTTTTAATTTGCTATTCTTTTTCTAGTTTCTCAAGGAGGAACCATAAATCATTATTTGAGTATAATTTCTCATTTTCTAATATAAGCACTTAATGCTATAAATTTTCCTCTAAGCACTGGTTTAGTTGCCACTCACAAACCTGGATAAATTGTTTTTTTATTTGCATTTGATGCACGATGGTAAATTGAATTTTTTTGTAACTTCCTCTTTGTTCTATGATTTATTTGTAAGTTTTGTGTTCTTTAATATATTTGGAGTTTATCTGATATCATTCTGATATTAATTTCTATTTTAATTCCATTGTGGTCATAGAACGTACTTTGATTTCAATTCATTTAGATTTTTTGAGCTTTATTTTGTGGCCAGAAATATGATCTGTCCATTCTGTTGAATATTGCATGTGGACTTGAAAATAATCTTTATTCTGCTATATATGACTCATGATGTGCATGTTTAAGACATTTCTTCTGGGATATGTTGGGTCATAAGATATATACATCTTCAGCTTTATAGGATAACATTAAATTGTTTACCAATTTTAAATGATACCAATTTACAACATCCCAGCAACACATACAAGTTTTATTTTTCTACATTCTTATCAACATGTGCCGATTATAACAATTTTTTGGTATAAAGAATGGTTTTAATTTGTATTTCTCTCTCTGATAATTAACGCAGCTGAGCGTGTTTTTACATGCTTATTTTCCTTCCATATATTATTTATTTTTATTGCCCACTGAAAAACAGTTTGCCATTTTCCTCTTCCTCTTCCTTTTCCTCCTCCTCCCCCTCCTCTTCCTCCTTCTTCTTCTCATGAGCTTTATGCTACTTTATATACTTTTGGGGCACTAAGCCTATGTCGTTTGTATGTGTTACAAATATCGTGTCTTAGTTTGTGGCTTGTTCCCCTCCCTACTTTTTAAAGTTTGTTTTAGCTTTAATTTGTTTCAGTTGGTCTTTAAAGAAATAGATGTTTTACATTTTTATATAATGGAATTTATCAATAATTTTCTTTATGATTAGTGCTTTTTGGGTGTTGTTTAAACATTCTTTCATTACCCCAAAGTCATAAAGATATTTTCTTCTATTATCTTCTAGAATTTTTGTTTTTATTTTTCACATTCAAATTTTTAATCCACTTGAGATTGATTTTTTTAATTCTAACATAAGAATAGGTTCCATTTTCATTTTTTTCCATCATTTATGAATTTTCTCAGGATCTTGTACCGAATTGTCTTATCTCCTACGGATATGCGAAGTTCACTTTGTTATTTATCAAGTTTCTGGTATGCATGAGTCTGTTGTCTTGAGCGTGAACATTGGTCTACATCTGTCTGGTCTACCATTCCTGTGCGTGTAAGTCTCACCTGTTATTGTAGATCGGTCCTTTGTTATTTTTAACCTCAATATTTACTTCATTGCAATATCATTAATAATACTTTGTATTTGATTTAACATTTGTTTCAATTTACTCACATATTTTCCTATTTCTCTCCTTTGTCTCAAACTTTCTTTGTAGAATAATTTTTATCCTTCTTGAAGTACATCTTTTAGAAGGTTTTTTTAGGAAGAATTTGCTGGTGGCAAACTCTCTGTTTTATTTTACCGTTGTTCTTGGAATACACTTTTTCAGGTCCAGAATTCCAGGTTGACCATTATTGTCTCAGCATTTGAAGTGCTTTTTCGGTTTCTTCGTTCTTTTATTGTTTACTGTTGAGAAGTCTGCTGTCAGTCTAAATATTTAGTAATCAGTCTTTTCTCTTGCTGCCTTTAAGATCTTCCATGTTATTGTTTTACATTTTATTTTAATGTTCTGGAAATTTCTTGGCCATTATATTCTCCAAATTTTCTCTTCCCTGTCCCTTTCTTTTAGAAACTGCAATCAAACATGACATATGTTCTCTTTCTAGTCCTCATGTTTTAACTTACCTTTCATGATTTCCATACCCTTATTTTCTGAGCTATTTTTTGACTTTATTTTTCATCTCTATCTTCTACTTCACAGGTTTTTTCTTCATTTGTGCCAAATATTCTGTGTATATCATCTGTGTATTTGATTTTCCACAATTATATTCTTATTTTCAGAGGTTCTATTCGACTTCAATTTTTCCTTACCATTTTGATATTTTTTTAGGTATTTGTTGGATTTTTCGATAAAATTCTGTTATTTTTAAATTATTTTACACATTTTTTCAATTTGTATTTAATAATTTAAAAATTTGAAGTTTTTTAGAAACTCTAGCTCTGTGTTTTTTCTAAATCTGTAATTTAAAAATATCTTTGCTAATTGTCACATATGGAGGTTTGTTTCCTTGTGTATTTACCAATTTTACTATTTTTATTATTTTCTCATATTTTATTGAATTTAATCTGTGGATATTTTCAGGGTGCTAGTTTAAAGATGTTGTACTCTTTTCTCTGCAGAGAATTGGTGTTTTTTCCTCTGTTAGGTGCAATGTTGACATTAAACAGGAACCACTTTAATTTCTTGGCCTTGAGGTTCTGTGAACCTTGATGATAGTGCAACTTAGCGCTTGTATTTTTCAGGTGTGTAAAATCAGGCTTTTGGTTATACATTCTCAGAAGAGACAATTTTTTTGTGTGTGTGTGAGGAGGACCAGCCCTGAGCTAACATCCATGCCAATCCTCCTCTTTGTTGCTGAGGAAGACTGGCCCTGAGCTAACATCCGCGCCCATCTTCCTCTACTTTATATGGGACACACCCACAGCATGGCTTAACAAGTGGTGCGTTGTTGCATACCCAGGATCCGAACCAGTGAACCCCCAGGGCGCCACAGCGGAGGGCGTGCACTTAACCGCTTGCAGCACCAGGCCAGCCACAGAAGAGACAATTTTGTTTTCCTCCTGAAGCAAGATCACAGGCAAAAATTTCCCCTGCCTCACTTTTTACTGAAGGTTTAACCCTACTAAGTGTCCTTTCTTTATGTCCCAGTCTCTGATTCAAATACTCTACTTCATGTGGCCCAAGGCATAGGCTCTCATTTTTTGAGTAGCTGCTAAATAGCAAACTTTGTTTCCCAGGTATTGCTCTTTCTACAGAATATCATCTTCTTCTGCGTTACATTTGCCAACATCTGTGTTTTCAGCTTACTCTTTAGTTCTTCGACTTTTCTTGTCAAATCAGAAATGCATTTGAAATTATGTCCATTAAAATTCATTCACCATCTTGTTGTTTTGCAGGAGTAGAGAACTATTCAGCATGCTTACTTTACCACAGTGCAAGAGACATAGGTCCTATGACTCACTTATTTATTCAAAAATATTTCTGGGGAACTCACATCTATTTCGTGCCTGTCCCTGACGGAGAGCTGGAAATACAGTGGGGATAAGGGGAGTCTATGTTCTGCTCTCATGAAGCTTGGATTCTGGTGTGGCCAGACAGATGAACTTTGTGTGTGTGTGTATGTTTCAAGTAGTACTTAACGTTATGAAGACAAATAGAGGTAAGAAATAGAATTAAGATGATACAATGATGATGATGATGATGCTGATGATGGTGTGTGGTAGGGAGGGAGATGTTTAGGGGTAATAGTCAACTAAGTCCTCTCAGAGAAGATAACTTTTAATCAGACACCTGGATAAAGTGAAGAAAGAACCATGTGTAAAATATGTGAAAAGAATTAAGAACGACAACAACAACAACATGAAACAGCAAGTGCGAAGGCTTAGAGATCCTGTAGAAGGGACCAAGTGGAATGTTCCACAGACTGATATAAGCCCAGTTTGGCTAGAGCAAATAGAATAAGAGTGAAGATGATAGCAAATGAGGATCTTGTTGATCATAGTAAGCAGTTTGACTCTTGTTTTGATTATGATTGGAGTTTGGTACAAATCAATGACATTGTGTGACTTTTGTCTCATAAAAAAATCATTTCAGCTGCTGAATTAAGATTTGTAGGGGACCAAATAGATGGTCTTTGCGATAATTCAGGCAAGAGATAACGATGGTTTGGACCAGAACAGAGTAGTAGAGGTGGGGAGTAGCGGCAGGATTTGGGATAAGTCTTGAAACTAGAGCTTCTGGGGTTTTTTTATTAATTGGATGTGAGTGTGAAAGAAAGAAAACACTAGACTCAGCAGTGACATCTGGGTTCGGGGACTGAGTAACATTCTTTATGGCAAGACCATTTTCTGAAGGTACAGAGAAGTTTTAGAGTGGAAGAAAGCATGACTTCTGTTTTTTCACTTTTAAGTGTGAGATGCCTATTAAGCATCCAACAGGAGGTTGAGAGTGGCGGTGGAATCCCTGAGTTAGAAACTTCAGGGCACTTGGATTCAGCAGATTTGCAGCATGGTGCAACTGGATCTACAGGCTGTTTAAGAGGATTCAATGAAGTAATGAAAGTGAAACTACTTGGAAATCTACAAATAAGAATGCAACTAGTGGTTTTAAAACTATAAACATCACTTGGCATTTTTAACCTATCAAGTTTATAAAAGTTAAAAAAACATTCAGTGCAGTCGAGGTTATAGAGTTAAAAAAATATTTTGTAACAACCTGTGGGAGTATAGCTGTCTGAAAATCTGTTTGGAGACTTATATCTAAAGCCATAAAAACATACATGCCTAAAGACATGCTTATTTTATGTACTAACAGTTGTGCTAAGAAAATAATTTTGGATATGCACACATATTTAGTTGTACGCTAAATGTGAAAAATATTTTCACAGCAAAAAGAGAGGTAAAAAAATATTATAAAATGGAATATTATACAATCATGAAGATGGTGCTGTAGATTCAGATATTTCCAGCTCTCAAACTCGAGTCACATGGAAGGATTGTAGTTCTTGATTCCTTGATAATTGGATGGGCCTTTGTGATTAGTTTTGTCTAGTGAATTGTGAGCAGCAGTGATATATTTTATTTCTAGTATAAAGAATTTAATTGCAAATTAAATTCTTTCTGCTCTACTTTCTATCTAGTACAACCTTGAGTCTTTGAATGGCTACAATGAGCCTTCTCTCGCAGTATGATTTTGCAGCATGAACCAGAAATGAAGTTTTTTTGTTACGTGTGTTTAATATTCTGATTCCGGTTGCTCCCATTGTGTAATCTAGCTTAATGTGGCAGATACACTATTTATTGATATGGAAAGTTCTTCATGGCACAGTGTTCCACTGAAGAACATGTGAGAAAAAGAGATGTACAGTATGATCCTGTATGTGTGTGCGTAAAAGAGTTTGAAGGTGTTAAAAGTAGCTGTCACTGGATAGATGAAGTCACGTTTTCTTTCTTTTATGCTCATATATATTGTTTTATAACTCTTTTCTATATTGAATATGCTTTTATAAGAAGAAAAATAGATTACTGAACAAATATACCAAATATACCCATCAGACAAATTTTTGCACAGCAGCTCACAGTAAAAGCAGCCATATTGATCATTCATTGGTACATCTGACTCATGGCACTTCTTTACATTACAAACCCCTGCAAAAGTTTTTGGCAAAAGGAGTAGCATGAATAATCCTTGATCCTGGGAACATATGTGATACATTTTTTTCTTCCCTCTGCTCAGTAAATATCAGAGTCACAGATACTATTTTTTTTTCTTTTTGTTGAAGAAGATTTGCCCTGAGGTAACTTCCATCGCCAATCTTCCTCTTTTTGCTTGAGGAAGATTTGCCCTGAGCTAACATCTGTGTCCAGTCTTCCTATATTTTGCATGTGGGTCGCCGCCTCAGCATGGTGTAGGTTCATGCCTGGGATCCAAACCCACGAACCCCCAAAGCGGAGTGCACCAAGCTTACTCACTATGCTGCTGGGCCAGCCCTTACTATTTTTTTTTTTAATCATCAAATATAAGTTCTTTTCATCAACTGGCTTCAGCTGAATTTCCTGCTTCTTCCACCAGAGGCAGTTTAATAAATACCTGCATGGCGGCTGGGAGGACCTGTTGTATTAGAAATGTCCTCCAGGCAGAAAGGCTAATCTTGGTGGAGCTGCTGACACCCTGTGCTACCTTGAGTGAATCATTTGACCTCTTTCTGTGCTCATCAATTCTCTTAAAAAAATGGGATTCATAACCAGAACTTGACTCAGTTACTAAGCTTGAGCAAGAAAAGTAGTTGATGTTATCATTAGCAAATACAAATGAATAAACTCAAGCAACAGAAAAAAATTGAGTTTTACATTAGAAGAAGAATTATTCACAAATGAAATGATAGTGTTTTTGGACACTAACCTTACCTACAAATTTTAGCAGTTTTCAGAAAATACAGATTAGACATAAAATGAGTTTTTTAAATAGATTCTGTTTTTGGAGTATTTGTTCTACTCACATACAAAATAAAGACCCAGAGAACATTTTTATTGTTTTGGTTAAATTATTCTCAAAAGATGTGTGGGGATGGGCACTGCTATTTTTTAAAAATATTTTTTCATCTATTTCTAATATTAAGATACCAATGAAATAGAAATTTATTACTTAACATTTATAGAGTGATCACGATTTGCCACGGACTATCCTATATCCATTTATTTAAAAGTCTAGCTAATATTTGCTGACTGCCAACTACCTGTGACCTGCCATGCTTTTGCGGGGTTCTCCCTACTGTGAGAACCAACCTGTGTTGTGATATAAAGACAGTCTATGCATTGAAGGAATTTCCAGTCTAAGTGGGGGAGTCACATGAGAAAAGAAGCCATTAAAATGCAGGGCTAGGACAGAGGTTTCCTCAGCATGTTGTGAGGGACAGAAGAGGAACATCCAAGACAATGATGGGCCAGGGGTGGCATCAGGTTCATTTCCAGGGAAAAAGAGTCCTGAAGGAGAATTGAAGAACCAGAAAGCACATCCAGGAAACAGTGAGCGGCTGAAAGTAGGGTGTGTACTGGAGAGTGTCAGGTGATTAGACAGGAAAGTGGCGAGGCCTGCAAATTATGAACCTCTGTGTTTATACCACACGGAGCCATTTGAAATTCACTCTGAAAGTGGTTAGCAACCTTTTGGAAAAATAATTTGAACATGATGCAAATGAACTTATCTTTTTAGGCCATTAGGTCCAGAAAAGGAAAACGTAAAAGAGGGAAAGATACAAGATAGGAATTCACTCTTGCAGTAATGCAGGCAGCATGTGATGAGGGTGTGGACCATGGCAACTAAAAAAGAGAATTCAGAAGAGGTCACAAATTCACGTCACTTTTAGATGTTGGAACTCTCTAGAGCTGGTTATCAAAGAATGTGAGAGAGAGGGAGGAACAGAGAGATTCTGTCCTGGATGCTCCTGATTAATGCGGATTGTGCATGAAAATGTTGGGGACTTGAGGAGGTGATAGAACTAATTTGGTTTATTTTAAATTTGAGGTGCATATCAAATATGCAAAGAGGCAATATTCATGAAGAAGTTGAGTATGGGATTTTGGGGGCACAAAAGTATAGTCTTTCCTAGATAAAAATGTATCTGAGCATGACACATGCTGGAAATTTCTATAATTTTATTTCCCATATTTGCCTCTGCATGATTGCTTCCTTAGAAATGCAGAGGCTGAGTAGAAAGTCATAAGCCGCTGACTATTCTTAATGTTTCAACAATCTGTTTTAGTAGGATAAGCAAAGGGTTCGGAGTAGCATCTTTCTTATTTAGAACAAAACCTAAATCAAGAATTTGCTTAAATTGTTAAACTACCAACTGCATTTGGATGTAGGATTAGCTGAATGTTTGCAGTTTCAGAATCTGCATAAGTAATTTAAAGTTAAAGGGAACATCAACATTATTATTTATAAACTAAAATCCACTTTATATATTTTACTGTTGAGTTCAATTGTCTTGTGATTCTAGGTGGCTAGAGTGTTTACTTAGTCTGAATTTGCCTTAATTTTCTTGAGTGTCGCAAAGGTATAGTCAGTCTATTCTATTCTGTAAGACTTGAAAGGCAATCATTCAAAGAAACAAGCTCTAGTACCATATCCTGGAGCATGTGTATTTCTACAGATTTCTCTTCAATTTAGAGGTCAAGGGAGTGTCCTCAGTTCTTCAGTTAAAGTCATTTCCATCAGGTACTAGAGCAGTAGTCTCCCGGGTCCTTTGGTTATTTATTAAAATCTCTTTTTATGCTCTTTTCTCTAATCTTTTCTCCTGACTTTTTCCTTTCTGATCCCATCCACTTGCAAACTAATGGGAAAAGTGTCACCCACTTTTTAATTCCTCCAGTGTTTTATTAAGCTTATACTAGCAGCAAAGTGCCTGTTTTTTATGGTGTTATTAACTCATTTATTCAACAAATATTTATTGAGCACCTAACACATTGTGCTGATGCTGAGGATATCATGATGATAGAGAATGACAGAGTCCTGTTCCTCCGCCCCCAGGAAATTGACAGTCCAGCCCTCCAAAGGGCCCAAAAGTGCAGTTCCTTTTATAATTGACATAGCTGAATGATCAATAGTCAGGAAAGGGAAGAAAAGCTGCAGGTACCATCTGTCCCAAAAACTGCAGGGGAATTTTAGAGAAATGAAATGCAATTTCACATTATATTTGGGATAAGATTTATCAGAGAACATTAATTTAAGTTCATAACATCTCTTACAGGCATTTATCTACTGTCATGACATGACTTCATTAATGTGCTTACAACAGAATAACAGACAAACTTAGGAAGTGGCCTTATAAGATTGGAAATTAAGTAGAGAAAGCATGTTAAGTGGTATGGCGTTTCTATAGAATTTCTGAGAGTTTTCATTTTATAAGCTTACCATCAAATAAAGGGTTTATTAAGAGTAAGGTTTTAATCCAAAACTGATATGATATTCCAGATGTTTTGAACAAATCCTGAAATCTAATAAATATTAATAAAATATCAAAAGCAAACTTAATCTGTCTACTCTTTACTTACTCTTCTGAACATGGTTGCATTCAGGAACATTCCAAAAGATTTTGCTTTTACTTAATTTCTCATGCCAAATAAACCATGGTTCCTGAAAATAAAGATGGTGAAGTGTTATTTTTTAATTATTAAAAAGTATCTTAATATTATCAGAGTGTTATTGCTCTGCATTTCATTGTGTTAGACTGAATGAGAATGATTCTAAATCTTAATTTTTCCCCAACGCATACTACTCCATCATTCATTTTCGTAGAATGATTAAAAAAAAAAAAAAGACACTAAACTTCCTTGAAAACAAATCAAAATGGTTAGGTCTGTTAACAGTAAACCATTAGGCAACTTCATTGGCGAAGCAGAGTTTTCTGTATAAGGAAACGACAACGTGCCAATAATCAGTTCTGGGACTGGGGCGAGGAGAGGGAGCTGGGCCTCAGGGGCTGCGTGTTCATATTTATTGTGGAAAGTTCCGAGGAAGGTTGCAGATGTGATCTTTATTAATCTCAATATTTTATTTTATACCTGAATTTATAATTGCATCCTAAAATCAAATGAGATGTCATTGCATCACCATCTGTTGTTTCAAAAGTAAGAGGCACACTTGGATGCTGTCAATGGCCACTTTAAAAAGATGAATCCTTGTAGTGTTCAAAAACTGTTTCTGAGGCATTTTCAGACTATTTTCCATTTTAATAGAAAGAAAAATTAGGAATGTAGGTGGAAAAGTTCCCAACTGTCTTGTATCTACTGCTCAGAATGAATAAATGAAGATGTGATTTCTTTTCCAGTGCTCTTCTCACTCCCTCAGTTCCCCATCGTGATGCCCCCATGGGTTGCATTCTTAGAAGGGGAAGGGCTACAGTCTTCCACAGTCAGGCCCAGCCTGGCAGGGGGCATCATGGCAGAGAGAGAGCAACCATTTTGTTCCCAGTGGTGACCCTTGAATGTTAGTGGTGACAGATTGGCAGGGGGCTGGGGTGAGAGTTTCATATCAGATATGTACTGTGTGTTTGGCGAGATATCTAGTAAAATTCACAGTCTTCTTTTCCAGATCTCCCAAACTGACATCTCATATGAGAAGATAGAGACAAGGGTGTCTTCAGCCTTGGTGTGATTTTCTTTAACGTAAAGCAAATGATTTTACAGAAATCATTTGATTGACCTCTGAAGAGTATTCCAATTATTTCTGAGTTGTATATCGAATTGTACATACATGTATGCATATGAATATTTCTGCAGTGATGGCTCATAAGAAGTTATGCACGTATCTACATACTATATATATATATTTGTATTACACATATACATACAATCATGCATACATACAATCTATTCAATACCATAAGAGCAAGAATCCCAAATAAAAACACATTCCTGGAGTGTGATGGGTCATTTTTTATTCATTGGCGATCTTAACTCAAATTCGAGCCCAGGTTTCTGAAATCAAAAGGCTCGTTCCTAACCCAGCATATCATGTACAGGATGGAGGTGGGGAGCTCTCTCACCATTCTGAACTGGAGCGGGCTGCATCTGTCAGAGACCTCAATGGTAATGGAGCTGAAATCCATGGCAAGCATGTAGCTTTCAAACCCCAAAGCCTGCATACTCCTGAATCACAACATTAAATTCCATGGAAAAGATTCCCTTGGATAGACTTCGCCTTAAAGGAGGAAATTACTGCCTATTACAAGAAGTTTGTGTTTTGTTTTGTTTTGTTTTGTTTTGTTTTGTTTTGATGAGGAAGATTGGCCCTGAGTTAACATCTGTGCCAATCTTCCTCTATTTTGTGTGTGGAACGCTGCAACAGCATGGCTTGATGAGTGGTGTGTATGTCCGAGCCCAGGATCTGAACCCAGAAACCCTGGGGCGCCGAAGTGGAGCACACGAACTTAACCACTGTGCCACTGGGCCAGCCCCTACAAGAAGTTTAAGGGCTAACAATTTTCTCCTTGTTTCCCACCTTCCCTATCTTCTTTCACCCTCTCACAACCCCAGGATAGACCATTCTAAGTCTGAACATCTGAACAAACCACGGAGGAAGAACATTTGAAGAAATAAAAATAAGGGTAACAATTCCTGTAGTTTTTCACAGAATTTTAATGTATATCTGTGAAAAAGTAATAAACGGGCTATTGTCCATTAGGCAAGAACAAATTTCCCCCCATAATTTTATCTTTGTTTAATTGAATATTTAATTAGTATAAATATAAAACTAATTTTTTAATGTGTTCTGTACATTTAGCAGGAAGGGCTGGTGCTGGGCTGTCTTGAGAAGCCCTTCTGCAGATGCGGACAGCCACCGTGCCCTCCTCGTCCTCCTCAGCATGCTGGTAGGAGTGAGTGGGTCATTTGGCATTAGCAAAGGAGTAAGTTAGCATTTGCACTGAGCTGGATCTTGCCAGACTGTGCATATTGGAAGCCGCAGACAGAGGCTCCTTTCACGTTGATGAATGGGTTTTTTCAAGCGTTCTGCTCCCTAGTTATGAGAAGGGTGACCCGGTCAGGAGACGACTTTATGAAGCTATAAAAAATGTATGTCACTTCGGACTCTCTAATGTCACGGGGAAGGAAAAAAAAAAAAAACCTGTGCAAAAATGGCAGGGTAATAAGGCTGTTTTCAATGCTTGAAATAGCTTTCTGTCTACAGTCATATGTAGCCCTGAAACTGGGGCAGTGCAGAGTGCCCAGGAAGCATTGTTGTCGGCCAGATTAGAAAAAAAATTTTTTTGGCTTTGTTTGGCTTTGCTTGCCTTCAGAGAAATGCTTATGATGATGACAATAAGACATTTCCGAATGCAGGTCTGGTAGCTCCATGTCAGAACCGGGAAAGGTGCAAATATCTTTTTAAAAGCCAGCAATCCACTCAAGATGGTGATGACTTTTAAGTATGCAGAAGAGCCAGAAAGGGAGTTACTACAAAGCAAACACATTTTGAAAGGGGTCTTTTCATCTAATATTTTATGAAGTCTTTCCTCTATATCACAAAGAATTTTAAAAAAAAGAAGAAGAAGCTTTGCCAGGTACACTTGCCCCTACGCTTTCTGTTGAATGCTCTGGAGTTTACAGATAGCGAAATGTAGATTTTAACAAAGGCAGTCCTCTGTGGACCCATAATTTAGCATTCATTGAATTCTCTCCTTCGTCTCATCAATATGCATACTTCACAGTATCAGGTGCTTTCCTTTTTGTTATGTCACATATTTCATAACTCATGTCCAAATGTTAATTTATGCAATGTAGGGAACCCAGAGGACCAAGGTCAGAGGTTCTGCCTTTATTAGGACTTCAATTGGTCACAGGTGAACTTTGGAATGTCTCAACCGGATTCAAACACTGGCTTTGTCATGGTTGAGTTGTACAACAGTGCAGCATCCCCTTCCAAACCCAGGTATATTTTGTCATTTCTTTTCTGAGACCTGTAAACCTCCTCCATCAACACACCTGGAATGGGAAAAAACCTATGTGAACAGCTTTGAGCTCAGTATTCCGGTTATAGCAAATGTCAGGCTCAGAGATAGTTCTGAAGAACGAAAGAGAGAACTGTTTTTCACCCACAGGACATCAGTTTGGCATTTCTCACCCCTTTCCTCATGAAGATGTCTACACACATCAGGCTAGCTTCCCAGCCCCACTCTGAGGAAAGTTGGCTACGGTTAATTCTCTGTGTACTGGTCGCTGTGCTTTGTACAAAGTGGTCTTTCCATCCTGGCCACAACTAACCAAAAGCCCATGGAATGTCTTGACCTAAGAATTCTCCCCAGTGTGGAGACTATTTTGGAGAGCCACCAAACCACTCAATCAAATCTAGACTCTTGAAGAAGTCTGAATGGCAGACACATAGAAAGAGTTGGCAGTCAACAGAAGCAGGCAGAGAGAAAGGAGAGACAGGAGACACTGAATCATAGGCAGGACAGAAACTACTGAGATTGCTACTGCGCACCAAAAATACTGTGATAGCAGAGCACGTTGAGGACTCCCCAAGGCCTGACTAACTGACTGTCCTGACTTCTCTGGGAGTTAGAAAGCCCCATCACCTGAAAAGTCCTGAGCTGTTTTCACCTTGCAGCCCGGGCAAGCCAACCTAAGGCAACAGTGTACATTCATAAATCAAAAAGAGACCTCCTCTTAGTAAAGAGTTTTTTTAAACTTACATAAAAAGCAACTGAGAAACTAAAGAGGAATAGACAAGTGCTTGTCTTTAAAGCATGGTAAAGAGAAGAGTGAATGCGTGTTCATTGGAGGTTTCAGATTGCTTATTTACTTTTATAACCTGGAAACAAAAAATAATTTAAGGGCCGGCCCAGTGGCATAGTGGTTAAGTTCGCGCACTCTGCTTCGTTGGCCCGGGGTTTGCAGGTTCGGATCTCGTGCATGGACAGATGCACTGCTTGTCCAGCCATGCTGTGGTGGCATCCCAAACAAAGTAGAGGAAGATGGGCACAGATGTTAACCCAAGGCCAATCTTCCTCAGCAAAAAGAGGAGGATTGGCAACAGATGTTAGCTCAGGGCTAATCTTCCTCACACAGAAAAAATAATAACTTAATAGAGTTAGTTTTTCTACCTAAATTTTTTTTGTTTTCTTTTAGTAAAAACAGAATGGTTTTGCCTTTTTGGATGAGTAGGTTTGGTTTAAGGTAGCCCTGCAAGTTAAGATTGGAACTCCAGTGCTATCTTGTATACTGGAGAATGTGCGTCTTCCCAATTCAAAACTAAGACATTCTTGAGTGAAGATGTATGCTACTTTCCTGCCTCAAGGGATCAGAAGGCCTAACTTTGTCACAACAAGTGCAGGGCACTGAAGAGAACTCTTAAGACAGATATTCAGAGCTAAGGTTTCCTTCTTCCTGAGTACCCTTGCTTTCCAACTATTTGAGCCTAACAACATAAAACAGATATTTTTTCAAAAAAAAATTCCACATCACTTAAGAATTTATTAACAATTTACATAATTGCTTAAGTAATCTGCATAATTGACAGAAAGTTTAATTTGACCCTAGTTCAACTGTTAACACTTATGGTTTTAAATTGAAATTGGTATAACTCATTTATGAAAGTAATTAAGCCATGGTGTCTAACAAATACAGTGTATGCTGCCGGAGGCCTCCAAAGCCAGAACATGCTATTAGAATGTTTTATTTAAATATGTCAAATCTGTTCATCTCCACAGTCACCCATGTTAAACTAGAGCAAATGGCTTATTTGACCTTGAACACTGTGCATCTGAGAGAGGGTATTTGAAGCACACAATTCAGCTATCTTTCTAGAGGACTCCACAGTTTAAAGAAAGGCTAAACTTTACCTAGTTTTTACTTCCAGGAAGTGTTCATACATATCTGATTCTATGATAATAACAAACGCTATTAAACATCAGTTTTTCAGAATAGTAGGACTGAAAAATGTCTGCAGAGTAATGGATTGTTAGCTTATGGTCAGATGACTAATATTCATAAGAGTGAGGGAAATGGGGAACCTGTCCACTTTCCTTGAGATGCATGCTTTTTATACTTAAACACAGTTAATTCAACTAATTGAAGGGTAGTCATCCCAACATTTTCTATGTTCCCGTGTCCTCTACATTTCCTGAAAATTGTAAAATAAATACAGGGGCTTGGTGAGACTCAGATCTGATTCCTTTGGCAAGAGTACAAGTAGAACTCTGTTCTTTTGACAAAGGCACATAGTGTCCGCTTGTCTTTCTGTGAAGTTACCAATCATAGATGCTCAATGCCTAGATCCACTGATTCATTGGGGGGTTACAATATGGGAAAATAATAAAGAAAATAAATAAAAGAAAATAATAGAGCTGAAAAGAGCCACTGCATATATCTAGGGAGGAGCAGAGATTAATTTGGCCAAGCGCGAAACATCTCTTCACTTGGAAAATATCCAATCTCCTGGCATTACTTTGTCACTGCCCTGGGGGCCTGAAGATTATGGACAAGGGTCAGCTGCAAGCGGCATGGTTATGTAGACAAAGACTCTCTTGGGCACAGTCAGGATCCATCCTTCTGCAACACTCCCATGAGTATTCCAGAGAAAATCCTATAATGCATCATCATGCATGACACCGGACTCCAGCACCTCAGGCATCTGCGTTCTCTCCCTTGATCTGCTCTTAGGAGTTTTTTCCTGTTCCTGTTTCTCTTTGATCCTTCAGTCTCTTGCTTAATTTTTCCAATGCCCTCAATTCTCATTTTTTCTCACGTTATTTGCTTCTTCCTAAATCCAGAGTCTCGGCCCTGCCCTTGAGTTTTGCACTATTGAGTTGACAGTAGTAGTTATTGTTCAACAAGTACTTCTCCAGTGCCAGACACCATGCCAGGTATTTGACATAATTTATCTCGTTTAACCATCACTGCGGTCCTGCAGGTTGTCTTCATTGTGCCGATGAGGAAAAGGAGACTTTAGAGGAGATAAATGACAGGCCCAAGGTCCCAAAACAGCCTGGGTTACACCCATACCGTGTGACTATGTACGCACACACTAGGAGAGTTCCACTCACTAAATAACCTCTGGGATTATGACATTCTCTTCCTTTTTATTGTTTAATAACAACAACAACAAAACAAACACAGAGAGAATGTCACATAAAACAAACATATAGTTTAATAAATTATCATAAGATCAACAGCCTTGTAACCACTACTCTGGTCAAGACATGGAACCTTGTCAGCCACATCAGAACCCCATTTTGTGTGTCCAATCCCAATCTCAGCCCTCCTCCCAAGCACCACAAGATTGCCCCTTCTAACAGATAATCATCACTTCCTTGTCTTTCTTTATAGTTTTATCATCCAAGTGAGCATTCCTACATACTGTAGTTTAATCTCTTTTTAATTTGATTTCTTTTAGTCCATAAGTCCTCTCTTTGTCTCTTTCCTATTCTTACGGTATAACTATTGAAGGCTTATAGCGTGTCTCACAGCCTGGATTTTGCAGACTGCATACTCATAATGCAGTTTTCTATGTTCCCGTGTCCTCTACATTTCCTGAAAATTGTAAAATAAATACAGAGGCTTGGTGAGACTCAGATTTGATTCCTTTGGCAAGAGTACAAGTAGGACTCAGTTTTCTGACTAAGGCACATAGTGTCTGCTTGTCTTTCTGTGAAGTTAGCAGTCGTAGATGCTCAGTGCCTAGATCCACTGATTCATTAGGGGTTACAATATGGGAGCTATTCTAATTATTTCATTTCTTTTTTATGTATTATCTGAAACAGTTTTATATAAAGACATGCTTTTCCTCTTTAGTCATGTAATAGAACTCTTAACATAGAAAGGCAGGGTAAATGCTTGATTCTTCCTCTTTAATTATCAGTTTTTATGACAATGAATATGCTCCTACTATTCTCTGGAGGTGACCAATTATTTTGTTTTTACTATCAATGTGAACTAATTGATTTTAAAAATATTTGATGAGTTTAAATTCATTGTAATTGTTACCCTTACTGACACTCAAATTGTCTCATCTTTGGCAGTGGAAGCCTTTTTAAATTGGCTCCTGAGCCCCTTTGACGGAATCCTAGTAATATTTAGCAGTCTTTGAGAGCTTCCTTGCTATTTAGTATAGCAAAATGTTTAAGGCTCGTCTTCTATATTTCCTGCTCCCGATCTAGAATCAGCCATCTCCTTTAGTGTATGTTACGGACTGAATTGTGTTTTCTCAAAACTCATGTGTGGAAGCCCTAAGCCTCCAATGCGTCTGTATTTGGAGGTGTAATTAAGGTTAAATGAGGTAATAAGGGTGAGGCTCCAATCTGATGGGACTAGTGTCCTTATCGGAAGAGGAAGAAACACCAGAGAGTCCCCTGTCTCTCTTTGTGCATAGAAGAAAGTCCATATGAGGACACAGTGAGAAGGTGATTGTCTACAAGCCAAGAAGAGAATCCTCACCAGAAACTGAATCTGCTGGCACATTGATCTAGGACTTCTAGCCTCTAGAACTGTGAGAAAATAAATTTCTGTTGTTTAAGCCACCCAGTCTGTAGTATTTTTTTTGTGGCAGCCATAGCTGACTAATATAGTGGGAAAAGATATTTCAATATATGATCCTTTTATTAGAGATTATTGCTGCTGAGATGGTCACCATTTCTAGGCCTTTTCAGTGGACAGAACTATAAAATGGACAGATGATAGGTTGATCAATGAGTCGATTGACTGATAGATAGATAAAAAACGTCTCAATTCATATTGATAATTCCAATTAAAATTCAAGATTATAAGGTTTTTACCTAAACTATCATTTCTATTATATTTGTGTTTTCTTCTTCCACACCAAGAATTCTAGCTTTTGAGGGCACAGGGAATGATAGAATTGGAATTTCTCGTATATACTCATTTGTTTTGCCCACATTATGCACATATTTCTCTCACAATAATATTAAAAATATAACTGACATTCATATGATTACTGAAAACAGTTAATATTTTTGAATATGCTCTCCTCAGTTCCCTCCAGTTTTTATTTTTATAGTAATACTACTTCTCTAATATTACAGTATATAGTCATTAAATACTATTCTTTCCACCTTTTGACTCTCATTTAGTCCTGGTTACTAAATAACTATATAATTCCTCCTCACTATCAGTCCTATGTCAGTGTCTTTCTAGACATTTTTGATATTTGAAGCTAGTTTTTAGGTAAATTCATCAGGAAAGTCTCATTGGAACAATATTTCTTGAGTCCTTGCATGTTGGTAAAGCTTTATCTATCCCCTAATATGTAAAAGTTATTGCCAGATAAAAAATTTGCGGCTCACATTTCCTTTTTATGATTTGAGCATTTTACTGCCTTTTCTTCTGGAATAAACATTGTTATAGAAAAAACTGATGGTAGTTAAGATTTGGTGCTCTCACCACCACAGCCACTTGGGGACCCACACCACCCATCTATCAGTTGTCATACTGTGGAGGCTGTGTGTTGCTGTGATGCTGAAAGCTATACCACTGATATTTCAAATGCCAGCAGGATCACTAACGGTGGACAGGTTTCAGCAGAGCTTCCAGACCGGACAGACTAGGAAGAAGGACCTGGCCACCCACTGCCAAAAACTTGGCCCTGAAAACTCTATGAATAGCAGCGGAGCATTGTCTGATATAGGTGAGGGGATGGCACAAAAAGACTGGGAAGGTTTTCTTTCTGCTGTACACAGGGTCGCTAGGAGTCAGAATCGACTCCAGGGTACTAATAACAAAATCTAATTTTATTTCCCATGTGAATGACTTGCTACAATTTTTTAAATTCTTTTTAAGTTTAATAATTTTACCAAAATAGATTGGTAATGGTCATTCCAGATAAATATCCTGAAGCATATGAAATACTCTGAGTATATAGTTTCTAATATTTTTTTCTTATATTCCAGGGACTTTTTGCTTGAATTATAAATTATAGTATTTGTTCCGTTCTATTACCTTACTTTTCTTTTTCAGAAACTCCTATTGCCTATATGTTTTATCTTCTTTGCCTATATTCAACATTTGTCACTTTCTCTTGAATCCTTTTAATCTCTCTTTTCATTTTTTAAAAATTTTCTGATTTACACAACATTCCTATGAAGATATTATTGTTGTGTTTGTTTTCTCTTGTCTTTCTTCTAGTTTATGTCTAGTTTAGTCTTCAGATATAGAATGATTTTTTTCACCTAGACGCAATATTTTTCTGAATTCTGTCACAGTAATTTTTCAGATTTTTTTTATTTTTTATTTTTTTAAATTTTTTTGTGAGGAAGATCAGCCCTGTGCTAACATCTGCCAATCCTCCTCTTTTTTTGCTGAGGAAGACTGGCCCTGGGCTAACATCCATGCCTCATCTTCCTCCACTTTATATGGGACGCCGCCACAGCATGGCTTGCCAAGCAGTGCATCGGTTCGTGCCGGGATCCAAATGGGCGAACCCCAGGCCACTGCAGTGGAACACGTGCACTCAACTTCTTGCGCCACCAGGCCGGCCCCCTCAGGTTTTTTTTTAAAAAAAACGTGATTTATCTTTTTCTTCTATATCTAATCTCATTTAAAAATATTTTTGTCTTCTTTTGAAATAGCAGGTTATAAACTGAATCTCTTTTGTGGAGCATATCTTTCTGGTATGCTATCACTGTCTATAGGAACATTATTGTGTTTCTTGTCCATTTTTTTCCCTATAACTTTGCATGGTACTTGAACTAGAAATTTTGTTCTATTCATTTTTATGTGAAATGTGTTTTCCTGAACATTCAAAAAGAGGCATGGAACCATACATCTTTTAAGATTTTATTATTCAAAATATATAAAGAACCCTTATAAATCAACAGAAAACCAACCAACCTAATTAAAAAATAGGCAAAGGAATTGAAGAGACATTTTTCCAGAGAAGACATACAAATGGCCAGCAAACACACGAAAAGATGTTCAATGTCATTAGCAAAGTGCAAATCAAAACTACAATGAGATACCATTTCACACCCATTAGGATGGCTATTGTTAATAATAATAATAGAAAATAACAAGTGTTGACCAGTATATGGAGAAATTGGAACCCTCAATAATTTGCTGGTAGGAATGCAAAATGGTACAGCTGCTGTGGAAAACAGTTTGGAGATTGCTCAAAAGTTTTCTGGTAAAGGTTCTTCATAAGTTTTGCTTTTGCTATCTAGTTACTCTGTTTTTATGAAGGAATTTGGGGAGTTCAAAAACTTTGTGTCCAAAAAAAATTTGAACTCTCTTTATTTTTAGAATTTAGTGGCATCTTGTCTCTCCAAGTTTTTTCTTACTTCAGCCATTCCTTACTTAAGCATTTTCACTGACTTTGCTTTTTCTCTCATCTTGAATGTTGATGCTCACCAACGTACATTAACCATTTATATATATGTTTAACATAGACATTTTTCCTTTTCCTCTATGTATTCTCACATTTGCCTTCCCAGTCTACGTCTCCTTGTTTCCTCACATACACATCACATTCCAGTCATACTGTAATTTTCTGACTGTAACATGCTCTTTAATCACACATGAATACATTGAGCTATGATCTTAAGTTTAATATTTTATCCCTCAAAACTTTTTGAAAGAGAATTAAAAATTAACAGCTAATAGAACAATTGAATTCCACCTCAAATTCTAAGTTCTGACACTTATTTCTGGTAACCTTGGGCTAGTTGCTTAAACTTTGTTGGTCTCTATTTGATCTGTAAAATGATAATAATAATCCCCCATAAGCAAAGTCTGTAAGAATGCTTAATGTGACAAAACAGAATTTCCTCTCATTTTTATCTGGCTATTTATAAGTCCATTGCTTTAAAACCAGCTGTGCCAGATTATCTATTGGTAAGTTTTCACCATTCTCTATCTTTTAGGCTCTCCCTTCCATTCTAGGGGCTGAAAACATAAGAACTACATTTCCCAGAATCCCTGAAAGCAAGTCTGGTTTTAGATTCTGTGAAAAAAATAAATAAATAAATAAAAGCCTTATAGGTTTGGAAGGAGGAGGAGAAGCAGAAATTTATGGAGTTCTTCAATGGCAGCTGGCAGGTAAGGGGTGTTCGTAGGAAGCAGCAAATGTTAGGAATTGCTGGTGGTTTACAGGAATTCTTCTGCTAATCACCCACTTTAGTGCAGCAGGGTGCTGAAATGGTTGGTGACTGTCTTCTGTAGTTTCCACCACTTGTGAGCCGTAAAATCTAGCAGAGCTTTCCCTGATATTTATTTCCTCAGACCTTCTAATGGTTTTGTAAGTAACTACTTCCATCTATTCAATCCCTTCCTGTGGAACACCTAGGGCACTTTCTGTTTTTGACAGAACTGTGACTGATTCAGTGGGTATGTTGTTTTTCTTCTTCTGGTACATTTCTATGGGCCTACATTTTACAAAATAGACCGATTTCGTAAACACTGGAAATCCTTTGAAGCATGCATCCCTCTGCTTATAGAGTCCAATAAACATTATCAGAAATGCCTTAATACCTACAGCTTCTCCAGTGGTGCTTTTATCAAAGTACTTTCATATTTAAAAGGGCTTTGAATCTGTAAAACTTTCACTACGTTAATCTTTAGGTTCTCAAATAAATTCTCAGCCTTCTCCGAAATTATCATCAGACCAGCAGACATCCAGTGTTTGAGTCACTCTTCTAGTCACACACTTAGAAAGTTTTCTTTTTCTGTTTTGACAATCCCTTGTTTGTTTATCATTGGCTATCATCAGTTGCACAAGTTAACACTTTTTACATGTTTTACGGTTTGTTTTGTGTCCTTCAGAATATCTCTCACCACTTTTCAGTTTCAAATTATGTCCTGGAGGATTTGCACTTAAGGGAAGATGAAGTAGACATAATTTTTCCTATTCCTGACCACTAAGTACAACTAAAAGCCCTGGAAATTATAGATAAAACAAATATAAGAAGACCCTAAAAGAGAAGAGAAGAAGAGAGAAAGACAAGGAACCTTGAGACTTAAGGAATAACACAACGGCAAGTTCCCTGAGTTTTCTTTTTGCTTTGAAGCTAAAGAAGCCAGCAGCCCAGAAATGCCAAAGGTACAGAAAAAATATTCCCCAACCAAAGCCTTATTTCTCTCTAGCCAAAGGACCAAAAGAGGGGCAGCCTAGGAAGACAGAAAAATTGTAATAATAACTCTACTTCAGCCAAACACTACAGAAAAACTGTGGCTTTACGCTCACCCATGCCAGCAAAGACCAACTGGCTACCCATGAAGCTCTACTGAGTTGTCCAACAGTCTTGCTGAAGTGATGTGGGAGAAGGCTGAGTAACGAGCCTGGACTTTCATCCCCATTAACTAGTAACAGTGCCCCCTCTCGAGGTATTAATGAGAACACTTAGAGAGCCTGGAATTCCATCCCCATTGAGCAATATTGAGGCACTCCTTTCCCTCCCTGCTGGGCTGGTGACAGAGCAGACCTAGTGGAGATTGAGGATTTTAACAGTCACCCAACATCACTCTGTGTCAGTGGAGACCATATGTGGAGGCACGTCTCCCATCCTCACCAAACAGTAACAAAGATCCCCCCTAAGATGTCAGGGGAAGCTGAGAAGTGAACTTGGACTTCTGCCTCTTCCTGGCAGTAATAAGACAGTACCTCTCTTTCCTCTGCTGGAGCAGTGTCAGGAAAGCCATATAAAGCAGAGATTTAGGTAAGATCCAGACTCATAAAATAATAGAAATTTCAAGGTTTCATGGTATGAAGTAAAGGATTAACCTTGCCCCAAGAAAAGTTTGGCCTTTGCCTCTGGCTCCTGGGAGCTAATCTCTAAGCCTTTCAAATGTCCTGCCTGATTAGAGAGTTTTTGTTTATATGAGAGCCTTGGATTAAGTTGTATAGTCTATGCTAACAATGTGATTTATGGTGAGGGCTTGGGCCAGGTAACATCATCTTAATCTCTGAAGGAGCTAAAGACTAAAATCAGCCACATGGGCAGCCAGCAATATCTATGTGACCAACATCCAGTGAAAGCTCTGGTCACCAAGGCTCAAGTAAGCTTAGCAAAACTCCATGTGCTGTTATATATCATTGCTGGGAGAAATAAGCACTGTCTGCACAATTCCACTGGGAGAAGACAACTGGAGCATCCAAGACTTGTCTGTCCTGGACCCTGCCCTATACACTTTTTCCTGTTATTGATTATAACATGTATCCTTTCTCTGTTGCTATGAGACCATGAAGATGGTCTTTGCTGAGTTCTGTGACTCCTTCTAGTGAATTGTTGAACATGAGGGTGGTTTAAAGAACTTCTTGAATACACATATTTGCTAATCTCATTCTCCTAAGAATCAGGAGATCTCAAACTGAATTTAAAAAACAATAGATGCCAACATTGAAATCACAGAGGTTTTAGAACATTCTAACAAAGATTTTAAAGCAACCATAATAAAAATGCTTCAATGATCAAGTGTACAAACATATTTCAAACAAATAAAAAAAATAGACGATCTCAAAAAAGAAACAGGAAGTCTCAACAAAGAAGATGCAAAAAAGTTTTAGAAATTTTTAATTTTAAAAATTTCAGAACTGAAAAATACAACAATAAACATAAAAAGCTCAATAGGTATGCTCAATTGCAGAATAGAAAAGATGGGAAAGAATCAGTGAATTGGAAGAAAGAACAATAGAAATTTAGACAAAAGATAGTGGACGCAAAAAGAAAAGAAACTCAGGGAATGGTTGGTCCATAACAAAAGATCTAGTATTTATGTCATTGGTGTTCTAGAAAGAGAGGAAAGAGAAGGCTAAGCTGAAAAAACAATGCTCAAAAAAATAATGTTTAAAAATTTTCCAAATTTTGCAATAGATATAAACCCACAGAATCTTAAAACTGAGGGAAACACAAACAGGATAAATTGAAAAAAATCCGTGCCAAGACTGATCATAATTACACTTATGAAACTAAAGAAAAAATCTTGAAAGTAGCAAGAGAAAAAAACAATACCTTACCTATAGATGAAAAAGTTTGAATTATAGTGGATTTCTCATCAGAAATAAGAAAAGCTAGAAGGAAGTGGCACAAATTTTTTCAAGTGCTAAAAGAAAAGAATAGCATCCCAGGGTCATATACCCAGCAAAACTATCCTTCAGTAATGAAGAGGAAATGAAGACATTCTCAGATAAAGAAAATCTAAGATAATTTGTTGCCAGGTATTCCTAAAGAATAGCTGAAAAAATTTCTCTAAACATAAAGGAAACAATAAAAGAATTAGTCTTAAAATATTAGGAAGAAAGAAAAAACATGATAATAAAAGATATGTGCAAGTTCAATAGGCTTTTTTTCTCCATTTGAGTTTTCTAAATTATTTTTACCTCCCTGATGTGATTCTAAATGTATGTAGAGGAAATATTTAAGAAAATTATATTATAAATGGAGGGAGATAAAAGGATGTAAAAGTAGGTAACACTTCTATACTTCACTCAAACTGGTAAGATGACTACACTACACAATTGTGATGTTATGTGTGTACAATGTAATACCTAGAGAAAATACTAAAATAGCTGTAGAAGACATACGCTCAAAACACTATAAATAAATCAAAATGGAATTCTACAATATGTTCAAGTAACCCACTGGAAGATAGATAAACAAAACAGAGAAATAAAAAACAAAGTATAGAAAACAAAAAATAAAATGTCAGATCTAACCTTAACACGTCAATACTTACATTAACTATAAATGGTCTAAATACACCAGTTAAAACAGATTGTCAGAATGGATTAAAAAATATTACCCAACTGGATGCTGTCTAAAAGAAATTCACATTGTATATAACAGTATTGACAGGTTGAAAGGAAAAGAAGGGAAAAAGACATATCATGCAAACATTAATTAAAGTAAAGCAGTAGTGGTTTTATTAATATAATATAGATTTAAGAACATAAAAATTTATCAGATACAGAAAGGGACATTGTATAATGATAAAAGGATCCATAAAATAAAGAAGACATAGCCATCCTAAATGTGCATGCACCAAATGGCAAAGCTGCAAGATATGTGAAGGCAAAAATGATAGAACTAAAAAGACAGAAAGAAAGCAAGAGGGAGAAGTCAAGATGGCGGTGTAGGCAGACTCTGAACTCACCTCCTCCTGCGGACACAGCCAATTTACAACTACTCATGGAAAAATTACCCCTGAGACAGAACTGAAAACTGGATAAGAGGAACTCCTGCAACAACGGACAATCCTAACTGAGGTAGAAGAGGCAGAAACTCCCTTCTGGAGAGAAAAACGCTGCCTTCACAAGCCGCAGCACCTCATGGAGCAGCCCAAAGTTACGCAGCCCTCCCTGGAGGTGCGGGGCCCTGAGCCAGGAGCGCCCCCACTGTGGGCATTTTGTGGACCCAGCACAATCGAGATGAGTGGCAGAATATCTGACTTTGCCTGCTACTAAAATATTGGGGAATACCCCAGAAAAGCTGGTTCACAAAGACATTAAAACTGGCTCTTAAAGGGCCCATGCACAAACTCACCTGTTTAAGAAAGCAACCTAAAATCACCAGAAAGAAAGGTGCACAGTGCTTTGGCAATAAGAGACTTACCTAATAGGCCCTGTGTGCATCTCGGTGAGAGGTGAGACCTCTCCAGGGACTGGGACGTTGGCGGCGGCCATTATTGTGGCCTGGTGTGGGCATGCTGACACAGACGCCATTGGAGTTCTTCCTGGGGCCTGCTAGCCTAGGGTCTGCCCCACCCGCTAGAGCACAGATTTAATCCAGCTCAGCTAGGGCAGGCAGCCCACCCTAGAGACTGGCCCCACCCAACAACAAGCCCTCAGGCAACTTGTGGGCCTACATAGATTGGTGACTGGATTCTCTGCAGCCTGGCAACTGAGCCGACTTCAGTGGGGCAGGGCGTGCACAAGGAGCGGGTGGAGAGTGTGGGGTGGTGGTGGAGTGTGTGAGGCTCCCACCGTGGAGAGACTGGGTCTGCTTCGGGAGGTCGGGGCGCGATCACGGGGCAGGACTGTGTTGACTGTGTGTGTGGACCTGTGGGCAGCAGGGCTCATCAGCTGCAGAAGACTTGTGCCTCTCAAAGACCCACATAGGGGGTTTGCCGCACTTTCCAAAGCCTGAAACAATTGGGTGCTCCCATGCCTGAGGTCAGCCCCACCCAGCTGCAATCCTCAGAGAACTGACAAGAGACCTAAAGGCTGGAGGCTTATAGCAATTGTAAGACCCTGAGACTAACAACCTGCCACACTGGGGGCCTACTCACTTAAAAGAAATACTGAAACACAAATGTGGTATTAGAACTTGCAGCCAGTTGTGCTGGGGCTCACCACATCTGATAAAGAGACTGAAGGGCCCACAACAACTACAAGCAGCGGAGCATCACAACAGCTGGCCAGGAGCATAACTCAGCCTCCCTGGGCACCTACAGGGAGAACAAACACGCCACAACAGGATACACGTAGCCCACATAGGGGTCACCCCTGGAACATTGAGAACTGAGGGAAGCACACGGCAGGCCTCCTAAGCCATCACTTACATAAGGTCACCTATCCAAGAGCAGGAGACGTAGCTGACCTACCTAATACATAGTCACAAGCACAAGGAAAGAGGCAGAATGAGGAGGCAAAGGAATACATTCCAAGTAAGGGAACAGGACAAAACCCCAGAAAAGGAACTAAGTGAAACAGAAATGAGCAACCTACCCGACAGAGAGTTCAAACTAAGAGTGTTAAGGACGCTCATTGATGTGGGGAGAAGAATAGATTAACTCAATGAGAAAGTCAACAAAGAAATGGAATATATAAAAAAGAACTAATCAGAAATGAAGAATACAATACTGGAAAAGAAAAATTCACTAGAGGGACTCAAAAGCAGAGTAGAGGATACAGAAGAGTGGATCTGTGAGCTGGACAAAAGATTGGAAGAAATTACCCAAGCTGAACAGATAAAACAGAAAAGAATTAAAAAGAGTGAGGACAGGCTAAGAGACCTCTGGGACAACACCAAACACACTAACATCTGTGTGATAGGTGTCCCGGAAGGAGAAGAGCAAGACAAACGGGCAGAGAATCTATTTCAAGAAATAACAGATGAAAACTTCCCTAACCTAAGGAAGGAAACAGACATCTAGGTACAGGAAGCACAGAGAGGCCCAAACAAGATAAACAGAAAGAGGTCCACACCAAGACACATCATAATCAAAATGTCCAGAATTAAAGATAAAGAGAGAATCCTAAAAGCCGCAAGAGAAAGTCAAGTTACATACAAAGGAAACCCCATAAAGCTATCAGCTGACTTCTCAGCAGAAACCTTACAGGCTAGAAGAGAATGGCATAATATATTTAAAGTGCTAAAAGGAAAAAACTTACAGCCAAGAATACTCTACCCAGCAAGGTTATCATTCAAAATGGAAGGAGAGATCAAAAATTTCCCAGACAAGCAAAAATTAAGGAGTTTGTCACCAAGAAACCAGTGCTACAAGAAATGTTAAAGGGATTGATTTAAGGGGAAAAGAGAAGACCACAAATAGGAAAAATTATCTATTTCCATGATAAGAGGGAAATGGATACAAATGCACAAAAAAGAGGTTGGATATGATATCAAAAACATAAAAGGAGGGCAGAGGGGAGTTAAAGAGTAGAGCTTTCAGACAGAGGTCAAACTAAAGAGACCATCAATTCTGTATAGAAGAAGGAAGGAACAGAGAAGGACTACTAAAACACTGAGAAAAAAAGTTAAAAAATGGCAGTAAGTACATACTTATCAATAGCTACTTTAAACGTCAATGGACTAAATGCTCCAATTAAAAGGCATAGGGTGGCTGATTGGATAAAAAAACAAGACCCATATATATGCTGCATACAAGAGACACACTTCAGACCTAAAGACACTCACAAACTGAAAGTGAAGGGATGGAAAAAAATACTCCATGCAAATGGCAATGAAAAGAAAGCTGGAGTAGCAGTACTCGTATGAGACAAAATAGACTTTAAAACAAAAACTGTAAGAAGAGACAAAAATGGTCATTACATAATGATCAAAGTAACAATCCAACAAGAGGATATAACACTTGTAAATATCTACGCACCCAATATAGGTGCACCTAACTATATAAAGCAATTATTAACAGACATAAAAACAGAAATAGACAGTAACACAATAATAGTAGGGGACTTTAACACTCCACTTACACCAACTGGTAGATCATCCAAACAGAAGATCAATAAGGAAACATTGGCCTTAAATGATAGACTAGAACAGATGGACCTAGTAGATATATACAGAGCATTCCATCCAAAAACCAAAGAATACACATTCTTTTCAAATGCACATGGAACATTCTCCAGGATTGATCACATATTAGGCCACAAAACAAGTCTCCATAAATTTAAGAAGATTGAAATAATACCAAGCATCTTTTCTGACCACAACGATATGAAATTAGAAATCAACTATATGAAGAAAATCAGAAAAGCCACAAATACGTGGAGATTAAACAAAATGCTACTGAACAATGACTGGGTCAATGAAGAAATCAAAAAAGAAATAAAAAAATACCTGGAGACAAATGAAAATGAAAATACGACATGCCAGAATTTATGAGATACAGCAAAAGTGGTTCTAAGAGGGAAGTTTATAGCAATACAGGCCTATCTCAACAAACAAGAAAAAATCTCAAATAAACAATCTAACAATGCACCTAAAGGAACTGGAAAAAGAAGAACAAACCAAGCCCAAAATCAGTGGAAGAAGGGAAATAATAAAAATCAGAGCAGAAATAAATGAAATAGAGACCAAAAAAAAATAGAAAAAAATAATAAAACCAAGAGCTGGTTCTTTGAAAAGATCAACAAAATTGACAAACCTTTAGCTAGACTCACCAAGAAAAAAAGAGAGAAGGCACAAATAAGTAAAATCAGAAATGAAAGAGGAGAAATTACAACAGACACCTCAGAAATACAAAAGATTATAAAAGAATACTATGAAAAGCTATATGCCAACCAATTCGACAATCTGGAAGAAATGGATAAATTCTTAGAATCGTACAACCTTCCAAAACGGGATCAAGAAGAAGTAGAGAATTTGAATAGGCCCATCACCAGTAAGGAGATCGAAACAGTAATCACAAACCTCCCAAAAAATAAAAGTCCAGGACCAGACGGCTTCCCTGGTGAATTCTACCAAACATTCAAAGAAGACTTAATACCTATCCTTCTCAAACTCTTCCAAAAAATTGAGGCAGGAGCGAAGCTCCCTAACTCATTCTATGAAGCCGACATTACCCTGATACCAAAACCAGACAAGGACAACACAAAAAAAGAAAACTACAGGCCAATATCACTGATGAACATCGATGCAAAAATCCTCAAGAAAATACTAGCAAATCGCATACAACGATACGTTAAAAAGATTATACACCATGATCAAGTGTGATTTATTCCAGGTATGCAGGGATGGTTTAACATTCGCAAATCAATCAACGTGATACACCACATTAATAAAATGGAGAATAAAAATCACATGATCATCTCAATAGATGCAGAGAAAGCATTTGACAAGATACAGCATCCATTTATGATAAAAACTCTGAATAAAATGGGTATAGAAGGAAAGCACCTCAACATAATAAAGACCACATATGAGAAACCCCCAGCTAATATCATCCTCAATGGTGAAAAACTGAAAGCTATCCCTCTAAGAACAGGAACCAGACAAGGATGCCCACTGTCACCACTCCTTTTTAACATAGTACTGGAAGTCCTAGCCAGAGAAATCAGGCAAGAGAAAGAAATAAAAGGGATCCAAATTGGAAAGGAAGAAGTGAAACTCTCACTATTTGCAGATGACATGATTTTATATAGAGAAAACCCTAAAGAATCCACCAGAAAACTTTTAGAAGTAATAAACGAATATGGTAAAGTTGCAGGATACAAAATCAACATACAAAAATCAGTTGCATTTCTATACACTAACAACGAAGTAGCAGAAAGAGAAATTAAGAATACCATCCTATTTACAATTGCAACAAAAAGAATAAAATACCTAGGAATAAACTTAACTAAAGAGGTGAAAGAGCTGTACACGGAAAACTATAAACCATTGCTGAAAAAAATTGAAGAAGACACAAAGAAATGGAAAGATATTCCGTGCTCTTGGATTGGAAGAATTAACATAGTTAAGATGTCCATACTTCCTAAAGCCATCTATAGATTCAATGCAATCCCTATCAAAATTCCAACAACATTTTTCATAGAAATAGAACAAAGAATCCTAAAATTTATTTGGAACAACAAAAGACCCTGAATAAGTAAAGGAATCCTGAGAAAAAAGAACAAAGCTGGAGGTATCACACTCCCTGATTTCAAAATATACTACAAAGCTATAGTAACCAAAACAGCATGGTACTGGCACAAAAACGGACACACAGATTAATGGAATAGAATCGAAATTCCAGAAATAAATCCACACATCTATGGACAGCTAATCTTTGACAAAGGAGCCAAGAACATACAATGGAGAAAAGAAAGTCTCTTCAACAAATGGTGTTGGGAAAACTGGACAACCACATGCAAAAAAATGAAAGTAGACCCTTACCTTACACCATACACAAAAATTAACTCAAAATGGATTAAAGACTTGAATGTAAGACCTGAAACTATGAAACTTCTAGAAGAAAACATAGGCAGTACGCTCTTCAACATCAGTCTTAGCAACTTATTTTCAAGCACCGTGTCTGACTGGGCAGGAGAAACAATAGGAAAAATAAACAAATGGGATTACATCAAGCTAAAAAGCTTCTGCACAGCAAAGGAAACCATCAACAAAACGAAAAGACAACCTAACAATTGGGAGAACATATTTGCAAACCACACATCTGATAAAGGCTTAATCTCCAAAATATACAAAGAACTGATGCATCTCAACAACAAAAAAACTAACAACTCAATTAAAAAATGGGCAAAAAACCTGAACAGACATTTCTCCAAAGAAGATATACAGATGGCCAACAGGCACATGAAAAGATATTCAAAATCATTAACTATCAGGGAAATGCAAATCAAAACTACAATGAGATATCACCTCACGCCTGTCAGAATGGCTATAATTAACAAGACAGGAAACAACATGTGTTGGAGAGGGTGTGGAGAGAAGGGAACTCTCATACACTGCTGGTGGGAGTGCAAACTGGTGCAGCCACTATGGAAAACAGTATGGAGATTCCTCAAAAAATCAAGGATAGAACTACCATATGATCCAGCTATTCCACTGCTGGGTATTTATCCAAAGAACTTGAAAACACCAATGCGTACAGATACATGCACCCCTGTGTTCATTGCAGCATTATTCACAATAGCCAAGACTTGGAAGCAACCTAAGTGCCCATCAAGGGACGAATGGATAAAGAAGATGTGGTATATATACACAATGGAATACTACTCAGCCATAAGAAATGATGAAATCCAGCCATTTGTGACAACATGGATGGACATTGAGGGTATTATGCAAAGTGAAATAAGTCAGAGGGAGAAGGTCAAATACCGTATGATTTCCTTCATTAAGTAGTAGATAATAACAACAATAAACAAACACATAGAGACAGAGATTGGATTGGTGGTTACCAGAGGGTAAAGAGGGGAGGGAGGAGGGCGAAAGGGATAATTTGGCACATGTGTGTGGTGATGGGTTGTAATTAGTATTTGGGTAATGACCATGATATAATCTATGCAGAAATAGAAGTATAATGATGTACACCTGAAATTTATACAATGTTATAAACCAATGTTATTTCAATAAACAAAAAATTAAAAATAAATAAAAAATAAAAAAATAAAATTTTTGAAAGTAAAAAAAAAAAGAACTAAAATGACAGACAAATTCAGTTATACTTAGAAAGTTCAACGCATCTCTTTTTTTTTTTGTGAGGAAGATCAGCCCTGAGCTAACATCTGATGCCAATCCTCCTCTTTTTTCTGAAGAAGACTGGCCCTGAGCTAACATCCATGCCCATCTTCCTCTACTTTATATGGGACGCCTCAGCAGCATGGCTCAACAAGTAGTGAGTCAGTGCACGCCCGGAATCCGAACCGGTGAACCCCTGGCTGCCTCAGCAGAGTGCGCGCACTTAACCGCTTGTGCCACCAGACTAGCCCCACAACGCATCTCTTTTTTACTAGACTGGAAATCTGTACTGATATCGAAGAAGTCAACAACACCATCAACCAATAGAATCCAATTGGCATTTATAGAACACTCCATGGAACAGTATCATACACATTCTTTTCAAGTGCCCACAGAACACATAACAAGATAAACCATACCCTTAGTCATAAAGCAAGCCTCAACAAATTTAAAAGTATTGAAATCATAAACAGTATGATATCATCAGACCACAGTGAAGTCAAACTAGAAATCAATAAAAGAAAGATAATAGGAAAATCTCAAATACTTGAAAACTAAACGATACACTTCTAAATAATACATAAATCAAAGAAGTCTCAAGGGAAATAAGAAAATACATTGAACTGAATAAAAATAAAAATACAATATATAAAAATTAGTGGGATGCATATAATGCAGTACTGAGAGAAAATTTATAGCCCTAAATGCACACATTAGAAAACCGGAAAAGTCGCAAAGTAGTACTCTATTTTCTCACCTTAAGGACTTGAAAAAAGCAGAGCAAAATAAATCCAAAGGAAATGGAAGGAAGAAAATAATAAACATAAGAGCAGACATCAATGAACCTGAAAACAGAAAAACAGTTGAGAAAATCAATGAAACAAAGAGTAAGTTCTTTGAAAAAGTCAATAAAATTGACAAACTTCCAACATGACTTACAATGATAAAAGAGAGAAAAGATGCAAGTTATCAATATCAGGAATAAAACAGGAGGTATCACTACAGATCCTGCAGACTTGCAAGGAATGATAAGAGATATTGTGAACAATTTTACATACATAAATATAACAACTTAGATGAAATGGACCAATCCCAAGAAAACACAAGCTACCATAACTCAAATATATAATAGATTATATATAATAGATCATTTGAATAGACCTATAATTATTAAGGAAATTAAACTCATAATAAGTTAACTTCCAAAAAGGAAATATGAAGATGTGGATGTATTCACTGCAGAATTCTACCTAATACTTAAAGAATTAACATCAATTCTACATAATCCCTTCTAGAAAATAGAAGAGGTCAGGACATTGTCTCAATTATTTTATGAAGGTAGTATTACCCGGATACCAAAACTGGAAAAAGAAAGTACAAAAAAGAAAGAAAAAAAGAAAAAGAAAGCTATAGACAAATGTTGCTTGTGAACACAGACAAAAAAATTCTGAACAAAATATGAGCAAATAGAATCCAACAATATATAAAAAAGAATTATTCCATGACCAAGCAAGATTTATTCCAGGGATGTAGAATGGTTTAATATTCTGATGTCGATCAGTGCAATCCACCATTTTAGCAATCTAAAGCAGAAAAAAAATTACATGATCATATAAATCAATTCAGGAAAATGCATTTGACAAAATTCAACACCCATTCATGATTAAAGGAAAAAAACAACTCTGGGCCAGCCTCGGTGGCTTAGTGGTTAATCTCAGCACGTTCTGCTTTGGCAGCCCGGGTTCAGTTCCCGGGCATGGACCTACACCACTCATCTCTTAGTGGCCCTACTGTGTTTGGTGGCTCACATACAAAAAGAGTAAGATTGGCAGTGGATGTTAGCTCAGGGTGAATCTTTCTCAGAAAAAAGAAAAACTCTCACGTAAATAGGACTAGAGGTGAAATTCTTCAACCTGATAAAAATCAGCTCCAAAAATTTACAACAATATACTTAATGATAAAATATTGAATGCTTTCTCTCTAAGATCTGGAGAAAGGCAAGCGTGTTCACTCTCATCACACTTTCGCAGCATAGTGCTGGCAGTTCTAGCCAGTTGTATAAGGCAAGGAAATGATATAAAATGCATACAGATTGGAATGGAAAAATAAAGCTGTCCCTGTTTACAGATGGCATGATTGTCTATGTAGAAATCCCATAGAACTACAAAAAATAAAAAATACTTCTGTAACTATTAAGTTTGTTCAGCAGGGTTGCAGGACACAAGATAAATATATAAAGTGTATTTTTTATATACTATTAATATGTATGCTAGTATTTGTATATACTAGCAATGAACATATAGACACTAAAATTAAAAGCATAATACCATTTATAGCATCTTAAAAAATGAAATAGGTAAAAATCTAACAAAACTTGTGCAGGACTTCTATGCTGAAATCTATCAATGCCAATGAAAGAAATTGAGGAAGATCTAAATAAATGGAGTGACATACACTGTTTATGGATTAGAAAACTCAACATGGTAAAGATGTCAATTCTCCCCAGATGGATAAGCAAATTGATACACACAACTCATATCAAAATTCCAGCAAGATTTTTTACAGACAAAGACAAGGTTATTTTAAAATTTATATGGAAATAAAGGGAACTAGAATAGCCAAAACAATTCCAAAAAAGAAGAAAGTGAGAGGAATCAGTCTACACAATTTCCAGACATATTATATAGCTATAGAAATTGAGACTGTGTGGTATTGATGGAGCAGTAGACATATAGATTAATGGCACAAGTCAGAGAATCCAGAAATAGACACACAAATATGCTCATTTAATGTTTGGCAAAGGTGCAAAGGCAATTCAACGCAGGGAAGATAGCCTTTTCATCAAATGGTGCTGGGGCAATTAGCATTTAGAGGCAAAACCAAAACCAAAAACGAACCTCTAAGTCTCACATGTTATACAAAAATTAACTCAAAATGGATCAAGGATTTAAAAGTAAAATGTAAATCTATAAAACTTTTAGGAGAAAGTATTTGGGATCTAGGGCTAGGCAAAGAGTTCTTAGACTTGACACCAAAAGCGTGTTCCATAGAAGAAAAAAATGATAAATTGAATTTCACCAAAATGAAAAACTTTTGCTCTGTGAAACACCTTGTTAAGAGGATGAAAAGACAAGTTTCAGAGTGGGAGAAAAGATTTGTCAACTGACAAATACCTGGTATCTAGAATATGTAAACTGCTCTCAAAATTCGAGAGATAATAATAATAACAATACATTTAGAAAACGGCAAAAAGACCTATAAAGAGACATTTAACCCAAGAGGTTATATAGTTGGCAAATAAGCACATGAAAAGATGTTTAACGTTAGTCTTGAGGGAAGTGTAAATTAAAATCACAGTGGGGTATCACTACATGCATATCAGAATGGCTAAAATAAAAAAAAAAAAGACAACAGCAAATACTGGCAATAATGCAAGAAAATTGAATCACATACATTGCTGGTGATAACATAAAATGCTACTGCCACTCTGGAAACCGTTTGTCAATTTCTCAAAAACTAAACTTTCGATTAATATACGACGCAACAGTTGCACTCCTAGGTATTTATGCCAGAGATATGAAGACTTATGTTCAGACAAAAATATGTACATGAATGTTTGTGGCAGCTTTATTGGAAATAGCCATGAACTACCAAAAAAAACAGATTGTTCTTTAATGAGTGGACAGTTTAACAGTGGTACATCCATACAATGGAATGTTACAATAAATAAAAAGGAACAAATTATTGAATCATTCAAGAACTTGGATGAATCTCCAGATAATTATGCTGTGTAAAAAAATCCAGTCTCAAAAGGTTACATAGGGCCAGCCCCGTGGCTTAGAGGTTAAGTGCGCACGCTCCGCTGCTGGCGGCCCGGGGTTCGGATCCCAGGCGCGCACCGACGCACTGCTTCTCCGGCCATGCTGAGGCCGCATCCCACATACAGCAACTAGAAGGCTGTGCAACTATGACATACAACTATCTAGTGGGGCTTTGGGGGAAAAAAATAAATAAATAAATAAATAAATAAAAGGTTACATAGTGTATGATTCCATTTACATAACATTCTTGAATTGACAAAATTATAGCAATGGAGAACAGATTAATGGTTGCCAGGGGTTAAGGATGAGGTAAGAAGGAAGCAACTAAGTGTGACTATAAAAGAGCAACGTTAGATATCTTTGTGGTGTTGGTGATGGAATGTTCTTTATCTTGACTGTATCAATATTGATATATTGGTTGTGATATTGTACTGTAGTTTTGCATATGTTACCCAATATGTGGGAAACTGGTAAAGGATCCAAGGGATCTCTCTGTATTATTTCTTACAACTTCATGTGAATCTACATTTAACTCAAAATAAAGAAGTTCAATTAAAAAAATTAAAAAGTCCTATTTTTGCTTCCATCACAATAGTACGGTTTTTCTTACTGTCCGTGCTTTTGCACTTATCGCACAGTATAAGCTTAATAATGCTGATGAAATGCTTCAGATCTAAGTACAAAAACAATATACGTGCTATAAACTACAGGACACAATGGCCCCAAATAAAATTGCTAATGCTACATGTGAGTGGCAGCCAGAGATAGCAAGCTATTGTTTTGGGGTGGAGTTTGATTTACATAACATTTTGGTTTCAGTTTTTAAGTAGATGATCTTCCGTATATGTGAAGGGTCATTACGCCTGGCCCAGAACAAATTTTTAAAAAATGGGAGTATTATTATTATTACTCTTATTATTTGATTGTCATTAATTTCTTAAAGGAAGCAAGGAATACACAATATACTTGTAAATCCTGTAATCTTGCTTGAGAGTTCCTCTATATATGCACAATCAACAATTAGCTTTATGCATGCTGCTCTGGGCCCTCCCGCTTGTATCTGGTAGAGCCATTTCTCATTTCCTTGGTGGGTTTTTCAAGTCTTGGGGGCTCTTTTCAGTTCTCTTATCTTTAGTGAATTCCTTTTGGTTCTCTGTGGTGGTGCGCTCTCTTGCTTAATTTGTTCTGTTTAGAACCTCACCCCACACTCCCAACACACACACACATCACACACTACCAACCCTCCTCCCTTCTTTAGGTGACCAACTCTCACTAGTATCTCAGGGCTCAGGGTATCTATCTACACATCAGGTCCCCCCCTCTCTACTAGACCAAGTGTTCCTGATAAATTATTTTAATTATTGGTTTAATTGTCTGTCTCCCCTACTAGATTATAAACTCCTGGAGGGTAGATTCCACATTAGTCTTCTCCACTGCTATATCCCAAATGCCTAAGTCAATGCCTGTCACTGAAAGGCAATCAACAAGAAAGCATCAAGGGGTTTACCGCACTGTGCTACAGATAATAAGGATCGTGTGATGCAGTGGTGCCAGGGGTTGAGAGGTGGTCCGTGGGCAGTTTGAAGGTTTCAAAGGAAAAAAACAGTAAGATAATTTGGTTCACACATGTTTTGCATTTGAAATGTACACTTTATTGTGATTTTTGTAGAAATTGTGTTGCCTTATAAGTAATGATCAGTTTCTTAAAGATGATCCATATCACACGAGAACTGAGTTGATCAGATGGTTTTTTTTTTTTTTTTTTTTTTGTGAGGAGATCAGCCCTGAGCTAACATCTGCCAATCCTCCTCTTGTTTTTTGCTGAGGAAGACGGCCCTGGGCTAACATCGGTGCCCATCTTCCTCCACTTTATATGGGACGCCGCCACAGCATGGCTTACCAAGCAGTGCGTCGGTGCGCGCCCGGGATCCAAACCAGCGAATCCCGGGCCGCTGCAGCGGAGCGCGCGCACTTAACCGCTTGCGCCACCGGGCCGGCCCCGATCAGATGGTTTTTAGTAATATTAACTTCACAGGGTTCAAGTAATCCCTGCTGATACTTTTCAGATCATTTGGGGTTTTATTTTTTTACGTTTGGTAGTTTTAAATTTTTGTCATCACTACTATGTTGCCTTATATCTTCAACTCACCAAAATAGGTAAATGGCTAGTACATTGAGATGTGAAAGTAGTGAACTACTACAAGGTAGAATATCATTATAAATGAAAACAATGCCCAGGTACCTAGTGTGAATACAAATTGTGAACCCATAAGTGCTGTGACAAGTGAATTTGATCTAGTGGCTAAAAAGAAAAATGTAATTAGAAGTATGACAATGAATATCTGAAAATTGGATTTTATTGCACAAATTAACCTTTATTAGTCCTTAGTGTGTTGACCAGTAAGACGTTTAGTGAAAGAGTGACAAGAAACATAGAAGCTTGTCTGCTCTTGTACAAAAAATTCTAGTCATCTTTCTGATGAGCCAATTCAGATGTGTGTTTGTTTTTTTCCTTCCCCAAATAATTCTTTCTAGTAAAACTGGAAAACAGACTAGAAATATTGAGTTGCACAACTTTTACCTTAAACAGCTGCTGGACACACAAGAGATTTGTGAAACTGATCATAAGTAGAAAAATATACTTGGAGGAAAAGCATAATGCTACCAATTAACTTAATTCTTTTATCCAACGATATTGTTGCTGTGTGTTAGGTAACATTGATTGCAGTGTGGGAGCTGCAGTTCTATCCCATGAGTGCACTTGCAGCTCTGGCATAAGCATCTAACTTACAGGGGTCAATAAGAAAACAACATTATTGTCTCCCAGTCCCTCCCTCAATCCCTCCTTACCCATCCAAACCCACTCAGGGGGGCTTGCTACTTCCTACCCCCTAAATTGAAAACTGTTTGGAGTCCTACGACTTTCAGACTTAAAAAAATTCTCTGATATTTAATATTCAAATAATATTTGTTTAGGAATTGATGTCCCTAGTCTAGTCAATAAGCAAAAACACATTTCAAATGTAAGCTTCTCTGTCCCCCAGTTTGAGCCAGCTTTGATAGTCTGAGATAGATGTGTTGATAAGTGGTCACCACCTTCTTTATTCCCCTGCCTTGAATTTTTCTTTCTCATTCCCATTACTGCAGACTGACGTATTTTTCTGGTAACAGGTACCAGTGTGATCTAGGTTTGGTTTCCTTTGGCCACAGAGGATATTTTGAGCTAACTCTCTCTGGTCTTTGAGAGTGGACAAAACTGACTCCTTGTTTTGGGGCTTGGTTTGGATTCTAATATTACCCCCCACTAGATATTAGACTCTACTTCTCATGATGGAGACAATTTATTTTCACTCAGATAGGCACTTAGGTATCTGCTGACTCTCTTGTTTCATCCTATGTTGGTTCACTACTTTCTCCAAGCAATTCTTCTGGGAGGAATTAAAAGGTCTCCAGGCTGGCTCTCTCTCCCACCTGACCCCCAGCTAGTCTATGAGAAACCCTCCTTCACCCTTGCCCTTTCATGGATGTAAATGTAGTCAGCTCCTAACGTGGGCCATTCTCCCTTCTTTCTTCTCTGACCAGTAATCATAGACTTTCTACTTGATTAACACTCCACACAGCCTCTTATTTTTAGATCTAGTCGACTGTGCCCAACCCTTTCTCCTAAACTCTAAGAATCATGTATCAAACTCTCCAAAGTGATCTTTTAGAAGGCTGTCTTACCAGGCTTGAGATAAGAGAGATAAGGCTTGGATGAACAGACACTTCATCCTCCTGTCCTTTAGGAAGAGGGGTGAGAAAAAAGGCCATACAATTTTAAGAATTTCTCCAAAGAAATTCTCCAATTTCCAACACCGTTAGCTGATTTCTTAGACTTGAGTTTTATAATCTGGAGGTGGGTGATGGGAGAGGGTTGCAAAACCAGTTTTTATGCAAATCCTTTGCAAATCCTGAAAAGATAGCTCAATATCTTTTTTTTTTGGAATGTGGGTTGTGTAGATGCTGTTGGGTGGAGGGGAGGGATTCAGCAAGAATGGAGACAAAAAGAGCCCCACTTTAAAACCCTGTTACCTATAGCACGTGTCTGAAGGAGGAGTGTGTGATAAAATTGTGGTTATCATTAAAAACCTGTGCTCCAGAAGATGTGAGTATTTAATTAACTATTGATCATTTTACAAGAAGTGAAGTAAGATGAGAAAAGTCATGTTGGAACCAGGATAACAGACCGTTCTCCAAGTGTGCAGCAATAAATGTCCTTGCTATGAGAATAAGGGGGATAGCATGACAACCACAAAGCTGGCTAACAACAATTTTATCCCAATCTGTATTCAGTGTTAAAGGTGCCACAAAAAATTGTTACTATGATAATATTGAGGCTACTGAAGGCCTCTTCAAAATCCTTAAGCTAAGAATTTTCAGTGAGGCTAAGAATCTGATTTTTTGAAGAAAAAAATATTCTATCTGTGCAAATTAAAATTTTTCACTTGGTTTTATTAATTAAGAACTTATGTAACAAATACTTTTTCATCACACTGATAAAGCCAGAAAAAAACTTTTTATATGATTTCAAGGGATGTGTTGAAGTGATACATCTTAGTTATTCATTGTTTTGAATAGACTGAATCTAATTACAAGGTATTAATAGCATGATCATTAATTTTTAATATATTTTATTTAGCTCAACACATCCAAATTATTATTTCAACATGTAATCAGTATAAAATAGTAATTATTATTATATTTTATTGAGGTATAATTGACACATAACATTACATCAGTTTCAGGTGTACAAAATAATGATTAAATATTTGTATATAATGCAAAATGATCACCACAATAACTCTAGTTAACACCCGTCACCATATGTAGTTTTGTAACTACAAAATTTTGTAACCATGATTATTAATTTTACACATAAAAATAAAATGTACCAACTTCTTAAGGGAACTTGATATTCTTTACTTTTGAGAAAAATGAACTGAAGACATATTATTGGGGATAGTAAAAGAAAATATTTTCAAAGTCTACACCACATGAAGAAATATTTCCCAGAGTTGAGTGCAATCAAGATATTATTAAGAATCCAGCCATCTCCCGTTCCAGCTTTTGAATGTCAGGCAAGATTGGACATGGCACCCGATGGTGTGCTAAAAGGAATATTTCAGTGACAAATATCTTCATATTTTGGGCACATATTAGATCTAAATATCCTGAATTATCTGGCAGATGCTAGTAAGCATTTGCTGCCATTACTGAAAATCTATAATTGTGACATAATATTTTCTAATTTAGTAACAAGAAAGAGAAAGGAAAACAAAGTGATAAGCAAACAAATGATCATTGAGTCAACTACAGTTTTTAAACCAGAATCTTTCCCACAGCTACGAGACAATTTCTTTCATTCTCTTTCTTTGTTACACATAAAAGTAATATTTTAAATATTTAATTGTTCTTACCAAATAGATTATCATACATTTTATTTTATATAGTTGCCTAAAGTTTGTGATCAGTGCCAAACATCCATTATATGATATGAACACCTAGTATTCCAATGGTGACTTTCCCCATCTTCGTACTTAGCACTCTGTGTAATGTGGAATTGTTACAAAACATGTGTCAAATCAATGAGAAGAGAATGAACAATTGGTTGGTGTTATGTACTGAATTGTGTCTCCTTCAAATTCATATGTTGAAGCTCTAACCCCCAATGTGACTGTACTGGGACTGTATTTGGAAATAAGACTTTTAGGAGGTAATTAGGTTAAATGAGGTCATAAAGGTAGGCCTTAATCTGATAGGATTATGGCCTTATTCAAAGAGGAAGAGATCTTTCTCTCTCTCTCATTCCCCCCATCCCTGCCATATGAGGACACAGAGAGAGGGTAACCATCTACAAGCCAGGAAGAGAACTCTTACCAGAAACCAGATGAGCTGGCACCTTTATCTTGGACTTCTCAGCCTCCAGAACCATGAGAAAATAAATGTCTGCTGTTTAAACCACCCAGTCTATGGTGCTTGCTATGGCAGCTCCAGCTGACTAATAGAGTGGGGATGTAAAATGGAGCAGCTGCAATGAAAAACAGAATGGCAGTTCCTCAAAAAACTACAAATAGAATTACCATATAACCCTGTGACTTTACTTCTGTGTATATACCTAAAAGAATTGAACACAAAGTCCCAAAGAGTTATTTGTCCCCCGATGTTCACAGCAGCATTATCTACAATGGTCAAGAGGTGAAATCAACCCAAGTGTCCACGGATGGATGAATGGATAAAGAAAATGTGGTACATACATACAATGCACTATTACTCAGCCTTTAAAAGGAAGGAAATTTTGACGCATGATACAACATAGATGAAATTGAGCACATTATGCTAAGTGAAATAAGCCAGTCACAAAAAGACAAATACTGTATGATTCTGCCTATACGAGGTCTCTAGAGTAGCTGAATTCATAGAAAGTAGAACTGTGGTTGCCAGGGCCTGAGGGAAGGGGAGAATGGGGAGTTGTATTTAATGGGCATAAAGTTTCAGTTCTGCAAGACGGCGAAGTTCTGGAGATTGATTGCACAACAGTGTGAACATACCACCGATTGAACTGTGCACTTAAAAATGGTTAAAATGGAAATTTTATGTTATGCTTATTTTACTAAAATTAAAAGAAATTTTGACCAGAGTTACTGTGTGAATCTGCAATGAGTTCAGTCCTTTACTATACTGAGTACTTTTCTAACAGTCAGAAACATCACTGTTAACTACAGTCCACCATTATTCTGAAGGTCCTATAAGTTTATACATTTATCTACATTGAGATTCCAAATGGTCTAGAATAATGGCTTTGGCTCTCTATATTTTGCTTGTCTAGGAAAATTGTGTTTATTCTTTACTTTGACAGAACTGGGAGTTTGAGAAAGAAAATAATGGAAAACCTTTCCACCAGGAAATTAAATGCTGCCTTGTGCATTATTTGTGAGTCTGCGATATTTAGGTTTATATCATAGCCATATGTTTTCAATGTGTATACATCAGCAGACACTTTACTCTTAGTATCCTGCTGTGCTGAAGATTTCAAAGGATTTTATGAATAACAATTTCCTGAGATGTAAGCTTCTGGAAGCCACAATCAGTTTTTCAGAGAAGAGAGCATAAGCTTCATCTTGAAAGGTGTAGGGGAATGTGGAAAAGAAACCTTATCCATGTGCAGGAGCAGGTTTGGAGCGTGAGATGTGATGGAGCAGGAAGAGAAGAACGCCTCCCTTTGGCCTCTTGAGGTAAAGTTTACAAAGACAATATAATACTAATAATGTTATTTATAATGGCATTTAAAAATGATAAATCAGTATCACCTTGAATAAATCAATGACGTGTCAAAAAGTGGACAGACAAATGAGCATTGAACACTTATTGGGTATTGTGAATTGTGAAGGAAACTAGGGCACGAAAATGAGGAAAACAGTTCCTGACTTTGAAGAGCTTCTCATGTGCATTAGTTTTATATGGCTGTGTAATAAATTACAGAGCGGGCAGCTTAAAACAGCACAAATTCATTATCTCACAGTTCAGGCGACATCAGCTGCATCCTCTGCTCAGGGTCTCACAAAGCTGTGATCAAGGTGTCAGAACCTGCAACTCTCACCCAGGGCTCTGGGCACTCTTCCAAACTCACTGGCTGCTGGCAGAATTCATCTCTTTGTGGCTATAGGACTGAGGTTCTGTTTCTTGCCGGCTGTTGGCTGGGAATGGCTCTCAGCTCCTAGAAGACTCTCAAGTCCTTGTCAGGAGGATTCCTCCATTTTCAAAGCCAGAAATGGAGTAGGATATCCATCACTCCTGTCAAAACTCTCTCACTTCTGGAAAGGCCCTGCCTCTTTCAAGGGTTCAAGGATTAGGTCAGGCCCAGCAGATGATCTCCTTATTGACTAACTCACAGCAAACTCATTAGTGACCTTAATTATATTCACTAAATCCCTCTTGCCACATGAAGTAACATAACCACAGGGGTGATATCCCATCATATTCAAAGGTTTCACCCATACCTAAGGGGAGGCAATAATACAAGGTGTGTATATGATAGGGCAGGAATTTTGGGGTCGTCTTAGAATTCCACCTACCACACTATCTGTTCAGAGAGAGAGGTACATAAATAGATGATGCACCATTTTAAAACGGTAAGTGTCGGGAGCTTTCTACTCAGGGTGCCACCCACGCTCAGAAGGGCTCTTGGCCCAGTCTGAGGATATGAGAAACCCTGGAGAATATGAGGCTGCTTGAGTCTTGTAAGCTATGCAAGACTAAGGTGGGCACAAAAAGGTTGAGGTGGGCATGGATGAGCTCAGAAGAGATTGTAGTGAGAAGTGATTGAGGAGAGAGAGTGTGACAGTGGGCTGAGGCAAAAACCCTGAGGAAACACTGCTTCAAAGGGGCAAGCAGAAAAGGAGAATTAGAGGAGTGATCAGGGGCATGAGGAGAATAAAGAGCAACACAGAAGCAAAAGAGGCCAAAAGTGGTAAGAAGGAGTGAGTGATTCTATTAGTTTCCTGTGGCTGCTGTAACAAAGTGCCACAAACTGGGTGGTTTAAAACAAAAGACATTTATTCTCTTGCAGTCCTGGAGGCTGGTACTCTGAAATCAGGTGTTGGCATGGCCACGATCTCTGTGAAGGTTCTAGGGGAGGAATCTTCCCTAGCCTCTTCGTAGCTACTTTGGTTGCCCATAATCTTTGGCTTTCCTTGGCTTGTAGATGCATCGCTCCATTCTCTGCCTCTGTCTTCACGTGGTCTTCTCCTCTGTGCGTCTGTGCCCAAACTTCCCTCTTCTAATAAGGACACCAGTCATTGGATTAGGGCCCACCCTAGTCCAGTATGATCTCATCTTAACTTGATTACATCTGCAAAGATCTTATTTCCAAACAGGGTCACTTTAACAGGTTCTGAGGATGAGGACTTTAACTCATTGTGGGAGGTGTGGGTGGGGGCACAATTCAACCAATTATGATAATAGTAATTAAGAGGAATAGAGAGTGTAGGAAAGATAAAAATTGTAAGGTGACCCCTGGCTTCACCAGGGGAACTCAGGGGTGAGCTCTGCCCGAGGGGTGAGACAAAAGTCAGATTGTAGTGGTTGGTGGGGGACTGAGTGGTGCAGAAATACAGACACGGAAGGCAAGGAGAGCAAGGAGGAAATCTAGAGGAATCTATGTTAGGGGTCAGGAGAAGGGTTGGCAATTTTTAGATAAAAGGGAAGCAGAAAAAGATAGATGTAGAAATGACCACACCTTGGGGAATGTCTGGTAATTGAAATAACTCAATGTTCATGGCCTCAGTATTCTTCATGAATTAGGATATAAGGCTGAGAAAGAGACCATTGGTGAGGGGTTGGGCTCTTGAAGAGGGTGGTATCTTTTTTAAATATTTTCTCAGGGCAACATGAAAGAGAACTAACAAATGAGTTTGAAGAGTATCTTAAGTTGGAAACTACAACGTGTGATGTGTTTCCTGCAGACATCAGCAGCCAGGAAGGCTGGGTGTAAAGATTGTAAGATTAAACCAATGCTGACCTTCTGCTGGAAGGCTGAGGTCAGGGCTAGCTACCTAATCTGCAGAACATAGTGCAAAATGAAACTATAGAGCCTCTTGTTCAAAAAGCAGGAAAAATCTTTTCCTTTCTTCCATAGTCTCTCTCTTTTCCTGTCACGGTGTTCTTTATTAGCTATTTAAAGTCATGGTGCTCCCTCTGGCTCCAAGATACCTGTGGGGTGAGCATAGACACTCACAGGCTCTCAGGGTCCCACCCTATGACTCAGAATGCAAGGAGTATGTGCTCAACCGTGGCTATCCCTCTCCAGGACCCACCGGGGTGGAGGGTAGCAGTGGTTGCTGGGTAGGGGTTGGGGAACAGGCAAGTAGAGACCTATCCCGGGGAGGTGAGGAGGTGGCTGCAGGTGGGTCCATGTGCGAGGCGCCAAGCTCCAGACGCATGTTTCATTGTTCCCCTGAGCTTCACCTGCGAAACACAAATAAATGCAAAGGTAATATTTTAGAATTTCAAGATGGTGACTGGAGAACAACAAACCCCAAGTGGGAGGCCACTTTCTGAGCATGTGTGGCTGTACTGGTCCCACACCTGGGAAGCCGGACCCAGCTGAGTCAGAAGGTGGAAGGTGTGTGGCAGTGGATAAAGTTAGTTTGATAATATTCTGGGGAAGATGATCCACAGTGTTCTAGGTTGAATGCAAAAGGAAGAGATAGAATGAGTACAGGAATCAGGTACTAGAAGACTCTGCGAAATTGAAAAACAGCATGGAGTATGGAGTGAGAAAGAGCTGAAAAGATAGGGAATTGTGATCTAAGCTGAAATGTGAGAGTCTGCCATTTTTGAGGTCATGGTACAGGAGGCTGAAGTGGAATAAAAAGCAAAGAATTCTGTTCGTGGCAGTGAAGAAGCAACAAGGATGAACATTAATGGAGGCTCATCTTCTTCCTTCCTTCCTGGCTTTCCTCCCAGCCCCCATCCTTCTCTCACTTACCAAGATTTCTGTAAAAAGTCAGGGGAAAATTGAGTCTCAGTGTTTTAACTTAATAGCATTGCTATTTCTAACCATCTCGTATGGCTCCCAAAACGTAAGTACACAAATCATCAATTTATGTGAATTGAACAAGTGAAAACATCCCCTGGAGCTAAAATATCACGGAACTGCTTTATTTTATTCTAAAAAGATATCACATATGTGATATTGGAGACACATAAAGGCAGCAATTTGTTATTTGTGTGATCTTTTTTTGTATTTCTAAAGGCAAATGGAAATTTAAACATTCATAGTCAATGTAGCCAGTGTATTTAAGAAAATAGAAAAATGTTTTAAAATATTTAAACTGTATAATGGAATATCATGCATTCATATAAACACCTTTTGTGTGGAAAGGGAGATGAGAGCATAGGGCAATTTTATTTTCTCCTGTTACATTTTGTATTCAATTTATTTTAGGCATAATTGATCAATATCATATATAACAGATGTCTCTAACTGGAGAAGATGCCACTGAGCAAAAGGTGTTTCTAACATGATTCTTTCGGGATTCTTTTTACTGTCAAGGTTTATAAAATTAGCAAAGTGTTGGGAAGAAGTTTCTGAGAGAGAACATTAAATGCAAGGCTGACTATTACATAACTATAAGAAAGAAATGAATACGAAGAACTATAATTTCCTTATACTTTTACATTTTAAAAAATAATGCCCTCTATTAAGCCTCAATTCAAGTTTGCATGTTACAGTACATCTTAATCTGTAGATGAAAACATTTTACTTAAAGAGAAGCCAGAAGACTCACTCTAAATCCATATATAGAAGCTTCAAGTTGAAACGAATTTGTTAAAAGAAGCCCTGGGCTTCTGCTCAGCATCTTTTTCTCCACAGGAGCAAGTTAAGAGTGCCCCATGCGAAGACCAAGTAACAAGACAGAGGAGCACAGTGTGATGTTCAGAAAGGGTGGTGAGAATGTCTCTTTTTAAAAAAATTGCCAGACATATGTGAGCTGCACCTGACTGGACTCTCTCCCATCAGCTTCCTTTGAAGCACAGACAATTCAAGTGGACATTTTGATGAGAAGAAGAAGGAAGAAGACGATAACAAATGGTGACAGGGTCCCTGAGCTCTATGAATGCCATCTGGATTCCTAAGTGTGACTTTGTGGTTAAAGATTTCTGATGATGTAAGAAACCAGTAGGGACCCACTAGCAATCTCTGGTCTACCAGAGGATCAGCTTCACAGCCTCTCCTAATGCCCTGGCTGAATTCCTGGTAAATTTTAAGTATCAAATTGTCCCTGGTACTTCAAAATAGATGTAGTGATGCACAACTCAGACTAAAAAGAAAAAAAAAAAACCTGTTGCATGGAAGATTCTCAATGCTAAAGTTTTCTGGATCTCTGTTCTGCTAAATGATAGGGTTCCCATAGAGGAAAATAAAATCCCACTCAAATTTTAAATCGAAGAGCAATTCATTATATTCGGGTCACGTAAAGATTCGATCCAGGAAAAACAGTATTTATGTATTTGTATAATCAAAACATATTTCAGAAACAAGTTTAAAAAGTATGTGTCCAAAGAGTTGGTATCTTCTTGAAAGAAGCACAAGGCTTTTTCAAAGTGTCTCATTTCACCTTGAAATAATATGCTTGCTGCTCAGCTAACACCAGTGGGAAAGATCCATCAAGTCATTGACATGAGGGGTTTAAGTGCAAGTGAATTCTTCTCAGCTCATTCTAGTGGCTCCAACCGGGCAATGAATTTGCATCTCGGCACCATTAGATGGCCTGGAGTTCTTAATTACCAAACAAATGGAAAGTTGCTGCGTGGTGCTGACAGCTCCTTTGTGTATCATTCTTCGCAGAACATGAATGATTAATGGAATTTTCCCAACACAGTCAAAGTTGTTTACTGATGGAATTAAAGCTGAAATTGGCAAGGTCCTAGTGGGAAGACTTTTGCTATAATGTCAGGAACCTGCCAAGCTCTCCAGATGAAAAATAGGAACAATAAGTGATTGCTCTGAGCAGTTCTGGATATTCTTTGGATTTGGTCCCAAATGAAAGTCATCTTCATTTGGATGTTGTATTGGGGAAGGTACTGACATTCAGTCTCTCTTTGTGGGTTATAAACATCAGTGACAGGGTCTGTATCCTCATGAAAGCACTGTGCCCACGTAAGTATTAAGGTGGCAGCTTTCTAAAACCTGAGACAGAGGGAATGATCAAGGTCCAGATGTATTCATTTCAGCTCCATCATTCTAGAAGTCTCAACACATTCTTGCCTAAGCTCAAGGCAGGTGGGCAGGGCCTCAGGGAAGGATGTTATCCTGTTATAAAGAGTTGTGGCTCTGGAGACAGAAACTTCTTAGTGATTTAGATAAGGGGGAAAAAATGGTTAAGTCTAAAAGCATAACCAGCCAGGCATAATTAAAGAGAAGCTTCCCTCTGTTCTCTGCCCACCACACAGCATTACATACTTTTCATTCTGTATCTTGTAACTCCTTGCCAAAATTCTGCAAAACCAGTTTCGGCTCTGACCCAGCTCTGTTACCCGCCTCACCCACATATTCTGTCCCACTTCCCTAACAAAGATCTCTGCAGCTTGCTTTTTCTCTGCAAAGAGTAACTTGCAAACAATCCTCCCTCTTTAATTATTTCCAAAATTGACAGTGACCTCTGTAGCATAGTAGGAAATATGGAATCATGAGTCCAGCTTTCCAGGCACTTGTCTGTGACGATACAGATGGCATTGATGCCTGGGCGTTAGGGCTAAGAATTCACCTCATTATTAGGAAGTGGATGGGGAATTAATGGCCATTGTTTCTATGATGTAAAACTGATCACACCAAATATACCTACAGTTGACAGACTTTTTTGGTGGTTAATAATGCTGCCATTTTGCAATGAAGCAAAGATAGGTTTGGCAGAGCATATAGCTTCTTAATCCCCGTGCAGGTGTAAGTCGTGGATGCTCTGTCATTGGCTTTGATGGGGCATTACTGGCCCTCTGACTTGTGATTTTTGGATTCCCTCAGCCTAATCAATGTGTAGTGTTATACATGGAGTTTACAAATTGGCATTGAGTCTGTATATATTCCACTCAATGATACACAGTTTAAACTGTACTCTTTTTTTTTTTTTTTTGTGAGATCAGCCCTGTGCTAACATCTGCCAATCCTCCTCTTCTTTTGCTGAGGAAGACTGGCCCTGGGCTAACATCCGTGCCCGTCTTCCTCTACTTTATATGGGACACCTCCACAGCATGGCCTGACAAGCAGTTCGTCAGTGCACACCCAGGATCCGAACCGGCGATCCCCGGGCCACCGCAGCGGAGCGCGTGCACTTAACCGCTTGCCCCACCGGGCCGGCCCCATAAACTGTACTCTTTGAAGGTGAGTTTTCTCACTATCTCCTGGAGTGAATACTGGTTTCTGAAAATTACATATGAGCCATCATGTAAAATGCTGAATCAATATGGGCTCAGGCCTCTGGATGTAGTCAACAGGCTTAGTTTTTGCAAACAAGAGTTGCTGAGAAAGCAACTGTTGCACATCAGCATCTCTGCAGCACTTGTGCTTGTGAGATGGAAAAAGCTCATTTGCAAACAAATAATATATTGCCATCCACTTATTAAAGGATCTGGCATTGTTGTGTTGAGTCTTGGATGAGAAACTGAAAAAACTCTCAGAAGATAATGGCTCATTTGTATGTGGTAACACCAATCAAGTGCCAGGTACGATTCTTGCTTGGTAAATGTTACTGATGCGGGTGTTGGTGTGAATAACAGGATATCAAAGACTGTTTTGTTAATTTCAATTGGCAATAAATCCTGCCAAGTATACTGGACACTGTTCCCTGTTGTTTTCCTGTTGCCTCTTGAAATCAGTTCCAAGTGAATAAAGCAAAGAACGTGTTTTGATCTTTTTAAGAGCTCTCAGTGGAAATTCTATAGTCTGTGCTTTGCAGACCTTTCTACCTCTGAGTGAGCTGGTGTATTTTCACAGCTTCACATATTCCACCAAAAGTCCTGGGAGACATGCAAGTAGGCAGATGCCAGGGTGATTAGCTAGAAAGCCACGTAGATTAACCTCCTCTATTAGCATGTGGTCCCAGCTTGGAAAGGGATGTGTGAGTTCTCTCAGTATGTTTCCAACACCATCAGAGACATATAATCATCCCCCTGGGAGAGCAGAAGGAACAACAGATCGCCAAGTGTCTTTAATCACCAGGGGAGTAGTTATTTTATAATAACCACATCCTTCCTTTGCATTATCCTACTATTGGTTCATAACAACAAATGAAATGGGCAAACCAGAGAGTGAAGCACAAAATATTTCAGAGAGAAAAGACTTGACATTCTGTCCTAAGTCAAAATTCAACTGGTTTTACTATAGCCTTTAAAATCTGGTTCCTGACTGGAATGAGGAGAATACACATGTGAATCAGGCAGAAATTGGGGCAGCATGATAATGTGTTTTCTTTCCTTTGGATTTGTAGATTCTAGTGAGTAATTATTTTTAGAGATGAAGGTAAAAATCAGAGAATATCCAACAGAACACAAACAAATGATGATCTGGTGATTCTTAAAGTGGGGTCTTCAGATAACATGCTTACATTCCCTTTGAGATACACGCAATATCAAGCTAAACTAATGTCTGAAGACCTTGATGTAGCACATAAGAGCCTGGTGACCCAGGGAACTGAACACAGCTCTACCGCTTATTAGTTGTGTGACTTGGGAAAGTTCATTTAACTCTTTAACTAATGATTTCCTCATTAGTTAAATGCAATCATAATACTTGATACACAATGATGGTAGTAATTAAATGAGATAAACTATGGAACTGCAAAGCACAGTGCCTGGCATATAGTAAGCTCTTGATAAATTGGCAATTTTATTGACATTCTAATTACAATTCTGATCATTATCATCATTATGGAACGAAAACTCTGGTTCTTCAATAATTCTTCCATGGCCTGGAGTTTTTTCACGTAGAAATAACCAACTTGACTTAATGCTACATTTAAAGGTATGTGGGAGGGTGAGTATGTGTGTGTGCCAAATCGGAGACCAGAGTTCAGTACTCGCCATGGTTCGGTTAACTTGATAGAGAGTTGAGGCCTCCAGAATAAAAAGCCAATGGGTTATTGCACCCAGTGAATCCATAAAACTTATGAGTCAGAAAGAGAGGGGAATGAGCCATTCTTTGAACTTGTACTCCCTGAGATAATTGCTTACAATTAACTCCTCTGTTTTACTTTTCTCTTCCTGCCACAACCATCTTTTTTCAGGTATTCTGCAACGGTGAATCTCCTGTCTTATTTGTTTGCTGGTTTGTTTATTAGAGAACCTGAAAACCTCATGAGATTATTAACAACGAGGAATCAAGGCTACACATTCAACATAAGCATTTGAAGAAACATAAGAAACTACCCATCTAGCAAGACGAAGGTATCCTGATAGGAAATGATACCTTCTTCTCCAGGCCTAGAGGGAAGGAGTTGATGGAAGAAATTATGTTGGTCGATATGATTAGGTAAAAAGAAGGAATTGAGGAATTTTTCTCTGTATCAAATTTTGACAAAACTCTCTTGGAAAAAACTACTGCTAGATCTGTGAACTTGAGCAGGTTATATAACCTTCCCATGACTCAGCCTTCCTCATGTCTAAAGTAGGGGTAATAATAGTATCTAACTCATCAAGTTGTTGTGAGGATTATATGAGTCAAGTTTTGTAAAACACTTAGGACAGAGCCTGGCACAAGGTAAAAGCTATATAAGCATTTGTTAAACAAATAATATATTAATGAATAAAGTAAGAGAATAGAATTGTTTTATATGTTAGTGCTTTTCTTCTTACAAAAAATAAATGCATATATTATATATAGGTACTTATATATATTGGAAGATACCCAGGAAATACACATTAAAGAAGGAGTGAATTGTTTTTTAATCAGAAACCTACACCATAATTTAATTGAGTTTGTTTTTTAATCCAGATCTAAATGTTTCAATGTTCTAAATTTGGTAAACATTTCCAAAATTCTCTTTAGAACCCTAAGAATGTTGTATCTCCTCTCTGAGCAAAGTTTATTCATCTTTGAAGCTCTCTAGGCCTTTTAGAATTCTAAAGGTGTGTGATGGTAACAACCTTTATTATTATACAGAAGGCAACTCTTGCTTTATTTGCTGGTATTATGTTCTACGAAGTGATTGATTATGACTCCTATTCATTAGGGTCTATGATGGTAATAACCTTTGTTACTCTACAAAGGCATTCATGCTTTATTGGTTGGTATTATCATGTTCTATGAAGTGATTGGTCAAGGCTCCTCTTCAATTAGCCAGGGTGAAATTCATCTCCTTTTTGACTCTTAGCTTCTTCAGAACTTGGGCTTGTGGAGTTTCCCAAATCCAAAATGACATGAGCATTTTTATTTTATTCCTTATAAAGAAACTAATCAGCAAAAATCAATCCATCAATCAATCAGTCAATCAAGAAATCAAAGCTAGTCTCATCTTTTCTTGTCTCCTGTTTTTTAGGCAATTTCACCATGGACCTAAATTGCTGTTTCTCAGGCTTGCTTACCATAGTCACATTCTGATAATAACACCTAAGACTCCATCTGCATTTACGTCAGAAAAAAGGTAAGCGAAACCTCAGAGGCCCCTGATTCCAACCATCATCCACTAGGGTTTGTCAAAGTCGCTTTGGTTGTTAAAATTCTGAGGAAGAGCCAGAAGTGAGGGACAGAAAGAACAGACGCAGAGAGCACACTCAGTATTACCATATTTGAGACTGTTCTGTGGCTCATCAGAATATCTTCTCAATCTAAGGTCTTTGGTAACAGACATGTGATCCTACCCTCAAAACATTGTCACGCTATTTTAAACATTCAAAAAGTGCATCCACAGATGCTACCATCAAAATAAAGCAACAGCACATTCAAACAGCACCCACTGTGAACCTGCTCACGTCTTTGTGTTTGTTTCTTTTTTAGATGAAAAATTGAGGGGAAAAGGAGACAATTGCTTATAGGAAAAACACAAACAAAGAAATCCCCATCAGAACCCAGACTTTCCACCCGGGCAGGAAAGCCTTCTAAAGGAGAATCATCTGCTGGGTCAATAATCCAGAACCAAGCCAATGGTTTCATCTCGCAATAATGTTGGATCTGATATTCATTTTCAGCTCACAATGTTAAAAGGAAAGTGCAATCTCGCAATAGCTGCCAAATTCTTGATTGTAGTCTCCCAGTAACTGCTTTGGTACCATTCTGGAGATGTAAGACACCATATCAGCGAGCCACACGCTGTTACTGCACCCTTAACATTTGCTCTTGGGATATTGGTAAGTGAGGCTGAGTGGTTGGAAATTTCCCTTTAGGTACTTAGGAGAGAGACCTACTAATGCGCTGATAGACAACATAATGTGCACATCCCACAGTAGTACAGAAATGTGTTTCTTTCCAAATCATTGCAGGCTAGCATTGCAGAGGCATGTTCTTGGAAGTGTAGCCCTCGCTTGATTCTATTTTTGAAATGTAGCAGCTAAGCCTTCATTCAGGTTGGTGCTGTGCTTTCTAACAACTCAGTGTACTTAAGTTCTTCACATGTGATGAGTAGATGTTCCATCAGGAGATTTCACTGCACTCAGTGGAAAGCTGTCAAATGTTTACTGCTGAACTAAGAATGGGAGGAAGATTGCGACATTTTGGATTATTGAATTCATTACTCAAAAGCTTTAAACATTTTTCTTGTGCTCTGCATTATTGTGCACTGTAGCTATCTGTGCCTGCCCATGTTTTACCAATCACAACTTGTATTATAGTGAAAAATAACTTTAGATTAGTACTTGGGCGACCAGAACTCTAAGTGTCAGTCTGTAACTAACTATTTGATATTGGGTCAGTCTTTTTCACCTCTGTGTTCAACAGTCTTAACCTGTGAAATGGAAGTGTCAGATTAGATCATTTCAAAGGTCCCTGCTAACTCCAGCAATCAATAATTATCTCTCTAACATATGTGCTAATGAAATAAAATAATTGAACTACATTTGTGAATGTCTAATAAATTAAGCATTATAGACTCAATTTTTAAAATTCAATCTAAAACAACACACAAAAAAAGAAAGAAGGAAGGAAAGAAGGAAGGTGGGTAGGAAGAAGAAAAAAAAAGGAAAGACAGAAACGAAGAAAAAAAGAAACCTTGGCAGCATCACTGGCATTGCTTCAGGAGAGGATAAAAGGATGTATACACGTGCCTGGATGCTTGCAGGGTGGCCTTAAAAGAATGGATTCAGAAAGCAGAATGCTTATGTCCACATCCGACCTTGGTTACCTACGAACTGAGTGACTTTCATCAAACTGCTTATTTTCCTGTGTGCCTCAGTTTCCTCATCTACAAAATGCTGATGGTAGTAACCACCTCATAGGGATAATGTCTTCTGTGTCGGGTCAAGAACAAAGAATCTACTCTATGATTTCAGGATATATTTTTAGGTGAAAAAAATCAAAGTATACATTTAATGGAAGAAATAACAAGAGATATATATGTACTTATTTTTCCAAAGAGAAACATTTGAAGGATATCAGAAACTAATTAGGAAGGTTGTCAATAGAGAGTGCCTGGGAAACAAGATGGAGACTAGGGATGAGGGAGAAACTTGAGAGAACACATTTTCCACAGGCTTGACTTCTGAATGATGTAAGAATTCACATAGTCAAAGAATGACATTAAGCCAAAAAGAAAAATATCCACCCTGAAATGGAGTCAAACAGAAAGAAATAAACCTAACATGTTATGAAGTTGATAGCACACAGGAAATAATTATTTCAAGTTAACTTTTGGACACTATCCTGAATATATATTTTTAGTGGGATATTTTCTGAGAACAGAAGGAACTGCAAACAAACCTTAAATGTACACAGAAGGATTATTGTTGGTAGTAATATTTATTATGATTTTGATTCTCTTTCCTATATTGTAGGATTAGGAGACAAGAATTTCATTGAAAGGAAAATGTGAGAAATTTAAAAAAAATTAAGTCAAAGTCTGTAATGTTAAATTTGTATTGGGAATATCAATATAAACTCACAATTTACATATGACTATGTTTTGCTTTCTTTCTATCTATCTGTCTATCTACCTATCTATCTATCTATCTATCTATCTATCCATCTATCTAATCTATCTATCCATCTATCTATCTATACTTAGTGTAGAAATGATGATACTCTAGTAGCAACAAGCATACCTAACACTCAGATCTTGGTGTTTGAGTACCACTGCTATCTTTGAATAAAGAGGTGAGAGAGACTTTTTAGATAAATAGCTGATTTTAGATTTTGTTCAGAGAAAATACAAGGTGAGCCTGTGGCATGTGGTTGTGACAGAAAATAAAGATGTATATGAAAAAGGACATAGGATCCAGATGTAAGGGCCTCCCACTGGCCAAATTCAGTACCTCACAAAGAAAAAGGATGGGGGCCGGCCCGGTGACATAGCGATTCAGTGGGCGCCCTCCACTTAGGTGGCCCAGGGTTCGCAGGTTCAGATCCCAGGCCTGCACCAATGCACCACTTGTCAAGCCATACTGTGGCGGCATCCCATATAAAATAGAGGAAGATGGGAATGGATGTTAGCCCAGGGCCAACCTTCCTCAGCAAAAAGAGGAGGATTGGCATCGGATGTTAGCTCAGGGCTAATCTTCCTCACAAAAAAAAAAAAAAGAAAAGAAAAAGGATGATAATTTATTATAATACATTAAAAACCCAAGTCAACAGTAGTATTGAAAAGGAATAAAAAATATAAATAAAAGATATAAAATGTAGAGCTCTTCTTTAGAGAATAATGCTAGCTGTAGAAGGAATAATATAATTAGAAGATCACCAGTTTGCACCTCCTGATGTTTGCATCCCCCAATTACTGATATAACTAAGGATTATCAATGAAGGCTAAAACCAGGAAGTGGAAGGTTGTCGGAGGACAGATTATTTGCACAGTGCCAAAGTATCACTGTTGTGGGCAGAATAATGGCCTCCCAAAAGATGTCCTTTTCCTAATCCCCAGAGCCTGTGAATGTGTTAGATTACATAGCAAAAGATAATTAAGATTGTGGATAGAATTAAAGTTGCTAATCATCTGACCTTAAAATATAAAGATTATCCTGGATTATCTGAATAGGTCCAGTTCAATCAAAGGGTCCTTAAAAGTAGAAGAGGGAGGCAGAGAGAAAGTAAGAAAGATGTGATTTGAGAAGAACTTGACCAGCTGTTATGTTGCTGGCTATGAAGATGGGAGACAGGGCCAAGGAATGCAAGGCCTGTAGAGGCTAGAAAATGCAAAGAAACAGACTGTTCCCTGGAGCCTCCAGAAAGGAAGTCTTACTAACACAGTGATTTTAGCCTAGTGAGTTCCAGTTAGATTGAACTTGTAACCTACAGAACTATAGGTAATGATGTGTGTTGTTTTATGATCCGATGTTTGTGAAAATTTGTTACAGCCACAATAGAAAACAAATACGATCACCCTAGAGAGTAGTTATTAATTAGAAAAGGAAAAATGTACTGTTACAGTTGCTAGATCCAGCAGTTATCACATTAACAGAATTAACAAATCAAACAGCCTCACCAATAAAAGGACCACTTGACATTATGTGGTTCCTGACATGATGCATAATGAAACACACACCGCCTGTGGGGTAATCTGACCAAAAATGTTTAACATAAATTTAATCAACCCCTTATATCTAATTTCTAGTTTTAAAAAATATAGGGGATAGGAGAAAATGACAACATCTTGAGAGGGCAATCAGACAAATCTAAAATGAAGCATAATCTAAAATCAACTGGTCTAGAGTCTTTAAAAAGTCAATATCATTAAAAAAAAGGTAGGATAGAATTCTTCTGGTTTAAAAGAGACTAAAGAAACAGATCAAATGCAATTTGTGAAGCTTGTTCAAAAAATTAATTATAAAAGACATGGACTTCATATTAGATATTAGATACTATATTGGAATTACTTTTAATATTCTTTGATATTAGGTATTGTGGCTATGTACATCCTTACTCCTAGGAGATGCATACTGAAGTATTTAATAGTGGAATGTCACTCTGTCTGAAATGTACCTTTAAATGATTCATTAAAAAACAAAAAAGTGAGATGTGGCAAAATGTTCACAATTGTTTAATCTAAGTGATTATTACATATTTATTTACTGTGCTATTTCATTAACTTATATTTGACACTTTTCAAAACAAATTCTGAGATAAAAAAGTAAACCATTTCCAATAGTAGATTGTTTTAAAATAGAGAAGTGATCTAAAATTATTAGGAGGGTCTGAGGAAAAAAAAATAAGATTGCCTATAGTTTAGGTTGTGTTGACAATTAAATCAGATATTTAAAATGCTTAGAAAATGTTCAGGCACTAGTGTGTCTCAATAACTGTTAGCTTGTGCCTCCTACCTGTGGGCCTGTGCTTTGTCAGGCCAGTGAGGAGTCCCCAAGACACTTGGGCAAACAACACCCAAGTAATAGCAATCAGAATGGTAAAGCAAAGCAATTACACAAGAATCTAACAATCAACAAAAGTAAAATATTAATACAAACTTAGTAGCAATTAAAAACCAAGGGCAACTCAATAAGACACTAATGATGCATTGATAACAAAGCTTACTTCCTGGAAACTCTGGGAATTCCAACCCTCTGCTTGTGTAGCTCAAGTAGAAGCTTCACAGCATTGCTAAGCTTTTTGAAGCAGCCAGACTTCCTGGCACCATACTGGATTAAGGTCCAGAGTAAACTCCCTTAGCATGCTAATTTTAGTTTATCAATATCACATGTTAGTAACTCTTCATAACTCATTTAATAGCTACCAACATCCAATGAAATGTCATGTCATTTGCACATAGTGCACAATGAATTCCAAATTTGGAGGTAAGTTCTTGGACCTTCCAGAGGACCTTTATAGCCCACCAGTGGACCAAAGACTTCACTTTGAGTACTAGTTTTTTTAGAGCCCAAATATTGCAACAAAATGTGTGTTACTCTGTACATCTTGTTAATCCACATCTAAGGTCAACTTTTTAAATAGTAAAATATAGAGTTACATGGATTTGAGTGATGCATATATACCACTTAAGTGTTCTCATTCCTCTTTTCGGAAAGATTCTTACAGTGCATTACTCTTCCTGACTTTTGCTAATTTTCTCTTTTACTCTTTACCAGAAATCCTAACACTAAAAAGAATGAACGTCATCAGATCAGAGCTAAAATAGAAAGGTTTAACATTGGGGAATTCATTTGCCTAGAGACAGAGGTCTACACTTCTTTTAACCTTATCCCAGGCTGGAGGCAACTGGATGTCACTGGTATCAACTTCTTTGACCCATTTTAATAAACATTTTGGAATAGTTTTAATGATCTTAATGAGCTGCCTAAAGGCCTTGCCTCTGTTGACACACAAGCTTTCCAAGATTGGGAGTTCTGTCTTGAAGAAAACAACCTCCCACCAATGACTACCATATCCTTTCCCTTTTAAAGTACAGCATTGCTACACTTGAGTGAATATAACAGACTCGACACCTCTGAAAGTAATGGGATTACTCTGGCATCACAGTTCACTGGCTAGCCCCATTTTGGAAAATTCATCTCTCTTAATGTTGTTACAGTAAGGTGAGGCAGCCCTAACCTGTGAGAAGTGAATTCTGATACTCTGCAAGGAAGGGGCTGAGAGTAGTGCAGGAAAGTATGTGTGAACAAGCTTGGAGAAGCAACTGAGTAAAACAATCTAAGATTTCCCACTAGGTCCAGAAGAGTCAGATTTTTCAGTTGTGTGTCATATTCACTGAAAACAAGTAAGAAACTGTGATGGTGAGAGAAAGGGAGTTTGTTCACAGTGTGCAGTGCAGGGGATGCAGAAATTCACACCTGTCTACCTCTGGGCCTGATCGACAGGGAATATTGGATATTCTTTTCCCCAGAACTGTTTGATTCAGCAACCATTCATTTCCAATCTACTGTGTTGCAGTCGCTGCACTAAATCTAGCAATGCATCATAGACTCTATGCTTGACTCTAGTCTATGTTCATTGACTAGTAGGAAAGGAAATTCAAGCAAATGTCCAAACGTTATAATTGGACATAGTGTCATATCAGATTTTGTACAGAGTAAAGAGTTGGGGGGGGAAGACATATATTCTCCTAGGGTAGGGAGAGATATCAGGTAATCTTTTCTGTGAAGAGGTGATTCTTAAATGGAGTTTTGAAGGATCAGTATCGAGGCAGAGGGAACAGGCTGAGCAGGTGTGAGACTGTCCGGAAGTCATAAGGGATTTGGCATAGCATGAGGAAGGGGCTGTGAGAGCTGATGCTTAAGCTAATGGAGAGCTTTCTGAGCCAAGCTCAGGAGGCGGGGCCACGCTGACCTGGGCAGATTGGCATTTTAGGTACATTCCTGGAGCAGCAATGTGATAGCAAATGGGAAGTGAGGAGGAGTTGGAGGACAAGGATACCAATTAGTTGGCTGTTATGGTAATCCAGGGGAGACTTCAAGAAGGACTGAACTATTAGCAGGAATTGTGCTAAAGATATGGAAAAGTGGGTCCAAATAGAAACAAAAAAGTTAAACCATACACTCAAGAGTGTTTTGTCCCATGGATGGAGGGAATCAGGGATGGGGCTGTGCACACAAGCCGTGCTGGTATTTAACGGCCACAACTAAGGTGCAGGGCATTGACACCATAGACATCTCAAATTTGTCTATTTATTAGGAGAGTATTCCTTTAAGGGGTCTTCCATCAAACATTAGTATGTATGTAACAATTTTATGACAGAATAAATCAATGTGCAGAAGGGGTGCCTTTTTTTATTTGTATTAGGGTCATCTAGGTTGGAGAATTTGAGATAACTAGTGAACTTTTAGGTAACTGATATTGAGGGACATAAGAAATCCACACTCGTCTTAGAGATAGTGCTGTAATACTTGTGGATATGATTTCATTCTCAGTGCATCCAAATGTATGCTACTCAAGGCCAAGGCATCGCTTAGTTCTACTGAATAATTGCAAATAAAAGTTGTGGCTTTACGGCATGGATACAATTTTAGCTCCCACTGAAAGTCAAGAGATGTGCTGATGTCACCTATCCAAGAAAGGATGGTAAATATTGTAAGGTTCTGATTCCATCATCAAGACACCCCAGGCATAGTGCACAAGGCAGAAAAGAGAAGGGCCAATTTGGGGATTAAAAAGAGCCCCATTTGTAGGAATCTTTTCCACAGAAAACATACATATATGTTCAAAGATATCTAAATGAGGATGTCCGCTTCATCATTGATAAAGTAGTGAAAAATTGAAAGCAAGCTATATATCCATCAGGAAAGAATATTTAAATAAACATGGACTATCTGTACTATGGAATACCATGCAGCTGTTTAAAGATTGTCATAAATCTACAGGATCTGTAATGGAAAGATGTCTGAAATATAGTTTTTCAGAGAAAAGGGCAAGCTACTGATCAGAATGTACAGTAGGATAAAATAGGGTATTGGCATAAATGCATAGGAAAACATCTGCAGAATCTATAGTAAACCTTAACTGGTGCTTTCAACTGGGAGGGGATTGAGATTTGTGGGCTGCGAGTAAAAGGGCACCTTCGTGGTAGACCAGGGCTGTCTGCTAGAACCGTCCATGATGAGGAGCCAGTGCAACCAAGGAACTGAATTTTTTATTGTAATTTTAATAGATTTAGAGACTAATATGTATTTCTTTTGTAATTATAAACAATCTCAGCAATAAAAAGTAATAGGATGGGGCAGAAAGACCCAATGTGAGTTTTAAATCTCTGAAGTCAAATTTCTGCATTTTTGCTGATATAAAACATAGATCAGGGCCGGCCCCGTGGCTCAGCGGTTAAGTGCGCGCGCTCCGCTGCTGGCGGCCCGGGTTCAGATCCCGGGCGCGCACCGGCGCACCGCTTCTCCGGCCATGCTGAGGCCGCGTCCCACATACAGCAACTAGAAGGATGTGCAGCTATGACATACCACTATCTACTGGGGCTTTGGGGGTAAAAAGGAGGAGGATTGGCAGTGGATGTTAGCTCAGAGCCAGTCTTCCTCAGCAAAAAGAGGAGGATTAGCATGGATGTTAGCTCAGGGCTGATCTTCCTCACACAAAAAAAACAAAAAACAAAAAAAAAACATGGATCATATTGGGGCTGGTTCCGTGGCTTAGCGGTTAAGTGTGCGTGCTCCACTACTGGCGGCCCGGGTTCGGATCCCCGGCGCGCACCGATGCACCGCTTCTCCGGCCATGCTGAGGCCGCGTCCCACATACAGCAACTAGAAGGATGTGCAGCTATGACATACAACTATCTACTGGGGCTTTGGGGAAAAAAAGGAGGAGGATTGGCAATAGATGTTAGCTCAGAGCCGGTCTTCCTCAGCAAAAAGAGGAGGATTAGCACAGATGTTAGCTCAGGGCTGGTCTTCCTCAAAAACAAAAAAAAGAAAAAAAAGATCATATTGCTTGGAAAATGAATGAGTAGATTGAAGTGTTGAGAATACATATAAATGACTTAGAGAGACTTATATAAATGCCCATAAGGAGAAAGAAAAGGAAAGATGAAAGTTCTGGGCTATATTTTCCTAACTACTATCACTGAGCCACATTGCTTTTCTGATATTGTAGCGTTAATGACCTGGGCTTCTACCTAATTTGCTAACTAGGAAAACCAATGGATGGAGCCGGGATCAGACGGATCTGATGTTAAAATATGAGGGCAGAATTTTTCTAGTCACAGATAAGGCCAACTTGACACCCAGATCCTAGAAATCTGAATCCCTCAGTTGCAAATCTCGGAGACAAGTTGCATCTCAGAGAGTAGAGCAGTGGGATTCTGAAGCTCCATTATCCTCAGGAACATTACATGTGGTTCAATAGCATAAATATCTGTCTGCCGCTTTCAATCTCTTTGATGGTGGCAAGAGATTTATTTACTGATACAGTTTCTAAAAAGTAGCTTTTCATCACTGCTTTCTTAGTGATCAGTGGACTGATCAGAAAGGAAAGGGAGAGAAATAGCCAGGATGCCCCTAGCAGGCACTTGCTATAGACAGTGTCACAGCCCAACTTGTGCTAAGTGGGTGCCAAAAAGAAGCAGACCTTTTGAAGTTTAGAGATGCTTCATAGAGCCATTGGATGTTCCACCAATTGCTAGTGAAATTGCAAAAATGAATGCACATCACAGGTTATTACAGGAAGGAATATGTGAATGTTGAAATGTGATATAATTTAAAAGTTTAATATTTGAAATGAAACGAAGTTGCATTATCGTCTAGAAAGGGCTGGAAGGTTTTGAGTCAGGCCCAGTGTTTATAGATGAGCAGGATGTGACATGTTACTTACAGACACAAAAGGGGTACAACCCTGATTTTATAGCATAGCTGCTGCGTCCAAAGGTTTTCTCATTTCTAAGTAAAAGAATTCAACAGAAAACAAGTAGCTATTTAAAGAACTAGTTATATTCCACAAAGAAGCAAATAATCTCACCTAAGTCAGTCTACTTGTGGTAACAAAATTTAGATTTGTTTGACATATTGTGCTGCAATAGTTGAAATTGCTAATAAGTCTCTAAAGCTGCTTTATACATGAAAACAAATTAAATCTGCCTTTTGTAAAGAAATTGCACCAATATATGAGATGTTAAAACCTACAATGTTTCTTGTTAAGTACTTTCTTAAGGCAGGCCTTTAGGAATGTATGATAAAGGATGTGAGGTTTGTGGCTTTGTTTAGCCTTAGCAAAGTCATTTATCTTTGTAAATGCCATTCTGAGTGGGCTCTAGAGCAGAAGTGGCATCTTCACAGTGTGTTGAAAAACCAGCCTGCATCGATGGATAGGAATGGCGCATAATGCTGAGAGCTTCTGATCTAACATAGTAGTTACTGGGGAAAATAAACCTTTTTCCATACTAGGCCTCGGAGAACACGCACATTAAAAATTACATTCAAGGGAAGTCACCGTTTGTATAATTGATCAATTTAGCACGTCTGAAATGTTTGTCATATTAAGTAGGAAAATCCTTATGAACCTGGAATTGTAAACGTTAAAAAAAAAATATTCCATGTTTAATCAGTCGTTGAAATGATGCATCGAATTTGAATCTCCTTTAACTTGCATGACATCATGCACCATGGGAGAGAGCTGGAATTAATCAAGGTAATTCTGTTGTATGACCTACTTTGGCATTTTCATCTGATGGCCAGGAAATGGGCTGGCTAATAGTCCATCTTGGAGTATTCTAAGATCTTAGCAATTCCATATTTAAGGAGGTTAATAGGATACTAATTGGGGCCTAGGTGAAAAGTTCACAAGAAAAATGAACTCACCTGGATATGAGGACTATGCACAGCCCAGCGGCCTCCCCTTTACAACTACTCTTCCGAACGGCTTCACCTTGGAACTCAGAGGCGAAGAAATCTCGCACCTTCGGAAACTTGCGCAGCCAGCATTCTCCCAGCCCCTGGGTAACAATGGCTGGCCACATGCCAGGGTCATGGGCCACTAGCAAGGTCAGCATTCTGCTTCTTATGAAACGGAAGTAAAGTAAAAAATCCCAAAGGGGGAAAATTCATATTGAAAATAAGGCCTATTTCAGAGCTGTTATGAACTTTGAAGAAAACACGCCTGAAGACTTAAGTTCCAATTTAAAAAAAAAAAAAAACTTCTATTTATCACCTCTGCAGAAGTAGAATTAAACCATTTTTTTTAAACAAACATGAAAACCCTAGGCCTGGGTCATTATTATCCACTAGCTAGTGACTCTATTCATTAAGACCAATATGGAAGAGATGATAATATTCTTTCTCAATTTTCTCCCCTGTAAATATTTGCAATAACTCCTGAGTGACTTGGGGAATATATCAATATAAAAAGCAGTTCTCTGAAATATGTCAGGCTCTCCCTACTGCCTGTGGCCCCTGTTGCAATGTTAGACTATCCTATCGCTATCTCAGTGTTGTCATTTCTCGCCCACTCTATCCGCAGATAACATGTTGTGCTTTCCTTGATATTTCCTTAGCTTTTTATGTACGGAAAGAGTTAAGAATTTTTCTACCATCAAGGCTTACAGCACATCTTTCTGTCTCCCCCTCAATGTGTAATCCATCTTCCAAGTTTCCAGGAGCAGCTGAGATTTTTAAAAACAGCTGTAATCTGCGGTCATTGATGGTGGAGTAGATTGTTTGCCAAACTATTACCATAACTGTCAACCGAAATCAGAAAAATAATCTCATTGTGCTGGACAGATGCGTTTCCTGCATTATTGATATAGTCACTCCAAAGTAATAGAGAAATATAAAGCATTGTTCTATTTACAAAAGGAGATTGGCCAAGTCCTTGAAAGTGAGCATGAGGGACAGGCACTTACAGGAAGTGAGATATAGTCAACTCGGTAAAAGTTATGTGTCAGGGCCACGTGACCTCTAGAGTCAGCAGTGGAATCTTGGAGCTTTCCCTCCCCTCCTCCAACCTCGCTTACAGGTCGGTTTTGCAGTTTGCTCTCAGACTGAAGGAGTTCTCAGAATTGGTAGGTAGAGCCCTGCGGAATTTGTTGTGTATTTTTTATCTCTCACCCCAACAGTTTCCCTGAATATGCAAACTGTTCTAACATGTTCACTACATACCTCTGGGAAGCGAGTGAATCGCTCCAGACCATTACACTACAGAATAATTGAATTTGTTTATCTCAAGCAGATGATCCCAACATTCCATGGGAGCAATGAGTAAATATATCTTATGCCTCCTGTCTTGGCAAGAAGGGTCAGTCATCTTATATGCTCAGCCACTGCCTCACTATAATTTGAGTGTGAATAATGCTGAGTGATTCTATTTGTTGAGCACACAAACCATTACGTACCAGGCACTTCACATTTATTATCTCTAAGCCACAGAACATGCCAGCCAAGTTAGGGATATCCTTTTAAATCTCCATTTTCCTGCTGAACAAATTGATGTTCAAAGAGGTTCCATAGATTACCCAAGGTCACACAGCTCTTAAATAATTGATCCAGAATTTGAACCCAGGCCTAACTCCAGAGTACAGTTCCGCTAGATCACACTTCCTTTTATTTTATTGTGATAGAGGGAAAAATATATGATGCACTGGAATATCTGTCTGTCCAACGCAGCTTCCCTGTGTATTTCTAATAGCACACACACACACAGCCTTTTTCCTTACGGAAAGAAAGACAGTGCCACTGCTGCCCTGTGCATGCACTGAAGGGCATTTAATAACCTGGGTAGAGACTTCAGCACAACTTCCTAAATGAACCCATCACAACACCTAGACTCTGTCCTTAGTAAGATGGTTCCAGATATTTTTGGGCGGAAGTTCATGAATGCTGACCCCTCCACCCTGAGCACAAGGAGGGCAGACAAGATGTCTAAATTCTAACATGGGCAAGTCAAAGATTTTATGGCTTTGTTTCCTCCATTCTAGAAAAAGTGTGTAATCTTGACATACTTTTTAGAAACAGCATGAGAGTTTATTTATTAACAACCCAGAAATATGCTGTAAGCAGAAACTCCTGTGAAAATGTTGTATAGAGTTCTTAGTGGAAATTTAAACTAATATTAAAATTAAAGGCCATAGGACAAATTAATTCACCCCCCCCAAAGTTTGTTATTATTGCTGTTTTTTCTTTTGTTAATTATAATTTCCAGGGAAATGGGTCAGCATTTTGAGATTCTGAGAGAAACATGAGTGTGAGTATTGAAGTGGGTTGGAAAGACCCATTATTTGGCTATTCTCAAATCATTTATTTTAGTTCCTCCCGAGGTGTGATGGCTTTAATCCAGCCAACAGTCATGCTTTATTTGCATGCTTGTCTTGCTGTGAGGAGACCCCAGGGTGTAGGACACACTGACTGGCCCTCCTGCGTGGAGTCTCGAGCCTGTGGCCAGAAGCAACTGAGTGAATTAGTCACTGTGATAGAGTGCGACCACTGGTACCATTTTGGAACCCACCACCTACTGAGCACAGGCCATAGTCTGTGGAACTGCAGGGGGTAATTTCTGCCTAATCTGACTGCCTTCCTTCTTCATCTGTTGTCTTCCAGATTGACAATTAGTTGTCCTGAGGTAAGAAAAGAGAGCAAATCCCACAAGTTTGAAAGGCAAAGAATGAGGACAGAGGAGCCATAAGGAGGAGAGGAAGTGAAATGGAGCAAAAAAGGGCACTGTGTTAAAAACAAAAAACTTCAAACAAGGACATCTCCTACACACACACTACACGTACATACACTTTCCTCATTTGCATACCAAGGTATCTTGGCCTCTTTTTCAAAATATCTTAAAACAACGTATATAAGAAGGACCAAATAAGGGCCAGCCCGGTGGAGCAGTGGTTAAGTTTCGTGTTCTCCACTTTGGCAGCCCGAGTTCATGTGTTCAGATCCTGGGCGCAAACCTATACCACTCATCAAACCATGCTTTGGTGGCGACCCACGTACAAAATAGAGGAAGATTGGCAAGGATGTTAGCTCATGGCCAATCTCCCTCACCAAAAGCAAAAAAAAAGGACCAATTATGTCATATAGCCCATTTTTAAAAGGTAATGTTTTCCTTTAAACACACAAGAAACATGGAAAACTATACAACCAGGCAACGAGATGATGGTCTGCCATTTTTATTTCCTATTTGTTCTATCAATTATGTGGAAAGGATTTAACAATTATGTTAAAATCTCCAAGTATTTGTCTATTTTTCCTCTTAGATGTGTTAATTTTTGTTTCATGTGTTTTGAAGCTATTAGGTGGATATGCATTTAGGATTATTCAATTTTCTTGATGATTGATTCTTTTATCATTATGAAATACTTCTCTTTAATCTCTAGCAACACTCTGTTATGAAGTCTACTTTGTCCAATATTGATATAGCTGCATTAGCTTTCCTATGCTTATTGATTGAATGGTATTTCTTTTATTTACACTTTAATTTTCAAGCTGCCTGTGTTTTTATATATAAAGTGTGTTTCTTATAAACAGCATGTAAGTGGGTCTTGCTTTTTCTTTCTTTAAATCTAATATGACATCTCTGCCTTTAATTAGAGTAATTAGTCCATTTGCATTTGATATAATGATTGATATGGTTTTGGAGCCACACTTCTTTGTATTTGCTTTCCTTTATCCCATTTGGTCTTGGTCTTTTGATTGCCTTTCCCTGCCTTCTTTGGATGGGTCCCATAATTTTTAATATTCCATTTATCTTATATGGTGACCTTTTAGTTATTTCTCTCTTTTTAATATTTGCTCTAGGAATGCAGTCATCAGCTATAAGTCATCATGGTCTATATTCAAATCACATAATGCTTTTTTATGCACAGCGTCAGTATGTTACCATAGTATCATTTGGCCTGGCCTTTATTTTTTTAGCATACTTTTGGGGGATTTCAGACACAAATCCTATAGTTTAGCAGTTCATAACCTTTATTTTCAGTCATGGAACCTTTTTAAGCAGAGGAAAGCTCTGTATCTCCACGCACATATGTGCACAAAATCACACACAATTTTGCATGCAAGTGCAGGCGGCTTACACCCACATGGAAGGCCAGTTTATGGACTCCTTGTGTAGGATGAAGTTTACCTTTGCAGCCAGCATTAGTCTGGAATCTGAAGCAGAAGCTTGTTGATAGTACTTGGGAAACAAATTGGAAAGAATGGGAATGTCATCAGAGGATGAGGGTTAACAGAGGATGGGGGTCAAGATGAAAGAGAAGGAAAAATACAAATTAGAAACTATTCCAAAATTTGTTTATTGGTATTTTTTCAGCACCCAGTTATCATGGGTTATACAGGGTACCAGCGTTTTAACCAGGTGCTTTATAAAGTCATCTTGAAATCTCTTAACCACCCATAAGATTCTGAATTTATCAACATTTATAACTTATAAGATATAAGTTTTTGGAATTTAAAAGTTGGACAAACTGGCTTCCAGACAGTTGAACTAACCTGTCGACAATGACACCACATATGCAGATCCAGAATTCATATTGCCCTCTTCCTGATTCCAAACTATCAGTCTTTCCTATACTCCAGATGGTCTGATGAATTTTCTATCATCTTGTGCCCAAAAACACTTTACTTAGTTCAGGACAAATAGACTCTACTGGTGCAAATATAATTCAGAGCACCTTAGGTATGGTCAAAGTGGTGAAGTGATTTCTCCCAAAGCAGGACTGGGAGGTGTTTTTTCTCACCAGCTGGTTCCCAGAACTTTCCTCCTATCCTGAGCACTTGGTACCCTGACATCACCCAGGTAAGAAAGTAGAGCAATTGCTGAACAGAATGAAGACGAATGACTCATCTTCCAGGTGAGGAGGGAGTTAATTGCTCTGCTTATGGGCACCATAAATTATCGCTTAGCACATTTTCTGATAACCCATGGCCAAGAAAAGGATGTCCATCTTATTGACAAAATTTGGCTTGTTCACTCAGAAACATGCATCCTGCTGATATGCATAAACAACTGGGCACTAGAGTTAGGGTGTTTTCTACTGACTTGCTGGAGGGACTTTAGAAAAAACCATGTACCTCACAGTGTCTTCTTCATTTAAACTGAAAATATCTTCTCAAAATGTAGCTAACATTTACAAAACAGCTAAAAAATGTCTCCTTAAAAGATTGTGATAGGAAAGTCCTGTTTGTCCATACACAACTATTTCTGAAACATGTATAGGGACTCAAGGAAGTTACCAAAACAATTAAGAATTGATGCAATTAACCTTTGTATTTTAGTGTTGACCCAGGTTTTATAACTGCCTCTTAAACTCTGGAATACCCCGAGCCCAGAGTGTAGGCGTGTTTGTTTGTACATGCACACACACACTCACACATCCACACACATACACCCAGACACATATACTCTTGTGCAGATACACCAACTGCAATAGCATTTTTAATTGAAAAGCATAAATTTGGACTGCTAAATCTATTAACGATTTGTTTTAATTAGGAACCCAGCTGCTTCCTGAGATTTTGCAGTGTGGGTATCAGAACTTTTGCCATACTGAAAATGAATCCCAAGTGGCTTGCTTCAGTCTTTCAGATCAGCATTTTTAAAGACTTGTTGGGAGGGGGAGCTGCAAATTCTCTGCTGTAAAATTACAGCTGTCTTTGTCCTTGGGTGAGGACGGGGCTGCTTTGTTAGTGTGGCCAGCGGCCTGCCCCTGACCTCCTGCTCGGCATGTTAAGTCTAGCAGACTGCCTGATCTTTGGATCGCCTTGCCTTTAGACCTTGCCAACTTGGCTCACAAGAGTTGCGGCATCACGGTTGATTTTGAGCTCCCTACCTATACCCCGCTATCGGTAGAGGGAGCTACTACTTAATTGAAGTGTAAAGCATCAGATATCTCTATTTTTTTAATACTTCACTAGCGGAGAAGATAGCTCTGTGCAAGTCAATTCAGTGAAGTCGTGTCTGAGCAATAACACTTTTTACCTCTTTTCTGGTATTCAGCTAGTGCCAGCAACATAACTTTGTTACTTGGGTAAGGTTAAACGGCATATAACCCATTCTTTTCATCAGTCGGGATGGAAGCCATTCATTGGTCTATTCTCTCACTCACTCATTTGCTCATTTATTCATTCAATCCTTATGGATTGCCTACTGTGTAAAAAATGCACGGTGCTAAAAATATGAAGATTACTAAGGCACTGCTTCTGCTTTTCAGGAGTTTATAGTCTAATAGATGAAACACAGAAGCAGAAAAAAATAATTACTGTAGAACGTGATAAATACTACTAGAGCAGTGTGTTTAGAGTGCATTGGGAACATGGGGCAAGAGTTAGCATGACTGGGATGGAGGGAAGGGGGTCAGGAGAGACTTTGGGGCATGGTACCAGGAATAAGCCCACTAAATATTTGTTGCATATATTGATAAAATGATGGATGAATGAATGTATGGAGGGAAAAATGAGCTGATTGGAAAGTGGGATGGAGAAGATCAGACGGTCTAGGAAAAGTGCTGTGAAGAAAGGCTTAATGAAAAGGCATGGTGAAATTGGAAACTATGAGAAACTTGATATGGTTAGAGTAGTGTGCCGTGGCAAGAGGCTTACGTGGTGCCAAGAGGAGGCGTTTGCAAGAGAAAAAGGATACTGTTCATGAAAGGATTTTTGTGCCATGCTGAAGAGCTTGGGCTTGATTATCAAGAAGCCACTGGATCAGAGGATAGATGAAGTCAGATCTGTATTACAGAAAGGTCATTTGGGCAATGATTTACGTGTCATGTAAGGCTAGATGCAGAACAGAAAAATACATTTGAAGATATTTTCAATAATATGAAACTTATCTGAAAGTCTAAACTAAAGATTGTGACAGATTGGAAAGCTATTTAGAAAACAAATTAGCAGGACCTAGCAGCTTATTGAATGTGGGTCATTAGCAATTTTTAAGGAAAAAATAATCTACATTGCACTCTTGGGTAAATAGAGACACGCTTCTCTATGAAGAAGCATTTTCCTAAATATTGATGTATATAGATCAGTTGTAATGAATTGCTTACTAGCTATTCAAAGAAGTCATCTGAAAAAGTCATACAGCAATTTAAAAAATGTAACCATGGAATATAAAGCTTGGGTTAGCCAGTGTCAACATTTATATAAATTTAATTATGGATAGACTATTTAGAAATATTGTATTTGAATTCAAATAATCATTTATTAATTCGTTAAAATGTATTTGTTTATCACTTAATTTATCAAGAAATTTGTTCAGTATTGGTATAATAGGAAGTAACTATAGAATAGGAGTTGGTAAATGGCAACCTGTGGGGCGTATTCAGTGCCCACCCTTCCCCACCGGTTTTTGTAAATAAAGTTTATTAAATAAAGTTTTATTGGAACCCAGCTAAGCTCATTCACACACTGTCTGTGGCTTCTCTCATGCTACAATGGCAGAGCTGAGCAGTTGCAACAGACAATGTATGGCCCCCAAAAACTGAAGTATTTACTATCTGGCCCTTTACAGAAAGAGTTTGCCGATCCCTGAAATAGAATATCAGATAGTTCTTACTGTGGAGAGAGTCAAAAACAGTAAAATCCAAGGGAAAAATGCATCACATATTTGGAAAACTGATGTTATTGTCTCATTGCTTCTGGGCTCTTGGGTGAAACAGGAAAAGAAACTCTCAGAACTCCTTGGCAGAACATTTATTCATTCAGTCCACTGGTTGGTGTGAGATGGGAGGTAGTTCATGCACGTGAGATCAAGAGCAACAAGTAGGAATGGGGGGGGACCTAGTTAAAGGGTCTCTGGAACCTGTAGGCATAAACAAAGATCTAGGCACCCCAAGGAGCAGCCACAGGAGGGCAGCAAAGTCACATGACATTAAAAATATCTACTTGAGAGCAACAGTCATCAGCAGTATGTAGATTAAAAACACCATTTGTCCTTTAGTGTGATGGGCACCAAGCTCCAATGGAAATTTCTTTAGCATAAATATATATGCCCAATAGTCTCTGGTGCATCCAAATTCAGAAATATTCAGAAAAAAAATCTGCTTTTGGGAGAAGCCAAATATGTAAAAATAAGAAAGAGCTTTGATTAGGATGAGATGTGTCAGTACAGGATATTGAGAATTTTTGCTTCATAGAGCAACATTGATACATGTTCATTTAAATAACTAGTGTTTGCGTTTTTGCTCCTTCACGGGAAAACAAAATGAATTCATTGCAGCACATAGCCCTTCCACAGAAAAATATATATAGTGTCTATTTTAATGTTTTTAATAATGAGCATTAAGAAATACCATTTCTTTCTCTTTCTCTGTTTTTTCTTTCTTCCCAACATTTATTTATTCTGTAGTACACTTATGCCAAACATTACACTAGAGAAGGGGACTATAACATACGAGTAAAAACATAGTGATGGAATTACTTTATAATTTTAAAATTACAACCACATGAAGAATAATAAACATCTCTGAAAACAAACATGATTTAAAATTTTAGTTTTGCTTTTCCTTTCACTTTCTTGCCTTATATTAAGCTAACTCTCAATTTTGAAGTATAAACGAGTATCTTCAAAATCTTTGCTTTGGTGAAGAGATCTTCATTTTAACGTAGGAAAATTTACTCATTTCTTCTGTTATGGTTTGTAACTCTTGTTTAAGAAATTTTTTAAAACTATGTTTTAAAATAAATTTGTATTAAATGTTTCACTAAACTTTGAAGCCATTAGAATACTAATATTTATATTATAGCTTAATAAGTCATTTCTTGACTGTGACCTGGCCACAGTTGACCCTTTTCTAATTAACTCTTGTCACTGGTAGGTGTTTCTTGTTTGCATGTAGTGTATCTATAATAAATTTTACTGAAACAACCATTTTTCATATCCCTGATATTTTGAGGGAAAAGTTAATTATTTGCACTCTCTTGATCAGGGTCAAATTTAACCAGATCTTTCCCACTGAAAAGAAATGATTACTAGCTAATTATAACACTTAAAAATGTAAACTTTTTTCCTTAATTATTCCATAGTTAAAGGCTTAGTCTTTGGAAACTAGAAGAAATTTTAGTAAAAATAATTAACTTAGTAAGATCATGGATGTGTGTATGAGAGAGAGAGAAAAAGAGAGAGAGAGAGAATCTCAGCTTTGGGATAGCCATAAAATGATGTATACATGTTTTTATATCTTTTATTTCTTGACCATAATCCATGTAATTACTAGAAAAAAAGTTTGTGAGAAAATAGCACATTGGAAAGCTAAATACAACTCTTCCTTTCTCTGCTTTACTTTAAATAATTCCTCCAGCGTAGCATGGCTTTCTCATCTAGAATCCTCTGAGGTTTGCTTACAGGATTTTTTGTCAGCCTCACAGAGGTGAAGGACTTTCACTCTAGGCATGATCTCTACCATCCACAGTGTGTAGATTAAAAGCACCACTTGGCATTTAGTGAGGTTAAAATGGGATATTTGGATTCCCCCTACTGAGTCACAAGTAAAAGGGTCCCTAAGCTTGAACAAGCAGACAGAAACCTCAACAAACAAGCAGAAGATCTGGGATTTTAACGAGGCAGCCTGGGTTTCAAAGAGACATGTTCACAGCAGAGAATACATTAGTGAGGGGTCTCTACGAAAGTCAGTTTAGCAACACATGGCACCATGTATAATTTTCCTGATTCACTGAAATCTCGATGTTTTCCCAAATTCATTCCTCTGTGAAAGACATATATTGGACTTGTAGTCTTACTTTCTCTGATTAAAAACAAAAACAAACAAAAATCAGAAGAAGTGGGAAAAGAGAGAGGAAAAGAGAGAGAGAGAAAGAGTATTTTTGAGGAACATATGCAAGCTTCACGTTTCGATCACCATCTAAATGCTCCCTGAGCCCCTCCAGACGGGAATGTGGTTTAGAATAAAAGCTAAGGCTCTTGCTTTTGAGAAACTTTCACTTTGAATAAAAAAGATAGAGTGGCATTTCATTGTGTGGTGATATGTGGTATTTGGACTTTTTAAAAATATATTAACACAAGTGTTGAGTGAGTTATATATAAATATATTAATTGCAGCATTGTTTGAAAAAATCTAGTAAAGAAGATCATTTTATACATGTATATGAGGCCAGTTAAACAAATGATGACAGAAAACTGCTTTCATTACAGCATTAAGTAAGTGTATACATGTATTGATTTAGAATAGTATCCAGGATATACTGATAAGTAAAAAAAGCAAGTTGCAGAGTAGTAGGTGTGGTACGATTTTATCTGTGTTTGACAGACACATCTGTCTCATCGCCAAGCTCTAGGGGTGGAATGAGGAGCATGATTACAAAGGGATCACATAAGGTTGTTTTCTGGAGTGATGGAATTGTTCTGTATCTTAACTGTTATATATCTTGATTGTGGTAGCGATTGCACAAATCTACACATATGTTAAAATCCATAGAACTGAGAGTTATGTCAACAAGATGGGAGACATGGAAGCTCTAGATCCTATTTCCTCCGTGGAAACACTAAATAAACAACTAGAAACAAACTAAAACAACCTTATAGCAGCTCTGAAAATCAGCCAAAGATTTACCGCAACCAAGCCCAATGAAGAAAAAGCCATGTTTGAAATGGTAGGAAATTTCATAGTGTTCTTACTCACCCTTGCCCTTTCCCCTCTGTGGCATGGCATGGCACAGTTTGGAGGGGTGCGGTAACCTGATTCACCAGTTCTTTCTGCAAATCAGAGAGAGAATAGTGGACTTAATTTGCAACATTCTAGGCTGTCTACAGGCTGCCTGAAGGATTGATGTCTGTATCCCTTAACTTGAAGCCTGGATTACTGATAGTGACTTGGACCTCAAACTAGAAAAAGATGTTAGAAGGAGGCATAGCTCATGAAAACTGTAAGGGGATTACAGACCTGCACACGCCTGGAAGCCAGAGATTATAGGCTGAGGAATTCAATAGAACAACTAAGGCTCCAAGAAGCAAAAGTGAGACTCTTAGGGAAATTAAGATATTTAAAAATAGCCATTTATATTGGAGAATTGTGGTGAAAAGCACTACACACAAGCCCAGGGAAGACACATACCCAGAAAAGGCCTCAGAAGATGTTAAGCTTTCATACTGGGCTGATTAGTGAAGGACAGACACCCCGCGCCCCCCCTCCTTCCCTTTTCCCCTGGACCCAGTCTGCAAAGATGAAAAGGGTGGCTAATTTTTCAAATGCTCAATTTTCAACAAAAGATCACGGGTATACAAACAAACAGAAAATCATGTCCCATACAAAGGATAAAAATAAATCAACAGAATCTCTCCCTGAAGAAATACAGACTTCAAACTTATTAGACAAAGACTTTAAAACAACTGTCTTAAATATGGTCAAAGAGCTAAAGGAAAATATAGACAAAGAACTAAAGGAGATCAGGAAAACAGTATATGAACAAATTAAAAATATCATCAAAGAGACAGCTCAATGAACTTTAAGTAGGAGAGGTCCAAAGAGGCCCACACTGAAGACCTTACAATCAAACTGCCAAAAACCAAAGGTAAAGGGAAAATCTTTAAAGCAGCAAGAGAAAAGCAACTTGTCACGTACAAGGGATTCTCAATAAGACTTTCAGCAGATTTCTCAGAAGAAAACTTGCAGGCCAAAAGGCAGTGGAATAATATGTTTAAAATGCTGAAAGAACAACAAAACTCTGTCAACTGAGAATTCTGCATCTGAAAAAATTTTTTCTTCAAAAATGAAGGAGAAATTAACACATTCCAAGATAAACAAAAAATAAGGGAATTCATTACCCCTAAACTGGCCCCAGAAGAAATGCTAAAGAGTGTCATCCTAGTTGAAATAAAAGGATGCTTAACAGTAACTGAAAGCCATATGAAAATATTATCCTCCAGTAAAGATAAATACATGGACAAATATGAAAACCTGTATTATTATAGTATTGGTTTAAACTCCACTTTTTATTCTTTACAGGATTTAAAAGACAAAAACATAAACATAATTATGTTTATGTCAATGGATACACAATACATAAAGATGTAACTTATGACATTAACAACACAAATAATGTAAAGTGGGATGGGGCAAAATGTGAAGGAGTAGAGTTTTTGTATGCAATTGAAGTTAAGTTGTTAATTTAAAATAGACTGTTATAATTTTAGGATGTTATATGTAACCCTAAAGAAAATAACCATGTGGCAACCACAAAGAAAACATCTACAGAATATACATGAAAGGAAATGAGAAGAGAATCAAAATGTATCACTGAACAAAAGTTAACGAAACACATAGAAAGGTAATAAGAAAGAAAATGAGGGGCAAAAAAATTGTAAGACAAATAACAAAATGACAATAGCAAGTCTTGCCTGTCAATAATTACTTAATGTGAATGGATTAAACTCCCTATTCAAAAGGCATAGATTGGCAGAATGGATAAAAAACACAGGATCCAACAACATGGTGTTTACAGGAGACTCGCTTTAGATCTCAGGATATGAGTAAGTTGCAAGTCGAAGGATAGAAAAAGATATACCATGCAAATAGTAACCAAAAGGGAGCAAGGGTGGCTATATTAATATCAGACAAAATAAACTTTATGTCAAAAGCTGCTACAAGACACAAAGAAGGATATTATATAATGACAAAAGGATCAATTCACCAATAAGCTATAACAATTATAAACATATATGCACCAAACAACAGAACTCCTAAATATATAAAGCACACAATTACAGAATTGAAGGGAGAAATACACAGCTTTACAATAATAGTAGGAGACATCAATATCTCCCTTTCAATAATTGATAATACAACCAGACAGATCAATAAGGAAACAGAGGACATGAAGAACACTGTAGACCAATTGGACCTAACAGGCACATGCAGAACACTTTATGCAAAAACAGCAAAGTACACATTCTTCTCAAATGCAGAAGACAAGAGAAATTGAAACCCTTGTGCATTGTTGGTAGGAATGTAAAACAGTGCAGCAGCTATAGAAAATAATATGGTAATTTCTCAAAAAATTAAAATAATATTACTGTAACATCCAATTATTCTGTTTCTGGTATACATCTGAAAGAATTGAAAAAATTGAAGAGATATTTGTACACTCATGTTCATAGCAGCCTTATTCACAATAGTCAAAAGGGGGAAACAACCCAAGTGTCCATCATCAGATGAATGGATAAATATGGTATATAAATACAATGAAATATTATTCAACTTTAAATAGGAAGGAAATTTTGATACGTGCTATAATGTGGATGAACCTGGAGGACATTATGCTCACTGAAATAAGCCAGTCGCAAAAGGACAGACTGTACAATTCTACTTAAATGAGGCACCCAGAGCAGTCAAATTCATAGAGACAGAAAGTAGAACGGTGGTTAACAGGGACTGAGAGGAGGAGGGAATGGGGCATTATTACTTAATAGATATGGAGTTTAGGTTTAGGAAGATGAAAAATGTTCTGGATATGGGTGGAGGTGATGGATGTACAATATTGTGAATGTATTTAATACCACATAACCATATACTTAAAAATGGTTAAAATGGTAAATTTTGTTGTATATATTTTACCACAATAAGTAAAGCAAAAAACAACATAGATCCATACAGCAAAAGAAAAAAAAGCCAATTTTACTGTTTGATAATTAAAAATAAATAAAACAGTTGTATATATATATATATTTTTAAAAAATATAAAAATAACCATGATTAGTGGTTGTATCTTTGAACTAGGAGAATGGGCCTGGAATGGGCTTGGTTATTGTTACTGTTCATTATTAATTCTATTTCTTTATTTTTAAAATCATGAGCTTATTTTATTTCAGAATAAAAAAAATACTCATTAAAATATTTCTCCCTTACTAAAAAAAGTGGTATGTGTCTTATTTTTATTTGCATTGGGCTCAGAAGGAGCTCAATTTGAACTCTATCATGAAAGGCTGCCCTACAAATGATTCCTTGCCTTGCACTTAGGAAAACATTTCCTTTCTTCCTCAAAAGTTTAGAGTAAAAGCAATTTTTGCCTTGGCAGATGTATAAGATGTAGAGGATTGGTGTGTATGTGTGTGCATGCATGCACTCGTGCCTGCATTCACGGAAGCCGACAGTTACTGACTGGAAACTGGAACATTACTGACCTTAGTGAGAACACTTCAGAGAGGACGGGACATAGAATGCTAACTCCAGTCTCTTCTGCAGGACTTAAAATAAATCCCCAGCACTGTTAACTCTTCTCCATGCCATTGAGTTCTAACCACAGTCTATTCTGTTGCAGCCCCCAAGGCAGTGTTCTAGACTAAAAAACTCAGGCTCAGGCAGAAGTATAGTTTGGGACAACGTAATGGATCTTGGGTTAGCAGGATCAGGTTAGCTCCCGCCAGGTGGGATTTCATGAAAGGCAAATTGATATTAGCATTACAGAATATATAACAGAAACTCCCAAAACAATATGTTTAGGGATGCATTTGTAACAAAACTTGAAAATAGTGTAGCAGTGTATGTTGGAGATGTAAGAAGCATTTGGCTTTCAACAATATCATTTGAAAGTATCGGTGACTTTCTTGTGCACGGGCCAACTAGCCATTGACAGTTTTGCCAAGTTCGATAAGAAACAAAACTGCATGCAGTTAAAAGAAAGGCCTCATGATGGTCTGGGATGACAGGACACACAACCTCTGCTAGGCTTTTGCTATTTCACCTGCTGGACTGCTGAATCACTGCTTCTCAATACCCCCATCAGAGAGGCAGATCCAGTTCCTTGGGGAAATACACGCTACCTGGACAAACCCACTGCCGTGGTTTCCATCATCAATGGGTCACATACCCAGGCTGCAGCGGTGAGAGCCATAACTCCTTAGTCTTCTCCAAGCTTGAATTCCTTCCTCCTTTTTCTCCCTACTGGGTCTAAAAGTAGCTAGGTTGTGTCACTAAAACTTTCTTTTGTTTTTCTCATACCATGTCTTTGTTCTCTGTACCTAGGAGGCGGGGGAATACTGCTCTCCAAAGGTAATATTTTACCTTTGGAACAAGGAAATTAATCTTTAACCAGTGCAAAACTCAGAGGTTAAAAGTTCACTGCATTATCACAGAAAGGGAGCATCCTTGATGACAAGATAGCGATGTTAGGAACTGGGTGTGGTATGCAACTCTGTTTTCTTGTTGTTATAATTCTGGTCACTTTTGGGGATTGCTTTTCCCCTGGCTGTTAACCACCCGACTTCACACACACTTTTATGCCCGGGGTGGGCTCGTGACCGACCCTGGACAATCACGGTACTCGATTCCTCTGAACGCAGTATTGTAATGATGTCTGGCCATTTTTATTAATTTAACAAAAGTAAACAGCACTTAGTATGTGTCAGGTGCTGTTGTAAGCATTTTACAAATATCACCTAATTTAATATTAAAAATAGCAGAAAGTGGAACCCAACCCTGACAGTATAGGAGACTCAAATGGAAGGATAACTTACTGAGTTGTGGACAGGGCTGAAGGGACAACCCAGAGATATTAGGTCCCTGGAGACCAGCAAGAGCTGGTAGTCTTTGCCACCTCAAGGCCTAGAAAGGAGAGGAAACAGTGTTAGCAAAGCTATGGAGACCTTGGCTATGGAGAAAGGCCCCTCTTTGGGAGCTGTATTCCTGGAGGGAGACAGCCAGTTCTAGCGATCTGGCCTATAACAGAAAGAAAGCAAGGAAGGAGCATCATAATCCCTGTCTCCTCTTGTCCCCCAGTCTTCTCCCAGGGCCTCCCATTGGTAAATGCAACTGGAAGCCAGGTGATGCAGTCCATAGAATTCAGCTTCCCTGGACACAAAACTGGGCAGAAAATGGATCTGGGACGGATGGCAAGTGAAATAATAAACTGAAATTTAATTTTTTTATTCTCTGGCTGATTGTACAAGCCATCCATTTCCTCCTTGACCCTTACAAACAATTAAAGTCATAAACTGTCTCTATATATCTAGGTTCCAGCTGCGAGGATTCAGCAGGGCATTCCAATACCCTAGAAGAGAGCCCAGGCTGCCAGCTGATTGAGCCAAGATTTTGCATTTACCACTTCCCTTTGCCAGATAATTCTAGGGTTAATCTCCCACCCTCCCTCACACCAGCCCAGCCTGTGATACTGACACTTAAGAAACACAGGGCTGTTTATATTTTGGTGAAGAGCTCGTACTATCAATTTGCACATTAGTGAGCCCAGCTATTGCTCTCTTCTATCGGGATCTATTGAGTGGCGGCTGGAGAGATATCCACTGCTCAAAAAAAAAAAAAAATACTTAGCTGTCTGATGAAATGTTTTAAATGCATAGGGTTCACCTCGGGGTTGGCTGCTGTTCAGATTTTATCCATTAATAACACACAGGGCTGCCTCTGTGCTCTCCAGGGCTGATAGGAAAAATAGTACCACTTACAGGTTCTTGCTTTGCCCTGCGGGAGGACATTCCAAATGCAGGCTATGGGTTCCTGTACGCACACATGTACGTATGTGTGCACACCTAGTTCACATGCATGCAACGGTGCTTCCGGGAATTTTCTTAAATTGAATGACATATAAGAGGGTTTTTCCATTACAAAATATTTCTTTCTGATAGAACAATTTTTAAGAAAGAAGAAAACATGTGTGTCACTGTGAATGTCTAAGCCTATGTTTTACTCTGACATGCAGAGCTGTATTAGCATCTTCACTTATTTCAAGTCATTTGATATCATGTTTGAAAGTGGAAGGCAGGGAGAAGCCTGAATCTATGGTGCTTTTCCAGTTTTTGCCCTACTAGACCTTAAGCTGACATTTGACTCTAAAGGAAGAAAATGAGAATTGCTACAGGAAACCAATATAAATGTACAACCTTGAGCTGTTGGTTAGCATTTATGTTCTTAACAAACTGCCCTATTTATTTCCTCTCACTCTTTCTTTGGGACACTTTAACAAAAAAAATGCTTAAGTAAGAGCCAGTAACTGATTAGGTTCTGCCATAGGTCAGTCTTCAGAGGCAGCCCATAAAGAATTTGGCATCATTTGCTAAGAAAGGATTCTATGCACAATTCCCTGAACATTGATGTTGGAGCTATCTGAATTGTGTTGTATTGTTTTCTCTCTTCCAGTATAAATCGAATAGTCATTGCGATGGAGAAGAGTTAAGTATTATTTGAGATGATGAGTCCTTAATGTATGAAAGCATGTAGAGGGTGGGGAATACTTGTATGAAAGGGGGAGATGAATCATTTCTGGAAGAGTTTTGCTAAACAATTACATTCAAAGCAACAAAGGGATGACTTGAGCACTTGGCAAGTGAGAAGTGATTTACTAATTTTGATTCATCTCCAAAACTCAACTGCTTCAAGTTGATTTAAAACTTTTCAATCAAGTCATTCTATACTGAATATTTATCTAAATTACTCTATTAGCTCTAATGGTGTTGGGCTAAAGTTAAGCCAAGAGGAGCCCCACCTCCATTCCTGGAAATGGAATTGATCATCTCAGAGAAGTTATATCAGACACTAAAGCAATTGTCAATCTTAGATTATCTGTGTTGGATGAAGCATTTTATTTCATATCGTCTACCCTAAAAGATTATTCTCACGCCGAATTGCCCCATTTTCTAAGGAGACTTCCCTGAATTAGCATAAACTAGAAAGAGTTGAGTCTACAGCCAAAATTACTGCTGAGTCAAGGCTTAATAATACTTATTTACTAATTAACTAAACTCTGGAAAGATGCTAAAAGACCACGATGCCTTAGAAACATTTCTACATATATGGCATGATTATTTTTAGATGTTTCTTGTATTTTTTCCTCATCACTTGCCATGGAAGTGACATTGAATTTCTGGCTTTGACACTAACTGTGTAACCTTGGGCAAAACATTTAGCCTTTTTAAGTATCAGGTTTTTTAATCTGTACAGTGAAGATAGTAAACACTTCTCAGGGGTTATGTGAGGATCAAAAGAGCTTAAACATATTTTTTTTTTTTAAAGCTTTTGGTAAAATGTCATAGAAGAATATGTTTATGGTATGAAAGAAAATGATCACACTAAGAAGGAAATAGACTGAGGGCAAAATTTTATGTCTCCAACCGGTCTTCCTTCTATTTAATTATTAATTTCTACCATCCGAAAGGTCACGAAAAGCATAACTGTAACAAAAATATCATTAGAACCGTGATATCAGGACAGGGACCAAGGGGTGAAATGATGAAAATTCAACCTAAAGAAAGTCAGAGCTACAGAGAGCTGAAGACAATATCAGCAGCCCAGCTGCCTCCATCCTCACTACAGTACAAAACAGCAGAAAGAAAATAGCATCTACGTGGAAATTACACGCTCAGCATAACCTGAGGAAAGACGATGCCTAACCTTCAAAATAACTGTGATTAAAAAAAGAAAAAGCAAATCCCAGCGTAAGACCTCTTACAGGCCCACCACAATCCCACCCCAATGTAAAGCTCCCAAGAGGAGACGCCACTGTTTTTCAAGAAAAACCGTATAGAGAAGACGAAAGCTACTGAAGAGGACTAAATTTGTTCTTAAACAACCCTGGAAAAAACAAGTCTACCCTAAGTCTAAAAAGTTTCCAAATAGGTCAAGGCATGGAGTCTAGGTCAGGGTTTTCAATGTACCTGTACATTACAGTGGCAGGCGTAAACTAACAGGGCAGGCACAATTTAAAGGGACAGGTGTGATATAAAGGGGCAGTCTTGGAAATGCATAGCTTGTAGGAAAGAAAAAAAGACAAATTAAAAAAGGAGAGAGAGAGAAGCATTATTTGGCAATGGACAGTGAAGAATAAAACGAAAAAAGGGGGAAATTTCAGGTACTGAAAGTCAAATGAGAACTTTTTGGAGAAACTTACAATGCCCCTCCCGAAACAGATTAGCAAAAAAACAAAAAAACTGGCCAAGCTATCTGGATTTTGGTCTGTTGATAGATGAGGATTCTGTTAAACTAGGAATCATGTAAAACACCTCAATACCATAAAATTAAACAAATGGAAAGTCAAAGCCATATACAACTATTGCAGAAAATCAGGAAACAAAATCTTATACATATTAAATGAGAAGTGGTCCCTCTGAAAATAAACTATGAAGCAGAAGAAACCTATATGTTAGTATTTCAAACAGATTTAAATATGCCCAAGCAATAATTGTGTGGAAGGTCAACTCAAGTCAGAAATTTTAAAAGTAAAACAAAAGTGGACCAAAAACTAGGAAGACATGAAAAGAAAGTTGATTTAATTCAGCAAAAAAATGTAAGAAAAAGACAAAATTGCCTCACAAATGAATAACACACTTTAAGGTGCTCAAGGAAGAACAGACTCATGATAATCTAATAAGGGTCATTGAAGAAAAACAAGACAACAACCAAGACAATGAAATGAAAGAGTCAGAGAGAGAAAAGTGGAAATGGGAGAGAAGCATAGAAGAATAATATTTATTTTATTGGAGTCTCTGAAGAAAAAAAATAAAACAATGTATTTAAAACCATAATCCAAGAAAACTTTTCAGAAATAGAAAAAGACTAAAAAATCACTGAAAGGATTCACTTGGTATATGGAAAATTAATCCAAATTTCCTAAATTAACCCAAGAAAAATCATATTTAGAGCCTTGATGATTGAAGGACCAATTAACTGTATATAAAATCCTTTTATCACTGCTGTTTTTTTTTTTAACTGGGGGCTTTTTTCCCCTTTTAAATGTTGCTCCATTATTGTCTTACTTTGTGTGTTGGTTTAGAAAACTCTAATACCAACCTAATCTTCCTGCCTGTGTTAGTTATTTGATATTTTTGCCTGGAATCCTTGAAGAATTTTATCTTTCCCTTTGAAATTTAATAGTTTTTGAGAATATTGTTGGAATTGATTACTTTGGGATTTGATAATCTTGAGTGAAAGGGTAGATATTAACTGAAATTACACATTTAAAAATAATGACATATTTAAAAAAATACACTACATATCATAATCTATGGAGTATATTAAAGCACTGATCAAAGGAAAATTCACAATGCTAAACACTTTCATTAGAAAAAAGAAAATAAATGAATTAAAATTTCAACTCAAAAACTAGAACAACAAAATAAATTTAAAAAATTCAGAAGAAAGGGAGTAATACAAGTAAAGTAGAAACTGATGAGATAAAGAACAGAAAAACAATAGACATAATTAATAAATCTAAATTCTGGTTTTTAGAAAAATCAACAAAATAGAAAAACTACTAGCTAACTTTCTCATGAAAGAAGGGACATATAAAATAAGGTATAACAAGGGCAAAATGAACACTGGACCAGAATAAAATTTAAAAATCATAGGAGACCACCTTGCAGATTTCTATGCAAATAAATATGAAAACCTAGATAAATAGAATAATTTTCTAAGGAAATACATTTGACTGAAATTGGTCCCATTGAGAAGAGAAAACTTAAAAAGACCCATTTATATTGGAGGAGTAGAACATGCTCTTAAGGAAATGTGCCACAGAAAGCACTAGATCCAGAGAGCTTCATGGGAATTTCCACCATATCTTCAAATACCAGAGAGCAGCTCTATAAATTACTTCAGAGCATTAAAATGGAGAGAAAATTCCTAATTTCATGAGGCAAGTATAACACTAATATCTAAACCTCATAAAAACACTAAGACAAAGAAAACTAAGATCAATATTTCCCACGTATATCAAAGCAAAAATATGAAATAAAATATCAGCACCCAGAATGCAGTGCTAAATTAAGGAAAGAAGGCACCATGACCAAATGAGATTTATTCTAGGGACCTGGTCAGCTCTGTGTCACCACGTCCTCACCGTCTAAGATCCTCTCCCTCCTCCTGGCGAGTCTCCCAGCTTTCTTGCCTCACTCCTCACACTTGCTTATTACTATGGTTTTCAATCACTTTGTCATGAGTCTCTGTTGAGGATCACATGAATTCATTGGTCCTCAACGGAAAAATCTGGATGTTCCGAGCACTTTGAGTGAGAGCAAGGCTAAAGCAGACCCATCTTGATATTTCACTCTCAGAATGAAAATGCAGATGAAATTCCAAATCCCATTTGGAATGGTTTACTCTGCAAAACTGCAAAAACTTGAGTGTTCTGAAGTGATTGATTAATATGATAATTTTATGTTGTGTATGCAGACTTGAGAATTTGATGTAGGGATTAAAAATGCTTCAGACAACACTCTGGAAAAATTCCTATAGCAGTCATTTGCTCCATACTCCTGTGTGGAATCGTTCAACCCTTCCTTGCTACTATTTCTCAGAAACAATTTTTGATGCTGTTTTAGAAAGATGTATCCTAGATCATTTAAATGTAAAATGATTTGTGATTGGTTAATAGCGACTTCTTCTTTTATGCCATTTTCCCTGTAAGCTTGTTTAGTTCAATTCGCTCAATTATTGAGCACCAACTTTGTGTAACCCATTGAACTAAATTCTAGGCCAACTCCATTTTCCCCCTTGAATAAATTATTTACAAAGCTTTATTTTCTTTGCCCTACCTGTTTGCTTAGATTTCAAACTGGTACTAAATTTCATAATAATACTTATCATATAATTTACTTAACGAAAGGATCTCTGTATTTTAATTTATATTTTTTCTTTAGTTTTTCTTTTCCTCCCCTGAGAGTACAACATTTGACTAAAAGGCCCAGATTTTATGATGGGATGATTTCCAGTTGAGGAGCAAAAATGCTCCTCTTTATTTATAGCAGGTTTGAAGTGAGAAATTTCTTTGTGAATTTCTTGCCAGGAAAATCTTTGTTTCCCTAAGGATATCAGTGTGCTTTTTTTCATTCTGATGGTGAGAGCTATGTAAATTACTGTGTCACACATTTTTCCCTCACTCCTGAGAAAACCAGACTCTTATTTGATATTTATTTATGGCAAAAATATTAATCCATAGTGTGGGGACACATCTCTCCTTTCTCTTTATTTTTTGTCTCATTTTATTTATATTATTTTATTGAATGTATGTTTTAGCATAAGCTGTCTCATACCCTTTGGAAAGCCCTAATGAAACGTTAATAAATTATGTTCAAAATTAAGATATTTAACATTTGAATGTCACTTAGAATTTGCAAAGTATAGGAATACACTTATTAGTCATACTCATCTATTCTTTTACATCTTGGACAGTTTTACAGGCTTTAATGCATGTACTTTATAGTTAATATTATGTGGAAAAGCAACATCTTTCTCAGTCATGGTCTTACACTTGAAGTAGGAGGAAGACAGTGAGCTGGGACTACAGAGGTGATGGGAGCCAAGACTGCAAAAGAAGTGGCACTGATGGAATAATTCCCACTTTCTCTTTAAAAACTCCAACAAGGTGTTGGCAATAACTGTTGTGCAGACCCCAGGGTCTTCTAGGCCCCAGGATCTTCTTTTATTGTTGAAGTAGAGCTTTGTTCCTTTATTGTTCGTGACAATGTGCTTAGAGTACAACAGAGTCTATGGAGCCACTGAAACAGGGAGACATGATACTGGCAGGTGTGACTGTGTTGCCTAGACAGGGAAGAAATAGAGTAATCATCTCAAGTGATCTGGTCAATTGCCTCAACTGCAGTGGACAGAGAGAGCCAGGGTGCCAGCACACGGATTCTTTACCTCGTGCAAGGGAGTTTAAAGAATGAGGCAGGTTCTGTTGCTTTGAAATACGAAAGAGAGCATCCAGAATTCTTGGTGGCATTTACTGGGTCTGGAATGTATAAAAATCCAGGGAAAAAATGTAAACATTCTTTGCTGTTGTTACTAAAATCTTTGTCTCATCTTTATCCTGAGCGATAAACAGCTGGCCTACTGAATGCGAAGGGCCAAAGATGAAAGGAAACATAGGAGATAAGTATCGTTGGTTAATATTTTAAAACTCATCTCATCACGAAACTATTTGGGCAAAAGATATCAGTAGACATTTTTCTAAGGACCAATCTGTTCTTTATAAGATCAGACCTAAACGATTTTAGTGATAACAGTCAAGACTGTTTCACACATTTGCTTGTTTTGCTAACTTTTATACAGTTACCTATTTAGCACCTATTATATACCTGGCACTGTCCTAGATGCTTGGACTACATAAAAAACAGAGACAGTGTTCTCACTCTCAGGAAGCTTACTCCCATGGGAGTCAGATATTGTACAAAATAATTGTGCATCTATGAGAAACTATTAAAATGGAAGTGTTTTTATATTGTTACAGAATTTAAAAATTGTAAAATCTAATATTACTAAAATCATTGTCAAATGGCATCTTAATTGTAAATACTGAACCCATTAAAATCAAACAGGAAAATTTTTATTTGAATGTCATTGCACCACTTGCATATAAGAAATCACAGGCACATTACGGTCCCTCTTTCTCATCAATCAAAACTCACAAATTCAATGGTACATCTATGAAGCAAATATTATTCTATTAGTATAATGTCTCTTTCCACATAAAACCATGCATATGGTTTTTATGCAAACCATAAAAACATGCACACATACATAGGCACTGGGCCTTATCCCTAATCTGTTTACCTGGGAATTCTAACCCACTAAGGTGAGCCGTCAGGGAGTTATCTTCATTAGTCTTCCGTGGGCTTCCTGAAAGGAACAGTGAAGAAACAGATTAAAACAGGTGACTGGCCTGTCTGGCACCACGGTTTCAAACCAGCGGGGAGACACACAACACCCTAAGCCCCGGGGAAGGCCTGGATCTGCATGTGCGCTCACTCCGAGGTACCTGGACTCCATCATGGAATCCTGCGTGATGGTCAGAGGGACACTTCTGAGTGGATCTCTGAGAGCCTCTTCAAGTATCTTCTCGCTTGACTTTGGGTCTAGAGTCCCGTAAATTGGTGATGAAGCTCAGGGCCCAGCGATCAACAAAATCACACAATGTTACGTTTATTAACTTGTTGCAGCTAAGGAGAATGAACCAGAGAAACCATGGGGTTTCCCAGGAAAATAGAGTTGGGAAAGACTTAAAAGATTTGGGCTTGCATTAGAGGATTCTGAGAAAGATTCAGGAAAGCAGAAATCTGTTCTGGATTGGGGGTTGTCAGGAAGCAAGGGCAATTTAGCAACTGAGCATTTGGATTTTTACCTAGGAAAAGTAAAGTGAGGCGTTATTATTGCTAAAGAAACAACAGAGAGGGGGATGTTTGGTCATTTTTGTGGTGGCGCAATGGGCTTCTTATGTCTATGTTGGGACATGATTACAAAGTGGTCTTGTGTTTGTCCTACTCCATCATGGTCAAGGAGTGGATGTGTCTGATTGCTACTATTCTGTGAGATTGTTTGTGCTCAGCGAGGAGCACCAGTCTAGCTGGTGGTTGCCAACAGCTAACTGTCAGAGGGCTTAGTAAGCAACTCAGAGAGAGTGAGGCCAACTAGAAAGTATTGTGACATTCAGGATATTAAAGAGAATGGGCAAGGCCACTGTTTGAAAATTGCACTAGTGGGGAGCCTGCCCTCAATTACTCTCATGGGCATACGATTAATAATGGCAGTGGCAGTACCTCATTCATTCATTCATTCGTTAAAATATTTATTGTCAACCAGCCAGATGGAATTTGTGATGTCAAGGCCATAATCCTCAGTGGTAATGACAAACAAGAGCAATGGTTGCAGACTGAGACTATGAAGTCAGAGACTAGAGAGAGGGTATAAGAGCAGGCAAGGGGAATGTGTCAGCCACTCATAAGCATGGGCTTAAACTACCTATGAGCCTAACATGTGGGAGCTTGAAGCGTGGGGTGGTCTTATCACTGTAATGGTTACACGCTGTGTCTTCCCAGTTGGGAAGGCCTGGGCTGTAGCCCTGGTTGATTGGTTTAAAAGGACTCATGGTGATGGGTTTAGAGAGCTTTGGAGAAACTGGAATGGACTGGGAGGAAAGAAGATGAATGACACGGCACGGCAACTCTCAGCAAATAGGCCAGATACAGACAGAAAACCAAAACCCGAACAGCGTGAGCAAGACTATGAAAAAGACAGACCCCTCTCTCTTCTAATCTTCACTCACATTTGATGACTCTGCATATTCACTAAAAATGATAGCTAGTTTAATAACTGCCTTAGTTAGAGAAAAATATTAACATTTTATGGGACAAGAGAATCCTGAATCAGCTCATAACATCATCATGATAACTTGAGCAAAGCAAGTATTGACAAATTCAGACTGGCCATAATCACGTCTTCATTAGCTCTGCTTAGTGTTTAGAATGTCTATAAAGTGCTCTTTTTTTAAAAAAATAAAAAGCTGAATTTCGTTGGCAGGAAAGTAATTGTGAAGTTTTTAAGTAAATGAAGCGGGCTTTCTTTGCATTGAAATGTAAAGCTCCCATTTCCTGTCTCTAAATGTTTAAAGGATTTTTTGTCAGTTTCAGCATGAAGAAACATTAAAATTCATCTCAGCTGAAACCCATAGTGGATAAAAAAAAAATGTTAAATATCAGCAAATGGATCTGATAATCTGCAGAGTATTTCTGCTGTCAAAGAAGGACCATGGGATAAAAAACACATGTTCTAGATTTGACATCCCTTGGCATCTTGTAAATAGCCTACACGAATCCATACCTTAAAACTGCCAACACCAGCAAAATTGTGCCCAAGTTTCTAGTAAGTTAAGCAAGCAAAGCAGAGAGAGAGGAAATGTGGCTAGATTGCATATAAAAACCCAAGGACCCCGAAAACTGACCTCAAACTCATTTTACCGAAAGACATTCTCTGCACTTTTGCAGAATTGTCCACTTATTTATAAATCAAAATGCATTTTGTGGAATGTATGTAAGTATGAGTAAATAAGAATATAGAGAATAAACACGTTAGGTAGGGCAGGGGAGGATGAGGGGGTAAGTGGGAAGAATTTTCTACTGTGGAAACAAACCCTATTGAATAATACAAAATACACTTTTCTCGTTATTAAAGGCTTCTGCTTCAAGAGAATATCAAAGTAATCCTTTGGTCTAGATTTGTAACTTTTTTTTTCTAGGAAGATTAGCCCTGAGCTAACATCTGTTCCCAATCGTCCTCTATTTTTGCTGAGGCAGATTCGCCCTGGGCTAACATCTGTGCCCATCTTTGTCTACTTTATATGGGCCGCTGCCACAGCATGGCTTGACAAGTGGTGCATAGGTCCGTGCCTGGGATCTGAACCCATGAACCCCAGGCCGCAGAAGTTGAGTGCACAAACAACCACTACAGCACCAGGCTGACCCCTGGATTTGTAACATTTTCACCCCACCTTTCTCAGTGGAGAAAAAAATGCATTTATCAGTGTGTTTCCAGATTCAAAACTCAAAAAGTGAGTTTGTCCCTGGAATTGAGAAATTCTTTCTCCCTTCCAGTGCAAATCGCTAACACTGAGCCCTCCGTAGGCTAAGAGAGGGCCAGAAGGCATCCTGCTCAGTGAAGCTGTGGGTGACCATCACCACAGATCTAATTGATTGTTTCCCCCCAAACTCAAAGTTTTGAAAAGTTTGTTCCATCAACCATTGCTATTAAGTAATAGTTCACTCCTTTTCTTAAATTATTAATCAAGGAAATTGGCAATTAGAGCTTCTTATTAGCATATTAGATGCTGGCATTACCTACAATGAGTAGTTATTTCTGCCAAAACTAAAAAAACAACCTTTTTTTTTGCTCTCTGAAATTTTATTAGGGTAAATATGCATCTTACATGAGAACTGACAATAGCATTTATTGAGAATACATTATACAATAGATGATTTACAAATATTATTTAACATAATTCTTATGACAAGTCTACAAGTTAGGAATGAGAGAAGAAGATTGAAATCTGTAAAGTTGTCCAAATCTCATATATCCAGGGAGGGGCAAAGCTGAATTTTGAACCTGATCTGCAGGATGCTAAAACCCATGTTTTTTTCCACCGCTCTCTGATGCCTTTTTGACAAATAGCTTAGTTGCCCATAGTTCACGAACCACAAAGTTTCTGGGGACTTCAGCTTGGACACATCTGCCTCTCTGACCCTTCTCTGACCTTTCTGTACTCTGACAAAAACACACGTGGACATATTCCACTACCACTTCCAGTAAACACGAATAAACACACAGTGTTCAAAAATAAAATTATAATAAAGCCACTTTGGAACTTGCGTTTTCTGTTAACACATATAGATCAACCTTTTGAATGGCTGTTTGTGATGACACTGTATCATAAATTATTAAATACTTCTCTATTGATAAACAGTTAGATTATTTTCCATTTTCTTTTTATTATCGAAAACAAGTCTGCAATAAATACAAACTTTGTTTTTTGTGGATTTGCACAAATATTTCTGATTCCTAGCATTCAGAATTCTGGGCACCTGAATCCTCATTACTTAAAATTTGAACGACATTGCTAAATGGCCCTTCCAAAAGTCACAATGATTTTTATTCCCAGTAACCTTGTTGAAACAGCCTGTTTCCTAGTCCACTGGCCAACCTTGGTATTATCAAACTTCTTACCAGCTTCATAGGGGAAAAATGTGATTATGTTTTCATTGTTTCATATGTTTCTGATTTTTTTTATGTTTAGTGCTATTTCATAGATTTTTTGACTACTTATACATTTGGTGAGAATTGTCTGTTCACATCCTTTATTCATTATCTTTTCTTATTGATTTGTAGGAAGTAATGATATGATATGGACACTAATGCTTTGTTAATCTGTTTTTGTCTTTAAATTCTGCTTAATTGCATTTTGCTACATAATTAGACCAAAAAATGCATAGTCAAATTATGGGTAATGCTCTTCTAAGTCTTCACCTATGAGGTGTGTTCTACGATTTTCCACATTGTGTAGACGAGGAAACTGAACCACACGGAAACACCCAGGCAGCAAGATGTCAGGATAGGAACTCAAGTAGCCTGATGCCAGGGCTGCTAGAACACGTGGCCTTTTCTGTTGATTTTTCCTCCCTTAATGACTTCTGAGTTGAAGACCCATTTCAAAGATAGGCTAGTAGAATTATTCAATTCTAAGCTTGCCAGAATCAGACGGAAGTCTTTGGAATGCTTCTCATTTCCCACAAAATCTTAAGGCTAGCAGTTGTGGGGTTATTGCTTTTGACTATAGCCTTGGTTTGGCCTTCCTATGACAATGGCTCCATAACCAAAGCAAGCATTGATGAGCCGGTCAAAGTGTGTCTTGAGAGAATGAACTTGCTATGGGAACAATTAGCAATATATGTAAAAGATAGACATACGTAAACCCGCCCTCCCACACAGTTACACACTCTCCTATAAAAAGTTGGCAAGGGTGAACGAGGCCAGGTGGAAACGCAATGCAAACCGAAACCTCCGGAGCAGAAGCCTGGGGCTATTGTAGAAGATCTGATGAGGCTGCTGTAAACTGAGATGGGATTTGGCTGTCCTGCTGCAGCCTGCAGAGTTGACAGGCATGTTTAAGCAGCTTTGCCTGCCCCGGGAGCACTTGCTCAAGAGCACCAGCATGAACGCCCTGACTTGTATCCTAGTTGTTCCCTTGAGCTGCCTGACCCTGTCCACTGTTGTCATCTTCCTCTGATCTCTGAAGGCCAGTGAACTTTCTGCTTAGGTAGCCTCTTGCATTCCCCCATCTTTGCCTTTCCAATTCAAGGTTCATCTTACCTTTTCCAGCCACTGTCCCAGCATCTCCCAGCTGAGTTCTTCCCCTCTGTTTTGACAGTGCCCCCAAACATAGCTTAGGGGGTCCTATCAGCCTGAGTCCCAAAACTGCAGCCTGGGTGATGTTCCTATCTCATTTTTCACAGGATTCTGACTTGTTCCTCCCTTCTAAGTCCTTCTTTGGAGATCTCCCCTCAGAATCATGGGGTCTGTGTCCTTATCTTGCTCCCTAATTGCACAGAAATTTCTGCTCAGCAGCAAACAGTGGCTTTCTTTCTCCAGTGACACCTGGCGCCCCAAATATTTCCCAATTTTGTGTGATTTCGTTAAAACATAACTATCTGCTGTATCTAATCAGCTAATCTGCACAGATAAGATAATTGGAGACAATGGCTTAACGCTGTTCTGCCCTCCAAAGAAACAGATAGGGATTCAACAGGACCCTTCATCAGATAATGCCTTAACCCCCAAAATGACTCAGTTGATGAGAACCAAAGCTTCCATTGCAGGTAGGCCCTTCAACGTTCATTAAGTTACACAGGAGAGGTGGGCCACCCCCTCTGACCCTGCATGAGGCTAAGTCTAAAACTAATATTTATGTATGTCAGAGATTTTTTTTAAATCCTTTTTTCATTTCACAAATGAGAACTGCTCTTCTTTTTTGTGTTCAGTGTGCCTACGCCAGAAAAATTTCCATAATTCTCTGCTCTGCGTAGCTTGTTACACAACTCCTCAACACGAAATTTGATATGTGAAAATTGGTTCTTTTTAATTTTTATTTGTATTTTTCTGGCAGGCTTTGGGAAAGGCCTGTTTTCTGGCACTAAAAGTAGCCAGTCTTGGCGTGAACAGCCCCTGACAATTTCCAGCATATGGTAAGAGAAGACGCTTCTGCCCACCCATCAGGTAAGTGCCATCTTTCTGACTGGAGCAATGATAGACGTCATGCTTGGAGAGCAACGACTGCTGGGAAAGGAGCCAGGCAGCAACTGGCCAATACTAGTGAGCAGGTCAGAATGTACCAGGCCTCTGAGTGAGGCAGCCCTGCTCCTTCCCAATCACACTGAGGCCATACGCTGAAAAAATGTACACAGACAGGTCCTGAATTTGGCTGCAGAGCAGAATATTATTATTTATTTTGCTAACGTAGCTGCAGAGCTTTCAATGAGAATGGTGGTATTTCATCTTAAATATAAATGGAGAGAGCATTGCTTCAGCTTTTAGGCAAGAATTCATGAGTTGGCCCTCTCATGTATGAAATGGACTTAGTCATCTCAAAGAGGTGGAACCTAACAATCAAAGTTTCTGCTACCCAGTTTACCAAAGCATTTTACTTTCAGCACTGACTGTCAATGTCAGTCATGTGGTCACTTTGACTCTTCTGGAAACCACTTTGTTGTTTCGTCAAAAATATATATACGGACAATGTAGAAAAGTGAAATGATCCAAAAAGACGAAGAACATAAAGATTTCTGAAATACCACTACTTAGAGATAATGATAGGTAATGCTCTGAAAAATAGTCTTACAGAAATCTCTCTATTCGCATATACAATATTTGATGAATGAGCTCATGCCATGCATGCTAGCTCATAACCTGCATTTTTCATTCAATAATATATCATGAATATTATTTTTTAAATGTGGCATCAGAGACCATTTCATATGTACACAAATATTTACTTAAGCAGTCCTCTAGGGAGGACATTTAGGTTGTTTCCAATTTTCTAATATTGTAGAAATGCGTCTGGGAATGTCTTTTTGCGCTTATGCCATTATTACTTTAGGAAAAATTCCTAGAAACTTTGAGTGGCTGAGTTTTGTTGAGTCAATGGATTGTTGAATCAATGGTAGGAACATTTTGCCCTTTGATGTATATTGCTAAACTTTCTAAAACAAATACTTTATTAACTTATATATTCTTAACAACACTGAGTTTTATAAAGTGTTGTAATATTTATGAATGAATTTTTATTTGCAATCTGGGGAAAGATAGCAGCTGGTAGTTTTCAGGTAACTGGAATAAAAGCTGGTATGATAAGGAGATGGATTAGGAGCCCTTTGGAGAATATTGGTGGGGCCACTGATAAGAAGCTGGCAGAAATCTCTCCTAAAATTTTCAGGAATAAAAATATGAAGTCTTCAGGATCAGCAACCTCAACCAGGGCTCATATGACCCAAAATCCTGCTGTTATGTGTTGTTAGCATGCTCTCCCACTTTCTCTAAGACCCATCTCACATTCTTCTCTCTTCAGACCTCCCATTCTTGTCTTTCTCTCCTCCATTACTTCAGTGGATGACTTCTTCTAAAACTTTACCAAGACAAAATAGAAGCCATTAGAAAGGAACTTTTTCTTTGCCAACAAATTTTCAGATACAAATAGTGGTAGGTTTGTATGTGTTACACGTCTTTTTCTTCTTTTATTGCATTGACTAGTACATCTACAGCAATGGTGATTCATATGTCAAAATGCATAGACATTAATGGAGGTGGTTTTAATATCTCACCTAAGGAAAATGCTTGCTTTAGGCTTCTGGTTGGTACCCTAGCTCAGTGGTTCTCCCCAGGGACAATGTTGCCACTTACCCACCCTGGAGACATTTGGCAACAGATCTGGAGGGGGTTGCTATGGGAATCTAGTGGGTACAGGGCAGTAACACTGCTAAACCTCCTAAAATGCATTGTACAAATTCTTCACAACAATTATTTGGCCCAAAATATCAACAGCTCCAAGGTTGAGAAACTCTGCCGTAGCTCACAGTACAGCTCAGTCTTTAGGGGAGCGACCTTGGGAGAAGGATGGCCTGGGTTTGAGCCCTGAATCTACCACTTACAAAGAGTGGAGTTTGGTCAAATTGGGTTAAGATTTCAATAAAGCCTGAATTGTGTGCACATGACCCGTCATTGCTTTTGGAGATCCTGACACATGCTAATGACAGTATAATTAGAAGATAACATATGTAAAAGAAGTAATAATTGAAGAGAAGTAATTTGTTGTCTGTCTTGCTGCACTTTGGGAAACACTTTTGGAAGAAGTTTGGAATGGGTTTGTTCCACAGGCAAAAAATAAAGTCAAGAGGGAAGAATTTTAGCTAGGCATGAAACAGTTAAATCGAACTTGAGTGGAGAAGTTCCACGTGCATACTCCTGCACTTTCTTCTCCTGACTTAGTCAAAACCAACGTAGGTAATTAATCCCGTGGTTCCACATTCTTGTTGTCATGGTTCTATCTATTAGCAAATTTGCCTGGATGGTGCTCTGAAATAACAAAAATAAGAAGCTCATTCTCCTGTTGGCTGAGTTGAGTTGGCTTGAGTTAAGAGTAAGTACACCAGCTTGCTGCATATCTTTCTCTGCCTACACTTAATATAACCCAGGAGGGATAGACTGATCCCTCCTGGAAGGCAAGGGAAGGAGAGTGCCATCAGCAACTTCCATATTGCTTCCTTTTCTTTCATTTTTCTCACATCCTTTGAGCTGTGTTCTGGAAGAGTTCCTTTGGTTTTCTGCCCACTGAAAATTGCTCTTCAGCTATGTCCAGTCTGTTTATCCCATCCATTTAACTTCTTATTGATTAGGTTTAATTTCTTTGTTTTGATCATCATATTTATCCTTTTCAAGATCTTTAACTATAAATAACTATATAAATATAAAGATAGGATCTATATTATATATAATAAATATATTATATATTACATATACAGTTATATCATTATATATAATATATTTATATAGTTATGATCTTGAAATGTCTATATATCCTATTCTTATTTCAAGTATGTGATACTGTCTCTTCTCTCTCTAAAGATATTATCTTTTAATCTGTATCCACATAGTAGAGGTATGAATACATGTGTGTGTTGTGTTGTGTAGACATAGCCTGCACTCTTGGCTCCCATCATCTCCTTCCTTGATTATCTCAATAGCTAGCCTCCTATTCTGATCTCCTATTCTGTCTTTGTCAACCTCCAATCTCCAAAGAGTGGCCAGAGTGATTTTTTAAAATGTAAATCGGATCATGTCACTGAACTACTTTGCATACGTTAGTAGGTTCTTGCTGTGCGTGAGACAAAACCCTTGTTCGGTGCCTGATGGAGACGGACAGTCTCGCCGGCCTTTGCCCCACTCTGAACTCTCCAGCCACAATGACTTTTCCTCAGCTTTTCAAATTCACTGAGCTCGTTTTCATTTCAAGGACTTTAAATATTCTCTTCACTTCCTTCCCCATTCTCAGCCTGGCTGTCTCCTATTTCCTCTTCATGTCTAAGGTTTGAATGTCCCTTCCTCCGAGGAAAATTCCTTGAATCTTTTCTTTAAGCCTTTCTCTCATTATGGTATTAATAACACCCTCTGTTTTTCCTGCTTCCAATTTACAGTAAATGGAAAAAATCATGCATGGTGAGTGATGATATTCAATGTCTTTCTTGTCCTTGCAGGTAGCTCCCCTAGGGTGGGACTTTGCCGGCCAGGAGCACGGCTTTATCTCAGCACCTAGCTCAACCTGGCCCCTCAAATGCTACAAGGAAGTCTGTGATAAATGTATGAATAAACCAATGGTCACACTGACGGTTCCACCACAGAGTGTGGTTGTGGGGTGCCCTCCATCTCCCTGGAAATGCATTCCTGGCTCCTCTCCTCTCCCGATCTTGCAGAACGGCGTCTTTATATTGTGTAGAGTATGTCTGCCTGCGTTTTGCTACCAAATCCAATCAAACTAACAAGGAAGAGTTCGCTTTTGCTCTTTGCCTCTTTAGATGAGGGATCATTTCAGGAAACCCCATTACAACAGCACACGACACTGCAGCTTTTGTCTGCAGGAGACAGCATGCACGGGGAACTGGAACGCAAGCTGTCCCCAGGTACCAACACTTACTACCACCGTGGGGGACCTCAGTTAGCAGGAAAAGGGAGTCTGTTCTTGAAGGCCCCTTCCAAGCTTGGCCTTTCTGCAGATCTCGTCAGCAGAGGCGCCAATTAGTGCTCATTAGAAAGGTGTTTGGGGTTTTTAATTTATTTCGTTTTCCTGATGTGGATACCAGGCCTGGAAAGAGTGGACTGAAAAAGCAATGTGTTTCAGGAAAGGACACATTGCTGGGGAGACAGCTGCTTTCCAGACACCCCAGAGTGAGGCTACTGTGGGCCTTAATGAGGACTGGACTGTGCAGACCCTCTCCACAAAGGAAGGGGCTGTGAGCCAGGGGGGTTGCAAACTGCCTTTGTACCTGGAAGTCCTGGAGCACTCCAGCTATGTGAGTCATCCTGCCACAGAGCATTGTCACTTCATGGAGAGTCCAGGTTTCATGGAAGCCTATGGTAAGAAACAGTCGCTGGTATGTTGTAAAGCTGGGATGGTTACCAATTTTTAAATTACTTATCCTTTTCGGATACTGTAGGATGAGGTGGTCTGAGTGAGTTTCCTGAACTGGGTCCCATCAGCCTTACTGGTCTTATGGGAAAGTAGGTGAGAAGCACTGTTCTGGAACAACGAGCAATTGTAGTTTCTTTAATGCGTATCTGCTCCCCGGCTTCTTCCATCTACAGTCTTTTGCACAATAAGTCCCACTTTTTCTTGTATAATTTCTATTTTGCCTCAAATAGGACTATGTGGATATGGATTAAAAACGGAGGATATCCTCCAACGAACCTGAAATCAACAATCCAAAGAGGCTTATGCACCCTTATGTTCATTGCAGCATTATTCACCATAGCCAAGAAGTGGAAGCAACCTAAGTGTCCCTCGACTGATGATTGGATCAAGAAGATGTGGTATATATATACAATGGAACACTACTCAGCCATAAAAAAAGACAAAATCATCCCATTTGCAACAACATGGATGGGCCTGGAGGGCATTATGTTAAGTGAAGTAAGCCAGAAGGAGAAAGACAAACACTGTATGAGCTCACTCATATGTGGAATATAAACCAACACATGGACAGAGAAAAGTTTATTGTGGTTACCAGGGGCAATGGGGGTGGGGGGTGGGCACAAGGGGTGAAGGGAGTCATGTATATGGTGATGGACAAACCAAAATGTACAACTCAAAATTTCACAATGTTAAAAACTACTAAAACATCAATTTAAAATAATTAATTAATTAATTAAAAAAATGGAGGATATCCAAGGGCACAGGGTTTGGAGTCAGAAGATGTGGGTTCCAGTCCCAGCCATTCAATTCCTAGCTGGGTGATCTTGGGTGTATCATTAACCACAGTGAGCCTCAGCTTCCCTAACAGCGGAGCAGAGGTAATAATAGCTGCCCTGCTTACACCACATGGCTGTTGTGCTTACTAGCAGGGTGCTATGGACTAAAAGCTTGTTTCCTCCCCAAAATTCATATGTTAAAATCCTAACCCCCAATGTGGTGGTATTAGGAGGTAGGGCCTTTGGGAGGTGATTAGGTCATGAGGGTGGAGCCCAGAGCTCTCTTGCCCCTTCCTCCACGTAAGGACACAGCAAAAGACAGCTGTCTATGAACCAGAAGCTCTCACCAAATACTGAATCTACTGGTGCCTTGATCTTGGACTTCCCAGCCTCCAGAACTGTGAGAAATACATTTCTGCTATTTATAAACATCCAGTCTATGGTATTTTTATTATAGTGGCCCAAACAGACTAAGATAGAGGATATTATATGTGAAATTTCTCTATAAATCTAAAGAAACTATGGATATGAGGCTTCCTACAAGAATGGTCAGTTACTTTACTACTGAAAGGTTTATTTACAAAGACTGGTAGCTGAATGAAGCTGGCATTACCCTGATACCAAAGCAGTACAAAAAAAAGAAAAACACAAACCAATATCCTTCATGAATACAGATGCAAAAATTCTTAAAGAAATGTTAGCAAATATACATACCCTTGAGAGACATTATACTGAGTTACACTGAAGTGTAAGTGACTGATGGCTAATTATGATTCTCACTGGCAGTCAGGGGAGCCCCATGCACCCAGAAGAGAGGCCCAGAGGTGCAGCTGTGGAGAGGAAGAGAGAGAGGTACCAACCACGGGAAAATAACCCCAGAAAAGAAAATCTAGCTACAGAACATGGACCAACTAATGGGCAGTTTTGCTTCTGAAAGGTTCTGATGTTAATTGTTTAATCATTCAACTTGGAATTATTATCTACATTTGAATTATTGCATCTCTTCATTCATTTATTCATTCATTCACTGGCAAGTTTTATTAAATAGTTTTTATATTTGTAGTATTGCAGTAGGTGACCTAGGAGATCTAGAAATACATAAACCAATCTTCTGACTTCAAGGAGCTTATTATCTCATAGGGAAGAAAAGAGATTAGAAAAATAAGTGTAATCCACCAAGGTAGCGAGATAGAGAGGAACACCCTCTACATTGTGGATTTCAGAGGAAGGAGCTTCCTTGAAGGTAGGTCTGGTTTTGGTAAGTGGGGATGGACAGTTAAGGGTTTTCCAGGTAGAGGAAATAGCGTTAAGTAAGAGCTTAGTGATCTGGTTTTCAAAGGGCCTTCAATTAGACATTTACCTTCTCTGCTCAACAAGTCTTCTCAACTCATCTGAGAAAACCTGCCTTCCTGCTGCTTCTGAACATCTTCTCCAAGAGCAGCTCCCACTGCATCCAAAGTGCAGCTCCTCTGGCCTGTGCTTCAGAGAGCAAGATTGTCCCCCTGCTCCTCTCTTTTCACTAGTGAAGGGTAACAAGTCCAGGTGTTTTCACTTCAGAGACTCCAATAGCCACCGTACGCTCAGCACTTGGAAGGTAACAAATTTGCTATGTCACAATTGATAATCAACTCCAGTAAAAGAATGTCCAAATCAATTGAGCTTTAGCAAGGGCAAACCAGCTGGACGCAGGCGGGCTCCCAGAGCTCCTAGAGCTGGCTGGGCTTGATAAATTTGCCCTTATTATGGCTATTGATGTTTAAATTTCTTCAGGGATGTTGTTACATGGGTGCCTGGTGGTGACAGAGGTACGGTGACCTCCTTCGATCCTTAATCTACACCTGTTAGTTGGCTCCCTGGTTGCCTCTGAGTATACTCAGGCTTAAAGGTTAACAAAAGAAAAACAGGCCAAGTTTACGCCACGGCAGCAGCGGATCAATGCAAGTAAATAACCTTCTCTGTCTTATTTCCCCAAGCATTATTGATCCAAGTTCTTTGTTCTTTGTCATGTTTCTGTCTTCTTTTCCCAGGGGACACTCAACGATCAGCTCGTATTGGACATGTTAACTGGCACATTATGACAGCTACCATTTTGTCAATCAATGTGGTGAGAGAGAGATATATATATATACACACACACACATATATATATACTTTTACTTTGGTGTTTTCTAAGCTGTAGACTGACAAGTGAATCTCTGACAAACTTTCTTTGCTCCAATTTCTTTTCTTTTTCTTCTGTAGCAAGCAGGTGAATTCTGTGAACCTCTATCACATTAATAAGTTATTTATTTATTTTACATACCAATCAAAATGGATAATGATCTGATAGTTTGAAAATAAAGTGACTAGTCTGCTGAAGCTGAGAGCATATTCCACGTGACTTGTGCATGCTGATGTCTGGTCTGATCCCCAGGACTTATGTTTCTTTAGAAATTGGGTCCTTTTCTTTCATTTCCCTGGTAGTTTTTAAAGGCTACTTGTCATCTTTCCTTTATTAGGAAAAGAATAAAGGAAAGAGTATGGCATGAACTCCATGGAACGCTAAGGGATGTTACAGTGATAGCTCTGGCCAACCTGAACTCCATCCTTTCTCCAGTAGGTTCTGCTGGTGCCCAAAGAAGATTTGTGTTCAAAATGGTGAGTGTTAATTTGAACATGTCTAATTTTCTTCCAAATTCATTAGTTTCTATCCGTATGTGTCTATATATATATATATATATATATATATATATGTATGTATGTATATCAATTGCAAAATAGAATTTAAAAAAGTTCTATAGAGGCAGGAAAGCTCTTTGGTAAAACCCATTATATTTTAAGACACATTGGTCTAGTTGAAAAGAAAACTTCCTCTTTGAGTTACAAAATAAATAAAGCCAGCTGAGTGGTAAAATCATGACAGTCAGTGTGGTACCCCTTTCTCTGGATCTCCTCAGTTGGGGTGTGTGGTTTAATTCTGAAAAAATACTAGAAAGAAGTTAAGAGTGGTAGAAGGTATTTTCATGCTTGGCATCCTGGGAGGTAAGCCCATTACTTTTAAGCTAAAAACTAATTTGAATAGGAAAAAAAAATAGAACTCAGTGTCTGTAACTGTTGCCCTTGAACTGAACATTTATCATGTCAAACACAATAAAGCCAATACCAGTTATTTTGCAAAGGAAAAAGTGGTCTGTTAACAACTGGATGTTGGCAATATTTCCTCTGTAGACAGCTTTTTAAAAATGAAGCCAATGTTGATGGTCTAACATGGTAAAATGGACTGTGATTATCCAAAGACATTGGGGTCAAATGGCATGAAATCTTATTTCTTAGATTTTTTTGACCAAACAAGCTTCACTTGCCCAGAGATGTATGTAAATTGTGTGCTTCTCTTTTTCATTTGCCAATTGTTTAAATGTCCTAGGTATATAATTAATACCATTGTAAATTCCCTTGTCTGCCAGTTCCCAATTTAGTATTCTGTTTAATCCACTGAAGAGTCACCTTTTAAGCGACATGTTGATGCAATATGAAAGCTTATTTCTATCATTGCTCTACATGCAGAAATCAGTGCAGGCATTGTTGGAGAATGTGAAATTGGTTATCATTAATGTTTAGAGCTTTTCATCCCTGGTGTGCTTTGCAAACTAATTAATGAATCCTCATATGACACTCACACCAAATAGAGTTGTTCATGTTCTATTCAACAGAGAAAACTCTTGGCTTTTGGCCACTTGCTTAACCTAGCTCACTATTTCAGAGACAGTTAGCAGGACAGGTAATAGCCCCAGGACTATATGCTCTTGCTTCTACGTGTGGGATCCTGGGATGCTCTCTGAAATGGCACATGTGTATTCTTGGATACTCTCATCTTAGAGCATCCCCTCTTGTCTTTTTTGTCTTTAAGTTGTGTCATCTCTCTGTTTTGTATAACCATGGTGCCAAAACATCAAGAACATTTGTTTGCATATGTTATTCAAGAGATTATACCATATATTCTGGAGATAACTTTGGAATTAGCCTTTATTTTTAAGTTTTTTCCAACCACTGGCCCTCCCACGAAGGTCAGTGCAGTTTTAAGAAAACATGGTCAAACTTGGAACAGAAATAAAAATGAAGTCAACTGAAAATATTTCAACCTTTGGATTTCTGCCAAATAGCCTCTTTTTTCTATTCCCCCAAGCTGTTGTTGGAAGTTAAAGGAGACAAAAAGACTATTTTCGAAGGTTTAAGGTATTTGGTTTTATAGGAAGAGTCTGTTTGGGAATTGTTTATCCTCCCAAATGAGAATTTTGTCAGTTCATGCCATACTCTGAAAGAACCAAAAATTTTCCAGAAATGGTATTCAAAGACATCTTTAATGTAGAGAGTGAAAACATAATCATTACCATTTTTACAATTGCTACAAGGCTTCTATTTATTTATTTTCTATCCCTTTCAAGATATACCTTTCTTATAGGAGTTCCAGTGTTCAAATAAACCTTGTAAAGTGTTTAAATATTCCCAATTAAGAAACAGATCCATAGAAGCTTTACTTAGGGATCATACTAGTGTCAGAAATTATAGAACCTTATATAGTATAACCTCACTTACCCAGAGAAATTGGAATATATTTAATACATAAAATTTTTAATTTCTCCAAGATATCTCAGTTATTTATATATTTACATATGCTGCAATAGAATATGCATGCTAAATAAATCTTTCCAACACATCCAACACAGATGTGTTGGATGCCTACCTAACACAGGTAGGCACCTCTGGGTTCTCTGTACCAGTTTTCCCATGGAACTTTTCCCTGAGGCATCCCACAGAGGCAAGATGTTCTGCTGTATGCAAGTAGAGCACATCCAACTATTATGACTGTGCTCCCATAGAAAGACAGTCTACAAAAACCAGGGACTTTGTGTTTAGAGCCACATAAACATGCCACCATAATTCATCTGCACAAGATGCATATTAGATGATAATTATCATGAACATTCTCATTGAGCATGACCTAAATATCAATGTACATCATTTAGTGTCCTTCTTTTCTGTATGTTAAAGGCCACTATGATCCTACTTACTTATTTGTTTATATCAAGCAATATCTCTAAAATGATTGTGAACTTCTTGACAACAGAGTCTGTATCTTGATCAGTTTTGTATTCCCAGTGCCTAACTGTGTCTGCACGTAGAAGATATTTCATAAAAGTGTGTATGAAGACTGATACTCAGAGCCATGAGTATTAAATTATTATACTGCTTTACCACTTGTTGACAGTTATTACTAACTGTGTCTGGAACATTAGGAATATACTAAGCCATTGGGCTATGTTACAAAAGGCCTAGAGTCACACACTTGAGGGTTTGGGGCAGCTCCAAGCATGAGTGTAGCATAGGCCAGATCTGTAAGGTCAATGCTAAAATTTGCCTCACTCCCTGGAGGGATTTCAGATTGGGCATGCCCAGGACTGAAACCCAACTCTCAGTTCTACTTCAGGTCGCAGTTGACCTCCTAGACTGCTTTGATGTGGACCTCCAAATTTGAGCTCTGTGACAAATGAGCAAGCTTCCCCAAGTCTTTGATAGAAATAGCAGGAGAGGAAACAACTATCCTCTGGGATATACACTTGAGTTGGTTCTGAACTAATACCAAAGAATAATTGGTCCACACAAGTTTGTGGAAAGGCCATGTGGGGTAGCATAGTGGTTGTCAAACTTTAGGATACATGCAAGTCACCCAGGAATCTTGTTAAAATGCAGATTCTAAGTCAGTAGACCTGAGGCTGGGCCTGAGATTCTGTATTTCTAACAAGCTCTCGGATGATGTCAATACTGGTGGTCCAAGGAAGACACTTTGAATAGCAAGGGTATAGCGTATACCTCTAGACTTTGGAAATAGAGAAACCTAGGGATCAATCCTAGCTGTGCTACTTACCAGAAGTGAGATGTGTGCAAATTTAAAACATTTGATTTTCCCAATTGTCAAATGGCAATATTAATTCTTACCCCACGGATTCAGGTTTAGGATTAAACAAGGAGTGACATAGAGGTGGCCTCCTAGTTCTAGCCTCCCTCTTTTCTTGAGAGTTAAAAATGTTTCTTGAGGACTTAACAAATTTCTGACTTAGGAACATTTTAGTAACCTTTTTGAGTTTAAGTATTCACATCTGTAAAATGAAGATCATGTTCTGTTTTCTGAATAAGATCACAAGTGGAAAAGTCTCTAACCATTCCTAGTGCAGAATAGGTGCAAAATAAATATCGTTATTCTTTTTTCCTCTGCATGAGCATAACTTAATAAAACCAGCACATACCTGGACCCCATCATGGTAAAATAACTGTTGGAACACTGTCTGTCATTTTGCACATAGAAAACTTAGCCTCTTAAATGTCTTTGCATCATTCCAAAAGCAAAATTAATTAGGAAATTGTCTTTTTACACTTCTAATACATTTTCTTTTAGAGCAGTTGCCATGTAAGGAATAAATGGCTGCACTCCATTTTATCTTGCATTTTGTTTGGCAATGGGAAATGGATATGCTTAAGTAAAATTGAAGGCATTTATTATGCCTTAAAACCCTATTCTGTGCTCCTGGATGATGGTTACGCAGCTTGATTTAACTGTTGTTCCACTACTCAAGACTTACACAGCAAATATAACCAGTCAGAATAGATTAGCTAGTGCTGCAGTAACAAATAACCCCAAAATACCCATGGTTTAAGGAATAACAAGGTTTTATTTCTCACTTTCATGCTACATGCCCATTTTAGGTCAGGATGGTGGAATGAAGGGACTCTGTTTATGGTAGTCACGTGACGATGGCTGCTCCAGCAGCCACCATCTTAACTGTGGCAGTTGCCATCCCAAAGCAAAAGACAGCACTCTGGAGGATCTTGCACTGGTAATTAGATGCTATAGCACATATAATTTCCTCTCACAACTCATTGGTCTTAACTAGACACATGGTCTCATCGACCCAACGCAATGAGCAAGAACTATAATCCCATCATATTCCTGGAAGGGAAATAACTAGAAATAGCTGGCAAACAGCCCAAATGACCACCACTTACTCTGTCAGACACACTTCTTTATGCTTCCCCGTCTTTCCTGAGCCGTGTCCACCATGGGACTAACCACTCACGGGTTCTAGGGGTGCCAGGCCCTCCTCCTTGACCTTGGCAACACAGCAGCCAAACAGCCACACACTGGAGTACCTGGACCCTCCTACCACATTCAGACTTTGAATGCGGGGCTGGGAGTCTGGCATCCCTAAAAGCTGCAGAAGGGAAGAGAGGATGCCAATCAGAAACGTGTTTTGGGTTAACCCCTCGAATGGAGTAAACTTTGACCAATGACAAAGAGAAAATTTTCCTTTTCCCTACTTTCCCAAAACTACTCTGAGATTTTACCTTGGAGCATTTTGAGGAAAGTCCCTGATGGCTTAGCAGAGAAGCCTGCTGAGTAAACCGCTGTATCTCCCTGTGGCTCTTCACCAAGTAGCAGCTGGCATCACAATGCATCACTTTGAATTGCCTTGCATTTTCTCCTGCCTCAATTTTCCTTTGCCTCATCTTCCTCAACCCGGGCTTACACTTCCCAAACAAGGTATTGACACTTTAATCTTTGCTTTACTCCTTGTTTTCTCAAGAATCTGAGTTGGGCCACCTAATAAATCAGCTTGAGGTTCTGCTTGTACACAGTATCATAATAGAAGTCTGATCAAATTTAATATTTCTGATTCAACATGGAACCAGACCAGGTCCTGTTTATTTGGTGGGTGACCTCCAGTGGACCTCAATATTGCCCAACTAATATTTTTGGTCATTTTCACATTTGACAGCTTGGACAGTGGGCTTATTCAATTATATCAATAACTGATTCAACCATTATTAAAATCAAAATATTACCTTGCCACTATTGACATTGTGGAGTGAATAACTGATTGTTGTGGGGGGCTGCCCTGTGCATTGTAGGATATTTAGGCCAGCATCCCTGGCCTCTACCCGCTAGACGCCAGTAGCACCTTCAGTTGTGACAACCAAAAATGCCTCTAGGCATTGTCAGATATTCCCTGAGTGACAAAATCAGTTCTAACTGAGAACCACTAATATAAACATTTTGATAGCTTAAACTTTCCAAGGTAAATACTTTTTTTTTTTTTTTTTTGGTGAGAACAATTAGCCTTGAGCTAACATCAGTTGCCAATCTTCCTCTTTTTGCTTGAGGAAGATTGTCGCTGAGCTAACCTCTGTGCCAATCCTCCTCTATTTTTGTGTGTGGGACCCCACTACAGCATGGCTTGATGAGCAGTGTGTAGGTCCATGCCCAGGATCCGAACCCATGGACCCCGGGCTGCCAAAGCAGAGCCTGCAAACTTAACCACTGTGCCACCAGGCTGGCCCCCCTAAGTTAATTACCTTTTAAGCCATGATTTAAAGATATTTAATTGATCTTCCATATTGTTACACATAATATGAAATACTGTTTTTATAACATTTTTCCCAATAAATTAAATACCACTAACATGAAAAACATGGAGGGATGCCATTCTAAATTAGTGAAGATGTGGCCTCTAAGAGTTAGATAGATGAAGTAGAAAGATAAACAGATACAGCCATGCATCATTTAACAACAGAGATACGTTCTGAGAAACATGTCCTTAGGTGATTTTGTCATTGTGCAAACATCATAGAGTGTACTTACACAAGCCTAGATACTGTAGACTACTACACCTCTAGGCTATGTGGTACTAATCTTATAGTACCACCGTTATATATGCAGTCCCTCGTTGACCCAAACTTCATCATGTGGCACGTGACTGTAGATAAGTAGATAGATACATAGATAGATAGATAGACAGATAGGAAATCACAAGGCGCCAAGAGTATTTCTAAATAAATGTTATGCTGAATATACTTTAAGAGCAGATAGTATCTCTTCATTGCATAGTCATTACATTTATGTACACATGAATGATGCTAAATTTTTAAAAATTATTTATTCTATTCAGTAATTTATAGTATAGCCCTGAGATCTTTTTGAGGTTATTTTTTTCCCTACTGGGAACTTATTTTCCTAGGTAATGAAGAATAGTGTACCTTGTTCAAATTATCATGAAATTCAAATGAAGAAGTCTAAATTAACGTGGTTTTACTATGCTTGAACATATGCCGAGGACTGGTATCAGATCATCTCTAGATTCTGAAGCAATAGCAATTAGCCTTGTATCTTCAATGGTGTCAACCTGAATTAAAAATTGGTCAGCTTTATTAAGAATACCCTTTACAGGCTTCTTAATTAATTTGGAGATACTATCAAATAATGTAATTCACTGCAGCTTCTAAAATGATTAACGTAAAACACCTTTATATGTTTTACTTACTTTTTATTATAAATTCAAGCTTTTTAAAAGTAGAACATAAAAATTGCTCAACATAAGTTAGATCCAGTGGGAAAAACTCATGTTACAGTTCCTTTGTTTAAACGTATTGCTAACTTGTTTATCTCATAATAATTGCTTCTTTACTCTTAAATTTAATTACACTAATTGCGTAATCTCTGTGTTCTACCTAGTTTTCTTCAATAGCCAAACTGATGTTATGGGCTTCATTAAATTGATTCACTTGTCTGAGTCACTCTTTGCATGTACATGGTCCCTAGTTAAAAATGGCCTTAAGATGAAGATATACATTATAAATCTATAATAATGTACATGTATGTAAGATTTAAAAGTGTGTAAGATGTGTGAAAGGATGTTCCCTAAATGATTGACAGTGGTTCTCTCTGAGCCAGTGGTGGGATTCAAGAACTTTTATAAAAACTTTTCTTTTATACTTTTCTGTTTGAATTATTTACAATAACTGTCTATTTTTCACCAAAAATTTTTAAAATATTCTTCAAAACATGGTTTTGTGCTTACTAAACATTTTAAGTGAATAATGTCTCAAAAATGCTATTAATTTTCAATATAATTTTCAATTTAATTTCTCAAAATATTCCTTGAGAAGTGAAATATGGTGCTTATATTTTAAAATAATATGTATGAGTGTAATAATAAAACATTAAAGTAATTTTTTTCTCATGCTTTTAATTATATTTGAAATATTGCTAGTTAAACAAAAAACACCAAGGACTTAAAAGAAAAAGAATGTAATGTTGTTATTTCCCAACATTTTTATTTTAATTTGGTGTCCTGGTTTTCATTTTTGTATTCTTTTACAAGTCTATTATTTCCTTTTGTTGGGAATAGTTTGTTGCATACTTATGCACAAGCACACATATTTTGTGAACAACAGCAATGATGTGATAAATTCTTGCAGAAAATCTTGCAATTATACAGAGATAATTCATTAAAGAAACGGGCATTATATATATTTTATATATATTACATATGATATATGATTATGTTATACAGGATAAATATAAAATACAAAATTATATTTTATAAGAAATGAGCATTTTATATATTTAGTATATATATAATGCTCATGTCTTATTAATTAATTGTCTCTCTATAAATATATATTATGTAACATACACACACACACACACACACACACACACACACACGAGAATTCATTAAGGAAATAAATCCTCAGAAGACATAGCATTGACTAAGTTATCATTTTTATAATGTTACTTAAAGACATACAAATATAAAACTAAGTACAAAATCTTCATGCTTATAATTCCTTTACAACTAAAACTCCTAAGTAAATTCATAAATTAAATGCATGTAAAACCATAAAACCAATAAAGTCCAATAAACCATTATTTTTTTAATATGGTGAATGATTTTATTTTGCTAAAACTAGCAAAGTTGAGATTCCTAGTAGTTACATGTAGCCTCAGATACGGTTCTGCATTAAGTTTATCTCTGTGTTTCGACTTCAATATTATTATTACAGATTTTGTATGTCATATAATAATATATGTACTATGTATAAAATAATTGCTCTCAGGCTCTGTTTACTACTCTGGGATTATTGAGACTCAAACTTTATTCAAACTGCACATAAGTAATCTCCAAACACCAATTTTAATGAATCATTTGATATATCTGTAAGGCTTTTTTGTTCACTTGAATATAATGTTGGTATTCCTGCATTATTGATAACTGCACTAAATGGGCATCTAATTCAATTGTTGCTAAAGCTGGAAATAGAAAAATTCTTCATTGTCTTTTTAGCCTTACACCTACTGCTAATGAAATGGTGCATGCTGTTATACATAAAAACATGATCCACTCAATATCTCTGTTTCCAAGGTGAATATGGCATTAAGCCTTACCACACTTTTGTTTAAATGATGAACTCAGATGCAATTTGGTCTTCATTTTGGTTTAATACATCAAAAACAAAAAATGCAAATTACAGCACTGAAATTCAATGGCAGAACTTAATTTCCAGACAGTCCAGAATATGCTTATGTTGTTTTGCTTGTATCATTAAAAAAATTAGAAAGTTATTGTAGAGGATTGTAGATCCCATAAAATGAATTTCTAGAATATGTCCCAGGTTGAGAAATCCTAGTTTAGTCGAAGACATGAATTTAAAACTCAATTTCTTTTTATTCAATAATTCAAAATATTTATTGAGTATCTCTTATGTCCTAAGAAGGTGCCAGGTGCTGCTGGATGAGTGGACAGACATGTGGCTAGCCCTCCTGGAACTCACAATTTAATGGGAGTTAAGGCAACGGGAGAGGAATTCGATTCTCTCGCTTAATGTGTGATCTTGAACTTTCTGAACCTCAACTTGCTCAGCTATCCAATAAGGGCAGTACCTCCTCTAACCATCAGACGATAGTCCTTGAAAGCTTTAAAATACTGAACAAAGAGAAAACATTATCAGTCACACTTATTTATGCTAAATTAAATCAAATTCAAGATAACTACCGGCAAAGCCATTTCCAAACTAGTTCAACTTTTATCTTAGTACAGCCATTACAGTCAGCAATATTAATAATTTTATAGTTCTAATTCCCATTGAAACTAGCCTGTTTGAACTTTAAATCCAAAATAATGTTTCTGATGACATTATTACGCCCACTATTGAAATCAGTCCTGTCTGGAGTGTGACACGGCAACCATCTAGCAGCTATTTGAAGCGCTACAAGTAGATGGGGATAACAGAAAAGCAACTTCTTTAGCTGAAATTTCAGAGGAATGTTCAAAAGAGGTAGCACGTGGTTTCCCAGCTTGGAACGCCACCAGGATCACTGGAATTACCAACCATCCTGCACTGGTGAACATAGCATAGGTGCTATGAGCATCTTGACTTCCATCTGAAAGACATCATCTCTAACAGCCAAGGTCTGATGCTTACAGTGCAACACATGAGGAATTAGCCAGTGGAAAATCCTCGCAAAACTTTCTGCAAGAGAGTGCTGGCTTCAATCCTTTTGGTGTAGAGAAGAGTCTGAAGGGCTTGAACTGCAAATGCCCTGAGCTCACTTTTATTCCAAAGCCACTTCCCCACCGTTAGCGGATTTGTGCTTCGGGAGTGCTAACTAATTTTAATATTGGCTTAAGAAAAGCATAATTAGAAAGGTAAATCTGATGAGGGGACAATTAAATTATGTGTGTGTGCGCGCACGCACATGCATGCCCGCGCTTTAACCAGACATTCCAAGTTTTGCCCATTCTTCTAGCACAGTGCTCAGCACACAGCAGGTTCACAATAAATACTGAACAACATATGAAATAATCTCTTCTGGCATTCAAAATAATCAAAAGAATTTTATGGCTACATATGTCTAAAATCAGCTTTTGGATCAAGGCAATGTATACACAATTTCAAATTATACATATTTAAAATTTTTAATCAATATATATTACTTTTTCTGACTTTAAAAGTAAGATAAGTTTTCAGCAGAAAAATTTAAAGTATAGAAAAATAATAACTGGATTAATAACTATCAGTGATCTGTTTATCCATTAATAACATTATAGGTTTAACATGATGTATTTCTCCAATTTTTATGCATGTATATAATTTAAATCACATATGTGTTTGTACTAGTATTAGAATGTTGTCATTGATTGCACTATTCTTTTTTTTTGTTGCTTCCTGATGCTAACAAAATTGGAGTCTATCCTCACTGAGAAATAAAGGAAATATTTTCCAGAATAAGTTCAGATATAGCGTCAAGCAAATATATTAAATTAAATTAAATGTTTAATATAAAAGCAAATTAGCGTGTTGTGTCTTTAAGAAAAGTCTACTAAGCCAGTTTAGTCTTGGGTCAACACAATTCATCAAGAAAGGGCATACAGGACTAAAAATGCTATAAAATGTTTTTTCCCCTTAGTATAAAATATTGCTCCTTTATGTCCCTTTTTATTCAATATCATTCTTCTGGCTTTGCAGTATAAAGCAGAGACGTCTGGAAACCTTATTTAAAAATTTGGGAAAAGAAGTGGAGAAAAGTAAAATGATATTAATGTGTTTCATTAATTGTAGAGAGTATAACCTCGTTTACACAACTGCCCTGGGGCTATTATTGCTGCTTTCAGTGGAGAACAACTGGTAAATTGGGAACCAGGAGCCTTAATGCTTAAAACAGAGCTGCTAGTTCAGAGACAGAAAGTCATGTTCCAAAGAAAGCAGAGTCTCTGTTTTGCCCATTTTAAGCTGAACAAAATGTAGTACAACTGAAGAATGCAAGGGAACACGAAACAGCTGTGAAATCCTGGGGGGAAAAAAAAGAGGCTGAGTAAAAGTGGAATTTTCAATAACTCCATCAGCATTATCTTTCCCAGTGGTGATTGCCAAAACTGTATTTGCTTATAGTTACTTGAAGATAAAGAACTGACTTTTGAGCTGAGGGAGAAATACTATATTTCCCTGAGAAATGAAAGCGTTTGAGATTCTCTTGCAAAGTCTGTAAATCATGCCAGACAGCCCTGCCTGTGGGGTATTTCCTGACTAATCTTGCAGTCCTGAGGGGTCATGATATGCTCCAGAAAAACGTCTACATTAAATTGTGCTATTAATTTGAGAAAAGTTCAGAGGTGGTTGACGATACGCGCAAATGCAGTTTAAGTGCACTTGAACTTGCAAATTACAGCGTCTTCCTCAGGCTGAGTCTCTCCAGATCAGCCCTGTGCTTTGGGGGAAATATTGATAACCCCTGGTTTGTGAGCCTGTAATTCATTCCCTTGTGAGTCATGATATTTCCACCATGTTCTGTCATGCTATTTTACAGAGCTTTACGTAAAGAAAAAGCCAAACTCTTTCACACGGTGTATGAGTTCCTCCATCATTCGGCCTTGGCTCCTACATCCTTCTTCTGTCACATCTTTCTCATGAGCCAGTCCTTCTAACTCAGTAGTTTCCTTCTGTGCTCTAACTGAGCCATGCTCTCTGTGCAGATGAAGTCTAGAGCTTTGTAACTCCCGCACCCACCACAGATCTTTGCACTCGGCAGGAGCCAATGCCTAAGTTTATTTACCCACTGAACTTCCATGCTACCATGGGCAACAGTGAAATGCTTATTGTCAAATGCATATGCAGCCTCTGTGGATAAAAATGACCTTTTTTTTTCCTTTTGGAAATGCTTCGTAGTACCTGATTCGCTTTCACAGAACATATGTGTAATAAGAATTTTTATTTCCCTGTGATTGTCAAAAGGGACAGTTCTAACAATCTGAAAAAGTATCTAAGGTGTGAGATGCAGCTTCAAATAGAAAAGATTCAAGCATTTTTTGTGAGCTCCTCTTGAAAGCCAGGTACCGTGTCTGATAACGAGTAAGAAGTAGTTCCTTCCCTTAAGGAGCTTACAATAGGTGGGCAAAGATAGGCATGCCCACTATAGGCAGATTTTTATCATATAGATTGTGGTAAGTATTGTGGAATCCTGAGGACGGGTGATTAATTCTTACTAGTTTCATGGAAATTCAGCAGTAAAATAGGACCTTGAAGAACAGGTAGATTTGGTGGGTGGAGACACAGGACAGGGCATGTTAGAAGGAAGAGCCATCCCGGGCAAGATCCAGAGGAGTCAGAGGGTATTTGTAGCCTGAATGTACCAGGAGTTAGGGAGGGTGCAGAATACCAGGAAAAAATGCCGAAGAAATAGGAAATAACTGAGCCCTCATTCTTCTATGAGCATTTTCAGAATACCACAACGATGCGGCAGACACTGTTGATGCTGAGGAGACAAACCTGGTAAAATCTACTCTTTTGTGATGTTGTTGGGTCCAGAGTAGCAGGGTTATGGATCCTACTGAGAAAGAATCCAGGATCTCCCAGGTACAAGGGACTGCTTGGCAGTCAGGCTGTGCCCTACGTCTATCCTCACTTTGGAAAGCCGGGTAGCTCCCCCCGTTATGACACAATTTAACATGAGTCCAAGGACAGTTGATTCATATAGAGAGTGATTAGATGCCACAGGGAAAAGAAAGCAAAGTATACAAGAAATGTACAAATTAATAAGCTTACATTCAAGGTGGGGAGATGGAACGCTCAAAATAAATAACAGTTCCTGTGTTCTTTCGCCATAGAGTGGGTGAACCTTTCCTGGGTACAGGAGCTGAACGGGGAAGCAGAAATGCAAAGTTCAATAAGCTCTTGTCTTTAAGGATCTTCTGGTCCCCCGGGGGAGATATGTGTATATAAACGAACTGCAATTTAATTGGATAGAGATTTTCAAAGATTTTAGTTTCAGGACTCCCTTCTACTCTTAAAAATTGTTGAAGACCCTCAAAGAAATTTTGTTAGTGTGTATTATATCTGTCAATTAGGAATTGGAAGGGAAAAAAGTTTAAAATACTTATGAAATTTATTTTAAAATGACAATTATAAACCCATCACGTATTACATCAGAGTGATAATGTCATCTCATATCATATAGCTTCTGGAAAATTCCACTGTACCGTTGTGAGAAAATGAGAGTGGAAAAGGCAAATAATATTTTAGTATTATTATGAAAAATAGTACTGACCTCACAAATCCCCAAAAAGGTGTCAGGGACCCTGACAGGTTCCTGGACCACAGTGTGAGAACCACTATAATAGAACGAAAGCTCTAATAGGAAAGAAAAATGGATAAACTACAGTTAGACCCCAAACTGTAGAATAGTTTGCACTGTTTGCGTAATACAAGAATTAACAATAAATGTTACCAGGTGCCAGTTCCTTTTCTCATTTAATATGCAAAATAATCATATCAGGTATGATTTAACATCTGTATGTTGCAGATGAGTAAAATTAGCCTCCGAAGTTTTAAGTAAATTGCTCAAAGATACACAGCAAGTTAGTACCAGGTTTGGAATCCAAACCAAGTCTAACTCCAAATCCACAACCAGGATTCCATCCAGTAGGTCAGTATATAATTAAATAACAATACCTAATTCTTAACCAGCCCTTACTATTTGCAAGTCACTGGGCTAAGCCTCTTACGTTCGTGATCATTATCCCATTTAATTCTTAGGACATTAGAAGGTAAGTGTTATTATTACCCTCGTTTTATATGTGTGTCGTCCTTTTGTAGAGGTTAAGCAACTGGTCTGAAGTCATAAAATCAGAGTAGTAGAACTAACGTTAAGTGTCAGATTTTCCTGATGTAAAACCAGGTTCTTCACCACAACTTTGCCCTCTAGAAGAAAAACTATCCTAACAAATAACAGTACAATAATAGGTAAGATACATCAAGTGCACAGCCCCTTCCATGCAATAACCTACTTAATTCTTTTTTTTCTTCCCCTTTTTCTCCCCAAAGCCCCAGTAGATAGTTGTACATCATAGTTGCACATCCTTCTAGTTGCTGTATGTGGGACACCGCCTCAGCATGGCCGGACCAGCGGTGCGTCGGTGAGCGCCTGGGATCCCGACCTGGACCGCCGGTAGCTGAGCGCGCGCACTTAACCGCTAAGCCACAGGGCCACCCCAGTAACCTACTTAATTCTCAAAGAACATTTTTCTATGTTCATCCTTATTTTGCAGACGAGTGCTTGTTAAAGATTTAAAATGCTAGAAAATCAAAGTAGTAAGAGATCTGAATGGTACATAAGAACCCCCCCCCAAAAAAAAAGACAGGGGTCAGGAAAAGGCCATACAGAGGCCAGGTGTCAGAGGTCGGGCGTCAGAGGCCAGGCATCAGGGGTCAGGCGTCAGGGATGGGCTGGAAGTGGGATGCATACGGCCATCCTAGTCCTGGAGGAAACAGTCAACTCCTGGTTTTAAAAAAGCGATGACCCCAACATTTCAAAAATCAATATTCTTTGTGTCTATAGGCGAGTGGTTTGATTTCTCCTGCCCCCTTCTTGCCTTTCTTCTGCACTGAATTTGACTACAAAGTGGATTTCTCCCCCTACAGCTCTAACCAGGGAGGATGCCTCAGGTTCTGCTCCCGGTGGTGAAATGTCACCACGGTCGGCTATTTGCAATGCAAATCACTAGGCTTTGGCATCCGAGATTGATGTCCCCGGGAAGAAGGTACTTAGTTGCTGGGCTGGAGCTGAGTGGAGGCGACACAGGTCTCTTCCCAGCTTCGAGTGGTTGTCAGAGGCAACAAAGCAGGGCCGGGGGAGATATGAGCCGTGCGCCCTTTTGGCACCATCCATTAACAGCACGTGGTGTTAATGCATCTAAATTTGGTTGGGGCCGCGAAGTCTAGGCTGAGGGCAGATGGCATACCTGAGCTGGGGCAGAGGGCAAGAAGGGACTTTTCACCAACTGTTCCGGGGACTAGTGAGGAGGCTCAGAGCCCCGCGAGGCAGAGCACCTGTCTGGGTCAGACTCTATTTGCATTCCCAGCGTTTCTGAGCAGCTCAGGGTGGTCTTCAGTCGAGGACCGGAGTTCCCTGAGAAGCCAGTCCTGGCTGCTGAGATCCGGCTGTGTGCCCACACAGCGGGCGGGGGGTTGGGGGGAGGGGGTTGAAATTGGGCCAAGCCCTTTAGGTGCAAGAAATTCGCAAGGAAGCCTGGAAATGATCTGGAAAAAATTTAAAAATCCATCCAAACCCATCTTTTCCTTTATGTGGTAGTTGTTGCCATTTGAAAAAAAAAAATGCTTTTGTTTAATCCATTACCATCTGTGGAGAGTTTGATTTGCTGACAGTGAAGTGAGAGGAGGAGATGCTCTTCTGTCAGGGCCCTGGAGATGGCAATTATGCAACCATACCTGGGCTCATTTTCTAGTGAATCTTTCCTTAGACTAGTGTTTCTACGTACCCGGGGAGAAAGAAAACCTACACCAATGAGAAATAAAGCATAACCATGTATCTCCTTTTGTAATTAAGTTATAAAATCAATATAGAAAGCAGAAAATATTGGTAGGAAAAAATAACTTCTTTTGAGAGTCAACAAATACCTAAATATCTAGAAGTAACGGCTGTGAACATTTTGTGTATGATTTTCTAGAGACACACACACACACACACAGAGTGCTTATAATACTGTATAGCATGAACCCGTAATTGCAAGAACCAGGAAATAGCAATTTTTTGTCATCACTGTTATCAGCTGCTGGGTATTCGACTGTACACATGCACCATCACCAGGCTTACTAGTCCCCCAGAGCTGGGCACTTAGATTTGTTTTGCTATTTTAAAAAAAATTGCAATAAATATTTTTGCGCTTTCATCTTTAAGCATTTCTCTGGTTACACATTTCTATTTCTAAATATAAAATAGTTTGGAACATTTTTTACTATTATTTTCTATTGACCTTTCTCATTTGCCCTTATAACCTCCAGTCTCCTTTTAAATAAAATGACTTGGAAGAACTTTTCTCTTTTGGTTAACTTAACTTGGCAACATTTCTACCAACATTCAAATTTGGTCCACCTTGGGAACAGGCAGAATCAAAAGGATGATGCAAATAATAAGATCATGGCATTGCTTTTTTTCCTACCATTTGCAGGTTGAGCTTCCATATCTTATTAGTGCAGATAATGTATAGTGTCCGAATATGTTATCCCAGAAACCATTTATAAATTGGACACTTGGAACTGGGAAACTGTTTCTCCAAATAAATAATATAAAAATACGTATAAGTCTCCCAAGAGAGTAAAACAAAGCTTACAGAACCCTTGCAATAATGATATTTAACATTATTGAGCACCTTCTATATGCCAAGCAATTTATATACATCACCTCTAATTCATATGGACCCTAAATTATTTATATTTGTAATTTTTCACTGTAGGCAGAATGATGAAGTTATTTTTTTTTCATTTTAACATCATAAGTACATTTACTTTATCAATTTCATGATGTATTAGAGAATACAAAAGAATTCTGAAATTTGTTATTTCATCATTCTCCACTTTGTTATACTCCTAAAGAACTAAAAATAAAAGGCAATAAAATGACACGGGAAATAGTCTTTATTTACCATAAGAGTTAGTATTTGAGATAGGAGATAATCTTGTGAAGATTCTGAAGAGTCCCTCTGAAACACTTTCGAGGACTTTACCAAGAGCCAAGACAAAGGATGACTCTGATCCTTCACTATGTCGAATTTTCTTTTACAATTTATGAAACTTTTTTCCTTGATTGACACAATTAACATAAGTCTACTGCTTATCATGAGTGATATAGGCTTTCAGAGACATGAGGATTAAAGGCAGACCCTCTTCTTCCACTCAAGAAAATAATTTCTTATAGAGTAAGAATATGCAAGGGCACTTAGCATATAGTAAACTTCCATTAAATGTTAGCTTTGTCATTATTTATTTGTGAGTTTATACAAGTACATATATTTAATTCATAGTATCTTTCTCCCACAGAAAATTCTGCTCTTGTTCTCTTGACTTCCTTTACTTTTTGTTTCTCCTAGTCTCTCCCAGTGTTTTACTCAATCTCCTTCTTTTCCCCTTCCTTTGGTTTCATGTCTCTGAGTATCCATACCAGGTGTTGACCTCATAGCTCTCTCCTCTGACATGGACTTTTGGCTCAATGGAAAAGGCAGAGGAGAGGACAGGAGGATAAATCCTGATGGGGGCCTAAATCCATACACTAGAATGCCCCTCAAACTTCTAAACTACGTAGAAGCATTTTCGCTGACTACGGGGTTAGTATTTGGTCTTTTTTTAAAAGTCATTTAAAACAAATAATCATAAAAATATGCAGACATATTTAAAATACTTTATTTTATCTTAAACCATGGAAATTATCCAATGAATGAAGAAGATAAACCACATCTATAATGTATCATCAATGATTTTCAGTTCTTTAAAATGGCACAATAACGGATAGCACTTGTTAAGCAAATTAAGTGCAGTCTTTCTTCGTTTTTACTATTATTTCCCTTTAGTACCCCACAGTTCATTATAGACTCATTGTAATACATTACCATGTTACATAATACACCCACTGGTGCATGACAGTTTACAATTGCCATGGCAATGGCAGGATATAACTAAATAAGGAAAGAAAAGAGGTGGCACCCTTGCTCTCCAGAATAGCCTGCCCATTTCCCTGAATAACTATGAATATTTCTCCCCTTCCTTACCTACACCCTTATAACAGCTGCCTAATCACCCCAGGAGCTGAGAAGTTGATTTGTGAACATAGTTCCCACTTCTCCATTCTTTGGCCATTGAATAAAAGCTTGTGCTGTTGAGCACTCAGCTTCAGTTTTGTTTCAAATCCGTGACTCCAAACAGAAAAGAACCCTCTGAGGAAAGGATGGATTGTAGGTATGAGGCCCACCTGTGGACCCCTCTTTGGAGCTCCTCTGAATGTGGGTCAGAGTCCCACCAGATTGAGGGGAAATTGGTAACAAAACTATCAATTTAATTTTTATAGAAGCAATAACTCACATTCATATTTCATCCATTTATATGTTCATTAATTAATGTATAGAATTTCAATAAGGATAAAGTTAGTATAAATATACTTTGAACAAGTACAACTGATGTTTCATTAGCATAATATTTAAGAAAGATATTGTTCCAAATTTAGCTATTAAGCCTAAGTATGGTGCCCCACTGAGTAGTCTCGTCTGCACAGGAACATAAGTATGTGTCTATGCTATAGTGAGAGAATAGAGCATGTCTGATATCCTGCAATTCATTAGGTGGAAGCTAGTTTAGATGTGTTCTGCCTTTGACCTTGGAGGTGTCAGAGCAGGAAAGGCTCCGTTCTCAAAAGAGGAGAGATCAAGAAAGGAAACTGACTCAAGTCTTTTGGTATGAGGTAGCATACATTCTCCTCCACTCTCAGTAGAACCTGATATGTATCCAATGGGAAATTTAAAAAACCCAGAGAGGATCCATGAGACAGATTCATGGAGAGACCAGGAATGAAGGTGGAGGCTTCAACCTCCAACCTCTGGTCAGGTGGAAGGTAAATGTTTGAGAAAGGGAGACATGAGGAATCACAGATGGAAGGCAGTATGGATAAGTGCACTCACAAGAAATGGGTTGGATGGGGCCAGTCCTTCCATGATGGAAATCAGAGAATTCTTACAATAAAACTTTTATCACAAAGAGAGAGTTGAGCTCAAGTGGGCCTAGAAAGTGCTCAGAGAGAATTAAGGGCAGTGAAGAAAATGACTGGGAAATTGACATTATAAGACCACATAATGAACAATTGTGATGAGTCAACTTGGATGGCCTGACTTTGGAAGTGATTTAGAACTTTATTTTCCTTTAATATTCAATAAGTGTAATAAAAGCAAACGTGTACAAATTGCTTATTTCTTGTCAGTTAGGATTCTTTAAATCAAGCTGCTATTTACTAATTCCACTAATTATATAAAGGGGATGTAATTATCATTCTTGTTATTAACTGATGAATCTGAGGCTTAGAGAGTTTTAATAAGCCAACTCAACCTGAAATTCTGCCCAAGGTCCGTAATGCCAGAGCCCTTGTTAGGAACCACTGCTATACTTGGTACTACCTCTGTTAACCTGTACTTTGAAAATTCTGGCTTTTGTTTTTAACTCTTAATTTAGATGGTGAGGGTAATAGAGGTGCTTAGGGGACAGAAAATTTGAGAGAAGTGGCTCTGATGGTCCCTTGGTATATAGCCAAAACCATTCGCCTTCTGCCTGGCAGAGAGAGTAGATTCTAAATTCCTCTCCACTCTCTCTGTGGTCTCCATTAGAGATTCTGACACTTACTAGATAAAGTTAAAGACTCGTGTAGTGATCTTCACACTAATTGGACTGTAATGTATAGCCTCGGTCAAGCACATCTTTCCCAGCACTCCTCTCCGCAGACGGCAATCAAGCCATTTACAGAAGATGCATTGGCTGCCAAGACCCTAGAGCAACCTTAAGCTGCACTGGCCTTTTAGCGGAAAACACAATTAATTTTGATACCGCAGGGCAATTAAGACTGGAGTTAAAATAAAAATCTTTTGGAACACAGAATGTCAAAGACTGGATAGGAAATGTTTTTCCCTCATATATTTCAGAAGCCCACAAGCATACCAACCTCTGGTTACTCCAAGTCAAGTTGCCAAATTCCTGTTTCATTTCAGTACATGTGAATTGAAAAGAATAGCTGTGTTAGCCGTGTTGCTGTTCTGAAAGGAGATCACTTACATCAACTCTTTTACCAGCAGTAGCTCTGAAAAACACGTGTGTGCCTGGACACCTGTTACATTCATACATTTGTAGAAACAACTACACAGATTTTTTAAACGCATGCACACATCCATGGATAACACGCCATGTTACAAGTTGCTCTAGATAATTTCAGCTCAGAGAACATCTTCCCAGAAAAAATGTTTTTGTTTAAATAAAAGGACACTCCAAAAGCAGAGGGAAGACACTGCTGTTACACATCACTTAGAGAAGCAGAGATTCAGTAATTGCATGATTAATCGGAAGAAAAAAGTAGAGTAGGATGGGTGGGTGTGGATTTGGGGGGATTTGCATTAAGCTACACTGGGTCACTTACTTACAAGATTTCTACCTACCAATTAGTCAGTTAGCCACTCTGACTCTGTTGGTCAAGGAGTTTCCTTTTCAGTGAATTTTCTCTTGACACTTATGTTCCGATTTTTCAAATGAGAATATGTTTTCTTAGCAATTTATAGAAAGTTTTTGTTTAAATGTGTATTCTGGGTCATAATTTTTTGTTGCATGCATGCATGGCAAATACCTTTTCCCAGGCTGGTTATCTGATTACACCAATATGTGATTAGAATGTGGGAAATGCTGGTGGAAATGCACCTTGGCACCATCCATTTGAGCTGGATATTGCATATGTTATAATCCAGACATTTCATGAGATACATATGAGAGTGTTTCCTGCAGCATTACTTATAATAACCACTAATTCTTGCCAAGGGCTTATGATTTCCCAAGAACCCTTTAAGCTTTTTATTTGTATTATATAATTTAATCCTCAAAATGACTCTATGTGGTATGTACTATTTTTATACCCATATGAGTAAACCAAGACACAGCAGTGTAATAATTTCCCCAGGATCACAAAGCAAATAGAAGTTACCCAATAGCGATTAGAGCCCAAAACTCTGGCTTCAGAGCTCACACTCATAACTACTGTGCTGAACAGTCATCAGTATATCACTCAATAAATAGGTTGTAGTTGATCATTCAATGAAATACCATTCTGTCAAACTGTAGATTTATAGGGATCAGCATAGATAAGTCTCAAAATGATAATGCCAAGTGAAGGAAAGCTAGTTTCAAAAACAAATATATAAAAGTAAGGTACCATTTAAAGAACACACAAAACAATACTATATATAGATATATACACACATAAATTGTGTATTCAGTCACATGCAAAATATTCAAATGCGGTTAGCTTTAACATATGTAAACCCGAAAAGAGGAGTAACATCTTTAGAAGGAGAGAAGGAAAGACAATAAATATATTTCCTTTCTTAAAAATAAAAAGAGGAATCCAGAGCAAATACAGCAAAATATTTCATCTATTAAATCTCGGTAGTGGGTACAAGGATATGTGATATACTGTTTATGTGTAAAATACTCATAAATCAAAATTTAAAAAGAAGCAAAGAGGTAATATGTGAGTGTCCTTTGTAAAAGTGAGCATGCTATACAAGTGGGAATTCTTTATGTTATGATCATCAAAAGTGCAGCAGAGGGGTTTTCAAAATGACTGAGTCAAGACTTCTGAAATTCCACTCCTCTGTAAAAGCAATATGAACTCTGGATATGGATTAAAGTCTTGCAATCCAAGAAACATTTATTCAAGGAAGACAGCTGGATTTTAGTAGGAACAGTGACTCTTATAGTCTTTTTTTTTTTTTTTTTTTTGTGAGGAAGACCGACCCAGAGCTAACATCCACGCCAATCCTGCTCTTCTTGTTGAGGAAGCCTGGCCCTGAGGTCTTACAGTCTTTTAAGCTGCCATTATCCCTTCAGCCTCTCCGCAGCTCCAGGGCTGCTGTGAGGAACAGTCTCCCGACCACAGTGGCTGGGCAAGCGAGCGGTCCAGCAGCCACTGGCGCAGCAAGAACGGCCCAGAGCTCCCCAAGCCCAAGAAAACTGCGACTGTTTGACCAGCTTGTTGAAAAGTCCACTCTCAGCGCTTACCTTTACTTGAAAGCCTCACGCAGAACTCACCCTCGGTGAACAGCGCTGCCTGTTCACAGCAGGGATTTGCTGAAAAGAATCACTAGCTGTTGTTTCAAATTACGGTTGCTTGAGGCGGTGATACCGGTTGGGGCTAAACAATAGACTGACCGAAAAACTGAAAAGGAAGAACTGGGCAATGATGATGGAACGGGGTCTTTAAAGAACTTCAACACATTTCTGGAAATCTAGAAGTCCGTGTGCATGTGCCTGACTATGCACATTTCCAGGGCTGTATGAATGCTGAGGAAAGACCTCAGAAGGCCTTAAACTTTTACCTCTGACTGACCTTCAGGCTCTGCACAATCAGGAAGTAAAGGCAAAGGCAGAGTGGTAGACTACCTGCCAGAGCATTGAAGCCATGCCCAACAGAGCCTCTCAGCAAAGCTTGGGAGACTCATTGGTTCATCAAAGTATTTAGGGAAGTCTCTGTCTCATCATTAGCCTACCACTTAGCTAACTGAGCAGATATCAGTTGCCATACATGACAAACAATGCAAACTTCAAAGAAATAGTCAAGGAAAATGACTAAACAATGATAAAAACAAACATCAATGACAGCAAACCCAGGTGGGAGAGGGAATCTGGTTTCTAGAGGTGAAATATTACGTTATTTTAAATGTCCAGTTTTCAATTAAAAAAAAATACAAGGTACACAAAGAAACAGGAAAGTACAGTCATGCTTCACTTAGAGACAGGGATATGTTCTGAGAAATGTATCGTTAGGCAATTTTGTCATGTGCAAACATCATAGAGTGTTCTTACACAAACCTAGATGGCATAGCCTACTACCCATTTAGGCTATATGGTGCAAATCTTATGGGACCACCATTGTATATGCAGTCCTTTGTTGACTGAAACATCATTATATGGTGCATGACTGTAAAATCCACACACAGGGAAAGGAAAAAAAAATAGTCAATAAAAACTTACCCTGAGAAAACTCAGAGGCTGAGCTTACAAGATTTTGAATCAGTTCTCAAAAATATGTTTAAAGAACTAAAGGAAAACACGTATAAAGAATTCAGGGAAAGAATGAGATCTATGTGTCAACAAATAAAGAATGTCAATAAAGAGATAGGAAGCATAAAAAAGAACCAAATATAAACTCTACAGTAAAAAGTACAATAACTGATATAAAACATTCACTAGATGGGTTCAGCAGGGGATTAGACTGACCGAAGGAAGATTCAGCAAACATGAAGATGAGTTAATTGAGATTATCCAGTCCGAGGAAGAAAATGAAAAAGGAATAAAGAGGTTCCGGCCCCGTGGCTTAGCGGTTAAGTGTGCACGCTCTGCTACTGGAGGCCCAGGTTTGGATCCCGGGGGCGCACTGACGCACCGCTTCTCCAGCCATGCTGAGGCCACGTCCCACATACAGCAACTAGAAGGATGTGCAACGATGACATACAACTATCTACTGGGGCTTTGGGGAAAAAAAGGAGGAGGATTGGCAATAGATGCTAGCTCAGAGCCGGTCTTCCTCAGCAAAAAGAGGAGGATTAGCACGGATGTTAGCTCAGGGCTGATCTTCCTCACAAAAAAAAAAAAAAGAATAAAGAAAAATAACAGGGCCTCGGAGACTTATGGGACTTCATCAAGCATAACAACATGTGGATAATGGGGACCCAAGGACAGAAGAGAGAGAAAGTGGTAGAAAGACTATCTGAAGATACAATGGCCAAAAACTTCCCAAATTTGAGAAAAAAACATTAATCTGCAATCCGAGTAGCTCAATAAACTCTAAGTAGAATATATACGAAGAGATCCCACATAGAGACATCTTAGTCAAACTATTGAAAACCAAGACAGAGAAAGAAATTTTACGTAACAGAAGAAGAGCAACTTGTCATCTACAACGGATTTCCAGTAAGATGATGTCTAACGTCTCGTTTGGAACCACGAAGGCCAGAAGGCTGCGGGACAGCACATGTAAAGTGCTAGCATAGGAGACTGCCAACCAAGAATTCTATTCCCAGGAAAGCTATCCTTGAAAACTTGAAGAAGAAATTAAGACATCCCCAAGTAAACAAGAATGGAGAATTCGTGACTAGCATATCCACTCCAGAAGAAAGGATAAAGAGAGTCCTTCAGACGCAAATGAAGGATGTTAGACAGTAACTTAAATCCACACAAATACATAAAGAACACTGGTAAAGGCATAGGTAAATATAAAGACATTATCAACATATTTTCATTTGTAACACTTTTCTTATCCTATTTGAGGAAACAAAAGCGGCATAAACCAATCATTATAAACTCTATTGGCAGGCTTATAATGTATAAAGTTGTAATTTGAACGTCAATAAGAGTAGAAATAAGAGGAGAGGGAATGGAGTCATATTGGAACAAAAATTTTTTGATTCAGAAATATGTGGAAATTAAATAACATGCTTGTAAGTAACTATTGGGCAAAGAAGAATCAAAAGGGAAATTATAAAATACTTTGAATTGAATTACAATGACAGCACAACATACCAAAACTTATAAGATGAGGCTAAAACAATTGTTAGAGGAAAATTTATAGCTGTAAACACTTTTATATTAAAGAACTTTCTCAAATCAATAACCTAAACTTCTACAAAAAAAAAAAAAAACTAGTAAAAGGCAAGAAAACTAAACCCAAAGCAAACAGAAGGAAGGAAATAATAAAAATTAGAGCAGAAATTAATGAAAAAAAAAGAATAGAAAAACAATTAAAAAATGAACAAAACTAAAAGTTGGTTATTGAAAAGATCAACAGAATCAACAAGCCATTACCTAGACTAAGAAAGAAAGAGAGAAGACTCAAATTACTAAAATTAGGAATGAAAAAAGGGAAAATACTACAGACTTATATAGAAATTAAAAATATTATAAAGGAATACTAATAATAATTGTATGTCAACAAACTAGATAACCTAGAAGAAATGGACAAATTCCTAGAAAGATACAAACTACTGAAGCCGATTTAAGAAGAAAAAGAAAATATAAATAAACCTATAACAAATAAAGAGATTGAATTAGTACCCCAAAAACTTTCCATTAAGAAAAGCCCAGGGTGTAAGGTAAGGGTCTACTTTCATTTTTTTGCATGTGGCTATCCAGTTTTCCCAACACCATTTGTTGAAGAGACTTTCTTTTCCCCATTGTATGTTCTTGGCTCCTTTGTCAAAGATTAGCTGTCCATAGATGTGTGGGTTTATTTCTGGGCTTTTGAGTAGACCCTTACCTTACACCATACACAAAAATTAACTCCAAATGGATTAAAGACTTGAATGTAAGACCTGAAACTATGAAACTTCTAGAAGAAAACATAGGCAGTACGCTCTTCAACATCAGTCTTAGCAACTTATTTTCAAGCACCACATCTGACCGGGCAAGAGAAACAATAGAAAAAATAAACAAATGGGACTACATCAAACTAAAAAGCTCCTGCACAGCAAAGGAAACCATCAACAAAACGAAAAGACAACCTAACAATTGGGAGAAGATATTTGCAAACCATACATCTGATAAGGGCTTAATCTCCAAAATATATAAAGAACTCATGCATCTCAACAACAACAAAACTAACAACCCAATTCAAAAATGGGCAAAAGACCTGAACAGACATTTCTCCAAAGAAGATATACAGATGGCCAACAGACACATGAAAAGATGTTCAAAATCACTAACTATCAGGGAAATGCAAATCAAAACTACAATGAGATATCACCTCACGCCCGTCAGAATGGCTATAATTAACAAGACAGGAAACAACATGTGTCGGAGAGGATGTGGAGAGAAGGGAACTCTCATACACTGCTGGTGGGAGTGCAAACTGGTGCAGCCACTATGGAAAACAGTATGGAGATTCCTCAAAAAATCAAGGATAGAACTACCATATGATCCAGCTATTCCACTGTTGGGTATTTATCCAAAGAACTTGAAAACACCAATGCGTACAGATACATGCACCCCTGTGTTCATTGCAGTGTTATTCACAATAGCCAAGACTTGGAAGCAACCTAAGGGCCCATCAAGGGATGAATGGATAAAGAAGATGTGGTATATATACACAATGGAATACTACTCAGCCATAAGAAACGATGAAATCCAGGCATTTGTGACAACATGGATGGACATTGAGGGTATAATGCAAAGTGAAATAAGTCAGAAGGAGAAGGTCAAATACCGTATGATTTCCTTCATTAAGTAGTAGATAATAACAACAATAAACAAACACATAGGGACAGAGATTGGATTGGTGGTTACCAGAGGGGAAGGGGGGAGGGAGGAGGGTGAAAGGGATAATTCAGTACATGTGTGTGGTGATGGGTTGTAATTGGTATTTTGGTGGTGAACATGATGTAATCTATGCAGAAATAGAAGTACAATGATGTACACCTGAAATTTTTACAATGTTATAAACCAATGTTACTGCAATAAACAAAAAATTAAAAAAAAAAAAAAAAAGAAAAGCCCAGGGGCCGGACCCGTGGCTCAGTGGTTAGGTGCGTGCGCTCTGCTACTGGAGGCCCGGGTTCAGATGCTGGGCACACACAGATGCACCGCTTGTCCAGACATGCTGAGACGGCAACCCACATACAGCAACTAGAAAGATGTGCAACTATGACATACAACTATCTAGTGGGGCCTTGGGGAGAAAAGGGGAAAAAAAGGAGGAGGATTGGCAATAGATGTTAGCTCAGGGCTGGTCTTCCTCAGCAAAAAGAGGAGGATTGGCATGGATGTTAGCTCAGGGCTGATGTTCCTCACAAAAAAAAAAAAAAAGAAAGAAAAGCTCAGACCCACATAGATTTGTCAATGAATTCTACCAAACATTTAAAGAAGAATTAACACACATCCTTCACACACTCTTCCAAAAAATTCATGAGGAGGGAAAAATTCCTAACTCATTCTACAGGATCATTGTTACCCACAGTATATATAAAAATACAAACACTATAATAAAGTGGGATATGCTCCAAGAATTCAAGGTTGGTTCAGCATACTAAAGTAAATCAATACAATATGCCACATTAATAAAATAAAGGACAAAATTCATAATCATCTCAAAAGATGAAGAAAAAACTTTTGATAAAATTCAATACAATTTCATAATAAAATACTTAACAAACTAGAAATAAAGTGGAACTTTCTTAATCTGATAAAGAGCAGCTATAAAAAATCCACAATTATCATCATATTTAATAGCATGCTTTCCCCTCAGATCAAGAACAAGACATGAATGTCCACTCTCCTCACTTCTATTTAAGATTGTACTGGAGGTTCTAGCCAGGGCAATTAGGCAAGAAAGTGAAACAAAAGACATCCAGCTTGGAAAGGAAGAAGTGAAAGTATCTCTATTTGCAGATGACATGATCTGGTATATAAAAAAATCCTACCAAATTCATCACAAAACTACTATTATGAGTCAATACAAAATACATTAAAAAATTCAATTTCAATGATAAAATTAAGAAATAATTATTTTATACAAGAGTATAAAATAATAAAATTGTTCAAAATAAATTTAACAAAATAAATATAACACTAACACACTTAAAATTGCAAAATATCATTGAAAAAAATTAAAGAAGACCTAAATAAATGGAAAGATATCTTATGTTCATGGACTAACAGTGTTAAGATGTCTTTACTTCCCAAAATGTTCTAAAGAATCAATGGAATCTATATTAGCATGTCATTTAGCCTCTTTGCAGAAACTGACAAACTGATCCCAAAATTCATATGGAAACTCAAGGGACTGAGAATAGCCAAAACAATCTTGAAAAAAAACAAAGTTGGAGGATTCACACTTCCTGATTTCAAAACTTGCTACAAAGCTACAGTTATCAAGAGAGTGTGGTATAGATATAGAATACGCATTTAGATCAATGAAATAGAATTAAGTGTTCTAAAATAAATCCTTACGTTTATGGAGAATTGATTTTTTGATCAAGGTTCCAAGAAATTGAATCGGGGAAAGACAAGTCTTTTTAACAATTAGTGCTAAAACAACTATGCACAAAAGAATGAAATTGAACCCTAACTTCATGCCATATACACAAGTTAACTCTAAATGAATGAGAGTCATAAATGTAAATGCTAAAGCTACAAAACTCTTAGAAGAAAACATACGAATAGATCTTCATGACCTTGAATCAGACAATAGTTTCTTAGATATGACAGCAAAATCATGAGAAAAAAATAGATACAATGAACTTTATCAAAGTTAAAAATGTTGGGGCCAGCCCGGTGGCATAGCAGTTAAGTTCTCATGCTCGGCTTTGGTGGCCAGGAGTTTGCAGGTTCGGATCCCAGGCGCGGACATACGCACCATTTATCAAGCCATGCTGTGGCGGCATCCCATATAAAGTGGAGGAAGATGGACGCAGATGTTAGCCCAGGGCCAGTCTTCCTCAGCAAAAGAAAAAAACGAGGATTGGCAACAAATGTTAGCTCCGGGTTAATCTTCCTCAAAAAAAATAAAAACATTTGTGCTTCAAAGGGCAGCATCAAGAAAGTGAAAAGAGAATACATAGAATGTCAGAAAATATTTGCAAATCATATGTCTGATAAAGGACTGTGTTTTTTTGTATATTTAAAAAACTGCTACAACTCAATAATGAAAATATAAATAATCCAATCAAAAAAAAAAAAGAGCAGAGGATCTAAATAGACTTTTCCCAAAAGAAGATATAAAAATGTCCAATAAGTACCCGCGACAATGCTCAATAACATTAGTCACTAGGGAAATGCAAATCAAAACCACAATGAGATACTACTTCACACTCACTATTACAACCATAATAAAAAAGATAGGCAATAATAGGTGTTGGAAAGGATATGAAGAAATTGGAACATACATACATGGCTGGTGGAAGGTAAATGATAACACTATGTTGGAAATCGTTTGCCAGTTTCTCAAAATATTAAAAATAGTTACCATATAACCCAGCAATTCCACACGTAGGTATATATCCAAGAGATACAAAAACGTATGTTCACATGACAAATTATACACAAAAGTATATAGCAACATTATTAACAATAGCACACATATTATTAATATATGTATATATATGTATACACATACATAGACATATACATATACACATATATATACATATATATATACACATATACACAATGGAATGTTACTCAGTCACAAAGAGGAATGAAGTTCTGATATGTGCACAACATGGATGAAACAAAAATACCACGCTATGTGAAAGAAGCCAGACACAAAAGATCACATATTGTGTGATTCCACATAAATGAAATATGGCCAATCCACTGGGGCAGAAACTATATTAGTGGTTGCCAGGGGCTAAGCATGAGGGGGATGAAGGGTGACTGCTAATGTTTATGAGGTTTCTTTTACGGGTGATGAAAATTTTCTGAAATTAGATAGTGGTGATCTATACGCCACTTTGTGAATATACTAAAAACCACTGAATAGTGTACATTAAACTAGTAAATTGTATGGTATGGCATTATATCTCAATAAACCTGTTATTAAAAAAATGTGAAGCATACACCTCTCACATTGAGATGAGATGTCTGTGCTGTCAATATTGACCAAATTAACTGGACAGTCACCAAAGAACTCAGCAACTTCATGCTATGAAGTTGCAGCTACAGTCAGACACCTAATTTTTAACCATAGACTCACGCTACTTTGCGGTGCTTTCAAATGCATATTTATGAAAGTGTAATAAAGAGCCAGGCTGTTGTAATCTCTTTGGTATGGAAAATTTCCACACCGAGGTTGGAAGTAAAGTCTCCAGCATTTTAGAGAAATTGCCTAATAATAATGATGAGCTTAGGGATAGGAGATTATAGTAATTGTTAAGGTGAAATGAAAATGATACATATCTGAAGCCCCAGGCTTACTTGGACCTCCGATAGAATCCCATTGTCAGAGTAAGGAGACAGTCAGAGATTCAAGGTTTCTTCCCTCACACACTTGGAGGTCTGAATCATGGGCTGTGCATCATTAGAAAGCTGCTGAGATTCATCACCAACACAGTCTCTACAAAACGCTTCTTCTCATCACCCTGATTACCATCTCCCTCCCTTGTTTTTGATCTTAGAGTTGCTGTCGCCACAGCCATTAGAGTAGACAGATATACCGACTCCTGTCTCTAAGTTTGTCTTTTTCATGTTCAAACTAGATCTCCATATTAATTATCCATCCTGACTGGCTTAAGATAAAATAAATATATATTTATCAAGACAATTGGCAGTGTGGTTAACTAAAAATGTCTTTGTACTAGAGGTCTTCAATCTTTAGGATGCAGAGGAGCTACTTCTTGGTGTCTTAAATCACTGACATTACGAGGTGCAGGTGGTGAGAGTACGTCACTAATCCAGGTAGTTTGTGAAATTGTATATGACCCACAAGTAAGAAATCAACATCATTATTATTTATCATTATGTCCCCCCGGCCCCCCAACACGATGCCTTAATACAGTAGTCTCTGCTAAAGCACGTGACAGAGTCCATGTGGGCAGAGTACCTTGGACAACTCTGACCCATCTTTTTTCTTTTTGAAATGAACAAAGACAACATGTATATGACCTCCAGTCACCACTTAGGATATCAGGAGGGCAAGCAATGCCACCACACTGAGTTCATTCTACTCTAGCCCAAAACACAAGAACTTGACATTTTGGTTATGCTGCACATATCCTAGGTTGCCTCTAGGCAAATGGACAAAATCAATTAGGCTCTTTGAAATATTGGAAATAGCCCATGGATTCTTCTTGCTGCCTTCCCAAATCTCTAGGGACTGAACATTGCAGGTCAGGAATTGCTGGTGAGGTGGAAAGAGTCAAAAGCCCTGTATTCCAATTCTAACCACTGCTTACTTTCTAGGTTGATAATAGCATAAAGCCTGAGAAAGTCATCTGAAAATTGTGACCAATATCCCAATACACGATGCAAATCATGAATAGGACAGGGGCTACAGCGTGAATGGTGTCCGCTGCCACGTGGTATAAAGTGGGTAAACACTGCTCTCACCAATTCTTTTTAAGAGTAAAACTGGAATTCATGGAGTCATAGAATCTTGAATGAATTTTTTGGATGAATTAGTTTTTAATTAAGAAACTTTCTTAGTCTTATGTAAGGGACAATGCACATTTATTGTAAAATAATTAGAACATACAAGTAAGAAGAAAAATCTTTAAAAAATCACGCATAACACTGCACGATTAACTCCATAATTATTATTATAAAAGTAACATGTTATTTTAACACTTGCTGTAGTGAGTTGAATGATGGCCCCCAAAATACATGTCCATGTCCTGATTCCCAGAACCTGTGAATGTGACCTTATTTGGAAAAACAGTCTTAGTAGATGTAATTAAGTTGATTTTGGAGAAAAGCTCATCCTAGATTATCCAGGTGAGCCCTACAACCAATGACAAGAGTCTTTATAAGAAGAGATATTGAAAGAAGAGGATGAAGATGGAAGCAAGATTAGAGTTTTGCAGCCCCAAGCCAAGGAACACCTAGAGTCATCGGAAGCTAAAAGAGACAAGGAAGGAAAGTCCTCTAGAACCTCAGCAGGAGTACAGCCAACACCTTGATTTTGGACTTCTCCCTTCCAGAATTTTGAGAGATAAATTTCTGTTGTTTTAAGCCTCTGTTTTCGTGATAATCTGTTACAACAGCCAAAGGAAACTAATACACTTGCTTGGAGATCTAATAAATAGATTTCTTTTTTTTTTGGGGGGGGGGGTGAGGAAGATTGGCCGTGATCTAACATCTGTTGCCAATCTTCCTCTTTTTGCTTGAGGAAGATTGTCCCTGAGCTAACATCCGTGTCAATCTTCCTCTATTTTGTATGGAGGTCATGCCATAGCAAGGCTTGATGAGTGGTGTGTAGGTCCACACCAGGAATCTGAACCCTTGAACCCCGGGCCACTGAAGCAGAGCTCACGAACTTAACCACTATGCCACTGGGCTGGCCCCCAATAAATCACTTTTTACATGTAGCTTCTTTCCAGTTCTGTGGTAGTGTCATCAACACTGGGATGAACGTTGCACCATCTGGCAATCCAGGGTGGCATCTTTTCAAAATCTCCTGCTAGGTTTCTAGGGTATCAGGTCTGCATTCTGGTTTAGACTTATTTCCTTTTCACACGTCTATGTGGGTTCACTTATCCATTAAAGAGAATTCTTAAAGGAAAAGTAATGACCTTAATCATCCCTCACTTAAAACAAGAGGGTGTTGCTTTTAATCTCAATGATATTTGTTATGGCAACAATGATATCGTACTGTATAGAGATTGGAATTCTTTCTGTCAGGCCTTGGACTAGTAAATTAATCTCTCTGTGCCTCTGTATACTCATCTGTAAAATGGGTATATTAACAGGAATGTAGATATTTACTCTGTAAACTTCATGCCATGTTCCTTAGCCCAGTTCTTGAATATTGACTCTCAATACCGTTACCACATCAGGAATTGAAAAAGAAAACAAAAGAAAAAACTATGTAGAACTAATTGATTTTGATCTCTGAGTTCTTTGGGGGTGTCTTTCTGCCGGTATAAAAGGGCTCTGCCTAGCAGTAAGTTTTAAATAGCAAAAAATAAATTAATGCTACAAATGTGACCCCACTATAAAAACAAATATAAGCAACCCCCCAACACCAACTTCACTGCCCCCTAATAATTACTTCTGGTTCTAATCTGGCCACCATCCCTCAAATTTAAAACAAACGTGGTCGTGTTTCCTTTACCCCACCTTAAAACCTTCCAGGCCTCTCCCTGCCCACAGCGAGAAGTGCAAACCACGGAGCATGCCCAGTCGCCACGTCTTTGCGTACGCTGTTTATTCTAGCTGGCATCAGGCGCCCTTTTCTTCTTTCTGGTGAACCCTACTCTCTTTCGACCATTTTTGCAATTAGCACTCCATTCTTGCGGGTTGGTTGACTCATTCACTCTTTATTTATTTATCTTTAAGTGGACTTTATTTTTAGAACGTTTTATATTTACAGAAAAATTAAGCAGATAGTTCATTGTGTTTCCATATACCCGGCACCCAGTTTGCACCATCATTAACATCTTATGTTAATTAGTATGGTACGTTTGACACAATTCATGAACCAGTATTGGAACAATATTATTAACTAAAGTCCATACTTTATTCAGATTTCCTTATTTTTTATGCAATGGCCCTTTTCTGTCCCAGGATCCCATTCAGGACACCACATTCCATTTAGTCAGCATGTCTCCTTAGGCTCCTCTTGGCAGTGATAGTTTCTCAGATTTTTCTTGTTTCTGATGACCTTGACACTTTGAGGAGTACTGGTCAGGTATTTTGTAGGATGCCCCTCTATTGAAATTTATCTGTGCTTTTCACTTGATAAGACTGGGATTGTGAGTGACTGGGAGAAAAACACAGAGGTAGAGCACAATTTTCATCACATCACATAAGAGTACACACTATCAGCATGATTTATGGCAGTTGATGATGACCTTGATCCCATTGCTGAGGTTGAGCTTGTCAGGTTTCTCCGCTATATTTCTACTAACTTTTAATATTCAATTTAAATGCCACCACCTCTCTGAAGTCTTCCTGGATTTCTCCACCTCAGCAGACCATTTAATCCATTTATTAATCATTAAACATTTGTTAATCACTGACTTTGTGTCTAGAATGGTGTAAAGGTGAGGATGTAGCAATTTCAACAGGCAATAAATGTTTCATGAATGAATAAATAACTGCATGAATTGATGGTTTTAAACAGAAGCAGAGTATTTTATGATCATATTTAGAAAGCATTTACATATTGAGCACCTCTAGTTTATATATTAGAAGTGTTAGGGACAAAATGAATGTAAAGTACAGACCTTACTCCAAAGCAGGGCTTGGTAAAGTACAGCCCTCAGGGCCAAATCCTGCCCACTGCTTCCTGCTTGTTGTTGTAAATAAAGTGTTTTGGGAACTCACCCTCAGCCATCCATTTATATACTGTCGATGACTGCTTTTGCCTTAGAGCAGCAGAATTGAGTAGCTATCCACAGAGCTTGCATGGTCCATAAAGTTTAAAGTATATACTATCTGGCTCTTTACAGAAAAAGTTTGGTGACTTCTGCTCTAAAGCATTACACTTGATGATCCACAAGAAAACTCATAATACTTGTTAGATACTTGTAAAAATAAAAATAAAATAGACTTAACTCTAAATTTGTAAGAATTCTTTGATTTACCTGTAGATCCAGAGTGACAATTGATCGCCATGAATAAGAGTCAGTAAACACACATTTATTAAAGACGTGTTATGGGCCAGCACAGTGTGGAGAGCAAAGGATTTATTGATGGACAAGACAGACCTCTGCCGCTAAAAAGTATACATTTTAACAGGATAAGGTTGCCCTATCCAATATGGTAGCCACTAGCCACACTTGTCTGGTGAGCACTTGAAATCTGACAAGTATGAATTGAGTCATACTGAAAGTGTAAAATACACAAGAGATTTCCTAAGGCTCAATATGAAAAAAATGTTAAATATCTCAATAATAAAATTTTAATGTTAATTACATGTTTATTTTATTTTACAGGATTATGTGATGATATGATAAGAAAATATATTATTAAAATAACTTTCACCTGCATCTTTTTTTTTTTGACTTTTTAATGTGGCTACTAGAAAATTTAAAAGTATATATATGGCTTATATTTCTATTGGACAGTGCTTGTCTAGACATTAGAAATGTCCTGCCAATATTGTAGCCACTAGCTACATATCGTCGTTTAATTTTAAATTAATTAAAATTAAGTAAACTACAATTATAAGTTCAGTTCTTCAGTCACACTAGTCACATTTCAAGTACTCAATAGCCATGTGTGTCTAGTGGCTACCATATTGGTCCAGCACAAATCCAAAACATTTCCATCACTGCAGAAAGTTCTATTGGACAGGGCTGGTCTAGAGGAATATGAGAAGGCTTCCTAAATTTTTTACTGATGATAATAAGCATTCTGTTAGGAAAGTAAGGGACTAAAAATAAAATGAGAGGATGACATCAGGCAAATGGATCTATGTTTTCGGAAGTGAATTTCTTCAGGTATGCAAGTCTTTGCACAGCCACGTCGTGGTGCTCGCAGGAAAGGGACCAGGAAGAGCCAGTAGATGAATACTTCGGAAGAAAAAAAAAGAAACCTCAGGACAAGAAAACAGAGACAAAATACTGCTGCACATTTAGCTCTAAAGTACTGTAGGGAAAAGTATGACATCTTAACTATTTTTTTAAAAATATACATTTTGGAGTATTTTGACTGCAAGACCTATATAACTGCGTTGTGTATTAAATGGATGAAACATCTTTCCCTGGATACAGAGGAAAATCATTCTAATGGCAAGAAGCTGTATTTTCTTTACGACCACTGTTAGTTTCAGTGGCAGATGTAATATCAGGCCCATGGCCTCAAATGCAGCATGCTAGAATTAGAGCATCCACAAGCGTGAAAAGAAGGGAAAGGCACACTGTCAAGGCAGGAAGCAGGCAGTGCCGGGGGGAGCTCTACCTGGGCACCAGAGCTTGGTCCCTGGTGACAAGATGACAGGTTTTGGAGCTTCAGAGAATTGAGTTTGAATGTCATCTCAACCACTTATTAACACTGGAATTAAAGTTATCAGCACCTATTGAGCTCTTCCTTTGTGCTCGGCACTTTAGATGTATCATCTCATTTAATCCTCCCAAGGACGATATGAGACAGGTTCTATCATTATCTCCATTTTACAGAAGAAGAAAATGAGGCTCTGCAAGATTAACAGTTACATTCTAATGAGAGGCATAGGCAGGCTTTGTCAAGAGACTCAAGATTCCACTGCTTTTTTTTTTTTTTTTTGGTGAGGAAGATCAGCCCTGAGCTAACAGCCATACTAATCCTCCTCTTTTTGCTGAGGAAGACTGGCCCTGGGCTAACATCTGTGCCCATCTTCCTCCACTTGATATGGGAACGCCGCCACAGCATGGCTTGGAAAGCGGTGCGTCGGTGCGCGCCAGGGATGCTAACCTGGGCTGCCAGCAGCGGAGCGCGCACTTTACCGCAACGCCATGGGGCCGGCCCCAAGATTCCACTCTTTATCACAACATTATACTGTCTCCTGTGTAACCTTGGTCAGGTCGGTCAACCCCTCCTTAGACTCATTTTCTTTATCTGTAAAATGAGAACAAGCACATCCACTTTGCAGGATTATTGTAAATATTCAACTTGAAATCAGTGAAGCATCTAATTGGCATAGGCACATGATCCTGCATTCCTTAGGATAAGACGAAGTTGCAATTTTTCACAAACTATAGTATCTGAGGAAACAAAGTGATACATTTCTGTTGCTCATGACAGACCAGGGTGAGTGCTGGCAGGCTGACTGCTCCACACCGTCCTTCAGGGAGCACCTTCCCTAACATCTGCATAGTTCCACCCTGCCCTGTTCCAGCGGGCGAGGAAGGAGAGGAAAGTGGAGAGAAGCTACATCTTCAATCATAAAGCTTACACCTGAAGACACACACGTCACTTATGCTCACACTCCGTTGAGGAGAGCTTAGAGCTTGACCTTCTCTAACTGAAAGGGTGGTGGGGAATGTAGCCCTACTATGTGCCTAGCTGCAACTCAATTATTGTGGAAGGAAGAATGAATTGTGGTGATTAATGGGACATGTTAGGGACTGCATGATTGTGTCCCCTCAAAATTCATATGTTGAAATCATATGAAATATGAATCAAATCAACCTCTGGGAGGTATTGGGAGGTGGGGCCTCTAGGAGATAATTAGGTCAAGAAGGTGGAGCCTCAGTGATGGGATTAGTGTTCTGTAAGGAAGAGGAAGAGAGCTAGTCCTCTCTCTTGCTCTCTGCCATATGAGACTACAACCAGAGATGACCATCCGCAAAAAGAAGTGGGCTCTTACCAGACACCGGATTTGCTACCACGTTGATCTTGGACTTCCAGCCTCCAGAACTGTGAGAAATAAATGTTTGTTGTTTAATCCACCCAGTCTATGGTAATGTGGTAATTTGTTATAGCAGTCCAAATGGACTAAGACAGGACAGCAATTTAAATTGTCAACAAGTCAGCTTCTTTTCAGTGTCTCCTGATCCTTTCTTTTAGTGTTTGACTTCCCAATCATCTCACCTCCCTCCTCTGCTGATTTCTGGGCCTGCTCATTCAGGGTAGGAGTCTGTATGAGGTCTCCTTGGACCTATTCCCTTTACCTCACTCCAGAAGGATAACCACTAGGTTCCTGACACTTTTGAGATGCCCTGATCCACCTTCTTGTACCCCTCCCCCACTCCTCATTGACAATAAACTTTTCTGGATCTAAAAGGGCTTTCCAAGGTTGTTTCCATGTCCCTGGGAATAACCATGTCTGGAGTCTGCCAAATCCACCTCTAACTTTTGGTGATGTTGGCCAAGCTTCTTAATCTTTGAGATGAATTTTCTGCATCTATAAAATTGGGATAATAAGGTTTACTCTCCTTTTCTCAGGAGCCTCTTATGTGGAAAAATTGAGAAGAAGAATGAGAAAGTGCCTTGCAACTCATAACACGCAGCCCACTGATACAATATTTGTTGAAATTATGATAATATACCAGATAAAATAATTGCTCTATTTTTGCTAGGTATTAAGATATAATGACTCTAATTTTCCAGTTACAAAATATTCTATATAAATAATATGTTATAAATAAATGAAATAAAGTGTCTTTGTGCTTGCCTTATCTTTTTGGTGAGGATAAAAATATACTAGTGTATTTCTAGATCAAATGATATGAATACTTCTAAGTTTCTCTCAACCTATTGATAGCTTGCTTCCTAAAGTACTGATACAAATTTATACCAATTTAAACCAATGAATGTGGGCTCTGATTTAACTACACTGTTACTTAAATGAAAATGATCATTAATTTTCAATTTACTTATTTTCATTTAATATTTGTAAAATGGTCCAACATTGTTACATTGCTTTGCATCTATTTGAAGATATTTCAGTATTTTTCTCTATTTGGTTTTCTTCTCCTTTGAATTCTTCACATCTTTCCTTACTTGCTTTTTATCTACCTACTCTTTTTGTTTGTTTGTTTCTTGAGCTCTTGAAAAATAGGATTCTGTGCATAGTTAGAATCTTGTCACATGGTCTGAGTTTCCTCTAACAGAGCAAGGAGAAGGCAAAGGAAGTATCAGAACCCCAGTCGTCCTGTCTCCAACAGACTTGGGTTTTCTTCCCACAGCTCAGGGCTCTATTTCCCTCAGCAGGTCTCTTCACAGGATAGTGACTGCTTTCTCTTCATAGAATTGTGCAATGCTCCCACAAGTTGTATGGAAACCACTAATCGATGTTAGATTTGCACAGTGGGTAGTTCCTATAAACGTTTCTCTTAAAAAGCAACATCCCAGGGAAGTCCCTGGGAGGCGTGTCTAGCACAAGGCTAGCTAGCGGCTGCCAGAATGTGCTGGAGGTTCCCAGGGTTGAATCTATTGCTCCCAGGGATTGATTCAATTTCTGCTCTGTCAGCCAGCTTAACTACAGGCTATAGTGTGCTCCATGATTTCATACACAAAAGGGATACGGCAAGAACAGAAGGCAGGAGCCCAGAGAACATGTGAGCCAGGACAACACCATGCAAATGCTGCACGTTGCTTAACCCCCAAATCTGGTGTTTGGGCTCCTAAGACAGACAAGAAGAAGCGAGGCCTGAGGCTAATATCTGTGTTGTTAAAGTGAAAATATTATTGGCCCCAGGTATTCAGAGAGTTGAAGCAAAACTGAGACAATTTTCTTTTGCCTATAAAACAGAAAATTACTGGTTTGCCTCAGATCCCACATCATTTGCATTTTTCACATAGACTGAGTACTGGGTGGGGGGGTTTGGTGACATGATGGGCAGAGCCCTAGTCTGGGACATGGAGTGTGAGGTCACTACCAGCACTGTTACTAACCAGCGGTGTGACTGGGCCTGTTCCCTCACTTCTCTGAGCCTCCTTCACTGCAGGAAAAACTAGGGTGTTGCACCTGGCAGTCTCTGATGTCCTGTCCAGCCTTAAAAATTGATGACTCTTTTAGGGACATTTTGGCCACTATCTTCTTTTTTCTGATATTATGTCAGTTTTTTGCTAAATAAGAATTGTGAAGAACCATGAGACGTCCCTGTTTAATTTGCAGGTATGCCAAAGATAGTAGGAATATGCCAAAGGATATAGTAGTTGGAATTGTGTTGGATTGAAACTAATAACAACAATAAACCCTATCATAGAGGCTTCAATGTGTTCAAAAACATGGCTATGGCACTTCTGAGAACTCATTCAAGATGCATATATAAAAGAGGCCTTCATATGAGTTATTAAATTTTATTTTTGCCTTCTAACTTCCCAAAGGTCAACAGATTCTGGGAGGAAAACTAGAAACCAGAGGGTCCCACAAGATGTTCCGTAGGTCCCAGGAACACCAATGGGGGGGTGGGTTTGAGCAACTGAAACATCTTAAAGAGACAAATGGAAACCATACCTTCATCTCTGTAAAGTTACAAAAATGTTGAGATAACCTGCTTTTGATATGGATGATGTAGTTCAGTATATCTGAGTCTATCTTGATCTTATCCTGATTTTAAGCTCTAATAGGCAGCTATATAAGCTTTTGGTTAAATAAAAAGGAAATTTATAAAAATACGTTTCTAGGGCTGGCCCGTGGTATAGCGGTTAAGTGCACGCTCGCTGCTGGCGGCCCGGGGTTCAGATGCCGGGCGCGCACCAACGCACTGCTTGTCAGGCCATGCTTTGGTGGCGTCCCACATAAAGTGGAGGAAGATGGGCATGGATGTTAGCTCAGGGCCAGTCTTCCTCAGCAAAAAGAGGTGGATTGGCATGGATGTTAGCTCAGGGCCAATCTTCCTCACAAAAAAAAAAATATATGTTTCTAGGTAAAAATATTTCAAATGATGGGGGCAATTCAGTTTGGCGCCTACCACGAAGAAGGGCGGGAAGAAAGACCTATGAAAAGATGATCTAACTACAAGGTATGTTCTACGATTTCCCTTTACAACTGGTCCTCAGGGGGCGGACAGAAAGGAAAGTCTTCCTGGCTGGTGTGATGCTTCAGCAGAATCATAAAAGGCAACTGAGGAGTTAACCTTTGAAGAAGGTGGTTCAGAATGTTCCAGGAAAGTAAGATCGTCTCTGTAAGGGCAAAAGCTTTTAAAGACCTTGACACATTGGGAGAACTCCAAGCACGAAGTTTGAGGAAGTGGTTGGTAAGAGAGGAGTCTGAAGAGGCAGGCAGGGGTGCTGTGGTGGATGGCCTAAGGAGCTGCACGAGAAGGATTAGACATTTTGTGTGGACAATGGGGTACCATTAAAAGGTTTAAATGAGAGTGTGACAAGCTTACTAGTATATGGACCCTAGAGTGGAAAAGAATAAAGCAACTTTATAGTTGAAAATTTTAGGGACAACTGCCCTAAGTCTTTAGGTAGCCATTTGAAGTTCCTTTGTTTATCAGCACATAATCTTTCACTCCATGTTAGTTGCCCGGCATCGCCTGCCCTGCTAAGCTATGGCAGGGTCAATTAGTCTCAGTGTCTTTGTATATTTATGGCTCATTTTCTACACTGATCCGAAACATTCTATTATCTAAGTCTTTATAATTCAAACTCCCTCTCTTCCTCCTAAAATCTTCCTAAATTTCTCTAGGTCCCAAAGATGTCTCACTTTTAAGATGATTGGTATATTCATTATCTCTTGCTGTGTAACAAGTAATACCAAAATGTAGCAGCTTAAAACACCATCATTTATTATCTCATAAGTTTTGTGGGTCAGGGTATTTGGGCCTGGTTTAGCTGGGTGTCTCTGATTCAGGGCCCCTCACAAGGTTGCAGTCAAGATGTTGGCCTGGGCTATGTTCATGACAAGGCTCAGTGGGAAAGGATCTGCTTCCACGCTCACTCTCATGGCTGTTAGCAGGTCTCAAGTCCTCACCAACTCTTGGGGATATCAGCTTCTGGCCACCGGAGCCGGTCCAGAGAGCTACACACAACATGGCACCTGGCTTCTTCCACAGCAAGAGCTTGAGAGAGAGCCAGAGAGGATGAAAAAGACAGAAGTCATAGTGCTGTTGTCACTTAACTCAGAAATGACAGCCCAACTTTTTTGCTGTATTTTACTCACAAGAAGAGAGTAAGTAGATTCAACCTCTACTTAGAGGGAAGGGATTGCACAAGAGCATGAATCGTGGGAGGCAGAGTTATTGGAAGCTATCCTATGGATTTTTACTACATGGGTTACTCAACTGCCTCAGTTTCTCCAAATGACTGAGACTAGACAGTTCCAAAAGTCAGATGTGTACTCCTCATCTTTCCACATGGGTATAATTCCCTAATCTTGAATTTCACCACCAAACTCCATTCACCATTCCAGCTGTTTTAGTTGGGCTGTTAGTCTGTGTACGGGCTATCTTCCGAGAATATTTATGTTTACTGCCCTCATCTATAAAATGGGAATAACACTTACTTCCTCACAGGGCAGATGTGGCGAGTGAAAGAAACTATATATTAAATGAGAAACACAGCCATAAGTTGTGAAGGGGATACTTGTGGATTTCAATGCTCACCACTTAGTTCAAGTGCATCGCTTCCTCCACATTTAAGCCTATGAGTGAGCGAAGTTGCAAAACTCTAGAAATGCTCAAAACTGACAGTGTCTAATCCAGTCCTTAAATATTCACTCATCTCTCTCTGAAAATTATTAGATCCACTCCCCTTGCAACCAAGGTCTTCTTTGACCAGAGTCTACCTCCCTCTCTGCATCCACATTCCTGACTTTTCAAAGCCCATCTTAGAGCCCTTGTAATAGGAAGAGATGGAGTCTTGTAACAGAGAGAATTCCACTGGTCTATAAAAAAAACTTAGCTGCCCTCAATTTTGTTGCTATGGGAAATTACAGTACTAAACAACATTATGTTCTGAAATCCCTTCATTTAACTCCTGCATTGTATTCTCTCTTATCTTTTTCTCACACCTAATACAGGACTCCTCAATCAGATTGCAACCTCCTTAAGACATGTGACATGTTTTAAACTTTTCATACATTTCTTAACCTCATGGGGAATGCAAAATATGTTATAGGTACTCATTCAATCATGTATCCCGGGAATTTAGAGTTAGAATCCAAATAAAGGGACATCTAGTTAGTCTCTCTTCTCACACAGGAAAGAAGTCATTCTTACTACATGAAAAGTCATATAGCAACTTAGTCTCTCTTTGAGTTGCTCCACTTTGTAAAACTTTGTATGTCTAGAGAACTGTTGGTTTCAGCAGTTCTACAGGAGTGAAGGTTACTGATTGTATTAAGCTGAACCTGCTACCTTTTCTTGAATGAGATAGACATAGGAAAGGGTGATAATATGTGCAACACTGAACAAGGCCACGGTCTCTTCTAAATGACACGACAGACTTGCAGATACTTGAAGGTGACATTCATGCCTCCTCCGTATTCATCTCTTCTTTTAGTTAAATACCCCCAATTCCTTACACAGGAATTAACTGATTTGATTAAAGATTTTGTTTTTATTCAATCTAAATCTAATAAAGTAGTTTGAAATGGTTTCTTCATCGCAAGCAGAAATAACAACTAAATTCACTCTACTCTATAGTGGGTGTACTAGTTCAGTTGGTAAAACTCCAGGGCTCCTGGGGAAGAGAAATCAATGAAGTAAGTGTAGAAGCCAAAAATCCTTGCCCTTATCAGACTTATAATTGAAGATACAGACTGTGTTAAACTAAAATAAAAATACATTTAAGGGTTAAAGAGCAACTAAAAAATTGAAACGCCTTTTGCAAAATTCTATGATGTTTTATATAGGATAAATACACTTTTTCTTTCTGACAATCAGCCTGTTTGTATAAAAATATTCCACTGTAACCAATGACTCCATTTATTATTTGTTCAACACATATTTGTTGATCCCCTACTATGTGATGGGCACTGATTCAAGCATTGGGGATATGATAGAGAACAAGAAACGAAATTACTGTTCTCCCATGAAAATTATTCCAGTGGAGTGGCAACAGACAACAGAGAAATGAATAAGAAAGCTCAATGGGGATGAAGTCCTTTGCCAATTCTATTGTCCTAGGCAAGAGGTGAATTCTGGAAAGGGATGAAGGAGAGACCAGGGTAGGTTTTACGAGAGACTTAAAAACTGATCAAATGGGTTTTTAGGAGCTACAAATATAGTTGAGTTAGGGATGAAAGCTCCATCACGTTTGTAGTTGCCTGGGGACTTTGAGATAGATATCATTAACCCTTACTATTTGAAAGCCTAGAAAGTTCAGGCTCTCAATGTCACCGAATGACAAGGATGTGGAAGTCATGGTGAAAGTTGATGTCTGTCTTGGGAATGTGTCATAAGTTGGGAAAACAAAGAATATTCAAGCCCAGGAGAACTTTACCTGTGCTTCAGCTACCACACCCACTAAGATAGGAGCTTTGTGCTCTGAAAAAGGATTGAAATCTCCTGAGGTTTTGACACAAGTCAGTAAGATGCTGCCTCTTCCCTCATTCTCTTTTAACCCAAATTGCGCTCATTTTTCCAACTCTTATTTCTTCTTACCACCCTTCCTATTTTCCCTGCATACCTCCTTTTTCATAAATAACCTTGTGATCTCTACCCTCTGTAAAGTTAATCCTTCAAATAATAAGATACTGTATAAACCTTTCCCTCAAGAAAAGATGAAAAAATAAATTTAGGATGAGACATATTTTCCAACTCAATAGTTCTCTTGTTAATATGCTTTTCCTCCTTTGATTCATAAGTAACTAAACAGCACATAACACAGCAAAAAATCAATCTAAACATGAAATTTAAATTAAATATAAACTAAATTTAAAAGTTGTTCGGAATGTTCTATGTTCTGCTCCATGGATGTTGGGGCTCTTTTTCCTTTCTCAATCATGCCTACCATCTTCCCTGTTCAGCATATAATTACTCTGGATTCACGTTTCTGCTTTGAGGCTTATCCTGCAACTAACTGACTTCTGAGAATGGCCATCTTACCAAGTCTCCTGGCCAGGCATCATTACAGTAGGTAAAGGGGTAAGGAATTTGTGTGTGTGTGTGATAAGAGAGGGAAAAGGAGGATTTGCCATTTATTTACTGAAGATCTGGGTAATTAAAATATTTTAAGAAGCTAGTAGCTTTAAATTGTATTTATGGTTTAATTCTTGGATGGGGAAAAGAAAGCCTAGAGCTGTAAATGTGAATAGTAGTGAAGGATAGAGTCCAATCAAAGGAATAGAAACCAGTAAAATAAGCTCTTCTGCATAGTTCCATGACCTGGGTCCTTTACTTCTGGTGTTTACTGACTCATGCTTAAAAGCCGGAGACATTTAAAAACTGGAGAAATGAAAGATTCTCACCAACACTTTATATGTTCAAAGTGATTATAATAATCCTACAACCATCTCCCTCAAACTCGCCCTATCCCTCCATTTAGTAAAGGAAGTCAGACTATAGAGAGACTAAAGCCAGTTAAATGTCAAAAATGCAGTGGGTGGGAGTTTAAATAGAATATTTATCTCCGGGCCAGGAAGGTATGTTTTTAGGTAAGGAGTGCCATATTGGAGAGGTAGAGAAAAACCTGAAGTAATTTGTAGAAGTATTTATTAAACATGAAATAAAAAATGAGATAAGTAAATTTACAGATTCAACTGAATCAAGAAAAAGAACAATGAACAGAATCTAAGGAAGGGAGATAAAGGTGAAAGCAGAAATTAATGAATTAGAAGAGCAGTAAAAATTCATTAATCTAAAATGAGTCTTTCAAAAGATCAATAAAATCTGATAACAATTTCTTAAAAAGGTCTCTGTTATTGAGAAGAAAGATGCAAAATCTACCTGGGAATAAAAAAAGCCCTATTTATGAAAGGAATCAATAGACCATTTATAAGAAAATGTCATTTCAACACAGTGGTGATAAATTTGAACAGTTTGTTAAAATATATGATTTTATATAAAGAAACTAAAATACAGAAATTGACTTGAGAATAGATAGAAAAATTTTTGACCAACAACTCAGAAAAAAAAATTTTCAATTTGTCAAAATACAGCATCTAATGTCCACTGTATATCCAACCACAGGCCCAAAGCCTAGATGATGTTACATGTGAGTGTTTTATTCTTTGAAAAGTAGATACTTATGCTACTTCCAGAGATTAGAAAAATATAGAAAGCTTCACAATTATTATCATGAAGTGACAATCCCCACCACTAAAATAAATTACTCTCACACTTGAATGTAGAGAAAATCAATATTATATAATTAAAAAATACCAGGTCAGTAGAGTATTAGTAGTAACTAATGTTACATGGTGAAGTAAGGTTTATTCTGTGAACTTGAAGATCTTTCAATGTCAGGAAGCCAATTAATAGGCTATATATCAATATATCAAGGGGGAAACACCATCTATTCATCTCAAAATTCACAAAAAGGCATTTGATAGAGTGCAACATACATTCGGAATAAAACTTTCAAAAAGATATTAATTGTATGATAACTTCTTTGGTCTGATAATAATGTATTTTGATAAAATAAGTAGCCAATATTATGCTCAACTATAAAGCACTAGAGACATTCCCATTAGAGTTGGGAAGAGAAATTCTAACAATTACTGTTATTATGTAACGTATTCTTAAAATGCTAACAAATGCAACATGACAAGAAAAAAATATATAATATATATACATAAAAGAAGAAAACATAATTATACTATTTGAGATAACCATCTAGCTGGAAATTCCAAGAGAATTAACTGAAAAAAAAAACCACTCCTTCCTGGAACTAATAAGATAATTCTCTAAAATGGCCAGTTATAAAGTCAACATAATGAAATAAACATTTTGTCATTGAACAACAATACCAGTTAGACTGTAACATCACAAATCTACCATTTACTATAAAATCAAAATTTTAAAACATCTAAGAACATTTGTTACATCAAAAAGCCTTCATACGATCCATTTAAATAAAATTACTAATTTTTTTCCCAAAGGATATTTAAAAAGACTTTAATAAATGGTGAAACATGGAATGCTCTAATACAGAGACCAAATGTTATACAAATGTAAATTGTCCACAAGTTAATTCATAAAGACAATGCAACTCTAATTAAAACCCCAAAATGATTTATTTGGGATTTGACAAAATATTCCAAATTTCATGTGGAATACTTATTGTTAGAATAACCAGAATTTTTTTTCTAGTAAAACATTTGAAAGCTATAAGAGTTCAATTTCTTTAGTACTAAAAAATTAAAATAAAAATTATATAAAAATGTATATGTGTATGAGCATATATATGCTATTTATTGGCTTATATGTTGATGTGTTTATGTGTGTGTACATATATACGTATTACAGGCTATTATTACATAGGATTACAGGCTATTCATTAACAGCAATGCATCTTGGTATTCTGGAAAGCAACTTGTGTACCCATTGACTCAGCATTTCTATCTCCAGGAATTTGTCCTAAGGAAATAATCATGAACATTCTTAACGTTATAGCTAGAAATATATCCACCCTAGTCTTCAAATATGGGTGAACTTAAATCATAATACAATCATTGACTCAAATATTGTGCAAACATTAAAACCAATGTGTAAGCATATTTAATGCAACATTTTTTTCATAAGGAAAATTTAAAGGAGTACGTACAAGTAAGGGGAGCAACAGAAGGCCAACTTTGGGGACTGTCCTTATTCCAACTGACTTGAAATCACCCTAATCTGCTGAGAAACACAAAACACGTGATTTTAAGGATCGCTACTTCAGCTAACAAGGACTTTAAGTGATCTCTTCCACAATCCATTTTAGTTTCCTTGGAGAAGTTCTGATCTTACCTACTGTAGAATCCTTGCAGCTCATTGTTCTTTGGCTACATTTGTTTGTCTTCTATATGATGTCAGGATGATGTGGGTCTGAGCTAAAAAGGAAAAGTGGGATGTGGTGTGAATAAAAGATTTGAGGGAAATGTTGAAGGTAGAAACCCAAACCAACTTGACCAAACGTGTGGAACAAGGCATTAGAAGGTGTTGAAGACACCACTCAGGTTTCTTCAAGTGTTACACATAGCTTCACATCACCAAACTCCTACAGCCCCCTTCTCCAGTCTTCATTCCAACTCAAAACCAACCCTTACCCTGCCTTATGGAGGCCCTACACTAACTAGTCCACCACATATACCTAGTATCTAGGGCATGGGAAACTTGACTGCTGCTGTCTAGGGGGACAGGTGAGCTGTGAGGAAGTAGAGATTTTGTTACAGAGGCTGGATCCTATTTGTAATTTTGAATCCATTTCTCCAGAACATATACATTTTTTAACCAATATTAAGTTTTTGAGAACAATTGGCAAATACTTTTGAGAACAATTGGCAAATACTGTTATAAAATGTCGTGTGTGAAGTGAGCTTTTTTTTGGACTTAACTCCTATGCCTATGCAAGCCTCACTGTTATGGTAAAATGCATTCAGAGTTCTAAGCATTGACTGACTTACCTTTGGTACATTAGGGGTTATTTGGTTTGGACTATTTAACAATATAAGGTCATACTATTTAAGCTGGGGGCAAAGTTCTGAATTTCTATTCAGTCTATTTCTTTTTTTTTGCTGATGAAGATTCTCCCTGAGCTAACATCTGTGCCAATCTTCCTCTATTTTGTATTTGGGTTGCTGCCACAACATGGCTGACGAGTGGTGTAGGTCTGCGCCCAGGATCTGAACCCATGAACCCAGGCTGCCCAAGTAGAATGTGCCAGACTTAACCACTATGCCACAGGGCCACTCCCTATTCAGTCTATTTCTATATCAAGAGAGTAAAATTATTAAGTCCACAATGTGGAAAGTAGTTCCTCAATACACCACTTACACATTAAAAATATACTTAAGTGTTAATTCAGTAATTTTAGAATTATTTATAATTAAAAAAATGTAAAAGTCCAATAATTGAGGATTACTTAAGTAAACTATGCAATATCCTATACTGGAGTATTATGCAGCCACCACGAATATTTACATGTTCATAAACAGGAGGATTGATGCTATAGTACTACATTAAAATATGCAGATTTACATATATATATATTATGCTCTCAACTTTGAGAACTATCTCTGGAAAAAATATTGGCAAGAATTATAGCAAATATTTGTTTTCTTCTTGTTCTGGGTAGAAGTATCAAATCTCAGCTTCCCAAGTGATAACTCAAAATCTATGCATGAAGCTGAGCCCACCGTCTGGCAAACAGCTAGTGCTCAATAAAACCTGCCTAGTGCTGCCATGCCAGGCACTTGACACGCAACTTTTGATCCTCTCAGGCAATTCTATGATATAGGTACTCTTGATAAGTTAATTTTGTGATGGGGATACTGAGGCAGGAAGGGACTAAGTAATTCTTCTGGAGACCCTCCAATATGGAAGGGCAGAGTTGGGATTAGACCTGGGTCTGCCCAAATCCACTCAACCACTCCAACCACAACCACTCCAACACTCCAAAGTCCGGGTATATTTGCATTACTTATTCTTGACATCTTTGTGTATTTTCCAAATTTTCTTTTTTTTTTTTTGCTGAGGAAGATTCACCCTGAGCTAACATCTGTTGCCAATCTTCTTCTTTTCGCTTGAGAAAGATTCACCCTGAGCTAAATCTGTGCCAACTTTCCTCTACTTTGTATGTAGGACACTGCCGCAGCATGGCTGATGAGTGGTGTAGGTCCACGCCTGGGAACTGAACCTGCAAACCCAGGCCACTGAAGCAGAGTGCGCCAAACTTAACCACTAGGCCATGGGGCCAGCCCCTCCAAATTTTCTAAAGTGACGCTGTCTCTAAAGTCAGAAGAAAATCTTTGGTTTTCTTTTATTTTTTTTTTCCAATAAGAAAGACAGTTAAGGGTGTAACATTAAAAGCAGGTGAAAAGTGTAAGATAAAAATAATGTTGATAAATATAAGCTCTCAGCTACCCTTATAATTCAGCTTGGAAGAGCAATGCATTCCAAAAAGTTTCAGGTATACACACACTTGAAAATTTTTTCCCTTCTACTTCTTAAAAGAACCTCAAATTGGATGAATATGTTTTGTGATACTCTGTGACTTGAAAATATGGCCGTTAGGCAATGATCTGGTTAACGTCTCTAATATGCCCCCTTTTGCAGATTTGATTAAGGCTGCAGCAAGTTTGCCTGTTTTGTTTAGTTTTGCTTTATTTGGATGCTTCATTGTTTTCTGTGGTCTCGGGCGTGGCCCTGGCCAAGGAGGAAAAGCAGCTGGACTGGACCGGAAGTCAGAAGGCCTGGATGCTGCCCACTTAACCTCTAGCTGTCTCATTATTTTCCTCTATAAAATCCTTCCACTAGACGCCCTTGCATTGGGCAATGGAGAAGACAACTTTCTGCATTTAAAGTAAATGCAGAAGATTACTTCTCTGTGTCCTCACTGACTTCTCCATCTATCTGACTCAATCATACTTTCTTCCCTTTCTGTTATTTTTTTTTCCTTTACCTCTGGCCCCAACGCTTGGGCTTGGCCACGGGGAATGCTTAGAGTGAAGAATCGCTTCTTCTGACCTGGAGCAGGCGCTGGGGTTGATTATGACACCTCTTTACAGTGTCTAATTTCTTTCTCTCCACTTCTCATGTTCACAGAACCCTCCCTCCTTAAGGCAAATACTACCTTGGATGTGTTAGTCCATTAGTTCTGACACTTACGGAGTGATAATAATAAACCAAAGGCATTTGTGTATTCATTAATCTACTCCAGCACTTTCCAAATATCCTCTCGATTGTCTTGAGAAGCTCAAGCTCGCTGGCTCTGCTGCTGTGTCAAACATGCCTTGTCCTCAAACCACGCCAGGCATCACACTTCTGAATCATAAGCCCTGCTCAGAGCAGGGGTCCTGCCTGCTATGTGACTCTGAGGCCCCATTTGTAATCACCATAAACCGGAAGGAAGAGCCACAGGGCTACCATCAGCCCTGCAGAGACAGTGGAGCGAAAGAGTCTAATTACGGAAATTAAGGTCTGGAAGAGATACGGGTTGCAAGTGAAAGATCTGCAGGCACCTTGAGAACCATTGCCCAAGTATCCCTGGGTTGGAAGAACGGAAATACTCTAACATTAATTAGCCCGCTTCACCAGAAGAGAATAATTTAAATGTAAAAGATAATCTCACTGCCCTTTGGATGGGGGAAAAGTTGTCCTAGATAGAAAGTTTGATTTCTGTGTCGGCAGCATGTGTGCTTGTACACAGTACAGCAGCATGGGAGACTGGCAAGAGCAGAAATGGACATACATTTGGAATGGTGGCTCTGCAGCTTGCTGTGTCATCTTAGGCAACTGACCACTTCTCCCTGTCTTTTTTCAGTTTTCTCATCTATAAAGTGGTGAAAATAGTACTCATTTTAATGAGATACTGTGTGGATTAAATATAATGAAGTTGATACTGTCTATGATGGATGAGAAAAATCACAGGTGCATTATATCCTTCAGAAACAGCTAGGTATTTGCTATGTATGTGCCCAGGCATCTGTGCACATATAATTTTTTACCAGGTCTTTTTCATGTTAGTATTGCCATTTAGTCAGTTCTGCTGCTGTTATTAAAAGGCTTACCAACACAATAGCAAGCGATAGCCAACAAAGGAATGCACACAGTGCAGTGAAAGCTATTGAGAAATGTACATTCACCCTCTCCAAACCCTTGACCTCTAGAATCAGATCAGTAACTTCTCTCTTCTTCATTTCCCCTTCCTGTGTCCACAGTGAAGGGAAGTTGGTTGCAACCTTTTGCAGATAATGTGACACGAGGCACACAAGAGCGGAAGGGAGAAAAGCATTTCAACAAAAGCCTGGAACCTCAGTTTAGGTAAATTCAGGAAGGAGAGAGATAGGAAATGGCAGCAACCTTGCCAGGAACTAAAGGAAAAGGATTCTGGCATCAGCCCCAGAGCAAAATGTTAGGTCATCTACAATAAGGGCTGGGTGAAAAACCTTCAACTCAAAATGAAAGATACAATGACACACAGAAGCTTATCAAGGCAACTTTGAAAGCAGTTAAGAAACCAATTCTTTTCTAAAGAAAGTCCTCAGACAAAAGAGATTCCTTGATCAGTGTGTGTCAAGTTCCAGGTGGGATAAACACTCTTCATAGTCTCATGAGCCAAGTTTCTGAGCCAAATTTTTCTTATTCATGAGTAAAAGCAAAGGAAACAGAAACTTGAAAACAAAATGGAGTAGATTAAGCTCACTTTTCCTCAATTAAATATCTTTAATAGGGAGTTTCTATTTTTGACCAAATTTCTTGTCATTTCAATTTGCGCAATTCTTATAAATGGCACTGACAGAACAGTAGTGACAAGTGAGCCAGTTTACATATCAAATCAAAAGAAACTTGTCCTATCCCATAAATTATACTCACTTTAAAATTTGGAGAAAGAGAGATGTCTAGGGAGAGGAATGTACTTTTCTGAAGAGTACACATTTTGCTTCTCGTGGCACTAGAAATGCTGAACTTCTGAGAGTGAGTCTTTAGATCAGAGCTGAATTATGGCTGAAGAGGATAAGCTAATTTCAAAGATCCAAGGCTGAAATGATTGGCTTTCTGTGCTCCTAAAATTTGACTCCAATCAGACATGAATTAGACTCTCAATTCTATATTAATTTCAGATTGTTTTCCAACCAATCGGTTACAAATGGGCCAGGCATCTTGCACAAATGTTATCCAGACCTAATGCCTTAGAAGGAACCCCCTCTTTGTAGGATTATGTTCTGATTTTTGCCCTAGCACTTTAAGTGCCAGCATTTTAGTAACTCAAATTCTTCTTGTAAAGGGGTCAGAAAGTAAGATATTATAAATCCACAGGGAGAAAATTCTTGAGTTAACATGCTAGAGGAGAGAAGAAGAAATCTTTTTTCTTCTTAATAATCTTCCCAGTTGTATGGTAAAGTAAATGGAAAAGTTATGTGCTTGGTTGCATTAAATCACTACCTACCCACTATCCCCCAGGGTTGATAAGGAGAATCATTAACCACCAATAAAGTTGCTAACTGCCCTGGACACAGCACATACTGGGTGGAAAGTCACTTGGATGCAGATTGAAACCTTCTGTGGACTGAGGGCCATTCTGACTTCCACTTTGAGGCTCACATCTGAAACCACAAGTTGTCTGGTCCGTCGTTTCTTCATTTTTCTGGGGCTCATTTAAACCCGTCAAATGTGAATTTCACACGTGACATTTGGGCTATGCTTCAAGACATACACCCTTTCAGTTTGGTAAAAATCGTCCCAGTCATTTTCCCATGATGAAGTAAAAGACACATTTTAAAAAATATTTTATTTATGTAGACAATGATAGCTATCACCTACCATGTACCAAGCAGTTGTCTATATTGTTTTTCATTTAAGCTTTACGGTAAAACCACCAGGTAGATATTGTTATCTTCATTTTATAGATAAGAAAAATTTTGACTCAAGAGAATTTAAAAAACTTGCCCAACTTCATTCTACCAGCGACAGCTGAAACTTGAACCAGGGTTTTTCTGTTTCCAAAGTCTGTATTCTTCTACCTTTACATTCTATGGCCTTGTGTTTTATAAACTTCCCCTCAGTCATAAAAGTCTTTTCCATTAAAGCAATGACTATTTATTATTAAGGCTAATAATGACTATCTCAATAATCAGAGTAGCTTTTCCATAATTTGGTTTCAAATTGGTTTCAAACAGTATTGACATACCTCATGTCTCTTCTGGTGCCGGTCAAGCATCCTACCTGCTGTTCAGTCTCCACCCTCCCATAACCACTGCCCCAGTACCCACTCCCCATCCCTTCATTTCCTATTTGAGCTACCTAATTCATGCTCAACACACTACTAACTCCCGAAGCAGCTGATAAATGTTGCCTTGCAAACTCTTAAAATCTAGAAATTAAAATGAAAAGAGAACTTCACCTGGGAATTTTGGCTTTTTCTTTCTGTCACTGTAAGCACTGTCAATAGAAAACTAAAAAGAAAAAGAAGAGCCTAAAAAGGTCCTAGACGTAAGTGACTTGACTAAAATTATTTAGCAATTTAATTAGAGCTTTAGAAAATCCATGTAGATCGCTGTTTGTAGTCAACTCTGTGTATAGCTACACAGAAGTGTTTTATTTTGGAAATCAATTTAATTATATAGATGCATCTCACCTATATGCCCCAAACTTAAGCAGTTAGAAATACAGATTTCTATTTCTCCCCACCCTCTGACTTCACTTTAAATTCTTCTCAGCTGATGTGGTTCTAAAGCTAAGTATGTTTTCTTTCTTCTATAGCTTAATGTTTTGAAAGAATTTCTCCGGTTCTTCCAGCTTCATGCCATGCATGGCATTCTGTCCCTATCAAAAATCAGATCATTCCTCCCAAAGAGAATTGGCATCAAGACAAACCCTGGAGATGAAAGGAAGGGTTAAGTTTGCTTCTAATATTAGGGAATGATTCGGAAATAAATGTCGAGGTTAAAAAGTCCAGATGGTAATTCAACTGTATCCTTACTATAAACATGATTTGATTTATGGGAACTACTAATGGTATCTCAGTTTGGATCTGGACGGCTTTGCTTTCTCTCATCTGAGTTTTAAATTCATCAGATTCTTTTACTCCCACTATTAATCCTTCACTACAAAGAGACACTCCTAATCAAGAATTTGGGAGTATTTTAAAATGCAGAAATTGATAAATGTTAACAACCCTAATCCATGCAAATTACTGTCTGTTGTCATTATTTATAACCTGGCGGATGTGCTTATTCAAAAGATCCTCAAAGAGCTCCGACGATTCATGCTTCCAGTTGTGAATCATCTTTTGCTCTTTTCCCCTCTTTCATAAGGGATCACACTGAATTAGTTTTCACTTTTTTTCTTTGCCTGACATGGCAATTATTAGCTTTCTTGGCTTTGTCAGAGAAATCCATCGGAAATGTTTATCTCCCGGGGCAAATCTCAAGGAAACAGCGTGTTTATCACTTCAAGGGGCTGTAATCCAAAGGCAGCCCCAGGCCCACCAGTTTTATAACATAAGAACTAGAGGGGAAACGTCCACGTGATTGAACAGCCATGGTAAAATAATCCTCTGTCATGAGCCTCACGGTCTCCTCAGCCAGTCTTTGTTCTCTGACCTCTGCTGATTAAATGTACAACCTGAAATAATACTAATTTAATCTCTTATTTGCATCTGAATTTGTCAACTAACAAAGTATTGGCTTGGAGAGTAGACACCCTTCACGATTAGGCGGCTTTCTTCCAGGGTGAGAGTCACTGTGTTTTATGTAGAGGCTAATGCTGACTAACATCTAATTTGAATATCATACCAGGAAAGAGGATCATTTGAAGCAGAAGGATGGCCAGAATGATCAGATTAGCTGCATTTTACCTTATTACTTTACGAGGATGAACATAACCAAGGTATCTGTTCTATAAGATACATCATTTTGTATCGTTCTTCACATTCTTTCGAGTCCAGTTCTAATGTCATTTTCATTACAAAACCTGAACTACTCCATCCCCTGTGCTCCCAATGATATTTTGGACACACTTTGATTCAGTCAATATTCAACACAATTCTTTAAAGTTCTAGGCATGTGTTAGAGCTTGAAATATAATTAGGACCAAGACACAGTTTATGCACTCAGGGGAGAGGAGTAACGGGCAGTTACAATAAACCATCCATAAGTGGTAAGTTCAAGACATGATAGGGGCATGTAAGAAGGGCATCTTCCTCGTTAAGTTAAGGACATGACCCTCCAGAGTTCACAAAGACAGTCCAGTCCCAGTGAGCAGAAATAGGGGAAGGTGGAAAAAGCTTTCTTAGCATAAGGGAAGGATGCGCAGTGCTTTCTATTTTCAGAAGTGAAATAATATATTTGGGGGAGAACTGCAAGTAGAACAAATTGGAATTCAATGCCAAGAGTTGAATTAAAGCAGAGGTCGGTTCATAAACGGTTAAGTTCAAGATTTACATTTTATTATAAAGGCAATGGAAGCTGCTATTTGCAGGTAATGATAATGGAGATCTGAATGCAGTAAGTGGTTATGGAAATGGAGAAAAAGAGAGAGAGTTGGCAATTATTAGAAGATAAAATCAACAGAGATTGTTGACTCTTTGGGTATGGGAGTGAGACAGAGGTAAACACGAAGGACGATGCACAGGTTTCTGTCCTGAGAAACTGGAAAACGGTGATAACTTTGGTTGAGATAGTGAATTCAGTAGAAATTATTAGTTTGGGGGAGAAAATACCAAGTTTGGTAGTGGTGTTGAGTTTAAGTTGCCTGTGAAACGTTCATTTGAGAAATCTAAGAGATGGACATTTCTATGATGAGTTTACCTTCAGAAAGACATCCAGACTGGAGGTGGTATTTGAGATCAACCACCACAGAGTTGGTAACTGATAGATGAGACTACTTATGAAATATGTATATCATGGGAAGAGAAGAGGACTGAGGTTTTTACGCTGAGGAAATATAACAGATATGATCTGGAGAGAGGACTAAGAAGAACTGGTCGGAGAGGTAAGAGGAAAACCAGGGGGAATTCATTACCACAGAAACCAATGGAACACAGCATTTCAAGAATGAAGTGAGGTCAGGAGTGGTACATTTCAAGGAAGTAACATAGAGTAGTCTCCCCTTACCTGTGGAGGCGTGCGTTCCAAGAGCCCCAGCAGATGCCCGAAACCGCAGGTGGTACCGAACACTGTATATACAATGTTTTTTCCTATACATACATATTTGAGGTTCAGTAGCAAAATTAGCACAAATTTCTTTTTCCTTCTTCACAATTTCATGGACAGAAGATTTGTTCTTACTGCAGATCTTAGCAACCTCAGCACACAATTTTTGTTCTTTACTTATTAAGTCAAGAATGTCTACCTTTTCACTCAAAGGAAGCACTTTACGGCCTCTCTTTGGCATATCCGAATTGCTAGCACCACTGCTCTTACCCTTTGGGGCATTATTAACTAAAATAAGGGTTATTTGAACACTGGCACTGCGATACTGTGACAGGAGATCTGATAACATAGATGGCTACTAAGTGACTAACAGGCAGGTAGCGTACACAGTGTGAATATGCTGGACAAAGGGATGAGTCACATCCTGGGTGGGATGGAACTGCATGGCAAGAGATTTCATCACCCTACTCAGAATGGCACACAGTTTAAAACTTAAGAACTGTTTATTTCTGGAATTTTCCATTTAAAATTTTCCACTGTGGTTGACTGAGAGTGACTGAAACTGCAGAGAGCGAAATCTTGGATAAGGGTGGGCTACTGTAAACTTGAGAACCAACAAACATCCGTATAATTTTTAGAGGTAAATAAGTCATTGGTGGACTTGGTTGGAGCGTTTGTGGGGGCGTGCAGGGGCCAAAGACAAATTGCAGACAGTGAAGAGTAAGGGAGGGGAAAAATGAAAACATGTAGACTACCTTTTTAAAAAAACTTGAATGAGGGAGATAAAGATCTTTATTATAGATCACATACTTCCTTTCAATGTGCAGAATATTCTCTTCTTCCCCTCACCAACCCAATCCACAACACTAGATAGAATTGTTGTAGTCAGCCGAATTTTTTATTTATTTAGAGATTCTCAGTGACTAGCCTGGTGCCTGGAGCTCCATAAATATTGTTACATAAATGAGTGACTGGGGCAAAAGTGATGAACATTTTTACCATCACTATTTCCCACGGAAACACCAATTATTTAGACGGAAATTATTTTGAGGAACTGGAGTACAAGTCTATGTGAAGTGAATTAAGTCTTCACGAGGCCAGGATACCATGTATTTAATTACACTTTCAATGAAACTCAGTGATATCCTTCTCTCTAATGGAAACCTGACTTTCTTTTTTTTCTTTTGTGAGGAAGATCAGCCCTGAGCTAACATCCATGCTAATCCTCCTCTTTTTGCTGAGGAAGACCGGCTCTGAGCTAACATCTATTGTCAATCCTCCTCCTTTTTTTTTCCCCAAAGCCCCAGTAGATAGTTGTATGTCATAGTTGCACATCCTTCTAGTTGCTGTATGTGGGACGCGACCTCAGCATGGCCGGAGAAGCGGTGCGTCAGTGCGCGCCCAGGATCCGAACCCGGGCTGCCAGTAGTAGAGCGCACGCGCCCAACCGCCAAGCCACGGGGCCGGCCCCAAACCTGACTTTCTAAACAATTAAGTGAACTAAAACTTGTGTATGATGTTATTATATCGGCAACAGTCCCGCTGCAAGTGCATGAGACTGTCATAGCAGTAACTGAAGAACTAAAATAGACGTCTACAGACGGCGACACATTTACTGCCTGAGGCTCAGAACCAATCGTAACTCTAGGTGAACTCATTCCTCAAAGCACTAGGGGAAGCCGGAGGAGCCTTCCAGGTGACCTCTGGATGACTGGTTCTGGGATATATATAGCACAGGCTGAAGTGTGCTGTCAAGACTCAACATTTCAGTATTCTCAACTCCATTAAAATATTCCTTTCAAAGATAAAGAACTGCAGACTGAATGCAGAAAGAATCTGTTTTTTGCTTTTTGGATCTGGGGCTCAGGGGCAATTGTGCTGAAGATGTGGATTTGGATATGATGAGTATGGAGATGGTGACTCAAGCAGAGAGGGTCAATGAGAGTGATCAGAGAGTATTGCATCGTTGGAAGAGGACAGGGCTCTCTCTTGAATGCTATGGAACGTTGGCACGCATGGTTAGGCAGGAAAAGAAGTCTCAAAGAGACTTGGATGAAGGGTCTCTGTGTTAAAGCACTGTGCATTCTATTTCTAATTTTCTTCCTTTGCACCCTGAAAAAGAAAACTAAAATCCATCAAATTAGGCATCAGTTATCTCTAAAGATATGTTTTCAAAAATTGTCTTTCCTTTAAATATCCCGCAACATATTGTTTTTGGTTGTTTGTTGTGAATGCTCAACCAGAATTTATTGAGCACCTACTGTATATTCCATACCCCGAACAACAGCTAGATACTTAAACTTGGGTTATTTTGTGTAATGCCCACCTTCATTGTAGAGATGAAAAATGAAAGCCCACAGAGAAAATGGTCCTGGGTTACATAGCAGTAGGAGGCAGGTCTAGAATTTGAACCCATATTTTCTCAATCTTATGATCTTTCCATAGTGGTTGATATGGCTATTTGATACATATATTACCCTTAGACTATGCGTTCTTATATCATTCTCAAAATTTTAAGATTCCAAGGCCTGTAGAACCAGACATGTCATTACACAGTGACACGGTGAATGTTCTAAAAAGCATCAGATGTATAACCCTTCCCACAGATGTCTCTGTTGCTTATTCAGAGTCTGCCTATCAGTGGACCAGGGGTATGGTATTGGGTGATTATCCTCCGAACTTGACTTTCTCCAAATTCAGTGTAGAAATACATGAGAAAATGTATATATTAAGCTGGCCTAAGGTCAAACACATGAAATCATGTGACATTGAAAATACAGTTTTCTGTGTTTTAGAAAGCGTGTTGGGCATCTTTTTGCCTTAAGGCGTATTCTCTGACAATTGGGAATTCACGTCAATTCGGTCCTTTTCAATCTGTAGGGGGTGGCTCAATTACATTGCAGAAGAAGCATAAGCAGTTTAAACAAGGTAAAACGCACTAACCCTGTATTTTGACACCTCCTACAAAGAAAAAGGAATTTTTAACTGGCACCCCATGTCCATAGAACATTAGGTAACGAAGTCAAATTTCAGGAAGAAAAGAGAGGGAGAGACTAGATGCTATCAGGTTTCTGAGAGATCAAAGAGGAAGAACCCTCTTTTCTCCAGAAAAACATGAGTGGAGGAGAGGGCTGTAGGGATGTGCTCTGTGATCTTTAGGCAAACTGATGTGTAGTTTAAAAGCTTCAAGTGGCTTGACAGTCTCAACTATTTATCCTTATTTTAAAGCTTTAATGATTGTGGATATAAAACACTCATACAAAAAAGTATCAATGACACATACAAAAGAGCTCAATGAGTTGTTATAAACAAATGCAGGTATAATCAGCACTCTCGTCAAAAATTAGAATGCTCCCAGAAAACTTGTCTCTGGCAAACTCCTTCCCAATCACAGCACCCTTTCTTCCCCTAAAGATCACTACTCCCATGACTTTTGAAAGAATTATTTCTTTGTTCTCCTTATATATTACCTGCCTACATGTGCATCCCTAAATATTATAGTTGAGTTTTGCCTGTTTTTGAATTTTATATAAACTTTGCATTCTTTTGTGTCTGGCTTCAATTATGCACATTATGCTTGGGAGATTCATCAAGTTTTTGTGGGTAACTGTAGTTCATTAATTTTTTGTATATTTCACTATTGTATGGTCATAAATTATTTGCCCATTCTATCATTGATGGGCATTTGGGTTATGTTTGGTTAGGTCTATTAATAATGATGCATCTATGGACATTCCTATATCTGTCTCTTGGTGCATATTTGAATATGCATATCTTCAATGTTAGAAAAAAAATGCTAAACAATTCTCCAAAGTGGTTATGACCAATTTACACTCCTGGCAACACTGTGTAAGTGTTTACATTGCTTCACATAGCAGGTTTTTTTTTTTTTTTTTTGATTTTGGACATTCTAGTAGATATTTAGTGGTATCACTTTGTGGTTTTAATTTTGTTTCTTTTATAAGCAATGATGTTGAGCATTTGTTTGTATATTTATTGACCATTTGGATATATTCATTTATGAAGTGCCTTTTCAAGTCTTGTGTCTATTTTTCTATTTGATTGTCTTTTTCTGCTTATTGATTTATTGAAGTTCTTTATGTATGATAGGCCCAGGCCATTTGATAATTTATGAATTTTGTTTGTAAATAGCAATGAAAATTGTTTTTATTGATTGATTTGTATTAAACAACTTTGCCAAACTCACTTAGTGATTCTATGAATGTATTTATTTATTCTTCTGAACTTTATACTTAAAAATTATGTTATCTGTGATAATGACAATTTTATTTACTCTTCCAATCCTTAGGCCTTTGATTTAATTTTCTTATTCATTTCATTGACAAGTACACATAATAAGCATATATTTATTATTGCTATTCTCATTCTTGAAAGGATAACTTGGAATATTTTGCTATTAAATATGATTTTAGAGGTAAGTTCTGACAGATACACTCTATTAGAGTAAAGAAATTTCTTTCTATTTATATCATGCTGATATTTTTTAAAATATTATAAAAGATTTGGTCTGTATTAGATTCATTTTTTTATCTACCAAAATGCTCTTATTTTTAAAATTTATTCTGCTAAACAGTAAATAACAATAATTTTATATTTCAAATGCTAAACCAGCCTTGCATTCTTGCAATAACTCCAAGTTGGTCATTGGATTTGCTAATTTTTATTTAATTTTTAAATCTATATTAATGAGTGACATTTGACTATAATCTTCTATTCTCCTAGATGTTTCAGGTTTTGGTATCAAGGTTATGCTTGTCTCATAAAACTAATTAAAGATTATTCCCTTGTTACTTATTCTCTTGAATATTTTGTGAGAGATTTTCAGTTACCCTTAATGCTTTTTGGAATTTGCTGGCAAAACTACCTGGAGTTTTTCTTGAAGGAAGAATTTTAAATCATTGATTTAATTTTTTCAAAAACAAACGGCATTCAGCATTTCTATTTATTTCTGTATTCCTTTTGCTAAATAGTATTTTTCTATGAGTTTGCCTAGCTCATCTAAATTTTCAAATTTATTGGCATAAATTTTCTCAAAATATCTTTTTATCTTTGAATATCGTACACTCAGTGGTGATGGCCCTGATATAAGTTATTTGTTTCTTCTCATATATGTCTTTATCCAACTCACCACAACTACAGCAATTTTATTATTTTTCCCCAATAAACAACTTTCATTTTGTTAATTCTCTCTATTATGTATTTATTTTCTATTTCATGAACTTTTGCTCTTATATTTATTATTTCTTGTACTTTCTTTGAGTTTAGTTTGTCGTTCTCTTTCTAACCTGAGATGCACTTTAAGATTACTACTTTTCAGTCATGCTTATTTACTAAGATATGCATTTAAGGCTATAAATTTTCCTTTAACCATGGCTTTAGCTGTCTTCCAAAAGTTTTGAGATATCATACTTTTTATTATAACTCAGTTGAAATACTTTTTAAATTCTTATTTTGATTTTTTCCTTGACATCTGGGTTATTTCTTCCATCACCTGGAGTATAGTAAGCACGTTTACTTTAAATTTTATAATTTTATGTTTGATAGTTCCAATATCTCAAGTCTTTAAGAGGCTTTGTGTAATGTCTGAAGTTCGTTCTTTTTTTTTCTTCATATTGCTTTATTGTTTTATAAACTGGTGATATTTTATTGTGTGCTATAAATTATACTTTCAAAATTGTTTGTAGAAATAACACAAAACCTAGAATGACATATCTTCCTCCAGATACGATTTATAGTTGTTTCTGCCAGGTACTGGAGGCATTAGCAATCTGGAATTTTCTTCATCCAGTTTGCTGATTGAAAATATTCAAAGCTGAGCGGCAATCTCTATGAGGCCCTGTTTATTTCCACTTCACTCTTCTTCCTAAGCTGTGATTTTTCTGTGGCTCAGCTTAAATGAAGGTTTTCATCTGGGCCCCCTTTACTGAGTTCCAGACTTTAATCCCCGATTCTCTAACCTCCTGGGATGGTCAGAATCACTGATGATCCCTTATCCTCTCAACTACCCCATACTGAATGGCAACTTCCCCCTGGGGAAAAGTGACTGCAAATCCTAGACTCACTCTTATTGGACCTCTGTTCTCTCCTGTATCCTGGCCTAGTCCTGTTAGTAATCTTACACCTTAAAAGAGAATATATAACCAACTTTTCAGGTTATCCTCATCAGTCCAAATTCCCTAGTTCATTATTACTAGAAACAGAAGTCCAGCCAGAGATATTTTTCTTCCCTAATATAAATAAAAGACAACAAGAGTCTCCTTGTTTTTGATGTATCAATTTAACTAGGCAACATAAGTTACCAGGCTTAACTTGCTCACTGCTTTAGCTTTTGTCCTGATGCAACTGGATCTTTACTCAATTATATCATTATAGCATATTGCTCTGAGCGACTTTTGCTGTTATAAGCATATGGTGTTTTTAGTTCTACTGTTAATTCCTTTCCACTGGACTTGTTTAAAACATGCTCATTATCAATTTAGATCCTGGTTTATGTATGCATTACATTCTAAAATGCCTGGCTAGCTTCCTCAGGAGATGAAATTATGAACTGGTCACTTAGATTTGCATATATTTTCCAGAACTTATTTGCAGAATTATCAAGTACTAGCTATACAAGCTTTGAAAAAGCTGTTGCACCATGCCTCAAAGCACTAGGGAGCATTGCCTCCCTTATTTCATGTGGAATGTCTCTATCAAAGCAAAAGAAAAACGGAAGCATGGGAGCCTGATCTGAGAGAAGATTTGACTCTAAAGTTGTATGAAACTATTCCAAAATTAATTCAGGGTTTCCAATGAAGACTCACAAGAATATGGAGCGTACACCAACAGACATGTCACAATGCAATGGATTACCCAGACTTTGAAGCTGTCAATCAAAATAAGGGAAAAGAAGTCAGTTTAAGAATGTTGGAATGAAAATCCTTTTGTTTAGATTTCCAAATATAGTTAATATTTATTATTTTGTCTGTCCTCAATCTCTTCTTTCTTTTGGAAATCTCCTCCCTACTTTAAAGAAATGGCTTCTCCTTCCCTTTTCAAATATGTGATCTAAAATGGTGCCATGGTCGGTATATTGCCGTGGCTGGAATACTTGGTCTGGGTGTGGAAATATTTTACAATCTGAATACTACAGCCGCCTCTCCACAGTCACTGCTCTGAGGGGAGGGGAGGTGACCTGGGCCTGGGCAATCAACCTAGACCTTGTCTAGGATTACATCCGTTTGTGATGAGAAATCTAGGACGACGTGAGCCCAAAGTGTCTGGCAGAATGTGACCATCGGTGGTAAAGAAGATCACACAGAGAAGAGCGAAGGTGAATAAAAGTGAAATTTCTGATGATGCTGAAGCACCACACCCGCTGACTGGGAGGCCCAGCATTCTCCTTGCCCTTCCAACAGTGGGCCTTTATATTTTAGTGTAAGTTGGTCTCAAATATTGCATGAGAACTACTTACATTAAAAATTACTTTTTGTTTATCTAAAATTCAAATTCAACTTGGCATCCTTTTATTTATTTTTTTGCTAAATCTAATAACTTTGAGTTAAAAGAATCCTGACCAATATGTGGGCCATATTCTGGTTGTATATTTTGAAGCTTCATGGATAAAATTCTTTCATTAACAATGTGTTCAAAAAATAAATAAAGTATCTCATTTTTATTAACTAATTTATTCTTATAATGACTTATTTTTACTTAAACTCAACTTAACAATTTTACTGAATTTCTACTGTGTGCAAGACACTGTGCAGGTTGCAGTAAGTGATAAAAATAGATGTGCAATCCTTGCTTCTAAGGACCTTAAAATCTACTTGAGAGAGAAAAACTAAATTTATTGCTATAACTTGTGGAAAATATAAAACAGGAGAATATAATCTCCAATTTAGTTAGCACTGTATAATTTATAAACTATTTTCAGATGACTGTTCCCATTGAATTCCTACAACTTTACGAAATAGGTTTATTATAATTATTCCTATTTTTTTAAAGAATACATTGGAGTTCAAAGACATTAAGTGACATTCTTAGATCTCTGAGGTAACAGGTAACATAGCCAAATATAATTTCAGTTATTTTTACTCCTAAGTTTTCCACTCTATTACTCTGTCATTAATTATCAAATGAAATTTTGGAATGTATGGCATAGAGTATAGACCAAGGACGATGTAAGGAAATGTTAGACGGAATCTGTAGAAGATTTTATGAATGGGGTAGAATACGAGAAGAGCTTTAAAAAGTAGATATGATTTAAATAGCAGAATATAGAATAAATAAAAGGTATTTAGGAGAGAAAGGCAAGGGATTTGAGGAGAGAGGGAGCACACATTCGTAAGAGGCCACTGGAGGGAACAGTCCTTCTGGGGTAGAGTCCAGGAAAGTTATTAAATTGAATTCTCTGCCTGCACTCACATGGGTGAAAGAGAAAAACGCGACCATCAACTCAAGACACTGACAAGAAATCAGACACAGCCCACCAGTCCACTGACTTGACCACTCTACTGGACAACCATTTCATGATTTTTCCTTCTTGAAACTTCCAACCCACCTTTCATTCTTACTCTCAGCTGATGGGCTTTGTTTCTGGTTCACTAGGAAAATAAAAACCATTGGAAAAGAATTTGCTGATGGCTCGCAAATGTAAATCTTCAGACTATTGCCTCAACTCCATCCTTGTATATTTTGTTGCCTGTTCGTCGTGTTCATTTGGATATCAAATAAGTTCTCCAAACGTCCCATAATCAAAGCTGAATTGCTGATTTTCTTCCCCCATATCTGCTTTCAGTAATGCCATCAGCTTAGACCATTATCACCATTATCCTCAACTCTTCTCTCTCTCACACTCCAATCCATCAAGATTTCCTTTTGGTGCAATACTTAAAATACACCTAGAATTTAATTGCTTTTCACACCTACTACCACCTCCTTGGCACAAGGCATCATTATCATCACCTGGATTATTGCCATTGTATTCTAACTGGACCATCTTCTTGTAGTCTTTCTCCCCTTCAGTCACCTCTCAGTAGAGCACCCAAATAATCAATGTTACGATTCTGTACAGAACCTGCCAATGGCAGCTTCCCATCTCCCTTCAGCAAAGCCCAAGTCCTTACAATGACCTAGAAGGTACTATAGGACCTGGCCTTCCGTTACATCTCTGACATCTTCTACTCTATCCCTTTCTTTCGTTGTACTCTAGCTGTCCTGATCTTCTTGCTATATATCAAAAACATGTGACCTGCTTCTACCTCAAGGCTGTGCACTAGATATTTTTCCTGCATAAATGGTTCGTTCCTCAACTGTCTTACTCTCTTATCTCTTTCAACTCTTTTACTTTCCTTTTAAAAATTGCAACCTCACGCCACTGCCTGGCTTTTTCTATCCACTTTCCCTGCTCTATTTGCCCCTGCTGCATATCTGATTCTATATGTATTTTACTTATTCATTTATTGTCTGTCTCCTTGCACTAGAACATAAGGTTCATAAGGAGAGGGACATTGTTTTGCCCATTGCTGGATTCCCAGCACTGAGCACAGTGCCTTTCACATGGCAGACTAAATTAATACACATTGAATGAATAAATGACTGTGGCCATAGTGGTCAGATCTACGGCAGGCTTTGAAACCAGGCAGTGAAGTATAGAGACACTGAGCCACTAAGGTTCTTGGCGAGATGAAATATATGAGAATTAATACAGCAGAAATAGCTGGGACATAATATATGGGAGAAGCTCAGATAATAATTAATTACCTGAGGGTTGATGGTGGTGGCAGAGTCCTCGAAGGCCTATGTGGGGTCAGGATAGGGGAGTTTCTTAAAGTATTCTCACAGTTACAGGGTGTGATCATTAGATGTAAGACAAAGAAGCCAGATGGGAGGCTGTCACAGTATTCCAGGTTTGAAAAGATGTGGGTATGAATTAGGAGTGTGACTGGCAATGAGGAAGACAGAAAGGCACAAATTTGAAAGACGGTTAAAGAACGATACATAGGATTAAAGGGCAAGTGAAATTAGAATGGATGGTACAGGTAATTGATGACTTTGAGCTTTCAAAATTAGGATGCTGAAAAAATAACTGCACCTCTGATTTAAAAGAGCTATCTGGCAAAGTTACATGGTTTCTTTTTGCTGCTTTTGACTCATTTTGTACTTTCAGGGGGCAGAGAGAGCAATAGCAGGCAAAAGGTGAAGGCTGAATCTATAGTCACTAGTGACTTCCCGCTTGTCCAAATTGTGAAAATTCTTTTGGAGATTAGACAAATACTGGAACATTCTGTGAGTCAGTCCAGATCAGCTTGAATAGTGTCAATTTGTTTTTTCTCTCCATGGCATGATGGGATCACATATTTTCTTTAGTCTTTTTATTAAAAAAAATTTGTTGTTGTTATCCCATTACGCTACCAGTAAGGATGTGTCTGGTGGCACTAGTACAAAATGAAGTCAAGGGCACTCAAGAAGTGCTTGGCTTTGCTGGGAATTCTCACTCACTAAACTCCCAGTCCTTGTGGATAGGAACAGGTCACTGTTACGGTTTGTCAGCCATGCTCAGTGGTAGAAGCTCGCACACCATCTGTTCTCAGATGCCTGGTTTTGCCCAGAGCTATTTGTTCCTCTTTTTTTTTTTTTTCTTTTCCCCATCAACTTCTACAAATAACAAGCAGAAAAATCTTAACAAATTTTGCTAGCATTGGAGTGATTGAGTGTTAAATGAATTAAACATGGTGAGGCCACCTCGTACCTACCTGCCATGACTAAGAGTTATTATGTGCTGGTCTCTATACCAGGCATTTTACACAGAAGATCACAGTTAAGAAAGTATTCAGTTGGTTCGGTCTAATCATTCTTTTTAAGATCAAACTCACCTTTAAAAATTAGAGAACATAACTACCCTCATCCTATACTGCTAAATCTACTCTAGAGAAGAAGCCAGGGGATCTGTGTATTCGAGAAGCACCCTGTGATTCTCAGGTTCAGGTGTGTGGGAATTATTGAAGAGAGAAATGTCTGAGTTAAGAAGACAGAGAAACGGGTGTGAGGTCCAGCGCCACACCCACCAACTGAGGCCACTTTGACCCAATCAACCTTCACAGGTCTTGGTTTCCTTAGTTGTGAAATAGGACAAATAGTATAAATCCCTTTTAATGAAAAGAGAAATCTCAGATGCACAAGTACAGGGTCTGGTTCCCAATCAATATAAAAGAATTAAAGCTACTAAAAATTTAAAAATTAGAGAACATAAATCCTTTGATACATTTGAATTAAAAGACTGTTCAATGATTCATAAAGTTGTGGGTAAATAATCTTATGCCACTTAAAATTTAGCAACCAACTAAGAAATGAAAGCTTACAGCCATTTAAAATCACTCAGATCTTCCTGTTGAAGCTACCATGGTAAACCACATAATTAACTAAAGCAAATTGAGATGATCTGTGCCAAGGTCAGAGCGTGCAGACAAGCAGAAAATCCAAAATACATAGATAAGCCATTTGGGGCTTGGAATATACTATCAGACATTTTATAACATTTTTACTGCTTGTTCAGTTTAGCTCGGGGAGCTACTCCAAGTATTTAATAATGTATTATAGGCAGTTTAGAATGAAATTTTAGACAAATATTAACTAAGGTTTTAGTGGAACTAGAGTTTACAATACTAATAAGTGAATTTCTCTATATTCTTTCATTTAGCTAGTATTTATTTAGTCCTCTGACACATAATGTAGAGTGTTAGCCACTGGGGGAGGGTAAAATAACATTTAAAATATGGAATTTATAATTTAGTGGCAACAAGGAGGGAACAAGTCAGAAAAGGCCACAGTCACCAAAGAAGGATTGCAAAACCTAGAGTTTCCTCCTTCGGAGATCTTAAGTTTCGCCCACAAATATCATGTGTATAAATGCATCAGACGTATTAAATGCGTATTCACATCCCTCCCCAGGTTCCAGTTCTACAGACACGGAGCCAGCTGAATATTGCTTAAACTTCCGTGTTGACTTTGGCCCTGTCTAGGCTGGTCCCACTTCTCTAAGGTTAAGGCTGCATCCAGAGGGCTCAGAAATTAAGGGGTGAGGCCAAGCAGGTGATGCAACCTACTTGGGGGCAGGGAATGGGGTTGAGCTCCTCTCTGCTCCTTGCATGCCATGCAAGTTTGGGCAACAAATTTGTATTTTCAGTGGCTCATTTCCTCATCTGTAAAAATAGAGTCTCTAGTGAACCTTTACAGAGCGCGAAAGAGTAGGTAAATACAAAGCCCTCGTTACTCTGTGAACTGAGTGGTTATTTAAAGATAATAAAGAATTACTGATGTAAAATTTTCGAGTGATAATATTGTTTATTTTTGTAAAGAGGTCTTATGTTTTAAAGACATCTGGAAATTCACTACCTATTATCTCCACTTTCATATATTGAAATATATATATTAAAAAACATACATTTATAAATTGAAACAATCTATAACAAAAAGTTTAAAAATGCAAAGTATTTGAAGAACAGCATGAAGGGAATGCCTTTTCCCAAAACCAAAATGTTTTTTTCCCTATCTTTCTCACAGGCTTTTGTCATTTATTCAGGGATACGCTGGCTATACATAAGCAACAAAAGGAAGAACTATGGAAATAATTCTGCAGCATCCTTAAACTAAAAAGGGAAACCAAACCGTTGCGTGCTGCCAAAATCTGGGAAGGCCCTCCGGCTTGCCCACCCCGGGTCCTCCTTTCATGGCGTCTACTACAATGTGGATTTATGCTCGCCAGAATATCACCTACTGTATAACAAGTAGAGTATAAAGTGCCATATTGGACTACCATATGGCTACTAACCTCAGAGGTTGGTAGCAACTATCAATGTAGAAATTTGAGAGCAGAATGAGCCTCAGGATAGAACCAGTTCTCACTCAAGCATGCTATATAATTGGCTGTAGTGAGAAACTAAAAAATGTCTCAGAAACCAGATGGATTTGAAATGTTCCATTATTCATAAACACTTTTTTTTTCTTTTTGCATTTGTACTTGTTCCCATTCCCAAATATTCTGCCACAGAAATTTGCTGAAGAAGGTGTGAAAAGGGACACAAATCTTTGCTTGTTTTTTTGGAAGGTGTCCCTGCAGCCCCGGCACCCAAGGAGCTAGAAGAAATGGCCGCGCAGTCTGTTTAGGGACTCGTCTCAGTCTATTTGTGTTTTGGGGGTTTCGGGGGAGGGGAGGGAGGCTTGTTGTGAACACGGCCACAGGTAATCACAGGATTTCTGAGCTTGGAGCTGTGGAAGCTCATCCTTTCCAAACTCCAAACTGCTATTTTTTTTGCTCATTCAAATAACAGTCATTGATATCTTTCTGACAGGAAGTGACTCCCCAGGGCAGAAAATTACTCAGTCTACTTCCTACCTTCCATCCGCCGCCACCCTCCACTCCCCTCCTCCAGCTGGAGGGAGAAGAAGGTAGGGGCACTTCAGCTGGAGATGGAGGCTTTTTTCAAAGGAATAACATACCGAGCAACAAAGGAGAAACTCATCAGTGACATTTATAAGCAAAGAAGGGTTATAATAGAACCCTCTCGGACAAGCAGCTCTGCAGTTTGGTAATTTACATACCAGATGAAATGCGAGAAGGAGAGCACCTTTCAAAGAGTGTGAAAGAAGCAAATCCAGGCCCTCTGCTCTGTAACATGGTAATGGAGAATACAAGATTGTGCAACAATCACGGGACACCAAAGCCACAGTATTTCATCAAACATCTTCACTCTCCTTAGAAATAATGCATCTACTCTAGGGATGTTGAGAAAATGTCTATTTAAGGCATTAGCATAATTATTGTTTAGGGGGCCGATTGTTTTGTGTGATTTATATTGAGAATTAACTGATGGATTTGAGGTGGGTAATATACAATTAGTATAAAAGATTAATCCTACCCGTGCTTTCACATCTAAATCTTACTCATCCCAACTTCAGCTCCTTACATCAAAATTACCAGTGTATATAACAGGACAAAATCCATAACTGAGAACTTCAATTGAAATGCAGCGAAATGTAACTGTCGTAATGATAAAATACAATGTGCATTTTGTTGAGGCGCTAATAATTTTATTATAGCTACTTAGAATTTTTATACGTCTGGATCTCAGTTATGGAGAAGAATGCAACTTTAGAGACTCAGATAACTTTTAGAACTTAAGAATATATTTAATTTTTTACAAAAAATTTACATTTCATTATATTAGTTCCAGGGTAAAGATATTTTGTTGCAATTTTAAATGGGATTGTATTCTTGACTTCTCCTTCTGCTAGCTCATTATTAGTGTATAGAAACACAACTGATTTTTGTATGTTGATTTTGTACCCTGCAACTTTGCTGTAGTTGTTGATTAGTTCTAATAATTTTCTGTTAGATTCTTTAAGATTTTCTGTATACAGAATCATGTCATCTGCAAACAGTTCATTGCAGCGTTATTCACAATAGCCAAGGTGTGGAAGCAACCCAAGTGCCCATCAATGGACGAATGGATAAAAAAGATATATATGTACGATGGAATACTACTCAGTCACAAAAAAAGAGAAAATTGTGCCATTTGCTACAACACAGATGGACCTTGAGGGTATTATGCTAAGCAAAATAAGCCAAACAGAGAAAGACAAACACTGTATGATATCACTTATATGTGGGAGATAAACACACGGATAAGGAGAACAAATTAGTGGTTACCAGAGGGGAAGGGGGTGGGGGGAGGGCAAAAGGGGTAAAGGGGCACATATGTATGGTGACGGATAAAAACTAGACTATTAGTAGTGTACAGTCTATACAGAAACTGATATAGTGTACACCTGAAATTAACACAATGTTATAAGCCAATATGACCTCAATAAAATAATTTTTTAAAAATGGTATTTTGAAGTTCTCTGCACAAACATCACTTGACAATAGCAATCCTTCTAACCCAGCCTTCTAGGCTAGGGACAATCCCCATCCTCTCAGCCCTTCTTTGATGCATTTCCCGGGGACTACTGCCACTCCTGTATTCTCAGATATTTGTTCTCCGTGACGTGCATTATCTCTGCCATACAATATTGTCTTTAAAAACTCCCATTCTTTTTTGGCCTGGGAGAAATCTTACAGACCATCTCATTCAATCTTCTCTTTCTGTAAACTAAAGGACATCAAATGACTTGCCCAGGGTCAAAAGCTATCTCCAAGCCAGGATAGGAAGCAAAGTAAGTATATCACTTCTCAGATGACAATGGTACCATCTTATTATAGTCTGTTTTATATCATCATCCGATTGCTTTGATTATGACTTACTTCCCAAATGGTTTATAAAATCTTTGACGGCACGGAAGCTGTTTTGTCTATCTACTTTTTCTCCCACAGCGTAATGCTGGAAACACACTAGAAAAGCAATAATCATATTGAATATGTTGGAAAGTAGTGAGGAATACAATTTTTCTAATTGAAGTGAAATTCACATAAAATTAACCATTTTAAAGTTAGCAATTCAGTGGAATTTAGTACATTTGTAATGTTGTGCCACCACCACTTCTACATAGTTTCAAAGTATTTTCATCATCCAAAAAGGATACCTGGTATCCACTAAGCAGTTACTCCTCATCCTCCCCCATCCAGGCCCTGGCAACTACCAGTCTGCCTTCTGTCTCTATGGATTTACTTATTCTGGATATTTCACATAAATGGAATCATACACTATGTGACCTGTGTCTGGCTTCTTTCACTTAGAGCAAATGGAGTTTCATCCACATTGTAATATGTATCAGTACATCATTTATTTTTATATAAATGTTTATATAAACATTTATTTTTATATACATCCGTTAGATGTATATATCACAACTGGTTTGTCCAATCATCCATTGATGGACATTTAAGTTGTTTCCACCTTTTAGATCTTGTGAACTGTGTTGCTATGAACATGTGTGTACATGAATTTGTTTGAATACATATTTTCAATTCTTTTGAGTATTTACCTAGGAGTGGAATTGCTGGTTCATATGGTAATTCTATGTTGAACTTTTTGAGGAACCGCCAAATTCCTTTCCATAATGGCTGAACCATTTTACATGAGGAATACAATTTTGGATTAAAAAATTACAAAATGTAGCGTGATTTTAGTGTACAAAAACTACTTCTTGACAATTTGGTAAGAACCGCTGTGCAGTTTGCCATTTATATTCACTCTCCATTTATAGGTGGAATTCTGACACATCCAGATTTTAGAAGATGCATACAATGAATTTTTCCAGGATATGTTCAATTCGTGGACTCTCACAAGTTCATATCAATGCCTTCAGTCCTGATCTCTTGGATAAAGAGTACTGCTCCTGTGCACAGTTGTTCAGGTTGTGCACAACCTATCCTGCCATAGGCAGATACCCTGGTTAACGAGTATTTGATTCTTTAGACTCCAGATTTGGCCCTTTCTGACATGAGGAGTTACCAATCTACCCTAATGTCCTCAGTCATCCTTTGGAGTCTAAATACTTACTGTACTGCAATCAATCAACAATTATAATATCTCTAATGTCATGCACAAGTCCTTGTGCCAGATCCTCAGAGGGATTCCAAAAGGTATGAGATGTAGGTATTATCCTCAAGGAAATTAAAGATTATATGGAGAGATGAGACTGATATCCTTGAAAAATCCACTAACAGTATAGAGAGTAAACACTAAAAAGATTATTTTTGTTGTTAGTGGTGCTGTCAAGTTAATTTCAACTGCTAGAGACCCTGCGTACAGCTGAGCAGAACCTGCTCGGACTTTTTTTTTTTGCATTATCCTCTCATCTTCCAGTGCTAGATTAGACAATGCTCCGCTGCTATTCATAGGATCTTCGTGGCCAATTTTTTCAGAAGTGGACGCCCAGTTCCTTCTTTCTAGTCTGTCTAGAAGCTCTGCTGAAACCTGTCCACCATGGGTCACCCTGCTGGTATTTGAAATACCAGTGGCATAGCTTTCAGCATCACAGCAACACGCAGCTGCCATAAAATGACAACCGACAGACAAGTGGTGTCGTTCCCTGACCAAGAAACAAACCCAGGCCTTGGGGGTGAGAGCACCGAATCTTAACCACTAGACCACCAGGGCACGCCTAAAGAATTATAAGAAGAACAAAATCTGGCTAAATGATTATAGAAAATTCACAGAAAAGATAAAATTTGAATTTAGTTCTGGAGAAGGGGTAGTAGTTAAAAGGTAGAGAGAAAAGGGGCCGGCACTTTTAGTGTGTTGTATAAATAGTATGCAAAGGCATAGAACAGGTTTAAGTATGAGTTTAAATAGAAGAGAGAATTTATGCATCAGAGTAGTGGAGGTATGAGTTGGTAATAGTCTGGAACCACTGGTCAAAGATTCTGAATGTCGATCTGGTATTCATTCTGAACATATAGGGTCTTTGAGAGCACAAGGATGCTGTGCTGAAAAGCAGTCTCTTAGATCAATTACTCCTACAGGAATTATTGTAGAGGGAGGAGAGTTATGAAGCTTCCATTATTCTCCAGGCATAATGTGATAGGAAAGAATCTGAATTAAGTTAAAGACAGAAGAAACTGAAGGTATGTGAGAAAACCTCAATGACAAATCAAGAGGACTTGGTGACCCACGTGGTTTGGGCTTTAGAAGAAGGAAAAGGAGTTGATGGTGCCATCCGGTGTCAAGGCTGGAGGACTGAACAAATGGTATTCTTTATACAGTTGCTTCATCTGGAAGAAGTGAGGAGAGGAAGACGTTGGGTCAGTGAAGACAACGAAACATTTAAGCAGAAACGTGCTCAATCATCACTGTAGAAAAGAGACTGTGTCTTGATAAACCTCTCACCTTTCTAGAAAAAAGGAAACAACTTTGGAAAGTTGTTTTAATAAGGTGATATTTGAAGACATTTGAAAATGAATCAGATCTTTGAGGATGTGTGCTGAGTCTACCTGTTTTGGGATATCCCTTCTATCCAACCAAATCAATTTCTCTTGATATTTTTATTTCAATGAGCTGTATCCCTCAAAGAGACAAACCCATGGGTCTCACATTCTTTCCCCCCACCCTCCCATCAAAAGCAATGCTGTGCAAAATCCAGATGTGATCCTTACTGCCTCCAGCACACTCAGCCTGAACCTGTGAATTTTTCATCTTCTGAACGAGCCCAAGTGCCTGAGCTAGTGTTGCTGATTTGGTGGTTGGGAGCTCAGGAAGGAGATGAGTCAAGTCCTCTGGAGCCCAACCAGGTTCCGATTCTAATTTGGATAGGGGCTCAGCTGACTCTTTTTATTATTTTCTCCAGAGTGCTATTTGAGGTTTCACAGGAGAAGAAAATCAACAAGCATATCACTTTGCCTTTTGGCATAAACAGGGACAAGCTTTATTCTTCCTAATCTGTCTAAGGAGATGGATGACAAAAAGAGCAAGGGACCATGATCACTAAGCAATGGAAAATTAACTAGAAATTTTTAGATATTACTCATTCTGCCATAGCATCTTTCAGACAACATTTCAAATATTGCCTAAAAGATCATAATCGATTTATTAGCTCCAGCTGTTCCCCATAACAGGTGACAGTGTGACACTGTAGTGCCAAGTGTTCCTGATCTCAAGCAGGGAATTCTGCAGTCTTCCATAATATGATAAAAGAGAATAAGAGCAACACAAATAATAACATTTTTAGACAGTTTCTCTGTATGAAGCTCTGCAATGGAGATTATTTTATTTAATCCTCATAACTATATATACAATAATTAACCTCATTTTATAGAAAACTCAATCTTAGAAAAGCCCAAGTTTCTAGGTCAAAGGAAAGACAAATAGAATGCTTTTGACTGCAACACATCCTCTTAACCACACAACTATTGAGAAATGATTAACTGTTTAAGAGATGGGAAGGGAAAATACTGACAATATAGAATTAACTCTGAGGAGAAAGATTTAAGAAGATGGTTGTATTAACCATGTTCCACATCAAAGACGTACAATACGGAGGACACAGATTAATGAAGGACATGAATCTGGAGAAAAGGAAGGCATTGGGTGGCACATTGAGACAGAATACATTTTTAGATTAGTCCCGAGAGAAAAAATCAGATGCAGGGAGTGAAGGTGTGATTGCGTAATGAAGATGTGAGGGAGCTTAGGAAAAAAAACAAAAAAACGCAGCCTAGAAGCCTTGGAAGTCTTACAGTGAAAAAGAAATCAGAGTAGCTACCATTGAAGAACAAGTGACCTTTTCTCAGTACAGAGAACTTATACATGGATGAAGGCAGGCATGAGGCTTGTCAGCTGAAAGGGAGGGCCAAAGAAGATGGAGAGAGAAGGGAGATTTGAATGTATTTTTTTCTTTTCTTTTTTTTTTTTTTTTTGGTGAGTAAGATCGGCCCTAAGTTAACATCTGCCAATCCTCCTCTTTTTGCTGAGGAAGACTGGCCCTGGGCTAACATCCATGCCCATCTTCCTCCACTTTATATGGGATGCCACCACAGCATGGCTTGACAAGCGGTGTGTCGGTGCGCGCCCGGGATCCGAACCCGCGAACCCTGGGCCGCCGCAGCGGAGCGCGTGCACTCAACCGCTTGCGCCACTGGGCCGGCCCAAGAAGGGAGATTTGAAGGAGGAAGCAAGATCAGGAGCTTGGGTCAAGAAGTAAGTGCTTCAAGGGAAGATAAACACCTTTTTTGTAAGAAAGGAGGAGGTAAAAATGAGTGGCTAAAAGTGAAAATCCACTACCATTCCAGCACAAATTCCAACGTTTTATTTATTTAATCTTTTTGCTTCAGAGGCAAGAACATCCCTCTCCTACCCCAAGCTTGAAAAGTTTGGACTACCTTTGCCTCCATCCACTTTCTCACCCTCATATCCATTCAGCTCCTGGAAGTGAATGATTGCTTTCCTCTCTGACAACCCCTATCCATTCCCACCAGCACTTGTAGTCCCACCACTGGCTTGTAGTCTTTTGATAATAATACCATTACCTGAACCCCTTCCATGTGCCAGGCACTGTGACTAAGCCTTAGAACAGCACTGGCAAAGAGGGGCATTATTACACCATTTTGTGGGAGGAGACTAAGGCTTTAGAGGGGAAGTAACTTGCTTGAGTCCATGTGATTATAGGTGAAGAACCAGAAACCAAACTTAGGTCTGTCTAACTGAAAAACCATCCTCTGCCATACCCCACTCTTGAAAGCTAAAGCCTCTTATTCTACAGGGTGAAGAAAATATTTACAAGAGTTATGGTGGAGACCAGACAAGAGAATCAACAGAGATAGCCGTCATTACTGACGGCCCCATTGGATTTAGAAAGTGTGACTTTGTAGTGGTCACTTACACTCAATTCAGTGACTTCTTCCAGGAAGGTACTGCAGCCTGGGGGTAGGAACATAAAAGAAATAGTGAGATCACCATAGGGGAGAATTGTCATGGCAAGGAGGGCAAGCAACCTGGAGGCAAGAAACCAAATCACAGCCTTGGGATTCAAGGAAAACATCATCGAGCACAGAGGTAAGTGAATGACTCTCACCTGAGGGTCCCCTGTGCTGAGACTGTTTGTGGTGGAGGCTTCCTTTTTTCATCTTCAGCCTTGAACATGTAGTTTTGTCTCTTGGTTATCAGGTTCTGGCCTCCTGGAACTCCTGATCTTAGTCTATTGATTCCTCCTCATCTCAAGCCTTTTCTTTTTCTTTTAATTATACACTAAGAAAAAATAATATATATATACACACACATATATATTTATTTAAATATATACATATATTTGAACTCTGCCACTATAACGAATTTACTGTTTTCAAGTTTTCTACTTTCTCTCCCAGTCCTTGTACAGAATCACATATGAATTTTAAATAGTTCCAATGAGAGAAGAGATGCCATATTTTACTGTGCATGTTTCACTGATTACCTTTCAGAATTTTCCATTTTAACAGAGTTTAAGGCTCCATTAAGTTGCCTTCATTTTTCCCTAATCGATCCCCTCTGTTGAACATTTAGGTTGCTCTCAAACTTTTATTATTGACAACAATGTGGCAAGAGAATATTTATGAAGAAAGTAATCTCTTCCTCTTGAATTGTTTCCTCAGTTGAAAATTTCAGAAGTGAAGTTACCAGGTCCAGAGTCTCCTTTGTAAATAAGTCTTTATATCCTCATGAGTTAATCTTTCATTGTTCTTTTTTACCACTCCCATGTACAAGCTAATTATTTCCCCAAATGTGGATTTTCAAAGACAAAGTAATAGCTTTAACATTCATATCACTGCTATCATTGCTAAATAGCAATTTTGTAGACTGCATATATAATTGGAGGAATTACTTATAACTATAGAGTTTAGCATGTGCATTAAAATAAAATCTTCTATAGGTTTCTCTATAATCTGCATTGGGCACCTTTACTTCCTTTGAAAACCAAAGGAATTATGCATTCAAGAAATATTTGTTTTCTGGCCACTACAAATTCTTACCATCATATTTTTATTCTTCTGTTAGGAGAGTAACCCATGACAAGAGCGATGATGAAGGTGAGCCCAAATTGGCAACTGCAGTACCAAGAAGAGTCACCCTACTCAGACAGGTCAATAAGAAAAATAATTTTTTTTCTTTTATTGACAAAACTGCATCACAAAAGATATACATATGTGCATTTTATTTGGAGGACCTAATTTAGGGTTTTGCTTATGTGACATGCCCTTAAGTCAGCTCTGACTCCTGGTGACCCTGTGAATAAGTGATGCCCACAATGTCCTGTCCTCAACAGCCGTACTCAGCTCCTGTAGACTCATATGCATAGCTTCCTTTATGGAGTCAATCCTTCTCATATTTGGTCTTCCCTTTTCCCTGTTTAGGGTTTTAGGATTCATTATGCAGGCTTTCCCGTGGAACAGTTTACTCTACCCAAGTAATATAGCAGGAGTCATCCTTACCCTTACGATGTTATTTTATCACTTGCTTTAAAATGGGAATAATTGAAAGAACATATCCTAGAATTGTGGGAAGTCATAAGTCATGCCCTTTTTTCCGGTTATTGGATGCTGAGAAATGATCTTTGTGGATACCTGAAGACATTGGAGAGTTGAAATAACCACTTCATGGTTTATGCTTCAGAGTGACTTCCTTCCACCTAACCTCAGTTCTTACAAACTTTTTTGGGGGATATTTTTCTTGTGATTCTAAGAAAATGACAATACAATCTAAAATATCCCTCCTTTTGGAAAATATAACATGTAAATTCATTGAATCTGTCATGCTATTGACTTACCTCTGTAGTCTCACAAATATGATGAGCAAATGCATTCATTTTCATGTGGTGGATATCTAGGCTGTTTTTCAATATGTAAAAGGAGGTGTGGGACTGATAAAACACTAATGTCACTTTGAAATCAAAATGCAAATTCCAGGTTTATTTTCTCCTAAATCTTTGTATATAGATGAAGACTTAACTGAATCTACTTCTGTCTTATAAAGTATGTGTTGCTTCCTAATAATCCTCTAATTGTTTTCTGTGATTTTTTTCATTACATGCAATGGTTCCTGCCATTTCTAGTCTTTGGCAACCTTAAATAGCCTGATCATCGCTAATATCTTGAACATCTTTTGAAGCTCCGCTGACCACTGCCACCAAAGAATGGACACATGTGCCATATGGATCAACGTTTCCTCCCGACTATTTAACAAAAACCACTCTGAAATGTTGATAAGCAAACAGACATCAACAAGAGAATGGCGGCTAATTCCCCAGAGAGACTGAGGGAAGTTATACTTCTCCAGCCAGGAGAAAAAAGGCAGGACGTGAGTGATTCAGAGAAAGGTGCAGCGTTCCAGCAGAGACAGGAAGCATTGACATGTGGCAACTGAATCAAAGGGGGCTGTCGAGTCTCTGTTCAATTGTTTGAGACACAAAGTCCACAATCCTCAAGTAGTGTGGTACTTTGACCATAGCTTGAGTGAGATCAGAAGCAATGGTTGGTGGTGATGTCAGTGAAGCAAAGCCATTGCAGAAGGAATGAGAATTCATTGTCGAAAGAAGAGGAATGAGAAATTTGGCCTTGATTTTAGTTGAGGGTCATGTATAGATACGTTGTCCAAGAGCTGTGACTTGATTTTTTTTTGAGTGATTAATTTCCATGAAGATGTTGAATCTTCACAGATCATGTACTAATTTAGAGTTGAACGAAGATGAATTCCAATGAAGAGCTAGAGCAGTCATACTCTGAGGAATGCAAAAGTGGATATTAAAATATTTAGTGAACTTTAAATCACAACATAGACAATAATAGTAACTATCCTACGGAAGAGGTTCAGAATCAGGGTCACAAAGCTCTATTGCAAAGGACATTATTTGATAGAGAAAGTAGATGAAAACCTTTAAGTGGAGAGAGGAACGGAAGAGAGTGTGGAACCCAGTTCCTGGAGGCGTGTCAGTTCCAGCCCTGCGTATTTCAGTTTCTGCCCACCACACGGTAGCCACCTCTTTCTTCCCCCATCTCCTGAAGTCACTCAGATAAATCTCTGTTCCTCGGAACTAAAAGAATTCCCCACACTCTCTACTCCCAACACATGGCCCATTATGCTTACCTTATGTCAAAGATACACTTGAGATCTTGGAAATTCTGTATAAATATTCTCACAATCCTGAAAGAGCAAAGAAAGTAGCAGGAAAGGGCAAGCTAGGATGTGTGCTACAATATGTAATAATATTGAGGTTATAGGGTAATGAAAAACATACCTGATGTGATGCTCTGCATTCTTATTAAAAAACAATAACAAAAATCTAGAAGCCCCGAAAACAGTTTTCCTTTCTCTGGCTTTTTTGTTCCTCTTTGAGATTTAGTTTCATTTTCAGTGATTTCTTGGGTAAGTAAAATAATATTTCACTCAAGAGTTAAAAGGGGTCAGTTGGGGTCTTGTCAGGGTGCTTGGGATCTTTCTCGCTGACCTGGAATTAGTGCACGTGCATCTAAGTGCTACTTCAACCACCCAGCACACCATGAAATATGTTTTCCGCTACAATGATATTGCTGGCAGTGCATAAAACAAATGGACTGGGTCAGAAATAGCCTGACTCCACCTTTAAATGGGATCTTGTAGATATATGTTACTTTGGAGAGCACTTCCAAAACTTTCTTGTATTAAGATTTTATAATAATTTTAATTTCCATCTACAGAAGCTATTCGTGAACTCAGTTCATCCTCATAACAGTCCCAGGGGGTGAGTTCTGTATTGTAAGCCCCAATGCACAGATGAGGACACTGAGATTCAGAAGCTTCAATGTCTTGCCTCAGGTCTCAAGCTAGTAACTGATGAAGCTGGGATGCAAACCACGAACCTGGAAATCTCAAGTCTTTTTTTTCCTATCCTGCTGCTCTGACTCATGTCATTCAAAACTGCATCAGTTAGGGCTTGGGTTCAGCTGCATATAACAGATAATCAGAAGAACCAGAGGTTAGACAAGATAGAGATTTATGTTCTTCCCATATGACAATAAAGTCAGAACTAAACAGTCCAGAGCTGGTAGAGGGAAATGCCTTCAGGTTTCCCACTGTGATCAGGCACATGAAGGCAGCTGTAATTCCAGCCATCATGACTGTAATCCAGGTCTCAGAAAAGAGTTAGAAATAAGAGAAAGAGTGGTTACTAAATCAGGAAAGCAAAACTTTTCCAGAAGTACACAGCAGTGACCAGAAATGTGTGTCCCGTGATTGCCGCTAGTGGTAGAACATCCATAGAAATCTAATTTTTATCTGATAACAGATAACAAAGCAGAGATAATTGTCAGCAAGAAGGAAAGTGGGAACAGATTTTGCATAAGCATCCAGAAGTATCTGTCCCCCAAGGCATCTAAATCTCCACTTCAAAAAATAATCAAATGTCTCCTTTGGGGCATTTTTGTCCCAATGGCATACTCCTACTCCTTATTATATGTTTGTCAACTGAGAACATGTACACATGTTGACAGACAGTCACTTTGGCTGACCCTTCACCAGCCTTATAAAGACTATCCACATGAAGACCACACCAGATAGAAGCTTAAACCCAAGGTTTAGCTGTTGTAAAGATTTTGATGTTCCTCTAGTTCATACAGAATCTTACTGAGTAAAGTTATAAAAAATATTTTCTAGAGAAATAAGAGGGAAAAGTTTGGCATATATAACTCAACTATTTTTAGGTAATGGAGAAAGACAATATACAGGGCAGCTAACACTTTAGCCAATCAAGAAATGTCTTTAAAGTTGGAAGCTGACTCTATCACCACGGGTATTTGTTTCCCTCGAGTCTTACTCATCTTAACTGCTGATTCGCACAGTTCACCCTCCCACTTGGCAGTAGAAATTAAATGGCTTGTGATTCATAATCTCAGCCTTGGAGAAGAGATTTATAATAAAAGGGGTTTACAGTGTGTCTCTAGTCTCCCTTGGCCTCCTCGTCCTCCTTGCTAAGTCCCTTCTGGACTGTGGAATTTTACAAGGGACTTGATGTTCTCAGGTCTTGTTGAGACACTGAAGATGTTTATAAGGGATTGGACTGAAAGCTCCCCAGCCATCGAATTGGCTAATTAATCCCAGATTATGCTGAATGTGCACTAGAGAACATGAGAGAAGATGAGTCCGTCATCTAACATAGGGGTGAGGTGGGGCAGGCAAGGGGGTGTATCTGAGGAAGAGGTGACAGCAGTAAGACTGAAAAGGAATGGCCAGTGGGACTGGAGGAAAGCCAGGATAGCGTGATGGCTCTAAGCCCAGGCTAGAAATTTCGAGAAGAATAGAGTTCAACCATGCTAACTACTCTAACATCTGAGTAAGATGGTAAGACGAGACATTGGCTTTGGAAATTAGGATGTAATTGATGAGTTTGCTAAAGTGGTTTTAGAGGGATGGTGATGGGAAAAGAAATTAAAAAAATAAAATAAAACCTGTGTTCAGTAGAAATTTAGAGAAAAGGGAAATTTAAAGTAGGGATATTAATGGCTGACTGATCATTTTTTGAAAGGCTTCTTGGTGAAGGGAAGGAGAAAGAGATGGTGGGAACCAGGGAGGTATACAAGGTTGGTGGGGTTGGTTATTAATATAGTAAAGTCTTTGGTACTGGTTTAGCCTAGGGAAGGTAGTTGGTAGAGAAGGAGGGGTGGAAATGAGTTTGCAAGGAGACGGAGCAAGGGCTAGAAGAGAAAGGAAGGATGTTATATCACATTGAATTAATATTTAATATCACAGAGAGTGCTTTCCTATAATGGTCCCACTAAATACAGAACATTCACTCCCGGATATTAATAGAATACACACCTGTACACACACAGTCTCACACACACCTTTACATAAACCATAGGTGTGTGCAATGTCACAAACCTCAGTGTATAAAAACTGAAAATATAGAGTAATTTAGAAAACTGATTACTTAGATGATGATAAAAATATATTTTAGGGTTCCTTTGTATTTAGCCATCCCTCCACACAATTAAATAGCATGATTTTTGGAAATTTTATTCTTTTCCACTTTCTAGCTGTACATACCATGAGAGATATAGGTTCCATACTATTTTGGATACACAAATAGAAAGAGGATTAGGAATAAATAGCTTTGTTTCAATATGACACATTAAAATGAGAAATAAGATTTATATGAGGATTGTTAATATTTTTATATATTATCAACATCAACGTCTAGCTCCAGAATGTTTCCATTCCCTCCCCATGTTAGTCATAATCATTACTGTCATTTTTTGGTGTGAATTTTCTTCTTTCGGCAAGCTTTTATAAGTGGTAAACTCTCTTAGACTCTAAACAAAATGACTTCATTGAACCCTTATCCTGGAATAATAATGTAACTAAAACAGAATTTTAGGTTGGTCATCATTTTCTACTCATACTTTGAAATTATCATTTCATTGTCTTATGTCCTCTATTTCCCTTGTGAAAAGTTTAGAGTCGATTTAATGGGTTGGAATGCATTTGTAGGTAATTTGCCTGTTCTCAATAGTTCTTTAAGATTTTCCTTTTCCTTAGTGTCCTGAAGTTTTACTACCCGTCCAATGTGACACTATTTCCAATTTCTTATGTTTCAATCTCATGCCTCTTAAATATGTGGAGAAGTCCTTTGTAAAATGGCAAAGCCTTACCATTTCAAAATATCCTTTCCCCCATTCTCCCTGTGGCTCTCCCATTCTCTTCTCCATATCACTTGATCTCCTCTTGATATTCACTATCTCTTTATTTTCATGCTGGATTCTTGATACGTATCTTCCAATAAAGTCACTAATGCATTTTTTACATATGTATAACTTTCTATTTAACTCTATTAACTGCTATTAAAAGTTTTATTTTAAAGACTACATTTTACAATTCTAATTCTATTTTGTTCTTTTTTTTCACATTTTGTCTGTTAGCACTGCTTTTTGGTGTGATATTTTATTCTTCCTTTCTTTATATATTTCAAGCCTTTATACTTCTTAGAGCTCTAAAACTTGTTTGTTGTGTTTCCTGACTCAATCTTGGTGAAGTTTTTTTGGTTTTTTTCTCTATTTTGTTATCTTTTTTAATTGTGGAGTCAATTTCAATAAAGATTAGTTTTTCCTCCATGGAATTCGCAAGGAAAGTCAGCTATAAGTTTTAGTTTCATTCAAAATGAGGATGGGAAATAAGATTAAGTTGTTGGCCTTCAAGAAAAAAAAAATATGTTTAGTTCATAGGCTTTCTCAGAGGCTGATGGAGCCTCTCTATTCCATTCTTCACTCTGATATTAGAATGATCACATAAAAATTGAAATTGGACTGTGTTACAACCCTGTTTAATACCTTTGGGATAAAGTGTAAAGCCTTGCCAAATCATTTATTTGTACTGGACACCCAACTAAACAACAATTCCAAGGCCATTTGCTTTCTAGTGGGGCCTTGTGAACAAGTTCTCATCCACAGAATTATGTTTAAGGGAGAAGTGCCTCTTGTAGGTCAAGGCAGTTGAAAGCGTGTGCACTTTCTCTGTGTCCCTCTCCCCACCCAAACCTCCCTGACTAAGAAGAAGAGAAGTTGTCTGTCTACCTCCACCCCCTGCCTCCACCACCACCACCACCACCATTTCAGACTGTGGGATGTGTAAATTAGCATAATCTTTTATTTTGCCGTGCCATGGAGATTTGGGGTTTATTTGTTATTGCAGCATAGCCTAGCCAACCTTGACTAATGCACTTGGCCTACAAGGCCCTCCACAATATGCTTCTTACCTACTTCTCCAGGCTCATATTGCATCATTCTTCTCTTGTTTACTACATTCCCAGCACATTGGTATTGTTCAGTTTCTTAAATACAGCTGCTCTCTTCTACTGGGGACTTTTATACATGTTGCTGCTCTGTTGGGCACACTTTTCCTTGGTTCTCTGCCTGACTTCATCTTCAAGTCTCAGATCATACACCAATTCCTTCGGGAGGCTGTCCCTTGTTCTCCATTCTAAACCACAGGCTCCCATTGATTATCTCTCCAAGAGAACCCTGTTCTTTTCCTTAATAGCATTTTGTTCAATATTTAATTATGTGTTTATTTGTACAATGTCTTCTTTCATTAGCCTGTACTCTCTGTATGTGCAAGGAAAGGAACTGTTTTGTTCATTACTATTTAGTCAACACAAGATAAGGACTCAATACACATATTTACCGATTAATATTTAGTTGTTGTTGAATGAATGGACTGCTCATTTCAAACTCTTGCATTTGTTAAGCCCCAAGATGAAGAACTTTCATTACACATCTCTTTCGTTACACATATCCATTATGTAATGGATAATTTGAATAAGATAGCACATATGAAAATCTCCAGAAACTCTCCTTGTCATATTCAAATTATCTTTATTAATTATTATCATAACTAAACTGCACAGTCCTGGAGACACGCCTGGTAGTGTTCTATCAATAGAGGAATGGATGATGAGAATAGCTTCATGCCATAGAGTTTTCCCTGGAAATAGAAAACCAAATATACACATTTATATAATATATATTTTTATAATACATAATTATATAATATATAAATAGTACATAGCTATAAAATGTATTTTTTTGTTAATTATGTAGTCAATATTTTCTCTCTCATCTCCTGAGGAATTTGAGGACAGAAATTTTTTCTTATTTTCTTCGTTTCCTTGGAAATTTGCAGCATAATGTTTATCACATAGTAGATGGTCAATATGTTTTGTGAAAAATAAATGAATGACCAAATAAATTAATTTTCACCAGATTAACAATAATTTTAATAATAAGTGGTGACCTCCATACAAATCAAAGACAAACAATGGTAAGAATTTACTTCTGGAACCTCATTTTTTCTAAGAAAAGGCTCATCTCTAGGTTCCTGGTAGAATGAAATGATTTAAGAGCTAAAAATGTCATGAGAGTAAGAGGTTTCTGAGACTCTGAATCAAGTCCAGGCAAACGTAAATAACAATGAAATGATAATACAGTGCGTGACCTGTTTCATATTCTTATTACTGCTCTGAGAAATTCCATGACTGGATTTACACTGTAGGGATTCCAAGACAAACATACACCTCTTGACAATTGGTTTCAGTTTTGAGGGCAATTATATTGTTCATTTAAACATGCAAGATAAAGCTGTTTAGTCAGAAAACTATTGCTTGTTCAAAATATATGTAAGGGCTATTTTTTTTCCGATGCCAGATCAGTTGTTTTTGCTAACACACAAAAAAGAATACGCAGGAAGATCATTTTGATGTAAAATTGAAGGACTGATTAGGAAAGGTATTCAACGTGGGTTCACTCTGGCTTTTGGTCCCTGGGAAACAAAGGAAAAAGTGGCGCATGCTGAACAAAAGAAAAGGAGAAATAAGAAAGTGTTTGTGAGAAAGTCAAATCCAGCTTTTGAAACAAAATTTTAATGCACACACACAGGATTTGGGATGAAACCCAAAGCCCTAAATTCTCAAGAGGTTAAAAGAAGGCTTCCTCTGTATGTATGTGTGTGTTTAATAATGGTTTACAGATTAAACACAGCAAACGCCATCTCTCACTGAGAAGTTGAAATCTCACACCCAGCTTTACACCCTGCGGCTGAAACACGGATGTGTGTCCTGGTGAAAAGGTAAAATTATTTCTCTTTGTCGACTTCATTCTGGTCAAGTTTGTGGACATATGAAAGGCACAGAATTGAGAGACTCTGAGAAGAGAGGCCCAAATCACTTGGAAGGACTCAAATATACTGAGGAGGGGAAGAGCTGGGGCACTTTGCTGTCAGCCTGATTAGCTTGTGGTAAACAACACAGCTTTAAACTCCCGCTCCACACTGCTAACTAGTCTGGCCCCGACCTTGTTCCCATTCCTGGGGCTGAGCCGGGCCCGTCTGGAGACAATCCGACCAGCAGTCACAACAGGGACTCGCCTCCCCTTAGGGGGGCCACTCTCTTCAGGGTGATTCCTTCCTTGTGTCTTAAACTCCTGACCCATTCCAGCTTTTAATTCATTATTCATCAATTTTCGTAGTCCACTTTAAAAAAAAAGTGGTACGGTTGTTGCTCAAATATGAGGGGGGTATGGGGTAGGGAAAGTGGCATTCTGGAAAAAAAGGACAACCCTGTCAAAACATGACAGCCGATGCAATGCCTGTTTTATACTATTCATAGAAAATGCCAAATTCTGCAAATAGTAACCACATGTACATTGGCTTCACAGACTCAATGTTCTGCTGCAAAATGAGACGTTCTTTATTTTAGTGTGTCATCAAAGGCGGCGAAAATATCATTCTAGCCTTCTAGGCTTAACCCTGTGGGCTCTCCATTGCTGGAAGTTTAACATGAGCACCGTGCGCACGCGTACGCGCGCGCGCGCGCACACACACACGCACACACACACGCTCGGGCTACGTGAGCAGCAGCGTGGCCCACGCAGCCCACCACCCAGAGAGGCAATTCAATTCACAAATCTGTTCCCGGGCCATTTTTATTCATAGCCACAGGATCATTACAGCGACAAGCCCACATCTGACGTTTATGATCTTGCTTGCTTTGCCAAAGTGGAGGAGGGGGAAAGAAACAGCTTGGAAGAGCTGTAGCAGGAGGGATATGGCACGGCTCAGACTGCTGTGAGCTCGGCAGCCAACGCAAGGATTTTGAAGACCATTTCTTGTCCTGGCTCCCCTGGCTGGTGCCTTCCAGGTTTTGTTTCAGTGCATCAGGATCGGCATTTTTGCGCAAATCTTTTGTGTAATTGTTCTTTTGGGTGCCTGGTCGGTATTCCCTTGCACTAACATTTAAGAGAGTCCGTGCACAGACCTGAACGGGGATGCAAGTTTTGTGCACAGTGAACCTTACTCGATGGCAACCAGCTGGCGCTGCGGGGTGGGCCCTGCTCTTGCCCAGGAATGCTTCTAGCACCCTCCACATGACCACTGGCTCTAAAGGGGCCTCCTGTTTATCTTCTCCTCCATAACAAATAGTCTCTGTAGCGGCTGCAGTAAATCTCTTTCAGTCTGGAAGCCTCAGCCATGGGTGTTTGTCCTATTTTTCTCCCAGGGCTAGCTGGCTTCTCCCCCCTCGGCCTGGATGTGCTCTGTCTTTGACAATTATTTCAAAATGTCTGTACTTGGCCTCTTGATGAAAAACAAAAGATCCCATAAACTGCAAGGAAACTTCTCTCTCTTTCCCTTCAGACTTCAGCACACGGACAGGGCAGCATGTCCCAGGGAAATGGCATCTGCCTGCTCTGTTTCCCAACCGAAGGGGAGATAATAAACGGCAGAGGCTTCTGCCTACAGCCTTCATGACACAGGACCCAGCTGATCCTTTCTAATGGCAATAAATAAATGACGGAAGTTTTAGGCACCAGACTAGTGAATTGGTGGTTAAGCCTCAGGCTTTTATCTCTCTGACCCCTGTTTGAACTCAACCTTGGTTCCTAAGTGCAGGGCAGACAAAGTGGGGTGGGAGGAAGGTTTCTTATCGACATGAACACCCCTTCCAGCTCAACATAAAGAAATATGATGCCATGTGTGCGCCTGTGACTCAGGGGCAAAGGTGGAGGTGGGGAGGAGTTTGTAGGAACAAAGTGAGAAGACAGCCAAACATCAGCGATTATTTCTCAGTGTCTCTCCCATGGTTCCAGAGTTTAATAGAGAACATATTAATTAATTCCACCAGCAGTTAGTGGAGTGGGGGGTGAGGGGTGTTGTCGGTTTTGTGTGACGCACTGTGCAGACTGCTGAAGATACAAGTTTAAAAAGACAAAGCGTTTCAGGAACTCGGAAATGAATAATCCCAATGCTGACACTAGCTGTGGCTAACATTTGAGTCATAAATCGCCAATCGCTTGTTAAAACACTTTATATGCGTTATTTCATTTAGTCCTCACAACAGCTCTATGAAGAGGTACTATTATGTTTTCTAATTTTCCAGATGAGAAAGCTGTGATTTGGAGACGTGAAATGATTTATCTAAGATCACGTGCCTGGGAAGTGGTGGAGCCAGGATGAAAATCCCGATCTGTCTAACTCCATATTATATCATCTCCTTGAAAAAGAACTTAGCAAATAAGACTCATTGGTTTGATAGACGATGACCACATTTCCCAGCCAAAATTCCATCTGTGTATTCTGGCAATTCCGAAGGTATTCCTGAGAACTATTGATCCTACTATTTGAGATTAGGATTGTATTATCTCTACGTAGTCCATTTCCTCATGTGAAAAATGAACACGATAATAGTGATCTCCAATGTTTTTTGGTAGAGATGATTTTCCAATTGTTTGTCAAATGAATGACTATCAGGAAACAAAGTTTAGATGCCCTTTGAAGGCAGCTGTCCACCATGCCTTCCGGCAAGATTCCCAAGCTCATTGTCAGAATAGGGCTTTCATTATTATTGATAACATGTTGAGTTTTAGAGAAGTTCTATTCTAACTAGGAACCTGATACTATTCTAAACAGGAACAAGGCAAAGAGTGGGCTTTAATGTAGTTTTGTAGTGGTTACTATGATGGATGACCAAGAAACATTGGTCATGTGGGGTAGTGTACATATTTGGTGGGAGAATTGCAGGATGCACAGGTCTATCTCTGGTTTAATAGTAAAGAGCAAGTAGGCATTGCAGGCATTTGGATGTTCATTTTATTTTATGTCAAGGAAAGCCCTGGATATTTAGATGTCAGGAGATTTCATCTTACTTTCCTGGTTAGTCTCCTAAAATCCAATCCACTTTCTCCAACTGGATAGACCTACAGGTATGTGAATGAAAGCAGTGAAGGTATGATTCCCCTTAGCAGTTTCCCACAGGAGTTCCCAAAGAATGACCTCTAGGCACAAAGACTCAAGACTTAGGAAGTCTTTGAAAGGGCACAAAAATGGAATTGGAACATACCCAGCTATGTCATTGCCCAGTGGAAAAGTCAAGCCCTTATGTGCCCCCATCTCCATTTCACCTACACTTCTTCAACTCCAACAAAATTACCCCAACCATGCTCCCCATCCTAACTTCCTAGGTTGCTGCTTTTTCTATTACCTGAAGGTCTGATTTTCCTCTAGCTTGGGATCAACAGACACAGCATTCCTTTGCCTGGCCGATTCCATCTACCATGAGGCAACAAGCGTTTATGGGAAGTTCTTGGGCTGAAAGTCAACTACAGTTTAAATCCTGAAATCCCAACCTCAAGCATTTTGTCTTTGTGTCCTATGCCAAGTTCTCTAACCTCGCAGTCTCCTTTCCCCCATCTCACAAGGGCATGGTGAACTTGAAATTACATGAGATAACATATATAGATTTACTTCTAGTAGGTGCTCCTTAAATGTGCCTTGTTTACTGTTTACATGCGGAGCTCACAGATGCACCTTCTTTCATTCTGCATATCCTCTGTGAAGGAGATTCAAAATCTTTATCTTCTATACCATTCAGTACATGAATCGAGCAGGTAATAAACACTTTGCTAATGAACGAGATGAAAGAATTAATTAATAAATCCCTTTACAGCCACATGCACAGTTTTAAATGATGTGCCAATACACAAGCTCTTTGGGAGACAGGGTAGAAGACTGAAGTTTCTTTCACTTGTGGAAACCTTCTTCACATTTCCTCTTCTTCCTGTAGTGACAATGATACGGTTAATTTGTATAGAAACTTTTAAAAACCTTCGATGCATAATTACAAGTGAAATAAGTTCACTGGGAATGAAGCAGGGTCCAGAAGTGTGAAAGTATCGACTTTGGATGGTTTTCCCCCCTACCCCACCCCAGAGTGGATATTTGTCATGAAGGATGAGTCGGGGTAAGTAAGCAAAGAGTTTAAAGTGAATCCCAAAGAGCTGAACCATATTGGAAATGCAAACCCAAGCTTGTCACCTAGACAAGCTCAGAGGACTTCAATTCTGGTTTGTTTTTCTGAACTCTAGAAGAACAGAGGTCACTGTAATTTATTATTGGCAACACTATAAATGTCTAATAAAAATAACTTGATTATGAGCATTTTTATTTCAAATTTTGAACAAATGTCTAAGCAGAGATTTTTAGATTCTTTACTTTGAACATATTCCCCCATTTTCCTGGCAATGTATTCCCATGTTTCCTTGAAAAACCATTCAAGAGTATTTTAAATAACATTTTAAAACCTCCCCTCTGTTTTTAAGAAAGAATAAAAAAATCATAAAGTTGCTGAGGAGAAGTGAGGTTGCTTTCTGGCTCCTGTAAAAATTGGAGATTATGTTTAACAACAGAAACCAAATGGGAGTGCTCAGTCTAAATTCTGCACAGTCACGTCCATGGCCAAATTCCTGGGAGCGTCTCCCTTGCTTCACCAGTGAGGCAGTAGCAGGTCCAGCTACTGGACGGGTCTTTTAGAACCCTCTGGCAATTTGCAGATAGTAAATAAAAAGCTATGGAGTGAGTGAGAACCGGGCCCATGCCAACACTATCACAGGGCAACAGGACATTTTCTCCAGCCCTGACTGGGCCTCAGCTAAGCTGACAGGAGTGGGGTTATAGAACATGCTAGGGCTCCAAACCCTTCTCCCCAAGGTCACATTCTCACCTTTGCTTGTGCCAAAGTCCTTCCCAGAATGCCTGTGTGAGGAAAGTAAAATTTATACTCACACAGCCTTAAAATGCTGACATTCCATGTTTACACGGATTGTTTACACAGAAAATTAATCAGTTACGGTTTTAAATTTTAATTAAAGAATGTTTTCCGGTGTTATTGCAAAACAGACAAAAGCCCATAAAATGTATATTTGACTGCTGTTGTGTGTTGTCTTTGGATCGAGGCACAGTCTTGAGATCAATCATGCGTGATATTTTTGTGAACTTTTCTTTTAACAGAACAACCTTCACATAAATTAGGTTCATTAAAAAATATCCATCAAAGTAAAAGTCATTCTGAGAAACTGCTGGATGGAATTTCCTTTCTAATCAGCCACAAACTACTTTGTACTTGGTCTGTAAATAATAATATGGGAAAGAAATAAGTAAACACTCAATTGTGCAATAGACTGCTATTTGCCAATGAACCAGAAGTAACTTTATAGGAAGTTACTCATTTTGCTCACATTTTGGTCAAGAGAAAACTATTGGTTCAATGAACGTTGGCATGGTGGAAATATTTTGGTTCCAGATAGTGCTAAAAGCTACGCATATTTTTAAGATTTGTCTTGTGTTTTTCCATTTCTATTTCTTCTTTATGTGGCTTTATTTCTCTGATTATAAAAGAAATATGTGATTCTTATATAAAAAGAGAGAAAAGAAGTACACAAATTCAGAAGTGTTTAATATTCTCTTTTTTAATAAATAACAATTGTTTCCACATTTGTCTATTTTTAATGCATTTACTAAAATCATTTATGTATATATTTACATAAATGCTTTATAAAGTGCCAAATAGCACATCAAATGTGCCTAATCCTTGTCCACTGAGAGCTCAAAATCTAGTGCTAAAATCAATGATAAGAATACATACTATAGCAATACCTCAAATTAAAAACATATATACTAGCAAATAAAATTTGTAGTATTTTAAAAGTAAATAGATTTATTGCAGAATATTACCACTATAAAAAAACAAAAGTAGAATATTATATGTTGTTATATATTGTTTATTGACTTTATGTTTTTATCTAACAGTGTGTACTAGAGGTCTTCCCAGGGCAGTACATATAGCACAATCTCATTCTTTTTAACCACAATCTAGGATACCATTGGATGAAGCCCCTAGACATGGCCATTCTTCTTGTTTCCAATTATGTATTCTCACAGCCATGCTTAAATGAACATATTTATATACTTTGGACATTTTGTTATATTAAACTACTTACATAAGGTGTTCTGCCAGATAAATTCTTAGAATTAGTATTGGTAAGTCAAAAAACACATTTTATTTTTTATCATATTTATTTCCTTTTTTTTTTTTTTTTAGGTGAGGAAGATTAGCCCTGAGCTAACATCTGTTGCCAATCCTCCTCTTTTGGCTGAAGAAGATTGGCCCTGGGCTAACATCTGTGCCCATCTTCCTCTCCTTTATATGCCACAGCATGGCTTGATAAGTGGTGCAGACGTCTGCACCCAGGATCTGAACCTGTGAACCCAGGGCTGCTAAAGTGGAGTGCGTGAACTTAACCACTATGCCACCAGGCCGGCCACTATTTATTTCCATTTTTGGCAAAGAAATATATGCACACACTTGGATAAGTAAAAAAAACACTGAGCAGTTTATAATAAAAAATAGCAGTTTCTTGACTTACCACTTCTCATTACCCCCATTTCTCTTCCCAGAAGCATCCACCCTCATATTTTGTAACTCTTTCCTCTTAATTTACTTTTGAGATATTTCTAAATGACATGTTTAAACTGCTATTTTTTTAAAAAAAACACAAAGAGTGGACAAAATAGCATAATAAACTGCTGAGTTCTCATCACTCAGCTTTACAAATCATCAACCTATCAGTTTCTCTGATCCTCATTCCCACCCAATATACACCTCCCATTCCATTTTGAAGCCAATCCCAAGCATTGTATTCTTTCAACCACAGATATTTCAGTATATATCTTTAATAAATAAGGATGGTTGTAACTTAACCATTACTCAATTATCGTATCTCAAGTATTTTATTTTATTTTATTTTATTTTATTTATTTTTTTGTGTGAGGAAGTTTGGCCCTGAGCTAACATCTGCCAATCCTCCTGTTTTTGCTGAGGAAGACTGGCCCTGGGCTAACATCCCTGCCCATCTTCCTCCACTTCATGTGGGACGCAGCCACAGCATGGCTTGACAAGCAGTGCGTCGGTGCGTGCCCGGGATACGAACTGGTGAACCCGGGGCCGCTGCAGCGGAGCGCGTGCACTTAACTGCTTGCACCACGGGGCAGGCCCCTAAAGTATTTTAAAAATAATACCTTAATACCATCAAATATTCAGGCAGTGTTCAAATTTATAATTATTCCATCAATATAATGCCGAAAATTTTTAATCATTTTTTTAAAATAAGGATGTAAATAAGGTTAACACATTGAGAATGGTTGATGTTCACTGCCCCCCTCTCTCTCTCTGCCTCTTTTTTCCCCCACAAAATTTGGAAGGAATCATCACTATATTTTCCAGAAATCTGGATGTTTCTGATTGCATACTTGTTGTGGAGTTTGGTATGTTTCTTTGTTCTTTGTATTTTCTGTAAATTGGAGGTTAGATCTGGAGTCTTGACCAGATTCAGATTCTTTGTTTCTTTCCTTCCTTCCTTCCTCCCTTCCTCCCTCCCTTCCTTCCTTCCTTCTTTCCCTCCTTCTCTCTCTCTCTTTCTCTCTTTCTTTTTTTTTTCTGGTCAAAACTGTTTCATAAGAGAGGCCAGCCTGGTGGCATGGTGGTGAAGTTCGTGTGTTCCACTTTGGCAGACCAGGGTTTGCGGGTTCAGATGCTGGGCACAGACCTACACACCACTCATCAAAGCCATGGTGTGGCAGGCATCCCATGTACACAGTACAGGAAGATTGGCACAGATGTTAGCTCAAGACCTATCTTCCTCAGCAAAAAAATAAATAAATAAATAAAAGATAAAAAAAATCTATTTCATAATGGATTTTCCATTCTGCCATCAGAAGCCACATACTGATTATATATCCTTTTGTAGTATTAACAGTCAAAAATGCTTAATATCTAGAAACATAATTTCATTATGAGTTGCAATTTGAAGATATTCTGTCATTTTTTCTTCATTTATTAGCTAGACTACCTCCATAAATCATTATCTCCTGTACTCTACTATTGGGTTTTCTTGGTGCTATAGTTCTTATAGGAAAAGCGACATAAATGCTTGATTCATTCCCATTACTAACCAGTATTCAAATAATGAGATGGTTCTTTAGCCCATTACAATGCTGACTTCATGTAACATCATTACCAACTATTTCTCCATCTTTTGCAAAAGTAGTCTTTTCACATTGGCACTTGAGTCATTTGGACGTGAACATAGTAGTCTTTGATAGTTTCTTTGTTATCTAGTATGACAAAATGTTCCAGGATCATCTTGTCTATTTCCTGTCCCAGTCGAGAAATCAGCCACTTCTCCAAGGAGAACTGGTTCCTTTGAGTGCATAGTTGTACTTAGACACCATAAGCTGAGAGATAAGAATGTTCATTGTTACTGGGTTGCTCATTGTTTCTAGGCCTTTTTAGTGGATAAAGCTAAGAATATGTTTTGTTTTTAAGATAAAAATACATTATTAGTTCACACTAATAATTAACACTTTCTATTCAAATTCAGGACTCTAGCATTTTTAGTTAACCTCTTATAGTTCCTTTTTCTCATATTGAGAATTCTGAATCTTGAGGTCACTAGAGATGATAGGACTAGAATATCACTTACTTATTTGCTTTATCCCACATTACTCCCAGACCTGTCTCAGAATAGCAGTACCAATATAACCACAAAAAATAAGGTTAGTAGAAACAGTTAACACATTTTCTAATGCAGTCCTAATGCAGTTTTTGTCCTTAAGTTATATCCCACTGGTATATGTAAAGTTATTGTATTTTTTAAAAGACATGTCCTTTTTGGATTACTACATGATCCAGCAACATGTATTATCTCTTTTAAAAAGATCTTTACATTCATTAATCCAGTAATTTATACTCCCAAAACTTTACTTTAAAGTAATAATATAAAAACCCAGAAAAAAACTATTTTCAATACAAACTTCCTATGTATAGGAGGAAAAATTAGAAGCAACGTAACTGTCCAAAAATATGAAAGTAGTTAATTAAATTTTGATAACTTATCCCTTAGAATGGTATGGGTCTGTTAAAAATATATGGAAACAAACCACCAATAGAACCAAATGGTATCAGCATTTTTGTGGAAGGAAGGGGAGCGAAGCTATTAGCTGACAGATCTAAGGACAGGAAACCCCCCAAATTACTGCTGGAGAGCGCTGAAGAGCGGTCTAAGACTGTCCCGGCTAACAGGGGCTCACGGGTGCTGCAGGCTCTAATTCCAGCCTGCTCTAGTAAGAGCTGAGAGAGCTGAAGGTCTGGACTATGAAGTCTTTTCCTTTTTGTAATTTTGTTTGCTTGTTTGTTTTGTTTTTTGTTTTTTGTTTTTTTTTGTGAGGAGATCAGCCCTGAGCTAACATCCGCCAATCCTCCTCTTTTTTTTAGCTGAGGAAGACGGCCCTGGGCTAACATCGGTGCCCATCTTCCTCCACTTTATATGGGACGCCGCCACAGCAAGGCTTACCAAGCAGTGCGTCGGTGCGCGTCCGGGATCCGAACCAGCGAACCCCGGGCGGCCGCAGCGGAGTGCGCGCTTTTTGTAATTTTAAACTTTTTCTTGAGAAATTTTTTCAAATGCACAGAAGAGTTGAAGGAATTAGTACACAGAACGCTGAATACCTGCTGCTCACATTCATCTATTCTTAGCATTTCACCCTATGCTTACTGCCTTTGCTTTTTTTCTGTCCTCTGTGTTTGTCTGTATTGGGGATGTGCATATGTCCCTACATATATACCTACGTAGAATATATTTTTTTCAGAACCATTTGAGAGTAAGTTGCATGGCCAATTACCTCTAAATTATTTGGTGTGTATTTCTTAAGAATAGGGCTATTATGTCACATAACTACCATACAGTTATTACATGCAGTAATTTTACATTGGTAAAATTATTTAATCAATCATCCGTATTCTATTTTTTTTTTTTTTGGCTTTACCTGGTTAATATCCTTCACGGCATCTTTTCTCTTCAGTACAGAATCCAGACAAAGGTCAAGTATTGCATTTATTTGCCAACGCTCTTCACATTTCTTTAATCTGTAGATTCTACAATCATGCTTTGTCTTGTATGCTATTAATATTTTTGCAAAATACGGTCCCTGCCCTTTTTTGATAAAACACACCTCATTTAGGGTTTGTCTGATGTTTCCTTATGATTATATTCATGTTATACATTCTAGGGAAGAGTGATATGTAAGAGATGCTGAGCTGTACTCACATCTGAGGCACATGGTATCCATTCGCTTCTCATTTGTAATATTAATTTTTTGATGATCTGGTCAAAATGCTCCCTGATTTCTTTATAATTGTTATCTTTTTTCTCGGAAATAATAAGTCTGTGGGGAGACATTTTAATACCATGTACATATCCTGATCCTTATCAAAATTTCACCTTTGATTTAGCATCAGTTGATAATACTTGCCTGATTTGATCTTTAATTTACTGTGATAACTGCAAAATACTGATGTTCTAACTCCAGCTCTCTCTATATATTTATGAATTGAAATTCAATTTTCAGTTGAAAGCAGAGCCCTCTCATCTATGCTATTTATTATGCCATTTGTTATCTTTATAAACTCATAAATTTCTGTTTTTCATTCATTCCTGACTTCATTATTTTAGATGCTCAACGTGTCCCATATTTTACCAGAGAGACCACATCAAGCTGGCTTCCATGTCCTTGAGAAGTATCTCCATTGTTCCTTTTTTTTTTTAATACTTTACTTTCAGACATAAAAAAGTAGCCTAGCCTCATTTTATGCCTATCTTGTCTTAGCTCTAGAATCACCCATTTCTCCAAGGATCCCTTGTTCCTTTAAGTGAGACAATAGAGACCAAGACCTGTGAGATAGATATGTCCATTTCTACTGGAATGTCTTTATTGCACAGAGGCTACCAACTCTTGACACTAACAAACTCCTACCCCCTACCAAGATGAAGATCCACATTGAGAAGAAACTTTCAGGAATGTAATACTATATGAAAGGGACATGGACAGTAAAGATAAAACAAAAACTAAAATATCTAGACAAAAGTGGGGAAAAAAGCAGGAGAGACAAATTTCAGGGTGAGGCATATATTCTTATTACTTTGTGAAAACACTAAAACACGATGCTTTAGAACCATGAAGCTGGTTATGCTGGGTTATGCTTTGTTCAGACCTAACACCCAAATATTGTAGGAAAACTAATTTGTCTAAAAATTGAGTAATAGAAAAGGATGACTATCAAATTCCATACGTAGTTAGAATACATTAAAGAAAAATAGGAAACAGAAGAATATACCTAGACACGATAAAAACATTTTAGGAAGATACATCCACAAAGCAGATAAAAATTGGTATTTTAAAATGAGCTAAAAGAAATTAAGAAAAGGTTAGATTCTATGAAAGAACAATATAAATCAGAATGAGATAAACTCAGAGATAAGGTGATTTAAGAAAAAGAAGATTTGAAAAGAAGTGACAGAATTCAGAAAGAAAATTAAAGAGGAAATGAAAAAAATAAATTTCAAAGGAAAAGTGAATTTGAAAATACAAGTACAAACACAACAGATAATGCCTTCAGAGAAGTATAATATGAAAAGGAGGAAAATTTTCAAAGTCAAAATGATGTAAAGAAAGAGATAAAAAGAATTTGAAAACATGACAGCAATAAAAATAGGCAAAGAAAATCTAATATACATATAACAGTAGTCCTAGAAGAAGAAAACCAAAGAAATCCAATAGAAAAAATTCAAAAAACTATAATTCAAGAAAATTTCCTGAAATAAAAGACTACTCGAAACTAATTTTCTGCTTTCTGGATCTGTTCATTTCTGAAATTGTGGTATTGAAGTCACCAACTGTGATAGTGGATTCATCTATTTCTCCTTGTAATTCTATTAGTTTTTGCCTCTGTGATAGTTTGACGCTATGCTGTTAGGTGCATGCATGTTAAGGATTGTTATGTCTTCTTCGAGACTTGACCCCTTATCATTACACAGCGCCTTTCTTCCTGAAAATTTTCCCTGCTTTGAAGTCTGCTATATCTGAAATTAATATAGCTACTTCTGCTTTCTTTGACCACTGTTAACATGGTATATTTTTCTCCATCCATGTAATCTATATGTGTCTTTGTATTTAAAGTGGATTTCTCATAAACAACATATAGTTGGGTCTTGTTTTTTGATCCACTCTGACAATCTCTGTCCTTTAATTGGTACACTTAAACCCTTGACATTCAAGTGATTATTGATATAGTTTAATTAATATCTACCATATTTGTTACTGTTTTCTATTTCTTACCCTTGTTATTTGTTCCTCTTTTTGTCTTCTACTCTTTGTCTGCCTTTGTGGTTTTAACTGAGCATTTCTTATGATTCCATTTTCTCTCCTTTCTTAGCATATTGATTATACTTCTTCTTTTTTTTATTTCTTTTTGGTAGCTGCCCTGGAGTTTGCAATATACATTTAGAACTAATTCAAGTACACTTTCAAATAACACTATACTACTTTATGGATAGTATGAGTACCTTCTAATAACAAAATAATCTGATTCCTCCTTGGCATCTCTTTTATTCCTACTGCCATTCATTTCACTTATATACAAGCATACATAAGCATATATATATGATATATACATAAGCATACACAATCAAATACATTATTGATTTTGATGTTTTTATTTTGAACAATCTATTATCTGCTAGATGGATTAAGAACAAGAAGACCAGAAGTTTTTATTTTACCTTCACTTATTCCTTCTTCTATGGTCTTTCTTACTTTACGTAGATCCAAGTTCCTAAGCTACATTATTTTCCTTTTCTCTGAAGAACTTTTAACATGTCTTGCAAGACACGTCTACTGGCAACAAATTTCCTCAATTTTTGCTTATCTGAGAAACTCTTTATTTCTCCTTCAATTTTGAAGGATAATTTTGCAGGGTACAGAATTTTAAGTCAGTGTTTTTTTCCCCTCAACTCTTTAAATATTTCACTCCACTTTCTTCTTACTTGCGTGGTTTTTGAGGAGAAGTTGAATGCAATTCTTATCTTTGTTTCTCTATAGGTATGGTGTTTTTTTTCCTCTGGCTTCTTTCAGGTTCCTTTTTTTTTTTTCTTTATCTTTGATTTTCTGTAGTTTGAAAAAGATATGACTAGGTATAGCTTTTTTTGGCATTTATCCTGCTTGGTGTTCTCTGAGCTTCCTGGATCTGTGATTTGATGTCTCTGCAATTAATTTGGGGAAAATTCTCAGTCATTATTGTTTCAAATATTTCTTCTGTCCCTTTCTTTCTTTCTTCTCCTTCTAGTATTCCCATTACATATATGTTACAGTTTTTGTAGTTGTCCTCAAGTCCTTGAACATTGTTTTGTTTTTTTCAGTCTTTGTTCTCTTTGCTTCTTGGTTTTTGACGATTCTATTGATACATCCTCTAGCTCAGAGATTCTTTCCTCAGCCATGTCCAGTTTACTAATGAGCCTATCAAATGCATTCTTCTTTTCTGTTACAGTGTTTTTGATCTCTAGCACCTCTTTTTGATTCTTTCTTAAGATTTCCATCTCTCTGCTTACATTGCCCTTATGTTTTTGCATGCTCTCTACTTTATTGCTATTAGAGCCCTTAGCATATTAATCATAGTTGTTTTTTAATTCTCAATGTGGTAATTCCAACATTCCTGCCATGTCTCATTCTGAAGATTGCTTTGTCTCTTCAAATTATGTTTTTTGTCTTTTGGTATGCCTTGTGATTTTTTCTTGGTAGGCAGACATGATGTACCAGGTGAAAGGAACTGCTGTAACAGGTCTGTAGTAATGTTGTGGTGAGGTGTGGGGGGAGGGAAAGTGTTCTGTAGTCCTATGATCAGGTCTCAGTCTTTTAGTAAGCCTACGCCTCTGGGCTGCGAACTTCACCAGTGTTTCTTAGGTTTTTTTCTCCTCACTTCAGCAGGACAGGATGCCTAGAGGAGGCTGGAGTTTGGTATTTCCCTTCTTCCAGGTCAGTTAGGTTCTGATAATACTCCAGCATGTTAGGCTCTCATTAAATACTTTCCCCTGAGGGCAGGCCTTGCTAAGAACAGAGTGCTCTGGTTTATTTCAAAATGATTCATTTTCCCTTCCCTCTGCTGGAAGCATGAGGGGATTTTTCTCCAATATTTACACTAGAAATTGAGGTTTAAAGAAGCTAGGTGATTTGCCTGGGGTTTAGTCACTGAGAAAAAAGATTCTGAATGATTCATTAGGCATGAATATGGGCTCTTAGGCAAATCATTTAGCTTATTTAAACCTCAGTTTACTCATGTGTACAATAAGAATGTTAATACTTTAGCTATTTTATAGGACTCCTATGATGATCAAACCAGTTAATATGTGTGGTATTTTCATAAATATAAAAAATCAAATATTGCATGCCAATTGTTGCTGTTTTCATAACTAAAAACATTGTGGTTTTTAAAAAGATGTGTGAAGGTTTTGTTTTGAGATGTAGAATAGATATGACTGCTGGATCCCTCCTCCAAGATCAACTCAACACAAATTTAGAAAAAAGAGAGAAAAAAGTGAGGGAAAAAATTTCCCAGGTAACAGGGATTGTTTTGAAGTGGTGTGTATGAGGTGGTAGCTTTGGCCTCAATAAGAGGCATTCTGGCATAGCTATAAGATGTTGAAATAGGAAAGAGACTTCTGGAATTCTAATATTGTTCTTTAGTCATTGCCTCAGGACACATAAAATGTCTGCCACCACACTTGTGGTGACTCTGGTCCAGATATCTTCAAGAGTGATATCAGACCAGCCTTGTGCATAGCTGGGAAAAATGAGACAGAGGGAGTAACTAACTTCAGGTGTTAGGTTTTCCACACCCTCTATCAAATATCCTAGAGCTGGTGAAATATGATCTAAGTGTTTTCTCTTGATGAATCTCTTCCTCATCCAGAAAAGGGTAGAGCCTTACCTAAGCAGTCATTTTGTGGGTAGTGGTATGTTTTTCTGGTTTCTGGAGCAATGTACTCTTCACTCTACAGTTCTATCATCTTCCTTCTCCCCTCATTTCCAGTGACTTTATTAGGGTTGACTCATAATTGGGCCTGATTTTCCACTTTTTGTATTACCCAATAGAGCAACTAATACTCACAGGGGAAAATAAGTTCATATGTTAAAATAACAGATGTTTGAGGTTCTAAAGTTTTTCAAATGAACCTCAACAGAATGTCATATTCCATGAGAAGTAGAAATAATAGGCACGAAAATTTAAATGTAGACTAATGAACATAATAAAAAGGTAAGAAAATATTAGCAATATAAAATTAGAACAAAAGAACATTAAAATAATAAAGCAGAAACATTAAGAATGAAAAAGATAATAGCTGAAATAAATAATTCAATAAATGGAATAAAGAGAAGAATGGATACAGTCAAGGAATGAATGAATTTATGAGCCATAAAACTAGATTGTTTTATATATTCCAGAAGAAGAAGGAAAGAATGTGGATTCTACTAACTGCTTTGCAGACTCTACCAGGAAGCCTGCCCACAAGCCGCTGGGGATGTCTCACCTGCAGATAAAGTCATGGGCACCCCCAATTGTGGCACATAATTCTCTGTGCACTTGACGCACACACACACCCACCCTGTGGCTGGCTCCCTATGTGCACCCCCAATGACAGTGAGAGGGAGCCTTTGCAGATGGCTAATGAGCACAGGCAGAAATCTGGCTAGACTCTACTGGAATGGGAGAAAGTACAAAAACCTGAGCATTTATTATAGTCTTAACGGTAAGTAAACAAGAGGCTGTTAATACCTGGCCTGGCCTTACAGACATGCAATTAAGAATTACCCCTCAAGAGACAAGAAGAAGTGTGGAGCAAGCACAGCCATAGAAAGGATTTGAGAAAGCCTCAGAATTCCTAATCGAATGGATGGAAGGTATTTCTCCCCAAAGCTGGCCAGTAAAGACTGGAGGAGGTGACTGCATCTTCAAATACAAAAACAGCAATGCAAGCCTCCAAGGAACATAAAAAGTCGTTGAAACATCACACCATCAAAGGAACAAAATAATTTTCCAGTAACCAACCCCAAAGAAATAGAGATCTGTAATTTGCACAATAAAGAATTCAAAATAGATTTTTTTCAAAAGCCCAGTGAGCTCCAAGAAACACATAAAAACAATTCAATAAAATCAGAAAAACGATACACAAACAAAACAAGAAGTTTAACACAGAGATAGAAATCATAAAATAAGAACCAAATAGAAATGCTGGAGCTAAAGAATACAATGAATGAAATGAAAACTGCACTAGAGACTATCAACAAGGGCTTGACTGACCAAGAACAAGAAAAAAATCTGTGAAGTAGAAGATAGATCAAGTGAAAACAAAATCTGTGAAGTAGTAGATAGATCAATTGAAAATATCCAGTCAGAGGAGAACAAAAAGAATGAAAAAGAATGAAGAAAGCCTACATAAACTATGATATCTTATTAAGAGAAATAATCTACAGATTACTGGAGTTATAGAAGGAGAAGAGAGGGGGAAAGGGGCAGAAAGATTATTTAAAGAAATAATGGCTGAGCACTTCTCAGATCTGGGGAGAAATTTGGACAAACAAGTTCATGAAGCTCATAAATCCCCCTGAAATTTTAACCCAAAACAATCTTCTTCAAGACACATTAAACTAAAACTGTCTAAAACAAATGAAAAAGAGAATTTTAAAAGCAGCATGATTAAAAAAAGCACACATCATGTAAAAGGAACCCCCATAAGGCTATCAGTGGATTTCTGAGTGGTAACCTTTCAAGCCAAGAGACAATGGGATAATATATCAAAAAGATATTAAAACTGATGAAAAAAAAAACTGACAACCAAGAACAGTTTACCTAGCAAATTTGTCCTTCAGAAATGAAGGACAGATATAGACTTTCCCAAACAAACAAAAGCTGAGGGAGTTCATCACCACGAGACCTGCCTTATAAGAAATGCTGAAAAGAGTTCTTCAAGCTGAAATGAAAGTACATTAATTAGTAATAGGAAAATATAGGACACACTTGCAACAGTAAGTATATAGCCAAATTCAGAATACTCTAATACTATAATATGGTGGTATATTAATCACTTAACTCAAGTATAAAGGTTAAAAGACAAAAGTATTAAAAATAAATATAGCTACAATAATTTGTTAATGAACACATAATATAAAAAGGGGTAAATTGTGACATCAAAAACATAAAAAGTGGTGGAGGGAGTTAAAAGGTAGAGTTTTTGTATGCAATCAAAGTTAAGTTATCACCTTAAAAAAAACTGTTACATATATAAGATGTTTTATGTCAGCCTCATAGTAACCCACAAAGCAAAATCCTACAGTAGACATACAGAAGATAAAGAAAAGGGAATCAAAGCATACCACAACTAAAAATCACCAATTCACAAAGGGAGACAGCAAGAGAGGAAGAAACGAACAATGGAACAACAAAACAGGTAGAAAACAGCTATAAGATGACATGACACTAGTAAGTCCTTACCTATTAATAATTATTTCAAAGGTGAACTGATTAAATTCTCCACTCAAAAGACAGAGACTAGCTGAATGAATAAAAAAAAATTCTCAAATATATGTTGCCTACAAGAGCTTTAAGGAAACACATAACTCAAAGTGAAGGGGAAGAAAAAAGATAGTCCATGCAAATGGAAACCAAAAGATAGCAGGGTAGCTATACTAATATCAGGCAAAATAGCTTTATGTCAAAAACTGTAATAAGAGACAAAAAAGATCACTATAAAATCATAAAGAGGTCAATTTACCATGAAGATATAACAATTGTAAATATATACACACCCAATATTTGAGCACCTAAATATATCAAGCATCTATATGTTAAGATCTGAATGGAGAAATAGACAACAATACAATAATAGTAGGGGACTTCCATATCCCACTTTCAATAGTGAATATATCATCCTTACCAAAAAATCAATAAAGAAACATCGGACTTGAATTATACTTTAGACCAAATGGACCTAACAGACATATAGAAAAGATCCCATCCAACAGCAGCAGAATATACATTCTCTCAAGTACACATGGAACATTCTCCAGGATAAATCATGTTAGGTTACAAAACAAGTCTTAGTAAATTTAAGAAGATTGAAATCATACCAAGTATATTTTCTGACCACAAGTGTATGAAGCTAGAAATCAATAACAAGAGGAAAACTGGAAAATCCACAAATATGTGAAATTAACAACGCACTCCTGAACAACCAACGGGTCAAAGAAGAAATCAAAAAGAAAACCAAAAATTGTCTTGAAACATATGAAAATGGAAACACAACATATAAACACTTATGGGATGCAGCAAAAGCATTTCCAAGAAGGAAGTTCATAGTGATAAATGCCTACATCACAAAAAAGAAAGATCTTAAATAAACAACCTAACTTTGCCCCTCAAAGCACTAGAAAAAGGAGTACAAACTAAGCCCAAATTTAGCAGAAGGGAGGAAATAACAAAGATCAGAGCAGAATTAAATGAAACAAAGACCAGAAAAGCAATAGAAAACATCAATGAAACTAAAAGTGCTGTTTTGAAAAGATAAACAAAATCGAAAAACCTTTACCTAGAGTAAGACAAAAAGAGAAAAGACTCAAATAAAAATAATCAGAAATGGAGGAGACATTATAACTGATATCACGGAAATACAAAGGATGATAAGTGACTACTATGAACAATTATATGCCAACAAGTCAGATAACCTAGAAGAAATGGATAAATTCCTATAAACACACAACCTACCAAGACTGACTCATGAAGAAATATAAAATCTGAATAGAACAATTTCTACTTAGTAGATTGAATCAGTAATCAAAAACCTCCCAACATAGAAAAGGCCAGGACTACATGATTAAATAATCAGTGAATTTTATCATATATTTCAAGAAGAATTAACACCAATCCTTCTCAAATTCTTTCAAAAAATCACAGAGGAAGGAACACCCCCAAACTCATTTTTTTGAGGACAGAATTACACTGATACGAAAACCAGAAAAGGATACTACAAGAAAAGAAAGCAGGTCAATATCCCCAATAAATATAGACGCAAAAATTGGCAATAAAATACTAACAAACCAAATACAACAGCACACTAAAGGAATCATATACCATGATCAAGTGGGATTTATTCCTGGGATGCAAGGATGGTTCAACATATGCAAATCAATAAATGTGATACACCATATTAATAGAATAAAAGATGAAAAGCATACGGTCATCTCAATAGATCAATATAATGCATTTGACAAAATTAACATCCTTTCATGATAAAAATTTTGAAAATTACCCAAAAAATTGGGTATAGAAAGAAAGTATCTCAATACAATAAAGGCCATATATAACAAGCCCACAGCTTGTTAACACACAACAGTGTGTTATTATACAGCTAGTATAACACACAACAGTGAAAGTTCAGAAGCTTTACCTCTAAGATTAGGAACAAGACAAAGGTGTTCACTCTTGCCACTCCTATTCAACACAGTACTGGAAGTCAGAGCAATTAGATAAGAAAAAGAAATAAAGGCATCCAAATCATAAAAGAAGAAATAAAATTATCACAGTTTGCAGATATGCTCTTATATATAGAAAATCATCAAGACTCTACCAAAAAAATATTAGGGCTAATCAACGAATTCAGCAAAGTTTCAGGATACAAAATCAACATGCATTCAGTGTACTCTCTGAAAAAGAAATAAAAATAATAACCCCATTTACAATAGCATCAAAAACAATTAAATACTTAGGAATAAATTTAACCAAGGAGGTGAAAGATCTGAACAGTGAAAACCATAAGACGTTGATGAAAGAAATTGAAGAAGACACAAATAAATGGAAATATATCCCTTTTTTTATGGATTGGAAGAATTAATATTGTTAAAATGTCAATACCACCCAAAGCTATCTGTATATTCAATGTAATCCTATCAAAATTCCAATGGCATTTTTCACAGAAATAGAAAAAACAATCCTAAAATTCTTATAGAAACACAAAAGACCCCAAATTGCCAAAGCTATCCTGAGAATGAAGAACAAAGCTGAAGGCATCATACTTTTTTATTTCAAACTACATTACCAAGCTATAGTAATGAAAACAGTATGATGCTGGTATAAAAACAGCCACATAGACCAATGGAACAGAATTGAAAACTCAGAAATAAACCCACACGTATACAGTCAACTAACATTTGACAAGGGAGCTAAGAATACTCAATGGAGAAAGAATATTCTCTTTCATAAATGGTGTGTGGAAAACTTGATATTCACATGCAAAAGAATGAAATTGGACCATTATCTTACACCACTCACAAAAATGGATTAAAAACTTAAATGTAAGACATAAAACTGTAAAACTCCTAGAAGAAAATATTGGGAAAAACCTTCTTGACACTAGTCTTGGCAACAATTTTTTGGTTATGACACCAAAAGTACTAGCAATAAAAGCAAAACTAAATAAGTAGGACTATATAAGCTAAAAAGCTTCTGCACAACAAAAGAAACATCAACAAAATGACAATGCAACCTACGGAATGAGAGACAATATGTGCAGACCGTATATATGATAAGGATGTTAATATCCAAAATATGTAAGGAACTCATAGAATTTAACAGCCAAAAACCAAATAATCCAATTAAAAGGGAAGCAAAGGGATTGAATAGACAATTTTTCAAAGAAGACATAAAAATGACCAACAGGTACATGAAAAGGTTCTCAACATCACTAATCATCATGGAAATGCAAATTAAAACCACAATGAGATATCACCTCACACCTAGTAGATTAGTTTTCATCAAAAAGATGAGATAACCAGTTTTGGTGAGGATGTGGGGAAAAAGGAACCCTTGTGTGTTCTTGGTAGGGATGTAAAACAGCATAACCACTATGGAAACAGTATGGAGATTCTTCAAAAAGTTAAAAATAGAACTACCATATGATCCAGCACTCCCACTTCTATGTATATATCTGAAGGAAATAAAATCACTATCTTGAAGACATATTTGCACCCCCATGTTCATTGCAGCATTATTCACAATAGCTAAGAGATGGAAACAACCTAAGTATCCATCATCAGATGAATGAATAAAATATATATATATGGTGTGTGTGTGTATATATATACACACACACATGTACAATGGGATGTTATTCAGTTATAAAAAAGAAGGAAATCCTGTCATTTGCCACAACATGGATGAGCCTTGAGGGCATGCATTATGCTAAGTGAAATACATCAGACAGAGAAAGACAAATACTGCATGATCTCACGTCTCACTTATATGTGGAATCTAAAAACACTGAACTCATAGAAGCAGAGAGTAGATTGGTGGTCGTCAGGGGCTGGAGGAGTGGGCTAAATGGGTGATGGTGGGCAAAAGGTACAAACTTCCAGTTATAAGATGGATAAGTTTTGGGGATCTAATGTACACCATGGTGACTATAGTTAACAATACTGTGTTATATACTTGAAAGTTACTAAGAGAATAGATCTTAAAAGTTCTCACCACAAAACAAAAAAAAATGGTAACTACATAAGATGATGAATGGGTGAACTAACCTTATTGTGATAATCATTTCACAATATGTATGTATATCAAATCATCACGTTGTACACCTTAAACTTACACAATGTTATATGTCAATTGTATGTCAATGAAGCTAGAAAAGAATAAAAATAAAAATACCTAGATATGGATACTTCTATATGGATCTATGGATACAACAGTAAAAACTGCAAGAACTGAAAGGAAGGAAATAATAATTAATATTATTAATGATAATTAACAAGCCATAATACAGGATGTAATATAGAAAATCAACAAAGCCAAAAGTTGTTTTTTGAAAAAAACTAATGTAAAACAATTCTAGCAACACTAGACAAAGGAAGAGAAGGTACAAATAATATTATGATGATTATGGGGAGGATTACTATAGACAAATCTATATTATAAAAATAAGTGAAAGATAAGCAAGGAAATAGAAGACTAAAACAACAATATAAACCAACTAGATATAACAGACATCTACAGAACAATCCACTCAACAATAACAGAACATTCTTCTCATGTGTACATGGACTTTTATCCAGTATAGACTGTATGCTAGGTATAAAACAACCTCAATAAATTTAAAAGGATGGAAGCTATGCAAATTATGTTTTACATCCACTTTGAAGAATGAAATTAGAAATCAATAATCAAAAGAAATTTGGGAAATTCACAAATATGTGGAAATTAAACAATGCACTCTTACACAGCTTTGGGGAAAGAAGACATCATAAAGGAAATTAGAAAATATTCTGAGATGAATGAAAATGAATATACAATATACCAAAACGCATAGGATGCAGCAAAAGCAGTGCTAAGAGGAAAATTTGTAGATGTAAACATCTACATTAAAAAAGGACAAAGATCTTAAGTCAATAACCTAAACTTCTAACTTAAGGACACTGTAGAAAGAAGAGCAAACTAAATCTAATGCAAGTAGATATAAAGATATAATAAAAATTAGAGAGGAAAACAATGAAATAAAGAATAGAAAAATTACAGAAAAAATTTATAGAACCAAAATTAGTGCTTTAGAAATAGCAATAAAATTGATAAACTTTTAGTTAGACTCAACAAGAAAAAAAGAGCAAAGTTTCAAATTACTAAAATAATAAATGAGAGAGGGGACATTACTACCAAACTACAGCAATAACAAGGATTATGAGGGAATACTATCAACAATTGTATGCCAATAATTTAGATGAAATGGAATAATTCCTAGGAAGACACAAGCTACTTAAACTGATTCAAGGAGTAATAAAAAATGTGAATGGATCTGTTATAAAAGTTAGAGAACTGAATTAGTAATCAATAAACTCCCTTCTAAGAAAAGCCCAGGCCCAGATGCCTTCATTGGCAAACTGTACCAAATGATTCTTAAGAATTAATTCCAATTCTTCACAAATCTTTCCAAAACAAAGAAGAGGAGGGAATAATTTCTAACTCATTCTATTAGGCCAGTATTACCCTCATAGGGAAAACTGTGATTACAAAGAAATTACAAGAAAAGAAAACTAGAGACCAATATCTCTCATGAGTATAGATGCAAAATCTCTCAACAAAATACTAGCAAATGAATCCAGCAACATCAAAAGGGTTATATATCATGACCAAGGAGGATTTATTGTAAGAATATAAGGTTGAAAATCAACTGATGTAACTACACCATGTCAAAATTATTTTTAAAAAAGATGTTTCAGTAGACTCACAGGGAGCATTTAACAAATTCCAAAACTTCTTCATGATAAAAACATTTAGTGAACTGGGAATAGAAGGGAAATTTCTCAACCTGAGAAAGGCCACGTGCAAAAATCCCAGAGCTGACATCATACTTATTGGTGAAAGACTGAATGCTTCTCCTTAAGAACAGGAAAAAGACAAGGATGTGGTGTATCCAAACAATGTAATATCATTCAGCTATAAAAAGGAACGAAGTCCTGATACATGCTACAAGATGAATGAATCTGAAAAAAAAAAAATATGCTAAGAAAAAGAGGCCAGTCATGAAAGACTGCAGGTTGTAGGATTTCATTCATGAAAAATGTTCAGAATTTGGGCCGGCCCAGTGGCTCAAGCGGTTGGGTACCCTCGCTCGGCTGCGGTAGCATCCCATATAAAGCAGAGGAAGATGGGCATGGATGTTAGCCCAGGGCCAGTCTTCCTCAGCAGAAAAAAGAGGAGGATTGGCAGATGTTAGCTCAGGGCCGATCTTCCTCACAAACAAAAAAAAAAGTTCAGAATTGACAAACCTCTAGAGATAAATAGTATATTTGTGGTTGCCTAGTGCTGGGGATGGGTGAGGATGGGGATGGATGAGAATGGAGATTGACAGCTAATGAGTTTAGGGTTTCTTTTGAGGAATAATGAAAATGTTCTAAAATTAGTTTATGGTAATTGTTGGGCAACTCTGAATATCCCAAAAACCATTGAATTGTACACTTTAAATGGTGAGTTATATGATACGTGAATTATATCTCAATAAATTTGTCACAAAAAAGATAAGCAAATATTATCAACTATCAATATATTAACAACTTTGAAAACTTAGACAAAATGGACATATCTCTAGAAAAATGTGACTATTAACTAATTTACTAAACAATAAAAACGTTTAAACAGTCCTATGCTTTTAAAAAAATGAATAATATTTTAAAATATTTCTCACAAGGAAACTCCAGAACTTGTTGATTTTACAGGTGAGTTTTATAAAACTTTCAATGGACAGTTTATCCCAACATTTTACAAAATAGCTAGACAACAAGAAAAAAAAAAAAAGGATTACACATCAATTAATTTTGAGTTCAGTATAAACTAATGTTAGCAAACCCAAAAATGTCACAGAAAGAAAAAATTATAGAACTAGAACTACTTCATGTAATGAAAGTAGATACCACAGTCCTAAATATAACATTGTCAAATTGAATCCAACTCTGAATAAAAAGATAATATATCACAACCAAGTTAGATTTACCGCATATACACAAGAATTATTCAACATTAGAAAATTCATTAATGTAATCCCCACATAGTAACATATTAAAAGAAAAAAATCTCTGTGACTATCTAAACAAATAAAGCATTTGATAAAATTTAATATCTACTCCTGGGTAAAGAGTCTTAGCCGATTAGTTATAGAAGGGAACTTTCTTAAGCTGATAAAGTTTTCCTTAAAAAAATAAAATAAAAACTTAAAACACAGCCATCTAAATAAGAATACTTGAGACTCACTCTTCTGAAATAAGAAAAAAGACAAGTGTGTTCACAAATTCTACTTCTAGTCAACATAATATTGGAGTCCCTAGCTAGCGAAATAACACAAGAAAAATATATGATTGGTAAAATGATTGAAAGAGAGAAAATAAAATATTTATTATTGCAAATGATATACTCATTTATACACAAAAGCTAAAAATAATTGAAAAACAAATTATTAGAAATAATGAAAAGTTTAATAAGGTTGCTGGATATAGAATAGTAAGAGGTTATTATCAAGGTCTTGGATTTTTCTTTTGAGTGATGGGTTCATTGTTGCTTATTATATTATTAAAAATAACTAAATAAACATAGGCTATGCATTTACCCATGATTCAAATGTGTGATGATCCAAGAATTATAATTAATTTAATTCTGTGCACTTGAGTCCCAAAACAGTTGTGAGAGGGGGACATCATTTTAGAAAACCAAGCCAATACCTAATATGTTGTCATAGAGCAATAAGTGTCACAGTCAATCTTGCTGACGTCCCATAAATCAACTTTGCTTATTTCTGGTCCTGAGAGTCTGAGGTAGTAGAGGTTTGTGAAATGAGCAAGAGTCAAGTATATTTTTTGTATATTGGACATCAAACTATCTTATCTATTGATTCCATCATTCAGTGGAAAAAAATCAGTCAAACAATTATTTGGCACAAGGTAGACAGAAAAAAATGTCTTAAACTGGGTATACAGTCATCCATTATAAATAATAGTAATTATAGAAAAAAATTAAAACTGGAAAAGATGCTGTAAAATTTGGATGCCTCCATTGTGAAAGAACAAGCTAATGAATTTTTATCTGAGCTCATTGGCTGAAGAGATGGTCACTGTCCCATTACCAACTCTACCTCCAAAATTTGTCTAGGAAGCTTTCTCTTCATTTATCTCCAGGTAGATTTTAAACCTTTGTGCTCCCACAGTATGGGACACAAACATTAATTTTAGCATCAATAACCCTTTCTTGTATCAGTTACTTGCATATTTATTCCTAGGACTAGACTAAGCTATTTGATGTTCTGAGTCATCCTTGTATCTCCAGAGTCAAGCAGAGAGCCTGGATCATATTAAGCATTTGACAATGATTATTTAATCAATTAATCAGTCAATGACTAAGCAAATAAATAAATAAATTCTCAGCTTAAGCTTAAGCCTTCATATTTTATAAGAAACAATCCACTGTCAATAGATAAAAAACTAAGCCAGCTGAGCAATGCCAACATACTCAATATTTGGGAAAATCCTCTTTAAAGATGGAATTTTTCATTTCTGTGACATTGAGGAGACAGTAAGAACAAGGTATAGACGGCTGGTCCTCAGGCTACACAACTCTCAGAATAAACATTTCACCTGTTTCTCACACCAACATGGGCCAGGGTTGTGATGTCAGGACTGCTCAGGTGAGGAAATCTGGGTGATGGAATTTTGTAAAAGATCTAACCAAACTATCATTTTGTCCAAAACACTGAACCTATTTGGAAGAGCAAATATTTGCTTATTGTTTTATAACCTTGACAAATTATTTAGTCTAGAAAAGGAAGGATGTAACCAATTTTGAAGCCCTACCTCTTGGAACAATAACATGTCTTTCCGATTGAATAAATACTGACAGATACTGAGTCACGTCTTTTAAAAATGTCAAACATCCCTGTGTTCCTTTACTTACAGCATCCAATCCTCTTCTTATTACCTGCTTCCTGTTTCTTATTACCTCCTCTCCATTGTATTCTTCCTCTAAGCTCTTTGTTCTTGTGCTGATAGACCAACTGGGAAGAGTTGGTTTTTTTCATCATGATGATGATTTGCAAGAGTACGATTTTCTTGTTTCCTTTACTTGTTTTATTAGTCGTTGGCCAATGTATATAACGTGCAAAAGAAACAATGATAGCATTGGCTACACCGGACAATACACTTCCTTTCTCTAGCCTAGAGGTTTTCATAGCCTCTCAGTTACTTTCATATAATGTTAACCTTAAGGATAGAAATGTCACCTTTAAAAATATCTCAAGGATCTAAACTGAATTCACTTTGAAACTTTATTACTGGACATGCAGAAGCATGTCAAGCCCTCAATTAATGGATGAAATATTATCTCCTTTTTCAGTCTTAAATGTCTTCCAAAGCATTTCATGGACATGCAAAATACTTGGTTGATATTTTGGGGAGTATCCAAAGAAGTAATTGAGCGCGCTGCCTAAGAGTATTTTTTGCACTAATTAAATATTCCAAACTTCTATCAAGATTATTGTCACCTATTTAATGGCTCATTGAGTTTACAGGCTATGCAAGTTCTCTTTCATCAGTAGAGTTAGGACATCCATTCTTGAAATGACAAATTAAGGAGCAGGCTAAAAAGATAAAAGAACATCTGAAGATAATTCACATTTCAAATTTCTGACATGGACAATTCTGTTCATTGATGAGATAAAGAATATGATGAGCTTGGAAGATTAATTTTCCTCAAAGAGTCCACTTCCATTTTTTTACACAATGCAGGGCATTGAAAAGTAATGCTAAGTGAATATTTAAGTGCACTTAAATGAGATATACGCAGAAAAATACCTTTAATATAGTTGCTAAATCTTATCTTCAATAGAAATCCTTATCGCGCATACTTAAAAGGGTTGAAACGTGGAGTCATAAATAAATTCCATAATTTATGGCACCAAGAAGGAAGATAAAGTTGGCGTTAGTTTAACAATATAAAGAATTCATTCATTCATTCAACAAATAATGATTAAGCAATGGTTATATGCTTGGGATTGTGTTGTGCCCTAAGTATACATTGGAGAATAAATTGAGTATGAAATATGACTTCTTGTTACTTACAGTCTAGTTGGGATGATGGGCAATAAATAAACACACAAATAAAAATATAACTATGACTTTTGATAAGTGGGCTATGAAGAAAATAGGGATGCAGGACCACATAGGAAGGGCAGAGGTATAGTCTTAGGTGGAGTGGTAAAGATATTGAAGCTGAGATACAATGGAAATAAGAATTGAGCCAGGCAAAAATTGAAAGAAAGTGTGCTCTAGCATAAGGAATAGCTTTACAAAGCTCCTGAAGTAAGAAAGACCTTGGTGCTCTCAATGGTTTGAAGTCAGTGTTGCTGGAATGTGATAGGAAAGGAAAGAGTGGCCCAAAATGAGTGAGACTGAGATCCTTCCAGATTAATCAAGGCTTTGCTGACCATGGTAGGTAAGTAGTTCAGATTTGATTCTAAGTACAGGAGGAGGCTGCTACAATATCACTTGGGTTGATGTTTGAAGAAAAAATTGGAAGAGGCCAATATTTGGAACAGGGAAAGGAGCAGGTTCATTATCATTTGTGATAATCTAAGGATAAAACATTGGTGGCTTGGATTCAGTGGAAGCAATGGAGATGAAGACAAATGGACCAGCTTGTGATCTGTTTTTGAGGGAGAAAGAATAGTAATTGATGATATATAGGGTGAAAGAGTTGTCAAAAATGGTGAATGGAGATAATTTTACAGAAGGTGAGAAAATGAGAGAAACAGATTTATGAGTGTGTGTGTGGTGGTAGGGGCATTTTGATGTCAAGAAGGCAATTAAGTCTATAGGTCTGAAGCTCAGATGAGACTACTACCCTGAAAGTTATCAGAATATAGATGATCTTTGACACCACAAGAATAGCAGAGATCATTCAGAGAGAGAATGAAGAGAAAGAAAGGAATATAGCTAGAACTGAACCTGAGGAATGCCAGCTTTTCAGCAGTAGAGGAAATGAGCCTATTAGGAAAACAGAGAAAGCACAGACAGAGAGGTAGGAAACAAAGAGAGTCATCATCAGGTAAGGAATAATCAAAGGAACAATTGCCATCTGAAGGCAAGAGGACATGAGATCCATAGCACAAGCCAAGGATTTTGTCTTTCACATATGAAAGATTTCCTCATTTCTAATAGGAAATAAAAAGGTATAGATGGGTACAGATGAAAGTAAGGTTTTGCATTTGTGTAGGTATACATCGGCTTATACTTTCTCAATGTAGTATGAGGCAGACCTACAGATTTGGAAAATGGGGGACAGCAGGTGTACAAAAAGGGGGAAGGGGAATCTCTGAGAGAGGAGAGAATATTAAAATCTTGAAAACGGGAAAACAAACCTACTAGAAAAGGATAGTAGAATTGATGGACAGTATAGCTTTATCATAATTTGTGTAGTGTTTTCCAATCTACAAAATACTATATTCACGTCTGATGTTTATTCATTTATTCAGTAAACACTAATTGAGATCCAGTTTCCATTGATGCTCATTATACCCCATGGGGCACATAGGCCAAGTACTATTGTCTACAGATGAAAAATATGGCTCAGAAAATATCACCTACTTCAACAGAAGTGGCTCTACTATCATCCGACAGAATAGGGGTTCCAATCCAGATTTTCAAATCAAAATCCAGTGCCTTATTTCTCCCATTAAGGCATATTACTTAGACCACATTTAAGCTTAAATAGTAATGATGTAAAGTCTAGATAATTTAGTCTCCTATTAAACTCTCAGTCATTAAGATTAAAGGTAAAAAATACAAAGAAGTCGGGGCCGGCCCCGTGGCACAGCTGTTAAGTGCGTGTGCTCCGCTGAGGTGGCCCTGGGTTCGCAGGTTCGGATCCCAGGCGCGCACCGACGCACCGCTTGTCAAGCCATGCTGTGGTGGCGTCCCATATAAAGTGGAGGAAGATGGGCACAGATGTTAGCCCAGGGCCAGTCTTCCTCAGCAAAAAGAGGAGGATTGACATCGGATGTTAGCTCAGGGCTGATCTTCCTCACAAAAAAATAATAATAAAAAAATATATATAAAGAAGTCATTTCTAAATACTAGCTCTATCAATTCTTATATAATCCATGCAGATTCTGTGCTAGAACATGGCTCTACACAGCTGTGACCAAAGAGTTGCATGGGATCATACTTTTAGACTGATATGAATGGTCAAGGCAGCTGAGCAACCAATTTAGTTGATTTTGTTCCACCAACTTGACTGGTCATTGGACTGAACTGACCAGAAGGCACTATCATGCAAAAACAGTGAGTTATATTTTTCTACAGGATGAAAGCTATGCGTTGGAAGCTGTATTAACTATTTCCGATGGCTTGAGTAGTATTCTGCCACTGAAGTGACAATACATTTTGAATCAGCTTTATATGAAGAATATGGTGATTTCAGAGAGGTAAATATAATATTTGGGTTTTCTCATCTGCATCAGTTGGGCCTCTTCAGTTGCAAACAGCAGAAATTGCCCCTGATTAAATGAAGCAGAAAAGAAATTCATGAAAGAGTACTGACTAGGTCATTTAGGGAAGATACGAGAATTGAACAAGAGACAAAATCACAGGGCATCTACTAACTATTCAGTGCTATAGCCTGGATTGCTGGGACCTGACTGGACCGGGCTCTTTTCTCAGCAGTTTGTTTTCAGTGTTTCTGAGTGTGTGTGTGTAAGGCTGAGTATCTCTGTTACTACGATTAGTATTGCTACCACTGCTAACAATATTGGTATTGACACATAATGAGACCCTACTCTATGATGCTAAGCATTTTATGTGCTCATACAAGCCTAGGAATTAGTACTATGCATATCTCCATTTAATACAAGAGGAAACTACAGCTTGGAGAGATTGACCTTCCACAAAATCACGTGGTTGGCAGGTGGCAGAATCAGAAACTCAGTCTATGTAAAGTCAAAGCTGTGTTCTTAACTATTCTAAACAGTTCATCAAGTCAACTTAAAATAATGGTATCTCTGGTTTATTAATACCATTTGAGGAAATGCAGCCAATAGGAGAATTAGATTTTACTTTTCATCTTTCTCCTGGCCATTTCACTTTTCCTGTAGGTCTCTATAGGGCCTGTGTAAATATATGCCTATGATTAAAAATCCAACGTAGGTGGTTTTCAATTTCCACTTAAATCATACCATGCAAGTACTACCAAGAAAAATAAAAATGACTGTAAGGATAAAGAGGAAAAGTTTTCTGAGACATGTTTTCAAAGGATTAGTGAAACTCAGTTAAGATCATGTAATATACTAGTTATGTACTGAAAGAAGCAGCATGCTTCTCTTGGTATATGAAAATTATAAGTTTGAGAAGTAAAAGATCTCTGAAAGACATTTTCATTTCCAGAAAGTTGCCAACTCCACAATCCAGCACTTGAAATGAGAAACACAGATTCGATAATGATTGTGAATTTTGGAAAGAAAAATAGTAAAGAGAGAAATTAACTGGTAAACTTACTATCAGACTCACGGTCGAAATCAGGTACATAAGATTTTGGCCAAAAAAATGCTGAGATTCATAAATGGTGTTGGAAGCTCTTGTAAACAACAGGACTTCTTCATTGTACTAACTGCAAATCAATCTTCCACTATTTATATATGCCTCTGGTAAAGACAGAAAGTGAGGATACAAAATATTTCTCACTATAAATTAATTTTCCTATCTCTCAAAAACTTAGGGGTTCAGATTCCTTGGTAGGCAGAAATACAAACATATTGATTTCCTCTAAGGTCAGATACATAGAAAGGCTTTCCTGTGTTCTTTTGTTTTTGTTTTTTGTTTTCAAAATAGACCATTCAATGAAATAAGATGTGACTGATATGAGGAATATATGCAGTTATACTCGTTACATTGGGTTAAAAATATTATTTCCTTTTACCACCAACCGATGGCCCAAATTAAGATGGAAGAAGAGGTTTAACTCCAAAATAAAAGTTATTTACATTTGTTTCCCTCTTGCTTAAAATAAACACATACTTTCTATCTGCATAAAATGCAAACTGGAATCATTTCAATGACGAAAAAAGTAGAACTGCGGAAAATAATGTTTTGAAAAATTTTCAGGGAAGTGGTCACGGCCTCTTGGGAACACTTTGAACTAGAGCTCAAATAAATGAGAGCGTTGTCACCTCACACAAAGACTCCTAATCAGGCCGTCTTTGTTCTGCAGCTCATATTTTAACTAGAAATTCGTTTCCAATACCTGCACATATTTCTCTATTCATATGTAAATTGAATTAAAGCTGTTATTCTTTCTTCCCCACAATCTGCTTTTAAAGTAATAATAAAATTTATGAAAGAGTGCCATGAGAGGTGGGGGCGTATGGACACAGGCATGTTCTGGCTTTGCACCAAGCCCACAGTGGCCGTCTTGAAGGAGAAGCTATGTTTCTCCTTCCCTTAGGGATCTATTTGAACATTTAGGGGTTATCACTAGAGCCATTATGGGCTTTAGACATTTCCACTGATTTGACATTTGGATTCCAATGGCAGTTTTATGGCTCTCTTTACAGCTGTGATCGGAGTGGAGGTGTGCAGATGGTCCTACTGCCTGTCAGGAGAGGGAAGGCTGTCTGTTGGTCAGAAGAGGACAGGGAACCACACACCCTGAGTTTTACTCCTGGCTTTGCCAGTTACCTGCTGGATGCCTCGAATAAGTCACATAAGATTACAGGGGCCTCCCTTTCTTCTGTGTGCAGATTAATTGCCTGTGGCGAATGTTGCGTGCAAATTTCAAGGGCAATTGAGTCCTGTGTGCTGCCCCACTTGCTCTTGTTTTTTTCTTCTTTTTCTCTCTGTCTCTTTTTAAGGGCATGAGTTGCCAATTTTATGTGCAATTAAGTTGTGCATACCCCAAGCTAAGCAGGGCACTTCAACTGCACTTTAAAATCATCAATTATAAACATATCCATGATATCTGATGTCTTAGGGGAGTAACCTGATTCTGCTTTGATGGAGTCATTTTTTATGGACGCTTCTTCCTATTTTTACAAGAGTGCTATAGTTATTACTTTAAACCAAACAGGACATTTCACTCTTATGTGTCTTGGTGTCTCAATCTGTTAAAGGATAAGGAAATAAAGCACATTTATGAAGTGACTCAATTTGTTAAAGAAGAGAACAGGTTATTGCAATCTCGAATTTATAAATACAGAATATCTAGAGCTCTTGCTTACAATGTACCCCAAGTTGTGTTCACTATTTAAAATGATTGCTTATAAGTATATTTATTAGAGAACTTGAATAAACTATTTTCTCTCAGGGAGGGAGCTTTCTGTCAAGATCGCCATCTGGGATCAGGCAATTGTAGGTTTAAATCCCAGTTTTGTCAACTAACAACTCTGTGATTTTGAGAAAACTACTCTCCCATAAGCCTTAATTTCCTCCTCTCTCAAATGAGGAAAACAATTTACATGGTATGATGGCTGTACAGATTAAATTAGATAATGCATGAAAAACCCAGCCTCCATCAGGAGCTCAGGAAACAGTGACAGTCATTATTCACAACTTCTCAAAAATTCTCTTTCATTTTGGGAAGACCATGTGCTCAGAACCATTTAGAATCATATTGAATAAGTACTAAAGGTTTGCAGTGAAATGAACTAGGTTGTCTGAAGCCTGGTTGGGGTTGGCCAATAAAATAAACGTATATTTCAACTCTTCAACCATATTCCTGGACTCGTGTAGGCAGTTGGTGGTTATCATGCTTTGCTTTCCTCCCCAGCCCTCTCACCCTATTATAAACCCATAAAGGTGGAGCAACACGCCTCTTCACTGAGGGTGGCAAAGACCCGTCCATTAGCGCTGGGTGGCATCCAGCTGTCCATTTGCTCACCAGACTCACCTCATTTCATCTTCTGTAGCTTCCCCTGTGGTATTCTTTATATATCATTTGCATAGTGGTAAAATTTAACAAGTGATGCTAGAGATAATAAATCCCACAACTGCTATTTCTGTTTGAAAACCATGACACAGTGTGGTGAAAGCGCCAAACAGTCTGGGTTGTTCGTGTTTGCCGTGCTTTTTCTTCGCATATTTTACTGTCAGTTTCTTGACATTTTTGTCAGCTTAGAAGTGGAGGGCATAGGTGCTGGCGGCAGGTCTCACGACATTTTTATTCCTCGTTGCATTTTCAGAGACTATGAAAAAATAAAATAAAACAGGGGGCGGGTGGTGGGGGGGACTGAGGAAGAACCGGGAAGAAAGGTGATGGTGTCAAAGGCAGAGCAGCAGCGCGAGGGAGAGGCTGTGCAGGTCGAAATGTGCAGCCTTCTACTCGCTGGCAGCTGGCGCTCACCGTGCAAGGTATTCTCCGCCACCCCCTTCCCAACACCCCGCAAAAATCCTGGCACAGCAACGCGAAGAGATTTGCGTGAAAAACATGCCATTTTCTCATTTCCTCATTACGCAAGGCAGATAGAAGGCAAATATTTGAATCTGTTTGCAGAAGAAATCTTTTTTCTTTTCCTCTTTTTTTTTTTCCTGACACACTGTGCATTTCCAGGCTGTGGAGAAGGTGTCTGCACAAAACAGCTATTGTTTTCCCTGTAACATCACCCCTGGCTCTAATCATCTCTTATGGTCTTCTGCCCTTTAGAACCAGTAGCTTTGTTTTTCTTTTTTAATTCATGGAAAAAATGTACAGAGTGGCATTCAAGAGGTGTTAATGTCGGAAACACCACCTCCCAGCTTTTGTAAACAAAGGGGAAAAAAACACGAGCAGACTATCATGGGCGCCTATCCAATTCTGACCCCCAACAACACTTAAATAACAACAACGACAACTACAATAATAATAATAATTAAACAACTATATTATATACAGTTCAGAACCATCTTCCCAAGGAACTGGTACAACTTATTTTAATTTATCTAAGACTTTATTTCCTAAACTGCTCATGAAGACAAAAATGTTTTCTTATTAAGTAAATTTGGATAATACACATTCCCAAACTTCATCTGAAATGGAGAAATTTTTCCATCAGAATATTTACTAATATGGAAGAGGGGTACAGTGCTCTGATGCCAACAGTACACAATTTGAGCACATAGTTCTGATAGCCGGTTTAGAATTCCACCTTTTTGAGCACATTATTTGTAGGTTTTATTGAGTGCATCTGATTACTTGCTTTCACTGTAAAAGAAGTTCAAGTATTTGACAATTTCAGGGAAGGCCAAAAGTTACTTTTCAAACCACTGCCACAGTATGCTGATGTTCCGTTGGATTTTAGAACAAAATGAAACTCTTATTAAGGCTTTAAAAAAAGAGAGAGACAAGTATAAAAATAATAACACAGCTTTTAATAGCCTGCCTAGATGACCCTGCTGACATCAACAATATAAACAAAGCGAGATGTGAACATGGTTAGAAAAGTCAGGCAGCACAAGTATCTTGGTGAATATCTGCAGACACATCAGTAGGGCAAATTTCTACCAGCAGCGTTATTGAGTCAAAAGGATTGTGCTTTTACAGATTTGACAGATGTCACAAACTGCCTTCTAAGCAGGTCACACTGATTTATACTTCCACAGAGATCTTTTTTTTATGTATATGGTTCTTTTTTGTTAATTTGCCCTTTCATATTGTTTCTTCATTTCTCTATTGGTCTCCAGATGAGTTTTAGTTGATATTTTAAAAGGATTATATCAAATTTATAAATTAATTTGGGAAAATTGACATCATTATGGTATTGAATCTTACTATAAAGGAGCACAAAATAACTTTCTTTTTTCCCTTGGTAGAGTTTTAGTTTTCTTTAAATGGGTGATCAATGTTTCTTGTTAAGGTGCTTGGGGGTTTTATAAATTGCCTTGTTATTTTAGATGAGGGGTTGCCTGTTTTTCTAAATAAAGCTTACTGGAACACAGCCACGCCCATTCATTTACATACCATGTATGGCTGCTTAGAGTTGAGTAATTGCAGCAGAGACCATATGACCTGCAAAGCTTAAAATATTTACCATCTGGCCCTTTACTGAAAAAGTTTGCTGACTCCTGCTTTAGATGATTTGTTTCCTTCCATTATATTTTTAAAATTTACTTCTATATAGAAAAATTAATTTTGTTAATTTTGCAACTGACGTCATTATTAAATTATCTTGTTTGTAATAATTTCTGGTAATTCTCCTGAGATTTCCAGGTATATAAGATATAATATGAAAATAATTATGATTTTTTTCATATTCCCATTATATTTAGCTGCTATTTCATTCATCTAGTTCTATTGGCATATACATATATATATAATATTGTGTTTCCTTTATATATGTAGTTATATATTTTTTGTATATAATATATAATTTATTCCTATTTATTAAAATAAATTTTAATCAAAAATGGATGTTGAATGTAGTCAAATGTTTTCCCACATCCATTGAGATATTCACAAATAATGTTCTCCTTTGCTTTGGAGATGATACATTTTATGAATAAAGTTTTATTTTGAAGCCATGGGGATGAACCTCACTTGGTTAGAATATTTTAGTTTTTAATACCAAAATATTCTGAATTTTGCTGAATTTTGTTTGCTAGTAATTTATTAAGATTTTGCATCAATATTCAAAAGTAAAATGTGTCTATATTTTTCTAGTTTTGGAGTTTGTAAGTTTAGGATGTTAACATTATGTTGGGCCTATAAAAATAATTTGGATGTTTCTCTTTTTTCACATACCCTGGGTTAGTTAAGAGCATCAGAATTGTGTTTTCCTTCAATAGTTAAAAGAATGTACCTATGAATCCATTTGGACACCGAGGTTTACTGGGCATGTTATTTTAAAACATCTGTCAATTTCCTTCATCACTAATAGACAAAATGCTCAGTATTTGCAGGAAGAAATTTAGGATCTTATTTTTATTAAAAATAAAATTTTTATTTTTACAGTCCTTTTCATTTAGATTCTCAAATTTATTTGTGTAGAATAGAAGACTTGGAAAACAGATTTTCTTCAGATTTTTAAGGATTTACAAAATTTACTTTCTATGTATCCTTGACAGTATTACTTAACATGTTTTAGGAAAATGAGTATGAATATCAAAAAAGAGGAGGACATATGATAAAAAAAAATGGTGACAACATCCCAGGAGAATTTATTTGATGTATTTCTTGGATCACAGCTGCCTAAAAAAACAACCGGCCAAAAATAAAATAGGAAATCAGTGGGTCCCTGGATAAAGAAAAGAATGAATTCTAAGTAATAGATAGAAAAGATACAAAAATGGAAGTTATTTATAAATGAGAAGGTGAAGAGATACCTTTCAAAAAATAAAAAGGCAATTAGATTCTTAAAAACAACAAGGTTGTAAAAACCAAGGTTGTACAAAGAATATCCTGGGACAATTATGAAGCAAACTATAAAATGGCATGATTATGAGCATATTATACAAAAAGAGTTTAAAGAAAAAGAATATGATCCACCTGGAAATTAGGGACATTCTTCACTTGTATGGGCATCATAAAAGTGAGTCAATAGAAAAGAAAATATCACTGTAGCACCCTATTGGTTCTGCAATGGACAATATTTCTGTAGTCATAATGTGTATTAGGTTTTCATATTTTAGAATCAACCTAGAGACAAAAGTTAAAAGATTTCAGTATAGTCTGGAAGTGATTTATCTGTGCTGAAACATGAAAGGGAAGAGGGATGAGGCCATTGGGGAGGCACATAGGGAGGAAAGTTAGGGGCTTCAAAATCACCATCTTATACAGAGCAGAGCAATAACAAAAGATGAAATAGGCTTTTTAGAAATGTCATTTAAAATTATAAAATCACCAACAAAAGAACTAAAAATAGTATTTTGATCTACCTGTCAAATGTTGATGAGGTAGGGAAGTGAGATATTTTCAGCAGGTTCTATCTTCTTTCCTAGTGATAGTCAATCATTAATGTCTAAAATTGAGAAGCCAAATATTTCTATGAACATCCGTTAAGAGTTGTGGGGGCAGCACAAGAAGGTCTAAGAACAGATGAGGATAAACACAGTTGCCTTTGGAAAGGAGGACTTGGTGGGAGAAATTGCTTTAGAAGAAAGAGGATGAGCCCTTCCATTTTAGTTGATGTTTCTTTCCTACTGTGTTCATGTTTTAGTGCTGTAACAGTGTGTATAATTATGATAATTATGAAATTTGTCTTTCGATAAAGACCTTTTAGGATTTTTCCCCAAGAACAAAAAAAACATATATGGGGACAATTCTTTGGAATCTGAAAAATATTCAGATTATCCTGAAGACAATCTTCCTTCAGAAAATCTGCATACTGCTGTGCAGGCTTCTAAATCTTATTGTTATTACCCTTGTAAAGGTATTTTTCTCATTTATATTTTGGTTTAATTAGCTCAACTTTATTCAAAGGCCCTGAAAACATATTTTATGAAACTTACTATATTGAACATATTGTTGAATAGATCTTTCCCTATGCCACTTTGGGCTTTATGAAATGAGTTAGGTGAGTCATCATAAAGGAGATCTAAGTTCTGGAATATTCTGCTTCTCTTAGGAACAGATATTATGTTCTTTATGAAAAAACAAAAGCAAGTCATTTTAACCTAGTGATTTCCAGAACCAGCTGAACATTAGATTCACCTGGGGAGCTTAGAAAAAGCACAGTCACATTGGGTTCCCTCCTGGAGATGTTGGTTGAGCAAGTCTAGGGGAGGAGCCCAGGAATCTCATTATTTAAAAGTGCTCCAAGGGATTCTGAGGCAGATTCAAGTTGGGAACCATTGACAGCCCTTCTTGTTTCCTTTTTCCTGGCCAATAGGAAACTCAGGGACAAATTAGCTCTTCAACTTTAATAAATATGTGAGAGTCTACAACCCCTGTATCTTTTCCACTTGAGCTTAGTTGATTAATTTCACTTGGCTATATCCTAGCCCTGACTTTTAAAAAATGAATAGAGAAATAAGTGCATAAAATTCATGGATTTTCTAAATGGGTGGTTTATGTGGTAATTTTTTTTATGCTACTTTTTAAATCCAAGCAAATCCACTCTACTAAGGCCTGTAACTACCCGGGAAGCAGAGACTTAGCCTCTGATTTTACATGTTTCACCAGAGCCATCAAGGAGGACCGTGGTGTGTATATGGCAAGTTGGCTATATGCCCAAGTACAGCAGTATGTGCGTGTAAGATCATCCACCAAGAACTATGTATTTGCGTGGTATACACCTTGGAAAGAACAAAACTCTTTAATAACGTGGAAGACAGCCAATGTTCTCCTAAGGAGACTCTCAGTGAGAATTTCATTGTGGGTAAGGGGGAGACTTGTGGCTAGTATAGCGCTAAAATGTTCTGGGTAGAGAGGAAAAGTCGTGCTTTGGATTTTCTGTGACACAGATAGCTCTCTGTGGTGTCTGCTTTTGTTACTGAGGACAATTTTAAAATCTAGATTTTGAGAGGTTATACACCATGAGGCTTTCACTTCACTGGACTTTGAGAAATGAGCTAGCAAAAAATTCAGGAAGTGACTGGAAAGAGTTATGGCTGCGATTGCTGGTCCTGGTTTCAGAATTCTTTCTCCCTTGATCTTCAAAAACAAGCTCCTTTTAATTAGCATGTTTACAAGGGAGAAGGGGGAACAGAGCTGGTTATCAAGAATTCACCTTGATGTAGGACTGTCTAATCCACAAGGGTCACTCTTTCTTTCTAGCTTAAAAGGCATTGGAGGCAGGAGGCAGTCCTGAAAGAAGCTGCTTGGTAAGCAGACTCAGACAAGTGAACTATTCTGGAATCACCCATCTTCAACTGGACATCATATGGGACTACTGAATTTGAACGATGAGCCAAGCCTTCTGCAGCCGATTAGCCTCAAGCCCCCCGGGCAGGTGTCTTCTGAATTATGAAGAAAAAATGAAGCATGAAAAGTTTGTTGTAGGTCTTGTTTGTGTTATAGCTCTAGCTGAGACAAAGTGAGTTTTGTGAAGTCCTATCCTCTCTTTCCTAGTGAGCTTGGAATTGGATATTAAAGAAGAAAAACAGATATTTGTCTTAAAGCTTAAAGCTCTGAACAAAACAGAGAGTGGGAGGGCAGTTAACTCTTCTCACATGCTTCATAGCTGTTGCTATGCTTTTTGCATATACATAAACACTCATAGAAAACATAATATTCATTCTCATGTGTACAAGGAGATATTGACTTTATGTATATCATACATTTTAGTGTAGTTAGGAAAAAAGAATGGTGAACTTCCTCAATTGGCTACTTCAATAAGAAATGCTTTCTTTCTACATTGATTGAGGTAACAAGATCCAGATTAAAAAAAAAAAGTGATACTATTTAGAACAAAATAGCATTTTTTTCTCACTGTCCGTAGTGTGTGTGGGCAAGGAGGTGGGTGCCCTTTTTCTGACTAAGTTATATGATTAGCAAAAGTGATAGTGGTGGGAGAACTCTAGAAAGATTTATGCATTTAAGAATATTTCTAAAATTTCTAGATGTTTGAAATAAGAAAATAATCATTATAAACATAGACTGCAAAGCAAACCCTTACTCCACCAAAAGGACCTCCTCTCACTCCCATTTCTTTCTATACATGCCCAAAGAGGATAAAGTAATGTAAAGACTTCTTTCAAGTTTGGAATACTAGAGGCTAATAAATTCTAAGAGAATTTAGATAAATCGAATATTCTCTTCCCTTCGTCTCCCAGAGTGTGGAATCTCCAGCAGTGTTGCAAGTGGAACTTAACATGCAAAATATACTCTGGGCCCTCCTTATCCTTATTCAGTTGTGAGGACCAGCATTTTCAGAAACCAATAATTCTTTCAAAAGAACAAGCCAGAGGGGGATGTGTGTTATTTTTTTCACATCTATGGGCAAAAGCAGCTTTCCATAACAAAAAACAATGCAATCCTATTGCCTTGAATTGCCCCAAGTGAAAATCATCTCTTTTTTTTCCCCCAAAGAGAAATTTTTAGCCACTTGTCAAAGGCGATAAATGCAATTTTCTGTCACTGCGGTTTTTTCCCATTCGTCACTTGAAAAGCCTAAAGCTTAGATATTTCCAGGAATGTCCTCCCCTCCCCCTGAAAACAATGTTGCCCTGTCCCTTACCTCATTTAGCCTTGGGAAAATTACAGATGATTAAATGACGTTTATATATGATGGCAAGAGATTACATTTACAGCCTTTTTGAACTTTCTTCTACAGCACCCTCAGGTCATACGAGAAGATCCAAGTGGGGACACTCTGAGGAACAATAAGGGAAGCCCTCTTTTCTTTGTGTTCCACCACTTTGTCAATGAGGAGAAATCCAGGGTTATGATGTAGGGGCTTCCAACACACGTGGGCTGCGTGTTTCAGCAGTTGTGCCACAATGGGTTGCTTGTTGTTCATCAGGTAAATCAGAACTGAGAGTTAACTGACAATCATGGTGTATGCAAGTCCTGAGTTGCTTTGCCTGTGGCCATCAACAGGGTCTTGACTGAATAATGAGAGCAACCATTTATTGACCATTTCCTCCGTGCCAGGCACTATACCATAGCTCTCCTACATTTTCTGTGTAATCTTTTTAACATCATACAAAGTACAGTGGTCATCCACATTTATCCACCATTTCTTGCCTATAAATGTGGATGACCACCCTCCTCGGCACGATTAGACAGAAAATGTAGAAGAGCTGTGAGTATAGTACATTGGAATATGCAGTTCTAGTCATAATATGTGTCAAGATTGTATTAATTTTCTATTGCTGCTACAGTGCAAACCACCACAAGCTACTGGCTTAAAACAATCCCCATTTATTACCTCAGTTCCACAGGTCAGAAATCTGGCCACGGCTTCCTTGGGTTCTCTGCTCAGGGTTAAACAAGGCTGAAATCAAGGTGTCAGCTAGAGCCGGGTTCTCATCTGCAGCTCAGGGTCTTCTTCTAAGCCTATTCAGATTGTTGATAGAATTCAATTCATTGTGGCTGTAGGACTCATGGTGACTCATTCCTTTAAGACCAACAGGAGAGTGTCTGCTGCTGCCCCCTGGCTCCTCAAGGGCTCATCTAATTAGGTCAGCCTCACTCAAAGTCAACTGATTAGGGACCTTAGTTACATTTGCAACATCTCTTTTGCTTTGTAATGTAACATAATCATGGGAATGACATCCCAATATGTTCACTGGTCCTGCCCACAATTAAGTGGAAGGAGATTATAAGGAGCATGTACACTGGGAGGGTGAGAATCTTGGGGGCCGTCTTAGAATTCTGCCTACTGCAAAGGGTGTCACCACTTTTTGTTTCCATTGTTAACAATGTGTACATTGACTGGCAGAATTGCAAGTAGTTATAACTTTAAAAATATTTAATAGGATGTCATTAAATTTTCTGAAAACAAATTTAAAATGTTAGCTTTATTAAAGATATTTTATTTATTTATATCTTGTTTTCATTTGTGTAGTGTCTTTAATTTTATAGATATTTAAAATATTTTGAAAAATAACTTTTTTGAAGTATATGTAAAAAATAATTTTAATTTGATTGATTTTTTTTTTAACACTTTCTTGATTTACATTTGTTGGGAGAGGCAGTCCGCCGTCGGCCCCGAGTGTCCCTGCATGCTCTTGCCAAGTGTGCCAAACCACAAGACCTAACTATCCTCACCCTGAGGTGGCTCTGTAGCTAGTCATGTCATCAATTAAATAGGTTAAAGTGACCTCAGCATGACTATCCTGAGACTGCTCACTCCTCAGGTGTATTAATTGAGGCTATCGAGCACCTTTTCATATATTATTTGTCATTTAGATATCCTTCAAATCAATAAAAGACAGACTCAATTTAACAAACGGTCAAAGGACTTGCACAGTCGCTTTACAAAAGAGCCATGATTTCTAGCCTGGGAATATGCTAGACTTATGTAAGAAAACTAACTTGACAACATCAAATCCCATTAAATTGGGTTCCATCAAAATGTAGATTAGGAATTCCAGCCTGTGACAGTGCCAACACCTAGCATGGCTTCAGTCTTCCAAGGAGTTGAAGAATCCACTGATGTGGAGAAGTAGGAGAGAAAATGGAGGTGCTAGTCAACTTGAAGATGCATCGCTTCATCCCATCAAATAGTTCTCTTGAAAAAAAAAAGTGACGTTGGTTTGCAAAAAGAACAAATGAATCCAGAGAAAAAGAAAACCATTTGATACTGTTTTTATGTCATAGTCTGCCAACTTGATAAAATTACTTGGTCATGTTTTGAACTACTTATACCTGTGAAATTATTATCATAAAGCAAATAAGAAAAAACATGATGAAATGAACTAAGTAATAGACCTCTAAAGGACCCAACTAAGCAATAATACATAAACAAACAAAAAAAGCAGATAAAAGTAGTTTCAAGAATTAGTGTTTTCTCCCTTCCGTTGGAGTTTCAAACACTTTTCCAATGTCACCTAAATATTTTTGCTTTCATGGCAGTAATTTGCCATGAGTAATAAAATGCTGATGACTTTCCAACTGGCAAGTATGTTTGCAGCAATTTACACAGACCTTAGTTTGAGGCAGATAAAACAAAGGCAGCTGCAAATGAAAATTGCATAGCTCAAACTTCTTCCACACACATGTACAATCATCATGGGGTTAAAAAAAAAATATCTCCTTTCCCACAAAGACAGCCACCCTCCCTATGTCCCTTTTCCAATCAAGTTAAGAAACAAAGCCCTCTTGGGTAAATCGTTGCAAGGCTAATAAAATCCAGACAGGCAACTTGAAACTTGAAACAGAAAAAACAAAATTATCCAATGGAAATCATTCATTAGCAGTCCCTGGTTCATTGAAACTAACAAAATGTGGAGGAACATGACCTGAATGTGTCACGGATGATAATGATCTTATGCCTATGCTGTGCTTTCTACCCAGATGGATCCAAACCACTTTTCAGAGCTTCCTAAGGGGTGGGAAATAGGCAATTGACCATTACTACAAATTAATAACTTCTGGGATAACTAACAGCATAGGTTAACAACTGGATTCCATCATTACCCAAGAGTTTGAAGAAACTTAACACAACTCTAGCTGCAACCTACTTCCACTAAAGGAATTGAATAAAGAAAATGCCCTACTAGCAATCCATGTTCACACCAGACCTAATACTTGCCTTGAGAACCAATCAGAAATAATGAATTTCTATTATCTCTAGTATGGATAATGTTGACTTGTTGATGTTGTTCTGGATAAGCTCTATCCAGAATTGTCCTTGAAAGTATTAAACCACCCCAGAGTGAATCAAGTAAGCAGCAACAATCTTACACATTTTACTGTCCTGTATAAATGCTGGCCTGTGGCTACTCCTGCCTTGCTATCACACACGCATGTGCACACACACACACACTCTTTGTCACAGAATTGAGCTCAGAGAGGGGAGTAAGTTTGGAAAAGTTACTGGAGCAACAAGAGAGAGGAGAAATAAGGACTGGCTGTAAAGTTAGAAGCTGCCTCAGTGAGTCTTTCTTTTGACTGACTCCTTCACGCTGCTATCTTTGCCTACTCAGCGTCTTTCCAACTATCTTTTAAAAACATGCACCAATTGCCTTCTGCAAAACAATTCACCTACTTTAGATGGACTCTGATGAGACTATGTTAATCAGATACTCTGCCCTCCCTTAGCGAATGGACAGGTACATCTAAGTTGGGCCAAATGGGCACTCTCTCCCTGGAATTTGAATTGTGGATAGAGGGGCAGAAAGACTGAAAGTGACTGAGGCCATTTATTCCAGTAGTGGTGCGTGGACAAGTCTGTTGAGTTCCTGGTACCACAGCCCTCTACTGCTGCCTGAGTCTACTCCTTTGCAAGCATGGTCCCTAAGTTTTCTCTCCTGTTCTATAAGATCCCCCATACAATTCTAATAGATAGTCTATTGACTTAAGTTTTTCAAAGTTAGTGTCTGTTGCTTTCAATCAAAGATGACAGTTTCTAAGTTCTATCTCTATTGGTTATAAAATACAGCTAAAAATTTCAATTCAGGTTTCCATTCCAAGAGGTATTTGTTTTAAGTAGAACTTTTAATTGAACTATAAAATATATACAGAAAGTGCACAAATCATAAACATAGATTGATCAGATTTTACAAATAAACCTGTGTATCTACCATTCAGAAGAAGATATCAAACTTAGCTATTCAGAGTGTGATCCGCTTACCAGCAGCCTTGGCATGAAGCTTGCTAGAAATAGAGAAGCTTAAATTGCACCCAGACCTATTGAATGGGAATCTACATTTCAGCAATATTTCCAAGGACATCCATATGTACACTGGAGTTTGATAAATATAGATATAGAACATGACTAGCTCTCTATAAATCTCCTTTATTAATCTACTCAGTCATTACACCCTCAAAAGTAACCAGTTTTCTGCTTAACTCTAGATTAGTTTTGCCTGTTCTTGGACTTTCTGTAAATTGATCTGTGATATGTACTTTCTGGTGTCTGGCTCCTTTTGCTCAACATTATGTCTAGAAATGCTTCCATGCTGCTGCATGCAGAAGTTTGTTCTTCCTATTAGTAGTATTTTTAATTGCTGAATTGCATTTTATTTATTCTGCTGTTGATAATATTTGGATTATTTTCATTTGGGGCTATTATAAATAATATTGGCATGATCATGGCCTTTGGAGAACATATTTATGTATTTCTGTTGGGTGAAATTTTAGGATTAGAATTGCAAGATCATGGAGGATGTGTATGCTTAGTCATAGCAGATACTGACAAAAAGTTTCCCTAAGCGGTTGTCCCAATTTATCATCAGAGTATGAGAATTCTAGTTGTCCTACCATCCATTGGCTGTCCTCAATATCTATCGACATTGTTAGATGTTTGTTGGTTGGCTGGCTGATTGGATGGTTGGTTTAGCCATTCTGGTGGTTGTGTAGTGATATCATAATGTCATTTTAATTTGTATTTCCCTGTTAATTGAAGATATTCAGCACATTTCTGTATTTTTTGGTCATTTGGATATCTCCTTTCGTGAAGTGATTGTTCAAGTTTTTTGCCGAATTTTTAAATTAGGTTAGTCTATCTTTTTCTTTTTGATTTGTAGAATTTCTTTATATAGTCTGGAAATGAGTTTCTTGTCAAATATGTTTTTCTATATCTTCTCCCACTCTGTGGCTTGACAGAGCTTTTTAATTTTAATGAAATCTATTTATAAATCTTTTTCTGTATGGTTAGTGCTTTTTATGTTCTGTTTACAAAACAATGGCCAATGCAACTCTAATCTGTTTTCTCATTTTTTAGTAGAAGATAGAGAAAATCTTCTAGAAGATAATAATCCCTCCAATTTGGGAAGATGACATTTTCAGCTGAAAAGTATGCCTTCTGCTTACATTAATATTAGTTGTAGGAAGAATAAATTACTTTTGTTATAAGATCTAATGATACGATAGGGATTTTTTTACCCAGATACCTCCGATCCAAAAAAACAATACAGAGCCACCTTGCCTAAATCATGGAACTACAAGACAGATTTGCTGTGTTTGTATTACAAATGGCTTACCATACCCTGATGTCATCAGCCAAGAGCAACTCCAGGCAGTGGAGACAAGAAGTTAACACTCATTGATTTTACCAGGAATTTTCCTCCACACACATTATGCATTAACAATAAACTCGAGCAATTTCTGATACAAAATAATCAATGACCAGTTTTACCTGCCAAATGTACACTGGTACAATTACCTAGGTAATCCAAGAAAACGTGTGATTTTGCCTCGATTTCTTGGATAACAACTCTTTTTGTCTAACCTTTATTATGCACCCGCAATATAACAGATATGAAAAAAGCTACTGGGGTGATTATTCTTCCTTATACAACATACGACATCAGAAGGAACATCTATGACATGGAAGAGAGAAAATAGCTCCTTTTCTCTTACTAAGAGGAGAGGTAATATTGAAAACTAAAAATACAGCCATGACATCCTCATATCCTGCAAGGAGAACAATTGAAATGGCATGGATTCTTTTCTCTAGTGCATATTGATTTGGAAAAGATATATTTTATTGTAGCCAGCAGTATAGAAAATGAGAACTGTTTATTGAATACCTTTTCATGCAAGACACTTTCCATAATGTCAATTTATTTAACTTGACGTCAAAACTGATGAGATGAGTAGCATTATTACTATTTTACAAGTGAAGCAACTGGGGCTAAGAGACAGTTAAACGAATATGGTCCAAATCACACAGCTAGTAGAGATCCACCTGACTTGAAGGGCATGACCTTCCCATGTCATCACAATTTCTCTTCTAGTAGAGATATTTCCTCAGCTAGATTGCGATCCTTTACCTAGGACACTGGACACTCCATATCCACTTGTCCACTCTCCCAGCAGAGCATTCACATCAGTTCACCCCCCAAAGCCACTGAAGCACATAGAGGAATCAAAAGAGTCAGCAGAATTCAGAGCAGGGTCTGGTGTGACTGGAGACCTGCAGAGGAAGCCTTTATGCAGTAGTCCAATTCCCTATGCAGTTTGTTGTGTGTCTGAACACATTTCTTAGTTTTTCTCCTTCCACCTTCAAGGCCTTAGCCTTCTTTCCAGTTTTCATCATTTGGTTTACTTATGGAAAATTTTTCCATTTCATTAGCTTTATTCAACTAAATCCCCAGAACAAAACATCCTTTGTTCAATAAGGAATTAAGTAAAGACTGTAAGAGCTTTTAAACTTTAGAAGGTCCTGGAACATTGGTTTTAATAATTATGTCCTGTGTGAATAATGAACACACCTGGACTACACCAGACCATATTTCATAAAGAGTCCTATTGTAGTTTTCACTGTCTTTGTATAAAAAATGAATCATAATCTGGAGTGTGAAATAGTGAGAGGAGGGGATTATAGTGGAAACAACATAGGCTTTGCCATCAGATCACCATCTATAGCCCAGGCCTGCTTTTACTTGCTGTGGGATCTCAGGTAAGTGACCCAAGGCATTCAGATCTCCATTTCTGCACCTCTGCATTGTGATAGGATACTACAAGGACATGTGGCGAGCCATAAAGAGGATAAAGATATAAAAATACTATGCTGGAGTTTTTCTATCTTTCTAAAACCAAAATTCCTTCAGATAGGCACCCAGGGTGTCAAGACAAGCATGTCAAATCTTGTCCAGGAGTCTGGCCATCTCCAGGTACGAATCACACAAAATAGGCAGCACAGAGAATCCAGTTGCTGGGTGAGAAATAGCTCAGGGAAACCTGAGATGAACGCTATTTAGAAGACCAGGCAATCTGGTTAGTGCGAGGACATGAACCCAAGTCAGTCTTGTGCGAGGATGGAAGACTGCGCAAGTTACCAAATACAAAATTCAGGAACTGGGACCAAAGCAAAAAGCCTGATTTGTGAAGGAATTTAAATGGAAACTCCGTGGGCCTGGTAACCAAGGAGAAGTAGCCCCCTCTCTCAGACTGAACTTAGAAAATCAAGCAGGAGATCCAGGGTTAAGACGGGGGCGTTGCCTTAGGAGCAAAGCAACAACATGGTAGAGTATGTAGAACCCAGAGCGGAACCTCTAGGTGCATTCTCCAGGGTCTTTCCGAATTACTACGGTTCTCTTTATAAGAAATCTATCATGTACTCAGTAAGCACTCTTCCCCAAGTCAACATGCCTCATTGCTTTAACTTGGCTTCATCTTATGGTTTCTGAGTGGCCATTGTGGTCACTTTCTTCTGAATATATCATGATTTCTCAGTTGCTACTTTTAAGTGAAGGGACTTGAACGCAGTAATATTCTTCTGTGTTTCTGGAGGCTATACTTCCTAAAATTCAAAATCGCTTTGGCAAGGGGGGGCAACGTGGATGACAAGGTCTGCCCTGTCCACCCCCATCTGCTGTTAAGTATATTTCTAACCCGAATTTGTGCACTGGCTTATTTGTGGGTCTGTGTCAGACTTCATTTATGTCTATAAAACATAGTCTCAACAATTTTAAAAGATCTTCATGTAAAGAGGGAAGAAACTCCCTCCTGTTAAAATTTTTTGTGTTTAATCCTTATAGTCAGTTTGCCAGATTTCTGACTAGGCTCATTAATTTACTTAATTATTAGATTTTAGAAATAATTGAGCCCTCAGTTTAAAAAGCCTCAGGGCATAGCTCAATAAAAAGTTGCATTAAAATATCAATGAGCAGCTGCAATAATAACAAAAATAAAATCTATCTGCATCGAGCTGCACACTTTGCCCACTACTTTGTCTGGACAGACCAATTTATAAGAACGAATTTAGCCTCCTGCCATAAAATTAATTTGTCAGCTTTCCATTAAGCCTGGCATGCCTGGGTTTGAGAGACGTGTTTTCCACTGACATGTGCTGCCTCTAATATCTTAAAGAAGAAATCGGGGAAGTGTTGGGTCTGTTGTGGGGGGCACTGGTTTAGACATAGTGCGCTTTGGGGACTAGGCCTGACAGCATCACAAGTCTTTGAGTAGATCGCATAATTTATCTGGGCCATAATTCCCAAATTTTAAGATAAAGTTGTTAGAATAGAGGGCCTCCATGTTTCTTTCCAGCTCAAAAATTCTTTGAATCTGTGAGAAAATGAGTCAATTATTTAATAGTAATACCAATCACACAGAATTCTGTTGATATTTTACATTTTGGATATTAGTCACTGCAGCCTGCTATTCAATTTGTTTTCCAAACTTTAGAATCATGTCACCATTAGCAGTTCATATTCCTTTGGAATCCATGGGCCCAAAGTTAATTATGGAAGTTTATAAAACCTAGAGAAGATATGATCCCTACCCTTGATGTGCTTACAACAGAACTTTTGTTTTGCAGTCCACTCAAATATCCTTTTCCATATGCAGAAACATCTCCCAGAAATAATTAGCTGCAGACACAAAACAATTAGGTGGTTGCAACCTCATAAAATGTGGTTTGTTGGTTAATTGACTTGTATTCACATTGTGATATTTGCATCTACCACCTTACCACCTGCAAAATTTTAACTGGCAAAAATAGAAATGAGGTTTCAAAAATATGGCCTGGCAAGTGTAGTCGAAATAGTCAGTGTAACCTGCATTTTCTATGGGCATTCTTAATAGCACTCAAAATGTTCAAGCACATGGAAATATAAAACGTTAATCTCTGGACTGCAGACTCTTTGTGGGAAGAATAATGAATACCAGGGGCTTGAGAAACACCCAAAATTCACCTTTATTTTCTGTCCAAACCTGTTTTCCTCTGTGGGTTTTCCTCTGTGGGTTCATCCCCTTAGGCCTCTTATGAAGGTACTAGGTTGTATTTTCTTTTCAGTGTTTTGACAAATGGGAACACCTCTTTTACGGTCAGGCTCATGCATGATAATCAGGCTGCATATCAGTACAGCATATTTGGTTTGAGTGGAGTTTTCCCCTTTTCATCATGGTTTGAACTGAATTCTTCACCTTCTCTCAAAAGTCGTCCCTAGTGACCAACTATATATTAGTGACACTTCATCTGAGAACCCTAAACACAGCGTTTTTTTTTCCTTTACCAAATCTGTGGTCTAAAATTTGGAGAAAGAATTTTGCCATTTAGCATTAATTGACTAAGTTAACCAGATCAGACCCTTGATATAATGAAAAAGATTCTCTCCTTGACCAAACTCTAGTCCCCTCTGAGCCCTTTCCCCACTAGGCCTCAATCTTGGCCTATAAAGGTTTGGCCTAAACACTAACATGGTTTCTAACAGCTCAAGGCCACCTCCTTAGGATAAACCTAGCTCCCCTTAAGGTGTCTCCCTGAGAAAATCCAAGGCTGCCAGAAGAATTTACTGTCTGTTCCAGCCAGCACCTGGGGATAGGGCCCCCATTTCCCAGCCCCTGTGGGAGCGTAGGAGCCTAACTTGCATAATTGTCAGTTAGCAAACTGAGACAGGTTTCACATGGACCACACTTCCTTCCCACTTTTTATAATTTTTCACTTCCCTGACCCTACTGAGCCCCTGTTCAGCCACCTCCCTATTCCCTCATTCTCCCTTTAAAACGCCCGGTTACCTACAAATCGAAGTTGAGTTCAGTTCACACTGGCTTCTTTTCCCTATTGCAATAGTGTATTACTGATTTGCACTTGTTCTCACCACTTTAACTAGTGTCTGGATTTGTTTGTTTATCTTTGACAATACCTACTCAAACGCCAAAGAGCACATGGTACCCAGAAGGCTGAAACAGTTACAAAAGAGATGTCTTGGCCAAGGGTCTTTTGGACTGGCATCATCGCAGCTGTGTCTGGCTTTGGAGTTCTAAGCACACCTCTTGAATCCATGATGACCCAGTATGAGAGTGCCCACATCATCACCCTAAACATTTCCAGAGATTTTCAGTCTGGAATCGGTATCCACCAAAGGAGGAGCTTTGCTTCTCTGAGAAACACGGGGGACTTCCCAGCGTCTTCCCTGTCAGTTCCTCTGGGGAGCTGCCTAGTATTGGTTTCAAACCCCTTTGACTTGTTGTTTAAACTGCTGAGGTGGGTGTTTTCAACACCTATTTGTTCAGCAAATCCTTGGCTCCTAGCCATCAGCTTTTGCTGGTCCTGATAACATCAGATTTTAGTTGTACTGAGCTGAGAATTGAAGCTGCTTATCAGAAACCTGGGCAGCTTTTGTGAGGCCTTAATACGTGAAGAAATTCCTTTCAAAATAGGAAGAGGAGGAGGAAAAGCAGGAGGAAAAAAGAAGGGAAGGCAAAAAGATGGGGGGGAGGGAAGAGAGGAGGAGGCAGGAAAAGGTGGAGGAAAGAGAAAGAGGAAGGAAAGAAGAGAAAAATATTCGAGTCTGACTTGATGGTAGATCGCCCTATTCAGCCACAAGCTTAGGCTTTTTTGTTTTTTTTTTTTTAATTTGGAAAGATGTCCATGGTTTCTCAATCTAGATCCCTTTTCTTGGTATTCAGAAAACAACGTGTTGGGGGAGGGAGGAGAGAAAGAAAAGGAAAAAGAAAGCCCTTAGAATATCAGAGAATGCCAAAACGGGCAGAGCCAGATGCAGAGGAAATAGATGAAAGCTTAGCTCAGAGCAAACGCCGCAGCTGGTGTTAGAAATGAATTCAGAGGAGGTTACCTGGGCAGCTGTCCTGTAACTCCCACACCGGTTCTGTTTACTCTTTACTGACCAGAGAACACTCCATCAACACAGAACAAATACTGCTTTGAGATATTAGCAGGCATATGCCACACTCATTTCTTAATTGCAAGGTCAAGATCCTCTAAACATATTACGGAATAGACCTAAATTAGAGAGGCTCCTAGAGATTACAATTAAAACATCTTTTGGAGGGAGTAAGAAAGAGGTTTAAGAGATGTATTTGGGCAGTGTTAGAGAAGAAAAAAGCTGAAAATTGCTTCTCTCAATAACTAATTATTTTTACAAAAGACAATGGCAGAAACATCTTTGCCAAAGGGAGAGGTGAATGCTATGTGGATCAAGGCTAACAGAGCTGAACTTTTAAAGGAGGTGGGATCTGGGATCTATGTCCTTTTTTTCTAGTATGATAATTTTATAATTTATCATTCACGGAAAGGGAGTAACTTAATCAAAGTGACACCCGAAGGTTGCAAAATGAAAGTTGAATTCCAGTTCAGGATAGGTTATTGACCATATGAATTTTCCCCCTCTACCTCCCAAACACCCAATAAATGAAAGTCAAGAGTAGTAAGGAATAAAAATAGATTTAAATCTACAAAATCGTGGGCCATCTGACAACCAGAGATTTTGCCACATTTCTGGAAGCAGAGAGTATATGGGAGATGTTATATTATGAAGGTAATGGGGAAGCCCAGAATGAATGTAGAAGGGACTAATGCTGGGGAGCTGCTAGGCTGGCTGACAGGCTCCAGAGAGGTTCCGGCGTTAGACTGGGAGGAAGAAGTGAGCCTGAAAGAGAGAGATTAGGTGATGGTCAAGAGTCAGCTTTCCCCTCCACCCCGGCGGGCAGAACTACTGGCAATTTGATGCTTACTCCAGGCAAAAAATATCACACCGTCATTCTTTAAAGGAATTGAACTGTCTAGGGAGAGCTTGGGAACTGGTAAAGGTGCAGGACTGCAGAAGAAAGCTCTTCTTGTTGTAGCCTTTATGGGTCTTTTCCTATGACCCTAAATCAAAGGCCATCAATCAACCAGCTTCCCCTGTGTGATCAGAGATTCAAGTCAAACTTATTCGTTCCTTATTCTTGAATAGGGACAGATCAGCATCTCCAGAAAGTTGAAGACTATTTCAGCATGAAGAAAAAAGTATTAAAAAAATAAAGGAAGAAGCAAATAGAATTAAAAATGGACTCCAACAGGATTTTGGGGGAGATAAAACAGAGAATCTCTAATAATTATCCTCAGAGAAACGTGAGAAGATACTGTATTCATCAAACAAGAACAGGCTACTATGAAAAATGAACAACTGGTGAACCAGAAGAGTTTCCAGGAATTTAAGATATGATTGTGATTGCACAGGAGAAAAAGGAGAAAGAAGGATTGAGAAATAAAGATAAGCATATCTCTCAGAATGTGGAGCACAAGAAAAAGAGAAAAAATGTGAGAGAAAAGATAACAGGAAAATTAACTCCAAAAGTCTAATGTCTAATTAATAGTAGTATCACAAGAGAGAACAGAGCAAATGAGGAAGGAAGAAATTATCAAATCAACAGAAGAAGAGATTTACAGACCTCAGGGTGATGTGCAGTTTCAAAATAAAAGCGCCTGTCAAGGACCAAGCACAAGTAATGCAAATGAAGCAAAACCTAGACACAGAGATGTGAAATTATAGAACACCAAAGATAAAACTGTAAGATCTTAAAAGTTTCCACAGGGTAGGAAATGGACCATCTAAAAAGATAGAAGAAGAAGAAGGAGGAGGAGGAAGGGGGAAAGGAAGAGAAAGAGAAGGAAGAAGGAGAACCATTTTATTTATTATTATTATTATTATCATCATCATCATCATCATTCTGGAATGAAGCATCATGTTAGCAACAGAGGCAAAGAAATCTCACACGGATTTGTTTGTTATTCCCAGACCTCACACTTGCAAGTGATGAAAGTTGCTGCAAACATACCTTTTAAAGATCACTTTAAAAAGTAATAAAGTAAGTGGTTACATTATGGAGATCATGAATTTTGTCTCCTGGATTAAATAAAAAATGAACTTGGTGACCTGCAGTTTCAGATAAAATTACAGTGACAGCACTGAATGGGTTCCAAAAATATCTGTCTGAAACAATTAAGATGGAAGCAAGGATGACTCTGAAACAGCCTTTAATGGCCTAACAGGTGGCTCTAGAGAAGACGGTGACATATGTAAAGACTTTGAAAAAACTGCTCCATAGAAATGTAAAAGCAGGAAAATATTTCTAAACTAATAGTATGTCTATATAACATACTTTCATATATTCTTATATTACTAATTTACTAAATTAAATATAATAAGTAGCCAGTTAACTATTTTATGACATATAAAGCCTATATTCAAGTTAGTCTATGGAAAAGCTTTTCATTTGGAAAATCACAGGATCTGTATTGATTTCAGAACATAATAGAATTATGTTATTAATATTAATAAATTAAAAATATTAGTAGATCTGACAGAAGTTGAAAGGTAAAAAGGAAGAAGAAGAAGAAGTAGATAGAACAAGATGTAAAGGTTTAATTGTTAAATAGAATTACAGAAAGATAAACTAAAAGTAGGACACATGAAATCCTCATTTATCATAATGGGAATTCAACAGATAAATTTCAAGTTGCTAAATGAAGAAGTAGAAATAGCATAATATTTAATAATTTGGAGGCAAGAACCTCCAGAATTTTAAGAAAAATGGGTAGAAGTGATTGCCTATAAGAAGATAGAGTATATTTGGGGAATTGTGAGATTACTGTTGAGTGTTCATTAAAATTAAGACAGTTTAAACTTCATAGATTATATTCAAATATACTAGGGCATACTTATAGCCCTTACTGTAAGTCTTGAGAATTAGGTGTTATTGATATGGTAAGTTGACAAGGAGGAAATTGAGACTCAGAGAAGTTAAATGACTGCCGAAGTATAACATAAAGGTGGTAAAAATGAAGCTTTTATAACCAGATTTTCCAAATGCTATTCTCTTCGGAAATCTCAAAATAGGGGTGGATACTAAACAACATTATTCCAAAATTTTTCAGATCTTCTCTCGTCAATGTATAGAATGTAGTTAAATCCCAGTGTTGGCAAACTTTTTTTTTTTGTAAAAGACCAGATAGCAAATATTTTTGAGTTTGCCAGCCATGTGGGTCTCTGTCACAATCATTCAATTCTGCCATTGTAGTGCAAAAGCTGCCATAGACAATACGTAAACAGATGGGTATGATGGAATTTGGCCTGTGGGCTATAGTTTGCCAGCCCTTGCACCAATACATTAACTTTCTCTAATTTTCGTTTTAAATTTAACTTCTGGGGACAGAGGTAGGAATATGTTTTCTCTGAACCTAATCCACAATCCTCCTCTAACCCCTGCCATTATTACCTGCACATTATAGTGCAGGTATCCCTGCCACTCATGGCTAACTTTCTTCTCCGTAACTTGGCTTTGAATCCCATAAACTCTGACAATTTTATAGCATTTTTTATTGTGTGTGGGGGTTCTATTGACATATTACTTATTTCATTAGACAAAGTCTCAGTAAAAAGACTAAATCAGTGTCTTCAATGTTTAAGAGTAACATGGAAGTGGCAAAATTTCATCAGTCTAGGGGCTCTGAGGTATTTAGTGAATATCACGTAGGGTAGATGGCATCCAGGTTGTATTTGTAGGACACAAGTGGGCACAGAAGCTGAACTAGAGCCAGGAAGAGGCTGTTCCTCTTTGATTGGTTGATGTAGTCATAATTCATTTGAGAAGACAGAACTGGAGCAGATGAAAAACCCAATGGATTCTGTAACTAGATTCTTGAAATACCATGAAAGCAAAGTGGGGAAGGACATCTAGGATGTGTCAATCAATGGTCTGGGAACTGAAGAACAGTCTCTTTAGGGTACTTCCCACAGAAAAATCAGGTCTCTTTTTCTATAGAGGTTCTCTAGGCTAAGATTCAAATTCCTGGGACGGAGAATCCTATTAGTGTAGCCACTGTCCACCCCTTGGGCAAGGAAGAACAGACACTGTTTCTTTGCTACTCTTGGACTATATGCAGCACAGCTGAGCATTTCTTCGGGGGCTAATCAAGGTGCTGCTACCAGTCAGATAGGGAATAGATGGTGGGCAGGCAAAAACAAATGATGTCCACCCAGTTTAGAATATTCAATATCACAATTCTGGAAAGGTAAACACATTACTTATTCCAATAGTTTGTTTGTCTTCCCAGGTAAAAAGAAGCAATTAATTGCTTTGATATCATGTAAATGGCCCTTTCTCTCAACATAACAAAATATTGACTTTCATCTCTTTCTTTCTTTCTTTTTTTTTTTGAAACTTTCTCTCAAGTATTCATTTTTAGTTTCTCTGATCTGATTGGGAAGATTCTCAATGCTGTGGAACTTGGGACGTTTAGATCAAAGCAAGTACATACTCTGCAATGTCACTACAATCCAATCTACTGTTTCATATCTTTGTATTAATTGAAAGTAGAAAAATAGCTGACCTACCTTGGTCTTGCTTCCAAGCAGAATTGAAGACGTGCATGTTGAATTGAATGTACGTATTAGAATTTCAGATGAAAATTATGAAGTTATCACAATGAATTTGTTACTGAATTTTTGAAGTTCACAGCGGAAGTAACCATATACTGAAGCATAGCACTCAACTAAATAATGACTTGTGCATGTCAATGGAATGCACGTTCTTGCTTAGAGTTGCCCCGTCGGGAGTGGTTCAGTTCCCGAACTTTGCCACATAGTTTCAGGATATGAATGAAAAACAAATTTTCTAAATTTTTTCCTCTTGAATGGTGTTTAAAATCCAGATTATCTGAATTGCTTAGGGCATACTGGCTACATGAGAAGACAGACTGCAGACCTGTTGCATGCCCCAAAGAAACAAGCGCTGACTTCACTCTTTAAAAAACTTTAAAACTGAATTCAAAGTCATCTTGGTTTGAATTTTGGGGACAATTAACACTTATTGTGCAGGAACATGTGTGTGTCTGTCATTATTATTAGCTTTGACAAAGGGAAGTAACTTCCCAATCTAACTTGAATCTAATGAAACTGCCTCCAATGGCTTCTTAAAACTTGTTTACCGAAACGTGTTCTATTATTTAACTGACTCTAGTACTATACTTATGTTTCAGATGATAGTGCTTGAGATCTGAAAACTCATTTGTGTATCCAGTATTTCTCTAAGTGTTTTCTTTAGAGTATCAGCCCCACAAGATCCTCCACCAAAAAGGAGTTTGTGGACTAGTAGTTTAGAAAATGCATTTTTTCCCAAAATCTGCCTGACTTTATTTATCCCATCATTTTACAGACTTATTTGTCATGACATGTTTCTTCCTGAGACGCTCTTACAACACATGCTGATGTACCAGGATTCTCAGAAACCAAAAATTTAAATACCTCAAATATCTGTTTGGTTTTGTAGATGAGTAATCTTAATAATTGATCAGATTTTCTGTTTTATTTACTGAAAGGCTTAGAAATATACAAATAAAATCTTAGCCTCTTGGTTTATAAAGCAACAGAAAAAAGAGTGAAAAAAAGACATGAAAAGGTTTTGTAATTAAGCATCCTCCAACTTGAAAGAGCAGATTTAGTGATAAGGAAAATGTTGTTCAATGTTATGTGCAAAAAGATGTGACACAGGCAATTTTGAGTGAAACTTTGGAATTTCTAGAGTTCTAATCCTGGCATTCCAGTTTGGGTTCAGAAAGTCAGAAGAAAATAGAGGAGGAAAGAAAGGAATGGTAGTGTTGTCTATTACCTCTGCTTCATAGCAGTTCTTATCATGGGCTCATAAGCCCAAATTCAGATCACATAACTGCAGACAAACTCAGTTGTCTGTGTACCCACAAGTATCTAGAAAAAGTTTAAGTCTTGAAATAACAAAGCATGTGTATGTGTTTGGGAGTGGTGAGGGTTTTGAGTGAGGGTATAGCAAAGGCATTCCTAGTGGTCAAAATAGACCTTTTGAGAAGTCACTGAGGATACGAACATAAAAAGAACCATTCAAGTGCAGAGCACCAACTAACCAGTCCACCGATCAGACGGAGCAGAGCATTCTAATTGGCTACAACTTTCTGTAGAAAGGATTCTTTGGGGGCAAAAGGAAGCAAAAGTCAACAGGAAAAGGAGAAAAGATAAAAGAAAGGCAGTGTGAAGAGAGAGGACAGTGGAATACAACAGAAGGGATGAGAGGATTGGAAGCTCTCCTGAAGCTGAACAGCAGCTGTTCTGACATCAGAAAAGAGAAGGCCAAGGAATTTATTTATTGAGCATCTACTGATTCCAGGTGCTACAGTGTATCATCTACTTTGTTAGAGCATTCACCTATTACCAGCAACTTTGTTGAATGTTCATTTTAATTCCCACTTTACCTCTTAAGGCTTAATGAACTTGCCCTAATTTCACATACAGTAAGTGAATTTGCAATTCAGACCTTCTGACCCAAATGCCCACATTCACTCTACTATACCCACCTCCACCCAAACAAAGAGGAATTAGAACATTTGGCCACAACATAAAATAGTTTTTCCTGATTGTGCTGGTGTAAGGCAGTCCATTGGAGTTCAAGTGGGCTTTGGCCAAATGAGTATCTGTACGTGAATGGCTCCTAAGGGCATTCACGTGACATTTTGAAAGGATGTCAATCAACACAGTCCATAGGTTTAAGGTACAGAGTAGAGAAGATTTAGGTTATTAATCCTCACAATGAAGATAGCCTTCAATATAAGGTCAGTTGACTCTATTTAAAACCTCAGACAAATATGTTATCAGTTTTAGAATGCTTCTCAAAAACAGAATTACAAATAAAAAACGTTGAAACGTAAACCACTTAAATATCAGATGCAGGTATTTCTTTATTCAAAAATGGCACATTATCTGTGAATGTAGGTAAGATAATTTATTTTTCATATTTTTTGTCTGTAATTATTATATCTTGTGGCTCACGGACAATTTACAATAAGATTGTCAATAGGGAAGACACTTGCATTTATTTTCCCACTCATGCTGTGTGTGTACAGGGTTTTGGAGCCTCCCCCATCCATCCACAGCCTTTCTATCAATAAATACCTCTTGTAGGATAGGAAAATCCACAGAGAACAAAGCTCATCTACCATTATGTTTTCCTTAACACCTTGTGCTGGATGCACAAGGACCAAGTTTTCTGGGACACAGTAAAAGCAAAGACTGCTTTACCTGTGACAGACAGGCGGACGGATGGATGGACAGATTAATAAAACATAAGAAAGAAAGGAAGGAAGGAAGGAAAGAAAGAAAGAAAAAGAAAGAAAGAAAGGAGAGAGAGAGGGAAGGAGGGGGGAGAGGAAGGAAGGAAGAAAAAATAAAAGTAATGCCATTGTCGAGAAGAAGAAAACATTTCTTTTAAATAACTGGTATTTGTGGATTAGTGAGAGTATGTCACTGTGTTGTAGCATACAGAGCAGTGACTAGCAGTCAGAAGAGATGAGTTCTTTCCTTTGCTAAGGACTTTACAGCCTTAAGTACGTTAATCTTATGCAGTTTCTTTTCCAACTTGAAAATCTTAATCTAGCGGAAAGCATGCTGACATCGTCTAAACACGAGAGAATCTGGACATTTGAGAAAGACCTGAAATAGTTAAAGACATGGCCAGACTTGGGAAAGGCTTGCTTGGGCCACGTGTTTTCCCAGTATGTGACCTGCAGGCACGCACCTGGGCTCGGTCAGGTTACAGCTTCCTCCTTCCCACCCCCAGGTCAGGCCCTGGTTGATGATAGACCCAGGATCCTCCTTAATTAAGTATCCCAATCACCTAAAGCAACAAGAGAGTATTAGGGAATATTGGATGTCACTCAGTCTCTCTTTAGACTTCCGTTCCCTTTAATTATTTCAAAAGAAAAACACTAACTGTTTAAAAAAAAAAAAACTCAAAAATAACAAAAGCAAAGCCCCTTAAAGGAACAGATATCTGTGAAGATTAAGTAACGGCTGCCTGGACTTTTAACTGCTCTGTATTGTTGCTATATTTGATGCCAGGTTGAATTTCGGCAGCTCTGGATAATCTATTCCCACTAGTTTACCCTGACTGATGCCTCATTTAGAAAATATCAATTTTTTGATTAAAAAAATTGATTAAAAAATATCAGTCAGGATCTGGTTTCATAAAGGAAATGTTTGGAAATTCTTATTTGATCCTTTCTTACTTAAAATTATTTGATGGTTGTTGTTGTTGCTCCTTAAATCTAAGGAGCTAGAGGATGTTTAAAAACATTAATTCTGCTTTCCTATTCAAGGAGTGGTTTTCTTCAGAAAGGTCCCTAAATCACCAATGGCTTTTGGGAATTAACCACATCAAAGAAAAGGAAGAGATGCTTTCAGTTATCCAATGGGAATTGCAGGTGTGTGGGATGGGCTCCCTCCAGCCAAACATTTGATGAGTCAATTACAAGTTTATAATCTACCTCATGCAACATATGTCATGAGAACTTAAATATAACAGAGGCTTTGCTTTCCCCTACATCAGAAAGTAGAACTCAGAGAGAAACTAAAAGAATTTCATTTTTTTAAGTCAGTCACTATTGATCTATGCAAATTTCCTTTGTCTGCCATCTCTTGTTTTATTTCATAGATAAAGATTCCATCAAAATATTACTGAATGGTGTTTACAATATCAGACTAGAATAGCACTTAACATATTTCCTTATCTGAATTTCTCATCAACCCCTTGATATATGTATTGTTATTATTAATATCCCCACGTGGAAACAAATGTTCAAAGAAGCTATGACTTGCTCGAGACCACACAGTGAAACCTGCTCTACTCTAAACTCAAAAAGTCCTTTTTCTAGCTACTACAGAGTTCACAAAAGTGAAGTCTGACTTAAATAACACCTGGACTAATCTTCCTAGTGCTTTGCAATTTCCAATCACCATCTTCTAGGCATATAGTGACTTTCTATTTCCCAAGTCACCCCAATCAGGCCCTATTGGCTAGTATACTAACCTCTGAATTTTTATCATAGTCTGTCATTTTTGACATTTCCATTTCCCATTCTCTGTTCTTGCTCTCCTTGCAAGATGATAATCATCTAATCTAAAAAACTTGACTGCACAAATATTACTATATGATAATAGCGTAATTACCCATCATGTTTTATATTTTTTCATTTCAGCAGTACTCCTAAAAAAAACCTTAAACCAATGAATTTACTGATGTTTAAAATTAAAAGCACAGTGGTTTGAGAACCTAGATGAAATGGACGAATTCCTTGAAAGACATAATCTGCCAAAACTCACTGAAGAAGAAATAGACGTCTATTAAATAAATTGAATCAATAATTAATAACCTTTCAAAACAGAAAACACCAGGCCCAGATGTGTTAACTAGTGAATTCTACAGAACATTTAAGGAAGAAATTATACCAATTCTCTACATCTCTTCAGAGGATAGAAGCAAAGGTAATACTTCCTAACTCATTCTATGAGATCAGTATTACCCTAATACCAAAGGTGGAGGAAGACATTACAAGAAAAGAAAAATACAGGCCATTATCTCCCATGAACATAGATGCAAAACTCCTCAACAAAATATTATCAAATTGAATCCGAAAAAGAATAAAAAGAATTATACACTACAACCAAGTAGATTTAACCTAGTTCTGCAAGGCTGGTTCAACATTAGAAAATTAATTTTGGGGCCAGCCCGTGGCTTAGCGGTTAAGTGCGTGCGCTCCGTACTGGCAGCCTGGGTTTGATCCCAGGCGCGCACCGACGCACCGCTTCTCCGGCCATGCTGAGGCTGCGTCCCACATACAGCAACTAGAAGGATGTGTAACTATAACATACAACTATCTACTGGGGCTTTGGGGGAAAAATAAATAAATTAAAAATTAAAAAAAAAAAAGAAAATTAATTTTGTAATTCATCATATCAACAAAGAAGAAAAATCATATAATTGTATCAATACAAATAGCAAAAGCACTTGACAAAATTCAACACCCATTCATGATAAAATCTCTCAGTAAACTAGAAATAGAAGGAACTTTCTCAACTTGATAAAGATTATCTACAAAAAACCTGCAACTTACATCCTACCTCATGGTGAGATATTCAAAGCTTTCCCACTAAGATTAGGTAAAAGGCAAGGAAGTCTCCTCTCACTGCTCCTTTTCAACATCATACTAGAAGTCCTTGCTAATGCAGTAAGGCAAGAAAAGGAAATAAAAGATATATAGATTGAGAAGGAAGACATAAAACTGTTTTTGTTTGCAGATGACATTATTGTCTATGTAGAAAATCTGAAAGAATCAACAAAAAAGACTCCTGGAACTAATAAGCAATTATAGCAACGTTGCAGATACAAGGTTAATATACAAAAGTCAATTGCTTTCCTATATACCAACAGCAAACAAGTGGAATTGGAACTTTAAAACACAATACGATTTACATTATCATCCCCCAAAATAAAATACATCCTCATAAATCTAACAAAATATATACAAGATCTATATGAGGAAAACTACAAAAATTCATTGAATGAAATCAAAGAACTAAATAAATGGAGACATATTCCACGTTCAAAAATAGGAAGATTCTTTCCATATTGATCTATAGATTCAATGTAATCCCACTCAAAATCCCAGCAAGTTATTTTGTGGGTATTGGAAAACTAATTCTAAAGTTTATATGGAGAGGCAAGAAAACAGAATATCCAACACAATGTTAAAGGAGAAGAACAAAGTCAGAGGACTGATACTATCCAACTTCAAGACTTACTCTAAAGCTACAGTAATTAATACAATGTGGTATTGACAAAAGAATAGGAAAATAGATCAATGGAACAGAAAAGAGAGCCCAGAAATAGACCCCCAATAAATATAGTTAACTTATCTTTGACAAAGCAGCAAAGGCAATACAATGGAGCAAAGATAGTCTTTTCAGCTTATGGTGCCAGAACAACTACCCAGGTGCAAAAATACGAATCTAGACACAGACCTTATATCCTTCACAAAAATAAACTCCAAATTGATCATAGACCTAAATGTAACATGCAGAACTATAAAACTCTAAGTTAACTTAGGAAAAAACTTAGATGACCTTGGGTATCATGATACCTTTTTAGACACAACACCAAAGAGGATCTATGATTCTGTAGATCATTCCATGAAAGAAATCATTGATAAGCTGGATTTTGTTAAAATTAAAAACTTCTGCCCTGTGAAAGACAATATCAAAAGAACTAGAAGACAAGCCACAGATTTGGAGAAACTATTTGCAAAGACACATCTGATGAAAGACTATTATCTAAAATATACAAAGAACTCTTAAAATTCAACAATAAGAAAACAAACGACCTAGTTAAAAACTAGGCCAAAGAACTTAACGGTCACCTCACCAAAGAAGATATACAGACGATAAATAAGCATATGGAAAGATGCTTTACATCATATGCCGTCAGAGAAATGTAAATTATAACAATGGGATACCACTACACCTATTAGAATGGCCAAAATCTGGAACACTGACAACACCAAATGGTGATAAGCATGTGGAATGACAGGAAGTCTCATACACTGCTGGTGGGAATGCAAAATGGATCAGCCACTTTGGAAGACAATTTAGCAGTTTCTTACAAAACTAAAGATACTCATCATATAATCCGGCAATTGCACTCTTTGGTATTTACCCCAAGGAGCTGAAAATGTATGTCCATGCAAAAACCCGACATGAACGTTTAGAGCAGTTGTCTTCATAATTGCCAAAACGTGGAAGCAACCAAGATGCCCTTCAGTAGGTAAACTGTGGTACATCCAGACAGTGGAATATTATTCAGTGCTAGAAAAAAATGAACTATCAACCCATGAAAAGACATGGAGGAAGCTTAAATGCATATTACTGAATGGAAGAAGCCAATTTAAAAAGGATACATACTGTACAATTCCAACTATATGATATTCTGGAAAAGGTAAAACTATGGAGACAATAAAGGATGAGTGGTTATGGGAAGCGGAGAAGAGGGGCAAGATGAATAGGCAGAGCACAGAGTATTTTGGGGGCAATCAAAATACTCTGTATGATATTATAATGACGGATACGTGTCATTATAGAATTGTCCAAACCCATAGAATGTACATCACCAAGAGTGAATCCTAAGGTAAACTATGGACTTTGGGTGATTATGATGTGTCAATGTAGGTTCATCCTCAGTAAAAAATGTACCGTTCCTGTGAGTAACATTGATAATAGGGGAAACCGTGCATGTATGGGGGCAGGGGATGTATAGGAAATATCTTTACCTTCCTCTCAATTCTGCGGTAAATCTAAAACTGATTTAAAAAATAAATTCTTTAAAATAAAAAAATTACAAAATTATTATTATCTACTATTAGCATTATTTTGAAATCTTCTCCAGAACTTGAGAGAAGAGGGAAAGCTAGCCCCCATCCATGGCCTGTGGTTGGTTCAGCTTCTCTTCCAACTTCCTGCTTCTTCTGCAGTGTGACAGCCTTCCCAGCACGCGTGTGGACCCCCAGGCTCCTTACAGTTCTGTCCACCTCCACTCCCTGAGGTTGATAACAGGAGAGGCTATGCATGTGTGGGGGCAGGGAGTATATGAGAAATCTCTCTGCCTTCCTCTCAACTTTGTTGTAAACCTAAAACTGCTCTAAAAAGGTAAAGTCTTAGAAACAACACGCAATGTAGATTAACAGGAAAATAGTGTTAGTTTGGTAACCCACAAAATGAATGATTTAGGTAGACATCCATCTAACCTGCACACATAGGATAAGTCCCGTCTGTATATGTCCATATACTTAGATCAAATTTGCCAAATAAGCATGAGTAATTGTCAATGTGTACATCTCCATAAAAGTGACATAATGCAGTAATGAAATCAGATTTTGGTTTCCCTTGTAGGAGATGATGTACTATATAGGAAGAATTTCCAGTATTGGTGTCAAAAAGACGTGAGTTTGAGTCCCAATTCAGTCATTTATAAGTGATGTGACCTTGAGCATGTTGTTTACTTCTTTGTTTCTCAATTTCTTCATCTGAAAAAAAAATACACCTGACTATACCTTCCACACAGTGATGCTATGAGTATTAAAAAAAATTGTAACTATATGTAGTGACGGATGTTAACAAGACATAGTGTGGCGATTATTTTGCAATAAACACATATATTGAATCATTGTTTTGTACCTGAAACTAATATAACGTTATATGTCACTTATATCTCAATAAAAAAATAATGTTTATAAAACCCATAGTTCATTGCCTGGCACACAGTAGAGTTTCAAAAAATGAGTGGCTTTAGCCACAGAAAAAACAACTGTTTACAAGGTTGCTAGGTCTTATATTATCAACAAGAAGAATAAATTTGAATAAGAAATTGAGTACAGGAACTGAATACATGAAGTTCAGACAATCAAAGGCTAAATATTTTCTAGAATATCCGACTTTTCCCTAGGGTGAGTAATTTAACAGACAGGGAATGACAACGAGCCAACCACTTTATAAGAGAGATATAGGGTTTGTTGCCTCAAAGATTAACACTGTAGCTTCAAATTAAGCTCACTATATTTACAGTGAACTTGACTGTAAATCATTCTTGATCCTTACAGTAAAAGTTGCAGTTTCGGTGAACAGGTTCTTTGTATTACTCTCTAAACTTCACTGGCATGATTAAGACTCATTTAAAGTAGAATTAACTTTGCCATGTGGCAGGAGAGGCCGTAGTTAATTCCTATTCCTCATTACCTTGTAACCTCAGACGTGTTGAGATGCGTCTCTGGGTTGGAGCAAGGAGGCCAGGTGTTCTTCACTCATTTGGTAAACACATCCTTTCTCAGGCTTGGCCTTTCCCTCAAGAGTGCAGCCACTGAGTTAGTTGCTGGCTCACTCCACGCCTTGTCTCGATAATTTAGTAGCAGGTAACTACAGCTGTAGTCTATAACCACGGTGTTGGATGGATCCTCAGAATCCGTGGAGCCCAACTTCCCTCCAAGCATAGAAGCTCTCTCTGTGTCTACAGAAAACCTCTCTAGGGGAGAGATAGGTATAGTAATATAAATTGATTTCTCCAAGCCAAGGGCGGCACTCCTTCCAGGCAGCTGCTTTTAGTCCTGTATCATTTCTGTGATGATATCTGGAATTACCTAGAGCTAAAGAAAAAATAGACCTGCCCCCTAAGAATAGTAGTAGGATGGTTGGGAAATAACTTTCTAGGGGAAGAAGAAAAGGAAGCTTAAATTAATGATTGTTTTTTTGTCTAAGTGAAAGTCGAATGCTATCTCATTTGATTAATTTTTAAAAATCAACAATTTGCTATTTTATCTAAAACACAAATAAGCAAATAAACTTGGACTTCTAGCTAATAGAAATTTTCAAGTTATTGAAGCCTTGTTTTAGTTTTTTTCTTTTAAAATAATTTGTCTATGTGTGTTTTTTTTCTGATCATAGAAGTATTATATATCTACTGCAGATAATATAGAAAACAGTGAAGAAGAAATAAAAATTATCCATTATCCTTGAATCCACTCAGAGCTAGATATCATTAATATTTTGAACTTCTTTCTAATTTTCCTTGCATGTGTTTGTGTTTATTGGTTTTATAGAATTAGAGACATATCGTGTCATATATGTAACCTGCTTTTTTCATTGAAAGTAATTTCATACATACTTCTCAATACCATTTAATATTATCAAGGCAGGATAATACTGGATAAATATTTTTCAACAATAAAAGTATGTATCACCCAAGTCCTGTTATATAGCAATGCTACCATTTCACATCAACTGGGAAAGGCTGGACTAGTTAAACATTGGTGATGAAAATCTTTGTCAGAGGTGAGCGTGGAGTTAGATTCCTAATTCATATCGTATAACAAAATAAGTCACTGACAATTATAGTTAAATGTAAAAATCTAAGTAGAGAAATTTTCTAAACATGCAGTAAAGCATAAAACAAAGGGCTATTAAATTCTAGCGTAAAGAATTTCTGTTTAACAACAATATAAAATTCCAATCAAATTAGGAAAATATTTACATTTATAATAGCCAATATATGTAAAGGCGTACTATGTAAATACAAGTAACATATGAAAACAATGACAAATTAGAAAAAGATGAACACCCTAAAGAAAAATTTGTAAATCACATTACAAGGCAAATTTCAGAAAAGAAAATACAAAATATTCAACTTCATTAACAAAGATGTACCCCTCACATACCACTTTCTATCCTTTATTGATTTACCTTTTCTTCAAATCAAATCACTACCTGACACTAGAGATATAGATGTTTTTTACATTGTATATTTTTTTCCCTCAATACAGTATAAACAGTATTGCTGCCTTCTTGTTCACGGTTGTATATGCCCAGTGACAGGCCCATATTAGGTATATGTAGTAGTTAACTAACAGGATAAATAGTCTCGGATTTTCAGTGGGATAGAGCAATAAGCATTTACTTTTTGTTCGTGGGTTTCGGGGTTAGCTAGGATGGTTGCACTTCATGTTGCAAGTTGGCTGGGGTAGCACTGCTCCACCCGCTGCTCATCCTTCTCCTGGGACCAGCAGGCTAGGTGGGCCATGTACCTCTTCTGGGAACAGCACAGATACCAGAAAGTGTGACCAGACACAAAATCTCATGTCAAGTCTCTCTTTCATCGTATCTTCTAACTTCACATCGGCCAAAGAAAATCCCACTGAGAAGCCCAAAGTCAAGAGAAGGAAAGTATACTCTATCTTTTGTAAAAAAGTATCCTGCAAAGGTATACAGCAGAGAGTGTGTATATAGGTAGGATAAAAATTGGGGGCCAATAATCCTCCCCAGTATTATATATATTTATATATATACACATAATGTTTATATATGTAATATTGATATACATTTATACATAACATTAAAAAAGGATGTATCACTTTCATCTATCAATTACTAATGTACTTAATTACAATAGGCAATGTTAATGAGAATATGAAAAAGTCAGGTTTATATCCTTTAGCCTAGTAGTTTATTTCTATGAAATTAACATTTCAGATATAATCAGAGATGCACTCAAAAATTTATTTCCATGATTGTTCACTCAGTATTATTTATAATAGGGAAAAATTGGAATCAACCTGCTTGCTGTCTGAGATAGCACTTTCCTTCCTTTCTGTATTTAACTTGACCTAACACAGCCAACATTTCTTATTATTGCATATGATGGCTTGTACATTTGGCTATCAAATCTTCTACAACTATTCAAGTTCAATAATTAAAAAATCATTTTTTGAATGTCTACTGAATTTTAGGAATAAATTAATCATATTCCTTCTGCCCTTGAATTGCTCAGATAAACAGCAGAAGACTTTGGAGAGAGTGTGTGTATAAAAATCATGAACAGGTAAAAAAAAAGTGCAATGACAGATAAATATATATTCCGTTTATTAACAGGTCCAGATAAAAGACAACTAACTCAGGGCCAGCCCTGGTGGCCTAGTGGTTAAGTTTGGAGTGCTCTGCTTCAGTGGCCCTGGTTCTGTTCCCAGGCATGGACCTACACCACTCTTCTGTCAGCGGCCATGCTGTGGTGGCAGCTCACATACAAAAAGAGCAAGATGGGCAGCGGATGTTAGCTGAGGGTGAATCTTCCTCAGCAGAAAAAAAAAAACAAAAACAAAAAAACGACTACTAACTCAGCTGGAAAAATCAGGGCAGACCTCATAAGTAAGAAGAGTTAAAATCTAGGCTTTGGGTCTAAGTATGATAAGAATGAAAAATCCTTAGCAAGGGTTAATCAACATCAGCAGCTTTGAAAATGCCAAGATTACTTTAAAATCAGTGCCTACGGCTTTTGACTGACATTGCTAGCCCACTTTTGGAGAGATAAAGGGGTGCCCTTCCTCTAGGTCCACAGCCTCTGGAAAAAAATGGGAAGTCAGCTTTGTTAAATGACACTGAAAGGGAACAGGGATAGATTCCAGGCTACCTGATGAGCTGTGAAGGGCCTAAATTTGCTTCTTATTCTGGCTTCTGGTTCTAGGTCCTGGTTTTAATTTCTATTGTATCCCCCAATAAAGTTCTACAGGAGGAAGAGAGGAGGAGGGTCCATTCACTTATCAGGGTTGGTTGAAAAAGAAACTAATTGCAATTTAACAGCCTTCTTTTATTTCACAGTGTCCAAAATATGAACTGGTGGAAAACATTGGCTCCAAAAGGCCACTGTTACAGGCAGAAGACTATCAGGTAAGTGGCACAACAAAGGCACTGGGAGACTCGTATGTTTTGTATTTCATTCTTTCTTTTGTTCATCCATGTATTAATTTGTTTACCAAATATTGCAACAAATATTGGAAAGCTTGACTCCTTAGTTTCTTTAAATGGTTTAGGATCATAAACGGATTGTTTAGGATCAATTAACACCAAATAAGCCTTCACAGAGAGGGTTGTAAGCCATCTTCAAATCAAAGTCCATCCATGCCCTTTCTTAATTGGTTAGAAATACTGCTTTTAAGAGACAAGAGTCTGTCCTTCAGCCTCTACCATGCAGGATTCAAAAGACCAAGTCAGGAATCGAGTGCATCAGAAATTGTACTTCTGCCCTAAAAATATAAACAAATGGAGGCTCACTTGAGTCAAACAACCCACCGCTTCTTTTGATTAATTTTGAGTGCAAATAGTCTTCGAGTACTGGGGCTGGGACCCCTGATTTGAACAGCATCAGCAAAAAGAAACTCATCTTTATCTGGAATTAACTACAAATTCAATTAGAATAAAAATCTTCGCCCACCTCGTAGAAAAGATTTTACGCAAAGAAAACCAGATGTTTCAACAACATTGAGAGCACTTTGCCTAGCAGTCTAAGGAATTTTCCATCTTGTAAGCCCAATCACTGGTGAAAGTTACACAGATCCAGCTTCCCTAACTCACAAAACGGCTTCCATTTCTCATGCTCCTTTAATTAGATTTACTTCTTTAACCAAACTAATATTGGGTTGAAAGAATATGGAGGAGGTGGGGAGGGACTCTAGTTAATACTGTGTTAGCAAGTTTAGAGGGGGGTGAAGGGTAAGGGGTTGAGGTCTATTTGGGGGTTCTTTTGCAGATGAAGCGTTTCTTATTTTTTGTGAGTTTATTCGGTTGGAAAAAATAGTAATAAAATTAATCGCTAGAGGTTGTGCTAAGATCATACCTTAGTTCTATTTTCAGCTTCAAACAGATTATAGGACAATGGAGCATAAATGGAAAAGAGAAGAGATTCAGAACAGACACAGAGGTTATGTAGCATTTTTTCAGAGGAGGATAATAACTGTGTGAAATGGCCTACAAGGCAAGGTTGTAAAGGAAGAGACACCAGTATAACTCGTGCCACATGTGGGAAAGAGCACTAGCACATTGGAGCCCAGAAGGGCTGAAATGACCTCTGCTTGGTTTCTGGAGATGTCTTCAGTGTATATTCTTAAAGCCTGCCTTAATTTGAATTGTTTAACCAGAATAGAGAACCCAAGCGACAAAGGAGAGCTTTTGCAAGAGAGAAGAAGTGAATTATAAAGGATAAAATACAGGTGACCATTTGCTCTTGTATAGGTATGTCTGTCACTAAATTAGACAAAACAAACCCATGTGTGTGGCTCGGTTTTCACTTCTTTCCATACTGCAGTGTTCAAATCTGTCACATCTTTGCTCAGACTTTTCTCATTATGATTAGAAGAGTCTGCTAACGGGTATTTCCAGTCCTCTTAACCCTATTTTAGACTAATTCATCCCCAAAATGCAGTACGAGTGACTTTCCTAAGATACAAATCTGGTTGTGAAGCCTCTTGTTCCCCATCCTCTGAAGGAAAACTATCCCAGCTCCTCATTTTTACAAGGCTTCCTCCTCTTTCCTGGATCATTTCCTGTTGCCTGTTTCCTGTTGTCTCAGTCCACTTCCCTTGAACATGTTAATCCCTTCCTCAACACATCATTGCCCATTCAATTTATTTTAAAATTTATTTATGTAATGCCTCCTATATGCCAGGCACTTTATAGGCACTGGGGATAGAGTAACCAATGAACAAAATAGGTAAAGTTTCTGACCTTACAGGCCTCTCTTCTCATGGTGGAGGAGGGACTATAAGCACTTAAGCCAATAGGTACATACGCAGATTGTGAAGAGCTCTATGAAGGAAAGGAAAGGAAAGATACAGAGTGATGCTCAGACAGGGTTGTCAGTGGAGGTCTCTCTGCAAAGCTAACTCTGGAGTTCACTAAAGCAAGTGAGGGAGGGAGAGGATGGAATGGTTGCAGCCTGGCTACCACCTTAGATCATCCAGAACATTGGGAGTTGGAGGCCAGCCATTTGACACTTTTTAAAACTCTCTAGGATATTCTAATGTTCAGCTAGGAAGTGTTGTTTCAAAACAAGGTAAGGGCTTTAGCTTTAACTTTGAGTGACATGGGAAGTCATTGAATACAGAAATGGCATGAACTTACTTATACATTCAGTCTCCCCCTGGTTGCTGAGAGAAGACTGTGGAGGGCAGGAGGGGAACAAGGAGGCTATTGCACTTGACCTGAGGGAAAATAAGGGGGACCTGGACTAGGTGGGTTGTATCGGATATGGTGACAAACGGTCAGGATTGAGCTATGTGTTGAAGGTGGAGCCCATAGGATATCATTATCATTATGCATAATGATCCTAATCCCTAGAATGCTAAGTCCACTTCCATACATTTGTTAAATCAGATTTGGTCAGAACAGTGCCTTGTACTCTCCAACACGGGAGTCTGTTACGTGCCTGGCCCAAGAAGGCATCTGAGTTTGCCACCTTCTCTAGGTACCCTGAAGGCTGCACAGTGAAGTGCTTCCTTCTCTGTGTTCCCATGGTACCTTCATGCCTCTCTTGGGTCATGAACCATATTCCCATTATTATTATTTTCCTGTGTGTCTTTCCAGATTATATTTTACTCATTTTCGTATCCTCGGGGTTTAGCACAAAGACTTGCAATTAGTGGGTGTTAGGTCATTACTGAATGCATGATTAAATGAATTAATGAATGAATAAACAAATAAGCAAATAAACAGATGGATAGATTTTTAGTAATGTAGTCTCACGGCAGAAACCAGAAAACAGAAAAATTCCATGCAAAATGTGGAGTATTCATTCCTTTGTCAATTAAATGTTTCCTAACTATCCCAAATGAATGTAGCTGTATGTTCTCAGTAGTTTACTAACATTTCCTCAATTGTAAAATGGTGATAATAAATGAAATATGATGAAAACCATCAACACATCAGCTACAAACTCTTCTGTCTTTCTCCAGTCACAGGTACAATATTAGGAGGATGCTGTAAGTAGTAAAGGACCCCCCTCCCATGGCCTAATTCTCCTAGGAAATGAGGTAGTACAAAGGGAGAAATGCACAGCTGGGAGGTTGTGTTGGTGGTAGCTCATCTTGTTAGGCCATGTGCAACAAGCAAGGGAAGATGAAAGATTTGGTTTGGCATGTTTAAGAAAAGGAGAGGGAGAGGTTCCCTGGAGTTGCACAGTGTTGAAGAAGTCAGAGATAAGAGTTACTGCAGACTCTGGACTTGGAAACTCTTGAAAGTCTGAGAAAGATGTGATGAAAGACGGGAATTTCTCTTTACTGTGCTTCTTTAAATGTCACATACTCTGCCATTAAGGTACAGGAACCATGCTTTTAAAAGTTTCACGTGAAGTACTACCATATAGATATGCAGTAAGGAACACATTTAACTTAGATTAAAGCCTGACACACAGTGAGCATCCAATAAACATTAGCTCTTTTTCTTGTAGTACTTGAAGGGTTAGGAAATACTTTCAAAATCATTACTCCATTTTCATTTCATCCTGACTACAGCGGGTGAAATACATAGGCAAGTATCATTATGCCCACTTAACTGACAGGGAAGTAGGCTCAGAGTGGTTGAATACACTTGTCCAAGATTGCATAAGATTCAAGTGTCACAGCCAAATTTTTTCTTACTTTAAGTCCAGAGAAATAGAGCTGTTAAATTCTAAGTCTTGCAAGACTTTGTTTTTAAATTAAACTTTTTATTTTGATATAATCTTAGATTTACATGCAGTTGTAAGAAATAATACAGAGTGATACTTGACCCAGTTTCCCCCAATGGTAACATGTTGCAAAATGATAGTACAATATAACAAACAGGATATTGATATTGACACAGTCAACAATCAGAACATTTCTATCATCATAAGGATCCTTCTTCTTGCCCTTTCATACCCACACCCCCTTCCCTCCTACCCTTACATCCTCCTTAACTTCTGATCTGTTCTCCATTTCTATAATTTTGTCATTTCAATATTATCATATAAATGTGGTCATGTAGTATGTAACATTTTGAAATTGACTGTTGTCATGCACCATAATTCTCTGGCGAATCATATAGGTTGTTACATGTATCAACAGTTAGTTCCTTTTTATTGTTATCCATGTACCACACTTTGTTTAAACATTTGCCCAATGAAAGATATCTGAGTTGTATCCAGTTATTGACAATTACAAATAAAAATGTTATAAACATCCATGTACAAGTTTGTGTGTGAACATTCATTTTTATTTATGTGGTATAAAGGTCCAGGAGTGCAATTTATGGATCATGTGATAGTAGCATATTTAATTTTTTTTTAAAAATGCCAAACTTGTTTCCAGAGTGGTTGTAGCATTTTACCTTCCCGTAAGTAATATACAAATGATCCGGTTCCTCTGCATGCTTACCAGCATTTTGTATTTTCACCTTTATTTTAACCATTCAGATGTGTAGAATGTAGTTATATCTAGTTGTGGTTTTCATTTGTATTTCTCTAATAGCTAATGATGTTAAACATCTTTTCTTGTGCTTATTTCTTAACTGAGTTTTGAAAGTTCTTTATATATTCTAGATACAAGTCATTTGTTGGAAATGTGCTTTGCCGATATTTTCTCCCAGTGTTTAGCTTGTCTTTTCATCCTCTTAATAGAGTTTTTGCAGAGCAAAGTTTTTTCTCATCACTACTTTAGCTCTGTCCCCCAATTTGCTGAGGTTTGTTTTATGGCCAGGATGTGGTTTATCTTAGTATATGTTCTGTCAGCACTTGAAAAGAATGTGCATTACTCTGATGTTACATCATGTGTTCTATAAATGTCAATTGGAACCTGTTGGTTGATAGAGATGTTGAGTTCTTCTTTACTCTTTGTGATTTCCTATCTAGTTGTTTTATCAGTTCTTGAGAAAGGAATGTAATTGTGATCCCAGTTGTAATTGTGAATTTATCTACCTGTCCTTTCAGTTTGATCAGTTTCTGTTTCATATATTTTGTAATTATGTTGTTTGGTGAATACTCATTTAGCATTTCTAAGTCTTTCTCGTGGATTGATCCCTTTATCATTACATAGACTAATGTTTGCATGATATATCTTTTTCTTTCCTTTTATTTCAACCTATCTGTATCTTTATATTTGAAGTGAGTTTCTTGTAGACAGCATATAGTTGGGTTACGTTTTTTAATCCATTCTGCCAATCTCTGTCTTTTAATTGGTATATTTAGACCTTTTACATTTAATGTAACTGCTGATATTAGAGCTTAAGTCTGATGTCAATTTATTTTTTGTTTTCTATTTTTTCTTCGTGTTGTTTTTCTCTGCTTTCCTATGGGTTATTGAATTGTTTTTTTATAATTCCACTTTTATTTATTATGTGTTTTTGACTGTGTCTCTTTGGATTAGCAGACATTTGGTCCTGTCCAAAACATCAATAAGATATTTGGTCTATGCCAAAAGGTCCTTGATATCTGGTCACATTTGGTCCTGTGCAAAATGTCCCTGGAGACATTGGGTCCACACCTTTTGGTATATTTGCAGGACCATTTGGTTCTGTTCAAAGCATCCATCAGATATTTGGTCCATGCCAAAATATCCTTGATATTTGGTCATATTTGGTCCTATGCAAAACGTCTATGGGGACACTGGGTCCACACCAAAAGGTCTTTGACATTGGGTCCTGTCCAAAACCATTTGGAATGGACCAAATATGCCCATGGATTTTTTGGACAGGACCAAATGTCAAGGACCTTTTGCCATGGATCAAATGTCTTATGCACATTTTGGATGGGGCCAAATGTCCTGCAAGATCTCTTTGTATAGCTTTTTCAGTAGTTGCTCTCGGTCTTACATTATATAAACATAAATTATCACAACCTACTCTTACAGTCGTATTAGCCATCTGAATGAAGTGTAGAAGACTTACCTCCTTCTAAGTCACTTATCCTCATTCTTTTATAAAATAGTTGTCTTAATTTTTCTACATACATTTAGAACCACACGATAGAGTTATTTTTGCTTTAACCCTCAAACATAATTTAGAAAAATCAAGAGGAGAAGAAAAACCTATTGTATTTACACATATTTTTGCTTTCTGTGTTTTTTCTTCCTTCCTGATGATCCAGAATTCCTTCTTTTATCATTTCCTTTCTGTTTAGAGAAATTCCTTAGCCATTTTTTTAGGGTAGGTCTGCTGGGAACATATTTTCTCAGTTTTCCTTCAACTGAGAATATTTTGATTCCCCTTCATTCCTGAAAAGTATATCACTGGATATTGGATTTCTTTCCTTTCAGAACTTGAAAAATGTTGTCCCAATTCCTCACAGCCTCTCTGATTTCTGATGTGAAATCCACTGTCATTTGAATTTTTTTTGCTTCTGTAAGTAAGGTACCTTTGTTTTTTTTAACTGTCTTTTAAGGGTTTGTTTTTGTTTTTGTTTTTTAGTTCTCAGAAGTTTGACTACGATGTGCCTTGGTAAGAATTTTTTTGAGTTTATTGTGTTTGGGATTCTCTCAGCTTCTTAAATCTGTAAATTTATGTCTTTTGACAAATTTAGGATGATTTCAACCATTGTTTCTTAGAATGCTTTTTTAGGGCTGCCTTCTTTCCTTCTAGGATTCTGCTAAGGCAAATGTTAGATCTTTTGTTATTGTTCCATAGGCCCTTGAAGTTCTGCTCATTTTTCTTCTCAGTCTATTTTCTCTTTGTTGTTCATATTAGGCAGTTTATATAGTTCTATATTACAGTTTACTGATACTTTCCACTGTGTCCTCTATTCTGCTGTTGAGCCCATGCACTGAGTTTTTAATGCATTTTTCAGTTCAAAAATTTTCCATTTTGTTTATCTTTATATCTTCTATATTTTTTTGTGACGTTCTGTTTCTATGTTGAAGCTCTCTATTTTTTTTTGTTGTTGTTGTTAGTTTCAAGAATGTCCTTAATTGCTCATTGGAGCATTTTTATAGTAGCTACTTTAAAATCTTGTCAGATAATTCTAACATCCATGTCATCTCAATGTTAATATATATTTTTTGTTTTTTTCCATTCAGTTTGAGTTCTTCCTTGTTCTTGGTGTGATGACTGATTTTTGATAGAATCCTGGACATCTGGGTATTATGTTATGAGATTCTGGATCTTATTTAAACCTTCTGTTTTAACTGGTTTCTTCTGACACCAGTCTGGTAGAAGAAGGGTGGTGCACCCCCTCACCACTTCCAGGTAGAGGTAGAAGTCCAGGTGCCCCACTTGGCTTCTGTTGACATCTGAGAGGGAGCATGCTTCTCATTACTGTTGGGCATGGATGGGGATTCCAGCTTCCCATTAGACCTTCAGTGATGCTTACCTACATGGGAGAGGTCGGAGTGCCTTGTTACTGCTCCCTATACAGCCTCCACTGACACCAGAGGGGTGGGGGAATCTTTACTGTATGGCAGGAATGATAGTCCCAGCTCCCTACTCAGCCTTCTCTGATACCACCCGGTTATTTTTTGCGGTGTTTGCTAGAGTAGAGTGGTTATTATCTAAATGTTTTCTGTCTTGCTAGGTTGCCCTTCTCCTGGTCATTTGGCTAGAGAGAATGGGCTTTTGTTGGGTCTTTTCTTGTCAGTACCTATTATAGTTTTGAATTGTTGGCTTTTTCAGTGCTAGGTCTGATATATATGAGGAAAAACAGAAACTCAGAGAACTCCACCATTGTATCATTTCTTGGGTCCTGAGGTCCCTGGTCAGTCAGCCTTCTTTTCCAACTTCCAGAGTCTTCTTATGTTTGTTTTATATACTTCCCAGGGTTTTATCTGTACATAGCAGGAGGAGTAGAGAAAAGCATGGGCACTCCACCTTTAGCAGGACTTTTTAGAAGAACATTTGATTTACTAGGGTAAAAACAGAGGTATCAGTCATAATAACATTTAATTAGAAGACAATCTGAGTATCTTAGTGCCACCATTTATCTTTAGGAGAAAATTCTTTTTCCATATTGATATGGAGGCTTAAACTTAATCACATTTTCATTTTAAAAAACTAACACATTAGTTATGATGAATCTAAAAATTCATTTCAAATCCCTAAAGAAGCAACGCCCTGAGCCTTTCTGTATGTGCCCCTGACACCTCACGAGGCTACATTGCAGAGGAAACCTGGAGGATAGGTGGATCAGCAACTTTTAACCTTTAATTTCCCTCTTTATGTAACTGCATAACAACGCTCAGTTCAGAAGCTGCTAAGACTAATTTACGTCTATTGACTACATAAAGGGCACGTATTCTAAGCACCACATAATACCATAAATGAAGAGACGGACTCCGTATCTAAGAATGCATCTAATGATCATTCCAACCACAAAAATTCAATCTATTTTGTTGTTGCTGATATTTCTTTTCCCAAAGGTTTAATGCTTCTTCCCAGTACAGAATGGCAAACAGATCCAATGCAAATTTAATATGGAATGTCTTAAAGTGTAGCCAAACAACTGGGTGACAGTGAAAAGGTCAGTTAACCAATGGGTCAGTTTGTCATGATGGCATGAACGAAATTATTTTAAATGATTTTCCACACTAAATTTTCCAGATGTTTTGGCCATGGGCCAAGATAATTAATATTGCTAATCCACGGGCTAGAATTAAGTTGGCCAGCTAATTCACAGAATTGGGAATCGGAACTCTGAGTTGGGTTGTTGGTAAGCCATGTGTATTATGTTTAAATGAAACACGCTTGTCTCATAGCTGACCCAGATCAAAAATTTGCTGAGGTACTTGAGATGATTACTCATTTTACATCATCAGAAAGTAAATCTAAAGAGAAAAGATGGCATGTTTTTTGTTTTTCTTCCCTAGAGAGATGTCTCTATATTCATGACAAATTGAAGTTCAACACTTTCGTCCTTTAGAAGTTTTCAGTGGAAATATTTAAAAGACAGATGTTCATTTTAAGTGGAAAAGAAAAAAACATATGTATATATTTTCCTTTCATAAAATTAAAAATGGATGCACAGATTTTCCTTAAGCATTAAAAATATTCATATTTTCAACTACCAAGAAATTACCAAAATTACTGGTATTTGTGTTCTTGTTTCTAAATATAATAACGCTGCTTGAAATGCTCATGATATGCATTTACTTTAGGTGATCCTACCTTATAAAATGATAGATCACACTGCATATGCTTTCTGAGTTTGTTTTAAACTAGAAAATGTGCATTTCATGCCCACCTATATAGCACAGAGAAACAGTCTAGATATCAGGAAAAAGCACTAAAATTGGGATAGAAACTTGCATTTTGGATACAGTTTGGCACACCAGCACCACAGATTTTACACAGTTTCAATTCTCCTTTCACAGATCCACTGACAAGAAGGTATAACTACTTTTGCTGACATCGGTGACCTGGCATCGCTGATTTATTCCCTGCTTTGGTTTACAGAGGAATAAACCAGTAATTAATTATATATCAGAACATGAGAATCGACCTGGCAATAATGTACAAGCTAAGAATGCTCTATTTACATATGTAGGTTATTTAAAATATGTCTTGTTAAATAAATATTTAAAATACCTCCTTATTTAGCTTATAAACTGTTTGGACTGAGGCTGCAATGTGGCTCGTTGTAGAACGTTCGAAAGAGTGAGAGAGTTGCCATAGATTCTCATTGCTGCCTGACCTGCAAAATCTCCTCTCTCTGCACAGCAGAGTATCCAGAAATTTTCCTTAACAAAAACAACATAAACTATCTATCTATATTGCCAGGGAAATGTATAATGAAGGTAGAAAGATGATCCTCAGAAAATCATAAAACTTACCTTTATCTTGAGAGGAGGTATGTAGAGCAAGGAATCTAAGCATAAATTAACCACAGTCAACATGACCACCTCTAAGATAGAGAGGAATTAAAAGTAGACAGGAAGTAAGAGAAACAAATGATTTCACAACAAAATGTTCTCCCCGCTGTGGGGTTTTTCCCATGTAAATGTCAAGAATTATTTTTAAAGAGGAATAAAATAAAATATGGAACTTAGAGTTTTCCACCTCTCTCAAATCAATACAGAGCCACGATTTCAAAACAACCATAATAATAACACAGACAAGGCCCACAGTGCAAACCCTATGCACACTTTACAGGAGGGCTGTGCTCAAAAATCAGTCAGGAGCCGCGTTAGGCGTACGATTTAGTTTTGCTGCTCTGAAAGTTAGCTTTTTCCTGAAGGATGTATCTGTAAACCCGACACTGCCCAGTTTTCTCCTGAGCATGTTTGTTCCCTGCAGAATGGAATCGCAAACACGTCAATCCCTGATCCACCAGGGGGAGCAGTTCACCAGCACAAAACAAAACTTCCCCAAAGGAAGTCACTGAAGGCGCCTCTTCCTCTCAATTTACACAGCTGACAACGACCCTGATTTTTATCAGTTCTACTAGATGTGGCACTCATACACCTAATACTGATGGCATATGCCTAACCTCATGCTGGTGGCGTACATGTGGTTCCGTCCTGGACACATGGGCACACAGCAGATTTTGCAGTAGGACTTGAAATATAGTCATTGTAATTTATAGAAATTCCTTGTTTTGTTACAGGAAATAATTTAGTCTCTGCTTCTACCCCAACTTTTATGGACAAAGCCAAGAGATTAATCAAACTACGAATTCTATACTTATTCTAGTGCAGGGATGAGATTAGGAATCAGATCTCTAATCTGGGTGTGTGTGTGTGTGTGTGTGTGTGTGTCTCACAGTTCTTGAAGCCAGGCGTCATCACAGCTTGCTGACACCATCACTTCTTTCTTCAGCAATCCCTTTCCCTTTCCTTCGGCCAGAGTCCTGGGTCTGGGAAGGAAAACAGCTGTCAGAGAAAGGCCCATGTTGATGATAAGACCTTTGTGTGCAAGCTCAGACTTCACTGCCAGCCTGTCCAAACAAAACAGCTGTGGACCTCAGCGGACCTGTGCATGAGTAGCGAACCCCAAGCCTGCTGTTGAAAAGAGACAACCAGAAGAGTATACCAGTCCCTTAGGTGTTCTGCAAATGGCTTTGAAATCCACAGAAGGAATTGCCCAAGGGGAGCCAAGTTTTACTTTTAATAACATCTGTTCCTTTGGCCCCTTATCCTACCTCTTGCCAGGCACTTCAGCTCCTTGCTCTTCTAACAGTCCCCTTGCAGCTTAAGATGTAGACTCTGAGTCAACAGCTTCAGCACCACCTGGGAACTTGTGAGAAATGCAGAACATCAGACCCCATCCCAGACCTCCTGAGTCAGAATCCACCATTCAACAAAACCCCCAGATGATTGGAGTGCATGTTGAAAATTGAAACTCTACTCACAGAGACCCTTGTCTCTGGATAGGTCTGCTTCTGTTAGGACTCAGATAAGAGGCGTAGATGTATCTTTCTAAATAGGATGCGTAGATATCAAGATTATTACATAGCCTTCTGGTCTATGCAACCAACTCTTGAAGCAGCAGCATGAAAGCAGAGAGTTCAGTCTTTCGAGTGAAAAAGAAACAAACTTAGCTTCCAATCTCAGCTCAGACACTTACAAGCTTTTCTTTCCTCATTTGTACCTCATAGGTATTGACTCCATTGTGACGATTAAATGAACACCTGACACTTGGAAGATTCAGCTGATTTTTTTTTTCCCTTCAGATTTGAGTTTCCAATCTATGAATACTATCCAGTGATTTGGTTATTAACTTTTTTCCCTTCAACGTTACTTTTATTCTTTTTCTGCTAATTTTTGTTTGTTTGTTTTTTTACTTCTGAATAAGACATAGGAAAAGAAATAGTGAATCTCCAGTCAGCCGATATATTTACTCATCAGTTGCTTTCTTGAATGATTTTTGAAGAGGAAAAAGTTGAAAGAGCTAAAATAATCATTTGGGATTTTTGATGAAATTCCAAGACCTATCCTTGACACTGTTAAGGGTATCAAGGATATCAAAGATAATCATGGGAGAGGGATTCATTCTAAAGAAGGAACTAGAAAATACCCCATTAAAAATACCTAAAAATGAGGTAGGAACAAGCGAAATTCCAACAAACACATCTGTTAATGCTATCATGGGAACACTGTCACAGCTGGATGGAGTTGTGACAGGGATTTGTGCTGTAGTATTATGACATATTGTCTGCATTTCTTTGAAGAACGGGACTTAAGGAGCAGTATTCTATATTGCTCATTTTCTTTCTTTATGTTATTCTTTGGCAAATGTTGTAATGTGGTGTTCTGAATTTGGCACAAATTCGTTAGAAGGTGAAACTCACCTGGATATCAACTGCTTGAGTGCCAAATTGGATGTAATCTCTTCTGAAGAAAATCAGCTATGTAGGAATTATGATAGGGGCTTTATTTTCTGACAGAGTAGGGGTTTAACATGGTAGGTGAGAGGCTGGTCTGAATCTGATGTCCTAGTTTTGCTCAGCCCTGACTAAGACATCCAGATCTTTCCTACAAAGAAGAGCTCCTTGTGCCCCTCAGTAAGGTCCAGGGTAAGGATGGAGGTGGGAGTAGGGACCAGGATACTGAGCTGCTGAATGTGAAGACTTTGAGAGGGAGAGCTGGACTTGCAGCAAGGGAGCTCACCTCCAGAGAGTTTTCAACAGCTTGCCCCAAGATCTTCTTTCCTTCCCTTCCAGATGGCCTTCCTCATACTGTTTTCCTCTCTAGGGTCTCCCATTCAGTTTTCAAAGGAAATAGCTACATTCCACGGAGTGACTGAAGAGAAGTATATACTTGTTATTTCAGACCCACTTCAAAGCGACCTATAGATTTACTAAAATATAAACGACTTGGTTATTTACTCCTTACCCACAAACTAACCTCATTGTTTTATTCTGTAGGAAAGATAATTTCATTAATATTCTGTTTATATTCCACGACACCACATCTAATCTATTTGAACTTCCAAGTATCCAATGGAAGTTCAAACAGATTAAATGGGATGCCCACCACCCCAATTGCTTTTTTTTTTTTTTTTTGTGAGGATCAGCCCTGAGCTAACATCCATGCCAATCCTCCTCTTTTTGCTGAGGAAGACTGGCCCTGAGCTAACATCTATTGCCAATCCTCCTCCTTTTTTTCCCTTTTTCTCCCCAAAGCCCCAGTAGATAGTTGTATGTCATAGTTGCACATCCTTCTAGCGCTGTATGTGGGACACTGCCTCAGCATGACTGGACAAGCGGTGCGTTGGTGCGCACCCGGGATCCGAACCCGGGGCACCAGTAGTGGAGCGCGCGCACTTAACCGCTAAGCCACGGGCCGGCCCCCAACCACCCCAATTTCTATTAGAAGCTTCTGTGAGACCTAGCAATGGGCTTGCTGAATTATCATAAGAATGTCTGCTGTAATAGAATTTCATCTTGACTAGAAATAAAGATCATAGGCAGAGAGAAGGAGATGGTTCTCATCCTATTTCAGACTTGTGGTCAACACCAATAAGGGTGAGACCCTCAGGCTTGGTAGCGGATGGGAATATACCAGGCCTAGTCTTTCCTGGCCTTCATGAACTGGAAGTCTGAAAGGGTGAGCACCTCTGTTGCGGGGTGCTTGTGATGATTTAGATGCAAGAACTCTGTGAAATGGAAGCTTATCACTCTCAAGAACACAGATCTTTCCGTTCCTCCTGCGTTTCTTAATTTTTACAACCATCATCAAGGAAGAAAAAGTTCTTTTCTCTCTTGTCAAGCATTAATAGACGAGCTGAATAATTAGCATGAGTTATCACTGCTCTTGTTTTAAGCCATGTAGCCACATTCACAAATATCAAAGTACTTTGCAAGATGAAAACAACCTCAGACATGTAGGAGTGAAGTACTGCCAACATCGAGCAGAGAAAATAAAATGTCTTTCATTCTTTCATTCCATCTCTGGACCAAATTTCTTTGGAGGGGAACTTTTACTGGAATGGGGTAAAAATATGGAAAGTCTGAATATAGTTCATAACTGGAGTTAATTGGTGTCCTTTTTGGCCTTCTAAAAAAAAAAAAGAATCCAAACATTGAAAGGGCTTTGGGGACTAAGCTCTTCTCTTATTCCTGTAAGTACTTCCAATCTGCAAAGAAAAGGGATGAATCAGAAGAAAGAATGATTCTCATGATCAACCTCAAAGTGAAGAAGTGGCGTTCTGTGGCTCAATTCTGTTGCATTTTATCCCAGACTTATTTACAAAACATATGCAATAAAAAGGCAAGAGAAAGAGTTTAGAAAAATGAAGGATCCTCAGGGAGAAACAAAACTTACATTTTTAGGAAGCTTATTATCAGAGCAGAATTTTCTGACACAGGATAAGTATTTTCTATGTCAATCTCACTCTGATATCTTCACATATTAATAGACCCACAGGAAGTGTCCCTTTATGAATTATTATAAACAATTAATTGTTTCTAAAATGATCTTAAAATGAAATATCCTTAACTGTTAACTTTTTAATAAATACTTCAAAGGAGCAATTATCTTCTAAATATCTCACTTCTCAGTTTAGGGATTTTAATTTTTTTATGAAAAAGTACCATTGAAATATACTACCACAAGGTTTGTCAACCTTGACATGATGGACATTTTGGGCCAGGTAATTAATTCTTTGCTATAGGGGGTCGGTCCTGTGCATTGTAGGATGTTCATTAGCATCCCTAACCTCTACCCACTAGCTCCCTGCCGGGAGCATCCTCCCCCTCCCCAGTTGTGACAATTGAAAATATCTGCAGATGTTGTTAAATGTCCCTGGGGCCAAAATCGACCCTGGGTTGAGGACCACTGCATTGCTATTTTGCTTAACTGGTGCCAAAACATTCTGTGGCAAAATGTCATTCTGTGGAAAATTGTATAACAGCTCATGTCTTAATTTATTTTATTTTTTGGCATTGTTGAGACTAAGTTTGTGATCTATCTTAAAAAGGAAATGCTTTGTTTTTGATTGGGGTCAGTTAGCTCCTTAAAAACATATCCCAATTGCTTCTGATGCAATCTGCTGTCTGGTCTCGGACAGGTTATACAGCTCTGTAACTCTGGTTGTCTCGTTTGTAATGCAACGATACTACTAGCTTTTCTTACAAAGTAGAAACAATTCATCAAAATAATTGGCTAAGTGTTCTGACCATTCGAAGGGGCTATATGAAGCAAAATCATGCAAAATAGCAATTCAACAAGTATATGAGAGGTTACATAAATATTAACTTGCAATCATTACCGGCATAATATGTGATTGTACTTTTGTTCTCTGAAAGGGTTAAAGCGTGCCCCTGACAACTATCCCGAATGAACTTGAAAACTGGGAGCATAACAATAGAAAATCCATCTCAAGAAATACCTTTTGTTCAATGTATACGTATTTTTTAACTCAGTTTCAAAAAATAATTACACTCTTTTTAAAATAACCTTGGTAAACAGACATTCATACAACCTCACTGGAAGGGTGTTTTGGAAATGACTTTTCCCTAAAAGACGGAACACAGGATTAAATGCCTGTGGGAGGATCCATTTTCCTGGGCTCACGTGTCTTCTGAGAAACAGTGAATCAGGTAATAAACATGAGGATGAAGTAACATAGAAGTTGGCTTAATAGAAATAACAGAAGCCAATTGGAAGCTGGTCAAAGTACTGTATCTAATTCATTCAAATGTGCCTGGGCATTAGCTGAGCCCAGAACAGGGTGCGCTGTGATGGTTAATATGTGATCCAGCAAGTAGGGCAGGAGTTGGGAACAGAACACCACCCTTACATCTTGGTGTTTATAAAGCTGTATCACATGACGCTCACCTCCCTAAACGGTGTGCGTGGCGTGTCACAGGATACTGTGATGTGTAAAAGAAGGTAACGGAGGCAGATTCAATCGCTCCCACTAACAAAGACTTCTTTCTTAGGCTCTTTGAAAGGGTCTTTGGACACAATTTCCTTGTGTAACCATCACTAAATCCTATTCTCTCGGAATTGTGATACGTCCTTGCTCCCAACTACCCTTTGAGTGACTTCTCTCCTTTCACTTGTGGTGGGTGACCTATTTTACAGGACTTGCACCAAACGCTGCCCCAGTTACCTCCAAAATTCATTCTAACAAGGGCAAGGCCAGCTTTTGGGAATCTCAGTGCTCGTGCCACATACCAGGAAGTTTGTGCTGGGGTGTGCCCACTCGTGAAAGGCTGGTAGTTATGTCTTTTTTCATATTCTCTAGATTGAACCTGTGCTTAAATGAACCCTTTCATTAGGAAAAAAAAAAAAGAAAAGATGTGAAAAGAAAATAAAACTGTCTCAACCCGCAAGCCTTAATTTTTAGGTAGAGTTTGACAACCTCTTCAAGGTAAGGCCACTAGCCCAGAACTTAGTGAAGGCATGGCAGAAAAACTCGAAGTTTGTTCTGACTTCCTGTCAAAAGAACGAGAATCTATTCGAGGGCCAGACATGCTGTGTCCACGGGCCTGTGTGAAGGATGAGGTCATGTACTACCTATAATTTCTTCATAAAATCTGGACATTTCTATCTATTAAAACAAATTAGCATAGTTTCTGAGGGAGGGTATTGGGAACATTCCTTGGTCAAATCAGTATTTGTTCTTATGGGTCATTGTTAGAGTTGCTTAGATTCCACATCAAAGTTTGAAACCAAAATAACAAATATTCTGCTGTTGATTGGAAAAATAAAGAAATAATTAACAAGAAGACTTTTAGTTATTTATATAATAATGGTAAGAACGTCAAATATGTCTCCATCACAATCTTATTATTTTTTTCTTACTGTCAGATAGAGCTGGTTTAAGGAACTAACAATCCTCTCCTTGGCTGCTGTCTTGCCTGTGTTTGTTGTGGATCAAAAGGGTGGGCCAGGTGTGAACTCACGGTGAGACAAATCTATCATTTCTCCTGAACAAAGCAACGGAAGTGTAGTTCTGTGGACATATAAGTAGTCCATAAGATTAATGCTCCCTCAAAATATCATCTTAAAGCAAGGGAATAAGTTGTTGATACACCAATGAACTTTCTTCTTATTCCAATTGAATCCATCACCATGAGTCTATTGATTTCAGTTTCTTTGCCTCAGCATGTTCTTTCTTTCCTTTTTGAAGTAATCCTCCTTGAAATTTGTAGTGAAAATGGAATTCATCTTGTTCCTTCCTTGGATCCACTGGTCTTGGAACTGAACTCTGCTTGAACGCAGACGCCCCAGAGAGTCAGAATTTGAACTTCTGTTTCTGGGCTGGGAACTGTATCAGTCATATCCTGAGCTAATAAATGATTTAGGGTTTGTGGAATCTTTTCTTTTTCTCTTTAAACTAATCTCAGAACAATACTCAATCGTAAGGTCATTGTCAACAGCTTGCTCAATTCGTCCTTTTAGAGAACCGTTCCTTCCAAGCTTGGCCAGCTTGAAGCCTCTTCACTTTAATGTGCTGCCATGTATCAGCCTTGGAATTCAGTCTGGCCTCGCATTTCAGCTGACTTTATAATTCAAATATAATTGCTGATGCACTTTCAAAAAACTTCAGGAAACTGTAAATGCTTATTTTAGTTTATAACAGCGACGGTATTTTATATTTGAAGAATGTTAGCACGACTACTAGAAAAACGCACATTCATCATCCTCTATAATCTAGGACTCTGTTAGCAGGTTTAGTCTGGAGATAAAGGTTCATGGAGTGTTTTGTCTATTTATTTTGGAGAGTCCAAAGTGCCAAAAGTGGGTTTGTGACATAATAGGTGAAAATAGGAGCCAGCAGTCTGTTTTCTAATCCCAGAGTTACTGTTAACTCATAAAACAGCCATCCTTGTTCTTTCTTCATGCATCCCTTTGTTACACGGATATAAGATATGATAGTATGTCCTACGGCTTTAGTAGGAAGGGGATACTATGGAACTGCAGCCCATGATCCATGGGAGTTCATACCCTGGTGTCTGGAATCATCCTCACAGTTCAGGGATTGGCATCTCCAGATTGGCCGCTGGAGAATGGATGTTGCCTCTTGTTTCTCGTCACTTAACACCTTCCTCCGGGCTGCTGCCAGGGTGGCCATCTTAAAGCACACATTGTGGTAACCCTTTATTTGCAGGACTAAGACCAACCTCCTAAGCATGGCACTCAACGTTCCTCACTGACCTACACCTTCCCTCCAAGGCATTCTGTGTTTGGCCACTCGGAGCTACTACACTTGCCCTGATTTTGCTCTCTTCTCTCACACCTTCAAGTCTTTCATGTACACGTCCAGCTGCTGTAAATGCTCTTCCCCACGTCTCAACCCAGTACCAGGATCCATACCTTTCAATATCTGTAGAGCTATATCTTCTTACTTCCATGAACGCCTTCAATCCTTGGGACAGAGAGCATGGCTGTTCTCTCACGTTCACTGGGTCCCTTTACACCTCGCTTTCCCCACCCTGTGCTTGTTAGTTTACTTGTCTGTGTTCTCACACCCACCTCCTGGAGACTGTGATTTCTTAGAGTAAGAACCTGAATCCTGTTAGTTATTGTCCCCCATCCTACATTGCTCAACAAATGTGGGAGGGAGAAAGAAAGAGAGGGAGTGAAGGGGGAGGGGCTTGGATACCTCACAAACGTTATATTTGGACTTAGGTCCAGACTGGACATCTCGATTCTTCACACTCCCATGCCCCATGCACCATATTCTGGTCTCTCCCCTGGCTCTTCCATTTCAAACGCCCATCTGTTTAATGCTTATGCCTGCAGGTCTTCCTTGGGCCACCCTTTCCCCTTCCATCACCAGGCCCTTTCTAATCTACCCTCCAGGCCCAGCCCAGTACTGGCCACTCTCTTCTCTTCCTAGGCTACAGCCACAAGAACTTCTGACAATTTCTCTAGAAGTTCCTTCATGTTCTTCCCATGACCTTGTGTGCTCATGATGACACCAGTGTTCTTCCCCCTCACCCTCCTTGGCTAAATCCTTCTCATTTGTTGGGCTTCAGTTTAAATGTTACTTCCTCAGTTTTTCTCTTACTTCCCTATTAGGAGTGTTGCCCCTCTTCTCATTCTCCTTGTTAATTCTCTATGGCAGCCCATTTGTTGACTTTCTCACACATCACAATTTGGATTCTTTTATGTATTTTTCTATTCACATATTGTCTATCTCTCTCTTTAGAAAGTATGTTCCATGGGTCCATGAGATCCTATTCACCACTTGGTCCCCAGCACTTGGCTTTCTCAAGCTATCCTTCCCTGCTACCTGCTAAGTAATCTGCTTCCAAATGAGTCCACACAGCCCTCATATGACAGTATAATTGTAAGTGAATTTTCTTCACATCTCTTTTTTCCTCCTGATGAATAATAGCCACTAGGTGACGTAATCACTCATGGGACTCACTTGCTTTGGAGGGGTAGAGGGCCAATAATATGTGCACCTTTCTTCTAGCATTCATTTATAAAATTAGAGAATTCAAAGACTCTGTCAAAAGCCTAGATCCTAAAGAGTAAAAATTCCCCGTGAAACCACAGTTAATTAATATGTAAAATCAAAACATGTTACACTATCCTGAAGTCCACCAATGGGAAATGATGCAGATCCTATTAACAAGGTGTTAAATGATAAAAATTCAGCATAAAAAAGGAGGAAAAGTAAACTTCTACTGGGCACTGGAAACTGCATTGGAGATCCCACTATTTAAAATTCCATAATTAGACCAGCCAAAGCAATAGTCCCTGTTTGAAACTTTTCCAATTGTTTGTATCCTTTATTCCGTTTCATGGCGAATCATGACTGTTAAAATGATAAAAACTATTAGTATTGTTTTAAAATCATATCTGAAATGGGTGTAGAGTCCTGAAGAAAATGTATTTTTATTTAGTGAGATTTCTTGTTTGGTCTGGGAAGGGCTCTGGGCCCTTTACACTGCAAGGTTTTGCTGCATGTGGGTCTTCCGTAAATAGATCTGGTTGTACTTCATTTCCAGCTGTTGGTGCTTAACAAAACTAAGATGCTCTTGAGAACAACAGATGGTCCAATCATAGAAGTTTAGAGTGGCTCTCCTTTGGGGTTTTTAGTGCCCATTAGAAGATTTACCTATCCCCCTTTTGTATGCTGAATTTTGTCATTACAACACCTTCTAAACAAGATCTGAATCTTTTCTCATTGGTGGTCTTCAGGAGGGGGCAATATGTCTTGATTTTACTTATTAGTTAACTGTTATGTGTTATGGGGCATTTTTCTCAAAAGCTAGGCTTTTGACAGTCTTTGAATTCTCCCATTTAAAGAAAAAAATGAATGATGTTTAAGGCATTTTAGATCTCATGATTTTATGATGAATTCATGAGACAACAATTCAGATTGAATATTAGAAAAATATCCCAGCTGGGAAATTACACCTCAAGGGAAGAGGGAGAAATCCCACTGCTTGAGTCAGACTGGTTTGGATAAAACTCGGGCGGGGGATGGAACAGGGAGACCAAGCCAAAGGGAAGTGGCTCGGCATAACCCAACATGGTCTTTCCATCTCTAATTTCTGAGTTCGTGACTCTTGTGGGAATTTTTCAACCCATAAAAAGTGCCCTTTTTCTGTCCCTGGTAATGGCCTAATGAAATAAATACTTATAAATATATGAGGTTTCCAAAGATGAGATATGAACATCAGCTGCCTTTCTTTTACCTGGCAGTGGATGTTTTACCACCAGTGTATTGGTCATGTGATCTCTGAGCTTTTTTTTCCCCTCACACTGAAGGTCAGAACTCTGGCATTTGATTCTTTTAAATGTTCTGATGTCTAAGTGCCTAATGATTGAATAAATTTAAATTTTATACACTTTCTAACACGGCAAAGAGATAATTGAACTTTATCAGTGGCTTGTGAGTTTCAGCTGAATCTCTGAAAATCTGGCCCAGGACAGAGAGACCCTTTACAGGCAGAGTGAGAGTGTCTTAAACAGCAAGTAGAGATAGATGGAGCTATTTTGACTGTCAAAGTTGGATTAAAAAACTAAAACAAAGACATCTGATGGCAACCGTGACATTGCAAAGATTTGTTTCTGCTGGAATGGCGCTTGCTCGGTTTTAGAGCTTCCAAGCAGAACTTGCGATCTTTCACCAACAGGCTAAGGCAATAGTAACCTATCTTCTTCTTTCCCTGGTGAATCTGTCAAGCTGCAGCCTGGAAATAGCTTAGGTTTTGTTCTGTTCTTTTTTTTCCCTAGAATCTTATGATCAGTCACATTGTACTTAGTGTATTTCACCCTGAAAAATGTAGAGGTGGTGTGTTCCCTAACCCTGAGCAGCAGTAAGTTTATTTCAAGAGAAGAGACGAGGGACACCTCCAGCCCCTCTTCTAGATTGAGGGCTCTGCACACCTGAAATCCAGGTAAAGTAGAACTTTTGCCTGCTTCCTTTTCTCTTTTCTTCTTTTGCCCTTCCTTTTCCAGCTCCCTCTTCCGGGGCTCTAATGTGGCCATCCTGAAGAAGGTTCAGCTTCCTGTGGCTCTTGTCCTTGCTACCTCTGCTGTAAGATGAAACTTTCTGCTTGACAATAGCACATAGGAAAGTCAAATAATCTGGATCCCTAGAAAATGTGGAGAACCAGGACTGATCTGCTCTAATTTCATACTTCCTTGTTCTATTTCTTTCTTATTCTAGGCAGTATTCATGCTTCCAAGTAAGTCTATGCCTTGGGATATACATACCCTTTCAAGAATCAGCACTTAAAAATATAAGTGTTTGTTCATTTGGGCATTCAGCAAGTGATCCTGGGTGCACCGAATCCCTGCCACAGCCCACGAAAGCAGAATGGCGAGAGCTCTATTGGATCCATGTGCCTGGCTCTAATTCCTGAGTCTTCACCCATTAGTTATGGAACTTTGTGTCAACCTCTCCAAGGTCACTATGTTCTTGGCTGAAGAGTGGAAACAACATTACCTGCTTTGGGTATTTCACAAAGCCATTACGGAAATCCGTGGGATAATGTTTGTCCAAAGGTTTAGCATTATTAAATGGTTGGACATAATTATGAAGAGACTACTAATAAAAAGAAATTTATAAATGGAGTAGTCAATCAGCAAGGCATGGTTTTAGCCCTTGCAGGTGAAGTCATGAAGAAAAAGGAATTCCATGTTGGGATTGTCAGAAAGGCTTTGCTGAAAGAGGAAGGGCTGAAGAAGGGAAATGTGTAATTATGAGAAAGGAAAGGTGTGGACATTGCAGACAAGGACCAGTCAGGTGAAGCAAAGAGACTGTAGCTTGAGCATATCTCTGTGACATTCTTTATTGCATGGGATTTAAATTCTCCATCCTTGTTTCCACCACAGGTCTCTGTGCAAATGGTGGACATTCCTATTTTGTTTCTCTAGTGCCTGATGCATTTCTTGCCATACATGGCATATACCTTTGGGCATGTTGGGTACGTTGCAATGTGTGAATGAATGAGTAAATGAATGTACTTCAGTACTGTTCCACCTCCAAAATCTCTCAGAGCTTCTGCTCTCAAACCACAGTCTCCTTTCTTCTTCCCACTCTCATCTCTACAGGAGAGATTTCTTCTCATTATGACCTCCCTCCTCCAGTTTCTAGTTTTCTGGACCGTCTTCATTTGTCTCTTGCCTCCCCCCACAATCAAACATTGCAACATTACCTTCTCTGGCACCCAAGTTTCCTGCATCCTTATCATTTTACCACACTCCTGTACTATTCTCAGACTGGATTTACTAGCCACCGTGTTTCTGCATCCCAACTCTCAAGCAGCCTACTCATCCTAGATGTGCTATTGGCTTTACTAGTATTCCACCAGCATCACATTCAGTTCCTTTTTGCTCATAGTTCCATAGTAAAGAGTCCAAAATATATTAACATGCCTCAGTAGTTTTCCTTACTCTCAGAAGGAGACCTCACTGCTGATTTAGTGAGAACACAGTGGCCACCTAGTTTACACACCATAGTATTCATTCCTTCAATGCATGTCTCTGCTGGTCCTCATAGTGGAGTCATAGTATGACTATCCATATAGTCATTTCCAGCTCAAAATCCTGCTTCTCTTCCTCAAGACCCTCCTTTCCTGATTTCTTAATTTTATCCCCTACTGCCCCTTAGAAGATCCATCTGGACCCTGCCATTTCCAGCATTTTCCCATTCCCTCTTCTTTGGTTCTTTTCTTCCAAATAATTCTACTACTATAAGATACTCCAAGAAATCTGGGCTTCATCATCAAATAAGCTTAGGAACTATAACATACCATGTCCTCATTTTGGATATTTACATGAGAAATCTAGCCAATTAAAGATGATAAAGAACCTTGTTCAGCTTAGTTTAACTTAGAATCCCCTGGATGTTCTTGAACATGGAACTCTATTTTTTTCCCTTTGAGTAACACCCATTAACACTCTACAAAACTTTTGAGATATGGAACTTATGTTGGAACGCTGCTTTAGCATATAACATGTCCAAGTCATTACTATTAAATCAATAAGTAAACAAATTAAACCCTCCACAGTGTTGATAACCCTCAAGATTTTGTTTTCTCATTTCTCCTTTCTTTTACTACTATAACTATTGAGACAAGGTTTTGGTCTTAACCGCCTTCCTGCAATTCTCTTCACTTTAGCTACCACTTATATGTAGACATCCCATCTATATTTTTTAGTACCAAACTCTTTCCTAAGTTATAATGCTATATTTCTGACTGTGTGCTTGAAGTCTCCACCAGTTGGCATTATGTAGCACCAAGCTAAACGTGTCTATTATTCAACTCATCATCGGTACCAACTCCCACCCCAAACCAGCTCTCAGTTGGCGGTGCCACAATCTTCTTTGTCCCAACATCAATCATTTGAATTAAATACGGAAGAGTAGAAATGAGCATTTTCTTTCAAATCAGATATACCTGGAGTTCAATTTTGGCTACTGTTTACTAATCGTTTGAGCCTCAAGATCCTCTTCTGTAAAATAATGGAAAGAATAACATTTACCTAAGAGTTCTTGTGAGCTTAGTGGAGGTTTCATGAATGTAGTGCCTTTTCCCTTTGAAATATCTCTTAGCTTCATTTCTTCTCTCTATTCCTCTTCTACTCCTATAGTTTAGACTCTGATAACTTAATAGTCCCAATATTTGTTTTTAGAGTTTTAATATCTGTCTTCCCTGCATATTAACTATGCACAGATATACTGTATGTGTATACTATATATGGAATTATACACAGTTATGTTGTTACACCATAACAATAATGTCCTAAGAAGAAGAGAGGAAGACATGTATATGATATAGAGTCTTTCCATTATACAGTGAGAAAGTTGTGCTTTATTTCACTGGGAACATGGAGTCATGATTTGACTTAAACTATAACTAAATATTTGGAACAATGGAAATCTTTAGAATAGAGTTTTGCTAAGTACATTTTCCATTGTCTCCTGAGAACTGAAAGGGCTGAGAAATGTGGCTTAAGACAAGAGTACGTCACCCTGTCAATACTACTGATTGTTTTACCAACTCAATTTTTAGATACATGGCCAACACCCAAAACAGAAGAGAAAAAAGTGACAATGGCTGAAAGATATAAAATGTCCCTTCTAACTTCATAACTTGGGATTGTAAAAATATTTATAATTTACAAGAATAAACAATGAGGTAATAGTCCGTAGGGTTCTCTGTGGCCAATTTGGACTTATAACAGTGGTGGGTCACTTTTAAATATCTAAAGTTCAAATTCAGTTTGGATCATGACCAAAGCATTCAAATAGATAGATGAAGTTTTTCAAACCTCTAGAGATTGGAAATGTGAGCTGGAAATCTCATGTGCCTTCATGGTATTTTTGATTTTTCTGGTTTGGGCAGAAATGAGAAATGAAGTTTAAGTTAAACATTTTAGAATACTAAAAAATAAACTGAGGGGTGTCCAGATATGGACGTTATAGTACAAATACTCATTAAGCATGTCCTCTTTCCAAAGTTCACAATCATTTTTATAAAATAGACTTCATCATCTGTGTTAATTTAATTTTTAATTGATCCATTCTTTTGGATAGTAAACAGTGGGAGAAATTATACAGTTGACCAAGTACTCTCTCCATAGAATTGTTTAGCTGGTCTCCCAATTTTAGAAGTGGTTTGAAGCAACTAGAAGGTTGTACAACTATGACATACAACTATCTACTGGGGCTGTGGGGAGAAAAAAGGAAAACAAAAAAAGAAGTGATTTGAAATGCACCTCCACTGTCTTCCTTTTTTTTTTCCTGAGTTTAGAAAGAAAATTACACGTTTCCCGCTTCTTTATAGTTATTTAAAGTACTGAGTCCTATTGAGGGGGAAATCACATCTCATTTGGTTTAGGTACATTAAGGTTGGGTCTACACAACTGGAGATGAAATGGAGCAAGGCTGAAAAATATAGTTAACCTGATTTTCTGGAAAACGTGGATGTCGTGTCATCAGGGCAATAGTGGAGATGGCACCTCTAAGCCCATGCTATTTGTCTTGGTGGTGAAGATGAACTGTGGCAGGTCAAATCAACTGAAATCTTTTTGGTTTGATATGAATTAACTGAAATTGCTGAAATGTACAATATAACACTTTCCATTATGTAAATCACAATAAGAAAATTTAATTGGTTTTCAAGGACAGAAGGGCTAATCAGTTCCAAAAGGTATATCAAGACATTTTCATCTAGGCTTCCACTTGTCATAAGTGTGAAACCATGTTCCCAACCCTGGAGCTCATTACTCTTTTCATGACATTACGGTTTTATTTCAAGCAGAAGAAGTTCAAGGAAGAACTGTGACAAACCCTTGACCGCAACCAATAAACAGGCAGAATAGTTTGTGATGACGACTCTTTTTTTGTCCTACCAGGTGCAGCTCTTCCTTGCACATAGTAGGTGAGCAGTAGTAAGTGCTTATTGAATTTAATGTATTTCTTTGAGGCAACATAACTCAGCCTCAAAAAGTAGAAGAGAAATGAAAATGCCAAGGTGAAGTCACATAGTTTAATTTTTTGTAATTTTTTGTGTGTCCTTCCATGCTACCCCATCCCCAATTCAATTGCCTGTACATAAGAATCAGGGGCAGATTGGAAATCTTCACTGAGTATAGAGAAGGATTTATTCTTGCAATATTGAGAACACAACATAGACCCGGGTTCAAGTTCTGAATCCAAGACCTCAATTCATGTCTTACACCCACCATTTTCTAGCTGCCATATTATGGAGTGCCTTGTGTGTTCAGTCCTTCAACAAACCTTGTAGGGGTTCAAATGAGGCATGTGATGGTCAAGGCATTGGAGATGGGGCAGACTGCAAAACACTTCCCAGATGACAGGCTAGGTATTGGGTACATCAGTATGACCAAGATGCCTATAAATCCTCATGTTCTCTTACTGCAAACCCACTATCTTGGGATCTCTCTCGTGAAACCCAGGAGTCTGAATGTAGCAGGTATGAGGCAGGGATACGAATATGGTGAGCACACAGTTTCTTTCCTGTAGGCATTCGCCAAGGGGGAGAATCACATGCATATGATTCATTTTAAGAGTCTGCTAAGATTTTTAATAGAGGTATGAACTAAGTATTCCGGCGACAGTCAGGATATTTTTGAAATCTGCCTAGAGAAGTTGGAGAATAAGCACTTCATATGTTTTATGAGAGGATCACTCGGGATAAGAGGTGTGAGAACATTTTATTAATTGTGTCATTGAGGTAAACATGTAAATATACATGTATGACTATACATGTGTATGTATGATTATATGATCTCATGAATGTCATGTGCATCTTATACACAGCCGAGCATGTTTCAAGTTGCCATTATTTGAAAGGGCTAAAAAAATAAGCTCTAAGTTGTTCCATACATGAGATCTTTATATTCTGAAACTAATAGCCCACTGCATTAACCCTTTTCTGATAGGTATAATTATGTTTTCCCCAAACTTTTAATATTATCTACTTGATGTGTGTGTGTATGTGTCTGTGTTTCTGGCTTCCTTCTTTTTTTTAAATCTTCATTGCTGTTGTTTGTTTATTTGTTTGTTTTTCTCCAAAATATTGTGTGGGCAAAATCTTTGGTTAAGGTCAATTAATACAACATAGATCAACATTCACTATTTATAAGTTAAAATTATTTTTCTTCCATGTCTCATTGATAAGTTAGAAAAGCACCACTTATTCTTTTTAAACTCCTAAGTTAGCATTTCACTTAATTTTTTGTCTAGTCTGTCATCAGTAGAATTCTGTCGAGCTTTTCTGTGTCTTTTTTTCCTATTCTTCACTCCCATTAGATGACTGTAGACATTTGAGTAGCCCCTGTGCACCCCCGGTAGAAGTCACGACCCGCTCCACACCCACACCACCATCTGCAACAACAGCGACAAAACCATAAGCACAGAGAGGTTTGGACTTCTAGTGTCACTGCTGGGTATTATCCTTACCCTTGGAATCTTCATTTTGGCATTTCTGTTCCCTAAGTCATTGACTACTAATGTAAACACAAGCGGTCCCCTGAGCTGCCCTGCTGGCAGATTCTTTCAGGCTGGAGAAGGCATTTCACTGCGCCTCCTCCTGAGCCCTGTTTTGGTCTCCAAGGTTCACCACAGCCTGAATTCTTACTGCAAGCAGTGCGCTTTGATATTAAGTCTTATCAAATGCTTTTCTTTGATAGGGTAGAGAATGCAGTGTGCTTCCTGGCCGAGCATGCTATCACATCTGCAGGGAACTCTCACAAGTTCGTTAGGCAAGACCTTCCCCATAAATCTAGTAGTCTGCCTCAGAAGACCACTGGCTTTTCAAGGAGCTCTTTAGCTAAAGCCCACTGCAAACATGGCCAGTATATCCTTTCACACCTGGTTTCTTTTCCGAGTCCATGAACTCAGCACCTGGTGAAGCCATACTTGAAAAATAATTTAATGTCACCGTTCAGTCAGTTGTCAGTTACAAGGCCTGCAATTCCTCTGCGGACATCTCAGGATGTCTTGCTTTTATTCATTATTAAGAAGCATTATGGGAGTCGAAAGACTGTGCTTTGGAGAAAAGGCTGTTTTGGGAATCCATTCTGCCTTTGCCATCAGAGGCCTCGGGGGAGTTATTTAATCCTTGCAGCTCAGTTTTTCTCATAAATATAGTAGTATACACTATATTTAGTATAGATTTGCAATTATTGTGAGCATTAAATAAAAAGTATATGTAAAGAGCCCAGCACATAGTAGGTCCTTTGTTTAAAAAATATATATAAAACACAAATCTATTGAATAAACTTTTTAAGGACATTTCTTTTTAATGAAGAAAACCTCAAATATCATTTCAATAGCTTTTGTTTCCTCAGCATGAGGCTTTTGGAAATTTCTCTCAAGTATAAACAGCCTCTTCTCTCTTCTGTTACCGTAAAGTCTGAAATGACAGAAAGCTTTGCACTGAGAAAAGTAGGGCCAAGTTCCCCGGATGACAAGGGTTTCTACCAATTAGACCTGAAAAGGGTATAATTAACTTAAAGGTGACTCTCACTTAAAATAATTAATCACTCCCTATTTGAAAACTTGGACACTGTGGCCAGTTTTTATTTATTTTTATTTTATGCATCACTCCCTTCTTTCCAGCAATCTTTCACTATACTAAAAATAGTCTTACCCTGAACCTAACTGAACTGGCCTCTGATTTTTTTCTTTATACTCTACAGTCTTCTCACTGCTCTAAATCTCTGACTATCATGCCAGAATGTTATAGAGAAGGCGTTTTGTTTATTTGAACTAAGCCAATGACCTTTTCAAGCATTCTCATCATGAGCTGCATATTACATAGAGTACCTTCTGTGCATAATGAACAAATAGGATCAAATTCCAGGGCCTTATGGGATAAAACTACATTTCCCCTTAGGTCGTCAACTTTTTAAGGAGATGTTCTGCAGAACAGACAATGTTGACATGATATTATGGAGACATATCATGACAGGGTAGCATTTTGTCACAATGCTGATGTGTGAACTTCAGAAGATTTGGATCCTAAGTTTGGACACATTGCCAAGAATGTGGATTCCTTTTTAAAGTATCCAGATGTCTTGTGTCTGTAGAACTGGGCTTTTAGAAATTGTTTATTTGTTGGTTTATATCAGAACAAGAAAGAGTACATTGCCTTCTTGAATCTAATTCAAGTCACTTCCAGAGTCTGAGAAACATACCATACCTTCAGACACTTATTTTTATCTGCTCTGTGGTGGACTTTTATTGACCGGATCAAAGCAAGATTTATTAAAAAGAAAGAAAGAAAGAAAAACAACAAAAAGAAACTCTTTATTTTAAGCAAAGTCAAAATGTTAAATATCATTTCATAAAAATTGGGGGATAGGATGGGAGACTGGGGGATTATTAGAAGTAGACTTTTTAAAACCGTGAAGTTTCTCCATAGCATAAGCTAGCACTGCCTCAATTATCTGTACACGGCTGCCTCTGAATGCAGATTCCAGCGATGACCATCAGTGGTGGCAATGGGATTACTGAGGTACAAATTTAATTTATTATTTGATCCTTTTTTACTGTCATCTATCTGAAACATAAACAGCACGGAGGATTTAGATTCTATCAGAAAACCATGAATCATTTTTCTCATCTACTTTATTTCTTGAGAAATCAGACCAGTTCTAAGTCACAGATAGAAGGACTTAATGGTTCAATTTGGAAATTAACGTCCTTTAAGAGCAGGATTTTTTTTTCTTTGTGAGGAGGATTGGCCCTGAGCTAACAACTGTGCCCATCTTCCTCTATTTTGTACGTGGAATGCTGCCACAAAGCATGGCTTGATGAGCGATGCGTAGGTCCATGGCCAGGATCCGAACTCGTGAACCCCGGGCCTCTGAAGCAGAGTATGCAAACTTAACCACTATGCCCCCAGGCTGGCCTCCAAGAACAGGAATTTTTGACTGTTTTGTTCTCTGTTGTTCCCACATTGCCTAGAAAAACACAGGGCACATGTTGGTTGCTCCTTATATTTATTAAACGAGTGAATGAACTGTTCCAATATTACTAATTGCCTCCATTTTGAGCATAAAAATCAGACCAACATTATCCTACTCAGAGATTTTGTTGTTGTTTTGTTCATCTGTGTCCCACAATATTGAGTGACTTGGTGGTGGAAATGGTTTGATTACAATAAGGAAAAGTCTTGTACCTTAAACTTGGTGACAGGAGTGAAGATGGATCTCTCTCTGATGTGATCCCTGGGTGACACCATGAATTGATATTCACATTTCTTCATACTGGAATTTGTTCATACATTCCTAGTGAGCACTTTTCCAAATATTATAAGCATTTATGATTTTCATACTTCTGGTTAACAAGTCCTAAGTCCTGCTCTCCATTTTTGTGAGTCACCAAGCATAAGAAATTATGTAAACCGTAATGAACCTATGATAATCTCATATGTACTTCCAGAAAACAAAACGACAACTTGGCATGGGTTGCCTTAAAGGTATACTATTTACATCCAGGCCTAGAGCAGCGATTGTGTATCTGCTCAAGGCAACCACGCGAGAACTTGAAAGAGAAAGGAGGAATCCTTTAATGCTGCACTGTACTTAGGTCTAACATCAAGTTGCGCATTTTTGTTCGTTTTTTGACTAGTGATGTACTTGAAAACATGCAGTCTCCCAGGGAAAAGGTAATGTAGAAACTTCTCAATTTATGCTTAGGTAATTGACAAAGAAGCCTAACAAAGAACTAGGAGAGGCCTTAAGAGTCACCTGGCCAATCGTCCTGCTTTGTGCACCGTTTATACCAAGAGAGAGGGAAAAAAATAATGTGGTAACTACCGTGTACAGATTGGCATTATATAAGCACTGGACACATTCCAGGGAGGAATGAAAGAGATATTTACAGAGTATGAGTGTGGTACTGCACTGTCACTTTATTTCATCTTCTCAACAGCGCTGTGTAGTTTAGTGCTGAGTCGCTCCCTTTACTTTTATATGCAGGAGTCAGCCACTTTCTCATGAAGATTAAATGAGATAATGCATGTAAAAGTGTTATCTAAACCACAGTATGCCATGTCAGTATTAGATATCCTCAGAGCCCATGAATTTCTAAGAACTCTCTGGGTCTTATAGATCTACAGACTCAGTGAGCCCGCAGCAGAAGGCTGACTTTCCTTCTCAACAGAGAATGATGTAGAGAGAGGCAGTAAAGAGCTAACTCGTGAAAAATTTGTTAGTTCTTGGGGGATTTCACTACCATCTCTCTGGCTTACTAATGAATAATAAGCCTTTTACTGGCTTCCCGGCTTTCTAGGACCTAGAAGTTAAGGTTCCAAAAGACTGGGGCTGAATCTGGTAGCAGGGAAGAAGGAAAAGCTGGTCCCTTCCCCAGGGGGTGTTGTAATTGGGAAAGAAAATATGAGGATTTTGGCATGGGAAGCAGTTTCTGGAGCTTGAAGCTAACCGAAGGCTTTTCCTAAACTTGAAGTCTGGGACCAATAACTAGCAGTATCAACAGCAGAATGTTTCAGCAGCTTCTGAAGGAATAGAAGCAGACAGTCCAGTAACAGGAGAGGCGCAGGATGGGTTTCAGCACTTCTTCATGAACAAGTCACCTTCTGGTGATCAGGAAAGAAAGAGCCATTTGGATAAATCAACGAGGTGGTTAGGTAAGAGTTAGTCGGGACTTAAGAAAGGGGTACTTTGCCTTGAAGGCCCACACAGTTGTATTCTTGCCTTAATTATACACTGTAGTTTCTTAGAGAAGGGTGTGTGTAGATAGGCAGGACTGTGATATCATCTGTCAGCTGACTGGAGAAGAAAGTGCTGGTCTTAGAAGCATGGAAAACTGAGTTTGGGTGGTGATGAAACTAGATAATCCTTTATGGGTTTCACATTGCTCAGCAGAGCAATGGCCGTGCTGATATTTGACTGTCTGAAGATGCAAAGTAGTGTTCTTAAACTTGTTGGAATATAAATAATTCTTGAACCTCTTCATATCAAACTGTCATGTCCACCCCCATCCCAGACGAATTGAACCCCCATCCCAGACCAACTGAACACAACCTTTTTTTTTTTTGTGAGGAAGATCGGTCCTGAGCTAACATCTGCCAATCCTCCTCTTTTGCTGAGGAAGACTGGCCCTGGGCTAACATCCATGCGCACCTTCCTCTACTTTATATGGGACACCGCCACAGCATGGCTTGCCAAGTGGTGTGTCGATGTGCGCCCGGGATCCGAACCGGCAAACCCTGGGTGGCCACAGCGGAGCGCGCACTTAACCGCTTGTGCCACTGGGCCAGCCCCCTTAAGCATCCAAGTTTTTTGGTGGGGGCGGGGTTGTTTTTGTTTTTACGTTTCCCAAGTGCTTGAGAACCATTGATTTAAAAGTTCTAAGATGAAAATTTGCAAGGGGCTGGCTAGAATTCAAATCACCTTTCCTATTGTTACTCAGCTGTCAATTATCCAAGATGACACCTAGATATGTGTCAAAGGGCAATTATTAGCAGGGTTCTGGCAGGTGGAAACTGATACTATCTAGACGGGTCTAATAAGGTAGTCACTTGCTACATAGGCTTCAAAGTCTGTTCCATATTAGGAAAGAAAAGGTAGCAGATCAGGAACCGGCATGGTCTGCTTCCTTAGGCACATGCTGTGAATCTTATCTCTTTGATTATACAAAGCAGTCTCAAGGAAAGGCTTCTCCCCATGCCTTGATAACTCTTACCTCCCAGACTTGGGGGGGCCACCTCCTTTTGAAGTTATCCAGCTTGCCAACCTCTCTCTCTGACTGCTGTGAATGACTACTGAATTTGTATAAAGTCCATTGATGCTCCTTGTTTGGGTCCACAGATTATAAAATTTTTCTTCAAGGCTGGTATTGGGATTACACTGGAATGCTGAAGACAAAATTCCCATAGTTTTGGTTGACATAATGACTAGTGTTCAAAGTGGAGACTGGATGGTTACAAAGGAGTCAAGAATCTAGGAGATATTAGAAGGTAATCAGGGCAAGGGATATGTGTAAGGAAGACTATTGAAGATTCCTGCTGCTGTCTTTTTATCTTTCTTTATGCCCTGTGATAGGATCTCTCCCCAGTTCAAAAAGTTATGAAAGAGACTGGTCAGAGCAGAATTGGCCAACATCTGGGGTTTTGACGGGGCACCAGAGACTGCTCTAGGAGGGGGCTAATCTTTAAAAGTTCAGACCTTTAGAGAGGTCCAAAAGTAATTAACTGGTAGATATCGAAGCAGGAAGGCAAAGTAGAGCTTCAGGATGTCTAGCAACAGGCAGAGGGAGGTGCTTGGAACAGGGGTGCCATATAGGAAAGCAACGCAGTGAGTTGTATCTGGGCTCAGAGGCAGGAGGAAGTACATGAAACTAAGCTAAGAGTTAAAGGCTTGTCCTGTGGAATAAGCTTGGAGCCCGGCCTCTAGATATGGGGGACAGAATTTGTCCAGCAGCCAAAGGGACTTCATGCTTGGCTGATGACATGCTGGTCTACAGCTCCTTGAATTCCCCCTGCCCAGGGTCAGGATGCTTTCCAGAGTCATTTCAGGGGTGGACCTGTAGGTTGGGGTTAAGTGGTTCCAGCTTCTAAGGTTAGAAAGATATAGAGGCAGGAAGCCAAAGGGATCCTCACCATAAGTATTTTTTTTTAAAAAACTCAATTGTACTTTCCTCCTCCAACTAAAGTTTAGTTATTTGGACATATTCTAAGAGCTCAGAGGAAGAAGATTAAATAAACTATTCCAAGTCAAACACAGTTCGAGGCTACAGTACGATGGCCAAAATGACTTTGTAAAGACTAAAATTATTTACTGCTGCACTCAAATGTATTTGATGTTCTTTTATGCTCTAGAATATCTGGTATTGTGTGTGACACATAATATACTTTAAGTGCACATTGATACATACTAGAAAGCCATAGCTATGACAGAGGTGTATTATTGATAAAATATGCTATTTTAAAAATCACCACTATCCCCATTCCAACTTAAAGTGTGCATTTATTTAAAACATTTTATTTTTATTTAAGTCTTTGCAAAACTTTATTCTTATCTTCTCACTTTAAAATAGAAAATCTTTAATATTTGCAAGCTATACAGCTGCCATATATGATATTAACACACTCACACACACACACACCCCCCCCCAACAATAACAAAACCCGAAAAGGAGTTTGGGAAGTGTTGTGTTAACCAACATAGTGCTGAGTTAGCAACTAAACAACTAGCTACATACACCCCTTTTGTATCATCAAGTCGTGTGCATTCTTAAAGTGATAAAGGAACTAAATTTGGAGAGAACGGGCCCTTAAGTTTCAATTTATTTGTTTCACAATCACAGCCTCAAACTGAAGGGAAAATTACGCTGCAGTTTGATAAATAAAGCACTATACATTCAAAAACAAAATGCAAAATGAAAACTTTTAGAACTTCAAATAATCAAGGATCTTAGATTAATTCCATCAGTGGTTGAGAGTTTTTTGTTGTTGTGAATTTGCTGGAGAATTTAGTATGAAAGCTCTCTAACTAGTGTCTGATTATATCAGTGTCTCCATTTCCTTTTAGAACACACATCTGTTGTTGGGGGGGGTTTTCGGAGGGGAGAGTGTGGTTGTGGTTATTATGGAAATACGGCAAAACCAAATATTTTAAAGCAGATGAGAAGAAACCCACAAACAGTTGGCTCACAAATGTTATAATGCTTTCCACACCCAGGCGCAGAGAAAGCAGCAGTGACAGCCGCGGTCCTGGTGGCCTCTGTTTTATCTGTTTCAAACACTGGACTGCTCTTGTTAGTTAACTGACTGGAGATTGTTTTCTCCCTTTATTCCCTCTCTCTCTTTTTTAATTGTTGTTACTCTGTTTTGCCTGAAAGCTGCAGTATCTCACTGTTCATTATTCCCGGTTCAGTCAAATCCTGTCCAAAATTAACTCCTTGTGTGCTGGAGAGTTTCTCTAGCTCGATTTCTATGCCAGATGCAGAAAAAGGACCTTACTAGAGCTCTCTTAAAAAGTTTGCAAATTGCATATAGATAACACTTTGAAGTAACTCAATGCTGATTTTACTCACCTGTGTTTCTTTAATATTTAAGATTTCCTACTAGAAATGTTTCCAATTATTAACAAATTGTTCTAAAATCCTAAAGTTCCATCACATTTTAATCTTCTCTCTCTCTCATATAGACCTAGTTCTACAGAACCTGTTTGGACTTTTGTTTCTCTTTTCTATTTTATTTTCAACTTTTTAAAGGAGGCTTCTGAGGCTCCAAATTAAAGCTATAAGACAAAAAAAAAAAAAAAAGTCAAGAGTCAATGAGGCAGGGGAACTAGTTTCTCACGTCAGCATGAGCTTCCAGAGAATTCAACTTGAATTAAGTGCAGCCATCAGAAAAACCATAGAAGTGGGAAAGTTGCTGTTATAAATTAATGATTATTTGCCGTGCACGTTAGAGTGGCTGTTTGTTCCACATTTTATCGTGATGTTTTATTCTTATTCAGTGCAACAGTAATTGGGTCTTAAACATGATAAAGTATCTTAAAGTCGCATTGGTAGCTGAGCTGCCTACAGCAGGTTTTTAACTCTAGTTAAAGAAGGTTAATCAAAGCTAATGAATCTGTTTTATCCAATGCCATGAGTTTACCAAAAAAATGTGCCAGGAACTGACTGAACTGAAATCCCGATTGTTCAACTGTGAATGCAAATACATTTGCAGCATAATAATTTTAACAAGTGTCTTGGATGGCCCTGCGTTCCTGTGTGGCTCATACCTGCAAGCTCAATAGTTTTGTCATCTTTCTGCTGCTCACTCTTCTGCCGTGAAAAAATATGAGCCTTATGAAAATACAGGGGAGGAAATGCAATCCCACATACGGCCTTCAGCGTGAGAACATCAAGAGACTGTTGCATTCAGAAGTTCAGAATAGCTCTGCTCTTTATGAAAGAATATGAGGAACCTCTAATAAGGCTAATTCATTAGAACAAGCATTTGTTACTAAAACACACCACGCGGGACCACAGGCATCCCAGCCAGACAGTACAGCAATTAAAGTCGCCTCCCTTCAAAACGCAGGCTGCCCACCAACTCTCACCCACAAGTTCTGTTCTGTTTTCTTATTGGAAATGGCACTGAAGGATGCAAGTTTATAATTTGTCAGGTAGCAGAGGACCAATAAGTCTCTGGCCGTGACACCGTTTTGTTCACTTTAAATAAGAATTAAAAAAAAAAATTTAAATCATCTGTGTGCATCCTTTTTCAAGACAGAGGAGCAAAGCTGCTTGCTCTGGGGAATACACCTTGCTGCCTTGAAAACATTGCCTTGTTGCATTTGAAAAACTCACAGCCACAGTTCATCCTCCAAATCTCTAAATTCACAGTGGTGGAGAGTTTTTAATCTTAATTCCAGCATTTCAGAAAACACACACACACCCTCTGTCTTCAGTGACACCTCTTCCCCCCTTTGGTGCTTTGGAATGAGATTCATAGCAGCTCAGGACTGTGGTTGGCATGGAAAGCGGGCCCCCCCCCCCAAGGAGACAGAAAGAAGGGGCGGGGAGGACCATTGTCACTTTCCCTCCTGCTCTCTTTTTAAACCTAAATAATATTTGTACTTTGGGGGAAGGGTATGAAAAAGGGATCCACTTAGGAAGGAAGGCAGAACCCGAAAGGCGAGGGGGAGGGAAAAAACGCCTGAGGACTGAGGCTACTAGCTCTGGTGGGAGGAAGGCCTCCATCACAGGTTTCAAAAGCATATTTTTCAGTTTCACAAGCCACAACCCCCTTGATGAAAACTAGTTGCGAAATTCAGTGCCTGTTAGGCCTCAGCTAATTAGAAAAAATGGGCTTTTTTTTCTTTTCCTTTCTTTCTTTAGCACCTTTTCTTTCAAGCATTTAGTCTCAGGAGGGGGATCCAGGCTCTTGGCCGGGCTGTTTTGAAAACACGCCTTTGAATGCCTCTCCCTAATTCACGCCTTTTGTTTTTCTGCCTTTGTGTTTGCCAGTTTGACCATATAACGTTATACATCTGGTGTATAGCTTGTTGGGGGCTTTTTTCTCCCAGGGATCCTATGCATTCCCTATAGGACCCTCCTGAGCTTCAATTTGAGCGATCGTGTAACATAAAGGGGGTAAAAGAGAGCCGGGAGGCTGCGGGGGAGGGAGCGAGCCGAGGAGGGGAGGAGGCCTGGGGGAGACAGAGAGAGAAATGAGTGAAACATAAAAAAAAAGTTGAAAAGAATTCTTTTGCTCTCTTCTTTTCTTCTCACTGTTGCGACTGGACCCTGAGTCAGCCGGCGACAAGGCCTCGGTGGGAAAATGACGGGGCCACAGAATAGATAACTCATTGGAATTCTGGCAACATATTCGTAAATAAAACAAAAGTGGAGAGGCGGGATGGGGGAGGGGGTGTGTTCCTGGGGAAGCGCGGAGCCGCGCGGGGCTGGGACATTTCCAGGGCCGCCTCCCTCACTCGCCTCTTCCAGGGGAAATCTAAGATGGTCAAAGGAAAGGAATTCGGACTGTTTTGCCGAGGCTTGTTTAGCAGAGCCCTTGCAGCTGGAGATGTTTATTATTGCAGCTATGAGGATGCTCTTGCAAACATACTTTCCAAGCCGGAGAGAGCTGGAATAATCCGTCCTGTTTCTTCAGAGCAGCGTGCAAATGTTGTGCTTCAGGAAGGGTTTTCTGTTAAAATATGAACATACCTGGGCATGGCTATCTTTTCCCCAGGCTCCGATGCCCCTCAGGTTTAGTTTGCATTTATTTTTCCCAGCCGCTACTTCCCACACACACCTTTGACAAAACAGCTTGCATAGGTTTTCTGGGAATTATGGTATTTATGTAAGTTTCCTGATGTTAAAAGCTCCCAGTCTTCTGGCTGATTTTGCTATAAGTGCAGATTGATGAGTAATCTGGACAAGCTCTCTTCTCAATTTCCCCATCTGCAGAATGGACCTAGCGTAACACCAAAATCGGAATTCTTTAGTTTTCACATACTTCGAGTTCTTTTTATAATGGGTTTATTTAGTATTTGATATACGTATAAATATGGGTTTATTTCGTAGATGATATTTCAGCATGTCATATATTCAGCATAAACCTATTATAAAATCCATTATAAATAAATAGTGTCTCCATTTGGGGTGAAATAAAACCTAGAATAAATAGGAAGAAAATATGTTTGTAGCTGGTGTTTAAAGCTAATGCCAGCAGCCTTCTCTTTTCTTTACTGCTGAACAATTTCAAAAGCAATACTAGGCATGAAGCAAAACAAAATCATTTCACTGCAAAGCTTATGAGTTACTTGTGTTTCCCTGAAATCAAGGAGGGTGTGGGTGGGTAGGGAATTTGTTTTAAATATAGAAATGTGGAAAATACAACGAACTCGGCAGAATATCTTGGAAGGTTCTACAGCTCACAGTGCAGAGTTTATTAGAGACGTAATATAACTTGTGGATATAGTTTTTAAAAATAGCCTAGAAACACACTGTGAGAAATCTTCCTGAAAATACCATTTTTTGCTCATATTTATGTAACTCAGGTTACCAGCTGATTAACCCCGGGATGAGAGTTTCTTTAGGTGGGAATCTATATTCCTGCCTGTCCTTAATCAATCCAGCCACCTGACCAATAATGCAGATCCAAGGGTTAACACAATTAAATTAGCAAATGTTCGGAAGGAAATGGTAAAATCTTTGTTAAAAGATTTTTAACTAAGACGCTTGGCAGTTCCAATCAGACACATAATTATACAATAGGCTAATTTTCAAGAATCTGTTTTTTCCTAAACATTAATCAGACCGGTAGAAAACGCCTGCTCTTCAACATTGAGATACACTGTAATTCCTTTGAAAAAGTAACTTACCTTAGAGAAACATTTTACTTCCCAGAAAGAGGCGTTCATTTACCCTGAGTTCCTTGCAAGGTTGTTGTCTGTTTTTTTTGTTTTTGTTTAAACTGTTTTCAGAACATGGGGAAGTAAGACCATCCTCAACTGAAACAAACAAAAAAACATGGACTTTAAAATTCTTCAGTGAATTCCTTAGCTTCAAAATGTAAAACTGTCCCAGCAAGAATGTCACAAAATGTAAGCACAGAAGGATCTATATTTTACTGAAAACATTCTCTCTATAACATCCAAAGAATACACAAAGAACGAGCTGCCCTTATTTCTGTTACAGTGTCTGTATTTATTATATTTTCAAGTATGCTTAACAATTTGATACCATTTTCTAAAAGATTTCTTAGACTGGCTTCTAACCCACCCACCTGCTCTCCCAGTCCCCGAATCTAGGTTGGAAGAAAATGTTCTTTATGTTTCTGTGAAAACTGGTTTTATTTCTTTTTGTGAGGGAGTTTAGAATTAGAGGTGAACTTGGTGCCAGGTAGCAGCAGCAGCAAAGTAAAAAAAAAAAGACAAATAGCAGTTACCCACTTAAGAAAATAACATTCCGTTGATTGACCAACTCCCTTTAAATTTTAGCTATTAACAACTCTTACAGAAACAGGAACTGCCAATAACAAACTTGATTTTCAACGTCCCCAAGGTAATAATAATCCACTAATTTGACTATATCCCAGCAGGCCCTCTGTCGCAGTTTCTATTTGGTTTTTGAAGCAGGGAAGCCTTATCTTTCTTTGGAAAGAAAAAAGGGAGGGTGGGCAGTGAAGTTAAGAAGGAGCGTGGAGAGAAAACACATGGAAATTTAATGTGAAAGTTTCTTGTTGCAATAAAGCTGTTAGGTTTGGCATGAAGACTGTTATCAGATGGTTCCTTTGACATTACTTGAGCCTTTCAGTAAGTAAGACAAGCCTGAAGGATTAGGTTGTCAACTTCAGCCTGTCATCTTAGGGGGAAAAAAAAAGTTTCTTTTCTTTCTTTTTTTTTTTTTGGTTGCGTCTTCCTTCCCCAGCTTTGGAGACCGCAGTAGAGGTAGTTAATAGAAGACAACCTCAACCCCACAATGATCACGAACGTCCTGCTTTTAAAGACAAGTGAGCCAACCAAGCTGTAAGGCTAATCACCCCAGCAAGTATGAATTTATCTAAAGAGGATTTCATGTGGAACCCCCGGAGCCGGCCGCCAAACGGATGACTGCACACTTTAAGAAAGTTAGTGGGCCTTCTCCCAATCAACTGTCAGGCCACATAAAAGGTCTGGAACGCGCTGACTTAAGCAAACGATATTTAGCCATCTAAGGATACCATAAGGCCCAAGATTTTGCTTTGTTGGAGCTGACAGGAAATATTGATACGTATCAAGTAACACTCCCGATGGAAAAAGGAAGATGTGATTCCTTCTGGCATTATCTCTATTTACAAAACTGTGTTGTGCTTTGAAAACAAGGTGGGGGCAGGGGAGACTCCAAACCTAGCACTTACTTGGGACTTTTCCAGCTTTCCTGAGACCACAATTTGGTAAAAATAGGAATTGAGTTAAATTTGCCTTTTCTTAGAACACCGAAATTTTTTGGACTTTGAACTTGCAAACTCTCTGAACGTCCAGCTGACAGGCAGACCCTGCCCATAACCACAAAACTATTCCTTAAGTTTATTAACTTAGAAAACCTGCCATGGATGATGTTTTGGTGTGTCAATATTCTAAAGTATCCTAGAAATATGTAGCTATCAAATCTAAAAAGCAAATGCTCTCAACAGATCCTATGAATTGAAGCTCTATTTGAGAAAAAACGTCCATAATCCTACTGATTAATCACTTTAAGTACTTTAACCATACAGGGAAAAAAATCATAATGTCTCATCCTGGCAAAATTTGGGACCATTGAGCTGTTACCATAGAATAAACTTGGATTGGAGGGTTTAATTTAAAAGGAAAAAAAAAAAAACACCTGATTTTATCAGAATACTCTAAACCTTCTCCATCAGTAATGTTGCGTTTGAGGTGATATCCTTGAAGATGCTGGAGGTGGCAGTGTTAATGAAATACCCGTTGGCATTAAGCAGCATTTCTAGAATCCTGATTGTAGTACTAGAAAGGAAAGTGAAATTTGTAACAGCACAATAAACAAGGGGAACAGCAGAAACGAACCTGCCTGTTCTGTGAGGAAGATCGCTTTCAGTTAAACAAAGAAATTTAAGGTCGTCTGCTTTTCATGAAAATAGCATACATATGGCCTTTGAAATTTGTCACTGAAGATGGCTTTGCTCTAAGGTAAAATTCACCACTTTATAGCTTTTCAGCTGCAAATCTCTGGCTTTTTTTTTTTTCTTCTCTCTTTTGGCCTGCAGCCCAATATGAATGTATGATCACTAGCACAATAGTTAAACATCTGAGTCTTTTTGAAGTGCCTTCAATGTTACAATGATGTGATGGTTGATTGCCTAGCAGTCGGTTTAGAAAAGAACTTCATTCTGCCCCCTAGTGGTAGAGATTAAAGTTTAATGACTGCTTCATAATACATAAAGCCTTTTTTTTTTCCTTTCCCATATTTTATGGACATAGTGCAGTACGGGAAGTACTAATGAGTTTCTTCAAAATCAGTAAAACGTATATTTTAAACAGGAAGACTTCTATACTGAATGGACTGTTTTACAAGCCACAGGATCATTTCACATAGGTTTTATGAACTTTGCTGCGCTTTGCTAAACAATATACACTATTGCTATAAACAGACATGTTCCCACTACAGCATTCCTCCTGGAAAAATCCTGGGACTACTTAATGGAAGCTCTTAACCAAGGAGTGTATGGTATTGCCAAAATCATGGGAAAAATATATATATATATATTCAAAGAAAGCATTGCATGTTGTCCGATATTGTGGAACTTTACATTTCTTCTCAGATGACTATTTTTGTACAAAAGGCAATAAAAACAAATCTCACTAATTATAGCACTGGTTACCCCGCAGGTCACATTTCCTTTGTGTTCAAGTTCATAAAGAAAGCCACTTACACCCAAGGTAAAGAAAGGGTTTGTGATGTCGACAAGATTTTTGATATGGGAAACGGTGATCTCGTACAGCTTTTTTTGAGCTGACAACAAAGTAGAAGGGATTCGTTTAGGTTTTTATCCTGTCCTGGTTTGGTTTTGTTTATTTGTTTTTCATCTTTAAGGTAGAGTTCATATCCTGCACGCAGACAGCAAATGAAGGCACATGAAACCATACCCCATAATCTAGGTACCATCCAATGAGTGTGTGTTTCCGTCTTGCCCAAGTGAAAGCTGACGTTGCAGGAAGATGAAGAAGACTGAGGAGGAGGAGGAGGGGTCTGTGGAGGGTGGATGGGACAGCTGGACCGTGTGTAATGTGTCACTTTGCTTCTGCGCCACTATTGTGCTGCTGATGTTGGAATGCAGGGAAGGCGCTAGGTTATTGAATAAGGAGCCATGTAAATTCCAGCTGTCAACATGTGATCACTTCTTTGGACAAAGAGAGAGGTTTGTTCCTTACCCGTATTTGATTTCTGGTCACAGCTACACGTTTTCCTGTGCCCTTTTTTGCCAACAGATGTGTCTGGGTAGACTTTGGATACCCTTCCCTTTTCAGAGTGGTTCTTCAGGTTTACTACCTGGTTGGTAAAGGTGTGTGGACTGGAATTTAAATGACAGGAAGTCAGGACTTTTTAAAGGAGAATGCTAGGGCTATAGTGATATCAAATAATCAATAGTATTTTTAAAGGAGAATACTTGCTATTGTTTTATTTATTTCAGTGTAAAACGCAAATGCTTTACCCAAAAGAGAAGAGTCCAAAACAAAAATTAATAGACTAGACAGCTTTTCTTATTGTGAGGCATGTCAATGGGGTTGTAACCATGTCACTTCAATTCCTTTCTTTAAAAACTGCTCTAAGGAACCACATGTTCCTCCCAGGGCCAGGGATGCGCTCACTTCTTATCTGCCTGTCTTGCTCTCCAGCTCCCCACCCTCTCCATGTGGTTTGAAAGAGGCTGCTGACATTTGTGAGATTTTAAGTGTGGTTCTGGGAAGCTTGCTACAAACTGGAAGGGGAGGAGGAAGGGGAGGAGGAGAGCATTCTCTGAGTAAGACCAACTCCAGAGCGGCTTGAGTCTCATGGGAGTTTAATTAGAGAAAGAAAATTTCATCCCCGTTCACACAGGCAAAAGTTATGCATATCTAGATCTCAGATGCCAATTTTTTTTTTGTAATAGGAAGACTAGAACAGTTTGTAGTGTGTGGCATGGCTGCAGCCTTTCTTTCTCCTCATTGCAGAATTTCATCTCTGAAAACAATCCAGAATGTCACTGCTTTCCTGGTGTGACTGACCAAGTAGTCCCTATAACTCTGGCCGAGAACAGCACAGGGAACTTCGATAACTTCTTTTTTTTAATATGGATTACATATGTACAGATTTATATATGTGTTTCATTAAGTTATTCAACATATCTCAATGATTTCCACAGGGGTGCTTTCTAGAAATATGTGGCTAGACATACAGATGGAATGGAGAGATGTCTGGTGTGGCAGTTGTCTAGGCAAACTATTTGGACCTAAAAAATCATAATCTTTTTGAACCCCCATTAATTTGCTGCCAAAGAAAATAAACTGCAATTTAGAAATGCTTTGGTGACACGGAGCCATATTGATTTTAAAAGATGTAAGAGGTGGCCTCATTTTGAAGCCATTCATTGGTTTTCAAAACATCACCACCGCCATCATCTTCATCCACTGCTGAATGATTTCCTACTAAGTAAAAGACGCTTTGCTCAACACAGGGAAGGCCACAAAGAGGTAGAAGACGATGTTTTTCTCATCTCTAGTGAGATCAGGGTGAGGCAGGAGAGGCTATCCACATTGTAAATAGAGACCTCATGAGTCACGGTGATTCTCTCCAGCCATACAGGAGCATGGGGCAAAAGGAAACTCACTAATAACAATCTTGTCTTTATTTTAAATTTTGATATTTTGTGCATCATGGATTTTTGCATGCATTTTGATTTTTTAATGTATTGCATTCAAATATTATTTATCTTGATCACGAAGTCTTTTGGTCCCTCACCTGCCTCACCCGTTCCGAGCCCTGCTTACAGAGCAGGGGAAGATGGCGGCACTTGTCTCTTGTCTTGTTTCTGTCAGTTTCGCTTTTTAAGATTCAATAGGAATCGATTTTAGCCAAAACATCCTTTCATGGAATCGTTAAAAACACATTTATATCTGGTGACTTTCTGCCTCATCTCTCTAAGGTGTTTTTCAGGGTACTCTTGACACTCAAATCAAAACGATTGCTACATGCACTGTTTTCTCTCTCCAGGAACTAGTTTCTCTCAGATTTAGGATGGAGGAAAAGCTATTTTCCCAGGCACTGTCTGTCTTATGTCATTACTCTAATGTAATCCAAGCCCACTGGTCAAATCACTTCCCAGGTGCAGAGTTGCTCATCAGGGCTGGGCTCTCCTGCCAGCTCTTCAAGGTAATGCTGCGTTTTCCTCCATCCTTCACCTGATTAGCTGCCCCCATCTGCTGCAGAGGCCTGTTATTAGTCACGTGTCTCTCTGAGGCTGCTCTTTGGGCAGTGGATTTTTGATTCCCATGCACAGAGCAACATATGTTCTTCAACTCTAGAGCCTCATGTCAGACATGGCCATTGCCAAGAATGCTTGATGTGGCCTGCTCCAAACTT